>NC_073638.1:24737500-34737500 GCF_029407905.1 Bubalus kerabau | reverse complement strand
AGCTTGGACTCCATGTGCCAGCCCAGGGTGCTGCAGAGATGGCTCCTAAGGCTCACTGCCTGGGCCTGCCAGGCAGAGGTTCCCTCCCTGCCAGGGGTCAGCTGATTCTGGGAACTCCCCATCCTTGGGCATCCACCCTGTCCCTCTGGCTGAGCTCCCTGAACAAGTTGTGGTCATCTCTCAGCCTGCCCTCTCTGGGTCTGCCAGGACACGGTGGGCCAGAAAGAGATGCAGGCTGGGCCATCTGAGGCTGCTGTCGGCATTGATTCCCCGAGCAAGATGGGGCAGCCTCCCCGCCCCAGGCACTAGCAAGTGCTGGGCACTGAGGCCCAAGACCATTTCAGGCATTCTGGGCTCCAGCCTGTGCATTCAGGTATCCTGGTTCTCTCTCACTGGGGACAGACATAACCTGACCTCAGGGAGTCCAAGCTATGGATGTCAAGCCCCAAGATTGAGCCATCCAGACACAATCAAGGCCAGCTCCCTAGAGCACAGAGCTGTGTTTTTAGCCCCCAAAGCTTTGGCATCTCTGGTGGTGGACAGAGCTTAGACAATGGAGCCAGATCAACTTGGGTCCAAGCCTCAGCTTCATCACTAGCCTTAAACCTTGGTGTAGTCCCTGAACCTGTTTCCTTTTTGGCACAATAAGGTACAACCACCTGTCTCACCAGGTCTGTGGGAAGGTTAAAGGTGCACAGTAGGCCTTTTAGATTATTTTTTTTTAATGGATGTACTGGGTCCATCCCAGTACAGGCTTTATCTAGTTGTGGCGAGTCGGGGCTGCTCTTCATTGGGTGCTCGGGCTTCTCATTACGGCGGCTTTTCTTGTTGCAGAGCACAGGCTGTGGGGCATGCGGGCTTCAGTAGTTGCAGCTCGTGGGCTCTAGGGCACAGGCTCAATAGCTGTGGTGAACAGTCTTAGTTGTCCACGGTATGTGGGGCCTCCCCAAACCAGGGATCAAACCCGTGTCCCTGCATTGGCAGGCAGATTCTTAATGGCTAGACCACCAGGGAGCTCTAGGCCTTTAGCTTTGGCAGCTTCTCCTCTCTCCTTTCTGGCTCAGCTTCCCTGAGGATGGGTGGGAGGGCACTAGGAACTCGCTTGGCCATGGGCTCTTGCTTTGGCTTTGATGCGCTGGGGCTGACTTGCTAGTCGCTAGGCTTAGGAGATTGTGGCAGTCTGAGCAAGCTGGGGCGCTCTCCTCCACAGTGATCCAAAGGGCCCACTTGGACCCAGATGTTGCTGGGGCCCTGCCTGTGACAAGGGACTAGGTGCCTGCAGCAGAGTCTAGGAAGCCTGACTTACAACCTCCCCAGCTCCTCTGGGGAAGAAGTCCTAGTATCTGACTCTAAGGCTGATCGCTGCTGCCCACCCCGGCACCCCCACTCCTTGGTCTCTGGGGCCCAAAGAGGAAAGACTCTGAAAGGGATGGCCATTGATCCCTGAGAACCCAGGATTTGTCTATCCTAATTTTAGAAGACCTGACCGCTTCCTGGGCCTCAGTTTTCCTGTCAGGACCTGTTGTTCAAGAAGAGCCAATGGGTGTAGAGCTCTGAGGGCTTTGAGGGCACCTGGGAGGAAGTGAGAAGCCCCCGGGGACATCAGTGCCCTCTCTGGGCTGTTCCTGTGAGGCTCCCCAAGCACTAATGAACACAAGTTGGAGACCGCCTCGCTGCCTCCCTGGGGGAAATTTAGAGGCTCCTTGGGTGATGGGGTGGGGGGACTTCATTTGCTGCCTCCTAAGGGCCTCAGGGCCAAGAAGAAGTCTCCCTGGGAGAGGTGTCCCAAGAGAAGGGCTACTTAGTGGGGCACTGATAGGTGGATGGGTTTTTCCACGTGGAGATCAGCAGGAACACCTTGGAGGAAAGGGCAGCAGGTGCAGAGACACAGAGATGGAAGGTCAGAAATGGCAGAGGGTAAGCGACTGATCTGATCTGATCTGATCTGATCTGCATGTGGCAAGAATGTTGGGTGCTTGCAGGGAGAGGTTCCTGGGAAGTCAGTGCGGTCAGGGCACAGGGAGCCTCACAGGCTAGGCTGAGAAGTCGGGGCTTTTCTCTGTGGCCAGATGGCCAAGCAGAGAGCTGGGATTCCAGTGGTTGCCCCCTCTGTTAACTGGGTGGATGCTGCACTCGTGGCTGAGATTGAAGCCTATGATATGCTGGCTTTTATGAGACCCCATTGAGAGAGAGTCCCATGTGCGTGGAGGGGACAGAGGAGGACAGCTGGGGGACGATTTAAGAAGGGGATGCCATGGCTGATGGAGCAGAGAGGAGAGGCAGCACCTGCTGCCTTCCACCACTGGCCGGGATCAGGAGCCCGGAGATGCAGCAGGCCCAGCCTCTCGGCATCCTTTAGATACTCACAGTGTCCATGTTCCTCTCCTCTCTCAAAAAGACCAGGGCAGGAACGTGACCTGGCCCTGGGAGTCTGGGCTGTGAATTCCAAGCTCTAAGACGGGGCCCTTCAGAGGGAATCTGAGGCCAAATACCCAGAATTTGGCGATATGTTCTTGGCTCCAAGAGCTTTGACAACTGCTAAAGGAAAAAGTGCTGGAGCTGGATGAACCTGGATTGGAGTTGGTGACCTTTTCCAATTGCTTCCAGTTTGCTTTCCTGGCCTGCCCCTGTGGTGTCCCAGGTCAGCACTATCTGGACCCTTAAAGTGCTATTTCTGGAGTTGGAAAACCTGGCTTAAGTCCCTGCACTGCCCTCATCTTGTCCAAACTCCATGTACTTCACAGAGCTGATGGGGGCTCACCTTTTCAGTCCCCTGCGTTTTACTTGTCTCTGTGTGTGTCCTTTATCTTCAGCTGTGCGGGGGGCTCCCTGGGGGCAGGGCTGAGGTCTTATTGCACTCTGTGCTGGGCATAGCCTGGTGCTTGGTGAGGAATGGAAGGAAGAAAGTATGGATGGGTGGGTGGATGGACAGGTAGATAGATGGGTAGGTGGAAGGAAGGAAGGGAGGGAGGAAGGAAAAAGAGAGAAGGAAGAGACGAATGAATAAATGCATGTCGGATGGAAAAGAGGGAGAGAAGGGAGGGGGAACAAAGGAAGGAATAGAAGAAGGGAGAAAAGAAGGATGAATGGATATGTGGATAAAAAGGAGGGAGAGAGGGTAGAAGGAAGGAAGAATGAGTGGGTGAAAGGGAGAAAGAAAGGAAGAAACAAAGAAAGGGAAGAAGGAATGATGGATGGAAGGAAGAAGGCAGAGGGGTCACACTCAATAGTAGCCTAGGATCAAGTTTTTGAAAATTGCATGACTCTCTAAAGCCAGCAGGAGCCAGCATGCCATGATGAGTGGCTTGGGTAGATCATTTCCTGTTTCTTTGCTCCAGACTTCCCATTTATAGCATGCAGTGTCTTGGACCAGATAATCTCTAAAGGCTGCTCTTACTCTGATATTCTAAAATGCTGACTTTGCCCCTTCCCCTCTCCTCTCCCTTTCTCTCAACCTGGAATGTCTTTGCAGGTCCACACAGTTCTTCATTTCTAGATCTGTGCTAGGTTGGGTGTCAGGTCTCATGGCCATGGTCAACCCAGACAGGGTCACCACCAAGTGGGGAGGTACGTCAATACAAGCCAAAGAAATTACTAGAAGCAGCACGGCTGCCTCTTGTGGCAAATAAAGAGTGGCACCTTGGCACTCCTTGAAGTTTTCTGTGAAGGCAGCTCTGGAGAATGAACTTGCCACCCATTCTAGTTTGTAGCCCAGAACTGCCTCCAGGGAGATGGCCTTGCACAGTTCATGGTCTGTCTTGACAGGCTGGGAGAAGGGGAGTCCAGAGGTGGGGAAGCAGCAGGAACATGAATGCTGGGTTCCTGGAGGAGAACCCCCTGGCCAGGATTCCTCTACCAAGGGCAGTGTTAAAGTTCCATGATCCCAGACTGGAGGCTGTAAGACGAGCCCTTGTCTGGAATTCAGTCTGAGCTGGAAGGTTTGAAACTCTGACAGCTGCTTGATTTTCTTTCCTAGGGCACCCGTGTTTGCTTGTGCTTAGAGAAGCCCAGTGGTCATCAGATGGGGATAAGGGTGACCAAACCAGACCACAAAGTCTCCTGAACCTCTCCCAGGGGGTGGGGCCAGAGCAGGCCATTCTGGACAGACTGGGTTATCCTGGCCATTTCCTCTCACCCAGGTGGGGGATCTGAGAGGACCAGGCACCCACATATGTTTGGAAAACCTTAGTTCCCCAGCAGCTTCTTCCTTCCTCCCACCCACCTCCTTCCCCTGGGGCCAGCCGGCTGTAGCAGGAGCAAAGCCATCTCTATGGTTTATGGTGTGTTTGAGGACCCCTGGTCCAATTCTCCTTCTTATGCCTGAATCTACAACCCAGTATCTCTGACAAATGACCATTTAGTCTTTATTTCCGTATCTCCAGGATGGGTAACTCACTTCCATGATGTGAGTTCCTGGGACAATAGAGAGAAGTGGGTAAAGGAGTTGTGTAAGGCCTTGGGGAAGATACATCTTTTGCAATTCAACATAGGATAGAATATGAAGAGACTGCCTGCATGAGGTACAGATCCATGAAAAAGAGAGTGAACAGCCTAGCGTAGGGATGGAAGAAAGATGGGAGATGTGGCCTTTGAGGGGCCTGGCTCCACCATAGCTTCCCTACTCTCCTTTCTTTGCCAACCTCAGCCTCAGCCACCTAGGTCACTTTTATCAGTGGTGGGGTGGGGTGCTAAATGCTTTAATAAATCACATGTAGAGTGCAACATCTCAACAAAGTAGAAGTTTATTTCCCACCCGTGTATTTAGTAGGTGTCTTTCTTTCCAGGGACCCAGCTACTTTCTTATGGTGGCCCTGCTGGCTTCCTTGGGCTTCAGGATTCAGAGAAAGAGAGGGCATGAAAGGTTGAGCAGGAAGGTTTTGTGAGCCAGGCCGGGCCTTCACGCACACCTTTTTGTGCACTGTCGGATGGCCTGAGACCAGTCATATGACCCCACCCAGCCTGGAGGGCAGGCTGGGAAATTATCGTCTAGCCACTCATCCAGGAAGAAAGGAAAGGCATTTGTGAAGACAGAAATCTCCGCCACAGCCTCTTAACCCTTCAGGTCTCTTAACCCCATACTCCACGCTCTGAAGAGGGAACGGTGGCCTGCCTGCCTGGCCCATGTCAGAAGGGGCGTCCTGCAGGCATCTTGCCCAGCCTGGCCCCAGACTGGACCTGGCCCAGAGGTACCCAGTCTCTCTGCTTTGGGGGAAGGGCCTCCCCTCTGACACTGTGTGTTTCTCCTCCACAGTATGTGGCCTTTGCCTCCCTGTTCTTCATCCTCGTCTCCATCACTACCTTCTGCCTGGAGACCCACGAGCGCTTCAATCCCATCGTGAACAAGACGGAGATCGAGAACGTGCGCAACGGCACGCAAGTGCGCTACTACCGGGAGGCGGAGACGGAGGCCTTCCTCACCTACATCGAGGGCGTCTGCGTGGTCTGGTTCACCTTCGAGTTCCTCATGCGTGTGGTCTTCTGCCCCAACAAGGTGGAGTTCATCAAGAACTCGCTCAACATCATCGACTTTGTGGCCATCCTCCCGTTCTACCTGGAGGTGGGCCTGAGTGGCCTGTCCTCTAAGGCCGCCAAGGATGTGCTGGGCTTCCTGCGTGTCGTCCGCTTCGTGCGTATCCTGCGCATCTTCAAGCTGACCCGCCACTTCGTGGGCCTACGGGTCTTGGGCCACACTCTGCGAGCCAGCACCAATGAGTTCTTACTGCTCATCATCTTCCTGGCTCTGGGCGTCCTGATCTTCGCCACCATGATCTACTATGCCGAGAGGATAGGGGCTCAGCCCAATGACCCCAGCGCCAGTGAGCACACCCACTTTAAGAACATCCCCATCGGCTTCTGGTGGGCTGTGGTCACCATGACGACGCTGGGCTACGGAGACATGTACCCGCAGACGTGGTCCGGCATGTTGGTGGGAGCACTGTGTGCGCTGGCGGGCGTGCTGACCATTGCCATGCCCGTGCCCGTCATCGTGAACAATTTCGGGATGTATTACTCCTTAGCCATGGCTAAGCAGAAACTACCAAAGAAAAAAAAGAAGCATATTCCGCGGCCACCGCAGCTGGGATCTCCCAATTATTGTAAATCTGTCGTAAACTCTCCACATCACAGTACTCAGAGTGACACATGCCCGCTGGCCCAGGAAGAAATTTTAGAAATTAACAGAGCAGGTAGGAAACCTCTTAGAGGCATGTCGATCTGACCTTTCACCTCTGCCCCCTGTAGCGATGATTCCAGATTCAGTCAGACTGCTTCCTTAGTTCCGTGGGTAACTCTGGACCCCACGTCAGTCTCGAGGTGTGGCGTCTGGGCGCCCAGGGAGATGCTGGGCAGCCAAATTCACGAGGCGAGAGCCTGCTAGAACCTCACTGGTGGCCCCCGGTAAGGAGGTTGCCACACTGGTCTCGTGGGGTTCTGAAGAGATGCCACGGCCCGTGAGATTGCTGAGGACTCTCTTAGCAGGAGCCCGGGGGCTCCGCTGCTCAATGGGCAGGAGTTGGGCATGAGTCGCTGACTCAGGCCACTGACCCGGAGTCACGGCGGGGCGGGGTGGGTGTGATTGGGAAATGCCAGACGGCTGCCCATTTGGTCTTTACACGGCTCCCTTCGGGCAGCGCACGTGGCACGGATGGTGCCTGGGCTCTGGCAGGAGGTCCCTGCAGAGACAGCAGCAAGGATTCTCACCCCCCAGCAGAGCCTGTCTCCATAGCTGAGTAGCATTCCTGCTCCGATGCCGGCTGCCTAGCTCCAGGCGCGTCCTCGGAGACGCCTCTTGCCCTCCGTAACAAGCTTACTCACCCCACAGCATGCGGAACCAGCTCATCTTCTACCACCACTCTAGAGTTTAGCGTTTATCTTTAGGAACCTGTTGGAGTGACTCTAGCTTTCACGTTGTCTGTTTGGGTTGATGGTCCAGTGGGAGTTTCCGGTGGCCTTCTTTCTGATGGAAGCGGCTGGTGAGCGAAGGACTAGAGGGGGCCACCACCCGGGCAGCTTAGATGAAAGCGCTTCAGACCAGCAACAACCTCCCACTGAGAGTGTTCCCTGTTTCCGGCGGTAGGGACTGCAGCAGCAATACACGACATCCCAGCCAGTGTACGCCCACTTTCCCGTGAATTCAGTGGGGGTCGGGGGGGGGCCATGAAACAATACTAGTCACCGTGGGATATATTCTCATATTCCATGGCTAGTGGTTCGTTATGGGACTATCTCAGTTTTATGAGAACCTGCACATAGCACATAAAGTTGATCATGGGGCTCTGGTCCGAAGATAAAAAGCCCATAGTCTACCTCTACCCATGGAATACCATCGACTTATTCTGTGGACACAGGGATTTGAAGGGAATGAATGACCCAGAAAAGCATGACAACACTGAACTCAGAAGAGGTGCCGGGGCGAGGGAGGCTGAGTGAGTGACAGGTAGTGTTTAGTCTGCAGAAGACACCCCTGTGCCCAGGGCAGGAGGTAGGGCTGCAGGCTCCCTCAGCCCCAGAGGAGCAAGTTGTCCCCTGGTTTGAATGGCCTCCCCAGTGGCTGACTGATTCTTTCTTCCCTGATGCCCCACTCTCTGGCCCACCACCCCATCCTACTCCTCATCCAGCTTCATCACATAGCTATACTGCCCAGAGTGGTACCCCGAAAGTCCACCTCTCTGTCTGAGGTCTTTCTAGCCCCTTCACCTGGTCCCATACCCCTCCCCACTCCCTGGGATCCCTGTAGACACCTGAGAGGAGTGTGGCTAGTGTTCTGGGCTGGGCCAGGAGCAGGGCAGGGGTCTCAGAGGCTGGAATGGGAGGGCCTGGGGTGGGGCTGGACTCCTCGGCCAATGCGTGGCTTCTGCTTAGCCAGCCAGGCATGGGCTGTGGAAAGCCCCTGCCCCGCCTCTCTGCTTTGGATCATCTCGCCCTTCTGTTCGACCTCAGGAGCACCATCACGGCGAGGAAAATTCCTGGGGCTCTGGGAAAGGGTCTGGGTGGGCCTCGCCCCTAGCTTCACTCCAGGCCTCAGCAGGAAGAGTTGAGCCTGAGTGGCATCACCATAGCACTCCTTGGCCCCCTGTCCCATCCTCCCCAGTGATTCACTCCCGCCAGGCACAAATCCTTCAGTCCCAGACAATGCTAGTATTCTCCATGTGCTGAGGGCATGTGTGCATGCACACATATACACACACATGCACACACACGTGTACACATGCATGCATGTGCACACACAGAGTGCAGATGTGTGTTCTGATATGTACACCAGCTAGCCCCAGGACACAGGCCCTTTTCCCGGAAAGCCTGTGCACTCCTCCTAGAGCCCCTGCACCCCACCACCACAACAGCCCTGGCCCTGGGACCCTCTTTGCCCTGGCCCCAGGTCTCAGGGATCCAGATTGTCCTGGCTTAAGCCAGGTACTTAGAGCCCTTCTCTCTGGGGCCCAGCTGCCTCACTCCCTCCTGTCCCCCACACGCTGCCTCCTCCCCTTTCCCAAGTTCTTATTGCTCCTAAGGGTGCTGTCTTGACATCCCAGACCTGCTCTGAGCCTGGTCCCTCACCAGAACCTTCCTCCCTCTGAAAGCTGGTGTGTGAGACCCAAATTATCACCCAAGTGATAAGGATAAGTGTGTGATCCTTAGGGGGTGTCTCCCTATCTCTGCATCCCCAAGTCTCTTCCCGTTGGCCTCCTCTTCTGCTTGCAGCTATGCTCCTTGGTGGGCATGGGGTTCGGGTGTGTTGGTGAGTGAGTGCGGGGGAGGCCAGAAGCGAGGAAGGCAAATGTGATGGGAGGCTGGACCCCATAGGAACTGAGAGCTGAGATGCAGTCCCCAAGACCTTGACAACCGCCCTCCACCCCAAGGGCAGTCAGTTGGCCCAGTGAGACTCCAGTTCTACCTTTAGAACCTGGGTTGGGGCAAAGTGCAACATGCTGGGCTCTGAGGGCACCCCCTGCCCAGGGCCAGACTCCAGGACTCAGGCAAGCCATCCCAGTCATGCCAGCAGCACCCTCCCCTCCCCGTCTTGGTCTCCCCTGCAGCCTCAGGTCAAGTGTCTGGTCTCCTCGGTATCACGGCTGACGTGGCTCCAGTGTCTGGGGGATTCGTCCCCGCAGGGGTTGTAGGGTCTCATGGGAGGATGCCAGGATGGCACCCCCATGGTCAGGGGCTGGGGTTGATAGTCCAGGAGAAGCTGCTTCTCTTGCAGAAAGGGGGTCCCTACCCGACCTGCAGTCGGGGGCCCAGACCACCTGCTCTGGGCAGTTCAGAGTGCTCCCTCTGTCCTGCCATGTGCCTTCACGTGTGTCTCGTCCATCTCTGCTCCTGTGATGTGGGTTGCTCCTCTGTGGTGCTGCGTCTGGGGCTGTGGGGTCCCACCATAGGTGAGCAAGGGGCTGGCACAGGGGATGGGTGGTGGCCAGACCTCCCCCTTCCTGTCCATCAGCACCTAGGGCAGCAGCGAGGTCCTGAAAAGCACCCCCGTCTGGGTCTGCCCCAAGCTGGGACAGAGCTGCCCCTGCAGCCTCCAGGGTCTGCCCTGAGCAGCTGAGTCCAAAGCGGCCCCCGCCCTGGCCCTCCACGTCTCCCCTGCTGGCTGCAGTGGGTGCGAGAAGTGGTGTACCCCCTGGGGCAGGGGAGGTAGTGGGATTGGGACAGAGGTGACCAGGCAAGGTGTGGGCAGGGCCCCTCTGCAGGGGCTAACCAAGTTTCTGCTCAGATGCAGGGCCAGGGTGGGCAGCGGGGGGCCCTGAGTGGGGTCAGCGAGGCCCCCAGGTGGCTCAGGGGGAAGGAGCGGAGAAATAAGGGGCTCTGAGGGCCAGGACTGGGTGTTCTTTTCTGTGTTGTTCACATGCTCTCTCTTTCTCTCTCTCCACTAATCATGTTTCTCTCTCTCTCTCCTCGTTCTGTTGCATGACTTGTGCCGGTTCTTGTGATTGTACTCAGCTCGTATCTCTCACAGACCGTCCCCAGTTAACCTGGGGCTTTTTCCCTGAGCCCCAGGCTGGGCAGCCCCCATCTGGGGGGCTAAACCCAAGGAAATTCCCAGCCACCCCACCTGCCCCACCCTAGCCCTGCGTGCGCCCCCGGCGCCCGCTGCTGGTGTGAACAGTAAGTACCTTGGTGGTGCCCGGAGACCAGGGCACACAAGCCAGCCTGCTGGCTCAGGGCCGGACATCGGGTTCTCCTTGCTCCAAAGTTTAAAAAAAAATGACCCTCTCGCGGACGCTCATCTCTCTCAGCCCATTTCAAAGCCTGGAAACCATCTTTGTGAGACGCTGCCCATGCTGCCATTTCATCATCGCAGGCCCTCGGGTCTAGTGGGGGCCAAGGGGCCCTGGGCCAGGGAGGGCAGGGCTCACAGCCTTCTGGGGAGCAGATGGGAACTGAGGGACCTGGTGACCATCTCATCTAAAGGACAAGGTCAGGGTATGAGGGGGCAGTCTTGGGTGAGCTGGCGCCTCTGGCTTTTTTCATGAGTTCCCCAGGTTTGGTGAGCTGGCCACTTCTTGGCCAGTCTCTTTTCCGGCCCTCCTCTGGAACTGGGGAGGGACAGTATGGTTCCCAGTTTCTTAGAGCACCCCACATCACAGATAAGCCCACATCCCAGGGAGGCTGGCTCCTTCAAAGAGCAGGACCCAAACACTCCCACCCAGGCTCGGCCTCTTCTCAGAGGACATGTTTGAGAGAAGAAGCAGGCTCTGAGAAGGGAAGGGGGTCTGATTCACACCCACCCAGGCAGCCCACTCAGCTGCCCCCTGGCCCGACCCCTGCAGGGAAACCAGCCTCAACTTCAGGTCCTCTAAAGGCTGTGGGAGCTGGCTGCCCCAGGGGCACGGCACTGGGGGGCAGAGTCACACGGAGGGTCTCAGGCTCGGCTACCCAACCCTGGGTGAGCCCTGCAGGCAGTAGATACCTCCGCTGGCAGGCAATGGCCAGTGGAGAGATCGCAAGTTCTGGCTCTCCCCCCAGATGGAGATGCTGCCTGGTAGGACTCACTGTTTTCCCCTAGAAGGAAATGTGTACAGGGTACTATGGGCTCCAACTTCCATTCCCCTATCCACTGTCTCCTCCCTTGAACTCCGTTCCCCTCTCCCCAGAGACCCTTGGGAGGTCCAGCCAGACTGGGAGGAAGGGCCGGGCTGGTCTGTGTGCACACCTGTGTGCCCTCAGACACACCCCCAGTGTTAGGCAGTGCCCAGTTCCCCAGAGAGGCCCCAACCCCAGTCCCGTGGTATCAGAGTTACCCTGGTAACTAGCCTTTCTGGTTCAGAGTGAATTGGGGAGTGAAGCCCCTGGGATCTGTCAAGAAACACACTGTACATGAAATGCTTTGCCATCTTGTACGACAGACTTTTTTTTAAGTTCCAAAATTATGATGGGATTTTTTTTTTTTTTTTGGATTTGCTTTACGAATAAACCTGATTGGTCCATTTCTCTTTTGACTGACTGCCTCTTTGTAGTGACATGATGTGTACACGGGTGGTGGTCCCGCCCGCGGGCACGCCGAGTGTGTGCACACGGAGAAGGATCACTTCTGCGTGTAGTTACATAATGTGAACAGGGTCACGGAAGAGGGTCAAATCGGGTGGAGACTCTCTCCAGCTTTTTGCCCCTCTTTAGCCTTTCAGAGGGCCTCCCCCTGTGGTCACACCCACGTTGGGTCTGTCTTCCCTTGAGGCTCTCACCCTGAAGGAAGTCTCTGAGGAAACCTCAGGCTTCCCTCGTAACTCAGTTGGTGAAGAATCTGCCTGCAATGCAGGAGATACAGGTTTGATTCTTGGGTTGAGAAGATCCCCTGGAGAAGGAAATGGCAACCCACTCCAGTATTCTTGCCTGGAAAATCCCATGGACAGAGGAGCCTGGTGGGCTACACAGTCCATGAGGTCACAAGAGTTGGACACGACTTAGCGACTAAACCACCACTACCACCACCAGGGCCCACCCTGGGGACTGAGTCGGTGCCACCCTAACCAGGAAGAGTCTGCTTGGAGGGCAGAAAGCAGGGGAGGGGTCCCCAAGAGTGATGGGTGGGTGCAGAGGCCAACAGAGCCCTCTCTGCCAGCTCCGGAGGCATCCATGATGCTGCTCTTGGATGTGGGGGAGCGCCCTGCTCTGGCTACAGCTGCGCCCTCACCAAATGTGCCCCCAAACTTCTTCCCAGGTTCCTTCTCAGGCTACCGCAGAGGCCAAGACTCGTCTTTCCCACCCGAGTCCATCAGCCGCTGTTGTCTTTACACATCCATTTGCTCTGCTTTGCGGGGGACGCTGCCGAAAGGAGATGGAGGAATGGGAGCCCCTCCCAAACCCTGGCCGCTGTCACTGCCTCATGCCTGCATTCTTGTTGCGCCTGTGCAAGCTGACGAGGCCTGCTTGAGGCAGAGCGAGGTGGAAGACCCTGGCTTGGTCTGGGTGGTGATCGGAGTGGACTGAGTGACCAGCTTAAGTCTGTACGGAGAGGGAGCAGACTGAGTGGTCAACTGCATGGGGGACCAGGAGACTGCGTGACCAGGCCTAGTCTGTATGGGTGATGGAGCATAGAGAGTGACTGGATTAGGTCTATATGGGGGTGGGATAGAGTGATCAGATAGGGTGTGATGGGGGAACAGCGTAAAGCAAATGACCAGAGAGGATCCACAGGGGGCCTGGAGTGGAGTTGACCCTTGGGGTTTGGGTGGGGCCAAGGGATGCCTGAGCAGACAGCTGGATGTAGAGGGGGCAGCCGGGCTCTGGTCAGCAACAGAGGGATCAGAAAAGGCTGCCGCTCTGGACAGGAGTGTTTCTGCGTGTCTGTCTGTCTTCTCCCTGAGCTCTGTGTCTGGCCCTCTACCCATGACCGCATCCACACCATCCTGTCTCATCGGCCCCGCCTTGGACGTTGGGCCCCGCCCCCCAGCACCACGCTTGCTGGGCCCATCACCAAACTCATCTTTTTGCAAACTTTGAGCAAACCCAGGAACCCTCCTCCCCAGCACTGTGGGCAGCCCAAAGGCTGCCCGAACGAGCTGGGGACCCCCAGTCTCGTGCCTCTCCCGCTCACTTTTCTGTCCTCAGTCATGCACTACCCTTTGCTGATGTCCCACTCTGGCCTGTCCCCTCCCGCACTAAACAGTTTTCAGTGTCTCAATAGCTTCTGCTTATATGTTTGAAGATTCCAAACTGAATGGGGAGGTGGCGAAGGCCGCGCTGGCGAACGAAGACTGCCCCCACATAGACCAGGCCCTCACTCCCGATGAGGGCCTGCCTTTTACGCGCTCGGGCACCCGCGAGAGATACGGACCCTGCTTCCTCTTATCAACTGGGGAGTACGCGTGCCCACCTGGTGGAGGAGTGAGAAAGGGTATGTAGAGGAGGCCGGGGTGCTCTGCATCAGTGGGCCTGCCTCGTGCTCCTGCACAGGGGTGGATGGGGCGGCGGGCGAGGGGCGCTGAGGGGCAGGCCGGCACACTGAGGGGGGCAAGGAGCAGGAGGAGCCCCAGGGTTGGCCCCCAGAGGTCTGAGTCCCACCCTCCCCAAGTGGGATGGCAGGCTGGCAGAGAGAACCTGAGGTCCAGGCAGCTGTGGGTTGGAATTGAGCTCGGGGGTAGGAAGGGACTTGGGGACAGGCTGGCCAACTACGTTCCCCCAAGGCAGAGGGGTACCCAGAGATGTGGGAAGATCTTCGACTTCCCCCAGGCTACTCTGGCAGATGGCAGGTCAGACCCCAAAGGCAAAGTGATCGCCCCTGTTCCTTGGCTGGGGAGAGCAACAGGGTAGGCCTGGGCTGGCCGGGACCCTGTGGGCCTAGCCACCCAAGATCCATGTTCTGGAAGAGGCATCCTTTAAAGAGAATCCATATAGACCAGTTGGGGTCGGGGGCGGTCATGACGAGAGAGATAGCTTAAAGGCTCGGCAGTGAGGTCAGCGTCCTTGCAGAGGTAAGGTATGTGCCAGTCAAAACACTGCGAGTGGCAGATAGGAAACTAGCCAAGAGGAGGTGGTTATGTACGACTCCGTGCAACCCCTTCCAACCCCAGAACCCATTAGCTGCAGCCCCAGGTGTGGTCAGCGCCCCCTTGTGGTTGGTGAAGGCGGAGCTCCGTGGTGGTCAGGGTTGGATCAGACCCTTGTCTTGTAAACCGACCTCCTGGGGACAAGGCTTCCACTAGAGCTTGAGCATGGACGGGGGAGAAGTTTGGGGCGGGGGCCCAACGCACCCTAGATCCAGGCTCCGGACACCGGGCAGGGCCTGGAAGGCGGAGGAAGCCATCCTCGGCACAGCGGGCTGGCTGGGCGGCTCATGCATGTTGGGGAGCGGCTCACAGACTCACACAGGATGGTTGCATGCTGACTGGGGTGAGCAGGTTGGGCTAGATAGTTGGCTTTTTAGAGCAACAGTTGGCGTAGCTGGTAGCCATTCACAACTGCTCCAGTATTTGAAATGGTTCAATAATATGCGAGGAGAAAATAGAGAATTCAAAATAAAGGACAAACCCAGAAGACAAGAGGCAGCTCACACGGAGACAGGGGAAGTCCTTCTGGTGCTTGGCGTGCTCTCCTGATTCAGGCTGGCCTCTGCTTCCTTGCCCTGCCTGGAGGTCCCGTGGACCCCAGAGCGGCATATCACACCCCGCATGGTGCTGCATGGAAGGGGGGCTGCCGGCCTGGGGGCTGCCTGCCCCATCCTCGGCACCTTCCATGGATAGGCCTGAAGCTCCCCTTCACAACCGGCTTTCTCCCAAGTGGAAGCTCTAGAAAACCAGGATCAGGGGCAAGCCCAGGGGATGGGAGAGGAAGGCACGTAGACCTTTCCCCATGGCTGTGCTCTGCTGGTAAGGTCTTATGGGGCTGCCTGTCTTCCTCATCTTGAATGTTGGATCAATCTGTGTGGCCTGAAAGAGCAGACAGGAGAGTTTCTTGACTGGGCTTCCGGAAGCCCAGGGTGTGTGGGACAGAAGCAGCCTGTAGGGAGCAAGGAGTCCGATGGCAACCACTGTCTGCAGGTGGTACCCACTCCGCAGTCCCTCAGAGGCACTGAGGGTGGGGAGCCCCCACCCACATCCACATGGTCCTGCTCTCATGGAGTCATGACAGCCGCTGAGGACTTGCTTTTCTCAGGATAATGCCAGGCCATGAGCTGTGTGCAGGGTAGAGAACAGTTAGGGGCTCAACCCGTTCCCCCAGGAGGGAAAGAAAGAGGCGTGCTGGGCTGGCTCACTGCATGGGAGAACCAAGCCAGCTGGAGAAGATCCTGCCTGCCTCTGCATGCGGCTGTTCGGTCTTTCCTCCTCCTTCCTTAAAAACTAAGTACCAAGCGGGATGGGAAAGCCAAGAAGAGAAGCTCAAGTGTTAATTGTATTCTTTACATACAGATCTTTGCAAAGAAAGCCCTGTCATTGCTAAGTATATGCCGACAGAGGCTGTGAGAGTGACTTGACCAGGCGACTTGGCCCAGGACACTGGTGGCTATTAAGCATCTGGGTGGACCTGCAGCCCCTCCTCGCCCTCGGACAGAGTAAATTCACGCCATGCAGGTTTGCCGGACGAGTCCGAGTGGCCCAGGCCTTGTACTAGGACGGACGTAGCTTTTCTACGGCCAAATGGTAACTGACCGTAGAGGATTTCTTTTCCTTCTTTTCCTTTTTTTTTTTTTTTTTTTTTTTTTTAAGAAAAAGCTTTTAATTTATTCGGGGAGGGGGTGGGATGGAGGGGTTCCTTAGCATGACTTGCATGAAGTTCAACAGAAAACCCAGCAATCCAAACCCACGAACCCCACCTCCCCTGCAACTGTATGATTACCCTAAACCATGACAACAATGAAGAAAAACAAGCAAGAGTCCTCTATTTTCTTTCAAAGCTCTTTCCTTTTATACATGTTGTTGGAGCCAAACTGTAAAGGCGTTCGGTAGAAACCTGTACGTTTTTTTTGGGTGGGGAGGGGAATGAGCGGGCTGGGGGATGGAGTGGGGATGAGTAATGGATTGCTTCCCTTTTGTACACGGAGATTCGAGAGTAAAGGTTCCCAAAAGGGCAGTCGGTCAGTCATTGGTCATATTGACCTCACCTTCATAGTTCATCACATGGAAACTGAAAACTTTGCTCCAAATAGAATTGTGGAAACGCACTGCCGCCTTCTTCCCTCTGTTTGGCATGCTTGTGACCCAGCGGACGTCTCCCCAAGATCCCTGACAGCGGCTAGTCTAGGTTGATTCGATCATCTTAGCAGTGTGTAGATTCAGTGTGACCAACTTTCATAACAAATTGTTCATAGTAGATAATCAACACCGTATGGATTTTTCAGGTGTTCTTTCAGAGCACCAAAAAAGATCAGGACTGTGGGAGGGCCAGTCCTCCTCCACCTTTATCAAGGCACAACCCGGCATTGTATGCAATTTAGTACTTCAGAGTTTAACAAAAACAAAAAAAAAACTGCATGCCCAATGTTATGCAAAGCGATTCTAGCATGAAATAAATTTTGTATCATGGTTTCTGTATAGTCTAAAGCAGATTTGTTTTCCTGAAGCAATCGGAGGTTTGCAGAGACGTACTTCTGCATCTCGAATAAATATAGTATTTTCCCAACAGAAACAGAGGACAGTAGCTTGGCTTTGGTCTGATTCTAAAATTAGTGGTGGGGTGGGGGGTGGGGAAGGATGATATTTTTGAAAAACACATGCTTGAGTTGAAAAAAAAAAAATGCAACATCTCAAGCTCTCACTGCAGCTCGCAACATTCCTGGAAAGAGAGCAATGCTGCTTTAGTTCAGCACCCTCCCCTCCCTGGGCCCTGGCTCTCGATAATAAAAAGCTGACTTTGGACATAAAGCATGAATTTGGGTTTTTATTGCCTCCAGCAGTGTCGCAATTTGGTTCTGGGCCCCTGGTCGGGCCTTCTGCAGCTGGGCTGGGGTGGGGTGAGCCTGAGCCCTGGCTCTTCTGGTCTCAGGGACCCATCCAAGGTGCAGGCTGTCCTATCACTGGGAGAAAGCCAGGACCGCTCTGCCCACCTCACCCTGCCCCTCCCCAGATCCTGTTGGTTGGGGGTGGGGGGAGAGCTCAGGAGGAATCAACAAAAAAGGCCTTGACCTAAGACGGGCCCATCCTCGGGGGGTTCACCAACATGGAAATGTCTCTATGGATCCTGCCGTATTCATGACCCTTGAATCTGGTTATGTGGAGTTCCTAACCCCTGCCCCCGCCACTGCCCTTCATGCAGACCGTGGTCACCTCCCTCCTAGGGCCATTCTTGAATCTGATGGAGCCAGAGGCAGGGGTCTGATGGGTCTGGGTGCCCCACCTAGCTGTACCCTTGCTGGGCGCTGTCCGGCAGCCACCCCATTGCATACCCCTCACTCAGCCTGGTGGCATCTTGGAAGGGGTGCAGGCCTCTCCTAGGATCTTGATTTGCTTGAGTTGCTCACTTGGTCTTGATTTGCTTGGGTATTTCATTTGGTTTTGGTCGGGGGTGGGGTGGTGATTGGCGTTCCAATTCTTTTCCTATCCATTAGAGAATCTCAGGTGGTAAAGTCGCTAATGGACATGGCAGGCCACCTCTGAACACTTTACAGATGAGGAACTGAGGCCCAGAGGGGAGTGCTCTGACCAGGGCCACACACAAGTGGAGGTCAGTTCCTCCCAGATTTCCATTCCCTCCATCCCTGCCAGTATGGCCAAGTCAACGATCATATGGGTGGGTAGAAGTCTGAAGGTGGGTGTTGAATTCTCACCCAACAGTTTCTCATCCCCTCTGAGCACTTACCTCAACTTCTGAGCTCCCTGTGCAGTCCAGGAACCAATGAATAGGGGGTGATGCGTGCAGCAGTGAGTGGCAAGACCTCTGCCCAGGGGTCACGCGGCCACAGAGCTGCCTGATCCACACCACCTGAGTAACGGCCATTCATAAGCATCAGGACAGAGAAGCCAAGCAGTGTCAGCGACTGCAGGGAGACCAGAGTTCCCTCGACCTGGGGTCCATCCTGGGAGAAGTGCCTCTCGTGGACTCAGGTGGGACTTGACACGAGGCCATTTGGAATAGGGGTTTTCAGGGACACGGGAGCTGATGGGGAACAGGGATTAACATACACTGAGCATCTGTCATGTGCAGGACACCTGAGACAAGCTGTCTGATGATGACCCACAATAATTCAACATGCCCATTATAGAGGCAAGAGAAGAGGCACAGAGAGATAAAGTCACTGGTTCAAAGCCACACAGCTGATGAATGATGAAGCTAAGTTTTTAACCCAGGTGGTCTGACTCCAGAGCTTAGGTGAAGCCATCTCAAGTCCTCATTGAGGACTTCCTGGGGCTGGAGGTGGAGTTGATTGGAACACCGGAGTTATTGGTCCTGAATACCAGGGTCCTCAGGCCATGGGTGTGACAGAGGGGCCATTTACCTGCTGCCCTGAGCTTTCCATGCACATAAAAATATTTGACTATCTCGATTTCCTGCTTAAAAACCTGTTGTCCTGAGAATGAAGCCAGAGTTCCTTAAATTGGCTGGCAAGACCCTCTGGATCTCCTCTCCCAACTCTCACCTCTCTGCGCTCTGGTCGCTGGGGAATTCGGACACTGCCCCTTAGGACCTGGAACCCCCATTCCACTTTCTGACTCAACTACCCTCCAATTTCAATTTATCACTAAGTCACTTCACTCAGAAGTGGTGGATGCAGGTGGAGGCTTTACTCTGAGCCCCTGGCCTGGGTTCACCATTCTCAAGCACAGCCTCATCAAATTTTGACCTGATAACCCACTGGGACTGAAGGTGGTGGGGTGTCAAGGGGAGCTGGAGTGCCTGTGAGGGGAGCCTGTGTGGCAGGTTAGGTTGTAAACATCCCCCGAAAACCTGGTGTGTGGCTGCCCTTCAACAGTCGTTCCAGGAGCCTCAGACCTAAGACCTATGAGCACACAGGGGATCTCACTCCCCTCTCTTTCTTCCTTCCCTCATTCCCATAGGGCAGCATGGTGGGGGGAGGGGGGAAGGCCAATCAGCTTAGTCTAGCAGAAAAAAAATCATTCTTAGAGATAAGTGGCCATTTTCTCAAGCTGGCTCCTATGGCTCATTAGCTAATCACTGTCAAATGATTGGCTATCCACAGCATAGTTAACAAATATTTGTTAGAGATAAAAGCAGAGGGTGGGTGGGGGTGAGGGGATCTTAGAGCTCACGCGTTCAGCCTCTCCACCCTGTGGTAACCCTAAGTGTGTACTGACCAGCTCGTTCATTATTACCCATTGGGCACGTCCTCTGTCCCAGGGCCCGTCCTTGGTGAAGGGTTCCGGAATCAACCAAGACCTGGTCCCTTGCTCATGAAGAGCTCGAGATCTAGTAGGAATGAAGGGCTTGGGCATCTACAAGTCTGTGAATAACCAACAGGGTTCAGAGGATGCAGAAAAAAAGTCTGGGAGACACTGCCAACAGCCCCTCACCCCACTGAAAGCCCTGGGGCTTTCCGGCGCTGCGCTGATCCAGCCAGTGAGCTGACGTGGAGAGGCCTGTCCACCACTGTCACTAGAGGGGACTGAAGGGTCCGAGGTGTTGTCTACTGCCAAGAGCCATTCATTCTGGCATGAGTGGATCAGCTGGGCTCCACAGGCTTCTAAGAAGAGTCTGGCTCAGGTTCTGAGGCTTAAGGCCAATCCACCACCTTACCCTGAGCCAATCCACCACCTTACCCTGACTCAAGCTGGGAAGGAGCCCCACGATCTTGTGCCCACAAGGAAGCCTTGGCAGGAGCATGAGGGCTCAGAAGCAGAGGCTTCGGGGTTCAGATTTCTTCCAGCAGGTGCCAGAAGAGGTAGGGGGAGCTCCACACGGCTGTGCTGCAAGACAGACCGCATGTGGGCTCCTCAGGCATGGAAACCCTGTCTAGAAGGTACGGGCCTGAGGACTCACCCGTGTGGGGCTGCCCTCTGATGCAGACCATTCAGCCTGTAGGACAGCAGGTGGCGGCCAGTAATGGTGGACTTGCTCCAGTTTGGGTCATCTCTGGGCCATCTGATCGCTCCATCTCAGAAGGCTTGGTCACCTTGGCAAGACCAGCTCAGAGTGTCCAGACAAGTCCTTCCTTCCACTCTGGAAGTGCTCAGAGGTTGTACTGGCCTCTACTGGTCCTGGGATGTGGGAGGACCAAAGGCTTTGCTGGCCAGTGCAGTGATGTGGACTCCATGCACTGGTGTTCAAGGTCAGCCACTGGCCATGGGTGGTCTCTAGGTGCAGGCCTGAGGAGCTCAGGATTGCCCTCATCCCCACTCTCCTGAATCAAACTCCCTGATGATCTCAGGGCCACTCCTTGTCTGTACCCCTTGTCTGGCTCAAAGCACTGGATGGGTCACCTCCCAATTAGGACCCTGGGCCAGGAGTGAGCTGTGTGACCTTAAGATGGTCCCTTCCCCTTTTGGGGTCTCTCTTTTCCCACAGGAACAACAAAAATGCTGCATAAGATCAGTGGTTTTAAAACTTTTTCAAGGACCCCTTGTCAAGTGAATCTTATGTGAAGCCAGGTTAAAATGATGCTGCTGTGAATAAGGTTGGCGGGGGGCGGGGGCAGACCTCTGTGTAGTTGGCTTTCCTTTACCCACAGCCCACCCAGTGGCCACTGTCAGGAGGTTGCTCTCAGTCTCAGGAGACTGCCAGGGTCTGGAATACAAGTTTAGAGGCCACTAGGTTACAGGTCCTCCAGTCGTGATGTTCTGGGCTTTTGTAATAGTCTCAAGCCTTTGGAGCCTAGCAATTCGCGGATTCAAATGCTCTCCTGAGTCGGAAGGAGGCGCTGTGCAATGCGCCACAGCCCTGGCTGGCTGGTTGGTGATACTGCCCCCCAGGGAAAGCCACTTTCTGAGGCCTCTGGCCAAGGGCCTGCCGGCAGTCACGGCAGAGGAAAAGGTGCCATGGCCCCCAGAGCCATAGCTGCCACCAGGGGAGCCTGAGGCCTGCGGCCCGGCCTGGTCCCTACTTCACCTGAAGGCCCCCTTCCTGCAGAAGCCGAGGGCCTGGGGGGCAGAGCTCAGGGCTTAGGGTTCTTGATGCTGCTTTCCCTTAAGTTCCCCCCCACCCCGCCTCCCACGGGGTGCCGGTCCCTCACCCAGAAATACAGCTTGGCAACTACAGTCACACAGACTGGCTGCAGAGTCCTGCCTGGTTCAGAGGAAGACATTGACCTTGGGAGTTTCATTGGTTCTGAAGATTCCCTTGTCTGTCCCAGGGGTCTCTTTGGCCTGGTCTTTCCAGAAGTCTTGTCTCTTCCTCCACTTACTCATCTACACTTCCTCCACTCCCACTCCAGAGCCCTCTCCCTTGGTCCCAGTCACCAAGGGAAGAACTCCATCCTGTCCAAGTATTCAGTCAGCGGATCAGAGTACATGGAACCAGGGTACCTTGAACCAGCAGACTGCATGCTCTGGATGCCGAGAATGAAACCCCAGAGCTGGACTTTCTGTCCCCACCAGTCAGGGACAGGCTGGAGACTTCCTGCTGCTTCCTGTGTCCTTGGGTAAAGACTTCTCATGCACTGGGTAGAAATGATGTCTGTTTCTAGAGCCCAGACACCAGGCAGGCAGCCACCCATCAATCTTGGTCTTGTAGATCCACCCACAGTGCCTCCTGAATCCCTCTCAGGATTGCTGCAACCTGGCAAAGCAATTCTCCAGGGACACGTTAGGTGGGTAAGGTCACTTTATTCAAGGGTCTCTGCCACAAGCCCCCCATTTCTGAACCTGTCAGATTGGGCTTGGGGAGAAGTTTCTGCATGCCTTTCCTTCTGGTTTCTTTCTTGCTCCATAGCTTCTTGAGATCTGGCTTCCTCGGCGGCATCTGGGGAAGGACTGGTGACCCTGGGGTGCTGGCCCAAGGCAGGGAGGGCTGGCAGCTGGCAAAGGGCCAGGGAGTGGCCAGCCCCGCAGCCCACATGGAGTCCCAAGGAGGAACGCAGGCCCGGCACGGGCTTCGGGGCCCAGACATCAGCTTCGGTGCCGTCCCCGCACATGCCATGCTCGTTCCAGCCCCAGGAGTGACACACACCACCTGAGACAGGGAGAGAGAGAAACGACTGTTGTAGCTGTGGTCCTGGGGAACAGGCCCAAAACACTCCCCCTGGGGGTGCGGTACCCCCGAGGACCCCAGGTTACACCTGAGGAAACCAAAGCTCAGCCACGCCTGGAGGCCTGCCCGCCCTCCCGGCTTCCTCCCCTGCTCCCCGAGGCTGCTTTACTTCACTCCCACCCACCCGCCACCTTCCTGCCTCAAACCTGGCTCTCCCCCGTGGCCCCTCCCTTTCCCTCCCCCTACAGGCACCTCTTTCTCACACACACACACACACACACACACTCCTAGACCTGCCAATTCTGCCTCTGAAAGTCTCTCCAATCCTTCCCCATCCCTCCATCTCTCCTGATCCCAACCCCATTTTCCCTCATCTGGGTCACTTCAACAGCCAACTAACCAGGCTGCTCACCGTCCACTCTGATCTTCAAGGAGCATCAGGATAATCTCTGACAACGGCAGATCTAACCAGGTCACTCCCCCGCTTCAACCCTTCACTGACTTACCACCGCCCTTAAAGCCCTTTTCTGGCCAGTGAGGCAGAGTGGTCTGGCTCTGGACCAGCCTGCGGGGCTCCCCTTTCACACTCTCCCCCACCCCATTGCATGCCAGAACCCCTGCTTCCTTCAGCTCCTAAAACATGCCCTGTGGGGCTGACCTTTCTCTCCAAGTCCCGGCTTTGCTGGGCTTTACATCCCCCTCATCCTTCAGATTCTGTTTAGATCATGCTCAGAGGCCGGATTCCCCAGCACCCAGTCACCCTGGATTCCTGTCATTGCCCTTGTACTTTTCCCTGTGGGGAAAGATGGTCTGGGTGGTGATGGGTTTATTCTCCACTCCTCACAAGACTGTCTGCCCTACAGTGAGGGAGGAACACGAATGTTCTGTTCACGGCCCTATCTCAGTTGTGGCTCAACAAGGTTCACTGAATTGATCAACAATTAAAGAACTCAGACTCCTACAGCCAATCTCTGAGCCAGCATTTGAGCGCATGTCTCTCTGACAGCCCATGAGGCTCCCACCCCATCACAGCACCTCTTCCTAGGTTTTGGACCCTTTCCTGGAGTCTAACTAAACTCGCTCACATTTTTCTGTGGTTGTTAAAAAAAAATTTTTTTTTTCTGGATATAAAAGTAATACATCTTCGTGGTAAAAGCGAGGGGGGTGTGTAAAGAAAAATATGGATAGGTGTAAAGAAAAGCAGACTCCTAGAATCTTGCCCACTACAACGAATATTTTAACTATTTTATTTTACTTTTTTTGGCTCCACAACACAGCATGTGGGATCTTAACTCCCCGACCAGGAATTGACCCATGCCTCCTGCATCTTAACCACTGGACCGCCAGTGAATATTCCCGCTACGAATATTTTTAATCTCTCTTTCAAATCTTCAATTTGTGAAACCTGTAAATATTTGTGTACATATCATCTTGCTTTCCTGCCTTAATAACATAAACATTTCTCCATAGAATTACAGATTATTCAAAAAGTAAATTAAAATAAATTGTTTGAAATTTTGAAAACACTCTATGCAGAAAAGTACAAATAATTTAACAGAAAGACATGTTCCCCAATCAGATTTAGAACATAAGTTAACATTTTACCATATTTGTTTCAACCTTTAAAAAAAATAAATCAATTATAAAGATACCATTTAAGACCCACCTCTCATCCTTGGCCCTCCTTCCAGGAAGTAACCACTATTTGAAGTTGGTGTACATTGCCTGCATGCTTGTTTTATATTTTTCTGCATATATGTGTCCTTAAATACTATGTCATATTTTTAGTTTGTTTTAAAGATTTACACAAGTAGTGTCACTCAAATATATCTTTTGTTGTAACTTGCTCTTTATACCATTGTTTTTGAAATCTATCTGAGCTGATAGTTACAGATTTAATTCATTTATTTCAACTGTGCATAGTATTTTATTACGCATAAATCATATTTTACTCACCCATTTCCCTTCTGATGGACAGTTCTTTAATGATGATCATTGCTGCACCCATTTCCCTTCTGATGGACAGTTCTTTAATGATGATCATTGCTGCTATTTTATTACACAAGATATAATTTACAACAATCCTATTACTGTTGTTGCTACTATAAACAGCACTGCAGTGTGGAACACGTGTCCTTATACAAATTGGTGTTTGTGCACACTGATCCCTAGAAGTGTGAGTGTGGTGGAATCACACGTTTACATTTACCAGGTATGGCCAAGGGCTTCCCAGGTGGCTCAGTGGTAAAGTATCCACCTGCCAATGCAGGAGCCACTGGAGACATGGGCTTGATCCTTGGGTCGGGAAGATCCCCTGGAGGAGGAAATGGCAACCCACTACAGTATTCTTGTCAGGATAATCCCATAGACAGAGGAACCTGGTGGGCTACAGTCCGTGGGGGTGACAAAGAGTCAGACAGGACTGAACACACACGCAGGTACGGCCAGACCGCTCTTCACCGCGGCTGCAGCCTCGTCATTTATAGTCCCATCAGCAGTGGGTATGAACTTGTTTCCTTCTATCTTTGCCGTTACATTCTTTCGATTCTTATGAAATACATGTAATTATTTTGCAATTTTGACTACTAGTGAGATGAAGCATCTCTGTATACTACCCCTAAATTGCTTCTCCTATGTATTGTGTGTTTACATTCTTTCATTCTTTGCCTGTTATTGGTTGCTTGCTTTTTCTTTCTTCCTAATTTGTAAGTGTTCCTTGTGTATTCTTTTGTTTACATAATCCTTTGTTATAAGCATCGTGTCTTCTCCCAGAAGCCTGTGGTGTCTCTTCACTTTGTTTATGGTGTCTTTTGTTATAAAGATTATTTAAAATGACTGCCTAGTTATGCCCATTACGGAGATTAAATAGTTTCCTTAACCTGCATTTTATTATCAGGTTGTTTCTAATTTTTCATTATTTTGTATAACATGTCTATGAACATGTTTTGTGCATGAATCTTTGCCTACATTTCTAATTATTTTCTCAAATTAAGATTCTTAGAATGGGAATTTCTGGTCAAATGGCGTGGACATTTTTGAGATTCCTGAGTATCGCTTTGAGTACTGCCAGAATACTTTTCACAAAGGCCACTCGAATATAACTACAGCAATCTGTGCGAATCTCTATAGCACTCCAGTATTGTCAGTGGTTATTCATTATTATAATATTTAAAAATCCTTTCTAATTTGAAGGCAAAGATTATTATTTTTTTTATTATCATTATTTTTATTGTACTTTTCTCATTCCCACTGAAACTGAAAAATAATTCTTATTTTTCTCAGATATCTGTATTTCCTCTTTTGTGTACTGTCTGCTTTACAGGTTTTCCCTGTTTTGCACAGAAAAGTTTAAGTGTTCAGACCCAAAAGCCAGATGGCCTAGGTTCAAAATCCCAACTCCTCCATTTATTACCTGTGACCCTGGGCAAGTTACTTAGCTTCTCTGAGCCTCAGTCTCCTCATCTGTTAAATGGGGATAATAATAGTATCTTTTTAATAAAGTTTATACATACTTATTCATTTACACTGTTTCCACTGTTTACCCATCTATTTGCCATGAAGTGATGGGACCAGATGCCATGATCTTAGTTTTCTGAATACTGAGCTTTAAGCCAACCTTTTTACTCTCTTCTTTCACTTTCATCAGGAGGCTTTTTAGTTCCTCTTCACTTTCTGCCAGGGCTTCCCTGGTGGCTCAGACAGTAAAGCATCTGCCTGCAATGTGAGAGACCCAGGTTTGATTGCTGGGTCAGGAAGATCCCCTGGAGAAGGAAATAGCAATCCAATCCAGCACTCTTGCCTGGAAAATCCCATGGGTGGAGGAGCCTGATAGGCTACAGTCCATGGGGTCGCAAAGAGTTGGACATGACTGAGCGAATGCACTTCACTTCACTTTCTGCCATAAGGGTGGTATCATCTGCATATCTGAGGTTATTGATATTTCTCCCAGCAGTCTTGATTCCAGCTTGTGCTTCTTCCAGCCCAGTGTTTCTCATGATGTACTCTGCATATAAGTTAAATAAGCAGGGTGACAATATACAGCCTTGACGTACTCCTTTTCCTATTTGGAACCAGTCTGTTATTCCATGTCCAGTTCTAACTGTTGCTTCCTGATCTGCATACAGGTTTCTCAAAAGACAGGTCAGATGGTCTGGTATTCCCATCTCTTTCAGAATTTTCCACAGTTTATAGTGATCCATACAGTCAAAGGCTTCGGCATAGTCAATACAGCAGAAATAGATGTTTTTCTGGAACTCTTGTCAGACTTTGTTTTTTGGGGCTCCGAAATCACTGCAGATGGTGATTGCACCCATGAAATTAAAAGACGCTTATTCCTTGGAAGGAAAGTTATGACCACCCTAGATAGCATATTAAAAAGCAGAGACATTACTTTGCCAACAAAGGTCCGTCTAGTCAAGGCTATGGTTTTTTCCTTTGGTCATGTATGGATGTGAGAGTTGGACTGTGAAGAAAGCTGAGCGCCGAAGAATTGATGCTTTTGAACTGTGGTGTTGGAGAAGACTCTTGAGAGTCCCTTGGACTGCAAGGAGATCCAACCAGTCCATTCTGAAGGAGATCAGCCCTGGGATTTCTTTGGAAGGAATGATGCTGAAGCTGAAACTCCAGTACTTTGGCCACCTCATGTGAAGAGTTGACTCATTGGAAAAGACCCTGATGCTGGGAGGGATTGGGGGCAGGAGGAGAAGGGGACGACAGAGGATGAGATGGCTGGATGGCATCACTGACTCAATGGACGTGAGTCTGAGTGAACTCCGGGAGTTGGTGATGGACAGGGAGGCCTGGTGTGCTGTGGTTCACGGGGTTGCAAAGAGTCAGACACGACTGAGCAACTGAACTGAACTGATTCATTTACAAGGATTAAATGAATAAGTATATATATAAAATACATAGTATCGCAGTCCGCCCTTATGTGCAGGGGACACTTTTCAAGACCCTCAGTGAATGCCTGAAACCATGGATGGTACCAAATCCTGTACTGGTTCTTCCTATAATAATGGGCATGTAGCATGTACTGCATGGATGGGCTGGATAAAGGGCTGATTTACATCCTGGGCAGGATGGAGCAGGACAGAGCAAGTTTTCATTACACTACTCGGAATGGCATGTAATTCAAAATTTGGGAGTTGTTTACTGCTGGAATTTTCCATTTAATATTGACTGACCATGGTTGACAGTGGGTAACTGAAACCACAGAAAGCAAAATTGTGGCTGAGGGGCACTACTGCACTAAATAAATGCTTGCCATTATTGTTCTCAAGAGCCTTCCTAAGATTATTTTAAGAGTATTAATTCTGTGCATATGTGGCATAAATAATTTTTCCTCAGTTTTATTTAAAATTTTGCTTTGGGTGTTTTGATGTAAAACATAAATTTTGTGGTTCTACATAGCACAATTTCTTGCTCTTTTATCTAATCATTTCTTCCATTGCTGTAAGAATTGGAAGCCCATCCCCGTCCAGATCAGAAAATACTTTTTTTTTTTTTTTCAATGATCTGAGTTTGTAATTATCTTTACATTTCACTCATTAGCCACTGAAAAATCTGTTTTGTGGATCACTCTTTCACAGAGGGAGCCTGGCTGGCCTGGGATTACCCTTCTCCTTCCTTTTCCCTGGGAGGGAGGTAGTCATTAGCCAAAAGCCTGGGCTTGGGGAAACACAGATGTCTGCCTGTTTGGCCCGTGAGTGAGGAAATGCACACAGAGAGGATGAGCCCCAGGCCACAAGTCCTGCAGTTCAGCAGGCGCTTCAGCCAGGCCGATCTGAGGCACAAGGTGGACAGTGGGACAGGCTTGGGACCTGCGGGCTTCATTCGGCACCTGCTGCGGGCTTCGCGCCCGGCCCTGGTGAGTGGCACCAGCTGACGGTCAGCAGGAATGGGGGTGGGAGGAAGGCAGCGCTGACCTAGCAGCAGGACATGGCACAATGGGCAGCTGGCAGGCCCCTCTCCTCCTGCCAAAGGAAACGCTCTGAGGAAGCCACGCGCAGGGCTGGGGTAGCCCACTGGGTTGAGAAGCCTGGCACAGGCTCAGATATAGCTTCTTCCAGCCCTCCCAAAGAGGCTGGTGTGAGGCTAGGTGCTTTATATTCTTTATCTCACTTTATTCCAACAATCCTGTAGGGCAGTCATGCTTCAAAGATTATTCTCATTTTAGAGATTATGAAACTGAGGCTCTAGAACCCAGGAGGTGTGGCTCCAGAATCTATGCCAAACTCTCCACATTCTATATCAGAGCTTGCCGAATTTATTCCGTAAAGGCAGACAGGAAATACTTCAGGTTCAACAGTCTCATACGGTCTCTGTTGCATATTCTTATTCTTTATTACAAGACTTTAAAAATCATTCTTAGCTTGCGAGGCCATACAAAACAGGCCATGAATTAGATCTGGCCCGTGGCTTGGAACCCAGCAGCCCCTGGTACATATATAACACATACTATGGATGACTGTGGACTATGCTACGCTTGCCCTGGTTCTCACATCACCACACAGCCGTGTGACAACGGCACGTCTGTCCCCACCTCCCTCACGGGGCTCCTAGGAGGAGGCCCACATGTGCTGATGCACATTAATGCCCTGGTACCCTGCCTGACACATGCTGACAGCTCACACCCACATGAGAAGGAGGAAAGGCAAGGAAGGCCATGCGGGTGGGAAACCCTCCCCACAGATGGGGCGCTGAGGGTGGAATGACAAGTCAGGGGTTCCCCAACACTGCAAAGAAACCTCCTGTAGAAAAAGAGCAGGCTGCTGAACTTGGAGAGTGAAAGATGGGCTGCCCTGTAATAGAAGGGCTCACCCAAGACGTGTTTAAGTTCTGAGCTCCTCCAGCATTTTAGAAGATGTTTCACACACACATCCGCCTCCCACCCTCACCGACGGCCACCTATTCAGGGGCACAGTGAAGATGGGAGGGCCCTCTGGACTCAGCAAGGTGCTACTGTTCTCATGTAGAGGTGGGAGCCCATGACAAGTCTCCTCCTAAGCTAACTGGCATACGGGACACCCAGTTTTCAAAACAAGTGCATTCATGATGATTCCTGGAGTTACACAGGGATCTCTGCAGTGTGTCTGGCACTCACCAGGCTCTCGAGGACACTGAGATCCCACCTGATTGACCCAGAGCTGCTCCTCTAGACCTGGGACACCTGTCTGAGCCTTAGGTCTCAATCGCTTCAGTCGTGTCCAACTCTTTGTGACCCTATGGACCAACCATAGCCTGTCAGGCTCCTCTGTCCATGGGATTCTCCAGGCAAGAATACTGGAGTGGGTTGCCATGCCCTCCTCCTGGGGATCTTCCCAACCCAGGGATCGAACCCCTGCAACTCCTGCATTCCAGGTGGATTCTTTACCACTGAGTCCCCGGGGAAGCTCCGAGCCTTGGGTAGAGAGCTCATAGATACAGGATTCCTCAACCTCTAGAGTTCAGTGCCCTGCCTGCAGGGCTCAGTGGAGCTGATTCAGGCTGTGACAAGTGACAAAGCTTAGGGCTCACCACACTTGCATTAGCCTAAAAGCCCTGCAGGCAGCAGAATCTTGGGGTGGGACGGTCCCTGGCACAGGTTGGACACAGCACCTCAATCTGTTCAGGTCTGTGGCACCTGCCTGAGCTTCTTGGCAACCTGGGTCCTCACAGGGCCTTATGGTGCTGGGACTGCAGCCCAGCACTGGGAAGGGGGCAGCTTTTCTGTGGGAGCGTACTTGCCTAGAAGAGGCAAGCACCTGAGCATGTGTGGCAGAAACCCTTGGTTGTCCCTGAACCACAGAATGGAGGCTACATTTCCCAACTTCTTGTACAGTGGAGCGTGGCCAGTGAGTTGTTCATTGTTCAGTTGCTAAGCCGCGTCCAACTCTTTGCGACACCATGGCTTCCCTGTCCTTTACTATCTCCTGGAGTTTGCTCAACTCATGTCCATTGAGTCAGTGATGCCATCCAACCATCTCACCCTCTGTTGTCCCCTTCTCCTCCTGCCCTCAATCTTTCCCAGCATCAGGGTCTCTTCTATGGAGTCAGTTCTTCACATCAGGTGACCAAAGTATTGGAGCTTCAGCTTCAGCATCAGTATTGGAGCTTCAGCTTCCAATGAATATTCAGGGTTGATTTCCTTTAGGACTGACTGGTTTGATCTCCTTACTGTCCAAGGCACTCTCAAGAGTCTTCTCCAGCACCAAAGCATTAATTTGTTGGTGCTCAGCCTTCTTTATGGTCCAACTCTCACATCCGTACATGACTACTGGAAAAACCATAGCATTGTTGATATAGACCTTTGTTGGCAAAGTGATGCCTCTGCTTTCTAAAATGCTGTCTAGGTTGGTCATAGCTTTCCTCTCAAGGAGCAAGTATTTTTTAATTTTATTTGCAGTCATTGTTTAATTTGCAGTTACTATTCAAAGTGATTTGGGAGCCCAAGAGAATAAAATCTGCCACTGTTTCCACTTCTTCCCATCTATTTGCCATGAAGTGATGGGACTGGATGCCATGATCTTAGTTTTTTGAAGCAAGCTGAAATGTTCTGTATTAGTTTATAGAACTCTTCTTCAAAGACAGGTGGCATGTGCCCCTTGCCCCTTTCTTCTTTGTCCCTTCCTCCATCCTGTCACTGGAAATGTGGATATGATGGCTGGAGCTCTAGCTGCCTCCTCTGACCATGAAGATGAGGGCTACAACCTAGGGATGGTGTTTCTCAGTTTCATATAAATGTTACCTTAATTCTCACAGCAACCCTCTGACGTGTTCTTGCCTCCATTTTATAGATGAGGTAACTAAGCTCAGAGAGGTAAAAGAACTTGCCCATGGTCACATGGCCATTCTAGCCAGGACTAGAATCCAGGACTCCTGAGTCTCAGGGTCCTTCAGTAGTTCTGAAATGATAATAAAGTCACTGAATACTTAGTGTATGCCAGGCCCTGTGATAAACACTTTATGTGTATTAATTCACTGAATCCCCACAGCAAGCCTGTGAGATACAACCTAACACACCTGGTGAGAAGTGGACCTGAATTCCAACCCAGGCAGCAGGACTCCAGAATCTCTTCTGTCAATATGTCATCCTCTCTAGCAACAGCCCTGCTCCTCAGGCAATGAAGAAAGGTTCAAAGTCATGGCCCAACTGGACAGGGACAAGGTCAGTGATGGGAGGCAAGAGCTGTAGCAGGTGAGAGGAGGAGCACCCTATAGAAGAGCAGGATCCTCCCCGAGCCCTCATGAGCACTGGGGATGAGGCCGCGGCAGCTGCAGAAGACCCTGCTTCCTTCTGCCACCACCCACCCCACCACATCTTGGGGATGGGGGAAGAGGAGGGAGAGACGGTGCCACCAATGGTTCACCTTGTCTGCTGACTCTCAGAGGCCACACATGGACCTTGGGCCTCAGGCAGAGCTGCTCTTCTGCAACACCAGGCAGAGACAGAGACAGACAGAGAGAGAGAGACAGGAGGGGTGAGGTCTGAGCACATCACAGAGAGGAAAGCTCTGGATTCAGGAAGGTGGTAGATGTCAGTGTGCATGGAGCTGGCCTCAGGGCCGGGCAAGTTTCAGAGAAATGTCTGAGTGTCCAGTCGCCCAAGTTCATGGGTATCTCACCATTTGGGCCGTAACTGATGGTCCCTAGGTCCTGCTGTGAGCAAGGAATTCAGGCTTCCTGATGTGTTTGGGGTCCAGGTGGCAACCTCAGGACAGAAAGATGAGATTCAGGGCCAGAGTCTCTCTTGCCTGGACAATTACAACAGCTGGTTTCTGGGTGGGGGAAGTCAGGCTGAAACACAGTGTGGACTAGGTCCTCTTGTGGACAATTTCCTGTCTCCCCACCATCTACAAGGGACCTCTTAACTGACTCTGACGGCAGCCTGTCCCTCCTGGCTGCATCAGCACTCTTTCCTCTGTTCCAGCCCCACAGGCTTGCCACTACTCCCTGAGTTCACCCAGATCTTTCACACAGTCATGATTCTGCTCAGATGAGTCCATTTATTTCATTGTGTGGACACCTGTACTGGACACAAGACCTTGAAGAGGAAAATTCAGTTTCTGCCCTGGAGCTCCCAGGCCATTAGGGTATACAACCATGTGCGTGCGTGCTCAGCCGCTTCCGTCGCGTCTGACTGTGTGTGACTCCATGGACTATAGCCTTTGAGGATCCCCTGTCCATGGAATTCTCCAGGCAAGAATACTGCAGAGGGTTGCCATTTCCTTCTCCAGGGAATCTTTCTGGCTCAGGATTGAACCTGAGTCTCTTACGTCTCCTGCATTGACAGGCAGGTTCTTTACCACTAGTACCACCATGCTGCTGCTGCTAAGTCACGTCAGTCGTGTCCGGCTCTGTGCGACCCCATGGGTAGCAGCCCAGCAGGCTCCTCTGGCCACAGGAGTCTCTAGGCAAGAATCCTGGAGTGGGATGCCATTTCCTTCTCTGGTGCCGCCATGGGGAAAGACAATTATAGGGACCAATGGCATGTACAAGGGGGCTGGCATGACAGTGTCTACTGTGGTATTGTTCGTAACTGTGAAAGATTTTAAGGGAAACCTCAAAATACCCATCAACAAAGGAATATGCAAAGAAACTATGATTTGACCCTACCATTTGAACCATATATGGGTCAAGTATATTGAGTAATATTGAATAATATTATGAATTATTTTAATAATTGAATATTATTAATATCAAGTAATATTGATATTATTAATTATTTATAATTGAATAATATTATGAATAATATCAAGTAATACTGAATAATATTATGAATAATATTGAATAATTTTATGTCTTGAATAATACACAGCTATTTAAAATAATGAGGTAGCACTCTGTGGCATGACATGGGACAATATCTCGGATATTTTTAAGAGAAGATAGGATACAGAACAATATAGAGGGATTATGACTTAATTTATGCAAAGCCACTATATATTTCTGTATGTATAGATTCTGAAGAATGCATCCCAAACTGAGAACACACAGTCTCTGAGGAAGAGAGGGAGACACGGGGGAAGGATGACTGATATTTTCTCTGTTGTGTGTTCATATATTTTAAAAACCAATAATATAGGATGATGATAAAAAAAAGCAACAGTATTTCTAAGGGACAGAGGTAGCATAGAGGGGAGAATTATATGCTCTGTTGTGGACACGAGGCAGGTGTCACTGAAAGTTCCAGGAATTAATTTTGAGCTGGGTTTTGAAGGATGAATAAGAGTTCACCCATCTTAAGTAGAAGGTACTCACTGAGATTTGCCTACTTGGAGCGACCTTCACTGATCTTGCTGGCATCTTTTTGGCTGCAGGAGTATATTTTGGCCCAGTGTAGGGCTGGGTCCTCCTGCGCTGTTGGAAGGCTGTTAATCTCACTTCTGCTGAGTTCTTAAGGTGCCCAGAGCTCTCTAAGCACACACACCACACTCCTCCTGGATCTAGAGGTGTTTCTATTTGGAACTGTCTCACTGGTCTGTGAGCTGGGGTGAGAGCCAGGCCTGGGGAGCGGGTCACACTTGTCAACCAGCCCTCAGGCAGTATGGGCAACTCAGGATGGAGCTACTGAGTGAAAGTGGATACATCTGGGCCATTCCCCTGCCCACAGTCTTTCTGGGCCCCCTGCTCTGTCTGGAGAGCAGCAGAGCTGGAGCACACACCTAACACTGAGATCTAGTGCCATCAACGCCAGTCCTGTGCCTGGATCCTTATCTTCATCTCCCTATCTGTGGCCAGAGCCACCTCCTGGCCACTGGCCTCAAGAACAGAGAGCCATGGCCACAGTGCCCAGAGAGGGGCTGCTCCTCCACCAGAACAGCCTAGAGAGTGGCTGCAAGGACAACGGTCCCACCAGGCCAGTCTGAGGGAAGAGGCACGCTCAGTGCAGGACATGTCTGATAATGAGTCCACCTGTCCCTCTCTGGGGCCACTGATGCCCTCCAGGCAGGATCTGAGGCAGCAGGAGGAAGCAGGCTTCCAAAATCAGGAGGGGGGAGGGCCTGCTGGCCCATAGAGTTACTCTGGAGATGCTTTTGTGACTGCAGCCCAAGTTGCTAAGTAGAAGCTGACTGGTCTGGGGTCCTTTCCAGACAAGGATCCATGACAGCACTGAGAACGGGGTGAGAGGAAGAGATGGGGTTTGGGACTGAAGGCGAGGGGACCAGAGAGGAGGTTGTGGCTGTCCACCAGGTAGGAACGATGAAGGATTTAGGAAGGTAATGTTTAAAGGACATCCGGGATCTCACCAGCCAATCACTCTGCACGGGTGCTCCTGCAAGGGTGTCCTAACTGCTCTCTCTGCTGCCCCTATTGTATTCTCTACACAAAAACTGAGTGAGGCTGTTCAAACCTGGCAGGAAGTCAGCATGGCACTGCTCTGCTCAGATCCTCCATTGCCTCTTCATTGACTCAGATAAATAACAGCTGGTGTCCAGCTTCTTCCTGGACCTCAGCTTCTATCAAGTTCCACCTTGCTGACATCACCACAGCTACAATGACTGACTCCCTTCTTGTTCCTCAAACAGCACTGGCCTCTGGGCCTTTGCTGTCCTCGCTGTCTGGAACGCTCTTGCCCTGATGTCCACAGGTTCACTCCCTCATGTTGTCAAGTATTTGTTCAAATGTCACCTTATCTGGGCTTCCCAGGTGGTGCTAGTGATAAAGAACCTGCCTACCAACGCAGGAGATATAAGAGATGTGGGTTTGATCCCAGGGTTGGGAAGATTCCCTGGAGTGGGGCATGGCAACCCACTCCAGTATTCTTGCCTGGAGAATCTCAGGGACAGAGGAGCCTGGTGGGCTACGGTCCATAGAGTCACAAAGAATCAGACATGACTGAGTGAGCACACATGCACACACATTATCTGAGAGGCCTTCCCTGACAACTCTGTATGGAATAGCCGTCTACACCCCTCCCCATCTCCTGTCTCCTCACTTGCTTTATTTTCCTTTGTGTTTTTAACTTGCTGTTTACAATCTCTCTCCTGGCCAGAATACAAGCCCTCCGAGAGCAGGACTCTCTGTTTGCTGCCATTTCCGCACCTGAAACAACACTCACAGGACACTAGCACTCATACCTGTTGTTTGAATGAACGGACACTCGAATGGATGAATGGCTGGCAAGAGCAAGGAGCTGTCGGATCTTTCCCAGAGGCTAAAAGAGCCCACAGACGTGGGGAGGAGACGCCGCACGCAGGCCGATTTCCGCTTACCATCAGGAAGAACACTGTAAGGACTGCCCTGGAGAGGGCAGGTCGCCTGTGCCAGAGGTTCTGAGCCTCCAGCTGGTGACGGCATTCCTTATGGTGGGCAGAGTCTGAGATGAGACAGAGCAGAAGTCCTTCTAAGTCTGGAGAACTTGCGTGGTGGTGTGGGTGGGTTTGGATGTGAATGAGAGAAAGAAAGAGAGAGGAGGAAGGTGGAAGTAGAAGAGCCGAGGAGGGGGACACATGCCCTGGGCCTGAGGCTGGCTTCCTCGGACCTGACAGAGGAATGGCCTTGGTTCAGATGATAAATAAAAATGGGTTGAATGGATGGGGTTTGCCCTCAGTGGTTTCAATCTGAGGCTGCAAGGCTAAGGCTGTTCTAGCACCTCTCTTAGAATCTGATCGCTTAAAATGTTGTCCAGTTTTCCCTGTTGATCTGTCTCCCTTTACATAAGAGGAAGCAGGCCCAGAGTAGGGCAGTATTCCACCAAAGGTCCCCACCTGCATGCCTTCTACTGCTATGTCCCCCTCTGCATCTCTGCAGGCGCCACATTTGATGGTGACAACAGCCCAGTGAGGAAGGGGTGGGAAGGGAGGGAAAGCTGACTCTGAGAAGGTTCAGAAACAGCCAGGCTGAGAGAGACGGAGGCCAGCTGTATGCACCCTACCTCCCAACACACACCCAGGGGTAAGGAGGTGCTGCGGCTGCCGTGGCGGCCTGGGTCACCTGCAGAGAGAGCGTGCTGCGGCACGTTGGCCCCACTGGGTGACTATTCTTAGATCTAGGGAGCTAGGAGCGATGGATTTAGAACTTACGAGGTGGAAACGTGTTAGCCTGTTTTATAAACAACCGAACTCCTCCCCACAGACTGCCTTTCTGAATTCTGTGTTCTCTGTCAGAACTGCAGGCTTTCTGGGCTTCTTGGCTGCACTGGGAGAAGGAACAGAAAAGACAGCTTGCCCTCTCGAGGGCCTGCCAGGACCCCGAGTGCAGCCAAGGGCTCTGCGCGACCCACTCACTAAACAGCCAGCCTGGGAAGGAGGTATTTTGATTACACTCTATGGAAGAAGAAACAGGCTGGGAGAGGTCCCAGAGCAGCACACCCTGGGAGGGCGAGGCTGTGAGTGAGGAGGCCCAGAGTGGAGTCTGGTGCTGCCAGCAGGGGTCTGCCCTGGAGATGGAGTGGTAAGGCCACAGAATGGTGCCTGTGGGGTTTAATCCCTTTCGGTGTTTGCACATCCTGTCCTCCAGACTTCTCCACTGCAGGTAATAGGGAAAGACTGAATGCGGGAGAAGGGGACGACAGAGGATGAGATGGTTGAATGGCATCACCGACTCAATGGACATGAGTTTGAGTCAACTCCGGGAGTTGGTGATGGACAGGGAGGCCTGGCGTGCTGTAGTCCATGGGGTCGCAAAGAGTCAGACACGACTGAGCAACTGAACTGAACTGAATTCAGATAACCTAGTGGCCTGTTCCACAGCCCCTCCTCTTGGTACGTCCCAAGTTGTCATCATCCCTCCTAGAAGTTTGGTCCCCAGAGCTGGCCGAGGGCTCTATCTAGATGCACACTTGGTTCCCAGGGGCTGCCTGCATCCGTGCAGCCTGAGGCCACAATAGCTGTGCTGGAGTCCAAGTCGGCTGACTCTCCCCACAGCCCACTTCCACCCCAAAACTGTTTCCGCAGGAGCTGCTGTACTGTGATGTCCAAACACTGGCCTCGGTGCTGGTGTTCGGACCTGACTGGGAATTTCAAGATGTCTCCATCAAATATCACTTTCCTAAGTGAACACAGCCACTTCTGAGGGGCACCAGCAGAGGGGCACAGTGCAGCACTGAGGCCCGGAGCCTGGCCACAGCAGAGCCTCCTGACACTGTGCTCCCCACACCTGTTTGGGAACCCCAGGGTTCAGAAGAGGAGCCAGGGCACTAGTGCATTAGCGGGGGTGGGAGGAAGAAGGTCTGTTCTTGAATCCAGCAGCAGGTCCAGAAGGAACCACACGCAGGTTCGGAGGTTCGGGCACTAGAGTCCATTGAGAAGCCACTGGAGGACACAAACCTGACCAGGAATTCTCCTTATGCTTTCCAGTCACTTCATAAATACCTACTGAGTGTCCACTCTGGGTGGGGAGCTGTGCCTGGTTCAGCCTGATCCGTTTGGTCCACAACGACCAGGCTCCCACACAGGTGGGGTGCTCCTCCCACGCTGACAGCGCCGGGAGCTGGGTGCCCCGGAGAGGGTACACCCAGAAAGGCAGCGGTCAGTTCTTCAAAGGGACCACACTCCCTTGGGAATAGGGTCTGTCTCTTATCGATCTCTTTTTATTCCAGATGGTACAATTTTCTTGAATTTCATAACATTAAAAAAAATTGTAGTACAATATAGGAAACAACTAAGGGATTAATACTTTCAATTTACATTAGTAAACTTTTTTCCTTTTTAAAAAAATATTATTTTTTAGAGCAGTTTTAGGTTCACAGAAAAATTGGAAGAAAGTATACGGTTCCCTGCCCCCACACTCACAGCCTCCCCACTGTCTACATTCCCTACTTGAGCAATACATTCGTCACAGTCAACAAAGCTACACGGACACATCATTATGACCCAAAGCCCACCGTGTACATTTAGGGGTCACTCTTGCTGCTGTACATTCTATGTGTGCTAAAGTTGCTTCAGTCATGTCCAACTCTTTGTGACCCTATGGACTGTAGCCCACCAGGCTCTTTTATCTATGGGATTCTCCAGGCAGGAATACTGGAGTGGGTTGCCATGTATATTCTATGGGTTTGAACAAATGTATAGACAGCTATCCACCATTATTATTTAATTGTCCTAAAATCCTGAGCTCCACTTATTTCCCTCTGGTTTTATCTACCAGAGATGAATGAATGGGTGAGTGGATGAAGAGTTATAGAGTGTCCATAAGGTTCAAGCTCAGTTCTAGAGGGAGGGGCATTGCAGAGAACAAGGCCCAAGGTTCCGGTACTCAAAGGGCTTACGTTCCAACAGGGGCCCAACAGGCAAGCAGACAGGCAACTCTTCAGCACGTGGCAGGTGACATGAGTTATGCAGAAACCAAAATAGAGTGATAGAATTAGAAGGACAGGTTGTAAGAAGTCTTTCCAATAAGGTGGCCTCTGAGCTATGGCCTGAAAGATGAGGAGGAGCCAGCCATACAATCACCTGGAGGAAGGGGTTTCCAGGAAAGGCCCAAAGCCAGAGGGAGTTTTGCTGGTTCCAGGAACAGGCAGGAGGCCGGTGGGGTCCGGGGAGGAGAGCCAGGGGAGAGGCAGGCCTCTGAGTGACGGGGAGGCAGGGCCATGTGGAGGCGGGGGAGAGGGCCGGAGTGTGTGGCAGGTGGGCTGAGAAGCCACTGGAGGGTTTAAGAAGGGGGTGATCAGCTCTGACTCACATCTGAAAGGGCCGCTTGGTGACGGGCAAACAAGGAGGGAGACGGGTCAGGAGGCTGCTGCAGCGCTGGGGATCAAGCTGGGCAGGACCAGTGGTGCTCGGAGAGGGCCGGCAGCAGTGGGGACAGAGGAGCAGACGGACTCACAATCTATTTCGGAAGCAGGGTGTGTAGGACCTGCTGATGGAATTTCACAGGGGAAGAGTGAAAGAAGGGATCAAGAGGGACTCCCTGAACGACGGGCAAAGAGTAGCTTATTAAGGTGACGCAGCCTGTGGGGAGTGGTCAGCGTGGGGAGCATGTCCGGAGTTCTGCTTTGGACATTTTAAGATGGAAGGACTTTAAAGAAATGAATGAGTGACCTGAGTGAGAAGTGGGAAACCATGGGAATAACAAAAGGCAGGGGCTATGAGATGTGGGAATAACTAAAGGCAGGAGCTACCAGGTAAGTTTATGATGCGATGGGGCCCAGATGGTGCCTTTATCACTCTAAATTCCAGCTTTCTGAATGAAGCGCACGACTGAGATGTATGCATGCTACATGGGCTAATATATAGATTTCTTCTGTGAACGTCCCTACTTCATAAAAAACACATTACATTGGAAACAAAATTACCACTTTGGATAATTATAACCCACCAGCCCAAGTTCTCCCACTGGTCCCATGGGAAGCGGCATTCTTCGCTCAAGTCTGTGAGCGGCCAGGCTGCTGGGCTGGGGTGCACAGGCCTGGGGTTCTCCCAGGGCCAGGAGTCAGCAGAAGCAGCATTCCCAGAGGATGCAGGGCTGGCACGGGAATGCTGCAGCCCTGCTGCCAAACTCTCCTTGGGATGCCTTCTGACTCCCAGGGAGCGTGGGGCCACCCAGAAGTGAAGGCCTCGGGGCAGGCAGCTCCCTGGCCCTGAGAAGAAACACAACCGCATCCAGGGAGGACTGGCGAGTCCCAGGCTGTGTTCACATCCCCAGAAGGGGCTACTCAGCCTCCTGTGGACTCAGTCCCAGGTGACAGACTCCCCTCTCAGATAACAGGAGTGGAGGCTCTAAGGCTGAAGCCAGGCGCAGAGTGCTAGTGCCCCACAGGCGCCCTGCTGCTGCTGCTGCTAAGTCGCTTCAGTCGTGTCCGACTCTGTGCAACCACATGGACGGCAGCCCACGAGGCTCCCCCGTCCCTGGGATTCTCCAGGCAAGAACACTGGAGTGGGTTGCCATTTCCTTCTCCAATGCATGAAAGTGAAAAGTGAAAATGAAGTGGCTGAGTCTTGTCTGACTCTTAGCGACCCCATGGACTGCGGCCCACCAGGCTCCTCTGTCCATGGGATTTTCCAGGCAAGAGTATTGGAGTAGGGTGCCATTGCCTTCTCCCCACAGGCACCCTGGCTCAGAAGAAAACCAGAAGTCTGGCTCTTGGCCTCTAAGGTTGCACACCGTCTGGTCCGCAGGTCCCTCCCTCGTGCCCACTGCCGCCACTCTGGTCCTCACTCCTCTCCAGCCTCATTGGCCTCCTTGCTATTCCTCCGACTGCACAGGCATGCTTCCTGCATTAGCGTTCACACTGGCGGTTCCTGTGTCTGGAACATTCCTTCTTAGATATCCACAAGGTTCTTCCTCTCCCTCCTTTCACTTGGCTCTTAGTTCAAATGTCACCTTCTCAGAGGGCGTTCTCTGACCATTCAACAACGCTTTCACCCCTCACACTGCCGTTTTCCTTCCTATTACGTCATGTGTGCGTGTGTGCTAAGTCGCTTCAGTTATGTCCAACTCTTTGCGACCCTATGGACCAACCATAGCCTGCCAGGCTCCTCTGTCCATGGGATTCTTCAGGCAAGAGTGCTGGAGTGGGTTGCCATTTCCTCCTCCAGGGGATCTTTCTGACCCAGGAATTGAACCCACATCTCTTACACCTTCTGCATTGGCAGGCCTACAGCATTTTGAGGAAAAACTAAATGAGCCCCCTAGTATGTCACCGCCCCCTCATCCCCACCATATACCTGTCTTCCCACTGGAATGGACAACTTCAAGAGAGCAAAAATTTCATTTTGTTCAACTGCAGCATCCCCAGCACTTAGAACAGTGACAGGTACATAAAAGATGCTCAGTGAACATCTAGGAATTCATTCTAGGAATGAATGGGTGTCACTTGCCCCAGGAGGAACTCATTTCCTTGAGGAGAAGCCAACTCTGAGAGCTGGGCAGGCCATCCACAGGGACCATCAATCCAAAGGATCTGCAGTGGGTATGTATAGAGGGGCAGTTGGGGAAGCCCATGTCGAAGGCACCTGCAGTTTGAAGGGCACTGGGGCCCCCACTGTGCGGGCAGGGAAACACTACAGCTAAAGACTGGGCAGACTCCATCTCCAGCTCTAGGAGCACCACAGCCTGGCACAGTCCATCTCAGCTCTTTGCAGGAGCACCAGGACTCACCCAGCTGCCTGCAGGCCGACCCTCCCCTTCCTGAGACAAGGAGAGGCCAGCTGCGGAGTAGACATCCAAGTCCTCCCTCACTGACCAGAGACTCTGAAAGCAATTGTTGCTCACTGGCTCTGGAGCCTGCCAGACTTGGACTTGGTCTTGCCTCTGTCACCTACTATGTGTGTCTGAGCTTCAGTTTCTTCGTCTGTAAATAAGGACAATCATCTTTCTTTTACTTTTTTTTTTTGAATGAACAGGTAACATGCCCAGCAGAGAGTCCATCACAGGATATGTGCCTAGATGGCGCTCGCTCCCATCCACATCTCTCCATCCACTGATGGGAAAGCCCCATGCCTCTTGCCCAGAATCCATCCTACCCCTCCCTGGTCTGCTCTATCTTGCTGCCAGCCGTGGGTAAGCTTGGGAGAATCCCCCAGGACGGGGGCACATGACAGAAGCACACCATCCATCCTTCCTCCTTCCTCCTTTCTGCCAGACTCCCTGCGTGGAACAAGTAGATTAGATCTCACACAAGTTCTCCCCGAGGGTTCAGATGGGTGTTTGTCTGAGGTGTCCTGATGGGCACAAATCGTGAAGCGTTGCCACGGAAACCATTCTGTTACTCTCTGCTGTGTCATTTATTTTCTGGCTGAGCTGCACTGGGGTGCGGGGGGAAGGGCAGCGGATGCCGAACCGGGGGTTACAGTCCCCACAGGGGCCTCTGCTCCCACGGGGCTGTACGGCCCAAGGGAACACCCCGCTTCTCCTTGGATCTGACTTTCCTCAACTCCAAGAAGCAGGCCACTGTTTCTCAAAGCATGGCCTGATGACCATCTGCACTTGTAAACAGTCAGAGTCCTGGCACCCACCTCAGACCAACTGTCAGAGGCTCCCGTGGAGGCTGTGATACACACCAGAGTTTGAGAGCCACTGGTGGAGAAGTCAGATTAGTTAAGATGTTTTCAGCCTCCCAGTGGGTAAAAGATAACACTGAAGCTACTCTGGCTGGAGCAGGGGTGAGTGGCTCAGAGCCAACACAGCCTCCCGGTACCCTCAACTGGCTCCAAGGAATCCTAGGTTTTCCCAGAGCACAGTTTGAAAATCACTGGACCAGATGATTTCCAGTGCCTTCCCTAGAAGGGGAGTCAAATATTCAATCATTCATTTACCAATATTTATTAGATGCCTTTTGCTTTCTTTATCCCAAGTCTTAGTTTGAAGTCATAGCTCTGCTACTTACTAGCTGTGTGATCTTGAGCAAATTACTTTCTCTCCCTGGGGCTCAAATTTCTCATTTGCATTGGGAAAATAATACTTGTTTTCCCTACCTCACAGGACTCTTATAATGATCAAATAATCAAATAAGAACACCTATGAACGAGTGGTTTGTTACTTGGAAGAGACTCTACAGATGCCAACAACTAGTGTTAGTAGCCTACCTGAAATCTGCAGAACTAAATTAAGTCCTTCCAGGCCCCTCAGGACTGTTACTTTCCTACTCTTTGCAGCTAAACTTGCAGAAAATGTTACAGGGTATAAGGGACCATTGGTCTAAAAGCTTCCATTAAAAAAAAAAACCAGCAACAAATATGGCTCAGTTTGTTACCTTCTAAACAGAACATTTCTATATTACCCAAATTTTCTTCAATGATCATATAAACAATTTGAAAAACTAACATTGTTGAAAATATTGTCTGAAATACACAGTTCTTTCCAAAAAACTCTTTTTAAAAATCTGATTCTTTAAAATGATTTCAAATGAGGCACCTCAGAGCAAGGGCAAATGCCAGTCCGGGCAGGGCTGCAGCATGGCCCTATAGGAGGAGCGCGGGGCAGCTCTGCCACCAACTCAGCTCACGATCTTGGGTGAGTCACCACCTCTCAAAGGGCCTCTGTTTCCCCACCTATAAACCAAAGGCAGCAGCTTTACTGATCTCCAAGGGCCCTGCCAGCTCTGATGGTTAGTGTTCTAGGACAATGGTGTGTAGCTTCCAGCACCCCCAGGCAGTCCTCCACAGCACGGCAGCACCTGCAGTTTTGCTGAGCTCGACGTGGCTCAGGGAGACTGCCTTTGCTGAAAACAATGTCTCTCTCCCCAGTCACTAAATCGGAATCTCAGACTTTCCAAAGCACCCTCAGCCCTACTACAAACCCAAAGAAGGAAGACGAGGGAGTGAGCGTGTAGAGGAAAGAGGTGGCTCACCTAAGAGCTGCACCTTTGGAGATGATGGGGTCCCAGGAAGAACTACAGACCCAGAGAGGCTTCATCCGGTGGGAAGACCACCAGAGTTGGCGTCAGAGGATAGGACTGCGCCCGTCCTCCAGCGCTCCCTGGTGTGTGCTTTGGGACCAGCCACTCCCTGCTACCAAGCTTCAGGATCTCCGCCACAACCTATTACAGAGGACAAACCCAGTGCTATGATGAGGCTCGTGTGAGAGTGAATGGAAACTTCTTGTATATTGTAAAGCTATACATTAGTTACCAGCAACACCATATATTGTGCCCAAAGATTGAGAGGGAACGACTCTACTGGTCCTTTAAGAAACCCATAGCCCTGGGGAGTATAAGTCCTGGGCCTCAGGACAGGTGGGTATGGGTCCCGAATGGCAAATTACTTCACTGTGTGAGCTGAGCTACACAGGAAAGACTCTTGGCCTGGCCTGGTTCCAGTTCGATGGAGACCAGGCAGTACTAAAACTGAAAACAGTCAATAGGAGCACAGAGCCCATCAATGTGGACAGTTCTCTATTCCGAGCATTCATGTGTTCACCCAGTTAACATCCCTCTTATATCAACTTCATAGAGAGTATTACTTGGGTGCCTTGGGTGCGCAAGAAAGGAAGAGGAGGGAATGAGCAAAGATGAATAAGATAGTCCCCATTTTTAAGGAATTTCCAGTCTCTTAATTAATAACATTTCCTGAGCTCTTACTATATATCAGGAACCCTGCTGTACAACTTCCATGATCTCATTTCACACCCATAATACCCCAACAGGGTGGGAATGTTCAGGATTCCTATTTTACCTCTAAAGAAGCTGAGGCTTAGTCTTGCTGGAAAACTAAGTGATGCAGCCAGGACTCTAACCAAAGTCAGTCCATCTCCAGATCCTCAGTTCTAACCACTATGGTCCATGGCCTCTGTGTTGCTGGGGACCTTAAACAACCTACCTTCCTCTGTGGGTCTCAACTCCCTCTATGAACGTAGAGGATCAGTGATTCCAGTGGGCACACACCATACTGCAAATGACTACAAACCAGGACAGAAAGCAAGATATATCCACCTGACATGAGGTGTGGAGATTAGTTCCCCAAACTCAGGAGAGGAAGGGGTACGACATAATATGGGTGAAATGAGGCCAAAGGCTGGGCTTTTGTCAAATAGGGCTCAAACCAGCAGGTTTCAGAGAGGCACCTCCACCAACCTCAATTTTCCCATCACACTGAACTGCCTACCCCATCCCCTACTCCAACCACCTGCCCAGTGAGGCCTCTGTCACCCAGTCCCCCTACGTTCCCCTAGCTCCCCTTATTTTTCTCCTCCAGGAGTTCTCTTCTGATCCTGCAGCTTTCCCCAGGAGACTATAACAGACATTCAAATTCTATTGCATCAAGAAGACATCACATCAATGGAACAGCCTTTTCCTTTAAGACCCTGGTCCTTGGTGCAAGGCTCCCTGTCTTCCCAATTTGCTTTGTCTCTAACAGAGAAAGAGCAGTGGCCCTTCTCCATCTGAATCGTTCACAGCAGCAGATGCCGGTAAGGTTGCCTGGAGAGTCTGGAAATGCCATGTTGCCATGGTAACAGTAGACCAAGGTTTGGGATGCTTTATCCCCAGTGAGCTGCCCTGGCAGTGCTACTCCAGGCTGCTGGTGGAATCTTCCTTGAGGGACGACAATAACAACAAAATCCCATTAATGGACCAAACACTGCTCTGCTGGTGCCGAGTTTCAGCTCTTGCAAACACACTTGCGGGCTACTTCCCCAGTCCTCGACTGTAAAAAGAGGCCAGGCCCTGGCTGTCTGCACTGTGGCTTGCTCAAACGGTAATATGGTTTTCAACTGGCTCAGCCAACAAAGCAGGCCCTTCCCCATTCCAGCCCCCAAATTACCACTTCTCTTGTTTGATGCCACCAGCCAAAGTTCTGCCGGCGTGGACCCTGGCAATTAGCACAGCATCCACATTTGTTGGGGAATTAAGAGCCACTGATTAGCCTAATTCCATGCCATTTACAGGCAGCCAGTGTCAGCCTGAGATTGGCTTTTCCAAATGGCAGCCCAGAGGGAGGCATGATCATGGCTTGGGTTTGAAATGGAAGCAAGGGCCTGGTGGGCCAGTCGGTGACCCAGGAGGAAGGCAGGATTCACCTTTGAGCCCAAGAATGTATCAGCCATTGCCAACCCTAGAGCTACCCACTGAAAAGGAACTGAAGCCCAGAAGCTATTTCCAAACTGAGGTCATGCCTATTTCCAAGCCAATCTTGTCCAGAAAGGGAGTCCATTTCCCTTGAATAGCATCCCTGCTGACTCCTGCTGGGAAAGCCCAGCCATAGGACCAGTGAGCCCTAAACTAGGGGCTCCTGAAGCTAGAGGCCTAACTCTAGCCATCTGGGCAGGACCCTGACACCCTGCCTAGACTCTCCTGCCATCCCACCACCTGAGCCTTTTATCTGAACCTTTTATGTATCCCGAGGTTGCTCTCTGACTGGAGCCTCTTAGAATTTGAATGCCTGGTGGTGATTACCTTAAGATGCCCCTGTCGGACCCATTGCACTCCTATTGGAGGACCTCTCAATGGGCCCTCCAGCATACTGACATTCCCAGACTCACACAGGCCCCTACACCTAGACTGAGCCCGATCCCCACCTAGCAGGAGCTAACTCCACAGCTGATATGAGTCCCCTGGGTTTCTACCCTCTTCTGCCAGTTTGCTCATACACTGAATAAAGGGGTCATAACCACATGGAACTAGCTAACTGAACACATGCCCACAGACCCTGGGGAACTTCCAAAATCTTCAAGACAATATACAAGCATCAAGGCCTTGGCCACTGAACTTCCAATGCAAACTCTAGCTGCTTAAAAACAGGGACTTAACCAGGTCTTTCTAGTCATTCATAAAACACTTATTGAGTTTTATTTGGTAGATGCCACCAGGAATATAGAACAAACTGTTTGTGGCATCTGCCATCAAACCTAGGGGATCAGCACAGATTTCCAAGAAGAAAAAGAAAGTTAGGGGAGAGGAGAGGAAGGGCATTCCTAGAAGGAAGCAGAGGGAAACAAAGGCCAAGCTGAGAAGGCAGATGGAGCCTGTAGATCTAATGGTGGTAGTTAAGCTTGGAAGAAGTGTAAAAAGAAGTAGAAGGAAGTAAATTTGGGGTAATAGGTAGGGGGGAAATTCAATCCTCAAAATGCTTGACTAAAGATATGGACCTCAGGAACTTCCCTGGTGGTCCAGTGGTTAAGACTCCCTGCTCCAAATGCAGGGGGCATGGATTCACTCCCTGGTAGGAAGATTCCACATGCTGCATAGTCAAAAGAAGAAAGAAGATGTGGACTTTATTCAGGAGCTTTCAAGCAAGAGAGTATCAGAATCAGAACCTGCTGACTGGATGAGAAGGTAAAGACCTGGAGAGGGTTGGCCTCTCCTGGCTCTGATCCTGTGTCTTCCTGGTGGAGGGCCTTCTGCCACAGTGTACATCAGACTGGGGCCCCTAGGTAGGGAGGAAACCCTGGTTTCCACCTGTCTCATTTTCTTCTCTGTCTGGTGGCTCAGATGGCAAAGAATCCACCTGCAATGCAGGAGAGACAGATTCAATTCCTGGGTCGGAAAGATCCTCTGGAGAAGGGAACGGCAACCCACTCCAGTAATTTTGCCTGGAGAATTCCATGGACAGAGGAGCCTGGCGGGCTACCATCCATGGGGTTACAAAGAGTCGGACACGACTGAGCAACTAACGCTTTCCTGCAGGTACCACCAGTGCCCCAAGCTCTTGGGGACAAGTGTCCTCGGGTGGAAGGCAAGAGCCATCTCTTCAGAGACTGCTCCGGTGAGTAGGCCTCCCACCTCGCTCCACCCTCAGCCTGCGCTCTCTGGTCTCTGCCTGTGTTCCTGCACCCTCCTTCCCTCTCTCTCTCCTAGGCCAGGCCAAATGCTAGCCTAGCCTTCAAGGCTCAGCTCAAGTCTCCTTCCTCAAGAAAGTCTACAACAACCATTCCTTCTCCGAGCACTTAGAATGGAAGTTTCAAAGCAGGAAGGGAATGAAGTGATCATAGGCCCAGACGTCTCAACTACACAGAAGAGGAAACCTGGGTCTGGAGAAGGGAAGAACTTGCCCAAGACAGAAGAAGAGCTATTAATAGATTCTCTGGACAGCTTCCTGCGACCTTCACAGTTCTGCTTTGTGTCTCCCATCCACGTCACAGATTGTGAGACTGTCTGTGGAGACGATGACTTCCACATCTTTGCAGCCTTCTCAGTGCTGAGCACAGAGTCCTCGATTTCAGGGAGCTTGGGAAATAGAATTCTCAGTAGCTGAAGGCTCCCAAAGACAACAGGTCTGTGGAAAAGCAAGACACGGGTGAAGAAGGAAAAAACCCTCCTTCCAGCAACTCTCCACTGCTTCTGGGATACAAGCCAAGCTCAGCCACTGGATTGGGGGAGGGAACAGAGATGATGCATTCAAAGGGATTTTTATATCCGAAAGAGATTTCTGCATCCAGTGCCAGGGTTCTAGCCCAGAGCTTCCCGGGAAAGCAGCTTCCAGAGGCTGGCAGAAGGATTCATGCTGAGGTCAGCATCCAGCCTGGGGCACTGGGGATGTTGGTAGCAACAGCTGAGGGAAGACTTCTCTTTTAAAGCTGAGTCTTCAGATTTTTAGAGAAAAAGAACCCTTCAAGATGACGCACTCCAATTCCTGAATTTTTTGAACAGGGTAACTGAGGTCTTGGTAAGGAAAGGGATTTGATCAGGTCATACAACTCATCAAGGGTCACAGCGAGGACACGGTCCAGGGCTCTCTGCAAAGCACCTTTTTTCAGTGGGGCCCCACATGGATGTAGAAGGAGGGCACCTGATAGAATTAATGGCCACCAGTAAGTTCTACATTGTTTTTTTAAATGTCAAAACTCAGTTACTGAATCACTGACAGGTGATGCGGATGTAAAGAAAAGTACTGGGTTTGACTAAGCCTCCAACTGAAGAAGCCTCCTGCTTGAGATTACAGAGCTAGGAAATGTGGAAACAAAGTCAAAGACACCCTGGTCCTGAAATCCTTCCTTTTTCCACTGGCTCACACTGCCACACATGCTGTCTCTGCGCTCAGAAGTGAGGGAGAAAGACAGGATAGACGGACATATGAGAGGTCCGACGAAGTGTTCCATTAGACACACGCTTCCAGGTGAGCCCCGTGCTGGGCGCAGGGGACACAGAGAAGAAACGAGACCCAGGAGTGCGGAGACTAGGAGGTGACTTCCAGGAAGACTCTAAATGAGCAGCCATCGTGATTGAAAGAGAAACAAACCCTGTCCTTTAAATTCTGAAGCAAGAATAAGGCTGACGCACAAGGATGGTGTGACGGCATGCTGGCGGGTCCTGCCTGGGGATGCATGTCCCCTGGCCACGGTCGTCACCCTCCTCGCAGAGCCCAGCATGGGGTGAGCCCCGCACGGGGACACCACAGGAAGGCACGCGGGGCAGAGCTGCTGGGCTGACGCGTGGGTGAGGGAGGTCCCTCCCCCAGAGGGAGTCCAGACGCAGCTCCAGGCCTCGCAGAGGAAGGGTCTGCCCCCCCACCCCGAGGTGGGGAGTGCTCTCTCCATCTGTAGAAGGAGCAGGAGGCAGCTGGCAGGTCCAGAAATGCTGACACAGAGAGGGACAGAGCTTTCAGCCGCAACCAACTTCTCCATGGCAACGAGCTGACAGAAAACTGCATAGGAGACTGGGAAGGCCATTTTATTTTAAAATAAAGACACTCTCAGTCTAAAATCACACATGCAGAGCAATAGCTCCCGCCTCCCAGCCCCTTAGGAAGGGTGGGCATAACCCCTAGGAAAGGTAGCTCCTTCCGACCTGCCATCCCCTGCCCAGGGCCCCGGGTGCCTCTGCTCCTGCTGTGAACCTTCCCAGAGCTGTCAGGCAGAATCGCTCTCGCTCTGCAGTCCACGCTTCAGGGCACCGCACCAACTCAGACAAGCGAGGGTAGGGGGCTCCGTCAGGGTCAGGGCTGGCCAGGACCTGCAGCAAGCAGGCCGTGGCAGCCGGCATCCTGGCGCACCAGGGCAGCGGTAGCTGCAGCGGGGTAGGGGGTTGGCAGGGAGGACGAGCAGGGCAGAGACACCTCTCCTCCTCTGTCTCCCGATGGTCACATCCTGCTTCAGCCTTCGGGGCTCAGCTGTGTTTGCCTTCATCTCCCTGGGATGGCTTAATCATACACACCTTCCACTGTAAATCCAAAGCCTTCTGTTTACATTTCAAATATAAAACTTTTCGTTATATATGTCTGCTTACAGAAGCAGACAGACAATCCGCTTTGCATTACACTTCTACTCACTTATTCTGCCCCCCAGTAGAGAACCTGGTCTGTGATAAAGCCTCAATAAATGTTTTCTGAATGGAATCTACAGCATGAAAAAACATTTTAATTTGAGTTGCTAAACCAGCCCTCTGTCAGTGTAAGGGCGTTCACTCGTTTCCCTCCAAAGCCTTGGTGCTCTGGGGGCATGAAGGCAGTGTCATCCCTTCTTCTATGCTGCTGTCTTCCCTGCTGGGTCCCCCCACTAGCTTTCTGCCAACTCCAATGTGTTCCTTCCCTTATAGTTTCATAGACATCACTGTATTCAAAAGGGGACCCAAGAACGAGCTGGACTACAGATCCTGGGTTTAGTGCTAGCTTATCACCTTCCGTCTGTGTGAACGAAGGCAAGTCATTTAATCTCACTGGACCTTCTCTGCAAAATGGGAACAATTCATCTCCTTACCTATATCCTACCTACCTCCTGAGTCTGGTATAAGGATGATGAATCGTGAAGATGCTCTGGAAGCCATAAAGTGGTCTCTGGGCAAAGGTAAGGAGGAGTGTGGCTTCCAGCCTCTTATGAGGGAGGCATCTGAGGCCTGCATTGGGCAAGTGACTTACTCGTGACCACACAAGGAGACTGTGATGAAGCAGAGTCCAGGTCTTCTAATTCTTGGTCCAGAGCTCTTTCCCAACCTCATGCTGCCTTAGAGGTTCCATCCAGGCCTTCTTCAACTTTGGCAAAACCAACTCCACATTCCATTAAAACAAGAAGCATTCTAGATCACCTGGGGAGGATAAGTTTCTGACCAGGAACAGCTCTCTATACTTCCAGGCTGAATGACACTTGAAACATTGTAAGCAGGAAGTTAACTCTTGAGCCCCCATCAAGGCTTTCCTTCCAATTTCTCAGTCCTGCTAACTTACCCATGCCAGAAAGGTCATTCTGGCAGTAACACAGTTTTGCTGCAGCAAAGCCCAGGTCTTCTGATTTGACCCTAGAAATGGCAACACTGCACATGTCAGAGAAGCAGATCGGAATAATCTGGACTGGATATAGAGGAAACCTGATATGGCTTGGAGCACAGACTCCAATGGAAAACCACCAAGGCTACTCTAGGCTTGACTCGGGAAGTAGGGACACTGATTCCCTGGAGCGTGAGGTCAGCAGAAACAGATCTGAGGGTCATAAGAGGGACACACGCTCAATCTGACAGCTTCCAGGCCCTCATGTCAAAGATGTCACTGAGTGAAGCTTCTTCAGACCTCCGTATGATTTTGAAAAGGAGAAAGGGTGGAAGAGAGGAAAGGATATGTCCTTGTCTAGAAACCTAACCCATTCATGGTGTGATGGTTAATTTTGTGTCACCTTGACTAGCCCATGGCGACCAGTTGTTTGGCTAAACACTAGTCTAGATGTTGCAGTAAAGGTATTTTTAAAAACATTAGTTTGGCTGCACTGGGTCTCAGTTGCAGCATGTGGGATCTTCATTACATCATGTAGGATCTTTTGTTGCAGTGCACAGAGTCTTTAGTTGTGGTGGAGGCTCAGTAGTTGTGGCGCATGGGTTTAGTTGCTCTGTGGCATGTGGGATCTTAGTTCCCTGACCAGGGATCAAAGCTGGGTTCCCTACATTGCAAGGTATTGAATTCTTAACCACTGGACCACCAGGGAAGTCCTTGGTAAAGGTATTTTTTAAGATGTGATTAACATTTATGATCGATTACAGTGGGCCTTGTCCAATCAGTTGAAGGCCTTAAAAACAAAGACAGAAATTCCCTGAAGAAGAAAGAATTCTGCCCCAAGGCTGCAACATAGGAAATCCTGCCTGTGTTTCCAGCCTTTGGACTCAAGACTGAAACATCAACTCTTACCTGAATCTCCTACCTGCTGGCTTGCCCCAAGGATTTCAGACTTGCCAACCTCTACCACAGTGGGAGACAATTGTTTAAAATAAACCTAGATAAATAGGTATAGTATATCTTATTGGTTCTGTTCCTTTAGAGAACCCTAACACAGGTAGGGCTGAGTGTTTTCATCTAATTTACCTTACCGAATCCTCCAAATGAACGGAGAGGTAGGTTTTGCTATTCTGATGTTTGTTCACCGATGAGGAAACCGAGCCATTTGGTAAAGAAGACTTCAAAGCCCTTACTTTATCAGTTTTACCAAAGGGCCATGAAGAAGCAGAATTTCTCTAAAGAATACTGGGACAAGAATTCCTGGCCAAATAGTGCTGCTGATTCCTCTGAGTTCTCCTTCTTGGAGTGGGGTAGCCTTTCCCTTTTCCAGGGGATCTTCCCAACCAAGGGATTGAACCCAGGTCTCCTGCATTGCAGGCGGATTCTTTACCAGCTGAACCACCAGGGAAGCCCTTCTTGGTGGAGGGGCAATTAATGCCAACAGAAATTAGGGGTATGAATAGGCCTGAGTCCTGCTCACTCAAGCAGGAAGACTTGATTTGCAGAACGCTGTCTATAGGATCTCCATCCTTTCCGGGACCTGTATCTGGACCCAAGACTTGGGTCTGTATGAACACTGCGGGGTCGCATCACTTCTCCACCTGAGCCCTCACCGTTAGCATTTGAGGGAGTGGGCTGTGCTTGTCTCAGTCAGCTCCTGCCGGGAAGCAGGAAGGCCGTGCTCAAGCGATGAGCCCTCACTGGGTGCTTCCTCTATCTGGGCCGCAGCCTTCCTCCACCTCTCAGCTGTCCTTTCTCCCATCCCCAGAGGTTTCTCACCACCACAGTGTCCCCTGGGGGAGCGGAAGCATTCTTCTCCTGAACAACTTTTACCGGAGGATCGAAGAGCCCTCTTGCTTCCATTCCCGTTAAAGCAGCTGAGACGGGGTGGGATTTGCAGGAGGAAGTTTATTAAATGCTAGGGGGGGGGCCCTGAAAAGGAAACCATTACAGCAATTCAAACACATCCATTGGCAGGCAGGGCTGCCAAGATGGGCCTCTCACTCTTTAATAGCTCTCTCCTCTCTCCAAAGGGCCGGGACATACATCTGCAGCAGCCTCCGCTCAGCTTCCAGTCATTTGAACCGGCAGCAGTTTCTCTTGATTGCTATTTGGCTTACTGCCTCAAAGGCATGGCCTCCCAGGTAAGAACCTCCCAACATGTTTTCAGGCCCACATCAAAAATGTTTGGGACGTCCCTGGTGGTCCAGCGGTTAAGAATCTGCGCTTCCATTGCAGGGGGCACAGCTCCATCCCTGGTCAGGGAACTAAGATCCTGCATGCCACATGGTGTGGCCAAAAAAGAAAGAAATGATACTGTTTGGGTAAATGTGGAGGTGGATGTGCAGTCCAAGGACTGGTTTCTGCTAGCCCAGGCCTGGCCACCACCCTTAAGTGCTGAGGCCATCGCTGTCTTGACACCCTGGCTGGGAAATCTGTCCTGCGGAGTCTTGTTCCACTCGGGCCCAAGTCAAGAGATCCGGAACCAACTCAGCCTCCTGCCTGGGCCAACCCCTTCATTCCTGGGACTGGTCAGAGGGTCATGCTTGCTCCACAGGTAATGGGCTGGGACGTGGTGATAGGTAAAAGACATCATCTTTCAGATGAAATCTTATCTCCCCCTCAACAGATGAGTAACCTTGCACATTATAGACCAAACAGTCCTCAGAGGACCACGAAAAGTGCTACTCCCCCCAGGAAGCCTGCCTGGCAGACACACTCTCTTCTGTGTCAACTGAGACACCAAGAATCCATCCTCTCCTCTGCTGCTGTGTCAACACAAACAAAGAGTTGTCTGCATGTTCACACAGCTGCTAGAGCTTGGGATCACCACCAACCAGCACTCCCGTGAGATAGACACAGAAGCTAGTGATGATAACAACAATAATAACTAAATGTACTGACAGTATGCAAGGCATTGTGCTTCCCTGGTGGCTCAGACCAGACAGTAAAGGATCCAACTGCAATACAGGAGACCCAGGTTCAATCCCTGGGTTGGGAAGATCCCTTGGAGAAGAACATGGCAACCCATTCCAGTATTCTTGCCTGGAGAATCCCATGGACAGAGGAGCCTGGCAGGCTACAGTCCATGGGGTCACAAAGAGTCAGACATGACTGGGTGACTAACACTTGAACTTTTTTGCTTTTACCTCATACAAGGTACCAAGCACTACTCTGAGCACTTTACATGCTTTAATGTTTACTCATTTATCTTCATCATAACCCTTAAAGTTAGGTACCATCATCACACTCATTTTATAGTCAAGAAAACCAAGGCACAGAGAGATTAAATCATTTGCCCATATTACACATCCAATAACTGGCAGAGCAGGGATTCAAACTGAGGCATTCTAGCTCCAAATCATTTAATCCCAAACAACAACTTTGCCAAGTTGGTTTTATTAATTCTGCTTTAGAGGTTAAGGAAACTGAGGCATGAGCATTGTCAGCTAAGACCACATAGCTAAACAGAAGCCAATCGAGTACTCAACCCAAGGGCTGCATCCTTTCCCAAGCTCTTCCTTGTAAGGATTGTGTTACAAACACTCCAGGCTGAATTCAGGGAGGCCAGCTGACCTCATCTGTCCTCTGGGATGAGAACCAGCAATGGATGCCCACTGTTCTTCCAGCAGGTCATTTTGAATGGGTCTCCACAGTACTTTTTATAGATGATTATGTACACAGCCCATTTCCCCTTAGAGAAACAGAAGACTGAGATGAGCCAGCCTCCTGGGACAGTGGGCACACTTTTCTATTACACCGCATGGACTCTGTGTGGTTGCAGGTTTCTGCCCAGGTGCTCTTCTAGAAGTAGTCTAGTCATATATGAACATTCTTGTTCCCAGTTCTGAGTGAGACACAGGAAGCAGCGTCTCCCAGCGGAAGGGCATAGGCTTAGAGAGTCTTAGAGCTACTGTTCCCTTCTGGTGGGAATTTAGGCAAGTTTCTTAATCTCTAAGAGTTCCAGTTTCCTTCTCTGAAGCAAAAAAAAAAGGAAACAAAATTCTTCCTTTTGAGGTGGTTAAGAAAAAAAAAGTATGAAATTTTATAGCAGAGAGAGAAAACATGTTTACTAAGCATCTATAATGTGCTAGGCTCTCTGTGTATGCATCTCATTTATGTTTCATAAAAATCACACAAGAGAGATATCTCCACTTCATAGACAAAACCGGAACTCAGGGAGGTGAATGCTGTTCAAAGCCACATCACTAGTAAGTGCCATAGCCGAGCAGTGAACCCAGATTGTCTGGAATGCGCCTGGAAACTCTACCACCTCACCAAACTCCTCCCGAAAAAGGCACAATAGGCTCTCCAACTCCACTGGGGTGGGGGGCCTCAGGCTTTTGCCTGCCAACTTGGCCCTCTTCTGCAGGGCCAAGGCTGCACAAACCTCCCCAGAATTTGTTTCTGTGAGGTTTCAATAAAATACGTGAATGGGAATTTCATGCTTGGACTTAAGTGATCGAACAGAAGGTGAAAGACCCTCCTGTGTCTTCTCTCAGGTTTCCGGTGGGACTCCTCTCTAGCTCTCAGATCTCAGGGGAAGAAGGAGAGGCTGTGATGGTAAGGTCCAACAGCTTGACTCTGGGGACATGGAGGCGTTCCCTTGCAGAGCCTTGAGCCACCAGGATCTGGGATGCAGCAGGTGCTCTCATCTGCAAGATGTGTACAGAGCCTGGCCTGGGCAGCTCCAGGCCCAGTGGGTGATTCAGCACCAGCTGGCCCTGGCCCTCTGCCATGGCAGGACATCCTTCAGAAATTCATGGGTCTGAGAAGTCAAAGCTGGGTCTTCAGAGTGACTCTGATGGAGGTCTGTGACGGGGGCCGGGCTCTGCGGAGCCCCAGTAAAACTGCTGTGGTTCTGCCTTGTATCCTTGGCTCACTGTCACCCAGCCCCAGGGGCTCTGCCTAAAAAGAGCCAGGTAATGCGTCCTCCTCCCCACCTTCATTCTTCCTGTCCTAGTTTAGGCCTGCATCCTCGTTTACCTGGCACAATAATATTAACTAACAATACTCCTTAATTTCTTCCTGGGTGCAGATACTCGAAATACATTTTTTAAATTCTTATTCTTTTTTAAAAAACTGTCATAAAACATACATGACATGAAGTTTACTCACTTAACCATTTTTAAGTGTTCTATTCAGGGATATTACGTATATTCACACTATTGGGTAACCATCACCACCATCCATCTTCAGAGTGCTTCCTATCTCTTCATAATGAAACCCTGTACCCATTAAACAATAACTTCCCATTCCTTTTCCTTCTAAGTCCCTGCCCACCACCATTGTACCTTCTGTCTCCCATGAGTTTGACGACTCTCAGAACCTCATAAAGGTGGAATCGTTCAGCACTTGTCCTTCTATAGCCGGCTACTTTCACTCAGCATAATGTTTTCAAGGTTAACCCATGGTGCAGTGTGTATCAGAATCCCCTTCCTTTTTTAAGGCTGAGTTAATATTCCATGAAATACATTTTCTTATTTAATCCTCCTAATAGTTCCTATGAGGTAGATACATTATTATGTCCATTTTACAGAAAAGAAACTGAAGAACAGAGAGTCTAATTAAATGGGTCATTCATCCGGTAGGAAGCAGAGCTGGGGTTTGGGCCCAGGCTGTGTCACTCCTGAAACCTTATGCTTTCCCACTCTGCTATGAGTCCCACACCTGCTCCCCACTCACAGGACTCCCAAGTTCCATCCTTCAAGCCATGATCTTTCTAAAGGCCAATTTCATATTGTCGCTCCTCTACTTCACACCTTTGCTTGCTTCCCTCTGCTTACAGTCATCTTAAACTCTGGCATGGCATTCAGGCCTGGCCCTGACCCGGCTCCTATCTGCTTTTTCTGGCCTTTCCCCTCTCCTAGCACCCACTAAAACCAAGTCTTCACCAGCTAGACTCTGTGCCTTTCACCTTACTACTCTCCATAACTGTAATGCCCACACGCCAAATGAGGTGAACTCCTATTCATCTTTGAAGGCGTAGCCTAAATGCCACCTCCGCCTTCCCAGACTTCTCCAGGAAGTGTGTCTAGCTTTTCCTCTCTCCTTCTCTAGAACCTGAATGTAGCTCTGTAAAACCACTGATTGCACATAATCTGATTTGTCAATTTACAAATCTGTCTCCCACACTATACCTGTGGTTGCCAACATATTTGAGCATGAAGACTCCTTTTCAACATCAGAGAATTTCAGGGTTTTTCCATACACACCGATCAAAGCAACATTCAATGACAAGTCACCATGAATTCAGTAAAGCTTTTAAATTAGAGTCACCACGATACCATCTATATATAGTTGGAAACAATGCTTCCTGCAGGTGTACAGAGGAATCTGGGGGCCTTGTGGTAGACTCTGGATTCTAAGGCACCAGAGCCTACAGTTTGGGAACCACTGCTCTGGCCTGGAGAGTTTTCTGATGAAAAGGAAGTAACGTCCATCAATCCTATTATATTCTAAGGCTGTGACAGTTACTTTTCATCTTTATCTCCATTAAATCTCAAAAATGTCCACATTTTCCAAGTAAGAAAACAGAGCTTGGAAAGGTCTAATACCTTGTGGGAGGTCATACAGTGAGAGGGGCAGAGCAGAATCTGGTTCTGGATCTTTCTCTACTCTCGTCATGCTGCCTCGGGGCAAGGACCACAGGTGTTCATCTCTGAGTGTTCGGCACCTCACTTCTGGCTTTGCTTGGAAATGTCAGGGAACAAATGACTCAAACCGAGAGCCCTTCCCTACGCGTTCTCAGGCCCTCCAGCTTGTAGCAGGGGGTCTTTGGTCAGAGACCACCCCCAGCTGCGGGCAAGCAGAGAAGTCCTTCTGACATCAAGGAACCAGAGAAGGCGCTGGGCAAAGCTCTAAGCACAGCATGGCTGCATCTCGTTTAGCTGCTGTTTCCCTTATTTAGTAGGTATTCCTGCCCCAACTCTGGGCTCTGAGACCCCTCTTCACAACCAGCCCTCTGCTCCCACTCCCTTCCTTCCCACAAACTTCCTGTCTGGCTGCAGAGCAGTTGCTCTCAGCTAACAGTTCCCTCAGGCTAGTTCATATTTGATCCCAATGCCTGGTAAAGTTAGGTGTGGTCTGCCTAACAGTCACTTGTGTTTGAAACCAAAGGAGAGATTTCTCAGAAATTCTGGTTGGACAGGAGGCCAGGGGAGGACAGGAATGGGTTTCAGCGTCAGATACCTCCAGGTGTCCATCCCAGGTTCTGCTACTTCCTTTCTGAGTGACCCTGGGTTAATCATGTAATTTCTCTGAGCCGTAGTGTCCTCCCATGGAAAATGAGAATAAAATCGACCTCCTAGGGTGAATATGCACCGGTCTTACACTCTCATGTTGCATGGTAGGATGAACAGTGGCCCTCCAAAAGACACCTCCACATCTTAGCCCCCAGAACCTCTGAATGGGGCCTTATTTGGAAAAAAGAGTCTTTACAGATAAGATCTTAAGTTAAGGATTTTGCGATGAAATGATTGTCCTAAATCATGGGCGTGGATCCTAAGTGCCACCACAAGTGTCCTTGAAGAGAAAGGCAAAGGGAAGTTCGACACACAGAGAGAAGAGGAGGAGGCAAGGTGACCACGAAACAGAGACAAGAGTGAGGTCAGGGAACGCCAAGAAACACCAGAAGCTGGGGGAAGCCAGGAATAGTTTCTTCCCTAGAGACTCTGCAGATGTACCTAAATTAAGGACCCCAAAGTGAGATCATCCTGGATTATCCAAGTGGACCCTAAACCAAAGACACATATCCTTGAAGGGACAGATGAAGAGAAAGACACAGAGAGAAGGCTGTGTGGAGAAGAAGGCAGAGACTGGCATTTGTATTCACAAGACAAGGGATGCCTAGAGCCAGCAGAAGACAGAGGAGGCAACGGAAGATTTGCTCCTAAAGTCTCCAAAAGGAGTCTGACCCTGTCAAAGCCTTGTTTTCAGACTTCTGGCCTCCAGACCTGTGGTGAATATATTTCTGCTGTTGTGAGCCACTCAGACTATGGTACTTAATTACTGCAGCCCTGGGAAATGAACACACACTGCCTATCTCCCTAATACCACATACCATCCCTCATCTCCTGCATTATGTCAGAGCCATACAAACCACGTGCACAAGAGCCATGCAAACCATACAAACCATGTGCACAAGAGCCATACACACCATGCAAACCATGTGCATAAGAGCCATGCAAACCATGAGCACAAGAGTCATACAAATCATGTGCACAACAGCCATACACACTATGCAAGCCACGTGCACAAGAGCCATGCAAACCATGTGCACAACAGCCATAGAAACCATACAAACCATGTGTACAAGAGCCATACAAACCACGCACACAAGAGCCATAGAAACCATACAAACCACGCGCACAAGAGCCATAGAAACCATACAAACCACGCGCACAAGAGCCATACAAACCATACAAACCACGCGCACAAGAGCCATACAAACCATACAAACCACGCGCACAAGAGCCATACAAACCATACAAACCACGCGCACAAGAGCCATACAAACCATACAAACCACGCGCACAAGAAAGCATGATTCGGGGAATGAAACTTCGTTTGATTTGGTCACTGCTGCAACCCTAACGATTAGCATGGTGTTGGGTCCATGGTAGATGCCTGAGGCATTTTTTAAAATAAATGAATGAATTATAGTTCTCAGAGAGCAGGAGCTGTCTATGATTTACTTCTATATCCTCAGCATGTCGAGGACACATGCTCCATATATGCGGAACTTCCTCCTCTCCCCTATATTTCAGCACTAAAGGGGCAACAATGAAAAAAGGGGCAAATCTTCTTGGCCTGGAGCCCAGAGATAAGCTTCCAGGCTCCAAAGAATAGACCTGTTTCCAAACTACCTCTAAACAGAAGGCTTGGAGAGAACCCAGGACTGCAGAATCCTGGGGATGATGTTTAATTAAACCGAGACTCAAGTCACCAGCGTCTGGCCCGGGCTGGGCCTCTGGGACCTGAGCCGGCAACATTTCATCATTAGGAGGAAAGGAGATGACAAATTCTTTCCTGAAAGAACCCAGCAGGCAGTCAGAATTACTGGATGTGGTAAATAAAACCATTATTTCCAAATACATATCCTAGGCAGCACTAAATGCATTCTCCCTATCACAGGCAATACTAAATTTAGAACTGGCAGTTTGAGTCATATGCTGATTCCTGAAGAGAAAAACTAAATTCAAGGAGGGGAGAAATGAAGTGAAATATGAAAATAAAAATGCAATCTTAGTCCCTCAGAGCAACCTGTAAAGAGAAGTTCCTGCAGGGAATTCTGGCTATAAAGGAACTCCCGTGGGGTGGGGCTGGGCCCTGCTGGGTGCCACAGCGGCAATGGCCTCTGAGGAAATTTCTGGAAGGCCCTTGTGTGGAACTGCAGAGGCAGGAGGGAATGCTGCATGCAAAGCCACACTGAGGGGATACTGTCTCAAGGCCGTGTCACACCGTCTCACTGAAGCCGTTTCTCAATCCTGCAGTGAAGGTTCTATCGCCCCATCGCACAGCTGAGGTACTGAGCCTAATGGGGCAAAGTGACTTGCCCAAGTCATTCAGTGAGTAAGCAGGAGGGCAGGGATTTATTTCAATAAACTGCTAATTTTAGAAGAGTGCTATTTTACAGAAAAGTTGAAGAGACACAGTAGTTCCCAAATACCGCTCCCCTAGTTGCCCCTATGTTAACATCTTAGGTCACTATGTATATTTGTCATGCCTAAGGGAGCAGCACTGGAACATTACTATTGACTAAATGCTATACTTTGTTTAGATTTTGACTTTTTTTCTCTAATGTCCTTTTCTGCCCCAGGGTATGGATACCACATTATATTTGGTTGTCATGTTTCTTTAAGATCTTCTGGTCTGTTAGAGTTCCTCTCACTTTCCTTGTTTTTTGATGATCTTGACAGTTTCAAAAAATACTAGTCAGCTATTTTGTAGGATGCCTTCAAATTGGGTTTTTCTGATGTTTTACTCATGGTTAGACTGAGATTACGGGTTTTGGAGAGAAAGACCACAGAGAAGTACCCTTCTCATCAGGTCATATCAAAGGTTCAAAACGATTTATTATTAATGATGTTATTATAACTTCGATCACCTGGCCAAGGTAATATTTACCAGGTTTCTTCGCCGTAGAGTTGCCCTGCCTTCCACCACTCCCCCTTCCATGGTCTACTCTTCGGAAGCATATTAACAAGCAGAGCCCATACTCAAGGAATGGGAAGTTAAGTTCCAGCTCCTAAAGTAGGGAGCCTCTACATAAATTATTTGGAATTCTTCTGTGTGGGAGAGCAGGGATTTAAAGACTGGTGGTAGCTCACAGGCTCTGAGAAGTGGAACTGTTCTTGTGAGTGAGAGGCTCACTTCCAGCTTCCTCGTTTCCAAAATGCTCATGTTTCTTAGGCATAGACTACTGGTGATCTACTCAACTCTCATTCTCTCCAAATTTTATTCAGAGCAGTCAAGTGCCCAGCTAAAAGACTAATTTCCCAGCCTTCTTTATGGTTAGGTGTGGCTATGTAACTAGGTTCTGGACAAAAAGTTGCAAGTGGACACGGCAGGGTCCCGCTTCAGGGAAAGTGTCTTCGTGCTGTGTGCTCAGTTGCTAAGTTGTGCCTGACTCTTTGCAACCCCATGGACTATAGCCCGCCAGGCTCCTCTGTCCATGGGATTTCCCAAGCAAGAATACTAGAGTAGGTTGCCATTTCCTTCTCCAGGGGATCTTCCTGACCTAGGGATCGAAGTGCATCTCCTGCACTGGTAGGTGAATTCTTTACCACTGAGCCACTGGGGGAGCCCAAAGGGTCTTTGTAGGTCCTCTTTTTGCCTTTTTTCCTCCTGTGTGCTTCCTGCCTGAATGTGGATGTGGCAGCTAGAACTCTAGTGGCCATCTTGGGCCATGAAGAAACCATGAAAACCTTGCTAAGGATAGTAAAACCATGAAAACCTATGCTAAGGATAGTAAAATAGAAAGATGGAGATTACTGGAAACATTTTTTGCTATCCACAGGGCTACTACACCAGCCCTGAGCTGAGTATCACTAGACCTCTCATACATGAGTGTATTAGACTCCTTGGGCTGCCATACAAAATACCACAGACTGGGTGGCTTAAAGGACAGAAGATTTTCTCACAGTTGTGGAGGACAGAAGTCCAAGATCAAAAGTTCCCTGGTAGCCGAGTCGTTAGGATTCTGGGCTTTCACTCCCATGGCCCAGTTTCAGTCCCTGGTCAGGGAACTGAGATCCCACAAGCTAGATGGCAGAGTCAAGAAAAAAATACCAGGGTTGGTTTCTGGTGAGGCCTGTCTTCCTGGCTTGCAGATGGCCTTTCCTCTGGCTTACAAGAAGGGAGAGTGATCTCTAGTGTCTCTTCCTCTTCTATAAGGACACCAGCCCTGTCAGATTAAGACTCAAGCTTTATGATTCAATCTAGCTTTATGACTCAATCTCTGTTATCTCCTTCGAGGCCCTCACTCTAAGTACAGTCAGACTGGGGACAAGGGCTTTGACTTACAAATCTTGGGCAGACACAATTTAGTGCATAATAGTTACAGAAAACTGACTTATCCTTTTTTTAGTCATTATTATTTCTGGTGTCTGTTGCGAGCATGTACACACAAATCCTTAATGACAGACCATCAAAGTCTAAGGAACACTTTCTAAAGCTTCCAGTTTGGTGACCCTATGAGCTGAGAGTCCAAAGGAAAGTACCAAAGATGCCACCCTTTAAGTCACTTTGAATGCTGATTCATTAACATATTTGATTCATTGAACTGACAGACATGTATTCAGCACCTACCGCATGCCAGATCCTGGGCTATGGACTGAGGACACTACCATAACCAAATATGGTCCTTGACTTCAACACATTTATAGTCTTTACTGATTGACTTACCTAAACTTATCTCTTTCCAAAGGGAATTTCTATAACCCAGTGAGTAAAACAGAAATGGAGATGCAAAACCAGGAAAAGGAGGAGGATCAAACATGTTTGCCCTGGGAATTGATGTACATGCTATGTGTGACTCAAGCATTCAAGCTGGCTTTGAGCTTCCTAGGAGTCGTGACAAAGTACAGAGTGATTTGGTCCTGCTTTCTGAAAGGAGAATGAATCTTGGTCACTCATGGAAACCAGGTGTAAGTGTTTTCTTTTCTGAACAAATTCCAGCCAAGTGACTTGAATGTCCTGCAAAGTACTATTTCCTGACCCAAACCCCAATGATTGCTCTAAATTCCATGAACAATGCATTAGCTCTTAGGTGCTCATAGAATAAAGCCAGAAAGCTCCATGGTTTACATGCATGGCTTCAGTTTTCTATTCTGGAGCAGAGGACTTACTGAAGACCATGAGTGATCCCTCTCAGATGGTGCACAGAATGGGGGCTGGTAAATTTGCAAAGCTCTGAGGCTTGGACATTAGGTGAATGATTTAAGAAGAATAAACAGCAAAAAGACAGGGCCTCAGAAAAAGGGCAGGGTAGATGGAAAGATGTAATACTGAGAATGAAGTCAATATGATTCACTCACCCATAGAGTTCCCTTCTTGGTATATATCACATCAGGTGGCATCTTACTGAGTATGGGTTTGAAGGGCAGCTCTGTTACTCTGTTACTAGCTCTGTAATTTCAGGTGTGTTAACAGCCCATAGACCTGGTTTCCTCATGTTAAATGAAGCTGATATCTACCTACTGTGGGGATTAAATAACAGAACATACATAACAACTTTGCCACAGTGCAATCATAGCAACAACAGTGTACATATAAAGACGCTATTCATGCCAGGCACTGTATTACACACTTAACACGAATTAGCTCATTTAATCTTCACCATGAGATACATGCTATTGAAGAATTCAAAAGCTGTTGGTTTCTCCCCAAAGCTATGCCAAGCCACATCCTTGGATATCTTTGGAAGGAATGTACCAGTCCTTGGAAGGCTCTTTGCAGATCCATTCCATGCAAAGCAGCTTTGCTTTACATCCATTTTGTAACTATCTGTAATTCCCAAAGTTTGCTGCAATTGACATAGAGCTTTAAACTCTTGGGCTTGCTGGTGGGAGTTTGTAGAACTCAGAGAAAACCCTAGCAGGAAGCTCTTTCCAAGCTCCATTTACGGTAGGAAGAAAGACACTGAAGAACTTGGAGTGTGCTATTCCAAGACAGTGACCAGGCTGGGAGGCTGGCGAGAATGGGGAGTTACTGTTTAACGGGTACAGAGTCTCAAAGTGGGTGGATGAAAACGTTCTGGAGATGGATGGGGGTGATGGCTGCACAACAAGGTGAATCTACTTAATGCCACTGACTTGTACACATAAAATGGTGAATTTTATTATGTATATTTTACCACAATAAAAATAGTAATAGTAATAACACTACTACTAAAATAACCAGAGTGGTAAGGGGTCTAAAAAACATATATGATGGAAAGCACCCAAAAGAACTCATGTATTCTACAGGCTAAAGTTTTTGAAAACCCCTGGTTTTCAGGATAATGATAATATTAGTCCCTACTTATCAAGCACATCATATACACAGGCACTTTATCTGTATCATCCTTTATTCTCCATTATGGCTCTATCAGGCATTTCTTGTCTAGAGGGATCCAGTGATGAGCCCAGGATCACACATTTTGTGGAAAGTGGAAATGATGAGATTTGAACTGAACCAGTTCAATATACCACATCCTCCTATACCACACTGCCTCATTCAAATGTGAAATAGCTACCTGGATCTTAAAATGCTGAGATTTCTTTTAGTCTTCAGAGTTTATTATTCTGAATTGGGGTGGGGCAGGTGGTAGGAAGGGCAGATGTCCCTCTTCTTGAAGGCTCCCTGGATTGCCAGGGCATGTGGGTAAACCTGAGCCTATTGACCGGTACCCTACACTCCAGGGATAACCATTCTGATGACAGGAACCTGGAAGACCTTTGCAATTAGAACTGGAGACAATACAAGTTGATGCTGCCATGGCTGCAGCAGCACCATGGACCACAGTGAGCTCCCATGGCTGGGGAGGAGGCCGTCAGCCAACAGAGAACACAAAGCAAGTTCCAAATACAGCGAGCGCGACTGAAAGCATTACTCCCCCACAGGGCCGTCACTGCAGCCCGAAGAGAGATTTTGAAGAGTAAGAGGATGGAAGAGGGTGAAGCAGAGGAAGGATCAGAGACACATGAGAGGGTTCTGAAGCCTCTGTTCAAATCCCAGCCTACTCTTCTGCTGGTAAAGCAGACTTGTAATCACTCTGAAGCTGGAGCACAATCTCATGACTGCCTGGGGTGTCTTCCGAAGTCTCTTGGCACCCCTTCTATTTCTCAGTGACCTCCCTCCTGTCACTGAGTCATGGCTTCTATAGACAAATGGACTTGGGAAATAGTCCTCAGGTCTAAGTCAGTGCCACAAGCCCCCAGATAACAACGGTATTATGGCAGAGTCAAGGGACGAGTGCCAGGGAAATGGGTTTTCTGTAATGCTGGCTGTTGATATGAGAACCCTGGACACTGACTGCCTCTTCCCCACTGGGCAAAATGCAGACTTGCTAAGTCTGAGGTTCTTTCAGAAAGCAGGAGAGCCTTTTGTAGGAGAGATGTTTGTAAACATTCTCCTAAAGGAAAACAGAGAAATTGTTTTAAGTTCTTCAAGAATAATGAGCCAAGCCTTGAGTAAAAAAAAAAAACACACCTGTAACGTAGCAAGAAGTGGCTGTTACCCAGATGTGGCAGGACCTACTCTGCATGGCCAGAGTCATCAGCAGATGCATGCTCTGTTATGGAACCAGGAGCCATTATCAAAGACAAGGTCCAGAGACCCTGTATTTACTCCTGTCCTCATACCCAACACATACCTGTATCCTTGACTCATTAAGTCAGGAACTCAAAATAATCTTACAAATGGTGTGTGCGTGTATGTGTATATGTGTGCACATATGTGTATGTCTGTGTGTTCCCACCAATCCACAGGCTCTTGCTCATTTCCTTCATTCTCCTTCAAGAATTACCTTCTTGCTACAGCACAGAGAACTCTGCTCAATGTTAAGTGGCAGCCTGGATGGGAGGGGAGTTTGGGGGAGAATGGGTGTGTGTATATATATGGCTGAGTTCCTTTGCTGTCCACCTGAAACTATCACAACACTGTTAATTGGCTATATTCCAATATGAAATAAAAAGTTTTCTTAAAAATGAATTACTTTGTTTCACTGATGCTATCGTGAGCACTTGTAAGCTGGGAGGCATGAGCTACACGGGCTGCCCTATACTGGCAGTGAGAGTCACCTTCTGAGAAGGACCCCTGGCATCCTGAGCAGAGCATGGCTGACCACCCTGACACATGGATCTAGCCGGAGTCGGCTGGGCTCCACTCCACACAGGGCTTGGCTGTCGCCTGCTCACTTTGAGTGGAGGATCCAGCACTTATTTTAGGCCCTTATAAATAATACATTCTGTCATCTTGATTCTTCAAGGCCTTCTTTTAAGCTATTTTTTCCCTCTTTGGGAAAACCACTTTTACTCTACGAGACAGTTGTTCATAAATCAAGAGGAGCTCCAAGTGACCGAAGATTGAATTCCTGAATTTCTGACTTTGGAGGCAGGGAGCAGCCACCAAATCTGATTAGTTGAGGAAGAAGCTGACCTCATACAGGAAGAGGATCTTACTTCAAGGATGAAGAAACGTTCACAATCTCTCTGATCCCTTGACTCTGATCTAGGAAGTCCCAGTGTCATACCTTTAAATACCATCTTCAACCCTTACCTTCCCCGGTCTCTATGGGTCATTTATGCTCAGTAAAAGGCTAAGGATTCTCACCATCTGTAAAAAGGAGACAAGGCTACATGCCTGGCATAAAGTCGAAGCTCACTTGATGAGCTCTTTGACTCTCCTTGTCTCCTGAAGCTCTCAAGAAGACACATTTATACCTTGAAAAAATATTATTTTTCCCCCTCTTAATTTATCATGAACTACTGAAGAAGCATTGTTAATACAGTACAAAGAAGCAAAGCTGTACAGTGGACCAAGTGTTGAACTTGGAATTTAAGTAATCAGGGCATGAATCCTGGCTCCGCTACTTGTTACATGATTTTGAGAAAGTTCCTTAATCTGTCTGGACATGAGTGTCCTAATCAATAACTGGGGATAAATCACTAACTTTGTAGTCCTTTTCAAACTTTAATGTGCATATGAATTGCCAGGGAATTTTGTTAAAATACATATTTTGATTCAGCAGATCTCAGGTAGGGACTCAAGTTCTACATTTTATTTCTTTTTATTTTTATTGGAGTATAGTTGATTTACAATGTTATATTAGTTTCAAGTGTACAGCAAAGTGAATCAGTTAAACATATACATATATCCACTCTTTTTAGATTCTTTTCCCATATAGGCCATTTCAGAATATTGAATAGAGTTCCCTGTGCTATATAGTAGGTCCTTATTAATTATTTATTTTATATTTTATAGTAGTTTGTATATGCAAATCCCAATCTCCTAATTTATCCCTCTTTCCCTCACCCCCTAGTAACCATAAGCTAGTTTGAGATTCTGCATTTCAACTCAGAGCTAGCCAAGGTTGAGGTTGAGGACTCGGTGATCACCTTTGGAGTAGGAAGGATATACCTGGTCATGACACTTTCTGCATTTTGAAGGGCTAGTTTAATTTAGGATCTGATTCATTATCCATTGTTCTTCTACCTTAAAACACTAAGAAAGCAATTCTACAAGTCAACTTTGGCTATGTATTAACCCTTAATTCTTTACAGATAAGCAAAGTAGTAATCATTTAACTAGTAAAACAACAAGGACTGGGGAAAACCACTTGTCACCAATACTCTTCCCCCTAAGGGAAAAAAACAAAAACAAAACACTAACCAATCAAGCATAACACCTCTCCCATCAGCTGGCTGATATAAAAGGCAAACAAACACATCTCCAGTTGAGCTTAGTTTGGGGGTAACAATGTACATTGCACCCCTTCCCTCCAAAAAGCATTGTCTTAAACCCCAGTGTTTATGACTAAACCTAAAAATTGACTTAGAGTGAAAGCAGATTTTGGTGGAAGAAGGAAAAAACTCAATTCCTGAAACTGGTTTGATGGGGGAGGAAACTGATGAGAGAACTGGATGGGATGGAAGGAGGCAGCCAGTGAGTGACAAGGACTATGTAAGGGGCTTTCCTTCTTGGAACAATGATACTTATGTTCAAGATAGAGCCCTAGGGTCGTCTCCTTGGTGACACCTTTCCTGACACCTGATACCTGCTCTTGTTGCCAAAGTAGTAATACCCAGCCTCTACCCACCCTGGAGCCAGTGCTTATCACACCGTATTGAACATTCATTTCCATATTGATCTTCAATCCCTCGAGGTCAGGGACCATGTCTTATTTATCTCTATATTCTTAGCCTGGCACGGTGCCCTGACACATATTAGGCACTCAGTGAATGATGCTGACTGAATGCAGGAGGTAGAGGATATTGAAGAGAAAGCTTAACGATTTTGCTTCGGGTTTATCTTTCCTGGAGTTATTCATTCATATTGTCTCTTACTTGGTAAGCAGACATGCTCCAGATGTGAGCACTCAGATCTTTTACCAGTATCCAGTGTATTTCAGTCTGAGAAATATTTTAAACTTTCTTGATCCCAAGATTGTAAACTGAGCAATACACTTAATAATTTTATATACATGTATGTGGAGAAGGCAATGGCACCCCACTCCAGTACTCTTGCCTGGCAAATCCCATGGACGGAGGAGCCTGGTGGGCTGCAGTCCATGGGGTCCCTGGAAGTCGGACACGACTGAGCGTCTTCACTTTCACTTTTCACTTTCATGCATTGTAGAAGGAAGTGGCAACCCACTCCAGTGTTCTTGCCTGGAGAATCCCAGGGACAGGGGAGCCTGGTGGGCTGCCGTCTATGGGGTCACACAGAGTGGGACATGACTGAAGCGACTTAGCAGCAGCAGCAGCAGCATGCTGTGTTGTGCTTAGTCACTCAGTCATGTCCAACTCTTCGCAACCCCATGGACTGTAGCCCACCAGGCTCTTCTGTCCATGGGAATTCTCCAGGCAACAATACTGGAGTGGGTTGCCATGCCCTCCTCCAGGGGATCCTCCCAATCCAGGGATTGAACCCAGGTCTCCCACACTGCAGACGGATTCTTTACCATCTGAGCCACCGGGAAGCCCATTAGTTTTATTAATATAAGTACTTAACTTTTAACACTTTTTTTCAAAGTGCATTTCTTTTTTCACAGTAAATTGAGTACATAGTTTCTCAATTTTCAAACAAGGAAATTGAGGCCCAGGAAAAGTATTTAAGTGATCTAAGGCAGAGTCTCAAAGGTACATAAAAATCACCTGGGGGCACTTATCCAAAATACAGATTCCTGGCCCCCACTCTGCAGTTCTGATTCAGAAGGGGTAAGGGAGAACCCAGGAATATGCATTTTTATGCTTCCAGGTTCTGAGGCAGGTGGTCTCGGCCCAGACCGTCCTTGGGCCAGGAGTCAGGAGCTCGGTATTTGCTGGGGCTGTCTCAGGGCTTTGGTTTCAAACTTAGAGTCATGTGATGGGAGGTAAGTCACATGCACAGACCTTCACAGGGTCTGGCAGGAAACCTAAAATCGGGGACACTGAGACGATGATGGTAGCTCCAGTGTCCCACGTGTGAAGCCACGAAGTCAGAGTGCTGGCTGGGAAATGGAAACATTGCTGCAGACTTACAACCTGGAAGGTCAGGCTCTGGAAAAGGATCAGGTCCTCTAGGCAAGAAGGACCAAAAAAAAATCAAACAAAAACGAAATTACAAAAAAGGGTTTAATATAGCAAACACTGAGGGTGTTTGATGCATTTATGTTCAATTTGTTTCCCGTCCTGCCTCTGGGAAGGGAAAACTTGAAGGTAGTTTTGGTAGTTGTTACCAAAATGGAACAACTCGGTAAAGAACAGAAGCCAGAGCAAGTACCAGTAGACTCCTCCCTTCCATCTTCCACACCCAAGCCCCGTCAGCTGGACCTCTGTGTTTCTCCCTGATCAGCTCCTTCCTTGTCAGTCCACTGTCAAGGCCCTAAAAGCCTCAGGTGTTGCCTTTCATCCAAACTTTATACAAAAGCCTCCCAAAGCTCTGCCTCTCTGACTCTTGCCTCTCCTTTCCCAATTGACCTCTACTAGAAAGACTCACGCGGAGAAGGCAATGGCACCCCACTCCAGTACTCTTGCCTGGAAAATCCCATGGATGGAGGAGCCTGGTGGGCTACAGTCCATGGGGTCACTAAGAGTAGGACATGACTGAGCGACTTCACTTTCACTTTTCACTTTCATGCATTGGAGAAGGAAATGGCAACCCACTCCAGTGTTCTTGCCTGGAGAATCCCAGGGACGGGGAAGCCTGGTGGGCTGCCGTCTATGGGGTCGCACAGAGTCAGACACGACTGAAGCGACTTAGCAGCAGCAGCAGCAGAAAGACTCACGATTCTCTCCCTAGTGCAGATCTCATCCTGGTGGGCAAAAGACCACTCTATTTGAAGCTGGAACATCTGGATCTGGTGCTGGCCCTGGCTCCAGAACTAGTTGTCTGACTTAGGGTTAGTAACTTACCCTTTTTGGGATTCAGTCTTTATGTGTGAGATGGAGGGCGGACTGGGTCATCTCCAAAGTCCTTTCCAACCCTTGGATTTTATGCACACTGCTGCTTAAAAACCATCAGTGACATCTTATTGCTTATAGAATTAAATATATAATTGCTTTACCCTGGAACACCTAAGGAGGCCTGCTATAGTCTGGCCCTGAGAGAGAGAGAGAGTGAAGTCGCTCTGTAATGTGTCTGACTCTTTGTGACCCCATGAACTGTAGAAGCCTACTATGCTCCTCTGTCCATGGGATTTTCCAGGCAAGAGTACTGGAGTGGGTTGCCATTGCCTTCTCTAGAGGAGCTTCCCAAGCCAGGGATTGAACCCGTGTCTCCCACATTGTAGGCAGACACTTTACCGTCTGAGCCACCAGGGAAGCCCAGTCTGGCCCTACTAAGGACTAAATGCTTGTGTTCCTCTAAAATTCTTCATGTCAAAACTCTAATCCCTGATGTGATGGTGTTTGGAGATAGGGCCTTTAGGAGGTGATTAGATGATGAGGGTGGAGTCCTCATGATGGGATCAGTGCCCTGATAAAAAGAGAGTTTTCTCTCTTTCTCTCTACCACATAAGGACACAGCAAGAAAGCCATTTGTGAATTAAAATGAGAGTTTTCACCAAGAACCCAACCATGCTGTCAGCCTGATCTTGAACTTCCACCCTCCAAAACTATGAGAAATAAATGTGTGCTGTTTAAGTCACTCAGTCTAGGGAACCCTGTTATACAGTATTCTAAACTGACTCAGATGGGCCTCAACTTTTTTTTTTCCAAAGCATTGTTCTCCTTTATGTTCCTTTTATTATATATAATCAGACTGAGGTATTCCCTGTTCTCTAAACACGCTTGGAATTTTTTTTTTTTTTTTTTTTTTGCTTCCTCAATGCTTTGGTCATCATTTTATCTTAGAAAACCTACTACATCTATTTCAATGTGTATGGTCCTTACATTTTTTGAGGCTCAAATCCCATGGATCTCTTTTAGGTTTTCCTTTTTGATAGCCTTAAAACAAGCTCCTTCTCCTCTGACTGCGAGCACTTCATTTGGCCCCTCTCACAGCTGGGATTACAGTCTTCCCTCAGCCTGGCTCATGCAAGCCTTCTGTCAGCCCCTTGAGGGCAGGGCCTCTATGATCTGCTACCCACTTGGCACAGGGCCCTGCATAGAGAAGGATTTGACAAGTAATTGTTGGATAAATGTCAGAAAGCATGTGCCCCCATTTTAGTTAGATCTTGAATTTCAGTGGGAGCTGAGGCAGAAAGGGTAACATGGGCAAAAGAAAAAATAGGAATTCCTATTGCAGTAAACATCTTTTTCTTTGAATTGGCCCCAAGGATAAGAGCCATGAAAAGGGGCCCCTGAGCTTGGTGGTGTGGTATACCCATTGCTCATAAAGACCAATGGCTGAATGCCTGGGGTGGTTTTCCCTGCCAACCAGAGCTCGGGCCAAGGGGCTTGATTCAGTGGCTGCAGGCTAACCAGGAGTTCTGGGCAGCTCCATCCCATGAGAGTATATCCTCATGGCCACGATGGCTCAGTGAATTCTAAGCCCTACACGGTGCGTTAAGAGGCTGACTTCCTGCTGGTATGATGTACTTGAAGGGGTTTCCTCCTCTGACCTCCCCTAGTCCTGTCCCCGTTAATTTTCAGTCTTCCTGGGGACACAGTCCAGTGTATGTTTTATCTTGCTGACTAGACTGTCAGTTTCTGCCTAGAAGGCTCTCGTACATCTTGTGTCTTGTTCATCTCCCTCTCTCCCACATGCCTAGCACAAAGCCCTTCTCATAGCAGATGTCAATAAATGTTTTCTGGATGGATGCTCAAATTTAGATCAAATTGACTCAAATCCCAATTAAAATCCCCAGTCAGGAAGACAAGATTTAATTCATTTTCCTTCCTACAAAAAAGGACAATCTTGCTGTTTAATATAACCTAATACATTTTCTTCACAACTCAGAGACAGACGCAGGTTCTGTTTTTAGAAGGCATATCTGAGATGTTGTAAAGTACTGTTTGATTTTGGTATTTTATTCTGATTAAATTTGAGGCATATCAGAAATGTGAGTGATGACTTGGCTTGCTCTGAACCATTCTATTCATCATCCTAGAATCTGAGGACAGCAGAATGTCCTGAAGGGCCACGGAAACAAACCAGGTCATTGTATAGCTAAGAGAAACAAAATTCAAGAGCTGGGATTAGAACCTAGGTTGGATGTTTGGTTGGCTGGTTGTTTTCTTTTCCTAGTTAATTTACTCAACAAACATCACTGAGCACCACCGTGTGCCAGGTCCCATGCTGGGTGTCAGGGATTTGGAACTGGCAGAGACAATCCCAGCCACCACTCAACTCTCAGATGAATGGTTACTTCCTGGTTTCTCAGCCCAGGATGTTCTGCCTTCTTCAAAGGAGCTACGTGCCGTTTTCAAAAGAACTTCCTAGCAAAAAAGATCAATGTCAATTGGACAAGGAAGCCTTACATATACTAAAACACTGTACTTCCCTATAGATCAAAAGCATCCATTTAGGGACTAGTGAAGCAGAACTCCTTGGAAACTTGGTACTTTCTGCCTCAGCACTGCCTCCTTGGAGTTCATACAACCATGGGCACACTCAGAAATATGTTCCTATGGGCTAGATGGTTATTTCTCCCATCAGTCCAACAGCCATTCTCCTATGAACAGCAGGGATGCTGGGTTCTCTCTGGCTGTCCTTCAGGTCTTGCACAATGACGGCAATTTGTACTTGTGGCCGATGAAGTAACTGTAAAAGATAGTTTTTGGTCCTAGAACACGTCTCTCTTTAAACTCATCCACAGATTCATCTTCTTTCGAGAATGGCAAATAGGCCTTATCCCCTGTCAATTCTGGCTGACTGGTAGTGACTGCCTGGAGGGCTGTGTTAAGAACGTTTCTGAGGCTGCACCCAGACACAGTAGGAAATGAGGATTTGATTGACTGGCAGTCTGCGGGGCAGCTATTTGCTCTGCATCCGGTTTTAAGACCCCCAGTGGTTCCTGGGTGCATAAAGGATCAAGCCCAACATACTCACTACAGCGCTCAAGGCACTTTGCAGTGCAGGCAGCAACCTTGCCCAGCAGTCCACAGACCTCCCCACCCTGAACCCCGCCACACTCAGCCGTGTTCTGTTTCTTGAATATAGCCCTCTCCTTCAGGAGTCTGGCCTTTGCACATACAATTCCCTTTTCCGGAATGTACTCCTAGCTCCTTTTGATGCCTGATTTCTCTGTGAGGCCTTCCTTTATTTCCTCTATGAAAAGTCCTGTCCTTCATATTTCCACATCCCCTTGTTTATCCCTTTGTCATTATCCTTACCCACTGAGATTTATCTATTTACATTTCTACCTCCCCCGAGAGAAGGGAGGTGCTAAAGAGCAGAGCCTATCTCACTCACCAGGGACAGAACACCAGCCACAGATAAGGCACTTGCTATAGGACTGCTGAATGAAGCAATTCTTTGAAAATCTCCCCGTGTCACTCCTCCGAGCTGTCTTTCAGAGATGCAAGGACTAGCCTCTCTCTATCTGCGGTCTCTCAGACTTGCAGAGGCACATCCTGGCAGTCAGGTCTGTAGCCCTTCCAGTCTACCTACTGCCAGGCGTGTGTCATCCCCCACAACTCCCAGTTTAGAACTGAAGCTAGGTATCATCTGGATTTACACTAATGGGGTACTGAATAGATGGAGCAGAATGGATTATTTCATCTAATTCTTTTACTGAGCCCTGCTGTCCTAACCTCAACATAATCACAAATTCAGGTCATTTGTCTCCACTGTCATAACTCAGGCCAGGCCACGGTCAGCTCTCCTGGGCTATTCTAATAGCGGCTAACCGGTATTGCTTCATTGTTCACGTTTTACAATCCATTCTCCATTTGGCCGCCTCAGTTTTCCTTCAGATCACATCACTCCTCTGCTGAAAAGCCCTTCGGTGGCTCCCTGCTGATCCTAGACACGCAATCTCTCCATGGCCTCTGAAACCCAATATCCTCCAGCTCCTGCTCTCTGAGCTTCAGCCTTCTCCCTCTGCTGCCCTGTGCCCCTAGTTGTCCAGATCTGCATTTCACTCCTCGAATGGCCAAGCCCCTTCCACCTCCAGGCCTTTGTTCTCGCTGCTCCCTCAGCCTGGGATGCTCCAGCTTTTCCTTGAAGATCACAGCTCAAAATGGCACCTTCTCAAGGAGTCCTTCCCTGACCACTCTGTCCATCCAAAGTGCACAACACACCTCCCAGATACTCTCTGTCCAGCAGTCCAGTTAATTTATTTCATGGCACTTAAAATCTAAAATTCTCTTACCAATTGACTTTATGTTTTTTTTCTAATTAATCTATTTATTTTAATTAGAGGCTAATTACTTTACAACATTGTAGTCGTTTTTGCCACACATTGACATGAACCAGCCATGGGTGTACATGTGTTCCCCCATCCTGAACCCCCCTCCCCTCTCCCTCACCATCCCATCCCTCAGGGTCATCCCAGTGCACCAGCCCTGAGCACCCTGTCTCATGCATTGAACCTGGACTTTATGTTTTTATTCTCCACCTCTCACCCTAGAACGTGAGTTCCATGAAAGCTTCTTGAAGGACAGACTTGCCTGCCTCCTTTATGGCCACACCTAGGGCTTGGCTGAGAGCAGGTGCTAAATGAATAAACATTTACTGAGAGCCCAATAAATACATTTCTCAGGATCTCCAAAGATGGGGCTCCTATATTTTCCCCATGACCTATTGTGTATGCCTCTTAAACTTTAAATAATAAGCTGTAGAACATGACGCTGGAAGTCAGGAGACCTGGTTTCAGGTCACTTCCATATGCGGGCCCTCGTGAAACACAACATAACAACATGAGGGACTCAGGCAAGATGCCAAAATAAGAAAAACAACCTCTATTTGCCTTAGAGAAAGTTGGGAAAGGGGAGAGCCCCGGCTGGAGAGGCCAGGGCAGGTTTAGCGTTCCAGAACATAGCCATGGGGCAAATGTCAGGGGTGTGTAGCATCATGCCAGGAGAGGATGGTGTTTCCTGAACTGGCAGAAGACTAAAGAGGCGGTACCTGACAGACAGCTCAGATCAGAGACTTGAAGTGGCCCTCTGAGGGGAGCAGGCATAGTGAGAAAGAAAGTTATGAAAGGACTCCAGCATGACCTCAGCTTCCAAATGGGTTAAAGGGGATGCAATGGAAAGACTTGGATTAGGAGTCAGAGGAGGAGCTAGAGAAAGGAAGGAAGCATTAACTGAGCGCCTCAGCCATCATAGCCCTGTGCTCTGAGTCCCTGGTGGCTCAGTTGGTAAAGAATCTGCCTGCAATGCAGGAGATCTGGGTTCAATCCCTGGGTCAGGAAGATCCTCTGGAGAAGGGAATGGCAACCCACTCCAGTATTTTTGCCTGAAGAATCCCATGAACAGAGGAGCCTAGCAACTAGTGTCCATGGGGTCGCAAAGGGTCGGACATGACTGAGCGACTAACACACACACATGTAGTTTATGCACATTCATTCAGTCCCTGTAATCACCCTTCCAGGGAGGTATTCATATCCTTATTTTATACAGAAACTGAGGCTCAGAAAAGATACTCTAGGTCTCTGAATTTCAGGATGCTTATCTGTAAAACAGACAGTAACAAAACCCATCTCTCATGTCTAGTGTGAGAATGCAGTGAGATATGGTTTAGAGAGCCTCCCACCACACCAGATGCTTTGGAAACTTTACTGTTATCACCAATATCAAGAACCATCTATAATACTAATGACTAGTATGGGTGAGGTCACACAGCTCAGGAATGCCACGGGTGAGAGGTGCAGATGCTGGACAGTGTTTCCACTCTGTCAGGCTGCCGCTTACAAGCCCATGGTTTGCAAAACAGCTCTGCCAATCATTAGTTGCGTGACATCAGACAAATCAGTGCACCTTGTAAGATCTATGTTCTCTTAGTCTGTATAAAGAGGCCAAGAACTCTTCCCAGGTGGCGCTAGTGGTAAAGAACCTGCCTGCCAACACAGGAGACATAAGAGATGGGGGTTTGATCCCTGGGTTGGGAAGATCCCCTGGAGCAGGGCATGGCAACCCACTCCAGTATTCTTGCCTGAAGAATCCCATAGACGAAGGAGCCTGGCGTGCTACAGTCCATGGGGTCACAACGAGTCAGACATGACTGAAGCGACTTAGCACACAGTCATTAGCTGCATCATCAGACAAATCAGTGCACCTGGTAAGATCCATGTTCTCGTAATCTGAATAAAGGAGCCAAGAACTCGACCCTACAGAGTCTGCAGGGATGCTAGAGGAGAAAATAACCAGTTAATACAAATCTGTATTGTGTGTGTGCAGATGGAAACTGTGATGACTGGGATGGGCACCCTGAACCAGGACAAGTATCTTTGGGCTCTCATGATTCACATGTGTTAGATGCTGACAGATGAAGCCAGAGTCATGCAGAGGGCACTAAGGATCTTGCAGGCAGCAAATGGCCTTTAGCTGACAGTGACCGTGCTAGCTCCATCCAAAGGCTAGTCCCTCTTTTGCTAATGCTCCCCTGGAAAATAAAAACAGTGTGATCCTCCTAAGATGCCATCAGAAACATGCACTGGGATTTTATCCAACATGTTAGAAAATAACTCCTCATAAAAACGGCTTTAGGAGAGAGCTGGCATGAGAAGGGGACATAGCCAGAATTCTTACAGGAGTCAGATTGCAGCAACACGCCACCCTCAGAACCCGAAAGGATTTCTCTGTAATGAGGACCGAGCTTTCCGGGGAAACTTAAGCCAGGTGGGCTAACTGCTTGTTGAGCCCATGTCTCCTCAGGCAGAAACAGGACAGTGCGTCCCGGCCACCACAGGCTGCCATGAGCTGACACATGCCCTGCATTTGTGCTCTGGGGAGCAACGAATGTCTGCTGAGCAGAGCGTGCAGAGTCAGGCCATGCGCACACACCACAGTCGACGGCCGATGCAAAGCAGCTGAGCAGGAGCTCCTCAAAGCTTCTCCCTGTTTATATCCTGGGGTGCTGGCTGCTAGGCTTAACTCAATCGACCCTCATACACACAGAACTCTGCAAAGTATTACAGACCTGGTTTTACAGACTAGGAGGAGGTTCAGACAGTGGCTCGCCCAAGTCACACAGTTAGGAGACGTAGAGCTGGGATTGAGCTGTGGTCCTCCGGATTGGAAAAGGTCAGTTTTTATTCCAATCCCAAAGAAAGGCAATGCCAAAGAATGTTCAAACTACCCTGTAATTGCACTCATTTCACATGCTAGTAAGGTAATGCTCAAAATCCTTCAAGCTAGCCTTTAACAGTGCACTGAGAACTTCCAGATGTACAGGCTGGATTTAGAAAAGGCAGAGGAACCAGAGATCAAACTGCCAACATTCATTGATTATAGAAAAAACAAGGATATTCCAAAACAACATATACTTCTGCTTCACTCACTATGCTAAAGCCTTTGTGTGGATAACAACAAACTGGAAAATTCTGAGAGATGGGAATACCAGACCACCTTACTTGCCTCCTGGGAAATCTGTATGCAGGTCAAGAAGCAACAGTTAGAATGGGACATGGAACAACAGACTTGTTCAAAATTAGGAAAGGAATACATCAAGGCTGTATATTGTCACTCTGCTTATTTAACATATGCAGAGTATATTGTGCAAAATGCTGGGCTGGATGAATCACAAGCTGAAATCAAGATTGCTTGGAGAAACATCTATGACCTCAGATATGCAGATGATACCACTCTAATGACAGAAAGTAAAGAAGAAGAACTACAGAGGCTTTTGATGAAGGTGAAAGGGGAGCGTGAAAAAAAAAAAACTGGCTTAAAACTCAACATTCAAAAAACAAAGATCATGGCATCCGGTCCCATCACTTTATGGCAAATAGATGGGGAAAAAGTGGAAACAGTGACAGACTTTATTTTCTTGGGCTCCCAAATCACTGCAAACAGTGACTGAAGCCATGAAATTAAAAGATGCTTGCTCCTTGAAAGGAAAGCTATGACAAATCTAGACACCATATTAAAAAGCAGAGACATGAATTTGCTGACAAAGTCCATACAGTTACAGCTATGGTTTTTCCAGTGGTCATGTATAGATGTGAGAGTTGGACCATAAAGAAGGCTGAGCGCCGAAGAATTGATGCTTTCGAATTGTTGCGCTGGAGAAGATTTTTGAATGTCCCTTGGACTGCAAGGAGATCCAACCAGTCAATCCTAAAGGAATTCAACCCTGAATATTCATTGGAAGGATTGATGCTAAAGCTGAAGTGCCAAATCTTTGGCCACCTGATGCGAAGAGCCAACTCTTTGGAAAAGACTCTGATGCTGGGAGAGATTGAGGACAGGAGGAGAAGGGGGCGAGAGAGGATGAGATGGTTGGATGGCATCACCGACTCAATGAACATGAGTTTGAGCAAACTCTGGGAGATAGTGAAGGACAGGGAAGCCTGGCGTGCTACAGTTCATGGGGTCGCAAAGAGTCAGACGTGACTTAGCAACTGAACAACTTATGACTTCAAGGACACTTCCACTCGGCAGACTTGCCCAAGGCAGACTTACTTTTAAAGATGAAGGGCAAAGCCAAGACTCAGAGAATCTTAGAGATGCAATTCTCAGTCTACCATCCCAGCCTGGGAAGGAGTGGCTCAGCCCCACCTGACACATGGTCTTTCTCTGCAGCAAGATGTCCCCAAACATGGGCTCACCATCCACTCCACTTGTGTCAACTTCCCCTGAGTGCCTAAATGGCATAGTTTTTCCCTTCCCTCACTCTGAATGTGAGTTCAGTTGCATCCAACTCTCTGAGGTCCCATGGACTGTAGCCCGCTGGGCTCCTCTGTCCATGGGATTTTCCAGGCAAGAACACTGGAGTGGGTTGTCATTCCCTTCTCCAGGGGATCTTCTGGATCGAACCCATGTTTCTTGTGTCTCCTGCATTGGCAGGCGGATTCCTTACCACTAGCGCTACCTGGGCTCCCTCACTGTACAGCATGTTAAATACACTACAGGATTTCTGCAAGGACACTACGCTCCTTTTCAGGATGGTAATCACTGTCCTGAATTCATGTGGCTCGTGAGTTTAGATTTTCACAAGGCAAATGTTCTTAGAGCACATGGGTATTCACAGATCCTATCACATGGTGCCAGGGCTGGATGAGTCACTCCTCCGCTCTCCCGGCACTGCCCGCCAGCCCCACTTCCTCGGCCATTTCAGATGAGGACACAAAGCCGGTGCTGCCACTTCTCTCACCCTCACCTGGACACAAAGAGATGCTCTTGGACAACAAACCAGAACACACAGCCCAGGCTTAGGCATGGGAGGTGGAGCTCAGTCTGTCTAGCTGTGCCCCTTTTAAAGTGAAGAACTGGCATTGATGCAGATCCTGTCTAGGAAGCCTCTGCAAGAGAAGAAAGGCCCAGAGACAGACTGGGAGGGGGGGTCTCAGCTGCAGATAGAGCCCCTCTGACAAACCAACTCTCTGAAGTCAAGGACATGTCCCCTTGATAAAAGTCAGCAGGCAGCATCCTGGAGATTCAGTGTTCAGAGAAAAGACAGTATCCTGCGTGGTTTGTTTCTGATCACAAGAACAGAAATGCCAGGAAGTTTCTGGAGATGACATTTCCCAAAGAACCAGGGGTCCTTTCTGACTTGGCATCATGCCTGCCATATTAAAGATATATATTAATAGGAAATACTTTAATTAATAAACGAATAAGGAAATAAACACATCTCAACCACAGATTTGGAGGAAAAACACCTACGATAACATGCATCAATGTCTAAATTCTTTCCCCTCGGGATGCTGACTCTCTCCCTAGATTGTTCATACCCCTCCCTTAGGCTGAATTCTCTCATGACACCCCTTTTAAGGTTATTCAATTAAGGAACCAGAACTATGAAGGGTGAGAAGCAAATTCAAGAGTCTTCAGACCACCTGGACTAAACAAGCCTGAGCCCTAAAGAGGCTGGATCTCGGCCAGAGCACCCAAAGGCGTTCCAAGGTCAGTGTGTTCTACCATGGGCAGCCGAGCCCTCAGCATGGATCCTCCACATCTGGATATCTAAAAGGCATCTCAAATGTAGTGCGTTCAAAATCAGATCAAGCTCTTTCTACCCAAATCTCATTTTTTTTTTTTTTCCCTGCCTGTTTTTGTTTGTTTGTTTCAGATTAGAATGGCAGGGCCATAATCCATTGTCTATACAGAAACCTGGGAGCTGTCCTACACACTTTCTCTTTCCTCATTGGTCCATCAGGAAGTCCTGCCAACTTTACTTCCTAAATATCTCAAAGCCCTTCTCCTCTGATGTCACCACTCAGCCCAGTCCATCATTCTTTCTTTCTGGGACTAATGCAAAGCATCCTGGTTTCCCCACAGGCACTCTTGTAACCTCCCACCCATTCTCAAGACCACTGCCAAAATATCTCTTATAAATTCCAATTGTTCATATTGCTCCCCATGTGTAAAACACACACATACATCAGCCTCTGCTTCAAATCCTTCAATGGCCTCCAAGCTCTTAGAGAAGAAAAAAAAAAAAAAAAAGACAGATCAGCGAGGCCCTGAGCTGTCTCTCCAGTCTCACACTCTTCCCCATTCTCTATACTCAGGGCCCACTGATTTCCTCAGTTCTCTGAAAGCACTAAGCTGCCTGTCTCCTTAGGGGCCATATTGGTCCATATGCTTAGGAAGCCTTCCCTCACTTTACTCACTCCCTCACCTAATTACAAATGATCCTTCAACTCTCAGCTCAGATGTTACTTTCCCAGTGAAATGATCCCTGATCACCTGAAATAAGTCAGGACCCCTGTCATATGTTCTCATGGCAACCTGTCCCTTTATCTCATAGCATTTATCCTAGTTTGCAATTTTATAATTATTTTAATAACTATCCTAGTATAAGTATTTTAATAGTGTTTGATTCCCCCATGAGACTGCAAGCTCCTTGAAGGCAGAAATCATATCTGTTTTATCACCATTGCATCTCCAGGTTTTAGCACAAGGCCCAACACAGAGTAGGTAGCCGATAAAAACACACTGAGTGAATAAAATACAGCTCTTCTCTGATTTTATTCCAACCAATCACACCAGGTTCCTTCCAACACCATTTCTGAGGTTCTCCTGGGTTTGTCTTAGGAACTTCTGGCGTCCTGCCGTCTCTCGTCATCCCTCCAGTATCTGCTACGATGGCCAGCCTCCCATAGATGAAGAGACCACACCGCTGTCAGCATCGTTGTCCTGGGCCATCGCCATACACTGCGGGCTCCAAAATCACTGCAGACAGTGACTGCAGCCATGAAGTTAAAACAGGCTTGCTCCTTGGAAGGAAAGCTATGACAAACCTGGACCGCATATTAAAAAGCAGAGATACCACTTTGCTGACAAAAGTCCACATAGTCAAAACTATGGTTTTTCCAGTAGTCATGTACGGATGTGAGAGTTAGACCATAAAGAAGGCTGAGCGCCGAAGAATTGATGCTTTCAAACTGTGGTACTACAGAAGACTCTTGAGAGTCCCTTGGACTGCAAGGAGATCCAACCAGTCAACCCTAAAGGAATTCAACCCTGAATATTCATTGGAAGGATTGATGCTGAAGCTGAAGCGCCAATCCTTTGGCCACCTGATGCGAAGAGACCCTTTTCCAGGGTCACTGGAAAAGACCCTGATGCTGGGAAAGATTGAGGGCAGGAGGAGAAGGAGGCGACAGAGGATTAGATTGTTGGATGGCATCACCGACTTGATGGACATGAGTTTGAGCAAGTTCCATGAGATGGTGAAGGACAGGGAAGTCTGCAGGCGTGCTACAGTCCATGGGGTAGCAGAGTCAGACACAATTGAATGACTGAACAACGACAATGCTTGGAGGATTTCCTTACCATGTGTTAGGCACTACGTCAAGTATCAGGAGGGTGACATTCACACACTCCTCATATTAATAGTATTGACACTATAAGGTTCAGCACTGAGCGACTGAACAACTATAATGCATCCATTACTAACCCTATTTGCTGACGAACAAACTGAGACTCAGAGAGGGTTGGCTAAAACACAGTGGGGCCAGAATTTGAACCTTGGTCTAACTCTGAAGTCTACACTCTTAACAACAACCTGCTCCCCTATAAAATGGAGCTAATAACGCCTACTCAGAGTGATGTCAGGAAGACTCAGCACAGGAGGCACTTGGTAAAGGATGGCTGTTGCTGCTATTGTGATGTTGGAAGTATTGCGGGGAGGGATAACCACTGACCATTTTTCTCAGAGAATAATCCGGCTTTCCTTCCAGGGCTGAAACAGCTAGACCTAGTTTGAAAAAGATTTTAATGGGAAGCAGCATGCTGTGGCAGTTCCAACACAGAGTCTGCAGAGAGGGGAGCTGATGTGCTAACGAAACCAACCCAAAGATCTTTGACCCTGGAAACTCTCCTCTCTAAATAAACTTGGGTTTCCCACTGCAAGCCCCAGACATTGGGCCTGCTTGAGGGACCCAAACCTATAACAGTTCCTTGAATTTCTTTTGCTACCTCTTTTCCTACCTCCCTGGAGCAGAGTAATAGAGAGAATACACTGCATTTGGAGTCAGGAGATTCTAAGTCCGAATACTGGTGTGCTCAGGACAGAGCAAGTAGGGGGCAACCAAGCTGCCTGGGCTTCATTCAGAGTCTCAGAGTCCTGGGAAGCAAGGGGATGATGAAGGGCCTTATTTCATCCTCAGTGGCTGGCTTGGGAATGATCCATTCTTCTGAGTCTCCTTCCCTCCTTTTCCTATCACTTACCATGTAAAGAAAGAAAGCAACTAAAGTATTTGAGTTCCTACTGAATGTCAAGCACTTTCACATGTATATTCTCATGTATTAATAGTAAGTTAATCCTTACAATGATCTGTAGCAACAGGTGCCATTATCCTTATTGTACAATCAAGGAATCTGCAGTTTAGAGAGATTAAATGACTTGGAATAAATTACTATACAATAAGTGGTGGAACTAAGATTCACATCCATTTTTGTGAGTTTCTGAAATCTCTGTTCTTATCAAATCAGAAAATGTATAACGATTGAGTCCTATAGGAAAAGTTATGGAAACTACTTGGATGTGCACAAATGGTAGCGAAGCCATGAAAACTCGTTCATTTCCTTCTTCCGCTCACTAAGCACATCCCGTGTGCCAGGAACTGTGCTGAACTCCAGGGATACAGAGGTGGGCAAGATGTGGCCCCTGCTCCTGAGAGGTTTACAGTCTAGTGAGGGGAGCTCTCTAGGGAAAAAAAAAAAAAAAAGATAGGAGAAAATCAGGAAAACTGAGCAAGAAAGAGAAGGCAGAGGATTCTAAAACAGAACCAGTGAGGTTCTTGGAAGATAACTATTTCAAACCTGGCTGCACGGCCTGGCATCACCTGGAGGATTGATAGAAGTAAAAACTTCCAAGCACTCAATTCCCAGTTCTATACATGGGCAATTGGGCCCAGTAATCTGAATATGTAACAATTATCCTAAGTGAGTCAACAGCACCAGTTCACAGGCCAGATGTGTAAAACTACACTAATCCATCCCCTTCATTCTGCAGGTTTGAGAGCTGAGGGACAGAAAGGGAAAGTGACCAGCCCAAGGACACACAAGAGTCAATGCTTCAGACTCACGTTTCCAGCTCACAGTCAGATGACTTGAAAATCATTTTTCAAAACTTCAGAATGATTTATTTTTGAGTGTGACAGATGCATTTTTTAAGGGCACATATGACATATTTTATGGACATGGAGTAAGTACTGCTTTAAGGATGATTTATGTGCCTACTGGAAAACTATATTCTACAAAAGTACAGTATGGAAAACAGATCAATTTAGGAGACTAAAGTTGTACAAAGATACACACAAAATGGATGCAGGTTTTCATAATCAACAATATTCTCACCCTCCGATCGCCTCTGACCTACGTCTGACCTACCTCCTACCTCTGACCTACCTCCTACCTCTGACCACCTCCATCCTAGGGGAACATGGTAGGACAGAAAACTTTATTAATTGATCAAGTACTTCAATATACTGGTTCCCAGACTGTGAGGGAGAGAAGAGAAAAGCCACAAACAGGTACTTTAGGAGCTGCCTAAAGCCTTGTCTACTCACAGCATCTTCCTCTACCCAGAGTGATGTCCCTGGTCACTGAAAAAGTGTTGAGCTTCCTGGTGCTGACTTCTCTGCACTGAACTCAATGCCCCTGCCCTACTAGATCATCAGAAAGATCTTCTCTTTGTCCCAGCTTGAGGTTCTTTCCACGGGGCTAAACAGAGGACTCAGGCAAAGGGCAGAGATACAGAGGGGCTCTGCAGCATGAGCTAAGCTGGCCCCTCTGTGGGGCTCCAGTGAACTGCTCACCAGCCACCTCCATCAGCTCCCCTCTCCGTTCAGGTTCACTGTCGTTTGCCCAAATCTGCCTGTTTGAGAACTCGCAGCAAACTCTACCTGCTTCTCTTCCTCTCCTTCTTGGCCATCTTCCTGCTGGTCTTGGTGAAAGGAATTCCAATCCTATTCACCTTCTAAGGCTCACCTACCAGATTAGCCACCTCCGAGGCAAAGCTGATCTTTCCTCTTCCACTTGCAGGCTGAAGGCTCCAAGGCTGGTAAGAGAGTCCAGAAGCAGGGGTCAGAGAAGTAGGAAGGAGAGACCCAGGAGAGCTCAGCATTCAAAGAGCCGGATGTAGAAAGGGTTCTGAGGAGGGGCTCATCAGCAGTGCTGAGAGAGGAGGCAGCCTCGGAGAGGCTGGAGGTGAGGTTTGGCTTCACCTGGCACTGGCCTCCCCAGCCTGCTCTGCCACTGGGCCAAGTCCCACTCTTCTTTTTTCTCTCTCACATTTTTCTCATCTGTAAGTGAAGAAATTGAACGAACTTGTGTCCATGGTTCTCATTTCTGATTTCTGATTCTGATCCAATTTCTGATTCTAAAATTCTAGATTTTAATTTTTTTCCCCTTTGGCATTGGATACGAATGAATAAGATTGACACTAGGATTTAATAATAAATGTTTATAATCCAGGATCACAGATTCTGAAATCTTAGAGCTAGAAGAGATTGAGCAATCCATTTCTCTCTTTCCTACTGATTTGATGACAAGTAAAAGAAAGCCCAGAGAAGGACTGCAAGTTCGGTGAGGACAGAAACTGTCGGTCTTATTCTCTGTGACATGCCTGGCGCATTTTCAAAAATACATGTTGAATAAATGAATGAACAAATGACCCCCCCCCCCCCCACCTACTCCGAGATGATGCAGCCTGGGTCAGAGGAAACATCCTCACCGCTTGCTTGGAGGGAGGGAGCAGGATAAGGTGGGAGCCTCCGACTGCTTCTGGCCCTGAAGGTACCGTGCTCTCCAGCTGGAGAGCCAGAACAGAGCCAGGAACAGATTCTCAAGGCTGGCGGTGCCAGCAGCGGCTGGCCACAAAGTGGGCTTGTGCTCGAGTCCGCCGTGCTGTGCATAATGAATCACGATGTGTCAATTACTGCATTCTGTTAACAAGCTCGTGTCTGCCTGTGCATCGCCAATGAGCGCCCTGCAATTTGCCACAGATCTGCAGTTAATATGTGGCAGAGTAAGTGGGACAGAGCATTTTGAGACACCCCAGGTCCAGGGAAATCAGGTGGCTGGTTTGTTTTTGGCAGCTGCTGGCTTCGATGATTGGGCAGCAGGATGGAGAAATGCGCTTTCTCCTCTCTAGGGAAAAGGTCGGTATACCCTTTCCTGTCCTGGAAGGAGTAGGTTGTCTGACTCAGGTTAAGTCCAGCTAGAGAAAGCCATCTCTGTGCTGTTTTCTCTGAAGTGCCAAATAAAATGGGGCAGAAGTAGAGTTGTAATTAAAACCATCACCTCCACCATGGTTTGATGGACTGGTCTATTGGTCATCAGCTTTGAAGTAGGACGTGGGATTCAAAATCTAGGTCCACTACACATGAGCTCTGTGATCTTCACTAATCCTCAATTTCTCTGTGACTCAGTTTCCACATCTGTAAAATGGGGATAATAATACCTACTTTGCAGTGGTATTTGCAAGGATTAAATGATAATACATATCAAACCCAGAACAGGAGCTGGTATGTAGTGGGAACACAGTATAAGAGCCCCGCATCATGTTCCCTGAAGGGATTCTAACCTGCTGAGGAATCCTGGGGCCAGGACCCTAGGCAAAGCCAGACAAGAACCTCTGTCTTAGATGTGTGTATGTGTTTTCCCTGGAGTGGCTCCACAGTGACGACTGCGGTCATGTGAGGATGCCGGGTCGGCCTTCCTCACCTCCACACCGGCTGTGTGAGAGAGGAACAAGCCTCCTGGTGAGAGGGGAGGCTGCTCGTTTCTCAGGCAGCACCGCTGCAGCCCCTGACCTACTTTCTTACTAAAAATAGCCCCTCTTAGGTCACTGCCGCAAATTGAATTCCGCTGCTTCACTGCGCCCGATAGGCAGGTGGGTGGGTGTCAGAGCACATTTGGTGAGCAGGAGCCCCCGCTTCTGTGGCGCATGGCTGCCCAAGTCTGCTAATCCCACATGTCTGCGCAGAGGACAGGGGCTCTGGGGCCCACCACACCGCACCCGGCCTCTCTGCACACAGCAGGCTACACCTGGCCCTGCCAGGACGCCTTCAGGGGAGGCAGAGCAGGGGCCGGAAGGGAGGTTCTGGTTCCTGGGCTTTGATGTCTGAATGAACTGAATTCAAATAGGAGCTCCACTGCCTGCTTGTTATTTAACCTTGGGCCAGACACTAGGCCTCGCAGGTAGGTCAGCTGATAAAGAATCCGCCTGCAATGGAGGAGACCCCAGTTCAATTCCTGGGTCAGGAAGTTCCCCTGGAGAAGGGATGTGCTACCCACTCCCCTATTTTTAGGCTTCCCTGGGGGCTCAGAAGATAAAGAATCCATCTGCAATGCAGGAGATCTGGGTTCAATCCCTGGGTTGGGAAGATCCCCTGGAGGAGGGCATGGCAACCCACTGGGCTTCTCTGGTGGCTCAAATGGTAAAGAATCTGCCTGCAATGCAGAAGACCCAGGTTCTATCCCTGAAGAAGGGACTAGCAACCCACTCCAGTATTCTTGCCTGGAGAATGCCACGGACAGAGTGACTAACACTTTCAGACACTTAACTCCTCTTTCCCTCAGTTTCCACATCTATAAAAATGGAGATAATGAAACTGATCTTAAAGCATTGTTGTACAGATTAAAAAAAAAAAAAAAAAGCAGTCATTGGCCCAGAACTGGTGCTCGTAACAGTTATCACAGTTATTCCTGTTGTCTGGCCTGCTGCTCCACAACGCCTTCATGCTGACACCACTCGTGGCAGGCACAGCAAGGAACAGGAGGCCCTCCAAGAAGGAGGAAGAATCTAGGCTAAAAGCACCTTAGAGGTACTTAGGTCAAGGGGTCCCACCCATGACTAAGCATCACAATAACCAAGTGGCTTCTTAACAATACTGATTCCAAGTCTTTGCCCTAAAGACTGGTTTCAGGAAGCTTGTCTAGGGGTGTGGGAATTTGCATTTTAATAACTTTTCCTAGTGATTCTGACGCACTGCCAGGTTTGAGAATCTTTGAATTAGGCCAGTCATCTCCTTAAAAATAAATGGATGAATGGGTTATTGGGGTTTTTTTCCCCTTCCATTATGAGCATAACGCAAGGTCATTACAAAATATGCAGAAAACATGGAAAAACAAAAAGTAAAAGTAAGAAGTGAAAAATAATCAATACCTATTGCATGCCCATTAAACGCCAGGCCCTCTTCTAAGTACAGAGGCAGTTTTGACTCTCAAGAGATGTCCAGGCTATGCGTGGAGGCAGACGACGGAAACAGACGCAGAAGACTAACACGATAGCCAGGGGTGAGAGGCCCCTTATGCGGTGTGCCAGAACAGAGACGAGGGAACAATTGATTCTTCCTAGGAGGTCGGGGAAAGCTAAAGCTGGACTGGAACGAGAACAGGCGTTCATCTGCTGGACAAGGGAGGGAGGGGCATCTCAGGAGGGATGTCAGGACATGCAAACACAAAGGAGAAAGGCCTTTGTTAAGAAAACGCCCTAGGGTCACCAAAGTGAGGTCACCCTATATGGTAAATAGTGATGGCACAGGGATGCTGGTGTGAATGCCTGGAGCCAGATCGTGAAGAATCCCGGAGGACATCAAGAATGTTGCCTACGTCGGGGAGTATGCTTTTCCTAGTACTTCATATATGCCTTTTGGTTTTCCTGTTTATGTGTCCAAGGTTGTTATTCTTAGTAAACACAGCAAATTAGTCGAGTAGATGGGCCATAAATTTATCTAATCCCAATTGCTGGATGTTTAGGCAACTTCTAATTTTACTAGATTATGAAACACTAGGATCAACATCTTTAATCATAATGACTTTTTCCACATTTAAGATCTGTCCTTAGGAGACAGTTTCAGGATATGAATCAATGAAAGTGAACCGACATCTTCGAGGCTCTTGATAAATAGTTTCAAAGGATTTTCCAGAAGTGGCCCATTTTTTATAAATGAGGAGGTAAAGCCCAGGGAGGTTACATGTCTCTTCCAAGTCACACTGTTGAAAAGAGATGGAACCTAGAGCAATTCTGGAGTCTCCTAACCCCAGACCCAGGGTTCTTTCTTTATCTACATTGTCTTCCTACAGATCAAGGAGGACAGTAAGATTTATTCAGCCAGAGTCTCTGATCACTTTCTGCTAAGGAAGTGGCTTTAGATTAGTAATGTGTATGGGTAGAAGATGAGAGTAACATGTGTGTGTTTACATGCACATGTGAGCCTCTACATATGAGCTTTTCTCCCCAAGCTTATTGTGTATGCTCCCCATATAGTATAGTTTCCGCTCCAGTCAAGTCAAGCATATCTTACACTGTCTTACCTTCTTACCTTTGACCCTACATGAAATGTGTCCTGTTCTCCTAGTCAAATTCTGTGCATATTTTAAAAGATAGACCTACATGATCCAAAAAGAATTTCCAGACTATGAGCATTTACTATCAATAACATCCACATATGATACTATATTGCTTTGCAGCACCTCTTGTATTGACGGTGACCTGTCACGTCTGACCTCTTGTATTAAAATTATTTAAGTTTACCTATGAATAAAAATCTCAAAGGCCTCTGTTATTAGAAAGAGATAAAACAAAAAACCCACCATCCTAAAGCTAATGAGAATATATGTACTTCAAAAAGGCACTTCTAGAGTTTGATGGGCTCAAAGACAGGTCAATCCATTCCCTCTGACCTTCCACGTCACACCAACGGATATCTTGGTAGAATAGAAAGAGTGCTGGACTAGGAGACAGAATGTTTCCATGTGCTAAGGTTGGAGAAGGAAATGGCAACCCACTCCAGTATTCCTGCCCAGAGAATCCCATGGGGAGAGGAGCCTGGCAGGCTATAGTTCATAGGGTTGCAAAAAAGTCGGACACGACTTAGCGACTAAACAACAACAAAATGTGCTAAGGACCTACTCTGACCAGGCACAATACCAGCTACTTAATATGCATTATACACTTGGAATAACCTTAAAATAATTCCAGCAAGGGCATTATTATTCTCCCTGTTTTTACAGATGAGAAATGTTGGGACCAGAGAGATTGAGTAACTTGCTCAAGGTCAATACCATTAGTGAGTGTCAAAACTGAGATTTAAACCCAGGTATGTCTGACTCAAAAATCTGTTTGTTGGTTGGTTTGGTTTTTTTTTTTTTTTCCTGCTTTACTGCACTGCCTTGGCAAATGTCACTTCAGTTCTAGCTCTGCTAATCTCAAGCTAGACGGTCCCTGATGAAGCCTTCCCACTGAGCCCTAGTTTGCTCACGTGTGAGATGGGGATAATTATGTCCCCATCCTGCCCCTCTCTCCCACCCAACACACCCAGGGCTGCTGCCATGATTAAATAATACAATGAGTGTAGCAGACCTACACAGATGCACAGATTGCTATTAGAGTCCTGAACATCATGACTGGCCATTGTGATGATGCCTGGAGACCCTGCCAAGATTCTCTGTCATTTAAGGAGGATGTAATTACGCTCACTAGACAGCCTCTTCTATTAATAGCATCAGAAAGTGGATGGCTGCGATGCATTTCAAAATCATCTTCAACAATGACTGAAGCCAAGGGGTTAATGCTCGTAGAAAATTCATTAATCAGAACACTGCACCCCAGAGCACTCTAGGGAATCGTGGTCTCCCAGGACATTTTCCTACTCTGTCATTTTAGATGTACATATTTGTATACAAACGTGTGTGTGCACCCCCACACATCTATCACCAGCAGTCCATGTCTAGGAAGAGGGATTCAGCAGAAGGAAGGTTGGGATGGGACTCCACCACCACGGGGCCAGTTATAAATGAGTTTGGGGTATTTATTCCAGCTTTCCAGAGCCTTCTGGTAAAATATCAGGAGACCTGGTTTAAGGTTCAGACTCTGCTGCTTAGCAGTTGTATAATCTTGGGCCAGATTCTTGACCTCTGAGCCTCATTTCCTTTTACATAAAATAGGGATAATGCCTATCTTAGATAAATGAGTTAACCTCCCTGGGCTGCTGTTTCCTCTGCTATAAAACCGCTGCCATAGTCACTTCGTGTGACATGCTTACTGTGTCCCTGGCCTGTGCTGCGGCTCTGCAGGTATTCTTTCACTTGTCTTCCCAGCTCTGTGGGATGGGGACTACTATCTCCAGTTGACAGAAATCGTGACCTGCACTCAGAGGAGTTCACTAATTTGTCTTAGGTCACAGTGTTAAGCTGCAGAGCTAGGACTCAAACCCTGGTCTCTTTGATTTGAAACCCTGTGCTCTCAGCCACCAAAACATATTCCTGCCCACCAGAGAGGTGCTACAAGGAAAACGTGAAACAACATTCACTGTTACTATTACTCTTAAGTCACGGGTGGCCCGTGGTCTGCACTCCTCTTCTATGTCACATGAGACCTAGGAGGCTCTCTAGAGCTCGGAGCTTGGAGAGGGCCCTGTGGGGCATTGTGCATTGTGAGAACAAGCCCTGCTGGAAAAACATGTACTGCTGTGCTCCCCAAATTCATGAGATCAGCCACACTGCGGACACGGGCAAGGGTGACGGATGAAATTCCTCCACAGTTTTAAGTTGAAGGCTGGTTTGGTGGTGAGAGAACCTAGAGTAAAAACTAGAAGACTGAAGACTAAAGTAAAACACTCATGTCCAAGGATCAGCACGGATTTCCTTGAAGCTGACAGTAGATTCCAGCGAGGAGAAAGATGGATTGTGAAGACAGGGGAAGCTGGGCAGCGGCCTCCTCACCCTGATCCTCCGCTGCTTACACTGAAGGAAGAAGGGACACATGAGGAAGACACCACATTCTCAAACCTTAGGCGGGATGTAACTAAAAATAGAACTGTGATTCAAATGTCTATTACTGAGTCCTCTGCCTTTGCACTCTGGAAACCAGATCGTTTCGCCCCTCGTCAAATCAACCTCCCCAGGGTGCTGGTTCCCACAGCTCAGAGACTCAGGGCAGCAAGAATCACTGAGAGTCTAATGACCAAGTGGTAGAGTTGCAGGGCCCCTTACTCCCACGATCTCATCTGAACTGTACAACAACCCTGTGAAGCAGGTATTTTCACTCCCATTTTACAGATGAGGAAACTGAGGCCCAGCTGGGCAATAGGACTTGCTCAAGGTCACTTAGCTAGTAGGTGACAGTGCTGGCTCCAGAGCCCATGCTCTTTCAAATACCTACTGCCTGGTACCTTTCAAAGTAAGGAGCTGAGTGAGGGAAGCAACACTGCCATCCTGCTTGCCTTAGGAAAGGACTCAGCAATGCAGCCATTTGAATGATTCACTCCTATGACTGACAAGAAGACGCCTCTTGGTTATAGCTTCAGCAGCTGCTCAATCTGCTACACCTCCCTGCCCCCTCCAGCTGGCTCAGGGAGTTGAGATTATTTAAGTAAGAATTTTAGTGGCCTCCTGCCTCAAGGCATGATTATCAGAGACCTTTAAGTGATAAAACTGTCATAAATCATAATAAAGGATGAGCAGAGTCAGGGTTGGGGAAGGTAACAGGCAAGAGGACCTTCTGAAAAGCAGGGCAGTAGGTACAGATGCAAAGGAATACCTGTCAGAGTTTGCAAAAACACTTCCCTAGCAAGTCCTGCATCGGACCCTCAGATGTAAGCATCTCCATTTTACAGATGATGAACCCTAACGAAAAGTTAAGGTCTAATGTTCAAAGTCAGAGAGAGGGTGGGATAGCAACCTAAGTGTCCTAATCCCCACCTAGTGCTTCCTCCAACCCATCTGGCTCCTTAAAGTTGTGAAGACGGAAATCTGCAAGAACTGTAGGAGGAAGAACCCTGTGGTCTTGTCCCCCTGAACGACAGGACCAGGGAGGGAGAGTGGCTGTGTCAGTATCGGGCAGAGGCAGCACAGAATCTGAAACTCTGGCCTTGAGAGTCAGAACTTTTTTTTCAAATCCCACCTTTGTATGAACTTGGGCAAGTCACTTCATCTCTCCTGTAAAATGTGCTTCATGATAGTACCCACCTTATATGATTGCCGTGACAATTAAATACGAGAAAATAAACCAAACATGCCATCTACACCAAGGCAAATCTTGCTGTAAGCTGTCACCATGTTCACCATCATCATTCTGAAGGCGCCCAGCACACTTCATGGCACATAGGAGGTGCTTGGGTGAGTGTTCATTCCTTCTTCTTTCCCTTGTTCCCATACCTCCCAGTGCACAACCCTCCATCCATTATCTGCAGACCTGTCAGAGGAGGTCTAGGGTTGGAAATTGAGAGAGCCAAGGGGGCTTGCTTCTTCCCAGGCAGCCTACCTGGGCTAGCCTTGCTTTGGGGAGGGGGGGGGGCCCTGGGCTGTCACATGGTCATTAATCATGCTTTTTCTATATGCTTTCAGGTCACACCCCAGAAATTAGTGAGTCCATCCTGGATTTTCCTCAGAAGACAGCTTCCGCAGGTATGGCTCCGACTGAGGATCTAACTCTCGCAATGGCATCCAGGTAGGCCCCTGCAACAGTTGGCCAAGAAAGCAGTTTCTGCCCTGGGCTAAATCACTGCAGCAGCAGGGATAATCACAGAATGGTCACACTGATGTAACATTATCAAAGGCACCATGATAGCACACCCTATAGCCACTTAGCAGAAACATTATCCATTGTACATGAAGGAAAAGCTACTTATGATGATCTGCTTCACCAAGCTCTCTTTACAGAAACTCTCTGACCTCTCTAAAGAGCTAAACGTCTTCATGCCAATCTCCTACCAGGTATGTCTATTTGGGTGTTTCACAGGCATCTCACAGTTGTGTAGGATATGCGTGCACACTCAGTTGTTTCTGACTCTTTGCAACCCCATGGACTATGCCCCACTAGGCTCCTCTGTACATGGAATTATCCCAGCAAGAATACTGGAGTCAGTTGCCATTTCCTCCTTCAGGGAATCTTTCTGACCCAGGGATCAAACCTGCATCTCTGGCATTGGCAGGCAGATTCTTGATCATGAGCCACCTGAGAAGCCCATCTCACACTTGGTTATATTAAAAAAAAAATAAAGCCATCACCTTGCTTTGCTAAGTTGCTTCAGTTGTGTCCGACTCTGTGTGACCACATAGACGGAAGCCCACCAGGCTTCCCTGCCCCTAGGATTCTCCAGGCAAGAACACTGGAGTGGGTTGCCATTTTCTTCTCCAAAGCATGAAAGTGAAAAGTGAAAAGGAAGTCGCTCAGTCGTGTCTGACTCTTAGCGACCCCATGGACTACAGCCTACCAGGCTCCTCCATCCATGGGATTTTCCAGGCAAGAGTACTAGCCTACTCTTTTCTATGTATATCCCTCACTGGTCAATGACACACATCCACCCAGTCTAGCCAGCAGAAACCTCAGTACCATCCCTGATCCTGCCCATTCTTTTCCTTCTTTTTGCAACCCTGTTCATAACAGGTCACTTAGTCCCAACAAGCTGAGCCCGGCCTTTCAAATTGCTTCTGACTTTCTACCTCAGCTACCACTACTTAAATGCCTTCCCCTGATGTAATGCGCTAGTTTCTCTGTTCATCTGTTTCCAGGTCCTCTCACCTTCAGCTCAGCCTTCCTCCAGTGCCCAGAATGATTTTCTTAAAATACAAGTTGGACCCTGTGATGGTTGGTTCTATGTGTCAATCTGTACCCAGTTAATTAAATACTAATCTAAGTATTTGATGTGAAGGTATTTTGTAGTTGTGATTAACCTCTATAATTAGCTGATTTTATGTAACAGAGATTATTCTAGATAATCTGGGTGGGTCTGAGTCAGTCAGTTGAAAATCCTAAGAAGAGAACTGGGGTTTCCCTGAGGCAGAAGTTCTGCCTGTTGCTGGAGCAACAGCTCGCCCTTCCTGAAGATTTTCCCTCTGGGTTTCAGACTTGCCTCTCCATCCTCCACCGTTGTGTAAGCAGATTCTGTGCATTAAATCTCTTAACGTATGTCTCTTACTGGGTCTGTTTCTCTGGTTGATCCAGCAGAGGGTTCCTGTCTCTGAAACAAAATCCTCACTTGGATAGAACCTCCTAGACTAGTGAAAATTGCCAGCTGGACCAGTCCTGGTTTGGGCAGGATGTGGAGCTGTGGAAATCTTCACTTGCTGTTGGTGTCATGTACCAGGTCCTTTACATATATCGTCCTGTTTAATCATCATTATAACATTTTAAGTATTCTCATTCTCTTTATCCACAAAGGAAAACGGAGTTTCAAGGAGGTTGTAATGTACTCAAAGCAACAGAGCTAGAAAATGGCAGGGCTGATCTGAAGCCTAGCCAGGTGACTTTCGTGGACTTAGTGTCCCCCCTAAATCACATCAAATTAATCTGAGATGTATAAAACAATACTTATTCAAACTATGATATTCTATCTTGCTTTTTATTCAAAATGATTACTTTTTCTTTCTAATCAGACTTATGCTTCTTATAACACCAGGAAGGCTTTATGAGTAAGAAGGGGGAACCAGATTGTTATCTTTATTTTTTTTAATATTTATTTATTATTTTGGCTGTGTTGGGTCTTAGCTGTGGCTCACACAACCTTCATTGCAGCATAAAAACACTTAGTTGTGGCTTATGGGATCTAGTTCCCCGACCAGGAATCAAACCTGTGCCTCCTGTATTGGGAGCACAGAGTCTTAGCCACTGGACCCCCAGGGAAGTCCCTATCTTTATTTTTATAGTTGTACAATTATAGCTCTTGAAGGGCAAGCAAATTACTTAAAGTCACAAAGAAACAGAAGATTAATAAAAGCATCTAAATAGCCTATAAAGGTCCAGATTAAAGAGAAATCTTCCCCAGGGGATGGGAAGTCTTAGATTTGGATGGTATTGGTTTCTGAGAACACGTGGTTTGAAGCAAAGGGTTCTGGACTAAGTGGTGGAAGATCCGCTTTCTCAGTCAGCCTAGGCCTCCTCCCTGACAGCTTACAACTGGACCCTATCACTGCCCCCTCCAAGACTTGGGTATCTCATTCATAGATGAGAAGTGGGAATAAATGGCCTCTGGGGTCCTTTGGCTCCCACCCACTTTACTTCTACAGAGTGAACATTGCCAAGTGTACCTGCACTGTGGGGGCTCTCCCTGGAGTGGATCGAAGTTAACATGCAGTGTGGGCATACAGAAGTGATGCTGCGACCTCAGACACAAAACTACACCCTTGCCCCTACCCACAGACTGGACCCCTTTCACTTTCTGTCTTCAGGATGCTCCACTGCCAGTTCCACTGACAATGGAAAGTGTAAAGGCAGTACAACCCGTGAGCTCATCCTCACCCCTCTGCCAACATTTCTGCTGCTCTGACTGTCTGCCCCCTGCTCTGTTTCACTAGTGCAAGTTGACCAGGAATTATCGAAGCAGTCAACACCCAATGTCTACCATTAGCCCTCCTCTTACATTTATGCCCAATTACGTGTTACTTTTGTTGACTTCGGCTCACATATCTGCCTGTGCTAGATTCTGATCTTATCATCCTTTGTATATATAAACCCTCCCAGTTTTCTGATATCACAGAAAGTAGAACACTCTGCTGTGCTTTCATGGGGACAGGCTGAGGCTGGAGCCTTCTGGCAGTCACAAGAGATTCCCTTTGCAGCTCTTATAGATTTATTGCTGAATAATTTGGGAGACTATCACTCACTAATTATGAATCCACCACTTTGGATACCCAGACCCTTATACTGTAGAGTGCCCAGGACAATGCTCTTCTCCTTGAGTGAATGATTTAACCTCTTTATGCCTTGGTTTCTCTATCTTGAAACAGGTATAATAACAGTACCCACTTTATGGTTGATGCAAAGAATAAATTCATATTGTATCACTTCAGTTAGTTCAGCCGCTCAGTCGTGTCTGACTCTTTGCGACCCCATGAATTGCAGCACGCCAGGCCTCCTTGTCCATCACCAACTCCCGGAGTTCACCCAAACCTATGTCCATCGAGTTGGTGATGCTGTATAAAACTGCATATATGAAAAAGAATATAAAAAAGAATGTATGTATATGTATAACTAAATCACTCTGCTGTAAGGCAGAAACAAACATAACATTGTAAATCAACTATACTTCAATAAAGTAAAAAAATTTTTAAAGGAAAAAAAACTGCATATGGTCCATATATATTTGAGAGTTGATAATCTCTTGTTTTGGCTTCCTAGGCCCTTATTTCCCCTTCCCTTCCCCTTAAAACTGAATTACTGAAACCTTTACTTTTTTTTTTAAGCACAGCTGAGTTCATGTAACAACCCCTAGGAGAGACTCAAACATTAAGGGATGGTATGGGGAGGGAGGTGGGAGGAGGGTTCAGGATGGGGAACACATGTATACCTGTGGTGGATTCATTTTGATATATGGCAAAACCAATACAATATTGTAAAGTTAAAAAATAAAATAAAATTAAAAAAAAAAGAAATCAAAGGAAACAGGTCCGATTTCTATTCCTGGGCTGCATTTGCTGAAAACCTGTGATGTGCTGCCGCAGAGGGTGATGGCGGATGTGGGCCCTCGGGTGTGGATGCGCACAGAGATTACCCAGCAGTGAGCCAGGCCAAGGACTCCTGACACCAGGGCTGCCAGGTCAGCGTGACACGGGCGGGGGCCTCGGAACTCACCTCAAAAGTTGACGATGCTCTGTCTCCAAAGACGTGGTGGTGCCATGCAGTCAGGACGTGGGGGCTGGCATCCTGGGCTCAGCGTCTGAATTACTGTGTGACTTTGGGCAAATGATTTCTTCACTTAGGCCTTCATTTCCTCTTCGGTAGGGATGAGGTCATTTCTGAAGTCTCCCCACCTTCAGACTGTGATTCTAGGACCCTATATCTCTTCTTACATTAGAGCAGCTAAAATTCTCCTCGCCTTACTCAGAGAGGCAGTCTCCTCCCAGAGTAGAAACCTGTAAGCCTTTGGTCATCCATTCCATTTGAAAAAATTAAATTTCAAAAAGTGTCTATCCAAGAGTCCCTATCATTTTACTTGTGTGTTTTTTTCCTTCTTGATATATAAAATGCCATTTGCCGAACACTGTTGCAAGTCAGTTCCCAACTGATGATAGTAAATTCCCTTCATATGCAGAATTTATCTAAGAGGTGCTGCCTGAATGAAGTGAGCAGACTCACAAAAACTCACAAAACACAAAGGCCACGTAAGAGGCTACTGGTGTAAGCACGTGTGCTGCACTAGGGCCACACTGCGCAGCTTCCTGACCAAGCCAGCCTCTTGGCTGCCACAGGAAAAGGCAGGGACTAGCCTTGGGCTGGACCTGGAGTTGTGTTTAGGATGGGGTTGAGTCTGGGCCAAGGAGTCTGATGGGGACTCTGGCACCACGATGCTGGGTCTAACAATCAGACATCCAGTGTGCTGACCCCAAAGGGCAGCAGCAACTTGCTTGCCTCAAACTGAAAACCACAAACTTACCAAATTTGTATCTTACAAAGCCACAAAATCAAACCCACTGCCATTTCTCCAAGACTCCTTTGTTGAACAGCTATTTGCTCCTGGAAACAGATCAGATCAAGTCCCAACTCTGCTTTAAGACCTTTCCTGCTCCCTGTTGCCATACAAGATGAAGTTCCAGCTCCTCAACCTTTGGACATCCCCGCAGCCTTGTCTCCCACTGCTTTGTTCCCCTCCTGATCCCTTCTTTGCCCCCAGTTTGCATGCCTTGTTGCAAGCCATTGTTTAAGTTGATCCCACTGCTTGGAAAGCCTTTCTCTTCCTCCTGCTTATCCTTAAAGACCCACCTCAAACATCATGTCTTCTTAGAAGTATTCTCTAACCCCATGCTAGGGTAAAGGTATGAATTTATGAATTTTATGAACAAGACCCAAAGTGTCAGAGGTGGAAGAGACCTTGAAGATTACCTTATGGATTTCTTTTATTTTATCCATAAAGAAAAACACACCCAGAAAAGGAAAGTACCTGCCCAAGATGAAAGCAACCAATCTTGTATTCAGGTCCCTTGGCCCAGGACTCTTTCTAGTACTTGGTGCAGCTTCTTAATGAATGACTAAATCTATGAATGAGCAAATGGGCAAACAGAATGCTGAAGAGAGCACCTCGGAAGGAAGAGCCACAGCTGTTCTATATTTAAGGGCTTAGGTGCACCCAGGCGGAATGGGGAATTCCACAGAGAAGAGAGGTAGCAGAGACAGTGGCTGTGGGGTTGGTGCTGTTTAGGGGCCCTGGTGCATGCTGAGGCCTGTGGCTGCTAAGGGGCAGCATTGTGAGACTGGGCATTCACAGGCAGATATCAGGGTGTCACCCAGACTCAGGAAGCTTGCTTCCATCTAAGGAAGGACAGAGCAGGCTTCTGGACCTGACTGCTTGGCCATTGTTAAAGCTGCCCCACGCTGCACATGGTCTCCTAGATGCAGTGCTCTGAGGACAGACTGGGATACAGGCTGGTCTCTGCACCTCTAGACAAGTACTATCAGTTTCTGCTGCCTTTTCCTGTCTTCAGAAGTCATGTGCATGCTAGGCTTGGTAGATGCTGCTTGATGTGTTAACTAAGCCAAAGCCTGACCGCTGCAGGGAGCATGTGGTGAGGGGGGAAAATGCAGACCTCAGAGTCAGTGGATGTCAGCCTGAATCCAGGGCTTCACCTCTTTGAGTCTCTATTTTCCCATCTGGAAAATGGGGCTAATTCTTACATGTCTTCTTTCTACCTTGCATGGTGATGACCTAATAAAATGATGGAAGCAAAATGCTCAGAGTGGCACCTGCATATAGTAGGTACCCGTTACTGTCAGTTCTCTTTTGCTCTGTAAGAAAGCATTATTAAAAGAAAAAAAGTCTGCTGCTGCAACCAACTTCTGAGTGTCTTCCTAAATAATGCTTAATGGAGCCATACTGTCTATATAGTAAAATTAATGCCCCCAGAGACATGGCCTCAGCTGACCCTCTGCCGTCTTGCTGGTAGATCACTTGTCTCTCAACCATAATTCACACTTTAAAGCCTTCCTTCCCTCTGCTCATGTTGATCCCTCAGAACGCCCTTTACCCTTCCTCCACTCAGGAAGCCCCTCTGCCATGAGGATTTCCAAAATTAATCATTTCTCCCTCTTCACTCTTTAAGTGTTATCACTCTCTGCTTTGCACTCTTTCATGTGTTCATTCAGTATTTATTAAGTACATAGCATGTGCCAGGCCTAACATAGCTCCCTTTCCCATTAAATATGAGCTCCATAAGCTAAGACCATTTGCTGTATTCCACCTCAGCACCCAGAATGCTATAGGGCACATTATTAGTCACTAGCAAGCTGATGGGAAGGGATAAGGGAAATACTGTATGTAATATTCATTCAGCATTTAACAAACATACAAACATCTACTGCATGCAAAGCGAGTATAGACAGTGCAGGTCTATTAAGATGTACAACACAGTTCATGCACATGAGGACAGACTTGAGCAATGAAGCAGACTTCAGAAATATTTCCCAGAGGGGATTCTAAGGTCCAGAGAGGGAGGGTGCTTGCCCAGACAGAGCTTGGTGGCAGACAGAGCTGGGACCAAAGCTCAGCCCTTCTATTGCAGAAGGCTGTCTCTATCTCATGCTAACTCTGTTTTTTTTTTTTTTTTTACTTTGAATTCACCTTAGTAAGACATACTTTTGCAAGGCCACAGGCCTCTTGAGTATTTGCAAATAACTGCAGTGGGACACAATTACAGGTTCTGCTACTGTAAGCAACTCTATAAGGATCAGAATATTAAGCCAAAACATGGTGGCCAATCTTGTGCCCAAAAAGGCTGCATAGACATCAGTAATTTAGCAATTCTGTGAGCCTCCTTGGCAGCCTGGCACCTTCACCTGTGGTCTCATGTGGGATGACTCCTGTGGAGTGACACAAACATTGTTTCTTTAGGAGTAATAGTGGGGGAAAAAAAATTCCATTTTTATGGAGAGCTAAGGAGGCATTTTTTGTGATGTGAGGCTATGCTTTGAAAACAAATGACTCAACAGAAATGTGACTCAAATGATAACCAATGGTCTGCAAAAATATCTCTGATTAATTGTGAAACATTTCTCTTGAATGCAGATCTGACCACATTCTGGTCTGGCAGTGAAGAAAATAAGGTGCCTCAAGTGGCGTGATAAAGGCAACAGTATATCACCTCCAAGGCTAAGAAAAGTGGGACCTGGGACAGAGTACTCAGGACCTAACAAACAAAGTAAAAGAGGCTGCTCTGCCTTTAGCAGGCCCCCTCCACTTAGCAAACAGCCTGGGAGATCATAATCACTTAGAAGGTTCCTTGAGAGCCAGCCACAAGCCCTGTCTAAGCAATAGGAGCTGGACCCAAATACTGGCCCCAACTGTGCCACTGATTAGTTGGGCAGTCTTGGGTTAAGTCATTGCTTCTCATTATGCCTGAAGGCTATACTGGTAGTGACAGGACCCAGGAAGGCAGCCAAAAAAAGTGAATTCAATAAACAGTGCTGAGACAATTGAGTAGCCATCTGGAAAAATAATGAAGTTGAATCTGCACCTGACGTGTATCAGGATAAATTCCAAATAGATCAAAGATTCACATGTAGACTATAAAACCATAAAGTACCACAATAAAATACGAGGAAAGTCCTTTATACCCTGGGGTGGGGAAGGATTCTCTAACTCAAAATCCAGAAGCCATATTCTAAAGGCATCCAGAACTCTAGGAAAAGACTGGTAAATTTCATTTATAGTGAAAGAAAAGTTGCATGATAAAAACAGGACAAAATAAAAACATCAAAAGCAAAAACAAAAGGCAAAAATCTAGGAAAAATACATGAGCAATTCAAATTACAGACAAAGGCCTAATCTTTCTAATATATAAAGAGCTCCTAGAAACTTATTAGCAGAAGACCAACAACTCAATTGCTGAAAAAGACAAAGGAGAACTTCCCTCGTGGTCCAGTGGTTAAGACTCAGCACTTCCCCTGCCAGGGGCATGTATTTCCTGCTACTGCATGGAACATGCACCTACTGCATGCAAAGCAAGTACAGACAGTGCAGGTCTATTAAGACTACAACACAGTTCATGTACCACTACTTTGCATGCAGTAGGTGTTCGATCCCTGGTCGGGGAATTAAGATCCTGCCTGTCGTGCAGCACAGCCAAAAAGAAAAAAAAAAAAGGAGAGAACATGGAGGGATATTTTCATTTTGATGACCTTGAAATAGGCAAAGTGTCTTAAGTAGGACCCAAATACCTCAAATCATTAAAGAAAAGATTGATTAACTAGACTGCATTAAAATTAAGAATATCCAAAGGTCCATCTAGTCAAGGCTATGGTTTTTCCAGTGGTCATGTATGGATGCGAGAGTTGGACTGTGAAGAAAGCTGAGCGCCGAAGAATTGATGCTTTTGAACTGTGGTGTTGGAGAAGACTCTTGAGAGTCCCTTGGACTGCAAGGAGATCCAACCAGTCCATTCTAAAGGAGATAGGTCCTGGGTGTTCTTTGGAAGGAATGATACTAAAGCTGAAACTCCAGTACTTAGGCCACCTCATGCGAAGAGTTGACTCATTGGAAAAGACTCTGATCCTGGGAGGGATTAGGGGCAGGAGGAAAAGGGGACGACAGAGGATGAGATGGCTGGATGGCATTACCGACTCGATGGACGTGAGTTTGAGTGAACTCCGGGAGATGGTGATGGACAGGGAGGCCTGGCGTGCTGCGATTCATGGGGTTGCAAAGAGTCAGACACGACTGAGCGACTGAACTGAACTGAACTGATTGATATTTATCAAAAGATAAATATCATCACTGTTTACATTAAAAGAACAAAAGAGAAAGTCACTGCCCAGGAGATGTTCACAATATATATATCCTACAAAGAAACTGAATTCATAAGATAAAGGATCTCTACAAATTGTTAAGAAAAGCAGAGATAAAACCCACTTTAAAACAATGAGCAGAGTCTTCGTGCTAGACAAAAAGAAGCTGTGCACATGGCCTATAAGCATATACAAAAGTGCTCCACATCATTGGTTACCAGAGAAATGCAAATTAAATCACAGTGAGACTCCACACTACACACCCAGCAGAATGGCCTAAATCAATAAGACTGAAAATACCTGGCAAAGATATGGCCCAATTAGAACTCTCATATGTTGCTGGTATGAGTATAAATTGGTACAACTACTTTGTAAAACTGTTGAGCAGAATCTATTAATGCTATATATATGACCTGGTAACATAGAAATCCTACTCTTAGTTACATTCTCAAGAGAAATAAATGTGTATGTTCACCAAAAAGCATGTAGAAGAATGTTCATAGCAGCTTTATTCATAATTTTCAAACTGGAAACAATTCAAATACTCTTCAGCAGTTACATGGATTAATAAGTTGTAGTATATTCATAAGACATATTACTCATCAATAAAAAAGAACGATTGCTACACAGAGAGTGGATGGTTTTAATGGACACAGTGTGTTGAATGAAAGAAGCCACACGAGTTCATGCTGCATGATGCCATTTATATGAAGTTTAAGAACAGGGAAGACCTGATCTCCGGAAACAGAAGTCAGAACAGCGGTTCCCTCTGTGGGGTGGGTTACTGACAGAACAAGCAGGAGGCAGCCTTCTGGGGTGCTGGGGATGGTTTGTATCTTGTGCTGGGTGGTGGTTTCTTAAGTAGGTACATATGTAAACACTCATCAATCTGAACCATTAAGATTTGTGCACTTTACTATTTACATACGGTATTTCAATTGAAAAAGTAAGATAAGCCAAAACCACCCTGAGTAGTTTTTCACCTATTAAATTGGCAAAAATCCTGAAGTTTCCTAACACACGATTAGGGAGGCTGCAGAAGCAGGCACTCTCCTACACTGCTGTTGGGAGTGGAAAATGGTACAATTCCTATGGAAGCCAGTTTCTGCAGTATCTTACAAAATAATAAATACTCTTTAACATAATAATTTTACTTCTAGGAATTTATCCTACTGCTATACTCACCTAAACATGAAATAACATATATATACGAGGTAATTCACTATGTCACAACTTGTAATAAGCAAAAGACAGGAAATCACCTAAATCTCCAGCAACAGGGCACTGGTTAAATAAATCATGGTACATAGGTACATAGGTACTAAGATCATGGCATCCAGTCCCATTACTTCATGGCAAATAGATGGGGAAACAGTGGAAGTCAGTGGCTGACTTTATTTTTCTGGGCTCCAAAATCACTGCAGATGGTGATTGCAGCCATGAAATTAAAAGACGCTTACTCCTTGGAAGGAAAGTTATGACCAACCTAGACAGCATATTCAAAAGCAGAGACATTATTTTGTCAACAAAGGTCCATCCAGTCAAGGCTATGGTTTTTCCAGTTGGTCATGTATGGATGTGAGAGTTGGACTATAAAGAAAGCTGAGCACCAAAGAATTGATGCTTTTGAACTGTGATGTTGGAGAAGACTCTTGAGAGTCCCTTGGACTGCAAGGAGATCCAACCAGTCCATTCTAAAGGAGATCAGTCCTGGGTATTCATTGGAAGGACTGATGTTGAAGTTGGAACTCCAATACTTTGGCCGCGTGATGCGAAGAGCTGACTCATTTGAAAAGACCCTGATGCTGGGAAAGATTGAGGGCAGGAGGAGAAGGGGACGACAAAGGATGAGATGGTTGGATGGCATCACTGACACAATGGACATGGGTTTGGGTGGATTCCAGGAGTTGGTGATGGACAGGGAGGCCTGGCATGCTATGGTTCATGGGGTTGCAGTCAGACATGAGTGAGTGACTGAACTGAACTGAACATAGGTATACTGAAATATTATGTAGTGGTAATAACGAACTAGAAAGGCTTTTTAAAAATTAATTAATTTAATTTGGCTGTTTTGCATCTTCATTGTGGTGCACAAACTCTCTAGTTGTGGCACATGGGCTCAGCAGTTGTGGCACAATGGCTTAGCTGCCCCATATCCTGTGGGATCTTAGTTCCCTGACCAGGGATTGTGCCCACGTCTCCTGCATTGCAAGGCAAATTCTTAACCACTGGACCACCAGGGAAGTCCCTAGAAAGGCTTTTATACTGATATGAAAAGATCTCCCAGATCAATTACTGAAAGAAAAAATCAGACACTAAAAAGCATGTAAAGTATACTACAGTTTATGTAAAAGAGAAGATAAAAATAAATCTTAGCGTTCACTTATGTATGCAAAAAAGCAACTAGAAGGCTATGAAGAAACTAATAATAGCATTAGTTGCACATGTAGTAGAAGGGTTTTGGGGCACTGGATAGATGGGAGATAAAGCAGGAGGGAAGGTTTTCATTTTAAATCTTTCTGTGCTTTTTAAGTTTTAAATAATGTACATGTATTAATTATTCACAAATTAAATAAGTAAAAGAAATTTTAAAGAGAAGGGACACCAGAAGAAGAATCTTAAAAGGGATGGGACTCTCAGAAGGGAAAGAGGGAAGTGTGATAACAACACAATGTCATCAATGTCACAATTTTACCTACTTATTATGCAGAGAACTGCTTAATCTGAGCCAGACTGCTATAATCTAAATATACAGAACTTGCCAACATGAAGGGGAACCAAGTATTGAAATGAAGAGATGAAATAATCTTATCTGGTGGCCTTAAAAACAGGCTAGACTGTCAGGGTCTGCAAGAAGGCAGCAGCAAGCAGGAGACCACAGACTCTGGAGTTAGAGGCCTGGGTTAAAGACTCAACACACAGATTCCTCCTGACCGGATGACCTGGCGGTGCAAACAGCTCAACCTAAGCTTCAGAGTCTCTCATCTAGAAAGCAGGGTTAACAACCGTGCATCAATTGGGTATGAGGATTAAATGGGACAAAATAAGTAAAGCATTTCCGCTCTGCCCATCCCATTGTGCACAGGACCATACAAGTCTGTCCTTGCCTCAAAGATCTCTACAAGGCCCTGGGGTTTGGAGGTACTGCCTCTCAGATCTACAGCCAGTGTCAAAACAAGTTAGCTCTCTCGATTCAATTCCTATGCGACCCCACTTGACAGGTCTCAGGCCACGCCGGTCAGCTGTTCTGCCACACATATTAGAAAAGCACAAAAGTTCAACAGTTAGAAATAATCAGTGAAAGGAAAATAATAAAAAATAAAAGATCCTTGCACAGATTATAGTTCCAGTTTGGTAAAAGAGCTGCTTTTGCTTGGAGGAGGAGGCATTATACTTTGCTGCCAAATATCTAACACTTTAACAATGCCTGTCTGGCATGCGTGAGTGCTCCAGGAAAGGGCCCCCAATAAAATCCCTTCTAAGGGCCTGCATGGAGTGGGAGAGAGGAAATGCAGTCAGCTCTTTTTTCTCTGCAGGAAGGGGAGGCTGAACAACCGCACATCAGGAGAAAAGGCAAACAAATTGCCCATTCAAGCCAAAATAAGCTGCTCCCAAGGGGAAGGGAAACAGCTGGAGCCAATTCAGCCAGACACAGAGGTGAGGGCCCCAAAGACAGAGCTGGGCCTGGGACACCTGCCCTGGCAGCCAGGGATCTTCTGAGCAAGTGGCAGCCACACGCCCTCATCTCACTCCTGCTGACCTCACCTATGCCCAAGAAGGGGAGCTGGCCAGCTTCGTCAGAATGTGGAGGGGAATCCTGGGTGAAAAGGAAGGAAGGAAGCAAGCAAGCAAGCAGCTGAACTCGTCAACCTGCCGAGTTCACCTGCTGAGCACCTATGCTGTGACAGGCACTGGGCAGGTGCCTGACACACCTGTGCCATTTGGAAAAATAACTTTTAGAGTTGGGTATTGTGATGCTGGTTTTACAGATGAGGAATCAGGCTTAGTGGGGAACGATTGTACAAGGCACACAGCTAGAGAGGGGCCAGGCCGGCCACGGCCAGTGGCTTCTGCTTTTCCTTCCTGTCACTGAGTTTGTCTATGCTCAGCTCCAGAGGCTCTTCCTTTGTCTAATACAGGAGCCTGCCCTGCCTCACCATCCTCTCTAGCCATGGGGGCAACCTTATGGCAAACACAGCCCAGGTCAAGAGAAACTTCATTGGACAACTAAGGAAAGAACCAAACCAAATTGCAAAAGAAGGAGGAACAAAGAAACCCAGAAGCAAATGAAGTAGCAAAGTCGAATCATTGATGCTTTGACTTTATGGGCTTCCCCAGTGGCTCAGATGGTAAAGAATCTGCCTGAAATGCAGGAGACTCCAGTTTGATTCCTGGGTCAGGAAGATCCCCTGGAGAAGGGAATGGCTTCCCATTCCAGTGTTCTTGACTAGAGAATTCCATGGACAGAGGAGCCTGACAGGCTACAGTTCCGTAGGGTCGCAAAGAGTCGATCATGACTAAGCAACGAACACTTTCACTTTAAGAAGCTAACGTGGCTGCTGTGGGGCTTCTCTAGGGCTGGAACACGCAGGGCCCAGTCCCTGTCTGGGACGGTGAACAGCAAAACCCTGACACGGAGCAAAGCTGGGCTGGCACTCTTTCCAGGGCTGTTGGGGTTTTGAGATCCCCAGATCAGTGTACCCAGGCTGCAGCTTACAAATCCATTCTGCCGCTCTGCTGAGATCCTTGACCCTGACACGCTAGGTGAGGGAGACACTTCTCTCTCCACTTTCTGGAATTCCTACCATGAGCTTCAGTCTTCTTACAGTCATCTTAATATTACTTCCTTAAATTATATTCTCAACATATAATAAAAGCAACACCAACACCAGCTAACATTCACTGAGCCTTTATTTCTGTCAGGCACTGTCAGCCCTTTATACAACAACACTATGAGGCCAATAATATGGTCTTCCAGGTGAGGCAGTCAAGACACAGAGAGCGTCCTGAGGAAACCAGAATTGAAAAAGACACACATGTGCCCCAGTGTTCACTGCAGCACTGTTTACAATAGCCAGGACATGGAAGCCACCTAGGTGTCTGCTGCTGCTGCTGCTAAGTCGCTTCAGTCGTGTCCGACTCTGTGCGACCCCATAGACAGCAGCCCATCCGGCAGATAAACGGATAAGGAAGCTGTGGTACATATACACAATGGACTATTACTCAGCTATAAAATGAATGCATTTGAGTCAGTTCTAAAAATGTGGGTGAACGTAGAGCCTACTACACAGCGTGAAGTAAGTCAGAAAGAAGTAGATAAATACCATATATTAACACACATATATGGGATCTAGAAAGATGGCACCAACAATCCTACGTGCAGGACAGCAAAGGAGACAAAGACATAAAGAACAGATTTTTAGACTCAGAGGGAGAAGGGGAGGGTGGGATGGTTTGAGAGAATAGCATTGAAACATACACATTATAATATGTACAAGAGACAACCAGGACGAGTTTGACATATGACACAGGGCGCCCAAAGTCAGTGCACTGTGACAACCTGGAGGGATGGGGACGGGAGGCAGGTGGGAGGGGCGTCCAGGCTGGAGGGGATACACCGTACCTGTGGCCGATTCACAACGATGTATGGCAAAAACTAGCACAATATTGTGAAGTAATTATCTTTCAATTAAAATAATTTTTTTTTAAAGACACAGAGAGGCTAAGTCATTCATATGCAAGGCTACATGGCTCAGAAGCAGAGGAGCCAGGATTTGCATCTGGGAGATAGGACCCCAGCGTCTGTGCTCTTAGTCACTCCCCACCCTCCTTGGCCCTGAGGAGGTGAGTGAGTCAAAGAAGCATTCGTGGAAAAGTCAGGCACAGAGTGCTGTCATCTACTGCTACTTATCCCTGAGCACCTTCTTTCACCTCTGAGTCTCAGTTTTCTTCTCGATGAAGTGGGTACAACAAATAGGCTTTGTGGAGTCCTGTGCATTTTAAGACAGAGAAGGCAATGGCACCCCACTCCAGTACTCTTGCCTGGAAAATCCCATGGACGGAGAGGCGTGGTAGGCTGCAGTCCATGGGGTCGCTACAAGTAGGACATGACTGAGCGACTTCACTCTCACTTTTCATTTTGGAGAAGGAAATGGCAACCCACTCCAGTGTTCTTGCCTGGAGAATCCCAGGGACAGAGGAGCCTGGTGGGCTGCCGTCTATAGGGTTGCACAGAGTCGGACACCACTGAAGCGACTTAGCAGCAGCAGCAGCAGCAGAGCCTGAGTTACATTGTTTCAATCATCTCACTTTCCCCTCCCTTCCAGTTTGATGTGTTTCTTCTCCCCTGGAGCAAAGTGTGGCTTCTCTACATTCTGCTCCAGTCTATTCGGGCACTGTTTTGTGCCCATCACGTGTGTGACCCCGCACCAGTCATGGAGGGGCTGGATCTCAGGGGTGAGACTGAAGGCAGGGAAGTCCACTTGAAGGCAGCAGGGGCAGGAGGGTGGAGCGGGGAGCCAGCCGTGAGAGCCAGACATCCAGCTGGTAGGAACTCTGCTCCTCCAGCTTGCCTCCCTCTTGCTGACCTCCTGCCAGGGCTCACAGGAGGCTTCTTGTAGCTTCCTGCTGCACAGCTTGCATCCTGCCGGGCACCCACTGAAGGCACCATGCCCCCAGGGGTGCTCAGCCTCTGATCCCAGCTCACACACAGGCAGGTATACGTGTCCAGTGTCCTGGGACTGGGCCCACCTTTCCTGACTCTGGAACCATTCATTCAGCAGACTGAGCCAAGCCCCAGGCTTTGGGAACAAAATGGAAAATAAGAGGTTTGCCCTCAAGGAGTTCACCAGTATGCCATGCCCTGCTCTCCCACTGGCTCTGCTGTTTTCCTCACTTGGGTAGGAACGCTGGACACACCTTTCCAGAATGTCATCATTTCTCTCTCCCAACCAAGAATTACTTCACTAGAACAGTTACACTAACAAGTGACTTTCCCCTCTTCCTACCCTGACCAAGAGAACTGAAAAAGAAATGGAATAGTTACTTTATTTCTTACACATCTCCTGTATACTACCAGGTACTTCAGATATATTATCTTCTCTAATCCTCACAACAACAATCCTGCCAGGTGGAATTATCCCCATTACACAGATGAGGAAAAAAATGGAAGCTCACACAGAGATGGAGCCAGTTTAAACCAAGGCTGTCTGCCTGCAGAGTCTGTGCTCTGTCTACAGCCCTAGGCTGCCTGTCGGCTCTGCCTGCCACCCTGCTGACTCTGCTCCCCCACTCTCCCCGCCCCCACCCCCCCCCTCCCGCCGTCAGCTGTATTTTGTTCTTTCTCGTATTTAGATTCCCTGCAATCTTATTGTTTGTGCTGGTCCCAGAAGAAGCCAACCTCTCTTCCAGTCCAGTGACAGCAGCAATAGCAACATCCTAGGCACTGCCTCTGATTTTTTGATTAGCTTGTCTTAATTACACCCAGGCTGGAGCAATTCCAGTATAAAGTATCTGGTGTTGCAAAGCACACAGGTTTGCTGTTACATTTTCTCACTCCCTCTCTGACTCCAGCCCCTTTCCTCCCCCCAACCCCTCTGCTGGCTGGCAGCCTGCCTCCTCTGCTGTCCTTGGTTCTGCCTTCTTGCACATCACATTCGGGCCTGCAAAGCAGTGCTTCAAACTGCCACCCCAGGCAGCTGAGCCAGCCAGTCTAGCTTAATCCAGAAAACAGTGCTTGAGTTTCTGCTGAGTGCCAGGCACTGCTCTGGGTGCTGCAAATAACCAGGAAACAAAAGGAAAAGGCAGGGGCCTTGCCCTTCAGAAGCTGAGATTCAGAGGCTGGGAGAGGGATGTTCACAGAACAGACATCACCTACTCAAAGCAGACAGCAACGGGGGTGTAATAGAGCCCTAAGATATTGGGCTGTGATGACCTAAAAGGGTGAGATGGAGGGGGTGGGAGGGAGGCTCAAGAGAGAAGGGATATATATAAATTTATAGCCGATTGATACCGCTGTATAGCAGAAACTAACAGCACTGTAAAGTAATTATACTCCAATTAAAAAATACCCTTAAAAATAAAATACTGGGGCTGGAGGGAACTTGGTTTTCTGTTTTAACTGCTCCATTTCACAGATGGGGGACCTAAAGATGGGGGCAATTATTTGATCTAACGATATTAGAAAATATCAACTAACACTTCTAAAACCCCTACTAGGAGCTAAGTGCTCTTCTAAGTGCTAATACACATATCAACTCCTTTAACCCTCACAACAGCCCCAACAACCCCAAGATACCATTGCCCTTCTCATTTTAAAAATGAGAAAGATGAGGCATGGAGAGCTAAGCACTGTGTCTGGGGTCACACAGCGAATAAGTAGAAGCCTGCATTGAACTCAGATAGCCAGACTCTACACTGTCTCTTTAACCTACTGACTGAGTCTACCTGAGGAAGTATCGAGAAAGCTTTTTGAAGGAATTACTCACAGGCCTGATTATAAAAACCAGTGAACCTTGGTTATAAACAGCCAATAAGAAGAAACATCAATTAATCACAGGCTTGGGAGTTCCTGAGTGCCATGAAACACAAGGCAGGAAAGCAGAGGGCCAAGCCACCACTCCCCAACCCCATCCCGTCTCCAAAGAAAGAGCCAAGCAAGAATTCGGCGCAAAGGACTGACTCAAGAGCCAGGAGCAGCCCAATCCTCTTCCCCTCTAATGTTCAGCTCTCTGTACATGATGCCCTCAACCTGTAAGATCTTTAATTCTCCCCAAAATGCCTCTTCCTGAAGCAGGGAGGCTAGCTCAGGTACCTTTTTAGATGCTCAATAATATGAATAGAAATTTTAGAAGAAGGGCCTCTAGCAAAGCCTTGGTCAACTAAATACTTCCATTTCCCAGAATCTCCCCCAACATACACACACACGCACGTTGGCCTTTGCTTAATCAGGAGTCCTCCAGTTCTGCCCATGAGTTTCAGAATAAACGCAGTTATCAGGACACAAATTACTTACCAATCACCGCCAGATTATGCTCTGAGCCACAAGAGATCTGTAAAAAGAAATAAAATAAGTTATATTATAGATATAAATAGAAAACTTATTTAAGCCATTATATTTTATGATCAGAGTTATTTTTAAGGATATTAACATCCAGTTTTGGAGCAATTTTAGGAAGTAGAAAGGGGCACAATGAACAAAAGACTATAATTACAATACACTCACAACTCCATAAAAAGTGAAAAAATAAAAAAATATTGAATGGAAATATACCACAATGTTAATGTATTTGCTTGTAGGCAGAGACCATAAGTGATTTTTTTTTAAATCCTTTATTCTTTATACTTTTTTGTATTTTTCAACTTTCTATAATGAGCATGTGTTACTGTAAAAAAAAAATGAAAATATAAGGCAATACAAATGACAGTTTTGGAAAATTGAGCTGAAAAGTCCATCACTCTGAAATGATAAAATGAGCAAAGAACTCAGTGGAAACAGACTTGCCCAAGGGAAAACGCTTGACTTCTGCCCATCTGCTCACTCTCCCTTCTACCTTCCAGCCACACAAACCACCTGCAGTTCTCTGAACACATGTCCTCTCACACCTCCGGGCCTTTACACATGCTGCTCCTCTGCTCTGCATGGCCTCCCCTGAACTGCCTACCTCCAAAAATTCTTTTCATCCTTTAAAATTTCAAAGCATCCAAACACTCCCTTGCTACTGCTTCTAGCTGATGGAAGCACTCCTTCCATTAGGCAATTTATATGTATCCCCACTGCAGCAATCATCTTGTCGTCTTTTACACTTTTCCCACTTCCTCACTAGACTGTGTGTGTCTTGAAGACAGCGCTATGTCTCATTCCCCTCTGCACTACTACACAGATGGACTGTACAAGGTCTGGGGCTCAGAGAAAATGAATGAATGAACAAAGTACGTAAAGAACAAACACCTAAGAGACAATCATTCGGGATTCTGAATCCAGTGCTGCACCCAGTGAGAGCTATTTCTTACCTCTCAGTCTCCACATGTCCCAAATGCTACCAGAAGGAAGTGACTGGGAAAATAAGAGCATAAATTGCCCCCCAGGTACTAATTAAAAGGAACTCTAAGCTCTGGAGAAGATCCTGTGACATTTACTGTGATCTTACTTTAGCTCCTGGCAAGAAAAAGGGCTTCAGGTACTTATGGAATGTCAACTGGAAGAGCCCTGGAGATCACCTAGTCTGATCTTTCACACAATGTGGAGAAAACGGGCTTAGGAAGAGGAAATATAACTTGCATCAGGTGCCAGTGGAAGTGTGTGTGTGTGTAAATTAAGACTAGAGCCTCTCTGATTCCCTCATTCTCACACTGTCCTGGTGCTGTAACTTCTTACTCTTTCCCAGTGAAAAACCACTTGGCAGTGATATTCAAGGGTAACCAGCACAGGCCCCTGACAGTCAAGGTAGCAGGCTCAAAAGACATTTGAGCACGGCAGGCCTGGTGGCTCAGCTGGTAAAGAATCTGCCTGCAATTCAGGAAACCTCGGTTCGATGCCTGGCTTGGGAAGATCACCTGAAGAAGGGAAAGGCTCCCCCACTCCAGTATTCTAGCCTGGAGAAGTCCATGGACCAAGACCATGGAGTTGCAAAGAGTTGGTCATGACTGAGCGACTTTCACTTCACTTCCAGTGAGAAAGAGCAGCCAGGCTTCTCAGACTTTTTCCTTTGTAAAACCTATGGGTCCAGGATCTTAGTTTCCTCAGAGGGCTACCCATGTTTAGGTGGATTCCCTGACATTGTCTGGCAAAGAAGTACATGGATATTAAATATTTCCAGGGTGACTAGTCTCTGAGCTCCTGTGAGGCAGGCTCTGTCTCTGATTTATCTGAGGGGTCCCCCTAGGCCTCACCCAGGCCATACACACAGCACAAGTTCATCATATGCTTCCTGGTTATACTGAGGCTGGTTCCCTTGGTTTTGTCATAGGAAGCTACTTAGATGGAAGAATTAGAAACAAACTTAGATGTCTAACAATAGGAGAATTCTATGTAAGTTACAGTAGAGCCATCTGATGACTTGGAAATTATTATGCAGCCTTGGAAAATGATGCTTACCATAAAGGAAAATACGTGTGATATCCTATGAACTGAAAAAACTACATTAAAATTATATATGTAATATGATCTCAACTCTATAATAAAACATGAATAAAAGACTGGAAGAAGTTATTCCAAAAATTTAATAGTGATAGCCTCTGGGTTAAAGATAAGGGTAAGGATAAGGTAAGGGTAAAGATAAGAATAAGGGTAAGGGGGTCATTATGAATATGAGTATCACTATGCCAAAGCCTTTGACTGTGTGGATCACAATAAACTGTGGAAAATTCTGAAAGAGATGGGAATACCAGACCACCTGACCTTCTTGAGAAATCTGTATGCAGCTCAGGAAGCAACAGTTAGAACTGGACATGGAACAACAGACTGGTTCCAAATAGGAAAAGGAGTACGTCAAGGCAGTATATTGTCACCCTGCTTATTTAACTTCTATGCAGAGTACATCATGAGAAACACTGGGCTGGATGAAGCCACAAGCTGGAATCAAGATTGCCGGGAGAAGTATCAATAACCTCAGATATGCAGATGACACCACCCTTATGGCAGAAAGTGAAGAGAAACTCAAAAGCCTCTTGATGAAAGTGAAAGAGGAGAATGAAAAAGTTGGCTTAAAGCTCAACATTCAGAAAACTAAGATCATGGAATCCAGTCCCATCACTTCATGGGAAATAGTTGGGGAAACAGCAGAAACAGTGGCTGACTTTATTTGCGGGGGGGGGGGGGCTCCAAAATCACTGCAGATGGTGACTGAAGCCATGAAATTAAAAGATGCTTGACCCTTGGAAGGAAAGCTATGACCAACCTAGATAGCATATTAAAAAGCAGAGACATTACTTTTCCAACAAAGGTCCATCTAGTCAAGGCTATGGTTTTTCCCGTGGTCATGTATGGATGTGAGAGTTGGACTATAAAGAAAGCTGAGCACTGAGGAACTGATGCTTTTGAAGTATGGTGTTGGAGAAGACTCTTGAGAGTCCCTTGGACTGCAAAGAGATCCAACCAGTCCATCCTAAAGGAGATCAGTCCTGAGTGTTCATTGGAAGGACTGATGTTGAAGCTGAAACTCCAGTACTTTGGCCACCTGATGCAAAGAGCTGACTTACTTGAAAAGACCCTGATGCTGGGAAAGATTGAAGGTGGGAGAAGGGGACGACAGAGGATGAGATGGTTGGATGGCATCACCAACTCAATGGACATGAGTTTGGGTAAACTCCGGGAGTTGGTGATGGACAGGGAGGCCTGGCATGCTGCGGTCCATGGGGTCACAGAGAGTCGGACACAACTGAGCGGCTGAACTGAACTGATGAGTATAGTTTTCCCTTTGCCTTTTTCTATGTTCTTTAAATTTTATACACAATTTTAATAATCAGAAAAATTATCTAGTACAAATAAGGAAAATAAATATAATGCAGTTCCCACCACAGAGGAGTAAAAAAAAAATTTTAAAAAGGCTCTTGGCTATAAAATAAATATGCTATAAAATCTGACATGTTCTGAAGTAGTAGGGATAAAAAATTTGAAGGAAATAATTAACTAAATTATAAAGGTAGTTGTATCATGGTGGTAAGATTATAAGATTTTTTTTCCTTCTAATTCTCTATTTTTCAAACATTCTTTAAATGTTCAAAATTAAAGCCACCATATACTGAGGACTCATATGTGCCAGGTATCATGCCAAGACACTTTATAAACACTATCTCACCTTACTCATAACAGTAATCTTTTGGTAGGTTTGACTTTGCTCATTTCAGAGAGAAGAGAACTGAGGTTCATATATATTCATAACTTCCTAGCTTGCTAAGTGGCAGCCATAGAACTCAAAGCCAGGTTTGTCTATCTCCAGAGCTCCTGTTCTATACTGCCAGGTTACACTACCTTTATTTTTTTTTTTAATGAAGTTATTTCATTTTATAAATGCAGGCAGAAAGGGCCTGCCTCTGACTGCCGGGGCTCACCCTGCGGCTGCGGGAGCAGACCTGACCAGCCTTGAAGACCAGGGGCTTCCAGAAACAAGTCACTGACAAACGCCAGCATCAGGCAGCAGATGCTGCTGTGAATTAATGAGCGAGACAGTGATGAATGGATTTTGTCAAGGCAATGTAGTGCTTGAAGCTCAAAGTTCCCTGCTGTTTCTTGCTGTCTGTGCATTGGCACAGAGGTCAGGAGACTGAACACCACAGGCCACAAAATCCCAGTGCTACACTTCTTCAACAAGATTGTGTCAATGACCATTTGCTTCACATTGCCTCTGTCAGCATCTACCCACTGCCCAGCTTTCTAGAAGACTCTGTTAACAATGGCAGTATGCCCAGGAGAAAGACAGTCGGGGTCAGAACCAGGTGAATGCTAAGTCCTCCGCTTTCTGGCTCTCAGACCTTCGGCAAGGTATTTAGCCCCTGGAACCTCAGCATTCTCAGGAGTACAGGGTAGAAAAGAGTATCTTCCCATCTGCCTGACAGAATTGCTAGAGGACAAATGACACAGTCCATCCCCCAACAGCCATGAGTCTCATCTTCCTTACATATAACACTGAACATGTCATGCCCCTATAGAAAACCCTCCACAGGATTTCAGCATTGGAAGGGCGAAGGCTAAAGCACATGGTATGGCTTACAAGGTCCTCACAAGTAGGCCCCTGTTTACCTCTCTGACCTCCCTTTTCCCTCTTGCTACTCATGAACTCTCAACCCCAAGTAACATATTCCTTTTCCCATTCACACTAGCTATATTTTCTGTAAGAATATCACATGATTTCAGACTTTAACACATGCTATTCTCCTTGACTCAACTTCCCTTTCTCCTACTCTCCATCTAGCAAAATCCTTTATGATTGTTTACATTGTGCCTGTATGCTCAGTCCTGTCCAACTCTTTGCAACCCCATGGACTGTAGTCCGCCAGGCTCCTTTGTCCATGGGATTGCCCAGACAAGAATACTGGAGTGGGTTGCCATTTCCTTCTCCAAGGGATCTTCCCAATCCAGGGATTGAACCTGTGTCTCTTACGTCTTCTGCATTGGCAGGCGGGTTCCTTATTAGTGCCACGTTACCTCCTGGTAAAGCCTTCTCTGACTTCTTAAAGTAGAGCCAACTGCTCCACCCTGGCTACTCCCACAGCACCATGCACCATGGCCCTTACCACATGATGTTTACTTTTGAACTGCGCATACGTTAAGTACCTCTGTCTCTCACAGATCCAGCAGGGTGCCTACCCAGTAATGCGTCTGCCACATAGCCCAAGCTAAAGGCATGAAGGGGCCCAGACAAAGATAATGGACCCAGAGATGTGAGATGATCCCAAAACAGTGTGAGTAGTGGTGTGGAGATGCCAGTCCAAATGCAGAAAGGCACTGCGATGCACCATGAAGGCACGAAGGGAAAGGTATTAGTAGACAGGAGAGATGGGGAGGGTGTCAAGAGCACAGGACTGTTCCAGGGTGGGTTTCAGCTTGCTGGTTGGGGCCTTCAGGATCCAGGGGGCACACCCCCTCAACAGTGAGGAGTGGGGGACAGAGGAGTTTATGGAAAGTTGTCCTGTCACTTGGTCCAAACACTAGAGGGATCTGCTCTGCTCAGGCAACTCAGTCTGAGGAGGCAGAGCTGCAGAAAAAAACTTCCAAAGCCTCAACTGCCACGGGGACAAGATCTCCTAGGATCCCTCCTGCGGAGCTGGACTCCATCAGTTCTCATGAAGGAGGCCACAACTCCCCCTGGGCAGGATCCCACTAAATACAGTTGGACAGGGATGACCTGGGGCAAGAACTGACTGGTAGTGGACATCCACTACCAGTAGCTGCTGAAACATTAATGGGCTAAGTAAAGGAATAACTAAAAGCATAAATAAAAATGAGATGACTGTGAAAATATTGTCCAGATGTTGAATATGAGTGCTTTAGTTTCCACCATCACACTTGTACCATTTCTATAAACTGCTGACTGGCAGTTTATTGAGTGCTAATGGCCAAGAACCTGGCTAACTGCTTTGCCTATATTATTTCATTTAAACTGAAACCAAATCTAAATTTTTTTTGTTACAACCACTTTACAAATGAGACAATTGGGGTTCAGAGAGGTGAGGTAACTGATCAGAGTCTTACAGCTGGTAGAGGTGCCGGATTCTGTGCTCATATTTCCTTCAACCTTTCTGTCCTGTTAACTGTCCAAACCCTTCCCGGTGCCACATAGCATGTTCTCACATCTGGCAACCCTGTGTCAATTATCAAGGGATCTTATGCTGGGAGAGCCCCAGATTTACAAGGCTCAAGCATCTGCCTGTGGTTACGAGTGTCTACCTCTGGTAGATCTAGATTTACCTCGATCAAGGGCTGTTCCAGGGCTTTTTCTCAGGTGACACGGCTGTAAAATGGCAACAGAGATTTGTGGAAGCTATCACCTCGCGGGGAAGGCCACCAGGTTGTCCCACTCCGCACACTTTGATCAGGGAAATCAGAGTAGGGCGGGGTGCGACCAGGACGCAGGGAAAGAATCACTGAGATTCCAATGAGGGAAACCAGGCAGAGGCCAGACCAACCCTGAGGCTGGTCCCCGTCACCATCCAGGGGCCATCCTCAGCGCGGGGACCTCCCAACGGCGAGGTGGCAGCTCAGGGACCACCCTGGTGCGCAGCAGCGTTACGGGCCTACTGATTGGTTCTGCCTCACGCCAATGGGCCTGGGCGCCGGCCGATGCCATGGCAACAAGGCACACGTGTGGACGCACGTGACGGCGGGCGGGCGGGGCGTCCACTCCGTAGGGTACTCTGCGGAAGGAGAGCTTCGGCGGTACAGCCCCGGCTCCCACCCTCACCGCACGTCCTTGGCCAGCGCCGCCCGGTCCTGAGAAAGAACAGCCTGGCATGCAGCTCCAGAACGGCAGCCTCGCCCCGGCTGGGATTAACGGGTTAACAGGGAAGGGAATGGGCGCCTCAGCGCAGCCTTTGCTAAATTCTGCCCTAACCCAGCTGCCACCTGCATAGAACTCAAGGGAGACAAACCAGAATTTCCAAACCTGTTAGAAAAGCAGGCTGGGAGGCTGGGCATGTTTTACAGCAAACTGCAGTCCTGTCAGTCAAAGGCGTTTTACCAGTAGGCTCAGAAAAAGCTTCAAAGGAGGTCCTTGGTGACAGCAGAGCGGCGCGGTTGCTTGTTTCTGGAAGCACCTACTCTTACAAAGACACCTCTGACTCCCTTTGTGGGGGCGTCAACTTTTGACTGAAGCCTAGATGTCAAAGGAGACCAAAAAAAATGAGACCTCTGGGCCCAGAGGTTTCAGCTTGTCGTCCACCTCAAAATCCAGGGAAGGAAGAATGCATTCACCCTGCAAAGCCTATTTTTCTTTCTTTTGTTTTTTAAATAGATTTACTTTTTTTTTTTTTTCTTTTGAACTTTTTGTTTTGTATCAGGATACAGCCGACCAACAATGTTGTGATAGTTTCAGGTGAACAGCTGAGGGACTCAGCCGTACATATATATGTACCCATTCTGTCTCCTTTTGCACAATCTATGGAGAAGGAAATGGCAACCCACTCCAGTGTTCTTGCCTGGAGAATCCCAGGGATGGGGGAGCCTGGTGGGCTGCCGTCTACGGGGTCGCACAGAGTCGGACACGACTGAAGCGACTTAGCAGCAGCATACCTAAGTATAGGCCACCTAATGCAAAGAACTGACTCATTGGACAAGACCCTGGTGCTGGGAAATATTGAAAGCAGGAGGAGAAGGGGACGACAAAGGATGAGATGGTTGGATGGCATCACCGTCTTGATGGACATGAGTTTGAGCAAGCTCTGGGAGTTGGTGATGGACAGGGAAGCCTTGGGTGCTGCAATCCATGGAGTCGCAAAGAGTTGGACACGACTGAAGGACTAAACTGACTGACTGATACCTAAGAAAATGAACCTTAAACTAGGTCCTACTTCATTCTCAAACGGAGAGGTTGCGGTGGGGAGGAAGATAGCTAAAATTTGTTAAGTGCCTGGATGCCAAACGTGTGATATTATGGAATTTCACTTTACTCGCAAAGCTGCATCCTCCCAGCTACTCTTAGAAGTGGGGATCAATCTTCTAACAGGTCGGCAAACACACTCTGAGAAGTTAAATAAGTCACACTGGGCTATTTACCAGGTGAGCCTTGATCCAAAGCCTGTGAGCTTTACCCGCTACACATCCTGCCCCTCTTCTGGTACCAGACTGCCCCAGGCATTAAGGCTCAAACTCTCAAGTGACTAACAGCTCTCTGGCTCCTTTATCTCTCTCCTACTGTGTCTCAAGAGCCTGTTAATTCTGCCTTCTCCATGTCTTGATTTTTTTAGCTGCTACCATCTTAGTTCAGTCCTTTCCACTCCAACTTGGAAGCTTTTGAGAGCTGCCTCTCAAGCTTTCTTCTTGCCATCCTGTCATGATCTGGTTTAAAAAGAAATTTTTTAAGTTGTCATGGTCTCAAAGTCTCGAACTTCCTATCACACTCGATCTCTCACTCCTTCCCTACATAAACCCACTAACCCAGCAACACAAGTCTCTTCTCTGTGCCTGGAAAATCTCTGTGTTTTCCCTCTTTTGCACCATATTTGCACCATTCTCCCTTCTCCATACCATTCTGAACCTACCAACTTTACAAGGCCCAGTTCAAAACTCACTGCCTGGAGGAAGTCTCCCAGATCATCTCAGCCCTTAAAAGATCTGTCTTCTCTCAAATCCTACCACTTGCCTTGGCTAAAGTTGGCTTTTGTCAAACCTCCTTTCTACTGTTAGTAATTTGGGTGTGGGGGTAGGGCATATCTCCCCAGGCAGTGTAGGGTAGTGGAAAGAGCTTGGAACCAGAAGATCTGGATTTTGAGTCCTTGCCCTGCCACCTCCTTGTCATAGGACCTTGGGCAAATCTCTTCACCTCTCTGGATTTCAGTTCCCTCAACTTTAGGATGGGATGGTAACAAGTGAATCTCATACATCCTAAAACCCTTTCACACCCCATCCCAACTTCTACAGAATAGAATTCATTTTGAGTTTGACCCTGTTCTGCAGACATCTCTCCAAAATATATAAAATATATAATTTGGAGAACATATAAAAGGAAACTATAAGTACTCAGAACTGGCATATGTTCACTATGAACAGTTCATTTCCTTTTTTCAACAATTACTTACTGCCAGATAAGGAGAGGACTTGAGAAATGTCTAGTTAATTAGAATATAATATACACGATTAAACTAGCCAGCCAGCCACTCAGAATGATTGCTTTTCCCATAGTGCACTCAAAGAAAATTCCTTTCTCTTAAGTTGCTATGTTGATACTATGTGCACTCGTGGCATAATTGGTGTGAATGGGCTATCGATGGATACCTGCACAAAGAAGGTTAATGCATAGATTGGCCACAGTCTGTCAAGCGGCTTAATGTGAAAATTCTGCCTGAAAAATGTACGGTATAAGTCGTCTTGTTGGTAGCTGGCACGGTAGCTGGAAAAAATAGATACAAGAAAGGTTAATATAAAGAGGAGCTACAGTCAGAAGAGTTGGAAGCAACAGGAGCAAACTAAAGAAGAGTAGCTAAGTCACTGGAATGTGAGATTTCTAGAGCCTACTGCTGACAGTACTAGAAAGTCTAGATTTTTCAGCTACCTTGTGTTTTAAGTGACTTTCCAGTTGTTCTTTTATAAGGCATTTGCTTCACCTGTTTCCAGTACTTATGCCCATCCTAAAGTAACCTGAGAGTATCTCTGATCCTTAAAGACTACAAGTGCCAAATACAACAATGCATCTGAATTTCAGTAAAGGCAACACTAGGAAGTTACTTGGGCCCATGAAAACAGGATACAACCACGTGAGCTGAGCAGCTAACCTCAGAGACAGGTAATGAACAGATTTAGGCCAGCATGCTTCTCCAAAAAACTGAACCCTTTCCCTAATAGCCAAGACGGGCTGAAATTTATAAAGACTGCCAATACCGAATGCTGATGAGGATGTGGAACAACTGGAAATCTCTTACATGGCTGGCAGGAATATAAACTCAACTGCACTGAAAAATTGGCAGTATCTGCTAAAGGTAAATACACACAGACACACACACTAGGAGACTCAAGTACACAAAATAAATGATTACTTACTTCCATCAGAAGACATGTATAAGAATGTTCACAGCTGCTTTATTCATAATAAATAAAAACATAAAATTACCCAAATATTCATCATCAATAGAATGAATAAATTATAGATAATCAGAATACTTAATAACTTTTGGGGAATAAAAACCCTACTGCTATTCAAAACATGGATAAATCTTCAAGAATAATGGTGAACAAAAGACTCCAGTCACAGAAGAGTAAATATTGTAAGACACTGTCTACATGAAGCTCAAAAACAGGCAAATTTATTTCAAATAAATAATATAATTGTTCTGAAGAGGGGGAAAAGAACCAGTCCTAGTAACTTTTAAGCCCAGTACTTTGACTAAATAAATTGTGTTTAAAAACCAAAAGAACTGTTAAAAATACCCTTATTCTACTTAATGGATTCATTTTGTCCCATAGCAGTATGCATGTATTAGTTCTGAAAGTATTTTGTATATATTTTAGGACTGTGCAGATGAAATATATGAATGTTCTTGGGAGCTAGAGTGTTCACTGTAGATAAAGAAAACACAACTATGTAATGAGAGAGGGCCAAGAGGAACTCTGTGGATATAAGGTTAGAATTAGACATATCAGTATGAACTCACAGTTTTCTATTTGTACACACACAGAGGTTGAGTTAAACCAATATGAAATTGTCTAGAAGCAATGACACCCCAGCAGCAATGAGGTCACTTGGTGTACCGATTTTAGTTTTTTAATACTGTTTAAGAACAATCAGAGCTTCCTGAAGGAATGGCTGATTCCAGGGTTGAGACTGGGAAAGAACAGTTTGAGCCTGGAACATCTATTTGTGCCAAGAAGAAAGGAAGTGATCAAAGAATGACAGGGATATGTCAAAAGGATATAGAAGCTTGAAGGATCTCCCACTGGCTAAGTCAGGGAAAATTAGGGCATCAAAATGAATAATGATAATATATTACAGCTCATTAAATATAAGAAAAAATCCTAAGTATATACTATACTTATGAATAATAAATAAATAAGGGAGCAAGGAAAGCTCTCCCTTATAGTAAAATGTAGAAAATTATAAATGCAAAAGTAATAATTATTTTTTTATCAAGAAAACAATTTTGCAATATAATGGTGAATTCAGGCAAGAAACATTAATAGATGTTAAAACTATTGGGCCAAAGTATGAAGAGGAACAGGATATTTACATAGTCTCACTTCACAGACTCACATAGTATCTCTTCACAGATTACTTCTTAATTACAAAGAAAGGAGAAATGGTAGCTTTATAGTAAAGGAGGCAGACGTCACCTCACCCAGGTGATCTAAGTTAGCATCACTGACAATGGCATAAATCAATATCAGTTGTCTCTTCATGTATTACATTAAAGAAATATCACTTATTTAATATTCCTGCTGAAAGTGCCTAATGAAATCAAATCATGAGGAAAAATCAGATAGAACCAAATTGAGGGTCATTATACAAAACAACTGTCCTGTGCTCTTAAAAAAAAAAAATCAACATCATAAAAGATAAGAAAAGCTATTCCAGATTAAAGCAAGCAAAAAGACATGACAGCTAAATGCAATATACGATCCTGGATTGGATCCTACATCAAAGTGAAAAATTGTCATAAAAGATGTCATTGAGACAACTGGAGAAAGATGAAGATGCTCTGTAGATTAGACAACAGTGTTCTATCAATGTTAAATTTTTAGAAAGAGACACACACATAAATGCACACAAATGTGGTAAAATGTTAAAACATGCTGTGTCTGGGTCAAGGATTTGGAGAGTTCTTTATTCTTGCAATTTTCTATAAATTTGATATTATTTCAAAATAAAAAGTTAAAAATGTAAATAAGCAAAACTAATCTATGGTGGAAGTGTAGAGCAGTGGTAATCTTGGGGTAGGTGTATCTGAGAAAGGTCAAGAGGGATGCTTTGCTAAGGTGCTGAGGTGCCTAATTTGGGTGATTACATAGGTATTTACAAATGTAAAGTTTCATTGAGTTGAACACTTACGATCTGCATATTTTACTGTGTTTAAGTTATACTTCAATCAAAACAAACAAACAAGAAAAAGAGAAAAGTAAAGTAAAAGTAGGCTTCCCAGGTGGCTCGATGGTAATGAATCCACCTGCCAATGCAGGAGACACGGGTTCAATTCCTGGGTTGAGAAGATCCCCTGGAGTAGGAAATGGCAACTCACTCCAATATTCTCGCCTGGGAAATCCCATGGACAGAGGAGCCTGGATGGACTATAGTCCATGGGGTTGCACAGTGTCAGACATGACTGAGCGACTGAGCACACACATACTCAAAGCAAAGAAGCATAGCCTTCCTTCCTGAATCATTCAGTCCAAAAGCTGAAGGAAGGAAGGTGGCTAAGCAGGGGAGTGGACAATGGGAGCCCACGTGAGGCAAGTGGCTCAGCAGGCTTGGCAGCAGCCCGGGGAGCTCAGAGCCTGGCTCGACAGCAGTGGCCTGGTGGACCACGGGACCCCAGGCAAGTAAGATCGTAGCAGGATTGGGGGCAGTGCACTGGTTTCGTACAGGTGAAATGATCAAAGTAAAAGCAGTGAAAACAGATGAGAAAATTGAGGCTCATGGAGATTAAGAACCTGGTCCTAAATCTGATACTTGTTAAATTACCTGACCTTGGGCCTAGGGATTTCACCTTTAATCCTTCATTTCTTCAGTGTCTATCCTAATACCTGCATCACAGGATCCATAAGATCAAGTATACCAAAGCATCCAACCCCACTCCTGATACTGGGTTGGCCAAGAAGTTTGTGCAGGTTTCCTATAAGATGTTATGGAAAAACCTGCATGAATTTTTTTTTTGCCAACTCAATACTTAGACATAGTTCAATAAATGTTACCTCCATCTCCTGTAATATCCCAACTCTTTTTATATTATAAAGCCTTTGGAAAATATGTCTTTATATTAATTTTCATTGTTGTGATTTTAAACATTAGGCTTTTCTTCATAAAAGTTCCCCTGCAATAAGACTATTTCATATTTCAGCAGGTTCTACAGATGCTCTGTGTAAGCCATTGGTGTCCACACACAGGAAGTCTCAAGTATATGCTCATCTTATATGCAATGCAATGAGCGCAGTTACATGGGCAGGGATGCATGGGCGGATGAGCCTTGAGGTCAAGAGACTGAATATAATCTCAGAATATTAACATTGATGGGCTACATGGGATAAACTGCCATGCAAACCAATGTTTCCACAACAAGAAAACCACAGGCCCCACCACACTAAGGGAGTCAGAGAAGTGGTCTTAGTTCTGGCCTTAACTCTTGCCTGGAATTCTGCAGCAGCTTCTGTAGTATCACTCTCCTTCTCAACCTCTCCCTACTCTGCCAAGATGCTCTTCTGAAAGTCCACATGGATCAGCTGTCTCCATGTCACCCAAACCCACACTCCTTGTCTGGCATTGAAAATCCTCCATGGTCTAGACCTAGAGTGGTTCTCTGGCCTCTCTTCCAGTTGAATTATCCACAAATACTTGCATGCCAGCCTCATCAGACCCCAGACACTGTATTGCCCTACTCCTCATCACACCCAGCTCATGCTGTCCCCTTGGTTCGGGGTAACCCTCACCATTCATTCTTGGGAAGGAGGGAGACAGCAGAAGAGGAGAAGGGAAAGGACTGCTAACATCTATGACTGCTAAATCCCATGTAGATATTTCATTGGAATTAACTCATTATATCTTCATTTGATACATTACCTGAGGAATGGAATGGTTAAATACCTTGACTAAAAGCACATAGCTAGTAAGTAGCCAGGCCAGTTCCGAAGTAATTACTCCCTCCTCTGGGCTCTGCTATAGAAATAACACTCATTCCACTTATTATTAAGTGGTTCCCATGTCTCTCTTCCCAGACTTTTTAAGTTGTAACTTCCTTAAGCATAAGGGTTGTGTCTCATTAATCTATTTCCTCAGTGCCTTGCACAGTGCCCTGAACATAGTAGGTCCTAATCAGATGTTTTCCAAATTGAAGTCACTTATCTGTGTACCTCCCCCAGCTTTTGGCTCAGAATCTGATATACAGGGTAGATACTAGGAAATGCTAGATGAATGACACTGGATTTATCTGAATTTCCTCAGCTCTTACCACGGTCTCATAAATGCTTTGAACTCTGTAAGTAATGGTTGAATTCAGAGACTAGATGATCCTTCAGATGTTCAGATTTTAAGTCACTGGATAAACAGAATGGCCTCTCAGGACAATGACAGCTAGATCCCACGAGGTCTGAGGAAAAGCCCCTGGATGGGAACAATTTTAGAAAGTGAATTCCAAGTGTGTGGATGGAGACAGCACAACCCTACCCTCTCTCAGTTCTGTTCTCTGCAACAGAACAAAAACAAGCCTACAGGCTGACTCTGAGCCGTGTGTGTGCAAGACCCGAGAATCTTTTTTTGCCTTTGCAGCAACTATACAGCAGAGCTTGGCTGGGCCATTGCCAGGCATGGGGCAGGACCACCTGAATATGGGTCTTGACCAAGAGGCCCCTCTGGTGCCCTGAGCTCCTCACACTAAGGATCAATTTGCTTTTCTGATTAGAACAAAACAAAGTCTAGAGGTTCAGATCCCAAAACTTTATTCTTTCTGGGATTACAAAGCCAAGAATGCAAATAAGATGTGACAGAGATGTCAAAACTTATCATAACAAGCGGGCGCGGTGTAACACTGAACGCAGCGCCGAGAGTGATGTTGCGTTAGCAGCAGCTGACGGTGCCATGTGACCCAGCCCCACATGTGTCCTTATGAGGTGGCAGCCCCATAGGTCAACAGACTAATGAGAGCTGCCATCCTGACCCCTAGCAGGGGCGGCCTGCTAGAATCCCACTGCCTTCAGGCCAGTTCCCAGCTGAGTGATCATCAGAGGTGCTCTCGATCTACTGATGTGACTCTGCAACTTTTCTGATTCCAAACAAAGTTGTAGACTACCAGGTATTATTCTGGGCTCCCTACCTAAAGTAATTTTAAAATAAAATTTATCAATTTTTTTCAGATTATAAAAGTAACACACAGTTATTACAAAAAAATATAGTAAGGAAAATAAAGAACACCTATAATCCCACCACTCATTATTAACACATAGCAGATTTCCTTTCAGTCTTTCTTATCCCTAATAATATTTGTCTGTGTGTGAATAAAATAGACATAATTTCAGAAACACAGTTAGGGTCATGCTATATATTCTGTTTTATATTATGATGTTTGCAATAAACAATGTTATATTTCCCATGTTATTACTTTCATTAAAAATGTGATTTTTACAGCTTTATAGCATCAAATGAATGTATCCTAATTTCATTATTTCCCTATTCTTAGTTACCTCGATTTCTTTCAATATTTCACCATTATAAATTGTGTTATGACAAATATTCTTAAACAAAAATCTTTGCCTAGATCTGATTATTTCCTTGGGATAAATTTTATAAAAAGGAGAATTATTGGATAAAGAACTTAGAATTTTTTTTAAGACACTTGTGTAATACAGGCAGCATGTTTTATTAATGTCATTGCCAAAATAGATCACATCCAGGAAAAAAAAAAAACAAAATGCGAAAAGAGGAACAATGTAGAAAGAATAATAGTGGCTAACATATATTAGTTATATGTAATGGGACAAGAGAAAGTGATTAAGAACTTTGCATACATTAGCTCATTTAATCTCTGAATTAATCTTATAAAGTATGCATAGATAAAGAAACCAAAGTTCAGAGAAGTTAACTTGTCCATTATCTCAGTTAGTAAGTGGTATAGCTGAATTTAAATCCAATTATGTGTGATTCCTGGCTTCCCTGGTAGCTCAGCTGGTAAACAATCTGCCTGCAGTGCAGGAGACCTAGGTTTGATTCCTGGGTCAGGAAGTTCCCCTGGAGGAGGGCATGGCAACCCACTCCAGTCATCTTGCCTGGAGAATCCCATGGACAGAGGAGCCTGGCGGGCTACAGTCTGTGGGGTTGCAAAGAGTCAGACACGACTGAGTGAGCACAGAACAGCATGTGTGACTCGCGTGTACACTGACTGCTATGCTACATGTCCTGTAAAAAATAAAGGGAACACTGTGAGTGTTTTCAATCTAGGGAAGAGAAAACTTGAATGGTGCAAGGGCCATGAGGCAGGGAGAAAGGGAATCAGACTGTGGAATGAGATGGCAGAATGAGGATCAATGGACAGAAATGGTTAAAATGTCAATGTACAGCTTAATATCCAAAAGGCCGTTCTAAAAATGAAAGTCTATCAGAAATGGAAGGGCTGTCTCCAGCTGGCCTAATCAAATCACACCCTTTAGAAGCAGAGTGTTTTCTGTGGCTGACGACAGGAGCAGAAGTCAGAAAGATTCAAAGCACCAGAAGGACCTGCAGCACCATCGCTGGCTTTAAAGATGGAGAGACAAGGACTGGAGGGCACCATCTGACTGCAGAGCAACCCCAGACCAACAACCTGCAAGGAGACGGGATCTCAGCCCTGCTGCCACAAGGAACTGAAATCCGCCAACAAGCTGAATGAGCTTAGAAGCAGACTCTTCCCTAGAGTCTCCAGATAAGAATCTGGAGACAGACTTCTCTTGTCAAGTTCCTCTTACAATATTCCCCATGTATTGAGGAGAGCTGAGTATTCACAATAATTTAACACTATTTATAAACGTATTTTAAATGAGTAGCAGGCAGCAATGGTGACTGAGGAACTCAAGACTCTGATCCTGCCTTCAAACAAAACAGAGGTCAAATACTGTTGAATGAATTACTTGTTCTAGCAACTGTCATGTGAAGTTGTAGCCATAAAATGCCCCCAACCCCGCCCCTCGCCCTACGCCTCACAAGCAAGAAGGCTGCACGGCAGCGGGGAGGAGCGTGTGCTCTTCCATCACATACCGTCAGGAAGCTACTGCAAGAGACGAAGTGAAAGAGCTCTCACTTCTGGTTCTAGTACCTGGTAGTCCTGTGAACTTGGCCAAGTTACTAAGACTTTCTAAGCCTCGATTTCCTCATCTGCATAGCTGGAATTACAGCAATAATCTCACAGGACTATCACCAGGATTGAATTCAGTTACCTGTATTTAGTACCTCAGACAAAGTAGATACTGACATTAGTTCCCTTTCCACCTTGGTCACTGGAAATCTGATGGTCCAGAGAAATGAAAAGGGAGATGGAAAGTTGTTGAAAGGTCGGGAAGTAATGTTTTTTCCCCACACCCCCTTTATCTTTCACTAGACCCCTTTTATCTTTCATTTAGAAGAGAAAAACAACTCTTCCTAGTTTTTTGAATTTGATTCTCTCCAAATATGTCAGTCATGATAATTTTATGAGCAAACAAAACATCTTTATATTAATCAACAATGACTTTAGACCTTTAAATGGCATTTTAACAACATTGTATATACACAAAAATAAACTCAAAATGTATTACAGACCTAAATGTAAGACCAGAAACTATAAAACTCTTAGAGGAAAACATAGGCAGAACATTCTCTGACATAAATCACAAGATCCTCTATCACCCACCTCCCAGAGTAATGGAAATAAAAACAAAAATAAACAAAGGGGACCTAATTAAACTTAAAAGCTTTTGCACAATGAAGAAAGCTATAAGCAAGGTGAAAAGGCAGGCTTCAGAACGGGAGAAAATAATAGCAAACGAAATAACTGACAAGAATTAATCTCCAAAGTATACAAGCAGCTCATGCAGCTCAATACCAGAAAAACAAACAACCCAATCAAAAAATGGGCCAAAGAACTAAACAGACATTTCTCCAAAAAAGACATACAGATGGCTAATAAACACACGAAAAGATGCTCAACATCACTCATTACTAGAGAAATGCAAATCAAAACCACAATGAGGTATCATCTCACACTGGTCAGAATGGCTGCCACCAAAAAGTTCACAAACAATAAATGCTGGAGAGGGTGTGGAGAAAAGAGAACACTCTTACACTGTTGGTGGGAATGCAAACTGGTACAGCCACTATGGAGAACAGTGCAGAGATTCCTCAAAAAAACGGAAATAAAACTGCCATATGACCCAGCAATCCTACTGCTGGGCATAAAAACCGAGGAAGCCAGAAGTGAAAGAGACACACATACCCCAGTGTTCATCGCAGCACTGTTTACAATAGCCAGGACATGGAAGCAACCTAGATGTCTATCGGTGATGATGGATAAGGAAGTTGAGGTACATATACACAATGGAGTATTACTCAGCTATAAAAAACAATGGATTTGAGTCAGTTCTAATGAGATGGATGAAACTGGAGCCTATTATACAGAGTGTAATAAATTAGAAAGATAAACACCAGTATAGTATATTAACGCATACCTATGGGGAAACAGTGGAAACAGTGTCAGACTTTATTTTTGGGGGCTCCAAAATCACTGCAGATGGTGACTTCAGCCATGAAATTAAAAGACGCTTACTCCTTGGAAGAAGAGTTATGACCAACCTAGATAGCATATTCAAAAGCAGAGACATTACTTTGCCAACAAAGGTCCGTCTAGTCAAGGCTATGGTTTTTCCAGTGGTCATTATGCTTTGGCCACCTCATGCGAAGAGTTGACTTATTGGAAAAGACTCTGATGCTAGGAGGGATTGGGGGCAGGAGGAGAAGGGACAACAGAGGATGAGATGGCTGGATGGCATCACCAACTCGATGGACATGAGTTTGAGTGAACTCTGGGAGTTGGTGATGGACAGGGAGGCCTGGCGTGCTGCAATTCATGGGGTTGCAAAGAGTTGGACGTGACTGAGCGACTGAACTGAACTGAACTGAACTGATAGAATTTAGAAAGATGGTAATGACAATCCTATATGCAAGACAGCAAAAGAGACACAGATGTAAAGAACAGACTTTTGGACTCTGTGGGAGAAGGCAAGGGTAGGATGATTTGAGAGAATAGCATTGTAACATCTATATTACCATACGTAAAATAGATGACCAGTGCAAGTTCGATGCATGAAGCAGGGCACTCAAAGCTAGTGCTCTGGGACAACCCAGAGGGATAGGGTGAGGAGGGACGTGGGAGGGGAGTTCAGGTTGGGGGTACACATGTGCACCCATAGGTGATTTGTGTCAATATTATAAAGAAACTATCCTCCAATTAAGATAAATAAATTAATTTTAAAAGCATTGTATACATTTTCATATTAATCAAATGTTGATCTTATCCTTAAAATGGCTTTTTTTCTATTTACAGTTTCAAATTTTCTATCAGTAATAACACAGTCCAGCTTTACTGAGCATTATGTGCCAAGTACAATGCTAAGAGTCTTTTTTTTTAAATACATACAAAACATCAATCTCAGCATCGATGTCACCCAAAATATACTTTTTACTTTAACCATTCTTTCTAACAGTCTATCTACTTAAAGCAACTAAAAATCATTCCAACTCTCTCATTTGATTTTTTGGGCTCCAAAATCACTGCAGATGGTGACTGCAGCCATGAAATTAAAAGATGCTTACTCCTTGGAAGGAAAGTTACAACCAAGCTAGATAGCATATTAAAAAGCAGAGACATTACTTTGTCAACAAAGGTCTGTCTAGTCAAGGCTATGGTTTTTCCAGTGGTCATGTATGGATGTGAGAGTTGGACTGTGAAGAAAGCTGAGTGCCGAAGAATTGATGCTTTTGAACTGTGATGTTGGAGAAGACTCCTGAGAGTCCCTTGGACTGCAAGGAGATCCAACCAGTCCATCCTAAAGGAGATCAGTCTTGGGTGTTCATTGGAAGGACTGATGTTGAAGCTGAAACTCCAATATTTTGGCCACCTCATGCGAAGAGTTGACTCATTGGAAAAAACCCTGATGCTGGGAGGGATTGGGGGCAGGAGGAGAAGGGGATGACAGAGGATGAGATGGCTGGATGGCATCACTGACTCGATGGACATGAGTTTGAGTGAACTCCGGGAGTTGGTGATAGACAAGGAGGCCTGGCGTGCTGCAATTCATGGGGTTGCAAAGAATCTGACACGACTGAGCAACTGAACTGAACTGAATGTCCTCAACTGTGCTTATTATTAAACTAAAAGTTGCCATTTATTCCCTAATAACCTTCTCAGCATATGGAGAGTCAGTGGCTCATTGATTTTACCTGGAGGGACTGGGAGAAAATGACAACACATTTCTGACTATTCTAAGTGCTTCTATAAACTTTCATACAAACATGAACTTCAGTTGTGATAATGTCAGTTATAATCACCAGACATTCATCTCACATATATCAGGTATATATTTGCGTCTGAGGGCATGTGCTGGGGAGAGTAGACTCAGGTAATATCCAGTGGCATGGACAGTACATCAGAGGTTCAGAGACAAACAAAGGTCACCAGAGGGCGACGTTCAGCTGGACTGTAAAAGACAACCAAACGTTTGCTTAACAGGAGGAAGGACAGAAGGGAGGAGGATAGCAGTGGTGAAGAGCACTGAACACAGGCGTGATTTAGGCTACTCACCAGCACCTGAAATTCCACCTGCACAAACAAAACAAATCATCTACCACCAAACAAGCCCTTGCTAAGTCACTTCAGTCGTGTCCAACTCTGTGTGACCCCATAGACGGCAGCCCACCAGGCTCCCCCATCCCTGGGATCCTCCAGGCAAGAACACTGGAGTGGGTTGCCATTTCCTTCTCCAATGCATGAAAGCGAAAAGTGAAAGTGCAGTTGCTCAGTCGTATCCAACTTAGCGGCCCCACGGACTGTAGCCTACCAGGCTCCTCCATCCATAGGATTTTCCAGGCAAGAGTACTGGAGTGGGTTGCCATTGCCTTCTCTGAAACGAGCCCTTCCCACCCCCAAATCTATTTCCCCTTCTGACTCTCCTCTGGCTGTTAGGCATTGCCATCATCATCTCTGCAGTCACCTTGGAATCGTCTCTGAGTTCTCCTCTCACACCCCAAGCCTAGCCAGTCACCAAGTTCTGTAACTCTGTCTCCCAGGTTCTGCTCTCATATTGCCCCTTTTCTCCATCCCATTGTCACTGTGATATTTCAGGCCTCAGAACAGTTGCACTGGACAGTTGCAATAGCTACTAATTATTTCCTGTTTCCTCTTCTAATTTATTGGGTGCCCAAGGTAAGCTTTCTAAATCTCAGCTCTGACTAGCAACTCACCTGCTCAAAATGTGCTAATGGCTCCCCTGCACCTATAGACCAGGCCATAAATCTTTTTTTTTTTTTTGGCTGCGCAGCTTGTGGGATCTTAGTTCACCAACCAGAGATTGAACCCTGGTCATGGCAGTGAAAGCGCCAAGTCTTAACCACTGGACCACCGGGGAGTTCCCCAGACCGTGAATCTTTTAACCAGACATTGAAGTTGATCTGTGAACAGGCTACAGCTTATCTTTGTAGCCTCACTTCCCACTACGTGGTCCCCTATAAGAACTCTGTGTTTCAACCAAAGTAGACCATTCATTGATGATCTCTGCTGACACCACAGGCGTTTCCCTCTCTGGGCCTCTGTCTATGCTAGTCCCTCTTTTCTTGGCCTAGATTCCCACATCTTTCTGTCAAATACTGCCCATCCTTCCTGCCCAGTAGAAATCTACCTCCTCCCTGAAGCCTTCCCTAACCCTCCTGCTAGGACAAACTCACCGTTCTCAGAATCTCTGCAGCACCACTTCTGTAGTCCTTGGACAACAGGAATTTTATTCCACACCAGCCTAGAGACTTTTTAGTTCTTACCCACCTCTAGCACCCAGTCCATGGCATAGCAGAAGAGAACATGCTTTTCCCCTCATGGCCTCAGTTTTCACGTCTGTAATATGAACATAATCCAATCCAACTCACAGGAATATCGAGAGAATTATATCAAGTAATACATGCAAATTCCCAGCACACAGTAGGTAAATCATCAAATCTAAAACCCATTCCTCTCTTTCACACAGCAGGAGATGTTGAACCAATAAAACCCTGCATGCTTCATAGTTTGCAAAAAGATGTTATTATTTTTTTTTTTTTCAGTGAAGGAGGGAAAGAGAGATGGAGGAAATACATGAGCACAGAGTCACTAACTAGGTAGGAGATATGAGTAGCCCTGTCTGACGGGTATGAACAACCCACACTGGAGATGGCAGGTTAGACTATGAAAGAGCTGGGATGCTTAACGTGATAGCTTCAGGGAGTTTTAGATTCCAAAGTGGGGCAGTGTTTAGAGTCTACCAGTCTACATGATGCGATGAAGGACAAAGGACCAGGAGATCACAAAGAGGCTGCTGTAGTGATGCAGGAAAGAAGGGCACAGCTATCTGGCCATGAGGGGATTCTGGCCATGAGGGAGCAGACAGGAATAGGGGGAAAATGGCAGGATTGGTGAGTGCTGACAGATCAAGTGACTGGAGGACGCCTACCAAGCCCAGTCACAGAGAGCTCCGGGCTCCGGTAATTAGGAGAACAGAAGAACAACCAGAGAACTGAGAGATAGCCGGGAGGTGGGGCGAGCACAGGGCACACGCAGGAAGAATACACATTTGCTCTTTTGGTTTGAGGTGCAACACAGGCGGAAGTGAGCAAGTAGTGCTCAGTGGTCCTGAGGGACTGAGAAACCACTGTAGACACAAAACCCTCCTTTGGTGCATGAGGGCCGACACGGATTCCCTGAAGAAAAATCAGGTAGGACAAAGGGTCCCACAGGCCAACCCCTGAGCTCTCGGGGGAACAAGGGACAGGGGATGCAGCGCATGTCTGCCTGTCCACCAGCCATCACCTGGAAGGAGGTCACGGCTAGGCTGCTTTCCTCCCTTACACTGACAAGACACAGGACTGCAAAAAGGGGGTCCCATATTGTTTCACATGCAGAGAGAAATTCAGAGATTTAATGCCTTCTCTAAATAGAGAGCTGGATTACCCAGAGAGGAGGATAAAGTACACTTAGAGCCTAAAGTCCAGTCTGGCATTAGAGTTTAAAATTTATGAGCTGGGTGACCATGGCTTAGTCACTTAAATTCTTTGGCTCTCAGGTGTTTTATTTGTTAAAATGCAATAGCAGTATCTCATGTGCCAGAAAGGACCAGAAGATTTCAGGAGGTCTCTCAGTTCAGAGATCTATGATCCGGTACTTAATCTAAACCCCGAAGGTCAGACTCCAGTCTCTCTGAACCCCTGGGCTGTGACTCACTGCAGAAGCCACATGGTACAGAGATGCTGAGAAACCTGGCAAAAGCACAGTTCAGAGTGGGGGTAGAAGTTCCAGCCGTCAGGCCCCAGTCAAAAGAAGGTACAGCAAGAATATTAAAGCTGGCCCAGGGACAAAAGATAATTAATCTTCAAGGCAATAAAAATATTTAGTTCATTCATCTGAGAGAAATGACAAGAGAGAAGATAGATATTTGCTTTTCTCCCCACTCTGTTCTGACGAGGTTGCTCTGGATGGATCACAGAATGTTTAACGAACATTTAATATAAGAGCCTGAGATGCAAACAAGTAAATGATGAGGGGCCTTGGAAGCAAGCAGCGGAAGCTGACGTTGTAAAAACTGCAACCAGGGCAGAGGTTTCCAGAGAAGAGGTTTGAGAAGAGCTTACTTGCAATTGTTCATGTGACAAGGGCCGACTCCTTGGAAAAGACCCTGATGCTGGGAAAGATTGAGGGCAGGAGGAGAAGGGGGTGACAGAAGATGAGATGGTTGGATGGCATCACCGACTCAATGGACATGAGTTTGAGCAAGCTCCAGGAGATGGTGCAGGACAGGGAAGCCTGGCATGCTGCAGTCCATGGAGTCGCAGAGTCAGACATGACTGAGCAACTGAACAATAACAGCATGTGACCAGAGAAATGAGAAGATAGGGGTAGATTTGAGGGACATTGCAGAGGTGAAATCACAGGATTTTATAATTTTTTAAAGGTCTTTATTGAATTTGTTACAATGTTGCTTCTGTTTTGGTCTTTTGGCCATGAGGTATATGGGATCTTAGCTCCTAGTCCAGGGATGGAACCCATACCTTGAGTTGGAAGGCAGAGTCTCAACCACTAGACCACCAGGAAGGTCCCAGTATTTGATCACTGAATGGATAATGAAAGAGAAGACAGGGCACACTGAAGCTGCCTGACCTTTCTAACTGACCCCAGAATTAGGGCATCACCAAAGTAAGCAAGAGGTCAGCCATGGAGAGAGAAAAAAAGGGGAACCTCTATGCCCTCTATGCTGATGATCTTTAAGAAGACAACAGCCATCAGCAGTGAACAATCCCTCCTCCACCTCATCTTTACAGGCTTTGAAGGCATGAGCAGAAGGCACCAGAGCAGCCAGCCCATATCTGTTCCATGCACAGAACAGAGCAGTGGGCATCTGGGGCCGGAGGGGACGTTTCAGAGGGAAGAGGAGAAAATATGAGAAGCCCACTGCATTAGACCTTATCCTGGTTGTGCGTCTCGTACCCTGTCTTCCTTAGAGAGGGCGAATGAGGGCTCCAAGAAACAGAAAAACATCGTCAAGGCTGGAAGTGGAAGCATGGGTCACAGCCAGAACCAGTGGAGCAGAGGGGGTCCTCCAGGAGAAGAGCCTGGGTCCTCCAAGCTGCCCTTGGCAACAGCCAGCATGAACAGCTGAGAACTAAGGACCACTTTTAAGTGTCCCTGACTAATGAGGCAAAGGCCAGGGGTGGATAAGCTCAGGAAAGACTATAGAGGACCCTGGCCAAGCCACAGTGACCTGTATGGGCATTCTACTGTGACTCCTGCCTTTCACTTCCTTTATGTAACCATGTTAAGGAGGATAGGTGGCTCTTGACAAACTTCAATTTACAATCTCTCTCCAGCTTTTCTGTCTCTTCCAACCACTTCTACGAATGTTCAGATGATGTTCACTCTAGTGACAAGTCCTAGTATGACCCTAAAATGAGAATATATGGAAATTTCTATGAATGTGTCAGCCCTCTGGGTGGAAACCTGCCAAGTATCAAGAAGCATTTCTTCTTTCCTTCCCTCCCTTCCTTCTTTCCCTTTCTTTCAGCAAATACCAATTAGATGCTAGGCCTATTAATTTGCAAGTGAATATAACCTTCTAAAGCCAGGAAAATTATTTAGAGGCATTTAAAACCACCTGCTCTGACCTAAAATAAAATAAAAGAACCTCTGATTTGAAAAGGACAGGATCTGTTCTGGCCATCCAACTACCAGGACCATCAAAGGCTAATCTTCAGAGCTGGAATGTCTGATGACTATTCTAATGGGGCTTATTCTTCTGTTCATTCCACTTATCTCACGCCAGAGGCCACCTGACATGTGAGTTATCAATATCAACTGTATTCCAAAACAAGTTGGCCTTGAGGTTGGCTTTGAAAGATCCTGTGCAGATTGTTCATTTGCTCAGCAAACTGTGGTGCATCTATCCAAAACTGGTATACATTTCTGCATTTCAACTGTAACATCAATACCTGATCCAAAGACAGAACTCCTCATATTGAATTGAGACTATCCAAAAGATTCAGGGAAAAGTACTAGGGAGGTTGTTTTATTCTCACTCTCTGATTTTGCCTTAAAAGGGAAAAAGAGATGCTGTATAGAATTAAAATGGTCAGGCAAAAGTTGTATTTAAAGCAAATTTCAGTAAATTTAAGCATATTTTATTAAAAACAACTTTCAGCCAAAATGAGCCAAATTCTCTCACAGAATAACATAAAAATTCAATGACCTGGATTCCTGCCATGCTCAACTTTTCTGACTGTGCGAATTTGAGCCCTTGCTCTAAGACAAGACCCATTTCTACCAAGCATTCTTGGGGAGGCACCAGCCCTTCTGAAAAAGCAGTCCTGGCCTGATCTGGCTTGGCTTGAGGAAGGAATGGAATGTAACTAACCATCAAGGATCCAAGTGATCTAGGAGTCCAATGCCAGCAGGACCCAGGTCTGTTCCCTAATTGGTAATTTATAGGTAGAGACCACTGAGCATCTGTGAGTTCACATGATGGGATCAAAAAACAATGATAGGAGTGAAACCCAGAAGGAGGAGTGGATGTTCTCAGAACTCTGTCAGAAATGAGGCCAAGTGCATGACTGGGCAGAGTATGGCTACAACAGCAGTGAGCTGGCCTATCTTCCAGCCCCTTCCTCGCATGCCTTCATTTGTCCATCTACAAAACAAGGAGCCTAGAAGAACAGATTCCTGAGGATCTATCAGCTCCTACATGCCGAGATAGAGTCTAGCCCCAGAACAGTGGGGAGGTCTCCAGTCACCACAAGGCTGTCCAGAGGCAGCATGGGCAGACCACCAGCATCCTCCCCTCAGTGCCTGCCATGTTGACCCAATTCATTGCTCAAAGCCTAGCTTGAATGCCACTGCCTTCAAGAAGTTGCCCCTGAACCTTCTGGCATAATCACTCCCATCTCCTTTTAGGAGACCCTGATTTATCTTGGTGCTCAGCACTGAGACTTTCAGAGATGAATTCAATAACCTTTGGGGGGTGCAGGGTGAGAGAGGAAGGAAGGGAAACCAGGAGAAAGGCAAATGGAAATGGGACTGTTAGGGGAAGCACACTTATTGAAAATGCCCACCCTGGCCAGGCACCATAGTAACCATTTGCATGAGTTGTTTTACAACAGAAGGTCCTGGTGAGGAACAGGGAACTAATAAGCCTCCACCAACCAGAAGAATTCGGGAAAGGTCAAAAGGAGACACCACCTGTCTGACCACCTCCCAGAATCCTTCTCTCTGGCATCCATCTTGGCTGAGCAAGGCGTGCACCACAGGAAGGACTCTGAGTCAGAATGATTGGCCAAAGACAACCCGGAAACTAATCCCATCACCATAAAACCCGAGACTGCAAGCCACGTGGCAGAACAGTTCTCTTGATTTCCCTTACCCTCCTGCTCTCCACCGGGGTGCCCTTTCCCAATAAAATCTCTTGCTTTGTCAGCACATGTGTCTCCTTGGACAATTCATTTCCAAGTGTTAGACAAGAGCCCCATTTCAGGCCCTGGAAGGGGTCCCCCTTCCTGCAACAGGACCAAGCCTTTCCTCAACACTGTGCAGGACTCTCAAACCCCTTGACAAATCCAGCTCTGGAAAACCAAAAGACTTGCTCCACGGTTTGGAACACCAGTGGCTAATGAAGGTTCCATGTGAACCAATCATTGGCTTTTTTTTTTTTTTTTAATTAAGAAAAAGCCATTCCTGAGCTGCCAGATATAAGAGCTTTGCAGTTGTAGAGAAACAGAAGGCAAAATGGCCACAGGAAGGATCACCTGCAAAGGAAAGTGTGGGTGGGGGGTGCTGCAGCGCAGAGCTTGGGGGCGGGGTGCTCGCCGGCGCAGGCTCTGGGAGACAGTGCCATGCTGTGGCCACCTGCCGCCTGTGCGCTGCCTTCCGCAGCCGCTGCAGGTACAGGAGGCCTGCTTCCTGACCCAGTTTTCTCCCCAGTCTCTATTTAGCTGTTCGCTAGTGATGCTTCGGGCATGCCAATCAGACACTGCAGCCTTCAGGGCAGTTTGCTACAACAAATTCACGGTTCCTAGTAAATTCAGTGGAAAAGTACTGTGTCAAGCAGCCTGATTAAACTGACGTCATTTCCACCACTATACACTTTTGTCAAATAAGAAAAAAAAAAGAAGAAGTAGAACACTCAAGGAAAAAAGAGAAAAGAAGGAAATCATGTCTTTTGGATCTTATGAAATCGACTGTGGTTGTGATGCATTTGAAGAATGAGTCTGTCCGTTGTCTTTGGAGCCAAGCCGTCCAAGTCTTGGGCCCTGGGTGAGACCTTGGGCTGTGCTGGAAAGAACACTAGAGTCCAAGTCTGGAGACCCCTCTACCCCTCGCTCACCCTGCAATCTTGGACAGGCTATTTCCAGTCCCTTTGGAAGTGGGGGGTGTGGGAAACCTCTAATAATATACACTTATTGCTAAAGCAGCCTGTAAGCCCAATTCTCCAGACTGTCAAACTGTCAAAAAAAAAAAGTTTTTTTTTATGGAAAAAAAGAATCATGTACTTTTATAGAGCGACCGAAACAAAAACTGAAGTAGAGGGCCTCGGTTCTGGTCCTAGCTTTGCTACTAGCTAATCGTGACCTTGGGCAAACCACACCATCCCCTAGAGATCTCCTGCTACTTCTGCTGCTAAGTCACTTCAGTGGTGTCCGACTGTGCAACCCCATAGACAGCAGCCCACCAGGCTCCCCCGTCCCTGGGATTCTCCAGGCAAGAACACTGGGGTGGGTTGCCATTTCCTTCTCCAGTGCATGAAAGTGAAAAGTGAAAATGAAGTCACTCAGTCGTGTCCGACTCCTAGCAACCCCATGGACTGCAGACTACCAGGCTCCTCTGTCCATGGGATTTTCCAGGCAAGAGTACTGGAGTGGGTTGCCATTGCCTTCTCCGAGAGATCTCAGAGTCTCCTGCAAAACAAGGAAGATGAGCTGGATGATCTCTAAGGCCCCTTCTGGTGCTGATGCTCTATTCTATTCTGTAAAAGATCAAACCCATCAGCACAGCCATGGAGAGGACAGTTCCAAGTGTCACCAACCTGGAGCATCTCAATCTGCCCACACCACGCTTCCTCTTCTCTTGATGGGGAGTAGTTACATGTTCTTTTCTGTGTTTAAAGATTTTTCTATTCCACAAATGCAAAACACTCGTCCTCTCCTCCTTTAGTGGTAACTTAGCAAATAAAGTCACCTTGTATCTCACTCCCCCCCAGGTAGCCTCTTAGAAGAGGCTGGCACTATCCAGACAGAGAGGGAATGATGGCTACCAGAGGAAACCTGAGTGATACTTCTTGGTTGATCTGCAGTGTCACTGTTTCCAAGTGCAAACAGAAAAAATGCCCTGGACACTGACCAGACAGATAATAAAGGTAGGGTTAGCCAGAAGAAGAAGGACCTTGCAGGGAGAATGGGGTAAGGGAAGAGAGCCAACTGGAAAACAAATATCAGATTTCTCTTCTGACTGCAAACAGGGACCACATAAAGGAGAAGGCAAGGTAGCACACGTAAGGGAGAGACAAAAGAGCACGTGTCCTCTCAGTCGCGTGGACAGCTAACCGGTTAGTAGCTCCAGAAATTCCACCTTCTGTATATTCTGAATCCATTCACTTAGTCTGTCCACTATTGCTGCCCTAACCTTAGTTCAAGTTCTCATCAGCTCAGGCCTCAGTTACTGCCACAGTCTTCTGACTCACCTCTTCTGTCTCTCTCCGATCCATTCTTCCCCCTGCCACCGTATCTATCTTTCTAAAATGCTATGCTTAACAAGTCACTCTTCTACTTAAGATCTTTCTATGACCCTTCGTCACCTTTAGAATGAAATAAAAGTCCTGTACAATCTGGTTCCAGACTACTTCTCTTGCCTAATCCTCACCATCCCTACAATCTCTACTCCAATCAGGTCAAAGTGCTTGCAATTCCCTAAACTTGATGCTCTGGGCCTTTATATAAGCAGATCTTTCTAACTGGCACTTTGCTCTCCCCACAATTCCCCCAAACCACCACCACCACCACTCTCTCTAAGCCAACTTCAACCCATCCCTTAGGACTCAGTTCAGACATCAGGCTCTCCTCCAAGAAAACTTCTCTGACCACCCCCTGCTGCTGCTGCTAAGTTGCTTCAGTCGTGTCCGACTCTATGAGACCCATAGATGGCAGCCCATCAGGCTCCACCGTCCCTGGGATTCTCCAGGCAAGAACACTGGAGTGGGTTGCCATTGCCTTCTCCAATGTATGAAAGAGTGAAAGTGAAGTCGCTCAGTCATGTCTGACTCTTAGCGACCCCATGGACTGCAGCCTACCAGGCTCCTCTGTCCATGGGATTTTCCAGGCAAGAGTACTGGAGTGGGGTACCATTGCTTTCTCTGACCACCTCCTGCCCTCTGCCAAATCTGGATCACATGTCCCTCCTCCTATGCTCCCACAAAAACGTTTGTTTATGCCTTAACAATCCTTACCAAATTGAACCATAAAGGCTCCTGATTCTTTATGGTTTCCTCAACCATGTTTTAACAACTCAGAGCCCCCAGTCCTTTAACGCAGTGGTTGACATCGGCATACAGGAAATGCTTGATGAGTAAGTGAATGAATGAATAAATATATACAGGAAATGGAGCCTTCCTGATAGGAGGGGGAGCCTTAGTCTATCACAGAGGCAAGACTGACAGGAAGAACCTTGAGAAATATTGAACAGATTAGGAGAAAAAGGACAAGGGTCTACGGTTCAGATCAAGGGTAAACTTGACAGTGGGAAAAATAAAGGCAGGGACCAGCAGGAGCTCTAGCTAAGAGAGATGAATGGGGTTCCATGGCCAGCATGGGAAGTCACAGAAAAATCTCAGGGTCTGAGAGAAACAAACTCCTTCCTGCTGAATTCTATGGAACACTTCCAAGACTAAAAAGATAGAGAAGCTGCAGAAAAGGTAATAAATAGTTTAGCTTGGAATCACAGAAAAAGCTGGAGCTTATGCCAGAACAAGTCTAAGAGATCAAAGAGTACTGGTAGGAGAAGCCAGGAGAACAATGGAGAGAGAACAGGGTTTGGAGTGAGATGGCTCTGGGACCTTGGGCAAGCCAAGCCTTTTGTTTTTCTCTAGGGAGCTTAGATTCTTTATTGGTAAAATGGGAATATAATACCCATTTCCTAGAATTCTTTAAAGGAACATATGAGATATGTTACACTTGGTAAGTGAAAGGAACAATGTAATTGGCCATCTATTATTAAGAATGTTAACCAGAGCCGTGCTTCTCCTGTCCCAAGGCATCTGGTGCTTCTAAGTTGTTCCATATTCCTTGTGAAGGGAAGGAACCCATTGATAAATGAACATGCTCCAAGATATGAGGGGCCCAATATGTTATCATTTCCAGTGGGAGATGCTGCTGCAAAGAACGATGCTAACAAGGATGAACCTGCAAGCTAGATCAGAGCCCAGCAGGCAGAGTCATGTGTCATTTTGTGTGAGTAACTATCACAGTATGGATGTCTTATTGATGATATGACTAAGCATCATTATACTATGAGACTCATATAGAGGACAAGCCAGAACTACCTCTGAAAGGAATGGAGAGACAGACGTGCAAGTCCCAAAACCTTAACTTTTCCTATTGCCATGTGCATATATGCCATTAAAGCAGCCCCAACCATTGGCCTCTTGGCTCTTGCATGGAAAAGCCCCAGCCTTTATGCATTATATCTACATGACTTTAGAATAAGCTACCTAAGCCCATCCCAACCCCAGTTTTCTCATCAATAAAATGGATGAACAACTCCTGTCCTAATTAAGTCACAGGACTGTTGTGAGATTCCAATGAGATAAAAAGGGTGTGAAAGCTCCTTGCAAGCTGTAAAGTCAGTGCCTATCTGAGGGCCTGACATTCTGAAACTGACTGTGAATAAGGTCAACCCTGGCAAAACAGATCCAGGGAGGAAAAAAATAATCTGTACTAGCAACTCTGGCTTTGCCTGTCCTTTTGAGTAGCATATGACCCTGGGGATGCACCAGCTACAGGCAGCATCTGGCCAAGGGCAAGCAGTCCTCTCTGCACAAGCCTATATCAGCAAACTAGACCCAATCACGACCTCCCCGCATCAACCCTGCTTTCCTCCAGCCCCACACACATATGGTGTCCTAGCCTATGCAGATGTCCTGTGCACTCAGAAACTTCAGCTCTTTGTAGATGAACATATTCAGATAATGAGAGGCTCCTGGAAATATACCCCCGGCCCATGGCTCCCAGCCCTTGCTCAAAGCTGTCTCTGGAGGCAGGCTGTCCTCAGTACACCCAGACAAAGCTTAAGAAATTAGCAGCTCCAGATACTGGTCATCATACCCGATGGTATCCATGGTGCTGGAATTAACCAGAGATGAAGTAAATGCACACACAGCCACATTAAAATAACAGAAACCTCTGTCTCAAAGGTTCTGAGTTTCATGTGTAAAAATTCTTCCCTAGATAAAATGGCCTATAGTTTCAGGAAGGAGGCCTTAACAGCACTATCAATTCATCAGTTACGCCTAGGACAAAACTGGCCTAGGGATGCAGTGGCACTTGGCTCCCCTGGCATGATCAAAAGGTACTGATCATTGCAATGCCAGTGATTCCACCAAGAGCCCTCAAAGAAGACCACAGTTGGAGGGTGGGCAGGCTTTGCAGCCTAGCTGTACCTCAACCCTTGTCTCTAATACCAGTGATGCAACCCTACGCTGAGCCCAAATTACATGGACCATGGTACTACCTCTTAACTGGCCTCCCTGTCAACTTCCAACCCATTCATTCTCCAAGAGTAGTAAGGGAAAAGTCTGATGATATCGCTTCTGTTTAAAAACCATTCATAGTTCTCTCTAACTGCAAAACTGAATGAAGTTGAAATCTCTAAGCCTAGAATTCAAAGACCTTCTCTAGCTGGCCATAGCCAACAATTATAAATGTTGCTTTAATTATTTCCTTTCATGCTCTTTAGGCTCCAGCCCCAAATGAACTCCTTCTGATACCTGAACTCAGCCTGTAATTCTTATCTTTGCACTTTGTCTATGCTGTGTACTCCATTTGGAATGCTTCCTTCTTATCCAAATCCTACCGGATTTTCAAGCCATCTCAAATCCTACCTCTTCCATGAACCTTTCCCTGATTTTTCTAGTTTACATTATTTTAGCTACCCATTATCTTTACTTGGGAAACTCCTATAAAATACTGATGCCCAACCATCACTCAGAGATGCTGACTTCGTATGGAGTGGGACCTGGCAACTGAGTTTTTAAGTTCACAAGGTGTTTCTAATGTGTAGGATTTAAAGATCATTGTCCTAGTTAGAAGTAACCTTTCTCTTCATTGAGCTGAAGGGAAGTTTTATATAAATAGACATAATTTCTAGCTTCTTGTGTATTTTTATTTTTAAAAGATTTTACTGAGTGTTTATTTTATCCATGCACTAACCTAGGTGCTAGAGTATAGCAGTGATCAAAACAAAACCCCTGCTCTCATGGGGCTTACATTCTGATAGACAGATACAAAACAAATAATACAAGGTCAGGTGATAAATGCTATTAAAAGTAGGGTAAGGAGACAGAGAACAAAAGGAGAGGGCCTCTTTTAGAGACAGTGGTTACAGTATGTACACAACTTATCTACCCCTAAGACAGCATGTTATGTGACAATGAAACCTGTGTCTAATTTACTGTTGTATCATTCATAGCTTTTTGCATAGTGCTTGGCACATAATAGATGCTCAATAAATAAATGATTGTATATGAATGAATGAAAGAATGAATGAGTGAATGGATTTGTGTGGCTTATCTACAGTTACATCACCCATAGTATACAGGGCAGTACTTGAAATGTTGGAGACTAGATGCTCAATAGATAGTGGTTGGGTGGGTGAATTTGACTGCATTTTGGGACAAGTTATTATGATGGCACATGTTCCTGGGAATAGGTCATCAAAAGAGCACAGAATATCAAGCTGATCCTGAGATCACTGAGCTCAATCTCCTCATTTTAAAGATAAAGGTGATATCCAGAGAGGTGATTATCTAACTAACCTAAGAACACAGAAGAAATCAGAGGGAGAGCTGACCTGAGTCCCTACCTCTTTTGACTCTGGGTCCAGTGCTCATTCCATCAAACTGAAATACCTCTCCTATTAGCATCAGAAAGTTACTCTGAGAGCTGTTACATCAAATGGCTCAAGAAGTAATTCAGATTAGCATCAACAGAACTAAAGAAAGTCTCAATTTTCTTTGGTTCCACAACAATCTTTCCTGATGGCTAAAACATGGTACATTTAACAGACAACTTCATCCTTGCTACACCTCACTGTCCCATTCCACCACCCCCATCAAGACAGGCAGACAGGACCTCCTCCCTCCCCAGAGTAGGCGAGCAGTTAGTTATTTCCAACTGTAAATATAACTCGAAACATTTCCCATTTTCTATCCTTAGCCATAGTTTCAATGAAATATGGAATACACAACCCCAGGCTAAATGCAAAATCCTATGCAAAGAAGCCAGTGGCTGGAAAACCAGAGAAGAGCTTAAGGCCCTGGCAAGGTGAGGGAGACCATCAACTGGGGCTGTTGATGAAGTGATGGGGTATGTGTGCTCTAAGCAAGAAGCTGGCTTTGTTGTGGGAAAACAAGCCCTGACCATAAAAAAGCAAGTACAACATTTTCTTTCCATCTTTCTTAAAATCTTGTAGAATCATAGAATCCATCTGGATGCGATAGAGACCAATTTCCTAGAAAAATATTCCAAACAAAATGCTTTTCCTCAAGACAGCCAAATATTATACAGTCAGCCTGGGCTTCCTTGGCTGGCCTGGGCTTCCTTGCCTGGCCTGGACTTCCTTGGCCTTCTAATAAATAGAATGCTCCATCACCTAGTCTTTCTGCACCTTTACAGTCAAGAGATGGTCAAAATGTGGGCTGCCAAGGCATCTAGGGCTCCCAAAGGGTTTTCTGAAACATCAAAGAAAAACTGGACTTAATGTAACTTTTAATGTCAAATATATTGCGTTCTATTGCTGTGTGTGTGTGCGTGTGCTCAGTCGTGCCTGACTCTTTGTCACCCCATAGACTGTAGCCGGCCAGCCTCCTCTGTCCATGGAATTTTCCAGGAAAGAATACTGGAGTGGGTTTACCATTTCCTACTCCAGGGGCTCTTCCCAACCCAGGGATCAAACCCAAGGTCTCCTGCATTTCCTGCAGAGGCAGGCAGTTTCTTTACCACTGAGCCACCTGGGAAGTTAGGGAAGCTCCTCTATTACAGTATTTCTTTGGTTTTATTTTAATATTGGACATAGATGAAAGAGAAGTAGAGAGATGATTATCTGGAGGAGAGAGTTCCAGGTCTACCTGACTGTAAGAACCACTAGAGACACTAGGCCTCACCAAATTAAATCACCAGAGTAGAGACCTAGAAATGTGTATTTTTAGCAACCACACCAGTTGACTCTTACAAATTGGTTAACATGGGAAACACCAAGAAAGAAAATCACAGTATCCACTTCAATAGAATTTTTATCAGAATTAAGTGGGACTATATAAAGCTTTTGGCACAGTGCCTGGCACATAATAAGTGCTCAGCAAGTGTTGCTTGTTGTCGTTATTTAATTATTAATAAGACATTCCAGAGCCTTGTCAGTTAATAATTATCATATGGACTTCTACAACTAAAAGAGCAGAGAGCACAAGTACCCTGGCATTCAAGAATTACCATTACTTCCCTCTTTTTTCTTATTAACTTCATCCCCATTACCTCACAACCACAATGGTTCTCAAAGTGTGGTCCCTGACCAGAAAGCATTGGCATCATCTTGGAGATTATTAGAAATGAAAATTCTCAGACCCCAGCCCAGATGTACTGAATGAATACATCATTAACAGTGGGGCCCAGAAATCCAATTTTAACAAGCTTACCAGGTGACCTGGAGGCAGGCCTTAGCTTGAGAGCCGTCACCCTAACCTCTTGCTACTCCAAATATGGTCCCAGGATTGGCGGTGTGGCATATCAGAAACAGAATCTCAGGCCCCATCCCAGACCTACAAAATCAGATTCTGCATTTTAATGAAGCTCCCAGGTGATTCGCACTCACCATAATATTTGAGCAGCACTGTCCTAGACCACGGAAACTTCCAAAATGCACAAAATCAAAGGAAAATAAATGTTCTGTTGTTTTGAATGTTGTTAAATGACATTTATAAGTACTTATTAGGACTTACTGTCCTTTATTCAGGTTACCTTGCTGATCCTCATTAAGCCTAGTGGTAGAAATTTTTATTCCTGCTTTACAGATTAGAAAATCGAGGCTCAGGTCAGTAAAGTTCCTTGCTGAAAATCACACAGCTAATAAGTGGTACAGCTGGTTATCTCTCTGTGACCTTTCTTCACCTCAGAGTGCCTTTGGATAGTGGCTGGCAGTCTGGCTAAGCGGACACTGACTGCCTGCCAGTACAAATGGGCATCTTCAAAAAAAAAGAAGCAGTCCCCAACTTATGAATGAACAAGCCACCAAAAGTGTGTGATTCTAAGTCAGATATTTGGAACTCCTAATGGAATTACTCCTAACAACTATTTACATCATGACTTCTACGAGAAAATGCCTTCTGAGTTATAGCACCAGACGATAGCAGCTCCATGCAGACTCAATACACCTGGACTCCAGAAACTTGTGAGTACTGCATTCCTATCAGCATAAGGGGAAGAACTGCCAAGGCAAATCCCTCTCCAGATGTTCTGGCTTGGGAAACATCCACTCAGTCTCTCGCTCAAAGAGTCACTGAGTGCCTCCTCTGGAAAAGGTGCTGTGCCAGGTGCTATGGGTGGTAAAAGATGAAAATGACCCATGCCTCAATGACTTCACAGTCCTAGAAGGGAAATAAAGTACACACACCTGCATCCCAACCTAAAATCCAAGGTGGAAAGCTGTGAATGACAAGAGAAATGCTGTGGCAGTTCAGAGAAGGGGGCGATCACTTAGGACATAAGGATCAAGGAAGACTTCACAAGGAGGTGCCATCTACAGCCGAGTCCAGGAAAGTAGGCAGATCACAGATTAGGCAAAACCGAAACTTCTGGCAGGTGGAAGAGTGTGAACAAAGACACGAAGGGTGTGAGGGACTTCCCCAGCAGTCCAGTGGTTGAGGCTTCACCTTCCAATGCAGGGTGTGTGGGTTCGAGCCCTGGTTTGGAGCCTGGGTGACTGGGAGAATGAAAATGCCATTGGGAAACCTGGAAATCCAATGGAAGAGCAAGGTGCCTTACAGATACCTTTTCACTGAGTCCTCATAACCCCAGGGCAATGATCACCATGACCTCTGTCCTCAGTTTCCCTTATTCTTGCCCATGCTCACTCTGTCTGCTTGAGCCATGTTGGCTTCCTTGCTGTTTCTCAAACATGCTAGGCCCACCCCCACTTTAGGGCCTTCATATTGGGACATTCTTCACCAGATACCTGTATGGCCACCCCTCGTGTCCGACTTTTTGTGACCCAATGGACTGTAGCTTACCAGGTTTCTCTGTCCATGGGATTCTCCAGGCAAGAATACTGGAGTGGGTTACCATTTCCTTCTCCAGGGGATCTTCCCAACCCAGGGATCGAACCCAGGTCTCCCACATTGGAGGCAGACGCTTTAACCTCTGAGCCACCGGGGAAGCCCTCACCAACCCCACATCTTTTCTCAAATGCCCCCGCTTCAATGAGGCCTACTGAAGACTGCAACCCACACTTGTCCCAGCTTCCCTCTGGAATTCCCAAAGTCCTTACCCCACTCTCTTTCTCTTTCCTTCTTTTTCTTGTACTCATTATCTTCTAACACATGATACACTTTTCTTAATCACTATGTTTACAATCTAATGTCTGTCTCCCCTCAATAAAATGTAAATTCTACCAGGAATTTCTATTTCCCAAATGCCTTGAATAGTGGCTGGCACATAACAGACACTCGATAAATAATTTTTCAGTGAATAACCTCCTTTTATAGATGAGGAAAATGAGGCTCAGAGAGGTCACACAACTTTCCCTAAATAAAAGTGGCAGCCTATATTCAAACACAAATCTAACTCCAGCTTCCACTCTGCCAGGCTGAGTCTTGCTTTAGACAATTTAGAGGGCGCAGTGGTCTACCTAGGAGGCAATAAGAAGGCAGTAAGAAATGTGAAATTAGAACCAACAGCAACCAGGCCTAAAAGACAGCAGACTCGGCCTGGCTGGGGCCTGAACTGCCTATGGCCTGAGAAACAAGCACTTTGACCCGAGAATCACCAAGAGAACCAACGGCTTCATTTTCCAAGTGCAAGTCTGAAGAATCAGGCCAAGTTCTCCAGCAAAGCAGCTCCTAATTTTTCCAGCTGTCTAACTTGTCAAATTATAAACACATCTTCAGGAGAATGTATTTAACAAAGGGACATGTTCTATTTCCTTTTTTACCACCCATCCAGTGGATCTGCCCTTGGCTTCCTTGCCTTTCCAATCCCCCTGCATAATCCATACATCACAGGCTCCATTTACAGCACAGTACATTAAGGCACTGGAGCCGCTTAAAATAAACAGGGTTGGCAAACTGTAATTATTTCCAGCAAAAGAGTTGGTGCTGCATTTTGACAGTCATCTGATATATTATTGTACTCGATGCTAAAACTCGAAGCTGTGAAACTGCAAAATTAAAAGAAAGCATTTTTTTTTTAAGTTTCTAACGTACTCATTATTAAATTACAAGGCAGGTCATTTGTGGTGAGTCAGTCCCAAACCGGAAGGATCACAATGAAACACTGCAGAAAGCTTGACTTCTTTGTGTAACCTCTAGCATCCACCATCCAAGGCCATTGTGAAGATTAAATGAGATGGCAGAGCCAGCCCAGCACCCGGGCCAGAGTAGGTCCTCCATAAACGTCAACTTTCCTCCTTAATTGTTATTGTGATTTTTCCAGCAGCAGAATTTACAAACTACTTCCATTTGTTCATTGGTTCATTATCCCATCATCTCCCAAGAGCTCTCAGTCCACCAGGGAAAGACAAGTAAATAGACAACTCCACACATGGGGCTGAGTGCCAGGAAAGAGGAGGCACAGGGGGCCGTGACACGCAGAGAAAGACCCTTTACCACAGAGGCCCTGGGAGAGCCAACCTGACAGAGCCAGAAGGAGGAACAGAGGTCGGCAGGGTGTGGGGAAGGTGAGGAAGGCAGAGGGGCCTGGAGGCAAGAACAAGCACACGACTTGGGTAGGCTGCAATCAGAACTGTCCTCGAATGACCAGTACAGGGTAAACAGATGGCACCTACACCGGCAGCGGCCCCTTGTTCTGTGCTGAAGTGACAAAAGGCACTGACTCCTCTGAACAGTGGGAAACGGCTGCCACAGATCACCCCCCTTAGTCCAAATTCCCAGTCAAGTGATCTCTGGCCCTAGCCAGGGAGCCTCCCAGGATTGTTCACAAAGGTGAAACAGGAGAGATGGCTCTTGAAAGGAGGACTTGAAGAAACCTCGGTGACCTGGCGGCCACAACCGAGCATGCTGAATCAGCTGCACTTCAGGAAACACAGCGTCCTTGGGGGACGGGGCATATCACTTACACCCAGAAAACTGCTCCTGTCCACGAAGGACAAACTGAAACGTTTAACGTTGGCCTTCAATTATTAAAGGAGCCCAAATGAGCTCTGGCAGTAAGACAGATCACACACACTCATGGAGAGGGCTCTGGCAGGCCAGCCTAAATCGTCTTGAGGTTATTCATCAAGATGCCAACAGACGGGGTGAGACAGAGGGCTCCCTCAGAGATTGTGGGGTCATACCTAGAGCTTGTGGAGGACCCCAGGAAGAGACCGCCATGCCCAGGGCAGGGAAGAGAAGGTCAAAAGAACCTTCCACCACTCTTGGTAGAAAACATAGGGCTTCTTGCCTAGCCCCTGCTGACAAAGATCTTATTAACAACTTTTTGCTCCTTGGTTGGCACTTTCATAGGGGCCAGTCTGAGGCTTCCTGTGTGGTACGTTAAGCTTCCTCAATCGTCTCCTCTGCGGGTATTTTTCAGTGCCTGGGGAACAGCAGCAAGCTGAGGTAATGCTTAGGACTGACCAGGCTTCAAAGGCTACTCTCTGTTTACCAGCGACATGACTTCAGTCTCAGTTCCCCATAGATAAATAAAGATTCAGGCGGTTGCCATGAACTTAACTAACACACATATTATTACATAATAACCTGGCACAACACACACAGGAGGGGCTCCTTATATTTTGCTCCCCACTCTTTTATTCCCTTTCTTTGTGCCCCTGAAGAATTAGAATATTTTCTTCTGTAGGCACTGGATTCGCCTCTTTTGATGTTGGATCAAAACAGTTATCCTTTAGAGCCTCTGCCTGGTTTGACACTAACATCCACATGGGGGTTGCTCTAACAGGGAGAAATGTGGGTAAGATCCTGGGGCTAGCTTGCATGTCTCCTTACTCTGACCTCAGACAGTCCACCGCGCCTCCAACCCCAGCGGACTCATCTATGAGGTCCCTGCAGGTGCAACCTTCTCTCCTCACACCTGATTCCTGTGTTGGTTCAGTGCTGCCACAGGCCCAGGCATCACCCTCCAGACCTACATAGGCCTCAGCCCCTCACCTGGTCTGGGCTACTATATCCCGAGCCCCTGCAGAACAGCGGTCACGTCTCAGAGCTCTCTGACCTGCAAGAATCCAGCGCGTGGCAGAGGCCTAGCCAGAGCCTGTGGGGTGAGAGAGACAGGGTGCCAGAGGGCCCAATCCTGGGACATGTTCTTAGAAGTTCTGTCCTGAGGCCAAGAAAAATTTTCCTAGGATGGAAACGCTCCAGGAAGCCGAGGCAATGACAAATGAGCTGAGCACAGGCAATCTCCAGAGACTCCTGGTACTCCAGAAACCATCCCACTCTCACCCACGCCCTCACCCGCTTGGGGCGGTTGGTGTGAATGGGGCAGGAGGGAGACAGCACAAGTTCCGAACTTGATGGAGGAGGCGCTGCAGAAGGACTGATGAGAAACACAAAGTGGAACAAAAGAGGAGTGAGATGCGGAGTGTGGGTCACAGAGGGAAACAACACAGGGCTGGGTGCCGGGACACAGAGCGGGGTGGGTGTGCACAGCCCCACATTGCCCTCCCCACCCCCTGAGGCACCCTGCACCCCTTCAGCACTGGACTCAGCATCCTGGCCTGATACTGACTTACCTGTCTCACCAACTAGACCACAAGCTCCTTGAGGGAAAAGCTGATGACATATTGCATGTTATATCTACAGTATCTAGCATGCTTGGCCTGAGCCCCAGATCTACTAATTACTAGTTCTGGGATCTTTCCAAGTCACTGAAAAACTCTAAGTCACAATTTCCTAGTCTATAGAGTGGAGAAACAGAGAAGGCAATGGCACCCAACTCCAGTACTCTTGCCTGGAAAATCCCATGGATGAAGGAGCCTGGAAGGCTGCAGTCCATGGGGTGGCTGAGGATCGGACACGACTGAGCGACTTCACCTTCACTTTTCACTTTCATGCATTGGAGAAGGAAATGGCAACCCATTCCAGTGTTCTTGCCTGGAGAATCCCAGGGACAGGGGAACCTGGTGGGCTTCCGTCCATGGGTTTGCACAGAGTCAGACACAACTGAAGTGACTCAGCAGCAGCAGCAGCAGAGTGGAGAAAATAATAAGCTCTATGCCCATGGAGGAGGAAATGATTGAATGGAAAGCCCTAACTGTAGCCTAATGCCTGACTCAGAGTCAGAACTCAACAATGGCTAGATAGTAATAGCACAAAGCAGACATTTATATTCATATATTTATTTTATAAGGAGACCCAACGATTCAACCCAATTTGGTAAAAATGTACACAGAGAGGCACATTTAGGTTTTTTTTTTTTTTTAAGTTTTGCATTTGAAAAATGCTACCTGATGGGAATTCCCTGGTAGTCCAGTGTATGACTGTACACTTCCACTGTATGGGGCCTGGGTTTGCTCCCTGGTGGAGGAACTGACATCCTGCAAGCTGTGTGGCCAAAATAAATAAATATATATATACATAAATATGCTCTCTGTTTAAAAAGTACCAAAAATCAATAAGATTGATTTTTGATCAATCTTAAATACATACAAGCAATTGATTTTTTGATCAATCAATCAGTACATACAAGCAAATGCTTGATGTATTTGTGGTAAGAAAGAGGGATAAACATTCAAACAAATGATTACAAAATTATATAATTAAAAAAAGAGCAAGAATACATCTGAATTACTAAAAGTAGAAAAGAGAAAGAAAACACCTAAGTTTGCCTGGGCATATACTTGAATTAGAAACTAAAGAACTAAAATCTTCTCAAAGGACTGGCAGGTGCAAAGGCACAGGGGCAGGGAGAGAATTTGAGCAATCAGGAATTGCTCTAAGTCTGGCTACAAACAGGGTCTGAGCAAAGGAGCAGTGGTAATACATGGGTTGAAGAGACCAGAAAGAGCCAGCAATTCCCCACAAGTTCTGCCAAGGAGAACAGACTGCTCCTGGGAGACCCTGAGCAAGGAAGGAAGTGCACGGGCACTTCCTGTGTGGAAAGTGAGGAAAGGGGGCAAGACTAGGGATGAACAGGGAGACCACAGGGTAGTAAGAGGGGTTGATGTGGGAAGGGAACAGAGATGGGAGTAAAGGCAGGGGGAAAGGAAGCAAGCCAGCCCAAGGAGCTGGTAGAAAGTAGTCTCAGAAAAAGCACAACTGGCCCTTGGCACTCCCCAAGGCTCCTTCACATAAAGTACAGGCCTAGGAGTTCGATCAATCTCCTCTCCTCATTTGCTACCTTACGATTTGTGCAACAACAGAGAGGCATGAATTGGAGAAGGAAATGGCAATCTACTCCAGTGTTCTTGCCTGGAGAATCCCAGGGATGGGGGAACCTGGTGGGCTGCCGTCTATGGGGTCGCATAGAGTTGGACGACTTAGCAGCAGCAGCAGCAGCAGAGAGGCATGAATATGGAAAATTCCGGCTGAAAGCTTTGATTCAAGTAAGCAGACCCAGAGGTCAGAGTTGCCACTGAGGACTGGACAAAACCACCTACAGCAGGCCTGGGATCAGGGCCAGGACTGTTCTACTCACATGCAAACTTGGGACCCAAGTTTCAGGGACAAAACCTTTCAGGTGTACTTTTTTTTTTAAGCTATTTACAGGAACCCAAGGTCCTCCAAGTACTTCAGAGAAATGGCTTGTATCTAGTTTGTTCTTAAAGAAAAAACACTAGCCTCTCTGCCCTACATGTCTGAGTGCCAATGAAAAGATACAATGAGTCACCAAGTCTCTAGGGTCCCAGAAGTCAATCTGTCACTCTGTCTGTCTCTCTCAATTTCTCTCTCTCTCTCTCTCTCTGTGATGGAAATATACTATTGTCCTGTGAAACTAGCTGCATCCTAATGGCCTTCTGGAGAAGGAAGGCCGGTTCAGGGCCATATGTGACCATTCCTGCTACAACAAAATGGTTGCTTCTGCCACTTCCTTCCTTGGTTTCAATCTAATTAGACGGAGCTAATGAGTAGGCAGCAATGGTGCTTGGTTCAGCTGTTCCAGACCCAAGTGTTCCTTCCTTATTAAAAATAAAGACACCCAAGGGCTCAATTTGGGGGAAATGCACACAGAGAGGCACATTTCCTTTGGAAAAAAAAAATGTTTTGCATTAAAAAAGTGATATCTTTTTAATAACTACCTAAAATTGAATGTGCAACAGCCAGGTCCCCAGCAGTACCTGTGTGCATTTTCAAACCCGTCTTCAAAGACAGAACATTAGAAAGAGACTCAGCTGAGCTCTAGTATCAGCTTGGCCATTTACCAGCTATGTGATCTTGGGCAAAATATGTAACACCCTGAGCCTCCACTTCCTCGGTATCAAATGGGTATAATGCTCTGCCTATCTCACAGTCTGGGAGAGGAATGCCTTGGGAAGTGTTTTGCACACTATATAAAGCACTTTGTCAATACCTAGTCAGTCAACACGTATTTACTATGGGCCTAGCAGGCACCAGGCATTGCTCCCCGTTTGACTGTCACGAGCACTACCAACACTGCACCCCTTCCAGCTTGGTCCCTGGATGTCAATTTCAAACACAGCCTGGCTGAGGGGTCTCAAGTCAAGTACCCATTCATCCAGTCTTCTCCCATTGAAGCATTTAGTCACTTGCCTCATCAGGAGACACCTAATGATATCTCAACCCTTGGAGATGTTAGTATAACTGATGACGGGAGCCTCTTGGCACGTCTGATCCCCCAAAGGGCCTGATCCTGAGAAGCTTCCTGCACCTTAATCTCTATAACCACAGAATAAGATGATTCTTACACGAAAGTAGCCAAAGACAGGAAGGGTGAGCAGGTAAACAGAGGGTAAGCCTGCGTGATTACATTTTTCTGGTCTCAGAGTGCCTGGCCCTATGTTCTCACCAGGTGACCTTCCCAGCCCAGTCCTGAGCAATCAGCCCTGTCCTCAGTTAGGAGAGGTTTCAAGTATCTGAGGTTAGCAGCTCAGAAGCAAACTCAGGGTGCTGCCATTCCTGTTTTGACCTTTTCCTTGGCTTTCCTCACTGGGCATTACTCCAGAAACCATGCCATCCTTCTCTGTGTTAGACATCCAGCAAATATGACCCTAAATTCTGTCCTCTATCTGAATCCCCACCTATCAAATCGTTCAACCAAGACCAGAGTCCCACTTTGATATTACTCCAAGAGATGACTGTGATGCAGAATCTAGTTGGGAGCCTCCTGCAACCAAGCTCTTAGGAATTCATCTTCCACATCCACAAGTGCACAGCTCAGCATCTGGTATGTTACAGGCACACAATAAATATTTACAGAATGAAAAGTGTGCCCACTTGCCTATGTGCTCAGTTGCTTAGTCGTGTCCAACTCTTTGTGACCCCATGGACTGCAGTTCAACAGGCTCCTCTGTCCATGGAATTCTCCAGGCAAGAATACTGGAGTGGGTTGCCAGGGGATCTTCCTGACCCAGGGATTGAGCCTGGGTCTCCTGCATCGCAGGCAGATTCTTTACTATCTGGGCCACCAGGGAAGCCCCTAACACAGAAAATGTCTCACTAAAACCTAAGAAAGAAGAAATCCAGGTGGATCTAAACTACAACATATTACATTTTGGCTCTATAAGGTTGCTCAAAACTTGATAATGCCAACAGGAAACCTTATTTTCATTTCCTTCATTCCTTATTTCTAGTTTTCAGATCAGCAGATGAAAAGCATATACAACATCAAGGGAAAGTGATGAACTGAGATTTAGTCCTGGTCTCTTCCACTAATTTGCTGTGTGACCTCAGGCAAGCCACTCCTCTTATCTGGGCCTCTATATCCTCTGTTGTATAGTCACAGGCTCAGATCTGGTAATCCATTTCTAAGGCCCCTTATATGCCTGACATTCAGCAATTTCCTAGCTACTCAAAAGGGGAGTTCTCAGACCCCAGCATCAGCATCACCTGGGAGCTTGTTAGAGCTGCAGAGCAGACCTACAGAATCAGAATGTGCATTTTAACAAGATGCCTAAGTGATCTGCATGCACACTGCAGTTTGGGAGACACTGTTCTACAGCTCTCAGAAAGACCCAGGCCGACCTAGAGCATAACATCTTCTGTAAGAAGCTGGAAGAAGAATGAGTCTGTCACAGGACTTTGCTGGATGTGATTAGAAGCAGCTGGCCAGTAGTAAGGGCTGGGGAGGGATGCTGCAAGATCCTTTCAAACTCAGCTGCGATCCATAAAATATCTCTCGAGTACTTAGCATCTCTAAATTTGAAGCCTTTAGACAAAATGACTTAAAAATACTAATTATGCACGGAAGTCTAACCATGAACCAAGCATTAGTGAATCCAGAGCTCCTTCTGTACTGGCAGGTGGCCAGCAAGCACCGAACAGAGCTCTAAAATCAGCAAAGAGGTCACCTCTGAAACTACAGCACTCTTCCCAGCCCCACTGTCCCCTGACTGGTCCTCGCTTACTGGCAGACTTCAGTCTTTATTGGAACCTCATGGATAAAACCATAATCAAAGGAACACTGCCTAAGCCTACTAGCAGGACAGAAGTGGGAGAGGGTCATAACCTCTAGGGTGATAGACCCATACGGAGTCAGTCCCATGTGACAGAAAAAGAAGGGGAAAAGCAGAGATTGGACGCAGCACAGATTAAACAAACCTTGTCCTTGCTTCCAAATCCAGGAAGACCAGCTTTGAATTTGGTGATCATCCAGCTGAGAAAGTCTCATTTGGCCAATAAGGCTTTGAGACAAGCAGAGAAAAAATTCTAAGCCTTGGGTTCTGTGTGTCCCTGGGAGCGAGCCTCCCTGTTCATCCCCATCTCCTGCTCCCCACCTCTCTACTCCGCATTGTAGAATTATTCATCTTTGTTTGCATGGCTACATCACTCACTTGTTGTTGTTGTTCAGTCGCTAAGTCGTGTCCGACTCTTTGCGGACTGCAATCCACCAGACTCCTCTGTTCATGGGATTTTCCAGGCAAGAATAATTGAGTGGGTTGTCATTTCCTCCTCCAGGGGATCTTCCAGAACCAGGGGTTGAACCTCTGCCTCCTGCACTGCAGGTGGATTCTTTACCACTGAGCCACCAGGAAAACCAATATCAGCCACTATGCAAGGGCTGTATCTCAGCTGCCTGGTGGGGATAGGAGGAGAAAAGAGGGGAGGGGGGCTCAGACTTGATGACTGTGCAGGTCATCAGCAAGTCAGAAAGGGACTCCTTTCTTGAGGCACTCTCAGTGTCACAGTGCACATTTTTCATTCTGAATACACTATGAAAAATAATTTATAACCCTCAGAGCCCAGCTCCAAAACCTCTCCCTGCACCTGCCAAAGGACCCTCTTCTACGAGATGGTTTTAGGATGACATAATAACTACATACACTGTTCAGGAGGATTTCTGATCACCTGATTTCCCTGACTCTGATAGAAATCTCAAGTGGAAATCTGACTATAGAATTCTCCATAAGCCAGTAGCTACAGCTATACTCTGCTTCCAAAAATCAACCTCCAAGAACTCCTAAAAGAGCAAGGTGACAGGACTCCTGATTACCTCTTGATTATCCTTCTTAAATACCCCTACTCTTACTGTGGTGGGGGACATGGACAAGATTACTCTGAGTACTTATTGAATGGACAGTGGCCAGCTCCAGCCTCACTTAGGAAGGGGTGAGGGGCTTGCCTTTGTGAGTCTTCACTGAGAGCTGACCCCTGCCAGACCCCTGGGATTCACCTTCTCCAAGGATGCCCTCTCTGGCCATCAGTGTTGCATTAGATGCCACCCCAAACCACACCCCCCCCCCCATCTTGTATCTGTCTTACCCAGGCACTGCAAGCTTTGCAAGGACAGGACGTAAAACTTGTCTGCATCTGTGGTGGTCTACACAGAGGAGTCATTCAACACTGCTTTATGAGTGAATGAATGAATGGACCAAGCAATGAAAAATAAACAAGAACCAAAAACCATTTCCTCAGTTTTGTCATTGCCTGACCTTCAAACTCATTTAGTTAAGCCTACTCCTCAGCCCAGAAGTTAGAAGAGAAAGAGAAGACTCAGGAGCTTAAATCAGGAAAAAACTGGGATGCAAAGTGGCTGGGAACTTTTTCTGGACCAAGGTATACTAATGATAGGCTATTCTCACCTATTTCAGGTTCTGCAATGTTGTGCTACTCCTACCAGAACTGTTTGGTTGAAAATTTCTTCTTTAGAAACAGAATACTGTTGATATTTTAGATATTGAATGCAACGTGAAAGTACCCAGCACATATTTGTTGTTTAAAGTAACATTTGTTGAACCTCCGTCTGTAGAATTCTGTTTCTCTGTCATGAACTAGGAATTTGCAAATAGTCAGAGTTACAGAAGCACTCTGGGCCACCCACTTTTGTGAATATAAAAGCACTTAAGTAAGGCAAGCTGACTTTGGTGGAATAGCCTCTATTTTTCATCCACTTACATAACTCTGCATTGTCAAAGTGCACCAATAACTGGTGCTGTCATCTCTCATGCCCCCAAGAAAAACCTCCTTTGGGGCTCTTTCTACATTTATTTTCAATTGCTGGATCCCCAGAGGAAAAAATCAAATCACTGACGCTATTTCAAACTTCATGCTCAAGGCAGCCACTAAGAGGATAATGGGGCAGTTCAGCTTTTGCTCTCTTTGAGGCAGGAAGACACCCCATGGCTGTGAAAAGCAGGACCCGTGTGAGGACATTAAAAATATAGCGAGGAAACCCAAAACAACAGAAAGCTAAGAAGAGATGGAGGAAAAGGCTGTTTGGAACTATGACTCATTCCAAGGTAACTTATGTTATTACGTAAGAGACAAAATGAACTTCCAGAATTGCCATTCATTTATTGTTTCATCCATCCATTCATTCATTCAGCCAACATTCACTGGGCACCCATCATGTGCCAGGCAGTGTGCTAGGAAGGCAGCAGCAGAAGGAGGATTTCTAGTAAATAGCAGGACATCAATCCACAACTGCTCACTATTCCTGCCTAACTAGCTTTCCTTCCAGTCGCTGTGCAAGGTCCTTTCACCCTTAAGTACAGGGTTCAGTGTAAACATTTCTCCTCCAAAAGGTCTTGTTTGATTTATACCCCAACCCCATTCATTGCTAGATAAGCATCTCCTTCTAACACTCTATCTACTCATCATTACTCTGTCTTCCCCAATAGATGGTAGTAAGCTCCATGTGGGAAGGGACTGCCTCTCCAGTGACTAGCATAGGGGCTGAAAAACAACAGAACTCAATAAATACTCACTGAACAAATAAATGGACTGGGATTTATGGGTGAACTACAGGCCCTGACAGGTATAGTATGGAAAGTATGGGATCTGGAGCTCAACAGATTCAAACTTGAACCCCAGCTCCAGCACTCATTAGCTGTGTCACCCTAAGCAAGTCCCATGATCTCTCGGCACTTCAGCTTCCTTATCTGTAAAATAAAATTAAACTTGATGAAAATGTGCATGCATGCTTAGTCACTGAGTCATGTCCAACTCTTTGTGACTCCATGGACTATGGCCTACCTGGCTTCTCTGTCCATGGGATTTCCCAGGCAAGAATACTGGAGTGGTTGCCATTTCCTCCTTCAGGGGAGCTTCCTGATCCAGGGATTGAACCTGAGTCTCCTGCATCTCCCACATTGGGAGGCAGATTCTTTATCACTGAGCTAACTGGGAAGCCCCTCATTAAACTGTGGCAAAGATTAAATAATATGATGTGAGTAAAGTGACTGGCACAAAATAGACGTCAACAAATAATACTTCCTAACCCTCCACCCGCACCCCAACTCTTCTACAGTGAAAAACAAATTGATAACAGTAAGACAGGGCACCAACCCTCTAAGAACTTATCAACTTATCAAGATAGGAATCAAATACAGAGTAACAAGATTGGAACTGGGCAGGTCAGGACGGGGGTAGTAACCACCCAGATGACATCTTACTGACTCCCAGGCTGTGAACTTGAGCCTCTTCAATCTACCTGATCAAGGTACAACACTGGGCCCAGGACCGAGCCTGAAGCTGAAGATCAAATAGCTGTGGCTTTGGGAGAAGGTGGCAGAAAATGGCCTTTGAGGCATTGAGAAAAAAGCACACACAACTCTCCTCCATAATCCTGCTGTCTGTAGCTAACTGAAGGGAACCCAAAGGTCTAAAACAGACTACAGTTACCTTGTAAGACCGGCAAGGAGAAAGTAGTGCAGTGCAACGGGAGGAGATCTGGACCTAGACTCGGGGCAGGACTCAAGTCCAGACTCTGCCGCCTCTCACCTGTGCTTTCAGTTCAGTTCAGTTCAGTCGCTCAGTCGTGTCTGACTCTTTGTGACCCCACGAACCGCAGCACGCCAGGCCTCCCTGTCCATCACCAACTCCCGGAGTTCACACAAACCCATGTCCATCAAGTCGGTGATGCCATCCAGCTATCTCATCCTCTGTCATCCCCTTCTCCTCCTGCCCCCAGTCCCTCCCAGCATCAGGGTCTTTTCCAATGAGTCAGCTCTTCGCATCAGGGGGCCAAAGTATTGGAGTTTCAGCTTCAACATTAGTCCTTCCAATGAACACCCAGGACTGATCTCCTTTAGGAGGGACTGGCTGGATCTTCTTGCAGTCCAAGGGACTCTCAAGAGTCTTCTTCAGCACCACAGTTCAAAAGCATCAATTTTTCAGTGCTCAGCTTTCTTTATAGTCCAACTCTCACATCCATACATGACCACTGGAAAAACCATAGCCTTGACTAGACCTTTGTTGGCAAAGTAATGTCTCTACTTTTGAATATGCTATCTAGGTTGGTCATAACTTTCCTTCCAAGGAGTAAGCATCTTTTAATTTCATGGCAGCAATCACCATCTGCAGTGATTTTGGAGCCTGGAAAAATTAAGTCTGACACTGTTTCCCCATCTATTTCCCATGAAGTGATGGGACCGGATGCTATGATCTTAGTTTTCTGAATGTTGAGCTTTAAGCCAACTTTTTCACTCTCCTCTTTCACTTTCATCAAGAGGCTCTTTAGTTCTTCTTCACCTGTGCTTTGGGGCAAGTCTTTTCCTTATTTAGGCCTTATATCACCATCTGTAAATGGAATGGCCTAGACTAGGATGATGTCCCAGGGCCCTGACAGCTTGGAAGAGCTGAGATTCCAGATGCATGTCTATCGGCTGTGACCAGAGGGCAGAGGGAAGCTCGCCAATCACGCACATCGCTGACCTAATGTTCTCCTGCACCCTCAGTTACACAGCAGATGAAATGGTCAGAAGGAAAAGCTAACACAGTATTTCCTGAGCCTATTTTGTCTCCCGATTCAGCCTTGCACCTGTCCCTTCCGGGCTGGCAATTTACTAGACAATATCATCACAGGCACTCCCAGAACAGCTACCATTTGTCACTTGCTTGAGTATTTTGGGTCTTTTTCTTTTTTTAAGACTAGAGTATTATAAAGATTCATCAATAAAATTGCTAAATAAAGTTGGCCCAGAAAACAATCTTCTCCTTACTTTGTTTCCATCACAAAAGCAACACCTTTAATGAGTTGTTGACCCGTCATTTCTACTGATGGTAGAAATCAGACTCCCATCAGAAGAGACATGGGGGCAAATATTTAATGCCTACTTCCAAACAAGTGATGCTACACAGTGTAGCATCAATATATCCCATTCATAACCCATAGCCTTTCTTTTATGGAAACAATACTATAAGTGATACTCAATATCCCAGGCCTGCTGCCTTGCAACAATATCCACCCTCACCCCCAAACATATACCCAACTAATAGCTCTTAATGTAGCCACTCTTCTTAGGGATGGAGAAACAGTGTTAAAACACACATCCTTTCCTTAAAGTCTGAGGCTACAGGTTAAGAGGTCTCAGCTATGGGAAAAAAAGTGGCAGACAGGAACCCAGTCCGTATGCTAGAAAATGGTCTCTGTAGCCACACAGGCCAGAGAATAGGTTGCAAAACACTGCCCAATACCCACACCAGAGAGGCCACATAACACTGGAGCAGTGGGTTTTCAAAGTGTAGTCCCAGAGCGTCAGCATCAATACCACCTGGGGACTAGTTAGAACTCAAATTCTCCTGCTCCATCCCAGAACTACTCAATTAAAACTGTTGGGTTGGGTTCAGCAGTCTGTTATAACAAGTCCTCCAGAGAATGCATGCTTAAGCGTGAGAATCACTGCCTTAGAGCATCCCAAATGCCGAATATTTGCAGTTAAAAAAAAAAAAAATTAAACCTTAGAGAAAAACAAGGAAACCAGGTAAGAAATAGGTTTTTAAAATTATCTTGAGGGTTGGCATTTTTAGAAAAAGCAGGTTTATCAGAAGAGGAAGGAAGAGACAGAGACTTCAGAACTGCTGGTTCTGATGCAGAAGGGAATGTCTCCACGTATTCAGGGGCCTCTGAGGTGTAAGGCCTCAGGCCTTTTCCTATGAGGTACTTCATTTCCAAATATAGGCCTTTTCTGGCCCTTAGCTGAGAACTCATCACTCTAGAGGGTGTTCCCACACATTCACTAGCAGGGCTCTCAGTAACTACAAATAAGGTCACTTTTTTTTTTTTTTTAGGACCCATAAATAGGACAAAGAAAAGTAAAAAAGGAGTAATGAATGTTGTGAAGTCACTAAATTGAAAAATGAAGGGAGAATTAAAAGTAAGGGGGAGAAAGAAATATGTGAGTACATATGAGAAGGAAATTAAGGTAGGATTTGCTGAGCTCTGAATAACAAACGAAAGAAGAGGAGGGATAGGACCAGTCCAAGAAGGAGAAAAGAGGTAAAGAAAAAATGTTGAGATATTTCTTTTTTCTTTAATTGGAGTACAGTTGATTTACAATGTTCTGTTAGTTTCCAGTGTATAACAAAGTGATTCCATTACACAGACATATGTATTTTTTTTCAGATTCTTTTCCTTTATAGCTTATTAAAAATACTGAGTATAACTCCCTGTGCTATACACTAGGTCCATGTGGGTTACCTATTTTATATAGTAGTGTGTTATGTATTAACCCCAAACATAATGTATCCATTCCCCTCCCTTTCTTTTGATAACCATAAGCTTGTTTTCTTGCCTTTGTGGATCTATTTCTATTTATATGTAAGTTCACTTGTATCTTTAGATTCCACATATAAGCAATAGCATATGATATTTGTCTTATTTCACTAAGTATAATAATCTTTAGGTTCATCCATGTTGTTCCAAATGGCATTATTTCATTCTTTTTTATGGATGAGTGATATTCCATTGTATAAGTATACCACATTCTTTATCCAGGTCATCTGTCAATGGCCACTTAGGTTGCTTCAGTGTCTTCACTATTGTATATAGTGAAGCAAAGAACACTGGGGTGCATGTGTCTTTTCAAATTATGGCTTTCTCCAGATATATGCCCAGAAGTGAGATTGTAGGATCATATGGTAAGCCCTATTTTTAGTTTTTTAAGGAACCTTCATAACTTCTCCTTAGTGGTTTTACCAATTTATATTCCCCACCAACATTGTAGGATGGTTCCTTTTTCTCCACACTCTCTCCAGCATTTACTATTTGTAGACTTTTTGATGATGGCCATTCTGACTGGTATAAGGTGATACCTCATTGTAGTTTTGATTTGCATTTCTCTAATACTTAGCAACATTAAGCATCTTTTCGTGTCATGTCATCTTTTGGCCATCTATGTCTTCTTTGGAAAAATATTGTTGGTCTCTGCCACGAGGTAACAAAATAAACCCAGCACAGCTTAGTTGCTGTCCAAAGCTTTCACTGTGATTTGTCTTTTCTTGTTTTTATTGCTATGTGGTAAGAATGGTGATGCAGAGCAACTTGCAGTGGGGTAAATGGGGGAAGGGAGAGAATTATAAGCAATGGATGGCTGTTATGCATGTTAATTCAATCAGTGACCTTAATTAAGGAGTATCATAATATTTAAAATGTGGGAGCAACAATGTAATAAAAAGTGCCCATGATGATAAAGGCTATATACCGAGTATTATACATTAATATTTTACCACAACTAAATTTTAAGATAGTACATTTTATTTTAAAATATCTATTTTCCTGGATGAAACTCAATGTCAAGTTAGGTCTAATTTTATGATCCAAATGCAATTTTCCTCCAGCACACCACAAAATGTTAAATACTGAGGAAGACAATAATAATGAAAAATCAGCTGTATTGTAACAGCAAATTTCCTGTAGAAATGGTCTGAGGTTCTACAGGTCACAAAGGAAAAGACATACATTGTTAAGCATAAATCTATCTAAAGACAGTTTATTTCTAATATCTTTCATTTTAAGTGGAAGCTTAAACAACTCTCTGGGCTTGGAAGGTTGTAAATTTAATGATGTTGTTCCAATTCACTACTGGGTCCCATTGATTTTCTCTCATTTTAATCTGTATTGATTGATTAATGTCATTTTGTGATATCCAAATGGCAGATTGAGGAAGAAAAATGATATGCATTGAGTTGGGCCCCTCTTAGAAAGAATGCTAACCTGGGACTCAAAGAGACCTGGGTTCTGGTGTTTGCATCTGGCGTTGCATCTACTGGGCTTTCACCCCAGGGAAAGTCACTTCATCTCTCTGGGCTTCAAGTTCCTCACTAAATTATTACACAATAAAATAATCTTTGTAAAAATTCACCAAATTTTTGTGATGAGCAATCAAGAAAACAAAACGTTGTTACTATGAGATAGTACCTAGATTTCACTAAGTTCGATCCAAGCAAGCACACATACCCTTGCTGAAGAATTAACTACTTTGAAAAACTTTTAAAATTAGGCAAAGAAAACTATTCTGCTTTAAGGATCACAGATATCAGGACAGTCAGGTAGGAAAACTGAAAAATAGCTCTCAGAGTTGTTAGATACCCTGATTTTGGATCGTCAAAATAACTGTCTTTGGAAAAATTGAGTTTGAATAATCTCAAACATGATGTTAGAGTTACCATAGCAACAGATAGGACCATTCAGTTGAGGTCATCAATAAGGGGCTCTGCTTGTATTATGATGACAGTACAAGAAAGTTTCTACTAAAGGTGATACCTCTACACTTACACACACAGTTTTAAAATGCTCACAGAATTAACAATAACGCTTTAGAATAAATTGAATAACAAAAAACACTAGGATTTTTTAAAAAATGTTGAGATACTTGAATGAAAGCTATTACCTGGGTATTTTTTATTACTGCTATTATCCAGGAAGGAATACCAACCAAATGAGTCCACAAACAATTTACTCTGAATGTTTCTTAAGCTGCCATATTAATAAAAGGTAATATAATACATGGTAAATATGTACTCAACAAAACAAAAGCTTTCAACCTTTCTTGATTATTAGTGGATACTCAAATTCAAATAAGCCAAACCATCTTTCAAACAATTCAGATCACAGAGTTAGACAAATATTAGCTTAGCTTGCTTCCCAGCTGGTGCCCAGACAGAGTTCAATCCAGTTACACAAGAAAAGAAACTTCCTGTGTCATTTATCTTTAATTCACTATCTTGTTGAACCCATATATCTGACAGCTTTCCTCCAGGTAAGACCCATGGCTTAGACATTAGCTCTATTATTAACAACAGTGGTCTACTTCAGTATGATGGGACTAGTGGTGGGCCATGACTAGGGGAATCTTAATGTAAAAACTTCATAAAGACCCTTACTTCTCTGGTGATTCCAAAACAAACAGAGCTCTAAGCCTCAGGCTACATGAGATTTGTAGCCAAGGAAGAAGAAGGAACTAGAGACCAAGCTGTATTAAGCAACCTCAATCAAATAAGTTTCTAATAAGATCACAGAACCAAAAATAATTTATCCTAATTTTATTTTTGTATAACAATAGATAAAATTATTTGCAGAAAGAAAACTCAATCTACAATTCCATCATCTAAACCACATCTTTTTTTCATTATTCAACATCTCCATCAAATCCATATCTCCACACAAACAGAATTTTATGCAGATATATGGCTACTTCCCTTTTCTCACTTCATCTAGAGAAAGAATTTTCAAACTGTGTCTGAGAGACAGACCTTGTGTTTCTTAGACAAACCCGTGGAGCTCACAGGAAGAACCAGCCTGCCAGCAGGCAGCCAAGTTGAAAGGCCTCATTCTCCTGTTCCTATCCCTAAGCCCAATTCATTCAGAGCAGCTCCATTTTTATCTGTCTTAGATATTAAGATTCTGTATAAAATTTTATTTGAAAATAAAACAAAACATTGTTCTATTTCTACTAAGCATTTAAAAACTAAGGATGCACAGTCATGAAATGTTACAGCTAGAAAGAATGCTAACTTAGGTTAGAGACCCAATGCTTTTATTTTACAGGCGCTAAAAGGAGACCTCAAAAACAGAAAGACTTGCCTAAGCTTATACAGGTGATTCGGAACTAGAATTAGATCCCAGGGCTCCATCTCCAACTAATTTGGGAACTATTCGTTCGCTCCTACAATAAATAGTTAACAAATGCTACTGTGTACACTGATTTAAACATTGAGAAGTTAAAAGAGACCCCCTCCAAAAAAAAAAAAACACCAATCCTAACCTCATGGCACTTAGAATTTAGTAGAGGAACATAGATGATAAAAACAACAGATGAATACAGTATACAGTATATTAGAATAAAGTAAGAAAGGGGGATAGAGGCACCAGGATGGGAGATTAGAGGTTGCAACTAATGAATTTCCTCAAAGACTACTGTCATTAGGTCTTTATGTCCCTTATCATATGATAAGAATATGTATGTATTCACTGTAATTCTCACTAATTCAGACTCACTAACTCAGAAAAAGAAATAATCTAATGGTGAGTCTGTCTGAAATTTCCCAGGACTCTAATCTATTGGAAATAAAAACCCAACACTTCTTTTAATGGCATACAAATATATTATATTATACAATATACAATATACTTATTATACAATAAGTATAATAAGCAGAGTGTTAAAAACTCTGGTAAAAATGTTAGATAGGAAGATGGCGACGTAGGACAATCCCAAACTCAACTCCCCTCACTGATACACTGAATCCACAGCTATCACGGAATGATTTTCTCTGAAGAAAACCTAAATACTGGCAGAACAACCCCTTCACCTTGAGCAAATGAGAGGGAAGACACATCATAGCAGGTAGGAAAGGCTGAGACACAATCTTGCCGTGATACCCATGCCCAGCACAGCAACCCATAATTGGCGGATGGTGGGGAGTAAAAACCCAGAGCTTCTCCCAGAGGAGCAAAGAGTTTGTACCACATCAAGCACCCCAGATTTTAAGACCAGCACCTGAGAGACAAGTCCCCAGAACATGGAGCTTTGAAGTCCAACCCACTTGCATGGGGCTGTGGTAAACTGAAGAAGGTCTTTTAAAGGGCCTTGGACTCACCTGTGCCAGAGTCCCATACAGAAGCAGTGCTCTGAAAAATGCCCACTTTACATGAATAAGACGCATTCCCTAATTTTAAATGTTAGTCTGAGGGACAGGGGCCTGCTGGGACACTCCAAGGACTGAGGCTGTTTGGGAGCCATCTTCTATGCTCTCCTGGTAGTCGTTTAGGTGCTAAGTTGTGTCCACTTCTTGTGACCCCATGGACTGTAGCCTACCAGGCTCCTCTGTCCATGGGATCCTCCAGGCAAGAACACTGGAGTAGGTTGCCATTTCCTTCTCCAGGGGATCTTCCTGAACCAGGAATTGAACCTGGGTCTCCTGCATTGCAGGCAGATTCTTTACTGACTGAGCTACCAGGGAAGCCCTAAAAAGTATACCGGGAGAAAAGTCCAAATCAGCCTCGCTAAAGCCAGTAGGCATCATCTTTTCTTTTTTTCTTTGTATTGGGTTGGCCAAAAATTTCTTTCCAGTTTCTGTAGGATGTTACAGAAAAACTCAAATGAATTTTTTGGTCAATCCAATACTTCCTTTCTTTTTTTTTTTTTTTTTTCCTTACTTTTCATTTTTCTCTTTTCCTTTCCTTTTCTTTTTTTTTTTTTTTTTCTTTTTGCAGTGAGAGTTACTTTCCCTCTGCCTTATTCTGAAGTGCCAGTATCTCAGAGAGGGGAGTTCCCACACACCCTCTAGTGGTCCGGTTTTTATGTCTGGGGACCTGGTTTTTGTGGCTGCCACCCAGGGGAAGCCCCTTGATCACTTGGCTCTGGAGGCTGGGGGTCTTGAGTTTCTGGGTGCCATGGGCCTAACAATCAGAGAGACAGTTCTTGGCAGACTGCCACTCCTAGGGCACTGTGCAGACCGCAGACTGAAACACACCCCCCGCCTTTCTGAGAAAGAGGCCTACATGCTTGTTCAGGAACTGTGGTCTGAGGGGCAAGTATCTGGTTTGGCACACTTAGAGGAACTAACAGAGGGGCTCTCTGGGAATGAAGGCTGAAGAATGCATTTTTTTTTTCTTTTTATCTTTTTTAACTGAAGTATAGTTGCTGTACAATAGTATATAAGCTACAGGTGTACAATAAAATGATTCACAATTTTTAAAGGTCACACTCCATTTATAGTTACTACAGAATATTGGCTATACTCCCTGTGTTGTACAATATATCCTTGCAGCTTATCTTATACCTAACAGCTTGTACCTCTTAATCCACTGCCCTATATTCCCCTCCCCACCTTCCTTCTCCCCACTGGTAACCACTAGTTTGTTGGAGAATGCAATGTTTACACTCTCTCTCTCTGCCTTATCCCAGTTCATCTTACAGAAAGGAGCTTATATCCTTCTCTGGCGCCCCAGTTTTTGCAGCTGCTTCCAGGGGACCCCTCTCCCTCACCTAGCTCTGATGACCAGTGGAACTTATGCTCATGGGTCTCACAAAACTATAAACAAGGGAGAAAGGGTTCTGAAACAGCTACCACCCTCAGGGCACTGAACGAGGCAAAAGACCCAGGAGCTCAATCCTTCTAGAAAGAGGCCTATTAGCTGTAGCCTGAGGGGCAGGCTTCTAAGTAAACACACATCCAAGGTTGACTGCAAACCTTTCCTGAGAGCTCAGAGGATGGGCACTATCTTTGTGCTCCCACTCCGCCATACTCCAGAGTGTCAGCGTCTCTCAGAGGGGAGCTCTTAAACGTATCTGCCACACCAGTTTTTACATCTGGTGCCCTGGGTTTTGCAGCTGGCGCCCAAGGGGATACCCTTTAATCACCTGCCTCTGAAGACCAGGTAAGCGTGTGTTCCTGGATCCCATAGGACTGTAACAGTCAGAGAGGCAGTTCTAGGCAGGCCACTATACCCAGGGCATGCACTGGCAGCAGACTGAAACACACTCCCAACCTTTCTGCTTGCTGGTCCCGGAGCGTCAGCCTCAGCACACATCCGGAGCCTGCAGAGGTGCTCCCGGGCAATGCAGGCCACAGGATGCCATCTTTGCACTCTTCTCCTGCCTCACTAAAGCTCACTGGTCATCTCCCAGAAAGGAGTTTGTGCACACATCTGGAGCCCCAGTTTTTGCAATTGCTTCCTAGGAGACACCTCCAAATTAACTGGCTCTAGAGGCCGGTGGGGCTTATGCTTGTGGTCCCACAAAACTGAGTATATTTATATCCTTTAAAAGCTGTTGCCTGAGGGTCTAGCTTTCAATCAGCCTAAATCTAGCTGCTGACCGAGAGCCTCCTGTCTGGGACACAGACTGGTCCTGGCACACCCTCAACTACTGGCAACTGTTAAAAATAGGCTGCTTGGAAAAATCACAAAGGTTGGATAGGCAACCAAGAATTAGGGTAGACCTGAATGCTAAGGTTCATAGAAGGTAATCCTTCAAGACTGGGAGAAGTAGCTTGTTTCATACAGTGCATAAAAAACAAAGTCAAGCAAAATGCGGAAATAGAGGAGTATGTTTCAAGCACATTGTATCTTCACCTCTCTTTTCCTTCTGGGACTCCTATAATGTGAATATTAGTCTGCTTGATGTTGTCCTGTAAATCCCTTGAACTATCTTCCTTTTTTTCCTTCTTTCTTACTTTCTTCTTCTTTTTTTTTTCTGCTTTTATTGGGTGAGTTCCTTTGCCCCGTCTCTGAGCTCACTGAATCTTTCTTCTGCTTCATCTAGTTTGCTGCTGAACTACTCAAGTGTATTTTTTCATTTCACTTATTGTATTTTTCAGTTCCATGATTTCTGTTTGAGATTTTCTCACATTTTCCGTCTCTTTGTTGAAGTTTTCATTTTGTTCATCATTCTTATCTGAAGTCCAGTGAGCATTTTTATGACCATTACTTTGAACTCTTTATCAGGTAAGTTACTTATTTCAATTTTATTGAGCTTTCTTCCCCCCTGAGGTTTTACCTTGTTCTTTTGTTTGAAACATAGTCCTCTATACACAGACTTAACATGAAGGGACAGAAAAAGATATTCCATGTAAATGGAAACCAAAAGAAAGCTGGGGTAGCTATATTTATATCAGACAAAATAGGCTTTAAAACAAAGACTGTAATAAAAGTCAAGGACATTACACATTGATAAAGAGGTCAATTGAACAAGATGATATAACTTGTAAATATTTATGCATCCAACAAAAGAACACCTAAATATATAAAGTAAATATTAACAGAACTAAAGGGAGAAATACATAGCAACACAATAATCATAGGAGACTTTAATATCTCATTTACAATTAAGAGGTAGATCATCCATACAAAGAAAACCAATAAGCTTTAAATGACATGATAGACCAGATGAACTAAACAGATACATACAGAATAGTTCATCCAAAACCAAAAGAATATACATTCTTCTCAAGTGCATGTGGAACATTTTCAAGACAGATTAAATGATAGGCCACAAAATAGGCCTTAACAAATTTAAGAAAACTTAAATCATATCAAATATCTTTTTGGATCACAATGATGTGACACTAGAAATCAAAAACAAGAAGAAAACTGGAAAAGTCATAAATATGTGGAGCCTAAGCAAGATGCTACTGAACGACCAAAGGGTCAATGAAGAAATCAAATGTGAAATAAAAATCTACCTTGAAACAAACAAAATGAAAATATAACACACGAACATTTGTGGAATGCAGCAAAAGGAGATCTAAGAGAAAAGCTCATAGAAAATAATGCCTATCTCATGAAAGAAGAAATATCTAAAATAAACAACCCAACCTTACACCTCAAGAAACTAGAAAAAGAAGAACAAACAAAGCCCAAAGTTAGCAGAAGGAAGGGAATAACAAAGATCAGAGCAGAAATGAATGAAATAGAGACTAAAAAGACAAAACAAAAAAATGAATGAAACCAAGAACTGGTTCTTTGAAAAGATAAACAAAATTGACAAACCTGTAGCTAAGCTCACCAAGAAAAAGAGAAGGCTCAAATAAATAAGTCAGAAATGAAAGAGGAGACATTACAAGTGATATCAACTGATATCACAAAAATACGAAGGATCATAAGAAACTATCACAAATAATTATATACCAACAGATTAGACAGCCTAGAAAAAAAATGGATAAATTCCTACACATAACCTTTAAGGACTGAATCATGAAGAAATAGAAAATCTGAACAGACTAACTGCTAGTAAGGAGATTGAATCAGTAATTAAAAACCCTCTACAAACAAAAGTGCAGGACCAGACACCTTTCCTAGTGAATTCAATCAAATATTCAAAGAATTACTCCCAGTCCTTCTCAAAGTCTTCCAAAAACAGAAGAAGAGGGGACACTTTCCAAACTCATTTTATAAGGCCAGCATTACCCTGATATCAAAATCATACAAGGACACTATAAGAACAGGAAATTACAGGCCAATATCCTTGATGAACATAGATGCAAAAAGATACAACAAATTATTAGCAAACTGGATTCAATAATACATTAAAAGGATCATACACCATGATCAATGGGATTTATTCCAGGGATGCAAGAATCAACACTATACATATACTATGCTAACAAAATAAAGAATAAAAAATAAATGATCATCTCAATAAATACAAAAAAGCATTTGACAAAATTTAACATCCATTTGTGATATTAAAAAGCAGAGACATTCCTTTGCCAACAAAGGTCCGTCTAGTCAAGGCTATGGTTTTTCCAGTGGTCATATATGGATGTGAGAGTTGGACTGTGAAGAAAGCTGAGTGCAGAAGAATTGATGCTTTTGAACTGTGGTGTTGGAGAAGACTCTTGAGAATCCCTTGGACTGCAAGGAGGTCCAACCAGTCCATTCTAAAGGAGATCAGTCCTGAGTGTTCATTGGAAGGACTGATGCTAAAGCTGAAACTCCAGTACTCTGGCCACCTCATGCAAAGAGTTGACTCATTGGAAAAGACTCTGATGCTGGGAGGGATTGGGGGCAGGAGGAGAAGGGACAACAGAGGATGAGATGGCTGGATGGCATCACCGACTCAATGGACATGAGTTTGAGAGAACTCCGGGAGTTGGTGATAGACAGGGAGGCCTGGCATGCTGCAATTCATGGGGCCGCAAAGAGTCAGACACGACTGAGCGACTGAATTGAACTGAACTGAACTGTGATAAAAACAAAGTGGGTAAAGAGTGGTCATACCTCAACATAATAAAGGCTGTATATGACAAGCCCACAGGTAAATCATACTCAACCTTCCTTTAATGTCAGGAACAAAACAGGTCTACTTTCACCACTTTATTCAATATACTACTGGAGGCCCTAGCCAGAGCAATAGGCAAAGCAAAGAAATAAAAGGAATCCAAATTAGAAAGGAAGAAGCAAAACTCACTATTTGTTGATGACTTGATATAAGAAAACCCTAAAAAATTCATTAAAAAAAAAAACCTGTTAGAATAAATGAATTCAGTAAAGTTGCAGGATATAAAATCAATAGACAAAAATTCACTGCATGTCTATACACTAGTAACAAATTATCAGAAAGTGAAATTAAGAAAACAATCCCATTTATGAATGTATCAAAAGAATAAAATACCTAGGAATAATATTAAACAAGGAGGTGAAAGGCATACACTGAAAACTGTAAGACATTGACCAAAGAAAACACAAATAAATGGAAAGATATTCCCTGCTCATGAATTGGAAGAATAAATATTCTTAAAATGTCTATATTACCCAAAGCAATCTGCAGAATCAATACAATCCCTATGAAAATTCCAAAGGCATTTTCACATAAATAGAATAGACAATTCTAAAATTTTTTTGGAACCACAAAAGACCCCAAATAGCCAAAGCAATCTTGAGAAAGAAGAACGAAGCTGGAGGCATATTACAAAACTATCGTAATTAAAAGAATATAGTACTGGCATAAAGACCTAAATCAATGGAACAGAATAGAAAACCCAGAAATAAACCCAAACATAAATGTCAATTAATTTATGACCAAGGAGCCAAGAATACACAACGGGAAAGAACAATCTCTTCAATAAATAGTGTTGTGAAAACCAGACAGTTATATGAAAAAGAATGACATTGAACCACTATCTTATACCATACACAAAAATGACATCAAATAGATTAAAGACTTGAATGTAAGACCTGAAAATCATATAACTCCTAAAGGAAAAAATAGGCAGTAAGCTCCTATATTGATCTTGGTGATGACTTTTTGGATGTGACCCCAAAAGCAAAGGCAACAAAAGCAAAAGTAAACCACTGGGACTATGTCAAACTAAAAAGCTCTGCACAGCAAAGGAAACCATCAACAAAATGAAGAGGTAACCTGTCAAATTGGAAAAATATTTATAAATTATATATCTTATAAGAAGTTAATATCCAGGGGATTAGGGGCACGAACTCTCTGTACAGTCAAAAATCTACATGTAACTTGTAGTTGGCCCTCTATATATGTGGTTCTTCCTCATCTGTGGTTCTGCATCCATAGATTCAACCAACTGTGAGTACTGTAGTATTAACTATTGAAAAAATTCATATATAAGTTATTTAAGGGTCAACCGTATAAAGAACTTACATAATATTAAAAATTCAATTAGGGGGGAATTGGAGAAGAGACTCCATCTGATGGCGACTTCTTCACTTCTCTGCTTACTGATGATAAGAGAGTAGAAAGTGTATTTTGGGGATAAATGAGTGAGATAATAAATAAAGTTCAAACAGGAGAGAGTGGAAAGTTGGACTAGTGTGGTCGTGATGGAGATGCAAAGAAATAGAGAACCTTTAAAGATGGAGAAGTCTTGAGGCTACTATAAGAATAAGACTGAAAACCACAGGCAGGAGGCTTAAGTCCAAATCCTGAGAACACCAGAGAACTCCTGACTCCAGGGAACATTAATTAATAGGAGCTCATCAAACGCCTCCATACCTACACTGAAACCAAGCACCACCCAAGGGCCAACAAGTTCCAGAGCAAGACATACCATGCAAATTCTCCAGCAACACAGGAACATAGCCCTGAGCTTCAATATACAGGCTGCCCAAAGTCACTCCAAACCCACTGACATCTCATAACTCATTACTGGACACTTCATTGCACTCCAGAGAGAAGAAATCCAGCCCCACCCACCAGAATACCAACACAAGCTTCCCTAACCAGGAAATCTTGACAAGCTACCTGTCCAACCCCACCCACAGCGAGGAAACTCCACAATAAAGAGAACTCCACAAACTGCCAGAATATGGAAAGGCCACCCCAAACACAGCAATATAAACAAGATGAAGAGGCAGAGAAGTACCCAGCAGGTAAAGGAACAGGATAAATGCCCACCAAACCAAACAAAAGAGGAAGAGATTGGGAATTTACCTGATAAAGAATTTCAAATAATGATAGTGAAAATGATCCAAAATCTTGAAAACAAAATGGAGTTACAGATAAATAGCCTGGAGACAAGGATTGAGAAGATGCAAGAAAGGTTTAACAAGGACCTAGAAGAAATAAAAAAGAGTCAATATATAATGAATAATGCAATAAATGAGATCAAAAACACTCTGGAGGGAACCAACAGTAGAATAACGGAGGCAGAAGATAGGATAAGTGAGGTAGAAGATAGAATGGTAGAATTAAATGAAACAGAGAGGAAAAAAGAAAAACGAATTAAAAGAAATGAGGACAATCTCAGAGACCTCTGGGACAATGTTAAACGCCCCAGCATTCAAATCATAGGAGTCCCAGAAGAAGATGACAAAAAGAAAGACCATGAGAAAATACTTGAGGAGATAACAGTTGAAAACTTCCCTAAAATGGGGAAGGAAATAGCCACCCAAGTCCAAGAAACCCGGAGAGTCCCAAACAGGATAAACCCAAGGCAAAATACCCCAAGACACACATTAATCAAATTAATAAAGATCAAACACAAAGAACAAATATTAAAAGCAGCAAGGGAAAAACAACAAATAACACACAAGGGGATTCCCATCAGGATAACAGCCAATCTTTCCATAGAAACTCTTCAGGCCAGGAGGAATGGCAAGGACATACTTAAAGTGATGAAAGAAAATAACATACAGCCCAGATTATGGTACCCAGCAATGATCTCATTCAAATATGAAGGAGAAATCAAAAGCTTTACAAACAAGCAAAAGCTGAGAGAATTCAGCACCACCAAACCAGTTCTCCAACAAATGCTAAAGAATCTTCTCTAGACAGGAAACACAGAAAGGGTATATAAACTCGAACCCAAAACAATAAAGTAAATGGCAATGGAATCATACTTATCAATAGTTACCTTAAACATAAATGGGTTGAATGCCCCAACCAAAAGACAAAGACTGGCTGAATGAATACAAAAACAAGACCCCTATATATGTTGTCTACAAGAGACCCAGCTTGAAACAAGGAACACATACAGACTTAAAGTGAAGGGCTGGAAAAAGATATTCCACACAAATAGAGACCAAAAGAAAGCAGGAGTAGCAATACTCATATCAGATAAAATAGACTTTAAAACAAAGGCTGTGAAAAGAGACAAAGAAGGACACTACATAATGATCAAAGGATCAATCCAAGAAGAAGATATAACAATTATAAATATATATGCACCCAACATAGGAGCACCACAATATGTAAGACAAATGCTAACAAGTATGGAAGGGTAAAATAACAATAACACAATAATAGTGGGAGACTTTAAAATCCCACTCACACCTAAACTAAACAGATCAACTAAACAGAAAATTAACAAGGAAACACAAACTTTAAATGATAGAATAGACCAGTTAGACCTAATTGATATCTATAGGACATTTCACCCCAAAACAATGAATTTCACCTTTTTCTCAAGTGCACATGAAACCTTCTCCAGGATAGATCACAGCCTCGGCCATAAATCTAGTCTTGGTAAATTCAAAAAAATTGAAATCATTCCAAGCATCTTTTCTGACCACAGCACAGTAAGATTAGATCTCAATTACAGGAGAAAAACTATTAAAAATTCCAACATATGGAGGCTGAACAACACGCTGCTGAATAACCAACAAATCACAGAAGAAATCAAAAAAGAAATCAAAATATGCATAGAAACGAATGAAAATGAAAACACAACAACCCAAAACCTGTGGGATACTGTAAAAGCAGTGCTAAGGGGAAAGTTCATAGCAATACAGGCATACCTTAAGAAACAAGAAAAAAGTCAAATAAATAACCTAACTCTATACCTAAAGCAACTAGAAAAGGAAGAAATGAAGAACCCCAGGGTTAGTAGAAGGAAAGAAATCTTAAAAATTAGGGCAGAAATATATACAAAAGAAACAAAAGAGACCATAGCAAAAATCAACAAAGCCAAAAGTTGGTTCTTTGAAAAGATAAATAAAATTGACAAACCATTAGCCAGACTCATCAAGAAACAAAGGGAGAAAAATCAAATCAATGAAATTAGAAATGAAAATGGAGAGATCACAACAGACAACACAGAAATACAAAGGATCATAAGAGACTACTATCAGCAATTATATGCCAGTAAAATGGACAATGTGGAAGAAATGGACAAATTCTTAGAAAAGTACAATTTTCCAAAACTGAACCAGGAAGAAATAGAAAATCTTAACAGACCCATCACAAGCATGGAAATTGAAACTGTAATCAGAAATCTTCCAGCAAACAAAAGCCCAGGTCCAGACAGCTTCACAGCTGAATTCTACCAAAAATTTAGAGAAGAGCTAACACCTATCCTACTCAAACTCTTCCAGAAAATTGCAGAGGAAGGTAAACTTCCAAACTCATTCTATGAGGCCACCATCACCCTAATACCAAAACCTGACAAAGATGCCACCAAAAAAGAAAACTACAGGCCAATATCACTGATGAACATAGATGCAAAAATCCTTAACAAAATTCTAGCAATCAGAATCCAACAACACATTAAAAAGATCATACACCATGACCAAGTGGGCTTTATCCCAGGGATGCAAGGATTCTTAAATATCCTCAAATCAATCAATGTAATACACCACATTAACAAATTAAAAAATAAAAGCCATATGATTATCTCAATAGATGCAGAGAAAGCCTTTGACAAAATTCAACATCCATTTATGATAAAAACTCTCCAGAAAGCAGGAATAGAAGGAACATACCTCAACATAATACAAGCTATATATGACAAACCCACAGCAAACATTATCCTCAATGGTGAAAAATTGAAAGCATTTCCCCTAAAGTCAGGAACAAGACAAGGGTGCCCACTTTCACCACTACTATTCAACATAGTTTCAGAAGTTTTGGCCACAGCAATCAGAGCAGAAAAAGAAATAAAAGGAGTCCAAATTAGAAAAGAAGAAGTAAAACGCTCCCTGTTTGCAGAAGACATGATCCTCTACATAGAAAACCCTAAAGACTCCACCAGAAAATTACTAGAGCTAATAAATGAATATAGTAAAGTTGCAGGATATAAAATCAACACACAGAAATCCCTTGCATTCCTATACACTAATAATGAGAAAATAGAGAAATTAAGGAAACAATTCCATTCACCATTGCAATGAAAAGAATAAAATACTTAGGAATATATCTACCTAAAGAAACTAAAGACCTATATATAGAAAACTATAAAACACTGGTGAAAGAAATCAAAGAGGACACTAATAGATGGAGAAATATACCATGCTCATAGATTGGAAGAATCAATATAGTGAAAATGAGTATACTACCCAAAGCAATTTATAGATTCAATGCAATCCCTATCAAGCTACCAACGGTATTCTTCACAGAGCTAGAACAAATAATTTCACAATTTGTATGGAAATACAAAAAACCTCAAATAGCCAAAGCAATCTTGAAAAAGAAGAATGGAACTGGAGGAATCAACCTGCCTGACTTCAGGCTCTACTACAAAGCCACAGTCATCAAGACAGTATGGTACTGGCACAAAGACAGAAATATAGATCAATGGAACAAAATAAAAAGCCCAGAGATAAATCCACACACCCATGGACACCTTAACTTTGACAAAGGAGGCAAGAATATACAATGATTAAAGACAATCTCTTTAACAAGTGGTGCTGGGAAAACTGGTCAACCACTTGTAAAAGAACAAAACTAGAACACTTTCTAACACCATACACAAAAATAAACTCAAAATGGATTAAAGATCTAAACATAAGACCAGAAACTATAAAACTGCTAGAGGAGAACATAGGCAAAACACTCTCTGACATAAATCACAGCAGGATCCTCTATGACCCACCTCCCAGAATATTAGAAATAAAAGCAAAAATAAACAAATGGGACCTAATTAAAATTAAAAGCTTCTGTACAACAAAGGAAACTATAAGCAAGGTGAAAAGACAGGCTTCAGAATGGGAGAAAATAATAGCAAATGAAGCAACTGACAAACAACTATTCTCAAAAATATACAAGCAACTCCTGCAGCTCAATTCCAGAAAAATAAATGACCCAATCAAAAAAATGGGCCAAAGAACTAAATAGACATTTCTCCAAAGAAGACATACAGATGGCTAACAAACACATGAAAAGATGCTCAACATCACTCATCATCAGAGAAATGCAAATCAAAACCACAATGAGGTACCATTTCACGCCAGTCAGAATGGCTGTGATCCAAAAGTCTACAAGCAATAAATGCTATAGAGGGTGTGGAGAACAGGGAACCCTCTTACACTGTTGGTGGGAATGCAAACTAGTACAGCCACTATGGAGAACAGTGTGGAGACTCCTTAAAAAATGGAAATAGAGCTGCCTTATGACCCAGCAATCCCACTGCTGGGCATACACACCAAGGAAACCAGAATTGAAAGAGACACGTGTACCCCAATGTTCATCACAGCACTGTTTATAATAGCCAGGACATGGAAGCAACTTAGATGTCCATCAGCAGATGAATGGATAAGAAAGCTGTGGAACATATACACAATGGAGTATTACTCAGCCATTAAAAAGAATACATTTGAATCAGTTCTAATGAGGTGGATGAAACTGGAGCCTATTATACAGAGTGAAGTAAGCCAGAAAGAAAAACACCAATACAGTATACTAACACATAAATATGGAATTTAGAAAGATGGTAATGATAACCCTGTATGCGAGACAGCAAAAGAGACACAGATGTATAGAACAGTCTTTTGGACTCTGTAGGAGAGGGCAAGGGTGGGATGATTTGGGAGAATGGCATTGAAACATGTATATTATCATATGTGAAATGAATCGCCAGTCCAGGTTTGATGCAGAATACAGGAAGCTTGGGGCTGGTGCACTGGGATGACCCAGAGGGATGGTATGGGTGGGGAGGTGGGAGGGGGTTCAGAATGGGGAACACGTGTACACCCGTGGTGGATTCATATTGATGTATGGCAAAACCAATACAATATTGTAAAGTAATTAGTCTCCAATTAAAATAAATAAATTTATATTAAAATTTTTTAGAAATCAATTAAAAAATGGTCAGAGGATCTGAATAGAATTCTTTCTAAAGAAGACAAATGGCCAATAGGTACATAAAAAGATGTTTAACATCACTAATCATAAGGGAAATGCAAGGAGCAGGAAATGACAACCCACTCCAGTATTTGTGCCTAGGAAATCCCATGGACAGGGGAGCCTGGTAGGCTATGGTCCATGGGGTCACAAAAGAGTCAGACACAACTTAGAGACTAAACAAAAACCACAGTTAATATTAGATATACTATTAGATATGATATTCCTAAAGTTTATTGATATAATATGTAACTATTTCTATTAATACTAAGGTGTCAATTTAAAAATTACAATCAAGTATTTAAACTTCACTGTCTACAAATTATCAAAAGGAAAAAAGGGCTATATAATCCTAAGAATTCATATTAATAATACCCTAAATCTGTCTTGTTCTCCATATTAGCATCTAGTTCTCTCTCTTTTTTCAATTGAAGCACATTTTATTTACAATGTGTGTTAGTTTCAGGTGTACAGCCCAGTGATTTCATTTTATATGTATTCCCTGATAGTTCAGTTGGTAAAGAATCCGCCTGCAATGCAGAGGACCCCAGTTGGATTCCTGGGTCAGGAAGATCCACCGGAGAAGGGATAGGCTACCCACTCCAGTATTCTTGGGCTTCCTTTGTGGCTCAGCTGGTAAAGACTCCACCTGCAATGTGGAAGACCTGGGTTCAATCCCTGGGTTAGGAGGATCCCCTGGAGAAGGAAAAAGCTACCCACTCCAGAATTCTGGCCTGGAGAATTCCATGGACTGTATGGTCTCCATGGGGTCAGAGAGAGTCAGACACAACTGAGCAACTTTCATTTCATATATGTTTATATTCTTTTTCCGATTCTTTTTCATTATAGTTTATTACAAGATATTAAATATAGTTCCCTGTGCTATACAGTAAATCCCTGTTGTTCATCTTATTTTTAAAAAAATAAGGGAAATGCAAATCAGAGCTACAATGAAATATCAAAACCATGCCTGTTAGAACAACTATTATAAAAAGAAAAGAAATAACAAGGGTTGACAAGGGTGCGCAGAAAAGGGAGCCTTTGTGCCTTGTTGGTGGGGATGTAATTTGGTACAGCCACTATGGAAAACAGTATGGAGGTGGTTCCTTGAAAAATTAAAAATAGAACTACCATATGATCCAGCTTACCATATGATCCAGCCATTCCATTTCTGGGTATCTACCTGAAGAAAAAGAGAACACTAACTCAAAAAGGTATATGCATTCCTATGCTTACTGCAGCATTATTCATAACCGCCAAAGTATGGAAACATACCAAGTATCCTACATCAACAGATAAAGAAGATGGGTATATACAAGACAGATGAAGAACAGATGCATAAAGAAGATGTGATATACACACACACACTAGAATATTATTCAGGCTTAAAAAATAAAGAAATTTTGCCATTTGTGACAACACGGATGCATGGATAAACCTTGAGGGCATTAGGCTAAGTGAAATAAGCCAGACAGAGAAAGACAAATACCATATGATCTCATTTATATGTGGAATCTTAAAATTTAAAAAGTTTTAAATAATAAAAAATAACAAGCTTATACATACAGAAAACAAATTGATGGTTGCCAGAGAACGGGGGTAAGGGCTTCCCAGGTGGCTCAGAGGTAAAGAATCTGTCTGCCAATGAAGGAAATGCAAGAGACACAAGTTTGATCCCTGTATTGGGAAGATCCCCTGGAGAAGGAAATGGCAACCCACTCCAATATTCTTGCCTGAGAAATCCCATGAACAGAAGAGCCTGGCGGACTACAGTCCATAGGGTTGCAAAGAGTCAGACACGACTGAGCAACTGAGCACATACTCAGAGGAGGTGAGGAGAGGGATGAGCAAAATGGGTGAAGGTATACAAACTTCCAGTTATAAAATAAGCAAATCATGGGGATATAGTGTCTAACATGGCAATTACAGTTACTAGCACTGCATTGCATATTTGAAAGCAGCTGAGAGAGTATACATTAAAAGTTCTAATCACAAGAAAAAAATATTCTGTAAACGTATGGTGACAGATGTTAACTAGACTAATTATAGTGATCACTTTGCAATATATACAAATACCAAATCATTACCCTGTAACACCTGAAACTGATATAATATATGTCAATTATACCTCAATTAAAAGTAATACAATTAAAATGTAAAATGGTACTTTAGAAGCACACATGAGCAAGACTGCACTTGGCTTGCACTTGGTTGCACTTGGCTGCACTTGGCTCTAAAAGTCAAGAATATGACCCCCCCCCCCAAAAAAAAAGAGAGAGAGTGAGAAAGAAAGAAGGAGACCTGGCTGCCAGCTTATTCTGCTATGTGACATTGGATGGATAAGTTCTCCGAGACTCAGTTGCCTTATCTGCCTTCCCTTATGAGGAGGTCAGAGTAAATATTCTCTCTGAAGTTCCATGCTATCATTCAAAGCTCAGCATCCTTTATTCTGCCAAAAGCATTACATAATATCTCAGTAATCATATCAGCATTATTATGTGAATCCAAAATAACGCTAATAATAACACATTACATTTATAGAGTTCTTCACAGGTTTCAATGTGTTTTCACATGCATTATTCTCATCTGACAAGTAACAGAACAGCATTTTTTTTTCATGTTCTAATAGGGAAGGCTGGTCCTCCATCAATCCAAGGTAAAATGAGGTTTCCTGCTCTCCAGGGCCTATTCTCTTTTCTGCGTGTGTCTCTGACCAAGGAAATAAACAAACCCCTCACACAGAAACTAACAGTGAGGGGTGCCATTCAATAGAGTTGAAGATGGCAAGAGCATTTTAAAGTCCCTTTAAAATCCCTTCCTCATTTGAGGGGAACAGGAAATTTTCCAATGAGATGCTTCAGCTACTCTGGCATCTTTTCTAGTGAGAAGTAATCAGCACAGGGATCAAGGAATGAAATTCTTGATGGCAGTATGGCAGTAATTCTTGCCATACTAAATATGTGTCAAGATTGTTGGTGGGAATGTAAATTGGTGCAGCCACTATGGAGAACAGTTAAAAAAACTAAAAATAGAGCTACCATATGATCCACCAATCCTACTCCTGGGTATATTGTATACCCAGAAAAGATGAAAACTCTAATTCAAAAAGATACACACACCCCAATGTTCATAACAGCACTGTTTACAGTAACCAAGACATGGAAGCAACCTAAATGTCCATCAACAGGTGAATGAATAAAGCAGACTTTGTATATATACAATGGAATATTACTTGGCCATAAAAAGAATGAAATAATGCCATTTGCAGCAATATAAATGGATCTAGAGATTATACGAAGTGAAGTAAGTCAGACAAAGACAAATATCGTATGATATCACTTATGTGTGGAATCAACAAAAATGATACAAATGAACTTACTTACAAAACAGAAACAGACTCACAGACATAGAAAACAAATTTATGATTACCACAGAAGGGATAAATTAGGAGTCTGGGATTAACAGATACACACTACTATATATAAAATAAATAGCAATTTCCTATTTATAGCACTATATTCAATACCTTGTAATAACCTATAATAGAAATGAACCTGAAAAAGAATATATATTTATATATAACTGGATTCATTCTGCTGTACACAAGAAATGAATAAAACATTGTAAATCTGCTATACGTCAATAAAAAATAAAGTTTTTAAAAATAAAATGTCCTTAAAATATCTGTCAAAGCAAACACTCAATGGTTCCTTTTGTGTCTGTTTTGTATTTTTCAAAAATAACAGTTTTATTGGCAATAAATTTGAGAAATGCAAAATGTGTGTATGTATGTATATCAAGATCCTTAAAAATTCTATATCCTTTCATCCAAGAATCCTATTTCTAGAAATCCTTCTTGAGAAAACAATCAGAGATTTGACCAAATTTTTAAGTACAAAGATGTTGATCACAGCCTAAGTTTTAGTAGCAAAAAATTTGGAAACAACCTACACTTCCATAAATAACCACATAAATTTTGGCATATCCAAATAATAGAATGCTATTTTTAATGTTAAATAATTATTTTTTTAAATATTTAGCAATATAGGGGAAATGTTCCCAATATAGTTGTAGGTGGAAAATCTGGCTGCAAAGCAAACATACAATATGCATATCTTGTGGTGCTTTTTTTTTTTAAAATACATGTAGGAAAAACTGGAAAAATGCATTAGAATGTTGCAAGTTGTCTTCACTAAATAGTGAAATTATAAATGATCTTGGTGTTCTATAATTCTGCAATGAGCATGCACTATTTTTACAACCAGAAATTTAAAATTATTTAAAAAAAAAAATTCTTGTCCTACCTACCTCCCAAAGTAGTGCTGAAAGCAAATATGAAGGCTGAGCTTTCTAACAGTAAGAATTGTCCTAAAATGGAATCCCCAGGGAGAGGGTACAAGCATTGCCATGTGACCACACAGACCTTGATTAGATCAAACATTTGGAATGTGGAATTCTAGAGCCTTCTGTGAAATCCCTCCACCCTCAGCATGTGTCTTGCATTATTGGCAGGGCAGACTGAGTTGGGTTGGTCCCATCCATCCTGCTGCTTAGCAGTATGTGCTGTGAGGAGTAAAGCAAGCAGTCAGTGGCCAAGAAAGAGAAACCTCTAGGGAACCAATCCTAGCAGACGATAGCCACTGTGCCCTTACAGCCCCAAGTGGTAAAGGTCTTTCTGCCCAGCACACCTGTTGCTGGGACCCCTGCTACTACTGGCCCTCAGATAACGGTCCTCATGATAACCTTCCTGAGGGCCGAAACTGGTCCTAAAGGCTTTGTTTTGCAGCTGTGAACCACTTATGGCATGGAGGAAAGGACAAGTGAGAGTGTCAAATATAACCCTGAGATGTTTTGCCTTTATCCCACTATTTGTTTGAGCCAACAAGTTTCAAAAACCAATATACTTCAATAGTTGAATAGCTTGGTCAACAATATAGAATAAGCAGCTTAACTTAAACTGATGCCCTGGCAGGTACTAAAGCTCGTAATAAATGAAAAAAACTAAGAGAAGGAAGGGGATCTGTCCATGCAGCAAGTTACTAGCTAGAATACCAGGTTATAGGGTCTAAACCTGGTATCCTGACTTCCAGTTCAATGTGTGACATTACAGAATCCCTGACTCAGCAGGGACTCTAGAACCCCTGATATCAGGAGATGCCCCCAGACTCTCCAACCTTCTATGGGTCTCTTCGCTCAGTATCACAGGAGACTTTAGTCATTATTTCAAGTTGTCAGTGGCCACAGGATTGGAAAAGGTCAGTCTTCATTCCAATCCTAAAGAAAGGCAATGCCAAAGAATGCTCAAACTACCACACAATTGCACTCATCTCACATGCTAGTAAAGGAATGCTCAAAATTCTCTAAGCCAGGTGTCAGCAATACATGAACTGTGAACTTCTAGATGTTCAAGCTGGTTTTAGAAAAGGCAGAGGAACCAGAGATCAAATTGCCAACATCTGCTGGATCATGGAAAAAGCAAGAGAGTTCCAGAAAAACATCTATTTCTGCTTTATTGACTGCCAAAGCCTTTGACTGCATGGATCACAATCAACTGTGGAAAATTCTGAAAGAGATGGGAATACCAGACCACCTGACCTGCCTCTTGAGAAACCTATATGCAGGTCAGGAAGCAACAGTTAGAATGGGACATGGAGCAACAAACTGGTTCCAAATAGGAAAAGGAGTACATCAAGGCTGTATATTGTCACCCTGCTTATTTAACTTATATGCAGAGTACATCATGAGAAACGCTGGGCTGGATGAAGCACAAACTGGAATCAAGATTGCCGGGAGAAATATCAATAACCTCAGATATGCAGATGACACCACCCTTATGGCAGAAAGTGAAGAGGAACTAAAAAGCCTCTTGATGAAAGTGAAAGTGGAGAGTGAAAAAGTTGGCTTAAAGCTCAACATTCAGAAAACGAAGATCATGGCATCCGGTCCCATCACTTCATGGGAAATAGATGGGGCAACAGTGGAAACAGTGGCTGACTTTATTTTTCTGGGCTCCAAAATCACTGCAGATGGTGACTGCAGCCATGAAATTAAAAGACGCTTACTCCTTGGAAGGAAAGTTATGACCAACGTAGATAGCATATTCAAAAGCAGAGACATTACTTTGCCAACAAAGTTTCGTCTAGTCAAGGCTATGGTTTTTCCTGTGGTCATGTATGGATGTGAGAGTTGGACTGTGAAGAAGGCTGAGCGCCGAAGAATTGATGCTTTTGAACTGTGGTGTTGGAGAAGACTCTTGAGAGTCCCTTGGACTGCAAGGAGATCCAATCAGTCCATTGTGAAGGAGATCAGCCCTGGGATTTCTTTGGAAGGACTGATGCTAAAGCTGAAACTCCAGTACTTTGGCCACCTCATGAGAAGAGTTGACTCATTGGAAAAGACCCTGATGCTGGGAGGGATTGGGGGCAGGAGGAGAAGGGGACGACAGAGGATGAGATGGCTGGATGGCATCACCGACTTGATGGACTTGAGTTTGGGTGAACTCCAGGAGTTGGTGATGGACAGGGAGGCCTGGCGTGCAGCGATCCATGGGGTCGCAAAGAGTCGGATACAACTGAGAGACTGAACTGAGTGACTGACTGACAATATGGGGAAATATGTAGTTCATACTTGGGACTCAAGAGTAACTGACTGTAAGCAAACAGGAAATGACAGCACATGCTAGGAAGGATGGCATGAGGAAATGAGAGAAGCCCTGCTTCCCCAGGATGGCTGATACAGAACCAAGTTAAGGCAAGTGAACAAACAGCATCTTAATGCTAAAGACATGCATAAACAAAGCTACATATTCATTCAGCTCCCCAGAGCAGACAGGCAGGAATACTTGTGGTTCTCAGAGAAGACTGAGTTGATGGAACAGATGATGGTGAGGGAAAGATGATCCATTTTCACCTTGGTTTCTTGTTCCTCCTTAGCTTGGCTGCCGCCTCGCTCTCATCAGACAGTTCCCCATGTGGGACAGAGTATAGCAAACGTAATAAACCTCGAATGCGGGAAAGTCACATTCTTGACTCCCTCTTTAAATGATGACTCTAGGGGCTTGGCGATGGTATTTCCCCTACCATTCCATATTTTCATATTCTCAGAAGAACAAATGATACAGGAGTAGAAGGTGGGGCAGGGCTGGGAGGAAAAGAGGGGCAGGACAAGGAGAAAGAGAAAGGAGGATTAGGGTAGAGGAAAGAAGTGAGAGCAGAAAAGCATAGTCATAGTAAACAAGTTGGATGACAACACAGGAAACAAAGAGTTTTTTCTTTCTAACATAAAAAAAGGACGGTGGACTTCATTACTCTGAATTTTATCCACCCACAGACCTGTCTCCGCCTCCCTCCCCTAGCCTGTCAGCTTCCAGGATAATGAAGTATCAGGGTAAATCAGGAAAGAGCATTTTGAGTGTGGACAGAAAAATCCACCTCAACCCCACCTCTTGCACCAGAACACTCTGAACTGCCATGAGTCTTCTCGGCTGGAGGACTGCTAACAACGGTGAATTAATTTGGGCGTTTCACTGCCGAGGAGCAGAGGTGCCACCTCGCTGCATGAATACAGGGTGCTGCTGGCTTCCGCTGATCATCTGGGTATGTGCAGACATCACAGGCAGCAGGATCCTGGGGGCCAGAGCAGCCTGGGCGAGGGAGGGGGAATCCACGAGCCAGCAGGGAACAAAGACACAAGGGGTATCCCCAAAGAGCACACATACAGCAAAGGCCAGCTCCTGGGTCAGATTCATAGCTCAGAGGCACCCTGTCCATCTGGCAGCAGATGGCTGTTCTATTCTAGACTTGGCTATTCCCCTTGAGAAAACCTCTTCCGTAATAGTGTTCTCAGTCCTTTTCTCAATTTGCTCTTAGTGCTCAGACATCATCAGAACACACAGCCAAGAGCAACAACACAAAGATTCTCAGCAATATTTGGAAAGGAGAAGGAACACAGTTATTTGTTTATTTTATTTTTAATTAAAGGTGCTAACTGCAGAGGAAAGAGACCCGGAAAAGCTGTTCTAATAACACAGGTAGTACACCCTCCAGCGGGCTGCTCCTTCCCTCTTCCAGCCTAGCAAAGAAAAGGAAAGCTGAACAGGGTCTAGTGAATCAACTGAACTCACTCTCACAGGCGTCACAGGGAAGCTGGAAAACCACTTTTCAGACCAAAAAGAGGAGTCAGAGGAAACCTGAGCCACCCTGAAACCTCAATACTCTTCTCAGGGTACTAATGTCTGAGAATGCTGACAAGATCACCTGGGAGAGCAGAAAAAACAGTGCTCTGGGAGGCTGGGCAGCAGGCCCAGCACTGCCACTGGCCTGCTGTGCAGCTTTGGGCCAGGCGCTTGTCTTCTCTGAGTTCGAGTATGTGTGCATGTGTCCTCAGTCGTGTCCAACTCTCTGCAACCCTATGGACTTCTCACCAGACTCCTCTGTCCATGGAATTTTCCAGGCAAGAATACTGGAGAGGGTTGCCATTTCCTAATCCAGGGGATCTTCCTGACCCAGGGATCAAGTCTGTGCCTCTTGCATCTCCTGAATTGGCAGGCAGATTCTTTTTTTTTAATGAATTAATTTTTTAATTTAAATTTATTTTTAATTGGAGGATAATTGCTTTACAATATTGTGCTGGTTTCTGCCATACATCAACATGAATCAGCCATATGTATATATGTCCCCTCCCTCTTGGGCCTCCCTCCCACCTCTCACCTCATCCCACCCCCTAGGTTGTCACAGAGCCCCAGGTGGAGCTCCCTGTGTTACACAGCAACTTCCCACTGGCTGTCTGTTTTAGACATGGTAGTGTATATGTTTCAATGCAACTCTCTCAGCTCGTCCCATTCTTCATCCCTCACTATGTCTGCAAGTCCATTCTTTATGTCTGTGTCTCTATTCCTGCCCTGCAAATGGGTTCATCAGTACCATTTTCCTAGATTCCATATATGTGATAATATACAATAATCGTTTTTCCCTTTCTGATTTACTTCACTCTGTATAACAGGCTCTAGGTTCATCAACCTCATTAGAACTGACTCGAATTCATTCCTTTTTATGACTAATATTCCATTGTATATCTGTAAATCAAATTATTTTCATTTTTATTGTTAACATACTGTACTTTTATAGCAAACCTTCAAGTAAGGTAATGTGGATCCTTTAACTTTTCTTGTTTTTCAAGATTGCTTTGGATAATCAAGGTTCTTTATGTTTCCATATAAATGTTGGAATCGGTTTGTCAATTTGTATCCCAAGAAAAGACTTTTTGACTGGGGCTGCTTTAAATCTATATATCAACTTGGGGAAGACTGACAATACTGAGTCTTTCAATCCATAAATGTTATTTATCTTTCCATTTATTTAGGTCTTTAACTTCTCACAGCACTGTTTCACAGCTCTTATGTACAGGTCTTTCAGATTTTTTTGTTGTTAAGTTTATACCTGAATATTTTATTATGCTTTGCAATATAATCATAAAAGAATATTTTTAAGATCTTTCAATTTTTTGTTGCTGCTGTATAAAAAAATCAATTTCTGAATGTTGAGCCTTTACTCTGTTAAATTCACTTCTTGCTTCTATCTAAAGTTACCTTCTAGATTCCTTAACACTTTCTGTGTCAACAATCATGTCATCTGCAAATAAAAATAGATTTATTCCTTTCTCATTTTTAAGCCTACTTTTGCTTTTTCTTACTTTATGGAACTCACTAGAACCTCCTTCCAGCATGAGGTTTAATAAAAATGCTGAGAGAGGGCACACTTGCCTTAGTTTAATCTTAAAAGGAACACTTCCAAATTTTTACCATTAATTATGACATTTGCTTTTTATAAATGCCCTTTATTAGACTGTAGAAGTTCCCTTCTATTTCTAATTTGCCAAAATTAGAGTTATTATCACAAATGGATGTTAAAATTTTTTCCAACTTTATTGAGGTATAATTGACAAATAAAAATTGTATGTATCAAAGATGTGCAATGGAATTTGATATACAGATACACTATAAAATGATTACTACAATAAAGCTAATTAGCATACCTATCACTTCACATAGTTACTGTGTGTGTGTTAAGAATACTTAAGATCTACAACTCACTTAGCAAATTGTAAGTATATAATACAGTATTATTATCTATAGCTACCATACTACATGGGCTTCCCATGTGGTGCTATTGGCAAGAACCCACCTGCCAATGCAGGAGACATAAGAGACATGGGTTCAATTCCTGGGTTGGGAAGATGCTCTGGCAGAGGTTGTGGCAACCCACTCCACTATTCTTGCCTGGAGAATCCCACGGACAGAGAAGGGTGGCAGGCTACAATTCACAGGGTCACAAAGAGTTGGACATGACTGAAAGTGACTTAGCACACACACACACCACACTACACATTAATCTCTAGAATTTATTCATCCCACATAACTGAATCCTTTGACCAACATCCCCCCATTTTCTCCACCTGGCAACTACCATTCGACTCTTCTTCTATGAGTTTGATTTTTTTTGAAACACATATTTCTCTTTTTTCTTGATCAGTCCAGCTAGATATTTGTTGATATTTTCAAAGAATTATTTTGGCTTTGTTATTTTTCTCTATCTTTGTCAGTTTCCTATTTCATTAATTCCTACTCTTATCTTTATTGTTTCCTTCTTTCTATTTACTTTGGGCTTACTTTTCTTTTTTTCAGCTTCTAAAGGCGAAACCTTAAGTCACTGAATTGAACACTTTCTAATATGTGCACTTAAAGATATCAATTTCCCCAAAAGCATTGCTTTGGCTGCATCCCACAATTTTCATTATTATTCGGCCAATAAAATGGACAACCTAGAAGAAATGGACAAATTCTTAGAAATATACAATCTCCCAAGACTGAATCAGGAAGGAATAGAAAATATGAGCAGGCCAATTACCAGTATAAAATCAAATTAGAAAAATAAATAAATAACTTACCAACAACAAAAAGTCCAGGACCAGACAGCTTCACAGGTGAATTTAAACATTACCAAACACTTAAAGAAGAGTCAACACCTATATTCTTATACTATTCCCAAAAATCACAGAAGGAACATTTCTAGACTCATTCTATAAGGCCAGCACCACCCTAATACCAAAATCAGACAAAGATACCACACACATACACAAAAATTTACAGGCCAGGGCTTCCCTGGTGGCTCAGTTGGTAAACAATATGCCTGTAATGCAGGAGACCAATGTTCGATCCCTGGGTTGGGAAGACCTGCTGGAAAAAGGAATGGCAACCCACTCCAGTATTCTTGCCTGGAGAATTCCACGGAGCAAGGAGACCTGGCAGGCTACAGTCCATGGAGCTGCAAAGAGTCAGACACGACTAAACAACTAACACACATACATCACTGATGAACATAGATGCAAAGTCCTCAACAAAAATATTAACAACCTAAATTCAACAAGACATTAAAAGAATCATACATCATGATCAAATGGGGTTTATCCCAGAGTCGCAAGTACAGTTCAATATCTGCAAATCAATGTGATAGATCATATTAACAAGTTGAAGAATAATAATCATATGATCATCTCTCAATAGATGCAGAAAAAACTTTTAAGGAAATTCAGCATGAAGTTTTTAAATCTTATTTTGATTTAAATAATCAAACTATTTTGATTTATTATCTAACAAAGTTGCAATACTATATATTTTGAAATAAATTCTAGCAAAGTTGCAATACTATATAAAGAACACTCTTATACTCCAAATATTAACATTTTACCATCTTTGTTCCCCTTCCTCTCTTTCTCCATTTTTTTTTCCTGAACTATCTCTGAGCCAGTTACCAAACTGATGCCCTATCAATCCAAAACATGTGAGTGTATCTGTCACCAAAACCATCAATACTCTCTGCATAACAACTCAACTATCAAAACTAAAAAATTAACACTGATATGTGAGTACCCACACAACTTCAGACTCCATTTAGATTTCCCCCATCATCCCACTAAAGTCCTGTGCAACAAAGGCTCCAGTTCACAACGGTACATTTCATTTAGAAGCCACGCCCCTGTCAGTACATTTCATTTAGAAGACACGCCCCTGTCAGTACATTTCATTTAGAAGACACGCCCCTGTCAGTTCAGTTCAGTCGCTCAGTCGTTTCCGACTCTTTGCGACCCCATGAGCTGCAGCACGCCAGGCCTCCCTGTCTATCACCAACTCCCAGAGTTCACTCAGACTCACATCCATCGAGTCGGTGATGCCATCCAGCCATCTCCTTCTCTGTCATCCCCTTCTCCTCCTGCCCCCAATCCCTCCCAGCATCAGAGTCTTTTCCAATGAGTCAACTCTTCGCATGAGGTGGCCAAAGTACTGGAGTTTCAGCTTTAGCATCAGTCCTTCCAAAGAAATCCCAGGGCTGATCTCCTTTAGAATGGACTGGTCTCCTTGCAGTCCATGGGACTCTCAAGAGTCTTTTCCAACACCACAGTTCAAAAGCATCAATTCTTCGGCGCTCAGTTTTCTTCACAGTCCAACTCTCACATCCATACATGACCACTGGAAAAACTATAGCCTTGACTAGATGGACCTTTGTTGGCAAAGTAATGTCTCTGCTTTTTGATATGCTATCTAGGTTGGTCATGGAGAAGGCAATGGCACCCCACTCCAGTACTCTTGCCTGGAAAATCCCATGGATGGAGAAGCCTGGTAGGCTGCAGTCCACGGGGTCGCTAAGAGTCGGACACAACTGAATGACTTCACTTTCACTTTTCACTTTCATGCATTGGAGAAGGAAATGGCAACCCACTCCAGTACTCTTGCCTGGAAAATCCCATGGATGGAGAAGCCTGGTAGGCTGCAGTCCACGGGGTCGCTAAGAGTCGGACACAACTGAATGACTTCACTTTCACTTTTCACTTTCATGCATTGGAGAAGGAAATGGCAACCCACTCCAGTATTCTTGCCTGGAGAATCCCAGGGATGGGGAAGCCTGGTGGGCTGCCTTCTATGGGGTCACACAGAGTCGGACACGACTGAAGCGACTTGGCGGCAGCAGCAGCAGCTAGGTTGGTCATAACTTTTCTTCCAAGGAGTAAGCGTCTTTTAATTTCATGACTGCAATCACCTTAGAATCCTTCGATTTGGAACAGTTCCTCAGTTTGTCCTCGACTTTCAGGACCTTGTGAAAAATAGGCCTGTTTTTGGTCACTCCCCACTTCCTTCATGGAGTTATATTTTTACATTTTATCTGAGTTTACAGTTGCTTTCTGTGGGGCCTGATCCGAAAGAACTACTTCACCATTACCAGAAATGGAACCAAGATGGGGGTTCAAACCTCTTCTCACCACAGATACCACATAGAAAACCTGCCTATCTGACTAGCACGAGCGTTCTCACCTCTACAAAATAGGAATAGCTCTGATAAGCAGCCTCAGGCTTCCCTGATAGCTCAGTTGGTAAAGAACCTGCCTGCAATGCAGGAGACCTGGGTTTGATCCCTGGGTTGGGAAGACCCCCTGAAGAAAGGAAAGGCTACCCACTCCAGTATTCTGGCCTAGAGAATTCCATGGACTGTATAGTCCATGGGGTCACAGAGTCAGACATGAGTTAGTGACTTTCACGTTCACTTTTTCTTTCACAGCATTTCATATAATTTTTCCAAATATCTATTTTATTATTATAATTAAGATAACACCTATATAGAGTTAAAGATCAAATAATACATAAAAATATAAAGTGAAAAGAAAAACTCCCATATCTAACATTAAAAAAATTCTCCCTCATGAGCAGTCTCTCTATGCTTGACACACCAGTGATAAAGAAACTCTGGCTGAGAATCAGAAGATCTGAGTTTCCAATCCTGGTGCTACTCCTCCAAAAATGGCTTTAGGTAAGTCATTTATTCATGCAAAAAGTATTTACTTAGCTCTTGGTAGCATATATATCTCTCTGCATCTCAGTTTCCTTATTTGTGAAATGCACATAACACTATCCATCTTTTCCATATGCCTCACAGGCAGGAAAATAATGATGTAATATTGTATGTTTGGGTGTGCTGAAAGTTAAAAGCATAATACAAATGTAATAATATATCAAGTATTAGACCTCTGGAAAAATCAACATGGAAATCAGAAGACTTAGTTGGAACACAGGAGACAAATTAAAGATGAGATGTGAACGGAAGAATCTATATTCTGCTTGGTTTTATATTATTATACTATCAACTATTGCATTGAACCGATGCAGACCATTTCCATTACCATATAAAGTTCTAAAGGAGAGTACTGATCCATATTATTTTACATAATATATATTCTTAACTGCCTGATATTAATGTTGTTAATTATTGATATTAATGTTGTTAATGTTGTTTCTGTGGAATTAATACGCAGCAACTAGCCTATGAAACAACAACAAAAAAAGTTTTAAAACTAAAAAGAAATCCAGATAGGGAAGCGTTCTAACCAAACCAGAATGGTAGTGGCCTTGTGTGTGTGTTAGGCACTCAGTCGTGTCCAACTCTGCGACCCCATAGACTGTAGCTTGCCAGGCTCCTGTCCATGGAGTTCTCCAGGCAAGAATACTAGAGTGGGTTGCTATTTCCTTCTCTGGTAGTGGCCTTAGAGCTTGGGAAAAAACCTTGGAATTGCTTGTCATTACACAGATCTAAAAGCTGAAGCCCAGGAAGCAGATTCTCTGACTCCAGGCCCCACAGAAAATTAACATTCAAGCTTGAAATGCAATCTTGGTTATTTCACAGCCTAGGCTTTGCAGTAGGATCTGGATTTTAATCACAACTGTCACTTACTAACCAGTGGCCTTGGACAAGTGACCACTCCCAAGCCTCACTCTCCTTATCTAAAAACTGAGGAATAATAACCCCAATGATTCTGGGTTGTCATGAGGATTAAAGGGCTTAGCAAAGAACCTGGCACCCCACTGAGACTTAGAGGATGCTACCTGCTGGCATTATAGCTAAGACACTGCTCTTTTCCCTACACTGCAAACTCTGATGGGGAAGGTTTCGGCCACCAGATGCATCATCACCACAGAGCTGGTGAGTGTCGGAAAGAATGCGGAAATTAATGCAGCTTGGCAAAATGTGCCCAGGGAGCAGAAGGATAAATGCCTGTATAGTAGTAACTATGGAACTGCTCCCACAAGTCGCCATGCAGTAGCGGAATTTTCACCTTGAGGGGTACAAAGGGAAATGCACCATTTTCTTGCCTCTGTACTCTTGCCTTTACATCAGCATCTGAGGAATGGAACACTGCAGACCAAGAAAGATCTTTCTGTTTCAATGACCCTCAAGCTGAGACAACCAGAGGAGTCAGTGTTCTGTTTCCATTCCTCTTCCTCTAGAATGAATACATCACAACTCTGTTAGCAATCAGCAGCTACCCACCTGCAGACCTGCCCAAGCCTGCTTCTAAGTAGGTAGAGCTCAAACCCCTAAGGATTCTCCAAGCACCTGCTGTGTGACCTAGCCTCTTGCCCCCTGCCCATCAGGGTACGAGATTGCCCCCAAATCCTAAAATACAGTGTCTACTCTGCAGCATCATATGCTTTCCTCTGGAAGACCACCACACACGAGGTGATTAGATGCTACAGTAAAACCAAATAGTAACAGGTGACTCAGACTTCTGAGGAGAGGTTTCCACTCAATTCCATAACTGAAATTGAAGCAACCACTGCTTTCTAGGCACTGTGTCATGCACGAAAGATATAGCCACAACCAAGACATGGTATTTGTCCTCAGGTAGCTTACATTTGAAACGGTAACTGGAGTTGTCTAAGGTAATCAACTGGGTAAGCTCTAATCTGAATCTTGCAAAGTCATACAACTTGGATTTGGAGGTAAGGGGTTGAAATACTCCAAAACTCATCCATGTTATATCTTTTTGCCTTTTCATACTGTTGATGGGGTTCTCAAGGCAAGAATACTGAAGTGGTTTGCCATTCCTTTCTCCAGTGGACCACGTTTTGTCAGACCTCTCCACCATGACCTGTCTGTCTTAGATGGCCCTACACAGCATGGCTCATTGCCACTATGAATGGAAATGGAAGCTCAAGAAAGGACGCTGAGCAATTAAAATAACTCCTCCCAACTCTTCAAAGGTACATTTCACTGTCCCAGCTTTAAAGTGGCAGTTTTGGGGGAAGGAAGGGCACTAGTCTGTGCCCAGACACCCAAGAGGAGAGAATGAACTTCACAGGTTCTATCTCCTCTGGCATCATCTGGCCGCTTAGGAGGTGGTGGTGGTGAGCACAATTCTCAGTCACCTCTTTGCCCTGTAGCCTGAACAACCACTACCCAGTTACCTGGATGTCCATTCTTCCATGATACTGCCACAGAGCCACTGTGTAGCTCTGCCGCTTCCCAGCTGTGTCCTCAGATAAGTTACTTCCCCTAGCTTTGTTTTCCCCATCTACGAATGGGAATAACATAGTGTACTGCTTCATGGGAATATGGTAAGAATTGAAAGGGATGTTTATACAGTGTATGATGGATGGCACATAGTCAATGTTCAACAAATAGAAGCCATTATTATTTCTTAAAAATCCTAAAAAAAAAAAAAAATCCTAATGTTTCCCATCATATCTTTCTTAATTGCCGATCTCTGCTCAAACCCAAGCCTGCCAACACCATCCTCAGGTTTATCATCTCAGAAGCAACCAGCCACTTCCCATAGATCTTTCAGGAGCCTAAAAGGCTTGATCTTCTCACCTACCAAACTCAGTCTCCCCCAGACTGCAAATTGCATCTCCTATGAGAAGCTCTCCCAAAAACTCAAGATGCCTGGCCAACAGCTCTTCTGTGACACTGCCCCTAGATCTTTCTGCTCTCAGGGTCTCAGCTCTCACCTGTAGGAGATTCAGGCCATCAGTCACATCCCATTTTGAAAGCTGTAGAACTCTGTGTCCTCCCTGTTGTCACATTCTAAGTCCACAGCTCAAATGCACTGACAGGTAATAATGGATAAAGAGGAACCCAAGAATCATGGAAATGATTCATATCAAACTCCAGCTCTATGATAACTGACAACAATTTCCAAAGAGATGTAAGAAATGGAAGTTGCCTGAAAACCCACAGAAGACTGGATACGACAATGAAATCAACCAGCTTAACTAACATTTGTTTGTTGCTTCATGGTTATAAAATACTTTCACATTCATAACATCATTTTGACAACCACTCAGAGAAGCAGACCTGATAAGCAGTATTATATCTGACAGATGCAAAATCAGAGACTCAGAGCAGTTTGTCCAAAAATCAAATGACAATGTAAAGTCACTTGATTCTCCCAATTCCTTCTCCTACTGGTTGCTCCTTCACACAGACTCTTATCCTCAAATGATGTGCATGCTTTAGGTTAGTAATGGAAAAAAAAAAAAAAAACCTTACCCAAAAGGGCTCCCATGGAAATAAAACCAGAGAAGACACTCAACAATGACTAAATTATCTATCTAGAGTGAGGAAATTTCCTCAAGCAATCCCAGCAGTGCTGGCTACAGCGACACATATATTTTGATCAGCAGCCATGAACAACTGTCCCCAGCCAGCTGGACCTCCTGAAGTGGCACCTGGAAGGTCCTAACGGCAGTGACAAGCAGCCCCCAGCACCTCCGTGTGGCTTCGACTCTGCCTCCTGCTCTCCTTTCTCCTTGCACTTTTGGCCCCTCTGAAAAGCCAGAAGATTCACAGCTGATTGTCACAGCAGATGCTCTTTTCACAAAGACATCTCTGACTCCTTCCATTTCTGCTACCATAGTCAGTCTCCCCCATCTTGGATGACACCAGACATCCAGTAAAAAAAAGCTCCCATGCAAATAGCAAGCTGCAGATGCAGGAGGTGGCGGCCACCACCTGCTGAGCTCCCACAGACAGAACCACTGCATCACAGAAGGGAATTACTGAATCACACAAAGACTAACTTCTTCCTTCTAGTCATAATTGGGTGGTCCCACTACCAAATGACCTGGCGTCTTGGGGTTCTTAAGGCTACATGCCAAAAGAAAGGCTTGGTTTTGCTTCCTTGGAAGTGATGAGAATGTTTTATGTTTACCTACCTCATGGGGAGCCTACCAGCCAAGGCTGCAGCAGCTCAGGACACTGGAGGCAAAGAGGAGTCTGGAACTGGATGGGATTAACCTTGGGGAAGAGGGGTAACTACAGGGTTGGTTCCTAAGGCAACCATTCAGTATAACATATCCAAAGGAACTGGCAGAGATAGGCTTGATTCAGGCCATTGCCAATACCAAAGAAGGCCTCCAGCAGGAAGCTCAAAGCAGTGATAACCCTTGGAATTAAACACTTGACACTCTACTGGGGAACCAGCCATTCCAAACAAGGTCCCAAACAATGACCAGGGGTCCAGGACACAGAATCTATTCCCCGGGCAATAAGACCGGCAAAATCCAGGTGCCGCTCAGGGTAAGCTTCCTGTCCCAGTTCTCTGCTAGAACTGGCAGAGAGATGCAGCTGTCTGGACTGGATCAGTGTGCGAGGGAGAAGGCATTTACAAAAGGCAAAAGGAAGGCCAGAGTTCATCACAGCCAAGAAGCCAGGCCTCCAGCAGCCTACCAAATTTCAGCTGGAATCTCAAGAGGTCTCAGGGACAAGGGAGGTGGAGAGAAAGGGGAAAGCAGCTCAACAGAGTCAAGGCAGGTGGGTAACGACACCAGATGAAGAAAAACTTTGAAAGAAAAGACAAGTCTGTCAAGCTGGATGGCAGGAAAACTGAGATGACTACAAGACATCACCCTTGTTATTCACTGGGGGTGGGGGGAGCGGGCAGTAGTTGTCCAAGCAGCCAAGGGCAAAGGAAGGCAGAAGAACCAATCCATGCAAAGACCCAGAAGAATCAAACAACATGATGATTTCTCTGGTTTGGCCACGATGAGTTGCAAAGTGTGAGGGAAAGAGTGATAGAAGGTGAAGTTGGATATTGACAGGGGCGGGATCAATCCCTTAGGACAAGTCAGAGATTCTGGACTTCATCCTGTATGGGAAGCCATTAAAAAGTACATTCATCCCCATGACAATTATTTGCTGATGACCTACTGTGTGCTAGGCAGTAGTTAAGGTGATGGAGACACAGTGGTGAACAAGGCCAACAATAATTCTGAAACTCACGCTCTAATAACCGCATTCTTGGCACACTGGCTGTGGGGATTAGGGACTCTGTTTCTTGTACCTCTTAAGGGCAGAGGTTGGGTTTCATTCTCCACTATATCCTGAAGGCTCAGCTAAGTTTCTTTCATATAAAGTTTTCCAATTGGGTTTCCAATAAGTGTTCATTGTGGGAATGGATGCTTTCTGTATTTTTTTAAAATGTTTTTAAAAAATAAAATCCTAACATGGTCAGATTTATATTTTAGTTCATTATTTTGGCAGCTGGGTGGAGGCAGCCAGAATGAGCCCAGCTAGAAACAAGGGATTCTCAACTAAGGGGTGGTCATTGTCATCAACAGATAGCAGGGGTCCAAGCTACAGGAACAGTGGTGGAGATGGAGGTAGTTTTAGTCCCCGGACGACTGATTCACTTACAGCTCACTCAGCCTTCACAGACTGTGTACGTCTCTCATCAAACCACTGCAGCCTTCTTTGAACCCTCACTGGCTCCTGTTTTCACTCTAAACCTCAGCATGATTTACTTTTACCCTGGGACAGCCCAGTTTTCAAGGTCAAAGGCAACAGTGGAGAGCTTGGTCAGCTCCAGGGTGACCCTGGGCACAGCCTGGGGCAGTCGTAACGCTGCCGAGTGTGGTGGTGACACATGAGGTCACTGGGACTTTAAATCAGCCCTGATGAATTTCCTCTGCTGCGGAGAGGGAGCGCTGGAAACATCCTTGCTGCAGATGCTGATGGCTACTTCAAAAGACAGGAATTCACGCTCCCAGGAACTGCATGGAGATTGGCCATGGATTCCCAAGTACCTGGCCTCCAGTATTTCTACTGGTTATGATTCTAAGGGCTTCCTTCAAAGCTCAGTTGGTAAAGAATCTGCCTGCAATGCAGGTGACCCCGGTTTGTTCCTGAGTTGGGAAGATCCGCTGGAGAAGGGATAGGCTGCCCACTCCAATATTCTTGGGCTTCTCTTGTAGCTCAGCTGGTAAAGAATCTGCCTGCAATGTGGAAGACCTGGGTTCGATCCCTGGGTTGGGAAGATCACCTGGAGAAGGGAAAGGCTACCCACTCCAGAATTCTGGCCTGGAGAACTCCATGGACTGTATAGTCTCCCTGGGGTCACAAAGATTTGGACAGGACTGAGCAACTTCCACTTTCACGATTCTAAGAAGTTTTGCCACAAGATCTAGGATGGTTCTTTGTAGCTCCTAAGATCTCAAGTGATTAAGACAGAAGAGCAGCTCTGATTGAAACTTATAATGAAACATGTGTCTGAAGTACAGAGCGGCTCGCATGTTATGAACCAATAGTAACTCTTTTGTACAGCACCTTACAGTTCACAAGAGCCCTTATATAGTTTATTTGCATCTTTCAATAATCCTGTGGGCAAGGTAAACTAGATATTATTACTCCCATTTTGTAGATGAGAAAACTAACACTTGGAGAGGTTTTGACTGGCCCAAAGTCATATGGACTGTAGGTGACAGAGCAGAAATTCCAACCCAGGTCTCACTCCATATTCAAGCCTCTGTCCACCAGAGATCCAACTCCAGAAAGCAGTAGGGTTGACCGTGGTCATGAGTTAACATCTCTGTGCCAGTCTTCATTGAGGCCGGTCCTCTCTTTGCTGCTTTTCCTCATAGGACAAGGACCCAGTCTGGAGTCTGCAGAGTGCTACCAGGATGCACCCACTGCAGAGTAAAGCAAACTATCCCTCCCTGGAAGCCTCCTCACACTAACCTCATCACAGCAGCAGACAATTTGTCTTTCGATCTAAGCAAGAAGATTCATGCCCCCCAACAGGAGTTCTTGCACTGTGTCAGCGCACTTCTCCTGATGATTTACTTTGTACCAAGCCTGGCCCTAATTATATAAAAATAAATAAGACACTGTAGGCCCTCAAAGAGCTCCAGGTTGATTTAGAGATGGACAGATTAGTAAGGACTGTATTACTAATAAATATGGTTATCACAGCATCGGGTTAGCAACTTTGCCTTTTCTTTGTGAAAACTTGGCTCACAGCACTGTGCGTGGCCCTCAGCAGGATGCAGTAAACACTGACTGGATAAATAAATGAAACTAAGATAAAACATGACAACAAATGGTGTACACACTTCAGTGAAAGCATTGCTCTTCTCCACCTTGAAACTTCCATCTTCCCACAGCCCCTTTTCTCTTTATTCCTGTGCTGAAAGAAAAAGCATCCTTCTTTCCTGTTGGAACTAAGCCCTTCACAGCGATGTCCCTCTTCACCGTCATTGCATTGGCAGCCCTGTTCCAGCCACATCCCCCACCCGCTGCCCTTGCCTCTGTCCTCAGAAGATTTCTCTCTTCTCCGCTCTCTGATCCTTGCGTTCAGGTTTTTGTCCCACTCCAGGTTCCCCGAGCTTATAAAACTAACTCCAACCAAGCTCTCCTTTCAAGTGTCTACGCTTGTCCTCAACCTCTTTTGACCACCGAATCTCCTGATTCTGTTGTTCACGCTTGCAGCCTGGGTTTCTCCTCAGCCTTCCATTTGTACCAAGTCCTTGCGTTAGCTTCCACCTAAGCTTGTCTCTGATGCGTCATCCCCACTCCCCACTCCCCACTCCCCACTCCCCACTCCCCATCTCCAAACCCAGTGGTCTCGTCTCCAGTTCCCAGTTCCCTGACCTCCTGCTGAAATCTCCCGGGCTTCTGCGACGCTGCAGTTCCTGGCTCGCTTTCTCCCTCTCCTGTCAATAATCATCTCTATCTGGCTGCTCTTCCTCTGCTTTCTTCTTAATGCAAGTTCTTGCCAAGATTCCCCTGTTACTTCACATTAACTCCCTTGAGAACTAATTTAATGTCAAAGCTTCCAATTCAGGAAGCCTTTCCAGTCACCACCTCCCACCCCCACCACCCCACCCCAACCCTGTAGAACCCAAAAGAACCACAGGGACTGAAAATGCAAGAAAGCAAAAGGTCCCCGAGGGCAGGGGAAGGGATGGGATCAACAGAGTTTCAATGCCAGACTCTCTCACCGCCTCTGACACATTCTGCTTGTCCTGCAATGAACTTTTGCCTAGCCCTGCCACCAGCTCACAAGCTCCTAAGACAGGACCTGTCCCACTCTGCTCTGCTGCCCCCATTCGGCTCATGGAGTGCTCAGACAGACAGGCAGACATAAGCATCTGCTGGATAAAAGAAGAAAAACGAAAGATGAACACGCGTGAAGGCATAAACTGGTCAACTGTGAAACACTAAAAGACGATAAGGCTCGCCATCAACAGACTTCATAGGAAACTTCCAGATTGCTCGGGTGTTTTACAGGTCTGCACATATTCTGGCTCTGTTGGACATTTGATGCCCAAATGCCTGAGAACATGGAAGTGCTTACTCCGGAACTGGCCTGGGATTGAGAAGCACAGACTGTAGTGACAGAAAGGGAGAAGCTGAAGAGGAGCTGAGAGGGCCGCAGCCTCGGAAACCATCTCTTTCTCGATGTGTTCAATCAGTAAACGTCCACTAAGCACCTTGGAGGTGCCGGGATCTATGCCAGACACTGGGAACACGGCTTTGAACGAGATGATAAGGTCCTTGCCCTCCTGGATCTTATATAGTTCAGTGAGAAGAGGTGAATAAATACAAATAAATAAGAAAACAGCGGGCAGTAAATAAGCGCTTCTGCATCAGATCCTTGACCATCAATTTCAAACAAGACAGCCCTGACTGGTGCCTCCTTCTCTCTCCTGAGTGTTTACACAAACAAATCCAGTTCCCTGCTTTGAGGTTTGTTTTGTGTTTTTCTCCCCCAGTTAGGTCAGCAGCTACAGCATAGATGTGCTAGCTTTTCTAATCTCCAACGAAACCCTGTTTGGATGAACACTTCCCCCCGCTTCTGGGGAGGCCTCTGAAACCGCTCCCCCCAGACAGCTTGGGCAGCCAGACGCCGTGGTCTCAGAGACCTCCCGCCCCTTGAGAAGAGCCGTGATGCTGCGGATTACTTCCCAGACAGCTACTTGGGGATGCTTTTTCAGGTTGTGTTCCATTCTGTCAGAGCCCTCTGGACTCAGCTGATTGCTGGTGGTAGATTTCTGTGTTATTTAGGGCACCAAAGTCCCACAGTCTTGACACAAACTTAAAATTAGAAATGTATTAAATATAGGAAAGGAGGAAGGTCATTCAGGAAAGGCAGCCTTCTGAGGGAGATGCAGGACAAAGACGCCCTGGAAACTTCCAGGTTCATTAATGGGTTTTACACAGCATTCAAGTGGTATTTCTCCTTCAGAAATAACACTGTGGAAAGCGTAGGGGACTGGCTCAAACCTCAGCTAACACAGCTGAGTGAGTGACTCTGCAAACTAAAAATAGCTTATTTCCCACTCATTCTGACAGATTTCACTTAGACCCTGTGCACAGGTTGATTCTCCAACAAACAGTTTCAGTCCTGTAGCAAAATGAGGGTTGGTGGCATTTGGGCTTGACAATTACCCAATCCCTGCTTCAACTTTTGTTTATTTCCATGTTTCTTGCTCCAGTGGCTGCATATGTGCACACGTGCACGTGTGCACTGAGCTCCCTGGCTGGGATCTGTTGCTCTTCAACCAGACGTGGGCAGAATTTAAACCAGGAACATGACTCAGGACCATGGCTGCAGACTGAGCCCAGAGTAAGGCTCTCAGAAACAGTGGGAAGCAGGCTCTTTGTCTCAGGTCTTCTCCTAATTCCCAGCAAGCCTCTCCGGGTCTCAGTTTCCTTACTTATAAAACAAGGATAAACATTCCTATTCTGGCCTACTTCACAGCATCACACTGGGATCAAGAGAGATAACGCACATGAGAGTTACTTTCTTTTAGACAGGACTCCTACCAGAAGGATGGATGGCAGTGATGGAACAAGTGAAACAGGCAGCCAGACTATAAAACTCAGCTGGACCACTGGACGGGGCAGCCATCCCGCCTGTACCAGGAGCTAAAAGCAGATCCAGATTCAAGGCTTTAGTTCATGTTGTCCCCCTCTGCCTGGAACGTCCTTCTCCCTTTGCTAAACTCCTACCCATCTTTAAGAACCCAGTCCAAACACTTTTCTTGGTTAGTGACTTCAGAGTAAATCATTCCATCTTCACTGCTCCTTTGGCCTTTGGTACATACTTCCCACAGCACTTTTCACTCCACATGGTAAGGAATTTATTTACACGCCTGGAAATTCTTTGATGGCAAAGACTATTTTTTATCTTTGTACCCACCTCCCCAGCCACCACCACTGTGTGATCCAAAGCAAGCATATGGTAGGTGTCAACCAATGTTCCCCAGGTTGCCTACAGAATGGGCAAGAGCCCAAGAAGGGGATAAACCCGAAACATGCACGAAGGTGGGATAGCACACACAGAGCCAGAGGCGGGCGTGACAGGAGGGGGATGTAGGAAGGTGGAGTCACCCAGGTCTGCTGTTACCAGCAATAAGGTCACAGCCACAGGGACGGGGTCAGAGCCGAACTGCAAGTCCTGGGAGGGCCAGGTGGGAGCATCCAAGTCCCAGTGACCTAAACTGGAACAGGAGGCCCTGGGGATGAGGAACAAGGGCAGAGAGCAGAGCCAACATTTCCAGATCTGCCAGAGTTGGGCCAACAGCTCGGGCTTGAGTGACCTTGACTATGACACTTAGGGACTCTAGAGGCAGGGGTCATTACAAATTTAAGTAATGATCATCTCCTTAAAATAAGAATCAGAGATGGAAGGGACTTTAAGAGGTATAAGAAACATTAGGAATCACCTGGTCTAACAACCCTAACCTATACATTGGAGAACTAAGGGTACAGGAGGAAGGGGGTTTGTCCAAGTTTAGCCAGTCAGGGCAGAATCGTGGAGCTTCCCTGGTAGCTCAGCTGGTAAAGAATCCACCTGCAATGCAGGAGACCCTGGTTCGATTTCTGGATCAGGAAGATCCTCTGGAGAAGGGATAGCCCAGTACTCTTGGGCTTCCCTGGTAGCTCAGACAGTAAAGAATTCACCTGCAATGTGGGAGACCTGGGTTTGATCCCTGGGTTAGAAAGATCACCTAGAGAAGGGATCGGCTACAGTATCCTGGCCTAGAGAATTCCATGGACAGAAGAGCCTAGCAGACAACAGTCCATGGGGTCACAAAGAGTTGGACACGACTGAACGACTCTCCAAAAAAAAGGGGGAGGGTACAGGAGGAAAGGGGTTTGCCCAAGTTTACCCAGTCAGGGAAGAATCATGGCTAGACCCAGGTCTTCTGAACCCCAAGCTGGACCTTGTCCCCTCAGAGGCTGTTGCCCTTCAGTCAAGAACATCTCCTGATGGTTCTACTAACATAACAGGTACCCTACTCCAGCTGCTTCAGAATCTTGGGGGAGCCCCACTGAACCCACTAAGTGAGTGCAGATACTTCTGTCCTACTGGGAAGTGTGGGCTTCTACCTTTGGGGGCAGTTTGGAACCAGTGTTCCATAGGAAATGAACAGAGAGTAGCCCCACCAGGAACTTAGAAAGCAAGAGGCTGCTGGCAGGGAGCAGACAAACCAGTTCACACACACCCTACCCTGACATGTGCACGGGGGTGATCCCAACCATTGTGCTCACCCTGGAATTTTCCCAGAGTGGTTAGAGAGGGCCAGTACCTAAGCAAAGCTGACAGTGCACGAAACACAGTCTTCAGTAAGAACACTGAGCCACGGCCTGTCTGGTCTGAAATCTCAGTCTTTCTCAGGCTAGAGATAAGACAGGGCTCAGAAGAAAAGAACTGGGACTCTCAAAGAATCAGAGATCCTGATTCCCAGAACTTCCCTGCAGGTGAGCATACACAGGCAACGTTGTTTCATGTCTACAGAAAGTATGAGAACTTCAAGTCCAAGTCCCAGCCCCACAGTTTACCTCCTGTGTGATCCAAGGCCAGTGACTAACCCATTAGTCTCCTTATTTTTACCACAGTGATTATAACATTTGTGCCCAAGTTTATTGTAAAAATGAAAGAATAAATGTAAAGCATTTAGCACGCTTCCTGGGCCATAATAACCACCAAGTTACGCAGGATTTATTTGCTTTCCTTTGTTCGTGGGAGGGGTCAGTCAGACCACAGTCCAGCTGTGTCTACCTGTGCTTTCCTCTCCCACTTGGTTGTCTCTCTGGATCCTCCTGGGCAGACATCCTACCTGAGGCCTCAGCCCAGATAGCTCCCTCCTCCCTCTGTTCATCCCTGGACGTAGCAGAAGGTAACAGGTCAGCTACGGGCCACTCCAGTCCTTGAAGGTCAGGAATCATCAGCTTAGTCCAAGGCTGTTCCTGTCTCCCGAGGTATCTGTGCGCCTCCCTGGCCAAGCCCCTACCAGGGTATCCCCAAGTTTATTACAGCTCTGGTCTTCCCTAAGGTGAACCCACTCCTAGCAGCTTACAGCTCTGGGCCTCTGGCAATTAGCTGCCTGAGCAGCCAGACCTGGACATCAACAGCAGAGAGAATTCCCAGACCCAATTTACCAACAGGAAACGACCTGGGGTCTGCGCCTGCAGTGAGACCAGTGAGTACACACAGCAGTACCAGCTTCCCAGAGTCTGGAGAGGAGATGGAGGGGAGCACAGAAATGAAGCTGCTACAGGGCTCAGAGCTCAAGCTGACTCCTCACACCGCCCTGCCAAGAAGCTCAGTAAAAAATCACATCAAGGTGAGGCTCTCCAGCTATCTGCTTGCACTGCCACAGGGCTGCATAGCATGACCACCGCAGGGCATTCCAAGGCTCCAAAGGGGAAGAAGAGAAAGGACCCCACAGGTACTGCATGCTGGGCGGATGCCAAAAACTTTGTGTGTGATCTTCATCGATGACCTTCTGTGGTAGGTATTCTTGTCCTCGTCTTGCCAATAAAACTAGAGACTCAGAAAAATCCATGAAGCCGGTGTACCTCTGCTATGCTACCTGACCACTACATCTTAAGCATTCTGGGAAAGAAAAGGAAAGCAAAAGAGTCTGAACCAACAGGTACCAAGCTCTCAGCACCTTCCTCGCTCAGCAGACAGCACTAGCTCAAGTACTGCATTCCCTCCCTCACTGAAGTCAACGTCTCTCAAACACAATCTGCAGAAATACAGCAAAAGCCATGAAGATGCTCATGGCCTTTGCCCCTGCGATGTCATCCCCAAGATTTTCCCTTCAAGAAACAGTTCAACAGGGTATTTGCTGCAGAATTCACTGTGACCAAAAAAAAATAAAAGAAATGACCTCAATGTCCAATATTCACAGAATGGTTTGGAAAACTCCAGAACCTTCAAACCATATAATATTCGACAGTCATTTTGAGTAATCTTCAAAGACCAAGAAGAAACAAAGCAAGGCATTTGTGATAAAATAAATGAAGTCTGAGTATAAAGCATCACAAATGCCATCACTACAACTTTGTAAAGTGTCTACATGTGTATATGCAAAAAAGGAATGTAGTCGTGTTAGGGTGGCAAGACAACAGGTGGTTTTATTACTAGCGTTATCATATCTAAATTGGTATTGTTCAGTTCCTTTACAATGAAAGAAAAAGACAGACAGACAGACTCAACCCAGCACCAAGGAAAGACCCAGGAGGACCAGGGCTGGGATGTGAGGCAGAAATTGAGAACCGTCCTACATACCCAGAAGGAGGAGGCCAGGCAGGCCCCGGGGGAGGGGAAGCCCTCTAGGTATGGAGAGGGTTGTAATTAGTCTGATGCTAATTACAGAAGTCTCACTAGCTTATTAATTTTTTTGACAGACTCAATGAAGACTGAACTCCTACATGAAGCCAACTTGGGTTCAGAGGCACGTTTCCTGAGTGGCCATCCTCCTTCTCAAAAACCTAGCCTTTTCTTTTCTTTTAAGGACAGCAGTAAAATAAAGTTTAGTAAGAGAAACACATACCCTGGAGAAATTAAGACTCCTGCCTTAAATGGAGAAATTCAAGACATTTCAGGGAACTAAAGGGGCTTGAATAAGCAACTGAACTACTGTGCTTTCTACACTGGGAAATATAAACAGAAGAGCAAACTACTCAGCTTAGTAGTAGAGGCCCCTCTGACAAAGTTCCAACTCATCCTTCTGATATTACCTCGTATTCCCCACCACAGACACCCCAGGCTCCAGCCAAACAGAACCACCAATGCTCCGCAAACATCTTCCTCACTTCCCCACCAGCTGCGGTGCCCACCGGAAAGTCCTCCTTTCTCTCTCGTGCCTGCTCAAGTCTCACCCATCCTCCAAGGCACAGCTCAAGCCAGGCCCTCCACAAAGCCCAACCCAGCCCTGTACCCTGAAGGCATCTCTCACCCTCCAAAGCAGACCTGGAGCCCCTGGAATCTCTAAAGGAGGCACAGACAGTCTGCCCTACAGTACAGGTATCTGGATAACTGCCTTTTCTATCATATTCAACGTGAACAACTCAAAGCGAAGACCCCTTCAGGCTCCTGTGTGGAACTCACTGTATGGCCTGGACTATAAGCACACAGTAGGCCTTCAGTGACCACTCCCCCAAACGACAAGGAAGAGAGACACATCACCTCTGAGGAAAGAGGTCACTTCCTACCTCGGTCGCTCCGGTTAAGCAAGGCAGACACGAAGGTGTGCCCTTCTGTGGCCCAGAGCCGGGGAGGGATGGGTCCTGCTTCTCTGACTGCCAGCCTTCACGAGTCTCCACTGTCCTCCCCAGCTGCCCGTAGTCCGCTCGGCCCCAGGTAAACACCTTGCCAGTTACTAAAACAAAAACAAAACTTGAATTAAGGCTATATTCCATGGCTGTGCTCCCACGGGTAACCAAAGAACTACAAGGGAATGTGTGATCACTCATTTCAGTACCAGCTACCACGCAGCAGGGGCCTTCCTATCTTCCTGTAAAGAAAGCGCACGCATGAGCATGTTTACAGATGAGGGAAGTGAGGCTCAGAGAGGTGAGATGTCTGACTTGACCAAGATCCAACAAGGGCTGAGTGCCAAAGCTGGGTTCCAAAGAGGCTGCTTCTACAGCCTGGGCTCCTGCCTTTGAGATGCAGACATGGCCACCAAGGACACTCTAACCGCTCTGTATGTAACACTTCTAACCCCCCTCCCCTTCCCCACACCCGTCTTGCACTTTGCAGGGGCATATGATATCTGTTCTTGGGCTCCCCTCCCTCTCATCCCATCCAGAGCCCCCCATCGGCCACTCTGCGGTTCCCCAGGCTCCTGATCTGCTCCAGGCCACAACCTCTCAGTGGCCACTGGCACGTGTTTTCCCCCCCATGTAACACAGAGGACCTGCCCGAGTCTGTGCTCTTACCCACAGGAGCGATGCTAACAGTCCCAAGGTGAGTGCCTATGTGTGCTAGAGGGAAGGGAGTGAGAGGAAAAAAAAAAAAAGACAAAATCACTTGGAGCCAGAAAAGCAGTCAGTCCCCCAGATGCACCACCTGGGAAGCTGGCCAGTGCTAGAGATGACTGAAGAAAATGAAGTTTGGAAAAAAGGAACTGGCCTTTCTTCTCCCAGATAAGAGAGAATTCACCGAACTTACTCAGTTGTACCAAGTGCCACGTTTGTTATTTCAACAGAAATGCAAAATCTGATGAGGCATAGATTATTAACAGATTCTCTGCAATAAATATGCATAACCATGTGCGCTGTATAAATTCTTTATACATGTTTGTTTTAACAAAGAAAAACTTTGCTTAAGAGACAAAACACCAAGTAATGCATATTAAATTCTAGACAAATCTACTACATACTCTGTGTTTTAGTCTCAGAGCTTCATCTGGCCCCGCATTCAACATATGGTTTATGGTGTCAGTGAAAAAACAACCAGAGAACTCACAGGGGAAATGTCAGAGTTGTGAAGGGGTACAGGGCTCTGCAGGAATACAGTTCTCAGGACCAGTCTGCTCACAGACACCAGCGTCAATACCAAGAAGTTCTTCCTGGCTTCCTCAAAGAGGGACCCAAGTCTGTGCAACACATGGGGTAGCAGATATATTACAAGAACAGGGAGTGGGTCCATTCAGATGTGCTGTTTCCTGGCCTCACGCGCGCTGTTCCCTTTGCCATGGATGCCCTCTCCTAACATCATTTACCTGACAAACTGTGACTCAGCCTTTCGAGTCCAGCTCACAGGTCCAAGTTCTGCAAAACCTTTCCTGACTTTTAAGCTCTCCTCAGAATGGAAGAAACCTCCTTCCTGCGAACACCTTTATTACTGTACTCATCAACCACTATGATCCCATGAAACAGGTGAGAAAATTAAGGTTCAGAGAAGTGACCAGCCCTGGGTCACACAGTTAAGCCACATCTTCTTCTGCTAGTCCATGACACCACTCTGCATTGATTATTCACACTGGCCCACATTGTCTCTTAACTCTTCCTTAACTTCTGTAGGATTAGTGGTGGGGGGTGAGGGGAGAGGGGGAAGCTCAAGGGCCCAGGACCCACAAGGCATTCCCAATTGGCAAACTATCCCTCTGCTTGAGCTGGCTGGGATTTACCACCAGGCTGCCTTAGAAAGAAGAGCCCCAAAAAGCCAGAGGATGAGACTGCTATTTCTTAAAGGACACTTGCATTCCTCTGCTGAGAAGAACTGGCAAGTTGCTAACTGCAAGACTACAGAAAGAACTGTGTTATCACAAACCCCACAGTGAATCCTTTCCTATCAAATAAGACATCTTAGAACCTTCTCTGCTATTGATTACTGATGACCAAGACAGGCAAGACTGCCAGAATATGGCGCTACCATGATTACATTTCCAATAGCAATTCAACCATTCCACTTATATAGCACTTTTCACCTTCAAAGCACTTTACAAAGATGAACTAATTAATCTCCATGCTCCCTGGGGATGCCACAGACATTTTATTAGAGACAGTCAGGCTGCCTGGATGGCCAGCCTTCGAGCACCAACCTAAGATTGCTCAGTCAGGTAGGTCCACTCCCTGAAGCTGTTTCTCCCCGAAATACATTTTGCATCGGAAGGCTCACAGGGGACAGAGGGAGTGATCCCTTTTTTCTTTTCCTTTAAGCTGACCACCTCTCAGGGGTCTAGCATATTCACAGACCGTATCTCAATCAATCCTCATAAGAATTCTGGGAATTACAGATTATTAGGCTTATTTTACAGATAAGATTAGATGACTTGAGAGGTTAGAGGACTTGATCAGGTCCATGAAACCAGCAGGTGATAAAAAGCAAGATTTAAGCCTCTGTCTTCTGATTCTAAGACCAACGGCAGATTCAATGATTCCACAGCTGCTGTCACAAACTGAGGAAACCTGATGATGAAACAGCCGTTCTCACAACGTTTGAAGAGGGGGAAAACTCAGATTAAATGGATATGTTCTGTGTACCATCCAGCTTTCTTCACTAGAATGGCCTCCTTCCCAGGAGACCATTCAGAACCTGGAACTACAAGCTCTGAAATAAAGGCATTAAACAAAAGGATTATGAGTTTTAGGTCACCTGAAGTAAAAGAAAACAATGAATCCACATACAAAAGACGTTCATTAATGCACTATAGATAAACGTCTGCCTGCCTCGAGCTGAAGCACGCTGGCAAATCCAAGGACATTTGGATCCCAAATGTATAACAAATGAATCTTTACATTATAGTAAATAATTGTACAGGGCTTCCCCAGTGGCTCAAGCAGTTAAGAACCTACCTGTAATGCAGGAGACACAAGAGACACAGGTTCAATCCCTGGGTTGGGGAGATCCTCTGGAGGAGGAAATGACAAACCACTCCAGTATTCTTGCCTGGAAAATCCCATGGACAGGGGTGTCTGGCAGGCTACAGTCCATGGGGTTGCAATGAGTCATACATTACTGAGCACACAGCACATCAGCATAAACAATTATATATTACTGTGATTTAAAAAATAGATACATTAATGTCATCCAACAAGTATAGGTGTGTGTCTCCAGATAAATGGGAGAAACTATATACACCTCAAAATAAAGTCAGCAAGTAAATTATAATTTAAAGGCACATCCATGTGAGATAACATAGGATGACCAAGAAACATACATGGCCAAGGGTCCCAGCGCAGTGGAGAAAGCAACAGAACCAGATGAGCGGTATTGACAAGGAAGGTCTAGAGAACTTAGAGGGAGCGTTCCAAGTTGGAATTGTCCCAGCAGACTTGATGGAACAGGTGGCATTAAGGTGAACTTCAGATAGGAAAAGAAAATGAGAACATTCTAGGACCAGGGAGAGGGGAGAAGCAATGACAAAAATCCAAAAGCATGAGGTGGGCAGGTGGAGAGTGTGAGGGTCATGAGGCTGGGAGGTGCAGGCAAGTCAGGGTTGCCAGGCTGGGGCCACCACAGGGCAACGCCAGGCTTAGGGTCTGGACCTGACATTCAAGACTTGCTTGCTTGCACTTCTATCAGCAAAATACTTTCAACATATCACTGATTATATATCCATATATATATATATACATATATATATTTCTCTTGAGAAATTTGTATGCAGGTCAGGAAGCAACAGTTAGAACTGGACATGGAACAACAGACAGGTTCCAAATAGGAAAAGGAGTACGTCAAGGCTGTATATTGTCACCCTGCTGATTTAACTTATATGCAGAGTACATCATGAGAAACACTGGGCTGGAAGAAGCACAAGCTGGAATCAAGATTGCCAGGAAAAATATAAATAACGTCAGATATACAGATGATACCACCCTTATGGCAGAAAGTGAAGAGGAACTAAAAAGCCTCTTGATGAAAATGAAGGAGGAGAGTGAAAAAGTTGGCTTAAAACTCAACATTCAGAAAACGAAGATCATGGCATCTGGTCCCATCACTTCATGGGAAATAGATAAAGAAACAGTGGAAACAGTGTCAGACTTTATTTTTTGGGCTCCAAAATCACTGCAGGTAGTTACTGCAGCCATGAAATGGAAAGATGCTTACTCCTTGGAAATAAAGTTATGACCAACCTAGATAGCATATTGAAAAGCAGAGACATTACTTTGCCAACAAAGGTCTGTCTAGTCAAGGCTATGGTTTTTCCAGTGGTCATATATGGATGTGAGAGTTGGACTGTGAAGAAGGCTGAGCGCCAAAGAATTGATGCTTTTGAACTGTGGTGTTGGAGAAGACTCTTGAGAGTCCCTTGGACTGCAAGGAGATCCAACCAATCCATTCTGAAGGAGATCAGCCCTGGGATTTCTCTGGAAGGAATGATGCTAAAGCTGAAACTCCAGTACTTTGGCCACCTCATGCGAAGAGTTGACTCATTGGAAAAGACTCTGATGCTGGGAAGGATTGGGGGCAGGAGGAGAAGGGGACGACAGAGGATGAGATGGCTGGATGGCATCACTGACTCGATGGACGTGAGTCTGAGTGAACTCCGGGAGTTGGTGATGGACAGGGAGGCCTGGCGTGCTGCGATTCATGGGGTCACAAAGAGTCAGACACGACTGAGCGACTGAACTGAACTGACTGATATACATATATATTCATTTATTTATTAAAGTATGCACTTGCATTATACATATTTAAAATTAGATACTTTTAAGCAAAGATAAAGATAAAAGTAAAGGTGGCAATGCCAAAGAATGCTCAAACTACCGCACAATTGCACTCATCTCACACACTAGTAAAGTAATGCTCAAAATTCTCCAAGCCAGGCTTCAGCAATACATGAACCATGAACTTCCAGATATTCAAGCTGGTTTTAGAAAAGGCAGAAGAACCAGAGATCAAATTGCCAACATCTGCTGGATCATGGAAAAAGCAAGAGAGTTCCAGAAAAACATCTATTTCTGCTTTATTGACTATGCCAAAGCCTTTGACTGTGTGGATCACAATAAACTGTGGGAAATTCTGAAAGAGATGGGAATACCAGACCACCTGACCTGCCTCCTGAGAAATCTGTACGCAGGTCAGAAAGCAACAGTTAGAACTGAACATGGAACAACAGACTGGTTCCAAATAGGAAAAGGAGTATGTCAAGGCTGTATATTGTCACCCTGCTTATTTAACTTATATGCAGAGTACATCATGAGAAACGCTGGGCTGGATGAAGCACAAGCTGGAATCAAGATTGCCAGGAGAAATATCAATAACCTCAGATATGCAGATGACACCAGCCTTAAGGCAGAAAGTGAAGAACTAAAGAGCCTCTTGATGAAAGTGAAAGAGGAGAGTGAAAAAGTTGGCTTAAAGCTCAACATTCAGAAAACTAAGATCATGGCATCCAGTCCCATCACTTCATGGCAAATAGATGGGGAAACAGTGGACACAGTGGCTGACTTTATTTTTCTGGGCTCCAAAATCACTGCAGGTGGTGATTGCAGCCATGAAATTAAAAGACACTTATTCCTTGGAAGGAAAGTTATGACCAACCTAGACAGCATATTCAAAAGCAGAGACATTACTTTGTCAACAAAGGTCCATCTAGTCAAGGCTATGGTTTTTCCAGCGGTCATGTATGGACATGAGAGACTATAAAGAAAACTGAGCGCAGAAGAATTGATTCTTTTGAACTGTGGTGTTGGAGAAGACTCTTGAGAGTCCCTTGGACTGCAAGGAGATCCAACCAGTCCATTCTAAAGGAGATCAGCCCTGGGATTTCTTTGGAAGGACTGATGTTGAAGCTGAAATTCCAATACTTTGGCCACCTGATGCGAAGAGCTGACTCATTGGAAAAGACCCTGATGCTTGGAAAAATTGAGGGCAGGAGGAGAAGGGGACAACAGAGGATGAGATGGTTGAATGACATCACTGACTCAATGGACACGGGTTTGGGTGGACTCTGGGAGTTGGTGATGGACAGGGAGGCCTGGCGTGCTGCGGTTCATGGGGTCGCAAAGAGTCAGACACAACTGAGTGACTGAACTGAACTGAACTGAAAGGTGGAGAAGACTCTTGAGAGTCCCTTGGACAGCACAGAGATCAAACCAATCAATCCTAATCAGCCCTGAATATTCATTGGAAGGACTGATGCTGAAGCTCAAGTTCCAATACTTTGACCACCTGATGCCAAGAACCAACTCATTGGAAAAGACCCTGATGCTGAGAAAGGTTGATGACAGGAGGAGAAGGGAGCAGCAGAAGATGAGATGGTTGGATGGCACCATCAACTTAATGGACATGAGTTTGAGCATACTCTGGGAGATAGTGAAGGACAGGGAAGCCTGGTGGGCTGCTGTCCATGGGGTTGCAAAGAGTCAGACATGACTTAGTGACTGAACAATAAGAAAAACACCTTTATTCAAATCTATCCAGTATAAAAGACTCTGATGCTGGGAAAGATTCAAGGCAGGGGGAGAAGGGGACGACAGAGGATGAGATGCTTGGATGGCATTACCAACTCGATGCACATGAATTTGAGCAAGCTCCAGGAGTTGGTGAAGGATAGGGAAGCCTGGTGTGCTACAGTCCAAGGGGTCACAGAGAGTCGGACATGACTGAGCAACTGAACTGAACTGGGTATAAAACACACTCCAAAAGTGGAAAATTAAAAGAATGAAATAAAAACATAAAAGACATCATAATTTCCTGTTCCCACGCCCTGGCAATTCATCTGGCATGCTCACTTTAGGGAAGACTGCTACACGGACTCTCAGTCTCAGACTGCAGACTTTGGGACAGAGGTAGGGTCTGATGAAATGAGTGTTTTGGGAGTGCTACATCTGCAAAGAATTAGGGGGGCAGTAATAATACTCAGCTAAGTTTTCCTTCCACAGCACCCACTGTGTGCCTAAGCATTCTGTTCTAGGAATTCTCTATATACTGTTCTAAACCATCTCTATGCAGTATCCTAACAACACCATGAGACAGGTACTCTTACCATCCCCTTCTTACTGACAGGGAGAAGGTTCTAGGGGTGAGGAGAGGGGATAAGCAAAGTCACAGTAGGAGTAAGTTAAAAGGAAAGGAAGGAAGGAACAGAGATGTATCAGCCACAGCCAAGGCTGAAGTCACGAGGGGCTGGGTAGGTAAGAATTTGCAAGGCTTGACACCCATTTGATGTGAGAGAAAGGGGATGGGAGGAGATAAACAGCACTCTGATTTCAGGACTTCAAGGTTAGTGGGAAGGTGGTGGTGCCATGAAAAGGAACAAAGAGGCAGAGATGCTAGATTGGGGGTTCCACTGTTGGGACTCAGGCAATGTTATTTCATTACTAAGTGATTTAAATCCTCTGGGGCCTTTTATAAGCCCCTTTTGATAAGCATCTTAACAAACAGTCAAATCCAAATAAAGGGGGAGTGAATGAGGAGAAAGAAGACGAGGTGCCAAGCCCTGGATGCTGTGGGGTCACAGCAGACTCAGGAAGGGGGGTGGATGGGAAATGGCCACGGAGCCAGCTTCCTTTACCGTTCAGGGGGCTGCCCGAGATGTTGGTAAAGGCAGGGGTGCAGCCTCAGCGACAGGCACAGTGAGAAACAGCTCCAAGAGTATCATCAGTCCTCAGGGGAAGGGGAATCTTCAGGAAAAGGGGTCCTGAAGGCGACAAGATAGATTACACTGTAATATAAGGAATATCCATATTTGCTTAACAGAATCTGTCCCAGGAGGAAACAATGCCACTGAAGATATCAAAATGGAGTTATAGCAAATAGAGATGGATGTTACAAAAAGAATCCCACAGGGCAGGCAGAGGAAAGTCCACACAACCTCTTCAGTCCCTCCCCCCTGGAATGTTCCAGGATGCTATGACACCTTCTGGGGTACACACACACACACACACACACACACACACACACACACACGAGGAGGAAACCTCTCTGCACTTAGGAGTTATATTTATAATTCACCTGTTTACAAACACCTATTACTCTCAGAGTTATTAATTCTAAGTCCTTGTAGTATAAGCACCTCATTTCTGTAACCCATCCTCCATTCTGCCATGTGGACAGAGACTTTATAAAAAGGCACTTGGTGATAAAAACCAAGAAGTTTTCAACACAGAACTAACTGCCCGAGAGGCACCAAGCAGGAGAGAGGAGAACAGAGAGGGGAGCTCAGAGCACAGGGGCTGGACGCCAGCACACCAGGCTACTGCCCTTGGGTAGACGTGTCATCCTGCTGTTTCTCAAGGCCTCTACACTGCTTCCCTCCATCCCCACTGTCTCCTCTACCCCCCACCTCATTCACCTAGTCAACTCCTATTCACTCTGCAGCTCTGCTCAGTCCTCAACCCAGATCAGACTCTTCTGTGCAATGATCTCAGAGAAGCACTTTCCTCATCTGGGGAGCACTTGTCTTGGTTTATAAATGTACACTCATTAGAAGGACTGTTGATTAAAGTCTGTTTCCCCTCCAGAGAGTTGGCTCATGATAGCAGGCGCTGTGTCTGCCCATTCCTGTATCTTAGAAAAATGCCCAGCACAGAGTAGATGCTCAATAAAATATTTGTTGCCTGAATGAACAAATGAACAATCTAACCATCTCCACTCACCTACTTCTTGCTCCCCACTACTAACCTTTGTCACTTGCTGGCTCTATAATCTTGAACAAATGACTCAACATATGAAAAATGGGAATAAGAACACCTTCTTTGTAGGGCTGTTGCAAGGATACTTTTTCATAAAGTGCATGACACATAACAGCAAATGTTAGCCCTATTACTATTGTCCTCCTCAACTCAACACCACAGCCTTACCCAGGATTCCCATCGCTCCACTCCCAGTTTCTACCGATTTGCCAAATCTTCTCTGCCAGCCACCAACTACCAGTATCTTAGGGCCATTGCCTCTACTGACAATAAGAGAAGAGTACTGAGGTTTCACCATTGGATTTTGGGATTTCTATTAGATGCAAGCATAGTATCTGACACATCGCATCACATAGCATGAATAAATTTAAACTCAAGGGTGAAAAGGAAGAGGGTGGAAGAGAGCAATGGAAAAGAGATGAAGCAAGTGAGCTGGAGAAGATAAGATACTTTAATCAGAGACTCAGAGACCTGATCCTAAACCAGGCTTCTCTCCAAGACAATATTACCTTGAACACGTCCCTTCCCTTTGGGACTCACTTTTCCCATCCATACAGTAAGAGGACTGGGATAGATGACCTCTGAGACATTCTCCTGGTCTAAACTTTAATAATGATGTCTAAAAATTTTCAGGGTCAAAATGAGCGGTTGTACAAGGAAACCAGAATTGAGAGACACGTGTACCCCAACATTCATTTCAGCACTGTTTACAATAGCTAGGACACGGAAGCAGCCTAGATGGTCATCGGCAGACAAATGAATAAGGAAGTTGTGGTACATATACACAATGGAATGTTACTCAGCTATAAGAAAGAACACATTTGAGTCAGTTCTAATGAGGTGGATGAAACTGGAGCCCATTATACAGAGTGAAGTCAGAAAGAGAAACACTAATGCAGTATATTAACGCATACATATGGAATTTTGAAAGATGGTAATGACGACCCTATATGCAAGACAGCAAAAGAGACACAGATGTAAAGAACAGACTTTTGCACTATATGGGAGAAGGCAAGGGTGTGATGATTTGAGAGAATACTATTGAAACATCTATATTACCATACGTAAAATAGATGATCAGTGCAAGTTCGATGCATGAAGCAGGGCGCTCAAAGCCGGCGCTCTGGGACAACCTAGAGGTATGGGGTGGGGAGGGAGGTGGGAGGGGGTTCAGGATGGGGCGACACACGTGCACTCATGGGTGATTCATGTCAAAATATGGCAAAACCCACCACAACACTGTAAAGTAATTAGCCTCCAACTAAAATAAGTAAATTAATGTAAAAAATGAATGGTGTACAATCTAATTTTATTAGCACCTTTTGAATATCTAGTCTGACCAGTGTCCTCAACTAAAACATCCACTTTAATATCAAAGACCACTAATGTGGTTAACAATCTTTTTTTACTTCAGTACGGTTGATTTATAATGCTGTGCCAATCTCTGCTATATAGCAAGGTGACTCAGTTGTACACATACATACATTCTTTTTTTTTCTGAAGTACAGTTGATTTACAGTGTTGTGGTAACCAGTTTTAAAAATTGAAAACCTGGCTGTATATCTTATTTTTTCTTTTTCTTGTAAAATTTCCCAAGTCTCCAAAGTTGTACCATGAAGAATATCACATAACAAAGGTTTGGAAATTTTTTTTAATTCATATAGAAATAAAAATTCCAAACATGAGCTGTCCAGCTAAAAAGAAGAGAAGTAATCTGCAAAGAGATTGAATAAAAACATAAGGGCCTGGGGAGAATTATTTATTGGGAGCTGACTCTGTGCAAAACTCTATTTTAGGCATTGCCATGAAGTTATATAGTTTGATCAACACTAAACAATGGGTGTGAACCCCATTTTACAGAAAAAGAAACAGGTCACAGAGGTCAAATGACTTGCTCAGGATCACACGGCTTGTGAGTGACAAACCTGCAGGAATGATGATAATGATAATAACCTGTGTCCTAAGTGGTTTCGGTCATGTCCGACTCTCTGCGACCCCATGAACTGTAAGCCTGCCAGGCAAGAATACTGGAGTGGGTTACCATGCCCTCCTCCAAGGGATCTTCCCAACCCAGGGATCAAACCCACATCTACGTCTCCTGCATGGCAGGTGGATTCTTTGCCACTGAGCCACCTGGGAAGCCCCAATGATAATAACTAATATTTGAGAGCACTAACTTCATGTCAAATTCTTGACATGGATTGTCCCATTTGGTCCACGAAACCCCCCTGTGAGAAGGCAGTATTACAATCCTCAAGTTACAGGTAAGTTAAAGCATAGGGAGGGGTGAAGTCTCAGGTTCAGAGCTTAGAGCTGCCCCTAGTCAGTGCCCCTGGTCACTGCCCTGCAGGGGACCCACCAGTCCGTGTCTGGCTCACACTGCCTCTCCAAAAGTGAACAGTGCGTGGACTTCCAGAGGTTGTTCAGAGTCACAGGGACACCTGTGTGGGCTAGAGGAACAAAGCTGGCCTGGTCAGTTTACTAAGGGAGCATCATCCTTGGCCCATACAGCAAAGACATGCCAGACACTCCACACAGCTGCTCCATTTTCACCACTGACTTTATTAGCTGTTCAACTAGGGGGACCGGTGAGAGAAGACCAGACAGACTGTACCTGAGGAGCCCCAGACCAGCCGCAGGACTGTCTATACCATGCAGGATGGGGGCTTCCCAGACAAACGCAGGGAGGGCTGATTTCTTCTCCAGTCCTGGTGAGGGCCTCTCAGGAAGCCCTGGTCCTAGACTGTGTAATGTGTTTAGCTCTCTAGCCCTCCACAAGCCCGTGCCCCCAAGCACCTCTGTTCTCTCAGCACCAATGACAGCCCCTCTGTCAAGGGCACATTCCACCTCCTCGCTCCCAGGCCTCAGGGCTGTGCTGTGTCCCAGTCTGTATTGCTGGTTGGCCTACTTGTTCCACCCACAGGATCCCTTCCCACCCTTCAGGGCCTGGCTCCAATGCCACTGCCTCCCTAAAACATTTCATTATCCCCTAAGTCAAAACAGGCCATCCCTTTCTTAGGAGCCACTGGCATGGTGCTTGTACCCTGTTCCAACTACTATCCTATGCTGCCAAATAGGAGATCATTTGATGACATGTCTTACATCGCCCACTGTCTCGGTCAAGGCTCTCCAATGAAAAAGAACCAGGAGGTCCTATAGAGCAAGATGAAGTAGAAGGAACTGGCTCACACAGTTATGGAGGCTGGCAACTCCAAAATCTGCAGAGCCAGAGTCCAAGTTCAGAGGCTGTTGGTTGGTGTCAGGCAGGAGAGTTTTACTCAGAGAAGGGTCAGCCTTTTGTTCTACTCAGGTCTTCAACTGATTGGACGAGGCCCACCCACATTAGGGAGGGCAGACTGCTTTACTCAGTCTACTTCTATGAATGTGAATCTCCAAAAACACTCTTATAGAAACACCCGGAATAACAGTCACGCAAACATCTGGGCACCTGTGGCCCAGTTAAGGTGACACGTAAAAAACGAACAATCACATAAACCAAAGGGCGCAAACAGTGACCCTCCCTGGGCTCGCTGTGCTCCTCATAGCACCTGGCACAGGGCCTGCCCAGAGCCCGTGCTCGGTGTTTGCTGAAAGGAAGAAGCGTTGCGGGCACTGCTTGCCACAGGCTTTTGCTTGCCACAAGGATGCCACAGACCATCCCATCCAACTCCCCGCAAGAGAAAACAAAACTGAGGAAAATAAATAACTCTTCCAAGTCACATAGACTCATTGGAAGCAGAGCCAAGCACTCTCAATATTCAACAAATAGTTCCTGAGTGCTTTCTACACACCAGGGGCTTCCCAGTGCTAGGGGCCACAGCCGGGAAGGAAACAGACAAAACTCCCTTCCTTGATGAGGTTTACATTCTAGCATTTGGGGTGGGAGGCGGGGAGACAGAACAACGGACAAAAATCACATGAAACATATCCCCTGGCAAAGGATTTTAAGTGCTATAGAGAAATACAAAGTAGGGAAAGGAGACAGGCAAAGCTGGCGTGGGAGGGGGAGCCTAGGACAGGTGCCCAGCTCCACACTCTGTGTCTGGGGCTTTTCCTTTGTAGCACACCCCCTTTCTTAAAGGAAGAATCTTGCATTGAAGAGACCTCACCCAGCTCCTGAAGGGGCAGTGAGACCAGCTCTAACTACCTCTCAGGTCTATGATGAAAAAGGAGACAATAAATATGAAAGCACTTTATAAACTAAATAAGGGAACTGGCAATATGACTATAATTCTTTCTCTAAAGCCAGTTTGCAAGAACCATCCTGAGAGGATGGACTGCAATCCCCGGCCCTGAGGACGCCTCTCTGGACGAGTGCTAGGGCTTCCTGCTCCTCCAGGGGCCCACACCGGACCACCAGTCACATCTAGCAGTCACTTGGCACCCAGAGGAAAAAAAAAAAAGTCCCAATAGAGGCCGCTGGCTCTGCAGATGTTTTCCATCTTATTCCACATTCCAACTCCAAAGCTTCTCTGCACACTTTCAGAGTCTTATTAATAACATTTTAAAATGTAGATTGCTGCCTAATCTTAGCTGTGTAATTAAAAAAATAATCTTGTTTCTCTCCCTCCCGGCAAGAAAGGGAACTATACCCCAGGGCTTCTGCAGCTAAGAATCACACCCTGAACAAAGCTAGCAGGAGCCTGGCTGGGGGTGGGGGGTGGCGGGTGGGAGTTGAAGCCAAGAAGGGAATCTAATCCTTGATTTTCAAGAAAATGGAAAATGGGACTGAAGGAGGTGAGGGATTTTCCCGAGGACATACAATGTATTTTGGCGGAGCCAGAACCAGAATCCCAGCTTCCTGCTTTCCAAGAGCCTCTGCCCACTGCCTCGTGGGGAGAGAGGAAGCAGGCCACCGGGACATTCCTGAACCTAGACAGTGCATTAAAAAGCAAAGACCTCACTTTGTCAACAAAGGTCCGTACAGTGAAAGTTATGGTTTTTCCAGTAGTCACGTATGGATATGAGAGCTGGACCATAAAGAAGACTGAGCACTGAAGAACTAATGCTTTCAAATTGTGGTGCTGGAGAAGACTCTTGAGAGTCCCTTGGACAGCAAGGAGATCAAACCAGTCAATCCTAAAGGAAATCAACCCTGAATATTCTGAAGCTCCAATACTTTGGCCACCTGATGCAAAGAGCTGACTTTGGCCACCTGATGCAAAGAGCTGACTCATTGGAATAGACTCTGATGCTGGGAAAGACTGAGGGTGGGAGGAGAAGGGGACGACAGAGAATGAGATGGCTGGATGGCATCACTGCCTCGATGGACATGAGTTTGAGCAGACTCCGGGAGTTGGTGATGGACAGGGAAGGCTGGTGTGCTGCAGTCCATGGGGTCACAGAGAGCTGGACACAACTTAGCGACTGAACACTAACAAGGAACCTGTACCTGTGTGATTGTCCGTGAGCGGCGCTCACTGCGTCAGGACAAACAGCTACAGGCTTCAACTGTTGAAGGTGACTGTGGGCTTCAAAATCCTTACATTCAGTTCAGACTCACAGAGCACCAGAGCAGCAAAGGTCCTCAAGGGACTCCAACCCCACCCCCACTATGTGCTTCAGCCGGAGAAGTGCAGTCCCGTGAGCAAAGGGACTGACTTACCCAAGGTCATGTAGTGGCTTAGAAGCAAACAGGACTAGAGCTCAGGTCATTCTGACTTCTAGCACATTCTCCTCACAGATTCTTAGAAAAACTTCAGTCAACCTATCAAAGCTTTCATTGTCACCTGTATCAGTTAACTACCCAAGGCCTCCTGGGCTCCTTGGCAGAAAAGAACAGAGACCAGTGAGGCCCACACAGCCCCTCACTGCCTGCCTCCCTAGCATGGCTTCTTGGAAGGCCCAAGGGCAAGGTAATGGAAAGACACACATCCCCACCCTTATCTCAGAGTTCTCCTCTCCCCACCTAGAACTGCCGTCCTGGCCCTGAACTTCGCCTTCAATTGCTGTCTCTTGCAAATGATCATCAGCACTTTCCATCTCTGTGAAGTTACAAAAAAAGAAGAAGAAAAAAGGCCAAGCACTGCGCCCAGCTGTTGGAGAGGCCGAGTTTTCCACTGATGACGATGACTCACGGTGCCCAAGCTGGAGGCTGAGCTGGGAATGAGACTTGGGAGATCCGGCAGGGCCAAGGAAAAGCCGCAGTTCTCCAGCAAGCCTGGGCCTGCAGAGAGGCGCTGCCTGGGTCCCTTGGGTGAATACTCGGCGCTCGGCTGTGTGAACACAGCGCCCCCTGCAGGCCAACCTGAGGCCAGCGGGACCAGGAGCAGGAACAAACCATTACCTGGGGCCAGGGCATCATGCAGAACTCACCGTGGCGTCCAAGCTGTTATGTTAGGAAACCAGGATTCCACCTCCGAAACCCCAAGAGATCCCACAATACTATTTGTGTCCTTGGTTTTCAAAGAGAAACTGAACTGTTAGTTAATAGGAGGCCCAGATTAAGATCTTCAAGCAGAGAGGCAGATGTTGCCCCCGAACTTTGGGAGGGCAAAAAATTCACCCAGGGGTAGGAGCACGGAGGGAAAGCAGCCTGTCCTGGGATGCCAGTCTGTGATCAGCCGGCGAGAACATCTTGGGACCTGACTCTGGATGGTGCCTTGAGTTTCTTCTAAACCCGGGGACCATCCCAGGTTCTTCAGTGGCATGTGTGTGTGCCCAGTTGCTCAGTTGCGTCTGACTCTTTGCAACCCCATGGATTGCAGCCCACCAGGTTTCTCCATCCATGGGATTCTCCAGACTAGAACACTGGAGAGGTGAGTGTAAAAGACCTACTGGGGAGACTTCCCTGGCAGTCCAGTGGTTAAGACTCCACACTTCCAATGCAGGGGGCGGGGGTTCAGTCCCTGGTGGGGAAACTAAGATCCCACATGCCACGTGGCATTAAAAAATTTTTTTTGTTAAAGACCTATTGGAGCCCTAAAAGAGCTGCACTCACAGATGGGGGGGGGGGGGCCATTCTCCCACCCCCACCTTGGAGGACCCTGCAAGAGGGAGACCTGAGAAGCAGGACAAGGTCAGGAAGAGTCTGTAGAAGTGACACCCACTCACTGTTGGTGCCTGAGAATGTCCCACTTGCCTCAAGCAATGGCAGTAAGGAGCACCACCAGAAGAGGCCATGAGGAGGACCATCATGATCAAGCACTCATCAGGAAAGGGAAGATAATCAGACGTGGAGTCCCAGTAATTTCAACAAAAGGGGCTGCAAGTTATACTCCAACTGCTCACCTGGGGGTCCAAGGCCTCATGGTGTGAAGGGCCACCAGGCCAGATCCACAGAGGGACAGCCTGTCTTCCCCATCCACATCTGATCTCTTCCACTCTGCTCCCTGAGCCCATCTGTCCCTCAGGCCCCAGAAGAAACATCCTTTTTACCATTACCCCACCCACCAACAAACTGCACCAATGTGACCCTTCTGTAAAAACCCAAGCTGGTTTAAGATGACCTCCGGGGACTGCCACTAGGTCCCACCAGAGATGGTGAAGCTATAGTGCCTTCCCCAAGTGGCTGGCTTTTCCCAGGCCAGGGACTGGGAAAGGCATCTGCTGCACGGGGTTTTTCATTGCAGAGGATCAGCTCCAAGCAAATCAGCAAAGCACTGTTACTATGGACCATCTGCCAGGACCCGGAAACAGCCCTGTTACATAAAGGGGCTGGTGTAATGAAATTTATTAAACTGGATTCTTCCTTCCTCCACAAAGGAGATGAAGCAATTAAAGTCTCTCTCATGAGAGGTGCTGCAGGGCAGTGAAAGGGCCATGGGCTCAAGACCCCTGGGTTCTAATCCTGGCCCTGTGTCCATGAGCTGTGGGACCATCTCCCCAGGCTTCTGTTTCCTCATATTTCAAGTAAGGATGAGAATGTCTCTTCCAGCATTAAAATTCCATGACTTCTTACTGTTTTCACCAAAATGGCCAAAAAGTAAGCATACATTGATATGAATTTTGTACTGTAGAGTTTTCTGAAGAAGAGCGATGCCTTCATATTTGCAGACTAAATGAGAACAGTGCTGAGCGGAGCCCCTGGCCCAGGGGCTGACTAGGGGAAGGTGCGCAGAAGAGAGACCAGGGCTTGGAACCTTCTATCACAAGGCAGGAAAGGCCCAAGGGAGTCACACGCAGTTCTCTGGGAAGCAGTCCTGTCACGCAGCATCTGCGTGTATTGTACAGAGTGCCTTCACATCCAGGATCTTACCTGATCCTCCTCGTAAGGCCCTCCAGTTGACAGGGTGACCCTGCCGACCCCATTTCACACTGAGCAAAGTAAGGCCAAGTAACTAGGTGGGGTGAGGCCACGTCTCTTAACCTCTCTTCCTCACACATAATGGAGAGGGAGCCTTGCTCAGCAAACTTTGTATAAGGATTAAATAGACAATTTTGCAAAGCCCTGGCAAAACGCCTGGCACACAGTGCATCCTTGGTAAACACAAATAACCATTCCCTACACCCTTCATCTCCTCGGGGAGGTGTGGGAGAAACCCCAAAGCTGCTCATCTGATGATTCAAGATGGAAGGAAATGCGACACGGTCCCCGGGGCCTGAGACAGCTCCCCAGAGGGCGAGCCAGCGAGCCAGGTGACTCCAGTGCCCACCTGCTTTGCACTTTATATTAGTCAGATCACAGGGGAGAGGACCCCCTGAGAATCCGGAGTACCTCAAAATCAGCCACAGAGAAGAGGCCGGAGCAGAAAGCTGCCTGTAAGAGCCACTCCAAGGCAGGACCTCCCTCCCTTGCTCACGTCTCTCGCCCCCTCCCTGAAACCTTCAGCCACTCCTCCCACTGCTCACAGCAAAGCCAGAATAAACCCATACCTATGTTCTCAAGGGATTCCAGTGCCTTCTGATCCCATCTGGCCCCACGGTAAGCAAACTGCACCAGGGGGCACTTCCTGCTGCCATGCCTTTGTTTCCAGGATTCCTCCTGCCTGGAATGCCCTCCTCTCTCCTCAGCCTATTCAACAAGTATTTGTTGAATAGTAGAGTGAGGATGTGAAGGAAGGAGTATGCAAATGAATGAATGACGTGATATTTCCCCCTTGAGGCAGCCAAATTACAGATCATGCTTCTCATTTAACAGATGAGGAAATTCAGGCCCAGAGAGGCTAAACAACTAGCCCAAGATCACCCGGCCAATAAGCAGCCAAATTAGGACTTGAACCTGGCTCTTCCGGGCTCTTTTGGCTGCATCAGGCTTCCTCCTGAAGTAGAAAGTCACTCTTAGATTAGGAAAAAGCTGATCCAAGATTCCTCAAAGTGGGCCAATTCCATCCTGGCCCACATCCGAGAGCACTTTAAGGCACTGGCTGTCACTATGATTATTGAGCATTCCCGTGAGACAGGCAAGGTCCCCAGAGGAAGGGCAAGCACAGTGCCATCTGTCAAGAACCTAAAAATGATGGTGCAATTACAGCCCGGTCGCTTAATGCTCACTTTTAGAGAGCTCCTGGAACAGATCAATCCCCACCAGGAAAGAGGAGGAGGGTTCTCTGAATGGAAACTCAGCCCTCTTGCCAGGGGCCAAGGAGCCCTTCCCAGAAGCACCCTGTGAGCTCGCGGCAGGGTGGGCCCCCACCCCTGCCTCCCCTGGACAGACTGGGCAGCCACGGGCCCAAGGCAGGGTCTGGCAGACATGCAGCAGCAAAGCTGGCCCCACAAGCGTGGGGCCCTAGGCCTCACCGTCAGTCTCAAGGAGCTGAAGCTCTCTGGCCCAGGGCCTCTCCAAGAAGGTGGGAAGAGGGCAGGGCCTTGGGCCAAGTCATCCAGTTCTGGGTGCCAGCCTCCAAAAACGGCATCTCTCGCACATCCAAAGCTCCAGGTGCCCATGCAGCTAACTCTCACAGAGCCCTTTTCTATGCCAGGGGAGAGCTGAGGAGAATGAACCAGACGGGTTTATTTCACCTAACCTGCTCACACCTGGTGAGGGGAGAGTGAAGACAAATGAGTAAACAAACCATACTGTGGTTTCAGATATTGAAAACTGTTTGGGTGGAAGATAAAGGCAGGCAGAGAGTAGACTGCATCTGAGACAGGCGAGGGGGCCACGTTCGGCATGGCGGGCAGGGAGGGCCCCTGCGAGGGGTGACAGTGGCAGAGGGTGACAGGCGCGCACCAGCGGCTACACAGGCAGGGCTCAGGGCGATGAGCGCACCCGGCAGAGGGAGTGCTGGAGTCCTGCCCTGGACATGAAAGGCGCTGGAGCTCTTCTCAGATGGCCTTCCCCAGCCAGCTGCCATCCCTGAACCTGCTCCACAAACACCTGCCCTTCACTGCTTATCAGGCCCCCTCTCCCCAGCAGCCCACCACCAGCGTTCTCGACAGAAGAGAAAAACCTATTTGTTCCTCCCTGCCCTCCAGCCTGGGGACTCACTTGCTACTTTTCGAAGGCAGTCACTTTGAAGGGAGGTGGCAAAGGCAAAAGAAATGAGTCTGACCTTTGATATCAAACAGAGCATGCTTCCACTGTCTGCTTGGTTAAACTGTGTTACTTTAGACAAGTCACTCAGCCTCTCTGAGCCTCAAGTTCCTCACCTGGACTGCAGAGGAAATGAACCCCACCTCAGAGGGTTCTGGGAAGTATGGATGTGTACCCAGCAGAGCATGGGTACTTAGCATGTACCCAGAACATGATACGTGCTTGGCAAGATTGGTTCCCTGCCCTACTCTGGCCCCCTGAGAAATTCTTTTAAGAGAATTTTTTTTGTTCAACCAATTGTGCTAACTTACTGCAATGTGCAAGGCCCTGGGCCTGCAGATCTGCTGGGTGTGGGGACTCTGAGATGACCCTTGACAAAGATTCCATCATGGCACAACCTGATAGGAGAACTGTGAACCAGAGGACAACTGTGCAGGCAGGAGGGGAGCAGAAGGACAATGGACGCCATCCTTACTGAGGGTGGCAGGGTAGAGACCGTTAAGACCAGACGCTCGAAGAGATCAAGACCAAGGCAGACAGTTAACTCCTGCCCCCTTCCCTTCCCACCTCCGGGTCACTGGTCCATGGCCTAGGTCTTTGTCTCCTGGTTCTTCCTGTGCGGTGGCCAGCTAGAAAACAAACCATTCTCAGTTCTTCTAACAAGCGAGGAGATATCACGTGTTAACACATGGTGAGACCTTAGGCATTGTTGTTGTTGTTTAGTCACTAAGTCATGTCTGACTCTTCTGTGAATCCATGGACTATAGCCCACCAGGCTCCTCGGTGCAAGAGATTCCCAGGCAAGAATACTGGAGTGGGTTGCCATTTCCTTCTCCAGGGGATCTTCCCAACCCAGGGATCAAACCCAAGTCTCCTGCATTGCCAGTGGATTCTTTACCACTGAGCCACCAGGGAAGCCAGAGATCTTACGTACCCTACTTCTTTCTCTGGGTCTGGGAGTGACCTCTGGGGTGCTTTCAGCTCTGACTTTGCCAATTCTAACTCTGGATGCTGGCTTTATCAGCTCACCCTACGGCTATCTGCCTGCCCACTGCTGCCATCTGGTGGCCTCGTGGGACCAGCTGAACTTGGCTTTGGCCAGGCCCTCTGCAAGGCCCTTATAGAAAGGCACATACTTCAAAGGGTAAATTTTGCTTCTGCTGCAGCTGGACAGACACTGCACTCCTCTAGACCACGGATCAATGGGTATTCACTGCCAAACACAAAAGCCAAAAATAATGCCAAAACTTCAGCTCTCTAGCAGAGATGACACAGCTGCAGCTGAGAGCTTGACTTCCTTGCCCAAAGAAAGGAAGTAACCTGCCCAAGGTCACACAGCTGCCAGCTCCCAGACCCATGCCCATTTCTGCACTGGTGTTTTGTTCTATTTCTTTTTTTATGTGGGGGGTGGGGGTGTTCTTTTTTGTTTGGGTGTGGGTTTTTTTTTGTTTTTTTTTGTTTTTTCTTTTTTTGCCATGCTGCTCAGCATGTGGAATCTTAGTTTCCAAGCCAGGGATCGAGCTCAAGCCCCCCTATTGGAAGCATGGAGTTTTAATCACTGGACCACCAGGGGAATCCTACCAGAGCACAATTCTACTTTACCACAATGCTTAGGGCTAGTGGGCACCCTGGAAACCAAAAGTAAAGTCAACCCACGGTCAAGGAAATAAAACCTTTGGAAGGTAGCAAATAAAGTGTCAGGATTCCTTGCAAACCTCAAGAAATGGCAAGAGAGGACACCTGAACATGTGAGTACTGCTTGCAGAAGTTCACTGGAAATAACAAACTGGAGACAGTCAGGTGCCTCCTGCCCTTGGAGGACATCATTCACGAGGATGTCGGCAGGTCTTCAGTAAACCAGCCCCTGAGCACTACCACAGCCCGGATCCTAGGCTAGGCAGACCACGGGAGGGTGAAAGAGACCGAGGAAGACACATGGGTAGCATCACGTGTTTGCATGGGTTTGCCCCCACCAGATGCTGCCCCTTGGGGTCTTGTTCTATCTTTTCTTCTCTACCTCCAGGCCTCTTGGCACCTGGCCAGAAGAGCTGGGTGAATGTGTACACAAGCAGATCCCTCAGATTCCCGCACAATTAGGAGAAACGTTCCACCTTCTGTGCGTGCAACTGATCACATTCTTAGCCTTCTAAACTCTATAATAAAGACCCAGAAAAAAAAACACACCTATGTGACTTAAAGTAGGTCCCTTGCCTTTTCTGGCCTCTATTATCTCACATATGCATAAATGAGTTCTGCTGGATGGTCTTCAAAGTCCTCTTCAATCTAAAATTCTAGAATCTGAAATCAAATTGAGGCAAATCAAGGCCACTCTTCACCTGCAGAGCAGATAGGGCAAGTAGTCAAACAATGCTTCCCTCTAGTGGTGTAACACTGTCACTACACCCTCTGGTCTCAGCCCTATCGCTCAACCCCATTCAGTCTCATCCCCAACTCTGAATGGGAGAGATCTTACAGCTAGCCACCTAAATCCAGGTACAGAGGAGTGAAAGAGAAAGAAAGGACCCAGGCTCAAGGAATCAGCTGGTTCAGCTCTCAGCTGAATCAGCTCTCAGCTGGTTCCATGACAGTGAAGAAATTCTCCACTTTTAGGAATGAGTGTATCTTGAGCTCAAAGGACTGTGACCTCCAATTCCCTTCTTCAGATGAGGAAACCAAGGCTCAGGGATGTGCAGAAAGGTCACAAAGTTTCCTCAGGCCACAAAGCTGACTCATGACTGAGCCAAAAATAGACCTGTGCTTTCCTGCCTCCTTCTACAGTCTCTTGCCTCTTTTCCATGCGACCTCCCAAACGAGGCCCATGGAAGTGATGTCAAGGGCATATACACACAAGAATACACCAGCAAAGGGGCCAGTTCCCTGCACTGAGGGACAAGAAAGTTTATTCACTGACATTTATGGGGGATATAATCAGGCTGCAAATTACATATTCAGCATAGAAAATACAAAAGAAAAGAAAATTCACCCATGCAAACATTCTTTTTGAAAAAAAAAAAATATATAGAAGTTGTAGTACAGTAACCTTGCAATCTACCCTTTTTACTTACCATATCATGAGCACATTCTTCTGTTATTAAATATCCTTCTGCTGCTACTGCTGCTAAGTCGCTTCAGTCGTTTCTGACTCTGTGCAACCTCATAGATGGCAGACCACCAGGCTCCCCCATCCCTGGGATTCTCCAGGCAAGAGCACTGAAGTGGGTTGCCATTTCCTTCTCCAATGCAGGAAAGTGAAAAGTGAAAGTGAAGTCGCTCAGTCGTGTCCGACTCTTAGCGACCCCATGGACTGCAGCCTCCCAGGCTCCTCCATCCATGGGATTTTCCAGGCAAGAGTACTGGAGTGGGGTGCCATTGCCTTCTCCAAATATCCTTCTAAAACATTCTATATAGTGGGTATATATTCCAACATATGTTTGTACCATAATTTATTTAACCAAACCCCCTACAATTTCATTTGTTTCCAGGCATTTGTTTTTGTCATTATAAATCAGGCTGCAATGAATGGCATTACACTTAATCTTCCAATGTATCCATGATAATTTCCTTAGGTCAGTTTTATTTTTTTTAATATTATGGAATTTCAGAGCTGGGATGGCCTTTGGATATCCTGTCCATAACCTGCTATTGCTCAGATGGGAAGAAGGGGACCAGATAGTTCTGTGTCTTACCAGAGGACAAAGAGAAAGCAACAGAACCAAGTCCCAAACTCTCTACACATTAAAATGAGGCCTTCCCAAAGGATTTCACACCCTTCTGTGACCACACTGACCTCCCTTTCCCCTGAAACCCTAGAACCTTCAGTGTCTGGGCCACTCCTCTGGCTCTTTGCCATATTTTATAATTTTTCTACTAAATATTTCATTTGTTCACCCAACTATAAAATTCCTTTATTTTTCCGGATTTTATGTTTCCATGTAGTCTATAGCATAGTGCTAATTTCACCTAGGTAAGCATTCCATTTGGAGAAGGGAATGGCAACCCACTCCAATGTTCTTGCCTGGAGAATTCCATGGACAGAGGAGCCTGGTGGGCTACAGTTCATGAGGTTGCAAAGAGTCGGACACGACCGAGTGACTAACATACAAGCATTCCACTAATAGCTGCTGAAGGATCAAGGATAACTAGGAACTTTCTTCCTTGCTGCTTGCGAGAATCACGAGCAAACATTGGGAAAAGATGCTTCTTTGAAGAGTAAAAGAAATTTAGTTCATGGGTTAGAGCATTCTGAGATAAGTGCTTCTTGGAGTCAGAGTAGCAGGTTTGGGGACAAAAGACCAGGTTCAAGTTTTAACTATGTCCAACTACGTGAACCAGGGCAGTACAGTTAATGAGTAGGGACTTGTCTGGAAAGCACGGATACTAACACCCATCTTCACACCTTCCTATGAGAACATGGAGGTAAAAGCGCTTGACAGGGATACAAGTGGTTGGCGAGAGCTAGGACCACTGTTATGTTTTTATAACGTAATAATATGCTATAGGAGTTATGGGGAAAGGAGTTGCTTCTATGAGTCCAGGGATGGCCTCCAGACCTGTGCTCCTGGAGCCCCAGCTCCCAGTTTCTACTCCACGTGCAAATCCATTAAAGGAACCTCTGGCTACACATTTCAGGTAAGAACTGGTATTTTCTTGAGGCTGAACTTCATGTACAGAAGGAACTATTATTCCTGGTTTAGGTCGCTGGGTATGTGTAGTTAAAGCACGCACATTTCCTCCTCATCTCTGCAGAGAAAGTGACAAGGTGTAAAGAGCACTAGATCCAGGCCATGAGGCCCCAGTTCCACTCTCCCTCCTACCCTCACTCCCTGTGCTTCCACCTCTTCAGGCTTCAGTTTTGCCATCTCTAAGCTGAGAGAGTCAGACCAGATGAGATCTAAGTTCTCATCCATTCCTGACATGCTAAGGATTCTAGGATAAAAAATAGTGGTTTAAACAAGAAGCAAAAACTATCCACTTCAAAGAGTCCTTTGGGTTCAGTTTAACTTACAACATTTAGGTTTTCAAAGTTCTAAAGCACAAACATCAAGAATTCCAACACCCCTGCTTTATTTAGAGCCCATGAGGTCAGAACCTCCCTGAGCTCGGTTGGGGTTTCATGATATCAGGTCCCAAAGAAGAGTAATATACACTATCACCCTATTCTGGAGGGATCTTGGCCCCCAAACAGAAAAATCAGCATTAAGTATATTTATAAACTCAGTTTAGTGTGAATCAATGACTGGGCTTGGATTTCACTAATGCTTAGACATCAAATGCAATAAGATATTTCTCTATCTGTGACTCTTGAAGAAAGAAGAATGGCTAAGATCTGGTCCCTTCCACACGTGCCATGCAGTTCCCCACTCTGAAGAAATGAAAGAATAAAAAATAACTCAAATAAAAGGATATAACCAAGAACCAGGAAGACAATGAAGGGAGGGGGGAAAAATTACTGAAAAGTAGAATTGAATTTCCAGCCTCGATGAAGCCATAAATGCACTTTCTTGCCTCTCTGTTTCAGTTTTCTCATTTCCCAAGTAAGGAAGTTTCTCTTTCCATTTCTGATTCTTTAAAAGATAAGACTTCAGGACCTTTTAAGGTGACATTGAAGAGAGTGAAGAATGTCAAGAACTCTGTGTTGGGGCTCACTTTTTCAGTCCATAGCCTGCGTGAGACCACAAGGCTGTTTGGGGATACTGCATGGCCCAGGGAACACTTCCAGCATCCCCAAGGCAACTGGGTTCTAAACATTCTGACCAACCCTATATTAAGGTTTGGATCTCATGTAAATCATTCTCCATGAAATTCTAATAAATCACCGGCAACCAGCACTTAGCATCTTTAAGCATTGATCTTTCTGCACTCTCCAGGAGAGTCCTGAGTCAACCTGTTACCTATCCAGAGACATTCAGATCCAGCCCCACAGAGACCTCTGTCGGAAAGAGAAGGTATGGGGCATTTGACCTCCTGATCACTCCAGTTTCAAAGGACAGAGGAAGCTAAGGTATACTGAACCGACACAAGCCCAGTCCTTTGCTGGATGCTGGAAGCTTTGATACACCATCTTATTTAACCCTCATCCAAGGTCAGCAAAATTTCCCTGCTTTCCTAATGAGGAAATAAGCTCAGAGAAATTAGGCTTATTCATTTGTCCGGCATGCACTGAGTACCTACCTCAGATGTGCCAAGTACTTTGCTAAGCACAGCAGACACAATGCTGAGCAAAATATATGTGGCTCCTGTCCAGATGGAGTTTAAAATCTAGTGGGATGGAAATGAGTTAAAGAATCCTATAGAAAATAGCACAAAAGAGAGGCTGTAGTGCTTGAGAAGAGATAAAAGGGAAAAGTGATGAGTCAGGGATGTCGAGGGAAGGCCTCCCTGAGGACGTGATGATTAAGTTGAGGTCCAGGGGGTGGGGGAAATGGATTTAACTAAGTCAAAATGAAGAAGGAGAGCAGGGGTAAGTGTGACAAATAGAAGGAACATTGTTGCAAAGGCACTATGATGGGAAATACAGGATGCATTCCAGGCACCCAGGCCAGAGGAGAGGTCAGCTAGAGATCAAGGGTTTGCATGGTCAGAAACAGGACTGGAAAGGCAGGCAGAGGGCAGACCATACAGGGCCTGGTAACCACTAAGGACCTGTCTTTATCCTAAGAGCAATGGGAAGACGCTGGAACTTGACACATGGGCTTGAAAAGATCTTCCAACTGAGAGATGGGGAACAGAGTGGGTGAGAGGGACTGCATGAATGTGGGAAGATGAGGTCGCCAGCAGGGGCCGCTGTAGAACCCCACAAGAGGTGACATGGCCTGAACTACGGGCTGGGGGGTTGGTGATGGGGAGAGGTGGAGCTGCCACCGCACAGTCAGAAGCTGGCAGAGCTGAGAGTCACAGCTCGGCCTGTCCGACTCCAAAGCCAGGCTTCTCTCTACCTCACCATTTGTCCATTCATTCAGCAGTTAGTTACTAATCCTTTCCCATGTGCCCAGGCCTGCGCCAGGTGCTGGGGATGCAGCTGTGAACAAACACTGCTCTCACGGAATTTACAGCCTAGATGTTAAACAAGTAAGAATGCAAATGAGACTCCCCTGCTGCTGGTCCAGTGGTTAAGAATCTGCCTGCCAGTGCAGGGGACACGGGTTCAATCCTTGGTCCAGGAAGATCCCATATGCCACAGGGCAACAAAGCCCATGCGCCACAACTTCTGAGCCTGCGCTCTAGAGCCTGGGAGCCACAACAAGAGGAGCTACTACAACGAGAGTCCACGCACCGAAACTAGAGAGTAGCCCCCGCTCACCACAACTAGAGAAAACCCACACACAGCAGTGAAGACCCAGCACAGCCAAATAATAATACTTTTTTAAAAAGAATGCAAATGGATGTATACAGTTACAAATTGGGGTGAAGGAAGAAGAGTGTGATCAGAGATTTTTAACAGGGAAAACTACCTGTAAGGCCATGACAATCCTATATTGATTATATCAGAGAGCTACATGCCTGCTGCATGTAAGTGAAAACCCTCAGAAAACTGCCTGTCAGAGCTGGATCTCAAGCAAGGCATTCCTAGCCAGTTCATGAGCCCTGTCTCCAGCCCTGCACAGACTCTGATGAAATAGAAGCCTTTCTAAAAGCACCTGCTAATTCCTTAATATTATACTTACACACCCTAACCACAGCCACCCCCACTTAGGTATATGCAGCATTTTACAATTAGTTAGGACCATTCATGGGCTTCCCTGGTAGCTCAGCTGGTAAAGAATCCACCTGCAATGCAGGAGACCCCACTTTGATTCCTGGGTCGGGAAGATCCCCTGAAGAAGGAATAGGCTACCCACTCCAGTATTCTTGGGCTTCCCTGGTGATCCAGACTAAAGAATCTGCCTGCAACGTGGGAGACCTGGGTTCGATCCCTGGTTTGTAAAGATCCCCTGGAGGAGAGCATGGCAACCTACTCTAGTATTCTTGCCTGGAGAATTACCTGGACAGAGGAGCCTGGCAGGCTACTACCCATGGGGTTGCAAAGAGTTGGACATGACTGAGCCGCTAAGCACAGCACACAGAGCAGCACCATTCAACAGATTCACCCATTTGAACCCTACGCAGCTGCTTACAGAAGGGAGGTAGGTTTTAACATCCTGACTTGAGAAATGAGGAAACTGAGCCTAGACAGGTGAAGTGACTTCATTAAGGTCACCAACTAAGAAGGCACCCGGAGCTGCCATCCAGTCCTCACAGGAAGCACTTCAGGCCAGGAAATCATGAATCTCAGAGGAGACAGCTGCAGGTCACCGAGCCCGGATAAAGTCACCCAGGAGTCCCATGAAGCTCCCGAGAACAATGATCAGGGACATTAAGCAGCTTCGGAAAGGTTTCTAGAATGCAGCTCCACCAGCCTGAGACACAGGTACCTTGCCAACTTTCCCAGATTAGAACAGGTTCTCCTGGACTCTTTCCAAGTGCTTCTGACTAACGGAGAAAAGTATTTTTCCATCGCAAGCACTGCAGACAGGCACCAGACTCCTGATGGGGGAGGGCAGAGACTGCATCCCAGAGTCCCATACGCATGAACTAAAAGTTGTCCTGGTACCATGTGACCTGCCCTCGCTCGGCACCTTCCGCTGGGGGTGTCCGTCTTGGGCGGCGTTCCTTGACGGTGGCACCACCAACACCTGGGCTGGGTGTTCTGTGTTGTGGGGCCGCCTCTGCATCGTAGGACATTTAGCAGCACCCCTGGCCTGTACCAACTAGAGGCCAGTAGCACCCCAACCCCAGATGTGACAACCAGACACATTCTGAAACCTTGCAAACGGCTCCCAAGGTACAAAGTGGCCTGTGGCTGGAAGTCACTGGCGTAGGGACTATCACACCAGTAAGGGGAGAGCACTGTCTACTTCCCCGCTCTCATCCTAACCCGATCCAGCCCACCTTACTGGGCAGATCCATGGTCACGGCCCATAAGCTGTTTTTAATCAATATCACACCCTACTGCCTCGCAGAATGAGACAGGAGGCAGGCTTCTGTGCTGCTGTGGCTGCAGGTAGGTCCCAGGAACCATTCTCCTCCGGAGCCTGTGAAAACAACTCAAATCAAATAACTCCTTGTTCCAATAATGAGTTGTTTCTGACCCTGTAAGCAAATCTTGTTCCCGTTAACATGAGCAGCTGGGTCTGATTAAACTGGAGGCCCTGGCTGTTTCTTTTCAATGTCACCGCACCAGGGCAAAGGCGTCCACGGCTGCTGGGGAGGAGGATAAAACTGGTGAATCAAACAGCAGGGGACTCTCATCCACCCAAAACTCAGTGCAGCAACCAGGCCACTCCAACATCCCAGCTTCCAACCACTCTGCACTCGGGAGAAAGGGGAAAAGGACAAAGCGCACAAACAAGAGAGCCGAATCAACAAGTTAATTAAACAGCTGAAACTTTACCCAAAGACCATGCTTTCAAGGGGAGGTAGAAACCTGAAGCTGAGCCCCACAGAGAAGCTGGGATGACTCAGGCAGTGTCAGGGACATGGGTTCCAACCTCCCACCCCAAGGGCCGTGCTGTTGGCCCAGACATGGAGTTCCAACGGTGCAAAGCCAGAATCAAAGCAGCAACATCTCTATGCCTTTCTTTAGTCAGCTGCCTAACCAGCTAACAGGCTTACTGACAGACTCAACTAAACCCACTACCGCTTGGTAGTAAGTGTATCCTGCTGCACTGCAATCCTTTGGAGACTGACTAAGCATGAAACGCCTACTGTTAACACCCAGTGACTCACACTACTGCTAGTGTCTGTGCCCCTCTGCACGGTGACTTGGCTCCACTAATGCACTGCAATCGGACGCCAGCCTGTCTCCCCCACTGACAGTGGGCCCCTGAGGGCAGGACTAGGACCAAGCACAAGGAATGGTACATAAACGGATCCTCACCATCTGTATGGGGGGCGGATGGGTAAAACCTTCTATCTCTGTACTCTTAAGCCTGTCCACACATGGCAGGGACAGGGCATACATGCGTGCCAAGTGACTTCAGTCATGAACAACTCTTTTTAAACCCCATAAACTATAGCCCACTGGGCTCCTTTGTCCATGGGGTTCTCCAGGCAAGAATACTGGAGTGAGTAGCCATTGCCTTCTCCAAGGGATCTTCCCGACCCAGGGATTGAACTTGTGTGTCTTATGTCTCCTGCATTGGCAGGCGGGTTCTTTACCACTAGCGCCACCTGGGAAGCCCCGACAGGGCATGGCCCATCTCCTCCGTTTCTTCAAGCTTAGCCCACTGCTCAAAAGGTTCCCAATAAACAATAACCGAATTCAAAGAGACAAACTGAAGCCTTCTGATCATGGACCTCTTAAGAGGTCAGAAATCCTCGCAGTCTACCCTGCCTCATTTGAGTATGTTTAGTCTCTTTTAACTAGAAGGTTTAATGCAGCCAATGAATACTTTCTTTGGGAGGTGGTGGAGATATAGATGTGAGCAAGGCTAATATGGGGCTTCCTCTCACAGAACTCACTGTCAGGAGGAGAAGAGAAACAGTTAACAATTATATAAATAAGTAGCTACTATGCTCAGAGAGTCTCTTTAAGATAAATTTCTGTAGATGGTCCCAATCTTTAAGCAGTCTGAACTACTGTGAGGAAAGTCATGATTTGCCTCCAAATGAATGACACCATTAGAGCATCCTCTGAAAAAGCAAATGCAGAAAGTTTATTATACTCCTTGGTTATACAGGCCTCTGTTTCAAAGCAATCTTAAAAAAAAATTTAAGAACCAATTAAAAACATCATGGATGTAAACACTCCTAAGCCTATGTTTGTGTGTTCAAACATGTAGTATGTGTGACTAACCAAGGATAACTGAAGCGGACTTGAAAACCTATAGAGGTCAGAAGGCATTGGAATAAGTCATGAGGTATTTGGGGGTCTACAGATCGGCGTGTTGCTAACAAGCAGGCCAAGAGCAGGCAAGGGGACTCCTGAGAACCCCTGAAGTTCAGAAGGTCTTGACACGATAATGGATCTTAAGAATCACAACCTGCTGGACTGGGAAACTCTGTCAGTCAGCAAAAGCTGTAGGAAAGTTGGGAAGAAGGGCGGCCATGAAAAAACAAACCCTGAGAACAGAGTCAGGAATATGAAGACTAGGAAAGAAGAAATGCCTAAGAGAGAGATGAGAAACAATTAAGATGAATCAAGAAAAGATAAAGATGCCAAAAGCTGGCTGGCCTGGCCTGGTAAAGTAAGGTCTGAGGGAACACGTGAGATATTCGAATCAATGTACACAGTTTGTTAGGGTTAATAAAACTCCAAACCAAAATACCATGCCAGCTATGACTCAAAATAATGCTCCTGCCTCAATCTTGAACATTTAACTTAAGTTTCTGATGCCTTGAATTTAGACTCAGGTGGAAATGCAAATAGAGTCACTCCTTTAGCTATGACAAGGCAAAGACCCTCCCAACAACCTGGACAAATTTCTGGGTGGTGCCTGTTGCCTCTCGAAACCTCATGGACCCTTAGAACCACAAGGAGTTAACCTAAACCAGCCTCACATTTTTGGGTACAAATCTATGATCCAGAGAAGTAAAGCCACACATCTGACTGACTGCAGAACTATTAATAGATCTCAGGTCCTCCCCTTCCCAGTCCTTCAAGCTTTTCATCAGTGAAAACCAACCTACCTAATCCTGCACATTCATAGCTATTTAGACAGCTGTCCCCCAGCTGCACTTCCCAACCACAAATTCCCTGCTGCTCTCTCACCTGTCTGAGCAACCAGGTGTGTCCACCCACTCCAGACAGCAGCGATCTTTTCATTCTGGAAACAACGTGCTTCTATTCTCTGGGGCAGAAGGAGGAAAGCAGCCTGGGAAGCCAGTTGCTCATGTTTGTTGCTTCCCCAAACATACAGCTCTCCTGCATCTTTAAACAAACAGAAGGGAAACAGAAGAGGTGAAGAAACATTAGCCCAAAATGATGGAAAATAAAAGTGGTTCAAAGAAGTTGTATTATTCTTACCCTACAATATTGAATAGAGCAAAGCAAGATACCAAATTCAGGTATAGCATAATACATAAGATTTTTTTTTAATTCTATAAATAGGAAAAAAGGCCAAATGTTTTTAACAGTTTGTCAAGGAACAAGACAGTGAGTTTATTTTTTCATTAATTCATTCAACAAATATTTATTCAACATCCACCATGTGTAAGACATATGGTTCTCCGTTTTCTACATTTTTTAAATAAATGCTTACCTTTTGTTAGAAAAAATATATATTAGCTTTTCAAAATAACAGGTTAAAAGGCAAATGATTTAAAGTTTAAGCTTTATAAATATCTGATGATTTCACCACATGCCCTGTTCAGCGGAAAATATAGTTATCGTATCACATTCACATAGCACTTAAGCTCATTTGAACCTCACAATAATCCTGTGATATAAGCAGGAATGAGACTGACTGACATTGTGATTTAACAGAAAGAGAGCAAATTCAGAGTCAAGTGACTCTGGCTTCTATTCTTGGATCTGCTAACTAGTTATTGACCTTGGACAAACCACTTCCTCTCCAAACCTTAGTTTCACCAGCTGAAGACTGGAGGGGAGAGCTGATGGTGGAGAAGGACACTGTAACTGATGTAAGGAGAGACTGGCGGGCGGCTGTGGCAAACCAGAGGGCACATGGCTGCCCAGAACGCATTCAAGTTCAACAAATCTTTAACTGGAAGTCAAACAAAAGGGGGCACGGGCTACAGTCTGGCTTATGAATCTACAGTCTGTGACTCCTTGGATGATCTCTCAGTGCTTCCCCAACCCTAACATGTAGCACAGCACAGGCACGGTGCCCACAGGTGGCTAAGGAACCAGTCACTTGACTCTGAAATTTCTCTTTCTATTAAATCACAATGTCAGTCAGTCTTATTCCTGCTTATATCACAGGATTATTGTGAGGTTCAAATGAGATGTTTTGAAGACAAAAAAAAAAAGCAAAATGTATTGTGAAAACTGGAAAAACAAAGAGTATGGCTCCCTAAGAATTTTCATATTGATTACACGTTGCAATAATATTTTGGATATACTGGGTAAAGCAAAATAAATTATTAAAATTAATTCACCTGTTTCTTTTTACTTTTTGCAATGCAGCTCACATTATATTTCTCCTAGACAGCACTCTTCTGGAAGATAAATTAACCAAGGCTCGGAGACATTAAGTGACTTTCAAGATTGCGAGGCTTATTAGGGATCAAGCAGGACCAGAAGCCGGATTTTCCACTTCCACTGCATCCTGTGACCTCCCAATAAAGGTTTACAGCATCGCTTGCCCTGGAGCAGCTTGGTCTATTCTCAAAAACCAATCAGAAGCCAAACAGTATCATTAAAGGATATGAGGCCAAGACTTGGGGTTTAAGTCCCAGATCTGCTACTGGATCACTCTTTGACACTGGGCATATCACTTCACATTCTGGGTCTCTCTTTCATAGTCTAGAATGTGTGCTCAGCCCTTCAGTCTTGTCTGATTCTTTGCAACTCCATGGAGGGTAGCCCACCAGGCTCCTCTGCCTACAGAATTTTCCAGGCAAGAATACTGGGGTGGGTTGCCATTTCCTTCTCCAGGGCATTTTCCCAACCCAGGGATCGAACCTGTGTCTCTTACATCTCCTGTACTGGCAGGGGGGTTCTTTACCACTACGGCCCCCGGGGAAGCCCAAGTCTAAAATGAGGGACCATAAATCAGTGTAGTCTTTGTGTCACCCAGGTGACCTTGCAGCACTGACATACCGCAGTTCTATACGGCAAATTGGGTTTATTTCATGCCTAGAGAGAAGGCAACCTCCCTGGACCTCACCAGGGTGTGTTAAGTATGAGGATTCCTTACAAGAGGGAAGTGGAGCCCCTCAGCAAAGTCTCCACCCATGAAAGGGACTGCTGAGCTACCAAGGTGCCACAGACAATGAGCCTGTGTCTGTTATAAGCCTTCATTTATCTTAGTAAGTCTAAACCATCTTTTTGCAAAGACAAACTGTCTTCCACATGCAGATCATTACGCTGTGCATCAGCAGGCAAAATTAAATTCTGCTGCAATGCCAAATAGTTACATAAGCTACAACTCCAGAGAGGTCTAGAGAGCACCAAACAAAATGCAGTGTGTCGCAGCTTGAACTGGACCAGGAAAGAGGGATATTAATCTTGACCCTTTTAAGTCACTTTCAAAATATCCAGAACCAATTTACCTTATGCATATACTCTAAAAATCACTAAATTGCACACTTTAAAGGAGTGAATTTCATATATGAAGCACATCTCAATAAAAAATTCAACATCTGTGTTTTTAAAACACCATAACAAAAGTACCCGCATATGAAATAATAGTTTTAGTAATACAAAATTTTTGAAGAAATCGATATTAATGAGCAATTAGAAGAACCTCTAGGTTTACATAATACTAGCCATTTCAAGTTAGACTAAAAGTTGAAACCTATTAGTCTATTCTTATTCTTGGAAAAGAATGCCTTCTCCCAGAGCTAGTGAGGACTACAAGGGATGAACTAGTCACTTCTCATCCCCTCTATAAAAGGGGAGGTGAGGGACCACATGCCCAGAAGAGTCCTTAGAGCTGGCATTCATTTCAGCTCACCCTTTTTAGCATATGTACAAATCTACCTAATATGAACCAGAGGCTAAAAGCAGGTATTTCCTTCATTAGTTAGTTGCTTTTAATTCATTAAATATCAAATTATCTATAATTCAGAATTTATAAAGTGTTTAAACTCTCACATTACAGCTCTTGTGTTCTCAAATCTGATGTTGAAGAATGCAAGCCCCCATTAATTTACAGATACAGTGTACACATCTTTAATTTCCACATAAAACATTGAAAATACAGTGTATGAAAGTCATTGCCCTTTGCTTAAAAAATGAAATGCATTCAACTCTGGGCAAGAGAGCTTACCAACATAAATTTCTCATAGCTATAGTCTCCAGTCTACCTGCAGGAGTCAGGGCAATCTGGGCTTTGAAAAAGATAAACTTTGAGAGAGAGAACTTTCACTTTCAAGAAAATGCTGGGGCTTCCCTGGTGGCTCAGTGGTAAAGAATCCACCTGCCAATCTAGGAGACATGGGTTCAATCCCTGATCTGGGAAGATCCCACGTCACAGAGCAACTAAGCCCACAACTACTGAGCCTGTGCTCTAGAGCCTGGGAGTCGCACTACTGAGCTCATGTGCCACAACTACCAGGTGTGGTACATGACTAGGTGTGGTACACGACTAGGGTGAAGCCCACACACCCTAGAGCGTGTGCTCTGCAACAAGAGAAGCCATCACAGTGAGAAGCCCTCGGACCACAACTAGAGAGGAGCTCCCACTTGCTGCAACTAGAGAAAAGCCTGTGCAGCTACAAAGAGCCAACGCAACCCAAAAAAAATGCTGCATTGTCACCAGACACTTTATACTGTATTGACTAAGTGTGTCAAATAGATGGATGGATGGATACATAGCCAAGGCAGAGAGATATACATAGTGTGTGAGAGAAAAAAGACTAGATAGTGAAAGCGAAAGTCACTCAGTCGTGTCCGACTCTGCAACCCCATGGACTAAACAGTCCATGGAATTCTCCAGGCCAGAATACTGGAGTCGGGGCAGATTAAAGAGATGGAATAGAGAGATCAACTAGAGAAATATATAAAAACATAAAATAAATTAGAAAAATATACACACAACTAGATTTAGCAGTATATGGAGACCTTGGTTAGATATAAAGATGGAAGATAAAAATAGGAATATGTAGTTAAATAAAATAGAGAAGATAAACAGAGAGAACAGACAGGGCAACAGATAAAAGGAGTAGAAAGATACAGGGTTTCCCTGGTGACTCAGCTGGTAAAGAACCTGCCTGTAATGCAGGAGACCTGGGTTCAATCCCTGGGTGGGGAAGACGCCCTAGAAAAGGGAACAGCTATCCATTCCAGTATTCTGGCCTGGAGAATTCCATGGACTAAACAAGATCGCAAAGAGTCTGACACGATTGAGTGACAAAGCAAAGCAAAAATATGCTAGTTTGAGATTAAATAGCTAGAGAAGAGAAAGCTAGAGAACCTAGAAAGCTTTGATAGTTATATGTGTGTATGTGTTTAGTTGCTCAGTCATGTCTGACTCTTTGCAACCCCATGGACTATAGCCCACCAGGCTTCTCTGTCCATGAGATTCTCCAGGCAAAAATACTGGTCTGGGCAGCCATTCCCTTCTCCAGGGGATCTTCCTGACCCAGGGATCAAACTCAGGCCTCCTGCATTGACTATTCACTGACTCAGCCACCAGGGAAGTTTAAAACAGCTACGTTAGACATCAAAACAGATTAGATGAATAACAGTATGTTATACATAAATTTACTGTTGGTTATATGATTTGACACTCACAACTACTCCGAAAGATATTTTTATCCCTATTGTACAGCTGAGAAAACAAACTCAGAGGAAGGGAAATGAGCCTCTATTTCACATGAGTGTTTTAATGTGTATTATCATATGAAATTCTGAAAACTACCCCCAAAATATTTTATAGACAAGTCAATGGTCTCAGGAAGGTAGAGTGACTTGCTAAGATCACATCAGCAGTGGCATCATTATCCCAACTCCATCATCTATGCTCTTCCATCTGTATCCCAACAGCAACACTTGAGGCAGAAACGCCCAGCATTCTGAATGGCATGTTACCCACCTGTCAGTGACGCTGAGTGACCAGAGCCAGCAAGAACACATACTGCTTGAGAATTCTCTAGGCCTACCAAAAAAAAAAAAAATTCTTTTTAAATCACATTTATAACAGAACAAATTGGGTAGAGAAGGGCCACAAGCAGGGACCCACCAGCACCTGGGGAGAAACTCAGCCAAAGCATGAAGGTCTGAGTCAGCAGCACTGGCCAAGAAGATGAGCGGCATGGTAGAGAGACTGGTGATATCCAGGAGGCTGAACAAATAAGTAAATATTTTGAGGATAAAGGAGTCAGATTTCCCACGATAAGAAAAGAGAAGGAAGGAACAGATATGAAAAGGTGGAAGGCTAGAATCGACCATTTGACACTGGATTGTAACTGAAGTCAGTGTAAACTCATGGTTTCTACAAAAGATAAGCAAACGTAGGTGTACGTAGGTATAAACACAAGTGTGTGTCCCTGTATATTTCCTTGCTCTGTCCACGGAGTGGGCCCAGAAGCAGTGACATCTCTTATATCCAGCTGCTCTCAACTGCAGACACTGAGACACAAGTCCAGCCCTTCTAACAACACGCAGACAGAACTAGAATTTGAACTTGCCTCCCATCTCAGATCCAGGCTCTTCCTCCCTAAATACACTGCTTTCAGAGATGAGGTATAATCCCAGTCAACTCTGCTCAAAGCTGTGATCCCCTGGGCTGGCATGCAGATATGCAGTCTTATTCCGTAACTTTCTTCTGACATTTCTGTTTAATTTACTCAGTTCAGTTCAGTCACTCAGTCATGTCCAACTATTTGTGACCCCATGGACTGCAGGCTTCCCTATCCATCACTAATTCCCAGAGTTTGCTCAAACTCATGTCCGTCGCATCAGTGATGCTATCCAACCATCTCATCCTCTGTCATCCCCTTCTCCTCCTGCCTTCAGTCTTTCCCAGCATCAGGGTCTTTTCAAATGAGTCAGTTCTTCACATCAGGTGGCCAAAGTATTAGAGTTTCAGCTATAGCATCAGTCCTTCCAATGAATATTCAGGACTGTTTACCTTTAGGATTGACTGGTTGGATCTTCCTGCAGTCCAAGGGACTCTCAAGAGTCTTCTCTAACACCACAGTTCAAAAGCATCAATTCTTTGGCACTCAGCTTTCTTCCTAGTCCAACTCTCACAACCATACGTGACTACTGGAAAAATTGTAGCTTGACTGGATGGACTTTTGTTGGCAAAGTAATGTCTCTGCTTTTTAATATGCCATCTAGGTTGGTCACAGCTTTTCTTCCATGGAGCAAGCGCCTTTTAATTTTATGGCTGCAGTCACCATCTACAGTGATTTTGGAGCCCAACTGTTTCGATTGTTTCCCCATCTATTTGCCATGAAGTGATGGGACCGGATGCCATGATCTTAGTTTTCTGAATGTTGAGTTCTAAGCCAGCTTTTTCACTCTCCTCTTTCACTTTCACTGAAAGTCTCTCTAGTTCCTCTTTGCTTTCTGCCATAAGAGTGGTGTCATATGCATATCTGAGGTTATTGATATTTCTTCCAGCAATCTTGATTCCAGCTTGTACTTCATCCAGTCTGGCATTTGATATGATGTAATCTGCATATAAGTTAAATAAGTAGGGTGACAATATACAGCCTGTACATACTCCTTTCACAAATTGGAACCAATCTGTTGTTCATGTCTGGTTCTAACTGTTGCTACTTGACCTGCATACAGATTTCTCAGAAGGCAGGTAAGGTGGTCTGGTATTCCCATATCTTGAATTTTCCACAGTTCATTGTGATCCACACAAAGGTTTTGGAGTAGTCAATAAAGCAGAAGTAGATGTTTTTCTGGAACTCTCTTACTTTTTCTATGATCCAACGGATATTGGCAATTTGATCCCTGGTTCCTCTACCTTTTCTAAATCCAGCTTGAACATCTGAAAGTTCATGGTTCATGTACTGTTGAAGCCTGACTTGGAGAATTTTGAGCATTACTTTGCTAGCGTGTAAGATGAGTGCAATTGTGAAGTAGTTTGAACATTCTTTGGCATTGCCTTTCTTAGGGATTGAAATGAAAACTGACCATTTTCAGTTCTATGGCTACTGCTGAGTTTCCTAGATCTGCTGGCATATTGAGTGCAGCACTTTCATAGCATCATCTTTTAGGATTTGAAAGAGCTCAACTGGAATTCCATCACCTCCACTAGCTTTGTTCATAGTGATGCTTCTTAAGGCCCACTTGACTTCACATTCCAGGATGTCTGGCTCTAGGTGAGTGATCACACCATCATGGTTATCTGGATCATGAAGATCTTTTTTATATATTTCTTCTGTGTATTCTTGCCACCTCTTCTTAATATCTTCTGCTTCTGTTAGGTCCATACCATTTCTGTCCTTGATTGTGCCCATCTTTGTATGACATGTTCCCTTGGTATCTCTAATTTTCCTGAAGAGATCACTAGTCTTTCCCATTCTATTGTTTTCCTCTTTTTCTTTGCATTGATCGCTGAGGAAGGCTTTCTTATCTCTCCTTGTTATTCTTTGAAACTCTGCATTCAGATGGGTATAGTTTTCCTTTCCTCCCTTGCCTTTAGCTTCTCTTCTTTTCTCAGATATTTGTAAGGCCTCCTCTGACAACCATTTTGTCTTTTTACATTTCTTTTTCTTGGGAGTGGTCTTGATCACTGCCTCCTATACAATGTCACGAACCTCTGTCCATGGTTCTTCAGGCACTCTTATCAGATCTAATCCCTTGAATCTATTTGTCACTTCCACTATATAACTGTAAGAGATTTGATTTAGGTTATACTTGAATGGTCTAGTGGTTTTCCCTATTTTCTTCAATTTAAGTCTGAATTTTGCAGTAAGGAGTTCATGATCTGAGCCACAGTCAGCTCCGTCTCTTGTTTTTGCGGACTGTATAGAGCTTCTCCAGTGTCTTAAAATACCCCTCATGCCGTCAAGTATCCTATAGAATGAGAAAGGGACAAAGCAGATGTTTTTGCCACTTTCATCAGAGAGGACGCACTGGTCCCCTAGTGGCCAGGTTGGGAGAGGACGCCCAGGGTCCCAGCTCCAGAACTGATGGAGATGATGTAAAGATGGGGGAAGGTAAAGTGAAAGACTTTGAGGGCAGGAAGCTGATATTTCTGCTACTGTCTTATCAGAAAACTCCCCCAAATCACCTCTGAATCTAAGCTGTGCCCTGAGAAGATTCCCAACCAGGTTAAGTCAAATCAAATAAAAATATTACTGATTCCTTTTAGATACAAAATCTGTACAGAAACAGAAAGTAGACACAGTCCCTAGCCTTAAAATGCTCATCATCTTTGGCATTTGGGAAAACATGTAAACAGCTCATAACAATACGAGACACTGTGCTGTCCCTGCAGAGAAAGAAAATGCCAACAGCGGCGAGAAGAGGGAGAGTCTTTCAGATGCAGCTGAGCTAGGACCTGAAAAATTATCAGGACTTTTCCACGGAGAACAGAAAGGAAAAGGCATTCTGCACAGAGGTAATAGTCTGCCCACAAGCACAGAGGGATGAGAACACAGTGCATGCCCAGGGAGCAGGGAATACCCTGGTGAGGCAGGAAAAATGTTTGGGAAGTATGAGCTTATATTACAAATGCTTTCCATGTGAAGCAGACTCTCTGGCATGTGTCCAATGGTCCCTTCTCCTTCCCTGAGAGAACTCTCCCCAGCTCAACCCCTAGGCTTCAGGGGGCTAACCTTACCCCCGCTGCAGGGGGAAGCCTTGAGGACCAAATCAGATCAGGGACTTCCCTGGTGGTCCAGTGCCTAAGACTCCACACTCCAGTGCAGGGGGCCTGGGTTCGATCCCTGGTCAGGGAACTAGACCCCACATGCTGCAACTAAAGATTCCACATGCTATAACTAAGACCAGGTACAGCCAAATAAACAAATAAATATTTTTTTAAAAACAGAGAGAGAAAGTGGGAATCAGAGCATCCCAACAACTTGTAGCACACTCCCACTGTGGCTCACTCCTCAGTCTTCTTTCCCTGCTTCCTACCACCCTCAAAAATCCCTTCTTTGTTCTGAGCTAGAGGACAGTAGAGGTTTCCTAACAGCTTTCTCCTAGAGCCAACCCTCAGTTAACTGGATCACAAAGTCAGATAGCCAGAGAGGAAGAGAAGGAAGAGATGGAGACATGGTACTACATATGGAGAGAGAAAGGCCCATGAAGATAGTGTAGAGGGAGAGAGACAGGAAGTCCTAGAGGCTAACTTCCCAACAAAAGGCTGACCAGCAGCCTTCCTATCTACTCTTCATGTGCTCAGGGAGAGACTTCCCTAAGGGAACACTTCCGGCCCCTCTCTCTACGTCCTCAGCTGCTCCTGCTTTCCTTTGGGGAGTGGCTGGGCAGGCAGGCATGGTCTTTGTGGCTTCTCTCTCTGGGCTGTACCTGCCTGCAGAGGGCCCCTCCTCCAGGTGCTCAGTGGCACCAGGAATTTAGCAGGACTGACTGCAGCTGCGCCTGTGCCTGGTGGGTAAATCCAAGCTGGTATTCAGAACTTGGAGGCTCACTACTGCTACCCATTATTTCCAAACACCTAACTCATGTCTTTCAATCTAACCATTTTGATTTCTACCTACCTGACTTGCATCTGTCTTTCAATGGGTTCTGAACTCTGGCACCAAAGAGGGGTACTTTTACCAGGCCCACAAAAATCCCAAAATTTAAGAGACCTACCAACAGAGAGTTAAGACAGAGAGACCAAGGAACAGCAAAAGAAAAATGCCATTTACCCATTTTCTGCATGCCTGTATCTCCATTTCCAGACAAAGAATGAATACAGGACTCAGAAGAAATAAGGGCCTTACCTGTCACTGTGCTGGGTTCCTTTGCTGTCAGAAACAGTGGGAGAGTCTGCCCAGGACACAGTCGCCGTCCAGATGATGCCAAACCAGTTCCCCACTGGAACACAGTGCCACTAGCTTCCCAGCGGTGTAGGAGAGAAAAAAGAGAAAATGTTTACCTGGATTAAGACTAGATGGCGCTTTCAACCTCATGCCATAAGAGATTCCCCATTCATGCTTAGTTAGCATGAATGAAAAAGCTTATGAAAAAGCTTACTGCCTCAAGCAGTCCTATGGCTGGTCCTAGGGATTATCACCAAGCCAATCACAAATCCAATCTTCAGGGCAATCTAAGACCATCAGTGGAAATCCCAACATAGTAAAACTCCTTCCAGAAAGTTCTCCTTTGACTCCCCTGGAGTCAAATTTGACTCCTCCAGAGTCAAATTACTGGAATGATATCTTTTTCATGATTAACCCAAAAAGACAACCCAGACTCCAGACCAAGCAGGAAACAACCTTGAACCCTACCACGTCCATGCCTCACATTCACTGGATGAGAAACTGAAGCCTGAAGAGGGCATGTGATTTGTCCAAGGTCATACAGGGAGCAGGGAGCAGAGAAAACACCAGGACTCAACTCTCTCCTGCACCTAACATAGCGCCTTTTCTACTACACCAAGATGAATTCTGAGATTCCTAATTGTCAAATAAATACATATTTATCACTGCAAGATAGCTTCTTAACAGCCACCATTTCCACACGTGGAATGGTCTTTTGTTTCCATATTCACTGGATCTAATTCATATACCAATGTTCTGAAACTCATACAAATGCATAGATGAAATATCATATATTTGGCCTACAGTCAGATGTGTGTAACTAGGCTCCATCACCCAACAGCAACATTAAGATACTGCTCCTCCAGAAGTGTCTTATACCCAATGGTCCTCTAGGCTGAAAACAGACAAGCTTGCTGTGTGAAATGTAACCGGTGATGACTGAGCACAAAGTGAACAAAACACAGTGTTGAAATAAAATGAAACTTACCAACTCTTCAACAAATTGTGAGAGAAAAAACAGAGAGGAAAAGGTACATAAAGAAGCTGGAGATGTCCAATAAAGGACTAATATTTAAAATATACAGTGAACTCCTAAAACTCAACAACAACAAAAATAAAGCCTGATTCAAAAATGAGCAAAGGACTTGAATAGACTTTTCTCCAAAGAAAATATACAAATGGCCATAAGCACATGAAAAGATGATCAACATCACTAACCATTAGCAAAATGAAATCAAAACTACCCTGAAATTGTCACTTTACACTCATTGGGATGGCATTGGGATTGCTACCACAACAAGGGTTGGCAAGGATGTGAAGAAATTTGGAAACCTTCTGCGCTACTGGTGGTCATGTGAGTTGGTACAGCCGCTGTGGAAAACAGTGTGGCAATTCCCCCCAAAACTAAAAGTAGAATTCCTGTATGATCCAGCAATAATACTTCTGGGTAAATATCCAAAAGAATTGAAAGCAAGATCTCAAAGTGATATCTGTACACCCATGTTCATGGCCGTATTATTCACAATAGCTAAAATACGGACACAACCCAACTGTCCATCAATAGATGAATGGACAAGCAAAATGTGATATATACATATAGGAGAATACCATTAGGTCTTAAAAAAGAAGGAAATCCTGACATTTGCTATAACATGGACAGACTCTGAGGATATTATATTGAGTGAAATAAGCCACAAAAAGACAGAGACTGTATGATTTCACTTACATGAGGTACCTGAATGAGTGGTCAAAATCACAGAGACAGAAAGAATGGTGGGTGCCAGGGACTGAGAGAAGGGGAAATGAGGATCTATTGTTTAATGGATATAGGGTTTCAGTTTTGCAAGATGAAAAAAAGTTCCACAATGGACTGCGGTAACAGTTGCACAATAATGTGAACGTACTTAATCCCACTCAATCGTACACTTAAAAATGATTAAGATGATAAAACTATGTTATGTGTATTTTATCACAGTAAAAAACTAAAAGGAATAGGGGCTTCCCTGGTAGTTCAATGGCTAAGACACCATGCTCCCAATGCAGGGGGCCCGGGTTTGATCCCCAGTCAGGGAACTAGATCCCACATGCTACAACTAAAGATCCTCATTGAAGATCCTGCATGCCACAGCTGAGGCCTGGCACAACCAAAATAAATAAACAAATATTTTCAAAAAGGAATAAATAAATTTTAGAAGAGAAAGAGAGACATGAAATACATATTAACTAAGTGCAATGATAGATCTAATTTGGATCCTGATTCAAATAAAACCATAAAAAGTATTTTTGAAACAATCAGGGAAATTTAAATACTGATTGCATGCTTAATGAAATTACAGAATTACTGATAATTTTTTGCAGATACGATGGTGGTATTTTTTTGGGGGGGTGGTAATGTTTTCAGAAAAAGTCCTTATTTTTTGAGATGCAGGTAGAAATATTTACTGAAAAAAGTGGGGGAAGAAGAGGACTTAAAATTAAACACATAACTGTGTTTCTTTGTAACTTGACAAAAATGTACTCATGAGACTAGCGGTCACAGAATCTTGGTAGGCAAGGGGCAAGGAAACCGATGACAGGCAATTCTCTGGCTGGCCCTGCTAATTTCTAAGGGAATCGGCTTATAAAAGTATAATCACTACCATACAACTCAGTCATCACACTCCTGGGCATTTATCCCAGAGAAATGAAAATTTATGTTCACATAAAGACTTGTCCACAAATGTTTATAGCTTTATTCTTAATAGCTAAAAACCGGAAACAGCCAAATGTGCTTCAATGGGTGACTGGTTAAACAAACTGTGGTTGTTATAGACTGAATTGTATCCCCCGTAAATTCGTATACTGAAGTCCTAAACTCCGGAGAAGGCAATGGCACCCCACTCCAGTACTCTTGCCTGGAAAATCCCATGGACGGAGGAGCCTGGGAGGCTGCAGTCCATGGGGTCGCTAAGAGTCGGACACGACTGAGCAACTTCACTTTCACTTTTCACTTTCATGCATTGGAGAAGGAGATGGCAACCCACTCCAGTGTTCTTGCCTGGAGAATCCCAGGGACGGGGGAGCCTGGTGGGCTGCCGTCTATGGGCTCGCACAGAGTCGGACACGACTGAAGTGACTCAGCAGCAGCAGCAGCAGCAGCAATCCTAAACTCCAATGTAACTGTATTTGGAGATAGGGCCTATAGGACGTGATCAAAGTTAAATGGGCCCTAAGAGTGAGGCTTCTGAAAGAATTGGTGTCCTTTTAAAAAGAGAAAGATTCACCAGAGGTCTCTGTCTCTTTCCACATGCGTGTATAGAGGAAAAACCATGTGAGGAGAGAACAAGAAGTTAGCATCCGCAAGCCAGGGGGGAGAAATGTCACTAGAAACCAACCCTCATCTTCATCTTGGACTTCAGCCTCCTTAACTGTGAGAAAACATTAATAAACTCCTGCTGTTTAAGCCACCCACTCTGTGATATTTTGTTATGGCCACCCTAGCAAGCTAATAGAGTTTAACTAACAGAGTATAACTAATACAGCTATACTATGGAATACTGAAGCCCCCTTGTGGCTCAGACAGTAGAGTCTGCCTGCAATGCAGGAGACCCGGGTTCAATCCATGGATTGGGAAGATCCCCTGGAGAAGGAAATGGCAAACCACTCTAGCAATCTTGCCTGGAAAATCCCATGGATGGAGGAGCCTGGCAGGTACAGTACAGTCCATGGGGTCACAAAGAGTCGAACACGACTGAGCAACTTCACTTTCACTTTTTCATGGAATACTACTTAGCAATAACAAGGAACAAATTATTGATACTCCCAGCTTGGATGAATCTCCATGGAATCATAAGCTGAGCAAAAATGCTAACCCCAAATGGCTATATACTGTATGATACCATTTTATAACATTCTTACAATGACATTATTATGGGGGAACAGAAGAGCTAAGAAGGGGGTGAGGGTAGGTAGAAAGTGGGTAAAGCTATAAAAGAGCAATAAGGGGGATCCTTGTGAAGGTACTGTTCTGTATCTTGACTGTGTCAAGACACCCCGGTTAAGCTATTACACTATAGTTTCACAAGATCTTATCACTGGGAGAAACTGGGCAAAGATCTCACTTCTTACAACTGCATGTGAATCTGTAAGTCATCAAAATAAAAACCTTAATTTTTCAAAAAACTATAATCGACCCTAAGCCTCAGGTGACCACCATGTAGCACCAGACTCTTAATCACCTCTACTCCTCTCCTGGTTCCAAGACTGGACTCACCAATGCTTGGGCCTCGGCTGCCAGAGCCCGTTCAGGCTGTCCTGCAGCCCAGAGGAGTGGAGTAGAAAGCAGAAAAATGAGCAAGAGAGAGAAAAAAGGGTCATGCCTCTTCCACTTTCCACCTCTGACCTCACACACTCTGTCAGCCCTACACCCATCACCCTCTTACAGCACAGGAGACAAGCTCACTTGAAGCTTTTAAATTAATAAACATTAAAATCCACTAGAAAAGCAATGCAGCTCATGACAAAGAATATGGGTCTTGGAATCCAGCCTAGACTCTGATCCCAGCTCACCTTTTATTCCCCAACTCCCTGTGTAACCTCAGACAAGCTCTTTAGCTCTCTAGACGTCAGTTTCTTCATATGTAAGACAAACACACAATTATGTATAAAATAAAATAAGCAATAAGGATATTTGTACAAGGAACATGGTCAATATTTTCTAACGACCATGAATGTAATCTTTAAAAACTGTGAATCACTATGTTGCATACCTAACACTTATATAATATTATAAATCAACTATACCTCAATTTTAAAAACACTTAACTCACATTACTGCATGGCCATGAAGATTAATGAGCTACTAATTAAACCAAGGGAACTTCCCTGGTGGCTTAGCAGTAAAGAATCTGCCTGCCAATGCAGGAGACGCAAGAGATACAGGTTCCATCCCTAGGTCGGGAAGATCCCCTGGAGAAGGAAATGGCTCCAGAAATGGCTCCCACTCCAGAATTCTTGCCTGGGCAAACCCATGGACAGAGGAGCCTGGCAGGGCTTCGGTCCATGGGGTCTCAAAAAAGTCAGATACGACTTAGTGACTGAACAACACCAAACAATTAAACCAAGGGAACCTAGCACCAAGCCTAGAACACAATGAAAAGCTAGACCACCTCATTTCCTTCCTCCCTACTTACTGAAGGCTTTCCCACATGACTTCTGCTTAGGTCCCCTCCTTTTAATCAGACTAGAGCACAGCAGACACTCTGAATTACTCCTTAAAGTTTATTTCTTCCAAAGCTCCATGTCTCCTTATTACATGCCCATTAAGAAAAGAATAGCAAAATGATCACCTGTTGCAGCTAAAGCATGCCTCAGTCCAGCAGCAATACTAACAACCTTCTCTCTCAGGAGCTGTCAAAACAAAGAAAAGGATGGCGATCTCAGAACTATCCATCTACAAAGTGTTATGTAATTTATGCCCAAATACAATGCAGCATGGTCCTCATTATGTGTCTCATTAGTGTGGCGCTCCCAATTCCCAACACTTCCATTCACAAATGCCTCTATATGTATCCCTAAAAGGCAAAATATTTTTCAAATACCATATCACAATGCCACTCAGGGCTAGGAGGCATCTGCAAGGTCATCCAGTCCAGGGTTGGCAAAAGTTTTCCATAAAGGGCTAGATAATGAAAATTTTAGACTCTGTCACACCACTATACTCTGCCATTGTAACATAAAAACATCCATAAATATATGAATAGGTGTGGTTATGTTCCAATAAATCTTTATTTACCAAGGGGTCTAGTTTACTGATCTCTGATCTAGGCCAATCCGCACTCAATGCTTGAAACCCTTTGACAACACCCCACCAAGGGTCATCTAACCCCTGCCCAAATACCTTCTTCCTGTAACACGGGCTCACCACCTCCCCAGGTGCCTGCCCACGTTTGCACGGTTCCATCTGTTTCCCTAGGTGGAACCAAAGCTAACTGGCTATTGCTTCTGACAAGGCTTTCCAAACATTTGAAGTCAGTTGTCACGTCCTCTCTAAGACATCTTGCAGTGGCTTTAAAAATAGGTCCTCCGGGGGTGGGTGTGGGAGGCTCAAGACGGAGGGGATATATGTATACATAGAGCTGATTCATTTTGTTGTACAAAGGAAAACTAACACAACATTGCAAAGCCATTATACTCCAAAAAATAAAATTTAAAAACAGGTCCTCAAATTTTAGACTCCTCCCTTCAAGATAGGCAGCTTAATTTCCCTCACTTTCACTGTAGGCTGGTCTTAGTGACTTGCTTCTAGTGAATGGGATAAGGAAGTGTTGAGTGACTCAGAGACTAGACAATAAAAGGCATTGAAGCCTCTTGCTTGACCAAAGGCGGTGAAGTTTTCTTTCTCTCTCATCACTTTTCAGTTCAGTTCAGTTGCTCAGTCGTGTCCGACTCTTTGCAACCCCATGAACCACAGCATACCAGGCCTCCCTGTCCATCACCAATTCTTGGAGTCCACCCAAACCCATGTCCATTGAGTCGGTGATACCATCCAACCATCTCATCCTCTGTTATCCCCTTCTCCTCCTGCTCTCAATCTTTCCCAGCATCAGGGTCTTTTCAAATGAGTCAGCTCTTCACATCAGGTGGCCAAAGTATTGGAGTTTCAGCTTCAACATCAGTCCTTCCAATGAATACCCAGGACTGATCTTTAGGATGGACTGGCTGGATCTCCTTGCAGTCCAAGGGACTCTCAAGAGTCTTCTCCAACACCACAGTTCAAAAGCATCAATTCTTCGGCGCTCAGCCTTCTTCACAGTCCAACTCTCACATCCATACATGACCACTGGAAAAACCATAGCCTTGACTAGATGGACCTTTGTTGGCAAAGTAATGTCTCTGCTTTTGAATATGCTATCTAGGTTGGTCATAACTTTCCTTGCAAGGAGTAAGCGTCTTTTAATTTCATGGCTGCAACCACCATCTGCAGTGATTTTGGAGCCCAGAAAAATAAAGTCAGCCACTGTTTCATCACTTTTGGGGGAAGCCATATCACATCTGAACAGTCCTACAGAAAGGGCCATATGGCAAGGAGCTAGTCTCCTGCCCATGAGAAAGTGGAAGGAGGAACCACCAGCCCAGTCAAGCCTCTAGCAGACCTCCAGCATGCCTGACATCTTGACTGCAGCCTCATGAGACCAGCTAAGCTGTTCCTAGATTCTTCACCCTCCAAACTGTGAGACAATAAATGCTTGCTGTTGTAAGCTAATAAAATTTCAGGGGATGTTTATTACACAGCTATACATAACAGATACATATCTTTTCTTTAGGCCAAACATCCCCAATTCCATCAGCTATCATCGAGTTTCAAATTCCCTCCCTCTCTTGTTTTCTCTCCTCTACGCTCTGGTTACTCAGTTGCTCTCTTTTAAGGGACTGTATATGCACAATCACAGCCCCTGTGGGGCTTTACCATATTTGCTTATTGAGGTCCACAGTGTCTTTCTAAAGGAGGCCTGGCATGCCACAGTCCATGGAATCACAGAGTCGGACACAACTTGGTGACTGAACAACAACAGTGTCTTTCTAAACTTTAGTCTTCAAAGGCAGGGTCTGAGTCTTATTCACCTCAGTGCCCAGAGCTGAAGAACCAAACCCACACCAGGATACAACATTGCTGATGTAGTGTGACCAGTGCAAAGAAGGACAGAGCTCTGGCCTCCCTTCTTCTGTAGACTATACTTCTATTAATTCAGCCCACAATCACATTAGCTTCAGGGAAGATCCAATCTTACTGTTCACACAATTTAAAAACACTAACTTTAAATTTTTTTATTTTAATTTTTTTTCTTTTCAAAGGTAAATAAAGGGCTTTACTTATGGATTCAATCTCTTCAAAACAACTTATCTCCAATCCTTCCTCTCCACCTCACTGCTGCTGCTTTAGCTTGGGGCAGGATCATCTCTCATGTGGGTTATTAGCAAGAGCTTTCTTGCTGAGGAATCTTCCTTCACTCCATGCCCCCACACTTCCCCATGTGGCCCCTCTCTAACTCACTGTTCTTACCATTTGTCAGATACTACCAGCCTGCTCCCCATTGGCACTTCTACCACTTTCTTATATTACAATCATACTAAGTTGCTTGCAGCATCTCTAAAATTCCTGTTTTAAGCCTGTTTTATCCTTCTGTTTGCTTGCTTCTTTTGTATCTACTCTGCACATCCTCGTATCCCAAGCCAGGTCAACTTCTACTCAACTTTCAAGATTCAGCATAGGTCTGTTCTCACCCTACCTTCCCCTAGAAAGAATTCAACACTCCCTTTTGGAGGCTCCACAAGCATCTATCATAGTTCTAACATGGTAATGCATCTAGGTGTTTCTATATCACAGGTACTACTAAACTACAAGGTATTTGAATGTTAGGATTTGGTCTTACTCACCTTCGTCTCTCCTGCCTAAATACAGCATCTTCACACAACAGTTGCTATTAAATAAATGAATGAATTTCTCTTACACTTCACTTTAGCACATTTCTCCCATTGTTCTATAAGATACACATGTCAAAATGTTTTTACCTTCTTATTTTGTCATCTAACATATTTTAACCTTTGTTCCTCTATCTTCTTTCATCATGTGACAACTTTTACATAGGTTCTTAAAAACTCATCTATTTGCAACTATTACTAGAAGCTGTAACACTCCTTACAACAGGGACTACACAGTCTAGAATTCCATGTATACCATATGCTATACAGACTGAGTGTCTGTGTTCGTTGAAAAGTCATATGTTGAGACCTAATCCCCAACATGATAGTACTGGGAGGTGAGGCCTTTGGAAGGTGATTAGGTCATGAGAGCAGAGCCCTTATGAATGAAATTAATGCCCTTATAAAAGACAGTGCTTTTCCCTTTCTCACATTTAAGGACACAGCAAAAACATGGCTGTCTATGGACCAGAAAGTGAGCCCTCATCAAATACCAAATCTGCTGGTGCCTTGATTTTGGACTTCTCAGCCTCCAGAGCTGTGAAAAATAAATGTTTGCTGTTTAAGCCACCCACTGTATGATATTTTTGTTAGAATAGCCCAAAGGGACTAAAACACCATGGAAACCATGACCCCAAATAATATTCCCCCAATACCAGCCAATTAGAATTCATGTGATAGGCGCAGACCCAAGCTCTCTATCCAGTGAAAACAGATCCCATTCTTCGTCACAGTTTAAGAAAACTAGGTATGAATGGAGCAGCTTAGGTGAAACTCATTTTAGATTTCAATATAATTTCTCTAAAAATTTGCTTTCATATCTTCAGAAAAATGTGTACATTTTAAGTACAATGCAATGAAAAGAGCTCTGAACTAAAACCAGGAGTCCTATCTAATACCTGTGCCATCCAATACAGTAGCCTCTAACTACATGTGGCTGTTGAACACTTAAAAAGTGACTATACTGAACCGAGATATACTCTAAAGAAAATCTACACCACAAAAAAAGTCTTCATGTAAGTTAAAGAATATAAAATGTCTCATTAATAAAGTTTTACATTGATGATACATAAAATGAAATAATCATAATTTGGATACATGAGACTAGTTTAAAAGTTATTAAAATTAATTTTACCATGTCATACCATGACATGGATGAAACTTAAAAAAATCATATGCAATGAAAGAAACCACACACAAAAGGCTACATATTATATGATTCCATTTATATGAAATGCCCATAAGAATTGGTGCTTTCAAACTGTGATGCTGGCAAAGACTCCTGAGAGTCCCTTGGGCAGCAAGGAGATCAAACCAGTCAATCCTAAAGGAAATCAACCCTGAATATTTGCTGGAAGGACTGAGGCTGAAGCTCCAAGACTTTGGCCACCTGATCTGAAGAGCCAACTCATTGGAAAAGACTTTGATGCTGGAAAAAATTGAGGGCAAGAGGAAAAGGGGGTGACAGAGGATAAGATGGTTGGATGGCATCACTGTCTCAATGGACATGAGTTTGAGCAAACTCAGGGAGATAGTGAAAGAGGGAGAGAAGCCTGGCATGCTGCAGTTCATGGGGTCGCAAAGAGTCAGACACAACTGAGCAACTGAACAACGAGAGCAACAACAACAAGGGCCTGTTAAGAGGTGAAAATGAGAGTTGACGCCTATTGAGCATGCAGTTTCTTTTGTGATAATAAAAATGGTCTAAAAGTAGATGATGGTGATGGCTGCACATCTCTGTGAATATACTAAAAACCACTGAAACATACATTATTTATTTACATTTTTATTTTTACTTTTTGGCCACACAACGCAGCATGTGAGAGCTTAATTCCCCAACCAGGGATTGAACCTGCCCCCTCCTCCACCCCTCTGCATTGGAGGCATGGAGTCTTAATCACTGGACCACTAGGGAAGTCCTAAAACACATTTTTTAAATGGAGCTCCTAGAAAATTTTAAGCTAAATATGTGGCTCACGTTACATTTCCACTGGGCAGCACTGACCTATGCCATCTGCCTCATTTAGTGTCCTTAGGGAAGTCACTTCCAATCGGACCTGTTTCTAACACAGTTTCCACTATTATAACTTTTAGAATTTTAAGATGTCATTAATGTCATTATAAGATATATTAGTTTCATTCTTTTACTTCACAAAAAATTACAACATGTATGAGAGCTAGCAGAGGCTTTTCACTCACAGCATCCACCCCTCCAACCTAATTTTCCCAGGAGAACCTAAGGTTTCCAACATACATTCTAACTACCCCATGAGTTTTCAGGTACCCAGCCAGCCTTTCAGTCTGGTGGGGGGATAACTGTGATACCTGGAGACCCTTTAACAGGACACAGGCAAGCTCAATACCAAGTGCCGTCCTTACCTCGATGGCCTGGGGGATCACACATCTTCGAGGCCCATGAGGAACTCCCAGCTGGCCAAAGGAGTTGGATCCACATGACAGAACTTGACCATTTTCTGCAAAATACAAATACTTGAATTGCAGATCTAAGAAGTAAGATATCTAAGTCCAATGGGTAAATTCTGCAGGATGAGAACAGCAAAAGGAATGAGAGGCACCAGTGCTTCAGCCCATTTAATCCATAGTTCCTGCTCTGTTTCCCTAGGAATAAAAAGACTGGGCACTGGGCTGAGCATTTCACACAGACTGCCCACTCCACACCTGATTAATGACAGGTTAATCATGAAGAACGCTTAGCTGTGTGCCTCGTGTTGAGATGCAGGATACTTCTTTCCCACTTTTCACATTTCCATGGAACAGAGTTTCCATTATTTTAATATGTGCTGTGCTTAGTCGCTCAGTTGTGTCCAACTCTTTGCAACCCCATGGACTATAGCCCACCAGGCTCCTCTGTCTGTGAGGATTCTCCAGGCTGGAATACTGGAGTGGGTTGCCAAGCCCTCCTCCAGGGGATCTTCCCAACCCAGGAATCGAACCCAAGTCTCCAGCACTGCAGGTGGATTCTTTACTACCTGAGCCACCAAGGAAGCCCAAGAATACTGGAGTGGATAGCCTATTGCTTCCCCAGGATCTTCCTGACCCAGGAATCGAACCGGGGTCTCCTGCATTGCAGGTGGATTCTTTACCAGATGAGCTACCAGGGAAGCCCCTACTTTAATATACTTCAGGTCTTTTCCCTGCCCTTCTCCATTTGCACTGCTTTCTGAAGAAGGAGGGATAACCTAGCCACTTGGTGAATTTGAGAGAAGAAACAGGACATGTATGGCTCAGCACCTTCCTCTCAGGCACACTGGGCTGACACACAGTAGGGTCTCCCCTGTTAAAGTTTAGGGGGCAGGCTTGGATTAGAGGAGTGTCAGCAGAACCTCTTGGTGTGACAGTCAGCCCCATCCTCCAACTTACCTTGTACCAGTAAAAAGCTAATCGTTTGTTCTCCACCTGCCTGAACGTTCTGAGTCTGTCTCACAAGTGGTCCCGAATAGCAAGAAACAGTGGTATCTACTGACTCCCTACAGCTCTGACCCACGCCCACACTCTAAGTATTTCATAAACGATAGCTATCATTTGTATGTGCTCAGTCGCTCAGTCATGTCTGACTCTTTGTGGCCCCATGGACTGTAGCATGCCAGGCTCCTCTGCCCATGTAATTCTCCAGGCAAGAATACTGGAGTAGGTTGCCATTTCCTCCTCCAGAGGATCTTCCCAACCCAGGGATCTAACTCAGCTCTCTTGCAACTCTGCACTGGCAGGCAGGTTCTTTACCACTAGCAACTGTTTAGATTCTAATAATTACCCTCCAGATTTTCCAGCCCAACCTCCTTTACTGTTAAAATTCTCCTTGCAAAATGCACCCCACAACTTGCCTTGACAACTAGAAAGAATATTTGTGTGTGTGTGTGTGTGTGTGTGTTAATATTTATTTGGCTGTACCGGATCTTAGCTGTGGCACGTGGGATCTTTAGCTGTGTCATGTGAACTCTTACTTGCAGCACACGGGATCTAGTTCCCTGACCAGGGATTAAACCCAGACCCCCTGCATTGGGAGCATGGAGTCTTAGCTACTGCACTACTAGGGAAGTCCCTTGTGTGTGTTTTTAAATACAAAGTGGGTTTCATTGAATCAGGGCCCTCAGCATCATGCTCTGCTCCCCAAAAGCCTTGGCAGTTACACAGATTTACCTAGAAGTGCACTCACCTGTGACTTAGCAGCAGCAGCACTCACCTGTAAGTATAATAGTAAAGTCCCAGCCACAGGCCACCTGCTGGATGGCACAGCCAAGGAGCGATTTGCAGGGGGTAAAATACAGGACCTCCTCTGTGTGACCCAGCCCCAGCTGCCCATCTTTGTTCAGGCCACACACAAAAAGGCTTCCTTCATCTGCAAAATACAAAGGTTTTGGTGGTAGTATGTGCAGGGGAAATTACAACCGCCAAAGTGAGCAAAAGGATTTCATAAATTATCTGGAGTCATGAACCCAATGACTTTTTTCCCACCCAACTTAATAAGCCATGCATGTTAATATGCTCTAGACCTAATGGCACAGGGCCAAGGGGTTACAACCTAATATCTAAATGGAAACTCCAAGTTCTACAGCAGTGGCCAATCAATCACCAAATTGAGCATCTACTGTAACAATAAAAGCCAATATCTATTTGGAATATAAAATGTGCCAAGTACTCTTCTAAGGGCCTTGTGTGTGGAGCCAATTTATCATTTATGCATAGTGCCAGGGTGCACAATACTCATAGAGGCCCACAAAAATGTTTTAATTTAAATTTTTTAAATAAAAAATATATGTAATAAAAATATATAATACTAAATCTAGCCTGGATTATATTAATCTTTATATCAGTGCCACTGTAAGTATAATTTTAAATATTTCTTTATAGAGGGAGGCCAAAGTGTCAGTACCCATGAAAGTCATAATGCAGTCCTGTTAACTTATGAATTCTCATCCAGCATCATTATCCTCATGTAACAGAGAAGCAACTGTGGTACAGAGAAATTAAGTAATTTGCCCAAGGCCACACAGCAAGTAATTAAAAGAACCAGGATTTAAACCCAGGAGGTTTGATTCCAGAGCTCAAGTTCTTAATCAGGATGGAACATGCCGTCTTTGGCAATATTATAGCACTTATAATCCTTACTAAGTGCTACTCCAGCTGCTGTGAGAGAAGATTAAGGAAAATCCAAAGTTCTTGCTCTCAGGGAATATTCAACTTAACTGCAAAGACATCTAATTCATAGGTGAAAGTTAAATATCAATATACAGCATAAAGTATAATATATATTGCAACTTGGCCACTATTTGTCATGTAACTTGAAGCAGTTTTCCTCTCTGAGCCTCCTGTGGGGAGGGGAGGGAGGGGAAAAAAGGGGTGGTCTTGATCTCTGAAATCCTTTTGGCTCTGACAACCTAGGATTCTCTGATGGTAGCCTGATTCCATCACAAAAATGCTGTCCTCTGCAAAATACAAAGGGCTGAAAGACGGTAACATAACACCCTAGGGGGAAATGTCCAAATAAGAAAGTGAGAGGCTGTTCTGGAAGGAAGTTACCTGTGACAACAGCAGAGTGGCCCCCTCCTCCTGTGATCCTCTTGATACAACCAGATTTACAGAAGTCACTCAGTTGCTGGGGAGAAAGCACATCTTCCTTGTGGCCAAGGCCAAGTTGCCCATAGCTATTTGCACCCTAGGGATAAAACAAGCCAATCATGAAAAAGTATGGGAACCTCAATAACCTCAACTGGTCGATTTGAATCTACCAGTCCCCACCTTTCTCACCCTGACACTCCTCTCTGAGCCTATGGCAGATAAGACGCCATAGGCTCCTTCTTACAAAGTTGTTATACAATACCTACACTTGGACAGAGGCCCCAGAACACCTCAATTTTCATGTGGGAGGAGCCATCAGCATCCACAGCTCATCCTGGGATACTCCTCAGCTTCCCCTTCCAACATCCCAGCCTATATGTGTTGCGTGTTGCTTCGGGCAGACAGCGTAGGAGTTCCTTCTGATAAAAGCTAATTATCTAGGATAGCTAAAGTAAGATATAATCAGGAAAAATAGGAACAAAGTGGGCGGGGAAGAATGTAGTAGTACTAGTTCTTATCCCTTCTCCCCACAGCCTCACTGGGGAAACTGGCAATGAGCTTCTGGAATCAAAGTTAGCTGCGGATTTTGTGCCCGCAAGCAGAGCGCATCACTGTTATTTCATACGCACAGTGAAAGAGGCTGGCAACGATCTCTAAGGACCTTTCCAAGTACACTGTTTTGGGACTGTAAGACTCACGCCGTGAGATTCCTCTAAGGAAACATATTTCCCCTTGGTGGGCAATACGTGTGTCATCATTAGTATATGATAAAGGTCCAGAATCCCTAACCTGAAACCTTTGCAGCCAGATGTATTTCAGTTTTGGAACTTTACAGACTTCAGAAAAGCAATGTGGTATATAAATCATACACGCGGCTGCAAGGACTGGGAGCAGCACTCCATAAGTAAAACAGTATTATTTCTGCGGTGAATGGTACGAATACTCACAGTTAGTGGTCAAAGACTGTAAACAGCCTCATGTCAAGTCAGTATTGGCTTTTCAGAGTTTCCTGTATTCAAAATTGAAGATAAGGGATTATGGGTGGGCCTGCAGGGAAAATCTTATTAAGATTTTGAGAATCCTTATAATTTCTCCAACTACCTACTGCTGGTTGGTTCTTAAGTAGTAAAACTTTTAAAACGTGTTCATTTTGTAAGACACCTGAATGAAGAAAAGTGATTTAAACTCAAAAATGCATACATGCATACAAACTCCTGTCCCGTGTGGTCTATTCCACAGTCATCCTGGGCTGCAAGGACTCCCTGCTGGACAAGCAAGCCATGCAGGGACACAGGTCCCAGAAGTCCCAGAATTCCCCAGGCCAATATTAGCTACCAACTACTGAGTCCTTGCTTCTCTGTATGCTGGGCATTAATTCTCACAACAGAGGAAAGGGCATTATCGCTCTCAGTTCACAGATGAAGAAACTAAGGCTCAGAGAGGTTAAATAACTTTCCATGGTCACACAGCTGAGTAGACAAGTCAAATGCCCCGCTCCTTTCATTATAGCCTATTTTGCCTCTAAGAATAAAGAAAAAAGGCATATATGATGAACCAGCCCAGAGCTTACCTAGCAGGAAGCTAACTGTATGACCCTATCTAAAATAGCACCCCAATCCCTTTACGTCCTTTTTCTGCTTTATTTTTCTTCATGGCACTCCCTGGCATTACATTATATGTTTACTTGTTTACTGCCTACATCTCCCACTAAAAAGTAAACTCCTTGAGGGCAGAACCTTATTCTTTTCACTGCTGTTTGCCTTGCATCTGAAATGGTGCTGGTCCAAAGAAGCTGGGCACATATTTACAGGGAATGAACGTAAGACCCTATGAGTCTCTACCTAGGAAAGACCAAATGAAAGACTTGCACAGTGTGAGGTGGAGAACAAGTGTACAGGATTTCTCTGTTAGCTGTAAGAGCTCCATGGCTACCCCATGACCAGGGCTACAGGTTGCTGAACAGAAAGTAATACACCAACATTATGGGATTCAAATTTGGCACCAAATTTTTGTGATGCAGCAAGAGGCCCTACACCCATGATAGAGCAAAACAAAGGGAAATTTTAATACAACCTATTACAGCTGTATTTGCCTCCCATCCTTATAAACAGTCCATACATCACACACACACACACACACACACACACACACACATCTCTATAAAGGTAAACTCCCTTGTTATGAACTAAACTGTGTTCCACTGAAATTCATCTGTTGAAACCCTAATCTCAGTGCCTCAGAATGTGATTTGTATTTGGATTTAGGGCCTTTTAAGAGGTAACTAAGGTTCCATGAGATCATAAGGATGTGTCCCAAATCCAATATGACTGGTATCCTTATAAGAGGAAACACGTGAACACTCCCCACCCACAGAAAAAGCCGCATGAGGACACAGCAAACAGGAGGCCATCTCTAAGCCAAAGAGACAGGACCCAGACGAAACTAAACGTGCTGATTTCTTGATCTTGGATTTCTACCCTCCAGACTGTGAGAAAATAAATTTCCATTGTTTAAGCCTCCCCATCTGTGTTATTTTGTTATGGCAGCCTTAGCAAACTAATACATCCCTCCACACAGATAATGCAGCAGGAAGAATACACCATCAAGACTCCAAGCACAGCAAGGAGGTTAGGTTCAACAGTATTTTTGCTTCAGTACTGACAAGGCCATATCTGAAAGGCCTTGTCAGTACTCTGTCTACACAAACCCCAGTCCCTGGCCTGGGACAAACACCCATCCCAGGCACACAGCCAATCCCTAATTCCACCCCCAGCTCAAGGGCCATCTCAAAGGCACATAGAGATTCAGACTACCTCAAGCCACGCCAGGCTCTCCATTCTGCCCGTCAGAAGCAATCCCGCATTCAATAAATGCTACCCAGTGCTGATAATTAGCTTTAAAAAAAATTAGTCAATACATACTGGTTTTAACAGCAATAAAGGTCTTATCCTCTCCCACCTCCTTCTCCACCATCCCCAACGCAAGAGCTGCAAGTCTTTAATTCCTGTGCTTTTCCCGAAAGACCTGCACATAGTTCTGCACACAACAGGTACTCATTCATCCATTAGTCAACAAATGTGTACTGAGCACCTTACAATGTGCCAGGCATGAGCCCCGCACCATACAAGGCAGGCACAGTACCCACCCTCCTGATGCCTACATTCTAGCGGAGGAGACTGATATTATTAACAAGTCATACATTTCAATACAATTATGCGCTGTGAAGAACTACAAGACACTGTGTCTGCTTGTTCCCGTGCATCTGGCCGGATGCCTGCCACGCTTTCCTGTGCACCGGCTCTCCTCTCGCCCAACCACGATACATAAAGATGACCCCGTCTCTCAATGCTCTGGTCAAACCAACACCAGCGTAGTCTCCCACACTCCCAATGCAGGCAAGTTCCAATCACAGCCGAATATCTGCAACTATGCAGGGTCTCGCCGCGTGCACGGTTCAACACGGCAGGCCTCACACCAAAAGGATGCTTCAACCAGGCGGGGGTGGAGCTGGGGAAAGGCCTCCATCCTCCTGGCAACGGGAGGGTGAGAAGCACAGGTGGCCCCACAGGGCGGTAGTCTCTGCACAGAGCCCGCCGCGCGGTCTTTCCCAGGGCTATCGAGGCCTGAAGTCTGTCGCGGACTCACACACTGTGTCCGGGTAGCAGGTTCTTCCCTCTGCGCCGCAGCTCCTCCGATCCGAAGCCCCTAAGTCACCCCACGAAGACCCTTCCTTCCCGATCCTCTCCTACCTAGACCCCAACCCAGGATCCTCCAACCCGGAGCGCCTCTCGGACCTCGACCACTGGGCCCCAGGGCCGCCCACACCCAGGCCGGGGGCTTCCCAGGGTCTGTGCGACCCTCAGTCCCAGCTGCCTCGGCCCGGGGGCGGAGTCACGTACCCAAGCGAAGAGCGCGGCAGCTGTAGGGACGGCCTCCGAGGAGTGCGGTTCTGGCTCCATGCGGGCACTCTCAGCCGGCGCTTCCGGGGGGGCCGGCGCGGGGACGGGCCCTCCCGGAGAGAGGGCGGGGCGGGGGCGGGGCCGTCCCGGGCAGGGGACGGGGTGGGGCGGGCCCTCCAGGGTAGAAGGCGTGGCGGGGGCGGAGCCCTCCTGGGCAGGGGGGTGGGACCCCCCAGGGAGGGAGCGGGGCGGGACCGGCCGGGAAGGGGGTGGGGCGGGGCCCGCCAGGGGAGAGGCTTGCCGAAGCGGGACAGGCCTGGGACGGGATTGGTGAAGGGTGTGCGGAGCCCACGCCGGGGAAGGGTCTGCGGCTGGCTGTGGGCCGCCCCCTCTTGCAGCTGCTAACCTGGCGCCGGCGGGAGCGGGTTTGCAGCTCCCCCATCACCCCGCCCCGGCGCGCTAAGAGCGTCTCCGCCCCCTGCCTCCGGTCTCGCCAGGCCGCTTGGCGTCTCCTTCCCTCCCCTCGCACTCTATTTTTAGTAATAATTCTGTACGCTAGCACTACGCTAAACCGTTCACAAAGCTCGCTCAGGTTAGAGCCCCGTGACGGCCCGGAGTGGCTGAAAGAACGGGGATTGCATCACCATTTTGATGGGGAAGAAATTGAGCCTGGGAAGGGAGGTGGAAAGGGTCCTGACTCTGTCTTAGGCCAAACTGGCTTTGGGCCTGCTTTGGTGTGCAGTTTGCAAGATCGAAGGGTGCTTCCTAGTAGGCGAATGTAGTGTCTTACAGCGTTGCTCAACGCCCTCAGCTCCTGGCACCGAGCGGGAACTCAGCCCCGGATACTGAACTAAGGAGGCTGGTTTTCAACTGATTCCTGCCTGTCAGGGCGGCCTTCTAACCCTCTGCGCTCCCAGCATAGCCCCTGCCTGGATTCTGATCATCAGGTAATAACTTGGATAGTAACTAAATGATTTTCATCCAGCAAAAATTTTCATATAAAACAGCTTTTATCAGACACACCTTCATACACTACCGGACAATTTTTCTGAAGGAAAATGTAGCAAAGAATACTACGAATTTGAAAATAGTAATTCCACTTCTCATTTATCACAAGAAAAAAAATTGGAACTATGCACAAACCGTTGTACTGCAAGTTATTCATTATGGGGTTACATATAATAGTAAAGAACTTAGAATCTAAAGTCCTTAAAGTTCAAAAACAAATTGATTAAATTGTATAGCCATGCACTTGAATACTAGGCTGCCATTAAAAAAAAAAAAGTTTTGTAAAATAGTAACAAAAATATTCATGATGTATCATTAAAGCAAATATTATATCAATTTCATGCACACACACGCTGGGTGTTGGATTACAGGTGATTTTTATTTTCTTTTTTGTACTTTTTGTACATAACCCAGACTCCAAGCCACAAATTATCTTGCGGGTACAAATGGGGTCACATTAAAAAGACAGTCCATATTCAGTGGTTCTTGACCCCTCTGCTGACACAAGCCGCTAGTACTCATCACTCTTTATACCTGAGAGGCCCTTGCTAGTGTCTCCCTGAGCTCTTATAGTACTTCCCATTCTTTCACTCCACCCACTCCTTGGTGTTTCTGCCTTAAGACCACTTAAGGGCAGCACCTCATGTTTACCTGTCCAGTCTGTGGCATCTTGAAAACATGGAGGACCATGCTAATAAAAATGAAAACCTTAGAGACAAAGCAGCTGTTTGTTCTCAAGAGATCTTGATGTGCAAAAACTATACTGTTTGCTGATTGTTTTATAAGTTAAATGATTTAGTCAAAGTCACTCAGTCATGTCCCGTTCTTTGTGACCACATACAGCCCATGGAATTCTCCAGGCCAGAATACTGGAGTGGGTAGCTGTTCCCTTCTCCAGCGGATCTTCCCAACCCAGGGATCGAACCCAGGTCTCCAGCATTGCAGGCAGACTCTCTACCAGCTGAGCCACCAGGGAAGCCTGTTTTATAAGAGTGGCCTTTTATATGATCAGACTATCGTTCCTTTTTTAAAAATTAATTAATTGATTAATATTTTTGGCTGTGGTGGATCTTCATTGCTGCACACGGGCTTTCTCTAGTTGTGGTGAGCAAGGGCTACTCTTCATTGCAGTGTGCAAGCTTCTCATCGCAGTGGCTTTTCTTATTGCAGAATATGGGCTCTAGGCATAGGACTTCAGTAGTTGCAGCACACGGGGCTCAGTTGCCCCGCTGCAGGTGGTATCTTCCCCAACCAAGGATCAAACCCTTGTCTCCTGCATTGGCAGGTAGACTCTTAACCACTGGACCACTAGGGAAGTCCCTGACCATTCCTTTTAAGCATATGTAATAGTATAAAATGAGACCCTCCTCATCTCCATTTGGCTAGGACTCTAAGGTAGTAAGTGCCAATTACTCCCACATTATAAAATGAGGTACAAAACCACCAAAGCAGAACTTGTGAAGGTGTCTAGAAACCTTCACATACCCTGGAAGTCTATGAAAGAGGTTGAAGAGGTTGAGAGAGAATTCTGAGAGGATACGTGCAATATTGTCATTGTACTATGAATCCTGCCCATTTTGTGTCTAAGCAAAGGCAAGTGTCAGCAGGGCCACTGAGAGCTTGGCACGTATCCCTCCATGTTGGGCCCAGGCAGGTTGCTGTCTGGGCTTCCCTGGTGGCTCAGCTGGTAAAGAATCCCCCTGCAATGCGGGAGACCTAGGTTTGATCCCTGGGTTGGGAAGATCCCCTGGAGAAGGGAAAGGCTGCCCACTCCAGTATTTTGGCCTGGAGAATTCCATGGACTGTACAGTCCATATGGTTGCAAAGAGTCAGACACAACTAAGCGACTTTCACTTCAGGTTGCTGTCCAGTTCATGCTGAGAAATATCCAATGGCTTCTGGCCAGATAACTGCTCTGATAGTGAGCAGAGATACTGTTACTTTGGAGGGGTCTTTCATGTCCAGAGATTTTAAGACAAAGAATGTCTGAATGTCTCCTATGTGAGTGTTTCCCATGCGTGAGCAAATTGCCCAGGGTATAGTGTTAGACCCAGCCCATGGGAATTTCTGGAGGGCTGAACGGACCCCCACAGGAGAGTTGACTATCAGATCCATAGAGGCTGAGCGAGATGAATTCAACATCCCAGTCAGAGACATTAATATACCCGAATTAAGAGATTCCAAGAAATAAGAAGTGGGAAGCTCTTTCAAAACACCCACACACAATGAGTCAACACTAAATACTTACCAAGTACAGAAAGCATATATACCAAGTCAATAGTATCAAACCAAAAAGAACTTCTTACTCCTTACCTCTCCTCCTCATCACCATCCCCAAACCCTGGAGGAGCCAGAGGCATTCTTGTGAGTAGAGAATGAGCCACAAGAAAATAAAAACACAAAGCACATCTCTTCCTTTCTCAGTTATAGAGGAGAAGAAAAACTTTAATCTTAAAATTTATAACACTGGAATTTTTAAATACTGAAATGAGAGAAAGAGCTTAGAAGCTAAGGACTTAAAGTGAGCAGAAAATTCAAGACAGGGACCTGAGATTTCATCCAAAGGGGCACATGAAGGAACAACCTAGAGTCAGTTTTCATAGTGAGAGGATCTGGAAGAATACAGTTGTTACTCAGTTTCATCCCTTGAATATACACGCATCAGTACTTTAACTAACTTATATTATAAAGTTATATCCCTTAATACAATTTCTTGAAAGTGTTGCAGTGAAGCTACTATCAATATTTGAACTATGTACATACCACTGACTAGCTCTTCCCATTAGCAGCTTGGTTGAGTTTCAGTTCTTGAATGAAGCTCAGTTTAGTTCAGTCGCTCAGTCGTGTCCAACTCTTTGCGACCCCATTGACTGCAGCACACCAGGCTTCCCTGTCTGTCACCAACTCCCCAAGCTTGCTCAAACTCACGTCCATCGAGTCAGACATGAGTTTGAGCAATGAAGCTAGATACAAATTATTTGATGAATTATTGACTGAAGCTAGATTTGAATTATTTGATGGTAACACTTTCAGGTGCCTTGTCTCCCCATAAGAGGAAAATATGAAGTTTTTTGAGTATGCGGAATATATCTGTATACTATACAGGTTAGGAAGTTTTTTCTTTTAGATTATCTTATTTGATCCTCTCAATATTACTGGTATAATAAGTATTGTTGGGATCATTATTTTATAGATGAGAAAGCTGAGGCCCAAAGAAATTAAATGATTTACTCCAAGGTCAGATTTCCACAGAATATATGCAGAAAATAGCTAATATATGCAGAATTTAGAATATATGCAGAATATATGCAGATTAGCTAGCTACAGACCAGTTCTCTCACCAAAAACAATTAGGAAAGATGGGAAAATATTTTTAAAATTTGTTTTAAGTCATTGGAGAGCTATGAAAGCAGCCAGAACTTGGAGGGCCAGGATCTAAAAGCTGAGAGATTTCATTTGGCACTACTTTTCTACTTGAAGCATTTGTTAATTAGCAAGCAGTGACTTGGAGGCTAAGAAGCTGGGCTGAAAGAAAAAAAAGGAGCCGGGCTGAAAGCAGCAGCTGAGAAGCTGAGAAACTGAACAGTACTTTTAGCAATTTTATGTGATCGGGAGGAGTAAGAGTAAAGGAAAGGAGAGCAGAAGTCCAGGATCCCCAAGGAGAAGCCCTGGTACATACTCAAAGCTCTCCTCTGAGACTCCAGAAGAGCTGCACCCTAAGAGTAGAGGTGACCTGGAAATAGACCAGCCCTCAAAGACTGAAACGTATCATCAAGTTGACTTAGCTCCTACTTGGACTAAGCACTGCCTGCTCAAGCAAAAGTTAATTCCTTCTGGAGGAAGATAAAATCATCCAGAAGCTATGAAGGATTTCTGATAAGGAGATTAATGATTCTTTGCTGTTGTTCAGTGGCTAAGTCAGGTCTGACTCTTTTGTGACCCCAAGGAGTACAGCATGCCAGGCTCCTCTGTCCATGGGGTTCTCACTGGAGTGAATTGCCATTTCCTTCTTTGGGGATCTTCCTGGACCAGGGATCAAACCCTCGTCCCCTGCATTGGTAGGCTGATTCTTTACCACTGAGCCACCTGGGAAGCCCCAATGATTCTTTACATATGGCTAATAAGTTTATTTTTACAGAGTCCTCTCACAATGTAATTCTTACAATAACCCAGGAAAGTACATCTAGCCCACTTAACAGATGAGAAACACAAGACTGAAACTTTATCAAGAATTCCAAAAACTGGTTACTAGGTTTTCCAGGTGTATTTGATTTCACTTATATCATATTATTCATAGGCTTTTTAAAAGGAATAAGGATGTTACAGGTTTTTGAAACTAATAAAATTGCTAATATACATTTAAATCCATTTTTAACATACATTTGACAAAAAATATATGCTTATTGAAAACATAAATTTTGTGTCCTTTTATTATCCAAATGACTAACAAACTTTCAAATCACAAATGTGTATCACATTGTAAAATAAAGACAAGACTGAAATAAGACAACAGTGTCTTTATACATTTCCTAGAGATTAATATATGAACTCTATTATGTGTTGCTCTAGTAATTCCAGGATTTTTTCTTTCAGTTTGGACACACTTTGGTGTGTCATTACCACTGTATAACTCCAAATGACAAAATAGGCAGATTAAGAAATGTAGGCATTCTGACAACCAGATTTTGAAGCATTCGTTCTTCAAAAAGTCAGGAAAATACCATCTGTGTCTCTGAGTAATAACTCACTGATTAACCATTATGCACCGCACTTTTGGTTCAAATCTGTTCTGATATTTGAGTAAGTATTAACATATTCCTTGAGGCTTTGAAGAAATATATTTAAAATGCATGAAAACTCTAAGACTCTCAGGATTCCTCATTTACCAAACATCACAAATTCAGAGTTGAGAAAATCTGACATCAATCATAAAATGTTTCCATTATTCTGAAGATGTGAATTATAATTGTTGTGTCTTTAACATTTACTTTAGTGTGCTTTAATCATAGTGATTTGAAATACCATCATTTAAAAATTCAATAACTATGATTCTTTACCATAATCAAGATTGTATGAAAATAACCAGACACAGTATGCATAATTTTTTATTTGCTATCTATCATGGTTTGCTTCATAGATTTCCTTGCAACCAAATACTATAAACTACCTAACCAGTATTTCAAATGGTTTCAGATTAACTGACTTAGATCTAGTACTATCAAAGGTATATTTAACAGTTGATCAGCTATTAAAATTTACAAGTAATGTAAAAATCTGAAGTACCATAAACTACTCTTCCTAATTCTATTTCCTTGTATAACATAAAATGAAATAAATTTTAAGACTTTTTAAATTTTCCTTTGAGACCTAAAAAGGATTAAAATATCTAGTGATCTGTTGGAAAAAAAATGTTAAATGATATATAATTTGACTATTAATGTGAAAAAAATTAAGGACACAGTTTTTAAAGTAGCTGATTAAGAACAGAAAATTGGCTGAAAATATGACCCTGGCTTCCCTGGTGGCTCAGACAGTAAAGAATCTTCCTGCAATGCAGGAGATTCAGGTTCAGTCCTGGGGTCGGGAAGATCCCCTGGAGAAGGGAATGGCTACCCACTCCAGTATTTTTGCCTGGAGAATCCCATGGACAGAGAAGCCTGGTGGTCTGCAGTCCATGGTGTCACAAAGAATCAAACACGACTAAGTGACTAACAGTTTCAGTTTCATTCACCATTAATAGAAATGAGATCACTGGGAGAGGAAACTGATGGAGCACAATATTCAGGTGATTCTGAGTTCCTTTTTGGACCTATAGAATTTAAAATTCTTGGCAGGGCTACCATTTTGCACAACCCCATTTCATCCTATGTAAATAGTGTGACAAGAAGTTACACAACATTGGCCTAATTTATGGGGCATTAGATGGAAATATCTAGTAGGCAGTTGGATTTAAAAGGCAAAAACTCGAGACAGGTGTTAAGAGTTAGAATTGCAAATATGGGAGACATACGGAATAAGAATTGAAGTTATGGACACGGATGACATCTCCATGAACAGAAAGCAGAGAGAAAAGAGGGCCAAAAGCAGAAACTTGAGGAAAGTCTTCTTTTCGTGGGTGGGGGGAGAATAGGAGCAAACTGAAGAAATAAAGCCTGTCCTGTGGCCTCCAGAGTTACCCGTTAATACCAGACCTGCTCCTTGTACACCGTTGACACCACATAAAAGCCAGCACTAGCCACCTTCACTGTTTCAGTGTCAGTCTGAAAATGCTCTTCCTGACATTCCTTACACCATTTTCTTCCCCACCCTATACCCTATACCTATACCCACCCTATACCCTCACGCCTGGCCTTCCTATTTATGGTTTCTGCCTATACCTTGGAAATAAAGTGCTTGGCACTGCTTTCCAACTTTAACTTGGTATGTTTCTCCTCTGTCTCAGTTTGAACTCTCCCTCTAACAACACTGTCTCCTGCTAACCTGAGGACATTCTCTGGGGCTGCATGTCTGAGTTCAGGGCCTTGCAAGTGGCACACCCACCAAGTTCCCTTTGGCCTCCTGAGTAAGGCAGATTGTGTAAAACATACACAGTGCCATAGAAAGAAAAGACCATCCCCAAGGAGGATGGTCACTCGGCAGGGGCTCCCTAGTGCCTACAAAATAAAGTCACAAATTCTTAACGATTATGTCCCAATCAGCCTTTCTAGATTTAGATACTCCTATTTCCCTACAAGACATTACACTTAAAATTAGACTATCTGCTCTTTACTAGGCATGTTTCATATGCAAAGCTCTCTCTGCTTGTGCTCAGGCTAGCAGTGGAGAGAGTTGGTTTCCTATTAAATTGAGGCATGTGAATGTGACCAAGCTTGGCCCAAATTTGATGATAAGTAAGATACTGTAGAAATAAGAGGATCTCAGATAACAATATGGATTAGCTCCATAATAACCATCAAGGTATTTTAAGTGATCATCATTTTACTCAAAAAGAACTGGGGAAAATAAAATCAGGCTAAGAATAGATTTATCCATTGGGTCAAGCAAATTCTCTATAAAAACTGGGATGGTAAGTGAATTGTATAGTATGTGAATTATACTTCACAAAAGCTGTTACCAAAAGAAAAAAATAAGTAGTGGCTAAAATATCTAGATGTGTGCTTGGGGTATCTGGGTACTCATTTTCAAAGAGTAATGGTCCCTTAAAGAATGTGAGTAGAGAATATTGTTTGGCTGCTGTCCCTCCACAATCAGCTCTTTAAGCAAAGCCACAGTTGGCCCACAGGCATCTGAATTGGTGCTCAGATGCTTCCAGGATGAGGACCGGTAACTGTCAGATGCTCAGCTGCCTGCTGACCTTAGCAAGGGCATCACTGACAACATCCAGCTCATGCTGAAGCTCGTTCATGGCGCTGGTTATACTCCTGGTATCTTTCAAGATCTGAATACTCCGTGTATACGGATTATACTTCACTCCAAATGGACGCTTGATTGTCTTGGTAAATTCTCTATATAAGAAAACAAATAAGAGGCAATCAGTTTCTAGGGGAAAAATGATGAAAACAGAATACTGTCCATTAGTCTAACATTGAACATATCTAAACATTCAGAAAACGAAGATCATGGCATCTGGCCCCATCACTTCATGGGAAATAGATGGGGAAACAGTGGAAACAGTGTCAGACTTTATTTTTTTGGGCTCCAAAATCACTGCAGATGGTGATTGCAGCCATGAAATTAAAAGACGCTTACTCCTTGGAAGGAAAGTTATGACCAACCTAGATAGCATATTCAAAAGCAGAGACATTACTTTGCCAACAAAGGTCCATCTAGTAAAGGCTATGGTTTTTCCAGTGGTCATGTATGGATGTGAGAGTTGGACGGTGAAGAAAGCTAAACACTGAAGAATTGATGCTTTTGAACTGTGGTGTTGGAGAAGACTCTTGAGAGTCCCTTGGACTGCAAGGAGATCCAACCAGTCCATCCTAAAGGAGATCAGTCCTGGATATTCATTGGAAGGACTGATGCTGAAGCTGAAACTCCAATACTTTGGCCACCTCATGAGAAGAGTTGACTCATTAGAAAAGAGTCTGATGCTGGGAGGGATTGGGGGCTGGAGGAGAAGGGGATGACAGAGGATGAGATGGCTGGATGGCATCACCGACTCTATGGACATGAGTCTGAGTGAACTCCGGGAGTTGGTGATGGACAGGGAGGCCTGGCGTGCTGCGATTCATGGGGTCGCAGAGTCGGACACGACTAAGCGACTGAACTGAACTGAACTGAAACCCTTTGTATACTTCATGCCCTTTTTGAAATGCCATTAAACTTTCCCTTTCCCCTAGCTAGAATGAATTGCTCCTGGATAAAATGCAAAACAATGTTTCATCTGTATCTCTTTAAGGCTTCCAATTTGGTATATAGTAATTTGCATACATTTTGTTTTCCCTATTAGATTATAAACTCTCTGATAGGAAGGAATGGGAAGTAACCAGTTTCTCAGTGTATCTGATTCATATTTGCAACCCTGAACATCACTGTAAACAACACATCCTAAATATTTACTGTGGAAGGGAGATATGTTCCAGGCAGAAGGTGCCTCAGCTCAGTTCAGTTCAGTTCAGTTGCTCAGTCGTGTCTGACTCTTTGCGACCCCATGAATCGCAGCATGCCAGGCCTCCCTGTCCATCACCAACTCCAGGAGTTCACCCAGACTCACGTCCATTGAGTCAGTGATGCCATCCAGCCATCTCATCCTCTGTCGTCCCCTTCTCCTCCTGCCCCCAATCCCTCCCAGCATCAGACTCTTTTCCAATGAGTCAACTCTTCGCATGAGGTGGCCAAAGTACTGGAGTTTCAGCTTTAGCATCATTCCTTCCAAAGAAATCCCAGGGCTGATCTCCTTTAGAATGGACTGGTTGGATCTCCTTGCAGTCCAAGGGACTCTCAAGAGTCTTCTCCAACACCACAGTTCAAAAGCATCAATTCTTCAGTGTTTAGCTTTCTTCACCGTCCAACTCTCACATCCATACATGACCACTGGAAAAACCATAGCCTTTACTAGATGGACCTTTGTTGGCAAAGTAATGTCTCTGCTTTTGAATATGCTATCTAGGTTGGTCATAACTTTCCTTCCAAGGAGTAAACGTAGAGGGCTTCTAATTATTAGCTGTTTACTTCTGTGACTTGTTACATTACTGGACCTATCTAAGGCAGAGGAAAATTAAGGTATGAGGAAGATATACTTTACCTCATCTTCTCCTTTGCATCTTCAAAGCTTTCAGATACAAAGTAGACATCCTGAAAAGTTGTGATGAGACACTCCTGTTTGCATGTAATCTTGGGGTCAAAGGGCTTTACTTTGGCGTGTCCAGAAAGAGCATGCTAGAGGACAAAGAGTCCGTGAATCAAAAAATACTATCCATTTTCATAGATCACCTTCTTCACACAACTGCCAGAATCAGCACATCTCTGAATGTATTACAGAGTGGTCCCAATCTACAATTCCAAACTTATTTCCTACATCTCTATTTAATCCACAATATACTAAAGTAAAACAAATGAATTGCTATTCCCTATAAATGCCCCACTCTTTATAACACTCTTCTCCATGTAGGATGTACCCAAGGATCTTTATTTATTTACTGTTAATATGGCATCTGCTTTCTACCCAACAGTAGTTATTCCTGTACATGACTTGTACCCTCCAGCAGGTGGTGGGCTCTTTGAGAGCAGGACTGTACCTTACATTCACCACCTAACAAACAGAGGTTCATTCCTTTATTGGATACATAATAAATCTCATTGAAGAATTCCCTAGAAAGTACTGAAGTTATTGTTAGCACACCAAAAACAGTGAGGAAACAGCAAGACTTTGTTAAGCAAAAGCTTTAAAATACTTATTTATTTAGAAGATACATCTATATTCTGAATAGGCATCTATATTCAGAAAACTTAGGAAAGAGAGAAAAATACCTCTTAGGTAATGCTTACTGCCACCCCAAGTATTTTCCACAGTAAGCTCTTGTTCAAATCCAGAAACTATTTCAGGTTGCATCAATTACATTAAGTGAATATGGTTACATGCAAATATTTACAACTCTTACTTTGAGTTCACTGATGGAAGAAAGTAAGCCGGCACCAAAGACTCTTAGCTGCCCTTCTTGTTTGCACAGACCAAACTCCACAGTGAAGAAGTAGCACTGCAAAAGGACATCAGCATTACTTTCACATTGTGAATGGCTCAATTTAAAACAAATTATGACGTTTAGTCACTGACCCAATTTACCCTGGAATAAAATCCAAGACCCCCAGATTAGCTATACAGTCTGGCCTTGACCAAGTCAGACTTCCCAAACTTTTGTTCCTGGAACTCTTACATACTTTTAAATATAACTAAGGACCCTAAGGACCTTCCGTTTATGTGGGATATAGCTAACTATATTTACCATATTCAAATGTAAACTGAGACAAAATTTAAATATTGACATTTATTTTAAAATATAATAAACCATTTTATGGGCTTCCCAGGTGGCTCTGTGGTAAGGAATCTGCCAGCAATGCAGGAGACCCAGGTTCAATCCCTGGGTCAGGAAGATCCCCTGGAGAAGGGAATGGCTACCCACTCCAGTATTCTTGCCTGGAGAATTTCATGGACAGAGGAGCCTAACGGGCTACAGTTCATAAGGTGACAAAGAGTAGGACATGAGTGAGTGACTAACACATTAAGTTCCTTGAAGGTGGGAATTAAACTTTACTCATATTTGTATTTCCAGCATGACGTCTTATAAAGTGCTAAAAAATATTTTTAGCATCATTTTTAGAGAACCTATCATTTTTTACTGAAAAAAGGGTATATAAGCTATTAACATTGTTGTATTCTAGTGTTCTTTATTTCTCTGCCTTTTTTTTTTAAGCTCATGTCTTCTTTAAGTGAAGTGAAGTGAAGTCTCTCAGTCTTGTCTGACTCTTTGCAACCCTGTGGACTGTAGCCTACCACGTCTTCTTTGGATAAAACTTAAATGTCTTCCTTTAATGTTATTTAAACTATTTAAATTAAATTAAATATGAGCAGAGACAAATTTTCTAATGCTCATCTGGAATATGTACTTTTAAACTACACAAATACCCACATCCCACCCCAGTTAAGAATTAATGATCTGTATAGCGATTTCCAGATTTATACCGTTGCCAGTTTTTGAACAGCCTCTTCTGAAGCTCCAAGAGAAGCCAGGCCAATTTCTTGGGAGAACTGAGCAAAACTAGGTTCAGCCAAAAGAGGGACATGACCTAAGAGTTCATGGCAGGTATCTCTGAAAAAGAGGTACAAGTTGTCACACTATGACGTTTAACACAAATGCATGATCAACCATTCAATCAAATAAAAACCTGATCTTACTTTTATTCAAACTGACCAGGTGATATTACTTTAGAAATGGACCACAAAGGACATTATTATAGTAAAGAAATTATTTTGGTTCAAAACCTTGAGCATTCACAAACACATATACATAAATTCACGCAAATACCCACAGACATCCACATGTCGCCCCACCTCCACCCCCAAATCAGGTCTCTGTTCAAATGTCACCTTCTCAGAGAGTCCTTCTCTGATCACCCTTTTCAAAATAGAAACACACACACACACACACCTCTGTCCCCTTTCCCTGCTTTATTTTTCTCCATGGAACTTATAACCACCCGATATTCTATTTTATTCATATTTACTTGTTTGTTTATTTTCTGTATCTCCCATTGGAATATAAGCCCTAGGAGGGCAGGAAACTTTGAATTTTTTTCAGTCTTACATCCCCTATGCTTAGAACAGTACTTGGTACCTAACAGGTTGTCAATTACTACTGGTAATAGTAATGGCTAGCATGTATAGCGCATAGAACATGTATTACAGGCCAGGCACCATTCAAAATGCTTTACATGTGCTAACTCACTTGATCTTCATGAAAACAAAACTCGTGAGGTAAGTACCATGCTGATGGATGGATGCTGCGATAGAGGTACTTACGGTTCTGGAGTGTAGAGAGGATCTGAACTGTGTCTCACATACTGTGTGCAGTGAAAAACTCGAAAGGCTAAGCCTGATAAGAAATCCCTTGGTGATAAGTAACCAGCCACAGGACGGATGGAAAAACCTGTGCGTTCTGCAAAGCAAAGGAGAAAAATGTTCCCCAGAATAGACTAGTTGCTGCAACATTTTAATTCTGCCAGTGGCACCACGTTACCACTTGGAGGGAGAACACGAAGCTAAAACGTGTCACACAAGTCATAATTACGATGGCCAGACGATGAATTAAGAACTTTTACACATGACATCTCCTTTCATGTTTATGATTGTGCCAACCATAAAACTATGGCTCAAAGACTCAATAATGTGCCCAAGGCCACACAGCAGATGATAAATGTAGGATGAACCCAGGCCCTACACTGCACCTTGCTGTCTCCATGAAGAGGTTAAACTGTTCCTTAGACAATCTTTCTTTAAAAAAAAAAAAAAACTTTAAAAATCTGTTAATTTACACCAGAACCATTTTTTGAAACTATGACATTCTTAGGCAGTACTCCCTCTTGTAGTTTCTTTATTGTCTGAACTGACTGGTGCTCTTTCATTCCCCAACAGTTGAGACTGCATGCCCACTGTGAAAGTTACTTGCTGCAGTGCCTCTGGGGACCTCGATAAGCTCTAATCCTGTCCTTCATTTCAAACTCTCAGTTCAGTTCAGTTCAGTCGCTCAGTCGTGTCTGATTATTTGTGACCCCATGGACTGCAGCACACCAGGCTTCCCTGTCCATCACCAACTCCAGGAGTTTGCTCAAACTCATGTCCATCGAGTCAGTGATACTATCCAACCATCTCATCCTCTGTCATCCCCTTCTCTTCCCACCTTCAATCTTTCCCAGCATCAGGGTCTTTTCCAGTGAGTCAGTTCTTCGCATCAGGTGGCCAAAGTATTGGAGTTTCAGCTACAGCATCAGTCCTTCCAATGAATATTCAGGACCAATTTCCTTTAGGATGAACTGGCTGGATCTCCTTGCAGTCCAAGGGACACTCAAGACTCTTCTCCAACACCGCCATTCAAAAGCATCAGTTCTTCAGTGTTCAGCTTTCTTTATGGTCCAACTCTCTCATCTATACATGACTACTGGAAAAACAATAGCTTTGACTAGATGGACCTTTTTGTTGGCAAAGTAATGTCTCTGCTTTTTAATATGCTGTCTAGGGTGGTCATAGCTTTTCTTCCAAGGAGCAAGCATCTTTTAATTTCATGGCTGCAGTCACCATCTGCAGTGATTTTGGAACCCAAGAAAATAAAGTCTCTCATTGTTTCCATTGTTTCCCCATCTATTTGCCATGAAGTGATGGGACCGGATGCTATGATCTTAGTTTTTTGAATGTTGTATTTTAAGCCAGCTTTTTCACTCTCCTCTTTTACTTTTACCAAGAGTCTCCTCAGTTCCTCTTTGCTTTCTGCCATAAGGGTGGTTTCATCTGCATATCTGAGGTTATTGATATTTCTTCCGGCAATCTTAATTCCACCTTGTGCTTCGTCCAGCCTGGCATTTCGCATGATGTACTCTGCATGTAAGTTAAATAAGCAGGGTGACAATATACAGCCTTGACAATATACTCCTTTCCCAATTTGGAACCAGTCTATTGTTCCATGTTCAGTTCTAACTGTTGCTTCTTGACCTGCATACAGATTTCTCAGAAGGCAGGTCAGGTGGTCTGGTATTCCTATTTCTTGAAGAATTTTCCACAGTTTGTTGGGATCCACACAGTCAAAGGTTTGGGCATAGTCAATAAAGCAGAAGTAGATCTTTTTCTGGAACTCTCTTGCTTTTTCTGATCCAACAGATGTTAGCAATTTGATCTCAGGTTCCTCTACTTTTTCTAAATCCAGTTTGAACATCTGGAAGTTCTCGGTTCACGTACTGTTGAAGCCTTGCTTGGAGAATTTTGAGCATTACTTTGTTAGTGTGTGAGATGAGTGCAATTTTGCAGTAGTTTGAACATTTTTTGGCATTGCCTTTCTTTGGGATTGGAATGAAAACTGACCTTTTCCAGTCCTATGACCACTGTTGAGTTTTCCAAATTTACTGGCATATTGACTGCAGCACTTTAACAGCATCATTTTTAGGATTTGAAACAGTTCAGCTGGTATTCCATCACCTCCACTAGTTTTGTTCGTAGTGATGCTTCCTAACACCCATTTGACTTCGCATTCCAGGATGTCTGGCTCTAGGTGAGTGATCACGCCATCATGGTTATCTGGTTCCTGAAGATCTTTTTTGCATTAGTTCTGTGTATTCTTGCCACCTCTTCTTAATGTCTTCTGCTTCTATTAGGTCCATACCATATCTGTCCTTCATTGTGCCCATCTTTGCATGAAATGTTCCCTTGGTATCTCTAATTTTCCTGAAGAGATCACTAGTCTTTCCCATTCTATTGTTTTCCTCTATTTCTTTGCATGGATCACTGAGGAAGGCTTTCTTATCTCTCTTTGCTATTCTTTGGAACTCTGCATTCAGATGGGTATAGCTTTCCTTTTCTCCTTTGCCTTTAGCTTCTCTTCTTTTCTCAGATATTTCTAAGACAACCTCAGACAACCATTTTGCCTTTTTGCATTTCTTTTTCTTGGAGATGGTCTTGATCACTGCCTCCTGTACAATGTCACAAACCTCCATCCATAGTTCTTCAGGCATTCTGTCTATCAGATCTATTCCCTTGAATCTATTTGTCACTTCCACTGTATAATTGTAAGGGATTTGATTTAGGTTATACTTGAATCGTCTAGTGGTTTTCCGTACTTTCTTCAATTTAAGTCTGAATTTTGCAATGAGTTCATGATCTGAGCCACAGTCAGCTCCCAGTCTTGTTTTTGCTAACTGTATAGAGCTTCTCCATCTTCAGCTGCAAAGAATATAATCAATCTGATTTCAGTATTGACCATCTGGTGACGTCCATGTGTAGAGTTGTCTCTTGTGTTGTCAAAAGAGGGTATTTGCTACAACCAGTGCATTCTCTTGGCAAAACTCTGTTAGCCTTTGCCCTACTTCATTTTGTTCTTCAAGGCCAAACTTGCCTATTACTCCAGGTATCTCTTGACTTCCTACTTTTGCATTCCAGTCCCCTATGATGAAAAGGACATCTTGTTTTGATGTTAGTTCTAGCAGGCCTAATGGGTCATCCTAGAACCTTTCAACTTCAGTTCTCACATTCTGGTAATTCCAGTTCCACCCCATTCCTTTGTACTTGGATTCTCCCACTCTGATGGGCAAAAGAATTTTCTGCAAAGATGGAGATGTTCATTATGTGGACTACCCAATAGGGTATCCACTAGCCATGTGTGGCTACTGAGCACTGAAATGTGGCTAATGTGGTTGGGGAACTAACATCTTGATTTACATTTATTTTAATTATTTAAACAACCACAGTTGTCTAGTGGCCACCATATTTGCCAGGGTAGGTAGCCCTTTCCAACTCACATTTTGTTGGAACTGACTCTTAATTTTGGTTTCTGTCTTTGACACTTTCCCTTGAAACATCTTTAGCTATAAGCTCTGCAGCCTGCTCAAGCTCCAGACCCCAAGTGATCAGCTTTCAGTTTCATATCCATAACAAAATATTTCCTCTAAATCTCATGCAAATGTGATTTGATAATAACTTCTGTAGCATATGCTAGTCTATCTTTGTTAAGCCCCACAAGTTCATGTGCTTTGGTTCTCTGCCATTCTTAATCACTGCTATTTTTAAATCTAGTTTTCATAGGAACTACTACCATGAGTTCTTCCCTTGTAAAAACTATATTGCCATCTTCTGTTTAGTTCTTAGTTTTGTATACAGTGGTTGAGGAATGAGAATTATGGAATTGAAAAAATATGTAGATGTTTATAACAGTCTATGTAATAAATTCTATTGTGATTGGAAAATACTATTTTTGAATTAATCACATAGACTGTTATAAATATCTACATATCTATTCAACTCCATAAGATAAACTCCCTTTGGGGCTTTCCTGATAGCTCAGTTGGTAAAGAATCCGCCTGCAATGCAGAAGACCCTGGTTCGATTCCTGGGTCAGGAAGATCTGCTGGAGAAGGGATAAACTACCCACTCCAGTATTCTTGGGCTTCCCTTGTGGCTCAGCTGGTAAAGAATCTGTCTGCAGCGCAGGAGACCTGGGTTCGATCCCTGGGCTGGGAAGATCCCCTGGAGAAAGGAAAGGCTACCCACTCCAGTATTCTGGCCTGGAAAATTCCATGGACTGTATAGTCCATGGGGTCACAAAGACTCGGACACGACTGAGCAATTTTCACTTTCACTAAACTCCCTTTGAGTCAAAAACATAACTTCTATTTTTGCCCCTAAGGTTCTAATCTGCTGAGATCAAAGGGGATGTTTATTTCTCTTACATATTGTAGACTCTGGAGATCATTGGTCATTTTATTTCTTATTTTAGCTAGGAAAAAATAAGGAAACCTGGCCCAAGTAAGCATGATGGACTAAAAGGAGGAAAGTTGTCCTTACTCTTCATTTATGCTTCCCCTAAAACATCTTCTTTCTTGGGAAAACAGTAGAATCTTAGTGTAGAAAGGGGCTTCAGAGATCATTTACTCCAACCTTTCCGAAGGTGCCTGAATCTTCTCTGTCATGGGTGGGTATGGAACTTTTGCATGAACATTTCCATGGATGTAGAACTGATCATCTCAATAGCCTGCTTCATTTCAAATGGCTATTTTAGCAAGATCTTCTCCATTTCGAACTAAAAGTTTGCTCTTTCTATCCAACTGTCCTTTACTTTAGAGCTGTATAATAATCCCTCTAATATATAAGATGACCTTCAAATATTTAAATAAAGTTATAAACTCCCCTAAATTCCCAGGTTCCCTAAGGATCCTTCAGATTTTATTTATCTGATACATTCTCCTATCCCCTTACAATTCTGCTCACTTTCCTCCACATTTGCTCCAGGTTATGAATGTTCCTCTTCAAATGTGGTGCCCAATTCTCCAGGACAGAATACAGAAAAATTCTGACTTTCCATATAACCAGATGTTAGTCCTCTATTAAAAATTCTGTTGTGGTTGAAAAAGAGTTCAATACTCCTTTTATAAAAATTAATTAGCTCATTACCTTTTAAAAAGTTTGAGACATCTTCCAATTGTGGAATATTATCTTCCCGGTATCCACAGTATTTAGAAAGCAAAGGTAAGTTTTTGAGATACTCTCTGCAGGCATGGGTTGGGTAAAGTTTGTTGAGCTCTCGGAACACAGTTCCCCAGGTCTTAATCTCTTCTTCAGTGAATTCAACCCTAGGAATGGGGTCTCCACTAATGAGATAAAGAGAAGAAGTCATTTTGGATTAGCATCCAATAAACAGTAGCATATATTTTGTTTTCTATTTACTATATGACTATAATTTATGCCATTTATTTCATTATTTCAAAGTTTTAAGTTATTTTTATAGTACACTTACTGTTTATAGTTCATAGCCAAATCTGCAAAATACTTTCGTCTTTTACGGTAGACGTTGTCTTTGAAGCCCTAATAATTAAAGAAAAGGTTTTAAATATCCATTCTAAAATATACTCGACAAATAATTTAGAAAACATTTCATTGTTATGCGAGTGACTATAAAGAAGGGCTGTATAACTTACTTTGAGCAAGCGCTGTTTAGAAGTTTATGATCATTTTAAAGTCAATGTTATATGACAGCTCTATATGATAGTGACTACAAAGATAAAAGATACTACGGATATAAAAATACAACAGTCGCTACAAAAATAAAATAGCTTGAGGAAAAAGAAAAGTACCACCCTAGTTAAAGTACATTGCTTTCCAAGGGCGAGATTTTTTTCTTAATTGTCTAACTACATCTTCAGTTATATTTTCCTATAAAGTAATTAATAACAAAGTAGTAATTACTAATACTTGATATGATGGCAGCTGAATCTAGCCTCAGAGTTTATTGCAAAATGCTGACATATTAATCATTTGCAGAAGCAAATAGTGATAATAAAAAGAGACAAAATAGTAACATTCGAATTTATACCTATAAAAGATATTTAATAAAAACAATAAGCAAAATAAGGCATCAAACAGCAAGTCTCAGTAGGATATAATCAATAATACAAAATAGGAAAGAAGGGGAGACCTGAAAGGAAAGAATGAGACTTGTATGTTTAACATAGATTTACAAGTCCCTACTATGCCCCTGGCCTTGTGCTAAGATTCAGAAAAACACAGCACAATCCGGGTCTTCAAGGAGTTTATTTTAACTAATGATTTTGAAGCATATGATAAATGGCTTGTTAGAGACAGGCACAAATACCACTCGAACTCACAAGAGAAACTCGAATCCAAAGTACGTGAAGAGGACAGTGGGGGTAAGGAAAGGGTCCCTGGCGCTGACTCCTAAGCTAAGTCTCAAAAGAGGAGCTGAGAGAGCTAGGTGTAGGACAGGAAGCACAGCACCAAGGGCAACGCAGAAATAATAGCACGTTGTGCCTGGGAAAACATACACAATTCAACATTGCTGAAGTCTGGAGAGCGTGGAGTGTGGTGGAGACTAGTTACAGGCCTGCTAACAAAGGTCTGTTTGACAGCCTGGATTTTAGTCTTGGGGTAATTGGAAGCCATTGGGTTTTTTTTTTTAAATAACAACTTTATCAAGATGTAAAATCACATACTTTAAAATTGACATTTTAAAGTGTATAATTTAGTGGGTTTTAGGATATTGTGCAACCACCTCCACCATGATTCCAGAACACTTTATCACCCCAAAAAGAAACACCCTACTCATTTGCAGACTATTCTCATTTTCCCTTATCCCCAGCCCTGAAAGTCACTAATCTACTTCCTATTGCTAGGAATGTGCCTGTTCTGGACATATAAAAGAAATCCACAATATATGGCCTTTTGTGAATGGCTTTTCTTTCACTATGACAGAGATTTCAAAGTTCTTCACCCATGCTGTAGCATGTTGAGTGTTTCACGCTTTTTTATGGCCATTAAAAGGAAAGCGAAGTCGCTCAGCTGTGTCCCACTCTCTGCGACCCCGTGGACTGTAGCATACCAGGCTCCTCTGTCCATGGGGTTTTTCAGGCAAGGGTACTGGAGGGGGTTGCCATTTCCTTCTCCAGGGGATCTTCCCAACCCAGGAATCAAATCCAGGTCTCCCACATTGCAGGCTTTACCATCTGAGCCACCAGGGAAGCCTCATGGCCATTAGTATTTCATTTTGGGGACATACCATGCTTAAGTTATCCATTCATCATAATGGATATTTGGGTTGTTTCTACCTTTTTGCTACTATGAATAATGCTTTCATGAATATCCATTTACAAGTTTTCGCATGGACTTATGTTTTCAATTCTCTTAGATCTGTACTTACACACACGAGGGGTAATGGTGACACTCAGGCTTTAGATCATTCTTGTGACTATAAGGAGGACAGGATGGAGGTGGCAGGGTGAAGGCAGGGAAACCAGTTAAGGGATACGGTGAGAACAAACAAGGAACGTATTTAAGAAGTATTTAGGAGGTGAAAATCGGCAGGCCTTGGTAGTAGGTCAGTAAAACTGATTTACACCCTTTTCCTCTTTCTGTAAACATGCCCCAGATTTTCTTACCTTTGAATCTTTGCTCATTTTGCAATGAATTGTCCTTTTTCTCCATCCTTTCCTGCCCAAATTCTCTAAGGCAAAGTTAACAGGTTGCCTTTCTCTGATCTCTTCAGCCAGAAGTGTTTCCTCCCTTGTGTACATATCAAAACAGCCTTTGCATGCCACTTAGCACACTTTTCATATTTAAATCTTATATGTGTGTTTATATATACATGATTTACTTTTGCAGCTAGACTGTAGCTCCCCAAGGGCAGTTACAGGAATTTATTAATTCCAATACTTGATAAGATATTATTATAAATTCACTGATCAGCTGGGGGCTGTCTAAAGCAGTAGTACACGGTCACATTTACACAGCTAATGAGTGATAGAAGCTAGATTAAATCCCTGGCCTGTACAACTCTAATTCGGACTTGCTCTTCTCCTCCCCTCCTAGGATCCTAGACGTCCATAAGAAGTCCTACTGCTCCAGACTTAGTAATGCTCCAACTCACGCCTGTACTGTATCACATTTTAATAGAAACTGCAGACACAGTCTTAACTGTAGCGTAATTCTTGGAAGAGCTCTCAATTTTAAGAATTCCAGACATGGGACAGATGTTTTGGAGCCAATGAAATTGGATGCTCTTCAGTCACTTGGTATCAAGTCCACCAACATAAAGGTCTAATAACACTTCCTGAAACTCAGATTAATCAAGATCCTTATTTAGTCTAGAATAAGCACTTTCACTAAAAAAGAAAAATAATACCCTTAACTTTTTAGTTTGTTTTAAATTATTTTCATGAAAATATTATATTTTTATATTTTATATTTAAAATACTTACAGGATGGTCAGCATCCAGTTCAGATCCATACATCAGAACTCTGTTGGCACAATGGTCCAGGTCAGAAATCTTCTTTGGAAACCAAGGAACAGTTTCCATGCCTGCAAAATACAAAAACCACTAACAGTTGAAGAGATCCTCTTAAATTAGGCAATAAGAAAGAAGAAATTAAGGAAGTCACAAATGCATTTGGATGAGATTTTTTATTTTAGCTTGTACTTTGAGACAAAATGTAAACAAGTAAGTTGTTCTAGTTCTAATAAGTACATCTTATTCAAAATTTTTGAATTTAAAAATGTTTTGAGCCTTAACTTCCTAAGTCTTGGAGAAATTATGTATTTTAGTCACAGACCAAAAGTTCAAAACAGTTTAAGCTACAACTTTAGCTATCCTTAAAAAGTAGATAAGGATGAACTTTACAGATCAAGGTGCAAATTTATTAAAAACTCATTTTTAAATTTAAATGTTTAAAACTCTGAATGTCTTTAAGTTTAAATGCTTTTAAATTATTAAAAACTCTGAATGTTATTAAACACTCTGAATGTGTGGCTCAGCTGGTAAAGAATCTGCCTGCAATGCGGGAGACCTGGGTTTGATACTTGGGTTGGGAAGATCCCCTGGAGAAGGAAAAGGCTATCCACTCCAGTATTCTGACCTGGAGAATTCCATGGATTGTATAGTCCATGGGGTTGCAAAGAGTCGGACAGGACTGAGCAACTTTCACTTTCACTGAATGTTTATTTTTGTTGATTGAAAGTATCCAAGAGATCATATGGCACCCCACTCCAGTACTCTTGCCTGGAAAATCCCATGCGCAGAGGAGCCCGGTAGGCTGCAGTCCATGGGGTCGCTAAGGGTCGGACACGACTGAGCGACTTCACTTTCATTTTTCACTTTCATGCATTGGAGAAGGAAATGGCAACCCACTCCAGTGTTCTTGCCTGGAGAATCCCAGGGAGGGCAGAGCCTGGTGGGCTGCCATCTATGGGGTCGCACAGAGTCAGACACGACTGAAGCGACTTAGCAGAAGCAGCAGCAGCAGAGATCATATATGTATTTGCCACTTTGATCTTCTTGCCATCCCTCATATATACAAGTCTTCCTAAAGCTCTTCTCCCTGGAATACCTATTCCACTCCCAGTACTGCTCCACCTCATTTTCAATTTTCCTGAGAATATCCTTCTCCTTCAAGACCCAAATCAAATAAGCCTTCCCTCACCCTGTGCTGCTGCTGCTGCTGCTAAGTTGCTTCAGTCGTGTCCGACTCTCTGCGACCCCATAGACTGCAGCCCACCCGGCTCCTCCGCCCATGGGATTTTCCAGGTAAGAGTACTGGAGTGGGTTGCCATTGCCTTCTCTCCCTGACCCTGTAGGTGGCGCTAATTCTCTATCTTTTGGGTTCCCGGGACTATGATTCAATTCTCCTAAAGCTTTTACCATGTTTTACTGTAATGAAACCGTATATGGCTGTCCTACAGAAAAGAATTGGAATGACTCTAGGGTAAGACTATTTTTTTATATCCCCATTTCTTAGTAGAAATATCTTACACAAGCTACTGTTCCCTAAATATCAACTGAACAATTTAGCCTCTATAAAACATCATTTTTATAGATGAGGTAACCAAAGTCCAGGGCTTCCCAAGTAAAGAATCTGCCTGCCAATTCAGGGGACACAGGTTCGATCCCTGGGTCAGGAAGATCCCCTGGAGAAGAGAATGGCAACCCGCTCCAGTATTCTTGCCTGGAGAACTCCATGAACAGAGGAGCCTGTCAAGCTATATGGGGTCACAAATAGTTGGACACGACTGAAGCAACTTAGCACACATAGCCATACAAATACATAACAGGTGAATATCAGCGTTTATTACACCCCCAATCTTGTGACATAATCTGAAGGGATTATTAAAATTTGAGTACCATATACAAAATGTGACTGGTTTATTTGCTTGTGTTTTGCCCTAAGTAAACTACAAGGATTTTTTTCACAATAGAGATTTTAGACTATATCCTTGCTACTGAGAATCTGAAAACTTAGAGGGCTTTACTGCTTTTCCATTTGGTTTTGGTGGAAGTGAGGGCAAGGAAGAATGTTGTATTTCACATATAAAGTATTTCATATCATAGTCATCAGTAATTGTCAACAGTTTCAGCAAATTTAAATATCCATTTAATATCTGCTAAGAATCTGCCCTGTAAGAGTTATTAAGTGCTCAGAGATTGTGAATTTGAGACTTGTGAAACCAAGAAATGCCTGACAATTTAAAAATTGAGATAACTAAATGGATTTCTAACTATTCTAAATTCTTTATCATACTCAAGGTTTCCTTTTCACTTCTCTCGCCTTTGATAAAATGTTGCTTTATAATTTTTCTTTAGCACCTTGAGCAGTTACATTTTGTATCTTCTTTATTATCAGATTGTAAGCAATTTGAAGAGACAGTGTTTGATTTTTCCTTTCATGCCTTTAAGATAAACATAAGATCAGACACATATATGATGCACTTAATCATCTGAGTAGCATTTTCACCTTTCAACTTACCGTCTTCCTTCACAGTAAAATTATCTGGTAGATTCACAGAGAGAATATTAGAATGAGACTTCAACAGATGAAAAATATCATTCAGTTGTTCTCTACTGATATCACAGTCAACAAAAATCTCAAATTCTGAGCTTCTTCTCTTTGATTTTCGGGACTCGATGTGTAACAGGTTCACATGCTTCTCCTGTGGAAAGAAGATGAAGAGTATCCATGACTGCCTCAAATGGTTATAGTCTCTGAGTGAATTACTTTCATTACCGCTAAAAATCAATCTCATCATTTGTCATAGTAGCCAATGGGGGGAAAGTCCATTTTTAGTGCTGCCAACAGCAAAACAATTCCTCCTAAATATTAGGTGCTTTTTTTCAGTTTGAAAAATTCATCTCACCCTCCAGAAACTAATAAATAAAATAAACACCCACCAGGGAGTCCCCCAGATTTCCACAACTGATTGGCATTCAAATCAAAAGACCTAGTCTTCTAGATGAAAAGAACTCTTTGAAAATTCTCACAAATAAAGGCTAGCTTTTTAAAAAAGTTATCTTGGTGTCTAGTCCTTCAGAAAGAAAAGTTTCCTTTGAAAAAATCCATTTACTAAAACTAGATGAACAGTTTGAACACAAAATGTTTAATATCTCCAATCTCCTAGGCTACAAACTCAAGTAACCAGCTGAATCAGATTGCTTCTTCTGATGTCTTCCCATGCCATCCTGAGCTGTGGGTGCCAAATGTGTAAACCTGCTAGGGGAGGGTATCTTCTGTTACCAATTTGGGTGCTAAGGGAAAACCCTGGTGACATAACCATGAAACAAAAGAACCAATCGCCCAACATCTAAAAAATGAGAGAGTAGATGCTCTCCAATACTAACATGTCGAATCTAAATTAACTGCACAAACACCTGTGTAGCCAGGTAAGGGCAGTGAAGTGTATGAAGAAAGATAAGACATACAAGAAGTTGACAACCTAGTTGGCTAACACATGAAAGACTGTGTGTGTGTGTGTGTGTGTGTGCGCGCACGCACACATGCACGCGCTCAGTTGTGTCCAACTTTTTGTGGCTCTGTGGACTGTGACCCACCAGGATCCTCCTCTGTCCATGGAATTTCCCAGGCAAGAATACTGGAGTGGGTTGCCATTTCCTACTCCAGAGGATCTTCCCGACCCAGGGATCAAACCTTCATTTCTTGTGTCTCCTGCATTGGCAGGTGGATTCTTTACCACTAGCGCCACCTACGGAGCCTGAAAGACTAAGAAAATACAAATAGTTTGGCTTCAGGGGCAAAAGATGTTCAACAAAGGGAAAAAACATCATGAGCTAGAGAAAGTAGAAGCTTCTATGAAGTAGATAGGAACTGAGGCGAGTCTTAATAAACAGAAGGGGAGAAGTGGGATTCCAAACAAGAGGGACTTGTATGAGTAAAAGTAGGGATGAGATAATTATCAGGGAATATGAACTTGATAAATAACAATAGAGAGTGAGTGTCAGGGATGTTGGGAACTGGAATAGGCAGGGTTCATCCTGCAATGTAGAATCTATCATGGAACCAATAGAAGAGAGTGAGCTACAAATACTGGAGCTGATCAGGAGCAAAGGAGAGTTTCATTGAATCTATTTCTTACAAATTTTATAATAAGAATGCATTCATAAATTTTTTTGAATGATTACTTGAACAAATGTAAAGCTATACATTATGTTTTTGGAGAAAAAGACACAAAATTTCAATTCTTCCTAAGTCAATCTAAAATTGAATGCTATTAAAATCAAAACACTGATGGAATGTGGCAAGGAAATATAATCAAACAATTTAAAAGTCCATCCAGGAGAAAAATTTAGTCAAGAAGATCCAAGAAAATTCCAGTAAAGTTAAAGCAATAAGTGAGACATTCCCTATCAGATATTTCAATTACAGAAACAGAGGCACAGAGAGGTTAAGCAATTTACCCAAAGGCACACAGTTAGTAAGTGTTCAAGCTGGAATTCAAAGTCAGGCTGTCCAAAACCATAGTCTATGCCCTTAAACACTATGTTGTAATATTGAACCAGGTACAAAAAGAAATAAAAGTCATAATAATGGATAATATGGCTTTTCTCTGAGCAAGATTTACATAATCTTAATAATGAAAACACTAAAGCCTGATATAGCCAAAAATTGGGGCATAACTACACTGGGAAGGTGGGGGAAAGGGAAGTTGAGGAGGCCTCTACAAAAGGGAGTTGTGCCAAGGAAGCTAAATGTTTACTTCCATTGGAGGAAACCAATAGGTAATATTTACAAATGGAAAAATCAAGAAATAGCAGCCGAATACACATATTGTTTATAAATATAGAAGTTAATACTATACAATATAGTTAAAAGAGTTGAAAATGGCTGCCCCCTATAGGTTGAAAAAGTGAAAAAAGTGAAAGTCAAACCTGGGTCTCCTGCCCTGCAGACAGATTCTTTACCATCTGAGCCACCAGCGAAGCTCAGTGGATAGGAATCCGCCGGCTAATGCAGAGATCACAAGTTCAATCCCTGGGTCAGTAAGATCCCCTGGAGAAGGGAAGGCAACCCACGCCAGTATTCTTGCCTGGGAGAGGAGCCTGGCAGGCTATAGTCCATGGGGTCACAGAAGAGTCAAACACAACTTAGTGACTAGACAACAACAATCATTTCTCTAACATAACTGTTCAGTGCTTGTCTTCTGCACTGGCTTGTGCGCACTGTGAGGAGGGGCACTGGGCCTGCTCGGCTCCGGCCTGCATCTCTGTATCCAGCAGGGCACCGTGCGCTTGCTGCTGCTGCTGCTAAGTCGCTTCAGTCGTGTCCGACTCTGTGCAACCCCATAGACGGCAGCCCACCAGGCTTCCCCGTCCCTGGGATTCTCCAGGCAAGAACACTGGAGTGGGTTGCCATTTCCTTCTCCAATGCATGAAAGTGAAAAGTGAAAGTGAAGTCGCTCAGTCATGTCTGACTCCTAACAACCCCATGGACTGTGGCCCACCAGGCTCCTCGTCCATGGGATTTTCCAGGCAAGAGTACTGGAGTGGGGTGCCATCACCTTCTCCGACTGTGCGCTTAGCACTCAGTAAATATTCGTGTCCCGACTGGCTGACCCAATTTCCTTAAGACAGATTTATGAAAGTAAAACTACTGGGCCAAAATGTGTGAACACTTTAAGACTCACAATACTTATTGCCAGATTGTTTCCCTACACATCACATCAATTTTCCTTCACACCAAAGGTGTAGTTAAGTGCCAAATGCACTGAAGCTCTGACAGTAGGGAGTAGTATAATTGTAGAATCCTTGCTATTTTGCTGTATAAAAATATAATTTAACATATTAATATCAATGATATCATTACAATCTGAATATTTATTTAGCTAAAGTTAAAATTTGCTTTTTCAGAATCTATGAAGTAAATCTTTCTTTCCCCACTTCTTTATTACTTAAATAACAAATTGTTTCTATAAATTGTTTGTATCCATTTACTTTGCCAACAAAGGTCCGTCTAGTCAAGGCTATGGTTTTTCCTGTGGTCATGTATGGATGTGAGAGTTGGACTGTGAAGAAGGCTGAGCACAGAAGAATTGATGCTTTTGAACTGTGGTGTTGGAGAAGACTCTTGAGAGTCCCTTGGACTGCAAGGAGATCCAACCAGTCCATTCTGAAGGATATCAGCCCTGGGATTTCTTTGGAAGGAATGATGCTAAAGCTGAAACTCCAGTACTTTGGCCACTTCATGCGAAGAGTTGACTCATTGGAAAAGAGTCTGATTCTGGGAGGGATTGGGGGCAGGAGGAAAAGGGGATGACAGAGGATGAGATGGCTGGATGGCATCACTGACTCAATGGACATGAGTCTGAGTGAACTCCGGGAGTTGGTGATGGACAGTGAAGCCTGGCGTGCTGTGATTCATGGGGTCGCAAAGAGTCGGACACGACTGAGCGACTGATCTGATCTGATCTGATCTGATTGCCCACTTGATAGAACTGAGCAATATTTTAGAAATTTAAATACTTAAAACATTTCTGTAGTCCACCAATGACGAATTTACAAATAATCTTATAGACCCATTTCATAAAAGTTTTATGCAAAAATATGGAGAGTATTTACCTGGAAGATTTTCAGTGCTTTTATAAGTCCTCCAACTTCATTTTTTAAGGAAAAAATAAGGGTTGCTCTTCCCCTTTCAAAGGAATGGTCTTTGTTTTCCTTATTGTCTTCAATCATGATCAGTTTGGTGTACTTCTCTAAAAACAAAGTATGAAAATAGAAAGATCTAAAAAAGAAAGTTGTGTGATATAGGCAATGTTTGATAACACAGATATTTGAAACTCAGACAATATTTGATAACATTAACCAAGTTTTATTTTCCTCATCTGTAAAACATGAATGTACAGATATACTTTGCAAGGCCATAATGAGACCAAAATAAGCTAAAAGATAGCCTAGCATAGTACTCAGAATATAATAGGCATACAATACATGTTGGCAGTTTCCTTCTCTTTTTTTCTCCTAATCCAGTGCTTTCGGGGTATGACTCAAGCCCGTGGGCTTCTTGCAGTTGTCCTGACTATTGTGGTCTGAACTGAGCACTCTTCCTCCATCAGAGCCTACCTCCTCTCCCCCTACAATTTTAGCACTTTATTATACTGGATCTTTCTTGTTTTTTTAGTTTCAGATGTACAACTTAAGTGATTCAATGTTTTCATAGATTATATTCCATCTAAAGTTATCAAAAAATACTGACTATATTTTCTGTGCTGTATAATATATATATCCTTATAGCCTATTTATTTTATAGATAGTAATTTTTACTGTTAATCTCCTATGCTATTTTGCCCCTTCCTCCTCTACTCTCCCACTGGTAACCACCAGTTGTTCTCTATATCTGTAAGCCTGTTTCTGTTAGTTTCATTAACTTGTTTCATATTTTAGATTCCACATATAAATGATAATATACAGGATTTGTCTTTCTCTGACTTATTTCAGTAAGCATCATACCCTCAGGGTCCATCCATATTGCTGCAAATGGCAGAATTTCATTCTTTTTATGGCTAATATTCCATTGCGTGTGTATATATATTTATATATTGTTGTTGTTCAGCTGCTAAATCATGTCCAACTCTCACAAGGCTCCTCTGTCCTTCACCATCTCCCAGAGTTTACTCAAATTCATGTCCATTGAATGCGTGATGCCATCCAACCATCTCGTCCTCTGCTGCCCTCTTCTTTTGCATTCAATCATATATATATGCCTCTGTATCTTGGCTATTATAAATAGTGCTACTGTGAATATTGGGGTGTGTGTATCTTTTCAAAGTAGTGTTCTCATTTCCTTTGAGTGTAAGCCCAGGAGGAATTTCTGGATCACATAGGAGTTCTGTTTTTAGTTTTTTGAGGCACTTCCATACTGGTTTCCATAGTGGCTGCACCAATTTACATTCCCACCAACAGTGCAGAAGGGTTACCTTTTCTCCACCTCTCACCATTTGTTAACTGTAGTTATACTGGGTCTTGAATGGCTTTCCTCAAAAGTGTCACTCATACATGGCTTCTAAAAAGACAGTAAACTCCTTCAGAACAGGGATAGGGCCTTTTATTTCTTTTGTAAATTCAAGAGCCTAGACAGCTCTGGACACAGGTGGACTAGATGGATAACTGCTAGCCCAGAGAATTTTGGTTCCAGGTAAGTATCTGCTTTCTCTCTGACTGTGGAATCCCCTAGGCCATGAGCCCTGAAGCCATTTTAGTATTGGCCTACAAGTGCCATATGATTATACAAATACATATATATTTGTGTATGTGTGTATGTGTGTGTATGTGTGTTGGGGAAGGTGAGAATAGTGTAGTAGATAGATGTAGGGTACAGTAACTTTGTACTGGTGACTCTCAATTGAGAAATACACAATTGAGAAATAAGATTTAGATTAGTAAATGGAAAGAGCATATTGAAGATTTATGGTTATTGGTTTTCTTTGGGTTATTAATTCTTCCTAATTGCCCAGTTTCACATCATTATTCTAGTGGAACTGGCATTTAACAACTTAAATTGACATAACCAATCTCACTGCCTTTCGCCACTTTGCATGCATTGTTCCAAGCCTGTGGAGCAGGTATCACAGGATAGCATGGGCTTGAAGCCAGAGAAACTATGTTCCAGTCCCCCGCAGTTCAAACTGCACGAACTTGTGGAAGCCTTCCCTGACCTCCGCAAGTCAACCCCTAGTGTTGATTCTCATTGCACCAGATACTTCCTATTCATAACAACAGTCACATGCGCAGCTGTAGCTCACCTGTATATATGGTTGTTCTGTATTTACAACTAGCCTATGAGTTCTGTGGGGGGCAGGGATCATATATGCTTTTATTCACCATTGTTAGTACCTAGCACAGTCTCACGGAGAAGGCAATGGCACCCCACTCCAGTACTCTTGCCTGGAAAATCCCATGGACAGAGGAGCCTGGTAGGCTGCAGCCCATGGGGTTGCTAAGAGTCGAACACAACTGAGCGACTTCACTTTCACTTTTCACTTTCATGCATTGGAGAAGGAAATGGCAACCCACTCCAGTGTTCTTGCCTGGAGAATCCCAGGGGTGGGGGAGCCTGGTGGGCTGCCATCTATGGGGTCGCACAGAGTCGGACACGACTGAAGCGACTCAGCAGCAGCAGTAGCAGCACAGTCTCTGCACATAACAGGGACCGAATAGATGTCACAGAATGAATAAATAAATGAAAGACTGGTGACAGACATGGTCCCCACACTCAGGAAACTATAAGAGTCTTAAATAGAAGAACAATGTGAAGGATAAGCACTGTAGCAGAGAACACAGATGGTAGTGATGCCAGTGGCTAGATTAATTATTCTGCTATGTATTTAGAGGTGCTTCACAGAGGATGTGTTTGAATTCCTCTCCTAAAGAAAAAGAGAGGAAAGAGCCCATGAGGAGGTGAAAGACGACAGGTGACAGGTGAAAGACAACAGGAAGTGACCCAGTATTTCAGAGCGCTGAGGGATCATGCAGGCACGGTAAGCGGGTCAGATCCTTCAAAAGGCTCTGTGCAGTTAATGCAGAGGAGTTTGGACTTGATCTTCTATGCCCATCCAGATACCCATCTCAGGTACCCATACAATGACCAGCCTGATCAAAGGCTAAATGAGAAAAGTTAGGACAAGGTAATTTTCCATTAAGCTAAATTCTTGGCTTTGAAATGCTTTCTATAGGTTGATGCAAAATGAGGGGCTTCATGAATTTCTGTCCTTCTGACCAGAGAACTTTGTAAGTTTTCTCTTTTGGCCATAATGCCCTTTTTAAAACCCATACTGTGTAACATTTGGGGGCACCTTATAAGAAGTAACCCTAAGAGCCCTATCTGGCTTGATAAAGTTATAAAGTACCAAATAAAGCTCAGGAATTTCCAACTGTATGGTCATAAACAATAGTCTGCTACTAAATTTGCCAATGGAGTACACTTTTCTGTTTCAGAATCCAGTCTTTGATACCTTTGAAATTTAGTTTTAAAAAATATTTATCAGGCAGATACTAAGTTGAAGGACTTCTACATATAAGTTCAGAGAGTATGAGGATAAAGAATTTCCCATGCCATGATGACAAGATTCCATCCACTTTTAACAATCCAAGAGATGGCTGAGGAAACTGATACTTGTCAAATGCCTATATATATCATGCACTAATATTGTCCCATATAATTCTCATAAAAATCTTGGTGGAGAGAGATAGGAATTATATTCATTTTATAAATGAGAAAACTGAAGCTTAGAGAAACTAACCTGTCCATGGTAACACAGCTAGAAATGTAAGAACACATATTGAAAACTGCCTATGAAAATGTGAATGCTAACGTATGTATCTGCTTTCACAAGAATTAGCCTAAAAGTGTGCAGAAACACAAAAAGTAGAGAAAAATTCCTAGGATCTAGTTGAAAGTTGATGTCTCAGATGAACTAGATATCTACCTTGGCATCTTCTCAACCACTATTTACACTGCAAAACAGTGAAGGAAATATCTAATCACTGGCCTAACATTTGTCAGTGTATGACCTTGGGCACACTACCTAACTTTTCTAATACAGCAAAGTAACCAAACAGTTAATCAGAACTCACAGCATTCAAAACTCGCTTACACATTTTAAACACATAATGTGACTTGGTATTCTGGTGTTTTCCCCCGAGAAGAAACTAAGCTACTTCAGTTGCCCAAAAATATAAAATTCGAAATTTAACAAATACTTATCAAATCATTGAGATTAAAATCAAAACTGCTTAGACATTTCTAATTGTGTCAATTTATTCTCTGCAATTAAGACAATCTCTGTGTCAAACGCTTTAAAACCAAATGGCCAGTTAAACTTAATGATAATGTGGATTTTTTCTATGATTCAAATGATTACTAGTGGTAAAACAAATAAAATTTCAACCCAAGCACATTTCCATGAATGAATTACTATAGTCAGTGTTAGGGCAGTAAAGATGAAAAAGACAAAGAAGACTATTTGCCTCAAAGGAATTCACAGATTTATTATGAGGGGGAGGAGGAGAGACAGACTTTCCAGCAAGGACAAATAGGCCGAAGAGAACAGTATACTGAGATCCGAGCTATGATATCTGAGAAGCACACCAAACCTCACCTACTTACCAACCCTGTGACCAATATCCCATGAGATTCTGAAAGTGTTGGAGATGGTTTGTGGCCCATCCCTGAGTCTCTGAGAAGAAAAGATTTATGGATGGGAAGCAAGACATCCAAAAAGGGATTTTCAGCTTCAAAGGAACTGACCATTTCTTAAGGTAAGCTTAATTATACACAGGAAATTCTGAATTGGTGGCTCTAGAGCTAAAAATTCAGGGATGGTCTCAGATTTGCATTCTTAGAGATGTGAAAACCTTTGGAAACAGTTCTTACGTGTCTAACCATCACTCAAAGACCATGCACTTTTTATTTTTTCTCACAGAGTATTGGTGACTTTGTCCTATAGTATACTACTGCCAATAATAAGAGAGGTATAAAATGATAAAGCAGATTTCTGTAATAAATCCAACTACAAATCCATGTAAACAAGTTATAATTTCTATGTGTATTAATTTTCTTATATGCAAAATTGGATGGAGGCTAATTAGCCTCAAGTTTGTGGCTATAAGGAGAAGCAGTATAATACATGAAACTCTTAGAACAGATGCTGACCTAAACTAGTTCAGTTCAGTTCAGTTGCTCAGTCGTGTCTGACTCTTTGCCACCCCATGAATCGCAGCACGCCAGGCCTCCCTGTCCATCACCAACTCCAGGAGTTCACCCAGACTCACGTCCATTGAGTCAGTGATGCCATCCAGCCATCTCATCCTCTGTCGTCCCCTTCTCCTCCTGCCCCCAATCCCTCCCAGCATCAGACTCTTTTCCAATGAGTCAACTCTTCACATGAGGTGGCCAAAGTACTAGAGTTTCAGCTTTAGCGTCATTCCTTCCAAAGAAATCCCAGGGCTGATCTCCTTCAGAATGGACTGGTTGGAACTCCTTGCAGTCCAAGGGACTCTCAAGAGTCTTCTCCAACACCACAGTTCAAAAGCATCAATTCTTCTGTGCTCAGCCTTCTTCACAGTCCAACTCTCACATCCATACATGACCACTGGAAAAACCATAGCCTTGACTAGACAGACCTTTGTTGGCAAAGTAATGTCTCTGCTTTTGAATATGCTATCTAGGTTGGTCATAACTTTCCTTCCAAGGAGTAAGCGTCTTTTAATTTCATGGCTGCAGTCATCATCTGCAGTTGATTTTGGAGTCCCAAATAATAAAGTCTGACACTGTTTCCCCATCTATTTGCCATGAAGTGATGGGACCGGATGCCATGATCTTCGTTTTCTGAATGTTGAGCTTTAAGCCAAATTTTTCACTCTCCTCTTTCACTTTCATCAAGAGGCTTTTTAGTTCCTCTTCACTTTCTGCCATAAGGGTGGTGTCATCTGCATATCTGAGGTTATTGACGTTTCTCCCAGCAATCTTGATTCCAGCTTGTGCTTCTTCCAGTCCAGCGTTTCTCATGATGTACTCTGCATATAAGTTCAATAAGCATGGTGACAATATACAGCCTTGACGTACTCCTTTTCTTATTTGGAACCAGTCTGTTGTTCCATGTCCAGTTCTAACTGTTGCTTCCTGACCTGCATACAAATTTCTCAAGAGGCAGATCAGGTGTTCTGGTATTCCCATCTCTTTCAGAATTTTCCACAGTTGATTGTGATCCACACAGTCAAAGGCTTTGGCATAGTCAATAAAGCAGAAATAGATGTTTTTCTGGAACTTTCTTGCTTTTCCCATGATTCAGGAAATGTTGGCAATGTGATCTCTGTACTTAGTAAATATTAGCTCTAACAATGGGAAGTGCATCCCACATTTTCCAGTCTTTCAAAAAAAATGTTAAACATAATATAATTTATATTCTAAACTTCCCTGGCTAAAAACTTTTCTTTCCCTGGGAATTAAGCATTTCACAAGATAGTTATAAATCTACTTCTTATAATAGAAAGCACATGGAAAAATTGGCATAAAATTTAAGTATTCTTTTGTCTTAAGGTGTTTTTCAGTTTTATTTGTTTATTTGCTATGAAACCCCTAAGTGTATTAAGTTCCAAATCTCAAGTGAATAATTTAGCAATTCTTTTGCAAACAAACAGATGAAGACTCCAAAGTACAATTTACTGAGTCAGTCTATATTTACTGAGTCCCCATTTTCCCTCATATTATCACCGTAACATGCTGAAGTAACAGCATTCTGAAAATATAAGTTATTTCCTGGTCTACCATTATTTTTGTAATATAAGCAAACTTTAACAACAAGCAAGGAACAGAAAACAGGAAAGAAAAATGATGTTTTTGCCAGTCAGTGGTAACACCAACAGAATTTCAGATCTCCTGATAGTTCATCCTTCAACAATCCCTCAGAGCTTAGAATGCAACTCTTCATATCAAACTGTATCAAGATTTTCTTTCACATTTCAAAACTGACCCTTAACCTCCTGTGGCAGGAGCCCCTGTAAGAAGGTACTAATGGTCATAGCTAATCCATCATTTTGGGCTTCATAATTCTTTCTTTTCTCCCTGGTTCTGAAATGGATCTAGTGTTGCCTAATGCGTGGGGGTAGAGGAAGGTGAAAGATACATTAATTGAATATTTATGACAGGTAAGGCATTTTGTATACTGAGATTTGGAAATATTCCTATCCCTCTTGTTAAGTCAATATAAGAATGAAGTTTCTCAAAAGGGACTTCTGCTAAGAAACTAGAAGAAAAAAGTTCTCCCCGCTCCCCAACTTCCACCCAAAAATCAACTTAAGAGCATAGGGCTTTGACCTTTACTAAAATTTGGCCACAGCTGGGCCTGATAGAACTTATGAAGCATTTTTATTCTGTCTTTATTGTTACTCCCAAACCCCTTTCAGAACCTCAACATTTTCCCCTTGTCACTTTTTTTCTTTCCCCCTTCAGGCTACCTACCCCCTCTTACTCCTTCAGGGGCAAAGTCCACCATACTAGCCTAGTAAGATAAAAGGTTATGAAGTGTCCAATGGGTCACACTTGTTTGGACATGTGTCTCATGAAGAAGTGTATATTTTACTTTGAAAGCAACACTGTAATAGGCCAGTGCCAACTGGTACTTCCCACTTTTCTGTGAGAGGCAGTGAGCCATTCTCCTATCACCTTTCCTGACCTGACTAAAGATACACTGGGATATAGGAACCTGCCATGTGAAATAATGGACACATACCAAGAAGGTGGTCCGAAGTCCAACATGCCCTTGGTATAGAAGAGGTCAAGGTGTTTACACTGACTGTTTTCTCCATTTAGTTTAATCAGTAGGAGAAGGCAATGGCACCCCACTCCAGTACTCTTGCCTGGAAAATCCCATGGACAGAGGAGCCTGGAAGGCTGCAGTCCATGGGGTCGCTGAGGGTCAGACACGACTGAGCGACTTCACTTTCACTTTTCACTTTCATGCATTGGAGAAGGAAATGGCAGCCCACTCCAGTGTTCTTGCCTTGAGAATCCCAGGGACGGGGGAGCCTGGTGGGCTGCCGTCTACGGGGTCGCACAGAGCTGGACACGACTGAAGCGACTTAGCAGCAGCAGCAGCAGCAGCAGTTTAATCAGTAACAGTGTAACTTAAATTTCTATGATCTAGGAAGCACAGAGCACTATTAAATTAAAGTATTTTGAAAGCATGGATGCTATTTGAAGACAGAATTAAAAGCTTCTGGAAAGACTGGTGTGAAAGAAGAGAACCCTCCAGAGAACCTTGATGTTCTTTTCTGAATGGAGGAAGGGAATGAGGATGAAAGTAAAGATGAAATAAAAAATAAAATATGAAAATGTGAAAAACATTATTTCAGGAAATAAAGGCACCAGCAAACAAAATGGTAACAGAAGATACATCCCTGCCTGAAGATAATCTGACAATAATACATCTACAAATGAACTCCAGTGAACTTCATAGGTCACAGATTATAGCTTTACAGAACCATGTATAGTTACTTTAAGCTGTGCTCACTTCTACTTTTAAAACAAATAAGTGAATTCCATCCTTCTTTGAGAATTAATTGACAGGTGCAAACTTTCACTGGGTTCGAAAGTTCAACTCTAGTCTTTTTGCCCTAAGTCAATTAGAGTAGAACATCAGTGGGGAGTTAATTTTAGACCTCTGTAAACCAAATGGCCAGAGGCAAGATTACGCTTACTTCGACTATTAACAGGATCTGAACTACTAGGTCCAATGCCTCTTTGTTAGCTGCAACCTCGTCCTGGAGCTCTTAGTCCCGTGTTGGGGTGGAGGTGATAAGATGTGATGCTGAGAGGCTTTGCATCAGAGACTCCCTTTTCTTTGGGAGTGTCTAAGGGAAGGTTCCCTTTGTAGGAGTAGAAGGAAAAAAAGAGATGTTGCCGTTTGATATGGAAGAGAAGGAAGAGCGCGTGTTTCTGCTAGCATAGAGGAATCATGCACGCTTGGGTTCAACTCAACCTCAGTTTCCTCATCTGTAAAATTCAAGACATGTCTACTTCACAGGGTTTGATGTGGAGGTGAAATCAGATGACATGTAAACAGCCTGTTTCTGGCACTCAGGAGGACCTCAAAAATAGTATCTTTTCACCCCTAAGAGAGTAGGTGGAAGGGAGAAGAATGAGTGACACAGGAGCACAACTTCGACTTCCCAGACCCAGCTCCCCACGAGCATTTACCTCCCGGAGGATGATCCTGCCTCTCCCCGAGCCAGCCCAAAGCCCCCAAATCCTCGACGGTGGTCCCGGATCCCGACGGGAAGGCACCAACCCACTCACCTCGAGAGCAGCTTAGCTGTGAGCTGGGTCCGCTCGCAGCCTCGCGCTGCCCGCCTCTTATAGAGGCGGGCGTCAGAGCCGGCCAATGGGCGCCCGAGACGACCGTGCAGTGGCCAATGAGGAAAGGGTTCGCCTGCCGGGCGGGGGTTGGCGGGGCACCCAAGGAGCTGACCTCCTCTGGGTGCTGACTGTCCCTGCCAGCCTGCGCGGAGAGTCGCACGCCTTAGCCTTTTAATTAAACTAATGTGAGGCCATCCTTAACTACAGAAGTCCGACCAATATTAAGCAATCGAGCTGGAAATTCCCTCCAAATCAAGATAACATCCGTTATTGACACATCGTAGGCTTGCACTGCTTTTCCTGATTGGCAACTGAAGCAGGAATCCGCCGCCCCACCCCCACCCCACCTCCCAGAATATGTGCTCTTAGGTTAATAGTCCAGCCCAGCCTTATCGTTCTCTTGATGACTCCCCTTGTTCCTTAAAACAAGGCAATTGACCTTTTAAGAAGTGCTCAGTACCTTTCCAATTAAAAAAACTTTAAAGCTGCAAACAGATGAGCACGCTATATTAGCAGAGAATCGTACGTCAACAACATGGCACTAAGGTAAAAAATTTGGACTAAAGTACTTGTTGATTGAGCACTCAGTCCATAAGATCCTGTCCCAAAAGGCTATATATGTGCTTCAATTTTTTTTTAAGTCAAGTTTGTTGATGTATCATTTACTCACAGTAAAATTGACCCTTTTGAGATGTACATTTCTGAGTTCTGACAGATACAGTTGTGTAACCACCAAAGGAAAAGAATATAGAACGTTTTTCTCACCTCAAAAAAGCTCCCGTTTCACTTCTCTCCCCTTACATCCAACCCCTGACAACCACTGATGTAATTTATGTCAGTCTAGTTTTTCCTTTTCTGGAATGTCATATAAATGGAATTATACTGGCATGTGTTTTTTGGCTCCTGGCACTTAACATGGTGTTTTTGAATATCATCCATTTTGTTGCCTATCAGTAATTTGATCCTTTTCATTGCTGATTATGGATATATTTTTAAAATGCAGGACATCTACTGCTTTCAAGTGCACTCTTCCTTTTATCTGCCTAACAATTCTATGAGATAATTATTATCCTCATTTTACAGATAAGGAAACTCAGTCTCAGAGAGGTTCTGTGACCCTTTTCTGGCACAGGCTGGTAAATAGAATCACAAATTAAACAAAAGTATTCTGACTTTAAATCTGGTGTTTTTACTACAATTCCATGAAAAACACTAGCCAGGTACAGACATTTCAGAATCAAGCTGTGGTCAAAGACAGCTTTCCTAAAGTTGGGTCTATGGGAGCGCTTGAAACACCTCTGTTAAAGAAGAGGGATGGGGCCAAGTCATTCAAAGAAATCAGGAGAACAATTTGGGCACTAGCTCTATGTGAAAAGTTTTGAGTAATTGATATAAATCTATCTAAGGTCACTTTGAAGGACTGCGTGAAGCAGGAATAGTCTCTGGACCTCACTGAACGTACTCAGCTCCTACAGTCCTGGGAGTTTGCAGGCATTTGGGCTTTCCCACTTCTCTGACAGAATTCTAAGGTGATGCTGACTCTCCCCAAAACATCTCAAACATTGTGCTTGGAATTCCACCAAAGAAGAATTTTCACTGGAGCTAATGAAACAATTTAAATTAAATTCATACACTCTGACAAGGCACAGAGAAAGAACTATCAGTTGGAGAAAAATAATATATATATATATTTGCCTAATTAGAAAAGCTTATAATTAATATGAAAATGATATGATAGATATGATATGATATTAATATGAAACTGATAGAATGAGAAAATTACACTTCCATGGAAGTTATGGAAGAGGTAAATTAATCAAGACTTGAAGAAAAGAAGCTGTCTCAGTAAATGTATTCATTTTCCACAGTTGCTGGAACAATTTGCAACAAACTTAGTGGTTTAAAACAACACACATTTATTATCTTATAGTTCTGAAGGCCAGAAATCCAGAATGGGTTTCACTGATCTAAAATCAAGATGTCAACTGGCTTATGTTCCTTTTGGAAGCTCCAGAAGAAAATCTGTTCTCTTGCCTTTCCTAGCTTCTAGAGGTCCCCTGTGTTCCTCGGCAGTAATAAACCACAGTGGAAAGGAATATGAAAAAGAATATAACCAAATCACTTTACTATACACCAGAAAAAGACACATTGTAAATCAACTCTACTTCAATCAAAATAAATTTAAAAAAAATTTTTAAGAGACTTTCAATTGCCTTTAATGCTACTCTCCAAGTTGAGGACAGAAGTGTCACCCCTGGATTCAGCAACAGGGAAGTCACTGGGATCCTCAACAAAAGCAACATCAGTGATATATGGCAGAGGGAATCCAGTTTGTATGTGCAGAGGTAAGATTAGGCTTCAGAAATAATGTCTGCTCCTTCAGGAGGTTTATTGTAGAGAGGAGCATAAAAAATGTGGTAGAAACTGGAGGGGAATAGGAGGTGAAGGAAGGGATATATATTTTTTTTAAGTAGGAGATGATAGAGAAAGAATGATCCAATAGGGCAGAAGAAATGGATGACTTAAGGAAGTGAGAAGATAACTGTAGGAGCCGAAGTCCACCCCGCTGATCTTATTAGTTCTAATAGGTCAGTCAGGTGAGCCTCCTGATTTCCTAGGTATATAATCATATCCACTGAAAAGGCATCTGAAAAACATCTTAGTACTTTTCAAATAAGTGAAAAAAGATCATCCTAAGTGAGTAGAATGGTTTGGAGGCCATATAGAGCTAGGATATCTGGTTGGCTGACAAAGTTGTTTCTTGAATTGGGCGATGGAAACAGGAGTATTTGCCTTTTAATAATCAATGAAATTCAGTTTTCTGCCTTTATGTTTTGACAAGAAAAAGATTGATGAAAAACAAAAGTTATGAAAAATAACAATTTGACCCTTTCTAATATTTAAATCTTATACTTATTTGTTTTTCATCCTATTCTATTAGTCGGGCTGTCAGAGCAATTTTCAATAATAACATCGTGTTTTATTCCAGACTTTAATGTAAATGTTTCTGTTTCAGTAAAGAATCCTATCTGCTACAGGTATTATGTTAATGAAATTTTCTTTTATTTCAGATTATAAAGGAGTTTTTCTTAGAAACAGATGTTACAAATTTTATCAAATTGTTGGCATTTACTGATTTGAGTTCTTTTTTTAGTCCATTAATGCAGTGAATTACATGAGATTTCCTAATGTTAACTTATCCTTGCATTCATAGGATAAACTCACCTTGATCATGATGGTTTTATGGTTTTTTTAATATATATTTTGTGTGTTTGCTCAGTCATGTTCAACTCTCTGTAGCTCCATGGACTGTAGCCTGCTGGGCTCCTCTGTCCATGGAATTTTCCAGGCAAGAATAATACTAGAGTGGGTTGCCATTTCCTACTCCAGATCTTCCCGACCCAGGGATCAAACCTGTCTCTTGCATCTCCTACATTGGCACGCCGATTCTTTACCACTAGTGCCACCTGGGAAGCTCAAATGACATGTGATTCATATATCTTTTAATGTGGTGTTAAATTATATTTGTTGGTATTTTGTTTAGAATTTTTGCATCCATATGAATAAATAAGACTGGTCTATAGTTTCTGGCTCAGTCAGTAAAGAATCTGCCTGCAATGCAGGAGACCCGGGTTTGATTCCTGGGTCAGGAAGATCCCCTGGAGAAGAAAATGGCAACCCACTCCAGTTGCCTGGGAAATCCCATGGACAGAAGAGCCTGGCAGGCAGTCCATGGGGTCACAAGAGTCAGACATGACTGAAGCGACTAAACGGTCACCACATAGTTCCTTTGTGTATGACTCTTCTTATCCAGTTGTCTCTGTAGAAATAATTCAGAAATTTTCCACCATTTTCTGTTGCCTTGAAGTAGAGATGGGGTAGTTCTTTTATTACCTTTTCAACGTCAATATTAGTCTTTTACAGTTTTCTGCTTCTTCCTGGTTTAGTACTGAATCTTTTCCCCCAAATTTTTTTTTAATTTCCTTGTGGTTATGTTCTGCTTTTCCTTCTAATTTTTTTTTTCTTTATTGCACCTGAGTCAGAGAATGTATCTGTATGATTTTTACTTAGAAAAATTTATTAGGATGTCTTTTGTGACTCATCACATTATCTCTTATGGATATTATATTAAATTTGAAAAGAATGTGAATTTTTAATTTGGCGGTATGTAATAATCAAGGCAGAGTAAGCAATCCTATAGTAATGAATTATCCTTTTATTATCATAACATAGTAAAGGTTTATTTCTCTCTTGCTCTAAGTTCAACATGTATTGGGTGACTCTCTGGGGAAGCTCCCCTCCATGTGGTTCTGTGTGGTTACTCAGGGATTCACACAACTTCATCCTGTTGCTCTGCCATCTCAAGCCACGGCTGTCACCCAAAGGGAGAGTTTCCCAGTAGTATGCCAGCTTTTAAATGCTTTAAATGGCTGGATAGATCAAATTTTCTTTGGTCTCTTTCTTTTTTAAGTAGTGGTTCCACATTTTTTTCTTATTTCAGTAGTAATTATCTTTGAATGCTTAACATACTTAAATGCTAATGTTCATACATTAACACTTAACAATTATAACAAACACCCCATCAACTTTTACCAGTGATTATTTGATATTAACTAACAAACTTCCTGATTTATTGGTTCATTGCTTGTAGAGGATACTACTGTTTTTACGCTTTGCATCTATTTTCTCTTCTTCCATTAGCAGAACCCCAGTTTTCCTCTGGAGATCCATACCTCTCCTAGTCTCAGTCCATTTGCTTTGGGTAGATTTTATTCTTCCTACCTTCCAGCCAGTTCTAGGGTAATCACATGACTCTAAACTGCTGATCAGAGAATTGTAAGCCTTTAGCCAGATTAATCAGTTCAGTGATGGTAACGTGATCTGATATGGGCCCATGCAAATCAGGCCTATGACTTATTTATAATTCAGAAAAAGATCCTCTTTCTTATCTTTTTTAACCTTGGAGGATAAAAGCCTAGAGTTAATGAAAGTTAGCCAGTGGAGAAGGACACCAACATGAAGAAGAGACAACTGAAAGATGAAGAGAAATTAGGACTAATGACTTTGTTTGAATGTCTGGAACCAACCGTACCCGAAGCTTGCCTCCCATTTTTTATTAAACCAAGGACTAAATTTACCATGAATTCATATTTTATTTTCTTGCAGTAAATCCTTGACTTTTTTTTTCTAGAAAGACCTCAGTTCAGTTCAGTCCCTCAGTCGTGTCCAACTCTTTGCAACCCCATGAATCACAGCACACCAGGCCTCCCTGTCCATCACCAACTCCCAGAGTTCACTCAAACTCATGTCCATAGAGTCGGTGATGCCATCCAGCCATCTCATCCTCTGTTGTCCCCTTCTCCTCTTGACCCCAATCCCTCCCAGCATCAGAGTCTTTTCCAATGAGTCAACTCTTCACATGAGGTGGCCAAAGTACTGGAGTTTCAGCTTTAGCATCATTCCTTCCAAAGAACACCCAGGGCTGATCTCCTTTAGAATGGACTGGTTGGATCTCCTTGCAGTCTGGTATTAATTATATTTTCAGAATACTCACACAAAGAAAAGTGTTCCAATTCTGGAGACTTACTTACTATCTTTGTCATTTCATGTGTCTCTTCAGGAAAAGAATAAGTAAAGCTCACAGAGCATTTCATACTATGGCAGTCCCAGGAAAAGGAGAATTTTTAGGTAAAGAAATAGGCTTTATAGTCAGACAAATTTTGATTCAAATTCCAACTTACTATCTCTGTGATCATCAAAACTTTTCTTAACCTCTCTGAACTTTTCTTCATCCAGAAAACAAGATGATATAATCTCCCTTGTGAAACTGTTGTATTAATAAGACTATGTATGTAAATTCCCCAGTTCAGGGATCAGGTCCCAGCATACACTAAGCACTCAATAACTGCAAGTTTCCTTCTTTTTCCCTTTCTTTAAATCTCTTCAATATAAAGTAGAATATCACCAGAGACAGGAACATTTAAATACATGTCTTAATACAAATACTTTATTGAGTTGAAAAATAGCATTCACAATCTGCACAATTATTTTTTAAAAGTTGCAGTCCCAAGATAACATACTTCTAAGATAGCCAAAGTCATGCTGAATTTTCAGTTTTGAGTTTTGATATATTAAATAATATATCATATCTGAGTGTATATTGTATGGAATGTATGGAGGGCTTTCTCTTTTTTGTGTAGTAAGACCTCAGATGTTAGAAGCCATATGGGGTTCTATCCATTTTCAAATGGAATTCATTTGATGATGCCAAGGGATGAGAGAGATCAGGCCACACATAATCTTTTGAGTCCTCAAGATCTAAATCTATTAAATCTCCCTCCAAAAACAGTAATCTTCACACCATGGTGTCTTCAGGGATCACGCATCTCTGGTAACACTCACATGGCTTTATGGGGCAGAGTTGTGTACTAGTCTGTTGAGACACAGCTTTAACGCAGGTTTCATTCCATATCTGCTTCAATTCTCAATTCCACTTATAAAAATTACAGCTGGAAACCCTGGTTATCATTTGAACATTCTTGCTTCAACACATTACTCCAAGAGATGCTGGCTTGGGGCCATTTCTAACACAGTGAACAAAGCAGTCCAAACAGTATCGGTCACAACAAAACCTTTTACTTGTTGTGCATTACAGCTTGCCTGAAGTCACGCAAGGAACAACAAAGGAGGGCCAGAATCCAAGACCTCACTTAACCCAGAGAATTTCTCACCTCGATGTACCACCAAATTTAAAAAAAAAAAGAAATTGACTAAGGAATCCAAAGGACTTCTTTTTTTAGTTTCTTCAGGTTTCTAGACTTCTTTGGCTTTGGGCCCTGAGTCATATGGAAACCTCCTAGTCCATTGCTGAGAGGTAATTATGAATACCATCCGAAAGACCCAAGACAGTCCAAATCCAGGAAGCAAGATTTACATAAAAGGCAATGCAAATGGTGCTCCCTTGAGTTATGCAAAGCAGCATGCCTGCTCAAGTTAATAAATCAAAGTGTGAAAAAATGCCACTAACTACAAGGTCGTGCTGGTTATTCAGACTTACAGGACGAAAGAGACTATCTTACAGCTTGAGAAACAACTGGAGACACGGGCCCCCCTGCCTGGGCATACTTGGTTCCCCCCGCTGCTGTCCTGATGTTTGCTTTGTACTGTTTAAAGAGGCATCATCGCTCCTCTCATTCAACACAACTAGTCATTCCTCCTACAAGTCAAACAGCATTAGCTTGGGGCTGCAGAAAGAAAAGCCAGTACCATTTTTCTAATTAATGATCTCTGAAGCTTCTATGAAAGGGTATCACTGAGCCTACATCAGGAAAAACCGAGCAAACTTGATGATTAACCTCCCTTCTCCTTTGTTTCTCCAACTGAGCTCAAGATAGTGTGACCAAGCTTTCCCATTATCAGGAAGATTCTGAAAGACTCTAAAAGTGACCACTTGGAAGAGTCAAGAGAGGAAGGTATACCATTCGGACAGACAAGGAATGCCCCCTCTTGGAGTTCCACAGGGTCAGAAAGGAGAGATGGGAAAATCTACCTAGCTGGCAATTATACCCTGGATCTCACCCCAGAAGAGGTTAGTTGGGGGCACATTTTCTTAAGTGCCAGATATTAGAAGACTATAGATGCTATTACAGCAGAATTTAATCCAAAAAGCCCCAGTCTTTCCCTACAGAGAGAGAAGCAGCCATGCCCTTAATCTGCCTTTAGTCATCACTGGGGGCTCTGGCTTATGTGTTACATAATATTTTCCTCAGAGTGCAACAAAGACACTGATAATCAGATGCATCAATAACTTGAATGTGACCTGCTAAGTAGGTGTTTAATAACAGAAGGGGCCAAGAGGACTCACACCAAAGCATGACCAGGAAAAGGAAGCCTCAGAGAACCCCAAGCAACCTGTGCACCCTCTGGATGATATGGGTAAATACAGATCACACAGCCACTTAGCAAGTTCAGAGCCACTTCCAAACACCGCTGAGAGCCTCTCATCAGCGGCTGCACAGCGAGGTGCTCTACTGCTTCCTCTACAGGCTGTGGTCGTGCTCACCCTACTGAGAGTCATGGAGGTGGCCTCCCAGGTGGGTACCTGGCCAAAGGCAAGGAAGAGGAATTGTCGCACACGGCCCTGCTCTCTGCCAACTGGCCCACGTGTGCAGAAGACATGGTTACTGTTTGTCTCTGTAATAAAGTCATTGAGTGAATTCTGTAGAGCTTTAAATCAGCTTCATAAGCTTCACCAGGCAACTCCTCCAGGAAAAGGAGCGGAGGATGGTGAGGTACAGACCTCCAGGCACACAGTAGAAAGACAAGTGTGTCTCTTGAAAAGGCCCTTGCACTGGAAATGCTATGATGTCATAAACTTTGTGCTGGCCGTGAAATCCAATCAATACAATGGTCCTGGAAGATGCCCAAGCAAGTGAAGGGTCCTTAAACCAGTGGTCCCCAAACTTCGCTGTACGTGAGAACCACTGGGGGGCTTTAAAAATCCTGATGCCCAGTTTGTACCCCATACCAATCAGAATGTCTAGAGGTGAGAGTTGGGCATCAGTAATCTTTTTTTAAAGATTTAAAGATTCCCCTAGGTGATTTCTAGGTGCATCAGTTTGGGAACCACTGATTTAAGTTCATTAGGAGAAGACAATGGCACCCCACTCCAGTACTCTTGCCTGGAAAATCCCATGGATGGAGGAGCCTGATGGGCTGCAGTCCATGGAGTCGCGAAGAATCGGATACAACCAAGCAACTTCACTTTCACTTCTCACTTTCATGCATTGGAGAAGGAAATGGCAACCCACTCCAGTGTTCTTGCCTGGAGAGTCCTAGGGACGGGGGAGCCTGGTGGGCTGCTGTCTATGGGGTTGCACAGAGTCGGACACGACTGAAGCAACTTAGCAGCAACAGCAGCAGCAGGTAAGCCTCCCTCTGGAGATGGAGCATAGTTTTTATTCACTTATTTAACATTTGTGGAGCAAATGTCACATCCCAAGCACTGTATCCCCAGCACTTAGCATTGTGACTTCATGTAGCTGGCAACTTGATTGAACTGTAGCTAAATGCTTGTTGAATGAATAAATGAACTCTACTTAAGCAGTCTCTCTTGTTTCACATAGAAGACTGGTTGTGTATTAGATCTGGAACTCTCCAGTTTCTCTTTTCCTTTAGATAGGCCAGCTTTTAAAGGAACACAGGGTTTCACCCCATGATAAAGATCCTTCATGGCTCCACCATACATATTAGGTGGTCCCTATAGATTCTAGACACAAAAGATGTCAGTCAGCAAGCCTCCTGAAATGTAATGAAATATCTTTTTCATCTATTGTCTTCCTCTGTTTTCTTGGAAATGAATCTACGCAGAGAAACACTGAGTATATCTGACTGCAGAAATTCCAAAAGGACTCTGTAAGGATTCTCACTTATCTGCTAAAACTTTGGCAACTCCTCCTCTCTTTCCTCATGTTGCTGCTAAGTCGCTTCAGTCGTGTCCGACTCTGTGCGACCCCATAGAGGGCAGCCCACCAGGCTCCCCCGTCCCTGGGATTCTCCAGGCAAGAACACTGGAGTGGGTTGCCATTTCCTTCTCCAATGCATGAAAGGGAAAAGTGAAAGTGAAGCTGCTCAGTCCCGACCAACTCCTAGCGACCCCATGGACCGCAGCCTACCAGGGTCCTCCGTCCATGGGATTTTCCAAGCAAGAGTACTGGAGTGGGTTGCCATTGCCTTCTCTGTTACAGGGTCTCAAAATTCAATTCACACTGGTACTCTGATAGGGAGAGAAAAAGTAACAGCTTCATTTTGTTACCATAATAAAGCTGATATTTCTCTGGATCTCCATCTGTTAGTAGCAGGAAAATTTAAAAACCAAAGATCCAATTCCAATGAAATTCACTCTGGTCCAATAATTTAAAGAGGTCCTTCAAGACTGCAATCTTTAATTAGAAAGAAATAAAAAAGGCTGGTGTCTCACGCAGCTGCCTCCTAAGATGCTGTCCAGGCACATAGAGGAGGGGTGTAGCCACGATGTCACGGTAGATGTGAAGATTGTCCTTTTCTACTTGGACCTCTTGGCTTCCAGTATGCTTGTTGCTTCACCCTCACTTGAGGTAGTGTCCTAGTTTCTGTAAACTCAGCATTTTATCTTGTTGGGTTTGCGTCAGGCTCCACAGCGCTCCCTGAGTGACTAGCCTCATCTCAGCTCCCACTGGCAACAAACCCGTGAGTCTCCTACATACACATCATTGCTCCAACCTCCTGGATCAAGGCCTCGTCCTCTCCAGCCTCTGCTGTGGCATCACCATGTCCTGCTACAGCAGGGCTGCTGGCATATTCGTTAGCTCTCAGAGCCTCCCTCTGCAGAAGGGATGGAGTCAAGCCCCGGGCTGGAGATGCTTTCCTTATGTGGTCCCACGAGAAGGGGGGCAAGTGTGTATCTGATGTCCTTAACTGTGATGGCGGATGGGCAACAGTGGAAGGGAGCTTGCTGTTAGGCCTGCATTTAACTGCAGGGAGCTCTCTACCCACAAAGAGACCTATATATCTCTTAGAGTTATGTAAGCCTCAAGAGAGCTCCAATCTCTGACTAGCATGTAACTTTGAGAAGTGAAAGTAAGTAGTTTCAGAAGAGACATGGATCTGATTTTTGGAGATAGAATAAAACGCCTGTTAACTTTGTTTTCTTCCTGTACTGAATGGTCAACTTCTTAATCCCACTGAGCATCGTGCTAAACACATGGCAAGTTCAACACACTACAACTTTCATAAAATGGCATGCATCAATGAGAAGTGTTTATTCACAATTCAGTTTCTCTCTTCCTGGTTCAGTAAACTCCAACAAAGCACTTACTGATCATATACTGGAAGTTTATCCCTGGTTTGAGATGTGACAAAGAGACCTGTGTTCTATGAACATCCATGTTCTCCCACAGAAGACTAAATCCTCTGCTACTGAAACACTTCAAGGCTCAACAGCAATGTTAACAGAAATCGATACTAGCATATAGGGTGAGAGAACTGGTCCAAAGTGATCAAAGTAAAAGTGTGAGTCACTCAGTCATATCCAATTCTTTGAGACTCCATGGATTGTAGCCTGCCAGGCTCCTCTGTCCATGGATTTCCCAGGTAAGAATACTGGAGTGGGTTACCATTTTCTTTTCTAGGGGATTGTCCCAACCCAGGGACTGAACCCAGGTCTCCTTCATTGCAGGCAGATTCTTTACCATCTGAGCTACCAGGGACAAAGCAATGGTACAGCCTAAAAGAACTGAGCTCAAATTTCAGAGCAGAAAAGGATAGATTTTAACCGAAGTATTTCCCAAACTCAGTATGTGGCAAATAAATTCATGGCAGCGCCTCTGTGGTAGTAGACACAGATAAACATCACTAGACCAACCCAATTCATTTGATGACAATCACATAAGCTACAAAACCCCTTTCTGCTCCCTTTGCATTTATTTCCAGGAGCAGATGCGTATGGCTGCACAGATAACCTTCCATGTGTATCTTGGGTCCAATGCCCAGTGACTCTGTTCTGTTTGGAATTATTTAGGCCTTTGGGCATTAGACTCTCTTCCTGTACCTACCTCTTCCTCACTGTCCAATTGCTTCCTTCTGGTTCTCTATATCCAGAATTGCAAAAAGATAAATACCAGCTCCAGCTGGCAACAAACCCTTGAATCTGTCTCATCACTTTTCCAGGTTTTGAGGAGAGGCAAGAGAGGAAGAATTTTTTTTTTTCCTTTTCAATTAATTTCCATTTCTTTCAAGTCTGAGTAAACTCTGAGCACAGAGCAACCAGGATGATATGATTATGGAAACTATTAATCTCTCCATCAAAGGAGAGCCAAGTCATGGTTACGGAGCAGCTGGCACGTTCCTCCAAAGGGCTTCTGCAGCATGATCCTCCTGGTTTCCTTTGGGCTGTAAGTGCTCAGGGCACAACCTGTGGCAATTTCCTAAAAGATAAAATAATCCTTGAGTGCCTTGTGAGTTGTTCTGGAAAACTGTGAGTTGTTCTGGAAAACTGTGTGTCTTTTCAGCAACAGTCCTAAATAGCCAACCCACATTAAAACATGTTCAAATAGAAATGAAAGATAAAAATCTACTAAGATTTCACATTACTCAAGACTGATCTGAAAATGTGAAATTTGGATCTTTAAAGATCATTTGGGTATCACTTTATGGGGGCAACAAGCAAAGGGGTACATTTGGAGCAAGAAATCTCCAAATTGCTTTAAATATTGAATACTATAATCACAAAAATTAAAGTAACTTTTAGTCAGGACACAAAAGAAAGTTACCTGGTCTGTCCAAACTTTAAAAAAAAAAAAATTAAAGAATTCAATTTGAGGACTTTGTTCCAGGGTCCACAACGTTGACTGATTTTTTTTTTCTACCACTGGTGACAGAATCAAGGCTTCTCTGTGGTTAAAGGGACATTAAAGGACGTAAGTCTGTCCAGGTGAATGCTAGCTGACTGACCACGATGTTTGTTCCTGGTTAACACCAGCTGCATTTTGAAGAAAGCACACTCATAGGTTTACAAATGCCACCAGCCTTCCCAGACGCAGGTCCTAGGAGAGTTAACTTCCAAAGATGCCAATTTCTTCAAATGGTATAGGGTCAGAAAGAGCCATTCAAAACAAAATTACATGATCCTACATTGACTGAGTGACTTATAATAAAGCCATATGTCTCTATATATATTCTTGAACTGTGGACTATGATAAATATACATTCCCCACTAACCCACACACCTTGCTTTCAAAACATACACTCCTTCATGGTAGCAAGCCCAAACTTCAGGAAGTCAAGCTCCTCCAGAATATAGAAAGCCTCCTTGTCCTTTCTTCCACTATCTCAATGTTGGAGTCTGCATGCACGACGGGCCTGACCAAGCAGGAAATTGTCAGTTCTATGAAGGGACTGTTCCCTAAAATGTTTCTATTTCTCATGTAATCATATAAACCCTGAATGGTAAGCGGGAAAACCCATAAAATTATAAACAGATCCCGTGATGTCAAAGGAAAAGAAAGAGTTTAATAAGCAGGCTTCTTTTATTACAATAGACTTGACGTCATTATTTATTATTTCCAATACTAAAACACAAAGACACTTGCTACATTATGGACCAGGATGAAAAGGACATGTGGACTTTCCTGAGTATTTTAATATCCTCTTATTGACAATAGATAGAAGAACTGAACAAGGACTGGAAACAGGAAATGATTTTAGTGATTTCATTACAGTAATAGAGAAAAGCATTTCCAATGGCAGAGATTGGCAGATGGTCTTCTAAGCCTCCCACTTCTAAACAGCCTGCAGGTCACCAAGCCCAATATTGATACAAGCTCAGTATGTAATTAACTAGGTGTCCTAGTGAGCAGAAATGTTTTTATAAATACATGCTGTAGCCTTAGCAGTGGAAGAAGGAACCTGGTGTTTAAAAGTTAATTTAAAATCATTTCACAAGGAAACCTATTTAGAGGCAGCAAGAGGCACATAGTTAAGACTGCCGCTAAAGAGCTCTTGATGTTCTAGTACAAATCATATTTGCAGTGAAATTTCAAATATGGTATATTTCACTTAATATAGCCCTAGTGAAAAATAAATGTGGTTGCAGAATTTTCAGACATTTGAGACTTTTCAGATCTCATTCAAGAAAACTTAAAAGGCTTTGCAATATATTCTGAAATCATGAAGCATGATGTCTCCAGCTTTGTTTTTTTTTTGGCTCAAAACTGCTTTGGCTATTAGGTGTCTTTTATGCTTCCACACAAATTTTAGGGTTTTTTTTTCTATTTCTGTAAAAAAACCAGGATTTTTATAAGTGCTACAATGAGCCTGAAGATTATGTTGGATAGTATGGCCAATTTAACAATATTAATTCTTACAATTCATGGATATCTTTTCATTTGTGTCTGCCTTAATTTCTTGTCAGTGTTTTATAATTTTTTAGTAAGTCTTTCACCACCTTTTTGATGCTACCATAAGTGGGATTGTTTTAAGAACAGACATATAGACCAAAGAAATAGAACAGAGCCCAGAAAGAAACCCATACACACACAACCAATCTTTGACAAAGGTGGCAAGTATATACCGTGGGGGAAGGACAGTCTCTTCAATAAGTAATGCTGGGGAAAACTGGATGTTCATGTGTGTAAGAATGAAAATGTACCTCTCTCTTACATCATACATAAAAATTAACTCAAAATGGATAAAAACTTAAATGTAAAACTTAGAGTGTAAAAACTCTGAGAAGAAAACATGGAGGGAAATTTCTTGATAGTAGTCTTTGCAATCATTTCTTAGATATGATACCAAGAGCACAGCCAAAAACAGACAAGTGGGCCTACATCAAACTATTCTGCATAGCAAAGGAAGCAATCAACAAAATGAAAAGGCAGCCTATGGAATGGGAAAAAATATTTCCAAGCCATATATCTGAGAAAGAGTTAATATTCAAATATAATGGGAACTCTGCAACTCACTAGCAAAAAAACTTCACAAACAACCTGATTAAAATTTGGCCAAGGAACTGAATAGACATTTCACCAATGAAGATGTGAATGGCTGACACGTATATGAAAAAGTGCTCAACGCCACTAATTACCAGGGAAACACAAATCAAAACCAAAATGAGATTATCACTTCACACCAGTTAGGGTGGCTATAATCTACATACACAAGTGTTGGTAATGAAAGATAAGTGTTACTGAGCATGTGGAGAAAAAGGAACCCTTGTACACTGTTGGTAGGAATGTAAACTGAGAGTGAAATCTCAATAATACTGCGGCAAGGTGATCAGGGTTAGTATGCTGCAGATCAGCCTTATCCTGACAAAGATGGAAAAAAATCATTATTTTGGGAAAAAAGAGTTGGGGGAGGGGATGAATTAACCATTCTCTTAGCTAAGTTACTTACACTTCAGCAATCTCACTTCTGGGTATCTAACCAAAGGAACTGAAATCAGGGTCTCGAAGAGAGATCTTCACTCTCGTGTTCACTGCAGCACTCTTCACAAAGCCAAGACCCAGAAGCGACCTAAATGCCCACTGACAGGGGAAGAGAACATGGCATGTACACACAGTGGAATACTATTCAGCCTTTAAAAAGACTAGTGTATTTAGACTGCTTATATTAACTTAATTAATGTTCAATTGGCTGAAGCAAAATGACTTGGCCAAGCTCAAAATCAAAGGGCAGGGAAATACACTCCAGTCACCAAGAAGCCATGGCAAGAGAATGGACACAGAGAGGTGAAGAACTGAGAACAATAATCTGTTCTGCTCCAGGTTGAGTGACCTCTTCTGTTCTTCTATGCAGGCCAATTTCTTCCCCTGTTACTCTACAGAAGACTCTAGAATGTAAGCTCCACTTGGCCAGATTCATGTCTCTTTGTCCACTACAAAATTTCCAGTATGCATATCCTGTCCGTTTAGTTGGCTGCTGTCTTCCTAGTACTTAGAACAACACCTGGTACATAGTAGACAATAAATATGACTGGCTGCCCCAAATAGGGTCTTCAGCCTTGCAAGTTACATGATTTTCAGAGTCCAGCACTCCTGAACCTGCTTCTGCAGAAAGCACCATTTTAAAATATCACTGTAATTGATACAAGCGTTAATTTTTGGTAAACTCTTCAAACTGTGTAGCATTAAAAACAAAAAAAGTTTTAACATTGCTCACTTAAAAAAAACTATTTATTATAATTTACAGATTTAGGAAGTTTTCAAACATATCGAAGTACTATGAAAATATGCACCACTTCATAATGTTACAATAGCAAGAAGCATCAATAAGGCAGGTTCAAGGCAGAAATGGAAGTAGAAAATAACCTGGACATCCCGAGCCTCCCCCTGATGTATCTTTCTTCTCCCTCTGTAACCTGGCCACTCTGAATGGCACTCTTTTGTTCAGACACCCAAGGTTCCTGTACTCCCCCTTTTAAAATGTGCCCTCAGGAAAAGAGAATGTGAATTTATACGCTGATGTTAAACATGACAGTAACTTGGAGTATTACTCTGATAGGCTTATTTGCATCTTTAACCTTAAACTTTAAGAGATAACAGAAGTAGAATTTTTAGCACTGGCTAGCAGGTAGGAGTGATTACATAGGTGCCTTTGAAAGCGCACGTTAAAGTCATATTCCACTTGGCGGATAGGTCACCACCAAAGACATACAAATATACATAAAGCAAATCTACCAACTAGAGTTTAATCGATGAGATTTTAATTTCACAGTTCAATTCTTTTTGGCAGGGTACTTTCAACACTAAAATTGCCCCCAAACTGGAAATTATATATCTCTTACAAACAACACAGGAAAACCCTGTGTTTTATCAGCAAAAGTCATTCAAGGAAAGAATACAAAGGGTGAGGCAAGACTAATGCTTTAAAGATTAAAAATTTAAAAGATTCTACAATAGACTGAGAAGAGGGTATACAAGAAAAGAGGCTTAAAAAGCTGGCTTTTTCATTCATAACTGCTATTTTCTGAAAATCTACTAAAAGTCCACTTTCAGTAACTGAAACAATACAAACTGGGTACTTCCTATAAGTGTACCTGGTTGATTCCCAGAATACGTTTCATTAGGAAGCACTAATGAATGATACAGTGTGACAGGAAAATCACGTGTAACAGTCTGTAAACAACCAGAAGTTATGAAACTTCCTCAATCTTAACTTTAAAAATCTGAAGTCACTCAAGAAAATCATTTTCTGAAATTAAACCAGAGAATTTTGCTAATGTGCTTTCATCAGAATGTTAGCATTTTCATCTTCATACGTAAAACACTGGAAAAAACCTGAACTGTAACAAAGCTAAACTACTAGTTGCTTTTGATTGTTACTAACAACCTAGCATAGAATCAATACAATTAAAATGGACAGAAAGGTTTGCATACTGTGGCAAACACCATGAACTGGGTATACTCAAAAGCCATTCCTATCTCCCTTCTCTGTTGCCTTTCTCTCCTAGAGAGGCCAGAAAGAAAAAAAGTACCTGATTTCAAATACCTGCAATTAGGGACAGAAATAAGACACAGTTCTGGCCAGGGAGGGCTATCTTTTCAAAATAAAAAGTAAAGATTTGTTGAGAAAGCCCCTGGGCCTCTTTCTCTTTTTCCTTCCATGAATGTGGAAGAAAGGACCAGAGATATTACAGTCCCTTTAACCAAAAGACAACAATAATGAACACAAAGGTCTACCCGGCAGATCACGTAGAGATAAAAGGAGTCAGGGTCCCTGAGCCACCTTATCAGGGCTGGACTGCACACCTCTGGACTTCTTATTGCATAAAATACATACAAGTTAACAGATTAAGCTACTGTAGTAGGGTTTTCTACCAGTGCAGCTGAATGCACTTGCAGTAGATATGAATACAAAATTCTGAGTAAAAATCAAATTGAGTTATGAAGAAAATCCTCAGTGACCCCTCAAATATTCTAAAAAGGACCTCTATGGTAATTTTGTTTTCTTTACCTGAAGACAAATACTATACAACCAACACACACACACCAAAAAAAAGGAGGGGAGGGAGATGATGTTTGATGGTAGTGAAAATATTTCAGTGCCAAACAAAAACAAGATAAGGCTGGAGAAGAAGGGCATGAGTATAATACCAAACAATTATGGTGTAATACTTCCTATTTGTCAATTTCAACAGTCAGCAAGTCCATTTCTTGGGCAGAGGATTGTAATAGTTTTTAAGTCTGAATCTTCAAACTTGGGAAGCCTTCCTCCAGGTTACCAGCAAGAGTCTTATCAACTTCACGGAGGATTTTGAGAAAGTCTTCCACCTGTGAGTTAAACAAAAGAAATCAAATAAAAATAAGTAGAGGAAAAGATACCTTAAAAAGATACTGACTACTGTCTATAAAAACGCTCTACCTATGTCTTCTAAACAGTCCAATGGAAAAGAAATGTCAACAGATCAGATGACAAGAATAGTACTTCCTGGATAGTCCTCTGAAACACCAAGGCAATGCCTAGCCCTTATCATTTTGTTTACTTTTATTTATCTTTGGTTGTGCTGGGACTTTGTTGCTGTGTGAGGGCTTTCTCCAGTTGCGGCGAGCAGGGGTCTCTCACTGCAGTGGCTTCTCTTGTTGTGGAGCACAGGCTCTACGTGCGTGAGCTCGGCAGTTGCGGGATGTGGCTCTAGGGCGTTCAGGCTCAGCAGTTATGGCTCATGGGCTCAGGGGATAGGCTCCGTAGCTGCAGCACATGGCTTAGTTGCTCTGAGGCACATGGAATCTTCCCAGACTAGGGTTCGAACCCATGTCCCCTGCATTGTCAGGTGGATTCTTATCCAACTGGTCCACAAGGGAAGTCCCCTCGTTTATTTTTAAACTAATATTTCTCCTCCTACTGATTGCCCTTGAGGGTCCATTACCAGAGTTATATTATCATCCTCTTTTCTGACCCACTCCCTCACTCCCACATTCCACATTCCATTTTTCTAAAAAAAAATTATTTTGAAATTGCCTCTAATGGTAGCAAATCCAATGTAATTTGAAGGACCATAAAAACCTATTGACTGTACCTAAGAATCTTATTTTTAATTAATATATATGCTACAACAGAAAAGGATACTATAAATTCAGTGTTGATTCCTTTGTTACTCAGGCTAGTGCCATGAATTATCCAGCAGTCATCAATCTGACAAAGGCCCTGGGCCATGTGTAGTATATGCACTATCTTTTTTCACAAAGGCCTCAGAGATCAAGTGCTTATTACTTAAAACATTTTACAGAGTAATCCCCTGAAACTCGGCCACCTATACATTTACTTATACTCACCACAGGACTATAGAAAGGAAGAAGATTTTCAAATGCACAGGAACACTTCTGTTTGCTTAACTGGCCCTCCTTTAGTCCTTGAGTTATAGTCTCCTAAAACAAATAAACAAAAAGATCTGTTATCAAAAAAAGGAAAATTTCTAAAGCTACATCTGGCGAATAAACACAAGTCAGTTTATCCAGTTCCCCACTGATCCTACAGGCATTTCAAATGTTCCAAACTGAACCCGCCATCATCCCTCCTTGTCTAACCCAAACATGTGCTCCACTGAAGGCACCACCACCCACCAGGCCTGCTGCACAAACCAAAAATGTAGGGGAGCGCCAAGACGTCCTCCTCTGCTGCCAGTCCCTCCAGCTAAGGGTTTAGTTCTACTCTACTACATCTCTCTCATCTCACCCCTGCTCTCCATCCACTCTTCCACTGTCTAAGCTCTCACTCTTTTTCCTTGAGGATTACCAGCCACAAGAGCCTGTTGGTTTGTCTCCTGTCTTGCAGCTTCAACTCATTCTAATCCTCTACTACTTCTGGAGTAATCTTTCTAAACAGGTCATATGACTTGATGCTTAAAAAAAAAATTCTAGTAGTTCCCCAGTTTCCTCAAGATTAAGTCCAAAAAAAAAAAAAAGATTAAGTCCAAATTCCATTAAGTATGGCATATCAGAATTTTCAAGACATATCCCTGGTTTATTCTCAGCCCACTTTCTTCCTATATTCTTATCACATAAAAATTAAGTAACACTACATCCCTCCCACCAAAAAACCAAAAACAACAACAAACAATGGGAAAAATACTTGTAACAAATATGCAAAAGATATAGAATTACCCAAAGAGTTCATACAAAAATCAAGATAGATAAGTTTATAAAGCAGGAAACGCAAATAATATACAAATATATGGAAAGATATTCAATCTCACTAATAATAAAAAATTATTAAGGCTATGGCTTTTCCAGTGGTCATGTATGGATGTGAGAGTTGGACTGTGAAGAAAGCTGAGCGCCAAAGAATTGATGCTTTTGAACTGTGGTGTTGGAGAAGACTAGTCCCTTGGACTGCAAGGAGATCCAACCAGTCCATTCTGAAGGAGATCAGCCCTGGGTGTTCTTTGGAAGGAATGATGCTAAAACTGAAACTCCAGTACTTTGGCCACCTCATGCGAAGAGTTGACTCATTGGAAAAGACTCTGATGCTGGGAGGGATTGGGGGCAGGAGGAAGAGGGGACGACAGAGGATGAGACGGCTGGATGGCATCACCGACTGGATGGATGTGAGTTTGAGTGAACTCCAGGAAATGGTGGACAGGGAGGCCTGGCGTGCTGCAATTCATGGGGTGGCAAAGAGTTGGACACGACTGAGCGACTGAACTGAACTGAGAAAGAATATGCTCAGAGAAAGAATATGCGAACAATCCTGCACATATTCAGGAAGAATACTTCTTAAGACAAGTTTACAGTAAATTTTTAAAACCGATTTTTTGGCAAATTGAGTATTAAATAAACTGGTTCTCAGTGAAAAGTTTTTCAGTGTATTGACGTGGAGTCAGGAAAAGTGCTTATAATGTTAAGTGAAAAGAACGGCCTCCAAAAATTGTGTAACTGGTGAGAAGTATATGAAAAGCACATAAATAAATATACCAATTTACATCAGCTGTTAGTTTGAGTATAAACGTATAGTGATAAGTTTTTTCTTTCTCTATTTCCCCAAATTTATGTAAAATTAAAAAATAAAAACACTAACAATAAAATTTGAGAGCAGAAAGCAATCCATACTTTCTTTTGCTGAAAATAAAAAAAAAGTATTTCTTTTTTTCTCTTCTCCTACCTTTGTTAACACTTGGAAAATGTTAGAAAGAAATTCACATGAAATATCCTTCAATATTTTCAAGTGGAAATCCTCTTGGGTTAAATCAAACTTTTTAGTTTCTTCTGCGTTAGACTCCACTGAGTTCTCTGGTTTCTTCTGACAGTGTTCCATATTTTGTAAGACACGAATCAGGCTGTCAATTAGAGGAAGATCCACTGTACAAACAAATCAAGGAATCAGCCAGTTAAATTTGGTTACCATTCCTTCATTCCTGCACATGTACTTAACACCTACTAATACCAGACACCGCTGTATTTTAGGTACTGTAGATATGGCGGTAAACAAGATTGTCAAGGCCTCAGACATCAAGAGGTTTACGTTTTTATACTCTCAAATAAGCAAATGAATAAAACAGATTGAAAAAGAAACCCAAAATGATGAAAAAGAACAGATATCAAAAAATATAATTCAGGAACTGCCCCCCCCCACACACACATTTAAGTTTGTAGTTTGAAAATACCAGGGAAATGGATAAAAAATAGTCAACATGGAGATATATGCTTTAAGTTATTAGATTTCTAAGGATATTTTTTAAAAATGGGGGGCATTATAATTGTATTTTGAGACAGTTATAAAGGAAATGGATAAAAAATAGTCAACGTGGAGATATATGCTTTAAGTTATTAGATTTTAAGGATTTTTTTTTTAAATGAGGGGCATTATAACTGTATTTTGAGAGTTATAAAGTTATTAACCTTACTAAATCTCAGATATACTTACAAAACAAAGCAAATAAATCATATACTGAAGTAGTTCAATATAAATGTACATCATGAAAAACATAATATGACAATATTCAGATCAAACATAACTATCAACACATTTAAATGGTTTAACTCATTTACTGAGAAGAAATCAACACATCTAAAGCAAAGTATTCAGAAAGGTTGAAAAAAATAATATAGACAAAGGTATTAGAGGCAAATGCAAACAAAAGGAAAACAGGGGATATGAACTTTGTATCTGATATAAAAGGATTTAAGCAAAAAAAAAATAAGTATTATGGGAGACAAAGATGGGCAATTTATAATGAATGTCTATATACTGAACAATGTACCATCAACATTCATTAAACTACAAATGATGAAAAGAAAAGGACAAACATATTGGCAGTAAAAGATATTAATTTTCCCTCTTTTCATACCCAATCAAGTCAAAAGAAGTAACTAAGGTTTATGGAAGACCTAATAAGCGTAACAGCTGACAACTCCAACATTTACAGTCCAGCTCAGGCCTCTCTTCTCCACTCCAGACTCAAGACTGTCAGCTCAACTGCTCCAGCTGGATATGGAGTCGACATCTCAACCTTACCAGGTTTAAAAACCAGTCTTTTCTACCTTGCTGCTGCTGCTGCTAAGTCACTTCAGTCGTGCCCGACGCTGTGAGACCCCATAGATGGCAGCCCACCAGGCTCCCCCATCCCTGGGATTCTCCAGGCAAGAACACTGGAGGGGGTTGCCATTTCCTTCTCCAATGCATGAAAGTGAAAAGTGAAAGTGAAGTCGCTCAGTCGTGTCCGACCCTCAGGGACCCTATGGACTGCAGCCTTCCAGGCTCCTCCGTCCATGGGATTTTCCTGGCAAGAGTACTGGAGTGGGGTGCCATTTCTACCTTAGTAAATGGCAATTCTTTTGCACAAAAATGCCAGACAGAGCTTGACTTTTCTCACGCTTCTCATTCTACTAGTCAGCAAATCTTGTTGGCACTATTTAAAAATGATCAGAATCTGACTATTTTTCCCCACCACCTCCCCATTACCACCTCAATCAAGTTATACCATCTCTTGCCTCAAGTTCACAGCAGCCTCCTAACTAGTCTCCCTTTTGCCCCCACAGAAAGCCTGTTAAAGTCTGCTCATGTCTCTCCATCCTCTGCTTAAAACTCCCACAGTTCCCTAACTCATTCAGAGCAAAAGGCAAAATCAGGCCCTCCCCACCCAACCCCCATTACCTCTCTGGCCCCAGGTGCTATTTCTCTTTCCCATGTGGTCACCACCCCAAGCATATACAGCTTCACTGCTCTTCTTCAAACATACCAGGCATACTTCTAACTCGGGGCTTTTACACTTGCTGTTCTGTCTGGAATGCTCTCTGCCCAAGTATTCACATGACTCACTTCATTACTTCTCTCACATTTGTACTCAATGTCATCTCCTCAGTCATGTAACTTATCCACAAATGCAAAAAAGACACTTAAATCTGGAAAACTCACCAGTGGCCACAGGACTGGAAAAGGTCAGTTTTCATTCCAATCCCAAAGAAAGGCAATGCCAAAGAATGCTCGAACTACCACACAATTGCACTCATCTCACATGCTAGTAAAGTAATGCTCAAAATTCTCAAAGCTAGGCTTCAGCAATATGTGAACCGTGAACTTCCAGATGTTCAAGATGGTTTTAGAAAAGGCAGAGGAACCAGAGATCAAATTGCCAACATCTGCTGGATCATTGAAAAAGAAAGAGAGTTCCAGAAAAACATCTATTTCTGCTTTATTGACTATGCCAAAGCCTTTGACTGTGGGGCTCACAATAAACTGTGGAAAATTCTGAAAGAGATGGGAATACCAGACCATCTGATCTGTCTCTTGAGACACCTGTATGCAGGTCAGGAAGCAACAGTTAGAACTGGACATGGAACAACAGACTGGTTTCAAATAGGAAAAGGAGTACATCAAGGCTGTACATTGTCACTCTGCTTATTTAACTTATATGCAGAGTACATCATGAGAAATGCTGGGCTGGAAGAAGCACAAGCTGGAATCAAGATTGCTGGGAGAAATATCAATAACCTCAGATATGCAGATGATACCACTCTTATGGCAGAAAGTGAAGAGGAACTAAAAAGCCTCTTGATGAAGGTGAAAGTGGAGAGTGAAAAAGTTGGCTTAAAGCTCAACATTCAGAAACGAAGATCATGGCATCTGGTCCCATCACTTCATGGGAAATAGATGGGGAAACAGTGGAAACAGTGTCAGACTTTATTTTTGGGGGCTCCAAAATCACTGCAGATGGTGACTGCAGCCATGAAATTAAAAGACGCTTACTCCTTGGAAGGAAGGTCATGACCAACCTTAGAAAGCATATTGAAAAGCAGAGACATTACTTTGCCAACAAAGGTCCGTCTAGTTAAGGCTATGGTTTTTCCAGTAGTCATGTATGGATGTGCGAGTTGGACAGTGAAGAAAGCTGAGTGCCAAAGAATTGATGCTTTTGAACTGTGGTGTTGGAGAAGACTCTTGAGAGTCCCTTGGACTGCAAGGAGATCCAACCAGTCCATCCTAAAGGAGACCAGTCCTGTGTGTTCACTGGAAGGACTGATGTTGAAGCTGAAACTCCAATACTTTGGCCACCTCATGCGAAGGGTTGACTCACTGGAAAAGACTCTAATGATGGGAAGGATTAGGGGCAGGAGGAGAAGGGGATGACCGAGGATGAGATGGCTGGATGGCATCACCGACTCGATGGACGTGGGTTTGGGTAGACTCCGGGAGTTGGTGATGGACAAGGAGGCCTGCTGGCTGCAATTCATGGGGTCGCAAAGAGTCGGACACGACTGAGCAACTGGACTGAACTGAACTGAACTGAATAAAATAGAAATAGATTAGTATCTCCTCAAATGGTACAACATAAATAGCTTAAGCCTAAAACAGCATCATGATTAATGAAGCTCTAGAATCATGGCAGATTAAAGTGAGGAAAAAGGTAAAGATCACCATTATTACATAACCCCAGAGGTACAAGGCAATCCATTAAATAATAAAGAGGCAGAAAAGTGAAAAAACATATCTAGGTTAAACTAAAAGGAGGGTCAGATAAAGTCCAAAATTACCACTGGAACAACCACTAAAAACAGTAAGAGAATTCATCTGGAGAAGGAAATGGCAACGCACTCCAGTATTCTTGCCTGGGAAATCCCAAGAACAGAGAAGCCTGGCGGGCTACAGTCCATGAGTTCGCAAACAGCTGACATGACTTAGTGACTAAGCAACAGACGGAAAATTAATATACAGAAACCCAACAGTCCTCATATTTTCCAACAGTAATCAGTGGAAGATACCACAGACAATAGCAACACACAAAATATTCGCAAATAAACCTAATAAGAAATATGAAGATCTGTATGAAAAAAATCATAAAACATTACTGAGAGACATAAGACTTGAACAAATGGAAAAGCACATGTTCTCAGATACTCTATAAATTTAACATTTCAATCAAAAAAGTCAAGTAGACATTTGGTTTGGTTTTGTTTGGAACTTGTCAATCTAATTCAGTGTTTAAAAAAAAGAATAATAGTCAAAAACACACTGAAATATTAGAATGAAGGAGGACTAGCCCTACTAGGTATCAAAACATAAAGTCTTAATAATTAAAACACTATTGCTATGGATACATGAATAGAACAACAGAAATGAATCAAGTATATATGGCAATATAAAACACAGTAACAATGAACTTTCAAATCTGTGTGGGTAAACTGGTTTATTCACTCAGCAATGCTCAGACAGCTGGGCAGCCATCTGGAAAAAATGTGAAACCACATCTCACATGTAACACCAGAATAAATTCTAGATGGGTCATGGATTTAATTGTATTAGTCATAAAAAATTATTCTGTGAAAGACCATGTGTTTGCAGAGGAAAATATTCATTTTTACTTCTCAATGAAAAAAGCTGCCTAAAAAACAAGAAAAAAAAAAGTATGGATGTGAGTGTATAGTAGTTATCTCTGAATGGTCAAATTACAAGCACTAGATTTCCTTTTATAAATTTAAATTTTTTTTGTATTGAGCATGTGGTATTTTTTATTCAAGGAATAAAAGCACCAAAAAAATGGAAGAAAGGAATAAAATGAACAACAAACACATCTGATGAACCAGAATTTAACTTAGTGAGCTAAAATTATACTTGCCTTTTCCTATCTTTAGATACTCTTGTTCAGTCTGTGAAGCATAGATGGCAGACAACACTGAAAACACAGAGGCCAGCACTGTTTTCTGTTCCTGCAGTATGATGGGCGGATCATCAGACTGGCAGAATTCGTGGCACACCAGGTCAAAAAGTAAATTCCAAGTGTCTTTCCCAGTATCTGGACACTGTACTTGATAAAGATGATGAAGAAAATAATAATTAAAAAACAGAAAACAATTAAATGAATACCTATTGTGCTCCCCCATTCAACATCTTACCAATTGCTTGAATTCCATCGTCTACTGTGGTGAGCAGCTGTAAGATATGCATGTAAACATCGAGCACTTCTGGATTTTCAGAGCTAAATACAAAAAGCAAAAGCATTAAATCAACTCTCAGTCTGTGGAATTGTGACCATTCATTTATTCAGTAAATATTTATGGTACTAGGCACTGCCCTACATGCTAAGGATAAAAAAGGGAACAGGACAAAGTCCTTACATTCTAATGGAGGAAATAGTCAAAAAACAAATATTATGTAGTACAATCAACACACACTGAGCAAGAAGTAAAAATTCGATTTGACCTTGGCCCATGAAAGTAACAATGCAGAAACCTACCAGGTGACAGATACTTCACCATGCTGGTTTACCTGAATCATCAGACAACATCAGACAAAAAGTGACTGAGACTTCTACAGGATGAACTGTAAGGCCCACTGCACCCAGCACTGACAATAACGATGTTCTTAAAACTTCATAGTATCATCTTACCAGCCGAGCTGAGAATACTAAAACCTGGTAAGTATAATTTTTGTGATAAACAGTCTGGATTCCTAAACTCACAGACTTAGTTCTTCAACCACACAATTAAGTAAAAAGATAGTGAACAACTAAAAGATGGTTCTTAAGTACCTACAGCTTGCAGGCACTATGTTAGAGGCTGGGAAAACAGATACATACACGACACCCTTACCTTCATGAAATTTACTGTCTAAAAGCAAAGATGATAATGACAGGGATAATAAATAACAGTAAAGTGATATGAATGTAACACTAGAAGATATCCAAGTAGCAGACTTAATTGTTTGGAGAGTCAGGGAATGTATCCTAAGAGAAAGTTTGCCCTGAAAGGGGCAGAGAAATGTTGGAGGCAGAGACAACATGGTGTGCAATGGCTTGGAGTCACAATGGCTTGGTTCAGTTGAAGGAAATTTCCTATCGCTGAAACAGAGGACAGGAATAAGGATGGAGAAGCACTGTATAGGGCCTTGTAAGCCAGAAAAATCTGGACCTCATTCAAAGGAAGGCAACTGAAGAGTCTGAAGCATCAAAGTGAGGTGATTAGTGTATGTTCTAAAAAGACAGCTCTATAGTCTCGGCCTGGAAAAGCGAGCCTTGAGGCTGGGAACTCAGGTTAAGAGAATGGTGCAGCTGTCCAGCTGTGCAACTGTCCATCGTAGCCTGGCAGGGGCACAGACAAAGTTCCAGAAAAGTCAGGAAAAGACACTTCCCTGGTGGTCCAGTAGTTAAGAATTTGCCTTGCAATGTGGGAGATGCAGGTTCAATCCCCAGGCGGTTCAATGCCCACATGCCAAGGGGCAACTAAGCCCGGTGCACCGCAACAAGTGAGTCTGAGTGTTGCAAACAAAGATCCTGCATGCCACAACTAAGGCCTGCTGAAGCCAAATAAATAAGTATTTTTAAAAAGTTAGGAACAAGGCTTAGAGGTTGACTGGCCATGGGAAAAGGGTGGGATAGGGAAGTGTCAGTAATGGCTTCCACATTTCTCCCACATTATCCAAATGGAATGATTACCTCATTTATTGAGATTGAGAATACTGAAGAAGCAGGTCTGGGGGGAAATGATGAGTTTTATGCTCACCTGGATAAAGGACATAAAATTTAAAGGTTTTATTGTCGAATATTTGGAATTCCCTGGCAGTCCAGTTGTTAAAACTCTACACTGTCACTGCGGAAGGCCCAGGTTCAATTCCTGGTCAGGGAACTAAGATCCTACAAGCCACAGGGAGTAGCCAAAAAAAAAGTAGGGCATGAAGCATTAACAGTGAGTTGACCAGCAGGCAGATCAATTTATAAATTAATTTTCTAGTGACTAGCAAAAAACAGTTTCAGTGAGCTACAAGATCTAGTAATCACTCTTAGGAAGATACCAGAGCCCAAAAGGCAGTCACTTACCGAGACTGGCACATATATGGAAGGAGCAAGAAAACAAATGATATCTGACACTAAATGAAGAAGTTGTCACATGTCCAGTAAAAAATAAAGCACAAAGAAAATCTTTTCCATTTGATATAAAATTATACAAACTGCAGAAGATTTTACCCTACTTCTAAGTAATATTACGGAGACGGCAATGGCAACCCACTCCAGTACTCTTGCCTGGAAAATCCCATGGATGGAGGAGCCTGGAAGGCTGCAGTCCATGGGGTCGCTAAGAGTCGGACACGACTGAGCAACTTCACTTTCACTTTTCACTTTCATGCATTGGAGAAGGAAATGGCAACCCACTCCAGTGTTCTTGCCTGGAGAATCCCAGGGACAGGGGAGCCTGGTGGGCTGCTGTCTATGGGGTCGCACAGAGTCGGACACGACTGAAGCAACTTAGCAGCAAGTAATATTAGTATCAGAACAGGTATTTTGCAACCATTATGATTCTTGCAAAGAGCAAATACACTGTCACCAATATTAGTAGTGAATCAAACCTGTCAAAGATCAGCTATGTGCTACTCATCCCACCGAAAGGAAACTAAGAAGACATACATAAGGATGCTTCTAGCAACGGGGTTTTCCCAGAACATTTTGCACAGAAGAGCTCACCTACCGCACTTGTTTGGCAGCTTCAAGTACACATGGCACAATTCGAAACACTGGCTGCTGTTCAGAATCTTCCTGGGGTTGGTCCAGAGCCTGAACAGCCCCACTTCTAATCCATTCCAACATTAGCTTCTCATCCAAATCAAACAGCTTGTCCACAACCTCCCCAACCTTTACCAGCAAGTCAACTGCAGAGAATAAAAGCAACATTGAAGTAAGAAACAAAATTTTTAAAGCAGTAAGTCTAATCAAAATTCCTAAAACTATGTCAAGAAAGCTAAATCTTATCAAAGCATTACTTATTCCAAGCGCAATCTGTTTACTATCTTCGTTTAAATTTGCTTGTGTTCCTTCATTTTCAAGTGGGAGATTTATCAGTATCTTGAGAGCTTAAGAAGAAAGTTTATATCTTGAACTGAAATAGTTTCTCACCTAACATTTAGTTTTTAAGTGACCTCTAGAAATAGTTAGGTGGTTTCCTAAAAATTAAATATAATTTTAAAGATTTTTTTTCTAGATTACATGGTGACTTACCATTTGTTGAACTTGACATGATAAAGCAAATACTATCATAAATAGCTGGATTTTCTCGAATTCTTTCAACCCAGACACTGGCCACTTCTGTCTGGGAAAGGCAAGTAAGCAACAACCTACGTGAAAAATGTGAGCTTAATAGCTATCTTTCAAAACAGTAAAGAAAATTCAAGAGGGAAAGGGCAACTCTATTCTCCTGGGTCCCCTTATGGGTGAGTATAAAGAATCCATAAAAAGAAGAAAGCATACCTGCTTGTTTCCAGCAGAGTAGGAGGGTCTGAATCATACAAACAGTGCAGCAATACCTGGCTACAAAAACAAAGAATGGTAACCCCAAATGCCTCACTTCTCTCATTTCAAATATCACAACAGAATGTTTAACTTTTTAAACATTTTAATTGTGAAAATATGGCTTACAAACATAAAAACCAGGAAGACACAAATCTACATTTGGGCAACAATTATAAAGCAAGACATAGAACAGAGCTGCATCTCTGTAGCCACTCTGTGTCTCTTACGAATCACAGTTCTCCTTCCCACCTAGAAATGACTACTATCCTGACTTTTCCAGCAATCATTTTCCTGGTTTACCCTATAGTTCACTTATATATTTTGGTTTTGAACTTCATATGAAAGAAATGATATTGTATGCACTCTTTTGCATCTGAGCTCTTCTGCCCAACACCATCTCTTTACAATCTACCCATCTTGTTCCTGTAGCTGCAGATTCACTGCTGTGGAGCATTTCATTGAATGAATATAAAACAATTTATTTTTCCAGCCTACTACTGATGAACATTTGGGTTGGTTCCAATTTGGGGCTATTTCAAGCAATAGTCATAATACTTTTTGTATGAGTATCCTGATTTATGTGTGCAATTTCTCTTACCATATACCTATAAGCGGCATCACTGGGTCACAGTGCATCTTCTAATTTGACTAAGTAATGCCCAACTGTCCCAAAGTAGCTGAAGAAATATACATCTCATCAGCAATGTACACTGTTCCATATTACTTTTAAGATAAATATTTAATTAAATTTATAAAACTTGTCAATATTACTCATTCAGATTTTTACTAGGTATCAGTTCAGTTCAGTCAGTCAGTCATGTCCGACTCTTTGCGACCCCAGGAATTGCAGCACACCAGGCCTCCCTGTCCATCACCAACTCCTGGAGTCCACCCAAACTCATGTGCATCGAGTCGGTGATGCCATCTAGCCATCTCATCCTCTGTCATCCCCTTCTCCTTCTGCCCCCAATCTCTCCCAGCATCAGAGTCTTTTCCAATGAGTCAACTCTTCACATGAGGTGGCCAAAGTACTGGAGTTTCAGCTTTAGCATCATTCCTTCCAAAGAAATTCCAGGGCTGATCTCCTTCAGAATGGACTGGTTGGATCTCCTTGCAGTCCAAGGGACTCTCAAGAGTCTTCTCCAACACCACAGTTCAAAAGCATCAATTTTTCGGCACTCAGCTTCACAGTCCAACTCTCACATCCATACATGACCACTGGAAAAACCATAGCCTTGACTAGATGGACCTTTGTTGGCAAAGTAATATCTCTGCTTTTGAATATGCTATCTAGGTTGGTCATAACCTTCCTTCCAAGGAGTAAGTGTCTTTCAATTTCATGGCTGCAATCACCTTAGAATCCTTCAATTTGGAATAGTTCCTCAGTCTGTCCTTGACTTTCAGGACCTTGTAGTTCAAAAGCATCAATTCTTCAGCGCTCAGCTTTCTTCACAGTCCAACTCTCACATCCATACATAACCACTGGAAAAACCATAGCTTTGACTAGACGGACCTTTGTTGGCAAAATAATAGGTATCACTAGACACCAAACATAATCCTGAATCGTTTATTCCATGAATGATTACAAGTTATGGAAGAATAAATACCTTAAACTAGGATCTTAAAGTCCTTCCACACCTAGAAGAGGTAATAACCTCTATTTTGGAGGCCCCAGGTACTTGAATCCTGTGATAAGCCCTACAGCTCTTCCTGAAAATAACCTAGAACAGTTTTCTTAACCTACTGTAGGCACATATTTCTTTAAGATTCTGATTAACAGAATTAGAAGAGACCTATCCTCTAAGCAGAAGTATGAGACCCTTTGAAGTCACAGGGGCAACCCTGTATCCTTTAGTCTGTTGGCAAGCCATTTCACCCACCATCTAAGTCAAAATTCTCAGGGTGACTATGGTCAACAAGTCCTGTTGTTTTAGACTCCAGCTCTGCGCCTCTGGATTCCCTGAGCCTGAACTGTTTTGGACTCTGGTCAGGTGCTCCATCGCCAAGCTCTGCCCCACTGGTTCTTATCCCATGTGGGTGACAATTCGGGCTGCTTTGCAACCAATGCTGAAAACAGACTTAAATTCTGAATCGTGTCCACAAATAGTATGGAAGCCCTCAGATACATCATCAACACAGAGTGAAGTCCTGGAGCATGCTCACCAGGAGAAAGGAAGTACTACATTCCACGTTTCCCTCCCTCTTATGTATAAGGATTTCCTTAGGGATATGAAATATGAATCTATCTTTTAAAAACATAGTTATTATGTAGTAAAACTTACCCAAGATTTTTATCACTGCTGATGGACACACATATCTCCTGGAAACAGGCCATATTACCTAATATTCCCACACAGATTTCCTGCCAAATCAAATATCACATGTCACAATGGCTCTAAGGTGAAAGACATATACAAAAATAACAACTTGGAAAAAAAAAACTTTCACTGAGCCAAGTTTGGGGACAGAAAAAGGGAAGCAGCACACGGGAGCATACTGCCTGTACCCTAATTTGACAACTGTCCAGTAGTATTTGAGAGAAGATGAAAAACACATGAAAAAGAAAGATCAAAGGCAGGCAGGAGTTTGTGGAAGAAGAAATCTTATGGATGAACTGAGTCATAATTGATTGATAGGATTTGAATGTACAAACAAGACAGACATTCAAATGAGAGGGAAAGCGTCAGCCAAGGCAGGAAGGAATAATGCAACAGAGTGAACAAAGGCTAACACAGAAAGCTGCCTGTATTAGCACACTACTGGGTCAGACACAAAGTCCGCTCAGGTTTTTCCACGACATCTTACACAAACAAACTTTTTGGCCAACCCAGTATTAGTAGCACATGGTGGGAGGAGAGCCTGAGATAAACCCAGAAGATAGAAAGGATCAGGATTAAGGCCCCTAAATGTCATGTTGAAGAGTTTAGACTTAATCTGAGTTATCTGAAGTCATGAAGGTCCTCAAGAAAGTAGTTAACACTCTATAATATTTTAGGAAAATTATATTGGCAGCAAAATGTGTAACACATGATAGTGAAAAATTTTTTAAAGAAGCTAACTTGACTAGTAACAGCTAATACTTATTTAGCACTTACTATTCCCAGGCACTACCCTAAGCACTTTCCATGTACCATTTCATATAATAATTTATGAGGTATGTACCATCATTATCCCCATTTTTCAGATGAGGAAATCAAAACATCAGAAGTTAAACAACTTGCCCAAGATCTCCTACTAGAAAACAACAAAATTCCAGAGGCTGAGCATTTAACTACTATCTCACACTGCATCTCTGAAATCAAGGTGAAGGAAGATGAGGGTGGCAATGGCAGATATAGAAATGGATGAAGTGGAGAAAGACTCAAGTGAAACCAGAATAATATGATGGGAGGAAAGAGAAGCAACTGAACATAACTCTTAGGTTTCAAGTTGTTTTATTTCTCCAGTAGGACAGATTGGTTCCATTGACAAAAACAATTAGAAAAGAAAGCACAGGAAAGAACACAATGAATTCAGTTAGGATAGTGCTTCCAAACTTGCTAGAACATAAAAATCACTCAGGGAATGTACTGAAAATACCAATTTCCATGTCCCATCTCAGATCTATTGAATCAGAATCCCCAGAGTAGGGTGTGGGAAGTTGTTTATCAAGCACATCATGTGATTTTGAAAACTGGATAAGTGCAACAAGCACTGAGTTTGAACATATACAATTCTGGATTGGAAAATGTAGCATGCAAGCAGACAGTGCTTGATGAAAGGTCAGAGACAGAACACCAGAAATCAGAAGGGAGGCATCCCACAAACACATATTTGCCACTTAAAGAAAGATGTCGAGTAGATGAACTCACCAAGTAAGTGTATAAAAAGAGGACAAAGGATCTGATGTACACCTTAAAAGACGCATGTAGGAAGAAAGTAAAAAGACAAAACAAGTAACAGAGAAGTGACTGGAGAGGTCAGAGACCAGGACAGTGGGGTGGCACCAAAGTTAAATGAGTAAAGAGCTTCAGTAAAATGTGGGTGGTCAAATGTAGGGAAAGCAGTAAACAAAACGGGGGCAGAAGAGCAGCACACACCTTGCCCTTAAAAACTAGAGGGAATAACTGAACTTCCAACCAAACACCCAGTTTTCCAGCCTCAGCTACTCACTGGAATAACCAGGGGGGACTTTAAAAGTTGTCTGGAGCCTCACATTTGGTGACACTGTTTGATCTGGGAATGGCCTGACCTGCAATTTGTAAGAAGCTTCCTAGGACAAAGCTTCTCAAAATTTGGGCCCTCGTCCTGGTCACAACCTGCCTAACATTACTTGGAAACTTGTCAGAACTCTTTAATCCTATCCAAAACTACTGGATCAGACCCTGGGGGTGAACCCAATAATCACTGATTCTGGGACACGCTGCAGTTGGGAAGCAAACATTTTAGGTGATTCTAACATGTGTCAAAGGCTGAGAATCACTGCCATGAACATGCTATGGTTCAGAGACATATATAATTAATAACAGGACTAAGTCCTAAAAGAAGCAATTCTTATTTTCTTAAAATCAAATAAGCTTATTTTCTTTAAGTACTAAGTACCTAAATTTGAAAAAGCTAGGAGAAAGTCATGGAACTGTCAAATCTTTATATTAATATAACAACCTAAGGAAAAAGTGGTTCATTGCTTCAAGAGGCCCTAACTCAGGTGGTGCATTATACGAAATAAAATTTTAAGCCAACATTCAATTTGTAAAAATATACTATAGAATTCTCCACTTGCATCATAATTTCAAAGAAAGAGAGACAATACAGTACAGTAATTACATGGAAGTCAGGCAGATTAGGCTCAAATCCCAGCTCCATTCTTTCTTAGTTGTATAACCCCAGACAAACTTCTTCACCTGAGACTTGGTTCTTTTATTTACAAAGAAGAGATAAATGCTTACCTCACAGATAGTAAAATGAAAATACCCAGTAAATAGCAGTCATTCATAATTATAATTACTTAATAAATATTTACGAATCAGCCACAACATACACAGCACAGGGCAACCTAAATGGCACTAAAGCACAGAAGACAATGAGAAGTACAGAACTGTTTTAGTGTGTTTACTGTCATCACTGGTCACTGAGAGATTACTTATTGGGGAAGTCTTGGAAGAAAAGTACCACCTTGGAAAACAGATGTGAATACTGAGAGGAGATGGAAGGCACACAGAGGGAGGCCCGGAGAAGGTAATGATCACAGTAAGCTCCTGAGGTGAGGAGCAGACAGGCCATGCTAAATCAGAAGATGACCTGGAGGGCAGATTTTATGCAAGAAAGAAAATCAGATTCTAATTATGGAAAGTACTGAGCTATAGCTGTGTTTAGAATTAAGGTTTTTTTAAGCAATGGAGGACTTTATGACTTAAAAAAAAAAGGCAATAAACTGAGAAGCGCGTAGTCCAGGCATTGGTCCCTGTTCTGCCACATATTAGCAGCATAATGATAGCTATGACTATCTATAGTGTCTACAGCTATTAAATCTAAGTATTGATCTCCCTGGCCCAGCCCAAATCTAAAATTCTATGACTGTAATAATTTTAAATAGCACATTACCTGGTACCTGATAATGTTCAATAAACATTTGCAGAGTGACAAACATCTGCAGACTGATCTGTAGCCACTTCAGACAGTAAAGTGAGAAAAATGAAAGACTAGCCAGCACTCTTAGGCCACTGCTCCAAAGAGGCAGCTTTAGAAAGGTACATACTTACTCTTAATCGAGGACATTTGGATTTGGCCAGTACTCCCATAAATATGTCAGGAGCATTAAATTCTTGGAGAAACAAAGCCACATCCTGAAAATAAAAGTGATTATTAACTTGGATGCTGAATATTCCTCCTTAAACCCAATAGCTTAGGCAACCTTAAAAAAAAATGAATTTCATATACACTTCTTTTCAAGCACAAGGTAAAAAATGCATAAGGCTAGGAATTGTGTCCACAGACAAAAGTAACATTAGAGCACTGTGGTATACGGTCTCAAGGCAATGGAACAATTCCACAGGCAAATCTGAAGTGACTGTGATATTCCAGAGGACCGTCCTCCTTTCTCTGCCTTGGATGCAGTTATCTTATGATCTTTCTACCCACCAGGAATTCTAATTCATTCAAACACATTGCTGATTCCAGGTATCATGCTAGAACATGGGAGAAAGGGGAAAAAAGTAAGTCATGATTTTTGTCTTCTAAGAGCTTAACACCTGACAGAGAAAAGAGATAAAAGCTCCTATTGGGTCATGCCCAAAATCAGAACTTTTGTTTTCAAAATCCTGAACAGAAAAAATTCTGATCACAGTGTAATTGCAACAGCTTCACATGTTCAGCCGAGAGAGTCTCCCAGGGCCTAAAGGGACACACCACACAGGTGAATGAACTGGGGGTGGACATGTGGCCCAACCTCACTAGAAATGTGAACCCCAAAACTAAATCAATTAGCTGTGGAGATTTTCCTTGTAAAATACTGAAATAAAATTAAGCTTCTGGCTGCCTATTGCCTTGTATATTCACCAAACCTATGGCGTATATTTGCAATAGTTTAACTTATAACACATGCTACGTGGCTCAAATGAAAAATGCCCTTCAAAGCACCCTCAAAGAGAAAGGCAGTAATCCTTCAAAGCAGCTGAAACTGTGGTAACTTGCATGACTGCTAGATAGGAGAGAAATACTATACTTATTCAGAGATCATGGTCAGACAGAACAATATTTTCAAGGATATACTCCAAACTGAAAGTCACAGCACCAGATGCTCTCCACCCTAAGTGATCAAGCTGTCTGTCAAGTGGGCATCTCTCTGCAGCACGCAGGGATTTACTTATTTAATGACAGTTAATGACTCCTGGAGTAGCACAAGGTAGCCCAGTATCAATGCCAATAATAGTAACAGCAATGAACATTTCTTGTACAAGCAGTAAATCCCAGAGAAGTGGTTTGCACACTATCTCATTTAATTCTGAAAACAATCTTAAGAAGTAGTTACGATCATTACACTAATAAGCAAACTCAGGTTTTAAGAGGTTAAGTAACCTGCCCAAGGTTATACAAAAAGTAGGAGAACAGAGTCAGAATTTGAAATCTGATCAAGCCCATGCTCTTAGCCAGCTGCTGCTGCTGCTGCTGCTGCTGCTAAGTCGCTTCAATCGTGTCCGACTCTGTGCGACCCCATAGATGGAAGCCCACCAGGCTCCCCTGTCCCTGGGATTCTCCAGGCAAGAACACTGGAGTGGGTTGCCATTTCCTTCTCCAATGCATGAAAGTGAAAAATGAAAGTGAAGTCGCTCAGTTGTGTCCGACCTTCAGCGACCCCATGGACTGCAGCCTTCCAGGCTCCTCCGTCCATGGGATTTTCCAGGCAAGAGTACTGGAGTGGGGTGCCATTGCCTTCTCCATCTTAGCCAGCACACCATATTAACTCTAACTCTTCGTTATTCATCCACTCATTCGATCCTCATAAAATATTTACTGAAAAACTCAAGTAATAGGCACTGTTTTGAACTCTGGAGACATACTAGGGATAAGGTCTTAGTCCCATCTAGTTTTCCTTCTAGAGGGATAAACAAATAATAAATATACAAACAACTAATCTATTAATACATAAATTCTAAGTATGATAACAAGATGATATGTGCTAGAAACCAAGGTAAGGGGGCCTACTCTAGATATATCAGAGACGGTATCTCTGAAGAAGTGATGTTAAGCTTTTAAGACAAGGAACTTAAATCCATCAGAAGAAACAGGCTCAAAACAATCACTGAATAACAAGAATGAACAGGTTCCACAAGAGCAGAGGAGAGGAATCCTGCCTGGAGTGTCTGGGGAGACATCACAGGAGAGGTGACATCTGAGCTGGGCCATGAAAGATGGGGAAGATTTTGTGGGGTGGAGGACATTCCGTGCCGGGAGCTGCATGAGCAGAGTATGAGCGCATGAGAATGCAGGAAGCGCCTGGAAGCCTCTGGCCCTGCTCAAACACTGAGTCGCAGGGGATAAGGCTGGGATGAGCTTCACTGGAAGGACTCTATGCCAGAGAATCAGCAAGCAGCTCTGTTCTCCAGAGGCACTTCAAGAACCACCACAAGAGGACAAAGGGAAGACCAAGAGCATGACCCTCCCTCCACCCACGATCTCAAACAGTAGCTCTATTTCACCTTTTTATATCTGAGGTTTTCACACTAATATTTCATTTTAAATGAGTTTTATTTCTTAAAAAAAATGTTTTCAAACCATAGCTTCTTAACAATTGGAGGACAAACAGAGAAGACTTGAACAATACTCTCAACCAACCTGACCAAACTGACATTTACAGGACACTCCACCCAGCAACAGGAGTATACACATTCTTTTTAAGAGAACATGGAACATTTACCAAGACAGATCAAATCTGGGCCATAAAATGAGTCTCAATACATTTAACAGAATTCAGAGTGTTCACTAACCACAGTAATAGAAAGATATCTGAAAAATCCCCAAATATTTGAAACCTAAACAATGTACTGCTAACTCATTAACCAAAAAAAATTAAGGAAAATTAGAAAGTATTAATTGAACTAAATGCAGTGAAACACAACATATCAGAAGCTGTACAACAGTTCTGAAGCAATATTTAGAGGAATAGTTACAGTGTTGAATGCCTATATTGAAAAAGAATGATCTCATATCAACAACCTCAGCTTCGTCCTTAAGAAATTATACAAAGAAGACCCTATTAAACCAGAGTAAGCAGAAGAAAGGAAATAATAAAAGATCAAAGTGGAAATCTATGAGGCAGAAAATAGTAAAGTAACAAAGAAAAATCTGTGAGGATTAAGGAACCATCACCACAGATACTAAAAGGATAATAACATACGACTACGCCAATAAATTCAATAACTTGGATGAAGTGGATTAACTTCCTGAAGAACACAAACTACCACAGTAACCAGAACAGCCCTACAGCTATTAAAGAAACTGAATTTACAGTCTTCCCACAACTAACAACCACTAAATGGTGAGTTTTATGGTAATGATTTGTATCTCAATAAAACTCATTTTTTTAAAAAAAAGTAACATATGTATACACCAAACAAAAAACAAAATTTTCCCACAAAGAAAACTCCAATATCAGATGGCTTCACTGGTGAATTTCAGCAAATATTTAAGGAAGCATCGACAGTAATTGTACACAGACTCTTCCTGAAATGCAAAGACGAAAAACTTCCCATCTCATTCTGTGAAGACAGCATTACCTTGGTACCAAACCAGACAATGAAAAGAAACCAATCTCTCATGAATATACATGAAATTTCTAAACTACATTTTAGTAACTTGAAAATCAATCAATGTAGTTCATATTCACAAACCAAAAATAAAAACCACATGACCAACTCAACACATTTAGTGAAAGCATGACAAAATCCAGAGACTTAAGGACTGAACCATTCACCATCTCCTTACTCAGCAGTCTTTTCAGTTTCATTTCCAATTCCATACCTCATCCATGGACATATCCCATACTCTGCAAATTTCATTCTCCATTTCTTCATCAAGCTCCATCTGCTGCTCCTCGTCATCTGAGCTGGATTTGGCATTTTCAGGGCTAACCATCTTCAGAAACACAAAGGAAGAAGATGAATAAAGGCTGTCCATAGCACTCCTCCAGTAATAATATCCCATAATCGTTTAGAAGTCACAAAGATTAGTATCCTCAAAGTACCTTCTTCTGCAAGAAGCTTATTTAAAAAAAACTAGTACCTGGGGCACCTTGGGGAAATACTGCTGCTAGGCACTGGGGTAGAAATATAAAGGTAAGTAAGATTTAATCACTTACTTCCAAGTAGTTTAGGATCCAGTGGGGAAAAGACATATAAACTGATAATCACAACAGAAAAGGTAAGTGATTCAACTGAACTGTGGACAGAGTCATGAAAACAAAACGATGGATCAGTGACCTATGTCTGGAAGAAGTTTTCCCAAACTTCTCTTAGGAGGGGATACTGAAGCTAAATCTGAGGGGAAATCGGAGTTTGTCATTCTAAAGAAGAAGAGGAGATAGAGAAAAGTACAAGAGTTCAGAGTTAAGAAAAGGCCTAGTATGTGTGGGGAATGATGAGCAGTTTAGCGAGCCATGGGCAGATAAATCTGGAAAAGCTGCAAAGAGCCCTGGCTTCCAGTCTAAGAAATACGAGTTTTCCACTGCAGGCAACAGTAACTATGAGGAACTCCCATGGACAACTTTTTTTTTTTTAGATTATTCGGGCAGCTGTGCAGAAGATGGACTAGGGAGGACAGTGATTGAAAGTAGAGGGAAAAGTTAGGGAAACATGAGAAGAACGTTCTCATTTACTGAGAGGTTCCTAACAATAATACAAATACTACCCCACTTTATAGAAACTAGGAAAGAAGTCGGTTACGTGACTTGCCCGAAGTCACGGAGGGCAAACCGCGCTTTTGACATCAGAGCTGCACGAAGCCCAAATAACCATTTATTTATTCTACTACAGCGAAAGTCCTCGAAACAGATAAATTACGACCTGGGCTTCAGAAACGACAGCGGCAATGGGAGCAAAAACCCACTGCATCACATGCATTGCATGTAAGCAATGCATTTACATGGTCACATATATTTGGAAATTTTGTAAAAATAAAACATTCTAACCAAAAGCATTCCAGCATCTCTGCCATTACACTTCCCCTTTGTATTGAGGGGCACAAAGAGTGGCGCCCGGCAGTTTTGGGGTCCGCGAGTAGACAGCCTGGAGGCCAGGGGTGAGGCCCGGCCGCCGAGGCTTGGGGAGAGGTCGTCGAAGGGACGTTGGCTTCCCGGGGCAGTGGGGGGGCTGCCCGAGGCGGGGCGGTCGCCTGGGGAGAGTAGGGGGAGCCCACGCGAGGCGCGCGTTTCTGCACCTGGATGAGCCCGCTGAGGACGCCGAAGAGCCAGTGCTTGCTGTAGACCGTGCTACCTATGCAGTCCCCCCCGGCCGCGGCCTCCTCGTCCTCGTCCCGACTCGGCGGCGGTGGCGACGGGTTGCGGTCCATGATTCGGCCGCCTCTGGCGCGCGGGAGCTCCTCCGGAAGCCTCGGGAGGAGGCGAGACTGCCAGGCGCCAGAAGGCCCAGCGCAGCTCCCGCCACAGCGCCCCCTGCTGCCCGGAGCCCTGCCGGCCTGAATACCCGCCCAATGCATATGCCCACTGGGATGGGGAGCCCAAATGTCTTGGTCTTACCCCAGCGCTCTACCCAGGACTCCAGAGCGGTTATATTCATAATTGTTATTTGTCACCCTCCCTGGACCACATATTCCATCTCTCCAGGAGCTCTTAGCTTGATTGCAATGGCCAGGGTGTGGGGGCAGGGAACAGGACGATGAATCCACTACAGATGTTAAACTATTCGACCTCTGATCTTGGGCACAGTTGCCATTCTTAAAAACATCAGTCTTCTTCCAGGTGTGTTCGGAATCCTGGGAAAGACGAAAGTCACCAGTAAGAATGTCAGTATTACAACTCAGTTCAGTTCAGTCGGTCAGTCGTGTCCGACTCTTTGCGACCCCATGGACGGCAGCACACCAGGCCTCCTTGTCCATCACCAACTCCCGGAGTTTACCCAAAGTCATGTCCATTGAATCGGTGATGCCATTGAGTCGGTGATGTATTTTCAGCTCCTGCTGCTATTTAGTCTGATGGTACTAAACCTCAGACCCCACACTCCCCCACACCCCACAGCAAATATTCTAGAACACCCCTTTAAGGAAATGAAATTTACAGATGATATAACCAACCTCAACATGTAATTTCAATAATACCAATATGATTCCCTGGAGAAGGAAATGGCAACCCACTCCAGTATTCTTGCCTGGAGAGTCCCATAGACAGAGGAACCTGGCAGTCTGTGGGGTCGCAAGAGTGGGACACAACTTAGCGACTGAACTACTACTACTAAAATTCGCATTGGAGAAGGAAATGGCAACCCATTCCAGTATTCTCGCCTGGAGAATTCCAAGGACGGAGAAGCCTGGCGGGCTGCAGTCCATAGGGTCACAGAGAGTCGGACACGGCTGAGTGACTAACATACACACGCATTATGATTCCCTTACAGAAAGGAAAAATAAAATTAATTTAAAATAAAATAATATGTATTTTAATGTTTTAACTGCTCAGGCACAACAGTCCTAGAAGATATCAATATACTAAAGATCTCCAATTTTGGCACATACATATCAGATTACTGTGAGCCTCATATTTACAAATGGAGAATGACATAGGTGTGGTTCCTGAGGGACCCTGCTTCTCAAAATTATGAACAGATGATGGTAAAATTTCTAACAAAATAAAGTTTCAATTTACATAGCAATTGCACTTATGGAAAATTTTAAAGTATATTAAAAGTGAGCAAAAAATACTCTGCATTAATATATAAAATACAAGTGGGTCTTAGGCTCAAATAATTATACACATTTTTTCACCTTTTGTTCAGGGGCAGACTTTGTGGTATTTGAATTATTCAGTTTTGGAAGCCCATTTTAGGGAAAAGACTACAAAATTACAAACATTAAATTAGTTACAATATGAAATATTTATTTAGAATGGGAAAAAAGAAATCACAGCAAATCACCAATTTAAAGTAGCCAACGAATACCTTAAAGTGAAATCCAGAAAAATACCTGTTTTTATTAATAAGCAGCCTGACACACTTCTACAATCCTTTTTTCTTGTTTTAATAGACTTTATTTTTCAAGCAGTTTTAGGTTCACAGCAGTATTAAGCAGAAGGTACAGAGATTTCCCATAGAATCCTTACCCCTACTCATAGATACCCTCCACCATTATCAACATTCTCCACCAAAAACAATAAACAACATTTGATACAATTGTTGAACCTACATTGGGGTATCATTATCACCCAGAGTCGATAGTTTACATTAGGGCTTACTCTTGGTGTTGTACATCCTATGAATCTGGCAAATTTGGTGGTAGTGGTGGTAAAGAATCCACCTGCCAATGCAGGAGATGGTAAGAGACAGGCATTCGATCCCTGGATTGAAAAGATCCCCTGGAGGAGGGCATGGTAACCCACTCCAGGATTCTTGCCTGGAGAATCCCATGGACAGAGGAGCCTGGGGGGCTGCAGTCCATAGGGTTGCAAAGAGTTAGACATGACTGAAGCGATTTAGCATGCATGCAAGCCCACTGGGGCATCTTTATCATCCAGAATCCATAGTTTACATTAGGGCTCACTCTTGGGGTTGTACATTCTATGGCCCTGGCAAATTTATAATGGCAAGTATTTACCATTATAGTATCATAAAGAGTAGTTAGTTTCACTGTGCTAAAAATCCTCTGTGCTCTGAATATTTGCAATCCTTTTTCAATATAGTTTTTGCTATGGTTTCTTTGATCACCTTTTTGTATGACAATGGCCTTGTAAGGTCATTTTCTATGACAAAAAAATTGGTAATTTTGTCTTTAGCATAGTTGTTTAAATATTTAAAAATTATTATTGGTATTTTAGGAAATTATTATTGGTAGTTGAAAGTTCCTTTCAGCTTCATAGCTTGTTATTGATAATATTCTGTAAAGTTCTGACTGCTTGTACTTTTCTTTCATTTTCATGGTGTCAAACTTCCCTATGCTGGGGGAGTATTTTCTACTCAGCAGAATCGTTTGTACAAAAAAATAATTATTCACTTTTTTGAAGGGTTAGAGTTGTCTATAGACCCCTTTTGGACTACTGTATTGTTTGGAGGAAGATTTGATCTTTTACAATAATTGTAGAATAATCAAAGTTTTCATTTCTTCTTGAGTCAGTTTTTGTAAATTGTGTTTTTCTAAGAATTTGATGATTTTTATCAAGTTTTAAGCTTTACTGCCAAAGTTTTTCATGGTGTTCCTAATATCCTTTCCACGATTTGGAGCACAGAGTTGTGGACAGATAATTGCTCCATATAATGGTCCATATATGGTTTATATAGCACGGTCCGTGTTCTGAACATAAAGCTGGCATGCCCTCCATGTGGAGGGCCGACTATACAGTGCCATTTTATATGAAGCACTTAGTATTTGTGGATTTTGGTTTCTGCAGGGGTCCTGAAACCCATCCCCAGCAGTTATCAATGGATAACTGTAGTTTTACTCTGAATAATTACTGTTGTTTATTAGTACATTATCTCCTTTTAAAAAACAATGATGTTTATTGATCATCCCCATAGTATTAAATCATGTCCAACCCTTCTGCGACTCCATGGACTGTAGCCCATCAGGCTCCTCTGTCCATGGGATTTCCCAGGCAAGAATACTGGAGTTGGGTGCCATTTCCTTCTCCAGGGGATTGAACCTGAGTCTCCTGCATTGGCAGGCAGTCTCTTTACCACTGAGCCACCCGGGAAGCCCTAGAGTATTAAATACCAAAGACAAATTGACTTTACAAGCATTTATTAATTATTTTTTGTGCTCCTTATACACTATCAAGTACTGCAGATACAGAATGCAGTAATTTAGTTCTGTACCATCCCTGCTCCCTTGGGGCTCATAGCCCTACCCTGCACAGAGTGAGAGGCAGCTCAGTACAGCTTAGTACTGGCCAGAGGCTGGCCAGCAGGTCTGCAGTGATTGGGGTCTTCGCCGCTCCGGCCCCATTCATTGGCAAACTGGTTGGCCCTCGAGTCCTCCCACCCGTAGCCACTGTCTCCATACTTACACAAGCCTGTGACTCTCTGAGCATTCTCTCTGGCATCACTGGAATGGAGAAGCGTGGGGAGGAGATTAATCCAGGGCTGATGAGCCACAGCTGCACGCTCCCCATCTCTCCTCTTCCCAAGGAATCAATGACTCTGAGAGGAGCCAAGGAAAGAGGGGCTAAAACTCTGAGTCAGCACACCTCAGCCCAACTTAGCCCCGTGCTGGGTGAATAGCTCTCATAGGGAGAGGGTTGAGCATCGCTGTTTCCACCAGCCTCATTCTGCTCTTCAGCCACTCAGACCTCACACTGGACACAGAGCAGGAGGGTGGGTAAGAGGAGGAGGGCCCACAGCCCTAAGGGAAGTTCTCCAGGGCCTGGCCCCTTCATATTCTCCAAGGCAGCCGAGCTCTGCTCAACCATCCCTGCATTACCAGCGTCCCTGGTACCTGGTCACTTTAGCAGCCCAGGTGCTCCCTGGTCCCCTTTGGGTAGCATCATAGTTCCCTGGGAGTGGAAGTATTTGTCTGAATCTTTGTAGTTGGCTTCTCTCACATCAGTAAGAAGTGGCAACCCACTCCAGTATTCTTGCCTGGAGAATTCCATGGACAGGGAAGCCTGGCAGGCTACAGTCCACGGGGCCACAAAGAGTCAGACACAACTGAGCGACTAACACTATTACTACTCTCTCACGTCAGAGTAGGCCCTCCGTATGTCTTTAGCCCCTGGAAAGGAACAGAAAAGGATGAGATGAACCTGATAATATCTTGGCAAAATAGAGAAATGATACATTTTCTTCCCACTGAGTCCAAATTTCAGCCTTTGAGTAAGCCCTTGGAGATTATTATATTGGCTTGAAATAAATATTCCTTTACTTTTCACTTCCCTGATTTAAACTTGTGAGAATCACACTTGGTGCAAGTTTTATTGTTTGATTCTATTCTAAGCCTGTTGGTACTTTGTTTCTGGTGGGGTGTGATGTGTGCAAGAAGAGGTCAGATGCTCTTTAAAGGACATTTGTTTGTACAATGAACCTCTACCTGGAAAAATACAGGAACGGCTCTGACCAGAACTTGAGAACAAAGGCAATACTGAGGGAGGCTGCAGATACAGGATAGTTCCAACAGAGCAAAGGGGAAAATATTCATCCCTGTACACTCAGCGAGGACAACTTGGTTCTGCATACATCTGAGTTCAGTTCAGTCACTCAATTGTGTCTGAATCTTTGCAACCCCATTGACTGCAGCATGCCAGGCTTCCTGTCGGTCACCAACTCCCGGAGCTTACTCAAACTCATGTCCATAGAGTCAGTGATGCCATCCAACCATCTCATCCTCTGTCATCCCCTTCTCCTCCTGTCTTCAATCTTTCCCAGCATTGGGGTCTTTTCCAGTGAGTCAGTTCTTCACAACAGGTGGCCAAAGTATTGGAGTTTCAGCTTCAGCATCAGTCCTTCCAATGAATATTCAGGACTGATTTCCTTTAGGATGGACTGGTTGGATCTCCTTGCAGTCCAAGGGACTCTCAAGAGTCTTCTCCAACACCACAGTTCAAAAGCATCAATTCTTTGGTGCTCAGCTTTCTTTATAGTCCAACTCTCACATCCATACATGACTATTGGAAAAACTATAGCTTTGATTAGACAGACCTTTGTTGGTAAAGTAATGTCTCTGCTTTTTATCATGCTGTCTAGGTTGGTCATAGCCTTTCTTCCAAGGAGCAAGCATCTTTTAATTTTATGGCTGCAGTCACCATCTGCAGTGATTTTGGAGCCCCCCAAAATAAAGTCTCTCACTGCTTCCATTGTTTCCCCATCTATTTGCCATGAAGTGATGGGACCAGATGCCATGATCTTAGTTTTCTGAATATTGAGTTTTAAGCTAACTTTTTCACTCCCCTCTTTCACCTTCATCAAGAGGCTCTTTAGTTCTTCTTCGATTTCTGCCATAAGGGTGGTATCGCTCCATATCTGAGGTTATTGATATTTCTCCTGGCAATCTTGATTCCAGCTTTTGCTTCATTCAGCCCAGCATTTCACATGATATAGTCTGCATATAAGTTAAATTACCAGGGTGACAATATACCGCCTTAATGTACTCCTTTTCCTATTTGGAACCAGTCTGTTGTTCCATGTCCAGTTCTAACTGTGGCTTCTTGACTTGCATACAGATTTCTCAAGAGGCAGGTCAGGTGGTCTGGTATTCCTAGCTCTTGAAGAATTTTCCACAGTTTGTTGTGATCCACACAGTCAAAGGCTTTGGCATAGTCAATAAAGCAGAAATAGATGTTTGTCTGGAACTCTCTTGTTTTTTTGATGATCCAACAGATGTTGGCAATTTGATCTCTAGTTCCTCTGCCTTTTCTAATTCCAGCTTGAACATCTGGAAGTTCATGGTTCATGTACTGTTGAAGCCTGGCTTGGAGAATTTTGAGCATTACTTTACTAGCGTGTGAGATGAGTGCAATTGTGCAGTAGTTTGAACATTCTTTGGCATTGCCTTTCTTTGGGACTGGAATGAAAACCAACATTTTCCAGTCCTGTAGCCACTGCTGAGTTTTCCAGATTTGCTGGCATATTGAGAGCAGCACTTTCACAGCATCATCTTTCAGGATTTGAAAGAGCTCAACTGGAATTCCATCACCTCCACTAGCTTTGTTCGTAGTGATTCTTTCTAATACCCACTTGACTTAGCATTCCAGGATGTCTGGCTCTAGGTGAGTGCTCACACCATCATGGCTATCTGGGTCATGAAGATCTTTTTAGTATAGTTCTTCTGTGTATTCTTGCCACCTTTTCTTAATACCTTCTGCTTCTGTTAGGTCCATACCCTTTCTGTCCTTTATTGTGCCCATCTTTGCATGAAATGTTCCCTTGGTACCTAATTTTCTTGAAGAGATCTCTAGTCTTTCCCATTCTATTGTTTTCCTCTATTTCTTTGCATTGATCACTGAGGAAAGCTTTCTTATCTCTCCTTGCTATTCTTTGGAATTCTGCATTCAAATGGGTATATCTTTCCTTTCATCCTTTGCCTTTTGCTTCTCTTCTTTTCACAGTTATTTGTAACCCGTCCTGAGACAATTATTTTGCTTTTTTGCATTTCTTTTTCTTGGGGATGACCTTAATCACAGCCTCCTGTACAATGTCACGAACCTCCATCCATAGTTCTTCAGGCACTCTGTCTATCAGATATAATCCCTTGAATCTATTTGTCACTTCCACTGTATAATCGTAAGGGTTTTGATTTAGGTCATACCTGAATGGTCTAGTAGTTTTCCCTACTTTCTTCAGTGTAAGTCTGAGTGGTCTGGGCATATTTGGCACCTGGGAAAATTCAATTAGCAGGTGATAAAAGTGAGTTCCCTAAGAGGTTTGAAGAAACAGGGTAATCAGATGCAGTAAAAGGGCAACTGGTCCACCAGCTCTAAAGTTCTGGGTCCTCGCCAGTAAAACGGAGGAGTGTTGCCTCCCTGGGGAGGTTTATGCAGAAGAACTGAGGGAAATACAGGTTTAGTTTATAGAACATTGTAGGTTCTCAGTACACTATCACTCTCTGGTCCTTAGGAAGAGTTTGATAAAAAAAGAAAAAGGATAAGCCAGCAAATTTGGAAAACTCAGCATTGGCCACAGGACAGGAAAAGGTCAGTTTTCATTCCAATCCCAAAGAAAGGCAATGCCAAAGAATGCTCAAACTACCACACAATTGCACTCATCTCAACGCTAGTAAAGTAATGCTTAAAATTCTCCAAGCCAGGCTTCAGCAATATATGAACCGTGAACTTCCAGATGTTCAAGCTGGTTTTAGAAAAGGCAGAGGAACCAGAGATCAAATTGCCAACATCCGCTGGATCATGGAAAAAAGCAAGAGAGTTCCAGAAAAACATCTATTTCTGCTTTATTGACTATGCCAAAGCCTGTGACTATGTGGATCACAATAAACTGTGGAAAATTCTGAAAGACATGGGAATACCAGACCACCTGACCTGCCTCTTGAGAAATCTGTATGCAGGTCAGAAAGCAACAGTTAGAACTGGACATGGAACAACAGATTGGTTCCAAATAGGAAAAGGAGTACGTCAAGGCTGTATATTGTCACCTTGCTTATTTAACTTATACGCAGAGTACATCATGAGAAACACTGGACTGGAAGAAGCACAAGCTGGAATCAAGATTGCCAGGAGAAATATCAATAACCTCAGATATGCAGATGACACCACCCTTATGGAAGAAAGTGAAGAGGAACTAAAAAGCCTCTTGATGAAGGTGAAACAGGAGAGTGAAAAAGTTGGCTTAAAGCTCAACATTCAGAAAACGAAGATCATGGCATCCAGTCCCATCACTTCATGGGAAATAGATGGGGAAACAGTGAAAACAGTGTCAGAATTTATTCTGGGGGGCTCCAAAATCACTGCAGATGGTGACTGCAGCCATGAAATTAAAAGACGCTTACTCCTTGGAAGGAAAGTTGTGACCAACCTAGATAGCATATTCAAAAGCAGAGACATTACTTTGCCAACAAAGGTCTGTCTAGTCAAGACTATGGTTTTTCCTGTGGTCGTGTATGGATGTGAGAGTCGGACTGTGAAGAAAGCTGAGCACCGAAGAATTGATGCTTTTGAACTGTGGTGTTGGAGAAGACTCTTGAGAGTCCCTTGGACTGCAAGGAGATCCAACCAGTCCATTCTGAAGGAGATCAGCCCTGGGATTTCTTTGGAAGGACTGATGCTAAAGCTGAAACTTCAGTACTTTGGCCACCTCATGCGAAGGGTTGACTCATTGGAAAAGACTCTGATGCTGGGAGGGATTGGGAGCAAGAGGAGAAGGGGACAACAGAGGATGAGATGGCTGGATGGCATCACTGACTCGATGGACGTTAGTCTGAGTGAACTCCAGGAGTTGGTGATGGACAGGGAGGCCTGGTGTGCTGCAATTCATGGGGTCGCAAAGAGTCAGACACCACTGAGCGACTGAACTGAACTGAAGATGAGGAGCAGAGAGTTATGGACAGAAGGAATCTGGTCAACTAAAATTAAATAGCAACATCTTAAAAAAAAATACAGCTTATCAGGAAAACAAGAAAAATCTAATGTAGAATTATAATCATGGTTTATATAGTGACTCTATGAGATAACTTATCTCTTTTTTATATATTTGTTAGGTTTGGCATTTGGAAAGATAGTATTGTTGAGAGTTATGACATCTCTATTATTCACACTGATTTAAATAGCTCCTTGGAATCCAGAATTCTCATAAAAATATTTCCAAAATGCTTGACGTACATATCTTGTCACCTAAGAACAATAAAACCAGAGGTAACTGTGCACGCTTCGGTGTGTACAAAAATTAACTGGGGTGCTTAATAAAGGCCAAATTTCCAGTCTCAGCCCCAGGGCTTGTGTTCACAGGAGGAATTGTGTGTGGACCCAGGCATTTCCACAGAGCACCACAGACCATGGATGATTCTCATGCAAGTGATCCTAAAACAACCCTTTGAAGAACATTGACCTCAGAGATGAAAAGAAATTTTTAGCTGGGTCTATGAGAATTTCGATAAAGTTAACAGCAAACTTTTAAAACAGTTAAGTAAAAAACTATCACAGAAGAAAAACACAAAAAATAATTTTGTGAAATAAACTAATTTTGGCCACTTCACTCTGGCTAGTGAGGTCTACATCTCTTGCTATAGGATTCTCACCAGGTCTCAGCCTCAGTAGAACCATTGTCAAGGTAATTCATGGTGCCATTTTTTGTGGGGAGGAGAACTCTATGGAGTTTCCTTCCAAAGGCATCACATCCCCACCATCTGTCACCTGCTCAGATAAAGAGCAGGATGTGTGTTCACAAACTCTCTTGTTTTGGAGGCAGTAGAAGCGCCAGCGTTAAAAGCAAGGTCTGGGAGCTCACCATTCAGGGTTAAATCTTGCTCTGTTGAAGGACTTTGTTACGTGTCTTAATCTCTTGTTGCCTTGGGTTCTCTGTTAAGGGATAATGGTACCTACATTTCAGGGCTAAAGGAATAAAACCTGAGGATGAAAACGAGTTCAGCTATACATACAAAACTTTTAGAACAGTGCCTAGAGGAGGCTCAGTTATTTTAGTTACAAGTATTAAGTGGGTGATGGAGAAGGCAATGGCACCCCACTCCAGTACTTTTGCCTGGAAAATCCCATGGAGGGAGGAGCCTGTTAGGCTGCAGTCAATAGGGTCGCTAGAGTCGGAGACGACTGAGCGACTTCACTTTCACTTTTCACTTTCATGCATTGGAGAAGGAAATGGCAACCCACTCCAGTGTTCTTGCTTGGAGAATCCCAGGGACGGGAGAGCCTGGTGGGCTGCCGTCTATGGGGTCTCACAGAGTCGGACACGAGTGAAACGACACAGCAGCAGCAGCATTAACTGGGTGGAGAGTGTGAACACTCCCCAACCATTGGAGGCCTGTATCTCATGGCTACCAGAGACTTGGAAATGAGCTCTCCCCTGGTTGCCCACGAGGGGGCAGCAGAGCCATACTTGTATTTAAGGAACACCTGATGGGGCTTCCCTTATAGCTAGTTGGTAAAGAACCCGCCTGCAACGCAGGAGACCCCGGTTATATTTCTGGGTTGGGAAGATACCCTGGAGAAGGGATAGGATACCCACTCCAGTATTCTTGTGCTTCCCTCGTGGCTCAGTTGATTAAGAATCCACTTGCAATGTGGGAGACCTGGTTTGATCCCTGGGTTAGGAAGATCCCCTGGAGAAGGGAAAGGCTACCCACTCCAGTATTCTGGCCTAGAGAATTCCATGGACTGTATAGTCCATGGGGTCGTAAAGAGTCAGACACGACTGAGTGACTTTAAAAGGCTTCCCTGGTAGCCAGTTGGTAAAGAATCCGCCTGCAATGCAGGAGACCCTGATTCAATTCCTGGGTCAGAAAGATCCTCTGGAGAAGGGATAGGCTGCCCACTTCAGTATTCTTGGACTTACCTTATGGCTCAGCTGGTAAAGAATCTGCCTGCAATGAGGGAGACCTGGGTTACATCCCTGGGTTGGGAAGATCCCCTGGAGAAGGGAAAGGCTACCCACTCCAGTATTCTGGCCTGGAGAATTCCATGGACTGTATAGTCCACGGAGTCACAAAGAATCAGACACAACTGAGAGACTTTCACTTTCATTTTCATCCCTGAACCCAGATCTCTTCCTCACCCCTGTTGAAAGTTGGGACCCGAACGTCATGTGACTTCAGGTTTGGGGACCCCCAAAGAAGAGTGCAAAGCTGGTCAGAAAAGCCTGACAAAGTGCTACCACAAAGAGCAAGCTCCTTTTCTGCCTGTTTGTGACCTTTGCCCTGTGGGAATGTGGCCTCTGCTCAGGTGAATCCTGGGAAAGGGGGAAGCAGACAAGCCTCCCCTGGCCCATTTCTCACTTTGAGGAATATTCCCCATCTCTGACTGCTGATGCCCAGGATCAGGAAGCAGAAAATGATGCCCGTGGAGAGCTTCATCCTGCTGCAGAGAGATAAGCAGACTCAACCAAGGATGAGAGATCTTGGGGAGGGAGTTGTAATGTTGATACATCCTTACATTCCAAAAATAAATGCCACTGAATTTTATCTCAATAGATAGACAGATGATAAATTGTATTACAAAGGATCCAGTTCTCATTTTCATGTGAATCCTTGAAATCCCAGTGATTTCCTGTATGAAGGATTGCAATGGGCATAAACCACTTTCCAGTCCAGTCATCCTCTGTCAACCCTGAAACCCAACTGCACTGCAAGTTACCCAAAGGCATGAGGAGTCTGGGCACCACGCCTCTGCGGTGATGAGACAAGGTGAACAATACTCTGGTGTTTGTGGACCACCTGCTCACCCCATCACTGCCTTCAAGTAGGAGAAGCATATGAGGGAAGCCCTACCCCCTGAAGTACTCACACCTGGTGAATGCTAACTGTCAGAATAGTAGATTCAGGAAGGCAGCAGAGAGCTGGGGCTGTAGCACAAGAATGCTGGTGAAGAGAGAGAGAGTCTTCAAGGAGGAAAAGTGTTGGAAAGTTCTAGCACCTCACCTTTGTCTGTGTCTTCCTGCTGAGCTTCCTGGTGAAGCTGGGCTGCCTGTGTGGCTGCCTGGGAGATGGCACTGGTGCTTTATATACTGAAACTCAGCTAGAGGAAAAATCATAAGATGGGTTTGAAGCAAAAAAAAGAAAAAAGAAGAGAAATTTTGGGAAATCCCTCTTGTCCAGAACACAGAATTCAAAACAGCAGTATTATTCTTCACTCACATCTAATTTCCCTAAATTGTGCAATCCTGCAGCTTTCAAGAGAGTAGAAACTTAGGCTTTTTCTGTCTGTTTCCAGTCTCACTCCTGGTGGGGACAAGGTGTTTTTCCCCCACATAATAATGTATTGACATTTTCTGTGAAAGGGTAATCAATATTAGAAAAAAAGAGTTGATTGCCTAAAGAATATGAGGATACAGGGTGAATGGAACAGCAGAATAGGTCCATTGCAAAGGACAGCTCAGGATGAATCTGGGACCCCAGGGTACAGCAGTAGGAAAGAAGGAAATAGAAACCCAGGAAAATCAAACTTCGAACACCCACATAGGGTGGACTTAGCCTGGGAAAGGGAATTCTCCACTCGAGTGTATCTATGAACAGATACTGCTGAAGACCATGATGACAGGCTATGTGGAGAGATCACTGTAACCCCAGGAATGTTGAGCTATAGTGTAGAAATTTGCCATAATGTTGTGTAGCAATGACACATCATAAAAATGATCAGGGATGGACCCACTGGCTGTTAAATGGCCAGAATAGAAGATTTGAGAAGGATGAAAAGAAAGCTGGAACTTAGTACAAGAATGCTGGGAGGGTATGATATCAGAGAACAGTTGTTTCAATCATAAAACAGGACTGGGCTTTATTCTGTGAGTTTAGTGAGACAATCCTGAGAGGAAACTTCATGCAGGTGCTATCACAAGGAAGAGTCTCTGATGAACTCCTTGCCCCGTCTCTACCTCTTCATCCAAAAGGGAAATTTCAAAGGTCACTGGATTTCCCTAGAGGAGAAGGGATGGTGCATGTGTAATATGTCAGAGATGGCCGGTGATTCAGAGGACTTCAGAACTGCTCTTCCTGATGGTGGGCCCATGAGTTGGAAGCCTCAGGAGGGCAAGTAAGGCCCAGTGCAGGGTGCAGCACCTCAGGATTCTTGCCTGGAGTGTTTATAGGAGAGAAGGAGTGTGAGCCATGCATTGGAGACAAAGAAAAGCGATTTCCAAGACAGATACAAGCAAATCACAGAGACTTGGGAACTGAGACGCTAGGAGATGGTAAATAAGAGTCTAGAAGGACATGGGACTTGTGCTCAAGTGGTAACCCTCAGAAAGGGAAGAAGGGTGAAGAACTTGCAATCTGTTATTAATAGCAGACTCGAGGAAATAGGTGGAGGACATTGGACAGAAGAACACTGGCCCCGGAGGAAGCAAGCCAAGTGAGGGTGACTCTGGTGTCTGGGAATCATTGTCTTAGAATAGAGCCTCTCAAAATAATGATGAGGCCTCCTCCTGGGTCTGGATCATATTTTATTTCTTGTAGATGTAATGAGATGAACATGTAAGGCAGATAGCTGTCTAAAGGATTTCTCTGTCCCTCTGGTTCTTATCCAGGGAAAGACTAAGTAACATTCAAATATTCCCAACAGAACTTATACTCCTTGGGAAAGATGGGGTTCCCTGTGGTCCAGGTATTCCAGGTCCCTGGGCTGGCTCAGCTGAATATGAGTATGCATGGAGGGAAGAAGGGATGCTGTCAATCATCCACAGTCATTGGCACTGGGCATGCACTGGGGGCTACTCCATAGAGGGGGCTGTGATGTCCACCCCACTTCTGCTGTCCTCCTACTTTCCTCAGGGCAGAAATCATGAGCCAGTGATCACATTCTGTTGCAACTCTTTCACTTAGTTTGGAGCCATTCATTACTGAAAATCCACTCCCCACTTCCTCATGCCACTCCAGTCATTTCCTCTTTGATAGAATCATTAGAGAGAAAGCAAGTACAACCTCTAGAAACCAAGTCAAGCATTGCAAGTTCTTTACCTTGTTTCTTCATGCCCTCTGTCTTCCTGGCAGGGACATGCTTAGAATAATAGACAACAGTGGTGGTCAGTTCTTTTCATTTGTTTTTCCTGCAAAAGAAAGTCACCCTGTCTCGGCCATATCAGAATCTTCAGGCTTTAAAGGGATCTCCCAAGAGTCTCCCATGAATCGCTGTGTCCTGGTTTGCATAGATGGTCTCTGTTAGCGCCTATGGTCCCAGGGTGTTAATAGTGACAGTTAGTAAACAGTTCTACTGTTGACCTGGGTTACATAAGAAATTAGATGGTACCCCCTACTCTAAAAGCCGTGTGTGACAAGGCTATTGAGACACCTAAGGGATCTCCATTTTTCTCTCACAGTTAATATAAGTTGTAGAGAATACCAATGGCACCCACTCCCGTACTCTTGCCTGGAAAATCCCATGGACAGAGGAGCCTGGTAGGCTGCAGTCCATGGGGTCACTAAGAGTTGGACATGACTGAGCGACTTCACTTTGACATGCATTGGAGAAGGAAATGGCAACCCACTCCAGTATTCTTGCCTAGAGAATCCCAGGAATCGGGGGGCCTGGTAGGCTGCCGTCTATGGGATCGCACAGTCAGACACAACTGAAGTGACTTAGCAGCAGCAGCAGCAGAGAATACCAAGGCTATGAAGAATCAGAAAACAGAATAACAAACAAAAAAAGCCCCACAGAATAGCACCTGAGGTCTAAGTACCAGACTCAGAGGGACAAAAGGAAAGACTCATGAGCAGTTCCATCAATGTAAAGTGAAGAAAATAATAATATCTACCTTATAGAGTTATTTTCAGGATTAAATGTTTAATGTTCTAGGGGCTTGGATCAGTTCTGGGCACATGTAAAATATTTAATACATTTTAACTCTTCTAGATTAACCAATAAAATTCATAATAATTTATACTTTGCAGAAGACAGAAAGATAAACTAATATGTTATTGTGAAAGCCATGCAGTATTAATATATTAACAAGTAAGACTATCAAACAGAATTAAAGTTTTAAAGATCAAGGTTTAATTTTACAGGGTATAGCAACATTTTTTGAAGCCTGGGTGTCTTTCAAGTTTCCTTTGTTAGAAATAACTGTTGCAAGGATAGTTTTTGATGTAGAAAACCATCTATATTTCTTGAAGTTGCTAGAGAAGAGGAGATAGTCTCCCTTATGCTGGCACGACTTCTTTCACCAGCAGTTGGGTGGACATATAGTTTTTCTAAGATTAAGCCCTGGAATTCCACTACATAGCACGGAGAGAAAAAGAGATTGGCTTGAGAAATTCAGAATTTACCGAAAGGATAAAAGGCCAAAGTAGGATAGTGAGCATGGAATGCTGAGCATATAATCATTTGTGTCTAAAGTCACCCATTTTGTTATGTGTGTGTATGCTCAGTTACTCAGTCATGTCCGACTCTGCAACATCAGGAACTGTAGCCCACCAGATTACTCTATCCATGGAATGTTCCAGGCAAGAATACTAGAAGGGGTTGCCATTCCCCTCCCCAGGGGGTCTTCCCAACCCAGGGATCAAACCTGTGTCTCTTGCGTCTCTTGCATTGGCAGGCAGATTCTTTACCACTGCACCACCTGGGAAGCCCCATTTTGTCATAGTTAATATTTTATCTGAATTTCTGTTTACATGGGTTCCTTTTTCTCTTACTTTTCAGATTTGTCTGTCTAATATAAAATGCCTGTTTAGTATCCAGATGAGAACATTTGTGAGCATCCTTTAAGGGTTAAAACTCATGTAGTATTTAAAATATTACTGGTTTGAAAAATAAGTATTATATTCAGCATCATTAAAATACCTTTTATAAAAAATTTAAGTCTTCATGGACTGGAAGAATTAGTAGTGTTAAAATATCCATACTACCCGAAGAAATCTACTGAATCAGTGCAATCCCTATTAAAATTCCCATGCCATTTTTCACAAAAATAGAACAATCCTAAAATTCACATGAAACCACAAAAGACCCCAAATAGCCAAAGTAATTTTAAGAATAAAGAACAAAGTTGAAGGCATCATAATTCCTCATTTCAAAATGAGCTATAATAGTCAAAACAGTATAATGTTTACATTAAAAACCAGAACATAGATCAATGGACCAGAATGGACAGCCTTACGCATGTATGGTTAATTAATTTATGACAATGGAGCCAAGAATATACGATGGGCAAAGGACAGCTGGTGTTTGAAAACTGGGCAGACAGTCTTCTAAGAGAATGAAACTGAAACACTATCTGATACCATTAACTTAACTTGACTCAAATAGATTAAAGACATGGATGTAAGACCTGAAGCCATTAAAGTCCTAGAAGAAACATAGGTAGTAAGCTCCTTGGGGCTTCCCAGGCAGCTCAGTTGTGAAAGAAGTGCAATGCAGAAGAAGGAGGAGATACGGGTTCGAGCCATGGATCAGGAAGATCCCCTGGAAAAGAGCATGGCAAACCACTCTAGTATTCTTGCCTGGAGATTCCCACGGACAGAGGAGCCTGCTGGCTACAGTCCAGAGGGTCACAAAGAGTTGGACATGACTAAAATGACTGAGCACACACGCATAGCACAGTGAGCTCCTTGACATCAGTCTTGTAAAGATTTTTTGGGGGGTTTAACACCAATGGCAGAGGCAACAAAAGCAAAAATAAACAAGTAGAACCATCTTAAACTAAAAAGCTTCTGCATGGCAAAGGAAACCATCAACAGAATGAAAAAGTAACTACCAAATGAGAGGAAATATTTGCAAATTATATATCTGGTAATGGGTTAATTTCCAAAATGTATAAAGAACTCATTCAATTCAATGGCAAAATAAAACAATCTGATGAAAAATGGGCAGAGGATCTCACTAGACATTTTTTCCAAAGAAGACACGTGTCAACAGACACATGTGAAGGTGCTCCACATCATTAATCATTAGGGAAATACAAGTAAAAACCACAATGAGATATCATCTCACGCCCATTTGAATGGCTCTTACAAAAAAGAAACAGCAAGTGTTGGCAAAGATGTGGGGGAAAAGGAACAATTGTGCGCTGTCAGTGGGAATGTAAATTGCGGCAGCCACTAAGGAAAACAGTAGGCAGGATCCTTTAAAAATTAAAAATAGAACTACCTAAAATATTAGTTGCCGGGGTCCAGCCCCAGCTGATCCAGGGTATTCGAAGGAGAGACGGCTAGGCGAGGGTCGGGGAACAACTGCTTAATTAAACGTTAATTAAGGATATAAAGAGTAATGGAATAAGGATAGCTCAGTAGGAAAATTCAGTGGAGAAAAGAGGCTGAGTAGCTTGGTTTACGCGGGGGACCAATAAAACTTCAAGACAAGAAGCTTGCACCACTTACGTAGGCCGCAGGCGTCCTTCCGTTCTCCCGAAGGAGAGGAGACACTGAGGCCTCCCCGGTCGGATCTTAGAAGCCCAGGCATAATTAGTAAGCATGGTGGGTTCCGCGCTCCAGATGGAGACTCAACCAGAGTGAGAGAGAGAGAGAGACATGGGGAGACCAGTCTTTCGAGGAACTGATCCCAATTCTTTATTTTCCATGGTCTACTTTTATACACTGAGGTGTTATGCAAAAGTCACGCGGGGTCAGCAGTCCTGACTTTTATCAAAGTCAGGTGCTTCATACAAATGTATACAGAGGTCTTAGGGGTGTTACATCATCTTCTGGCCGGGGGGCCTGCTGACAATTTACGACCCTCTCCTTGTGACAGCGGTCAGTCAACCAGGACACTTATTTCTCCAGGGGTGATTATTCTTAAAACAGACGCCACCCAAATTAAGTTACATTCCTATAGGGTGAGGGTATAGTTAAGGAAAGAATTTACTTAGCCTAAGGTCTAACGTGATTTATATCAAAGGTTAATACTTATTTCTTCTATATATTCATTAATGTATATAAGGGCAGGGGATGTGGAGACTTAGCAGTAAACATCAGCTCAACAAATGAAAAACCCTTCACCAATATGATTTCTAATCAGCCCATTATACTTATACTAATAATTTTCTAACTTTTCTAAGGAACCTGTTTTTAGAAGGTTTAAAGCATCTTGTGCCTCTCATGGTTGGGAGGCTGTGAGCAATCACATGTGGCCGGACAAGCCTGTCAGGCAGGCTAGAGAACCTTCAGAGGAGTTTGTAGGTTAAAACACTCTTGTCACGCCCAGGGGTTTTTATCAACTGGAGCTCTAGGTTAACTCCTTCTCCGAAAGAGGTGGTGGGGGACAGCACAAAGTAGTAAGGTAGGCAGGCTCTGGTTATGGGGGTAGACGCTCGAGGATTTCCAGGGGGACTCCTGAGGCTCGATCCCGCCTTTGCGTATGTCGAGCCTCCTTCCTCATGACCTTTGCCATGGGCGGAGTGCCTCACTCTGGCCCCCAACAATTAGTTCTAAAAGTATAACTAAATGATCCAACAGTTCCACTTCTGACTATTTATCTGAAGGAAAGGGAAGCATTGACTGGAAAAGATATATACAGCTCCATGTTCATTGCAGCATTACTTACACTAGTCAAGACATGGAATCAACCTAAGAGTCTGTTGATGAATGAATGCATAAAGAAAAGGTTATTTATATATTAAGAGAACATACATATATATATGTGCGTGTGTATATGTACACACACACATATATTCATACATAGAGATATTATTATCCCTGATAGCCATGAAAAAGGAGGAAAGCTTGCCATTTACTATGACATGGATGGACCTTAAGGGCATTCTGAAGCATTTAAATAAGTCAGACAGAAAAAGGCAAATACCACATGATCTCACTCATATGTTGAATCTAAAATAAAAATCAAAAGCTGAATTCATAAGTACAGAGAACAGATTAATCATTGCTAGAGGCAGGGAGTGGGAAATGAGTGAGTGGAATGAAGGGGATCAAAAGGTACAAACTTCCAGTTATAAAATAATCAAACCCTGGGGATATAATATGCAGCATGGTGACCATAGTTGTTAATATTGTATATTTGAAAGTTGTTAAGAGAATAAATCTTAAAATTCTTATCACAAGAAAAAAGAACTGTAGCTATGTGTGGTGGTGGTGGATGCTATCTATACTTCTTGTGGTAGTCATTTCACAATACAGTCATCCTGTAATATCTGTGGAGGATTGGTTCCAGGACTCCTGGGGATACCAGAATGTCCCTTATATAAAATAGTGTAGTAGTTGCATATAACCTCAGACCTTCCTCCCATATGCTTTAAATTATCTCTATTTTGCTTATAATATCTAATACATTATAAAGTGAAAGTGAAGTCGCTCAGTCGTGTCCGACCCTTTGCGACCCCATAGACTGTAGCCTACCAAGCTCCTCTGTCCATGGGATTTTCCAGGCAATAGTACTGGAGTGGATTGCCATTTCCCTCTCCAGGGGATCTTCCCGACCCAGGGCTCGAACCTGGGTCTCCCGCATTGTAGACAGATGCTTTACCGTCTGAGCCACCAGGGAAGTCCAATACATTATAAATGCTATGTAAATAGTTGCCAAAGCAAAACAAATTCAAGTTTTGCTTTCTGGAAATTTCGTTTTTCAAATATTTTAGGTCCAAGTTTAGTTGAGTCCTCAGATATGGAACTTGTGGATGAGAAGTGTATTGTGTTGTACACATGAAACTAATGTAATTTTCTACATCAATTATATCCCAGCATTAATTAATTGAATACATTACCTTACAGAAAGAATTCAGCACCATGGACCCTTTCTTTCTCCAGCTATTGATACTGAAAGGCTGTTGCTGAACCATGAAAAGACACTGGGATTCTTGGCCTCCGGAGAAGAAGAATTCAATCCGGGGCCAGAGACAAGGCTTGATCACTCAGAACATTTGTGCAATAGAGTTTTATTAAAGTATAAAATGGATGGAGAAAGCTTCTGACATAGACATCAGAAGCGGGTAGAAAGAGTACCCCCTTGCTGCTGCTGCTGCTGCTACTGCCAATACAGGAGACTCGGGTTTGATCCCTGGGTTGAAAAGATCCTCTGTTGCTGCTACTGCTAAGTCGCTTCAGTCGTGTCCAACTCTGTGTGACCCCACAGACGGCAGCCCACCAGGCTCCCCCGTCCCTGGGATTCTCCAGGCAAGAACACTGGAGTAGGTTGCCATTTCCTTCTCCAATGCATGAAAGTGAAAAGTGAAAGTGAAGTTGCTCAGTCGTGTCTGACTCTTAACAACCCCATGGACTGCAGCCTACCAGGCTCCTCCATCCATGGGATTTTCCAGGCAAGAGTACTGGAGTGGGGTGCCATTGCCTTCTCCGAGAACCCCCTTGTGCTAGTGTTAGCAATGGAGTTATATACTCTCCAATTAGTTATTACAATGAATCAAAAGAATGTCTGGAGATTGTAAAGACCTCACTAGACCTACTCCCATAATTTACATTTTAAGATAACAGGCTTAACCAGAAGGTTTTTTCCAGAGACTGTCTTCAAGCAGGATACATTATTGTTATATAATCCTAAGGAATGTAGAGGGGAAAAAAAGTTTGTCCTTTCTTCCTCCTTGAGAATTCCAGACCCCTCTCTCCTTAGGGACCCCTGGACTTATCAACCTGCCTAGGAAATTATTCTCTCAATACTACATATCGTCCAACAACTATTAACATCAATTTGATGGGTAAATATTGATGAGCACACTGATCCTCCATGTCAAATCACAGCAATAAGGTCACCACTTGATTAGTCTCAGCTGTATCAGAAAACACACACACCAACCAAAAAATCAACAAATTATTTGGAAATTACTAGACTGATGAAGAGGAACTCAAAAGCCTCTTGATGAAAGTGAAAGAGGAGAGTGGAAAAGTTGGCTTAAAGCTCAACATTCAGAAAACTAAGATCATGGCATCTGGTCCCATCGCTTCCTGGGAAATAGATGGGGAAACAGTGGAAACAGCGTCAGACTTTATTATTTTGGGCTCCAAAATCAACTGCAGATGGTGACTGCAGCCATGAAATTAAAAGACGCTTACTCCTTGGAAGGAAAGTTATGACCAACCTAGATAGCATATTCAAAAGCAGAGACATTACTTTGCCAACAAACGTCCGTCTTAGTCAAGGCTATGGTTTTTCCAGTGGTCATGTATGGATGTGAGAGTTGGACTGTGAAGAAGGCTGAGCGCCGAAGAATTGATGCTTTTGAACTGTGGTGTTGGAGAAGACTCTTGAGAATCCCTTGGACTGCAAGGAGATCCAACCAGTCCATTCTAAAGGAGATCAGCCCTGGGATTTCTTTGGAAGGAATAATGCTGAGGCTGAAACTCCAGTACTTTGGCCACCTCATGCGAAGAGTTGACTCATTGGAAAAGACTCTGATGCTGGGAGGGATTGGGGGCAGGAGGAGAAGAGGATGACAGAGGATGAGATGGCTGGATGGCATTACCGACTTGATGGACATGAGTTTGGATGACCTCCAGGAGTTGGTGATGGATAGGGAGGCCTGGCATGCTGTGATTCATGGGGTCACAAAGAGCTGGACATGACTGAACAACTGAACGGAACTGAAGCGAACTGAGAGTGATTCAAAGACTTCCCTGGTGGCTCAGGCAGTGCAGAATCCGCCTGCAATGCAGGAGACCTGGGTTTGATTCCTGGGTGGGGAAGATCCCATGGAGGAGGTCATGGCAACCCACTTCAGTATTCTTGTCTGGAAAATCCCATGGACAGAGGAGCCTGGGGGGCTACAGTCCATGGGGTCACAAAAGAATCAGACACACAACGGACTGATTTAAGAAATAATGTATGTGTAACGGAATCACTTTGTTGCACACCTGAAACTAACACAATATTGTAAATCGACTATAATCCTATACAAATTTTTAAAAAGCAACAATGTGTGCTATGCCCAAAACCTTTTTTTAAAAAAACCTTTTCATTTTGTACTGGGGTATAACTGATGAACACGGTTGTGACAGTTTCAGGTGGACAGAGAAGGGGCTCAGCCACAGACATGCATGTATCCATTCCCCCGCAAACCCCTCGCCATCCAGCCTGCCACACAAAACTGTGCAGGCTTCACTGTGCTATGCAGGAGGCTCTTGTTCAATACCCATATCTTTTGCTGAGCAGTTTTAGAATTTATGTAATTTTGTTCTTATGAAGGTCCATGGCAGGATAATGAAAATTAATATATTAATTTATATTACTTTACCAGCTAAAGCTTTTTAAGTATTCCTCTCCAAGAAGCCCCCAATCCAGAAAACAGCATATTACGAACATCACAGAAGCCTGTCATGTCCCTCTCTCTTTCACACATTTCTCTCCAAGGGTAATTTCCATCCTAAACTTAGGGTTATCATTCCCTTGCTGTTTTAAAATTATTTTTTATCACATATGTGTATCCATAAACAATATATTTTTTAAGATTTTTGCCAGTTTTTTAACTTCTGTAACTAGATTTATATTGTATAGTTCACTGGTCATTTACTTATTTTGGTCAACAATATGTTCTTTAAATAGAGGCATGTTGATGAAATACAGTAGTTCTTTCATTTTCAGCACTAAGTTCAGTTCAGTTCAGTTCAGTTCAGTTGCTCAGTCATGTCCGACTCTTTGCAACCCCATGAATCGCAGCACACCAGGCCTCCCTGTCCAACACCAACTCCCGGAGTTCACTCAGATTCAAGTCCATCCAGTCAGTGATGCCATCTAGCCATCTCATCCTCTGTCATCCCCTTCTCCTCCTGCCCCCAATCCCTCCCAGCATCAGACTCTTTTCCAATGAGTCAACTCTTCGCATGAGGTGGCCAAAGTACTGGAGTTTCAGCTTTAGCATCATTCCTTCCAAAGAAATCCCAGGGCTGATCTCCTTCAGAATGGACTGGTTGGATCTCCTTGCAGTCCAAGGGACTCTCAAGAGTCTTCTCCAACACCACAGTTCAAAAGCATCAATTCTTTGGTGCTCAGCCTTCTTCACAGTCCAACTCTCACATCCATACATGACCACTGGAAAAACCATAGCCTCGACTAGACGGACCTTAGTGGGCAAAGTAATGTCTCTGCTTTTGAATATGCTATCTAGGTTGGTCATAACTTTCCTTCCAAGGAGTAAGCATCTTTTAATTTCATGGCTGCAATCACCATCTGTAGTGATTTTGGAGCCCCCCAAAATAAAGTCTGATGCTGTTTCCACTGTTTCCCCATCTATTTCCCATGAAGTGATAAAGATTATTGCAAAACATAAATTTATCACAGTTTATTTTGACATTTGTGTTTTTTTTTTTTCCTGTCTTGGTATTACAATGTTGCTTTTGGCAATCTTGTGCACATATCCTGGTAAGAGAGTTCAAATGGTACAGACCTCGAAGTGAAACAAAATATGATTATGTTGAAGTTTAGTTGATAATACCAAATTGTCTTTCCAAAATGGTTATATATACACTTACATATTTATATCCCCACAAGCAGTGGATCCATGGCCCCTTTGCTCCACATTCTAGGCCATATTTGTTTTTTATGTCAAGGTGGTGGATAAATAGTATCACATTGTAGTTTAAATTTGTGTTTTTCTGATTGTCAATGGGATTCGTTATTTTTATACATTGATGAGCCATTTGTGCTTCCTTTCCTGTGAAGTTTATATTCATTTCTTTTTCCTTTTTTATTGATGAGTAAGAGGCATCACCGACTCAATGGACACGAGTTTGAGTAAACTCTGGGAGTTGGTGATGGACAGGGAGGCCTGACATGCTGCAGCCCATGGTGTCCCAGAGTCAGACACGACTGAGCAACTGAACTGAACTGAACTGAAGAGTTCCTTATATACTTCATACTTTTGATTATGTATGTTGCAAGTATCTTCCCCCAGTTTGTGGCATTTATTTTGATCTGTTTTCAGTCATTTTTATGGAGTAATGTATTCGGTTTTCTATTTAACAAACATGATTCAACAAAATGATAATGTACAGCCATTCACTAATTCTTTTAAAATACTTTTTATTTCTCTTTATGTATCAATTTTTAGAGTAATAAATTTTAATACTAGGAACTGCAAAGTTGTCTAATGAGTTTTGCTTTTTAAAAATTTCCTTCTGGTATCTTTTGATGAATACTGATGCTTACCCTTGTCGTAGCATTTTTTCAATTAGGAACCATCTTTTAAAGTGAAAAATTATCTTATTCATTCCTCTGACAACCAACTGTTATAAGTTATTAATGTATTTGCTCAAGGTACAGAATATATGTAACCTGTAACATAGCTATCTTTGCAAGCACCTCTAGAGGTAAACTTCCATTTTTCTCTCAAGTTACAGTGCATGTTCAGTCGCTCAGTCATGTCCAACTCTTTGGGACACTATGTAGCCCACCAAGCTCCTCTGTCCACGAGATTTTCCAGACAAGAATGCTGGAGTGGGTTGCCTTTTCCTTCTCCAGGGGATCTCCCTGACCCAGGGATTGAACCCACATTCAGATCAAGTTACAGAGTTTTCTTTAAAAGCCACTGCTTTTTAAAAGAGTTTGTTTTGCTTGCTATTTTCTCCTGGGAAATCTTTGAAACGTTCAACTTAGATTCAAAGGTTTAGCTGGTAGTCTCTACCCTTTAGAAGTGGATTACCCTGTGGTGTGCTAGAATTAGCTCATATTAGCTCAGGAGAGCTGACTATTAAATTTTCGGGGATGAGCCAACTGTTAAGTCTTGGTCATTTGAAATTAACCACGGTAGGAGTATTTGTGCATGCGTGCATGCTCAGTCACTCAGTCCTGTCTGACTCTTTGCGACCCCAAGGACTGTAGCTTGCAAGGCTTCTCTGTCCACGGGATTTTCCCAGGCAAGAGTACCGGACTGGGTTGCCATTTCCTCCTCCAGGGGATCTTCCCCACCCAGGGATCAAACCCATGTCTCCTGCATCTCCTGCATTGCAGGTGGATTCTCTTACTGCTGAGCCACCAGGGAATGGAAATTGACACACTTAAGTCGGGGTTTTTTTGTTTTTTTTTTCTTCCAGAGAGCCACCTCTTAATTCCAACCACACACATGGGACTGCTACTGATTCCAGGTTCCACAAATCCTTTTCTTTGTCCTACTAGAAACTGATAAACCAATCCATGAAACAAGGTGCTAGCTTCTGCAGGTGCTAAAGCTAGTACCAGAAAGGCTGGATTCCCCATTCCCTATACTTCAGTTCACTCAGGGAGATTAAAAGAGAATATTCCATTCAAACAACTTAAGAAATATTAAATTCTTGTGTACACTCTTGATTATGTGGCTGCATTTCTCCCCAAGGAAACAAACTTGGTGTGGGGCGGGGAGGGGGAGGCGGGGAGACTGTGGTAGGGCGCGGCGGGTCGCGGGTGGGGGGGCAATGGATACATCAAAAAAGAAAACATTTTACACAGCTGCTCTATCTTCCTGAAACCAGGACCTGCACCTATTGATTTATCCGGTAGAGGGCAGCAGCTCCCTGATACTGAGGCGAGGCAGCCTCTTGAGGTGGGTAGTTTCGCTGAGGGTCCGACGCGACTGAGCGGCTTCACTTTCACTTTTCACTTTTATGCATTGGAGAAGGAAATGGCAACCCACTCCAGTGTTCTTGCCTGGAGAATCCCAGGGACCGGGAAGCCTGGTGGGCTGCCGTCTATGGGGTCGCACAGAGTCGGACACGACTGAAGCGACTTAGCAGCAGCAGTTTCTGCTCTGGAGGGCTCCTCACTGTGCCCACACTCCAGGAGCCTGAGAAAACATCGTCCACTGGCTGCGAGTGTCAGAAAGAATGACCAACTTCCCAGAATCACAAAGTCTGACTCCAGTCACTCTCAAACCTAGAAATAACTAGTTAAGAAACCAGACCTACCGCATTTCTCCTCTCAGCCAGCTGCTGGTGGTGCATAGGTAAGACAACACTGGATTCTTCTGGCAGAATCCACAATCAACAACAACTACAACACAACACAAACAAACCCAATAACTATCCTACCATTCAATGACTATAGCGTTTCTCAGCATAAAGTGTCTTCAGCAACATTATTTTGAGCTGGTTAGAACCAGTCCACAGAGACAGAGTTTGCCTGTTGTTTAGTTGCTCAGGCGTATCTGATACTAGTGGACAGTTGTTTGCAGAAGTTTATAAAAATACTGATAAATAGGAATGAATGAACCCAGAAGTGGAACCAAGGTGAAAATTGGACAAGGTGAAAATTGTCACAATGCCTTTTGATGGTTGGCCCAAAGTGAACTTTAAGAAGAGATACATGTCATCAGGATAGACTTCCCCTGGTGGCCCAGTGGGTGAGACTCTGTCCTTATAGTCCAGGGGCCTCAGGTTCAATGCCTGGTGAGGGAACTAGATCTCACATGCTGCAACTAAGAGATTGCATGCCACAGCTGGAAAAAAAAAAAAAGATCCTGCATACTACAACAAAGATTGAACATCTCATGTGCCCCAACTAAGACCAGCACGGCCAGATAAATAAATATTTTCTTTAAATATATATCACCAGGAAACTTGCTTTACAATGTAGTTGCTATCTGATTTTTTAAATTATGTAACAGTATTATTAATATGATTACCATTATAATGATGAACATTATTCTTATCATAGGTACTCAATTAGACCTATTAACATATGGGTATTAAATGATTAAATTAGTTACAAAAACTGAGTTTAATTGTGTCTATGGAGAAGTACTCTGCTGCAGTTTTAGATAGCTGCTTAACTCCTCTGCTTTGTATGAGCCATGGGCACCTGGTAATGAAACAAGGAAGACACAAGACAAAGAGCTCCCAGCGATTGCATCAAAAACCAGATTTGTTGCTCCTTTCCTCAGTCACCTAAATCGCTTGTGATCTAAATCTTCTCTCTGGCTTTTTCTGGCTCTGGGAGTGGGACAAAAAGCTTTAGTTTATGAGGTCTAATTACCATTATGTACACGAAGATCATTTTTCCTCATAACTCATATTCAGTCAGGTATTTATTCATAAAAGATTTATTCATAAAAACATGAAGATCATTTTTCCTCATAACTTATATTCAGTCAGGTATTTATTCTTATTAAATTGGTATAGCACAGTCTCTGAATTTATTCATTCTGACATCTACTGCCAGTATGATCATGGGAAAGTTATTTAATCTCTTCATACCTCAGTTTCCTTATTAATAAAATGAATTTTCATAGCAATTTCTATGATGTAGGGTCATTGTATGATAACTTAAAAGCACTTACATCAGTGCATCACTGAGTAAATATTAGCTGCCCTTTTAAGGACCCTGTGTAAAATTCTATAGGAGGTACTGAAGATATAAACAAAACATGAATTCTACCCCTAAGTAATTCATATTTTATTTTTTAAAATGATACATAAAAAAATATTGTGAATGATACATTCTAAAACTAATGGAATTAATACTTTTGATTTTGACCATGATGGAGATTTTATTTAACCTGTTGATTTAAGCAACTAAATAATGTCAAAAGTACATACAGTAAGTTTTCAGCCATCGGACAACAAGCAGTGCAGAATTGTAATCAGTGAGAGAAGGAAACAAAGTGAGCCCTACAATTGCCCCAACTTGCAGGCTGAACGCTGTTTGCAGGCCGCAGCACAGAGATGGGGCCGGGGGCCGGCAGTGTCTCTGAAGTGAGCAGAGATCAGAGTTCAGGGAGGCCAGATGACTTGACTGCCATTTCCAGGGAAGAGGACCAGAAATGGGAGAGTTGCATAGAAAGAAAACTCTGCAAACAGGCAAAGGGGGCCCCTTGGGATTTGGGCTGAATTATAGATCTTGGACTGGAAGGAGATCTAACCAGTCCCTTCTAAAGGAGATCAGCCCTGGGTGTTCTTTGGAAGGAATGATGCTAAAGCTGAAACTCTAGTACTTTGGCCACCTCATGCGAAGAGTTGACTCATTGGAAAAGACTCTGATGCTGGGAGGGATTGGGGGCAGGAGGAGAAGGGGACCACAGAGGATGAGATGGCTGGATGGTATCACCGACTCGATGGATGTGAGTCTGAGTGACCTCAGGGAGTTGGTGATGGACAGGGAGGCCTGGTGTGCTGCGATTCATGGGGTCACAAAGAGTTGGACACGACTAAGCGACTGAACTGAACTGAACTGATAGATCTCAGCACACATGAAAATTTTTTTACCTGAAAGTGTGAACAAATACACAAGAAATCAGTAAGCAGATAATTCCCAGTGCTCTCATAGGGATGGAAACAGTTTTTGTTCCCACCAGCCAGACAGGAAAGACCTTTTAATAAACGGGGCATTATTAAGAGTAAGGGGGATAAATTATCCCTATTGCAAAAACAAACCAAGCTTTTTCTTAAGACAATTTTTAAAACAATACCCAAAAGGATCAACCCGGTCCACAAGTAACATAAGTGCCTGGGAGAACAAAGTCTAACCCAGCCAAAAGACTACAAACCTAATCCATGACAATTTAAGGCAACATTCAGCTTCCAAACAAAATTGTCAAGGCATACAAAGAAGGGGGATATTGTTATATATAACAATATAACAATGTATATTGTTATATATAATAATTATATAACAATGTATATTGTTATACATAACCCCAGGGGAATTCAGGAAAGGAAACATGCAGGGCACTGTGAGCATGCTTGTCCTACCAGATATGGGTGAGAGAAAGAGGAGTCAGAAAGATACGATTTTTGGAAATGGGATTTCAAGAATGCCTTCAGAGTTTGAGAGTAGTTAAAATATATTAGAAATATTTTCTGGCTTTGTTTGTTTGTTTTTTGTTGGGACATACTGCACAGTTTGTGGGATCTTAGTTCTCTTACCAGAGATCAAACCCAGGCCTCTGGCAGTGGAAGTGCGGAGTCCTAACCACTGGACCTCTAGGAAATTCCCTAGAAATATTTCCTGGATACTGTTATCTTTATCAATGTAACCCCTAATATTTCAATATAGTCAATTGTCAGGGAGGAAGAGATTTTCTCCTGCCTTTCTAGGTTCTTCCGGTTGGTCTAAGAAGCAAATTGACATGAGACAGATCAAGGGTATAAAATCAAACAAAAGTTTAATAACATATATTTGGGAGGGGTTTCCCAGGCGGCCTAAGTCATTAAGAACCCACCTACCAATGCAGAGACGCAAGAGACTTAGGTTCTATCCCTGGGTTGGGAAGATCCTCTGGAGGAGGGCATGGCAACTCTTGGCTTGGAGAATTCTTGCCTGGGGAATCCCATGGACAGAGGAGCCTGGTGGGCTATAGTCTATACGGTCACAAAGAGTGGAACACAATTGAAGTGACTTAGTACACGTGTACTTGGGAGAGAGACCCAGGAAAACTGAGTAACTTAGCAAAAAGACCAAAGCCCTCGTTTTAAATACCATCTTCAGCTAAAGACAAAAGAGAATGCTGAGGGTAGTGGTTTGGGACTTCAAAGGAGAGAAGGTAATTCACAAAGACACGGAAAAACAAATGTTTGCTGAGCCAGGCAGAGATAATGGGGCCCAGAGTGGACTTTGGTCTCCAGGTCCTGCCCAGTTCCCCCACCACACCCCGTCCACGTTCTTTACAGACGTCTCTGGGGATAGCTCTATTCTGGGAACAAGCCCTTTGTCTAAACTCTTTGGGCAGCTAAGGGGGAGGTAAAAAGAAAGACTCCTTGAGTCTTGAGTTTTTTTTAATCATCATCAGCCTAAAATAATCCTCATGCCAAACAGACACATTTTGGCGTGGCAAATTTTGTTCCCCTACATAATCAAATATATAAAAGTCAAAAGGATTCTGTTATAAAGTCACCTTAGTGGCAAACTGAAAACCATTCTCTCAATTTAGTAATTGACCAGGCTGAGCCTTACTGCTAGAAATTTTTGCTCCACCTTTAAAATACCTAATCACTTTTTTTGTGTGTGGGTGCTTGTTTTTCTCATAGTTAAATACTATAAAGGAGTCCCTGATCCTCTTGGGGTTAAATTTGAAAACTAGGTTTTGTTAGTCATACATTCCAACCCCAAGAGCGAGTGCAAGACACACACATGCCGCCCTCCCTTCCACTTCTACCTAACCTTCATAAGGGAGAAGGCAATGGCACCCCACTCCAGTACTCTTGCCTTGAAAATCCCCTGGATGGAGGAGCCTGGTAGGCTGCAGTCCAGGGGGTCGCACAGAGTCGGACACAACTGAAGTGACTTAGCAGCAGCAGCAGCAACCTCCATACCAGACCACCTTACCTGTCTCCTGAGAAACGTGTATGCAGGTCAAGAAGCAAGTTAGAACCAGACATGGAAAAACGTACTGGTTCAAAATTGGGAAAGGAGTATGTCAAGGCTGTATATTGTCACCCTGATTATTTAACTTATATGCAGAGTACATCATGAGAAACACTGGGTTGGATGAAGCACAAGCTGGAATCAAGATTGCCAGGAGAAGTATCAATAACCTCAGATATGCAGAAATACCACTCTAGTGGCAGAAAGTGAAGAGGAACTAAAGAATCTCTTGATGAAGGTGAAAGAGGAGAATGAAAAAGCTGGCTTAAAATTCAATATATAAAAAAAACGAAGATCATGCAATCTGGTCCCATCACTTCATGGCAAATAGAAGGGGAAAAAATGGAAACAGTGACAGATTTTTTCTTGGCCTCCAGAATCACTGCAGATGGTGACTGCAGCCACAAAATGAAAAGATCCTTGCTCCTTGGAAGAAAATCTGTGACAAACCTAAAGAGCATGTTAAGAGCAGAGACATCATTTTGCCAACAAAGGTCCATTTAAGTCAAAGCTATGGTTTTTCCAATAGTCATGTATGGTTGTAAGAGTTGGACCATAAAGAAGGCTGAGCACCAAATAACTGATGCTTTATAGACTCTTGAGAGTCTCTTGGATAGCAAGGAGATCAAACCAGTCAATCCTAAAGGAAATCAACCCTGAATATATATTATAAACTCACCTTAGTGGCAAACTGAAAACCATTCTCTCAATCTAGTAATTGACCAGGCTGAGCCTTACTGCTAGAAATTTTTGCTATTGGAAGGATTGATGATGAAGCTGAAGCTCCAATACTTTGGCCACCTGATGCAAAGAGCCGACTTATCAGATAAGACCCTGTCATTGGGAAAGATTGAGGGTAGGAGCAGAAGAGGGTGACAGATGATGAGATGGTTGGATAACATCACCAACTCAATGGACAGGAGTTTGAGCAAACTCTGGGAGACAGTGAGGGACAGGGAGCCCAGGTGTGCTGCAGGGCATAAAGTCACAAAGAGTCAGACACAACTGAGTGACTGAACAACAACAAACAGCTGCAACCAGACACAGGAGTAATTAACAAGTTTACTGTATTGCATAATATAGGGGTCACTGCTCACATTGTTGGAGAAGCCAATGGCACCCAACTCCAGTACTCTTGCCTGGAAAATCCCATGGACGAAGGAGCCTGGGAGGCTGCAGTCCATGGGTTGCTAAGAGTCGGACACGACTGAGCGACTTCACTTTCACTTTTCACTTTCATGCATTGGAGAAGGAAATGGCAACCCACTCTAGTGTTCTTGCCTGGAGAATCCCAGAGACAGGGGACCCTGGTGAGCTGCCGTCTATGGGGTCGCACAGAGTCAGACACGACTGAAGTGAGTTAGCAGCAGAAGCAGCTCACATTGTAGTCTGTGACATATTTCAAATTCAAGACCTATTAGGGCCTAGGTGTTTTGGTGCTTTGGATGACATAAGTGAACCAGTTAAAATTTACACACACACACACACACACACACACACACACACTGTGTGTGGTTGGTGCAATAAGAAAAGCCTGGGGTCTCCTACCACTAAAGGCAGCGCCCTTCCCCTACTATAATTCCCACATAAGATATTACTGGTATAGGGAACTCCCTGGTGGCCGAGTGATTGGAACTTCGCCTCATCCTCTGTCGTCCCCTTTTCCTCTTGCCTCAATCTTTCCCAGCAACAGGGTCTTTTCCAGTGAGTCAATTCTTCACATCAGGTAGTGAAAATATTGGAACTTTAGCTTCAGCATCAGTCCTCGCAATGAATATTCAGGGTTGATTTCCTTTAGGACTGATTGGTTTGATCTCCTTGCTGTCCAAGGGACTCTCAAGAGTCTTCTCCAATAGCACAGTTAGAAAGGATCAATTCCTTGGTGCTCAGCCTTCTTTATGGTCCATCTCTCACACCTATACATGACTACTGGAAAAATCATAACTTTGACTATACAGATCTTTGTTGGCAAAGTGATGTCTCTGCTTTTTAATATGCTGTCTAGGTTTGTCATAGTATTTCTTCCAAGGAGCAAGCATCTTTTAACTTCATAGCTGCAGTCACCATCCACAGTGATTTTGGAGCCCAAGAAAATAAAACTTTAAAACAACTCTTTTTGGATAGTTCATTGTTAATGAATAGATATGCAACTGATTTTTGTTTGTTGATTCCCTTCTATGCTTCTTTAGGCCATCCGAGTGGTAAGACATAAGGATCAATATTAGAGTGTGAACTTAAGGTGTGAACTGAGGCTACTTTTAGTCATGAATCTCCCTCCTCTAATGGATGAGAGAAGCCTTAGCATACCTCACATCATCCAACTCAGCCCATCAAAGAAATACGTTGAGATTGGGCTCCAAGGCCAGTAACAGAGAGCATTCCTTCTCTTGCCCATATCCTCTAGGGACTCATGGGAGGGACTGCAGCTGCTGAAGACAGCTGGTCACAAAATTGAGAATTTGGAATCATGGGTCCCAGCCATGTCCCTTTCTATTGATTTCGAACTTAGACACAAATATTAAAATGTTGGCAGAAGTGTATTGTGCAAATGTGAATAATGAACGTTTTATTGTTTACAGATTGTGTCCTGGATAAAAGGAATTTAGTGATGAAGACTTTAGACTTTAAAACAGTTGGCATTTGAAAAGCTTAATAATTCACATAGCAATATATTTCCAACTTCCAACCTAGAAGCATTCGGTTTTGGAACAGAATCAGATTCACAGAATAGAAGACTGGAATTCCGTTTAACAAGGAATGATGTTTAAGACATTGAGAAATAGAAGTCTTCTTTATCAGATGTGACAAGGAAATCATGAGTGAGCCAGTTCTATAAAAGTATTCTCATTTCCTTGAAGATCATTAAGGCGTAGGTGATATACACCTGTACTTTGGACATGGCTCATAAGGCATATTTGATAGAAAGTCTATCTGTGCTCTCTGCTCTTCATGCGTGAGAACGGCAACCAAACAATGCCAACAAGGCACTGGCAGGAGGAGCACACAGCTGTCTCCATGTGAACCCAAACCGGGATTGACAGAAAGAGCAGCTGACAGGAACAGCTGAGGCTGTTGACAAAGTGATGCAGAAATGAAAACCCGGTCAGACGTTCACTCCGGGAAGCCTGAAAATGACAAACTATGTTGCGGTTTAGAAATAACCCTTGAATAACAATCAGTTACCCTGGGTTCCAGTCATGGTCCAGCCATAAGCTAGATCAGTAGCTTCATGCAAGTCACTACATTCCTATTTTTTTCAGTTTCTTCAATTCTAAATTAAGGCAGTTGTGTTTTCTATACCATTAATCTTGGTCCAGATGTATAAAAGTGCTTCTCAATGTCAGGGAAGGGGAAGTTTCCCCCTCCACCCCTGTTAGTTCTTATGGCTGCACTGATAATAAAATTGGCACAAATCAAGAGAAAGAGAAACAAATTTAATCCACGCACACAGAGGTCTCATAAACATAGGATCTAAGAAGTGGCCAAAGGAGGCAGCGTTTACACTTTTTTAGACAAAGAAAAATAAATTTGAAAGAAATTGCCAGGACAAAGATACTTAGGTTTGGGTGCGTACTTAGTAAGAAATGTAAGCTAAATTTGGGCTTGGATAATAAATTAATAGAAAAGTAACAAGATTTACTTATACAGGCTTCATGGCCCTGTATTTTCTATTTCTGGTGATGAAAATCTTTCTTACCTCTCAGTGCAGGGAGGGTATCATTCTATGGGACATTTATTTCCTGATTCTGCTGCTGCTGCTAAGTCGCTTCAGTCATGTCCGACTCTGTGCGACCCCATAGACGGCAGACCACCAGGCTCCCCCATCCCTGGGATTCTCCAGGCAAGAACACTGGAGGGGATTGCCATTTCCTTCTCCAATGCAGGAAAGTGAAAAGTGAAAGTGAAGTCGCTCAGTCGTATCCGACTCTTAGCGAACCCATGGACTGCAACCTACCAGGCTCCTCCGTCCATGGGGTTTTCCAGGCAAGAGTACTGGAGTGGGGTGCCATTGCCTTCTCCAGAGAGAGAGTCAAATTGTTCCTCTTGTATGGGCCACTTCTTAAGCAACTTAATTTCAAAAAAATGAGTATGCCATTGAGTCATATTTTAGGATGACCTGCCCTAGGCCCTGATGTCAAAATAAAACATGCATACAAATTGTCTAAAGAACCCATTTAAAATGCAGGTTCTAATTCACTGGTTTTGAATGGGGTCCAGTGTTTTGCATTTCCAGTAAGTTTTCATCACATTTGATGTTATTCACGTATCACAGTTTAGCTACCAAGGCACTAGAATTTGTTGGTTCAGTTTTCCTGGTGCAATCAACCAAAAAGGAGACAATGAGTTAGTTATCTGGCCCTTTTAAAGCATAGGATGAAGAGGGATGCAGACACAAAACAGACTTGTGGACACAGTGAGAGTAGGAGAGGGTGGGACCAATTAAGAGAGTAGCACTGAAATATATACATTATTGTAGGTAAAATAGATAACCAGTGATGATTTGCTGTATGATGCAGGGAGCTCAACCCCAGTGCTCACTAATCTAGCCTCATGAAGCCTCCTCTTCCTGCCTGGAAACTAAGTTGCAGCTATTCGACTCTTACAAGAAAAAAGAGACAACCTTTTGTCTCCCTGGAGTTCTTGGTGCATGAAGTTTGTTGTCCCCTGGTAATTGTTAGATTCTGGAAACCATGCTTCCCTCTGGCTTCCTGGTTCCTCCCAGATTGTTGCTCCTTGAGGAAGCCAACAACACATGCTGCTTCACCCTCTTAACAGAAACCAGAAGTCTCCAAAGTTTACACAGAATAAGCCGATCTCTATGGCAACATCTTTTCTAAATTCTTCTCCACTTATTCCTAGTCCCTCCCACCATTCAAAAACCACCAGTCTAGGAAAAGAAGGGGAGGAATTCCCTGGTGGGGCTAGTGGTTAGGACTCCGCATTCTCACTGCTGAGGCTGGGGTTCCATCCCTGATTGGGGAATTAAGATCCTACAGGCTGTACAGCACAGCCGATAAAAAAGAAAAAAGAGTGGAGCCTAGAGATAAGGAAAACTAAAACTTCCACTGATTTCCTTTAAGAGTTTTATCTGGTGCTCCTTCCTTCTCATGGGCCCCAGACAGCTTGTGAAACATGTCACCTGCTTTTATGGACTGATTTGTGTTCCCCCCAAAAAATTTATAAGATGAGGTCCTCAATGTGACTATTTGAAGATAAAGACTTGAAGGAAGTAATTAAGGTTAAATAAAGTCATCAGGAAGAGATCAAATCCAATATGACCATGTCGGCAGAAAAGGAAGACACTCCCAAAGCATGAACAGAGAGGAAAGGTCTTATAAGAATGGCCAAGAGAGCCTTTCCTGGTGGTCCAGTGGTTAAGACTCCACACTCCCAGTGCAGGAGGGCTTGGTTTCGATCCCTGGTCAGGGAACTAAGATCCCACACACCGTGCAGCATTGCCAAAAAAAAAAAAAAAAAAGAATAGGGGAACAGGAAAAAGTGGCCATCTACAAGCCAGGAAAGAAGGCATCACCAGAGACCAACTCTGCCAGCACTTTGACCTTTGACTTCAAGCCTCCAGAACTATGAGAAAATAAACTTCCGTTATTTAAGCCACCTATTTTGTGGTCTTCTATTATGGCAGCCTGAGCAGACTAATATACCTGCCAATAAGCATTAAAAAGTGCCCAGAAGAGTCTGGGAGCTTATAGTATCCTGATGGCAAGGCTGCTTCTTTTAAAACATGTCTTTGAAATATCTAGCATACACCTATCATACCAAATTTCATACATCCTACATCACAAATGAAGAGAAGAAAAGAATTTCCTGGCAGTCTAGTGGTTAGGACTCAGCACTTTCACTGCAAAGGCCCAAGTTCACTTCCTGGTTGGGAAAATAAGATTCTGCAAGCTGCACCATGAAGCCAAAAAAATTAAAAAAAATGCAGAGAAGGAAAAGAACTCCTACTGTAATTGTAACTATCTAACCATGATCCCAAATGGACACCATAAAAATATTCTCTAGGCAAAACAAATACAACTTCTCTGGTAAAAACAAAAAAAAAGATGTTAAATGCTTACCCCCATATATAGCATGACCTCACCTTGCCAGATAAGGAATGTCTTAAATAGAGATAAAGAAGACAAGTTAATGGAAAAAGAATTACTCACCATTAAAGCACAATCTGGGAGTACCATAAGAACTTCTGAGACATTTGAGGGATCCGTTATGTGCTAGTCACAGATAAAGAAAGACAAAACATTAAAAAGCTTGGAAAGAAGAAAAAGATATAGAACACAGTGAAGAGAGAGGCTTACATAACCATTTACATGTGGGTATCTTCTGTCCAGCCCCCTCAACATTTTGCATTAAAAGGATAATGGGTCCATTATCCTTTGGATCCTTATTAAAAGGATCCATGAGTCATCTTGAATCTCCTCAGGTCCTTCAAATGAAGAGAATATTAATTAATATAAGTCACCCTAAATATATGAGGCTTCCCAGGTGTTGCTAGTGGTAAAGAATCCACCTGCCAATGTAAGAGATGCAAGAGACAAGGGTTCGATCACCCAGGGCAGGAAGATCCCCAGGAGAAGAAAATGTCAACCCACGCCAGTATTCTTGCCTGGGAAATCCCATGAACAGAGGAGCCTGGCAGGCTACATACAGTCCATGGGATCGCAAAGAGTCAGACATGACTGACTGAGCACACACACATACCCTAGATATATGACTTGATTGCAACATGAGAGAAAAAGCCAGAAATCAAGCCAGGTGAAATTTCATTACCTGAAAAATAAAAGTCAGCATACAAATTGCCTATATTGCACCATGCTACACCCATTTTCCTTAGAGATTGCAGTTTACATGACTATTGAACTCAGAAATTCTCCTCTGATAGGGAAAGTGGGGTGCTGAACAGCTACCTCCACCTGCAGAGCAAAGCAAATGCCAAAGAAAGGCATGTCCCTTGCCTAAATATATTCCCCCCCCCCCCCCCGAAATAAATAAAAAATTCCCTGCCCATAATTCTGGATCACAGTCAAACTGGAGGGAAGAGGGCAGGACACACCCTTTGAAAGAAAAACATAGCCCGAGGACACAGCCTAAACTGACTAGAACCAAACAGATCCAAGATGGTGGGCCAGTTGACTTCCACTAGACCTTGAGCCTCAGGATATGGTCATCAGCACGTTGAATGACTCATCTTCAGGTGCCATGACCGTTCCAAGGGCAACCACAAAGGTCAAAAAGTGGGCCCAATTCCTAGAAATCTCCACCCCTTCCCCCAAATACCTGGCATACTCCTCCCACCCATTAGCCTATGAAATTACCCACCCCAATAAAAACTGACAACCCCATACCCTGGGGCCACTCTCACCTTCTGAGACGGCCCACACTCTGTCTGTGGAGTGTGTTCTCTCTAAATAAATCTACTTCTTACCTACCACCTTGTCACTCATTGAATTCTTCCTGCTATAAGATATCAGGAACCTGAGCTTCATCAAGTCCTGAGACTAAGTGTGATCTCAGTTAAAAGACTGTAGTTCAAGTCCCAGTCTGGATTTTACAGTTTCAGCAGTATTTGTCAAATGAAGAAATAAATTAAACTAACTATGGCATAAGAAACAAGAGACAGATGAAAATGGAGCTGTCTCCTTTACTGCTGATAGAGTCAATAGGAGAACATGGCTTTGACTTTCCTATATATGTCATCCAGGAATTAGAGGTCACACACTCTGGTTATGAGCAGTTCTGCCAACGAGATGAACACCTCATCAGATGTAGAACTTGCTCAACTAAGCTTACACATGGTGATAACTTAGCCTGAGATCCTGTGCACCCTCTCAGGAGGCGGCAGATTCTGAAAAAGAAAACTCCAGAAAGGCTGCTCAAACATGTTCAGTCTTTTCTCCCCAAAGTGCCAATCAGATAAGTCAGTCCTACTGCTTCTGCTGAAGTTGGGTGATAGTCTCTTTACAAGATAACATGCCTCCAGGAATTCTTTGTTTTTTTTTTTCCCCCCATAACTAATTAAACTGGATGCTTGCCACATCGGTTTTCAGTATGCTTTTCTAAGAAGCAATTCTAAACATTTAAAGCTTTCAAAAAAAAATCCTTTAATTATACTTCTTTAGCTATGTTGCATATATTTTCATATGTATGGGGAACAAAATTTGCTACCCCAAAATGTGACTCTGGCATGAAGATTAATTTAGGCCTATTGTTTTTAAGAAATAGAAGATTCAGAAAGTCCTTCATGTTACCTCCCCCTAAACTATCTAAAAGACTTTAGATAAAGGGCCTGTTCTCGGACAGAGTGATCACCAAAGATACTTGCAAATATGGACTCAGTGTGGTGGGGAAACCTTGGCGGGACCTAGAAATCAGAGTTTGCTCTGGGTCCCATCATCACTTCATGGTCCAGCACACTTATTTACCAAACTTTTTATTTTTTAAAAAAAAATTTTTGGCTGCATTGTGTCTTCGTTCCTGGGTTCAGGCTTTCTCTAGCTGGGGCGACCCAGGGCTACTCTCTGGTTGTGGCACGTGGGCTTCTCACTGCAGTGGCTTCTCTTGTTGCGAATACAGGCTCTGGGTTTCCAGGTGGCTCAGTGGTAAAGAATCCACCTGCAATGCAGGAGACTCAGGAGATGCAGGTTCAGTCCCTGGGCTGGGAAGATCCCCTGGAGAAGGAAATGGCACCCCACTCCAGTATTCTTGCCTGGGAAATCCCATGGACAGAGGAGCCTGGCGGGCTACAGTCCATGGGGTCACAAAAATGTTGGACACAATTGAACTCAAAAGTGACTAAAGCAGGCAGTTTTATAATTCTTAGACAAAGAAAAAATAAATTTGAGAGAAACTGACAGGACAAAGAAACCTATGTCTAAGACCAGGTAGTAAATCAGTAAAGAAATTACAAGGTTTGTTTATATAAACTTCTCAACCCTGAATTGCCTGTCTCTGTGCTCAAGGAAGGTACCTTTCACATGGGAGACTCTTTTCATGCTTTCAGGAAGACAGAGAGGAGGATAAAAGGGCCCCCCTTGCACTAGCCATTTCTTAAGTAACTTTAATTAAAAGTTTGTGGTGTCCTATCCCGGGCCCCAACATTTGTTTTTCTCCTATTAATCGGTTTCATGTCAAATTTAATTCTTAGATCAGCCAGAAGCAACTAGAAGAGTAAAGGAGACGGGTTTTTTTTTCTTCTCTTTCAGAGATACATAATATTTTCATTATCATTCAGTTCCAAGCATTTTCTTCTCTTTCGCTCGCTCTCTTTTTTTTTTGTTTGCCACCCTGCACACACAGCTTGCGGGATCTTGGTTTCCCAACCAGAGATTGAACTCTAGCCCTGACAGTGAAAGTGCCAAGTCCTAACCACCAGATCCCACCAGGAAATTCCCTAAGCATTTTCTAATGGTATACTTTATGAATTCTTTTTTTCACTTAGATTTTATTAAAAGTGTGATTTTAAAATTTCCAAAATAGGGGGATATTTATAGTCATCTGTTTTTTATTATCTAGTATTTCCTTCGAATTTAACTTCGTTGCAGTGTGAGAACTTGTGTTCAGGTATGATCCTGATTTGTAAGATATTGTTTATGACTATGTTCTGTGTAAATATACTATGACTGTTTGAAAAATATATATAGTCATATATTATGATCACCATAATAAGTCTAGTCACCATCTGTCACCATACAAAGATATTAAATATTATTGACTATACTCTCCATACTATATATTTTATCTCCATGCACGCTATGCATGCTAAGTCACTTCAGTCGTGTCTGACTGTTTGTGACCCAATGGGCTGTAGCCTCCCAGGCTCTTCTGTCCATGGGATTCTCAAGGCAAGAATACTGGAGTGGGTTGCCATGTTCTCCTCCAAGGGATCTTCCAAACCCAGGGATTGAACCCATGTCTCTTATGTCTCCTGCACCGGCAGGTGGGTTCTTATCACTAGCGCCAAATAAGAAGCCCATTTTATCCCCATGACCCATTTATTTTGTAACTGGGAACTTGTGTTTCTTAATCTCTCTCACCTATTTCACTCTTCCTCCACAACCTTCTTTCTCTGACAACCATATCTCTATCCATGAGTCTGTTTCTGTTTTGCTATGTTTGCTAATTTGTATTCTTTTGAGGTTCCACCTGTAACTGAAATCATATGCTAGCTGTCTTACTATGTTTGACATTTCACTTTCAGCATAAAACCCTCTAGGATCATCCATATGTCACAAATGACAAGGTTTTATTATTTTTTATGACTGAGTAATGTTATTATGTGTGTGTATATATATATATATATGCATGTGTGTGTGTGTGCGTGCTCAGTCATGTCCAACTTTTTGTGACCCCATGGACTCCAGCCCTCCATCCAAATCCGCTGTCCATGGGATTTTCCAAGCTAGAATACTGGAGTGGGTTGCCATTTCCTACTCCATATTGTACATATATATGCCACATCTTTTTTATCCATTCATCTGTTCATGGGCACCTAAGTTACTTCTATATCTTGGCTATTGTAAATAAGCTGCAATGACCATAGGAGTGCATGGCGCTGCTAAGTTGCTTCAGTTGTATCTGACTCTTTGCAACCCTATGGACGGTAGCCCACCAGGCTCCTCTGTCTATGGGATTTTCCCGGCAAGAATACTGGAGTGGGTTGCCATGTCCTCCTCCTGGGAATCTTCCCAAGCCAGGGATCAAACCCACATTTCTTACGTCTCCTGCATTGGCCGGCAGGTTCTTTAACACTAGCACCACCTGGGAAGCTCTATAGGAGTGCGTGTATTGTTTCAAATTAGTGTTTTTGCTTTCTTTGAAAAAACACCCATAAGTAGAATTGCTGGTTCTGTTTTTTGCTAGTTCATATAGTGTTTCTAGTTTTAATCTTTTGAGGAACATCCCTACTATTTTGTATAGCAGCTGTACCAATTTACATTCTCACCAACAATGCATGAGGGTTCTCTTTCCTCCACACCCTCACCAACACTTGATATTTGTTGTTTTTGATATAGTCACTCTGACAGGAGTTAAGTGATATCTCATCGTGGTTTTTATTTACATTAAGGATTAGGGATGTTGTTCACTTTTTCACATGTCTGTTGGCCATCGATATGTCTTTTTTTGAAAAATGTCAGCTCAGGTATTCTGCCCATTTTTTAATCGGATTATTTTTTTCAATTAAGTTGTAGGAGTTTTTTGTGTATTTTAGATATTAACCCTTGTATTGGCTATATTGTTTGCAAACATCCTCTCCTATTCAGTAAGCAGACATTTCATTTTTGTTGATAGTTCCCTTCGTGGTATAAAGATTTTTAGTTTGATGCAGTATCATTTATTTATTTTTGCTTTTGTTTCCCTTGCCTAAGAAGATAGATCCAAACAATATTGATATGAGAAATGTCAAAGAGTGTATTGCCTATGTTTTCTTCTAGAAGTTTTATAGGTTCAGGTCTTACATTTAACTCTTTAATCCATTGAGGTTTTTTTTGTTTGTTTGTTTAGAGTATGAAAAAGTAATCTAGTTCAATGCCTTCCGGAAGGGTTGCTTCAAATAAAACTGTGCCCGTTTTTCAGCCTTTGATCTCTTCCTTTGGAAGGGCTGTCCTCTAGTGACTAGCTTTAAAAAGACTTTACCCTGGCTCCTCTAGAACCAAGCTGTCTTCTTTGAACTGGCTGGGATTGGCTTGTAAGCTCTTTAAATTGAGCCACTGCATATATAAACTGCTTATGTCATTTGAAAATCATTCTCTAGAGGAAAAACCTCTAGGAAATGGGATCCCAGTTATCTAAGTATGTTGAAGGTATCTTTCTTACAGGGGCTGCACCTGATTTTAAATTTAAAACCATGATCTTTGACTGAGCGACTTCCCTTTCACTTTCCACTTTCATGCATTGGAGAAGGAAATGGCAACCCACTCCAGTGTTCTTGCCTGGAGAATCCCAAGGACGGAGAAGCCTGGTAGGCTGCAGTCCATGGGGTCGCACAGAGTCGGACACAACTGAAGCGACTTAGCAACAGCAGCAGCAGCAGCAGTTGGCTACCTGATGCAAAGAGCTGACTCACTGGAAAACACTCTGATGCCAGGAAAGATTGAGGACAGGAGGAGAAGAGGGCTACAAAGGATGAGATGGTTGGATGGCATCACTTACTCAATGAACATGAGTTTGAGCAAACTCTGGGAGATGGTGAAGGACAGGGAAGCCTGGAAAGCTGCAGACCATGGGGTCACATAGAGTTGGACATGACTGAACGACTGAACAACTATGACTGTGTAGCCATTAAAATGTTTTTTCTGCCTACAGTCTCACATTTTACCTTCCATAATCTTCTTTATTCCATCACCTTCTTCATAACAGCCCTAGTACTCTCTTCTTCTCTCTTACTAATTGCCTGCTGCTGCTAAGTCACTTCAGTCATGTCCGACGGGTAGCCCACCAGGCTCCCCCATCCCTGGGATTCTTCAGGCAAGAACACAGGAGTGGGTTGCCATTTCCTTCTCCAATGCATGGAAGTGGAAAGTGAAAGGGAAGTCGCTCAGTCAAAGATCATGGTTTTAAACTTAAAATCAGGTGCAGCCCCTGTAAGAAAGATACCTTCAACATACTTAGATAACTGGGATCCCATTTCCTAGAGGTTTTTCCTCTAGAGAATGATTTTCAAATGACATAAGCAGTTTATATATGCAGTGGCTCAATTTAAAGAGCTTACAAGCCAATCCCAGCCAGTTCAAAGAAGACAGCTTGGTTCTAGAGGAGCCAGGGTAAAGTCTTTTTAAAGCTAGTCACTAGAGGACAGCCCTTCCAAAGGAAGAGATCAAAGGCTGAAAAACGGGCACAGTTTTATTTGAAGCAACCCTTCCGGAAGGCATTGAACTAGATTACTTTTTCATACTCTAAACAAACAAACAAAAAAAAAACTCAATGGATTAAAGAGTTAAATGTAAGACCTGAACCCATAAAACTTCTAGAAGAAAACATAGGCATGCATTCTCCAATTCATGACAGTGAAAAGTGAAAGTGAAGTTGCTCAGTCATGCCAACTCTTCACAACCCCATGGACTGCAGCCTACCATGCTCCTCCATCCATGGGATTTTCCAGACAAGAGTACTGGAATGGGGTACCATTGCCTTCTCCACTAATTGCCTACCATGTATTTTAGGAGAAATGTTTATGTCATAAGTTTTAAAATGCTCTTCTAAAGCTATTTGCCTGTTCAACTTTATTTCCTAGGAAATCCAACACAATCACATCTTGTATGATCTCTTAAAGCAAGACCTGAAGATGAAGATTTGAAAAAAAAAATGAGTTTCAAGAACTATGAATATCTATCGCTGCAGGATAAGTTAGGACAAGCTTGGTTAAGGCAGGCCTGCCTGCAGCTGCTGGGGAGCTATTCCCAGCAGTTTCTAGAGTTGAAAATTCTTCTTGCCAAGTTCTCACTTTGTGATTCCTCTCTTGCCAGAACAAAAATCCACCCAAAACATCTCCTCTCCCCAGTTTTCATTCCTCTCCAGTTTCCCCAAATCAGCCACTCTTTCCTTCCCTGAAATTTCATGATTCATTTCCATTAATGCTTTGCCAATTTTCATAGTAAGACTTACTGTTTTTTCCCTTTTAACAACTTTTTGCTAAGTATAAATTAATGCATGTGTGTGTGTTAGCCACTCAGTCATGTCCAACTCTTTGTGAACCCATGGACTGTAGCCCAACAGGCTTCTCTGTCCATGGAATTCTCCAGGCAAGAATACTGGGTGTCATGCCCTTCTCCAGGGGATCTCCCCTACCCAGGAATCAAACCCAGGTCTTCTGCATTGCAGGCAGCTTCCTTACTATCTGAGACACCAGGGAACCCTAAATTAATGCATGGTCATCATAAAAATTCGTTGAAGATATATTAAAAAGTTAACATAAAAAACTTGACACATAAAAAAGAAGACATAAAAAAAAGTTGAAGACATATAAGAGCACTTAACTTCTACAATCCTAATAAGTATCTGAGTGAATTAGACAGCCAACAATGACTTTGTGTCTTGCATGTAGGGCCCTGTAGGGAGGTGCTATAAATAAAGGTACGAGGGACATATTTTAGAGAGAGTTCTGAAAAGCCTCAAGAAACCATGTTCCTATCCAGGTTCATCCACTATAGCACTTACAACACTGACTGAACTTGCTTTATCTCACTGCAGTCAGTTTCCTTATATGTATAATTAAAGAGGCTAGACTTGCAAAATTTCAGGTTTATTTCCAACTAGCATTCTTACCTATTGTCTTTTTGTCCCATGCCAAATTGTATTTGACTTTCTTGTATGTTTGTGCTTTGTGATTTTTTTTCAGTCTTATATTTTGTGTCTGTTCAAATGCTCAAGTGTCTAGCATCTAATAGGTTCTCAATATAGGAAGGAAGGATGGAAAAAAGAAGACACTTAAGAATATGAAAACAGTTTTTCCCTGTCAAAGAATACTCAAACAAGAGTTTTTGGAAAATAAAAATGGATTTTCTTGCAAATTACACAAGAATTTACACCTTTGAAGAATTGGCTCACCAAATAAGAAATAAAGCAGGAAAAAATTTACCAAAATTACCAAGTGTTGGGGAGGGTAAATATTTCCTCTTCCCTTTTAGATTCTTCAACTGGCCTAATAATTAAATTGACATAAGAGAGATTAATAGGAAAAAAAAAAAAACAAATTTAAATACTTATGTACAGGACCTCACAAGGACAATGAGACCCAACGACGAGTTGAGCAATTGAGTCTTATAACCTATCCTGGGCTAAGGACTAGGATAGGGACCTGGGACTCCAAAGAGGAAGAGAGTAATTCACAGGATGATAAGAGCAGTTGCTTATAATTAGATGTTTTTCTGACATAAAGATAGGTCATTCAGAGAAAAAAAATTACTTCTTTCTGGGCCAGGCCCCTATCTCAATTAATTTAGGTAATTAAGGGAAGGGGGAATACCAGACCACCTGACCGGCCTCTTGAGAAATCTGTATGCAGGTCAGGAAGCAACAGTTAGAACTGGACATGGAACAGACTGGTTCCAAATAGGAAAAGGAGTACGTCAAGGCTGTATATTGTCACCCTGCTTATTGAACTTATATGCAGAGTACATCATGAGAAATGCTGGACTGGAAGAAGCACAAGCTGGAATTAAGATTGCCAGGAGAAATATCAGTAACCTCAGATATGCAGATGACACCACCCTTATGGCAGAAAATGAAGAGGAACTAAAAAGCCTCTTGATGAAAGTGAAAGTGGAGAGTGAAAAAGTTGGCTTAAAGCTCAACATTCAGAAAACGAAGATCATGGTATCTGGTCCCATCACTTCATGGGAAATAGATGGGGAAACAGTGGAAACAGTGTCAGACTTTATTTTTCTGGGCTCCAAAATCACTGCAGATGGTGACTGCAGCCATGAAATTAAAAGACGCTTACTCCTTGGAAGGAAAGTTATGACCAACCTAGATAGCATATTGAAAAGCAGAGACATTACTTTGCCAACAAAGGTCCGTCTAGTCAAGGCTATGGTTTTTCCAGTGGTCATGTATGGATGTGAGAGTTGGACTGTGAAGAAGGCTGAGTGCCGAAGAATTGATGCTTTTGAAGTGTGGTGTTGGAGAAGACTCTTGAGAGTCCCTTGGACTTCAAGGAGATCCAACCAGTCCATTCTGAAGGAGATCAGCCCTGGGATTTCTTTGGAAGGAATGATGCTAAAGCTGAAACTCCAGTACTTTGGCCACCTCATGCGAAGAGTTGACTCATTGGAAAAGAGTCTGATGCTGGGAGGGATTGGGGGCAGGAGGAGAAGGGGACGACAGAGGATGAGATGGCTGGATGGCATCACTGACTCGATGGAAGTGAGTCTGAGTAAACTCCGGGAGTTGGTGATGGACAGGGAGGCCTGGCGTGCTGCAATTCATGGGGTCGCAAAGAGTCGGACACAACTGGGTGACTGAACTGAACTGAACTGAAACATTTTTTTTGCGTCTGCTGGCTCTGGATTGCCTTAAACTTAGAATAACCTGTTTGCCACAGTGGCACATTAGCGAGAAGCTCATCTGAATAAGCTATCTGGGGCCAACATCCTGTGCTTTCTCATCCCGAGTCTCCTCAGGGTGCACAGTCATTGTGGAGGGTGGGGGTGTGGCTGCAGGATTTGACTGTAGGTCGCAGAATCTTTTTTCTATCCCGAGTTCCCTCAGGGCTCACCATCTGGAGCAGCCATAATATGATGGCTGCAACATCCTTTGTTTACTGGTGTGGCAGGCAATAATTCAGTTCACAGTATTACAACGATTAAACATTGCCTCTGAGGTGAATAAAAGGAAGGAAATTTACCTACTTGGACTTTGGTTTTCTGGGAAATTAGGACTGTCTGTGACTGTGATGTGTTCAGTCGTGTCTGACTCTTTGCTACCCCATGGACTGTAGCCCACCATACTCCTCTGGCCATGGGATTTCCCAGGCAGGAATACTGCAAAAGGTTGCCATTTCCTTCTCCAGGGGATCTTCCTGACCCAGGGATCAAACCTATGTCCCCTGAGTTTCCTGCATTGGCAGGTGGATTCTTTACCACTGAGCCACAGGACTGAAGCCCAATTTAGTTATTTATCTAATAGCAATATAGCATCAAAAGTATGTAGCCAAGAAGGGTTCTTCAAAAATGTCTTCATTTATAAATGCAATAATAATAGTAACATTAACTCATGGGGTTGTTGTAAAGATTACAAAGACTTAGTGATTGTAAAGAGCACTTAGAATGGAATGCAGTAAGTACTGTGCAGATGTGCTTTGATTATCACTTTTTAAATTTTTATTGAAATATAGTTGACTTGTAATGTTGTGTTGGGTTAGTTTCAGGCACACATCAAAGTGATTCAACTATACACACTCATATGTATCTATTCTTTTTCAGATTTTTTTCAATTACAGACCGTTACAAGATGCTGAGTATAGTTCCTTGTGCTATAGGTCTTTGCTGATTATCTATTTTATACATAGTAGTGTGTATATTTTAATCCCAAACTCCTAATTTATTCCTACCTCCAATTCTATTGCAAACCATAAATTTGTTTATTATATCTGTGAGTCTGCTTCTGCTTTTATAAATAAGTTCATTTGTATCATTTTTTTAGATTCTACATATAAATAATATCACATGATATTTGTCTTTCTTTTTCTGGCTTACTTTGCTTAGTCCTATAATCTCTAGGTCCATCCATGTTGCTGCAAATGGTATACTCTCATTCTTTTTTATGGCTGAGTATTATTCCATTGTTTATATGTAGCACTTCTTTACCCCTTTATCTGTCCATGGACATTTAGACTGCTTGACTTTGATTATCATTACTTTTTATTTTATTTTAACCAATTTTTATGATGAAAAAATTTCCTTATCTTTATTTTTTTACTTTGAGAAATGCATACCATCAGATTTGGGTCATCTACAAATTTTGTACTAGAATTTTTAATCTCACTGAAATCATTGCAGAGCAAAAAATGACATATCAGAATAACACTCTGAATCTGTAAATGTAGTGAAGGCTTAGTCTGACTTTTAAAAAGACACTGAGAACATTTTAAACTCCTTTCTGATTTTATACACTGCTTCTCATTTTTGTATTTAGTATTTATTTTCAAAACCCAGAAATTTTACCAGCAGTTCTGAGGCACCTGAGTTCTGAAACAAAAGATGGCATTTCATATTTTGAGAGCTAGGAAAAACCAAACATTTTTTTAGTGATGGTTTACCATTCAGAGGAAATTCTAACATGAGTCATCTTCCTGGAAGACAATGGTTTAATCTTTTAACCATTGGACTAAACTTGTGGTAGCTAATGCACGTAGAGGGAGTCTATCTTTAAGAAAAAGAATACTACCTTACAAATACAGACTAGGTAGAAAAATTAATACATATTTTATTTCATTTTGGCCCTGCCAGGCTGCTTGCGAGATCTTAGTTCCCCAACCAAGGATCAAACCCTTGCCCCCTGCAGTGAAAGCAAAGAGGCCCAGCTACTGGACCACCAGGGAATTCCCAATATGCATTTTAAATGAGGGGGTAAAACTCACAACCAATTACTATTTTAAAAACCAAAAATACTATAAATATCACATAATTCAGAAAAATACAATATTTTATGAGCTTATGCTTCTCTCTTTAGCTGATGTTGTTGTATTTTTAGCTGCATACTCTTTAATCATTCAATGATTTTGCAATATCATTTTCTATAAAGAAAATGGAAAATTTTGGTGACTTTGCTGGTGGCTCAGATGGTAAAGCACCTGCCTACAGTGCAGGAGACCCGGGTTCAATCCCTGGGTCAGGAAGATTCCCTTGGAGAAGAAAATAGCAACCCACTCCAGTACTCTTGCCTGGAAAATCACATGGACGGAGGAGCCTAGTAGGCTACCATCCACGGGGTCGCAAAGAGTCGGACACGACTGAGCAACTTCACTTCTTCACTCTTTAATCATTCAATGATTTTGCAATATCATTTTCTATAAAGAAAATGGAAAACTAATTTATATTTCTTCAATATGATTAACTGAAATGTGTTTTTAATTTATTTATGTTTTAGAGAAGTCACTCTTAGCTTCACAATGTATTTGTAATGGATAAATGTATATGATTCTGTCAAACTTAAGATAAACTTTTATAGTGCCTTTGTAATAGTATGTACTGCATTGTGGGGAATACATGTGACAGCGGAGAATTTCTGCCTTGAATGGGCATCAATGTTAACCATCTGCTTGCATTTTCACATGACCAATGACGGGAAGAAGTTTTTCACAGACTCAATCTTGCTCTTACTTCTGGCTCTGAACATTTTAAATCTTACTTCTCCTTCATTATCCATTGTTGGGGAAGTACAATTAAAAACAAAATCTCTCACAAAGGCAACAGAGAAAGAAAATACTTTTAGTATTAAATAAGCATTAAAGGGGGTGGTAGGGAGGTTCTTGCCTGGAGAATCCCAGGGACAAAAGAGCCTGGTAGGAGGCCGTCTATGGGGTCGCACAGAGTCGGACACGACTGAAGTGACTTAGCAGTAGCAGGGAGGTTCGGGAGGGAGGGGATATATTTATACATATAGCTGATTCATATTGTCGTACAGCAGAAACTAACACAACATTATAAAGCAAGTATACTCCAATGAAAGAAAATAAGCATTAAACCAGAATGTGATGCATATCACAGGCAACCTGCTAAGAATTTGCAAAGACAGAAAGAAACCTCAACCTTTCATATAACTAGGCAAACACAATCCATTACATATATATTTTCAAGATAAACAGTAACTAGTCTCAAAGTAGGAGGATTTGCCAGAACCCTTTGTAAGACACAGTTCTTCCTAGATTCATTCAGTAACTGGAGTGACCATCTGTGTTTGCTACTTGGCTTTATCCAGAGGAAAAACAAACATCTCATATCTCTATGACAGGAGAGAGTTTTGCAACTTGAGCAAAGCACCCAAGTAAGCTAGGCTTCTACCCTCCCACAGGAACTGTGAGATAGATAGAGCCCTATATTGCTTGCTGTTTACATTTCAAAAAGATGGCTGGCACACCCTTGAGAAAGACAGTTCTGGGTCCAAAAGCTGGCAGGAAGGCTTACATTCGTGCACACTCACTCACTGAGTCTTTTCTGACTGAGTACAGTCTTTTCTGACTCTGTACAACCCCATGGACTGTAGCCATCCAGGCTCCTTTGTCCTTGGGATTTCCCAGGAAAGAATACTGTAGTGGGTTGCCATTTCATTCTCCAGGGGATCTTCCTTACCCAGGGATCGAACCCGAGTCTCCTGCATTGCAAGCAGTCTCTTGATCTGCTGGCAGATTCTTTACCACTGAGCCACTGGTAACCTCCCTTAACTGGTTCCCCTCAACATCTTTTGTGTTTAGCTGAAGAGGGTGTTTACGATGGTAGCTCTGGCCATTTTGGTGAATTAACAGGCTTCCCTAGTAGCTTAGCTGGTAAAGAATCCACCTGCAATGCAGGAGACCCCAGTTCTATTCCTGGGTCAGGAAGATCCTCTGGAGAAGGGATAGGCTACCCACTCCAGAATTCTTGGATTTCCCTGGTGGCTCAGCTGGTAAAGAGTCCACCTGCAATGTGGGAGACCTGGGTTTGATCCCTGGGTTGGGAAGATCCCTTGGAGAGGGGAACAACTACCCACTCCAGTATTTTAGCCTGGAGACTTCCATGGACTGTATAGTCCATGGGATCGTAAAGAGTTGGACAAGACTGAGCGACTTTCACTACTCAGTGTCCTGGATCTCTCCCATATATACAGAGGGTATACATGTTATTAAATTTCTGGTTGTTTTTCTCTCTTCTATCAATTTGACTACTAGACCATTCAAAGAACCTAGAAAGCTATGGTTTTTCCAGTAGTCATGTATGGATGTGCGAGTTGGACAATAAAGAAAGCTGAGTGCCGAAGAATTGACGCTTTTGAACTGTGGTGTTGGAGAAGACTCTTGAGAGTCCCTTGGACTGCAAGGAGATCAAACCAGTCCATTCTGAAGGAGATCAGTGCTGAGTGTTCATTAGAAAGACTGATGTTGAAGCTGAAAGTCCAACACTTTGGCACCTGATGAAAACAGCTGACTCATTTGAAAAGACCTTGATGCTGGGAAAGATGGAAGGCAGGAGGAAAAGGCAACGACAGAGGATGAGATGGTTGGATGGCATCACCGACTCAATGGACATGAGTTTGAGTAAACTCCGGGAGTTGGTGATGGACAGGGAGGCCTAGCGTGCTGCAGTCCATGGAGTCACAAAGAGCCGGACACGACTGAGCAACTGAACTGGACTGAACTGAACTGAAAGAACATAGAAAGGATACAAGGAATATTTTTGTTCCCCAACAATTCCGAGAAACAACTCCTAGGGCTATTTGATTCTCCCATAACAAAGTTTTCCATTTAACCCTGGTCCTCTATTTCCCAAGCACACAATCACTCAAGGAGAGAAAATGATGAGGACAAAGGAAGAATGACTGGGTGGGGACAGGGGACAAGCATCGTTCCATCCTGTACCTGGAACCTCACTGTATCCTCTCAAACTTTCCCACTGATAAAGTACTCCTACCTTACCAGATTTCTTATACATGGTAAGTTTTCTCTGAGAATTTACAGACTGCTTTTCTATAATTCATTGAAGGACCACCTTAGCTCCCAGATATATTTATAAATATTCAGTTGTGAATGGACTTTAAGTTGCTTCCCAGTGCAGCTCACAGACCTAAATTACATCAAGATATATGATCTAGAAATCTAATTTAAATGTCCAGAATTTGAAAGATAGATGAGAAGTTTGCTGAATACTACAAACCAAAAGGATGGCCTAATCAAAACATGTAGATGAGATCAATAGGGTGTCATTACTTTTTCCACACAAGGATCAAAAGAATTCTCACTTAAGTTATCTAACTGAATATGTTTTGGTCATTATTGGGACTTACTGCTCAAAAGAAAGAATAGGTTAAGAAAAACTGAGGTTCTCCCCTTAAGAAGACAAGGTGAAGGAGGAAGAAAGAAACCAAGAAAATGAGAGTGTGTACAGGAGGGAAGAGTTCCAAAAAGGAAGTAGTCAGTGGTATTGATTAATACAGATTGATTGTTTTTTAATGAGCACTACGAAAATCCTTTTGGGTCTGAAAGGTAATGAGAAAATTTAAGAATGCCTTAAGGGGGTTTTGCTGGTGGCTCAGTGGTGAAGAATTTACCCGCCAGTGCAGGAGACGTGGGTTCAACCCCTGATGTGGGAAGATCCAACGTGCTGTAGAGCAACTAAGCCCATGTGCCGCAACTATTGGGCCTGATCTCTAGCGCTGGGAGCCACAACTACTGAAGCCCTCGTGCTCTAGAGCCCAGGCTCTGCAACAAGAGAAGCAACTGCAATGAGAAGCCCACACACCACAATGAAGAGTGGCCCCCTCTCGCCACAACTAGAGAAAAGCCTGCACAGCAATGAAGATTCAGCATAGCCAAAAATAAATAAAATAAAAATTATTAAAAAGAACAGTCTTAGGTATATATATATATATATATATATATATATATATATATAAATTCACTAAAATTATGAAGTGGAAACCAAATCTCAGGAAACTAAAATACATATTATTTAGGAAAGTGTACAATAAAATAAATCCAAGATAGCCAAGAGACCAATGTTTTATTAAGGTAGAGAATTGTGCTTTCTTAAAGAAGAGGAAAAGGAGTTAATTAGGCAGAGGGAAGTGAGGTGCAGTTGCCAAAGAAAGCAGAATATTTGATCAAGGATACTCTGAGAAATGACAAGTAAAGAATATCAATAATAACAGCAATAAAGTAACTGCACACATAAATAGGTTATGTGATTCTTTTTTTAACTCCTGCTACATAACATCCTTCTCTAAAGTCACAATCTTCTCCCCTCCTAGTGCTGTCTTACTTGCTTTTGAACTCTCTCAAATCTCTCCAATTCTGAATAAATTATCTCTTGGAGATCATTGCACTTTCCAGTTTCCATTCAATAAATTTTGGAAGAATTCAGGACTTCCCTGGTGGTCCAGTGGCTAAGACTCTGTATTCCCAAAGTAGGAGGCCTGGGTTCCATCCCTGGTCAGGGAACTAGATCCCACATGCCATGCCACAACTAAGACCCAGTGTAGCCAAATAAAGAAATTGTTTTTTAATTTTTGGAAGAATTCAATAAATGACTAGACTAACGATCCCATCAAAAACACTTAAGGAAAGTTAGACAAAATATATGAAACAACTATTTTCAGACACTGGACAATAAGAAATCAAGGATATTTGATCTGTAAGACAAGGGAGATTGATTAGTGGAGCCATAAGAAAGCCAGGGTTCTCCACCTGGAGGTGTTTATTAGCAACTAGTGTACAGAGGGCAAACCCAGGCAGGATATAGCAGTATCACTGAAGTAAAGAGACAAAGTTCAGGGTTGAAGGAGGCTGAAGCAGCTAAGGAAAAGAGTACAAAAAAGGAAGTATCTACGTAAAGAAAAATCTTCAGAAATCTGCAAAGGAGTGCTTTGTAGTTTATAGCTGAAAATAATAAGCTGTATGTGTGTGCCTAGGCTGAAGCTCCACAAGCCCAGGCAAAGAAAAACTCTAAGAGAAATACTCAAGGCTGTATACTCTCACCTTGTTTATTTAACTTACATGCAAAGTACATCATGCGAAAAGCCAGGCTGGATGACTCACAAGCTGGAATCAAGATTGTTAGGAGAAATATCAACAGTCTCAGATACACAGATGATACCAGTCTAATGGCAGAAAGTGAAGAGGAACTAAAGAACCTCTTGATGAGGGTGAAAGAGAAGAATGAAAAAGCTGGCTTAAAACTCAACATTCAAAAATCTAAGATGATGGCATTCAATCCCATCACTTCATGGCAAATAGATGGGGAAAATGTGGAAACAGCAACAGATTTTCTTTCTTGGTCTCCAAAATCACTGCAGACAGTGACTGCAGCCACAAAATGAAAGACGCTTGCTCCTTGGAAGAAAAGTTATGACAAACCTACTGAAACCTGCTCAGTCATGTCCGACTCTTTGTGACCCCATGGACTATACAGTCCACGGAATTCTGTAGGCCAGAATACTGGAGTGGGTAGCTGATCCCTTCTCCAGCAGATCTTCCCAACCGAGGAATCAAACCAGGGTCTCCTGCATTGCAGGCAGATTCTTTACCAACCAAGCTATCAGGAAAGCCCCCCATGGCAAACCTAGACAGCATATTAAAAAGCAGAGACATCACTTTGCTAACAAAGGTCCATATAGTCAAAGCTACGTTTTTTTCAGTAGTCATGTATGGATGTGAGAGTTGGACCATAAAGAAGGCTAAATGCCGAAGAATTGATGCTTTTGAATTGTGGTGCTGAGGAAGACTCTTGAGGGTCCCTTGGACAGAAAAGAGATCAAACCAGTCAATCCTAAAGAAAATCAACCCTGAATATTCATTGAAAGGACTGATGCCAAAGCTGAAGCTCTAACAGTTTGACCACCTGACATAAAGAGCTGACTCATTGGAAAAGACGCTGATGCTGGGAAAGATTGAGAGCAGGAAGAGAAGAGGGCAACAGAGGATGAGATGGTTGGATGCCATCACCAGCTCAAAGGACAGGAGTTTGAGCAAACTCCGAGAGCGAAGTACAGGGAAGCCTGGGGTGTTGCAGTCCATTGGGTCGCAAAGAGTTGGACACAACTTAGCAACTGAGCAACAACAACAATACGTTCTAAGATTTTTTTAAACGTGAACATAATGAAGAAGGAAATGAAAAATACAAAAAAAGAGGCAAATATAACTGAAGAGCACAGAGAGCTGGAGCAAAATTTTACTGGATTGGTTTAATTGCTAATACAACGCTTCAGAATAAAAATAAAATTTGAAGATTAAGTATAGAAACTATCCAAGCTATATGTCAGAGGATAGATAAAAGTCATTGATAAAAACAAAGTGAATAGACCCTCAGTGGTCTTTGGGACAATATCCAACAATCTAATGTACATGTAATTGGAGGACAAAAAAAAAAAGACAGTGACAAGAAAATTTCAAAATTGAATGAAAAATATAAATTCACTGGTTCACAAAGCTCAGCAAATACCAAGCAAAACAAACAAAAGAAAATTCACCTATACATATCATAATTATATTACCAAAAGTCAATAATAAAAATATTTAAAGCAAACAGATTAAATTATACATATGCATAATATTGCTGATATCTCACTAGAAACCATGCAAATAAAAAGACAATCAACAATATCTTTAAATGACTTGGGAGGCATAATGAACTATTTAATTCTTTACACAACAAAAATATTTTTCAAAATGAAGGACATGTATAGATTTCAAACAAACCAAAGCTCGAGAAAAAATTTGCCATTAGACCTTCAGCACAAGTAATGTTTAAAATTAGCTCAAAATAGACCACAGACTTCAACATCTAAATGAAAACATAGAAGAAAATCTTTGCAATCTTGGGGTAGGCAAAATTTTTTTTGAAAAATCCAAAGAAAAATAATATGAGCCATAATAAGGAAAAAATGATATATTAGATCTCAAAAATTAAAAACTTCTGTATATCAAAATATAAAGAAAATCAACAGTGGACTTCTCTGGTGGTCCAGTGGTTAAGACTCTGCACTTCATCTGCAGAGGCCAAGAGTTGAATTCCTGTAATTGGATTGAACTAAGGTAACTAAGATCCCATATGCCTCACAGCACATGAAAAAAAAGAAAGAAAATCAACAGTAAGCTAGAGACTGGAAAAAATACTCTCAATTTTTCATCTGACAAAGGACTCATATCTAGAATTTAAAACTTTTATGAGAATAGTAAAAGGAAAATCCATCTAATTTTTAAATAGAGAAAATATTTAAACTAATTCTCCATAAGAAATTGTATATGAACAGTCAATAGGCATATGAAAATGTGTTAAACATCACCAGTCATCACAGAAATTCAAATTAAATTAATAAAAAGAAAAACCATACTCCTATGATATGTCTTAAAAAAAAACAATAACAAATGTTGGTGAAATATGGAGCCACTGGGACTCTCAAACGTTTGTTGATGGAACTGTAAAATGGTGTAACCTCATTGCAGAACAGTAGGCTTCTACTTTAAAAATCAAACATATACTTACCTCATAATTTGAAATTCTGTCTTAATCATTAACCTCAAGTAAATAAAACATATACTCATCAAAACATTCCTGCCTGAGTGTTCAGTTCCATTCAGTCACTCAGACGTGTAGGACTCTTTATGACCCCATGGACTGCAGCAGGCCAGGCTTCCCTGTCTATCACCAACTCCCTGAGCTTCCTCAAATTCATGTCCATTGAGTCAATGATGCCATCTAACTATCTCATCCTCTGTCGTCCCCTTCTCCTCCTGCCTTCAATCTTTCCCAGCATCAGGGTCTTTTCCAGTGAGTCAGTTCTTTGCATCAGGTGGCCAAAGTATCGGAGCTTCAGCTTCAGCATCAGTTCTTCCAATGAATATTCAGGACTGATTTTCTTTAGGATTGAGTGGTTTGATCTCCTTGCAGTCCAAGAGACTCTCAAGAATCTTCTCCAACAACACAGTTCAAAAGCATCAATTTTTCAATGCTCAGCTTTCTTTATGCTTCAACTCTCACTGGAAATACATACATGACTACTGGAAAAACCATAGCTTTGAGTAGACGGACCTTTGTTGGCAAAGTAATGTCTCTGCTTTTTAATATGCTGTCTAAGTTGATTATAACTTTTCTTCCAAGGAGCAAGCATCTTTTAATTTCATGGCTGCAGTCACCATCTATAGTGATTTTGGGGCCCAAGAAAATAAAGTCTGTCATTGTTGCCCCATCTATTTGCCATGAAATGATGAGACCAGATGCTATGATCTTCATTTTTTGAATGTTAAGTTTTAACCCAACTTTTTCACTCTCCTCTATCACTTTCATCAAGAGGCTCTTTAGCTCCTCTTTGCTTTCTTCCATAAGGGTAGTGTCATTTCCGTATCTGAGATTATTGATATTTCTCTTGGCAATCTTGATTCCAGCTTGTGCTTCATCCAGTCCAGCATTTCACATGATGTACTCTGCATATTAGATTAAATAAACATGACTGTTCACCACAACTTTATTTATAATAATCAAAACTGAAACAACTCAAAAGTTCATCAACTAGTAAGTGAATTTAAAAGGTGTGATATATGAAATTCCTTGGTGGTCCAGTGGTTAGGACTTTGCACTTTCATAACTGAGGGCCCAGGTTCAATCCCCTGGTCAAGCAACTAAAATCCATACCCCACCTCCTCACCACACACACACACACACACACACACATATACACACAAACACACACAAAAAAGGTGAGATTTAGTCATGCAGTGGAATACTACTCAGCAATTAGAAGGAATGAACTTTTTATATTCAAAAATATAGATGAATCTCAAAGGTAGTTTGCTCAGTGAAAGCATCCAAACACAAAAGAGTATACATACTATATGATTTCATTAATATAAAACCATACAACAGTCAAGAAATCTACAGATATAGAAATCAGGTAAGTGATTGTGGTATGACAGAGCGTTGAATCAGACCAACCGCAAATGGGCACAATGGAACTTTTTGGAGTTCTTTGAAGTTTCTAAATCTTAATAGAAGTGGTAGTTAAATAGGCACATGCTAGTGTTAATCACTCAGTCGTATCCCACTCTTTGTGACCCCAAGAACTGCAGCCCGCCAGTTTCCTCTGTCCGTGGGATTTCCCAGGCAAGATTACTGGAGTGGGTTGCCTTTCCCTTCTCCAGGGGATCTTCCCAACCCAGGGATTGAACCTGGGTCTCCTGCATTGCAGGCAAATTCTTTACTATCTGAGCCATCAGAGAAACCAAAATTGTGACCCCATGGACTGCAGCCCACCTGGCTCCTCTGTCCATGGGGTTGTCCTGGAAAGAATACTGGAGTGGGTTGCCATTTCCTCCTCCAAAGGATCTTCCTGACCCAGGGATTGAACCCACCTCTCCTGCATTGCAGGAGGATTATTTACCACTGAGACACCTGGGAAACCCAAATAGGCATCTACATCTGCAAAAATTCGTTAAATGGCATATTTAAAATGACTGCATTCTATTCTATGTAAATTATACCTCGCTAAAGTTTCTTTTTTTTTTAGGTTACAATTCCAACCCTATTTTCCTCTTTTTACAGTCTCCCCCAACAATCAGCAATATACATGCTATTTCCATCAACTCTCCATATGACCCTCAACAATTTAAGGTCTTGTCTTTTCACTTATCACCATAAGATGGTTCATAAGAAAATCAAATACAGTTCTCTTACTCTTGCATTTCTTAATACCTGGCCATTTTTTCATATTATTAATCATATTTCCTACCCTTGATTAATTCAGTTCATCAGAGGATCTCATTTAGTTGCTAAGAGACCACTGATCTCTCTTCTTGGAGAAATAGAGAAATTCAAGATCTAAAACATATAACATCATTGCTTCCTAGACTTTGATTAATTACTTCAGGAGTATAGGGATGACTGGTACCAGTTAGGATTTAGAAAACTGCAAGTTCCTCAGCTTGACTTACAAATAAACTTTTAGTGAGTCCTCCTTTTTCTCCTGGGAGTCTGTGAAGCACATCCATGGAGACTGATGTCCCAGAGGAATCAATAAAAATGCCCCAGTAACAAATCATTATTTTCAGCAGGAACTCTTGATCTAGATCAGTGTGAACTGATCTACTACTAATCATTTTCAATACAATTCCCTAAATGCTACAGAAGTCTCGCCATTTCTTAAAAGCTTTATGAATAGAATTCAGTGATGCATAACAGCACTTGCCTTAAATCCCAGAATGATTCATTTTCCTTGTGCAAAAGAAGAAGGAAACTTTCCTGTTCCAATTAGACTGCCTTTAAAGCTAGTCTCTCCTTTTCTTTCAGTCTACTTGTGGACAAGGACACATCTCAGGACCAAAGTGTTTCCCTGGGAATCCTTAGTGCTGTGAGTATTGTGCTGCTAAAGAGAGGGAAAGAGTACTCTTTGGAAGTAAAAGTCTGCTCTTCTCTAGAATGAATGCATACAGTAGCCTTGATGCCTTGAAGCCTTGCTATAAATTCCAATAAGTGAATTTCAGTCTCATGCAGAAAATCAGAACAATGTGTTAGACTTGGACCTTCCTAAGTAAAATGAAGGTCTAAATTCACGACATCTTACCCCAAATCATCAATTCCTGGGATGAATTTCAAACTAGTTTCTGTTCTTATCTCAGCTTAGGAGAATTCCCCAAATAGTGATTTTTTGATGCACTTCCCCTTGTGCAGTTTATAGTCTATATCCTGAGTGCCCCTGCTTTAAGATTGTAAACAATTGAACATCCTCAGCTTGATAGTATGATCAAAGTCTTTAAAAAAATTGAAGTTGGTCTTTATCAACAATTAAAAAACAAAATGAATAAGCAAACAAGGATCTCTTGTATAGCACAAGGAACTCTGCTCAAGGTTATGTGGCAGCCTGGATGCGACGGGGATTTGGGGAAGAATGGATACACATATATGTATGGCTGAGTCCCTTTGCTATTCACCTGAAACTATCACAACATTGTGAATCTGTTATACAAAATAAAAAGTTCAAAAAAATGAATAAGCAAACAAAACAAACAACAAAAAAACCCAAAGCTTGGGACATATTGCCCCTAGCTCAAATCCAGAAAAGAAATATATTAATACTTTTCTACTTTTTGTCTTCTTTTGAGACTATGAAAAGATTAAGAAACTTGAAAGATGCTTGATTGCAATAACATAGCTTGGGAGAAAAATGACTCAACTCCATCTCAAGCCATTGAGCATTAAATGGGTTAAGAAAAATATTTGTACTCTGGGAAGTCTGGAGAACTAGGATGATATCCAAAACATAGTAGGAAATCCATAGCCTTGATCAGGAAAGATGGAGCAGAAAGCTTGACATGCAGAAAAACTTACAAAAGAAAAGTTAGAAGCAGCAGCAGACTTGACAAATTATTCAGCAAACAGAACCTGTTAAAACACATCTCCAGCATTTGAAATACAGAGATGGCAGCATTTTGGAAACATATGCAAATATCTGTTTACGTAAATGAATAGGTAACTGGGGACACTGTATCAACAAACTTTCCACTTAAATAAGCATTAAGAAAGCATCTTTTGAGGGCTTATTTCTTCCCAAGTTCTATGCTTAGGTCTTACAGATACTATATTGCTGCCCTCAAGGGCCTTAGAGTTTACAGAGGAAGCAAAGGAAGCAGTTAATACAATTTTCTAAGTGTTCAGATATAGATAAGCCCAGGGTGTTATGCAAGCACAAGAACATTAGAATAACATCTTTACTAGACCAAAGATGGAAATTCAGAGAAGTTTTCCCAGAAGGTGGCTCCTCAGCTGAGATCCTAAATCAGACAGGATTTAGTCAAATAACGAAGAGATTGAGGAAGGGCATTCTAAACAAAAGAATGGCATGAACAGTGATTAGGAGACAAGAGAGAGGCTGGGCCTTCTCTGGTGGTTCAGTGGCTAAGACTCCGCACTCCTAATGCAGAGGACCTGGGTTCTATCCTTGGTCAGGGAACTCAATCCACATGCCACAAATGAGAGTTTGCATCCTGCAACTGAAGATCCTGAATGCTGCAACTAAGACCCAGTGCAGCCAAATAAATATTTTTAAAAGATAGAGAGGCTGGCACATTCAGGGAATTAGAGCAAAGGTTAACAAACTGTTTCTGTAAAGAGCCTGACAGTGAATATTCTAGGCTTGGGGGCCATCTGTTCTCAGTTGTGACTACTCAGCTCTGCCACTGGAGCACAGAAGCAGCCAAAGGCAATATGAAAAAGAATGAGTATGGTCCTATAAAACTTTATTTACAAAAACAGGGCCAGGGTTTGCCAAACTCTGAACCTGGATAATTCAATAAGCATGGAACAAAAGAGAAAAAAAAAAAAAAGGCAGAAGTTCAGGCTGGAAGATGAGGTTAGTAAGACAAGATCATCAGTGGCCTTGAACAGCATACTAAGGAATTTGGATGCTACCCTCAAGGTCCTGACCTTGTCACTGGAGCATCTTGAAAGAGCTCATTCACCACTGGCAGCCCCTTTCTCTATAGAGTGTAAATGTGCACATGTGCTGGAGAGGAAGGCTGATACCATGTTTTACACACACACGCATTTGTCCCATGTTAGCAAACTCCCTGATTCAAGGTCCTCCCCGCAAAAAAACTTCATGAATCCATCTTTTAAACGGACTTACAGGAGGCTTGTCCCACCTGCGTTAGCTTATCAGAAGTGCCTGGACAAGCCTGACTCCAGCTTCAACTCAGTCTGGATTCTCTGCTGCAACTCTGTTTCGCAAGCATTGATTGGGTTCTTTTCTGGAATGCATTTCCCCTCCACACCCAACTCTCTTCCTATTGAACTCCTCTAGGACTCGGCTTAGGCACCTTCCTTTCTGGAAAAACTTCGTTAATCCCTACCCAGTCTGGGCAAATCTTCTCTTCTGATTGTTCCCAAAACAATCTGTGCACAACTCTACATTTTCACTCACTCACTGGGTTATGCTGTAATTGAATGTGGGCTCTCTCCCTATTGAAATGATAAGCTCCCTGGGACTTCCCCGGTGGTCCAGTGATTAAGACTCGGTGCTTCCAATGCAGAGGGCACGGGTTCCACCCTTGGTTAGGGAAATAAGACCCCACATGCCTCTCAGTGTGGCCAAAAAATTTAAAAAGAATTTTTTTTTTTTAAATGAGAGGTTCCCTAATCCCCTAGCAGGACTTGGAACATAGTAAGCTCTCAATAAGTGCCTGTGAAATAAATAGGTCTAATTCCTTAAATTCTGAAATGTTTAGCCCTTAGAAATTTTGTTTTGGCCAGGAGAGAATGCCACCGTTTTCTGTATGGGGAATGACAATAAACCTCTAGCTACTCTGTGTAGAGGGACTAGGCTCATGGCCAGCTATATTAGCCATTAATAGAAATTCAAATACATATCTGACTCTCATAGTTTCATGGAAGAGAACTGGCGTTTGTGACATTACAGACAAAAAATAACTCTTTAGAAAAGAGATGGGAGTGAAGAAAGTATTTTTCTACCCTGAACCCTCAGAGAATTCATGCTTTCTCATATAGAGATAGAATTAAGCAAACTATCAATCAGCTGTGACCTACCTCTTTATGTTAAATTTCCTGCATACTTTGGAAATTGGCTGATTCATTTCAGAGCAGTTTATCTTACCCATATCAAAGAAGAATTATATGAAAGAATAGCCTGAATAAGATAAGAAATAATTTTACTATTTTCTGTTGAATTTTAGTGGAACAGAAGGAAAGTGCTCAGTCTATGAAATTTTGCATATACAAACAGGAATGCTTTCCGTGGCATAGAAAGATTGTTGTGTTGTGTTGGTCACTCAGTCATGTCTGACTCTTTGTGACCCCATGGACTGTAGCCCACCAGGCTCCTCTGTCCATGGGGTTCTCCAGGCAAGAATACTGGAGTGGGTAACCATTCCCTTCTCCAGGGGATCTTCCCAACTCAAGGATTGAACCCAGGTCTCCTGCATTTCGGGCAGATCCTTTACCATCTGAGCCCCTAGGGAAGCCCTGGTATAGAAAGATACTTAGCTACAACAGACAATTTTGATAGGAATGTATTCCAAGGGTTTCCAATTTGTTATCCCTAGCATTTGCTAGCCTTTTTACTGTGATAAGTTTGTATCTACAAATCTTTATCCAAAATACATTTATTAGATTTTTCTATGCATTAGGCCCTGATTCAGTTGGTCTTGGAACTTTGAATTAAAGTTTAGTACGTTTCCCTACTTGCTAAGCAATTTTATTCATTTAATTTTGAATATTTTTTAGTTTACTTAAATGAATCTGAATTAGATTGAAACAAGGTTCTTTAGAAAAACATCTGCTCTGTTATTTAAGTTGTATCTCATTGCTAATATACAACAGCAATGATTTTTACATATAAAAATACACACACATGTATATAAAATCAGTTTTTTTTAACATATTTATAAGTTAAGAATTTTCTTTCAGAATGTAATATGAGAATGTGATTTACTTCTTACGAGCCTACAGCTGGGTGTTTGTAGATAAGAGTGCTCCGTGGTTTCAGACTCTGCAACCCCATGGACTGCAGCCCACCAGGCTCCCCTATCTATGGGATATTCTAGGCAAGAATACTGGAGTAGGTTACCATTTCCTCCTGCAGGGGATCTTTCTAGCTGAGGGATGGAACCCACATTTACTGCATTGGCCAATAGCACTCTGCCACCTGGGAAGCCCCATACCACTCTATACAGTGTTCATAAAAAAAAAAACTGTGTGGATGATGGACAGATAATTATAATGATGACTGCAGCCATGAAATTAAAAGACGCTTACTCCTTGGAAGGAAAGTTATGACCAACCTAGATAGCATATTCAAAAGCAGAGACATTACTTTGCCAACAAAGGTTTGTCTAGTCAAGGCTATGGTTTTTCCTGTGGTCATGTATGGATGTTGGAGTTGGACTGTGAAGAAGGCTGAGCACCGAAGAATTGATGCTTTTGAACTGTGGTGTTGAAGAAGACTCTTGAGAGTCCCTTGGACTGCAAGGAGATCCAACCAGTCCATTCTGAAGGAGATCAGCCCTGGGATTTCTTTGGAAGGACTGATGCTAAAGCTGAAACTCCAGTACTTTGGCCAACTCATGCGAAGAGTTGACTCATTGGAAAAGACTCTGATGCTGGGAGGGATTGGGGGCAGGAGGAGAAGGGGACGCCAGGGGATGAGATGGCTGGATGGCATCACTGACTCGATGGACGTGAGTCTGGGTGAACTCCGGGAGTTGGTGATGGACAGGGAGGCCTGGCGTGCTGCGATTCATGGGGTCACAAAGAGTCGGACACGACTGAGCAACTGATCTGATCTGATCTGATCTGATAAAGGTGAAAAAGTACTTTTCCACTACTCAAAAGTGCTTTTCTAAGTCCATTAAAATTTGGTTTATCTGGCAAAGGAACAAGACAAATTATGAGTAAGGAAGGAGTGCTTGGTGTGTATGTACATGTAAAGGAAGGGTATGTCATGAAGGACCTTAAATAGAATTAGAATTATCTGTTTTCTTTTACCTTTTTATTTTATGTGGGACTCTAGCTCATTAAGGCTTCCCTGGTGGTTCAGACAGTAAAGAATCTGCTGGCAATGCCGGAGACCCAGATTCAGTCTCTGGGTTGGGAAGATCCCCTGGAGAAGGGAACAGTTCCTGCTTCAGTATTCTTGCCTGGAGAATCCCATGGACAGGAGTCTTGAGGGCTATAGTCCATGGGGTTGCAAAGAGTTGGACACAACTTGTCAGGAAGCATTTAACAGGAGGCTTCCTGTGTGCTGTTTTGGATCTGTCAGGAATTCTCTGCTCCTTTTTAATTCCTGAATATTCAGGAATTAAGAGGAGAGGCAAGCCTCTCCCGGGACTGAGGAATCCAGGCATTTCCTTCATTAGTGTTTCTATATGGTGATAAGTACCCTCTTCCTTCTTGTGAACCATACGGTAAAAGTGATTGTTTACAAATCTCTCTCTTTAATATGGATTGCCTATGTTTTGTAAGTCTGGAATTTTACTCTTTATCTTTGCTGAGAATAACTACTTTGTAAGACAGTATATATGCCCACACCATGTTGATTAAAACACCTTTGTTCCATCAGAGCTCTGGTCCCCGTGTCTTTCTCTCTCTCTCTCTCTCTCTCTCTTTTTCAGGCTGATCCCCTGGAGTGCAGAGGCTCTCTGAGTTCACTTTCCTGCCCGGGCTTCTAAGACCCTCTCGAGAAGGTGCTCTGTGCCTTCACCCCATCAAGAGGGTGCCTGAGGCCTCCGTGAACAGAGCAAACCCCACGCAGGGGCTTTATTGGTGGCGTAAACCAAGGAATATCAGCTTCTTTCTCTCTTATACTTTCTTATCATCAACTCCAGACCACCTGGTTCCAGTCCATTAAAGGACCTCAACAAGTGACACCCAGAACAGGAGCTTGGTACACGTAGGCAGATTCTCCAACGGAGTGACACCAGGACCTATTGAGGCTGGTAAGTACTAAGACATGAGTAATACAGCTGGAAAGCCCCATCACTTTTCTACTTTACTTCATCACTTATTTAAAGTTCAGGGATCTAATGAAACGTATGCTGATTTTTTAGCTAGAGTAGAAACTGCTATTTCCCGTACCGTAATTGGAGAAGAAGCCAAAAGGCAACTAGAGAAATTACTTGCTTATGAAAATGCAAATCAGGAATGTCAAAAAGCTATAGCTCCAATTCGTGAGACAGGGACTATTATTGATTATTTGAAGTCTTGTCGAAATCTAGGATTAGAAACTCAAAAGATGCAAATGGTAGCTGAAACAATAGCTGCTCCTTAAGAAAGGGAAATAAAGGATGCTTTACATGTGGAAATAACAACCATTTAAAAAGGGACAGCCCTAAGAAAGCTAAAAAAATGAAAAGAAAAAATATATAAAAATAAAAGACCTCCAAAAATCTGCCCTCGCTGCCGTAGAGGAATGCATTGGGCCAAAGATTGTAAGTCCAAATTTGACATTGAAAGAAAACCTATTCCGGAAAACTCCAAGCAGGGACACCCCAGGTCCCCTTCAACAAAAACCTGGGGCAAATTCCATTTTTTACCTAAAACCCTGAACATCTGGCAGTGCTACCATTGATATACCAGCTTTGTTTTTAGAATGAGCTCTATTTAAATTCAAATTCACGTGAACTGAAAAATATTAAATATATATGTTTATTTAAATATAAATATAATTTAAATATAATTGTTTGCTAATCTAATTAAGACATGTCTTAAGTCATCAACATTATATAATACTTTTATTATGCCTAGGTTTAAGATAAACTAAATTTGTCAACAAAAAGGTAACTCTTTATATATATAAATATATAAATGAGATAAAAACTTTTAGATAAACTCTTAAAAATAATTATATTTTAATAGAATAATCTGTTATTATAATCTAAAATAATCTCTTAAGATTGGGATAACTTAAATTTCTAGAGTTGTACTAAACTAAATAATGTTTATTAAATAGCTAGGTCATTTCCAAATAAAATAAGATTTTAAAACATTAATTAGTAAACATTAACTTCCTCTTACAAAAAGTTTTTCTTACAGAAAAACTAAAGATATTTTAAACTATTAATAAATATATAATGTATAATATATTGATATATATAAATATAAACATATATTTATATATATAATAAATATATATTATAATATGATATAATAAATATATTTACCAATCTATAAAATGCTAATATACAAGACACTTCATAGTTGCTAAGGAAAAGTACAAGATTGCTTTTTTAATATACCTTTAGACCGAGAGAGATTCACTTTCCCTCTTCCTTATCCTAATCATATTAGACCTTATAAATGGTACCAATAGACTGTACTGCCACAAGAGGTGATGAACTCTCCCACCATGTGTCAGTACTACATAGCCAAAGCCCTTGAGCCTGTGAGAAAGCAATTTCCTAATTTTCTTGTTATTCACTATATGGATGATATATTGTTTTTGGCTCCATCTACCTTAGAAACTCAACACATGTTTGATATAGCTCAAATATGCTTAAAAATGTTCCTTTGGTATCTCTGATTTTCTTGAAGAGATCCCTAGTCTTTCCCATTCTGTTGTTTTCCTCTATTTCTTTGCATTGATCACTGAGGAAGGCTTTCTTATCTCTTCTTGCTATTCTTTGGAACTCTGCATTCAGATATTTATATCTTTCCTTTTCTCCTTTGCTTTTCGCTTCTCTTCTTTTCACAGCTATTTGTAAGGCCTCCCCAGACAGCCATTTTGCTTTTTTGCATTTCTTTTCTATGGCAATGGTCTTGATCCCTGTCTCCTGTACAATGTCACGAACCTCATTCCATAGTTAATCAGGCACTCTATCTATCAGATCTAGTCCCTTAAATCTATTTCTCACTTCCACTGTATAATCATAAGGGATTTGATTTAGGTCATACCTGAATGGTCTAGTGGTTTTCCCTACTTTCTTCAATTTAAGTCTGAGTTTGGCAATAAGGAGTTCATGGTCTGAGCCACAGTCAGCTCCCGATCTTGTTTTTGCTGACTGTATAGAGTTTCTCCATCTTTGGCTGCAAAGAATATAATCAATCTGATTTCGGTGTTGACCATCTGGTGATGTCCATGTATAGAGTCTTCTCTTGTGTTGTTGGAAGACGGTGTTTGTTATGACCAGTGCATTTTCTTGGCAAAACTCTATCAGTCTTTGCCCTGCTTCATTCCGTATTCCAAGGCCAAATTTGCCTGTTACTCCAGGTGTTTCTTGACTTCCTACTTTTGCATTCCAGTCCCCTATAATGAAAAGGACATCTTTTTTGGGTGTTAGTTCTAAAAGGTCTTGTAGGTCTTCATAGAACCGTTCAACTTCAGCTTCTTCAGTGTTACTGGTTGGGGCATAGACTTGGATTACTGTGATATTGAATGATTTGCTTTAGAAACGAACAGAGATCATTCTGTCGTTTTTGAGATTGCATCCAAGTACTGCATTTTGACTCTTTTGTTGACCATGATGACTACTCCATTTCTTCTGAGGGATTCCTGCCCGCAGTAGTAGATATAATGGTCATCTGAGTTAAATTCACCCATTCAAGTCCTTTTCAGTTCGCTGATTCCTAGAATGTCGACATTAACTCTTGCCATGTCTCGTTTGACCACTTCCAATTTGCCTTGATTCATGGATCTGACATTCCAGGTTCCTATGCAATATTGCTCTTTACAGCATCGGACCTTGCTTCTATCACCAGTCACATCCACAGCTGGGTATTGTTTTTGCTTTGGCTCCATCCCTTCATTCTTTCTGGAGTTATTTCTCCACTGATCTCCAGTAGCATATTGGGCACCTACTGACCTGGGGAGTTTCTCTTTCAGTATCCTATCATTTTGCCTTTTCATACTGTTCAGGGGGTTCTCAAGGCAAGAATACTGAAGTGGTTTGCCATTCCCTTCTCCAGTGGACCACATTCTGTCAAATCTCTCCACCATGACCCGCCCGTCTTGGGTGGCCCCACAGGGCATGGCTTAGTTTCATTGAGTTAGACAAGGCTGTGGTCCTGGTGTGATTAGATTGACTAGTTTTCTGTGAGTATGGTTTCAGTGTGTTTGCCCTCTGATGCCCTCTTGCAAGACATACCGTCTTACTTGGGTTTCTCTTACCTTGGGCGTGGGGTATCTCTTCACGGCTGCTCCAGCAAAGTGCAGCCATTACTCCTTACCTTGGACGAGGGGTATCTCCTCACCACCGCCCTTCCTGACCTTCAGTGTGGGATAGCTCCTCTAGGCCCTGATGAGCTCGATAAAGGACAGAAATGGTATGGACCTAACAGAAGCAAAAGATATTAAGAAGAGATGGCAAGAATACACAGAAGAACTGTACAAAAAAGATCTTCACGACCCAGATAATCACGATGGTGTGATCACTGACCTAGAGCCAGACATCCTGGAATGTGAAGTCAAATGGGCCTTAGAAAGCATCACTACGAGCAAAGCTAGTGGAGGTGATGGAATTCCAGTTGAGCTCTTTCAAATCCTGAAAGATGATGCTGTGAAAGTGCTGCACTCAATATGCCAGCACATTTGGAAAACTCAGCAGTGGCCACAGGACTGGAAAAGGTCAGTTTTCATTCCAATCCCAAAGAAAGGCAAAGCCAAAGAATGCTCAAACTACCGCACAATTGCACTCATCTCACACGCTAGTAAAGTAATGCTCAAAATTCTCCAAGCCAGGTTTCAGCAATATGTGAACCGTGAACTTCCTTATGTTCAAGCTGGTTCTAGAAAAGGCAGAGGAACCAGAGATCAAATTGCCAGCATCTGCTGGATCATGGAAAAAGCAAGAGAGTTCCAGAAAAACATCTATTTCTGCTTTATTGACTATGCCAAAGCCTTTGACTGTGTGGATCACAATAAACTGTGGAAAATTCTGAAAGAGACGGGAATACCAGACCACCTGACCTGCCTCTTGAGAAACCTGTATGCAGGCCAGGAAGCAACAGTAGAACTGGACATGGAACAAGAGACTGGTTCCAAATAGGAAAAGGAGTACGTCAAGGCTGTATATTGTCACCCTGTTTATTTAACTTATATGCAGAGTACATCATGAGAAACGCTGGACTGGAAGAAACACAAACTGGAATCAAGATTGCCGAGAGAAATATCAATAACCTCAGGTATGCAGATGACACCACCCTTATGGCAGAAAGTGAAGAGGAACTCAAAAGCCTCTTGATGAAAGTGAAAGTGGAGAGTGAAAAAGTTGGCTTAAAGCTCAACATTCAGAAAACGAAGATCATGGCATCCGGTCCCACCACTTCATGGGAAATAGATGGGGAAACAGTGGAAACAGTGTCAGACTTTATTCTGGGGGGCTCCAAAATCACTGCAGATGGTGACTGCAGCCATGAAATTAAAAGACGCTTACTCCTTGGAAGGAAAGTTATGACCAACCTAGATAGCATATTCAAAAGCAGAGACATTACTTTGCCAACAAAGGTCCATCTAGTCAAGGCTATGGTTTTTCCTGTGGTCATGTATGGATGTGAGAGTTGGACTGTGAAGAAGGCTGAACGCCAAAGAATTGATGCTTTTGAACTGTGGTGTTGGAGAAGACTCTTGAGAGTCCCCTGGACTGCAAGGAGATCCAACCAGTCCATTCTGAAGGAGATCAGCCCTGGGATTTCTTTGGAAGGAATGATGCTAAAGCTGAAACTCCAGTACTTTGGCCACCTCATGCGAAGAGTTGACTCATTGGAAAAGAGTCTGATGCTGGGAGGGATTGGGGGCAGGAGGAGAAGGGGACAACAGAGGATGAGATGGCTGGATGGCATCACTGACTCGATGGACGTGAGTCTGAGTGAACTCCGGGAGTTGGTGAGGGACAGGGAGGCCTGGCGTGCTGTGATTTATGGGGTCACAAAGAGTTGGACACGACTGAGCGACTGATCTGATCTGATGCTTAGAAAACTCTAGATTAATCATTGCCCCTAAAAAAATTCAAACCTCTACACCTTACCATTACTTAGGGTTCGTTGTTAATAGGCAACGCATTACTCCCCAACTAACTCAGATCCGTACTGATAAATTATGAACCTTAAATGATTTTCAAAAGCTCTTCTAATCAGATCAGATCAGTCACTCAGTGATCTTAATTGGATTAGACCTTCTTTGCTAAGTTGCTTCAGTCGTGTCCGACTCTGTGTGACCTCATAGACGGCAACCCACCAGGATCCGCCGTCCCTGGGATTCTCTAGGCAAGAATACTGGAGTGGGTTGCCATTTTCTTCTCCAATGCATGAAAGAGAAAAGTAAAAGTGAAGTCACTCAGTCATGTCCAACTCTTAGCGACCCCATGGACTGCAGCCTACCAGGCTCCTCTCCATGGATTTTCTAGGCAAGAGTACTGGAGTGGGGTGCCATTGAACTTCTTTAGGCATTGCTAATTATCAACTGAATAACCTATTTAATACTTTAAAAGGAGATCCTGATTTAAATAGCCCTCGTTCACTTTCTCAAGAGGCACGAGAGAAACTCTGTTTGGTGCAAAATAAATTACAAAAACAATTTCTTACTCACATCAAACTAGATTTACCTCTAGAATGGTTTATACTCCCCTCTCCCCATTCTCCCACAGGACTTCTTGCCCAAGAAGAACACCCAGTAGAATGGATCTATACCCATTTTAGGGGAATAAAGTCACTTACACCCTACCTTAATTTAATTGCTCTAATCAGTATCAATGGAAGAAATAGGGCTAAAATTCTAATTGGCTCTGATCCTCATAAAATTGTAATACCTATCAATAAATCTGAATTTGAGAATGCTTTACAAACTTCTACCGATTTCCAAATAGCTTTTCTGGAATATTTTGGAGAAATTTCATTTCATTATCCTTCTGGTAAGCTGTGGAATTTCTTAAAAAATACTGAATTTATTATTTCTCGCATTATCAGCTCACAGCCTATACCACAAGCCGAGGTTTTTTATATAGGTGGGACTAAAAACGCCAAAGCTTCATTCTGGTCTCTTAAGGAATATAAAGTCTTTTATACTAGATTTCATTCTGCTCAACAAAATGAATTATATGCTCTTATTCAATTTATTTGCCTACATCCTTAACCCATTAATATAGTCTCTGACTCTATGTATTCTGTTTTTGTATTAAAAAAATATAGAAACCTCCACCATAAACTCCAATCAACCTATTATTCAACAACTCTTTTTCAAACTACAATCTGTTGTTAGAAACCACAATTCTCCCATTTATATTACACATATTCGAGCACATTCTTGTCTTCCAGGCCCAATGACTTATGGTAATGAGCAAGCTGATAAACTGGTTTCCTTTGCTACTCCCGAGGAACAGCATGCTCTGTTGCATAACGATGCTGGCTCCCTACACCAGCTATGGAAAATCCCATACCGCCAGGCTAAAGAAATTATTAGTAATTGCTCTACTTGTAGACCCCTACATCTTTGACCCATCGCACAAGGTATCAATCCTCACGGTTTACAACCTAATGAACTATGACAAATGGATGTAACTCATTGCCCTGAACTTTCTCCATTTTCTTTCCTACACGTTTGTATAGACACAAATTCCTCTTTTATCTGGATCACACCTCTTCGTGGTGAAGCTACACAACGTGTTATACCCTGCCTATATTTCTAGACACTTTAAGCAATTTTTACAATCTTTTCCTATTATACATATTACAGGTATTCCTTATAATCCAGACACAAGACATAGACAAACACATCACACACTAAAGTTACAAATGAAAAATTTTAAAAGGTGGAATACACAGGTCTTCCTTATCTAAAGCAGACTTTACTAGATTCCAACATATTTTCTAAACCTATAACTATTGTTAATACAGCTCTATTTGTTTTAAATTTTTTAACCTCTTCTTAAGATTTGACCCAAGGGGGCCCCCGGCATTCAAAATGGAGATGAAACAAGAACCCCAGGAAGAAGAAATTCCAATACGGGCTGCTCTAAAGATCTACAAAAATACTTTAGAGCAATACTGCTCTAAAGATCTCCAAAAAGCACCACCCTTAGCAGCATCATCCCGATGATCTCCCCACTTGGGGACAAATAAAAACCCTTACTAATCAAGCTGAAAATTTGGTCTCTCAACAGGGATTGCCTCCGGGTCCTGAATACATTCTCCTGGCAATGCTCAGTCTTTTGGCCTGTACCTACCGCACCCCGCCCCCTACCGCCGCTTGAGCTCGGACTAACACCCAACTCCCCTCTATTACTGGTGGACGAATGGACAGAGAGAGGACCAATTGTTTTAACTAATGTCTCTATACATATGCCTTCTCCCTAGTACATGAAAGGGCCCTCACACCCTGGGCAGGAAAGAAAACTAAAACATTTCTTTAGGCTATGAAGTCCTTCCCTTGTGCATGGGCACAGCAAAATTGTGCATAAACGTCAGCTGACAAACTTGGGCTTTAGTCCTGCCTCCAAAAGAAGACTTTCAGACATTGCTTGGATTATTTACTGCCCTTTCTTTGTCTGTAAGCCATGTTTATACTACTGAGACTTTAGGGAAAGAGTTAGGGAAAGAACAAAGAACATTATGCAAAGGGTTTACTTATAAAAACTTTACTTATACTCCCATTCGTTGGGACAAATGTCAAACCAAATCAAGAAAATCAATGTTTGTGGCTAATCATACAATTGTTGATTGGGGACCCCATGGTATGTGGTTATCTGACTGCTCAGAGGATATTACCAACACTGTGTGTGATATGGAAGGTCACTGACACTACGATGGAACATTACTATGAGAAAGGACTTCTTGAGTGGCCTGATGGTGGATTAGCCCCACCTCGTCCTAGGATCGTCCTTGATAAACACAGTGGGCCTGAACAATGGGACATTTGGAAACTTGCTGCGAGCATCAGAGTACGGAAAAACTTGGGACTTGGACTGGACACTTCATACGGACCAGTTGTGGTCATAGTAACTCTTTCTTTCGCTATAATCAGTCATATTTTATACAGGCCTGTGTCCCACTTCCTTTTGTTATAAGCATAGAAAATTTACAATTTAATAAGACTTTTACATTCAGTAACTTGTATTAATTGCAAACTATATACTTGTCTTAACTCCTCTATTTCTTTAAGCTATTCAATTTTGTGTTGCTGCTGCTGCTAAGTCGCTTCAGTCGTGTCCAACTCTGTGCGACCCCATAGACATCAGCCCACCAGGCTCCCGAGTCCCTGGGATTCTCCAGGCAAGAACACTGGAGTGGGTTGTCCTGTTCAATTCAATCATAGTGCCTACAACTGGGAACAAATCAAAGTTCATTTACAAAATATACATGATAATGCCTCTCTGAGTGTACAATTACTGAAAAAGAAAATCTTTAAAACTTTTTCTAAAAATCTGCCCTCTTCCCATAATTTGGAAACTTTCAGTTTAGTTCAGTTCAGTTCAGTCGCTCAGTCGTGTCCGACTCTTTGCTACCCCATGAATCACAGCACGCCAGGCCTCCCTGTCCATCACCAACTCCCGGAGTTCACTCAAACTCACATCCATCGAGTTGGTGATGCCATCCAGCCATCTCATCCTCTGTCGTCCCCTTCTCCTCCTGCCCCCAATCCCTCCCAGCATCAGAGTCTTTTCCAGTGAGTCAACTCTTCACATGAGGTGGCCAAAGTACTGGGAACAAATTATCCGGGCTAGACCCTCGAGGATGGTTTCAAAGTATTACCCACAGTATCAGGTCTCGAACTGTAACTTTGGTGATTGTCTTCATAATTATATTTGTTGTTTACCATTGCCTTTCTATAAGGTTGGTTAATACTAGCCAAACTCATTTGGTCAAGACCTTTTTTACAAATATAATAAAATAGGGGGAATTGTCAGGAAGCATTTAACAGGAGGCTTCCTGTGTGCTGTTTTGGATCTGTCAGGAATTCTCTGCTCCTTATTAATTCCTGAATATTCAGGAATTAAGAGGAGAGACAAGCCTCTCCCGGGACTGAGGAATCCAGGCATTTCCTTCATTAGTGTTTCTATATGGTGATAAGTACCCTCTTCCTTCTTGTGAACGATACAGTAAAAGTGATTGTTTACAAATCTCTCTCTTTAATATGGATTGCCTATGTTTTGTAAGTCTGGAATTTTACTCTTTATCTTTGCTGAGAATAACTACTTTGTAAGACAGTATATATGCCCACACCATGTTGATTAAAACACCTTTGTTCCATCAGAGCTCTGGTCCCCGTGTCTTTCTCTCTCTCTCTCAATCTCTCTCTCTCTCTCTCTCTTTCAGGCTGATCCCCTGGAGTGCAGAGGCTCTCTGAGTTCACTTTCCTGCCCGGGCTTCTAAGACCCTCTCGAGAAGGTGCTCTGCGCCTTCACCCCATCAAGAGGGTGCCTGAGGCCTCCGTGAACAGAGCAAGCCCTGTGTAGGGGCTTTATTGGCTTTCTGAATAAACAAGGAATATCAGCCTCTTTCTCTCCTTTACTTTCTTATCATTGACTCTGGACCACCAGGTTCCAGTCCATTAAAGGACCTCAACAACAACTGAGTGACTAACACTTTCACATAGCTCATTAACTGTTGTGATAGTTTCAGGTGGACAGCAAGGGGACTTAGCCATACATATACATGTATCCATTGTCCCTCCAATTTTTAAAAATATTTATTTTATTTATTTATTCAGCTGTGCCAGGCCTTAATTGCGGCACAAAGGATCTTTAGCTGTGGCATGTGAACTCTTAGTTATGGCACGTGGGATCTCAGTTCCCTGACCAGGGATTGAACCCAGGACCCCTGCATCAGGAGTGTAGAATCTTAACCAGTGGACCACCAGGAAAGTCTCCCCACCTAAAGTCTCTTAATCAATTTAAGGGTCTTTCAAAACTGTTTGAAATGAACCAGGTTTTTGTTTGATAATGCCTCAGTATGGCAGCTTCTATCTTGATAGAATACAAATTTTTAGATAAATGTAAAGGTGTTTATTCCCATGTAGTACCAAATCCTGAGGGCATCAAGGTGAAAATTTCCAGTTGAAGTATGCCCGTTTCTATGCTTCAATCCAGGTAAGCCATGTGTTTAGGAGATGAGTAGAAGTCTCAGAGCCAATGTAACTGCTGAGTCTTTCTTGCTGCAAAGCTCAGCCTCCTGGTTACATTAAGATCTTACGTTAGAGTTAGCCTGTAAGATCCTCTAAGGCAAGTGACAAACGTTGGTTTAACCCTGTTCTGAGGCAAGACATCTGGCAGAAAAAGTTTTCTAGAGAATGATGACACAGATGAGTCACAGTTTGTAATATTAAGTACAGTAAGTCCCCTATATACAAACAAGTTCTGTTTCAAGAGTGCATTTGTAAGTAAGCCCAATTTGCTCGTGAAGTCCAACAAAGTTACCCAACTAACACAATCGGCTTTACAGTACTGTACAGTAATAGGTATATAAAACTTTTCACACAAATAACACATAAAAAACAAACATGGGAAAAATAAACATTTTTAATCTTATAGTATATAGTACCTTGAAAAGTACAGTAGCACTATTTACACCACCGCTGCTTTTACACTTGCTTCCAGATATCCTAGGCTTGAAATAAAGATACTGCACTATTGTCCTCTATGCAATGTGTCTGCGTGTGTGTGTGTCTTAATCGCTCAGTCATGTCTGACTCTTTGCGATCCCACGGACTGTCACCAGCCAGGCTCCTCTGTCCATGGACTTCTCCAGGCAAGAATACTGGAGTGGCTTACCATTTCCTTCTCCAGGACTCTATACAGTACTTTACAGTAAAGCATAACCACATGTAAAGAGATGCATACACTTGACAATGTACTCCAGACATATGGACGAACTTACATGGTTAGACATGCGAACACAGTCACATCTTTGAAAGTTCACAACTTGAAGGTTCATATGTAGGGAACTTACTGCATTATATATGTCCCTTTTGCAATAGCAAAAAAGACTGTTATTTAAAGTTCATTAAAATTGTGATTTTTGGAAAAGGATTATTGCGTATTTCTTTTAGTATTGAACTGAAAATTGCAAATGCAAAACAAAGTGTATTGAGATAAAGATGTTATTACCTGCTTTTCTTAGAGAAGATCTGTCTTGGGGCTGGGCAGAGGAAATGAGTCATTTGAAGGCAAAGAGAAAAAAAACCAAAGGGCATGAATATTATCAGGAGCCCTATCACCAATCAAATGGTTTAAATTGCCCTGAATGAGAAAATAAGCATAGTATGTAGTGCTTCTCTAGAGAGGAAAACAGTAAAGAAGGAAAAGAGATGCGGAAGGACTTCCCTGGTCATCTAGCAGTTAAGAATCCGCCTTTTGATGCAGAGGACACAAGTTTGATCCCTGGTTGGAGAAATAAGATCCCATAGGCTACAGGGCAATGAAGCCAGCATGCCACAGCTATTGAACCCCCACGAGCCACAACGAAGAGCCCGCACATCACAAGGAAAACTCGGCACAAGCAAAATAAAAATTAATTAATTAATTAGATGGAAAGGAAGAAAAAGGAAAGAAGGGGGAAAGAACCAAAAAGATGGAATACAGCAGAAAATTCTGTGGGAAGAAACCAGTGAAAATTCTCCTAAGTTGGGGTGCCTCCAGCATATTTTAAGAAAGGAGATGGCTTGGGACTTTCCTGCCAATGACTGAGTCCAATCATTGAGACTCCAAACTTCCACTGCAGCAGGCATGGGGGTTCAATGCCTGGTCAGGGTACTAGGATCCTGCATGCCCCTTGATGAGGTGAAAAAAAAAAATGGAGATGGTAACATTCAACTTGAGGTCACATTTCCAAAATGTTCATCTGTCTTCTTCTCATGCCTTCAGTAAAGTCTCCTACATTACCAAACGCACATATGAACAGGATGTCTATATTTGTTGTTGCTGTTGATTCACTAAGTCGTGTCGAACTCTTCTGTGATCCCATGGACTGTAACCCATCAGGCTTCTCTGTCCATGGGATTTTCCAGACAAGAATGCAGGAGTGAGTTGCCTTTTCCTCCACCAGGGGATCTTTCTGACCCAGAGATCTAATCTGTGTCTCCTGCATTGGCAGGAAAATTCTTTACCACTGAGCCACCAGGGAAGCCCAGAAAAGAGGGTAAAACACCTTGTGTGTTAGTTGCTCAGTTGTGTCCGACTCTTTGAGACCCAGTCGACTGTAGCCCACCAGGCTCCTCCATTCGTGGGATTTTCCATGCAAAAATACTGGAGTGGGTTTCCATTTCCTTCTCCAGGGGATCTTCCCAACCCAGGGATTGAACCCCAGTCTCCTGGATTGCAGACAGACTCTTTACCTTCTGAGCCACCAGGGAAGCCACCTTGACAGATCCTATAAAGGAGAGAAAAACAAATGTGAGAGTACATTCAGGCTTCAATTCACGAAACTCAAAATAAACACCAATGTGATTCATGCATTTTCCATGCTTTATTGATGTATTTGTATTGTGTACCAAACTGTGCTGATACTGCTTCTGCTGAAAAAAATTTTTTTTGTATTCTGCCAGAGAATCAATTCTAGGAGTTGGAAATGTCAGTTGGAAAAGCCTTTCCAATGGTGACGCTTCAACATCAGGGCATCAAGAATGAAATGAGGGACTTTCCTGATGGTCCAGTGGTTAAGACTCTGAACTTCCACTGCAGGAGGTGTAGGTTCAATCCTTGGTTGGGGAACTAAAATCCTGCATGCTACAGGAAGCAGACAAAAGCAAAAACTAAAGAAATGAACTGCAAGAAGACTAAGCGGCCCTGCCTTAGACTTGAGGTTCTTTCACCAATATGGCAGCCCCCACAACCACCAAGGAGAGTGTTGTCTACCTGCAAGTACATGCAGGAGCTGGAGCACTGTCTTGAGGAAAAGGAGCCCTGGCCACGGACTCAACATGCCAGAGCCTGAGGCTTCACATTCACCCTACTGTGTCTTGGGGCTCAAGAGCTAAATGTCATCCCCAAATATACATATCCCTGCTTTCTCCAAGAGAGAAAGAAAGTACTCAAGGACCCACCCAAACAATATCATAAACAACCTCCTACTCAGATCCCTGAATATTAATTATTTTTCTACTGTCTGTAACTCTAATGATGAGGTTGAACTCCTTGGATCTATCCAAGCCAATTCCTTGTCAATGAGCTCTTGAGTTAATTTGTTCCTGAAAATGTACATGGGCTTCCCAGGTGGTGCTAGCGGTAAAGAACCCACCTGCCGATGCAGGAGACATAAGAGACGTGGGTTCAATCCCTGAGTCGGGAAGATTCCCTGGAGAAGGGCATGGCAACCCATTCCAGTATTCTTGCCTATAGATTCCCATGGACAGAGAAGCCTGGCAGGTTATAGTTTATGGGGTTGCAAAGAGTCAAACACAACTGAAGCATCTGAGCACTATTGAAAGTGTACACACTTAAGTATGAACAAGTGTTTCCATGATGTGTTCCACAGTATATTAGTTATTCAAAGCAGGGCTCAGTATTCAAATTGGGGGAGATGCAGAGCTAGAGGTTGAGCAGGATCCTTCACTACTCAACATCTCAGAATTTTAATACTATGTTGAAAAAAATATTTTCCAATGCCCAGGTTTATGTATATGAAAGTGCTTGCTATATAATCTTGGATTTTTTAAAGAACTGTATCCATAATTATGATGTAAATCACAGCAATGACCATTCCCAAAGAAGACTTTGCAATCCTCCCTTTAACCAATTAGATGATAGCTTTCATGTTGTTGTTATTATTCATTCAGTGGTGTCTGACTCTTTGCGATCCCGTTGACTGTTGACTGTAGCTCATCAGGCTCCTCTTTCCATGGGATTTCCCAGGTAAGAATACTGGAGTGGGCAGCCATTACTTTCTCCAGGGTTTTTTCCCAATTCAGGGATTGAAACTACATCTCCTGCATTGCAGGCAGATTCTTCCCTGAGCCACCAGGGAAGCCCTATGGCTTCATGATCCTACATTCAGTTCAGTTCAGTTCAGTCACTCAGTTGTGTCCAACTCTTTGTGACCCCACAGACTGCAGCAAGCCAGGCTTCCCTGTACACCACCAACTCCCGGAGCTTACTCAAACTCATGTCCACTGAGTCGGTGATGCCATTCAACCATCTCATCCTCTGTCATCCCCTTCTCCTCCTGCCCTCAATCTTTCCCAGCATCAGGGTCTTTTCCAATGAGTCCATTCTTTGCATCAGTTAGCCAAAGTATTGGAGTTTCAGCTTCAGCATCAGTCCTTCTAATGAATATTCAGGACTGATTTCCTTTAGGATGGACTGGTTGGATCTCCTTGCAGTCCAAGGGACTCAAGAGTATTCTCCACAGTTCAAAAGCATCAATTCTTCGGCGCTCAGCTCTCTTTATAGTCCAACTCTCACATTCATACTTGACCACTGGAAAAACTATAGCTATGACTAGATAGACCTCGTAGGCAAAGCAATGTTTCTGCATTTTAATATGTTGTCTAGGTTGGTCATAGTTTTTCTTCCAAAGAGCAAGCATCTTTTAATTTCATGGCTGCAGTCACCATCTGCAGTGATTTTGGAGCCCCCCAAAATAAACTCTGTCACCGTTTCCATTGTTTCCCCATCTATTTGCCATGAAGTAATGGGACCAGATGCCATAATGTTAGTTTTCTGAATGTTGAGTTTTAAGCCAGCTTTTTCACTCTCCTGTTTCATCAAGAGGCTCTTTAGTTCGTCTTCACTTTCTGCCATAAGGGTGGTGTCATCTGTGTATCTGAGGTTATTGATATTTCTCCTGGCAATCTTGATTCCAGCTTTTTCTTCATCCAGCCCAGCATTTCACATGATATACTCTGTATATAAGTTAAATAAGCAGGGTGACAATATACAGCCTTGATGTACTATTTTCCCAATTTGGAACCAGTTGGTTGTTCCATGTCCAGTTCTAACTGTTGCTTCTTGAGACAGAAGACAGGTAAAGTGGTCTGATATTTCCATTTCTTTAAGAATTTTCCACAGTTTGTTGTGAGCCACACAGTCAAAGGCTTTGGCAGAGTCAATAAAGCAGAAGTAGATATTTTTCTGGAACTCTCTTGCTTTTTTGATGATCCAACGGATGTTGGCAATTTGATTTCTGGTTCCTCTGCCTTTTCTAAATCCAGCTTGAACATCTGGAAATTCATGGTTCATGTACTGTTGAAGACTGGCTTGGAGAATTTTGAGCATTACTTTACTAGCGTGTGAGATAAGTACAATCGTGTGGTAGTTTGAACATTCTTTGGCATTGCCTTTCTTTGGGATTGGAATGAAAACTGACCTTTTCCAGTCCTGTAGCCACTGCTGAGTTTTCCAAATTTGCTGGCATATTGAGTGCAACACTTTCACAGCATCATCTTTTAGTATTTAAAAGAGCTCACTGGAATTCCATCACCTCCACTAGCTTTGTTGGTAGTGATGCTTCCTAAGGCCCACTTGACTTCTCGTTCCAGGATGTCTGGTTCTAGGTGAGTGATCACACCGTTGTGGTTATCTGGGTCATTAAGATCTTTTTTCGGAGAAGGAAATGGCCCCCCCCTCCAGTACTCTTGCCTGGAAAATCCAAGGACAGAGGAGCCTGGTAGGCTGCAGTCCATGGGGTCGCTAAGAGTCGGACACAACTGAGCGACTTCACTTTCACTTTTCTCTTTCATGCATTGGAGAAGGAAATGGCAACCCACTCCAGTATTCTTGCCTGGAGAATCCCAGGGACGGCGGAGTCTGGTGGGCTGCCGTCTATGGGGTCACACAGAGTTGGACACGACTGAAGTGACTTAGCATTAGCATTAGCAAGATCTTTTTTGTATAGTTCTTCTGTGTATCATTGCCACCTCTTCTTAATATCTTCTGCTTCTGTTAGGTCCATATCATTTCTGTCCTTTATTGTGTCCATCTTTGTATGAAATGTTGCCTTGGTATCTCGAATTTTCTTGAAGTGATCTCTAGGCTTTCCCATTCTATTGTTTTCCTCTATTTCTTTGCATTGATCACTGAGGAAGGTTATATCTCTCCTTGCTATTCTTTGGAACTCTGCATTCAAATGGGTATGTCTTTCCTTTTCTCCTTTGCCTTTAGCTACATTATTTGTGCAAAACTTCTCCTTATCCTAGATCTAACTCAATGTTGGGCTGCACCCCACAGGTCTATAAGGCCTGCACTTGCCCAGCTTTAAGAACAAAGAAAGAGCCTGGAGTCAACAACAGAGACATTAACAGTTTAATGGATGGGGGATCTTACACATCTGAAGCCAGTTGCTGGAGCAACACCCCCACCAAGTATAGGCCCAGTGAGCAGGACATGGTGGCAGTCTTCATTCCCAAGGCAGGGAGGGGGTTGGGGGGAAATGACGTCCAGTGGATTCATTAGTTACCAGGTAAACCAGCAGAGGAACAAGCCCCTCACTGCCCCCTTTGAACCTTTGAAAAAAAGCAATCACTAACTGGGGCCTGGGGCAAGTACTGGGTTGGCCCAAAGTTTCCTTTGTTGTTTTTTTAATAGACGGAGGAGCATGCAGTTGGCCCTCTATATCTGTGTTTTTTGTATCTAAGAATTTAACCCACACAGATTAAAAATATTCAGAAAAAAATTCCAGATTGGACTTCCCTGGTGGTCCAGTGTCCAAGACTCCATGCTTCCAAAGCAGGGGGTGTGGTTTCAATCCCTGGTCAAGAAACTAAGATCCCACATGCTACATGGCCAAAAAAAAAAAAAAAAAAATCCAGAAACTTCCAAAAAGCAAAACTTGAATTTGCTGCACCCAAGTATCTATTTTCATAGCGTTTACATTGTACATACAGCTATTTCCCAAGTACTTACGTCCCATTACATCTTATAAGTAACCCAGAGATGATTTTAAGTATATAGGAAGATATATATAGATTGTATGAGCTGTATGAGCAAAGGAAAAAGGGTTCTTTCAGACCAGGGTGCCTTCTTTGAAGGGAAGGTACTGCAGGATCTTTATCATGCAGATGACCTCACTAGTGTTGATGAAGTAATGTCAGATTGACTGTTTTAAAGGTCACATTTCTGGGAACGGTTGAAACTTTGATTAAGTCTTGGTTTGCTATCCTGGTGTGCAAATGACCCTATTTGGGGCTTCTTGCTTTTTAACAATATTAATTACAGAAAAGTAAAACAAGGAGATGTCACTTTTATCCAACAGATGGATCAAAATATACAAATTTGACAACATAAAGTAATCACATGGATATGGAAGGAAAGATTCTCATACACAGCTATTAAGCGTATACATTTCTCAGCATTTGTGAAAATGCTAGTGACATTGTTGCATAAATGCATGTAGAGTATGTTTATTCCAGTATTGTCTGGGAGTCCCAGACTGAGGCCACGGATGGAGGGCCCAGCACCAAGGTTATCTTTGGAATTGAATGAACCCCATAGCAACCGTTGCCGAAAGACCCCTGATCCCTACCAGGCGGCTTCCTGGCCCCTGGTATTTTATATTAGGCAAAAATACCCACCCTAACCAATCACCTAATGCCACCTTCCCAGCAGGATTTTCTTCGTGTTGAAACTATAAATATTGGCTACTAACCCATGAAAAGCATTGGCTCTCTCTGGTCGGTCACGAGGTCCACCCACTGCATATGTTGGGACCTCATTATCTTTGCTCCCTGCTCTTAATAAACTTACCCACTTTCTGAAATACTCTGTGTCCGGAAATTCTTTTCCAACTCACGCTCAGACTGACACAACACTGTCCATGATAACAATTATAAACAACATATATTATCACTAGGCAAATGGCTATTCAGACTGTGGAATGTCATGCAGAAAGATAGAAGGAATAAGGGTGAAATGTATGTACAATAAACAGATGTCCAAGACTCTTTGCTAATGTTGTGGAATCCGGAGTCACAAAACACACCTCAGAGGACACTCAAGACAGTGGAGTACAGTTTATTACACCAGCAGATCCAAGGGGAATCAGTTCCCAACAAGGACCCTGATGTTTCTGAGAGGCCCAGTTTTACACCATGCCCCCCAGCCCCCACATGACTGGTTACATGTTAGCAACCTCTTTGTTGTATATGACTGAGTTTTATAGTAGGTGCTAGGAGAACAAAAAATTAAGATTAAACGGGGGGGGGGGGGGGGCGGGGCGGGCGGGGCAGGGAGGGAAACAATGATTTTGCATCAAGGGGGGATGTCTTCATGGTTAATCTAAGATGGGCAGCCTGGCCTCAACTATAATATGCCTTTGCCATCTGTAGGAAGGTAAGTCTCCAGGAGATATGATTTTCATTGGCAACGGTTTCCTCACTCTTGGGCAGGGTTCAGGCCCAGTTTACATCTTGCTTTAAGATGGATGACAGGCTTTAAGATGGGAGTCTCTCCTGCTTTCCTCACACTGGCCCCACCACTAGGAGAAAATGGCAAACTGATGACTCCAACACGAACACACACACACATGTGCTGCTGCTGCTGCTGCTGCCAAGTCTCTTCAGTCGTGTCCGACTCTGTGCGACCCCATAGCCGGCAGCCCACCAGGCTCCCCCGTCCCTGGGATTCTCCAGGCAAGAACACTGGAGTGGGTTGCATTTCCTTCTCCAATGCATGAAAGTGAAAAGTGAAAGTGAAGTCGCTCAGTTGTGTCTGACTCTTAGCGACCCCATGGACTGCAGCCCACCAGGCTCCTCCGTCCATGGGATTTTCCAGGCAAGAATACTGGAGTGGGGTGCCATTGCCTTCTCCGACACATAAACGTGCGTGCACACAAAAGGAGTAGGAAACTGAAACCCACTCCAGTATTCTTGCCTGGAAAATTCCACTGACAGAGGAGACTTGAGGGCTACAGTTCACGGGGATAGTAAAGAGCTGGACACGACTGAAGCCACTAAGCAGCAGACCAGCAAGCTTCTACTAAGCTCCAATCAGTTCACATACAAGATACCATTTAGCCCTTACAGTAACAGTATTATTTGGCCCATTAAAGAAGATGGATACTGAGGTTCAGAGATGGATTTGTCCGAATCCCTACAACTGATGGCAGCTGCAAGAGGCAGTATTCAACCCCCAAACTGCTCTTTTCTACCATGGTTCCCTGATAATGCAAAGAAAGGGGGAGGGGGACAAGAAAAACAGGTAAAGATACAGGTATCAGAATTAAAACGAACAAAACAGCCGAAACATAAAAAAGAGAAGAGGCCCCCACTGCAAGGGCACGAGTGTAAATGCACTCCCCTACAACCCCATAGCCCGTCCCCCTGCAGAGCGGGGCAGGAGAGCTGGACAGACGCCCTTGACTCGGGTTCGCGTCCGGGTGAACAAGAGGCCTCCTAGAACGAAGGGGCATAGAAAAACAAGCAATCCTCCCAGAGCCTAGAAAGGCCCCTGGGCGGCGAGGAGGCGGGGCGAAGGGCAGTTTCCGGTTCCGGGCGCAAAGGCCCCACGTGTTCCGACCCGCCGGGCCCCGCGCGGCTCGGATCCGGCGGCGCTGCCTCTGCCGGGAGTGGGTGGGGGAGAAGCCGGGGCAGGGGAGGAGCCGCCCGAGCTGTTGGAGCCGTGAGTGCTGGGGGCTGGGCCGGGCCGGGCCGGAGCGGGCTGAGCGGGGTTAAGCGGCGAGGAGAGGGAGGGGTCGGAGACCCCGCCCCCCTGGAACCCCGGGGGAATCGTACTGTCCTGGGGAAGGGGTGGCGGCAGTGCGTGGAGGGGGCCGAGGCGTGGTGGTCCCGGTGTGTCTTGGCGGCCGAAGCTAGAACCTCCAGGGATGTGGATGGCGATCCATGCTTCTTTCTTTGCAGCCACCGCCCTCCGCCCCCTCCTGAGGCCTGCAGAAACGCAGTTAGTTCGTACCTCCCGTTGCTTCCGCGCCAACGGCCCCCTTTCCCCTGAAACCGAGGGAGGAGTGGTCGAGGCCCCTTCAGTTCCGGCGGCTTTTTCTCACCCCGCCTCTCACCTGGTTAGAGCAATCCTCCCGAAGGCTCCCTGTCCTGGCGAGCCCCATCACTTTGCCAACCACTAACTCCGCTGCAACACACGCAGAAACACTCACCCGTGATTTTATTACCCGTGATCATCGGATGCTTTGGAGACCATCTGGTCTGTGCCTTTTCAGCTCACTGTGACCGACCCGAACCTCCTCTCAAGCCAGTGACTGCTGTCTTCACTTGAAACTTCCCTCCTCCAACCCCTAGCAGCCAGTTTTGGCACTTCTCGACACCACCTAGCGCTACCCTCAGTGGGAGTATCCGGGCCCGGCTTTTTGTCTGGTTTCACTAAAAGTTTGTTAGTTTGTCTGCCATGGATTTGCTTCGTTTTCTCGGAAAGTTATCAGCCAGGTTTTAATTTTTCTGGACACGGATGTTCTTTTCTCCTGGTCACTTTGATAACCCTGTCTGCCTTGGTCCGGGGGTGCTCCCACATCTTAGCACATCCAGGGTCTACTTAGAGGCTAGACTTACTACTGTTGCTTTTTCTCTGGCCACATTCTGCTGGTGACACCCAGGGCAGCCTCACTCAGAAGCCACAAGGAAAGCTAGTGGAGTCGCTCATCCCTCCAACTTCTCTTCCAATCTGCTCTATGGGCCTTGAGCCAGAAAGCCACTTAGGAAGTGTGGGGCAGCCATAGGAGGCTTGTTAGTGGGAGATATATGACAGGGGAGCTGTTAGGGATTGCAGGCGTTTGTCTTGGGTAACTTTCTGCTTTTACTGTCCCGTGTAAGAAGGTTGGCAGGGGTGGAGGGAGGACGGGAACTTTTCTTCCTAGGACCAAACACCTGGGATTCCTAGTCTTTCCCCCTTTCTTCTCCTGCTGTACCACTTTTGCACTCTATATATACTATTTCATTAGACAGTCATTTCAAGGGTATATCAAGGTTTTCTACTAAATGAGGGACTCTTGAGCATTATAAACTATACAGATGAGGTAAGTTACAGGTTTACAACATTATTTTTCCAATTATTTGGCAGAGGCGTAAAACATATAATGGTCCTAGACACTTTTCTGCCTTTACATTTGGGCAGCACTGAAAAAGTTGGACGCCCTCTGCTCGTATCTTAGATTTCCTTCCTTTGCTTTTGGTACTGGTCCTCGGACTTAGCAAGCATTGTCATCCCCTGGAAGCCCCACAGGTTACTGGAGCCACCCCCAGAGTTACTGTATGTAAGTCAGAGCTGGGGCTTGATCATTTGCATTTCTAACAAGTCCTCTGGTGCTGGTGCTGCTGACCTGGCTTTCTCAGAATGAGAACCACTGCCTTTGGCCAAACTTCTTCACACGTCCCAGTGGTTTGAGCATCAAAATAGCTGTGTGTGAGCACCTCTGTGCTTGAAACTAGTAACACGATCTTGTGTGGGTAATATAACCACTTAGGTCTGAGTTCTTTCATTTGTAAAATTAAGAAAATGTCCTTTGTAGCCAAGTGCAACATTATCTTAAGCTGAATTGATGGTGAAATATTGAGTTTTCCCCTTGATTTTCTTAATTCTCTTAATAGGAGCTTTAATTTTGATCACATAGCTTATACCCATATTCTCAAGTTTTGCTGTGAGTTACTAGTATACTGAAGTCCCTGCTGTTTTTTAACTACATTAAATTCTTTCGGATCAGGGCCTGTGCTTTTTTTCCTCTTTCTTTGCCCAGCATCTTGAATTGTGTGGGAAACACAATTGATGTTCAGTAGATATTTCTGGGCTGAATGAACTTCATCCCCTGCTTTTCTCCTCTCTTGAAGAAGCATCTCTCCACTAATTCTTTGTAACAAACTAGTATATGACTATGCCACCTGATTCTCCGCAGGGGATTGAAATAAATGCTGATGTCAAATTCCTATAACTGTCCCCGGAAGCCCTGGTACCCACTGATTCTGAACTACAACTGAATATTCAAGTTGGAGGAAGAGAAGTGAGCCACTTAATTAAATTCATCACAGTTTTTATTGAGCATCTTTTTTAATCAAGTTTGCCAAAACATTAAGAACTGGAAATACCAAAACATATAAGGAGGCCCTTGCCTTCAGGGATGGGGCTCACAGTGGGAGACAGACACTAAACAGCACACGAATGGCATCCTGTGATTACTTCTACTTTAGGGCCGTGATGTAGCCTGAGTGGAAACCTGGTACTACTCCGATGCTTCTGGTCCAGCAGGCGTGGGTCCCATCCTTCATCATCTCATCATATGGAGGGGAGCCTTGAGCAAAGCCAGGAGGAAGTCACCTAGATACAGAGCAGGGAGTATCTTGACAGAATATTAATTAAAAACTAAAAACATAGTGAATGACTTTTGAATTAACTATTCTGAATTATCCATATTTACACCTCAGGTCAGACTATGTTTACAAAATATATTATCCTTTTTTTTCTCATTAAATAATGGTTCCTCTATGTGATGGACATTGACCATATTCATTGTAGTGAATTAAATGCATTTGGCTAGTTTAACTCTTGGCTGGATAAAAGCTGCTGCCCTCATCAGGGTGGGTGTCAGGTTGGGTGGTCACCTTTGTCCTACTTCAGATTAGTATTTGATGTTCAGTTTTAAACTGAGGCATATAGATTGGCCTGCTTTATTTAGGCTTTTAACCACCTCTGAGTAAAAACCTGCAAGGTTAAAAAGCCCAGCTTCATGTTGGAGGTTAACCACTAGGCTCATGGTGGCAGGATGTTTAATTGTGGACTCACGACCTGTATTTGGTCTCTGGCCCTTCTCAACTCTTGAGTAAATTCCTCTCACTATCTTCAAGCTAAGCTAATAAATTATGGCTCAAGTACTGAGGCCACATATCCTTGTACCCTTCAAAGCTCCTCCTCTGTTACCATCAAAAAGCTGGATAGCTTTCTCTAAATGATCCAGCTCCTCTACCTTTAGGTAGAAAATCGTCCCCATTTTCAGGATGAGTTGATGTGACTTGTTCCAGATGATACATCTCCAGGAGGAAGAACACAGGCTGTCTACCTCTGAAGGCAGAACTGTCAGCAGTGGGACAGGAGTGCCTCCTAGGCCTGTGGACATACCTATCATTTCAGTTCAGTTGCTCAGTCGTGTCCGACTCTGCGACCCCATGGACTGCAGCACCCCAGGCTTCCCTGTCCATCATCAACTCCAGAGCTTGCTTAAACTCATGTCCATCGAGTCGGTGATGCCATCCAACCATCTCATCCTCTGTCGTCCCCTTCTCCTCCCGCCTTCAATCTTTACCAGCATCAGGGTCTTTTCCAGTGAGTCAGTTCTTTGCATCAGGTGGCCAGAGTATTGGAGTTTCAGCTTCAGCATCAGTCCTTTCAATGAATATTCAGGACTGATTTCCTTTAGGATAGACTGGTTGGATCTCCTTGCAGTCCAAGGGACTCTCAAAGAGTCTTCAACACCAGAGTTCAAAAGCATCAGTTCTTTGGCACTCAGCTTTCTTTATAGTCCAACTCTCACATCCATACATGACTACTGGAAAAACCATAGCTTTGACTACCTAAAGGAAGCACTTTGTTGCTGTTGCTAAGTCACTGCAGTCGTGTCCGACTCTGTGCGACCCCATAGACGGCAGCCCACCAGGCTCCCCCGTCCCTGGGATTCTCCAGGCAAGAACACTGGCTGCTAAGTCACTTCAGTCGTGTCCGACTCTGCGAAACCCATAGACAGCAGCCAACCAGGCTCCCCTGTCCCCGGGATTCTCCAGGCAAGAACACTGGAGTGGGTTGCTATTTCCTTCTGCAATGCATGAAAGTGAAAAATGAAAGTGAAGTCACTCAGTTGTGTCTGACTCTTTGCAACCCCATGGACTGCAGCCTACCAGGCTCCTCCGCCCATGGGATTTTCCAGGCAAGAGTACTGGAGTGGGGTACCATTGCCTTCTCCGAGGAAACGCTTTAATTAAAACTAAAGTGAATTATTGCAATTATTATAGCTTTATTTACAGTTATCATGTTTATATTTACTCTTAATTACATTTTTAGACATTGATCCTAACCACAAAAGGCTACAAAATTTGGGGGCAGGAGATATTTATGTCTTTATATGTTGAGTCTAATGAAGGAAGAAAAAATTAAATGGCAAGACTGTCTTAAATAGTTTTTAAACATGGTTTGAAGCACACTGATCATGATGTGTGAGAAGGCAAGAAGTCTGAAGTTTTTCCCTTTCATTTCTTTTGCCTTCTGGGTTAGGTTTGCAGAGGCCGTCTTGGGTATACAGGTTCAGCTCCAGATGGCTGCAATAAAGGAGATCCCACAGTAAAAACACATGAATTTTTTTGGTTCCCCAAGAAATTGTTTCCACTGTATTGTAATCAATTGTATGCAGTAGTATTATGTCTAAAAAAATGTATAGACCTTAATTTTAAAAGGCTTTATTGCTTAAAAAAAGAAAAAGATGCTAACCATCATCTGACTCTTCAGCAAATGATAATCTTTTAGCTGATGGAGGGTCTTGCCTTGATATGATGGCTGGTGACTGATCGGGCTGCTGTGGGCTGAAGGTTGAGGTGTCTGTGGCAGTTTCTTAAAATAAGACAACAGTGAAGTTTACTGCTTCAGTTGACTTCCTTTCATAAACAGTTTCTCTGTGGCAGGCGGTGCTGTTTGATAGCATTTTACCCCCAGGAGAACTTCTTTCAAAATTGAAGTCCTTTCTGCCAAGCCCTGCTGGTTCTAAATCCTTAGTTGTCATTGCAGCAGTTTTCACAGCGCCTTCCCAGGAGTGGATTCCATCCCAGGAAAACACTTGCTTCCATAAGAAGAGGTGTCTTATTCATGAAGGTTTTATCATGAGATTATAGCATTCAGTCACATCTTCAGGCTCCATTTCTGCTTCTAGTTCTCTTGCTATTAAATAATAAGACTTGAAGGTCGAAATTAGTCTTTCATCCATGGGCTATGGGATGGTTGTTTTGTGAGCAGGCATGAAAACAACATTAATCTTGTACATCATCAAAGCTCTTGGGTGACCCGGTGCATTTTCAATGAGAAGTAATATTTTGAAAGAAGGCTTTTTACCCTTAGAAATAGGTTTCATCAGTGAGTTTAAGATATTCAACAAACCATGTTGTGACAGATGGGGTGTCACCCAGGCCTTGTTCCATTTATAGGGCCCAGGCAGAGTTGATTTAACATAACTCTTAAGGGCCCTAGGATTTTCAGAATAGCAAATGAGCAGTGGCTTAAACTGAAAGTCACCAGCTGTATTAACCCTTAACAAGAGAGTCAGCCTGCCCTTTGAAGCTAATTATTGACTTCTCTCTAGCTATGAGGGCTTCCCAGTGGTGCAGTGGTAGAGAATCCGCCCGCCAGTGCAGGAAACGGAAGAGATGTGGGTTCAATCCCTGAGTTGGAAAGATCCCCTGGAGTAGGAAACTGCAGCCCACTCCAGTATTCTTGCCTGGACAATCCCATGGACGGGGGAGCCTCATGGGCTACAGTCCATGGGGTTGCAAAGAGTCAGACATGACTGAATATACACGCTGTAGCTATGCAAGTCCCAGATGGCAACTTCTTCTAGTAAAAGGCTGTTTTGTTTACATTGAAAATATGCTGTTTAGTGCAACCACCTTCATGAATTTTCTTAGCTACAGCTGGATAACTTGTTGCAGCTTCTTCATCAGTATTTGCAGCTTCTCCTTCCACTTTATGTTTATGGAGATGGCTTCTTTCCGTAAACCTCATGAACTAATCTCTCCTAGCTTCAGACTTCTCTTTTGCAGCTGCCTTACCTCTCTTGGCCTTCACAGAATTGAAGAGGGCTAGGGCCATACTCTGGATGAAGCTTTGGCTGGAAGGATTCAACGATCCTTTGAATGATGGGCTGGTTTGATAGTCTATCTAAACCACTAAAACTTTCACCACTTATATTTATGAATTCCCTGGAGTAGCACTTTTAATTTTGTTCAAGAAGTTTATCTTTGCTTTCCAGTTTGGCTAACTGGTGCAGGAGGCATAGTTTTTGTCCTGTCTTATCTTTGAATGTGCCCTCCTCCTCAAGTTTAATCATTTCTCATTTTTTATTTAAAGCAAGAGACATGTGACTCTTCCTGTCACTTGAACACTTAGGGCCCACTGTAGGGTTATTAATTTTGTTAATTTCAATATTATTGTGTCTAAGGGAAGGACAAGAGAGATGGGGGAACAGCTGGTCAGTGGAGCAGTCAGAAAGCACACATTTATTGATTGTTTGCTATCTTACATGAGTGCAGTTTGTGGTACTACAAAACAATTGCAGTAGTAACATCAAGGATCACTAATCACAGATCACCATAACAAATATAAAAATAATTAAGTTTGAAATATTACAAGGATTATCAAAATGTAATTACATCAAGTGAGCTAATGCTGGTGGAAAAATGGCTTGCTCCATGCAGGGTTGCCACAAACCTTTAATTTGTAAACTGAAACAAACAAAAAACCAGATTATCTCTGAAGCATAATAAAGATGAAATGCAGTAAAATGGGGTATGCCTGTACGGCTGGATTTGCCTCAGGTTGCCTCTTCCTGTTCAAGGGAGGGGACAGAACTGTGATTTAAGTAGAAGCGTTGCTAACGTGGTCTTAGGCAGGAGAACCTATCTTTAAGTTTTCATCCTGTCTGTGTCCCAAGGACCTTGTTTAATCTTCGCTTGTAAGTGCTTTCAAAACAAGGACTCTCGTCTTGGTTTAACACTTTATTTTTTCTTTCTCTGGCTGCACTGAGTGGCTTGCAGGATCTTGGTTCCCTGACCAGGGATTGAACCTGCGCCATGGCAGTGAGAGCACCAAATGGACTAACCACTGGACTGCCAGGGAATTCCCTTGTGTTAGTCACCCAGTCATGTCCAACTCTGCAACCTCAGGAGCCCACCAGGCTCCTCTGTCCATAGAATTCTCTAGGTAAGAATACTGGAGTGGGTATTTTCCACTGGAGAGCCATTTTCCTTCTCCAGGGATCTTCCAGAGCCAGGATTCAAACCTGGGTCTCCTGCATCACAGGCAGATTCTTTACTGTCTGAAACACCAGGGAAGCCCAGAAAACTCCCTAGACACTGTACTTTAGATGTAATAGTAAACAGACCAAGATTTTAAATCTGTGCATTTAAATTTTTTTCTTGGAATTATGATGAAATAAAGGACTTTTGCTTATCATTTAAATCTTGCTTTCTTCCCAAAAGGATTTAAAGTAATTTGAAGGAAAGAGAACAGAATATATGGAGCATCTGCCATATACCAAGCTCTGTGCTGAGCAATTCAGTGTGTTACTTGATTTATCCTTCCAACAGCCATGTGAGGTGTGAAGTGTTAGCCAACATTCTGAAATTTGGACTGAGGTTTAAGGAGTATCCCCTGGCTAATAAATGAGGAGAGGGGTCCAGACTAAGGCTCCGGAGCCCCTAACCATTATATGTAGACTGTGGTTGGACATTAGCATAAGAATAACTAACAGTAAAGTGGAAGAATCTTTCCAGTAGGAGGATCTTAGTGGGTAATCTTTAGTTTTAAAGAACAGGGCAGGAGTAGTAAAGGGCAGTGAACAATCTTTATTGGCTGATTTCTAGAACAACAGGAGGAGCAGTGGCAAGGTCTGGTTAGCCCCAGTGAGCAGACATTCACATCTCCAGGCTCTGGGCCTGTGTCATACAGAGAAGGGAGACTGGGAGGGATTTAAGTATCAGCTGAATGTCATCATTTGAACCTCTGATCACTGTTTTCTTCTGAATTATTTGCCAGTAAATAGATCCAGTAGATCCTATCATTCTTTAGATTAGATGCTGTAGGACTACAGACCACCCACATGGTAGTAACATTTTAAGCTAGAGACCGAGGTATCTTTTCACTGCCTGTAGTGTTCTGTTCTTGTCAGTAGGATTGAGTTAGGGCGTGTGTGTGTGTGTGTGCATGCATGCATGCATGTGTGCTCAGTCGTGTCTGACTCTTTGCCACCCCATGGACTGTAGCCTGGCTCCTCTGTCTATGGGATTCTCCAGGCAAGAATACTAGAGTTGCCATTTCCTCCTCCAGGGATCTTCCTGACTCAGGGATTGAACCCGTGTGTCTTGAGTCTCCTGCATTAGCAGGTGGATTCTATCCCAGCTGAGCCACCTGGGAAGCTCACTAGCATGGGACTCACTCAGGGACAGAGACAGCTGGGCCAAAGACAGGAGAAAGGTCTTGCCTCTCCACCTCTCCTCCCCAGTCTTGCCCCAGACATCTTAGAAACACTGAAGAGACTAGGTCATGCGGCCTGCCCAGGCCAAGGCGCATGAAGCGTCTCTGCAGACATCATGTTCAAGCCTTCTGAAACCAGGTCTTTCGCTTTTTTTGGCCTGGCCTCAAGGTCTCTCTATAGCATCCTGGTTTGGGATTTTTAGCTATCACTGTAGAGCCATTCCAAGGACAGACACTGAGGGGAGGCATTAGAATAGCAAAGGCAACGAATTCCTAGGCAGACTCGCAGGGTAGCCCATCCCATAAAGGGCAGAATAAAATACAATGTCCGTTTCCTGTCTCTAGTACTGACGTGTAACATTTGCACAGCACACTAGTTTGTAAGCTCTCACAGACCTCAGTGAATCCTGTGTATTAGGGGCGTGGTTGTCGGCAGAGAGTTTCATCCTTTACAAGCACTCGTGTCCATTGTCTCAGGAAACCCCAGGTTCGTAGGGATGTGGGCCCAGACATACATCTCTGGATACTGAATCTGGTACTCTTCCCACAGCACTGCCCACCTCCTCCCTTCCCATCTCCTGCCCCAACAAGGACAGCTCTGCTTCCCTTATTCTGCCGTTGGCTGATTTTTTAAAAATATTTATTCACTTATTTGGCTGTGCCAGGTCTTAGTTGTGACATGCAGTATCTTTAGCTGTGGCATGTGGGACCTAGTTCCCCCACCAGGGATCGAACCCAGGCCCTCTGCATTGGGAGAGCAGACTCTTAACTACTGGACCACCAGGGAAGTCCCTGCTGTTGCTGACCTTTTGCCTCCATCTCATCTTAGCCTGCCAAAATAAATACAAAACAAGCAAATAAATCAGGTTTTATGTGGTGCTACTATATTCTCTTTTTGGGGAAAGCAAAGCCCTGTAAGAGCATCAACCTCTGTTGTAGCACATAGACTCTGTAATAGGGAATCTTGTGGACTGTGCTACATGAAAACAGTGAGAGTTCCTGGCCGGCTTTGCTGGGGAAGTTCTTGGACTTTTAAGATATTAATAATAGAAATCCCTTCATTAATCTGGAGACCCTGTGTATCAATACCACTTTCTTCCCCTGCCTTGCAGATGTGGGGGGGCATTGTCCTGATAAATCATCATTGTTCAGTTGGTGAGTCATGTCCAACTCTGTGACCCTGTGGACTGCAGCATGCCAGGCTTCCCTGTCCTTCACTATCTCCCGGAGTTTGCTCAAACTCATGTCCATTGAGTTGGTGATTCTATCTAACCATCTCATCCTCTGCCACTCTCTTCTCCTTTTACCTTCATTCTTTCCCAGCATCAGGGTCTTTTCCAGTGAGTTGGCTCTTCGCATCAGGTGATCAAAGGATTGAAGCGTCAACATCAGCCCTTCCAATGAATATTCGAGTTGATTTCCTTAAGGATTGACGAGTGTGATCTCTTTGCTATCCAAGGGACCCTCACCACAGTTTGAAAGCATCAGTCATTGTTGTAGTTGCATTAAATTACTTTATGTCTGGTTTTGTGATTATTAAAATTGATTCAAATCTTCAGAGGAAAATAACTTTGTTTTTCTTTTCCAAACACACAGTTCTTGTGACTTATATGTGGATTCTCCCAGGGCAACCTGAAGATTCCTTGTGATGAGTTGTGGCTTCCTCACTTCAGGAACCACTGACAGTATTCTGTTTTATTCACAATCCAAATAACAAGTGTTTTTTCCTTATTTATCCATCTGTCTAGCACATAGTTTGCTGAACAAATGAATGAATAAAAATTGATAAGACACTGGATCTGTCCTTCTGGAGAAAGACTTAGAAAGACTTACCATGGTGTCTGCCTGGGAACCTGTTGACAGCCTTGAGCTGGGTGCTGTCCAGCCCTGTCCTCAGAGCTTCGTGGTCTGGTGAATTAAACAGAAGTGTGAACGATTCTTACCACGCATAAAGTAGATGTATGTGTGTGCTGTGATACAGGGTCCAGGTTCCTGTGCAGTCTGGGAGAACCAGGGAAGGTGTCCAGGAAAAGCAGGTCTGAAGAATGAGTAGAATTGACCAAGTAAAGGGGGTAGAAAGGGTATTTCAAGGAGTGTCAACAGCATCAGGAACAAAAACCCAGTGAGAGCATAGAAAAGGGAGAGAGCTGTACATGCAGGCAGCAACGTACAGTGGAGTAGCAGGCATGCCCCGTCAGGGCCAGGGGCCAGGTCTTGCAGGGCCTTGAGAGTCAAATTACAAGGAGTTCAGATTTTTTCCTGTGGACAGTGTGGAGCTGTGGGCTGATTTCATATGTTAGGAAGCTTAGTCAGGGACTTCCCTGGTGGCCCAGTGGTTAAGACTTCACCTTCCAGTGCAGGGTGTGCAGGTTCAAACCATGGTCGGTAGCTAAGATCCCACAAAACATAAAACAGAAGTAATATTGTAACAAATTCAATAAAGACTTTAAAAACAGTCCACATCAAAAAAAAAAAAGACAGACCTTACTGAAGTATTGCAGGTGGAACTGACGTGGACATGGCTCCTGTCCATTTCGGGATGCTGGCACTCATCCACCTCCCTTCCCCAAAGCTAAAGGTAAATGTGTAGGTTCCAGAAATAAAAGCTGGAGGAGGGAGTCACTCTTGACTCCACCACAGCCCAAGGAGATTTCACACCAAATAAAGGCTTCTAGTATTTGGGGTTCTAATACCTGTACTCCCAACAATGTGATATGAGAGTGGGGGACTGGTAGGGACAGGGGAGGAATATGGAGTTGAGCCATCTGCCAGCCTGGAGCCTGGAAAAGCTACTCCTGTGAAAGTGTGTCTACTGATCACACGGAAGGGCGAGGGAAGTGTAGGCCTTTATAGCCTTGGGTCAGAGGCTTAGGCCTAAATAACACACTGTCAGCATGAGTCAGGAAATACTCTGAGAAATTAAGATCATTGAAACTACTAGTACTTGGGTAGAAGCAAATGAAATTTCATTCAAAGGGCTCACTTTTATAACCTAGGGCTCTCAGGTCTCCCAAAGAAAATGGGCAAAAGCATTAAAAAAATTACAAACTGCTCATGAAGAAAAATCACCATGAGGTAGAGCAGATTTAATATGTAGGAAAATTAGCCCAGGGAGATCTGTTAATTATGGAACTTTCTAGAACAGACCATGAAATTACATAGTACATGTTTTCAGGTAATGGAAAAATGAAGTGAGCCTGAATGAAAACTGCTTTGAGATACAGATTTTAAGAATGAATAATTTGGTCATTAATGGGCAGCATTGGACATTAGACAGCATGTTATAGCTGTTAAGAATGAACTGCTAGGACTTCCCTGGTGGTCCAGTGGTTAGGACTCTGCCCTTCCAATGCAAGGGACATGGGTTCAATCCCTGGTCATGGAACTAAGACTTCACATGCCATGTGGTGTGGTCAAAAAGTTTAAAAAGAGTGGATTACTGACATTGAGGTGAACCTGGGGCAGTTGTGCGTGTATGCTTAGTCGCTCAGTCGTGTCTGACTCTGCAACCCCATGGACTGTATCCCACCAGGCTCCTCTGTCCATGGGATCCTCCAGGCAAGAACACTGGAGTGGGTTGCCATTTCCTTCTCCAGGGGCAGTTGTAGTGAAGCAGAAAAAGATGGGGACATGAAGAACCCCTCAGATTGCACATGGAGAGTGGTGGTGGGGGCAGCCACCAGGAGGACACTGGTGAGATTTGAACCTGGTACTTCATCCCACACACACGCCTCTGTGGTCGTAGGGGTTAGTGGGTCGTCAAGCTTTGACTAAGGGAATGGCAGAGGAGATGAGATGGATGAATTTGAAAGATTTAGAACATAGATTTAATGAGATTTGGTGAATAAAAGAGAATAGAAACTTGCAGTGGGAAAGACTTTAATCCTGTTAATGTAGGAAGGAAACTTCAAAGTGGAGACTTACTCATCTAGATGCATGTATTGTGCGATTTCTTACGGGTATTGGAGATTGACTACAGCATAGTTCCCTACTTCAAGAAGTTTCACAGGAAAGATACGCGATGGCTGTGTGATATGGCAGATTTGAGATACAGATGTGCTCAGATAGCTAGGGAAGCAGTGATTCCTAACCATGTTTAAGGGCCAGGGAATGGGTTCAAAGAAAGCATCTCAGAAAACATGAAGCCTTATCTATGTCTTGAAAGACAAGTTTAACCTAATGAAGGGCCAAGATTCTGAAGGAACTGCATGTGGAGAGGACAAAGAGCATAGAGCTTTGTGTGCTTCACATGCACTCTGCGTGTGTGTGTGTGTGTGTGTGTGTGTGTGTGTGTGTTTGAAAGGAGAGGAAGGCAAAGGAGTAACAAGATGAAGGTCAACCTAATACATAATCCTTAGAAGTTCGTATTTCAGTTACAAGACAAGAGAGGAGTGATTGAGTATCTTAAATAAGGAAGGGACAGGACCAGATTTGTGAAGAGCACTCACTCTGGTGATAACGATGAATGGTAACTTAAAGGTAATGAACCTGGAGACAGGTAGCTCATGTGTAGAGGCAGCTGCAGTAATCCAGAAAATTGATTAAGACCTGAACTGTAAATCCTGGAAATGAAGAAGAAATAAGAGCACATGTGCAGCATCAGGGGTGGGAGTTTTCCATACATAAGGAACAGACTCTTTGGGACTTGGAGGTCTGTAAAGACACCCTACTGTAGGGAGGTGAGCCATGCATTCATTATAGCAGGTGCCACAGAGAAAAGGGGAGGATACGAGCCCTGAACCGTAAACAGAGGCTGGTTGTGAAGGGCTTCATGTGCCATGCCAAGGATTTTGGAACTGATCTTACTTATAAAGTTACTATTTTAAAATGTTGGGTGATGCCGTTGTAACTATGATTCAGAAAGATAATAGTTAACATTGGGGCACCATCGCTCTTCTAAGCACTTCACAGATACTCCTCATAGTAACCCTGTTAGATGGATTCCATTCTGGAAATGGGAAAACAGACAGGAGGAGGATAAAAGTTGACCATGGGCCCCACACCTCATAAACAGTAGAGTGAGGATTCAAACCCTGGCAGTCTGGCTGTCTGACTCCAGGACTCGCAATCTTAATCATAGATGCCTGAGGTGTTTCTCAACCAGGGTGCACATCAGAACCGTATGTAGCATTTCTTAAAGATACGGTTGTTTAGACTGACTTGAATCAGAGTGTCCAGAAGAATGATGTGTGATTCTGTGCTCTGCAAGAGCTCAACTGGTGAATTTGTTGCACTCTGCTCATAGCTGAGTGCTACAGAACTCCCAATAGGGAAGTCGTGGCAATAGTCCAGGCAAGAGGTGAGGGCCCAAGCAGGAGGAAACAGACTTAGAGGCTTAAGAGGCAGAACTGGTTTAATGAGCTATAAGCAACAGGGAAGAATCAACATTGAATCCAAAGATTATAAAGTTGAGTGTTTACTTAACAAAGTGATGATCTCAGCCAATGGAGGATACCAGGAAGAGGGGTGGATTTGGGAGTAAGAATCATGAATTTAGTTTTCAGCATTCAGGTTTGAGGGTCTGTAGTTCTCCCAATTAAAGACATCTTAAGAGGAAGGTCGCTTCAGGGGGTGCCTGTGTGCCAGCCACTGTTTCTGTGGCTTTCCTCACTGTTCCCTCATACAGTCCTCCCCTCAAATCTCTGAGAGTCCCCACTTTACAGAAGAAATTGATAACAGAGTGTGATTCAGTTCACTGAACCTCCATTAAGTCTTCTCTATTTCAGGCCTATTGATGTGTCACTTCTCGGAACATATATCCCCATGTATATGTCAGCATGTGTGTGTGTGTGTAAAACAGGTGGTAATCAATACCACATTTTTAGCAGGCAGTTTTAAGTGTCCTTTCTCCTACCGTTTTCCTTTAAGGTTAACAGATTTTATGAAATAGAAATGCAGTATTTTTCTGTTTTTGTATGAGGTGTGATCCTTGCCTAGGAAAAGGAATGGGAGAACATACCTTCAGGCACGGATTACCCTATTCCAACTAGGTCTAGGTACAGGGTATGTTACAGAGATTAGGGGAAAGGGAACTTAAGTTCGGGAGTGTTATGTGTACAGGATTAAGACTGAGCTCAGAACTGTGACTCCTGTGCTTACCTTCATGCTTAGCCTGTTGTCTGTCTTCACTTCTCTACCCCAGGTCCCTTGGGAGGAAACTCCTGGAGGCGCCCAGGCTGATAGAGGGGGAATGTTGTGAGCTCTCAATGGTTTGAGGCCACCTCAGAGCCAGACAATGGCTACTGCCTTGGAGCCGGAGGACCAGGATCTTTGGGAAGAAGAGGGAATTCTCATGGTGAAACTGGAAGATGACTTCCCCTGTCGGCCAGAGTCTGTCTCACAGAGGGATGACCCTGTGCTTGAGACGTCACACCAGAACTTCCGGCGCTTCCGCTACCAGGAAGCAGCCAGCCCGCGAGAAGCCCTCATCCGACTCCGAGAACTGTGTCGTCAGTGGCTGAGGCCAGAGCGCAGGACGAAGGAGCAGATCCTGGAGCTGCTGGTGCTTGAGCAGTTCCTCACTGTCCTGCCCGGAGAGCTGCAGAGCTGGGTGCGGGGCCAGCGGCCCGAGAGCGGCGAGGAGGCCGTGACCCTGGTGGAGGGTTTGCAGAAACAGCCCAGGAGACCAAGGCGGTGGGTGAGGAGGGGGAGTCCTGATCTGTGTGATGCGGAGGGGGTCTACCGGCTGCAAGGATGGCGTCTACCGGCTGCAAGGATGGCTAGGGCTCACAGAAATCACCTCGTAAACTTAACTGGCTCTGCCCTTGGGTTGCACCTAGATCCATATGCCCCATGGGACAGTGGAGTGTGTGTGTGTGTGTGTGTGTGTGTGTGTGTGTGTGTGTGTGAGTGACTTCCTGGTTCTTGAAACACCTGCCTGGGGAGGCCATCTTTGCGGCCTCATCACCAAGGGTGATACCGCTTTCCTTTTCCCTTTTGGTATTGAACCTCATTTTCCTGGGGGGGGCGGCGGGGGGCGGTAGAGAATTCTCTGACTTCCTCAGAGGTTCTCAGCCCCTCAGTCAGAGAGGCCCCTCCTAAAACAGCAGAGGGTGATGGGAAGGATGGCACCTCAGAGCCCCATTGATGGGCAGGGTTGAGGGAAAAAAGAAAACAGGGTGGTATCTGAATGTCCCGCGCCCCCCTCCCCGCCCCCGCCCGTTGTTCTGGCGACAGTAACCTGAGCTTCCCCTCGCACACACCAGGGGGACTGGACTTCCCCCTTTTACCTGGGCCCCTCTGGGAGTTTTCTGATGGCAGCTTCTTCTGATGTGAGCTCTGTGACACCCAGGACTTTATCCTGACTCCGCGGTGACTGGAAGTTGGAATTGTTCCCAGGTGACTGTCCATGTTCACGGCCAGGAAGTCCTGTCCGAGGAGACAGTGCCTCCAGGAGCAGAGCCCGGGTCACCTAGTGAGCTGCAGGACCCTGCACAGACCTTGACCCCCGAGGAGCTCCGTGAGGAGACCACACAGAGCCCAGTTCTGGGGGCGTCAGAAGAGCAGACCTTGTGCCAGGAGTCGGAGCTCCAGCCCCTGCAGAAGAGCGGTGGGAAGCCCACAGGAAGTGGGGGTCATGGCTGAGTGAGGGGTGGGGGTGTTGCTCTCAGACGGGGAGGCTGGTAGAGCATGAGTGGAGGAAGCCAAAGGATGCAGGGTGTTGAAAGGAGGCAGTACTAGCCATAGTCTTGCTAGAGCAGGGCCACTGTGGCCAGCAGAACTCTTGGTTATTCCCCTGGCATTCCCGTAACGTTATAGGTGGCAGCTTTGGGGTGACTCAGACTGCCCTTAGGCCAGTGTCTCGACCCCACCCTTCCCACCAGAGACCATGGGGAATGCTCAGCTCTTTGCTGGTTATAGGGCTGCCTTGCACGTGACTGATCTCCCCTTCCTGTCTTCTTAGAGGTTCCAGTGCTTCAGGACCCAGCCCTTCCCGAAGAGAGGAACTCTGGAAACTCTGAGATGGTCGCCCTTCTCACTGCTCTATCACAGGTGCGCCCTCATTTCCGTCTGCATCGCAGGGAACTCGAGGAACCATTGAGCTTAACCGTACGCTGAACAGGTCAGACAGGACACAGGCTTCCACTGTCCATTGCCAGGTTAAGCTCTGAGTTCCGCTCGTGTCTGGAAGGGGAGGAGCTGCATCTCACGGAGAACATCTTAGTTGGATCTGCAGGCTCCAGAGCTTCTTGATTTGCCACTGACCTGAGGGACTAACAAAATGGGGTTGCTTTGGGAAAACTCTGGTACAACTTTGAAGTTGTCAAAGGAGGATTTGTTTTTGATGTTAAGAAGTAAACTTGATAGTCATTTGTAAGGGTGACTGACTGGCCTGCAAAATCAATTTCTGATTTTGGTTGCTGTTCTCTTCTCATTCAGTCAGGCCATGGCATTCAAGAAGAGTTCACCAGGTCAGGAGCCCTAAAACTAAGCTGAGTGGCTGGAGAATAAAGGAATAGAGCTCATCCTTGTTTTTAGATTGTAGAGCTGAAGAGGGAAGTCCTGTTGATGCTACGTAGACTGTATAAGTGGTACATGATTGGGTAAGGGCAGTTAGGAAGAACTTCCTAGAAAAGATGAATTTTTGCAGAGATACAGATACCATTAGAATGATGACTTCCAAGACCTTTCTCATATTGTAAATAACATCCTTGGGAAGAACAGTGTAGTCTGGTGCTGAGGGAAAGTGGTTGGATTGGAGGGAAGAGGAAGAGGGTCAGTTGCAAGAGCAGAAACTTGGGAAGCAACAGAAAATGAAACACAGGTGTCCTGAAAGGAACCAGGTGTCCCGTCTGAGTTTCTCTGTCTCTTGGATGGACTGTGCCTGTACCAAAGACCTTCATTTCAGGAATTAGATATGAGGCTCCATGAAGCATCACATTGTAATGGAATCCTTGTGTTGTTTCAGGGCTTGGTCACTTTCAAGGATGTGGCCGTATGCTTCTCCCAGGACCAGTGGAGCGATCTGGATCCAACCCAGAAAGAGTTCTATGGGGAATATGTCTTGGAAGAAGACTGTGGAATCGTGGTCTCCCTGTGTAAGGAATTTCAAGTGTTTCTAGAGTGTCCTGAGCACAAAGATCTTCCTCTTGTTGGAAACTGAGGGTGTCTTAGACTTTGGATTGCACGTACTACACTTCTCTTACACCGACCCTACCGGTGACATGAAAGGACAGCTGAAGAACATAATAGCTTTCAAAATTAAAGGGAAGAGAAAATGCCCAGAAAGTAGTTGGAAACTCGAACAAGAAAATAGAGCTGTAATACTATAGTTTTAGTGTGAGTTTTAGTTTAGTGTGCGTAGGTAAGCATATCAGTTTTGAAGCAAGCAATAAAAGTTTAGAGTATTCTACTTACTTGAATATAGGAAAAGAGGGTAACACTGCCAGTTGTGTGATTACTGAGTTGCCGGTGAAAGGCAAGAGATACACAGTTCCCATCAGGGGCTCAAGCCAAAGAGACGGAAGGTTTGAATAGCCTGCCTATGGGATTTTTCTTCAGTCTACCGAACAGAAAAGATCTGCTCTTGACATAGGGGACTGTTGAGCCAATCGTGATGTCCTGTTTCCCTCTCTTGAGCAGCCTTTCCAATCCCCAGACTAGACGAGATCTCCCATGTCAGAGAAGAAGAGCCTCTGGTCCCAGACGTCCCAGAGCCTCAGGAGCCTGAAGAGCCAGAAATTCTGAGTTTCACCTATACAGGTGAGGAGTGATAGGGGATCTGCCCCACCCTCACCCCCTGGCTGGCAGTTCCTCTGGTCGGTGTTTCCCTCGCCCTCTGGAGAGCCCCTCTCTGGTTCTTCTAACGGCTCAGCCAGTACCACTGTCTCCCTCTGAAGCCAAACATTCTCTCTTTTCTCCCCTCTTCACACCTGTCATTGGTTTCAGGGCTCTGTAATACAAAATGGTGACAGGAAAAAAAGGAAACTTGGAATTGCAGCTATACCATTTTTTAAGCCTTTACACAGACTCTTGATCCCTAGTCTCCACATTTGTTCTGCACACAGACTTCTCTAGTTGTGATGCACAGGTTTAGTCGCCTCACTTCATGTGGGATCTTAGTTTCCTAACCAAGGATTGAACCCACATCCCCTGCATTTAAAGGTGGATTCTTAACCACTAGACCACCAGGGAAGTCCCTCCACATTTGTGAAAGGAGGATGATAATGTTTGTCCACATGAAGGCTGTTACCAGCATGAGCTAACATGTAAGAAAGTTCTCAGCATACAACAGGCACTCAGTTGACCAGTTACTTCTTTTTTTCCGGCCTCTGCAATTGAGAAACTTGAGTTTCTCTCTATACGGTCTTGCCCTCTCAGAACAGTGTAAACTCTCTCCACTGTGCAGAAGGCACATCTTCTACCTCTGTAATCTCCTCCTTTCTCCTCTCTGTTTCTACAGGAGACAGGAGTGACGACGACGAAGAGTGTCCTGGGCAAGAAGATCTGAGTTTGGAGGATCCACACAGGTCTGTGTCAGGAGATGCAGAAATTCACCAAACTCCAGACTGGGAAATAGTCTTTGAGGATGATCCTGGTAGACTTAATGAAAGAAGATTAGGCACAAAGATTTCTCAAGTCAGTAGTTCAACGAACCTTCAGGAAACCATGCCCGTCCACCCACTGTTAGGGAGACATCATAACTGTCCTGTGTGTGGAAAGAGTTTCACTTGTAACTCCCACCTCATTCGACACCTGAGAACTCACACGGGAGAGAAGCCCTATAAATGCATGGAGTGTGGGAAGAGCTACACACGGAGCTCCCATCTCGCCAGGCACCAAAAGGTACACAGGACAAATGCTCCTCACAAATACCTGCTAAACCGGAGGAGTCTGGGTGAGGCCGCCCCTCTGGTCCAGGCGGAGAGAACCCCACCCGTGGAGAAGCCCTATAGGTGTGAGGACTGCGGGAAGCACTTCCGCTGGACTTCCGACCTCGTCAGGCACCAGAGGACGCACACGGGAGAGAAGCCCTTCTTCTGTACCATCTGTGGCAAAAGCTTCAGCCAGAAATCCGTGCTCACCACCCACCAAAGAATCCACGTCGGAGGCAAGCCCTACCTGTGCGGGGAATGCGGCGAGGACTTCAGCGACCACAGGCGGTACCTGGCCCACCGGAAGACACACGCGGCCGAGGAGCTGTACCTGTGCAGCGAGTGCGGGCGCTGCTTCAGCCACAGCGCCGCCTTCGCCAAGCACCTGCGGGGACACGCCTCAGTGAGGCCCTGCCGCTGCAGCGAGTGTGGGAAGAGCTTCAGCCGGAGGGACCACCTTGTCAGGCACCAGCGGACACACACAGGCGAGAAGCCGTTCACGTGCCCTACATGCGGGAAGAGCTTCAGCAGAGGCTACCACTTAATCAGGCACCAGAGGACCCATTCACAAAAGGCCTCCTAGCCAGGGCCACACATGGGGAGACCTGCCTTTGGCCCTCTCCTGGGGACAGACTGGGAGAGGCCCTCTTGTCGGCTGGAGGCGACCTTGTCTAGGGCATCTGCCTGACCTGCCGAAGTCTGATGACACCTTCCCGCAGCTAAATTAGCCCCTGGCAGGACCTCTCAGCCTTCCTCCACACCATGAGGAGATGTTCTTCCCAAAGTTTGCCTGAAATGAGGCCTCTCCTTGGCTAAAATGCTCCCGCCTCCACCTGGCAGGTGTGAAGCAGGGGGCGTGAAGACACAAGAGGTTGGGCTTATTATACTTGCCCCCATCCTGAAGACGACTTAACAGTCTCAGCTTTGAAGTGGCCCAGGACCAATCCTCAGGGTTGGTGAGGGACCAGCCTTTACGATGCCGTCCTCCCTGGGCTCTAACATTAAAGCACACAGCCCTGAAGTCAGGGCAGGAGAACTGCGCCTCACCCCATAGATTACCTGTACAAACCTCTCACTGGTTCAATTCCTCACCATGCACTTTCCTTTGACTCTGGGGAGAGGTGTGAGTAGCATGTGATGGGCAGAAACATGAAGGCGGCTTCATGTAGACCTCGTCAGGCTGCTCTCCTCTCCAAGGTTAAAATGACACCAGGTGCCAGACACTGCTTGAAAGGGGGGACCAAGCAGCAGCCTCTTTCCTCGTGGGTTTCTCCTGTGAGAAGGCTTGTGCCTGGGCCTCCCAGTTTCTTGGTTTTGTCCCTGGCACTTATTCTGCCACAAGTGGGATGTAGCATTTGGGTGCCGAGGGATTCAGTAAAGCCTGATTAAAATCATGGTGAAATCATTTACATTTCCACGTATATACAAGCCCACCCACCCTATCCTCATCACATGGGTTTGTGAGGGAATTTTTGAAATGGTATCAGCTGACAGAGGCACTCTTAACGATTGTAGAATCATGGTGGACAGGCTCACTTTATTTACATGAAGGAAACGAGAAGATCTAAGCTCAAATTACGGGAAAATTAAGAAAGAGCTGTTGCTGCTGACCAAGGCCATCCGGACTATTCTCCTGACTCCCCACCCTCATCCTCCCCCCCCTCACCCTCTGACATCAGGGAGACCTGGGACCCTGAAGAATTTACCAGGAGTAAATGGCTTTCATGTCTGCATTGTTGGCTTTTTCTTACATGATTTCATTTTCATGTAAGAACTAAAGCGTAGGATCTCATGGCCCATGGGTCTCTGTTGTCTGGTAGAGGTTCTGTGGAGCTGAGGCTGAATAGTTAGGAACTTCATCTGCTCTGACTGGGCATGGCCAGGACTGGGGAGACCATTCCCTCCGTCCATGGAGCACAGGGTATGGGATTAAAGCATGAAAAGGGAGACTGTCTTCTGTGCCTGGTTTCTTCTGCTCTGTTTCTTGAGCTCTTGTGTGCCAGTGTTCACCCAAAGAGCATGGGTGGTGAGATGACAGAGCCTCAAGCTCAAGAGCTCAGCAAAGGGGATTCTCGTTCTGGTCAGTGATGGTGTTCCAGCTGACTGGCTTTAACTCCAGTTGACCGTTGTCCTCCTAGAAGCGTGCACATATGAAATTTTTAAAAAGGAGCACTGACAGCCAAGATCCCTGGTTCCTAGGGCTTTCCACCCATCCAGTCTTCAGGACTTCATGTTCCCAAGACTTCTGAAGATCATTCACACAGAGAGATCTGGGAGGACAGGATAGTTATCTGTGAGGATAGAGAAGCCTTGGCATGGTTAGCACAGCTATAGGTGGAATCGTGGTAAGATCTGAGTCTGGACTTTGCAAAGGAGACTATCCTGCTACGCAGACTTTTCTGAGCCATTGATCTAACGTCTACCCGCAGTTTGTCTGGATGAATTGCCATAGCACCAAAAAAGTGATGTCTCCTAGATTATAAAACATTTATGGAAGTTGATAAAATTCTGGAGGTAAAAGCAAGTTGATTTTTAATTCGCTGACTTGTCTGCATTACTGCAGTAGGTGAAAATCTTGTCTAGAGAATTACACATAAAGGAAAGTCTGAGATATGGTCCAGTGTGTTGGAAAATCAAAGAGCGTTTTTATCACTGATCCCCCTGCAAAGTTTCATACGCTGACACTAAATCTCTGGTCACCTTAAATGACTATTTTCTGAGGTTCCTGGAAGGACACACTGTCTCCTAAATCTGAACATGAGCTGAACCACAGTCCACAGTTGATAGCAGCAGGGCCAGTACCAGAGCCTGGAAGGAGCAGCAGGCAGTACAGCTGAAAATGAGATGCTGGAGGCCAGGGCGCCCTGCCATTCCTGAGGGGTCCTTCAAGATTCTGGAAACAGTTGACTCCTGGCATTCTCGAACACCTTACTAAATAAAAGTTTGTGAGGAAGAAGAGGCAAGATTTTGAAGATTATTTGAAGGAAAATATAAAGTAGCCTTATGTAGCCTTATTTATTTATTTATGGCTATGCCATGGGACATGCAGGATCTTAGGTCCCTGACCAGGAATCAAACCCATGTCCCTTGCAGCAGAACCACAGAGTCCTAACCACTGGACTGCCAAGGAAGTCCCTCGTGCTCTTGCTTAGTTGCTCAGTTGTGTCTGACTCTTGGTGACCCCATGAACCGTAGCCCGCCAGGCTCCTCTATCCGTGGGATTCTCCAGGCAAGAATGCTGGAATGGGTTGCCATTCCTTTCTCCAGGAGATCTTCCCAACCCAGGGATCAAACCTGGTTCTCCTGCATTGCAGGCAGATTCTTTACCATCTCAGCTACCTAGTCTAAATTAATTGACAACTTAGAAAATTACTAGATTGTTGGAAATGATTTGCTAACAAAGTTAAGAAATTAAAATGATAATAGCATTTGGCCATTAATTTAGGAATAACCAAAGAATATTCAGCCTCTTCTCCACTGCATGGGAAAAGGAAAATTTGCTAACGACAGAAATCTGGGCTTTTCAACATTTAAGGAAGAATTGGAGGCAGATTATCCAACAAAGAAAAGTGAAGAAGAGTTAAAGAGTGGGCTCAGGGAAAAAAAAAACACCCCAAAGAGGAGAAAATGTTAGAAAGTGCTCAGTGTTGACAAATGCCATCAAGAAGTCAAGTTGATGAAGACTAAATGCATTTGATTGATTATGAAATGTGTAGTGAAAATTGGATAAGCAGGTAGGAGTGAAGAAAGACTGGAAACACAGGATGCTATAAGAAGCTTGAAAAGGAAAGAAAGAGTGTGGCAGTTTGGGGACATTCAGTGTCAAGAAAGGATGTCAGCATTTCTCAGGATAAGGGAGACTTGAAGCATTAGAGAAGTTAAAGTAACATTTATTAACCACCTGCTAATTTCTAGACTCTGTGTTTGAAGGTGTATTTATACATATTATCAAGTTGTAGACACTGAGGAGAAGGAGCAAAGGGAGACTGAGACATTAAAACTACCAAAAGAGGGATAAGGACCTCTCTGGTGGTCCAGTGGCTAAGACTGCTCCCAAAACAGGGGGTCTGGGTTCAAACATGTTGAACTAGATCCCACATGTTGCAACTAAGACTCGGCACAGCCAAATAGATAAATATTAAAATACCATAAACTGAGTGGCTTAAACAAATTAAAAAAAAAAAAAAAAAGAGGGATAGTTGGAGAAGCAAATCTTTAAGAGGATGGGATCAAAAGGACAGTGGATGGGAAAAGTATTCTGTGACAAAAAGTAAAACATGTTCAGGTGAGTACAAAATCTGATCAGCTTATAGACATGGGAAAGTAAAGTGAAGGGAATCCATTGCCAAATGGTTTCCATCTTCTCCTTGTGGCAAGTTTTGCTTCTATCAACTGGCAGGAGGGATGGGAAAGCAGAGAAATAGGCCCAGAAAGGGCAGGAAAGTGTTTGAGTTTGGGAACTGAGAAAGTGAGTTGGTTAATAACAGCTAGAAGAACTTCTGAGATTTGAGGATCTATCAATATATTATCAGAGTGAGTTGAATGACAATGTAGCTCAGATTGTTGAGCGTACATGAGCTGCAAGCTTGAAGATGATTGGACAGAGCTTGATAGCTTTTCTTAAACCTTCTCCAATCATTTGAGGCCCCTATAGCTTCAAACCTAAACTCAGCTCATTTTGTCAGAATGGATTGCATTAAACTGATGCAACCCTCACTTTCCCTTAGATATCTATTAATTTTTTATTTCAATATCCTGAAAGTCTTTTTTTTTTTTTTTGGCTGCACCTTGTCTTAATGGCAGTATGTGGGATCTTCAATTTTCATTGTGGCATGCAGAATCTAGTTCCCTGACCAGGGATTAAACCTGCATTAGGAGAGTGGAATCTTAGCCACTGGACCACCAGGGAAGTCCCTCTATTGGTTGATTGATTTTAAGAATGGACTGAGGGTTTAGACTTTTCAACCAGGCTTTGATCTTCTGAGGACATAGTGGAAGAGTAGCCATTGCCTGGGGTCAGGATAAAACTATTGAAAAGAACAGCTATCTGCAGTCTTCTTCCATTCTATCTCAATTTAACAAAAACGAAACAAAACCCAGCTCACTCAGTTATTCTAATGATGGAGAAGACTATTACATGAACAGGGAAGTAATTGTACATAATTGCTACTTGTAGAAAGTTCTGTTACTAAACTGACCAACAAAATTCTTGTGATAAATTTTCTCAGTGAAAAGCTGCCTAGAGTTTACCAGGGGGGCCCACTCATTAGAAGGCCACACAGTCAGTGAACCATAAACTGTTGAAGCTGGACATGTTTAGAGCAAATATAATCTAAACGTTCAGAACATGTAGTTCCTGAACTTCATGATGAGTTTCCTTACTCTTTCTTTCATACAAAGTGTTTTTTGTTTTTGTTTTTTAATTTTGTCCATGTTATGTAGCTCTCAGGATCTTAGTTCCCCAACCAGAGATCGAAACTGCGTCCCCTGTAGTGGCATCGCGGTTTCTTAACCCCTGGACCGCCAGGGGAGTCCCCAGAAAGTATTTTAAAAGTACATATTTATCATGTAGCAGATGCCATTCTAGATTAGGGAATGGCAGTTAAAAAAAAGAAAAAGCCAAACATCCCTACCTTCATGGAGTTTATGTTATGGTGAAGAAAGACTAATAGTAAACAAAATAAAGTACTAATTTATGGAGCATACTAACATGACAAATGCCAAGAAGAAACATTACTCAGGGAAGGTAGAGGGAGAGTTCCAGGGATAGGGGAGGAAGCCATGGAGGAAGGATCCGCAGAGAAGGTGACACTTGAAGAAAGACTTAATAAAAGATCCCGTGGACCAAGTCACACAAATATACAGGGAGAGTCTAAAAGACTGTCTAAACAGAAGAAGGAACCTGAGGGTAGTGAGTGCTATGTATGACACCATCAGTTTGGACCAAAGTCCAAACTCGGAGCTGCCCAGGGCCTTCTTGCAAATCAACCTAAATCTCCTAGAGCAAGTTACTCTGCAGTTCAAGGCATTACCACTAGAGGTCGACTCTTCCTTCTGGAGGCTCATTCCCTTCACAGGGACTCCAGATGTGCAAAGCTAGAGGTTAGGTGGAAAGAAATAGGGAAATGTCTGGGATCCCAGAGTTTTGAAATCTCCCCACTGCCTTCAAAATTTCAATTCCGCCCCCCCCCCAAATTTCAAGAGATGGATGTGCAAAATCTGGGCTGCTTTTGAGCCACTACTTTGCACCTGGAACCCTCATAAGAAGTCAGGCTGGGAGGCAGTCTCTCCTCGGGCACTCTGGCCTGAGCACTGTCACAGACAGTGACTGTGATCGTGGTGCCTACCGTGATCCACTCAAAAATGCAACATGATGCCATGGGCCTTTTTTCTTATTACACCAGAAACCCATGAGCTATCCTCAGAAATGATAAGCTAATGTAGGGCATTGTGTCCTCACTAAAGCCAGCATCCCCAAATCTGTGGCGAGCGGAGGCTACTTTTCATTGCTGTGCGCGGGCTTCTCATTGCGGCGGATTCTCTTGTTGCAGAACACAGGCCCTAGGGTGCTGCGGGCTTCAACAGGCTTAGTGGTGCTGCAGCAGTGGGGTCTTCCTGGACCAGGAATCGAACCAGTGTCCCCTGCATTGCAAGGCAGATTCTTAACCACTAGACCACCAGGGAAGCCCTCCAAATCTATTCTTCTGCCTGAACTTGACCAGCCACCATCCACCCAAATCAGAAACCTGTGATTCGTCTCAGGTTCTTTCATCTTGCTTCCTCTCTGTGTCCCATCAGTAATGCTGATCCTCAGTTATCCTTAGTGACCCACATCTGTGCCTTCCTCTCATGTCCTCTTGCCCCCATCCCCACTGCAGTGGTGCAGGCAGGCCTTATCATGTGCATTACTATGGCATTCTAACAGACGTAATTGCTTCCACTGTTTCCCCTCCATAACTCTTCTACATGATTGCCGGAAAACATTCAAAATATTAAATCAGCATAAATTTGCTCAGCAGCTTCCCAGCATGTTCAGGGTGGAATACGAATGCCCTAGGATGCAAGCCCTACTCTCATTCAGCTCCTCTGTCCATTCGCAATTCTGTCCATAGCCCACTCACCGGCTGGTTCCTTTTTATTTTGAAAACTCATGGTTCACATCCTCCCAGGAGTTTGCTCTTCTATTCCCTTCATAAACTTCTCACATGGCCCTTTCGTCATTGAAAGGGCCATCATCTGCTAAGTAACTTTTCTCTTGGTTTCATTTGCTCAACAGCATAATTCCTGATACATAGTAGGAAGTCAATAAGTGGTTACTGACTAGTAATGTCATATCTGAAAAAGTGTAGGAGAATGTGTGAAAGCTGACTGATTTAGTCATAACCACTATATGGGAGGGCTTTCCTGGCGGCTCAGAGGTAAAGAACCTGCCTGCTAATGCAGGAGACCTGAGTTCTATCCCTGGCTCAGTAAGATCCCTCTGAGAAGGAAATGGCAACCCACTCCAGTATTCTTGCCTGGGAAATCCCATGGATAGAGAAGCCTGGTCGGCTACAGTCCATGGGGTCCCAAAGAGTCAGACATGACTTAGAAACTAAACAACAACTATACAGGAACTAGTATAATCGAGGATAAAAAGATGGAAACATAGTCTTGGACACACCAGTTTCATGAAGATGTTATTTGGGGAAGAAGACCAGGAATATTTCCTTTGACCAGTTACTGCATACCGCAAGTTCCTGAAGAGAGACAGAAGCAGAGAAGAAAGTAAGACAGTTAATTGAGGACTTGGCTCCAAACACCATCACAAAACTCAAGTTAATGTGGCTGAACCTCACGTCGTACCTTCATCCCAAAGCCCACATCTGAATCTCACCTCTAGACAGTCCAACGTGAAGAAATTAAGGAAAATATCTGCTCACAAGAAGTACTAGAAGAGTGCTTCCCTGGTGGCTCAGTGGTAAAGAATTCACCGGCCAATGTAAGAGTTTGGGAGGATCCCATATGCCACGAAGCAACTGAGTCCAGGGCCACAACTATTGAATCTGTGCTCTAGAGCCCAGAAGCTGCAACCTACTGAAGCCGGTGCACTCTAGAGCCCATGCTCCACAGCAAGAGAAACTACTGCAACGAGAAGCCCGCACACCACAGGTAGCCCACTCTTGCTGCAACTAGAGAAAAGCCAAGCAGCAACGAAGACCTAGCACAGCCAAAAATAAATAAGTAAATAAAATTATTTTTTAAAAAAAGAAGTACTATAAGAAAGGTATGAGAGAATATGGATACATGTGCTTAGAATGGAGCTAGTCTAAGACACCCGCACTGGCCTTTCTCAGAAACAGGTCACCCCCAGGCCTAAGCTGTCCAACAGTGTGGCCATGTCTGAGGGCCCAGGGACACCACCACATTTATAAGCCTGACAGTTCATTGCAACCGCTCTTCTTGGCAGTGGGTGATTGAGGAGTACCAGAATTGAGAGCACCTGCCCTCCACCTCAGTAGGCTTTTCGGAAAAGTGTTTTTATCTAGGACCATTTTAGGTTAAAAGATATTCTATGTGGAACCCTAATAAAGGCTGGAGGCCTCACATGGCCCACTGTCTGCAGGCATTTACATTCAAGGGAAAACATATCTAAACCCAAATCCTTGAAAAATATATTTTCATTATAGGTTTTCTTAGAGCAGTCAGGTTTTGGAGCACACACCTTGAGTTCTCAGTACTTATAACAGTGCCGAGCACATAGTAAGTGCTTAGTAAATATCTGTTAATAATGAATGACTACATTAACATTATGTATTCATAATGTTAACATTCTGTTAATGAATTTTTTTAAACATTTATTAACAATACTTCACTCTGATTTTTAACATCTCCATGTTATGCCTATGAACTCCTCGTGTCTTGAATATACTTTAGGGTATATGCTAGCACCTGTCACAGGGCTAGAATATGGTAAGAACTGATTGACTTGTTTATGGATATGCGACTCAGCTTTTAAAAATGTAATCACTGAAAAAGTGAAAAAGGCCTCCAAGATCTGAATAGCCTTGAAGAAATTAAATGCAGAAAAAAATAATTGTTTTATTATATTATTTTTTTATTTATTCATTGGCTGAGCCACATGGCATGTGGAATCTTAGTTCCCTGACCAAGGATCAAACCCATACCCCTTGCAGTGGGAGAGTGGAGTCTACACCACTGGACTGCCAGGGAAGTTCCAGAAAGAAAATTTTAGATCAAATATGCAGAGGCAATGTAAAAGGTTATCTAAAAAAATTCTATGTAAGAAAAAGCTCCAGGTGGTGCACTGGTAAAGAATCCACCTGCCAATACAGGAGATGTAAGAGACTCGGGTTCGATCCCTAGGTGGGGAAGATTCCCTGGAGTAGGAAACAGCAACCCACTCCAGTGTTCTTGCCTGGAAAATTCTATAGACAGAAGAGTCTGGTGTGATATATAGTCCAGGAGGTCACAAAGAGTCGGACATGACTGACCAAACACACACAAGGGAAAGTTCAAATAGGAAGCCTAATGAATCCATCTAGCCCACAGACTTTGCATCCTCAACTTGTAATTCACTCTAGTGACACCAGATGGCGATATTTTATCATGATAGATTGAAAGTGAAAGTGAAAAGTGTCCGACTCTTTTCGACTCCATGAACTATACAGTCCATGGAATTCTACAGGCCAGAACACTGGAGTGGGTAGCCGTTCCCTTCTCCACGGGATCTTTCCAACCCAGAGATCGAACCCAGGTCTCCGGCATTGCAGGTGGATTCTTTAACAGCTGAGCCACAAGGGAAGCCCATGATAGACTTGAGTCATGGCCATTTATTAATTTAATCAGCAAATGTCCAGTGGGAGGACTTTGCTAGGCACAAAGAATTCATAGTGAATAACACATAGACCTTGATATCAAAAAGTTTATAATATATTGGGAGAGTAGTTAGATATGCAGATAATGAAAAAGTACAATAATGATGATTCAAAATAATAGCTAACATTTTGAGGGATATAAGATCTGAACAAGGATGAACAAGGATGCAAATACAAAAAGTATGAAAAAGTACTTACTAGTCATCACAAAAGTGCGCTTTAAAAGGTCAGTGAGGACTTCCCTGGTGGTCCAGTGGTTAAGAATCTGCCTGCCAGTGCAGGAGACATGAGTTTGATCCCTGGTCAGGGAAGATCCCACATACCTCAGGGCAACTAAGCCACATGCCCCAACCATTGAAGCCCACACTCGCTAGAGCCCAGGCTTCAGACAGGAGAAGCCCGAGAACCACAACTAGAGAGGAGCTCGCACTCACCACAGCTAGACAAAAGCCTGCTTGCAGCAACAAAGACCAGAGCAGTCAAAAATAAATAACTTTTAAAAGGTCGGTGAGATACTATTATATCCCAGTAAGAATGACCAAAATGCAAAGGACTTAGAAAACCAAGATGAAGAGTCTGTGGAGCATCCGGAAACCTTACACACTGCTGTGGGGAATGTGAACTCAACAACCACTTGGAGAACTGCTTGGCCCATCCACTAAAGCTAAACTGACAAACATCCCGTGACCTAGCACTTCCACCTCTGGGTATAAACCAACAGAAGTGAGTGCTTACATGCACCAAAGAATTGCACAGACATATTCATAGCAGGTTATTTATGTAGCAAAAACCAGAAAGAACTCAATATCCATTAATGCATGCGTGCTAAGTTGAGTCAGTCATGTACAACTCTTTGCGACCCTATGGACTGTCGCCCACCAGCCTCCTCTGTCCATGAGATTCTAAGGCAAGAATATTGGAGTGGGTTGCCACGCCCTCCTCCAGAGGATCTTCCCAACACAGGGATGGAACTTGCATCTCTTATGTTTCTGTATTGGCAGGTGATTTTTTTACCACTGGTGCCACCTGGGAAGCCCCATCCAGCAAGAGTACAAAATATAAATATAGCGTAATATGTGTACAACATATGCAATAATTGGAATATTACACAGCAAGGAAGAACAAAATAACTGCTACCTATAGCAACAAGGATGAATATCACTAAATATAATGTTGACTGAAAGAAGTTAAACCTCAAAGAGCATACACTATGTGATTACATTTAGGTGATGTTCAAGAACAGGAAAACTAATCCACGAGGATAAAAGTCAGAATATTGGTTATTTGGGGGAGCAGAGTAATATTGAGAGGAAGGGGATGAAAATGAGCCATCTGTTGTACTAGAAATATTCTGCATCTTGATCAAGGCTGTATACTCAGGTATATATAGATGTAAAATTTTACTGAGCTATAAAAGATTTGTGTACTTCATCAAATATAAGTTATTCATCAATAAAAAGAAATCAATAATTAACATCACTGAATGTTTATTAGATGCAAGGCATTTTGTCAATATATGTATTATCTCAGTCATCACAGTAATTCTTTTCCCCAGTCCTATTGAGATATAATTGACATATAACATTGTGTAAATTTAAGGTATACAAGGTAAAGATTCAGTATATGTGTGTATTACAAAAGGATTACTGCAATAAATTAGTTAGCACATCCATCATCTTACAGAGTTATCTTCTTTGTATGTATGTTGAGAACTTTTAGAATCTACTCTGTTAGCAACTTTCAAGTATACAGTACAGTCTTATTAACTACAGTCACCATACTGTGTATTAGACCCCCCGGAACTTAGTCCTCTTGTAATTGGAAGTTTTTTCTCTTTGACCTTACACTTTCCAGGTGGCTCAGTGGTAAAGGATCTGCCTAAGAATGCAGAAGATGCAAGAGACTCGTGTTTGATCCCTGGGTCAGGAAGATTCCCTGTAGGAGGAAATGACAACCTACGCCAGTATTCCTGCCTGGAGAATTCCACGGGCCGATGAACCTGGCAGGCTACAGTCCATGGGGTTGCAAAGAGTTGGACACAACTGAGCACGCATGCCACATCCACACCATAATTGGTATGACGTGGCATGTGTCTTTGTTGGACTTATTTCACTTAGCATAATGTCCTCAAGTTTCATCCATGTTGTTGCAAATGGTAGGGTTTCTTTCTTTTTATGGCTAAATAATGTTGTATTGTGTTCCCTTTTCTCCACATCCTTGCCAGCACTTGTTATTTCTTGTCTTTTTAATAATATACATTCTGATAGGTATGAGGTGATCTCATTGTGGTTTTGATTTGCATTTCCCTGATGATTAAAGTCATCACAATATGAGCATGCTAAGTCACTTCAGTCATGTCTGACTCTTCACAACCCTATGGACTGTAGTCCGTCAGGCTTCTCTGTCCATGGGATTCTCCAGGCAAGAATGCTGGAGTAGATTGCCATGCCCTCCTCCAGAGGATCTTCCTGACCCAGATGTAGAACCCAGGTCTCTTATGTCTCCTGCATTGGCAGGTGGGTTCTTTACCACTAGCGCCACCTGGGAAGAGGGTTGTGCAATTACTAATCCCAGTTTACAGATCAGGAAGCTGAGATTTAGAGAGCTCAGTAACTTGTCCAAGTGTGTGTAACAAGCATGTGGCAGAGAAAAAACCTAGACAGATTTGGTTATATAGTCCAAGGTCTAGTCCATTACTTAATGGCTTCACCACTGTACAAGGGCCAGGAGGAGGGATGAAGTCTGTTTTTGGGGATGGAGATTAGCAAAGGCTTCAAGGAAAAGGAGGAAACAATTTGAACCAAACAAGTGAAGCAAAATGTGACCAGTTTCCTTGCTTCCTACTGGAACTATGGAATCCTGGGTTTGAAAGGCATAGCAATCATCTCACGTCATGTGCTTAGTCACTCAGTTGTGCCTGACTCTTTAAGGCCTCATGGACTGGAGCCCGCTGGGATCCGCTATCTGGAAGTTTCCAGGCAAGAATACTGGAGTGGGTTACTATTACCTACTCCAGGGGATCTTCCTGACCCAGGGATGGAACCCGAGTCTCTTATATCTCCTGCATTGGCAAGCAGGTTCTTTACCACTAGCGCCACCTAGGCATTCATCTGCTGCTGCTGCTGCTGCTAAGTCACTTCAGTAGTGTCTGACTCTATGAGACCCCATAGACGGCAGCCCACCAGGCTCCGCCATCCCTGGGATTCTCCAGGCAAGAGTACTGGATTGGGTTGCCATTTCCTTCTCCAGTGCATAAAAGTGAAAAGTGAAAGTGAAGTCGCTCAGTCGTGTCTGACACTTAGCGACCCCATGGACTGCAGCCTACCGGCTCCTCTGTCTGTGGGATTTTCCAGGCAAGAGTACTGGAGTGGGTTGCCATTGCCTTATCCAAGGCATTCATCTAGTCTAGTCCAATTCTTTATTTTTTTTCTGAAGGAAATAAAGCTGAGTGGCAGTGAACATTCATTTAATGCTAGCAAAGAATAGAGTTAAGGCAAATTGGAAAATAGCTGAGTTTAACCAGAGAGATTAAATAACTGTCCACAGACCCCCAGAAGTGAGTGGTGGAGTCAGTATCTGAATCCACACAGGGTGACCGCAGAACCTGTTCTCTTAACCACTGTGCTATATGGGGTTCTGACTCCTAGCCCTGTTCTCCACCTACTGCCTCAGCCTGCCTCCCCACAATACACTGAAAAGTCAGCACATTCAGAGAGATTAGAGTGGTCACTGTCAGCTGGCGGTGGGGAGGTAGAGAGGGAGACTGGCGTGCTTGCCATTTCCAGTCAGGCCAGATCCACATGCAGACAAATCGGGCAGATGACTGAGAATCGCTGATCAAAGTCGACTTTGAGCAGAAAGAAAGCAGCACTGGGAAACCACCTAACGTTAACTGACAAATGGGACTTATCACAAACTTGATGGCTTAAAACAACAGAAATCCACCACCTCTTAGTTATGGAGACCATAATTCCACACTGTAAGTTTAAAACTTCCATCTTACAAAGACCCACTCGGATCATCCTGATAATCTCCTTATTATAAGATACTTAATTTAGTCACATGTGTTTAGTCGTGTCTGACCCTGCGACTCCATGGACTGTCGCCCACCAAGCTCCTCTCCCATGGAATTTCCCAGGCAAGAATACTAGAGCGGGTTGTCATTCCTTCTCCAGGGGATCTTCCTGACCCAGAGATCGAACCTCCATCTCCTGTGTCTCCTGAATCGCAGGCAGAGTCTTAACCCGCTGAGCTACTGGAGAAGCCCAATTTAGTCACGTTACCATATAAAATAGTATTCACTCTTTTTCCAAATAAAGTAACACTTGCAAGTTTCAGAGCTTCGGGTTTGATCTCCTTGGGTGGGCATTACTCAGCCTATTACTTTTAAAGCCCTAGAACTAGAGAAAGATAGATTTAAAAATAAAAAACCCTCTCTAACAACTCACTAAAAATATCACCACCATCAAGAAGAATTCCTCTCTTAAACTCTGTTCAATCTGGCTTTTCCCCTCACCATCCTCTGAAAATACCCTTATGTGGGCGGCCAGACCCAGCAATGATGTCTCGGTTCTTTATGCTATATTTGCAGTAGCACTTGACACAGTGGAGCCCCTCCTCCTGGAAATGATACCCCTTCATCTGCTCCTGCTCTACTGGCTGCTTCTTTTCAGTCTTCTCTCCCATATAGTCAGCTTCATACACCTCCTGAGCATCAGACTGCCTGAGGCTCAGTCCTTGGACCTCTCTCTGTCTGTATCTATTCTTATTCCCTGAATGATATAATCCAGCCCTCCAGCTTTAAACCCTCTGATGCACTGATAATTTCCAAGCTTAAATCTCCATCGTAGTCTCCCCTCTAAACATCCAACGTTAGAATAGAATAGCTAGTTGAATGTCTAACAGGGGTCTCAGTTCTAACACACCCCAACCTGACCTCTATTCTGCTCCCCTTCCCAAACCAGCTGCTCCCCCAAATGTTCCCAAACCCAGTAGAATATACTACCCATTCACTCAGTCTAAGAAACTCAGGGTCATCCTTGACCTCCCTTTTCTCATATCCTACAGCCAATCTACCAGCAAATGTTACCGTTTCTATCGTTTTTTAAAATTCTGACTCCTATGACTTCTGTCCACCTTGACCACCATCCATCTCATCTAAGCCACCGTTACTTCTTGCCTGGACTGTTACAATCGGTCTCCCAGCTTTTCCCCAGACCTCTTGCAATCTAAATAACCACAGAGACTATTTTCAACACAAACCTCATCACATATTTCCTTTCTCTTCTCCACATGTTCCAGTAGTCTCCCATCATATTTAAAATAAAATCCCAAATCCTTCCCATAGTCCATAATGTGTCTCCAACTTCATTCCTTAATAGTTCTGAGCTTGGCTTCCTGCCGTTCTTTGAACATGCTGTTCCCATCCCTGCCAGCAGGCCATGCTCTTCCTGTTCCTCTCCTGGACCACTCTTCCCGGCATGGGGGAGAGTTTCCTCAGCCGTTCCTTGACTACATCCAAGTCTGTCCAGTTGTCATTTCCTCAGGGAGACCTCTCCTGACACCCTACTTAAGAGCATTTCTGTTGCCTCTTGCCTCATCTTATAATTTATTTTCTCTAACAAATTATATGTATAATATTCTATGTATTTCTTTGTTATAGTATGTATTATAATTACAAGACATATATGTCCTTATAATATGTATTAATTGTTACATGTATTTATTTGTCTAATTGATTTCTATCTCCCCCGCTATAATATTGGTTTTCTGAAAGCACGAACTGTGCCTCTCTTTGTACATCACCAGCTTTTCTAGTGCCTAGTACAGACCCTGAGAGAATAGGAGCAAGGAGCCATTTTTAAATGAATGAATGAATGAATGAATGAGGGAGTGATTTCAACATTTCGCAGGGCACCAGCTTGAACTCTCCCACCCTCTTGGCTGAATGTCAGCTCTGCCCAATGGGGCAAGTGCTTCCACCCCCTACCTGGGCTTTCCAGCCAGCCTCCCAGGGAAGAGGGCAGGGGGTCCTCTCAGTAGAAAAAGCTACGGGAAGAGCAGAGCTAATAATGGACTGTTCTGTTACAGCAACTGCTGTGAATGCAAATGGTATGTTGTTTAAAAAAAAAAAAAAGTAACCTGTTGGGATTCTTTGTAAGTTCTTTGCATACAAAGTTTTATTTAATGCCCACTCCAGGCAGCAGTTGAGAAAGAGCTCAGCCTCAGGGTCAGTGCTGTCTGAGTCCCTTCCAGGGCCCTCTGTGGTTTACAGGGCCAAACCTATGCCTTCCTTCCACTTCAGACACTGCTTTGCCACACCACCAACCCCAAAGAAAACCGGTGCTGGCCTGGGGGCCAGGAAAAACCCACAGAAAACACAGAAGCTGTTAATAAACAACTGAGCTCCTTCAGGCTGGTGAGGGGTCGCCATAGCCCTTCTCCCTGAGGGGTGGGTGGTGGCCCTAAATTCTGAGCTGGGAGAAAAGAAATCTCCCACCTTGAACTGCAGTGCCCCAGTTGTGCTCGCATGACAACCCTGTTGGGGCCTCACAGAAATAAAGTTCACTGGACTTCAGGAAAAAAAAAAAAAAAAACAACACCAAAATTTTCAAGGCAAGCCTCAATTTGAATTCCCAAAAGTACATGGTTGTTATTGTTCAGCCGCTCAGTTATGTCCTACTCTCTGAGACCCCATGGACTGCAGCACGCCAGGCTTCCCTGTCCATCACCAACTCCGGGAGCTTGCTCAAACTCATGTCCATCGAGTTGATGATGCCATCCAACCCTCTCGTCCTCTGTCATCCCCTTCTCCTCCTGCCTTCAATCTTTCCCAGCATTAGAGTCTTTTCTAATCATTCGGCTCTTCGCATCAGGTGGCCAAAGTATTGGAGCTTCAGCTTCAGCATCAGTCCGTCTAATAAATATTCAGGATTGATTTCCAAAGTACATTGCTAGCTATGTAGTCTTGGCAAAGTCACTTACTGAGCCTCAGAATTCCCTGTCCGTAAAGTCAAGGTAACATCTGTCTCTCAGGGCTGTTTTAAGGCTGGAATTCCGGGGTCTGGAAGATCCCCTGGAGAAGGAAATGGCAACCCACTCCAGTATTCTTACCTGAAGAATTCCATGGACAGAGGAGCCTGGTGGGTCACAAAAGAGTCAGACACAACTGACATGACTTAGTGAGCCCATGCTCTAGCCCAGCATAGGATCGCAGTGACTAGTACTCAGCACGATTAACCTTAGGCAGCCTTTATGAAGGCATGGGGAGTAAAGAGGACCACAGTCATGGCTGGGACACAGGACAGCCCATGATATGATTGGCATCGGAGTGTAACCAGCCCGCTCTATCAAAGCTATGGAATCACAGGATGATAGAGTCACAAAAGGCTTCGGAGACGCTAAACAAACAAACAAACAAAAAGCCTTACATTTCACAAAAGAAGAAATGGGCCCAGAAAGATAAAATGATTTGGGAACTTCCCTGGTGGTCCAGCAGTTAAGCCTTCACCTTTCAATGCAGGGAGTGTAGGTTCCATCCCTGGTGGAGGAGCTAGGATTCCACATGCTTTGCAGCCAAAAACCAAAACATAAAACAAGCAATATTGTAACAAATTCAATAAACACTTTAAAAAGGGTCCTGTTCCCCACCTCAATCACTTCCCTCATCCCTGTTCTCTAATTTTTCTTCCTGTATCCATTACGCTTGGGACCCTGAAGCGCCCAGCTCTCCATACTCTCCCCGAAGAACAGCTCAGCCCAGTGGCCCATGGACCTGTTGCAGCAAAGCACGTTTCCTGGAGGTGACTGCAAAGTGGATCTGAGGAGCCCTGTGCTTGGGTTTCCAGTTGAGACCTTTGCAGGGCCTCTGACTCCTTTCCTGTCCTCTGGAGTCCTTATTTAAGCTCCTTAGTGATGCCATATAGACAAAGTATCCATAAATTGAAAACTAGCCTACCACACGAGATCTCTTAGGTCAAAGGCCACATGTCTGGAATTGTCTGTATATCCCTTTCATCTCTCTGCTCCTTCTTCAAATGTGTTTGTATGTGTGTGTGTTTAAAATCATCTCTTCTGCTGAGCACTTCAAATGAAGGAATCATTCTGAAGTGGGACTCAAATCCTTGGTTGCCCTTCATGGGCAGTGTGACCCCTCTGTGCCTCAGTTTTCTCATCTGTAAAATGGGAGCCATCATCTTCTCTTTCTCATAGAGTTATTGTATGAGATTGTGAATTGATAAATGCAAAGTACTTATACACACATCTGGAAAAAATAAACCCTCAGTAAATATTGTCTATTGTTATGATGATGAAGATGATGATGAAGATGGACCTCTCCCATTTTAAACAGGAATCTACCATGGTACTCCAACTGTCCCACAAGATGTATTTCTCCTTCTTTCTGTCCATAACTAAGTGTACTTTAATGCATTATCTAATATAATCCTCATCACTATTGGTTCTCTTGACTAGGGATAAATGTCTGATTTAGACAGCAGATCCCAGCTGGGCAGGAACCAGCCCAGGTCAACTCTGAGCCTTTCTCCTCTCCTCTGTCTAACGGATCTAATCCCATGTGACTTGCTTAAAGTACCAAAATAGCATCATAGAATAAATGACAAATAACACTGTCACTCTTATTCCTGATTATCTGTCTGTGTAACCTGACTAGTATGAGGTTTATTATGAGAAATTTCCTTGCACTTCCCTGGTGGTTCAGGAGTTAGGACTCCATGCCCTCACTGCTGAGGACCTGGAATGAAGATTGCACAAGCCGAGTGGTATGGCAGAAAGAAAAAGAAATTGTCCTTTTATAAATAAAAACATTCAAATAGCAGCAATTTTATGTGACTCAATCTTATAATAGTAACATCAATTGTAATGAAACCAACAATAGCAGCCAACATTTATTTAATGCTTCTATATGCCAGGTACTGTCCTTATATGACATGTTCACGTGGATTATATCATTTCATGTCTATGACCCAGTGAGGTATACACCCTGCTGTCATCCCCATACATCAAATGAGAAAGCATCTAGAATTTTAGTAAATGTTCAAAGGTAACACAGCTTGTAATGGGGCACAAGCCTAGGGTGTTAAATTCTGAGTTCACACACCCATAAATACCCTATACTGGTAGGTTGCATCCAAGACTTTACCTTGTTCTTTTCTTTTTTGGCTGAAGTATAGTTGATTTACAATGTTTCAGTGTATAATAAAGTGATTTAGTTACATTTATATATACATATATATTATTTTTCAGATTTTTTCCATTATAAGTTATTACAAGTCACTAAGTAAGTAGCTTGTTGTTTGTATATTTAATATATAGCAGCATGGATCTGTTAATCCCAAACTCCTAATTTATCCCTCTCACTGACCTTTCTCCTTCCTTTAGTTACCATAAATTTGTTTTCTATGTTTGTGAGTCTGTTCCTGTTTTATAAATAAGTTTATTTGTATCCTTATTTTAGATTCCACATGTAAGTGATATCATATGATATTTATCTGCTTACTGCACTTAGTATGGTCATCTCTAGGTCCATGCATGCTGCCGCCATGATTTCATTATTTTTTTAATAATTGAGTAATATTCCATTGTAGGTATATACCATGTTTTCTTTATTCATTCATCTATCAGCGGACATGTAGGTGGCTTCCATGTCTTGACTATTGTAAATAGTGCTGCTGTGAACATTGAGGTACATGTATCTTTTTGAATTACAGTTTTCTCTGAGTATATGCCTAAGAGTGGGATTACTGGGTCATATGATCACTCTATTTCTAGTCTTTTAAGAAACTTCCATAACTGCCCTCCATTGTGGCTGCATCAATTTACATTTCTGCCAACAGTGTTGGAGGGTTCCCTTTTCTCCACACCCTTTCCTTGTTCCTTTAGATCCATCCTTTGATCCTCAAGGATTGGGACCCTGTCCTTGACGCCCAGGTGGTGGCTAGGCTTCTGCCATCTGATGAGAAAACGCCCTGCTTCTGCCTTCTGTCTGCTGAGACCCTGAGTGTGGCTCACCCCCAGATTCTCTACCACTGTGTTCTGTCTGTCCAAGGAGCACTCCCCCATTGCTCCTGTTGAGTCTCCCTGATGGAAACTGCTGTACAGAATTGCTCCCCATCATATGTGCCGTCCTGTTAATTCTATGCCATGATCTGCTTACCAGACAGTACTTGCTCCTTCAGCTTCAGCTAAGTCTCCCCCATCCTAGGAAGGGCTAGTGTCAGATCCATTCCCATCCCCTCTGTCCTTTCCTGCTGTTTTAAACAGATCACGCCTAGCCCTGCTCATGCATGTGATGCTATGGGGAGAATCCTAGAGATGGCAAGAGTTTGAGACCTGGTCTCTGCATGCAAAGGGCTTGCAATCTCATTGGCAGACAGAATACAGAAAAAGCAATGCAAGCTAGTGCATACTATGCAATGATTGAGTGGCACAGACATTCATTACACAGTAAAGACTTAGCATTAGGAAGACAGTGAAGAATCGTGGTCAGAATACAGTCCAAACAGTTTCTGTTGGCCCTCTGCACCAAACCCAGCATCCTAGTATTAAGGGGAGCCCCATGGGGTATAGGGAGAGCTTATCTAAGAGAGCCATGTAGCAAAGCAGCTCTATGGCATGTCCCCTCACCTCCAGCTCCACGTCACTGCAGAAGCTGAATCCCACTTCTGTGCCTCACCATACAGGACCCTGAACCTCTCATTTTCGATGCAGAGTCCAGCACCATACTTTAAATTCCTCCCAGGACCTAGTCTGACTGGGTCACATACATTGCGGCCTTAAAAGCCATATTTACTTTTGTTTGTGCTCATGTGTGCTTAGTCGCTCAGTCGTGTCTAACTCTTTGAGACTTTATGGACTGTAGCCCACCAGGCTCCTCTGTCCATGTGATTTTCCAGGCAAGAATACTGGAGTGGTTTGCCATTTCTTCCTCAAGGGGACCTTCCCCATCCAGGGACTGAACCCGTGTCTCCTGCGTTGCAGGCAGATTCTTTACCACTGCGCCACCTGGGAAGCCATTACTTTTGTTTAGAGCCATGCAAACCAAGCATTTGCAGGCGATTTTTTTTTTTTTTCCCATTCTCCTTTCTGCTAGCTGAACGAGCTTCATTTATCTGCAGCCATTAAGTCTGTCCACAGGCAGATATCAGGCATGACCAGGAAATCAATACGAGCCAGAGAAACAAGATATTTCCTTCCTCTTTCACACATCTAAATGGGGAAAGCTTCTAAGGATGCTCCGAGAACAGCTAGCTGCCCATCACCCTTTTTTCTCTGCCTGCATGGCAAATACAGGAATTATTTTCTGCCAAGGATATGGGCCAAGGCTAAATTCAAAGACTTTATTCTTATGATGAAGCCAGTCTAAAATCTCCTTCACATCTTGGAAGCTGTTATAGAATCTATTCTGGGAAAGAATGGAGAGGAGAGATCAGAGATTCACTGGGTGGAGATGCATGAAATGTTCAAGCCCTCTATTTCCAAGCAGAATGACATGGGAGCCATCCACGTTTACCTCTCAAATTCTCAGGAAACTTTATTTCCAAGCCCTGTTCTAAAGACTCGTATCAGGTCTTCCCTGGCAAAGACATTGGCCTTCCAATGCAGAGGGTGAGGGTTCAACCCCTGGTCGGGAAGCTAAGATACCACATGCCTCACAGCTAAAAAGCCAAAATATAAAACAGAAACACTGTCATAACAACTCAATAATGACAAAAAAATAAAAAAGAAATTGTGTACATTGGGACGTCCCCCCCCACACAACATCCGGCTTTTATCCATCTAAGATAATTTATCACTGGTGATAGCATTTTTTCCTGAGCCTCTGTTGTTCAATAAAGTTTTGGAATCTGGCAGCTTTGTGACTACAGAGCAGGCTGAATTCACCATCACTGGCAGAAGTGGACACTGGGTAAAGCTGAGGAGGAAAGCAATGGACAAGACTCAGTTGGCTTGGGCTACCATAAAATACCATAGGCTGAGCAGCTTAAACAAGACGTTTATATTCTCACAGTTCTAGAGCCTAGAAGTCCAAGATGAAAATTCCAGCATTGTTGATTTCTGGTGAGAGCTTTCTGCCTGGGTTGATGATGGTCACCTCCTCGCTCTGAGGGCACAATGACCTCTTATCTGTGTGAGAAGAGTTCTGGGGTCTCTTCTTTTAAAAATATTTATTTTTGGCTGCATGGGGTCTTAGTTTGTGGCATGCAGGTTTAGTTGGCCTGGGTCATGTAGGAACTTAGTTCCCCAACCAGGGATCAAACACTCATCCCTTGCATTAGAAAGCAGATTCTTAACCTCTGGACCACAAGGGAAGTCTGTGGGGTCTTTTCTTAAAAGGACCTTAATCTCATCATGAGGGCCCCAACCTCATTACCTCATCTAAACCTATTACCTCCCATTGACCTCACCTCTAAAACCATCATATGGGGAATTAGGGCTTTAAGATGGGAATTGTGAGCAGAGGGGGAGTTACAGTACAGTTCTGTACTGTAAAATTCAGTACAAAGCAGAGTTGTACTCTAGATACTGTCTGTTACTGTATGAACCATCCTCACCAGGGACAGAAGGGGCCATGAGGTGCAGGGCCACATATTTCTGTGATGGCTTCTCCTCTGTTTTCTTAGGCAGTTGTGGTTGGTGTGATGTGGTATAGTTGCTTTGTTGTGGTGCTACCACACTGAATTTGCAGTTGCAAGAAAAGACTTCAATCACCTCATGCCTATTAGGATGGCTACTATCAAAAACGGAGAAAATAGCGTTGGCAAGGGTGTGTGACAATTGAAACACTCATGCAGGGTTGGTGGAATTGTTAAATGGTGCAACCACTATAGAAAGCAGTGTGGTGGCTCCTCAAAAAATTACCACATGATTCAGAAATTCCACTTCTGGGTATATATCCAGAAGAATTGGAAGCAGGGTATTGAAGAGATATTTCTATACACTCATGTTCATTGCAGCACTATTCATCATAGCCAAGAGGTAGAAGCAACCCAAGTGTTCATTAATGGATGAAGAGATAAACAAACTATTTATTTATATACATAAAATGGAATATCATTATGCCTTAAAAGGGAAGAAAATCTTTAACACATACTATCACATGGAAATAGTGACCCACTTCAGTATTCTTGCCTGGAAAATCTCATGGACAGAAGAGCCTGGCAAGCTATATAGTCCATGAAGTTGCAAGAGTTGATCACAACTTAGTGACTGAAAAAAAAAAACAACACAACATGGATGAACCTTGAAAACATCATGTTCAGGGAAATAAGCCAGTCACAGAAATCAGATACTGTATGATTCCACTTACATGAGCAATCTAAAGTAGTAAAATCCATAGAAAAGGAAAGTAGAATATTGGGTTACCATGGGCTGGGGAAGGAGAAACAGGGATATTCTTGTTTAATGGGTAAAGAATTTCAGTTTTGCAAGATGAAAATATTCTGGAGATGTGCTGCCTAGCAGTGCGGATACACTTAACAGCTACTGAACTGTGCTCTTAGAAATGGTTAAGATGGTAAATTTATGTTGTGTGGGGTTTTCCAAACCACATACACAAAAAAAACTTTTAAGTCCAAACTCAAGCAGATGCTAGCAATGAAAGAGTCACTTAAACTAAGTTTCAGTTCCTTTATCTGTTAAAAGGGGGTAATAATAGGCAATGGCACCCTACTCCAGTACTTTTGCCTGGAAAATCCCACGGACAGAGGAGCCTGGTAGGCTGCAGTCCATGGGGTCGCTAGAGTCGGATACGACTGAGCAACTTCACTTTCACTTTTCACTTTCATGCATTGGAGAAGGAAATGGCAACCCACTCCAGTGTTCTTGCCTTGAGAATCCCAGGGACGGGGGAGCCTGGTGGGCTGCCGTCTATGGGGTCGCACCGAGTCGGACAAGACTGAAGCAACTTAGCAGCAGCCGCAGCAGCTCAGACTTACAGTACAACCTGCATAAGATACAATGTGTACTTGATTGTCAACAAGTACAAGACTAGATCGCTAGTATAGCTGCTAGAAATCGCTCTGCCATGGTTCCAATTCCAAATGCATTAGTTACTGGCAAGTATTTTAATTCTGGCCTCTATAAGGAATCTTATGCAATGTAGCAAAGGAATGGCCTGCCAATTCAATTCCCAGTTTGGGAGGTTGGTAGAAGTTTTAACTGAAGTTTTGAGACTGACAATACAGTGCCTTGGCAGCAGAAAACAGAACAGGTGACCTGGATCTAAAAGCATTGAGCTAGGAGTTTTCAGTAACAATATGGACTCATTAATGATTTCTGTTTTTAAGAGAACAGTCACGAAGACTGGTTCTGTCTGATTCACTCTCCAGCTGCTATTCAGCAAAAGCAAGCCAGTAAAATCCATTTGTGGGCTGTGAAATACTTAATGCTCATTTGCACTGATATTTTCTCATGAGAAGAATTCATTTATAAAAAGAATACTAGGCATCAGGAAGCAGCACATATTCACACTAGCCTGCCCGTCTGTCTTCAGGAAGCTTGGCTGCCAGGTCCCTGGGTTCTGAGTAAGACAGAGACAGAACATACACTTCCTGCTACCCACTCAGACCGGAAAGCCAAGGTTTTTCTTTTGTTTAAAAAAAAAAACTGTTACATTATATTAAAAATTTTTTTGGCTATGCCGAGTGGCGTGGAGGATCTTAGTTCCCCAACCAGGGATTGAACCCATGACAACTGCAGTGTAAGGGCAAAGTCCTAACCACTGGATTATCAGGGAATTAAATAAAGGTCCTTTTTTTAAATTGATTTTCCTACTAAAGAACAGCCCAAACTGGAACCCATTTCCCTTTTGGACATCTTCAAAAGAGGCTAGAAAAGTATTTCAAGAGACAATCTGTGTTCCTTCATTCATAGCCTGTTCCCAGAGGGGAATGGTCATCAAACCACAGAGGGCCTGGTCAGCCCAGACTGCTGTCCACTGTAGGTCTGTAAAAAGGGACAGGATCAGAATTGGGGTGGGGTCCTAGATGTTAGGGACAAGGGGACAGCACATCTACAATGTATTTAACTCTCACTGATCTTGACCTCATAAGGGAGCAGCAAGAAGTGATAGGCTAAGCCCTACCAGTAGGTAATAGTCTTCAAAATTTGGGTTTGATTTTTGAATGTTGTTATTTCTTTCTTCCTTTCTTTTTTTCCCCCCAAGATCTTAGTTCCCTGATCAGGGGTCAATTCTGGTGCAGTGGAAGTACAGAGTCTTAACCCCTGGACTACCAGGGAAGTCCCTGATTGTTATTTCTTTTAGAAAGTTGACATCATGGATGAAACTTAAGGGAACATTTCTCTTTAAGACCATATGTCTGGGTGTCTGACAAGCCAAATCAAAAGTATTTTTGCTGTTTCTCTGAGAAAGTCTTCAGTTTTCATTCCAGTTCATACCCTAGTAGTCTGCTTGTTATGTCAAGAATCCCAAAGTAGACAGGCAAAGGGCTATCCTGCCAACATATCGTTACAAACACACACCAACACCAAGACCTCATTAGAATACAAGCTCAATGATGAAAGGAAATTTTACTATTTTTTTCACTGCTTTATTCCCATCACTTGGAGGCATTGGGAGCCAGGGTGGGTGTTGAATCACTATTTTCCAGATGAGCAAATGCATACTTGCTGAACATGCACTCACACACACACTTACACAACTGAGAACAACGCAACCAGTTTCTCACGCAGGGAAAGCACATGTATCACACAGGACCGAATGTATGATGCGGAAGGAACCTGATGTCTCAGTAGGAGGATGATGTCTAACACGTGCAGGTGGAGAGAAGACATTCATGCCCTCTACCCAAACACCACGTCACAGCACGGCGTGTGTGCTTAGTCACTCGGCCGTGTTTGACTCTTTGCGATCCCATGGACTGAAATCCTCCAGGCTCCTCTCTTCATGGGATGTTTCAGGCAAGAATACTGGAGTGGGTTGCCATTTCCTCCTCCAGGGCATCTTTCCGACCCAGGAATCAAACTGCCGTCTCCTGTGTCTCCTGCATTGTAGGTGGATTTTTTTTACCCACTGAGCCATTGGGGAAGAGCTGTCCAACACTAAGACTATATTTAGTTCAGGGAATCTTAAAATTTGAGAAAACCAGCATGTAAGTAATGAGAACTATAGGGGACTTCCCTCGTGGTCCAGTGGTTAAGACGTGGGGCTTCCATTGGCAGGGAAAGGGTTCAGTCTCTGGTTGAGAAATTAAGACCCTGCATGTTACACTATGAGGCCAAAAAAAAAAGGGAACTATAAAAACAGCTGATGTGATCTTTAGACTGAGCAAAGAATGCTAAAATCTTAAAAATTAATCATATTAAATCAGAATAAATATTATAATTAAAAGAACAAACTATTAATTAAGTAATTAAGGCAATGAAATTTAATCATATGACTGTGGACATCCCATCATCTGGTCTCTGTGTCTAGTTAAATGATTGTTTTATCAAATTTTCTTTCTTAGACTTAATTACAAAGATTTTACCAGACTCGTTGACTTGATTCTTAATTTGTGACCTTGTTGTGAGTCCTTACAAAATTACACACTACAGATTTTTAAAAAACAGTTCCAGGCACATTACACTTTTGAAAGGATCTTAAATGCATTATCAAATTAAAAACATCTTTACAAAGACTGGGGAAGATCAAATTTCTAAAGTCCAGAAACTGGGAGCAATATCTAGTTTAAATTTTTTCTTTCCCTCCACAGCCTGCCTGTTTAGCTACTAATTGCAACATTCTGAGGCTTCCTTTAGCACAGAGTGAAGTAAATAGAGGAGGACAGGTGGAACTGAGACTTGTTATCCTACAGGTAACTGAAATCAGGGTTCTGGATGCATGTTTGCACAAATACCCTCGTGTTTGTGAGGTCAGTAATGGTTGGAATAGAACAGAAAAGTGAAAGTCAGGGCAGGTTCCAGCAGTCCTAAAGGCTTCACTCCCAAAACTAAGCATGGACTACCATGCATAAGAAGCCGATGAGAAAGTGTGTGTGTGTGTGAGAAAGGGGTTGGGGGATGTATTTTGTGTCATCAGACTTTGGAATCAACACTGTTGCCCCAGCACCACCGCACCCCCAGCTGCCACATTACTGATTCTCAGCCCTGGCTCCACATTGGAAAAATCTATTATTTACTGTTTGTGCCCATTTCAGAGATCCTGATTATTTTGATCTAGGGTAGGGTCTAGGAAGGGCTTCCCTGGTGGCTCAGTGGTAAAGATTTCACCTGCCAATACATGAGACCTGGGTTCAATCTCTGGGTCGGGAAGGCCCCCTGGAGGAAGAAATGGCAACCCACTCTAGTATTCTTGCCTGGGAAATACCAAGGACAGAGGAGCCTGGTGGGTTACATACGGTCCCCGGGGGCAAAGAGTCAGACATGACTGAGTGACTAACACACACACACACACACACGCACACACACACACAAAGATGATTCTTATATACAACCAGGTTGAGAACCACTGGGTCTTGCATTCCATCAGCTTAGATGTCAGAATTTATCATTGATGAGGTTATTTGATCTTGCTTAGGAAATTTACAAGTATCATCTTCTGAGCTTTAGAAAAGAAAAAAGTCTTTGAGTAATGTATAGTGGATTAAACATGAGTTCATCTACACTGTCTCCTGGGTTCCCACTAAAATAAGAATAAATGTTTGAAACCTGTAAGGACACGTAGTACAGAGAGGAGAAACCAATAGATAAGTGGTACCAGCCAAGTTTTGGAAAACAGAATGCAAACAGAGGAACAGAAGCTGAGTTCATCGAGCTAGAAAAGCCAAAACCTAAGTGTTTGCAGAGGGTAGAGTGGATGAGAGTCAAGCTGACTTGTGCTGAAGAATACTTGAAGAGGCTCAGAAATTGCTGGCACTAGATATTAAGATAGGAAGAGGGGTGGGAGTACAAATTAGAGGATTCGGCTGAAGGTCTGTATGATAGGCAGTTAGTCCCTCGGGTCCCCTCCGCCGTTGTGACAAGTCAGGTGACTCCCTCCCTCGATCGTAGAAGGTCTAGGATGTGCTCACTCGCTCAGTCCTGTGACCCCATGGACTGTAGCCCGCCAGGGTCATCTGTTCATGGGATTTTCCAGAGAAGAATACTGGGGCTGGTTGCCATTTCCTACTTCAGGGGGTCTTCCCCACCTGGGGATTGAACCCATGTCTCTTGTGTCTCCTGCATTGGCAGGCAAATTCTCTACCACTAGCACCACCTGGGAAGCTCAAATGTATTTTCCTGACCAAGAATCAAACCTTGGCCTCAGCGGTGAGAGCACTGAATCCTAACCACTAAATTAGCCTCCAAAGACAGACACCAGTGAACCATGCTTCTCAGTATCCATGCCCTTTCCCACGTGGAATCTGCTGTGTCCCTATGACTCACTCTGACCAATAGGGTGGATCAGACATGATGCTGGGCCAGCTTTGGCCTAAGCCTACAGCATACCTGCCAGCTTCTGCTTTTGGAAGACCAGAGCTGCCATGTAAAAATTCTCAGTACTCCTCTGGGGAAACCGTGTGGATAGGTCATTGGCAGAGAGGAAGGTCCTGAGACTACATGGAGAACAAGAGCTCAGCCCCTGTCCCTGCCATGTCCTAGCTGAGTCGTCTTCCTGCGATCTGGCCAAGGCAGATGTATGGATGAAACCAGACTGGCTATTCCAGCCCAATCTTCCCTCTGACTGAGAGGGAGACCACATGTGAGGCCCCAAGTGAGACAGATGAGCACCAGTCAATCCATGGAACTGTGAAAAGTAATAAAATGTTTGCTGCTTTAAATCATTAAGTTACAGATGCTGTGTTATGCAGCAAATATAAAATAATTGCCAAAATTTCAAAATGATTCTGAATAGCATCACAGTTAACAACAACCCTGAAAGCTAAAAAATAGTCGAGTGAGTAGCTTGAAAAGCCAAGGAGGAGGATGTGGGTGCATGATTTCAATCTACACTTTTACACTTAGTAAAATTAGCAATCAAGCATAAGGTTGGATTGAAGATTTCATGCAAGGCCTCAAAAATTTATATCCTATGCAACCCTTCTCAGAAAGTTATTATCAGATGTGAGTCAGTTGCATGAAGTTCTTAACTGGAGACAATTTTTGCCCTCCAGGGACATTGAGTGATATCTGGAGACAATCTGGGTTGTTGCAAGTGGAAGGGGACACAGCTACACCTATCTTGTGGGTAGAGGCCACGGATGTTGCTGCTGCTGCTGCTGCTGCTAAGTTGCTTCAGTCATGTCCGACTCTGTGCGACCCCATAACGGCAGCCCACTAGGGTTACCCCCGTCCCTGGGATTCTCCAGGCAAGAACACTGGAGTGGGTTGCCATTTCCTTCTCCAATGCATGAAAGTGAAAAGTGAAAGTTGCTAGATATCTTATAATGGCAAGATAGTCTTCTACAACAAAGATTATCTGGCCCCAGGTGTCAACAGTGCAGAGGCTGAGAAATCCTGGATTAAACCAAGAAAGAAGATATTTTATTAGGGGTTAAGATATACAACATGGTAGATTTGCAAAGGGAGGTTGTAGGCTTGCAGTTGTACTGCAAGCTTAGAGGACTGCCAGCCCAAATTGAAAAGGGGCCCAGTAGGATTAAACCAGGATAGAAAGGATTCCAGTAGGAATCCACCAGGAGGAGAAAAGAAGAAAGATGGAACTGGAATAATACTTGATTATTTGACTATATAGAAACAGTGTATATGTGTGTGCTCAGTCACGTCTAACTCTTTTGTGACCCTATAGACTGTGGCCTGCCAGGCTCCTCTGTCCTTGGGAGTTGTCCAGGCAAGAATACAAGTGGGTTGCCATTTCCTCCTCCAGGGGATCTTCCTCAAACCTGAGTCCTCTGCATCAGCAGGTGGATTCTTTACTGCTGAATCACCTGGAAAGCCATATAGAAAGAGTATTTGAGGGGAATGGATGGGTTTTTTGTTTGTTTGTTTGTTTTGCTGCACTGTGAGGCATGCAGAATTTCCCTGACCAAGGATAGAACCCATGCCCACTACAGTGGAAGCACAGAGTCTTAACCACTGAATCACCAGGTAAGTCCAATAGTTCTTTTGAAGAATGGAAAGATTCAGTGTAGGGTCATAAAAAAGTAAACAAATTAATCACATTCTCTTGACTCAGCATGAGGGTCAATATATTAGTGACAATATAATCATAAAATAATGCTAATAGCAAACAGGTATATGGCTTAGTAGAGCTTTGATCTAAGTGCTTTATCTGCATTTACTCATTTAACCCCCACAAAAATTTTACAAAGTAGTCACTATTATGATCCCTGGTAAAGGTGCAGAGTAGTGAAGCAATTTGCCTGAGGTTGCACAGAGACCAGTAGCAGAAGTAGACTTTGAATCCAGGCAGAATTTGTGCATTCTTCTACTGTCTTAGTCTGCTTCTTAATTTAGACAAACAAACAACATGATATATACCTGATATGCACTGGTATGGCCAGGCAGTCAATAATTGTTCTGCATGTTCTCCAGCAATTACTATATGTCTGGAATATTATTCCTGGAACCAGAGAAAGAGGACAGAGAAGGGGAAATCTCAGGGCAACCACTCAAATCTCCTTTAGTGGAATGTGTTGAACCCTCATCCACTGTAATAGGAAATTTATATATGTATACATGTGTGTGTTTATGTGTATGTTATTGTAATCAGTAGTGTTTGATTCTTTGCACTCATGGACTGTTGCCCACCAGGTTCCTCTGTCCATGGGATTTCCTAGGCAAGAATACTGGAGCAGGTTGCCATTTCCTTCTCCAGGGGATCTTCCTGACCCAGGGATGGAACCCATGTCTCTTGCATCTCTTGCATTGACAGGCAGATTGTTTACCACTGTGCCACCTGGGAAGCCCCATATGTTTAAATATATGTATGTCAACAATTCAGACCTAAAGTTATAGCAGCACAGCCATATTGTTTTGTTATATAGAGGAAAACTTCAGAAGAAACCGCTAAAGGAGATTTGAGTGGTTGCCCTGAGAGACTGGAACTTAAGAATGGAGAGGGGGGGAAAGCAGGGAAGACTCTTATTATTATAAGCCTTGTGGTACTATTTGGCTTTAAAATTAGGTATATTTATTACTTTGGTAAAAGAATACAATTTAATTAAAAATTTAATAAACTCTTTTTGGTTTAGGATTGTAGAGATTTGTCCTGCCTGAAAACAGAGGCATAATCCATTGACTCTTAAGATATTTAGAGGTGAGAAAGTCTTTCTCTTGTTTCTGAGAATTCCCTGGCAGTCCAGTGGTTAGGACTCTGCACTTTCGCTGCTGGCAGCATCAGTTCAATCCCTGGTTGGGGAACTAAGATCCAGTGAGACAGCCCAGAAGGGAAAAAATGATGGCTTCTGGGCTAAGGACTGTGGAAATATTTTGTCTCAGGGAATGGCTTAAGCTCCCTTTTTATATGTAAGACAGAAATGAAGGCATTTGTCTTGAGGAACTTAAGACTCTAGATGATCCATTTGGGTCTGGAAGCCCTTCTACTTCCTCCATGTGTGGCACTTTCGTGACAGAGCTCCCGTGACATCCATGGGACCTCTTCTATGGAAAGAAAACATGGACTCACTCAGGCGGGAAGGGGTTCTTGCTGAGGAAAGTGGAAGATTGATAAACTCCATTCCTGGATACAAAAGATGAAGGTAAATTGTACCAGAGGAAGAATGATTGTATGAGAAAGTCAGGCTTTACTTATATTTCAAGTGAAGATTAAGTACAAAATTTAGGAGACTATTTTTAAGATTTCTTGAAACTTAACCAATGATTGGCTTATTTTTAAACCCTTTGCTCTTGCTTTTCACTGGCCCCATGCACCTCTTCTGCACTTTTGAATAGGCTCTCAGCTTCACCATCTTGGAGGCCTTGGATCACCTGTTCTAGGTCTACTCACTGTAACAACCACCTCTACTAAACAGACCGGCTTTGTGCAACACAACAAGACAGGGCTTTGCTTTAGGCCTGAGCTGGTACCACTTAGCTCTTGTCCAGGAGATTCGCTGTTGACATGGAGGTGAGAAACCACTGGACCAGCTGGGCACTTACACATGAGCTCCTCAGCGCACAGGAGAAAGTAACCCCGTGATAAACTCTAACCAGTGGAAGATAAGCTCTAGTGGATAAATTCTCTCTTCCTTCCCCAGAGAAAGTGAAAGTTGCTCAGTTGTGTCTGACTCTTTGTGCCTCCATGGACTATACAGCCCATGGAATTCTAGGCCAGAATGCTGGAGTGGGTAGCCTTTCCCTTTTCCAGGGGATCTTCCCAACCCAGGGATCGAACTCAGGTCTCCTGCATTGCAGGCGAATTTTTTACCAACTGAGTTATCAGGGAAGCCCCCAAAGAAACTTTCCTGAAATAGAGTTATGTATAGCTTGGGAGATCCAGTGAAATCAAACATCTAGTCCTGCTCTATGTCAGCTGATGATCGAGTCAGTAACATGCTCTTGTGTTGCTTCATCCTCCTCCCTTCTCAACTCCACTTTCCCTCTCTCCCACTTTCTGATATTTCACCCTAACCAAATAATAGCCCATAAACTTGTGTCTCCAGTTCTGCTTTCTAGGAAATCCAGATTTCAGACTTAAAAAACATCAAAGACCTCACCTAATATAAAACAGATCATCTGAACATTATTAGAGAAGTGACATCATCTGTGTTTATTAAAAACATTGAAAACTTCCAAGACGGAACTCTTCAGGCCCAGATAGTTTCACTGGAGAATTCTACCAAACATTTGAAAAAAAATTAGCATAAGTTCTACAAAATCTTTTTCAGAAACTACAAGAGGGGAAAGCATTACCCAGCTCATTTTATGAGGCTAATATTATTCTAATACCCAAACCAGACAAATACAATTTTTCTAAAAACCATAAAACTTCAGGCTTATATTTCTCATGAACTTAGATGCAAACATACTGTTTAAAGCTCCTAGCAGTGACTTCCCCGGTGGTCCAGTGGTTAAGAATCTGTCTTGCAATGCAAGGGCTGCAAGTTTGATCCCTCATCGGGGAGCTAAGATCACATGTGCCGCGGAGCAACTAAGCCTGCATACCCACTTACTGAGCCTGCCCACCCAGAGCCTGCAGGCCACAGCTAGAGTCCACACACCACGTGACACAATGAAAATCCCGCGTGCTGCAACTAAGATCTGATGCAACCAAATAAATAAATACTAAAATGTAAAACTCTGCAAAAAATAAGATTTATTTTTTAAAAACCTGAAAGAGCACCAAATCCAGCACTATATTAAAAGAATTATATACCATGACCAATGGGGTAAGGACTGGAATAATTCAGCTAGGCTGAACAATATTTAAAAATCAATTAATATAGAAAAGACATTTGACAAAATTCAACATCCATTCATGGTAAAACTCTCAGCAGATTAGGGACAAAAGGAAACTTCCTCAACTTAGCAAATCTCATCTATAAAAATCAGAAGTTAACATCATATTTAACAATGAAAGACTGAATGCTCTCCTCCTAAGATTAGGAATGCAGGAATTATGTCCACTCTCATTCTCCTATTCAACATAGTAGTGGAGGTCCTGGTCAAAGCAATAAGGCAACAAAAGGAAATAAGAGGTATACCAATTGGAGAAGGGGCTTCCCAAGTGGTTCAGTGGTAAAGAATCTGCCTGCCAATGCAGGAGACCCTGGTTTGATTCCTGGGCCAGGAAGATCAACTGGAGAAGGGATAGGCTACCCACTCCAGTATTCTTGGGCTTCCCTTGTGGCTCAGCTGGTAAAGAATCTGCCCGCAATGCGGGAGACCTGGGTTCAGTCCCTGGTTTGGGAAGATCCCCTGGAGAAGGGAAAGGCTACCCACTCCAGTATTCTGGCCTGGAGAATTCCATGGACTGTATAGCCCATGGGGTTGCAAAGAGTCAGACACGACTGAGCCGCTTTCACTTTCACTTAAAGCACTTCCTGGGGACACACAGTTTTGAGGGCATTAGCCCTCTGTGGTCCCCGTAGCCTGGCAAAGCAATAAAGCTATTCTTCAAAATCAATCAATCAAGCAAGCAATTTCTGTCAAAATCCAAGCAAGAAATTTTGTAGACATGGACAAGCTTCGTATACAATTTGTATGAAAAAAGCAAAGGAGTAGAACAGCTTAAATAAATTTGGAAAAAAATAAAGTAGGAAGAATCACTGTGCCTGTAATAAATTTATTTTGTAGATAGTGTAATCAAGATGGTGTGATACTGGTGAATGAATAATTATATAGATCAGTGGAACAGAATGAAGAATTCAGAAACAGACTGACACAAACATGCCCAACTAATATTTGACAAGATGCAAAAGTAATTCAGTGGAGGAGGGCTAGTCTTTTAGACAAATGGTGATGGAACAGTTAGACATACATAGGCAAAAAAAATGAACCTTGACATAAACCTCATATTATATACAAAAATTAAATGTACATATTTAATTTTATATAATTATAAGTTATTTATATAAATCAATTTTATATACAAAATATAATTATATTGTATATAATTACAAATTAATTTAAATATTATATATAAGATATAATATTAAATGTATATAATTATAAATTGATTTTAATATTATGTAAACAATTAAATGTATCAAAATGTATCACAGATTTAAATGTAATGTGGGGGACTCCCCTGGCTGTCCAGTGGTTAAGACTCCACCTCCATACTTATACTGTAGCAGGCGTGGTTTTCATCCCTGGTCAGAGTACTAAGATCCCACATGCTGCGCAGCATGGCCAAATAAATAAATAAATATAAATATACAATATTAAAAAATAAAAATAAATACATGAAATTTTAAAAATAAATTAAATGTAATGTGAAACTAGAATACTTTTACAAGAAATCACAGGAGACAATCTTTGCGCTAGGTGAAGACTTAATTAGATATGATACCGAAAGCACAACACATAAAAGGAAAAAAATGATAAAGTGGACTTCATCAGAATTAAAAACTTTTGCCTGGTGAAAAATATTTAAGAGGATGAAAATAAAAACTACAGATCAGGAGGAAATATTTATAAACCACATATCTGACAAAGGCCTTATATCTAGACCACAGAAGAAACTCTAAAAAATAAACAATTTAAAGAAAGAACAATTATAAAATTCACAGAAGATATGAGCAGATATTTTACCAAGAAGAAGATACAGGTGGCAAATAAGCACATGAAAAGATGTTCAACATCACAGCAATGAACAAAATCATAAGATATCACAACACAATTTAAAGAACATTTGTTTTTAACTGAAGGATAATTATTTTATTGTTTAGTTTCTGTCATACAAAAATGTGAATCAGCCATAGGTATACATACGTCCACTCCCTCTTGAGCCTTCCTCCCACTCCCCACCCCATCCCACCCCTCTAGATTAAAAAACATTTTTAAGGACAGTCAAAATTAAAAAAAAATATAGTGGCAACATCAAAGCTGGCTGGGATGTAGAAAAATCGGATCACTCATAGATTGCTGGTGGGAGTGAAATTGTTACAGCCACTCTGGGAAACCATTTGGCAGTTTCTTATAAGAGTAAACATGCAACTACCATATGATCCAGCAATTTCTGGGTCATATGACTCTTGGGCATTTATCCCAGAGAAATAAAAACTTCAGTTCAGTTCAGTTCAGTCACTCACTCGTGTCCGACTCTTTGTGACCCCATGAATCGCAGCACACCAGGCCTCCCTGTCCATCACCAACTCCCGGAGTTCACTCAGACTCACGTCCATCGAGTCAGTGATGCCATCCAGCCATCTCATCCTCTGTAGTCCCCTTCTCCTCCTGCCCCCAATCCCTCCCAACATCAGAGTCTTTTCCAATGAGTCAACTCATCAGGTGGCCAAAGTACTGGAGTTTCAGCTTTAGCATCATTCCTTCCAAAGAACACCCAGGGCTGATCTCCTTCAGAATGGACTGGTTGGATCTCCTTGCAGTCCAAGGGACTCTCAAGAGTCTTCTCCAACACCACAGATCAAAAGCATCATTCTGTGACCGGCAATGGCGGCGCTGACGAGAGTCCTGGTCAGTTGAATATGGAAACAGAGGGAATTCTGCTGTCACCATGCATGGGCTTTCCAGGTCACACAACCTACAAGTAGGGAGTGGGGACAGAGAGCGCACGCCTGCATGCCAATTCTAAGCTCTTCAGGATCAAATGTCGTTCGTCCTGTCCAGAATGGCAGCCTGTGGAGGCAACTGCAAGAACAAAGTGTTGTTTTTTTTTTTAAAAGCATCAATTCTTCGGCGCTCAGCCTTCTTCACAGTCCAACTCTCACATCCATACATGACCACAGGAAAAACCATAGCCTTGACTAGATGGACCTTTGTTGGCAAAGAAATGTCTCTGTTTTTGAATATGCTATCTAGGTTGGACATAACTTTCCTTCCAAGGAGTAAGCGTCTTTTAATTTCATGGCTGCAATCACCATCTGCAGTGATTTTGGAGTCCCAAAAAATGAAGTCTGACACTCTTTCCACTGTTTCCCCATCTATTTCCCATGAAGTGGTGGGACCGGATGCCATGATCTTCGTTTTCTGAATGTTGAGCTTTAAGCCAACTTTTTCACTCTCCACTTTCACTTTCATCAAGAGGCTTTTTAGTTCCTCTTCACTTTCTGCCATAAGGGTGGTGTCATCTGCATATCTGAGGTTATTGATATTTCTCCTGGCAGTCTTGATTCCAGCTTGTGCTTCTTCCAGCCCAGCGTTTCTCATGATGTACTCTGCATAGAAGTTAAATAAGCAGGGTGACAATATACAGCCTTGATGTACTCCTTTTCCTATTTGGAACCAGTCTGTTGTTCCATGTCCAGTTCTAACTGTTGCTTCCTGACCTGCATACAGATTTCTCAAGAGGCAGGTCAGGTGGTCTGGTATTTCCATCTCTTTCAGAATTTTCCACAGTTTACTGTGATCCACACAGTCAAAGGCTTTGGCATAGTCAATAAAGCAGAAGTAGATGTTTTTCTGGAACTCTCTTGCTTTTTAGGTTCACACAAAAATCTATGCACAAATGTTAATAACAACTTTATTTATGAGAACAAAATACTGGTAACAACCAGAAAGTTTTCTTTGAATAAATGATAGAACAAACTCTCATGTATCCATATCATTGGAAAGTACTTATTAATAAAAAGAAATTTGATACATAAAACAGCCTGAACAGAATTCATGGACCTTATGGGTGTTCATTGGAAGGACTGATGTTGAAGCTGAAACTCCAATACTTTGGCCACCTGATGCGAAGAGCTGATTCATTTGAAAAGACCCTGATGCTGGGAAAGATTGAGGGCAAGAGAAGGGGACGACAGAGGATGAGATGGTTGGATGGCATCACCGACTCGATGGACATGGGTTTGGGTGGACTCCAGGAGTTGTTGATGGACAGGGAGGCCTGGCGTGCTGTGGTTCATGGGGTCACAAAGAGTCAGACACGACTGAGCAACTGAACTGAACTGAACTGATACTTACTGAAAAAAGTCAATATCAAAACGTTACCTTGTTAGAACATTCTAAAAATGACCAAAAAAAGAAATAGAAATGGAGAACAGATTAACAGTTGCTAGGAGACAGGGATAGGACTGAAGTGGCGTGGGGGTGGGCATTCATACGAAGATGCAGCATAAGGGTGTCCTTTCGTGGTGATGGAAGAGTTCTGGATCTTAACTGTAGGGATGGTTCTACAAACCTTTACATGGGATAAAATTGCACAGAACTATATACACACACAACCACAGAAATGGATGTAGATTTTTAAAATGGTAAACAGTGAATAAGATCTGTAGTCTAGTTAACACTAATGTACCGATGTCAACTTTCCAGTTATGATATCATACTACTGCTATATATGATGTCACCATGGGAAGCTGGCTAAAGACTGGCACAAGATTATTTATACTATTTATTTTTCTTTTTAGCTGCACTACTCAGCTTTTGGGATCTTAGTTCCCTGACCAGGGATTGAACCTGTGCCCTTGGCAGTGAAAGCCCAGAATCCCAACCATTGGGCCACCAGAAAATTCCCTATTTGTACTATTTTTACAACTCCTTGTGAATCTATAATTGCTTTAAAATAAAACGTTTTGTTTTAAAAAATAGGGAAACTAAAAAATAAAAATACATTTTAAAAAATGACTTATCTCCTCAATTTTTCAAAGGCCTCTTAGTCTCCTGAAGAAGGCTAAACTGACTTCAGAGATTCTCTTCCTTATGCTGAAGATAGAGGCAGGTATGGAAAGAAAGCCCCAAAAGGAAGCAGCTGCTAAAGAGAACAGAGGTTGTTGTTCAGTCACTAAGTTGTGTCCGACTCTTGTTGATCCCCACAGGACTGTAGCCAACCAGGCTCCTCTGTCCAAGAGATTTCCCAGGCAAGAATACAGGAATGGGTGGCCATTTCCTTCTCCAGGGGATCTTCCTGACCCAGGGATTGAACCCGCATCTCTTACATTGGCAGGCAGATTCTTTACCACTGAGCCACCTGGGAATCCCAAAGAGAACAGAGGTAAGTAGGCCAAATTTCTGGAACTAACAGGAGAAAAATAATATGCCTTGAGCAAGGATGTGGGCTACAGTTTTAGTAGAAGGGGGCTGTGTGTTCACGTACATCCAAACATGGAGAGAATAACAGGGTCAGACAGGCTGGCTCAAATCTGAGTTTGGGGAGTCGGAATGGGAGAAGGGAACAACTCTGTGAGGGTGGGTGGAGAGACACTAGAAGGAAATCATTTTGAAATGAGAACACAGAGTCTGTGGTTCGGGTGTTGCAGGGATGAACATTCAGCCTTATGAGCACTGATTGTCTGGCTCAATCATTTGATCCCTGGCTGATGAGGACTTAGCCCCCTCCTGCCCCCGTAGCATGAGCTCTTCCTGCTCCCTCAGCGGCCCCCTCACCCAAACCCAAGGCATAATAATAATAGCCATCATCACAACCTACATTTGCACAGAACCTTCTCATTTTTCTCAAAATCATTTCACATCTATGACCTCATTTGAGCCTCACTGTTCGTTTGTAAGATTGTCAGGGAAGGTGTTTCTGAAGGTAAGAGATTTAAGAAATCTAGAGATTTCACTGACTCATGATATACGGAGTTTCATTTTAGGTCTCTGGGCTGTGGTGATCAACTCTGAAATAGGAATTGTGGTCACTAGTTTCCTATTGGGTCGTATCAGCTCTCAGTTTATAGCTTCCTTTGCCACCTGACGTACAGGGAATAAGAAATTCAGAGAGAAAAGCTACCAGCGAAATCCTGCCTCAGAGAAAGGGCTCTGCTTTTCAAGGAGCCATAATGATAAAGAAAAAGCATCAGTTCATTTGTTTGTGGGTTTTAGTTTTCTTAAGAAAGGAAAGGAAAACATGCAGATTTCACTCCGACCAGTGATTTTATGTTTTCAGGTAATTCCTGAACCTTAGTCATACACAGGTCCTAGATTAATCAGAATGTATTTTTATCTCCTAACCTTCCAGCTGAAGCTTAGAGTGCTGTTCTTTGCCTGCTGGGTGAGGTTGCCATAGAAACTCTTTCAGGGGAAGCAGTGTCTCCCTTTATAATGTTGTGACTGCAAATCAGGGACTAACGCAGACCAGCCACTCTGAGACTGGAATAAGAGCTCTGGAAGTGGGAGGGCAATCATCTCCTCTACTCCAAAGAGTTCCTGTGCCCTGCGATGTGAAGCGTTTCCCGAACAGATGAGTGTCTAAGCACACAAAAGGCAGTACCTTTTACCTCTCTGAGCCTGATCTTCATTAGCCCCTGGCCGGAGGTTGGCTGGGAAGCCCAGATTAGAATTAAGAGCACTGCTATCCTGCTGTTGGTTTGAATTGGTTCACAAGACCCATGTGTCTATTTCTTCCCAATTCCATGCTCAGAGATGTCACATCAGTAGCTTGAAATGAGTCCTGAGGACTTCGCTAGTGGTCCAGTGGTAGAGAACCCACCTTCCAATGCAGGGCACATGGGTTCGATCCCTGGTCAGAGAACTAAGATGCCACGTGCTGCAGGGCAACTAAGCCCAAGCCCCGAACTAGAGAGTCTGTGTGCCATGACTGCTGAGCCCTGGCGCCGGCAGAAGACCCAGTGTGCCGCAACTAAGACCCGAAGCAGCCAAATAAATATATACATTTTGAAAAAGAAATTAGTCCTAGTAGGAGTATTTACAGAAACTGATAAATTAGGGCTTTTTACTCTTTCCAGCTCACTACCAAGAACTTATTTTTCTCAAGAACTTTAAAAAGATTTAAGATCTGCCACTGAGTATTTTGTCTTCCAAATATTCCTGGTTTATAGGTATCTCTAAAGATCCCTATAAGCAACTCAGTGTTAAAAAAAAAAAAAGGCAGAAAAATAAGTTTATTTAAAGAAGCCGTTCTAGGATATGGTTGTTTTCACTCAGGAAGGGTTAAGTTACTTTTTAAAAAAAATGATCTTAGATTCAAATGCTTTTATATTATATCTGATCTCAGACTCTTGGAATTTGTATTCCCTTTCTTCCTGTTCTGGTCTATCTGAAAACAACAAACATTTCTGAATCACTCTTCTCTGTCTCTGAGTGGAGGTCTACTTTTGAACCTTGGCTTCCTGGATGTGTCTCTTTCTATTAGTTCAAAGAGAAGCAATGACACCACCCCGGGGGGCAGAATGGAGGAGCTGAGCAAAGACCGATAGCCAGCGGGTGCCTGGGTCAAGTGTCAGGCGAGGTATTGTCAGGCCGTCCCCTAATTAGGTGGGGCTTTGGTGCTGTTGTGAACTCTACCTGCACAGGCAGCTCTAGCCCAAGTGGAGTTTTTAGCGCCAGCCTCATCTAGCTGGGAGCAGAGTCAGATTGAGAGCAGGGGTAACTTTGGTTGAGAGTCTAAATAAAGCTCCCCAGTCGGCAGCTGTTGCGAACACTCATCTTACCTCACTGGGTTGGAATGAACTTTGTGTTGCTGGGGCAGGAACTTCTAGGAAAGCCATGGACTGCTGCCCTTCATTCCACTGGGGGCTGTCAGGTCAGCTGAGCCTGGAAGCTGAGGAGTGGGAGTTGGCGCTTCTCAATTCCACGAATGAAGCACCATCAACAGATCCTGTCAGCTGGAAAAGAGTCACAGCTGTGGCTCTGCCTCCTTGCAGCCAGCAGAGAGAAAGAAAGAAGAGGGAAGGAAAGAAAGAAAGGGGGGAAAGAAAGAAAAACAAAGGAAAATGAAAATGAGATATAAAAGGAAATGAAAATGGAGTGGGAGGTGGGAGGGAAGTTCAAGAGAAAAGTGACATGTATATACCTATGGCTGATTCAATGGTGATATAGGGCAGAAACCAACATAATGTTATACTCATCCTCTCCTCCAATTAAAAATAAATAAATTTAAATTTTAAAAAAGGATATCAAAAAGAGTTGAAATCCTCCTCTCACCTTTCCATCTGGTCCTGAAGATTAAGACCCAAACAGTAGATGGTTGGTGATGAGACTGATTTTATTTAATTTTTTTTATTTGGCTGCACAGGGTCTTAGTTGTAGCACATGGGATCTTTAGTTGTGGCATTTGAACTCTTAGTTGTGGTATGTGGGATCTAGCTTCCTGACCAGGGATTGAACCCAGGCCCCCTGCATTGGCAGCTTGGAGTCTTAGCCACGGGATCACTAGTGGCTCACTAGGGAGGTCCCAGTGATGAGATTTAAAGAAGAAATAGTTTCCTCACTCCTAGTTTCCACTTCAGTTCAGTCAGTTCAGTCACTCAGTTGTGTTCGACTCTTTGCGACTCCATGGACTGCAGCATGCCAGGCCTCCATGTCCATCACAAGCTCCCGGAACTTGCTCAAACTCATGTCCATTGAGTCAGTGATGCCATCCAACCATCTCATCCTCTGTCATCCCCTTTTCTTCCTGCCTTCATTCTTTCCCACAATCAGGGCCTTTTCCAATGAGCCAGTTCTTCAAATCAGGTGACCAAACTATTGAAGTTTCAGCTTCAGTATCAGTCTTTTCAATGAATATTCAGGACTGATTTCCTTTAGGATTGACTGGTTTGATCTCCTTACACTCCAAGGGACTCTCAAGACTCTTCTCCAATACCACAGTTCAAAAGCATCAATTCTTTGGCACTCAGCTTTCTACATAGTCGACGTTCACTCTTGCCATCTCCTGTTTGACCACTTCCAATTTGCCTTGATTCACGGACCTAACATTCCAGGTTCCTATGCAATATTGCTCTTTACAGCATCGGACCTTGCTTCTATCATCAGTCACATCCACAACCAGGTATGGTTTTTGCTTTGGCTTCATCCCTTCATTCTTTCTGGAGTTATTTCTCCACTGATCTCCAGTAGCATATTTGGCACCTACCGACCTGGGGAGTTCCTCTTTCAGTATCCTATCATTTTGCCTCTTCATAGTGTTCATGGGGTTCTCAAGGCAAGAATACAGAGTGGTTTGCCATTCCCTTCTCCAGTGGACCACATTCTGTCAGACCTCTCCACCATGACCCGCCTGTCTTGGTTGGCCCCACAGGGCATGGCTTAATTTCATTGAGTTAGACCAGGCTGTGGTCCATGTGATTAGATTGACTAGTTTTCTGTGATTATGGTTTCAGTGTGGCTGCCCTCTGATGCCCTCTCGCAACACTTACCGTCTTACTTGGGTTTCTCTCACCTTGGACGTGGGGTAGCTCTTCGCGGCTGCTCCAGCAAAGCGCAGCCGCTTCTCCTTACCTTGGACAAGGGGTATCTCCTCACTGCTGCCCCTCCTGACCTTGAACGTGGAGTGGCTCCTCTCGGCCCTCCTGCACCCACGCAGCCACCACTCCTTGGACGTCAACATTCTAGGAATTAGCGAACTAAAATGGACTGGAATGGGTGAATTTAACTCAGATGACCATTATGTCTACTACTGCGGGCAGGAATCCCTCAGAAGAAATGGAGTAGCCATCATGGTCAACAAAAGAGTCCAAAATGCAGTACTTGGACGCAATCTCAAAAATGACAGAATGATCTCTGTTCGTTTCCAAGGCAAACCATTCAATATCACAGTAATCCAAGTCTATGCCCCAACCAGTAAGGCTGAAGAAGCTAAAGTTGAACAGTTCTATGAAGACCTACAAGACCTTTTAGAACTAACACCCAAAAAAGATGTCCTTTTCATTATAGGGGACTGGAATGCAAAAGTAGGAAGTCAAGAAACACCTGGAGTAACAGGCAAATTTGGCCTTGGAATACGGAATGAAGCAGTGCAAAGGCTAATAGAGTTTTGCCAAGAGAACGCACTGGTCATAGCAAACACCATCTTCCAACAACACAAGAGAAGACTCTACACATGGACATCACCAGATGGTCAACACTGAAATCAGATTGATTATGTTCTTTGCAGCCAAAGATGGAGAAGCTCTATACAGTCAGCAAAAACAAGATCGGGAGCTGACTATGGCTCAGATCATGAACTCCTTATTGCCAAACTCAGACTTAAATTGAAGAAAGTAGGGAAATCCACTGGACCATTCAGGTATGACCTAAATCAAATCCCTTATGATTATCCAGTGGACATGAGAAATAGATTTAAGGGACTAGATCTGATAGATAGAGTGTCTGATGAACTATGGACGGAGGTTCGTGACATTGTACAGGAGACAGGGATCAAGACCATCCCCATGGAAAAGAAATGCAAAAAAGCAAAATGGCTGTCTGGGGAGGCCTTACAAATAGCTGTGAAAAGAAGAGAAGCGAAAAGCAAAGAAGAAAGGAAAGATATAAGCATCTGAATGCAGAGTTCCAAAGAATAGCAAGAAGAGATAAGAAAGCCTTCCTCAGCGATCAATGCAAAGAAATAGAAGAAAACAACAGAATGGGAAATACTAGACATCTCTTCAAGAAAATTAGAGATACCAAGGGAATATTTCATGCAAAAATGGGCTCAATAAAGGACAGAAATGGTATGGACCTAACAGAAACAAAAGATATTAAGAAGAGGTGGCAAAAGAAGAACTGTACAAAAAAGATCTTCACGGCCAAGATAATCATGATGGTGTGATCACCCACCTAGAGCCAGACATTCTGGAATGTGAAGTTAAGTGGGCCTTAGAAAGCATCACTACAAACAAAGCTAGTGGAGGTGATGGAATCCCAGTTGAGCTATTTCAAATCCTGAAAGATGATGCTGTGGAAGTGCTGCACTCAATATGCCAGCAAATTTGGAAAACTCAGCAGTGGCCACAGGACTGGAAAAGGTCAGTTTGCATTCCAATCCCAAAGAAAGGCAATGCCAAAGAATGCTCAAACTACCACACAATTGCACTCATCTCACACGCTAGTAAAGTAATGCTCAAAATTCTCCAAGCCAGGCTTCAGCAATACGTGAACCATGAATTTCCTGATGTTCAAGCTGGTTTTAGAAAAGGCAGAGGAACCAGAGATCAAATGGCCAACATCCGCTGGATCATCAAAAAAGCAAGAGAGTTCCAGAAAAACATCTATTTCTGCTTTATTGACTATGCCAAAGCCTTTGACTGTGTGGATCACAATAAACTGTGGAAAATTCTGAAAGAGATGGGAATACCAGACCACCTGATCTGCCTCTTGAGAAATTTGTATGCAGGTCAGGAAGCAACAGTTAGAACTGGACATGGAACAACAGACTGGTTCCAAATAGGAAAAGGAGTACATCAAGGCTGTATATTGTCACCCTGCTTATTTAACTTCTATGCAGAGTACATCATGAGAAACACTGGGTTGGAAGAAGCACAAGCTGGAATCAAGACTGCCAGGAGAAATATCAATAACCTCAGATATGCAGAGGACACCACCCTTATGGCAGAAAGTGAAGAGGAACTAAAAAGCCTCTTGATGAAAGTGAAAGAGGAGAGTGAGAAAGTTGGCTTAAAGCTCAATATTCAGAAAATGAAGATCATGGCATCTGGTCCCATCACTTCATGGGAAATAGATGGAGAAACAGTGTCAGACTTTATTTTTTTGGGCTCCAAAATCACTGCAGATGATGATTGCAGCCATGAAATTAAAAGACGCTTACTCCTTGGAAGGAAAGTTATGACCAACCTAGATAGCATATTCAAAAGCAGAGACATTACTTTGCCAACAAAGGTCTGTCTAGTCAAGGCTATGCTTTTTCCAATGGTCATGTATGGATGTGAGAGTTGGACTGTGAAGAAAGCTGAGCGCCAAAGAATTGATGCTTTTGAACTGTGGTGTTGGAGAAGACTCTTGACAGTCCCTTGGACTGCAAGGAGATCCAACCAGTCCATTCTGAAGGAGATCAGTCCTGGGTGTTCTTTGGAAGGAATGATGCTAAAGCTGAAACTCCAGTATTTTGGCCACCTCATGCGAAGAGTTGACTCATTGGAAAAGAGTCTGACGCTGGGAGGGTTTGGGGGCAGGAGGAGAAGGGGACGACAGAGGATGAGATGGCTGGATGGCATCACTGACTTGATGGATGTGAGGTTGATTGAACTCCGGGAGTTGGTGATGGACAGGGAGACCTGGCCTGCTGCAATTCATGGGGTCACAAAGAGTCGGACACAACTGAGTGACTGAACTGAACTGACTTTCTATATAGTCCACTCTCACATGCATACATGACTACTGGAAAAACTATAGCTTTGACTAGATGTGTCTTTGTTGACAAAGTAATGTCTCTGCTTTTTAATATATTTTCTAGGTTGGTCGTAGCTTTTCTTCTAAGGAGCAAGCATCTTTTAATTTCATGGCTGCATGAAATTAAATCATCTGCAGTGATTTTGGAGCCCCCTAAAATAAAGTCTGTCACTGTTTCCCCATCTATTTGCCATGAAGTGATTGGATTGGATGCCATGATCTTAGTTTTCTGATGTTAAGCTTTAAGCCAGCTTTTTCACTCTCCTCTTTTACTTTTACCAAGAGTCTCCTCAGTTCCTCTTCACTTTCTGCCATAAGGGTGGTGTCATCTGCATATCTGAGGTTATTGATATTTCTCCTGGCAATCTTGATTCCAGCTTGTGCTTTATCCAGCCTGGTATTTCACATGATGTACTCTGCATATACAGAGAAGGCAATGGCACCCCACTCCAGTACTCTTGCCTAGAAAATCCCATGGATGGAGGAGAAGGCTGGAGTCCATGGGGTCGCTGAGGGTCAGACACAACTGAGCTACTTCCCTTTCACTTTTCACTTTCATGCATTGGAGAAGGAAATGCAACCCACTCCAGTGTTCTTGCCTGGAGAATCCCAGGGACGGGGGAGGCTGGTGGGCTGCCATCTATGGGGTCGCACAGAGTCAGACACGACTGAAGCGACTTAGCAGCAGCAGCACTCTGCACATAAGTTAAATAACCAGGTGACAATATTCAGCCTTGACAGACTCCTTTCCCGATTTGGAACCACTCTGTTGTTCCATGTCCATTTCTAACTGCTGCTTCTTGACCTGTGTACAGGAGGCAGGTAAGGTGGTCTGGTATTCCCATTTCTTGAAGAATTTTCCACAGTTTGTTGTGATCCACACAGTCAAAGGCTTTGGCATAGTCAATAAAGCAGAAGTAGATGTTTTTCTGGAACTCTCTTGCTTTTTTGATGATCCAACAGATGTTGGCAATTTGACCTCTGGTTCCTCTGCCTTTTCTAAATCCATCTTGAACATCTGGAAGTTCATGGTTCATGCACTGTTGAAGCCTGGCTTGGAGAATTTTGAGCATTACTTCACTAGCGTGTGAGATGAGTGCAATTGTGTGGTAGTTTGAACATTCTTTGGCATTGCCTTTCTTTGGGATTGGAATGAAAACTGACCTTTTCCAGTCCCGTGGCCACTGCTGAATTTTCCAAATTTGCTGGCATATTAAGTGCAGTACTTTAACAGCATCTTTTAGGATTTGAAATAGCTCAGCTGGAATTCATCACCTCCACTAGCTTTGTTCATAGTGATGCTTCCTAAGGCCCACCTGCTTTTGCATTCCAGGATGTCTGGCTCTAGTTGAGTGATCACACCATCATGGTTCTCTGGGTCATGAAGATCTTTTTTGTACAGTTCTTCTGTGCATTCTTGCCACCTCTGCTTAGTATCCTCTGCTTCTGTTAGGTCCAAACCATTTCTGTCCTTCATTGAGCTCATCTTTGTCTGAAATGTTCCCTTGGTATCTCTGATTTTCTTGAAGAGGTCTCTAGTCTTTCCCATTCTATTGTTTATTTTTATTGCTTTGCATTGATCACTTCAGCCATCTCTCCTACACACAAAAACAGGACCAAAGGTGTGTCTCTTCCCTCCCTCATAAAAACAAAAGGCATCTTCTCCTCCCTCTGAGATCTGACTCCACCCTCATGGCCTTTAAGGCCCTCAGGGATTGCTGGCAAGGCACAGATGCTTATTTTGGGGTTGTATTTGGGCACCGTAAGTTGCAGTGTATGTAGGAGGACTATGTTGTTATTAGAATTCATAGACTATGTTTTTATTTGTCCTTTTAGGAACAAACTTCCCCCCAATTTTGACTGTTATGTCTTTCATTTCTATTCACTGTATCTTTTCTTACTTTCTCCCTCAGCTCTCATCAGTACTAATCTTCCCGGAATCCTTTGGAAGGAGGCTGTGTGCTCCACTTACTTCTATTCCCCTGGAAGAGAAGCTCCCAGTTGCCATATTGAGACCATAGTTTTATACAAATGACTCAACTCAGCTCCTCCTTTATGGGGCTCATACAGGTCACTTTTCTTGTAGCCTCTTCAAAGTTCTCTGCTGACTTTAGAAATCATCTATCTTCCTTTCCATCTGAGAAAGGCTGTTCTCTTTTCTTATACCAGCGTTGCCTTCACGAATGTCAGTAATCCATGCTGATAACTCTTCTTATATTTTGGCCTCACACGTTTTCTTTCTTTTAAATTCCAGAGATCTGCAAACATCCACCAGTTTTCAATCCAGTCCAGCTGACCATTTCGTGAATTTAGTCAAGAATTGTTGACTTGCTGACCTGCATATGAACTTGAGATCTCTTCCTCTGTTTCATTCCTTTGATGCTGTGACTATCTGATTTTTTTTTCTGCCTTGCAGTAATGTTTGCTTGTTGGAAAAATAATGCAAATTTGTAAATAAAAACAACCCATTATCCTGATCACCTTAACTCCAATGTCCTCTATCTACAATGTACCCTGGTCGCTTAACAGGATGCCCACTATACAGACTTGTTTATCCCTCAGTGTGGCTCCATCCCAAAGAGTCCAACCCCCAGTATATCTTCTCTGACAATTATCTCCTGCTCTTCCTTTTCTCTCAGCTGCTTGCAATCCCTAAAACTGCTTCTTATTCTTACTGTCATCACAAGTCACTCTATGATTCTCTTTTAATGTTTATTTTTTTGGCCGTGTCAGGTCTTAGTAGCTGTGGTGCACAGGCTTAGTTGCCCTGCGGCGAGTGGGATCTTCGTTCCCAGACCAGGGCTCGAATCTGAGTCTGCTGCATTGCAAGTTGGATTCTTAACGACTGGACCACCGGGGAAGTCCCCTTCTATGATTCCTTATCATCCTTTTCTATCCATCTGTTTGACTTGGCATGTAATTTACCATTTCACAAACATACTTACTACCACTCTAGGATGCCTCAACACTTTCAACTTCTGTTCCACCTTGCCACTCCCAGCCTTTGGGAACAGTTGCCTATTGTTATTGGAGAAAGTCTTGAAGTCACTGGAACTGCATTCATCACAAATCCATTATATATATATAATTTATTAATGGCTGCACTGGGTCTTCATTGCTTTGCCCAGGCTTTTCTCTAGTTGTGACAAGCAGGGGCTACTCTCTGTTTGCAGTGCCAGGCCTTCTCACTGTGGTGGCTTCTCTGTTGCAGAGCACAGGCTCTAGGCACACAGGCTTCAGCAGTTGCAGCTCTGGGCTCTAGAGCCCAGGCTCAGCAGCTGTGACACAAGGGCTTAATTGCTCCGAGGCATGTGGAATATTCCCTGGCCAGGAATCTCCCCTAAATCACTCCTGTTATCTTCTGTATAACTTCTAATGACATAAAAAATTTCCCCACCATTTCCACTGGTGGTCCAGTGGCTAAGACTTCGTGATCCCAATGCAGGGACCAGGGTTTGATCCTTGGTCAAGGAACTAGATCCTACAGGCCACAACTAAGATGTGGCTCAGTTAAAAAAAAAAAAAAAATATATATATATATATATATATATATATATATATATAAAATTTCCCCATTGACCATGACTAGAATGACTTTTCCTCCCTTGCCCCATATCTGTGTGTGTTAGTTGCTCACTTTAGCTCACCAGGCTCCTCTGTCCATGGGGTTCTTCAGGCAAGAATACTGGAGTGAATAGCCGTTCCCTTCTCCAGGGGATCTTCCCAACCCAGGGACCGAACCCTGGTCTCCTGCATTGGAGGCAGATTCTTTACTGTCTGAGCCACCAGGGAAGCCCAACCTCATATCTGGTCATTTGCCAAATCCAATGCCTTTTACCTTCACATTTTCTCCAGGATCAGACCTCTCCCCCCTCACTCCCTCTTACCCCCTCTTACTTCAGCCCCTCCTTCCCTCTTACTACATCTACTGCAGTCATTTTACCCATTTTTCCCACTCCGTGTCTCCTATTCTGCCAGATTAATTTGCCTAAACTCATTTCCTATCACCTTACTCATATACTTTGAAATCTCCAGTGACTCCCAATTACCTATCAAATCAGACTTTTTAAAAGAGCATTAAAGACTATTTACTTAACTTACTGTTTCAGCATTACCCACCATCATTTCTCTAAATGTGTCCAGTGTTCACATAAACTAAATTGTTCACTTTCCTCATCTCAGATCTGAAACTCTTCTGCCTCTGAGCTTTTCCTCCATTTTGTTTTCCCGTCAAGAATGTCTTGCTTTCCAATTACCTCCTGTTGAGGTCCTATCTTTGCTTTAGGAGGGTTTCAAATGTACCTCCATCATGTTCCTTTTACTGCTTGAGATGTAAACTACCTTGCATCTCTATACGTTACCTTTTTTCTTCTTTTGGCCTCACACTGTGGCTTGCAGAACTTCCTCGACGAGGGATCAAACCCTCCCCCCCTGTAGTGGAAGCTTGGAGTCTTAACCATAGGACTTCCGGGGGAAGTCCCTGATCCTCTATACTTTACTCTTAATATCCTTTGTATCACAATCATTTGTGAACCCACCTGTTCTCATCACTGATGTCTTATCCTCACTCTAGATTGTATCTTTAGTACTTACCAAGTACTTTGCTAGTTTCTGCAGATTCAAAGATAAAACTTTTTCCTAATTTCCCTGGGAAATTCAAAATGTCTTTACCCAAAAGACATTGGTATTTATGTTTCTCATCTCCCATTTCCCAGCACAGGTTTCTCATTCACCCAGAATTTGAGTGAGTTCCTACTTTTTCTCACACACATAGACACACACAACATTTATCTAAGAACTTTCCATCACACGATGAGTCATTACCTTTCTGACTGATTTGTACATAGAAGTGCCTTTTGATGGTCAATTTCTCATAGGAGAAGTTAAGTCCTTAAAGTTTTGGAGACAAAGAACCTTATGTTTGGGTCACAGTTCTACCATCTACAAGTTGAGTGAACAAGTCAATTCCTCTTGTTTTTATTTCTCCCAAAAAAGAGAGAGAGAATTATAACAGTACCTACTTCTTAAGATTGTTGTGAGGATTAAATGAATTAATCCATATGAATTACAGTAGCATGGCTCTGGGCCAAAGCATGCCTTCAAATACCATGATGATGAGATACTAATGCTGATGATGATAATGATAACCAAAGTGGTGATAATCATGAAAAGCAGATTATTTCTCACCCTGCTGCTGAAGTTTACAGCTGAGTACATCTCTGTAAGGATTAAAGAAATCTTCTAAATAGGAGCCTAATACCTCTTGGTTTTATAGGATTTTACAAGATCCAGAACACATCCACACACACAAGTTCATGTGTGCTCACAGTAAATCTGGGAGGCAGACAATTAGAGACAATCAGTTCAGAGAGGTTAAATGAAAATGTCAGAACTATTCAGAGTACAACTAGGCAAGCAACAGGCCTGTGTCCCAGACCTGGGCCTCATTTTGTGGTTTCTTTCTCTTGTTTTTCAATAGTGTTTCTGATGAGTTCTGTCCCAAATATCAGAACAACAGTAGTATTTAGAAAAGCAGCAAAGGTGGTGATGATACTTATTTCTCCAAGAGATTTTTCTTTCCTACTTAGCTTGAGATTTCCAGCCACATGCCTGCCAGAAATGCATAAAAAATTATGCCAGGCTAACAGAAATAATTGAAAATACCTTATAAGGACTTCCCTGGTAGTTCAGTGGCTAAGAATCCGCCTGCTAACTTGTGGACACAGTGGGGGAAGGAGAGCATGGGACAGATGGAGAGAGTTGGAAACATATACCATATGTCAAATACATATTATATTTACATATACATATTATACATACACATTACATATACATACATATTACAATACATATACGTATTACCTTATGTAAAATAGATAGCTAGTGGGAATTTGCTATATAACGCAGGGAGCTCAAATCGGTGCTCTGTGACAACTTTGAGGGGTGGGATAGGGTGGGAGGTGGGAAGGAAGTTCAAGAGGGAGGTGAGAAATGTGTACTTATGGCTGATTCCTGTTGGTGTATCCCAGAAACCAACACAATATTGTAAAGCAATTATCTTTCAGTTAATAATAAATAGACTAAAAAGAGAGAGAGAATCCACCTGCCATTGTAGGGGACATGGATTCAGTCCCTGGTCTGAGAAGATTGCACATGCCATTGGCCAACTAAGCCCATGAGCCACAACTACAGAGCCAGTGCTCTGCAATAAGAGAAGCCACTTAATACGAAGCCCGTGCACTACAATTAGAGAGTGGCCCTGTACAGCTGCAACTAGAGGAAAAAAAGTCTGCACACAGCAACCAAACCTCAACATAACCAAAAATAAAATAAAAAGATACTTTTTTTAAGTTGGAACATAGTACTTAAAAAAAAAACCCAACAGAAAAGAAAATACAACTTTTCTTCTGAGGTGAAGTACCTAATCACAGATTATATTTTCTTTTTTCCCATTCAGATGTTTGGATTACCATAACTAATTATTGACAGCTTTCTCACTGATGTGCAACCATGAGTTTCCTGGAGATTGGTTAAGAGCAGTGTGTGCATGCATGCTAATGGCTTCAGTTGTGTCTGACTCTTTGTGACCCCATGGAGTGTGGCCCCGCCAGGCTCCTCTGTCCATGGGATTCTTCAGGCAAGAATACTGGAGTGGGTTGCCATGCCCTCCTCCAGGGGATCTTTTTTTGTACATCGGGTGTATTATGAGTGGTGGGGGGAGGGGTCCTGCTGGGCATCAGGAAAGTTCTGGCTTCCCTAATCATTCAGATGAAATTCAATTCTACTTAAAAAGAAAAAAATAGTTCGGGCCCCACCTTACCTGCCAGATTCTCTGCCATGCGCAGTTCCAGAAAGAGATTGCACAGTCTGGTCACCATGTCACTGTTTCCTGTTCTAATCCCAAACATCCCTTGGCTGGTGACAGTACCCACGCAGCTGGCAGGCTGGATAAGGGAAAGATTTGGGGAAGCTTGATATTTCTCAGTTCCATATGTGCTCTGTGGCCACAGTTTAAAATAAACAGTTTTCTCCCTCTCATCCCATGGGGTGTGCACTATTTTTCAAAATCCATTTAGAATAGCAGAAGCAGGTCACTTGACTTGCCTACACTGGGCTCTGATTTCCACATCTTGACTCTAAGTTCAGGTATGTGTAGATCTCAAAATGCTTCCCTTGGCATCTCTGGGTCAAGAAGGCTCCCGTGGTGATTCCACACCAGTTCTTTTGTCCCCAGTTCCCCTGTCCCTCCCCACCCCCTACTCTCCTGTTTTATCAAGATTTATGTGCATATATATATATGTGTGTGTGTGTGTGTGTGTGTGTGTATGTATCTATTAAGATCTCAGGACTTCCCTGGTGGTCCAGCGATTAACACTCCACCTTTCCAGGGCAGGGGACCCAGGTTCGATTCCTGGTCAGGAAACTAGATCCCACATTCTGCAAATAAAGATCCCACATGCGGCAACAAAGATCCTGTGTGCTGCAACTAAAACATAGTAAATGTTAAAATAATAATAATTAAAAATTTTTAATTAAAAAAAACACATAATTTATCTTTACTCACAGGATCACTGCCACTACTGTTATTAACTCTTCCCCCATAATCTTAGTGAAATGGGTTTCTTTCCTCAGGAAGACTAACTTCTCCATGCATATCTCAGATGTCATTTTTTTCCCCTATCAGAATTATTCCTTCCCTCCATCTCAAAATCTCTGAGAACCTCAGGCTCAATCTGCCCCATTCCACCTCCCCAATCTCTGAGCACAGTTAGCTGAAGCCCCCTCTATGGAGGAGTGTCTCCCAAGTCTATTAATAGAGATTCTCTCTTTCCTTGCCTAGTGTGGCACTGTATCTTTCTACACCTTCTCCCATTCCTTTGACTATTTATCTGTTCCCTCTATTGAGTATGGCTTCTGCTCTTCACTCTTTTTGCACTATCCTGCCATCCTCCATCCACTTATTCATTCATTCATTCATTCATTTATTCAGGATTCCCAGAATATCCTCCTGGTACCAATCTAGGCATAGGGATCCCAAAGCAAAAAGGACAAACAAGGTTGGTTTCATAGAATTTTGAGTTGGAAACAGAAAATAAGCAAGTACATAAATTTAAAATAAGATAAATTTGGAGAGTGAGAGAAGATGGGAGGAATAAGGAACAGGGTCATGAGATGCGAGTAGCTTCAGGTGGAGGTGATGGGTAGGAAGCCAGTTTAGACAGTGTGTCCAGGGAATGTTACTCAAGAAGTCATCTGAGGCAAGCGTGGCATGATAAGAAACCAGCCACAGGATGAAGAGCATTCTGCGTAGAGGGGACAGCTCATGCAAAGGCTCTATTATGGGAAAGAGCTTGATAAGTTTGAGGTACATATTTAAAAAGTCAAGTGTAACTGAAACACTGTGGACAAGACAGGGAGTGGTAGACCTGAGTGTGAAGAGACAGGCGGAGTTCAGGGCAGGGCTTGCTAGACCATGGAGAGGAGTCTGGATTTTAATTATTTTATTATCCAGTGAAATGCAACTGAAGGGCTTCAAGCACGAAATGTGCATGATCTCACAGGATACAAAGAGTGCTCTGGCTTCTGTCTGCTCTGGCTTCACCTTCAACTATAAGGGGAAGATAATCATCAAGTTGGAAAAAGGTAAAAATAAAGAAATAAATAAACAATACCACCACCAACAAAAAATAAAAACAGCAAAAAGGGATTGAAGCCAAAATGGCAGAAAGGAGGAAGGGATAACTTATTTTAAATGAATTAAAAACTCTTAGAACAAAGCCAGATGTACCTTAGGGAACTAAAGGTACTTGTGAAAGTGACTGAGGTCTACTGCCAAAAATCAAAGGAAATGTCGGAAGACTGAAAAAACCAAATGCTCCTGTTTTCACTAGAGGGGACACAGGGGAAGTGGCTTGTGCAAACTAGAGGCAAGCACATTCTTCTTAAAATCTCATGTAAAATTTTCAAGGTGGCTATTTAAAATGAGGTTGGAAAATATTTTAAAAAGAACATTGTGATAATTAGGAATCAGCACAAACATGAGACAAAATTATGTAAAATTAAGCCAGTTCGTGCGACAGTGGTGGTGATGGTGTAGTGTAGTGGTTGATAGATTATCAGACTGAGAACATTTCAATCACTCTATATATTTGGGTGAGACTTTCAATAAAATCATTGAATCTCAAAGATGGTTGGAAAAAGGTTTTTTAATATTTGTTTATTTGGCTCCACTGGGTCTTAGTTGTGGCATGTGGGATCTTAGTTCCCTGATGAGGGCTCAAACCCAGGCGCCCTGTATTGGGAGGATGGAGTCTTAACCACTGGACCACCAGGGAAGTCTTTGGCACTTCATCAACAATCCATACCAAAGTTCTAACTTATAGAAGATTTTTTTTCTACAACATCCCAGTAACTCTTTGCATAACAACTGCTTGAACATAACAAAAGGTAATTCATTTCACTCTGGAATGGTTTGAAATATATTGTTGAAAATCTGTTTTTATGTAAATGTAAACCTCTCTTATCTGGATCATTATAAGTCTATTTCCTCTCACATATACCCTTTGTTTTATTGATTGATTGATTTTTTTACCTGAACCTCAAGGCATGTGGGATCTTAGTTCCCTGACTATCATTGAGATGGAACCTATGCCCCATGCAGTGGAAGCACAGAGTCTTCACCAGACCTCCAGGGAAGTCCCATATACCCTTTGTTTTAAATTTTCAGAATGTGTTATGATACAAATATGGAAAATTTGGAAATATGTTTGAGTATTTATTTGCGATTGAGCTATAATCACAATACCAAATATAATCACAATACCAATATAATACCAAAGAAGCCTAATTAGTCAAACTAGAATAAGGTCTCTCAAATCATGCCAAAGAACTCTTTTTTGTTTTTTCCCTATCCATTAAAAAAGTCTATATTTGGATCAAGTGATTGTCAAGCCTAAAGATGAGACAAAGCTAAAGAAAAGAGATGTTGGATAATTAGATCTGGATTCAATACAAGTATTAATAGCATGGGATAATAAACTAATAAATTTTAATAGCAATAAATACAGAAATTTTTTCCCCTAAGATACCCTGTATAACTCCAAGATAACTCTGCAACAGGTTGCGTGAAAAATACTTATGAGAATTTAATTGACCATAGCTCTTTATAAGTGAGATATAGCTGTAAATATAATTGGACAGACACACCATCTAAAGCAAATGTGGCCATTATTCTCCTGGATTTACACTGCCCAGACCTCACAGAAAACATCAGTTCCTCTTCTGAATGTCACTTTGAGAATCATACCAACAAACTAAAAATCCTCCTGAGACAGCGACAGGGTAATTAAGAGCTGGAAACCGACCAGAAAATACACTGAAAGAAACGTATAAAGCTTAACCCCAAACAAAACAGTCTGGGGTGGAGTGTGGGGAAACATAACTCTATTTAAGAAAACAGTTTGTGGACCACTTAATGGAGTTTGGGGAGGAAGGAAGAGTGTACAGAAATCAATAGAATATAAAGAAGAACTTTCTTAAACATTCAAAGGAACCAACTTGTGAAGTAGTAAGCTTTAGCCACTGACAGAGGCCAAATTTGTTCATCAGAAATGTCCCTGAGGCATACAAGAATTAGAAAGGAAGTTGAATTAAGTCGACTTTAACTTCTCATCCAAGTCTAACACACTGATTCAGGGCAGATCTTCAAAGCAACATAGAGTTTATGGCCCGGTGGCTCCCTGCCCAGGAAGAAGGACACTGTTGCTCTGTGATATGTTAGGAGGGAGAATTTCCTGCATGTGGTTCACTTACAGTCAGCTGTTACCCTGCCATTCTGTTTTGAAATATCAATGTCAAGCTTCCCCTTTTGGAAAGCGAGCAGTAGGGAATGGGGGTGGGGTGGGGGGGGCGTGGTGGACGGTTCTTGGATTAACCTTTTACTCGGTTCCAAGCATTCCTAATCTATTATGTCAATTGAGTTTATAACTAAATTTGAAGGTTCAGGTTTCCCTTCCAGAGATGGGGCGGGGCATTGAAACAGCTGCTAGGACTAGGGTAAGGCTAATAGTTGGGAGACGCCAAACCCCAATCTATCTGCTTTTAAACTGGGGAGGGGGCAGTGATTAGAGCGAGAAGGAGTTGCCCCACCCCCAACAGCACTGTTGAACCGACATCTGGATCACCTCACTGGGTGAGGAGGCGAACATGGGAACAGGTGCGCCTCACTCTTACCCCATTTCTAAGCAGCGATTATTTTGCTGGGTTCAGTGTGTCCGGAACCAACTGATCAAGGCTAGACAAAGAACACACCGGGAGAAAAGGAGGGGATGGGGTCGCGAGAGAGAAGCCAGGAGCCATGTACATTTCAGATGACGTCACTGATCATTGCCTGCGAGAGATTTGGCCCTCCTCTTCCCGGAGCTAGAGGCTAGCACGTCTGTGCAGGAAGCCGGAGTGGGGTTGTCTGGCGGGTGTGAATGGGTGGGAGGAGGCGTGCCCCTGCTGGGGAGACATGTGGAGATGTGAAAGGGAAACGTGGAGACAGCCGGCGAGCAGAGAAATCGCGGGGGCTGAGGTGTTTGCGCAGCTCCGAGCTCCGCCCCCGCGCTCAGCAGCCGTGATCTGCCCTGGGAGGGGCACGCCTGTTTGGGGGTGGGGAGTGTTGCACGAGGGGGTGGGTCCGTGGTGGCAGTGAGGGTGGAGAGCCGCCTGCGCATGTCAAGGCTGACTGAGCACACACGGTCTAGGGGGCCTTGGAGAAGGGCAGCTGGTCACCTGCCACCCAGGGTCGGGGCCCTTGCATGATCTTGTGGGCGAGCTCCCGGGAAGGGGTCCATCCCCCTTCCATGCCGCCCCACCTCTGAGATCGCCGGCCAAACAGAAGGTTCCACCTTCTTCCTGGCCGCTCCGGATCTCCCCAGGGAGCCTCGGCGGGTGTGGACGGTACCGAGGTGGAACGAATTTTGTAGCTCAGACGGCAGCTCCGTGTTGGTTTCGGGTATATGGGCACGCCCAGTTGGAGAAGCCGCCAGGGCGGATGAAGCCGGCGCTCCCGGGTCTGGGTGGATCCTGGTTGGAGCGTAACTGTTCGTAAGGAGGTGAGAGGTGGATTAACATGGACCCCTTCGACAGCCCAGCCGCCTAGAGCCTGCCGGCTGCTCGGTTCCGAGCCAAGCTTTCCGCGACGCGCAAACAGGAGACTGGAAGTTCCGGGGTGGGCGGGGAAGGCACTGTCCGTGGTGCTGATCCGGATCCCAGCAACGGGCTCTGGGGAGAGTGCCCCGAGCTGCCTATCCGCTCCTTTGAACTGGGGCGGCCCGCTAGAGTGGCTTGAAGCTGAAACCCTCGCTTGGCTCCAAAACCCCGCAGAGCCTCCCCAGTCACCGGCGCTTGGCCTTTATTTCAGTCAGAAAGTCGCCTCCTTGGGCCAGTTCGTCCCAGAGGGTTTCCTCGAAAGTCTCTGAAAGGGAGCGGTTGTTGACCCAGGGAACCTCTGTTTAGCCCCGGAAGCCACCCGCTGAAAAAAAGATGCCTGCCTTCAACAGATTGTTTCCTCTGGCTTCCCTTCTGCTCATCTTGTGGGGTAAGTACCAGCACCCTGCCATGCGAGATGCAGATAACAGTAATAATGTTAACAATAATAACACATTGATATCGTTGGTGACAACAAGGAGCCTGGTTGGCTTCCCTCTGTACATGTCTGCCAGACATGGGATCCAGAAGGATTCCATGAGAGCTAGGATTTTGAGATTGTCAAAAGGCCTCCCTATTCCTCTGATGCTTTATTCCCGAACCTCCCTTGGTGGTTTTCCCACCCTTCCTCCCGTTTCCTGCTAATTACAAAGTATTTTTTTCCCCTTTCCTGTTGCTGAAAGAGAATGCTGTCACGTTCATTATTAAAAAAAAAAAATATATATATATATATATATATATATATAGGTTGCAGTTGCATTTCATTTCTCAATGAGTTCTTCAAATTAATTTTTATACATTAAAAAATCTGGATGTGTGCATTTTGGGAGTGAAAATACTTTAGTTGTTGATCCTACTGTTTAATTTTAATAAAACTGGCTTCAGCCATTTGCAGTAATATATTAGATGAATAGGCACCTGGGAATTGCATCTTTTTTCTTTTTCATGAACATGGGGAACGAAGGTGCTTTGGTGTTTGGGGAGCTGGATTTTTTTGCCTTCAAAGATAAATAGGTTCTTGTTTATCTATTGTGAAGCAGTGAGGTGACCTTCTCTCTCCAAATAAGGGATTCCTATACTTGGAACAGTAAAGCTGAGCAGAGTGGTCTTAGAGATGGGCTTGAAGTGGGGTGCCTGCTGTGTATGGCAGAAGTTAATGAATCTACATGATAATGTCTGGATGTTCGACTGAGAGAATGCTTAACTGTATTGATGTATATCCCTCAGCGTCTGAATGTATGTGCTAGTTTGTGTTGGAGCATGTTAGCATGGGCATCTGAATGGATTGATGAGGATGTAGTAGTGTGTGTGTGTGTGTGTGTGTGTGTGTGTGCATGTAGTTGTGTGTAGTTGTGTAGTTATGGGCATTCAGTCTTGGTCAAATATACGTGCTCTCCAGTTGATATAATCCCTTGCCATCATCTTAGCTATCTTCCTCCATGCTAAAAATCAATAGCCAGGATAATTAGATGTGAGCATGCCCACCTACCTTACTGAAACTAGGTATGTGGGATTATGCTCTATGATTGGCATGGAACTCATTCTGCTAGTGCAGTGGCAGATATGCTGATGGGAATTGCCTCTTTACCTTATTATCTCTTTATTAAGCCTCCAGGACTAACTCTGGCTGCCAGTGTTATCTGGATTTTGCACGTGACCAGTAGCAGAGCCAAACTTCCTGTTGAACAAAATGCTTGATGAGACAGGCTGTGAAGGACAAAGAGGGAGAGTAAGGCCAGTCCCAAGGGCAGACTCACCGCCATCCATTCCCAGTAGAGTAGACCAGATCTGAACATGAAGCAGACATAATAGGTTGCCAATGATCTCACCTGTCTTGAAGACTAAAGGCTGAGATTTCCTCAGGGGAGGTGAAGACTAGGGACATGAGGCTTAGGAGAGGTTCTTTGGGCTGCGTAAGAAAGAACATGAGTAAAGCAATGACAGGTGAAGTTGTAGAGGAGCTTGGGTGATATTCTACAAAGCCTTTCTTCCCAAACCCTAATTTAAGTTTTTAATGTCTTTACCTGGATTCTAGTGGAGGGGAGAGTATGCTATAGTCTAGGACATTTTGACTAGGACTTACAAAGCCTGGATCAGAGTCTTAGCTCTGCCACTAGCTTTTCATGTCATAACTTGAGAATATTTGTTTCCTCATATATGTGTATTTGGAAATATGTAAGTCTGGAAGTTGGGGCAGATATCTAACATCATTTTTAGCTGCACAGTTGAATGGTAGGGAAATAATTTACAGAATATTGCTAAAATGCCAAAGTGCCCATCTTCCTCTCCACCCCTCAATTCCCCTGCCCCCCCAAAAAAAATCTGTGGAAGAAGTATATGTGTTACACCTATCCTTGTCCATCCTCAGCTTCTGAACATGGTTCACCAAGTTGAGAAGCTACATAAGGGAAAGAGGCACCTCACACCAGTCAGAATGGCCATATCAAATAATCTACAAACAACAAATGGAGAGAATATGGAGAAAAGAGAACCCTCTTGCACTGTTGGTGGGAATGTAGATTGGTACAGCCACTATGGAGAACAGTATGTGTGTGTGTTAGTCACTCAGTTGTGTCTGACTCTTTGCAACCCCATGGACTGTAGCCCGCCAGGCTCCTCTGTCCATGGGATTTTCCAGGCAAGAATACTGGAGTGGGTTGCCATTTCCTTCTCCAAGAACAGTATGGAGATTCCTTAAAAAACTAGGAATAAAACTACCATATGATCCAACAATCCCTCTAGTGGGCATATACCCTGGGAAAACTGTACTTGAAAAAGAAGTATGTACCCCAGTGCTCACAGCAGTGCTGTTTACAATAGCTAGGACATGGAAGCAACCTAAATGTACATTGACAGATGAATGGGTAAAGGAGATATGGTACATATATACAGTGGAATATTACTCAGCCATAGAAAGAACACATTTGAGTCAGTTCCAATGAAGTGGATGGACCTTGAATCTTGAACAGAGTGAAATAAGTCAGAAAGAGAAAAACAAATATCATATATTAATGCATATATATGGAATCTAGAAAAAATGGTATTGATGAACCTATTTGCAGGGAAGGAATGGAGACTCAGATATAGAGAAAGGACTTGTGGACACAGTAGGGGAAGGAGAGGGTGAGACTAATGGAGAAAGTAGCATCAACCTATATACAGTGCCATGTGTAAAATAGATAGCTGGTGAGAAGTTACTATGTAGCACAGGGAACCTAGTCTGGCAGTCTGTGATGACCTGGAAGGATGGGATGGGGGAAGGGAGCGAGGCTAGGGAGGGAGGGCGTGTATGTATAATTATGGCTGATTTGCATTGTTGTACGGCAGGAATCAAAACAACATTGTAAAGCAATTTCCCCCCAATTAAAAATAAATTTTAAAAAATAAATTAATTTTAAAAAGGCACACACACCTAAAAAGAGAAAGAGATAGTTCAGGAAACTTTGCCATTAAATGTTAGAGAGAAGGCCTCACTTCACAAATGCGATCTCATTTTATTTGCATGTAATTCCAGTATTGGAAAACACTTAGCTTAGATGCATTCACCCTTCCCGAACTGATTTGTCACATGATGCAAATGTGAATGGAATTTTTCCATTCTTTTATTTTCTGCATGAATTGGGCAAAATTCCACATTTCCTTCATTAAAGTAAATAGTAGTAATAATAATAAATCCACACTGGCCTAGTGTTTCACAGTTTACAAAGCAGTTCTCAAATGAAGATTTGGTCCCCATAGCAATCCAGTGGTGTTAGTCAGGGAAAGTAGTGTCGTTTCCAGTTTAGAGATAAGAAAATAAGTGCAGGGAAGGAGAAAGGACTTGTAGAGAACTCTTATCTCGTGAGTTTGGTCTTATAGTGCTTGTTGTAGCTCTTATGGTCACACCTGCTGCTGTCTGTACAGGATTGCAAGGTGGGCATCTGTCCTTTCATTTCTCTTGGGAGCCACCCTTCCACTCCTCTCCCAAGCCTAGGGCCTTACTCATCACCTCCTAGTATCTTCTCAGCTCTTCCTCTCCAGGTCTACTCTCCCAGATGTCTGTTGTGCTGGGGAATGTTTTCCTCTTCCCCCCCAGCAACCCATTTTGCATCCCATTCTCTCAAGGCTTTGCTAAGTGACTGGCTAGATCTGATAGACCAAGTCATTTCAGGGTGTTCATATCTACAAATAACGTCATTTATTACCTCTTTCTGGGAAGTTTTACTTTCTAATCAAAGCCTTTATTTTCTTAATACAAAGGAAAGCAGTGTAGAGCAAAGTCAAGAGGGGCAATATAACCAGATAACCAAAGAAGAGAAAGATTAGAGGAGTTGGTTACATATACATTACTATCCACTGCTTAATATAGATAGATTAATGCTATTCCTTAGTTAAATATAATCATAACAAATCTATTCTTCCTTCTCATGTTTCCACATTATTACTATGGAAACAGAAGAGGAGACCAAAGGTCAAATGATTTGGCCAAGATTATTCCAGGAGTTTCTTATTTATAGTCAGCAGGGTGGGTTGAATGTCTACCATACATACAGTCTTTTCTAGAATCTAGAGGATTTCATGAAAAGAGAGGAAGTAGCATACTGGAGACTCACAGGATGGAAAAATAGACTTTACCTCTGGATGGAAGGAGCTGTTGTTCAGTCAGTAAGTTGTGTCCAACTCTAACCACATAAACTGCAGCACACCAGACTTCCTTGTCCTTCACTATCTCCCAGAATTTGCTCAGACTCATGTGCATTGAGTCGATAATGCCATCCAACCATCTCATCCTCTGTCACCCCCTTCCCCTCTTGCCCTCAATCTTTCCCAGCATCAGGGTCTTTTCCAAGAAGCAAGTCATATTGCAAAGGGAAAGCGAATAAGGATGAGTGGATTTTGTGGCCATTTTTCAATGTCTTATCTGGGACCTCATGAATTTAACTGACCTCATGAGCAGGGTTCTTTCTTAGGACTTCAGACTGGACTTTGGCAAAGAGAAGGTGGTCAGTGGGGCTTACTCTCTGATGATTGCATTACTCAGGGGCATCTCATAACAAAGAGAGGCTTCTATGCCCTGCTGACCATCCTGACTACATATATTCTGCTTTCCCCCCTTTTACTCTAAATGAACCAACTGTGTTTATAGTTAAGGCCAACTCATCCACATGTTCACTGGAGTACATCACCTCACACCTATTCAAGGATGTTAGTCCAGCACACTACATTTTCAAGCCCAGCAGCTCTATTGCTATCTTCATCCAAGCAGAATCACTGAACCATCTCTCAGTCTGATCCATGTACCAGCCTTTTAAGTGTTCTGTTTGCGTCCACCCTGTCCTTCCTCACCTCTTCAGTTTATTCTCAACAGAGCAGTCAGATCATGTTGTGCCGTTCTTCCACTCAGAACCTTGCAGTGCTCTCATGTCATTCAAAGCAGAAGCCAAAGTCCTAGTCATGGTCTACAAGGGCAGCCATGATCTGGTCCTGGTTTATTTCTTCTACCTTGTCTCCTTCTATTCTCACTTTGTTCCCTGTACTTTATTATTATTTTTAAAAATATCTTGGGACTTCCCTGGTGGTATGGTGGATAGGAATCTGCCTGCCCCCATTGTGGGTAACACAAGTTCGATCCCTGGTCTGGGAGGATCCCACGTGCCTCAGAGCAACTAGGCCCATGGACCACAACTACTGAGCCCAGCCTGTGCTTCACAAGAAGAGAAACCACCGCAATGAGAAGCCCAAACACCACAACGAAGAGTAGACCCCGCTCACCACAGCTAGGGAAAGACCACACGCAGCAACGAAGACCCAGTGCAACCCCAAAAAAATCTTACTTATTTTTGGCTGTATCCAGTCTTAGTTGCAGCACAAACCTGAGGCATGTGGGATGTTAGTTGTCGGACCAGGGATTGAACCTGTATTCCTGGCATTGGAAAGCAGATTCTTAATCACTAGCCCCCAGGGAAGTTCCTGTTCCCTGTGGTTTATTGTGCTCTTTGCTTTTGCCAGCACACTCCCATCCTAGGACTCTCAAGTTGCTTTCTCCTCTGTACGCTTTCACACAGATAATTCATATAGCTTGTTCCCTCCTTTCTTTCATTTGGTGCCTGCTCCGTGTCATCTTCTCAGTGAGGCTATCTCTAATGATCCTTTGTACAGAACATGTTTGTAGAAATCATCCCATAGAGTTTTCATGACAAATTTATTCAATATTATTTCCAGCATTTTGTTGATGAATAAACTGAGTCTCATAGAGATTAAACCGTCTATCAAACTGGGATTTCCATAGCAGTCTAGTGGTCAGGACTTGGTGCTTTCACCATGGTCCATCTCTGGTTGGGGAACTAAGATCCCACAAGCCACTCGGTGCAGCCAAAAAAGCAAAAACAGTCCATCAAACCCAAGCCTTCAGTTGCCCAGTGCCATCTTCCTCCTGCCTGTATAAGTTTAACTGTACATTACTTGGAACATTTTCCTATTTTGCTCTGAAGTCATCTTCATTGAACTAATTCATCTTTACCACATCTCATTAAATATACATGTGCCTCAAGACTCCCTGCTACATGGGGTTTTCAATGCATAGTCTCTACGCTTCTATCCACTCACAAACTTTTGCATAGACCATGCTTTCTTAAAAAAAAAGAAAAACAGAAGAAAACAGGCCTATCCTCAAGACTTCAAATGTATCACATTCTGAAAATGTTTCTGATCAGTTCTCTCTGGATAAGGACCCTCCCCCCATTAAAGTGATGACCCATATGCAGAAATGTGTGAAATGAATTTGAAATGAGATGAATTTAAGCAAATTCCAGGAGATAGTGAAGGACAGGGGAGCCTGGAGTGCTGCAATCCATGGGGTTGCAGTCAGACACGACTGAGCAACTGAGCAACAACAAATATGCAAAAGCAGGGGAGCCTCTTGCAGGCTGCCCACTAGAGCAGTCCCCTTGCTCAGGGTTTTAAAACCAAACCAATGAAATTTATTTTATCTCAATATGCTAAACTGTATCATAGTGCCTCTAGTTTTTAAATGCTATGTCTAAAATTTTCATTTGTTCCCTTCTAAGTCCGATATTTTCACTCTTAATTAGTTGGCCAATCTCATTTTAAGCTCTGAATACAGCTTTCCTCTACTTTTAGGAAGAACTATCTGACTGAAGAAAAGACTGGCCACTCACAGTGGACCAAGTTTTTAAATGACAGTGTGTATTGTTTCATTTTTAGGGGCTCTGTTTTTATCATTAATGAGAAGGTGGCCTCAGGAGGGGTTAGAAGTCCTAATATAAGAATCCTAGATGCTCCTCTCACTTTTGAACCTTCTGTATAAGATGTAAGCTCTCTTATGAAGAAGTTTTTTTGCATTTGTTAACAGCTTCAGCACCAGGAAAAAAATGTTTTTAATTGAGCAAGACTTACTTTCATGTAACTTTTGGAGCTGGTCAGAATCTATTTTCTCTTCCACAGAAATCTATTTTCTCTTCCTTCAAATATTTGAAGACAGATGTGTCAATGTCCAAGCTAAGCACCCCCGGCCACCCTGCTTTGTTCTTACCAGACTTCGCCCCAGACCCTCTCCATCTTGCCTTCCCCTGCACATGCAAACTTCCTTTTGTAAACTGTGACACCCGGAACTGATCCTCATAGTCCAGATTTGTTCTGAGCAGCACAGAGGAACTGTTCCTCCTTTGTTCTACAGCTACATCTGTTAACACAGCCCACATTTGCACTTGCTTTGTTGGCAGCCACATCCCACTTTTGATTCATTCTGAATTTTCAGTCTGATGTACTTACCCTCTTTAATGGCCACAAGTTTCTAGGGGGCAGGAACTATAAGTCCAGACCTCCGAGTGGCATGCAAGGTGCCCTCCAATCTGACACCACCCCCTCCAATGTTTTTCGCTTCTACCACTCTGCATTTATTTTTCTATTTTATTTTGTATGTTTTTTGATATAGAAATAACTTACATTTTAAAATTCTCTCCCTTTAAGAAATTTGAACATGTTTGTTACTACTCTCCTCTAATTTTATGCATGTCTTTTTTCATGTAATTCTTTTCTATATTTTTGTGTGTGGTGTGAGATTTTGTTACTGTTTGCTTGTTTATTGGAGTGTAATTGCTTTACAATGTCGTGTTAGTTTCCCCCTCCCGATTCTTAACTGTATCTCTCCTCTTCTGCATGAAGTGTCGCCCCAGTCCCACGGTCAGCTCACGTTGTCCTCCTTGCTGCTCTGCCCTCCACCATGCCTCAGAATTACCTACATTTCCCATAAAACACAGATATGCTTACATCTCTCCATGGCTTTGAAACATATGACCCCCTCCTTGTGCAGTACATATAGAGGTCCCCACAACATGGGTCCAATCTCCCTTTCTGGCCTCAAGTCTCACCATCCTTGTCTTCCTCTCTCCCCAGCTCAGCCAGGAATAACTGCCCCTCCTCTGGGAACAGAGCACATTACTAGTATGTCAGTCACCGCGGTCTGGTTTCATGACACTTAGGAGTGTGCGTTCCCTGCTAGACTATAAACGCCTTTGGGGCGTGGTGAGTGTTATGTGCAACTTTGAATCTCAGCATCAGGCCTGTCATAGGATAGATTTCAGTGGGCACTGGTTCAGTGAAGGGGTGCATGCAGTCAATGGGTGGATGCAGAGGTACCCTGTTTGCACCTAGAAGCTGAGTCTTTGAGGGCAGGGCCAGATACGTGCTGCTCGCAGCTCACTGTTTCCCGTGAGCCTCTCGGTCAACGCCAGTTCCCCTGCCGGTCGGGAGAGTGGGTACTTGGGGAGCCTCTTACACGTGCATGCTATTTTCCCGTGTGTCTCATGGTTCTTCCTTCTCTGTCTCTCCTCCCTCCCTTCTTGCTCTCCCTTCCCTCTGCCCAACACCTCCTGGCCCCTCCCTGTCTCCTGGCCTCTCTCTAGTCGGCGTCTGCTTGCCCGTGTGTGTGGAAGTGCCCTCGGAGACCGAGGCGGTTCAGGGCAACCCCATGAAGCTGCGCTGCATCTCCTGCATGAAGAGGGAGGAGGTGGAGGCCACCACGGTGGTGGAATGGTTCTACAGGCCCGAGGGCGGTAAAGATTTCCTTGTATGTCTGACTGCTGACTCTGGTCTTTGCTTTGCTGGCCTCTGCCATTTTGCACCTGGCTCCTGACAGTCTGGGGGAATGACGATCTGACAAACACTGGCTCCTTCTCTCCAAAGAGAGACAGCTCCTCTGCAGATAACTGACAGCTTCAGTGTAGCCCAGCCTCTGAGAAAGGGAGGGCGCCCGGCCAGCTCCAAGCACTCCTGGTTATAAACAGAATAAGGGGGGGAAGACATAAATAGTATTTAGAGCCCACTGTGCGTCAGTCACCCCACTAGGCAGGTGTTTTCATTTAATCTCTGCACCATCCTACTGGATGGATTAAATTAGTAGAAAAACTGAAGGACTTCCCTGGTGGTCTAGTGGTTAAGAATCCACCTGCCAATCCCTGGTCTGGGAAAACCCCACATGCTGCGGGGCAACTCAGCCCGTGTACCACATCTACTGAAGCCCCCGAGCCCTAGAGCCTGTGCTCTACAACAAGAGAAGCCGCTGCAGTGAGAAGCCTGTCCTCCGCTCAGAAGAGAAGCCCCCACATGATGGAACTAGAGAAAGCCCCTGTGCAGCAACGAAGACCCAGCACAGCCAAAAACAATACATTTATTTTAAAAATTAAAATAACGCTAAGTGTTATTAAATGGAATGACATGGGTTGAACTCATTTAAGTCTCACCGTCTCTTCATCTCACCCCTGAAGTGAGAATGTCGGGGTGACCAAAGCTGATGGTCAACTAGTACATGTACATCAGTGGGCAAAGTGTTTGAGCCATCCTGAGTGGTTACTTGTGCTAAACCTCCCTAGTGGCTTCACCACCATCCTTCCCACGAGGAACCTCTGACCTCCTTGTGGTCTGGGAACTGAGGGATCAGCCATGACCAATGTTAGTCTGACTGGCTGGTGCCAGTGCCAAAATGGTGGTTATATAATCTGAGTACCAACTTGGGGATGACAGTTATTCACACTTTCTGTCTCTCTGGGGCCAGGCTGCGTGGGATTGGTTCTTGACTCCACAGCTTATTAACCTGTGTCCTTGGGCAAATTGCTTAACCTCTCTGTACCTCACTTTCCTCATCTCTAAAATGGGGATGTAAACTATAGCTACTTCATAGACTTGTTACCAGGACTCTTGAGCTATAATTTTTATTTATTTCATTTTTGGCTGTATCATGTGGCATGTGGGATCTTAATTCCCTAAAGTGAAATTTGCTCTATTGTGTCCAACTCTGTGACCCCATAGACTATACAGTCCATTGAATTCTCCAGGCTAGATTACTAGAGTGGGTAGCTTTTCCCTTCTCCAGGGGATCTTCCCAACCCAGGGATTGAGCCCAGGTCTCCTGCATTGCAGGCGGATTCTTTATCAGCTGAGCCACAAGGGAAGCCCCTTAATTCCCTGACCAGAGGTCAAAATCATGCCCAGTGCAGTAAAAGTGCTGAGTCTTAACAACTGAACCACCAAGGAAGTCCCATGAGCTATAATTTTTAACATGTTTAAAATAGTTCTGATATAAGAAACACTATATAAGTGTTTGATTAAGAACACACACAAGCACACACACCCATGTGCATGCTCAGTCCAACTCTTTGGGATCCTATGTACTGTAGGCTCCCCCATCCATGGGATTCTCCAGGCAAGAATCCTGGAGTGGGTTGTCATTTCCGCCTCCAGGGGATCTTTCCAATCCAGGGATTGAACCCACGTCTCATGTGTCTCCTGCATTGGCTGGTGGATTCTTACTGCTGAGCCACCCGGAAAGCCCAATACACACGCACACATATACCCAAAAGGGGCAACTAATCAAAGAAGTTTAGTTAATAAAGAGAGCTTAGATATGAAACAGGTTGTCTGAGAGCAGATACAAAGCCCTTTTTACTGTACTGCCTCATCTTCCTGGAGGCAAGTTTTTTCTCCACAAAGACCTAATGGAGACAGCATTAGGATGAAATTGAATTTTGCTTGTTTTGTCTCTAGCTCTCCTAAAGCTGGGCTCATTTCTAATTCTAGCCTGGACATGTCATTCTGAAGTGGCTTTCCTCCAATCAGGTGCCAGGCCTGGGACAGTAGCCTTCCCAGTACCCAGCTCAGGGCTGACCTTGACCAAGGCTAGTGTCCAGGAGCTAGTGCTGCGGGAGCCTGGACATCTTAACCAGGTGGAGAGGTCCCCATGAGCCTCAGGCCTGGTTATATGCCAGCCACCTGCTCTGCTTCCAGGCCTGCCCAAAGTAAAAAGATGGCTCAGATGGAGGAAAAGAAGCTTTAACAGTTGTGCTGGAAATACAGAGTAATGGTAATAGAAATTTTTGCGAGGATGCAAACATCCCATATTCATGCTGTCCAACTCAGAAGCCACCTGGTACAGGTGTCGCTGAACATTTGACACGGGGCTGGTGCCACTGAAAAAAAACAGAATTTTACATTTTATTTAATTCCTAGTAATTTGAATTTTAATGTAAGTAGCCATGTGTGGCCAGTAGAGATTAGATGAACTGCACAGCTGTAGAGGGGAAAAAAATAGGTATGTCGGAAGGTGGAAGTGTCAGAGAAAAGAAACATAGAGATCAGCTCTAACTCCACCCAGAGTGGAAGAGCTGATGCACACACATCACTGGCATCTCTGTGCTCATCTGGGCCACTCGAGCAGCCTGGGTCCCCTTCTTGTGGCCTGGCCACGACTGCCCATGTCCCCTCAGTGGTGATCAACTCTGAGAGTCACATTTGGAGGCTGGAGCTCTCAGATCCTTCATGACAAATGAAGCTGCCTCTCTGCCTCCATCTCTCGCTGGTGGACCCCACGGCACACCTTTCTCTCTTGTTCTTTTTTACCATATCCTTCCAGTCCTTCCTTTCTCTCAGCCTCCTGTATGTGTCAATCATCTTCATCTGTTCTCTTTCTTTCCACCCCCTTTTCCTGCCTACTCCATCCTTCCACGTCCACGTGCCCTGACCCCCCTGTGCCTTTGCCCGCCCTGCCTTGGCTCTCTTCCCTGCCCCGCTCTGAGCCTCCACCCCACTCCCACATTTGGGGGCTCCTGGTAACATCACCCCCTCCCCCTGTCCATGCACCATCTAGTCCTCTTCTCTGCCCTGTCCTCACCCCTCCCCTGTCCTCACCCCTCCCCTGTCTTCTCTCATGGCCCTCCCCCACCGTTTCTCCACGTACAGATCTACGAGTATCGGAACGGCCACCAGGAGGTGGAGAGCCCCTTCCAGGGGCGCCTGCAGTGGAACGGGAGCAAAGACTTGCAGGACGTGTCCATCACTGTGCTCAACGTCACCCTGAACGACTCCGGCCTCTACACCTGCAACGTCTCCCGGGAGTTTGAGTTCGAGGCACATCGCCCCTTCGTGAAGACCACCCGGCTGATCCCCCTCCGTGTTACTGAGGAGGGTAAGGCTGGGGCCCAGGCTTTCTCAGGGGAGGGAAGACAGTGGGTCTCCACACAAATGAGCCCCTTGAAGAATGCAAACTCCCATGTATTTGGAGTGGTGAGATCTAAAATTGCCACCGCTGGCTTGTCTTCCTGGAGTGGCCAGCTTCCGGCAAGCTGCCCGAGAGCTTGCCTCTCTCTGTGCCTTTCCTCAAAGCAGAAAGGCTTGGGATGATAACGCAGGAATCTTTACCTGGTCCGTGGCCTCGCACCGTCAGAGAAAAAGGACAGCCTCTGCGAAGCCTGAAACTGCCAAGTCAGCTCCATCTTCTCTGGCCTGTGTTGAATCTCTGATTCCATGGGCTCAGAGAAATCTGAGGATCCCTAGAGGTCATCTACCTTCCTGTCTGTGATCCATACGGACCTCTAAACCGGTGGTGCTCAAACTTCAGCCAGCCTCAGATTTCCCTGCAAGACTTCTTAAACCCAACCTTTCTGATTCCATACACAGAGCCTGAGAATTTACGTGACTAACAAATTGTCAGGAGATACTGATGCTGCCGGGGAACACGCTTTGAGAACCAGTGCTCCAGACCAAAGTCTGACAGTCTTTGTCATCTGTCTCCCTCTGAATTAATCATATGAGCAACCCCTCCTCCGTGCATGGCGTCTCTCCTTACATAACTTCATGCTCAGCTGGGAGAAGGGGAAAGATGTTTAGCTCTCCAGTCTTTACATTTTTTCAGATTTACCCCAGGTGGTTTCTTGTTAGGCTGGGAAGTCCTTTCATCATTCTAACTCAAATGTTTGTTGCGATTAAGTCCAGAATCGTGAAGGTGAACTTAGAACTGTTTTTGTTCTGCTTTTAATAGACTCGTGTTTGGGGCACCATGGCTCCTCACTCCTTGCAAATTTTCCTTCAGGTGTCAGAAAAGTGGTATATGCATTTCCCTCTCTGTTTTCTCACCCAGGCAAAATGATGATGCCACTGTACCTAGCTTTTCCTAGACCATCCATTTCCAGCACGTGCTCAGCACTTTGGCTGCCCCAAGATGCAGGACGGTGAACACAGACAAAAGCTGTGAGGCAGGAGAGGTGGGAGAGGTCACATTAAAGCCAGGCTCTTCCTATAAAAGGATGCCAGGAATCCTGACTTCCAGGCCACAAATGTATCATGTTATGGTGATAAAGTTCATGACACAAGAGAGTGAACAGCAAGAGAGCGCCATGTCATGATTTAGTCATGATTTAGACTAGACTAAAACGGAAGGTAGGTCAATCCTGATGGTGCACAGGGATGCTCAGGGCACTTGGCTCAGACTTGGTGAACCACTTGCCTTCTGCAAGCCCATCTCTTCTGTGTGCATGGAAGGGCTTGGGCTGAGACCTCCCTAAGGGATCCTCTTCTGTTTACACACTTTTGCTCCCTGGGGGAAGGGAGCCTGGCGCCCTCTACTGTTCACCATCGGGACTGTCAGCTGGTGACTGCCAGACGCTTGGAGACTGCCTCTGTCTCTACCTCTTGCTCTCAAAGGTTTTGCCTCCAGAATGGTGCAGCCAGTGGAAAGTGTGGCGAAGTGGAGCCTGTCTGCCTGCCAGGCACCAGAGCCAGCTTTGAGTGGGAACAGAGGGAGAGTAAGTTTGTTTTCAGAGCCACCGAGCTCCTCAGGCTCTCTTAGGGCTGGAAGAAAGCTTGGCTCTCTTTCAATCTAAGGGTTCTAACCAAAGAACAAGCATTGAAACCCCCCAGGGGGCTTTCCTTCAGTGTAAGTGGCTCTGCACCATTCCTGCAGTATGAGTTCAGCTGGTCGGGGTGCCGTCTGGCGTATGAGTTGAAATGACTCCCCTGGTGATTGGAGGGTGCAGCTCTGGTCCCCCATCCTGTGGCTGGGGGACAGAGCTCTGAAGAGGAAGGCTTGCCCGCACATGAAGCACCTTAGCGCCAGAAGCAGGACTGCAGTCCAGGTCTTTGCCTCTATTTGCTCTATTTCCACTACGTCTTTTCCCCACAGCACCATCCCACTCTCTGCCACTTTTGCTTTCTTCCCCAACCCCTGCAACCCCTTGGCAGCCCCCTCCAGCCCACCCCCAGATATTCACTGCTCTCATGCTGCCCCCCTCCACCATGACACATCCCCATCCACCCCCATGGTCCCAGACCCTCTCCCTTCTCTCTGCTCAAGCTGGACCGGCTCTAAGACAGACATTTTTCTCTTCCCCTAAAGGCTAATGAAGGTACTAAAGACAGCTTCCTACAGTACAACTGCTGGCTACTGCATTCAAAAAAATTATCTTTTTTTACACAGACTCAGAGGCTGCACAAAATGTGGGACCTTAGTTTCCTGACCAGGATCCAAACCTGTGTCCTTTGCCTTAGAAGGCAGATTCTTCACCACTGGACCACCAGGGAAGGCCCTGATTTCTGCACTTAAACAGAGATAGGGGACTTCCCTGGTGATCCTGTCGTGAAGAATCTGCTTGCCAATGCAGGGGACACAGGTTCCATCCTTGAACTGGGAAGATGTCATATGCAGAGGAGCAACTAAGCCTATGCACCAACAATTACCGAGCCCACGCTCTAGGACCCTCGAGCCGCAACTACTGAGGCCGAGTGCTTCAACTCTTGAAGCCTGTGCACCCTAGAGCCCATGCTATGCAAGAGAAACCACCACAAGAAGAAGCCTGTGCAATGCAACCGAAGAGTAGCCCTCAGTTCAGTTCAGTTCAGTCGCTCAGTCATGTCTGACTCTCTCAGACCCCATGGACTGCAGCACGCCAGGCTTCCCTGTCCATCACCAACTCCCAGAGCTTACTCATACTCATGTCCATCGAGTCAGTGATGCCATCCAGCCATCTCATCCTCTGTTGTCCCCTTCTCCTCCCGCCTTCAATCTTTCCCAGCATCAGGGTCTTTTCTAATGAGTCAGTTCTTCGCATCAGGTGGCCAAAGTGTTGGAGTTTCAGCTTCAGCATCAGTCCTTCCAATGAATATTCAGGACTGATTTCCTTTAGGACTGACTGGTTTGATCTTCTTGCACTCCAAGGGACTCTCAAGAGTCTTCTCCAATACCACAGTTCAAAAGCATCAATTCTTCGGCGCTCAGATTTCTTTATAGTCCAACTCTCACATTCATACATGACCACTGGAAAAACCATAGCTTTGACTAGACAGACCTTTGTTGGCAAAGTAATGTCTCTGGTTTTTAATATGCTGTCTAGGTTGGTCATAACTTTTCTTCCAAGGAGCAAGCATCTTTTAATTTCATGGCTGCAGTCACCATCTGTAGTAATTTTGGGGATCCCCAAAACAAAGTCTCTCACTGCTTCCATTGTTTCCCCATCTATTTGCCATGAAGCGATGGGACCAGATGCCATGATCTTAGTTTTCTGAATGTTGAGTTTTAAGCCAACTTTTTAACTCTCCTCTTTCACTTTCATCAAGAGTAGCCCTCGCTTGCCACAACTAGAGAAAGCCCATTTGCAGCAAGGAAGACCCAGCACAGCCAAGAAAGAGAGAGAGAGAGATCGCGTGCTTTAAGTTGAGCACATTGCAAATCAGGCTGTAGCCAGCCCGTGAGAGGACATTTAATGTGTATGGCATTCTCCTGTGCCTCCAGCTCCAGTTAGAAAATCTGGGTGCTCCTGTAACACTTGGACTGCTTCTCTGAGCTGAAGGTCATGGCTGTGGCTATGCTGTGCTTTTAATGAGCTAAGCCTTGGGGATGACTTGGGTCCTATGAATAACCAAGGATTGTGAATCTAATTTGCTGCCAAGAGCTAGCAAAGGGAAATCTGAGTGCAGCCTTCCTTCCCACTAGGAAGGAATACATATCAGGACATTTGGCATGTATCATATTTTATTTATTTTTTAATTAAAATAATTTTTTGGCTGTGGCTCACAATTGCGGGATCTTAGTTCCCTGATCAGGGATTGAACGCCAGGCTATGGCATTGAAAAGGCTGAGCCCTAACCATTGGACCACCAGGGAATCCCTGATCATGTTTTAATTGTCATATTTTGGGTTAGGAAACATGGAAGATCAATATTTATTTATATTCTTTCATTCAACAGATACTTATTGAATAATTCAAGTATTCTAGGATTAGACAACAGGATGATCATTCAGAAATAAATATATTCTTAAAAAGCACCCAGTCAGTACAGAAGAGTGATAAAGACATCACAAAACAACTTGGGAAGTGTTATAATGGATGGAAAAGTGCCTGGAGAAGGACATGAGTGATAATTCTGCATGAGAAGTTGAGAAAGGCTTACAGAGGTGGGGGCTTCTGTGGAGCCTAGAGGAATCTGTGGGAGATTGAAAAACAGGAGACAATGTTGGCACAGAGGTAGCAGTGGGGTGTGAGATACAATCTAGGAAGAGGAAGAAGAAATGTTCACAGATTCCAGAAGACCACAGTGTGTATGAGTAGAGAGGTTTTTCTGGCCAAGAGAACGGAAGTGAGGCAAGGAAGGCTTCACGGTGAGTGGCCTTGAGCGCCCGTTGAGCGTTAATCGAGTCAGATCTCTGTCCTGAGGGAGATGTAGAACACTGAAGACTTCTCAACAGGGATACAGCAGAATCAGATCCGTGTTCTGAGGACTTCCGTGGTGGTCCAGTGGCTAGGACGCCACACTTCCAATGCAGGGGGCCCAGGGTCTGATCCCTAGTCAGGGAATAAGATCCCACATGCTGCAATGAAGACTGAAGAGCTCACATGTTGCAACTAAGACCCAGAACAGCCATGTAAATAAATAAACATTAAAAAAAAAAAAATCTGTGTTCCGGAAGTAGAACTCTGGGGACAGCCTGGTTAATACACAGAATTCTCCAATCCTCATTTCTGTTTGGGTTTGGGATGACCTGAAAGGAAGCTGAGCTGGGGCCGTCCTTGTTTCTAATCCAGGCTTGCAGAGAGCACGCCCAGGAGACTGGGTGGGTTGACAGCACGGGCCTTGTCCCCATTTTCTGATACCCTGTGTCTCAGGACATGACCCTCTGCCACCCCAAGTTCAGAGGACAGAGTCTGTAGACCTATGACATGAGCCTCACACCTGTGCAGACTTTTACATGTTGTTTTTTTTTTTAATTTTATTTATTTACTTATTGTTGGCTGTGCTGGGTCTTTGTTGCTGAGGGCTTTTCTCTAGTTGTGGCGAGCAGGGGCTGCTCTCTAGTTGCGGTGCACAGGCTTCTCTTTGCAGTGGCTTTTCTTGTTGCGGAGCATGGGCTTTAGGTATGCGGGCTTCAGTAGCTATGGCACATGGGCTCAGTAGTTGCAGCTCCCGGGCTCTAGAGCACAGGCCCAATACTTGTGCAACATGGGTTTAGTTGCTCCGAGGCATGTGGGATCTTCCTGGACCGGGGATCGAACCCGTGTCTCCTGCATTGGCAAGCGTATTCTTTATCACTGAGCCACTAGGGAAACCCTTACATCTTACAGATATTCTTAAATACATTAGATGATGTATGGTGTGAATTCTTATCCTTACTTTACAAATTGAGAAGCTGAGTCTTAAATCAAGGAAATGACTATTCATACAGCAAGAAGTAGGAAAATGGGGACTCAGCTGTGCAGTGTATCTCACCCGGCTCCAGGATTCCTTCCGCTGCTCTACGACTTCTTCCCCAAGCCACCCTTCTCCCCCATGTCTCCCTCCAGAGCATCTGAAGAAAGTTAGTGAGAAAGCTGACAGACACAAGAGCTGGAGGATATTAAAGCTCTTTGATAACTTCTCAAGTTCCTTTAGACCATTGCTTATTTAAGACACCTAAAAATAGGCCTCATACATCTCGAAGCTCAGTGACAGCTCTGGGTTTGTTGGACTGTGCATTCTGAGTCTCATTCTCCCCCTTGCAGCTGGAGAGGACTTCACCTCTGTGGTCTCAGAAATCATGATGTACATCCTCCTGGTCTTCCTTACTCTGTGGCTGCTCATTGAGATGATATATTGCTACAGGAAGGTCTCGAAGGCTGAAGAGGCGGCCCAAGAAAATGCGTAAGTCCAAAGATGCCAAAATAGGGATAGCCTGCACCTTCAGAGTGCTTGCTCTCATGGGTAAGGTGGTGAGCGATTTACACAGTCCTCCACTTTCCCTCACAACAACCTTTAAGGTAGGCAGCAGGCATATACCCATTTTACAGATGTGAAAGTTGAGCCCGAGACCCTTTGCCCCAGACCATTATAAGAAGCAAAGCAAAGTTTGATTTCATGCCTTTCATTCTTAGCCATCAGGTAAGCCACCAGTTGCCACTACAATCCCATAAAACTGCATTTTATGACCATTTTCTAGATGCTGAAGCAGCTCACAGAGCCTAAGTGGTTTGCTGAGGCTGCACCTCAGCATGAGGTGGAGAGGAGAGGCTGGAATTTGAACCGAAGAGTATCTAATGTCCATGCTCTTCCCATCACATTCAGCTGTTTGCTGTAAACCACAGAGCTCATCAGGCTACCTGGGCCCTGCCCTTTATTAGCTAAGGAGCTCCAAACATGTTCTTCCCTCTGGAGCTTGGCAGTGACTGAATATCCAGAGAAGGGCTCTACCGCTTCAGTGTTCAGAGGGTGCCCTGGCCATTTTCACCAAGGCTCCAGTATATGGGACAAATGACGGGATCTGAGGGGCCACATTGGCCTCTTATTTGGAGAGACGAAAGACAGAAAATAACCCTCACAGATGTACATAGCTGAGGTGATAATCAAAATCTAGGCTACTGTCACCTGGAAATGCTTGATAAGCTAAAGTACCATTTTTCATGATATCTGTCATCTCGGGAAAGTAAAAAATTACAATTGACCAAGATATAAAGATGGAAAGAAATGATATGCTGGGGAGGCTGTCAGTCTTGGTGACCTAGGCGATCAGATTGTAGTGCTAGAGCATAGTAAGTGGCCACACCTGGACAGGAAGCCCCACACTTGGACAGGAAATGGCCACCCTTGGACAGGAGGTACCCACAGTTGGGCTAGCATAAGAAACAGAGTTGGAACTGAGGTCACCAGAAGAGCTAGGATCCTCAGAGGGTTACAACTTGTGCAAAGTATTGATCTCAAAATAATCAGTGCACCAGCCCAGCAAAAGCCAAGGAAACATATCTACTTGGTCTGCCTCCAAGTACAATCATAAAAGATTCTTGAGAATTGATAACCACGGATCTGCTCTCACAGTGTTTGGGATTTAAATTTATACTGCCCACATGATCCAGGAGCCTGTAAGCTGAGAAAGTCAATAAAAAAAATTAGTCCCCAGACAGTGATAACTGTGTAAAAACAAATGAAAAACTATCCTGAAGGGACCCACTTTCCGTTGAGGCTTAATAGTGCTCTTCCGATAAAGCACTGCTGAATCTGATTCTACAGTCTGATCCCAAACTATAAGACACAGCAGGAAATAATTCAGCACGAGCAAGAGAAATAACAAATGGCAGGATTAAATCCCAGGAACTTCAGACACAAGAAGGGTCTGGTAAAATACAGAACATAAGTTTGTTTGAAAGAATGAAAACAATAAGAGGAGGAACCAAAGCGTAAGATTAGAATCAGTTGCTAAGAGAAAGGAACAAGCAGTTCTCTCCCAGATTAATCTGCAAGTGCAGTAAAATTCCAATCACAGTACCCATGGGATTGTTCAAGGCCCTCGATAAGCTGATCTTAAAAGTCATACAGGGGCCCAAAGGCTAAAACTAGTTTTAAGCCAGAGGATGGCCAGTAGTAAATATTTTAGGCTTTGCAGGCTACAGAGGGTCTCTTCACCTACTGCTCTTTCATTTTGTTTGTGTGCAACCCTTTAAACAGGTAACAACCATTATTAGCTCATGGGATATAGTTTGCCTATTTTCAAAGAGAAAGTTTTGGGGAAGGATAGGACTCTTCCTATCAGATACAAAGGTTACTTATAGAGCTGGACTGACATAGACATACAACAGGGGTAAACAGAAAAGGCAGAGAGCCCCCAAAAGGTTAATGCCTATATAATAATAATAAAACCCCACTGGAACTTCCTTGGTGGTCCAGTGGCTAAGACTCCAGGCTCCCAATGCAGGGGGCCTGGGTTCTATCCTTAGTCAGGGGACTAGATCCTACATGCTACAACTAAGACCTGGTGCAGCCAATAAATAAATAAATAAACAAATAAAATAAATATTTTTTTTAAAAAACTGAAGGAAGAATGAACTGTCCAGTAAATAGTATAAGGACAATTCTTTATCCATATAGAAAATAAAACAGACTAAACAAAAATAAGTTGTGAGAGGATTTAAGACAAGATAAAATGTAAAACTATAAAATTCTATTAGGGAATACAAGTGCATGCATGCTATGTTGCTTCAGTCATGTCTGGCTCTTTGCGACCCCACGGACTGTAGCCTGCCAGGCTCCTCTGTCTGGGATTTTCCAGGCAAGTGCAGTGGGTTTCCAAGCCCTCCTCCAGTGGTCTTCCCCACCCAAGGATCAAACTTGCATCTCTTATGCCTTCTGCCTTGGCAGGTGGGTTCTTTACCACTAGTGCCACCTGGGAAGCCCATAGGGGATATAAGAAAATATCTTTATTACCTGAGAAGACAGAATTTCTTAAAATACAAAAGACACAAATCAGAGAGGGGAAAAAATGATAACTTTTATTACACTATAAGTAAAGACAATCAACAGACTGGGAGAAGATATTTTTAGGACATGAAACCATCAAGAAAAAAGATAAATATCTCAGAAGAAAACCTGGGAAAGCAAATGAACAGTCATATCACAGAAGTACACACCCACATTGCTTATATGCTTATGAAAAAGATGCTTAATATCACCAATAGTCAGGAAAATGAAAACATTTTGTTTCCCATCCATCAGTTTGGCTGGTTTAATCTAACAGTATTAAGTTCTTGAGAACAATGTGGATAAATGAGAAGACTCATGCATTGCGTATGGAAGGAAAAAAACCAAAACTCTTGATTCTAGTCTGCTGAAAGGGCCATTCTCCTTTTCTCTTGGGTAACACGGCCAGGAGGAGATGCAGAGACCTCCTGTTTGAGAGACATCCTTGTTCCTAGGCCCTCGCTCCTTCCCTTTTCCTGTTTCCACTTCTGAATACAAAATGCACTGATTTTCTTCCCTGTCTGTCCTCCAACAGGTCTGACTACCTGGCCATCCCATCGGAGAACAAAGAGAACTCTGCAGTCCCAGTGGAGGAATAGAAGGGGTCAACTTGAGGTGATGTACAGGGAAAGGAGGGGCAGGTAGATAAGGAGGCAGGTGTACAGGTGGCCTTGTTACGCACAGACCAAGGTGACTTGAGATTTGGTCCCTTAGATTTCTACTCTACATCGAGTCCCCATCCTTAGGGTCCATCTTAAAGTTGATGCCCAAGTCATAAAGCTCTGTGCAAGATTCAAGTCCTTCAAAAGGTGAATTGCTTTGGCCTGAGTGTTGGGGGCAACTTGAATTCCTTACACACAGTGACAGAAAGTAATTCCCCTTCTCCCTCGTATGTAAGGATCGTGGATTAGGTCAGTCTTTGGCTGGGATAGACTGGGCTGGCAATTCTCAGTGAGCCGTTTTACCACTGGTAGGTGGCCTGAACACCGAAGGGCTGGCTGTCCAGGTCCAGTGATGTCAACTGCATCAGGAGGGTGCCCCAGGGACCACATCACTTCCCTTCGTGCGTCCATCCTTTCAGTTCATTCTTCATACATCCACTCACCTCTGAACTTTCACCTCTGCCTTGCTAACTCCATCAGACCTCTACACACCTCAAGACTTTGCCAGAACTGAGGAGCCAACATTTCTACATGACTCAATCTCAGCCTGCCCTCACTTTCAAGCAAGTGGCTCTCATGCCAACTGGACCCCTCCTCTGTGCTCCATTCAACTTAGAACATGTGCTGGAGGTGGACACGTGCATCAGCTCCCTCTGGCTAGCGCTGGCTTACTCTCCCATTGCTGTGAGTGGATGTCTTCTTGGAAGGAAGCAGGAGTGATGGATTTGGGTTAAAGCAAAAGTGTCATGAAGTGAGATTTCTTGAAGGAGACTTGGGAAGTCATACAATGTGTTCATGACCCTCCTGGGGGATAACATGTGTGTATCTTCCCAGGTGAGCATACCAACTGAGATGGCTGGGTGGTAGTGGGCACTGGGAGTGAAATCTCAATGTTCTTCTCAAAATTTTTGTGGATCAGTATTATCACGCATTCTATAGGAGGCACCCGAGACTCAACTCTAAGAGACCTTAAATGATAAACTGAAGCAGATATAAGCCCAAGGCACTGCCCACTTTACGCTTCCCAAGATGGGGTAATTTTATGAAAAGACTTCGAAATTGAATTTGGCCATGGCCTTGTCTCTTTCATAAGCACAGAAATGGGTGGATTACCTGGCTGAGGTGAAGTCTGATTCAGGTAACTAGAAACTGGCCAGAAAGGCAGTGGACTTGAAGAATTCCTTTAGTGAAAAGATTTGTGAATCTGAGACATCTTCCAGAAGGACAGTGGATCTGGGAATGGTATTGAACTAAGAAATGTGTTTTTAGTCTGAGACGGATGATGGCAAATGAGTGAGGTGATAGGAGTGGGGCTAACCTGGGAATTCATAATGTCCAGGGTTTGGTTTTTTTTTTTTTCCTAGGTGTTAGGAGAGCAGATGAACACTGCAGAAATCTTAGTCGATATCTCATATTTCACTTTGAATGACTGGTTACGTGTGATGTCCTTCGGCACTCTGTGATGGGAGGGGGAAGGATGCTTTATGGGGGGTGAGAAGATGAAATGACTGGGATCTGATGAACAAGATATCCCCCAGATCAGAGGGAACTTCTGGGGGGAAGATCCTGCTCCCTTGGCCTTGGGTCTCACCTGAGAAACTCAGTTCATCTCTGCCATCCCAGGGAAGAGTACCTGAAATAAGTCCTTGTTCACATATTTGAGTGTTGGATTTTATTGAAGAAAACACGTTCCATAAATTCAAGGCCCTTCTCATTGATAATTTCCCACACAATCCCTCTGAAATAGGAGACAGAATATAGATTTTCCTTACTTTATAGTGAGGAAAATAGGCCTGGATTACTGTGAGGTTTTCCTAGTCATGTGGCTGGTGCATAGAAGCTCCTTTTGACCATGCATCTAACCTGTGATCAAGAGTGCATGTTTGTCTTTTTTCCTTTTCAAAAGCCCAACTCAGGTGTTCCCTGAGTGAATTTTAATGAAGTTGAATGGTACCTCTTTTTTTCTTATTTATCCTCGCAAGTAATCTCCTGATTTCTCAACTCTTCTCATCTTTAATACTTTATTAGGTTATATGACTTACCAAGCATTTTAATTTCAGTTATCTTATTTCTCCTCCATAACTAGCTCTGTGAGGTGGATACTGCAAGTACATTAACAAATGAAGGAATGGGCTGCCTGAGGCTGATAAGCTTTACCAAATCATAAGTTCATACAGGTGGTAATGAACTAGAACCTGGAGAATGAATGAATCTGGAGAACTAGAATCCAGGTCTTCTGAGCTCCCTGCCCAACCCTCTTTCCACAGAGACCACAGCTGCGTCCTTTCCTCTCATCTCTTTACTTCCACCTCATCTTTGCCTCTCCTGCATGTCCTGAGATATTAAACATCTCTCATCCCTAGTCCCACTCAAGCACTCCTCTACCACTTGGCTTCTTGAGCCATGCTAGAAACGTGTTTTCACAGGCTATCTCATTTTGCTTTTCCCCTTTTTGTTGGTTTGTACCTCATTATTTCCTCTGAGTTGCAATTAAACTCCTTCCTGGGAGACTTGATCATGACTATATATCCACAAGATACTGTGATCACCAGCCTACTTCAAATCCTCACCCACTTCCTGTTTCACCACATATCCCTACAAAGGACTCAGATAAATGTGCACTGCTCTGGAAGTTTTACCTGGCATGCTGTTCTTATTAAAGGGCTTAGAAATGTTCTCAAGGGCTATCATCACTCTAGGAACCCCATCTGTTGTATTGGTGCTGGATATTTCCCATGACTGATCCTTAATACAGTTCACTCATGGGCAGTTAGGCTTGGTCTGGTTTTCCCTTTCCTTAACAGCCAGTGAACGTCACCGCTCAACTCGGTTGGCCCTGTAAGCACCTTGCCCTACTGACTTATACCAACAGCTCAGCCTTGCCTCACAGCCCCAGCTCCTGCGTGGAAATAACCTTGAAGGTCTGTTCCCATATCAGCCTTTATTTTCAGTCCATTTAAAAGCATTATCCTTCAGTGCCACCAGCCCTCCAAACACGCACACACCCAGACTTCTGATTCTCTGAGTTTCTGGTTTCTCCTTAGAGGCCAAACTAGGAATGTTAGTCAGAATTTTTCAAAGCAGGAATAGGCTGGAAATATGTTATCGAGTTAAGAATGGTTAACAGAAGAGATAGCTCCTTTTCTTCCCCCCAAATTACTACATCAAAAAGAAAAACACACCCATCTCAGAATGTGGCAAAAATCAGAGAGGAAAGACCATAGAGCTATATCTTGGCAGGAAGAAGCAAGGAGCTAGATAACGTTTCAGAATATATCTTGGTTCCCCTTCCCTTGGGGACCTTGGGCTTCCCTGGTAGCTCAGATGGTGAAGAATCTGCCTACAATGCAGGAGACCACGGTTCAATCCCTGGGTTGGGAAGATCCCCTGGAGAGCAGAATGGGAACCCATTCCAGTATTCTTGCCTAGAGAATTCCATTGACAGACCACGGGGTCGCAGAGTCAGACATGACTGAACGACTAACACACCCCTTCCCAAGTGGAAATGGAAAAATAAAAAAGCACCATCTTCGCCCCTCCTTTTGTAAATGAAAAACCCCTAACCCTGCGAATCCTCCTAGTTACTGCAAATGTATCCAGATAGTATAGTACCTGGGGCATCATTATGCCCATGATCCATTCATTCTGCATTTCAGCACCCACTCTGTGTCGAGTACCAAGAGAGCCCCTGAGTGTGCCCTGTGCTCTTAGGTTTTTGTTTTTTTTTTAATCATCACTCAGGCCTTTCCTAATCTCTAAAACTCCACCGTGGTAGATGATTCATGTCTAGCTACCCCTCCCTTTCCTTGAGTCTGCGGTAGGACCCAGTAGATGAGCACTTGAAGCAAGTCTGAATTGTAGATCAGATTTAACCCCTATCACAGCCCAGCTAAGCCTCAAAGCTGGTACTATTCTTTTCTTCCCCGCGTGGCAAGAGATGCGGCTGACGGGCAGTGTGTGTGACAGGGAGGGAGGCGCTGAAGGATGAGTGCTTGTAGGTTTGTGAAGCAGCGTCAAACACCATCAGCAAACTCGTGCAGCCGTGGACTTGACGGAACTTGTTACCACGTTATCAGCTTTGCGTGGCTTTTTCTTGATTTTCCACAGCCCATCTTTCCCCGAACTCTAGAAATGTTCTTCCTGACCACTCAAGATTTCAACAACCTAATGCCCGTTGGTGGTGTTTTTCAGTAAACTCCTTGTTCATGTCAATAAAGTATCTCTAAACATGGCTTGCTTCGGTTTTGCTTCACTTTGTCTGCTACACACATTCCGGCTTCTACTTGCTCTCCCAGCCTGCATCAATTCTTAAACTCAAAATCACTGGATACAAGCCCGGAGAATGCAAACTACATTTAATAGTCTAGAATTAAACGCATCATCTCCCCATCTCCCTTCCTTCCTTACCTACCCAAATACACAGGAATCCCAGAGTCTCTGTGTTCTCACCTGAATGACATCACACAAGTCTCCTGCCAGGTGGTGGAGGGGTTCCCAGAAAGGAAGACCTAGTAAAGGAGGGCCCCCCCTTACCAGGTCATCTAACATAAATAAAGTAAAGCTGTCCGCCAATGTCCATCTTCCTAGAAGGGCCAAGGCCCCCAAAGGGAGAAGTTACCCAAGAAACTGTCATTGGTATTCACAGTCTATCATATGCTTCTGTAATAACAACAGTACTGATTAATAATGAAATCAATATAAAATTATCTTAGTATAGTACTAGCCACTATACTAAGAAACACACATACATATACATCAATGTATTTTATATTATCTAAAAATAAACTTAGGCTTGGAGTAAGGGCTGGGGCCCAAGGACAAGCCTGATAAATAGTGATGCTTCAATCTGGACTCAGATCTGATTCCCAGACTTCTTCTCCATTCCACTTCATGAGGCTGCCGCCCTCCCCCTGGAAGGAGGTCTTAGATGTTGAGTGGCTGGCAGTGCGCCTGTCTGAGTGAAGGGGTCCCCAACCTTTCTGGCACCAGGGGATCAGTTTCATTGAAGACAGTTTTTCCATGGACCGGGTGGGGATGGTTTCAGGATGACTCAAGCACATTACACTTATTGTACATTTTATACCATTATTTTTACATCAGCTCCACCTCAGATCATCAAGCATTAGATCCCAGAGGCTGGGAGCCCCTGCCTGAGCTTGTCTGCAAACAGATGCCTTCCAGGCTTGCAGTGACACCTGGGAAGACCAAAAACATCTGGGACAACAAGCAGTGATGAACCAAGCAATGAACACACACACCATTAATGATTCGTAGTTCAGCATTTTTTTCTTTTAATTCATACTGTACTTCCATGGCTCTAGCTACTTTACATTAAGATTGGACCGGGAAGCCTTGAATGTTTCTAGGTACTAGCAGTAAGTTTTCAGACCTTGCGCACAGCGCCAGGCAAAGTAAGTTACAGATCCAAATGCAAATGGCCAGAGAATTCGACTGCAATCAACCTGCATTCCTTCCCTTGTATGGCCCAGTGCAGGTGTTGGGGGCTGCTCCCTCTGCCTCACCCCACTCCACCCCAGGTCAGGGTTATCCAGGGGCCGTGGTGGCCTCTGACCCATCCCTCCCCACCTTGGAGTCCAGGTTGAGTCAGGGGGAAAGCACCATGGGTTTGGGAAGATGATATCGTCCATGCAGAGAGTGGTCTGGCCCTGGAGTGCAGGACAGAGAAACGTGGGAGCCACACACTGGTGCTGGCAACAATGGCTGCTTTTATTCAGCAATCCTGGCGCGCGGCACCCAGGCCTACTCCCCAGATGGAGTCAGCTGTTCCTGCCTGGAGCAGAGGCCCCCGTTTTGCTTCTGCAGCGTCTCCTCGTGTTGAGAGAAGTAGGCAGGGCCGAGGGGCAGAAGTGACAACGTCCTTTACGCCTTCACATGTCGGGTACATCATCCGGCATCAAACTCCTAGCAGGCAAGGTGCTTCTCGCCAGCAGCCAAGGCTCCAATCCGGGCTCCCAGGCCTGCTGAGGGCCTCGAGTTACAACAGAAAACAATGCCCAAGACCCCTGAGCTTCACACACAACATCGGAACAGGGAGCTGGCTGGGCCCGTCACAGCCACGGCCGGAGCAGGAGTGAGGTAACGAGGTGGGCAGAGAGGTGCGGGGGGAGCTCTCTACACCATGTGCAAGTTCCTGCTCCACATCAGGAAAGCAGGGGGGTGAAAAGACAGCCTTCCAGAAAAATGTTCCTCCCGGACCCAAAACCGCATCTTCTGGAAGAAAACTAGAGGTGGAGGGGAGCGGGGCCAGCCCTGCTGGAAGTTGGGGGATGTGGGCAGAGGATGCAAGTGGTGGATGGGGTGATTGTCCCACTGCCTAGAGACGAAGGTTGGAGGAGGAGAGGGTCAGGAAGAGAGGTTCTCAAGCTTCCTAGTGGAGTGGGCAGGTGCAGTCAGGGGATGCCCTGCCACCTGGGGGGAGAGAGGAGAGTGCTATTCTCCTGGGGCCCCTGGGAGGATGGGCTGGCCTTGGCTGCTCTGCAGAGCTAAAGATGAAGCATAGAGGGCACAGGAAAGATCCTGCTGAGACCACACAGTCCAGAAAGATCCTTCCCTTAATCCCGCCTCTAGGATTTCACCCTAGAGATGCTGCCTGCAAACTTATAGACATGGTCAAGCTTGTGTCACAGACACGGCAATGAAGAGAATCCACTTCTCTCAAAGCATTCCTCTAGGTTTCTTGGTCCTCCGCCTTCCTGGTAATCTCAGGTTCTTAGTGTCAGCGTTCTAAGGCAACCCAAGGATTTTAGCCAAAGCTCCATACTTAATCCAAACCCCAGTGAGGTTAGAGACAAAAGAGAGGTGGTTGAATCAGGAATGACTTCTCCCCACCTTTTGCTCTAGCAAAGAGAAAGAAGGATGGACAGATGAAAGGCTTCACAGCCCAGGGATGGAAGACAAGGTTAGTCCAAGATGATGTCCTTCTTCCCACCCTCCTCCTCTTCCCAGCTTACAAAAGTTCCAAGGAAGGAACTCTTCGAAACTAAGACTAGGCCAACAGAGGAAGAAACATCCTCCCAGGTTAACACTGGACAACACAGCAAGCTTGATCTCTCTTTCTCATCTCCCTCTCCCACCCATTCATTGGACCTCCCTAGTCCTCTTAGCCCTTAGAATAAAATTTTACTACCCTGGATTCCCCGGGAACCCTGACACTACCCTACAACTCATCTAAACAGCAGAGAAGCTCTTGTCCAGAAGGCCTGTCCTCTCTTGGCAGGGCGCCTTCCAAGTTTGAGAAAGCCCAGCCTGGCCAGGCTCTGACCCAGCCTCCAAGACCATGTGAAAGCTAGAGCTGACCTTAGGATAGTCTAGGTCAGGCCCTGAAGCTTAGAGGGCGGGTGTGTATGTGTGTGTGACTTGTCCAAAGGCGGGGCCAGGACTCAGGCCCAGGTCTCCTGACCCTCTCAGACCAGTGCCGTTACCAAGAGCTCCAAACTGCTGATCCTACTGTGCTGCAAAGCTACCCCTTTGTCCCAGGATGGGGACGGGGCAGCAGAGAGTCACAGACATGGTTGGCCTTGCCAACACCAGCCTCGTCAATTCCCCCCCCCAGTCAGTGGGAGTGGACTGCAAACCTTACTATTGTTCTCACCTGTCTAGAAACTGCAAAACCTTTTGCAGAAAGTGCAAACACTCACATGTCTCACTACATGATGCAGAAAGACTCCTGTATGACTGAGTTCTTATGTAGGAAAGGGAAAAAAAAGCCCTGGCGAGGAGAAATAACATCAGAAATGGCAGTTTTAACACTCCCTTACAAGCCAGGCTGCCAGCCACAAGTTACCATGTCATTTACATGTTTCACTCCCAGACTGATCTGCAAGAGTGAGGTCCCTTCTCTTTGACAGGTTACCGAGTAAAAGGGAACAGCTTTTGTCTGGGAGTGAACAGAGGTGTTGGTTTTCTCCTGGTTTGAGAAAAGGCCTATAAATGATCCAAGATTCTTAGAAATGAGGCAAGCCAAGAGATGCTTCTCATGTGTACACACTGTCTCCTGCCCAAACCCCCAGAAATCCAGAGGGTTCCTTGCAGAGTTCCCTGTCACTGCTTCTGCCTGAGAGGGGCCTGTGAGCTGAAGCCAAAGTAAAACAATCCCACAGAGTCAGGCCTACTTCCACCACTTTATTGCCAGCAAATAGCCCTTTTCAAGTCACCCTGAAGGTCCCAATACACTACTTTTAATAACTGAATAATTTAAATAAATAAATATGCATGGCATAAATTAGAGAATTTACCATTTGTCCTTTCAAAAGTTTCTGAGAATACTTTTGACTTCTAGCTACTCCAACAAGAAAGTTCTTAGCAGCCTGCACTCTGCAGCTTGGGTCCTGTAAGCTTTGATGCTCATCAGGGTCTCCCATTCAAAGTCCTGGTCAGGGCTGATCTTGACGGGCTGGCCTGTGGGCACATGCACCCTTCACAAGGATTCCATGCAACTCCATTTCCTCATATCTCCTTTTCTAAATGAGGGCTATCAGTTCCAGATGACCCTCATGGAACCTTCTCATCCTACCTAGTTGCAGCATCTTTCTGTCTTCTCTTCCTACCCTTAGGGCAATAACAAGAACCTCTTTTTCAGACAGAATGAAAAGTTAAAAACCTTTTTTTAATTGCCAAAGTGGGATGCTCAGGCCAGTCTACGAGAATATAATATAGCTCTTCTTTTTGGCTAGGTGAGTGATCAACTCTCCCTTCCCTCTGCCTGTTCCATTAAGAGGTCTGCTAGAACAAGAAATCTGGAAGAGCTCTCCTTGCCAAATTGGTATAATCCCTTCCTGATAAGAATCTCTACAAGCCCTGCCTGGGGCTGGCAGGATTCCTTGGGTCATCACAGGAAGAAACAGCAGTTAGTGTGAAGGATGCTAAGCACGTGCAGCAGGGCCCCATGAGGTCAGAAGAATCACGGGTTCTGTAAGCCAGTTCCCAAAGGCCCTCAACAACTCACTTTCCTAACCCATGGCCTTCTTCCTATTCCTTAGTGATCTCGTACCTCTCTGGGGCCAGAGGCCAGGGAAGGCTTTGCTCCTCCTGCTAGAACTTCCATTCCTAACTCAGATAAACAGGGTCTGGAACAGCCCCCAGTGGGGCAGACTTGATTGGCTTTTTCCTGCCCAAACCCATACACTGGGGCCAAATTCATTCCTTCCAAGGCTTAGGTCTTCTTTCATGGGCAAAGTATCTCAGATAGTCATCTCCCTTGACTAAGTAGGTTCCTCAACGAGAGGAAATGATGCTGGCAGCCAGAAAGTGCGTGGATGTTGGTGCTCACTACTCAAAGAGGAGCTCTGTGATGAGACCCTCCATTCCGTCCATGGCTAATACATTCACCTTCTCAAACCCTGGAGGTCCTAGAACACCCTGATTCACCCTAGAAATCAAAAGACAGCTCAAAGGGAAGGGGTTAGAGCCACAGACCTGACTTGCTTACAATCACTGAAAGAGAAGTTTACAAGATCAAAAACGCTCCACCCTGACTAATAAACAATGTGCTCTTAGGGCACAGAGGAAAAATAGGGCTTTAGGCACTAAAAAGTGACACTTCACCCAGATCCAGCCTGGGAAAAGACCAGAGAGAAGGGGGTGGGGTGGGAAAGGAAGGAACCCCCACCCTTACTGGGTCCACACCCCACGCAGGTTAGAGGAAGGTGCAGGGGGTAATGGAGGAGGATGCCCTTCATCAGAACACCAGCCCTTAGGAGCCTGCAGCCACGAAGCCCAAACCCTTCAGAGACGCCTGCCCAGACGGCCTGCGGGACCCCTTCAAGGGACTCGTGGTGCGCGGTCCACGCACATGGGGCGGCCTTGTACAGTGGAGCTTAGATCGGGCTCCTGCCCTGGACGCTTCCTCTTTCCCAAGAGAACATCTTGGGGGAAGCGTGGGGTAGGGAAGAAAAGATTCTCTTCTGTTTTGGAAACAAACCAAAAGGGGATTCGGGAATGAAGCACCTTAAGCAATGCCCCCCTTGAGACCTCTTCTCGCGACCCCAGGGTCTTCACAGGCATAACTTTGGCTCGACATCTCCCTTCTCAGAGCCGAGAGTGGTCAGCAAGGAAAAGGGTGGGGACGACAGGATGGGGAGCAGGAGGGTCGGGGGAGGTCGGTGCTGAGAGGCGGTCCCTGCCCTCCTCGGCGCTCCGCCGGCCAGCGCAGGGGGCGGCCCTGCTCCTTCTCCCTGGTACATAGGCATTAGCTCTTTTTAAAATCTGTATATAATATATATATTTATATCTGTATATATATATATTTATATATATATTTATATGGTCTCTGTACATGTATTGCACAGGCCTCCTGCAGCCACCCCAGCTCCTGCCTTGTCAGTGGTACCGGTTCCTCTTCTCTTCGCTTTCTGACGTGTAGTCTCGGGACCTGATGCCATTCTGAAGATTGATGAGTGAGTCCTTCATCTGTAAGACAAGGAAGCGCGCCCCAGCCCGGGTTTGTGCCCTCAAGTGGGCTTCTCCATCCAGCAGCACCCACCGTGCCTGAGTATGGGAGGTCCCCTGCCACGCCAGGGAGCTGAAGGGGGCAGGCTCCTAAAAGAGGGTGGTTCTCCAGGGACACAGCCTCAGGGCAAAGGGGGACAGCTGATCTATTAAGAGCACCGGGCACCCCCAGGGTAAGGGTCACTGTGTCACTGAGTCTCACCCTCCCCCTCACCCCATGGTCCTCGTCGCTCTGAATTAAGAATTCTCTCAAAGTTTCCACTGCCATCGGGACCTGCATACAAGGCCCCTGGCTTGGCTGGCTTGGTCTTCTCCTCACTCAACTTGGCTTCCTGCTGATCCCAAGTATACTGCCCTCCTATCCTGGACAGTTGCCACGCTGTCCTCCCCAGCTCAAACACTTCTCTCTTGCCCATCAATCTTATGCATCTACTATTTTTTTTTTATAAAGTTTTTTTTTGTTTTTTGATATGGACGCCTTTTAAAAGTCTTTATTGAATTTGTTACAATACTGCTTCTGGGGACTTCCCTGGTTGTCCAGTGGCTAAGACTCCGCACTCCCCATGCAGGGAGCCCGGGTTCGATCCCTGGTCAGGGAACTAGATCCCGCATGCCCCAACTAAGACCCAGCACAGCCAAATAATTAAACAAAAGTAAATATTTTTAAAAATATATTGCTTCTGTTTTGTTTCTTGGTTTCTGTGCCATGAGGCATGCAGGATCTTACCTCCCTAACCAGGGATCGAACCCTGTACCCGCTGCGCTGAAAGGAAAAGTCTTAACCACTGGGCCACCAGCGAGGTCCTTCACCCATCTACTGTGAAGGCCCAGAACAAACCCAACTCTCTGTGGCTCACAGCCCTCTCTGTCCCTCCTGGCCTTTCATGTACCACTCCCTAGGGTTCTGCACTGCGGTCATCTTGAATGCCTTTGTTTCAGGCGTGTTGAGACGGCACTGTCCTATCCTTCCTTTATTCACCACGGGTGCCACGCAGGGAGCTGAGAAGGCTCCTGGCTGTACCCATATCACTGAATTAACGGAATCCTAACTGAATTTCTTAACCTCCTGTAAGAAACACACGCATCCCACATCACAGGATGGAGTCTACACGGGGCAATTCCAGCGAGAGAATCCTAAAATGAGGTCCCCCACAACACAACATGTTTCAACCCTGGCTCTGGATAAGCTGCTTTGTTACAGGCCAGGACAGAGGACATTTCACGGGTCAATAGTTAAGGATTTTGAGAACCTCTGATTTCTCTGCTTAATCCACCACTTTCTTCTCTTTAGTTCTCCTGTATCCTCTGCTCAGTAGGGATGAGGGGCTCCTTAATGTTCTTTTAAAGGGAATGGAATGATGGGAATCCCCTGGTGGTCCAGTGGTTAGGATTTGGTGCTTTCACTGCCAGGACCTGAGTTCAATCCCTGGCTGAGGAACTAAGATCCTGCAAGCCACAAAGAGTGGCTAAAAAAAGGAAAAAAAAAAAAGAGGGGAATGGAACAAGATACTGATTTTTTTTAAAGATTTTTTTGATGTGGACCATTTTTAAAGTCTTTATTGAGTTGCTTCTGTTCTATGTTTTGGATTTTTGGCCGCAAGGCATGTGGGATCTTAGTTCCTTGATCAGGAATGGAACCCATAGCCTCTGCATTTGAAGCTGAAGTCTTAACCACTGAACTGCCAAAGAAGTTCCAAAACACCAATCTTAATGCTTGTAGAGTCAAGTCTGCATACATACTAAGTCGCTCAGTAGTGTCTGACTCTGCGACCCCATGGATGGTAGCCCTCCAGTCTCCACTGTCCAAGGGATTCTCCAGGCAAGAATACTGGAGTGGGTTGCCATTTCCTCCTCCAGGGAATCTTCCTGACCCAGGGATTGAACCTGCATCTCTTATGTCTCTTACATTGGAAGGCGGGTTCTTTACCATTAGCACCACCAGGGAAGCCCATAGATACGAGTCTACCAGGCTACAGATCTGATGGTCCCAAGCTCCTCCTGAAGGAGACCTGCCCTGAACAGGATTCCACGGCTGGAAGAGGATCAGGTCATCTAGTAACTGCCCCTGCCCCTTTAATCCCTAAGTCCCTCACCCCACGCATCACCTCGTCACCGTGGGAGCACTTTCAGAGATGGAACCACAGTTCTTCGAAGCAGCCCATCCCATTTCTGGACTGCTCTAACCATAAGGCGGAGAAGGCAATGGCAACCCACTCCAGTACTCTTGCCTGGAAAATCCCATGGATGGAGGGGCCTGGTAGGCTGCAGTCCATGGGGTCGCTAGCGACTTCACTTTCACTTTTCACTTTCATGCATTGGAGGAGGAAATGGCAACCTACTCCAGTGTTCTTGCCTGGAGAATCCCAGGGATGGGGGAGCCTGGTGGGCTGCCGTCTATGGGGGTCGCACAGAGTCAGACACGACTAAGCGACTTAGCAGCAGCAGCAGCAACCGTAAGGAGTCTGCTTCTAGTTGATGACTCAGAAATCAGATACCCTGTAACTTCTGGCCCTAGTTCAGTCCCTCTTCTAGCTGTTAGAGCCCAACCTCTGAGACCGTCCTCTTCTGCTCACCCACCCAGTCTTCCCTGTTCCCGAGCACATCTTTAATTCTATCGATCTTCCTGATGCGCCAGAGTTCCAGACTCCTTGCTATGCTGTCTACCCTCTTTTGATAAAAAAAAAACGCCTTCCTTAAACGTGGCTCCAGTACTCTAACACGTGATACTTTAAACCCACTGGGGCTTCCCACATGACACAGTGGTAAAGAATCTGCCTGCCAAGGCAAGAGATGCAGGAGACTCAGGTTCAGTCCCTGGATTGGGAAGATCCTCTGGAGAATGAAGTGGCATGGATTCTTGTGAATCCAGTATTCTTGCCTGGAAAGTTCCATGGACAGAGGAGCCTGGTGGGCTACAGTCCATGGGGTCACAAAGAGTCAGACACAACTGAGCGCAGGCTAAACCCATTAAGCTGGATCCTGGTAGTTGAATTAAAATTCTCTCTCCTTAATTGAGAACTAAGAGACCAAACCATGAAGGAGAAAGAAAATTTAATATTAATGAGTGCCTATGTGCCATCAGAGCAAATGTGCAATTTCATGAAGCAACGATTACAATTTCCATTTTATAGATGAAGAAATGGAAGGTCACCCATACAAAATCCTTTACTTAAGGTCAAAAAACTAGTTAGTGGCAAGGGGAGGATCCCACCTTTGTCTGATGAAATGAAGTTAATGATTTCGCCCCAGGAGGACTGTCTTAAATAGATGCATTTAGGTTTCAGATAGCAAGAAGCAGGAAGAAGATGTTACAAAAACAAGACACAGTACAACCTTCTTTTCAGACTCGCAGCACAGCCTCGGAGGAGAAGCTATGTCCTGAAGGCTGGGTGTCGCATCTGTGTTTTGAGGGCAATAGGTGGTGGAGGACGGATGGAACACATCAAAAGGAACTAGAAAGACATGCCCTCTGGGAAGATAAATCTCAGTAAAAAGGGAGCTATCTCTTTAAATGCCTGTCAGATGGCTATGGCTTACCAAGAGAAAAAATATAGCTCTCCTTCCATCTAATCTATAGTTTTTTCCTCTTGCAAATCCACTGTGTTATTTCACTGACGTAACTTTGGGGAACCCGGGTGTTTCCAACAGCTCACTCAAGCTGGCCTGGAGAAGAAAGGATGGAGGAGGAGGTCTGGTGGAGGGAGACGGTGCTCCTCTCAGAGCGCAGGGAAGACGGTCTGTGTCTAGAAGCCCGGGGCAAGGAGGGCAGGTAGGGGCCTCTCACCTGGTCAAGAAGCATCACCGAGGATTTGATGATCTCCCTCCATTTCTGGAGCTCAGTATCGTGGTACTTTTGCTGGGACTCTAAGAGCTGGGCCCACTCTGTCTGGGACTGGGGTAACCTGTGGGGTAGGAGAAGGGGTGCCCCAGCAGCTGGAGTTATGTCCCGTGTGCCCAGAGCCCACATCAAGGTGCTCTGTCCTTCGCGGGCTCTCCTGCCCCAAACCAGAAACGGACTGAACTGCAGGGCCAACTGTCAGAGCTCATCCATGGGCTCATCCCAAGGGCTACACACCCCCACCCCCACCAAGGGCAGCAGGGCCGTCCCAGAGGCTGAGAGGCAGGCGCTGGGACATGCAGGGGCCAGGGAGGGTGGCGAGGGAAGAGGCTGGGGTTACCTTTCCTGGAGCCGGAGACCCTGCCAGGCAGTGAGGGTCTGGGTGGTGTACTCCAGCATCCAGAGTTTGTAGAAGAGCATCACGTTGAGGATGACCAGCAGCACCAGACTGAGGAGGAGATTGGGGGAGGGGGTAGGGGGTGGAAACAGCAGCCATGAGGAGGAGTCTACGAGGGCACCCTCCCTCTCAGAGGCAGGGATGCACCCCACCCCAGAGGCCACCGTCCTTGACCACTGGGTCACCTGAAGCACTGCAGTGAGTAAGTGAGCTGGGGAGGTGGGGGGAGGAATGCAGCAAGGGGGAGAGACAGAGAGAGAGAGAGAGACGCACTCTCACCTGCAGGGGCTGGGGCACAGCAGGAGGACCGTGGAGGGGTGTGTGGGGTGCAGGCCTCAGGAAGGAGAGACACACAATCACCCAGAAGTGGGTGCTGGGGGAAGAGAGGCGGATGGAGAGGAAAAGAGATGAGGGGGTGAAAGAAGCGATCAGATAGCACCTGAAACAGATCCTAATGGGAGCAAGGAAGAAAAGTGGGGAGGAGGCAGAGGTTGGAAATAGACTTGTTCGGGGAAGGGGAGGCTGCGCCTAACTTGAGCCAGAGAGAGTGAGAAAGAAACACCAGGAGCAGAGAAAACAGCAGATGAGGACAGTGAGCAAGGAAGGGGTGGGGCAAGTGTAAGTGGACCTTTGGTATCTCAAGGGAGATCAACTGAGAGGAGGTTCCTCCTACCAACCCGAACCGCGGGAGGAATTTCAGGGGGGTTCCCAGCTCTGACCCCCGACACCTCCCAGGTGTTAGCACAGCTGCCCGAGGGCTCCTGGCTCCTCTGTGCATCTGCCAGAGCCCCGCGGGGGGCACAGGGACCAGCCGAGGCTTCCCAGGGATAGGCCAGAGCTACGAGGAGACAGGGAGCTGGGAGGATAAGCAGGGGTCGGACCCAGTGGGGAATGGAGAGTCAGCGAGGGCCTGAGAACTCTCTCCTCTCGGCCTCAGTGGCCTCAAGGTTCATGGGATGGAGAGACAGGACATAGACATGCAGAACTGGGCACAAAGCCTGGCTCCCGGCTTTGAAGGCTCTTAACTTCCTATCAAGTTTCCCAATAATACCCACTCTACTGGGGTGACTCTGTGCACAGAGGGGGTGTATGTGAAGCCCCCCATGGAAGGGATGTATGTGAAACCCCTCACGAGGGGTGTGGTTACTTTCATTAAAGGAGGAGGTCCAGACACACAAAATGGGAAGATAAATAGATGGAAAAAAGACCAACAAAGAAAAGAAAATCTTTGCCATGTCTCTGACCTTTCAAAATGTGTGGTACATATGGCATGTGTTTCTGTGTTTCTCACCCTGGCTTCCCGGAACTCGGGAAGGCTGTCTTCCTTAAAGGGGTGCTACAGATCCCTGGGGCTACTCAGCTGTGTTCTTGGGGCTCTGAGCTCTCCACAAGGACTTCTAAGCGATGTACTGAATCTCAACGATACCACCTTTAATTGCACCAGACACCTGGATCTTCTGAAAGCCACCTCTTCAAGGTGCCCTGCAACCACTTCAGCACCTGCATTTGGGACTGTGCTTACAGTCTGGCCTGTGCTCAGTGGAGGCCAAGGGACACCCCTTGACGTGGCTCAAGTGAAGGCCTGAGGGTGGTCTAAACAGAGAAAAGATGCGAGGGCTGGATGGCCACAGGGCAGGCTTACGGTGGCGTGGGCCACTTAGACAGACACCCTGCATTGTTCTCGAAGGTTCCACTTGCACACTGGGAGCAGACCCACTGCCCGGACGCTCTAGGGTTGAAAGATGAGGTCTGAATATCCTAAACTATCAGAGCTCCAACGTGACTTAATCCACTATACAATTTACTCAGGCCACCTGATCTTCTCTACTTGCAACAAAACACAGAAAGAGCTAAAACAGAGCTAACCCAAGGTTAGAGTTTTCTGTTAAGCAAACCCAACATCAGAGATTCAGTTTTGACGGTGGTAGTAATGACATTAAAATGCTGCTGCTGAAAGTGGATTTTCACTGGTCTTACAGTTGTCTTTGTATTTACTTTTATAAAAATATGTGGGCTGCTTATACATAGTCATAGTCAGAAGACTTGCATCTATTTTTATGCTGCATATTTAGGTGTGGTGAACAAGAGCACCCCGCCTCCTGACACTCACGGGCCCCCTCTTGCCACCTGGTCCCTGGTCTGTCCTCAGCCCGTCCCCCCTCTCGCGCTCCATACTCGCCGCCATGATGATCTCGTGCACACCATGGCTCTGATGCTACTGACAAATGGATCCGCAACTGCAGCCTAAACTCCCCCTCTAAGCTCCAGGTCCACACTGACAGCTATCTGTCTGTCATGTCCATTCGGACAACCTCAGAAACACTGGGGACTGACAGTATCTTCTGCAACATCTTTTCACTAAGTTCCAGGTTTCTGTCCACGACACAACCCTCACGGGCATGTGGACCCGAAAGTCCTCACTTCGCTATGTAGCCAGGTGGCACAAGCCTTAACCTCTGGGCCCTCTCAGCCCCTGGCCCTCAGCCCGACCAGCCCCTCCCGCTGAGATCACTGCCATCTGCTCCACTGGCCTCCCCGCCTCCCGCCTGTTCTTGTCTATTCTGTAACAATGCTGCCGTCAGGGTGATATTTTTTTAAGTGCAAATCCAACCATGTCAGTGCAGGGCTTCTTTCCCAGTTTCCTGTGGGCAAAGCTGTGTGCCTGCTTCTGTGTTTCTGAACATGCCTCAGTGAAGGCATGAAGGCTGGGGCGTGGGGTGGGCGTCACAGAGCAGGACAGAGCTACGGACAGTCTAGTGCCTGGTACACCCCTGAAAGGGCGGCATCTGGGCAGCTCCTGAGTCCCCAACTCCCTCAGCTGTGCCCCCACATCCCCCAGCACAGCTCCAGGCAGGAAGGGCCAGGCTGTCAGACAGTGGCCCAACCAAGGGGAGGAGCGGTTAGCACTCAGCTGTCTGAGCTGCTCCTGCCCAAGGTGTACGAAAGTCCTTAGAGCAGGCTCTGGGCTTACCCGTCAGAGAGCTGTGTCCTCCCACTTTGTGTGTGTTAGTTACTCAGTTGTGTCTGACTCTTTGCGACCCCATGGACTGTAACCCGCCAGGCTCCTCTGTCCATGGGATTTCCCAGGAGTGGATAGCCATTCCCTTCTCCAGGGGATCTTCCCTACCCAGGAATCAAACCCAGGTCTCCTGTACTGTAGGCAGATTCTGTACCATCTGAGCCTCCAGGGAAGCCCTCCCACCTTACATCCTCATTTCTCTCAATGAACTTCCTGTGCAAGTTACTGAGCCCACAGTTTTATAGCTTATGGCAATGAGTATACATTGCTTACAATAAAATAAGCACGCACTTTTCCTGGACTCCAAAGTCTTGACTTTGTCTGGCCACCCAGTCAAGGGTGGGCCCGTAAGTGCACAGTCCCAATGCCCAGCACAGAGCAGACACCCAGAACACCAGCCACAAACAAAAGGGTGGGCTCCTAAAACGTCTGTGGCATCTCTGTATTAGCATTTATCCAACACTGCTGCTGCTGCTGCTAAGTTGCTTCAGTCGTGTCCTACTCTGTGAGACCCCATAGATGGCAGCCCACCAGGCTCCCCCGTCCCTGGGATTCTCCAGGCAAGAACACTGGAGTGGGTTGCCATTTCCTTCTCCAACGAGTGAAAGTGAAAAGCGAAAGTGAAGTCGCTCAGTCGTGTCCAACTCTTCGTGACCCCGTGGACTGCAGCCCACCAGGCTCCTCCGTCCATGGGATTTTCCAGGCACGAGTACTGGAGTGGGGTGCCACTGCCTTCTCCGATCCAGCACTGCAGTAACCATCAATTCCTGCCCGTCTGACCCACTTGAAATTGAGTTCCTGTCACGGATGCTGTATGCAGTGTTTTCTTCTGAGTCCTGAAGGCCTAGCACACAGTAAAGCACTGAATCAAACAGAAAAAAGCAGCAAAGAGGCAAGGAGTGACAGACAGAGCAACGGATCTGGAGAGAGACTAGAGGAGAAAGCAAGAACCAGGGCAGCAGCGAGGCTGTTTGGACGCCTGAGGAGGACAGGTGGGGAGGAGGCGGCAGGCGAGAAAGGAAGGGGCGGGAGCAGGGCTGGGGGAGAGCTGGAGTCCCTTACACACAGCTGATAACCAGTAGCAGCTTGGACACGCTCTGCAGGTGGAAACCGCTGGGGCTGTCCTCGGGGATGTGCCGCGTCTGCGTGGAACCTGTGGGGAGAAGGAAAAGGCCATTATCACGCGGCCTGCGAGCCCACTGCCAGCTGACACGAGGCTGGTCCTGCACAGAGCTGTCTCAGAAACCACGTGCTTCGTGGATAGCCCTCTGCCCTCTGCAACTAGAAGGGAAGTGACTGAACGGATGAGAAAACCACCCTGTAGCTGGGACCTGCAGATGCAGGACGGAGACCTGCAGCCGTGGAGGGCAAACAGCACTGGGCTGGGCCAGAGGCAGCTTTCAGCGCTGGCTTTATCCTTAACCGGCCACGTGATGCTGAGAAAGTCACGTGAACGCTGAGGGTCAGTTTATTCAAGTGAGAAGTTAGTCAGAAGTCCTGTATGTAAAACATACGAATAAGATGGGAGTGCTCCGGCTAAAGCTGGTCGAGGGACATGGAAGGCTGACACCTCCCTCCTCCCCCTGCCTCAACCTGCTCTGATCAACACCCCAGTATCCGGGGAGGGAGGAGCAGAGCATAGCCTGAAAAACCCCTGCTGCAGGTTTCCACGACTGAGCAAAGACAGGAGAGTGTGAACAGTTCCATGGGAGGAGGGAGACACACCGAGGAGGGGGCCACCTTGGACCCCCTGACCTGTTACGAGGTAACACTGGGGTCTGAGCTTCAGCTTCTCCAGGAGCCTTTCCTGAGAATGCGGAAGCTTCAGGCCCAAGCTCATTCAGGGAGCCATGGAGCTCAGGGAACACGGAGGCAAAAACTCAAAAGACACTTTCTGTTCAACAGAGCACATAAGGGGTACAGCAGGGGCTGGGGAGCTTACGGGCAAAAGGAAATAGTGGAGCAGGGGTCCCCAACCTCTGAGATCTAATGCCTGATGTTCGGAGATGGAGCTGATGTAATAATAGTGGAAATAAAGTGCACACTAAATATGATGAGCTTGACTCATTCTGAAACCACCCCGCCCTCCACCCTAGTCCATGGAAAAACTGTCTTCCATGAAACCGGTCCCTGGTGCCGAAAAGGTTGACGACCACTGCAGTACAGCATCCAGAGCCTCAGACTTTGTGAGTCGTGAGCCAGTCACACCCAGTCTATCCCAGGCTGCAGGGTGAGTGTGCCTGTGTGCCTGGTACAGGCTGGGAGCTCTGCCCACAGCCCTGAGACATCCACCCCGCCCCCACCTCACACGCACCTGCCACATGTTTGATCCTGTGGCCCACGTCCTCATCAGTGGGCGTGGTGACGGGGCTCATCACCTCCTCCAGGTGTGGCACCCGCAGGTGGGCATGGGGCCGTTTTCTCCTCCGCACCGTCGGGGGCTTGCTGGCCTTCTCTTTAGGAGACTGTCTGTGCATCTCCGCCAGGTAGGTGCTCTCTGTTTTGGTCAGCTCACTCTCTGTCAGGGTCAAAAGACCACATAAGAGGCCACGTGCCCTCGCCTCCAACCTAATATACTGACCTCTGGAGCAGCTCTGTCCACTCCTAGCTGAATGCCCTCTAAAAGTACCATGTTCCCATACCGGACTCTGGGGTGTTGCCTGGAGGCCGGAGGTCCCTCAGGCATGCCCCTGAGCCCTAGAAAGTTCTCCTGGGACCCAGCCCAGCCCAAAGCCCTCTTCTGGGTCATTTGACAGTGTGTAGACAAAGGCTTCCAACGCACACCCTCACATATGCAACCCAGGGCACAGCACATTTTCCAGTGGATGCCTTCAGTGGCTATTTCCTTCTCCTAACACTATTACCATCAGTGTGTCTAGATCTCAGGCTCATTCTGGGAGGGTCATGGATCCTTTCAATTGTGGTTTAGTCGCTAAGTTGTGTGCAACTCTTTTGTGACCCCATGGACTACAGCCCTTCAAGCTCCTTTGTCTATGGGATTTCCCAGGCAAGAATACCAAAGTGCCTTGTCATTTTCTCCTCCAGGGAATCTTCCTGACCAAGGGATTGAACCCATGTCTCCTGCATTGGCAGGCGGATTCTCTACCACTGAGCCACCAGGGAAGCCCACCCGTCATGATTACAATCTCATAAAGGCTGCAGTCAGAGTCTCTTGAACATGCACACATTCACATACATGGACCCATTTCTGGGCAGACTCAGGGACCCCGTGAAGCCCCCCTCACCTCCTCCATCTCTCCCTGTGTCCCAGGCCCCCTCCTCTGCATGAACGGGGACAGAGGGACGGTTCACCCAGCAGCATCGACAGGTGCTCACCCAGGTGGCGGAAATAGTCCTCCAGCCCACTCCAGAAGTTCTTCTCGATGAACGTTTTCACCAGCCCCCAGGGCTGTTTCCGATAGCGCAGCTCCGTGGAGACCCTGAGGAGCAAGCCAGAACCAAGATCAGCCCTTTCCTGGTGGACCCTCCTCTGCTGGGAACAGGAAACTTCAGGTTTAAGGTCAAAGCAGCCTCATGCTGCCCTTTACAGGTTTGCATCCATGACCTCATGTGACTTTCCTGGGCACCCCGGGAGGCAGGTGAAGCTAGTGGGGTTATCCTCATTTTAGGGATGGGAAAACTGAGTCTGAGAATTTGTAAGCGGACCAAAGACTAACATGAAGGGCCCTGACTCCCAGCTTAGAGCTCACTCGTGACACCATGGGGCCTCCTCCTGGGAGGGCCCAGGGCCCTTCTGTCTGTCTCCAGAGACCTCGAGCCCAAGGCAGAGTCTTGGGCTTCATAGCTTCCACCGTTAAGAGTTTCACTGGCTACCACCCGCCTCCTGCCTTTCCACCTCCCCAGCATTTTGCCAGCTTCTGCTCTGCCTGTGGGCCTCTCGCTGCCTGGTCTCCTGCAGCATCAGCTCCTTCTGCTCCTGCTCAGCCGCTGCTCTGCTCTCCTGAAGGTTCACTTTTACTGCCAACACTCCCCACATCTAAGGCTGCCGGCTCTGCCCTCACAAGGAAGAAGAAGGGACCCCTCCCCAGTCCGATGTGTGCACGCCCATGGCCCCTCACCCCGCTCCCAGCAATCACTTCCTGGACTAAGGGTGGGCTCTGTGGGGGGCTAGCTGGACAAGCAGCTACCTCTAAGGGAGCTGGGCAGAAAGGACATCCAGCTGGAAGACCCCCTCCCCAAGGAATCTAGAAGCAAGGAACACAGACCCTGCAGGAGAGGAAGAGAGGGGCTGGAGGGAGGTGAAAGAAGGGAGAGGGTGCGAGAGAGGGAGGAAAAAAGGAAAAAGGAAGGGAGAAGAGAAGGGAGCGGGGAGGGAGAAGAGAAGGAGAAAAAAGAGAAGAGCGGGATGGGAGGGGTTGCTCTCAGAGAAGCCAAAAAGGATTTTTTTTGTTGTTAATAAATAGATGAGAAAGATTCAGACCCTTTTCCAAAGTGTGGGTATTTATTTGACCTTCCTGACTCCCCAAAGACCCCTCTGCAACCTTTTATCAAACTCCTCTTCTATTTGAATGAGACGAATGAATTTCTGCTCCATAAAAGATTTTGGTTTAAGATACAGGTACACGACCCAGCTATTCTCAGATGGGTGTGTGTCTTGGCTTTTCAGTCCAACTACAAGTTTCTTGCAATGTCAGAGTCTAAATTTCTTCCATCCTCGAAACGCACATCACAGTGCCCTGGACAGCCATAAACAGCATCGGACTAATCACTCAATCAACACTAACTCCGCTGTGTGGAGGCCCCATCCTGGGCGCTGGGAACAGAGTGATGGGAGGGCTCCTGCTGGCCTGGACGGCTGGAGCCACTGCCACCGGGAAGATGCCTGGAAACTCGCCACATGCCCAGCATTCAGCAGGACAGGAAGGGCAGAGATTCCCTTCTCTAAGACCTGGGTTTCAGTGCTTGTGACTCTTGGAAAACTTACTCATCTTGTAATGACCCTCAGTTTTCTTACCTGAAAAGTGAGGACAAACTCACCTCCTAGGGTTACTCTAAAGAATCCAGTTCATGGAGGTGAAGTAACTACACAATGCTTATAAACTGCAGACAATCAGCAGACAGCAGTGGTTCTGATACCTTTACTAAAGAGAGACACAGAGGCTTCCCTGGTGGGCTGGTGGCCAAGACTCCTCCCTCTCAGTGCAGGGGCCTGGGTTTGATCCCTGCTCATGGAACCAGATCCCATATGCTGCAACTAAGGCCTGGTGCAGCCAAATACATATTTTAACACAAAAGAGACAGAGATACACAGAGGAGTGAAGGAAACGTGGTGGAGAAGCAGGAGCTGTCAGGTTGGGCGGAGGCATGGGGTGGGTCTTGAGGTATTCAGAGAAAGGACAGAATAAAGAATGAGCTCACAGCCAACACCCCCCGCCTCCCTCCTCCTCCTCAGGAGCACATCAGTGCTGTCTGACGCAGCGTCCCCCAGGAACACCAGGGACTTGCTCTGAACCTGCCCGCCCAAAGAGACAGCACCTGAGTCGACTCTTGTTGCGGGCCACGCGGGTGAGCGTGTAGCGGTTGATGGTGTAGAAGTAGTCGTGATACGGCACGTCGTGCGTGAGGACCTCGGCGTCGATCACATAGCACTCACTCTCCTGGCTCGCCTTGTACATGGTCTGCAGGGAAGAAAGGGCGGGGGGACGGGGCTGAAGAGGAGCAAGACAGGAGAAACCCCTCCTTCCCGACGACCTTCCCCAGCTCGCTCCTGACTTCTGAACAGGGACCCAGAACCGAGGGAAACGCAGCATCTAAGCACTGTTTCAGGCTGAACATCACTCACGCCCAGATGTTCATCCTGACGTCTCTGTCCTGAATCCTTTACAGCAGAACAGAGGCCATCTCTGCCCGACCTCAGCTCACCTGTGTCTCCCTGACGGTGGCAGTTTTGGGAGCCAGAGGGTTGGTAAGGGTGATGGTGTAAAGGATCACTCGGCTCTGGTTTCCATTCTCCTCCTTCTTCCACGGATGGAAGATGATATCTGAGGGGAGAGGGGAGCCGGGGGATGAGGGAAGGAAAAAGGCCTGCTGTCCCCACCTCTGAGTGGCCCCCTCCAGCGACCTTCTCTCGGCCTGGTTGCCGACTGGCCCCCCCAAAGGAAGTCAAAGGGCCGGGGGAGGAGGCTGAGAGGAGGGGGCCTCCGAGCAGAAAGAGGCTCATTGTAGACTGGCCGAGGACCTACACAGGCTCCGGAATGCGGATTGTTCTGGACTAGGGCAGGAGGTCCTGCGGGCCACCTACAGGGGTGCTGGCAACACTGGAGCTACTGTGATGGGGGCCTGGGATCCTCGGGAAGAAGCCCTCTCCTCTGAGACGCGACCTCCCATTGCCCTTGGCACTCCCCTCCTCCTGGTAGAGGGCTGCGCTGGTGCCCAAGGGCTCCTCCACAGGCTTGGACGCTGAGCAGCCTTACTGTTCTCCGGGGAGCTGCAGGGCAGGAGCAAGGAGCATCCGGTGCAAGGCACTGACTCTGAGAGCCCTAGATCTGAATCCCGGTTGGGCCCCTTCTCAGCTGCATGATCTAAGGCAGGTAACAGGGATCTGAGATCCACCTTCCTCCCTGGTATCATGGGGACCACAATACCAGCACCCAGGGCAGACTGGAGGATTGAATGAGACAAGACAGGGTCATGAGCCTGGTGGGTGGAATGTGCCAACCAGGACATGGCAGCTGCTGCTCTCAGCTAGATGGTGAGCCCTGGGGGTTCCTGTTCGCTGCTGAGCCTTTGGGGGCTGGTACTGAAGGTCCGGGTGCAGAGGACAAGTACAGCCACAGTGGTGTGGGGAGGAGCAGCTGGCAGGGCCCCGGGGAGCTCCAGAACCACGTGCAGCCAGAGAGGGAGTGCCCTGGGCCATCAGGTGGCTGGGAAAAGGAGGGTGCATCGGAGGGGAGGAGAGGAAAGCAGAGCAGACAGAGAGGGAAGGGGTGGGAGGCACCAGCCTGGGGAGGGGCACGGACCTGAGAAGCGTCGCTGCTCCATAAAGTCCCGCTGGAAGGGTGAGTCGGTGAACAGGAGGTCATAGAGCTTGTCCACGCTGAAGTTGAAGACTTCGTTCACGTACTGCCGGCCACTCAAGTCCTCGTAGAAGGCCTGGACCTCCCCTGCACAGAGAGGATGAGGAGGGTAGGCAGGGAAGGTAAGGGACACCCCAGGGACACCCCCAGGGTACTTATGTCTCTGTGGCTAATATGGGAATGGCCACCAAGGCTCAAAGGAGGCCTCGGGTGGGGCGGGGGAGTCCTGGCCTCCACTGTCTGTGGCTTCGTGTCAATTGGCCCCGTTCCTTGGCTGGCACACACACTGGATGCCAATGGGACTAGTGCAACGGGACTCTAGTTGCATCCCATTCACTCATCCTTTAGCTCGTGAATCCACTGTTTGCCCTTATACTTTCAGCCTTCCAAATAAAGTGGTCTTTCAGACCTAAGTTTAAATATAATAAATGACTATTCCCTGGGCCTGCCAGACGGAACCCAGAGGATCAGTTATCAACCATCTGTAAGTTAAACCATGAGTGACAGCAAATGTCATCGCAGCCCAGGGCACAGGTGTGTCCAGGGACGCTTATGAGTCTGTTTATATAAAAGCTTCTAGGTTGGACTACGGGGCGGTGATCTGTGATGTGTAAGGTCTGGTCTCCTTCCATAAAGCAGCCTCTACCCCCATGACTTCATAAACTTCATTTTCTACAAGAAGAAAGTTTCAGAGTACAGGTATGTGCATGCTCGGTCGCTCAGTCATGTCTGACTCTGCAATCCCGTGTATATACAGACTATAGCCAGCCGGGCTCCTGTCCATGGGACTTTCCAAGCAAGAATACTGGAGTGGGTTGCCATTTCCTTCTCCAGGGGATCTTCCCGACCCAGGGATCGAACCCATGTATCCTGCATAGGCAGGCGGATTCTTTACCGCTAAGCCACGCAGGAAGTCCCTCAGGGCACAGGAGAGTTGCTCAAACCCCAGCACTCCTCCTGAGCCCTCAGCACCGCCCAGGCCCTGATCGAGGGACCCGCAAGGGCTGGAGTCTGATCTCAAGCAGGACGCTGACATTTCTGGCATCCCTGTGACCCTGAGAAGGTCAGGGCATCCTGGAGGGTCCATGCCCACGACTGTGCAGGATCAGGACTGTGGAGCACAGTCGGGAGGGACACTCACTTATCAGTTTACAAGAGCGGCACCCCAGTTATCACACAGCGACCACCCGTGCAGCCCTAGACGGCAGTGGCAAACCAACCACAGGTGAGATACTGCTACAGGTGACTCACAGGAGAGACTGACCCCAGACGGAGAAGTGGGCCCTGCTGGCCCAGCCTCACAAGTCCGACCCCACCACCAACTCACGGTGCTCGTCAACCACACTCATGAACACTGAGCATCTGGCCTCTCGCCCCGGAATGTAAGAGGCACCGTGTTCCTGGGTGAGGGTGAGAGGCCAACCCTCTGCAGGAGGGAAGTAAGAAGCCACCTACTTAGAAATGCCAGAGAAGCACCGTCTCCACAGTCTATCTGATGGCAACAGACTAGGTCTGAAACCCTCATGCTGGAGTCAAAGCAAGTGTCTGTTAAAACCTAACTATTTTCCAGGGGCTTCCCTGGTGGTTCAGGTGGTAAAGAATCTGCCTGCCAAGGCAGGAGGTGCTGGTTTGATCCCTGGGTCCGGAAGATCCCCTGGAGGAGGAAATGGCAACCCACTCCAGTATTCTTGCCTGGGAAATCCCATGGACAGAGGAGTCTGGGGAACTACAGTCCATGGGGTCGCAAAAGAGTCGGTCATGACTGAGTGACTAACTTTCTCCATTGACAGTGTTTTTTTTCAAGGCTGCCACTAAATCCCACAGTCAGCTCCTATGGTTGATCAGCTCTTCCTGTCTGAACGCTTTCTACTCTTAGTCTCTAGGAAAACAAGCTCTCAGGTCACAGCTACTTCTTCTCCATCTCTCTGTTGGTCAGACATGACCATGAATTTCCAGGGGCAGAGGGCTGGTACTTTGCTGGTGGCATAAACACTGATGGGCAGAGCTGTAGGAAAGCCAGTGCCAACATGCAATGACAAGACTAAACGGCAGGATAAAGCACTGCCCGCTGAGCAAAGACAGACAACTATGAAACGACAAGGATCCTACACTGAGTACCCCAAAAAAGGGATATTTGCTAATAACAAGAGTATCTTTTTTAAAAAAGAGCTCTATTACCCACACACCCTTCTGCCGGGAAGTCACACTGACTTCCGTCTCCATTATGGGAACATCTGTTAAGCCTTCAAAAACATCTGGAGAGAGGAAGGGCCACAATGCCCCCACTGTTGACGCCCACCTTCGTCGTGGGTGTCTGAAGAGTCACTGAGCTCAGTGGGGAGGTCCTCGTTGTCGTTGAAGTCCAGCGAAGGGGAGTTCACGGGCGCGATGATCTCAATCTTCTCCCCGATGATGTTGTCGATGGCGAGCTCCTTCTCCAGAGACCCGTCGCCCTCTAGCACCTCCTCCTCCAGGGGCAGGCCGTCAAACTGGGGTGGAGACAGAGCAGTCAGCCTGGTTTCCTTTCCAGGGGGAAGTCTAAGAGCTGGCCGAGGAGGCCTGCACATTCAGAATGCTCAGGAACTGGGGTGTGGGGGCCAGAGTTCTCCCCAGTTCTGCTGTGGAAGACAGAACCCATCAGGAGGCCCTGTCCTTCTCCTGACCCCAAGCCCCACGTGTGGGCACAGCTGGATCCTTTAGTCCCGCTCTTCTCCTGGGTTCAGGCCTCTACCACGTGAGCCTGTCTCCACTATTGCCTGTTTCCTGCGAGGTTCAAAAGGCTTCTCAAGCACTATTTGACTCATTCTCCCTTTAGCCCTTCGAGGGAACAGGTACACCTCTTTATATTTTAAAGTTAACCTCAGGGACTTTCCTGGTGGGCCAGCGGTTAAGAATCTGCCTTCTAATACAGAGAATGTGGGTTCAATCCCTGGTCAGGATACTAAGCTACCACATGCCTCCTCAGGGCACCTAAGCCCACACGCTGAAACTAGAGAGCCCATATGCCACAAACTACAGAGCCTGGATGCTGCAACAAAGACCAGTGCCAGTCAAAAAAAAAAAAAAAAACAAACTCAGACACAATGACTTAAAAAAACAAGTTAACTTCAGAGACAGAAAATGGAGACTAGGCATCGAATGGATGTTTTCATTCTAAGGCCAAGTGGTCTGACTCCTAAACCACTAGAACACAAGGCTCCCTTTTCTGGGAACACTTTCTTCGACCTGCCAGCTCACACCCAGACACTTCCTTCATCCAGCTTCTCCCACTCCATTACCAAGTCCCAGAGGACAGACTCCTTTTTCCATACTGTTATGTCTTTTGCAAAGCCAGCACAGCAGGTAGGTAGCAAGGAAGGTAGCCTTGAGTGTCCATACCAGGGGCTCCATCGCGATTTACAGAATGAATGAACAGAGAGCAGTTGTGCAGTCCTGTACTCATGTGTGACTTTGACTTCAGATCAAGGCAGTGAAAAGAAGACCTGGAATAGTTCTCCACCAGCGGGCTGATCACGGCAGGCCACCAAGGGCAAAGCTCATACAATGGACTTGAAATGAGTCCCATCTGCTAAGCCAAACAAAATCGGTACGCAGACGCACTGAGAACCCAGCTCTGGATTCTACACTCATTCAAATGTGGAGCCTGTCTGCATAAACTGACCATGGTGTAACCAGCCTCCCCTCTACCTGCTCCCCAGGCTGGGAAACACCATCGCTGGGCTGGGGTGGAAGCAAAGTGGGGTCCCTGCCCGCACCGAGACGGGTGCTTCACTGCTCCCCGTGGACGTCAGCGTGCTGTTGGTGATGGATTTCTTGGGCAGCTGCGGACTGGCATCCGGCTTGGTCTCTATGCTGCTTTTGGACGAGCTGTCGTTCACTTCATTCTCCTCTACGGGGATCTCCTCACAGTAGCTGAAAAGAAAGGCAACATGAACCTACGTTAACCTCGGTGGCCAAGACGGCCAGCTCACGAGAAACTCACACTCCTAAAACTATACGGGCGCGTCTGTTTCTTTGCTGTGTCCATGGCCTTCCTCTATCCACTACTTGCCTGTGAACTGACTTCTAAAGCCTCCTTCCCACCCTACCCCTCCTTCCCGTGGTAAAATCTCTATCCCCAAATTCACCTTTTCCAGGCATTCTCTTAAATGTGACCATTATTTGTCTTAAAATTCCTTTTTTGCCCATTGGCACCCTATCCCACCCCAACCTGACCATTTAATGAAACATCTGTGCTCTGAGCATACATCTGATTTCCCATAGCGACTAGGACAGGACTCTGAACGAGTACCCTTTGCTGGTGCTGCCCAGATTCTGGATCATAAATAGCAAACTTCTCTGCATCACACACTGAGGAAAAACCCTCCTTGAGATAAAGGCGGGCACCCTTCTGTGGACACCACAGGTATGCCATTGTAGCTTCTCCCAAGGCAGAGACCATCATTACCATTCTCATCGGCATCTAACCTCTACTCATTACCACATCTGGATGCATTACAACTCTGCGTCAATCATGATATGCGTTTTAGAGACAATCAAGTAGATACACAGTGAAGTGATAATACTATTCAGTGTGAGAAGTGGTACCTGAGCATAGGCCTATGCACTGCACATCTGATGCTCTTTCCTTGCAGTCTATTCTTCTGTGCCTCTCACACGACCATGACATCTCTACCTCAAGCCTGCCTGCACCGCTTTAACCCATCAGTAGCACATGGTACAGCAAAAGCCCCTTCTCTTCACAACATACTTCCCTTGGCTTCCAGAACACGAAATTGCTAGCATCCTCCCACCTCAATGGATGTTCTTTTGTGTTTTCTTTTGCTGCCTCTTTCCCAGGCCCAGTCCCTGAGCTGCTGCTTATGTTAATTCAGTCACCTGGTGATCTCAGCCACTAATAACCTCCGAGGTTATGGCCCGAGCCCAGACCTCCCCACACTCACACACATAAACACCCACGTGACATCTCCACGTGGCTAACAGTCATCCCAAACTCAACTTGCCTAACATCAAGCTCCCAATCTTCCCTCACAGCTGCTCTGCATCTAGTATTGTCCATCTCAGTTCAGAACAACTCTATCCTTCCAGCTGGTGGATCCTTAAAGCCACTTGTGAGTCCTTTCTGACTGATCAGCAAATCCTCCAAAATATGTCTGGTTCTATCTTCCAAATATATTCAGAAACTAACTACTTACTGCTGTTTCTACAGCTACCCTCCTGGTCCAAACCACCATCACCTCTCATCTAAAGGATCTAAATTATTCAGCAGCCTCTTAGCCAGTCTGCCCTGGTTCCCCTTCAGCCTATCTTCAACCCAGGAGACAGAGTGATGTTAAAATTTTAAGTCAGGTCTCATCAGTTATCTATTTGAAGCCTTCCCTGGCTTCTCATCCTCCTCTGAAGAAATCATGCTGGCCCAGCAGCCCTCAGAGTCCAGCCTGACCTCCTGCTCCCCACCTGACCTTGGCTGGCTGGCCCAGCCACCCACTTCCTCCATCTGGGAGGGGTTTCCCACAGCCCCGTCCCAGGTGCCCCCTCGCTTCCCTCAGGGCCTGACTTAGATGCCAGTCTCTGGCCATCCTCGCCCCTCTGGAAGGGCTCCCTGCAGGCGGCCTGCCCCCTGCCCCGCTCACCCCATCGTGTTGAAGTCGTCATCGGGGGGCACGTAGTCCTCGTCGTCACTGGTCAGGCCCAGCTCGTTCCCGTAGCACTGGTGGACAAAGTGCCACAGCTCCTTGGGGCACAGTGGCTGCAGGGGACAGCAGAGAGGCTTGACCCTCCCTTCCTTGGGACTCCACTCTCCACAGACGCACTGAGTTTACCTGGACTCCCTCGAGGGATGAGAAGCCAAACTCTACCCTCCTCGGCTGGATAAGTGGAGAGCGACAGCTCCCTGAAAACCCCACCCCTGCCCTGCCCTCTGCTCCGGATCTGTTTTTCCCCTAAGAACATGGCTTTTAGCAAAGCCAGGAACTTGACCTGTTTCCTCTATTCAGGTCTGCACAGCAGAACCAATGGACCCTTGAACTGCCCGCCTCCTGTTCCTGTGAGTGAGGCCCTGCATTAAGCAGCATAAACCAAGGTACTCTGGGGCCAAAATGATCACAGAGCTTTTGAGCTGGACTCAGAATGAGACAACCTTGACCCAGTCTCCCTAACTCAGCAGGAATCTCCTGATACTAACAGTGGCCTCACAGGCCCCAGTGGATCAGATCCAGGAAAGACGTGACACCTCCAAGGTGGCCCATCCTCAGCTGGGCATCCTGTGCTTGGAAAGAAGCTGCCATTCTCATAGCTTCAGGGGCCTCAAAGGTCACTGCATCCAACTCTCTCTCCACTGCCTGAATACTTCTTTCTTTATCCTTAATCACAATCAGTTCGTCTACAGGTCTATGTATTAGTTCCATATACGGTTTTTCTTATTTCACTGGATGTCTACATATTCTTCTCAAAAGCACTGTCCTAAGAAAAGTTAGCTCTCACTGAGGTTCAGAGTTTCAGGCAAGAGGCAACAGAATGTCAAAGAACAAAGGTCAAAGGTGGAGACCATGGATGAGTCTTGGTTTGCAGAGAGGGAGAGATGCTGGGAGGGATACATATGTGAAAAAGAAAAGTGTTAAGAAAAACAGAAACAGTAAAGAACGTTCCCACCAATAGATCTGATAAGGAATTAAGAGCTTTCTGTTGATGTCACCCTTTTAAGGTATGGGCTTCCCTCGTAGCTCAGTCGGTAAAGAATCTGCCTGAAATGCAGGAGACCCAGGTTCAATTCTTGGGTCGGGAAGATCCCCTGGAGGAGGATATGGCAACCAACTCCAGTATTCCTGCCTGGAGAACCCCATGGACAGAGAAGCCTGGAAGGCTACCGTCCATGGGGTCATAAGAGTCGGACACATCTTAGCGACTAAACCACCACCGGTTTTAAGGTATAGTTTAAGAAGCAGGCAGCTGGCAGGATGCCATGAGCCAGGGTTCCAGGATCCAGTGGAGAAATGCCCAGCATAGCAGGTGGAGTTCTCCAGAATAGCAGGTGGAGTTCTCTCTGAGCCAGCAAGGTCCAGGGTGCACATGTGTGTGTGTGTGTGTGTGTGTGTGTGTGTCGGGGCAGCTCTCTGTGTTCGCTCTCCTGGTCCCAGAGGAAGGCACTTGCTTCTCCTGTACCTGGACCTCCTCCCTCCAGCTTTCATGGGCACCGTCCACCATGCCTGGGACATGCCTGCCTCCCTGCCGGACCACGCCCTCCCCACGCAGCCTTCCCTGCCTGAGTTCACCGGGCTTAGCTCATCTGACCATAGCTGGGGCAAGCACAACTGGCAGACTCTGCTCATCAGGCGGAATTCTTGATTATTTTGTGAGAGGTTTTGCAAACCATATGGACGATCCTCTGTCTTAGAAATGACAGTAGTTGTGAGCCGAAAATTCAAACCTGCCAGTGGAGACCCAAATGCATTATCATTTTACCACTATCCATGGCTGATAAAGGTTGGTGATCAACTCAAGTTATCAGGATTTACATGAGGGCTACAGACTTTCAGGTTAGAAAAAGCTCTAAATAACACATCTGTTCAATTTCCTTTAGATGATGGTAAGTCTGGGCTGGAGTCAAGGTAGATACACACATTATACCTAACTATATACATGTCATACATATAATTGGAATTATTATGTAATCATACAATTTCCCTCCCTAAGTTTCTTTCTCTGGCAAGGAGGCTGTTTCTTAACCCCTGCTCCCCGCGCCAACTTGGGCATCTGCATGGGAATTCTCTAACACCTTCAGCCAGGTCTCCTTCATCTACATTTCCAACAGAGTCCCCTTCACTCAGGTGGTCAACTGGTGGCTGTATTAACTCTATTTTCCTACTTTCTGTATTTTTTTAAAAAGTTTTATTTTATCGAAGTATAGTTGACTCATAATATTGTGTTAATTTCTGCTGTTCAGCAAAGTGATTCACATATACCTATATATCAATATGCTCTTTTTCATATTCTTTTCCAGTTTGGTTTATCAGAGGATATTGAATAGAGTTTCCTGTGCTATACAGTAGGACCTTGCTGTTGATCCATTTTATATATACATGATACTTTGCATCTGCTAATCATAAACTCCCAATCCTATTTTCTGTATTTTTTATGTTCTGACATCTAAGGCCTTGCTGACTGTGGAGGGCCTGCCCCTTGCAGGATTAGCTAATTTCTACAGATAAAAATCACCCCATGAGGAAGAACACCTTTTCTAGGTAAAGCCTCCAAGCCAAAGCCACACCCCCAAGGAACTCCCTTTATAGCTCTTACATTCCAGGCCAATTCTCTCTTGCACTAATTACCCCTGGACGGTCTCTCTGGAGAGAAGTCTCTCTATCCTGAAGCCTGATGAAACATTCAAACTAGCCAGTCCTAAACCTGCTTGGGCTTCCCAGGTGGCTCGATGGTAAAGAATCCACCTGCCAATGCGGAGGTGCATGTTTGATCCCTGGATCAAGATGATCCCCTGGAAAGTGAAATGGCAAACTACTCCAAGATTCTTGCCTGGGAATTCCATGGACAGAGGGGCCTGGGTGGGCTACAGTCCATGGGGTTGCAAAAGAGTCGGACACAACTGGGCGACTAAGCAAGAGCAACACTCATTCGTTCCTGTGAAATGAAGGCTCTTGTTCTGCTGTCCCCCCTCACTCTCTCTGCCTCCTGACTAGGAGCTTCCTGTATGGTATGCTGGGCCTCTGCTCCAGGGATCTGTGAGTATAAAACCTTCTTCCTCATGACAGTTATTCCTATTTCTGTGTGTTTTACCATACCTGATTGAAACAAACCCCAGTACATTTTAAAACAGCAGAACTGAGTGCCCTAAGTCAACAGGGCCTCGCTCCAGGCAGCCAGGAGGTTGTTCACTTAACAGGACATGTTACTCCCAGCACCTGAGTCAACAGCAGTGGAGGACACGTTACCGCGAGCCTGGAGGAATTCCGGAACCAGGGGGAAGCAGGGGCTTCCTAAGAGTAGGCCAATGCTGCAGCAAAAGCCATCACCCCAGTGGCCCCCACCCAAGGGGCAGGGACATTCTAGTGGGTGTGCATCCTCAGGCTGAGGAAGGAGCGGGCAGGACTTACCTTTTCCAGGAGAGCATTCTGCCAGAGCCGGAACATCATCATGTACGTCCTATCCCGGGCCCCGAACGAAGTGAAAAAGTGCTGGATTGAAAGAGAGCATGGCAAGAAATGTCTGTGAAGACTTACAAAATAATGGATGGAGACATGGGACTCCTTCCTTTAAAAAAGCTACCAAGGGATCTTCCTGGGGGTCCACTGTTTAAGACTCCATGCTTCCAACACAGGGGGTGTGGGTTCGATTCCTGGTCGGGGAGCTAAGATCCCACATGCTGCGTAACATGGCCAAAAATTTAAAAAAATATATATATTTAAAAAGCTACTGATCCATCCTCAAATACTGCACCCACGATGACAGCACAGGGCTCTGCAGTGAAAGGGGTCAGTTCGCTGAGTCACCCACTGTCGTCAAGTCCTTTGCCATGGCCCAGGCACCTGGGACCTCTGAGTCACCCACTGTCTCTAAGTCCTTCAATGTTCATCCAACTCAGCTCAGAGCTTCTCTTTCTGGTTTGAAGTTTTCACCTCCATAAAAAGCTTCCTTTGCCTCCGTACATAGACTGGTAAGTGGTGAGCTGGGAACCAGCCCAAAGGAAGGAGAAGGTAAACCCACTAATCACCCTTTGATTCATTAATTCAGCAAACACTTGAATATCAGTGTGTGCCCTCTTCTACATGTACATACACTAACGCATGTGCAAACACTTTTCTACATATTTTGAGCTTAGTAACAAAACAGAAAGAAACTGCTGCTCTTAAGAAGCCTACACATTTGTGGGGACCTTTTATAATATGCGGGAAGAATGCGACAGAAAACCAGATTTTACTGAAGACATTCTAGGTGCTTCACAAATACTACTTCATTTAAACCACACTAAAACCTTGGAAAATAAACACGACTGCTAATATTCAATAAAGAGAAATAGGGTGGTGATGGTAGGTGATCCCTGTAATTACAAAGCTGCTTCATGCTAGAAGCAGAACTCGAAGCAGAGACTATTGGACTTTGAAGTCTCAGGGCTCTTGATCCTGAAGTGCCTGAAGTCAAAGGGTGTTATAGACCTGTGTTCAGTCCATCTCTAGCCCTGAAAGTATCAGTCTTCAGGGCCTGGTTAAAAGTCAAAGATCACAGTGCATTCTCCACTCTAGATTTTATCTACCACATTGTGCCCATGGCAACAATATAGACAATCCGTTTCCTATCAGACTCCTCACTCCTTTTGATGAGCTGTCCTGATACATAATGACACAACTTCCGTTGTTTAGTGCTTTACAATTTAGTGTTTTCAAATGTGGGAGGTCATTCCAAGATTCTGACAAATAGGCATCGCTGGCTCCATTTCACACATAAGAAAACTGAGGCTCAGGTTACATAATGTAGCCACGGGACTCTATTTCAGGTGTTCTGGCTCTAAGTTCAATGTCCCAGCACTCCACTCGTTTCTGCTAGACTCTAAGCACCTGCCCACCACAGAGGTGGTTCCCACAATCCACCTCACTTTGCCACCTCTCACCCCAACCCTACTGGTCTCCCCATTAATGCGACTGAAGGGCAGGAATCCAGGAGTAGAGGGACTGGGGTTTGGGGGAGTAGTAAGTCCAAGATCAGACTCTACTTACCTTTTCTGAGTCAGTGCAAACTTGGATGGCATTGGGGATGAGGCGAGCTGTCTTTTCTTTAGTCATGGAGCAGATGTCTTTCAAACGCACAGTTAGCTGGCATCCACACAGAAACAGAGAAAGGAAAACAAGCAAGAGGCAGCATTAATAGAGTCAGGTGAAGAGTGTTCTCCAGGCACCAGTTCACACAGAGGAAGTCAGATCACAGGCTATATGCTTCTCAACTGCGAAGGAACCTCCTCAGAGATCACTTGGTTGAGTCCCTTATTTCAGAGGCTGTAGAGCAACCCTCATTGGGAGCTCAAGGGTCTATTGATTCTTGGTCCAAGGAGCTTGCTTTCTCATTTCTACACAGCCTGATAAACATGCATGGATCCCATCAGAATCTGCCACTTACAGAAACACAGAACCCTGGCACCAGATGAGACCTTACAGTCACTTATCTATCATTTCTCCCTTTACTTTGTAAGACTAGGAAATAGGCAAATGAAGAATAAAGACTAGCTTCAAATTGCACGGCTAATTGGTTGCAGAATCCAGAAAGTACAAGCCAGTTCTGCTGAGTTGCAAGGTCAAGGTTCCTCTGACTCTTAGGATTCTGCTTCTGTTGTGGTTTAGTCACTTAGTCATGCCCAACTATTGGGACCCCATGGACTGTATAGCCCGCCAGGCTCCTCCATCCATGGGATTTCCCAGGCAAGAATACTGGAGTGGGTTGTCATTTCCTTCTCTTGGGAATCTTTCCTATCCAAGGATCAAACCCGCATCTCTTGAATTGCAGGCGTATTCTTTACCACTGAGCCACCAGAGAAGCCTAAATATTTACCTGCATTTCCCCCAAATCAAATGGTCTCCACACTCTCTTCCACATCCAAGAAGGAGGGAAGAGGGAAAGGCACGGTAGAGAGACCTATCCTTCAAGACTCATGCTTTTGTGAATTATACAAAAGCTTGGGTAGAGCATGAAGTCAACCAAAGAACAAAAGTTGAGGCCACTTCCTCAGCCACAGCCCAGGGGACAGCCTCGGGGAGCAAGTCTCAGGGTTTGTTTGTTTTTTTCCTTAATTTAGTTTTTGGCCGTGCAGCTAGTAGGAGCTTAGGGATCGAACCCATGCACCCCAGCAATGGAAGCTTGGAGTCCTAACCACTGGATCACCAGGGAAGCCCCAGTCTTTACCAGAGTTTCCCAGCGGAAGATGTTGCTGTAGAAGCAGATCCAGTTTTCGGAGAGGTAGAGTCGGCCCTGAAGAAGAATGTCTCTTTGGAGTGCACAGGAGTAATCTGTAGCAGAATATGGGAGACGGAGCTCAGGGACAGGGAGGCTTCTCAGTAAACCGCTACAATTAAGCAAGACACCTCCCACCCCCACCCCACCCCGCACCCCCACCCGCCCGCCTGCCCGCAGCCCCAGGGAGCCCAACTGCCCACCACAGACTAGGTGTGAGAGATACCAGCCTAGCGGCCCAGGGAGTCCCTAGCAGCGTCTGATTGGGAACATGAAGGGTGTGCAACAGGCTACTGCCTGGAGGCAGAGGCAGGGATGAGACAGCAGAGGAAGCAAGAACATTAGAGGCAGAAAGGCCAACATAATTCAGCTAACGCCACTCCCCCTCCATGATTTCCCCAGTCCCCTGCTGGGCCATCTGCAGACACAAGAGTGGCAACGACTCCTCCCAGGCGGGGCACTCTGGAGACCATCACACACGGGGCTCAGCCCTGAGCCCCCATCACTGGGTCAGCACTCTGGATGTCTCCTCTCCCAGTTCCCAGACAGACGCTCTCACTTGGGGACCCTCTAGTCAGAGAAGCAGCCTTCCTTCCTGCCCCCACACCCAGGTCACCCCGCTCACCAACAATGAGGCGCTCCGTGTCTGGAAGTTGCTTAAAGAGCTTTCTGAAGTCTTCATTTCTCTGCTTGTATGTGGGGCTTAACACCTGAGTGACAATGGCCAAGGTTAGCGGATGCTGCTAGGTTCATGGGCGGGGGAGGAAGGTGCAGGAGGAGAGCCTGCTTGCATATTTAAAGGCAAAGTTGAGGTTCCAGTTAAGGCAGAGACCCCAGGAGGCCAGGCTAGGCAAAGGGGGCTCAGTGTGGAAAAACATGGTGGAGAGAATTTGAAGCTGCCAAGGGCTTCGTACCCAGTGTTACCCAGCATCTATCAGTGAGAAAATGTCAACCCTACTAAGCAGGGCTCACATAACCACATCCCAAGTGGAGAAAGGAAGAGGGGACCACTCTGGGCTTCTGCTGTCCTGCCTTCTGCCAGCAGGAAGCACCAACTGACAGTGAAGTAGGGGCCCAAGGGGACCCCCTACCCCCACAGCAGGACCCAGGATATATGATGGTGCCTAGTGCAGCTTTCAGAAGCTGCCATCGTGAGTAATATAGTAAGCACTTGGCTGGGTCTGAAATTTACGACAGGAAAAAAAAAATCATAAAACGTAAGACCAGTACAATGTTATGTCAATTATATCACAATAAAACTGGTGCGGGGAGGGGCAGAACTGCCCTGGGTTTTTAAAAACCCATAAAACTAGGACCGAAAAAGGCACACAAGTAGAGAATTAAAAGCCTAACGCAGCTTGAGGTACTCAAACTTCATTCGCTCACCATCGCGTACAAGACTATCCAATTCAACTCTTTTACATTACCACCAAGGAAACCAAGCTCAGAGAGAGGTCCCTGCCCAAGGTCCCCTGGCCAGTCAGGAGCAAATCTCTGGATCCCTGGTTCCGAGTTCACCTCCCGCCACCACCTGAGCTGCCAGACGTCCCTGCATCCACCAACCTTTTTGGTGCCTCAATGCAAACTCCTAATGATAGCAAATCATTCCGGGAAATCCCATAAACCAGTCGATCAGACAGGAATTCTGCTCTTTCTAAGTTTACAATCGTGTGCCCGTAGATGAAAGGAACCCAAGGACAAGCGCACAACCCGGGAAGGTCCAGGTATCATGATACAGACCATCTGAACTCCACTCGGGTGACCTGCTGACCGACTTATGTCAGGAGCACACCCAGGGAGGCAGACTGTCCTGGTGTTGCTGACTGCCGGGTCTTGGCCATTTACACTTTCTCGCCCACTTTCCTGAGAATCCACTAGCTGTGGCAACAATGGAGTGAGCTTCACACTGTTAGCTTTTTGGCTTTTTTGCAGAACCAACAGCCTGCAAGACAGGGACTGCTGCAGTCTGGCCACCCTGGCAGCAGGTTCTGACTCCCTCAGCTCAGTTGACTACCTGTGCCAGAGAGAAGAGGATTTTAGGAAGCTGGAGGAGAGAAAACAGCACGACTTCAGTTTGGGAAAGTTTTCCACGTAAGAGAGAAGACAGTGTTTTCAACTACTTTGCCCAGAGTTAATTTGAAATTTAAACTTCTGTTTTGGCTCATGTATAAAATGAGTTGTATTTCCAAGGGGATCCTCTGTTACCTTCCCCAAATAATGACATGCTGTAGAATCCCAAACTTCAAGAATCAGGATCACTCACTGGGAGGGAAAATCTGGAAGCCAGCCCACCCCGTGACTTCGATAGCTAGAAAAGACCTCAGAAGACAACACTCCTCTGACCTACATGTTAGTTTCAAAATGACACAGATATCCAACCTCAATGTGAGGCTCCCTGGCCTCACAGAACAAGAGTCCACACGTTGAAAACCCTTGCCTGACCACCTGTCTGTAAGTTCCTGACCGACCTCGTAGAGCTAACACGGAGTGAGAAATGACCACGCTCCAAGCTCTGTCATAAGCCTTTCACATCCTTTCACCTGACTACAGGGTCGTCTTTATTACCCCATTTTAGACTTGAGGAAACGGAGGCACAGAATTTAAGCAACTTGCCCAAGGCACATGGTTACAAATGAGAGTGTAACCATGGTACTAGCACAGTGTGGTCCACAGCTCCTGGTCTGAGCCGTCACTCTGCACGGCCTTGGGGTTCCTGAGCCAAGAAGGGAACCACCGGGATGCCCCAGCCAAGCACAACCTCTTGGTGATGAGATACTAACTTATGTGGGGGTCCCCACTAGCCTTCCATGCCTACAAGTGGATTTTTTTTTGGGGGGGTATGGTTTCAGTTTTGCAAGTTCCAGAAATTTTATGTACAACAATGTGAACCTACTTAACACTACTGCAATATACATTTAGAAATACCTAAGATGGTAAACTTTATGTTACATGTATTTTAACACAATTTATTTGTGGGTTTTTTTTGCTACACTGTACAGCTTGCAGGATCTTAGTTTCCTGACCAGGGAATGAACCTGGATCCCTGGCAGTGAAAGACCCGTGTCTAACCACTGGACTGCCAGGGAACTCCCACAATTAAAAAAACAATTAGTCGAGTCAGTCTTTATATTTACAAAGTTCCAATATCAGCCTGAGGACCAGCCTACCAGGTGGCCCCAAATCCCCCTCAGTTGAAACTGGACGTCAGACACGCGATTGCCCCGAGCCTGGAAGTCCTCCCGTTGCTAATGCTCTCTCCAAGGAGCTTTGTCAGCCCTGCTCCTCTCACATCCAGTGAGGACTCAGATATCAACAGAGATGCAGGTGCAGGGAGTCGGGCCCTAACCTCCAAACAAGAGGCAAATTGAGGGAGACACCCTCTCCCCTCCTCTCCTCAAACACAGTCCTGGCTGTCAGGAGAGGAGGGCCCATCCAGCCCTGGTCTTGGAGGTCTGCCAGTGCTGCGAGGGCTTCCTGGGGTGTACGAACCCCTTAACCCAGGCCTGCAAATCAGTGGCCTGATCTGAGCAGGCTGCCAGCATGGAAGGCAGGCCAGCTAGCCTCCCAGGGTCTAAAGTACAGAGATATTAGTCGGCTGCCACCAGCTACCTTACTGACGTGGGAGGCGATGACCCATTCTCCCTGGCGTCCTCGCACTCTTAAAGCCATCTCCTCCCGCAGAAAGAGAAGCAAGGCTCATGCATTTTCATTTTAAATGGCCAAAGAATTTTGGTCCAAGGATTGTCAAACCCAGGGCCCCCAGAGCACAGAGAAGCGAGGACATGCACTCACGGCGGGGATCTCCTCAGACCCGGGCCGGCAGCAGAATTCCGCACCGGCAGGTCCCTCCGTCAGCTTCTTCAGGTGCTGCTGCAAAGGCTGGCTGTCCTGCTCCAGCAGGAGGCTCCAGAGGACCCCCGATTCCGTCAGAGATTCCATCGCTCCCACAGGCTACCTCCCCACGAAACGCTGATCCTCGAGCTCAGATCTTTCACTGTGCTCCCAGGATGCAAACGGTCAGTCTCGCCCGGACTGGACGTGAATGGGTGGCTTCAGGCTCCTCGGCAGAGGGTCTGTGTGACCCTTGATACCTCCTTGGCTTCCCTTGAGCTTGGTTCCCAGCGCCAAGCTTCACAACTGGGCGGGTGTGGTCAGCATGGTTCTCGGGACAGGCTGGCTGGCCAGCCTCCTGTGGCCGGGCTCTGTTTCATCCCACTTGGCTCCCAGTGCAGGTCTCTGGGCTAAGGGTGACCCAGAGAGGACATGATGAAGCCCCTTCTCCAGGTCGGTGTGGACAGCTGCTCTGAGCAGCCGGCAGTGGCCAGGATGCAGACGACGGGGCAGGTGCACGGGGCCACTTGCAGGTCCACCCTGCTGCGGCTCACTCACAGCCCAGTGGCTCGTGGCGGGTCTCAAACTCCCAGGAGGACGGACACCCAACTCCCCAGCGCTGTCTGGCCAGTCCCACAAGGCAGCCTGTTCAACGTGCAATCGCTCCTCTGGGCGGGCGCTGGTGGCTATGACTCACGGTCCTCACCCAGGCAGCACGGCCACGGCTGGCCAAGGCACCACGGCCTGCTCCCACCCCCACCCGTACACACCCCCCTTTTCCTCCCAGGCCGAGCTCCTCTCGGCTGACCAGCAAACAACTTCTTTGTTAGAGTCATCCGTGGCAGGAGGGGGGCGGGGTGGCTGGGCGGGTGAGCAGGCAGGGCCAGAGCCCTACACATGCCTCAAGTTACAGGACCTGGGTGATGGTACCGGCCAATGTCCTGCAGTAACCCCCGGCCGAGCCTGGCCTCCCCAGCAGATGTTTCCTGCAATGGAAAGTAGCTGGCCAAGGCTCCGAGCGGGGGAAGGGCGGGGAGGAGGTGCCAGGGGCACTGCTGTTATGCTAAAATCTAAAATTGAAGACGCAAAACAGCCAGGGACTTCTTGGAGACACATTGGCCCCTCACTGATCCATCCATCCACCGACCTCCCCAGAGCAACAGCAGGAGCCTGGAAGTTGAACTCATCCCATTTCAGAGGTGCAGGTGGGGAGAAGTTGAGGTCAGCAGTTTCCAGGTCCGTCTGAGGCATCTCCTTCCTTCCCGGGGATGCTGTCCTGCCTCCAGTTCTAGCAGGATGGGGATCAAGGCCAGGATGAGGATTCCCAGACAGCCGCTCAGACCTTGGCAGCCAAGGAACCATGCTCTGAGCAGAGAGACTGGGCCGGGTCAAAAGGAGCAGGGAAGTTGAGATCTCTGGCAAGGATGGGAGCCAGGCAGATGGGAACAAGGAGGCCTCCAGAAAGAGAAGCTGGGGGCAGAGGTCAGACAGCACTGGGGCCGGGAAGGTTGGATTCCCAGGAAACGTCAGAACTTTGAGACAAACAGGGCACCTTCCTCGCCCTCCCCAGCTACGTCCAGCCCAGGAGGCTCTCCAGGCTGCACATGATGGAGAACGTTGCCTTCGTCCTGTTTGACTCAGACGTGAGTGTACTTAAAAATGATCTAACAAATGTATGCAAGATACAGATTCTTGCTTCTAGATCCCAAACTTCTGATTCAGAGGAACCTGGCGTCTCCCAGTTATATGGTGCTGGAGGAAGCAGAGGGAGATTCTGAGTCCTTTCCAGGACTTGTGTTCCTGTCTCTCTCTGTGCACACTCTGGATGCAGCCACCATCTCCACCTATCATATCACACAGGGCGATTGTTCCATCAGACTACCACTGTCTCCAGGAACACGCTACGCCTCAAACGATCTCCTCCAGCACCCCGCATGGTGAATTTCAAGTATCAGCTGCTCAAGACCTATTTACCAAATGAATGCATTCCTTATACACCTCTGACACTGTTCCTGTTGACATGGCATCTCGTGTGCACACATCCATACACGTCCTCACTCCTATTAGGCATGGCACCCCAGCACCTAGTCCATGCCAACACTCTCCAAGCCACATATCCTAGCTTCTCTCCACAGTATCATCAGCAGTGGGACAGGAGAACCCAGCAATTCCATTTTACAGGGTGACGGGAATGCCCCTCTCCTGGGCCACCCCAGATCCAACGATCTAGGCAGTAACCAGGACCCATGAGGGCTGAATCCTGGAAACGCTTGAGTATCTCTGGAGCCAGATGAGGGGATGACTGGGCTCCAGCGGGGTGAGTCAGGGACAGGACACACCCAGAAAGATAAGCCCCGGGACCCTTTGTCTCCTACACCCCCTCAAAACTGCCGCCGGGCAGGGCACTGCCAGCTTCCAGCCTGAGGAAAGGGAACTGACCTGGGCTAAATATTAACTCGACGGCAAACACTGGGAGCTGGGACCAAGTGGTACCCGCTCCCTGGGTAGAGCAGCAGGAGGGAGAGGGTGGAGCAGCCCAGGAGAAAAACAGATAGATTTTGGTAGCATGTTGGCCTCGCCTAGGAAGAAAGCCAATTAAGACCCTCAGAAGAAACACTGGACTTTCAACCAAATCCAGGTAGGGAGGAGCCGGATGTGAACTAAGGGGAGATGGGGGAGGTGACTGAGCAAAGGGAGATGGGGAGGGCGAAGGTGTGACAGAGAAACATGAAGGAGCAGGACTGGGAGAGTCTCAGCTGGAGACGGATCACTCCGCAGAGTCAAGATGGCTACTGGGGACACAGGGGTCAGCATGTGGAGGAAGCGGAGTCCATCTTCCCCGGAAAAAAATATCAGGTTGCCAAGGTGTCGCTGGGGATGCCTTCAGCACTCACTCCCACTTTTCTCACCGACGACCTAATCTGAGTTTCATTCCTACAAAGCTCTGTCCTCTTGCTCAGTCATATGTCTGCCAGACATGCCTGGTCACTCCACAGGACTGGCGCCATCCCTCTTCCTCCCAGATGGCCAGCATTGCCCCAACCTGGACCAGCAGGCAACTTGGGCCCCAAAGCCTCAGGGCAGCCACCAGGGTCTGGGCTCCTTCCCTGGGTTGCCTGGAGACAACTGATCCCAGGAAAGAGGCAAGGTACCTCTGTCTACCTGGAGCACCAGGAAGAGACTTCTGTGACTTGGCTTCCTCCCAGATTTGAGTCTGCTACATCCAGCAGGGCCATCTTTGGGGGGCAGATTATTCCCCCTCCTGCCCCCAACTCTCCCCTTGGCTCCCTGTTTCAGCTTATCCCTCCGTGAATTTATCCCCCAAACTAGGCGCCTTGACTAATAAAACTGCGGCGGTCAATGGTGGGTCTGGCGGGGCGGGGAGCAGACGAGGGACTCAGGGCAGCAGATGTGGTCAGCCCTGGGAGGGACTCAGGGCAGCTGCCGACAGCCCCCTCTTCAAGCCCCATTCTTTTGGGCCATGCCGCACAGCATGTGGGATCTTAGTTCCCTGACCAGGTATCGAACCCATATGCCCTGCATTGGGAAGTGCAGAGCCCTAATCACTGAACAGCCAGGGAAGTCCCTCAAACCCCACTCTTGATCTGAAGAGCCCTTGCTGGAGACCAGAGGCTCTTGTCTCAGCATTTCCATGTCTCCCTGGGGTCCAAACACCTCCTTCCACGGGACCCACTCTTTATAAATGCCAAGGTGGTTTGTCACCATGGTGACAGTTCCTCCCCGGATAAATAGAAGAAGAAAATGCAGAAGAGAGGCAGGTAGAGGGGGAGGCTGGGGCAGAGGGCAGGGACGCGTTGGGTTGGCTTCCTCTCTTATCAGACCCAGGCCATGCCAACGGGCTGGAGACATTCTTGCAGCAGTCAGCAAGTCTGCACTGACCCTCCCTGTCCTGGATCCGGCCAGGCACTTCTAACTGTCCCCAGGGCCGAGGACGACAAGGCCTTTGCTCATCCGAAGACTTCCAGAGCCAACGATGGCGCCTCGGGCAGCAGAGCAGCCGGAGAGTCACCAGCGGTGTCAGGAGAGGGGACAGGGAGGGCTGAGGACAGAGCTGAGGAGGAGACACCCACCTCCTTCCTGAAGGTCCGAGTCTAGCCACCTCAGGGCAACGCAGAGGTGGCACAGGAGGACCAAGCAGACGCAGCAAAAAGAGAACCGGGTCAGAGCAACAGAGGCCCAGCAAGCACCTCCGGAGAAACCAGGAATGGAGCACTGGGGGGCAGTGCTGGGGAGAGGGTGTTGAAGGGAAGCTTCCTGGTGGGGCCTCGGCACACAGGCACTGACACAGCACAGTGCTCTGCGGGGGACGGGGCCTGCACGCCCGTGTGCATGGGCTCAGGAGGCTGAGCTCAGGCTCCAGTCGGGGAAGCCCCAGGACCTGGCTTCCTGATCAAGCCAGACCATTCGTCCTGGGAGCACAGCCACGCTCAGGCTGTGCCCGTGGATAAGCACGCTAGTACATCTGAGTGGGCTTCCCAGGTGGCTCAGTGGTGAAGAATCTGTCTGCCCAGCTCTACCATCTCTCACTCATCTGCCAGCAGAACCCCCTGACCCTACAGGGCAGCTGGCCCACCTCCATCATCCAGCCCAGCGGCAGCACCTATTTCTAGCCTGTCACTCTGCTGAGGGCTCGGATACCAGGTCTTCTGAGCGGGGCTGAGGGAGAGATTAGAGGTAAAAGGGTGGGAGGGAGGAAAATCCATTAGAATCAGAGAGAAAGAGACAGCCAGTTGGGATAATCAAGCCAGAAAGGAGCGGCAAGCGGAGGTGGAGAGACGAAAATGGGGGAGTCAGCCAGGAAAGGGGAGGGAAGGACTCTAGGGAAGGCAACGTGAGAAAGAACGGAAAAGCCTGCTGGAAAGAAAAGAGAAGAGCAGGGGAGAGGGAGTGCAACAGGGACGAGGCCCTGCATGTCCAAATCCGGTCGTTTTAACGGTCTCGTGGGTCTGCAGCCACGTGTTTCCTGGTCCCCTGTGAGGCACTAATTTTACAATAGCCCCTCCACCCCTACCCCGGGTGGTGGAAGATTCCGTGAGGGAAAGGATGCTGGAGGTCCCACCCACTCCCAGGAAAGCATTCTCCAGCCTCACCTCCTCCCACAGACAGCAAGCTCCTCTCTCCCCTGGGATGTCAGCCCTAAGCCACGTGAGCCCAGCTGAAGACCACAGTTGGCCTAGGGGGCTGAGGGGCTGCAGCCCCAGGCAGGCTTCTCCTCCAGGTGGGCCATCTCAGCCCTCAACTCCCCTCCCACCCGCGCAGCCCGCCAACCTCCTCCTTTTCTGTGCCATTGTGATGCCAAGGCGGGGATCCAACAGTCCTATCTCAGGGCCAGTCCCCTGAGCAGCAGCGGATCGGAAGCTATAGGGCTGACTGCTGGCTGCTTGATTCTGGGGGAACTGCTGAGCCGTGTGGGAAAACTCCCCCCCGCACCGCCACACACACACACACACACACACACAGTGACTCTGACCGGAGCGTCTACGTGAAACCCAAGCCTCTCCCCTCCTCCCCTGACCCAAAGCATCCTCCAAGTCTGTCTCTCAGCTGCCCCCTCTCACATCGTCCCCAGGTCCACCATGCAACAGGCCCTGGTGTCAGGGGAGCGGGAAGCTCGGGGAAGAGCAGGCTCCGGGATGGAAGACAGTGGCTGGAGACCAGTTGGCGGCTATGAACTGCCTGTCCATCCACAGGGCAGGAGGGTGGAGTAGCACGGGGCAGGCGGCTGAGACTTCAGCCTGTGGCTCTTCAGGGGCGAGTTCAAGACCCAGAGGATGTGGCCTCTGCAGGGGGCTGCTTACTCCATAATTGACCTCCCGGTTGGAGCTCCTGGCTGGAGCACCCCCAGGGACGGAGGATGTGTTCTGGGTGGAGCATGCTGGGGTCGACTGAGGTGACCCTGGGGCAGAAGTCACATTCTGTTACATAAGCCAGCCTCTGCTAAACGAAAAGGTTTCTGGCTGCTTGGTTTTTCCTCCAAATGTCTTGGTAAAAGGAGGAAAACTTGGCCTTAAGATCAGGCCCCAGGATGGTTGTCCCCATCCCAAGTCCTGTCTGCACTTTGGGGGGGCCTCCCCAGCCTGGTCTCCTCCATCAGGGCTGGAGGGTGTCCAGGATCCGGGGGTTCGGGTGGGGGTTCGGGGAGACAGTCCACCCCTGCGTGGTCTCCGGGAATTGCACACCCTCCCTCACCAGCAGTCCTGCCTTGCTACAGAAGGTAACTGTGGTCTGGTTTTTGAAGGAGGGGTCTGGTCAGGGGCAAAGCCCACTGTTCTAGGCTCCAAGCCCACAGGGAGACCACAGTGCGCCCCCACGACTCCATCCCCTAAGCACAGCCATCCCCACCCACGCGCCCAACAAGAAGAGAAAAGGGATACTTACATTATACCAGCTCTGGCTTTTCTGAAAGAACAAAGTAAAAGAGAAACAAAGTTAGTGGGGGGAGAGGTGGCAGGAGCAGCCAGAGTGCTCCTGGCTCCAGGGGAAGATACACAAGACAGCGGAGGGCGGGCGGGGAGGAAGAATCCCAAGGCAGCTCAAGGCCCCCCGTGCTGCTGCTCGGGGCAGGGGGCAGGGTCCTCCTTTCTCAAGACAGCTCCCGAAAGGAGGCCCGGGGAGCAGTCCATGCTGGAAGCCCCCGTGGCTGGGGTGGCAGGCAGCGCAGCACCAGCGAGAGCTTGACTGGGAGGGAGTCGACCCCATCACAAGGCTCCTCTGATGGGGGTGGGGTGGGGGGGAGGGATGCGCTGCAGGCATCCGAGACCCAGTCCCCAATGGTCCCTGATCAGAAGCAAAGTACCCATGGAGACTAACACAGCCGTCTGCTCCATGTCAGCCCCTCGGAAAGGCTGGGTGGGACGCTCTGGGGTCGGGGATCCAAGGGATCGCTAGAAACTTCCTTCCAACTGGGCAAATTCCTCCTTCCGCCCAACTGGCTGATCCGCAAATAGTGGCCAAGGAGTGATTGGGGCTCTGCCTTGGGAGGACAGGTGGAGCATGTAATTGCTAAAGGTCCTTCCTGACTTTGTGAGGCTCTAAGTCAATACCAACACAGCGGATCCGACCCAACTCCACCATGCAGGTGCCCTCCATTCCCAGCCCTGCTAGAAAGGCTGCTCGTTTTCACGGGAATGGGAAGTTTCTTAGGGAAAGAGGAGGGATGAGTAAGATTGTGCTTGGTCCATCTTCCATCTCACAGGCCAGGAGTCCCTCATACACGGCCCACTTGAAGACAGACAGACAGGCAGACAGAGATAGACAAACACACACCTGTCTAGGCCCCCTGCCTCGAGGGGCTGATCTGACAGGGTCAGCTTGGGTAGACCAGAGTATTTTCAGTTTTAGAAACTTTGCCAAGGGTGTGGTTCTGGAGGAGAACAGCTGGGTGCAAGGAAGCTTTGCCTGCAGGTCCACATCTTAACTACACACACATCTCATTTGATTGCACTTTGAAGATATTGCTTTTTTTTTTTTTTTAACAAATTGAAGGTGTATGGCAGTCCCATGTCAAGCAAGTCTATTGATGTCATTTTGCCTACAGCATTACATTTTAATTAACATTTTATTTTTAATTATAATTTAATTAAACGTACACTGCTATTTTAAACAGAATGCTATTGTATACTTGACAGGATGAGGCACAAGGTAAACATAACTTTTATACACACTGGTAAATGAGAAAAGCCGCATGACTTGCTGGACTGTAACCTTTGCTTCACTGTGGTGGGCCCTCCGAGGTAGGGCTGTGCATGCAGAGGTGTGGACGCTGGGTGCAGTTAGCAACCTTTATCCCGTCCACCTCGTCCTATGGGGTCTGACTCATAAGGGAAGGAGGAGGCAGTCCCAGGAGGCCTGCTGTCTGGTGGAGCCCAGGGGGTGAGTGTGACTGCAGAGATGAAGCCTGGTCATGCCATCGCTCCCTCTGCTGGTGACCCCATCCTGCCAGAAGAACTCCGTAGAGCTCTTCACCTTCACTCTGAAGAGGAAGAGTGTCAGCAGGAGAAGGACAGGCATTGTGGGGGTGCCGCCTCTATCTGCTCATCGCCACACCCTAGCTCACTGGCCAGGGGGCAGACGGCAGGGCAGGATCTCAACCCTCTTCTCTCTGCAGGATGCTCTCCGTAGTCATCTTCCAACAAAAGCTGTCCCCATGGCCCCATCTGGGAGTCACATAATCACACTATACCCTTGTCTTCTCCTCCAACCCAAGTCCAAATGTTCAAAACTAATGATTCCATCAAGAAGAGAGTTATTACCACAAGGGAGCTGGGGACTGAGAATTAGCCTCTAGTCACCCTGGAGGAGAGAGGATGGGGCAAGGAGGCTGTGTCAGACTTTACCTGCACCTTGTTGTGGTCTAGTTGCTAAGTCGTGTCCAACTCTTTGTGACCCCATGGACTGTAGCCCACCAGGCTCCTCTGTCCATGGGATCTTCCAGGCAAGAATACTGGAGTGGGTTTCCATTTCCTTCTCCAGGGGATTTTCCAGACCCAGGGATTGAACCCACGTCTTCTGCATGGCAGGTGGATTCTTTACCACTGAGCCACCAGGGAACCCCTACCTGCATCTTAGGGCACCGAAATTCCTGGGTCCTGATTCTGAGCTCACAGGGCATGAGGCTGTGCAGGGATCCATGAGAATGCCTCTCAACAGTGGAAAGGCACATTCTAGGAGCCGCTGGCCTCAACTGCTCGTAGTGTGCCTGCGTTTCACCAAACCAACCCTTCTGAATCTGTCTAGAACAAGGAGATTCAGGACAACTGAGAGCCTGCACCAGGGAAGCCGGGCCCCTCTCTTGTCTCGCTGGGTGGCACCTCTGTATGTTACCTGCTTGTGTAAATTGGGGATAAGAATATGGGTTTGCAGGTACTGCCATGTCGGATACACAGAGCAAGGACTTTTGTCCCTCTGTCTAAGACTCTGCCTCCATCTAGTGCTCCCTGGGCAGCTGGTTACCCGTCACCACTGAGGGTGTCCACCCCTCTGGCCAAATCCACAGCAGCCCCTGGGAAAGAGCCATGTGGGCGTGAGTCCCTGAACTCCAATCAGCCTTGCAAGGGCAAGTTGAATCCCCATGGCTCTGCTTTTGAGGACCGAGTCCTAAAGGAGCTGCTGGGCCAGGAGGGCCTGACTCACAGGGCAGAGAGGCCAGGCCCAGTGGACCTGGAGAGTGCCCCCTGGCACCCGTGAGGTCACTGGCCAGCAGGTTCTCAGCCCCCTCTGTCCTCCGGTGCAGAGAGGGCTGGGGGCGGGAGAAGAACAGAACGAAGGAGTGGGCAAGGACTTTCTAACAGGTTACGTATTAGTGGATTTAGCCAGGAGGGGAGGAGGGGACATCAGGAAAACTGCCCAAAGACAGCTGTTGGGTGAGGGCTGAGCTGAGCAGGCTTCTATGCTTTTCCTAGAAGTCTGCAGAGCAAGCCCCTGGGGGACCCCAAGGCCCCTGGAAACAGCGACTTCCTTACACATCTCCCCAGTGCAAAGGCCCAGGAGTCTGGAGATGGGATGGGGGCAGGGGAGGGACAGAGGAGCGCTACAGTTCTAGGAGTAGGGAGCAAAGAACAGTTTCTTACTTTGATCAGGTAAAGTCTGTCGTACTGGAAAGGAAACCACAAAAATTAGGATCGAAAAACAGGGCAAGGGTCAAAAGGTTAAAGGCACACCAGAGCTACAGAGCCCGTGACACTGCACACCCAGAGCAGGGAGCCACAATGCGGGGCCAGGCAGGGACCGGCCTGGGTCCTACCAGACAGCTCGGTACCCAGTTCAGGAGCTGGTGGGGCAGGTGACGGCTGCGGGGCTCCCCCTGGTGGCCGCAGGCCAGCACTACAGAGCAGAAGCTGGGAGGTGGCACCAACTAAGGGGTCCTGGAACAGAACCGGGCCTTGATGTCCAGCCCTGGGCTCTGGGCAGGGCTGCCCCAGCCAGGGTCAGCTGCACCAGGATAGCTACAGAGTCACAGGAGCGAGACCTCCCCGGCTACCTAGTCTAACTCCAACTTATTAACACACAAGGAAACGGGGGTGTGGAGAAGGGGAGACAGACACTGTGAGTGAGGTCTGGCTCCAGGGAAAAGTGGGGGCACTTTCCAGTCCGTCTGAAGAGTATATGAGGTCATCTCCCCTAAAAGGTGCAGGTGACACAGGGAGAGAGGTGGCCTGGCTGTGAGAACAGTGACGATAGCTCTAGCCGCCAGACCCTCCCTGTGGGTACATGTGGTCAACCTGAGAAAATGCTCCATGGCGGGATGGGGTGTTCCCACCACAAGACCCTCCTCCTCTCTTTCTCTCCCCCTTGTAGCTTTCCCTCGCTCTCTGCTCCAGGCACTGACCTTGCAGAACCTGATTTCTATACTGGTCCTTAGGTGTCATCTTCGAAGTCTGTCCCAGACCGACCACGGCCGCAACCACGTCTCCCTGGGGTGGCAGGGTACCCTCCCCCAACAAGTCAGTCCTTGTTAACTGCTGGGGTGTTGGTGATGAATGGGGTGGGGAGGCGGGGAGCTCGTTCCTTCCCCCTTCAGCTCCTCAGCAGGAAAGGGGCTGAGATGCATTCTGGGTTTACACTCAGGTCCTGGTCCCTTCTGAGGCCCCCTTGTGCCCCTCCACAAACCTACTGGGAGTTCTAGCCCAGCTCTGGGCACCAGCTCCCTGCCTCAGACATGAGCTCTCCCCTGCCTTTGAATTCACGGAGCATCCCAAATACTCCTGTGGTCCTTAAGGTCAGGTTTGGTTTGTGGATAATCTGGGAACAGACAATGTGGATAATCTGTGTTTCTTATCTCTCTTCCCAGACTGGACGCTGCCTGGGGGTGAGAATCTGGTCTTCATATTCCTTTCTTACAGAAGATCTACCACTTACAATTTAAAAAAAAAAACCCTTATTGGATGCTCCTTTCAACCTCATCACCTGACCAAAAGAGGCACTCTGTGAGTGCTATCGACCATAAGTAAGTGTTCTGCTCGCTGAGTGCCTTGGCACAGGGGTAAGAGGGTGAGGAAGCTCAAGGCTTGACCTTAGGATGGCAAAGGTATACGCCCTGTGGGCAGAGGCAGAGGAACAATAACCAGACGCCTTGTCCAGCAGCATCTGCCCTCTCCCCAGCCAGCGGGCTGAGGCATCCTGGAGGGGTGGACAGAGGTCATCTCCAGACCCCGTCCGTCCCACAGCCCTGCACCGTTAAGTCCCAAACCCACAGCAGACTCCTGGGGGCCTGCTCAGTACAGGCACGGTTTCCTCCTCCTGCCCACAGCCAGCAGCCGTCGTTCAAAATCCTTAGAGCTAAGATGAGCTTTTACCCTCAAGGTCACAGACTGCAGGATTAGCCCTGGAACCTCTCGTTCACCCCTCAGGAAGCGGAACAGCTGTTCATCCCGCTGCTCCCCAAAACAGAGGCTTGAGACTATGATTAAGTTCACCTCTCAGCTCTCTTTTCTCCAGGCTGTAGCCACCCGCTTCCCCTGTGGGTATCATTTCCTGAGCCCCGCTGTTCTGAAACATCTACTATTCACCCTCCACTCCCTCTAAGTTCTCCTTAGGCTTCTCAAATCCTGGGGTCCCGGGTAGGCTCTTGGCACAGGCTCCCTGACCTGATCATATCTATGCAGGGCCTGGTAGGGGCTGTCTATGTCCATGACCTTCCAGTGTTGGCACCATGCCCTCTGGGAGAAACGTTCCCCTCTGATCACGAGCCAGGAACCTAAGAACACCACGAGCCGCAGGCTGGACGGTGGGTGGAAGCAGTGAGGAGCACTCAGGCTGAGCAAGCAGAAGGAAGGAGTGGCTAAGGTGAGCTCCTAGGGTCGCTCTACTGCATCAGGGAACTCACGTAGGGGAATCTGTGAGCCTCAATCAACTCACCTGAGCAGCAGGCAGCAGGTCCCACTGCTCCACCAGATCCAGAGCCTCCCTTCCCCAAAGGAATGAAACTAAGCCCCGGCAGGACTCTGCTTCTCAACGGCACCATGTAAGGAGGGGACAGACTCCCTGCCGAGGCAGTGTTTGGGGAGCAGGCAGAGACGGGGTTAGGGGTGGGGTGGGGAGGACGGGGGCGGGTCTGTTCTCTGACTCCAGGTGCAGTGGGAATGGTCCCTTGGTGACATCAGCCAGCCTGCCAGGGGCAGTGGGGCTGGCCCTTCTGGGAAAGGGACCAAGCAAGACACATGGGCCAAACTGGGCAGGGGGCGGAGGGTGGGGTGCGGAGCACTACAGACAATTCAACACCGGAGGGGAGACCGAAGACAGAGACAAAAGATGGCTTACTTTTGAGAGGCGCTTGTGAGACTAAGACCATGCATGCAAAGAAGGTATTTGGGGGATGGTGGGGAAGAAGAGGAAGAACAAGAAATCAAAAGACAAATTCAGCTGGGATGCCAGCTCCCGAGCCTCCCAGGGTCTCCCCACCTCCCCAGGGCCTGTGAGTCAAGAGGGAAAGAGAAGCTCTTTTAAGGAGCTTCAAGGCAGAGACATCGTCTGCCTCCCAAAGGACTAAAGGCGAGGGCGGACGACTCTTTGTGGAAGCATAAGTAGCCCAGGCCCCCTTAGGCAAACGGGGGCTCAGGTGGTAACAAGGACATACTTGGGAGGGGTGGACAGCCCTGTCGCCCTCTTCTTGGCCAGGTGGGTACCAGGTGGATTATTACCGAAGGTAAGGCTGGGTGATGGCCAAGGCCAAGGTCAATACAGCATTCTGCAATGGTCCCTGAGGACTCCCTTCCCAGTACTGTATTTGTCCCAAATAATGTTCCCTTCCACACCAAATTTGGAAACGGTAGCAGTGCTGAAGAGATGACCCCCGCCTAACCCCCAGAGCTCGCCTCCTCCAAATCTCAAGGCTTGTGAGCCTCCCTCGCCCCTAATGAGAGACAGTGGTCATTGTAGAATCCTTTTACTAGCTCCTGGGGCCTCTCTGAGGGCTAAGCTAAGAAGATCAAGATTTAATAGGGGTTCTCCCCTGCCTCCCACTCTCACCTCACAGAACAGAGGCTCTCTCTGGTACACTAGAGCTGGTCAATCACGTCAGGTCCCTCCACGAAGGGGTTCTCTACCTCACTGTTCCCCCAACGCCAGCCTCCCTGCAGCCAGCTAATGAGCAAGGACAGAGTGGCCGGCGGGTCAGGCTCACCTTGGAGTTTTTGCCACCACTGCGGCCGGACTGTGAGGAGCAGCTGCGCTGCACGCCCTGCTCCGGAGTGGACGGCGACTTGTCCGAGGAGTGATCTGAGCCCTTCTCCACCATGGTGTCTCCGTCTACGTTCTGCGGGGTTGGTGAGCGAGACCGCTTTCGGAGGATGGGGGAGCAGGCTGGCGTGCTGCGGTTGGAGTTACTGGCAGTGCTGCAGGGGCAGACGGAGAGAGGGAGTGGGGTGACAGGGAGGGGCAGGAAAGACAAGCTGTCAGTAATTGAGGGCCAAAGACAGGTCCCAAGGAGCCAGCTCAGGGAGCCAGGGTTTGGGGCTGGGGAGAAATAGGGACGAAAGGGCCCAGCTATGGCCCACCTATGGACTGCACAGTAATACTGCTGCTGGCCAGGAGGGGGCGGTGGTGCCCACGTGAAATGGAAATAGCAGTAGGAAGGGGTAAGTAGGGCGATTAGACATTTAGAGATTCGTTCATCCAGCCATCCATCTGTCTGTCCATCCACCAAATTTTGTTAGGACCTACCCTCTCCCCCCATTATATGCCAAGAATTGTCTAGGGAAAACGGAATATAAGAGCTGAGAGACTCATTAGAGATCATTTATCAATACTATCAGCTCATTTTATACATGCTGCAAAATTCAGGTTCTACATTTTTTTGCCTCAGAGATATCTGCCCATAAAAAAATAACAAAAATAATCCCACTTTCCAAAGCATTTAAGGAATCATTTCACCAAGGTAGTAAGGACCAGTGCCACAATTCCTATTTTTAAAATAAAGACCAGTACATGGCAAAGAGAACCAAGTGTCCTCTGATCACAGAGGGCTGAGAAACGAAATCGGGGTCTTCTGACTTGTAACTCGCCCACACGTCTATTTTCTTGCAAGCTATGTTATCTCCCGGAGAAGGCAATGGCACCCCACTCCAGTACTCTTGCTTAGAAAATCCCATGGATGGAGGAGCCTGTTAGGCTGCAATCCATGGGGTCGCTAAGAGTCGGACACGACTGAGCGACTTCACTTTCATTTTTCACTTTCATGCATTGGAGAAGGAAATGGCAACCCACTCCGCTGTTCTTGCCTGGAGAATCCCAGGGATGGGGGAGCCTGGTGGGCTGCCGTCTATGGGGTTGCACAGAGTCGGACACGACTGAAGTGACTTAGCATGTTATCTCCTGCTCCCCTTGCCCAGGGCAAAGGTAAACACAGCGGAAGTTCTTACATGCTATGTCCCCTCCCCCAAATTCATTTCCAACAACTACCTTATACACCCACCAAATCCCCTCATACCAAGGCTTGTGCACTTTATAAATATTTATCTTGTGTTCTTAAAGGACTAGAGGAGATGAAGGAAGGAAGAGGAGAGGAAAACTCGATGCAGCCAAGTTCTAACAGGTGTTTGCTTTGCTCTGAGAAAATGGGGAAAGGAAAGGTTATGTAGGAAAGAGATGGAAAACACACAGGAGACAGGAAGGCCAAAGAAGCACAAGGGGAGGGGCTGAGAAGTGGGCAGTCAGGGCAGCGTCAGGCTTTGGGCACTGCCAGATCCAAGGTCATCGGGGCCCCAGGAAACACTCTGGGCCCTCCCTAAGCGAGTGGAGTGCAGGCTGGGGAACTCTGCTGTTTGCATGAAGATCCAGCTGCAACCTCAGATGGCCCACTGGACCCATTTGCAATGAAAACCATCCGCTTTGGGCAGAACCTTCTACCTGGGGATCCTCGGCAGAGAGGACAGGAGGGGAGCCCCAAAGCCCCAGCCAGCAAGTGTGGGAGGAGGGCAGCAGTGGGACCGGGTGAGCCTTTGCCTCCTGGAAGGAAGCTGACGCAGAAACAGAAGGGAAAAACCAATCGCGAGAGGATGTGTGGAGACACTTGTGGCCAATGCTGTGCTTTATCCCCAAACAGAATTTGAAACTCGTTACAGTACCAACAACAACTAGGATTTACAATAAGCGGCTCTTCCAGGTCTCACCACATTGCCAACATCCTTACCCTCTGCTTCCAAACTCATCCACTACGACAAAACCTGGAGAAAGGAAATTACGTTCCTTTCCCTCAGCTGGAAAAGCCGAACATTAAAACGGTGGCAAGTGGATTCTTGGACCCATCCAAAGAGCGGACTCAGGCGCTCATCTCCCTGGGGCAGCCCCCTTTCTTTCAAGCCAATTTCAACCCATGGCCAAGTACTCCAGGGCTGACACCATCTCCTAAGACTGCTCTGCTGGAACAACAGCCAGGAACTCTGCCCCTAACCTCAACCAGTGTGCTCAGAGAAGGACTAACTAGAGAGTGGATGACACCTTGCGCAAGCCCATCTAAAACATACAAACCCACAGGTGGGCTCCCATCTTTTTCTGAGATAAGACATCCTCACACACGGTCATTCCAGCCTTGGGAACAGAAAGGAGGTCCCTTTATCCTTCCTCAAACTCTGCATCCCTGCTGATAAGTGGCTGTTGAGATTCAAGCAAGGGGTGGGCAAAAAATCCCAACCTGGAGGAAACGTACCCCAACTATCCAAAACCTCCTGACTCTCAGGCACCCAGGATGGACATGTCCATGAGATATCCTCCACCCTTAGTGATCCCATGTCAGCTGACCCTCCATATGTCACCCAAAGATGCTGCTTTCAACATGTCAATCAACAGACAATTTACATGCTCATGTGCCACTTCCATCTCTGTGCTTATAAGGCTGTTGATCATTTGCGTTGCTCTTGAAAATCTCTCCCCTTCTTCCTGATGACACACACCTCTCCTATTCCTCTCTCTGTCTCAGCAATTAGTTCCACTCTCGCCTTTCTGCCTATAATTCAGTTCCTCTCCAAAGGCGGGCTCTTCACCGCCCAAGCCATTTCCTGTTTCCTGTGACTTCAACTATGCCTGGAATCAAAGGACTCCTCTACCTGCTTCTGACCCAAATCACACCTGTTAGCTTCAGCCCAACAACCTGCTGCCAACAGGACAGCTCCTCTAAACAGGTATCTCACGAGCACCTCGGATTCAGAGCCGGGCAGGTGGTCTCTCCTCCCAGCCTCCTCCCACTACGGCCCGTCCTCAGTGGCACCACCACTTCCTAGTCTCTCAGGCTGCAAATTCACCACTTCCATGTCCTCCCACAAAAGGTGAGTCGCTGAATCCCATCAATTCCATTTCCTTAAAGTTCTGGAATGCATCCTTTCCTTCTTTTCCCAGGGTCCTAGTTCAAGTTCTCAATGCTTCTGCCCCAGAGTTTTCTAATAACCTTCTGAGTGGTTTTCTCCTCGCCTTCCCTCTTTTGTGACCATTCATACCTTTGTCCTTTTTAAAAGTCTTCCTAAATAAAAGCTTGATACTACCTATCTGCCCTCTTACTGACATTCATATGAAAGTCTCAAATCCTCAGAATGGAATTCAAAGTTCTCTACCAAAAATCCTTTGACAGTTACCTAGACCTTGATACTTTCTCTCTGTACTCACTTAAAGAGTCCCCACTGGACTTCCCTGCTGGTCCAGTGGCTAAGAGTCCACCTGCCAACGCAGGGGACATGGATTTGATCCCTGGGCCAGGAAGATTCCACATGCCTCAAGGTCACCAAGCCCAGGGGCCGCAACTATTGAAACCTGAGCACCTAGAGCCCGTGCTCTGCACCGAGAGAAGCCACAGCAATGAGAAGCCCGCACGCCACAACAGAGAGAAGCCCCTGCTCAACGCAACTAGAGGAAGCCTAAGAGCAGCAACGAAGACCCAGATCCAGAAAAAAACAAGAGTTCCTATCTTCCAGGCCTGCTTTCTCCCTCTAGTTTTCTCAGCATGCATCCTCTTTCTGACTCCCCACCTGTTCACCACCTGTGCGGGAAACACTCTCCCTTCACATCTACCCAATGGAGTCTCATTCATCCTTTAGGACCCAATTCAACCCCACCTTCTCCAAAAGGCTTTTCTAAATCTTCACCAATGAACTGACCAAAGCACTGATCACACTCTGCCTGGTGTTAAAGCGAAGACCTGCCACTCCTGGGGGCACGTGCCTCTGCACCTTCCCCACCGTTCACCGGGATGCTCTTTAAGTATTAACAGCATGAGCTCAGCTAACATCTGCACCGAGTCTCCTTCCGGGGCAGCTCTCCACACCACCCACGGCTTTAACAGCCCCCAGGATCACAACAGCTCCCACGTTTGTACCGCCAACCTGCTACTATGAACACAAATAGCTAAGTTTATGAACATTTATGAGCTCCTGGCATAATGGAAAGCACTTATTAAGCATTATCTAATTTAATCTTCCCAACCACCCTGCCAAGTATTTAGGGCTGTTGCTAGTCCTACTTTTCAGGTGCTAAACTGAACAACTGACAGAGTAAGTAGTTCGCCCAGCGTCACACAGATGGGTAAGGGGCAGGAGAGGCCTGATCAAATGTGGGCCTGCTGATTACAGAGCTTGTGCTCAGAACCAAGCATTCAATAATGCTTGTTTATTGAGTAAAGCGAATGTAGGATAGATCACAAGGACTGATAGTGAGCTGGGTGAATGGAAAGAAGAATCAACTTTTTGCCTCCAGGCTTCCATCCATTCCCTATGTTGCTGTCAAAATGAACTTTTTACAAAAAGTAAAGCTGTCATTTTTAGCCACCCTCCTCTCTCTGGTTTTCTACCCTTCTTGGAATAATGTGAACTTCAAACGATGGTCAGAAATTCCCCAACTATCACCTCCAAGTACCCTTGAGAGCTCCTGCTTGGCCGCTCCTCCCCGCACACGCTCTGCCTCAGCCATTGAAGCCTGTCCTCAGATCCCTCCCGTACTCGTCCACCCGACACCAGACCTTCCCACACAATGCTCACGCTCAAGACGAGCCCAAAAGCATTCTTACCCCTACGCCACGCTCCTCCTCCACTCTGATCCCTCACTAAGTGAGAAGAAAATGCTTGGAGTTACTAGAGCCCTCACTCAGCAAAACCACCACCAGATTTGCTAGACTGGAAGGACTGGTGCTGAAGCTGAAGCTCCAATACTCTGGCCACCTGATGTGAAGAGCCAACTGACTAATTAAAAAAGACCCTGATGCTGGGAAAGATTGAAGGCAGGAGGAGAAGGGGATGACAGAGAACAAGATGGTTGGCTGGCATCCTGACTCAGTGGACAGGAGTTTGAGCAAGCTCTGGGAGATGGTGAAGGACAGGGAAGCCTGGTGTGCTGCAGTCCATGGGGTCACAACTGAGCAACTGAACAGCAACAACAAAACTCTTTTACTAAGCTTCCCCCCGCCCCCACTTTGGCCACACTGTGCGGCTCGTAGGATCTTAGTTCCCTGACCAGAGATTGAACCCAGGCCCTTAGCAGGGAAACTGCTAAGTCCTGATCACTGGACTGCCAGGAAATTCCTCCTAAAACTCTTATTTTTTAAAAAAAGTTTTACTGGAGTATAGTTGCTTTAAAATGTGTTAGTTTCTGCTGTATAGCAAAGTGAATCAGCTATACATATACACAGTCCCCTCTTTTTATGGATTTCTTTCCTATTCAGGATACCACAGAGCATTCAGCAGAGTTCCCCCTGCTCTACAGTAGGTTCTCATTAGTTATCTATTTATATATAGTATCAATAATGCGTATCTGTCAATCCCAATTCATCCCACCCCCTTCCCCCACTTGGTGTCAATGCATTTGTTCTCTATGTCCATGTCTCTGTTTCTGCTTTGTAAATAAGACCATCTATATCAATTTTTTCAGATCCCACATATATGCATTAATATACAATATTTGGTTTTCCCCCTAAAACTCTTTTACAGGCACTCCATTCTACAGATTCAGCTGTCCTGCTGAACAAATAAAACCTATTCTGATGAATCTTATAATCTCTAATATTGTCTTTCCAACAAACTCTACAATTTGCCTTTAATCTGATACGGCCATCCTTATTAACAATAGTAATACATTATATTTCAAAATCTGCAGGTTTTAAAGCTAAACATGACTGTAGATTTGCTGTAGAAAGAAAAGGAAGACAAGGATTGGAGGAGCTAGTGGACTAAGAACTCCCCTTGTAGATTTTAGAGTTAATATAACCAACTCTTAATTTCACGTAAGCAACCTGAGCAATAGAAGTTATGTGCCTGGCCTAGGTGACAGAACTTCTTACCTGGGTCTTCTGTTCTACAAACATACACTGAGCACCTGGCATAATCCTAGGTGTTCAAGTTCAGGTTCACACTGGTGAGTGAGAAAGGATCTTTATGCTTGGGACACTGCCATCAGGAAGAGCTAGACACGTTCCTCTCATTTTAATAAAAGCAACAAGCAGTGTGACAGGAAAGAGGAAAGGCATCTTAGACAGGGGTCCATAAACGCTGCCTTGAAGATATGGTCCTTGGGACTTAAGCTGGGTCCTGGAAAATGTGTCAGAGTGAGCCAGGTGAAGGGCATGGTAGTAGGAAGAGAAGGTTCCTGAAAAATCAAAATATGTAAATAAATAAGCCAAAACATCAGCAAGAACAAAAGTATGAAAGCCTAAAATATAAGAGAGCACGGAGTACATAGCACATTACGAGGAACTGTGTGCCTCTGAAGCATGACGTTTGTAAGTGAATACTTAGAAAAAGATTCTTGTCATCATCAGCTTTCCTCAATATTAGGTCAGCTGAGACGACCTCCCCTAGTCACTTTTAACCCATTGCAAGGGGCCCAGAGGTCATTCACTCACTTCCCATCTCTCCTGTTTTAAAACCTCCAACAAGACTATGTTAACTCCTCTCCCGGTTACCTTGCTAACAAACAGTGCTTCCTAAAGTCTGACCACAGTCCCACATGCTATAGTGTGGTCCTGGCTTCCCACAGCTAGGTCTGCCTGAAGTCCCCAAGAAACAGGGGCCCAGGGAAAGAGGACCAAGGCCCTTGGCTTTCTGCGGCGACTTTCCTGGCTGCATCTCCCACCCCCACTGGAGACACGGGAGCCACAGCCCCCGTCCTCTTGGCATCCTGTTCCCATCCTCCCACCCGGTGTGGTCGTGTTGGCCCGGATAGACAGTACCAGCAAGCCAGCTTCCTGATCAGCTACCCACACAGTCTCAGATCCCCGAGCAGAACAGGTCCGGTGCTCCTCATCTAGGTTAACTCGTTTGCTTGCAGTGAAGTCAACTGTTTCTACCCCAGAGATTTCAAGGTATGTACTGGCCACCCCACCCCCAGCAGCTCCATCCGGGCTCTCTGGCCACAGAGCCTTCCAGCCCTGGCTCATTGCCAGTCAGACCCCTCCTCCCCACCCCGATTCTTCATGTTCACTTTCTGGTTCCCCCTGGGCCCAGTTCTGCAAATACCTGGCTGATCAAACTTAACGGCTGTCACAGTTTCAATGTGCTGTATAGGCAATTTTTAAAAGACTGCCCGATACATTCCAGGGCACCCTACTCTGATACAGCACTGGATTAGAAATTTAGAAAGCCAGTTTCAACTGAAACAGTTTGCTGAAGGCCTGCCTGGGCCCTGCAGGGTCAGGATTAATGCCAGGGTGTGGAGTCAGCAGGTTCAGGGTTGAGGCCCAGCTCTGCAACTTGCTGTACAAACCTGGCCCCTAAGCCTTATTTTCCTCATAGGACAAATGAAAAACATGGATACCTATCTCAGAGCACTGTTGTGTTAAATGAAATAACACAAGTGACATAGATCTTTAGTACAGTGCCTGAGACATAATGAATGCTCAATAAATATTTCTGAGCTGATAGTATCAAGGTTTTTGTTCCTCTCTGTAAAAACTGGAATATTATTCTTGCCCTTTTCCCTCAGAGTGGTCTATGAACATGCTTTGAATACTCCCAAATATTACTTCCCATCAAAGTGAAAGTGTTAGTTGCTCAATCGTGTCCGACTCTTTGCAACCCCATGGAGTGCAGCCCTCCAGGCTCCCCTGTCCACGGGATTCTTCAGACAAGAATACTGGAGTAGGTAGCCATTCCCTTCTCCAGGGGATCTTCCTGACCCAGGGATTGAACCCGGGTTTTCTACATTGCAGGCGGATTCTTCACCGTCTGAGTCATCATGGAAGCCCTATTACTTCCTAGTGAAAATTGCTCAGTCGTGCTAGATTATTTGCGACCCCTGGACTATATAGTCCATGGAATTGTCCAGGCCAGAATACTGGAGTGGGTGGCCTTTCCCTTCTCCGAGGGATCTTCCTAAGTGGGAACCAAATCCAACTGGGATGCTTCCTTGAAGTGCAAAATCCCAACCGCACCCCACTCAATAAATGACAATTTCCAGGAAACCGTCTTGTGAATCTGCATTGGAAACAAGCACCGTAGCTCATTCTGACGCACTCCAAAATTTGAGAACGAGTGTTCCCATGGACTAATCGTGTAAGTATCATGGGATAAATCTGCTTATAATTCTCTTAAGTATATTAGCTGTTCAGTGTCTACTGGGTGGGTGGACTCGCTGGAACAGAAAATCAGCTGAGCTTGTCAGTTCAGTTCAGTTCAGTCACTCAGTCGTGTCCGACTCTTTGCGACCCCATGAATCGCAGCACGCCAGGCCTCCCTGTCCATCACCAACTCCCGGAGTTCACCCAGACTCACGTCCATCGAGTCAGTGATGCCATCCAGCCATCTCATCCTCTGTCGTCCCCTTCTCCTCCTGCCCCCAGTCCCTCCCAGCATCAGAGTCTTTTCCAATGAGTCAACTCTTCGCGTGAGGTGGCCAAAGTACTGGAGTTTCAGCTTTAGCATCATTCCTTCCAAAGAAATCCCGGGGCTGATCTCCTTCAGAATGGACTGGTTGGATCTCCTTGCAGTCCAAGGGACTCTCAAGAGGCTTCTCCAACACCACAGTTCAAAGGCGTCAATTCTTCGGCGCTCAGCCTTCTTCACAGTCCAACTCTCACATCCATACATGACCACAGGAAAAACCATAGCCTTGACTAGATGGACCTTTGTTGGCAAAGTAATGTCTCTGCCTTTGAATATGCAATCTAGGTTGGTCATAACTTTCCTTCCAAGGAGTAAGCGTCTTTATTTCATGGCTGCAGTCACCATCTGTAGTGATTTTGGAGCCCAGAAAAATAAAGTCTGACACTGTTTCCACTGTTTCCCCATCTATTTCCCATGAAGTGATGGGACCGGATGCCATGATCTTTGTTTTCTGAATGTTGAGCTTTAAGCCAACTTTTTCACTCTCCACTTTCACTTTCATCAAGAGGCTTTTGAGTTCCTCTTCACTTTCTGCCATAAGGGTGGTGTCATCTGCATATCTGAGGTTATTGATATTTCTCCCGGCAATCTTGATTCCAGCTTGTGTTTCTTCCAGTCCAGCGTTTCTCATGATGTACTCTGCATAGAAGTTAAATAAGCAGGGTGACAATATACAGCCTTGACGTACTCTTTTTCCTATTTGGAACCAGTCTGTTGTTCCATGTCCAGTTCTAACTGTTGCTTCCTGACCTGCATACAAATTTCTCAAGAGGCAGGTCAGGTGGTCTGGGATTCCCATCTCTTTCAGAATTTTCCAGTTTATTGTGATCCACACAGTCAAAGGCTTTGGCATAGTCAATAAAGCAGAAATAGATGTTTTTCTGGAACTCTCTTGCTTTTTCCATGATCCAGCGGATGTTGGCAATTTGATCTCTGGTTCCTCTGCCTTTTCTAAAACCAGCTTGAACATCAGGAAGTTCATGGTTCACGTATTGCTGAAGCCTGGCTTGGAGAATTTTGAGCATTACTTTACTAGCATGTGAGATGAGTGCAACTGTGTGGTAGTTTGAGCATTTTTTGGCATTGCCTTTCTTTGGGATTGGAATGCAAACTGACCTTTTCCAGTCCTGTGGCCACTGCTGAGTTTTCCAAATTTGCTGGCATATTGAGTGCAGCACTTTCACAGCATCATCTTTCAGGATTTGAAATAGCTCAACTGGAATTCCATCACCTCCACTAGCTTTGTTCATAGTGATGCTTTCTAAGGCCCACTTGACTTCACATTCCAGGATGTCTGGCTCTAGGTCAGTGATCACACCATCGTGATTATCTGGGTCGTGAAGAGCTTGTCAGAGGAACTGCCAATGGAGAAGACCCCAGGGTTGCTGGGACTGGGCATGAAGGTGTGGTTCTCAAAACCATGGACCTCCCTAGTGGCTCAGTGGTAAAGAATCTGCCTGCCAATACAGGAGATACAGGTATGATCCCTGGGTTGGGAAGATCCCCTAGAAAAGGAAATGGCAATGCCTTCCAGTATTCTTGCCTGGGAAATTACATGGACAGAGACGCCTGGTGGGCTACAGTCCACAGAGTCACAAAGAGTCAGACACAACTTAATGACTAACCAATAACATGACACAACACACCTTCTTTTGGTGCAGGAGCTTGATAATTAATCATGAGATCCCATGCCCACAGCCATACTACAAGCACCTCATCCTTCCCTGCCCTTAGTATCATCAAGTTAAAGCTGATTCTGATATACAGTTGTCCCTAATTCCCAACAGCTGACTATTCTGTTAACCAGCCATGCACTTCCCATCCCCATGACAATTCGGAAGTCTCATCAGTAATCCTCCTCACTTCTTTATAATAGCACTGCAAATATCCATGCAAATTAGCCAGCTCCACTTTGAATTTTCCTATAGCACATGTTCGAGTGTCTGAGACAGGAAGGCCCACAGGTGTATTTGCATAACATTTGCATGAAATTTCCATGCTACCTGCAAATGCCTCCATTAGATCTGTCCACCTAAAATGGATCCAAATTCAGAATTTAGGAGAATTCCCTGAAGATGGTTGATTTTCGATTCCTCTCTGTGTTCCTGCTTGTCACATAGTGGCTCTGTACCCATAAATGCACACAACACGGAAGATGGGAAGGGCAGACCCAATCAGAACTTTGTAAAGAAGAAAAATGGCCCAGATCACAAATCCTAATTGGGCTCCACGCTCCCCTTGGGCTCTCCTCCCTGGAGAGCAAAATACCAAGTCATTTAGGAAACAAACAAACAAACAAACAAAAAACTTCCCAGGCCTGTTCAGTTCTTGTTACAATGTCCTGACGCTCCTGGTCTTGGCCTTCTTTACCCATGAATACAAAACCACAGTCTCAGGGATGACTGTTCCAGAGTCAGAAGGGCTCATCTGATCCAGTCCTCTCTCTGTTATGGATGAAGCACAGGTCCAGAGAGATGATGTGACTGTCCACCAAGGGGTTAGCAGGAAGCTGGATGAGGTGCTCAGTAGGGGAAGTCTCAGTGACATTCCCCCCCCTCCCCACGCTTTTTAGGATAGCAGATGGGGTGGGGTTTTGAAAGGACAGAAAATGTACTACAGTTCCCCTAAGAGGACCGCCTGGTGACCATGTACAGAGCTCACTCTTTGAGAGCCTAGCACTTAGAACCTAGACCTGGCAACAACTTTGCCACTGGGTCCAATTCCTTGTTTAAGGGAGAAAAAGCCAACGGTGCCTTATATGTCACACTGGGATTACCTGGTTGAAGAGAGGGGCCAGACAGCCTCTAAAGAGATGCCCTTTTGTTGCTGTTGGCACTTTTTGCTGGTCTGTTTTATTCTTGCCTGGAGAATCCCATGCATAGAAGGAGAGCCTGGTGGGCTACAGTCAACAGGGTCACAGAATGGGACACAACTGAAGCGACCCAGCATATACAGCACGCATTGTTTATGGCATAGAAGCTCTCTTACCAACTTACGCTAAAGCAGGTCTCTCTCAGCCTGGTTCCAGCACACCACACTCTGGCCAGAATGTAGCATCATGCTACATTTCAGCAAGGTTAAGGATAATGCTCTTCCTTCCTGCCACAATTCATACAATACAACTTCAGACCGTGACACAGAGTGGGTCTCCCTCCACTGCCAGAAGACCAAGATTCTGACAGAGATGAACAGCTCATTCCCTCTTTTCTGTCCTAGTAACTTACTGAAATGCCCTGGGGGCTTTCCAAGTTGGGCCTTTGGGTGAAATAGACACAGTGTTCAGGGACAGGCTCTGTTTGAAATATGGAACCAAGAACGCAGAACTAGATTGTTGCCAGATCAGACCAAGGGCAGGGACACTTTACAAACGGAAGCTCGACAATTCTCCAGACTCACTATCTGGCCAATGGTCACCCCAATATTGGCTCAAAGGGTCCACATGGCCCAGCCCCCATCCCCTCTCTGCACTGTCCCTCACTGGTCCCCATCTCTGTAGCTACTGTGTAAACAATTCAGGGCACTTTTTATGGCCAACAATTTCCACTGACTCATTCTTCCATCCCTATCTTGTTCAAGTACCTATGCGAAGTTAATTAAAAAAAAAAAAAAAAATCCTACGAAAGGAATGAAAGGTAGCAGAGCCCATCCAAAACATCTGCAGCCAGCTGTCTAATACCTTCTAGGTACATACTAGATGGAGGCTTCCCAGGTGATGCGTGGTAAAGAATCCACCTGAAGATGCAAGAGATTTGGGTTTGATCCCTGGATCAGGAAGGTCCCCTGGAGGAGGAAATGGCAACCCACTTCAGTATTCTTGCCTGGGAAATCCCATGGACAGAGGAGCCTGGCGGGCTACAGTCTATGGGGTTGCAATGAGTAGGACACGACTGAGCACACAGCAGGTACATACTAGATACGTTCTCATTAGGGAGTTAACTTAAGCCTGGAAGAATTACTTGTGGAGAAGATCTTAGCAGTGACTTCAGTTGTTGATGAATTTATTAATTGACCAATTAACAAAAAGGCAAGGTCTATGGAAAGTCTTTGGCCAAGGAGAAAGGCAGAAGGGTATCAGTTACCCTTTTACTGGTGTTTCTGGTTCAGAGAGGTGATGGGTGAAGAGAGGGTCAGAGACTAGGCAAAGGTTGCCTGCCTTTTCCAACACAAGCCAAGGAGGACAGATTCTCATCACAGTGGCCACAGGCTCCATCCACCCCACTCCCCCACTCCCTGGCTTTCCTGAAGCTTCTGTTCAGCCCAGAGTTTGGAATTCAATCCAGGAACAGGCATGACAAACACTATTTTTCATTTCCATGGAGACCAGGGCCTGCAATAAAACCAGGACTCCATGCCTGAAATGCCAAAACAGCCTGACCCACTTTCCCCCTTCCGACAAAAACAAAGTAAGTTCATTTGAGTCCTGCCAGAGCTGAGAGACAAGCCAGAGCTCCAGTCATCTCTATGGACATTTCAAAGAGGAACAAATGACGATAACCTCTGAAAATTGATGACGCTACAGAACCAGTGGACATGAATTGTTTTGCCCAAAGGGTGCACAGGCTGCACCAAATCCATTCTGTGTCCTTGTCCTCACCTTCTGGAGGGATGGACTTGATGGCCAGCAATCCATTCCTGGGATCCACACTCAGGGATCTCCCTCAACTTCTATTGTACCACTTTCTCCTTCCCTCTGTTCTGGCCTCCTTGGATCTTTCTGTTCCTCAAACACACCAAGTTCACCCCTGCCCCAGAACTCTCCCCCTACAGTTCTGAACTCTGATTCCTTTTCAACCTTTAAGTCAAAATTCAAACGTCCCCTCCCTAGAGTAGCCTGTCTTGAAGAACCCCTGCATCTACGGTGCCCTCCCTGTCTCCAGGAGGTCGTCCTCACATCATTCCACTTCCCCACCCCATGGCACTTGTCAGGACTGAGAGTTGTCTTTATTTGTTGTTGTTGTCATTCAGTTGCTTACACTGGACTGAACACCCCATGGGGGCCAGGGCCTTGTCTACTGTGTGGTTCCCCAGTGCCTCTAGCTCAGTGGGATCACAGATATGTATTACATGAATAAAGGAATGAGCTCTTTCAACAACCACTGTTCAGCTACTCCGTTAAGAGATTTCTTTCTCAAGCTTGCCCCAGATCTGCCTTCTGAGAATACCAGCCCATTGGTTCTTATTCTGATTTCTGGATCCATGAAAACTAAAATGCGACATCACTTCCAGACTTTGCTGGCCTGGTCACTTTGTCTAGACATAAGCGTACATGTCTGAGTTTAAATTCTGTGCTGTTTCGTGTACCCTTGAGAAAAGTCCCTTTATCTTTCCATGTATCTGTGTTCCTTGCCGGTTTGATGATCACAACCTAGCTTACTAGGATGGGGGACAGAAGCTTAAAAAAAAAAGCAGCACATCCCCAAAGTAAAGGGGTCCCTATAATCTGTTTACGGAGGGAAAAGGGGGGTTAGAAGTAGGGAGTGAATTTCCAGTTAAGGAACTACATCCTGTTTCTACATTCCGTCCTGTCCACGAAGCAAAGACCAGGAGTAAAACACAAACTGCCGCTATTCACAACTTTAGCTAGCCCCCACTTCCACAGGGCTAGGAGGACAAAGACTTAGCATGAAGCAGAAGATGCTGAAATGAAACACAGGCACTTACTGATGACGGACAGGTTCCCTTCTGAGGCTGTTCACAGCAGGACAAACCTAAAGTCTGGGAGAGAGTCCTGCAGGTTTGCAGGCAGTGCTGGCTGAACGGATCTATAATGACAGTCTGCAGTCTGGAAGCGGCCTTAGTGGGCATGCAATCCCACCCCCCACTGGATGCAGGAGCTCCCTCTTCGAGGCCCTGACAACAGCCACCCAATCCCCACACTTCAGGTTTCCAAGGAGAGAGCACCCACTAGGTGGCTGTGTACATGTTAGAACAGCTCCAAAGTTTTAAGCCCCATGGTCCTTAGTTTTCCACAATTCTTGGTGATCATTTTCCATCCAGCTATCTCTGAGCTTTACAGTCTTTAGAAATTAAGCTAACTTTGCTGATTGGGTGTCGTTAAACCGGCAATTACTGAACACCTACTACGTATGTGTCTCCTACTGTGTTTTACACATTCTCCCTGAGGGCCCCACGGGACAGCAACTGTGTTGTGGTTCTTTGTAGATACACGGGATTAAATACACATTATTAAACATGATACTGAATACACAAGAGGAACTTAATACATTTACACTTGACTATCAATCTCAATCAAATATAAGTACAATCCACTCAAAATATTTCGGAAGCCTCAATACCACAAACCACTGGGACAAGGCAGGGAATTCAACTGAATAGAACTTCTGGCTTCGTCTAAGTTTGATCCACAAGGGCCCCACCCCCAACTTCTGCAAGAGAAATGTTGCTACTAAAACTACAAGGAGCTTGTGCAGAATCCATCCGTTCCTTCATCTGTTCATCCATCCATCCATCCATCCAATTAACAGCTGAAGAGACACACTCCAAGCCAGATAATGCTCTAGGCATGAGGGACTCAGTCTTTTTCTCTAAGGAATCTATCACCTGTGAGCGAGACAGACGTGTAATTAACTAACCCTGCAGTAAGAGCTACATGCTGCTGCTAAGTCGCTTCAGTCGTGTCTGACTCTGTGCGACCCCATAGATGGCAGCCCACCAGGCTCCGCCGTCCCTGGGATTCTCCAGGCAACAACACTGGAGTGGGTTGCCATTTCCTTCTCCAATGCATGCAAGTGAAAAGTGAAAGTGAAGTCGCTCAGTCATGTCCGACTCTTAGCGACTGCATGGTCTGCAGCCTACCAGGCTCCTCCGTCCATGGGATTTTCCAGGCAAGAGTACTAGAGCTACATGGAGTCAATCAAAACAGTTCCCCCAGTCACCTGTCAAGGAAGCCAGGCAGTCCTGGTTTGGCTCCTTCCCTGTGTGTGAAGTGAAGATTGCTCAGTTGTGTCTAACTCTTTGCGACTCCATGGACTACATAGTCCATGGAATTCTCCAGGCCAGAATATTGGAGTGGATAGCCTTTCCCTTCTCCAGGGAATCTTCCCAACCCAGGGATTGAATCCAGGTCTCCTGCATTGCAGGCAGATTCTTTACAAGCTGAGCTGAGCCACAAGGGAAGACCAAGAATACTGGAGTGGGTAGCCTATCCTTTCTCCAGTGGATCTTCCTGACCCAGGAATCGAACTGGGGTCTCCTGCATTGCAGGTGGATTCTTTATGAACTGAGCTATCAGGGAAGCCCTCCCTGTGTGTGATCTGGGAGCAAATCCCTCCTCTCTGCACTTCAGCTTCAACCTGTGAGAAGATTGGGTGTGAATGTGGCCTAGCCCCCCACAGAGAAGTGGGGTGGGGGTGATAAAAAGCATATACAGGACACATGGTGAACTCCTGAGACCAGAGCGTTCTCTCAGAGGAACCCAGATCTAAATCCAGCAAAGGATCCAGAAACAGGATCCAGGCAGTCTGGGGGGTGTGTGTGTTAGTCGCTCAGTCGTGTCCTACTCTCTGCAATCCTGTAGACTGAAGTCCGCTAGGCTCCTTTGTCCACGGGATTTTTCAGGCCAGAATACTGGAGTAGGCTGCCAGTTCCTTCTTCAGGGGATCTTCCTGACCCAGGGATCGAACCCAGGTCTCCCACAATGCAGGCAGATTCTTTACCATCTGAGCCACCAGGCAGTCTAGGCCCCTAGTTATTTCAGCATCACCCGTTTTCCCTCTGGTCAGGGCAACGCCACTGGAGGGACCAGAGGCCGGGGCTGGCTGTCAGGACAAAGTCCCAACCAGGCAGGCAGTCCAAGTGGTGTGCAAAGTGTAGGTGCACAGGGGTACAGAGCAGCATTTGGCATATTTTTCCCTCCTGCGGCTCCTTCCTAACCTTGCTGTCTGAGCTAAGCAAGTGGCTAAACCCCTCCAGACCCTGTGGATTCAAACCCGGTTCTGACTCACTTTCTGGTAGAGAACAAACAGAAACAGAGCTGAAGAAGAACCATTACGTTGGGCTTCTCAAGTGGCTTAGTGGGTAAAGAACCTGTCTGCAATGCAGGAGACGCAAGAGATGCAGGTTCGATCCCTAGGTTTGGGAAGATCCCCTGGAGAAGGGCATGGCAACCCACTCTAGTATTCTTGCCTGGAGAATCCCGTGGACAGAGGAGCCTGGCAGGCTGGAGTCCATAGGGTTGCAAAGAGTCGGATACGACTAAAAAGACTGAAGGAAGTAAGATCATAGAAATTTTAGAACCAAGAGGTCTGTAGGAGGCTCAGCCAATCTGTCCATTTGCTGGCAGACATCTATGTCACCCAGAGAGGCTGTACCCTCATATAAATATATTCAGAAGGGGAGTGGGAGGGGCTTCCCAGATGTTCACAATAGCTTTGTATCCTGGGTCTTGCCTGGCGGTCCAATGATGAGGACTTAGCCTTCCAACGCAGGGGGCGCAGGTTCGATCCCTGCTCAGGGAGCTAAGATCTCAGAGGCTTCATGGCACCAAAAACATAAACAACAGAAGCAATGTTGTAACAGATTTAACAAAGACTTTAAAAAGGGTCCACATTAAAAAAATCTTAAGTAAAATGTATCTTGAGCTGGTGCTGGTTACACGGGTGTATTTAGTTTGCAAAAATTTATCAAGCTCTATGCTTGTGATATGTGCAATTTTCTGCATATATGTGTGTGTATATTATACTTCAATAAAAAGTTTTAAGCACATAAAATTTTAATAAAAATTTTTTTTTTTTTTTTTTGGCTGAGCCACATGCCTGGCAAGATCCTGGCTCCTTGACCAGGAATCAAACCTGGGCCATGGCAGTGGAAGTGCAGAGTCTTGATCATTGGACTGTCAAGAAATCCCAATTTAAAAAATTTTTAAAGAACACAGAAACTGAGAGATGAATGTCTGCTCTTATCAGTAGCCTTCTTTAAAATAAAATATATTCAGAGTACAAAATTCCAGGGCTTTCCTCTATGATCCTTCTCATTGTCTCCTGCAACCATCAGGAAGTTCTTTGTGATTAAAAAAAAAAAACAAAAAACCTTGTTATAATGCACTCAACGCCATTTTCTTTGATTCCAGCTTTCCCAGACTTGAGGTCGGTTCATTAACTACAGTACCACCTCTGTTCCTATTCTCCCTCTTTGGATGGAATGCATCTAAGGCCTCAAACCTATTTTTAGAAGTTTAAAATCATTTCTCCTACATCTCCACCTAATCTTTGTTTAGAGTCTACCTCAAGTGACAGGGAGAGAATTAACTGATGATGTAACTCATTTTGCCTTTGGACAACTGTTCTTATTTTATGCTCAATCTGTTTCCTGTGGCTTCCCACCAAAGGTCCCACATATCTGCCCCCTTGGCAGGTGTAGAATAAATCACATTTCTCTTCCAAATGCACTTTTAAAGTGGCTTTTGTGCTCCCTCAGCCTTTTCTCCTTCAGACTTGCTAGTCTCTCCAGCCTACCCCTCAGCCAAGGGGTTCACTCTCCTCTAAATCAATTCCAGTTCATCTCAATCCCCCTTTAACTATGGAGCCCAGACATGGTTGTAGAACAGCAAATAAGTTTTCTGATGAGCTCAGAATAGAGCAGAACCATCACTCCATGTGCTCTGGAAATGAGACTGCAAACATATATTTTTGGAGTCATCTTCTGAATCAGAGGAATCTACAATTAGTCACTGGTCTCTTACATATCTCTGGCTACAGCCTTGGGGCTACGGAGAGTGCATGCATGCACAAAGTATGCTTCTATCCCTACAAGAGACACTCCCTGCGCCCACCATTCCTTCCCCCTACTGGACAAACTCAAGTTCTGGTGGAATGATGAAGAATCCACTCAGCTCTCAGCCCAACTCAGGTTATATTCCAATTCTGAACCTTTATATGAGCATCTCCAGGACAGATACGGAACCACAGCAATGCTCTCAAGTGCAAATGCTTTCCTCCTTCCAGTCCAAACACTTGCTCCTTGGACCCTAACTGCCTGACTTGCAGAAAAGCTGAGGTTTCGCCTGGCTGGCCAAGAGCAAAACGGTGAGGTTCCGTCTGAGGTCACTAGGAAAACTGAATTCATTCAGCCCTCTGTCTGTCACCATATAGCAGGGTGTGTGTGTGCAAACATGAGCAAGGTGAAGGCCGCTCACGTCTTTCACACTTTCTCAGGGAGGTCTCAGGTGATCATCAGGCCATTCTAATCAGGACTAATTCACAGGTCAGCAAATCATGACCCAAGGGCCAAATCCAGCCCACCACCCATTTTGTGTGACCCACGAGCTAAAAATGGTTCTTAACATCTTTAAATGGTTGGGGGAAAAAAAGCATATCTTGTGATGTGTGAAAATTGTATGAAATGGAAATTTCAGAGTCCATAAATGAGGTTCTATTGGGAACACAGCCATGTTCGTTTGTCCTTCTATGTCTGTGGCTGCTTCTGCTGTACAAAGTAGCGTTGAGTCATCGCAATGGAGACGGCCTGGGTCACAATGCCTAAAGTATCTATGCTCTGCCTCTTACAGAAACAGCTGGCAACCCCTGGCCGAACAGTGTGTGACCTTGAAAGATCAGTGCGGTGCGTCTGCCTCTCCTCTGTCAAGCTGGGGAGGAGGGTGTGTCTGTGACCCACCAATAAGGCACCTGTGCTTGACAACTCCGAGGCTGAGGAAAGGGGCTGCAAGTTGGCTCCTGCCTGCACAGGACATTCGTAGGGCCAAGAAAGGGAGGAGCTTTTCTCCCAGGTAGGATGACAGAAGCTCCCACTCCTTCATTCTCTCCCAGTAGACACTGACATACTCTTGCCAGGGCAGCTCCCTGAAACACCCCTTTCTCCTCCCTTCCTTCAAGGCCAGCTCCTTCCACCCGGGTCCTAAACTTCTCCAACCCACAGAGTGCTATCCAAGGCAAAGGAGGAAGGCATGCCCACCTCCAGGCTAGCCGGGAGAGGGAGGCGGGAAGCGGAGGAGCCAGGGGGTGTCCACACAAGCAGTTTGCTGTAAAGTGTCACAGAAGGTAAAGAAGCGAAGATCCCTTCCCCCCAGCCCTGGCTGAGCGCCTGGCTGAGTTTCCGAGGAGACAGAGCTTCAAATCCTCCCCCACCCTCCACTTGCCTAAATCAAGCAAATAACTAACAATGCAAGGAGGTGTGGGGGAGTAAGGCCCAGCCACTGGGTATCTATTTTCTGAAAACACATGGCAAATCTCTGAGCCAAATGCCGGCTAAGCCAAAGAATAAACAAATCCCTTTATTTCCCTGAGACTGGAGCTATCAACTTGCCCTCTCATCCTCTCCTCCCATTAGCCAGAGCCATCCATCAAAGAAGCAGGATCTGTCTGTATGTGAGAAGGTGGCCTCACCTCTGCTCTGGTCACCTCTCCCCCACCAGGGGCACCCCAGAGTTAAGTCAGTGGGTGGAGAGCACATGGCCTGTCCACACCTCCCCCAGAAGCTCCGGCCTGGTCGCCCCAGAATGCAATCCTCTGCCCTTTTTTCTCCAAGTTACAGGACCTTGAATAAGTCTCTATGGCCAAGGGGACTCCATCAGCCTGAACCCCACCCCTCCCTCCAGCCGCCCTGGGCCCATCCTTCCCGGCTCTACGGCTCAGCTCAGGCAGTGCTGCTCTGAGGAAGGTGAGGAAGGGGGAGAGAAAAGAGCCAGGGAGGAAAAAGAATGAGGCATCTCTGTAGCATGATGTCACACCGGCTGCTTTTGGATCCCCCCAACACAGAACAGAAGCAAACAACATGGACTCCGGATTTACTGTGCCTGGAAAGGTTTGTGTTCTCGGCGGTTCCGGCGGCCTGCGCCAGCTGGAAACAGCTCGGCAGCCAGAGAGACAGGCCCTTGCTCCAGCCCCCGGGCCCCCCATCCGACCCCTGGGCATAGGCCCCCCTTCCAAAAAAAAAAAAAAAAATGCGCGGAGGAAACAAAGATGGACTGACACATACATACACGCACACACAAGCGTCAGCAAGAGTGAGCACTAACCTGGCAGCCATTGGGAAGGTAGTGGAGCACAGTGCAGAGCTCATTCATTCATGCACTGGGCAGTGGGGGGCGGGGGCGGGGAGCGGGGGCCCTGGGGGCGTCGGAGGGCACGCACCTCCATGACCATCCCACGGCCCTGTGGCTAACGGCGGGGGGCAGGGCGCTCACAAGCTGGGGGAGCTTCCTTTCTCTGCTGTTGCCAACCGCTCTGGAATGGTAAGCATGACTCCCCGTCAATTTCTACCCCCCTCCCTCCCCTGCGGCCGATATTTGGCGTGGTCTTGCAGTCGAACCAGAACACCGCCGAGCCCCTCTCTCCCAGCCCTCACTCGCTTTCTCTCTCTCCCTCGGACTCCCTCCCAAGACAGCTGTTCCCGGATCCTGCACGCACGCGCACAGCGCACAGACACACTCAGCCACGCACCCCTCCGGCGCGCGGACACACTCGCACACACGCACGCAGACACGCGCGCGCACACCCCGCCGCCGCCGCCTGCCGCTTTACATAAGCAACTCTTCGGTGCAGTCAGCTTGCTCGCTCTCAATTATTCATGCCGCCCTGGAGGACGGAGCCGCTGGGGCGGCGAGCGCCGTTATTTCCTCTCCATCCCCCAATCTGACAAAACACCAGATGATGCTCCCGAGAGATTCTGCTCCCTTTGCTGCCACCAATTATTTCCCAGGTGTTGCCTATTAGGTCAACCTGTATCAAGGAGGTGATACTAAATCAAAACACAAGTGCCTGGCTCAAAATAGAGCCTTGCACCTTTCAAAGGATGACAGCTGCGGTTATTGCCTGAGCCTTGGGAACAGAGGAAGGGAAGGCGGCGGCACTGGAGACCGCAGAAAAGGACTGGGACTCTTCAGGGAAGCCTACCCCGGACTTCCAAGGCAGCAGGCCGTGATACCTGTGGGTCAGAGCCTTAACAAATAAAACAATTACATCCACGACAAAGCATGGTCATCTCAAACTCTAAGCGGCACCTCCAAGAAAAAAAATTTTTTTTTCTCCTCTCCAGTCACTGGAATGGGGCTTCCCTGGCGGCTCAGTGGTAAAGAATCCGTCTGCCAATGCAGGAGATATGGGTTCAATCCCTGGGTTGAGAAGATCCCGCAGAGAAGCAACCCACTCTAGTATTCTTGCCTGGAGAATTCCGTGGACAGAGGAGCTTGGTGGCCTACAGTCCATGGGGTCACGAAGAGCTGGACACAATTGAGTGACGAAACAACATTCACCAGAATGCAGCACTGGTACAGAAACAGTCCAGATGAATATTCTTTCGGATGAGAGGTATTCTATTCAACAGTGACTTTAATGGAATACTGTGAAAGTCATTTATGACTTAAAAAGCACTTTCATTCACATTAATTCATTTGATTTCCACAAGAATCACCTACAAAGGCTTTGTTAGGATCACAGCTAACAAAAGGATGCTGAGCCCTGGAAAGGTGGGAGGTCCCATGACAACAAAGGCTGAGCTGGGAATCCAGACCACCTGACTTGAAATCCCATAAAACCCCAAGGATGACTGTCAGAATTCAGAGTACCACCGGTATTTTTTGAGGGGAGGAGCAAATGGATCCAAAATCTGGACCAAAACAAACATCAAAAGCCATGGTGACAGCTCACGGTTTCTCAAACTTTAAGGATCTTCTTAAACCACAGATTTTGATGTACTAAGTCTAGGGAAGGGCCCGAGAGTCGACTGTTATAACAAACTCCCAGGTGACGTCCATGTTGCCATTCCATGGACCACACTTTTGAGTAGCAAAGGATTGGTTTATGCATTCTCATTCTTCAGGTGTCCCTAAAGGGCAGAGTTTGGTTTGCCTGCTGCAGCTGCACAGGATAACATGCTGAAGGTGAGTAATAATTATGATCCACTGATGCCACCTGTGTCCTCACCAGACTCAATACTTCTTGGGCATCTGTTGGCAAAAAGTCTCATTCTGGGACTGCCAAGCCCTATCAGCTCATCAAGAAAGGTCTTTCCGGGATTGTCTGTACCTGCAACCTGTCGAGAGAACAGCAGCCTCACAGCGTCTAGGGAACACCTAGGTTTGGACAGTCTGGCCCCCACCTCATTTACCTAGAGGAATTTCAGTGCCAAAGAAAGGTGTGCTGGCAATGCCCTGGGCCGCAAGCACTGTCCCAGTTCTACCCGTCTGCACTTGTCTGGTCAAGTCTGGCTTTTTCTGAAATGCTGACCACCTACCTACCTCCCCTTCTGTTACTCTAGAAAAAGATCTCAGACTCTGGGGTCCAGTCTGCATTCAGAGCTATGTTTTGCTGCTTTCTGGCTCTGTGACTGTTGGTTGCCCAGCTACCCTCTTCTCAGACTCATTTTCTTCATCTGCAAAAGCCAAAAATAGGTATATGTCCTCTTGTACATGGTTGAAAAAAAATGATAGAATAAAGGTACAAGGAGGCTGGTTATGTCCCCCACCTCTGAGCTTATAACTGTAGTACAGAATATAGAATTTAATTGTAGCTTTTGTTGTTCATGCTGTTGGTTTTATATCCCTAAGCTTGTAGGCGACTTCTTTCATGTCCCTCCAACACGTAGGAGTACTGGGTACAACAGAGGTATCAGCAAATATCTTTGCACTGACTGTCCCATCCTCCATTAAGATAGGCAACAAAAGGGTTAGTGAGGCCAAGCTGCCCACACCCTGGTCTTACCTTCTCTACTCACTATGTGACTCTGGACAAATCATACTTTCTGGAGACTTTGCTTCTTCCACTATGAAATGCAGAGATTTCACCTTTCTTCTGAAAGAGCTCTGCATAGCCCGATAGTGTTAGTATCTACATGATTCAGATCAACAGCAGTGGGTTAAAAAGGCAGATGCAGAGATCAGACAAAAGTCTAGTCAAAGCTATGGTTTTTCCAGTAGTCATGTAAGGGTTGGACTGTAGAGACGGCTGAGCACTGAACAGCTGATGCTTTCTAACTGTGTTTTTGGAGAAAACTCTTGAGAGTCCCTTGGACTGCAAGGAGATCAAACCAGTCAATCCTAAAGGAAATCAACCCTGAATACTCATTAGAGGGACTGATGCTGAAGCTCCAATACTCTGGCTAAGTGATGTGAAGAGCCAAGTCATTGGAAAAGACCCCGATGCTGGGAAAGACTGAAGACAAAAGAAGAGGGTGACAGAGAATGAGATGGTTAGATAGCATCACCGACTCAATGCACGTGAATCTGAGCAACTCCAGGAGACAGTGGAGGACAAAGGAGCCATGGGGTCACAAAGAGTCAGACACAACTTAGCAACTAAACAACAGTATAAGGTTAATGAACATTAGAGCATGTTTCTGAAACCTAGGCCCTCTTAGTCGAGTCCTATTCTCAACCATTAATTGTGTATGAATAGAAGGCTACTGACTTGTCATGAGGCGGGAAGGGGCCTTTTCATACTCATGGTGTTTACAGATTTGCACTGCTGTGCTCATCCTTCCTCAAGTCACAGTACAAACTCCAAAGAGGCCAGCTGAACCTCAGAGAGTTGGCAGTGACCTGGACAAAGCTGACCGGGCTTCCCCAGATGGAATTCCTGCCCCTGACTCAAATCTCCACATTTCAAGGGCTGAACAATTTGCTGCCTAAATTCCCAAACTGGTTTTTTGTAAATGAATTTAGGACACTGAGGAAAGAGTAAGTTATCTTTTTCTGAATTAAACCTTTCCCTCAGAGATATGGAAAATTCACATGAGTTTCTATTTTTGAAAGGAAAAGCGGTTTCTGGGAGCCTTGTGCAGCATCAAAAGCACTTTCCAGAGAGCACCCTGGAGGGATTGGGGGAAGAAAAAGAAGTTAAGGCATCTGCAAATCCAACAGAACCAAGTGGTTCCATTCAATCCAGTCCCATTCAATCACATGCTATAAAAAGGTCAGTGCCTACACGGTATCTTGTTCATCTCAAGTGCTGTTTCGGATAAGAATGGAAGGTAGGGATGATAAAGATAAGGTCTTATCTCTGAATCCTATGCCCACCCCCAAGGAAAACAAAAGAGTTTTTAACATAGCAAATACTTCAAAGATTTTAACTAAATCTGAATTTGTTGAATAATGGGCCATGCATGCATGCTCAGTCCCTTGAGTCGTGTCTGACTCTCTTCGATCCTATGGACTGTAGCCCGCCAGGCTCCTCTGTCCATGGAATTTTCCAGGCAAGAATACTGGAACAGGTTGCGGTTGCCATTTCCTCCTCCAGGGGACCTTCCCGGCCCAGGGATTGAACCTGCAGCTCCTGCATTGGCCGGTGGATTCACTAGCGCTCCCCACCCGCCCGAAGCCCATTAATTACGGGAAATGATAGACTAAAGGGAGCCTGACTCTTATCATCTAAAGCACACGTGCTTTTCCAAAGCATAAACATCTAGGAGATTCTGAAATGTGTGGGGGTAAGTCAAAGAAGGAAAAGGAACAAAGATCTATAATGTTTACTGAGAATCGACCATGCACTGGTCACATATTTTATTATATATTTTCTTATGAAACTTTAATCAAACAGATGAAGAAACTGAGTACAGAAACCCATCCTTACCCAAGATCACAGAAATATTTCTAAAATCCACGTTTTCAAACCACACCATGCTACTTCCATAAATAAACCCCTTACTAAAGAAAAGGTACTTTTAAGTCCCCTGCATTTAATCATAATTGGTTAGCAGCAGCAGCAGCAGCACTGCGTTTAGTCCTCAACACAACCCTGCAAGGTTAGTTCTATTCTTCCTACTTAGGCGAGTTGTTCATTTATTGCTCCTCAGCTCCAAATCCACCCTTCTTTGCCTCACCTTGTGATGCGGGATCTGTACCCACTTTGCCAGCCGCCCTGTGAGCCTCCCTGGCACCCCAGCCTGCAGTCTCTCAGGAACTTTCTGTGCCATACACTGGGTGACAGCCACACCCATCCAAAGAGCTCCAAATCATACTCCTGTGCTGGGAGCACACTTACAAATCTGTTCCCTTATTGGGTGTTCTGCCTCATTCCTAGAGGCCATGGCTGCTCCCTGCCTCTGTTATTCCTGCATTCTTTAGAGTCTGCTCTACTCATTTACTCATTAATGATTCTTCATATTCAATTTTCCCCGTTTAGCGTATTGGTCTCAGTCTCCTGACTTCTCACTGCTCTATAGGGATGAGCACACAGCAGCTCAGAGGAATAAGACACTGCCCTTGTCAGTAATAATAAAATGGCTAAAAGCTTATAGAGCAGGGGTCGTCAGCCTCCGGGATCTAATGCCTGATGATCTGATGTGGAGCTGATATTTTAACAATAATACACACAAAGTACACAATACATGTAATGGACTTCTGCTGTGATAAATTGTTTCAGTTGTGTCCAACTCTTTGAGACCCCATGGACTGTAGCCCACCAGGCTCCTCTGTCCACGGGATTCTTCAGGCAAGAATACTGGAGTGGGTTGCTGTGCCCTCCTCCAGGGGATCTTCCTGACCCAGGAATTGAACCAGCGTCTCTTACGGCTCCTGCATTAGCAGGCGGGTTCCTTACCACTAGTGCCACGTGGGAAGTCCCAGTATCAGTAACTGGCTGTGATCAATTAATTGTAAACACCATGGTCCTCGGACCAGCTTGAATGCCCTTAAATCATCCCCAAACCATCCCCTCCATGCCCCCTCCCCAGCACCTGTCCATGGAAAAGCTGTTTTCCGTGAAACCGGTCCCTGGCATCAAAAATGTTGGGGACCATGGCTCTAGCGCATTCTATGAGCCAAATCGTTTTTATACATTTAATATGTACTCCCTCATTTAATCCTCACATCAACCCTCCTTTACAGATGAGGAAACTGAGGTATCTCAGAGATTAAATAATTTCCCTGGATTACACAGCAGAAAGAGAGACCAGAGTTTCTGACCCCACAGTCTATTCTTGGCCAGGCTGCCATCAGTTGGCTGCAGTCAGAGAGAAAGGAAGTCAAGGAAGCACAAGCGGGACATAGAAACACAACAGTCTTCCACAAAGTTTGGAAGAGAAAAAGAAATTAAATTGTTAGCTGGAGAGGCCCACATATCTCTGAAGAATTCAAAATATGAGGGGGTACCATTAAAGGTCATTTAAGTCAGCCTCTTAGTGTAAAAGACTTGGTATACCCTGGTCATCAAATACCCAGGAGACCCTATTAAATATCTCTTTGGGAATTAATGCTTGTCCATGTTTTATGAACCATTAATGTAGGAGAACGGATGATTCACAGGTCCCCACTCTGCCCTCCCTGAGGTCCCAAACCCAGACTTTAATCCAGGGAAGCTGGGTTGGGGGCTCTGAATGAGTAGATGGATTGCCTGTGACCCAGCTGTAACCCAAGACCTCTCATGAATACTGCATCTCTCACATGAGGGGCAGTGATGTCTACATAATTAAAACCTGAAGCAAGAAATGGTCAGAAGGGTGGGGAGAGAGGGATGAGGATTCAGATAGATCCAGCACCACTCACACCCTACCGTACACCAACACCTCCTCTAAAACCGTGTCACTGGTTAGGTAGACTTCAGCAGGATACAAGCTTTCCCAAGAGTCAAACGCACTCGAGTAGGACAGAAAGATCCATCCCCTGGCCCACTGAGAAGAGAGCTTTCTGGGGAGGGGCTCCCTCTACGTATCAGTCACAGCGCACGTCGCCATGCCTGCTGACACTACCAATTTTCTTAGGTGTGTGCTCAGTCTCTCAGTGGTGTCCAGCTCTTTGTGACCCCATGAACTGTAGCCTGCCAGGCTCCTCTGTCAATGGGATTCTCCAGGCAAGAACACTGAAGTGGATTGCTATTTCCTTCTCCAAGGGGATCTTCCCGACCCAGGGATTGAACCCCCGTCTCCTACATTGGCAGGTGGATTCTTCACCAAGGTGCCACCAATTTTCTTGTAACTCTATCCAAATAAAATAACTGACTCCTGAGTATCACCGTCTTCTTTTCTAAATGATCCTGACCATCAGTCCTAGATTTTCAGCCAGGATCAAATATAAATCCACAGAATGGTCTATACCAGTGACTCCCAAACTTTACTACACCTTGTATTTTTTACATATCCCAATGTCCGGTCCCAGCGTGTACCAATTAAATCAGCGAGTCTGGGGGGTTAGAGCTGGGCTTCTGTATTTTCTAATGATCCTGATGTGCAGCAAAGTTTAAGAATCACTGGTGTATAAAATTTTAATCTTAATTCACTTTTAATGTAGTACAAACATTCTTCTGAAAGAATAGTGATCTGTATTTTCCAAAAGTCAAACTTTTTTTTTGAACCAAGACATTTTCCCCTCTCTTTTTAGAATCTTCAGAATTAGAATGGGTGCTCTGTGGCCATGGCAAAAATCTACACACGAGAACAGTCCTTGTGTCCTGCCCCAGAGAGAAAGAAAGCCCAGACCCCCACATTACACCTCGCATGTGGAAAGGACTGGGGGCAAGGAACTGGAGTTGATTCCTGGGGCGAAAAAAAATGGGATTGAGGCCAATGAAGATAATCTATGATCATGATTCAATGGGAAGCAGTTGGTAAGAAGAGTCTGTGTGGATCCCAGGAAGCACTGGGAAGTGAAAGTAGAAAAAGTGAGGAGGCCGACAGATCTGATCGGCAACTCAGGGGAAGGACTTGGTCTCACAGAAGAGGGACCATTCTAAGGCAAGGTGTCCTCTTTCCTGGAAAACCGAACTGCCCAAGCAGGAAGGCCCATGAAGAAGAAACTGCCAGGAGGGTGGCTGCAAGTGGGGTTGGAGACCTTCAAAACACAGGCACAGAGATAAGCTAATTATTTGATTATGCAAATGAAAGTTGTTTAACTTGCCCACAAACCCCAGGGTTAACGTGGAAGAGGATTAAATAATAATGTACCTGCTCTATAAGAAGCGATTATGAGGAAGAAGAGACTTAAGACCAAGTGCAACGTCCTCGACGACGAGACACACATAAGACCACCACAGTGTGCTGATTATCTGCACACGGCTTCCCTTTCAGACTCAGGCACTCATTCCTGGCTGCCTGCCTGCAGGAAGCGCTGCCGATGGGTCACACCTGAGCTCCTCCAGGGGCCCTGCCCTTGAGAAGGCTTAAGGAAGAGGGTGCCCCCTTCCTAAGAATGTGCTCAGTTGTTCAGTTGTGTCTGACTCTTTGCAACCCCATGAATTGTAGCTCGTCAGGTTCCTCTGTCCATGGAATTTCCTAGGCAAGAATACTGGAGTGTGTTGCCATGCCCTCCTTCAGGGGATCTTCCTGACCCAGAGACTGAACCCTCATCTCTTGCTTGGCAGGCTGCTTCTTATCACTGAGTCACCAGGGAAGCCTCCCTGAGAACAGACAGAACCAAACGGCTGGTCCATTGGCAGGATACGGAAACCGGTCCCTTTGCCTTGGTATGGAATAATTCGGTAGAGGCATCCAGAACCAGAGCTTGGGCCACCCGGGACTGGCCCAAGTGCGTCAATCTTGAACTTCTCCATCTATCCAATCCCGATCCCCTCACCCACTTACAGGCTTGTTCCCAAGAGCACTTTCCAATAAACCTCCTGCAGGAAAATCTGTCTCTATGTCTCTTCCAAGGTCTCTTTTCAACCTAAGACACACACCAATTACTACGAAGGAATGTGCAAGTAAGGAGGTCATAGCCCTGTCACAGGACTGTCCCCTGAAATTTAAGAAAAATGCCAAATTTCAGGCTCAAGAATTCAGTACCAGTCTAGAATTGAGAGAGAGAGAGAGACCTGGCTACCTGGGACAAGTGGGAGCCCATGCTATGGTTTCTATCTCTGTCCGCCTCTGGGGAGACTAAGCCCCCTTCCAAACCATCTCTTTGTGGAGGTAACTGACCTCTCCTTAATCCTGGATTAAGGTTTTAGAGAGGGACGCCTGTTCGCTGGTGCCCCAGTTAAGATGTTGACACGTGGTACTTAAGGACAGATCTCGAGTCCTTCTGGCCGCTGGCCTGAGGCTAAAGTCGCATGACCAGCCCTCCGTCTCCCTCTCCCCACCGCCCACTCTTCCTTTAACCTAGAGAGAACCAGCCAGCTTTGGCAGCTAAGAGCTCACACCATGGTTAGGCGCCTGCACAGCACTGGAGCGGTAGGGAAGGGACGGGAGGAACTCTGGGCTGGAGCAGGGTGTGTGTGGGGGTGTGGGGGGATGGTGACGAGTTGGAAGGATCCTAGTCACAACAACGACCCTGCCCCAGCTCGGGGTCCCTGGTGTGTGCCAGGGAGGCTGCAGTTGCCTACTGGCCCCACTCCACACGTCGTGTCTCAGGAGTTTGGTTGGTCAGTGGAATTGGGACAGAAGAGCCAAGTAGAGAGAAAGCTCAAGAGCTCACCGGTCACGCCCCAGCTCCTCTTGAATTCACTGCAGACTCTCTGGAGGGTAACTTCCAGAGGGTAACTGAGCGGGCTCTCACAGAGGCGCCGAGAACTCGTCGCCTCCCTTTCCTTGGACCCTGGAAGTGCCACCTCCATCCAGTCTAGCTTCTGCAAGTCTGTCCAAGCTGCTCTGTGAGGCTGCAAGACCCTGCCTGGGATCCCCGATGATGTGAGTTGCTCACATCTGTGGACATCTTTTCTCAGTGTCCACTTCTCTATACACGTCCAGCCCTGGCAGCCAGTCTGCTCAGCCACCCTCCCCAAGGGCAGCACTTGGGCTGCCCTTTTGGCCATTGTTCCCAAGACAGGCCTCCTCCTGGTTATGGACACAGAATATACTTGACTCTCACTGAGGATGATGCAGGCTAAGGGAGGAGTTACTGACCAGCCCCAATCCCCAGACTCACTTTATAAGACAGCACCCTCCTTCACAAGGCACAGGCGCCCAGAGGACACACCTTCAGTGCATCCTACCTTTTGTCCAGGACTCAGTTTCCCAATTTGTTATAAGAAGTGGTTGGTCTAGGGACTTTCCTGGTGCTCCAGTGGTTAATAATCCACCTTCCAGTGCAGGAGACATGGGTCTGATCCCTAGTTGGGGAACTAAGATCCTCCATGCCTTGGAGCAACTAAGCCCGTGGGCCACAGCTAAGATCTAATGCAGCCAAATAAATAAATAAATGAATAATTTTTTTTTTTAAGAGAAGGGGTTGGTCTAAATGACCCCTTAAATTATTTCCTGTTCTAGAGGCCCATGACCATTCTTTACCCTTACACATCTCCAAGTGCTAATAATTTCCAAGAGGAAAAAAAAAAGAGCCCTGTGGCCACAGACTGAAGCAGAACAAGGCAGCAAGGCTGACCAGAGCAGCCAGGGCCCGTGACCGGCCATGGAGCCTGTTCTCTCTATACTCTGTCTCTTCTGAACACATCATTGCCTCAAACCACCTGCCTCTTGGCTCCCTTCCCCTGCATCTCCTGTCTCTCCAGAGAAGAAGAGCTGAAACACCGTGAGGGCCGCTGTGCCCGGCAGCTGGGAGCCAAGCCTCATTAAAGAGTTCGGACCTGGCCTTGACCCTCCAGTCAAAACCTGATGAGAGCTGGAAAAGAACAGGTAGGGAGCGAACTAAGAAAGTGAGTAGCCACGGGGCAAGCTGGGGATGCTGACTCACCACACGGGCATATGCTGTGACCTCCCAGCGTTACCACGTGATCCAACCAAAATCAAATCCAACCAGCACCAGCTTCCTTTCTCACGATCCACGCGCTGTTATTCATTCAGCCATGCACCCCAGGTGCTGGAGAGTCCTTGATGTCAGGCGTACTGCAGAATAAGCCCCGACATATGGTAAGAGCCTTTTTCTACAAAAGGCCGAAGAATATACAAGTAGCATGGGCGGAGATCACAATGCTCAGCATGGACCAAAACGACTGGGTTGGCCAAAATGTTCTTTCGGATGTTACAGGCAAACCTGAACGAACATTTTGGCCAACCCAATACATAGTGGCTGTGAGAGGAACTCTGGAGACAAGGGTTCGGTCCCTGGGTCAGGAAGATCCCCTAGAGGAGGGTACAGCAACCCACTCCAGTATTCTTGCCTGGAGCACCCCATGGACAGAGGAGCCTGGCGGCTACAGTCCATGGCGTCACAAAGAGTCAGACTGGACTGAAGCGACTTAGCATGTACAGTATGCACGTAAGAGTAACTACAATACACCCGGGCTTCATCCACAAAAGCAAGTGAAGGGAGGTAATAACCCCTGCAAATAATACCTAGAAATACGACCCCTCTTTACAAGGTCCATTGTTCAGATAAGATAAATAAGACAGTGTGGGTCTGGACAGCCAGCCCTAGACAAAGTGTAGAGTAACCAGGAATGTTTAGACTAAAGGAGACATGCCTTAAAGCAAGCAGGACAGCAAATATTTGACAAAAGGAAGAGAGAGAAAAAGCCAAAGGAGAGAAGAGTCCTATGTTTCGTATTTCTAGAGAGAAGTTATCAGATTGCATAACTGGGTTTGAAGGAATAGGGAGCTTTCGTAGAGTAGAGGGTGTGCTTCCAGGCAAGAGGTTCATTTCATATCCTGATCTCCAGGTTGGTCCAGGGATCTTATGAAAACTCCCAACTCTGAGACATCATCTGTGGCTGAGCAATGCCCCATCGCAGATGACACCCAGTGAGCCTACAGGGTAGGGATGAGCACGGGGCCTTCTGATTTCATCCTGGAGACCAGTAGGGAATCTCCATCTGCTCTTATTCTATAGATACTTCTCCAGATTGAGAGGGAAGGTCTCCTCTCTCTTATAGGGACCAGAGACATATCCACAGACTCCAAGAATCTCCAAAGCAGAAGGTCTTTTGATCTCACTCAGCCCGATTTTTCACCCAAAGTACTGATTTCCTCTGCAGCTTCCCCGGAAGAGAAGAAAAAGAAACCAAAGGATCATTTCCATAAGCCTCCAAAATAATGAGTCAATCTTGTTAACTAATGGGGCAGGTGGCCAAATCCTTCTCTCAAGAGAGGTTGATAATATGTCTCCCACAATCCCCCGAGCCCCACCTCCTGCCCATCACTGCGGGTCTGAGAGTCACCGGAGGTACCAGAATCCCCACCAAGAACAGAAATGCGCCTGTGAAGCTTCCTGGAAACCTTGAGAAATATGCTCAAGTGGGAGTGAGTGGGCAATAGGAAAGCTCTGCCCACTGCTGGGTTCCCTGTATGCTGACATTTGTGATCAAGATGGAAAACATCCATGAGACGTGCCCCGGAGACTGGCTTGTTTTCTTCTAAATAATCTAGCATTTGACTCACCAAAAACCTTTGTATTAGGATCTATAAAATACCACCGCCTGGGTGTACAGCATTAGAATTCTCTACTAGACCAATGGCCTTTTGTCCAGCCTTGGTTATTTCCCAGAACTCCCTGGGATGGTGCGGGTGCGGGCTGGGGGTGGCGCAAGGTAGAAAGCAACTGCTCAATCCTGCCAGGTTGGGTGTCTCTCTCCCACCCTCCTTCAACCGTATGCCAGGCCCATAAGCAGTTGGATAAATGTGACTCCTGGGTAATGAATGCAAAGAGAAATTAAAGAGCACAGGAAGAAAAAGAAGCCTTGAGCTGGATACTAAACATGGAAAAATGTAGTCCAACAGAATAGTTTTCAGAAAAGTAAGGGTTGAGCAAAACCAGAAAGTTATAATAAAATCTTGGATGCATGCTGAACGGTCCATTCTGGCTCCGTAGCCCTCTGCTCCTGAGGGTGGGGCCACCCACACACCCCAATTACACACACCCCCGATCTCCCACGGATGCTTGTGTGCGTGTGTCTGTCTCCCTCCTTGAGGTCAGGAAGGCTCTGCAGAGGGTTCCATTTAACTCAGGGCCTGGTGCTGGGTGTGGGTAGTAATTAGCATACCTTGTATTTATGTCTAGCTATTTCTGGCCTGCAGCTTGTTTTCTCCTTCAATTCCCTCTGAAGAGGTCAGTCAGCCTTACACATGTGGCTTCTGGCCTTCCTGTGCCAGTGTTCCAGTGCTCAGCAGCATCACTTCGCCCAGAGGTAGAAATGAGGCCAGGATTTTTCTCCTCGCTCTACTGGCCAAGGGACAGTGAGAGCAGTTGGCAGGGCCACCTTCTCAGAGCGAGTCACACAGATGCACCTGAGAATTGCCGGTCATTTACAAAAGCATATACGGCTCCCCTCCCCTAGGCCAGCTTTAGCCAGGGCACGCCACCACTAAAAGACTATACAATCTCCTGTATGAAACTTGGATAACCAGTTTACCAAAAGGAAAGATTTCGCAGAAAAGTCTACTATACGGATGTGCTAGCTTTGCTGTGCTCTGGCGGCTCAGTGGTAAAGAATCCGACTGCGATGCAGGGGACAATGCAGAAGAAACGGGTTCAATCGCTGGGTCGGGAAGATCCTCTGGAGAAGGGAATGGCAACCCACTCCAGTATTCTCGCCTGGGAAATTCCATGAGCAGAGGAGTCTGGAGAGCTACAATCCGTGGGGTTGCAATGAGTTGGACATGAGTTAGTGACTGAACCACCATCACCATTTTTGCAAATATCATTCCTTCCATCCTTTTAGCCACCCTGTACCATAGGTTCGAAACCGTCCCTATTTTCACAGGTGAGAAAACCAAAGCACATGGAGGTTGAGAAACTTACCCAAGATCACAGAGATAATAGCTGGTGGGCCCCAGAGTCAAGGCCAGTGGGTCACCTCCAGGATATCCACCCTTAACCATTAAAGAGAAGCAGCCTTGCTTCAGCCCGTGGGCCTCACGCAGATACTCTGATTCACTGTATTCCCACATGGTCCTGAGGGCCAGGCAGGTGTGGAGCTCGCTAATGAAGTTAGCGGTTCTCAAACCACAGCGTGCGCGTGGATATTCAGATTCCTGGGTCCCGGAAGTTCTGGAATCGGAACCAAGAACCTGCAGTTTTAACAGGCGCTTAAGACGAGGCCAGTGCAGGTGGCTCACAAAAGGCCCGTGGGCAGAACTAGCCCTGCCACCTCACTCGGTTCAGCTGGAACGAGGACACGGAGCCCTGGGCCCCTCAGCGGCGCCCACATCGGCCCCGGGGAAGGGGAGCAGGTGACAGGCCTCATTCAGATGGTGGAGCAGGTGAGGGCACTGAAGGGAGCTCACCGTCCCTCGGTCCTCGACAAGCCGCACATCAGAGGGGCACACGCGGTGGGGGACGGGAAAGGGAGAAAGGACTGGGCGGCCTGGGCCCCCATCTCCTGTCGCCAGAACAATGGCTTCTTCAGATCCCTGGCATCTGAGCTGGCAGCTGGCCACCAGGGAAGAAAAGAGCCCGCTGTCCCTTTAAGGACGCCCTCTCTCCACAAAGGTCAGAAATGCCAGCTCAGCCTGCCTGGCGGCTGCCTTTTTTTCCACTTTGGTGCCCTGAGGCCCTGGGCCATGCGCCCCGTTCCAGCTGGTTCTCTGGGCACCTGCTGTCTTTGGGAGGAGGCAGACCACCTGCGTGACAGCTGGGGCTCCAGGCGAGGTTCAGTGATGGAGCAGGAAGTGCCGATGCAGAGGAAACGCAAGACCTCATTTGTTTCTCAAACTCATCCTCCAGGGAGAGCTGGCCCCGAGGAAAGGGGACTTGGGGAGCCAGGTCATGGACAACTCCTGGCAGGCGGGTGCGGGGGGGCGGTCCAAAAAGAAAATGGATGAGGAATGGGTGCTCCAAGAATATTTCATCCAAGAGAGGAAAGGCTGACAGATGATTGATCCAGAAATCAGAGAGAAGCGGGGTGGGGAGTGGAAGCTGGCAGGATATGCAGCGGAGTGGTTGGGGTTTCCTCCTACACTTGCCATGCACTTAGTCACTCAGTTATGTCCAACTCTTTGCCACTCCGTGGACTGTAGCCCACCAGGCTCCTCTGTGCATGGGATTCTCCAGGCAAGAATAGTGGGGCGGGTTGCCATTTCCTTCTCCACGGGATCTTCCTGACCCAGGGACTGAACCCACGTCTCCTTTGTCTCCTGCATTGCAGGTGGATTCTTTACCCGCTAGGCCACAGGGGAAGCCTTCCTCCTCCAGAATGAGTTCAAATCCTGCCGTTTAATGTAACCTGGAGCACAGGCTTCCTGGAGTCGCTGAGCTGCAATCCTCTGCAATACTGGAAAATGGGGGTGGTGGTAGTTGAGGTGCTGTCATGTCCAACTCTTTGCGACCCCATGGAGCCTGCCAAGCTCCTCTTATCCATGGAGTTTTCCAGGCAAGAATACTGGAGTGGGCTGCCATTTCCTACTCCAAGGGATCTTCCCGTCCCAGGGATCGAATCCATGTCTCTTGCATCTACCTGCACTGGCAGGTGGATTCTTTACAACTGCGCCACCGTATCAAGCAGTAAATACATGTTAGAAATTAATAATGTCTATTTTCAGAGTACTAGCCACTCAGTGTATCCTCAAGCGGCCTGAACCCCAGACCACACCACTGGTTCCAGTAAGTCATCTTGCAAATGTGTACCATGAGGAAAGGGGGCCTCATTTAGGAAACTGTGTGGGTTGATGCAAATCATGACTCGCACTGGAAAACGATTCAAAATTAGTCATCTATTCATCATATAATGCCAGGGTCGGTGAACTCTTTCTGTAAAGAGCCAGAGAGTAAGACCAGACAGTCTGACAATACTACTGAACTCTGCTGCTGCAGGTTAAAGCAGCCATAGACAACATGGATGTGAAAGAACATGGCTGCGTCCCAATAAAACTTTATTTAAAATACAGAACAGGCAGCAGGCTGAAGCTGGCTGACCCTGGAAATAAAGGATGGCATTAATAGAGGAAATGATGAATGCTGATAAGGAGGCAGAAACCCATTTCTTGCTCTTCTCTTGGGACTGAGAGTACTGTACCCATTTACTTGATATTCAAGAACAGTTTTTAGTCAACTGCAATGACTCCCATATGCTGGTTTCCTCAGCATCTATGCCCAGAGTTTGCCAAGTACCTCTCTGCATTTCAGAGGTTTCTTTTCCTTGTTCTGCATTTCGTCTAATGCCTGAGACTGGGAGGTCACAGGGCAGCATCTCATCCTCCTCCAGCAAATGTGGTGGGCCTGGCTGAACAGCCACCCTTCAGGGTGTCCTCCTCGGAACCCCTCATTACCAAGACACCCGCCCCTCACCCAGTTCCCCAGGCCACAGCTGGCTGGGTCCTCCAAGTCTGTTCTTCGTCAGCTTCCTGAACAATTGTGCATTTTAGGGAACCCATGCAGATTTTCACTCTTTCACTGATTTATTTAAATTGCGGTGTGCCCACCATGTGCTAGGTAAATCTTAGAAAACACAAATTGCCCCTCCACTTTGACTGAAGTCGGAGAGAGGCTGTTATGGCTGGAATCTTCTCAAAAGGCTGCTCTGAGACATATTTATTTCCTGCTCCCTGGTGTCTTTCTACCCAAGAACTCAAGTGCTTCAAAAATAACTTTCTCAACTGTACTAACAACTTTTAACATGAGATTTCTAAATGACACTAAAAGCAGGAAGGGTAAGAAAAGCTGAGAATAGGGGAACGGTGAGATCCAAAGCAAAGGTAGAAAGGAAAGAAGGAAAAAAAATCACTATTTCAAAAAAATATATTGCTTGCTTACTTACATCAATCTCTCTGCATCAAATGACCTCATCCCACAAATCCAATCTGTATGTTTCCAGCTTCCTTCAAAGCTCTGCTCCCAGTGCATCTTCCCCAATTAGATTTTCTTGATAAACTCCCCCCCTCAAACCTCAAACTCTCCAGCATTCCTTGGAATTCTCTAACACTCTGTGGAATTCTCCAGCACACCTCCCACTTGCTTATATACCTTAAGTGTGATGTATGAGAGCCTATGGACTCTGCCCTAATCCACGGACTGTCACCTTCTTAAACCCCTATCAGGAGTCCTCCTCCTTCCACATTCCCCAGGGCACACTGTCAATGGCAAATGCTCTCCCTACACTGTTGCTTGGCCAAGGTCCCGCTGCATTGGAGGAGCTGCTTCTATCTCACGGTATCCTCAGCAACCTGTCATCACTGCTCAAACCACCATTCATTCATTCACTCAGCAAATCCGATGTGAAGTGCTCATGTGCCAAGCAGTGTGCTGTAGCTTGTCATACATCTCAATTTGCAAATTTATTTAATCCTCAAACCAGCCTACTGAGATAGGTATTATTAACATGAAACTGGCACATAATAACAGGTGATTTCAGAAAGCATGATGGAAAATGTGAGTGACGGATGGGAAGGAGGAGACTGTCATACTCTGGCAAAGAGGTCCCATCTGCCAGGGCTGGTGCTCCGATGCTAGGAAAATGAATGTGACTTATGATAGTCCCTTCTCGTCCCATGACTGAAAAATGTAGTCAGAAGTACAGTATCAGTTTTACAGAAACAGATACAATGTTACATGAAATGGACCAATGTATTAAATTTAAAAACAAACCACAGAAGAACCTAAAGAAAGCACACATGCATATGTATATTCTAAAGGTTGGGAGGGACTTTCTATGAATAATACCAAGCAGGGGAAGAAAGAAGGACTTGATCATATTTGAACAAACAAACTTCAATATGCTGAAAATCAGCCTGATGTGAAAAGGCAGAAATTCCGGGGAAAGTACTGAAAACACGTATGATAAAGGGTTAATAGCCTTATTATGATAAAGAGTTGTGAGCAAGGAGAAAGACAAACACCTCAACAGGAAGGTGGGCAAAGAACAAAAAAAGGCAATTCATAGAAGAAATATACGTGGGTAATAAGGACATTAAAAGCGTATCACCAGTGATCAAAGAAATGCAAGTTCATGCAACCCTGAGATACCAGTCGTGGAGTATCAGATTGGCAAAGACTAAAAAGAACGGTAATGCCAGGCAGGCAAGGACAAGGGGAACAAAAGCTCTCATAACTTGGGGGCGTGGGTTGTATATTGGAACAACCTTTCCAAGGGCAACTTGGCACATGTGTGATACAGGCTGTTGACCTAGAAATCTGGCTTCTAAATTTTTATCTGAAGAATGTTAACATGACATTATGTTTAATCCTGAAGAATTAGAAACAAGCTAAATGTCAAGTAAGAGGAGAATGGACAAATACTTACAAATTTGTAATAATACCCTTAAAAGGAATTAGGTAAATCAATGTTCATGATTACAGAGAGATCAGAAATTAAAGAACTTAAGAACAGTGTATAGAATGAGCTATAAATTTCATCTATTTATCTTTCTATGAACAATAGCTCAAAGCATATAAAGTAAAATGTTAACAGTGATTATCTCTGAGGGGTGGTACTATGATATTTTTCATTTTATATTTTTAATTTTTCTACAATATCCACAATATTTGTTGCAAAAAATAATCTAACAAGTTAAAAGGACTCATGATTTTTTTCTTAAAAAATTTCTTTAATTTTGATTTTCAAAAGAGAAGACATCTATAAAAGAACTTTGAAAAGCAAACTGTAAATACAGGAATACAATCAATTATCCAGCAAGTATTTTTTTGAGCACCATGTGTAAAGCCCTGTAGAAAGTACAATGACAATCAACAGGGACCTCCTGCATAGCACAAGGAACTCTCCTCAGTATCCTGTAGTAACCTATATGGGAAAAGAATATGAAAAAGAACGGATATATGTATATAAACATGATTTGCTATACACCTGAAACTAACACAATACTGTAAATAAGCTATACTCCAATGTAAAATAAAAATTAAATTTAAAAAGTACAGTGGAAAAAAAACCCCAAAATTAGAATAACTCTCTACTTTCAGAGAAGACAATATTATAAAGACGTCTAACCCAACACAATGTGATTATAAGAATCCTAGCAAAGTACTCAGAGAATGGAAAAGGACTAATTAACTCCTATTTGAGGATAAGATAAATCTGGGAAAGGCTTTTTTCAAGGAGGTGATAGTAAACCTGAATTTTGAAGGATAAGTAGGATTTCCATAGGCAGGGAGGAAAGGAGCATGAACAAAGGAGCAGTACAATTAAGACTGTAGTTCTAGGAAAAGGTATTTGAGATCTCTGTAGACAGTAGGTATGTTAGGCTCGTGGGGACAGCAGATATCTTGGAAGGATGGAGTGGATGACAAGGCTGGGCAGTCAGGATGGAGCCAGATTGAGAAGGCCCTGAGCGACATGCCAGGGTGTCCACTGCATTCTGTAGGCAACACGGAGCCAAATTCAGGTTTTGCAGAAGAGTTGGGAATCTGACTTGCATGATAGCTGAATGAAAAATGGATCCCAGAGTTACAAAAGAGATTAGATGATTCAGCTATAAGAAAGGAATGAAGTACTGATACATGCTACAACTTGGATAAACCTTAAAAATATAATACTAAGTGGAAGAAGTCAGTCACCAAAGTGTATGCATGTGAGTATATATACATATATTTCACAAATGGAAAGTACGTATATACATATATGTGTATACATGTATGTATGCATATATGTTGTTGTTTAGTCATGAAGTTGTGTCCAACTTTTCTGTGACCCCTGGACTGTAGTCCATCAGGCTCCTCTGTCCATGGGATTTTCCAGGCAAGAATACTGGAGTGGGTTGCCGTTTCCTTCTCCAGGGGATCTTCCCAAGCCAGGAATCAAACCCGCATCTTCTGCATCACAGGCGGGTTCTTTACAGCTGAGCCACTGGGGAAGCCCTGTATGTATATATACATATACCTATATTATATAAAATCCAGAACAGGGCAATCTATAGAGACAGAAAGTAGATCAGCAGTTGCCCAGGACTGGGCTGGGAGGGCTGGGGTATGCCAGCTAAAAGGTATGGGGTCTCTTTTTGATGTGATGAAAATGTTCTAAAATTGGCTGTTGTGATGGTTGTATGTATCTGTGAATATACTAAAAACTGAACGATACATTTTAAATGAATAAACTGTATGGTATGTGAATTACGTCTCAATAAAACTGTAAAAAAAAAAAGAAGAAGAAGATGATCAACCAGATGGCTACTGCAACAGGCCAAGCAAGATATTCAAAGGTTCTGAATTAAGTCAGTGGCAGTAGTCACGGGAAAGACTGGGGGATGATCAGAGAGACACTACAAAGACGGAAGTAACCGTGTGGGGAGTGAGGAAGAACAAGTAAAAAAATAGCTCACAAGTTTCCAATGCGAATGACTAAGAGAGGATGTGAGGGGAAGGCTGGAAGGGAGATTGTTATAAATTTGCTTTTCGTGTTGTGAGTTTGTGGAGCGGAGCCCATTTCCAGAACTGAGGGAACAGAAAGTGGGATGCAGATCCAGAGTTGACAGTCCTTCTCCCAGCAATGGTGGCTAAGGGTCTTTTGTGACTGGTAATGAAAATTATTAATTATATTTAGCACTGGTGGGTGGTGTGTACGCGCTCAGTTGTGTTTGACTCTTTGCAACCCTGTGGACTGTAGCCTGCCAGGCTCCTTTGTCCATGGAATTTTCCAGGCAAGAGTATTGGAGAGGGTAGCCATTTCCTACTCAAGGGGATTTTCCTGACCCAGGGATTGAACTTGTGTCTATTGAGTTTTCTGCATTGGCAGGCAGAGTCTTTACCACTGAGCCACCTGGGAAGCCCATATTTAGCACTACTGACCAATTTAAAAGTGGTCCTAACTTATGCCTACAAATATACTTAGGAGAATTTAGCCAGAGAAAGACATTAAGATTGCAGCAAGCAAGCAAAACCAATTCTATTGCTACACATACAATATTCCAAGCATTTAACAGAGCTGAGTATTTACTGCTCCACGTACAGACTTTTGTAAAAGGGAGTATAATCATTGCCGTTATAAATGTAATGGTTTATACAAAGACTACTCAAAAGCTGAATGGCAGTAGTTAGCTCCTATTACTAACGGGCCTCACAAGGGCACATATCTATTTTTTCATTTGTTTGTATCAAAGAAGGCAAGAACCTGAAGTAGAAACCTAGGTTCATAAAATCAGAGGGTTAAAAAAATATCATTTGAACATGCCAGAGTCAACAGATGCAAAATAAATATATAAAAATGGCCCATTTTAGACCAAAAAGATGACTAAGGAAAATGAAGTGCACTGAGCAAAGCAAATCACCTTCTAAAGCCCAATGGTCAGAGTTCCCAGAATTTTTATCCCCAGGCTTGTCAAGTTAAGCTGTGGAAAAACAAAGAGGTTTTGCCTATCAGGTCATAATGCCACCGGATATAAACCATGGCCATTCAGTTAGGATAAAAAGTTGAGATCGCCGCAGAGAGGCTATTATGAAACAATGAGGCTCCCAGTCTCAGGAGAAAGGGTCCAAAAAAAGATCTTAACTGGAAGATAAATCTATTTGCACTACAGCAGGAGAGGCGTCTGAGTCCCTCTGTGGAATTTTCCTATAATATGCAGCGTTGGCGAGACCCTACAGGGCAGGGAGTCCAGTGCCAGCTCCCCCTCTACTTTGAGCCCCACTCCCCTGGTCGCTCAGATGGTAAAGAATCTACCTGCAGTGTGGGAGACCTGGGTTCGATCCCTGGGTCAGGGAGATCCCCTGGAGAAGGGAACGGCTACCTGCTCCAGTGGTCTTGCCTGGAGAATTCCATGGACAGAGGAGACTGGCGGGCTACAGTCCATGGGGTCACAGAGAGTCAGACACGACTGAGCAAATAATACACACACACACACACACTCTCCAGGGCCAGGACCCGTTCTTACTGCTTTTGGTGCTCCTACCACCTAGCCCAGTGAAACGGTCATTGAGTCAACAAATGAATAAACGAATTCAAGAGACGTTAGGAGGAATCCAGTGGGAACCTGGCAAGAATTTTTTTTTTTTTTTGGTGTGGACTATTTTTTAAGTCTTTATTGAATTTGTTTTCATATTCTTCTGGTTTTCTATGTTTGTTTTTTTTTTTTTTTTGGCCCCAAAGCGTGTGGGATCCTACCTCCCTGAACAGGAATTGAAGCCGTGCTCCTTGCATCAGAAGACAAAGTCTTAACCACTGGACCACCAGACAACTCCCATGGGAAGAATATTAAAAGGTCCTGTACTCTAAAGATCCTGGCCTGTAGTCCATGGGGATTCAAAAGAGATAAAATCTGCTGCTGTCATCTTGCCTACCATCTTAGGCACGATGGCGCTGGTGCCTCGCTGCAGGCCACACACCCAGTGAGTGGCAGAACAAGTTCCAGCCCCCAGTTAAGTATCCAAGTAACCATATCCACCTGGCACAGGACACAGAAGAGCTCCAGCAATGAGACTAAAACATATGATTTAGGGAGTTGTTAAGTTGAAAAGGAGGGGTGAAACTGACCGATAGTGGCCTGAGCAGTAGCTCCTGGGTACCCAGGGAAGATAAGGATCAGAGTTCTCTCTGTCCATCTAAGGCATGAAAACAATCTTGGACTTTAGGTGTGGAAAGCAAGGACCATGACCATGCACTCTTTGAATGATGCCAAACATAGAACAAAGGAGATTTTAACAGCAGCTCAACATTTATAAGGTGGTTACAATGTGCCAGGTTTCCTTCTGAATGCATTAACAGGAATGATCTCGTGTAATCCTCCCAGTCTTTACAACAGACCTCCAAGGCAGCTGTGATAAGTCCCATTTTGTAAATGAGAAAACCAAGGCTTGGGGACAGTAAGAAGGTGCCTAGAATCATACAACTAGAAAACAGCAGAACCATCTGTATCTGTCGTTGGGGTCCACATTTATACCCAAATGCTTAGCTGTCCAACTCTTTGCAGCCCATAGACTGTAACTCACCAGGATCCTCTGTCCATGGGATTCTCCAGGCAAGAATATTTGAGTGGGTTGCCATGCCCTCCTTCTGTGAATCTTCCTGACCCAGGGATTGAACCCGAGTCTTCTGCATCTCCTGCACTGCAAGCAGATTCTTTACCAACTGAGCCACCAGGGAAGCCCGATGGAGCAGCCACTTATGCCAGTGTTAGAACAAAGAGGTGCCAGGTGAGAAGCAGCGCCTGGCTGCTCTAGGAAGGAAAGTCCCAAACCCAGGTTCAGGAAAGCAGTGGGTGCTCCATTCCCAAGATTTGCATTTTGCTTGCCCTCCCCGCCTATGAATATCTCCATAAATCTTACAAAAGGAACAAAAACTGAATGGCTTTCAAAGGTTTACGTAATGTCCTCATGGTTAACTGGATGGTGACAAGGTTTTTCTTTGTCTTTGCAACTCACAGACTGTAGCCTGCCAGGCTGCTCTGTCCAGGGAATTCTCCAGGTAAGAATACTGGAGTGGGTAGCATTCCCTTCTCCAGTGGCTCTTCCCGACCCAGGGATGGAACCCACGTTTCCTGCAGTGCAGGTGGATTCTTTACTGTCTGAGCCACCAGGGAAGCCCAATGTTCTAATGGGTAACTGGCTGGTGACAATGTTTAAGTATTCTTCTTTAAGTTATACAGATACTTTAATACACTTTTTTTCACATGCATGATACACTTTATAAATTAAGAGAAAAAAATTTTTTAAGGAAACCCTGACCCAGCCCTGAAGTGACAGCCACCAGAACAGATGATAGGATTACAGCTCAGCCTGCGGGGGTGAGCGCACTGGAAAAAACTATTCTACTGCATGACTGAAGGACGAAGGGAGCACCACCACCAAGAAAGGCTGTTCCACCTGCTCTGCAAACCTCTGCTGAAATGCAAAGTATAAAGCATTTCTACCAAATAAACACTTTTCATACCATCATCAAGAAGCAGAGTATGGAGGTTAAGGGCACAGGCTTTAGAGCTAGCATCTTTCGTTTTATTCCAGTTCTGCCACTTACCACGTGGTCTTAGGCCTGTGATTTAAACCTCTCTGAGATTCAGTTTCCTTACCTGTAAAATGGGATGAGTATCACTTTTCCTGTAGGGCTGCGTGCAGCTTATTGTGAGAATTGTTTAATGAAAACCTCAGAGAAGTACTGTTATTGTAATTTCTAATGCTAATCTTCACACACGCTACCAAACTTATTCTAGTTCTCAGCCAGAACGGCTCACCTTCCAAGTTGGGAAATGGCATTTCCACACGTGGGTCACCCTGAGCTTGAGGGCTTCTCACAAAGTAAGACAGCAAGCCCGCAACCTCAGCCTCTCTTTGGAGGCTGTGGGCAGGTGAGCCCCGACTTGCCTCCGAACATTCAGCTCTGTTCTGATCTCTTCATCCATCAGGCTCTCATTCTGGTTCTGTGACCCACTTCTTGCTTCTTCCTTGCCTGAGAGATCTGCTATACCCTCTTGAGATCTCAGTGGCCTCCATCCTTCAAAGATCAACTCACATCCCACCTGCTCCATCCAGCCCTTCTCCATTGATTTTGCCCATTACTACTCTTCCCCATCTGTTCCTGCACATCGTTAGTGCTTATAATTCATATCATTAAATGTCTTCATAAATTATCTTGTAATATTTCTCTACCTTTTCATGGGTATTAGTCTTCTTTCTTTTTATGGGCAAAGACCTGTCTTCCAACTGCTTTGTAATTGGGCTCTGGAGTCAGATTGTCATCTTGAACACTTTTGGGCTGTGTGATCTTGGAACAATCATTTTACCTCTCTGTGCCTCACTTACTAATTTGTAAAACCTACATAATAATAGTACAAAGCCCACATAATGGCCATGAGTTAATATACAGAAAACACTTAGGCTCCTCTGTCCATTGGATTCTCCAGGCAAGAATACTGGAGTGAGTTGCAGTGCCCTCCTCCAGGGGATCTTCCTGACCCAGGGATCGAACCTGCAACTCTTACATCTCCTGCATTGACAGTAGGTTCTTTACCACTGGTGCCACTTGGGAAGAATTATTATATAAGTACTAGCTATTATTATTGACATCTTTACCATCATCACTATTACTATTAAGGTGCTTGGAACAAGACGGCTAGCTAGGATGGAGCCAGTAAAAACATCACTTCATTGTACTTGAGTGGCATCTCTATTTGCCTAAACTAGGGGCAAACTTTGAGTCAAGGGCCAGATGATAATTATTTCAGTTTTGGGGGTCACAGATCTTTGTTACAACGCCTTATCTCTGATGCTAAGGCATGAAAGCAGCCACAGACAATGCATAAACAAAGCTTAAGTCATGAACACTGAAATCTGAATTTCATAATTTTTACATGTCATGAAATATGACTCTTCTCTTGGTTTTTTCCAACCATTTAAAAACAATTTTATGAACACCAAAAACATTCTTAGCTTGCCATCTGTATAAAAACAGGCAGCAAGCTGAATGCGGCTCTTGGCATCCACACAAGGTCACACAGGGTCCTCCATGGTATCGCAAATTAAGGCCCTTGTTCTACAGGCGGTAAGAATACATTGTAAGGTTTTGAGCAAGCATGCGCCCACACCCACACTCTCATAAAAACAGCTGGGGTGGGCATCACTAGTGTCAATAATACCTCTCTTCCTACCATCAGAGGCCTACATCTCCCAGCTTTCCTGCAGCCAGGCAGGGCCACGTGACTACTTCTGGCCAATGCACTGAAAGGGCAATGACAGTGTATTAGCTTCCAAGGGGAAGCATTCAAGTGGCATGCTCCCTTCCCCTGCAGTGCTTGTAGAGGAGATGCCAGGAGATTCTACAGCCTGGATCACAGAGCTAACCACACGGAGGATGGATCCCTACAGAGTTTCCCAGAATCTCGGGAGGACACGGATGGTCAAAAACTAACTTACAATGAGAGCTGAGGTGCTGAGTTTGCGGGTGGGGAGTGGGATGGTGGTTGTCATCGCGGCATAAACCTAGATAATCCAGTTTAATTCAACAGCTGTCTGCAAATACCCACCAAAGAACAGCACTAAGGATAAGTAAACACAAAAACATCTAGCCAATACCTCGTTTATCCTATGCTTTCTTCTTGATGGCTCATTTAGGAGACCACTGTCCAGACTTCTGGACAACTGAGCAAGAGATCAGAAGTATTCTCTTCCTCAAGTTCTGTCATGAGAAACCCTAAATCATCTCTTCCAGCAGTAAAAGGCAATGACAACAAGTCTTGGAATAGCCAAGAAGAAGAGTTTCTAGCCAGCAGCAAACACTGGCATCCACACAACTGCTCATCATCAAGTGCTCATCATCTGATTTGTTTGACATAATCTCTGCCATCCAGAGGCTTACATTTTAATATAGTGAATCTTTCTTCCTAAGTAATAATGATGATGACAACAACAAAAAAAACAAAACAAACACAAGGAAAATAATGTTTAGTACTGCTGATTTCAAGCCAGATGCAGCTTCCCAAAGTAGAAAAAAAAAAAAAAAAAAAACCTGGGTAAGAGGTAGGAAAAGGCCTATCCTTTTAGGAAATCTGCAGAGTCAGAAGATTTGGTCCTTGCCCTAAGCTCTCCTGATCACTCAAGGGATTTAATGTCTATATGACGAGTCCTCAGTGCCCCGGAGTTACCAAGACCATGGGAAAATGCCACTTCTCCCATCCCACCAAGTAATAAGTAACTCTCATGCTGTTAGCAAGAGGTGTACCTGCTGGGGGATGTTTGTAAATGAATATTTAATATTTTCAAGTGAAGGTTTATTTTCAGGGTCTCCTGCTGGCTAAAGAAGTGCACCAATGGCCCACATCACAAGTGACCCGCTCTATGGGGACTGTGGCTTTTTTTAAACCATTGGTCAAAGAAAGCTGAGAGACCCTCTAATCTGCCCAGCACTGTTACTTAATCCCACTTTCATGACGGCTATGCTGGGGGCAAACGGAAGTCACCTAACAAGCAGGTCACACAGTAGGTCAAAAGGTGATGACAAGGACTTCCCTGGTGGTACAATGGATAAGAATCTGCCTGCCAACACAGGGGACACGGGTTTGATCCCTGGTCTGGGAAGAGCCAACATGCCCATGAGCAACTGAGCCCGCGCTCTAGAGCCCAGAAGCCACAACTATGTGAGCCGGCATGCTGTAATAACTGAAGCCCGTGTGCCCAGAGCCTGTGCTTTGCAACAAGAGAAACCAATGCAATGAGAAGCAACTGCAAGAAGAGCAGCCCCGACTAACTGCAACTAGAGAAAGCCCTGTAGCAACAAAGATCTATCACAACCAAAATATTAATTAATTAAAAAAAAATTTTTAAGGTGGTGACAAGATTCAGACTTCTGAGTTGGCTTTCCAGAATCTCCAGTCACGAAGCAACCCCAATCTTGACTGCAGCTCACCTCCTGGTAAACTTGAGAAGAGCTGGGAAGCTCGGTTCTAGAGGGGGTATGCAGACGCCATGCCCAGGGTCCTCCTCCTCTACAGCAGACCTCACAGAAAGGACTTTAAAAGATAAATACACATCCTGATCATGACACTCCAGAAATTCCAAACTTTACCTTACATCTAATTTAAATCCTTCTTGTTTCAATCCAACCATTTCTTCCTTCCTGGGTCTAAACCAGAGCTGAAGAAGGAACAAGGCTCCATGTGTTAACAGATTTGAAGAGAAGGCACATGCTGGACCAGTGACCTTGTATCAAATAAAATACGGCTGGCCATGCATCACCACGAAAGATGGAGGTGTGCAAAACAGATTCCCTCCCCAGTTACCCGGTAAGAACATAAGTGACTGGGTTCTCTCACGCGGCATTCACATTCCTAAATAAACAGTGTGAAGCCACATGACTGCTTGCTCACCCACTCAAACAGAGAGATGAACTCGAAGTTCCTCTCCACTGGGGACCAAGACCTGGCCACAGAAATGCTTCCCCCAGCTACACATCAAGACCTAGGCTCTGTCTCAACTCTGTTTTTTTTCTCACTGAATGCAATTCTTCCAGCACACGGACTTTTCTGAAGGTCTGTCACAGCCCCTAACAGATGTGAGGACTAGGAATGTGAGGACAGAGAATCAAGACAGATGTCACTTCAGGCTGCCAAGCCCTGTGGAGGCCAAAACAATCTGTACAGGGAGCAGCCCCACCAAACTGGAGACTTTTTTAGTGACTGAATTCCTAAAGCTCTGCAGGAATTAAGAACAGCTTTACATCACACATAATGCAAAAGAAAAAATTAACCACCACGTAGAAGCTAAGGAGGACTGGTGAAGTGGTCTTTAAATCACTTCCTTAGTTTCCAAATTACGTGTGCTGCAGTTCTGCTCGGGCACAGCCCTATCTATTTATGTATGTACCTCCTCTCCCAGGGGGCTTCCCTCGTGGCTCAGATGGTATAAAGAACCTGCCTGCAATACAGGAGACCCTGGGTAGTTTGGGAATATCCCCTGGAGAAGGGAACGGCAACTCACTCCAGTATTCTTGCCTGGAGAATCCCATGGACAGAGGATCCCGGTGGGCTACAGTCCATGGGGTTGCAAAGAGTCAGACACAACTGAGTGACTAACACACACTCCTCTCCCAATCTCCTCCGTGCCACCTTCACCTTGCTCACCAAGTTAGCAGGAGATGGAATCACAGAATCATCTCTCAAGAGAGCCTAAAGCCCCTGGCCCAGAGAGAAGGAGGTTGGACTGCAAGGAGGATTTCTAGCTCACGACCCAGCCACTTGTCATTCACAGACGTGTATCTTGATCAGCTTTGTCCAAAGGCACCCCCTGTGATAACCTCGTAACTCCAATAGGTGCAGTGTTAACGCTGTACAAAGGACAACATCCACTGACCTAACACTGTCTGGCCTTCACACCCCCACTAAGTGCTAATTACTTCAAGAAGTGTCTCTGCCACCCCAGCTGAAGTCAGTTCCAACCCCCTCTGAGTTTCCAGAGCACTCGGTGTTCACTGCTTTAGTACTTCCTGACTTGCTCTGCAGGTTGTGTGTGTGTGCATGTGTTTGTGTTGAGGGGCATCAGGTCTCATTCTACTGGTGAGGCTAGGTCACATGAAATGTCCTTTCATTTTTTCATCCCCAACAGTATCTAGGCACAGCACTGTGAAAACAATAATTACTTGGCCAGCATTTGTAGAATGAAGGGATGGATGAATTATGAATTTACAGACCTTGGACCTTGCTCTCTAGAGAAGTGGGTCTAACCAGATACACTGTGCTGTCGCTGTGACAGGTGCAAAACTGAAATCATGGTCAAGTAAAAAAAGTTTGCATTCTGGCTTTTCACTAACTAGTTGCAAGAATTTAGTCAAAACCCTTTATCGCTCTGTAGCTTAGTTTCCCTAGCTTGAAAATGGAGATGCCAGCCACTTCATGGCATTATAGTGAGGACTGGATGGGATAATGCATTTCCATACACTTTTAAAAGACTAATAAACTAACAACAACATCAACACAAAAGTAAGGCAAAGAGACAGCAAAATAGAAAAAAAAAAAACCAGCCAATATGTGCATGCTCAGTAGCTCTCAGTGATACCCAACTCTTTGAGACCCTGTGATCTGTAGCCTGCCAGGCTCCTCTGTCCATGGGATTCTCCAGGCAAGAATACTGGAGTGGGTTGCCAAGCCCTCCTCCAGGGGATCTTCCTGACCCAAGGACTGAACTGGTGTCTTCTGCGCCTGCTGCAATGCAGGCGGATTCTTTACCCACTGAGCCCCCTAGGGAGCCCATATATTCACTTGTATATACATAAAATACAGAAGAAAGAACAAGTGAATCACTGGGGAGAATTTCTGCAAATCCAAAGCCAGACTCGTATCTGTACATCTCGAAGCAGGTTACTTAACCTCTCTGTTTGTATTTCCTTGCTCTGTGAAGTGGGGGCCTTAATTATAATTCTACATGAGTTAATACATGTAAAGTGCTTCATATGGTGCTTGACACACAGTAAGCGCTCAATACATGTTAGTTTAATCACTAACACATAGCAGGCATTTCAGAAATGTATCTAGAAATGGTTCAAACATTAGAGAGTTAATTCATTCCATCCTCTTCCATAGACACAGAGTATTACCCAAAACAAGGCAGCAAAGGTATCTATCCCCTTGTTTCCACCAAGTCCTGCCACTGGGAGAGAGAGAGTACCCCGACACAAGATTGTACCAAACGGAGCCGCATCTCCAGCCCAAACAGCCACAGCACAACTACAGGGTCTGGCCCCAGGGCCAAAACGGACCGATAAATCTGTACCTAATGAGATGGTGAATCACGGGGTCTGAGAGTCCCTGGGGCAGACACACACACACACACACACACCATTTCCCTATCCTGCTAACATTATACATTATACTTGGCTGAAAAGGACAAGGTTACCCCAATTATAGTTCCTAGCCTAACACTGCACTCTGGTTGAAATGCATCAAGAGATACTGGAGGCAGATTTTTAAAGGCAAACATCTCTGCATGTCCCCAAGGGACCAGCCCGGGCTGGGCAGAGAAACACTCTGCGTTCAAGTGATGTCTCATCTTGAATGACAGCCAAGCACCCCTTGGCCCCGACCCCAGCAGGGGCGCAGGGGAAGCTGAGTGATCTCTGTGACGAGCCAGCGTCCCTGCTCTCCGGGCGGCACCCATGCTCACCTTGGAGGCCTCATGCAAGTCATGGGCCCAGCTCGGCTCTGCTGGGGAATAAGGGGCCAGCTCTGGATGCTGACTGGGCCTGCTAACCCTGCCAACCCAGGAGGAACAGGGAACCTGGCCCCAAGAAAGCCAGGGCAGGAAAGGCACCACGGTACCCCCACCTCCCTTTCTCAAACTCAGAGGGGGCTTTCCTTGCGCACAGGAGCCAATACACGAGCAAGTGAAACCAAATGCTGAGGAGCAGAAGCTACAGGCTGGGTGGTCACTGCTGTGTACCAACTGCCCCAGACCTCACAGTTATGAAGGGTTAAGCCACCAGAAACTAAGTTCCTCCACTTTCTTTCCACAAAGTATCTTTTCACTGAAGGACCCTCTTGCCTAAAGGAGGAGGGCTAGCCTAGAGTGACTCTTCTGGGGTTTAAGCTGGGGTGGTGGTGGTGTTGGGGGAGGGGGTGGTTCTGCAAAGCCAGATGTGGCCAAGAGCCAGACCAGGACTCTCTGCATTAAACAACTCAATAGCCAACTCACCCTCCATTCTAGGGAAGTGACCCAACACCATCCCACCCAGGACCTCCAGCCACAGGGAGCACTCCCAAGCTTCCTCCTCCTCCCACCTCCACAGCCTTCAAGAAGAAGCTCCATCTCCAGCCAGGGAGTCTTCTTCCTCGGAGCTGCACACGCCACCTTGCAGGGAATGGCGAAGTTTTCCGAGCAAAATCTCCAGTTGCTCAACCAGAGAAAAAGCCAAGTCACCCACCCATCTAATTCAAAGGAGAAGAGGGAGAGGTAGGGTTTTATTTTTAAAATGGAAAGCAAAAATATTCTGAGGATTTTGGCGGCTACAGTACAGATACCCACACCCCAAGCAAGAGGAAGAAGGGCTTGCAAAGCCCCAAGGTGTGTCCATGGTGGGCAAGGGACACCAGGCACGTTAGAGGGTAGAACCTGCAGCACCCCCCGCCCCCCAACTCTCTTCTCAGAGAGAAGCCTCTAAGAGGTCAGAGACTGCTCACCAGGGGTGAGAGTGCCCAAGGAGCAGGGGGATAAGGGCCCCCTGGGATGCTCTCGGGTAAAGAAAGTCTGCACCACCAGCTTAATGCGGACATACGGGATCCTGTGAAAGGTTTCTTTCTTTATCCAGTTCCCTCAGCGTTCGCCAGCCCTCGGCCCCCTCAAAGTTGGAGCCTCTTTTTCAGCTGTAGTTTGATTCTCTCCACAGCCCCTCAACTTCCACCAAACGCCTCCCCCAGGAAGAGGCTGGCAGAAAATACTGCAGCGGTGCAGAAGCTGGGGGGTGAGCCAGAGAGGGCAACCCAACTTTGCAGAGTGTGTGGACCCCACCTTCACCCCTCGATACCCGGCTCGGAAGAGGGGGCCTATCTGAAGGAGACCTCTCCTGAGGACATGGAGGTGCTGGGGGGGAGCAGGGGATGGGGGGGCAGGAAACACTGGGGTGAAGAAAGACAGCGACAGGGGGAGCTGCCTGTTCCCTGCTCTACTCACCAGGACAGCTTGAATCCTTTCATTAGTACAAGTCACGATAATCCACTGACCGTGTCCTTAGCATCCCGGGCACAGCTCCGAAGGTCCCAGAACATATTTGAAAAGATGACGAAGTCCCAAAAAGAACAGAATCCCATGAAATGTGACTTGAACCCAGAAAGAGAAAGGCAAGAGAGAGAGACAGACACAGAGAGAGAGAGGCAGCGCCAGCCAGAAGAAGTATTCCACTGTTTTCTCTCCCTCCCTGTTCCCAGCTGATAGCTGGGCGAAGAGGCAAAGGACAGCTTCTGCAAACCCAGCCCGGGGCTGGAGCTGCCTGCCCGCCTGCCCGAGTGGCCGCTGCCACTGCCAGTTTCTGATGAGGATGGGCACGGCTGGCAAGGCTGCAAAACAAGCCCTGGAGTTGCTGTCAACAGGCAGGCTGGCCGGCTACCCTCCCACCCTCTCCTCACACCGGCTCGGAGCAGCCTAGGGAAAGGACCCCCAAGCAGAGCCCCGGGAGGAGAGCAAAAACAAGTAGAACCTGCACCTCTCTTCCCCCAGGCGGCAGCTCCCGCAGCTCCATATAATCTCCTAATCAATGCAGTACCCAAGCAAAGCCCTGCCAGCCACTTCCGCCCATTTAAAGACACAGCACACGTTTTGTCCCAGGATGGCAGGATGGGACAGAAAGTCAGGGAGAGGATGGGGGAGCGATGTGGCTGCCGGAGAAGGAAGAGGACAGGGCAGAAAGGTCTGAGGACAAGTGCTTCCCTGGGCATCCGTCAAAGGGTTAAAATGCCCCACACTGGGAGTGGGAGGGGGGCATGGCCCCCAGGCTCTCAGTAAGCCCCGAATCTGCAGCTGAGCCAACTTAAGAGGCCAGGTGCCTTGGTGTCCTAAGGCAGGTGAGCTGCCTGGGACCACCTTAAATAGAGTCCTCGCCCTTCCCCAGCAAGACGGGGCAGGCACAGGGCTGCGAGGTCCCCAGCAGTTCACAGCACTCAGAACTCTCAGTTCTCTTCCCTGCTGGGGACGTCGCCTCGCCTCTCTGGGCTCAGGATGAGGCAGCTCCTTGTGGTGGCCCAGCAGCGCCCCCAGTCATCTGGGGCCAGGAAACCTTTTAAGGTGGCCACAAAGGCCTGGTGCAGGATTTAAACCTTTTATCATCATACAGGGCCCCATGAAGATCCAGACAAGACCCAGCATCAAGTGAGGAGGGACTGAGATTTTTCAACATCAACTCGAACACTGGACTCCCAGGAAAATGAGACATGGCTCTTCTTACAATCCTCCAAGCTGAGGTCCAGGAGTTCCAGCCCCAGCAACTCCTCTGACCATGCCATTCCTTTTTGTCCTCCCCTAGATTACTGACTATCTGGGTCAGTAATGCGGATGGGTGAGAATGAACAAAGAGGAGATTAATTATGACATAGCAACCGTCAACTGAACCATAATAAGGCTTTACCCTGTAACCTGCCCCAAAGCAATCAGGATATCCATTTGTGCTATAGGCACACACCATCTACACTTGACCCTCTAAGGTGACACTTAAGGAAAACCAGAGTGCAGATAATTACTTGTTCATGATCTGCCTTCCTCCTTTTAGATGATCAGCTCCACGAAGGCAGGGGAAGTATATGGGTTCAGCTTTATCTCTCCAGTTGAGTAGGAATGCTTGCCTAGTAGGGGTCTGATAAGCCAGTGTTTAATTGAAGTGACCTCATTCAAACCTAACTCAAGCACTGTTGTCTCTCTCCAGCGTCCAGATGGTTCTGCAGAAACACTGGTAAAGATATCCTTGGGTGATGGAATTATTCTCCATCCATAGTCCCCATATGGGACACGACACTGAAACACTTAAAAGACTTCTGAAGACATCTGCGGTTATGTTTCTAAAGCTCCTTGAGCTTGTCCCTCGGCCATACTGTCAGCCTAGGTATTATAGGGATGCAGAAGATTCCAGAAGTGCATACAGTTCTCCTTTACAACTGAGATAATTCTCTCAAAGGACTTTCCAGGACCTGTGACCCAGCCCCTAGGCTAATGTCACTTAGAGGACTCCAGGAAGATGCTTTCATTCTGCCCATCAACTGCTCTGATTGCAGGTGATACATAAAACCTGAATCAAAGCTTTCCAAGCATTACATTAGAAACACTATTGTAATGGTCAAATTCTTTAGCTTTTACCCTTTACCTATTATTTTTCAAACTCCCCTTTGCTTCACAATTATTAAGTAAGACTTTACTGAGGGCAAGCATTATCTCACTGAAACCTCACACACATTATGAAGTAGTTAACTCTCATTATTTTCCAGGTAATACAGCTAATGGAGAGGTGCAAGACAAGACCTGGTAAACTAGAGTGTAGTGTCTCGATTTGTCTAATGCCAACCAACAAGCTGCAACCTTGGTATTTGAATGCAGGCATGGCCAACTCCAATATCCAGTCTCTCCATCATAATGTACGCTGATGAAAGAAAAATCTTCTCAATCATCAGACAAGCTGATGATAAGGGCTAACGTGCTCCCAGAACAAAAAGAATCCAGGCCACAGGTAAAAGGAAGACTGAATCAAGCTAGCTTCCTCTTCCTTTAACTGATGAGTTAGCTGGCTTGCATGTCACTGTGTGTATGTGATGTGAGGAGCACCCTGAGATGCCTCATTCAGTATATGTTCCCTCTTTTATCTTCTCATAGAGGACAGTCTGATTTGTACGGTTTGAAAAGTTCCCTGACCGGTAAATTATCAGCACCGACGTAATTCTACATTCATCTGTGTATGATCAGGCAGGTGCGTTAGACTCTCCTGTTTCTGCCTGACTGCAATTTGGCTGGCCACTCCTTGATACCCATATTTCAAGAAGGGCAAGAACTTCCAAAAAAAATTAAACTCAGAGGACTTCTATTTCTGGCAATATGGTAGACTAGATATCCTGATGGTCCTTCCTGCTAACAACTAAAAAATGCTGCATAAAATAAAACACTAACAAAGAAAGAAAAATTCTTTTCAAAAAGCTTGATGAGCTATCAAAACAGGAATATTTAGAGGCACAAATGTAGTGAGTGCAGAAACCCAGAAAATCAAGGGATGCCTTGAGGATACATTTTTAGAACCTGTGAAACTGGTTTTGGTTCTGATGGCCCCACAGAGCACACTGGACAAGGGACAAAGTCAAAAGCCCACTTGTGTGAGGCCATTTCCTTCTCCAGGGGCTCTTCCCGACCCAGGGATCGAAGCTGGGTCTCCTGCATTGCAGGCAGATTCTTTACCACTGAGCCACCAGCAAAGCCCTATGTGATGCCAAAAGCCCGCTAATGTGAGAGAAGACTTGGTAAAGCAGGTCCTGCTAACTAAACTCTCACCACAAGGGTGAACTTGAAAGACACAGTGCTGCTGAGGATATAAAAGGAAAACTGTCTTCAACCTTGACAGTGAGTGAATGAGGAAAGAAAAACAATCTCCCCAATAAGTCATAATTACAAATGGATCCTCACACAGATCGTTGCCTAAGAATTTCCTAAGAAATTCACCAAAAAAAAAAAAAGTCCAGAAAAGGAAGGCTGTAACCACAGTAAGATTTAGAACATATGATCATCAGCATTGACCACAGAAAAGACAAGATTTTTCTGAGAGAAGACTGCACAATATATGTAATTGGACTGTGTAATAACTGGAGTTATTCAGAGTTTATTTTTAAAATTCTATAAATTAATAAGAAAAAAACACAATGAGAAAAATAGACAAATGATTTGAATAAGCACTTTCAGAAGAGGAAATGATCAATAAATATACGAAATGGTGCTCAAGTTTATGAGTACTTAGGAAAATGCAAATTTAAACTTGGGTGAGATACCACCTCATACCTAGATGATTGGTAAAATTTTAAAAATCTAACAGGGACTTTCCTGGTGGTCCAGTGGTTAGGACTTCGCCTTCAAATGCAGAGGGTAAGGATTCGATCCCTGGTCGGGGAGCTAAGATCACACATGCTTCACGACCAAAAAACCAAAACATAGAAACACTATTGAAAGACATTCAATGAAGACTTCAAAAAATGGTCCACATCAGAAAAAAAAATCCTAATAAAATAAAATAAAAAGTCTAAGTCTAACAATATCAAGGTTGGAAAGGAGCTATGCAAGTGTGTATTAGTCTGGTTCCTAAGGAAACTACTTGGTACTATGTGGGCAGGCTGAAGACGTGCCTCCCCTAACGTCTAAAGTCAGGGCTCACATGAGAAACGTCACACAGCACTGAATGTGACAGCATGGTTTGCAGGGACCCCCCAAAACACTGGGGAAAAAATGTCAACAACAGGAAGGAAAATTAACTGCTATTTTCTTGATCTGGGATAGTATACAGCAATACGTGCCTGCATGCTCAGTGGCATCCAACTCTTTGTGACCTCATGGACTGTATGTAGCTCGACAGGCTCCTCTGTCCACGGAATTCTCCCGGCAACAATACTGGAACGGGTAGCCATTCCTTTCTCCAGGAGATCTTCCCAATCAAGGGATCAAATCTGTGTCTCCTGTGTCTCCTGCACTGGCAGCTGGGTTCTTTACCACTGAGCCACCTGGGAAGCCCCAGTATATAACAATAGCATACAGAAAATGTGTACACTACTGTCACAAGTGGATGACTCTCAGAAACAATGTTGAACAGAGGAAGTGAATCAGAGAAGAATACCTACAGTATGATGATATATATATATAACACACATGACAGTGAAAAGTGAAAGTGTTAGTTTTGCCCAAGTAACACTTAGTTTTGTCCAACTCTTTGTGATCCCATGGACTGTAGCCTGCCAGGATCCTCTGTCCATGGCATTCTTCAGGCAAGAATACTCGAGTGGATTGCCATTCCCTTCTCCAGGGGATCTACCTGACCCAGGGTGTCTTCTGCACTGCACCCAGGTCTCCTGCATTGCAGGCAGATTCTCTACCATCTGAACCACCAGGGACACCTGAGATGGATAGATTGAAGCCAGACATTTTATAGCCAAATAGATAGAAAATCTGTATAAAGAGATACTCTGTACCCATAAAACGAAAAGTCACGGGGATGACACAGCCAACATTTAGGGAGGTGGTCACCTCCATAGGGTGGGAAGACAGTGTGGTCAGCAGGATGGGTAAGAGGCACAGCTGTGTTCACCTGGCACCAGCCTTTGCCTATTTTTGTGAACAGACTTGATGAAAGGGCAGGACGGTGGTGGGGGAAGGACTGACAATGACAACCTTTTGTGTTATATGCATTTTCCAAAATCTCAGTTCAAAAATTTGATCTTCCCAGTCTCACAAATATTCACAAGTTGGCTGTGTGGCCCAAGGTTCGGTTCGCAGAAGAAGGTTGGTTTACACGACTCTAAGCTTCTTGCTACAGTGGTTCCTTCCAAATGTTACTGGGTTTGGAATGAAGGCTGGAAAAAACTTCCGTTCTGATTTTAGCTGCCCTGGCTCCCTTCTGGCCCCCAGGAGCCTGAGGTCTCACCCACCCTCATGCTGTTCCTCTGCTAACCCGACAATATCACAACTGGACTTTCTGCCTCATCTGTGAGTCAGGGCCAGAATGGTGAGAGAGGCCTTTCAACCAGAGCACACAGCTGGTGACCAATAACCGGACACCGAAGGCCCCCAGCCAAGGGACGCCTTGCATCTGTGAGCCCGAGAGAGAACTCAGCCCTGTGACTCCCACCTCCCCACCAGCGGCTCTTTCCTCTTTCCGGCAGCAGACGCACATGCCTCCTCACGACCTTGGGAAGTCACTGGGAGTGGAGCGTATGTGGAGCAGAAAATAGATGGACAACGTGGTCCCCGCGGGCCCGCCTTCTCTCGTGCTCCGGGATCTGCGCTGCCCTCGCTCTGCCCCTGCTCCTGAGGAGCGCCGCAGCTGCAGGGCAGAGCCGCATGCCTCCAGGAGCTGGCAAAAACCGGGGCAGACTGTGCTGCAGTCACACGCTGGGGAGACAGAGAGCTCCGCGCTCAGGCAGAGGGCGTCGTCAGGCGCCCAGAGTGTTATATTTAAGGAGCCTTTTGGAGGTCAGGAAGCTAGCGGAGAGGAGCAGTGGGGGGAGGGGGAGCCTCCTGAACACTTGAACAACAAGCCCCCACACCTCGTCCTCCAGCCAGAATTCCACGCTGCGGTCAACAGAGGCTGTGTGAGGGGACGGCAGATGGCCAGAGCTGCGCCCATCAGGTGCTCCCCACCACTTCCCCGTGCCTCCTCCCTTCCTCCCTGCCCTCCCTCCTCCACTCTCCTCTCCCCACCCTCTGCCACTATTAGTCACTGGCTCTGGGGTGACGGTGTGGACTGCAGGCATTGGCCTTGCCCTCTGGTCGGCACCCAGCCTGGAGCTTCCTGAGCCCGCCCCACCCCTCCAGTGCATGGACCTCTGCCCTCAAGCCCCGCGGGCCACTCTAGGGAGGGGCGGCTCAGGCCACGGAGTAGCTGGGGTAGAGAGGCTCGTGGGGAAGGCCAGCCAGGCTCTGATCATTTGAACGATGCTTCCTTCTGCCTCTGCACCCCAGGGATTTGCTTAGGGTGCTGGACAGACAGACTCACCTCCCCCCCCACCCCCAGCCTTCTTCGCTCCTCCTTCACAATCTGCTAATCCAGAAGGTTCCTCCAGGCAACCAATAGGATGGACAAGGTCAAAGTCAAGCTCTGGTAGGCTTCATCCCACCCCCTCTTCATCAGGACCAGAGAGGAGGGAGGGAGATGGGATGGAGGCGGGCGGCCAGGGGTTCCACACAGCGGTGTCTGTCCACGCGAGTTTCAGACGGCCTCCCGTGCGTTAGGTCTGGGGTTCTCACAACAACCCAGTGAGGTGTCACTAAACCACACTGGATGGAAGGAGAAACTGAGGCCCTGGGAGGCCTCGTTCTGATCCTACTCCCAACCCTGAGATAAGGTGGGGGTGGGTGAAGAGAGCAAAAGCTAGGGAGCAAAGCCCTGTGCCCAGAAACCACAAAGGCCTCAAAACCGTCTGCACTCTCCAGCCCAGGCCCTTCTCCCTCTAATCCAGGCCAGGATGGGAGCTGCCTCCCCTGCTCTCCTGGGTACAGAAGCCAGTTAAGCTTTCCCTCCCTGTCTGCTGAAGCAGCTCTTGACATCCCCTCTCCATGATTACTTCCCAGCTTGATCAAAGGAGACAGGACCATCCTGGGTTCTGCTCTGTATGGCAATGAAAACCCCAAAGGGGACTGGACTCCTGCTCTTTATCCTGCCTTCCACTTTTCCTCCAAAGTCCCTCCCTGCTTTCCAAATCTGCCTGCCTGACTCAGTGCTGCTTTACCTGTAGGGCTCCTTCATCAGCGGCTTCCCTAGTGGCTCAGAGGTAAAGAATCCGCCTGCCAATGCAGGACTCACAGGTTCGATCCCTGAGTCGGGAAGATCCTCCTGGTGGAGGAAACAGCAACCTGCTCCATGATTTTTGCCTGGAGAATCCCATGGACAGAGGAGTCTGGTGGGCTTCAGTCCAGGGGGTCACAGAAGAGTAGGACACAATTTAATGACGAAACAACAACTCTTTCATTAGCGGGTCCTGGATCACAACTCCTTCTGCTGCTAGACAGACGGGCGGCCTCTAGGAGGTAAATGCCCTCCTGTCGGGAAAGACATCGCACACCTCGGAGAAATCCCACCCCCTAGGAGAGGGGGAATGTGGCCTCATTTCACTCCTCATTCTAATTACACTCATAACAAAAGGAAACATGTCTGCTGCCAGATGGAAGAAACAAGGCAGATTTCTACTTACCCACCCTGCTCCTTCCTGGTTTATTCTCTGGAGAAATTCGGGGTGACTGATGGTGTGGTGTCAGGGACCCTGGAGGATGCGCATCAACATCCTCAGGTTTTCTCAGGGAGGGAGCCCGAACACCCATACACCCACAGCCAGCTGCTTCCTGCTCTCCTCCCACCAAACGGAGATTTCTCCTTTCTCAACTAAGTGACATATGAGAATTGCCATTAACAAACAGCTGAATCAAGTGTTAACTCATTTTCACAGTGGAAGTCTCCAGGCCAAGGACAAGACAAGAATCTCTTGCTGGCAGAGAAACTGCTTGCTTGTTGAGAAGGACCAGCAGAGAAAAGCTGCATTCTTAACTGTCACGGGCCTGACACCAGTCCTGGAGATACGGTTTTGTGGTTCAGCACAAGGATTATGAAACTAGACTTCAGTTCAAATCCGTATTGAACAAGCTGCGTGACCCTGAGCAAGTCACTTACGCCTTGGCTCTATCTATAAAAAAGCCATGATGTCAACAATCCATGACAATGACACAAGGCGTGACATAATATCCAGTAAGTGCTCAACACTTTTTAACCCTTATTTTGCTTATTCTCAACCAGGGACCGCAGACCACCACTACCCACTGCAAAAGAACCACAGGTTCCATTTCTATGCTTCCTGATCTACTTTTTCTTCTTTGCCAAAGTTTCTCACGTTTCCTATTTTTTTGGAGATGTTTGGATGGTTCTATTTTGTGATGTTTCTGTTAGGTCAGTCAGCTATTTATTTATTTATTCAACAATAGCTGTACTCATTGAGTGGCTCATGTGTTCATAGCCCAGGCAAACCAAGATGATATTTCAATGATCAATCCAATATCATTCTTGAGCTCTAAAAGCTCATAAGCTAATAAGGAACACAAGGCATGGGCATTAAGTAGTTATAATAAATCTAACATAAAGTTTAAAGCAATAAGTCCCATTAGAGAGACACAGCTAATCAGAACGGCAGAGTACTTCTGTTTTTCAAAATGAAGATAGGTTTGTAATCATTACGCCAATTTTTCAATCAACTAATGAGTAACGGTGAATGTTCTCAGCTAAGCCTATATTAAATCTGTGTTAATTATTTCTTGATTAGCATGGCCTTAACTCAAAAGAGTTAGCCAGAAAAAGGATCCAATATTTGTCATCATCCTCTATGGAGACCAGAACTTCCTCTTTGCATGACAGGTGTCTAGAAATAGTGCCTTCAGAACATATTGCTACGATCGCTGCCAATAAATACAGGTTTATTTGGATGGAGCAGGCAGTGTCTAAAAGGATGCATTCTGAAGTTTCACTTCCTACATCAGTATATTTTCTCATCAGCATCTTAAAGTGAAAATTAAATGTTCAAAGATGATTCAGGCTGCTATACCTACAATATTCTCAGATCACGACAGACAGGAGACTGGCATAATCATGAGTGAACCTAAGAGCCCAGGTTGCAGGGCTCCTCAGTAAATGCACCTGTGTCCTCTCGTAACTGTAACTCAGCCCCCAGTTACCTGTGCTGCTTCAGGAGCGCCCAAGTGCTGGCCTGCACCATGATATATCCATGCAGATCCACAGACAAGTGAGAAAAATAAGGGCAATGTGGTTAAGCTCCCCAAAACTAAATATACTGAATCTTTAATTTTTAATAATTCATCCTTTAAAATTTTGTGTTTAGATCCTCACTAAATACTGGGTTGGCAAAAAGTTCATCTGGGTTTTTCCATAAGCTGGTACAAAAAATCCCGAACCAACCTTTTAGCCAACCTATCACAAATGGTGGTAGTGGTAGTTTCTACACTTTAGTTCAGTTTAGTCTTGTTGTTAACCGTTTATGGGTTAAAAAAAAATATGTGGCAATTCTGGGTCAGTCCATCGACACTTTTCAATCTCTCTACAAAACCCACAAGCTCAGACTCTCCTATGAAGAAGGCCTTCTCAGTTCCAAGATCTCACACTGCACTTGAAAGAGAGCCTCCGCCTCGTAACTGCTGATGAAAAATCTGAAAAGCTTCTCCAGTCCAAGGGGGCTGTCCGGGTCACAGAGGTTCCTAATCTAGTCTTTTTTTTTTTTAATTGAGATATAATTGACATATAACATTATGATAATTTCAGAAGTACAACATAATGGTTCCATGTATGTAGGTACTAAAAAAGATCACTACAGTAAGTCCAGTTAACATCCATCTACACGCACATAGCTACAACTGTTCTTCTTATAAGGACCTAGTCCAGTCCTGGCTGTTTGAACAATGCCTTGGAGCTAAGACTGTGCCTCCCAAATATACATGTGTACAGCTATGACCACTCCCCTGGGCACTCATACAAATTCCCAATTGTTCCTGAATACCTTCACCTTTATGTCCCATGGGCACCTCAGAGCCAGACCAACAAATGAAATTCCACATCACTACATCTCCTCCTGACCATGATCTCCTGAGCCTATCCCAATAGATGGCACCACCCAGTCAGAGACCTGGAATTCATCCTACATGCTTCCTGTCCTGCCTCCCATTTAATTAGGCATAAAGTCACATCAGTTCTGGGGCTTCCCAGGTGGTGCTAGTGGTAAATAATCTGCCTGCCAAGGCAGGAGACGTAAGAGATGCAAGTTCGATACCTGGGTTGGGAAGATCCCCTGGAGGAGGGCATGGCAACCTACTCCAGTATTCTCCTCTGGAAAATCCCATGGACAGAGAAGCCTGACAGGTTATAGTCCATGGGGTCGCAAAGAACTGGACCCGACTAAAGCAACTTAGCACATGAATCGGGGAAGACAGACGTGGAAAACATAAAAGTGTCAGAGATGGCACAAAATGAGGAAAATTCTAATGATCTGTCTACCCTGCAGTCAAAGAATACTTTTTCAAAAGCAGACCTGAGGCTATCTTAAATAAAGTCCTTCAACTGCTCCCAGTATTTAAGCAGGGCTAAGGCTGTCCTGGAGAAGGCGATGGCACCCCACTCCAGTACTCTTGCTTGGAAAATCCAATGGACGGAGGAGCCTGGAAGGCTGCAGTCCATGGGGTCTCGAAGAGTGGGACACGACTGAGTGACTTCACTTTCACTTTTCACTTTCATGCACTGGAGAAGGAAATGGCAGCCCACTCCAGTGTTCTTGCCTGGAGAATCCCAGAGATGGGGGAGCCTGGTGGGCTGCCGTCTATGGGGTCGCACAGAGTCGGACACGACTGAAGCGACTTAGCAGCAGCAGCAGTAAGGCTGTCCTGATGGGTCAACTCCTGCTTCCTTCTCCAGTTTCATGATCTGCCTCCCATCTCCCACACGCATCCTATGCGCCGATCAGGCACAACTGCTTGTGGTGGCCTGGGCTTTGCCACATGCTTCTGCCTCACAACTGGTCAGTGAACATCTCCGACGTGCAGGCATTTTACCGAAGGTATTTAATCCTCACAACAATCCTGTAGGGGGGATGATATCACCCTCATTTACAAAGGAAGAAACTGAGACTAGGAAAAGTCAAGATAACTCGCTCAAGTTCACTGAGCCAGAAAACATGGACTGCCAGCATTTGAACTCAGACCTGTCCAGCTCCAAATTATAACCAGACCATCTCTCTCCCCTTGTCCATGCAATAAACTCCCACCCATGCCTCAGATCAAATGTCACTTCTTATAGAAAGCCCTGATGCCGGCACAGGCAACATCCAATAGTTCTTTTGTGCTTTCCTGGTGACTTGAGCTTCTGTTACAACCCTTATCACCTTTGTGCCATCAGAATCTGTCTATTCATCTGTCCGCCCCAAGAACCCATGAGGAACTAAGTGCTCACAGTGATCCTGTGTTACTCATCAAAAACTTCCACATATTGAATCTCTGCAGGCGTATAATCGGCATTTAATAAACATTTGTTGAGTGAATGGATTAATGAATGCTTATCAACCCGTTTTCTCAAGGCTGAAATGGAAACTCTCAGGACACAATTTATCATCTACTTATGTTAACAGTCATGTTGGGACATCTGATGACCCCAGTCTGAAACTGCAACCTTAGAAAAAGAGTAGCACCATCTCAATGCAATAATGCAGACTCCCAGAGATGAAGTCACACCTCTAAAAGCCCGTCTCCAGGAACTGAATATAGTCTAAATAGGCAGGGCTCTCATCAAGTGACCACACCCTCCACCAAAAGTTATTTCAGTGGGGAGTAATTGAACAAAGGAGCCTGGTGGGCTATAGACCATGGGATTGCAAAGGGTCAGACACGACTAAGCAGCCTGACAACAACAATAAATTAAACCCAATATATTGGGAGCTGATGGGATTCAGGGAACAGGATATCAGATATTACAGAGGAAAGGTAAGGGAGATGCATTTACATGTATTTAGACATTTTAAGGTCTTCCCAGGTGGCTCAGAGGGTAAAGAACCTGCCTGCCAATCGAGGAGACACAAGAGACTTGGGTTTGATCCCTAGGTAGGGAAGATCCCTGGAGAAGGAAATGGCTATGCACTACAGTATTCTCGCCTGGGAAATCCATGGACAAAGGAGCCTGGGGGGCTACACTCCATGGGGTTGCCAAAGAGTCGGACACAACTTAGTGACTAAACAATAACAAGACATTTAAAAATGACATCCACATCATATTAAATCAGTTACCACTGAGTCACATTATGAAATTTTACTCCATGGTTCCTGCATGTGCACAGCTTCCTCCAGTGTCAGCGTGCCAACCACAATGTACAGGTTTTCTTTGTAGCTGGGTTGTAAAATGCAAGCAGACTCTCTATGGGAGTTAAAAGAGATTTAAACTTTCCTGAGTTATGAGCCCTCTGAGATCTGATGAGAGCTGTGGATATTCTTTCCAGAAAAATACAGAGATAGGAAATTCTGTCTACAAATGATTGAAGCTCCTGGACCCTCTCCTAAAGTGCATCCAAGGACCTTAATGGTTCATGGACCCAGACTGAAAACACTTGAACTACACTCTCCCCAAAAGATTTGGGCTAGAAAAGGTTAAAGAAAAAGAACGCTAGGGTTAAGTGTTGTCTGTTTCCTTGACCAATCAGATTCCCTCTTGTGGTCAAGGTCCTGAACACAAATGTTAGCCTCAGAAACTGTTCAGCTCCAAGGTCTGTTTTGTTGTTGTTTTTTTTTTTTTTTTTTGCCTGATTAGATAATCCACAATCTAGACAAAGGAAGGGCAAGAACCCAAGAAAAATGAAGCCCATTCCGTTTCTACCTCCATAGGCAAATGCGAACACAAATCTCCAAACTAACTGTGTAATAACTCCCCCACCCCTGCAAACCACACCTTTCCCAGAGCACTCACCACCACAGCCCCTTGACAGCTGGCTGATTGATCCCAAACCACTTACAACTGTAAGAGCGAGTTGACTAGCAGGTTTGTAAAAGGTAAGCCTGGCGAGAAATGACACTTGACATCACAGAGAGCACCATTACAGCCAGACAGCAAACTGCTCGGAGCACACTGTTTTGGATCCAAACACAGTTGCAGATGCCTGCTCCCACAGCTGCCACAGCACACAGCCAAGGGGATACAGCACCTTGCACCATGCATGCTCAATATGGGTGCTCAAATGTTTGTGGAAGGAAGGAAAGAGACAGGAAGGATGGGGGCACTGAGGGGGGCAATGTGGTCCGAGAATCCAGGGAGGCCTGTTCCCATTCAGTTTTGCTCTCCCTAGCTCCTGTCTGCAAGAAAAAGGAAGTATTTGACAGAATCTAAGCTCATTAAAACAACACATGCATGTCATTTGCACCATTATGCAGATGAGGAGATGAAAGCCCAGAGAGGTTAAGTAACTTGGATCAGAGCACACAGCACGTGGAAGTGGGAGGAAGGGGCTGAGAACTGAGCTCTGTGGGTCCCAGAGACGCGTCCTAACCGCTTTAACACATTACCACCCAGAGCACTGTTGTTGGCTGGAGCTCCTACCTCCCTCTCTCTGCCACACGCACATGGGGTACCCAACCTGCTCCAGAAGTCTGAACCTCGTCCAATCGTCCATCTCTGAGAGAAAGGAGACCCTGCCATCGGCCAAAGAGGAAGCTCCCCAAACCAACCCCTGAGATGTTCTGGAAGGACCACAGGGGCTTACACACTCAGCCTCCTTAGCGCCCCCATCCACGCTTAATGGCTCAAGCTGCTTGTTTGGAAAAAAACACACAGAAAAACAAACTGCAAATTGCAAGCAGGAGTCAGGAGAGACTCCAATCTCAGGGACGCCCTCTAGCGTGCCTACAGGGTCCCCACGACACAGCACGTGGCACGATTTCCTAGATGCCCAGACCCGCACTTCCATTGGGGCATCAGACGAATGGTGGGAGGGGCAGCCGCCACCTCCACCACTCAGAGCCAAACCCCTCGCCAATCCCAAGGCCAACATTTGCTGCAGGATGACAGGCAGTCTCTGCTCTCAAGACTGTCCAGCCCACGTCGACCCCACCCGGTCCTTATACAGCAGGCAGAGGGAAAAGAGGAGCAAAGAAAGGTGAAAAGAGAGTGTTGAGGTGGCACAGATGGGTTAAGACAGCACTGCAGTGCGGGGAGCAGGCAAGGAGAATAAGGGAGAAGGGTGAGAGAAAAGACACAGGATAAAGGTCAAGGAAAACCGAGGCAAAGCTAACAAGAAAGACATGCACACACTCGGGTCAGCCCAATCACAGTCACAGGTCACCGCCCCCACCCGCCAGGCTTCCAGGGGCACAGAGGTGAGGCGAGTGCACTGGAGGGCCTGGCCTTCCTCCCCTCCGCAGGTCCTCACTCTTGCACCATTTCCCTCCACTCTGACACGGTCCCTGGGTACTCTCCCGGAGGGATGGGCTGAGGGACAGGAGGGGAGAGAGAAGTGAACCGAAGGTAGAACTCGCCAAGCGAAGCCACTTACGCACAGTGCGGCCGGCAGCATTTCCATCCTACCTTTGCTGTCGCCATATCAGCCGGCTCCATGATCGCGGCTTGGCCTAAGGGGCAGCGGCGCCGTCCAGAGAGAAAAGGCAGAGTCACAAAGGTCCACCCGGAAAGAACAGACAGCCCCTTTGAAGGTCAGGGGAAATGAGAGACCTGTTTTCAAGCTTTGGCCCCGGGACCTCCTTGGCTGGGGGCGGAGAGCAGAGCCTTGGGGTCCCCCCCGCATGTCGGGGGCCTGCCCATGTTCCCACAGATGCCCACTTTGGGCTGAGTCAGGGGGCCCTTCTTCCCAGAAGTTAAGTGCAGGTCTCGCCAGGGCTCCCCCTACTGGGGGAGAGCTCACAGAGATGAAGGCCCTGCCCTCCCATCACCAGGCCAATTGGTACCCACAGGTCAGGGCGAGGGGAGCTCGTGGGAAGAGGCCAGCTGGCGGGTGCTGAGCAAGTGCTGGGGGTAGCAGGAGGGGAGAAGGCTGGGGGGCGGTGGGGTGCGGGTGTGAGAACCTCAAGAAGAAGGGGCAGGCCCTCAGATGGAAGCAGAAGGTGCTGTGCAAGGAGGTGCCAGAGCCACAAAGCCAGAGCCCGGCAGGCAAGGCTGAGAATGCAGAGGGAGAGGAATACGCCCGGTGAAGCCACTCACCTTGCAATAACATTCAGACTGACTGAGGCCTACACAGGAGCCGGGGCGGGCGGCTCGCACCCCCCCACTCCACTCCCAGAGACTCACAGCCTGTCTAAAGGTACATGAGAGCAGCCGGCAGCCGGCTGGATCTGCAGAGGCCCCTGGCTCTCTCTGGAGCAGCCTGATTGGAGGAGCAGGATGACTTCATCCGGCCCCATTCATCACTCTAGGTTTCCTGCCCAGCAGGGACAGGCCGCTCTGCTCGCAGTGACTACCGCTTCCTCTCTGGCCCATTTCACCCAGGCAACCTGGGATAGGCTGTGGCAGTCAGGGCAGCCGCGGGGAGAGGGATCAGAGCGCCCTGGGCCCTAGGGGGAAGGGGGCATGGGCTGCTCGCATTTGTGGGGAAATGCAGAGTCTCTACTTAAAAGCACAGCACACGTATCCTTTCCTTGGAGTCTGCCAGGTGTCAGCAGCAGCAAGAATGCAAAAGAGCAGCTCAGCTCCTCGGAACCAGCAAGGAAACAAGCTTGTGCGCTCTGGTGAACCACCAGTCTTCCTGCTGGAGTTCAACCTAACACATTGGCATCTTTAGATCTTTCTCCCAATCAGAGAGAACCACCTATGGATGAGCAGGTCAATATCCCAGGGCATCCCTAAGTACCTCCTTCCATCATTCTACAGCAGCGCTTCTAATGTGCTAACCTAGGCTTGCTGTTAGGGACACGGATTCCTTAAAGTCTGTAATTTCAGAACCGCAAAAAGTTATAGGTAGATGAGACTTTAAAGTTTCAGCTTCTTTTAACAGAGAAGAAAACCAAGGCCCCGCAAAAAAGCAAAAGGATCCAAGAAAGGTCTCCCAGCACTTGTTCCCCAATTCCACACAGATTTTCCCTCAGGGGTGGTGAGATCCTGACAGAATTGATGCCCTCGTTCCCCAACTTTTGCAATCCAGCCCCCAGAGCACAGAAAACCCAGCAAAGCAAGAGTTAAAGGGAGAGATTAAAATACAGCAAATAGAAGAAGAAGGCAGTGACCCAAGGTCTCAATCCTTACCACCTGCACCTGCCCTCATTCTTTCTAGCTTTCTAGCTTTCATTCATTCTACCACCTGCTTCTGTTTGTTCAAGCCTGACTTCACAAGGAATCCAAGCAGTCAGGTAACCAGCACATCAAGGAAAGAGTGTTTCCAAGGAAACATCATCAAAAATGATCAAGGAAAGATCATTTCCAAAAGAATGATTACATCAACAATTCCCCTAGTTTATTTTACCAGCATCTGTGGGTCTGGCAGGAATAATAACAGTAGCAATTCCCACTGGTACAGTGCTCCATAATTTACATGTTTGCAAATCCATTACCTCATCTGACACTTTCAGGCATCCAGTGAGGCAATATTGTTTTCCCCATTTCACAGATAATGAAACTGAGATTCAGAGACTTTAGGTGACTTGCCCAAGGTCACACAGACAGCACAGCAGAGACTCAAACCCATGTTCACTGACTTCAAATCCCCTTCCACTAAACATTATTCTATCAAATTTCTCACCCCTCAGTCCCCAACTCCTGCTTCCCAGGACTACAGACTCACATAAAACCTCAGTTAATTTGCAACTTCCCTTTGCGACTCCACCTTTCTGTTGAAGATGGCAAATTAGAAAATACGCTATCAAACGTTAGGAGAAAAAAAAATCCTGGATCCATCTAGAGGGTACTATATAAATTTAGCAAATCTCCTGTGTCCGATGGAAACTGCTTTTAAAAAGAATCATCAATGGGCTTCCCTGGTGGTGCAGTGGCTAAGAATCCACCTGCCAATACAGGGGACAAGGGTTCTATCCCTGGTCCGGGAAGATTCCACATGGCTCGGGCTACTAAGCCCGTGCTCCAGAGCCCTCGAGCTGCAACTACTGAGCCCATGTCCTGTAACTACTGAAGCCTGCATGCTAAGGCCTCGACCCACAACGAACGAGCCCCTGTGCTGCAGCTACTTAAGTCCAGCCACCACAGGGCCAGCAAGTTGCAACTACTGAGCCCAAGTGCTACAACTACTCAAGCCTGTTCGCCTCGCACCTATGCTCTGCAACAAGAGAAGCCACTGCGATGAGAAGATCGTGCACCACAGCGAGAGAGTAGCCCCTGCTCTCCGGAACCAAAAAAAAAGGAATCATCAAAGATTCATTCATGATCACTTTATATAAGCAAAAAAGCAGACCAAGACACTTGACCAAATTGGTCAACCATCAAGATTAAAATTAAGGAGGGGGAAAAAAGATGCATAGCCTGGTTCCTGGAGGTACATTCTTTTCCAACCATCATCAACACCAGACAGATGACTGCTCCCTTCCCTTTCCCATCTTAACTCTATTAGCCAAGGGCCGCCAAGTTCCATAAACCTAAATGAAAAAGGACAAGGATGCGAGTAAGAGAAAATCATGCAGGTCAATGAATTGTTTTTCATTAACTCATTGCCTGGTTTTCATAAGCCCTAGACTATTGTCACAGATACCTATTCAACCTGAGGTGAGTAAGGGACTTGGTCAGTATCACAGTGGTGAGATTCCATCATATTCCCACACCTTTGCGTGTGAGGCGTGCCAGACCCACATCTGTTAGCTCTGCTCAGAGGCCTGGAATGTGCCTTCTGGCTATCGCTGTGGCCTGCAGGCCTCTCTGTTCCTGGGCTGACAGTCAGATGTACAAACAGATGGAGAGCAGAAGGTTGGTACCCACGAATGAGGACATTCTGTTTCATAAGAATCACATAAAAACCGGACCATGTTAATGGGACGTCACCCAGTCTTCCCAGAGACCAAACACATTCACCTACTCAGTTCTTAAAAGCATCCACCTCACACAGCCCTGGATGGTGAGCTTGGAGACAGCGTGTGGAAGGGGTGCTTCACCAGAAGCATTCATGTGTATTTTATCAAACAATTCATAGGCCCTGAAGACAGAGCAGGGCAGAGGAGAGTGCTACTACCTATAGAACAGACAACCTGGAAGCCGGGGCAGCGAGGGGACGTAGGGGATAGTGCTAAGCTTTGATGAGAGAGAAGAGAAGGACTGTGTCCCTGAGTCCAAAGACACCTCCAAAGAAAAAGACAGAAAAGAGAATGACATTGAAGGAAAAAAAGGAAAGAGAAGTTACTGCAGAGTATCTAATTAAGAAGCCACTGAGTCTGCACCTCTGCTACCTACCAGCAAGAAATTGATCTGGATGATTCCTTATAGGATAAATAACTCCTCTATTCCATGCACTTGCTTTCTGAACTAGGGACCAGAAGTTCTCCAACAGCTTCATCTCCTTACATTTTGCCTAACATTTACTGAAAGGATAGATAGGCCAACAGATAGATATATAGACAGACCAATAGGTAGACAGACAGATAGGCAGAGAAAGGCTTGGGGGGCCTCTTTATAACATCATTACAACATTTTCTCTCCAGGGCAATTACTCATACTAATTACGCGCATGCTGCATGCCCAGTCACTCAGTCATGTCCGACTCTTTGCGACTCTATGGACTGTGGCCCACCAGGCTTCTCTGTCCATGGGAGTCTGCAGGGAAGAATACTGGAGTGGGTTGCCATGCCCTCTTCCAGGGGATCTTCTCAACCCAGGGATCAAACTTGCATCTCCTTTATCTCCTGCACTGGCAAGAAGGTTCTTTACCACCAGAGCCACATGGGAGGCCCAATTACTTTACCGTAGATACTATATTCTAACTTCTTAATCACCATACTTATGTACAAAGTTAAGGAGGGGAAAAAAAAAAAAAAAACAAACCCAGATGCTTGAAAAGAAGCAACAGTGACCCTGGGCAGGGGCCGGTTAGGGCGTGGGGTGGGGGGTCTAGGCACCCAGTCCTAGAGGACAGCTCAGAGGCAGGTACTGCAGCTGCTTTTTAGGAAGCGCCTCCTTGGGCACCTGCCTTTGGGAGGAGGCACTGCCAGGAAGAAGCAGGACTGGCTGTTTCAGACCCTGGTCAGATAAGTGAGCCTGCTGCACCATGCGGCTGTGAGGTTCCCTGAGTGAAGGGCGGTGGGGCAGCCTTGTCTGCATTGCTTATAAAATCTGCAGCCGGATCACTGTGCCCGTCCTAAGACCACAAATACGGATCAGGTGCCTGCGCCAAAGAGGTGAAATCCCTTCTCTCTAGACTGCCGACACTTCCTGTGAACCGAAGACGGCGATGAAACAGGGAGTCTCCCAGCACGACAGACCTTGAGAGGTCACTTGATGTGTGCTCTCCTCGTACACAGAAAATGGCAGCTTCTCTTGAGAGACGAAGAGACAGAACCGGAAAGAGGGAGACAGCGCAAGTGAAAGGGGGCAGTGTGTGTGAGCTCCCATGACGGCGACTGTGTGTCTGACGGTTTGGAAGGTGCCAGCCTCTCCTTTGCTCGTTAGCCATCAGCTCTTCAGAGGCAGCTGAGCCTCACGGCAAGCCTGCCTCTCAAATCCTCCTCCTGAGGTCTGAATTCTGACTCAACCGCCCACCCCGCTGTGTCACCCTGGGGAAGTTACTGCCCCCTGTGCCCCATTTCCTCATCTGTGAGACAGGGGTAACACTATCCCGCAACTCACTGGCTACTATGAGGATTAAATGAGATAACATAGGGAAGGGGTTGAGAAATGGGGGAGACCTGGGTTCGATCCCTGAGTTGGGAAGACCCGCTGGAGAAAGGATAGGCTACCCACTCCAGTGTTCTTGGGCTTCCCTGGTGGCTCAGCTGGTAAAGAATCTGCCTGCAATGTGGGAGACCTGGATTCGATCCCCGGGTTGGGAAGACGCCCTGGAAAAGGGATAGGCTACCCACTCCAGTATTCTTGGGCTTCCGTGGTGGCTCAGCTGGTAAAGAATCTGCCTGCAATGTGGGAGACCTGGGTTGGATCCCTGGGTTGGGAAGACCCCCTGGAGAAGGGAAAGGCTACCCACTCCAGTATTCTGGCCTGGAGAACTCCACTGACTGTATAGTACATGGGGTTGCAAAGAGTCGGACACAACTGAGCGACTTTCACTTCACTTCACAGGAAATACTACTTAAACGTTAAGAGCTTTAAAAAAAAAAAAATTTCAGTGGTTCATTTCCTGTCTTCCTCCATCCAAACGACCTCTCCTCACCAGAGCAAAACATTTTAAGACCCCTGCAGGGGTGACAATGGTGGAAGTAGATTGGACAGAAAACAAGCCCCACCCCCACTGCTTTTTCAGTGGAATGAAAGCATTCGAGCAGTGGGGTGAGGCAGTCACCAGAACAAGGAAAAGACAGAAACGCAACAGGAAAAGACCACCAGGAGACACTTGCAGGTAACGCTGAAGGGTCATGGACTCTGTCGGGACACATAGGGGAGTTTAGCGGAGAAAGCCATCAAAGAACAAGGAAAGACTCCACATGAAAATAAGAAGGGAAAGAAAGATTCACAAAGAAAATCCAGGGCTTCCCCGGTGGCTCAGTGGTCACCTGTTAATGCAGGAGACACGGATTTGATCCCTGGTCCAGGTGGATCCCACATGCCACAGAGCAACTAAGCCCATGTAGCACAACTATTGAGCCTGTGATTTAGAACCTGGGAGCCGAACTACTGAGCCCACACACCCCGACTACTGAAGCCCGTGGGCCCTAGCGCCCGTGCTCTGCAACAAGAAAAGCCACCACAATGAGAAGCTGGTGCACCGCAATTAGAGAAAAGCCCGTACAGCAATGAAGCACAGCGAAAAACAACAAATAAATAAATAAAATTAGAAAAAAAGAAATAAGAAAATCAGGAAACCAATCCGACTGGAAGTGGGAGAAGAAAGGAGACTAAGCAATTCCAAACTCAAAGCGGAAATTTCCACTAGAGGGTTTAACCGAAGTGTCTGAGAGGAGCCGTGGCTGGAAAGTAACTGCCCAGCATGAGGGAAACTCGGGAGCTGGCAGCTAATCCTGCCAAGTGCAAGTCTGACTTGGTCTCGCGAAGCTGAGCTGCTCCCTGGACAGCACCCTCCACTGGCTGGATAAGGGACCATGCCAGGCCGCCCACCTCCCACGGGGGCTCACTTAGGGAAACCCACAGCTCAGGCCAGACTCCAAGGTCTTTGCCAGGACCACTGTGGCTTCACATCAAAGCTCCTCAAGGTACAAGACATCCAAAGACTCATCTGCCTCAGCCACCAGCACTTCCCGGGACCTCACAAGTAACAGGAGTATCAACAATACTGCCTGGACATCAGCCTCTAGAACTGGACAGGGCAGTGTCGCATAGTGGCTAAAAACTAGAGTCAACTTACCTGGATTTCAGCCTACCACTTAGCAGTGGTGTGTTCCTATGCAAATTCTGATACCTCCCTAAGCCTCAGTTTTCCCATCTATATGGAGGCAATAGTTATACATTTCATAGAAAAGTGGGGAACCTGAAACAAGAGCACAGTGACTGACACATAACAGGCACTTTCCACAAACATCAACTAAAATAATGTCGCCTGTATGATGACTATTTTAAGGATGCTCGGGAGTTGGGAACAACGGGAACTCCCCGAGTTCCCTCAAATCCCTAGGCCATCTGCACTTGGTGCCAGTGCAAAGCTGGCACTGCTCTGGTTACACCAGTCCTGCCCTGACTCACCATCTCCAGTGGAGTCACACTACTTCCAGCCAGCAGCTGGTCCCTGAGTGAGACTTCCACCTGACAGATTTGTGCAAGTGCTTCAAAAATAGGAAGGGTCATAAATGCCTAAGGTGGGAAATCCTCCCATTCCTCTTGCTGGAGGTTGACGCCTATGCCTGTATCAATTTTCACACAAGACTTCCAGCCAGCCAGGTAGCAGAGGACCCCAGAGCCCTTCCCATCAGGGTTCAGGGTGAGAGATGAGAAGCCACAGGATTATCTGAGCAGGGGGGTCAGCAGCCAGGGGAGAGGGGAGAAGGCCAATCACACTGCCTGACCTTTTTACAGTACATGTTAACAGGAGCTGCACACGTTGCCACTGTACAACCACACACTCTACTGAGGATGGAGGCAGTGCTGGTGGAGGTCAGGGTAGGAGAGCCGGGGGCCCTCCAAAGGTCACTAGGACATCCACTGGACACGGGATGCGGTACCTTCTAGCGACTACTGCTGAAACCGAGAGGAAAACAAGAGAGACAGACGGAGGTCACAGATCCCTGGGAAGGCCTACTGAACAAGAGTGTTTCACTCCCCCATTGTTGTTCTCTGCAACTGCCAGACCAGGCCAGTGGGAGATGTAAGGGAGAAACTGAGGGTAAGTTCCCGAGGCCGGGTATCCTCCTCTGGGTCCCAGGTTTCTCCTAAGGGACCAGGGTGGGGGGTGGGGGCGGACATAGGGAAGGCTTCAAGATAGTGGAGGGGTGGGAGGCGGGGATCACCTTCCTCCTGGCAAATACATCTCCTAAGAGGCTGCAAACGCAACTGAAAGATGCATATACAGAACCGCGTCAGTTCTTGGACCAGGGGCTGGGGAAGAGATGCGAGCCAGCAGCACACAAGGGAAAACATGGAGAGCATGCCTCCGGAGCCGACCACCCGCTACAGACTGTCCTTGGCTTTTCTTCTGAAGGTGACTGGCTCCGGTGCATCCTTGGAGCTGCCGCTGCAGCGCTTACATCCAAAAACAAACAGACCATTAAGCTATGGAAGCTGGGTGGGGTGGGAAAAGGACAACCACGGAACCATGCTATTTAAATGTCGAAGGAAGAACTCATGGGCCCCAGAGGGATCTGAGCCGAGGGTCTAAGAAGAACATACAAACCCATTTGCACAGCAACACCAACCAGCAGTTCTTCCTTGGCATTGGCTGTTCCCTTCCCCCAGTGTCCTCTCTCACAGCTACGAGGTGGAAGGTGTCCTGCCAGGCAGACACCCCAGCCCTCCACAACTGAAGGAGTGGAGTCCAGGCCACTCCCTTTGCCGTCTCTGCCTGCTGACTCACCACTGAGCTCAGCTACCATTGAGGGATCAGATGGCCACTCCCTCCTCTCCTGGGAAGTCACCACCAGCAGGGGGTGCTGGCGAACCCACAGGGAAGTGAACTTTTGCCGGTCCTGCAGATGACCACAGGGGCTTCACCTGGTACCTGCTGGGAGGTAAGAGTAACAACAGTTCTGTTCTGCAGTTGAGGCATAATGGTGAAATGGAAAGAAAGCTGTATAAAGAGATACTGTCAAACAGATATGTACAGAAACTTTTGTGCATATAACTTGTTAGTTAAAATCCTAAGGCGCTATGCAAAATCAGCATGGTATAAGAAGCATAGGATTCCCAGATGGCTCAGTGGTGAAAAATCTGCCTGCCAACGCAAGAGATGCAGGAGATGTACGGTTTGATCCTGGGTTGGGAAGATCTCCTGGAAGAGGAAATGGCAACCCACTCAGGGAAGATCCTCTGGAGGAAGTAGAAACCCACTCCAGTATTCTTACCTGGAGAATACCACGGACAGAGGAGCCTGGTGGGCTACAGTCCATGGGGTCACAGACATGACTGTGTTGGACATGACTGAGCACGCACTCGCATGCATGCACAGGAAGTATACTGAAAAAAAGATTAAAAAAAAAAACAAAAATCTATTTGGCCTCTGGGCATATTTGACTGTATCATTCAGAATCACTGTGGTCTTTTCTCTCCCTGTTTGTTTCTTCTTCTGTCTGATTTTGAAGCTTTCTGAGAGATAAACTTCATTAAAAGACTAGCTCATACACTTCCACATCTGACGCTTCAATTCTAGGAAGTTGATAACGAAAGGTCCACTAGATCTAAGAAAAAGCAGAGGGTCCTGCACCAGACCCCCATGTGTATCCTCTTTTAAGGGGAAGTCATAAAGCGATGCAAATAAAACTTGAGCTTTGAAGTAAAGTGGTCAGCTCTGCCACTGACAAGGAAAGACAATGGACTTTGTCTTATCTAGAAAATGGGTAGAACAGTAACTTCCCTTCCTGGGTCACTATTATGATTAAATAAGAACAGCACATGCAAAGCACAGCATTGAGCACATAATAAGCTCTCAAAATAGGAGCTATTATTAGTAATAACAAATAATACCTCAGATATTGTGCCCACAAACTAAGCACACAGACACTCCGTGTTGTCTTGCATTTGCTCTTCTCATTTGTAGATTTGCAGTAACTTCTTATTGATTATATATTTCGTTACTGAAAAAGACCCCAATGAATGTACTTAGCCGATTTCCCATTATGGAAGTGATTCATAGAGAGGCAGATAACCACTTGACATAGATAGTGAAGAAGAAATTCATGAATTAGTAAAGAATAGAGTGTCTGGCGGAGAGGGCAATGGCACCCCACTCCAGTACTCTTTTGCCTGGAAAATCCCATGGACAGAGGAGCCTGGTAGGCTGCAGTCCATGGGGTTGCTAAGAGTCGGACTCGACTGAGCGACTTCACTTTCATTTTTCACTTTCACGCATTGGAGAAGGAAATGGCAACCCACTCCAGTGTTCTTGCCTGGAGAATCCCAGGGACGGGGGAGCCTGGTGGGCTGCCGTCTCTGGGGTCGCACAGAGTCAGACACGACTGAAGCGACTTAGCAGCAGCAGCAGCAGAGTGTCTGGCCCCTCAAATTCTTTGTTAGGGCTCCTTCAATAGGTCTCTACCCTTATTTACAGGGACAACTGATGTTAACTCTCAGCCAGAAGGGAATCCACGCCAGGAAAAGGAAATGTGGGTAACAGCTGCTGCACTTCCAGAGGGAAGGAGTTGAGCAGGTCAAGTGTTCACTTTGCGGATCCCAAAGCAAGTCTGGCATGGAGCCAAACAAATAAACTTAAAGAGTTTTAAAAGTCAACCCAGAATTCTACTTACTAACTCACCCATCACGCTCACACAAATAATGACAAAGGGAGCTTTTGTGTTTGTGTGTGTGTATGTGTGGGGGGTAGGGGGGTGGGGGGTGAAATACTCAGACTTCCTCCACTCCCTCCAGCTCCCCCAACCCCCAGGACCAGTTCCAACCAGGGCAGAAATGGGATTCTCTGCATCTCAGTGGATGAGCTGCCTCTTTTGGATTAAAGAGTACTGGCAAAGAGAGGGAGAGAGCTCAGCACTTAACTGCTTGTGGTTCCTGTGTCTGAGGATAAGAAGAGGCAGGCACTGAGCAACCCGAAAAGTGATGACAGATAAGATGAAAACGATTAATTACACATCCCAACCCACCCACCTTTCTCCTTGCTGCACAGTGGTGATTCTTGGGCTATGCAAAATGTAAGGGAAAAACACAAGCCAGACACTGACCCAGTATCCCAGGTAAAAAGGGACCAAGGGTCTGCCAGAGATTCCCTAAAACTGATGTCACCAGTCAGGACAGACACCTAGGTCTTCCCTGTTCCAGCCATATTAAATTGGGTTTTTGTTTGCTTTGGCTCCTCTGGGTCTTCCTTGCAGCACATGGGCTTTCTCTGCTTTCGGCAAGTGTGGGCTCTAGGGTGTTCTGGCTTCAGTAGTTGCAGCCCATGCTCCACAGCCCAGCCCACGGGCTCCACAGCCCAGCCCACGGGCTCCACAGCCCAGCCCACAGGCTTAGCTGCCCTGCAGCATGTGAGATCTTAGTTCCCAGACAGGGGATTGAACCCATGTTCCCTGCATTGGCAGGTGTATCCTTACCCTCTGGACCACCAGGGAGGTCCCTTAAATTGGATTCTTGATACAGCTAGAAGGTTGCAGGCTACAGAGTGTGTTCTCAAAGACCACTGGCATGGAAACCACTTGGGAAATGTGTTACCTGTGCAAATTCAGAATTGGGGCTCAGAATTGGAGAGAAGGACCCAGGACTGTGAATACTGAATTAGCTCTGCAAGTGATTCTGCTGCTAAGTCGCTTCAGTTGTGTCCGACTCTGTGCGAGCCCACAGACGGCAGCCCACCAGGCTCCTCTGTCCCTGGGATTCTCCAGGCAATACTGGAGTGGGTTGCCATTTCCTGCTCCAATGTATGCATGCATGCTAAGGCGCTTTAGTCGTGTCCAACTCTGTGCGACCCTATGGACAGCAGCCCACCAGGCTCCTCTGTCCCTGGGATTCTCCAGGCAAGAATACTGGAGTGGGTTGCCATTTCCTTCTCCAGCAAGTGATTCTGAAACCTGTTAAAAGGATGAGGACCACTGCACCCTGGGCTCCCAAGCTGGCTGCTCTTTATCAAGCAGATATAAACACTTCCCATGCAGTGAAGGAAGGAGCTATTAGAACTTATATTTATACTTTTTAGCTCATCCTTTTAAAATGGCCACTTGTTTACATAATATACAGAATACTTCATACAGTAGTGCAAGCACACAACTTCTGTACGTACATACATTCACACATGACATTAGTGATACCACTCAAAGATTTTTTTACTGATGGGGTTTGCCACCAAGCTGGAGTATCAAATAATTCTGGAAAAGTATTGCTTCAAAACAAGGAGTGGCCTCTGCAAATAGCTGCTCTGAGCTTACAGTATTCATCAGTGTCATGTTGAGAAGAGAATCCAGGGGTCTGAGCCTCCAACTGCATTTTAGCTCTAGAGTAGAGAGGAAGACAAAGAATGCAGCTCAGAGCGGGACAAGCCTGAAGGTGGGGTTCCGGCCTGAGCCCCGAGCTTCACCCACTCACATTCCTTCCTCACCCCCACTGAGAGGATACCATTTCTCCCAGCAGGAGGTGGAGATGCTGGGGAATGAAATTTACTAGCCAACCTGCCAGTGATCCAAATCTAAACCCCAGCGATGGTATCCACAGAGAGAGAGAGTGGTATGCTGAGCTATAATTAATAACCCCTCTTTCTCAGGCAGAAAAGGAGAAATGCTGGAGTAGGAGAAACACGGAGCAGGTAACGGCTACACCTGCAGACAGTTCTGCTGACAGCAACAGAAGCGGCTGGAGCGGAGCTACAAACTGGGAACTTGGGCGGGGACGGGCGGTGCAGGCAAGCTGGAGAGCCCTGCCCCCAAAGTCAAGGCTGAGCCCAAGCGCCTCTGTGCTGTCTGCCCCAGACCGCACATCCTCTGAGCATACATGTCTGTGGATCAGAGAAAGGGGCATGTGTGAGAGGCAGTCACAGATCAAAGCAATGTCAGGACCATGAAACTGTCACAAAGGGTAACAGATGTTAAGGGCTACAGCGGCCCTCTGTCTGGGCCACAGTCACAGAATCCCATGATCACAGAACATTAGAGCTCGCAAAAAGCTTCAGACAGGTATTCAAGTTCCAGGTAGTCATGTCACAAATATTTATTGGGCACCTACCATGTGTCAGGGCTTCCCAGGTGGCGCTAGTGGTAAAGAACCTGCCTGCCAATGCAGGAGATGTAAGAGATGCGGGTTCAATCCCTGGGTCAGGAAGAGCCCCTGAAGGAGGGCATGGCAACGCACTCCAGTGTTCTAGCCTGGAGAATCCCATGGACAGAGGAGCCTGGTGGGCTACAGTCCATGGGGCTGCACAAAGTCGGACACAACGGAAGTGACTTGGTGCACACGCACACACCATGTTTCAGTCACAACGCCAGGAGTTGGGTACGACTAGCAAATAAAACCAACAGTCCCTGCTCTCACGAAGGTTAGGACAAGCTGGGGAGACAAACAACCAAGTAAACAAATAAATACAATTAAGAAACCATTAGTGCCAAGATGTAGGAGAAGGCGATGGCACCTCACTCCAGTACTCCTCCCTGGAAAATCCCATGGACGGAGGAGCCTGGAAAGCTGCAGTCCATTGGGTCCCTGAGGGTCGGACACAACTGAGTGACTTCACTTTCACTTTTCACTTTCCTACATTGGAAAAGGAAATGGCAACCCACTCCAGTGTTCTTGCCTGGAGAATCTCAGGGATGGGGGAGAATGGTGGGCTGCCCGTCTATGGGGTCGCACAGAGTCGGACACGACTGAAGTGACTTAGCAGCAGCAGCAGCAGTGCCAACATGTAAAGGAAGCTGGGCTTCACCGGTGGCTCAGTGGTAAAGAATCTGCCTGCAATGCAGGAGACATGGGGTTCAATCCCTGAGTCAGCAGGATGCCCTGGAGAAGGGAATGGCAACCTAGTCCAGTATTCTTGCCTGGAAAACCCCATGGATAGAGAAGCCTGACAGGCTGCAGTCCATGGGGCTGTAGAGAGTCGGAGACACACACACACACACACACACACACACACACACATAAAGAAAGCTGGGAGGCTGAGGACTGGAGTCGACTTGACTGGCTTCCCTGGGTGACTAAGGAGTCATCAAACGCCACCTCTCCTAGACTCACTCTGACCAAGTCTCCAGCTATGGTTCTCTGAGTGCCAAGCTGACCTTCCTCTCAGCTCCCAGGGGTGGCCTGAGCCGACGGCAGTTCCAACAGAAGCTACCATTTCCTGCATGCCAGACAGAGTACCAAGTGTTTCTCCCATTTTATCTCATTGTGATCCCCACAACCTCCATAAAGCAGGTACAGTTATCTCCACTTGATGCAGAGAGGATAAGATGATGCTGTGAAAGCACCACAGCCAGTAGGTGGTAGAGTCCGGATTTAATCTGAGGTCATCCTTTCGTCTTCAAAGTGCAGTCCTGAGTCCCATGTGACCACTGGACAGAGATTGCTGTCCCTGCCACCAACACCACAGGGTTCTGCCATGGCCCGCTGGGGGTCTGCCGCGTGCCCACAGCACTGGGTCCTTGGTACCCGGGGGGCCACCACCTGAGAGTGAGGACTGGGTCTCTCTGTTCCCCAGCCTCAAACCTCCACCTGAAAGCTCCCTGGGAAGAGCACCCTTGTCAACAGATGGCTGAACACTCGTGGGCATCCACGCTGGAGCGCAGGTGCGTGTGGGAAAGAATCCAGACCATCACTGACCACTTCCAGACCGTACCTACCTCTGAGACGCACCGAGCCTCTCCCTATCTCTGTTCTCCCTGTCCTCCCCTCACCCATCTGCCCTGTCTTTCCTAGTCCTCACTACTGTGTTTCTCTTCACAACAAATCACAACTGTCCATAAGCTTACATGCCTCCCCTCTCTCTCCAATGTCCACCAGCCCCTGAATTTAACTCTGATCCTAGAACTCGGGACCTCTTTCTCCTCCAGAAAACCTCCTCCCCTCTTCCTGTCACAAAGCCCAAGGTACAGTGTGTTTGGCAATGAGACACCACCCCACGATTCTGCCAGGTTCAAAGCCCACGTTAGCACAACGAGCCACGCACCTGGCTTAGGCTTGGACCTCCTCGGCACCTTCTCAAGAGAAGTCCCCGGTGAGCAGATATGATGTGAACACACAAAGGCAACACCCCCAAAGGTCCCTATGCACAGGTCCCTATCACTGGAAGGAAATTAACACCCCCGAAGACCCCAGAGATCACCCCTAAATCAGGCAGAACACATCGTTCTCTCTCTCACCTTTCTTTCTCTTGGGAACCCCGAGTTCTTTACCAAGTGAAGTAATTTACCATGAAAAAGGAAAATAATGATCCCTGGCTGGGCATGAAGAACCCAGAGAGCGAAGGAAGCTGCCTGGAGACAAGGTCCACTCAAGCAAGGCATCCTCCAAGGAGCGCACAGCCTCATTCATTGCACCCCACATCCTTCACCTTCAGCCTCTGCCAACACACCATACTCCTTCTTGGGGACCTGTCACCCAGCAAGGAACTGCAACATCCCCAAACACGGCAGACAACCCCACAGCGCTCCCGCCTCTGCGACAAGCCCCGGGTCACCCCAAACCAGCCAAGGGCCACATCCTCGTGCCCTGATCTCCATCCAGGGGCCCTGCACCTACTTGGCTCGTAGAAAGGACAGCTTCTTCCTCAAGGAGGAGACGTGGTGGTGGCAGGCCTGCTTCACAGCCGTGCTGCAAGACACCGTCTGGGAGCGCAGGGTCTGCACCATGCTGGGCTCAGGGGGGAGCCCAGCACATGGCCACAGGGACCTCGCGGGCTGGGGGCTCGCTCTAGGGCCGCTGCTCGTGCAGCTCCTCCAGCTGTCGACCTGGCCCCTGTAGCCGAACTCTCCCCGCCCTGAGGTTCCACACAGAACACAGGTGGGCGGAGGGCCTGGGCTGGGAGGGCCTCAGGCTCCGACCTAACCGGGATGCCCCCTGCCCGCGGCCCAAGCCCTCCTCCACCCTCCCACATCTGGCAGCGCTCCGGGCACTTGGTGAGTCTCCTCTCCTCCTTTGTCCTCAGACAGGGAGGATGGAGCTGTACCTGCATGTGATGTCAGCTGCTGGAAGGGGGGTTGGGTGGGGGGAGCATGGGCACCGCTCCCAGAGGGTTTGTTACTCCTGGCTCTTTCCTCCTGGTGAGGGAGCTGACCGGGGAGATCACCTGAGTGTCCACGGGGCCATGGGGAATTCGGCAGCCAGGCGGGTAGATGGGGCTAGAGTGCCCTGGAGATACAGGATTTGGGAACAATTTCTGGGACAGAAACTGAAAACATCTTTCCTTCTGATAGGAGGCTAGCTATTCCAATGGCCAGACCTGAGCTGGAAGAAACGGGCTTGCTTTCTGGCCTTGCTCCAACCCCAGGAGCTCCAATTCCAACTGCGTTGGTTTCTTGTTGGTTCATTCATCCATTCCACAAACATCTGCTGCTGAGCACTTACCCTGTGCCACATACGAGATACCGTTTGTGTCCTCCAGGGTCTCCCAGGCTAGAGGGGAGATGGATAAGTGAACCAAAGAGTGCACAGCACAGGGCACGTGCCAGGCAGGATTAACCACAGCCTGCTAAATACTATGCCTAGAAAACAGATGTGATAAAACCTGCCTTCCCTACCTTAACTCGGAGAAGTGAGGGCAAGTTCTAGTAAGACATGCACTTCTTTGAAGCTCATCAGAGAAGAAGTGATATAAGAAATCCATAAATTAACAACACCCAAGCCTCTTACTACACTCCACCTTCTTTGGTCGTAGGAGCTGATCTTTTTTCCTATTACACACAGAAAAGGGGTGCCGCTGTTAGTAACCTCCTCACCTCCTCCTCACCTCCTCCTCACCTGTGAACTCACCTGCACCCACATCCACTATTCTCTCCTATTCTAGACTAGTCCTCTCACCTCTGATCTAGATCAATCTCTTCTCACCTCCTCCAAACCCGTTTCCTTATCTTTCAGCAGAGGCACCACCCAGCAGAGCACGACAGAATCCTAGGACCAACTCTGAAGACCTCCCCCTCTCACACCCCTTGTCCAGGGCATCACAAGTTGAGGACGTTTTATCCCCTAAATGTGCCTGGAACTCACCTACTTTCCCCCCGACCCCCAACAACCAGCATCCCACATCCAAGCCACCAACATCCAGCCCTTCGTCTGAACTATTCTAACAGCCTTCTAACTGTACATCCTTTCCCCAAGTTGCAATCTATCTAGAATCAGATCTGACCCCATCGGCTCCCTTCTTAAAACTTCGATGGCTTCCTAGTGCTCTGAGCATCAAGACTCAAGTCCTTGTCGTGGCCAACCAAGCTCCTCTCATCTCGTCTCATCATCTGCCTCCTCTCACTGTTTCCCTCCCATCTCAGACTCATCCTTCTGGCCTTAGTTCATCCACCACACTCTCTCACCACCCCCACTTTGGTCCTGGCCCAATTTATTTGATATGTTTCCTCATGAAACCATGTTCCCTTTCTTCAATACACATATAAGCTTGTATTTTCTCTGCCATACACTCACTTTGCCGACAGAGGTCCATATAGTCAAAGGTATGGTCTTTCCAGTAGTCATGTATGGTGTGAGAGCTGGATCAGAAAGAAGGCTGAGCGGTGAAGAAATGATGCTTTTGAACTGTAGTGCTGGAGAAGACTCCTGAGAGTCCCTTGGACTGCAAGGAGATCAAAGGAGTCAATCCTAAAGGTAATCAACTGAATATTCACTGGAAGGACTGATGCTGAAGCTGAAGCTCCAGTACTTCAGCCACCTGATGGCAAGAGCCGACTCACTGGAAAAGACCCTGATGCTGGGAAAGATTGAGGTCAGGAAAAGAGAGCAGCAGAGGATGAGATGATTGGATAACATCACTGACTCAACTGGACATGAGTTTGAGCAAACTCCGGGAGATGATGAAGGACAAGGAAGCCTGGCATGCTGCAGTTCATGGGGTCACAAAGAGTCAGACACAACTGAGCACAACAACTTTCCTTGTCTATCTGCTTCCAGTGTTTGTTCCTTGAATCCATCTCTCACACAAGGACCAAGAGGATTTTTCTCACAAGGATACCTGGGAGAGACCTCACTCTCTTCCCTCTTCTATAAATACAGTCCACTCCATCCTGGCAGGATGATACATGATCAGGCACCTGCCTACCTGTACAAAGATGATCTCCAGCCACTAGCTAGCTACCCCCACTCCTGGGCCATTGTTGGCATCCATACTGAAGTATTTGCCATTCCTGAGCACGCCTTGCTTTCTCACACCTCCGGCTTATGTACATCTTGTTCCCACGCCTAGGAACGCTGCCATGTGACAGACTCCTACTCCCCTTGCAGCTCTCAGCTGAAGCACAGCCCCCTCCGTGGAGTCTTTCTGGATACCACCGCCCTCTCCCTCCTTCCTCCCCCATCCTACCCTATGTGGAGGACCTACATTGTTCTATTCAGGCAAATTTCTTAACTCCACCGAGCTTAAGTTCTCTAAACTCCAATATAAACATAATAATAGCATCTATTTGAAAGGGCTGTTGAGAGGTTTATATTTAAAAGTGTACGTAAGAGTCTCTGCACAGATTAGGTACATTAGAAAACAAATTCTTTAGTTCTATTACAATGAAATTCTATGAGACAAAGTGCCATCTGTCAATTATTACATTATACTTACTTTCTTATAGATATGTGTCACTGAAAGATAAGAAGGTTCCTGAGAGCAAATGTCATGCCTTATTCTATTTATCCTTAGGATCAGTATCTGATATTTTGTAGATGATCAATATTCTACACATTCTTTCTGTCTCTGTTTCTTCAACGACAGAAGAGCATAGATCTGTGAAGAAAGTGATAGTAAAGGGACTTCCCTGGTGGTCCAGTGACTAAGACTCCGTGCTCCCAATGCAGGGGGCCTGGGTTTGATCCCTGGTCAAAGGACTAGATCCCACATGCTGCAACCAAGACCCAGCACAGCCAAATAAATAAATTAATATTAAAAGAAAAAACTGACAGTAAAAACTCACAATAGCCAAAACCATCAGAGTACTGGCAGCTACCACTTACTAAGCACCTACTAAGCACCAGGCACTCAACACATGCTATCTCATGTACTCTTTACAAGAAAAGGCTTTTACAAGTGATGAAACTAAGGTTCAGAAAAGCTGAGTAAAATGCTTTTAAAAATGCACAGTCAACACAGAAGACAAAACTAGGTCTGCTGACTGAGGCTCTCGCTCTTGCCTGCATCTCTCAGGGCCAAGCGGCAGAGGGCCAGGCTCTATTCTTCCAGCAGCCTGACTATGGCAGGCTCCAGCATCTTGTAAACACTTCACGTAGGTTTGTGGCAACCAGGCCGGCATGTGAATGCATGTAGCCCTGCCTTGGTCCTCAGCTGCACTCCAGCCCTGTCCACGTCTCATTTTCCTACTATGAAAAGGCTTCCTGGTTCAACTGAGATCACGTTCTGTTGAGACTAACATCCTGTACAGAAACGGTCCTTAGTGAAACATCTCTTTTTTCTATGCTTGTGGCTTTGTATGAAAGGTCCTGACACTGGGTGAAATGTACTAAATAAAGACTTAGTGGGGACTTCCCTGGTGGTCCAATGGCTGAGAGTCTGTGCTTCCAATGCAGGGGGCCCAGGTTCCATCCGTGGTCAGGAAACTAGATCCCACATGCCGTAACGAAAGACCTCACAGGCTGCGTCTAAAAGATCCTGTGTGCTGCAACTAAGACCTAGTACACCCAAGTAAATAAATATATTAAAAAATATTTTTATCAATGGTGTAGTTTGAATAAGCAAACAAATAGAGAAGATTGAAAAAAAAACAAAAAAAAACTAGGGACCTGGGAAACCTTTACCAACTGGTCCAGTTTGGTCCTGAGAACTACTGTTTTGTAAATGCACCCCTGGCTTCACCTCGAAGCATGAAACTGGATCAGCATCCCAAAGTCCATGGTACACATACTTTGAGGAAGCTAGATCTAGTCTGCTTTCATACAGAAACCTGAGGGGATTATTCTTATCTCTGAGACAATCTCTGTTTCCAACAAACTGATTCTCTAAAATCAACACTTCTCCCTGGCACTCCTGCCCAGGAAGTGACTGTCTCTCTGCAGCTACTTCCTGGGCTGGGGACTCTGCCCCCCATCATGGTTCCAAAGGCTTTTTTCCTTTCTGGATAGAAGCTGATGTGAATGAGGAAAATAAATTCTCAGAAGCCCTTCCGTTTGGATGTCTTATTAAGGCATTTCCCTCTCTGCAGTATACAGACTTAAAAAAAATATTTATTTTTATTTACCTGCTTGTTTGGCTACACTGGGTCTTAGTTGAGGCATACGAGATCTTTAGTTGAGGCATGTGGGATCTAGTTCCCCGACCAGGGATCAAACCCAGGCCCCCTGCACTGGGAGGTTGGAGTTTTAGTCACTGGACCACCAGGCAAGTCCCAATGTGGATTTTATAAAGATTACAGTACAGTAGCTATTTTATCTCTAAATATGATATCCATTCTAAACCTTTTACAAGAAAAAAGAAAAATCAATGTTTCATTTAACCAGTGGAAAGTTATTTCATACTGAAGGATTATAATTTTGATCTTTAAAACAGAAAAATCAATTTTTTTTTTGTCTGTTCTATGAAACAATCCTTCATTCTGCAATTGACAATGTGGTTTGCAGAATTAGAGCAGCCACAGAAAAGGGTCCGTATTACCCACTGCACTGGCCAGGCACTACACTGGCCGGTGTGGGAAATGCCATCGTAACCATCAGGGTGCGCTGTCCATCAAACTGGGCCCAGAGCAATGAGCACAAGTCAGGTTCCCTCTCCCCAGGGTTCAGATCTCACACTTGCTCTAGGCCAGCATATCACAGGCCAACATCTGAAACGCCCCAGAGAGTCTCTTAATTGGTCAGAAACCTGCTGGAGGAAGGATTAGGTGCAGGGTGTAAAGGTTTGTTCCGAGCTGCGGCTGAGTGATTAATTAGCACTCTGAGGACTCGTTCTCTCCAGGAGAACCCACTGACTGTGAAGGAAAAACCGAATTCATTCAGAAAGACCATGGTGAGCACACACCAGTCCTGAGTTTCCAGGGCAGGGGTCCACAGGGACCACCACAGAAGCATCCTTCAGCTCGTGGCCTTCTCTGTTTCCCACACTGCCCAAAGTGAGCTAGGGCAAAACTATATCCAACACTACCATGAAGAGCTCAAGGGGCTGTCAGTGGGCCAGGGATGAGGATGAAAGGACCAGGGAAGACATTTAAAGGATTTTTCTGAGCAGAGGTTTGGAGGAGAGATCATCCATAACATTTCATTTGGGTTGTGGGAGGGGGCAGAGAAACAGCTAAAATATCACTTTTATCAGCGTACAATCCGAAGTACTGAACAAAATCAAGGCTGACTCTAGTTAGCAAGGAGCCGTGGGAAAAACATGCTGTAGAGTCTGTGCAAGTCGACACCTATTCATCTCTCCCAGGAACATAGCAAGCGGCAGAGATAAAATAGAGAACTAAGAAGTTGCCGATCAACTGAAGGCATGATGATGAGAAATGGACAGTTTCCGGGGATGTTCACCGCACAACATGGGGAAGGGAGTTGTGCTGGGGAACTCTACGACCCTTCCAATTTTGGAAACATGGGTTGTTGAAATCCAGGGAGCACTGAAAAGAGGGTGAAGGCCACTCTAGATGATTTCAGAGGCACAAAGTAGTGACCAGCAGCTGGAAGCAAGACCTTAATTCCCTGGTCAGGAATCAAAGCCTGGTCACCTGGGTGGAAACCAGGAATCTTAACTGATAGACCACAGGGACTAGTGGCTAGAATCTAAGTCCCCAGTCCTTGTCTACCTTGAAAGGAGAAATCAGGCAATGAGGTAGAGGAAGTAAAGTGTTTATTAGAAAGGCAGAGCACATGGGCAAACTCCATTCAGTTGCTAGAGTTGTGCCTTGGGAGGTTTAAATCCTTTGTGAGGGGCCAGTCTTCCTGGTCTTTGTCTGCTTCTTAGTCAATCTTGTTTTGACCAGCCCCAGCCCACCCCGCCTCCCCCCACCCCCCGCAGCTAATTTGTCTAGGGACCCTCCCCTAGGTGGGATCATACCGCTCAGTGAAGATGGAGTTCATCCCAGAGGCATATGGGAGGCAGACCGCAAGAACTCTTAGAGCCTGGCACCCCCTGCCTTTTTGGCCTCGTTACACCTCTTGTGCAAGTGTAGTTTCTCCCTTGCCCCAAGGATGGAAATGTATGACGTCTTGATCTTCTAATAGGGCTTAGCTCTGTTCCTACCATAAAAGCGTCCAATGTCATGTTATTCACCCTATTCCTGTCGTTTCTTTTATCGAGGTGTAGATCTCAAAATGTAGATAGGAGTCTGGCCACAAACTTGTAGCCTGGAGCGCATCTGTCTCCTGGCTCAGAAAATGTAAACCGGGGCCTGGGAATGAGTGTTGGGCCTGCAGCCCATCTTTTTGTCACCCCGGGGCACCCAGGGGCCAGTTGTAAATGTCTAACCTGCAGCCCATCTAATATCTCCTGCCTCATAGAGACTGAGGGAACTCCCATCGGATCATAACTGATCAAGCATCTTGATGAAAGTGATTAGTCTCTGTCCCTTGGAGACCCCATGAAGAAAATGAAAGTGTTAGTCGTTCAGTTGTGTCCGATTCTTTGCGACCCCATGGGCTAACCCCATCAGGCTCCCCTGTCCATGGAATTTTCCAGGCAAGAATACTGGAGTGGGTTGCCATTTACATCTCCAGGGGAACTTTCCAACCCAGGCAGTGAACCCAGGTCTCCTGTATTACAGGCAGATTCTTTACCATCTGAGCCACCAGGGGTGTCCCATGCTGCTGCTGCTAAGTCACTTCAGTCGTGTCCGACTCTGTGCGACCCCGTAGATGGCAGCCCACTAGGCTCCTCTGTCCCTGGGATTCTCCAGGCAAGAATACTTGCCTGGAGTGGGTTGCCATTTCCTTCTCCAATGCATGAAAGTGAAAAGTGAAAGTGAAGTCGCTCAGTCGTGCCCGACTCTTAGCAACCCCATGGACTGCAGCTTACCAGGCTCCTCCGTCCATGGGATTTTCCAGGCAAGAGTAATGGAGTGGGGTGCCATTGCCTTCTGCGGGGGTGTCCCATGCCTCCACCTAAATTGATGAGCTTAACTGTCAATCATGGTTAGTAATAAGCACAGAACTGAGAACTATAGCAAGAGACATAAAGCTTTATAAATCTAAAGAGAAGGTCCCAGCCTCTTAAGCATGCGTGTTCTGTTGTATCTTGACTCTTTTTGTGACCCCATGGACTGTATGTAGCCTTCCAGGCTCCTCTGTTCCTGGAATTTTTCAGGCAAGAATATGGGAGTGAGTTGCCATTTCCTCCTCCAGGGGATCTTCCCACCCCAGGGATCAAACCTGAATCTCCTGTGCCTCCTGCACTGTAGGTGGCTTCTTTACCACCAAGTACCCTGGGGTCCCAGGAATGGCTTTCTTGACATTAAGAGAAGCCATTCTGTGATCCAAGAAGCTTAAGAGAAGTAAGGGAAGACAGGGACAAAGGAAAATCAGTCAGGAAACACAGTCCTAGTTTCCAACCCCCCACCCCCATCAAGGACTACACATAATCATCTGATACAAGTCTGCAAGCTCTGCAGGAACTAAGGCCCCCACCCAGGTGGAGGATGGAAGGACCCTCCTGACTTCATTCAACTAGAGCCTGAACTCTGTTGACCTTTGTCCCAATTCTATGCTGAATTCTCCTCCATTCAAGCGCCTGCATGAATATGCATGTACCCCTAGCTTTAGCAGAAGTCCCCTTCTCCGGATCTTTGACTTGGCAGTATCTTTTGGTTGACACCCAGCAAGAGGCAAGCCCAGCTTTCAGGTACCACTCTAATGACACACACACCATCCCAGGCCACGCCGTTTCCCTCAGGCTTGGAAACACCCTTTCCCTCTCCAGATCCACAGCATTCCCAACCTTTACAGGGCACCTCAGGTCCCACTCCGACATCTTTCCAACAGACTTGGTTTCCACACACTGACTTCTCCCTCTGCTGAGCACCCAAAGCCTTTAGAACCAGTCCCCTTTCAGGTCGAGGGGGCAGCGTTCTCTTTCTGACCCATGTTGGAACACGGAGGTCAGGCCAGCTTCTGTTCCTCTGCAGTTTCTCATGGTTCTCACTTCTGGCAGAAACTTGATCTTCCTCAAACATCTTCCCTGTCCCCTGTCATTGCTGGCCTCCCGGCCTCCCCGGCTATGTGATCTCACCTTTCTTCCCGCACGTGAGGACTCAGGAACCTGCTGGAGTCATCGTCATGGCTGCTCTGCTGGCTGCTCTGCTGGCTGCTCTGCTGGCTGCTCTGCTGGCTGCTGAGGAAAGACAGGATGTGAACCGTTAACGTTTGCCTCCTTTCTCAACCCTGGGTGAGCACCGAGACTCCACTCGACAGGGAAACAGGGTTACAACATTTTAAAGGTATACGTTCCCTCCCCCTGCCATGGAAGTTGACACAGAGGACATAACTGGCAGGCAGTGGAACTGAGACCTTCTGAAAACCCCACCCATCCTACCTAAAGCTCCTGGGAAGATCCTGACCTATTACCTGGTTCTTCCCAGGCCAGGTTCATGGAGCAAGTGCCTCTGGCATTCTCTGTCCCTGGGCCTCTAGATCTGCAGGAGAACCCCATCACCTGAGACCCACAGTTGCGGGCACAGCCAATGGGGCAGGAAGGGAAGGGGTGGCGGTGGGGGAAGGAGAGGGGAATTCCAGCAGGACAAAGACTTGAGACCTGATGGGGCCTGGGGCCACCTGGCAGGATTCTTCCCCTCCTGGGAGGGCCGGCAAGGAGGGTGAGCAGAGGGATTAGAAGGTGGAGTCTCTTCACTCCTTAAAGCCCTGGAGGCATGATGATTATGGAGCTTCAGTTCACAGAGTTCTTAAAGTGCATACCGTGGAGCCCTGTACTAAGGTCACAAGATAAAAATCTCCAGAATTTCCCAAGCCCCATAGCAACTGTTGCCAGGAGCCTCCGGATCTAAACTTGCTAGGCCCTTGACCCCGTATTAGGTAAAATATCCACCCTTCCAGTAGGAATATTCTCTGCCTTGTTGTTCAGTTGCTAAACTGTGTGACTCTGCAATCCTGTGACCTGTAGCACACCAGGCCTCCCTGTCCTTCACTATCTCCCAGAGTTTGCTCAAATTCACGTCCATTGAGTTGGTGATGCTATCTAACCATCTCATCCTCTGCGCCCCCTTCTCCTGCCCTCCATCTTTCCCAGCTTCAGGGTCTTTTCCAATAAGTTGGCTCTTTACATCAGGTCGGCAAAGTCCTGGAACTTCAGCTTCAGCATCAGACCTTCCAATGACTGTTCAGGGTTGATTTCCTTTGGGATTGACTGGTTTGATCTCCTTGCTGTCCAGGGGACTCTGAAGTCTTTTCCACCACCACAATTCGAAAGCATCAAGGCTATAAAAACTGGCTACTAGCCTGTGAAAGGGGTCAGTTCTCCCATGAGCTGGTCAGCTGTTCAAAGACCAATAAACTCTATTCTCTCATTCTGCCTCTGTCTGGAAATTCTCTTCCAAACAGTGCACATTCCATGCATGACACTTACTTTAAAGTTATGTGGAATTCAACAGTCATTTATCTTACTCAAGAGAAAGAAAAGCTGTTTGGACATCTTATGATACTAGCTGAACCCAAAGCTGGTGATCAGTCATTGTACTAACTGCTAATTATTAAGTACCCCAGGTATCTAATCAAGAGTCCTTAAGCCATAGCCCCCTGGCCAAATCTGGAGCCCCTGCAGGCTAAGAATGGTGCTCGCTTTTTTAAATGGTTGGGAATTAAAAAAAATTTTTTTGATGATAATAATATTTCATGACACATGAAAATTACATGAAATTCAAAATTATATGTCCTAAATACAGGTTTACTGGAACACAGCCACCCTCATTTATTTACATAGTAGGACTGCTCTTGCTACAAGGGCTGAGCTGTGTAGTTAAGGCAGAACTGAATTAAGTGCAGCAATGAGGCCATTAGTCCCACAAAGCCTGAATATTTACTGTATGACCCCTTACAGAAAATGTTAGCAAACCCCTGTTTTGTATAAATTCTATTAATAATAAATTGTTATTACCATACATGTCACTCTAACGCAGGCCCAGTAGGACCAATATTGTTCCCTTGTTCTGCTGGATAGTTTACAGCCATAAAAAGCACTGATCTCTACACCGTATAGTCCTTAGACTAGATCCCCAGCAGACAGCAAACTCTGAACGTTCTCACAGGGTACGCGCTGGTCGAAGTGCCTTCTTTCCATCAAAGAAGCAAGTGATTTTATAACCATGCTCTCATAATCCCATCTTTCAGCAAGAAGTAAATGAACTCAGAAGCAATTTACAACACATTTTCAAATACACACTCACGCACACACACACACACACACATGCCAGAAATCAGAAAAGCGCCACATACGAAGCTTCCAGTTGCCTGGCAGAACAAAGTGTGTGCACAGAGCACTTTTTTTTGCCATTCATTCCCTACAGAATGGCTCCTCGTCATTCGACTTGCCGTTTAAAAACATACACTCCATCATATATAAAATAGAGAGCCAGTGGGAATTTGATGTATGACTCAGGGAGCTGAAACAAGTGCTCTGTAACAACCTAGAAGGGTGGGATGGGGTAGGAGGTGGGAGAAGGGGACATGTGTATATCTGTGGCTGATTCATATTGATGTATGGCAGAAACAAACACAAGACTGTAAAGTAATTATCCTTTAATTAAAAATAAATGAATTAAAAAAAAACTCATAACAAATTATGCTATCATGTTGCTGACCCACTGGACTTTTTTACATTGGGACTGACCTGTCATATGGATCAAGTATCCTCCTCTATACAACCTAGGATAGGTGTTAAGGCTACAGCAGGCAACCCACAGATGACTAGAACTCAAATTCCAAAGCAGACCCATTATCAAGAGAGGAATACCAAAATAATATACTAAAAAGAGAGAGAGAGGAATATCAGTCTACATCTCTGGCAGCACATGTGGAGAGTAGGGAGGAGGGGTGTCTGGAGCCCCATGCTTCACACTATCTAAAACCCAAAGGGGCTCCACCAACTCAATGACCATGCTCAGCACTACAGCCTCTTCATGGAAGAAATTAAACTTGACTCCATTTAAACTATAATGGGCTGTTCTTCCTTCTCACTCTACCTTCCCTTGGGCTATCAAAACTGCTCATTCGTGTCCGATCCTTTGTGATCCCATTGACTATATAGCCTGCCAGGCTCCTCTGTCCACGGGATATTCCAGGCAAGAACAGTGGAGTGGATGGCCATTTTCTCTTCCAGGGGATCTTCCTGAACCTTCATTTCTGGCATTGGCAGACAGATTCTTTACCACTGCACCACCTGGGAAGCCTAAAAAGGGAGCTCCCAGAACCAAATGGCAAGAACCAGGGTTTCAGAAAAATAACTGAGCTGACATTAACAAGTTATCCCACTAGATGGCACTGCCGTCTTCCAAACCAGAACCTGAAGGCAGCCAACCCCATCCAGCCTCTGAAACCAAAACTAGAACCAACCTTCTGGCGCCCCCTTCTGGCCTTCCCATTGCTTAGAAAACAGTTCAGAAAGTGGAGGTAAAAGCAACCATGGATCACCTTCAAACTATTTATTGGTTCTAAGCAACTAAGAAATATCAACTGCATGCATTCAACAACTATTTATAATGCCCTCTAAGTGCACATATATGAAGAAGAGGCAGCATCAAGGTTAGGTTTAGACCTTAGAATATTCTGCCTCAGATTATCTTCCACTTCCTACTATCACGACTCTGAGCAACTTATTGAACAGTGTTTTCCTTACCTACAAAATGAAGACAGATGTTATGGCAGTTCTTAACAATCATAAGGATTAAAGAATACAAAGCTATTCCAAGAATTAAAGAAATATCAAGAACAGTGTTTGGCACATATTAACGGCTGTGTGTGTGCGTGCTCAGTCGTGTCCGACTCCTTGTTACCTCATGGACTGTAGCTCACCATGCTCCTCTGTCCGTGGAATTTTCCAGGCAAGAATCCTGGAGTGGGTTGCCATTTCCTTCTCCAGGGGATCTTCCCAACCCAAGGGTCAAACCCTTGTTTCTTGCATCTCCTGCACTGGCAGCCAGGTTCTTTACCAGTCGGGCAACACCGGAAGCCCATCAAATGCTATGATTATGTGTAAGGCATCATTTTGTGGGTCATGGAAAATAAAGTCATGAATCAGACAAGGATCTCTGTCTGATCTCAAACATCTCTCAACATGCTTACAATCTGGAAAGTAAGAGTCAATATAAACTACATTTAAAAGTAGAAAATGACAGCTCTTAGAAGTCAATATTAAATGCTACAGAAACAAAGACCAGAGGAAGATCATTTCCTTCCGGGGCTGGTAAGAGAAAACTGACTCAACAGCAAGGGTTTTTTGCTGACACTTGAAATTCAAACAGATTCAGGATGAGCAGAAGAGAGGGTTCTGGTTCAGTTCAACTCACCAAACACAGACCACATATTAATTAATTAACCTTCACTGAGTACTGCGATGCAGCAATGGCCACAGGGTGAAAGGCCACAGGTCGCAGACACTTGTCCTGGGGGACTTGAGGCAACACAGTGAAGAGGTGAAGGTGAGACAGGAGGCCTCCAGGTAAACCCATGGCAGCAACCGCTGCAGAGTGCACAGGCTCCTCCTCCAACAGAAGGAGCCTGGTCCTCTCTCCTCCCATTTTCAGAACATTTTTTTCACCACCATCTTTAAAGGTGAGATAGAGGCCAACCACTCCCATCCTCCACTCAACTCCATGAAATGATCTTTGTTGAGCAGACTTTCCAGAGATTCAGATATGGCCTCTCTCTCAGAAAACAAAACAAAACAAAAAACCTCTCAGCTCCTCTCTTATATGAGCCTTTTCAAATGATACAGGCTACCTGGACACTGGGCAGCTTGCCCTGCCCTCTACATCAATCTGCCAGGCTTCTGAGGTCATGAAGAAAAGCCACCATCAGAGCAGAGTGTTTACAGAGGAGTGTGGGAGGCTTGGGGCTTCCCTGGTGGCTCAGTGGTCCATCTGCCAATGCAGGAGACACAAAAAAGACAGGAGTTTGATCCCTGGGGGGGGGAAGATCCCCTGGAGGAGGAAACAGCAACCCACTCCAGCATTTTTGCCTGGAGAATCCCATGGACAGAGGGGCCTGGTGGGCTCCAGTCCAAAGAGTCAGAAGATTCCTGAAGTGACTTAGCAGGCATGCATGCACGTGGGAGGCTGGAGGGTCAAGGGCTACACCCACAGTGACTGCATTTCAGTCAAGGCCTTGGAGGGGCAGGTGACCAGCGTGGGTTCTGCAGCTTACGGAAGGTAAGAAGAACTTGGAGGAAGGCCAGCAGAGGTTGCTCACAGATGAAAATATTTTGTCAGAAAGTCTGATTTGGGGTGATTTAGCCTGGGCACCAGATGACCCAAAGTCAGCTTAACAATGCAAGGAAGCAGTTGTATAAGCAACCGTGTTTTGCCTTTTCCTCAGAAGAGCTAGAAAAGGCAGGAGGAAGACTAAAAGTCTCTCCTGTTATAAATTCAAGCTGCTGATAAAATTCACTATAGAAATTCAATTTTGAAACACCAGACAGAGTTACCAAATAAGGTGGAGGAAATGCTTCTTTACATTCCTAAGGGAAACTAGCTGAAGTGAATCAAATCCAGAGTCCTGGTTTTGTTTCTCTGCCAGCAAGTCAGTGCTGGGAGCTTATCCTAGGTCACACTAAACCAGGAACGTTGGCTGGAAAAAATCCACTCCATCTGAGGCAGTGTACACCCCAGAGGCAGAAATTCACAGGCTAGAGCAGGAAGCTCTGCAATGCAGTCTGGGTAAATTCCCATGATTCCACTGGTCTCCCTTCCCCACCCACCTTCATCCCTGGGCACTGGAGGAAGGGCGTTCAGCCTAAACACACAAGCTACTGGGAAGGTGTCCTTTTGTCCTCTATAAAGTACCGCCTCACTCTGAGGGAAATTAAATTTGGCACCTTTTTTGAGCTGGTGCTTTGTAAGTAGAAACAACTCTTTCTTACCCAGATGACACTACTGTGATTCCTAAACCCAGAAGGGGTTTGAGAAATTCCAGAGATTCCAAGCAGTTATGGGGATGTGTGAGCTGTCATTTAGTATTTCCAGAGCCTGGTGGAATCTGTACATTTACCCACACTAAGGCTGTGCCTCATTTTTCGCATTTGTTTTGGGCTGTAATCAGAGCAATTTAGTGTGTTGATACCAATTATCTTATGCTAATTAGAAGCTCTGAAAAGCTCAGAGTGGCTTTGATTGATGTATGTCTTTGGTTAATAAAAGTGGGGGAAGAAATTATTTGAAGCAGTGGATGTAACAGAATTACTCTGAAAGTGAAAGTGTTAGTCGCTCAGTAGTGTCTCACTCTTTGTGACCCCAGACTGTAGCCTGCCAGGCTCCACTGTCCATGGGATTTCCCAGGCAAGAATACTGGAATGGCTTGTCATTGCCTTCTCCAGAGGATCTTCCCAACCCAGGGATTGAACCTGGGTCTCCCACAGTGGCAGGCAGATTCTCAGCCATCCGAGCTACCAAGGAAGCCCTGTCTCTATAGAGACAGACAAACCTAGGTTCACCCCCGGCTTTGTTTCTTTTTGGCCCTGTAAGTTTGACAAGTCATTTACCCTCTCTCAGCCTATTTCCCTGGAAAATAAGAACAATAACACACCACTTGTAGAACTGTACTGAGGATTAAGTTGTGAGTAATCTAATCACAACATCTGACTTCAGGATTTGGAGTCTGGAAGATTCAAGTTTTGCCACTTAGCACAGTGACACTGGGCAAATTACTTTACTTTCCCAAGTGTCAGACAAGGATATTATACATGACTTTAAAGATTGTAATGAGGATTAGAAATGGTAGTAACCATTTACCATGTGTAAACATCTAGGGCCATGGCAATGGCAACCCACTCCAGCACTCTTGCCTAGACAATCCCATGTGCAGAGGAGCCTGGTAGGCTGCAGTCCATGGGGTTGCTAAGAGTCGGACACGACTGAGCGACTTCACTTTCACTTTTCACTTTGATGCACTGGAGAAGGAAATGGCAACCCACTCCAGTGTTCTTGCCTGGAGAATCCCAGGGATGGGGGAGCCTGGTGGGCTGCAATCCATGGGGTCGCACAGAGTCAGGTCCATGGGGTCGCACAGAGTCGGAAACGACTGAAGCGACTTAGCAGCAGCAGCAGGCCCATGCTGGGCTTCTCAGGTGGCTCAGTGGTAAAGAATTCCCCTACCAATGCAGGAGACCCAAAAGACTCGGATTCGATGGCGAAGTGGGGAAGATCCCCTGGAGTAGGAAATGACAACTCATTCCAGTATTGTTGCCTGGAAAATTCCATAGCAAGGCCCCAGGCCACAGGGTTGCAATGAGTCAGACACAACTGAGCACACACAGGTCTATGCTGGGGCCTTGGTAGGTGCACCTGAGATGTTGGACACTCATTGGACTTAATATTCACAGTTACTTTGGCAGATAAATACTTTGAAACATCCAATATATGGAAGGGAGCAGCAGAAGAGACCTTTATGGTAAAAATGTTGAGAGCCACTGACTTGAAAAGTAGACTCACGCCATCACCGACAAAAGCCTGAGTTTTCATGTTGGATTATATGCACCTGCGAAATGACTCTGGCACCTACCATTTTAGTTTAAGAAAGAAGGGTGTCTGGGGGGAGAAAATAAGTACAGGATAGCAAATAAGCAATAAATAAATAAATAAGGTAGCAAATAAGTAGAGGATAAAAGGGAACAGTTTCTGTTTGTCATCTGGCAAGCGGCTATAAGAAAGTCTAATAATAGAAAGAAAGTAAACAGATGTGATTTGAGACACTGCCAAGGACTGCCAGCTTTTTATACAACATACCTGAATATTCTCAACTACTACTTAGAAAATTACATGCTATGCATGAAAATTAATGATATGTCTGCAAAGATAGCAGGGACTGCTTCTGCTTAATGACTCCCCCGGGAACAAGTAACAGAGTGGGTAGCTGGTCAAAGATTCAGGGATTCAGAATCCAGCTAAATGTCTTTTAACTCACTATAACTCACTAGACTCCTCTATTTAGGTTTTGCTGTTGCTTTTGGCTGTGCTGCCCTGCTTATGAGATTTTTAATTCCCCAACCAGGGATCCAAGACTCTTGAGAGTTCCTTGGACAGCAAGGAGGTCAAATCAGTCAATCTTAAAGGAAATCAACACTGAATACTCATTGGAAGGACAGATGCTAAAGTTGGAGCTCCAATACTTTGGCCACGTGATGTGAACAGCTGACTTACTGGAAAAAGACCGAGGCTGGGAAAGATTGAAGGCAGAAGGAAAAGAGAGCAAAAAGGATGAGATGGTAGGATGGCATCACCGATGCAATGGACATGAACTTGAGCAAACGCTGGGAGATGCAGAGGGACAGGGAACCATGGCAGGCTGCAGTGCATGGGGTTGAAAAGAGTTGGACACGACTGGGCAACTGAACAGCACCCAAACCAGGGATCAAACCCACGCCCTCGGCAGTCAAAGCACAGTCTAACCCCTGGACAGCCAGGGAATTCCCAATACTTCTCTATTTAATAGCTTTTTTGTCTGTAAACATACCCATGTCTCTGACTTTAAAAAAAATCTCTCCCTATCTCTCCTTTATGCTTCCTTCCTTTCCTTCAGGGCCATTTTTTAATTGAACGAACACATTATCTGGTGATTGCCCAACTTCATCACAATATCACAGATTTACATCTAATGTGTTGTGATGATTAAGCAGTTATTAATAAACAAAGAAAAGATACTTATCTCCCTATTTCAAGCATATCTCATTTATTCTGATTTTTCTAGGTAATTTAAAATTCTTTATCTTAAAACATTTAAAACATTATCACATCTAAGGCTCCTTTGTGTGTGTGCCTGTGTGCTCAGCCATGTTCGACCCTGTGCGACTCTATGGACTGTAGGCCGCCAGCTCCTCTGTCCATGGGATTTTCAGGCAAGAATACTGGAATGGGTTGTCATTTCCTCCTCCAGGGGATTTTCCCAATCCTGGGATCAAACCTGTGTCTCCTGCATCGGCAGGTGGATTTTTTACCACTGAGCCACGTGGGAAGCTTCTATGGCCATCAATAAACTTTAAATTACTTAAAAAAAAAAAAAACTACCAGGATAAGCTGGGAGCTTTACTATGCAGATTCTTTGGCCTCTTCCTCCAATTTATGAATTCAGAGTCTGAGCCTGCTCAAGAATACATATTTTTTAAAAGTGTCCAGTGATTCTGGGGGGCAACCAAGATGGAGGCCTCTGCTTCTACTTCACCACTGACTCGTGAATTAGTTCTTGCAATCTGGACCACACCCTTACCCTGCCTTGCCATCAACCAGGACCTCTGTTACTGCCAGCCAACGACAATAGTTATTTATCTATCCTAACCTCATTTGACCACCCAGGCAGTTCTGCCACTGATGATTATTCCCATTCTTTAAACTTAACCCTTCTTGCCTCCTATGACACAACCATCTGCTGGTTCTTGGATTTTATCCGGTTTATGGGTTTCTCTTCTTTTTTTAGCAAACTTTGTGGACTCTTCTGTTTGGTCCTAAAATGTTTCCGAGGACTCATTAAGCCACTCATTTAATAAATTATCTGATACCCATATGAAAGCGTTAGTGGCTCAGTCGTGTCCGACTCTTTGTGGCAGGTTCCTCTGTTCATGGAATTCTCAATATGGAAGCAGTAGCCATTCCCTTCTCCAGGGGATCTTCCTGACCCAGGGATTGAACCTGGGTCTCCTGCATTGCAGGTAGATTCTTTATTGTCTGAGCCACCAGAGAAGTCCATAATACTAACTATAGATCAGGCATTATTCTAGAATTTAGATACGAAATACAGAGTAGTAAACAAAACTGAAGAAACCTCTATGCCTCAGTTAAATTCAGTTCAGCCACTCAGTCATGTCCGACTCTTTGCAACCCCATGGAGTGCAGCACGCCAGGCCTCCCTGTCCATCACCAACTCCCAGAGTTTACTCAAACTCATGTCCATTGCGTCAGTGATACCATTCAACCATCTCGTCCTCTGTCGTCCCCTTCTCCTCCCACCTTCAATCTTTCCCAGCATCGGGGTCTTTTCCAATGAGTCAGTTCTTCACATCAATAAATAAATCAATAAATGAAATATATTTGTAAATTCAGTACTTTAGTTGTACTAGTTACATTTCAAGACTTGATAACTACATGTGGCTACTAGCTTCCATATTAGTACAACTAGAAAGCTTTATTACACAGCTTAGAGGTTTCCAGATCAAACCTAAGATTTGAGTTCCAGCTCTGCCTCTTGTAATCTGAGTAACCCAGAGCAGCTTGTTAACCTCTCTTTACATTCTTGCCCCCTTGTCTTTTAAAAGTCACTTCACAGACCTGTTTGGAGGACTATGCAAGTTAATGATATAAAGCACTTAATAGAAGTCTTGGCAAGTAATAAGTACCACAAAAATGTTAATAATACTTTAAAATATATATATATATATATATTTGTTTGTTTGTTTATGTATTTGGCCAGCACATGGGACCTCTGATCTTCAATGTAGCCCTATGGGATTTTTACTTGTGGCATGTGGGATCTAGTTCTCTGATCAGGGATTGAACCCAGGCCCCTGCATTGGGAGGGTGGACTCTTGGCCACTGGACCACATGGGAAGTTCTCAGTAATACTTATTTTTATTATCATACATTTGCCATGGGGCATCCCTGGTAGCTCAGCTGGTCAAGAATCCACTGCATGCAGGAGACCCCAGTTCTATTCTTGGGTGGGAAAGATCCCCTGGAGAAGGGATAGGCTACCCAATCCAGTTTTCTTGGGCTTCCCTGGTGGCTCAGATGGTAAAGAATCCATCTGCAGTGAGGGAGACTTGGGTCTGATCCCTGGATTGGGAAGATCCCCTAGAGCTGGGCATGGCAACGCACTCCAGTATTCTAGCCTGGAGAATCCCATAGTCAGAGGAGCCTGGCGGGCTGCAGTCCGTGGGGTCACCAAGAGTAGGACACAACTGAGCAACTAAGCACAGCACAGCACATTTGCCATGGTACTGGACTCTCTTGGGTGCAACAGGAATCTCAAACTGAGCATGGCCCAAATTGAATTCACCATCTTTCTGTCCTCTCCCTTTGACTCCACAACTAAGGGTGCAGTCAAATTAGAAATGCACGTCCTCAAAAAAAAAAAAACAAACAGAAATGTACGCCCTCATCAACTTCACACCAGGTCATGCAGATGCTACCTTCAGTTCAGTTCAGTTCAGTTCAGTCGCTCAGTCGTGTCCGACTCTTTGTGACTCCATGAACTGCAACACGCCAGGCCTCCCTGTCCATCACCAACTCCCGGAGTTCACCCAAACCCATGTCCATCGAGTCGGTGATGCCATCCAGCCATCTCATCCTCTGCCGTCCCCTTCTCCTCCTGCCCCCAGTCCCTCCCAGCATCAGTCTTTTCCAATGAGTCAACTCTTCGCATGAGGTGGCCAAAGTACTGGAGTTTCAGCTTTAGCATCATTCCTTCCAAAGAACACCCAGGGCTGATCTCCTTTAGAATGGACTGGTTGGATCTCCTTGCAGTCCAAGGGACTCTCAAGAGTCTTCTCCAACACCACAGTTCAAAAGCATCAATTCTTCGGCGCTCAGCTTTCCTCACAGTCCAACTCTCACATCCATACATGACCACTGGAAAAACCATAGCCTTGACTAGACGGACCTTTGTTGGCAAAGTAATGTCTCTGCTTTTGAATATGCTATCTAGGTTGGTCATAACTTTCCTTTCAAGGAGTAAGCGTCTTTTAATTTCATGGCTGCAATCACCATCTGTGGTGATTTTGGACCACAAAAAATAAAGTCTGACACTGTTTCCACTGTTTCCCCATCTATTTCCCATGAAGTGATGGGACCAGATGCCATGATCTTAGTTTTCTGAATGTTGAGCTTTAAGCCAACTTTTTCACTCTCCTCTTTCACTTTCATCAAGATGCTACCTTACTATGGCTCAAAGGGGCTTCCCTCATAGCTCAGTTGGTAAAGAATCTGCCTGCAATGCAGGAGACCCCAGTTCAATTCCTGGGTGGGGAAGATCCCCTAGAGAAGGGATAGGCTACCCACTCCAGTATTCTTGGACTTTCCCTGTGGCTCAGCTGGTAAAGAATCAGCCTGCAATGCTTGAGACCTGAGTTCGATCCCTAGATTGGGAAGATCCCCTGGAGAAGGGAAAGGCTACCCACTCCAGTATTCTGGCCTGGAGAATTCCATGGACTGTATAGTCTATGGGGTCGCAAAGAGTAGGACACGACTGAGCAACTTTCACTATCCCTCCAAGGCATCCCATCCTCCATTCATCACTCTGACCGCCATTGCCTGAGGTCAAGCTCTCATCACTCCTGGCGGGGATTAGTTTAACCAGCTCCTAACTGCTTCGCCCATTGCCAACCCAGCCCTGCTCCAGTCTATCCTGACACTGATACAACAGTCTTCTTCTTGAAATACAGATTTGATCATGGCTCTCCCCAGCTTAAAATCCTTCAGGCGTCCCCTAATTTCAGAACAAAGCTCAAACTCCTTACTTCAGACTTAAAACTAAGTTACAAAAGCCCAACAAGCTGACTGCCATCTACTTCCCAGTGCCTACATCTCGCGCACACACTCCAGAATTTCACTTCCCACTCTGGTCCTTCCAGTTGTCTGGCTTTGCCTGTGCTCTTCCCCGGCCTAGTATCAATATATCCTTTCCTTCACGCCCCTCTTTGCTTCACTCATTCCTATCACTGAGGTAGGATCTTCAGGAATTAAGACTGAGGGCTCTAGTTTTAGACGGTCAATGTACGGATGTGAGTTGGTCTATAAAAGCTGAGCGCCGAAGAATTGATGCTTTTGAATTGTGGTGCTGGAGAAGACTCAAGAGTCCTGTGGACTACAAGGAGATCAAACCAGTTCAATCCTAAAGGAAATCAATCCTGAATATTCATTGGAAGGACTGATGCTGAAGCTGAAGCTCCAATACTTAGGCCACCTGATGCAAAGAGCTGACTCATTGGAAAAGACTCTGAGGCTGGGAAAGATTGAACGCCAAAGGAGAAGGTGGCAGTAGAGGATGAGATGTTTAGCTAGCATCACTGAGACTCAATGGACATGAATCTGAGCAGACTCTGGGAAATAGCAGAAAGAGGAGCCTGGTGTGCTGCAGTCCATGGGGTTGCAAAGAGTCGGACATGATTTAGCAACTGAACAACAACAACATCCAAATCTCAACTTTCCACCTGCTCAATTTCATCCTCTATAAAATGGGGATGATACAGGCATTACATATTCTGTTCCTGAATTTGCCATGTGGTTTGGGGTAGGTAATTTATCTTCTCCATCTCTCCCATCACATTCACTTGTTTGTGAAGTACTTTGTACTCCTTAAATAAAAGATGTTATAAATTTTAAAAAATGGGATGATAAAAATATCTTTTTCAGCGCAGTGTTGTAAAAATTAAATAAATTAGTACCTACAAAATACTTAGGTATCTGGCATTGAGTGATACTCAACATTAAAGCTATTATCATCTTCCCAAAGTAGTACCTTCTCAGGGAAATCTTCCCTGACGGCCACCACCCACATGGTGGTCCTGTATCACACTGTACTTCCCTTTATCACGACACTTCTCATCCTCCCTGGATACCTTCCACCACACTGTTAGCTATTTGAGAGCAAAGATCCTATTTCATGTGTCGTTTCTGTTCAACCCCAGGGCCCGGAACTGTGCTTAGCACATATTAGAGGTACACTATGTGTGTGATAAATTAACACACAAGAGCTTCCCTGGTGGTACAGTGGGTAAGAATCCACTGGCCAATGCAGGAGACACAGATTTGAGCCCTGGTCCAGGAAGACCCCACATGCCTTGGAGCAACTAAGTGTGTGCGCCACAACTCCTGAAGCCCATTCGCCTATAGCCTGTGCCCCGAAACAAGAGAAGCCCCCACAATGAGAAGCCCGTGAACCACAGCTAGAGAGTATCTCCCACATGACCGAATAGAGTCCATGCACAGCAATGGAGACCCAGCACAGCCAAAAATAAACAACAAAAAAATATCAACACACAAATATCTAGGCTTGTCCTTCCTTTGACATGTCCACTTCCAATGAATACTCCCCAGCCAGTCCAGAAAACACTTTGCTGAGTACAGTATTACCCGCTTCCTCTGGATTACAATGTGCTTCCACATGTTCATCAACCTTTCCTCAACACCTGTGTTCAAAGTATTACTGGATGTGTAAGGCCCAGCCTGAGACCTCCAGAAGCCCACCAGCCTATACAAATTCCTCATGGGTCACTCACTCATTCATGCTTGCAGCAGACCAAGCTTCAAGCTTTGGTGCCCTGGAGACGCCAACTTGAACTGGATGCATTCGAACCTTCCACATAAAGCCGCCCCTGTAAGAAAACCCACGGGGGCTGGCATGGGCCTCCTAACACCAGCCCCACCTCTGTGCCAAAGCTGAGACCCAGCTCTCAGATATGTGATGTGAAGAAGCCATATCTCATGCTTGACAGAGCCTCCATCAGAGGGCAAACAGGAAAGAACGTGCCCCTCCAATTAGACATCACAGGTAAACATCAGTGTGGAAAGATTTTGGAGTCTAAGCCTCCAAATTTTTGTTTGTTTCTTTCTTTCTAAGATGCCATGAGCATTAAATTTTCTTTTTTTATTCAAAAATTTTAAAATTTTTATATATTTTACTGAGGTATAATTGACATAAATCATTATATTAATTTCAGGTATACAACATTCAGTTTTGTATGTATTGCAAAACAATCAACACAGTAAGTCTAATTAATATCCATCACCTACATAATTACAATATTTTTCCTGTGATGAGAGCTGAATGTTTATGATTCACTCTCTCAGCACTTGCAAATACACAATATAATGTTGTTAACTACAGTCATCATGCTGTAAATTATACCCCTGTGACTTATTTGTTTATAACTGAACATTGGTACCTTTTTGGGGGCTGACATTGGTATTCCTTTTTTTTCTTAATTGTTATTGAAGCATAGTTGATTTACAATGTTGTGTTAGTGTCTGGTATACAGCAAAGTGATTCAGTTACACATATGTATATAAATGTATTACATATATGTGTACACATATGTATTCAGTTACATATATGTATACAAGTACATTCTTTTTTTTTCAATTATGCCCATATGTACAAAAGTACATATTCTTTTCCATTATAGTTTATTACATGATATTGTATAAAATCCGTGTGCTACACAGTAGCACTGTGTTATTTACCTATTTCATATACAGTAGTTTGTACTTGCTAATCCCAAACAATGAGTTTTAAACTTTCATGCTCATCTCCAGCTCTCATGTATACAGAAAATCAAGCTTTGATTGAAAAAAAAAAGTTTCTTCTCTTGAAAGCTTTGATTGGAAAAAAAAATTTTCTTCTCTTGAAAGCCGTGTTCTGAGATAGTTTTCACAAAGGGTAAAGAATCCCTCACCCATGATAGAACCCTGGGCCTCTGGTCTCACATAATGAAAAGAACTACACTCACCCCATTACATCCCTCGGATGCAGCCTGAAGAGATGGGACAAGGAGAACTTGGGTCAGCTTAAACTCTCTTCAGTTGCTCTCAGCTAAAGGAATATACTGCCTGTTCCCAGTTTCCCACATTCCAGTAGTATCTTTGGCTTCAATCACTACTTAGCTTCATAGTGAAATCTTAGGTCCTCTGAAGAGAGTAAATACAACCTCACCACGTCTCCTATTGGTAAACTCAGGAGGTCACGGGGCCGAAGAGTTGTTTTCCAAGACTTGAAGTCTCTGAGAATTCACTAAGACCTTGGGCAGCACAGTCTCAAAGGCCAGCCAGCCCACTGTGGCCCCTCTGCCTTTAGAAAATCCCCTCGTTCCCAATCCAGTTTCAGGAAGCTGCTGAGGGCTCTCAAACCCCAGGAGAGCCAGAAGCCATTTCGTCCACAGATAACCCCCAAATATGATCTTCAAAAAAAAATTTTTGCCACACTGCACAGCTTATGGGATCTTAGATCCCCACCAAGGGATCAAATCCAGGCCCCTGACTGTGGAGTCCTAACCACTGGGCCACCAAGGAAGTCCCTTGGACAATCCTCTTGATCCTGGTTCTTTTAAAGTGCTCAAAATGAGAAGCTAAAGTTCCCTCTCTGATGTCAGAGGGGTAAGTCAGGAGATTTGTCCTGCAGATATCCTTACTTCCTCCTCACCAAGAACCCTTACCCACATTCTCAACTATCACATTTTGAAAGAGATAACTGATAAGAGACTATCTGTCTCCTGGATAATTTGCATGTGTGTTTTTAGTGAAAGGCACTCAACTGTCATTCAGCTCAGCACCCAATAACACACCTCAATACCCTGGGTTGATAGAATTTGAATCAGACAATGTGTGGTTTCTATTAAGCCTTTGGATATTTTGTAGATGGAATCCCACCCTCCAAGGAACCACTGACCTTGGTAATCAATATATAAACTGGGTTTGCTGGATCTCCTCTGGCTTCTCTTCTGTTGTTATTCAGTCACTCAGTTGTGTCCGACTCTTTGCAACCCCATGGACTGCAGCACGCCAGGCTTCCCCGTCCTTCCCTATCTCCCAGAGTTTGCTCAAATTCATGTCCATTAAGTTGATGATGCCATTCAACCATCTCATCCTCTGTCGCCCCCTTCTCCTCCTACTCTCAATTTTTCCCAACATCAGGGTCTTTCCCAGTGAGTCAGCTCTTCACATCAGGTGGCCAAAGTACTGGAGCTTCAGCTTCAGCATCAGTCCTTTCAGTGAATACTCAGGGTTGATTTCCTTTAGGACTGACAGAGTTTTGTACAGTCCCCTTCTCAACTCTACAAATTCTCTCTCAATGATCTCATGCAAGTCCATGGCTTCAACAACCCACATGTTGACTCCCAAACCTGTACCACCAGCTTAGATCATTCCACCAAGCATCAATTCCCTGGATCCAGCTCTTTACAGAACATGACCCAAACCCTGCCTCCATGGACTCCTCAAGCAGCATGTCTAAAACTACCCTCTCCTTTCCTCACTCTCACCTGTACTACCAAATAACTCACATCTGCCTTCCTTCACTCAGCCACCTGTACCACGATCCATCCACTTAGCTGTACAAAGAAGAAACTCAGAAATAGTTCTGGCAATTCCCTCTCCTCCACTCCCCACCTCCAAGCTGTTACTGAGTTCTGCTGCTCCTACCTTTGAAACACCTACTATATCCATCCCCTTCTCCCTCCCTGTCCTGTCCTTGCCCTGGTCATACCAGACTGGTTGCATAAGAACTGACTGAAAACATTTTAAAAAATAGGTTCCTACTCCCTCACTTGCCAGATTCTGATGCTGGGGGTCTGGGTGGAGCTTGAAGGATTTTTAAGGCATATCTTAAGTCTGCAAACCACTTAAGTCCTACCCTACTGAAATGGTCTCTTAACTGTGCTGAAAAAAAATTTTTTTAACAACCAATCAGAAAAGAGACCGATTTGTATCATCTGCTGAGTTTTGTGCTGTAAATACTCCCACAGCGGTTGATTTCAAGCACCAACGTGATGCCACTAAAAAAAAAAATCACAATGGGGAAGCTAAGTGCACAGCTGGTAGAGGCAAAGTCATCCCGCAAAGAATGCACCTAGACCATCACCTTCATCTTCTAAAACAACCTCTTCCCAGGTTAAAGTCTTTTGAAGGTTTCCCCTAATGTCACAGATGACAGTCCAAAGGTCTTACAAGACGAAACCAACTTCTTCTCAACTTACCCGACAGGAAGTTCTGCCTAAGCCCCAAAGTTCTGTTGACACTGAGTCAGCTGTGCCCCCCAAATACACTATGTCCACTCACTCCTCCAAGCTTTGTCCATATTGTCCTCTAAATGTCTATTCTACATGGGACAACAATGTGTTAGTCACTCAGTCATGTCCAACTCTTTGCAACCCCATGGACCACAGCACACCAGGCTCCTCTGTCCATGGAATTCTCCATGGGGAGAATACTCCAAGGGGAGTAGCTTCAATCCCCAGCTAGGTAACTATGATCCCACATGCCTCAAGACATGGCCAAAAAATAAAAACAAATAAAAAAATAACAATAATATTGCTGTCTCTCCAGGGTCTAGCTTGTTGGTTTTCTCTTCTTACCTGACCCAAAGCTCTGTTCCCTTTGAGCCACGGAGCTAGGACAAGTCCAAACCTTAGCAGTTATCGCCAGTGATGATGGTGGCCCTGCCCTAGCCTTGGAGATAATCCTTTGGCTGCATCAGAGAAACCCTTCTTTAGCACAGACACTGAGTGTTATTTCCAGTGTATTCAAGCTATTGCACACGAACATGTTGTGTTTAATACTAATGGCAATCCGTAACATTTAAACAGTGCTTTCCAGTCTACAAAGTGCTTTCTTGTACATTTTTCCATCTGACCTTTCCAACCTTATAAAGTAGATAAATATATATATATATATATTTATCTACAAGTATATATACTCTATACATATACTTTATCTACAAGTATATATACTCTATATATATACTTTATCTACTTTATATATATCTACTATATATATATATATTTATACACACACACACACATACATACACACACTCCGATCCTCATTTTAAAGATGAAGGGGACTTCCCTGGTGGTCCAGTGGCCAAGACTCCACACTCCCAGTGTAAGGAGCCTGGTTTGATCCCTGGTCAGGGAGTTAGATCCCACATGCTGCAACTAAGAGTTGGCATGTCGCAACTAAGACAAATAAATAGTTAGAAAATGCAGCCAAATAAATAAATAATAAGTATTTTTAAAATAAATAAAGATGATGTAAATAAGGACTCAAGGGAATATATGACATGTCTAAGCGTAAACAATTGGTAAGTCAAACAGTGAGGATTTCAATCCAGGTTCTCTAACCCTGAACTCTTTATTATTTCACCTTGAGTTGGGCCATAGCTTTCACTTAAAACTGGGAAGAGGTGGGTGGCAGGAATGACTTCAGTGATGAGACTGGGGAAGATATGAACTTGGGGGTGGGTTTGCTGGGAAGGGCCTGAATGTTCATTCTGTTGAAACTGTCCATTGTTTCTCTTCTGCAGGAGGCAGCCCTCAGCCAGAAAGCAAGGCCATCTGGGAAGTCCAAAGCCGCAAAAACCTTGAAATGAGAAGTGATAAGAGTTAGCCCTAACCAGTCAATGGACACTGACATGAGATGGGACAGATAATGCAACTTGCCACAACGTCTCAAGGCCACAAGTGAAACCAGAGAAATAAACAAGTGTTTGATGATACCTGAAAAATACAACTTATGCTTCAGAGTCGAGCTGTTTCATCAACCAGCTGGTGAAAAAGTCACAGGCACGCCAAATAAGCCAGAGCAACGTGCCTGGAAAGAGAGTAGGACTTCCTAGAGCCAGAGCCTGGCTCAAAGACACTTCTAGGAAGCCAGTGGAAGGTTGGCCTGAGCCCAGGGGGGAGGCTTGTAATACCAGAAAGGCCAAGACCATCCCATTTAGGTCTGAGAGCAGGACTCAGGAGGGGCGGGCCAGCCACAGACCAGAAATTCAGGTGCCCTGGGGGCCTCTGCACAGAAATAAGCACAGGAAACACTTGGCAGTGCCGCCCTGATTCTACTGCCAGCCAGGGTAGGAGAAGCTTGATTTAGGAGCCAGTGTGGAGTAGACTGGGCAGCTGATGTTCCAGAAACAACTGGTGAATTCCTACAGGAATATTTCAGATTCTCCCCCCTCCCAAAAATGAAAAAGGTGGCCAGGGTTTATTTTACAGCTGATTAAAGATCCAACTGAATTAAAAATAAATATGTTTTTAAGACATTTGATTACGTGGCTTCCCAACTGGCAGTTAATTTTGTCACCACCTGTTTCCCTCTAGTTAACAGAATTCAAACCCCTGAAGCTGAAAGTGTTTGAGTCCTAAAGGTTACAGTAGGCAAGATACAGAAGCCTTGGGTTCTGCCCCAGGGACTGAGGACAGAGGTACCCAAGGGAAGAAAGGACAAGGCATCTGGAAAGAAGGTCAAACTCTTTTGAGTCCTACAGGACAAAGGACACATGGGGGAGGAGGGATGTTTATGCAGAAACCCTATTGCAAATAAACGGTCAGATGCCACGTAGGGACCATGGCCTTTAAGGACAGAGTGAGGGTGTGCTCTATTCCAGAATCAGTCTTTCCAGTCTCCTTGTCTCCCCCTTCCCTGACCCACCTCCACTCCCATCCCCAAATTCATTTGTCCTTAGCCCCAGGAAAAACTGGTTTAAGGTATAACTGTTATCGTGGTTTTTTATATATTTTTTCCAATTAAAAGAAATAAAAACAGTCCTGTTTTTATTTGTTTCTCAGTCATGTCCAACTCTTTGCTACCTAAGGACTGTAGCCTGCCAGGCTCCTCTGTCCATGGAATTCTCCAGGCAAGACTACCACCTGATGCAAAGAGCCAACTCATTGGAAAAGACCCTGAGGCTGGGAAAGATTGAGGGCAAGAGGAGAAGGGGGTGACAGAGGATGAGATGGCTGGATGGCATCACCAACTCAATGAACATGAGTCCAGGAGATGGTAGTGAAGGACAGGGAAGCCTGGTGTGCTGCAGTTCAAGGAGTCCGAAAGTCGGGACACAAATTAGCAAATGAACAACAACAACAAAAACAGTCCTAACCAAGAACTCTGGTCATTTACCAACTCAGACAGCCCCTCAGGGGCCTGGGAAGAAACAGCATTGACTGGACCTGGACTGGGGACACCTGGGTGGACTGGGGACACCTGATCTGTTGCACAAATGATTTTCCACCCAGGAGATAATGCCTATCTTTTCAGCTAAGCACTCTTGACAACTTTCTGATAAGGTATACGCCACTCATTGCTCACTTTTTACTAGCAAGAAGGCAACAGGTACTGGAACACCTTGAGAATATGAGAATTATGAACAAAATTATATGAGAATATAATTATGAGAATTATATAGTTATGAGAATAGTGAACAAAAAATAACAGAAGTTGAATAAATCATAAATCATTAAGTTTTCATATAAGGATGTTAATGAAACAACCTCCCACCCGCCCATCACATCTCCTCTTTATTTCTGCTCTAGGAGTCACATACATAGACAAAGGCATAAAATAGATTTTGATTTACAAAGTGGATAATTCATTCACTCAAAATTTATTTAAAGAACTCTTTAAATGGCAGCGTGTAAACAGGGAAAAGATGAGAAAGCAGACTTTAGATGGACCAGGTACTGTGCTGAAAAGTATGGGACACAAAGTACCCTAAGATCTCACCCTCAAAAATCTTAATGTGTGCTGAGAAATGGAGCAGAAAAGTTAATGATAACTGTTTATGAGACCAAGTTTGTTTCATAGAGGAAGGGGAAACTAACATGTACTGAGTGTCCTCTATGTGCATTTTTCACATGATCTCACCTAAAAGACAGTATTTGAAGAAAATGTATTTTAATTCAAATTCTAATCTATTCATTTTATTTATAGCAAGAATACAAGTGTACCATTTCATGTTACCAAGTATCCCCATCTGTCCTAATTCCATTGTAAATATAACTCACCTATGATTTTTTTTATTATCCAGATTCTATTTGTATTTCCTGGGAATTTTCGTTTTTAACTTTTTATGTATTGGAGTGCAGCCAATTAACAATGTTGTAATAGTTTCAGGTGGACAGCAAGAGACTCAGAGACACATATACATGTATCCATTCTCCCCCACACTCCCCTTCCATCTAGGCTGCCACATATTGAACACAGCTCCATGTGCTATACTGTAGGTCCTTGTTGGTTATCTATTTTAAATATATACCGGGGTTGGTGCAATAGTAAAGAATCTACCTACCAATGGAGAAGCTAAGGGTTCAATCCCTGGGTTGGGAGGATCCCTTGGAGAAGGAAATGGCAACCCACTCCAGCATTCTTGCCTGGAGAACTGAATGGACCAAGGAGCCTAGCGGGCTACAGTCCATGCGGCCACCAAGAGTCAGACACGACTTAGTAACTAAACAACAACATGTTTGATCTCAAACTCCCTCACTATCTGTCCCCCCCATTCTTCTCCCCGGAAACCATAAGTCACAATGACATTCTTTCTGACCAACACAGCACCCCCGAACAAACTTCTTTAAATGCTTTTCCAAGCTCAGGGCTAGGCAGGCGATTGCATTGACGATGCCAGAAGCTCACAAGACTGCTGAGTCCTCTACGTAACTCTGCTGGGCTAAGAGCATTAAGATGCTTATACACTGTATGGGAGCAGAAATCAGCGTCCTAAAATACATCTCTTTTAAGGGTGATTCCCTGGTAGCGCAACAGTAAAGAATCCACCTGTAGTGCAGGAGCCGCAGGAGACCTGGGTTCAATCCCTGGGTTGGGAAGACCCCCTGGAGGAGGAAATGGCAACCCACTCCAGTATTCTTGCCTGGAGAATCCCAAGGACAGAGGAGCCTGGTGGGCTACAGTCCATGGGGTCACAAAGAGTTGGACACGACTGAAGCAACTTAGCACGCAGGCATGCACACTGTCACATAAATATTTTAAGCTGGTTCTTTTCTGAGAAACAGCAGACCTGGGAAGGACTCTAAAAACCAGCTAGAAGTTGCCCTTTTGAAGAGACACTGACATCTGTAAGAGAATTCTCCATCTAGAAGGTTGTCTCTGTCATCACCTGGAAGAGGAAGAGAACAAATCTCTAGAAACTCTTACTAGTGGTGAAGATAACAACGTGAATCTACACCACCATCACCCTTGTTCACTGTGCCTTTCCTGTGACTCTCCCACCCTCAGCATCCTCTTCTGTCTTTAGATGAGGATGGTGTTTATGGAGAGGCCTTGGGGCCACTGTGGCAAATTACTGTTTTCCTGAATCTCTCCCATGTGTACATGCTATTAAACTTTTGTTTGATTTTTCTCCTGGTTTAGCCTTTTCTTTTGGCTGTGCCAGCTTGTGGGATCCTAGTTCCCCGACCAGGGATCAAACCTGGGCCATGGCAGTGAAAGCACGAAGTCTTAACCACTGGACCACCAAGGAAGTCCCTAATTTTCTCCTATTATTCTGTTTCATGTCAGTTTCATTCTTAGGCCAGTCAGAAGAACCTAGAAGGATATAGGAAATTTTTCTTCCTTCCCCAACAATGCACATCACTAGTTAAGGAGATCTGACTCGGAGATGGGAAGAAGTTACAGGAGCCCAGAGGGCTAGTCCAGAAGCTCCGCTTTCATTCTGTAATCACCCATCTGCAGAGCTGAAACCTTGAAGTATTCCACCTGTACATACACACCCTATACACTTTATCACTCAAAATGCTCCTATTCATTTCTGTCTTTTGTGCTCATCACCCACATTTCAGCAATAAATAGTGTGTGTCGGGGGGGCTTTCCTTGTTTCATTAGCTAGGCTCCTTTAGAGCAAAAAAGGAGGTCCAGTGGTTAAGAATCCACCTGACAATGCAAGGGACACAAGTTTGATCCCTGGTCCAGGAAGATCCCACATGCCACAGAATAACTAAGCCCCTGCACCACAACCACTGAACTAGCGTGCCACAAGTACTTAAACCCGAATGCCTAGAGCCTGAGCTCTGCAACAAGAGAAGCCACCACAGTGAGAAGCCTGCGCACAGCAACTAGAGAGTAGTCACAACTAGAGAAAGCCCGAGCACAGCAATGAAGACCCAGCACAGCTATCAATCAGTCAATTAATTAATTAATTAAAAGGCCATCTGCTCCAGACTCTGTTTTACATCCAGTTTCTTCTCCAGGCAATTTTAGTAAGAAGGTAATGAGTGATACTGCATGGGCAGGCTCCATTCCTGACTCAGCTGGGAGAGTCTCATTTGCATCAGATAAGTTGATATCCAGTTGCCCTCAAGAGGGCCAATATTCACCCCGAATGGGTCAGACTATTGTGGTTTCATCATACTTCTTGAAGTTAAAGCATTTTCCCTTTGATTATCCCCCTCTCCTAACTGGTGGTCTCCACCAGCTGTATTCACTTCCTCTCTATTCACTTCACCCCACAATCAAGCTTCCAATTCTACTGCTTGATACAAACTGTTCTCTTATCAAAGGTCACCAATGACTGCCTCGTGGCCTTTTTTCCTATCTCAATTCTTCCTGACATTTCTACAACATATGGAATCACTATTCCTTCTTGGGGTAAAAAGCACCCTTGGCTTCATTTCAGTACTTAGTGAAATAACCTTGGGCATTCAAAGTGGCATTTCCGGGGCACTTATTATATGCCAGGCTCCATTTGAGGGAGAACACCAAAATTAAAAAGGAAAAAGATACCGTCCATCCTTAAGGAATTTACCACCTAATAGAGAAACAAGACAGTCCATTGGATACTGAGATCACACACAATGAAATAACTGTTGCAAGCGGGCAGGGTTCGGGAAGTATGTGTTCAAAGTTCAGGACCCACAACCAGACAAAGAACACCTGGGGTGGCATGGGAACACAAACAGCGCTTCACAAAGAAGGAAGCATTTGAGCTGACATTTGAAAGTAAAATTTTACGAGCAGACCATATTCCAAATGGAGAGGCTGGCACAGGGCAAGAAACAGAGGCAAGCTCAGTCAAGGACCTTGACTTCATCATGAGCTCCATACTGCTGGAGACGGAGGAGGAGGGGGGAATGGCCAGAGATGAACATGACCAAGTAAGCGGGGTCTGCATCATGAAGGGCCTTGTCTGTCCCAGAAACGGGATGAAATTTCATCTTGTAGGTCAGGAGTCCCCAACCTCCAGGATCTAATGCCTAAAGATATGCAGAAGAGCTGATTTAATAATTATAGAAATAACATGCATAATAAATGGAATGTGCTTGAATCATTCCAAAATCATCCTTCTCTAACCCCTACCTGTGGAAAAACTGTCTTCCACAAAACCAGTCCCTGGGTAGTGAAAGTGTTAGTCGCTCAGTCATGTCCAACTCTTTGTGACCCCCATGGACTGTAGCCACCAAGCTCCTCAGTTCATGGGATTCTCCAGGCAAGAATACTAGAGTGGCTTGCCATTTCCTTCTCCAGGAGATCTTCCTGACTCAGGGATCAAACCTGGGTCTCCTGAATTGCAGGTGGACTCTTTACCGTTTGAGCTACATGGGAAGCCCCCATGGGTCCCTGGTGCCTAAAATGTTGGGAACAGTTGCTATAGGTGACAAAGAGACACTGAAGAAATCTGAAGAGGGCAGTAATTTGTCTATTAGAGGAAAAGTAGAGGGTTACATGGGAGACCTATAAAGAAGCCCTCTTGGAGGGACAGCAGTTAAGACTCCATGCTTCCGATGCAAGGAGTGTGGGTTCAATCCCTGGTTGAGGAAGTAAGATCCCACATGCTGCATAGCTGAGCTAAAGAAAAAGAAAAAAATAAAAATAAAAAAGGAAGCCCTCTCAAAAAAGCAGAGGGGATGAAGGCTCAAGCTAAAGAGATGATGGAGAGAATCAATGAGCAGGGAGAGGTGCAGGAGATGGGAACAGGCATGGGAAAAATCTAGGAGGCCTTGCTTCCTCTGCTTGCCAGACCTTGGCGGCACTTTCAGCTTCTTCTTGGGCATCCCCACCACTTTAGCACAGGGCAAAACAAATGTAAGGCAAGCAATGAATACCTGCTGACTAGTTCACATCTACCACCTTCATCAACTAAAGGCAAGGTAAAGTGAAAAAGTCAAAGTGCAAGTCGCTCAGTCGTGTCCAACTCTTTGCAATCCCATGGAATATACAGTCCATGGAATTCTCCAGGCCAGAATACTGGAATGGGTAGCCTTTCCCTTCTCCAGGGGAATCTTCCCAACCCAGGGATCAAATCCAGGTCTCCCGCATTGCGGGCAGATTCCTTACCAGCTGAGCCACAAGGGAAGCCCAAAGGTAAGGTAAAGTGAAATGAAAGTGAAGTCTCCCAGTCAGTTCATAGCGACCCCATAGACTGCAGCCTACCAGGTTCCTCCGTCCATGGGATTTTCCAGGCAAGAGTACTGGACTGGGTTGCCATTTCTTTCTCCAGGGGATCTTCCCGACCCAGGGATCGAACCCGGGTCTCCTGCATTGTAGACAGATACTTTACTGCCTGAGCCACCAGGGAAGTCTGAAGGTAAGGTAAGTCTGTAGCAAATCTTCGGTGATCCTTGTAGCAAGGATGAGAGCAGGATGACTGCTAAAGTGGATTATAAAAAGACTTCAGAGCACCCGACTGGGTTCTCTAGAGCATCCACATACACTCATCTTGGAGTCATGTGTAAAGAAACACTCACCTGTCAAAAATAAAAACATATGGAAGACACTGCAAACAGAGTGGAGCAATTGCTCTGGAGCTGGTCTCAGAAGTCTGGGTCCAGCTCTGGCTCCCTGACTCGGCAGCATACACAGCAAAAAGCATCACTGTTTTGAACCTCGGTTTGCTGGCTGTGTTGGGCGACCACCTTCTGGCCTTAAACGTGCAATGAGGCTAAGGTTGGGCTTCCCTAGTAGCTCAGCCGGCGAAGAATCTGCCTGCAATGCAGGAGACCCCGGTTCAATTCTTGGATAGGGAAGATCCCCTGGAGAAGGGATAGGCTACCCACTCCAATATTCTCGGGCTTCCCTGGTGGTTCAGACAGTGAAGAATCCACCTGCAATGTGGGAGACGTGGGTTCGATCTCTGGGTTGGGAAGATCCCTTAGAGGAGGCTAAGGTTTAAGTAAGGAAGGAAATCTGCAGGGAAAATCAACTTGAAAGCTCAGTGAGTGGCAGAGAAGGGTGTTGCATGAACTGAACCAGGAGGGCGAGGCGGCCTGGGCTGTACAGCAGGGAGCCGAGGACCAGAGTCACTCAGACACCTGGAGTGGCAATTCACAGGCAGAGAAAGAAACCTGTCATCCTCACTCACTTCTGCGGACTTCCATTAAGCCCTGCTTCCTTTCACTGTCACTCTGTCTCCAGCTTATCATTTTATCATCATCTATAACTTTACTAATAAAACCATGGACCAATCCTTACAGCAAGAAGAGGCCAAAAAGATGATCTTCCCACCTCCTTTCCCCTTCAGAACAGGAAACCAAAGGCCAAAGAAGTTAAGAGATGTGTATAAAGCCACAGGGCTATCTAATAGCATTGCAAAAAAAACACTCCAGTTGGCCTAAGAGCAGAGTTCTGCCCACAGCTGCCCTTCAAGTCTGAGAATATAAACTCCTGGGGTGAAGAGGAGGTATTTTACTTTTTTTCTTCACCCTTCGGTGTTCTCACTCATAATGAGGATTAACTTACTAACCGCTGTTCGTTCCATAAAACGTGGGCTCTGTGTGCCCTTGTTGAGTGTTTTCTTAGTTCCAGTTCAGTTCTAACCAGAGACATAACCCTGCTCCTAAACACCTTAGATTCTAATGGCTCAGCAGCACGGATGCTGAGATGGGATACAGATCATCAACAAAGAGACAAATTTTAAAAATTAAGACAATTTAAAAAGCGAAAATATTATGAAGATAATAAAGCTGAGTGGTGCGAAGTCTCAAAAAAGAAAAAAATACGTCCAGGTCACATCACTATTAAGTGACAAAATTTACCAGATTAGACTTAAACGTTTGCTTTCCTACTTTCCTAAATATTAAACATCTCTCTTACACAGTACATAGTCAAACAATATTTACCATTGTTGCTGATGAGGACAAAACAGATCTCAATATTCCTACTAATATAAGATTAAGTGCTCATAAAACATTCTATGTTTCTCAAAATACAAGTTCCATAAATAAGTCTCATGAAAGACGGCACAAGCACCACAGAGTACACACAAAACCAATTCTAATCTCACAAACGCCTCATATCTTTTTTAATCTAATTTTTTTTACTTTTTATATAATTTTTAAAGGTTACCTTCCATTTACAATTATTACAAAATATTGGCTGCATTCCCCATGTTGTACAATCCATCCTTGCGCCTATCTTATCCCACGTATACTGTACCTCCCACTCCCTCCAAATCTCTTTTAAAAACTGTCTTTAAATCTTACCTTGGCTCCTTCTTACAAGTTCTTCTCATTTTGCTAAGAGTTTTCTCTCTGCATTGTCTCCCTAGCACCAAAAGCATCTTCTCTCCTTATAATCCTTCATATCAAAGACTGTCACTCATCTCAAACTCAGAAGACAATCCTGCCCTCCATCATCTAGCGTCCTCCAGCCGAGCCTTATGGCAGCACTGATTAAGCTGAAATCACAGGTTCACGAAGCCACATCACAGGAAATTCAGTGCTGGGAAAAACACACACAACACCTTTGGGGCTGGCTCCTCGGTCCCCTCCCTCTCCTATTAGAAAGGGGATCAGGTTTCAGAAGTGTACCGGGAAGTACGGACACAGGACAGGCTGCCTGAACTGATCACACAACAGCCCTAATCACCTTCTGGACCACTCACTGTTTTTTCCAGGTCCACCAACCCCAAGTGACTCAGCAAAGATGCCGCAATGACAAACAACCACAAGTCCCAGGGCCTGTCCTTCGTATCAGATAAAGTTGGCCCCAAAGGACACCAATTGGAAAACACCTCTTTCCCTGGAAATGAAAGGGGAGGGAGATAAAGAGAAAATAATCAGAAAGTGACCATGCACTGTGGATAGAGAGATGCTTTACCTTTCCTAGTTCATCCTCAAACCAACCTACAAGGTGGGTATTACCAGGATCCTCCATTTATAGAGGAGGAAACTCATGACACAGAGCAATCTAAGGGAAGACAACTTGCTGTGGGCTGGAATTTTACCCCATGGAAGCAGGCTGCAAATTACTACTGGGATAAAAGTCAAAGGGGATCCATGGAAAGCCATTTGTGTAGACACTGAGAGGAACAGTGTAGGCCTGGGAAGTTAGCGACAGTGTTTTGCAAAGAGATGACACATGCTCCTCCTCAGCTGCCCCCATCACGCTCTAATTCACAATCAGTGGCCACCTGTGACTCCAGATGCGCCACCACTCAGCTGCAGGTGGGCTTACCTGCCCTCACTCAGAACAGGCCAGGCCAAGTCTCTAAGTCTCTCTGAGGTGGATGGAACTAACTTGAATGCTGACATCAAGGCAAAGATAGTATTCAATAGGCAAATTAAATTTTTTTTTTGTTTTGCTGGTTAAAGCTGAGTCACCATCCCACAGCCAATGAAGACCTCACTTGTTCAAGGGCAGCGGTCCCCAACTTTCTTGGCACCAGAGACCAGTTTCGTGGAAGACAATTTTTCCAAGAACGGGGGAGGGTTGTGGTTTCAGGATGATTCAAGTACATTTCATTTATGGCGCATTTGACTTCTGTCATTATTATATTGTGAAATCTGTTGTTCAGTCACCAAGTGTCTGACTCTTTATGACCCCATGGACTGAAGCATGCCAGGCTTCCCTGTCCTTCACTATCTCCTGGAGTTTTCGCAAACTTATGTCTATTGAGTCAGAGATGCTATCCAACCATCTCATCCTCTGTCACCCCCTTCTCCCACCTTCAATCTTTCCCAGCATCAGGGTCTCTTCTTATGAGTCGGCTCTTTGCATCAGGTAGCCAGAATATTGGAGCTTCAGTTTCAGCATCAGTTCTTCCAATAAATACTCAGGGTTGATTTCCTTTATGATTGAATGATTTGATCTCCTTGCAGTCCAAGGGACTCTCAAGAGTCTTCTCCAGCACCACCACCTTTTTTATACAACTCACCATAATGAAAATCAGTGGGAGCCCTGAGCTTATTTGTTTCCTGCAACTAGACGGTCCATCTGGGGGTGATGGGAGACAGTAACACCCAAAGTGTATTGCTGATGTCCAGTCTACTCTGTAATCTCATTTTGGTTTGCACCCCTATGAGAATCTAATGCCCTCAGGTGTAATGTAAGTGATGAGGAGAGGCTGTAAATACAGATGAAGCTTCACTTGCTCACCCACTGCTCACCTCCTGCTGTGCAGCCTGGTTCCAAACAGGCCATGGACCGGTTGGGGACCCCTGCCCTAGGGAACACCCAGGGTTTAAAATTATATGTATATACAGGGACTTCCCTGTAGCTCAGATGGTCAAGAATTTGCCTGCAATGTAGGAGACTCAGGTTCGATCCCTGGGTCAGGAAGATCTTCTGGAGAAGGAAATGGCAACTCACTCCAGCATTCTTGCCTGGAGAATCCCATGGACAGAGGGGCCTGGCAGACTATGGTCCATGGGGTTGCAAAGAGTCAGACATGACTGAGCAACTAACACTACCACTATATAATATGTATAATTTAAAATTATATGCAAAATTATATGTATATGTATATATTGAGCTGTTCAGTCATGTCCAGCTCTTTTGAGGCCCCATGGACTGCAGCCCACCAGGTTCCTCTGTCCATGGGATTTTCCCAGGCAAGAATCCTAGAGCAGGTTGCCATTTCCTTCTCCAGGGGATCTTCCCAACCCCAGGATTGAACCCTCGTTTCCTACATTGGCAGGTGGGTTTTTTTTTTTTTTTTACCACTGAGCCACCAGGGAAGCCCCTGTGTATATATACATACATACACATGTAATGTTTATATCTATTAAACATACATTTATTTTTAAAGGCTCAGTCATTCATTCATCCTCCAGTACTGATCCACTTAACCTGGAGGAGTGAGATTTGCAGTTTCCTGCATTGTGCCAACTATTTCTTAGTAAGAAATTCTAAGGACACAACTGAGCTGATTAAGAAGTGAAAATGACTTAATAGCACCTGTCACCCATAGGGGCCTTAATCTAGCTGGAAATGGGAGGTAGAGGTTCTAGGACTCCAGATTCTCTGTGGCTATAAGGGAGAAAAATGCATAGATAATTAAGCCCCAAATGCCTAAGTTCTGAATCACTGCATCAATGATGCTTGTGAGAAACAGAATTTTTAGTTTTCCGTGCCCATCCTCTGCTGTAGAAACCAAAGCATCAGTGGTTCCACGTCCAATACAAAGAGGGAGGAGCAGAAAAACCCCTGGTTACCCCATGTCCATAGCCAGAATTCTCCAGCCAACAAAACATGGGCCACCTTCGCCTACTCTGAGATGAATGAGCTAGGTCCTTCGCTTAGAGGAAACTGCTTCTGCTCTCCTAAAATAAAACGTCCATTCAACCCCACTTCCTCAGGAAGACTGTCCACAGAGAGGATGTCCTTCACAGCAAGGGCTGGCCAATAACCAGGACTAACAAGGGAACAGCTACTGCTGTCCCCTCTGTGGAGGCACCAGTCACATTTTTAAATTTTACATTTATTTCTATGATTGGCATTGACTGCCTAATAGACGCCCAATTAAAACCTGCTGTTGAACAAATGAGGGGATGAATAATAAATATACTAGACTGAACTCTTCAAAGGGCAGAGGCCAGTCAGAGCTCAGTGGCAGGTACACTGCAGACAAGCTGTCAGATTTTTGTAGAATTTGGACTCTTCTCACTGTGCCAGCCTAAAGAAGGTTTAATATGTGTGTGAGTCGCTCAGTTGTGTCTGCTGACCCACACTGTCAGCACATGAACATCAGCTTGGGTACAATACCAGATGCACTTATGTTTGTACAATACGAAAAAGGCCTGAATTAAAGGTGCCGGGACACAACCTTTCTGAATCAGGTTTCCATCATTACTCAGTTGTATGGACATGAGCACATTTCAGAGCTTCAATTCCTTTCCAAGTGGGCATACTCATTACATCCACCCCATAGGATGTGAGGACAAATGAAGTGGTAGGTTGTCATGCCAAAAGCATATTGTGTGCCAGGCACCATGGCAGGTGCAGCAAATACAAAGAATAATTATATCTTGTGCCACCTTCCAGAGCCCAGGGCCTTGTAAATCACACTGAAAAGGATCAAATGCTCCCCCAGATTAAGAGATGATTACATCACTATGACGAGCACTGTGTTTCTTCATGTCCAAGTGGGCACCACTGTCTGCCACTCTGACCGGAATGTCCCAAAAGCAGGCATCAGCACCCCTTCTTTCCTCTGCACCACCCTCCTCCCCAGCTCCCAGTTCAAGGCTCCACATTCTAGAGTGCCCCTATCAATGGCATTCCCGACCTGCCTTCAAGGCTGTCAGGACTTGGCATAAAGAAGGGCCATGTGTTATACTGGCCCTGATAAAAAATAGAATATAGCAACTTTCATATGATAGGAACCAACAAGGAAACTTTCCTTTAATTCCCTTTTTACACTTTAAGTAGCAGGGGGGAAAATGCATATATAGATCATTTCTAGGCAAAACTGTGAAGCTAACAACCAACCTATTTCTACCTATGTGCAGTCTCTTTTATTTTACTAGAAATGGGAATCATGGCCTCTTGAAAAGGAAAAAAAGTCACCATTCTGCATTTAGCTGTATTCATATATTACAATTCTGTATTTTTTTGCTTGTAGTGTAAAAAATTCACATAATAAACAATGTTGTGATATAAAAAAAATAAAAAAGAAGGGCCATGTGTATTGGCAGCCCTTTGGCTCTTGGCTTCCATTAACAGTAAGAGGAGGAAAGAAGCAAAACACCCAGAGAACAACTGCTCTGGCGCCTGACAGCTGCAGAGAGAGGCCCAGCTTCATAGCGTGTCTCCCGAGGTCTTGGGAGAGGTCAGAGCAGCGGGTGCATCTGCATTCTAGAACTGAATGAAGTTGCACTATCATGGGGAGGGGAGTCGGGCCCCAGCTCAACCCCATCATCTCTCTCTCCAGAGTGGGGTGGAAGATGCTCCTTTCACAGCTCCTGATTTTCCAGTTTCAGAAAACACACGGATTCTTCCAGGGTGGTCCAGTGGTGAAGAATCCGCCTGCCAATGCAGGCATCATGGGTTTGATCCCTGGTCTGGAAGGATTTCACTTAACAAGGAGCAACTGAGCCCATGCACCACAACTACTGAGCCCACGCTCGAGACCCCTCTCAAGTGGCAACCACTGAGCCCACGTGTTGCAACTACTGAATCCCACGCACCCAAGGTCTGCTCTGCAGCTAGAGAAGCCACCGCAAGGAGAAGCCCGTGCAACTAGAGAGTGGACTCCTCTCGCCGCAGCTAGAGAAAACCTGGAGGCAGCGATGACAACTCAGCACAGCCAAAAATAAATACATTAATTAAATAACAATAATAAATAGGGATCAATGTGGTTAACAAACACATGTTTATCATCTCTCTCCCCCCTCCCTAGGATGCATACTCTGCTAGGGCAGAAACTGTTTTGTTCTCTATTGTTTCTGGTGTCTAGAACAGTACTTGGCATGTCCTATGTGTTCAATAAACACTGACTGGACTAAGTAGGGGGAAAAGGGGTAGAAGGAAAGGGTGCATCTATCACAAAATCCTTCTCTCCTGCAAGTAGAACAACTGTTGCCCTGACCTGGAATTAGAAGACTCAGAGAAAACTAGGAAAAGGAGTATTATCATGGCAATCACAGATCCAAAAATAAAAATAGCCTTCAAAGCTGCCATAGGTCCTCAGTGGGAAAAGGCTAGTCACTACCTGGGCCCCATAAGCCATAAGGTTGACCACAAGCCAAAACATTGTTCCCAAAGTGCCCTTGCACTCTGGAGTCTTGTTTTGGGAGAGGTCAACCTCATGATGCCCAAGTTTGTCTCCTGGAATAGAGACCACCCTTACAATAGCAGCCATATCTGGTCTGCGAGCACTCAAAGTCTGAGGGAAGACACAGCACAAAGGAAAAACCGTGAAAGAAATCAACAGGCTTAAAACAGACCAACAACATGCAGTGATCCAGATTTACATAAGTGGCATACAAGGGCATAATTATTCAACTTCAAGAGGACTTCTTGCTTTATAACACGATTTCCAATAGAATTTCATGAAAATCAAATTTCCTTACAGCTCTTCATCCATTTGACTATTCACTCTATAAGTATATGCTTACTGGGCTCCTACTAGGATCCATGCAAAGCGTCCAGCAGGTACTGAATAAAACAAGCACTGAACAAAATTAACTCAACCTTCATAGCTTCTGATCCAGTGAAGGATACAATGAGACCAAACAGTCACAACTTAAGAACACAGATTTGTAATAAATACCCCAGTGAGGAAACACTTGCCAGAGGAGAGGGTAACTGAGCTAAGATACAAAGGAGATGAAGGGCAAGATGGCCAAGCAAGTCAGTGTTACAAAGGAGGAATTCCGTGTGGAAGAACGATGTCTGTGAAGACCTGGAAATAAAAGGAAGCATCCCTGGGACTTCCCTGGTGGTCCAGTGGTTAAGAATCTGCCTGGCCACGCAGGGGACAAGGGTTCAATCCCTGGTCAGGGAACTAAGATCCCACATGCCCTGAAGCAACTAAGCCTGTGCACCACAACCAGGAAGTTCATACACCTCAACAAAAGATCCCATGTGACACAACTAAGAGCTGACGCAGCCAAATAAATAAATTAATAAATAAACAGGAAATAAAAGGAAGATCTCATCCGTGGCTCTGAATGGTTACTCTGGCTGGAGGCCGAGGACTGGGAGTGGCAATGAAGGAAGCAGGAAGGGGAGTAGAAGTGAAGTCATGAGGACCACTCTGGCTGCAGATGCCTGAAAAATATATGTGAGAGACGGTGGCGGCCCAGGGAGCTGCAACAGTGGGAGAGGTGAGAAGACAGACTTCCTTCCAGGGAAGGAAACCTCGTGAAACTGAAGGGTACCAACCCCACCACTAGGAACAGAGGGGAACTGGTTTGGAGGGAAAGATGAAGAGTTAAGTTACGGACTGCCTTGAAGAACATTCCAATGGACATATCCATCAGCCAGTTGAAGGGCTGAGCCTAAGGCTCAGGAATCTGAGATGTGTGTGTGAGACTGCTCATCATGAGGGAATGACTGAATTGAAAAGAGTGAATAAAATAGCCCAAGGATAATATGTAGATTTTGGAGGAGGAGAGAGGTGGGAGAGTGAGGGGAGATAGAGAAGGAGAAATAAACCTAGATTCAAAACCTTAAGCAGACCAACACCGAAGAGACGAGACAGCCAAGAGCAGACACAAGTTATAAAATTATAAACTCATTTTCAGTGCCTATTAACAGATCAGAAAAGTGACATCTCATCAAAGAAACAACAAACCACTACTCCATCTTACCCTAACCAGAGGAGCAGACTCAGAAGCCTCATAGACCACCAAAGAAATCTGTGTTATTAACAGATTAAAAACAGCCTGATTCTTCAGACACGTGTACTTAATTCTGTCTCACAACTCCATATTACAAACAAGAAAAGACACTGTGGCCCAGAGAGACTAAGTAAGCTGTCCAGGCTCACATAGTAAAAAAATAAAAATTAAAGCAGAGCCTCCATCCCCATGGTGCCTCAGACAATCCCTTGGACTGATGTGAGCGAGGGCATTCGTCTAGGACAAACCATCATCCTGCCCCTAACAACAGACAAGGCCTGCCGGAGCTTCCTGGGTTCACTGATGAAGATATGGCTCCATCCTGGGCAAAGACGAGCTCCTTGGGACATGGAGTGGGGGGATCACACAGTAAGGTTGCAGATCTCTTCTACAGCTATCTCTGCCACTGACCAGCCTCCTGGCCTTAGGCCTTTTCAGTCTGCTCAAAAGTTGAAATGACTGGAGACTTCCCTGGTGGTCCAGTGGTTAAGAACCCACTTTGCAATGCAGAGGATAAGGGTTCGATCCCTGGTCAGGAAACTAAGATCCCACATGCCACAAGGTAACTACTGAGCCCATGAACTCTGGAGTCCATGCGCCACAACCACTGAGCCTGTGCACTACAACAAAATATCCTGCGTGACTCAACAAAGATTCCAACTGTTACAGCTAAGATCTGATGCAACCATATAAGTAAATGCTAAGTCACTTCAGTCGTGTCCGACTCTGTGCGACCCCATAGACGGCAGCCCACCAGGCTCCCCCGTCCCTGGGATTCTCCAGGCAAGAACACTGGAGTGGGTTGCCATTTCCTTCTCCAATGCATGAAAGTGAAAAGTGAAAGTGAAGTTGCTCAGTTGTGTCCAACTCTTCGCGACCTCATGGACTGCAGCCTACCAGACTCCTCCATCCATGGGAGTTTACAGCCAAGAGTACTGGAGTGGGGTGATATAAGTAAATAAATATTTTTTAAAAAGAGATAAATGACTGAACAAACCTCACCCACCATGAAGACTAGATTCTCTGACAGCAAAGGAGAACCAGAGCTGCAGGTACTAACAGGTGGCAGCTGAGTGCGAGAAAAGTCCCAGCAGGAGTGAAACCTAGATCCCAGGACCCTCTTCCCTTCTCCCTCCCAGCAAATCTTTTCCTCAGACCTACTTTTTATGTTTTAGTCAGAATTCCATATGCTACTGAAATTATTTTTTGCACATTGGTCTCCCCCAAAGGCTATGAACTCCTCAAGGAAGGGCCACTTGTCTCCATCTCTGTGCCCCAAGGATACAGGACAGCAGCTGATTCTCTGCAAGTGTCCAAAAGTGTTTGTTGAACTTGAGAATTACTTCTCCTGAATTATCTACATTTTTAGCCTGAACTGTCTGGTGTCGACAAACAGAGACATTTTGGGGAGCAGTCCAGGCATGGAGAAGGCACTTCGGAGAACTGTCCAGTGTTCCTGAGAACTTTCTGAATGGGCGGGCCACTTCCTGCCTTGTTCTGTCTGATTCTGGCTCTGCCTTTTAACACGTGTGGCCACCAGTCCCCCCACTGCACCTGCAGGGTCCCAGAGTGCCCACCGGAGAACCAGTGAGGACCAAGTCACTGGTAGTGCAAACCAAGCTTCTCTTAGAATCTGGAAGCAACAGCCCGAGTTGCTAATAATAAGTCTCTGAAAGAATATTCTCAAAGGACACTGACCAGATAGTCTTCTCACCTTCCCTGAGGACAAAACAAGAGAGAACGTGTTTGAATTATACCATGGAGGATTTCAGTTAGATCTTGGGCTTGAAAACACAGAAAGAAGTGACCAAGAGAGGAGAGGTAGTACAACCCTCCTTCCTGGGGCTATCTTTTTTTTTTTTTCTAATGGGATCTGCACATGTCAGGAAGACGTGCTTCATTGTAGACACAGGGAAAAGGCATGGTATCACCCAAGCTAAGGGCAAACTGTTCTCTGGAGAAGCTCCACCCTGTTCAGAGTAACCTTTATTACTGCCATTCCATCCAATCTTGAGAATCAACAGAAAGGTCAGGAAGCGCTCCGGAATATAATGACCCAGCCGGGAAACAAATGGTTACTGGACCAAGGCAGACTGCTCGGAGGGGTCAGACTGGCACTCACACCAAGCTTGGGTCATGCAGAACAGGAGGACGAGGTTAAACAGCATCTTTTTGATGAGAGGGCTCACATCCCCCCACTTCAGAGAAATATCTCATCCTGATAACTCCTCCAGAAACAATGCTTCAGAAATTCTTCTTTTTCCTTATTTCACAGACTTACTTGTCCTTGACCTATGGGTTTATGTCCTCCCTTAACCTTCCACCAGTACAAGATACAGAAGAGCTGGTGAAAAGCCTCTCAGTTAAAAAGAAACTCTGAGAACTTCCCTGGTGGTCCAGTGGTTGGGAATCTGCCTTCCAATGCAGGAGATGTGGGTTCGATCCCTGGTTGGGGAACTAAGATCCCACATGCCTTGGGACAGCTGAGCACACGAGCCACAGTGAAGAGCCCACATGCCACAACAAGGCCCCAGCACAGTCAAGGATAAAATAAATTAAATAAAAAAAAAAAAAAAAAAAAGAAACTATGAATGAGAAAAAAATACTGGGAAATAATATACCAAGCATACTACTACTGGTTGGTTTAGCATAGTATTAATAAAATGATGAGCTCTTTTCCTTTTCCCTACTATCCAAAAGTTTTATATTAACTAGCTATTTGACTACACACAGTAATCACTGACTTTTTCTTTCAATCTTTTGGTCAAACCATGTGGCATGTGGGGTATCAGTTCCTCCATACATTGGGAGCATGAAGTCTTAACCACTGGACCACCAGGGAAGTCCCTTGTGGAGTTCTATACTTTATTCACTTAATTTTGGTTGTGCTGGGTCTTCGTTGCTGTGCGTGGGCTTTCTCTAGTTGCAGTGCAAGGGCTTCTCGTCGCAGGGGCTCATTTCTAGAGCACATGGGCTTCAGTAGCGGTGGCGCAGAGCTGCCCCACAGCTTGTGGAATCTTCCGGGACTGGGGTTCGAACCGGTGCCTCCTGCGTTGGCAGATTCTTAGCCACTGGACCACCAGGAAAGTCCCTCATTGACTTTAATAATGTAAAAATTCCTTTTAAGGCAACAAGCTATAAGACACTTAGATTCAAAAATGTATCACTAAACTAACTGTCCATTGTCTTTTTGTATTTCCCGAGTTCCTGGAACAAACAATCAAGGGTTAACACACTCACCCCTGCGCAAACGGGGCCCCAAGGCAAATTATTTCTGCATAGTGGCAAAGAAAAGGGAAAAAACAAGTAGGTTGTGGATTATTTTTTTCAGTCCCCTTGCTCAGCCCCCTCATTTCCTGACTAAACTTGTGAACCAAAAACAGAAAGAGCAAAAAATCTCTGTGGTCAGACCATGGAGGAAGGAGGCACCAGGTTGGAAGAAGTTCCAGAGATGTGACAGATAGAAAGTAGCCCAAACTTTAGAGGTTCAAGTCAGAGGCCTGAGTTCCAGGCTGTAACCCAGATCTGCCGCTGAGATGTGCCTAATCACCAGATATCTTTATCTCATCTACAAAATCAGGGTGGAAAACCAGAGCCAGTTAGAGTACGTGCAAAGGACGCAGAAGAAAGCGCTTCACAACCATCTGACCCAAAAGATGTATCAGGGCCTCAAATGAAAAAGCCATGGGTTTCCACCTCCCTCTCCTCTTTACCACTGGTCATAGTGAAAGCACAGCCACATCTTCCTGGCGATGACTTTGATCAGATTATCGGAAGTGAAAATCTGGACACAGGGTCTGAAAACAGGGGAGAATATTTGACACCGGGACTTTCTTTTTTTCAAAATATTTATCTATTTATTTTTGGCCGTGCTAGGTCTTAGTTGCTGCATGGGCTTTTCTTTTTGCGACAAGCAGGGGCTTGCCATGTGTGGGCTTCTCATCACGGTGGCTCCTTTAGTTGCGGGGCAGGAGCTCTGGGGCACTCGGGCTTCAGCAGGCGCTGCTCCTGGGCCCCAGAGCACAGGCTCAAGAGTTGTGGCGCCCAGGCTTAGATGCTCCGAGGCATGTGGGATCTTCCTGGACCAGGGATTGAACCCATGTCTCCTGGATGAGCAGGCAGATTCTTCACCACTGAGCCATCAGGACTTCTTCCAGGAAGTGGCATGCAGCTATCCACCCTGTGTCCAAGTGGCCTCTGTGCATCAGCTTGAAGCCTCTCCCATCCTGCCTTCCTTCCACATTCCATTTTCTACCCTGTGTTCTTCATCCCTGAGAACCCTCACTATCTCCTCTGAGAGAAAAAAGTTTCCTCAGGCTCCAACACAGGACAAGGGTTCATTAAGCTCCTCCCATGCTGAAAAGCATCTCTCTTCACAAGAGGTACCAACTGCCCCTTGGCAAGTCACCATACCAATCTGGGCTTCAGAGGGAAGCACCCCAAGAGGCCAGCAGCTCCAGGAAAAGCCTGCAGACATCGCAAAGCTCTGGTACATACAGCAAGCCTGCAATCACCCCCCAGCTCTCAGACCAGCTTGGCTCTGTATCTGAACACCTGCTTCAGGAGCCAGTGGCTCACTCACTGGAGTCAGGAAGGAAATTCCCCACTGGCAGCTCTGCCCTTCAAGTGCCTTAAGGAAAACTCCAGAGTTACCCTAGAAGCAATGATCAGTGACCAGCATAGCAACTGGTGTTGCTGGGAGAGACTAACCAAGCCAGGCAGAATTATCACCTGTTAATCTACCCCACGGAAATCCCAGTCTCTCCCCTTATATGGAACTGGCACCCCCTGAGTGTATAACCACCACAGAAACTGTCAAGGTATCAACTGCCGTGATGGAAACTGGCCAGTGTGAATCAGCCCACAGGGCTTAGATCTACCTTCTCAGTTTCCGCAAATTGTCTGAATCCGGAAACCACATCTACAGCCCAAGGCCGGCTGTTTCTCACGGAGCAGTTCACCTACACCAGGTAGCACCACCCTCACACATCCCCATGCTGACCTCCAACCCCTGGCCCCTCCACACATCTCAGCATCCTATCCATCCTTTAAACCTCCTTCCCACCTCCCCCTCCATGTGACGTGCGTGCGTGTGTGCGTGCTAAGTCACTTCAGTCCTGTCGACTCTGCGACCCCAGGGCTGTAGCCCTCCAGGCTCCTCTGTCCACAGGGTTCTCTAGGCAGGAATACTGGAGTGGGTTGCCATGCTCTCCTCCAGGGGATATTTCCGACTCAGGGATAGAACACATGTCTCCTGCATCTCCTGCTTTGCAGGTGGATTCTTTACCATTGAGCCACCAGGGAAGACCCCCTCCTCATGGATGGGATCTCAAATACACAAGGGCCAACCATTCCCAGGCCCTGGGGAGATGGTGCTATGTAGCTGCGAAGAGCACGGGTCTCTGGAATTAGAAGAACGTGACTCAGATCTCACCCCTGCTTCTGTGTGACCAGAGCAAACGAATCTCTGAACTTCAGGTTCCTTGGCTGTAAAAACCCACCTGGGGCTTTGTAGGGAGGATTAAATGCATACTTAAGGCGCTTAGCAGAGAGTAAGATGCAGTCCCGCCCTCAAGGAATTAAGGGTCTGAGTGAGGTTTAGTTTAACCTTATCCAGCACCAATTACTTTATCTGCTGACAAATCCCAGGTCTCCTCTTTGATGCTCTGTGTGAAGAAAGACATGAATTCTCTCCTTCTCACACTCTCTGTGCTTCTCCCATATGGCGGGGTCCTCACCAAGGTGATGGGTGTGGCATCTGGATGCACTCACCAGATTGCTCCCTGGAAACTGAGCTGAAACTGGAAGCAAGACTCCCTCTGAAGGTCAGGGGAAGGGGATGAAGACTCAAGATAAATAAACCAAGGAGGGACTTCCCAGGTGGTCCAATGGCCGGGACTCCAGGCTCCCAATGCAGGGGGCCCAGGTGCAACAAAGAGTCACACGCCAAAGACCTGACAGAGCCAAATAAATAAATGAATATTTTAAAACAGATACCTAATAAATACACCAGTGATGGGTAATCATTACCTGTAAACACGCATGTCAGCTAGGCTGGCACCAGACAGATAACCAGGCCCACCAGGCCTGCAGAATCAGTGAGAGGTACCACCTGAGATCAGACGTGCAGCCGGGCAGAAGACATGATGGGGTTGCTACGTCACAGAGAAGAGGAGACAGAAATGCCGAGGGAAAGCGGTGCAAGAGGTAGTGCTAAGGAGGATGTTCTGGGGAGACAGAGAGATGTTCTGTGTCCCCCAGAAAGATAGCCCAAAGTCAGCCAGCCACACCTACTCACCCGCTCCTTGGCACTCTCCCACCCTCCTCCACAGAATGACATCAGGATGCTGTCAGAAAAGTTGTATCTCTGTCCAATTCTGACCTCTTGCTGTATTCCAGCAGGTGAGAGGGACTCTGGTGCTCAATTTGGGTTTTGGGGTTTTTTTTTATTTAATTTATTAACTGTGCTGGGTCTTTGCTGCTCTTGGGCTTTCTCTAGTTGCCGCGAGCGGGGGTTACTGTTTATTGTGGTCCCTGGGCTCTTCAGCGCAGGCTCAGTAGTTGTGGTGCATGGGCTAAGTTGTTCTGGGGCATGTGGGACCTTCCCGGACCAGGGATCGAACCTGTGTCCCCTTCGTTGGCAGGTGGATTCTTATCCACTTCGCCACCAGGGAAATCTCTCAATTTGGGTTTTAAATAATCACCACAACCAGTTATGGCCAAGGGATCTGGGGAGACATGCAGGTATAGTTCTAAGAGCCTTCCTCATCAACTTCAGACTTCATTATTCACAGAGCTCAGAGGGCAACATGGCCAGCAAAAAACTGTGCTACCTTATGTCAAACAGTGGCCAAGATGACAATCCCCAGCTATAACAGTAACTGCTGGAAGAGCTGTGCAAGGCTCCAGCCTCCACCTCACACTTGGTTCACACAGAGCAGCAAGAATTCACTGCCTCTGATACCACTCTGCGCATGTCTCTCTCAGGTTCCAGAACCTACAATGGCTCCCCATTGAGTTGAATCCTCTCTGCAGACAAAGCACACTGTCCATAGGATCTCAATACATCTTTGTTGACTGACTGATTAATTGAAATTCAAACTCTTCAGCACACATCATAGTCTGTCAGCCCATCACATCACTACCCTCATTTTCCCACATCCCTCATCAAGACCATCCCCATCTTCAAGCCAACACATCCAAACTGTCTTCACTAAGAGGCATCTGGTTCCCATTCAAAACTCAGCTCCGCATAGAAAAGACTTGTGATTGCCTAGTCTGGAGGGGAGAGGATGGAGGACTGGGGATTGAAGGTGATATATAAAGGGTATGGGTTTCTTTTCAAGGTCATGAAAATGTTCTAAAATTGGGGTGATGACTGCACATATTTGTAAATATACTAAAATATACACTGAATTGTGTACTTTAAAGTTGACTGAATTGTATGGCATGTAGATTATGTGTGTGCCAAGTCACTTCAGTTGTGTCTGACTCTGCAACCACATGGACTATAGGCCCCAGGCTCCTCTGTCTATGGGATTCTCCAGGCAGGAACACTGGAGTGCGTTGCCATGCCCTCCTTCAGGGGATCTTCTCCACCCAGGAATCAAACCAGAGTCTCTTATGTCTCTTGCATTGGCAGGCAGGTTCTTCACCACTAGGATACCTGGGAAGATTATGTCTCAATAAAACCATCCTACAGCAAAAAACTCAGTTCTGGACTCTTCTCCTGCAGGTTATTTTCCCTGACTCATGAATAAGGATACTTTCATTATAAAGAGTAGAGTAAAAGTAATCATTCATTCACCCGTTATTAATTTATCCATCAATGAACACTATTGATCATAACAAAAGGCCAAGTACAGTGCTAGACAGTGAAAATACAAAGATGAACCAGAAAAAACTAGACTCAAAGTACTCCAAGGTCCTTGCTAACTTCATCATTTTCTCTACTTCTATCTTCCCAAAGGAGAGGAAAGAGGTCTCCTGATTATATTTTTATCTTTGTGCAGTTAAAACCCTCAAGCTGGGACTTCCCTGGTGGTCCAGTGGTTAAGAATCTGCCTTCCAAAGCAGGGAATGTGGTTCAACCCCTGGTCAGGGAATGCAGATCCTGCATACTGCAAGGGAACTAAGCCCACGTGCTCTGGAGCCTATGTGCTGCAACTAGAGAAGTCCAGGTGCCACAACAAAGACCCAGTGTAGCCAAAAAAAAAAAATCCACAAGTCGAGGCCCTCTCAGCCCTGTGCCCTCTACCATATGGGATAGAATGGCATCAAAGGCCTGCAAAGTTCTTTTCTTTGGTGTGGAGAGGTAGACCTGGGGTGAGGATCATGAAGAGGAAAGATGCCCTACAGGGCATGCTGTGCTCATCCCCTTATCCGAGCCAGACCTGGGTCACTTCCCCATCAGCATCTCCAAATCCTGTAACATGTGAGGAGCCCCGGGTTGCTGCTCCAGGACATGTGGGTATGTAACCTATACTCTCCAGCACACATCCCCTTCATGTGAGCCACTCACAGGAAGAGAACAATACTCCTTCCCCCTTGCACAGCAAAGGGACGTTTACAAAACATGTCCACACATATCACTCTTGAGACCGGCCATTAATCCACAGGTAGAAAAGATGAAAGGAGTTGTGCAAGGTTCCCCAGCTAACAAAGGACAGAACTTAAATTTAAACCCAGGTCTCCTGACATGGGGTTTCCCTGGTGGCTCAGATGGTAAAGAATCTGCCTGCAATGTGGGAGACTTGGCCTTGAGCTGGGTTGGGAAGATTCCCTGGAGAAGGGAAAGCCATCCCACTTCAGTATTCTTGCTTGGAGAACCCCAAGGACAGATGAGCCTGACAGGCTACAGTCCACGGGGTCCAAAGAGTCAGACACGACTGAGCGACGAACACTTCACTTTTTCCTGGTATGAGATCCAACGCCCTTTGGGCCCTATTGCCTCTAAACGCCAATTCCTTCTCAGGGAACCATCCTGGCCATCTACAATTACTCATTCACTTGACTGCTTCTTTTCTTTCCCAGAAGCCTTCTACTTTCAAGGCCTAAAACGGATGGGCTTTTGTTTTAGCCACAATCGAGACAGATTCCAACAGGAGGCAGTTCCACAGCAGTTAAGAGTAGAGACTGGAGTCTGCCAAATCTAGGTTTGAACTGCCTTTTTCTGCATATATACCAACATTCTTCTAACCCAACAAGTCACCACAGAAAACTATTGTCAGTTTTTAAACTATTCCTAGAAGGTGAAAACCCTTCCTGATTTAAAAGTATATTCCCTGGGACTTCCCTGGTGGTCCAGTGGCTAAGACTCCACGCTCCAAATGAAGGTGTCCGGGGTTTGAACCCTGGTCGGGGAACTGGATCCCAGAACTGGATCTTGTGACACAACAAGAGCCGGGATGCTGCAACTAAAGACCCCGCATCTCACAGCAAAGATCGAGGATCCTGCATGCTGAAGCCAAGACCTGCTGCACCCAAATAAATAAAGAAATACTAATACTTTTTAAAATAAATAAATACAAGTTTATTCCCTGCTCCAACAAAAATGAAGATTCCACTGAACCGTTTTTTTTTTTTGGAGGGCGGGGACAGGCTGTGCCTCGGGGCTTAGAGGATCTTAGTTCCCTCACCAGGGATCAAACCTGTGCTCTCTGCAGTGAAATCGCTGGACTGCCAGGAAATTCGCTGTACTGCACCTTCAGAGAACTCAAAACCAAGAGCAACATCTCAAAACCGAGACACTACATTTTCCTAAAATAATCAAATCCACCCTATCCCCTCCCTGACTACCAATGTAAGACTGTCCTTAGTACACATGGCAGAATCTCAGGGTCAAAACAGGGCCTCTTTTAGGGTCTCTCACATTTGAGGGGAAGCTGACAAACGGGGATGAACTATTTTAGTTCAAGAGTAGCTCCCATCAGGCTTCCCTGGTGGTTCAGCGACAGAATCTGCCTGCAAATGTAGGAGGCACTGGTTTGATCCCTGATCTGGGAAGGTCCCAAATGCCGTGGAGCAACTAAGCCCATGTGCCACAACTCCTGAGCCTGTGCTCTGGAGCCCGGGAGCCACAGCTACTCAAGTCCACACGCCCTAGAGCCTGTGCTCTGCAATGAGAAGCCCGCACACCAGAACTAGAGAGTAGGCCCCCGCTCGCTGCAACTAGAGAAAAGCCCACACAGCAATGAAGATCCAGCACAGCCAAAAGTAAATAAATAAATAAATATAATTACAATTCTTTAAAGTACAGCCTTAATCTTTTTAAAAAGAAAAAATTTAAAAATTAGCTCCCACCAAGTTTGTCCCATTTCCCTCCACTCTCTGGGAAAGGCGGAAAGGCGGCAGGATGATGGACAAGTACAGAAAGAACTGTTATCCTCAGGTTCCCAAAAAGCCCCAGAACAAAGCTTTACATCTTCGCCTGCAGAGATAACCACATCCAGTCATTACAACCAAAAAAAAAAAAAGAGAGAGAAAGAGAGACTGGCAGGCTGAGAACGCTCATCATCCATATAACCCGGCCCAATTTCTCAGTGTCCTCTCAAAGACACACCTCATCCTGTTCTTATGTTCGTAGGTACTGTTCCCCTTTCCTGATCTCATGTCCCCGATATACTCTTTCTGCTGTTTTCTACTACCTGTCTGTATGTGTCATGGTTTGAGCCTCTGCCTTCCAGGAGTCTTCCTCCTCTCTTTGCTGTACAGTCAGTGCCACGTGGTCTGTGTGTGTGCTCTGTTGCTAAGTCACATCTGACTATTTGAGACCCCAGAGACAGTGGTCTACCAGGCTCCTCTGTCCAAGGGATTTTTTAGGCAAGAATACTGGAATGGGTTGCCATTTCCCCCTCCAGGGGCTCCTCCTGATGCATGAATTGAACCCTTCTCTCCTGCGTCTCCGGCGGATTCTTTACCACTGCACCACCTGGGAAGCCTCCACCACATGACACACACAGTGCGTGACTTCTAAAGATTCCATCTCCTCAATACCAGCGAAACTCACAGGCCTTAATTTCTTATCCCAGTCGCCTCCCATCCTCCTTCTTAACTACCACATCCCCACACTCTACCCAGCCCCCCTTACCTCCTGCCTCCTGGCCACAGCGCCATCAGCTAATATCAGACAACTCCTAAGAACATTCAATCAATACTTGTTGAGCTGAAATGAATGGAATTGAACAGACTGGGAGCAGGTGTCCAGGAAAAGGTGGCCAATTGCTCAGCTGCCTCACACAAAGGCACAGACCATTGTTAAGATACAGGGCCTTAAGAGTCTGAGAGTAAATGAGTAGGGTACAAGATATCAATGAGCCAGTAAGGACAGCCCCCTGTCCCTCCACCAGGCAACTGGCTTGGCTTAAACCTCCCTTCTTCCTCCAAGGCTGTGTGGAGCTGCCCTACCTGTCTCTTATACAAATTCTCCGCCTAGGGAAAGCTAACTTCCCAACTACTCAAATGCCACATCTACCCAGGCAAAAAATAGCTGGCACAAACTACAAAGGTGTGGACCCCCCCTAGCTGTCTAAAGATTCTCTGTGGTAGGAAACCTGACTCACTCAATGTGAATACACCTCCTCTACACGTGGGGGGCCAGGAAAGACAACCTGGGGTGGCCAAAAATAAAATAATCAACATTAAAATGGAGCTTACAAACTGAAGTTTGAGTGGAGGAACCACTTAATTTCTCTTGCCTTCTACGATCTCCATCAGTGGGACTGAGAGTACCTACTTCAAAGAGGTTCTGTGAGGATTAAATGTGGAGATGGTGAAGTGAGCATCCTACTGACCCGAGTTTGCTAAGGGTTCAGTAAACACTAGCTGCTAAGGTTTTTACTGTTCGTGTTGCTGTGAGGATCCGATGGGTTGGAACGCAGCGTGAAGCCCCGTGTACACGGTGTACTGTAAAGTCACCGGGCCCCACCTGGGCTGGGAAGATGGGTGACACGTGGGCAAGCCGTCCACTCGGGCGAAGGGCTCCTGCAATCCTCTGCTTAGTTTCCCGGGCGCCCTGGGAACGCCCCCCGCCCCTTTCCCCCCCGCCCCGGCGGCTCTGGGGAGGCTGGAGAAGGAAAGGGGAAGAAGGCGGGGACGGGACGGCACGTACCTGCTTTCGCTGCACTCCTTCCGCTCCCTCACCCGCAGCCACTTGCGCAGGAGGAAGCGTTTGCGGCGCGGGGAAGCGCTGGGCGTGGAGCAATTGGACCACGGGGTGTCCTCGTCGCTGGAGGGCGTGATCTCGATGGATGGCAGCTGCAGGAACTCCTTGCCGGGCGCCAAGACGCCGGGCAGGTCCCCGCTCAGGCCGGCCTCCAGGCTCGGCTCCTGCACGTTCTTGGTGCGGCGCATTTTGAAGCGCCGGCGGCGAAGCGTGGGGGTCGACGAGCTGGACCAGACCGGGCTGCCCTCGGGCGCGCCCCGCGGCTCGGGCACCTGCAAGGCGGGCGGCTGCAGACTCTCCATCATGTTGGCCGCCGGCATGGGACCCGCTGCTTCCGCGCTGCCCCGGCGCCTCGCCGCCCGCCGGCCCGGCTCCCCGGCCCTCGCCCGCGGGGCCCGGCCTCTCACGTTAGGAAACGCTCGCCGCTCGAGCCGCGAGCGGAGCCAGCTCGTCCCCCGGAGCGCCGCGCGGGCGGAGGGGGCGCGGGGGCTGGCGGCGCGGCCGCCCGGATTCGAACTCGGCGGCCCGCCGCCGCCCAGCCACCCTCTCCGGGGCTCCCCTCGCGCGCCCGCTTGTTTTCCTTCGGCGGCGCTCCCTCGCCGGCTGGCGACCGTGCCGGAGCGAGACTGGGCGGCCCGCGCCCCCGGGGGAGGCTCGGCAAACTCTCAGTGGTTTGCGTTCGGCAGACTAGGCTGGGGAGCCGGCTTGGCGCTGCAGGGAGGCAGAGAGCGGGAGGAAGGGGTAGAGGAAGGAGGAGGACGGGGAGAGAGAGAGAGAGAGAGAGAGAGGAAGCAGACGCTGGATAAAAACAAAAGAGGAGGAGCAGGGGGCGAGGAGCGGGCAAGGGGGCGGGGGTCACGTCTGTTCAGAAGGGGCGTGCACGGGCGGCGACAGCTAGTGTAACAGTACCCGGGATCCCTGGGGAGGGACTCTACCTTCGAGTCCCGGCTGCTCCAATCAGCCTAATGAAACAGGATCACGGCCCAAACTTTCTCAAAGCGACGATTGGTCAGGCAGCTCTCATTAGTCTTAACTCCCCCTAGGAGGGGGAGCGGGGCGGGGTGGTGGTGGGGGAGAACCCGAGGAATTCAGTCCGGAATCGCCAGGGCCACCCAAGGATACAGGGTTGAGGGGGGGAAACTAGGAGACTCTTGGGGCCGGATTTCCTCTACCGAGAAAGGTGCTTTCTTTCAATCACTTGGGGTACAGATGGGGGCACAGGAAGCCCGGACACAGTCAGAGGGGGGTCAGTAAGGTTCCTAGAGGCTGCTTCCAAAATGACAAGCTGAGAAGAGAGGACTGCTCTGTGGAATAAACTGAAGACAGCAGACATGACATATGGGGGAAGGACAAACAGGACCTGGGAGACACAGGGCACAACGGGACCAGTCAGGAAAAGGGGGGTGGTCTCTACATCTTGACTGACCCTCTCCATATCAGAGCCCCATTCCATGCACAGAATAAAATTAGAGGAAGGTGAGCATGAAGGGTGTCCCAGGGAATTGAGGGTACTCCCTTTACATTTCTGGGGGTTGGGTCAATTCTGCTTCCACTTGCATGGACTGGGTCACAAAATATGTCCCCAGGTCATGGAACCTAGAAAGTCTGCGTCAGTCCTGTAGTTCCCAAGCTATGCTGAACCCCTCACTCTCTAGACCCAGGTTCCACCCTAAGAGACTGGCCCTAGAACTGATCCACCTCACTGAGGAGTCCTCTGTCAAGATTGAGTCTAAAGAGCCCAGTTCCTATAGCAAAGAAGTTAACACACACCCTCCCTCCCAGCCCAGCCCATCTGCCTCTCCAGTAAGTCTTACCTGTAAGAACCAAAGTAGAGATGTGTGTATGTGTGTGCTCGGTTACTTAGTCATGTGTGACTCTGTGACCCCATGGACTGTAGCCCACTAGGCCCCTCTGTCCATGGGACTTCCCAGGCAAGAATACTGGAGTGGGTTGCCATTTCCTCCTCCAGGGGATCTTCCCAACCCAGGGATAGAACCCACGTCTCCTGCACTGGCAGGTGGATTCTTTACCACTGGGCCACCGGGGAAGCCCCAAGTAGAGATGGGAGCTTTCAGACAGACCAGGAGGCACACAGATAATGCACCTTGAAGTCCAAGATGCGGTTCACCTTGTCTTTTCTGCCCTTTGTATGAGTCCAGGAGGGAACCGATGCCTTGTTTCTGTGCCAGGATGAAAGTCACAAAAGCATGTCACAAATGTCCCTAAACTGAGGAGAAACCACATTCCTAAAGACCACCAGAGCTCTGCGAGAAAACACACCCCTTCATGTGACAGCTGGCCCTGGGTCCACCATGCCCTGTAGTGACACCTGGGGAGGGGGGCATGGCTCCAGGCATCCTGACACTGCACAACCTCCCCAAGGCCGGGAATCTGGGGGAGTACATTTCGCTCGGGGCGAGAGAGACCGTAGCCAAAAAAACTAGAGCCAGTTGTTCAGTCACTAAGTTGTGTGCGACCCCGTGGACAGCAGCATGCCAGGTTTCTCTGTCCACTGTCTCCTGGAGTTGGCTCAAGTTCACGTTCATTCAGTCGAGGATGCCATTCAACCATCTCATCCTCTGTTGTTCCCTTCTCCTCTTGCCCTCAATCTTTCCCAGCATCAGGGTCTTTTCCAATTCCTGGCCAGAGCCAGACCACTCATAAACGTCTCCCTGGAAGAGTGGCCTATCTTGTTTCTGACTCTTTTCCACATCCGATCACTGGCTTTCTCAAGGGGGCTCAGTATCACTCTATTTTCACTCCTGGATGTGTCACGGAAAGGAGAAACCCCTTGCCATCAGGTGTCAGGCCGGGCAAGCAGCTGGACACTGCATCCGGCTCTGGGAACGCCAAGGAGGCCGGGCTGTAACTCCACTCTTCAGGCTCCGGAACTAAGCCACGGAGTTGCTCACTGCCTTGGATTTCCTCCAAGGATGAGCGCTCTGCCGGGGATCTGATAACTTCTTGGTACAGGGAACCTGCTTGTTGAGGGGCTGTTGAAGTCAGAGAGCCGGGTCTCAGGTGTTTAGCAGGCAACAAGAAGGTGAGTCACTACCATTCACCAGGAAGCCACAAAACACAACGAGACAAAACAAAACAGGAGGGTCCACAGACAGGTGCCCAAAGACCCCATGGGTACTTGGGGGAAAGGGAGAGTCACCAAGGGCAGCCCCCTTTGACGTTGACTGTGAGCCCTCTGAATTTAAACGTAGGCCTCTTAAAAGGAAGAAAACTCAGCAGTTTCCTCTTCCCACACACCTCAGCCACTTTTCCACCCACGAGAGATTCTGGATCTAAATTCCTGTGAGATTTAATTTAAGCCTTGTGCCCAGCAGTCCTGGAGAATGATCATTTACGTCTCTTCTGGCCTGAGGGAAAACCTCCTCCACACTCAATCTGTGAGTGTTTCACTTGGCTGGAAAGCAGACACGTGAAGCCCTCAACCACTGCCCTGGCTCACCTCCACCTGCACTCTTGGCTCAAGAAAAGAAAGTACTCGTCACCCAATAAAACCCAATTTTTTTAGGTCCAATAGTTAAGCCTTCGCCTTCCAATGCTGGAGATGAGGGTTCGATCCCTGTCGGGGAGCTAGGATCTCACATGTCTTGCGGCCAAAACTACCGAAACATACAACAGAAGCAATAGTGTAACGAAGTCAATAAAGACTTTAAAAATGGTCCACATCTAAAACATAAAAATTAAAAAAAAACCTTTCTCAAAGCACATCCACCAGAAACTAACACAACACTGTAAATCAACTCTGTGCTAAGTCGCTTCAGTCATGTCCGACTCTGTGCGACCCTATGGACGGTAGCCCACCAAGCTCCTCTGTCCATGGGATTCTCCAAGCAAGAATACCGGAGTGGGCTGCCATGCCCTCCTCCAGGGGATCTTCCCGACCCAGAGATGGAACCCATGTCTCTTATGTCTCCTGCATTGGCAGGCGGGTTCTTTACCACTATCACCACCCAGGAAGCCCCGAAATCAACTCTCCTTCAATTAAAAGAAAAATTTTTTTTTAAAACACATTCCTCATTCCACCACCCTCAGCTGTTTACTTGTCCCTATCAAGTAAGATGATAAATGGGACATTAGTTTGAAAATGAAATGCCCTCCAGCTACAAGTCATCATTACAGTGAAAACTCTACGCACATTGAGGGAAGAATGAAGTTTGTCCTTCTTTGGATTCTGTCCAGGGTCCTGTGTGTTCTGTTTGTAGAGTAACCTTTACACTTTCATAAAGAGCCTTCATACATAATATTTTATCTTCCAGTGACCCTAGCAGATGTTATTACCTTCATTTTGTAATTTATTGAAGTGAGACACAGAAAGATATCCAAGGTCGCAGATAAAAACACAATAACTGATCCATGACAAAGCCTGAACTTGAGCCAGGGTCATCTGAAGCTAGTTAGAGGCCACCCAAATCTCATCAAATGAATCAGCTCTGGACATCAGGTCCCTTGGAAGCAACATAATTTTACAAGCCTTGATCTTAGTTGGCTATATCACTAAACGACATGAAGCCATTCAGTTCCAACCGTTATTTTACAAGTGAGGAAATGGAAATGCAAAATTTTGAAAAACAATTTCTCAGAGGAGCTGGTGTCAGGGGGTCAGGACTAAAGAGCTTCAGTCACTGCATTTTTCCCCAAGTCCCCCCAGCCCCCCAGCACTCCTCACTTCTCCCCCATATTTGGCTCTCAGCTGACTCAGAGGTGCCCTCACCTCTGGACCTCCAGACAGGTGGTGCCGAAACACCCAGGCCTCCCTTCCCCCAGCTCACAGCCAGGCTTCTGACTTTAATGAAAGGAGCTCATATTACCAAGCAACTGTTGTTTATTCTCAACTGTTCAGGCTCCCTTTTCCTGCAGAAACAAGACACCCAGCACCTGTCTTATTACTCTGGGAGACCCACAAACTCCAGAGTCCATTATTAAGCAGGAAACTTCCAGGAGGGAACTGAACTGAAACATAGCAGCTATGAAGCTAGATTCCTCCCGGATGCACATCCAGGTGAGTGGGAAATGGAAGGAGCAGGCCCCCACAGACCCACATCCCTCCAGCCCCAAGGATGCCAAGGGCAGGCAACTCCCAAGAGCACATACAGGTGTGTCCCCTCCAACACGGCTGCCACAAGACAGTCAGTCCCCGCCCTCAAGGAGAGGACACAGAATCTCTCTCCCGCCTGGCATCAGAGTAGCCAGACCCAAGGGCTCCCATGGAGCGGAGAAAGAAGCAGGAAGTGGGCGTTCACAAAGAGGAACTGGCTGCCATCAGAGAAACTGGAAATTCTGATAGAACTGTGGATGAGGCCGTGAGAGCAGTGTAATAAACTGTCTTCAGATACAAAATGAAGCATGGCTGGGTGGGACACGGAAACTCTCCTTCTGTTACCGAGCAAGCAAAAATGAGTTTGGGACTTTCCCTGTGGCTCCAGTGGCTAAGACTCTGTGCTCCCATTGCAGAGGCCCGGGTTCAGTCCCTGGTCAGGGAACTAGATCCCACACGCCACAACTAAGAGTTCACGTGCCACAACTAAAGATCCTACAGGCCGAAACTAAGAAATCACATAAATAAACAAAAGGGGCAATGAGTTTGTGTAGCACTCAGGGTGGGAGATTCAGGTTAGATGATAAACATTTCCCGAGAGGAAGGCCAGGTAAGGGCTGTGGTGGATGATCAAAGATGGTCCTAGGGCAGCTTTCTCTGCACGGCTCCAAAGGTAACTGGAATCTGATTAGAGGCAGAGGCAAGGAAGAATTTTCTGGTAAAGGCCCAACCATCATGGATCTGTGGAGCCCAGATTCTCTCTCTTTTAAATAAAAGCAATTCACTTAGGCCTAAAACAAAGTCCATCTGAACTGATACATTTCTGACTCCAGCCATTCTGATTACCGGATACTAAACACCTCTCTGAAACTCACAGAAAGCTTTTGTATCTTGCACCATGACACAGAAATACAGGGACCAATGACCAGGTGGTGAGGGACAAGAAGCTGGCAGTAGGGACTAGGGAGACAGGTGGAATTGGAGACCGTAAACGTCAAGCTGTCCCCTGGTGGCTTGAATCTGCTTCTTCCTCTAATCCCTACCTCATTGCCCCAAGCACGAGCTCCCTACTGAAGCCACCAGTGTGGTTTCCACATTCAATCTATGTAGTTAGAAGGGGTCGGAGGGTGCTGGCTAAACACAACCTAAATAAAACCACGGTGGCCCAGCCTCACCTCTGGCTTCTGAAGAAAAGAAAGAGCTTCAGGACTTCTTCCCAAGTTTCAGTTCCCAAGGACTGTGCACTGGCAAGGCCTCTCAGCCCTGGGAAATGCACAAGGCTGACGGCGTACTTCCGCCAGCCTCCGCGGGGGTCAGGGTGAGCAATGACGTCACCCCAGGAGGACTGTCGCCAGATAAGCCTCCCTGGTTTAACTGCTCATCAAAAGACTTAGGGGTCAAACCAGACTCTTTTGCACAACACTTGGCTGACCCTGTTTTTTCAGACAGGCATCATCACTTGTCCTCTAAATCTTCCAAGGACATCGGGGCTGGAAAAGACTTCTGCAGTCACTCCACCCATCCATTCCCAGGGGAGGCAGCTGGCCTGCTTTGGGTGGTCTGCTGCTTTCCTCAGAAGGGTCCTCAAATACTGTGGGTGCTGTAAACAGTGACCGCGTGCACAGGCTCACATGGCTGCTCTCTGCTCTTCTAAGCCCTTCCCCCACTTACCAGCTATTAGATTGGGGGTGAGTTATTTAATTTCTTGGTGTCTCTGTTTCCTATCTTAAAAAAAAAAAAAAAATCAAGGTAATTAACAATGTCTCCCTCCTCCAGCTGTGGTGAGCCTCTGAACAGCATAGGGCACTTAGATTAGTGCTTTGCACATAGTAAGCGTGCTATAAATGTCGGGCTTTTTGTACCTAATTAAGTCTCCGTTATAAGACCTGTATTAGGAAACATGACTACTCCTGTTGATTTTCCATCCAGTTTAATTCTAAGAGTCCTTGTTAAGCTAGAGAACCACATGAGGTTGCTTGGTAAGCCCTGGGGAGACAGCAAGCTAAGAAGGACAAAGTGTGTGCATTGGAGCATACAGCCTAGCAAGGCAGAATTAATGAAGTGCAAAGTATAAGTGCAAACAGGTGTGAGCAGAAAATCAATTTTAACAAGAGGGAAAAAGGTGGTCCAGGCAGGCTCCATGGAGGCATTAGTACTTAAGACTTAAAGTATGAATTTCACTAGAAAAGATGAATGGAGCACTCTGGAGTAAAAGAACTGTTTGAGTAAGGGGACTGAAAAGAAGAAGAAGAAAAAGAAAACCCCTGGGGAGTTTTGGAAAATAGAGAAGTCAGGGCTTATGGAAGGACACATAGAGGAGGCAAGACAGGACAAACAAGAGGGTCAGATTGGTGAGTATTCAAAGTTTAGTTCTATTCTTTATTTTTAAAAAATATTTTATTTGTTTATTTGGCTGTGTCAGGTCTTAGTTGTGGTGTTCAGGTTCTCTAGCTGTGGAGTGGGGGCTTAGTTGCCCCATGGCATGCGAGATCTTAGTTCCCCGACCAGAGATGGAATCCACGTCCCCTGCATTGCAAGGCAGATTCTCAACCACTGGGCCACCAGGGAAATCCCTAGTTCTATTCTTTAAACAATGGGATGCTATTCAGGTTTTGCTGGGGGTTTTTTTTGGGGGTGTGATGTTATGGACCTGTGTTTGAGGAACATCAATTCTGGTGACAGTGTGAAATACATACAGGAGAAGCAAAAGCTGGGACACACAGAGGCCAATCCAGAGACTGTCATTCAGTCAGTCTGTGTTTTTGGAGTATCGACTACATGCATGCATGGCAAATACTGCAGGTAAGAGATGGAGACAATCTGAAACAGGCTGGGAGAAAAATGTGGAATGAGAGGAGATGGGCAAGGAAAAGAAGAGTTCTACAAAGATTTATTCAGAGATGTAGACTGGAAGAAAACCAAGAATGTGGGATGAATCAGAAGTTAAGAAAGGGAAGGAGCCTACTACAAGCCCGGCACCAGGCTAAGTGCTTCACACACAAAATCCCATTTGACCCTCCCAACCACCCCGAGAAATAGACATCAAAAGCTCCATGTTAGGAGGAGGAGAGATTTTAAAAGGTGCCTGACTTGCCCAAGTTCATACAGGGAACAAATGAAAGAGGAGCACAAATTTAAACCAGGGTCTCTGTGTTTTAAAACTCATGCTTTTTCAATTGCACCACATTTCAGAAAGGTAAGTGATGCCAAATGCCGTCACAAAATCAGGCAGGAGGAAGACGGAGAGAATCCCATTTTGTAATGGGTCGGTGGTGTTCTCTGTGGGAACAGTGGTGGTGAAAGCAGGAGAGGAAACGTGACTGCTACAGGTGGTAGAGTGTGGAGTGAGGCAATGCACGGAGGCTGCAAAACGAGACCACGAGTCCCAGAAACCAGGCAGTGAAAGGAGTGTCTTTCATTACCATTCATTTTTAAATAGTTATTGAGCATTTTCTATGTGTTCAAGTCTCTTCTAAGGATCTGGAATTAGACTGGGAAAATTGTGTGTGTGTGTGTGTGTGTGTGTGTGTTATTGTTGGTAGATGTTATGTTTCAGAGGAACAAAATGTGACTGTATGATTATGCCATTTAAAATGGAGTTCTGCCTATATCTAAGAACCTGAAGCTTGGAGGTGTACCTGGTAATCTAACAAATCAATCAAAAAGTATTTAATATGCCCAGATTCTAAGTATACCATAATACTGGGTACTGTGAAACGGTTCTGAAAAGTTTCTGTTACACCATTTATTTCTCAAAATAATTCTTGAATGTTTATCAAAGATGACCCTGGCTTCAAAACTTGAGGTGGCGGTGTGGGGAGAGCAGAGAACCAATTTAAGGACTACAGTTTAGTACAAAAACCTACTTTGATAGAGGCATGTATCAAAGGCAGTGTGATCCCAGAGGACAGAGAGTTTGATCCAGAAAGAACTTCATGAAGGAGGCAGTATCTGCCCAAGGTAGAAGGTTAGCAGAGGAGTTTTCTAGTTACGCTGGGGCAAGGGCGGGGGCATGCTTCCAGGCAGAAGGACCACCTACACAAAGGCACAGAGGTATAAAAGAGCGCAGGATATATTCTTGGAATCACACACAGAACAGTCTGGATCATAATGTTAGGTGATGGATGAGAGAGAGCAAGAGATTACATCTACTATCAATCTTCCTTCTTGCCCATTTAAACACAGATTAATTGAGCACGCTATGTTCTAAGTGCTGGAAAAAGGGTGGGGGAATTTGGGTATGCACATAACCAAGTCTGTGCCCTGGAGGAGTTTACATCCTGTTGATTACAAAATTCCAGAATGATGGAACAGAGATTTCAAAGATCTGACCTAGCCATCACTTTACCCTCACTGTTCATTCTGTTTTAGAGATTAGAGAAGGAGGCACAGGGAGGTTACAGACAGTTAACTAAAGTTGTACAGCAGGCAGGTGAAGTTTCACAGGTGACAAGGGGCTTTGCATGCAAAGGCCAAGACAAAGACTTGGAGGCTGAACTCACTCAAAGAGAAGGGCCCCAAAGGTCTAGGAAACAATTCGGTTCAAGCGCTTAATGGAACCACTTAAGGCTTTTATTTCCAACAGGAACTCGGCAGTTTCACCTCCCTTACATCAGAAAATTAGCCTCCTTTTACAGACAACCCTGGATCCCATGGACAGAGGAGCCTGGCAGGCCACAGTCCATCCAGTTGTAAACCAGTCAGACATGACTTAGCGACTAAACAAAAATAATAAACCCAGATCCAGAGTGGTAGAGATGTTGGAGCAGCTCGTGTGTGTTCCATTGCTCTGTCGTGTCTGACTCTTTGTGACTCCATGGGCTGTAGCCCACCAGCCTCCTCTCTGTCCATGGGATTCTCCAGGCAAGATACTGGGGTGGGTTGCCATTTCCTTCTCCAAGGGATCTTCCTGACCCAGGGATGGAACCCGCGTCTCCTGCATTGGCAGGTGGGTTTTTTCCCACTGAGCCACTTGGGAATTAGCCCAGATATTAGAGCAGTGGGCTCCAAATCACTTCCAGGGTAGAGCAGAACCGTGATAACTTCTCATGCTGGGGTATGAGGCTGAAACTGTAAAAACTGCCCAGTTTGTTCTGATGGGACATAACGGCATGTTTGCCAAGCATGACGGAGACACTGGCCTTTACATATCACTTCAAACAAAAAATTGAATTATTTTGTTGTGACACAGGAAGGCTTTTCAGCCATGGCTCCTATAATCCAAGAACATAGAGTACATTCCCATTGCAGCCCCAGTCGTTTATCCTTCTGCAAGAAGGGAGCAAGTGTAAACAATTCATTCCTGTAAAATTCTGCATTTAGTGGGAGCTGTTGCCTTGAAATGAAAGTCACACTTTCCAGTGTTCCCACTTTTCATGAATGGCCCACCAGCCTGGACCCTGGCTGTACTCTGGCCCCAACTGCCCCCTGGTGGCAATTCCGTTGCTCACATTCCCCCAACTCCCGTTCTGGGAGCTGAGATGCTGGACCACTGCCCTTCCGATTCACCTCAATTCAGTAACTGCACAGTATTTTAAACACCCTGAAATTGGAATTGGAGAATTTGTTATGCTGGGTAATCTCTGAAGTCTCTCACAGTCTATGAACTGAAAAGGTTTACTTCACTTTAAGCAATCCTGGTATATGAAAACACAGATTTTAAAAACATGAGTTGGGGCAACTCCCAACTAGTTGGGGCAGCTAGTTGGACTAGTTAGGTTAGGTCCAGTTAGGTTAGGACTCCAGACTCTCACTTCACAGGGCTCAGGTTCAATCCCTGGTTGGGGAACTAAGATCCCTCATAAGCTGCATGGCACAGTAAAGAAAAAAATTATATATATACACACACACACACATATATATATATATACACGAGTTGGAATGATCATCATTTAATAAAATCATTTCTTTTACCAAAATAATTCATTAAAATAGACTGTTTCCTTATGGGTAAGATCACTTTTATCCTTAAATTAAGTGACTTGAATAAGGCACATTCAACAAGGAAACCTCCCGCTGAATATCAGATGTCCACATGAACATAAAACATCACTGAATGCTGAGTGACCTCATTTCTTTATATTTCTAGGAAAAGAAAGCTCCATTTCTCATAACCTCAACCACTCCCATGATGTAAATTAGTACTTTGAGAAGACATATTAATTCTGTCTGACAGTTGGAAAGTTTTATGAGCAACAGACCTTCCTTAGGCAATAGAATTATAATCCTGAAAGAAACATCAGATACTTAGTCCAATCTCATTAAATATCTGGTCCATTCTTCCTCTGCCCTGTCCCACCCAGGGTCACAGATGAGAAACTAAGGCATTGGTGAGATCAACCCTGGACCAAGGTCATATAGCTGAAATGGAAATTGCTTTCTGTACATCAAATATCTTTTGGTCAAATTCTACCTTAATTGCTTTCAGGGTTATTCTGGAGGTCGTATTTTGACCTCAAAGAATAATTAAAATACAAATGGTACTAAGAAGTCCAAATACTCATTCTGCTTTTGTCCACACACATTCTGTGCGCATCTAATTCTCTCATAAGCCCACAGAGAGCAAGAAGTTAGACACAAATACCTCGCTAGAACTGATCTCAACACATGAATGATCAGATTTGCACAAAAGACATAACAATGTTTATTTACTTTTGGAAAAGCCTTTATGCTTTACACAAATAGAATCCCTTTCTGTGGGAAATTCCCCTCATGCATTTTAAATATTACTTGATGTATACACAACTTTGCAACAACACTACTACTTAGTAAAAGTATGTGTGTAAATAATCAATGTACACGTTCATATCCTTTCATTTCAAAGCAAATATATAATAACAATGGCTTGAACCATATGAAAAATCTGTTTCAGCTGAGCATAGATTAGAAATGTTCCAATGTCCTAAAAATTTGAAGATTGATCTAAAACTTCTTGAGCCAGGCACTCTGTTTTCTCAATTAAGCCTCACAAAAATCCTGAGGTTGTGCCAATTTCCCCATTTTAGAGATGTGGAAAACGAAGCCCAGAGAAATTAACTTTAGGTATTAAACTATGATTCAAACCCAAGTAGTTTGAATCCCAGTGTTTTCTCCACTCCTCTATATTACTCTATTTCAACTTCCTGTAAAAAATATACTTTCAGCCACTATTCAAACTGGTTCTCTCTGCCATTTTTTTGTGATGGCTTTCATTAGATTTGCAATCTGGTAAATAAATTGATATCTGGGGTTGAAATTCTGCAAACTAAGACATTCTGCTTTCCTAACTCAGTCAGTTTCTATTTGTTCCCTATTTAAAACACACCACAAAGCTAATACCAATTTCCTTGGGCCTTCCTACTGAATTCTAAATATTTTAAAAAGAAACTCTATCCCCAGTATTTGGCAGAACCCCCTTTGCCAGAAGTGCTTGCAAGAAATACTTTTCTTTGGCATGTTTAGGCCACCTAAACAGATTCTCATTTGCAGTGAACGATGTCCTAATTCCTAACTGGTACCCAAGTGTCTCTAACACCCCTTACCTGTTACAAAGTCCACCTGTAGATCTCAGGTAGGTCAGCAGGGCTCTATAGGTGCCTGGAGGCGTCCATCACTGAGACCTGTCCACCCAACACTCTAAGCGGGACCTGCGCACAACAGCTCCAGACTCCACTAAGTTAGTTTGCTTAAAACGAGGCTGGCCACCACCTGCTGAAATGGTAGCTTAGCAAACACTAAAGGCTTTTAAAAGTAAGTTCTCTGAGATCTTTGTGTTCTAATTTAGCTTCCAAAGGTAGATCTAACTTGTTTTCAGGACTTTGGAAGGCAATGGTTTCAATCTTGTCAGCCAGGGCAAAGTCTAGGTTCTTGAAGGCTGGCTCACATGATCTCATTCCCTGCAAGTTCAGCCCTGCATCCTTGGACCTTGGAACCAGGACAGTAGGTTTCATTCCCGCCAAAATAAAATCTCCCCAGCTTAACCAAAGAACAACCAGTCAGCGCTCATGGTCCCACTGGCCTACAGGAAGGGTCCCACCAGGATACTGGAAACCTAGGTTCCTTCCCTGCCTCTTTCTCACTCTCCCCTTTTCTTTCTTCCCTCTTTCTGTCCTTCTCTCTCTTTCTGTGTCTCTCTTTTGCACACACACACACACACACACACACGAGCAATTCTCCCCACTTCCTTAAGTAATCAGACACTGCTCAACCAAAAACAAATGGTGAGTTTCCCATCAGGGGAGGTAAGCAAGCAGAGACTGACCACGTTCTTGCACCGAGGTTGAGACCAGACGACACTGCAGGGCACTTCTAGGTCGAAGGCTGATAGTATCCTAGAGGTTCTGAGGTTCTGGAAAAAGCCCATACGTGTTCTTCTAATTGTTCTTTTATGACTTCTTCTCCTTTTCTTTTTTGAGAATGTCCTCAACACTCATTTAAATCAATCCTTACTTGTATATGGGCTTCCCTTGTGGCTCAGCTGGTAAAGAATCTGCATGCAATGTGGGAGACCTGGGTTGGATCCCTGGGTTGGGAAGACCCCCTGGAGAAGGGAAAGGCTACCCACTCCAGTATTCTAGCCTGGAGAATTCCATGGACTGTATAGTCCATGGGGTCGCAAAGAGGCAGACACAACTGAACGACCTTCACTTCACTTACTTGTATATATGTATATTAAAAAAAACCCCTTGGTGCACTTTACCCACACTGTTTTGCAACACCTCTTTTTCCACACCGTGTCATAATTACTGGCATGCATTTTCCACATCCCACCTCCCCTCAGACTGTATCGTCATCAAGGCAAGATTTCTGCCCCATTCATCTCTGTCATCCTGTTACAAAGCTCACTGCTCCACACGGTGTATCTGCTCAGTGAACGTCCGAGAGTGAAGATATGGTGGGTGGGGCAGTGCTGGGGGTGTAGGGGGGTGGTCTGAAGAGGCACCCAGTTAGCTTCCCATACATGCTCTCTGGGGACTGCCTGCCCTTCTAGAGAAACGGAGGCTGAAGAACACGGTCCGTTGCAGCCCTGCAGTGTCCCTTGGGACAGCTCTGACCATGGTCATTCCTTCCCTGAGATCATCACTACACTCAGCCTGCATCACATAGAGATCTCAGGAGAAGTCACCTGGGAAGATAACACTCTCCACCCAGAACATTCATTCCTGATTAACTAAAAGCTCAGGTTTCTTAGGTAAGGGTGTTTGGACTGTGGATCTCTGGACAGCCATTAAAGGAAGGAACCAGAATGCACTTGGAAACAGCTGCTTACCTATCAACTCTTAAGAAAACACCCTGAAATAGAGTTTAATCAGTTCTTCCTCAGTTACTGGTGAGGGCCTCAGTTTAACCATTGCTGCAAGAAAGGAATTCATCCTACTCTCTTCCAAAGATCTGCAGACAGGCCAGCTTCCCTGTGTGGGAAGCCCAGGCCCTCCTGAGCTCTGGAGCTGCCCTGCGCTCCAGAAAATAACCATTCTCTGCCATGATTTCCTGTCCAAAGAATGTCTGCCCATCTTGATTATAAGGCCAATGTTAAGTCACAATTTAATTCCCCTTAAATGACTACTCATTCCATTTGAGTTGCAAATCGGAAAAAATACTTAGAAGAAACCAACCCCCACATTTTATAGATAAGGAACTTGGTTCAAGAAGTGCCTCTCTCTGTTGGCTGCCTTTGATAGCCTGTTTATTGTGGTATAAAAACGAATTTAACCTATTAATTACTGAGCGGGTGAGTCCAGAAACACAGTAACACACATTTTGTAAAATATATATATATATAAACTTTATTTTAAGAACAGTTTTAGATTTACAGAAGTTACCACGTGCTTGTAAATGCTAAACTACTTCATCCTCCCTGTTACTGTTTTACTAACAGTGCTCCCTACAGCACATTGTCAAAATAGCTTGTTTTCCATTTTATGGGCACAAACCACCTTATATGGGTAAGGGTTTGGCCTAGGTTCCAGGAACAATTTGCCTGTTTTCTCAGGGAGAAATGCTACAAAGAGCAATTTATGTACACAGGTTGTATGCTGAAGGTGCGGAGGGAATTTTAAATCGTATCAGTCCAAACACAATCACAGTAAGAGTAGCTAATATTTACTGCACACTTACTATAAATCAGGCATGATCTCAATTTATCCTCAAATCACCCCAATGAGGAAGTTGTTCTCTCCATTTTCAAATAGGAAAAGAATGAGGCTTGGAAAGGTCGTGTAAAAGACACATAGGGACTTCCCTTGTGGCTCAGTGGTTAAAAATCTGCCTCTCAATGCAGGGGACGTGGATTTCATCCCTGGGCCAGCAAGATCCCACATGCCTCGGAGGAACTAAGCCAGAGAGCCAAAACTACTGAAGGCCACGCACCCGTGCTCTGCCACAAGAGAAGCCACCTTGATGAGAAGCCTGCACATCGCAACTAGAGTGTAGTCCCTATTTGCTGGCAACTAGAGAAAGCCCTCGTGCAGTGAGGAGCTGGCACAGTCAAAAATGAAAAAAAAAAAAAAGACACCCGGCTAATCAGCAGCTGGACTGGGTTCAAACTGCCAAACTGAAACTAAGACGACTGTGTGGGACTCCTGGGTACAGAAGCCTTTCTATGTCCTTCCTTTCTTGTTGGTAGGAAACAGACTCCAACTTCCATGACCTTCCCTGACTTCCAAAGGGCAGATTCAACAGTTGCTAATCAGGGAAAGGGTGGGTGATGCAGAGACAAGGGAGGAGGCCATCGAGGCCAGTTAAAGGAGTGCAGGCTCTGCATGCATCCTGATTCTTTTTTTTTTTTTAGTGCCTAAGTGACACTGATTTTTTCTTATTTATTGGGATATAGTTGCTTCACGACACTGTGTTCGTTCTGCGGTACAGCGAAGTGAGTCAGCCAGCCACACGTGTACCCATACCCCTCCCTTCTGGATTTCCCTCCCACCCAGATCAGCACAGAGCGCGGAGTAGTTTCTGGAGCTACACAGCAGGCCTGCCCTAGTTCTCTGTTCCGTGCATAGCAGTGTATACGGGTCAATTCCAATCTCCCAATTCATCCCTCCCTGCCTTTTCCTGCTTGATGTCCATACATTTGTTCTCTACGTCTGTGTTTCCTCTATTTCTATTCAGTTTATGAGCAACTCCACCCTTGAACCATTGCTATAAAACTCCTCACCGAATCAAACCCAGGGTTGGGACGCACAGTTTCTGAGGGGCAGGAGCCCACTGTATCCCCCTTTGCCTGACAAAGCAATAGAGCTATTCTTTCCTACTTCACCCAAAACACTGTTTCAGAGGTTCGATTCAGTACTGGAGCACAAAGGCCAAGGTTTGGACATCACGATCTGATGTCAGAGCTTGTGCTCTCTCCTGGTTAGCTACGTGGAATGACCTCCATCTTCGATGTCAGCATCTTGGTTCTAAATTGGTACCTGATTTGATAACTAATTTATAAGCCTATACTACACACTTATGGCAACTGCCTTGTAAAAATATGCATTTTTAATATCCATCACATGACCTGTTTGAGATAAATGTCAATATTGGTATGTGCAGACATGAACTCTCAAAGCTGGCAGACATACCTGCATATCCTTGACAATTACAGCATACTTTCCAGTTATAGTAAGCGTCTAATACTCGGACTTGCCTGGTGGTCCAATGGTTAAGAATCTGCCTGCCAATGCAGGGGACACAGGTTCTATCCTGGTCTGGGAAGATTCCACATGTCACAGGGAAGCTACTGAGCCTGAGCACCTAGAGCCCGCAATCCACAAGAAAAGCCACTGCCGCGAGAAGCCCATGCACCGCGAGAGTAGCCTCTGCTCAGAGCAACTAGAGCAAGCCTGCGTGCAACAATGAAGACCCAGCGCAGCCAATAAATCAATAAGTAATTTTGTTTTAAGAAACTTACAATACCCCCTGATTTCCTCATGCATCGTTGACAGTATGATAAAGCAGTTAAGTGCAAGGGTCCTGGAATTACAATGGTTGGGTTCAAAGTTTGGATCCACCATTTATTAACAAGTTTTAACTAATGTCTCAGTGCCTCAGTCAGCCCTTGGGAAAGATCAGACTGTTAACAACAGCGCCTGTATTACAGGCTTGTGGTAGCCGATCAACAAGGTTATATACATTAAGCACTTGGCACAGTCCCTGCTGCTGCTGCTGCTGCTGCTGATTCGCTTCAGTCGTGTCCGACTCTGTGCGACCCCATAGACGGCAGCACACCAGGTTCCACTGTCCCTGAGATTCTCCAGGCAAGAACACTGGAGTGGGTTGCCATTTCCTTCTCCAATGCATGAAAGTGAAAAGTGAAAAGTGAAAGTGAAGTCGCTCAGTTGTGTCCGACTCTTTGAGACCCCATAGACTGCAGCCTACCTGGCTCCTCTATCCATGGGATTTTCCAGGGAAGAGTACTGGAGTGGGGTGCCATTGCCTTCTCCAGCACAGTCCCTAACACACAGTAAATGCTAAGAGAAGTCAAAGCATGTATCAGTTTTGCACCTGCAATCGTGTGTATAAGCATTGATACTAATCACTAATGTAATAAAGTGCACTGAGCATCAAGGAATGTCTGGTTGCACGAACACACCAGGGAGCCTGATAAAAATCCACTTCATACAGTGCTACACAGCTGCTCATTTGAGCAGCTCCCCACTTACCAAAAAAAAACATGAATAAAGATGAGGTCAACATAATAGCTTAAAATACAGGTCTGCTTCTCTTAAGGCCTGTAGAGAAGAGGAGGGTGGAAAATGGTAACAATTGGTACAATTATGATCACGATCATTACTATTATCACTAGTATGAATAGAACTCTCAGCTTCCAGCATCTCAGATTTCTGTGCTTGCCTTTTCTACGGGAACTAGAGAATGCTTGATTGCTTCCTTACAATGGGAATGGTTTTACCCTTTCAATTACCATCTCCATCACACTCCACATAAGTTAAAAGATGGCATTTGGGTCTTCTATTCAAGCGGGTGATCTTTCTATCCTTTTCATTACAGGAGAGGCAACTGGTAAAGCTAATGCAATGTACTGTAACTAATGCCTTGGAAATGCCCAAAGCACGACAATCTTAATCCACTTTGAAGGCTAACTCTGTTCAGAATGTGAGGCTTTATATTAAGCTGTATGTTAGAGCAAAATCAGCTGCAGGGGAAAATCCTCTTTGAATCAGAGTGAAACCATTTATATTTATTTCGAAAACTAAGAAGAGTCTGATGACAGAAAAAAACCCCAAACAAACGTCAACAGTAAGATACTAATTTAACCCTTGGCTGGGCTACAGCAATGGCAGCTTTGTGAATTCTGCACAAAGTCCAAGTATGTGCGCCTGATATGTGGAACCTTTACGGGCATCACGGAGCCAACAATTAACAGGGACTCAATAGAAAACATTCAAGTCTCAAAGTCTACTGTTTTACCAGGAAAGCAAAATGGCAAAAGTCAGTGATTAAACGGTGACTGACAAGAGAGGACTCTCTCGGACTTCCCTGCAGGCTCAGTGGATAAGCGTTCACCTGCTAATGTAGGGGACACAGGTTCGATCCCTGGTCCGGGAAGATTCCACATGCTGCGGAGCAACTAAGCCCGTGCACCCAACTACTGAGCCCACGTGCTGCAACTGAAGCCCATGTGCCTAGAGCCCGTGCTCAGCAACAAGACAAGCCACCGCACTGAGAAGCCTGAACACCCCAGCAGAGAGTAACCCCCACTTCCGCAATTAGAGAAAGTTCTTGAAAAACAACAAAGACCCAGCACAGCCAAAAAAAAAAAAAAGCTGAAAAAAAAAGAAGGTCTCTTGCTCATCATGCAGGTTCTCAGCTCCTCAAAGAGGAACCAGCAGAGGGGGAGCCCCAAGTTTCCCCTCTGATCTCTCTTTCACTGGAACATTCCATTCATTCTCGAAGTTCAAAGGACAAAACAGGATGTGCAAATGACTCCTGAGCTCTTGTGGAAGCTTTCCAATGCCCCCTATCCCATGATTACATATTCCTCATATTGGTGGATCGGTTCTCCATTCCAGACAGGGTCCCCCAGCACAGCCACTGGTGCAATGAGAGAGAGATCACAGCGAGCACCCCATAGCTCTCATTTTGACAGTATATGATGTGCTGCATTTCTCAACGGTAGAAAGGAGTGATACCGGATAAAGCGGAACCTCTCTCCTTTACTGGTTTAGAGGGCCGGAAACCACGTGTGCCCCACCTTCCAGTAAAGGGGAGAGCCCTGACCCTCGGGTGAACTCAGGGCACACTGTGATATAATCGGTGCTCTTTTCCAGGCAGATAATACTCAAACTCAAGGTGGATTCTGTCTAAAAACATACTTCTAAGGTGAAAAAGACAATCTAAAAAAGAGTGGACATACATGTATGTATAACTGACTCACTTTGCTGTACAGCACAAACTAACTGCAAATCGACTATACTCCAATAAAAATTAAAAAAAAAAGAAAGAGAGTGGACACAGGTCTTTGAGTGTCTTGGCTTAGAAAATGAAGTTGGGGACATCCCTGGTGGTCCAGTGGTTAAGACTCTGTGTTCCCAATACAAAGGATAAGGGTTTGATCCCTGGTCGGGAAACTAAGATTTCACATGCCACATGGTGCGGATAAAAAAAAAAAGTTAGACAAGTTATGGGGAAAATAGTACACTTAGGGAGTGGGGCTTTATCTAATAGCACCAAGATTTTGTGAAGTAACGTGGAAAAACAGGTAAGAGCCATCAGCTATTAATTTTCCTGCGTCTAGGAGTTTTGTGATTTGGAGGAATGGGGTTTAGGAGTCAGGGAGACCTGAATATAAAGAGGCTTGAATTTCTGCTGGTCTTAGAGTCGTGCAGATGGAGCATCTCAGAAACATCTGAGCACAGTTGATTTTGTTCTAGAATATTTGTTTCTGCTCCGTCTCAGTAGGAGACTGGAGCAAACAAGTCTTCTCCTAGACCCTCTTCTTCTTCCTTTACTCCATCCTGATACCCTCACTCCCCTTTTCCTCCTCCATTTCTTTCTTTTCTCCCCCTGCCTTTTTACCCACTTCTGCTTCTGCTTCTATAAACTCCTTTTCTCCTTGTCCTCGAAGTTCCCTAAAGGTCTGGTCCCTGTCTCCAGAATCACCACCCTCCGCCTGCCCATTGGCCTCCCTGAGTTTATTAGAATGAGAAATGTCTGGTGGGCAGTGGACATGGAGCACTCATTTCTAAAGTCTCATCTTGAGACTCAATAATTCTAACTCCATCATAGCTTGAAACTAATTGGAACCCAGTAAGGCTAAGTCACACACCTGTTTTTGACCTCGAAATACAGCTAACTACCTTTAAAGAAAGAAGACTGTCCACGCCCTAAAAGTCTGTTCTGAGTTTTGCTGCTCTTATTAATTTGTTCCTGATGAACAACATTGTCAGGCACCTAAGTCACCAACTTTTTTTTTCCATTTTAGCTTTTCATTTTTTATTGGAGTAAAGCCAATTAACCATGCTGTGATAGTTTCAGGTGGACAGCAAAGGGATTCAGTCATACATATAATGTACATATACATATACATTCTTCCCCAAACTCCCCTGCCATCCAGGCTGCCAAATAACATTGAGCAAAGTTTCCGGTAAGTCACTAACTCTGAAGGCAGAAGTAAGACCCATTTCTCACAAGTAGATATTTACAGGAAGCCATGTGAACTGCAGGCAAAGGTCCTAGAGTTTCAAGCCAGGAGGTAATCAGGCTGTGTTATGGTAACTCAGGACAAGAGTCTGGACAAAGGGCGTATTCTAAAAACCAAAGAAAATAAACAATTGACCGTCTCAGAAACTCCCGACTGGTTGTCAGGGCAAGAAAGGGCAGGCCAAACAGATAAAATCAGAATTGCCTCAGAAGTTCACAGGTGTCAAGATAAGATCCTGAGAGATGGCCACCAAAATAAAAACTCATGTCTCCATAGCCCTTTTAAGTAAAACACTTCTACACCAGTGAGCAATATGATTTTTACAGCCCTCTCAATAAAGGAGGAGAAGGCAATGGCACCCCACTCCAGTACTCTTGCCTGGAAAATCCCATGGATGGAGGAGCCTGGTAGGCTGCAGTCCATGGGGTCGCTAAGAGTTGGACACGACTGAACGACTTCACTTTCTCTTTTCACTTTCCTGCGCTGGAGAAGGAAATGGCAACCCACTCCAGTGTTCCTGCCTGGAGAATCCCAGGGACGGCGGAGCCTGGTGGGCTGCCGTCTATGGGGTCGCAGAGTTGGACACGGCTGATGCGACTTAGCAACAGCAGCAATAAAGGGAGTAAAACAGGCATACTGTTACTTAATAGACAACAGAGCAGGATCAGAGAAATTATGGGACTTGTGTGAGTCCCATGGTAAGAGGCAAAGGTGGAATTTTTCAGCCAGGTGGGCCCCTTCCAAATTACCATAATTATGGAAAGTGCTTACCTGGTAGTTAGGTGGTAAGACAATGACATGTTGGGTCTTCTTAATTCCCCTTCCAAGGTCTGTTCACTACCTAAAAATGTCTAGGTCATCAAATTATGTAATGAAATTTCTTTTTCTCTGGCTTTTGGTAAAAAGTACTCCACGCAAACACCAGAAAAAAATTAAAACAAGAGCAAAATTTTATAATAAATATAAAATTTATTATATAATTATGGTTATATTTCAAACATATAATCATAGTTAGACTATTATATAACTATATATGTTGTTGTTTAGATGCTCAGTTGTGTCTGACTCTTTTGTGACCCCATGGACTGTAGCACTCCAGACTCCTCAGTCCATGGGATTTCCCAGGCAAGAATTCTGGAGTGGTTTGCCATTTCCCTTCCTAGAGGATCTTTCCAACCCAGGGATCAAACCCGAGTCTCCTGCAGTGGCAGGAGGCTTCTTTAACACTGAGCCACCAGGGAAGCCAATATAGTTAATTACATAATTATATACCCATCAATTCCTTGTTGCATAGGGAATCCTGCCAAACTTTTTCAACATGACCTATAGGCAATAGCCACCCAAGAAAGTTTGGGGTGGGATAAGGGTGTCCCAGAATTCTTCTAATTTCATCCTATCTTTAGGAAAGCAGTGAGCTATGTCATCCATTTACACACTCAATTCATTCAATTTGTGAAAAATAAAACAAAATCTGATCCCTTGGTTGGATAATTATTGGTTCTGTGTTCCAATACCATAGCTTAAAAAAAAAAAATTCTGCAAAACATTTTATTTAATCAATATATGACCATGTATTACATTTTTTCTTTTGCATTTTTAAAACTTTATTTTTAATTGGAATATAATTGCTTTACAATGTTGTGTGAAGGTTCTGCTGTACAACATGAATCAGCTATAAGTATATATATGTGTGTATATATATATATATACACACACCCTCTCTCTTGAGCCTCCCTCTCACTTCCCCTTCCACCTTTCTAGGTCATCACGGCGCACCAAGCTGAGGTCCAGGTGCAGCAGCTCCCTACGAGCTATCTATTTTACACGTGATAGTGTATATATATCAATGCTACTATCTCAATTTGTTCCACCCTCTCCTTCCACCACTGTGCCAACAAGTCCATTCTTTACATTTGCATTTTTATTCCTGCCCTGCAAATAGGTTCATCAGTACCATTTTTCTTGATTCCAAATACATGAATTAATATATGGTATTTGTTTTTCTCTTTCTCACTTACTTCACTCGGTATGACAGACTCTAGGCTCATCCACATCATTACAAATGACCCAATTTCATTCTTTTTTATGGCTGAGTAATATTCCATTTATATATGTTCCACATTTTCTTTATTCATTTGTTAGTGGACATTTAGGTTGTTTCCATGTCCTGGCTATTGTAAACAGTGCTGCAGGGAACATTGGGGTACATGTGTCTTTTTGAATTATGGTTTTCTCAGGGTATATACCCAGTGGGATTGCTGGGTCATATGGTAGTTTTTAGTTCTTTAAGGAACCTCCATGCTGCTACTGCTGCTGCTGCTAAGTTGCTTCAGTCGTGTCCGACTCTGCGCGACCCCATAGATGGCAGCCCACCAGGCTCCCCCGTCCCTGAGATTCTCCAGGCAAGAACACTGGAATGGGTTGCCATTTCCTTCTCCAATGCATGAAAGTGAAAAGTGAAAGTGAAGTCGCTCAGTCATGTCCGACTCTTAGCGACCCCATGGACTGCAGCCTACCAGGCTCCTCCATCCATGCGATTTTCCAGGCAAGAGTACTGGAGTGGGGTGCTATTGCCTTCTCCGAGGAACCTCCATACTACCCTCCAATACTACAGTTCTAACATAACCTAGACCCTGTATCTATACCAAATAAAAGAAGTGGCAGGGCGAGCTACCAGTTATACAACTAAACAACCAGCTGTAAACACATAGCAAAAGGGCAGGCAAAATCCCCCTTGGGTTTTTATTCTGGGGTAATGCCCACATTCTCTTCTGTCTCACAAAGTTTTCTATTAGTGTCCTGGTCTTTTCTGAAAGCAGCTGGGAAAATCTGGGTCCAGGAAGATTGATCAGTCCTGCAAGGTTACCCAGCAAAACAGTGATTCCTGTCTTGGGGTTCATGATGAGGCTCTACAGTCAGCCCCAACTCATGTTCCAAAGTTTAGCTATAATACCAAAGGCAGTTCCTAAACCTCATTCACAGAGATGTACATTCTTTCATTTGAAATTGTCAAGATTATGATCCTAACACCTGAACCTTCCCCTCATTATAAGAAAACAGCCTTAGAACCTTGGATTCATGACCATGTGAAACCACCTTGGGGGCAGCAAGCCCTTGTCTCTCATTCGTGGAAAAACATAGAGTGTGAGTCTTACAGAGCAGAGGCTTTTCCTTGATGAAGGCTGGATTGGCAGTCTAGTGCAGTACTAGATACATAAATGGATTCCATAGATAACTTTCAAATCAGTGAATGGCCCTGCATGTTCAATTTTGGGAGATGAGAGACAGGAGTGTCAGCCAAATGACTGATTATAGCCTCGGCGTTCAGGGGCTCTGACTTGGCCGGGTGTATTTTCAAAAGGTCATTTTGCCAGCCTGTAATTGCAGGCTAAAGTAAGTAAACCAAGTGCTTACTGCCCCCTGGTGGTCAAGATGATTTCAGATTCTAAAGTTCCTGGCACTTCTAATCAATGAATTTAAGTATCCTGGTAGCCAGGAGTCTGCAGGTTTTACCCAGCCCCTTCTCCAAACAGTAGAGTTTTGACTTAAGGGCCAGAAAGATTTCTCCCCAGTCCCAAGGTCCGCAAAGGAGGCTTTTCATGTCTATACTGAAAGATGAATATGTCAAGGAGCTGAAACAGAACCTTTTAAATGAATTATCTTTCAGTGAATGGTCTGTGGTTTCAAGAGCTCCTAGGAAAAAAGAAAAGCATTCAAGGAAAATAATAATTTCCTGTCTGGAACACTGAGATTTCTATCTATTCGAGATTATCAGGTCAGGTCACCCTTAGAAACAAACAAAAAACACATCCAGGAACTCTTTTAGACTTTGAATTCCTAGCATTTCAAGATTGCATTCCCACTTCATGGAAGGAAAAGCTGAGGGTCCAAACCAATTGCTGGAAAAATGCTAATTATCCTCTCAAGTCTAAAGAAAGGTTTTCAGTTTTATTTTAATGTATGGTAAGTGAAAAAAAAAAAAACAACTGCTACAGAGGTTTCCTTTTTTAAAAAATGTTTTTTTTGATGTGGGACATTTTTAAAGATTTTATTGAATGTGTTATAATATTGTTTCGTTTTTTTTTTCAATGTTTTGATTTTTTTGGCCTCAACGTATGTGGGATCTTAGTTCCGCACCCCCTGCATTGGAAGGCAAAGTCTTAACCACTACACTGCCAGGGAAGTCTCTGCTACAGAGGTTTCTAAGGAAACATCACATGTACAGGGTTTTCTGTGTTTTATCCCACTTGTTGGCTCTCTGGGATCTAGAGCAGTGTCTGACATATCAATACATAATTGGTGAATGAATGAAGCTTAAAGAGAAGGAGCTGCTTTTTAATGGAAATTATTGCTTATTGGAGAGGATGCCATCTCCTTCCTTGAGAATCACTGAAGACAAATTAAATCCTCATTTATCTTAAAAATCATAGAATCTTAAAAAAATTATAGACTGTGACGCTGGAAGGAACCATAGAGATCATCAATTTAATCTCTTCATTTGGTTTCTTTCATTTACATCACACATGAGGAAAATGAAAATCAGAGAGATTAAACAACTCACCACAGGTCAGACAGCAACTTTCTGGCGGACCCTACAGTGAATCTAAGTCTTCACTCCTGACACTTTCTAAAAGAACAATGATGTTCCAAGTTTTCGGCTGTGATTTACTGTGGAAATACATCATGACCCAGTACACATCCACATAATTACACACATAACACTAAAAAGAATTTCATGAAACAATATCCACCTTCTCCATGTAATTAATGTACCCTGGACTATTGTCTACTCCACTTCATTTTTTATATATTATTCTGATCACAACTCACTAAATTAATTTCACAACTAACAATTTAAAAAACATTCTGCTAGAGCATCTTGCCTATTACGACTTTTCAGGCTGAAGTCCTCCAGAATCTTCTTCCATGCAGAAAAGAACTAGAGTGAGCAGGTCACTTGGCCCAAAGAGCCCAGTTTTATGACTCGGTGGAGGCAGTAATATCTCCCACTGTCAAGTTTCACTTCACTTTCAAGAATGCAGTCCCAGTGACCCTGCTCTCCAGCCAAAGTAAGTAACCACACCAGTGTGTTCCAGGACACAGACCAGGGCCATGGGCGGCAGCCTTGTCCTTGGCCTTGACTGGCTCTCTAACCCACAAGTTAGCGGGATTTTGGATCCTTACATAAAACAGCACGTCCTTATCTCTGCTGCTGTCATTCCTGGGGGAGGGGGCGGGGGCAATCGGAAGAAGAGCAGGGAAGGGGTAGAGCAGGACAAGTAGGTGGGTCTGAGGTTATCAGCTACATGAGTAGGTGTGAACAGATGGAGTGCTTAGCAGTCTTCAGGAGCCAGGCAGCCTCCGCCTCCCTTGCACACAGGGTTACACATCACCTTCCTTCTCCTAACCCCATTTGATTACCTCCTCTCCCTCCATCTCTTCCCCTGACCTCCTCTACCAAACAGTCTCTCTTTATCCCTCTCTCTCATGCTGAGATCATTAACATGATGGAGAGATGGTTTCTCAGCTATTTCCCTTCTGACAGGTTGGAACCTTCTCCTCTGACTTCCCACTTCCCCACTGAGAATCAGCAAGACAGGATTTGGCAGGGGGCTGCCTTGCGGCAGCCATGGCTGAAAGCTTCCCCATAGCAACCTGGGCACATTCCCACAACACCAGGCGGGATTTCCAGGGCTGGCAACTCACCCTTTCAGAAGCCGTGCACAAGTTGCAGGCTGCCCCAGTCTCTTCCCAGTAAGACTCCAGCTGGCTGCGGGGCTGTGTACTGAAGGCAAAGAGCCAGGAGGGGAGCTGGACAATGCTTTGAATATATATTGGCCCTTTCAGATATTCTCAGACAGCTTTGGAGCTTAGGGCTCCAGGTCTTAGGTTCTGCTTGTGAAAGGGGAAGATTAGAATGAACTGGGAGGCGGGAGAAAACTACCAGCTCTGCCACCAATGTGCTGTGAGATGTTAAGTCAGTTACTTAACCTCTGGTTCTCAGTTACCTCATTTTTAACATAAGGGTTTTTTTTTTTAATGATTTCTCAATATTTATTATATCTCTAGTAAAGCAATATAATAGCGATATATACTATCACTATACATATAGAGAGAGAGAGAGAGAGAGAGCGGAGAAGGCAATGGCACCCCACTCCAGTACTCTTGCCTGGAAAATCCCATGGATGGAGGAGCCTGGTAGGCTGCAGTCCATGGGGTCGCTAAGAGTTGGACACGACTCAGCGACTTCACTTTCACTTTTCACTTTCATGCATTGGAGAAGGAAATGGCAACCCACTCCAGTGTTCTTGCCTGGAGAATCCCAGGGATGGGGGAGCCTGGTGGGCTGCTGTCTGTGGGGTCACACAGAGTCGGACACGACTGAAGTGACTTAGCAGCAGCATAGAGAGAGAGAGAGAGAGAGAGAGATACAGAATATTTAGTAAAGAATATTTAGTAAAGAATCTGCTTGCAATGCAGGAGACCCTGGTTCAATTCCTGGGCCAGGAAGATCCCATGGAGAAAGGATACGCTACCCACTCCAGTATTTCTGGGCTTCCTTTGTGGCTCAGCCGGTAAACAATCCACCTGCAATTCAGGAGACCTGGTTCAATCCCTGGGCTGGGAAGATCCCCTGGAGAAGGGAAAGGCTACCCACTCCAGTATCCTGGCCTGGAGAATTCCATGGACTGTATAGTCCATGGAGTCACAAAGAGTTGGACACGATTGAGCAACTTTCACTTTCACATGCTTCAGTAAAATTGTAATATCATTCTAATATACAAATCCCAGATTCACAATGAAGACATACATCTTTACCAAATGAGTGAAAGTTGCTCAGTTGTGTCCAACTCTTTGCGACCCCATGGTATGTCCACAGAATTCTCCAAGCAAGAATACTGGAGTGGATTGCCATTCCCTTCTCCAGGGGATCTTCCTGACCCAAGGATGGAACCCAGGTCTCCTGCACTGCAAGCAGATTCTTTACTGTCTGAGCTGCCAGGGAAGCCCACCAAACTAAGTACAACATAATTAAAAGTTTCCTGCTAGAATTGGGCATTTCCCCCATAACAAGATTTTATTTTAATTTAATTATTTTAAAAACTAAAGTATAGCTAATTTACAATGTTGTGTTAATTTCAGGGGTATAGCAAAGTGATTCATATATATATATATATATATATATACACACACACACACACATATATTTTATATATATACATGCTTTTTCAGATTCTTTTCCATTATAGATTGTTATAAGATATTGAGTATAGTTTCCTGTGTTATACAGTAGGTCCTTGTTGTCTGTCTATTTTACATATAATAGTGTGCATATGTTAATCCCAAACTCCTAATTTAGGTAGATTCAAATTTTAAAACAACAAAAATTAATCGATCACCTTCAGTGGTCCCCTTCAGTAGTTCAAGGAATTAATTATCTTGAAAGTTGGCAAATAAATGAAGAGTCAATATTTATCGTTTTTTTTATCTAAAATATCAACTACAACAGTCATCAAATAGTCACCAAGGGGAAGCACCTCTTTTTTAAAGTATTGCAACAAATACATAAAAAATAAATAAGGAGACATCAGCGTTTTGCAACATCCAATGAATTGATGAATCTAGCCAATGAGCATCAGCGACTACTAAGATCACAAAAAGATGACAGATGCCACATGCTCCCTGCGGTTGAACCCACCAACAAGATCTACTCAGATCAAACCTATTCAGGCCAAACTTCTGGGTCCAGCAACCAATTTGCAGGCAAAAAAGTGGACAGATAACTAATATCAAACCTATTCAGGCCAAACTTCCGGGTCCAGCAACCAATTTGCAGGCAATAAAGTGGACAGAGAACTAAGATCAAACCTCTTCAGGCCAAACTTCCGGGTCCAGCAACCACTTTGCAGGCAGTAAAGTGGACAGAGAACTAAGATCAAACCTATTCAGGCCAAACTTCTGGGTCCAGCAACCACTTTGCAGGCAGTAAAGTGGACAGATAACTAAGATCAAACCTATTCAGGCCAAACTTCTGGGTCCAGCAACCACTTTGCAGGCAGTAAAGTGGACAGAGAACTACTGAACAGTATTATGAGTGTGCAGGCAGCACCATCCAGACTGAGAAACCCCAAGGTTGTATGCCCCGAGTTCTGCATAAAATCAAATGTAAAGAAGAGAAACTGATGAAAAGTGAACCTGGAGAGGGACAGACGTGTCGACTTATCAGAATGAAAAAGACTACACTAGAATGTTGGGAGAGTTGCAGCTAAAAGATAAAACTACAAGGAACCACCAGGAAGTGATCACAACAAGAGCCAGCAGGGCGTTACTCAGGGTGGGGAGAGTCCGTGATTGGATCAGGAGACAGAACAGAGGAAGCCAATCGAGTTCTATTGCTTGTGTATCATTCCCTGTATTTTAATTCAAAATAAAGTGTTTCTTAATTTTTTAAAGCAGAAAATAAATTTGTTGATTCAAGTTTGCAAGTATCATGATATCAGGTGCAGCTTGATCAAGGGGATACAAATGATGTCATCAGGGCTCACGTCATCTGGTTCATGCTTAGACAGGTAGGTAACTCTCAGGATTTCATCCTTCCAGTTGCAAGTTCAGCAAAAACAAACAAACAAACAAACAGCAAGTGTGTGCCCCAGGCAGAGTTTTTTTTCTGTTTGTTTTTAAATGTTTATTGGAGTATAGTTGCTTTGGGTCTTTCCGGGTGCCTCAGATGGTAAAGAATCTGCCTGCAATGCAGGAGGTGTGGGTTCCATCCCTGGGTCAGGAAGATCCTCTGGAGAATGGAATAGCAACCCATTCCAGTATTCTTGCCTGGAGCATCCCATGGACAGAGGAGCCTGGTGAGCTACAGCCCAAAGGGTCACAAAGAAATGGACGTGACTGAGCGACTAACACACACACACACACACAGTTGCTTTACAACTGTTAGTTTCTACTATAAAGCAAAGTGAATCAGCTATATGTATATATACATCCTGTCCGAATTTCCTAAGTTGTTTTTTTTTTTTTTTTTTATGAGCGAGGAGAAAATCACCTTCACTTCCTGACAGAGATAGAAGGATGGGTTCTGGAATTCTAAATCTGCAAAGTGACATGGGTTGTGATGATAAGGATGGTTGTGGGGCCACAAGTGGCAGGAAGTGGGGGAGGAGGCAGAAAGGCCAAGGCTGCTCTGGCTGCAGAGCTTTGGAGACTTGGCCTTAAATCTTGACTGCCACATCCTGGCTGGGATGCCAGGAAACTCGGCTAACCTCTCTCATCTCATTTTCCTCATCTACTAAGTAGAAATAACATTTTCTGCCTTGTCATTGTGACAATCAAGTAAGAGTTCACAGCACAGAATCTGGCACACAGTAAGTACTCAAAACAAGCATTCTACTGTTATTATCATTACTACTATTCTTATTATTACCTATCTGATTATTGTGCTCAGTTGCTCCTCAGTCACATCTGACTCTGTGCAACCCTTCAGACTGTAGCCCACCAGGCTCCTCTGTTCATGTTTTTTTTTTTTTTCAGGCAAGAATACTGCAGTGGGGTTGCCATTTCCTCCTCCTGGGGATCTTCTCGACCTAGGGATTGAACCCAAGTCTCCTGCGTCTCCTGCATTGGCAGGCAGAGTCTTTACCTGCTGAGTCATCAGGGAAGCCCATCTGATTATTAGGATGCCCCTAACATTGTGACCCATGAGCAGGCTGGAAAATAATTTCCAGACATGGGGCAGAATGAGAGGAGAATAAAGTCAGGCGTGGAGCCCTGTACCAAGGTCACAGGGCTCCACACCTAATATAGATAGAAGTAAACCAGAAGGTGGATTTCTCCTTCAAAAAGGGAAAACAAGGGACTTTCCTGGTGGCCTAGTGGTTAAGCCTCTGAGCTCACACTGCAGGGGGCACAGGTTTGATCCCTGGTTGGGGAACTAACATTCCACCCACAGGACACCAGGCCAAAAAAAAAGGAATACGAGAACATAGTCCCTTAGAGACACTAGTGACGGGGCGGTTATAGCAACAGAAAGCACAGCTCCTCAAACCTTGCACTGGCTGTCCCCAGTGTGACGTGTCCCCGGTGGACACACTGCCTACTTGATCCACTCTTTCTCTTCCCTATGAAGCAAGCAAGCAGGCTTCCACTCGAAGCCACTCTCATCAGAAGTCGCGCCCATCGGTCTGACACTTCACATTCTTGGTTCTTCTGGTCCCTGCAGCGTGGAAAGCTCGGGGCACCACTCACCGTGTCCATTGGTCACTGGAGCCGCTGTGTGTGAGGAAGCCTCCAGGACAAACACGGAGGGAGACAGCAGAGCCCGGTGCTTCCAGGTCGCCTTAAGGACAAAGCCTTTGGAACCTGGGAAGCACCGGACGGGAATGGGCTGTGAAGCCTCCAGCATCCAAATGGCCAGCTGTCTTCTGCTCTCCTTACTTTAACGTCTTGGGCATGAAAGAAAGAGCCTCCTGTGCCATATGGGGCTAAGCTTAGTCAGTACCCCTTCAAATTATTAGTCAGTTTCCCCTCATCCGTGAGACCATGGCAAGTTACTTAACCTCACCGTGCCCTCTTTTCTTCATCTATAAAATCTACATAAGAGAATCTGCTTCATATGGTTGTCATGGAGCTTAATTGAATTAGGAAAGAGATTGCTTTAAACAATTCTTGACACAATGTCTGTTAAAAAAAGGCTGCGTTTCGTAGCTTTCTGAATTCGGGTACTAAATTCCATCCTTTATTAGTTCAGTGATGCCGGGGAAGTTGCTTTGCCTCTCTGCATCTCTGCTTGTTCATCAATCAAATGGGGATAATAATAGTGCCATGCTTGCTGGATTGATGTAGATATGAAATAGATGATGCAAAAAAAGATTCTGGTTTACACAAAATATTTAATAAACATTAGACATTATTATCCCCATAATGCCAGATAATAAGCAAAGTTTTTTTTCTTTCCTGGCTATCCAAAGAAGAGCAAAATGCACAAAATATTTTGATAGGATACTGGGTAGACAGACATCCTCTAAAGCAAAGTCCTTGTCTTCAGGCACTTTGTTGTTTTCGGTTGCTAAGTCATGTCTGACTTTTCAACGCCATGAACTGCAGAACGCCAGGCTTTTCTGTCTTTCACTATGTCCCTGAGTTTGCTCAAACTCATGTCCCTTGAGTCAGTGACGCCATCCAACCATCTCATCCTCTGTCGCCCCCTTCTCCTCTTGCACTGAGATGCTCCTTTTTTTAAAACATGTATTTATTTGGCTACATCTGGTCTCAGCTCCAGCATTCGGGATCTTCACTGCATCATGTGGGGTCTATTGTTGTGGTGCACGGGCTCCAGAGTGGATGGGCTCAGCAGTCGTGGCACGCAGGCTTAGCATGTGGGATCTTAGTTCCCCAACCAGGGATGGAACCCTCACTCCCTGCATTGGAAGGTGGAGTCTTAACCACTGGATCACCAGGGAATTCCCCTATTATGGGGTTTTTGAGATGAAAGCCCATAATGTGTTGAGAGGAGGTTGCAATAGCAGCTTTGAGAAGAGGCTGGAGTCAGTTGGAAGTGGAGAGGCAATTCCATTTGGACAGAACAGTACACGTGAGAACAGGAACGTGTGAAAGTCTATGTTTGGGTATGACTGGGTATCACTGGATGGAGCAGAAGAACTATCAACACTGAGAGAGAGAAAGTGATGAAAAGAGAAAGCTGTTGACGTATGAAAAGCGATGGACAGAATAAGGTTCTTCTTCCTAATTGGGAGGCAACGGGAGTGACAGGAAGTCTGGTTTTCTCAAGACAGTTTTCATTTCATCTCTGCTTCATGCATAATTACTAAGAACACCCTGCTTCACTCTCAAAAGTACTCTGGCTTGGATAAGAATTTATATGATCATCTCAGCAACAAGAAGCCTTCGTCGTTGTTGTTTAGTCACTGAGTCGTGTCCAGCTTTTTTGTAACCCCATGGACTGTAGCGCTCCAGGTTTCTCTGTCCCTGGACTTCTTCAGGTAAGAATACTAGAGTGGGCTGCCATTTCCTCCTCTAGGAGATCTTCCCCATCTAGGGATCCAACCCCCATCTCCTGCTTTGGCAGGCGGATTATGTATCGCTGAGCCACCAGGAAAGCCCCAAGAAACCTTCAAACTCTTTTAAAAACAGAGAGCAAAGGAGTTGAATATGGATGGTATTATCAGAATTGTATTTTATCAAGACTCAGCAGGTACTTCGATGGGATTTGCGCTCAATAGGGAAAGAAATTAAACAGGGATGGGATGATCATTCAGAGGCTATTACAGCTTTATTGGAGGCAAAAGTAAAAACAGTCTCAACTGAGGTGCTGGCCAAACACGGAAGGCAGCCTGTGTGCTAAGTTGCTCAGTCGTGTCCGGCCCTTTGCAACGCTGTGGACTATAACCCACCAGGCTCCTCTGTCCACGGAATCCTCCAGGCGAGAATACTGGAGTGGGAGCCATTCCCTCCTCCCAGGAGCTTCTCAACCCAGGAATGGAAGCCGGGTCTCCGGCTTCAGCAGGCAGCTTCTATACCACTAGTGCCACCTGAGAAGCCCCCATCAAGCCACAGGAACACCCAATATAAGAGAACAGTGTTGTTTTTCCCCTTCAGAAAAAGGGTCTAGCCCCAGTGAGCCTCACCCTTCCACCTGAACAAGGGCCGAACCTGTGTCACTAACAAGCTATCATAGAAATGATGGGGTGTGACTTCTGATGCCAGTTCATAAAAGATGCTGCGGCTTCCTCCTTGCTCTCTCTCTTTCTTGGATCACTCAGTCTGGAAAAAGCCAGGTGCCATGTTGTAAAGATCCCAAAACAGCCCTATGGAAAGGTTCATGTGATTAGGGACTGAGATTTGTCATCTCCAGCATGAATTCACAAATTCACCAGCCCTCTGTGTGAGCCACCCTGGCACTGAGCCCTCCAGCTCCAGCCAGCACTTCAGATGCCTGTGGCCCCAGCTGCCATCTGAGTACAATCTCATGAGAGGTGCTCAGCCAAACCACCCTGCCAAGCTCCTCCTGACTTCCTGACTCACAGAAACTGTGTGAGATAAAAATGTTTATTACCACTTTACCCTGCGAGGTTTGGGGTAATTTATTATGTGCCAAAAAACAGGAGATCATAAAAATAAAAATCAAAGGATAAAAATGAATTGCATGTAGAAGCCTAGAGTAACTGGCATGTGGATGGGTTCTGTTCCTAGTTTCTCCTTCAATTACCACCAAGTGATGTTGGTGAATTTACCTAATACACAAGTCTTGGTTTCCTCAACTGTGAAATAAGCAGGCCCACCAGTGACCTTCAGCATCCTTTCTATTAACACCATTAAAGTGTGAAAAAGTGAAAGTCACTCAGTCGTGTCTGACTCTTTGCAACCTCTTGGTTGCGGGCAACCAGGCTGCCTCCTTTGCAGGCAGATTCTTTACCGTCTAAGTCACCAGGGAAACCCCAAATTAAATGATCCCATTATTCGAAAAGCATACTTATTAGTCGCTGAGCAGAGTTCAGAAATTATCCCATTTGGGACTTCCCTGGTGGTCTAGTGGTTAAGATTACACACTCCCAAGGCAGAGGCCCTGGGTTTGATCCTTGGTTGGGGAACTAGATTTCGCATGCAGCAACTAAAGATCCCGCATGCCACAACTAAGATGGAAGACTCCGCTTGCCGCAACTAAGAAGACCCAGAGCAGCCAAATAAATACAATAGATAAAAAAGAAATTATCCCATTATTTGGAGGGCTCTCCATGTCTCTGACCTCATCCTGTTCAACTGTCTTATCAATCACTGAATTGAAAATATGCAAGGCATTCTTGTCAAAATCAAAGATGATGGAAAATCCTTGAGGGAAAGCTATTGCACTGCTGAAACCAAATGCTTGAGAAGCTTGAAATTCAGGAACAAGGAGCCAAGTATAACAAGACACAATGTAACAGACTCATAGACAGTCTCTGAAGGTCTGAAAACTCATCCCTAGGAGCATAAGAGTGTGGTAAGAATAACATTCTCTGTGAGTCAATCATGTGGACCAGCTGCCAAGGAATGAGTCTACCTGTCTTGTACTAAATTTACTCAGCAATCACTCAGGCAGGGTACTAAGCATCAGGGCCACAGCAATGACTAAGACACATATTTAGGTTACATTTATAGAATTACAGAACCCAAAAATAAGCGAGGAGAGAGCCCCAGGACGACCTTGCTTGACCAGATTGTATTTGATCTATAGAAAATTATAGAGTTTAATCTGAGAAGAGTTAACCAGAATGAATATGGAGCTCAACGTAACCAGAATCAAACAACATTTATTAAGTGGCTGCTCTGTATGTCCCGTCCAAGGACAAACTGTCCAGAGAGAAGAAAGGGTGACTTAGGATAAATCTTGTCAAACTCACAACACATAAAGGACAGGCGGAAGAAGAGGATCTGCAAGGGACCAAGTGGGAGCTGCAAGAAAAGTGGGAGAAACATCTGGAAGCTAAACCAAAAATGTGTTTCCAAGGTCACCAGCATGTGATCCGGTACTTGCCTCTTCATCCAATCTCCTCTACTACCCTTGTAACTTATTCACTCTAGCCCAACCATATGGGTCTTAGGGTCGTTTCTCAAATATCCCACACTCTTTTCTCTGGGTCATTCAGTGTCTTCACTATTCCCACTATCCAAGGACAGTCCAGTCCCTCACTTCATTCAGATCCCAACTCACGTGCCACCTCCTCAGAGATCTTACCTGGTCTGACCCTGATTGATTTCTCCTCTCATCACTTATCACTCAACTCCCAACATTTTATAAATCTACTTGCTCCTTTATTAATTATTTCCTCATCTCCCCCAGCCCCATATATACACGTTGATCCCACCTGCCTCTTTCCCTGATGAATCCACACTGCACAATATGCAGTGTGTCTGGAACACTGTAGGTGCTTTGTAAATATTTGCTAAGAGAATTAATTAAGTCAAGATGCCGAGGAGGAATTCACTAATCTTGACAAGAACAATTTCAGTACAGGAACAAAAGGTCAGGCACATAGGGGACAATAGAGGAAACAAGGTCTGAGAAAGCAGGAGAGGATGAGATCTGAAACACTGATGGTGTAATTAGCTTGAGATGAGAGACAGGAACCTTAACAAGGCAGGAAGGACAATGAATAGAGCTCCTTGATACAGGGTTAAGAAGTTGAAAGAGTCCTCATTTCATGACTGCTGGTTTTGTTTTTTTTTTTTAAGATTTTTTTTAATGTGGACCATTTGTAAAGCCTTTACTGTATTTGTTATGATATTGCTTCTGTTTTTATGTTTTGGATTTTTGGCTGTGATGCATAATCTTAGCTCCCTGAGCAGGGACCAAACCTGCACCTTCTGCATTGGAAGGCAAAGTCTCAACCACTGGACCACCAAGGAAGTCCCATGACTGTTGTTTTATTTTCAAAGTAGTACTAAGGAGTCACCCACTGCGATATAGTGGGGAATGTGGTGGGACCAGGGTTTGAGGACACTGGAATAAAGGAAATTTGAAATGCTCCCTGTGAGCAAAGCCAGGCTGCAAAGTGAGTTCAATAAAAGGGCAATGAGCACAGGAGGACAGTGGCTGAGTAAAGGCTCAGAGAATTAAGTGGGGGAAAAGGTGAAACCAGGAGGGAGTTTATAGATGGGGTTGTGCAAAGTGGTCAAGAGACTGACCTCTACTTGGTCAAAGAACAATGACTCCCCCCTCCCCACCCCATCACTAACAACCTGTGGAAGGGACAGTATCACATCTATACTGTAGAAGACATGAGTCACAGGGTGGGGGAGAGGAAGAAGCATCTGTCTTCAAAAAAAAAAAACAGAAAAAAATCATGGAGTTTTCCCTGGTGGTCCAGTGGTTTAAGACTCCACCTTGCAATGCAGGGGACATGGGTTCCATCCCCGGTCAGGAAACTAAGATCCCACAGGCCACAGAGCAACTAAGCCTACCCATCACAACTAGAGAGAGTCCTTGTGCTGCAAAGTAAGATGCTACTGAGTCAACAAAGACTCCCCTTGCCACAAAGAAGACCCCACGTACGGCAACTAAGAGCTGACACAGCCAAATGCATTAATAAGTATTTAAAAAAAAAAAAAGAAAAATCACCATGGAAAACTGTATCTGACATGATTTGTGTGTGAGACTAAAGCCAATAGGCAGCAATTATGAACAGATCTGACCCAAAGTAAAAAAAAAAAAAAAAAAAATGCTGAGAATCATCAAAGTTGTAAAAAGTCATAGAAAGATAAAAAGCTGTCTCTCGGGTGGGGGACACTCATGTCCAGAGGTGCTCAAGGACAGAGTGGGATGTTACAGGGTGAGAGGATCTGAGGAGAGCAAGAGGTATGATGGAGACGCTGGTGAGCCTCAGGGTTGCCTCATAGGCAGGTGGGAGGGAGAAAGGGGGCCTACAAACAGCTGAGGGCAGGGGCTCCTTCCCACTTCTTCCAGAGCAAACTGCAGTCTGTATATAATTTGTATATAGTATACAAATATTATATATATTATAAACAACAGAAATTTCTTTCTCAGGGTTAGGGGGGCTGGCAAGTCCAAGGTCAAGACACGGAAAGATTCAGTGTCTAGTGAGGGCTTGCTTCCTGGTCCATAGACGGCTGCCTTCTCCCTGAGTCCTCACAAGCTCTCTGGGCTCTCTGGGATCATTTTCAGAAGGACACGAATCCCACTGATGAGGGCTTTGCCTTCCTGACCTCGTCTCCTCCCAATGGTCCCACTTTGAAATACCATTACTCTAGGGATTAGGTTTCAGCACATGAGTTGGTGGAGGGCGGGGACGCATGTATTCAGTCTATAGCACTAGGCCACACAGGGTACTCTGAGGGTTTGAGCAGGTTGATGCTTGTCTATATGCACACCAAGAACCAGAAAACAAAACTTTGAGACCTCTGAGGGTGCCAGAGCTTGCATCCAAGAAGTCGAGGAATCTGTTTCCTCCTGTGTTTTGTGGAACTCTTAAGGGGAGAAGAGAAGCTGGCATGAGTGCTGTGTCCTCAGTGGTAAGTGTAGTCACTCAGTCATGCCCGACTCTTTGCAACCCCATAGACAGTAACCCGCTAGGCGCCTCTGTCCACGGAATTCTCCAGGCAAGAACAGGGGAGTGGGTTGCCATGCCCTTCTCCAGGGGATCTTCCCAACTCGGATCAAACCAGGGTCTCCTGCACCTCCTGCCTTGCAGGCAGATTCTTTACCATCTGCGTCACCAAGGAAGCCAGTTCTGTCATTAAGAAGCCTTCAAAGCCCACTCACCATGGCACAAGACCCCAAGCTCCCTGAAATGACCATCTTTGATTTGCTGTGCAAAGAATGCTAACTCAGAGTCTTTGGGGATTTTCTGCTTTCTCCTTTCCTTCCAAATACAGTCTGTCTGTGATGATAAACACCAGGCCTCACGTGCGTGTGTGTAGGCCTGTGTGTCAGCAAACACGCTGCCTTTCCAAAGTGTGTGGAAGCGGCTGTGAGCCGTGACTCCACCAGAGGGCTGCGCCAAATCAACCCTCCTCTGGAAAATCTTCCTGGGGACACTTCGCATCCAGCCATTACTCATAAAACCAGACGGTGCTTCTTAAAGTGCCAGCATCCTGGTACTCAAGAGCCTTGCACACCCAAACTGGGGTGACCTGTAGTTCTTCCAGGAGGCACAGGGACTGCCTCTGGCCACCTCAGACTCTCTAATCTCACTTGCCTCCCCAAAAGGACCCAAACACAAAAGACCTCTGCCAAAAGGCCCTCGGAGCATGTAGCAAATGATTACAATCTTGGTCCAGCTGGCACTGAGCAAATGCATGGTGTACTCATTCAATACACACAAAACAGATTAGACATCCCTTCTTGCTTCCTTTTCAAGTTTCCCAGGTGGCACTAGTGGTAAAGGACCTGCCTGCCAATACAGGAGACATAAGAGATGTGGGTTTGATTCCTGGGTCCAGAATATGCCCTGGAATAGGAATGGCAACTCACCCTAGTATTCTTGCCTGGAGAATCCCATGGACTGGTGGGCTACAGTCCATAGGGTTGCAAAGAGTCAGATATGACTGAAGCAGCCGAGCATGCAAGCATGCCTCCCTCCTTTTCACATACCTGAGACCAGGGCTGATGGGACCAGCTCCATTTAGATGGGCCCAGAGGGGTTAAAAGACCTGCTAAACATCCTGCAGCTGATGCAAGGGATTTGCCTAGTGCCCATTGAGAAGGCTGACCACCAAAAAATTGATGCTTTTGAACTGTGGTGCTGGAGAAGACTCTTAAGAGTCCCTTGGACAGCGAGATCAAACCAGTCAATCCTAAAGGAAGTCAACCCTAAATATTCATTGGAAGAACTGATGCTGAAGCTAAAACTCCGATACTTTGGCCACCTGCTGTGAAGAGCCGACTCACTGGGAAAAACCCTGATGCTGGGAAAGACTGATGACAGAGGACGAGATGGTTTGGATGACATCACTGACTAAATAGACATGAGTTTGAGCAAATTCCAGGAGACGGTGAAGGACAGTGAAGTCTGGCGTGCTGCAGTCCATGGGGTCACAAAGAGTCAGACACAACTGCATGACTGAACAACAACCAACAAGGCTGTTGCTACTTCCGGTCCATTGAGGCCAGGAGACACTGGGCAGCTCTCTGTGTTTTAAGATAGAAATAGGCCAATAGGAAACCAAGAAGGTATACCAACCAGCACAGAAATCAAAGATGAAGCATATTTTAAGAAGAAAGATGGAACCGGGCATGTCCAACACTGTAGAGTGAGCTCTTTGGAAACAGGCCACCTGATTGGGCATTTGGGAGTTAAGAGAGTTCTGAGATGATTTGTGGTGCAATGGTAGAAAACAAATCAGTCTGAAAGGAGTTAAGAAGTCAAGCAGCAGTGAGGGACTTGGTGAAATGAGCATGTGATGATTTTTAAAGAAAATCAGAACAGAAGGAGAGAATAATAGCCAACCTATGGCAGGTTAGAGAGGCATTAAGGTTCAGAGAGAGGTTTCTTTGTGAGTATATTTATAAAGATGAGAGAAGCACTGAAGAGCAAGGGATGGAAGATTTAGGAAATAATTCATTACCCAAAGCACAGGCAGAAGATTTATGAGGGAAAGAAAAAAGGCAGCATTATTAGACACTTAGCATGAGCCAACTACTACACAGGGAGATAACATTGATATAGATAGGTAGAGATAAGCAGTCGTTAGATCTCAGATCAACCACGAAAGTTTAATATTACCCACCTTTTATAGATGAAGAAACTGGAAGTTTAGTAACTTGCCTAAAGCTCACATTTAATAAGTTTAGCAGAGCTGAGATTTCAAGCTACTATTATTTACCTCTAACAGAAGCAGAAGATATTAAGAAGAGGTGGCAAGAATACACAGAAGAACTATACAAAAAAAAACCTTAATGACCCAGATAACCATGATGGTGTGATCACTCACCTAGAGCCAGACATCCTGGAATACGAAGTCAAGTGGGTCTTAGGAAGCATCATGATGAACAAAGCTAGTGGAGGTGATGGAATTCCAGCTGAGCTATTTCAAATCCTAAAAGATGATGCTGATGAGTGCTGACTGCATTCAATATGCCAGCAAATTTGAAAAACTCAGTAGTGGCCACAGGACTGGAAAAGGTCAGTTTTCATTCCAATCTCAAAGAAAGACAATGCCAAAGAATGTTCGAACTATCATACAATGGCACTCATCTCACACGCTAGCAAAGTAATGCTCAAAATTCTCCAAGCCAGGCTTCAACAGTACATGAACTGAGAACTTCCAGATATTCAAGCTGGATTTAGAAAAGGCAGAGGAATCAGAGATCAAATTGCCAACATCTGCTGTATCATCAAAAAAGCAAGAGAGTTCCAGAAAAAAATCTACTTCTGCTTCATTGACTATGCCAAAGTCTTTGAATGTGTGGATCACAACAAACTGTGGAAAATTCTTAAAGAGATGGGGATACCAGACCACCTTACCTGCCTCCTAAGAAATCTGTATGCAGGTCATGAAGCACCAGTTAAAACCAGACATAGAACAACGGACTGGTTCCAAATTGTGAAAGGAATACCTCAAGGCTGTATAGTCACCCTGCTTATTTAACTTATACACAGAGTACATCATGCAAAATGCTGGGCTGGATGAAGCACAAGCTGGATCCAAGATTGCTGTGAGAAATATCAATAACCTCAGATACGCAGAAGACACCACCTTTTGGCAGAAAGAGAAGAGGAACTAAAGAGAATCTTGATGAAAGTGAAAGAGGAGAGTGAAAAGGCTGGCTTAAAATTCACCATTCCAAAAAATGAAGATCATGGCATCTAGTCCCATCACTTCATGGCAAATAGTTGGGAAACAATGGAAATAGTAACAGACTTCATTTTCTTGGGCTCCAAAAATCACTGCAGATGGTGACCACAGCCCTGAAATTAAAAGATGCTTGCTCCTTAGAAGAAAAGCTATGACCAACCTAAACAGCATGATAAAAAGCAGAGACATTACTTTGCCAACAAAAGTCCATAAAGTCAAAGCTATGGTTTTTACAGTAGTCATGTACGGATGTAAGAGTTGGACTATAAAGAAAGCTGAGTGCCGAAGAACTGATGCTTTTGAATTGTGGTGTTGAAGAAGACTCTTGAGAGTCCCTTCAACTGCAAGGAGATCAAACCAGTCAATCCTAAAGGAAATCAATCCTGAATAGTCATTGGAAGGACTGATGCTGAAGCTGAAGCTCCAATACTTTGGCTACCTGATGTGAAGAACTGACTCATTGGAAAAGACCCTGATGCTGGGAAAGATTGAAGGCAGGAAGAGAAAGGGACAACAGAGGATGAGATAGTTGGATAACATCACTGAATTGATGGACGTGAGTTTCAGCAAGCTCTGGGAGTTGGTGATGGACAGGGAGGCCTGGTGTGCTGCAGTCCATGGGGTTGCAAAGAGTCAGACACGACTGGGCAACTGAACTATTTACCCCTAGAGCCCACGTACTTTCCACTTAATCAAGATGCCACAGTTCAGAAACAAGGTTCCTCATTGCTGTGGGAAGAAAGAAACAAAATCAGTGGAAAGAGAGACAGATTCTGAAGTAGAAACACTCTTTTTTAAATATCTTTATTTTATATTGGCATATAGTTGGTTAACAATGATGTGTTAGTTACAGGTATACAGCAGAGTGATTCAGTTATACCCATACAAGTATCCATTTCTTTCTCAAATTCTTTTCCAGTTTAGGCTATTACAGAATATTGAGCAGAGTTCCTTGTGTAGAGTAGGTCCTTGTTAGTCATCTATTTTACATATAGCAGTATGTACATGTCAATCCCAAGGGGCTTCCCAAGTGGAGCTAGCGGTAAAGAATTCGCTTGCAATGCAGGAAACACAGGAGACACGGACGGCTTCGATCCCTGGGTCCAGAAGATCCCCTGGAGGAGGGCGTGGCAACCCACTCCAGTATTCTTGCCTGGATAATCCCATGGACAGAGGAGCCTGGTGGGCTACAGTCCATGGAGTTGCAAAGAGTTAGACACGACTGAACCGACTTAGCACACACACACGTCAATTCCAAATTCTCAATCTATCCCTCCCCCTCTCCACCCTTTTTCCTCCTGGTAACCGTAAGTTTGTTGTCTAAGTCTATTGTAAGTGTGGGAACAATCTTAGGTACAAAGCCAGGTGAACACCTTAGTGTTCTCAGGAAACAATCATATCTTACCTGAAATTACACATTTATCTCTGGCCAAGTGCTGGAAAATTTCCATGTGGCCTCCATATCTACCATCTCTATCTCACCGTCTTGCTCTGTGACCCTGGAGGCTGACACTTGGGAACCATACACCTGGTTCCCTTGCCTTCTGGCTTCTGATTGGGTCCTGCCAAGGGAGGCGATAAAGACCATAAAGAAGGCTGAGCGCCAATCAAACTGCGGTGCTGGAGAAGACTCTTGAGAGTCCCTTGGACTGAAAGGACATCAAGCCAGTCAGTCCTAAAAGAAATCAACCCTGAATATTCATTGGAAGGACAGATGCTGAAGATGAAGCTTCAATACTCTGGCCACCTGATGCGAAGAGCCGACTCACTGGAAAAGACCGATGCTGGAAAGATTGAGGGCAGGAGGAGAAGGGGACGACACAGGATTAGATGGTTTGATAGCATCACCGATTCAACAGACATGAGTTTGGGCAAACTCCAGGAGATGGTGAGCGACAGGGAAGCCTGGTGTGCTGCCATTCATGGGGTCACAAAGAGTCGACACGACTTGGGGACTGAACAACAAGGGGAGGTGATGGCTGGAGACAGGAGAACAGGGAATAGGGACACGGCTTGGACCACAGCTTTCTCCTGCCACATCACCACAGATCAATCGGGTTCTTGTAAAAAGGCCACAGCTCCGGTCAGGAAGCCCTCTTCTAGCAGTTGCCACCCTTCAGGGTGCTTCATTGTCCCGTGCTGATTTCTCTTATCTCTCCCACGTCTTTGCAAAGAATCTCTATTCAATTCTTCCCCATTACTTTGTCTGAGGGCACCCTCCATGTCCTGCCAAGCCCCAACAAGCCACCTGACCACACATATGCTCCTGGATGCTTCCTCACATACGATAACATGGTCACCCCCACAAGCATCCACTTTCCACACACTTTGATACGTACATCACACTTCTATACGTACATCAGCCAACTGCAAGGTCTTCAGAATGGAAAAACAGAAACATTTTTCACAATGTAAGCTGAACCTTGGAGTTGAGTATCAGTTGAAACCTCACACCCCAAATAACTTAAGAACAGATGACATTTAATCACGGATCTCAGCATTCTCAAGTCCTCTGCTGCTGCTGCGTCGCTTTAGTCGTGTCCGACTCTCTGCGACCCCACAGACGGCAGCCAACCAGGCTTCCTGTCCCTGGGATTCTCCAGGCAAGAACACTGGAGTGGGTTGCCATTTCCTTCTCCAATCTCAAGTCCTCCAAGCCTCCCCTAAAGAAACGAATCCTGGATGTGACTGACCCAGGTTCAGAAACAGAAGAAATATACCAGATCTGAAGCTACAATTAGATTCAAGTTCAAAGCTCTTCCTGCTTCTGGTCTTGAAAGGGAGGCTAGCCAATCTTTCTCTTATGATTCATACTCTGTGATAGAGACTTAGTTTAAAATATTAATTTGCCTTTCAAAAGGGTAATGACACATAGGACAGCTTCTTCTTTGCCCACCCCTCTCTTCCCCGGGCCCCAAGGGAAAAAAAAATACCCTGAGTTTTTCTTACTGATGTCATTCACTTATTTGGGGAAGGTGGAACCACCCAAGTTTTACTTTTCACGTGTAGTTTCTTTCTCAGGCCCTGAGTGAGCACTGCCGGGTGCTGGTCAGAGGAAGCTCCCTTTGCACCAGGAATGCCTGGCCCCCCACCCCAAGCAGAGCATTGGGCTCCGACACCAGCAGTGATTCTGCCCCAAGCCTCCAGGTCTAGTCTGTGACTTCCGGCCAGTCACCATCGCACTCTTTCTTTCTCTCTGAGCCCCTCTTTACTTCCTCTGTAAACGAACAGGTTACATTAAATCAGCAGTTCTTTTTCAAGAATGGAGTGGGTTTTTTTTTTTTTTTATCCTTTAAAAAGTATCGTAGTCCTGAGAGGTGGTGGTTATGTTTATGTGTCTGGTCCAAGATCATGTTCAAAACAGGTCTGGCTTTTGGGAATATTTATAGTAACTCCACAACCCTGTGGCAACCTTTAATACATGTTTAATACATCTTCGCCACATGCTGGGCTTCCCTGGTAGCTCAGATGGTAAAGAATCCCCCTGCCATGCAGGAAACCTGGGTTTGATCCCTGGGTCGGGGAGATCCCTTGGAGAAGGGAATCGCTACTCACTCCAGTATTCTTGCCTGGAGAATCATGGACAGAGGAGCCTGGCAGGCTGCAGTCCACGGGTCACAAAGAGTTGGGCATGACTGAGTGACTAAGCACGAACGCTAGTTACACGTTAGAACCTCTGTACCCCAAAATCTCCAGCTGCTGCTGCTAAGTTGCAGTCATGTCCGACTCTGTGACCCCATAGACAGCAGCCCACCAGGCTCCTCTGTCCCTGGGATTCTCCAGGCAAAAATACTGCAGTGGGTTGCCATTTTGTTCTCCAATGCATGCATGCATGCCAAGTCACTTCAGTCATATCCGACTCTGTGTGACCCTATGGACAGCAGCCCACCAGGCTCCTCCATCCACAGGATTCTCTAGGCAAGAATACTGGAGTGGGTTGCCATTTCCTTCTCCAAAATCTCCTGCATGTTGTTTTTTTCATGAATACCTAAGACCTGACATTCATATACAGGCCCAGCACGCAAGAATCTCAACATCTTCCTGGGGTGCCAGGCTTGGCCCAGGACACTAAAAGAATGACCCTAAATCTCTGGGGTGTAAGGCCCGAGTTAGAGGCTGAGTTAATCTACTCAAGGATTGGGTCAGGTTTTCCCCCAACTCTGGACCTCAGATCTAACCAAAGCAAAGACTGGCATCTCTGAGGCAGAGATTTTAGAGAGAAGCACTGTAGACACCTTTTGCGCAAGGGCTATCCAATACCAAGGACAAGGCCCCATCCCATCCCAAGCCACATATTCATCCGAATTTGCCCTATATCTGTGGGAGGACAGTGGACACCGAGGATTGACCTATATGGCTCCTACTCAAAATAGCCCATTAAAAAAAAAAAATCTAGTCTCCCAGAGGACTAGATTCTTAATCACAGTTCAAGGTTTGATCAAGCCAGGTATCATCACCCAAACTCCAACCCCACCTTAGGATTTCAAGAAGACCTTAGCCTATACAGAGAAAGGAACCCAGGTAAATTAGCTTAAGTATCAAACTGCATGCAGAGCCATCAAAAGGTACAGGAATGACTGTGTGAACCTTCAGAAGGTCTGTTGGTCTGTGCAATAACCTGAACACAATGGGGCTTCCCTGGTGGTCCAGTGGTTAAGAATCCATCTCACAACACAAGGGACGCCGGTTCGATTCCTGGTTTGGGAAGATCCCACATGTCATGAGCAACCAAGCTTGTGTGCCACAACTACTGAGCCCAAGCTCTAGAGCCCACGAGCTGTAACTACTGAAGCCCAAGTGCCTTAGAGTCTGTGCCCTGAAACAAGAGGAAGCCACTGCAAGAAGCCTGAGCAATGCAACTAGGGAGTTAGTAGCGCCCACTTGCCACAGCTAGAGAAAGTCGGTGCCCAGCAATAAAGATCCAATGCAGCCATAATAAATACATTCATTAAATATTTTTAAAAACATGAACAGAATGGTGGTGATGTGGGACCTAACTCTTCTAAATGGGACTTGCTTTATGACATTATGATAGGGAGAACCTGGACTGTCGCTAAGAACCTGCCCTTTTCCTGTGAAACACACCAGATTCAGGTTTTTCTGAAACTGCCAGACAATCACCCAGAAACAGTCTCCTCCTGGAGCTGCAACTTTCAGGGCCACTGTCACCACCATCTGTTCAGTCCTAAGGCACAAGGCTCCGGGCTCCTAGAGCGTCACGTAAAACCAGATCCAAGAGCTGCCCAGGGAAGAACTGGGGAGGGAGAGGAGAGGAGGTGAGGAAGCCCCACAGAAATGAGCAAAGCTCCATCATCTCACCCCTGTCCAAAAGTCCCCTACCTCTGGCCAGGAGTTTCCATGGAAACCTCATAAGTTCTGTCTATAGGGAAAGAAAAAAAGGAAAAAAGAAGACACAACCTGAGGTATGTACAGATTAGCTCCAAGAAAGGCAGGCAGAGGAGGAGGGAGTGGGGGGCTCGCATGGGAGCACGCAGAGCTGATCATTATCCTGATCCGTAAAAAAAGGGGTGGGGACTCTGTGAAAACTAGGCTGCCTTCAGTCACAGAATCAGGAGGGAGGTGGGGCGGACAAGCAGGTATGAGGGCTAGGAAGTTAAGTGGGGAGGGCTAGTGTGTGAAAGCAGCTACATGGAAAGGAGGGACTAAGATCATGAAAGGGATCTCAGGCCAGAGGTTCCTCCCAGAGGAGGGAGAGGACAGAAGGCAGAGAACAGAGCGGGTGGGAAGTTCAGACGACAACAGACAGTAGCCTCTTACGCTCTTTACACCTCAGACCACCTGCAGAGTCCATCAGTCTAGCACTCAAAATTTCCAGGTTGTAACACCTTAAAATACTAATAAAGTGTCTGGAGGTGTCTTGTACATCTTTGTCTTATAAAATCCCAATACCTTGAGGCACTAGTAAAGAAGAACTCTGTTAAACTCTTTTTCTCCTAATCTCAACTTTAAAATGAAGTTTGAGGGAGGAAGAGTCTCTGAGACTTAAATGTCACACAATTTGGTTTTTTAAAAATAGACCGCGAGGAGCAAAGAAATAAATGTAAGAGCGAAACTTTTAAAAACCTCAGAGGAAAACAAAGGCATAAATCTTTGTGACCTTGAATTAGGCAATGGTTTCTTAGATATGACACCAAAAGCACAAGCAATAAGAGACAAATAAATTGGACATGATAAAAACTGAAAGCTTTTTGTGCTTCAAAGGACACTCTAAAGAAAGTAAAAAGAAAATCCAAAGAATTGGAGAAATGTTTCATAATTCATATGTCTGATAAGGGACTTGTATATAGAATATATAAAGAGCTCCTGCAATTCAATAATAAAAAAGAAACAATTTTAAAATTAGCAAAGGATCCTGAATAGACATATCTCCATAGGAGACATACAAACAGCCAATAACTATATTAAAAGGTACTCAACATCATAAGCCATCAGGGAAATAAAATCAAAATCACAATGAAAAGCAAAACTACAGTGAGATATCACCTCAGAGTGCTCAGAATGGCCATCATCAAAAAAATCTACAAACAGTAAATGCTGGAGAGGATGTGGTGAAAAGGGTTAGGGTTAGGGTTCCTCTTGCACAGCTGGTGAGAATGTAAATTGATACAGCCACTATGGATCAATCCCGGGGTCAGGAAGATCCCCTGGAGAAGGAAATGGCAACCCACTTCAGTATTCTTGCCAGGAAAATCCCATGGCCGGAGAAGCCTGGTGGGCTACACTCCATGGGGCACAAAGAGGCGGATGACTGAGCGACTAACACTCACACACACCCCAGTGTTCGCTGCAGCACGAGTTACAACAGCCAGAACATGGAGGCCACCTACATGTCCATCAGCAGATGAATGCATAAAGAAGTTGTAGTACATATATACAATGGAATACTACTCAGTCACAAAAAGGAATGGATTTGAGTCAGTTGAACTGAGGTGTACAGAGTGAAGTAAGTCAGAAAGAGAAAAACAAATAGCGTGTCTTAACACATACGTATGGAATCTAGAAAAATGGTACTTATGGACCTATTTGAGGGGCAGGAATGGAGATACAGATAGAGAACAGACTTGTAGACCCAGCAGGGAAAGAGAAGGTGGGATGAACTGAAAGAGCAGCATTGAACATATACACTGCTGCTGCTGCTAAGTCACTTCAGTCGTGTCCGACTCTTAGCAACCCCATGGACTGCAGCCTACCAGGCTCCTCCATCCATGGGATTTTCCAGGCAAGAGTACTGGAGTGGGGTGCCATTGCCTTCTCCAAACATATACACTATGCTATGCTATGCTAAGTCACTTCAGTCGTGTCCGACTCTGTGTGACTCCATAGATGGTAGCCTACCAGGCTCCACCGTCCCTGGGATTCTCCAGGCAAGAACACTGGAGTGGATTGCCATTTCCTTCTCCAATTCATGAAAGTGAAAAGTGAAAGTGAAGTCGCTCAGTCGTCTCCGACTCTTAGCGACCCCATGGACTGCAGCCTACCAGGCTCCTCTGTCCATGGGATTTTCCAGGCAAGAGTACTGGAGTGGGGTGCCATTGCCTTCTCCAACATACACACTACCATATGTAAAAGAGACAGCCAGTGGGAAGCTGCCGTGTAACACAGGGAGCTCAACCCAGTGCTCTGCGACAACCTAGAGGGGTGGGACTGTGAGGGGGTGGGAGGTTCACGAGGGAGGGGATATATGTATACTTAAGGCTGATTCAGGTGGTTCTAAGGCAGAAGCGAACACAACATTGCAAAGCAATTATTCTCTAATTTTAAAAAACCCACAATGAGGTAACTTCACACCCACTAGGATGGTTATAATAAAAATGATGATAACAAGTATTGGTAAAAATATGGAGAAACTGGAATCCTCGTACATTCCTGGTGTGTATAAGATGATGCAGCCACTTTAGAAAACAGTCTAGCAGTCCTCAAGAGCTTTTACATAGTCACCACTGTGCGTGAGCATGCATGCTCGGTCGTGTCCAGCTTGTTGCGACCCCATGGACTGTAGCCCAACAGGCTCATCTGTCCATGAAATTTTCCAGGCAAGGATACTGGAGAGGTTGCTATTTCCTATTCCAGGAGATCTTCTCACCCAGGGATCGAACTCGCATTTCTTGCATCTCCTGCATTGGCAGGCAGATTCTTTACCACTGCACCACCTGGGAAGCTCTCCATGATCTGCCAATTGTTGTTGTTCAGTCATTAAGTCACATCTGACTCTTCTGCAACCCCACGGACTATAGCCCTCCAGGCTCCTCAGTTACCCAGCTACATACCCAAGAGAAATGAAAACATATACCTATACAAAAACTTCATAATAGCCAAAAACTGCAAACAACCCACGTTTATCAACTGATTAGATAAGTAAAATGTGGCATAACCATATAACAGAATAGAATTCAGCCATAAAAAGGAATGAAGTACTGATACATGCCACAACGTTTCTAAACCTTGAAAACATTATGTCAAGTGAAAGAAGCTAGTCACCAATGACTACAGATTGTATGATTCCACTTATAAGAAATGCCCAGAACAAGCAAATTCAATCCATAGAGACAGGACGTAAATTAATGGTTGTCCAGGACTGGGGAGATGAGGGGGAAATGGGGAGTGAGTGCTAATGGTTCAAGACTTCTTTGAGGAGTGATGAAATGTTTTAAAATTGGTTGCGGTGACAGTTGCACAGCTCAGTGAATAGACTAAAAACCGCTAGAGTCTACACTTTAAACGGGTTAATTGCACGGAATGTGAGTTACAGCTCAATAGAGCTGTTATTAAGAAAAACAGACCAAGAGAAACTGTAACATACTGATCTTGTCCTTTTGGAGTTTTGATATTCAGGAATTTTTTTTTTGCATGATTATTATTTCAAAACATATACTGCACTGATGCTAATATATTATTCATCTTGATTACTGAGTTTTTTGCTACTTTCTTAGATTTTGTGCCCAAGGCCAGTGCTTCATTTGCATCAGCCTACAAAGCCCTGAATTGGGTGTGGTAGCACAGACAGAATCCTTTAAAGAGCCTTGCCTGATCCCCAGAGTGTCAGCTGGAGGCTCCCTCCCACATTCCTGTTTTCTTCCGCTCCGCAACCTGAGTTGTCAAATACATGCACCGTTAACTCTCTTGGGGCTCGTTTGCTGCTCCTTCATAAACACTTTCTCCCACTGGCTTCACGTGTGCATATGTATATGTGTGTGTGTGATTATGAAGAATAAAGACAATTCTGCAAAAATTAAAGTGGGCAACTACCCCAATTTTCAAAAGATGAGAAGAAAGCAGATTCTACAAAGTATAGACCAGTGAGTACGAACTGATCTCTAGAAGATTTCCCAAACTGGATTATTTCACAAGTTTATAAACATTCAGAAAGCAAAGCTGTTTCCAATAGCAGCCAGCAAAGTTTCGCTAAAGCCAAGGAATGTCAAATGAACTTGATTACCTTTGTTGACACAGTTATTAGACTACAATAATAGATTTAAGGACTTGCAAAACACAGTGAATACTCAGACTTTAATAATGCATCCAGCAGTATCTGTACATCATTGCTAACAGGATAAAGAAATATAGGCAAAATGATTGCATATTCGTAAGAGTTGTAGCTATTTGATTGATGGTGCTATGCTAAGTCACTTCAGTCGTGTCCGACTCTGTGCGACCCCATAGATGGCAGCCCATCAGGCTTCCCCGTCCCTGGGATTCTCCAGGCAAGACCACTGGAGTGGGTTGCCATTTCCTTCTCCAATGCATGAAAGTGAAAAGTGAAAGTGAAGTCACTCAGTCGTGTCCGACTCTTAGCGACCCCATGGATTGCAGCCTAACAGGCTCCTCCGTCCATGGGATTTTCCAAGCAAGAGTACTGTGCCAGGAGCCGGCATATTGCATATTGAGTGCATATTGCATATTGAGTGCAGCACTTTCCACAGCATCATCTTTCAGGATCTGGAATAGCTCAACTGGAATTCTATCACTGCCGGGAGCCAGCGTGAGGCACTCCGCCCGTGGCAAAGGTCATGAGGAAGGAGGCTCGGCATACGCAAAGGCGGGATCGAGCCTCAGGAGTCCCCCTGGAAATTCTCGAGCATCTACCCCCAAAACCAGAGTCTGCCTACTTTCTGCTTTGTGCTTTCACCTACACCTCTGACTTTACGGGGGGCTGTCCCCCACTACCTCTCTCTGAAAAAAGAGTTAGCTTACAGCTCCAGTTAATAATTCCTGGGTGTGACAGTGTTTCAACCTACAAACTCCTTTGGAAATCCTCTAGCCTGCCTGAATAGGTTTTTCCGGCCACATGTGATTGTTCAGAGCCTCCCAACTGTGAGAGGCAGGAGATGTTCTAAACTGTCTAAACACAGATTCTTCTGAGTAGTTAAAATATTGATTAGAAATTGTATTGGTGAAGGGTTTTTCACTTATTGAGCCAATGTTTGCTGCTAAGTCTCCATACTCCTTACCTACTGTGTCCTTGGCAGTGTATTGATTGATATAATGGGTGTATAGAAATGTAAAATGCAGCTTTGTCCAATGCTTTTTTGGAGGCTGGTGCCTGACTTTGGAATAATCACCTTTAGAGAAAAATAAGTTTCTTAAAATGTTAACAGGCCTCCTGGCCAGAAGATGATGTCAATCACCTGAACTTTTGCATATGATAAGTTTGAAAGCCTGGCTTCGATTAGGACCAGGAACTGCTGTCCTTCCATGACTCCACCCCTTCCCCCATTATCCTCTATGCATAACTTAAGGTATAAAAACTACTTTGGAAAATAAAGTGCGGGCCTTGTTCACTGAAACTTGGTCTCCCCATGTCGCTCTCTCTCTCAAATTCTGGCCGAGTCTCCATCTGGAGCGCGGAACCCGCCATGCTTGCTAATTATGCCTGGGCTTCTAAGATCCGACCGGGGAGGCCTCAGTGTCTCCTCTCCTTCGGGAGAACGGAAGGATGCCTGCGGACTACGTAAGTGGTGCAAACTTCTTGTCTTGAAGTTTTATTGGTCTCCCGCGTAAACCAAGCTACTCAGCCTCTTTTCTCCACTGAATTTTCCTACTGAGCTATCCTCATTCTATTATTCTTTATATCCTTAATTAACGTTTAATTAAGCAGTTGTTTCCTGACCCTTGCCTACGCCGTCTCTCCTTCGAATACCCTGGATCAGCCGGGGCTGGACCCCGGCAGTACTGGAGTGGGTATGTGAATTTAATTCACTCTAAATAAGCTGGTGTGTGCATACTAGGTTGCTTCATTCGTATCCGACTCTTTGTGACCCTATGGACCGCAGCCCGCCAGATTCCTCTGTCCATAGGATTCTCCAGGCAAGAATATTGGAAACGGTTGGCATTTCCTCCTCCAGGGGATCATCCCAACCCCAGGGATCAAACCTGTATCTCTCACATCTCCTGCATTGCGGGCAGATTCTTTACTATCTGAGTCAAAAGAGTAAAGCAGCTGCAAAAAAAATGAAGTTGACCTTGGGCTCCATCCATGTTCAAATGTCTGAATGCCTGCTCTACTCTTCAGCTGGTTTCCCAGGAATATGGTGCTCAGTTCTTGGGGTTCCACTTTTTAAGGGGTCACCACCAACAAGAGTCCCTGTTGGCACAGTGTAAAAAATCTGCCTGCAATGCAGAAGACACGGGTTCGATCCTTGGGCCCAGAAATTCCCTGAAAAAGGAAATAGCAACCCACTTCAGTATTCTTGCCTGGGAAATTCCATGGACAGAGGAGCCTGGTGGGCTACAGTCCTACAGTCCATGGGGTAGCAAAAGACTCGACTGAGTGACTAAACAACAACCAAGTGAAGTGCTTCCAGAGGACAACGAGGCTGGGGCAGAGAATCAAAAGCTTACAAATCATGTTTAATTAAAAAAAAATCAAGGTTGGGTTTCTGGTGCACAGTAGTGAAGCCATAGGGGAACATGGTAGCTACTTTGAAATACTTGAAGGACTCAAAGGAAATGAGAAACAAAACCGGAATCAACTTAACGAAATCCAGAAGGGCCAAATTAAAGCCAGACAATAGAAGATTAAAAAAAAAAAAAATCAGCTCAACTGAAAGAAGGGCCCCTCCCCTGAGCCTGAGCGGTGCCCCCAGTCCAATGGCCTGCCTTGGGAGGTAGACAGTTACCTCCAAAGAAAGCTTTCAAGTTAGAAAGCCTCGCTGGGATATTGTAGATGGGATTCAAGTAATTAGAGGAGGTCGGAGCCCATGTTTTATTGGGTTGCTTCCAAATCAGAGATACTATGAATCTGTGTTTCTTGTCTTCTCTCCCTTCTAGCCTTTCATACCCTTTCTATTGCACTGAGTAATTGAAAGATGTTCTTAAGCCATAACCCATGGATTTGACCTATTCCATTCCCCTAACACTGCTTTCCAGCCCTGCTCCCTCCCTCCCTTCCTCCTTGTTGCCATCTTCCCTCGTCCCTCTTGAGGCTGACACAGTACAATGCTTCATGCTTTTCCCACAACTACCCCCTGAAACTAGGTTACGTGAGAAAAAAAGAATAGGAAAAAAAAAAAAAGGACAGAATAATAGGAACTGAAGACAGCATAGTGTGCCTGTTACACTGTGCTGTGAAAACTCTAACACATGCTGGCTTTGGGAAACATGCAGACATTCATGGAACTGACTGGATCGGGTTCAGTGAATTAGCCTCAGCAGTGTCTCATACACTGTTATCTTTCTGCATAACACTCAATGCTTGTAACATATTCCATGTCTGTTTTCCAGGCTCTACTGCTACATTCCAAAGGCCAGACCATGACAGCTTGGCCTCTGCTGTATCCCCATGGAGGCACTCCATTGCTAGCAATTAAATAAATGAAATTTCTCTTGGGACTTCCCTGGTGGTCCAGTGGTTGAGAATCCACCTGCCAGTTCAGGGGACACAGGTTCGATCCCTGGTCTGGGAACTAAGATCCCACACGCCACAGTGCAACTGAGCCCTGAGTTGCAACGACTGAAGCCTGAGAGCCCTAGTATCCGTGCTCTGCAACAAGAGAAGCCACCACAATGAGAAGCCTGGGCACCTTAACTAGAGAGTAGCCCCCACTGGTCACAACCAGAGAAAGCCCATACAGCAATGAAGACCCAGCACAGCCAAAAATAAAAAAAAAAAAAAAATTTTTTAAAGAATTTCTCTTATCTTTCCCCCTACATCTAGATTGATTAAGACTATGCTGATGAAAATCTTGCTTAAGGACAGAGTGCACAAAACTTGAGAGTTAATAGAAATGTCAGGAAACACCTGGCCTAACCATCCCTACCCCACCCCACCCCCATTTGACAGATGAATAAACTAAGGCCAGAGAGAGGAAATACTCGGGAAGTAGCAGAGCTGGAAACCCAAATGAACTCTTCTGGTTTCTGAGACACAGAGTGTCACAAGACTAGAAAACATGGTCTTGGAGCCACCTGAAACAGGGCTCCAATATGCCAAGTCTTCCTCTTACAAATGCCATGATTTTGAGCAAGTTAATCAGGGTCTCCAAGCCTCTGTCTTTAGAAGCAAGTGGGAAAGATGATAGCTTCCACCACGTCACTAGCACACAGAATATGCTCAGTAAGTGGGACCTTTGATAACTATTATCAAGTCCAGAGTTCTGTCCACCACAACAAGAGTCCCCATTCGCGGGGACCAAGGGTCTGTGCCGTCCGCTGCCTATTAAGAACCAGGCTGCAAAGCACGCGTGAGCAGCTGGCAAGCAAGCGAAACTTCATCTGCCACTTCCCATCGCTCCCATTACCTCCTGAACCGCCCCCACCCCCACCTGTGGAAAATTGGTCTTCCATGAAACCAATCCCTGGGCCAAAAAAGGTTGGGGACTGCTGCCATACAACACACAGGCCCTTGGCTTTGTGCCTGTAGGAAAAGCCATGCATCTGTGCTAAGTGGAGAAAAAGGTGGTGACACAGCAGCTCTGAGTGTCTGCTGTATGCGTTTCCATTCTTAATTTAAAGTGCCTGCTGTATGCTTTTCCATTCTTAATTTAAAGCATGGAGGAGGGATTTCCCTGGCGGTCCCTGGCTAAGACTCCGTTCTCCCAATGCAGGGGGCATGGATTCAATACCTGGTTGGGGAACTAAGCTCCTGCATGAAGCACAGAGTGGCCTAAAACATAGTTATTAAAAAAATAATAAAGCACAGAGGAGTGACATTCAAATGGTCAGAACAACTGTGATTCACACAGATGCCCTCTTTCAGCTAGGAGCACATGGCTGAGAAGGAAAATCCATTTCATTCAAGTTTAGTATCTTTTTTGAGTCTTGCCTTTGGATAGCTAACCTTTCCGCTCCATTCCCTAGCATAGGGGGCTTCCCCAGTGGCTCAGCCATGGGTTTGACCCCTGAGTCAGGAAGATCCCCTGAAGGAGGAATTCTCCTCCAGTATTCCAGTATTCTTGCCTGGAAAATTCCATGGACGGAAGAGCCTGGCAGGCTATGGAGCATGGGGTCACAGAGTCAGACACGACTGAGCGCACGCACACCCTGCATTAGGGCCACTCATATAGAGAAAAAGAGAGAATCATTAAGTACACACTGTGCTGTGCTGTGCTTAGTCACTCAGTCAGACTGACTGACTCTTTGTGACCCCATGGACTGTAGCCTGCCAGGCACTTCTGTCCATGGAGATTCTCCAGGCAGGAATACTGGAGTGGGTTACCACATCCTCCTCCAGGGGATCTTCCCAACCCAGGTATCGAACACAGGTATTCCGCATTGCAGGCAGATTTTTACCATCTGAGCCACCGGGGAAGCCCATGACTACTGGAGGGGGTATCCCATCCCTTCTCCAGGGGATTTTCCTGACCCAGGAATCAAACTGGGGTCTCCTGCATTGCAGGTGGATTCTTTACCAGCTGAGCTACCAGGGAAGCCCAAGTATATACTGCTGCTGCTGCTGCTGCTAAGTCGCTTCAATCGTGTCCGACTCTGTGCGACCCCAGAGACGGCAGCCCACCAGGTTCTCCTGTCCCTGGGATTCTCCAGGCAAGAACACTGGAGTGGGTTGCCATTTCCTTCTCCAATGCATGAAAGTGAAAAATGAAAGTGAAGTCGCTCAGTCGTGTCTGACTCCTAGCGACCCCATGGACTGCAGCCTACCAGGCTCCTCCGTCCATGGGATTTTCCAGGCAAGAGTACTGGAGTGGGGTGCCATTGCCTTCTCCGAAAGTATATACTAGCTCCCAGCTATTCTGGGTGGTCCTTGAGGACACAGGGCAGGGAGCATGTCCAGTTCAGAGGTCCATCACTGAGGGAACTCAAGACAACAGGGCGTGTTGACAATGCCCCCTTCCCTTACAGCTTGCTTCCCTGCCTCCAGAACTGCTGCTTCTAATGTTCCCAGACCAGCACCTCACTTCCCTGGTGACAGAGACCCCTTCTCCTCTTTCGTGATGATGTTACCACTGAGATGTCACACTCCAGAGGCCCTGTGACTCAGTTCCTCCCATGGAACCTCCCTGCTTCCTGCAGGCAGCACACACTCCACCTTCCCAGCATTAATGCTTGGTCTTCCCAGAACGACTCATCAAACTGGAGATTGATCATTCGGTTTGCACAAGTGAGATAAATTCTGGAATTTGGCTGCCGACGTTTTGAGCCATTTATCTTTGGATTTTCATAACAGCTATCATCCTGGTGTGACATAGACAAGACAGAGGAGGTGCTTCCCAAGATAAATCAGCCTAAAGGAAATGAATGCAATAATTTTATCTTATTGGATCTATTTATTATACTGTCAGAGGAATTCAGAAGCTGAGGAGGAATGATCGAAGGGAAGTGAGGTTTATTTGTCAAGGTAGACACTGGGGTTCTTTTAGAGCAGTTCTTGGGAATGATCAAGAAGTAGAAATGGGTGGGAGGGAAAACGATCACGCTGATTAATATGGTAGGTGGAATCCCACGCAAATTCTGTGGGTGTAACAGTTGCAGAACTGAACCTCAAGAATAGTGAACTGCAATAATTCCACACATGTTACTTTAGTTAAGTAGCAGTTACTGAGTCTCCAAAACCCCATGGTAATTCTAAAACACAGCAAGACTTGGACACAGGATGAGCAGAGATAGCAGCCCAGACACAATCCCTGTGGGAGGAAAGAATTCAGATTTAAAGGACTTGGTCCAAGTCCCTCACTTCCCTTACCCCAGAAAGTTCCTGTTCCTTCAACGGCCACGAGACACTGCCCTTCCCCATCTGGCTTTGTCTCGTCTAACAGCTAAGAGACGTGTCCACCTCTTTGCTTTTTTCTAAGAATCATTGTTTTTATTTTTAAAATTTTTGGTTGTGCTGCACATGGGCTTTCTCTAGTTGTGGTGAGCACGGGCTACCCTCCAGTGGGGGCACAGTGGCTCAGCAGCCTACAGTTCATGGGCTTAGTTGCCCCAGGGTATGTGGGATCTTCCCAGGCGAGGGACGGAACCCATGTCCCCTGCACCGGCAGGTGGACTCTTAACCACTGAGCCACCAGGGAAGCCACTGCTTTTCTTGGGGTTGGGTATTTTGCCACCTCTACTGCCTGGCACAGGTTGCTATTAATGGAAAGCAGTCTAATCTCCAAGCCTCCGATAGAGACAAACCTCTGTGGCACACACTGTAGGTTGGCTACTTCAACACTCATTTCAAATGCCCTCTTTCCGTGCCCTTACGTATTATGGAAGCTGAAAAGAATAAATACTTTTTTCAGCCTCCTTTGCAGCCAGTGGTGGGTCTTCCCAGCTCTGGTCAATGACACAGGAAGGCAAGTGTCCTGGGAAGCTTCTGGAAAACCTAGGCTTCCTTAAAAAGGGACAGACAGCACTGGCACCACCACATTCCCCTTCTCTCCACCTTGAACATGAACTTGATATGTGAGCTGGAACAACCTTCTCATGACCACAAAGTAGCAGCGTGAGGATCAAAGGCAAAACTGGAGAGGATAGTGTAGTGGAAACGACCCTGGGTCTTCAACTGCCTAAACCAATGCCAGGAACCACTTTTTCTCTGGGCTTCTTATTGCATGAAAAATACCATCACATATTTGTGTAAGCTGATATTGATTTTTTGGTAAACTGAAAACAGACACTTCTAATTGGACTACTTTCTTGATGCAATCATTTGCAACCAGACTAGATCTGCACATAAATATGATTATGACATTACCTTGCTCAAATTCCTCAATAGCCTTCCCTTGCCCTTAGAATAAAGTCTAAGGATCTTAGCATGTACATAAGGTCCCTCGTAACCTTATCAAGTGTACCTACCAAGACATCTTATCTCCTTCAAACCCCCGCTCATATTTCACTTGTGTAATTCTAAAACCCTTAATGCTTCCTATGAAAACCACACTTTCTTTGGCCCCTGTCACTTTGCTTAGGTTTGCTCTGCCTAAAAGGTTCTCCCCACTTTTCTTTGCCTGTACTCTCTCTCTCTTTCTTTTATGGCTATGCCAAGTCGAACACAGGATCCTAGTTCCCCGCCAGGGATGGAATCCGTGTATCCTGCAGTGGAAGCCTGGGGTCTTAACCACTGGACCACGAGGGAAGTCCCTGCTCTCTATTATCCTACAATCGATCCTAAACGCTTAAGCATCACCCACTCCAGGAAATGTTTCTCCAGACTCCCAGGAGGGCTGGGTGCCCCTCTTCTCTATTACTAAAGCACCTGTACATATTTCTGTCATTGTCCTACTCCTATCAGAGATGCTGCTGCTGCTAAGTCGCTTGAGTCGTGTCCGACTCTGTGCGACCCCATAGATGGCAGCTCATCAGGCTCCGCCGTCCTTGGGATTCTCCAGGCAAGAGTACTGGAGTGGGGTGCCATTGCCTTCTCCTTATCAGAGATGAACTGAGTGCAAATCTAACTTCTTCCCTAAAGAGTGAATTTGTCTGACAACAGGGCCTATGACTTTACTCTTCTTTAGTAAAGAAGTAAGATTCTTTCCTTTACTTTTTATTCTTTCCAATTTCTTTACTTACTTTTTCTTTAATTTACTTTTTTACTTTACTCAACCCAACCCTAATATTTACCAGAGATGTTATTGTGTTTCAGATGTACATATATGCACACATATACATATATGTTCCTGAGTGGGCACATTTTTGTCTCAACTATTCATTCATTCATTCATTTTTATGAAAGAAAAGAAGAAAAACCTCAGTAATCCAAAAGTCCTAAGTTGTGAAGATAGAAATCTGAAGAAAAACAGCCAAATAGAAATCTCTTTACAGTGTTGTAAACACAGCAATGTGTTCACCTGCTTGAGGAAAAAGATGGTTCCAAAGATAAATGAACAGTCATTGCCATCCAGTCAACATCGAGGTGAGCTTAAGGATAATATGGACTTTCGCGTTTAAGGGTAGAGAACTGAGTTGGGGGGGAGCAGGGAGGGTATGGGAAGGAGGTAGTAAATGCACCAATGAAAAGAGCCGGTTTTTAAAAGTTGTTCTCATCCAGGTATCATTAGAATATGATGCTATACTATCCCAGTGGACTGGCAGAGCTCCCTTCTGTCTTTGCAACAAAAAGTTGATACATCTTTTCTTTCCAATTTCTTCAGTTTATTCTTCTGTCTATAAGCTACATCTTCAAGAATGTTTAGCCCACTTTGAGAAACCAGAATTTTGGATTATTTCTCTGCCCCTGTTACTAGTATTTTCATTTTCCTCTGCTTTGGCCACTGACCTTGTAAAATGGTCAGCCTGTGCTACGGTGACCATCATCTCTCCTTTTGCTCATTATTCCCCTGCAATAGGGCTGCTGTCCCACTGCATTACGGAAATGTGTTTGTTCTCTGAGATCAAATTCAACCATCAAATTCCTCTTGGTCTGAAGCCTCCTTTTCTTCTCTGTTGCATCTTAACACCCATGATCACACCCATGATCTCCTTTTCTCCTCACTTTCTTCAAACTCTCTACTTCTGAGCTTTGGTGACTTGACAGTAACCCAATTCCCCGGTCAGTCATTCTTTGACTTAAAAAAGATATATTTATCTGGTTGCACCAGGTCTTAGCTGTGGCACACAAGATCTTTAGTTGTAGCATGCAAGTCCTTAGTTGCGGCATATGGGATCTAATTCCCTGACCAAAGATGGAACCTAGGCACCCTGCATTGGGAGGGCAGCATTTTACCCACTGGACAACCAGGGAAGTCCCTGACTTTTTCATAGGCTTTCCTTCTTCCCCCATCCCTTAGACATGGGCATTCTCCATAGAGATAAATGAATGTCTTTGTCAGAAGAACACCTACCCCTCGATGTGAACTCCAGAAAAACTTAAGATAGGGGGACATGACAGAGGCAACCAGTTTGAAAATTTATCAGAGAAGGTTTTAAAATCCATCGATAACTCCCAGACAACAGAGTGAATATTTTGAGTTTACAAGAGAAGGTCCCAGCTCCTGAGCCTGATATCAGTGAGGCTATAATCTACATTTTCAACCTTATCTCTCACTCTTTTCTTCCAGAACACCTCTGAAGAGTAGACATTCTTTAAACACCTTTCTTTTTTATAAATTCAAATTTCATTATTTGCTCAATGTGGGAAATATCTGAATCACATAATTGAGGAAAATCAACTTTGTTTTATGTAAACTATAAAAAGCCAACCAAATCATGTTTGATAAAATGAACAATTTTAAATTAGAAGCCAATATATAATGTCTCTCTCCCAGAGAAACCCTGGATATATAATAACTTTCACTTTGTCTTTTATTAACAATATTTGGGCATAATAATTTTATCTTTTTTCATGTTATTTTCAAAGCAACAACAGAGGTAAGAAAATATCCTTTACTCTTGAAAATATTTTTGGCATGGTCTTAGCTGCTAAGTTGTGCCTGATTCTTTTGCAACTCCATGGATATAGCCCACGAGGCTCCTCTGTCCATAGGATTTCCCAAGCAAGAACACTGGAGTGGGTTGCCATTTCCTTCTTCACATCAAACATCTCTGATAGATGAGCACACAAAACTTTCATTCATGGATAATACCATCTGCCCCAACCCCAAATATTCTCTACTCTTCAACAATATAACACGCCTTGAACTTGCTCATCCTTATGTTTTGTTTGTATCACCCTCCTTGTCTGAAACACTTTTCCCACTTATTTTTCATCTATGTAAACCTTGCCCACTGTTCAAGGTCCCATGTGAGTTTTGCTTTCTTTGAAACCTCCCCTCCTTATTAATACAATATTTATTATGCTTCACATACTGGGTATTTAGTGTTTTCTTAATTATTTTTAAATGACCTCTTGCCCAGCAACTCTTAAAGTGACGTGAGGATGGGAGGCATCTTATGCTTCTCTGTACCGCCACCTCCATAAGCCTAACTTCAAACCTTTGACGGAGGCAATGTCCAGTAAATAGTTTCCGAGAGCTTTATTTCATGTCACACAGTTGTGTTGGAAGCTCAGGCTTGAAATCAGACCTAGATTAAAATCTCAGCTCTGAATGCTAGTTAAATAACTTTGAGGAAGTCCTTACGTCCCCCAAACCTTGGTTTTCTTATCTGTGAAATTAGAAAACTACCAGTACTGACTCAGGATGGTGTTGTAAACTAAGTGAGACCAGGACTGCACTGTGCTTAGCAAAGGGTTTGGTCCATGATACAGTTTTCAATAAAAATCACTGATGACAATGATGAAGAGGATGATAATTCTTCAGGTATAGACCAGATCTGGATCAATGCCAAGGTCAAATGGATAGCTTTTATTGACACTGTGTCTTCTCTGAGGGAAGTTCACTCACAGAAGAGTATTTTCTTGCTGTATGTGACACGGAGAAAGAGAGATGCCATCATGTCCCACCTAGGCTGTGGCAACTAAGCGACAGAGCTTTAAGTAATGTTTTATGCAGTTCCTTCCTAGGGTTGGCTCTCCCACATCTGTTGCTAAGCACTCAGCACAGAGTGACAGTCCATCAGCCCTACACTGGGGTGATCTGGAAACAAAAGCAGAGGGTACCTGGTAGCTGCTTTGCAATAATTTAATCAAATGGCAGACAAGTGCTCCAGGAGGCTATTAACCAAAGAGAGGTACAGGCTGTCATACCTGTAGGGTCAGTGATCTGAAGGATGCCAAGACTGTCTTTAACTTCCCTTCCTGCGTTAGACGTGACTTAGGCTGCTCTCCAGCTTTCATTCCAAAGATAGTAAATCTGTGGTTGGAAATCTCTGAACTTTAATGATATCCATGTTTGAGAGGTGGCTCCTTGAAACTCTGGACTGTGGTTTCAGTTAGGAGTTCAACACAGACAGTGGTTTCTCATGAGAAAAGAAGGGGCCTCTGGGTAGTAGAGTCCTGTTTGTGTTTCGTCTCTGAGACTCCACAGTACAATGGTCCTTCTTGGAAAACTAGACTCAGTTTGACTGGGGCAGGGGATAACTGGGCAGACAAAACAGAAAATTACTGAATGAGTAATTTAAGAACAGATGGAAACAAGAGCACAGATAACATAGGGACAATCCAGACAACAAACACATACTTCATAACATTTTGGAAGCAGTTAGTAGCATTTGAACAAGACCAGGAAAACTTTCAAAGCATAGAGACCATCAATATACTGAAACGCCTTACCACATTTCACATCTCACAGCTAGCATGTCTAAATACACACTCAGTAAAGCTATTAGCATGGATGGCTACAAGGCTGTTAACTGACATTTTGTCCAGATGGGGTTCTCCCTGGGGAAACCAAATCAGAAAACAAAATAATCAGCCAATAGGAAACAATTCTCAGAATGACCATGTGTTCTGTAGAGCTAAACTGTTAAGGACCTCAAGCTCTGGCAAAAAGAGCCTGGATGATTTCTTTGAGGGTTCCACAATATAGGTTATTAACTCATGTTCCAAGGAGACAGAGAAGGGAGACCAGGAAACTTTCTCAACAGACTTCCATAATTTTCCTATGGGCTGTTTAACTGGTTTCCATATATTTTCTTATTTATGGTCAAATGATCCTCTCCCATCTATATATATAAGAGATATACCTTGAAGACTTCCATCTTTCTAAGCATGTTTTACCCTGTTTAAGCATGCCTTTGCTGAGGAATGAAGAAAGTCTGAGAGTTAGAGACATTTGCTTAGTACCAGCTTCTGCAGCCCTAAGCATAAAGTGAAAAAAAAGTAAAGTGAAAGTGTTAGTCTCTCAGTCGAGTCCGATTCTTTGAGACCGCACAGACTGTAGCCCGCCAGGCTGTTCTGTCCATGGAATTCTACAGGCAAGAATACTGGAGTGGGTTGTCATTCCCTTCTCCAGGGGATCTTCCTGACTCAGGGATTGAACCCAGGTTTCCCTGCATTGCAGGAGGGTTCTTCACCGTCTGAGCCACCAGGGAATCCATCAAACAGACTGACAAGGCAGTAACCTGGGAGAACTTCCACTTTTTCTGAAAGGGAAAGCACTGACTCAGATTCCCCTGCTAGGGCAGGTCATACAGGGACACTGTGCGACACCTTAGCAGGCCAGAAGCTGGGTGATCGATGCCTAGTCACCAGGGAAATCTGTGCACATGTTACTGAAAATTCATCCCCACCTCCAACCTTTCCAGCTATAACATCACACAAACTGTATTGCTGCTATGCCTGGTTACAGCCTCTCTGCTATGTAAGAGACCAAAACTGTTGTAGAAAAGGTCAGCTCACAATTATCTTTTTTTTTTTTTCCCCTTGTTTTGGGCCTGCCATGCAGCATATGGGATCATAGGTTCCCCAACCAGGGACTGAACCCATGCCCCCTGCATTGGAAGGCAAAGTCTTAATTACTGGATGGCCAGGGAAGCCTCAGCTCACATTTATGAACACGAATTTTAAAGTTTATTTATTTATTTATTTTGGGGGCTGTGCCTTAGTTGTGACATGTGGGGTCTAGTTCCCTGACAACGGGTTGAACCCAGGCCCCCTGCATTGGGAGTGTGGAGTCTTAGCCACTGGACTGGCAGGGAAGTCCCCTGTATATGATTTTTTTTTTTTAATGTGTGGTAGTAAAAACAAAATTTACCTGCTCAGATTGCTCTCCTTTAAACACATACCCACAGACAACCAGGGGAGGAAGAGACAGGAGGGAGCGCAGGATGAAAACATTACAAGATCTACATGGAAGGCAAACCGAGGACCAGAATACTCAACAGGCAGCCCTGCAAGCTGTCACCAAAATGGGAACGCCAGGCTACCCTTCTTCAAAATAGGCTTCTCCAGGCCCTGGAGATTCTGTTGCTGACTCTCAATTCTGGGTCAGGAGCTGGGGGCGCTGGTCCCACCCAGGTCTGCCAAAAACCAGTTTTATGCACTTGGATGACTGATTTTCTCTGAGCCTCATTTTCCTCCTTATCTGTAAAAGGTTAGAAGAGATGATTCTAGGCTCCTAAATAGCCAGGAATACACAAAAGAGAAGACAAAGAAGGCAACTGAGATCCTAATTTTTAATATTTCTTATCCAGAATTTATCATAAAATGAAGGAAAGACTGAATTATCAGGACACTCTTATCGTTTAGTGGGTAATGTGTCTGTATCCATGTCGAAGCCTTACATTTAGTCTCCTCCGGGAACAGTAATGGAAGAAGTCAGAAATACCTGGAAGAAAGGATAACGGACTGACAAAGATGTTTTAAAACCTTGCTCTGGTGCTCTGTAATTGAGTTAAACAAATAAACAGGCAGATGAAACTCCTGATTTCTAAAGCTCTTTTTGGATGACACCAGCTGTTCATAGATACCTAGAGACTTGTGTTCGTTTGATCTGCATGTAGAACAGAGACATGCAGCTGCACCAAAATACAGACGTTGTGATGATGAAGCAAGTGACACCTAGAAACAGGGTGGGAAGTCGGGGGTCCTCTGAGGCTGAGCCTGGGCATGGGGCTCAGGGAGTCAGGATAGACAAGGCACAGACAACTCAAATAGGACAAGCAGAAAGGGCCAGATAGCCCGCTGATACTGTTCCATGAATGACAGAAAGATCTTTTGTCTGCCTCAGCAGGTCCGTCATTTGCTTGGCTTCTGGTGACAATACTTATAGAAAGCATGTGGCTCGGTTATCAACCCTATGGAATATGTCAGCTTGGATGAAAATGGAAACCGTTGTGACCTGGCTGGAGTGGAGGGATGGGGAATGGTCTAAAAAATTCACTTCATGAACATAAAATTTCATGAAGCCAGTGCTGTGCTTAGTCGCTCCACCGTGGACTGTATAGCCCTCCAGGCTCCTCTGTCTATAGGGATTCTCCAGGCAAGAATACTGGAATGGGTTGCCATGCCCTCTTCCAGAGGATCTTTCCAACCCAGGGATTCAAACCCAGGTCCCCTACATTGCAGGTAGATTTTTTACCATCTGAGCCACCAGGGAAGCCCTATGAAGTCAGAGCTAAGGACAAATTTAAGGCAATATTTAACTGAAAAGCTCATTCCAAAAAAAAAAAAGAAATATATTCTATGGCTTGGACTTTCAAAAGTCCCAGGTGGAAAAAGCTTACAATCTTATGTTTTAGAAATTTTTCAAAATATTGTCAACTGGGGTCTACAACTGTACATCCTCATAAAACCTAGTGGCAGGTTTGACATATAAGATGTCATCCAACACAGTATTCTGTTTCCAGTGAGGCCCACACTTAACTAATCCCAGATGGATGAGGACTATCCCATGTTGAATTCACAGCCTTTCTTGGTCACCTGCTGCTGCTGCTAAGTCGCTTTAGTCGTGTCCGACTCTGTGCGACTCCATAGACGGCAGCCCACTAGGGTCCTCTGTCCCTGGGACTCTTCAGGCAAGAATACTGGAGTGGGTTGCCATTTCCTTCTCCAATGCATGTAAGTGAAAAGTGAAAGTGAAGTCACTCAGTCGTGCGCGACTCAGCAACCCCATGGACTGCAGCCTACCAGGCTCCTCCGTCCATGGGATTTTCCAGGCAAGAGTACTGGAGTGGGTTGCCATTGCCTTCTCCGTCTTGGTCACCTACCCAACAATAAACAGCTCCATCTTTTGATAGTACAATTAAGGCAATGCTAATTTAAGGGGGCTGGTCACTGACATGCATCCTCTTATCCAGATATCAACCCTAGAATCTCAAAGGACCTCTGAAATGTGTCACCAGGATCTCAAACTCCAACCCTTTTCTTTGAAATTTCTCACTCTATTCCTCCCTTCAACCTCTTCTTTTGTCTCCTCATTCTCTCAGGTTATTGATCATCTTTTGGTTTCACTTGGCTCTAGGTCACCCTCCTCGAGAACAGTCTCACCTGCACTCTTGATGCCAAGTGGTTTTGCCAAACCTTTCCAGTACATCTCCTCCCAGAGAGAAATCCAACCAGCTGCTCGCTTTGCCCAGGGATCAGCTCTATACGGAAAACTTTTGGCTTGTCCACAATCACCTTGGCTTCTCCAAGGTGATTCTTCCCTCTACAAATTTAATCTTTTCTATCCATTTATTTTTAATTTTTTAATAGATTCTATTGCCTATTGAGTTCTCAGAAATCCTGCTCTTAGCTGTCTCTTTCCTATATCTTTAATCTCTCCCTTTCTAACTACCTGCCCCCCTTTATGGACAGGCATTTTCAAGTGCTTCCCATCATTTAAAAAAATCTTGTTTTTATTCCTACTTATCTTCTAAATGTCCTCCTTTTCTTCAAATGTTGAGAGCAGTGTCCCTAACTCCCTGCTGCCTTCAATTCCTCAACTCTGGGCAATGGCACCCGCCTCCTCCAAGTCAATCACCTTGAAATTTCTCCATTCTTCAACTCACCACCCCACTTCCTACTTTATTCTCAGAAAATGATTTCACCTCCTAGAGGAGACAGAAGTTACCTCTTAAAGTCACCCCGAAGTTATTTCTTGAAGTGACACCCAGTGGTCCTTCACATGAGCACTTTTGAAAGCAGCAATTATCTTTTACTACTTTCCTATTTTTCCCAAGAAAGGGGCACTCCTTCTTTCCCCTTATAGGGTTTTAATGAGAATTCAATCAATCAATTAATAAATGTAAGATACCTAACATAACGCTTACATGTGCTCAGTCACTCAGTCGTGTATGACTCTGCGACTCCATGGACTGTGCCCTGCCAGGCTCCTCTGTCCATGGGATTCTCCAGGCAAGAATACTGGAGTGGGTTGCCATGCCCTCCTCCAGGGGATCTTCCCGACTCAGAGATCGAACCCGTGTCTCCTGCATTGGCAGCCAGATTCTTTACCACTGATCCACCTGGGAAGCCCCAACACAATGCTTGCTGCCGCTGCTGCTGCTAAGTCGCTTCAGTCGTGTCCGACTCTGACTCTGTGCAAATCCAGAGACAGCAGCCCACCAGGCTCCCCAGTCCCTGTGATTCTCCAGGCAAGAACACTGGAGTGGGTTGCCATTTCCTTCTCCAATGCATGAAAGTGAAAAGTGAAAGTGAAGTCGCTCAGTCGTGTCCGACTCTTAGCGACCCCATGCACTGCAGCCCACCAGGCTCCTCCGTCCATGGGATCTTCCAGGCAAGAGTACTGGAGTGGGGTGCCATTGCCTTCTCCAACACAATGTTTAGCAGGCCATAAATAATATTGGTTCTTTTGAACAAATATCTTATTGAAGTATAGTTGATTTACAACATTGTATTAATTAATTACTTCTGTACAACAAAGTGATATATATCTAGTATATACACCAGTATATATACCAGTTTCGTGTGTGTGTATTATATATATATATATATAAATGTGTATATATTCTTTTCCATTATGGTTTATCACAGGATATTGCAAATAGTTCCCTGTGCTACACAGCAGGACTTTGTTGTTTATAATATTCATTCTTATTCATTCTTCCCTCTACAAATTTAATCTTTTCTATCCATCTATTTTAAATTTTTTAATAGAGTCTATTGCCTATTGAGTTCTTAGAAACCCTGCTCTTAGCTGTCTCTTTCCTGTATCTTTAATCTCTCCCTTTCTAACTAGCTGCCCCCCTTTATGGACAGGCATTTTCAAGTGCTTCTCGTCATTTAAATAATCTTGTTTTTATTCCTACTTCTCTTCTAAATGTCCTCCTTTTCTTCAAATGTTGAGAGCAGTGTCCCGTAACTCCCTGCTGCCTTCAACTCCTCAACTCTGGGCAAGAGCACCCGCCTCCTCTTGCTCCATCTTCCTTTATGACTTCATTAAAACCGTTTTGGCTGAGTTTACGAACGACCCCCTGCATCTCTACTCCAACAGCCTCTTTTCAATCCTCATCCTGTTCAGACTCTGATCTCATTACCTTCCCTTTCAACTCTGCTTCTTTTCTGAAACATCATATCTGAATTTGCAGCTCCTGACCTAGTTAGGATAACATCAAGCTAGAACACTAACGCAAGCTGTGGCTCCTCCCTCCCTCAGCCTCCACCATCCACCTACTACCAAATTGTGATGACTCTTTTGAAAAACTAATTCTCAAATCCGGAGAGTCTACTCCAACCTTTCTTGCCAGAGCTCAGACTCATCTCAAACCTCACCCGGACACTCAGCAGCCCCTTGATGGCAACTGGCTTTCAGACTCCCCGTGTTTTGGTTACTCCCCACATCGCTGCCCGAGTTAAGTCTCCCAAATACACTCATCTGTTTTTCTCACTCTCCTCCTAGAGAGTGTTCAGGGCTCCCCCTTGCCTCTCTGAAGTTCAGCTGTGAAATGGGACCTTAAGAGTCAACTCCAAGTTCACTGCTCTGTCCTCATAAGCTCTCCTGCAGCACACCCCGTGGTCTGAAGTATCAAACACCCCACAACTTCTTGTTTCTGCACAGGCTATCTGACCAAAATACAATTTCACCCTTTCTCATCTGGAACCTGTCTACTCTCCCTTTAAAGCCCCAGCTCAAATATAACCTCTTCTGAAAAAGCCTTCTCGGCTTCTCCTGGGCTGTTTGGCTCTCTATTCCTGTATTGCCTTATTCTTACCTCTTAAGAGCCATTAACAAGTTGTCTCTGACTCTTCCACTCAGCTTACCTTCCTCACTCGACCATGAGCTCTTTGAAGAAAGAAAGATTGTATTCAACTGGGTATTCCCAGCACCCATTCAGTTTCTTGTTAAACAAATGTTTGTTGCAGGAGTATAAACAGGATACGGTTCAAAAAATGACAGAAATAAACAAGAAGAGAATGAAATTGTGGTGAGAATACATTACATCTTGTCCACAATGGGTAAAGATAAGGTGGTGGTTGTTGTATTGCTTTAGTTGCTAAGCTGTGTCTGACTGTGACCCTATGGACTGTAGCCTGACAGGCTCCTCTGTCCATGGGATTCTCCAGGCAAGAATACTGGAGTGGGTTGCCATTTCTTCCTCCAGGGGATCTTTCCAACCTGGGAACAAACCTCCCAAGTGGCCTGTGTCTCCTGCTTCGCAAGTGGATTCTTTACCACTGAGCCACCTGGGAAGCCCCAAAATATGATATCCTAGTAGAAAAGGACAGGAGATAATGATGCTTCATTAGTGCTCAGAATAACCCACATTCCAATCCATCAACTCATTTCTTTCCACTGTCAACCCAGGAATAAAATCCATAAAAAGTGCTCATGTCTGTATTCTCTTCTCTCCGATTTCAAGCTTGTGGGTGCCACTTTTTCCCAAGACCAGTTGTCCAAACGATCACAGTATCATCAACAGAACAGGTATACAAGATGCCCAAAGGCTCAGTGCCTAAATTAAATTTGACTGTTGCTAAGAGATATCAGGCTTCAGACACACGAGTCTGAAGAGTCAAAACTGGCACCAGCACTGAGCTCAGGTGCAGGAGGCATCCAGATGTACTAAGAATGATCATGCCAGGGGAGGAAAGAAAATAGGTAAGATTATTCAAAGCCAATTTCAGAAATCCTCTCATCTCACCCTCTGTCGGGCAAATACTCAAGAAAAGCGTCCTGTTGTCCCTTCTAACCTGTTCCTGCTTCATGACAAGCCATGATCTATCATTCAGCTTGGGGTAAGCTAACTTCTAAATAAAGCCATCAGCCCAGCCTTCTTCACCTGGGCTTGTGCTTTTTCAGACAAACAGCAGGGACACTCGTGTGCATGCAAAAGAGCAACCAGGATGGACCAGAAATTAACAGTCTCTATTGATTGTTGCCAACTGAATTCAAACGGAAGGGAACAACCTCAGCCAAGATGAAGAAAGACATCAAAAGGCCAAATTATAGAGACTTGAATCCTAACAGGACTTGCTTAGCTGTCTCTTGGAAGTAGCAGTCTTCCTCAAGTTCTTTCATTTTTGCCTTACAGAAATTTATTTAGCCACTGGTTCAGTTGGAGCAGAACTAACTCTTCCTTCAGGATAATCTATGAGGAAAGTACGGATATCATAGTTATGAGGAGTAGGTATAATGCCAACTTTCATTCAGTATTTTCTTTGACTTAAATGTCAAGAAAACTTGGCAGTGGGTTCACATACCAAAACCTAAAGGAAAGACAGTAGGTGTCAAGGAAAGTAATATAGTCTGCCTCTCTGTTCTCAACTCCTTAAACTAGTTTTGCATGGGTGTCCATATTTAAGGAATTCCTTACATCCTCACCTGCAGAGAAAGAGAACTAATGACAGCTGATGGGAAAGGCTATAAGAAAAAAGATGGCATTGAAAATTTAGAGTAGCATCCACAAGAGAGAGAACGACATCATGGTATTTAAGAATGGATCATAGTATTTAAAAATAGAACATTGGCTGATGCCCAATCTCCACCACTTCCTGTCAATGTGATCTCCGACATCATGTCTGTATGTTCCAGTAACTATAAAATGTGGATGAAAATTTATTCCACATAAAGTTCTCATGATGATTCAATAAAATAAGTGCTCTATGAGCAATAGCACACACTACAATGATATTTTAGTAGTAATAAAATAAAAACAGGGCTTCCCTTGTGACTCAGAAGGTAGTGTCTGCCTGCAGTGTGGGAGACCTGGGTTCAATCCCTAGGTTGGGAAGATCCGCTAGAGAAGGAAATGGCAAACCACTGAGGAGTTCAAGGTACTTTTGTTTACTGTCTATACTCATGGGATGGTGACGTCAACCTCACCAGGAAAGGGGAAATTTTCAGATAAAGACTTTCTATCAGTTCTCTACTTCCAAACAAGTTGAGGAACCTGTTCTGAGGATTCAATTAAATAAAGACTTGAGCATGAAAAGCTCAGGGTCCCAGCATAGAAGTCTGGGAAGAACCTAAGATGAAGCAATGATAGAAAGTCATGTTTGGCTCCCATGACTGTGGGGCTGACATGAGGAATCAAGTTCAATTCTAAGCACAATGCAGCTGGGAGGTCTGAGTGAGAGACAGAGGCTTTACATCTGGGAGACCACACTTTGAACCTGATGGTAGTAAAAGAAGTCCTGACTTGAGTTCATCTTTTTTTCCCTTTTGCTCCAAGATGCATAAAACATTTCCCTATCAATTTCCTTGGCTTCAAAGCCAGGCCAAAGAAATTGCCTGAACCAGACAGCCAAGAAGAAAGAATGCAGAGAGAAAACACATGTGGATGCCCGATTAGAGAAAAACGAAGGAACCTGGCTTCTGCTTTTCTCTTAATGGACTGTCAATCCTTCGTTTCCCCAGGTATTCGAACACACATCCATATGGCACATGTCGATGCTCTCAATTGCTCTCTGCATCAGAGATGAAGATACCTTTTTATAGTCACTGCAGGGAATATTCTCTGACTAGTAAGCCTGCTTAGTTCTGGTGGGAAAGATCAGCCTCTACAAGGCTAGCGGGCAGGAAGAAGAGCTCCTTTTTGAATCGCACTGTCCCATCCCTCACTCCTTTGAAGTCGGAACTGACTCAACCACAGTCTGCACAATTATCCAGTCATGACTGCTGGACGTGTCAAAACAGCATTTTAGAGGTTAAGAGACAATGAACTGTATAAACATTCAATGCATATGGCAAAAAAGGTCATAAATACCCCATTAAACACAAACATATGTGTGGGAAGGGACAAGCCTTTCGAATTGTCTTTCATTTTCACATCTGCCCAACCAACCTTGTCTTATTAACTGGTCCCCTTAATATGCACTGTTGGGTTTTTTTTCCCCCTCCCAAAGAATGGTTGGATGGCTTCCCAGATGGCTCAGGAGTAAAGAATCCGCCTGCCAGTGCAGGCGCTGCAGGAGAGGCGGGTTTGATTCCTGGGTCAGGAAGATCCCCTGGAGGAGGAAATGGCTACCCACTCCAGCATTCTTGCCTGAAAAAGTCCATGAACAGAGGAGCCTGGTGAGCTATAGTCCATAGGGTCGAAAAGAGTCGGACATGACTGAATGACTAAGCAAAGAATGGTTATGGGCAAAGGAACATGCGTTTTAATTGCTACTCAGGCTCCTGGGACTTTAGGAAGTAAGTCTAAATCAACCATGTCTAAACCAACAAAGCATTGTCTTCTCTGTGTTCTAACCAGGAACAAGATGTACAATGTGGATATTCCTGCCACCTAACCACTGTCACACCAGCAAAACACACACAAGCTTCCCTGAGCAGACCATCCAACAGAGCAAGCGCCCAAATCCTAAGCAGATCTTCCACTCAGGGAAAGTTCAGCCAACCAGAACTCTTTTTTTTTTTTTTTTTTTTCAATGAGATCTCCAAGGAGAATTAGACAAAGTCTCTAAAAGGCTGGACTCAAAACCAATGCCCACCCCTCAAAAAAAAGTTATAGGAGGGGAAATACTGTGCTCCCTTAGAATTCAGTTAACTGGAAGTTGTCCTGCTAAAGCCCAAGCGAGCCTGTGGACAAGGTTCCTTTCTGGCTTCTGTCCACCCCTCCTCAAAGCAGCTCTTCTCCAAGCCCAGGCTTCTCTTGAGGATGCCTTCTTATCTGATTAAATGGAATATTATGTGAAATATTCAGCCACCCCGGCACTGGCTGTGTGGGTGTGCTGGATAAAATCTTCATGAAAACGCCATCACAGGTCATTTGTTTAATTTCAATTCTGCACAATGTAAAAATAGAACGAGCTGCCGTGAAGGGTTGAGGCTTGACAGCTTCAATGAGAAGGCTCCAACAGCACAAAAACCGCGCTGTTCTGCCGGATCGCCTGCCTGCTCCCTGTGCCAGAGGAGCAGGGGGGGGAGAAAAGCCCTGAAAGTGAGGTACCGCGTTCACGCTCTTCTGCTCTTTCCCCTCTTTTCACCCTTTCTTGCACCTCTCTGCATCTTCCTCTTACTCCATCTGTTCCCTCTCTCTCCTCCCACTTGGCTGGCTTCCTCTCTTGGCCGACCCGCCCTCCTTCATCATCTGTATGTGTCATTTCTTTTTCTCCTCCCGTGTGCTCTACTCCCTCACCTGCACCGCCTACCTGCAGGTACACCAGGACTCACAAACTTTTCTAGGAATTGCTCTCCGAACCCGTTCCCATCTCTATCCCCTTTCCACCAAGCCCCAGACACTGAAAATGGAACTTCAGAGATCAATTAGATGAGGTGACATGAGCTTCAGGGGCTGCCTTTTTTCATATTCCCTCATCTAGCCAAATACGTTTATTATTCATGGAGCTCAGCAGCTACCGGCTGGTGGGCAGGCAGGAAGTATCTCACCAGCCTTGTGTTCTAGACAAGTCAATTTTCAATTTTATGAAGATTAAAAAAATTAATAAATAAATGCCCGTTGCACTCTCCAATGGTGATCCCTGAAGCCCACAGCCACCTCCACATCAACCTTAACACAATCTCAACTCAGAAAGGGAAACCTCTCCTTAACCAGGGGCTCCAGAGCTGCACCGAAAGCCCACATGGTTGCTGAGACCGGAGAGTGAGGCCTCCTGCTTCATTCACCCCTGCTGAGGTCTCAGAAAGGCCCCACTACCTGACCTGGTTTCAAACCAAAGGGTTAGGTAGTTTCAGGTCCGTTCATAGGCTGATGGGAGCAATGCGGTGGGGCTCGTTTTCTGCCCAGAATGGACCCCCTTGCCTGTGGAGCCATCTTCCTTCTCTACTGTGGATCGCCAGTAACTTCCTCTGTGCAGACAGAACTTCACTGCTGCTTTGAGGAAAGTCTATCAGAAAAGGTAGTTAGCAGACCACTAACCCACAGATTCATCAACGTCAACCCAGTCAAGAGAAGCACCTAAACTCCTGTTTTTATTGCTATCTCACAGATCTGTGCTCGAGTCCAGGGCCTAGTGTTCTCCTAGCTAAAGAGCTCTATTTTCACACACCCCAAATGAGGCTTCAATAAATCAGGAGGCCCCTCATAAGAGCACATCTCTATTCAGGATCCCATTTCCTAAAACACCCACCCAACCTTTGCTGTAAGACCGTTTCCGCCCTCTTGCCTCTTACAGGCCAGGTTCCTCTGAGAGGCAGATGCACAATGTGTACCTACCAGGTACAAAGCAGAGTGACACCAGGGCACCACTGAGCAGCCAGAGTCCTGTATCCACAAAAATAAAGGGCATGTGGAACCCAGTAGTGTTTCTGCTTTGTGCATGTGAGGGTTCTGTATCAAATTAACAAAATGATGATTTTAATACAATTTAAAGAATAATCATGTCTAGGGCAGAAAATGAAATGTGGTTCCTGATGTACCAATCCACAGACGCATCAGGGGATAAAGAGGGGAAGAAAGAAAGGCTCCTGATCAAGGTGAAAGGAGCATGAAAATCAAAACAGAGTAGAAACCACAGCAGGCACCTCAAGAGATAGTACCCTCTCAGCCGGGGCAATCGGAATGGGTGGTAATTCCAGGCAAAATTGTAAACAGCAGCACAACACCACAAGCAGCTGAAAATGACATGCCGCTTGTATAAAGCAGCAGACAGTGGAAGCAGAGCAGTGGGAACACCTCTGGACACAGCTGCAGCCGTGCACTGGTGGTTTCAGTTATAGGTGTGCACACCACAGGTGTGTCTGACTGAGAGCCCTGACCAGGAGTCAACAGTGAGCCGATCTGTGAAGACATCACATGACCGTGATGGTCCAAAAGCAAAGGTTGGAAGGTGGTGGCAGGGACCCCCTTTATCTGCCATATCCTTATACAGATGTGATTTCATTCAAGGCCTATGATCCATGATCCCTGAATGCAGAGGAGGAAAAAACCAAATAAGGTGCTCACCTTTGAGGATGAGGTCACTTGGGGATCTGCAGGAGCACCCCAGCTTGGCTAGGTATTGATCAGTTACTCATAATGGTTTCTTTCCAACATGAACACCAAAGCCCGGCCTCAAATCTCCAAAACTTAGCAGCCTTTGAGTGTGGACCCAGGAAACCAGAACTTCCCAGCTTTCACCAGAGACCCTGGATCTCCTAAATAGCCATGATGCCAGCAGAGCTCTGGGTCCAAAGTGCAAGCTGAGGATGAGATCTTCGGAGCAAGTGACAAAGTACAGGAACCCAGGGGAGGGGCCCCAGGCAAAGGCTATGACCTCACCATTGTCCTCACTATATACCATCCAGGGCAGCTGGTTCAATTACAAGAAGCAGTGAAGGTGACATGGACAGGGACAGCTGGGATGAACAAGGGACGTGATCTTCAGTACTAAACAGAGGCAGAGGCACCACTGAACAGGCAGAATAAACATTACCCTCAGCCAGAGCACAGGATTCAATTTCTCACACAAGAGATACAAGTCTATACTTTGCCCTCTACCCTTCTTAATGCTGTTTAATGAAAGAGAGAGAGAGGGGGACAGGTCACATTCGAACAGTGTGTACACCCTGCTCTGAGAGCACCTGCTCCACAACGAGCCTTGAGATCAGATGAGGGGCAAAGAGGGGCATTTTGGGGTAAGGACAGAAATGCAGCATTTTCAACTTGTTTCCAATATCAGTTTCCTGAGCTCAAAGAGACAGCCCAGCCGAGATACCTTCCTCCTGAAAAGGCCCCCAGCTGAGGGCTCCTCATCCCTAAGGCAACCTTCTCTAGCTCCAATAGGTGATGTGCCCACGTGGGCATCAGCAGGGGAGACAGCTCAGCACCCTGCGCAAATCTCTGTCCTCACCAGAGGGGTGGGAGTTACATCTGTTGCTGTCATGAAAACATTTCATTATTTTTTCACAAGTCTTTACCCCCACCCCCACTCCGGATAAAACTAGGGATTTTCGAAGTATACATGATATGCACAATCCTCTCACCCTATCAATCTCCAATGCTGGGTGTGTGATGGAGTCACCTCTCCCCGCCATTCTGAGATCCACCAGCATTCAGACCCAGGAGCACGCTCTCAGCTGCTGGTTCCTCTGTGGCCTTGGAGCCTAGGGACCCGGCTAAGGAACTTTGAGGGGAATGAAGTTTCTCCAGGCATGAGGTCAGTTGACGGGTGCCAACAAGTTGTTTGGTCTCTAACAACTTCACTTCCATGGCCATGCCTTCTCATTCCTTCATCCACTTCTTAAGAGTAATTCCATCTCTTCTAGAATGGGACTCCTCGGTGCATCTCTAGGTCCAAACCAGGAATTCCTCCAATTACTAGACCTTCCACCTCCGCGCTAGGAGGACATTAGGAAAGGCAGAGCCTCTCCCTAGTCTTACTAGGTACCACTGGATAAACCTCATGATGTTCACTCTGCCTTTCTTCCAAATCTTAGACTTCCACCACACCAGGGGGACAGGCACAGACCGATAGGGGTGGCCAGCTGGGGTCAGGGGAGCACTACTTAGAACAAAGAAAGCCAGTGCCCCCAGTTCAAACTTTTGCCAGAAAGCTGGAGAGAAGCAGACACAACCCCCATGCCCACAGCCCTGCCCTCGCCACTCGCCTAAGCACATCTCCAGAACTGAATGGAGAATGAAGCCAGCTTAGCCATCTCTGCAAATTCATGAACAAGCGCAGTTGTTCTCAGTGCTTTCCTAGGGACGCCGAATCTCAAGTATGGACCCCACAGCCGGGCCACCATCCATGTCAATAGCTTTCCTGTGCCCTCCGGTAACTTTGAGGTCGCTCTAAGAAAATTCAGATGAGAAAGGCACCCCGCCCCCACCCCATGTTCCCACAGCCTCCAGGTTCCCGGGATCCCTGCACATCATCCCTCCTCTCCTCTCCCACTACCCCAGGCATCCAGGTGCGCTCCTCCCGCGGGGATCAGGAAGGTTAGGAAGTTCTTACCTGGCTCGGCTGAGAGATGCACTCATGTGGCCAGGCGCGCGGGTTAGCGGCGTCCAGGGCAGGCACACGGGCTGCCGGCCACCGCTCAGCACATCTCCCGGGGAGTCCTGCTCAGCGAACCGCAGAGTCAGTCCCACCTTGGGGTGGAGGAGCGCGGAGCCCGAGGACGCGAAGCCCGGCTGGGCCGAGGGGCACGGGCACCCGGGCCGGCGGCTGTCTGCGCGGGGGTGGGGGTGCAGGGGCGTCCGGGGAGGAAGTGGAACCCCCTCCCCCTCGGCGCGCCGCGAGGCTCCCGCTGGCTCGGCGTCTACTTGTTACCGCACCGCCTTCCCGCTTTCTATAAATATAGATTTGCCCCCTCCCGGCGCTTGTGCGCCGCTCTCCGAGTCGTCCCCGACTCTACCTCCGTGGTTTCCGCTCCTCTCTCCCTCCGCCCCTCCCCCGCCTTCCCCCGGCAAAGCCTGCCGCCTGCCTGGATTCTCCCGCTGTTGCCTCTCTCCAGCATTTAGCACTGCAGTGTAACTCGGGGACACGCGACCAGACAGTTCCTTTAAAACCAGACCATCAAGTTTAGTGCGGAAACCGACCCCAGAAGCGCAGCTCCCTGTGGCTGGGGGATGTTTAGCCCATCTGGAAGCCAGATCTCGGCGTTTCAGGCAAAACTGTGACCAGGCAAGAGAGGAAGGCGAATGGCAGAGAGACGCAGGAGTCCACAGGTGACCTCTCCAGGATGGGGCGGAATCCCGATGGGTGGTGTGGAAGTCTGGAGCCTGCAAAGCAGGACAGGACCTGAGGTGTCGTCGGGTTCAAAGCGCTAGATTTGCAGGTGAGAAAACAGAAGCTCAGAGAAGTGCGTGAACTGGCTCAGGATCACACAGCTGGCTAGGGAAGTGGGGACTTTAGTTAATGAGCGTGTCAGGGCGTCCACGTTTCTTCACCTACTAAGAACAGTCTGGGTGTGGAGTGGCCCCGGAGGAACAGTGCCATTCTCTTTCACTAACTCTTGCCCAGGGCACCCGTGTCTCTGGGGAGGTCACCCAAGCTCAGGGGGGAAAAAAATAGCCAATTTACAGGTTAACCCTTCATTCTAGCAGGACAACTTCTAAAGCCATCCCTTCTTCCCAGAAAGCTGTGAAGAAGAAAAGCATCAAAGGAGCAGCAATGCTTAACCCACACAAAAAAAATGAAATGACAAATCTTTCTTCATTGCTGTCTTCCAGAGGCCCCGATAACAACACTGCTTTTAAACCCCCATTTTCCACTTATTATTTTCCCCTTTCGTCTCCTTCCCGCACATCATTCTGATCGCTGTCTGACATAGATATTTTCACATTACCCACAAAAGAGAACACATTTTTTCTCGTCTACTGCTTACATCTACACTCATCCTAGCTGGCAGTATCAGCCTACAAATCAAGGGGCTTTCCCAGTGGAAGACTGGTGAGGGGCATCACAGCATTCTCTTTCCAGAAGTTGTTATTATCCCTGGCAGAGTCTTCTCACAAGTGAGAAGGAGGCATTTCATGACCTGGATGACAGAGCAACTCTGAAATTGCTTCTCAGGGCATTGGTATGTGGTCTATCCACACCTCCTTCAGGTGGGATGCAACATGTTCATGCACTCACATACTCTCTTTGGAGAAGTTATGATAGCTATTTTACAAGTACGTGCACCAAGGTAGCTCAGAGAAAAATGAAACCTCCCCAGGAGTTATACTGTCAATCTAGAAGGGGTCTTTTGTCAAATGCCTTTGAGAAGCAGGTAGCAAAAAGGAAGAGAGAACTTGACATCTCCACCCTTGACCATATTTGTCAACTTGGACAGTTTCCTTAGCCCCTCTAAGCCTTAGTTTCCCTAAATGAAAAAATGGAGAAAGTAACCAACCCTGCTGGGTTTCCCAGGTAGTGCTAGTGGTTAAGAACCTGCCTGCCAGTGCAGGAGACATAAGAGTCATGGGTTCAGTCCCTAGGTTGGAAAGATCCCCTGGAGGAGGGCATGGCAACCCACTCCGGTATTTTTGCCTGGAGAATCCCACAGACAGAGGAACCTGGTGGGCTATGATCCATGGGGTTTCACAGAGTCGGACACAACTGAAGCGACTTAGCCTGCAAGCAATGGATCCAGCCTTAGAAGTAAATGAGGTTCTGAATGTAGGCTGCTTGGAATGCAATAGGTTTTACCTGTTATTTGTATTGTTCATATTGTTATTCAGGGTCAGACAGTCCTTTTAGGGACCTCATACCTACACTACTAGCTAGATAACTCTGACCAAGTGGCTTAATCCCCACCCCCACCCCCCAACCCCGCCTGTGCTGCTTCTCTCTTAATCCAAGCTATCTTAATCACCAAAATATGGATAATAATATGTCCTTTTAGGACTGTTAGAGGATTAAATTAAATAAATAATGCATGTCAAACCTAGCATGCTGCCTGATGCATAATGAATATCCAAGTATAGTAGTTCCAACCTTTTCATCTCCAGTTACCAAATATGTAATCCTGGACAAGTTAACTTTTCTCTTTTTAAAAAATTTATTGTTTATTTTGGCTGCTCGGACTCTACATTGTGGCACTTGGGCTTCTCTAGTTGCAGCACGCTGGCTTAGTTGCAGTACATGGGATCTTAATTCTCTGACCAGGGATCAAACCTGGGCCCCCTGCATTGGAAGTGTTGTGTCTTATCCATTGGACTGACAGTGAAGTCCCAGTTAACTTTTCTAAGCCTCACAGGGTTGCAAAGATTAACATCACATCTGTATATTATCTGGTACATGCACGCATGCTCAGTTGCTAAGTCGAGTCTGACTGGGACCCCACTGACTATAGCCTGCCAGGCTCCTCTGTCCATGGGATTTCCCAGGCAAGAATACTGGAGAAGGTTGCCATTTCCTTCTTTAAGGGGTCTTCCCAACCCAGGGATTGAACCCTACATCTTCTGCATCTCCTGCATTGCAGGCAGATTCTTTTTGCTTGTTTGTTTAGGTCCCCTTTCATTTCTTGCAGCAGTGCTTTATAGTCGTAAGTGTAGAAGTCTTCTACCCACTTGCTTGGTTACATTTTGCCTGAGTATTTTATTCTTTATAATGGTCTTGTAAATGGAATTTTTATTTTTTATGAGGTTTATTTATTTAATTTTTGGCTGCTCTGGGTCTTCATTGCTGCCCTTGAAGGGCTTTCTCTAGTTGTGGCATGCGGGGGGCTACTCTCTAGTTGCAGGCTTCTCTTGTTGCAGAGCATGGGCTCTAGGTGCCTGGGCTTCAGCAGTTGTGACGCACAGGCTTAGTTTCACCACAGTATGTGGGATCTTCCTGGAACAGGAATCAAACCCACGTCTGCTGGACCACCAGCGTGTGCGTACATGCGTGCGAGCTAAGTCGCTTCAGTCCTGTCTGACTCTTTGCGACCCCACGGACAGTAGCCTTCTCCATCCATGGGATTCTACGGGCAAGAATACTGGAGTGGGTTGCCATGCCCTCCTCCAGGGGATCTTCCTGACTCAGGGACTGAACCCACGTTTCCTGTGACTCCTGGGTTGCAGGCAGATGCAGGCAGATTTTTCACCACTGAGCCACCTGGGAAGCTGTCTGGTACATAGTAAGTGCTAAATATATGTTAATTACCTCCCTTCCCTTTTGAAACTGCTCACAATTTGTTTTTACCTGGAAGCATTCCCACCACATCTCAGTCGCTCATGATCTCACTCATTCTTTAGTTATACCAATTTTGTTTCATTTAAATACATTTACATTTTTCTCACATTCCCTCATTTATTTAGCAAAAATTTCTTGAGCCCTTATGTGCTGCCAGGCACTGTGCTCTGCTCTGACATGCATGTATTTCTTTTGAATGATTTTAAATTCCCAGGATCTGGGAATGTGTTTTAATCTTTCCCCACCTTCTATAGATGTAGTCAGAATCAGAGAGTCATTGAGCTAGAAGGAGGCCTAAAGATTTTATTGGTGAACGTTCTAATTTTACAGTCCAGAGCAGATAATTGAATTACACACAATTTTTTTGGAGTTTGTGTAAAAATCTATTTGACCAAAATGTTTTTGTTTTGGGGGAGGACTTATGCACATTTTGGAGCTTCCCTGGTGGCTCAGCGGTAAAGAATCTGCCTGCAATGCAGGAGATGCAGGTTCGATTCCTGGGTCAGGAAGATCCCCTGGAGGAGGAAATGGCAACCTGCTCCAGCATTCTTGCCGTGAAAATCCCATGGACAAAGGAGCCTAGCGGAGCTACAGTCCATGGGGTCACAAAGAATCGGACTCAACTGATGCTACTAAGCAGCATATACATTTTAAAGCTAATGATGGCGGTGTCTTGCCTCCTTATCAAGTGCTCTTTGAACTATGCAAACTGTCCAGAAACATACCAGTTCTTGCCAGTTGTTCCATGAACACTAATTTCTTGGACTGTTATTAGGTGACACTCCAACAAAGGGTTCTGTGGCCAAAAGTGTTTGAAAAATAATGGGTTAAAGAAAGTAAACCATGTTTTCTTTTTTTTTTTTCCTGTAAGACTTTCAGAACCTTGATTATGTTAATGGGCTTCCCAGGTGGCGCTAGTGGTAGAGAACTTGCCTGCCAATGCAGGAGTGGTAAGAGAGGCAGGTTTCATCCCTGGGTCAGGAAGATCCCCTGGAGGAGGGCATGGCAACCTACTCCAGTATTCTTGCCTGGAGAATCCCATGGTCAGAGGAGCCTGGTGGGCTACCATCTATAGGGTCGTAAAGAGTTGGACACGACTGAAGCAACTTAGCACATTATGTTTATGAGCATATGAATTTCCGAGGGATATAGAGCAACTCTATTGTTCAACGCGTCCAATCAGGAAACCCTTTCTCGTAAAGCTTTTGGGGAACCAGGGATCAAAGACACAGATTTAGGGAAGATGCTGAACTCTGGAAATGCAGCCAACCAGTATGACTGCTACGTTTGTGTAACCTCCAGGGAGGAGTCTAGTGTTAATGCGTGCTGAGTATTCATTCAGTCAGTCCGCTTTCAAGGTCTAGAACTTGTCTCATAGATGCAGTTCTCAGATGAAGGGGGCACATGTCGCCATGGTTCCCCTCCTCCCTGAGCAACTTGCTTGGAATGGGGAACAGGACAGACTCATCACAGCTATCAAGACCCAGTTCTTCCTTCCCCACTGATTCAAGCAAGTTTCCAAGGTACTTGGGGTGTAAAGCAGAGGTCCCCTACCTCCAAGATCTCATGCCCAATGATCTGAGGTGAAGCTGATGTAAAAATAATAAAAATAAAGTGCACAATAAATGTAATGAGCTTGAATCATTCTGAAACCATCCTCCACCCCAACCCATGGAAAAATTGTCTTCCACAAAATAGTCTGTAGTGCTAAAGGTTGGGGACTGCTGCTGTAGAACACAGTGGTTATGAATGTGGGCTTTTGAGCTAGACAGTCCTCCGTATCAGTCCCATCTCTGTTTCTCACTAGCTGTTGGATATTTATTAGGCAAGCCGCTGAACCTCTTAAGCCTCAGCTCTTTCATTTATTAAATTAGCATAATAATCTGCATGGCACTCAAACCCCTGGCACAGTGCCTGACACAGAAAAAGCACCTCAAAACTCTGGTGCCATTACCAACAGTGATGTGGTGGATGGTAGACTGGTCGAGGCACTTTGTTGTCTACAGATAGCACGGTGATGCAGCTGAATTGCTGAACGGCAAAGTTCAGTCCATCTCCTTGCCCCTCTCTGCCCACAGGGTTATGTCCCCATCAAAAGTCACCCCATCAACTGCCCTGCTCCTTCAGAGCTGGGAGGAGTCGAGTGGTAGATGCTCTTTGAGCAAACTTAGAAGCAAGCTAAAAAAAAAAAAAGAAGGCTATTAATCACTAAGATAATAAACGTGAGTGCTAGTTGCTCAGTTGTGTCCTATTGTTTATGACCCCATGGACTGTAGCCTGCCATGCTCCTCTGTCCTTGGAATTTTCCAGGCAAGAATACTGGAGTGGGTTGCCATTTTCTCCTCCAGGGGATTTTCCCAACCCAGGGATCGAACTCCAGGTCTCCCATATCATGGGCAGATTCTTTACTGTCTGAGTCACCAGGGAAGCCCAATATAATAAAAGGCTTTCTTTAATTGAGCAGCTGATAAACTAGGTGATTTCTGTTTCTATTCATCATTTATTTATATCTATAAGTGTCTGTGCTTCTTATAACCACTTGAAGAGGAAGGTGTCCACCTCCCCACTGTAAAAATAAAAAACTAAGGTTCAGAAAGTTTATGGGGCAAGATGCCAAATGGCAAAAATTAACAACTACCAGCTCAGGGAGTGTAGGCACATTGTGTATATTGGTTACTAGAGCACATGTTACAGGATGTGACTGCGCTGGGACTGTTTCTCTCTTTTATGGAAGGGGCAGTTGTGGAACAGATGTTAATTAATGCCCAATTAAGTAAGAAATGGAGCCAAGAAAATTCATTTCTCAATTGTTTTCCCCTAAGGGCTCACTCGCTGGACTCTGCCTGTCAGTCCATTATATGTGAAGGATACAGGACTCCCGTTAGACCACGAGAAGGAACTGTTTATCATGGTAATCATCTCACAATATATGTAAGATGAATCATTATGCTGTGCACGTTAAGCTTATACAGCGCTGTGTGTCAATCATAGCTCAGTAAAACTAGAAAAATGAATAAAAGAGCTATGGTGTCAGCAGATCAGAGAGGATTCTTTATATAAACAGAGAAATGAAGATATAATTTCTTCCCACTGGTAGCAGGAACCCAGGCATGTGGAACCAGGACGCTGAATTAATGTTTCCTCTTTCCCTTTCATTCTCATTCAAAAAATCCTTTCAGACTCCTCTGTCCCCACCTTATCCTTCATCCCTAGCAAGAGACCCATGCCCCGGGTGAACGTGTGACTTCTTCCATACTCAGTCTTCATGCTGCTGCTGCTGCTGCTAAGTCACTTCAGTCGTGTCTGACTCTGTGCGACCCCATAGACGGCAGCCCACCAGACTCCCCCATCCCTGGGATTCTCCAGGCCAAGAACACTGGAGTCGGTTGCCATTTCCTTCTCCAATGCAGGAAAGTGAAAAGTGAAAGTGAAGTCGCTCAGTCGTTTCCGACTCCGAGCGGCCCCATGGACTGCAGCCCACCAGACTCCTCCACCCATGGGATTTTCCGGGCAACAGTACTGGAGTGGGGTGCCATTGCTTTCTCCATCAGTCTTCATAATAACCTGTAATTCACTCTCTGGCTGTGCTCCTGATGGGGTCAAGTCAAAGCACCAGACACCGTTTGGCTGCAGCCTTAGCTAAGTAAAGGGCTGATTCCCATTCCTCCAGGAGGTCAGAGCCCTCTAGGCAGCCATGGTCGGCACCAACTCCTGGCACAAAACATAACCAGGCAATTTTTTCCAAGGGGATTTTGACAGAAACAAAGCTGATATGAGAGAAAAGGCAAGAGGGGAGATGAGAGAAAAGCTTTGCTATTTCCTCAGGCAAACTATAACAAGAAGCTTCTGCAATAAAAATTGCACCTACATGGCTGAGATTGGAGGGGACAAATACACCCAAAGTCCACGTTCTCTCATCAGAGGAGGCTACTGTGTCTGTGGTTTTCAGAAATATCTGCTGTGTGGCAGTGTGGGTTGTATGTATTAAAGGCTGGGGTTCAGGGTGGGTATAACACCAGTGTTTTATAATAACTGCTACAACGCATCAGATTTTGTACTGAATGCTGTCAATATAGGGGCTTCCCAGGTGGCACAGCTGGTAAAGAATCCACTTGCCAGTGCAGGAGATGCAGAAGACCAAGTTTTGATCCCTGGGTTGGGAAGGTCCCCTGGAGAAGGGTGTGGCAACTCACTCTAGTATTCTTGCCTAGAGAATCCCATGGACAGAGAGGAACCCTGTGGGCTACAGTCCATGCACTTGCAAACAGTTGGACGTGACTGAGTATGCACACAGGCTCTCAATATAAGATTTCCTGCCATCTGGGACTTGCCTGGTGGTCCGGTGGTTGGGACTTCGCTTTCCAATGCAGGAGGCGGGGTTCAATCCCTGGTCGGATCAAAAAAAACAACAACATAAAGCAGAAGCAATATTATAACTAATACAATAAAGACTTAAAAAAAAAAAGATTTGCTTTCATCCTCACAGTAATCTTGTGAAGATAGTTTCATTATCCCCACTTTATACAAGAAAACACTGAGTTTTACCAAGGTTAAGCACCTTGACCAAAGCCATGGCATTATTTGATGTGGGAATATAAACCTTTATTTAATCCTTTATCTGTGACAAATAATCACTTCAACTACCTCACATTTAAAACATATTCTTACTGGATAGCAAACAATATTGTGAAGTCTGTCAAACATTTCTCCCAATGAAGAAACTGAGGCTCAAAGAGGGGAAGGAAGTCTATTAAAATCAAGTAAGCAGATGTACAACCACCCAGCAATCCCACTCCCGGGCATATACCTGGGGAAAACCATAATTACAAAAGATACATGCATCCCAGTGTTCATTGTAGCATGAATTACAGTAGCCAGCACATGGAAGCAACCTAAGCATCCATCAGCAGAGGAATGGATAAAGAAGATGTGGCACATACATACACTGGAATATTACTCATCCATAAAAAGGACTGAAGTTGTGCTACTTGTAGAGACATGGATGGACTCAGAGACTGTCATACAGACTGAAGTAAGTCAGAAAGAGAAAAACAAATATCATACATTAACACGTACATGTGGAATCTAGAAAAATGGTGCAGATGAACCTATTTGCAAAGCAGAAATAGAGACACAGACTTAGAGAACAAATGCATGAACACCAGGGGGAGAGAAGTGGGGTGAGATGAATTGGGAGATTGGGATTGCCATATATACTCTGTATAAAATAGATAACCAATGAGAACCTACTGTACAGCACAGGGAACTCTACTCAGTGCTCTGTGGTGACAAAGAGGGGATATATGTATACCTGTGGCTGACTCATTTTGCTATACAGCAGAAACTAATACAAGATTGTAAAGCAACTAAACTCCCATAAAAAAAACTCAAACAGGTAGAAAATGACATAGTTGGGTCTTGAATTTTAAGCTCATTCTACCACCGAGTCACCCTAGCAAACAGAGACTTTCCAGATTTGGGGATCCTGATACTCCAAGAATCAGAAAACATGTCACCCCTTGCACAGTGCCCCTGCAAGGATTCCCATGGCCAAGCCAGTCACCAAGAACAGCAAATGCTAGAGGGGAAAAAAAAGCCACGGAAGAATCCCTGGGATTTCCAGTCACTAGGCAGGGCTTCCAGGAGCTGGAGCCTCTCTATTTCTGTCTCTCACAGACCTTCAGTCCAAATGTTCAGTTTTTCCTGGGTAGAAAAAAAATATGCGCAATTACAGATTGTAACAATAAAAGCATACCCTTACACAGCGCTTACAAATCTCAGCCACTGTTAAAAGGGATTTACGTTTTGATTACTCGTTGAATGAGGAGTCATGCTATGAGGTTAGGGATATTATTATCTCCATCTTGTAAATGAGGAAAATAAGGCCCAGAGAGGTGAGGGAATTGGTGCAAGATGACGTTACTAGGAAGGGCAGAGATAGGATTTAAACCCCCCAGGAGGTCTGGTGCCAGAGTCCAAGGGCAAAGGAGCCGGTGGCTATCCGAGACATCATTAGCTGCTCCAATGAGGTCCTCTGGGCACCAGCTCACCAGAATAAATAATAAGGGAGACCCCGGGGGTAAGCGCCTGCATCTGAGGGAGAGATGCTTTGGGACCGTCTTTCCCCCTCCTGTAAGCTGGTCTTCACCCATAGGCAGTTGGCTGATTCTTCTGCCCATCTCCCTACCAGAGTCACCAGCTGCCCCTTGTCAGCCCAGCACAAAGGGAAGCCAGATTGGTTGGGGGGTGGGGTAACCGAGCCTCTCCCTCCGCTTGCCAAGCAGGGGACTTTTCTCCCCCTTCTCCTTCTCCTGGAAGCACCCATCTGGCCTCTGTCACTAGTCCATGTGTGCTTTGAAAAGCCTGCTTTCAAGGGAGGGCAATGGGAACCACGCCTGTTCATCCAATCAGGCGCATTTTCCCTGATTGTCAACCCTGCAGGATCTGCTGTAATCCACGGCTCCACCAAGAATCCAGAGAGAAATGAACATCTCAGTCTCTCTTTGGGGCACTTTTGACCTCAGGGGTTTTAGGATGACTTCCTCCATCCTCTCTTCCCTCTCTGGGCATTGTGACACATTGTTGAAAAACAGAGACAAGAGGATATGGATGGGGTATGAAGAGGGGCATAATATGAAGTGGTGGGTAAATATATGCCTAGAGCCCAGAAGACCAAGTTCGCTGGAAATATAAACTGTTTGAACTTGGGAAAATAAGCTCCCTTCTTTAGGCCTCACTTTTCTCATCTATAAAATGGGAAGAGTTGAATTAGATCCTTTGAGATTCCTCCCAGTTGTGTGAAATGGGAAGACTCCTCTAAGGGACACTTTTTATTTATATTTATATTTAATCTTTTTTGTTATTTATTTGGCTGTGCCAGGTTTTAGTTTCAGCATGCAGGATCTAGTTCTCTGACCAGGGTTCGAACCAGGACCCCTGCATTGTGAGTGCACTGGGAGTGTGGTGTCTTAGTCGTTGGACCATCAGGGAAATCCCTAAGGGGCACTTTTTATTTATTTATTTATTTGAACTTTTAATTTTTATTGGGGTAGAGCTGATTAACAATGTCGTGATAGTTTCAAGTGAACAGGGAAGGGACTCAGCCATCCATACACATGTATCCATTCTCCCCCAAACTCTCCTCCCATCCAGGCTGCCACATAACACTGAGCAGAGTTCCCTGAGCTGTACAATAAGTCCTTGTTGTTATATCCATTTTAAATATCACAGTGTGTACATGACCATCCCAGACTCTCTAAATATCCCTTCCTAAAGTGTTAGTCACTCTTTTGTATCTGACTTTTTTGCAATCCTGCGGACTGTAGCCCGCCAGGCTCCTCTGTCCATGGAATTCTCCAGGCAAGGATACTGGAGTGGGTTGCTGTTCCCTTCTCCAGGGGATCTTTCTGATCCAGGGATTGAACCTGGGTCTCCCGCACTGCAGACAGATACTTTACCATCTGAGCCACCAGGGAAGCCCCATCCTCCCCTAAGGGGGAGTTTTTAAAGGAGAGAATGGGAAAGGTTGCCCCACTTCTGCCCCAGGGGCATCTCCTGAAACACTGAGCTCTTGTCCTCTAAGACTCCATCCTTGCTGCACACAGTAGGGGTGGACAGACTGCTTGGCCACAGTTCTTGATCCTGAAGGAGGCAGGGCTCCCCATGGACTTCAAGCAGCAAGTGCTGCGAGTCTGGGTTCTGAGAAATATCCTATCCCAGGCTCACTGATTCTCTCAGCTGAGCCTTCGTGGCTGCCAGTCTTCTAAGATCTTTAGATCTTTATTTGCCTCCTAACTTCACTCTCCTCTTCTGATCAATACAGAGAAAAAATCTGATGGGCCCTTCCTGGGTACAGGCAATTAGCTAATCAGAAATCTGGTTAATTAGCTTTGCAACGTGAAGTGTCTCACAGAGAAAACCTTATCAGGTTCCTCAGCCATGTCAGGCTTTCTCCCTGAAAGGCAGTGGCTATCGAGTACCGCAGCAGGTCAGATATTTTATCTTTTAAAGGCTTTTTCTGGCTCTAATTTCTTCTAGTCTGAAAGAAATGAGACCAGGCTGAAAAGAAAACCACATTAGTGCATGTGAAGCAAAAAGCAGAATGAGGAGACCAACGGTGGGAGCTGAGTCTTGACCAGGCAGCTTCCAACAGCTCTAGGTATAGCACCAACACCTATGAGCAATCAGCAAAGGCTTTTAGTAGCGAGGGCTGGGGATGACATGCCCTGTCCTTTGTCAAAGTCCCATTACTCATTCTCTGCCACCAGGTGCTTGGCCTAAGGACAGGGGCCACCAGAACTGGAGTTTGGCTGCAGGACATTGCAAACAAAGAGGCTGGAGACCTGTGCTTGGGGATCGACATGGCAGCAGATAAAGAGAAAGTTCATCCAGGCAGATGGCATGTGACATCTGGAGGGGGTGGTGACAGGCACCATGCAGGGATCCAAGCAGGGAGGTCCCCAAACAAGTGATGCTCTGAAAAGAGGAGAACAAGAACAGCAACAGGGAGGTCTGTGGGGTGCCCAGCTCCTGGATCCCACTCCAGAAAGGGCTCAGTTCAATTCAGTCGCTCAGTCATGTCTGACTCTTTGCGACCTCATGGACTGCAGCACACCAGGCTTCCCTGTCCATCACCAAGTCCCAGAGCTTACTCAAACTTATGTCCATAGAGTTGGTGATGCCATCCAACCGTCTCATCCTCTGTCATCCCCCTCTCCCGCCTTCAGTCTTTCCCACCATCAGGGTCTTTTCCAATGAGTCAGTTCTTCACATCAGGTGGCCAAAGTATTGGAGTTTCAGCTTCAACATCAGTCCTTCCAATGAATATTTAGGACTGATTTCCTTTAGGATCGACCGGTTTAATCTCCTTGCAGTCCAAGAGTTCAGAAAGGGCTAGGAAGAAGAAAAAAGATCCTAGCTCAGAAGACCTGGGTTCTGGAAAAGTCACAAAGTCAGGACTATTTACAGATGACTAAACCGAAGGCCAAGGGGCTTCTCCTGTGGCTCAGTGGTAAAGAATCTGTCTGCAATGCAGGAGATGTGGGTTCGATCCCTGAGTGAGGAAGATTCCCTGGGGATGGAAATGGCAACCCACTTCAGTAATCTTGCCTGGAAAATGGCGTGGACAGAGGACCTGGCAGGCTACAGTCCATGCATTCGCAAATGAGTCAGACACGACTTAGGGACTAAACAACAATAACAAAAGTTTACATCACCGGCACGTGGCAGAGCTGGGATGCAAACTCAGGCAGCCAGAATCCAGATCCTGGATACATCGCCTTTCCACTAGTGCCTCCCAGAACAAGGCTGGAGCTACGTGTGCAGGCAGTTTAGGGGCCTGACGGGAACATGGGAGGTCATTACAGAGGCAGTGCTGGAAAATGTTTCCTGAATGACTATAAACCCTTACGTGAAGAGCCTCTCCTGTAGTTCCTACGGAAGGCTACAGACTCGGGAGGCACACAGTAAGAACAGGGAAGTGAAACCCCAATTCAGTAAAGAGACACTCAGGAGAGCCTCTAGTCACTCTAAGAGTCCAGGCTCAGACAGTGTCATCCCAGAGTGCCGAAATAATATACTGAGTGCAACCTCAGACCCAGAATCAGTAATCCTGAGAAATTATGGAAAAGTGAAGCCCTGAGCTCAACTGCAGTTTCCAGAAAAGCAGGAAAGAGGAAAGGCAACCCACTCCAGTATTCTCGTCTGAAGAATCCCATGGACAGAGGAGCCTGGCGGCCTACAGTTCATGGAGTTGTGAAGAGTCGGACATGACTGAGCAACTAACACACACACTTGGATAGACTTACTACGGACATTACTATGGATGTCAAAGTATGCTTATTAAATCCTTGTGTATATCTTTCATTCATTCAACAAACATTAATTGGGAACCTGCCGTGTGGGATAACATTAATTAGCAAGACAACTAAACATCTTTTTGTGCACCTCTATATTCATTGCAGCCTTGTTTATAATAGCCAAGATATGAAAACAGCCTAAGTGTCCAGTGACTGATGAGTGGATAAAGGAGATGTAGTGTATATACATACAATGGAACATTCAGATCAGATCAGATCAGTCGCTCAGTCGTGTCCGACTCTTTGCAACCCCGTGAATCGCAGCACGCCAGGCCTCCCTGTCCATCACCAACTCCCAGAGTTCACTCAGACTCATGTCCATCGAGTCAGTGATGCTATCCAGCCATCTCATCCTCTGTCGTCCCCTTCTCCTCCTGCCCCCAATCCCTCCCAGCATCAGAGTCTTTTCCAATGAGTCAACTCTTCGCATGAGGTGGCCAAAGTACTAGAGTTTCAGCTTTAGCATCATTCCTTCCAAAGAAATCCCAGGACTGATCTCCTTCAGAATGGACTGGTTGGATCTCCTTGCAGTCCAAGGGACTCTCAAGAGTCTTACTCACCCATAAAAAAGATGATACTTTGCCATTTGGGACAACATGGATGGACCTTGAGTGTATTATGCCAAGTGAAATAAGTCAGATGGGAAAAAGCAAATACTGTTTCACTTATATGTGGAATCTAAAAAACAAAACAAATGAACAAACAAAACACAAGACTCACAGGTACAGAGAACAGACTGTGGTTACCAGAGGGAGGGGGGTTGGGGAGTGGGCAGAATGGGTAAAGGGGATCAAGAGGTATAAACTTCCAGTTATAAAATAAATAAATTGTTGGGGTATAATGCACAGCATGGGGGTATAGTCAATAACATTGTATTAACTTTGGTGATAGACTTACTGTGGTACATTTATATACTTGCAAGGTATGTAAATGTTTAGTCACTATGTTGTACTTCTGAAACTAATATAATATTGTTTGTAAATTATATTTCAATTAAAAATAATCTTTTCTCTCACTGGGAAGAGTCAGAAAACAAACAAGTAAACAAAGAGAATTTCAGATAAGGGTAAGCTCGAAGAAGGAAATTAAGCACAGCCATGGCTAGAGAATGATAATGAGTGAATTGTTAGCAGGCTAATAATGATTAGCCAGAACGATGGGGAAGCTTCTCTACAGATATTTGAGCTGAGACTGAGGTGATGAGAAGGAACCAGACATACAGACATCTGGGAGAAAGTTGTTTCAGGAAGAGACAACAGTAGGTGCAAAGTTCCAGACTCTTGAGTGAGGTTGGCATGCTTCAGAAACCAAAAGAAGTCCACCGTATCTGACCTACGGCAAGGGAAGTGGATATCTCAGGAGGTGAGTGGGGAAGGTGGAAGGTTGGCAAAGCTTTGTAGACTGCAGCCAGGAGATTTTGTCCTCAGTGAAATAGGAAGCAGGAGAAGAATGTGAGCAGGAGAATGACATGATTCAAATTACTTTTTAAAAAATTCCTTACTTTTGGCCGTGCTGGGTCTTTTGCTTTGTGTGGGCTTTCTCTAGTTGTGGTGAGCGAGGGCTTCTCATTGCGGTGGCTTCTTTTGTTGCAGAGCATGGGTTCTAGGCGTGTGGGCTTCAGTAGTTGTGGCGCATGGGCCTACTTGCTCTGAGGCATGCCGCATCCTCCCGGACCAGGGATCAACCTCATGCATTGGCAGGCAGATTCCCATCCACTGCACCACCTGAGAAACCCCTCAAATTACTTTTTAAGAAAATGGCTCTGGCTGCTCTGTGGAGAGCAGTTTGGAAATAGGGTGGAGCGGATACTGGAAACAGTGAGAGGCTCAATGCATTTGTTTAGAGGCGAGAAGGTGGTGGCTTAACCAGTAGTGGTCCCAGTAAAGAAGGTGCAGTGGGTCAGATTCAGAGTATATTTTGGAGAGAGAGATAAAACCTTTAGCTTTTGAGCAAATATAATTTTTTTGTTGTTGTTATTTTTTTTTAATTTTTTGTTTAATGAGCTGATGCTCCCTCAGGCAGAATTCTAAAGGAGCGCTGCTGGAGCTTTGGACTTGGCCTTCTGTTTGTCAGTACCATGCACCTCCCTTTAAGGTTGTGACCTGCACGGTTGCTTCTGGTATAGTGTCTCCCTCGTGGCCATCCCAGTAACAGCGTAATTTGGCTCCCATATTTGTGAACTGCGGCTCTGACAGCGAACCACGCACTTTCATTACAGCCAAACTCTAATCAACTCTGGCCAGGCTGATGGGGGATTTGTTTTTGTTTGTTTAGCCACTCAGTCATGTCAGACTCTTGCTCCATGGACTATAGCCCGCCAGGCTTCTCTGTCCATGGGATTTCCCAGGCAAGACTAGTAGACTGGGTTGCCATTTCCTCCTACCGGGGATCTTCCCAATCCAGGGATCAAACCCGTGTCTTCTGCATTGCAGGTGGGTTCTTTACCTCTGAATCGCCAGGGAAGCCCATGGGGAATTAGATGGGCAGCGCCTTTAGATGGGTTCAGCTGGTAAAGAATCTGCCTGCAATGCGGGAGACCTGGGTTCTCCTAGGATCTCCTGGTTTCTTCCTGGTTTGGGAAGATCCCCTTGAGAAGGAAAAGGCTACTCACTCCAGTATTCTGGCCTGGAGAATTCCATGGAATGTATAGTCCATGGGGTCGCAAAGAGTCGGACATGACTGAATATAAAATATATAGTGTGTAATGGCTGTTGCAGAGGGGAATCCAATACCCAGAGAGTTTTTATGAGTCTCTGGCCCATTTTACCATGTTTACAATCTAATTGGGTTTCTTGATCATTCCCATGGCATCTAAGCTACAGATTTGGTTGGCCTAGTTCCTCCTAGATTGTGTACCATTTACATACAGTATTTTTTTTTCCTGCACCACCCACAAAAGCAGCCTGGATGCCTGTGGTTCTTTCATTAGCTGGGTACAGAAAATTTGGCTGTCACTAAGCCCACGAAGAATGGAGCTAGTTGCTGCAGTGAGAAAAAGGGCTTCTGGAAGATTTGAGGTGCTCCTTTTCCTCTCAATATGGCTGTGAAAGAGACTTCTAACAGGAAAAAAAGAAACTGTTGTGACGTTCTAAGATTATATAAGTGACCAGTCTTACACCAAGAAACTAACTTCTAATTTCATTGGCGTTTCAGTTACTGAGTCTATCCTAGGAATCTATTTCTCTTGCTGAGAATCTGGCATCTTTTATTGCCTTCATCCCCGCCACCCCCTCACCAAAAAAAAGAAGCAGTTTACTCTGGAGACATAGAGTCATGTAGGATCATAATCCCAGCAGACAAATGGAAGGAGACAGCAGTAATAAATATTCTTGCTAAGAGAGCGCAAAGGAAGTAAAAGCTCGTAGCAACTTGGGAGCACCAGCTGCTTAGTAATAAAGGCAATGATAACAGGAATCCTTGGCCAGGCTGCAAGCACAGCTTTTAGTTATAGGTGTCAAAACCTGAGTGTCAGGTCCTGGCTTTATTACTGTCATTTAGTAAGCTGTTGGTATTTACTCCCAACACAGATGTTTTTCTCTGATGTCAGAAACACAAGGCTTTTTCTCTCTGATTTCCCCAAGTCGCCCAGTCTTGGGGCCCATTACTCTTCTCCATTTTCTCCTAACCCAAGATTGCTGGATTCTTTTGCTGCAAAGAGAAAGGGAACTTGCTTTCCAGAAAGGCTAAAATATTCCATCTGTGTTCATTGAGCTATTACGTCCTAGTCTGTCTGAGGGCGTGGTATACAATTACCAAAATGAAGCTAGTAAAAAAAAAGCCCTGTTTTCTTTTTAATTAAACATATTCAATAATAATAAATAAATACATAATATATTTGTATAATATATAATGTAATATACCTAAATATATTATAAAATAAATATATTATTAAATGGGCTTCCCTGGTGGCTCAGTGGTAAATAATCCACCTGCCAATGCAGGAAACACAGGTTTGATCCCTAGATCAGGAAGATTTCCTGGAAAAGGAAATGGCAATCTGCTCCAGTATTCTTGCCTGGGAAATCCCATGGACAGAGAAGCCTGGTGGGCTACAGTCCATGGGGTCGCAAAGAATCAGACATGACTTTTCGACTAAATAAACAACATATTATTAAATATACTTACTAATAATAAATAATTTCATGTATTTGTCAATAGTAAAAATAGCAACTGTTTTCTTTTTACCTCAATTCCATTTGTTGATCACAAGCCTCGAGAGTTATAAAAAGTGAGACAGTTCCCTCCAGGAACTGGCAATCCAGTTTGAGATAAACACAGGACGATAGTTTAAGTATGAAATAAATTGTATGAGAACAAAGGATCTTATGGGTTATGGGGTGACAGCATTTGGGGTGAGTCTTGAGAGTAGGGGCACGGTAGAAAGTAGCAGAAGGAGACTGAGGAAATGGACCAGGCATGGATGAGAAGGGAAATCGTCTTAGCTCTAGAGCCTGAGCTACTAAGGACAGCTGAGCAGTCTTAGACTTATGGCTGTGGATGAAGAAAACTTCAGTGTAATTCACAAAAGGGTTGATGCCAGGAAAGTGTTCTCTTTCCTGGACAAAGAAATGTGAAATTCCAGGTGGATAGGTAAGAATGTTGAGTAAAAGAAAGCTTCACTATGATTCAAAGAGATCTGTTCATTTCCTGAGAATAACTAGAGCTCCAGGAATTAGAATCCCATTCACCGGGGAGAGGGTTGGCGAGCATGGTATGCGTCCTTGTCAGGTGGGCTCATTCTAATGGGGGCCAACATTCTAATCTTGAAAAGAACATGGAGCATTATACAGGGTAACAGATAGACTTTAGAAATGAGTGGAAGGTCCAAAACAAGAGCCTGGTTTGAGTCAAAGTAAGACGTCCAAAGGACTATTCCTCAGTGGTGCCCTGGCCTCCAGACTTAGGCAGCTCACATCAAATATTCATTTCTGTGTAGCAATATGTCTCCATGCCAAGCCTCACCAGGTGGTAAAGCCGAGCTGCTGGCATTTTTTTTATGCCCTGAACAGGTTCTAGGGCTTGTACATCTGCAGGCAGTGCCATGTGTGTGGAGTGCCAGAGAGGAACACAGCAGGTGAAAGGAGACAAGGCAAACCTCTTCCTCTTCTGGCAATTTCTGACTGCATGCTCCAAGGGACTTGCTGCAGGATAGCAAAGGCTGGTTGGGACACACTATGTGAGACGTTATCAGTCTCCCAAGAGCAAAGCAGTGCGTGGCAAGAAAGAAGGAGAGTGTGAGAGAGAGGTCAAGTCTGACCTACCAGAGGGTGAACACTGGTTGCAGTAGTGAAGCCAGGAGACTGTTTTGGGTGAGACTTGAGGTGAGGAACAGAAGTCTGGGACTCCACCATACACTGAAGCCCTGGAAGGAGAGCAAGGAGCGTTACGGGGGTGGGGCAAAGTCACCAACATGGTCCCAAACTGGCGGCACCCCCTCGTTACTGTTAAAAGCAAAAGCAAATCTTCTCTGCAAGAAAACTTCTCCAGTCTCCATGTTAAGCCTGCAGATGTTCCATCTATTATAACAAACAGCGAGCTCACAAAGATCAACTAGAAAGAGAAGGTAAGCCACTGTTACTGAGATTTGGTTGGAATAGCATACAATACATTTAGAATCTTATGGATTACAGATACGAGATCTGTCAAATATACTCTCCCAATTTTTCTCACTTTCCCCTTGCCCTCCATGTCTGCATGTCCATTCTGTATGTCTGTGTCTATTCCTGCCCTGCAAATAGGTTCATCTGTACCATTTTTCTAGATTCTGTATGGATGCATAAATACACAATATTTGTTTTCCTCTTTCTGACTTACTTCACTCTGTATGACAGACTCTAGGTCTATTCACAAGACCATGATAATTTAAAGGAAGCTTTTAAAAACAACCTTAGTGAGGTATCATTGACATAAGATTAACCATATATATTTAAAAATACCTTTGATAATTTTGGTATGTGGTAATACATGCATGGAAACTTAATCCACAATAAAGTGAACTCACCGATCACCTTCAGAAGTTTCCTGGAGCCACTTTGTAATCCTCTCCTCCCACCCCTTCCCGCCTCCCCGTCCAACCGCAGCCCCAGGCAGCCACAGGTCTGCCTCTGTCACTATAGATTATTAATTTTCATTTTCTAGAATTTTATACCAAAGAAACCATATAGTACTTTTCTTTCGTCTGGCGTCTTTTATTCTTTTTTTGAGAGGTCTTTGATGTGGACCATTTTAAAATTCTTTATTGAATTTGTTGCCATATTGCTGTTTTAGTTTTTCTGGCTTTTTTGGCCCCCAGGCATGTGGGATCTCAACTCCCCAACAAGAGATTGAGTCCACCACACCCCCTGCATTGGAAGGTGAAGTCAACCACTGGACCACAGGGTACGTCCCCAGTTTCTTTCATTCTACATAATTATTTTGAGATTCATCCATATTTTTGTGTATACCAATAATTCAAAATCTCTGTTCCCAACTAGTATTCCATAATCTAAGCATATCACTCTCTGTTTATCCATTCACCTATTGATGTTTATTTGGGATTGTTTCCGGTTTGGGGCTATTAACAAGTAGAGCTATTCTGAATATTGATGTGAAAGTCTTCGAATGAAAGATATTTACCATTTCTCTTGAGTAAACACCCAGGGATGGAAGGCCTGCCTCATGTGACAGTTGTAAGTCTACCTGCTTCACAAGCTGCTAAACTCTTTTCTAGTGGGAGTTCCAGCCCCCTCACGTTTCCATCAGCACTTGGTATGGTAAGTCATTTACATTTCAGCCATTCTTAAAGGTGTGATCTCTCACTGTGGTTTTGGTGTTTTTTTAATTAATTAATTAGTTTCTTTGGCTGTGCCAGGTCTTAGTTGCTGCACGTGGGATCTTCAGTTTCAGCATGTGGAGTCTTTAGTTGTGACGTGTGAACTCTCGGTTGTGGCATGCAGGATCTAGCTTTGCCCAGGGATCAAACCCAAGACCCCTCCATTGGGAAGTGGGAGCCTTAGCTGCTAGACCACCGGGGACGTCCCTCTCACTGTCATTTTGATTCAATTTCCCTGCTGCTGCTGCTAAGTTGCTTCAGTCGTGTCTGACTCTGTGCGACCCCAGAGATGGCAGCCCACCAGGTTCCCCCGTCCCTGGGATTCTCCAGGCAAGAAAACTGGAGGGGGTTGCCATTTCCTTCTCCATTGCATGAAAGTGAAAAGTGAAAGTGAAGTCACTCAGTTGTGTCCGACTCCTAGCGACCCCATGGACTGCAGCCTACCAGGCTCCTCCATCCATGGGATTTGCCAAGCAAGAGTACTGGAGTGGGGTGCCATTGCCTTCTCCCTAATGACTAGCAATTTGTCACAGTTTTTCATGTGTATATTTGTCAGATACATATCTTCTTTGATGTGATGTCTGTTCAAATCTTTAGCTCATTTTTATACTGGGCTGTTTGTTTTTTATTATTGAGTTTTAAGATATTACTATTGACTGAATTGTGTCCCCACAAATTCATACGTTGAAGCACTAACCCCCTACCCCGCTACTTCACTGTATTTGAAAACAGAAGTTTTAGAGGTTAACTAAGATGAATGAGGTCATAAGGTTGGAGTCTAAGAATTGGTGGCCTTACAGGAAAGTAGTGCCTGGGCCCTGAGGACAGGCTGTGTGAGGACACGGGAAACAAGCTGATGCTACGGGCCAGAAATAGAGTCCTCACCAGTGCTCAGCCCTGCTGGCACTCTGATCTCAGATTTCTAGACTCCAAAACTGAGAGAAAATAAATTTCTGCTGGTTAAGCCACCCAGTCAATGGGATTTTTGTTATGAATCCTAAGCACACTGAGATGGATTACATATATGTGATACGTATGGATAAATGTAGACATACACCCACATGTATGTAACATATGCATTTTTCTTATTACAAGCCCTTTATGAGATAGATGCTTTGCAAATACTTTCTCACAGTCTCAGGCTTCTCTTTCCATTTTAAAAACTGTTTTTAGAAGAACAGATGTTTTTAATTTTGATAAAGTTCAATTTATTAATTCTTTCCTTTTGGAAACATGCTTTATGTGTCAAATATAAGAAAACATTGCCTAACTCAAGGTCCCAAAGATTTTCTCCTGTGTTTTCCCTTAGGAGTTGTATAGGTTTATGTTTTAGGTTTCAGTCTGTAATTAATTTTGAGTTAATTTTTGTTTGATGCAAAGTATGAAGTAAAGTACAGTGGGGGTTTTCTTCATGTAGAAATACAGTCACTACACTGTCTTCATATTGTAGCTTTATAATAAATTTTGAAGTTATGTAGTGTTAGTCTTCCAACTGTGATCTTCTTTTTTCAAAGTTGTTTTGGCTACTGTAGGTCTGCATTTATAAATAAATTTTGGGATCACTTTGTGATTTTCTTTTTTAAAATATTTATTTTGCTGCACCGGGTCTTAGTTGCAGACTATGGGATCTTAGTTCCCTGACCAGGGACTGAACTCGGGCCCCTTGCATTTGGAGCATGGAGTCTTAACCACTGGACCACCAGGGACATTCCTCAATTAAAAAAATATATATATCTGCTGGGATTTTGATTGAGATTTCATTGAATGTATACACCACTTGGGGGGAATTAACATTTTAGCAGTGGTGTGTGTTTCTGATCTTTGAACACAGTGCGTGCGTGCTAAGTCACTTCAGTTGTGTCCACCTCTTCAGGACACTATGGACTGTAGCCCGCCAGGCTCCTCTGTCCATGGGATTATCCAGGCAAGAATACTGGAGTGGATTGCCATGCCCTCCTCCAGTGGATCTTCTCCACCCATGGATCAAACCTGTACCTCCTGCATTGCAGGTAGATTCTTTACCCCAGAGCCACCAGGAAAGCCCCTTGAACACAGTATGTCGGTATTTTTGCCAGATTTATCCCTATGTATTTCATTTTTTGAATGTCATGTAAATGATTTTAAAAACTGTTTCAGTTTCCATTTATTCATTACTAGTAAATAAATACACGAGTTTAAAAGTATCAACCTTGTGTTCTGCAAACTTGCTTAATTCACTTACTAATTCTAATGGCTATTTGGGGGGTAAATTCCATCAGGTTTTCTATCCATACAGTCATATCATCTATGAATAAAGACAGTTTTATTTCTCCCTTTCCAAACTAGATGTTTCTTTTTTTTCTCTTGTGCTTCAAGAAATTTGTGATCATACTTAGTCTAACTTATCATTGTACACATGCAACTAAAGTTCAGAGAGGTGATATTTCAAGACTCCTTGTTCAACAAATAAAAGACAAAAACTCAGTAGCATACAGAAATTAGCATTTATGTAGCTCAAGAGTCTGCAGAATTTGTACGTGATCTGGATTAACATCTAATGCAGGTTGGCTAGGTCACTTTATCTTGTCTGGGCTCACTCTTATGCTTGGTGTTGGCTGTTTGGTGGCTGATCTAGGGTACAGTTTGGATGACTGGGGTGAATAACTGTTTTACATGTCTTATACCCTATGTCAAGTTAGCCAGGTCGGGAGAAGATTATGCAATTTGGGAAAGAACTATTGGTAATGCTATTGAGGCTCCGAGATTGCTTGTCACATACCATTATTTTGACCGTACACACCAGCCTAGAAGTGCTACATCTGTCAGGTTCAATAGGTTTTGTTAGAATCTCAGTTTTTGTCTTTTATTTGCTGACTAAGGAGTCTTGAGGGCAAAAGTAACTAACAGAAATGCACAAACATTTTTCAAGCCTCTGAAAATTTTGCTAACATTCCATTGATCAAAGCCATGGCCAAGGGAACTTTCCTGGTGGTCCAGAGGTTAATACTCTGTACTTCCAGTGCAGGGGGCACAGGTTCCATCCCTGGTCGGGAACTAGGATCCACGTGCCGAGGGGTGGGGCCAAAAATAAATAAAAATAAATAAAATTGCCTATTCTTAAACTAAGATCATGGCATCTGGTCCCATCACTTTATGGGAAATAGGTGGGGAAACAGTGGAAACAGTGTCAGACTTTATTTTTTGGGGCTCCAAAATCACTGCAGATGGTGATTGCAGCCATGAAATTAAAAGACGCTTACTCTTTGGAAGGAAAGTTATGACCAACCTAGATAGCATATTCAAAAGCAGAGATATTATTTTACCAACAAAGGTCGGTCTAGTCAAGGCTATGGTTTTTCCTGTGGTCATGTATGGATGTGAGAGTTGGACTGTGAAGAAAGCTGAGCGCTGAAGAATTGATGCTTTTGAACTGTGGTGTTGGAGAAGACTCTTGAGAGTCCCTTGGACTGCAAGGAGATCCAACCAGTCCATCCTGAAGGAGATCAGTCCTGGGTGTTCATTGGAAGGACTGATGCTGAGGCTGAAACTCCAATATTTTGGCCACCTCATGCGAAGAGTTGACTCATTGGAAAAGACCCTGATGCTGGGAGGGATTGGGGGCAGGAGGAGAAGGGGACGACAGAAGATGAGATGGCTGGATGGCATCACTGACTCAATGGATATGAGTTTGAGTAAACTCCGGGAGTTGGTGATGGACAGGGAGGCCTAGTGTGCTTCGATTCATGGGGTCGCAAAGAGTCGGACACAACTGAGCTGACTGAACTGAACTGAACTGAAGCTTTCTTTAAATAAAAAAAAAATAAAAAAAAAGGCCAAACCCAGAGCCAGAATGCGAGGACTCTCTAAAGTTATAAGACAAAGGACGTGGGTACAAAAAGACTCGAAGAATTGGTCTTTAATGCAATTGTTGATGGTGAGAGCCAAGGGGTTAGAACAGATCATAGCAAAGAAATATCACACATCTTGGCTCTGAGGCAATTACTTTTGCATTTTACCTTCTTTGGTAGAATGACTAGTAACATTACTAACAGTTTTTTCCCAAATTGCTGTGGCAAGATCTGAGAAGTTCTGAAAAGTAGAGAATAATGGGTGGGTTCTGAGTGGACACTTAGCTATGTACAGTCTTCAAGAACTCTTCAAAGGCAGAGACCAGGCAATACTGAAGAATTCATTAAGCAAATGGATTCCGGTGTCTAAATTGTCATATATTAATTGGAAGATTTTTTATTGCAAGTGACAGAACTCCAAGAGAAACTGGTTCAAGCAGAGAAGGAACTTTATAGCTCCCATAACTGAAAAAAAATCTAGGAATATATGAAGCTTCAGTTACAGCAGAATCCAAAACCTCAAATAATGACAGTGTGACAGTTTCTGTCCACCTCTGGACTTGAAATTTCTCTGCCTTTGTTCTCAGGCAGTCTCTCTCCACGAGATGGGGTGCCAGCAGCTCTCAGCTTACACCCTCCATTTTAAAAATTCCATGGGGAAAGATCTTCATTTTCATAATAATTCCAATAAAGCTCTAAAATTAAGCTTACTGTTTTAAACTCTGTTACCTTCCCAGCCCTGAATCTGTTCTTAACTGAAAGGAATGGAAAATGCTTCTTGGCCAACTCTGCCTTGGACTTGAGAGAATTCTGCATGTCACAAACACATTTATTGATGAACACTGTGCCACTCAGGAATCTGTTATCAACATGGACTCAGCAAAACCCATAAACCGAAACAGCCACTCCTGGGACTCACCAGTTAGACCCAAGGGAATTATTCTCACATGTCTTGACCTGTGTCCTCAAAATAAAGGAAAAACTGTATCAAAATGTTATGTTTTGTGGGCTATGTTGCCCCTGACATTGGGAATAGATACTATTTCGGAGGAAGCAGAGAATTGTAGTGGCAGAATTATTTAAGGTAAGAGAATAAGCACTTAGGTAATTATATATTTTTAATAACTTGTTGGGGTCGCAAAGAGTCAGACATGACGGAGGACTGAACTGAACTGAATAATTTGTTAATGTGCCATGTTCTTCTGCCCAGATAGCAAGAATGCTATAGACGTTAGCCTAATGAGATATCTTTTCCCAGTGCTTTTAATTGCCCATGTTCTTATTCTCCTCATGTTTCATTTCAAGGCTCTACAGATACTCACAAATTAGCTTCATAATCACAAGCTGGTGGCTGAGCAATATTTTACAATATTAAATAATTCATACTACTCGAATGTTTTTCTATACATCAGATCAGATCAGTTGCTCAGTCGTGTCCAACTCTTTGCGACCCCATGAATCGCAGCACGCCAGGCCTCCCTGTCCATCACCAACTCCCAGAGTTCACCCAGACTCATGTCCATGGAGGCAGTGATGCCATCCAGCCATCTCATCCTCTGTCGTCCCCTTCTCCTCTTGCCCCCAATCCCTCCCAGCATCAGAGTCTTTTCCAATGAGTCAACTCTTCGCATGAGGTGGCCAAAGTTCTGGAGTTTCAGCTTTAGCATCATTCCTTCCAAAGAAATCCCAGGGCTGATCTCCTTTAGAACGGACTGGTTGGTTCTCCTTGCAGTCCAAGGGACTCTCAAGAGTCTTCTCCAACACCACCATTCAAAAGCATCAATTCTTCGGCGCTCAGCCTTCTTCACAGTCCAACTCTCACATCCATACATGACCACAGGAAAAACCATAGCCTTGACTAGACGAACCTTTGTTGGCAAAGTAATGTCTCTGCTTTTGAATATACTATCTAGGTTGGTCATAACTTTCCTTCCAAGGAGTAAGCGTCTTTTAATTTCATGGCTGCAATCACCATCTGCAGTGATTTTGGAGCCCAGAAAAATAAAGTCTGACACTGTTTCCACTGTTTCCCCATCTATTTCCCATGAAGTGATGGGACCAGATGCCATGATCTTCATTTTCTGAATGTTGAGCTTTAAGCCAACTTTTTCACTCTCCACTTTCACCTTCATCAAGAGGCTTTTTAGTTCCTCTTCACTTTCTGCCATAAGGGTGGTGTCATCTGCATATCTGAGGTTATTGATATTTCTCCCAGCAATCTTGATTCCAGCTTGTGTTTCTTCCAGTCCAGCGTTTCTCATGATGTACTCTGCATAGAAGTTAAATAAGCAGGGTGACAATATACAGCCTTGACGTACTCCTTTTCCTATTTGGAACCAGTCTGTTGTTCCATGTCCTGTTCTAACTGTTGCTTCCTGACCTGCATACAAATTTCTCAAGAGGCAGATCAGGTGGTCTGGTATTTCCATCTCTTTCAGAATTTTCCACAGTTTATTGTGATCCACACAGTCAAAGGGTTTGGCATGGTCAAGAAAGCAGAAATAGATGCTTTTCTGGAACTCTCTTGCTTTTTCTGTGATCCAGTGGATGTTGGCAATTTGATCTCTGGTTCCTCTGCCTTTTCTAAAACCAGCTTGAACATCAGGAAGTTCACGGTTCACATATTGCTGAAGCCTGGCTTGAAGAATTTTAAGCATTACTTTACTAGCGTGTGAGATGAGTGCAATTGTGTGGTAGTTTGAGCATTCTTTGGTGTTGCCTTTCTTTGGGATTGGAATGAAAACTGACCTTTTCCAGTCCTGTGGCCACTGCTGAGTTTTCCAAATTTGCTAGCATATTGAGTGCAGCACTTTCACAGCATCATCTTTCAGGATTTGGAATAGCTCAACTGGAATTCCATCACCTCCACTAGCTTTGTTCGTAGTGATGCTTTCTAAGGCCCACTTGACTTCACATTCCAGGATGTCTGGCTCTAGGTGAGTGATCACACCATCGTGATTATCTGGGTTGTGAAGATCTTTTTTGTACAGCTCTTCTGTGTAGGTATAGATATAAATGTAGCATGCATGGAGTGTGATACTGATTCTTTTTTCTTTGCTCTTAAAGTATAGTTGATTTACAGTGTTGTGTTAATTTCTGCTGTATAGCAAAGTAATTCAGATATATATATCTCTCTTCTTTTTCATATTTTTCCATTATGGTTAATCACAGAATATTCAATATGGTTCCCTGTGCTATACTATACAGTAGGACATTATTGTTTGATATTGATTCTTTTTTTAATTTTTAAAAAATATTCATTTATTTATTATTCACATTTTTGGCTGTATCTGGTCTTAGTTGCAACATGCAGAGTTATTTGCCCTGTGGCATGTGGGATCTTAGTTTCCTAACCAGGGATCGAACCTGTGTCCCCTTCCTTGGAAGGTGGATTCTTAACCCCGGGATCACAGGTGAAGTCCCAGTACTGATTCTTCACATAGGCAACTGGATGACCATTTTTGAATATTTTTGTTTTTTGTAAGAGATGCCAGTAAGATGTATAGAAATTCCCCCCAATTAGTATTTCAGCTTTGTTCAAATAATTGTTAGTTAAAATTATAGTTTGTTTGGCTTTTTAATTTTAAGAGAATGTTGAGTATTTTAGAAGAAAAATTAACATTTTTGAAAAAATATGAAAATAATTTCACGTTAATATATTTTATTGCTACTTTCTGGATATATGTTCAAGTTTTATATGTTTTTGTTACCATTATATTTTCTTTATAATTCCATTAGAACAGGGGTTGACAAGCCATATAAATTACTGACTGTATTTGTAAATAAGGTTTTACTGGCACACAGTCAGGCCTATTCATTTATTATTTAGTGCTGCTTTCACATACAATTGCAGGGTATAGTTGTTGAGACACAGACCACGTGCAAAGCTAAAATATTTACTATCTTGCCCTTTTAAAAAAGTTTACTGACCTTGGTTTAGACTACTGTCAATAGAACACAAATTTTATGAAAATATTTATTATATAACATAACATTTGTGATTGTGCTAGGATGGAAACAAGACACATACATTTTGTAGAAAAATATATAACAATTTATAAATATGCATTTTACTATGCATCTGGACATGGACAGTCCATCAACATCACACCTGGACATGTGTAAATGTAACTGAATTTGATACTTTTGCTGACTTTTACTCATTAAAAATCACAGTTTTACACATAATGTAGAATTTGGACATTCCATGGATATAGGTATATGTATGGCTGAATCCTTTCGCTGTTCACCTGAAATTATCACAACATTGTAAACAAGCTATACCCAAATACAAAATAAAAAGTTAAAAAAAATGGAGCATTCTGAAAGTAAAATAATAGAACCTGTTTTCTGTAACAATTTGTTTCCTCAGTTTACAACTTTTAAATGTTAGGTATATGGTGAGGGGAGGGGCACTCTAGTTTTATCTCCTTTCCCTATGTCCTGAATGTTAGAAGCAGGACACGGGAGAAGTTACTGGGTTCCCCAAAGGAAAACCAAGACGTCATTACAAATAGAAGGGAGATTAGACAAATTGTTAACAACATATCTGTCAAGTTCTCTGATTCCAGAACAAGGATTAATGGGGACAGGGAGGAAGACATTAGACTCATGGATGAATAAGAAAGATATCTCATGGAGCTCCTCATCAGCGATGTGTTTGATCAGAAGCTCAGTGACCGCATCCATGGGCCTGCAGAAGGTTAAGTTCAACAACAGGTTTTTGGCATCTGTTATGTCTCAGCTTCTGCACCAGGTCCCAAAGTTTGGACAATTTTATGATTCGAATAACCAACTGAAAATGCTGAGAACACACAGGCCAGTTCCCACCACTGCAAATGTACACAGTTCAGAAACATCTTAGCAGGCAGTCCAGCTCTGCTCATAAGAAAGCTCTGGGTCTATTTATGTATCAGAGACACACAAACTTAGAAGTAATCTCTGTAGGAGGCCATCTAGGAAGTTACCCAAAGCCAGTCTACAACCTTGACAGTTCAACTTCAGAAGGAAGGATTAAGCGATCTTTGTAACAAAGATCCCCCAGATACAATGCTGTTTCATCTAATCAGTCCTGCTAAGGCAAATGGTGAAATTCTAACCAATTAAATTAAAATGCTACCTAGGCCAGTCTGAGAAGCAAATTTCAGAACTGATTTTTTTCTCTCATTTCCTCTTTGAACCTGAAAGTTAAAAGGTCTGTGGAGGGAAAAGGACACATCCTCTTTGATCAAAGTTATCAAATCAATTTATTCTGTTTCTAAAGGAATTAATGGAAAGAGAGGAGACACCAGTGTTTCATCTCACAGTAAAGGAAAGGACTGGGTTTCATTTTTCATTCCTTGCAGAATCGCTGGAGCCAGACTTAGGCAAATGGCACTGACCAGCAGAGTCTGCAGGATTAAAATACTTCGCTTCCCTCCTTTCTTACCATGTTTTCCTCTCCATAATGTCATACATTTCTCTTCTATCAGTCTCGCAATAAGGCTGTAGAAGAACATCACTATCAGAGACCATTATGAGGTATTTGATTCCTGCAGGCCAGTCATACGGCAACTACGCTGTAAGTCCAGATATTTAAAACTGAAAGAGACCTTAGCAATCATCTTGAAGACTTCTTCAGTGCCTAGGCAAGTTAAGTAAGTGGCTCCCAATTCCACAAACTTCCGTCTAAGAGAAAAAATTCTATAATCCAGATATCTCAACTTTCATTTAAATGAAATGAAAGGTTTTATATACCCTTCAAGAGAGGTAGCACTACCTAATGATCACAGGTCAAGCAGCTCAGAGAGGTTAGGTAACTTGCCTAAGATCACATAGCTGGTAATTAGGGAAGACAGATACTGAACTTCTGACTCTCAAGTTCATCAGATCAGATCAGATCAGATCAGTCGCTCAGTCATGTCCAACTCTTTGCAACCCCATGAATCGCAGCACACCAGGCCTCCCTGTCCATCACCAACTCCCGGAGTTCACTCAGACTCACGTCCATCGAGTCAGGGATGCCATCCAGCCATCTCATCCTCTGTCGTCCCCTTCTCCTCTTGCCCCCAATCCCTCCCAGCATCAGAGTCTTTTCCAATGAGTCAAGTCTTCACATGAGGTGGCCAAAGTACTGGAGTCCCAGCTTCAGCATCATTCCTTCCAAAGAAATCATGCTTGTACTTAATAACCACACTGCATCTTGTAAACCGAGGAACATTAGGAGATGACTGGAAATGTAGGCAGGGGACAGTTTGTAGGACTTGGAATAACAAAGTTTGGATTTTATTCCACAGATGGTGGGAGTCGCTGAGGGATTTTTTTTTTTTTTTAATGTGGACCATGTTTTAAGTCTTTATCCAATTTGTTACAACATTGTTTCCGTTTTATGTTTTTGTTTTTTTTGGTCCTGAGGCATGCAGGATCTTACTTCCCCAACCAGAGATGGAACAGACCAAAAAAAAAAAAAAAAGCACCAAAAATATGGTCTTCAGGCAATTGGAATTCAGCAAAGTCTTAACTGGAGATATACTATTTGGGGGTGGGGAAATCATAGAAACAAGGAGGCTGTCAAATCAAACACAGATTTGCCATCAAGAGAGACTGTGACAATGGGGGAAAGAAGTAGAACCATATTTTGAGAAATAACAATGGCAAAGGAAAGGGAAGAAAGATCAGAGAAGCAGGAAGCGTGTAAGGAGAACAAAAAACCAACAGGAAAGTTTCATAGTAAGAAGCTATAGCGCTAAACAAGGTCAACTATGATACAAGCTATAAAGTGTCCACTGAATTTGGCAGTTAGGCAATTCAAAACTCACCTTAGTAAGATCAGTTTCAGTGGAGTGGTAGTACAGAAGCCTGATGACATGAGTTGGAAGGCAGGGGGTGAAGCAACACAAAGATGAATTTAAGGATCTGAGTATGAGTAAAAGAAATTAAAGTCAGAAAAGGTGCCCAAGTGATTTTTCTGCTGGGTGGGAGTTAATGACAAGAGTGCAGCGCCCTGACAGTTGAACATATTAAACAAGATTAATTTGGTTTTAGAAACTTGGGGGTTGAGAAGATCCAGGTTGAAAAGAGCAGTGAGAATTGAAGGTTTAAAATAAGAAGACGTTAGTGCTCCATGTGTGAGCAAAGGAAATCATTGTCCTTGGCAACTGCTGTATATGAAGTATGCGTTAGGGTGTGAAAGTACAAGAGAGAAATATGACGTTCTTTGCTTCAGTTAATCATTTCCATGGGTGTGCTGACTAAATGAGATATGAACTGGATAAAAAACAGGATCGTGGTAGAACCTTGGAGTCCAGTCTTGGCTATGCACCAGAGAAGGAGCCTGAACACAGAAGTAGGGAGATCAGAGCAAAGCAACCCCAAAGTGAAACAAAGTTTCCAGAAGGTGGTGGAATAGAATGATGCAGAGGGAACAGAATTGAGGACAAAGGAAGCAGTCTCTGATTTAGTGATTAGAAAGTAGTTGACACTCTTTGAGAAAATATATTTTCAGTCCTGTTGCAGAAGGTTAAGGAGCAAGTGGATGGTGAAAATGCGGGGGATATATTGAGCCAGAGAGGTTTCTTGATGACTTTTATTTTACTTATGTTTTTGTTTTCTGGCTGTGTTGGGTTTTCATTGCTGCTCAGGCTTTCTCTAGCTGCAGCGAGCAGGGGCTGCTCTCTAGTTGCGGCATATGGGTCTCACGGCTGTGGCTTCTCTTGTTGCGGAGCGTGGGCTCTGGGGCCTTAGGGCTTCAGCAGTTAGTGGTTCCTGGGCTCTAGAGCGCAGGCTCAGTAGTTGTGATACTCTGGTTTAGTTGCTGCAAGGCTTGTGGGATCTTCCCAGACCCGGGATGGAATCTGTGTCTCCTGTGTTGACAGGAGGATTCTTCACTGAGCCACCAAGGGAGCCCTCTTGATGACTTTTCTATCCCCAAAACTCCTTTTGCTACATTTGTGTTACGGATGGTGTATGAGTGGCAGTACGGAGATATTGCACATTTGGTAAATTAAGCACCCAAGAGTTTAATATCTTTGAAAATGAGAAATGCTTTGCAAGTCATAATCATGAAACAGTTATGGACTCAGTAATAGTGTGAATTTTCCCCTAATAATAGTACTTATCTTACCACTTAAGGCAAAGAGATAGCTACTTTCCAGCTCAGATACACTTTCTCAATCGTGAGTTAAGCGACTCTCCTTTCTCTGTGTGTGCCTATTTAAACGATCCAATGCAGCTTTTATCTTTCTCCTGAAGAGCTAATCAAATATGTGGTAAAACCACTTAGAACCATGTTATAAATTTCCTTTCTTCCTTATTTCTCTCTCCTTGGCTATAAAAAATTGGTACCCATCCAAAATCAAACAAACAAATAAACCCCAAAATATTTCACTAGCAAGAAGAAAGGCTCTGTTTTCATTTCATTTCATAAAAACATTAATCCTATACTTAGAACATCTACCATGGGGATGAGCCTGGGACCCTGCATTTTGGTAGCAGGAGGAAGCAGAGTGTCTTCAGATGATCAGAGTCTGAAATTAAGGTCTTGTTTTTATGAAATGGAAATGATCAAAAGCTGTCATGGTCTACCAACTACAGATACTTGAGGACTTGAACAAGTCGAGAAGCACAGACCCTCAGGCTTAAAGGACTTCGATTTTTAGCTAGTCAACTACCTGTCCAATATTTGTATCCTTTCCACAACATTTCTGCCAAGTGATGGGGGAATCACTAGCTCCTGAGGATAACTTAGTTCAGTTAGTTAGTTAGTTCAGTCTTGTACGACTCTTTGCGATCCCATGGACTGCAGCACGCCAGGCTTTCCTGTCCATCACCAACTCCCAGAGCTTACTCAAACTCATGCCATTGAGTCAGTGATGCCATCCAACCATCTCAGGTTCTATAACTAAGAGCTCACTGACACACATAGAAACACATATTATGCCACTGACTTTTGAGGAAAGAAGCGAAATGGTACAGACCTTAGAGTCCTTGTCCCCCATTTGCTCTGCCTGCCTTTTGTCTGTGGGAAAACTTTAGCCAAAGAATAAATTTAACTGTAGAAAAGAAAAAATACTGAAACAAATGAAAATAGTCAAAGGCAGCCAAATAATAATTGTTTTTAGTCATTAGGCACAAAGACCTCTAGTTCCTTCTCAAAGGCTATAGATATTCTAAGTCATCCTGTGAGCTGTCTCACAGGTATTGAAACCCCCACCAGGTGGAGAAGTTACCTACGTGATGATCAGACTGTAGCCAGGACGTTAGCTGCCACACTTTCAAGAATTGGCCTCAAGGAAATGGGAACAAACTGACCCTGGGACTGCAGATTAACTGTACTTAAAACAATTGAGATGATGCTGGTCAGACCATCGAGGACCAATTTTAAGATGACTGTCACAGCCAACTATTGTTTCTACAATTGTATCCCCCTCCCTTCCCCTATAAAAGCTCTTGCTTACTGATGGTCCGGGGTGGGGAAAAGGGGGCAATGGGCCTTTGCACAGGCCCCTGTCCCACCCCACCAACCCCGCTATCTGCATCCCACCCTCACCCCCGCCTCTGGTTGCCAGCATCCAGAATAAAACAAACCTTCCTTTCCACCAACCTGGACTCTTTATTGGCTTTTGAGCAGTGAACAGGCAGACCCCACTTCTGGTTACAGAAGGAGGTTTCTTGCAAGGTCAACCAGGAAGGAGACAGAAGGCAAGACTGTCAAATTTTTCTCCTTGATCCAGAGTTCTGGGAGAAAATTAAGGGGTTAGGGTAATTTCAAACTTAAAAGCTGATTGGCTAGTCTTGAATTAGTCCTATAAGCTACTCCTGCTGCTGGAAACCAGATTTTCTTTATTGAAGGACTTCTTGCTTCATAAAGGGCTCTGATGGCAACACTTCAATTCTTTGAGTTTGGTGAAATGAAGATTCTTGATTCCTGAGTCTTCCTAGAGACATGGGTTCCTGGCTTGCACATGCACAGTGCTGATTCTGTAAAGTAACTCCAGGTTTGACTAATCAGCCTATTTAAGGACACAAAGTCAGTTTAAGGAGGCTGGTCATTTTTATGTGCTCTTTGGCAGCGAAGAGTGTTCTGGGAGCAGTGACAAAGGGCCGAGGACTGATCCAGTGTGCTGTCCTGGACAGACGGCAATCCAGCAACCTGTCACTGTGGGTGGCCGGCCCGGCAGAGCCCAGGCTGGAGACCCCCTCCACTAACCTGTCAGTCAGTCAGTTCAGTCACTCAGTCGTGTCCGACTCTTTGCAATCCCATGGACTGCAGCACACCAGGTCTCCCTGTCCATCACCAACTCCCAGAGTTTACTCAAACTCATGTGCATTGAATCGGTGATACTATCCAGTCATCTCATCCTCTGTCGTCCCTTTCTCCTCCCACCTTCGATCTTTCCCAGCATCAGGGTCTTTTCCAATGAGTCAGTTCTTCACATCGGGTGGCCAAAGTATTGGAGTTTCAGCTTCAGCATCAGTCCTTCCAATGAATATTCAGGACTGATTTCCTTTAGGGTTAACCAGTCGGTTGGATCTCCTTGCAGTCCAAGGGTCTCTCAAGAATCTTCTCCAACACCACAGTTCAAAAGCATCAATTCTTCAGTGCTCAGCTTTCTTTATAGTCCAAGTCTCACATGACTACTGGAAAAACCATAGCTTTGACTAGATGGACCTTTGTTGGCAAAGTAATGTCTCTGCTTTTTAATATGCTGTCTAGCTTAGTCATAACTTGTTCTTCCAAGGAGCAAGAGTCTTTTAATTTCACGGCTGCAGTAACCATCTGCAGTGATTTTGGAGCCCCCAAAATAAAATCGGTCACTGTTCCTATTGTTTTCCCATCTATTTGCCATGAAGTGATGGGATCAGATGCCATGATCTTAGTTTTCTGAATGTTGAGTTTTAAGCCAACTTTTCACTCTCCTCTTTCACTTTCATCAAGAGGTTCTTTAGTTTTTCTTTGCTTTCTGCCTTAAGGGTGGTGTCATCTGCATATCTGAGGTTATTGATATTTCTCCCAGCAATCTTAATTCTAGCTTGTGCTTCATCCAGCCCAGAGTTTCTCATGATGTACTCTGCATATAAGTTATAAAAGCAGGGTGACAATATACAGCCTTGACATACTCCTTTCCCTATTTGGAACCAGTGTGTTGTTCCATGTCCAGTTCTAACTGTTGCTTCCTGACCTGCATACAGATTTCTCAGGAGACAGGTCAGGTGGTCTGGTATTCCCATCTTTTTCAGAATTTTTCACAGTTTGTTGTGATCCACCCAGTCAAAGGCTTTGACATAGTCAAGGAAGCAGAAGAAGATGTTTTTCTGGAATTCTCTTGCTTTTTCGATGATCCAGTGGATGCTGGCAATTTGATCTCGTTCTTCTGCCTTTTCTAAATCCAGCTTGAACATATGGAAGTTTACGGTTCACATTCTGTTGAAGCGTGGCTTTGAGAATTTTAAGTATTACTTTACTAGCATGTGAGATGTGTGCAATTTTGCGGTAATCTGAGCATTCTTTGGCATTGCCTTTCTTTGGGATTGGAATGAAAACTGACCTTTTCCAGTCCTTCGGCCAGTGCTGACTTTTCCAAATTTGCTGGCTCATTGAGTGCAGCACTTTCACAGTATCATCTTTTAGGATTTGAAAAGATGATGCTGTGCGGCACTGGAGTGGCTATGAGGAGATACCCCACGTCCAAGGGCAAAGGAGAAGCCCCAGCAAGATGATAGGAGGGGCAAAACTGCATTTAGAATCAAACCCCATATCCACCAGAGACGCTCAGAGGGCTCAAACAAACCTTGTGCGCACCAGGACCCAGAGACCCCCACAGAGACTGAGACAGAACTGTATTTAAGGGTCTCCTGTGGAGGTACGGTCAGCAGTAGACTGCTGCAGGGGCAGGGGTTCTGGGTGCAGCAGACCTGGATATGGCATAAGGCGTCTTGGAGGAGGTCGCCATTATCTTCATAGAAGTGAAGTGAAGTGCAATCGCTCAGTCGTGTCCGACTCTTTGCGACCCCATGGACTGTAGCCTACCAGGCTCCTCCATCCCTGGGATTCTCCAGGCAGGACTACTGGAGTGGGTTGCCATTTCCTTCTCCAGGGGATCTTCCCAACCCAGGGATCGAACCCGGGTCTCCCGTATTGCAGGCAGAGGCTTTACCATCTGAGCCATTATCTTCATTACTTTCACTATAGTTTGGCCCCAGGTAAATAACAGGGAGGGAACACAGCTCCACCCGTCAACAGAAAATTGGATTAAAGATTTATTGAGCATGGCCCTGGCCATCAGAACAAGACCCACTTTCCCCCTCAGTCAGTCTCTCCCATCAAGAAGCTTCCACTAACCTGTGGGGGACAGCTATGTAGTAGTAAGTTACAAACTGCAATTTCTATGCACTGGCCCATGCGGTTCTAGACACATTTTTAATGGCAATTTATGGAGAACATGTTCTGTGCTTGGAGATGCAACCAGGCCTTTCTCCAATTGTGGAGAAGCCAAAATGTGTCTCCTTGTATTGTTAGTGGGTTTCCTAAGTGGCAGTAGTGGTAAAGAACCTGCCCGCCAACACAGGAGGCATAAGAGACACGGGTTCGATCCTTGGGTCGGGAAGATCCCCTGGAGAAGGAAATGGCAACTTACTCCAGTATTCTAGCCTGGGAAATCCCATAGACAGAGGAACCTGGTGGGCTATGGTCCATGGGGTAGCAAAGAGTTGGATGCAACTTACCACGCATGAACCTGTTGTTACTGGTCCTCATTGTACTAATTCAGGCCACTCAGAGAAAATGCAGTCCCTCCAAACCCTTCAAATATTTGAAAGTAGTTTTGTTCTCAAAGCCCTTAGGTCTTTTTTTTCCCTTCAACGTTTACGCCTGTTTGCCTCTAAGCCCTCCACCTCCTTAAGCTGCTCTCTCTGAATGCTCTGTTTTTGTCCTCCTCAAGTACCACCCCAATACAGAGGGCAATTTTGACTCCTGACCAGTCCTGAGAAGGGCAAGGGGAAGGAATGTGGTCATCTTCACATTCAAAATTCAACAACTCTGTACCACCCTGGAGAGCGTTCATACATATTATCTTCCATATTATCTCTCCATGTCATTCCTGGCTCACCTGCCTTCAATGTCTTCCTTTTTGTTACTGAATCACATCCAAGTTTCCATGCTTGATTTTAAAAGCTTTTTCTCATCTTTGCCTACTGGATTCATTCAACTTTATTTTGTATTCCATCACTCAGGTTAATCTGGTTTTTATGAATGTATCTCAAACATATCACACCCATTCATCTCAAACATATCACACCAATCATCTGTAGATTGATTATATCATGCCCATTCATCTCCAAATCTGCTCTCCTGTTGTCCCCTGTCTGAATTGTCCTTCCCCCTGCCCATACAAATTCCCTCTATCTATTAAGACCCAACTCAACTACTACCTCTCCCATGGAGCCCTCCTATGTTTTTCCAACCTGTAATTATCCCCTACTTTCCTGAACGTTTTTATCCATTAGATGCTGTTAGAGCAGGACCCATCTTATATCCATGAGTACAAAACTTCTTAGTCATTTGTCATATTATTTATGATAAACTGTGTGTAAACATTGTTATGCTCCCAGGAAAACATGAACCACATATTAAAATTAACTTTTATTTTGTTCACTGGTGGTTATGGACTGAATGTTTCTCTCTCCCCACCCCTCAAATTCATGTGCTGAAGTCTTAACCTCTAATGTGATGGTATTAGAGATGTTTAAGTCATGAGGGTGGAGCCAGCATGAATGGGATTAGTGCCCTTATAAAACAGACCCCAGAGAGTCCTCTAGCTTCTTTCTACCATGTGAGGATACAACGAGAAGAAGACAGTCTGCAACTCAATCCTTTCAAGAACCCGCCTGCTCATCTTGGATTTCCAGCCTCTAGAACTATGAGAAATAAATGTTTGTTGTTTAAGCTACCCAGTTTATGGTTCTTAGTTATATACCAGCCCGAGATGACTAAACCACTGGAGGATTACCAGCACCTGGAGCGTGTTGCAGGCGTTCAGAAAAATCTCTGTCAGATGAATGGATGAATGAATGAATACATGAAAAGTACTTAAGAAATGTTTGTTGATTGACTGACTTGGACTGGACAGATGGTTAACCAGTGTGTGTGTGTGTGTGTGTGTGTGTGTGTGTGTGTTGCTCAGTTGTGTCCTACTCTTTGCAACCCCATGAACTATAGCCCATCAGGCTCTTCTGTTAATGGAATTCTCCAGGCAAGAATACTGGACTGGGTTGCCATTCCCTTCTCCAGGGGATCTTCCTGACTAAGGGATCGACCCCGTCTCCTGCATTGTAGGCAAATTCTTTACCATCTGAGCCACCAGGGAAGCACCTGATTAACGAGAACAGAGATTAAATAGCAGAGAAGGACAGGAGATCATTCTTAAAAATCAAACAGGACTCCACCTCCTTGGGTCTGATCCAGATTTGCAGAAGGAAAAGGAAGAGGTGGGCTGTCAGCAGTCTCTACGCTTTCTGGGGAATGAGATTATGTAGGGGAGCTCTGACTCATCTCGGGAAATCAGCAGCAACACTTCAACGCTCCCTAAAAACACCAGCCTCCAGATGAAGCTTTGAGGTGGTATTGGATCCTCTCTTGTCTTTCCCGTTTTGATGTGAGGGAGCACATTTTGCAGCATGACTGTTCAGCCTCCCAGGTGCTGTGGTTACTTAGTATTTGGGATATGGCAGAGGGCATCCTTCTCCATCAGTCACCCTCATATTCCTAATCCTTCTGAGCCCAGGACACTAGTGGAGGAAGGAAGAATGGAGGCAGAAAACAGAGGTGTCAAAGGGTGACCAATGCTGATGTCCTAATTAAGTGTTCTCTCCGCCTGCCTCTCCCCAGTCTTACTCCTCCTGTCTGTCTAGTCTATGACTCCATCATATCTTTTCCACCCCAAATGCTACTTGGGTCATGATGTATTTAACGTCTTTCACCTGGTGGGGGTTTCAGTACCTACCAGACAGCTCACAGGATATGGCTCAGAATATTATCTATAGCTCCTGAGAAGGAACTAAAAGTCCTTGACTCTGCTTAATGACTAAACTGTTATTATTTCATCTCCTTTGACTGTTTTCCTTTGTTTCTGCATGTTCTCACTTCTCTGATTAAACTTATTCTTTGGCTAGAGTTTTTCCCCAGATGAAAGGCAGGCAGAGGACATGGGGGACCAGGACCAAAGGGTCCTGATGCATTTCAGAAACAGCTTGAAGACAGACACACTTTCCTTTGTATCACTCACAATAGCTAGAGTTTTTACACCCAGCTGATACCCCAGAGCTGTGGTGGATACACCAGTGGGGCAAAAGCAGAAAAGGCTTTGAGACAAGCTCTCAGCTTTAATTCACTCTCTCACCAAAGCCCTGGTGGTGTTTACATTTTAGATGTTTAGATGTCCTCTTCATTGCTACCACTACAATTAAGACCATTATCTGTCAGCTGACCCCCTTGCAGGATCCTCCTGACTGGTCCCCTTCTTTCTCTTTTGCACCCTTCTGCACATCCTAGTCCACCCCCACAGAGCACCCAGGCTGTGAATCTGATATGTTCTACCATGACTTAAAAGCTTGAATGACTTCCTAAAGTGGAAGGATAAAGGCAAAATCTCCTAACTTGGCCTTCATATGTTCCGGCACATCCATAATCAGTCAAGCCTCACATGGAACCACCTCCTGTATCTTCTCTGGGATGCAGCCAGATGCTCTGGGTCTTCCATTCCTGATATGAACAAGGCACAAGTCTTCCTACCCAAAATCTTTGTGTGCACTGGCATCTCCCCCCACCCCCACCAACCCCTCTACTCGTTCAATTCTTATCTCTCCTTCTCTTCTCACAATAAGGCTCTCTTCCTCAGCAAAATCTGCGCTGATCTCCTCCGACACCTCACGCAGGTTGGGCTGGTTTCCTCTGGAATAAGCTGTCATGGATCAGTGTTCCTTTCCTGCAGGGCACCGCCCTCAGTAAATTCACGTTCCTTCTGAGCACTGTTTGATCATTGACTGTCTCCTGCACTGGGCAGATTCTAAGTTTCCTAAGGATGAAGGCCCATCAGTGAATCACCATCATCTAATAAAATGCTTGGTGTATAATAGTTGTTCAATAAACACATGTGGGAAGAAGAAATGGAAAGAGTGAAAGAAGCAAAACAATAGGGCCCCACTCGGGAATATTAGGAATCCTTACAGCACCAGACTCACACACCACCAGCACCATTTGACATAATAACTCAAATTCAGCAGACAGATTTTCAAGTTTCATCTTGGTTTTGCAGGTTTGGTCAAATGGCCACATTTTTCTAATTTTTTGTTTGTTTGACTGATTTCTTGCAGATGGATGTAGAATTCTTATTAATAATCCTAATTATAATTTTAATTATACAGATGTATACTTCTTACTTAGTGGGAAGCATGAATTATTAGAAGGATGCTTTTCAGCTGGAAGGTAGCCTTCCAGAGAGGGACATATTAGAATTTCAAGGGGGAGTGCTACCCAGAGTACAAATAAACCCCACGAGTACAATGTGATAATACTTGTGGGGTGTGTGAGGAAGCCAGCCGGCAGAAAGTGATGCAGAAATGAATGAGGCAGTCTGCAACATCAAAGAAGTTATTCTCAAGCATTGCAAATACATGAGGCTAGAACTATACTTAAGGCAATTTGCCAGAATAGAGAGAGACAAGGAATTCCCTGGTTTTCCTGAAATTCCTAGGACCTCATGAATAACCATAAGGGACAGCCATCTAAACTCTTTCCAAGAAAGATGGTGAAGCCTAGCTATCAAAGAGCTTCACCAGAGGCTCTGTGAGTATCAAGTACTGTCTCTTGACAGAAGATAATTCTAATATATTCCACTTCAGTAACTGGGCTCAGCTGACAAATAATATTATTCCTGTGAATTGAATGTATCTAAGCTTTTTACTTCACTATCCAAGAAGGTCTTGATTTGCCAGCATCGTCAGTTTGTGGGCCAAATGATCCTAGGCTCCAACAGGAGATTAGTTTTGGAGGGGTTGACTCATATCTAGAAGTGACTAGTGGTTTCTGTCCCATCTCTCTTCTTTTTGGGCACTCTCTGTAACTTGATCAATTCAGTTTGGCCTCTGGAGAAACACATAAACAAGGCATATCTTTCTAGAACAAGATATAAAGAAATAGAAAGCAGAGACAGTGCTCAACAAAACTGACGTCAACCATGTCTTTAAGGGCATGGCTGGGTTCCCTGGCTGGTGTACAGATGGCTGCTCATAATGGTTAGTTCTACCTGGCTAGGCATTATTCTAATATTCTCTGTATATGCTGAGTCATTGACTCCTTACTCCAACCTGAGATAGGCAGAGTCACTGCCATGTACTTTAATAGGGGAGAGAGCTGAAGCCCAGAGGGGCTAAGCAGCCTGTTGAACATCACACAGCAGTGGGACTTGAACTCATAGTCACCAAGTTAGACTGCCTCTCATCCACAGAGTTGAAAGTGAGGACAGGGGAGTCAGTCAAAGCTGGCTTTAATAAGGGCTTTTTCACTTTCCAGCTGTGTGATCTTGATACAATTATCCAACTTTTCAGGGTCATTTGCATTGTAATAAGCCCCAAAGCACAAGCTGGAATCAGGATTATGGGAGAAATATCAATAACCTCAGATATGCAGATGACATCACCCTTATGGCAGAAAGCGAAGAAGAACTAAAGAGCTCTAGATGAAAGTGAAAGAGGAGAGTGAAAAAGTTGGCTTAAAGCTCAACATTCAGAAAACTAAGATCATGGCATCTGGTCCCATCACTTCATGGCAAATAGATGGGGAAACAGTAGAAATGGTGACAGACTTTATTTTTGTGGGCTCCAAAATCACTGCAGATGGTAACTGCAGCCATGAAATTAAAAGATGTTTACTCTTTGGAAGAAAAGTTATGACCAAGCTAGACAGCATATTAAAAAGCAGAGACATTACTTTGCCAACAAAGGTCTGTCTAGTCAAGACTATGGTTTTTCCAATGGTCATGTATGGATGTGAGAGTTGGACTATAAAGAAAGCTGAGTGCCGAAGAATTGATGCTTTTGAACTGTGGTGTTGGAGAAGACGCTTGAGAGTCCCTTGGACAGCATGGAGATCCAACCAGTCCATCCTAAAGGAAATCAGTCCTGAATATTCATTGGAAGGACTGATGCTGAACTGAAACTCCAATACTTTGGCTACCTGATGCGAAGAATTGACTCATTGGAAAAGACCCTGATGCTGGGAAAGATTGAAGGTGGGAGGAGAAGGGGATGACAGAGGATGAGATGGTTGGATGGTATCACCAACTCAATGGACATAAGTGTGAGTAAACTCTGGGAGTTGGTGATGGACAGGGAGGCCTGGCGTGCTGCAGTTCATGGGGTTGCAAAGAGTTGAACATGACTGAGTGACTGAACTGAACTGAAGCCCCAAAGACTTAAACTTGGGGCACAACTCTCAGCTGGAGGAATTTGGTATCTCAGCCTGCCAGTTGGCTGCTCTCCTGCTGTCCCCAGCCTTCACCCCCAGCTGAAAGTCTGATTTCATCTCCTGCTGCTAGTCCCCGCCTTCCAGTTTTGAAAAAGGATGTCCTGAAACAAGCTGAGCTGTACCAAAGGGAGGCCAAGTCTTGGAATTCCTGGCCATTTGGTCTGATCCAGGCCCCAGAGCTCTCATGTGGGCCCCTGAGCTCCTGTGTGGCTGTACTCATGTCTGTCCTGGTGATGGGGCCCCAGGCCTTGCCTCTCCACCCAGGTTCCCACGTGCACTCTGGTTTATGGCCAGGCTTGGCTCTGACACCTCCTTCCAAGTCTCAGTCCTAGAAGCCAAATTAGCATCCATCCTGGTGTATGGGTCACCCCTAGACTTGCTCTTAACAGTGTGTGTATGTGCGAAGATTCCCTGGAAGAGGGCATGGCAACCCACTCCAGCATTCTTGCCTCTATCCATAGGCAGATAAGCCAAGTAATTCTTTGTCTTAAGATAAAATTCATATAACATAAAATTCACCATTTCAATCACCAAAGTTCACCTGGTTGTACAATCATCACCACTAATATCTAATTCCAGAATATTTTGATCTACCCATAAAGAAACTCCATCTTTATTACCAGTCATTCTCCATTTCCTCACCCTCCGACCCCTAGCAATCCCTAACTACTTTCTGTCACCATAGACTTGCCTATTCTGGATATTTCATGTAAATGTAATCATATCTATTTGTCTTTTTTTGCTTTGGCTTCTTTCACTTAGCATAGTGTTTTTGAAAGTTCATCCATGTTGTAACATGAGTCAGTACATCATTCCTTTTTTTTTTCCCTTTTCAGCCCATGCTGTTTTATTGCCAAAATATATATATATATATATATATATATATATATATACACACACAGGTGCAGAGTTTCCAGCTCTTACAGCAGTTCCTTGTTACAGCAAAGAATAAAATTTCTTCTAAAATCCCAAAGATACATAGATTAGAAAGCAAGCAGCCTTTGACATTCAATGAAATTCTTTTTACATTGTCTCATACACCATCGGAGGGAGAAGATGCTGCAAAGTAAGTAAAAGCAAGCTACTGAAATAAAAGTCCATAAGAAGGTTATTCTAATATGAATATTTTAAATTACCAGTGATAGGTTGTTTTAAGTTAAGTAGCAACCCACTCCAGTGTTCTTGCCTGGAGAATCCTAGGGACGGGGGAGCCTGGTGGGCTTCCATCTATGGGGTTGCACAGAGTCGGACACAACTGAAGCGACTTAGCAGCAGCAGCTGCAAGACTATTACTGTTTTTTTAGGGCTGATGATAATTTATTGCCAGAATACTTATCCCTGGAAGAAAAACATTTTAATCTATGGCATGGCATACCATCACCAAGGGCATCATTATTTTTTGTGGCTGAATAATATTCCTTCATGTGGATAAACTGTGTTTTGTTCACCCATTTATCAGTTGATGTACATTTGGGCTGTTTCTACCTTTTGGCTACTATGAATAACACTCCTCTCCTATGAACACATGTGTACAAGTTTTTTTATGAATATGTTTTCAGTTATCTTAGGTATGTACCAAGGTGTAGAATTGCTGGATCATGGGGTAATTCTCTTTATAGCATCGGACCTTGCTTCTATCACCAGCCACATCCACAACTGGGTATTGTTTTTGCTTTGGCTCCATCCCTTCATTCTTTCTGGAGTTATTTCTCCACTGATCTCCAGTAGCATATTGGGTACCTACCGACCTGGGGAGTTCCTCTTTCAGTATCCTATCATTTTGCCTTTTCATACTGTTCATGGGGTTCTCAAGGCAAGAATACTGAGGTGATTTGCCATTCCCTTCTCCAGTGGACCACATTCTGTCAGACCTCTCCACCATGACCCGCCCATCTTGGGTGGCCCCACAGGGCATGGCTTAGTTTCATTGAGTTAGACAAGGCTGTGGTCCTAGTGTGATTAGACTGACTAGTTTTCTGTGATTGTGGTTTCAGTGTGTCTGCCCTCTGATGCCCTCTCACAACACCTACCATCTTAGTTGGGTTTCTCTCACCTTGGACGTGGGGTATCTCTTCACGGCTGCTCCAGCAAAGCACAGCCACTGCTTCTTACCTTGAACGAGGGGTATCTCCTCACCGCCGCCCCTCCTGACCTTGAATGTGGAGTAGCTCCTCTCAGCCCTCCTGCACCCGCGCAGCCACCGCTCCTTGGATGTGGGCTTGCTCCTCTTGGCCGCCGCCCCTGGCCCCGGACGTCTAGTCAAGGCTATGGTTTTTCCAGTGGTCATGTATGGATGTGAGAGTTGGACTGTGAAGAAAGCTGAGCACTGAAGAATTGATGCTTTTGAACTGTGGTGTTGGAGATGACTCTTGGACTGCAAAGAGATCCAACCAGTCCATTCTAAAGGAGATCAGTCCTGGGTGTTCTTTGGAAGGACTGATGCTAGAGCTGAAACCCCGATACTTTGGCCACCTCATGCGAAGAGCTGACTCATTGGAAAAGACTCTGATGCTGGGAGGGATTGAGGGCAGGAGGAGAAGGGGACGACAGAGGATGAGATGGCTGGATGGCATCACTGACTCGATGGACGTGAGTTTGAGTGAACTCTGGGAGTTGGTGATGGACAGGGAGGCCTGGCGTGCTGCGATTCATGGGATCGCAGAGTTGGACATGACTAAGCAACTGAACTGAACTGAGGGTAATTCTGTTTAACTTTTTGAGGAATTTCTAAATGGTTCGCACCATTTTATATTCTCACCATCAGTGTATGAGAGTCCCAATTTCTTCACATCCTTGTCAACATTTGTTATGTCCTACCTGAATCCCCTGGCAGTGGGTGTTTCTAGAACTTGGTGATTCTTGAACAAAGAAGTTAAAAGTGCTTGACTTTAGGACTTCCCTGGTGATCAGTGGCTGAGACTCTGTGCTCTGAATGCAGTCCCTGGTCAGGGAACTAGATCCCACATCCCGCAACTAAGAGTTCACATGTCTCAGCTAAAGGTCCTACATGCCATAATGAAGATCAAAGATCCTGTGTGCCACAACTAAGATCCAGTGCAGCTAAATCAATGAATAGTTTTGTTTGTAAAATATTTGATGACAGACTTGTAAGTTTTCAGCTCTTTAATGCAGTGTCTTGAGGCAGGGCAAGTGTTTTTTTTTTTTTTTTAATCGTCCTAACCTTCCGTTTTTTTCATCTTTTAAATGAGAATAACAATAGGATTGTTAGGTTAATTAAATGAGATAATGCATGTCAAGCTCTCAGCATGATGCCTGTACAGACAATACCTTGATAAATGATGACTCTCATCATGACCATCTTTCTTTGCCTACACACCTAGATCTCTGGTCATTGCATCGGTCATCTGGCCAGTTAACAAATACATCCAGAAAGCCCACCATGTACCAGGCACAATTTTAGGAACGTGGACTATGGTGCCAAATAAGAAGAGACCTCACTCTAGGGAGCTAATATTCTACAAGGACAAGAGCCGTTATAAACATGCACATTGAAAAATGAAGAAGATAATTCTAGGATCTAGAAGAGCCTTGGGGCTTCCCTGGTAGCTCAGCTGGGAAAGAATTGCCTGCAATGCTGTAGACCTGGTTCTATTCCTGAGTCAGGAAGTTCCCCTGGAGAAGGGATAGGCTACCCACTCCAGTTTTCTTGGGCTTCTCTGGTGGCTCAAATGGTAAAGAATCTGCTTGCAATGCGGGAGAGCTGGATACGATCCCTGGGTTGGGAAGATCCCCTGGAGGAGGGCATGGCAACCCACTCCAGTATTCTTGCCTGGAGAAACCCCATGGGCAGAGGAGCCTGGCAGGCTACAGTCCATGGGGTCGCAGAGAGTTGGACACAACTGAGCGACTAAGCACAGCACAGCATAAAGAGCCTTGATCAAATAAAATAGGATGAGGAAGGTGAGGGGCTGCTCAGTCAAGGCAAGGCTCTTGGAAGAGGAACACTGGAGAAAAGACCAAAACTGGAGGGGCTTCCCTGGCTGTCCAGTGGTTAGGACTCTGCACTTCCGCTGCAGGGGGCACGGGTTCGATTGCTGGTGGGGGAACTAAGATCCCGCTGTGCACCACTCAGAAGTCTGGGGAAGTGGGTTCATACAGAAGGAACCTCAGAGTCCCTGTTGCAGGCACACTTTGAGGGCTGGTGGAGCCAGTAGAAGTGCAGGGATGAGAGAAGGGAATGGCAAGTAGCTCCCGCAAGAAGGAGGAGAAGAACCTGCAGGAACCAAAGTGCTGCGGAGGCACGGAGCTGGGACCGCAGCAAGGAGAGGCACCTGACAGTGAAGCCCCCGGGAAGGGTGTCGGTGAAACTGGGCCAGACCCGAGTGTGATATTTGGCAGCAGTTCTGGGTACTAAACGTTCTCTCTAGTTGGCAGGAGTTGAAGGAAGCTCACGGAGAGCCTCGGCATGGCACGGCCCATCCTGAACAGCGCTGTCACTCGCCCTGGGGCGGTCCTGTCCTGGCTTGGATTGCTTTATTCTGAGACGGAGCATCCAGTCACAGCCTTAGGAAAACAGTGTGTATCGATACAGATGCTTGCACTTTGAAAAGTTGCGAGAAGGAAGCCTCGACCTCTCTGCCCCCAAGGAATAATCTGGATGCGCTGGTGGGGTTGAACGCTTGTCCTGTGATGCCCCAGTGTCTAAACACAGGCACTCAGCAGGCATGGTAGAAAGCCAGTCGGCCCACGAGCTGGCCTGAGTTCTGGGACAATCTCCCTGTGGCAATGCCAATGGCCCTGGCGGACTCCAGGAGTATTCAAAGATATGTGGTTAAGGGCAAAAAATGGCAACCAACTCCAGTGTTCTCGCCTGGAAAATTCCATGGACAGCCTGGCGAGCTACAGTCCATAGGGTGGCAAAGAATTGGTGGATACAACTGAGTCGCTGAGCACACACTCGTGGGTTTTGCCTGTGCTCTAGGCTCCACCACTGTCTAGTAAGTATGCTGCACAAAAAGAACTGAGCGTGGAGCCTGCCCCTTAGTAATCCCTCAACAAGGGTCACTTATCATTTATTATTATTTTCACTCCTTTTCCTGCACTACTATTTTAAGAGTCTCCATTCATGAAGGTTCACCATGCTTTGAAAAGGAAGTGCAGAGGTTGAAGGGTGTCCCAAGATGGCTGTGACCAAAACAATGCTAAGAATCTGAAGACTGGAAGAAAAGGTGGGCATAGGAGTGGTGAGGATAGAACCTGGATAAAAGTGTGTTATTTTTTTAATACTAATTTTTATTTATTTGGCTGCCTAGGGTATTTGCAGCACATGGGATCTTATTCGTGGCTCCTAATTGCAGCTCCCAGGCTCAGTTGCTCCTCTGCACATGAGATCTTGGTTCCCTGACCAGGGATCAAACCCACTTCCCCTGCATTGCAAAGTGAATTCTTAACTGCTAGACCACCAGGGAAGTCCCCAAAGAATGTTACTAAACAGCTTTTCAAGTGTGAAAATCGAAGAGCTACAAGATGAAAAGGGGGAAAAAAACTAATATTTTCCTGGCAACCTACTGTATGCCAAATGCTGGACCAAGGTCTATATTTATTATTGCCTTTAATCCCATTACAATCCTCTGAGTCAATGATGATGATGGTGATAATGATGAAGATTCCCATTTTACAGATAAGGAAACTGAAGCTTAGAGACCAAAGTCAAACACTAAGTGATACACTGGTATCCGTCTGATTCCAATACTAATGACCTTTTCTGTATAAACTAAATCAATAAAGCCCCAACAAAACCTATGTCATTAATTACAGAGATTGTGAACTCCACAGGTCCAAGTATATTTTCTCAAAGGTTACAGCTGCACAATGGTAGTTCTCATGGAGCAGCTAATGTAGCCCAGGGAGACAGACATGTGAACATCTAAGTAGAATATTGGAATGATAAAGTCTCTTTATGTAACAAAAACAAACTTCCAGCAGAGCGCAGGGGAGGAAGGATTCTTTCTGCGAGGGCTGAGAAAGAGTCATCAGGGAGGAGGGAAAAAAAAGTCTGGGGCCTTTTACAGAAGCAAGAGTTTCAGATGAGGCTCTCTGGGATTTTCAGGTGGAAAGGCGTGGGGAGGGCATTCTTTGAAGCTGGAGCAAATGAAGCTCTGCTATGGAGATGGGAAGGCACATGGCTTGTCTGGGGAAAGACTTAGACCCACCAGACAGGAGCATGGTACAGGGTTCCCATGGGCAAAGGAGCTGGAAAAAGTAGGGTGACTCCTGAAGGCAAGATGCCCTGCAGGACAAGCAGTGGATTTTAGACTCTGTCCTACAGGCTTGTGACTAGCACTGCCAGCTTCTCAGTCTTCCTGATCTCGCCCTCCCTCACACCTGGATCCAGCTGGTACCCAACGGAGGCTAGTTGACTTCAGTTTTCAAGTAGCTCGTGGTTCTCTCCCTGCCCTTCCTCCTTCACTGCTTGTTCCCTAAACAAGGTTCTCACGGTTCCCTGCATGGACCATTGTCATGGCTTCCCTTTCGTCCTCTCTGCTTAGTTATCCTTCCCCATCCCCTTCCACCCCCACCTGATCCACCCTCCAGGAAGCTGACAAAATGTTCTCTTTTATCCATAAATCTGATAGTGTCATCCCACCACTCAACAATCCTTCATACCCTCTCAATCATTAACAAGACACAATCTGTCCCGCTTTCCTGGCTACGGGAGTTGTTCATAATTGGGCTCCCGCTGATCTGTCCCACATCATCTTCTGTGGCTCCCCCTCCAGAACTGTGTGTTCTGGTAATGCTCAGTTATTTATAGCTCTCAGAATGTGTTACTATATTCTCCCGTGTTTTCAGATTTTGCACATTCCCCTTCCACCCGCCTACATCTGACCCCTACTCACCACCCCTTGCCCTTGACAGAGCCCACTCCCGAGCCACTAAGTCCTCCTTCCTCCTGAGCTCATCCTTCACTCCCCTGCACAGCCTAGATGATCCTTTCCTGAAACTGTTTCTATACTTTGCACAACCTATCATGAAAGTAATTATCCAATTATACTGAACCAAATGTATGCAACAATTTATCCCCACACTTGACAATAGAAGAAACCACTATCTATTTCTTAAGATTTTTATTTGTGGGGGGCAGTTTTAGGTTCATGACAAAACTGAGGGCAAGGTACAGCAACTTTCAGTTAACCCTCTGTTCCCCCACAGGCAGAGCCTCCTCCATTGTTAACTTCCCCCAGCAGAGGGGGACTTTGGTTACAACCAACGTATCAACACATCGTTATCACTCAAAGCCCCTAGTTTACATTAGGGATCACTCTTGCTGTTGTACAACCTATGGGTTTGAACAAACATATAATGAACTACATCTACTAACGGAGCATCATACAAAGTGTTTTCACTGCCCTAACAATCCTCTGAGCTCTACTAGTTCATCCCTCCCCTGCCACTAATCCCTGGCAACCACTGATCTTTTTTATTCTCTCCGTAGTTTCCCTTTTCCAGAATGTTATACAGTTGGAATCATACAGTAAGTCTTTTCAGAAACATTGTTTTTGGATGATTATATCCAGTGCCTGTCACATTACCTAGCACATAGTAGGTGCAAACTATTTACAGAATTAATGATTGATTTAGCTGATGTGTTTAGAGGAAGGATATCCAGTGATCTGAGGCATGGTGTAAATAATTAGACTCTAAGTTCCAAAAGAAGCTCTGCTCTCAGCTGTTTTGAAGCTAGTAGACTATGTCTGATTCCATTCAACTGTAGATGCCATCCCCAGGGCTGGCACGGTATTTTTTATATGATGGAGGCTCAATAAATATGGAATGAGGACATAGTCTGTGCCTCAGAAGGCATATAGTAGACCAAGCCATGTTTCTGCAACCACACTATTCTTGTCCTGTTCGTTCAGTTGTCGCCAAGAAGTCTTCCGACTCCAGTTGTCTGTCCTTTCATTCATTTGTTCAAAAAAGCTATCTGAGGGGCTTGCCTAGTGGTCCAGTGGCTAAGACTTCTCACTCCCAAATCAGGGGTCCCAAGTTCAATCCCTGGCCAGGGAACTGGATCCCCCATGCCACAACTAAGAGTTTGCACGCTGCAACTAAAGATTCTCTATGATGCAACTAAGACCCTGGGCAGCCAAATATTTATATATGGTTTTAAAGCTATCCTAGGTCAAGCTCTGTGTTATGATTTTTAACAAGAAACTTCTGGAAGGACAAGGCTGTGGTTGGATGCTGTATGGCCCAGGCTGAGCATCCCACGAGTACAGACCACTGCCTCAAAGCCCAGGACCTTGGCATCCCAGGGAACTTTTCCTGCCCCTGCCTGGCTGACTATTCTAGCTCATCAGGAATTTCTCCACACTCTGGAGTCCTGTTGTACTCCAGCCAGAACCAGACTGTTTGGCATTAATTGCTCTCTAATTGTTTCAAGTGTGCTATTTTTATCTACCCAGTCCCCTGCACTCTCCTTGCAAATGAGCCTGGTCTTCTAGTTTCACATTGCAACTGTGCCCCCAGCACTCAGGAGAAGCTTGCTGATTGATTTTTTTGCAAGCTGAAATATGGATCTGTCCTGAAACTCTGTTGCTATTTCCATCCCTGGCCTTCCCCCTTCCCACTCCCAGCATCTCCTTCCCGACTCCCAGCAACCCCCCACTAACTATTTCTTCTGTTGGTGTTACCAATCTCTTTGTTCTCTCCAAAAGAGCAAACCTTATTTCACTGACCATTAAAGCCATTGAAGCGCGCTCTCTCTCTCTCTTTTTTTTTTTGCTAGTCCTCCTTTTGCATAAAGGGCTCTCTTAGCAAGAAATGTTATTCTTATCGGCTGCCTCATGATCTATTTTTATCTCTCCACGCAACTTGTTAAATACTTCTGGGATCAGTTCTGGTGAATGAAACCTTCACTTTGATTGGTTTTCTATATTTTCAGTTTTATTATCTCAAGATACAGTCAAAGGGAGGGAATTTGGGGAGAAAGAACTGAGGTGAGGTCAAGTGAGAAGAGAGGCTTCTTTCTGGAAAGGTGAGCTGAGTGACTGCCAACAGGAGGGGCTGGGGATGGGCGAGCACCCTGGCTCCCAGCTCAGGTTATTTGGTTTCAGGGGGGGAAAAAGACAATAATGTGATAGCGACAGCTTGGAGCTCTGCTCAAAAGTGCTTCTTTGAGTTCTGAGAACTACAAAAGATTTTCTGAGAACTGCCAATATGGCGCTCCAGACTGTCTGAGCCTGCCTCTATGTATGTTTAGCCACTAAGTCGTGTCTGACTCTTTGGGACCCCATGGGCTGTAGCCCACGAGGCTCCTCTGTCCATGGAATTCTCCAGGCAAGAAGACTGAAGTGGGTTCCCATTTCCTTCTTCAGGGGATCCTCCCGACCTAGGAATCAAACCCGAGTCTCCTGTATTGCAGGCTTTTACCACTGAGCCACCAGGGAAGCCTGCCTTGCCTATCCATAAAGTAGGCTGAATAATAGACTCTGATAGATCTCATGGGTCTGTTGGGCCGGCTTTGACTGACCTTTGTCCAGGTGAGATCTCTTGGACAGACTCAAGCTGAGCATAACCCACAGATCTTCAAGGCCACTCCTTCTGTTGGGGAGGAGTGGTAGTGATAATTATTTTTCAAATCAATTCAACAGCATTGATTTGTTTCCTGGACTGGTGGTAGCAGAGCATACAGGTGAAAAGGCTGGGCTTGGCTTCAAATTAACTGGAGTGTAAATCACAGCTGCATTTCCTATGAGAATTTAGGTGGGTTACTTCCAGCATTCCCAACCTTTTTGACACCAGGGACCGATTTCATGGAAGACAATTTTTCCACAGACCTGGAATGGGAGGGATGGTTTCTGGACAATTCAAGCCCATTACTTGTATTGTGCACTTTATTTATATTACTATTACATCAGCTCCCTCTCAGATCATCATGCATTAGATATGGAGGTTGGGGACCCTTGACTTAAACTCTCTGAACCTCAGTTTTTCCATAGATAATGGGCATCATAAGGCCCACTTCATTGGGTTCTACGAGGATTATTGAGACTGCAAAGCCCTTCCCTCATGGCTCAGTGGTAAAGAGACCGCCTGCCAATGCAGGAGACCTGTGTTCGATCCCAGGGTCAGAAAGATCCCCAGTATTCTTGCCTGGAGAATTCCATGGACAGAGGAGCCTGGAGGGCTACAGTCCTTGGGGTCACAAAGAATTCGACACAACTGAGCAGCTAAACAACAACAACAAGGCCCTTAATGCTATGCCTGGTGTATGGAAAGGGCTCAGTGGTTGGTAGCTGTAATATTATTATCCCAACGGCAACTGTTTCCTTCTTCCTGACCATAAGTACACCCCAGTGCTTACCCAAACCCTTCAGGAACCCTGGACAAAGACATCTAAATAATAACCAACCTTGTGGACTCTCCCTGTGTATTCACTTGATTAGGGGAATTTAGAAAAGTCTCAGTGTGACCCGAGCCCCTTGCAGTACTGCCTTGGGTGGTGGAAATTCACCTGGCCTTTTCTCTGAATACAGTCCAATCGTATCCAAATCCATGCCATAAAATATTTTCCCCTCCTTGCCAATCAGTATGGTGATCCAGGTCACTTATCGCCTGTCTGATGAGAAACAAATGTATATTATCTGTTTGGTGACAGAGAATGTAGTAGATGGCTCAGATGGTATAGAATCCGCCTGCAATTCAGGAGACCTGTGTTCCATCCCTGGGTTGGGAAAATCCCCTGGAGGAAGGCATGGCAACCCACTCCAGTATTCTTGCCTGGAGAATCCCCATGGATGGAGGAGCCTGGCGGGCTACAGTCCATGGGGTCACAAAGGGTCAGACACGACTGAGTGACTAAGCCGCAGCAGCAATGTAGTAGAGGGGCTTCCCTGGTGGCTCAGTGGGAAAGAATCTGCCTGCCAATGCAGGAGATGCGGGTTCGATCCCTGGGTCGTGAAGATCCCCTGAAGAAGGAAATGACAACCCACTGCAATATTCTTGCCTGGGAAATCCCATGGACAGAGGAGTCTGGCGGGCTACACTACACAGAGTCGAAGAGAGTCAGACATGACTAAACAATGTAGTACGGATGTAAAGAGCAGTAATATGAAGATGGAAATCCCTGGATTCAGATGATGCCTCCAGATGCAGCCACAGAGAATGAACATGTGGACACGAGGGCAGGTGGTGGTGATGGCACGAGTTGGGAGGTTAGGACTGACATATACACACTACCTTGTGTAAAACAGCTAGCCAATGGGAAGCTGCCGTGTAGCACAGGGGGCTCAGCTGGGGGCTCTGTGACGAGCTAGTGAGGTGGGATGGGGGAGTGGGAAGGAGGCTCACGAGGGAGGGGATATATGCATGCATGTGCTCAGTTGCTCAGTCATGTTCGACTCTTTATGTACAGCTCATTCACTCTGTTGTACAACAGAAACTAACACAACATTATAAAGAAATGATACTCCAATTAAAAAAACAAAAATCAAACAATGTCCCCATATTTACCATTATTGCCCTTGGATAGTAATCCAACGTTGCTAAGAGAGCTTTGGCTTCCTCGTCTGCAAGTGGGGATAATAAAATAATACATGATTAAGGGGCTCAGCACAGTTTCTGGCACATTGTGATCATTCAATAGATGGCAGTGTTCGTTGTAGTTAAAGAGTGGAGGTAACTGATGACGTGGCTCCATCCCCCAGACACCTGCTACTTTTTGACCCTTCCTTGAAAGTGTCCGGTGCCCTTCTTCACACTCAGCACTTGAAGCTATACTTGAACCCAAATGAGTCTGCAAACAACCTTATCGGAGCACTTCAGGTTACTGTGTCTTCATCAGCTAAACTGGACTCAGCAGTGCTCAAGAAGCTGGCAAAACTCCTCTGGCTGACTTGGCACTGCAGGAAAACAACACTGCCAAGCGATTCCTCCCCACAAAGTCTGCAGACACTGCCTCTCAGGATGCAGAGCAAATCCTACACACCCAGACAAGCTCCTAATTAACGACGCATAATCAGTGTCTTTCAGACATGCACATGCTATTCTCTGCCCAGCTAATTAACTGCACTAAACTCTCCGTGGCGGGAGATGGAGCATGGCTTAGCAAAAAAGCCTGTTAGAACCAGCCTAGGTTCAGAGCTCAGAAGATGCAGAGTTCTGATCCAGGTTATCCCTGGGCTGATGGAGTCCTAACATGGTCACTCTCACTCTCTGAGCCTCGCTGTGAGTAGGACCACAGGGACCTCAAAGTTCTTAAGGTTATTACAACAGGGGCAGTCATGACCATCTCTGGGACAGTGCTCAGACAGCTGTAGGGACCCACTCAGATGCACGTGACAATTACTCCTGGCCTCCGCAGCGACGTTTTCAGGGCAGGAATGGTGGTCAACCTCAGGCAAAAATGATGTGTGATTGTGCCTTCTAAGCTGTGGGCCTTATACCCGTCACCCATACCCAATAGGAAAAGAAAGCGTCTCCAAGGATCACCCAAGGGGCTCCCCCAGACTGTGAATGGCTGTGATTCTGGGTTGATCCAATTCAGAACACCCAGGATTCATTCTCCTTCCTTTCCCAGACAAAATACAGTCCTCCCAGTATATCTCCCCTCAGACAGCTCCACCCTTTCTTTTCTGTTCCTCTCTCCCTTCCCCCGCCCCTATACCTCACCCCCCTCACCCCTGTTAAACTACCCTCTCCTCCATCACATCCTCTGAAGACACGCAACTTCCCTTCTTCAGAAAGATCTAGTTAATCTGGTGGAATATTCCTTGCCAGTTTGCCAGCTTAATACCACCATTCTCCTCCCTCAGCTCCCCTGCAGCTAATTTAGTTATATTAATAGGAGCCTCCTGGGAAGAATATGATACTCTCATATGACACTGGAGATTACCTGCTTGCCCACCCCCGCTGGAGTTGCCCTGAGCAACTGTGCTGATGGGAGGGTCAGCTACAAACTGGCACTCGCCGTCTACCTCTTCCAGGATCAAATCATGTGCTGCTGTACCTGCTGACCTTCAACACCTCCTGAAGGAATTCAGGGTCAAGAGCAGAAGTGAGGTGCTCTGTGCTTGGAGAAACACTGGCAGGCCAGGTCTTCAGATTGTTGGGTATTCTGAGGAGCTGATTTTATGAGCCCAGTTCTTGTATCTCCTCCTATCTAGAAAAGCATTAAAATCCTTCAGGGTGACACTGTCCCTCGTGACTAGCAATGGCTTCACAAGACTAGTAGAGATCTCCTGGGGAAATATGTGCTTGACATCCTGTATTTTCCCTTCACCAAAAATCACATAAAATCACATATATCCTGACCGTCCCCCTGCCTCTTTGGAGCAGTTTCTCAGGGCTGTCTAAGGCACTGTCTCCCGGGCTGCAGTCCTCATTTTGCCCCCAGTAAAACTTAATGTGTAACCTGCATGTTATGCATTTTTTAAGTCGACAGGAGCTCGAGTGATCACGGAAGCAAAAAGCCAGACGTGTCACTGGGTGCACAGTTGATCATGGAGATGAACACAGAACAGGGTTATAAGGTGGAAGTTACAGTCAGCAGAGAATGGGACATGATGTGAGCAAAGACAAGATCTCTGAAGTTATGTGTTGGAGCTGGAGAGCTGGCTCGACATGGACAGAACAGAGGGACGAGGGAAAACAGGAGTCCCTTCTCTTCGAAAGACCGCGTCCTCTCCTTCCCCCTCATGCACCATCCAAAGCCTTTCTGGACACAAAGATGGGTCTTGTGACAACAATTACTAGCATAAACAGTAACTTTTATTTTCCCACCAAGTTCCAGGCAGAATAAGGGCAGCTGACAGGGCCTCATCTGAGAATCTAGCCATGGAATCAACTGCACAAAGGAGGGTTATTCCACATTATGACAGTCAGGGGTCGTCTTCCAAGATAGTGTGCGTGCATGCTAAGTTGCTTCAGTTGTGTCCAACTCTTTGCGACACTATGAACTGTAGCCCACCAAGCTCCTCTGTCCATGAGATTTTCCAGGCAAGAATACTTGAGTAGCTTGCCATGCCCTCCTCCAGGGGATCTTCCTGAACCAGGGATGGAACCTGCATCTCTAATGTCTCCTGTATTGGCAGGTGGGTTCTTTACCACTAGTGCCAAATGGGAAGCCCAGTAATAGATAGCAACTGATGGTTACTTGGTTCCATGCATGAAGGATGCCCATCATCTAAGCAGCACCTCACTTTGCGTTGCACCTCCATCTCTCTCTTTATCTCTCTCTCTCTCGCACACACACACATACACACACATGCACACATTTGAAACTGGGAGCAGGTGGACAGTGGTCCATTGTTGCTAGATACCACAGAGAGAGACAAAGGCCCAGAAAAAGAGAATTTATGCTTTATACATTTAGCAGGGTGCCCTGTCTCTCCTCCCTGTCTGTCTGCTATAGTCGTGGCTCAGGTCCTCCCTGCCCCCTTCTCATCCACACCCATGGTCTGCGGTGGGCCCTTCGCAAGATGGCTGTCCTGGGATGCTCAGTAGGGGATGTTCCAAACCATTGCCTGGCCACTAAAACCCTCCCCTGTACTGGGGTTGCCATTACCTTGAAGATTTCATTGAAACAGGGTCCAAAATCTCCATTCCCACTGTAGCCAAAAAGCAAGAATATCACTGAACATCGTCTGGGTCCCTGCATCCTGCCTGGTGCTGAATTTTTCCTTGTTCCTGTCTCACTCCTGAGTATGTGATCACTTTTCCTTAAGGACTCACCATCCCTCCCCTCCACTGCCCACTGGACACCCCGGGTCTGGCCATCTCTTCATTCTCCAGAGGCTGCCACAGCCAGGCGCTGTGTTGAGCAGACTTTTCTGAAGAGTTGTGGCAACAGAGACAGGTAACAGTACAGTCTTAAGTATATTACTTAAGACTGAATATTAACTATTCCAGTTTTCATAATTCCCTGGGGCCATTTATGCCACTAGAAGGATTTCAAAACCACTAGGCATCACAGGATGCCTTTCGCATTTGCTTGTTATGAACCTCTTGCAGTGTAGCTGAGACTTTCCCTCTTCTCTCTCTTCCCTTCCTAGCTAGATTGCCCTACCCGCACATTTTTATGCATTTGGGGAGAGAACAAATTAGCTACCTCTCACACCCTCTCAGATATATCCTAAGGCCCAAGGGACATCTTTTCACAGCCCAAAGCAATACAATAGGGTTGTTCTAGACCTGTGCAGCCCAGGACTTCCCTGGTGGTCCAGTGGCTGAGACTCTGTTCTCTCAATGCAGGGGGCCTGGGTTCAATCCCTAGTCAGAGAACCAGATCCCACATGCCCCAACTAAAGATCTCACACGCTGCAACAAAGATCAAAAATCCCACATGCTGGGCTTCCCTGGTGGCTCACTGGTCAAGAATCCACCTGCCAATCAATGCAGGAGACGCAGGTTAGATCCGTGATCCCGGAAGATCTCACATGTTACGGAGCAAGCAAGCCCATGCGAACTATTGAGCCTGTGCTCTAGAGCCTGGGAGCCACACTAGTGAAACCCACATGCTCAGGCCCTATGCTTCACAACAAGAGAAGCCACTGCAATGAGGAGCCCTCGCACTGTGCCGAAGAGTAGCCCCTGCTGGCCGTAACTAGAGAAAAGTCCGCACAGCGATGAAGACCCAGCACAGCCAAAAACAAATGAATAAAAATTTATGTATAAAGATCCCACATGCCACCTCTAAGACCTGGTGCAGCCAAATACATGAATTAATTTGCAAAAATCTGTGCTCTCCAATATTTATTTCATTAAAATGAAATAAAATGTAAAATTCAGTTCTTTAGTTGCTGCAGCCTCCTTTCAAGTGCTTAGTAGCCACATTTGGCGAGTGGACAGCAGAAAGCTCTATTGGAAGGCACTCTGGCTGAATCGAAGTCAATTTCTCCCCTAAGAGACTGTGTTACTGACGGTTTGCTAGCCTTTTCTGCTGCCTTCCTCATTAATGTTTATTGAGTCCTTTTTGCAGTGTAAAGCACTTTTCACGTGTTATTTCATTTAATTCACATGATGGTTCTTGAAAGTGGGAAGTGTTTTTCTCATTGCTCTTAGAAGTCTAAAGTTTGGACAGTCAGTGCATCTGGTCCACATCCTTACCTCAAGCCATAGCCTCAGGGTTCGTGATGGAAACATAATAGGCACCAGGTTGGGAGAGGCAAGAAGGAAAGGGCTTTGTCAACTACAAGCGTGCATGCTCCGTCACTTCAGTCGTGTCTGACTCTTTGCGACCCCATGGACTGTAGCCCGCCAGGCTCCTCTGTCCATGGAGATTCTCCAGAGAAGAATACTGCGGTGGGTTGGCATTTCCTTCTCCTTTGTCAGCCACATGTATTATAAAACTGTAGGAAGAATTTTCTTACTCTTAAGAGTTCAGTCCCATAGGGTTACTGCAAATGAAACAAAGACTATTTTTCGAGGGGGTGATTTTTACTTTGCTCTGATGGATGCCCTTGCTTCTGGCAAGGGCCCTGACAGAAACACCAATGGAGAGAGATAGAGCTTGCCTTCCAGGAAACCAGCAGTGAATGGAGACCAAAGTGGTTAAAAATCTATCAATCCTCCCCAATACCAGCTGCTCCCAATGCTTCCTTCTGCTCTCTGGTCTACAGATCAGCCCACCAGGCCAGAACGGTCTCCTCCTGCTCCGGACAACTCAGTATTTCTGTAGGTTGACGTGGGAACTGACCCAGTTCCATCAGCTCCCCGGGGAGGCCTCGGTTCAATGGTAGCGCCATCTGCTGGCTGTTTTTTCATGCTGCAGCCTGCTCCTGGGCTCCTTGAATCTAATGTCCAAGTTTTGGTCCCTAGATCATTAACATCACCTGAGCTTGTTAGGGGTTTCCCAGGTGGTGCTAGTGGTAAAGAACCCTCCTGCCAACGCAGGAAACACAAGAGACTGTGGGTTCAACCCCTGGGTCAGGAAGATCCCTTGGAGGAGGGCATGGCAATCCACTCAAGTTTTCTTGCCTGGAGAATCCCATGGCCTGAGGAGCCTGGTGGGCCAGAGTCCACGGGGTCGAAAAGAGTCAGACACAGCTGAACACGCAGCACACATGGCACTTACTAGAGGCGCAAATTCAGACTCCAGTCCAGGCCTGAATGAAAAGGTAGGGTGGGTCTTAACTATTTATGTGTTAACAATCCCTCAAGTGATCCTGACTCACACTAAAGCTTGAGAATCACTGATCTGGGAGGTCTAAACCCACCGTTTAGTCATCCATTCATCGAGCAAACAGTCATTTTTTTAAAGTAAAATGTAATTAATTTACAAAAAATTTTAATTTATTTACAGTGTTGTGTTTTTAGTGTACAGCGAAGTGATTCAGATATATATATACACACACACATAGTTTTTCAGATTCTTTTCCATTGTGGTTTATTAAGATATTGAATATAGTTCCCTGTGCTATGCAGTAGGACCTTGTTGTTTATCTAGTTTATATACAGTAGTTTGTGTCTGCTAATCCCAAACTCCTGATCTTTCTCTCCCCCACTTCCTTTCCTCTTTAGTAACCATAAGTGTGTTTTCCGTATCTGCGAGTCTGTTTCTGTTCTGTAAATAATTTCACTTGTGTCATATTTTGGGTTCCACCTAAAAGTGACATCCCTGATTTGTCTATTTCTTTCTCTCTCTGTCAGGTCAACAGCCATTAGCGAGCATCTTCTAGGTAAACCTGACTCCCAGATACACACACAGAATGTAGCATCTCTTTCTGCATCCTGTTCATTTGGGAAGAGAAGCATTAAGATTATCCTGATTTTTCAGACAAGGAGGAAGAGAGAACAGAAGGTCCGGGACCACACATCTAGTAAATAGCAAGGTGGAGGCCCCTGCTCCTGTCCTCGCGTGTCAGAGCTTGGGATTATTCACCAAACCGCAGTTCACCGACTGTCCTAGGTTGGCTTGTGGTTTGTTTTGGGGATGGAGGAAGTGGGAAGGGAGAAATTTCCCCAAATCACCCTCCACTGAAGCTCGTCACGCTGCCTGTGGTGGCCAACACTCTGTAGGGTAGATGTTCATTTTAGAAGTGATAGGCTGCTTGGTTATCCCTCTACTCTAACCTTGCACCTTCTGTCTCCGGTCCTTCTCTTCCACTGATGATGTATGGCTTTACTGCGTGAGCTGTGATGGGGAAGGAAGGAAAGAGTTCAGCGTGCTGCATGGGTTGTGCTAAGGGCACAACTTGCGGGCTTTTAGGGAGGTAGGAATTTAACTCCAGCTGTCTAACTGGGGGTTAAGAGGGAAAAATAATGGGATTAAACAGTAGCAGAGGGTCTTCTGTGGTGGTGCAGTGGTTAAACTTTGCTCGCATGCCTCTCGGCAAAAAACAAAACAAAACATAAAACAGAAGCAATCAATAAAGACTTAAAAAATGTTCTATGTTAAAAAAAAAAAGCAGAAGCAGAAAAATGTTGATGGGAAGGAGGAAAAACAGAGGACCAACTTGGCCTCCTCTTTCACAATTTGGCAGCCTCTGGGGCAGCCCTTCCAGTACAAGATGCGCTGCTCTTCAACAAGGAACCGTTGAAAGCCCCTGTTATGTGCTGGGCACTACACGCCAGGTCCCTGCCTTCAAGGGACAGCCTGCTTTGCAGGGAAGTAGAGACACAGAGGGGGCTTCTTCAGTGGCTCAGCGGTAAAGGATCCACCTGCAATGCAGGAGGCGCAGGAGATGTGGGTTTGATCCCTGGGTCAGGAAGTTCCCTTGGAGGAGGGCATGGCAACCCACTCCAGGATTCCTGCCTGGAGCATCCCGTGGACAGAAGAGCTTGGCAGGTTACAGTCCATAGCATCTCAAAGTCGGACACGAGTGAAGCAACTCAGCATGCATGCATGCATGCAGAGACACAGGGCTTACAAACATGTAGAGAAGGCTTCCCTTGTGGCTCAGTGGTAAGGAATCTGCCTGCCAGTGCAGAAAACATGGGATCAATCCCTAATCCAGGATGATTTCCACGTCTCAGAGCAACGAAGCCCATGCACCACAACTTTGAGCCTGCGCTGTAGAGCCCAGGAGCTGCAATGGCTGAGCCCACATACTGCAACTGCTGAAGCCCAAGAGCCCTACAGCTTGTGCTTCACAAAAGAAGCCACCACGATGAGAAGCCCACCCGCCACAACTAGAGAGTAGCCCCGGCTCACCAACTAGAGAAAACCCTGTATGGCAACGAAGACCCAGCACAGCCAAAAATAAGTAAATAAGTACAGTTTCTTGAAAAACATGTAAATATTCCCGTGGTTAAAATTTCCTTGGCCATAAACATATTTTAACCAACAAATTGCAACATTTTTATGATAATGATAACTCTATGGCACATTTAGCTAAATGTTAGACAGTGTTCTTAGGTGGAAATGGGACCACCGGTGCTGAGCAAGTTACCACCAGCCAGGCCCATGGCAGTGAAACCACCGGACTGCCAGGAAATTCTCCTACCATGCTGAAACGTCCCATTTCTGGTCTTCAGCTTTTCAGGCCTGGAAATTGGCTTTTATGAGTTCTATCTCTGCTTATCTGCCTCATACCTATCAGACTCACAAACAAATGTATTAACCAGAGAGGCGAGATATCCATTGATAGTCAGATCTATTACCACTGAGTGGTTGCTGGTCATGCTCGTGGGTCAGCCAACACATCCTCTGTCCTTGTGAAAATCTGTAGGTGAAATCATTTTCAGTCACTTGGTAGTTGTGTTAGCAGCTCAGCTGTGTCTGACTCTTTGCAGCCCCATGAACTATACCCCACCAGGTTCCTAAGTCCATGGGATTTTCCAAGCAAGAATACTGGCATGGGTAGCCATTCCCTTCTCCAGGGCATCTTCCAACTCAGGGATCGAACATGCATCTCCTGCACTGAAAGCAGATTCTTTACTGTCCCAGCCTCCAGGGAAGCCCTCAGTCACTTGGTAGGTGTGGAATCAGAACAATGGGTGTCAGACAGCAGTATTGGGGCGGGTCAGAGGGATGTGTGATCTGATGCTTTCTCATCTGTGGCACTGAAGACATCCTTGAGATGGCTCACAACACTGGCCCGATGCCTCCCATGAAGGATTCAGGGTACCCTCCATCCGGGTTGGGGGCTGGAGACACACGTATGGCTGCCCACCCCACTTCTGCCTCCTTGCATGATTTCAGCCAGGCTTCAATGCAAGACATCAGGTTCCAGCTTTAGTGTCAAGTTCTCTGGTTTCTTTGATTGCCCTTGCCTTGCCCAGTCCCAGGGTTATATTTACAACTCTGTCTCTCAAGGTAGTTTCATCAGCAGGTAGGTCAGTCTCAGCAATGCTGTGCAGTTTTTAAGTTGCCCTGTTAGGCAGATGGCTTTCTCCTGACCATGTCCCCCAGGGTCAAGGCTGCCCTCGGTGCCAACTGGCCCACAAGACGGCGCAGGTGTCTGCTCTCAAGCCCCTCTTCTCAATCTCTTGTGTTCCCCCATCTTTACCTCCGCGTCACTCAATGTAACAAAACTCTCAGAGGAAGAGGCTTTGAACCATTTGTTCATTTTTTGTCTCTTCCAGGAGCTTCTTTCTTATTCATCTTTTCTGAGACTCTAGAAGTGTTTCTGGTGTGTTAGTTGCTTCAGTTGTGTCTGCCTCTTTGTGACACCATGGACTGTAGCTGGCCAGGCTCCTCTGTCCATGGGATTGTCCAGGCAAGAATACTGGAGTGGAATCCTCCTCCAGGGGATCTTTCCAACCCAGGGATCAAACCTGGGTCTCCTGCATTGCAGGCAGATTCTTTACCATCTGAGTCACCAGGGAATCCCCAGAAGTGTTTCTAATTATTACTAATTAATAATCAGTAAATGTGTGTTGCAGAAGTGAAAAGAGTTCTGGTCTGCAGATTAATGCATTTAGAATCGAAAACTGTTTCAACGCTATCACTAACTTACTTTGGGATGTTTGATTGATCACAATGGGTTTGCTCTCTTCTTCTCCAGATGTAAATTGGGAGAATTATCTTTTCTCCTCCCCCTCTGCCTCAAGAGGACTTGAGACAGATGTCCATGACTGCTGCCAAGGGTTGAAATTCTGTCAAGCAACTGTGGATCAATGTTCCTCATCTTTTCTCTATCCTAAGAAAGAAAATAAAGCAAAAAAGCTCCTAGGCATTGAAAGATCTGATCTGTTCTTCAGTTCCATCATGTCAATATCTCAAAATACAGGAAGAAGCATCTCATCCCACCGAGCTCTCGAAAATGATAAGATAATGTCTGTATTTTGATGGCTCAAAGTTTCTGTTGATCAATCTGTACCATTATTTTGGTTCTCAGTTCATTGCCTGTGTATGGTTTAAATACTCAGAGAAGATTTTTCAAAATATAGGAATTAGGACTGGAAGACAGATATGAAATGAAATGGTTGTTTCTCTACTTGAGTTTAGGGATTCCTGGCTCTTGGGCAAGGAAGCCCTGGTGCTCACGAGACTGTGGGTTACCCTGACAGCCAAGTCAAACCTCATGATGCCAGGCCCGCTGGACAAAGAAAGGGTCTAGGAACTCGGCGACTGCTCTTCTTCCCCAGTGGATAAGTCACCCCCAGGACATTGTCTTCAAGGGTACACTGATTGGTCCACCCTGTATCTTGCAGAAGAGGTCCTGGCTGTGTCCGTGCTCTGTCCTCTGGCCAGCTACCCTTACACTTTCTCCTTCACGCCGGGTGTCTGCGTTCTTAAGAACTTGAAAAGTATAATCAGTTGTTGAGATTTTCAAAAGATGAACATAACAAGCAAAAATCCATTTTTAAACCTAGGGTTCAAGTGAGTAGCAATAATAACGTAAGGACAGTTTCTAATCAGTAATCCTCTCCTTAAAATATTTCTTGATAATCTCCCTTCCTACCTCCCTCCCCTGTCTTTCTTTGTCTGCCTCCTCCTTCTTCTTTGACTAAAATACCTAACTGAAAAAATTTTCAATAAAATTGTATACTCTCTTAATTTTATTTTTTATTTATTTTTAACTTTTCTATTGAATATATAATTGACTTGCAATATTATATTAGTTTCAGGTACACAACATAGAGGTTTTATTTTTTTTAATAGTATTTTTTTTTTCAGGATGGCATCTCTATTTTATTTATTTATTTTGGTTGCACCATGCAGCGTGTGGGATTTAAGTTCCTCAACCAGGGATCCAGCCAGAGCCCGCTACATTGGGAGCATGGAGTCTTAACCAGTGGACCATCAGGGAAATCCCAAGATTTGATGTTTTTCAATATTACAAAATGATCACTAGGTAAGTTCATCTGTCACCACACAGAGTTGTTACAAGTTTATTGACTAAACTTCCTAAGTGCACACTTCATTCCTCTGACTTATTTATTTTATGACCTGCAGTGTAATCTCCTTCACCTATCTTGCCCATTCCCCACCCTATCCCCTCTGGTGACCACCAGTTTATCCTCTGTATCTGTTTCTGCTTCCGTTTTGTTAATTTTAAATGTAGGAGAGGTGAGCATTTTGCATCACCTAAAAGGAAAAGCATGTGTGTACATAGAAAAATGATTCCCAATACTCGACTTGAGTCTAAACTTTTCTTTTTGACTTTCAGACTTTTTCCTAATTTAGTGCCGTGCTGTGTAGGCAACTCTATTTCCAGTCCTCCCCCAGGGTGGAGGTTAGGTTCTGGCTAGGAGTGTCTCCCTAAGGACCTTGACTTTCAGTCTGGGTGGCTTTCTGTAGGACAGGCATATGTTCTAATACCAACTGGGTCATTTGCCAGTACTAGCTAATCTTTCAGCCTCTCTGGACTTCAGTTCTTTCATCAGTAGATTAATGCCTGTCCAGCCTAACTCATAGTCAGAGGGAGGATACAATTACAAAATGAAGCAGTGGTTATGAGGAATGTTCAGAGTTATAGAAGTTTTGTGTGAATGAGTGTTTCCTGACCTCCTGAACAAGTTTCCCCTTTTTCCTGGTCAACCAACTCCAATTCATCTTTCAGTAATCGCTATCGTCCCCACTCTTTTTTCTTTCTTTTAAATTTGTTAGCTGCATTGTGAGGCATGAAGGATCTTAGTTCCCTGACCAGGGATTGCACCCACTCCCCCTGCACTGGGGAGAATCTTAACCACTGGACCACCAGGGAAGTCCCTCTTTTCTTTTCATTGAGAAAATAATTAAACATATACAAAAGCAGAGAGAATAGCATAATCAATTCCCAGCTTCAATGACTGCAACATAGACAGTCTTGTTTCATTTATTCTCCCATCTGCTCCCCAGATATTTTTTTTTAATCTCAGATAAAAGATAAGAACTCTTTTTAAAAAATAAACAAATAAACACAATATCATAATATGCTTTTTAAAATGAACAGTAGTTCCTTAATGTCATCAAATATCTGATCAGAAGTAAAAATCATCCCACTGACACCCACATATTTATATTCATGTATCACAATAAAGCAAGTCACAAATTTGTTGGTTTCCCAATGCATATGAAAGTTATGTTTACTCTATATAGTAGTCTACTGAGTGTGTAATAGCATTATGTCTAGAAACACAAGGTACATACTTTAATTTAAAAATTCCTTGTTGCTAAAAAATGTTAACCGAAAAAAAAAAAAATGTTAACCGTCATCTGAGCCTTCAGCAAGCAGTAATCTTTTAGCTGGTGGAGGGTCTTGCTTTGATGCTGATGGCTGCTGACCAATCAGGGTGGAGGTTGCTGAAGGTTGGGGTGGCTGTGGCAATTTCGTTAAATAAGGCAACAGTGAAATTAGTCATATGAACTGACACCTCCTTTCATGAATGATTTCTCTGTGGCATGCAGTGCTGTTTGATAGCATGGGTAAAATGCTATCAAAAAGCAGAACTTTTTCCAAAACTGGAATCAGTCTTCTCAAACTCTGCTGCTGCTGTTATCAATTAAGTTTAGGTAATATTCAAAACCTTCAGATGTCATTTCAACAATCTTCAGAGCATCCTTACCAGGAGTAGCGTCCATCTCAAGAAACCACTTTCCCTGCTCATCCATAAGAAACAACTGCTCATCCGTGAAAGTTTGATCATGAGATGACAGCAATTCAGTCACATCTTCAGGCTCCACTTCTGATTCTAGTTAGCTTACTATTTCTGCCACATCTGCAGTTACTTTCTCCACTGACGTCTTGAACCCTTCAAAGTCACCCATGAGAGTTAGAATCCACTTCTTCCAAATTCCTCTTGATGTTGGTATTTTGACCTCATCTCAAGAATCATGAGTGTTCTTCATGGCATTTAAAATGGTGAATCCTTTCCAGAAGGTTTTTGATTTACTTTGCCCAGATCTATCCATCCTAAAAGATAATGCTGCGAAAGTGTTGCACTCAATATGCCAGCAAATTTGGAAAACTCAGCAGTGGCCACAGGACTGGAAAAGGTCAGTTTTCATTCCAATCCCTAAGAAAGGCAATGCCAAAGAATGCTCAAACTACTGCACGATTGCACTCATCTCACACGCTGGTACAGTAATGCTCAAAATTCTCCAAGCCAAGCTTCAACAGTACATGAACTGTAAACTTCCAGATGTTCAAGCTGGTTTTAGAAAAAGGCAGAGGAACAAGAGATCAAATTGCCAACATCCACTGGATCATCAAAAAAGCAAGAGAGTTCCAGAAAAACATCTATTTCTGCTTTCTTGACTATGCCAAAGCCTTTGACTGTGTGGATCACAATAATCTGTGGAAAATTCTGAAAGAGATGGGAATACCAGATCATCTGACCTGCCTCTTGAGAAATCTGTATGCAGGTCAGGAAGCAACAGAACTGGACATGGAACAACAGACTGGTTCCAAATAGGAAAAGGAATACATCAAGGCTGTATATTGTCACCCTAATTATTTAACTTACATGCAGAGTACATCATGAGAAACGCTGGACTGGAAGAAACACAAGCTGGAATCAAGATTGCTGGGAGAAATATAAATAGCCTCAGATATGCAGATGACACCACCCTTATGGCAGAAAGTGAAGAGGAACTAAAAAGCCTTTTGATGAAAGTGAAAGAGGAGAGTGAAAATGTTGGCTTAAAGCTCAACATTCAGAAAACAAAGATCATGGCATCCAGTCCCATCACTTCATGGCAAAGAGATGGAGAAACAGTGGTAGACTTTTTTTGGGCTCCAAAATCACGGCAGATGGTGACTGCAGCCATGAAATTAAAAGACGCTTACTCCTTGGGAGAAAAGTTATGACCAACCTAGATAGCATATTAAAAAGCAGAGACATTACTTTGCCAACAAAGGTCCATCTAGTCAAGGCTATGGTTTTTCCAGTAGTTATGTATGGATGTGAGAGTTGGACTATAAAGAAAGCTGAGCGCCGAAGAATTAATGCTTTTGAACTATGATGTTGGAGAAGATTTGAGAGTCCCTTAGACTGCAAGGAGATCCAACCAGTCCATCCTAAGGGAAATCAGTCCTGAATATTCATTGGAAGGACTGATGTTGAAGCTGAAACTCCAATACTTTGGCCACCTGATGTGAAGAACTGACTCATTGGAAAAGACCCTGATGCTGGGAAAGAGTGAAGGCGAGAGGAGAAGGGGACGACAGAGGATGAGATGGTTGGATGGCATCACTGACTCAATGGACATGAGTTTGACTAAGCTCCGGGAGTTGGTGATGGACAGGGAGGCCTCGCATGCTGCAGTCCATGGTGTGATAAAGAGTCGGACACAACTGAGCGACTGAAATCTACCCAAGAAATCACTACCTAAGGCAGCAATAGCCTTATGAAGTTTATTTCTTTTATTGAAAGATAATTGCTTTACATAATTTTGTTGTTTTTTGTCAAAGCTCAACATGAATCAGCCATAAGTATACATATATCCCCTCCCTTTTGAATTTCCCGCCCATCTCCCTCCCCATCCCACCCCTCTAGGTTGATACAGAGGACCTCTTTGAGTTTCCTGAGCCATACAGCAAATTCCCATTGGCTTATCTATTTTACAAATTATAATGTAAGTTTCCATGTTACTCTTTCCATCCATCTCACCCTCTCCTCCCCTCTCCCCATGTCCATAGGTCTATTCTCTATGTCTGTTTCTCCATTGCTGCCCTGTAAATAAATTATTCAGTACCATTTTTCTAGATTCCGTATATGTGTGTTAGAATACAATATTTATCTTCCACTTTCTGACTCACTTCACTCTGTATAATAGGTTCTAGGTTCATCGACCTTGTCAGAACTGACTCAAATGCATTCCTTTTTGTGGCTGAGTATTATTCCATTTGTATATGTACCATAACTTCTTTATCCACTCATCTGTCGATGAACATCTAGGTTGCTTCCATGTCCTAGCTATTGTAAATAGTGCTGCAGTGAACAATGGGATACACGTGTCTTTTTCAATTTTGGTTTGCTCAGGGTATATGCCTAGGAGTGGGATTGCTGGGTCATGTGGTGGTTTTATTCCCAGTTTTTTAAGGAATCTCCATACTGTCTTCCATAGTGGCTGTATCAATTTACATTCCCACCAACAGTGCAAGAACATTGCCTTTTATCCACCCTCTCCAGCATTTATTGTTTATAGACTTTTTGATGATGGTCATTCTGACTGGTATGAGGTGATGTCTCATGGTAGCCTTGATTTGCATTTCTCTAATAACGAGTGACGTTGAGCATCTTTTCATGTGTTTGTTAGCCATCTGTATGTCTTCTTTGGAGAAGTGTCTGTTTAGGTCTTTTTCTCACTTTTTGATTGGGTTTTTTGTTCTTCTGGTATTGAGTTGTATGAGCTGCTTGTATATTTTGGAAATTAATCCTTTGTCAGTTGTTTCATTTGCTATTATTTTCTCCCATTCTGAGGGTTGTCTTTTATCTTGCTTATAGTTTCCTTTGCTGTGCAAAAGCTTTTAAGTTTAATCAGGTCCCACTTATTTACTTTTGTTTTTATTTCTGTTACTCTAGGAGGTGGGTCATAGAGGATCTTGCTTTGGTTTATGTCATTGAGTGTTCTGCCTATGTTTCCCTCTAAGAGCTTTATAATTTCTTGTCTTACATTTAGGTCTTTAATCCATTTTGAGTTTATCTTTGTGTATGGTGTTAGGAAGTGGTCTAATTTCATTCTTTTACATGTAGCTGTCCAGTTTTCCCAGCACCGTTTATTTGAAGAGGCTGTCTTTGCCGCATTGTATATTCTTGCCTCCTTTGTCAAAAATAAGTTACCCATAGGTGCATGGGTTTATTTCTGGGCTTTCTATCTTGTTTCATTGGTCTATATTTCTGTTTTTGTGCCACTACCATACTGTCTTGATGACTGTAGCTTTGTAATCTGATGTCAGAAAGGTTGAGTCCTCCAGCTCCACTTTTTTTTCTCCAGACTGCTTTGGCTATTCAGGGTCTTTTGTGTTTCCATATGAATTGTGAAATTTTTTGTTCTAGTTCTTTGAAAAATGCCATTGGTAATTTGATAGGGATTGCACTGAATCTGTATATTGCATTTGGCAGTATACTCATTTTCACAATATTGATTCTTCCTACCCAGAAACATGAAATATCTCTCCACCTGTTTATGTCATCTTTTATTTTTTTCATCGGTGCCCCTGCACGCATAGATGCAAGATTTTTTTTCCCTGTGGCAGCTCTGACGCAGTGAGAGTTGAGCGTGAAGGTGGTGCAGCTGCTTGGCTTGCGGGACCCAGTGGTGCCAGGTGTGCAGGGACATGGACTGCCTCCGCCGCAGGAGTTATGCCCTTACCAGAGTCTTTTTTCGAGCCTCTTGTAGCTGGTGATCAGAAGGCCTCTTTAGCCGGTCTTTCTCTGTAGCTCCACCCATTCAGGCACTTAGAAGACTCCTTTGCCTGGGGTCCTTCTCTGTTGTTCCATGTGTCAGTCACATAGAGGGGCCCCCCTGGCTGGGGTCCTACTCTGTAGATCCACATGTCAGGCACTTACAGGGGCACCCTGGGTGGGGTCCTGCTCTGTAGTTCAGTGCATCAGGCATTTGATGGGCCAGCCTCTCTGTTGTTCAGCTGCCGATGCTGGCGCGTGGGGAGAGAGGCTATGGTGACGGCTCCACCCCCTACCTGTGACTCAGCAGTTATTGCCTTGCTTCCATGGCTGCCGGGCTTTCTTCCACAGGCATTTCCCGCCACAATCTCTTCCCTCATATCCCCTTGATCCATCTCTCCACACTCAACAGCAGCCTGCACCCTGGGATTGCTTCACAATCCCTAAACTCCAGCTCCCAGCTGCTGTACCTTCCAGGGGACCTGCGTCCCTGTCCAGGGTATGTATGGCTGCAGCAAGGACTGTCTGATTCTCATTCCATTTAGGCTGCCACAGCTCAGCTGTTTCACTCTCAGCCTTAAATGTTTCTCCTCTGAGTCAGACAATTGCCCCGATGTGGGGATCGGACCCCTGCTTCAGCTCCCCCACCTGCTGAGGTCAGGTCTAGTCCTATTAACACTCCTGTTTTCCCCCCTAGTTCCTTCATCCTACCGAGTTTTGCGTGGGCTTATATATTCTTTTCCTCTGGTCAGGTACTCCTGTTAGCTCTCAGCTGGTGTTCTGCATGCACTTCTGTGTCTGAAGGTGTATTCCTGATGTATCTGTGGAGAGAGATATACTCCGGGTCCACCTATTCCTCTGCCATCTTGATCTCTTGAAATTTATTTTTTAAATAATGATACTTGAAAACTGAAATTACCCCTTCATCTACAGGCTGTAGAATGGATGTTGTGTTACCAGGCATGAAAACAACATTAATCTTGTTGTACATCCTCCCATCAGAGCTCTTGGATGATCACATACATTGTCAAAGAGCAGTAATATTTTGTAAGGAATCTTCTTTTCTGAGCAGCAGCTCTGAACAGTGGACTTACTTAAAATATTCACTAAACCATCTTGTAAACAGATGTGGTGTCATCCAGGCTTTGTTGCTCTATTTATAGAGCACAGGCAGAGTAGATTTAGGGCAATTCTTAAGAGCTCTAGGATTTTCAGAATGGTAAATGAGCACTGGCTTCAACTTAAAGTTGCCATCTGCATTAGCCCTGAACAAGAGAGTCTGCTTGTCCTTTGCCACTTTGAAGCCAGGCACTGACGTCTCTGTAGCTGTGAAAGTCCTAGATAGCATCTTATTCCAACAGAAGACTGTTTGTCTACACTGAAAATCTGTTAAGTAGTGTAGCTACCCTCATCAATTATTTTGGCTAAATCTTCTGGATAACTTGCTGCAGCTTCTACATCAGCACTTTCTACTTCACCTTGCATGTTTATGTTATGGAGGTGGTTTATTTATTTAAACCTTTGAACCAAGCTTTGCTGGCTCCAAACTTTTCTTCTGAAGTTTCTTTATCTCTCTCAGTCTTCGTAGAATTAAAGAGCATTAGAGCCTTGCTTCGGAGAAGGCAATGGCACCCCACTCCAGTACTCTTGCCTGGAAAATCCCATGGACAGAGGAGCCTGGTGGGCTGCAGTCCATGGGGTTGCTAAGAGTCAGACACGACTGAGCGACTTCACTTTCACTTTTCACTTTCATGCATTGGAGAAGGAAATGGCAACCCACTCCAGTGTTCTTGCCTGGAGAATCCCAGGGACGGGGGAGCCTGGTGGGCTGCCATCTATGGGGTCACACAGAGTCGGACACTACCGAAGCAACTTAGCAACAGTAGCAGCAGCAGCAGAGCCTTGCTTGTTCTGGATGAGGCTTTGGTTCGAGGGACAGTTGTGACTAGTTTGATCTTCTATCCAGACCACTGAAACTTTCTGCAAATCAGCACTATAGTTGTGATTTTATCATTATGTCAATGATATATGTCAATATATCTTTCATGTGTTCACTGCAGAAGCACTTTAAATTTCCTTAAAGAACTTTTTTTCTGCATTCACAGCTTGACTAACCATCTGGGGCAATAGGCCTAGCTTTAGGCCTATCTCGGCTTTCAACATGTCTTCCTCATTAAGTTTAATCATTTCCAGATTTTGATTTAAAGTGAAAGAAGTGCAACTCTTCCTTTCATTTGAACACTTGATTGGTCTAGTTCAGTATTGTTTTGCCTCAGGGTATAGGGAGGCCCAAAAAGAGGGCCAATGTGTGGAGCAGGCAGAATGCACGTGACATTTATTAATAAAGTTTGCCGTGTTGAGACTTCCTTGGTGGTCCAGTGGTTAAGACTCTGGACTTCCAATGCAGGGGATGAGGGTTCGATCCCTTGTCAGGGAATTAAAATCCTGCATGCTGCACGAAGTGACCAAAAAAAAAAAAAAAAGAAAAATTTCTGTGTTATGTGAACATGGTTTGTTGCACCACAAAACAATTATAATAGTTCTATCAAAGATCACTCTCACGGATCACCATAATAAATTTAATAGTAATGAAGAGTTTTGAAATATCTCTAGAATTACCAAAGTGAGACACGAAATGAGCAAATGCCGAGTTCAATTCAGAAGCAGAGGAAAGATTTATTCTTTGAGAAGGGAGAGGTATGAGCTTATGCTCTAGCGCACACACTTTCCAGACAGGTGGTGGGCGGAGCCGCTTTAGAGGGTTGAGGGGTGGAGCTCCGGGAGGGGCGGGCACAGGTGTGCATGTCACGTGTCACAGGACAATGCGGATGCAGCGTCTCTGCACATGGCTCACAGCCGCCATCCTGAGTGTCTGAACTTCTGCACAGGCCTGGTCCAGCTGAGGTGTCGATGTCCATGCCGCCATTTTCTGCAAGGAACTCTGGTTTGAAGTGCCAGGTGTGAGGCCTCTGATAGCACCCTGTAAACATGTGGAACTAGACCAAACACAAAGGGAAAGAAAAGGTTAGACTTTATTTTATTCGGGAATGCACGTTCAGTCGTGTCCAATTCTTTACAACTCCCGAGACTGTAGCCCACCAGGCTCCTCTGTCCATGGAATTCTTCAGGCAAGAATACTGAAGTAGTTTGCCATTTCTTTCTCCAGGGGAATCATCCCAACCCAGGGATCAAACCCACATCTGTTACGTCACCTGTACTGATAGGCAGACTTTACCACTGCACCATCTGGCTTGCTTTTATTTAATTACCCAGATTTTATTTTTACTTCCCAGGAATTGTGAATGGACTTTGCTGGTGACAGTTGGGTCCTGAGGCTAGATCAGATTCGAGTTTGATTTTTTGGTAAGACTATTTTGTGGTCAGGTTGAGTACTTCCTGATGCATCACAACAGGAGGCATGAGATCTGTGGTGTTTGTATTTTTATGATGTTAACTTTCATCAGTGGGTTTAGGGTGTGCCATTATTACATGGCTCCCTGTGAGTTTCTCACCTCCTGGTTTTAGCAACCACTAATGTTTCTGGTAGTTTTGCAACATGTTGGCGCAGCCAGGAGAGACTAGATTTTTGAGAATTCCCTTTTTCTGTGTGTTTGTGGTTAGGAGGGGCCACAGTGAGATAGTTGGGTACAGCGAGAGGTGAAGCAGTCGTCTGGTTGTACTGCACGCACGTGACTTGGCTGTGGGCTCCGCACATCGCTGGGAGATGGCAGCCACACTTGCAATTGCTCCACCAGCCCATCCCGCACTCTTTCAGCGGCTCTACCACTTGGGCGTGTGTGTGCGTGTGTGTGTTGGCCCCATGACAAAGGCCCTGCTTCTGCAGGATACCATGCCAGCAAAGGCAGAGATAAGAACACTTCTGGATATCCATCCACCTTCCTGGACTCCTGTTTGGTCCAGCTGTCCTGCAGTTTACATCCATCATCTCTTCCGAACTGCCCTCTCTGTGAACTTTAATCTCTAGCTCCAAATTGGATCCATTTTTCATCAGGGATTGCAAAGTGGTGATATTCTAGCTGTAGCATTTCTTTGGCTCAAATCATTTTAGCTGGAATTCCTAAGCTGCCATCTAAACAGGAAAAGCAGAATGAATACTTATTTCTTTCCCTTCAGTTTTCTTCTTTAACAGTTTTCACAGTAATTAGTTCTGGTTCCTCGACATCTTCCAAAGGGGATAACTTGGTTATATTTATTTACTTTTTAAAGTATCATTTTGAAGGCAGGGATTTTAATATATTCAATGTGGCACTGTAGTAGTTATTACTAGTATAATTATTATTGCTATTTATGTTCACTTATCCCATATTTGGCCAGTGGGAGATTATTGAAATGGCTCCTGGATTTTTCTGACACAATCCCTGTGGTCTATGACAGCTTTGCCTTCCAGTTCAACAGTGTTTCAAGGCTTTCACTGATGTTTCCTGTCTCAGCCTCAAAATCAGTCACACAAGGAGGCATGATTTCCCTTGTTGGAAATTCTATTTGGAGAACACAGTCTAGGTGTAGAGATATTCATTATTTTGTGGTTATTCATGACTTCTAGACCTTTTCAGTGAACAGAGCAAAGAAATATGTTTTTTAAAAGAAAATATAATGTAAGATCTTATTAATTATTCAAATCGAATTTAAGGTTATAGAATTTTCCATTGGACTCATTCAGTTTTATATTTTTATCTCTCCTCTTCTGCTCAAAGGTTTGGATTCTAAATATATTAACATAACTATTTGTTTGATGTATCCTGGTATACACACACAAACAATAGTTTCGGAATGACACTAATAGTGTATATACTAGTGAAATATATATGGATAATGTACATTCTGAAATATGCTTGATAGCTTAAGAATAATAATATTACAATTACTGAAAACAGCTAAAGATTTCTTTATAATTCTTTTTATCCTTTTGATATATTCTTCTAGGACTGTATAGTCAAATTGTTTTGTTTTAAAATAATTGAAGTAATTACTATCTCTGTGTTTAAACCGTCAACTTGATATATATTTAGGTTTGTTTGCTCTCAATGTTTAGGAGTTGTAGTTTTCTTATTTAATGTTGCTCAATTTACTTCCATAATTATAAAAGACATTATATATATAGATTCCAAACTCAAATGTATAAGATTAGATACTGTGATGATTTTAAATATGTACACAAACTCTTTAACACACACTTGCAAAGATGGATCCTAATTCCCTCCCTTTGAGTGTAGGTTAGATTCAGTATCTTGCTTCTAACAAATGAAATAAGACCCAAATAGCTGTATGTGACTCCCAAGACTCAGCCACAAAAGGTATGGTGGTTTCCTCTGCTCTTTCTGGATAGTTTGTGCTGGAGGAAGCCAGTTGTCATATCAGGAGGATGCTCAGGCAGCCTGTGGAGAGAGGAGATCCTTGTGGTGAGGAACAGAGGCCTCCTGCCAACAACCATGTGAGAGAACCACTGTACAGATGGATTCTCTCACCCAGGCAAGCCTTTGGGTGACTGAAACACAGGCCAACATCTTGACTGCAATCACATGAGATACTCAGAGCCAGAACCAGCCAGCTAAGTTTCTCCTGGCTTCCTGACTCTCCAGACTCATGTGAGATAATAAAAACTTATTGCTGTTTTAATCCACTGCATTTTGGGAATCATCTATTATGTAGCAATCAATCACTAATATAGGGACATTCAGAGAAATCTAGTTTTTATTCCTGTCTCCTCCATCACCCTAAGGTTACGCATTACTTTTTACTTGCTTGTTTGTCCTTCCATTGCTTTTTATTTTAAATATAAGCAGATACGTATACTTGTATTATCCACCCTTTTTAAGATAAAAGTTAGTATATGTTACCTGGATCTTCCCAACCCAAGGATTGAACCTGAGTCTCCTGCATTGCAGGCAGATTCATTACCATCCGAGCCACCGGGGAAGCCTCTATTTGTATTTTACATACACTCTGCTGACTCTTGCGGTTTGCAGTGAAGTCTTCACTGAGAATCATTCCAAAGTTCAACATACAGTTTTCATTCTTTTTTAGCAGTTGCTATTTCATCCATACCTGATCCGCAGGCTCTTCAACCTACGATGTTGTCTGAGTCAGTCTTTGTGGTGCCAATAGCATGTATTTTATAGGACAGCTATATTTTTTCATAGCTTTGCCAGTGTATCTTTGGAATAAGTTCCTAAGTCCACTCTTTTTGAAAAATCTCCCCATTACTTCAGCTCTTATAATTTTCTCTTGATTTCCTGCCCCTAGTGCAGAATCTGTTCCCTATAATGTAGTACTTAGTTGCCTTTATTTTGTTTGATGCTGAGTTTCCATGTTAGTTCTGTACATATGAGATGGTGCTATTGGAACCCACATGAGGCAGTTACAGCTCTGATCTATTACTGTCAGGAGACTGGGTTTAATGCTAAGTTAGTGGGGATTAAAGAAGATCTGACCTAGAAAATGAGGGGGAGGGGAGCCACAGGGATAAGAATGCACCAAAAGGGGAAGCATTTTTCAGAAGGTAAGCGCCACATGAAACTGAAACTCCAATACTTTGGCCACCTGATGCAAAGAGCTGACTCATTGGAAAAGACCCTGATACTGGGAAAGATTGAAGGCAAAAGGAGAAGGGGGAAGCAGAGGATGAGATTGTTAGATAGCATCACCAACTCAATTAAACATAAATTTGAGCAAACTCTGGGAGATAGTGGACGACAGAGGAGCCTGACGTGCTACAGTTCATGGGGTTGCAGAGTCGGATATGACTTAGTGACTGAACAACAACAGCAAGCTATGGGTGAAACAACTCTACTTGTCAAAGAGAGAAAAATACCTTTTTCTCCCATGCCTATCATGATGGCAAGGAAGATAATGGAAACCACGTACAAGCCCCTGTGTTGTTGTCTTTTGAAGTAAAAGGTTGACTTGAGAGTTAATGATTGGGAAATGTGAAGATGTTGAAACAAAGAATAGCTGCTGGGCTGGGGAGCTGGTAACAGTTTAGACTATAATTCTGCCACATAGCAGAATCACTGAACTCCCAATTCCCTGAAAAATATAGGGAAAGGCCTGACACACATTCCTAAGTTATGTTTACAGGAGGCAGACCCCTTGCAGATGAAAACTACCAACCACAAGGACATAGACCCTAGACTGGCTGAAACCAGAGGTTGACAATGCTTGAAATCTCACCTTGATGCCAAGCAATCTGAGAACTGTCCACGAGCTGATCACGCCCTGCTCCTTGAACATTCTAAAACTCCACACTACCCCCTCCAGGGTAGGTCACACAGTCTTGAGGGCACTAGCCTGCTCTAGCCCCATTAGCCGGCAAAGCAAAAATAGCTACTCTTTTTACTTCACCCAAAACTCTGTCTCCATGTTTCTATTGGCACTGGTGAACAGAGGCTGGGTTTTGGCAACATAATGAAAATTAGCCTGAAGATTGTTAAGATCTAAGATATGAAGTAAGACTCAAGTTACAGAAAAAATCCTTTTCTGGGCTAACCAGCAAAGTAGGTAGCTGATATCTTGCTAACCACAGTGGCTGGAAGTTAAAGCCTTTGCAGACATAGATTATATTTAAAATGAATATATAAAATTTAAGGAGCCAAGATTAAGAACCTATAACTGAACAGCCATTTTCTAAAGGACAATCATCTTGAATATTGTCATAGTGTCAGGAAGGAGGTGTGTGCAGTGGCAAAGGACGATGGGATGCCTGCCTGTCAGTCAAATTAGCTTGATCAACCCTGGTGACCAACCATATAGGTTCAGATCCCCTGCGCATCTGGGATTCAGAATATACTAGTTACATCTCAAAAGAGAGAAGCTGCAGCCCCAACAAAGAATGGCAGGAAACCACAGAATAATGCCGAGAGAACTTGGAAAAGCAAGCCAGCAAAGAGAACAAATCCAGCCAAAGTGGCTTCCTGGACCACACTGAGCCTCACCATGTCCTCAGAATAGAGGAACTGGAATTCAATTTCAGAACCTTTTGTACATTCTAGTATTTACAGTTGCATCTATTTATGACTAAATTAGCCATAAAGAAAATCATATAGAATTCTCATCTCAAGGTGTGAGTCAACTCCTTTCTTTCTTTTCATCCAGTCCATCAGTTCAGTTCAACTGCTCAGTCGTGTCCCAACTCCCTGCAACCCCATGGACTGCAGCACGCCAGGCTTCCCTGTCCATCACCAACTCCCAGAGCTTGCTCAAACTCATGTCCATTGAGTCACTGATGCCGTCCAACCATCTCACCCTCTGTCGTCCCTTTCTCCTCCTGCCTTCAATCTTTCCCAGCATCAGGGTCTTTTCCAATGAGTCAGTTCTTTGCATCAGGTGGCCGAAGTATTGGAGTTTAAGCTTCAGCATCAGTCCTTCCAATGAATATTCAGGACTGATTTCCTTTAGGATGGACTGGTTGGATCTCCTTGCAGTCCAAGGGTCTCTCAAGAGTCTTCTCCAATACCACAGTTCAAAAGCATCAATTCTTCATCACTCAGCTTTCTTTATAGTCCAAGTCTCACATGACCACTGGAAAAACCATAGCTTTGAATTAATGGACCTTTGTCAACAAAGTGTGTGAGCTGGCTCTAGCACCCACTGGCTGTGAGTGGAAAAAATACACAGGACTTTGAAGACAGTATGAAAATAAGAATATAAAAGAAATTAAAAGACACTTGCTCCTTGGAAGAAAAGTTATGACCAACCTAGACAGGATATTAAAAAGCAGAGACATTACTTTGCCAACAAAGGTCCTTCTAGTCAAAGCTATGATTTTGCCAGTAGTCATGTATGGATGTGAGAGTTGGACTATAAAGAAAGCTAAACACCAAAGAATTGATGCTTTTGAACTGTGGTGTTAGAGAAGACTCTTGAGAGTCCTTTGGACTGCAAGGAGATCCAACCAGTCCATCCTAAGGGAAATCAGTCCTGAATATTCATTGGAAGGACTGATGCTGAAGCTGAAACTCCAATACTTTGGCCACATGATGCGAAGAACTGACTCATTGGAAAAGACCCTGATGCTGGGAAAGACTGAAGGCAGGAGGAGAAGGGGATGACAGAGGGTGAGATGGTTGGACAGCATCAGTGACTCAATGGACATGAGTTTGAGCAAGGTCCGGGAGTTGTTGATGGATAGGGAGATCTGGCATGCTGCAGTCCATGGGATCACAAAGAGTCGGACACGACTGAGTGACTGAACTGTTTGCAAAGTAATGTCTCTACTTTTTAATATGCTGTCTAGGTTGGTCATAGCTTTTCTTCCAAGGAGTAAGTGTCTTTTAATTTCATGGCTGCAGTCACCATCTGCAGTGATTTGTAGCCCAAGAAAATAAAGTCTGTCACTGTTTCCATTGTTTCCCCATCTATTTGCTATGAAGTGATGGGACCGGATGCCATGATCTTAGTTTTTTGAATGTTGAGTTTTAAGCCAACTTTTTCACTCTCCTCTTTCATTTTCATCAAGAGGCTCTTTAGTTCTTCTTCACTTTCTGCCATAAGGGTAGTGTCATCTGCGTATCTGAGGTTGATATTTCTCCCGGCAATCTTGATTCTAGCTTGTGCTTCATCCAGCCCAGCATTTCTCATGATGTACTCTGCATTTAAGTTAAATAAGCAGGGTGACAATATACAGCCTTGATGTACACTTTTCCCAATTTGGAACCAGGTCTGTTGTTCCATGTCTGGTTCTAACCGTTGCTTCTTGACCTGCTTACAGATTTCTCAGGAGGCAGGTCAGGTGGTCTCGTATTCCCATCTGTTGAAGAATTTTTCACAGTTTGTTGTGATCCACAACAGTCAAAGGCTTTGGCATAGTTAATAAAGCATAAGTAGATATTTTTCTGGAATTCTCTTGCCTGTTTGATGATCCAGCAGATGTTGACAATTTGATCTCTGGTTCTCTGCCTTTTCTAAATCCAGCTTGAACATCTGGAAGTTCATGGTTCAGGTACCATTGAAGCCTGGCTTGGAGAATTTTGAACACTACTTTGCTAGCGTGTGAGATGAGTGCAGTTGTGCAGTAGTTTGAGCATTCTTTGGCATTGCCTTTCTTTGGAATTGGAATGAAAGCTGACCTTTTCCAGTCCTGTGGCCACTGCTGAGTTTTCCAAATTTGCTGGCATATTGAATGCAGCACTTTCACAGCATCATCTTTTAGGATTTGAAATAGTTCAACTGGAATTAATCCAGTTCATATATATATATGAGTGTGTGTATGTGTTAGTTGCTCAGTTGAGTCCAACTCTTTGCGACCCCATGGACTGTAGCCTGCCAGTCTTCTCAGTCCATAGAATTTTCCAGGCAAGAGTACTGGAGTGGGTTGCCATTTACTTCTCCAGGGGATCTTCCTGAACCAGAGATTGAACCCAGGTCTCCCACATTGCAGGCAGATCCTTTACCATCTGAGCTACCAGTGAAACTATATATATATATATATATATATACACACACACACACACACACACACACACACACATGGGGCTTCTCTGGTGGCTCAGTGGTAAAGAATCTGCCTGTAATGCAGGAGACATGTGTTTGATCCCTGGATCAGAAAGATCTCCTGGAGAAGGAAATGACAACCCCCTACAGTATACAGTATTCTTGCCTGGGAAATCCCATGGTAGGGGAGCCCAATGGGCTACAGTCCATGGGGTTGCAAAAGAGTTGGACACAACTTAGCAACTAAACAACAAATATATATATATATATTTATATAGAGAGAGTTCTATATATATATGTGTGTGTGTGTGTGTGTGTGTATATATATATATATATAGTTATATATATATAGTTATATATCTCTGTGAAGGTGGATTCTTTCAGACAAGGTTCTGTAACTCACTATGGGCAAAACCAAGTAGGCCGTGTTGCTACTTGTTCCCTTGCAGTGAACAGTAGGCCATATCGCTTGCAGTGTTGCTGAAAGTTTGCTGCACTGTTACACTATCACAGAAGAATCCTGACGAGCACATGGTAACAGCAGATTTTCAACAAACCCTGGATACACTGATGAGATTCTTAGCTCTAAATACTGGTCACAATTACATTCTATCCTTGCCTTTCTCCCATTCCTTTGTGTGAGTTAAATGTCAGTGCATGTGAACCTTTATATGTAATTGATGAGATTCTTAAAAAGCTGCACACAAATCCACTTTTTATTGTCAGAAAATGCTGCTATACACACAGTATGCAAGTCACTGAGGATGAAAATGCATGTCTAGAACAGAAAAAATTTCTACACTTTAGAAATTTATTATTTAGTTGGAGAGACCAGATGCAAACACAAAGATAAGGACAGTCATCCCCATTTGATTTCAGTAGCAAAGGAGTTTCAGGGTGCTGCCTGATGGAAACACCATTCAGGGACCAAGCAAGGAAGGTTTTGATGACAGATAAATGGAGAAGAGGGAGAAGGGTTTTTGGCAGGAAGGACTGTGTGTGCTAAATCGAGAATCTGGTAATGTGCCGTGATATAACATTAGCTGTGGTGAGAAACTCGGGTGCGTATCCCATCGGAACTGAGGATTTTTAGCAGGAGAGGAAGAGGGTGAAGCATGGAGGAAGATGAATAGGCAGTGATGTGTGGGATGGAAAGGGTTGGGGCAGGGGGTGGTGATGGAGGCGGGCAAGCTGATCCAATGTCTGTGAATACAATCATATTTTTCACACTAAGTCTGGGAACCCAAGGACCACTGATCATTTCAGAGAAATCTCATCTTAATTTCTAATTAAACTTCAGCACTACTTCAACCTCAAATGTCCATCTGATGAAAGAAATGTTCACAGATTGAGGTATGAGAAAGTCATTCTGATTTATACATAAGTTAACTTGAGTTTTGTGCTAACTAAATCAGTTTGTTTATGGCCTATCAAACACATATTGTACATCTGCTTTAATTATTAAAGAAAAGGGTACATTGACCAGAAGTAAAAAATGTCCGTGTTAAAAATAAAGATTAAATGCTTCCCTTTGTGGACACCCATGCTGGTGCCCCTTTGATGATAAGACACCCTTCCCAGGTGCCAAAGCCATACTGCCTCTCTGTGTACATGCTGAACATTTTTATTTTTTTAGAAACCTAGAAGGGATGTATCCCTGAGTTGTTTGATGTTCTTTGTTCTAACAAGATGTGAAACTGTTTCCAAAACCCTGCTTCTCTGGAGCAGTTCCTCAGAGTTATCTGAGAGGTTGCCTGTTGGGCTATAGTCTTCAGTTTGACTCAAATAAAACTCTTTTCTCTCCTTATTGTATTCAGTTTCATCAATACATCTATATTTGACCCCAATATCCATGTATATATATATTTATATACTGGCATAGTGTTGGGCTTTCTATTCTAATTTATCTTTTAGAAAAACAGGTAAATAATGTACAAAGCAGAAACAGGGATTTCCCTGGTGGTCCAGTGGCTAAGACTGCACACTTCCACTGCAGACGGCTTGGGTTTCCTCCCTGGTCAGGAAACTAAGATCCCGCAAGCCACATGGTATAGCAAAAAAATAAAACAAACCAACAACAGAAACAGACTCACAGACAGAGAAATCAGATTTATGGTTGCCAAGTGGGGCACGGGCAGGAAGAGGGATGGACCTGGAATTTGGGATTGGTAGATACAAAGTATTACATTTAGAATGGATAAATATCCTACTGTATAGCACAGGGAACTATATCCAGTTTCCTGGGATAAACCATAAAGGAAATGAATAGTTTGAAAAAAGAGTGTATATATGTGTAAAATTGGGTCCCTTTGCTGTATGACAGAGATTGGCACAACATTGTACATCAACTATACTTTGATAAAAATTAAAAATTTTTTAATTTTAAAAATTAAAGCAAGTAAATGTTTCAAAGAGAACTAAAGGTTGGTTAATTGGTCTCCGGCAAATTTCAGTCTCACAGAGTGGCATTGCTCTGAGCGGGGGCATGACTATGTGTCTCTCCTGTGTGCAGAGGATATTTATCCTGGTTTGCTTTTTCAGGAATGTAGGAGGTATGGACAGTCATATATCGAATGGCTTTTTTTCCCATTTTCTTTTTTTTTTAATTTTTACTGGAGTATAGTTGATTTACAATGTTGTGTTCATTTCAGATGTACAGCAAAGTGAATCAGTTATACAAATACCCACTCTTTTTTTAGATACTTTTCCCATATAGAATATTACAAGTATCAAGTGGAGTTCCTGTGCCATATACCTTCAGTAGCTTTTTTTTTTTTTCTTCAGTAGCTTTTTAAGAGCCAGATTTTCCACATGCACCATCTCACTTTTCCAGTACTCAGGTAAGGATATGAGAATTGGACCATAAAGAAGGCAGAGCACGGAAGAATTGATGTTTTCCAACTGCAGTGCTAGAGGAGACTCTTGAGAGTCCCTTGGACTGCAAGAAGAGCAAACCAGTCAATCCTAAAGGAAATCAACCCTGAATATTCATTGGAAGGACTGATGCTGAAGCTGAAGCTCCAATACTTTGGCCACCAATGAGAAGAGCCGACTCATTGGAAAAGACCCTGATGCTGGGAAAGATTGAGGGCAGGAGGAGAAGGGGCAATAGAGGATGAGATGGTTGGATGGCATCATCGACTCAATGGACATGAGTTTGAGCAAGCTCTGGGAGATGGTGCAGGACAGGGAAGCCTGGTGTGCTGCAGTCCATGGGGTTGCAAAGAGTCAGAGACAACCAAGTGACCAAACAACAACATTTCACTTCATTATGGCAGCAAGCCTGTGAGTTGTATTAGTCCCAGTTTACAGGTAAGAAAAATGAGACCTGCAGAAGTGAAATAATTTGCTCAAAATTACAAGCTAATATAAATGCCAAGGCCAGCATACTGACCCAGCTTGGGCTGATTCTAAAGCTGAGGTTCTTCCACCCCACACTGTAAAGCTTGGAGGAGGAAATGTGCTAGATCTGGAGGTAGGAAGAGGGTAGTGGTGCAGTGTTTGCAGAATGAGGGAATAAGGGGAGAATTACAAAACAGTGCAGTCACAGCTCAGCTCGTCCTTGCCCTTAACCTAAAAAGATTGGCTGTTGCTGGGATGTGAGGCTTTTCCTACACAGGGTCATTTGTTACAGAGGAATTTTAAAAACTATATCACTAATGACTTCCCTGGTGGTCCAGTGGCTAAGACTCCACACTCCTAATCTCAATGCAGGGGGCCCGGGTTCAATCACTGGTCAGGGAACTAGATCCCACATGCTATAGATCCCCATAGCTGAAGATCCCATATGCCACAATGAAGGCTGAAGATACCGCATGCTGGAACTAAGACCCGGCGCAGCCAAATAAATTAATTAACCAAAAATAAATCAAACAAACTATCACTAAATCTCAAGTACTGCTCCTGATATTAAGATTTTTTTTCCCTTCTTTGGTGGCAAAGCATGTGGGGTCTTAGTCCTCACAGCCAGGGATCAAATCCGAGCACCTTGCATTAAAACTCGAAGTCCTAACCACTGGACCCACTGGACTGCCAGGAAGTCCTAAGATTTTCTGCCCTGAATGCCCCCATACTCTTTTTTTTTTTTTTTTGCTTATATTTTCTTTTCTTTTTAAAAAGCTTCTTATTTTGTATTGGAGTATAGCCAGTTGACAAACAATGATGTGATAGCTTCAGACAAACAGCGAAGGGACTCAGCCATACATACACATGTATCCATTCTCCCCCAAACTCCCTCCCTAAGTCACTCTTCAAAATGAGTTAAGCTCAACATCACCCCTCCTCTGAATCCCCGCCTAGTGCTTTTCTCATGGCATCACTCCCCATTCTGTCTGCTACACTTGAGAGGGGACCTGGGATTATCAATTCTAAAGAGAGGAAGCTCTCACTGCCAACCCATCACTAGCCTATATGGCGCCCAGAGCTTCCTTCAAAAGGTTTCCTAACTTTTCTCATGGGTTTTCTTCTGGGCAGACTACGTCAGTGGGCTGTGACTGAGCACCTGAAAGTCCCTTCTCCTTAAGTCTCGTCTTTCTTCCCCGCCTGTCCCCCACGTTCTCCTCTGTCTTGGCCTCTCTTCCAGGGCCCTGACTTTATCCTGGAAACTGAAAGGAGGGCCATGATGCTGATTGCTCTTGGTCGTGCTGGAGAGGTGCCAGGAGATTTCTGTGCCTACTCTTGGTGCAGCATCCTCTAGAATGGTGCCTGCCCAGTGGCAGTCCACAACTACAACTACAACTATTATTAGTCCACAATAAATGGGCACTAACAGACATAAAGCGGCTTCCCTGCTGGCTCAGCAGGTAAAGAATCCGCCTGCAGTGCAGGAGACACAGGAGACGTGGGTTCAATCCCTGGGTCGGGAAGATCCCCTGGAAGAGGGAATGGCTACTCACTCCAGTATTCTTGTCTGAAAAATCCCATGGACAGAGGAGCCTGGCGGGCTACAGTCCATGGGGTTGGAAAGAGCTGGACACGACTGAATGACTAAGCACGCATGCAATAGGCATAAAAAAGTGCTGAGGTTGTCTGGACTCTCCAAGTGGAAAATACATTAGGTTTACAAGGATTTTTTTTGAGGGGAGAGGAACTGGTTGCTGTTGTTTGTAATATTTCTGCCCTATTAGTGTTGTTGAACCCAAGTTCGTGGGCTCAATGCACTGTTAAGGCAGTTTACAATGTGTAGTAATTATTTATCCATTCAGTCAGTCAGTCATTTAACAAGAAATGTGTTTATCACCTGAAAAGAGAACGATGGAGGAGGAAAAAAGCAGCATAATATGTGATTCCTGCCCTTACAGCCCACCCAGGAGATCCGCAAACTAGTGAGGAGTTGACTAAGGCAAGTCAAAGGAGGGCGGATCTCTGCAGACAACAGGGCTCGAGTAAGACTTTGAGAGGTACTGACCAAAACATTTCAAGCAAATGTACAAAGGAATTAAAATCCACTGTGGGGCTTCCCTGGGGGATCAGTGGTAAAGAATCTGCCTGCCAATGCAGACACACGGTTTCCATCCCTTGCCTGGAAGATCCCTCATGCCGCAGAGCAACTGAAGCCCAAGCACCACAATTGCTGAGCCTGTGTCTAGAGTCTGAGCACTGCACTACAGAAGCCTGTGAGCCCTAGAGCCCATGCTCTGCAACAAGAGAAGCCACCATAATGAGAAGCCTTTGCCCTGCTGCTAGAGAGTAGCCATCACCGCTCCCCCACACCCACCCCCTGACCCCTCACCACCCGCCACAACTAGAGAAGAGCCCGTACAGCAACGAAGACCCAGTGCAACCAGAAGTGAATAAATAAAAATAAAAGTATCTTAAAAATCTGTTATGATTTGAAGATTTAAACTTATTTCAGGCACTACCCTGAACTCTATGCTCATTCAAAGTTTTCTGGATTTGACAAAAGTCTCCTCTACCCCAAGAGGAGATTGAGAATAATTAAAATGTCAGTGGAACTGCTTATCCTTTGGATTTCCATCAAATTGATACCTGTGGGTCTGCATTTTCCTTGCCACCTGTGCAGGTAAATCTAAGAAAGCATTCAAAGACTATTCATCCTCTAATAATTCAGGTGTTATCCAAGTGCTAAGCACATGAGTGTTATGGTGAGAGGTTCTGTCCCTTAGAGGAAAGCAAACTCTTATGATCCATCTCAGATCCATTCTGCTGTTGAGGTGACCAGTACTACCTCCTCCACTACTCAGTCATTTGGGAAGAGACTTAAAAATCATGATATGTCCCATGCTACGGCCCGGATGAACCTTGAGGATGTTGTGTTACATGAAGGGTGTTGTTGTTTAGTCACAGAGTCATGTCTGACTCTCTTGCGACCCCAGATACAGAAGCAGGTTGCCATTTCCTGCTTCAGGGGTCTTCCCGACCCAGGGATCAAACCCATGTCTCCTGCGTTGGCAGGTGGATTCTTTACCGCTGAGCTACCTGGGAAGCCCCCAAGTAAAATGAGCCGGTCACAAAAAGACACAAGTATTGTATGATTCCAGTTATATGAGGTACCTAGAGTAGTCAAATTCATAGACAAAAAAAATAGAATGGTGGTTTCCAGAGTCTAGGGGAGGGAGCAATGGGAAATTGTTACTTAATGGGTACAGAGCTTCTGTTTTGAAAGATGAAAAAGTTCTAGAAATTGGTTGTCTAACAGTGTGAATGTACTTACTAGTGTACACTTAAAAATAGATAAAATGGTAAATTTTATGTTATGTGTTTTTACCACAATTTAAAAACATCATTTAACACCGCCTCTGCCTTCAAACTGGACAAAACTTTAATACGCCTCAAACAGATGAGAATTTCTTGTGTACTGAAAGAGTGAGAAAATGTCCCAGTGTCTACATCCCTGCGATCATGCCTGCAGTGCTCTGAGTCTGAACTATTTGGAGTTTCTCACTTAACTACACTAGGAGATTCCCTAGCGGTCCAGTGGTTAAGACCTTGTGCTCCCCATGCAGGGGGCCTTGGTTTAATCCCTGGTGGGGGAGCTAGATCCCTGGTGCCACAACTAAAAAGACTCTGGCTGCTGCAACAGGAAGATTTCGCCTGCCCCAGAGAAGATTGAAGATCCCCTGTGTCACAACAAAGACCTGACACAGCCAAATAAATAGAAAATATTAAAAAAAAAAAAAACAGTTAAGGAGATTGCAGCCATATTTAGAAAAATTTCAGATCATCTCACTGCATTATTTTCCTATCCTGACAAAATGAAGAACAACCAGGGCCAGTTTTAAGCCACTCTGATGGAGGACACAGAGCCACCCTGGACGGCTCCTTGAGAAGACAGCAAAAAGCCACGTCCCCTCCAGAGGGTCTAATTCTGGAGCTCTGCTGCCTAAACTCCCAAGTGACACACACTACGGTACCCACAGGAGAGTCATTTCCAGAATGATCTCCTCTAAGCCTCAGCTTGTCCTCATGATCAAGAACTTCCAGGGACACTTTGCTCATGCAGCAGAAAAGGGAATGGGCTCTAGGAGCGCCTGAATGGCTTTCCTGGGAAATTTGAATCTGTCACCCAGAAAACCTGGCTGGGGTTCCAGGCAAGCCTCCTGTTCCCAAGTTACCACGCTCATCTTAGAAGAAAACCATTACCGATCTGAAGGTGACAGATACTAATTTGCCCATCGGGATGCCTTAATTCTTCCAAATACACTGAATTGAAATGCTGCTGCCCTTCTCTGCAGGTATGTATCAAAAAGGTAGCTGCCAGCATCCAAACCCCTGGACAGCGAGGAGATCAAACCAGTCAATCCTGAAGGAGATCAACCCTTAATATTCATGGGTAGGATTGATGCTGAAGCTCCAGTACTCTGGCCACCTGATGCAAACAGCTGACTCACTGGAAAAGACCCTGATGCTGGGAAAGATTGAGGGCAGGAGGAAAGGGGACAACAGAGAATGAGATGGTTGGATGGCATCACTGACTCAATGGACATGAGTTTGAGCAAACTCTGGGGAATAGTGAAGGACTGGGAAGCCTGGCATGTTGCAGTCCCATGGGGTTGCAAAGAGTTGGACGTGACTGAGTTACTGAACAACAACAAGAAAACTTATCTCAGTATCAATGTGGAGGAGAGCACTGCTAGAGGACTGAGAACCCAAGTGGGTCAGCACATCTAGGGCTTTCTTTCCACCAAAGTGACTGTGGTATCAAGAGGCAACGTTCCCAGCAGCGCTGACGCAGAGCACCAAATCCACCACACGGTTATTAGCACCGCTGTTTTCTTCTGCCTGTAACTGTCACAGGGTGTAATAATCTTATGTAAGGAGAGGGATGTCTTCCCAAACAAGTGACTCTACAGTTCCTCTCCAGCGCCCCAGGCTCGGTCATTATGGAGATGGAGAGAATGGGACCTGCCAGAGTTCAGCACTCACAATGCCTAATTGGCTTTTTTTTTTAAGATCGAAAGCCATAAACAGAGTGAGGGTAGGTGGGTGGTACTTTTGCCGACCCACTGGCCAAGGCTAGCCTGCTTTGTCCTCTCATTTAAAAATAGTAAGAGGAGGAGGAGAGGGTGGGGGAGGGTGGTCAAGGAAGACTTGCTTTTTGTGTATGTTCCTTAAGCTTGAATCTGAGAATCTGCCTCTGGCTTTCTTTTTCCAACCAAGCAAAAATTCTTAAAAATGAAGTGAAAAGACAGCCCAATGACTTTAGCCAAATATTTCTAATTTGAAAACGATGCAGAGGCCAGGAAGGGACATAAGATTAGATAGCTTATAACTGGAGCAAAATTATTTTTTGTTTTGTTTTCAGGAATATGGTTTCTTGTCACCAGATTGGGCCAAGGCTCCACCTGAGACTGACTCCACCTGGTCCTTAGGGAAAGGGAAAGGGAAGTTGCTCAGTCGTGTCCAACTCTTAGCGACCCCATGGACTACAGCCTACCAGGCTCCTCCATCCATGGGATTTTCCAGGCAAGAGTACTGGAGTGGGGTGCCATTGCCTTCACCTGGTCCTTACCTGGCCCTATCGCATTCCATACTTGTATTCTCAGGCTTACATTCTGCAGAGTAGTTTGGTTAGCATCCTGGTCAGGTTCTCCAAGAAATAGACTCCGAGAGAGCAGTTTGAGTGCAGGAGGTTAATGTAGATGTGATCTCAGAAACAAGACCTATAAGAGAATGAGAGAAGCAGTTCCAGGCAGCTCCAAGCTGGGATGGCTCTTCCGAGTTCTCCTAAGCTGGGATGTGAGCTTGAGCTGCTGTAGCTCCATTTAGACGCATCCCTGGATGTGAGCTGCCTCCAGCTGGGGAGATAGAACCTTGGACCAGGCAATTCCCTGGAGGCAAGAGCAATTCCCAAAGGATTGAACCAGAAAGTGACGGTGTGAACCAGAAACTGGGTGGGATGAGTGTCTCGGTTCTGAAGCGGGTGTCTAGGTAGCCTACCACATTACCACTGTTGACTTAAAAATATAGTCATGACCTGAAAGTAGAGAGTGGTGGGGACGTTCTTAGGACTTCAAGCCCAGGAAGCAGCATCTCAAGTAGCACTGAGAAACTGCTCCAAGGAGGTGGGGGAAGGAGTTGGGTTCCATAGAAGTCTGCAACAAAGGGGGACAGGTAATCTGAAAATCAGAGAGGATTGTTAATTGAGGAAAACCAGATATCTCAAGTTAAGGAATGTGTATCTTTCTGTGTATGGAAAGATGCAAGCATCTGGCTTACTGAAATCATTTCTTTCATAGGAACTCACCTATCTGGGGCCGGTATCTTGCTCCCTGATTTTCTTACATCTTTAGTTCCTCGCTTGCCACAGGGAGTGGCGGCAGCTGACAGCTGCTGGATGGCAGGCATTGTCCTCCCTTTTGGTGCCCTCTGGGCCCAGAAGCTCACATTTGGAGGTCTGAAATCCCTGATGGCTGTGACATCCTTGTTTACTGATATGGCAGGAAAGCACTCCGTTTCACACTACTTAATGTGGTTGCTTTTCTCTCCTCCTGTATATTGGATCACAGCTTTCTATCAATACAAGTTGATGAAAGCAGACATCTGGCATGTCTGTGCTCCATTTGTATCCCCAGTGCCTACAACAGTAATTGGCAATGTATTGTTGCTGAAGTAACACTGAATGAGTTTACACTTTTTGCTCGTATTATTCTGTATTGTTTTAAACAAATAAGTGAGGATAGTCATGTAGCACTTTTTTTTTTTTCTGGCAATATGTAAGCATTTTTCTAAAAACCTAAGGACATTCTCCTCTGTAGCCATATTGAAATGATCATCTTTAAGAAATTTTCATTGATAGAAGGCTGTGATCCAATATAAAGTCTGTATTCAAAGTTTTCCTATTGTTCTAATAATGTACTTTCGGCTTTTTCTTTCAAGTCCAAAATCCAGTCTAGAATCACGTATTTTGTGGTCATGTCTCTGGTCATTTTTAATCTGGAAATTTCCTCAGCTTCTTTATGCCTTTCATGACATTGATGTTTTGAAGCTGTCAACAAAAAATAGCCATGAGAGTTATGTTTTATTCAGCAGAAATTTTTAGGACTTAAACTCAGGAAGTAGCATCTCAAGTAACCCTGAGAGAACCCCTGGTGGTGGGGGGAGAGAAGCCAGGTTATATAGAAGTTTTGCAACAAAGGGCAGGTAGTCTGAATATCAAATGATTATTGTTATTGTTAATTAAAGAAAACCGGGGGCTTCCCTGGTGACTCAGAGGGTGAAGAATCTTCCTGTGATACGGGAGACCTAGGTTCAATAACTGGGTTGGGAAGATTCCCTGGAGAAGGGAATGGTTATCCACTCCATATATCCCAAGTTAAGGAATTTAGTGCTTTTCTATGTACAGGAAGACGTAGGAGTCTGGGCTCACTGAAATTGTTCCTTCCATATGCACCTCATCTATCTAGGGCCAGTATCCTGTTTTCACATCCTGAGCTTCCTTTCCTTAGGGCTCACTGTAGGGAGTGGCTGCAGAGAGATGGCTATTAGACAGAAGGCATTCTCCATCCTGAGTGCCCTTAGGGCTCAGTGGCTCACTGGTGGGCTGCAATCACTGATGACCGTGACATCCTTGTTTACTGATACGGCAGGAAATGTTCCATTTCTCAAAGCTCTTGGTTTAGTTGTTTTGTACGATGTTCCTCAGTCTGGATGTGTCTGTCTCCTCATTTTACATTCAGATTAAACATTTTTAACAGGAACACATTCTATGGGATGCTGTGTTCTAGTGCATGGCAGCAGGAGGCAGATGACGCTCTTGGTCTCATTATTGGTGATGTGAGGCTGAGATGAAGGTCTTGGTCTCATTATTGGTGATGTGAGGTTGAATCATTTGGTTAAGTCATTGTCTGCCAGACAGGCCCACATCAAAAATTTCCCTTTCTCTTTGTACTTATTAACCTGTGATGCTATTCTCTGAGATTGCCTGAGTATCCTGTTCCTCCCAAATTGTACTCTCAGTGATTTTAAGCATCCACTGATGATTCTTGCCTAAACCGGTAGTATTGTGATGGGTACAAAATAATGTAGCTCTTTTGGAAGTAAAATATCTCATATTGGGAACCATTAGTTGTAGAAGCTCTGTAACTAGAAATTCTACGTATTATAAAGCCATAAAGAATTGGCCTGCAACGAGGGAGACCTGGGTTCGATCCCTGGGTCAGGAAGATCCCCTGGAGAAGGGAATGGCTACCCACTCCAGTATTCTTGCCTGGAGAATTCCATGGATAGAGTAGCCTGGCAGGCTACAGTCCATGGGGTCTCAAAGTGTCGGACACAGCTGAGTGACTAACATTTTCACTTCAATGATATATACCATAGAATTCCTCATTAGAAGTACAACTTTGAACCAGAAATGCTTCACCAAACTGCAGAGTTCTCTTCCAAGTATTTATTAAATGAAGTGGAGGTGAGAAATTGAAACTCATGTTATTCCTGAGATCAAACCAGAATTAGGCTCTAGTCAAAATGGGATAAAAAAATTCCATGTGTTAAGTCTTAGGTGTAAGTGTGAGGAGGCAGGGCAGACACCCAAGATTGCTTGGGCCATCCACTGTCTAAGACAGATGAAGTGTAGATGAGGAGACACATTTTCTCACCTCAATTTTTTCTGAATTTAATTTTTCCTGTATACAAAAGTAATTGTGGTATAAAATTTCAAGCAACAAAGAAATCAATGCTGTAGAAAGTAAAAAATAAAACAAACAAAATAACCCACTGAGCTGTCAACTAGTAACAGTATGAAGGTATATTTAGCCTGACTTAGCCTTATGCTTTTTCTTATTGTCTATCAATCTATTTGGGCTTCCTAGGTGGCTCAGTGGTAAAGAACCCGCCTGCCAATGCGGAAGATGTGAGTTCAATCACTGGGTTAGAAAGATCCCCCGGAGGAGGAAATGGCAACCCACTCCAGTATTCTTGCCTGGAAAATCCCATGGACAGAGGAGCCTGGTGGGCTACAGTCCATGGGATCACAAAGAGTCGGACACAACTGAGCATACACGCATACATGTATACATAAATATTCATGCTTACCTGTTTTAAAAGAGCTTGTGTTACATGTACTTATATATTACCTATGTATAACCATACACAATGTGGCATATAAGTAAACACATAAAGACAGGTTGCCTTGTTAATTCAATATTTTTTATTTAATTATATTTTAATTAATTTTTTGTCCTTTGACTTAAAATTTTAACATTTTAATCACTTAATTTGTAGCTAAAAGAGTCAAGTTGTTCTATAAGGCTTGTAATGGAAACCAGCAGTTTCCTGTCTTACTTCCCTCAACTCCCCAGGTCCCACTTCCCAAAGCCATTCAGTGTACGACTTTTAGCTATTTGTTTCCATGTTTCTAGATAACCGACTTGCATTCTTGCTTTTTGATATTCAGTTTTAGATATTTTCTCTTGGTTTGCCACAGTGAAAGTGAGCATCTGGTCATCTTATACACTTCCCCTGCCCTCCCCTTCCTTCTCTTTGTTCTACAGCTAAATAAAATATAGCTATAATCTTGGATAGATGACAGTACGATGTTCATGCTGTAATGGCTGTGGAATTATTGCTCGCACTGCTTTGCAGGGCACAGTGCTTTCATTTCTCTTGTACATTTTTTGCTTTTCTCAGTCTCAATAATATTGGCTCTTCGTTTGCATAGTTTTCTATCTACCTTGTACTAATTCATCCCCAAGCTCTTACCAGCAGTATGAATGTCCCCTCATTCTATCCACTTCTGTCACGTAATGCATCAGTTGCCTGGGCCTCTTAATGACATGCTCTCCTGCCCCTCCATCCTGGTTGTTCTCTAGATCTGCTGCAAGTCCAGCATAATGGAATCTGAAATCTCCTTTCACTACAATCCTGGAAACGTCCTTCTCCTATGTTGTATCCCCTGCTTACAAGATTCCATGTCTGTCTCTGTCTTGGTTTATTTCCTTATTTTGTTGGAGAATACCTTCCAGTAGCTTCCCAAGAGAGGTGCATGTGATAAAAAATTTTGGAGATCTTGCGCAACTGGAACTTGCATACCTTTTTCCAACCTCCACCTCTAGGATATGCCTGACAGTTTTCCTTAATATAGAATTATAATTGGAAAGAATTTTCCTTTTTAATTTTAAAGCATTGCCCTACTGTCTTCTATCCCAGTGTTACTGGATTTGAGAATTCCAGTGCCAATCTGATTTCTTATCCTTTGTACGTGACCTGTTTTTTTCCATCAGGGAACTTTTACAATGTTCTCTTTCACCCCAGTATTTTGAAAATTTACTCTGTTGTACCTTGGTGTGAGTCTTCTTTCACTAATTATACCAAACACTGTGGGCCCTCTCAGTATAGGAACACATAGCCTGCGTTTCTGGAGAATTTTCTTGACTTTCCTTTGATCATTTCTTTCCTTCAGTTTTTTCTTTCTACAATGCCTGTGATTCAGATATGTGCCTGTATGCTCAGTCACTTTAGTCGTATCCAACTCTTTGCAAACCCATGGACTGCGCCCGCCAGGTTCCTCTGTCTTGCCTGGGATTCTCCAGGCAAGAATGCTAGAGTGGGTTGCCATGCCCTTCTCCAAGGGATCTCCCTGACCCAGGGATCGAACCTGTATCTCTTATGTTTTCTGCATTGGCAGGCAGGTTCTTTACCACTAGCTCCACCTGGGAAGCCTTGTCACATAATGGGTCAGCCCCAAACTCACTGGTTGTTAGTAATAATCATTTATTTCTCACTCATGAGTCTTCCTATGGCAGGCCTGCGGGATGACTGCTGTGTCTCTGCTCTGTATGTTTCTCAGTCTTCTGGGACCAACCAGCTCACCAGGAATATGTCCTCCTGTTGACAGCAAAGCTCAAGACCCCCCCCACTTCCACTTCCTCTGCATAAAAGCTCATTTCACTCTTTTCTTCATGTCACATCCACAAATATCTCATTCATCCAATCACATGACCAAATCCAGCACATTAGAACTGGGTTGTTCGTTGGTCTTTAGTGGAAGGGAGAAAGGGTACATCTTTGCTGAACAGTGAACCAGACCTCTGTATTATTCTCCCATGTTTGTTTTGGTTTCTGCCTTTCATGTTAGAAGCTTTCCTAAAATCTTTGGTGAGCCCTGCCAGGGGTACTCACATTTAAAAGTGAAGCACAGGGAATCCCCTGGGGTCTACTGTTTAGAACTCCATGCTTTCACTGCTGGAGGCCTGGGTTCGATCCCTCGTCAGAGAACTAAGGTCCCACAAACTGCATGGTACAGACTGCTCCCCCCACCCACCCCCCAAAAAAGAGTGAAGCACAGAAAAACCGATTGGGAGGCTCTATGGGAAAGGGTTGGACTTGCTGATTCTGTAGGACACACTTTCTGGGCTGTTTCACTGGGAACCACCACCAGTAAGTATCAGTGGATCTTGGCCCGTGAGTAGCCCCATTTCTGAGAGAGGACTCTTCCAGTATCCCACCCTGAGGATAACACTGGCCTTCAGCAGTCTGCGGGTAAGTGAAAGAAGGGGTTCAGGGAATCTCAGTCTGTTGGTGAATCCTGGTTCTCAGGATGATTCTCCTGCCTCTGCTTTGCCTGGTACCCCTAATTAGAGAATGGCTCTGGTTCAGCCTCTTCAGAAAGTAAACCTTTAGGGCTTTTGCTGTTTGGAAAAGGGGAAGTCACTTGTAGGTCTGAGTGGAAGTGAGAACCTGGGGTCTACCTGCTTTTTATATAGAGTTTCAACAAATTCTCCACTTTGTAGATCACCCTGGACACCCACCCTAGAAGTGTCATATGCTGCCCATTTCTGCCCCATTCTGGAGCTCCATGGCATGAATGTCCTAACTTCTGGGTTCCTCCTACTATGAATTTAAAATTTAGCTTGACCTAGTATATGAAATCAGCCAGCAGCTTTCCCTGGTGGCTCAGATGGTAAAAGAATCTGCCTGTAGTGCAGGAGACCCAGGTTTGAACCCTGGGCTGGGAAGATCCCCTGGAGGAGGAAATGGCAACCTACTCCAGTATTCTTGCCTGGAGAATTTCATGGACAGAGGAGACTGGCGGGCTACAGACCATGGGATTGCAGAGTCAGACATGACTGTGACTAACACACGACCTAACCTAGCAACTTTCCACTTTTCAAAACCTTATTCTAATTCCTTTCCTACTGTCTTTCACATTGTGGTTTTCTGCATTTTCATACTCTTGCTGTTATTTTAGTTCAGGAGAGAGTAGCACTAGCAGAAGTGTTTAACTTACCATATTTTACCAGAAGTCTCCCAACCTCTTTATATATATCAGTTCAGTTCAGTTCAGTCGCTCAGTCGTGTCCGACTCTTTGCAACCCCATGAATCGCAGCACGCCAGGCCTCCCTGTCCATCACCAACTCCCGGAGTTCACTCAAACTCACGTCCATCGAATTGGTGATACCATCTACCCATCTCATCCTCTGTTGTCCCCTTCTCCTCCTGCCCCCAATCCCTCCCAGCATCAGAGTCTTTTCCAATGAGTCAACTCTTCGCATCAGGTGGCTAAAGTACTGGAGTTTCAGCTTTAGCATCATTCCTTCCAATGAAATCCCAGGGCTGATCTCCTTTAGAATGGACTGGTTGGATCTCCTTGCAGTCCAAGGGACTCTCAAGAGTCTTCTCCAACACCACAGTTCAAAAGCATCAATTCTTCGGCGCTCAGCTTTCTTCACAGTCCAACTCTCACATCCATACATGACCACAGGAAAAACCATAGCCTTGACCAGCCGGACCTTTGTTGGCAAAGTAATGTCTCTGCTTTTGAATATGCTATTTAGGTTGGTCATAACTTTTCTTCCAAGGAGTAAGCGTCTTTTAATTTCATGGCTGCAGTCACCATCCGCAGCGATTTTGGAGCCCAGAAAAATAAAGTCTGGCATTGTTTCCACTGTTTCCCCATCTATTTGCCATGAAGTGATGGGACCAGATGCCATGATCTTAGTTTTCTGGATGTTGAGATATATATATATATATATTTATATATATAATTTTATTTATTTATTTAACTTTGGCTGTGCTGGCTCTTCGTTGCTGTCTGTGAAGGCTTTTTCTAGTTGCGCTGCTGCGGCTTCTCGTTGTGGTGGCTTCTCCTTTTGCAGAGCACAGGCTCCAGGACGAGTGGGCTGCAGTAGCTGCGGCTTCTGGGCTCTAGGGAACAGGCTCAGAAGTTGCTCCATGTGGGATCTTCCCGGATCAGGGATCAAACCCATGTCTCCTACATTGGTAGGCGGATTCTTTACCACTGAGCCACCAGGGGAAATCCCAACCTATTATGTTTTTAATTAACCTATGAATCTAGAATATCTTTCCATAGCAGTGTAGAGATAATTTTTTGCTTATTATTGTTGTCCGTAACTCATTTACTCAATCTGCTACTTATGGACACTTGTATGATTTCCAACCCTTTGCTATTAAAAATGATGCATGGCGAACATCTCTGTGAACATGGGTGATATTTTTGAACAATGAGTCTGAGTGGTGTAATTGCCAGGGGTGGATCTCCAGGCTTGCTGCTGTCAGAAGTGTTCAGGGAGCAGCAGGTGCCTGGGCTCCTGCAGCTTCTGCCTGCACAGATCTGTTGTCCTGGGGGTTTGTCCAGCAGGTCCTCACTGAAACTTGATGCTGAGAAATAGCCTTTTTTTTTTTAATTCATGATGCAGATGGAGCCCTTGGGTCATTTTTAGAGCGGAGTATTAATCCCTGGGTTGTACTCAAAGCAGTCAGTGATGTACAGCTGAAGATGAGGCAGGGTCTCCACTATAGGAGTTTAAAATCTTTTGTGCTAGTAAGAGAAACACTAGCACTGAAGAGGAATCAGCTAAACTCTCCTTTTCTTTAAAGCTGGCACAGAAGAGAGTGATCACATGACAAGGAATGTTTGTTTTGACTCTCTTTGTAGGCACCTCTGAACATACTTACAGAATAAATGGAAGAGAAGAGAGAGAGTACCAATTACTGAAGCCCCAGTGAAGCCACGACCGCATGTGTGTCGTTTGGTGACAACCTGTTGGTTCTCAGAAATGACTGCCCATCTCTTTTTCCTGCCCAGTGACACACACTTCATATGGCAGTAACCTAGTTCCCAAGCAGCCCCTTCCTGGCCTGTGCCTTCCTCCTGTACCTTCCCCCATCCACTTTTTTAAAAATAATTTTATTTTTTAATTTATTTTTGGCTGAGCTGGGTCTTCGTTGCTAAGCAGGCTTTCTCTAATTGCAGCAAGCTGGGGCTACTCTCCAGTTGCAGTGTGGGCTGCTCACGGTGCTGGCTCCTCTTGCTGTGCAGCACGGGCTGTAGGTGTGCAAGCTTCACTAGTTGTGGCACATGGGCTCAGTAGTTGTGTTTCCAGGGCTCTAGAGCACAGGCTCAATAGTTGTGGTACACGGGCTTAGTTGCTCCTCGGCATGTGGGATCTTCCTGGACCAGGGATCGAACCTGTGTCTCCTACATTGGCACCTGGATTCTTCACCACTGAACCACCAAAGAAGCCCCCGCTCTGTCCGCTTTGCAGCTGTCTGACTGATCCCTGAACATCTACCATTTGGGAAGGAAAGTGGATGAGATTAAGCTATTTAAATCTATACTTCAAACAGTGGGGACAGGAAAGCAGCTAAGAGTCCCAGCTAAGGTGCTGAGTAAGAATTTCTTTGCTATTTTTTTTTTTTTTTTGGTATTATTTTTATTTCACTCCCAGACTTGGCCCCACATCAAGTAGGGTTACAATGCAAGGACAAAGCAGAAACAAAATCACAAAGACAACGTGGAGAACCCAGCCCCTAACATGTTCTTCTCAACATTTTAATTCCACGTGGATCCATTTAACTCCATTACAGAGAACGATGATCTATCGCTTGTGCATTTTTTAAGATATTGATGTAATCTACTTATATTTAAAATAGAAATCACCCATATAACGGGCACATTTATTGAGCTTTTATGTGAATCATCTCATTTGGATGCTTTCCGTTCCTCGAGATGGGTATTTTTATTATGCCCATTTGTTACCCACAGTTTGTAAGTAAGGAAGTGAACCTAAGAGAAAGTAAAGACATCACCCACGGTATCACAGGCTAGCAAATCATGAGATATGAGCCCCACATTCTGACCCCTGAGCTCATGCTATTTACAGAAATATCACTTTTATTTCTTCCAATTACTTTCCAGGCTTTATCCACACCCACACACAAATTCAGTTACATTACACCATACAAAGTGTTTGGTACTCTGCTCTCTCTACTCCTACTTATCATATCAAACTTGTTTACACATTTCCCCCACCAGTATAATTGCAGTTTGCATCTTAATAGGCTCATGATATTTCATTGAATCGTCATAGCATCAATTACCAAACCATTTCCTTCCATAGGAGTTTTATGTTTTCTGTATTTTTGATTAGCATAGACAACGCTGTAATGAACTTCTCTGGGCTCTCAGCTTTTACTTTAAAATCGTGCATTTCCTTAGGATAAATTCCCAGCAGTGGGATTTGCGCACATTACCATATTGCTTTCTAAAGTGTTGTACTCACAGTACTACCAGGAGTGAATTAGTAGACCAATTTCACTGTATCCTCCATGAAACTGGCCTAATGGAACACTTTCAAACAGGAATATAAAATAAATGGAGTGCTATTATGATTATGATTGCAACAAAAATTATTACCAGAAATTAAAGTGTTCTTGGAGACTTATGCCTCATTTTTCCATGGGTCCCTAACCTGTTGCTCTATAACCCTCATCTAAGTCACAAGTGATGAGTTTGGGTCCATCACAGAACACCACCAGTGACATGCATACAACTGGAAAAGGCAATCTGGTATTCAGATACCAACAGCTCGCACTGCAATTATTCCTTCTCCTGCCTTCCCAATTTCTATCTCCCTCTCATTCGTGGGAACAAAGAAATTGGGAGCATTTTGATTCCTATGTCCCCATTTCCTCATCAGTTCCCATAAGTCTCTCTTCCAATGTTGGTCCACCATCTCCATTCCCAAAGCTACTAAGCTGATTCTGATCTTTGTCATCACTGGTCTGAATGTAGAATTATGACAAGACTCCTTTCTTACCTGAATCCTTCCTACATACAGCTCCCCTCTAATACTCCTGAAGCACAGCCTCTGATTAAGTCATCTGTTGTTCAGTTGCAAACTGGTGTCCCACTCTTTGTGACTCCATGGACTGCAGCAGGCCAGTCTTCCCTGTCCTCCACTGTCCTTCAGAGTTTGCTCAAATTCATGTCCATTGAGTTGATGATGCTCTCCAACTATCTCACCCTCTGCCACCTCCTTCTCCTCCTGCCCTCAATCTTTCCCAGCATCAGGGTCTTTCCCAGTGAGTTGGTTCTTCTCATCAGGTGGCCAAAGTATTGTAGCTTCAGCTTCAGCATCAGTCCTTCCAGTGAATATTCAGGGTTGATCTCCTTTAGAATTGACTGGTTTGATCTCTTTACAGTCCAAGGGACTCTCAAGAGACTTCTCCAGGACCACAATTCGAAAGTATCAGTTCTTCAGTGCTCAGCCTTCTTTATGGTCCAACTCTCTCATCTGTACATGACTACTGGAAAAACCATTGCTTTGACTATATGAACTTTTGTTGACAAAGTGATGCCTCTGCTTTTTAATATACTGTCTTAGTTGATCATGGCTTTCCTTCCAAGGAGCAAGTGTCTTTTAATTTCATGGTTTCAGTCACCATCCACAGTGATTTTGGAGCCCAAGAAAATGAAATCTGTCACTGCTTCCACTTTTTCCCCATTTATTTGCCATGAAATGATGGGACCTGATGCCATGATCTTAGTTTTCTTAATGTTGAGTTTCAAGTCAGACTTTTAACTCTCCTCTTTCACCTTCATCAAGAAGTTCAAGATCAAATCACTGCTCTGCCTCAAAGTCTGTACCAGCTATCAGTCAACTCAGGAGTGGTGTCCAGCCAGATGCACTGATAACCTAGTGCATCCAGAACGTGCAGCCTCCTCCTGCCCGGCCTGGCTTCCCTCCACCACCCCTGGATGCCGCAATCTTTGGAATGTGGTCTTGGCACATCTAACAAGGTGCCTCTGCCGGGCAGGAGTTATCTGAAAAGCTTAGGCACAATCCTCCTTCTTGTGTTTATTTATGTTCACTGCTTTGAATCAGTCTTGGGCTTGGGAGGGATCTAGAAGGTCTCTTATGCATCTTGAAAGCCACCAATGAGTATTACGACACAGCCTGTAAGTAGCTTTTCTGCCTGAAATCTCACCAGATCCCTTTCCCTGTCTACCCTAAACACAGCTGCTAGAATGATCTATGTAATTGCGGGCTGGGTCATGTCCCTCCCCGCCCACGTCCCCCATCTCTGTAGGGTCATCTCAGGCCTTTGGGAGCCAGATGATGCAGGCTCATCATCCCCGAGCTCCATCCTCCTCGCCCTGTCTTCAGCCCTCGGCCCCAGCCTTACACACATCCTTACAGATCTCCAAACGGGTGTTCTCGTGTGCCTACATCCACGCCATCCACAGGTGCTGGCCTCTGCCTGGAATATCCTCTCACTCCTTCACCCTCCTGGCCAACTTCTGTTCCATGGCTCAAGTCAAATGCCACCTCCCCTGGACCTCTTCTGAGACCTTCACAGACAGAGCTAGGCATTAGTGATTTCATGAGACCATCAACTTAAATTTATGTTCACATTAGGTTATACTGATTGGTATATATACCAATATATGAACTCCTCTAGGGAAGGGACCATATTTGATTCATTTTGACGTTCATCATGTCTGGTACTGTTTTTGGTAGTTGCCCCCGGATGAAAGTGTAACCAGAGCCCAGCCTTCCCTAAAGAACTTGCCAGGTCTCCATCCCAATAATCTCGGGGAAGAGTCTAACTTTGTAGACTGGAAACACCTAGTCTGGACTCTAACTCCCATACCCACTCCTCTCCTGACTCTGTTAAGGAACGGAATGGAAAGTTCTTGGTTCGGGAATGAGAAGGCGGAAAGGCACAGAGGATGCCCCAAGCTCCTTCTTGTTGGCTCATCAATGTCACTGCAACCATGCTTCTTCACCCCACAGCCGTAGTTGGTCTCAGAATGTCAACTAAAATCCGGAGTCACGACCTGAAAGTGGAGTTATTTTATTTGGTGGGACTGCTTAGGACTCTGAGCCTGGGAGACTGCATCTAGGTAGCTCTGAGAAAATTACTCCAAGGAGGCAGTGGGGAAGTCAGGCTTGCAACAAGTTTGCAACAAAGGGAGAAGGTGGTCTGAACATCAAAGATCAAGTATCAAGTTAAGGAATATAGTATTCTATGTATGGGAAGATGCAAGCCTCTGGGATAACTGAATCCATCCCTTTCATATGCACCTCAGCTGCTGCTGCTGCTGCCAAGTCGCTTCAGTTGTGTCCGACTCTGTGCAACCCCAGCGATCTGGGACCAATGCCGTTTCCTTGTTCACCTTCTTGCAATCCCCCAGCTCCTCAGCAATCACTGTAGTGGGTGGTAGCATCTGCCGGATCGCAGGTTGGGGAGCCATCATTCACATTTGGAGGCCAGAAATCACTTATGGCTGTGACATTTCTTGTTTATTAATATGGCAGGAGATATTTTCTCACAAGAAACAACTGGCTCCATCTTCCAGGGATCTTCCAGTCTCCCTGAACCAGGCTCGTGGTGACCCCTCAGGCATGCCTGCACCAGTCAGCTGCTCAACCATCTGGGTCCCCTTCCTTCAGCCCCTCAGCACCAGCAGAGAAGCCAGCTTTAGACTCCATGTTGGAACTGTTTCTTTGATTTGCTTTTCGTTGCCTTTGTTATCAGAATGGCCTGCCTCAGAGAATCCTGCCCCTCTGCCTGACTGTTAAACTAAAGAGCCTTTGTTCAGGACCGGTCCACCTGTGGATGGCAGGAAGGAAGAAATTAACACACCCCCTGCCTGAGGCTTGCCATTCTAGGAGATGTTTGCAAGGTTAATGGCCTTTTTACTTTGCTTCCTCACCTCCCCCCATCTCTGGTCTATGAAAGAACCTGGCATCCAGACCCTATAAGATGGATATTTTGAGGCACCAACCTGCCATATTCAGCCTGCTGTCGATCAGCCGGCTCCCTGATTAAAGTCTCTTGCTTGACTCAATCCCTCATCTCTCGGATTCATTGGCCTGTCGTGTGGCAAGCAGAGCGAGTTTGGACCCGGTAACAGGAGCAGCGCGGCCCTCGTGGGAGGTCTGGGCTCTGCTCCAAGAAGCCCATCCTCTGGGCTTCTGAGCTCCAGTAGCTTCAGTCTCTAATTGTTCCTGCAGCCGGAAGGGCGGCAGTTTCCTGCAGTAGCTCTGTCTGTATTACCTCATTGTCCTCCTTTAACTTTCCCTGTCTTCCTCTTCCTGTAACCCATTTACCATGTTGAATTATCTTTGTTAAAATAGGCGGTACAGTTTCTGCTTTCCCAATTTGACCCTGATTGGTACAGAGAGAACGGCTGCAGGGGACACTGAAGTCCAGCTCAGTTACTACTTTAGAGTCACCTCGGGCCAAGGCGAACTGTAATACTAAGGATTGCCGTTCACTGAATATCAGGGCATGTCGTTCACCATGTGACAAGCCTTAATGCATCATAAAAGACTGAATATATAGGACAGTGGCCAGACTACATGTGACAGCAGAATTCCTACCCACAGTGAGCAACTGGCACAGGAAGCCAAATCATAGCCTCTGCAGTAATGGACCAGAGTGGTCAGGATTCGGTCACTGACTGCCAGCTTCCCTAACTTTTGCCTCCACTTCCAACTCAGAACTGTTGCAGGAAGGGGGACCCCTTCCAGGACCCAAAACTGGGCTCTTGTCTAACACTCGGAAATGAATTGTCCGAGGAGACACATGTGCTGACAAAGCAAGAGATTTTATTGGGAAAGGGCACCCGGGTAGAGAGCAGGAGGGTAAGGGAACCCAGGAGAACTGTTCTGCCACGTGGCTTGCAGTCTCGGGTTTTATGGTGATGGGATTAGTTTCCCGGTTGTCTTTAGCCAATCATCTGACTCAGAGTCCTGCCTGGTGGTGCATGCCTTGTTCAGCCAAGATGGATGCCAGAGAGAAGGATTCTGGGAGGTGGTCGGACAGGTGGTGTCTCCTTTTGACCTTTCCCAAACTCTCCCTGTTCCTCACCAGGACCTCCTGTCGTAAAACAACTCATGCAAATAGTTACTCTGGTGCCCGGCCAGGGTGGGCGGTTTCAATCAGCATGCTTCCCCTAAGAGAACTAAGCCAAAAAGCCAAATATACTCCCTGAACCAGTCACATCAGATGCCCCCTGATTCTAGTCAGCCTGCCTCCAGCTTCCCCCTAGCAACAACCTCCAACCAGAGCACACAGAATGTCTTCCCCTTTCTTAATTGTAAAGCTTTCCCACTCTCTGTCTGCTTACGCATCTCTGCAAACTCACTGATGGTGTCTGGCTCCCCCGCTGTAGCAAGCTCTGTTGGTTCTCATTTGGACAACCTTCATTTATTTCCACAATTAGGTTTATTTCTTACTATCATCCAGCAAAGCAAACATAATTATGTCCGTTTACAGATGGGGAAAACTGATGCTCAGAAAGGCCAAGTAGTTTCCCCAAATACATAGCAAGGCTGAGAAAAGCCTTGAGAAGGAAATAAAAATCAGTTGTGTAAATAGTCTGGGGTACACTGAGCCCTCTCATTTTCTTCCTGGCCTGGGGTGTAGACTGTGGACCTGAAGATGAAGGAGGCGCTGCCACCTGTACATTAATGGGGTCTACATCTAGGTATGAGTGGGACCAGGGATCTGAAAGAATGAAAGAATCAGAGGCCAATGCATTTTTGTGCTCTACCCACATGAGGTCAAAATAAACACAATTGTCCACATTCAAGAATCAGTCATCACAGTAACTTAGAATCTTGCAGTATTATAAGTAGGTGGCTGCCTAATTCACCGCCTTCCCCAAACAAGCATTTCCTGTGCTATTGTGAAAACACCTGTTTGAGGACCCGGAGAAGGCAGAGACCAAATCAGTTTTATTTTTTACTATCATAAGAATATGATAGTAAGAAATAAACCTAATTTGTTTTTGAAGGTGAAGTGAAAGTCGCTCACTTGTGTCCAACTCTTTGCAACCTCATGGACTATACAGTCCATGGAATTCTCCAGGCCAGAATACTGGAGTGGGTAGCCTTTCCCTTCTCCAGGGGATCTTCCCAACCCAGGTCTCCCACGTTGCAGGTGGATTCTTTACCAGCTAAGCCACAGTTCAGTTCAGTTCAGTCACTCAGTCATGTCCAACTCGTTGCGACCCCATGAATTGCAGCACGCCAGGCCTCCCTGTCCATCACCAACTCCCAGAGTTCACACAAACTCATGTCCATCGAGTCGGTGATGCTATCCAGCCATCTCATCCTCTGTCGTCCCCTTTTCCTCCTGCCCCCAATCCCTCCCAGCATCAGAGTCTTTTCCAATGAGTTAACTCTTCGCATGAGGTGGCCAAAGTACTGGAGTTTCAGCTTTAGCATCATTCCTTCCAAAGAACATCCAGGGGTGATCTCCTTTAAAATGGACTGGTTGGATCTCCTTGCAGTCCAAGGGACTCTCAAGAGTCTTCTCCAACACCACAGTTCAAAAGCATCAATTCTTCGGCGCTCAGCTTTCTTCACAGTCCAACTCTCACATCCATACATGACTGCTGGAAAAACCATAGCCTTGACTAGATGGACCTTTGTGGGTAAAGTAATGTCTCTGCTTTTGAATATGGTATCTAGGTTGGTCATAACTTTTCTCCCAAGGAGTAAGCGTCTTTTAATTTCATGGCTGCAATCACCATCTGCAGTGATTTTGGAGCTCAAAAAAATAAAGTCTGACACTGTTTCCACTATTTTCCCATCTATTTCCCATGAAGTGATGGGACCAGATGCCATGATCTTTGTTTTCTGAATCAGGGAAGCCCCAAAAATACTGGAGTAAGCTATCCCTTCTCCAGTGGATCTTCCCAACCCAGAAATCAAACCTGGGTCTCCTGCATTGCAGGAGAATTCTTTACCAACTGAGCTGAGGGAAGTTGACAATGACCACCTTTTATCTGAAATGCCAGGAGGACCTGCAGACACCTAGCTGGCCACCAGGTGGCACTAGCGCTGAGCTAATGCCGGCTCTAGCCTCCTGCTTGCCTAGCCGAGTAAAGAGGTAACCGCGTGTATCAACAGAGGCCAGTTAGAGAAGGTAAAATAAAAACTGGAAATAGGACCTGGAAAAAGGGCTGCTCTAATAATCCCACAGCGAGCCTTTTATGTGATTGCGACTTTTATCATTAATAGGGCATTTGCTCTGCACCAGAGGCCTGAGTTAGCAGTGGATTAAGAATTGAAACCAGCCTAATGTTTAAACTACTCAGAGGAAGGTCAGAGGGCTTTCAGAGAAATGACCTGAGTAATCTCCCAGCTGGATTAATGTAAATGAAGCTTTTCTTTGCTGAGCTTCGTTCCGCTGCCCTGGGCTTTCAAAATTACAGGTTTTCTGAGGCTCAGTTTAATTACCTATTTGTACAAAAATATTCCTTAATAAAGGAGCAAGCCAACAAAAATGATGGCAACATTTTCCCAGCTGTGACCAACTCCTGGAGGCAGCCTAGTATAGGTAAAAGAATCGGTCTTGGAACTGAACTGGGGTTTGGATCATAGCTTTGCCTCTTCCTAACTGCATATCTTTGGGTGAGTTCTTGAATCTCCTAGGACCTGTTTCTCTATTAAATTAGGTACACTCCACAGAATTGTAAGGGTTGCGTGATGTGTGGCACCTGTAGACACCTCGCACACTGCATGCCGCGTGGCAGGTGTGCAGTGAACGAGCATCCTTTCCCCGGGCACTGAAAGGCAGCGGGGCTTGGCACTGATAATGCAAGTGCGCGCACTGTCCTTTGGCAGCGCAGCCCGCATACCCTGGATTCTGCTGCTCTGAAATCACTTCTCATCCACCATTCCATTTTGGCTTGCACATTTTGAAACAGCTGCCCAGGGCAGAGAGCTAGCTGTGTGTGGTGGAGGGTTTTTCTTTAAAATGCAGATTAAGGATAAATGCAGACCTCTGCATCGTGGTCTGTGCTGGCACCTCCCACCTGGCTTGTGTTCCAAAGGCCTGCACTGTCCAGTCCCAAAGACAAGCTCTGTGCTGAGACGGGAGAGGAGCAGGGTGAGTGCCAGCCTCCTTCCTGCTTCAGCTTTGTCACTTTAGAAACGTGGTGGTTGGGTTATGAGTTTGGTCAGGTTTCAGGTGGGCAAAACAGAAGGACGGGTATGGTTTTCAAAAGCCTGTGGCCTCTCTCCAGGTCTTTGGGAGGTCAGAATACATCATTATTTCTCACTTCTAAATGCACAGCCAGAAAGCCAGGTGGGGGCCAGGCGCTGGGGGTCTGGTGTGTGTCAGCAGGGAAAGACTTTGACCTCAATTCTGCAGACACAGGGTCAAGACCAGTATAATAAAGAATTTGTCTGGTCTTTGTCCCAGGTTCCTGGGATGGAACTTTTTTTTTTTACATTTATTATTTGTTTTTATTTATTTGGCTGCACTTGGTCTTAGCTGCGGCATGCAGGTTCTTTTGAGTTGTGGCACGTGAACACTTGAAAGAAAATGAAAGTGTAGTCACTCAGTTGTGTCCGACTCTGCGACCCCATGGACTGTAGCCTGCCAGGCTCCTCTGTCCATAGAATTCTCTAAGCAAGAATACTGAAGTGGGTTGCTAATTTCCTTCTCCATGGGGTGGAGCTTCTTAAATGCTTGGAACTGCCCAAGTGATAGGAGTGTCTGTTATTCACGAGCCCTTTGGTCACACCTGAATTTCTAGTAATGAGATGGGTCAGGATGGAGACTGGTTACTAGAAAGACCAACCACATGACTAGAGGATTGGGACATTGAGCCTGGGGAGTAGTGAGGGGCTGGAGATTAAGTTATCAATCATGCCCAAGTGATGAAGCCTCAATATAAGTTCCAGACACAGGCTCAGTGAGCTTCCTGGCTGTGTCGGGAGGGTTACGTGCTCTGATTCCAGGGGAAGAGGACACAGAAGCTCTGCATTCAGGACCCTCCACACCTCACCCTGTGTGTCTTTTTGCATGGCTGATCCCGATTCATAACATTTAGAATAAAACTACAGTTGTAAGGAGGAAGAACTGATGCTTTCAAATTGTGGTGCTGGAGAAGACTCTTGAGAGGCCCTTGGACAGCAAGGAGATCAAACCAGTCAATCCTAAAGGAAATCAAGCCTGAATATTCATTGGAAGGACTGATGGCTGAAGCTGAAGCTGAAGCTCCAATATTTGGCCTCCTGATAAGAAAAGTCAACTCATTGGAAAAGTCCCTGATTCTGGGAAAGATTGAGGGCAGGAGGAGAAGGGGACAACAGAGGATGAGATGGTTGGATGGCATCACCGACTCAATGAACATGAGTTTGAGCAACCACAGGAGATAGTGAAGGACAAGGAAGCCTGGCATGCTGCAGTTCATGAGGTCGCAAAGAGTCCGACACGACATAGCTACTAAACGACGAAGCATAGAATTCTCCTGAGATTTTGGAGTCATTCTAACAAATTATCGAACCTGAGGGAGGTAATGTGAATCCCCAGGTTTGTAGCTGTTTGATCAGAAGTATGGGTGGCCTGGGGCTCCCCCTGCAGCTGACATCTAAGTAGGGGCAATCTTGTTTCAGGCCTTGCCTCTAACTTGTGGGGTCTGCTGTAACTCCGGGTGGTTAATGCACAGCTGAGTTGCAGTTCACCAGTGGGCATCAGAACAGCTCCTTACAGTTGCCTGGTCTCTGGCAAGTCATGTCTGAGGTTCTGTTTCTTCATCTACAAAGTGAAGTTGGTGTGATGACTATTGGAACTCCTCACAAGGAGATGGTATCAGGGAAGGCGTTTGGCAGTCTGCCTGCTGATATACATGCCTGCCCCTGTTCCTCCTGACTCACTTGGTGACCTCAGGCAAGTCTAGCCTCCCTGGGCCTCAGTTTTCACATCAGGAAGATGGGCCTTCTGTTCCTATACCTTACAGAGTTTGTATACAGTCAACGAGATTATCAGTGTAAGAAAGCTTTGGGAAAAAACTCCATACTATTTTCCAAATAAAGTTTTTACTTCCTTTTCTAATTTCTAAACCCATCGCACAAAAACACCTGAATTTATTTTCCTTGAATTTGGAGTGTTTGGCAAGGTCAGACTTAAAAAGATAATAGATCACAAGGTAGTAAAGGAAATTCACACCTGGGACAACTCAAAGGGCTAGCCAGCCATCCTCCCTGGTGATGAGCAGGAACGAAGAACATGCAAGGTCTTAGTGAGCAGGTACTTAGTGAGCAGTACCTTATGCAGGTACTGCTGACCTTGAGGAACCACTTGGGGGAAACAAACAGGGGTTTTGACATCGAAAACCACCAAGAGGGGTGGTTAAAAATGGCAAGTGTTGATTTGCAGTGGATTTATTTCTCTCATGATGGTTAATGATTCTTCCCATTAACTCCAGGTATGCCAACTAATTGTTGCTTAGTCACTAAGCTGTGTCCTTTGCAACCTCATGTAGCTACATATGAACCTACTAGTTACAGATGCAGATGGATAGGTTATAGTGATCTAGTTGAGGGAGTTTTCAGTCTCTTAGGAATAAAGTCCTTTCCTTCCTTGTTTCAGTTTGAGCCCTCTGATCAGCCAGGATGGGGGTTAGGGAGGCGTCTCTTCAGTTCAAAATGAAAACGCAGACCTGAAATAGGCTGGCTGTGCCCTACTGTGCTGGGGCCTCAGCACGTGTAGCGGGGACCATGCTCTTCTCTCCCCTCCCCGCCCCCCCACACACATGCAACCTGCTCCTCCTCCTTGTGGGATTTGGATAAGATCCTGGTTAGTGGGATCTTCATTGAACCCCCCACCCACGGTGCTGTCCTCATGAGAAAACCGGGGCACACTCTCTTCCTCACCCCCTACTTCAGTTATTAACAAGTTCAGCTCATTCTACCTCTTAAAGATAAATTTGTCAAACCCATTTTCTCTTCTCCAATCCTTTGGCTTTGAACCTTGTTTGGAGCCTTATTTATTTATTTTTTGTTGTTGTTCTTTTTTTTTTTTTTTTTTTGAAGCCGTATATCTAGGCTGAGAACCAAATTTACCTTGGCCTTCCTACCTCTTCATCCCTCTTGTTTTCTCTGCTACGACCCCCCCCAGCAACCTTCATTTAGGTCCTCAGGTGCAAGAAGCCTACTCAGACGATTGAGGATTCGCACTTGCTGTTTCCTCTGCCCAGAAGATTTTCCTAACTTCTCACTGTCAGTTCTTGAATTAACTGTCACCTACTCAGAGAAGTAGCAACCTCCCCCATCACCTCTTGTTTTCTGCAAGACACTCACCAAAATATAAAACTACTTCTTTGCTTTCATGTTTCTCTTCCCTCCATGAGAGCAGAGACCCCAGCAATCCTTTTAAAATCACTGAATTCCCAAAATTTAGAACCGCCTCTGACACATATTAAGTGTTAAATGTTGGATGAATGAGTGAATGAATAAAAAAATGTTTTAACTTTGATGGCAGACCTAGCATTAGTAACTCTAAGAGCCTTTATTAACCAACAAGAAAAATATGAACAGGTTCACAGAAGGCTGTGGAAGCTCCCAGGTGGGAACCTAGAAAGCATTCTCAGCCCAGCCAATAATACTCAGACAAGGACTTTCCTTTCCTTTCCTTTCTCTGACACTGAAAATGAAGAAGGATGTTAAGGAGCCAAAGGAAAGGGAGATTTGAGCCTGCAGATGGAATTAATGATAAAGACAAGGTCAAGAAAAGGAGGAAGAGGGGCTATGTGTGGTTTGAAATGACGAGGCTGAACCAGGAGGGGCGTTGAGTCACTTCATGATGACTACAGCCCATCCCAATCAGAAAAGTCCAGGACACAAAGTCAGCATTGCTCACTCTCTGTCCTTGTCTAATCTCCCCTCCTCATCGCTCTCTATTTTCTTGTCTGTGGAGGAAATGAATAGAATTAAAGAGGAATCAGGGAAGAGAAAGGTGAGAAAGTAGGGATTGGGGGTAGGAGAGGTATATGGAATGATAAACAGCACATCTATCTGAGTGTTACAAGTGAGGGTGTCATTTTTAATTTTTCTAAAGCAAACATATTACCAGTATAAAATTTTAAAATACAAATTTAAAAATGTGTATTAAAAGAACCTCAAGCTTGAGGTGCAGCAAATGTATTTGCAGAAACCCACCAGTTGTGCCAAACGTCACACATCCCTAGCAATGAGCACCTGATCCACACAACAGCGATGAGATGGTTCTGATCATAACGTTTGTATCTCCCCAAATCAGCATCGGCTAAATGAGAAGTCACATGGCTACAGAAGCTCAGGATAGGAGAAACGACAAAGACTAGAAAGGCGAACAGACTTGTCAATGGTGAACAATGACCCTAAGGAAGTGACAGGCTCCGGGCAGGATGCAGTGAGACCGACTGTCCACAAGGGGGCAGAGGCCAACCGATTGCAGATTCCGCAGGCAGGACCCGAGTGTAGTTCTACCGGAGGGGAGGGAGACAGATCTCTAGACGTGGATTAGTGTATGTGACTGCTTTGCTATAATTTAAACACAAAATACTGAAGGGGGAGAACGGTGACCATTTTCAGAAGTGGCTTCTCATACGACACTAACAGCATTTAGTGTCAACCACAAACGGGAAAGAATCTGCCGGCAGTTCAGGAGACCTGAGTTCGATCCCTGGTTGGGGAGATCCTCTGGAGAAAGGAATGGCAATCCACTCCAGTATTCTTGCCTGGAGAATCCCATGAACAGAGGTGCCTGGCGGGCTACAGTCTGTGGGGTGGCAAAGAGTCGGACACAACTGAGCAACTAACACACACACACACACACAACTTTCCTGCCCATCATGTGCAAAACTCAAATGAGGTCTGGTTCAGAGCCATAGGAAGTTGGCAAAATGACCTACACTAAAAAAAAAAATTCTGAATAGAGAGTGGTCTGCCTGTTCCAATGACAGCTCAGAGACAGTGATTGCTCCCAAGGAAGACAGGTCCCCTACTCCTCCAAGACAACGGAGCCCATCTGGAGGCACCAGAGCTGTGACTCTGAGGCCAGAATTCAGGACCACCTCAAGATCTCAACAGGACACAGGACTCAAGCTCTATGTACTCCCAATCCCCTGGTGCCCAAGACCCAGCTTGACAAAGAAAGGAAACAAATAATATGACCAGACACAGAAGACCACGTTTACATTATTTAGTTACTCTCTGGATCCATGTCCATGGCTTATTTCCTTTAGCTGTATTTTTAAATAATGAAGATTGACATTCCAGCACCGCACCAGCCACACACACTCACGTGCATGTACACATACCCACCTTTTCCCTGGTTAACCCACATACACATCGTGGCCTTTATCTAGGATCAATAGATCTCAAATGTTGGTGTGCATCAGAATCACCTGGGAGGAGGGTAGGATGAACTGGGAGACCAGGACTGACATCTATACACTATTGATACTATGCATCAAATAGATAACTAATGAGAACCTACTGCATAGCATAGGAAACTCTACTCAGTGCTCTGTGGTGACCTAAATGGGAAAGAAGTCCAAAAAAGAGGGGCTGTATGTATATATAGAGCTGATTCCCTGGTGGCTCAGACAGTAAAGAATCTGCCTGCAATGCAGGAGACCCATGTTCCATCCCTGGGTTGGAAAGATCCCCTGGAGAATGGAATGGCTAACCCCTCCAGTATTCTTGCCTGGAGAATTTCACGGACAGCGGAACCTGGTGGGCTACAGTCCAGGGGGTCGCAAAGAGTTGAACATGACTGAGCGGCTAACGCTTTCACTTATAGCTGATTCACTTTGCTATACAGTAGAAACTAACACAACAGTATAAAGCAAATATACTCCAGCAAAAGTTAATAAAGAAAAAAGAAGCACCTGGGAAGTTTCTACAGCACTATTTGCCGGACCCCACCCTGGAGTTCCTGATTTAGTAGGACTGAAGAGGATGTCTATGCTGCTGGTTGGGGGACCACACTTTGAGAACCACTGTTATTGTTAACAGAGCACAGAGGGGTTTGTCTCTGTCTCCATTCACTACACATCACCCTGAAGTACTAGAATGCTCAGGAAGAAATACCCACCAAATAAGGAAAAGAAACTAATGTTTACTAAGATTACTGTATACTCTACCTTCATTGACTCATTTTATTTGATGTGCACAAATTCTTGGAAAGTAGAATTATCCCCATCTTCAAATAAGGAAACAAAGGCTCCAGAGATAATCAAGGTCATGCACCCACAAGTGTTAGAGCCCAGATATAATCTGGTTTCAAAGATTATGCTGAGTATTCTACTTCTCATATGAAAAGTGGATGATCCAAAAGGAACAAAAGTATGAAAATATTCAGCTTGTGAGCAAAAGTGAAAAAGCAGACAATGTAAGAAGACACAATTAGTATCAGCAGTGGACATGAGGTTGCCCCAGTGCCCCAGAAATACACAGCTCTTGCAAGAGATGGCTAGACTAAGCAAAGAACTCCCTGATGCTTAGATAAAGTAGGCACTCCAGTCAGCCTCAGAGAACAGAACGTTATACATTATTCAGAATAAAAAGTATTTTCTGTTTTTGCATTCTGAGGAGAAGTGGTATTTGTGTAAAAGGTTATTGGGGATGTTTGTTAAAAAGCTTTTTACATTAAAAAAAATTTTTTTTTATAGATCAGAAATCCCCAAGCTGAAGGCTTGATGAATTTAAAAAGTAGAAAAACAAAATGTGATGAAATGCTTAAATGCCCAAGAAATTGATTAACACCCCTTAGAGTTTTTAGGTTTTCATCTCAAATAAAGTGTTTGTTTTCTTACACATTTCCTTTCTGTTTTATTTAGCAAATAATAAGCATTTCTGATTCTGAGACTTTTGATTGTGTGTGTTTTGCAGTGCATGGGGTGGGACTGTTTCTATTCAAAGTAATGCACTGTCAGGAAATACACTGTTCACATGAAATAATCTTGACATCCAAAACAGACTAATAGTTGGTATGTCTTAGAGAGCAGCTAGACAGATTTTTATTAATAGCATAATCAGTCTGAAAAAATCCAATTTCAGCATTGATTTGATTTCAGCATAATTGTGTATTAGGTTATACACAATTTAATTCAACCAACAGAGCCCGCTCTGCAAACAAGGCATTACTTTCAAGAAATTTGCAGTTAAATCAGTAGTATTATAGATATAATTATGGTAACTGTTATGGACTGAATGTTTATATCCCTTCAAAATTCACATGTTAAAATCCTGACCCCCTCATTGTGATGGTATTTGGAGGTGGGGTCTTTGGGAGGGAATTGGTCATGAAGGTGGAGTTCTTATGAGTGGAATCAGTGTCTGTATAAAAAGAAGCTCAAGAGAAATTATTTTTCTTTCAGCCAAATGAGGATACAGTGAGAAGACAGCCATCTGCAAATCATGGAGCACGTCCCCATCAGACAGAGCATCTGCTGATCTTGGACTTCCCCATTTTCAGAACTATGAGAAATGAATGTTTGTTGTTTAAGCTCCCAGTCCACGGCATCTTGTTATAACAGCCTGAGCTAAGACAGTAACTTCAATCCAACCAGGAAGGAAGCAAACACAAAGACTGCTTCTTTTGTCATGATTCCACTCATTTGTCTTTTTCTAATCCCATCCCAGCTTATTCTCTGCCAGCTGCCATCTAAGCCATTCTAGCTCTCCTATGGACTTGTTACTCCTGACTCTGATTTCCCCAACACACTGCTACCAGGTTTAGCTTCCTAAATTAAAGGCACTCTGATGCTGCAAGTCAAAGGCTTTCCATGGCTCTTGCTGCTGCTGCTAAGTCGCTTCAGTCGTGTCCGACTCTGTGCGACCCCAGAGACGGCAGCCCACCAGGCTCCCCTGTCCCTGGGATTCTCCAGGCAAGAACACTGGAGTGGGTTGCCATTTCCTTCTCCAATGCATGAAAGTGAAAAGTGAAAGTGAAGTCGCTCAGTTGTGTCCGACTTCTAGTGAGCCCATGGACTGCAGCCTACCAGGCTCCTCCGTCCATTGGATTTGCCAGGCAAGAGTACTGGAGTGGGGTGCCATTGCCTGCAAAGCTGAAGTGCTCCTGGCTGTCAAAGTCCCTCATGATTCAGCTATGAACCCCATGCTCAACTCCTGCCTGAGCCTGCAGCCCCAGTCAAATTGATACATAGTATCATTTGAAAAGACCCTGATGCTGGGAAAGATTGAGGGCAGGAGGAGAAGGGGACCACAGAGGATGGGATGTTTGGATGACATCACCGACTCAGTGGACATGAGTTTGAGTATACTCCGGGAGTTGGTGATGGACAGGGAGGCCTGGCGTGCTGCGGTTCATGGGGTCGCAAAGAGTTGGACATGACTGAGCAACTGAACTGAACTGAACTGATCTGCCCCTAAAGGCTGCCAGGCTTCCCACTGGAAACACAGTAGCACTGACAGTACCACTCATCTGGGATTTCTTAGGCTGCCTTGAGAGAATGTCTGCTCTGGCGTGGGTACCTCATGACGGCCTCAACTCCTGAGCAGGAATTGTGGACTACTTGTTTTCATATCCTCAGTACTCAGCACAGGCTGGGCACACAATAGGCTCTGAATCAATCCACCCAACTTTGGGGCTTTCATTAAAGACACCAAGCCTTGTTTACATGATCCACACTTAAGTGCATCCAAGATAAATCTGCCTGTACAGAGCTATCTCAGAATCTCTTGGAATGACATAAGATAATAGTCAAGAGTTAAGTCCCGTCTGGACTTTTCAAGTGGATACATTTGTTGTTCTCTGATAGGATAACGCCCTGCTCCTTTCAAGGTCGATGTTAAGTGTCACACAACAATATTGCAGCTGGGTAAACACCCTTTCCATCTACTTGTGTTTAGTTCTTAGGTTGGGAAGGCATGGCCTTCTACAAAAAGGACCAGGCGGGGAACTTCTTGGCAGGAGAATGATCTGAAACCACTCTGATCAACTGGGTGTGAAGAGCCTTCTGACGACTCTGCTAGATTCTTCTGACTAACGGTTTTTCAACCCGGACCTCAACTCCAATGCACCTTCTGACTATAAAGCTTATTTCTCCTCTGTTGCCGCTTGGTTTGTCATGCTGTTTGGGCCAAATGGCTATTTTTTTTTTAAGCTTTTTATTTTATATTGGGGTGTAGCTGATTAACAATCTTGTGATAGTTTCAGGTGGACAGCAAAGGGACTCAGTCATACATATACATATACCCTTTCTCCCCTAAACTCCCCTCCCACCCAGGCTGCCACATGACTTTAAGCAGAGTTCCCTGTGCTACACAGTAGGTCCTTGTTTTAAATATAGCAGTGTGTACACATCCATCCCAAATTCCCTTACTATCCCTCTTCCCACTCTTTCCCTCGGGTAATCCAAAAAGAAAAAAGAAGTGAAAGTTTTAGCCATTCAGTTGTGTCTGACTCTTTGTGACCCCATGGACTGTATCCCACCAGTCTCCTCTGTCTATAGAATTCTCCAGGCAAGAATATTGGAGTGGGTAACCATTACCTTCCCTAGGATCTTCCCAACCCAAGGATTGAACCCCAGTATCCTGCATTGTAGGCAGACTCTTTACCATCTGAGCCACCAAGGAAGCCCCAAATGGCTATTTTTTTAAACTTGAACAAAGGTAAAGATCATGAATTTCCTCTGATCTGTTAACATAGTGCGGGTTATTGTTTAAGATGGACAACAAGAAATTAAAATAGCAGAATGCATAGAAATTGTAAAATGCTTCCCTTACTTCTCTTCTTCTCCTTTCACCAAAAAGGCTTATTAGCTGTTCAGTTTTGTTCAGGAAAATGATGACATTTCACTGTTACTCTGAGAACAACAGCCACACAACACTGGCAAAACGGTTGGGCAGGCCTGGCCAGCTTACAAACAATAGCTGCAAATATAAATAATATATAGAAAATATATTATTTATTTAAGAGCTGTTGAGCCAAGGAAAACTTCAGCTGTTCATCAGTCCTCTTGCCTAGAATTGATTCCAACTTGGCAAAATTAGAGAATCGCTATCATGCCGGTTGAGTTTCTGGAATACAAAGCAGTGGAATGATTCAGAGAGGAATTATTCAGAATTCCTGGCTCTGGAGAGTGGCGGCGGGGTCCTCATGGGTTGTCAGTATTTTAAATTTAGTATTTCAGACTGAGATTATTTTAGACCTCAGGATTTTAGTATTTCAGGCTGTCCGTATTTTAGAAGTCTTGCTTTGACCTAAACCTTTCTAGCATCATTGGAGACAAAACCTCACTCGCATGAGCATAATGAGTGGATCGGACTCAGCCCTCTCCCGCCACCCACGACTTCCGGTGCCTCTGCATGTGTACTTTCCAAATTAGGAACTTGGAAAATGTGCTAAAAAATCACCAGTGCTGCCCTGTGCAGAGCAGCCGACTGCTTAAAGCCCAAACCCTCATCCAGACATCGCAGCTCTCCAGCAGGTGACCTACAGGGCACCTAACTCTCCCCTATCACGTGTCACCACTCCCTTGTGTTTCAATTAGACAGTCCTTTCTCTGGGACCACACACTTGCTTTGCCTACTTTTAAAAAATGTATGTATTCGTTTGGCTATACCGGGTCTTCTTTGCAGCACACAGGACCCTTGATCTTAGGCATGTGGGATCTAGTTTCCTGGCCAGGAATGGAACCTGAACCTCCTGCATTGGGAGTGCAGAGACTTAGCCACTGAACCACCAGGGAAATCCCTCTTTGGCCACTTTTGACAGTTGCTATAAAGCAAACACGCAATTATTGATCACCTATTATGCATTAGGTGCTACAGAGACACTTTTAATACTTCATTGAATCCCACTGAGACTGCCACAAGGTCTTTGTCAAATAAGGAATAAGATTCAGAAATCTGTGGTTTGATAGTAAATGTTGGATTATCTGTGAGTCTAATACTTCTCACTACAAAATTTCCCCCTTCTTTTGGTGTATCTTCCCAGCTCAATTTCATGTCTACAAAGTCTACGTTTGCTCAAGGCCCAGAACTAACCTGCCTTCTCCTGAAACCTTCTCCTTTCTCTTTAGAGACATTGCCCTCCTTGGAGTTCACAGCACTTACTGAGACTTTAGTCCTGTACATAGGGTCTTGGGTTTTATATATATTTCATGCATGTATATAGTATCTCTTCAGCTAGACTGAAAGCTCCTTAAGAAGTCATGAATTTCCAGTCATGTTTACTCAACACAGAGCACAGAGTAAGTGCTGAATAATTTTCTTTTAAGGAGCATGACACTACTGAATGTGTCTAATACCATCCTTGCTGAAGTCTGTCTCCTGAACTTGAACTAATTCAGGAAAACATCCAGTTAGCTTCAGAAAAAGCAGCAGATGCTTAACAAACAGAGTCTTTGGAGAAGGTAAAGGGAAAGCACCAAGGTTTGGATGTGTGAGCTGCCATCTATGGGGTCGCACAGAGTCAGACACGACTGAAGCGACTTAGCAGCAGCAGCAGAGACTTAACCTGTCTTTAAATGTTTATAAAGGGCAAAAAGTAAACAGAGATCCATGATTACAATCAAACATGAAATGGAGATTTGGGCACAAGCATTGTGGCCATAAGATTAGTCAAGTCCTCCCAGAAAAGTGCCCATTAAAAGTAACTATCTTGGGACTTTCCTGTTGGTCCAACGTCTAGGATTCCACACTCCCAATGCAGCAGGCCTGGGTTCCACCCCTGGTCTGGGAACTAAATCCCACATGCCACAGCTAAGAATTCACATGCTACAACTAAGGATCCCACATGCTGCAATTAAGATCCAGTGCAATCAAATAAATAAGTAAAAATATTTTTGAAATTAAAAAATAACTGTCTCTGAGAATATCCATCTCAGTTGCGTACAGACACGTATTTGGCACCTACTCTGTGAAATAGCACCCCCTCCAGTATTCTTGCCTGGAGAATCCCATGGACAAAGGAGCCTGGCAGGCAGAGTCTGACGTGATATAGTGACTGAGCACACACGCACGCTGTAGAGGACACCAATGGGGCTGCCAAGTGGTATAAGAACCTGCTTGAAAAGAATCTAGAATGTGTTTGGCAAAAGAGGACAAATACCTACAGAGAAGGGCAAAAACACCAGGGTATATGTACTAGTCACGGAATGAAGTTCCCTGAGGGCAGGTGCTGGTGGAGCTCAGTGCGGGAGAGACCCTTGCAGGTGTCACATCAGGAAGTCCTCAAGGAGGAGGAGGAACCCGAGTTACGAAGTAAGAGCAGAGCTTAGATGGGGGATAGAGGTGGAGGGACCCTTCCAAGCACATGAACCTAGAGCAGTGGTGGAAACTCAAATTCCTAATGAAGGCACAGAAACATATGAAGCGGCCAGGTCACATAACATCCTATCGGGCTGCTTAAGTACATCCCCCATGTGACACCTATCTAAGTATATTGCCTTTTACAATGTTGCACTAAGGCAACACAAAAAAAAAAAAAAAAATAATCAAATGAATCAAATCTGTGGCTACTAGTTTGTGAGAATTGATCCCTAGGAATCAAGCAGTATGTGTCCAGCTTGATGCTAGGGAGTGTAGAAAAAATAAAACAGGACAAATTTAAAATGACTTCCAAAAACTAAACACTTGCTTTGAAAGCAAGACCAGCTCACATGGAAATGTTCAAATATACTTTAAAAGCCAGAATAGGGACTTCGCTGGTGGACCAGGGGTTAAGACTCTGGGCTTCCAATACAGGAGACAAAGTTTCCATGCCTGGTCAGGGAACTAAGATCCCACATGTTGTGCAATTTGGCAAAAAAAAAAAAAAATTAAAAACCACAATGCATGCAGGGAGGCTAAGTTGCTTCAGTTGTATTCTACTCTTGGAGATCCTATGAACTGTAGCCCACCAGGCTCCTCTGTCCAAGGGACTCTCCAGGCAAGAATACTGGAGTGGGTTGCCATGCCCTCCTCCAGGGGATCTTCCCTACCCAGGTATCGAATCCACATCTCCTGCATTGGCAGGCAGGTTCTTTACCTCTAGTGCCAGCTGGGACGCCCCAAAGCCAGGATAATCAGTGCTAAATTATCATCTTCTGACTAAACAACACAAAAGCATTTTAGAGACTAAAAATATTAGTATGGACATAGGTAGTTTCTAGAGGTCCTGTTTCAGTAAATTTCCTGAGACAGCCCATCAAGATGCAGACTTTAGTTTGGGTGGGTTTGCCCCAGTTTCTCTTTCCACCGTCAGACTTCTTCCAACCACTGAGAAATCTCTTGCGAGTATATCAGAAGTGTTCAATTCTAACCTGAAGCCTTTTACAAAGGAGAACAATTTCAAGGCCCGGGAGGAGCCACCTGACTCAGCAGCTTGGGGAGGTGGGAGAAGCTGGTGACGTCACACTCCCACCAGACTCCATTTCTGCAGAGATCCACCAAGTGAGAGACACCAGGGCCAATTTGTGGGATATTAAAAGTGACAGACACAAGCACCTTGTGAGGGGCGTTGCAACTCCCAGGACTGAGTCAGTGAATTATGCATGAGGCAAGCTTCTAATTTTTTTACAGTTATAAAATCCACACACTCAGCCCATGGCAGAAGCAGCTGTTTTTAAACTGCCATTTAAAAGTCTGTCTGAAATTGTATTTGTCTTTTTTTAACAGTTCCCAAAATGTTCCAGAAACACCGGATTCAGCCCCGGAGCTTGCTGAAAACTCCACCCACACGGCCGTCTCCATTATCCCTGTAATCTATAGGGACCTAGCAGTCCGCCAACCTCCCCAGGATGAGTCAGCAGTGCAGGAACATGAAGAGTAGGACTCCTTCTCCACTGGGAGCACAGTGTATCCCTGGAGGCCAGTTGACTTTCTCAGCTCCAGTGACCTCTGGAGGAGAAGATAATCATCTCTGCCAGCGACTGAAGGAATGCAGTTCCAGCCAGAGAAGCAAAATGAATTCAGCCTCCGAGGAGCCAATTGGCTGGTGACACAGACTTTTCACTTCCTGTGTGAGGAGGAGCGCGTGATACTCCATCTACGTGTAAGGGATGAGTTCATAAATGAAGTCACAGTTCTCTACCAACCAGGTCAAATTGGCGAAAGAGACATCCGTAATCAAAAAAGCTACCTTTGCTGAGGATTGCTGTACCACTCTTCCAAGCCTTCGTCTTGTATCATCTCCTTTTGTCCTCCCAAGCCCCTGGACATGATGATGTTTTGTCCCCGCTGTACAAAAAATAGACTAATTTTTGTAGATTAGAAATAGATTAATTAACTTTCTTGCCTTGACATGAAAAAGAAAGAGAAAGTCACACAGTCGTATCTGACTCTGCAATCCTGTGGACTGCAGCCTGCCCGGCTTCTCCGTCCGTGGAGTTCTCCAGACAAAAGCACTGGAATGAGTTGCCATTTCCTTCTCCAGAGGGGTCTTCCTGACCCAGGGATCAAACCTGGGTCTCCTGCATTGCAGGCAGATTCTTTACCAACTGAGCCACTAGGGAAGCCCTTGGCTTGACATAGGAAGAGGCAAAGGCAGGACTGGAGCAGAGGCATTCTCACTCCATAATTCAAGCCCTTTAACTCAGCCTTTACACCCAGATCCAGGAAACATTTAGGACAGGGCTTCCCTGGTGGTCCAGTGGTTGAGGATCCACCTGTCAATGCAGGGGACATGGGTCCGATCCCTGCTCTGGAAGATTCCACAATCTATGGAGCAACGAAGGCAACTAAGGCCACAACTACTGAGCCTGTGCTCTAGAGCTCGGGAACCACATAGGAGAGTACTCCCTGGCCACTGCAACCAGAGAAAGCCTGCACGCAGCAACCAAGACTCAGCGCAATCAAAAAATAATTAATTAATTAATTGAAAAAAAATATTTAGGACATATACAGAGATAGGAAACCACATGCTTATTCATGGTTGCTTGAGGGCAGGGATCCCAAGATGGCTTGGATGGAGGGGCAGCTGGCCAGCGTCACAGTATGAGGAGAGCTACAAGAGCTATCAGTCCAGGTACCGTAGGAGGACAGGGGAGGGGTTAGGTAAGGCTTCCTGGAGAAGGTACTGCTCGACCAAACTGTGATGCATACATGTAAATTAGAATTGGAGAAGCGTGTGGTAGATTGGTCGCAAAAATCTCTGAAATTTTTCACTCCTCCCTACATCCCGGCCCTTTGCGATGAACTTTGCAGCTCTTCTCATAGAAAGCAGAGTCTATTTCTCAAGCTTTGAATCTTGGAACTTGCTTTGGCCAATGGTATACATCAGAAGTGATGTGCCAGTTCCAACCCTTGACCTGCAGACCTCACGTGTTTTTTTTTCTCTCTCTCTCAAACTTTGCCACGGACATGTGAAAAGCCTGGACTAGCCTCCTGGATGATAACACTATGTGGTCCAGTCATACCAGTCCACAGCTCACCAACCATCCTAAACCAGCCAGCTGCCAGCCAAACCAGCAACTGACTGCAGAGACCTCAGTGGGCTCATCAAGGTCAGCCAGGCCCAGCCCAGATTAGCAGAATTGCACCACTGACCAACCACTAGCCTCATGAGCAAAAGTCAAGGTTTATTGTGTTACGTCACTGAGGTTCTCTGGTTGTTTTTTTATAAAGCAGGATTATATAAAAAGGTAGGCAGGTCTTCTTTTACAAGGCTAAAACCAGCATGGTAGGGACTGCACTGTAACCCTACTACACTTTGCTTGTTTTAAAAAAAAGATATAATGGGACTTTGGACTTCCCAGGTGACTCTGTAGTAAAGAATTTACCTGCCGATGCAGGAGATATGGGTTTGACCCCTGGGTTGGGAAGATTTCCTGGAGAAGGAAATGGCAACCCACTCCAGTATTCTTGCCTGGAAAATCCCATGGACAGAGGAGCCTGGCGGGCTACAGCCCATACATGGGATTGCAAAAGAGTTGGACATGACTTAGCAACTGAACAGTAACAATGGAACTTCCTTGATGGTTCAGTGGCTAAAATTGAGCACTTCCAATACAGGGGGGCCCAGGTTCAATTTCTGCTCAGCAAACTAAGATCCCACATGCCACAGGGCATGGCTAAAAAGTAAAAAAATAAAATAGGAAGGAATGTAATATTCACTTGGTCCAGGACAGGATTTCTCAAACTTGACGCTATTGAGATTCGGGGCCCAGTCATTCCTGTAGAAGAGTCTTCTGTGCATCAAAGTATGTTTAGCAGCATCCCTGGCCTCTACCCACTAGATGCCAGTAGCGTCTCCATTTGTGACAGCCAAAATGTCTCCAGACATGGTCACATGTCCTCTAGGGGGCAAAATTGCTCCCAATTGAGAAACATTGGTTCAGAAATCAGTGCAAAAACGTTCAGTTACCAAATACCCAAAGACCCCCTAACTGGGCAATCTTTCCTACGAGATGGTTCCAGCAACTGATCAGGCTCAAGCCCCATGTGAACACAAGCGCCTTCTGGTGTGGTACTGGAGTGGCCAGAGCCATGGGGAACTTCACAGGGAGGCTTCTGGGAGCAGCTCCAGCTCAGGAGAAACGTTGCTCTGGGCAGGGCACGCACTCACTCAGCACAATGTGTGGCGCATACAGTGAAGTTCAAAAGAAAAGAACAATGTAAATGCAGGCCAGAGGCTGAACTTCCAAGCCACCACGTAAATCAGACCACTTGTGTCCAAAGATTTCCTCCAGGTCCCCTGACTTAGACTCTTTTCCTGGTGCCTTGTTTCTCATTCTCAGACCCTTGCGAAAAAGAACAAGTCATTATTGCATTCCCATTCATACTTAGATGTTCTGTATAAGGGTTCCTATATTATCAGAGTGTTTCTTAAGTTGGAGTTTTAAAAAAAATGGCTTGCATTTCTCTTATTCCAAGGCTAACATCTTTTTTTTGGCTGCGTCAGATCTTAGTTGTGGCACATGGGATCTTTCATTGTGGTGTGCAGATTCTTTAGTTGTGGCTAGCAGGCTTAGTTGCTCCACAGCATGTAGGATCTTAGTTTCCTGACCAGGGATCACATTGGCATCCCTTGCATTGCAAAAGATATTCTTAGCCACTGGACCACCAGAGAAGTCCCCAAAGCTAACATTTAAATCCACATCTTTACTCATAATTGCACTTGCCAGAAGCTAAGTCCCCCTCATGAGAGAATGCCAGATCCAGGCTTTTAACATCACAACTTAATCAGCCCATTCACTGGTTCCAGAAGAAGAAAGGCAGGGAAAGAAGACGGCCAAACACTTGCTGTCTTCTACCTCACTGTTGGCTTGTGCATTTCACTGATAATGGTATTTCATTGATTACACAGGTGGATTTCTATCTGAAAGGGTACATGCACCCCAGTGTTCATTGCAGCACTGTTCACGATAGCCAAGACATGGGAGCAACCCAGATGGCTATCAACAGAGGAATGGATAAAGATGTGGCACATATATACAATGGGATATTACTCAGACATTTCAAAGAATGAAATAGGCCATTTGCAGCAACATGAATGACCTAGAGATTTTCATACTGAGTAGACAGAGAAGGAGAAATATGTATAACATCCCTTATATTCAGAATCTAAAAAGAAATGAGACAAATGAATTTATTTACAAAACAGAGAATGAACTTATTTTTGCTGAGGAAGATAAGGGGAAGGGATATTTAGGGAGTTCGGGATGGACATGTACACACTGCTATATTTAAAATGGATAACCCACAAGGACCCACTGTATAGCACAGGAAAGTCTGCCTAATGTTATATGGCGGCCTGGATGAGAGGGGAGTTTAGGGGAGAATGGAAACATGTATAAGCATGGCTGATTTCCTTTGCTGTCCACCTGAAACTCCTACATTGTTAATAGGCTATATTCCAATACAAAATAAAAATGTTAATAAAAAGAAGCGAACAGATGTGTTCTGGGGAACCTCAAGCCAATTACCTTCTCCAGGCTTCTATTTTCCTATAATAAAAATAAATTTTTCTTGCTTTACAGGAAAAACTGGTAGATTCAACCACAAATGATATGTATTTCACAAATCCATGAAAAATAAAGAGAACATCCATTAAGAAAAAGAAGAGCAAATCAAAGTTGGAGCTATCTTGAATTCTAAATTCTCAGCATCTCACAGGCAACTCTGTCTTCTTGATTTATTTAGTTTCCCAGTGGAACTGTGCCCAGTCGTGCATTTTAGGAGTGCATCAGAAAAAAAAAAGGTGAAGTCATAGATTCTTGGCATCTCAGAGTTGGATGCAGTCAGACTTTCTGAAAATGAACTATTAATCACTTTCTCTGTAACTTGATTGTTATTTGTCCTACAAATAGGGGTTTGTGGTAATGGTTCAGCTTTGTGAACACGTGAGCATATTGGGGTGGAGAAGACAAAAGAGAGTTTGAGAGTTCAGGTGAGGTTCCTCTGAGGTTGTTTTCTGGGAATTTTCATCGAATCTAAGTGCTAGATATGATAGGTTTCAACAAGTATGAAGTCTTTGGACAGAACAAGAAATGAAAAGATTGTCTCCACAGGCTATTAATGGCAAAGGATGCTCCAGACTTCATCACCAAGGGCAGCCAAGCATTATCTGCAAGGCAGGGTGATTCCAAAGTGTGCCCTCACCCATCGGGGTCCAGCAGGTGCTGCGCCAAAGTGCATGGCACCCAGCCAGGCCCACGTCCATACAGAAGCTATGACATTAAACTGAAGATAGAGCTCAGGTCCCTGTTTCCACAACAGGCCAGCCCCAAACCCTGCTTTTTGGCCTCCACAAACCTAACACATCCACTGAGAGGAGAAACAGCCATTCCCACGGGTATAGTGCCTTGCAGAATTCACAGCACTTTCCTTGAATTACCTTGTTGAACCTCAAAGCTCTGTAACTTTCATAGGAGAGAGACCATAACCCAAATTTTTTAAATGAAGGAATAGGACTTTGAAGACCTGGCCCATGATCACTGAGGAATGAGGGTCAGAACAGGGTTTCCTGACTCCAGACCTTGAGCTCTGCCACCACACCTACTTCTCTAGGCAGATCTGGAACATTCGGATACCTCGGCCTCCGGGTGATGTTTTGCTGCTTGTACAATCCCCTGCCCTCCCCCCCAACATACTCTTATTCACAAACCAGCACTTAGTTTTCAAACTAAGTGCTTAAACTTAGCATCCTTGGCTGTGATCTTCTCAAAAAGGAATGCAAACAGGTGAGGCAGTGTTCCTTCTGTTGGTAGTAACTTTGTTACTGATCCTCTCAAATCAGGCCCCAGCCAGGGTCCTCTAGCCACATGTTGTTCAAGCCAATAGAGTAAGACTAAGCTCAACATTCAGAAAGCTAAGATCATGGCATCTAGTCCCATCACTTCATGGGAAATTGATAGGGAAACGGTGGAAACAGTGTCAGACTTTATTTTTCTGGGCTCCAAAATCACTACAGATGGTATTGGCAGCCATGAAATTAAAAGACGCTTACTCCTTGGAAGGAAAGTTATGACCAACCTAGATAGCATATTCAAAAGCAGAGACATTACTTTGCCAACAAAGGTCCGCCTAGTCAAGGCTATGGTTTTTCCAGTGGTCATGTATGGATGTGAGAGTTGGACTGTGAAGAAAGCTGAGTGCCGAAGAATTGATGCTTTTGAACTGTGGTGTTGGAGAAGACTCTTGAGAGTCCCTTGGACTGCAAGGAGATCCAACCAGTCCATTCTGAAGGAGATCAGTCCTGGATGTTCTTTGGAAGGAATGATGCTAAAGCTGAAACTCCAGTACTTTGGCCATGTCATGGGAAGAGTTGACTCATTGGAAAAGACTCTGATGCTGGGAGGGATTGGGGGCAGGAGGAGAAGGGGACAACAGAGGATGAGATGGCTGGATGGCATCGCTGACTCGATGGACGTGAGTTTGAGTGAACTCTGGGAGTTGGTGATGGACAGGGAGGCCTGGCGTGCTGCGATTCATGGGGTCGCAAAGAGTCGGACACGACTGAGCGACTGATCTGATCTGATCTGATCTGATATAACACTAATAGAAATAAAGTGCACAATAAATGTAATGCAGTTGAGTCATCCTGAAACTATCCCCTTGCCCCTAGTTCATAGAAAAATTGTCTTCTGTGAAACCAGTTCCTGGTGCCAGAAAGGTTTGCAGATGGCTACTCTAAAGCACATGCACACCGGTGGAGGCCGGGGCTGCTTTATGAGGTCCTCTCAGCGGGGAAGGGGCGGGGTTCTTGAGGGATCGAGCCGCTGAGCTGCTCCTGCTCCTGCTCCCAGTGCCTGGTGCAGAGTCTGCACACGGCCTGCCGCTGCCATCTTGAATCCCGCGTGGTGCCTCGTGCAGCCGCTTTTGCACACAGGACACTAGGCTGAGGTGTCAGCCTTTCTCAGGAGGAATTCTGGTCTGAAGTACCCTGCTCTGGACAAGTGGAATTAGACTGAGCACAAAGGAAAAGAAAAAGGTTAGATTTTATTTTATTACTCAGATTCTACTTTTACTTCCTGAAAATTGTGAATGGGCTTTGCTGGTGACAATATGAACTCTGAGGTGCTTTCAGTCTCATCTGTCTCCTTGAGTATCAGTGAACGTACGGAAAATAATATGGATAACAGATAACAATGCTCACTGTCAAAATGCTGTGAAAAATACTAAGAACAGTCCACAAACCCTGCCTGATTAACATGGGGACTACATGGGTTGGCGGTGCGGTGGGGGTGGGGCGCTGGGGGGGCCCCACTTGGGGGAACTGAGCTCCAGCCTTTATCCCCTTCCCCAGCCCAGCCCGTTCCACACAGGGCAAATTCACGTGGGAAGGGGCACTGGTTTATGATCCTGCACATCCGCCCTCCCCACTCCCCACCCCGGGGTCCCTAAAGGTAGCATCAGTGGAGGAGGGGGGGATCCTCCTCCTCCGTCACACCAGGCATCTACAGTCCAGGTGCCACACCTGGACTGTCACATGTACCAGGAGCCCAGGGGTAGAGGACATTGCTGTCATTTTATCAGTGAGGTTGGCAAAGTGTAAAGAGGTCAAGTGAAAAAAAAAAGAGGTCAAGTGATTTGACCGAAGCCTCCTGGCTGGAGCCACTTGTTGAGTCCCAGGAGGGTGACCAGGCGCTGGCACTGCCATTCCCAGGCTGCACCCCAGCCTTTCTCACACCTATCACATGTCAGGACCCTGCCCACATGGGCAAGGAGGCCTTGGGAGTGAGCTTCAGAAACTTAATTCAGGGAGACAAGCTCAAGATACTCATCAGGAAAATTATTTAAGTGCCTTATGCTTGCAGATCTGAGCCAAGATCCTCAGGCAAGAATTTTTCATAGATGATTGGAGTTCACGCTTTAATATTCCCATTTCCCAAAGAAACTAGAGAAACACAAGTCGTACCATTTTTCTATGCAATAAGGAGTTTCAAGTTAAGAAGATATTATTTAAAACTAAAAAAAAACCCCAAACACCTGCAGAGACAGAACAAAGACTGCTTCTTGATCCTGAAGCTTTCATCGAGCCAGGAATGCCTGGCTCTTCCCCTAGACCTTCTGGTCCCCTTCCTCCCCTTCTCCACAATCAAATATTCTTCGTCCTCAGCTGTTGTCACAGTAACCGCTTGAATCACGTGGCTGTCAATTTACGATCAAATTATGGAGCTGCTTGTAATTCTTACTCCAAGGCATAGTGACAGCTCATTTAGAACTAATCAAACATTTATTAATAGAAAACCAAGGGGCACAGGCTCTTGACTGAAATTCTTTGGTTCCTTGGCAAGGGCAAGAGCAGGGGGAAGTAACTCACAGGTGGGGGTTGGGAGGCCATACTGTGTCTTAGAAGTCAGAGGAAGCCTGACTTGACTGCTCTTTAGCTGTGCTTTCTAGGCAAGTAATAAAACCCAGCTGAGTCTCCATTACTTTCAAGAGGCTGTTGTGAGGCTTAACGTTAATGAAAATAAAAGGCCTGGCTCCTAGGAAGGAGTTAATATCCAGCAACCATTGTAAAAGATGGAGTGAAACAAAAAGAAAATCATGGTTTAAGACTGAAAACTAAATGAGTGGGATTATTTAATCCAGCAGCTACTTTCAAATAGAAGTACTTTTTTAAAACTTAAAAAAAAAAGCTTATTTATTATTTGGCTGTGTCAGGCGTTTAGTTGCATCATGCAGGATCTTGGGTTGTGGCCCATGGACTTTGTAGTTGGGGTGCACAGGCTTAGTTGCCCCCGTAGCATATGGGCTCTGAGTTCCCCAACCAGAGATTGAACCCACGTCCCCTGCCTTGCAGGGTGGATTCTTAACCACTGTACCACCAGAGAAGTTCCCAGAGGGACTTTTAAGAACAGAGGATACATGATACCAGGAGAAAACAGAGACAAGCAGAACTGCAGGGCACCGTACGGGGAACTCATGACAGTGAGCTTTGTTTCTTTGTTTGTTTTGTTTGCTTTTTCTTACCAGAAGCATAACTAAGGGGATGTCTTGCAATATCTTCTCTGTTCTGTGGTCCAGGGCATGAGCTCATCTTCAGGGTCTAGGTGATCCTGCCAGAAGCCCAACAGTAACCAGTATAGTGCCAAGGGCTTCCCAGGTGGTGCTAGTGGTAAAGAGCCACCTGCCAATGCAGGAGACTTAAGAGACGCAGGTTTGATCCCTGGGTTGAGAAGATCCCCTGGAGAAGGAAATGGCAACCCACTCCAGTATTCTTGCCTGGAGAATCCCATGGACAGAGGGGCCTGGCAGGCTACAGTCCATGGGATCGAAAGAGTTGGACGCGACAGAAGCAACTTAGCCCACACACACACACACACACACCCTCCCCCAGGTCCTTGTTAAATAGCTGTTGAATAAAAGAATGAATGACTGAGAAGTAAATTATTTAACGGACCTAAGGATCCCATTAGAACTCTTGGGCTTTATGAAAATGAAAGAAACTGATGCTAACACCCAATTTCTTCCCTCTGTGTTCTACTTTCTTACAACTAAATGTGTTAAATATCCCTTCTTGGCAAAGGCTTTGGGAAAAGAAAAAGAAAACAAAAACCCTAGAAATGTCCAGATGGATCTGACATGGGTGACAATCCCCAGAAGTGAAAAAGTTCCAAGATTGATGACTAGACCTCCTCCCTCTAAACTGAGCCAGTGAAGTCGCATCCAACATTTTCCATGTGAATTGTTTACAGCCAAAAAGATGAAACTGACTATAGTCTTTCAGCCTCGTGTCTCTGCTCTGTCGGCTCAGGCGCCTTGGGCAGTGCTAGGCTTGACTGCTGTGAGCAGACCTCGTGTCCGTCCTAGATCTGCCCCACTTTTTTCTTTCTTTTCTCTCCGTAACCTTCCTCTTGTTTCCTCCCTTTCTCTCCTCTTTCCTCATGCCTTCATTTTCCTTTTCTTTCACATCTTTCTTAACCTGTGTTCAGGGACTGTAGTTCAACATCAGTGTTAGTCAGGGTCAAAGAACATGCTGCTTTTTCACTGAAATCAAGTTGTCTTGTCACCCTGGGTCCCTGAAGACTCTTGAGTATAGTTCCACATTCAAGATCGTAACATGACTAATCCATTTAAATTCCACAGCAGTGAGAGCCAGAAATCCTTCTATAAATCTCCCTCCTCCCGAAAATGTATCCTAAGTTGTCTTGTCTTACCCCACCTAACCCAAAATGACGCCAATCTCCCTTTTCAAGATGTTTTACTAGAGATTGGTATTACCGAGCGTATCAGCCGTGACAGCAGCGTAGACTGATTACAGTGACTCCCACTTCAGAGTCTATCTTTGAAATTTGTACCCATCTTTTCTCTGCATTGTGGGCTTCCCTTGTGGCTCAGCTGGTAAAGAATCCACCTGCAATGCGGGAGACCTGGCTTTAATCCCTGGGTTGGGAGGATCCCCTGGAGAAGGGAAAGGCTACCCACTCCAGTATTCTGGCCTGGATAATTCCATGGAATATACAGTTCATGGGGTTGAAAAGAGTCGGACATGCTGAGCGACTTTCACTTTCACTTTCACTTTTCTCTAAGGTGTAGCTATGGGTAACTTCTACTACTTGCCTGATAAAAAGTGTTGCTTCTCCCTGTTTTTTTGGCCATGTCCCAAGGCATGTGGGATCTTAGTTCCCTAACCAGGGATTGAACCTGTATCCCCTGCATTAGAAGGTGGATTCTTAACCACTAGACTGCCAACCTCCCCAAAATGTAGCTCCTTAAGTCTGTCACTTCTCTGTTCAAAACCTCCACAGGCTCCCCATTTTCCCTAGAATAAAGTCCAAATATTGTGTCACCTGGAACCCTAAAAAACCTGGCCCCAGTTTCCATTTTCAGTAGCTTCTTTGCCAGACAAACCATCCTCCTTTCTAGGTCCTCAATGTTCACTACACCTTCCTGCTTCCTGGCCTTTGCTGTCCTTCATTTGTATCCCTTTTTGACCTATCAAACTGGGGGACACTCTTTCCAGGTCTTACCTAGATACTCCTTCCTAGGAATCCTGGCCTGATCACGCCAACATGAAATAATTACACCTTCTCTGCTATCCAAAGCTCCAGTGTGCTTGCCTTAACTGTCCCGTGTTACAGATAGCAGATACCATGCCCTGGCACCTGCCATGGGCTCAGGACTGCTCCAGAGAACTCACACCAATGATCTTCTCTTCTCACAACAATCCCATTTGACAGAAGAAGTAACAGAGATCATGCCCAAGGTCACACAGCTGGGAATTAAAACCAGGTATATTGCACTCCAGGTCTTTTTCTATTACGTCAGGCTAGCCCACAAAAGATGGGGCTTCTCTGGTGGCTCAGAGGTAAAGAATCCATCTGCAATACAGGAGACACAGGAAACATGGGTTTGATCCCTGGATCGGTAAGATCCCCTGGAGGTGGGCATGGCAACATACTCCAGTATTCTTGCCTGCAGAATCCCATGGACAGAGGAGCCTGGTGGGATCGCAAAGAGTTGGACATGACTGAAGTGACTTAGCATGCACGCACGCATCCCACAAGAGATAAAGCCTGGGCACTCTTATTCACACTCATTCATTGAGAAGCATTTGTGTGTATAGATCAGGTCCAGACATGATGCTGAGAGCCTGGTGTGGGACCAGACAAGTGATCTGTGGCTTAGGTAAGAACCAAGGCAGCAGGTATGAATTACTGTTTTCAACTATGCCTACATATCTCATCAATGAGTTTATAAACTTTTCAAATATGTATGTGTGTCCCACAATTCATTTTTTACTATGTGAGTAAATATATTTCTCTTTAAAGAAATGGACTTAAGTATATATAAACACTCCTTATGCTTTCAGATGCTATCTCCTTTGAGACCATCTAATTCTTATCTTCTTAAAAATACGAGGACTTCCCTGGTGGTCCCGTGACTAAGATTCTGCACTCTCAATGCAGGGAGCCCAGGGTCAATCCCTGATCAGGGAACTAGATCCCACATACCTCAATAAAGATCAAAGATCTTGCTCACCCCAAATAAGACCCAATGTTGCCAAATAAATGAATAAATATTTAAAAAATAAATATAGAAGCCTAAGTTCTGGAGAGGGTAAGCCATCTGCCTAGAGTCACATAATGGATTAGGGGCAGGGGCAAGATGAGAAGGTGGGCTTGGACCCTGCCTAGGTTATTTTCCACCTGTCCACAGTGAAGGTAAAGCCCCAAGTCTCTTTGCTACTGCGTAGGCAGGAAAGTTTACGTATTTTCTCTCCCAGAGTTAGTTGTCAACATTTAATTCTGGATTGTTTCCAGGTTGGAGCCTTCAAGTTCAGGTCAGCAGAAGCTTGTGAGTTACAGTGAGAAATTTCAAATCTGACACTTGCCAGTTCCCACTGGGCTCCGGGTGAGAAATGGCCCTGGCCTCGTCCATTTTAATGTCACAGTCATCCTAGCGGAAGAGATCACCTCCAGGTAAAGTCATTCAAAACAAAGGCTTGTCATTTTGGTGCCATTCAACCGTGGCGCATCACAGGGCCACTCTGGCTCACCTCCCAGGTTCTGGGTTTCCCAAGCAGTGGGGCTTGAGACAAAGGCCAGTTTTCCTTGTACGTCTTCCCTTCCCACCCAGTGTGGTCGGACATATACCCATGATTACATAGCCATTGACAGAGTTGCAAAGCGCTCAACCTCTAAGAACACTGGACTTGCAGTTCTAGTCTAACTTTGAACCACTCAACCTTTCATGGACTGCCTTTTCTTCATCTTTTTCTTTTTTTGTTTATAAGATGCCCTTTCTGTATCATATACATTTTTTATGTGTTCTTGTTTGTTAATAAGGAAGAGGGAAGAAAAGAATCAATACATTCTTCAATTTACCATTATTTATATGGTGAACTGCCAGTTTCTACATTTTTTAATTCTATTTTAAAATTTTATTGGAGTATAGTTGATTTATAATGCTGTGTTAGTTTCAAGTGTGTAGCAAAGTGATTCAGTGATGCATACATGTATATTCATTCTTTTTCAGGTTCTTTACCCATATAGGTTATTATAGAATATTGAGTAGAGTTCCCTGTGCTGTACAGTGGGCCCTTGTTGGTTACCTATTTCATATATAGTAGTGTGTATATGGGGCTTCCCTGGTGGCTCAGCGGTAAAGAATCCACCTGCAGTGCAAAAGACATAAGAGACACGAGTTCAATCCCTGAGTCCGGAAGATCCCCTGGAGGAGGGCATAGCAACCCACTCCAGTATTCTTGCTTGGAAAATTCCATGAACAAAGGAGCTTGGCAGGCTGTAGTCCATAGGGTTGCAAAGAGTCGGACACGACTTAAACGATTTAGTATGCACAGTGTGTATATGTTAATCCCAAACTTCTAATTTATCTCTCCCCACCCACATTTCCCCTTTGATAACCATAAGTTTGTTTTCAAAAATCTGTGAATCTGTCTTTTAACAAGTTCATTTGTATCATTTCTAAAAAAAATCAGATTCCATATATGAATGATATCATATGATATTTGTCTTTCTCTGACTTCAGTTATTATAAGCTAGGTCCATCCATGTTGCTGTAAATGGCATTATTTCATTCTTTTTATGGCTAAGTAATATTCCACCATGTATGTATACCACATCTTTATCTATTATTCTTCTGTTGATGGCCATTTAGGTTGCTTCCACATCCTGGCTATTGTAAACAGTACTATAGTGAACACTGGGGTGCATGTATCTTTTTGAAGGGGTTGCTGTATCATATGGTAATTCTATTTTTAGGTTTTTAAGAAACTTCCATACTGTTCTCCATAGTGTTGTACCACTTTACGTTTCCACCAACAGTGTAGGAGGGTTAATAGCACTACATCATAACTTGACTTTTGAGGACTAACTGAAATAATCATGAAAGCACTTTGTAAACTATAAATCACAATAGTAGCACAAAGCACCAAATCTTCCGTTTGTGTTAGGCAAACACCTGAATTCCTTTAGGATTCAAAATGCTGGGGAGGTAGGGTGTTTAGTATCCAGAAATGGAGAAAACAGCTTTCTTCTCTGATATCTGTTTAAGTATGTCTCATAGCACCCAGGAAACATGTCATTCTTAGAGGGATCTGCTTTTCTTCATTCTCCCAAAGAACAGAGTAAGAGGAAATTATTGTTAGTCAATAAACACCATGTGCTCATTGATTTATTCCTTCAAAGGACATTCATTAAGCGCTGAGATGTAGCAGGTAATTCACTGAGCTACGTGCCAGGAATACAGAGATTAATATCAACATACATGTATAAACATTTAGAAGAAAGTCTGGAAGGTTGTCCCCCAAAGGTTCCTGCCTGCTCTTTTCCTTAAGCACAGTTAATTTCACGTGCTCTCTTGTGAGTCAAGGTGACTGCAGGTTGGTTCGGGCATCGTGTCTGTGCTGGCATCCTCAGCCACCTCCCCTCGAAAAGCCAAGACAAACACACAAACATGACATTAACCAGCAGAAGCATCGTAGCTCTGCCTTCTTGGGCAACTTTTTGTCTTTGAAGAAACTTTTCGAAAATGATTGAAGAATTCCCTTCACTTCTCCTTTGTCTGAACTGGGTCACATGTCCATTCTAAATCACTGGTAAAGGGAACAGTATCACTGGTTTAGACCAGTGGCTCTCAAAGTGTTCTCCAGGGACCCTGACTATCAGATGGGTCTATGAGGTCAAAACTGTGTTCATAATACTACTAAGATTTTTTTCGCCTTTTATTCTCATTCTCTCACAAGTGTACAGAAAGTACAAAAGATTTATAGATATGAACCTTTTCAGTTTTTTTCTATTTCTATTTTTTCTTTTTTAAATTGAGATATAGTTGATGTACAATATGTTTCAGGTGTACAACATAGTGATTCACAATTCTGAAAGGCTATACTCCATTTATAGTTATTATAAAATGTTGGCTATATTCCCTGTGCTGTACAGTATATACTTGTAGATTATTTTATACATAGCAGTTTGTACCTCTTTAATCCCTGCCCCTATTTTCCCTCTCCCTCCTTCCCCCTCCCCAGTGGTAACCACTGTTTTCTTTTCTTTTTTTTTTTTGAAAGTATTTGTTTGGCTGCAGCACATGGGATCTGGCTGCATCATGCAGGATCTTTTGTTGTGTTGCATGGGCTTTGTTAGTTGCGATGAGCAGGCTTAGTTCTCCACAGCATGTGGTTCCCCAACCAGGGATTGAACCCACATCCCTGGCAGATTCTTAACCACTGGACCACCAGGGATGTCCCCATTATTTTTTTTCCTATATCCTTCCTACTTTTTGAGTTTTGATGTAATAGCAAATCAGAGTGTCAACAATTATATAAAAAGAATACTGAAATACCCCTCTCTTTTCTAACCACCTATCTGTGAGACCACATTTCATACATTTTTTTAAGCAGAACAACATATCACAACAGATTGAATGCAGAAGCAGATATGAAAGTTCAGCTGTCGGTTAAACCAGACACTAAAAGACTTGTTAAAATGTGAAACAATGACATATTTCTCACCAAATATTTTTTGTTTTGGAAAATATATTATTTTTCATAAAAAATGTTATGTGTTAACCTACAACAGGTTTATTATTGTTATTTTAGATGGATTAGTAAATATTTAAAATTTTATTTTGACATCTAATACAGTAATGGAAACAGTGACAGACTTTATTTTGGGGGGGGGGCTCCAAACTCACTGCAGATAGTGACTGCAGCCATGAAATTAAAAGACACTTGTTCCTTGGAAGAAAAGCTATGATCAACCTAGACAGCATATTAAAAAGCAGAGACATTACTTTGCCACCAAAGGTCCGTCTAGTCAAAGCTATGGTTTTTCCAGCAGTCATGTATGGATGTGAGAGTTGGGCTATAAAGAAAGCTGAGTGCTGAAGAATTGATGCTTTTGAAGTATGGTGTTGGAGAAGACTCTTGAGAGTCCCTTGGAGTGCAAGGAGATCCAACCAGTCAGTCCTAAAGGAAATCAGTCCTGAATATTCATTGGAAGGACAGATGCTGAAGTTGAAATGCCAATACTTTGGCCACCTGATGGGAAGAACTGACTCACTGGAAAAGACCCTGATGCTGGGAAAGATTGAAGGTGGGAGGAGAAGGGGACGACAGAAGATGAGATATTTGGATGGCATCACCGACTCTATGGACATGAGTTTGAGGAAACTCTGGGAGTTGGTGATGGACAGGGAAGCCAGGCATGCTGCAGCCCATGGGGTCTCGGGGAGTTGAACATGACTGAGTGACTGAACCGAACAGAACTGAACAGTGAAATTCAGACATAGCCTATTAAACTGAAGCTCTTTGGGCTTTCAGTAATCTTTATGAGTGTAAAGGGGTTCAGAGACCAAAAAGTTTGAACAAGACTAGATATGTCACTGGTCAGGTGTGGGGTGAGGTAGATACCAAACTTTGGCAGGAGGGAAGATACAGGAAAACAGCTATTGGAGAGGAACCCAGCAATGCATATAGCCCCTGTTTCTGAATTTTGGAGTTACTGGCTATTGTTATTACTATTTTTAAAGTTTTTGGCCATACCCCAAGGCATGTGGGATCTTAGCTCCCAACCAGGGGTCAAGCTAGTGTCCCCTGTGGTGGAAGTGCAGAGTCTTAATCACTGGACCACCAGGGAAGTCCCTGGTTATTGTTATTTTTAATTTGAGTTTCTTTATATATTGAATGAACTCTTTAATATTTATTTATTTTTGGCTGCACTGGCGCTTCATTGCTGCTCAGGCTTTTTTGTCTAGTTTTGGGGGCTGCTCTCTAGCTGCATTGCGGTGACTTCTCGTGTTGTGAAGCATGGGCGCTAGGGCACTCAGGCTTCCATAGTTGTAGCTCCCGGGCTCTAGAGCATAGGTTCAATAGTTGTGGCACACGGGCTTAGTGACTTCACGGCATGTGGGATTTTCCCGGACCAGGGATTGAACTGTGTCTCCTGCATTGGCAGGTGGATTCTTTACCACTGAGCCACCACAGAAGCCCTTGAGTGAACTTTTAAAACAAAATATACTGCTTTTATGAGCAGAAGAAAAATCAGTAAGACAATTTTTACTTTGAAATAAATAAATGAAAACAAGGATGAATAAGGTTCCTAGTTACAGAAGCAGAGGAGTAAATCACTGAGGATGGGCCAACTTCGTCTTCCAAAATGCTTGGAAGTGAAGAGAAGGGGAGGGAGTGGTGAGCGTGGAGAGGAGGTGGGAAGGCAGGGAGGAATTCTTTTAAATAAGAGCAATGAAAGCAGCATAAGCCTATGCTGAGGGAAGGATCCAGTGCAGGAAGGGTGGTAGAAGGTAGAAGAGGCAGAGACAACAGATGAAACAAGGTCCTGGAGGAAGGGGCTGCCCAGGAGTAGAGGAGGCGGAGAAAAAGATCTCTCCTCTGGAGACGGGCGAAAGAGAACAGAGATCTTTCAAGGTGAAGTGGAGGGAGTTTGATCCTGTGTCTTTGTGAAGACACTCATGCCAAAAATGGAGCTGTGAAGAAGCCCGGATGATAACCTGTAAGGGGAGTAAGCAGCCTGAGGCAAGAGTGCCAACTCAAAATTCAACAGGCTCAAGACTCTACTTACTAATCATTCTGCTCGTGACGCTTGACTGCTTGATATGCCATGCTGCGGATGTAGACAGACTCATTTCCATTTTTTTCCACCCTTGACTTTCAGGTTTCTTGGAATTTGGATCTCTGGTAGCTCTGATAGTAAAGAATCGGCCTGCAATGCAGGAGACTCGGGTTCGACCCCTGGGTGGGGAAGAGCCCCTGGAGAAAGGAGTGGCAACCCACTAGAGTATTGTTGCCTGGAGAACTACGTGGGCAGAGGAGCCTGGTGGGCCACAGTCCATGGGGTCGCAAAGAGTAGGACATGACTGAGTGACTAATATTGTCCTTGTCAACAGTATCAATTCAAAAAAGGGAAAACAGTAATAATGCTGAGTTTTTCCAGTAGCTCTGAAGCAAATATAAAATTGAACCATTTCTTTGAAGGAAATGTAAATATGATAATTTAATACAGGTTTTGGCAAACAAAGGCAGCAGGGGAAAATCTGCTTTTCACCTATTTTTGTTGAGCCCGAGTTAAGAATGGTTTTTATATTTTTACATAGTTGGGGAAATCAAATGAATATTTTGTGACAGGTGCAAGTTATATGAAATTCAAATTTCAGTGTCCATAAATAATGGTTCATCAGAACACAGACAATTCAGTAGGAACATGCAGATGCAGATAAAATTAAAAGTAAGCTAATTGCAGTGTAAGATTATTTATTAATATATATTGATGGCTGGGAGGGCTTCCAAGGAAAGTGCTTTTCACATTTGGAAGAAGATAAAGGCCACAGGTTGGCAGGAAATGGGAAGGTCACGCCAGGCAAAACTGTTTGCTGAAAGTTCCCTCTGTGCCAGGGATGCTGGGCATCATGGGCAAAGGAGCTTCCCCGAGTGGAGTGACTGGTGTCCGGTGGGTACAGAGGGCAACGCCTTCAACTGAGGTGCCTCCTCTGTTTACCCTGCTGTCTGAGTGCATGTGGATGGAGCTATGAAGTACTGCAGAGGGAATGCAAGTGAAACGTAGGGTCCTGGACCTTACCTGCAGGATACTGCAATCTATCTGGGAGATGAGATTTACTCAGTGCAAAAAGTTAGTGAAAACTCATAGACTATAGTGTTTGGATCTGATGGTATTTGCAATGGCATAGACTGGGTTAAGTATAAAGAATACCTGAACTAAATAAAGGTCTCCCAGTGCTCTTCCAAATGGTCTCCCAAAATGATGGAGGGAAACTTTTGAATGGACATTTTGTTTTTTGGCCCTGCTTAACACTGACTGTGAAGAAAGCTGAGCACCGAAGAATTGATGCTTTTGAACTGTGGTGCTGGAGAAGACTCTTGAGAGTCCCTTGGCCTGCAAGGAGATCCAACCAGTCCATCCTAAAGGAGACCAGTCCTGAGTGTTCATTGGAAGGACTGATGCTGAGGCTGAAACTCCAATACTTTGGCCACCTCATGCGAAGAGTTGACTCATTGGAAAAGACCCTGATGCTGGGAGGGATTGGGGGCAGGAGGAGAAGGGGACGACAGAGGATGAGATGGCTGGATGGCATCACCGACTCAATGCACATGAGTTTGGGTGAACTCTGGGAGTTGGTGATGGACAGGGAGGCCTGGCATGCCGAGATTCATGGGGTCGCAAAGAGTGGGACACGACTGAGTGACTGAACTGAACTGAACTGAACACTGTTCAGACAGCACAGCTGTGAGGCCCAACCCCTCTTTCCAAATATTTCTTTTTTCTCTCTTTGTCTTTACCTCCTTTTTCTCTCTCCACTCCTCCCTTCCAGTCTCCCCTTCATGTCCCTTTTACCACTTCCTTCCTTTCTTGCTCTTTTCTGGTCCTTTTTCTCTCCTTTTGTCTTGATGAAAGAAGGAAAACATAAGAACGAAATAAAAAATGTTCATTTGCAACAAGAGATTAGTACTAAATGAAAAGACATTCCTCCCCTTTAAGAAACAAATTTAATCATCTCTAATCTCTAACTACTTTCATTCCTACTGTTTATATGGGCATAATTTTACATAGCTGCTATCATAAAGTCTATATCAAAGCAATTTTTGCTGAAGGCAGAAATTAGAGATGTAGTGCATTCTCCTGAGTTTTAATGGTCCACTGCTCACTTAACCCCAAGTCAGTGCTGCAATAAACAGACACTTTCATTGCAATAGGGTGCCAGTGATCTCTATAAAGAAGAAGAATACAAGGGGGAAAATGCATCCACTCTCCAAACAATGCCATAGGGTAGAATGCTCTCAGGACTGCCTTATCTTCCCTGCAGGAAACCAACCTGCCAAATTGACAGAGTCCCCATACCTGACTAAAGACCCTCACTCTCTCTTCCCCTTCCTCCAGTAGTGTGCCAAAAAATAAGCCTGTGGAAGGCATGGGCTGCTTAAACTTTCATTTTATCTAAGTGCCAATTTGAGAATCTGTGATTAGCCGCCTGCAAAATCACTTAACCCAATTTTGATTCTTTAGAGAAAATTTGTGCTTAGCCAACCAAACCTTCCATTGGATGCCAGCTTCTGGGGCTACAAGTTTGAGAGACAACAAAACAAAAATAACTCCTGAGTGAACCAGCAGGTACTTTCACTTAAATCTTGAATGAACAATCAGTCTGGGTCTAGGGATTTTCTTATTTAATCTTCATCATAACTCTGTGGTTGTTGTTGTTTAGTCACTCAGTTGTGTCCCAGTCTTTGTGACCACATGGGCTGAAGCCTATCAGGCTCCTCTGTCCATGGGATTTCCCAGGCAAGAATACTGGAGTGGGTTGCCATTTCCTTCTCCAGGGGATCTTCCTTACCCAGGAAGTCAACCTGAGTCTCCTGTATTGACAGGTGGATTTTTTTTTTTACCACTGAGCCACCTAGGAAACCCAACTCTGTGGTACAGGTAATATAATTATCTCATTTTCCAGAGGGGGAAACTAAGGCTTAGTTGCATATCAGAATTATGCAAGTGAGTCATGATGGAATCAGTTCCAGCTGAAACAGTTTGACTCCTGCCTAGGCAGACTAACTCTTGAGTTTGTATCCTGAACCTTCACATCATGCTGCTTCCGCAGACCTTGCTGGAGAGCCATCTCCTCTGTGAAACACCCCCTGCCTACCTGCCTCCCCGACTACCTTGCATCCTCCCAGAACATCCTCAAACTTTTGTAGGACCCTCATCAGAGCTCTTATTTGTGCTCTGGCTTCCCAAAGTCAGGGGATATGTCATTTTAAAAAATTATTTGGCTGCACTGGGTCTTCTTTGCAGCACATGGGCTTTCTCTAGTTGCTGAGAGCATGCTCTCTGGTTGCCCTGAGACTTGTGGGATCGTAGTTCCCTGACCAGGGATGAAACACACATCCCCCTACATTGAAAGGCAAGTTCTTGACTACTGAACCACCAGGGAAGTCCCTGGAGATATGCCATTTTGATCTTTATAGTCCCAACATGTAGCTCAAGGTATTTTTTCAGTAGTTGTTGGTAGGCTGCTGTGGATGGTCTACAAAACACATTCTGTTACCATGAAGGGTCTTAGAGAGCAAGTGTTTGTTCTTCATGGTGCCAACTTGTATTTTCAAAACTCACTTTCTTTTAGTCATTCCTTCTTCCCTCCTTTTGTTAGACCTTGGAACTCTTTTCCCTAATTGCAACCTCTCTCACAATTGCCCTTCCCTCCTTCATCCATCACATAACATGAATTTATTTTGGACTTTGGTTTAATATGTTTCTCTTGGGAGACTGTGAGATCTTTCCTTTGTTATTCATATTTGTTCGTTAGAGACTACAAATTCTAAAACAGAATAAACTTTGTAATAAATCTTGGAAGAGGACTACCCTGGTGGTCGGTTAAGAATCCACCTGCCAATGCAGGAGACACGGATTTGATCCCTGGTCTGGGAAGATCTCAAAAGCCACAGAGCAACTAAGCCCGTGCACCACAACTACTGAGAGCCTGTGAGCCACAGCTGCTGAGCCCACGTGCCTAGAGCCTGTGCGCTGCAACAAGAGAAGGTACTGCAATGAGAAACCCAAGCACTGCAGCGAAGGGTAACCCCTGCTCTCTGCACCTGGAGAAAAGCACACTCGCAGCAACAAAGCCCCAGCACAACCAAGAATAAATAAATTAAATAAACCTTTACAAAAATCTTGTAAGAGGACCTTAAATCTAGAAGATGCTTATTAAATTAACAAATACAATTCTCCTGGCACATCTTTCAACGTAGCACCGTACGCAATTCAACATTCTGTCATGATTCATTCATTCATTTATTGAGTAAGTGAATAAATGGCTATTACAGCAAAGTCACATGTTATAGGCTGAGAATACAAAGATAAAACTGATAGAAACTTAGCCTTCAGGAAGCATATGTCTACAAAAAGAAAGAATCTTCCATCAAGAAGAAACAAAGAATGCAATGACCATCCCCAGCCGAACAAATTAGAGAAGACTTCAAGGAGGAAAAGGACTTTGCACAAGGCCTTAAGAATCAGTAATATTTAGAAATTTGGCAAGGAAATAGACAGAAGGGCATTCCAGATGGAGGAAAGAATTTGAACAAAAGCAAGAAAGTGGGAAAGCCTGGGGCATGTACTTGGAACAGAGAAAAGTTCACTTGCTGGGGCATGGAGTGTGGAGAAAAGAAGGGTAAGAAGTGGTGATGGGAGTGTTTGTGAATGCCAGGTGATGAAGCGATCCAAAAGGGGCTCAGGACATCAGACCACTGGAAGCCTTCCCCTAACTCATGTTGCTCATGAGTGCCGTCTCTTTACCAACCAATGAAGGCCTCACAAGACCCTGGGCAACATGGGATTGGCTGGTGTGTGGTTTCTAACACCAGCCACCTCCTAGCAGATACTTCTACCTTGGTGCAAATTTTCACTTCTGGAAAGATAATTCACATCATAATTATGAGTGACTTTTGCACTTATGTAGCCTGGTGCACACAAGGATTGCATTAACACAATATTAGGAGCTTCTGTATAAACTTGGGAGGAGACTGTCACCAGGTTCTCCTTCCCACCATCAAATGCTTCCCATCACTCACCTCCACTACAAGATAGGAATGAAACCCAAGGCAGTTTGAGCAGCAGACAGTAGATTCAAGGTATCCAGGGGCTTGATTGTCTGTGTTACAGTTGGAGGCAGTGTTCCAGATGCAGGGAGATGGTGCCTTAGGAAGGACATATCCAGACAGGAAAGCATTATTGCTGTTGAATCGTTACCAAGAGCTTGTTGTGTGTGGCACAGAGCTGGCTACTATACACAGGAAGCATTCTCTCTGAACCTGAGTAGATTTCTTTGCTTCCCTAGGCTTCAGTTTCCTTATCTGTTATATGGTGGTAGAGGGGGAGAGCTTGCCATCACCCACAGTGCAAGAATATTATGATCTTTAAGGTAAAAGACTTAGCAGTTGCTAACATATAAGTGGTACTCAATAAATAGTAAAGGTTGTATTGCTAAAAATTTAAAGACACTTATATTTTATTATGGACTTCTCTGGTGGCTCAGTGGTCAAGAACCTGTCTGCCAGGTTCAATCCCTCACTCAGGAAGATCCCTTGGAGAAGGAAATGGCAACCCATGCCAGTATTCTTGCCTGGGAAATCCCATGGACAGAGGAGCCTGGCAGACTATGGTCCATGGGATCGCAAAAGAGTTGGACACAGCCTAGCAACTATATAACAGCAACACTATTTTATTATCTGTGTGCTTTTTTATATACATACATCTACAAACATACATATAGATGCATAGTGATTTTTCACAGTATCTGATGAGATAGGGAGGGAAACTTCCCAAAGAAATTAATCCCATGGAGCAGAAGATGCATTTACCTGAGGTCACACGTGAGTGGATGGCTTGGGTCAGAACCCAAGGCTCCCTTTTCCTAAGACCAGGCTCCTTTCCACACAGCATGGTACCCAAATGCACTTCAAGACCACCTGTATATAATTATAAATGAGAATCAGGAAATGAGCTGAGACAATTCTATGACCAGAGAAGGCAGGGAAAGGAAACTCAGTTCTCCTTCAGGTTGCTGTTTTGACAAGGTATGTCTAGTTTTTCTGCACCTTATACTTAGAGGCTGCTTTATAAGATGTCAATCATCTTCCTCTCCTCTCTTCCAGGCTTTCTTTAAATTGTGAGTGAGGTTTCGTCAGAGACAGGAGCCCCGAACTGCGTTCACTTTTTAGATAAAAGCCAGACTCAGCTGAGGGCAGAGCCTCTGTGTGTTCTTCATGGCTAGGGTGCATCTCATTTCATCTGTGTCTCACCAGCACCCAGCACCTCATAGGCTGTGTATTCTCAGGGCACCTTGAAGAGCTGTCATGGGCTTTAGTTTTAAGTATCAAGGTCCACGGGTCCGGTTATCCCGGGATTGGCTGGAGGACAGGAGCCAGGCAACAAACTCAGAGGGATGGGGCAGCAGGCAGGCAAGAAGGAAATGGGTCAAACCAGGCTGATCCAGAGGAGCAGCCAGCAAAGCGCAGAGGCCCAGAAGAAGGGAGTGTCTGAGAAGCAGTTGAGAGCAGGGGCGCCCTTGCTCCAGGCCAGAGACCCTGCTGAACTCCCTGGCTGCTCCAGCTGGCTTTCTGCCCTCTTACTTCACATTCTAACGTTCTGGTCCAGAAGAACATTAACAGAAAGGCGTGACCTGGATGTCTCAGAGCACTGAGGCAAATAAACCCAGAAAAAAGGAGAGGGCCAAAAATCTTTGGTTAGATAATTTGACTAGGATTACACTGTTACAGTAACTGGGAAGTTGCCAGGTGGACTGCCGTAAGGGTGGTGTCATCTGCATATCTGAGGTTTTTGATATTTCTCCCGGCAGTCTTAATTCCAGCTTGTGCTTCATCCAGCCCAGCGTTTCGCATGATGTACTCTGCATATAAGTTAAATAAGCAGGGTGACCATATATAGCCTTGACATATATATTTCAGACTGGAACTAGTCTGTTGTTCCATGTCCAGTTCTAACTGTTGCTTCTTGACCTGCATACAGATTTCTCAGGAGACAGGTCAGGTGGTGTGGTATTCCCATCTCTTTAAGAATTTTCCACAGTTTGTTGTGATCCACACAATCAAAGGCTTTGACATAGTCAATAAAGCAGAAGTAAATGTTTTTCTGGAACTCTCTTGCTTTTCCGTTGATCCAATGGATGTTGGCAATTTGATCTCTGGTTCCTCTGCCTTTTCTAAATCCAGCTTGAATATCTGGAAGTTCATGGTTCACGTACTTTTGAAGCCTGGCTTGGAGAATTTTGAGCATTACTTTGCTAGCGTGTGAGATGAGTGCAATTGTGCAGTAGTTTGAACATTCTTTGGCATTGCCTTTCTTTGGGACTAGAATGAAAACTGACCTTTTCCAGTCCTGTGGCCAATGCTGAGTTTTCCAAATTTGCTGGCATATTGAGTGCAGCACTTTAATGGCATCACCTTTTAGGATTTGAAATAGCTCCGTGAGAGACTTCATTTTTGGGGGTTCCAAAATCACTGCAGATGGTGACTGCAGCCATGAAATTAAAAGACACTTGCTCCTTGGAAGAAAAGCTATGATCAACCTAGACAGCATATTAAAAAGCAGAGACATTACTTTGCCACCAAAGGTCCGTCTAGTCAAAGCTATGGTTTTTCCAGCAGTCATGTATGGATGTGAGAGTTGGGCTATAAAGAAAGCTGAGTGCTGAAGAATTGATGCTTTTGAAGTATGGTGTTGGAGAAGACTCTTGAGAGTCCCTTGGAGTGCAAGGAGATCCAACCAGTCAGTCCTAAAGGAAATCAGTCCTGAATATTCATTGGAAGGACAGATGCTGAAGCTGAAATGCCAATACTTTGGCCACCTGATGGGAAGAACTGACTCATTTGAAAAGACCCTGATGCTGGGAAAGATTGAAGGCGGGAAGAGAAGGGGACGACAGAGGATGAGATGTTTGGATGGCATCACCGACTCTATGGACATGAGTTTGAGTAAGCTCCCGGAGTTGGTGAGGGACAGGGAAGCCAGGCGTGCTGCAGTCCATGGGGTCGCGGGGAGCAGGACATGACTGAGCGACTGAACTGAGCTGAACGAGTGGACTAGTTGTCATGGTATTCTTTTTGCAGCAGTCAGTGGATGAAAACAGGTTCCTGAAAACAGGTTCCCACCTTGAGTGTGACACAGCACTGTGGCTCAAGAAACCATAGAAAAGAACTAAAAATTTCATATCCAGGAGCTAATAAGATTCAAGCTGAAGAAAATCAGGTCATAGACTTGAGGGAACTTAACTTGAACTTTTAAACTTAGATTTCTTTTTTTCTTTTAGTTAGACTTGCAACAAAAAATAGGCAAGAGAAAGTGATGGACAGAGGCCTTCAGACCTTACGTCTAACTTTCCTCCCTGATGCTGCAGTGTGAACCCCAGATTCTTTTTTTTTAATTTTTATTTATGTATGGCTATGCTGGGTATTCATTGCTGCTTCCCTGGTGGCTCAGATGGTAGAGCCTGCCTGCAATGTGGGAGACCTGGCTTCAGTCCCTAGGTTGGGAAGATCCCCTGAAGAAGGAAATGACAACCCACTCCAGTATTCTTGCCTGGGAAATTCCAAGGAGAAAGGAGCCTGGTGGCTCCAGTCCATGGGACTTTTGCGACTATAGTCGCAAAAAGGCAGACACAACTGAGTGACTAATACTTTCACTTTACTTTCTGGGTCTTCGTTGCTGCCCATAGGCTTTCTCTAGATGCGACAAGCAGAAGCTACTCCTGCATTGGCAGGTGGGTTCTTAACCACTGGACCACTTGGAGAGTCTGAATGCCAGATTCTAACAGCATCATTGAAAAAAATAAGAAGAAGTCAAAGTACTCTTGTGTTTTTCCATGCTAATACCCACCAAATAAGCAGGCAGAATGGAGGTCCCAGAGCCCCAGCAAGTAACCACCTCTGCCTCCAGGGCAGAAAAAGTCAAGGGCTCAAATTAAAGTGTTATCTTACAATAGAAGTGTGAAAAACTGCTGTACCCTTTTCTAGCAACCCCAATAAGCTCATGTATTTCATTTTGAGGTGCTAAACATTGCCAGAAAGAGGGCTTCCTAAGGGTATTTAGGTCAAATGCTAGGATTCCTTTTAACCCTTCGGTGTTCCAGCTGAATTCCAAAGACTCTAAACCGAAATCCTAAAACTGGAACCTTAAGAGTCATCACTAATATTGTGGTTTTTAGAAAAACCACCTGATTTTAGAGCTGCAGTGTCTCTTTCTGCCCCCCTAAAATGACCCCTGTGGGAAGCTTCCGCCACATTGTGCAGCGGCCTGCCCCTCCCTACTCCTTTCCTATCTGCGGTTATATCCTGGCTGGCTCCCTGATGGGGGAGGATTCCCTTTCTTGTTTGGTCACTCCCCAGAGAATTATATCAGGTTGAAAGATAAAGGGAAAGGCATCTCTTCCAAGCTTTTTTACCCAGGCAGGTCTCTGCAGGCCATTGGGAAGTCCTAAACCTGCCACTAAAAGACAACTGTCAAAGGAGCCAACTCAGAAGCAGAGTAGAATAGTGGCTGCCAGGAGTTGGAGGGTGGAGGAATAGAGGAGATGTTGGTCAAAGGGTAGAAATTCCAGCGATAAGATAAAGTTTGGGGATCTAATGCATAGCATGGTGACTGTAATTAGCATTATTATATATTTAAAATTGTTACAAGGGTAGGTGTTATCATCTCACATACACCCTCAGATCTTAATTATATGAGGGGATGGAAGTGTTGATTAACTTTATTGTGGTCATCATTTTGCTATATCAGATCAGATCAGTCGCTCAGTCGTGTCCGACTCTTTGCGACCCCATGAATCGCAGCACGCCAGGCCTCCCTGTCCATCACCAACTCCCGGAATTCACTCAGACTCACGTCCATCGAGTCAGTGATGCCATCCAGCCATCTCATCCTCTGTTGTCCCCTTCTCCTCCTGCCCCCAATCCCTCCCAGCAACAGAGTCTTTTCCAATGAGTCAACTCTTCCCATGAGGTGGCCAAAGTACTGGAGTTTCAGCTTTAGCATCATTCCTTCCAAAGAAATCCCAGGGCTGATCTCCTTCACAATGGACTGGTTGGATCTCCTTGCAGTCCAAGGGACTCTCAAGAGTCTTCTCCAACACCACAGTTCAAAAGCATCAATTCTTCGGTGCTCAGCCTTCTTCACAGTCCAACTCGCACATCCATACATGACCACAGGAAAAACCATAGCCTTGACTAGACGAACCTTTGTTGGCAAAGTAATGTCTCTGCTTTTGAATATGCTATCTAGGTTGGTCATAACTTTCCCTCCAAGTAGTAAGCATCTTTTAATTTCATGGCTGCAGTCACCATCTGCAGTGATTTTGGAGCCCAGAAAAATAAAGTCTGACACTGTTTCCACTGTTTCCCCATCTATTTCCCATGAAGTGATGGGACCGGAAGCCATGATCTTCGTTTTCTCAATGTTGAGCTTTAAGCCAACTTTTTCACTCTCCACTTTCACTTTCATCAAGAGGCTTTTGAGTTCCTCTTCACTTTCTGCCATAAGGGTGGTGTCCTCTGCATATCTGAGGTTATTGATATTTCTCCCGGCAATCTTGATTCCAGCTAGTGTTTCTTCCAGTTCAGCGTTTCTCATGATGTACTCTGCATATAAGTTAAATAAACAAGGTGACAATATACAGCCTTGATGAACTCCTTTTCCTATTTGGAACCAGTCTGTTGTTCCATGTCCACTTCTAACTGTTGCTTCCTGACCTGCATACAAATTTCTCAAGAGGCAGATCAGGTGGTCTGGGATTCCCATCTCTTTCAGAATTTTCCACAGTTTATTGTGATCCACACAGTCAAAGGCTTTGGCATAGTCAATAAAGCAGAAGTAAATGTTTTTCTGGAACTCTCTTGCTTTTTCCATGATCCAGCAGATGTTGGCAATTTGATCTCTGGTTCCTCTGCCTTTTCTAAAACCAGCTTGAACATCAGGAAGTTCACGGTTCACATATTGCTGAAGCCTGGCTTGGAGAATTTTGAGCATTATTTTACTAGCGTGTGAGATGAGTGCAATTGTGTGGTAGTTTGAGCATTCTTTGGCATTGCCTTTCTTTGGGATTGGAATGCAAACGGACCTTTTCCAGTCCTGTGGCCACTGCTGAGTTTTCCAAATTTGCTGGCATATTGAGTGCAGCACTTTCACAGCATCATCTTTCAGGATTTGAAATAGCTCAACTGGAATTCCATCACCTCCACTAGCTTTGTTCATAGTGATGCTTTCTAAGGCCCACTTGACTTCACATTCCAGGCTGTCTGGCTCTAGGTCAGTGATCACACCATCGTGATTATCTGGGTCATGAAGATCTTTTTTGTACAGTTCTTCTGTGTATTCTTGCCATCTATTCTTAATATCTTCTGCTTCTGTTAGGTCCATACCATTTCTGTCCTTTATCGAGCTCATCTTTGCATGAAATGTTCCTTTGGTATCTCTGATTTTCTTGAAGAGATCCCTAGTCTTTCCCATTCTGTTGTTTTCCTCTATTTATTTGCATTGATCGCTGAAGAAGGCTTTCTTATCTCTTCTTGCTATTCTTTGGAACTCTGCATTCAGATGTTTATATGTTTCCTTTTCTCCTTTGCTTTTCACTTCTCTTCTTTTCACAGCTATTTGTAAGGCCTCCCCAGACAGCCATTTTGCTTTTTTGCATTTCTTTTCCATGGGGATGGTCTTGATCCCTGTCTCCTGTACAATGTCACGAACCTCATTCCATAGTTCATCAGGCACTCTATCTATCAGATCTAGGCCCTTAAATCTATTTCTCACTTCCACTGTATAATCATAAGGGATTTGATTTAGGTCATACCTGAATGGTCTAGTGGTTTTCCCTACTTTCTTTAAGTCTGAATTTGGCAATAAGGAGTTCACGGTCTGAGCCACAGTCAGCTCCTGGTCTTGTTTTTGCTGACTGTATAGAGCTTCTCCATCTTTGGCTGCAAAGAATATAATCAATCTGATTTCGGTGTTGACCATCTGGTGATGTCCATGTGTAGAGTCTTCTCTTGTGTTGTTGGAAGAGGGTGTTTGTTATGACCAGTGCATTTTCTTGGCTAAACTCTATTAGTCTTTGCCCTGCTTCATTCTGTATTCCAAGGCCAAATTTGCCTGTTACTCCAGGTGTTTCTTGACTTCCTACTTTTGCATTCCAGTCCCCTATAATGAAAAGGACATCTTTTTGGGGTGTTAGTTCTAAAAGGTCTCGTAGGTCTTCATAGAACCGTTCAACTTCAGCTTCTTCAGCGTTACTGGTTGGGGCATAGACTTGGATTACTGTGATATTGAATGGTTTGCCTTGGAAACGAACAGAGATCATTCTGTTGTTTTTGAGATTGCATCCAAGTACTGCATTTAGGACTCTTTTGTTGACCGTGATGGCCACTCCATTTCTTCTGAGGGATTCCTGCCCGCAGTAGTGAGGGATTCCTGCCCGCAGTAGTAGATATAATGGTCATCTGAGTTAAATTCACCCATTCCAGTCTATTTCAGTTCGCTGATTCCTAGAATGTCGACATTCACTCTTATCATCTCTTGTTTGACTGCTTCCAATTTGCCTTGATTCATGGACCTGACATTCCAGGTTCCTATGCAATATTGCTCTTTACAGCATCGGACCTTGCTTCTCTCACCGGTCACATCCTCAGCTGGGTATTGTTTTTGCTTTGGCTCCATCCCTTCATTCTTTCTGGAGTTATTTCTCCACTGATGTCCAGTAGCATACTGGGCACCTATTGACCTGGGGAGTTTCTCTTTCAGTATCCTATCATTTTGCCTTTTCATACTGTTCATGGGGTTCTCAAGGCAAGAATACTGAAGTGGTTTGCCATTCCCTTCTCCAGTGGACCACATTCTGTCAAATCTCTCTACCATGACCTGCCCGTCTTGGGTTGCCCCACAGGCATGGCTTAGTTTCATTGAGTTAGACAATATACATATATATATATATATATATATATACACTTAATCATCACATTGTACACCTTAAATGTACACTGTTATATGTCAATAATAGCTCAGTAAAGGCGGAAACAAACACAAACAAAATAAAGACCAGAATTGTAACAAAGTGGATGATGGTATTTCCTGGGGTTTTTTCCCTAAAGGTTTTCAGTATAGAGAAGTCACTTAAACTGTAATTTAAATATCAAAGCAAAATGGTTCGAGGAGAACCCCTGGCTTGTAGGAAAACACATTATTAATCACAGGGGCATTTTACCTGGGAAGTGGCTGAGTCTGAAGCGTGATAGAAGCTGTGCACAGGTATGTGCCTGCGGCCTGGTAATGGTGGTAGGGCGCAGGAAAGATGCGCACACTTTTAACCATCATTTTAAAAAAGTCCTTGAGAATGAATCAGTCTGTCAAGAAATTATAAGCAATCCACTTTTCATCCTGGAAAGATAAGTAAAATCAACTCTCTGTTTCTGCCCTAACACCAACAGTAACTAAGCCCTAAGAAGCCTCAGCTCCTTAGGGTCATTCAGGAAGGGTCATTCAGACACCAACTAGCTACTTTTGGTGCTTAGTGTGAGGAGTTTGAGTTAAGAAAATTCAGTAGGCTGGCTTATACACAGTTATACACAGAAATCAGTACCTTTCATTTATACAAACAACAAGCATCTGATAAAAGATCTATTTTATAACAAATTTTTAAAAAAGAAGGGAATAAACTTAATATGCAAGATGAATAAAACATTCAAATGCTGAAACTAAACTGACTGGGAAACTTGGTAAGTGAAAAGGCTTACCATGTTCTTTGTCTGTCAGAGCATTATTAAGATGTCAATTCTCTCTTGCATGTGTGCATGCGTGCTCAGTCTTGTCTGACTCTTGGACTGTATGTGACCCTCTGGACTGTAGCCCACCAGGCTCCTCTGTCCATGGACTTTTCCAGGCAAGAATACTGGAGTGGGTTGCCATTTCCTCCTCCAGGAAATCTTTCCCACCCAGGGATCGAACCTAATGTCTCTTGTGTCTCCTGCATTGGCAGGTGAATTCTTTACCACTGAGCCATCTGTATCTATAAATTTAATGCACTGTCACTGGAAATACCAAGTTTTTTTTAACCAGTCAAACTGATTCTAGACTTGATATGGAAAATAAATATGTAAGAGTATCCTTAAAATGTTTTAAGTGAAATTTAATGGGAGTGCAAACTTTAACAGATACTAAATATACTCTAAAGTTACATTAATATAAATCATGTAATACTCATGCAATGAATAAACAGATCTTGAAATAGAAAAAATTTTTGAGAACCACAAATACATATGGCAAATTAGTATATAATCAAGTTGGAATCACTAATACCCACTGACGTTTATGTAGAGAAAGAGATTATGGAATGGATGGCTCAGGGATGATAAGATAACCATTTAGGGAAATGATTAAGATGAAACCATAACACTAGAATAATCTCCAAATGAGTCAGAGATTTATATGTGAAACATTGGACTGTAAACTTATCAAAAGAAACCTGGGAAAGTTCTTTTATAATCCCAGTAGAGAAAGTCCTTTCTAACTATGATACAACACTAGAAGCCATAGAAGAAAATAGTGACAAACTCAATAACATCAAATGAAAAATCCAACTATTAAAAATCATCATAAACAAAGTCAAAAAAAAATAACCTAAGGAAAATATTTGCAACTTATATCTTAGACTAACAAACCAATAACAAATTTGACAGGATATGAACACACAGTTCTGCCAAAACAATGTATATATATTATTCTCAAATATGTGAAAAAATGCTTCACCTCAGTAATATTAAAAAAAATACAAGTAAAAACTACAATGAGATACTATCTCCCCTCTCAAAGTTCAAACTTTTCACAACCCTGCTTTCGTGTTGGCAAGCACTCTCATATATCACTGGCAGGGGTGGAACTTGCTACAACTCTCCGCAAGGAAAGTAATGCCTCAAAAACTTCAAAAATAATAAACGTGTCTGTCTTTTGACCAACCAGTTTCACTTCTAGGAATTCATCCTACTTAGTCATACAAAATTATATATGTATATAGTTGCAGACTAGAAACCATGTAAATAAATATTAATAAGAGAATAGCTAAATAATTATGGTATATTTATCCAGTGGAATAGTATGTAACCTGGTGGCTCAGACGGTAAAGCGTCTGCCTGCGATGTGGGAGACCCAGGTTTGATCCCTTGGTCAGGAAGATCCCCTGGAGAAGGAAATGGCAACCCACTCCAGTACTCTTGCCTAGAAAATTCCATGGATGGAGGAGCCTGGTGGGCTACCATCCATGGGGTCACAAAGAGTCGAACATGACTGACTGACTTCACTTGTAAACAACAGCGAGGGAGCCCTTAAAGCAAGTTGCGAGACAGTGTAGAATAGTCTACCGTTTATTGAAAAAACAAAACAGAATATATAAATATAGTTGATAGTATACTGGAAGTTATAGAAGTTGACTTTGGGGAGGAAAACTAGGTGTCTGGGACAGCAGCAGAAGGTAAAATCTTCAGAATATACAGTTTTAACTTTTTGAATTTGAACCAACTGGATGTATTGTCTATTTTTAAAAATTAGCAAATGCAATTTTAAAAGATTTTACTGGATATGAAGAATGACAAGACAAACAAAAATTAACAGATGTGCCTATAATGCATAAATGTCAGTGCACAAACAGACCCAGTATATGCTCTTAGCCTGCAGACTGTGGAACAAAGTGACTTCAGTGGCGTGATATGATGGAAAGAGCTTGGAATATGGAGCTACCATTGCATAACATCTAAAAATGTGATTCTCCTACAAGATAGGGTTGTGATGATTATTAAATAAGATGTGTGTGTGTCAATTTTACACACTTAGTCCTATACAAAACTATACAAATATTTAGTATCAGGATGGGGTTGTGTCATCCCAACCTGGCACTTCTTTCAAGCTCTATTTTGAGAGTCAGTTCTCTTAACTTCATCAGGGAAAGCGTTCTGGAAAAAATGACCTTGAATAGCAATATAAGAAGAGGAAAAGATGTCATGTGGTTGTCAGGAGGTGGGAGGTTATCCCAGACATAAGTGACAGTTTGGACAAAGTCTCAGAGAAAGGAAAGGGTGAGACCATCCCAGGAGACCACAAAACCGCCAACCTCACAAGCTGACGGGAGATGAGAGCCGACAGGTCCGATGGGCACACGTTGCAACATCATAATAACTCACCTATCCCAAGAAACATCAGGGTGACTCCCATCAACATCTCCCCCAAATGCCTCTAAAAACAGAAGGAAGAAAATAACTCTCTAAATAGGCCACTACAATTGGGACACTTCTTTAAAATTGTTTTCTTCATAAATTCATGAAAATTTTACATTCTATTTCATCACATTCCCAAGATTATTTTAATATTAAGAATAGGGACTTCCCTGGTGGTTCAGTAGTTACGACTTTGCCTTCCAGTGCAGTGGGTATGTGTTCAATCCCTGGTTGGGAAGCTGGGATCCCACATGCCTAAGTGGCCAGAAAACCAAAACATGGAACAGAAGCAATATTGTAACAAATTCAACAAAGTCTTTAAATAAATAAAAGATAGGTCTTAAAAAAAAAGCATCCTGCTTAAAAAGAAGAATACCACCACCACCACCAGCCCTGCCCCTAAGAAAAGATCTTTGGTAAAACTGATTTACACCAAGATGTTTCATGTTTATTCTATGGTTGAGCGTCCTAGTCAAGAGGCTTGCTTATCCTAGTCTGAAAACACCGTCCTCTTAGCACCTTACTGTGATAAGGTTCAGTAGTCATGTATGGATGTGTGAGAGTTGGACCATAAAGAAGGCTGAACACTGAAGAATTGATGTTTTTGAATTGTGGGGCTGGAGAAGATTCTTGAGGGTCCCTTGGACAGTAAGGAGGTCAAACCAGTTGATCCTAAATGAAATCAACCCTGAATATTCATTGGAAGGACTGATGCTGAAGCTGAAGCTCCAATACTTTAGCCACCTGATTAGACAGGTCAACTCATTGGAAAAGACCCTGATGCTGGGAAAGACTGAGGGCAAGGGGAGAAGGGGATGACAGAGGTGAGATGGTTAGATAGCATCACTGACTTAATGGGCATGAATTTGAGCAAACTTAGGGAGACAGAGAAAGACAGGAAGGCTGGCATGCTGCAGTCTGTGGATTGCAAAGAGCTGGACACGACTAAGCAACTAAACAACAACAATGATATGGTTTATGACATCTCAGGGAAAAAGGCTACTGCACAGAAGCTTCCACACTTGACTGAGGTCCTCTTGGGCACTTAAGGAACCAGAACTTGGAAAAGGGCCAAGTAGAGGGCCTGCCATAGGCAGAAATTCCATTCCAGCCTTCTCTGCAGGCCCTCCTCTTTGCAAAGACTCCCACCACCCATGAGCCCCGCCTGATGCCTTCTTGACCCTCGAAGGACTAACTGGTTTAGGGAGATTTATGACTACTTGATTTGGTCCAAAATTCCTCATTCTTTTGACTCCTTTAATTTCTCTGCTGCATCATTGGGTATGGAAGTAGAGCCCTAGAAGGGGAAGAGGCAGGAGAGGTGGGCGGTGCTTGAGATTCAGAACAGAGATTTATTTCCATGCGAGGGACAAGTGGTCTGAAACCTGTGACTTGGAGACCACCCAGAATCAATGCCTCCCACCTGCACACAACCCCTTCTACCATGCACATATTTCTGCTCTCTGGAGCCTCACTCCCTGGGGCAGAATTATTATTTGTTGATGATTAGGACCAGGCTGCTGAACGCAGAAGGGACTCAAGTAAACTCAGACTGCAGCCCTCCTAACTGGCTCGCGTGTTGTGAGTTTCTCTTTATTAGAAGCTGCATATTTTGCTCAGAGACTTGGTGACTAAATTAATGAGTGCCTCTTTGTGTCTCAAAGGGGAATTAAGGGTAAGCCGATGACTCTTCTTTGATCCGTTCTTCCCTCAGAGCTTGTTTTTATTACCATCAAAGGGGCTGGTGGATTACAAAATAGTTCAGAAGAGTGCATAATATATCTTTTCCCATTTGTTTCAGAATGGTGGAGGCTGTGGAGCCAGGCAAAAATGAAATAGGTAAAAAGGATTAAATGCTGCAGCTAACTGTCAAAATTAGGTATCAGGAATGTGGGAGATCTTCACACTATCTCCTCTATTTTTTTTTTTTTAGGTTGGAAATTTTCTGTAAGAGATTTTTAAGAAATCCCTGCCCTTGTGGTGCTTATATTGTCTTTCTCATTCTTTGCTTCATCCTTTGGTGGCTGGTCCAGGAGCACACGCTTCCCAGGTGGCTCGGTGGCAAAGAATCCACCTGCCAAGCAGGAAGCAAGGATTCGATCCTTGGGTTGGGAAGATCCACTGGAGGAGGAAATGGCAACCCACTCCAGTACTCTTGCTTTGGGAAATCCCACGGACAGAGGAGCCTGGTGGGCTACAGTCCATGGGGTCACAAAGAGTCAGATATGACTTACTGACTAAAGAACAACAAAACCCTGAGCACAGATTCCACTATTGAGTTTCTGCAGAGGGCTCCCTGGCAGGACTCTGACTTCACCTATTGGCAGACCTTTTGCAAATCTGAGAAGTTTCTCCAAGTGGGGAAGGAGAGAGGGAGGAAAAGGGGATGGGAGAGGGAAGACCAAGACCCCTCACTTACAGGATCAGCACCCCCCAGGAGCAACTAAGACCAATTCTGAGCAAAGATGAGAGCTACTACTCTTCACTTAACTAATGGCTGAGAACCAGAATCCAAAGTGAAATCTAAAAATACAGACTTCCAGGCTCCACCCACATCACCTTGGGGTTGGAGAGGTAGGAATACATCAGTTTAAAAGCTCCCTTCTGTTGTATCACCCGATGTGGGAATCATTGCACCAGGCCAGCACTTAGCATCATGTTGGTGGGGCTGCAGTGTGAGCTGGAAGATTTTAGCTCTCACAGTTTGATGCAACCTGCTGCTGCACTGTGGACCCCTCTGTCAGCTTACTGTTTGCCCTGATGGTGCCTGGAGATCTCAGTACTCCCTTAACCACCCTGTTTGTTCATTCATTTTCACTGTCTTTTAGCTGTCTTGTCCCAGGGGGCAGCTCTGGTTCTGCCCTTTCCTGATGTAGGTAACTAGTAATCCAAATTCAAGCTGGAACACTGTGACCATCCCACCAGGTATCCTAAAAGTTCCTCAAACTCAGTGTATATGAGTTCACTGGGCTCTCCTTTCTCAACCAGCTTTCTCTCCTGGCTTCCGTGTTTCTGGCCTTAGAATTATAATTCTTGTCTCCTAGGCTTGAAATCCACATTATAACTGCTTCTTTCCATCCCTTCCCATCCTTCATGCTCTCTCTAATCAATCACAAATCATTACTCTTTTCAAAAGTTTACATTCATGGGACTACCCTGGTAGTCCAGTGGTTACCCCTTACAATGCAGGGGTTGCTGATTCAACCCCGGGCTGGAGAGCTAAGATCCCATATGCCTTCTGGCCAAAACTCCAAAACATAAAACAGAAGCAATATTGCAACAGATTCAATAAAGATTGTAAAAAAATTTTTTTTTATTCACCATCTCTTCCTTCTGGGCACATGGCCTCTGTCCCAGCTCAGCCCTCTTTACCTCTCACCTGGAACACTGAATGCCCTAAAGGTGAACTCTCATCCTCCAGTTGGTCCCAATACCCTCTCCCACCTCCATCATTTCCAGCCCCACCTCCACCCTTTGAGCTGTTCACAACAAAACCCGACCACTCTTCATAAAGACTTTGTTGTTCTCCAGATCATAAACCTTCAACAGCTTCTTTTGCTTCCTGAATAAAGCTTAGACATTTTCTCAGTGATTTGGCCCAACTCCACCCTTATCCACCCACATTTCTGATGCTCCCATAAAGCATTATCGTTCATGGATCCTTCAGAATAGCACCCATTCAGATATTCTGAACCTCTGCGCTTGCCATTTCCTTCATCTGGACTTCCACCCACTTCTTTCTCGTGTATGAAAATGTCACCCATCCTTGAGTTCAGGGCCTGAACTCAGAAGTCACCTTCTCCATGAAGACTTCCGTGATCACCAGCCAGATGGGAGACACCATGCTCCTGATTCCCAAGATGAGTACACTTTCCTTAGGACACTTACCATGCCCTGTTCTTCCTGAGATTATTTGATTATATACCATAGCTTTTTTTTTTCTCCTCTCACAAGACTATACATTTCTTTAGGGTGTGTGTCTTCCCTCTTTTTCTTTTAAATTTATTTTCTTTTAATTGAAGGATAATTGCTTTACAATATAGTATTCGTTTCTGCCATATATCAACATGAATCAGCCTCTTCCCTCTTTTTTAAAATATTCATTTAATTAATTTATTTATTTGGCTGCACCAGGTATTAGCTGCAGTGCAAGGGATCTTTGATCTTTACTGAGGCATTGTGGCAGGATCTTTAGTTGTGTCATGTGGGATCTAGTTCCCCGACCAGGGATCTAACCCAGGGCCCCCTGCATTGGGAGTGCCATTGGACTTAGCCGTTGGACCACCAGGGAAGTCCCTCTCTACTCTTTTTATATCCTCCCCTTTGTCTAACCTAATGCTTCTGTTTTATAGGGTTTTTTGGGGGGAGGGGGCGGTTACAAAGGTCCGTCTAGTCAAGGCTATGGTTTTTCCTGTGGTCATGTATGGATGTGAGAGTTGGACTGTGAAGAAAGCTGAGTGCCGAAGAATTGATGCTTTTGAACTGTGGTGTTGGAGAAGGCTCTTGAGAGTCCCTTGAACTGCAAGGAGATCCAACCAGTCCATTCTAAAGTAGATCAGTCCTGGGTGTTCATTGGAAGGAATGATGCTAAAGCTGAAACTCCAGTACTTTGGCCACGTCATGTGAAGTGTTGACTCATTGGAAAAGATTCTGATGCTGGGAGGGATTGGGTGCAGGAGGAGAAGGGGATGACAGAGGATGAGATGGCTGGATGGCATCACCAACTCGATGGACGTGGGTTTGAGTGAACTCTGGGAGTTGGTGATGGACAGGGAGGCCTGGCGTGCTGCGATTCATGGAGTCGCAAAGAGTGGGACACGACTGAGCGACTGAACTGAACTGAACTGGCTTCAAGACACATGGAATCTTAGCTCCGGGACCAGGGAATTGAACTCACATCCCCTGCACTGAAAGGCAAAGTTTTAAGCACCAGACCAACAGGGAAGTCCCTCTAACCTAATGCTTTGCACAAAATAGTTGCTAAAAATTCTAAGTATTGACAGAATAAATTAATAATAGATTGCATTGGAACAAAGAAGGTTGATCTTCAGGTGGTACACTTAATATTACATATGCAATGTTAGATGCTGGAATATTTCCACTCTGATTGGTCAGTTGGAGAAGGAAATGGCAACCCACTCCAGTACTCTTGCCTGGAAAATCCCATGGATGGAGGAGCATGGTGGGCTACAGTCCATGGGGTCTCAAAGAGTCGGACACGACTGAGCGACTTTGCTTTTCGCTCTGGGCCCCTAGTTGCCCCCCAGTTGCCCTGGGTCCTCCTCCAAGAGTCCCTGAACCCCTTGGATAACTCCACAACTAAAGAGAGGATACTTGACATAGCAGAAGGTCTCCAGAGTTAGTGCCGCCATGGTGATTTTGAATATCATCCAGGGGTGGAGCAGCAGCATAATCAAACAGGGTTAATGAGACTAACATTTAAACAGGATACTGTTCTCATCTGGGCACAGAAAAAACTAGAAACATAGACATAGTTTCTGCACAGTTTACAATAGTCATGCTCTAGTGAAGATGGAGGGCATATTAATGTTTGTGTGATGACTAGTGAGGGCAGGTGGGTTATTACTATTCGTAATAACACCAAGCAGATTTAACAAAACACTTTTACTAACCTAATTTAATTTTCACCAGAACTCTTGGAAGCAACTGGTATAACTGGTATTACCTTATTTTACAAGTGGACCGATAGTCCCAGAGGACCAGATAGATAGCACTGTGGCCAGGTTCCTGCCATTAGAATACATGCTCTCTGAGTGCATGGAGTTCTCCACTGTTTTATGTTGCTTTAGCATCAGGCAGCAATGATGCTGCACCCTCGAGAGAGAGAAATAGAGAAAGAGAGAGAGGAAGGAAGAGAGAGAGGGAGGGAGGAAAGAGAGAAAAGGAGGGCAAGAAAGAGGAAGGAAAAAAGAAAGAGAGGGAGGAAGGGGAGAGAGAGATGAGGGAGAAAGGAAGAGAAGGAAAGGAAAAAGAGAGAGTGAGAGAGAGAAACAAACTTATAAAAATTTCGTGGTCTTCCCAGGCCTTTCAGCCCCACACCACATCATACTAAGCATATTAAAATATACTTGAGGGACATCCCTGGTGGTCCAGTGGTTAGGACTATGCACCTCCCCTCCCAAGGACAAGGAGTTCAATTCCTGGTCAGGGAACTAAGATCCCATAAGTTGTGTGTATATGAACTTTAGCTTTTCTAAGTGTAAAAATATTGCAGTATTTTTATAGTTTTCCTTTTGATTTCTTGGTGATCACTGCACTTATAATCAGGAATTCTGCCAATGATGAAAAACTGCAACTTGTTTTCAAATAGGTAAAAATCTTATGATAATAAATGTAACAATTAAAAGGCATCATAACATCTCCATAGATTTAGTGAGGTCCCTACTAATTTTATTTTCAGGGTCTTCTTTTCATATTGTGAAGCCGATTACATTTTTTAGATCTCCAGCATTTTTAGATCTCCAGCATTAGCCTTGGGGCAAAGAGCCTTGGTTGAGTAGGTCACCCACTGTGAACTTAATGTTGACACTTGAAGTACCATGGACATGCCATCCGCCACCCCCTACCCAGGGCATCTTGGTACATCTTCAGGGGCAGCAGAACTTTGCTTCCACAGTGGAGCCATTCCATCTCCCAGGAGCCTCTTCTGGAAACTTGCTCGCCACTCTGGATCTGGCAGCACCAGCGGGACACCAGAAGGGAAGCTGGGCATCCAGAGGGCTTGAGGCTGGCGAGCTCTCTGCCTCGTCAGTCCCTGGGCCCAGAGGGAGAGGCACAGAGTGGGTTAGCAGTGAACACTGTTTACTTGGCCAACCTGAGCACATTCCCAGCCCAGGCCGCAGTCAGAGATGACGCTGAGCAGTCCTCCTTTACTTTGGGGGTTGCTATGACAGCCAGGAATTCGCAAACCAAACCAGACCTAAAGAAGAATTCTGTCCTTGGCCCCAAAAATTAGTGGTTCCACACGGTTCTGCTTGTGGTTCCTGCTGTCCCCTTTGACACCTACCAGATGTAAGAATCTCTAAACGGAGGATTTGGAGACGTCCTAACAGAAAGGCGATTTCCAGGCTGGCCAAAGCTGTGTTAGAAAGAATTTAGGTGTGATTGAAGAAACTTCTTGGCAAGAAATGTTGGAAAATATTACAGTAGATCCCAGAGAAAACCTCATTATTCTCTCAAAAAAATCTTTTGTATTTGTTTAGTGTTCTGTGGTTTGCTAAGCACATTCACATAAATCATCTCATTGAATCTACACATCTGCCCAGTGAAGGAGTCAAAGTTGATATTATTATTATTTTCAACCAAAGACAGGAAATTGAGGCTCAGTAAGAACAAGGTCAAGCAGCTAACAAGCAGCAGATTTGAGATGTGAATATAAACTTTCTGACTCAAGATTTAGCTCTTTGCATTAGACCATGATGATCTCCGAAAGATAAACTAGGTCACGTTTGATATGGACAACTTAGGAGCAGATTTTTTTTTTAAATATTTATTTATTTGGCTTGGTTGGGTTTTAATTGTGCCACTCAGGATCTTTCATTGTGGTGCATGGGATTAGTTTCCCTGAAGCTTGTGGGATCTTTGTTCCCTGACCAGGGATCAAACCCTTGTCCCCTGCATTGAAAAGTGGGTTCTTAATCACTGGACCACCAGGGAAGTCCCAGGAGCAGATTTTTTTTTTCAAAGTAAGTGATGTTTTAGATGAGTGAATTTTTAAATTGTGATAAAATACACATAACATAAAATTTATCAACTTAACTGTTTTGAAACATACAGTTCAGTGGCATTAAGTACACTCACATTGCTGTTCAACTATCACCACCGTCCATCTCTAGAACTCTTCATCTCGCAAAACTGAAACTCTGTACCTATGAACACAACTCCTCATTCCCCCTCTCTACCCTACCCTTGAATTCACCATTCTACTTTACGTCTCTATGACTGTGACTACTATACAAACTTCATATAAGTGAAGTACTAAATGAAGTACATACTTCATTCAGCATTTATCCTTCTGTGACTAGTTCTTGTCACTCAGTATAATGTCCTCAAGGTTTATCCATGTTACAGCGTGTGTCAGAATTTCCTTCCATTTTCAGGCTGAATAATATTCCATGTGTGGATACATCACATTTTGTTTATTCATCTGTGGATGGACATTTGGATTGTTTCCACCTTTTGGCTATTGTCAATGATGTTGCTATACATATGGGTGTACAGATACTTTTTTGAGTCCCTGCCTACAGTTCCTTTGAGTATATACCTAGAAGTGGAGTTGCCGAGGCATATGGCAACTCTAGGTTTCATGTTTTGAGGCATCGTCATGTTGTTTCCCACAGCAGCTGTGCATCCCCACCAGTAGTGTCCAGGGGTCTTCCTCTCTCCACATCCTTACCAACACTTGCTGTTCTCTTGTTTTTTGACATGTCATCCCAGTGAGTAAGTGGGCTTCCCAGGTGGCTCAGTGATAAAGAACTTGCCTGCTAAGCAGGACATGAGGGTTCAGTCTCTCGGTTGGGAAGAAGCCCTGGAGAAGGAAATGGAACCCACTCCAGTATTCTTGCCTGGAAAATCCCATGGACAGAGGAGCCTGGCGGGCTATGGTCCATGGGGTCACAAGGACACGACTGAAGCAACTTAGCATGCACACGTGCTCCTGTCAGAGGGATATTAGAGTGTTATCTTTAAAGAACTTTGGAGGAAATGCTCGTGTAGGCTGGCCAGGCATTGATCTTTCCGCCTCTGTGGTGGATATGTATAGGGCCTGGGCTAGGCAGCCAGTGCACAGGGTCTGTCAGCCCTGTCCTTGTGCTTGACACGTCCTCCAGGAAGTGAGAGGGGAGAGGGGAGGGCCCCAAGGGCCCCACCCTCCACCTGGAGTCCTTGCCCCTTCTGTTTCTTCTGCATGCCGTGCTATGTCTGCCGTGGGTGCACGTGAAGCACTCATCAATTTTCTATTCTGGCCGAGAAACAGGGGGAACAGAGAAGAAATGACCAGGTCCAATCAGGCCATGTCAGTTCTGACCATTTACACTCCGAATAATACTTTTCTCACCTTCATAAAAAACTTAAAAATTTACAATGTTCTAGCATGTGTATTTTCCTAGATGAAAAATTGAGACTCAGATAGGTTAAATAACTTATTCAAGATAACTAAGTAAGCGACAGCGCCAGGAAGGGCTCAGAGCTGGTCTCCTGACGTCACACTTCTTGCTCTGTCCACTCCTCCCCACTGCCTCCAGGTCAGCGGTTTCAGGCCACAGCTATCCTGTACCTCTCCCTGCTTCATGGGAACAGTATGGTCAGGGGAGATGCAAGATGACACAAGACAGAGAGCTGAGTTGGTGTCAGGAAGTTGTGCATGTGTTGTGGTCAGGAAGACGGGGGATGGCGATCGTCCCCCCTGGCCCCTCAGTGTGGCCACTGCAGACACCAGTCTTGTCACTGAGCAGCTGCAAACAGCTGCTCATAGCTCCCAGCACCTCAGCCTACAAACATAGGAGCTCCTCACAGGACTCCAGTGGCGTACACAGGCTTTGGATATATATTATCCTCAGTTTTATTCAATGGCTTTGACAGCCTCATCCATTACTAGGAGAAAAAAAATCCCAGCTCTTCCTGGGGTCCTGTCACATGTGTTTCTGCCAGCAGACACCACGCACTTTTCTGTGCTCATTCCTGACCTTTCAGGAGGAGGCAGAGCCACTCTGGGTGATCATCGTCCACACTGCTGGAAAGACAATGGGCTGGTCTCTAGGCAACCAGTCTCCAGCTTGGCTCTGCCTCCAACTTGAGTATGTCTCTGAGACAGCCCTCCCCGGGCTGGGTCGCAGTCAACAAAGTGAGGAAGCTTGACCGAAAAGAACTCAGAAGACCCATCCAGCTTGATAGCGGAGACAGCAGCTGCACAGAGGTGGAACGAATGCGGGCTCACGGCTGGAACACTTCCGTTAGGGCTGGATGAGTGGAAAGCACGGGAGAGCTCATGCAGCTGGGGACAGTGAGTGCCCCATCCGCAGCTAGGAAGATAGAAACGATTTCTGTCTTCTGGCTTGGCCGTTTATGCTTTCTGCCCTGTGTTTACATGTTACAGAGGAAAGCATGCTGCTGGATTCTCTGGAAAATCACCTAGGTCTCTGTCCGGCTGCAAAATGAAGCCAGGTGGGTCTGCTCACCTGCCCAGTTGACGACCAGAGCAGACCTGCAGGAGACGTGGCCAGAGCACTGAAGTAGGCATCACTGAAGCCCTGGTCACTTCTATGCCACCAGCTGGCCGTGTGGCGTTAGGCAGGTCCCTGATCCTGTCTGAGCTTGAGCTCTTTTCAGTGAAATAAGGATGTTAGATCAGATGCCTCTGCTCATCTTTGCTATAAAATGATCTGAAATTTAGTGCTTAACCTCATTCCTGTCTCACAGACTTCCATTGGACATCTTGTCTTGTGGGTAGTTCTGAGTATTATTAACCAAAGAAAACCTTTGGAGTTTCATTTCATCATAGAGATGGGGAATGAGAAAGGAAGACAGCACAGAAGTACTTTGACTACTCCTTTTGCTGTGTGTTTATAAGGCAGTCACTTCAAATCACCCTTAGAGGGAAGAGATGCTCTTTCTCCCCTTCTTTGAGCAGTGAGCCCCTGCAGAACTGGTTTGTAAGTAAGAGGGAACATAGAGGGAGCCGCAGTGTGCTGAGCAGCAGAGTGCCCTGTATTAGGTGCTTTCTCTATAAGTGTGTGTGCTGTGCTTAGTCGCTCAGTCGTGTCCGACTCTTTGTGACCCCATGGACTGTAGCCCACCAGGCTCCTCTGTCCATGGGATTCTCTAGGCAAGAATACTAGAGTGGGTTGCCATTCCTTTCTCCAGGGGATCTTCCCGACCCGAGGATCGAACCCAAGTCTCCTGCATTGCAGGCAGACTCTTTACCATCTGAGCTACCAGGGAAGCCTGCTTTCTCTGCATAGTTTCACGTAATCATCTCAAAAATCGTATGAGAAATCTTATAGATGACCCGAAGTCATAGAGGCCAAGGGAAGTTAAGAAACTTCCCCGAGTTAGACACAGTAAGGAGAGCTGCAGGAATTCAAAATCAGCCTGTCTTCTTCCAAACACTGAACTTCATCCCTGAGGGCATCACTTTAGCAGGAATTGAAAGAAGGATGTGTATAGAACAGTCTTATGGACTCTGTGGGAGAGGGAGAGGGAGAGGGTGGGAAGATTTGGGAGAATGGCATTGAAACATGTATGAAACGAGTTGCCAGGCCAGGTTCGATGCACGATACTGGATGCTTGGGGCTGGTGCACTGGGACGACCCAGAGGGATGGAATGGGGAAGGAGGAGGGAGGAGGGTTCAGGATGGGGAACACATGTATACCTGTGGTGGATTCATTTTGATATTTGGCAAAACTAATATAATTATGTAAAATTTTAAAATAAAATAAAATTAAAAAAAAAAAAAAGAAAGAAGGATGTGGTGAGGAGCTGGGAAATTCCCAGATCTAGATTCCCAGATCTAGCTGACCTCAGGGAAGAAGGTGGTGTGGAGAGCCAAGATTCCAACTTCTTAGGATCAGCTGCATTAACCTTCTCTGTTTTTTATCTTGCTTCTTGACTCTTCTGAGAGCACCTAAAAACCCCACTGGGGTGGAGGGACAGACCTATGCCTCCGGGGTCCTGGTAGGTTGCAGGGAGGCAGGGGTCATTTCTTCACTGACAAATGTCCTACAGGAAACCCGACCCCCACCAAAACCCCACCTTCTCAGCTGACCACACAGATCAAAGCTGGGGATTGTGATCTCACAGTGTGGGATAGAGCAGGGCACACTGTTCTCACCTCTCCCCTGTCACACTTTCTCTACCTCAGGAGGACCCCTCATTCCTTAGCCTCCATCAGCACACAGGGCTCCTCAGATACAGCCTCAGTAAGGGCTGTCCAGTCAAGACCCTGACAGCCACTGGGGCCTCTTACCATCCAGCCATACAGAAAACCAGCGCACTCAACAGCCGAGGCAATAAGTGATGTCCTTATGGGACAGGAAAAAATATGTGAAGATAACCTTGTTTTAAGAGAAAAATAAAATGAGACAAGAGCTGGTTTTTTGTGTTTTTGTTTTGTTTTTTTACTGCAGAGAATGTAATTCTGTGAACTCAAATTTTAGTTGGAATAAATATTTACTGAGTCTCCTATGTGTTACATACTGTGTGAGACACCTTCATCAGAATCTCATTTCTTCCCCATTACAGCATCAGGAAAAGAGGAAAAGGCTCCGTGACATCGAGTGACCTATTCAAAGCCACAGAGAACCCAAACTGTCTGCCTTGCAGCGCGTAGCTCCTTCCATTCATTATCTGTCAGCTGCATGGTCCTAAATGCCCTCAGAAATGTGTCTTCCTCTAAGAGAGCAGGGCACAGGTGGATACTGTAATACAAAGGGATGAGAAGACACGGTCCCTCATTCAGGTGTCCTGCAAGATGAGACAGCAGCACAGATCTCCTTCCCTCCTGCTCAGGGAGGCTACCTTGATGTCTCCTCCACCAGGTACAGGGTCCTGCCATCAGTTCCACACCTTTCAGAGTATTTCTCACTCTGGTTTGTGATTGCTTCTTTGTTGTCCATCTTCCTTAACCCACCATATGCTTCTGGAGGGTGAGGACAACTTTTGCTTTGTTCACCACCGACTTCCCAATGCTTGGCACCTAGTAGGTACTTAACAAGGATTTACTGAATTATTGATTCAAACTAAAAATAGAAAAGTGGATGAACAGATAGATGTGGTTTATCATTTTCTATGAGTTACAGTGTCTCAAGTTAAATTGATTTTTCCCTTCCTGACAAATTAACTTGCTTGACTCCCTAGGAGCAATTATCATCAAAAGTCAGTGAGGGCTTTCCATCTTCTAACTTTAAATCCTGGCTCAATCATTTACTAACCATGGAATGAGATGCAATTTACTTAATCACTCAATTAGTGATTGGTATACTCATTTTAATATGTTATAGTGAAGCTTATTGATGACACATAATCCCTGGAATATACTAGAAGGTCTATAATTATAGCTTTAATCTTAGCATATATAACAACATAATAGATCACTTATCTTTGGTGTCTCTTGTCTTGTACTGCCTCTCCCACCCACAATGACCACTGGGTATTTAATCTGGCTTATCTTTCTGCCAAATATCTTCTGTTTGTCTCACCACCCTCACCTCATCTCCCCATTTAATGCAGTAGGTTCTAACCAGTTTCTCTCCTTCAGGTTTTTCTTCCATTGTTTTATGCACACCCTGCAGTGGCTGTAGAACTCTTCTGGAGAAGAGACTTAGGGTGGCTCTCTGGCTCCACTTGGAGTGGGAAGGGTAAGGGACTTGTCTTGAAGTTATACATGCATCAGTTCAGTTCAGTCGCTCAGTCGTGTCCAACTCTTGGCGACCCCATGAATCACAGCACGCCAGGCCTCCCTGTCTATCACCAACGCCGGGAGTTCACTCAAACTCACGTCCGTCGAGTCGGTGACGCCATCCAGCCATCTCATCCTCTGTCGTCCCCTTCTCCTCCTGCCCCCAATCCCTCCCAGCATCAGAGTCTTTTCCAATGAGTCAACTCTTTGCATGACGTGGCCAAAGTACTGGAGTTTCAGCTTTAGCATCATTCCTTCCAAAGAATACCCAGGACTGATCTCCTTTAGAATGGACTGGTTGGATCTCCTTGCAGTCCAAGGGACTCTATATCACTTTAAAAAATGTTGAGAAAATGTAATTGTTTATGTTAAAGCATGGGGGTAGAGAGCCTGATGGATAAGAAAGGATACTAAAGCTTTCTACCGTTGGCCAGCCTGTAGGATCACCTTTGGGCACTGCCAATTTATATCTCTTAAAATATGATTTCCATCAAAGTCATTTTTACTAAATTTTTCCAGGGCACCTGGAGAAGGTGCAGAGCAAGTTCCAGAGTCCAGTCCTTTGCCTCACATTCAGGACTCCTCACGATTTTGCTGCAGGCTAATTGTTCTGAAGCGTTTTTGCGCCACCAGTTTTTCCTTGCAGGGATTTCATGCCATTCACTGCCACCTGAATGCACCCCAGCCACTCCTAACTCCATGTTTCTATTCAGGAGTGCCCCTGCCCCTCAGTGGGCCTCCCCGGGTCTTCTCATCTAGTGAAATTCTCTCCATCCCCCAAGGCCTGGCTCAAGAAGTGTCCTCCCAGGGAACCTTCACAGCCACCCAAGCCCACAGTACTCCCTCCCTTCCTGGAATTCCCAGTGTTTCTTGTTGTCAGGATAATTTATTCCGGCACTTAACTACATAACTTTCGTGTTTGTTGTGGAAACATTTCACATGTTGATGCTTCCTCTCTCACTGGACTGAGAGGTCCATTTAGGGTAAGGACTGCTGTGTACCTCTTCAGATCCCCATGGCACCCAGCCTGATCACTGTGAACACAGCATAGGTAGGCTATGTGTTTCTGAGTTACGGAGCCATCCTGGGGCACTCTGCTGCCGGGCAACAGACAGGAGGCTTCAGATTCAGAATAGTCATCTCCAAAGACCTGCGGACTCTCCTCAAGGAGCAGATGCCCAATATAGACTGGCTGTAAGACTTTAGATCTGGGGAAACTGAATGTTTATGACCCAATTTCAGCAAAAATCATAAGAAATTGGCATTTCCTGTGCTTTGTTGTTGTTTAGTTGCTAAGTCATGTCTGACTCTTTACGATCCCAAGAACTGTAGCCCGCCAGGCTCCTCTGTCCATGGGATTCTCCAGGCAAGAATACTGGAGTGGCCCCCTTCCTGACCCAGGGATTGAACGAACCGTCTTCTCTTACGTCTCCTGCATCGGCAGGCATGTTCTTTACTACTAGTGCCACCTGGGAAGCCCACTGAGCCACCAGGGAAGCCCCATTTCCTATCTTACCAACTAACAGCTTAGAGCTGAAGGCGTTTTGTTACCTTCAGCTTGAGCAATGTAAGTTTAAACACACGTCTCCTGCATCCCCATATTTCTGTCTTTATGTGCACACCAGCCCTCGTGCAATACAGGGTGTCATGAGTTCATGAGAAAGGCCACCAGCAGTGAAGGAATACAGATGGGGCTTTAAAACTTAACAAAAATATCTCCTTTATAAAGAAACAAAAAGTATAAATATAAAGAAATAGAATAAATCTGGATGAAGTGTATCAAAAATCTTTATTTTTGCAGCTTTCAAATATCTGAAAATATATCAAAATATTAAATAAAATTTCAAGACAGAAATGACAAAAAGTCGCTTTCTCTATAAGTCACCTTCCTACCTTCCTCAGCCTTTAAGAGAACTAACATTTTTTAAACACATTCATTTGTGAATTATATTTATGAGTGTTTTTTTCCTATTAGACAAGAAACATAAAATGGAGAACAAAAATAGAGACTTTTAAAATATTTTATTTTTAATATAAAATAACATATTAGAATATTAATATTGGAATAGAAGAGTTTTAATATTTTGGGACCTGGGGCAAGATAATTAACCTCTCTAGGTTATTGTTTCCTCAGCTTTACATATTTTATTTATTTATTTCTTTGGCTGTGGTGGGTCTTGGTTGCAGCATGTTGTATCTTTAGTTGCAGCATGCGAACTCTTAGCTGCAGCAAGTGAGATCTAGTTCCCTAACCAGGGATTGAATCTGGGTCCCCTGCATTGGGAGTGGGGAGTCTTTAGCCACTGGGCCACCAGGAAAGTCCTTCCTCCTCGTTTAAATGGAATAAAAATTGCCTATCCTTTAGCATTATCATAAGAATTAATAAAAAGATAGATTAATATGCTTCCTTGTCCACAGTTGGTGCCAAGATATACTAATTCCAGATGTTTAAAAAATGTCAATAGCCAAGTTCTACTCACTTTGTGTGCTCAACGCCTAAAAAAGCATCTGGCACGGAGTAGATGCATAATAAATAGTTATTGAAGAAGGTGTTGGGGGGGTAAGGGATGGGTGAGGAAAGCGGGGTGGGGGGCGGGGGGGGGGGAGGATGCTGGAATTTCACTGGCGCAGTTCTCACAGCTGATCCCAAAGCCCCAAGAGCAGCCCTCGCTTTCTCCTTCCCTCCTGAAGGGCCTGGTGGGAGCGCCATAACCTCTCCAGGCCTGTGCTCTCCTCATCTGTGAAATGGGGTTGGCTCATGGCAATCGGAAAAGACAAGCTAATTAGGGAGGACTGTACATCTCCTGGCTTCTAAAGGCGCGGGGAGAGAGAACTGGTTGAAAGTGTGATGGAGCAGCCTGCCAGGCCCAGGGGTGAACCTCTGCTGCGCACAGGGCAGACGCCGCCGCCCGCCGGAGGCTGGCCCCAGCTCCACTCTGCGGGCACGGGTGAGGTCCTGCCTCCTACGGCTGAAGGAGCTGCCACCTCCCCTGGGACATCCAGAGGCGGGGGACCAGAGAGTGCAGGTCCAGGCTTTCTCAGTGCCCCAGTGCAGTTGAGACCTGAGTGTGGCAGTCACTGCGGTCTCCTCCCGCCGCCGGGGGTCCTGGTGGGCAGAGCCCCAGGCACCTGGGAGCGCCCGGCGGCGCCCCCAGGGCTTCCTTGACGGGGTCCCTCGCACAGAGGAGGTAATCCGTGCAGAATCCTCTGCCTTCTTTTCTGAAACAGGATTATACCTGTTTTGCCCAGGGCCACGTGCAGGGTGGTCTGCACCAGGGCGTCCCAACAACGGACCCCTTTACACCGAGTTCTGAACCCCCGTCCGCTTAGGTCGGCCCGATCCGAGGGTGGGCTGCTGGGATCATCGCCGAGAGTGGAAGAGCCAGGGCCAAAGGCCGAAGGGAATACGGGGAAGTCAGGAGCGCGCGGCCAGACCCGCACTTGACAGCCCCGACCGTCAGTTTCAGGCTGAGCCGTGCGGAACGATGGAGTTTCACCCCGACCCAACGTGGCAGGGAGGGCTGAGGAAAGGACAAGAAGGGAGGAAGGAAGGGAGAGAGGAGCGAGGAGGTGGGAGAGGCAAGGAGAATGCAAACGCGAGAGAAATGGAGAGAGGTGGAAGCCGAGACAGCGCAGACTTGTGCGGAAGCCAGAGTGTGTGTGAGCGAGAAAAGGATGCGCGAGAGAAGTGGAGAGATAAGGACGAAGTGAGGACGCAGACCGAGGAGACTGACAAGGCCTCATCGCCGCTCATGGCCCAAGTGTCCCCGGTTCTCTCCTACAGGGTCGATCCCACACCGGCCCCAGCGCGGCCGCACGCCCTCTCCTCCCCGCGGCCGCCAACAGAGCGCCCCGCCCCGGGCCGACCCCCGCCGACCCCCGCGGCTGCCCGGCCGGCGCCCCGCGCGCCGGGAGCGCTGGGAGGGAGGGAGCAGCGAGCGAGCGAGCGAGCGAGGGAGGGGCTGCCGGTGGGAGGCAACCATGTGGTTCCAGCTCACTCTTTTTTTTTTTTCCCCTCTCTTTCTTCACTCCTTTTTCTTTCCAAACAGGGAAAAGTGTTCCACGAAGCGGTAACGTTTTTCCGTCTCGTCTTTTCCTCGCTGACCCGGGTCCCCGCTCCCGTCCGGGTGCAAGCTGGTGGGGGCGAGCACTGGAAGCCCCTTTGCGCGGGGCGCGAGGACCCCGGAGCCGGGCGCGGGGCGTGGGGCCGTTCCCGCGCCGGCACATGGCTGCAGCCGCCCCGCGCGCACCCCGAGTCGCCGCGCCCAGCTCGCCAGAGGTCCGTCGGCTGCGCTCTGCTGCGCCCCGCCGCCACCGGAGCCAAGCAGCGGCTGAGCGGGGAGGAGCCCGCGCCCGGGCATCGGGATGATCCTCCTCGTTCTTCTGGGGCTAGGTGAGTGCCTGGGGAGGACGGGAAGGCGAGTGGCCCCGGGGAACACACTGTCCCGCACCCGGGAGGCGACGCGGGCTCCGAACGTTCGTCCCCGTGGCCCCAGAGTGAGCCGGGCGCCTCTGTGCCTGCTTCCCGGGCCACTCTGAGCACATCTGGCAGCGGAGGGCCGCCCGGTCGGCCATCGAACATCTGGGCCTGGAGCAGGCGGGTGGGGGCTTTCCCGGTGGAGCTGGGCCGCGAACCGCTCGGTGTGGAGGGTCCTTTGGGGGGGCGGTATTTAGTTTCAGGGGTATCTGGGGAAAGTGGAGAATTAGGGGAAGGAAGGTTTATTCAGGAATGTTTTGTGCCAGGTTCCTGAGGGTGGGGGGAGCTTTTTCGTTTCAAGCAGGCGCCTGGAGGGCGCAGATTAGAAACAGATGTGTTGGAGGGTAAAGGAAAAGGCGTAGGGGAGGAGGTGGGGAGAGGATAGCCGGAGAGGGGAAAGGGCCGAGCACCAGGAGGACCAGGAAGGTGCGGAGAGCCTGGGAAGAATTGAGGGGAAGGGAAAGGGCTGGGAGCAGGACAAAAAAGGAGGATAGTGAGGCAGAACAAGACTGAGGGAGGCCGGGAAAGACCTGAAGAAAAATGGAGCACAGGAGGGTAGACAGGGAAGCAGAGAAGTGCTGCCTGCGTGCCCCTTCCAGGTGTCACCCAGGCAGGACTCCTGAGGCCTGGGAGGCCCTAAGGCACAGACTCACCCCAGGCAGAAAGCAGGCGGGTCTGCAGGACAGTGCCCATCAAGGATGTATGGTCAAGAGCTGACAATGGGATGCTCTGGGTCAGGGAAGGTGGCTGGGGAGCTGAAGAAAAGTCACCACAGGCACCAGGGAAGTGTGGGCTACAGCTGACCCAGGACCAAAAGTGAGCCGCAGTTCAGAGAGCCAGCAGGTGTGGAGCGTGGCTGCTGCCCTGGACACTAGGCCAGGGGAGAATGCCCCCCGGTTTTGAACTGACCACCTGGTTGACCTCGGACTATGTACCCACTACCCAGGCCTTCGGTTCCCATAGCTCCAAAACAAGCAAACCAGACAGTTCCTAAGTCCCCCCTGTCTCTGACAGCCTTAAACACCAAGAGTTTGCTTGGGGCCTAATGGATAGAAACCCACCCCCCCCCCCCCAAACCAAAGCGAAGAGGCACTAACAAGTCCCTCTGAAATAGATGTCTAAGGCTCTCTCTTTTTGAAACCTTACAAACTGGGTAGGCCAGCCTCAGGCCAACAATAACCCATCACCCAGGTTAAGAGAATAAAAGAGGTGGATCAACCTGAACTATTGCTCAAGTAGGGCATGTAAGGAGCCCTGCTTTTTCTCATCTCTTTTAAATACCAGCCAAGTATTGCAATATCACTCCTGGGCACAGCTGGCATATCTGGATGGCACCTTTGTCACCTTTAATGGCCTCTACCCCTAAGCCACCAATCACCAGCAGTCAGTAGGCCCAAACGTCAGATCAGTCTTATTCAAAACAGCTGAAATTTACTGAGTCCTCATTATGCTGAACACGTTACATGGGCCATCTCGTTAACTTATTTATTATTCACACCAACCTTATTGGCCACCCACTATTATGATCCCCATTTTACAGATGAAGAAAACAAGATGTAAAGAGTTCAAATATAATAACACTCAAAGCCGTAAGCTCCTGATTAGCAGAGATGGCATTTGAATCTAGGTTGTTTTCTCACTAACCTGCCATGAATACAGCCTTCCAGCTCCACAGAAGGACTCTTAAAGATGTTTTCTTCAGTGAGATCCTGTTCAGCGCTTTTCATGGAGCAGGAAATGTCAGTGTGATCCTGCCCGTGGGAGGAGCCTGGGGAAGGGAAATAAAACAAGGGTATTTGAGCCCCTGTTCTACTCCAGCCTGCTTTGGGCACAATTTCTGATGGAAAGTGACTTTGGCCCACATGGTCAGTTGAAATCAGCTGGCTTTGATGATGGTCTGCCTCTTGGTATCATGAGAAGGAGAAAACAGACTAAGACATGGATCAAAAGATAATGTTGATTCCCTGGCTCTTTTTTATTGAGTGCCTACTGTGTGTAATCATTCCTGTGGTGAGAATATCATCTGTTGGGTTGATGCTCTTTCTCATAGAAATTGTCTCTCTTCGTGATGTCTTTTTTTGGGAGGATGGGGGTTTGGTCATTGTATACCAAAGGCCATGTAGAAGAGAGCAAGTGGGCTGCTGACATAGAATTGTGCATAACTGGATGCTCATCTACTGAGAGGATGATCACCTACTATTAAGCTTTTGCCATATAATGATGCTAAAGCTGAAACTCCAGTACTTTGGCCACCTCATTCCAAGAGTTGACTCATTGGAAAAGACTCTGATGCTGGGAGGGATTGGGGGCAGGAGGAGAAGGGGGCGACAGAGGATGAGATGGCTGGATGGCATCACTGACTCGATGGACGTGAGTCTGAGTGAACTCTGGGAGTTGGTGATGGACAGGGAGGCCTGGCGTGCTGCGATTCATGGTGTCGCAAAAAGTCGGACACGACTGAGCGACTGAACTAAACTGAACTGGACACCTTTGTTAGAAATGCAGAGACTCATGACATCCCAGATCTCAAATTAAATAAACTATTCAAGTATGAATAGTCACAGAGGGACAGCCTAGAGGGGTGGTATGGTGGGGGGTGGTGGTGGGAGGGAGGCTTAAGAGGGAGAGGACATATATATACTTATGGCTGATTCATGTTAGCAGAAACCAACACAGCATTGTAAAGCTGAGGTTTTGAGCCCTGGGATGCTTGGGCGGGCACTCGAACAAAGCCAGGAGGAAAGCCCTCAGAGTTGCCTGAATCCTAAAATCATCTCTGGGCCCTGAAAGGAGCAGTTCTGGGGTGGCTTCTGGCCACTGCTAGCGTGATTTCTGGCCTCTTTTCTGGAGAAAGTTCAGTATTGAAGGGGAGTCCGAAGGGCTAAGCATTCATAATCTGAACAAACATGGACCTAATGACTCCTTCCTTTCTAGACCCACCAGTGAGTGAAATCAAATGTCCCACCTCTCTAATGTGAATGAACAAGAAGTGCTCTGATCTCCATGGAGGAGAAAGAAGGGGGACTTTGTGGGCTCTCCCAGCTCCTCCTCTGCCCGCCACCCTTCCCTCTCCCCTGTTGCTCAAGTCTCATTATCCCATCTGAACTTCTTCCTAGACTTCGTAATAGCAGCCACATGGCCTTCGGCTTGAGCTCTCTCTCCTTCATCCTACACACTGCTACCCCAGTAATCTCATGAAACAGCTGTTATAAGGCAAAGAATTTGGATTAGAAATCTGGCAAGCTTTCTGGGTTCTTGTTCTGACTCCCTTGACTGTAGAATGAGGGTGGAGGGATTTTAAATTCAAATTTTCTCTGATTCCTTGATCTTGTACTGCTCTTCCATAAACCTGGAGTAGTCTCCATTGCCTATAATGTCAAGTACAAATGTTAAAGATATTATACAGTATCATTCGCAACTCACCGCCCCCCCTACACACATACACACGTAACTCTTCAATAAACCTGGAATACTTCCTGTATTCACATTATGCCACGTGCTTCTTTCTGGTTCTCTGCTTTTGTTTATAATTCCTCCACCAAAAATGCCCTCTTACTCTCCACCCCTACAGATGGTTGACTTCAGATCAAAATCCTGTTCACCCTTTAAGTCTCACCTCAAATACCACTTCCTCCATATACCCATCCATGATTTTGCCAACAGAATATACTTTCTTTCCTTCCTTGAATCTCAACAGCCTTTCTGTTGTGCTGCTTTGTATTATAGTGACCTGAATGCTTAGAGTGTAAGCTCCATGCCTCATTCATCTGGGTATCACTTTCAGTACCTTGTATAACCTGAAAGAGTGGAAACTATCTGTTAGAATGGTTGGATTTTTGAAACATTTGGAACACTTAAGGTCAAGAGAAGTGAAAGCTTTGGAATATGATTACTGTTTGACTGTGGAACAACACAACTGTGAGGAGCCTAGTTTTAACTCTTTGCTTTTGTGCTTCCTTGTCCATTAATGCAAATACAACCTGTACTGTTTTATTTTAATTATGTACAAAAATTATACATAGAACATTACATGGACAGGGACCAGACAATACGTCTGTTATACAGACTGGTTGTATCGATAGTACCAGATTTTTTTTAATAGACTTAAAAAATTTTTTTTCTCCTATTACTCATTAATTAATTAATTAATTTTTGGCTGCACTGGGCCTTTGTTGCTGTGAGTGGCCTCCTCTAGTTGTGGTGCTCGGACTTCTCTTTTCAGTGGCTTCTCTTGTGGAACACGGGCTGTAGAGCGCTCGGGCTCAGAAGCCGTGGCTCACAGGCTTAATTGCCCTGCAGCATGTAGAATCATTAGGGCAGGGATCATACTTGTGTCCCCTGGATCGGCAGGTGGATTCTTAACCACTGGACCACCCCGGAAATCCTGTTAGCACCAGATTAACAATAGACTTCATTGAAACTTTTGCCAGGATGGGGAAGGAGCTTTGCTTCTGAGAAAATGAGTTTGAGGAATGCTTGAACAGCCTACTGGCCCATGGCCTGATGATCGGTCTCAGTAGGCTTCCATGTCCTTCCCTCATCTTCCCACATTAATGGTGATGGTCATAATAAAGATATGTTCCCAGTAGGTTCATATCTTGTCTCATTCAATTTTTGTCTTGTGCTCAGCTGGGCAAAGTATGCATGAGTATATTTCATAAATATAACTAATGATGAATTAGACAGACATTTTTAAAAGGTAGAGTCAAAGATTATCAGACATGGGGAAAAGATAAGACACTATCTAAATCAGTACAGTGGTTCTTAAAATTTTGAATTCCAGGCCCCTCTGAGAATTCCAATGAAAACCCTGAATCCACTTCTTAGAAAAAGACATTTACACATCAAATTTTCCTGTAACTTCTAGGGGTTCAGTGACCTCCTAATACCATTCCTTGGAACCCAACTAAATCCTTGATCTAAACCCACTCCTTCTTTTGTGATGAAGAAAGAATCAAAGTTCAGAGAGAGATGGCTAAACTTAAACAAGTAGCTTAATAGAAGGGCCAAGACAAGACCCCCTAACTCCATAATCTATCCTAGCACACATTCTCGAGGTAGAAAATTTCTCTCTCTCCACTTTAGCTCATTAGTTGAGATCCAAGATCACAGTTGCTCTTCAGATGCTCCATTTAAATGAGCTAAGCGCTGAATAATTGCCATTTGGTTTTTATGTTGAGAAATTGCCTGAAAAATAGGGCAGACGTCATAGCATTTCAATTTAACCATCTTAACTGGAAATCTCGGAAACTTCTGCAGTGCCTTATATAATGTTTGGTGTATTTGGGGGGAAAGGGATTATACCCGAAGTCCTAAAGATGTAGGTGTGCCTTCAAGGAACCAAGCAGGAAATCAACAGCTCTAGCTGCAACTTCATGGTTTTGCTGGTTTATTCTGGGCAAGTCATTACCATTCTGAGCCTCAGTTTCTTTCTCTGTGAAATGAGGTTACTAGACTCAGGTTATCTCTAAGTTTCCTTATACCACTAACATTCTCTGGTTTGTTTTATAATTCTGAAAATTTGTCAGCTGGTCCAGACATGGGTGTGGTCAGAACACATGGGTGTTAGTTACCATGCTTGTTTGATTTCTTTTTTTTCAGGCATTGCCCACTCATGGGAATCTGTAGCATATGATTATGAATCCAGAAGGGCTGGCTGCCTAATGTGAAGAGAGCAGTTGTAACTCCACCCTGAGTCTGCCCTGGGGCGCTGTTAGCCAGGCAGCATCATTCAAGGTCAGGGTAGATGGCCACAGAACTCAGCCCTGGAAGTTTAGTACCTGAAATACTCATCAAAGGGCCTCATCCTGAGCAGAGTTACCTATAAAACAACCCGAAGTATGGACACCCAGGGTAGACTTCTGAGTAGCAGGTCTGTTTATGGAACTGTTTACAAGGATTAAGCATTTCCTTCAGTTTTTAAAATTGAGGCATAATTTATATATGATAAAGTATACCCACTAAGTATGTAGCTTAATGGTTTCCCTGCGTAGATTTGAACTTGTGGTTGGGTTTTGAAATATGAACTGTATATTTTTAGCTCCCTCATAGTACCTGAGAAAGGACTATGTGGGTGGGATTGTTATGACAGCAGAATTTATTGCTAACATTTGTACAGAGTTCCACAGTTTACATACCTTATCTCATTCTCAAATCACTCGTTGAGGGTAAATGTCATCATTATGCCACTTCACAAATAAATAAACTAAAGTCTAGAGAAATAAAGTGAGTTTCTCAAGATTACCATCTTAGTAAACAGCTGAGCCAGGACACAAAGCAAGCATTTTAGATCCCAAAAACAATTTGCTTTCCAGTTTTCAGGAGGCACATAGTTATTCTGAAGTCAGGGCTCCTGTGTTACCAAAAAGAGAGGGTCAGGTTGAAGCAAGGCTTCATTTAAAGAATTCCAAACCATAAATCCCACAGTGGAAAGATCAGTTAGAACATTATCACTCCCTATCCCGTACTCCATTCAGATGGTTAAGAAATGTTTGGGTTAATGTTTATTGTTTACGATCCAGAATTACTGCATATGGCATACAAAGATTATGTTTGCCAATGAATGAAGTTACATACGCTAATGAATCAGAAGACTCTCCTAGTCCTCAAGGTCATTGTTGTGGAGACCTTACTGTGCTTTTGAGAAGGATGTGTGAGCTCAAGCTCCTTGTTGGTACTGAGACTGGGTGATGATGGTGTATGTTTGGCTATGACTTGCCCTATATATTGCCTTTTCTAGTTAAATTCCTCTTTTCAGCAGTTTTGACTTCTTTGTTTCCCTTCCCCAAAGAAGAATGCAGACTGTACCAAAAAGAAAAGAAAAAAAAAAATTCTGGTTATCTGAGCTTCTTAACTGTCTAGATTCTGGGAAAATAAAAGTTTGTTTCCTTTGGCACTGAATAGACCAGAATGGGGAAGAAGGCTGAAATCAAACAGTCTTGATTTTGCTAGTGACAGTGGTGTGGAGCCCCAGCCAGAGTCTGCTGGTGATAAGACTGAGGTCTGCTTTGTCTTTGCGGAAGGTGGGGGAGAAGCCACTGCCTTTGTGACCACACTGAGGTGGGAACAGGGGCAGCCATCTTCAGACTCCCGTGTGGAATATGGGAGCTTTTTCTGAAGCCAGGCAGCAAGGAGATCTGAAGAGCTCAGGCCATTACAACAGGGGAGATGAAAGAGGAGCAGGCGGAAGAGGAAGGCATAGAAAAACCAAGAGCAGAGGATGCCAAAGCTAAAAGCTAGCCTTTCTGGCTTTACAGAGCAGCTTCTCTAAGCTCTTTCTATTGCACAAGGGAAAGGTGGCCACAACTTTTGGGAGCTTCCAGGAGCTCTTATGTGTGTCCCATAACGTTTTTGACTTCATTCATACACCCACACTCACAAAACAATTAGAGAAGAGGGGGGCAGGGTGCTCCTTCTATAGTTCAGGCTCTGTGCTAGACTCCCAGGTGCCAGTAATACGAAATGCAGTTCCCACCATCTAAGAAGTCAGCCCAGTGGGGCAACACAGTCATAAACAAGACTGTCATTGAGGAAAGTACCAGGGTTTCTAGGTGTCCCAGGGAGGAAGCAACTCGATCCTGTGCTGTCTTATGAGATGGGCTGTATGTTCCTACGTGGATCTTCAGGCTGGTGGCTGGTGTTCGCTGGTGGCTGATGTTCATCGGTTGTCAGCAGCACTTGCACATTAGTGGGGCAGGTGCTAAATAAACAGCTGGTGAGTTGATGGATCACCCCCATCGCTATCAGAAGGGATGGATTCAGCGGTGTGAGTCCTTGGCATTCAGCCCGGTGCTTCCTGGAGGGATCGGACCTCCCGAAGTCCTTGCCTATTGAAAGTTATGGGTCATTCTCCATCACAGCCTGCCAGTTCCATAGCTGCCTCTGGTTCCCTGTCCCTCATGGGACGTTAAAAAGAAAAGAAAAAGAGAGAAATACATAAGTGAATTTGGATCTCTTAGTTAAGAACGATAGTCTGTTCACGGGAGGTTTTAATAGCATTTATCCACATGGAAAACAAACAGGATCAAGCCAAGAATAAATTTTTTGTTCCAGAAGAAATCCATTTGTATTGAACAGTCTAAGCCCCTGACATACCCTTACTTTTCTTGTTGGGGTGTTGGGGGTGAGGGGGTGTCAAATCCTGGAGAGGGAGATTGCTTTGCAAGTTCATTGTTTAAATTTAGGCTTGCGTTTGTGGGGGTCATTCTGACTCGGAGCAATAAGCCTTCCAACCCAGCTTCTGTCACTTCTCATTACTTCCAGTGACAGTTCCAATTATTTCCAATCACTCTTCAAGGGAAGAGTCGGGGCAGGCACAGGGATGGCCATGTGGACCAGCAGGGTAGCCGCCTCTGAGCACCCGGCCCCGGGGTCCTGGCTGGGCCTCGCTTTGACCGTGTGACCTTGGGCATTGCCCCTTCCTGACCTTGGTTTTCTCACCAGTGATCACATCTAATAATGCATAGGTTTGTTGTGAGAATTAAATGAGTCAGTGCATACAAAGAATTTATCATCCTGCTCAGAACATAATAAGCTAATAAATGACTATCCCTGCTGGGAGAGGCTCAGCCCAGGGGGATTGGAGGGTTTGCTTGAAATCAGCCAACACCAGGCCAGTAGGCCGGCCTTCAGGGCTCTGACCACCGCTGCCCCTCCATCAGGCAGATGAGTCCCCAGATGTCCTTTGGGGAATGTCACCCTGCCCCATGACCCCAGGAGGTGCATAGACTCCGTCTGCACTGCAGTTTCTGTAACTGCTTTGGGAGAGTAATTTTTGTGTTACTCAGTCCCAGGTAAGAAACGCCCACTCTGCTTACTGTCCACTGAAGCCAGATCACAGGGGGCCGGCTCTGCCCTGCCCGACACAAGCTCCCCGAGGCCCATGCCCACTTGAGCTGTACAGCCTGGGCAAACACAGGCTGGTTCATTTCTGCTTTCACTCTGAGGCAGTGTTTTATTGAGCACCTGTTAGGTAGCAGGCATCATGCTAGGGACTTTCATACAAGAAATTTCTGGTAACCTCATCGCAACACGAGAGGCCGGTATTATCATCATCCCTGTTTGGGGTCAGAAGAGAGTGACTTAGGCTGCAAAGCTGTACAGACTGGATCTGAGTTTGCCTCCTGCTTCTTTGCTGACCTGGGGAAGATGGGAGGGGAAGGACAGATGGATGACACCCCTCTGGGGGCACACAGATGGGAGGCCACTCAGGGACCGAGCGGCTACCACCTGGTCCTTGAGAATCTGGCCTGAGAAGCAGCTGCAGGGCCCCGCATCCTCCACTTTCGTCCTGACCAAAATTAGATCCAGTGAGCTCAACACCCACACTCCACATGTTGAATTGTATTTCCTGTTTAAATTTGGGAGGAAAGGAAAACCTCAAGGTGGGAAGGAAAATGTCTTGTTTTTTTCCACTGACCTGAACAGCAAAGAGAGCAAAGAGTGCGATTCCCTCCCCTTCAAGAGGGCTAAACTGGGTGTCCCAGATTTTGCAGACCTAGAATTCCCACTCAGAGTGGATTCCTGGGCCAGGTGGGTAGAGGCTGGGTGTCCAGCAGAGGCTTGGTCTCCATCTGCTTTCCTTGGCTGGAGGTCCATCCCCCAGCCCTTCAGTCAATGGCGACGTATGGGTTCCCGCCTCTTGGCCTGTCACCCTCAAAGGAGGAGAACTAGAAACGGGACCCCCCCTCTTCACAGCATCCATCTCTGTTCCACCGCCTCTCTCTCCCTGTTCCTGGAGTCCTGCAGCTTCCCAAGCCCAGAGGGATCCAGATGACCGTTGCTCACACCCCTGCCACCTGAACCTGCCCTTCCCCTCACTCTGCCCTTCCTGCTCTGGACCCAGTATGGCTGCTGTCAGGTCTGGCAGGTAATGAGAGGGAGACAGAGATGGAGAGAGATAAACAAGAGAGTGAGACAGAAAAACAGAAAAGACAGAAAGACAAAGAAAGAAACGAGAGAGACAGAAAGAGACAAAAAAAAAAAAACAGAGACAGAAGGACAGAGACAAAGACAGAGAAACAGAGACACACACAGAGAGAGACTTAGACACACACACACACACACACACACACACACACGAAGAGCGGTCGTGTCCTCTGTAAAGCTCATCTTTCCTGTGTCACCTGTCATATGGAGTCAAAGGTTCTCTTCCTTTTTCTCCCTTCTCCTCTGTCCTGGTGGATTCACCCTGCATATCACTAACTCCACTGGGGTATCTGAGGTAGGGCGAGCAGAGGAAGCACAAGTCAGTGATTATAGAATGTGTTGGTGGAATTTAAAAAAACATTATTTCCAGGCTTAGGGCTTATGTGTATGTTAGCCCATATAATCTTCATGACAGCTTTGTGAGATAGGTATTGTCAGTCTCCGTTTAATCAAAAAGGATCAGAAAAGTTAAGACATTTTCCTGGTGTTACATAGCTAATTACTAGCAGAATCAAAAGGAGAAGGCAGGTCTTCCAACTCCCAAACGATTCCAACTCCCAAACTTCCATCTCCCTCCTCCACGGGACCATGAGAACCCCTATCCATGGCAGCAACACCCCCCAGCACTGAGCAGGGCCCCTCACACGTTCCCACCTCTGCTGTCTCATTGCCAGCTCATGGAGCGGGGAGTGAATAGCTTCCTTTGAAAGATCGTTGCCCGTTGTGACTGCTTTCTACCCTGGGAGGACTTGAGGTTTGTCTAATAGGTACAGTGACCAACTATCCTGATTTGCCCAGGACTGGAGCGTGGTTCTTAGAATTTGGAATACAGGATTTTGAGTGCTAAAATCAGGACAATCCTGAAAAAAACCATTTGGTTGGTCACCCAAGCTGTAGACTATGTCACCATTTCAGGTGTGATCCTCAGACGAACGGCAGGGGTAGCACAGGGAGCTTGCTAGAAGTGTAGGTCCCACCTGCACCCACTGAACCAGAATCTTCAGGATTCCCACAGAACATCAGAAACATCTGAGAAGCTCCAGAGCGGGACATCAGGCACCTTTGGCAGGAACTGGGGAATGGAAGACACACACCTTAGTTCCCTGATCTGGCACCATCACCTGCTGTCACCTCAGGTGATGCCCACTGACACATAAGATGTAGGTTTAAAGGCTGAGGGGAAAAGCATTCAAGGTCCCAGATTTGACTCCATGGGAGTGAGAGGCTGGAAGGTGTCTTGGTGCGGTGTGGGTGGGCGTGAGTCTTGGTTAAACTTTTCCATCTGTCCTTGGGATGATGATGATATAAAGGTTCTGAAGTTTCCTGGATCTCCTTCCCTTTTATTGGAGTGAGGCTGGAGCAGGCAGTGGCCGACAGCAAATTACCCAGGGTGTGTGCGGGGCCATGCCCCTGGGCCCTGGGGACACGGGAAGTGAGAAGACAGAGTGTCTAATAGACCCATTATTGTCAAGGAGTAGACTTCCATGATTAGTAGTTGAAGGAACAATGCAAACCTATGCAAGCAGTGCCCCTCAACAGGATTTCCTGTCTGATGCCTGCTTCTTGCTGCAGGAACCTGACCCAGCTTTGCAAGCAAGCTGGCGGTGGTTACCCAGCCCTTCATGGCAAGCACTTCACTGGGATGTAAATAGGAGTCATCGTGAACCCAGTGAGGAGGTGGTTGGCCAACTCCTCCATGCTTCACCAGCTCCTGGAGGCTGGGCTTATCTCAGAGTGAACCCGGGTCAAAGCAGGTGTTCTGTCCTCTGAATGGTGGTGGCATGTCATCTTCTGTTAGTCTTTTTGCTCTCAGACCTGACTGTCGCTTGTGAAAATCACGGGCACAAGGCAAGGTAGGAAAAGACACTTGCATGTCTGGGTGGCGGGGCAGCCTCAAAGTAAAAGAAGCATAACCCACATTTGTCTACTTTCTCTCTGCTCCAAGTCACATGCCCAGCAGGGACTCTGAAATAAGAGCAGCCCAAAGGAGCGGGTGACAGGCAAGCCTGGAGATGGATGTGTTCATCCCCTCAGTTAGAGCTGCTTCAGACAAAACTGATTTCTGCTGTGATTTTAAATTTAAAAAAACTTTTTTTTGGCTATGCTGGGTCTTCATTGCTGTGTGCAGGTTTTCTCTAGTTGTGAGCAGGGGGTGACTCTCTAATTGTGGTTCTCATTATAGTGGCGTCTTACTGCAGAGCACAGACTCTAGAGCATGGACTCAGAAGTTGTGACTCACGGGCTTAGTTGCTCCACAGCATGTGAAATCTTCCTGGACCAGGGATAGAATCCACGTCCTGTGCACTGGCAGGCGGATTCTAAACCAGTGGACCACCAAGGGAGTCCCTCTACTGTGATTTTAATCCCACCCTGACACTGAGAAATCAAACCATTACTTTTCTTGTAATAGGGAGAGATGTCTCTGACCTAGGATGGTTTTGTAACTAGTTTTGTCTGTGTGTGTTGTTTTCCCTGGGATCTCCAAGGGCTTGACTGTGGGTGGATTTTATCAGAGGATTCACATTTCCATTATGAAGCAACTCCTGTGTCCTGGGTTACTTGCTCATCAAAGTTCCGGTCGGGGACCAGACTGATAGAGGGAAAAGGAAATGGTGAGAAAGGTCAGACAATGTGGTTAAAGGCCAAAATGCTTGGCAGAGACAGGAAGTGAAATGTGGGTTTTGGAAAAGGAGAGTCATTAAGGTATAAGATCTTAACTTCAGCTAATGGTGGAGCAAGAGTATGTGTCACGTGAGGTGAAGACGTTGCGTCAGAGGGTGGGTGAGAAGGCAGGAGGAGACGCACAGCTGGGGCGTGCAGGGGTCGGGGAGGACACATGCGGGAGTGTGCAACTACTCAGCCTCATTCTGGAAATAACACATACTTGAAGCTTTCAAGCCAGTTTGGGGACCTACCCTAGGCAGTGTGGAGAAGGACCTTGGGCATCTATCTCATTCTCTGGGTCTCTGTTGTCACTCTGCACAAGCCGAGGTTGGAGGGGAGAAGTTCCAGGTCCTTCCAGCTCTGCAGCAGGCAAGCTCTGCAGGGTTCCTGAGCAGGAGACTGCAGACCCCAGTGATCCCTTGCCGTCCTTCCCAGGCAGACAGTGTGAGCTGATGCCTTACCTGTGCCCCTACCGCCCAGGTCTCCCTGCTCCCTGAGGCCCCAGCTCTACCCCCACTGCTTTCCCTGGCACAAGAATAGACCCACACAGTCTGCCCTGAAGATGCCGAAGCTGCTTCAGTCCCAGGACCTTTGCACGTGTCTTCCAGTGTTCTTGCCTGGAGAATCCCAGGGACAGCAGAGCCTGGTGGACTGCCGTCTATGGGGTTGCACAGAGTCGGACATGACTGAAGCAACTTAGCAGCAGCAGCAGCAGCAGGTCCCTCACCTGGTGCACTCTTTCCCTGGTCTTTAAAGGCTCCTCTTGCCTTACAGTTTTCACTAACAAACATTACCTCCACGAGACCCTTCCTGAGCTCCACCCAGCCTCGGTCTGGTCACATCACATTACCCTGCTATATTTTTTTCCTAACATTTATCACAATCTGAAGTCTTCTTTTTACTGCTGCTCAACCCCTTGTTTCTTGTCTGTTTCCACAAGAGTCTTGGACTTTGTATACCAACTTCTGGATCCCCACAGTGCATCTACACAGAGGTAGATGCTCAGGAAAGAGCATCATGATGAATAACATGATGCTCAAATAACACATGATGAATAAACACATCTGCTTTTTACCCTCTATGGCATGCATAGCAACTGAGACATTTTATAAATGAAAAAAAGTTATGTAATGAGCCCTTGTTTGTACAGAGCTCTTTGTATATATTATTTCATTAATCATTTAGTCCTCATGACAACTCTACTATGTAGATACTATTAGGATCTCTTTTACAGAGGAGGGTGTGGATCATTATAGAGGTGAAGTCCTTGCTGAAGGTTACACAGCTTCTGAGCCATGAAGCCTGGGTTTGAACCTAGGCAGTCTGATTGCAGAGCTGGTGCCATAAGTTCATGTGCTATTCAGTCACCTAAGCCAGTGCTTCTCAGACGTTAAGGTGCTTATGAATCACCTGGGGATCTTGTTAAAATGCAAGATCTGATTTAGCAGGTCTGGGATGGGGACCTGAGATTCCATGTCTCCAACAAGTTTCCAGCCAGTGCTGCTCGTCCATGGAAAACACCTTTCAGGAAGGAAGGGAGAGATGGAGGGAGAGAAACTGAGACTCAGAAAGGTCAGGTGGCTTTCCTTAGATCATGCAGCCAGTTCATGGCCAGCCCAGTATCCTGGCTCCTAGCCCAAAGCTCTTCAAGCAACTCAGAAATGCTAAGGATTTTAAAGCATGTACACATCTTCAAAGACCCTGTGCAGAGAACATAGTCACCTGAATTAGAGATTGCAGAGGGGCCCATGATGATGGCCTGTGCCCCCTGCTGATCATGACCAGGGTACTTGATTGCAGCTGGGCTTCTTTCCCTCCCAAGGCAGAGGGCATCGGGGGCAGAAGGGGTATGTGGAGATCATACACTTCAGCACCCTGAGTGTATGTGCTCAAAGGAGGTTCGGAAATTCTGGGAGACCACTCTTATCTCTCAAAACAAAAACTGTCATGCCAAGACAGAAAGTGCTGCTATCTTGGGTTTATCAAGTTTTCTCTGGCTGTTTTAGGGTTTGCCAATATAGTATTTATTACAGGTAACATCAGCTCATTCGGGGCTGCCTCTACCCTTCCCTGTCTTCCCCTGCTTCCTGTCTTCCTGACATAGAGGATTCAGTTCCTGAAGACTTTTATGCATCCATCTGTTCCCCTTCCCACCCAGCAGAAGTCGCTTCTGGAAGATGATCATCCATCCTCCAGTGGAACACACCACAGGGTACTCAGGACCTGCAGAGCCCTGTCCACTCTAGGACAACTCTTACCCTGGGAGGGACTTTACGCTCTGAGCTGGAGTCACTTTTCCAGGAAAATGTCACCCACCAAGGCTACAAAGATTAAGAAAAGCCATAATGGCCTTAAAAGTGAAGGGCCCGCCAGTTTGTAAAGTGATGTTTTAAAAACATTTATCTGTGATGGGTACTGTGCTAGACATTTTCACATACACATCACCTTGCATAATATTACAAGCACAGCCTGAAGTGTGTAGTGATCAATCCCCCTTTTGTATAAGGACACTGAGACTCAGGAAGAGATTAAGGGACTAGGCTCAAGAGAGAGCTAATGTCATTGCTATTACATCATAGCTGCCCATCCTCATTCTATCCCAAAGCCCAATAGATAGTTGAAGAACATTCTTTCATGGTTGTCTCCTGTTCTGCTTTTCCATTTTACAAACGAAATACTCCTGTTTCCTATAGTCTTTCTCCCCAGTTATTGCAACCAAATTCCCTGGTGGCTCAGATGATAAAGAGTCCACTTTCAATGCAGGAGACCTGGGTTTGACCCTGATTGGGAAGATCCCCTGGGGGAGGGGGCAGTATGGCAACCCACTCCAGTATTCTTGCCTGGAGAATTCCATGGACAGAGGGGCCTGGCAGGCTACAGTCCATAGGGTCGCAAAGAGTCGGACGTAACTGAGCAACTAACACTTTCATTTTTCATTGATTGAAGCCATGCTGTGAGCCAGGCATCCAATATGGAGACTGATTTCATTTCCGTAAAAACCCTAAGACATCTCCATTTTATAGATGAGCAAAATATTGGAACTAAGAAAAGTAATTTGTCCAAATTCACTTATTAGTAAGTGACAGAAAGTGAGGATTTGAGCCTGGGCTTTGTAGACTGAAAATGAGAAAAATGTTGGGATGGAAGGAGAGCAGTGGGAATCAAGTGAGAAATGATGCAAGCTTGGAAGTTCTCCCATCGTAACTGTTGTGTTGTCAGGCGTGGCCTCCCTTACTGAATAACCTTACACTAAATAGATCTTCAGGGGGAACTGAATGTGCGGGGAGGAGGAACTTGAGTTATTGAGGGCTTTGTTGGTGAGAAGGTTGTTTTTGTTTAATCATTAAGTCGTGTCTGATTCTTTGCGACCCCATGACTATAGCCCACCAGGCTCTTCTGTCCATGGGATTTCCCAGGCAAGAATACTGGAGTGGGTTGCCATTTCCCTTCTCCAGGGAATCTTCCCAACCCAGGGATCAAGCCTGCATCTCCTGCATTGGTAGGTAGGTTCTTTACTGTTGAGCCACCTTCACACCAATTCTAAGTACTTGAAAAAAAAAAAAAAGCTTTATTGAGATGTAATTGATGTATAATAAACTATCTATTTAAGGTATATAATTTGTTAGGTTTGGGCATATAAATATACCCATGAAACCATCACCACAATCAGGATATTTTAAATATACGTCATAAATCCAGAAGGACGGCATCCCCAGTAATGAATGTTGAGGGTTCTGAACTTAATGGTGGGTCCAGTATAAGGACTCAGGAAGGGTGTAAACTATCTCCAATCCCTGGAAAGTCTTGAGGTAGCCTTAGACCTAAGGTCAGCTGTTGTCCAGATCTGTAGGACAGATCTCCAGCCTCCCTCTGCTTCTAGATGTTTGTGCTGCTTGGCAGTTTTCTGACTTATTTTGACATTGAGGCCAGAGCCCATGGCTCCAGCCATGTTTGGCTTCTCTGGATTCCTGTGAACCTTTCAAGAGTAAGTTAACTATTAAGTTCTTGGGGTTGAAAAATCAAGTAAAATGGAACCCAGCGTGGCTGGTGCTCCAGCTCAGTGGCCTGTCCTTGCAGGGTTTTGGATTCAGTAAGGATAAGGTGGCCCATCCGAGTCTCCAAGAGGATACCCAGGAGATAAGAGGCACTGGGTCAGTGTCTACTTCCCATCTTCCCGCTGCCCATCTTTCCTCATCCTTGCCTCCTGAAGCCCCATCGCTAAATACACACTGCGTTAAAGGGACCCTAAGTCTTGTGGATTCTGATTGAAGGATTGCAGAGTCTTACTGTAAGATATATGAATGGCCTAAATCCCTTTTCACTCTAAAACCTTCCACCTTCCCCCTCTGGTTGAAATCATTTCTGCCTGCTCTAAAGTCCCAGAAACTATCCATATGTCACCAATCTCCTTCTACTCTTTGAAATATAATTATTCACTTTCTGGGTTGTATGCTTTCTCAGGCGTGGTCCTGGTTTGGTCTGTCTTTGCATCCCATGCATTGTAGTGGTACACATGGTGGTTGTTGAACAAATGAATGAATGGCCCACCTTGTCCTAAACCTCAGGGAAGAGCTGTACTTATACAGGACTCAGAGCTGAGCTTAGCGTTACCCCAGTGTCTCTCACACCAGATGACACACGAGTATCGGTATATTACACCCCAAATGTGATTCTCACTCAGATGATATAAATAGAGCCAGAAAGATACACACACCGTCTTTGCACACTCTGTTCATTCTCAGCAAAGGTGAAGCTTAGCTTGACAGGCTTGGCTCACAGAAGGAAAAGTACTGCAGTCACTTATGTGACTGCTGTCCAGAGACTGCCATAGCTGGTGAGGCTGTCTCCAAGGAGACATGGCTCCCGACTCCTGTGGTTCCAGTGGATGCTAATGAGCCAGAGGAGAATAGGTAGCTGAAGTGGGAGAGAATAGTTCTGAGCAAGGGGATGGAGGGCGGGGGGCTCAGCAACTAGGGTTCCATTTGGAAAGAAGTCTACAGAGTCCTGGTACTGTGGGCCACCAGTCCGATTCCCCATCCAGAGATGGATAGGGAAAGACCCAAGTGATTAGGTGCCTTAGGTCACTGGAAAGGAATTCATTCATGGATTAGGCAAAATTTAGTTTGAAGTATAGGCATGACTAGATTATGGTTTCTCAGAGTTTTAGATTTCAGGGATCAGTGAAATTTCAAAAATAAATTTGGGGACTTCCCTAGTGGTCCAGTAATTAAGAATCTACCTTGCAGTGCAGGGGACGTGCGTTCAGTCCCTGGTCAGGGAACTAAGATCCCACATGCCGTGGAGCAACTAAGCCCGTGCGCCACACCTAGAGAATCCAGGCGCCACAAGAAAGGATCCTGCACAGTGAAATGACGACCCGTGGTAGCCAAATAAATAAATAATTTTTTAGAAAATGATTAATGCATAAATAAATTTGGACACAAAATCAGGTGTCCACTTTTAAAATATTGCTGATTATTGATGTTATACAAAAATGTAAACTATCATCCTTTTACAATTATTCCTAAAAAGAAATGGCAAGAACAACAATAATAGAAACAAAAAGACAGTTGACAGCCATGCATGGACAGCTGTCTATCCAGCTAACATTTACTGAGTGCTAACAGTATGCTAGGCAACATTCTAAATGTTTTATTTTCATCTCATTTGACACCATACATATTACATTATTTACATTTTTCCTTCCCTACAAAAGGAAAATTTCGTCATGGGCCAGTGGCACCAGTTTATACCCGAGAGTTCAGAAATCTTTAGCTGATAGAACTTTTAGAGGTAACTTATAGCCCTAGGAGTCAAACTCCTATGAACCTTCAAGCTTCTGCCTGGTGCAGAGGCCAGGACACGATCTTTCAGGGTAACTTCTTGAAATAGGATCACAAAGACCTTCCTCTGAGGTTTTCTTTAAGACGTGGGACCCAGCGAGTTCTGTTCCCAGTTGCAACCGAGACTTGCAAGCTTGTAGCTTTTATCGACAAATGCGATGACCCAAGTAATTCGCCATCCAGCCAAAGATAAAATGCTTCCAACTACATTTTTGGGTCATGAAAGATGAAGGAAAAGCTACCACTTTTGCAAGATAGGTCCTTTTCTCCCTTTCCCTGCCTGTAGTTTGAAAAGCTTAATATTCCGCTATCATGTTTCACAACGAACACAAACCAGATGGCTGAAGCCAAAGGAAAAAATGCTGGGTTGAGTAACAGGGTATGAATTAAATAACTCTTAAACAGCCATGTAAAAAAATTCCTAAGTGTTTCCTAATTTCTGGATTAAAGGAGGCCTGAAATTGAAAGAGACTATAAAGGACCTTAGGACATTGCATGGGTGGGGGCTTCCCAGCTGGCTCAGTGATAAAGAATCTTCTTGCAAATCCCCCCATAAGAGATGCGGGTTTGATCCCTGGTTGGGAAGATCCTCTGGAGTAGGAAATGGCAACCCATTCTAATATTCTTGCCTGGGAAATCCCATGGACAAAGGAGCCTGGCAGGCTACAGTCCATGGGGTCACAGAGTTGGACACCACTGGGCACTCACTGTGGACACTGCCTCCAGACAGAAGGCCCTTCTTCAGATGGGCAGCCAGCAAGGTCATCCATTGCTAAGTCTCCCCAGAGATCAGACACATCTTCAAAAGGAGGAAGCGAGTGGGAGGCACTGTTGTTTATTTTTCCAGTGCTTAACAAATCAGCTCGAGGAAACCCAATGTCAGGCCTAGACGTGAAATACTGTGTTTCGGGAGATAGTGTTTTAATATCCAGATGGAAAAGGAGCCAGGTTCAGGATAGCATGTGGTTTGAGTCCAGGCAAACCTATGCCGTTCCTTCCCCTCAACCACCTTGCTTCCCTGAATAGGAAAGAAAGATGCAGTTGAAACTTCCTATTATACATAGGATGCCACAAAAAATTTTTCAAACTACTACTTATTCCCAAAGAACCAGATTTGGAGGGAAACATGAAGAAGCATAACGTAGTAGAAAGAGCATTTACATAAATGTAAGAAGAACTTAATCTGAAGGGCGAGTCCTAGCCTCTACGTCATGGACGTTTAGACTCATGGGGCTGGAATGTGTAAACTCTGGTGGGAGGTGGGGAGCCCTGGAGAGCGATAACTCCATTTTCTATCAGCTCTGTGGACCTTGGGTAAGTCACTTTCTCCTGAGTCTCAGTTTCCTTATCTGCCAAATGAGGATACCTAATCATTAGAAAAGACCCTGATGCTGGGAAAGATTGAGGGCAGAAGGAGAAGAGGACAAAGAGGATGAGATGGTTGGATGGCATCACTGACTCAATGGACATGAGTTCGAGCAAGCTCCGGTAGATGGTGGAGGACAGGAAAGCCTGGTGTGCTGGAGTCCATGGAGTCGCAAAGAGCCGGACACAACTGAGCAACTGAACAAGTCCCACTTTACAAAGGAGGAAGATAAGATCTTAAGGATTCAGCAACTTGGCCAAAGTCACAGTCCAGTAGATATCTTATTGCAAGCCTGTGCTCTTCTCCCTAGAGAAGGCAGTGGCAACCCACTCCAGTACTCTTGCCTGGAAAATCCCATGGATGGAGGAGCCTGGTAGGCTGTAGTCCATGGGGTCAGTAAGAGTCGGACACGACTGAGCGACTTCCCTTTCACTTTTCACTTTCATGCATTGGAGAAGGAAATGGCAACCCACTCCAGTATTCTTGCCTGGAGAATCCCAGGGACGGGGGAGCCTGGTGGGCTGCCGTCTGTGGGGTCACACAGAGTCGTACATGACTGAAGCGACTTAACCACACCAAGATGAGCTCATAGGCACTGAAATGCTTATAATAAGCCAGGCGCTGTGGAGTCATCCCTGGTGGCTATTAGGTACAGACGTCCATCTGGCGTCTGCAAACAGACATGTCCGCCTACTTCTTCACATGTCCACGAAAACACTCACACCAGACAGTGCTTTACAAATAGAAGCAAGTTCCTACTCTGACCAGCATGAGAATACGGCAGGAATAAATGGACAAGCCCAGGGACTCTCCTGTAAATCCAGGCTTTGCAATAGCTCCAGCCATAGGAAAAACAATCGTGGGTCATGGACAGTTGTTAATGCTCTAATGCCAGTTCTTCTTTTTAAAAATATTTATGTATTTATCTGGTTATTTATTTGGCTTCACTGGGTCTTATTTGCAGCACAAGGGGTCTTTTGTTGCAGTGAGCAGGCTTCTCTCTAGTTGTGGCTGTCGGGCTCGCAACTCCAGAGTGCTCAGGCTCAGTAGTTGGCATGCCGCATGTGGGATCTTAGTTCCCTGACCAAGGATTGAACCTATGTCCCCTGCATTGGAAGGTGAATTCTTAACCCCTGGACCACCAAGGAAGTCCTCTAATGCCAGTTCTGATCTTTCCAGCAGGGGTGACATTCACTTCACTCGGGGAGAAGCCTAGTCCAACCATCCTGCCTCAGAAATGAGTTTTTTCTAAGAGGTTAAAAGCAAACCATGTCTGCTCTGACTGGTCATTCCTCTGGGGAGGTCTGGGAAAAAAGCGTTGACTTTGAGGAACTGATAAAGACGGGGTGAACTCCTGATCTGTACCCAAGGGGGCAATGCTCATGCATAATTAGTGGAGTGCTGATAACACAAATCATTTTAAAGAGCAATTTAAAGGAATTTTAAAGCCATTCATAGCCTGGGACCAACACTTCCATTGTTAGGAACCTATGCTTAAAGAGATAATCAAATAGAATGACCAAAAGTTTATGTATTAGAGTGTATTCACATATGAAGATGTTCACTGCTGTTAAAACACTGGCACAAACTAAATGTCCCAGAATAGAAAAATGACTAATTAAATTACAATTCATGAATCCATACAGTTGAAATATAATGCTGTTAGTAAAATAGGTTACAAAGCACTTTTATGACTTGGATAAATGCTCTTGATATAAAAAGTAAAAAGACTACAGAACTATGTATATAGTAAAATCTCTGTGTGTGTATACCTACATACATATATATATATATATATATATATATACACACACACACACACACATATATGTGCTCAGTCACTAAGTCATGTCCAACTCTTTCAACCCACAGACTGTAGCCCACCAAGCTCAGACTCTGTCTGTGGAGTTTCTCAGGCAAGAATACTGGAGTGGATTGTATACACACACACACACACACACACACATATATATAAAAGACTGAAAGGAAATTTTACAGATATTCATTTTTTTCTGGGTTATTTTTGTCCCTGTTTTCCAATTTTGTATAATAAGTATGTATCACGTCTATTTTTTTTAATGTTACTTTTAAAATTACTGAAATGTCTAAGTGCTACTTGTCTTTAAAAGGCTTCTCCTTTGCTTGAGTAACTACAGGAACCTCCCAGCTGCCCCTCTACCCCCACCCCACTCCACTAGATTCCCAGCCCCGTCTGTACTGTCTCCAGGGTTGTCTTCTCTGACTCCAAGCTGATCAATTTAGTACTATTGGTCCAATACAGGCTCTGGCTACCTGTTGCCTTTAGATTGGAAGGTTGGTCCAAACTCCTTTGTATGGTTTGCTGTTCAACCACATAGGCCAGACTCTCAGGTCTTCTGGCCTCAAGCATGGTCTTCCCTCTGCACAGAACACCCTTTCCCCTCCTTCTCTGCCTGGGAAAGCCTTACTTGCTTTGAACGGCAGTTCAGAAGTGAGCCTCTCTGGAAAATCTTACCCGTGAATCCCAGAGCTGGTTACTGTTGGCTCTGCTCCCAAAGACTTTGCCCATAGCTCTGTTTTAGCAAATATAATTTATTGTAATAAATATATTTTAATATCTCTTGCTGCCCCTTTAACTTCCTCCCCGTATAAGACCATATGACTGTGAGGATGAAGTCTGAGACTCATTTATCTTGGTATGCCTGGTGCCTGGTGCAGAGTACTTGTCTGGTGATGGATAGATAAAGAAACTGGTGGGACTGAGCTAGACCAGAGGAGGCAGGAGGGAGTCCTAAAGCTAAGGGGTTGTTGTTCAGTTGCTCAGTCATGTCCAGTTGCTTAGTCTTTGTGACCCCATGGACTACAGCACGCCAGGCTTTCCTGTCCTTCACTATCTCCTGGAGTTTGTTCAAACTCATGTCCATCGAGTTGGTGATGCCATCCAACTATCTCATCCTCTGTCGTCCCCTTCTCATCCCGTCTTCAGTCTTTCCCAGCATCAGGGTCTTTTCTAATGAGTCAGTTCTTCACATCAAGTAGCCAAAGTATTTGAGCTTCAGCTTCAGCATCAGTCCTTCCAATGAATATTCAGGACTGATTTCCTTTAGGATTGACTGGTTTGATCTCCTTGCTGTCCAAGGGACTCTCAAGAGTCTTCTCTAGCACCACAGTTCGAAAGCATTAATTCTTTGGTGCTCAACCTTTATGGTCCAACTCTCAGAGAGTCTGGCTTGTGTGGTTGAAAGTCACAGTCTGTGTAAGGTGTGGTGAACTGACTTTCATTCCATTGCAGGCAAACAGACTTAAGCTAGCCAGAAAAGGTGCAGTTTCCTATCACTGGAGCAGATGAATGTTTGGGATAGGAGGATGGCTTCAGAAGAGGGGAGATAATTATTACACCCTCCCTGTGTAATAAGGGTTAGACGCTGTCCTTCTTGGAGACTGCAGGGTGGACAAGGGAACCTCTGCCAGACCCAAGCTTCAGCGAATTGTCCGAGTAAGCAGGGTGGAGGGCTCTGTCCATCTCCCCAGCCCACTATGATTCTGCTATAGGCCGGGTGGGTTTCCATGTCAGCTGCACTTCCAAACCCAGATCTACAGTTTGAACCTAAAGGCCCTCAGATGAAGAAGACTGTGCTCAGAGTGAGGCCAGTTGCTCACAGAGCCCAGCAGGGCTCTTGGCTCCACAATACTCATTAGCATCTTAAGTTCACATAAACATATGTGAGGCCTCCCCTGGGAGTCCCGGAGGCCCTCACAGCCAAAGTGAAATCTCTCCCTCTTTGCACCTCCTCCTGTGTCTTCTGAGCCCAGCTGACTCCTGGAGCCCAGTGTGGTGTGGCTATTCTCCGCAAGGAGCACTACAGCTCATTTTTGGGGTACAAAACTAGAGCTTTGGTCCTTTGGGAGACTAGCTCTGTTCCGCCCCTCCCCTTCTTGTGGTGGTCCAGAATCTCTAAAGACCAGGGGTTTCCCCGCTGTTCCTCTCTCAGCACAGATTCTGGACACTAGACGGCAAAGTGAACCCACAAAATGCCTGCAGGATAGCCCAGACTGGATGTTGCAAAATGTAGGGCTGCGGGAGTCAAGACACTTGGGGCTTTTTGTCCTTAAATGGCCCCCAGTCTAATGGAATATGCAAAAAAGAGAAGGAAAATCAGAAACCAGAAAGCTGAGGCACAGTACAACCGCAGAGAGATGAAAATGGAGAAGATAATCAGCAGTGTGAGAAGCCTGTAAACTCCCAGGAAGGAAGTCTGGCTCCATCCAACCTCAGAGCTTCTTGGAGGGGGTGAATTTTGACAGGAGAGGGATGGAGTTGGGAAGGGAACTGACTACTGCGTGGGGACAGCTGATTGCCTCCCCCACACCCAGGGGCCTTGCAGGGCAATCGGAATGGCAGGGAGAAAGCAGCTCCAGTTCACAGACTCCCAGGAATAACTTCCTCTCATTCCCAAGTAACTAGCCTGACGACCACAGTTGTTTCCAAGTCTGGAAGGAAAGAAGGGCTTCCAGAGAAAAGCCAGGGAGTGAAGTCAGTGGAATCCCTATGTATATGGGGAGAGCCTGGAGTGGGTGGCTGTCCCTCAGTGCTTTCTGCCCAGCTGCAGGGTGTGGAACTGCTGCAGCTCTGCCCTGGTCAAATGCATGACTCTGCTTCTGCAGCTTGCTCTGCATGGAAAGCACACGCATGTTGTAGAGGACTAGAGGAGGGCGGGGGACAAAGTAGGAGGGGGACATTTTGGTGGCAGGTTTCCAGCCTCTGACAGCATTTTCAGCTCAGATTCTTTTTTGGATTTTTTTTCTCTTACATGAGGTATCTTACTATGTGATACTATTAAATTTAATTACATATTTGATACACATAATTTCAAAATAAAATTACCAGTATTATTACCAATACGTAGACTACTGTTAAGATTTCTTTAAAACTCTATTTCTTCACAAAATGTATTCCACTAAATATGAAAAGTCAGAAAACTATGTGGAAAACAATTTTTTGAGTGTTTGCATGTGTCTGTAACTTGATATACAGTTAGGTTCGTGTTTTTACTTTGTTTTCATATTTTAGGGCTTCACTTCATATTTTAGTTACTTCACTTCTAATCTCTTTTGTCCTCTTCTCCTTTTTTTAAACTTTTTATTTTCTATTGGAGTATAGCCAATTAACAATGTTGTGATAGTTTCAGGTCAACAGAGAAGAGAATCAGCCATGCATACCTGTATCCATTCTCCCCCAAACTCCCCTCCCATCCAGACTGCCACATAACTCTGTCAGCTCAGATTCTTTGGACGAGGTTTCTCCAGTCCCACTCCCTTAGCTGACCTGACGGCCCCATTGAGGCTAAGAACAGGCATCCTGCTTTCTGAGGCATCTTTCACCCTAGTCATCTATCCATCTTTCTTCCTTGGGCCTAAGAGAGCCCAGGCTCTGCATCTGCTTCTCATGGACCACTATCAGCCTGCCCATCCACAGCAGACTCTCCTGGACAGGGAGGGAGGCAGGTTTCACAGGTAGGGAGGTGCTTTCCTGGCTCTGAGATCTTCAACTTGAAGTCACAGCAGGTAACATTGGAGGAATCCTTAGGGGTTGTTAATTTTAAATCACACCTCAAGATCAGAGTAAAGAGTTGACTGGGCTGTAATCCGTGGTCATCTCCTTGTCACCATGGTAAGAGGTGGCACAGAAGGGAGGCTATAGCACCATGTCTGACTTTACACCCCTTCTTTCTGACTTGAATGTGGTGAAACCTGGAATGAGTTTTTGAACGTATCTAAGGGTCTGTTTCCTCAGCTACCAAAAAGAAAAAAAAGAAGATAGTAGTGAATAATAATTCACCTTTGTAGAATGACCTGCATGATTATTGATGATAAGAGCACTCACTTACTGAGTACTGTGTGCCCCTCTGTGTGGGTATCACTCCACCAAGCCCAGCACTGTGCCCCGGAGACAGTCATTTACCTGTAATTGTGACCACACACAGACCCCAGTCACTGGTGCTGGTCATAGACAGGCCTCTCCTTTGCTTCTGAGATGATGGAACTCCTTTGGTGCCCAGTTTCTAGAGGTCAGAGGGCCTCAGAGCAGGAGAGCAGTTTGCATTCAGACTGAGCCCTGACTTGCTGACCTGTCCTCTGGCACTGGGGGAAGGTCCCCAGCCTTCTGGTCCAAACACAGCCTGCCCTCATCTTATTTAAACAAGGCCACGGAGGCAGGCAGAAGGCCTGTGGTCAGGGAGGAAGAAACAAGGGCTGTTTGGGATTCCATGTAGACTCTGGGCTATTGAAGCTGTCAGGCTGATACACAAGCTCTGTCAGGCTTGTAGCTCTTGGCATTCTGGCTGCTTCCCCATGATGACCATTTATAGTCAATCCCTCTGAAGCGAGTGAAGCCCTGGGATTGGGCAAAAGTGACGAAGCTGGAGGAGAGGCACCTGGCCGAGGGAAGGCAGAAGTGGGGTGCGCCGGGGGGTGGGGGTCACTACAGCCACCTGCCTACCTCCACATGCTGCTGCTGCTGCTGCTAAGTCGCTTCAGTCGTGTCCGACTCTCTGTGACCCCACTGACGGCAGCCCACCAGGCTCCCCCGACTCTGGGATTCTCCAGGCAAGAACACTGGAGTGGGTTGCCATTTCCTTCTCCAATGCATGAAAGTGAAAAGTGAAAGAGAAGATGCTCAGTCCACATGCTACATGGTCCCAGAACCTGGCCTCAGCTGCTCCCCCTTTAGGCCTGAGATGTAAGAGCAAGCCAGTGCTGAAAGGGAGTTGAAGGGTTTGGATGGATTGAGGCCACAAATCATGGATTTATAGAGAAGTGTCTTGTTTGTTTGTTTTGGCTGTGCTTGGCAGCATGTGGGATCTTAGTTCCCTGATCAGGGATCGAACCCACACCCCCTGTGTTGTAAATGCAGGATCTAACCACTAGGCCTCCAGGGAAGTCCCTAGAGAGTTTTGATGTAGGACAAGCCCATATGGTTTTGTGGTAGGAAATTTAGCCCCTACACCCCTTGAAGTTTTCTCTGATTTTCCCTTAAAATGTAATTTAAGATTCTTTTTTTTTTTTTTTAATAATATTGGGAGTAGGGCACCTTTAACATTGCTCAAGAAAGGGAAAGATGGCTTGACAGTGTCCACAGTCCAGTCTGGTTGGTAACCTGTGACTTCTATTGCTGTGATTTCTATGGTGTCTGCTTCAGAGAGGGCACTAGATTACATGGGTCTTAGGTAGACCCCATGCTCTCCTGGTGACTCTGATGGTGAAAGATTAAGAGGTGGGTTTGGAAACAGTCCTGCAGAGTCAAGGTTGAGTAACAAGGACACTGTCCTCAAAGCCAGCGAGTGAATTGCTCAAAAGATGGAAACTCCATGTAATGGAGGCTTGCTGGCTGCTGAGACCAAAGAAAACTAGTACTGTAAGGTGGTCACCATGGGCTTACATGCATGTGTCAGAATGCAGAATGATAATAATGACCTTGTTAACCATGATAGGGGTATGGGTGGGTAGGGGAGGGATGGGCAGAGACAAGGGGTAGAAGGAAGCATTGATAGTTTTGTCCTTGATACCAGATTCTGGGTTGGGAGCTTTATATACACTAATTTATTGCTTATTTACTTAAAATTTTTTTAAATATTTATTTTATTTATTTATTTGGCTGCATCAGGTCTTAGCTGCAGCATGTGGGATCTTCAATCTTCTTTTAGTTGCAGTGTGCTGAATCTAGTTCCTGAATAGGGATAAAACCCGGGCTTCCTGCTTTGGGAGCTCAGAGTCTTAGCCACTGAACCACCAGAGAAGTCCCTACATTAATTAATTGTTTAAGGTCTATAATGAAATCAAGTGGGCCTTAGGAAACATCACTATGAACAAAACTAGTGGAGGTGATGGAATTCCAGTTGAGCTATTTCGAATCCTAAAAGATGATGCTGTGAAAGTGCTGCACTCAATATGCCAGCAAATTTGGAAACCTCAGTAGGGGCCACAGACTAGAAAAGGTCAGTTTTCATTCCAATCCCAAAGAAAGGCAATGCCAAAGAATGCTCAAACTACCACACAGTTGCACTCATCTCACATTCTAATAAAGTTATGCTCAAAATTCTCCAAGCCAGGCTTCAGCAATATGTGAACTGTGAACTTCCTGATGTTCAAGCTGGTTTTAGAAAAGGCAGAAGAACCAGAGATCAAATTGCCAACATCTGTTGGATCATCGAAAAAACAAGAGAGTTCCAGAAAAACATCTACTTCTGTTTTATTGACTATGCCAAAGCCTTTGACTGTGTGGATCACAACAAACTGTAGAAAATTCTGAAAGTGATGGGAATACCAGACCACCTGACTTGCCTCCTGAAAAATCTGTATGCAGGTCAAGAAGCAACAGTTAGAACCGGACATGGAACAACAGACTGGTTCCAAATCGGGAAAGGAGTATGTCAAGGCTGTATATTGTCACTCTGCTTATTTAACTTATATGCATAGTATATCATGTGAAATGCTGGCCTAGATGAAGCACAAGCTGGAATCAAGATTTCCAGGAGGAATATCAATAACCTCAGGTATGAGGATGACACCACACTTACGGGAGAAAGTGAAGAGAAACTAAAAAGCCTCTTGATGAAAGTGAAAGTGGAGAGTGAAAAAGTTGGCTTCATGGCAAATAGATGGAGAAACAATGGAAACAGTGACAGACTTTATTTTGGGGGGCTCCAAAATCACTGCAGATGGTGACTACAGCCATGAAATTAAAAGATGCTTGCTCTTTGGAAGGAAAGCTTTGACCAACCTAGACAGCATATTAAAAAGCAGAGACATTATTTTGCCAACAAACGTCTGTCTAGTCAAAGCTTTGGTTTTTCCAGAAGTCATGTATGTATTTGAGAGTTGGATTATAAAGAAAGCTGAGCACCAAAGAATTGATGCTTTTGAACTGTAGCATTGGAAAAGGCTCTTGAGAGTCCCTTGGACTGCAAGGAGATTCAACCAGTCTATCCTAAAGGAAATCAGTCCTGAATATTCATTGGAAGCACTGATGCTGAAGCTGAAATTCCAATACTTTGGCCACCTGATGCGAAGAACTGACTCACTGGAAAAGACCCTGATGCTGGGAAAAATTGAAGGCTGGAGAAGAAGGGGACGACAGAGGATGAGATAGTTGGATGGCATCACTGACTCGATGGACATGAGTTTGAGTAAGCTCTGGGAGTTGGTGATGGACAGGGAAGCCTGGCGTACTGCAGTCCATCGGGTGGCAAAGAGTTGGACACGACTGAGCAACTGAATTGAACCTTGAGAAGTCAGGTTTAATCATATTTTACAGATGAAGAAACTAAGACTTATTGGCTGTATTGTGTGCAGGCTCAGTCATGTCTGACTCTCTGTGACCCCAGGGACTGTAGCCTGCCGAGCTCCCCTGTCCTTGGAATTTTCCAGGCAAGAATACTGGAGTGGGTTCCCGTGCCCTCCTCCAGGGGATCTTCCTGACCCAGGGATCCAACCTGAGTGTCCTGCATCTTCTGCATTGGTGGGTGGATTCTTTACCTCTCTGCCACTTGGGAAGCCCTTCTAAGACTATCATAGAGGCCAAGTAACTTGTTCAAGGTTTCAGACTTACCATATGATGGAGCTGGGATTCAAACTTCTTAATACTCTGTCAGGACTTTTTAGCAGCTGAAGGTTAGTTACTTGTTCAGGACACTCCCATAGAGGGTGTGGGAGGTACATGTGCTCGGGAGGCCAGATGACAGACCAGAAGTGGCTGCAGTGATATGAGGATCCTTCCATCAGGCTGAAGGATCTGAGATGCTGATGAGGTGCTGCAGTCTGAAGAGGTACCTGTTCTTATCAGAACAGGCTGTTCCCTGGACAGTGTGGAATGACACTGTCACAGTTTCATTCTTCTGGTTCTTTTTCTGGAGCTTTGTAAAGATCAAGACCTTTCTGTGATGACATCCTTTATTCCTTGGCTAAATGAAAACATACTTGGTTATGTTTCAACATTCTTTAGTTAGCTTCAAATCCAAGGATTCTGAGGTCCTGTTTTCATTAAATTGAGGAGTTTGTTATCACATTCTAAAAACCTTTTTTTAGTGCAAACTACAAATTCATTCATTCATCCAAGTTTATTGAGTCATTGCTATTTGCCTGACGCTGGTTCAATACTGGGAACAGGAGAATGACTAATTTGTGTCTTCCTATTTGAGCCAAAACATTAAAACAAAGCATTGTACAAATAGCTATTCTCACTCAATTGATTTTTCATTCATTTAAAAAAAATAAATGAGTTCGCTGTGAGGCACTATGTTAAGTAAGGGAAAAATTATGAAGAGTCAAATGGGGGAAACAGATGAATAAATAGATTAATTATATGATACAAAGGGGGATAAAAGTCTATAACAATTCAGGGAAGTTTTTGGTTGGCTTGTTACTATTGATTTGCCTAGAAGTAAATGACTTAGTACTGTCCATGCAACAGAGTGAGCACTTAATAAACGGGAATATATGTTGCTGTTATTATCATCACTATTATTGTTCTTGTTAGCAAGCATTTGGTGAATTAATGTGAATTTTTTTAATAAAATTTATATCTGGGCAATATTGTTATCTCTCCATTTTACAAAGAAAATTTTACAAAAATATGATTTAAGTGGCTCCACCATACAATGATTTGTAGTATACAAAAATTAAGCAAATACTCTGGTTCCTGACATATCCTTCTAGCTATGGGCCCTGGAACCCCCAGCTAGTCAGTAGTCTGGTCCACTCAGCCTTAATGAAAACTGATTCTGACTCTACCCTCAACCCTTTATGGTCCAGCCCTCAAAACATCTGATGTTATTGTCAAATCTTCTCCTTCTTCCTGTATTTGGGAAGTTGCTGGGTCCTCATAAACTGTTGTTGTTGTTGTTTTTTTTACGGCTGATACCAGCTTCTGCTAATATAGCCTTCATTCTTATGGGCAGCACCTCACCAGACCTTCTGCCAGTTACTTCTCAATCTGGCAGTCACAAGAAGGTTTATTTTTAAAAATCTTACTGGAGTATAGTTGATTTACAATGTTGTGTTAGTTTCAAGTGTACAGCAAAGTATTTCAGTTATACATATATATATCTCCACTCTTTTTTAGATTTTTTCCCCATATAGGTCATTACAGAATATTGATTAGAGTTCCCTGTGCTATACAGTAGGTCCTCATTGGTTATCTGCTTTGTATATAGTAGTGTGTATATGTCAGCCGCAATCTCCCAATTTATCCCTCCCTCCTCTTACCATCTGGTAACCATAGTTGGTTTTCTACATCTGTAACTCTATTTCTGTTTTGCATATAGGTTTATTTATACCCTTTTTTAGATTCCACATATAAGCAATATTTGTCTTTCTCTGTCTGACTTATTTCATTTAGTATGACAATCTCTAAGTCCTTCCAGGTAGCTGCAAATGGCATTATTTTTATCTTTTTTATGGCTGAGTAATATTCTAATGTGTGTGTGTGTGTGTGTGTGTGTGTGTGTGTGTGTGTGTGTGTATATATATCACATCTTCTTTTTGCATTCCTCTGTTGATGGACATTTAGGTTGCATCCACATTCTGGCTATTATAAACAGTGGTGCAATGAACATTGGGGTGCATGCATCTTTTTGAATTAAGAGTTTGCATCTTTTCTGGATATACACCCAGGAGTGGGATTGATGGATCATGTGGTAGCTCTACACTGACAATGAAAGACCAGAAAGAGAAGTCAAAGAAACAATCCCATCTACCATAGCATCAAAAAGAATAAAATACCTAGTAATAAACCTCCCTAAGGAGACAAACGGAGAAGGCAATGGCATCCCACTCCAGTACTCTTGCCTGGAAAATCCCATTGATGGAGGCTCCTGGTGGGCTGCAGTCCATGGGGTCACTAAGAGTCGGACATGACTGAAGTGACTTAGCAGCAGCAGCAAGACAAAATACCCATTCTTCTCTAACATTCTATGCATGCAGATCACCTGGAGCTCTTGTTGAAATGCAGATTCTTTTTTTTTTTTTTTTTTTTAATAAAAAAAAGCAGATTCTGACTCTGTAGGGGTCAGACTCGGATCTAGGGTCCTGCCTTTCTAACAAGCTCCTGTTGATGCTGGCGCTGCAGGTCCCTGGACCACACTTTGAGTAGCGAGCTGTCCGCTGTAATCTCAAAGCCTCTCTGTCAGTGACCTTCCCTTCTCTTGCTCGGGCCTTCCTCCCCTCCTCTAGGTTAGACCCAGCCTCCTCGGTAGTCTCCCCATCCATACATGCTACTTCTACCCCATCCTACGTGTATCTTAAAAACTCATCTTCTCAAGATATGACTGCCCCCAGCCTGCTGCCCTCCAAATGCCTTCCGTGACTCACTAGCAAACAGAACACAGATTTCTCCAGCTACAGTGAAGACCCTCTTGAATTTAACCTCTGCCTCTTCGGTGTGAGAAATCTCAGGATTCCCATTGATTTCTCCTACTCCTTCTCTCTACTGCTTCTTTGCCTCAGGGACTTGGTGGATTCTCTTCCTCCCATTGGTGTCCCTTCCCACTTCTAACCATGGCTTTAATCTCAGCCCCCAAACCCGCTCCCTCCTTCAAGGCATATGGACACCCACTTCCCCAGCTAGAAATGATCTGGAAAGTGCTACAACTCTGGGCTCAAATATGGTCATTTATGGGACTTCCCGGGTGGTCCAGTGGTTAAGACTCCATGCTTCCACTGCAGGGGGCACGGGTTTGACCTATGGTTGGAAACTAAGATCCCACATACCGTGGAGACATAAATAAATAAATAAATGCACTTTCATCTTCCCTGGTGGGGGTCCCCCATCTCTCTTAACAAACCTCACAGCGTCTCTCACAGGGCCTTGCTCCCAGCCAGCCCTCAATCCTCTCATACCAGTGCGTGAGAGATCTGTTTCCCAGATTCTTTTAATGGGACTCTGTTCCATTTGTATTATTTATGCTCCTGTGTTAGATGAATTTTCATGGTGGTTCAGTTCAGTTCAGTTCAGTCACATCTGCAGTGATTTTGGAACCCCCCCAAAATAAAGTCTGTCATTGTTTCCCCATCTATTTGCCATGAAGTGATGGGACCTCTTGATGAAAGTGAAAGAAGAAAGTGAAAAAGTTGGCTTAAAGCTCAACATTCAGAAAACTAAGATCATGGCGTCTGGTCCCATCACTTCATGGCAAATAGATGGGAAAACAGTGGAAACAGTGGCTGACTTTAGTTTTTTGGCTTCCAAAATCACTGAAGATGGTGATTGCAGCCATGAAATTAAAAGACACTTACTCCTTGGAAGGAAAGTTATGACCAACGTAGACAGCATATTAAAAAGCAGAGACATTGCTTTGCCAGCAAAGGTCCGTCTAGTCAAGGCTATGGTTTTTCCAGTAGTCATGTATGGATATGAAAGTTGAACTGTGAAAAAAAGCTGAGCGCCAAAGAATTGATGCTTTTGAACTGTGGTTTGAGGAAGACTCTTGAGAGTCCCGTGGACAGCAAGGAGATCCAACCAGTCCATCCTAAAGGAAATCAGTCCTGGGTGTTCATTGGAAGGACTGCTGTTGAAGCTGAAACTCCAATATTTTGGCCACCTCGTGCGAAGAGCTGACTCATTTGAAAAGACCCTGATGTTGGGAAAGATTGAAGGCAGGAGGAGAAGGGGACTACAGAGGATGCGATGGTTAGATGGCATCACTGACTCAATGGACATGAGTTTGGGTAAACTCCGGGAGTTGGTGATGGACAGGGAGGCCTGGCATGCTGCGATTCATGGGGTCGCAAAGAGTTGGACACGACTGAGCAACTGAATTGAACTGAACTCAACTGAACTGATGGGACTGGATGCCATGATCTTAGTTTTCTGAATGTTGAGTTTTAAGCCAACTTTTTCACTCTCCTCTTTTGCTTTCATCAAGAGGCTCTTTAGCTCTTCTTCGCTTTCTACCATAAGGGTGGTGTCATCTGCGTATATGAGGTTATTGATATTTCTTCTGGCAATCTTGATTCCAGCTTGTGCTTCATCCAGCCCAGCATTTCGAATGATGTACTCTGCATATAAATTGGAGAAGGCAATGGCAACCCACTCCAGTACTTTTGCCTGGAAAATCCCATGGATGGAGGAGCCTGGTAGGCTCCAGTCCATGGGGTCGTTAAGAGTCGGGCACGACTGAGCGACTTCACTTTCACTTTTCACTTTCATGCATTGGAGAAGGAAATGGCAACCCACTCCAGTGTTCTTGCCTGGAGAATCCCAGGGACGGGGGAGCCCGGTGGGCTGCCGTCTCTGGGGTCGCACAGAGTCGGACACGACTGATGCGACTTAGCAGCAGCAGCAGCATATAAATTAAATAAGCAGGGTGACAATATACAGCCTTGACATACTCCTTTCCCAATTTGGAACCAGTCTGTTGTTCCATGCCCATGTTTGGAAATCGGTAAGCTAGAAATCAGAAATAATCAGTTGTAAGAGTAGACATTCAGGAAATATGTGTTAAATGAATAAATGGGTGCTTACTTCAGGGCTGAGAAAAGAGCAGGCTACTGTCCGCTCTTCCCACTCCTTCCTGCCTCTGGCCCTTTTGCATATCTGTCCCTCTAAATGCGCAAAACACATCTGTCCCCCACATCCCACACCAAGCCTATTGAATCAGATGATTCTCAGATTACTGTGTGTGTGTGTGTGTGTGTGTGTGTGTGTGTGTGATAAGCACCTGGAGGGCTTGTTAAAATGCAGGTTGCTGGGCCCCACCCCAGAGACTGTGGGAAGGGGACCAAGAATTCACATTTGTAACAAGTCCCCAGATAATGTTGATGCTGCTCTGAAAATGACTCTTGGACCACTGCTCTGCAGATAAGCCCCAGTCATTCTGTATCTAAAGAAAAGAAACCACAGGGACTTTCTTGGTGGTCCAGCGTTTAAGACACTTTCCCACTGAGAGCGTGTAGGTTTGATCCCTAGTCAGGAAACTGAGATTCTGCAAAAGAGAACAAAGGAAAGAAAAGAAACCACAGAGCCTCTTATGGACCAAATGTGACTGGTTTAGCACACGGAAGGGCAGGGTTCTTGCCTGGAGAATCCCAGGACGGGGGAGCCTGGTGGGCTGCCATCTATGGGGTCGCACAGAGTCAGACACAACTGAAGCAACTTAGCAGCAGCAGCAGGGTCTTTGTAAATATTTAATGGATTAAGGGCTTCCCTCATAGCTCAGTCAGTAAAGAGTCTGCCTGCAATGCAGGAGACCCCCTGGGTTGGGAAGATTTCCCCTAGAGAAGGAAATGGCAACCCACTCCAGTATTCTTGCCTGGAGAATCTCATGGACAAAGGAGCCTGGCAGGCTACAGTCCATGGGGTCCCAAGAGTCAGACACAACTTATTGACTAAACCACCACCAATGGATTAAATTCTTTGCTCCAGGGCTTCCTTGATGGTCCAGTGGTTAAGAACCTGCCTGCCAATGCAAGGCACACCAGTTCCATCCCTGGTTTTGGAAGATCCCATGTGCAGTGGGACAACGAATCCCATGTACCACAACTACTGAGCCTGTGCCCTAGAAACCATGCTCCACAGCAAGAGAAACCACTGCAATGAGAAGCCCGTGTACCACAACTAAAGTAGCTTCTGCTCACTGCAACTGAAGAAAGCCTGTGCACAGCAAAGAAGACCCAGCACAGCCAAAAATAAATAAATGACTGAAGATCCCAAAGAAGTTTATATATATATATATATATATATATATTCTTTGCTGCATCCAGCTTAGTCCTTACCTTCCCAAATAGATTATCTGTCACTTGCAGTTGGAGACCAAGGTTTTCAACTACTTCCCTTACAAATTCCATCATGCAGAGCCCAGGGCTGGGCGCCATGTTTGCCCTCCAAATAGACCTTTGAGTGAGTAGCAGCCTTTCCTGCCCCTTTTCGATATTGCTGTCATAGGAAAGCCAAGCAACCCCAAGCTACCTGTCTCAAACAATTGATACAGGCAAGCTCAAGGTATTTGAGCTCAAATACAACTTTGTATTTGCCACACAAAGTTGGCAAGCTCTTTGTCAGCTTCTTGAAACATTCATGCCTCTGGTGTTTATAAGGCGAGGAGGCTTCTAAACAGGAGAACCACAGCAGGTTCCCGCCATTCTCTGCACTGGGAAATCAGTACATCAAAGCCCTGTCTCTAACCAAACCATCCCAAGTAACTCAGCACCATTCAGCCGCCCATTCCCTAGGCTCTGGTGTTGCGTGTCTGCTGTGCTCTGATTTTCCCTTAAAGTAAACAGTCAGTGTCACGTGAGCCAGCACTGTGTTGCTGTTGTTGTTGCTTAGTCGCTAAATCATGTCTGACTTTTTGACCCCATGGACTGTAGCCCACCAGACTTCTCTGTCCATGGGATTTCCCTGGCAAGAATACTGGAGTAAGTTGCCATTTCGTCCTCCAGGGGATCTTCCTGATCCAAGGATCAAACCCACATCTCCTGCACTGGCAGGCAGATTCTTTGCCACTGAGCCACCTGGGAAGCCCTGAACCACCACTTAGGACATTATAAAAACCTATAGAGAAGCCACTCAGCAAAATCTGCTTCTAAGGACTGTCCTTCCCAAAATGTCAGTATTTATTTACCTTCGCAGGCAAGGAAAAATTAAGTTCATGAGGGTATAGCTGGACTGTCGAAATAAATTCTTATCACCAGTGTCTGCTTTGTGGTTCTCATTTTTTAAAATAACACACACCCACCCATATTTCAGCACATTCATTTCTTTAATGCTTTGACAGATCTTTGTTCCTTCCACATTTTACAAATGTCTTAGAACCAGGCCTGCATGGCAACTACTTCATGAACTTCTTGAGGGAACAACTGTCTTTTATATTTGAATCCCCAGTGACTAGTATAATTCCTGGCACATAAAGGAGCTCAGAGAATTAAATACAGATAGCAATAGTCATAGCTTATACTCACTGAGCATTTCCTCTGTGCCATACACTGTGAAGCCCTTTATGTGATGATCTCACTGTGACCCTCACAACTACCCCAGGGGCTGTGGATTACTAGCCCCACACCTGGTAGATGGAAACAGCATGGGGCTCAGAGAGGGAAGTAACTTGTTCAGGTCCAACAGCCAGGAAGTGGTAAAGCCAACTTTGAATCCAGGTCTGTCTAGCTCCAAAGCCGCTGTATTCGACCTTGCACAGTATAAGGACAAGAGTGAAACTAATCTTGATTTTGTTGTTCACTCAGTAAGTCATGCCCAACTCTTTTGTGACCCCATGCACTGTAGCCCTCCAGGCTCCTCTGTCCATGGGGTTTCCCAGGCAAGAGTACTGGAGTGGGTTGGCATTTCCTTCTCCAGGGGATCTTCCTGACCCAGGGATCAAACCCACATCTCCTACATTGGCAGGCAGATTCTTTACCACCGGGCCACCAGGGAAGCCCTAATCCTGGTTTTAGAGACTGAAATATTCAGATACTCTATTGGCTTTGTGATTTATTGCAAAACTAAAATCATATATCTGATGGCATAACATATGTGAGAATAATGAATAGTGCCTTAAAAAGGGAGATGGTGAGGCCCAGCTAAGAGACTGGGTCCTACCAAAACAGGCAGGCTGAGCTGGCACTGTCCCTGAAGTCCCCAAGGCTGATTTCCAGCAGCGTCCAGAGTGTCTGAATTCTCCACCATTGTTCTCGCTCTTAGTCTCCTCCAGGAGAGAAGCATTTTATTAAGACTGCAGCATTCCATTATGTAGGCATGCTGAGAGTTAGCTAGCTCACTCATTAAAAGAGACATCTCTCTCTGATTGATGGGGCGGCGGACTGTAATTGGAAGGGCACTCCAAGGCTGAGAAGCAGTACGTGACTTGCCTAAGATTCCAGGGCAGATCTTTGGTGGCCGATCGATATTAGAGCCCCAGTCGCCTCACCCCGTCACCAAGGGCACTCTCCCTTCCCCCAGTTTCCTACCTGATAAAGCCTGGCTGGGTATCAGGGTTCTAGCAAAGTGGCAGAGGGTGCTTTCAAGTGGGCTGAGTGATGGAAACCTGCCAGAGCAGCCCTGGGGAGAGGGCTGGCTGTGTAGGAGGGACCACGTAGGAAGGAGCAGGGAAAAAAATTATTTAAGGAAGAAATGGCTGCGGGGAAGGAAGTAGTGCAGAGCTGGGAGAGGTCAGGATCCCCTGCAGAAGAAACACTGGCTTGGTGTTCTCCCCCCATCCCAGAGATAAGACAGTCTGCACTGAATCCAAAAGTCAGAGCTCCAGGCTTTGCACCATCATTCACACGCACATCATGTACACTCGGGCAAGTGACTTAGCCTCTGGGCCCTCGTTTCTTCTTTATCCTGAGAAAGAGAGCTTGTCCTGCGGCACTTCTGAGACATCCTAGCTCTAATGTTCCCGGATTCTCCTGAACTAGGATTATTTAAGGTTAGGCTCCTGTCCTAAACCTTCTCAGACATTGTCATCTCCTCTCCCAGTTCCTCTTAATTTTATTTTAGAATAAGGAGCCAGCTGATAAATTGGTCCAAGGTATTTAACATCTGTGATTCCAACGTTCTCCTGGCTGCACTGGGTCTTCGTTGCTGTACACAGGCTTTCTCTAGTTGCAGTGCATGAGCTCTACAGTAGTTGCGACTCACAGGCCCTCGAGCACCAGCTCAGTAGTTGTGGTACACATGCTTAGTTGCTCTGTGACATGTGGGATCTTCCCAGACCAAGGATTGAACACCTGTCCCCTGCATTGGTAGGTGGATTCTTCACTACTGGACTATCAGGGAAGTCCCACTCCTAAAATTCTTAAACATTAACTTGGTCATAAACTTCAACATTCAATAGAAATATTAACCAGAATAATTTGTTAGCAAAATAAAAGACAGAGATCAGGAAAGAGAGTGTCCAAGTAGTGATATTTGAGATTTCCCCTGGAGCCATATACAATAAGCCATATGCACTGCTGCTGGGAATGCTAAGCAATTATTTCTGGGAGGAAGGAAGCATCTTTTGGGATTTGACTGGCAGGCAGATTCTTTACCACTGAGTTAGCTGGGAAGCCCCTTAGTTCTCTGACCAATCAAATCTGTTCCTCTTGCATAAGATGGTCAGAGCCCCAACCACTGGACCACCCAGGAAGTTCGCCTATGGGATGAAACATAGCTGGGCTCTGTCCCACAGGTGAAGTCTCACAAATGATGTGTCTTTCCTTCAGTTACGCAAAATGCCCTTCGGGTACTGCCTGGCCCTAAACAGCCCTCTCCCTTACTTCTTGCATCAGTCACTATTGCTGCATATAGAAGCATCTGCCCTCCAATTAAGTGACTAAAACAACACACATTTCTTATTTCACAGTTTCTGTGGGTTAGGGATTTAGAAGAGGCTTACCAGCTGGTTCTGGCTTAGGACCCTGAGTTTGCAGTCAAGCTGAGGCTACAATCATCTGAAGGCTTGGCTGGGGCTGAAGGATCCATCTGCTTCTTTGGTATGAGTTAGCTCAGGCTAATGTGATAACAAAATATCACCGACTGAGTGCCTTGATATTTTGGCTAAGAAACACATTTATTTTTTCGTGGTTCTGGAGGCTGGAAATTCATGATCAAGGTGCCAGCAAATGGATTTCTTCTGAAGGCTCTCTTCCTTGCTTGCAGATGGCAGCTCCTTCCTATGACTTCACATGGCCTTTCTTTGGTACATGGGTACAGGGAGGGAGATTGGGAGATGGAGAGAGAGGGAAGGAGATGTGGTGTGCATGCTCTCTGCTTCTCTTCTTTTAAGAACACTAATCATTAGCCCCCACCCCGACCCCATGACCTCACTTAACCTTAATTACTTCCTTAGAGGTTTCATCTCCAAATATGGCCATGCTGTGAGGGGAGTTAGGGCTTCGGTATGTGAATTTGGGGGACACAAACCTTCAGTCCACAATAGCTTCCAGGATGGCATATTTACATGATGCTGGTTGTAGGCAGAAGGCTTAGTTTCTCCCTTCGTGGGCTTTTCCATGCACTGCTTTATCATCCTCATGCCATGATGCCTGTGTTGCTGAAAGTGAGCAATCCAAGAAAGCAAAATAGAAGTCACAGCATGTTGATGACCCACTCTCAGAAGTCTCACACCATCATTTCTGCAAAACCCTGTTGCCTACAAAGACTCGGTCTATTCAGTGTAGGAAGAAACTATACAGAGACATGTGAATGCCAGGAAGCCAGTCATTGAGGGCAGAGCAGGGAGGCTGGCTGCCATGTCTCTGAATGAAAAGACATGATGAGATGGTATCAAAAAAAGGACATATGTTTTTGAAACCCACAGAACTTGAAGCTAAAGTCAAATCCTAGCTCCACACTTATGAGTTCTGCAAACACAAAACCTCTCTGAGTCTGTTTCTCCATCAATAGGCTAATAATACCTTCCTCATAGGAAGTGAAGTGAAGAAGTGAAGTTGCTCAGTTGTGTCCGACTCTTTGCGACCCCATGGACTGTAGCTTACCAGGCTTCTCAGTCTATGGGATTTTCCAGGCAAGATTACTGGAGTGGGGTGCCATTTCCTTCTCCAGGGGATCTTCCCGATCCAGGGATCGAACCCTCGTCTCCCGCATTGCAGATCAGATCAGATCAGTCGCTCAGTTTTGTCCGACTCTTTGCGACCCCATTCGCAGCACGCCAGGCCTCCCTGTGCATCACCAACTCCGGGAGTTCACTCAGACTCATGTCCATTCAGTCAGTGATGCCATCCAGCCATCTCATCCTCTGTCATCCCCTTCTCCTCCTGCCCCCAACCCCTCCCAGCATCAGAGTCTTTTCCAATGAGTCAACTCTTCCCATGAGGTGGCCAAAGTACTGGAGTTTCAGCTTTAGCATCATTCCTTCCAAAGAAATCCCAGGGCTGATCTCCTTCACAATGGACTGGTTGGGTCTCCTTGCAGTCCAAGGGACTCTCAAGAGTCTCTCCAACACCACAGTTCAAAAGCATCAATTCTTTGGCACTTGGCCTTCTTCACAGTCCGACTCTCACATCCATACATGACCACAGGAAAAACCATAGCCTTGACTAGGCGGACCTTTGTTGGCAAAGTAATGTCTCTGCTTTTGAATATGCTATCTAGGTTGGTCATAACTTTCCTTCCAAGGAGTAAGCGTCTTTTAATTTCATGGCTGCAGTCACCATCTGCAGTGATTTTGGAGCCCAGAAAAATAAAGTCTGACACTGTTTCCACTGTTTCCCCATCTATTTCCCATGAAGTGGTGGGACCGGATGCCATGATCTTCGTTTTCTGAATGTTGAGCTTTAAGCCAACTTTTTCACTCTCCACTTTCACCTTCATCAAGAGGCTTTTGAGTTCCTCTTCACTTTCTGCCATAAGGGTGGTGTCATCTGCATATCTGAGGTTATTGATATTTCTCCCGGCAATCTTGATTCCAGCTTGTGTTTCTTTCAGTCCAGCATTTCTCATGATGTACTCTGCGTATAAGTTAAATAAACAGGCAGACGCTTTACCCTCTGAGCCACCAGGGAAGCCTCCTCATAGGAAGATTGTATTAAATGAGAGAATAGATTTGCTGAATCACAAATCATGATCATCAACTAAATACGCTTTCCCTCCCCAATCTTCTCTAATCTCTCACCACCTTGCTATTCCCACTTTCACTTGCCCAGGTTTCACATACTTTTCTTGTACAATGACAATACAGACACAATCAGGATTCTAGAATTTCAGTTAGGAGGATTTCTGTAACATCTATCTAATAATCCCCAACTTTTTAAACCACCAAAGTTCTTTCTATTGTCTTTCTCCCAGTGAGACCCATATTTGGGATACTTCTGATCCTCCAAATTAGGCTAGCTACATAATTCATTTCCATTAAATTTATCAAAGGCATATATAACTGCCCATCAGAACTTCTGATCAGTGAGAGACCATCAGTGTTTCCATACTGAGTTATGGTAATGTCAGTGAAAAGCAAAGCCGTTCTCATCTTAGAAGCCCAGAAAGATGAAAGGTCATTTAGATTAGTTAATGATAGAACTAGGACTCAAACCTGGACCTCCAAATTCCAAACCAATGATCATCCCCTAAATCTGAGTTGTTACCTTATTTATCTGATGTGCTATGCTCTACTTCATGATATCTGACATGATAAAAAACTGTGGTGCCTTTCAGACTAACATGATAAAAATCCAGGATAAAATATTTACCTTCTCGAGGCTCTAGTTCCATGAATAGCACAAATGTGTGAGACCTCCAAACCTACCAGTGTGGGCCCATTAACACCACAGGACAGGCCATTGTTTGTGTGGCCTCCGTGGAGGGCTGGCCCACTAACCCATATGCCTGTAAGATCTAGGGCTATTTAGTCAGAGCTTTTGGATAGGGAGCTAGTTTTCTGTCTTCAGGTTTGCTGTTCATACTCCAATCATAAAGAGAAACTAGCTTCTCACTGACAAACAGAAGTCAAGTCGGGATAGAGCAGTGACATCATCCCCAACACCACTATGTGGAGGAGGGGTGGGAGGACTGCATGCTCATGGGTCTGCAAGATCTGTCTTCCTGCGGAGAGTGAGAGCTGAGGAGTGTAAGGGCTCCGTATTCATCTGAGGTGGGCCAGCAAACCCACTGCCATACCTCGAGGGCTTTTGGGATCTTAGGTCCCCCACCAGGGATTGAACCTGGGCCCTCGGCAGTAAAAGTGTGGAGCCCTAACCACTGGATTGCCAGGGAATTCCCAAGACCCGCTTTTTGCCCAGAAGGTAGGTATATGCTGCTGCTGCTGCTGCTAAGTAGCTTCAGTTGTGTCCGACTCTGTGCAACCCCATAGATGGCCTCCTACCAGGCTCCTCTGTCCCTGGGATTCTCCAGGCAAGAACACTGGAGTGGGTTGCCATTTCCTTCTCCAATGCATGCAAGTGAACAGTGAAAGTGAAGTCGCTCAGTTGTGTCTGACTCTTAGCGACCTCATGGACTGCAGCCTACCAGTCTCCTCTGTCCATGGGATTTTCCAGGCAAGAGTACTGGAGTGGGGTGCCATTGCCTTCTCCGGGTCAGTATATGACAACTGTTTAATTCCAGTACCATCTCTGAAAAGAAAAAGAAGCAAAGGAAGAAAAGGCAAGGAATTAAAGAAGAATTTTCTCAGCCTAGAGATGGAAATAATAGTGCTTGTGAGCAATTTAAGTGGGCCAATTGTTTAAAAACAAATACTTCATAAATATTGTTATGCTCATGTGCACAAATAGGCTATTTCATATATGCATTATATATAAACATATATGTTCAGTCCTCCTTTAGTTCACAGTAAAGTTCTTTTTGAATGTTCCTCTGATTTATTAGCTGGTATAAGGAGAGAAGACGCTCTATTTTCCATACTTGGGGCAAAATATTTGCCCCCATACTTGGGGCAAAATTTTAAGTGGGCGAGGTAGATCTCTGGGGACAGATGTGGTCATGGCAATAGGACTCAAAGTAGAAAAGCTGGCAGGAGAAAAAAGGAACTTCAAAGAAGAAGATCAGATAAAAGTTTTCACTTGTGCCTTCCTCCGTAAAGAGAAAATAGCTGAAACTCTTATTTGCTCAAACCCTGGAGGCAGCTCTGTGCCTGGGGAGAGGAGAGGCGTTCAGTGTTCCAGACGATGGGCAAGCTTGAATGTCAGTGCTTCCTGCAACACGAGCCCGGAAACCTTGGGAGCCCCATCAACATCGGTCCAGGGAGATGCTTTAATGTCAATTACAGTTAATGTCATTGCTCTGTACTCTCTCAGCCAGATGCATTTCAAGGCAAGAGATCTCGTTTCCTAGAGAAAACCTTTAGCAAAAAGAACAAATGTCCTCAGTCAACTTCCTTTGAGGGCAATCTGTATCAGCCCAATGGCTGAAACACTTTTTTCAACATGCTTCCCCTTCAGGCATTTCTTATACAACCTCTGTGCTCCAAGTCCCTTATTGGACCCCCAAGTATGGGTAACAGAAGATGTGGTCCTGAACTTTCAGAAAGCACCGTCTGGTGGGGACATAAGTGATATGCAACATGAAAAGATACAGAGGGAAAGATGGAGGGAAAGGGGGAAATGACTTGGCAAATAATTCCCTAGTTAGAGCTTTGGAGAAAATCAAAAGTGGCTGCCCTTCAGGGGCTCCATCATGGGAGGATTATCGTGCTAGGCCTGTCCTAACAAAGTACCACATACTGGGTGATGAAAACAACAGAAATTGATTTTCTCACAGTTCTGGAAAGCTGGAAGCCCAAGACTAAGATATCTGCAGGACTGAGTTCTTCTGAAGCATCTCTCCTGGCCTTGTAAACGGCTGTCTTCTCCCTCTGTCCTCTTCTGGTCTTCCCTCTGTACCTGTCTAGCTTCTATCCTTCTCTTCTTTTTTTTTTTTTTTATGCTCTTGGGAACCCCTGACACAGTCTGCAATCTATCTTTTGGTTTGATTTTTTCAGGTTCTTTATGAAAAATTTATTTGTTTATTTGTTTTTGACTGCTTAGGTCTTCGTTGCTACATTCAGGCTTGCTCTGGCTGCAGCGAGCAGAGGCTGCTCTCTAACTGCAGAGCGTGGGCTTCTCGTGTTGTGTAGGCGCGGCCTCAGTAGTTGTGGTGCACCCTCTTAGTTGCTCCACTGGGCATGTGGGATATTCCAGGACCAGAGATAGAACCTGTGTCCCCTCTATCAGCAGCAGATTCTTAATCACTGGACCACTAGGGAAGACCCCTCGTCTTCTTAAAAAGACACCTATAATATTGGATTAAGGCCCATCCTAATGAGCTTGTTTTAAGTCAGTTACCTCTGTAAAGATCCTATCTCCAAGTACCTTCACATTCTGAGGTACTGAGGGTTAGGACCTCAGCATACGAATTGGGTAAGACAGACTTCAGCCCATGAGAGGGGCTGTCTAGTTTAGAAGAGGGGACAATTCACATCCATGGGATAAGTTGTATAAGTCTATCAATTAGGCAGCTGTGCTCCAAGCCACATGTGTACTCTTACAGGAAGGAACTCAGGAGATGGAGAAATTGCCATGACCCTGAGTGGTTTGAAGAGGCTTTTGTTTTTTTAACTTTTATTTTATATTGGAGTCTATAGGTGATGAACAATGTTGTTAGCTTCAGGTGTACAGCAAAGAGATTCAGTTATACATACACATGTATCTATTCTTTTTCAAATTCTTTTTCCATTTAGATTGTTATCCATAACATTGAGCTGAGTTCCCTGTGCTATACAGTCGGTCCTTGTTGATGATTCATTTTCAATATAGCAGTGTGTACATGTCCATCCCAAACTCCCTAACTATCCCTTCCCTCTCCTTCCCTGCTGGTAACCATAAGTTTGTTCTCTAAGTCTATGAGTCTGCTTCTGTTTTGTGAATAGGTTCATTTGTATCATTTTTTTAGATTCCACATGTAAGTAATCTCTGACGATGTTTGTCTTTGTCTGACTTACTTCACTCAGTATGTCAGGCTCTAGGTCCATCTATATTGCTGAAAATGGCATTATTTCATTATTTTTGATGGCTGAGTAATATGCCATTGTGTGTGTGTGTGTGTGTGTGTGTGTGTCTGTGTGTGTGTGCGCGCACTGTCAGTTGCTTCAGTTGTGTCCGACTCTTTGCAACCTATGGATAGTAGCCTACCAGGCTCCTCTGCCCATGGGGATTCTCCAGGCAAGAATACTGGAGTGGATTACCATGCTCTCCTCCAGGGGATCTTCCTGACTCAGGGATTGAATCCACGTCTCTTATGTGTCCAGCATTGGCAGGCGGGTTCTTTACCACTAGCGCCACCTGGGAAGCCTATATATATATATATGTACACCACATCTTTTTTATCCATTCATCTTTTTTATCCATTCATCTGAGACAGCTAAGTAAGGAAAGTAAGGAAAGCTAAGAAAGGAAAGACAGGAAAGTAAGGCTTGGATGAAAGTAGAGGGAGTCTGGGGGAGGACAGGGCATTCCAGGTGGGAGGAATAGCGTGGGAAATGGTCCAGATGGGGCTGTAAGAAGATGTGCTCAGAGCGTGCTGACTACGCTGACCTTGTAAGAATGGAGCATCCATTTTGTAGGAAAGGAGAGGTAAAGAGTTTGAGGATGTACGCCGAAACTCAAGTCTGGAGGGCTGGGCTGCAGAGAGTGTGTCTCCCACTGAAGGCTTTTAAACCGCATAGTAAAATGAGAACAATAATAATGTATGTGAACAGCCTCTTACGATTATTAAGATTTTTCATAAACATTATCCCATTTCCTCACCACAGACACTTAACGAAATCAGCAGGGCGTCATTACAACCATCCTACAAATGAGTAAGTTGAAGTGGTGAGAGTTTAAATTGCTTGACCAGCAGATGTAAGGGCTACAATCAGAACTGTGCTGTGGGCAGATTAATCTGACAGGCTGTGAAGAAGGCTTTAGAGAGCAGAGAGGCAGGGGGCAGGGAACTGTTAGAAATCAGCACAGGAGTAAAGTTGATGAACGCCTGAATGAGGGGAGTGGTACCAGAAATGGAGAGATTTAAACAGACATACTATGTTGGTTCTGATTAATAAATATGCTAAGAATGAAGATGCTGTGAAATTAGCAAAAATGCCCTTGGGAAAGGTAACACATTAGGTTCTCACCAGGCTTCTGTACCTCAGCAGGAATTAATTGATCAGATTCCTGCCTGACTTGGGTAAGTAGGAGCAAGGAGAACGTAAGTGCAGCTCTGTTCCTGTGTGTCTCTCACAAGCACTATAATGTGTTGCACTATAATTATATTCATATATCTCCTCCCTCGACAGATCGTGAGGTCCTCCAGGAAACTGACGGTATTTTATTCATCTTTGCAGGCATACTCAGTACCTAGTAAAAGGCTTCTGTAGTTAGAAGGTCAGTGACCACTTTTTGAATGAATGAATGAGAGTGACCCGGTGGGAACACCAACGCAGAGGAGGGAAAGAGCATAAAAAGCAAAGGCGAGGGGCCTTGAGGACGAGTGTCAGCGACTTCACAGGTGTCCCCAGAACAGCCTGCTCTGAAGCAGGTAAATACTAATTTACCTAACAGACATCTCTGTAAAACCAGGAGATTTCAAGGAAGTGGTTTGCACACTAGGTCACTGCAGGCATCAGCTTTTTTCATGTATGGACTTTTGTACAGAATTGCTGGAGAGATGGCACCATTGATGGGAAATAGCTTATTTCAAAGAACAGATTTATAAGCAGAAACCGGTAGTTTCCTTTCCAAGGTCTCAGCCCACCAGTGCTCCAGGGTCCTTCCCCACAAGCTCCTGGATGACCTCCTCTCCCATCTCCTGCTCTCACTCCAGCTACATCTCAGCGGAGCCCCCAGAACACCTGCTAAATGAACAAATCCACTTTTAAAGAAAGATGGTGAGAGGTACAAACTTCCGGTTATATAATAAATAAGCCACAGGGATGTAATATGCAGCATACAGAATATGATCAGTAATATCGCAATAACTTTATGTGGGGACCACTGGTTAGTAGACTTACCATGGTGGTCATCTCATAGGGGATGCAAATGTCAAATCACTATGTAACACACCTGACTAGCATGTTATTGTACATGCTAGTATTTTAATTAAAAGAAAGAAAGGGGATGCGATGAGAGGGAAGGACCCAAACACTTCAGCATGACTTATTCTCCTCTCAGTGTCTATTGAGACATCCAAGTGGACTGGAACACCTGACCTTCCTTTGTATATCCCCAGGGTATAACTGTGATATAAATCAGTTTGTTTGAACACATAGATCTTGTGAAAATGACACAGGCAGGAACCAGACAGCCACGCCTTGTTGTTCAGTCGCTCAGTCGTGTCCAACTCTGCGACCCCATGGACTGCAGCGCGCCAGGCTTCCCTGTCTTCACTATCTCCCAGAGTTTTCTCAAACTCCTGTCCGTTGAGTTGATGATGCCATCAAACCATCTCATCCTCTGTCGTCCCCTTCTCCTCCTGCCCTCAATCTTTCCCAGCATCGGGATCTTTTCCAGTGAGTCAGCTCTTCATATCAGGTGTCCTTCAGTTTCAGCATCAGTGCTTCCAATGAATGTTCAGTACTGATCTCCTTTAGGATGGACTGGTTGGGTCTCCTTGCAGTCCAAGGGACTCTCAAGAGTCTTCTCCAACACCACAGTTCAAAAGCATCAATTCTTTGTCACTCAGCCTTCTTTATGGCCCAACTCTCACATGCGTACATGACTACTAGAAAAACCATAGTTTTGACTATGTGGGCCTTTGTCAGCAAAGTGATGTCTCTGCATTTTAACATGCTGTCTAGGTTGGTCATAGCTTTTCTTCCAAGGAGCAAGTGTCTTTTAATTTCATGGCTGCAATCACCATCTGCAGTGATTTTGGAGCCCCCCAAAATAAAGCCTGTCGCTGTTTCCATTGTTTCCCCATCTATTTGCCATGAAGTGATGGGGCTGGATGCCATGATCTTAGTTTTCTGAATGTTGAGTTTTAAGCCAACTTTTTCACTGTCCTCTTTTACTTTCATCAAGAGGCTCTTTAGTTCTTCTTCTCTTTCTGCCATAAGGGTGGTGTCATCTGCATATCTGAGGTTATTGATATTTCCCCCAGCCATCTTGATTCCAGCTTGCACTGCATCCAGCCCGGCATTTTGCATGATGTATTTTGCATGTAAGTTAAATAAGCAAGGTGACAATACACAGCCTTGACGTACTCCTTTCCCACTGCCCTCTTCTAATCCTCCATGGGCTATGTGTGCCTTTATGAATGTCTAGAAATATAGCCTCACTATTAGAACTGAGAGAAAATAATGCTAGGGGTCTGCTGAGAGCCTCCCCTAGGGTGGTGAGCATGTATTTAAGGAGCAGAAGATACTGAGGCAGCTGGAAGCTCTCTGAGCTTGGCCCAGAACCAGGCTTGTGGGGGTAGAGAATCTTCTTCCCCTGGGAGGGCAGCAGGTGTGAGTTGTCAGGCAGGAGGGGTATGCAGTGTGACAGGGCGATGCAGTAGATGCTCCTCCAGGCGCGTTCACCAGGCTCACTGGGGCCCAGAAGCGGAAGCTGCATGTCGTCCTGCATCACACGGTCAGGAGCACAGCTCGCTTCATCACCAGGGAAGTCCGGCTCTTGGGACCTTTAGCTGCAGCATGACAACTCGTAGTTGCAGCGTGTGGGATCTAGTTCTGTGAAAGTGAAAGTCACTCAGTCGTGTCTGACTCTTTGTGACCCCGTGGACTGTACAGTCTGTGGAATTCCAAGAATACTGGAGTGGGTAACCTGTCCCTTCTCTAGCAGATCTTCCTGACTCGGGAATTGAACTGGGGTCTCCTGTATTGCAAGCAGATTCTTTACTAGCTGAGCTACCAGGGAAGTCCTGTGATCTATCCAGTGATCTATCCTGGGCCCCCTGTATTGGAAGCTCGGAGTCTTAGCCACTGGACCACCAGGGAAGTCTCAGAGTTAATGTTACCGAAAAGCAATGCTATCCAATAGAAAATATGGAAGAATGTGAGCCCACTTGTAATTTAACATTTTCTAGTAGTCTTGTCAAAGCATTGAGAAACAGATGAAATAATTTTAATATGTTTTATTTAGCCCTAAATATACAGAATATGGTTTTTCCAGCAGTCACATACAGACGTGAGAGCTGGACCATAAAGTAGGCTAAGTCCCGAAGAATGGATGCTTTGGCCACATGATGTGAAGAGATGACTCATTCAAAAAGACCCTGATGTTGCTGGAGGAAAAGAGGAGAAGTGGGCAAAAGAAGATGAGATGGTTGGATGGCATCACTGCCTCAATGGACATGAGTTTGAACAAACTCCAGGAGATAGTGAAGGACGAGGCAACCTAGTGTGCTGCAGTCTATGGACTCACAAAGAGTCAGATACAACTTAGTGACTGAGCAACAACACTTAAGCAGCTTGCAAAAAAAACTGGGGAGTAGGAACTAGAACTCAGTTGTGCCCCCACACAGGGAATAGGTTGTCAGAAGCCTCTGCTGGTTTCTTGACATGCCTCTCCCTGGATCTGCAGAGACCACAATGATGAGATGTGGACAGCAGCCTTGAAAGAAGAAATCTAGAATAGTCATAAAATTAATAACTTTTGGGGTTGAGGGGGCTGTGCTGCATGTCATACAGGATCTTAGTTCCCCAACCAGGGATCAAACCCATGCCACCTGCAGTGGAAGGGTGGAGTTTTAATCACTGGACTGCCAGGGGGTTCCCAAATTAATAACTTAAAATTTTTTTAAATTTATTTTTGGCTGTCCTGGGTCTTTGTTGCTGTGCGGGCTCTGTTGCTCCGTGGCATGTGGGATCTTCCTGGATCAGGGACCGAACCCCTGTCTTCTGCATTGGCAGGTGAATTCTTATCCACTGAGCCATCAGGGAAGACCCCAAATTAATAACTTTTATGAATGACATGGGGGAGAGGGGGAGGATTAAGGAGAAAGGGTTTGAGGGAGATCTAGAAGGGTTTCCTTTTTTTAAAATGAGACTATAGTTATGGATTAATCTTTGAACTTCATGAAGTTTTAAAATTTAAAAAGGTTACTGTGTATCTTATATTGATAAAAATGCCTCACCACCCCCTCCCACACCATCAAAAAAAAAAAAAAATTACCCCTCCTGTTTGTTTTGTGAGGAAATTGAGGTTTCTAGTAGGTAAAGAAATCGAGGAGAGGCCCGGGGCCTGGGTGTTTCTGGTCATTTGGGATGGAGGTGGGGGTGGAATTACATTCATAACTTTTTTTTTTCTTTAAAGGGAAAAGCAACTTACTGCTCTTCCTGCTTTTCTGCTGGGAGACTGGGGGGTCTAGGGTCCTTAGAGCATCTGACTGTGGAAACAGACGGAGTAAGGCTGGGGGAGGGGTGGGACGGGGCGTCCTTCAGGGTCTGTTCAATCCCGGAACAGAAGCCCGGCAGCTCCAGCCGATTTTGATTTCTTTTGTTTGCGAGGAGCTGGGCCCCCAGCGGGTGGCTGCCCTGGGGCTCGGCTTAACCCCCTTCTGTGAAATTCCGGAAATCGCAGGGCAGCCCCAGGCGACCCACTGCAGGCTCCAGCAGCTGCTCAGGGAGCCAAGCTGCTGGGTTGGGGCCGCTCGGGATCTCTGGGGACCACTAACCCTGAGACCTCTTGGCCGCTGCTGTCCAAAGCAAACAACCAGCAGATGTCCCCAGCGCGACCTCTGGTGAAACTGTTTATTCTTGGGAGATGGCCATCTCCCCTCTGGGACCCTGCCGGTCCGCCAGCCTTCCTCCTCTCTCACTTCCGCCTCCCTCCCTTCCTCCCACTGAGATCCCGTCCTCTGAATTTGATATCACTTGGTGAGCTTTAAAACAAGGGACTGCAAGGAAAATCCAGCATTCCAAGTTCATCAATTCCAATTTGATGCTCTAGGATAAAGAAGAGTTGCTGGAAACTTCTCTTGGGTTCAGGGACGTAGGCACGGGAGGTTTACTTACCCAGTTTGGAATGAGGAGACAAACCCTGTCAGTCTGTGTTGACAGCCCGTTGCACCTAAAACCAGAAGCCAGAAGTCGTTAGCCAGACAGCCCACAAGTAAGATTCCACTTAGGGCTAGTCTCTTGTTAAACAGTTAAACTTTGGACCTGCATTTCAGATGCATTGCTTAAAAGTCATAAGCTAGGTTCCAGCCACGAACTGTTACACTGGAAATGAAAACCTGTGGGCACTCATCTTACTTCAAACAATTCAATATCCAGCCTGCATCTCTGAAAAATACCTTTGAGAGACACGTCATTCAGTTTTTTTGTCCTCGCTCGGTTTTGTTTTGTTTTCCACTGTACTTCCCTCTTGGGATATTAACTTTCAGTCCTTAGCCTTGACCTTACATACATATAGGTTACCAGCTCTATAAATCAGACTGGCCATTTGCATAGAAATACTTTACTTTTGAGAATGTCAGCACAAACATTACAAGGATGCTTGACACATTTCTCAGGTATTCTGTTGGCCTCGAGGCAAATAGGAGAAAGGAAAATTTTCACGAGGTCAAAAGTATTTATTTATTGCTGCTACTGGGTTGATCGCATCTGGCTTCCATGAACCAAGCCCTCCCCTTGCAGTCCGTTTGTCACGCAGGTAAACAGAGTTCTCAGGCTAGAGTATAAATTTAAGCTTGTAACCTCCCTGCTTAAAAACACTTATGGCTCCCTATTACTTATGCATCAAGGGTAAACTCTAGTCTTCTTAATAAATCAGGCCAACTTTTCCTGGTCTGGCCTGATCTTACTTTTCCAGCTCATTTCCAGTCACTAGATCCGTGTCAACTCTATGCTTAAGTTCCTGGAAATTTCTCATCTTACCCTGAATGTATTTCCAGGTCATCCCAACAACTCTGGCATTCCTTGGTCCTCAGTGATAACTAGAGAGCACAGAGAAATAGGAAACACTGGAGAAGCTGTTATTTAGGAAATAGCCTTCTCCACATCGACCCTCCAAAAAGCTTCTCCTATTCCACAAATAAGTGGGATCGTGAAGTATTTATCTTTGACAATTTGCTAATAATCCCTTTGATGAGTTCCTTAATAAGAGCTGCCGCCTGCTTGATTGCATCAAACTGTCAAACTGCCCTGGCATCAGAGTGGATCAGCACAGAGGAAGATATAAATCATATTTTTCTGCAACTTGCTCAAAAAAAGGATGTTGTTTGTCCTAGCAGAGGCCTTGCTTAGTTCCCCTCCTTCCTTAGAGGTTGCTTACGTATATGTCCTCGCTGTCCCTAGAATGACTACTTTCTTTCCACTTTTGTACTCCTTATAATAACAGCTAAAACATCGTTCATACAATGTGCTTTAAAACAAGCGTCCCTTTGTTTAATCCTTACAAAAACCCTATGGAAAAGGGACTGCTACTATATAATTTACAGATTATAAAACAAGGTCTAGACAAGTTTAAGGATCTTAAAGCCACATAGTATCAATAAAAGGCAGAATCAGGACTCAACCTGACCTAAGCCTGCTCAGGTGACCACTCTCCACACTGTTTTTATACTTATTATTTTAAGATTCTGGAGGGAGAAAGTTGCAGGCTTGTTTCGTTGTTACTGTCCTTTGTTTTGTTTTGCTTAGTCTTCCCTGGTAGCTCAGCAGTAAAGAATCCATCTGCCAAGGCAGGAGACGTTGAGTTTGATCCCTGGGTCGATATGGTCCCCTGGAGAAGGACATAGCAACCCACTCCAATATTCTTGCCTTGGAAATCCCATGAACAGAGGAGCCTGGTGGGCTATATAGTCCATGGGGTCTATAATTTGGAGGAAGGAAAAACAAGCATGTACTTCCATCCTACTTTGGAATGATGTATATTAGTTTTGAAATACACCTGGGGAAGAAAAACAGTGGTTTTGCAAATCTTAGGTCCACTTTTTTGTCTCTGTGTGAAGATGGTACACACATGTGTACCATGATGTGTTTAGAAAAACTTTCAACCAAGCTTTAGATTTGTGCACATTTTCTGACTCCTGAACTAGTTTGTTTTTCCTGCAACCATTTTCAACAGCTCAATGTTCATCATTCAAAATGCTTGCTCCACATTCCTCAACCTGGGGCAGGCCATAGGAATGATGCCAGTCACGATGAGTGCCAACCAAGGAAGATGGGCTTCTTTCTGTCTGGATGAGAACATCCATTAGGGGACCTCAGCCTGTTTGAAAGGAAGGGGCGCACACTGCTCTTCTCCCTCCTGACCTGCTTCGAGGCTATCCAGTCCATACTGTTTCTCTTCTTAATTAACATTGCTCGAGTTGCAACACATTTTTTTCATTTTAACTTTACCAAACTTTTCCAGAGGGCAGGGCAAAACTCCAGTCTTGATGCCCTTGGATCTACTTCCCAGCACCTCTCAAGTGGTTCTAAGAAGCCCTGAGGGCTGTGAGTAGGAAGATAGGAACTGATCTTTGTCACAAAAGGGCAGTTTGAAGTCTCCTGGGACACTTACATCACCTGCATTCCTTTTTTTTAAAGCAGCTTTTAAAATATATATTTATTTGTTTTGGCACACTGGGTCTTAGTTGTGGTGCGAGATTCAAGATCCTTTTTTTTTAAGTTGCTTTATGTGAACTCTTAGTGGTGGCAGGCAGGATCTAGTTCCCTGAAAGTGATCGAACCTGGGCCCCCTGAATTGCTAGGGCACAGTATTAACCACTGGACCACCAGGGAAGTCCCTCGCCTGCATTCTTTTGCTTGGGCTCCAGAGTTTCAAATCTCTGAGACATGAAAACCATGGTCATCCTCTCCCCTCACCCTAACCTTCTTTGCCTCCTTTTCCCTTTAATACATTTCCTTTCTCACCATCTGCATTCCTATAAAGGGAGAGTTCCACTCAATCCTGCTTTAAGATGACTCTTTTCTGAGAGTAGGCAGTGTCTTCTATGTGGCTTCGTGGTTTTGAATGCTAAACAAAGCAGGAGACGAAATGCAATCCTTGGCTCTCTAAATTATATTTATTTCTCTCGTATTTTGGGCCCGGAGCTCCCAAGGAGGAATAATGGGTGTTTTGTTGAAAAGGCAGGGGTGGGAGGATTAGATGTGAAAGTTAATACATTATGTCCCAGGAGTCAGAGAGCCTGAATTCTAGTCCTAAATTTGCCATTCACCTTAATCAGTGTGACCTGATGCTCAGTTGCCTAATTTACAAGGTAAAGTGGCGAAGTGAGAAGTAGTAGTGACCTCTAACTCCAAACCACAGATCATAGTTCAATTATTGGCTGTGCCATTTACTAGTTATATTTCCTTAGGCAATTTATTTGATTTTTCCAAGCCTCAGTTTCATCATCTGTAAAATGGGAATAAAAGTTGAAACTATTTTATAGAGTAGTTTTAAGGATTAAATAAAATAACGTTCATAGAATTCTTAGCAAGCGCTCAATAAAATAAGCTATTAGCATAGAAGTTCCACAAGTTTCCTCCTATCTCTGCATTTTATGAGTCTATTTGCAAAAAAGTCATTGATTATTAAATTTTTAAGTAATGTTCACTTGACTTGTAGTTCTATTTTGTTTTTTATTTGGCTCTGCTATCTTTGCTGCTGCATGCGGGATCTTTTTTAGTTGCAACATGAGGGATCTAGTTCCCTGACCCTGGCCCCTGCACCAGGAGCACAGAGTCTTAACCACTGGACCATCTGCAAAGTCCCTTGCTTTTTCTTTTTTAAGAAGTTTCCTTTTTCCTGTTTTAATCATAAGTGGGTGTTGAACTTGTTAAAATTCTTTTTCATCTACTGAAATGATATTTCTTTTCTCCTTGGCTATACGTATGGGTGCTTGCTGTGATTAATTTTTAATGTTAAATCAACCTTATGTTCTGAGGAAAAAAACGCACTTGGTCTAACGCATTATTCTTTGCATTTATTGTGTGATCTGATTTTGTGAAGAGCTGACTGCATCTATGCTCCTGGGGGATACTGGTCTGATTTTCTTTTTTTTGCATGTATACCTTTCTCTGGTTTTTAGGACCACAGTAATACTTAAAATGCTTTGGGAAGTGTTCCCTCCTTTTCTGTTTTCTGAAAGAATTTGTATAGAATTACTATCACTCCTCCTCTCCAGGAAAGTTTAGCTCTTTCCCCCCTGCCCTGTTTTTTTTTTTTTTTTTTTTTTTCTGGTTTTTTTTTTTTCCTTTTTGGCTGCATGCTGAACTTCCCCAACCAGGGATCAAAAAGCATAGAGTCTTAACCACTGGACTGCCAGGGAAACCCTAGCTCTGGTTTTTAAATATGAAAGAGACTGTTCCTTTCAATTCTTCCCTTCCCTATATAAAAATGGGAAAGAAGTCATTACCTCAAGATGCAGAACAGTCTAAAAATACAGTTCAAAAAGGGCTTGAACACACATGGAACTCTGCTCAGTGTTATGTGGCAGCCTGGATGGGAGGGGAGTTTGGGGGAGTATGGATACATGTACATGTATGGCTGAGTCCCTTCGCTGTTCACCTGAAACTATCACAACACTGTTAATTGGTTATACCCCAATACAAAATAAAAAGTTCCTCCAAAATGCATATGAATTTAATCTTATACTCCAAATATTTTTTAAAATACAGGGGATTATTTTCAATTATTTACAATTTAGTAAAATGACAGTCCAAGAAGATACTGATCACGTGGTTATTCTGTAATTCTATGTGGTCCTGTCACACTGCCCGTGAGCCCCAAGAGAGGAGCATATCTTTTTGAGAAGCAAAAAGGGAATATCCATTGTGTCCACTGCTATAGCCCTAGCATCTCAAAATGTGTCTTAGCAGGTGCTCAGAAAGTAGTTATTGAATGAATGACTGATGTGCCTGAAATGACATGGTCAGATATTCTAAAACATGACATGGACAGATGCCTATTAGATAATCTCAGAGACACAAGCCAGAAAAGCAGGGATTGGACGCCTTAGGACTCTGCTGCCAGATAGGCCTGTGTGCTGAAGGAAATATATCTAAATTCCTTTGTATCTAGATTTACTCATCTGTGACACTGAAAGTTTTAGTCTCTCAGTCATGTCCAATTCTTTGCAACCCCATGGACTGTAGCCCACCAGGCTCCTCTGTCCATGAAATACTCCAGGTAAGAATACTAGAGTGAGTTGCCATTCCCTTCTCCAGGGGATCTTCCTGACCCAGGGATCAAACCCGGGTCTCCTATGTTGTAGGCAGATTCTTTATCATCTGCACCACCAGGGAAACCGATTGGTGACATGACAGCCCACGCACCAAAAGCCTGGAGATTCAAAAGGGATTGGGAGAGTGGGGCACTCACAAAATTAATTCTCCATCTGCTTCTGAATTAATCTCAAAGAATGGTAAATCAGAGCAGGTGGGAAAACTGTAGATAAAAAACCAAGACTATTGTTACACTAAAAACAACCAAAAGAAAAATTAGAGCTGTTCTCTTAGGACCTGTTTAAATAGTATTTCTCTAGAAGCTTCTGTATCCTGAATCTCACCTCGAGTGATTTGCTTCCCCCTCACTGCTCCTCTTGTCTTTCCCTTGCAAGCTTGAGTGATTATGTCATTCCTGCCCAAACATCCAGCCCCACTCCCAACAGTCTGCCTGGCAAAGTTCCCGTCTACCGGTCACCCATCCTACCTACTGAAATGCTGTGACCACTCAGACCACAGGGATTACTTCCTCCACAGATTGTCATCATCCCTGGGTCTTTACCATCTCCTCTGAGCTCCTGAAATTTCACAGGATTTGCCCGTTTTGTACTGTCTCATAAATGGCAGCCCACTACAGTATTCTTGCCTGGAAAATCCTATGGAGGAGCCTAGTGGGCTGCTGTCCATAGGGTCACACCGAGTCAGACACGACTGAGGCAACTTAGCATGCATTGGAGGAGGAAATGGCAACCCACTCCAGTATTCCTGCCTGGAGAATCCCAGGGACAGAGGAGCCTGGTGGGCTGCCGTCTATGGGGTCACACAGAGTCAGACATGACTAAAGCGATGCAGCAGCAGCAGCAGCATAGTATTCTCATTCTGTCACATCACTTACCAACTATATTGGGTCCTTTGTGAGCGCAGGAATCAGGAATCCTGTGTTAATCCTCCTCTCATATTTCTCATAGAATCCCAGTGTGCAGTGGGGACATAATTCATGTTCACACTGTTGGTTCCCTTGTTGATCCAGGAGCTAGCAGTCAAGGAAATCTGCTTGCATGTCCCACACAGCTCCTCACAGGACTCACCAGCAGTTTCTCCTGGACAAAAATCTGCAGATCTCTACTAGAATTCTATAGAGTTCATGCCCTCAAATCACAGTTGGAGGCCAGTAATATGCCCAGAAAAGCTGATTCCAGGACTAAGAACCACAGTGGCTTTTAAAGACCACAGAGAAAATGAAAGCTTTATTTAAACAAATATTTTTCCTAGGAAGACGTTGCTCTTTTGTAGGGTTTCTAAGCTGCAGATGCTGCAAAAGAGGTGAGGGTGGATGAAAATGGGTGCTGGGCAGAACAGGGATTCATTTCCATTGGGCAGGATGGCTTGGTCCCCAGGGTTTCTGGACTGCTTCAATGCGTTCTGAAAACCTTGATTCATTTTTCCCCAATCTGAGCCAAAATAGCTGAAATACAATATTCCTGGTAAACAGGAAGGAGGGAAGAAAGGAAGGAGAGAGAAGACAAGACATTAAAGAAAAAAAAAATCCCACACACTTTTTCTCTCTGGGTTCCATAGGTCACAACTAGCCAAGTGATTACATTTTCCTCACTCCAGATGAGACTTGCTTTCACATCTTTCTGGTGCCCTGCTCTCAGGCAAGTTCCTATGGAGAAGACAGAAATGTCCTTTCTCCTTTCCTATCGGCCGAACAAAGGAGGTTGCAGCAGAAATGCTTTCCAGCAGGGCTGTGAGCAACCTGAGGACAAGAAGATTTAGCTCTGGTCCTGAAAGACTGTCCTATGGGGCAGTGTCACAGCTGTGGAGCTCACCCTACAAAGATGACTACCTGTTGAACAGGAGAAGTGAGAGGATAGAAAGCCACACGTGTTATCAGGTTGTTCAGTTCAGTTCAGTTCAGTCGCTCAGTCGTGTCCGACTCTTTGCAACCCCGTGAATCGCAGCACGCCAGGCCTCCCTGTCCATCACCAACTCCCAGAGTTCACTGAGACTCACGTCCATCGAGTCGGTGATGCCATCCAGCCATCTCATCCTCTGTCGTCCCCTTCTCCTCCTGCCCCCAATCCCTCCCAGCAACAGAGTCTTTTCCAATGAGTCAACTCTTCACATGAGGTGGCCAAAGTACTGGAGTTTCAGCTTTAGCATCATTCCTTCCAAAGAACACCCAGGGCTGATCTCCTTTAGAATGGACTGGTTGGATCTCCTTGCAGTCCAAGGGACTCTCAAGATGTTAATTGTTCTCAAACAGGGAGCAGAGACAGTATCTAGGACATCGAAGACAATGCCTGCTCTCCACCCCCCGTCACGTACTGGGTTGAACACAGGTGTTTTTAAATCCCATTAAGATGGAAGTGAAGGAATAAAAGGGCTGCAAATCCACCAAGGACTAGAGAACATGGGAGGAAATTGAGGGGAAAGAGAAATGTCGACAAACGTTTGGATGAAGGGAAGCAGATAAGGAGAGAACCGCTTCACCATGTCCCAGGGACTGAAACCCGCTGCTCACAGAGGAAAGGCTCAGGAGCTGAAAGCAGGTTGGCAGGTACAGCAAAAAGATGAACTGGAGCATGTTCTTAAAGCTGGGCCTCAGGTGACAATCTGTTTTAAAAGACCTACGTGTCTCCTCCCGCACCCTCTGCAGAAACGCCCCAATTCACCCCACCCCACAGGAGAAGGGAGTTTGGAGGACCAAACCTAGAGACATCAGACCCAGAAGAGAGCAAAGGGCCAAACTGGAAACACGGGGCTTCCCAAAGTCCGGGTCTGGAGGCCTCTTGTCTGAGGCTGTTGGATTTGCATTCTGAATGGGACTCCCCTGGCCCCCACCCCCACTCCGGCCCTGCAGCTTAGAGATCACTGGCAGCCATTACCCGCCTCCCACTAATGGATGGGTGACTTGAGAATTCTTCTCCGGAGAAAGAGAAGAGCTACAGAGAAAAAGCCTCTGAACACTGACATTTGGGAATCCCAGGATGAAAAAGCGCACAGAGAAATCTGTGGTGCAAAAAGCCCTGCTCACTCTCGATCCTTCCAAAGAGCTTTTTTGTATCTCTCCCTCCAACATGGCACACTTGAGAAAAGTAAGCGGAAAACAAACAGAAATAGAGACTCTGCAAGGAACCCTATGATCAATATCCTAAGGGACATAAGGGAAGAAATTGAGGAATGTTAGGCAAAAGGAACAGATGAATGATAATAATAGCAATATTTATTGAACATTTACTCTGTACCTTGTATGTATTTAAACTAACTTAATCCTCAAGGAGATCCAACCAGTCCATTTTAAAGGAGATCAGCCCTGGGTGTTCTTTGGAAGGAATGATGCTAAAGCTGAAACTCCAGTACTTTGGCCACCTCATGCGAAGAGTTGACTCATTGGAAAAGACTCTGATGCTGGGAGAGATTGGGGGCAGGAGGAGAAGGGGACGACAAGAGGATGAAATGGCTGGATGGCATCACCGACTCGATGGACGTGAGTTTGAGTGAACTCCGGGAGTTGGTGATGGACAGGGAGGCCTAGCGTGCTGCGATTCATGGGGTCGCAAAGAGTCAGACACGACTGAGCGACTGAACTGAACTGAATCCTCATAACATGCCTTGAATCCTCATTTAATGCCCATGAGTGGGGTACAAGTATTTCCCCCATTTTATAGATGAGAAAAGTGAGGCACAGAGAGGCTGAGTAACTTGTTAAAGATTATACAACCAGAAAGGAGTGTGTACTAAAAGTATTTGATTTGCTGATTTTAACAATATCTAAGAGATCCTTTGTGGGGGGGAGAACCCAAAAAACTTTGGGGGGAGTTCCCTGATGGTCCAGGGATTAAGGTCCACTGTAGGGGGTGCTGATTCCATCCCTGGTGAGAAACTAAGATCCCAGAAACCATGCTGTGCAGTCAAAAACACAAAAACCCTTGAGCAACTCAAACAATATGAGAAAAAGATAAGAAAATGAGAGGATCAACCCAGGAAATCCAACATCTAACATATATGCCTACAAAGAGGAAGAAGTGAAAATGGAAGGAATTATATGATTATATATTTAAGTAGTCTAATAACATTTCTTGACATTTAAATGAAGTGAGCTTTCAGATTACTAGCCATAAATGAATGGGGTTGAAGGGGAAGGAAGACGTACAACCCCAAACCCATCATAGCAAAATTTTCCAACTCCAGGGATGAAGATAGGACCCTAAAAACATCCGGGGGCGGGGGAAGGAGGTCATTTATGAAAGATCAAAATTAAAATTGGCATCAGACTTAGCAACTAAACAGCAGCAGACTTCTTAATAGTAACTCTGGAAACCAGAAGTCAGTGGAGCAATGTCTTCTGGAATTTGAGTGAAAACTGTATCCAACCTAATATTTCATAGCAGCCAATCCAGGAGTCAGGTGTGAGAGGCTGAGTGCACAGCAACTGGTAGCGAGTGTTACCTGTTGGAGAGAAACTGAGGGCCAGGTGTGGGGGAGACAGCTTTCTCAGTAGACCATTTTGTTCTCTTTGAATCTTTACCATATGCTTATATCACATTATTCCAAAAAGTTTAGAACCAAAAAATCACTTAAGTAATGCCAATAATTAATTAGATTTGGAAACCACCAAAAGCCCTTGGGTGATTTCCAGTTCTCTACGTCTTTCTTGTAAACATGAAGTAGGCAGGGAGAAAGGGAGGTCCACCAGAACCTATTTGCTGCATGATGAACATGCAAAAATTCTCTGGAAGGCAATCCTCTGGCGAGCCAAAGGCAAGACTCATCATTAGGTCACTGGAATAAATACATGATTGAATGAAAGGATAAATGAGCATGAAGCAGTCATTTGAGTCATTTGGGTGTGGGTAAGTGACAGGAAGGAAGTAAAATTAGGGGAAATTCTTTGGCGTTGTAAATCCTCCCTTGCTGAGACCTGCCATTTTCTGCAGGGATGTATCCTGGGAGCAGGGAGCCAAATTGCCACGCTGGGTCTCTTCCTGCCACCTTAACATGATAAACTGAAGTCTGATTTAGCTGATTTTGGCTGCATACCATCATTAAGCAGCATGCAGAGCAAGGTCCGGATTTCTAATTGCCATTCTCTGTCTCTGGGAGAAGAGAAGCTCTGAGATGTTTCTTGTGAAGCCTGAGCTAAGCCTGATTATAGTTCTGTTCACACATTTGATGTAGGAAGCATATTAAAGCTTACTGCAGTCCTTAAGAACTTATCTGATATGCTAATTATGTTTAAACCCTTTTAAAAAGTCTGTGTTAAATGAATAATATGAATGAATGAACATATTACTAAGGGTGTATTAAGACAATTTATCCAAATGTTAATAGGTCAATAGCATCAGCCTCTTGAAGAAAGACTGTATCCTTAAATGTTAGATACAAATAGTGTTTGGGGGGAATTACTGTCCTTCATGTTCTAACTGAAGATTTTTTTTTTCCTCCTTGACATTAGGACGGCACAGCTTCTATAAAAATTTCTCCATGACCTATTCCAGGAAAATGTATTACGAGAATGATTTGAAGAGTATAGTTTATATCATTTGTAGAGCATAGACGGTCTGAAGTCAGACTGAACTGACATTATTAGCTCTGAGGTCTTAGCAAATTACCTGACCTGAGATGAGGCAAACCCTGTTTCACAGGGTTAAGTGATTAAATGAATTTATTCATATTTTGTTGTTGTTCAGTCACTAAGTTGTGTCTGACTCTTGGACTGCAGCACACTAGGCTATCCTGTCCACTATCTCCCAGAGTTTGCTCAAACTCATGTCCATTGATGGTGCTGCTATCTAACCATCTCATCTTCTGCTGCTCCCTTCTCCTTTTACCTTTAATCTTTCCCAGCATCAGGGTCTTTTCCAATGAGTCAGCTCCCTGGTGGCTAACACAGTAAAACATCTGTCTGCAATGCAGGAGAGCCGGGTTCGATCCCTGGGTCAGGAAGATCCCCTGGAGAAGGAAATGGCAACCCACTCCAGTACTCTTGACTGGAAAATTCCATGGGTGGAGGAGCCTGGTGGGCTACAGTCCACGGGGTAGCAAAGAGTCGGACATGACTGAGCGACTTCACTTTCACTTTCTTTTCAGCACTTCGAATCAGGTGGCCAAAATGTTGGATCTTCAGCATCAGTCCTTCCAATGAATATTCAGGGTTGATTTCTTTTAGGACTGACTGGTTTGATCTTCTTGCAGTTGAAGGGACTTTCAAAAGTCTTCTCCAGCACAACAATTTGCAACCATCAGTTCTTTGGCACTCCTTTCTTTATGGTCCAACTCTCACATGACTACTGGAATATAAATATACTACATATAATATGTATATATATATATATATACACACACACATATGTTATATATATATTCCTTATCATACAGTAACTAGCATATAGTAAGCACTCAATGAATGTTACTATTGTTAATATTATAAAGCATTTTATAATTTGCAGAGTACTTTTAGATAAGCTAATACTAAACTACTTATTCTGCATAATAAAACTCAAAATATGTATGGGAAAGAATTGTGAAATCTAAAAAGTGCTATGCAAACATAAAAGTCATACTGTTGAGCTAATTATTGCATTTCTATAAAACAAAATGAAGAATTCATATCATAACCAACTCCTAGGGATACTGTGGTTGCAAAAAAAGACTTGTGAAAGTATATTTAGTTCTATTATAGTGATTATCATTGTGAGTGGGGAGGCAGAAGAAGCTAATGTATAAATTTTTAAACTTTATTATTAAAGGATGTGGTTGGCAGCCTCTAAGATTATCCCGAGAATTCCTGCCTCCTAGTATTCCCTTATGCTTGAGTGTGGGCTGGACCCTTTGTCTCTTGTGAATCCTCCATTGGCAGGCAGGTTCTTTACCAGTTGAGTCACCCCCGAAGCCTGCTGAAACCACAGCAAAATCAGTTACACGATCTTGACAGGTCTGTTAATATCAAATTGTTTATTATTGTATATCATAAGATAAAGAGCCTCTTTATCATAAAGGGAAAAACAAAGGGAAAAAGGAGAAAAAGGATAGAGGGAAAGAAAAGAAAGGATAAAGATAAAGGGAAAAAGGAGAGTGAACAAGTTGGCTTAAAATTCAATATTTGGAAAACTAAGATCATGGCATCCGGTCCCATCACTTCATGGCAAATAGATGGGGAAACAGTGGAAACAGTGACAGACTTTATCTTTGGGGGCTCCAAAATCACTGCAGATGGTGACTGCAGCCATGAAATTAAAAGACGCTTGCTCCTTGGAAGAAAAGCTATGATAAGCCTAGACAGCATATTAAAAAGCAGAGACATTACTTCGCCAACAAAGGTCCGTCTGGTCAAAGCTATGGTTTTTCCAGTAGTCATGTATGGATGTGACAGTTGAACTATAAAGAAAGCTGAGCACCAAAGAATTGATGCTTTTGAACTGTGGTGTTGGAGAAGACTCTTGAGAGTCCCTTGGACTGCAAGGAGATCCAACCAGTCCATCCTAAAGGAAATCAGTCCTGACTATTCATTGGAAAGACTGATGGGGAAGCTGAAACTTCAGTACTTTGGCCACATGATGCAAAGAACCGACTCATTGGAAAACACCCTGATGCTGGGAAAGATTGAAGGCAGGAGGAGAAGGGGATGACAGAGGATGAGGTGGTTGGATGGTATTACTGACTCGATGCACATGAGTTTGAGTAAACTCCAGGAGTTGGTGATGGGCAGGGAGGCCTGGTGTGCTGCAGTCCATGGGGTCACAAAGAGTTGGTTATGACTGAGTGACTGAACTGACTGACTGACTGACTGATTCAGACCAAACCTATGCACTTTTCATTATGCCATGCTGTCTCTCTTCAAGCAAATACAAAAGCATTTGCAGCAAGGTCTGGCACCACTCTGAGCATTGATAGTATTCTTGTGCTTATTCGCTCAGTCGTGTCTGACTCTTTGCTACCGCGTGGACTGTAGCCCTCCAGGCTTCTCTGTCCATGGAATTTCCCAGGCAAGAATACTGGAGTGGGTTGCCATTTCCTTCTCCAACTGATGTCTATAGCATTTCCTTAAACTAACACCTTATCCAGGATGGTTCAGATTCTGGGTGTCACAAACTAACAACAACATTAACAGAATAGTTGGCACACAGAGGCGGGTGAGAAATGAAATATATCCTGCCATATCAATAAACAAGGATGTCACAGTCATCAGGGATTCCCGCCCTCCAGTGTGAGCTGGTAAGCCCTCAGGGCACTCAGGAAGGAGAATAATATCAGCAATCTAACGGCCAGTAGGCTGTGGCCTCACCCCAGGGTGAGCCCTAAGGGAGCTCAGGATATGAAAAATAGGAGATACTGGCCTAGGAAAGCTGAGATGCGTATGAAAGGAATGATTTCAGTGCGCCCGGACTCTTGCATCTTCCTATACACAGAAAAGCACCAAATTCCTTAACTTGAGATACTGGCTTCCTTTAATTAACAATAATCTTTTGATGTTCAGACTACCTGCCCTTTGCAGGAAAACTTCTGTATAACCTGGCTCCTCCCCTTGCCTCCTCAGAGCAGTTCTCTCAGGGTTACTTGTGATGCTGTCTTCAGTGCTTGAAGTTGTAAAAATTCCCACGGATTAAAACATAACTCAGTTTTTAAGGGCTTCTCAGGTGGCTCTGAGCATGCTTGCACTCAACTTTTAGGTTGTGAATATTTTTTAAGATGCCAGTGGTAACCAGGAGTGGATAGTTGTTTGACGAATATGAGCTGCCCTCCTGTTCCCACCCTAAGTGGTGTCAGGCTACAAAAATGAATAACATTGTCTTTTTGTCTATGAAGACACCCCAATAATAGAGAAACAATACAAGCACCCAACAAATCTATCTCAAGGCAATGTGTGATCAACATGAAGGTGAGCGTCAGAATGTGCTCTAGGAATTTAAAAGAGGAAGATCACCAAGGTGATCAGGGATGGCTTCATATGGTGGTCCAGTGGTTGAGACTCTGCATTCCCAATGCAGGGGGCATAGATACAGGTTCAATTCTTGGTCAGGTAACTAAGATCCTGCATGGGGCATGGCCAAAAACAAGAACATTGAAAAAAAAAAAAAAGGAAAGGAAATATTGAATATTGAACTTGGGCCTGAAGAATAGGCTGGACTTTGAGCAGCTCTGATTGATAGGTAATGACATTCCAAAGACTGGGAACGGCAGTCTGACTGCTTAGGAAATGAGTTGCCACCCTCAGTCCTGGTGAGGTCTCACACACCGGTCACTAGTATCACATACCAGCATGTGAGCTCTACCACTGTCCTGCGCCTGGGGCTGGCTATCTGAGAGTAATGGTTTATCCAGGTCAGGGGAAGCCTACAAACCCCGTCTAAAGGGATCACTCTGGACTCGGACAGACCCCAGTTATTCCTCAGAATTCTGTTCTCAGTAGTATGCTTGCTTGTACATGTTCCACGCGTGTTATTTGTGTTCACATATGCAGGAACATACAAATACCCGAACCTGTCTAGAGACCCCTACAAGCCTGCCCATGTCTATATGCAGATCAGATGAGAATGTATGCCTTTGATGCTGACACTCCAAGAACTAACCTATTTCATTGACATGCCTATTTATAGCTTCTATCTCATTCCAAAAGCTAAGTCTCTTTCTAAACCTAAATCTTTTATCACCTTCAGCAGAGATTCAACCAGAAAGAGGAAATTAAAAATAGATACAGACTGGCTATTGAGAGAGCAGCAATCAATTTTTAGGGGTTCATGGCAATGGAGACTTGAGATTATGTTGATAATTAAAATCCACTGATAAGTTAAAGCCTCAGTTCAGCCTTTGACTTTATCCTTCATCCTCCACCTTCCCATCAAAGCTAATGACAAAGAGAAGGGGACCATCCTGAACTTCATCTGTTTCACCCTCCACCACCCTCTCTAGGGACAGACAGAAGAGCCATGAAACCAACAAAATTATAGTACAAATTTGTCACTCAATATATTTTAAAACTAGAGTGGACTTCCCAGGTGGCGCTAGTGGTAAAGAATCCACCTGCCAATGCAGGAGACGAAGGTTCGATCCCTGGGTTGGGAAGATGCCCTGGAGAAGGAAATGGCAACCCACTGCAGGATTCTTGCCTGGGAAATCTACTGGACAGAGGAGCCTGGTGAGCTACACTCCATGGGGTCGCAAAGAGTCGGACACAACTAGGCATACACACACTAACAAACCTGTTAAGATCGTGTAACAGTTTTGCTGTGGTTTCAGATTTAGTGATAATAAGAGACTATGAACAATTTGATATGTTTTAGCAGATTAGTTTTAAATATGAAATTTACCTGAAGGTAAGATAATAATCAAAATGACCTTCTGGGCCTTCTCAAGTTTGAGATTCTACATTGCAGAGAACCAGCCCATTTCAGGGTTTTGTAATTCAGTAAATTACTGGCCTAGAACAAAAGCTAAACATCAAGATTAAAAGGACCCTAAGGGTTCTTCCGAGAAGGTGATGGCACCCCACTCCAGTACTCTCTTGCCTGGAAAATCCCATTGACAGAGGAGCCTGGTGGGCTGCAGTCCATGGGGTCGCACAGAGTCGGACACGACTGAGTGACTTCACTTTCACTTTTCACTTTCATGAATTGGAGAAAGAGATGGCAATCCACTCCAGTGTTCTTGCCTGGAGAATCCCAGGGACGGGGAAGCCTGGTGGGCTACCATCTATGGGGTCGCACAGAGTCGGACATGACTGAAGTGACTTAGGAGCAGCAGCAAGGGTTCTTCTGCTAATTCCTCCCCTCTAAAATACCTCGAATGGATATTTATTCCTTCACTCTTTGCCTTTCTTTTTTTGTTGTTTTTCAGTCACTCAGTCACATCCAACTCTTTGCAACCCCATGGACTGCAGCACGCCAGGCTTCCCTGTCATCTACTATCTCCCTGAGTTTGCACAAACTCATGTGCATTGAGTTGGTGATGCCATCTATTTATTTATTTTGCTGTACCAGGACTTAGTTGCAGCACTTGGAATCTTTGATCTTTATTGCAGCAGGCAGGATCTTTAGTTACATGTGAACACTCAGTTGCGGCATGTGGAATCTAGTTCCCTGACCAGGGATGGAACCTGGGCATCCTGCATTGGAAACTCGGAGTCTTAACCACTGGACCACCAGGGAAGTCCCTACCTTTCTTTACGACTCAGTTCACAACACCTGAGTAATCAACTTGTTTCATAAGAAATTCTGCGATGAAAATAAGTTTTTTTGGTCTCAGACAAAATAAACATCCATTTCAGCTGAAAAAAGTTAAACCAGTGACCTTAAGTTATTTTAAAAAGTGTTTCTATTTCTTTAATGGATTTTTTTCCCACGACCTCTGGAAACTAAATGCATACAGTTTGAAATTTAGCATATAACCACAAATGGCAGCAAAGTACTTAAATCCAAGGTACTCTATAATTCTTTATCAATGTTAATAATCCATTTTACTAATATGAGGCATGGCTAATCCTAAGTAAATTCTGCCCCCTTGTGGATTAAAATATCCACAACTAGTTGCATGGGGCCAGTTCCTTTTAGTTCTATCAAATAGCCCTTCAATGATCTTTAAAAATAATACACAGTGGAACAGAATTAGACTATTTGTATACATTGTGTAAGAGCTGATTGATGATGACAAAATACACTGACAGTGAATAATATACATCTGTTCTTACAATTTGTATATTAGCACCGTGTCTTGACTATACCAAGTACTGGATAAATATTCATAGAACGTTAGGAGAAACATGAAATATTGGGTTTAACATCCACATAGAAGAATTCCTTTCATAGCTCCTGATACACCCCCACTCAAGTGACTCCAAGAATGGAAAATGCATTAAATGATAACAGCTTGTTCTCCGATCAGGCAGGGATTAACTGTTAGAATGTCTATCAGCATATGAAGCCAAAGTATGGATAAACATTGTGGTCCCAGTGTACAGCACAGGGAACTATACTCAATATCCTGTGATAAGCCATAATGGAAAAGAACATGAAAAAAAATGTATGTGTGTATAACTGAGTCATTTTCCTGTGTAGCAGTGATGAACACAACATTGTAATTCAACTCTGGTGGTGGCGGTGGTTTAGTCACTCAATCTTGTCCGACTCTTGGCGACCCCATGGAGAAGCCTGCCAGGCTTCTCTGTCCATGGGATTTCACAGGCAAGAATACTGGAGTCGGTTGCCATTTTCTTCTCCAGGGGATCTTCCCAACCCAGGGATCAAACCCTCCTGCTTGGCAGGCAGATTCTTTACCACTGAGCCACTTGGGAAGCCCACTACAATTTAAAAAACAAACAACAACAACAACAAAAGATATATATATATATATATAAAACCAAAATGGAATAAATCCTTTGTCAGAGAATCATATCATTTCAGAACTGGAAAGAGGTGTTGGAGATCTCCCAGTTTATCCTTTTATGGTTGAATCCATTACACCATCTGGACCTAATTCTGCTCTCTGGAACAACACTCAATAAGTTCCATCCTGCCAACTTTTCACCGATAATTGTCGACTATTCCTCATATGACATGTTTTTTAGAACCCATCATCTCCCAGTTACAACCCTGGATGCCAGCTTTGTTGTGAGCATCCCTCCCATGTGCAGCTTCTAGAACTGAACACAGATGTCTGGATGTGCTCCTTTGTCTAGGATAGAAAACAATGAAGTGGTTATGCCTTAGGACATTAAACCTCTTTTAACGCAGCCCAATCTCATTGGGATTTTTCAGCAATTGTATCATACCACTGGTCAGTATAAATCTTGTAACCCCCCAGGTCCTCCAGATCTTTCCCAACCCTGTACTTTTGCCTGGCTATAACTTTTAACAATTGTTGCTATTAAATTTCATCTTGCTTTTGCCTCAGAATCTCAGCTAGCAAGATAATTATATCTTTTAAAAATATATTTATTTATTTGGCTGTGCCAGGTCTTGGTTGCAGCACAATTTTCTATCTTAATTTGCAGGATGTTTGGCTGTGGCATGTGAGCTCCTAGGTATGGCATGTGGGACCTAGTTCCCTAACCAGATTTTGAACTCGGGTTCCCTGCATTGGGAGCACTGAGTCTTAGCCACTGGACCACCAGGGAAGTCCCAGATAATTGTATATCTTAATGTGTCTACTCAGATTAGTTCTGCTACCTAGCTCTGTGCCATCCATATTTAATAAACATGATCTCTGTGTTTCCAACCAGTCAATTTCAAGGCAGAAGCTTTGATTCAGAAAAGAGATTAGAAAACATTGGAGGTGGGCCTGTTGCAGGAAGGCGGACCCCTTCCAGGGCCCGAAACTGGGCTCTTGTCTAACACTCGGAAATGAATTGTCCGAGGAGACACATGTGCTGACCAAGCAAGAGATTTTATTGGGAAAGGGCACCCGAGTGGAGAGCAGTAGTGTAAGGGAATCCAGGAGAACTGCTCTGCCGTGTGGCTCGCAGTCTTGGGTTTTATGGTGATGGGATTAGTTTCCGGGTGGTCTTTGGCCAATCATTCTAATTCAGAGTCTTTCCTGGTGTTGCACGCATCACTCAGTCAAGATGGATGCTAGCGAGAGGGATTCTGAGAAGTGAACGGACACGCGGTGTCTCCTTTCAACCTTTCCCAAACTCTTCCGGTTGGTGGTGGCTTATTAGTTCCGTATTCTTAATCAGGATCTCCTGTCATAAAACAACTCATGCAAATGGTTACTATGGTGCCTGGCCAGGGTGGGCGATTTCAATCAGCGTGCTTCCCCTAACAAGCCCATGTGCTTGAAGGGCTACCCACCAGCCATGTGGCCTCAGCTGTGTGGTCCTCCAATTTCTCTTCTCTGAAACAGAGGTAATAACATGAGCTTTCAGGTGCTCCTAGGGCTCACATGAAAAAATGCAGTTGGGCAGGCTGAGTTAAGTGTTAATTGCTAAATAAATGTAAAGTATTATTAATCATTAGCTTTCAAATGGTTTGAGGAGGGAGGAGAAACTGTTATCGTCTTCTATATCTCTTTTCTACCTGTTAGGTGAAGAGCGCCTTACGATTTTTTAATGTGGATAAATACACATGAAGTACATATTGAGACAGTTTTTTACAGAGGGGAAGGGAGGTGAGTTGATAGTTTTTAATCAGCCTGTGTTTAGTCTGGAAACTTCTTCAACTATCTTCTATCAGCGTCTCTCCCTTTTCCCCCTCTCTTCTCCTCTTTGTCTAATCTGACTCCCTCCCTCCCCTCTCCCCTCCCCCTCCTCCCTTCCTCCTCTCTCCCACTCTCCCCCTTCCTCCTCCTTTATTCTATCTTTCTCCCTGCTTTGCCCTTCCTTCACCTCCTCTAAAACCAACCCTCAGGTTGGAAATCAGGAGGAAGGTCTATACACCCCCTGCCTCCCCCGACCCACCGCCACCGCCACCACTGAAGCCAAGGCTTCCACCTTAGTCCTTGCACCCACACCATTCATTTTAGGATTTCAGGAACAAATATTCACCTCCTTGGGGGAAAAGATAACAGGCACCACACTGATTCCCAGATGCCTGAAATTCCACTGATAACCACAGCTGTGTTCCTTCAGCTCCAGTCTTTTTCTAAGTATCAAATATACGTTTGTCTCTGAGAAGACAATGAAATGAATCATTTAGCAGCTCAGAGTGAATTTGGTTTTCCTTTTCCAAAGACCTCATAAAGGCTGTTGGCTGGAGAGATTCTGGGGTCAGGCTCGTATGGGAAGGCAAAATAGAAAACTCCCCTGGTTTACAGCCAGGGCGCCTGAGGGGCTGATGGGGTGGGGGGGGGGCTGCCTCTGCCTCCACTGCCCCTGCTCCCCGACCAGGGCGCTCTCCGCCTTCCCTCGTGTCTGCAGGAAAAACCTGCCTGTCTCCAGAACTAGCTTAGTCCCACTTACTCCTCAGAGTCTTCCTTAACCACTCTTGTCAGAAATGATTGATTTTCCATTAATCACGCAATGTGGTTACTTTTCCTGGGTGTGATCATGATGTTGAAATATAGCAGCAAAAATATGTGACAAAATATATCTGAATATATATATCGAATCCGGGTCTCCTGCATTGCAGGCAGATTCTTCACCATCTGAGCCACCAGGGAAGCACCCCTTTCCCCTCCACCAAAAAAATAAAGCCTGGAGAATCCCAGGGACGGAGGAGCCTAGTGGGCTGCTGTCTATGGGGTCGCACAGAGTCGGACACGACTGAAGCGACTTAGCAGCAGCCGCAGCAGCAGTGTGCGTGCGTGCTAAGTCGCTTCAGTCGTGTCCTACTCTTTGAGATCCTATGGACTGCAAACCACCAGGCTCCTCTGTCCATGGGATTCTCCAGGCAAAAATACTGGAGTGGGTTGCCATTTCCTTCTCCAGGGGATCTTCCTGACTCAGGGATCAAAGCCTTGTCTCCAGGATCCCTTGCATTCGCAGCCGGGTTCTTTACCACTACCACCACCTGGGAAGCCCATCTGTATATATACATACATATATATGGAGAGAGAGTGAACAAATATGGCCAAACATTAAGTTATCTAGCAAAATGACTTTCAAACTCCTCACAATTCTGCTTCACCTCCTTAGCATGTTTTTCTTGTTTTCCTTTTCGTACGGTGTGTACAACTATTAATAATGACCATTTGTTGAGTATGTACTGTATATCCTGTGCCAGTGTCAGACACTTTCAGTTCAGTTCAGTTCAGTTGCTCAGTTGTGTCCGACTCTTTGCGACCCCATGAATCGCAGCACGCCAGGCCTCCCTGTCCATCACCAACTCCCGGAGTTCACTCAAACTCACGTCCATCGAGTCGGTGATGCCATCCAGCCATCTCATCCTCTGTCGTCCCCTTCTCCTCCTGCCCCCAATCCCTCCCAGCATCAGAGTCTTTTCCAATGAGTCAACTCTTCGCATGAGGTGGCCAAAGTACTGGAGTTTCAGCTTTAGCATCAGTCCTTCCAAAGAACACCCAGGACTGATCTCCTTTAGAATGGACTGGTTGGATCTCCTTGCAGTCCAAGGGACTCCCAAGAGTCTTCTCCAACACCACAGTTCAAAAGCATCAATTCTTCGGCGCTCAGCTTTCTTTACAGTCCAACTCTCACATCCATACATGACCACTGGAAAAACCATAGCCTTGACTAGACGGACCTTTGTTGGCAAAGTAATGTCTCTGTTTGAATATGCTATCTAGGTTGGTCATAACTTTCCTTCCAAGGAGTAAGTGTCTTTTAATTTCATGGCTGCAATCACCATCCACAGTGATTTTGGAGCCCCCCAAAATAAAGTCTGACACTGTTTCCACTGTTTCTACATCTATTTCCCATGAAGTGATGGGACCAGATGCCATGATCTTAGTTTTCTAAATGTTGAGTTTTAAGCCAACTTTTTCACTCTCCTCTTTATATACATCTTAATAATCCTTACAATTGTCTTTCATGATTGATGTTTTTATACTCATTCAGAGAAAAGACTCAGAGAAGTCAGGGAATTAATTGGTCTTAGAGCAAATTAGGTCCACACTACATCTATCTGACTCCAAACTCATGGTCTTTCTATTAAATCTTGAACTGCATACAGTGTTCCAGAAACAGTCTGGAAAATACATTCCTGCGTGCACACACACACACACACACCCCTACACCTACAGAATTTTACATATATATTAGTCTAGAAATTGGAAGGCCTTTGGGTAAGTCACTTTTCTCCAAGCCTTGATTTCTTGATCTATAAGAGAAGTTTAATATTTCCAAAATCTGGACTTACCTGGTGGCACAGTGGATAAGAATCCACCTGCCAATGAAGGGAAGATTCCAGATACCATGGATGAGCTAAGCCCATGAGCCACAACTACTGAAGTCCATACAGAGACTGAGTCCGTGCTGTGAAACAAGAGAAGCCAGAGCAATGAGAAGCCCACGTACCACAACCAGAGAGTAGCCGCCATTTCTCTCCACAACTAGAGAAAGTCTGAGCGAAGCAGTGAAGACCCAGCACAGCCAAAAATACATTATTTTAAAAAATAAAATTTCCAAAATCCTTTTTATTTTTCTGAATGACATTTGATGATTTTGGTTTTCCTGAGGCCTTCTCGACTATTCCCTGTAAAGCAAAACACAAGGAAACTTTCCTCCCACTTAGGAATTTGAACAGGTCCATTGAAAAGAGTGTAGCCACTGAGTGGAAGGCGGGTGCTTGCACCCCTCCATCGCCCTTCACGGGTGCCCCACTGTACATTAAATAGTGGCAATGGCGCAGCTCCTGCACGTGACTTCAGACAGTAACTGCTACGGCTCTCTATGTTACTTGTAAACAGTATGTCTACACAGCCTGATAATCAACAACTCAGTTCTAAAACAGGACCCAGAAAGCACGATGGCCTCTCCTAGGGGCCCTGGAGGAATGTGGGGTGTCAGAGTCAATGATGGCAGCACCAGAGGATCCATTCTTTGGAGGGAATAGCATGCAGACCCTGGGCAACTTGTGCCTCACAGGCATTCAGTAAGTATTTGAGAAGGAGAAAATTCTCTGCTAGGGAAATAAGAGAGAAATAAGATATTTTATATGCAGATCCTAGTTTCTATGAAAAGTTAGCCTGGGCGGACTTCTTTGGTGGAATAGTGGCTAAGACTCTGCCCTTCCAATGCAGGGGGCCTTGGTTTGATCCCTGATCAGGAAACCAGATCCCACACGCCACAGCTAAGAGTTCAAAGGCCACAACTAAGACCCAGCACAGCCGAATAAATTGTGTGCTGTGCTCAGTCGTGTCCAACTCTTTGTGACTTCTTGTACTGTAGCCCCGGAAAAGGCGATGGCACCCCACTCCAGTACTCTTGCCTGGCAAACCCCATGGATGGAGGCGCCTGGAAGGCTGCAGTCCATGGGGTCGCTAAGGGTCGGACACAACTGAGCGACTTCCCTTTCACTTTTCACTTTCATGCATTGGAGAAGGAAATGGCAACCCACTCCAGTGTTCTTGCCTGGAGAATCCCAGGGACAGGGGAACCTGGTGGGCTGCCATCTATGGGGTCGCACAGAGTCAGACACGACTAAAGTGACTTGGCAGCAGCAGCAGCAGTACTGTAGCCCACCAGGCTCCTCTGTCCATGGCATTCTCCAGGCAAGAATACTGGGGTGAGTTGCCATTTCCTCCTCCAAGGGATTTTCCCAATGCAGGGTTCTTAATCCATGTCTCTTGCATCTCCTGCATTGGCAGGTGGATTGTTTACCACTGCACCACCTGGGAAGCCCATTAAAATACATAAATAAATAGAAATAAATATATTTTTTGAAAAAGTTACCCTGGGCCATTTGTCTTTCTGCATCCATTAAAGCAAGCTAGGTTACCAGTGGCCTTAGGGGAAGGAGCCATCTTAAAAAACTCAGCCAGGATTCTCAATCCTGCCACATCTGCTCGAACTGACAGTCTGATCCGAAAATTGGGCCTCAATATGTGAGGGAAAGTCAGTGCACGAAAATTATAGGTCTCACTTATTTGGACTAAGTGAACCTCCATGAAAGGGTCATCCAAGGCGTCTATTTGACCACTAAAACAACGCCAATTCTTTGGACATAACATTTTTAGAAAGACTTCAACTATGAATGTTTTATGAGAAATGTAGACAGCATATTAAAAAGCAGAGACATTGCTTTACTGACAAAGGTCTGTATAATCAAAGCTATGGTTTTTCCAGCAGTCATATACAGATGTAAGAGTTGGACCATAAAGAATGCTGAGCCCCAAAGAATTGATGCTTTTGAATTGTGGTGCTGGAGAAGACTCTTGAGAGTCCCTTCAACTGCAAGGAGATCAAACCAGTCAATCCTAAAAGAAATCAACCCTGAATACTCATTGGAAAGACTGATGCTGAAACTGAAGCTCCAATACTTTGGCCACTTGATGCAAAGAGCCAACTCATTGGAAAAGACCCTGATGCTGGGAAAGATTGAGGGCAGGAAGAGACAGGGGCAACAGAGGATGAGATGGTTGGATGGCATCACTGACCCAATGGACATGAGTTTGAGCAAACTCTGGGAGATGGGGAAGAACAGAGAAGCCTGGCATGCTGCAGTCCACGGGGTCACAAAGAGTCAGACACAACTTAGTCACTGAACAAGTCTTTCTCCAGCTTCCCAGGTGACTCAGTGGTAAAGAATCTGCCTGCCAAGCAAGAGACTTGAGTTTGATCCCTAGGTTAGGAAGATCCCCTGGAGAAGGAAATGGCAACCCACTCCAGTATTCTCGCCCGGAAAATCCCATGGACAGAGGAGCCTGGTGGGCTATGGTCCATGAGCTGCAAAGAGTTGGACATGAGTGAATGATTAAGCAGCAGCAGCAGCAGCAAGGTCTTTCTCAATGAAAGTGAACCCTTCAGTGCCCAGGGAACCCAAGGCTGGCCCCTGGGGGTTAAATTGCCCCTTCTTGCTCACCTGCCAAGCAGCAGACACGTATTCAGCAGCCCCCATGAGCATTGCCAAGCCTGGAGGTTGTAAGGAGAGCCCAGGCACTTTGCATGTAGGCTTCAGGAGTTTGAGTTTAAAAGCACAGAAGTACCTGAGAACTCTGCAGGGATTCTGGGGACCTGAGGTTCAGGGAAGACTAGAGGTGCATGCACCCTGATCCTCAGGCTCCTTGCCTCGGTAAAACCATTTGGGATTCAGGGAGTGGCCTGGCTCTGCGCGCTGTGTTAATTCTGGGTGTGGTATAAATAGAACTTGGTGCTCTGGCAAAGCACACCACCCACTACTGTGTTCCTTTCCTTTGAGGACATCAACCAAATCCGAGCCTCTGATTCCCTCTAGTGGCTCAAATCGGCAACTTTCCTAGCTGATTCTTTGCATTTAATTATTCGATATATATTTAGTGCCTACTGTATGCACCGAATTGGTGCTGGGTTCTCTAGCTTTGCCAGGGGTGCTTCATCTGAACACTGTCCTGTCCAGTGGAAAGTGATCAGAGATGGAAGCCAGAGCTCCTCCATAGAAGCTTAGCTTAGTACAGGGCAAACTGGTATTAGCTGAGTACAGGGCAAACCGGCTCTGCTTTATGGGAACTGAAGGAGGATGGGTTTTATATGGGTTAGTTCTGCCACTAAATGAGTGGTAGGACCTTGGGCCAACTCCTTTATCCCCAGACCTCAGTTTGCTCATTGGTAAAATCAGTGCATGGGTTAGATTTAAATCCATCCAATACGTATTATTGAGCATCTTCAGCATGTGAGACCCTGACTGAGTGCTCTGGGCATGCAGTGGTAATGGAACTTAATCTCAAGGTGCTTAGAGGCAACTGGGAGAACCAGACACTCAGGAAGCCACATAAAACCAAGGGTATGAGTAGTTTAGCATGGCTGTTAGGGTGAGCTTCTCAGGGAGACAGATCTGGGTAGAGCCTTGCGCTAACACTTCCTAGCTGTGTGATACTGGGCAAGTTGATGGAATTCCTGGTGATCTAGCAGTTCAGACTCCACACTTCCACTGCTGGGGGCCTTGGTTCCATTCCTGGTCAGGGAACTGAGATCCTACAAGCTACCCAGCCAAAAAACAAAAAAAAATTGTTGCTGACACAATACCATTTCTGGAAAAAGATGAAAGTTAAAGAAAGTAGAACTGAATTCCTGTTGGCCAAAGGAATATTGGACGGATGAAGGGACAGGATCCAAATGTGGTAACTTGGATTTTGCTTTGGGTAGAAAGTGCTGCTTCCTATTTTGCAGCCATATGATATGAAACTATGGAGAATGAAGATGGAAGCTGGGGGAGTAGGAGACTGTGTCCCTTAAGGGAGCAGGGGCTGCCCAAGAGCCTGCTTGCCCCTGGAGGAATGGCTGCACTTCCTGAGAGTTCTGTGAGGGCGGCCAGACTTCAAGGCTCTGAGGAGTGAACCGTATCTGGAGCCTGTGCTGGGAAGAGGCTAGCTCTGTCCTCCTTGCTAGTTTCCGTCCTTTCAGAAGCCTTTGTTAGCAGGGGAGAAAAAGGTCAAAAAACAAAGCTGTTTTTAACTTGAGTGATTTCATTGTTTCTAAAAACCCTGGCGGGTAGGAAAGGTGGGCATTACCAGGAGTGTAATTTGGGGGGGTATGGAAGATATGATAAATTCAGTTAATGGAGGAGCCAGTGTGAGACCAGGGACTTCCAGTACTTCTGGACCAGGGTTCCTCCAACACCTTGACGTGCTTCTTGCCCACAGAAACGTCCAGTAATTATTAGTTGTAGTATTTGTTTCCTGCACCCTGTCGTCCAGTTTCTGCATGACTCATTGGAGGTTTTCCTCTTCCAGTTTCCTACTACGTTGGAACCTTGGGGACTCACACTGAGATCAAGAAAGTGGCAGAGGAGAAGGTCACTCTGCCCTGTCACCATCAACTGGGGCTCCCAGAAAAAGACACCCTGGATATCGAATGGCTGCTCACCGATCATGAAGGGAACCAAAAAGTGGTGAGTGTGTGTCTGACTGGAGTCTCGCCTCCTTTTCCCTTGTCCTCCACCACCGCCCCCCCTTGCCTTAGTCCTGCATTTTTCCCACTGTGTAAGAAAGTTCTAGAATTGCTTTTTGATCTGGTTTAGAGTTGGAAGACTCTAGATACAATACTATAACAAGAAAGGGTACTGGGTTGTGGGGATAAGAGATTCTGTTTGGGGGCAAGCAAGAGCTACAAGAATCTATCATTTTTCCAAGGAGGGAATCTACACTAGTGGCTTCTTTCCTATGAGGGGGACAAGGATGCAGTAGCTTGATCGCCTAGCCTAGTGGGCCAGAACCACACCTGTCCTGAGAAGTCTGCTCCTCTTCCTCCTCTGAAACCATCACCACCTGCTGGTGTTTAAACTTTGCATGGTCATGACTTCTGAACTCTACGATTGTGCAAAGTGATAAACAACATGGAATACAGAGAAATAAAGAGGAGGTGAATGGAAATGGTTAAAACATATAATTGGATGAGCAAAAGAACTGATACTGATTCTACAATTGGAAAATAAGGAGCTGGCCCTGGGTCTGCAGTGCTGAGGTTTGGAAGGGTCACCAGGGTGGCCCATTGGTTTTTATAAGCTTCTGGCAGTATAAACCTAACCCTAACCCTAATTCTGTTTGGGGGCGAGCAAGAACTACAAGAATCTATCGTTTGCCCAAGAAGAGTATCTACACTAGTGGCGTCTTTCCTATGAGAGGGACAAGGATGCAGAAGCTTGATCGCCTAGTCTAGTGGGCCAGAACCACACCTGGAAGAGTCTTGAGAGTCCCTTGGACAGCAAGGAGATCCAACCAGTCCATCCTAAAGGAAATCAGTCCTAAATATTCATTGGAAGGACTGATGATGAAGCTGAAATTCCAATACTTTGGCCACCTGATGTGAAGAACTGACTTTTCTGAAAAGACTCTGATGCTGGGAAAGAGTGAGGGCAGGAGGAGAAGGCGATAACAGAGGATGAGATGGTTGGATGGCATCACTGACTCGATGGACATGAGTTTGAGTAAGCTCCGGGAGCTGGTGATGCACAGGGAGTCCTGGCATGCTGCAGTCCATGGGGTTGCAAAGAGTCAGACACAACTGAGTGACTGAACTGAACTGGCGGCATAAACAGATTTGTCACACTCTGCTCCTGATGACCTCCTGGCATGACATTCATTAGAGAATGAGGACTAGGTAACCTACTGTTACCATCCTTTCTGCCTTGGCTGCACTCAGCCACTGTACCTTGGCTCAGCCTAGGTTTTCTGGCATAACTGTTCTGCAGTAGCCTTTGTGCATGTTTGTGCATGCTCAGTTGCATCTAACTCTTTGTGACCCCATTGGACTGAAGCCCACCAGAATCCTCTGTCCATGAAGTGGGTTGCCATTTCTTACTCCAAGGAATCTTCCCAGTCCAGAGATTGAATTAACAGCCTCTACCCATTGACTTTTTTTTTCTCCCAACATCATAGGCTGGCTTTTATTTTGCTGTATTTTTTTACACAAGTGTTTTATTTATTTATAGATTCTTAAACTTTTATATTATATTGGAGTACAGTTGATTAACAATAATGTGTTAGATTCAGGTGTACAATGAAGTGATTCAGTTATCCATACACGTGTATCTATTCTTTTTCAAATTCTTTTCCCAATTAGGCTGTTTCAGACTTTTGAGCAGAGTTCCCTGTGCTATACAGTAGGTCCTTGTCGGTTAACTATTTTAAATTTAACAGGATGTACATGCCCATCCCAAACCCCCTAACTATTCCTCTCTCCACCCTTCCCCTCTATTGACTTATTTTTAAAACTCTTTGTTGAAAGTTTTGTGGTTAAAAAAACAAACTACATCCTACGGAAGCTGATTTTAGACTTTCCTTCTTTTTCAGAACTTTACTTCTTTCCCTACTAAAAAGTATAAAGTTGTCCTTTCCTCTCCGATGTCTATGCTACTAATTTTATAAGGTGGTTTATGCAGAGGGAAGCTAAGGTTTTCACTGAAAATAAAATTCAAGATCACAGTTGGAATTGAACTTGCTTACAGAGCTGCCTACATCACCTTGTTATTTTGATACTGCTTGTCATTCTCTTCTCCTAGTGCACCATCCCAAGACTCAGTCTGTTCTCTCCAGAGCAAGGTCACCTTAACCTGAGCATGTTTATTCCAACAGTTTCATAATCAATCCTAGACCTGATACTCTCAGTTCTGAATGAATAAGTGCCCATGTTCCTCTAATAAAAATCCAAGAATGACATTATTTATCTTTCACCCAAGTGGTTTCATTTAAACTAAAGGAAAAAAAAATTACTTGGTTTTATAGCCAGGTGAATATAAGGATTGATTTAAAAAGGCTACTGAGGGACTTGCCTGGTGGTCCAATTGTTAAGACTCCCCCTTCCAATGCAGGGGCTTCGGGTTCAATCCCTGGTCTAGGAACTAAGGTGCTATGGGGTGCAGCCAAAAACTAAATAAAATAAAGAAGGTCACTGATACAGCTTCTGTCCTCACCCTAATAAGCAGGCACAGTTCCCTACTTATCTTCAGTGAATGCTCTAAAGAAAGGATTGCCATTTATTCACTCATTCAGAAGGCATGATTTTTTTTTTCCCCCGAGCCATGTGGCATGAGGGATCTTAGTTCCTCCACCAAGGGTTGAACCCATGCTTCCTGCACTGGGAGCCTGAAATCTTAACCACTGAACCACCAGGGAAGTCCAGAGGGCATGAATTTATTTTGCACTTACTGTATTCCATGGTAGGCACTGGGGTATAGCAGTGAAGAAAAAATCAAAATCTCTGCCTTCTAGGAGCTTAAATAAAATGACATTTAATAATTTTTTTAAAAAAATTTAAGTACAGAACAATAAATACCAGCTGCAGGCTGGGCACAAATCTGTTTAGCACATATTGTCTCATTTAACTTACTGCTCATAACCGGGATTATTGGTACCACTTTACAGATAAGGAACTGAGGCATGTACACACACAAAGTGAGAAATTGCTTAAAGTCACACTTTTTTTTTTTTAATTTAATTTATTTATTTGGCCGCTCTGGGTCTTAGTTGTAGCATGTGGGAGCTAGCTTCCTGACCAGGGATCGAACCTGGGCCCCTGCACTGGGAGCTCAGAGTCTTAGCCACTGGACCACCAGGGAAGTCCCAAAGTCACCCATTTTTGAAATTGAGCACTCTGATATTGGTAGCTAAACTATTAACCACTAGCTGTGTTATCTTCATAAATAATTAGAAATTAGACAATTAGTGCTGCTATATTGGAAATAAGGAAAACATGGGGAGAAAAATTATTCCAGCAGATTAATTATGCAAAGACCCTGATGCTGGAAAAAGCTTGGCACTATTGGAAGTTCTGAAAGATTAAAAATCAATTTAGTTGGGACTTCCCTGTTGGTCCAGTGGCTAAGACTCTGCCCTCCCAAGGCAGGGGTCCCGGGTTCCATTCCTAATCAGGGAACTAGACCCCACATGCTGTAACTAAAGATCCCCAGGGCCACAACTAAAGAAATGCTGCATGCTGAAACTAAGAACCTGAAGCAGCCACGTAAATAAATCAATATTTTATAAAATTAATTTAGTTAAATTTAATAAATATTGGGTTTCCAATATACACACACACTCTCTCATGAAGGAGCTACTTGAAGAGATACATATCAAGACTGAGATAAGCAGAATGTTCTAGAGGAAAGCAGAGGAGGAGCTGCTGGCTGAGAGTCCTTGGGGAGAGGTCGAGGTGTGCTTCTGGTAAGAAGGCGCAGTTGATTTGCATGTTTATAGAAGGCACTGCCCTCAGGAAATCATAAGAGCAAAGACACAGGCGGGCCCATTCTGGAAACTTCTAAGCAGCTGATCCAAGTAGAGTGCAAGTTTCAGCTTGTAGGGTTGCAGGACCAGAAACTGAAAGGTCTTGTCTATCATACCAGGGAGCTGAGAATTCTTCTTATAACGTCATGGTGTTCTTGAAGGATTTTCAGAGTGAAAAGGGCATCTTTGCATCTTAGAGCAAGCACTCTGGCACTCTGTGAGGCACACTGATTTAAAGAGGACTCAAGTAGAGGAACGGAGAAGGAAATGGCAACCCACTCCAGTGTTCTTGCCTGGAGAATCCCAGGGACGGGGGAGCCTGGTAGGCTGCCGTCTATGGGGTCGCAGAGTCGGACACGACTGAAGCAATTTAGCAAGTAGAAGAATCAAGATTAGTTGAATAGTTTCCAGCTATACAATAAGGGCTTAAAGTACAGTCGTGGGTGGCTGGGATGCCAAGCAATGGGTGAAGCTTCCTGAGCTGGTTAATTGCCAGGGTATTGGGAGTGAGAGTGAGGGGAACTGAGAAAGAAAATACAGGAAGGGTTGGAACAGACGTGTTGCTTGTTTTTCTTTTCTTTCCATCATGCCTCTCAGCTTATGGGATCTTAGTTCCCTAACGAGAGATCAAACCCGTGCCCCCTGCAGTGGAAGCTCAAGGTCCTTACCACTGAACTGCCAGAGAAGACCTGGATGAGGTGCTTAAAATAGGCTAGCCAATGACCTAGATCCCAAGGTCAGCTTTGTGCTTTAATCTGAGCAGAAATGTTGCATCCCTCTTGTCTAGGACCCTCAGATATGCAGGAAACATTTAGGGGTGGGAGAAGGCAATGGCACCCCACTCCAGTACTCTTGCCTGGAGAATCCCATGGACGGAGGAGCCTGGTGGGCTGCAGTCCATGGGGTCGCTGAGGGTCAGACACAACTGAGCGACTTCCCTTTCCACTTTCATGCATTGGAGAAGGAAATGGCAACCCACTCCAGTGTTCTTGCCTGGAGAATCCCAGGGACGGGGGAGCCTAGTGGGCTGCCGTCTATGGGGTTGCACAGAGTCGGACACGACCGAAGCAACTTAGCAGCAGCAGCAGCAGGCAGCCTCAGGAATATTTGAATTTCAGCCTAGACAGTAGGGTCACTAGGATTCTGGAGCATTCCTCCTTGTTCTAGGATGGAAACTTGGTTGAATTTCCAAAGTAAGAGTGCTCAGAAGAAGAGTCAGGAACTCACAACACACACTTTTCTCCTGTATTTTTCAGATGGAATAATTAGGACAGAGATGCTCAATTTTCCATGCCAATTATCTTGGCCACTCTTTCACCCTTTCCCGTTTCTCTTTGGCTTTGAGCAAGAAAAATCTTGATCTAAAGTACAGAGAGAGGGACTTACATCCATCTCCTTCAGGGCAGTTTCACAACTGCTACATAGGACTTGGCGCAGCAGAGCAACTGCCAGAAGGTTGAGCTGATCCATCTGTTCCATCTGAGTCCTAATGAATTGTCCTGCCTCGTCTCCCTAAAAACACATCTGGAGCAGGACACCAGGAATGTCATGAGACACAGTCCCACAACAGCTGCAATTCATATATTTAATCTGTTTGCAGAAGAGTTAGATTTATATTCACTGTTCCCCCATCACATTCCCATTGACCCTTGGCTTAGTCTCAGCATTACGTTCCTTAGAATTAAAAACAAAATAAAACAGAGGCACACAAGCATCTGATATTCAAGGTATGTCTGAGGGGAAAAAAAAGCCAAATTGCAAGGCTGTAGCTGAACCCCAACCCTGTCAAAAGTGTTTTGAAATTCTCGTATTAAATAAGGGTCATTTAATTATATTAAGATTATTTTGAAGTTGTATACACTCTGCTTTCCAAAGATGTTAAATATTTGCCTCTAGTTATCTCTTTTTTCTTCATTTAATATTAGGACAGGAACTTCCCCAGTAGTATAGTGGTTAAGAATCAATGCTCCCACTGCAGGGGGCATGGGTTCAAGCCCCGGTTGTGGAAGATCCCATATGCTGCAGGTTGTGGTCAAATATATATTTGTGCTCAGTCGCTTCATTCATGCCCGACTCTTTGTGACTCTATGGACTGTAGCCCGCCAGGCTCCTCAGTCCATGCGATTCTCCAGGCAAGAACACTGGAGTGGGTTGCCATACTCTCCTCTAGGGGATCTTCCTGACCCAGGGATCGAACCTGAGTCGCCTGTGGCTCCTGCATTGCAGGTGGATTCTTTACTGCTGAGCCACTGGGGAAGCCTATATGTCATATATATATATATATATAATGACCCAGATAATCACGATGGTGTGATCACTGACCTAGAGCCAGACAGCCTGGAATGTGAAGTCAAGTGGGCCTTAGAAAGCATCACTACGAACAAAGCTAGTGGAGGTGATAGAATTCCAGTTGAGCTATTCCAAATCCTGAAAGATGATGCTGTGAAAGTGCTGCACTCAATATGCCAGCAAATTTGGAAAACTCAGCAGTGGCCACAGGACTGGCAAAGGTCAGTTTTCATTCCAATCCCAAAGAAAGGCAATGCCAAAGAATGCTCAAACTACCGCACAATTGCACTCATCTCACATGCTAGTAAAATAATGCTCAAAATTCTCCAAGCCAGGCTTCAGCAATATGTGAACCGTGAACTTCCTGATGTTCAAGCTGGTTTTAGAAAAGGCAGAGGAACCAGAGATCAAATTGCCAACATCTGCTGGATCATGGAAAAAGCAAGAGAGTTCCAGAAAAACATCTATTTCTGCTTTATTGACTATGCCAAAGCCTTTGACTGTGTGGATCACAATAAACTGTGGAAAATTCTGAAAGAGATGGGAATCCCAGACCACCTGACCTGCCTCTTGAGAAATTTTATGCAGGTCAGGAAGCAACAGTTAGAACTGGACATGGAACAACAGACTGGTTCCAAATAGGAAAAGGAGTATGTCAAGGCTGTATATTGTCACCCTGTTTATTTAACTTATATGCAGAGTACATCATGAGAAACGCTGAACTGAAAGAAACACAAGCTGGAATCAAGATTGCCGTGAGAAATATCAATAACCTCAGATATACAGATGACACCACCCTTATGGCAGAAAGTGAAGAGGAACTAAAGAGCCTTTTGATGAAAGTGAAAGTGGAGAGTGAAAAAGTTGGCTTAAAGCTCAACATTCAGAAAACGAAGATCATGGCATCCGGTCCCATCGCTTCATGGGAAATAGATGAGGAAACAGTGGAAACGGTGTCAGACTTTATTTTTCTGGACTCCAAAATCACTGCAGATGGTGACTGCAGCCATGAAATTAAAAGACACTTACTCCTCGGAAGGAAAGTTATGACCAACCTAGATAGCATATTCAAAGCAGAGACATTACTTTGCCAACAATGGTCCGCCTAGTCAAGGCTATGGTTTTTCCTGTGGTCATGTATGGATGTGCGAGTTGGACTGTGAAGAAGGCTGAGCACCGAAGAATGGATGCTTTTGAACTGTGGTGTTGGAGAAGACTCTTGGGAGTCCCTTGGACTGCAAGGAGATCCAACCAGTCCATTCTGAAGGAAATCAGCCCTGGGATTTCTTTGGAAGGAATGATGCTAAAGCTGAAACTCCAGTACTTCGGCCACCTCATGCGAAGAGTTGACTCATTGGAAAAGACTCTGATGCTGGGAGGGATTGGGGGCAGGAGGAGAAGGGGACGACAGAGAATGAGATGGCTGGATGGCATCACTGACTTGATGGACGTGAGTCTGAGTGAACTCCGGGAGTTGGTGATGGGCAGGGAGGCCTGGCGTGCTGCGATTCATGGGGTCGCAAAGAGTGGGACACAACTGAGCGACTGATCTGATCTGATATATATATGACTTATATATGATAGGAACTAGAGGAAAGGGAGGGAAAAGAAATACACCAGAAAAGCCCGTATACACAGAAGGTGACCCTCATGCTTGATCTTGAGACCTGTAGAGGTGGTGTTTAGATGAAAATAAAAGGAAATGCATTTCAGAAGGAGAAAACTTTATGATCCAAGACAAAGACACATCAGAGGACACTGTTCAGAGCACAGGACTCAAGTTTGGGGATTAGGCTATTCAGAGATCTGAGGGCAGGGGCCAAAGCTGAGATGTGGTCCAGGCTGCACTGGCCTTAGGGGCCACATTCAGAGGGTCAAGCTGTGGACCACAGCTTGAAATAGACCACAGGTGAGGGAACCAGTGGAGGTTTTTAGCCAGGGGAGTTTCCCTATACAAATGAATAGAACGCATGGGCTGAAAAACTTGGAAACCTTAGGGGCTTCCTAGAACCCAGAATCCATCTGATAAAAATGATCATGAGGGCTTACTATCTCATTCCCCCCAAAATCCTGTGAAGTAGCTTGTCCCCGTGTGACAGCTGAGGACCTTAGGGATTAGCCAAGTTCATTAGCTGAACCAGGACATGCAGCAAGTGGAGGAGCTCCCTTTTGAGTACAGAAGACTACTGACTTCCCAGCCAGCTTTCTCCATCACTGTCCCTGATATAGCATTTTTCAAAATTAGGACGGAGGAGCCTGGTAGGCTGCAGTCCATGGGGTCACTAAGAGTCAGACACGACTGAGCGACTTCAGTTTCACTTTTCACTTTCATGCATTTTTTTGGGGAGAAGGAAATGGCAACCTACTCCAGTGTTATTGCCTGGAGAACCCCAGGGATGGGGAAACCTGGTGGGCTGCTGTCTATGGGATTGCACAGAGTCGGACACAACTGAAGCGACTTAGCAGCAGCAGCAGCAGGGGATCATAAGCAATCAGATTTTTTTTTTTTTTTTTTTTAACTTTTGGTTATGCTGGGTCTTCATGGCTGCACGCAGGCTTTCTCTAGTTGAGGTGACTGGGGGTTACTCTTTGTTGTGATGCATGGGCTTCTCATTGCAGTGGCTTCTTTGTTGCGGATCACAGGCTCTAGGCGCACATCTTCAGTAGTTGCAACACTTGGGCTCTAGAGCCCAGGCTCAGTAGTTGTGGCACACAGGCTTAGTTGCTCCCAGACATGTGGAATCTTCCCGGACCGGGGATCGAACCCATGTTCCCTGCATTGGCAGGCAGATTCTTAACCACTGGTGGGGTTAGTCGCTGAGTTGTATCCAACTCTTGCGACCTCATGGACTATAGCCCACCAGGCTCCTCTGTCCATGGGGTTTCCCAGGCAAGAATACTGGAGTGGGTTGCCATTTCCTTCTCCAGGGGATCTTCCCGACCCGGGGATCGAACCTGTGGCTTCTGCATTGCAGGTAGATTCTTTACCATCTGAGCCACCAGGGAAGCCCAATTTGTGCTATAAATCTAAATGATCATCGTCAGAAGGAACTGTGCCCTTGCTCAAAAGCTGTCTTTTAAATTTAAATCTTGTTATAAGCCAGGGAGATCGATAAGGTAAGGATTGTTAAAATAGTTCTTTTAATGCGTGAAGAAAATTAGACCTCCATCTCTAGAAAACTTGGATTCTAAACCTTTCAGACTTTCAACAGTCAAGGCTTTGCCCAAGATGGATTTCAGAGTTCAGATCTGAACCCAAGCTTCCCAGAGTTAAAGCCCTCTGCCCTTCCCCCATGGCTTGCAGCTTCTGTGGAAAAGAATGTAGGCATTCAAGATAAAACTTCTGCCTGGGAGTAAATACCGGACCTTTGATGGAAATCATGCAGTTCCCGTACTTTCCAGAATGTTCCTCAGCTTGAAGACAGTGTTCAGGAGACCCCTCCCTAGAGGGTAAGTTGTGGGGTGGGGGTGGGGAGACAGCCTCTCCTGGAGTGAGAATGAGAATTAGCTCTCCTGTAGGCAGTTCCCTGCCCCAGTGCTCCATGGCCTCCTCCAGGTCTGTGGCCACCCTGAGTTCACCAGTGACTCACTGAGTCTCTCGTCACAGGCCCAGCCTTGCCCATGGATGACAACTCCTCTTCCTCCTACCCTCTCTTCACTCTCCTAAATAGTCTCTCACTGGCCATGCTTGCCAACTTGCTTTATGCTTTTTTGGCTGTGCTGCTTGGCTTGCAGGATCTTAGTTCCCCAAGCAGGGATCAAACCCATGTCTTCTGCCGTGGAAACTTGGAGCCTTAACCTCTGGACCGCCAGGGAATTCTCCCAGTTTGCTTTAAAAAGTCTTTGCAGAGTTCGCCTCAGCCTTAGGGAGAAGCTGGTTGGTGCTGTCCTAATGAAGCTGTCCGATTCCCCCTCCCCCTCACTCCAACAAGAAGGGGACAGTCCCACGGTGCTCAGTAGCCTTTCAGGTTCTCTAGTGCAGAGACTCAGCACGTTGAACCTGGAGACCACACCCTAAGGGAGGCAGCTGTAGCAGGACAGGGAATGCACCGAAACAGGAAACAGCCTTCAGGGGATCTAAGGCCCTTTATTGTCATACTGAGGTGAATTCTCCCTGCCCGAGCCTGAAAACCTGCCCCTTCCCTGTAATACACCATAGGGAAGTGTCTCCTGAACGTCAGCTTTATGCTTAGAGTCCAGGTTTTCTGGAGATGAATTAGGGTCTAATTTTCCTCATGTATTAACTTCTGTAGAAATAGAAATTACCTTGTGGAATGCTGATAGTGATGCCAAGTTTCCTATCCATAGGATGCAGATGGTTCCTGTTTACAGAGATGTAAATAAATTTTGTCCAAAGGAGAATGTAAATCTCTTTAGTCCAATTCTCCTTTGAACTTGTTTGTGACAGCTTTCTGGTTCCATCATGAATGAATGAGTTAAACTTTTTGATATGTGTTTATTCTCTTTGTATACAAGCATCATGATTTTACCTTTTTTTTTTTTTTGAAAAAAGAAAAAGTTGTCCTTTAAAAATGTTGTTTAGTCACTAAGGTATGATTGACCCTTTTGCGACCTCAAGGACTGTAGCCCACCAGGCTCCTCTGTTCATGGGATTCTCCAGGCAAGAATACTAGAGTGGGTTGCCATTTCCTCCTCCAGGGGATCTTCCCCACCCAGGGATTGAACCGGCATCTCCCACATTGTGGGCAAATTCTTTACTGCTGAGGCACCGGGGAAAACTAGGGCAGGAAAAATTATCTTTTTCCCTCTATTCACCTAAGTGTTCAGGCTGGGGCACTGTCAGACTGAAAAAAGGCAGGTTAACAAGAAAAAACAAACAGTATTGTGTAAATAACACCTGGGCATACCCAGTGATGAGTAACTGAAAGAGGTGGTTAGAACTAGGGCTCGGTATGTTTACCTAATTTAGTAGGGGTAGGGAGGAGTAGAAAGGGCACTTACGGAGGAGCAAATGAACACTTAGAAGAACAGATGGGAGATATGCTGGTTTGTGACATCGTCTGAGTGAGATGTCCACCTCTGCTCTCCCAGAAGGGAAGACTAGAGTTGTCCTGGGAAAGGGGATTTAGGGACACTCAGATTCTTTGGGGAGGCTCTGTTTTCAGGCAAATAAAGGATTTCAGGAACTCAAGTGCCTTCAGCTGAAATTAATCCTTATGCATATGCAAAGTGACATATTTGGAGGTGGCATGTCCTGGTCCCCAAAATTATAAAACTTATTTCTTTGTATTGTTATCGTCTCTAGAATAGTGCCAAGTGTAGAGTATGTTTCAATTAGTGTTTATTAAATAAAAGTTTGCAGGGTTGCAAAACTGGACAACAGACATACATAAAATCAGTATGAGGCTTCCCTGGTGGCTCAGTGGTAAAGAATCCACCTGCCAGTGCAGGAGATACGGGTTTGACCCCTGGGCTGGAAAGATCCCACATGCTGAGGAGCAACTGAGCCCATGCGCCACAGCTACTGAGCCCGTGCTCTAGAGCCCGAGAGCCACAACTACTGAAGGCTGAGCACCCTAGAGGCCAGGCTCTGCATCAAGAGAAGGCATTCACAATGGGAAGCAACTAGAGGGCAGCCCTCACTCTCCACAACTAGAGTTAGAGCCCACATAGCAACAAAGACCCAGCACAGGCAAAACTAAATAAATAACACACTTATTCTTAAATTAAATAAATAAATAAATAGAATGGCCTGAAGGATCTCCCAGACAATGCCCAGAATTACAGAAAGGGCATCCAGCAAATGATCTGCCCAGCATCTTGACTTTCACAATTTTTCCTCCCATCAAAATGGTGCCAAGACATGCTATGGATGACAGCAGAGACCATCCTAAGCTTGTGTCATATCAGGGAAGGTTTCATAAGGAAACTTAACATTAACTTGGGGTTTAAAATAATGAATAGGGATTATTTGGGGCTTCCCAGGGGGCTCAGCGGTAAAGAATCTGCCTGCCAAGCAGGAGACGTGGGTTCGATCCCTCAGTCGGGAAGATCCCCTGGAGGAGAGAATGGCAACCCACTCCAGTATTCTTGCCCAGAGAATCCCCATGGGCAGAAGAGCCTGGCGGGCTATAGTCCAAGGGGTTGCAAAGAGTTGGACATGACTGAGTGACTAAACAACAACAAAAAGCTTATTAATACATTATTATGTAGGGTAGTTTGGAAAGGACAGACATCTGTAGTGGCCAGACAGCTGGAAGTATAAAAATGGAGCTCAAAAATGTGTTGGTGTCTGGACTTCCCTGTGGTCCAGTGGCTAAGGCTCCACGCTCCCAATATAGGGGGCCAAGGTTCCATCCCTGATCAGGGAACTGGATCCCACATGCCGCAGCTGAGTGTTCACATGCTGCAACTAAGACCTGGTACAGCCAAAGAAATAAATAAAAATACACATTTTTAAAAAATGTGTTAGCAATAGAGAGAAAGATGTCAGAATTATCACAATAGTTGCATTGGTTGAAGTGAGGGGACAAAATCAAATACTGAAAACATTTTAAGTCATATTATCTATTACCTTAATTTTCTTTTCTTTGATTCTCCAGCATTTTGTCCCTCAAAAGACCGTGAGGCCCTCGGGGTAGGAACTATGTCTTATTCATGATTGTTTTCCAGAGCCTGGCAAAGTACCCGATGTGGGCACTCAGTAAATATTTGGTGAAGAAAAAGAACATACAGAGAAAGGAGAAAACACTTTTTTTCAGAGATGTGGTAAGGGCAAAATGGATGATGCTGAAACGTTCTAATATAATGGTGAGAGAATTTATGGCCATTTGATTGGATGGCTCCTGGTCTTTTCAGGAAGGCATTTCCTGAGCTGCAGAGCGTCACGTGATTAACAACAGGGTTCAGGGCTTAGAGTAAAACAGTTTGGAACAGCTGAAGCCAGAAATGTGCTTAGGGGACTCCCATGTGCTTGCTTTTTTTTTTTTTTTAAGTGCTGTTCCATGTGTCTGGAATGCTCCCTCTGGCAATCTTTGCCCTGCCTCTCTCATCTCTTACTTGGCCTACTCATCTTTCAAAGCCTAACTCAAATGCCACTGACTTTTCTGGGAACATTCTCTCTTGATACTATTTCAAATTAGTCATTCCTTTTTCTATGTGTACCCTTCTCTCCTTGTTAATCCCACTAGATTATAAATTACTTGAAGATCAGAAGAGAGTTTTACTTCATCTGAATAGCCTCCTCCTGACCTGGTGGGGAGCAGTCATTCCATAAATGTTTGCTGATGTTTAAATCAAGTACGTTTAGGAATATGATTGCTAAGTGGCAGCAAGGGCATAACTGAAGTTATCAGTCTTGGAAGACAAGATCAGCATGGTTTTTGTGATTAGTAGGAGGTGATGGGGACTTCCCTGGTGGTACAGTGGTTGACTTCATGCTCTCAATGCAGGGGGCATGGGTTTGATCCCTGGTTAGAGGCCTAAGATCCCACATGCTGCACAGCTTGGCCTAAAAAAAAAACACAAAAAAAAACAGCAGTAAAAAAATGCCAGGATGGATGATGGATAACAGAACCAGGAAAAGTTTCAAGAACTACAGGTCATGATGCTGTGTGCTTCTTCACTCAGTCGTGTCCGACTCTTGTGAGCCCATGGACTGTAGCCTGCCAGGCTCCTCCGTCCATGGGATTCTCCAGGCAAGAATACTGGAGTAGGTTGCCATTTCCTTCTCCAGGGGAAATCTTCCTGACCCAGGAATCCAACCCAGGTCTCCTGAATTGCAGGCAGACTCTTTACTGACTGAGCTACAAGGGAAGCCCTCATACAGGTCATGATGCAGGCAGATGAAAATTCAGAGAAAATCATGATTATTTTTTTCTGTCACGGAAATCTAAACTTTGGTCTCCCTAGCAGTGAAAACAATGACATGAAGCACATGTGTATTTTATGGAAAGAAAAGACACAGTTTCTTCCCACCTAGCTTACTCTTACTAATCCACAGTGAAGTCAAAAAGAAGGAAAGTCACCAATGATTCCCTCAGTATCAGACCTGGACTGTAACATTAACTTCTATTCCTTAACTTCAGCTGGACTCTGAACTTTCATAAAGGCAAACACATCTTTTTGTTTCACATTTTCTCCCTCATTTCCAAGCTTTCTGGAAGAGCAGTTTATGAGCAGTGAGATGAATGCGGGTGGGGAAAGGAGCGGTAACCATGGTAACCAGAACAGTGAACAGGATGGCTTCAGATGGCCACGTTCAAACCCTGGTTCTGCTACCTGCCTGTGAAATGGGGACAGATGACACCTGCTTGGAAACACTGTGTGAGAAATAAACTAGACGTAAAAGCACTCAGCGCAAGGAGTGTCTGTACCTTGACCAGATCACGTGCAGGTGGAAATGCATGGGATTTAGTGAAGTAGGAAATGCAAAGTGCAGAAGAAAGGTATGCAGGGGAAAGGTAAGACTCCTCCCCTCCCTAGCTTCCCTTCTCTCCACATCCCTCAGAGTCAACTCTGGAGACCATTCTGTGCATTTTCTTCTTTCCTGGGCTGCACTGTGAGAACTAGAGTTTGGAATTCAAATTTAAAATCCCTTACTGCACAAGGAACTATACTCAATATTTTGTAATAACCTATAGGGAAATCTGAAGGAGATTTTATATATATATATAAGTATATAATATATATAAGCCCACACTATATATATTTATTAAGTTATATAAATATATATTTTATATATATAAAATATGGGATTCCCAGGTGGTGCTAGTGGTAAAAAACCTGCCTGCCGATGCAGGAGACATAAGAGACCTGGGTTCGATCCCTGGGTCGGGAAGACCCCCTGGAGGAGGGCATGGCAACCCACTCCAGTACTCTTGCCTGGAGAATCCCCATGGACAGAAGAGCCTGGTGGGCTACAGTCCATAGCGTCACACAGAGTCGAACATGACTGAAGTGACTGAACACACACACACAATTATATATAAAAAATATATATAATTATATATATATAATCACTGAATATATATATTATATAAATCTATATATTAAATTTATATATTATATAAAATCACTGTGCTGTACTACCTGAAACCAACATGATATTGTAAATGAACTATACTTCAATAAAAAAAATACATACGAAATTTTAAAAATAAAATTCCTTACCTCTAAAATGGAAACGTTCTGAGCATTTAATGGAACAATTACTACTTGTTAAAAGGCTACACAAATTATGAGGAGCTGTTATTCTCAGGAGAAGGAAGGCCTAGACAAACAGTGTATTTAATTTTGTCTAGAGCAGAGGTCTCCTGGACTCAGCCCCGGGCTTGACTGCTCTGCTCCACTTCCTTTCCTCATCTTGCCCGCAGCAGGAGGGGAGGCTGAGAGCCACAAAGTGTGAATCTGCCTCTGTCTGTCCCACAGGTGATCACTTACTCCAGCCATCACGTCTACAATAACTTGACTGAGGAACAGAAGGGCCGAGTGGCCTTCGCTTCCAATTTCCTGGCAGGAGATGCCTCCCTGCAGATTGAGCCTCTGAAGCCCAGCGATGAGGGCCGGTACACCTGCAAGGTGAAGAATTCAGGGCGCTACGTGTGGAGCTACGTCATCTTAAAAGTTTTAGGTAAGACAGAGTGCCCCAGTAAGTACCTATATCTTATTAATAAGGGATAGGCAAATGTATCACAGTGGTACGAAACATCTTCAATACTTCATACTTTTAAAAAATAATTTTCTTTGTTTATTTTTGGCTGTGCTGGGTCTTCGTTGCTCTGTGGATTTTTCTACAGTTGCAGCGAATAGGGGCTACTCTCTAGTTTCGGTGTGCAGCCTTCTCATTGCAGTGGCTTCTTTTGCTGTAGAGCATGGACTCTGGGGCGTGGGGGCTTCAGTACTTGCCGCTCCTGGGTTCTAGAGCACAGGCTCAGTAGTTGTGGCACACGGCTTGTTGATCTGAGGCATGTGGGATCTTCCCAGATCAGGCGAAGCCATGCCTCTTGCATTGTTAGGAGGATTCTTTACCACTGAGCCACCAGGGAAGCCCCCAATATATCATATTGTACAGACATCACCTAGTCCAGTTCCCTGGGGAAAAGCGTGTATGTTTTGTATTTTAGCCATAATGAAAGAAGAGAATCAATTTTCCATGGTAGCTCATTGTGCTGTGCTTAGTCATTCAGTTGTACCTGATTCTTTGTGACCCCACGCACTGTAACCTGCCAGGCTCCTCTGTCCTTGGGATTTCTTAGGCAAGAATACTGGAGTGGGTTGCCATTTCCTCCTCCAGAGGATCTTCCTGACCCAGGAATTAAACCTACATCTCCTGTGTCTCCTGTGTTGCAGGCAGATTCCTTATCCGCTGAGCCACTGAGGTAGCTCATTACAAAAGTTAAATGTCCTCTCAAGTTTAAGTAGTATCCTCCTAGTGAAGCAAATCTCTCAGATCTGATTCAAATCCATTTCTTTGTTTTATGACACAGCAAGAGTTCCTAACTTCTTCTTAATTGCTTCCAAGTTCATGAACTTGTGTCCCTGTTTCAGTGTTAATCAAATCACACTGGCACTTTCCTGGTGGTCCAGTGGTTAAGACTTCTTGCTCCCAGTGCAGGGGCCTGGCTTTGATCCCTGGTCAGGGAACTAAATCCTATGTGCCACAACTAAGACCCAGCACAGCCAAATATATAAATATTAAAAAAAAAAAAAAAGGAAAATCACACTCAACTTTTCTAAAATTTCCAATTATAAACGGTTTTTGGGAATTCTCCATTGGTCCAGTGGTTAGGACTCCGAGCATGTTCAATCCTGGTCAGGGAACTAAGATCCCACAAGCTTGGCAGCATGGCCACCCCCAAAATAATGCAGATTCCTGGGCCCTCAGTGAGTCCCACCGAGTCCAAGTAGGGCCCTAGGAATTAGGAAAAAAGACCAAAACATTTTTTTCTTTGAGAAGCGATGAGGGTGTTTCTGAGGCAACCTCTCTAAATTACATCAGCACCACTGGAAACAGCTGGAATTGGGTGTGTATGTGTGCAGGGGATGGAAGTGGGTATATTTTGGGGAGTGAGATGTAAAGCATGGCGAGGTAACAAAGGACTATTAAATTCACACTCAAAAGTTGACCATATGAGGAAAAACAAGTCAACAGGATATTGTTCACGGGTGTCAGGGGATCTTTGACTTCTTTTTTTTTTTTTGCCAGTGAGACCATCAAAGCCCAAGTGTGAATTGGAAGGAGAGCTGACAGAAGGAAGCGACCTGACTTTGCAGTGCGAGTCATCCTCTGGCACAGAGCCCATTGTGTATTCCTGGCAGCGAGTCCAGGAGAAGGAGGGAGAGGATGAACGTCTGCCTCCCAAATCTAAGATTGGTAAGTCATCTTTTTTACTGGTCCATGGAGACAACAGGCCAGTCAGTCCTCTCTCAATGAATTCTGAATCTGGTTTGGTGAGCACCTCACAAGGATCTTGAATACACTACTGAACCTCACTGTTTCTATTTTTCACACTTAACTGGGAACAGAAAAATATGTCTTTTCTTTCCCTAAATGGCAAAAATAAAAGTGGTAAGGAGATTAAGAATAAATGTACTCTATAAATCTATTCTAATTATTGTGTTTCAGTTCAGTTCAGTTCAGTCACTCAGTCGTGTCCAACTCTTTGCAACCCCATGAATCGCATGCCAGCCCTCCCTGTCCATCACCAACTCCCGGAGTTCAGTCAAACTCATGTCCATCAAGTTGGTGATGCCATCCAGCCATCTCATCCTCTGTCGTCCCCTTCTCCTCCTGCCCCCAATCCCTCCCAGCATCAGGGGCTTTGCCAATGAGTCAACTCTTCGCATGAGGTGGCCAAAGTATTGGAGTTTGAGCTTTAGCATCAGTCCTTCCAATGAACACCCAGGACTGGTCTCCTTTAGGATGGACTGGTTGGATCTCCTTGCAGTCCAAGGGACTCTCAAGAGTCTTCTCCAACACCACAGTTCCAAAGCATCAATTCTTCGGCGCTCAGCTTTCTTCACAGCCCAACTCTCACATCCATACATGACCACAGGAAAAACCATAGCCTGGACTAGATGAACCTTTGTTGGCAAAGTAATGTCTCTCCTTTTGAATATGCTATCTAGGTTGGTCATAACTTTCCTTCCAAGGAGTAAGCATCTTTTAGTTCCATGGCTGCAATTACCATCTGCAGTGATTTTGGAGCCCCAAAAAATAAAGTCTGACACTGTTTCCACTGTTTCCCCATCTATTTCCCATGAAGTGATGGGACCAGAAGCCATGATCTTAGTTTTCTAAGTTTTCTAGTTTTCTAAGAATGTTGAGCTTTAAGCCAACTTTTTCACTCTCCTCTTTCACTTTCATCAAGAGGCTTTTTAGTTCCTCTTCACTTTCTGCCATAAGGGTGGTGTCATCTGCATATCTGAGGTTATTGATATTTCTCCCGGCAATCTTGATTCCAGCTTGTGTTTCTTCCAGCCCAGCGTTTCTCATGATGTACTCTGCATATAAGTTAAATAAGCAGGGTGACAATACACAGTCTTGACGTACTCTTTTTCCTATTTGGAACCAGTCTGTTGTTCCATGTCTAGTTCTAACTGTTGCTTTCTGACCTGCATATAGGTTTCTCAAGAGGCAGGTCAGGTGGTCTGGTATTCCCGTCTCTTTCAGAATTTTCCTACAACACCCAAAACAGATGTCCTTTTCATTATAGGGGACTGGAATGCAAAAGTAGGAAGTCAAGAAACACCTGGAGTAACAGGCAAATTTGGCCTTGGAGTATGGAATGAAGCAGGGCAAAGGCTAATAGAGTTTTGCCAAGAGAACGCACTGGTCATAGCAAACACCCTCTTCCAACAACACAAGAGAAGACTCTACATGTGGACATCACCAGATGGTCAACACCAAAATCAGATTGATTGTACTCTTTGCAGCCAAAGATGGAGAAGCTCTATACAGTCAGTAAAATAAGACCGGGTGCTGACTATGGCTCAGATCATGAACTCCTTATTGCCAAATTCAGACTTAAATTGAAGAAAGTAGGGAAAACCACTAGACCATTCAGGTATGACCTAAATCAAATCCCTTATGATTATACAGTGGAAGCGAGAAATAGATTTAAGGGACTAGATCTGATAGACAGAGTACCTGAAGAACTATGGACGGAGGTTCGTGACATTGTACAGGAGACAGGGATCAAGACTATCCTCATGGCAAAGAAATGCAAAAAAGCAAAATGGCTGTCTGAGGAGGCCTTACAAATAGCTGTGAAAAGAAGAGAAGCGAAAAGCAAAGGAGAAAAGGAAAGATATAAGCATTTGAATGCAGAGTTCCAAAGATTAGCAAGGAGAGATAAGAAAGCCTTCCTCAGTGATCAATGCAAAGAAATAGAGGAAAACAACAGAATGGGAAAGACTAGAGATCTCTTCAAGAAAATCAGAGATACCAAGGGAACATTTCATGCAAAGATGGGCTTGATAAAGGACAGAAATGGTATGGACCTAACAGAAGCAGAAGATATTAAGAAGAGGTGGCAAGAATGCACAAAAGAATTGTACAAAAAAGATCTTCACGACGCAGATAATCACGATGGTGTGATCACTCATCTAGAGCCAGAATCCTGGAATGTGAAGTCAAGTGGGCCTTAGAAAGCATCACTACGAACAAAGCTAGTGGAGGTGATGGAATTCCAGTTGAGCTATTCCAAATCCTGAAAGATGATGCTGTGAAAGTGCTGCACTCAATATGCCAGCAAATTTGGAAAACTCAGCAGTGGCCACAGGACTGGCAAAGGTCAGTTTTCATTCCAATCCCAAAGAAAGGCAATGCCAAAGAATGCTCAAACTACCACACAATTGCACTCATTTCACATGCTAGTAAAATAATGCTCAAAATTCTCCAAGCCAGGCTTCAGCAATATGTGAACCGTGAACTTCCAGATGTTCAAGCTGGCTTAGAAAAGGCAGAGGAACCAGAGATCAAATTGCCAACATCCTCTGATCATGGAAAAAGCAAGAGAGTTCCAGAAAAACATCTATTTCTGCTTTATTGACTATGCCAAAGCCTTTGCCTGTGTGGATTACAATAAACTGTGGAAAATTATTGTGTTTAGTATCCCTTAAATGTTCAGAATCTTTTGTGACTTTTGAGGGTGCACTGCAGTTTAAAAGAATGTTCACCACCTTTCTTCCCACATTCTGGATCCATTCTATCACCTCATCCTTAGTAAACGGTATCATAGGATCTTAGGTCAGTGACACAATAAAGTAAGCAATAAATATAGACCTGTCACTGGGGGATCACGGTCATCTTTCTGCTTGTGTAGACTACAACCACCCTGGACGTGTCCTGCTGCAGAATCTCACCATGTCCTCCTCTGGGCTCTACCAGTGCACAGCAGGCAATGAGGCTGGGAAGGAGAGCTGTGTGGTGCGAGTGACCGTACGGTGTAAGTACCTAAAGTGTTGGTGTGGTTTTGTCCGCGCACTGTGGTTCAGTGTAAAACATTTTTAATCGCAGGTAAGAGTATGGTTAAAAGCTTCATCTCCAGAAGGACATGGTTATCACTGAAATAAATTCAGTAGTTGCCAAGGACTATTCAACAGTTGCAGCTCACTCTAAATTTACAAGTATGTGTGAATTTTACGGCCCCCTAAAGAAATTTATTTTATCCAGGAGGGAACCAAATGGAGGTTTCCTTTATAAATGCAAATTTCCCTTACAGAGGATAACTTTTACTGTTTTCAGAGCTTCTCTGGTGTCTGCTGTTGCTCAAAAATAATCAGCTTAGGGACTTCCCTGGAGGCCCAGTGGCTAGAACTCTGTGCTCCCAATGCAGGGGGCACAGGTTCCATCCCTGGTCAGGGAACTATTAAATAGATTCTGCATGCTGCAACTGAGATCCGGCATAGCCAAATAAACAACAAATATTTAAAAACCTAATCAGCCCCAAATAATCCTAATGTCAACAAGGCATATTTTAGGGTGGCTCTCCTGCTCCCCATCGATATCAGGACAGTCATACACACCCAGAGAGGGTAAATGGGGAACTCAGGGAGATATATATGAAGATCTGGAAATACTCATCCAGAGCTTTATGTATTTTAAGTCTATGCATTGTATAGCTTATGTTTGGTTTTGCTTTGTTTCTGAGAAAACAGATGTACAGAGCGTGGGCATGATTGCAGGAGCAGTGACAGGTATGGTGGCCGGAGCCCTGCTGATTTTCCTCTTGGTGTGGCTGTTGATCCGAAGGAAAGACAAAAAGAGATATGAGGAAGAAGAGAGACCAAATGAAATTCGGTAAACCTCCCACAGAATCCCCTTCCTCACCTAGGCTACCTTTCTAGGGCCAGCTCCATAATGACCAGCCAACCAGTGTCCCATTTCCTCATAACCTTGAATCTGTTACAAGGATTATTCTGGTAGGTAAGAACTTGCAGCCCAGGGGCAGAAGGACAGTTGACCTTGACTGTCTTGTGAAACTATCTGCAACAGAGACTTAATAGATAAAGTTTACACTACTTCTGATTACCTTCCACTTATAAAAGCTATACAATAAAGAATGGGCCTAGCCCATCCATGGGCCTTTAAAGAGTTTCCACAGACAGACTCCAAGTCGAGGGGAGTGCTATGTGAACACCCGGTGGGGAGTGCCTGGTCGCCCCCCACCCCGCGCCCCAGTCACAGGGTTGACCTTGGGGATGCACATCCGCCTGCGCCCACTCGAGGGCTCAGGACGCAGGGGGAGTCCGTATTTCCCTAAGTGGTAACTCCAGGTTTCCAGCTTGAGGAGTTGATGGATGGGGCAGCCTCCGAAAGCCTCAGCCAGAGCGGAAGCTTTCACAATCCTGTGATCCTAAAATCTATCTTCGGTGTTTTTCCCCTTCAGAGAAGATGCGGAAGCCCCGAAGGCCCGCCTGGTGAAGCCCAGCTCCTCTTCCTCGGGCTCGCGAAGCTCTCGCTCCGGCTCCTCTTCCACGCGCTCCACCGCCAACAGCGGCTCCCGCAGCCAGCGGACCCCATGCGCCGAGGCGGTGCGCCGGCCGGGGCTGGCCGCCCACGCCTACGGCCCGGTGGGGCCCGAGGCCAGAGGTTCTGAACCAAAGAAAGCCCCCCATGCTACCCTGACCAAAGCAGAAAACACCCCCAGCACAATCCCCAGCCAGAGCAGAGCCTTCCAAACTGTTTGAGTTAGAGTGGACTTGACTCGCCGGCTTTTCCCAGGCCTCAGGGCTCTTCTGGTCATCAACGCTCAGTCACCAGCCACACGACCCGCCTCGAGCCCAACAAGGGGTCATTTAAGCAGCAGCAACCACTGCACGGAACAGATTCAAATGAACACTTTGCTTACATGACACCAAACGAAGAAAAGGATGTAAGCTGATCATCTCCAAAAAGGCATCTCACTGTGCCTTTAGACCAGAGTGGGTGGGAAATGGGGGCCCAAATCTGGGTGTTTGGGGACCAGGAGCCATGGTGAAAGAGTTGGGGAAAGGGGAAATGAACACACTTAGAACTTCTCACTTGCAGTTTTGTATCAACACGTTGACTCACCATTGTCAAGAAACGAGGTGTTGTTCATAAATTTTCTATGCATTTCTGCAAACCTACTGGATTATTATGACTATTCAGAGTCAAGCAGAACCCACAGCCTTATATTACACCTATTTGCACCATGAGAAACTCCAAAAAAGGAAACACATCTCTTCTATCCTGACTTGACTTCATTTACCACAAAATTTGGGTATTTCAAGAGGAGTTGAAATAGTGGGAGATGGAGAATGATTGAACTTTTCCATGACTTACTGGTTGAATACCAATAATCCACTATCAATCTTCCTACTTATATTGAACCATAAAAGAAATAAAAAAGGAGTTCAAAACGTGTACTGAGGGACTGTGAATAACTTTCCATTTTGATGTTCAGAGGGCCACTGACAAATATCAGAAATATATGCTGGAATAATTGTGGATTTTCCCTCAAAGTGGATGTCTCTAAGGATTTTCTGCTGGGTATCTGTGGAGCAAGAAAACTAGGTGTTTTAACATTTAACAGTCTCCTTAGATGGAAACCTTTGAGAGAAAAAGTCTTTTCAGGATGCTGGAAGATCATCCAGCAAACCATTACAGTCTCTTCTTTCTGTGAACATATGAAGTCAGAATTTCAAGACTGACTAGACCAGAAAGGGAGATTACATCAGTTTTCTCTTAGTATGTCAAGGAGTGATATCAGAAGTTCAGTATTGCACCAAACTTGGGCGTTTCCTCCACTTCTTTCCTTTTAGGAGGATGTGAACGTGGGACTTGTATTGATTCTAGGCCTTAAATTATCAAACAGATCAGGGATTGCCAACATTTCCTGGTGGCACTGCATGGACATCATAACATTCCCTCCTGAGAGGCTGAGACAGACAGAAATTCAGTACTTTCTCAGTTTAGCCTGTAAGGAAGCCTAGCTCTAGGCTGGAAGGAAAGGAAATGAACATTTAGGGAAGAGATGGTGAGGATAACTAGTGGGTGGCGGGGGGATCTGGGTTAGTGCCTGTTAAATATTGTCAGCATTTTGGAAAGATTTGCGGAAATGATTCACCAGGATAGCTCTCACAAGAGCTGACTCATGGGAGAAGAAAGGTGGGGTCTGCGAAATAAAAAGAAAGCAGCCTCCCATACAATAACTTGCTTTTTTAATAGTTTTGACTACTCTGCTAGTCAAATTCATCCTACAATTCATTCTTTAGCAAGAATGCCAAACCTGAAATAGCCCTTCAAACTAAAGCAAATGTCAACAGGTCACCATTGGTAGAGCAAAATGTTTATTATTATTAAAAGGCCAAGAAGTCCCTGGCAGGGCAGTGGTTAAGACTCTTTGCTTTCACTGCTAAGGGTGCAGTTTCAGTCACTGGTCAGGGAACTACAGTCCTGATAGGTGAGTGGGGCAGCCAAAAGTAATTAATTAAACATTGTTAAAAAGGCAGCAGGCTATGAGAAAGGAAAAGTAGTGCTAAATGTGGTGATGAAATCCCTGTTTGTTTGGGGAATCTAAGTTCCCCAACCAGGGATCAAATCTGTACCCCCTGCATTGTGAGCAAGGAGTCTTAACCACTGGACCACCAGGAAAGTCCCAATGAAAGCCCTGTTTCTAAAATGGGAATCAGGGGCTTAAAGGGGAAAAGTTGACCTAGGATTTTGTCCCATTTTTGTTTTCATTTTTACCTCTAATTATCACATACTATAAATGCATTTCTAAAGTCCTTTAAGAAGCAGGTTTTACCCTTGACTAAAAGTTTCATTTTGAGTTTTGCCTTCCTCTAAAAAAAAAGTTGGGGGGAATTCCCTGCAGTCTAGTGGTTAGGGCTCTATGCTTTCACTGCCAAGGGTGCTGGTTCAATCCCTGGTCAGGGAACTAAGAGCCCACAAGCAGCACAGCTCCGCCAAAAAAAAGTTGGGAAATGAGACACTGAGGAAGCAAAGAATGTCTGCCATTAGTTTAAGAGGGTTAGCATATTTGGAATGCTTCTTATACTAACACTGCCTCCTTGTAAGATATAAATTTCTTATTTACTTCACCAACTTATTCCTCTGGTCGTGTGGTGTCCAGGCGACATCAATTCTGCTGTGTAATTCAGAGAATTCTCATTCCACAAGTATCTGAGCCAAACTGAGTCTTCTGTGGCAGCTGCGGCAGTGCCGTCACTAGCAATTTGCTCTTATTATTTATTACCTTTGAACCTAAGGTTTCCTGCCTGTGCCTCCACAGGCAGGAGTCAGTCCCCTTTGCATGAAAAGGTTTAAACAGGTTAGTTATTAGAAGACTAAAATACTAGTTGAATATTCGTTATTTTGGAAATCTATTCACACTGGAGATCTACAGAAATGCCACAAATTATTACCTGAAATCAGAAATTCTAGAAATTGAAGATTCTGAGATGAGATACTGAAGTCTTAATAGTGATGGTGTGCTTGCTTCTCTTTCAGTCAGGCTTTTGGGTTCAGATATGACAGGCTCTGGGGTTAAAATAAGGTTTGAATCATTACTTGTGTCAAACCATATTCCATTAACCTTGCAAGTCAAATACATTTGATTCTTTAATAAAAAAACAAAAAAGGATAAAATAGATGGTAGAATAAAAGATATTTGTAGAAAGAAGATACAGATGGAATGATCTGGATGTTTAGAGAATAGCCTTTTCAATAAAATATATATACACTAAACTTCAAATTGTAAAATAATGAAGTGATGCCTTTCTTGTTACACTGTATAAAAAGAATTTCAAAACTGCCATTGCAAAAAGACATAATTTTGCTTGATTTCTGGTGTAAAGCTGTTTATATTTCAATTTTAACTTCAAGTTGCCTTGTCAGTGGGACTGTGTTTGATCACAAAAACCAAATATTTATTACAGATGCATCTGTGTCAGCAATTTAAAAATAAATAAGTGAAGGTGACACTACAGGAGAGGCTGAAGCTCGTATAATCTGCACTGGAAATTTATTTATTAGCTTGCTGCCAAGTGAAGAAAAAAACTCAGACTGCATATGATGTATTATTTATTGATTTTAGTCACATATATATCAAGCACTTTTTTCTCACAAGGCAAGATACTAAGTAGTCCTGGACATACAAAGTGATGACAAAGTTCATAACAGTTTCTGCCGTTAAGGACTTAATCAAAATAACAAATAATATTTATTAAGCAATATTTTATGCCAAGGTGAAGTACCAATAAAAAAGTACACACTAATGGGTTCAAATAAATCTGGGGGGAAAAAGTTACCAATTAAATGAGGTAATATATGCAAAGCTCTTAGAATAATGCTTGGCCTGTGACAGGCACTCAAAAAATGTAAATCATGACCCTCTTCCCCAGCCAGAAGCCCTAGGGTTCAGATTCCAGTACTGTAGCCCTTAAAACCTTGTGCATTTAAAAGAGGTGGAGACAGGGCATTTATCATAATCCGAACTTTAAATACAAGATAAATTCTAGTTAAAAAGAGTCTTTGAATCCTAGAACATGTTCTGAAAGTGACCAGAGACCATAAAGGAAGCTTATCTGCTCAGCTTTCTGCAATCACTGCTATTAGATGCAGTTCCCCAAACCCGTGTATTTGAGCCTTCGTTCTACTTTCCACTGCTTCGTATATTGTAGGTAGTTCAGAGCTAAGTTTAAAAACTTGCAAAACGTAGGGTGTGGTTCACATTGTACTTGATAAGTTGGGTGGGGAGAGGAAGTCTGCAGATGATAAAGAAAATTGAAAAAAGCCTGCCTCAGCACACATCTTTCGCTTTCTGCAGTTCGAGTTACATGAGTTTCCAGGAAGGAAATAACTAATTTTAAAACACCAAAGAATCTGGAATTAAGAGCTAGGCTACTCTAGCTCAGCGCTTAACTTCCCACAAGTAACATCTCTGAACCTCATTTCTCTCCCAACACAGGAATAAATGTTATGTCTCAGAGAACTGTCTTGATGATAATCAAAAAACAAGTGAAAGCACATTGTACCCCATGAAAGCATCATATAAAACGAGCTCCTTGAAAAACGGCGAGAAATTAGGTGTGTACCTCCATGGACTCAAGCCCACATTTCCCTCCAGAAGGCAAATACAGAAAGAAAATCCTTTGATCCAATATTCGACTCTGTCTCTAGGCTTTACTGGCTTTGACAACGGAAAGGTAACCCCTTTCTGTCAGCTTCTCTCTCAGTCTGGAGACGTTTCTAATTCCAGCCACACTACTGAAAGTTCTGCTAGGTAGTCTTAAAAACCCCTTTCACCTATTTGTGCCCATTCATCTACTAAACAGGAACACTACAGTCTGTTTGAAAGAGCACACTGGAAAGCATTCAACGTGGTGAGAAAGGCTTAACAAGGCCCCGAACACTACGCCATGCACCACAATTTGAAATTCTAGGTACCCTCTTTTATGCACTCCACTCGTTCAGTAACATTTTCAACGCCTCTCTGCCAGGTCGCTCGGTTAGTTTTTGACGAAAGTCAAGGCAGGAAATATATTACCTCATATTACTGAGAACAGGAGGCTCAGGAAGTCTAAATACAAGGACACCGGGCTACCGGAAGCCAGGTTCCTAACCCAGGTTCCTAACGCCTGGATCATTTACAAGGAAAGAACTCCCTACTGCTGCTGCTAAGTCGCTTCAGTCGTGTCCGACTCTGTGCGACCCCATAGACGGCAGCCCACCAGGCTCCCCCGTCCCTGGGATTCTCCAGGCAAGAACACTGAGTGGGCTGCCATTTCCTTCTCCAATGCGTGAAAGTGAAGTCGCTCAGTCGTGTCCGACTCTTAGCGACCCCGTGGACTGCAGCCTACTAGGCTCCTCCGCCCATGGGATTTTCCAGGCAAGAGTACTGGAGTGGGTTGCCATTGCCTTCTCCGAAGAACTCCCTAGTTTTTCTTTAAAAACACAAAACTGAAAAGCGCGGGGACCCGGGCGGGTGGAGGAGGGGCCAAGCCAAGAAGCCCCATCTATTTTCGGCGGGAGATTAGGGGCGGCGGAGGCATCAGCGCTCCAAAAACCGAGTTTGTCCATCTATTTCGCTGAGGGTCCAGACACAGCATCCCACCCGGGAGGTTGAGAAGTCGAACCCGCCTCCCCAATCTCTGCGTGGGGGTCAGCCGGCCTCCAGTTTCCATGACATGAGGTGCTAGGGGCCTGTCCGGCTAACCTGTCGCTCCCTGCGCAGAGGCGAGACCCCCAACCTCCCTTTTTTCCGCCACGGCGGCTGGCCGGCTCCTTCCATCCTTAGATCTGGGTGCCACTGGACAAGTTACCCTCCCAGCGCCCTGGGGTAGGAACGTCCGACTCCGCCGCTCTGGATCAGCTCTAGACTAGAGCCGCGCTGGCTATGTGGGTGTGTGGCCTCCGGGAGGTCCTAGAAAATCACCTATAAGGCCAGGGTGGGAGTCGGGCAAGAGAATTGTGGGGGAGGGGCGCAACCTTAGCCGCCATTTTGTCCTCGCTCCACTTCCGTCTTCTCTCCCCGGCTCCCGCGGCCGGACCCCTCCCCGAAGGCGCTGCGCTCTAGTTCCCGGGGTTCCGCATGGGCAGGATTGCGGGTCGCGCTACTGTTATTGGCTGGTTCCAGATTGGCCCGCCCCGCTTCCTCCCTCTCCTTCCGTCCCTCCCGCCTGAGCTTTCTGGGGACGCATGCGCAGCGGCAGACGCGCCCTTCCTCCCCACCGCAGCCCTCCGCCAGGGGTGACTGAGGACTCCCGCGCGCGGGCTCCGTCGGCCCCACCCTCCCTTTCCCCGGGGCCATTCGGAGAGCGGGGGCGAGAATGAAAGTTCCAGAACGCTGCGGTGAGTGCGTCATCGGGAGGCGGGGCGGGCTGCGGCCGGGAGAGGGAGGCCCGAGCGGTAGAACCGGGTTCTTCATTGGGTCTTGCGGAGGTGGCCGCGCCCCCATTGGCTGAGGGAGATATGATGGGCACCGGCAGGGGTGGGCCCCTTCTGGAAGGTTCTGAGGCAGGGTATAAGAGACGGGGCGGAGGGCGGAAACCGGTCTCATTGGACGCACCGGCAGCATCCTAGGTTGCTGACTTCTCCAGCAGAGCTGGGCTTACGCTTTTGGTAAGTAAGGCCTACATATTTCAGCCTTCGATGGTTTGTCGGGAGCATATAGGTCTCTGCAGGCTGCATGGGTTTGCGGCCGCCTGCGGCTTTCTGAACATCTCAGGCAGGGGGTGGTGTGGCAATTATTTTGCCTGGATTGGGGGGCTTTGTTGAGGGGAAGCGGCAGCCCAGGGGTCCAATCGCGACCGAGGAGCGGGGCACGGAGGGAAGGCGGCGTGGGAGGCCAAGCGGTGAGAAAGGGGCTGCACTCGTCTACAGGGCGTGGAGCCAGCGGCTTAAGAGTCGGCGGCTCTGTTTCCTTCTTATAAGACCCAGTGTTCTTAAAAGAGGAAGTCGTCATTGGCGCGGCTCCAAGATGGGGGAGGGGGCTTCAGGGCATTTGCAGGCCTTGCGGCTTTGAGTACGGGTAGGGGGCAGGGCTCAGGTTCAGCCCGGGGCACGGGACCACGTGTTCAGCTGTGCCGCAGAACAGACCCTCCTTGCCGGTTTTTCTGTCTGCGGCGGCCTCCGCGGTTGGCAAGGCAACCTTACTGCAGCGCTTTACACGCTTGCTGTGATCCTCCCACGTGATTAATTCCGACAAGGGCAGAGTTGGGTGAGGTGCTAAGTAGAATTTTCAGAGTGGTCGTACCAGTTTGCGTTGACTTGGTAAATGTCTTGGTGTTTAATCCGTTTTTTTACCCCCCCCCCCCCTTATCCCCCTTTAGCAACCATGTCTAAAGGACCTGCAGTTGGCATTGATCTTGGCACCACCTATTCTTGTGTGGGTGTCTTTCAGCACGGAAAGGTGGAAATAATTGCCAATGATCAGGGGAACCGAACCACCCCAAGCTATGTCGCCTTTACTGATACCGAACGATTGATCGGTGATGCTGCCAAGAACCAAGTCGCAATGAATCCCACCAACACGGTTTTTGGTAAGCCTTAATTGTATTGTGAATTTGAGGGATTTAGGCAGTGTGCCATTTGAGAAGCTGTTAAGTGTGAGGCGGCCATGAAATCCTTGAGAATAAGAAAAGAAAAACCTGTAGGAAACTTAATTATCCTTTCAAAATCTGATTGTAGTATCATGGTTATTCAGAAGTTGAATCCATTTAATTGTATGAACTTGCATTGACAGTATTTAGTCAGTAGGATGGTGGGTTTAAGTTCTTAGTGAAAAGATGATGTATAATGAAATCCAAGGTAACAGTGTTTGATATCTTTGATAGATGCCAAACGACTTATTGGACGAAGATTTGATGATGCTGTTGTCCAGTCTGATATGAAACATTGGCCCTTCATGGTGGTGAATGATGCTGGCAGGCCTAAGGTTCAAGTAGAATACAAGGGAGAGACAAAGAGTTTTTACCCAGAGGAGGTGTCATCCATGGTCCTGACAAAGATGAAGGAAATCGCAGAAGCCTACCTTGGGAAGGTGAGCACCATAGTGCAGGAGGATGTGGAAGTTACCAGATTTCTTGGTAATGTGGGGTTCTGGCTGACTCAAGGGTGAGTAGTAAAACTAGAATGATGAAGATGTATTTTTGCATATCCAACTTGTTTTAATCTTTTTTCTTACTAGACGGTTACCAACGCTGTTGTCACAGTACCTGCCTATTTTAATGACTCTCAGCGTCAGGCTACCAAAGATGCTGGAACTATTGCTGGTCTCAATGTACTTCGAATCATCAATGAGCCAACTGCTGCTGCTATTGCCTATGGCTTAGACAAAAAGGTACATACATGTTTTATATATGTCTGAGTCAAAACTGATTTATCACAAACAGATGAAAATAAATGATTTGTATTTTAACTTGCAGGTTGGAGCAGAAAGAAATGTGCTGATCTTTGATTTAGGTGGTGGCACTTTTGATGTGTCAATCCTCACTATTGAGGATGGAATCTTTGAGGTCAAGTCTACAGCTGGAGATACTCACTTGGGTGGAGAAGACTTTGACAACCGCATGGTCAACCATTTTATTGCAGAGTTCAAGCGTAAACACAAGAAGGATATCAGTGAAAACAAGAGGGCTGTCCGTCGCCTCCGTACTGCTTGTGAGCGTGCTAAGCGCACTCTCTCTTCCAGCACCCAGGCCAGTATTGAGATTGATTCCCTCTATGAAGGAATCGACTTCTATACCTCTATTACCCGTGCCCGATTTGAAGAATTGAATGCTGACTTGTTCCGTGGCACCCTGGACCCTGTGGAGAAAGCCCTTAGGGATGCCAAACTGGACAAGTCTCAGATTCATGATATTGTCTTGGTTGGTGGCTCAACCCGCATCCCCAAGATTCAGAAACTTCTCCAGGACTTCTTCAACGGGAAAGAACTGAATAAGAGCATCAACCCTGATGAGGCTGTTGCATATGGTGCAGGTAATCTCTTTAGTTATACAGCAGTTAGGAGGCCTAAGCTAAATTTCGCTGTGATGAATGATTTTTAAACATTCGTAGTTTCCACCAAAAGCTTTAGCTAATGATGGCAAAACTTCCTTGGATGTCTGAGCGATTGAGAATTGTTGGTAAGATAATGAGTTAAACTGTGGTTTTCTTTAAAAAATAATTTTCTTTTTAATGTAGCTGTCCAGGCAGCCATTTTGTCTGGAGACAAATCTGAAAATGTTCAAGACTTGCTGCTGTTGGATGTCACTCCTCTTTCCCTTGGAATTGAAACTGCTGGTGGAGTCATGACTGTCCTCATCAAGCGCAATACCACCATTCCTACCAAGCAGACGCAGACTTTCACCACTTACTCTGACAACCAGCCTGGTGTGCTTATTCAGGTAAGCTGGCTCAGTTTGAGCTGCTGTAAAATTGGGCAGGATTTGTTCTGCTGTGATGATGGATTCTAAAACCATTCGTAGTTTCCACCAGAAATCCTGTGTTGGCCAACTCCTTCCTTGGATGTCTGAGCGATCAGTCTTGCCTAATCAAGCTTATCTAAATTTAAGCTAGCAGAGAAACCCTGAGTTTTCCCCTCTGTTTTTGTAGAATTTCTGTAATATTGAATGTAATTTCTATAGGTTTATGAAGGTGAGCGTGCCATGACCAAGGATAACAACCTGCTTGGCAAGTTTGAACTCACAGGCATACCTCCTGCCCCCCGTGGTGTTCCTCAGATTGAAGTCACTTTTGATATTGATGCCAATGGCATCCTCAATGTTTCTGCTGTGGATAAGAGCACAGGAAAAGAGAACAAGATTACCATCACTAATGACAAGGGTGAGTTTGGGCTACATGTTGTGTATAGTGAGATCTAATTTTTTAAGAGGTTGGAGTTTGAGTTTTACTTTCCAAGTGTTTCATCTTCCCTAAGAGCATTTAGCCAAGAGATCACACTTAATCACTAAATGGAGTTGCAGGGTAATTGTTTATTCTTGCATAAAAGGTTGCACCTAAAACACTGATTCATCTTACAGGCCGCTTGAGCAAGGAAGACATTGAACGCATGGTTCAAGAAGCAGAGAAGTATAAAGCTGAAGATGAGAAGCAGCGGGATAAGGTGTCCTCAAAGAATTCACTTGAATCCTATGCCTTCAACATGAAAGCTACTGTTGAGGATGAGAAACTTCAGGGCAAGATTAATGATGAAGACAAACAGAAGATTCTTGACAAGTGTAATGAAATAATCAACTGGCTGGATAAGAACCAGGTTTGTAATTATTGCTATAAACTTCAGGGTACGGGGTTTTGTGTGTAACAGGCTTTAGCAAAAACTTAGGTTTGTTTTTTAAATTGAGGTCACAATGATGAATGGTCCAAAACATTCGCGGTTTCCACCAGAACCCTAGATGTTGGCAGTTCCTTCCTTGGATGTCTGAGTGACCCAAGACCTCCAGTGTAACATAAATGCTGTTTATAGTGTCAGGTTGATTGCATCAAAGTTAACCTTCCATTTAAAGAATTTATGGTAATAGAATGTTTTTTATTTCTCTTTAGACTGCAGAGAAGGAAGAATTTGAACATCAGCAGAAGGAGCTGGAAAAAGTCTGCAACCCCATCATTACCAAGCTGTACCAGAGTGCAGGAGGCATGCCTGGGGGAATGCCAGGAGGAATGCCTGGGGGCTTCCCTGGAGGTGGAGCTCCTCCATCAGGTGGTGCCTCCTCTGGGCCCACCATTGAAGAGGTTGATTAAGCCAGCCTAGCATAGATTTAGCATTGTTCCACACAAAACATGGAAGGACCCAAATTGTAGCAAATCCCGTGGCAGTTATGAAGTTGAGCTGCTATAGTAAATAAACTGGGCATTCTTGATACTTGAACATGGAATGTGTGCACATGGAAAAACATTGCACTTTACAAACACTGTATTGTAAGTGGAAAAATGCAATGTCTTAAATAAAACTGTATTTAAAATTGGCACCATAAAATTGTCTGGCTCTGCTTACAAGGGTAGTAAGTGTTTGGGTTTGGAAATTATTTCTCTGGCTAAATATTATAATAGTATTTTAGTTGTCAGATTGTTCAATCTAAGTGAATGCTTAAAGGCTTTGAATTAAGGCAAAGTGGAAAAACATTTCCATCACTATACTCTTGACATAGTGCTAAGTCTGTTACTACTGATATAGTGGGTTGGGAATAGGTATCAAATATTCAGTAAATCTTGTGGTTGACTGAAACAGTTCAGAAGACATGGAGGCAAAAATTGGGCAAGGAAATGGATAACAGGTCACAATCTGTGCAACTAGACCATCTTACTGTGAATCCCTGTTAATCCCCTGGCAGAGGCTTTTCTGTTTCCTAACTTGAGGCTTAGTAGTTGGGTGTTATGAAGCTGGCTGTTAAGGTTGGCATAGTGAGGGCCTTTGCCCATCATGTAATTAAGTTTGAGGAACTGGACATCTAATTCTGATTTCATTTTAAATCATAGCCAACGTTAACTCAGGAACTTGAGAGGCAGAAGTGGACTCTGAATAGTTGTAATTCTCAAGCCTAATTGCACTGGACTGCCTTTAGGTAAGCTTTCTTGGGAACAAAGACCTCAGTATACCTTGGCTGTTTAACCTTGAGTTGACAGAATCAAAGGAATGTTGGGCTATGGGTCAGAGGTCTTGCATCTGGCAATGTGAATCCTGTAAAGTCATCTTTGTGAGATGATAACATGTGTTCCACATTTGCAACCCCATGGACTAGGGGTCCTCTGTCCATGGGATTTTGCAGGCAAGAGTACTGTAGTGGGTTGACTTAAGTGCCCTTCTTAGAGTATCTGAACTGGCTCAGGGATGGAACCTGTGTCTTAGGTCTCCTGCATTGGCAGGTGGGTTCTAGCACCATCCATGTGCTCATGATTCCTGCTTAACACCGATCTGCCACCTAGTGGTCATTAAGGAAAAACTAGGCCAGGAATGGTCTATAAAATCAGTTTAATCTCATAGCAGAGTGACCAAGGCAATGGCACCTCACTCCAGTACTGGCAATGGCACCTCACTCCAGTACTCTCTTGCCTGGAAAATCCCATGGACTGAGGAGCCTGGCAAGCTTCAGTCCATGGGGTCGCTGAGGGTGGGACACAACTGAGCGACTTCACTTTCACTTTTCATTTTCGTGCATTGGAGAAGGAAATGGCAATACACTCCAGTGTTCTTGCCTGGAGAATTCCAGGGACAGGGGAGCCTGTTGGGCTGCCGTCTATGGGGTCGCAGAGTCGGACAGTGAAGCGACAGTGTAGAGTGACCAGTAACCCCAGGCTGCTTCAGGTCTCTACTTTGTGTAGCTTTTGGTTCTTGCATGACCCAACCAACATAGATTGGATTTCAAAATAATGTTTCTGCATTAAGTAAACAGTTTTATTTTCAGGTTAGTGGGTATAGCTAGTAGGCTGTCATTGGTAAAACAGTTGGAAGTTTAGTAAGACAAAGAATTCAGTAAAACATAACAGTGCCTTGGCTATCTTGTGACTTAGGTGTTTGACATTGCTCCAGGAAGTTTTGAGCCAGCAGTGAAAGTCGTTTTTTCATCAGGTCAAGAAGGTGACCAGGTGCAAACCCTGTGGAGCATTTTTGGATTTTTGGTTTGGTTTTCTTTTTTGAGACCAATGAATACTTTTGTATGTGATCTTGGTGAGAAAATTTGAGATGAAATGTAATAGTGAAACACAGGACCTAGCACAATGAAAGGTTATTGATGGTAGCCATTACTACAAGTTGAACAAAATACATGTTTCTTCAATGAGACTGAAGTAAAATGCACTATTTCCTTGACACAGATGGAAATAATGCATTGCAGGGCTTGTATAATAGGGTTTGGCAGAAGTTAGGGATTAACTATTTGCTAGTTAACTGATTTTTCTGTATTTAAGTCTGAAAAGAATGCATATGAGGACTCGTGAGAAGTTAAGAGAGGTAGAGTAAACTGAGTGAGGAGAGCCAGTCAGGCATTTAAGTATTGGGTAGACTTGATTCTAGAACTCTGCTCTTGCATACCAGTGTAGCGGCACAGGCTCATCTCAGTGTAGAGCTGGGCTTCACATTTACTGAGGAATTTTTTTTTTTTAAAGCAAGGGAGTTTGTAATCTGAGAAAAGTTGGAGCTATATACCTAGGTGGCACTAGTAATCTGCCTGCCAGTGCAGGCGATGGAGAGATGCAGGTTTGATCTCTGGGTCAGGAATGTCTGGAGGAAGGCATGGCAACCCACTCCAGTATTTTTGCTGGGAGAATCTGACATGCTACAGTCTTGTAGGGTTGCAAAAAGATAGCACTGAATAGACTTGGGATGCACTTAATGATTTTGGTCCCAATGTTCATCAGATACTTAAAAAGTTCACTGTTGGGTGTTTCCCCACTCACCCATCTTTGGTGTTCAAACTTGGAGACAACTTTTGCAGCAAGTTGAAGTAATTTGGGGTTTTGAGAAACCCAATGACTGAAGTCAATTTTTGTCTTTCACTTTTGCGATACTGTTTTTTAATTTGCTGTGGGCTAAGCCCTGACAGCAGTAGAGGCAGAAGCTGCTAAAGATGTGTTCCAGCCTTATAAACGTCTAGAGTAGCAGGAGAGAGACTGCCATGCACAAGATGAGGAAGGTTACAAGGCGGCATCCTTATTGTGGGAAGACACGAGCAATGTGTATGAATTAGGTTGTTTATCACAGCTTAGGAAAAAATGTGGAGAAGGCGGCCATAAGAACAGCATTTTTGCCATTCAGTTTAAATGAAGTTAAATGGTTTCCATTTAATCTTACCTTATTTGATTATCTTTTAACAACCATAGAACAACGGTTGGGTCGTCTGGCTGTGCATGTGTAAGTCTGCAGGATGACCAAAGCAACTTCTGTGTGGATTATTGTAATGTGGTTATAAAGAGTTATGCCTCTGGATGTCTGGCATTTAAATTTTGCACAGAGTGCCATTGACTTGGGAAGAGAGCAAAAAGTTCAGGGTCCCTCAATCTCCATGTCCACTTTTAAGAGTTACACCCTCATTTCAGCTGGACTTAATAACACTTAACAATGCTATGGTTGTGTTTAGAAATGTGTTTTTAGTACTCTAATTGAGTAACAGTAATTGTACTTCTAAACTATCAAAGAATAATTTTTGTCTTTAAAAGCCAAAGCCATATATTTATGCCCCAAAATATTAACTGCAGTCTTTGTGTACTTAAAATGTACTATAAAGAAAATGATGCCTGCAAATAATGCTTTGCTCCAACAATACTGGCTATTTGCTTCAACAGCGTTGCTGTACAATATACCTTCATAGAAAAAATAGCCTTTTCAATTCTATTAAGATGGAATGGAGTTGGTGAAGGAGAGAGAGTCGTGGCGTGCTGCAGTCCATGGGGTTGCAGAGTCAGACACTGCTGGGCAACTGAACGACAACCTGGTGGACTGGAGTGATTGGGACAGACTGGAAAGGTTGAGGGCTTTCCTTTCAGTAGTCTATGGATGGCTGTAAGGACATCTTTATCCACTAGATGGCGGTAGGCAACTTAGAAAATGACAGCTGAGGGAGGCTGCTGGAACATTTTCACTTAGGTTCCTGCTTTTTGTTCGTTTCACAAGTTGCCTAACTGGAAGCACAGCAAATGCTGAGGAAGGAAGTCCGCCTCAAATGTTCACATTCACATTCCAGGGAAAGCATTCCCAGCTGAGTAAGTTGAACAGGTGCCCTGATGAGGTGTATGGGTTTTAGTAGAGATTTTAGGGTAACTTGAGACAGGTAAGTCAGATACAGAGCTTTGAAATGTACAGGGATGCAGGGAAAAAAGGGGCGTTTCCATGGGAAGAGAAAATCGTCTCTCCTGATCCTTTCATGGTCCATTTTTCCAAGTTTAAACTGTTAACATTATTTCCTTCATCACCCTTGACTCTGACTCCTTAGACTCAGTACCTGTATGAAATGTTTGAATTCCTCACTAAACTCAAGCTCATGAATGAATGTAAGAATATCCACACACTGCTGTATAATGTCTGGCACATTATATAAGCATGTAATAGCAAATGAGAAGGGGTGGGGCAGGTACCCAAGAGGTGAGTGGTAGAATATGTTCTCTGAGCTTCATGATGGTTTGGTCATGGCTCTTGGAGTGGTGAGAGGCTGGCTGGGTTCAGGCTTCCTACAGATCTTTGCTACAGTTGCTCGTTGCAGAGTCGGGGAACCAAACTAGGGCTGCATGAGGTGACGAAATGATCGAGCCTGGAGCAGCTCTAGCCAAAGGAGACTTGGCAGTAACAGAGCTGTCAATCTTAAGCCTGAGGGACCACTTGCTCTCTTTAGATTGCCCCTGAGATCTGGGTGATACGGGGAGTGAGTGTGCTGAGCAGTATGAGGACAGTCAGGGCTTGCCAGAAGACTGAGGCCTGTCCTAATAAGCTGGGCTATCATTAATAGGATGCGGCCAACCCCAGGGCCCTAAGGAAAAGGCTGTGGATCTTCTTGACCTTGGATTAGACACAAAACAACAAGCAACCAAAGAAAACAGATATGTTGGACTTCATAAAAATTAAAAATGTGCTTAAAATGACACTATCAATATAGTGAAGAAAGGCAACCCGCAGAATTGGGGAAAATACTTGTGTGTGTATGTGCTCAGTTGCTTCAGTCATGTCTAACTGTGACCTGTGGGCTGTAGCCCACCAGGCTCCTCTGTCCATGGGATTCTCTAGGCAAGAATACTGGAGTGGGTTGCCATGCCCTCTTCCAGGGAATCTTCCCAACCCAGGAATTGAACCCATATCTCTGGCATCTCCTGTATCACAGGCAGGCTCTATTGTACCTAATAAAGTACTGCTATCCAAAATGTACTAAAAAAACTCTTGTAAACTCAAAAGAGAGAAACCAGTGTTTACAGGGGACAACTGATCTAAATAGGTGTCTCCAAAGAAGTTACACAAATAGCTAATAAGCACAGGGAAAGATGCTCAATATCATTAGTGATCAGAGAACTGGAAATCGAAACCTCAGTGAGAAGTTTAGACTCACTAGGATGTCTGGACAGGAACAGTTGGCAAGGATGTACAGGAATTGGAACCCTCATACACTGCTAATATGAATGTAAAATGCGGCAACCTGTTTGCAAAACAGTCTGGCAGTTCGCAAAACAGTCTGGCAGTTCCTCAAAAGTTAAACTTAGAATTTATTAACATATGACCCAGGCATTAAGAGTACCCAAGAGAAATTAAAATATACATCCACACAAGCACTTACACAGTATTACAATACCTCAAAAAAGACCATAACCCAAATGTCCTTCAACTAATGAATGGATAAATAAAACAGTATATCCACACAATGGAATATTACTCAGCTATAAGAAGGAATGAAGTATTGATACATGCTGTAACATAGATGATCCTTGATTATATGAAATGTCCAGAATAGGCAAATCTTTTGAGATAGGAAGTAGAAATAGGTGCTTTCATAATGCTGGGGGAAAGGACAGTTGGGGAGAGATGCAGAGTTACTGCAGACAGGTATGGGGTTTTGTTTTGGGATGATGAGATCATTCTAATAAGTTGTGGCAACAGTTGTATAATTCTATGAATATGTTAAAGTACTGAATTGCATACTTTAAATAGATAATTGTGTGGTACAAATATTACAGTATTTCAACAAAGCACTTAAAAATTTGGGAGGGGTTGGAAAAGAAGTTGCAGAGCTGGCTTCCACAAAGAGGGGAGAGAGGGAGGGAGGGAGAAAGAGGATGTATGTGAATATAAGATTTGTACTCTCAAGGAACCAAGTAATGTTGGCTGTGCGTTGCTTTTCCTTTTTATCTGCAGCTTCACTGACATAATTGTCATATAATAGGGGTGCAGTGTGTTGGTTTGATACTCATATTGTGAAGTGATTACCACAGTAAGGTTAGTTAGCACCTTCATCACTTCACATAATTGCCATTTCCTTTTTGTTTATGGTGAGAACATTTATGATTTACTCTCTTGAATGGACATGTGGACATGGGTTGGGGGGAAAGGTAGAGTAAGATGAATTGAGAGAGTAACATTGACATACACACTCAGTTCAGTCGCTCAGTCGTGTCCGACTCTTTGCGACCCCGTGGACTGCAGCACGCCAGGCCTCCCTGTCCATGGCCAACTCCCAGAGTTTACTTAAACTCATGTCCATCAAGTCAGTGATGCCATCCAGCCATCTCATCTTCTGTCGTCCCCTTCTCTTGCCTTCAGTCTCTCCCAGCATCAGGGTCTTTTCCAGTGAGTCAGTTCTTCGCATCAGGTGGCCAAAGTATTGGAGTTTCAGCTTCAGCATCAGTCCTTCGATGAATATTCAGGACTGATTTCCTTTAGGATGGACTGGTTGGATCTCCTTGCAGTCCAAGGGACTCTGAAGAGTCTTCTCCAACACCACAGTTCAGAACCATCAATTCTTTAGTGCTCAGCTTTCTTTATAGTCCAACTCTCACATCCATACATGATTACTGGAAAAACCATAGCTTTGACTAGATGGACCTTTGTTGGCAAAATAATGTCTCTGCTTTTTAATATGCTGTCTAGGTTGGTCATAGCTTTCCTTCCAAAGAGCAAGCATCTTTTAATTTCATGGCTGCAGTCACCGTCTGCAGTGATTTTGGAGCCCCCAAAAATAAAGTCTGTCACTGTTCCCATTGTTTCCCCATCTATTTGCCATGAAGTGATGGGATCAGATGCCATGATCTTAGTTTTCTGAAGATTGAGTTTTAAGCCAACTTTTTACTCTCTCACTTTCATCAAGAGGCTCGTTAGTTCTTCGCTTTCTGCCATAAGGGTGGTGTCATCTGCATATCTGAGATTATTGATATTTCTCCTGGCAATCTTGATTCCAGCTTGTGCTTCATCCAGCCCAGCGTTTCTCATGATGTACTCTGCATATAAGTTAAAAAAGCAGGGTGACAATATACAGCCTTGACAATATACAGCCTTGAAAGGAATATACATTCCTTTCCCTATTTGGAACCAGTCTGTTGTTCCATGTCCAGTTCTAACTGTTGCTTCCTGACCTGCATACAGATTTCTCAGGAGGCAGGTCAGGTGGTCTGGTATTCCCATCTCTTGAAGAATTTTCCACAGTTTGTTGTGATCCACACAGTCAAAGGCTTTGGCCTCGTCAATAAAGCAGATGTTTTTCTGAAACTCTTGCTTTTTCAATGATCCAACGGATATTGGCAATTTGATCTCTGGTTCCTCTGCTTTTTCTAAATCCAGCTTGAACATCTGGAAGTTCACGGTTCACGTCCTGTTGATGCCTGGTTTGGAGAATTTTGAGCATTACTTTGCTAGTGTGTGAGATGAGTGCAATTGTGTGGTAGTTTGAGCATTCTTTGGCATTGCCTTTCTTTGGGATTGGAATATATATATACTACCATGTATAAAATAGAAAGTTTCTCTATAGCACAGGGAGCTCAATTTAGGGCTCTGCAGTGACCTAGTAGGGAGGCTCAAGAGGGAGGGGATGTAGGTATATATATAGCTGATTTACTTCATTATACAGCAGAAACTAACAGTATTGTAAAGCAGTTATACTACAATTAAAAAAAACAGATTTACTCTCTTAGCAATTAAATATAGTCATGGGGCTGTACATTAGATCCTCGAACTTACTTATCTTGTGACTGAAAGTTAGACCCTTTTGCCATACTCTCCCATTTCCCCAGTGCCCTGTGCTGTTTTATTTTTTTGGCCACACCTGCGACATGTAGGATATTGGTTCCCTGACCAGTGATCAAACCCACACCCCCTGCAGCGGAAGTACAGAATCTTGACTGGTGGACCTGAGGACACCAAGGAAGTCCTGTGCTATTGTTTTCTAATGCCTACACTTCCCTTTGAGACATTGTGGACTCTCAAACCAAGCAGATACAGATTCCAAATCCAGGAGCTGAAACAGGTTGGTGGGCTGAAAGAAAGCAACCTGGCAGGCAAGTAACCACTTGAGAGACCCAGCAAATATTCACCAGAATCTTTTTGTTGATTTAGTGTTTCTTACGTGTCTGTCTGGGACCTGCTCTGCCGTTTACTGGGTTTGTGACCTTGGGCAAATTATTCTTTCTGAAACTGAGTATCTTTACCTATGAAATGGGGATTGTAGTCATCAACCATTAGGCTTGTTAGGAGGATTAAATGAGCCAGTGTATGTAGAGTGTTTAGCTCTGTGCCTGACTCATAGAGTAAGCGTTAGGACAGCTAGTATTATTAACTATTAGTTAGATAATATTAACATTTCCTAAGGCTGCCATAACAAAGTACCAAAAACTTAGGGGACTTCCCTGGTGGTCCAGTGGTTAAACACTTCACCTTCTAATGCAGGGTGTGCGGTGATTTGATTCCTGGTCAGGAGCTAAGATCCCGCATGCCTCATGGCCAAAAACCAAAAACATAAAACAGAAGCAATATTGTAACAAATAAAGACTTTAAAAATGGTCCACATCAAAAATCTGTAACTCTGCCTTTGGCACGCCGCTGAAGATCTTGGTGTCATCATGGGCCACTGCCCTGACCAGTATTACCAGTATTGTAAGAGCAAGCCATACCCAAAGTCTCACTTCTGCCAAGGTGTCCCTGATGCTGAGATGCATCTTTGACATGGTGCGGAAGAAGGGAAAACTGGATGAGTTCCCTCTCTGTGGCCACATGGGGTCAGATGAGTATGAGCAGCTCTCTTCCGAAGCCATGGAGGCTGCCCGTATTTGTGCCAACAAGTACAAAAAGTGGTGAAAAGGTGTGGCAAAGGTGGCTTTCACATCAACAAGGTGTTGTTTCCGCATCAACAAGGTGTTGTCCTGTCCTGGAGCTGACAGGCTCCAGACAGGTATGTGCGGTGCCTCTGGAAAGCCCCAGGGCACAGTGGCCAGGGTCCACGTTGGCCAAGTCACGATGTCCATCTGCACCAAGCTGCAGAACAAGAAGCATGTGATTGAGGCCCTCCACAGGGCCAAGTTCAAGTTCCCTGGATGTCAGAAGGTCCCCAGAAGTGGGGATCTTCAAAGTTTAATGTGGATAAATTTGGAAACGTGGTGGCCGAAGAGTGGTTCTTCCCCTGTGGCTGGGGGTCAGATACACGCCCAGCTGTGGTCCTCTGGACAGAGGGCAGGCCCTGTACGCATGAGAGCCTTGGACTGTCCCCTCCTTATTCATGCATGCCTAGCAATAAATCCTACTTCCCTGCCCCCCGAAACCCCTACAAAGTACCAAAAACTTAACAGAGATGTATTGGCACAGTTCTGGAGGCTAGCAGTTGGAAATCAAGGTGTTGGCTGTGCCATGCTCTCGAGTACTCAGGGAGGGAGTGGTCCGGCTCGTCCCTTCTGACTTTTGATGGCTGCCTGCATCCTTGGGCTTAAAGATGCATCAGTCCAGTCACGTGACTGTCTTCTCCCTGTATGTCTTCACGTCTTTTTCCCTCTGTGCATGTCTGCGTCCAAATTCTTTTTTTTTAAATAAGGACAGCAGTCATACTGGGTTAGGACCCACCATAGTGACCTCATTTTAACCAATTACCTCTATAATGACTGTTTCCAAACGAGGTCACATTCCGAGGTTGTGGGGATTAGGACTTTTAACCTTTTTTTTTTTTTTTAATTGGGGTGAAGGGGACACAATTCACCCCATGACAGTCACATTCCCGGTCATCACAGAAGAGGAATCCCCTCCCCAGCTTTTGCGCAAGAATAGAAAGTAAACCAGCTGAAATCTGAATACCTGTTCTTATGGGGGACCAACCAAAAGGCCTTTCTTTGCAGTCTTTTTCTCAGAAGCAGACACACACAGGAGGCCACCAGCTGTGGACAGGGTTCCCTTGTATCCTTTTACCCCTTGGTCCCTCTGGATTTTCCAACAATGCCTAATTCTATTATTTCCAGTGATTTCCCCGTGGGCAGCAGTTTATTTCTGTCATCAAGTCTCTGATGAAATCTTCAGCCATGAAATATTTAGTCCAATCCCAACAAATCGTGTATAGTGTTAACATGTCACAAGCTGCCCGTGGCCTGCATTATGTGGTAATTTGGAAGTGAGAGGAGTGATAATACAGGGCCGGGCTGCTTTTGTGAGCTCGCATTAATGCTGGAGCTGGTGATGTCAATTGACAGCCCATCGATTTGGACTAATAGTGCATGGAGGGGGCAGAGTTGGGGCGAGGTAGGGGATAAAGGATATTGACGGTCAGTCGCCAGGATCCCGGCAGCTTTTAATCTATTATTGCCCTCTTTTAATGCAACTTCCGTGTCAACTGCATTTACTTCCACCGGCTCTGCCCGCTGTGCTGAACTGTGAAGCCGGTGGGATGCCACCCCCAGAGTGGCCCAAAGTTCCCCGGTATTGATTCTTTGATACTCTGGGGTGTGAATTATAATTATTTCATTAAGCTCTTTAATGGGTATCAACTATGAACCTTCGCCAGCCCAGACTGGGGTGGCCAGGGCGAGGCCCGCATCATTAATCTGTGTTCATCTTGTTGCCACCAATTGTCCTGCCCTCAACCCTATTTTTTTCCTCCTATTATCGCGTCTATGGTTTTAGTGAGAAGCAGGTCGATCTACTGTCAGAGAGGAGCTGGGAAGGGGTGTTGCTGATTTGGGGAGGCTGGAGGGGAGGCCACGGTTGAGCAGATTACATTGTCGGCTATTCACACAGCGGAGCTAATCACTCGTCAGACCTCCTCTGCCCGGCTTTAGTCTGCCTGTGCAAGGAGGTGGTGCACGCCATCTCGGGACAAAGCAGCCACTTGCTTGTGTGGCTTTGAGTCTTGTTGTAGCTCAGGAAAATTACATGCCCTCACTGAAGTCGTTCATCAACCTTCCCTTCTGCTCTCAGGAAACTTCACCTCTAGTAGAGGTATCAATAAGTAAATAAGTAGCAACAAGACACTAGATCAGATCAGATCAGATCAGTCGCTCAGTCGTGTCCGACTCTTTGCGACCCCATGAATCGAAGCACGCCAGGCCTCCCTGTCCATCACCAACTCCCGGAGTTCACTCAGACTTACGTCCATCGAGTCAGTGATGCCATCCAGCCATCTCATCCTCTGTCGTCCCCTTCTCCTCCTGCCCCCAATCCCTCCCAGCATCAGAGTCTTTTCCAATGAGTCAACTCTTCGCGTGAGGTAGCCAAAGTACTGGAGTTTCAGCCTCAGCATCATTCCTTCCAAAGAAATCCTAGGGCTGATCTCCTTTAGAATGGACTGGTTGGATCTCCTTGCAGTCCAGGGGACTCTCAAGAGTCTTCTCCAACACCACAGTTCAAAAGCATCAATTCTTCGGCACTCAGCCTTCTTCATAGTCCAACTCTCACATCCATACATGACCACAGGAAAAACCATAGCCTTGACTAGACAAACCTTTGTTGGCAAAGTAATGTCTCTGCTTTTGAATATGCTATCTAGGTTGGTCATAACTTTCCTTCCAAGGAGCAAGAGTCTTTTAATTTCATGGCTGCAGTCACCATCTGCAGTGATTTTGGAGCCCAGAAAAATAAAGTCGGACACTGTTTCCACTGTTTCCCCATCTATGTCCCAAGACACTAATGATCCTTAAAAACAGGCAAAGTAGAAGAAGTTATGGCACACCACAGGAGGGGCCTTGACCCAGGCTTGGGGGTCAGGGAAGGCTTCCTGGAGGGGTAAAAGCCTAAAGTGAACCCGAAGAATAAGTCAGAGGTAGCCACAGGAAAGAGGCACGCTGGTCAGTGGAGCAGTATGTTGGAGAGGCCCCGGGATGAGAGAGAGTAGGTCCAAGAAAGGTGAGGACCTCATGTAGTAGAGTAAGACCATACTTTGTATGAGGTGGGGACAGGTCCCTCTCTCACCATGGTTCTTGTCTTCTACCTGCCTGTCATTGCTGATGAAGCTCATCAGGAGCTTGAGGAAGCTCAGATAGTCCCAGATGGTATTTCTCATCATTTTATCAGATGCTTTCTTATTTCTACCATACTTTCTTTTAGGCCAAGAGTGATTTTTATTTCAAGCCCTTATTTGGTTTATGTGGTGGTTTTAAAACATGTCTGCAGTTTTTTGGGTTTTTTTGAGGGCGGAGCACTCCTTTCATCAAGGTATGGAGTCTTAATTCTTCTCATGAATGCAGGCTGGCTATCCAGACTTCTAATGGATAGAAGGTAGGAGCAGGTAACTCTGAGTAACTTCCAAGTCTAGATTATTAAATTTCTGCTGCTTCTACCTGGTTTTCTGGACATTCACTGTAGACTCTTCAGCTGCCCTGTAGGAAGTCTGATCCTGAGTCCACCATGTGGAAAGCCCACTATGAGAGAAGCTTGAGGAGTCCCAGGTGTTGCATGGTCCTAGTCTGGGCACCAGACATGTGAGTTAAGCGGCCTTGGGAATGACTTGGCCCCAGCCATCAACCACTATATCTTCATTCAGAGAGCCCCTGAGTGAGAATTGGTCAGCTGAGCCCAGTCAACCATGTGCAAAATCAATGATTGCTATTGTTTTAAGCTACTGTTTTAGGGTGATCTGTTATGTGGTGATAATTGGAATAGTTAAACTTGGTTAAGTTTGTGTTTAAGTCTGATTACTATAGCTCCATGCTGCTACTGCTGCTAAGTCATGTCAGTCGTGTCCGACTCTGTGTGACCCCATAGACGGCAGCCCACCAGGCTTCCCTGTCCCTGGGATTCTCCAAGCAAGAACACTAGAGTGGGTTGCCATTTCCTTCTCCAGTGCATGAAAGTGAAAAGTGAAAGTGAAGTCGCTCAGTCGTGTCCAACTCTATCGACCCCATGGACTGCAGCCTACCAGGCTCCTCCGTCCATAGGATTTTCCAGGCAAAAGTACTGGAGTGGGGTGCCATTGCCTTAGCAAGTCTTCAAATCAGGCAGTTTGAGTTCCCCAACTTTGTTCTTCTTTGTCAAGTTTGTTTTGACTCTTTTAAATCTTTTTATTTTCCATGTATATTTTAAAAATCAACTAATTTCTTTTTTAAAAATTGTCTTCTTATAATTGGTATTTTAATGTTGTTGTTTAGCTGCTCAGTGGTCTTCAACTCTTTGCAACTCCATGGACTGTAGCCTGCCGGGCTCCTCTGTCCATGGGGATTTCTAGGAAGACTATTGGAGCAGTTTGCCATTTCCTTCTCCAGGGGATCTTGGTATTTTAATGATTAAAGTTTAAATTGGGTAAAGCTGATATCTAAACAATATTACTAAATACCAATCCATGAACATGCATGTCTTGCCATTTATTTAGGTCTTCTTTAATTTCTGTCAGCAATGTTTTGTAGTTTAGAATGAAGAAATCTTTTGCCTTTTGTTAAATTGATTTCTGTTTACATTTTTTAATGCTATTGTAAATAGAATAGTTTCAAAATTTCATTTTCCAATTAATTGCTTCTACTTTGCAAGAATACAGTGGAACTCAAATGTTGACCACATATTGTGTGATCTTGCTAAAATCACTTATTAATTCCAGTACTGGTTTTGCCAAGTTTCTTAAGTTTCTTAAGGTTTCTTTTTCATAAGCAATCATGTTATCTGCAAGGAAAGATGATTTATTTCTTCCTTTCCAGTATGAAAAGTTTACTTCTTTTTCTTTCCTTATTGCTTTGGCTGAGACCACCAATAAAATGTTGAATAGAATGGTGAGAGTGGACATCCTTTGCCTTGTTTCTGATCTTAGAAGGAAAGCACTTAATATTTCACCATTAAGTATGATACTAACTTTGAAGTGTTTTTTTTTTTTAGTTTTCTTTTATTTTTAATTGGAAGGTAATTACTTTACAGTGCTGTGATGGTTTCTGCCATATATCAACATGATTCAGCCATAGGTATACATATATCCCCTTTCTCTTGAGTCTCCCTCCCCATCCCTGGGTTGTCACGGAGCGCCAGATTGGGTTCCCTGTATCATACAGCAAATTCCCACTGGCTATCTATTTTACATATGGTAATATGTATGTTTCAATGTACTCTCTCAAATCATTCCACCCTCTTCTTCACCTGCCGTGTCCAAAAGCCTATCCTTTATGTCTGCTTCGCCTTTGCTGCCCTGCAAATAGGATCATCAGTACCATCTTTCTAGATAGCATATGTATGGTGTTAATATGCAATATTTATCTTTCTCTTTCTGACTTACTTCACTCTATATAATAGGCTCTAGGTTCATTCACTTCATTAGAATGAATTGACTCAAATGTGTTCCTTTTCATAGCTAAGTAACATTCCATTGTGTATATGTCCACTACTTCTTTATTCATTCATCTGTCAATGGACATCTAACTTTGGGTTTTTCATAGATATTCTTTAATGAATTGAGTTTTGGTATCATGCTTGTATTAAGGGTAAATTTGAGCATGGCGATCTTTCCAATGTAAAACTGACAGCAGAGACCAAGATGGAGGAAGAAGACTAGTGCAAGAAACACAGGTGCTCTCAATTTAAAGGAAACTAAAAGCAGGAAGTGTTGTAAGATGTGGTTTTCAGAGATAGCTTGGGGAGAATGGGCCAAGAGAGAAGAAAGTCATCAAGAAAGTCATCAAGATGGGACTTGTGGGCTTAGAATAGCTTCCTTCTTCCTCTCCACCTGGTGATCTATTCATTTTTCAAAAGCTGAAATATTCCCTCTCCAGATTCTTCTGGGCAAAGTGGGTGACTCCCTCACTCAGTGCGCGCTAATCATTCCGCACCTTCAGTAGAGTACTTGGCACACATTTTGGAGCTGTCTGTGTGTCTGGCTCGCTCTCTCCTCAACAGTGAGATCCTCTGAGGTACGGACTATGGCTTCTTCATTTTCACATTCCTCCCCCACTCTTTCTAGACCCTCCTTCCCTGGGAATCAGGGAGCAGAGTCAGAGCTCTGGGGTCTGCATAGCATGTTCTCCCCACTGTGCAAACCTCAGTAAGTTTTCCTCCTGAAAATGCTTTTCTTTTCTTTTTTTAAAATTAATTTACTTATTTGGCTCTGCTGGGTCTTAGTTGCGACATGTGGTATCTAGTTCCCTGACCAGGGATTGAACCTGGGCTTCCTGGATTGGGAGTGTGGAGTCTCAGCCACTGGACCACCAGGGAAGTCCCTGAAAATGCTTACTTGAAAATATAATTTCCCTCTAAGAAGTTGTACCAAAGTTGTTTCTGACTTCTGGGAGATTCCGTTTTCTCACTTAATACCTATCTTAGAGGTAGTTGCTACATGCTCTTTTTAGGGGTAGGCACCTAGTGTATATGTGTTGAATCAAGGGACATAGTTTCTAGTTGTGGCTTAGAAATGAACAAAAGGAAAATCTTGCATGATCTCAGACACAGGGTGTGAATTTGAGTGGAAACTCGATTACTTAAATCCTATTAGTCTTTGAAAAGCATATACTACAATGCAGTGGAGTTACTAACCCAATTAGAGCTTGAACTTCTTTTTTATAACAAATATTCTGCAATATCCTCTTTACTATTCTGGAATGAAATTCATAGGAAACCAAAATATTCCATTTAATACTCTAATTATAAATCTGAAAAAGTGAAAGAAAAACTGTTTGCAATAAATCGATGTGTGTTTTAATAGATGCTCAAGTTCAGTTAAACTGGAAGGCATAACTGTGGGGTTATGCCTTCTGCAGAGTCCTTGTGAAAGCAGAATTCAGCCCACTGTTTTGATGCCTCAGACATCACTGCATGGCTGTCAAGACAGGCTCCTCTGAAATGCTGACCAAATCTTTGTATTTTCCTAATTGAAAGAAGGCCATTTCACGTCTCCTTTTACATGGTATTTACATTCAGGAAAAATTCAGTTTATTTTTAAATTAAAAAAGACTTTGTGTTTTTTTTTTTTATACAACATCATAGAAAGCTTTTTCACCTATGTGAATATCCAGGAGACATTCAGAAATCACTGGGAATGTGGAAGGAAATTTCTTTGATGTGCAGAACTGACCACCTTAGTATTGCAAAGAATCAAACCCACCTCCCACCCCATCCTCACTGAAAGCCACAGTGCCTCCAATCACAGCAGCAACAAAAACTTCCCACCAATTTCCCCAGTGCTCTTTAGGGGGCAGTAGCATCCCTAAGCCCTGGTTCTGGAGTTAGCCTTGGTTTCAAAAACCCTGGCACAGCCTCTTCTTGTCTACATGGCCGGTTTATTTTCAGTGTAAAAAGCAGGTGATATACCCAGTCACAAGGTGTGTAAAGGTTTAAATGACAGGGTAGCCAATGACACTCCGTACAATGTCAAGTAACCAGTGCTCAGAAATAGCTAATATATATTGAACATTCATTATGTGTCATGAGTACTAACAACCCTCTGAGTTCAGTGCCATTATTGACTCTAATTTTCCATTGAGTAAATGAGGCCCAAGTTGCTTGCCTAGGTCACATAGGAAGTGACACGGCAGAAATGTGACCACAGGTGACTCCCAAGCTGGTTTGGTTCCTCTTCGTGCTATACTGAGTCTACCATGAACAGTGCCAGGCAATGCTCTATCCCTGCAGTTGGGAAAGATTGATCCCTCCTGAAAGCTCACAGCTCTTACAAGGATCTCCACGAGCTAATGCTCTAGAGGTCTCAGGTGACCTGAGGAGGAGAGGGCAGCTAGGCCAGGTGATGGGGGAAGTTGCAAAGGACACACCCACCCACACTCTGCATTTGCCTCCCAACCCCCTTCCCTCCTCCGCATGTGGTGGGATGGAGAGTTCTCCTCCGGGGAGTCCTCGCTGTAATCATGCCACAGCCTCAAGTGGGAGAGGTGGTGTCCTGAATTGCACAGGTCACTTGCTTTGAGGACAGGCTGGTTTGGGCTCAATACAAAGAATTTCCCAACATTGACAGCCACCTGACAACTCACATCAATGCCAAGAAAGCACCTGGTGTGTTTGTGGTGGTATGCTGACTCCAAGGGGGCACAAAAATGAGCCAGAGACTCTCCGTTTTAAGGAGCCCCCGGTGAAGAAATCAGTGTAAGGCTCTGTTAGGCTGGAAAAGGAAAGCTTGGAGTGGCTAGGCTACCTACTCTTCTTTTTTAATTTTTAAAAACTTATTTTTTAAAAAATTTTATTCTATATTGGACTACAGTCGATATACAATGTGGTGTGAATTTCAGGTGTACAGCAAAGTGATTCAGTTGTACATATTTCTTTTTCAGATTCTTGTCCCATTTAGGTTATTATACAATATTGAGCAGAGTTTCCTGTGCTATACAGTAGGTCCTTATTTGTTATGTGTGTTAAATGTAGCAGTATGTATATGTCAGTCCCAAACTCAATCCCCATTTATACCTACCTCCTTTTTTCTCTTTTGATTACCATAAGTTAGTAAGTGTGAGAGTCTGGTTCTGTTTTATAAATAAGTTCATTTGTATCATTTTGTTTTATTAGATTCCACATATAAGTAATATTATATTATATTGGTCTTTCTCTGTCTGACTTATTTCACTTCGTATGATGATCTCCAGGGCCATTCGTGTTACTGCAAATGGCATTATTTCTATTCTCTGTCATGGCTGAGTAATATTCCATTGTATATATGTACGACATCTTTATCCACTCATCTGTTGGTGGACATTTAGGTTGCTTCCATGTCTTTGCTAATTTGAATAGTGCTGCTATGCATATTGGGGTGCCTGCATCCTTTTGAACCATGCTGTGATTTATGTCAAAAAGTGTTCTACCTATGTTTTCCTCTAAGGGTTTTATAGTATATGGTCTTACATTTATGTTTTTAATTCACTTTGAGTTTATTTGTGAGTCTGGTGTTGAGACTCTTATGTTGTAATTTCATTCTTTTACATGTAGCTGTCCAGTTCTCCCAGCACCATTTATTGAAGAGACTGTCTTTTCTCCACTGTATGTTCTTGCCTCCTTTATCATAGATTAATTGACCATAGGTGCGTGGGTTTATTTCTGGGCTTTCTGTTCTGTTCCATTTATCTGTATTTCTGTTTTTGGGCCTGTACCATACTTTTTTATACTGTAGCTTTTTAGTATGGTCTGAAGTCAGGGAGCCTGATTCCTCCAGCTCCATTTTTCTTTCTCAAGATTGCTTTGGCTATTCAGGGTCTTTGTGTTTAATTTAAAAAGTTAAAAATTTTTTTGTTCTAGTTCTGTTGAAAAAGGCCATTGGTAATTTGATAGGGATTGCAGTGAATCTGTGGGCTACATACCCTTGATAGTTGAAGAGTGTGAATATATTCCAGGATTACTCTGGATTACTCTGGAGGTTAGAACTGGCATCTGTAGCTGAGCTGAAGTTGCTGCTGTTGTTCAGTTGCTCAGTCATGTCCAACTCTTTGCAATCCCATGGACTGCAGCACTCCAGGCTTCCCTATTCCTAACCGTCTCCTGGAGTTTGCTGAAACTCATGTTCATTGAGTCGGTGATGCCATCCAACCATCTCATCCTCTGTCGTCCCCTTCTCCTCCTGCGCTCATCTTTCCCAGCATCAGGGTCTTTTCCAGTGAGTCTGCTCTTTGCATCAGGTGGCCAAAGTATTGGAGCTTCAGCTTCAGCATGATTCCTTCCAATGAATATTCAGGATTGATTTCCTCCAGGATTGACTGGCTTGATCTCCTTGCTGTCTAAGGAACTCTCAAGAGTCTTCTCCAACACCACAGTTCAAAAGCATCAATTTTTCCATGCTCAGTCTTCTTTATGGTACAACTCTCACATCCATACATGACTACTGGAAAAACCATAGCTTTGACTAGAAAGACCTTTGTTGGCAAAATGATGTCTCTGCTTTTTAATACTCTGTCTAGATTGGTCATAGCTTTTCTTCCAAGGAGCAAGCATCTTTTAATTTCATGGCTGAAGTCACTGTTTGCAGTGATTTTGTAGCCCAAGAATATAAAGTCTGTCACTGTTTCCATTGTTTCCCCATCTATTTGCCATGAAGTGATGGGACCAGATGCCATGGTCTTAGTTTTCTGAATGTTGAGTTTTAAGCCAACTTTTTCATTCTCCTCTTTCACTTTCATCACGAGGCTCTATAGTTCCTCTTCACTTTCTGCCATAAGGGTAGTGTCATCCGCATATCTGAGGTTACTGATATTTCTCCCAGCAATCTTGATGACATCTTGTGCTTCATCCAGCCTAGTACTTCGCATGATATACTCTGCATATAAGTTAAATAAGCAAGATGACAATATACAGCCTTGACATTCTCCTTTCCCAATTTTGAACCAGTCTGTTGTTCCATGTCCAGTTCTAACTGTTGCTTCTTGACCTGCATACAGGTTTCACAGGAGGCAGGTAAGGTGGTCTGGTATTCCCATCTCTAACATTTTTCCACAGTTTGTTGTGATCCACACAGTCAAAGGCCTTATCGTAGTCAATGAAGCAGAAGTAGATGTTTTTCTGGAATTCTGTTGTTTTTTCTATGATCCAGTGGATATTGGCAATTTGATCTCTGGTTCCTCTGTCTTTTCTAAATCCAGCTTGAACATCTGGAAGTTCTCCATTCATATATTCTTGAGGCCTAGCTTGGAGAATTTTGAATGTTACTTTGCTAGCATGTGAAATGAGTGCAATTTATGGGGTAGTTTGAACATTTTTTGGTATTGCCTTTCTTTGGGATTGGGATGAAAACTGACCACCTCCAGTCCTGTGGCCACTGCTGAGTTTTCCAGATTTGCTGACATACTGAGTACAGCGGCATCTTTTAGAATTTGAAATAGCTCAGCTGGAATTCCATGACCTCCACTAGCTTTGTTCGTAGTGATGCTTCCCACTTGACTTCGCACTCCAAGATGTCTGGCTCTAGGTGAGTGATCACACCATCATGGTTGTCTGGATCATTAAGATCTTTTTTGTACAGTTCTTCTGTGTATTCTTGCCATCTCTTCTAAATGTCTTCTGCTTCTGTTAGGTCCATACTGTTTGTGTCCTTTATTGCGTCCATCTTTGCATGAAATATTTCCTTGGTATCTCTAATTTTCTTGAAGAGACCTCTAGTGTTTCCCATTCTATTGTTTTCCTCTATTTCTTTGCAGTGTTCACTTAGGAAGGCTTTCTTATCTCTCTTTGCTATTCTTTGGAACTCTGCATTCAGATGGGTATAGCTTTCCTTTTCTCCTTTGCCTTTCACTTCTCCTCTTTTCTCAGCTATTTGTAAGGCCTCCTCAGACAACCATTTTGCCTTTTTGCATTTCTTTTTTTTTTTTCTTTTTTTTTAAATATGGAACGCTTCACGAATTTGCGTGTCATCTTTGCGCAGGGGCCATGCTAATCTTCTCTGTATCGTTCCAATTTTAGTATATGTGCTGCCGAAGCAAGCACCTTTTTGCATTTCTTTTTCTTGGGGATGGTTTTAATCACCACCTCCTGTACAATATTATGAACCTCCATCCATAGTTCTTCAGGGACTCTGTCTGTCAGATCTAATGCCTTGAATCTATTTGTCACTTGCACTGTATAATTATAAGGGATTTAATTTAGGTCATACCTGAATGGCCTAGTGATTTTCCCTACTTTCTTCAATTTAAGTCTGAATTTTGCAATAAGGAGTTCATGCTCTGAGCTACAGTCAGCTCCTGGCCTTGTTTTTGCTGATTGTATAGAACTTCTCCAACTTTCGCTTCAAAGAATATAATCAATCTCATTTCAGTATTGACCATCTGGTAATGTCTATGTGTAGAGTCGTTTCTTGTGTTCTTGGAAGAAGGTGTTTACTATGACCAGTGCATTCTCTTGGCAAAACTCTGTTAGCCTTTGCCCTGCTTCGTTTTGTACTCCAAGGCCAAACTTGCCTGTTACTCCAGGTATCTCTTAACTTGCCACTTTTGCATTCCAGTCCCCTATGATGAAAAGAACATCTTTTTTGGGTGTTAGTTCTAGAAGGTCTTGTAGGACTTCATAGAACTGTTCAACTTTAGCTTCTTTGGCATTAGTGTTTGGGGCATAGACTTGGATTACTATGATATTGAATGGTTTGCCTTGGAAGCGAGCCAAGATCATTCTGTTGTTTTTGAGATTGCACCCAAGTACTGTATTTCAGACTCTTTGGTTGACTATGAGGGCTACTCCATTTCTTCTAAGGGATTCTTGCCCACAGTAGTAGATATAATGGTCATCTGAATTAAATTTGCCCATTTCGGTCCATTTTAGTTCATGGATTCCTAAAATGTTGATGTTCAGTCTTCCTGAGTTGAAATAACGGAAAGCAATTTGGAGGCTATTATGTCAGGTATGAGAGCTTCCCACATGGTGCAGTAGTAAAGAATCTGCTTGCCAATGCAGGAGACATAAGAGACACAGTTTCAATCCCTGGGTTCGGAACATCCCCAGGAGGAGGAAATGGCTACCCACTCCAATATTCTTGCCTGGAGAATCCCATGGACAGAGGAGCCTGGCAGGCTACAGTCCATGGGGTTGCAGAGTCAAACATGACTGAGTGACTGAGTATGCATATGTGCATGTCAGTTATGAAGTTATTTTTGCTAATGCCAAACCCATCCTTTTAGACTCTGCCTTTTGATGAAGGGTCTGGGGCTCTGAAAACCATGTTTCTCCTTTGCCATTGGGATCCTGTTAAGTTCTGTCAGGACACATGGAAGGGAGCCTGGGGAGCAGGAGGAAGGATAGGGACATGCAGTCTGGTTCACCATTACTGATAGCGTCATCCAGCAGTGGCCCTCCACCGTGACAGTAGCAATTGATTCTAGCATCCAGCTTTTTCCAGCCCTCCCAGGGCAAATACGGCCCTTCAGAGGTTGTCAGCACTGGGTGACTGCCCCCTCAGACATCTCAGTCTCAGGTCCACAGGGCTCTCCTCCAAGCTTATGAAGTCCCAGCGACAGCCAGGCTTCCTTCCTCAGAGGTCTCAGTCCGGGCTTACTGGGGAATCATCTAAGCCTCTAGGCTTCAGTAGCCCCTCCTTTTCCCTCTGTGTCCCAGCCTTTCATGAGGTTATTATCTGTGCTACCTCAGAGTCCCCTTTTAGCTTTGTCAGTTATCTGATACCTATTTATCCAGTTTCTTACGAAAAATTCCTTCCATTGAAACCCCTAGTGTGGATTCTGTTTTTTCCACTGGACCCTGACTTAGCTACTATCAAGAAAGTTTCATTTAATACTTATATATATTATTTACTGTGTGGAAGACATTGTTTTGAGCTCTTTGATAAATAGCTCATTTAAACCATGACAACATTCTCTGGCAGGTACTGGTGGGAAACCAAGATACAGACAGGTTAGGTAATTTGACCAAGATGGTGTGTGCGTGCGTGTGTGTGTGCTAAGTTGCTTCAGTTGTGCCTGACTCTTTGTGACCCCATGGACTGTAGCCCACCAGGCTCCTCTGTCCATGGGATGCTCCAGGCTAGAATACTGGAGCGGGTTGCCATGCCCTCCTCCTGGGGATCTTCCTGACTCAGGGATCAAACCTGCCTCTCATTATGTCTCCTGCATTGCAGGCAGGTTCCTTACCACTATCGTCACCTGAGAAGCCCCAACCGAAGTCACGCAGATAGTAAATTCGGACCTAAGCTTTGGACCAAACACTTCTGGCTTGAGTTCCTACTCTCGCCCATTTTCTCTCTGTTGCTGTGACTAGCAGCAGTGCCCAGACGAGAGTCGAGGACAGCTAACTACGTTCTAGCGTTCCCCTCCTACCATGCTGAAGGGAGCGCAGATTGCCACTCTAGGCTGGATTCGCATTTGGCGAGCCTGCCAACATGTGGATGCTAATTCATATTACATTTTTATAAACTTCCTGTCACCTACCTCAAGAAGTACTATGTTATATTCATTTACTACCTGTAGTTAAAAGTTCCCCAGGGCCTTGCCTGGTTTCTGGCACTGTGCAGAGTGGATACTCCAAGATGCATTTAAAGAGAGGCTGAGTATATAATTACTGTTAGTAATCATAGTAGCAGCAACAACTAATATTTATATTAATCATTAAAAAGATTTTAACATTTAAAATATTTTTAATTAGGATAAAATACACATAACAAATGTTACCATCTTAACCGTTTTGAAGTGTACAGAGCAGCAGTGTTAAGTATATTCCTGGCGTTGTGCACCCAGCCTGCGGAAGTTTTCCACTTTACAAAACTGAAACTCTGTGTCCATGAAGGAATAGCTCCCTGTTTCCCACTCCCTCCAGCCCCTGGGAAATAGATATATTAGTCTACTTTTTGTTTCTAAGAATGACTCTTCTAGAAACCTTATATAATATATATGACTTTGCATAACTAACTAATTTTACATTCTTAATCCTATTTGACTACAACAGTAATCTTATAAGCAGGTATGACAGAGCCTTTTAGAGAGAGGCCTGGACCATTTCCATTTTTTTTTTTAGGCTCTGCAGATACTAAGAAATGAAAAACCAAGATTATAACAATTGTGGTATATTTAAATTTTTATAACATAGAATAAATGAATGCTTTTAAAAATGCAATGCCCTGTGCTTGGCCCAGACAAAATTTATTTTAAAAAATCTTCTAGAATGTGCCATGGAAGGTGGCACAGAAATTATACATCAGCTTCAAAGTGGAGGATGGACATTTTCCTCTTGATAGCATTTCTCTGCAGTTGAATGTATGTTCATTTTGAGATAATGTCAGGATCTAAATGTGGAGCACATCTTTCATGTGAGGCTCAGGTGAAATGACCTTTTCTCTTTTCCAACCCTTCCTGTTGGGAAAGTCCATGGGGTAGATGTCATCCCCATTTTTACAGACTGGAAGAGTGTCAGGAAACATGGTTCATACTTGACGATATGACAGCAAATTCGGTGGTAGGGTCAAGACCTGAACTCAGACCTGAGCTCAGAGCCTAAACACTCCAAGCGCCAAGCCTACCTGACCAGGGCTGTCCACGTTTGGGTTCACGACAGCACAGTAGATGTTACTAAGGTTGCTTGCTGTAAAGGGTGCTGCTGGTTTCTGCTGAGCATGCTGGTTGAAATGGGCTGTCTTGGAGGTATTGAGACCTCAGGCTCTCGGAGCAGTCAAGAAGAGGTTTGCAGAACAGAGGAAAATCAAGAGCAGGATGGCACACACACACACACACACACACACACACACAGGAATATTACTCAGCCATAAAAAGGAACGAAATTGGACCATTTGCAAAGACATGGATGGACCTAGAATCTGTCATACAGAATGAAGTAAGTCCGAAAAACAAAATATTTTATATGAATGCATATATGTGAAATCTAGAAAAACAGTACAGATGACCTTATTTGCAAAGCAGAAATAGAGAGGCAGACATAGAGAACAAATATATGGATACCAAGGGGGAAAGAGGGGTGGAAGGAATTGGGAGATTGGGTTTGACACTTATACACTGTGTTGATACTGTGTACAAAATTTTTTAAAAATAGAAAATTTTCATAATTAAAAAAAGAGTTGGGGGTGTGACTGAGGAGGAAGGAGTTGCGTGAAATTATTTCCACCTTCCCTTCAGACCCTGCAGCACACGGCTGAGCCCAAACCATCAGCGCCTCTACTCTCTGGGGGCGGCTGTCTGGGCTGCACTATCATTCCCACATCCTTTCATTTGCAGCAGCCTGCCGCTGGTTGTTGGGCAGCCGCAGCTTAATTTGAGCGACTGGGCTCTGGTTTCCTAAGGAAAACAGTCCGGGCCCCCTCAGCCATCCATCAGTATTCTCTTCAGTCCCCCGACAGCTGCTCACTGCGGCTGGCTCAACCTGCACTGACCTCATCTTCTCACACGGAGCAGAGGAGGGTTTGGAGAAATTAGTTATATTAGTGACTCCCCGAAACACTCCGTTTACTTGTGATATGACAAATATTTCAGCCATTAGGATCTCTCTATCTCTTATCATCTTAAATGCACTCACTTACATTCCAAATCACTACTTAATTTAAAAGCCTATTTGTCAAGATTGTCGCAGGCCCAGGGAGAAGGAGAGACAGACACTCAGCTCTGGCTGGAATAGAATCAGACTTGGAACCTTGATTGAATCTTTCTCTCCAAGACTTATGCTCAGTCAGGTACGATCTAAACATGTAAGAAGCAAGAAACTTAAAGGGAAACCCACACCGGAGATGTTGATAAGCTCTGCTTTGAAGTGGCCATGTGGCCTGGTGACCTTGAGCAAATGACTTTATTGCTGGAAGTCCTTGTGTGTGCGCCCCGACCCCCAGGTATAGTGACTCATTCAGTGAACATTTATTGAACGCCTTGGATATGCTGAGGATACAAAGATGGATGATGAGCAAGTCCCTGTGCTCAAAGCTGTTCCCAGTTTATTATTAGCAGTAAACATTTATTGAGCACTTTCTGTTTGCCACCTAAGCTAAACACTGTTAGAGTCAGCCCTTCCTTGCCAGAGATTCTGCATCCCGGGTGTGGAGGGCTGGCTGTACTAGGCTATTCTATATAAGGGACTTGCTGTGCTGTGCTTAGTTGTCAGTCGTGTCCGACTCTTTGTGACCTTTGGAATGTAGCCCACAAGTCTCCTCTGTCCATGGGACTTTCCAGGCAAGAGCACTGGAGAAGGTTACCACTTCCTTCTCCAGCGGATCTTCCCGACTCAGGAACTGAACACGAGTCTCCTGTGTTCCCTGCACTGCAGGCAGATTGTTTATCCAGTGGGCCATCAGGGAAGCTCATAAGAGACTTGAGCATCCATGAATTTTGGTACCTACGGGGGTCTTGGAACCAGTCTCACACAGATACCGTGGGATGGCTGTATGTGCTTTTTTATTTTAGTCTGCCCCAGAATCTTAGGTAATACACTTTATTCCCATTTTATAAATGAGAAGACTAGTCTCTTTAATATCCATAATATTACACACTATGCAATACTGTCTCCCCTCAAAAAACTTCTAGTGGAATTTGTAAATGGAAAGTTTTTTTCACACAAAAGGTAGCATTTATACACACACACACACACACACACACACACACATATATATGTTCCACATCTTGCTTTTTTCACTTGGTTTATCCTGAATCTCTCTCTACATCAGCATATACAAATCTATCTCATTACTCTTTACAGCTTCTCTGTAGTCCATTGCATGCATGTACCATACTTATTCAACTAGACATTAATGGACATTTGAATCATTTCTGATCATTTGTAATGATATGTAATACTGCAAGGGCCTCCCTGGTGGTTCAGCCATAAAAGAATTCTCCTGCAGTGCAGGAGATGAGGGTTCAATCCCTGAGTCAGGAAGATCCCCTGGAGAAGGAAACGGCAACCCACTCCAGTATTCTCGCCTGGGAAATCCCATGGACAGAGGATCCTGGCAGGCTACAGTCCACAGGATCACAAGAGTCAGACACAATTTAGTGAATAAATAACACCATCAAATAATACTGCAAAGATTAACTTTGTGTAAGTCATTTGAAATGTTTGCTAATGTATCTTTAGGGTAGATTCCTAGTAGTGAGATTTCTGGGTCAAAGGGTTAATGCACATATTTTTCTACATGTTTACAAATCTCCTTCTAATAATATAGTGATGCCTTTTTGAGCCCCCAGTAACAACAGATGAGTACCTATTTCTCTACAACTTCATCAATAGAATATACTCTCCAACTTTGAGGGCTTTGCCAATCTGATAGATATAAAGCCATATCTCATTATAGTGAATCTTACTGTGTATCGATGACAGTGTTGATTTTTCTGCCTGTTCAGATCTTTGCACGGACTTTTAAGTATTGAGTTGGCCAAAAAGTTCGTTTGGGTTTTTCCATAACATTTTAGCCTGAAGGAACTTTATGGCCAACCCAGTATATTGTCATACAATAATAATGTCAGAATAGCCAGTGAGGTAAGGGACTGGTATCATTACTTGATCATTATAAAGATGAGAAAAACGGCAGGTTAGAGAGGGTAAGTAATTTACCCAAGGTTACACAGCTAATGTGTAACTGAAGTCACACCCCTAACTGTCCAGCCAGGTAGATTCTCTATGGATATATTTCCAGGAGTGAAATTTGGAGCTCCAGGATTTTGGTTTTAATAAAGGGTCAGAATGTTGATGTCACATCCCTGACACAGGGCTGCTTTAGCAGGTTCTGCCATGACTGGGCCTGGCAGAGGGAAGGGGGGCCTGAGCTCATGAAGAGGAGGATGGTCCCTGATGTGTCACCGAGCAGCACCCAGCCCACTGGGGTCTTTGAGTCTCACTGGTAGAGGACAATGGCGAGAGACCTGCAACCTATTTAATTCTGTTAGAGAATCAGTGAGGTGCTTGATGAAGCCATTAACTGGGGTTCGTGTCTCCATTCTACTTATAAGACTCCAGGAGGGCAAATGCTGATGGAAATTTATTGATTTCTTTTTCTGCCTTTACCGAATGGGTCAAAACCATGGTCTAACACCGCTGGTTCCAATTAAAATCACCTGTTAGCTTACAAAGGTTGGCCCTTTCCACCCTCCCCCTTGTCCCCCATTTAAAAAGGGTTTAAAAGATTTTCATTTAATTGATTTGCTGTAAAATGCCCTTTACAATTACCCAGATAAACTAGGCATCACCTGTGGAGTAAGAGCCAATTTGAGCTGTTTATCAAGACTTTGCCTCTGGCCCCTTCTCACCCTGGGATCTTGAGTCTCTGTATTGATAGCTTGCATCTGTCAACACTGGATATTTTTAGTGGGCTGCAGAAAGCTTTTAGGGAGATGTGGATGGTGGGGCTGCATCTTTGAGCAGGTGAAGAAGCATGATGGGTTTTTTTTTTGTTTGTTTGTTTGAAGTGAGAATGCCCTATTGTGCTGAAAACAAGTTCAGAAAATCAGCCCTGGCCCCGTATGCCTAAAAATAGTCAGAGTGGACCCCATTTAAAAGCCAGGCAGTGGAGCTCACGAAACTGGGAAGGCAGGCAATGGATAAAACCAAGTAACAGAATTTGCCCAGATTCTCTTGGTTTGGGTTTCATATGAATGCATTTAATGTTAGGAGGGAGCAGCTGAGGAGCTTTTGTGAGAGTTGTCTGTGAAGTGACATGTGTATTCTTTGAGCTGATGGGGGCAGGTGGAAGTTTCACGGGGTGGGAAGCGAAAAAAGCAGGACCCAGGGTGTTTTTTCTAGATCTTGTGTATTTCTGAAGCCATATTCTCGAATCCACTTAATCATGGAAACTGTATCAGTTCTGGCTAAAGAATTATGAAAAGAAATTGATGCTAGAAAGCAAAAGATAGGCAAATATGGCAGAGCAAAGATATTGCCAAGTGTAGACCAATAATGAAACTGATCATGGCAAAGTTCTAGAATATATTATGAAAAAAATGTTTTGTGACATTTTTGAAAGAAGACCTATCTTTGAAAGAAGATGGTGGGTCACTGAGAATGAGTTAGGGGCTTCCCTGGTGGCTCAGTGGTAAAGAATCTGCCTGTCAATGCAGGAGACATAATTCAATCCCTGATCTAGGAAGGTCTCCTGGAAAAGGATATGGCAACTCACTCCAGTATTCTTGCCTGGAAATCCACACGGACAGAGGAGCCTGGTGGGCTACAGTCCGTGGGGTCGCAAAGAGTCAGACACGACTTAGCGATTAAACAAAAACAACGTTCTCACCAACAAAGCCTCCAGTTAGACACAACTTAGGGACTGAACAGCAAGAATGAGGTATAATTTCTACTCTGACTGTTATCTAACAGGGACATGTTCTAGACACAGGAAGTCTTGATGTAATAGAGTGGTTGAAGAGAATAAATAACAGAATATTTACGAAAGTCCTTGGCACGTGGTAGATGCATGATGAATACTAGTTGCGCTACTTTAGACTCTCAATCCATCATTGTCAAAGTATTTTGAAAACTTGTCTGCTTTTGCCATCTCTGCTTCCTCCTTGCCTTCATTCCTGACTCTGGTGTGAACCCTGCTGTCCACTAACACTGTCCTCTGGTTATTTCCAAAGACCACCTAGTCACTAAATGCTATGAATAGTCTCCGTTATTGTTTTGCTTGAACTCTTTGAGAATTTTGACATTGTTAGTGTCTCTTTTCGGAGAAGGCAATGGCACCCCACTCCAGTACTCTTGCCTGGAGAATCCCATGGACTGAGGAGCCTGGTGGGCTGCAGTCCATGAGGTTGCTAAGAGTCGGACACGACTGAGAGACTTCACTTTCACTTTTCACTTTCATGCATTGGAGAAGGAAATGGCAACCCACTCCAGTGTTCCTGCCTGGAGAACCCCAGGGACAGGGGAGCCTGGTGGGCTGCCGTCTATGGGGTCGCACAGAGTCGGACACGACTGAAGCGACTCAGCAGCAGCAGCAGTAGTGTCTCTTTTCTCTCCAAAACGTCTTCTTCCCTTGGATTCTCTGACATCACACTTTCCTGGGTCTCTTCTCTTCTATCTTCCCACTTTTCAAACTCTTTGGCCTGCCACCATTTCTACACTGATCCTTAACCAACAGTGTTACCCAAGGTACTTGGCTAGATTCCATTTCCCACTCTTCTTCACAGTGACTCCAAAACAATTCCTATTCAACTTTCATCAAGGTGGACAACTGAATGTGCGCATGCTAAGGCGCTTCAGTCGTGTCCAACTCTGCGACCCTATGGACTACAGCCCGCCACACTCCTCTGTCCATGGGGTTCTCCAGGCAAGAATGCTGGAGTGGGTTACCATGACCTTCTCCAGAGGATCTTCCTGACCCAGGAATCAAACCTACATGTCTTATGTCTCCTGCATTGGCAGGTGGGTTCTTTACTACTAGCACTGCCTGGGAAGCCTAGATAACTGGATACCCACACAAAATAATGAATTTAGACCCCTATTTCATGCCATGTACAAAAATTAACTCAAAACTGATCAGAGTCCTAAATATAATTGCTAAAACTGTAAAACTCTTAGAAGAAAACATAGTGTAAATGTTTGTGAACTTGGATTTGGTCAGTGGTTTCTCAGCTGTAACACCAAAAACAAAAGCAGCAAGAGAAATATAGACAAACAAGACACCATCAAAATTAAAAGCTATTACATGTTAAAAGATGTTATCAAGAAAATGAAAGACAACCAACAACCAAAGGAATAGGAAAGAGATTTTACGAATCATACGTATGATGAGGGATTTGTATCAAGAATTTGGAAAGAACTCTTAACAACTCAGTGATAAAAAGAAAAATAGCCCAATTTAAATATATGGAAAAGATATATATAGACATGTCTTCAGAGACGATATACAGATACCCAAGAAGCACATGGAAAGATGCTCAACACCATTACCCATCAGAAAAATGCACTCTAATCCACAAGATACCATTTCATATTGACTAGGATTGAAAAATTGGAACCCTTATGCAGTGGTGTGAATGTGAAATAGTGCAGCTGCTTTGTTTTAGTTTGTTTGTTTCTTTTCTGGCCATGTCTTGAGGCTTGCAAGATCTTTGTTCCCTGACCAGGGATTGAACCTGGGCCTGAAGCAGTGAAAGAACTGAGTCCTAACCACTGGACCACCAGGAAATTCCCATAAAATGGTACAGCTGCATTGGGAAGCAGTCTAGCAGTACTTCAAAAAGGTAAACATAGAGTTACCATATGACTCTGGAATTTCACTCCTACTTATATACCCAAGAGAAATGAAAATATATGTCTACACAAAAATCTGTACACAAATGTACATACCAGTATTATTGATAATAGCCAGAAAGTGTCAACAACTCAAACACCCTTCAACTGATGAAGGGTAGATAAAATGTGGGCTGTCCACACAATGGAATATTATTCAGCCAGAAAAAGGAATGATGTGCTGAACATAGATGAACCTTGAGCGCATTGTGCTAGGTGAAAGAAGCCAGTCACAAAAGACTACATTAATTCTATTTATATGAAATATCTAGACTATGCAAATCTGTAGAGACAGAAAGAAGATTGGTGGTTGCTTAGGATTGAGGGAGGGGTTTGAGGGAAGAGGTCTGGGGAGAAATGTGGACTGATTGCTAAAGGGTATGGGATGACAAAAACGTTCTAAATTGATGGTGGTGTTAGATGCACATCTCTATAAGTCATTGAATTGTACACTTAATTTTTTAATTTATTTTTTACTTGGCCACAGCATGTCTTAGTCGCAACATGTGGAATTTTCATTGCATCATCATGTGGGCTCTTTCATTGTGGCGCAGTGTGGAAACGGTTCTGGCACTTGGGCTCAGTAGTTGCGGTGCATGGTCTTAGTTGCCCTACAGCATGTGGGATCTTGTTCCCTGGCCAGGGATCAAACCCATGTCCCCTGCATTGCAAGGTGGACTCTCAACCACTGGACCACCAGGAAGTCCCGAATTATACACTTTAAATGGGTGAATTGTGTGTATGTGAGTTATATCTGAGTAAAGATGTAGAGCGTTCATATCTTAGGGAGAAGTAAATTGATTCAGGCTACTAAGTATCTTTCAAATCTGTCAATTTCTCTCTGTCCAGCCTGCCACCCTCTCCTATTTCAGTTCAGTTCAGTTCAGTCGCTCAGTCGTGTCTGACTCTTTGCGACCCCATGAATCAGAACACGCCAGACCTCCCTGTCCATCACCAACTCCCAGAGTTCACTCAAACTCAAGTCCATAGAGTCGGTGATGCCATCCAGCCATCTCATCCTCTGTTGTCCCCTTCTCCTCCTGCCCCCAATCCCTCCCAGCATCAGAGTCTTTTCCAATGAGTCAACTCTTCACATGAGGTGGCCAAAGTACTGGAGTTTCAGCTTTAGCATCAGTCCTTCCAATGAACACCTGGGACTGATCTCCTTCAGAATGGACTGGCTGGATCTCCTTGTAGTCCAAGGGACTCTCAAGAGTCTTCTCCAACACCACAGTTCCAAAGCATCAATTCTTTGGTGCTCAGCCTTCTTCATAGTCCAACTCTCGCATCCATACATGACCACAGGAAAAACCATAGCCTTGACTAGACGAACCTTTGTTGGCAAAGTAATGTCTCTGCTTTTCAATATGCTCTCTAGGTTGGTCATAACTTTTCTTCCAAGGAGTAAGCGTCTTTTAATTTCATGGCTGCAGTCACCATCTGCAGTGATTTTGGAGCCCCAAAAAATAAAGTCTGACACTGTTTCCCCACCTATTTGCCATGAAGTGATCACCACAAAAGCCGGCTGACTGGCTGTAATTATAATAATAAGCGATCTTGTGGAGAGATACTTTGAGACTATGTAAATACCCTGCTCCCAGTCATATGTTGACCTGCAAATTTTAGCATCCCTCGACGATGCTTCCGTGAAACAGTTACTGCTCTGGTGCTTGCAGTTGGTGATGCTCCATTTCCATCCTTTCTTCTACGTTTATTAACTGCAGGGCATAGTAAGAAAGAACAGTCCCATTTCCTCCATTTATCTATTTATTTATTCAGTCATCTATTCATATTAATATGGACTCTTGAATAGTATTTTATTCTGTAGATTGTAATTGCTTGTTACCATTTCTTACTTTGTTGCCCACATTACCCAAGATTTTGAAACTCCATTAATTAGCGTGTGTCATTTCAATATGTCCCCATGATATTTTGAGTCCTTCCTTACTTGCTGATGTCCCATGTTCATGCTGTACTTCCCCTGCTCCAATCATGCCATCAGCCATCTCTTTAAATAGGCCTGATCCCTTTTTATTGAAGAGTAATATTTAGAAACAAAGTTCTGGACACTAAGGCCTTATTGCTACTACAGTGTCGTTTCTTCACTCAGTGGGCACAGCTAGGAAATACACACACATGCGATATACACGCACCTGGACTTATTTTCACATCTGTCTATTAAAAACATGACTTTTTACTGATACCTCTCATTTCATTCCAGCACTTAACATTCATTTCATACCTTTTCCCTTTCTATTTGTGATTACTTTCTCTGACAGTACAAAAATCTGGTGCTTATTAATAACAATATATTTACTTATTTACTCAAACCTAAATTATACAAAAAGCAATTTTAGAATTCCTAACCTACAACCTATTGGAAAAACAAACTTCAAGTACCATGCTATGTACTCTTTAGCCTTAGAGTACATAGTTTAAATTACTGTCTAAAGTTACTTAGGGTGACTTTTTTTTTTCTTCACATTCTTTATTGTGGTTATGTTATTAACTTGTAATAAAATCAACTTTTTTAAAAAAGTGAACAATATTTGTAAAAATATTTTGAAAAAGCAAGATATATATGGGTTGTTTGGAGAAGGCAATGGCACCCCACTCCAGTACTCTTGCCTGGAAAATCCCATGGACGGAGGAGCCTGGTAGGCTGCAGTCCATGGGGTCACTAAGAGTCGGACACGACTGAGCGACTTCACTTTCACTTTTCACTTTCATGCATTGAAGAAGGAAATGGCAACCCACTCCAGTGTTCTTGCCTGGAGAATCCCAGGGATGGCGGAGCCTGGTGGGCTGCCGTCTATGGGGTCACAGAGTCGGACACGACTGAAGCGACTTAGCAGCAGCAGCAGCATATGGGTTGTTTCTCTCTTATAACCCGGAAAGCTTGGAGAAATATGCCGAGGCTGGGTACTCCTAGGAAGATGCCTGCAGGTTCTTCTGTAGGGAAATTCAAACCCTGATCACTTCCTGTCCTCCTCCTTTCACCCATACCCGGCTCTGCTCCTGTGTTGCCTGTTTCTTTAATGCTCTGGTAGGTGCTTTCAAGTCCTGAATTTCAATCCAGCCTACCTCCTCTGAGCTCCCCGTGGCTTTGGCCTCAGCTCAAGTAAAACCTTTTGATACCTGTAATACCACCTTCACCTGTGGGGAGTTTTCCATACCCAGCATCAGTCCTACCTGTATGAAATATCTTAATTCAACTCCAGTTTTCTTTCTTTTGAGTTGAGGAGCCACCAGGTGGCGCCTCAGAGTCCACAGCAGTCTCATTTTAAGAGTGCTTCTGGAGTGGTGAGTTAGGCTTTAGGAAGCGATGGCCTTCCTGAGAAGAGGAGAGACATTCTCATTGTATTTTTAATTTAGTTAAAAATTTTCTTGCCATTTAGGTCTTCAGCTCAGCTCTTGGCAAAGAAAAGAAGTCTCTGTCCAGTCTTTGCCTAGAAACCATGGGCTCCTTCCCTTTTCCTTTTGTTAAAACTTCCTCCAAAAGGATAAACAAACTTTTCTTGTTTGTTAGCAGCCGTAATGGTTTACCTGCAGAGGGTGGCGGGACTCTGCAGTAAGTGTGACTCTGGGCTTTGGTCTGTTAGCCTCTGCAGAAAAAGCTTAGCCAGGACTTCAAGAGGCTGGAATTCATGTAGGACCTCCACCACTATCTGCACCTCCTTGAGGAGTCACTGAGCTGTCCTGGACTTCAGTTTTCTTATGTGTAAGATTAAGGGATTACTGAATTCTGTGGCCTCAAACACAAATCCCTCAGGAGCTGGGGGTGTTGGTGGGGATAACATAAATCTATGTTGTTGTCGTTCAGTGGCTCAGTCATGTCCAGCTCTCTGTGACCCCATGGACTGCAGCATGCCAGGCCTCCCTGTCCCTCACTATCTCCCGGAGTTCACCCAAGTTCATGTCCATTGAATAGGTGATGCCAACCAACCATCTCATCCTCTGTTAGCCCTGTCTCCTCCAGCCCTGAATCTTTTCCAGCTTCAGGGGCTTTCCCATCAGTCCCATCACTTGTTTCCCAGAGCCTCCAGATAGGAGCCCAGATATACAGAAACCTTGATTTTGGCCTTGTAAGACTTCAAGCAGAGGACCCAGTCCAACTTGCCTGGATTTTTTACTATTAGAACCATGAGAGAATAAGTGGGTGCTGTTTTAATCCAAGTGTCAGGTAATTTGCTACGAAGCAATAAAAACCTAGTGTAGACACTCAGCCAGCACTGTGGAGAGACCTACATGGAGCGAAGCTAAGGTTCCAGGTGTAAGTCAGCATCAGCTTGCCGCATGGGGGTGAGCCTTCCGGTGCAACCTCAGCATCTTGACGGCAGCCTTGCAAGAGATCCTGAGCAGAAACGCCCAAGCAGTGGCTCCCTGATTCCTGACTCACAGAAATCACAAGAAATCATGCTTGAAAGTCACTGAGTGTGGAGATGCCCTCCCGCAGCCCCGCCTCAGAATTCCTGCCTTGGATTCTTAGAATCTAGAGTTGCCTGAGTCGCTCTGGTGAGTGAGCTTAAGAGCAAACTAGGTGGACTTCCCTGGTGGTCCAGTGGTTGAGAATCTGCCGGCCAATGCGGAGGACACAGGTTCGATCCCTGCTCCAGAGTCTGTGCGTCTCAACAAGAGAAGCCCCCACCATGAGAAGCCTGTGCACCACAGCTGGAGAGCAGCCTCTGCTCACCGCAACTAGAGAAAAGCCCACACAGCCACAAAGAGCCAGTGCAGCCCAAAATAAATAAATACAATTTAAGGAAAAGAAAGCAAACGAAGCTGCCTTAGGAGGAAGATGAAAGAAAATTGTTTTGTTGTTTTTTTGGGTGGGAAGAAATATATTTACTTCACAAGCATATTGGTTGGTTGTTTCTTTAAAATATGGGCCATGCTTTTTGCCCAATTTAAGGTATTTTATTTTTATTGAAATATAGTTGATTTATAATGTTAATTTCTCAAGTGTATAGTAGTTATACATATATATTAATATATTTATTCTTTTTTACTTTCTCTTCCATTATAGGTTATTACAGAAGAGTAGAGTTCCCTGCGCTATGTAGTAGATTCTTCTTGGTTACCTATATTACATACAGAAGAGTGGGTCTGCTAACCCCCAATTCCTAATTTATTCTTCTCCCCACTTCCCTTTTGATGGTCATAAGTTTGTTTTCTATGTCTGTGAGCCTATTTCTGTTTTGTAAATAAGTTCATTTGTATCCTTACACAAATGTATTGTTAATTTAGTGATGATAGTATGAAAACAAAACACTGTAGTCCCTAAAAAGATAGGAAAAAAGCTCTCTAGATAGATGTGGAACACTGACCAAGATTGTTAATAGTAACAGGCAGCAGATCTATTTTTAAAGGAAAAGAGCCAGGTTCAGAACAGTGTGTCCTCTTAGCTATGACTGTTGTAAATATATACTGTCCTGGCATAGAGTATCTCTAGTAATAAAGATTACCTTTGGGGAAGATAACTGGATGGCTGGGGGCAGCGGTGGGAGGGAGCTCTCTTTTTACTGTGTATCTTTTGCACTTTTTAAGTCCATGTACATGTATTATCTATTAAAAATAAACTCCTTTATTGGAAAGAACAATATACTATTTCCTACTCCCCTTGCTTAACGTGCTCACACCTAGAACTCTCTGTACACACACCCCTTCCTTCCGCAGGTGCATCTGAACAGTTAGAAGAGAGCAGGTCTTCTCCCTTGTACCACAGAACCCAACTGTGCATATGCACGCAAGGCAGCCATGCGTCTGTCATACCCCCAGTCACCCCGTGCATGGACCCAACGAGAGTCCCATGTATGAATATGCATGCTTTTATGTACATTCATGCATGTGCATATATGTGTATATAGGCCTGTGTGCCTTTGACCAGCCCCCTTACTCTCTACCCTCACCTATGCCTGCTCCCGTGTGTGTACACCTGGATGGAGGCCTCCAATTACTAGGCAAAATAGGTCCTATTCAAAAGCACTGAAGGGGTCTAATTATAGGTGACTGTAAAACTCCAATTAGACAAGGACTCATTAGCTGCCAAACAACGGGGGAGAAAGCAGACCTGAAATTCAAAGACCTGAATGACAATTGCAGCCTCCCTGACAGTTAGGAGAGAGGGGCTTAATTGCCCTTTGAGAAAATGGGATGGGGTAGACAGGAAGGAGAGGGAGGCCCATAATCAGAGAAGGGGAATTCTGCAGAAAAGGCCTCCTCTGCTTGTTCTCCAGCATCAGCCTGGAGGCCCTTCCACTTGGCTTCCATTGCTGGTAGATGAAGAGAGGAACTGGGTTAGCTATTTATTTTTGGCTGTATCAGGTCTTAGTTGTGACGTGAGGGCTCCAGAATGCATGGGCTCAGTAGTTGCAGCGCACAGGCTTAGTTGCCCCACGGCACGGGGGATCTTAGTTCCTTGTTGTTGTTGTTGTTCAGTCGTTATGTCCGACTCTTTGCAGCCCCATGGACTGCAGCATCCCAGTCTTCCCTGTCCTTTAGTATCTCCCAGAGTTTGCTCAAACTCATGTCCATTGAGTCAATGATGCCATCTAACCATCTCATCCTCTGTTGCTCCCTTCTCCTCCTGCCCTCAATCTTTCCCAGCATCAGGGTCTTTTCCAATGAGGTGGCCAAAGTATTGGAGCTTCAGCAACAGTCCTTCCAATGAGTATTCAGGGTTGATGTCCTTTAGGATGGACTGGTTGGATCTCCTTGCAGTCCAAGGGACTCTCAAGAGTCTTCTCCAACACCACAGTTCAAAAGCATCAATTCTTTGGCACTCAGCCTTCTTTATGGTCCAGCTCTCACACCCCTACATGGCTACTGGAAAACCCATAGCTTTGACTATACCTGGGATCAAACCCACATCCCCTGCATTGGCAGGTGGATTCTTAACCACTGGACCACCAAGGAAGTCCCAGGAAGAGGAACTTGTGACTCCCATGTGCTCTCTCCTTCCTGCTCTCTGAGCTGCCTCAGGGCTCCCTCAAGAATCCTGGGGCCTTGGTCCCCTTCCACTCATCTAAATCCATTTTCTGGGCTGCAAGAATGCCTTATGGAGAGGGTTCACGTTCTAATCCTGACTCAGTCCCTCTGTACCTGTGTGATCTTTGTGAGCCAGTTACACTTAATGCATCTGTTTCCTCCATTACAAAATGGCCTAGTAATGTCTATTTTCCAGAATTGTGAACAAACACAGAATGGTAAATGAAAAAGTGCTCCATAAACTGCAAGTTGCTACACAATCATTGGCCATTATGGACCAGATCCACTGGACCAGATTGGACATCCCTGGAGGACAAGAGTCATGTCTAAGTCATCCTTGAGTTCAGACTCCAGCTATGGGTGTCTGACAGAATGGAATCGAAGAGTCATTATCACTGTGGCTTCAATGACAGACCAAAACAAATACGTCATCTTTACCCTGGTGTGAGCACATGGACAGAACATTTCACAGTGGGAAGGAGCTGTGGTGGCTGTACTTAGATCCTTACTGAGCACTTACTGTGTAGCAGGCATCATCTTAAGTCAACGTGCATTCATTTACTTGATCTTCACAGCATCCCTTAGGAGGGACCACATTGTCAGCATCCATTGTAAAGGAAATAAAGCATCAGATTTAGGAACTTACCCAAAGCTACACTGATGGTAATTAGAGGAACAGGTCTTGAACCACGGCAGTCTGGCTCCTCAGCCCATAATCTTTATATAGAGTTTAGGTACCACCTCACAGATGGTGAATTACATTTGGGGTTTGTGGCCTTTTTGAAGCCCTTGAGTTATTGTTATAGGCAACATCCCTTGAGTGCTTATAATACACTGGGTCCTATGTTAGGACTTTTACATGTTATCTCCTTTAATCCGCCCAAAAAACCTACAAATGCTATCTTTATTTTCTTGATTTTATAGATGAAGAAACTGAGGCCCAGAGAGGTGAAATGCATTACCCAAGATCACAGCAAGAGGTGAAGGTACAGGTGTACCTCATTTCATTGCACTTTGCAGATGTTGGGTTTTGTTTGTTTGTTTGTTTACAAATTGAAGGTTTGTGGCAACCCTGCATTGAGCAAGTCTATCAGTGCCATTTTTCCAAAAATGTTTGCTCACTTGTGTTTCCATATCACATTTTTAGTAATTCTTGCATTATTTCAAACTTTGTCATTATTATTTCATATTTTATTATTTATTTTGGAGATCTGTGATAGGTGATCTTTGATGTTACTATTGCAAAAAGATAATCACATGCTGAAGACAGATGATGGTTAGCATTTCATAGCAATAAAGTATTTTAAAATTAAGGTATATAGAGTGTTTTTAGGCATAATGTTGTTGCCCACTTAATAGAGTACAGTATGGTATAAACATAACTTTTTAAAAAATTGTAGTATTTTTGACTGACGATATTTGTTAGTCTTAGTACACTGTAGTGATTCAGTTATTTTTTTCTGAAAGTTTTTATTATAGGATATTACAAGATATTGTGTATTATTCCTTGTGTTACACAGTAAATCCTTGTTGCTTATCTATTTATGTATCAGTTCAGTTCACTTCAGTCACTCAGTCATGTCTGACTCTTTGTGACCCAATGAATCACAGCACGCCAGGTCTCCGTGTCCATCACCAACTCCCAGAGTTCTCTCAAACTCACGTGCGTTGAGTCGGTGATGCCATCTAGCCATCTCATCCTCTGTCGTCCCCTTCTTCTCCTACCCCTCCTGATGCTCCCAGCATCAGGGTCTTTTCCAATGAGTCAACTCTTCGCATGAGGTGGCCAAAGTATTGGAGTTTCTGCTTTAGCATCAGTCCTTCCAATGAACACCCAGGACTGATCTCCTTTAGGATGGACTAGTTGGATCTCCTTGCAGTCCAAGGGATTCTCAAGAGTCTTCACCAACATCACAGTTCAAAAGCATCATTTCTTTGGCTCTCAGCTTTCTTCACAATCTAACTCTCACATTCATACATGACCACTGGAAAAACCATAGCCTTGACTAGACGGACCTTTGTTGGCAAAGTAATATCTCTGCTTTTCAATATGCTATCTAGGTTGGTGATAACTTTCCTTCCAAGGAGTAAGTGTCTTTTAATTTCATGGCTGCAATCACCATCTGCAGTAATTTTGGAGCCCCCTAAAAAATAAAGTCTGACACTGTTTCTACTGTTTCCCCATCTATTTCCCATGAAGTGATGGAACCAGATGCCATGATCTTAGTTTTCTGAAAGTTGAGCTTTAGTTTGTATCTGTTAATCCCATACTCCCAATTTGTCCCTCCCTTCATCCCATTTGTAATCATAGCTTTATTTTCTATGTCTGTTTCTGTTTTCTACATAGATTCATTTATATTATTTTTAGATTCCACATATAAGTGATATAATATAGTATTTGTCTTTGACTTCACTAAATACAATATACTCTAGGTTAGCCATGTTGCTGCAAATGGCAATATTTCATTCCTTTTTATGGCTGAATAATATTCCACTATGTATCTGTACCACATCTTCTTAATCCAGTTGTCTATTGATAGGCACTTGGGTTGTTTCTGTATCTTGGCTATTGTAATTAGTGCTGCTGTGAACACTGGTGTACACGTATCTTTTTGAATTAAAAAAGTTTTTATTTTTTCTGGATATATATCCAGGAGTGGGATTGTAGGATCATATGGTAGCTCTATTTGTAACTTTTTCTGGAATCTTCATACTGTTCTCCATAGGGGCTGCACTAATCTACATTCCCACCAATAGTGTAGGAGGATTTCCTTTTCTCCAAACCCTCTCTGGCATTTACTATTAAAAAAAAAAAAAAAAAAAAAACGCTTTCATTTCTTTATTTTTAATTTTTGGCCACATAGCTTGTGGCATGTGTTTCATACATTGGTAATGCAGAGTCTTAACCACTGGAACACTGGGGAAATTATTTGTAGAATTTTTGATGATGGCCACTCTGACCAGTGTGAGGTGATACCTCATTATAATTTTCTTTAATTTTATATAAATTTCTAAAGTTTATATAATTTTTGGCTGTTCTGGGTCTTCGTTGCTGCACAGGTGTTTTTTCTAGTCATGGAGAGAAGGGGCTACTCTCTACTTGGGGTGCATGGGCTTCTCTTTGCAATGGCTTGTCTTTGTGGATCATGGGCTCTTGGGCATGGGGGCTTCAGTAATTGCAATTTCCAGGCTCTAGAGCATAAGCTCAGTAGTTGTGGCTCACGGGCTTAGTTGCTCTGTGGCATGTGGGATCCTCCCAGATCAAGGATCAATCCTGTGTTTCCTGCATTGGCAGGCAGGTTTTTTCTACCACTGAGCCACCAGGGAAGCCTGCATTGTAGTTTTGCTTTGCATTTCTCAAATAATTAGTGATTTTGAACATCTTTTCATGTGTCTGTTGGCCATCTATGTTTTCTTTGGAGAAATGTCTGTTTATGTCCTCTGCCAACTTTTTTTTTAAACATGGGCTATCTTTTTAAAAAAAATTATCATTTTTGGCTGCATTGGGTCTTGGTTGTAGCACATGGGGTTCTCTCTAGTTGTGGTACATGGGCTCAGTAGTTGCCTGGCAGCATGTGAGATCTTAGTTCCCCTACCAAGGATCAAACCCATGTTTCCTGCATTGGAAGGTAGATTCTTAACCACTGCACCACCAGGGAAGTTCCCTCTGCCAATTTTCTAATTGAGTTGTATTTTTTTTGGACATTGTTTTGTGAGCTATTTGTATATTTTGGATATTAACTTCTTGTTGGTCACTTCGTTCTCAAATATGTTCTCCCATTCTGTAGGTTGTCTTTTTGTTTTGTTGATGGTTTCCTTTGCTATGCAAAAACTCTTGATTAGGTCCCATTTGTTTATTTTTGCCTTTATTTCTTTTGCCTTGAGTGACTGATTAAGAAAATATTGCTATGATTTATTTCTGAGAATGTTTTGCCTATGTTCTCATCAAGGAGTTTTATGGTATCACATCTTATTTTTAGATCTTTAAACCATTTTGAGTTTATTTTTGTATATGATGTGAGGGAATGTTCTAGTTTCATTGATTTACATGTAGCCGTCCAGTTTCCCCAAGACCACTTGAAAAGACTGTCTTATCTCCATTGTATATTCTTGGCTCCTTTGTCATAGACTGATTAACAGTAGGCGCATGGGTTTATTTCTGAGTTTCCTATTCTGTTCCTTTGATCAGTATATCTGTTTTTGTGCCAATACCGTGCTGTTTTCATTACTGTGGCTTTGTAATATAGTGTGATGTCTGGAAGGGTTATACCTCCAGCTTTATTATTTGTCTTCAGGATTGCTTTGACAATTCTGAGTCTTTTGTGGTTCCATATGAATTTTAGAATTATTTGTTCTAGTTCTGTGAAAAGGGTCATGGGTATTTTGATAGGGATTGCATTAAATCTATAGGTTGCTTTGAGTATTGTAACCATTTTAACAAGATTAATTCTTCCAGTCAAAGAGCATGGGATATCTTTCCATGTCTTTGAGTCATCTTCAGTTTCCTTTATCAATGTTTTACAGTTTTCAGCATATAGGACTTTCACCTCCTCGGTTAATAAACAATTTTTATATGTGTTGGGAAGCAAAAAACTCATGTGACTTTATTGAGATAGTCTCTTTATTACAGGTCTGGAGTCAAACTTGCAGTATTTCTGAGGTGCGCCTGTAGAGTTAAAGTTGGAACTGTGTTAGTCTGACTCAGAGCCTATATCCTAAACCTCATGATATTTTGTAATTACTTTGCAAAAGCAGCCACCTCTATTGTTGAAGCTGTAAGAATGATTCTTTGTGGTTAAGCTAGTCTTGTTCTAAGAAGAGGAAAGTCTGATGGATGCACACCATGGATGTTTTGAAGGGACTGAGCCGGTCATGGTGTGTGGGCAGAAGGAGGATCAGGGAAGGAGAAAGGTGGTGACAGTATGTCTTCTAAAAGCAAGATATCTTAGTCTCTTTGGGGTGAAAAGATGATACAGGCCTCCAAAGTGCTTGTGGCCTAGAGGTGGCACAGAACTAATACTCAAATGATTAGGCTATAAGGCTTACATGTTGAAGAGAAGTGCTTTGGAGGTTCATCATAGAGAGATGTGCATATGGTAGATGGAATCAGATAGGATAAGGAGGAATTTGACCTGGGTCTTTTTTTTTCCGTGGCTGCACAGCCTTCATGATCTTATTTCTCCAACCATGGATTGAATCCATGCCCCTGCAGTGAAAGTGTGGAATCTTAACCATCGGACTGCCAAGGAAGTCCCCCTTGACCTGGGTCTTGAAGGGAAGAGAGAATACCAGTGAATGAAGAAAGCTGGGGAGGGGATTTCCAGGTCCTACAGTTGTGAAGAACTATAAAAAAAAAAGATCTTCATGGCCCAGATAACCACGATGATGTGATCACTTACCTAGAGCCAGACATCCTGGAATGCAAAATCAAGTGGGCCTTAGGAAGCATCACTATGAACAAAGCTAGTGGAGGTGATGGAATTCCAGCTGAGCTATTTCAAATCCTAAAAGATGATGTTGTTAAAGTGCTGCAGTCAATACACTAGCAAATTTGGAAAACTCAGCAGTGGCCACAGGACTGGAAAAGGTCAGTTTTCATTCCAATCCCAAAGAAAGGCGATGCGAAGATTGTTCAAACTACTGCACAATTACACTCACATGCTAGCAAAATAATGCTCAAAATCCTCCAAGCCAGGCTTCAACAATATGTGAACCATAAACTTCCAAATGTTCAAGCTGGTTTTAGAAAAAGCAGAGGAACCAGAGATCAAATTGCCAACATCCATTGGATCATAGAAAAAGCAAGAGAATTCCAGAAAAACAACTACTCCTGCTTCATTGACTATGGCAAACCTTTTGACTGTGTGGATCACAACAAACTGTGGAAAATTCTTCAAGAGATGGCAATACCAGACCACCTGACCTGCCTCTTGAGAAATCTGTATGCAGTTCAAGAAGCAACAGTTAGAACTGGACATGGAACAACAGACTGTTTCCAAATCGGGAAAGGACTGTGTCAAGGATGTATATTGTCACCCTGCTTATTTAACTTATATGCAGAGTACATCATGAGAAACACTGGGCTGGAAGAAGCACAAGCTGGAATCAAGATTGCCGGGAGAAATATCAATAACCCCAGATATGCAGATGACACCACCCTCATGGCAGAAAGTCAAGAACTAAAGAGCCTCTTGATGAAAGAGAAAGAAGAGAGTGAAAAAGCTGGCTTAAAACTCAACATTCAGAAAACTAAGATCATGGCATCTGATCCCATCACTTCATGGCAAAGAGATGGGGACACAATGGAAACAGTGACAGACTTTATTTTTCTGGGCTCCAAAATCACTGCAGATGGTGACTGCAGCCATGAAATTAAAAGACGCTTGCTCCTTGGAAGAAAAGCTATGACCAACCTAGCCAGCATATTAAAAAGCAGAGACATTACTTTGCCAACAAATGTCCATCTAGTCAAGGCTATGGTTTTTCCAGTAGTCACGTATGGATGTGAGAGTTGGACTATAAAGAAAGCTGAATGCCGAAGAATTGATGCTTTTGAACGGTGGTGTTGGAGAAGATTCTTGAGAGTCTCTTGGACAGCAAGGAGATCCAAGCAGTCCATCCTAAAGGAAATCAGTCCTAAATATTCACTGGAAGTATTGATGATGAAACTCCAATACTTTGGCCACCTGATGCAAAGAACTGACTCATTGGAAAAGACCCTGATGCTGGGAAAGATTGAAGGCAGGAGGAGAAGGGGGCAACAGAGGATGAGATGGTTGGATGGCATCACGGACCCGATGGACGTGAGTTTGAGTAAGCTCCGGGAGTTGGTGATAGACAGGGAAGCCTGTTGTGCTGCAGTCCATGGGGTCACAAAGAGACACGACTGAGTGACTGAACTGAGCTGAACTGACAGTTGTGATACCTAAACTTTCCTTTTTGCAATGGCCCTGCATCTGTAAGACTGTGCTATCAAAACAGATTTATTAAGTAGTATATTTTTATACTTATAATCAAAGCAATAAAACTGTTGATTAAAGCTCCTGATCATCACTTACTAGCCAGTATGTACTCAACAAAGAGGTATTCAGCACCTTCTATGTATATAGTCCTGTGTCTGGTACTTGAAATACATCGATAGATAAGTCACTGCGCTTCTTCAATTCTGAGTTTTCTAACTGGACAGTTCTGCCCCATACTATCTTGGGTACTTCTGTTTTTAGGCCTTTTGAAATATTTGGAAAGGAAAACAACTACCATTTACTGAGAGACAGCTCTGTGCCAGGCACACATTGGGCACTTTCTATAGGTGTGGTTTTATTCATTCATGTCTCCCTTCCACCCACACTCGAATACAAGCTTCATGTTTTGATCATTGCTGTGTCTCCAGTACCCACAGTGATGCAGAGTAGGTGTTCAACAAATACTAGTTGGACTGAGCTCAGGAATTAATTCAAGTCTAACAACCTGCAAGGTGATTGTGATTCATTTTCTTTCACTGCTGAGCAATCTACTCTGAGATTGAATAAGCTGCTCAAGTCCATGCAACTCCGGGTGACAGGGCAAGGGTTTAAATCTCACATCCGTCTGACTTTAAAAGTGCTCCTCTCAGGATTTCCCTTGTGGTCCAGTAAGACTTAGCACTCCCAATTAAGGGGGCCTGGGTTTGATCCCTGGTCAGCGAACTAGCTCCCACGTGCTACAACTAAGAGTCTGCATGCCACAACTAAAAAGATCCTGCAGGCTGCAACTAAGACACAGTGCAGCCAAATAAATAATAAATAACAATTTTTAAAATATTTATTTATTTGGCTGTGTCGAGTCTTAGTTGCAGCACATGGGGTTCTCTAGTTAAGGCACACAGTCTCAGCTGCCCTGCAGAATGTGGAATCTTAGTTCCCCAATCAGGGATCAAACCCATGTCCCCTGCATTGCAAGGCAGATTATTAACCACTGGATCACAAAGGAAGCCCTCCAATAAATAAATTAAAAAAAATTTTTTAAAGTAAAAATAAAAGTGCTCCTGTCATTCTGTTCTTCTGCCAGAGAGGCCTGAAGACAGGCACACTATGTTGGAAAGCCCTGAAATGAGACATGTGTAAAAGAGGGTTGAAGCAGGGAGAGTGGCCAGGGTTCGGGGTCAGAAAAGGCGTGGGGAATGAGGCTGCGTCGTGTGTTCATGTGGAGGCCGATTCACCGGGCAGAAGGCCTTGACTGGATTGGGAAAGCATTGTGCATGTGGTGCCAAGTCGCCTCAGTCGTGTCTGACTCTTTGCGACCCATGGACTGTAGCCCACAGGCTCCTCTGTCCATGGGATTCTCCAGGCAAGAATACTGGAGTGGGTTGCCATGCCCTCCTCCAGAGGATCTTCCTGGCCCTGGAATTAAACCCGAGTCTCCTGTAATTCCTGCATTGCCGGCGGACCCTTTACCCTTGAGCTACTCGGGAAGCCCTGGAAAGGCATTGGGTAACACAAACTTTTGACTCGGTTGGAATTATGTTTTAGAAAGATTAGAAGTAGTGAACAGGGAGGTTAGGATTTTAGGGAGATAAGAGATGACCAGGGTCATTAATTCTCCAGTTGAGGGAGAGGTAATCAGTAATTGAATGGAGGTGGTGACAGTAAGAATGGGAAGGAAGGATGGTGTCAAAGTAGACTCAGATGTCCCAATGAGGGACCAAGATAAAGCTCAGATAGGGATTTGTGTTGACAGGTGGGTGAGGTGGCTGGTATGAATGGTCTTCTCCCCCCTCCTATGTCCAGGTGGGCAGCAGCCTCTGTAGGACCACAGCTTTTACCAGTCATCTGGGCAGAGCCTATGGCCAGCCATTTCCCTCGCAAATATTTATGGAGCACTTAGAATGATCTGTTCACAGCCTCAGCATTAGTACTGCTTTTGCACTTTGGGCTTAGGTCAATAAGATGCATTAAGGCTGTACTGTCCTAGGGTTTGGAGATACAATGAGAGCAGACATGTGGGACTCGATTAGGCTTCCCCGTTCAATCTATATGTAACTCCTCCTTTCAGTTTCTTCAACTGTAAAATGAGAAAAATAATCCCATCTATCTTACTGTGCTGTGAGCATTCAATGAGCTAATATAGGTTAAGCAAATAGAACAGTGCCTAATTATAGGAGAAATGCAAGTGATTATAGTAGCAGTAGTAAGTGATTGGTGTTTGCTAATGTGATGTGTAAGACAAAGCCCCTCCCCTCAAGGACAGTGTCATATAACTGTATTCATCCAGTCTAGCAAGACACTGCAGTAACAGGTATAGACACAAGGGTCAGAAAGAGTTCTAAAGGGGAGTGATTTTTGAAAAAACTATTTATTTATTACTTTGCTTTTTGGCTGGCATGCAGTATGTAGGATCTTAGTTCCCCCACCAGGGGCTGAACCTGCACCCCTAGATTCGAAGTGCAGAGTCCTGAAGTCCTGGGAGTGGTTTTTTAAAAAAAAATTTATTGGAGTATTGTTGATTTACACTGTTATGTTAGTTTCAGGTATATAACAAAGTGATTCAATTATACATATATATCTATTTTAAAAATCTGTATCTATTTTTTAACTTGTGGGAAAAACCTACAAGGTTTTTCCCCTCTTAGGTTTTTACAAAATATTGAGTATAGTGACCTGTGGTATACAGTGGGTCCTTGTTGGTTACCTATTTTATATATAATAGTATATATATGTTAATCTCAAACTCCTAATTTATCTTTCCCCTCTTTACCCTTTGGTAACCTTGTTTTTATCCTTTGGTAACCTTGTTTTTTATGTCTGTGGGTCTATTTCTGTTTTGTGTATAAGTTCATTTGTATCTTTTATTTTAGATTCCACAAAAAAGTGATATCATATAGTATTTGTCTTTCTCTGCTACTTCACTTAGTATGATAAACTCTAGGACCATCCATGTTGTTGCAAATGGCATTATTCCATTCTTTTTTATGGTTGAGTAGTATTCCATTATGTGTGTGTGTGTGTGTGTGTATATGTATATATACACATATACCACCTCTTCTTTATCTTTCCTCTGTTGCTGATAAACATTTAGGTTTCTTGCATGTCTTGACTATTGTAAATAGTGCTTCAGTGCTTCAAATAGCAAAGTAAATAGTGCTTCAAGTAGCACTATTGTAATAATATTTCATTGATTAAAGGTGAGTGATTCTTGTGATTACTTCTCTATTGTTTAACCGGATCCTTGCCCCTGACAGTCAAGTTCTCTTTATATCTCTCAAAATCCTCAGTGATAAAATGACTATCCACTCTTCCCCAGCATCCAGAATGCTAGACTTCCCATGAGTGTGTGGGAGTCAGAGACCCCCATATAATTCTGGAGGTGACCTTTATCTCTGTCAAGCTCAGCAGATCTACAGGAATTAAGTCCTGGGACAAATGAGATTATGTTCCCTCTGGAGGAAAAAAAAAAAAAAAAAGACAATCTTCACCTCTCCCTGGACACAGATATTCTTTTGCCTGATCACCTGCAAAGCAGATGAGCCTCTGAAATGCCCTTTTTCTTGTTCGCTTAGGGGTGAAAAATTACCAGCAAAAAACCAATTAGTATCTTCTATGAGTAGGTCCCAAGCCTTCTGGAGCCAATTTTTTTACTCCTTTCTCTGCACTGAAGGAGCATCTGCTTTGGGATCTGGTCCTAATTGAGTCCAACCTGTGCCGTTATCATGTGTTAATTGTGTCCCCAAGAGAAAAGGCGGAGGGAGGGAGGGAGGGAGAGAGAGAAGGGACTCGGTCTTTCCTTTGTCTCCAGCCTAGAAAAATACAATCAAGACAGAAGGTGGTTGGCCAGAGGGGTCAGAGGTCAAAGATGAAGGAACTACCTAGGCATTAGTGACTAGTGACTAATTAGTCATATTAGTGACTGATTTACATGTGATTAAAAAGGATAAAAACAAATCCTTTTTTGAGCACTCATTAATTATCCACCAGGAACGTTTTTTTTTTTAAGATATGCCATGGGACTTGCGGGATCTTAGCTCCCCAACCAGGGATTGAACCCAGGCCCCTAGCAGTGAAAGTGCTGAGTCCTAACCACTGGACTGCCAGGGAACTCTGACCAAGCACCATTCTAAATGCTATTTATGGATTAACAGATTTAATCACAACAACTCTCCAAGTTGCTTCCCAGGTAGTGGTAGCGGTAAAGAAAAAGTGTTAGCTGCTCAGTCGTGTCTGACTCTTTGTGACCCATGGCCTGTGGCCCACTAGGCTCCTCTATCCATGGGATTCTCCAGGCAAGAATACTGGAGTGGGTTGCCATTTCCTTCTGCAGTGGATCTTCCTGACCCAGAGATTGAACCTGGGTCTCTTGCATTGCAGGCAGATTCTTTACCATCTGAGCCATCAGGGAAGCCCCAAGTGGTAAAGAACCTGCCTGCATTGCAGGAGATGTAAGAGATGCAGGTGGGATCCCTGGATGGAGAAGATCCCCTGGAGGAGATCATGGCAACCCACTCCAGTATTCTTGCCTGGAGAATCCCAGGAATGGGGAGCCTGGTGGGCTGCCATCTATGGGGTTGCACAGAGTCGGACACGACTGAAGCGACTTAGCAGCAGCAGCAGCAGCAGCAACATACCATAAAATCCACTCATTTAAAATATACAATTCAATGGCTTTTAATATATTTGCTAAGTTGAGTAACTATTATCGTTGTTGTTTAGTCACTAAGTTGTATCCAACTTTTTTGCCACCCCATGGACTGTAGTCTGCCAGGCTCCTCTGTCCATGGGATTCTCCAGGCAAGAATACTGTAGTGGGTTGCCATTTCTTTCTCTTCCAGTAGTCTTACCTGGGAAATCCCATGGACAGAGAAGTCTGACAGGCTACAGTCCATGGTGTCACAAAGAGTTGGACATGACTGAGTGGGAACACCCATTAGGGCTATCAAGGAAATAGGGTATGCAACAGGTTGAGACAAGCAAAGGCAAATTAACACCTGCCAGTGGGGCCATGGCCTGAAACACAAAGCCCAAACTCTCTAGTAAAGCACCGCAGGCCCCTCACCTCGTGGCTTCTGCCAAGCTCCCAGCCAGGAGCTTGTTTTGGATGAAGACTGAGAAGAGGAAATCCCTCTCCCCTGTTGCAGTGTCTTCTCATTGCTACCCTACTGGCCAAGCCCAGCATCCCCCTGACTGCAGAAGAATTGCTTGGGTTCAAATCCACATGCCAGGCTCCAATCTGTTTCTCAGAGCACAGAGTTACATGTTCAAATATCTTTGGTAAATAAAGGAGGTATAACTCAATAGTGAGTGAGCGGTGCCTCCTGCCTTAACCTTAAAAGCAAGCATTTTGCCTAAAAGCTTTCAGGATAAAAACATAAAAAACACTGCTGAGCAGTTCAGGGCTCTTGGCTTCCCAGGGGGAGGAGGGATGGGAGTGAACCTAGAATTTCTCCTTTCCTGTGAATTCCTAATAGTAAGGAAGCAGCGTGGTGTGATTCCTCCGCATTGTAAAGGCATGCATGGACTTCGAAGCCAGATTATGTCATTTTGACCCCAGCTCTACTATTTATTACCTGTGTGACCTGGGACAAACTCATATGCCTCCCTTGGCCTCCATGTCTTCATCTGTAAGATGGGGAAAATGGTAGGACCCACTTCATGAGAGCTGTTGTAAGAATTAAATGAGTTACATGTAGACTGCTTAGAACAGTGTCTGGACCCTATTTGGTGCCATATAAGTGTCAGCAATAATTATTCTATAGTGCACATCTCACAAGTTCTGGATGCTGTGGACATATAATGACAACCTACAGTTCTGTGTGCAGCCTGACAGCAAGAACGTATATATGTCATGTGTGCATGTGTGCTAAGTCACTTCAGTTGTGTCTGACTCTTTGTGATCCCATGGACTATAGCCTGTCAGGCTCCTCTGTCCATAGGATTCTTCCAGGCAAGAATACTGGAGTGGCTTGCCATGCCTTCCTCCAGGGGTCTACCTGTGTCTCTTATGTCTCCTGCACTGGCAAGCAGTTTCTTTACTACTAGTGCCGCCTGTTGTTGTTCACTCATTTAGTTGGGTCCAACTCTTTGCGACCCCATGGACTGCAGCACACCAGGCGTCCCTGTCCTTCACCATACCTGGGAAACCCCATATATGTCACAATATCTCTAATTTACCAGGTTCCCTGGAGTTTACCATTCTATCACTCATTATTTTGCAATTATTGATAATAAATAATTAGTAGTAGTAGTATTTATTATATAATACAATGTTTTAATAATAATAAAATTGACTAAAAAAACAGGGTTCCTCTGTCCATGGGATTCTGCGGGCAAGAATACTGGAGTGATTTCCATTTCCTTCTCCAGGGGATCTTCCCAACTCAAGGATGGAAGCCCCATCTCTTCATCTCCTTCATTGGCAGGTGGATTCTTTATCACTAGCACCACCTGGAAAGCCTACATATAGAGAATTTTCTATTAGTTGGATGCCACACTAATTGTTTTCTATGTATCATTTCAGTTTTCACTTAAGTTGTACATGACAAGGACTATTATTATCTTCATTTTACAGATGAGGTTCCTGAGGTTTACAAAAGTTAGCTAAATTACTTAGTCAATTTTTATAAAGCTGCCTCAATTTAATATAATCCTATGTCAATATCTTTTTTCACAGGACTGGAAAAGGTCAGTTTTCACTCCAATCCCAAAGAAAGGCAATGCCAAAGAGTGTTCAAATTACCCCACAATTGCACTCATTTCATGCAAAGTAATACTCAAAATTCTCCAAGCCAGGCTTCAACAGTTCCTGAACTGAGAGCTTCCAGATATTCAAACTGGATTTAGAAAAGGCAGAGGAACCAGAAATCAAATTGCCAACATCTGCTGGATCATAAAAAAAACAAGAGAATTCCAGAAAAACATCTACTTCTGCTTCATTGACTACGTTAAAGTCTTTAACTATGTGGATCACAACAAACTGTGGAAAATTCTTCAAGAGATGGCAATACCAGACCACCTGGCCTGCCTTCTGAGAAATCTGTATGCAGGTCAAGAAATAACAGTTAGAACCGGACATGGAACAACGGACTGGTTTCAAATTGGGAAAGGAGTACGTCAAGGCTGTATATTGTCACCCTGCTTATTTAACTTATATGCAGAGTACATCATGGGAAATGCTGGACTGGATGAACACAAGCTGGAATCAAAATTGCCGGGAGAAATATCAATAACCTCAGATATGCAGATGACACCACCCTTATGGCAGAAAGTAAAGAACTGAAGAGCCTCTTGATGAAAGTGAAAGAGGAGAGTGAAAAAGATGGCTTAAAGCTCAACATTCAGAAAACTAGATCATGGCATCCGGTCCCATCACTTCATGGCAAATAGATGGGGAAACAGTGGAAACAATGACAGACTTTATTTTTGGGGGCTCCAAAATCACTGCAGATTGTGACTTCAGCCATGAAATTAAAAGACGCTTGCTCCTTGGAAGAAAAGCTATGACCAACCTAGCCAGCATATTAAAAAGCAGAGACATTATTTTTCTGACAAAGGTCCATCTAGTCAAAGCTATGGTTTTCCCAGTAGTCATGTATGGATGTGAGAGTTGGACTATAAAGAAAGCTGAGCGCCAAAAAATTGATACCTAGAACTGTGGTGTTGGAGAAGACTTTTGAGAGTCCCTTGGACTGCAAGAAGATCCAACCAGTCCATCCTAAAGGAAATCAGTCCTGAATATTCATTGCTAGGACTGATGCTGAAGCTGAAGCTACAATACTTTGGCCACCTGATGCAAAGAACTGACTCTTTGGAAAAGACCCTGATACTGGGAAAGACTGAAGGCAGGAGGAGAAGGGGGTGACAGAGGGTGAGATGATTGGATGGCATCACCGACCCAATGGACGTGAGTTTGAGTAAGCTCTGGGAGTTGGTGATGGACAGGGAGGCCTGGCGTGCTGCAGTCCATGGGATCACAAATAGTTGGACACAACTGAATGACTGGACTGAACTGAACTATGTCAGTGTCTATAAAACTTATGGACAAGAAATTCTGGAGGTAAGAGCTTTTTTTTTTTTTTTTTGGCCATGCTGCATCAAAAGAAAGTTCCCTGACCGAGGATTGAACCTGGCCCTAGCCACTGGATCACCAGGGAATTCCCAGAATTATTCTTTAAAAGGAATTCTTCTTGTGCTGTTTCCTGGTAATGACCTGTTAGGCTAGGAGGAGATAGCTTGGAATAAAAGGAAGCAGAGAAACTCAAGGCTGAAGATGTACAATTTAAACTGTGCAAAGGTGAAATTGGGAAAATGTGCACAGCATTTGGCATTTTATTGAGTGCCTTCTGGTTGCTCTGGATTGTTTTTGAAACAAGGCATTATGTAACTAAATAGGGATGTCACATTATTTTTTGTTTGGTTGATTTTCTTTCTTTGTCACTGTGCTGAGTCTTCGTAGCTGGGCGTGGGCTTTCTCTCGTTGCAACGAGTGGAAGCTGCTCTCGAGCTGTGCTGCACGGGCTTCTCACTGCAGTGGCTTCTCTCGTTGTAGAGCGCAGCCTCTAGAGAGCGGGCTCAGCAGTTGTGGTGGACCAGGTTAGTTGCCCCAAGGCATGTGGGATCTTCCCAGACTGGGAAGCCAAGCTGTGTCTCCTGGCAGGTGGATTCTTAACCACTGGACCACCAGGGAAATCCTCTCTCTCTTTTTAGTGTTTATTTATTAGGTTGTGCCAGGTCTTAGTCATGGCATGTGTGATATAGTTCCCCAACCAGAGATGGAACCCAGGCTTGGGAGCACAGAATCTTAGCCACTGGGCTGCCAGGGAAGTCCCACATTCTTTTCTTGAAGAAACCTCTGCAACAGTCGTGAAATTCTCATTCTATAAGTGGGGCAACTGAAACTAGGAGGGGCTGGGTGACATGCTGAAGTTCAGTGCAGACACAGGAGTCAAACTTGTGCCAGGAGGAAGTCGGGTCCTGTGCATAGAAGAGAGATGTGTGCACAAAGTATATAGAACGTGCTGACCCAACAGAGGAGACCAAAAGGGAGGAGGAGAGAGAGGTTGCTGCCTTGCTCAAGCCTCAGCCCCATCATCTGGCACCCAGCTGAACCGCAGCATGCAGAATCTTTTGTGGCCACAAAATATCTCTTCCTTTTCCTTTCCTCGAGTTGCCTGCATGTTTCATTATGATTTCGATTGAGGGCTGGAAGATTTATGCCCTACAACCCTTTTCCCCAGCATTCTCATCACTTTAATTTGTTGAGCTGCCTAATTACCTAAATACTTCTGGCCAAGAAGCAGGAAGGGGATGCTGGGGCTGGTGTATCCATCACCTTCCTCCTCTTCCCCAGCAGGGCCGTCCCCATCTCAACTCCAAAGGCCCAGTGGTTTCCATCGGAGGGTAGCAGCTCCATTTCCCTCCAATATTAATAATTATGACATTAGAGGGGTGATCTGCTGCAATTCAGCCTTTCTATTTGCAGGCTGGTGACTGCATATCAATGGCATGATTAGGCAAATGAAATCAGATTGGCACTGTTATGAAATATTTACATGGCCAGAATGCATATGCTTCAATCTCATTGTTCCCATTATTAAGCCATTTTATAATCTCATAACATTTAGACTCACACTTTGCATTTCTAATTAACTTGAGGAGTGACTTCGCTGGGAATTAATTGCAACTTGTGCATTCTTATACACACAAACTCGCCGAAGAACAAACTCTGGTTGGCAATCATGCAGCTCACCCCCAGGCTGGACTCTAGCCTGACTTCTGTTCTAACCCATCCTCTGTCAGTTGGGAAAAGTGGTTGGAAACTTTAGTTTTCATTAAAATTTGGCCACAGATCACATGCAGGAACAGTCTGAGTGCCAGAGACCTGTCTCCCTTTGGAGGGACTTGTGTCTACCTACATAGCCTTGCACAAAGAGCATTGTGAGGGAGTGGTTTTCAGCCTTTTGGATTTCATGGATCAATAACATCTTCAATAATAATAATAATGAAAGGTTTGGGATATCTAAGTAGATGTTGTGTTGAGCTATTACATTGTCTTTATTGAAAATTACTTCAGGATGAAGAATATGGTATATCTCGCACTCTTTAGTTGGTTAGTTAGCATTTGAAAATCTCTAATCACAAGTCCGTACCCTTGAAGTGGTCGCTACAAGCACTTTAATGATCTTTAACTCCTATTAACATCAGAGTTTTGTTAACATGCGCAGTTGGTGTCAGAAATGACTTTTTTACTGGAGAAATGAGTGATGTTCAAGATATTGTGGATTGGTTAGAAATACTGATGAGGCGTTTTCATGAATGAACAACTTGTAGCCCAATGGCCTACACAGTTCAGGACAGGCCCAGAATTTTGCCTCGTCAAATTTTAAGAAACTTGTACAGGATCGGGCTGCCTGGATTTGATTAAGAAATGATCTAAGGGCTTCCCTAGTGGCTCAGTGATAAAGAACCTGCCTGCCAATTCAGGAGACACAGATTTGGTCCCTGATCTGGGAAGATCCCACATGCCCAGGAACAACTAAGCCTGTGCATGACTACTGACCCTGTGCTCTAGAGCCCGGGAGCTGCAACCACTGAAGCCTGAGCGCCCTAGAGCCTGTGCTCTGCAACGGGAGAGGCCAGCACAGGAAGAGAAGCCCTTCCTTCACAGGGCTGAAAACCCATGAACTCTCTCAACGAAACAAAAACCAAGTAGCATGACTCCCATTCTACAAAGGAGAAAACAGGCTTCAGCAGCTAGTCCATTGTCATAAGGCTAGTATGAGTTTTCCGTATCTGAACCCAGATCCCCCCACCTCTAAGATCTCAGAAAGGAAACATCTCTGCTGGGATGTGACCTAAGGATGGTGGGTATGTATCCACTCAGCATCTGACGGAGCATAGGATTGAATATTCTTTGGTGGATCATCTGGTCCAGAGATTCCCAATCTTATAATAGATCCATGAACCTTTAAAGAAAATTTTTTTAAAGTTTTATTTTATTTATTTTTGGCTGCTCTGGGTCTTCATTGCTGGGTGTGGGCTTTCTCTAGTTGCAGCAAGTGGGGGCTACTCTTCATTGCCATGCCCAGGCTTCTCTTTGTGGTGGCTTCTCTTGTGGCTCTTGGGCTCTACGGCACTTGGGCTTCAGTGGTTATGGCACAGGCTTAGTCACTCTATGGCATGTGGGATCTTCCTGGACCAGGGATTGAACCCATGTGTTCTGCATTGGCAGGCAGATTCTTAACCACTGGACCACTAGGGAAGTCTCATGAACCTTTTAAAGATAATTATATACTTTGATTTTTTTCCAAGGAAAAATATTTTAAAAATACTCTGACACTACTCATGCCATTTCATTGAAGAAAGTATATTTTAAAAAATAATTTTATTTATTTATCTTTATTATTTATTTTTGGCTGTGCTGGGTCTTTGTTGCTGTGCAAGCTTTTCTCTAGTTGCAGCGAGTAGGGGCTACTCTTCATTGCAATGCACAGGCTTCTCATCATGGTGGTTTCTCTTGTTCCAGAGCATGGACTCTATGTATACTGGCTTGTGGGCTCAGTAAATGCAGCTCCTGGGCTCTAGAGCATAGGCTCAATAGTTGTGGCATATGGGCTTAGTTGCTTCTTGGCATGTGGGATCTTCCCATATCAGGGATTGAACCCGTGTCTCTTGCATTGGCAGGTGGATTCTTTACCACTGAGCCACCAGGGAAGCCCAAGAAAGGGTATTTTGATGCTAGGAGAATAGAAAGGAAGTAATTCCTTCCTTCCTTCATTCAGTGAGTATTTATCAAGTGCCCATTTCATACTTGTATTCTAGGCGTTGGTGAAAAAACAGAAAATGAGAACATCAGAGTCCTTGTCCTCTTGGAGCTGATGTTCCAATAATATAACTCAACTCTTTAAGTAAAAGAAATTAAACACAAGATTCATTCCAGGGTACCTATTAGTAAAAGTAAAGTACCTATAAGTAAAAGAAATTAAACACAAGATTCATTCCAGGGTACCTATTGTTATCTTTCCATCTTAATTAGTACAATCCTCATGTGGCGGGATTAGTAAAATCCTTGTGTTCCCAAATGCTGGTCTGTATCTAATGCATTTATCTGTTTCCAGGGACAGAGCCCCGAAGTTATCTCAGATACAAGGAAATCAGATCAAATTTTAGATAGTGTCACAGGGCTCACAGGGAAATCGGCTGTGGCCTTGTACACTGGGGTGGCAGGAGCCAGTTTTCTCTGAGTGCAACTCCTGGTGCTTTGGTTCCACTGGTTAAGTGGCAATGTCCACATCACCTTACTTTGCCTGCTTTTTCTATACCCTCACTGGTATGCCTGGAGACCCTTCAAAGCATTCCAAGCACCTTTGCATCTCCCAGTTCATTGCAGCTCATTTACAGTGCTGGGAGGTTAGGTTCATTTCCCCCACAGGGAAACTGAGCCTCAGGAAGAGGTCACCTGGCAAGGCAGAGGTGGCTTTAGGACCAATCCTGGCTCTTTTGCTTTTCCTCCATGGATCTATTCATGGGACAAACTACAGTCCTCTCTGTCTCCTGAAGCAGTGACCTCAGAATTCACGGCAATGGTTCTGCATGGCTAGTATCTCTTACTTGCTGAGCTGTCCAGCAGGCTCAGAAATGGCAATACAATGACGTACACACTTAGAAGTGTCCTTGAGAGAGGGCACAGCAAAGAGGAAGAGCATAGGGGGAGAAGCAGGCCTGAGGTCTGAGGCTGAAAGGCTGTTCAGGGTGTTCCCCAGGCTTCAAGGTGGAAGAGAGAAGGCCAGGGTCCTTGCCTGAACTTGACAGCTGGAAAATAAACAGTGAGCTTCCCTTACTCTGCATGAGCTTGGTTTAGTTTTGCTTTTGTTGTCCTTGTTTGGTCAAGTCCTGTCTGACTCATTTGAGACCCCAGGGACTGTCATCCTTCAGGGTCCTCTGTCCATGGAATTTTCCAGGCAAGAATACTGGGGTGGGTTGCCATTTCCTTCTTCAGGGGATGTCCCTGAGCCAGGAACTGAACCTGCATCTCCTACATTGCAGGCAGATTCTTTACCAACTGAGCTGCCAGGGAAGCCCCTAGTTTTGCTTTAGAGAAAGGAAATTCCTGCTGGATCTTTAAGTAGCATCTGATCTGTCCTCTGGCCTCCAGGCAGGCCTACATTGGTACCACCCCTGGTGGCTGCCACTGGGCCGTATGCCCCTCCCTCCTGCCGGGCTGTGCAAGCCCTCTGCCCTCCATCCGAATGCCTGCCCTTCCCAGTCACTTCCCACAGAAGCTTCCTTGGCTGGTCAGAGTGTGGGCCTGCACAGGTCTCACTTGTTCATGCTCGCTCCACTTTCCACTTTTCTTCTAACTCTGGAATTCGTTCTCAGTCGATGGTGCTGTTGCCACGGAAAAGGGTGACTGCGCAGCAGTACAAAGCAGTGCCTGGCACCGAGATCTTTCTGAATGGTGCTGGGAAGTGTGGAGGAACTTCTTGAGAGACATGCATCTCTTTCTGTTTTATTCTTTGGGGGAAGACTAAAAATGAGTCTGTGGTCCCTGAGCCCATAGCAACTACAAACAAAGTGAGGAAACCCAGGAAGCATGGTTGGGTTGAGAGCAACATCCTCACAATGAGTGCTTGGCCATGGAAGATCTCAACATGCACAACCAAGAGGCAACCTTTTTTTTTTTTATAGAATATTTTATTATATTTTCATTGAAATAGAATAGACATATAACATTAGCTTCAGGTGTACAATGAAATGATTCCATATTTGTATATATTGCAAAGTGATCACTTCAATAGGTCCAGTTAACATCCACTGCCACACTTAGTGACGATTTTTTTTCTTGTGATGAGAGCTTTTAAGATCTACTGTCTTCAGTTCAGTTCAGTTCAGTCACTCAGTCGTGTCCGACTCTTTGTGACACCATGAATTGCAGCACGCCAGGCCTCCCTGTCCATCACCAACTCCCGGAGTTCATTCACGTCCATCAAGTCAGTGATGCAATCCAGCCATCTCATCCTCTGTCGTCCCCTTCTCCTCCTGCCCCCAATCCCTCCCAGCATCAGAGTCTTTTCCAATGAGTCAACTCTTCGCATGAGGTGGCCAAAGTACTGGAGTTTCAGCTTTAGCATCATTCCTTCCAAAGAAATCCCAGGGCTGATCTCCTTCAGAATGGACTGGTTGGATCTCCTTGCAGTCCAAGGGACTCTCAAGAGTCTTCTCCAACACCACAGTTCAAAAGCATCAATTCTTCGGCACTCAGCCTTCTTCACAGTCCATACATGACCACAGGAAAAACCGTAGCCTTGACTAGACGGACCTTTGTTGGCAAAGAAATGTCTCTGCTTTTAAATATGCTATCTAGGTTGGTCATAACTTTCCTTCCAAGGAGTAAGCGTCTTTTAATTTCATGGCTGCAGTCACCATCTGTAGTGATTTTGGAGCCCAGAAAAATAAAGTCTGACACTGTTTCCACTGTTCCCCCATCTATTTCCCATGAAGTGATGGGACCGGATGCCATGATCTTCGTTTTCTGAATGTTGAGCTTTAAGCCAACTTTTTCACTCTCCACTTTCACTTTCATCAATAGGCTTTTTAGTTCCTCTTCACTTTCTGCCATAAGGGTGGTGTCATCTGCATATCTGAGGTTATTGATATTTCTCCCAGCAATCTTGATTCCAGCTTGTGTTTCTTCCAGTCCAGCGTTTCTCATGATGTACTCTGCATATAAGTTAAATAAGCAGGGTGACAATATACAGCCTTGACGTACTCCTTTTCCTATTTGGAACCAGTCTGATGTTCCATGTCCAGTTCTAACTGTTGCTTCCTGACCTGCATACAGATTTCTCAAGAGGCAGGTCAGGTGGTCTGGTATTCCCATCTCTTTCAGAATTTCCCACTTCTCTCTTAGCAATTTTCAAATACACAAAACACAAAACAATATTATTAACTATAGACAACATGCTAAGAGGTGATCTTTTATATATAGCATTTATTATGCTATTTAATATTTATTGGGTTGGCCAAAAAGTTTGTTGGGGTTTTCTAAGAGGTTATGGAAAAACCCAAATGAAGTTTTTGGCCAACTCAGTATGTCCAAATATGTGACTAGTTTAGTTTCTGCTAGTCAATAAGATTTGGATTGACTTTTTGTCAATAAGTGTTGGATTAATTAGTTTATCAATAAATGAATACAATGTATATTTCTCTACAGCATCATTCATACCACATTTGGAATATTATGTTCAATTCAAGGCAGGTTCTGTTTTAAAGTTCAGAGCTTCACAGTGGTGAGATGGCTAAAAAATGATGTTACAAGGAGCAGCGCTGGTTCTGAGATATTTATTCTGGGAAGGAGAATACTCAGAGAAAACAGTAGAGCTTTTAATTTTTTTTGGGGGGGGTTTAATATTTGAAAAGCTTTTCTGTAGCAGTTTTCCTCTATGTGATTCTATGCTCAGAACAGGAATCAGTTGTACAGGTTACACAGAAGTAAATTGAGACTTCATAAGAGGGAGTTGTTACACTGTCTCATATCTTTTAGGTGGGAGGCCTACTCTGGGTAGAGTTTGGACAAATGTCTGCTAAGGCCATTTCCTGCTATAAAATTATACTGTTGCTGCTGCTAAGTTGCTGCAGTCATGTCCGACTCTGTGTGACCCCATAGATGGCAGCCCACCAGAATCCCCCGTCCCTGGGATTCTCCAGGCAAGAATACTGGAGTGGGTTGCCATTTCCTTCTCCAATGCATGAAAGTGAAGTTGCTCAGTCGTGTCCGACTCTTAGTGACCCCATGGACTGCAGCCTACCAGGCTCCTCCATCCATGGGATTTTCCAGGCAAGAGTACTGGAGTGGGGTGCCATTGTGTTCATATTACATATATGTATATAAATGGGCTTCCCAGGTGGCACTGTGGTAAAGAACTTGTCTGCTAATGCAGAAGATGCAAGAAACTTGGGTTGGATCCCTGGGTTGGGAAGATCCCCTGGAGGAGGGCATGGCAACTCACTCCAGTGTTCTTGCCTGGAGAATCCCTTGGACAGAGGAGTCTGGGGGGCAACAGTCCATAGGGTCACACAGAGTGAGACACAACTGAAGCTACTTGGCACACACACACACACACGTGTGTGTGTGTGTGTGTGTGTAGCATATGGTTCTTCTGCTGTACCCAGACATAGGTTTTTGCTTGTCTTTTATTATGGGTAAATGTGACTAAGATCATCTGTTCTCTGAAAGTACATTATTTGAGTGAATGTGAACATGGCCTTACATTGATATGCATATACAGAAGTACATAACAGTATTGTCTAATTTTAATTAGGCACTGGACCCACCAACCACTTTCCGTGCACTGTCTCATTTAAATCTCCCAACCATCCTGTGAAGAGATGGGACCATTTATTTATGTCCCCATTTTACAGATGAGACAGAGGCTCCAAGAGGTCCCAGATAACATACCCAAGGGCACACAAGAAGGGAGAGCTGGGTTGAATGTCCAGGTGTGTCTGATGATCAGCCTCATAAAAGAGGATGTGTGATTTGTGTTTAAAGACAGACACACATTCTAAGACTGGGCATTTATCATGGAGACCACATAAATAGCTTGCTGTCCGGGTCGGTCACTGTCTCACCGCATCATGGGACTGCAGAGGCAGTGGGGTAGCTTCTCTTCTGAGTGACGGGCTCCCTTCTTCCTTCAGGATCCGTGTACTTCAACCTCAAGGAGCTCATGGCCAGGCTGGCCAGGCTGGGCCATGCTGTTGGTCTGGGGTTTCCCTGCCATGGCCCTGTCACAGAATGGAAATAACCTCACATTTCTTTAGTTTAAGCAAATGAAATTTTCTGTGCCTTATTTCACTTTGGTTTTTGTGTTTTGTGTCCATATGTACCTATACACATGGGCTTTTGTTTTTATTTTCCTAATGGATGAAGTTGGCATGGCAGAAGCTGAGCTCTCTGTACCAGAAGGGAAGCCTCCCGGATGAATGAGGATGGTTAAATGAGAGGAGATGCGTTTCACAGTTTGTCTCAAACAATCACTTAATGGGTACAGGAAATTTCTGCGAAATGGGTGAATAGCGTGGGTCCATTTTATCAGCCCCTTAATGAAGTAAAGCCTGCTGGCTTTTAAGAGCCAGGCAGCAAAGAAAAAATGGTCTTTATCCTCACACACCAAATCTGTGCATCGGTAAAGTGCAGGCCCTGACAGGAATTTCAATTATTTAATCAAAAAGAAAATGAAAGAGGTCTTAAGTGTTGTGATTTGAAGACAGCCTTTTCATAGACCAATCTAGTGTGCGCTCACATTGAATATGAAGCGAAATGGGAAGGAAATTAAGGCAGCTTCGGCTTAAATCATGTGATTGCAAATAGTAAATTAGTTTCTCGATGTTTTCATTTAAGTGTTTAAGTGGAAGGTTTTATTCCTAATGTAGCGTAGTGACACAGAAGAGAACCCTCACCGACTCCAGCTTCCCGTCTTCAGGCGGCGGTGCATTTGCCCTGGGGAGGGAGAGGGAGAAAGGGAGGCGAGGACGGAGAGAGAAGGGGAAGCGGGGCCGCGGTCACGTTGAGGTGCTTTTGTTTTAAATTGCTCGCGAAGTAGCTTTCACAGCAACTCATTAATCGGGCAGATGAGTAACGTCTGTTGAAAACGTACCGAGTGAAATGCATTTAATTTGGAAGGGAAATCAGAAACTGCATTAGTCAGAGCATTTAAATGGCAGCATCATCCAGTCGCCTGTTGTTTTGCTTGATGCGGCTTCACTGAGTTTGTTCTTAAGGGATAAGGGTTGGTAAAACCAGTTGGCATTGAGCTTCAGAGAAAATATGCCCCTCTGGCTTTCAAAGGCTTCTGGGTGGTTTGGCCGGGGCTTCAGCGGGACCTGCTGGTTGGATGGGCGAGGACACCCTGGGAATCTCTCGGGAAAGCACTAATTGGGTTGGGCCGAGCTGACCTCTGGCTGGTGCAACAAGTAGCTGGAGGTCATTTCTTTGCAAATGAGCATCCCTTTGTGTTTGTAATTAGCTTTGATTATTCGGCTAGGGGCCCACGGCGGTGCACAGCAGGAGGTCTGGCTCTGGCTTACTCTGTGGACCAACTGTGTATGGACTTTTAATATCAAATTAGGCAATAGGGCTTGGCACCTCTGAGGATTAGACTTGCCAGCACCCCGCCTGTAGCCCACAGTGGGAGGAGAGTGGCGGTGCATGTGTCTTTAAACTCGCCATTGTCTTGGTTATGCTAGGATTACTGACCTTCTTGTATGTTTCAGTTTCAGTCATCCAAAGTCCCACCTCCTCCAGGAAGTATTCCTTGACTACCTCAGGCCAAGAGATTTATTCCCCCCCCCCCCCGCCCCCAGGAGTCTAGAGGACTCCTAGATAGCTTTTGGTCTATGTTTCTGTGATGCTTTCTGGACACTGAATACTCAGCATACACAACTTTTACTGTTGTCTAACTTTCTTTTTATGGTTGAATGGTATTTTTGCTCTTCTTTCTTTTTATTATGGAAATTTTCAACAACTAGAACAAAGAAAACTATAAGGAATTTCCATATATTGCTCACTAAATTTTACTGGTTATTAGCCTTTTGTCATATTTATTTCTTCTTCCCTGCCCTGGTCTCCAAGACTTAGTTACCTTTTTCCATTATTCTAAAAGAGTTTTTTATGCTTGGTATGTTCAAAGCAGGATCTAATCAAGGACCACACATCGTGTTTGTGTCTTAAGTTTTCAGTCCTCATTTTATTTTTATTTTCCTCATGGCATTGTTTTGTTGAAGGAAATGGGGAATTGTCCCATGGAATGCTGAATCGCCTGGATTTATCTCACTTCTTCTATGCAGTATGGTTTAGCTTACCTTTGGGTCCTTTTGTATTTTCTGAAACTTAAAGTCAGATCTAAACCTGATTGAATTCAGGTTAAGCATTTGGCAGGACATCACAGCAAGGACACAGGTAATGTCTAGTTGTCCCACCATTAGGGATGTTAAAATTGATCACTGATTTGAAGAGTTGACCGCCTGATTTCACCAATCTAGAGTTATAGTTCCTTGTCTGTAGACAGCAAGTAATCTGTGGGGTGGTACTTTGGTGCCATAAAAAAAAAATCAGTTTCCCCATTTCCCAGCAAATGAGGGCCAAGAACCTTGCATTAGAAAGTTTCCTGCAGCACCTGGTTGTGTAACTGATATGATAACAATTCAAAAAGTAATTGGTTTTGAGAGAATAAAAAACTTAATGAGAAATTCTGTATACCCTCCTGTGACTGATACATTGGTCAAAGGGCTCAACAACTCTGGGAGTCACAAAACACTAACCCTTCACCGGATGTGGAGAGATCAGGTTTCCTAGCTTCAGCTCCGCCAACAGTTTGCTGTGACTTTGGGCAAATCACTTACCTTCTCTGGAACTGATGTGTAAAACAAGGACTACAAAAAGAAGAAATCTGGGACTTCTTGGCAGTCTAGTTGTTAAGACTCTGTGCTTCCAGTGCGGGGGGTGATGGTTTGACCCCCAGTTGGGAAACTAAGATTCCCACATGCTGCAGGACATAACCAGAAATAAAAAGAAATCTCTAAGTTTCTACCAGCCTTAGAATTCTAAAAAACATGATGAACTATTTGGACCAGGTGGTTGGAGCCTGCAGATCTTGAACCTCCTTGAATCTGCAAACCACCAGCCCCTTCTTGCACCAGAGATTTGAGGTATTTAATAAGCTTACAGGTTGTCATAGCAACCACCGCCCTCCCCATAGCTTATTATCTGATTGCCAGGTCGGCTCTGTGCCCCATTTGATAGTGAATTGGAAAGGTGACCAGGCATTGATTGACTTTCATGCCATTTTATACACAGTGGAAAACACTTCTTTCCCAAGCCAAGAAAAATCTTCCAGGCTTGATCATCTGAATGGCTCTTTCACCTATGCGCTTATTTATTCACTTACTCAATAGTTGAGACCGTACTATGTGCCAGACATTGAACTTGATGCTTGAAAGATCATTGGTCCTCCTTTCTGTGGAGTTTACAGTTTAGAGAGGGAGTGATGGTGGTTTAGTCGCTAGGTGGTGTCTGACTCTTTGCGACCCCAGGGACTGTAGACCACCAGGCTTCCCTGGGGTCCATGGGATTCCCCAGGCAAGAATACTGGAGCGGGTTGCCATTTCCTTCTCCAGGGGATCTTCCCCACCCAGGAATTGAACCAGGGTCTCCTGCATTACAGGCGATCTCCTGCATTGCAGGCAGATTCTTTACTGACTGAGCCACAAGGGAAGCCCCTAGAGAGGGAGACAAATGATTAAAGAGGCAGTTGCAATGTAGTGAGAAAACTATGATGATGTCAGAAGTATGGTAGCACAAGGGCAGGGCACCAATCCACCTGGGGGCATCAGGGGAAAGCTTCCTGGAGGAAGTGATTTGTTTTAGCTGAAAACTGGAACCCAGCGCCAGAATGAGAGGTGGCAAGAGCAATGAATGTTCCTGGCAGAGAGGGTAACTTAACCTACTGCCAAAGGATTTTAAGCATGGACTAACAATCAGATTTGTACTTTTGAATCATCACATTGGCTAGTGAAGAAAGGATTGGAGGGAGTGACAGAAGAGGGACACAGAGACTATTAGTATTTAAGATCATGCCAATATCATGAGGTTTGAAAGTCTTAAAAGCAGATGATGTTGTATTTACATTTTCTAAGCTACTGCTTGGAGAGGGCAATGGCACCCCACTCCAGGACTCTTGCTTGGAAAATCCCATGGACAGAGGAGCCTGGTAGGCTGCAGTCCATGGGGTCCCTAAGAGTCAGACACGACTGAGCGTCTTCACTTTCACTTTTCAATTTCATGCATTGTAGAAGGAAATGGTAACCCATTCCAGTGTTCTTGCCTGGAGAATCCCAGGGACGGCGGAGCCTGGTGGGCTGCTGTCTATGGGGTTGCACAGAGTCGGACATGACTGAAGCGACTTAGCAGCAGCAGCAGCAGCAGCAGCAAGCTACTGCTGGGCTTCCCTGATAACTTAGTTGGTAAAGAATCCTCCTGCTATGCAGGAGACTCCGGTTCAATTCCTGGGTCAGGAAGATCCTCTGGAGAAAGGATAGTCTACCCACTCCCGTATTCTTGCCTGGAGAATTGTATGGATTGTATAGTCCATGGGGCTGCAAAGAGTCAGACACGATTGAGCAACTTTCACTTCACAAGCTACTATTATCATGGCCGACATCCACAGAAAGTGACTAATAAACATTTGTTGGGCTTCTGTTGTGGCTCAGTAGTAAAGAACCTGGCTGTGATGCAGGAGATTATCTGCAATGCAGGAGACTGTGAGTTCGATCCCTGGGTGGGGAAGATCCCCTGGAGGAGGAAATGGCAATCCACTCCAGTACTCTTGCCTGGAAAATCCCATGGACAGAGGAGCCTGGTGCGCTACAGTCTGGGGGGAACTTAGCAACTAAACAACAACAACAATACAATGCTATCAGAGTGTAAGTGCTCTAATCTATTATCCTTAATAATAATTAGCATTTTCATGCTGCTGGACAGCTTTGAAAGATCTTTTGCATATTTTCCTCATAAAATAGTCCTACAATGGGTCTCTGAGGTAAGTGACATTATCCCCACTTCGCAGATAGAGTAACTAAGCTTCTTAAAGTTGGAAGAGTGGGATGGGGAGATTTTTCACTTCATAACTTTTATGGTTTTTCACCTTGAATGATTTGAATATTTTTCCTATAGAAAAAATAACAAATAGTCTAGTTGGAGAAACAGAACATGGCCATGAAAAGAGATAAAACATATCAATGTTGTAATTAGCCTATTCTAAAAGCACAGTGAGTAGAACATCTGCTAATACTATGGTGACTGAGTGCTGTGGACAGGGATAGTTTTCTCAGGGACAAGGGTCTGAACTGGATCTAGATTTGGATGGATATTTCCTATGTAGATGGGAGGTGATATGGATGAACCTTCCTGAAAGAGACAGATGGAAGCAAGTTTTAATAATCAAGCTTTGTAAAAAAAAAAAAAAATAATAATCAAGCTTTGTGAGGCTAAGACCTCAGAGTGCAAAAGAGGAGAGTGAAAAAGCTGGCTTAAAACTCAACATTCAAAAAACTAAGATCTTGGCATCCAGTCCCATCACTTCATGGCAAACAGATGAGGAAAAAGTGGAAGCAGATCAATGTCCCCTGCTTTGTAAGGCAGATTCTTAACCACTGGACCTTCAGGGAAGTCCTTGATATTATTTTCTAAATTAATGTTTTTGAACTCTGTCTGGGGGAAAGTAGGGAACATGAATAATGCAGCCATCCAATAAGAAGTTGTCATCTTTCTTAAAATCATCTTCAAAGTATCTTCTAGAGCTAAATAGCTATTCCCTACTTGGATCCAAGAGATGACTCCACCTTCTCAATATATTCTTTTTTTTTTTTTCCTTGACAAAAAACTCTTTCTGCAATTATATAAGCCTGCTTTTGTGTAGCAACATGGTGTCAGATTCATTAATGACTCGTGTCTGTGATATTGATCATTTGGGCTTGCTTTTATCAGTTAGTTGGGCCACCAACACCACTACCACCACCATCACCTCCGTCTCTATCACCAGCAGAAGCACCCGTAGCAGGGCCACTTACTAAGCATTAACTGTGTTAATGCTTACCAAGCACTGAGCAAAATGCATGACATATATTATCTTTTAACATTTTAGATATAAGAAATTCCCTGGCAGTCCAGTGGTTAGGACTTGGTGCTTTTACTTCCAGGGCTCTGGTTGGATCCCTGGTCAGGGAACTAAGATCCTGCAAGCTGAGTGGTATACCCCCAACCCCCCAAAAATTTGAGATATAATTGACACATATATATTACCTTAAATAGTCTCCATTTTACTACTGAGAACAATAGGGCTGAGAGGAATTAAACAAAATGTCCATGATCATACACCTAGTATGGAAAGGTGATGGAGCCAGATCTCTACTCTTAGTCTGCTTGACTCTAACCCTGCTCGATTTTCAACTGGCAATGTATACTGCTCCCATCATCCTGAAGCGTGTGTGTGTGTGTGTGTATTCATATTGCAAAGTTAAAACTTTAAAACAACCTTTCTGTTATTTTAAGTTCTGGTTATTACAGATCATGATATGAATTTTATAAATTTTATAAAGTTATAAATTGGAGGACTTATAAATCCTCCAATGAGAAGAACTGGGGAGACTGTCCTCTTAAATCAAGGGCAGTAGTTTCAAGCTCCATTCCAGATGGGAAACAGGCAGCGTCTATTATTGTTTTGCTTGTCCGTAGTAATGTGGTTGCAATGAACAGAGTATGGACCCTGGGGTCAGATAAACCTGAGTTCAAGTCCTGGTGTACAAAGCTGAGCGGCTCTACCTACGTGATCTTCCATTTCTTAGTATGTAAAAAGGAAGAGCTGTGATACTCAAATGAGAAGGCAGAGCCAAATGTATGATAAATAATATAAATGCAAGAAATTCACCTCATGATCCATAATGTCATCATTGAAATAGTTAAAAAGCATTCTTCAAAGACTTGAAGTGACTAAATCCATATTATTCCTAATTTCTGGATGAAAGTGAAGTGTGTGATCAACTTTTTGAAATCACATATTTTATATGGCAATAAAGACTTGAAGAACTTTTACTAAGGAATTAAAGTTTAAAGTCCCTTATAGGCAAATATCAATTAAACACAACAGCGTACTAATTTGGGTCCAGTAACTTACAGAGAAAAGCTAAAATCATAATAAAAATAATAGAGTGAATTTTGACTGGAACATTCTGGGGTTGAAGTATAATAACTTTTTTTTCTTTTATATTTTAATCTTAAAATTATTTTTGAATGAATATTACATTCATATGATTCTTACAGAAAAAATACAAAAGGGCATTTAGGGAGAAACCTACTTCCCATGAAGTCCCTGGCACCTCAGTCCCTGAAGGCAACTAATGCTAATACCTCCTGGAGTTCCTTTTGTTCTGGGTTTGTATAATTTAGCCGTGCTGCGCAAATCATATCTGTTGGATAAATTTCAATGTGCATTTGTAATTTTGACATATATTACCAAGTTGTTCTCCATAGAGATTGTACAAATTTGCATTCTTTGCATCAATATAAGAGAGTGATTCTTTCCTGCACAGCCTTGCCAACAGAATGAGTAATTAGATTTAAAAAATTTTTTTATTCAACAGGTTAATGTCTCACTGTTCTCTTTCATTAGTCTTATTTTTGGTAGTTATCATTATTAGCATCTTTTAAAATGCTTGACAGCCATTTATTTATATTTTCTTTTAGGTGATCTCTTTCTATCCTATGCCCGTTTTTAAATTGTACTGTTTTTTAAAAACAATATTTATTTTTATTTATTTATTTATAAATGGTAAATTGGTTGTGCTGGGTCTTAGTTGTAGCATGCCTGGTCTTTGGTTGCAGCACGTGAATTCCTCATCCTAGCATGGAGGATCCAGTTCCCTGACCGGGGATCAAAACCCGGGGCTCCAGCACTGGGAAGGTGGAGTTCTTACCACTGGGCCACCAGGGAAAGCCCTTAAATTGTACTCTTGATTTTTTAAAATTGATTTGTAGGAGCTTTTTATATATAAGAAATTATCCTTGTGTCTGGGATACAAATTGCAAATACTTTCTCCCAGTTTCTTGTCTTTTTCCTTTGCTTATGATAATTTTTGTCATGCAGAATTTTTAAAAATTAATTTTTATCAATGTTTTATTCTATTACTTCCAAGTTTTTATGTTATACACAGAATGATTTTTCCTATTTTAAGTTTAAAAAAACTTCCCCAATACTTTTCCTTCTGCTTTCTTTTAAGATTATGTACTGTCTTGGTTATTGGGGGACAAACCCAATATTGTTCTCTTACAGTGACATTTGTACCTCCCATGTTTTTGGTCCACCTAACTTGATTGCATTGTTAATGAGTTTAAAGAATAAAAATCAGTTTGCTTCATGAACAATATTCTCAAACAAAATATAAACAATCCAGCATTTAAAAAAAACATACTCAATATTTAGTTCTATGAACATAGTCCTTTTGGAAAATGTTTACAAATTTCTGTACCCAGTGATAGAGTTTGAAAGGATCTTATAATCTCTGATATTAGAAAATCACATAGTAAGTATTATGGTAGCAACTCATTATTTTTGAAACTATGCATACTAATTTTGTATTGTTGTTTAAAGTACATTGTGCTAGTAGGTGCTAAGTTTTATTTTATTTTATTTATTTTTTTGTGTGTGTAATAAAGTTTTATTAAAGTATAAAGGAGATAGAGAAAGCTTCTGACATAGGCATCAGAAGGGGGCAGAAAGAGTACCCGCTTGCAGAAAGAGTACCCGCTTGCTAGTGTTAACAATGAAGTTATATAATCCAAAGAATGTCTGGAGGTTGTAAAGACCTCATCAGACCTACTCCCATAATTTACATTTTAAGATAACAGAATTAGCCAGAAGGTTTAATCCAAAGACTGTCCTCAGGCAGGATACATTATTGTTATATAATCCTAAGGAATGTGGAGAAAGAAAAAAAGTTTGTCCTTTCTTCCTCCTTGAGAATTCCAGACCCCTCTCTCCTTGGGGACCCCTAGACTCCTTATCAACCTGCCTAGGAAATGACTCTTTCATTCCCCCCTTTTCTTTTAGGAGAATTATGTTGCCTAGGGAAAAGGGGCGTCGTTCTCGTTCCATAACTGCTTCCGAGCTGACAAGGGGCGTTGTCCTTAAACTGGTGAGGCAACATATTCTCCTAATCCTCATATTGAGGATATCTGACCCAGGGGCCCCAAGGTGCTAAGTTTTAAATCTGACATAGAATTTACATGGTTTAGAATGGAAGAAAAGAATACTTAAAAGGCATTTTGTAAGCTTATTAGGTTTTTTCCCCTCTGGTAATATACTTAGTTTTGGGGTCTTGATGTCTTTGGGGGTTTTGATGAGAAAATGGTGGAATACTAATAAGAAACTTATTCAAACCTCATTCTTATTCTACTGTATACTTCTTAGAGGATTAAGAAATGACGTGTAATAGCTCACATTTCAAACCTTTAACGTCAGGTGTTTTTTTTTTCTTGTCACTTTGTGAAGCTTGTTTTGAATTGAGAGGCCAAAGTCAGCATAGAAAACTTCAAGAGAGAAATGGAAGTTTTTCTCTTCAGATTTTATCCTCAATGAGCAAACTGGATGTAGTTATTTCTCCTTAGGTTAGGAATACTATGATTTAAATACCCTATCCTTGAGTGTGTTCTCATAAGAGTTCACATCCTAATTTTCAGTGTAAAAGCATTATTTGAAGATACATTTGCAGGAAGCATTCGGTGACTCTTGTTCTTTTTCTCGGCATGTCATCCACTTTGGTAGTGCTTAAAATAAAGTACTCAGATAGAAGGTAAGTTGAAACAGACAACAAGCAATATAATACAAAATGTTATGAGTAAAGTGTGTTACTCAGATCCTTCTAAAATACGTTTCTCTCTATTTTGAAGGCCACGGTATAGGCATCTTGACTAATGGAACCAGTCTCTTCCTTTGATCATCAGTAGGGTTATCTTTTCGGGAAACCAAGTCTCAGTTCAGATGACAGTTTTAGATGAGGCTGACATGAAAGAAAGAAGGACTTTTTAATTATTAGCTCCCTGAGAAACATGCATTCTCTCTCTTTAGATTAATAATTCTTCAGCTGAAGCCATAAACAGGAGCTTGATCAGGTCTTGTGGGTTGAACAGGGGCAGGGTGGGGATTTTTTTGATCTTTATTTTTTTGCTCAGATAGTAAATAGGATCTGAATGTATATGTCAGCCTGGCATACAATTACAGCCTGCTGACTCTGGGTAGATCAATTTTGGTCAAACGAGAATAAAAAAATTAATGTGAGTGCATTTCTTTAATCTCCTAAGGCTTGGGGAAAGCTTGCAAAGATGGGTAGGGAGTACCCTCTCAGACGGTAGATGCTCAATGAATGCTCACAATAATAGAATATCATAGATGGATGAAAGGCAAGCATTGAGAATGTTGGAGGCTGGCTTCAACAGCTTCTTTCCATTTTCTGTTTGTGAATACCTACATTGGAAAAGGGCAAAAGGAATTACGGCAATTAACTAAGTGTGCACTGTTCAGTAGGTAACCACTAGCCATACGTGTTTAGTGAGAACTTGAAATGTGGCTAGTCTGAACTGTAAACAGAGATGTGCACCAAGTATAAAATACACCCTGGATTTTGAAGATTTAGTATAAAGAAAGGAATGCAAAAAAACTCAATGATACCCATACTGATTACATGTTGAATAATAATATTTTTTATATATTGGGGTTAAATGAAATACATGACTATTTTACCTCTCTCTTTCTACTTTTCAAATGTGACTGATAGAAAATTTTAAATTACTTATGTGGTTTGCATTATACTGTAATTAGATGATGCTGGTCTGGACTTTGGAGATAATGTAGGCAATGAAATATCTCTGCTTTTAAGGGCCAACTTGCAAGCTATGTAAGTATATGACTACTTTTCTCCTTAGGTAGACTGGTGGGAGAGGAGGGGAGAGGGAGGCCTGTTGACTCTGGAATGCCTCTTCCTTCAGACGAGAGCCTTCATCATGCAGGCAGGCTCAGTCGCTCAGCCCTATCCGATTCTTTCACAATCCCATGGACTGTAGCCTGTCAGGCTCCTCTGTCCATGGAATTCTCCAGGTAAGAATGCTGGAGTGAGTGGCCATTCCCTTCTCCAGGGGATCTTCCCCACCTAGGGGTTGAATCTGTGTCTCTTGCATTGGAAGGTGGATTCTTTACCATTGAGTCACCTGGGAAGCCCACCCTGAGCCTTACCCCAAAATTTAATCTCAAGAAGGGGCTGGGCACCTCAGGGGGCCTCCTTCACCCAACCTGGGAAGTAGGATGGGTCAGACCAGAGCCCCAGCATCACAGAGAAATTTGTCAGCTTTCTTCACCTCCCAATTTTCCAAGAGTCTGGGTTGTAATAACTATCTAAGAGGAAAAAGGAACTTTCGTGGGACAAGCCCTGCCAGGACAGCCTGCCCTCATACTGGACTCAGGCCCCACAGCCCCTAGTGGGGTCCCAGCTGAGATTACCTGAGCACCCTGGGAGAAAGGTGTATCCTTAATGGAAAGGGGTGATGATGGAGGAATCCCTCTCTCGGCCTCCACTTCCGATCCCCAATTTCCACCTCTGAGCCTCCAGGGGCCTGCATTAGTGTGGACAGTGGGTCCACTCTCTCAGCCACAGAGCTTTGCTTCCCAGCACTGCTGAAAGGGGAAAGGCAAGGAAAACTCTGGCAGTCTTGGAGGTCCTGCCCTTTCTCAGAGCTGTCCAGTTTCCTCCCTCCATCTGTCATTTCCCAGGTTCCCAGGTTCTGCGGAGGCAGAGGAGGGAGGGCTGGACTCCTGGGGAAAAGGCCTTCAAGTGCTTCTCCATGGGGCTGGGCTCTTGGGCAGGCAGGTCCGGTGTGAGCAATAGAGAGAGGGGAGCATGGGCAGGGCCTGGGGAGATAGCCTTAGCTTGGAGGGAGAACAGGGAGTATGAAATAAAAGTATATAAAGTAAGGAGGCAGTAAGGACTTAGCAGGCTGCGCACCTCGCCCTCTCCCTTCCCTCTTTGGATCCTGCAAACATCCCAGGAGAGGTGTAAGGTTGAATTCTGAGACAGGGTTTGCAGCACCTTGGCTCCAAGGTAACTGCTATCCAACAGAGTGTTTTACTGCCTCTACTCCCAAGGGACTTTCAGAAATCTTGTCGTTTCTGAGGCTGAAGTTAGTCCCCGCCCCCAGGTGAAGCTGAAATCTCACCCTCAAGGGTGGATGCGAGTCTGCTCCGTGTAGGGATGTAGTGTAGGTGTGCAGACCCAAAGGCTCTTTACAGTGGCTACTGCTGTTTGTATATGCACCATTCCCTCAATGGCCACTCTGCCTCTAGAGTCTCAGTAGACAAAATGCCTCAGCTCTCACTGGGAGCTGGTAGATGTGCGTCAAGTGTGGCCTGTCACCCCCACTACCTCTTCACGAATTTGTCTTCCCCTGGACCAGAGCTAAGACCAAGCATTGACTCCCAGAAGTCTGCTGTATTCCCTCACTGATACTACCTGTTTGGGGTTTTCAGTTCTTACCATTATAAACTTTAAAAAGATCATATTTCAGGCTCCAGGACATGAGTTCTGACTTCATTTAGAGGCTTACTTTCCAAGATCTTATTTTAAAGTTATTTCCCCCTTCTTTCTCCTTCCTCTCACTCTCCTCATCTATTTACCATTTCCCAGTTCATCCGTATGGAATACGACGCTCCCACTTCCTGGAGTGCTGTAGTTTGGGGCCTAATTGATTCTGGTAATTAATTTGTTCTACCTGCTAGATCAGATGGAAATCCTACCCGTGCGCCCAAGGATTAGCACTTGGCTTTCTAACACCTCCTCTAATTATCTAATAGCATGGGTTGTGTGGACTCAGTCTCTATTAAAACACTTTTACTATTAGCAGTAGTGATTGGAATTGTGATGATGACTAGATTTCAACAAATTAGAGCTTAAAAATGGAGAGATGGAAGAGAAGTGGCTTCTTTTAATTTCCCTGAGTTTAACATCAATAATTAGAGCAATTTTCGGAGATGTGAGCTGAAATTACCCCTGCTGTGTTGTAGATGATCACCTTAATTTTAGCAAATTGACTCCAGGGAAATAAATGTGACAGTTTAGAAAAAGACAAACAGAAAAAAAAAAAAAACACCCAAAAGATTGGGAGGGAGGAAAATGAAAAGAAAGGTTGCAAAAGGGAATGGGAGACAAAAACACAGTACAATTATTTTTCAGGCTAGGGTTGGTTGACAAGTGATGGTATAGTAGAAATAGCAAGTCATGTGAGTGGAATGAGAAAGTAGTGGAAATTTGAGAGGAGGAGGAGGCTGGCATTAAGAGGTAGTTCTGGACATATTTATACAGATCAGATTACTTGACTAATGTAGATATAACTTTCCTCACACCACCCTCTAAAACTGAGGTAAATAATGTTATGATCATTTATTTACCTCCACAATGCAGTCATCCCTTAGCCATCAACTTAAGTTGGGTCAGCAGGTATAGGCTCTCTCCTCACTTCTTCTCATCCCCTTCTGCAACCATTGTTCTAAAGTGCCCAGACCCCAAAGCTGAAGTACATACTTTATTCCTGTTGCTTCAGGGCCCTTTAAATGCCCTCTGCTCTCTAAAGAGGAGTTTGTCCGACGTAGAAACCTTTTCTCTTTCGCTTTCTTTAAAAGACGACTGGGAGCTAGGCAGCTCCTGCAGTGGCCAGGCAGAAATCGAGGTCCAGAAACCTGGTAAGAGCAAGAATCCAGTTCTCTCTGTTCCTCTCTTTCCGGGCCTGGCCGGTCGCATTCAGCACCGCGGACAGCTCCCCGCCCCGCCCCGCTCCGCCCCGCGCCCACCGCACCCTCCCCTCTGCCTCTGGCAGCCTTGCCATTGGCTCTCCCGGCTCCCCTCTCCAAGCTGCCAATTCTCCTACACGTAGACCCAATCTACCCAGGAGCTTATCTTCTCGCCTCTCCAGCTCCGGGGGTAGCCCGAGGCCGAGAAGAGAGCATCAGGGATCCGAGCTCGAGGGTGGTTGGCTCTCGACCAGGCTTGGTGAGACGCCGCCTGCTTCCTACACTTCGTCCCCGGCCCTCGCCCTGTGGCAGGCGCTCGGTTCAAGATGAATCTCAACTTCACCTCCCCTCTACACCCGGCATCATCTCAGAGGCCCACGTCCTTCTTCATCGAGGATATCCTGCTACACAAGCCCAAGCCGCTGAGAGAGGTGGCCCCTGACCATTTCACCAGCACTCTGGCCTCCCGGGTGCCTCTGCTAGACTATGGCTACCCACTCATGCCCACACCCACCCTCCTGGCTCCTCACCCCCATCACCCACTACATAAGGGAGACCACCACCACCCTTATTTCCTCACCACCTCGGGTAAGTAACAGGGGTCTCAAGGAATGGGGAGCAATAACAGGTCTTCCAGCAGACTCTGAGCCTGTGATGGAGTGGAGGAAAGGCCAGAGCTGCCTGGGCCTGGCTTGGCGACCTCCTTCTCTAAGTAACAGGGAAAGAATGTTGGGGATACAGCTGAGAACACAGGGAGCTCCCTTGAGGCATGCCAACCCAGGGTGGTAACTGTACTTTTTATTATGAAGGAAACATGCCTAGCCAAGAAGTGGCTGTAGGTTTGGGTGATATTCTTGATGCACAGTGTTCGGTTTCCTTTTTCTTGGTCTTGGTCACTTTGGTCCATCTCTGTCCCCATCGCTATCTCTTTCACTCTGAGGGGAACCCCTGACTATCCCACCCCATGGAAGGGAACTCAACTTTTCAGCTCAAAAGTCTCCAGTGGGGCCAGCTCTCTCCTTCCAGGTGCTGAGCATTCGCAGATACTTCAGGGGTTTAGAAGTAAAGGAGGGTTTGGGATATTGTAAGGACTGAAGGTTTGGACTGGCCTGAATATGGGAGAAAAGGTAAGAAAAAAGAGAGTGAGAGGAGGCTGTTCGTTAACCCTCTTCACTTCCAACACCCATCATTTAATTCACAGTCTAGGGCTGGGCTGCCCTCCCCTGCCCCAGTTGCTGGCGTCTCTGGAGCCCCAGCCGAAGTAATTTGATTTCCGAGGCATGGCAAAGAGCAGAGACCAGCAAAGTCTGGCTGGGACAGGGATATGTGGGGGAAATACCCAGGTTTTCTTCTGCTTCTCTCCGAAAGCCTACATTCACACTTTCTTTTCCGGCCTCTTCATTACAGCCCGAATTCGTTGATTCGTTGAGTCCAGATGCAGAGCGTAGCGGGAAAAACAATCCCGGTCGGGGTGGGGTCTGGAAAGACGGGAGACAGTCTGTGAAATGTGGGCGCTGGAATCCACGACAAAAGTTAAAGCGTTTGTGAAGCGGTAAAACCCAGACTTAGGGGCACTGGGTTGGAGGGGCAATTTTAAAACTTGCGTCCGAGCTCGCCTTTTGGTTTTTGCTTCACCACGGGCCGGAGACAGCTCTTTAGCGCTGCACCCATGTTTCCCGCAAATAGAAAATAGTGGACAAAGCCCGAGATACAGGAACTACTTGTTTTCTGTTTCTGCTTTTTCTCTCTGGAATCAGTCGATATTGATGTCTGTGGCGGCTGGTCCGCTTGGCGCGTCTCAGACACGGTAAAGCCTGCGAGGGTCAGGAAAGACTCAAGACGTGTCCCGAGGCAAGGCGCTTCAATTCTTCTGCGTGGGGTTGGAGGGAAAGAATGAGAAAAAGAATGAGAACCAGATCAGAGAGCGGGGTCCCCAGCGCTTCCCCGAAACTGACAGGAAACGTGCGAGACGGAAATTACCGCTCCGTTTTCGCTCAGGAGCTTTACTTGCATCTGACTGTTCGTCTATTCCCTTTGGTTGCAGGCGGGAGAACCGGGGCGGCTCAGTGAAGAGAAAGGTGCTTTTTAAGTAAGGTTGTGAAGCAGGATCACATTCACTGCTTCCATCAGCCCCAGGACATCACTGATTGTCACTGAGTGTCCAGAGAAGACTGGAAGGATCGGGTGGGGGCGGGTGGGGAGAAATAGCTGCTGGACCACTCGACGTTTGCAAGAATATTTTGGTAGGCGCGACCAGAAGTTTTTCTCCAAGAGGACATTTTCAAAGACCTCCGGATCTATTTGATAATTTTCTTTTCCGTTTTACTTACCGTTTACTGTTTGTATTTATAAATGGCCTTTCTGATAAAGATCTCCAAGCGCTATTCTTGCAATTTGTTCCCCCCTGCCCTGCGATTCCTAGGAGAAGCTTTGGGGACGTGGGGCGGGACCGGTGGGGGCGCGAGGCGGAGGGGCTGCCGGGGAACTAGGGTGGGAGTGGGGCGGGCGCTCTCTGCCCACTTGACCGCTCTTCTCTCCGCAGGGGTGCCGGTCCCTGCGCTGTTCCCGCACCCCCAGCACCCGGAGCTGCCGGGGAAGCACTGCCGCCGCCGCAAAGCTCGCACAGTTTTCTCGGACTCGCAGCTCTCGGGCCTGGAGAAGAGATTCGAGATCCAGCGCTACCTGTCCACGCCGGAGCGGGTGGAGCTGGCCACGGCCCTCAGCCTGTCGGAGACGCAGGTGGGCCGGAGGAGGGGGAGGCCCCTTCTCCGCTCGCTCCTCTCCCTAATGCCTCTGGGCGGGCCGCAGAGCTCCCGCTTTATTCTAGACTTCTCCAAAGACCCGTAGGAAGACTACCGACACTTCCAATCTCTTGTCTGAGTCACTGAAGCAAAATCTCTCGAGCAGGTTCCGGACACGGAGGAAAACCCCCTCGAATGATTCCGATGATCATGTCCTGTTTGAGGACTACCATTTCTGCGCCTTCCCCCACTCCTTTCCCCATCAGGGCAGTAGCCCGGGTCAGAGGCAAATCAGTAAGAAATAAAGAGGGTTCTTGACCCGAGAGAAGTCCACATAAGGGTTCCCCCCCCTTAATGTTTCTCACAGCCGCAAGTCTTCATATCCACCCTCTCCCTAACACACTCTCACACACATGCACAAATATGAGCCTTCTTCCTATTTCCCTGTCCTGAGTGGGAGAATTTTTTTCATTTTCTTCCAGATGCTTTTCACCTGCAACCTCAAAACGCCTGGCTCCACTCCCTCTCCTCTGTTCTCTGAAACCCAACTTGCTGTGAAAGCGCAGGCCTGCCAGGCCCCAGTGATTTTTTTCTCTCTGATGAGAAGCAGCAAGTCTGCTTCTCTCCCCTTCCTGTCCAGGAGTCTTGCTGGACAAGGTATTTAGATGTCACAGTCAGAGTGAGTTGAACGGAAAGGAAGCTCACCCACGCAGCACTTACTGTTAGAGGTTCTAATTAATAGCAGTATTAGTATGTACTAAGCACACCATATTGAGCCTCGTTGTTATTTTGGGGCAATTACTTCTGAGAGCTCTAGGATATCTGGTTCCCATTCAAGCTAAGACGACAACTTGTGAGCCGTTCAGGTGTGACCCAACCCAAGAGTGAGACAGTCAATAGCTTCTGGATAATTCGTCAGTGGGTTGAGGTCTATTTTCTTAAACCCCAGCAATCGCTTTTATCTTCGCTGAGTCTGAAGGAATGACGTGCTTTTCTGTCTTTCTCCCCGGAATCAGGTGAAAACGTGGTTCCAGAACCGGCGGATGAAGCATAAAAAGCAGCTGAGGAAAAGTCAAGATGAACCCAAAGCGCCTGATGGGCCCGAGAGCCCCGAGGGCAGCCCCCGCGGCCCCGAGGCCGCACCCGCCGAGGCTCGGCTGGGCCTGCCTGCCGGCTCCTTCGTGCTGACTGAGCCGGAGGACGAGGTGGACATTGGGGACGAGGGGGAGCTGGGCTCAGGGCCGCACGTGCTCTGAGCCGCGGGGCCGGAGAGGCGGGGAGGACGCGGCGGGGCGGGCCTGGGAGATCGGCTTCGGGAACACAAACGCTACACACCTGTTAGCCCTCCAACCCGTGCGGGCCGGTGCGCCCGGCCTCCCGCCCCCTTCCCCCGCCCACCCGCCCGCCAGAGCCCGCGCCGCCGGGGCGAGAGTGCGCCTGCTTCGCTTGTCCGCGCGTCCCGCGCCTTCGGCAGCGCCCACGGGAGCTTGGGCTCTCGGCGCCCTAATTCGGTGCGGGAACCTCTTCCCTGCCGCGACTGCAGACCCCTCGGCCCTCGCCCTCAGCCACCTTTCCCCGCTCGTTGTCCAGGCGCTGCGGCCTCTCCACCGGACCCCTTGCCCTTCCTTGGGCAGACCGATGGGCTGCAGGTAAGGGACCGGGTGTTCCGCTCATATCCACTCCGGGACAGACTCGCGCGCTGCTCGCCGCCACGCTCCCACTCTCCCCCGACTCCCTCCTCTTCTCAGGGCGGCGCTTCCATCCTCTCTCTCCAAGGTTCTCCTCAAGATCTCTTGGGTCTGCACCCAGAACCGTTTTCGAGCTTGTGGTCCCCTAGGCCCCCGCGGTCTTCACTCTGGTGACTCCGGCCCCCGTAATGGGAGGCGAGAAAGTTGGGCGGATAAAACCCATCGAGCAATTCCGGCTCCCGACCTTGTTGCGCGCCTGCCCCGCAACTCTTCCACACCCCGCCGGCTATTGATATTTTAAAACTGAGTGTCTCTTGGGTTCTATATGGAAATGCTCGTTCTCATTGCATTTTAGGGAATCTTAGCAAGATGAAGCCTAAAGGAGAATGCGCATCCCCTACCAGGCGTGCCTGTCTCTTTTTTGGGGACTTTTGAGGTGGGGGCAGGAATCGGGTTGGCCCTACCCGTCGCTCCCCTTTCCTTTCCCCTGGGAGGTCTCCTATTCTTTTCCCGGGTTTGCACTCTCTGTAGATAATAAAGGGCTCGCCGGGCAAAACTGGGAACGAAACACGAGTTTCCGGGAATCGTTTGTTACCGCGACCTCCTGCGCGCACGCCCCCTCCGCTCAGCCCTGGGCAATTTCCTGTCCTCGGCAGGACTGAGCAGGGCTAATAACTTTTACTTAACAGATTCCCATCTCCCCAACGCCGATTTTTCTGTTTTGAATCGTTTAATAGTCTCGGGTTCCACCTACATGAAAAAGGTCTCTGCAGATGGTATTTTTGACTCTCAAATGCTGAAAGGACAGCGGTCTCTTGATATTAGGAGTTTGAAATGTGCTAAATGAATTGTGTGACGACACTACGTACCCAGTACACTTATCAGATATAGCACCCGTGCCAGAGGCGACCTCAGTTTCCGACCTTCCTTTCGTTCTGGTTGTGTATTTAGGTAAAAGAGCCCAGGAAACCTGGAAAAGAGGCTATGTCGAGTCCTGACTCTTGGGTCCTAATGACTAACGTTAATTACATGAATTACAGCTCTATGACCTTGGGTTCCATTTAATTACAATTTTTGGCTCCTTATTTCTCTAATAAGAGGATGAACCCTAAAGATCCTCTGGGTCTAAGTTCTATGATTCTATGAATGTAGCAGCAGACTTTTTTTTTTTTTTTTTAAGTAAGCTTGTTTGGGGAAATACTAACTTAAGCAGAGATAAGTATCAGAGTGAGACCTGTATCCAGTCTATATTATTTAGGAGCAAAGCTATTGCTTTAAAAACACAAGCATTGTATATACTATCTGGATTTTCCAAATGCTCTTTATCAGTTAACAATCAGTGAGTCTTGGCAAGAAGGGATTGTTTTTCCATTCATAAATAAGGAAATTGAGGCTTGGCAAGGTTGAAGGATTTACCTATGAAATCAGGACTAGCTAGGCGCCAAAGCAGGACAGAAAATCTCTTCTGACTCCTTGATCACTTCTTTGCCTCAAACACTTTTTCTTCAACAATGCATTGGTTGGCATTTTGCTTCTAACACTTCGTAAGGACACCCCTCTCATTTACTTAGATCTTGTAGATGTGCTACAAATGCAAGTCTAGGTTCAGATTCCTCCTCTCTCCCTGTTCAGATAACGACGGTACCATTTTAAGCAAGTTTTTGACAAATGCTTTAAGGAAGACTTGTTTATAGAAAGAAAGCAATTTGTGAATAAGAATGTTCTTGGTAACTGGGAAGAGAAAGTAGATCCTATTTATTACACAAGGGGAAATAAATCTCAAATTCTTCTAATCCCAGGAAGAGCAACTCCTAAGAGGGATTTTGGGGGAGAATCTTTGAAGGGAGTAGAAATACTGTGTTTAGGGGGAAATTAAAAAAAAATTAGATGGTTAACACAAACCCCAAAGCACCAAGCATTTCTTTCTTTCTTCTCTTGTCTTCACAAGAAGATGGCAGGGGTTATTTTGGCTCTAAGAGTAACAGATAGCTACATTTAAAAAACTTTTTTGCCTTGAAAAGACAGATAAATAGGAAACACTGTTAGCATAGGCACAACATTGCTTGACTGGAGGCAGAATGGATCCTGGAGCTAGGAAGTAGCTGTCTTTTTCATTCATGAGCATCAACACAAGATGTTCACTTTGCCTCATCCTGGTCTCCCTCTGTGCTTTCCCTCGATGGGTGGGTTAGTTGGGAAGGGAAAAGCTCAGACCTGCAGCACCAGCAGAACCTGGGGCACCATTTCCACATCATACAGTATTCCCTGAAATTGATGCAAACAATTCAATAGCAAAGTTCTCCAGGATTTTCTTTCCTTTTTCTTTTTTCCCCCCTTTTTATATACAGCGAGTTAGTGATGATGATAGAGGATAGACACAATTTAGTCTCAATTTAATGTAACATGATAGTACTTTTTGTTTTTGGCCTTCAATACTGATCAAAGCCTCCATAGGCTGAAAAGATATTTTGTCTGAATTACCCAGGCTTTTGCTTCAACTCGGTTTCACTTGGTGGTGAAGATCTGACAAAACCACGCTCATTATGATATATTAAAGAGAGATATACACAGATCTGGTTCTGAAGGGTCAAAACCATCTTAAAATAGCCCTGGTGGACAAGTCATCCTACTTGTAATCCTAAATGTAGTAAATAATTTGTTCGGTATTTGTTCTCAATGTTGTTTCTGATGGACAGCATTTCATAGCCTCTCAGAGAGGGACTCAATAATATTTCTACTCACATGACATAAGAACGCAAGAAATTGACAATACGTCACTTAGCCTAGTGTTAGCTGATAGTGGCACTAAGAAGTGATTAATTGAAATCCATGACACCACTTCAAAAGACAGAGGACTGGCTTTTATCGATGGATTTGATAACTAGAGATAAAGAGGTATGAAGGCACAGAGCAAGCAGAATGCTTTCTGGTGCTAAGAGAAACGTGCAATAAACATATTTAATTGAATCAATAACTTCCTGGTCTTGAATTGGGCTCAGTGTGTGTGCAAAACTAATGAAATATATTATATTTATGTTATGTTCTTGGCATCACGTTTTAAAGAGGATATTGACAAAGGTTAAATTCATCCAGGAATGAATACAGGAACCTAGATAGTAAAAGATATAGGAAACAAAGAAGTGTGAACTTTTTAGCTTGGAGAAGCAAAGCTTTGGGGAGGGTTGGGAGAGGCTGTGTTAGTTGTGTTTCAGTGGCTGCAGAGGGATTACGTATCACGAGGGCATGTCTAGTCTGCTCTGCTGGAGAGGGCAGAACCAGAGCCAATGGGTGGTTCCAGGGAAGTAGATCTTGGAACGATATTTGAGTAACTTCTATAAGACAGGTATTGTGTTGACCATCAGTAGAACAGGCTAAATCCACAAAACACTAAATACTTTTCACTAGAAAAGTGTGATCAGAAGCTGGCAGGCAAAACATTTAAAATTATTTGTCATCTTACTAAGATTTTAGTTCATACACTCTAAATAAATAGAAGAGTTAACAAAAACAAGAAAAAGAAGAAAAGGATATTCGTTTATTCATTAAAGAAGTCCCAGAACCTCACTCTAAAAAGTAAGTGAAAACTAAGTGATGTTCCTTTGGGTTAAAGACAAAAATATAATTAGGAAGGAATTGTCCGTATTATAAGAGACATTTGACAAAATCTAAGTCCTTCATTTTATAAAGGAAGACATTAAAATCCAGATATAACAAATTACGGGCCAATGTCAAATAGACAGTGGTGGAATTAAGACTAGAAGTCAATTTTAATTATATCTTACCACTAATTCATATTGTGATAAAAGTGGCAGAGGGGTTATTATCATTCTATTATGTGGAGGAAAGGATTTTGCATAGTAATTTTAGATGTAAAATTTTAAAAAAATAGCTGGAAATTATCTAGCAGATTCTTAGATCAATTTATGGTACACCTAATTAAGAGCAATCTGAAACTTAAATTGACATTCCTAGGAGGTACTGAGTCCCTTAGCCCTATTTTTTGTCCAAGCCACAGGGGAATAACAATTTGCTGGGTGGGATGTTTTAGAAGATGTTTGTGTGTCCAGTAGGATGAGCTAGATATGTCTGCTGCTGCTGCTATGTCGCTTCAGTCATGTCCGATTCTGTGCGACCCCATAGATGGCAGCCCACCAGGCTCCCTGTCCCTGGGATTCTCCAGGCAAGAACACTAAGCTGCTTCAAATCCCCATAGTTTTCTAAAAATTTTGGCCTAAATCTCCTTTAATTGCAGACAAAGCAACTGAGAGAGACTGACTTGCCTCATGTCACACAGGCTATTAATTTGGTAAATTATAGAATTAATACATGTAGAGGTCAGAGAGCATTCCAGTAAATATTTAGGAGATAAAAACTTGAAATGACTTTCATGTTTTCTCTTCAGATTCTCTCTGTTGTATTTTCTAGTTTTAATCCTGCCTCCCAAAGACAGATTTCTCCTTCTCTCAGAATTCCCTGTGTGTACTCTGGAGAACCTTCCCTCCGTGATTTCATTTTTGTTGTTGCTCAGTTGCCAAGTTGTGTCCGACTCTCTGCGACTCCATGGACTGCAGCCCTTCAGGCTCCCCTGTCCTCCACTGTCTCCCAGGGTTTGCTCAGATATATGCCCACTGAGTCAGTGATGCTGTCTTACCATCTCATCCTCTGCCACTCCCTTCTACTTTTGCCTTCAATCTTTCTCAGTGGTTCCAGTTTTCTCTTACTACTCTTTGTATTATTGTGGAACCATAGCTGATTTGGCCATGAGCTGGATGGCTTAGAGACTTCAATTCTAATCATTTCTTTTGCTAATGATTACTTGGCATCTGTAAATTATTACTTTGCTAAAAATTTTTCTTACTTGATATCTGAAAAACAGGGAGAGTACCCTGTAAATCAGTTGAGAATGGGAGGGGATGTGAGATAACAGTTATAAAAATACATACTGTGGTATCTTGGAAGAAACGTGCTAGAGAAAGATGATGAATTACAACATACATCTGAGGACAGGGAGGCCTGGCATGCTGTAGTCTATGGGGTCTTGAAGAGCTGGACACCACTTGGCGACTGAACTACAACATACATTGAAGGTATCAGTTTGGTCTTTGATACTAAACTCCAGAGGACATCGGCTGGAGCAATATGGTACCAAAAGGTCAGTATTAGTTTTGTGTGCCAGTATCGTCATTAAAAAGGGGATTTTATGTCTCTTTCCAAGGAATTGTTTTTTATAACTTCACCTTAATTTCTGTTGTTGACCTCATGTGTGGACTGAGAGGATCAGACAGCCTGGATGAAATAGAAAGTGTCACTGGGGATGCTTTATCCAGAATGCTCCTTTTCCTCCCCCTTACCTAGCCCAGCCCCCTTCTGTCCCAGGTTTCTGTTATCTTCCTTAGTAACAGACATGATGCTCTGTAAAGAGGGAAGTTAGAATTCAAATTCTTGGGAATCCTCTTAAGAGAGAAAGAATTGACTGTGACTCCAGTTCAGGGATCAAACTTGCATCCCGGCAGTGGAAGTGTAGAGTCCTAAACACAACCAGCAGGGAAGTCCCTGTGCGTGTATTCTTAACATTTCATTTTCCTGAACCAGGCTCTCCCACAGCCTCTAGCCTGTCCACCCTGAATTCTGTGTTAATGCATCTTTCTTCCCCTTTATCCCGTGGCTGCCTTTCATTTCACTCGTTTCCTCTTTCTTCCTCATTCTTGGTTTACTCTATTTTGGTGGAGCACAGGCTCCTCTAGCTTCCTGGTTGGTAGTGAAAGGTCAATGTTTAGAGATCATTCTTGTGTAAAAACATCTTTATTCTAGTTTCTTAGTATTTTGGGTAAGTATAGAATTCTCAATTGGAAATCATTTTGAATACGTTTGAATAATTTTGAAGGCATCATTCAATCGTGTTTTGGCTTCCAGTTGCTGCTGTGAAGTCTAATGCCATTTTGATTCTTGATATATCCTGTCTTAGTTACTCATTTGTTTTCCTCTTGGGAAACTTGTAGGGTCCTCTCTTTGGAGCCAGTGTGCTGAAATTTTACAGTGATATGCCTGTGTTGGAGGTCTGTTTTCACACACTTTTTCAGATGCTCAATAGGCCCTTTCAATATGAAAACTTTTTTTTTCAATTATGGGAAAATTTCTTGAATTAATTTTTTGATGATTTATCTCTTTTTTTTCCTATATTTGTTCTTTATGGAACTCCTATTATTTTCATTTTTTTTCAACCTTCCAGATTTATCCTCTAAACTTATTCCTTTCTCTCCTACTTTTCTATATTTTTGCCTTTTTTGCTCTGCTTTTTGAAAAAAAATTCTTCAGTTTTACTTTATAACCTTTGAATTTTTAATTTCAGCTATCCTTTTTCTAACTCTCAAGATCTCTTTAATTTCCCTCTCCTTTTTAGTAGTATGCCATATAATATCCTCAGATATTTGGAAAACCTTGATTGTCTGCTCATATTTAAGTAGGAGAAACAGAAAGCTGATAGGAAGCTCTGAATACCCAGTGAGACCAGCTGGCTGTGAGCTCTCTTGTAGGATAACACGGTTGACTCCTTCACTTGGAGAACCTCTGAGGTCCGAATCTTTAGCTCTTTTCTGCTGGGCTGGTCAGATTCCCAGAGAAGAATTTCCAAATCTCTGCTTGTAGGATGAAGGCCTAACTTTCTGGGAGCCTAGTGGCAAAGGAGGAGCAGAGGTCTGTGTATTTAGAACACCTGTGCTCACTGTTGACCCTGTTATTGGGATGGTGCCTCCTAACAGCAAGTCGTTTCTCACTCCTGAGACACTGTTCTACCCTCTGCAGAGGGTCCAGCAGCCTTTTACTGGGGTGGTGGAGGGTCAGTCGTCCTTCATTTCACCCCACCCCCTTTCCCCACTACTTCCAGTGGTAATTGACCTCATCAGTTCCTGAGCATTTGGGGGCATTCTGTAGTGTAAATCAGATTGATTCTTGGATTTCCCCATTGCTTGGTTACGATTTCTTATTTTTTGAGGCTTTTAATTACTAATATTATTTTACAATCTATTCATCCCCTTTCTAGTTTTAAAAAAGTTGCTACTGGTATCCCTCTTCCCGTTCTCCCTGTTCTTATATGTTTATGCCATTAAAAAACAAAAAGCTGTTACTGTGATTTTAGTGGGAGCTTGCCAAAGGAGTGAAACAGATATGCACATGGGCACGTGTGTGTGTGTGTGTGTTCAATCTACTGTATTTATCCAGATTTCTCATAATTTGAATTTAATGTTTGTTTATTCTGGCTTTTACAATGGAGGTACTGATCTTTTATGTTGATGTTTCTTTTATGTAACTGAATTTGTTAAATTCAGGAGTTGCATTATCATTACTACAGACTAAAAGGTTGACTTCATTGCCAAAGCACAGAATATCCCCTCTTACCTCATATTCAGTAATGTAGTACCAATGGCTTGGGATCTACCCATTTGAGAGTACTGGAAGTTAGTTAGTCCTTAAGAATCTTTGTCTGTGAAAGGTCCTGAATAGTTTTACAGGATATTCTTAGAAATTTCAAGGTGAAAGGATTTGTTATTTCATTTTTCTTGGTTTCAGATTGATTTGAAACCTGGGTCCCTGATCTCTGAACAGAGAAACAGAAAAGATAAATAGAGACAGCAAAACAGAGCCACAGACACACAAATACATGTGCGCACACATGCACGCAGGCTCACAAAGAGAATGGTGCACACAGGACAGGGAGAATTGGAAGGTGATCAATTAAGACATTAAGTGTTTTGTGACACACGAACGCATCTACATTTTGCCCTGATAACAAGGCCATCAGCTCGTTTTCAGAGGGCTGCTGCCTTCTTCAGCTCAGTCCTCAGATCAAAGCAAAACTGTCTGCTTGCATTTTCCAATCAGAATGGACATGCTAATTTATACTCCTTAATGTGTGATGGTAGGAGACCCCTTCAATTAACTGAATTCTATAGCTGGCAAAATAAAAGGTATACAAAGAGGCGCAGGCTGGAAGAGCCGAAATTCTCATTAAATCAAAAGGTCCAGTATTCATTACCTCGTGCATCTGAGGCTAAACACTAAATATGGGGATCATCAAAGGAGGTTTAATGGGTTAAATTGAGAATATAATCTAATTAAAACATTAGACATGGCAAATAGTTCTTTGATATTCATCTAAAGGTTTCATTAAAAATGGGTGCTTGAGGTTTGTACGCTAGATTATCAATTTTAAGTAGAGACAGCATCCTTGGTACTGCTTCAAAGTGTCACCATTGTGTGGAAGCAGGGGAAATGGGAAAAGACATTGCTGCCAGGTGACGGGTTGGAGATCCGGGGTGAGGCCAATCAGGTTTCATGAGAGTGATTTCGATCATTGTCTGGATGGCAAAAAAGAAAGTGTAAGGATTAATTTAGGAGGCAAATTTGCCACAGAGGAAAGAGTCCATTTGGAGCCCAAATTATTTAGTGTAGATATCTACAGGGATTTTACTCACTGGACATTCATTTTCTTCTTCCTTCTCCTGTATAAACAGCTTCTCAAAGGATAACAGGTATACTTGGTGGATTTTAAATTTCTGAAGGTTATTTCTCCCACTGTCAAATTTGTGCCCTTAGGATACCTACAGTTTAAGCATCTCTTGCAAACGCTTGGGACTCCAGCGACAAGAGGTGCTCTGAAAAGCCAGTCTGGCAGCCTCCATATCCGGTTGGGTCTCTCTAAGCTCATTAAAGAAAATTTCTGACATCTTATCAGATATTTCCAGGGCGTCACTAAATATATTTGCCTGAGATAGTCACATCATTGTAATCCTCTCGACCTGTTAGAGTTGCTTAATAGTGGAAGACCATTTATTCAGCTTATTGAAAATTAATTACTTACATGGCTCGGGTTTGCAAGGGTACAATGAAAAGGCATTAGAGAGGCAGCAGGGGAGATAAACCTTGCCGCCAAATTCTTTTTTCTTCTCTTCATTTTACCCAAAGAGGCCCTATATTACGTGGTGGAGAGAGCTGAAAAATCTGTGTACTTTGCATCTTATTGCATCTCACACTGTGATATTTTCATAACCTTTTGGGAAAGCCTCAACTTTCCAGCTATTCCACTAAATCAAAATCAAATAACAAAACATGAAGAATGGGAATCTTTAACACAGACGGGGAAATAAAATGAACAGATGAAAGAATGAATAAATTGATGAAGGAAAGAAAAATCTGCTATCCAAGCCCTTTTGCATTCCATTGGATGGATGTTTGCCTGGGAAATGGAGACATTTTGTGTTTTCTCAGTACCTTTGTGAGAAAGATGTGTGGTTTTGCTTAATGAAGTGCAAGGGGGAGTAGAAACAAATACTGTACTTAGTCTGGAGGCTGTGGGTTGAGGGGACAGTTCTGAATATCAGATTTTTAGCTACTCTGAGATCCTACTTCCATATGCTTTAAAAAGTGGAATGAATATCTAAGTGAACATTTTTTTAGAATACATATTTCTCCTTTTTTGGCCTTTATAGTACAGAAATTTTGTCTGACAATGTAAAAAATTTCTTATAATCAAGGATATAGAATGGGAGTGAGACATTGGATAAACAAAATCTGCAATAATGAAAAAACATCACTTCGTGCTATTGTTTTAAATCCTTTTTCACTAGGAAAACAGCTAAGCGAATGGAGCAATCATGTATCTTTTTGTCTTTCTGTTTTTTACCCATTAGGAATAGACGTTATGAAAATGTAGTTAGCATTAGGGAGAAGTCTATAGTCGTCCTGTAGAATACTTGAGAGTTAGATGAAATGTGTATTATTGTTGTTCAGTCGTTAAGTTGGTGCCCGACTCTTTGTGACCCCATGGACTGCAGCACGCCAGGCTCCCTGTCCTTCACTGTCTCTCGCATTCAAGGTTTATTCTTGATAGGAAAAGATAATCTTTAAAAAGGCATGTTTAGGAAAGCAACCTTAATTTTTCCTTAAGAACTTTATGTTTTCAAGTGCAGCTTCTAATCTAATGGTAATATATGTTTGGAAGCACATCTTAGAATTAGTTAAACTTGGTCCTGATATGTGCAGGCTGTCACCCAAATTCAATTCATTTTTTATGCAATTTTTCAATCAGTAATTAAAAAAGAATCCCCCCTGAATTTATCCTGTATGATATTATAGACTATTTGCTATCAACTCAAAGTTCTCAATTAGCTCCAGTGTTGTTCTAATTACTGGATGTGTTTTCAAACAACTCCCAGCTAATAACTGTTGGGATGAAGAGTCATTTTCTCGCTACAGAGTAGGCTGTGCATGCTCATGCTTGCTGCGATGTTTTGACAATGATTCATTAACCAATAATAAGGCCCCGATTGGAACCATTAGACTTTGGTGCTTTTGCTACGCTTACCTTTTATTTTATTCCTCAATGTTGTCTTTTCTTGAGTTGGTTTCTAGATAACTCCCAGGAGACTCCTTACCATACAGAACAATATCATGAAGACAGCTGCCATTAAATTCAGCTACTTGTCCAAAAGCTCCCTCTAGGAGGATGCTCTTGTTGGAAACTCAAGATGGAAAAACGTCACAAAAAGAGCTATAATAAGAGAACATACATGATTTAAAGGTCCTTTCTTTATACCAGCTCGCAGCAGCAGCATAGAGATTAGGCGGATTAGACACTATGTCTTTCAGTGGCTTATCTAACATCTGGTCAAATCCAGGCCCTCCATCATTTTATCACTCAGGTTTATAGTTTCGTGCCCTCTGATAGGCAGGTTCTTTTTATTTCCTAAATATCTGAAACAGAAATACTATAAAAATTGATTACTGATTTGATTGGGTCTATAGAAGATCAGTGTTATTAGTACAATTTTCTTGAGAGGAGCCAACAAGTGTTCGTCACCCACTGTTCTTGCGGAATCTCTGTCCTGTGCTAGTCTCATGACATCCTGCTTAGACGTTAGAGACGTTCTGCTGGATCTTATGGTTGTGGGATGACTTGGGGTCAGAGGAAGCCTACTTTGAGCTATTCTTTGATTTCAACCCCCAAACTTTCAGCAAATACGTTCTTTTTTTTTTTTTTTTTTTTTTTTTTTTTTAGCTAAAGTCATTTTAGATGCTACCTGTTACTTTCAGTATTTGGGTACAAAGAACTTTTTAAAAAAGTAAGCTTCCCATTTTTAAAAAGTTATTTGTGGCTGTGCTGGGCCTTTTGTTGCTGTGCAGGCTTTTGTCTAGTTGCAGAGAGTGGGGGCTGCTCTCTAGTTGTGGTGTGTGAGCTTCTCATTGCAGTGGCTTCTCTCCTTGGGGAGCGTGGGCTTTAGACACGCAGGCTTCAGTAGTTGGGGCACACAGGCTCTAGAGCACAGGCTCAGTAGTTGTTGCTTATTTGCATAGGCTTAATTACTCTGGGGTATGTGAGGTCTTCCTGAAATCATTTCTTCTGCATTGGCAGGCAGATTCTTTGCCACTGAGCCACCAGGGAAGCCCCTCTATACAAAGAATTTTCATTGTACTAGGGTCATACTTGGGAGAAGGCAATGGCACCCCACTCCAGTACTCTTGCCTGGAAAATCCCATGGACGGAGGAGCCTGGAGGGCTGCAGTCCATGGGGTCACTGAGGGTCAGACATGACTGAGCGACTTCACTTTCACTTTTCAATTTCATGCATTGGATAAGGAAATGGCAACCCACTCCAGTGTTCTTGCCTGGAGAATCCCAGGGATGGGGGAGCCTGGTGGGCTGCCGTCTCTGGGGTTGCACAGAGTCGGACACGATTGAAGTGACTTAGCAGCAGCAGGGTCATACTTAGTGGATGGTAAAGCCTTGCCTTGGATGTATAGTCTCTGGGAAATGTTGGTATCAACTGATTCATTGAGCCTGCTTCAGTGGAGTGTGGGTTCTAAATGGCATTGATATGTGTGAACGTGCCTGAAGGATTTAATGCTTAGGCTGAGAGAAATGGTTAGGGGAGGTTTTTAAATGTTCTGGAAAAAAAAAAAAAACTGTCATAGCATCTCATTGACTGGTCATTATTTGAGTTGTGTTGTAGATGTCTCCTACAACTTTAGTAATGACGTTGCCAGACTGTGCATGTTAAACAGGCAAGATAGATAATAATGCATATTTCTAAAAATGGAACTTAATGGTGGAAGTTCACATCCCAAATTGAAATATATAGCTAATTCCTCTTTGCTCACACAGAGAAACAAGAGCTCTCTCTTACCACAATCAATCAATCCAACAGTGCTGCCCTGGCTGTTCAAAGACTGGAGTTTAGACCTGCCTGCTCTCCCACTGTAGGACTGAAGGGTTTCAGAGTCACACCCTTTCTTAATCATCATTGCCTCTTCTGAAAAATCGACACTTGAACAAGATAAACCCCTTCCAAGCTCTAAATTCCTTTAAGATAATTTAATAGAAATGGAACATTTAAATAACTTACCCTGTCCCTTTACATATGGAAATATGGAAATGTCTTTATATGCATTATTTCCTTTATCTTCCAGAGCAAGTTTAAATTTAAAAAATAATCATTCTAGTTCATGTTTTTAGAAAGATCTTTGAACATGTAACCTGAGGGTCTGCTTCTTTTATAAATACATTTTAGGAGGAGCTTGGGCTATGATTTTCCTGAACTAACTCCTCATGTATGCTCTGATTTCCCCAATACTACTGAACCAGGGTGCTCCAACTTACTGTTTATCTTCAGATACTTGTTATCATTCCAGACCTTCAATTCTGTTTCCAGTAGGAAATTAAATTTTGTACAGTCTTTCTACCATGTTGTGGTATATGTAGATGTATACAACGTAGGAATAAATCTCCAAAGCTAGTCCTTATGCCACCTGTAGAGAGAAACAGATTTGCCTGGAGAATTTCATGGACAGAGGAGCTTGGTGGGCTGCAGCCCATGGGGTTGCAGAGACGGACATGACTGAGTGATTAACACCATACTGTACTATTGTTAAATGTGTCCATTTCTAGATATAGCCATCTAAGAATGCAATGCCCACCTAGTACAAGCAAGTCAGAAAAATTAAATCCTCCAGTAAATTAAGACCTGGGAATTTTACAGTGTGTATTGAGTTTCAAAAGATTTTTTAAAAAGTAAAAAAAATATTTATGAATATTGACATTCAGTAGTACACAGTGGGATGTTTTTGTCTTACCCAGTGTTTTTATGTGAAAGCAAACACCTGAGGATATTTTAAGATCTTTGTGATGGCAAGATGGTCAGCGCATTTATAGACTTGAGGAAGTAGCTTTGAGAAAGAGTGTCTCAGAGTGGCCTAACTTGAGCATTCCTGGCCTTGGTAGATTTCTGATTAATGTCTTGATGCTCTGTTAGAACAGCACTGAGATTGGTTTTACTTGAGTGAGCACGTCTGAAGCACTTTCATTTAAAAGATTTTATCCTTTAAAATATTGAGAGATGTTAGAAATATTTTGGAAACGACATCTCAAAATTTACCTGTGTTTAGTCCCATTTGAGTTCTTTTCAACAGAAACTGAAGTGTTCATACTTTTTTTTTTCTTATCAGAAAAATGAGAAATAAACACAAGTAGATACATTTATTTCTGGGTAACTTCAAGAGTTTCATTATGCTGAGAAAGGGTAGCCATCATTTTAGAAATTAGAAGAGCTGATAGAAAACTAGAAGGTTTTATTCCCTAGTTCTTATTCAGCCCCAGTTTTAACTGATTTTGAAAATAAATAATTAAAATAGTTTTTCTTCCTGGAAGGTAAAATATGGCACCGCATTGTAATTAGGGCTCCATATTTTAAATCCTATACAAAGCAAACATGGACTGCAGTTACATGATGATGTGAGGTCATCACTTAATGCAGAGCAGTTAAAGTTGGAGTTTCTCTCCTCCATGTCCATTCCCCGAGTGTCTCTGATCTCCAACACATATGTTGTCTATACAATGTGAAGGACTTTAAAAGCAGCCACGGCCTGTTTTTCCCTTTCGTGTCTGTTCTGCAGCACTTCCAGCAGTGAGATTTCAGGTAAGGTGTCTTCTTTTCCAGCATGGGTTGGAGTTTTCTTTTCTTTTGAGGCTTGATCACTCAGATTTGAAGGTTTGGGTTTGGGGATGGTCTTAGCATATTCCAAAGCCTAAAAGCATATAAAAGTTTATTTGAGATGGGAAGGGAGCCCTGGATTCCTTAAATCTAGTCTTAGAAAAGGTTTATTGATAGTATAAACGGAGACTGTTGCTACAGGTAATATACTAACACATAGGTGGAAATGGAGACCAAATGGAAAATACAAATAATGCAATATAACACACAGATTAAATAAAATGAACCATGTAACAAAATGCTGTGGAAAAAAAAGAGTTGAAGACTGATACATACAGTTGTGCCTTTGGATGTTTTCTTTATAAAACTGAGCTTTATTAAAGTGCTTGAAAATAGATTTCTTATGTGTTTGATCTATTTAGCTTCTGGCAGTCTTATTAAAACCAAACCTCTATTAAGGCGATATTAACAGACCTTTCCATCCAAAGAGGACTTGTTATAGCTTGAGACCAAAGACATCACTGTAGTTGAGATAAAATTGAGCCTCCATTATTATACCAACTATTCTTGTTTCTGGCTCTTAGACCTCTAGCGCTAGTATTCTTTAGAGGTTGAAAATTCTTTTTTCTTTCTTTTTTTTTTTTTTTTTTTAGTAAACCTATAGAAACCTGGATACTGAAAAAAAGCAGTCTTTTATTCAGGGCTGTCAGTTCTGAAAGGCATTACAATAAAAATGAGATCACTAAATATGATTTCTAGATCTGCCTTTATATGTTTTAACACTTTTTTAAAATTAAAAAATTGAAGTATAGTTAATTTACAATGTTATTTTAGTTTCAGGTATATAGCAAAGTGATTCTGTTTTTTTAATATATATATATATATATACACACACACACTTTTTCAGATTCTTCCCCATTATGGGTTATTACAAGATACTGAATATAGTTCCCTGTGCTATATAGTAGCTCCTTGTTGTTTATCTATTTCATATGTAGAAGTGTGTATATGTTAATCCCAAACTCCTAATTTATTTCCCCTCCCTAGTTTTACATTTTAGTAAGAGTTTCCTGAGAGCTGAAATGGGGATAGATACAATATATGTAAGTTCTGGAAGGGGTAAAATTCCCCAAACAGAAAACTCCAGACTTCTCTGTGTGTGTAGGTGACTTCTGTTGGAATTTCTAATTATAGACTTGCTGCCTTGAATTTTTCATGAAAAAAATAATGGTTTGGAGAAAAAAGAAAAAGTGGCACCATGGAAACTCAATCAAGAGGACTGAGGTCTTCAAGGTCTGAGGAAGAAAGGCAATAGATAGAAAATATGAGAGTCTGTGAAAGAGAACACGAAGTACAAATCCCTAAAAGCACCAAGGGGTCCCTTGTCCCTCATGCAAAGGGTCCCACGTCCTTGCTGGGACTGAGGCAGAGAGTGCACTGCAGAGCTCGGTGTCCCCATAGAAAGCATTTCATTCACATCACAACTTAGAGTTGGATGACTTCTGAGAGGGAGAACATTCTGTATTTTATGAAATCATTTTTCTTGGGTTGTTGTTCAGTTGCTCAGTCATGTCTGACTCTTTGCGACCCCATGGACTGCAGCACACCAGGCCTCCCTGTCCTTCACTATCTTCCCAGAGTCTGCTCAAACTCATGTCCATTGAATCAGTGATGCCATCCAACCATCTCATCCTCCTCCTCCGGCCCTCAACCTTTCCCAGCATCAAGGTCTTGTCCAATGAGTCAACTCTGCATCAAGTGGCCAAAGTATTTTCTTAGGTAGAGGAACCAATACCTATTGTACCATCCCTTAGGAAAAATGTAGGGAGTGAACTTGAAACAATGAAGGACTTTCCTCTGACACAGGCACCCAGGGATGGCAAGAAGATGCTAATTTCTTAAAACTTATTTAGTGGTAGAAAAGGAAATTGATGGTTAATCAGGATTACTAGTTTCTTTTAGAAAGAAAACCACCTAAGCATTCAATTCTTGTGTGACAAACTTGAAATACTAGGAGGAGAACACATGGAGGACTAAAAATGATAGTGACCCTCAGGGGAAAAAAAAGACTCTAACCTTCCAGCAGCATATGTGGGTATATCACTTTTACATCAATATCTGTGAATGATGGGGTGCTGCAGGAATGGTAGAAGCTAAAACATCCTCTGTGTTCAAAAGACGTGGGGAATTTATGTCATGAGGTCACACAGATTTCCTTTTAATTCTAATTGAACAGAGAACTGCCTTGGTGAGAGTGTCTTACCTTCTGCCGCGGGACAGCAGATTTATTTTCGGTAATTGCTGTTTGTGGCTTTGAGGGGATGGATAGTGCCTTCATGTTGTATTCCTTCACTTGTTTAGCATATTCCTTTTGCTGTATTAATTTCTGCATCTGTTCAGAGAAGCGCAGGGAGAGTGACTCACAGGTCCTGCTAGATCGCTCTGTTCTCTCTTTCAAGTGACACTAATTTTGGTGAGCTGGGCATACAGTATTATTAGCACAGGGGAAATGGGATTACCACGTGTGACAGCAGTGAAATGGTTAAATTAATGTTTCTCCTAGAAATCATTCTCTCTCAAGGAGGGACTAATACACCCAGTGTTCCTTTAACAGGGGCTAAATCGCATTCAGCCTCTGCTTTGTTGCGTTTACCCAATTTATTTTCATTCTTGCGTCCAACTTTGAACTCTACTCTCTTGTTATGCCTTGAGTGCAACTGCAGTTAAAACACATTAAATGAAGATCTCCTTTCACTAGAGGAAAGAGAATAAAGTGGATGCACTTTTCATGGGGGAAACTCTTACCCTGAGTGTCTTCTCTGTAGCCACTCTTCAGTATTATAAAGATAACTCTATTGAGAAAGCCCAACAACCACATAACACACACATCTCTTTTCATGGGCATGTGCCCACTTTTCTGCTTGGGCCTTTAAAACTAACTTAAAAGCTGGATACATAAAACAACATTGGCTGAGTAATTTTATTTCATGGTAGAAGGAGTGCCTGGGGCTTATTAATACCAGTGCTATTTCAGAGGGGTCTCTATTCAGAGCGAGATGTTTGAAATAGAACTTGGTTCTGGGGGTCTCTCTATACAGTTCTGCTGGAAGACAAAGGGCAGATCTGAGCCTGGAAATGCTGTAGGTACCTCCTACTCACTTTGTCTCTGATGGACTCAAGGTCAGGTCCCAGGCCTCCAAGTTTCACGTCTCTGTTCTGATAACCTTTCAGCTTGGAGCTCTTGAAAATACAATCAAACAGAGAGTTTCTTTTAGAGACATGTATGTTCCCCCCAGCTCCTTCCAAGTTGTCATAGACACGTGAGAAAGGGGAGAGGCGAAATGAAGAATGGTGGCCTGTGTGGACCTCGGGGGAGTGGGTGTGTCCTGACAGTTCTTCCATTTTAATGGTTGTCATTGATAACAGTGTCCTTGGTAATTTGTAGCTGGTGGGCTGACATGTGTGGACTTTTCCACTTCTGCAATAAAAAACACTGAAATTCTGAAAATTATAAATAAAAAATTTCAAGTGAGTAAAGTGCTGCTTTGTTATTAACTTTTTTTAAAACTTTTTCCCCTATTTTTTTAGTTTAAATATTTAAACACTTTTTTACGATGTTGTGTTGGTTTCTGCCATACAACAATGGGAATCAACCCTAATTATAAATACATTCCTTCCCTCCCTAGCCTTCCTCTTCTCCCCTCATCCCATCCCTCCAGGTCATCACAGAGCACCAGACTGGGCTTCCTGTGCTACACAGCAACTCCTCACCAGCTATCCATCTTATACCTGATAGTACATATATGCTGATGCCACTCTCTCCCTCCCCCACTGTGTCCACATATCCATTCTCTACATCCGTGTCTCCATTCCTTCCCTGAAAATAGGTTCGTCAACATAATTTTTCTAGATTCCATATATATGTGTTAATACACTATATTTGTTTTTCTCCTTCTGACTTCACTCTGTATAATAGGCTCTAGGTTCATCCACCTCACTAGAACTGGCTCAAATTCATTCTTTTTTATGGCTGAGTAATATTCCATTGTGTATGTGTACCCCATCATCCTTATCTATTCATCTGTCGATGGACATTTAGGTTGCTTCTGTGTCCTGGCTATTGTAAACAGTGCTGCTTTGAACATTGGGGTACATGTGTCTTTTTCAGTTACGGTTTCCTCAGGGTACATGATTGGTAATGGGGTTGCTGGGTCATATGGTAGATTTGTTATTAGTATTTTTAACATGACAGACACATTCCTACTTTGCTGCTACTATGACAAGTATGTCTAGTTTTGTACCATTCACTGAACCAAATGATCTCCCTGGAAGAGGCTATCTATCAATAAATGACTCAGGTAAGCACACTGCTTCAAAGGCAGAGTGCCCTGTCTGATGTTAAAATTCAAAAGAATGGAAACATGTAAAGCTTAAGAGTCTAAAGAAGACCCACTGAGAAATTCATTGTATTCAGTGTGATTCTGGATATGTTGAAGGGTACAGGTAATTTTGATCCCCTTGTGTCTCAGCTGTTAAAGCATCCGCCTGCAATGCAGGAGACCTGGGTTGGGAAGATCCCCTGGAGAAGAGAAAGACTACACACTCCAGTATTCTGGCCTGGAGAATTCCATGGACTGTATAGTCCATGGGATCGCCAAGAGTCGGACACAACTGAGCAACTTTCACTTCACTTCACAGGTAATTTTATATGATAACTATTATCACTATTGCATAGTTAAAGGGATGATACAAAACAAGGCCATTTAATTATTAAATTATGACACGAGCACAGTAGTAGGCGGGAAAAATACTAAGGTGCTCCTGATTGTGGGATAGATTGAGATTTTCCCCAAATTCCTGCTTTTGACAGGAAATCTGACTTGTTATTTGCAGCAGATGGCCTTGTGGTAAACCATGTCCTTTAATTTGTGAGCTCCTTTGGTTGTCTTCCTTGGGAAGGGTGCATGCGTGCTAAGTCACTTGAGTCATGTCCAACTCTTTGCAACTCTATGGAGTGTAGCCCCTCAGACTCTTCTGTCCTTGGGACTCTCCAGAGGCAAGAATACTGGAGTGGGTTGCCATGCCCTCCTCCAGGGGATCGTCCGAAGCCAGGGATTGAGCCCCCGTCTCCTAACATCTCCTGCATTGGCCGTCAGGTTCTTTACCACTAGTGCCACCTGGGAAGGGTAGGAAGGACGATGCCAAAGATACGGTTTGGGTGACAGTAATGATCTTGGGGCACATCGAAATTGGTGCTTAGAATAAACAGCCATACCGTGGAGGTGGCAGTTCTGAACTGTACATGGTACCACCTATTTATATGCTAATGACAAGGCATTTTTCTAAATGTTGAAAGTTCCTGTTAATTATTGAAAAGTGAAAGCGAAAGTAGCTCAGTCAAGTCTGACTCTGTGGCCCCATGGATTATACAGTCCATGGAATTCTCCAGACCAGAATACTGGAGTGGGTAGCCTTTCCCTTCTCCAGGGGATCTTTCCAACCCAGGGATTGAACCGAGGTCTTTTACCACATTTACCACATTTACCACAAGGGAAGCCCAAGAATACTGGAGTAGGTATATACACTATACCTAATGTGTTCTTTCCTAAGAGAGAATTTGGCAGAGATAGTCGAGAGACTTTAAAAATGGAACATTTCGTCATATAGTTACTGCATACAATTCTCAAATCTTAACAGTGAATTTACATATACACATGGATCAACTGTTACTACTCGCAGGGACTATTGACTGACGACCTGGAGGTCAGATCACTTAGCTTCTCCATTGCTATTTCCCAGGCTTAGAGCCAAATGCTCTTTTCCCAGATCCCAGCACTGAGCTCTGGGCTTTGAGGTGTGAGCTAGAGGGTGCATCTTGGAAAACTTTGATTTAGCCTGCGACAGCCCCTCCCCTTTCCCTTGGTCTTGTCTTGAACGTGGATGTAATTTCTGGCGCTAACAGCAGTCTTAAGGCCGGAAAGGGAAGAAAGAGAAGCATAAATACTGGTTCTGATGTTTTGTGCTCTGGAACCACCGGTGCAGCTACCCACCTGTGAATTAACTGTAGGTAAGAAGAATGAACTCAAGAATTTTTCAGGTTGTTGTAAATAGCAATTCTATGGCTTGTAGCTGAAGGCAATATTTCTATGGTCCTACAGAATTTTTGTAGTGCATCTTGGGGCTTCAAAGGGCCAAAGTCATGTGCCATTTAGGCAATAGTTCTACACTGCAAGGATGAAAGTTGTGTAAATAGTATTTGCCTTATTAGAATGTTAATATAACATTATATTATATAATGACATTCATAGTCAAAACTCTTTCAGTGCATCTAATCCTAAAAGCTCAAAGAAGATCCTTTCTTAAAGAAGGCTTTGTTGTTGTTCAGTTGCTCGGTTGTGTCCAACTTTTTGCGACCCCCATGGACGGCAGCACACCAGGCTTCCCTGTCCTTCACTTCTCTCAGAGTTTACTCAAACTCATGTCTGCTGAATCTGTGATGCCATCCAACCATCTCATCCTCTGTTGCCCCCTTCTCCTCCTGCCCTCAATCTTTCCCAGCATCAGGGTCAAAGAAGGCTTTGGACTAAAATGACTAGAACATTAATAATGTTAAGTATATAGAAGAAACAGTGTTCATTGAAGCCACTTAAAAATCATAAATCTCCTTTAACAGAATGGAGTCATCACCCAGAAAAACCACTACAGCTGCTTCCTGCCCTTAGATGTGTCTGCTCCTACTTTTCTAGGATTGTCCCTATGCTACAAATTATTTTATTTTTCACTGAGGTTAGCATGACATTGTATTTCCCTGCCACTGAATATTTTCTGTGTTTAACATGCTATTGTCTCTTTGTAGTTGAATTATTTAGTGCTTTCTCCAAATGTTGAACATTTAAGATGTCCTAGGGATGAGCACAGGCCTCCCCTGTGACTCAGCTGGTAAAAAATCTGCCTGCCATGTGGGAGACCTGGGTTTGATCCCTGGGTTGGGAAGATCCCCTAGAGGAGGGAAAGGCTACCCACTCCAGTATTCTGGCCTGGAGAATTCCATAGACTGTATAGATCATTGTGGAACCCCAGCTGGGGTCCCCTATTCAGCACTGACTGCCCCCCATGCACACACACAGCAGCTGCTCCTCCAGCCACACCCCTCCTCCTGCTCCCCCACCCACAGCCCTTGACCCTGGCCAGCCTCCCCCAGCACAGGCCATCAGATGGGCTCCTGAGTCCCTCCCCCCAGCAAAAGGCTGTGTGTGTGCAGCTGATTCCACTGGGGGTGGAGAGTAGGAGGGTGTATGCTGGACGTTGGACTGGCAAATAGAAGCCTGGGGTAGGGGGTCAGTGTGCCTCAGTTTCCTCCCCAGCAACAGAATTTTTTATAATATCTGAAAACTGAGGGGACTTCCCTGGTGGCTCAGACAGTAAGAGTCCACCTGCAATGCAGGAAACGTGGGTTCGATCCCTGGGTTGGGAACATCCCCTGGAGAAGGAAATGGCAACCCACTTCAGTGCTCTTGCCTGGAGAATCCCTTGGACAGAGGAGTCTGGTGGGCTACAGTCCATGGGTTCACAGAGTCGGACACAACTGAGCGACTGATACACGCACGCACACGCACACAGGGATGAGGACTGTTTGTGGGCCACTCATTATTTCTTCACAAGTATTTCTTCTCTTCTCACTTCTGAATTATTTCTTCGCTTCTCTGAAGAGAAGTGAGATTATTGAAACAGAATTGTGATGTATTCAGGGCCATTCATGAACACTTCCGTTAAGGAGGCAGAAGAATGCTCCTTTTGTGCAGATCTTGAGGACACTGAGTATTATTACATTTTAAAACCTCTGCTGACTTGTAATAGGTAAATGAGCTCAGATATCCTATTCTTGGCAACTGCGGATTTGTTCTTTACCTGGCCTATGCCACCTGTGCCATTGTTTTCAGCGTAATCACTAAGTTACTATCTATTTGCCAAAGCAAATCAAAGATGAAAAAAGAGGGAACCCACTCATGTCCAAGTCACAAATCCAATTTGTCCAAAACTGAGAGAAAGAAATGATTAGTGCCTAGAAATCACAGCCTTAGTCTGAAGCAGCTTAGCCTTAATCATCCCACCGATTCACAAAAGACAGATTGTGAAGCATGAGGAATTGCTTATTGCTGCCCCATCCAAGTTCTTAATATCACCTGGATTGGACATCATGGCGGTCACAGGAAGACAGAACCGAGGGTCCAGTACTGTAGACTGACACGAAAGAGAGAGTGTGGACTGAAAGGGGCATCTCCAAATGCCACTGACCCCTTGACAGGCTGAGCTGCTGCCAGCGAAAATAAGGACATTTCTCAAGGGAGCGCCAGGGCTCCTGACAGAGTTTGTTCTGGGTGACCGGCAATGAAAAATCCTGGATTCACTTGTTAGCCTCAAGTAATCTTGATTGGTTCTCAGTGCTGTAATTTTGTTTGATCCCTTTCCATCAAAAATCTTTTTAACAGCTTTATTGAGATAAAATTCACACACCACCACATGCACCCATTTGAAGTTGTACAAGTCAGTAGTGTTTAGTGTATCAAGCTGTGCAAGAGTCACCACAATCCAATTTTAAAACATTTTCATTATCCTAAAAAGAGACCCCATACCCATTAGCAATCACTCCCCTCCCCTCTCTCCCTCCAGCCCTAGGCAACCACTAATCTACTTTCTGTCTCTTCAAAAGGCTGTCATAGGCAAATAATCCCTAGAATTTACTTTGATTTACCTCTCTTTGCCTGTTACAAGACCAAAGGGTCACGACAGCGTGATGCCCTCAAAGTTTTTAAAATTACATCAACAATATAGTCTCGTTAGGTCTCCAAACATGAGGAAAATAAAAGCACGGTTTCAACAAATCTCCAGTGGGGTTCACCGCTAGTCTTTGTGTGAGATGCCCATGGGCTGACATTAGCCAACTCTGGCGCTAGTTGATGACTGACCAGGCCAGACCTGTGCCTCGGAACTGGTGTCCATGGGTCATGACTTTGGCAGAGTTCGGCATAGGATTTCCTGGTGGAAGGTTTCTGCCAGCCGTCCATCATGCTTCTCAAGCTAGAAGACGGACTTTTACTGTACACTTGGGGCAAAAGCTGCCTGAGCTGAAAATGACATCAACTGTCCCCAGGAGGACTTGTGTCAACTCTGAGAGGTCATGCCCCGATGTGGGGGGACACTGCAGGACTTTCCCCCAGAACATTCCTCAGATGTGTAAGGGTGAGAGAGTTACTTAGTGATGGGATAGAAAACAATGTCTCCAATACTGGGGAACAGCAAGGGAAGGAAATTTGCTCTGCGGTTACTAAACTTAATCCAAATAAACCTCTTCTTAGAAGCAGTCGAGCAGCAATACCCAGATTGTCTGTGACAACAAACACAGGAGTTAATTACTGTGGCTCAGCTCTGCACATCTGTCAGAGAACTCCTTAGCAGTTATTCTGTGCAGGTCGCAGTGGATATTTTTATACTGTTTGTCATCCCTTGCGCTGGGTTAATCTCTCACTGCCTGATGTCTGGATTCAGTGGCATGGACAATGCTGAGTATTCATAAATCAGTCACAATACAACTGCCAGGAGAAGAGGGACGGTGCTCAGGCCTATTGTCTTGACAAATCCTCTGATTTTTACTGTGATTCAAGTCAATTCCCTTGGAGACCAAGAGATTTGCTTTGACTGGGAAATGGGCCTGATCTGGGTAATGAGTCCCTGTGTCTGGGGCCCGGGCTACCTGCTGTCCTATACAAATAGCTTGGTTCTCAATCATTGTAGCTTCTGGAATGGCTCTCTGGACAAAGACTGCTTCTTTGTCGGATGTAGGCTGAAGGTCTTGGATGGAGAAAATGGTCACAAGAAGATTGTAACATCCCCTAGAGAGAGCAGGAGGAGAGGGATTTCCCAAGTTTAAAGAGGGCTTGGGAAGCAATAAGTGGAAGTTCTCTTTCTTCCTCTTCCCTCTCTTCCAGATCTTAGATGTCTGGTGATACCCACCATTACCTGGGCCTATCCTCTACCCTCCCAGGTAAAATGCAAATTCAGACTACAGGAGGAGAAGGAAGAGAAGGGAAATGAACATCTAGTTGCATCTATTCTTCACTAGGTACTAAGCTAAGGTTTTGGGGTTTCCTTGGTGGCTCAGTGGTAAAGAATCCATCTGCAAGTGTAGGAGATGCAGGAGACAGGGGTTTGATCCCTGGGTCAGGAAGATTCCCTGGAGGAGGAAATGGCAACCCACTCCAGTATTCTTGCCTGGAGAATCCCATGGACAGAGGAGCCTGGCAGGCTACAGTCCATGGGGTTGAACATGACTTAGTGACTAAAACAACAACAACAAGCTAAGGTTTTAATATGGTATTTCATTTAACTGTCAAATGAAATCTACCAAAAGAACAACTCTAATTGCACAAATGGGGAACTAGGGGCTCAGGTGAATTAATAACTTGCAAAGTTATACAGAGATTAGGTGATAGAAATTTAGAAATGGCCAAGTGTTTGACTTCCACTGATCCCTGCTCACTAGAAATTGAGCTAAAATAATCCACAGTTGGTAGGAACCCTAACCCAGAAGGTTCTCATCCAAAGTGGTGTGTTTGAACTCTTTCTTAGGCCCTGACAACTCATAAGTTCTAGAGGGACAGGACATCCTCATCTTGAGAATGTGCTGGTTCCTAAGCTCTGAATACATTTCCCCATAGAAGTAATAATACACATGGTGTCTGGCTTCCTAGTCCACTGTACAAACTCTATTCTGTTTATGAAGTACTTGAAAACAGTACTAATTGTACCTCAGAACCTAACTGTAATGTAACCTAAGCATATAATGATGTTTTGGTGGAAAAATAAGTTACTGATGGTCCCAGGAACACATTTCTTCTTAATACAGTAAAACTGGGGATTATCCCAGCTCCAAACAACTGGTAGTGGTCTCCATGGCCTGGGCAAGAATTAGGACAGAGGATGTGAGGGAAGGTCAGACAAGGAGCTCAAGGAGCCCTTGGGTGGGGGTATAGGAAGGGGTGGTGGTAAGGACCCTGGGTTGTGAGCGAGCTGAAGACCTGGGCTGCGTGGGCTCTTGGGTGGGGGCTGTGGCAGTGGGCTGAGGTGTTTCATGTCCATCAACCTCTGAGGTCCTCTCTTAGGAGGACATAGCAAGCCGGTCTTCCTTTCCTTCTCTGTAATATAGAACTGTCATTCTAGTCCACTTTCCCTTGTTCTCTTTAAGGTCACCCTTTCCTTTTTTTCTGAGGCTCCCACATGAGCTTTTAGCTCACGACCCCCTATTCCTGGTGTGCTCTGCACGACATAGCCAGAACAGTCTTTCTAAAAAGGCTAAGCTGAATATAGTAAAGTTGCAGGATATAAAATTAACACACAGAAATCCCTTGCATTCCTATACACTAACAATGAGAAAACAGGAAGAGAAATTAAGGAAACAATTCCACTCACCATTGCAACGAAAAGAATAAAATACTTAGGAATAAAGCTACCTAAAGAAACAAAAGACCTATATATAGAAAACTATAAAACACTGATGAAAGAAATCAAAGAGGACACAAATAGATGGAGAAATATACCATGTTCATGGATTGGAAGAATCAATATAGTGAAAATGAGTATACTACCCAAAGGAATCTGTAGATTCAATGCAATCCCTATCAAGCTAACCAACGGTATTTTTCAGAGAACTAGAACAAATAATTTCACAATTTGTATGGAAATACAAAAAACCTTGACTAGCCAAAGCAATCTTGAGAAAGAAGATTGGAACTGGAGGAATCAACCTGCGTGACTTCAGGCTATGCTATAAAGCTACAGTCATCAAGACAGTATGGTACTGGCACAAAGACAGAAACATAGATCAGTGGAACAAAATAGAAAGCCCAGAGATAAATCCACACACCTATAGACCCCTCATCTTTGACAAAGGAGGCAAGAATATACAATAGAGAAAAGACAATCTCTTTAACAAGTGGTGCTGGGAAAACTGGTCAACCACTTGTAAAAGAATGAAACTAGAACACTTTCTAACACCATACACAAAAATAAACTCAAAATGGATTAAAGGTCTAAATGTAAGACCAGAAACTATAAAACTCCTAGAGGAAAACATAGGCAAAACACTCTCTGATGTAAATCATAGCAGGATCCTCTATGACTCTCCTCCCAGAGTAATGGAAATAAAAGCAAAAATAAACAAATTGGACCTAATTAAACTTAAAAGCTTTTGCACAACGAAGGAAACTCTAAGCAAGGTGAAAAGACAGCCTTCAGAATGGGAGAAAATAATAGCATATGAAGCAACTGACAAACAACTAATCTCAAAAATATACGAGCAACTCCTGCAGCTCAATTCCAGAAAAATAAATGACCCAATCAAAAAATGGGCCAAAGAACTAAACAGACATTTCTCCAAAGAAGACATCAGATGGCTAACAAACACATGAAAAGATGCTCAACATCATTCATTATCAGAGAAATGCAGATCAAAACCACAATGAGGTACCATCTCACATTGGTCAGAATGGCTGTTATCAAAAAGTCTACAAACAATAAATGCTGGAGAGGGTGCGGAGAAAAGGGAACCCTCTTACACTGTTGGTGGGAATGCAAACTAGAACAGCCACTATGGAGAACAGTGTGGAGATTCCTTAAAAAACTGGAAATAGAACTGCCTTACGACCCAGCAGTCCCACTGCCAAGCATACACACCGAGGAAACCAGAACTGAAAGAGATACGTGTACTCCAATGTTTAGCACAGCACTGTTTACAATAGCCAGGACATGGAAGCAACCTAGATGTCCATTGGCAGATGAATGGATAAGAAAGCTGTGGTACATATATACAATATTACTCAGCTATTAAAAAGTGTATTTGAATCAGTTTTAATAAGGTGGATGAAACTGGAGCCTATTATACAGAGTGAAGTAGGTCAAAAAGAAAAACACCAATACAGTATATTAATACATATATATGGAATTTAGAAAGATGGTAACGATGATCCTATATGTGAGACAGCAAAAGAGACACAGATGTAAAAAACAGACTTTTGGACTCTGTGGGAGAAGGCAGGGGTGGGATATTTTGAGAGAATAGCATTGAAACATGTATATTATCATATGTGAAACAGATCGCCAGTCCAGGTTCAATGCATGAGACAGGGTGCTCACGGCTGGTGCACTGGGATGACCCTGAGGGATGGGATGGGGAGGGAGGTGGGAGTGGGGTTCAGGATGGGGAACACATGTACACCCATGGCTGATTCATGTGAATGTATGGCAGAAACCACCACAATATTGTAAAGTAATTAGCCTCCAATTAAATAAAAAAATAAATAATAAAAATAAAAAGGAATGTTAGTAGGATCTAGCTCTCTACTACAGAGGCTAAGAATAAGGTTCTAAATCTGATGACTGCTGACCAGAAAACCACCTTCAGTTCTGTCATCACGTGCTTTAGTGTTTCCATGTTAACTGCTGACTAAGGGGAGAGAGCCATTTAAACCACTAGCTATCTGTTAATCCATAAATCATCTGATGAACACATACACATTCTGGCCCAAAATGAGCAGCTAACGTGTCAGGGGACTTACTGTAATTTCTTTGCAAGACCCTCATTTGATCAGTATGTGACTGAACTGACACTTAATTTTGTATCTGTATCTTTTCACTTATCCACACACCGGAAAACAGACTAATGAGCAATAACATCATCAAAAGCACAATAAAACAGAAGAGAAATAAAGCCCTCAATTAACCACCCATGACTGAAATTCCTCATATTTGACTGTAAAGCATATTATCCCTGTTCCTGATATTGAATCTGATAACGTATCTGAAGCAGGACTAGTAATAGAATAGTTACTTGGGAAATACAACTGGTTAATAATAAATGGAGGACAGAAAAACATAAGCAATAGAGAAAGAATAAATGAAAGCCTGGTTTTTACAGAGACCTTCATTGAAAAGTATTTCTTTTCAATTTCAATGAAGTAATACTTCATTGAAAAGTATTTCTTCCCTCTGAACTCAAGAAATGCAAACCATTCTAATTAAAACTGCCACCTTATTTGAATGTCTTTGACATGAAACTTTTCATTCATATCTTTTGATGTCTTGTGACTATACCCCAATTTTTCACCCTAGCCCTTTTTGTCTCATCTCTTCTTCTCAGTTGTTTTATTAACCTTCTGGTTATAAAAGTCATGCATGCTCAGTTCCAAAAAAAAAAAAAAAATCAGAAAATATGAACAATTATGAACAGAAAATAAAGGTCAATGTTAATCCCATAAAATAAAAAGACTAAGCTAATTGTGGTTAAAATTCTTCAGTGCCTCCCGCCAACCCGCACCTCTACCCTCCAGCCTAGAGATTAGAGCCCTTCTTCCACCAATGACAAGCAAGATACTGGCAGACCTACCCAACCCCCTCAACTCCCTGACCTATTTCTCCACTGTCATCTCTGAACATTCAGGCCTCCTAGTTTTGAGGGACTGTGCTGTGCTTAGTTGCTCAGTTATGTCCGACTCTCTGCAACCCCATGGACTGTAGCCTGCCAGGCTCCTCTGTCCATGGGATTCTCCAGGCAACAATTCTGGAATGAATTGCCATGCCCACTTCTTTACCGTCTGAGCCACCAGGGAAGCCCCAGTTTGAGTGATAGTAGCCTTGAATTGCTTCAGTTCCCAGCATGCTTTGTGTTCTCGCGCGCTTCAGAACATTTGCTCACGCTGGTCCCTCTGCCTGAAACGCTTTCAATCTTTCTTCTGTTAATTCATGAATGTCCTCTGAGACAACTCAGGATCACCCGTGAAACTCTGCATGACCCCCAGGTGGGGATGTGTGCCCCCTCGGTGCTCTGTGTTCACCCTGCATCTCTCTTTTTTATTTCAATATGATACTGAAGCCACGTGCCTGCATGCCTTCCCCAGTTCCAGGTAATTGTCCACTCCTGCTGCTCGTTCACTATACATCCCCCAGCACCTGACACCGGGTCCTGGAAGGACACGTATGTCCTCAACATATGTGTTGAGTTGAACTGAGGATGGCTCCCTAAATCTGCCTGAGAGTGGACGCTCCCCTGGACCCAGACTCTTGTGCCCCTAGCTGCTGAGTGTCCTCTTCCGTGGCTCACAGTCGAGTCCCTCCCTGAGAACTGCCCTCACCCAGGTGATGTAGCTCAAAGTTACTACCAAAGCAACAAAGTAGTAGCCCAAAGGAGCCATGCCTGAAGTTACTACCCTTCCCCACAGACAGGCAACAGCCAGTGGCTGATCCGTGTTAGGGAACAGCTGGTGCCTTGCCTCTGAAGAGCCATCCCAGCTTCAGAACCCTCCTGGGCTTGGCTGAAGCTTCCACTTTCAGCCTCAAAGCTGCCACCTCTCCCTCCCTCCCAGGGGTGGTTCTGGAGGAGGTCTCCAGCTCATAAATCTCCATTTCAGAGTCTGTTCCTGGGAGGGCCCATCTTCCAACCAAGTCTTTCCCTGTTGCCCCTTAAAGCATTTTCCAGCTTTTCCCTTACTATTTGACACTAGAAAACAAGTGGTCTCTCCTGAGGAGTTTTTATTGTTTGGAACAGTGGAGAAACATAAAGGACATAAAAAGACTCCTTCATTTCTTCCTGGAAACCTTCCTTTTTTGCCTCCCACCCCCATTTCCTTTATTTAGCAAAGCAGACCCGATGGGAAAGACTTCAGTGCACAAAGGTGCTAATGATGGTGATCTTTTTGTTTTTGTTTTAAAAATATTTTCATTGGAGGATAATTGCTTTACAGTGTTATATTGGTCTCTGCCATACATCAACATGAATCAGCCAAAGGTATACATATGTCCCCTCCCTCTTGAACCCCCCTCCTACTCCACCCCACACCCCATGGTGAATCTTATAGTATCGAGTTATAGTAAACACAGAACTCAGTAAAGCAAACATTTCAGAAGAAAAGTGCAGTCATTGGCTGTCCTGGGTGTTTTACTGCAGGAGCTGAGGTTGAGATGAGAGTCAAGGAAGAGTTATTAGGGGATAGGGGCAGGAAGAAGAGAAAGAGGAGGAAGAGGAGCATCCCTATTCCAGGCCTATGATAAGGGGAATGAAAGTCAAGGACCATGCGTATTATCAAAATGGAAGGTTAAGTAAGATGCTATTATTACCTTAATGCTGCTTCTTTTCCTATGCTTTTTCCCCTTTTCCAGTTGAAACAGATAGCTTTCAGAATTGCTGCGGCTGATTTTCACTTGGTTTCTTTGGCTTCTCTCTGAACTGAGTTGGGATTCACTCTCCACCCTTGACAGTATGGGTGGAAGGGTGAGGCCGGGTGAGGCCCCTTCGTGCGGCTGCACCTCTGTCAGCTGCAGCAGGGCTTGCTGATGCTGCTCCATTATCTGGGAGAGCCGGGAATCTGGGGAAGCCTTAGCAGGCTCCTCAGAGGAGGAATGGAATTTCCTTAAAGGAAAAACAAAAAAAGCGCAAATCTGTTAAAATGTAGATACATAAGACTTAGCATAAAAGTCTTCATGAACCATTGATTTACTATATTTACCACTCCCAAAGAACCCACCGCCAATGCAGGAGACATAAGAGACGCAGGTTCCATCCTTGGATTGGGAAGATCCCCTGAAGGAGGAAATGGCAACCCAGTCCGGTGTTCTTGCTTGGAAAATCCCATGGATAGAGGAGCCTGGTGGGCTATAGTCCATGGGGTTGCAAAGGGTAGAACTTGACTGAGTGGACTGGACTTAACATGCATGACAATCAAATTAATGTCCTTTAGTTTAATCTTTTCATAATTATATTATTATCCATATTGTCCTATTTTTTTCTTTAGGATATTCTAGCTCTTACTTAGAACTTTCATTTACTGCATTCAGAATGGAAAAAAACACCATTCTGAAAAATCAAAGGCCTTCCCACCACAAAATACCTGGATATGGTGTATTAAATTAAACAAATATCATTTTAATTGTATAATTAATTGAATTTGTAAGAGAGATGGGGAATCTTCAAAGACCACAAACTAAACAAGAACTAAAACTAAAGCAGATTTTGGATGAGCTGAAGCTATAGCTTTCTTTGAGGGGATTTTGAACCTAAGTGCTTGCATTTTACCATTTAACACTGGGGTTAGATATGTCAGACCTTGGCCTTGTGTGGGGCAGGGAATCAGAAGTGAGATACCTACACTAAGGCTCTTACCCTTGAAGATCCCATTCTCCAGGGGATCTTTGCAACCAAGGGATCCAACCCAGGTCTCCTGCATTGCAGGCAGATTTTTTACTATCTGAGCCACCAGGGAAGCCCTGAAGAGATACAGCCTCAATAAAAAGGCAGATTAGTAAAAAACTCATTCACCAGCCTTGAGAAACAACAGAGCAACACTATCTTTGTCTAGGCCCTGAACTAGGGGGAAAAAAAAATTCCCTGGGAATTTGGGGCAATATTTGGGGTTCAAATTTACCTTACCTACATAATCATGGAACTCCAACACCAAGAAATTAACATAAAAATGATACTGGAGGAAGGATACCTCTGTAGGTGGCAGAAGCAGATACAAAAGTTCTCTGGAAAAATGCAAATCAAACGACAATGAGCTACTACCTTACATCAGTCAGAAAGGCCATCATTAAAAAGTCTACAAATAAGAAAGGCTGGAGAGGTTGTGGAGAAAAGGGAAGCCTCCTACACTGTTGGTGGGAATGTACATTGGTACAGCCACTATGGAGAACAGTACAGAGATTGCTCAAAAAACTGAATATAAAGTTGCCATATGACACAGCAATCCCACTCCTGGGCATATCTCCAGACAAAAGTATAATTTGAAAAGATAATTATGCACCCCTATGTTTATAGAAGCAGTATTTACAGTAGCCAAGACATGGAAACACCTAAATGCCCATCAACAGATAAATAAGGTATGGTGCATACACACAATGGAATATTACTCAGCCATAGAAAAGAATGAAAGAATGCCATTTGCAGCTACATGGATGGACCTGGAGATTATCATACTAAATGAAGTAAGTCAGAAAGAGATAGACAAATACCATATCACTTAATATGTGGAATCTAAAATATGACACAAATGAACTTATCTATGAAACAGGAACAGACTCACAGACATAGAGAACAGACTTGTGGTTGCCAAGGGGTTGGGGGAGGCTTGGATTGGGAGTTTGGGACTAGCAGATGCAAACTATTATATGTGTTAGTTGTACTCAGTCATGTCTGACTGTTTGCAACCCCATGAACTGTAGCCTGCCAGGCTCTTCTGTCCATAGCATTCTCCAGCAAGAATGCTGGAGAGGGTTGCCATTTCCTTCTCCAGGGGATCTTCCCGACCCAGGGATTGAACCTGGGTCTCCCGTATTCCAGGCAGATTCTTTACCATCTAAGCCACTAGGGAAGGCCCAAACTATTGTATACAGAATGTATAAACAGCATTGTATATCATAGGTGACTATATTCAGTATCCTGTAATAAATTACAGTGGAAAAGTATGAAATAAAAGTTCTCTGGAAGGATACATCCCCACCCAAACCTGCCTAGGTGTCTACAGATAAGGTGGCTACACATAAGTTCACAATCCAAAATTTTAGAACATGTAAGGAAATAACCTACCAAATAAGAGAGTCCAGACACACATGCAAACTCACATACAAAGCAGTAGTAGATTTCTAAGAATTTAGGATAACTGAATATTAGAAAGCATTTGTAAGCAAGCATGTGTATAATGATTAAAGACATGAAATAAGAAATAAAAACTCTGAGAAATATATTCTGAAAAAGGAACAGGAAGGTTTTAATCAGAACCATACAGAAGTTCTAGACATGAAAAGCACCATCACTGAAATTTACAACCAATGGACACGTTAAAGACCATATTGGACACAGAGACTTATAAACAGGAAATTTCTCAGAAAGAAGCACAGAGAGATATGAGATGGGAAATAAGAAACAGTTAAAAAGACATGGAGTCTAGAATAAGAGGATCAAATATATATCTATTGTGTGTTCCTGAAGGGAAAATAGAGCAAATTTGGGAGACATAGTATTCAAAGGGAAAATGTGTGATGATTTTCCAGAATTTATGAAAAAGATGAACCTTCAGATTTAGGAAGCCCAGAAAAGTCACAGGCAAGATTATAAATTTCAAACTAAATACGTCATAGTGAAGCTTGAAAACACAAAAAGCAAAGGAGAGACCGCAAAACCAACAAGAGAATAAAAGACAAAAAGAATGATAAATACATTGATAAAAGTTTTTTCAAAGAAATACAGAAGCCAGGAAATAGAAAAACAGTGTTTTTCAAAGAGTTTAATTCTTTACCGAGTTAAACAGTAATTTAAAAGAATAAAGTAAAGGAATTTCAGGTAAGTTTACCAGTGAAATGTACTTGCTGAAAGAACTTCTAAAGGATCTACTTGAAGAAGGAAGAGTGAAATGGCAGAAAGATGGAAAGCAAAGACATTAACAATCGGTTAAATCTAAAACAGCATGGACTCTATCCAGCAATAATAAAACAGCAATTAGGAGATATAAGATGCTGAATGAAAAGAATATGTATGACACAAAGGGATTAGAACAATCCAATGTTTTGAATATATCTGCAGGATAATAGAAATATTAATTTAACACTAGACTAGTTAAGTATGTAAGTTAAAAAAAAGAATAGAAAGAAAATATCCATTTCTAAATCAGTAGAGGGGAAAGGTAACAAAGTTCTATTAGTTTAATAGATAATATTTTTTTTTTAAAGATGATATTAGAAAAAAGTAGGGTGGTTAGGACAAATTAAGATAGTGGAAATAAACTCAAGATTTGAGTATCACAAAAAATGTAAGTAGTCTAAAGTTTAAAATCTGCCCACAAACAACAACAAAAGAAAGGCCAAACAAAAAAACACATGTGAACTAAATAGATTTACTGAAAAATTCTATGTAACTTTCAAGTAACAGTTCCAATTGTGTATCCCAGAGGATGTGAAATGAGGGAATTATTCTAAGGCTGGTATAATCTTAGTATAATTGATAACACATCCAGACAAGGCCAGTGACAGATTGGAGAATTTTAAGCCAGTCTCACTTCCTACATGTGAATGTTAAATCCTAAATAGCATTAACAAATCAAATCAAGCAGTTTATTAAAATAGTATGACAAGGTGGGATTGTCCTAGGAGTAAAAGGTTGGTGGAAGGGTAGAAAATCTGTTAATACATTTAGCCACATTAAAGAATTAAAGGAGAAAAAATTTCAATTGATGCAGAAAAAGTTTTTGATAACATTAAGCATCTATTTATGATAGATCTTTGCAAAAAAATAGGACATTTCCTCTGTATCTCCCCAAGTACTAAAAATTAAATATTTTTAATGGCAAAATGTTAGAAGCACTCCCTCTAAAGTCAGGAAAAAAAAGACAAAAATGCCTGTTATCTATCTATCATTATCTCTTCTAGGAAGTGAATTCTAAATCTTGTTAAATGTACATTCCACACCTCCAAGTGGAGCACTGAAATGTCTTCTGATTAATTCATACGTGTTAAAATTGTCTCTCTACTTTGAAAATAAGCTCCTTGAGGGTTCCCATGCATCATACTACTTTTGTATCTTCTATAACATTTCAGTCCTATATTCAGTTGTATCAGGCGTGTAATAAATACATTTGATTGAATGACATCAAGAAATCCCCCTTGATTTTAAAAATAACTTTTCATTTTTCTAATTACAGAAGTAATGCATATACATTGTAGGGAATTTGGACAGCTCAGAATATATAAAGAAGAAATTAAAAATAATCCCAAACTCTTTTGCCAGAGAAAAACATTATTGATGTTTTGGATGATTTTCCATCTTCTGTGTACATTTTAACACGTAGGTGAAGCTCATACTCTTTTAGGTAAAATTTTGTACCTCACTATTTTCTCTCTATAAGGACTTCCCAGGTGACTCAGTGGTAAAGAATCCACCTGGCAATGCAGGAGATAAGGGTTTGATCCCTGAGTGGGGAAGATCCCCTGGAGGAGGAAATGGCTGCTCACTCCAGTATTCTTGCCTGGAGAATCCCATGAACAGAGAAGCCTGGTGGGCCATAGTCCATGGGGGTCGCCAAGAGTCAGACATGACTTAGCAGCTAAACAACAATAACAACATTTTCTCCCTATAGAAGCATAATTTTAAGGGGTGTATTGTTTTTCAGTCACTAAGTCATGTCTGACTCTTTGCAACACCATGGACTGTAGCATGCGAGGCTCCTCTGTGCATGAGATTCTCCAGGCAAGAATACTGGAGTGGGTAGCTATTCCCTTCCCCAGAGGAAAATGAAGGTGAAATCTTTACAGTCTGAGCTACCAAGGAAGCCCATTTAAATAATTCCATGATATTTAATAAAATTTACTTAAACATTTCTTTATTCAATTATTGTCATTTCTGTAAATGGTGATATTTTTTCACATACATAATTTTTTCTGCATTTTAGATTATTTTCTTAAGATTGACCATTACAGGGTTGGAGATAATTTGTTTCCTCCAAATATTACTTGCAGTTCTCAAGATATACTGTATCTTTTTTTTTTAACTGTATATTTTTTGATAGGGTCCCTCTGTCCTCCCCTCTAGTCTCTGGTTTAACTACAGTGGAAAAGCTAGAGACAGGGAAGAAGAAAATAAATACATGAAAAGTGGACTATTTTAGGTAGAAGGCCAGAGCCAAGGACGCCGTTAGGTGAATTTCTCCTCTTGCCTGACCACTGTCATGAACCCACCCCTCTGTCCAGCATCCCATCCTCCCTCTTCTAGCCTCTCATTTCTCCAGAAAACCACCTGAGAACAGGGAATTCTTACCATAATATTTCTAAGTTCTTATACTTTGTCTCTGTATAAGCCAGTTTGGGTTGCTGCTTCTTTTCGGTTGATGCTTGCCTGTTTACGTTAGAAACAGTCTGAGAGCCTTTCTGGCTATGGGATGCGTGTTTCTTGGTAAGTTCATGAAGGTAGCTCAAGTGCATATCGGATAGAGTGTCAATGTGTAGCTGCTGGTAGGAAAACCTTTTCTCTTCTTGGTCGTTGTGTCCTCTTTCTCTATTAGCGTTCATCACTGGGTAATAGCCGGCAGGATTTTTATATAATACTTTGTTAGAAACCTGGTGTGGTGGAGCAAATTGACTGGAGGTTACTGTGGGATCCTGGCTTCTCAGTACACTTGAGTATTGTAAATCATCGTTGGTGGTATTCATAATCACAACTGTTTCCTGTGTTACGTCAGTATCAATAGACTTATCTGGGTTTTGCTGATGTCTGGGAGTGTTATTCTGGTTTCCTTGACTGACAACCAGCTCTTCAGTCACCAAAGACTTCGGGCCATGCCGGTGTTTATGCTGTTTTCGAATCTTGTGCTTGGCTGGTCTTCTGGAAGGTTGCTGGCCATTGGTTGTTTCTGAAGATTGACCTCTGAGTCCATTGCTTGACTTTTCATGTTCATATTGAGACCAGTGTTCCTGGTAATCCTAAAAAGATATTTTTTGTTAATGTAAAGTTAAAAGACTGAATTTAATGTAAAGTTAAAAGACAAAAATTTTAGTGTTTCTCAAACTGGGAGTTTTGAGACTTCTAGAAAGGTGATCATGGGATTGAAAGGACATAAAGAAAGAGAACACAGGGGGCTTTCCTCATTTCAGGTAATGAGAGGGTGATTAGCTGGGTGCTTCCTCTTGGCAATTTCAGATTATGAATTTTCTAGGAAAAAAAAAAAGCTTAGAAAGGGCATTATATTAAGGGCAAGTCTTTGACTTAAAATGTTGTAAAATGAAGTTTTACCACATAGGGGGAGAAAGCAGCTTTTTCTCTAAAGAGCTGCATACAGAGGAAGTGCAAATCAGCATCAAAATACGCACATTTGTCTTAACTAAGAAAAATATTAAAAATCTCAACCAGAAAGAACATCAATGATCTACTTTACCCACTAAATACAAGTTTAGTATGAAATACAATTCACATTATCAGATCTTAGTCATGTAGGTCAGAAGCCAGAAATGACCTCTTCACCAGATGAAACAAATTAGATTTTATTCAGAGGATTATAAAAGAGTCTGCATGGTGATGGGACATCTGTGAAACCACAAGGGTTGTTTTGCTTCTGTTCCTTAATATAGCCTGTACTTAGGCAATCAAACATCTGGGGGAAATATTTCAATTTCAGAACAGTCTTTATGCTTTCCAAAGTCTTGTAACAACACAATGTACTCCTGGTATAATAGATACACTATGTAACTATATTGCACTAAGCCATTTAGACATATTTCCCAAGGAATAAAGCACTCATTACTTTGTGAAAAACTAGCTGAGTTAAGAGGCCTCTGGAAAGAATGATTATATGCTTACTGAAAACAGTCAGAGGACCATATGCCCCCATGTGCTGTGTAACTGCAACATATTTCTTCCTATCTGAACACACATATAAAAAGCCTCTGTGGCCTGTATCTATGCAAGGTTAATCGAAAAAGCGCAAGTTACACAGATTGTTCAGGAAAAAAAAAACCTTGAAATGAATAAATCATGTTTTTGCTCAAATTGTTTGTTTTAGGGATATTTCACTTTTTTGATGTAATTGCTAAGACTCCTGTAAAATATACTACTACTGTATAATACTACTCTTGTATAATATCATTTAGTGCCATTCTATTTCTCATGATATCTCATTATAATAAGGTTGAGATTATTGAATTTAAAATAGTAATATACAATATTCTTATATCAGATTTTCATGTAAGAGTGACTTATAATTTGAAATTTAGAGTACGTTCTCCTTAGATTTTGAACTTTCTGGAAGATTGTTCTGATTAGCTCCTTAAAGTTTTTACCTGCAGTGTCCAAAAAAGAAAAACTTCCTTCTCTGTATTTCAGTTGAAAGGGTCCTTCCTTCCATGCAGTATACTGAGCTGCATGGACACAATGTGGGCAAGAAGGCTCTGCCAGTGCACAGCCTAAGAACAGCCTTGCTTGTAATGCATCCAGAAGAAAATTATTTTACACTCGTACAGGTGTGTTCATGAAACACAGTGACTCTTTTTATGGCTATTATCACTGTTCTTGAAGATCAGTAAAGATCCACTTTTGTGATGATCTGTAGATATTTACTGATGCTAATGTTATTCTTTTCAGTATTTGTTTAGCCTTTTTTGTTGACATTTAATGTTGTGTCAATTTCTGCTGCACAGCAAAATGACTCATATACCTATATACATGCTTTTAAATATCCTTTTCCATTCTGGTTTATCACAAGAATATAGTTACCTGTACTATACAGTGTAAGACCTTGCTGTTTATCCACCCTATCTATGACAGTTTGCATCTGCTAATCCCAGATTCCCCAGCCATCCCTCCACTCCTCCTCCCTCTTGGCAACCTCAAGTCTGTTCTCTGTGTCTGTGAGTCTGTTTCTGTTTCATAGATTAGTTCATTTGTGACATATTTTAAATTCCACATGTGACTGGTATCAGATGGTATCTGTCTTCCTGACTTCACTTAGTATGCTAATCTCTAGGTCCATCCATGTTTGTTCAGCTTTTTAACTGCTGGAAAAATAAGTGACCAGGAGTTCTTCTTCTGCTACCATCTGACTGTGCTTGGTCCAGTTCTCTCTCTCATTTCCACCAATGAGAAATGGCCCGAAGTCATTCCACCAATGAGTACCAGACCCGAAGTCTTGGCCTACCACTTGGCCTTAATCATGTTAAACCTTTTCTGCTGACACTTCAGACGACAGCTGTGCTCTTCACGGGGCGCTCTGTCAACAAGGCCAGGGCTCATCATTTCGTGAGAAACTTCAGTTGTCTCAAGTGTTAAATCTGCTATTCACGTAAATGTGAGTGCCCAGGCATGGCATTTCAGTCTCCGTAAAGAAAGACATTTATGGGCTGGATGTGATTTGCCTCACCTTCCGAGCAGCCTACTTGAAATCTGAGGTTTACTAGAGATGTATTACCTACAATTGAGGCATCAGGTGTCACTCTTTAGGGCAAGACCTGAGTTCCCTGAAGTTAATATACAAAGCCATTCTCGGGCTATTTAATCTCCATCAGCACTGAAATCCTCTACTGCATCCCCCTCTCCCTGGGATTCTTTTGTCACCAACACTCACAATCAGTCCAGACTACAATGCACTCAGAATAACTGCTTAATGGCAGTAGGTTTTTCCAGCACACACACAGCAGAGTCCTGTGGCTGGGACATTAGCACCAGAGTCTCCTGATGCCTGATGCTACGATGATAGCTTCTTAGTAAGATCTGTACTCAGTTTTTAATGCTCCTCCGTATTGTGCCATCCAAGGGAAGTTTGCCACCAACCCTGAGAAGGGCAGCAGCTGACTGTCTTTTTCATGACTTTCCGGTTTACATGACATAAGCAGAGGGGAGAATGCACACTTCGACCTCAGCAAAAGCGGAATGTTCATCTGCTTTAAAACAAAAGCCATTCTTATTCTCAACCACCCTGATCAACCCTAGAGTCCTGAGGGCTATGCCTGGACTCCAAGATTAGCTCTGAAGTTTGTGTTGTCTTTTTTATTATTTTGTTTTTAATTGGAGGATAATTGCTTTACAATGTTGTGTTGGTTTCTGCTGTACAGCATCGCAAATCAATCATAACTATACATATGTATGTCACCTCCCTCCCACCCACCCCTCATCCTGCCCCTCTCGGTCGTCACAGAGCACCAGACTGGGTTCCCTGTGCTCGGTAGTAGCTTCCCACTAGCTATCTACTTTACACAGGGTAGTCTGTAAATGTCAATGCTACTTTCTCAATTTGTTCCACCCTCTCCTTCCCCCACTGTGGCCACAGGTCCATTCTCTACATCTCTTCTCCAAGTGTGCTGTGTTTCTTAACAACAAAACACATATTCTTTGAGTCTGGGTTATACATTCCATCCAATAATATTAATAAAATTTAGAGAAGACATTAACTGGCTCAAATTTTTTGTGTTTGGATGAATAAATGCATCATAGTTCTGCTGAAAGCATTGGAGGCAAAACCCGATGAATAGCTCTTTGGAAAGGTGGAAAGATAACTTAGGATGGGATTACGAGAACTTTGACGTTAACAAGTCAAAGATGCTACATATCTTTCACACTGTCATTTCTTATCTAGAGAGGCCAGAGTTATTTTATTTTAGAGAGAAGAAGGAAAACATCCTATTTCATCCCTTTGAAGCCTTCCTTAACTGGGGAACGTTTGTCTTTTCCTTTTGACCACATGCTTCTCTCCTGGGAAGGTTCTTCTGCAGGTGAAAGTGTGCCCTCTTACACTGGCCCCCTGGGCTCCGACTCTTGGCTAAGTATTCTGTACATTTCTGAGTACACAACAGAAATGGGATCTGGAAAAGATTCACAGGAGAGCACAAAACAATTCAGGACAATAGAACCTCATGGACAGGTAAAGGACGATGGATTACTCGAGATAAAGATGTTAAGCATGGGTAAGGCCTTACACAGAAAATAATGAGAATGACCATCAGCTCTTGGTATTTTTAAAGTGAAAATACACAGGCTTAAATGGTCTCAGGGACCTTGTTTCCAGCATATCACCTTTCTTTTTCTGGTCCTATATCTCGAGTTTCTTATCCTTTCTAGCATGTGAAAGTGTTAGTCACTCAGTTGTGTCCAGCTCTTTGCGACCCCACAGACTATAGCCTGCCAGGCTCCTCTGTACATGGAATTCTCCATGCAAGAATACTGGAGTGGGTAGCCGTTCCCTTCTTCAGGGGACCTTCCCAACCCAGGAATCAAACCCAGGTCTCCTGAATTGTGGGCATATTCTTTACCATCTGATAAAGACCTTGTAAAGCCACCAGGGAAGCAAGCAAGTAAATGTTTAAAGCTCTTCTATTAAGAAAGAAAGAAAAAAAAAAGAAACAATTCCTTACTTGACCTCATTCTCTGGTTAAACTTCATTTCTTCAGTGGGGGTGGGGGATAAATTGGGATTGATGCATATACTACTATCTAGAAAACAGATGATTCTTTTTGAGAACCTACTGTATAGCACAGGGAACTCTACTCCATGCTCTGGGGTGACCTAAATGGGAAGGAAATCCCCCCAAGAAGGGGATATATGTACACAATAGCTGATTCACTTTGCTGTGCAGCAGGAACTAACACAACATTGTACAGTAACTATTGTTGTTGGTCAGTCACTAAGTCAAGCCCGACTCTCTGACCCCGTGGACTGTAGCACGCCAGGCTTCCTTGTCCTTCACCATCTCCCGGAGTTTGCTCAGACACGTCCATTGAGTTGGTGATGTTACCTAAACATTTCATCCTCTGCTGCCCTCTTCTCCTTTTGCCTTCAATCTTCCCAGCATCAGTGTCTTTTACGATGAGTCAGCTCTTCGTAACAGGTGGCCAGAGTACTGGAGCTTCAGCATCAGTCCTACCAATGAATATTCAGGGTTGATTCTTTTAGGATTGACTGGTTTGATCTTACAGTCCAAGGGACTCTCAAGAGTCTTCTCCGGCACCACAATTCAAAAGAATCAATTCTTCAGTGCTAAGCCTTCTTTATGGTCCGACTCTCACATCTGTACATGACTATTGGAAAAGCCAGAGCTTTGACTATACGGACCTTTGTCGGCAAAGTTGTCTACACTATTAAAAAAGCAACTACTCCAGTAAAAATTAAAAAACAAACAAAAAATCCCCAAACATCTCATCTTGTAATCCTTCACCAAGCATCTTAAACTGCAGGTTGGTCTTCATCTTCCCCGCTGTCATCCCGACCCCTGTACACTGCAGGTGGACCCTTACTCTCACCGCCCCAGGGAAACCGCTCTGCTCAGGCCACCAACCACCTCTTAGTTGCTAAATCCTATGGTACCACTTTCTTTAACTTTCTGTTTTTTCACACTTACACTATTATTTCAAACTTACAGGAAAAAAATGGCAAGAATAGCACAGAGAACTCCCAGATATATTCACTGATTCACTTTTTAACATTTTGGCACGTTTCATCATTCTCTCTCTCTGTAGATCACTCAGTCTCCATGTGTAGACAGACACACAAATACACATTCTGTCATTTAAACTGTTATTGCTGGTCCCATCATCACTTAGTTGGTCTGAATCATTTGAGACTTGCATCTGTGAGTTGGATACATTCCTCCCTTTTCGTGGCACAGGTGCACAGGCTTCTCACTGTGGTGGCTTCTCTTGCTGAGAAGCACAGGCTCTAGAAGTTTGGGCTTCAGTAGCTGCAGCTCCCGGGCTCAGGAACACAGGCTCAGTAGTTGTGGCACAAGTGTTTAGTTGCAAAAAATCTTTTAATTGACAGAGAGAGCCTTTCCTGGCCCCCGGCTAGCCTGCCCAGCCTCTGTCCCCTCCTCACACCTTTCCCCTTTAGTCACTGAACTCCAGGCAAAACTCTCAGGGCAGACTAGACTCCCCCCACTTTCATTCCTCTGCTCTCATCTGTCTGCTTGGCATGGCTCAGAGGGTAAAGCGTCTGTTTACAATGCGGGAGACCCGGGTTCAATCCCTGAGTTGGGAAGTTCCCCTGGAGAAGGAAATGGCAATCCAGTCCAGTACTATTGCCTGGAAAATCCCATGGACAGAGGAGCCTGGTAGGCTACAGTCCATGGGGTCACAAAAAGTCGGACACGACTAAGCGACTTCACTTTCACTTTCACTTCCAGGGTCAGCTTAGATGCCATGCCTTTTCGAGAGGCTTTTCCCATCTTTTTAGGGCAGAATTAGGTGCTCTTTTAGTTATACTGCATTTTATGCCGACTTTCATATCACTGAATTCTGATGACTACGTAACTGTTTTGAGCTCCTTAAGGGTAGGAACCATTTTTGAAAGGGTCTTTTTTTAAGTTTTATTTCTATTTTTTTCTGAAGAGTTTTAAAAAACCTATGTCTTTGGGGCCAGGCACCTAAAAGCTGCTGGTTGGAACACAGTAGGTATTCAATAATTATTTATTGTCTGAATTATTTTGATTTCACATAGAGGTATCTCTATGTTAGTAAGAGTTGCTCATGGTTAGAGTATGTTTACTAAAGGATGTGTAGATTCTTTGAAAGTCACCTTTTAAGAAAAAGATTTCAAATGAGGCCCATTTTCACTTAAGATTCAGTAAATGACCTATAAATGGTTTTCTAATCCACCACTGGGCTTCCTGGGTGGCACAGTGGTAAGAGATCCACCTGCCAAAGCAGGAGACGCAAGAGACGTGGGTTTGATCACTGGGTCAGGAAGATCCCCTGGAGAAGGAAATGGCAACCCACTCCGGTATTCTTGCCTGGAAAATCCCATGGACAGGGGAGCCTGGCAAAGAATGATACACGACTGAGTGACCGAGTACACCATTAAATATTGAGTATCAGCTTTGGGCAAAGCAATGTCCTAGGAAGTGGAGAGAAAAATTCATACAAAATTATGGGAATTATCAAGGAACTTAGAGAGTAGCTGGTACAAAAGAAACACAGCTAATGGGACAAAGGTCAAATGGGGTAAACCCTGAAGGAGTGGTCCTGACCACAGGCGTGACAGGATGCGGTGGGGGAGACAGGAGGAGGAGAGGAACCAGAACAAAGGCAATGGAGCTGGGTAATTGAAGAGAAGAAAGGCAGGCATCCTGGGGACCTTCCTGGCAGTCCAGTGGTTAAGACACTGCAGTTTCAATTCATGTTGCATGGTTTCAGTCCCTGGTCAGGGTACTAAGATCCCATATGCTGTGGGGCCAAAGGGAAAAAAAATAAGGAAGGCAGCCTGGAGGTTTGTACATTGAGTATCCAGTCAGCGTGTTGGGTGCAGCGGGCAGCTAGGAAATCCTTTCTGAATAAAGGGAAACATTCCTTGGGCCGCTCTGTGTAGCCATCTTTCTAGGTCCAACAATCTTTAGATGTTTCGCTTCTTACTGTCTTCACTCAGGAGTGGGTTAGAACCAAGTGAGTCTAGGACACTCAGAGATGAAACAGCTTTCTTCTGATTTTTCTCTTTACAAAGTTTTTTTGTTGTCTCTGCCTAGGGTCATGCCATGCATCAAGCACCCCAATTTTACCTTGATTCTTTTATCATTGGCTGAGATGCCTCCAATTTTTCATAGGGACAAGTGTGAAAACTAGAGGTTGTGAGACTCTTACATGCTTCAAGTGTGTTTTCCATAGTAATTTAAGTTCACTAGAGATAAAGGATCTTAGATTCATAGCATTTTGTAGCTGGGATGGCCCTTGTAGTTCATTTCTTTTTCTGCAACTCTGAAAGTAGCCTGGAGGCCACTGTGGTGGGAAAAAAAAAAGATGATTTGAGCTGTCTCTCTTCTCTAATGTTTCTGAAACTGGAATGAGCTCTCTTCTTCTTCCCGCCACCCTCCCCCCACCCCCCACCCCCACCCCCGCATTACCTAACACGTGGGATCGTAGTTCCCTGACCAGGGATTGAACCCATGCCCCCTACATTGAAAGCACAGAGTCTTAACCACTGTATCACCAGGGAAGTCCCAGGAATGAGCTTTATTCTTATTATTGCTTTTCCTTTGAACATGATTCTAACTAATGATGTCAACAGGCTCTGTAGGCTGGGTGATTTCAAAGGGCTTCTCCTTCTGAAAACGTTTGTTGCTTAGTCGTGTCTGACTCTTTCCAACCCAATGGACTGTAGCCTGCCAGGCTCCTCTGTCCATCAGGTTTCCCAGGCAAGAATACTAGAGTGGGTTGCCATTCCCTTCTCCAGGGGATCTTCCCAACCCAGGGATCGAACTGGGGTCTCCTGCATTGCAGGTGGCTTCTTTACTGTCTGAGCTACTAGGGAGGTCCAAGAGTCACTACTACACATAACGCTATATACTGGTTCAAGAAGAAATCAGCTGCTAGACCTTTTCTTGATTCTTCTAGAAAAACAGTCAGTGAGGACAGTTTTGTGAAAATCTTCCCTGAAACAATATTGTGATTTCAAAGTAGTAAACCCATGGCTCTCAAAGGGATGTCATCATGCTAAATTACTAGGTAATAGGCTGTCATGTTATGCCAGTGAGGGTTTATTGAGGCTCTGGGGTTTCCCATCCATTTTTAAGGACTGTGCCCCCCCATCACATAGGGATACTATGTGACTGATAACTCCAAAAGGAAATAGACCTTTTTTTTTTTTTTTTTTATCTTGCCATGCTGTGTGGCATGTGGGACCTTATTTCCTGACCAGGGATCAAACCCAGGCCCCCTGCAATGGAAGCATGGAGTCTAAATCACTAGAACACCAGGGAAGTCCCCAGGAAACAGACTTGGGAGCAGTATAGGATCAGACAGTGTTTTGGACCTGCCTGTATTGTTTCCAGGCCATTCCTCTGAATATCGGCAGAGTGATGTAATGATTTTCCTCTAGGAAGGAGAACTTTGGGAAAGTGGGTAGGGTTGGCTGGCTGAGCAAGTAATGGCCCATCTGGGCAGAAGTCGTCTTACCCATCAGAAGGTAGGTAACTATTCTCAGGCATAAGAATAAACCCTTAAGTGATAAGATGTCAGCCACAGACCATCACTTAGATCCAGCAGTAACTCTTGAAACACACTTAAAATTCAATCTAGCGAGTGACCTTTAGCTGTTGGGCTCTTTGATGCCATTTGTCTTCAGGGTCTATAGCGACATTTCCAGTCTCTCTGGCATTCTGAATAGACGTCTTGTCAGTTACTCTGACGGGGTAGGAGATCTGCAGGGGTAAAACATAGACAGCATGTTAACTGGATTCATTTTAGTCTGTACTCTCGAAAGAGGTCCTGCAGTGTTACGTTTTACCTATGGTTCATTTCAATCATTTATCTCAGGTAGCTTAGGTACCTGGATTATTTCCAAGGAAAATAGGAATAAACAATGTTTTCTCTTGTAGGGATGATGTGAGAATTGGTGTTTTGAAGTCAAATTTTGTTGTTGATGTTTAGTCTCTAAGTCATGTCCTACTCTTCTGCCACCCTATGGACTGTAGCCCACTAGGCTCCTCTGTCCATGGAATTCTCCAGGCAAGAACATTGGAGTGGCGAGGGGCCAGTGGCAGTGGGCCTGGAGTGAGCAGGGTTCGGCGGCCTCACCTATCCCCATTCAGAGGTGGCTATCGGTGGCGGCGGGCAGCGTGTCAGGCAGAGCGAGCCGTCACCAGGTGGGCAACAGGGGAATGTGGCTTAAGAAACTAATCACAGCCAAGTGCCTGTGCTTTGTTCTGCTGGCTGCAGATTTTGTGGAAACCCTGGTACAAATGGCATGTGTTCAGTGCGCAATAAAGAACTACTATCTTCAAATAGTAGTTCAGAATAGTGATGGTAGAATAAGCCCCCCTGTACCTTCTGTCTCTAGTCTGTCTGAGTCTTTACCAGCCCAGAGCACAGATGGCAGTGTTCCAGAAGCTCAGTCAGCGCTAGACTCTACATTTTCGTCCATGTAGCCAAGCCCTGTATCACATCAGTCACTTTTATCAGAATCTGTAGTGTCTTCCCCAAGTGGACAGTACATCTATGGACAAAGCAATACTGGAAACAGATGACCTGCAAACTTCAGTATCAGAAACAGCATAGCAGCCGTCTGAAGAGAAAACCAAGTCTCTTGAAAAACCAAAACAGAAAAAGAATCTCTGTTTCATGTGCAGGAAGAAAGTGGGACTTACTGGGTTTGAATGCCAGGTGTAAATGTTTACTGCAGTGTACACCATTACTCAGATGTGTACAACTGCTCTTACCATTAAAGACTGATGGCTGCTGAGAAAATCAGAAAAGAAAATCCAGTACTTGTTGGTGAAAAGATCCAGAAGATTTGAACTGCTGGGATACAAAATCCTTTGATTATCTGCAAACTAAAAACTGACGAGGTTTTTTTCCCCTAGTCCTTGGGAACGTAGAACAATGTATCTTGCATAGACCTTTAATCATGAATGTCATCAAAGAATAGATTTTTGTTTTTGTTTTGAAAATTACTCTGAACATTTGTTTCCAATGCAGTTTCTGTGGCTGAAACGACTTAAGTAAACTCTGCGAATATTATCCTTTTAAGATCATTTTAATTTTAGTTGAGTGCAGAGGGCTTTTATAAGAAATGTGGAAAAATTTTGGAGGGCTGTGATTTTCCCCAGTATTAAACATGCATGCTTTAATCTTGCAGTTTATTTTCTCATTGTGTATAGCTTTTCTCTGCAGCACAATTTCTGTCTTGATAATGCCCTTTAGGGCACAGCTAGTTATCAGTAACTGAATATATATTAATCATTATGGCTGCTTCTGATTTTCACTGACAAAGGTTATACATATGTTAGCATATAGTTTCTTTGCACCTAGTATTTACATCTGGATCATTTGTCACAGGAGAGCGTGTGTTGATACAATTTTAGTGAAGTTGCTCAGTTGTGTCTGACTCTTTGAGATCCCATGGACTGTAGCCTACCAGGCTCCTCCATCCATGGAATTTTCCAGGCAGGAATACTGGAGTGGGATGCCATTTCCTTCTCCAGGGGATCTTCCCGACCCAGGGATTGAACCCAGGTCTCCCGCATTGCAGGCAGACGCTTTACCCTCTGAGCCACCAGGGATGCAATTCTAAGTCTGTGTGTTTTTAAATTTTTTTGAGCGAGGGAAGGGAAAGCTGTATGCATTTCATTGCTGACTGCAGGTTTCTTTTAAGATTATGTTCATTGGCCTGTGTGTATACAATATAAAGAATGATCTGAAGTAATTAGCTGTATTTATATCTATCCACTGTCTTTGATTAAATAAAAAGGAAAACCATAAAAAAAAAAAAAACCCACTGGAGTGGGTTGCCATGCCTTCTTCCCGACCCAGGGATTGAACCCAGGTCTCCTGTGGCTCTTGAATTGCAGGCAGATTCCTTACCACTGAGCCACCAGGGAAAGCCCCTAGCTACCTGTTTTAAGTCGAGAAATTAGGTTGTCTTTGCGCTATATGGAATTCTAGCCACTGGGTAGCATTTCAGAGAACAGACTTAAAGTTCTGCAATCTTAAAGGTGGCAGAGATTCTGAAGATAATCCAGCACACCCTCTGGTGTTTCCATGCATCCCTGGTCGACCTTCCTCCCCTCACTGCCTAATCACATGCCCCTTCGACAAGCGGGAGAATCTGCTTGTCAGTATTTGTATAGATGGAGAGAGGAAGGCAGAGCAAGGTTGCTTGTGAATAGTCCCTTGCTGTGGGAGATCCAGTCCTTCCAACCACCCGCTGGAGTAATAAAATGTTAGATCTCTGAATCTCTGTTTCATTAATGATGAACATTCTTTTCCATCTTCGAGAAACCTAACTGCTATGAATGAAAGTGTTAGTCACTCAGTTGTGTCTGGCCCTTTCCCACCCCATGGACTGTAGCCCGCCAGGCTCCCCTGTCCATAGAATTCCCCAGGTAAGAATACTGGAGTGGAAAGCCATTTCCTTCTCCAGGGGATTGTCTCAATCCAGGGGTCGAACCCGGGTCTCCCAAATTGCAGGCAGATTCTTTACTGTCTGAGCCACCAGGGAAGCCCAGATTCTATTAGGCTGTTCCTTATAAGAGCAGTGATATGTTTGTAATTTCTATCCCTCTGCCCTTTGAAATAACACAGAATAACTCAATCCGTCTTTCAGAAAGTGCATTGGGGTTTAGGATCTGCATGGTTGCATTTAAATTCTCCCTGTGTGGCTGACTTTTACTTCATACTTACACAAGCAGACTAGTATTCAGTGCAGAAAGGCAAAAATACTTGTTAAATATTAACTAGTAAGCAGGCATCATTGACTCAATGGACATGAGTTTGAGTAAGTACTGGGAGATGGTGAAGGACAGGGGAGCCTGGCGTGCTGCAGTCCATGGGGTCGCAGAGAGTCAGACACGACCGAGCGACTGAACAACAAAGCATTTGTCGGTGATGATAACCTCACTCCTTATTCAAGGTAGCTTCTCTGGCACAAGAAAGACAATTTGTTTTTTGTTTGTTTGTTTGGGGTGCAGCCCTCTATCTGAATGCCTCCTGATCACAACTGCCCAACTCAAATAGTGTGAAAGTTTCCATGTTTAAAAGGTTGATCTGTAAAAAGGGAAAAAAATGAAAGTAAAACTTTTTTCATGTTTGAATTCTCACTGCTAATACAGGAACACAATGTACTGTTGGATCATGGAGGGTTTTTTTTTTTATTACAAATGGAAGTAATCAATAGGTTTTGAGTAATTACCTACTCTGCAAGTGGAAAACTTCATGATACCATGCAACAGTTGAACTTGTGCTAAGATGGGAAGTTTGGAGTTAAATGCTATAATAGAGCTCAAGGTCAGGAGCCGCTTTCTCGTGTTTCCATCTCTCAGCCCTTCACTGTTTCCAGAAACCCAGGATGACAATAAAAGTATTAAGATTTTGCAACTTTTGTCATTTTTTTTTTTTTAACTTTACATAATTGTATTAGTTTTGCCAAATATCAAAATGAATCCGCCACAGGTCATTGTTTTCTGTAAGGCTTCAATCCCTTACTGCCGTGATGTGAAACAAAAACACAACTCATTTGAAAGAGAGATCAACTCTGTCCTGGAGGAGAAATGACAGTAGGGACGGGGGGGAGGGGGGGGAATCTAAATAGGCTGCCTAAGCAGGCGAGGAAATAATCCTGTTTTCAATCTCAAACACGCAATGTCTTGGACAAGCTGGAGCCTGGGAGAAGCTGGGTTTATTCCTAGATCTGCCACGAGGAGATTTGATGCCCTAGCTTTTGTAAAGGGGACTTCGTTAATTTGGTTTTTCACTGGTGATATTATTTGATAAACAACCATGGGGTCCCTTAATGGAGCTCTGATAAAAAGTTTATAGGTGAAAAAATATAAAGGCATTGTTCTACACTGCCTTCCCCAGAGAATGTAAGATGTACAGTATTTCCATCCACAGGCTGTTTTGGTAGAACTCGGTGTGTGAATCCCCCCAGTGAGTCTCTGGGTGGATAAAGCATACTTCTACATTATCTCTTTGAAAGTGGAATGGGACACAACCTCTGCTAGCTATTTCTTTTTTTTTCCCCTTGGTGAGCCATTCTATTAATACCAATCAAATCGAGAAAATGATCAAATGAAATTGCATTTTGAGCATCATAAGCTGTGTAATGTCTATTCTGTTAAATTGGGACCTATAATTGCTTCTCTACTGAAAAGATACAACAAAGACAGCAATCATGCTATGTCATTATCCCGGACTAGAAAACCGGCCTTTGCTGGGAGGACTTCAAAGGCCTGTGGTTCTCGAATTGCATTTGGCTGCTATTGTTGAAGCTCGGGCAATCTTGATTAGGTGTTTACACTGAGGTAAGGCGCAGAGCAGAGCGCCTGAGTGCCTGGGTCTAGAGCCATTAAAAAATTGTACATTATGTTCCTGGCTTTGAAGTGAGGGTTTGTATGTAGGAGAGCAACTCAGATTGAGTACAGCTGAGCTAGATTGGGCTGGCTACTTCTGTCTCAAAGAAACTCATCAGGTTCTTAGGGAATCGGCACCACAAAACAAGTTGATGCTTTACCGAGAGCCCTATGTGGATCCGCGTGTACCCACAGAGACACACACTGAAACATGTTTAAATACAATATCACTGTGAGGTCCTGCAGTCGCTGAAGGTTTGGGTCCTTTTTTCCCCTTTCCGTTATATTCTGTTAATAACCTTGTGTTTAGTTGTTGTGGGGGAGTCTCGTGTGAATTTATTAGGTTCCCTGTTATTCTCATTCCTTGATGGTATTTATGATATATGACAAGCATATATCCAGATTAAAATCGGCCAGAGGGTCCTATTTTTCCAAAGTTGCTGTTTGCTTAGCATCATTCCAGCACATCTGTTATTGAATCCCTCTCTTAGGAGCGTAATCAGTGGACTGAGTGTGCGTCTGTTTGTGAACTTGGCTGATGAGTGACGTGCAGCGTTAACTTGTCCTGTTTCTAATCCGTATTGCTCTGTGTCGGTTTGGACCTGCTAAGGTCAGCACTGCTGCCGCCTGTATTACATATCTTCTTCTGTGGCTGGCAGAAGAGGCAGGGACGTCAGGCTGTTGGGCTCCGACAAGGGTATTTAGCACAGTTGTTTGAAGCTTGAATTATCTGGGCGTTTGTAATAATTATTCAGCTATTTAGAGACAAAACACCTGAAATGTTTTGGCTCTGCCGCTGGCCACTTTCTCTATCCTATAGAACAGGGAGTCCCCAACCTCTGGGATCTGTGGTGGAGCTGATGTAATAATAATAGACATAAAGTGCACAATAAATGTAATGCTTGAATCATCCTGAAATCATCCACCACCCTCGGTCTCTGGAAAAACTGTCTTCCACGAAACCAATCCCTGGTGCCAAAAAGGTTGGGGACTGCTGCTGTAGATCACTTCATAATGTATTTAGCATGCATCTACTCAGAAACTGATGACACTGAGATCTCCGAATATATTATTTTTACATTAAATTTCTGTATAAGACTCTTGAGCTTCTTACAACCCTACGTGAATTATGCCAGGCACCTACTTAAAGAGCCTTCAGTGCACTTCCTTTGCCCTTAACCTTTAAAAGGTTTATAAGGTCCCACATCCTCTATACTCAGCCTCTCCTCCCTGCTCTCATTGTTGTTGTTTAGTCACTAATTCGTGTCCGACTCTGTGACCCACTGGACTGCAGCACACCAGGCTTCTCTGTCCTTCACTTGCTCAAACTCATGTCCATCGAGTCGGTGATGCCATCCAACCATCTCATCCTCTGTCATCCCCTTCTCCTCCTGCCCTCAAACTTTCCCAGAATCAGGATCTTTTCCAATGAGTCAGGTCTTTGCATCAGGTGGCTGGAATATTGGAGCTTCAGTTTCAGGATCAGTCCTTCCAATGAATATTAAGGATTGATTTCCTTTAGGATTGACTGGTTTGATCTCCTTGCTGTCCAGGGGACACTCAGGAGTCTTCTCCAGCACCACAGTTCAAAAGCATCAATTCTTCAGTGCTCAGCCTTCTTTGTGGTCCAACTCTCATATCCATACATGACTACTGGAAAAACCATAGCAGACTTTTGTCAGCAAAGTGATATCCCTGCTTATTTACATGCTGTCTATGTTTGTCATAGCTTTCTTTCCAAGGAGCAATCATCTTTTAATTTCATGGCTGCAGTCACCATCTGCAGTGATTTTGGAGCCCAAGAAAATAAAATTTGTCACTGCTTCCACTTTTCCGCCTTCTATTTGCCATGAAGTAATGGAACCATGATCTTCGGTTTTTGAATGTTGCATTTTAAGCTAGCGTTTTCAGTCTCCTCTTTCACCCTCATCAGAGGCTCTTTACTTCCTCTTTGTTTTCTGCCTCTTTAGTTCCTCCTGCTCTCGTTAGACTATGTTTTCAGGTCTGTTGTTGGGCCACATGCTCTGGGTCCATGCACACGCCATTCTTTGCCCGGAAACTTTTCACCTTACCTACTCTGACCAATCCCATTCACTGGTCTACTCTTGGCCAAAATATAACTTCCTCCAGGAAGCCTTCCCTGATACCCCAGGAGGTTATAACAGATGTACCACCGCCTTAGTGTTCTGTCCTTTCCTGTGTGTGACAAGTTTCACCCTGGTCGTTATGTTTGTCTCGCCTCTAGATGTTAAGTCCCACGAGGGCAGGAAAAGGAGGGACTCTGTGCCGGGCTGTAGGGCTGCAGGGGCACTACTCCCATGAGCTGTGTGCTGACTCTGGATGTGCCTGGCACATACGTGCTCAGTAAACGTTACTGAGTGAGAAGATTCATCTACATTGCTCACTGGTTGCTCCATTTACATCTGAACACATCTAATCTATTGTTTCTCTGCCTAGATTTGTGGTTTTCGATTAAAGCCAGGTGGCGGCTGTCAGCGATACAAGGTAGAAGCTAGGATCCCCTGTCTGTTCTTTCCCTTGCTGGCTTGGCTCCAGGCCCGTTAGCCCTTCCTCTCTTCAGCGCTTTGCATTTGCTGTTTCCTCTCCCAGGAAAGCTCTGCTCTCCTACCTCCGTGACCTGTCTACAATGGTGACCCCCACCCCCAGCATTCCCTGTCCCTGCTCTGCTTCCTGTCTCTCCTCACCACTTACATCACCTGCTAATACGCTGATTATCTATTTTGTCTATTGTCTGCCTCCTCCTAATAGGAAGTTGGCCCTTATTTTTGTCAGTTTTGTTCACTGATATATTCCAAACACTTGGGACAAAGCCTGGCACATAAGAAGCTCTTAATAATTGTATGCAAATGAATGACACCAACAACCATTTTCAAGAATGTGAAAGAGATTTTTAGGAATGTGGCATGAAACGTAAGTGAGGGTTGATTAGCAACCTGAACTCCCTATAAACAGCTAAGGATATGTAAGTGTGACCTCTGGACGGTCACAGGATTCAGATTGCTCCGTGACTAAAACCCTTCGGTGATTCCATGTCGCATAAAGGAGAGGCCTAACTCTTCAGCATGGTAGTTCTAAAACTTGAGCACATGTCAGAATCACTTTTGTTAAAACACAGATGTAGGGATTTCCCTAGTGGTGCAGTGGTTAAGAATCTTCCTTGCAAAGCAGAGGACTTGGGTTCGATCTCTTGTCAGGGAACTAAGACCCCACATGATACAGAGCATCTAAGCCGACCTGCCACAACAAAGACCTGACGCAGCCAATAAATAAACCTTAAAAAAAAAACAAACACAGATGTACGGAATTCCCTGGTGGTCCAGTGGTTACAACCCAGTACCTTCCCTGTCAGGGTACGGGTTTGATCCCTGATCAGGGAACTAAGATCCCACGTACCTCACGGCACAGCCAAAACAGCCCCTAAAGCAAAACAAAAACACAGATGTAAAGGCCTCACCCTGATGTTTCCAGTTTGGGAGATCTGGGCTGGGGCCTGAGACTGCATTTCTAATGAGTTCCCAGTTTGCAATTCTAATGGTCCTGCTGCTGCTGGTCAGGGACCATATTCTGAGAGTTCTTCCTTGTGAAAGGCCCATGCCCATTTCTCTAGCCTAAATATGGACCTCCATCCTGACAATCCAGTCATCCACAACACAATCTAGTCCTCCGCCTCCACTAACTCAGTTGATTAAGTAACACTCTCCAGTCCTTTCTTAAGACAGCCTAACTTAAGCCCATAGGCAAACACTCATATTATGCCTTGATATGTCTGTTTCCACTAGTTGAGTTACGTGTTTACCAAGAGGCTTTTACTTGTTTATTCCTATTGTATATGTTGTTAAAATTATGAATTTGATTTAAAGATCAGATAATCTGGAGAAATCTGAGTGTGAACAGAGAGCTGTTTTCACAAAGACTGAGTTGAATAATTTAGAATGACCGAGTCAAGCAAATGGCAGTATCACAACTGGGTGAGGTATGTGTCTGTGTGTGTAAGAGACTAGGGGACACAGTCACAAAAATCTAGAAAGGTTATGTTCTTAGATTGTTTCTCAGCACTTGCTAAGTTTTTATTAATACTTTGCTTTCAAGAAATCGGAAGTGGAAACCATAGATCTTTCAAACTGATGTGAGAAAGATGTCGCAAAACATAGATTATGCACTAGGCCCCTTAGTGGAAAAAAAAAAAATTCGTGAGTTAATGTATATTTATATACTTAGAGTGAAAGTTGGAGAAGGAAATGGCAACCCACTCCAGTGTTCTTGCCTGGAGAATCCCAGGGACGGGGGAGCCTGGTAGGCTGCCGTCTATGGGGTCGCACAGAGTCGGACACGACTGAAGTGACTTAGCAGTAGCAGAGTGAAAATGAGATATTTTACGTCATTTGTCATACTGCTTTAACCACTTGACTTGATTGACTGACTGCCAGTTCCTGCCCAGCACCATAGTGGTTCCTCCTGTACTCACAGGTCTCCATTTAGCAGTGTCCTCTCGCACCCTCTTAGCACCCCACGTGCTCCCTTTGCCTGAGGTCTCTTTGCTGCCTGCCTCTGCCTGTTACCTTCTGCTGCTGCTGCTGCTGCTGAGTCGCTTCAGTCGTTTCCGACTCTGTGCGACCCCATAGACGGCAGCCCACCAGGCTCCCCCGTCCCTGGGATTCTCCAGGCAAGAACACTGGAGTGGGTTGCCATTTCCTTCTCCAATGCATAAAAGTGAAAAGTGAAAGTGAAGTTGCTCAGTCGTGTCTGACTCTTAGCGACCCCATGGACTGCAGCCTACCAGGCTCCTCTGTCCATGGGATTTTCCAGGCAAAAGTCCTAGAGTGGAGTGCCATTGCCTTCTCGGTGTTATCTTCTACTTCTCCTTAAAGACTCAGTTCAGTGACTGCCTCTTCCATGAAGCCCCCTCTGACTTCCCCAGACAGACCTGGGCATTTTTTTTCTGGGTTCTTTTGGGGCCACAGGTATCTCTAGGACAGCAGTTATCACTTGGTCTTGTTTACATGTCTGCTTCCTGCTTGGCCAGAAGCTCCTAAAGAGCATGTACTCTGACAGTGGCAAAAATGACCACAGAAACATGGCATCTGGCAAAGAGGCAAAGGATGGTGCCCATCACCATGGCTCTCGACTTTACTGCAGAACAGGGCACTGTGGCCTGGGTAAGAGAGCGCAGAATTATCACATTCTCCAGGCACATTATCATTATTTTTTTTTTAATTGGAGGACAACTGCTTCCATTTCTGTTGTACAGCAAAGCGAATCAGCTATAAGTGTACACATATCTCCTCTGTCTTGAACCTCCCACCCCATTCCACTCCTCTAGGTCATCACAGAGTACTTCGATGAGCCCCCTGTGCTATGAACCAGCTCCCCACGAACTGGCTGATTTACACATGGTATGGAGAAGGCAATGGCACCCCACTCCAGTACTCTTGCCTGGAAAATCCCATGAACGGAGGAGCCTGGTAGGCTGCAGTCCATGGGGTCACTAAGAGTCGGACACGACTGAGCGACTTCACTTTCACTTTTCACTTTCCTGCATTGGAGAAGGAAATGGCAACCCACTCCAGTGTTCTTGCCTGGAGAATCCCAGGGACGGGGGAGCCTGGTGGGCTGCCGTCTATGGGGTCGCACAGAGTCGGACACGACTGAAGCGACTCAGCAGCAGCAGCAGCAGCAGTGTATATATGTCAGTGCTGCTTTCTCAGTTCTTCCCACCCTCCTCCTGCCCCTTCGGTGTTCACATGTCTGTTTTCTATGTCTGCATCTCTATTCCTGCAAATAGTCCACACACGTTTTTTCAAAGTTATCCTTAGACATGATTCATTCTGTTAAAGTTCTGGTTTTTGAAAGGGCATGCTTCAGTTATGAGGAAAGTTGTCTCTTCATGGGTCCCTCCTCAGTAATGCTGAATTAATGAAGCGTCACTCTATAGATCAGGCAAATAAGTGCTGACTAGCGCATACAAGAAAGATGCCTTAAGAAACGTCTTGTATTGAAAAACTATAAAGTTCAATTTAAATTATACTGTTATAAGTAAGTGCTCTTGTTGTGGTTGCATAGGGCAAAATAAAAAAAAAATCTATCAATGAACATACACAAAGTACCTACTCTATAGAAGAATATTTTTTTGTCAATATGAGACGTGGGACTCAAAAACACCACCAAACTGGAAGAATTCTATAAAAAAGCATTCTGTGTTTCTGACCAAATATAATTAGAAAAAGATGATCATAATTTAAATAAAAGAAGTTTAATTTTATAGACAACCAAAGGTCTTAAACCATGATATTCAAAACCACAGAAAAGGAGATCATTATATCAATTAGATATTGATTTTATCCAATTTTATCCAAATTCAGATCAAACATTCAGTAATAAATGTAACATTTATATAAGGCTATATCATCACTTCATGGGAAATAGATGGGGAAACAGTGAAAACAGTGTCAGACTTTATTTTTCTGGGCTCCAAAATCACTGCAGATGGTGACTGCAGCCATGAAATTAAAAGACGCTTACTCCTTGGAAGGAAAGTTATGACCAACCTAGATAGCATATTCAAAAGCAGAGACATTACTTTGCCAACAAAGGTTCATCTAGTCAAGGCTATGGTTTTTCCTGTGGTCATGTATGGATGTGAGAGTTGGACCGTGAAGAAGGCTGAGCGCCGAAGAATTGATGCTTTTGAACTGTGGTGTTGGAGAAGACTCTTGAGAGTCCCTTGGACTGCAAGGAGATCCAACCAGTCCATTCTGAAGGAGATCAGCCCTGGGATTTCTTTGGAAGGAATGATGCTAAAGCTGAAACTCCAATACTTTGGCCACCTCATGCGAAGAGTTGAGTCATTGGAAAAGACTCTGATGCTGGGAGGGATTGGGGCAAGAGGAGAAGGGGACGACAGAGGATGAGATGGCTGGATGGCATCACTGACTCGATGGACGTGAGTCTGAGTGAACTCCCGGAGTTGGTGATGGACAGGGAGGCCTGGCGTGCTGCAATTCATAGGGTCGCAGAGTCGGACATGACTGAGCGACTGATCTGATCTGATCTGATATGATTATGCAGAGCATTCACATATAACATCTTATTTGGCCATCTAAATAACTGGATCTGTAGAAGAAGGTAAACATTCAAGACTTAATTGACCAAAGGTAATAACTGGCTGTAATAATAATGGGGCTCAAATCTGGTCTTTCAATGCCAAATTCCATTATTTAAGTCAGGAGCATGAACTCCTCAGTTTTGAAAATTTTTTTCACTTGAGAGTGATAAAAACCTGAACCACCTCCCCTCAAGTATTTAAAAATTACATTACTTCATAAAAGATGTAGAAAGTGCTTACTGCATGCCATGCTCTAGGAATTCAGAGATGAGCCAGTCCTTGCCTTCAGGACCTCAGAGTCACGTAAAGACATACAGACACAAACATTAAATAGTGCAGCGTGGTGTCATGGGTTTTGTGGTGGGTGTTCAAGGATGAGTGAGGAACTCAGAGTGTCTTAAAGGCAGAGGGCTTTGGGCTGAATCTCAAAATGGAGGGTGAGATTTTCCCAAGGAAACAGGACAGGGAAGGGTAATTCATCAGCCTGGACAGAGGGCCAGGGGAAATGCTGGGTTCAGGGAGCCGTGAGTTCCCAGAGTATGGCTGGAGCATAGGATGCAGGGGAGGAGTGACAAAGGATGAGGCTAAACTGGCAGAAGGGGCCAGGTCACAAAGGGCCTTGAGTACCACTCTGAGGGTTTGACTCTTATCTTGAAATTAACAGGGACCCTCATTAAGCAGCTGGTTGATATGATCAGATTTGTATCCAAGAAGAACACTTGTGACCGCAGTGGAGAAGTTAGATTTTCAAGAGCTGTGATATGAAATTGCACTTTGAGACCAAAGCGTCAAATATTCCCTAAGTTCCTTGTTACCAAGTGTAAATGTCTGAAACATTAACTGAGGCCAAATGCAACTTCCTAAAGAAATATTGCCAATGAGTACAAGACTATAGGGTCCTGTAATCCCCGGGGCAGTGTTTGATTGATGGGGGAACCTTCAGGAGACAGCCTGGTTAGTGGACAGTCTTTTGGGAGTCACATCATAGAATGGGCTTCTAGAGTCTGTGTGCGTGCTAAGTCCATTCAGTCGTGTCTGAGTCTGTGTGATTCTGTGGACTGTTGCTTGCCGGGCTCCTCTTACCATGGGATTCTCCAGGCAGGAATACTGGAGTGGGTTGCCTTTTCCTTCTCCAGGAGACCTTCCTGACCCAGGGATCAAACCTCACTGCATCTCCTGCGTTGGCAGGTGGGTTCTTTTACCACTAGCACCAGCTGGGAAGCTAGGGTCTACAGATGTTATCCTTTTGGCAACATTTTGTTCTTACTCTACCTGAAGTCATATGCTTTTCATTTTCAGACACTGTAGCCTGAAAAAAAAAAAGCCCTTTAGAAGGACCTGGTTTCAAGGTGGATTCCTTTCCTTTCTCGTGACTTAAGGAACGACCCGTTTAATAACAGCTTCCCTTCACTGAGTGTCTGCCATGTGTCAGGAGCTTTGTATAAATTCTTGCAGTAGCCCTCCAAGGCAGAAATGAACCCCCTATGACAGGTGAAGAAGCTAAGGTTTAAAGAGTCACTTGCTCAAATATCTAGTTAATGGTACGACCTAGTACATTGAAGAGCCAGCATCTAACCTGTGATAGTCTGACTCCCAAACCAGTGTTCTGTTTTGGTTTCATCCCCTTTCCCACTATATTGTGTAGCCCCTTCCAAGGCTGGGACCAACCAAAGCTCTTTGCCCAGGGCTTACATAGTCTTCTCTTTCTTACCCATTCATGTCTCAAACCATATCTTCTCAGAAAGGGAAAGCTTCCCTAAGCACCTCGTTAAACATCCCAGTTATACCTTTATTAAAGGAAGTTGACTCAATATCCTTTGAGGTATTGAACCCTACCCAAAATTATTTTGTTAGATGTTTCTCATCAGGTGATTGGATGTAAGTTTCCTGAAGACTGGACTCGACATCTCTTATTTCCTGTGATATCACTAGCACTGAGGAGAGTGCTTAGCATACAGCTGGCGCTCAATAAAGATACGTTTGGTTGAGTGACCTGCTGCCTCAGCAACAGCCTCAAAGATGTGCTGATGCTCAGAATGGGTAGTGGATTCTATGTAAGGACCTTATATTGTTTTGAAGGCCATAGGTCATGGAATAACCTTTCTATATGCACACTGCAAAGTATCTGTAATTTCTTGAAGAAATTACAAGGGAAAGACAGAATAATATGTATAAAGCACTTCTGCTGTTTTCTGAGCCCATACTAAATTTCACCTTCATCAGTCTTCAAAGTCACACTTTAGAATCAAGATAGAAAGGTAGCTCACTTTTCAAGAGACAATTTCCTTTAATGGTAGATCATAAATTGACTTAATTCTAGTGAGTTTCAGACAAATACCTCTGGCTACTGAACAAGTCTTGAATAAAAGCAAGCACTGAATATTCACTAGCTAAGTGTTGGCTGACTGTGATACTTAGGTGCCCTCTAGCGTGTGTTGATTTTTATATCAATTCCTTGTCTTGAACATCATGTGACTGAGATCTCATAATGCATTCTAAAGGTGATTTTTCCAGTGCATGTTAATGTAAGATAAACAGATCTATGAAAAATGGTGAAAAGGTCGTGGAGAAATAAAATTAAAAAAATCAGTGGTTCTACTCTGAGCCATTATTTTCAAGCAGAAGTGCAATTTAAGTGACCCTGAGCAATCAGGGAGTATAAGGTTACCAGGGTTCCCACAAAACACTAGATATTGCAACCACATAAGCATGGTTCAAAAGTAAGATATATATAAAGGCATGAAGTGAAGAATTATGCTCCCACTCTACTTCTGCCCCATCCTCTACAATTAACCAGCTATGTATTCTTTCTCACTATTTTAAAAACATATCAAGAAAATATGTATATTTTTATTCCTCCCCACTTTTTTTGCACTATATATACTTTTCTACAACTTTAACTTCTGTCTTAGTAATAATAAATCCTGATAGGTTGTCCATAAAGGTTCATGTGGAACATCTTTTTTTTTTTTTTTAAGCTATAGGATGCTCTGGTATATGGACGTACCATAGTTTATTACAGATTTTCCAAATAATAGACATCTGGGTACCTTCCAATCTTTTGCTATTAGAAGTAAGGATGAAATGAATGATTTTATACAGGGTTATTTCAAAACTGCACACATATAACAAGGATACAGTCCTGGGAGAGGAAGATGTTGGGTCAAATTTAAAAAATAATAATTACTAACACTTATATAGCATTCACTATAAGCCAGGCATCAAGTTAAGCACTCTCCATATATTAATTTACTTAATCTTTTTAATAATCCTTTGAGGAAAGAAGGTGCTATTATTATCCCCATTTTAAAGATGAGGAAAACTAAGGCATAGAGAGGCTGCACAGCCTGCCCAAGGTCAGACAGCTAGCAGGTGGCAGTGTTAACCAACTTGGCTTGAAAGCCTGTATTCTTAGCCATTATGCTTTGCTTTCTCAGGAGTGTGTATAGTATTTGTATTTTAAGTGGATATTAGCAACTTGTCCTCCATACTAGTTAGGCCAATTTATTCTCTCATCAGCTTGACTGTACTTTTTTTTGCCCAGAGGTTAATAAAAAATTGGGAATTTTATTGGTTTAATTATAGATGAAAAATGGAATCCCAATATAGTATTAATTTGCATTTCTCCTAAATGACCAAAGTTGGATATGTTTTCATATGTTTAATAGCCACATGTATTAATTTTTCTGTGAACTATATATTCCTATATTTTGTAAATTTTTATATTCACAAAAGATACTGTCTGTTGGTCTCTTTTTCATTGACTTCTAGGAGCTCTTTACATTTACACACATATTACTTTGTGATATGAATTAGACATATTTTTCTAGTTCTTTGTATCTTGATTTTCTTATGCTTTTCTTTCTTGCAGAAGCTTTTGATATTTATATACAGTTTACCCTTGTACAAAGTGAGGGTTAGGGGTTTTGACCCTCCAGAAAATCCATGTATAACTTTACAGTCAGCCCTCCATATCTTCAGTCCTGTAGCTCTGAATTCAACCAACTCAACATTGTGTAGTACTGTGGTATTTATTTATTTTTAAAAAACCACAAGTAAGTGGACCTGTGCGATCAAACCCATGTTGCTCAAGGGGGAAGTGTAGTCAAATTCATCTATGTTTTGTAGATTCTGGATTTTGAATAATTTCAAAGTTATATGAGAATTTTCTTGTTTTCCCTCTAGTATTTTATGGTTTAATTTTTTTTTTTAGAGTATACTTTCTTTACAATGTTGTGTTAGTTTCTGCTGTACTACAGTATAAATCAGCCATGTGTATACAATGGTTTAATTTCTAAAAATTAAATATTTGACCCACTTGGGATTTATCTTGTTATATGATATGGGGTATGTATACAACTTAATTTTTTCCCAAATGTCTATCCAGTTGTCTTCTTGGAGAACTCATCATTTCGTCACAGATTTGAGGTCTTGCCTTTATCAAATAATTATGTCAGATCATATATTCTCACACTAATTTGGTCCTAATTCTAGATTTTCTGTTCTATGTGTCTGTAAATGCATTAAACAAAACTTTATTATTTAATTATTGAGGGTTTAAGTATACTCTGTTAGCTAGTGGGGCTACATTCTTTCACGACTCTTTTTAAAAAAATTTTGTTTAATTGTATAATTACTTTACAATATTGTGATGGCTTTTGCCGTTAATTTCCAGAGCTTGTGTTATTATTCTTGCCTGTTTCTTATGTAAACTTAATAATTAACCTTTTCAACTTTTTTTTTTTTAATGGGTTGGCATTTTTACTGGGATGTTGTGTGAACTTCTTAGACTTAATTTCAAATCTTCCCAAATAACAATACACTGCTTAAGACCCTGTCTGATTCACTGGGCATAGAGACTTGCAACAAAATGATGGGTTTTCTTGGCTGTGTAGTGGTAATTGACATTTATTCATTCAGTAAACAACAGAGATCATTTATCCTTTCAATATTTCTAGTTGTAAGATGTTTATTATCTATTTCAAAGAAATGAGTAGGGAAAAACAGATTTCCAAATATGAAAACCTTCAAAACAGATGCTGCTTAATCTAAAACAGCCTCCAAACCTGCCACCCCAACTTCTTACCTCACATCCTCAGCCATTGCAAACATCAAGGACCAATGAGCAGGGACTTACACAACTGTTACTGTAGGTTTCTGAAAAACCCTTTATGTTCTTTCTGTGTCATCCAGGGACCAGCACCCTTGGCATCACCTGGGAGTTTGATAGGCATGCAGACTCTTGAGTCTTACTCTAGACCTACTGGATCAAAATCTATATTTAAACACGCCCTAAGGGGGTTCATAAATACCTTGAAGTTTGCAGGAAAGAAGATCAGTGGTTCTTAAAGTGTGGGCTTGATAGCAGAAATGGTGGACTCTGCAACTATGTATAAAAATTCAAACCTTGGGCCCCACCCTACCTCTAATGGATCAGAAATATCTGGGTTAGGTCCTGCAAGCTGCTTTAACAAGCTCTCTAGATGATTCTAGAGGGGGAAAGGAAAGACAAGAAGAGGACAAGGGGACAACAGAGGACAAGATGTTTGGGTGGCAACACAACTCAGTGGACATGAGTTTGAGCAAACTCTGGGAAATAGTGAAGGACAGGGAAGCCTGGTGTGCTGCAGTCCACGGGGTCACAAAGAGCTGGACACAACTGAGCAACTAAACAACAACAACTGGATGATTGTGATACACCTAATATTTGTGAATCACTGCTCTAGATCATCGACTCTCAGTCTTGCTGAGATACTAGGATCACCTGGCAAGCTTTGGAAGCTCCACAATGCTTCCAAAGTGAAGCATTAGAATTTAGAACTAGAATTGTGAAATTAGAAAAGTGAAATTAGAATTTCAGTTGCTGCAGGCTCAGGAACCAAGACGCTTGTCATTTTCCAGGTGATTGCAATGTGGAGCCAAGGATGAGAACCACTGCTCTAGTGTGGAACAATGCTTCTCAAACCTGGCTTCATGTTAGAACCACTGAGGGTCTTTTTTAAAAATACTGATGCTCAGGATCTCATCCAGAGATGTAAACTGGTCTGGGTAGTGAGGATCACATTCTCTTCACCGCCCCCCACAATTGAATCCAGCCAGGATTTCAAACCACTGTTCTAGAAATACCATTTCTCCCACATAAACTTCAAATCACAGTAAAGAGAATAAAGTTTGGAGGTGACAGAAGATGGACATTTTTTATTTCCCATATATGTACTGAGCCATGATAGTATGCTAGAAGATTTAAAGATAAGCACAGGGACTTCCCTGTTAGTCCAGTGGTTAAGACTTTACCTTCCAATGCTGCGGGTGCAGGTTTGATCCCTGGTTGGTGAGCTGGGAACCACATGCCTTGTGGCCAAAAAACCGAATCATAAAACAAAAACAGTATTGTAACAAATTCAGTGAAGACTTTAAAAATTATCTACATCCAAAAAAAGAAAAAAAAAGTCTTAAAAAAAAAAGTACAAAGCATAGTTCCTGCCTATCAGGGAATATATAATCTGTACTGGCAGAAAGACCTGCACATACTTCATACATAAATAATGACTTGAACACATCATTCTATGCTACTGACTATAATTCAAAAAACAAGTTACACCTATTATTGTATATCATTATTAGGTCAAACTAGTTTGTATCTTTTTTTTTTTTTTTTAAGGAATTGGAGTAAAATGAAGGAAATGTATGTTGGAAAACGGTGCAGAAACAATTTTGAATACAATTAGCAATCAGCCTTTAGACATTTGAATCTGGAGAACGTGGAGGAAAAGATCCATGGCCATTTCACAGAATAATTCGAGAGTTTAAAGACTGGGTAAACCTGAACTGCTTTAAAGTTTCCTCCTGGGCATAATGAAAGAAAATTATGCTATGGAATCAGTGACAATCAACACACCCTGATATTGTTTGTAAATTAAGGTATAACTATTAAGAAAAATTAGCAATTAAGAAATCAATTAAGGAACTTATAATAAACCTTTTCTCAGTTTTATTATTGGAGATATAACTAATTCTTTTTTGCCTCACTATTTGCCTCTTCTCTTTTGAAAATACATTTAAAAATAAAGGAAAAATATTGCCTTAGTCTAGGAGAAACTATTGACCATAAACAGCTTTCACAGAATTTATTTGTATTTTAAAATGAGTGACCAAGCAAAATTTAAAATGTCACATAAGTTTCATGGAAAAGTACATTCACAACTAGAACTGAGTAAAAAATGTTGAAAATTCTGTTTGAAGTCAGCTAAGTATTTGTTTTGATAATCAACTAAAAATACATGTCCACTCCTTTGTTTTATTTTCAGTTACGAAGGCAAGGATATGACATAATCTTTTAAGACCATAGACAGAGTTTCCTCAGTTAAGAAAAAATCACAAATGTTCACTTTCCCTTGTTCCTTCAGAAAATACTCACAGGTTAGAACAGGTCAGAGTACCCTAAATAATGCCAGTTTGAATTTGAATAGGTCGAAAAGCATCCCTGTATTTGTGCATATGTGTGTGTGCATATGTGTGTGTGCACACGCTTAGTGGCTGAGTCATGTCCGACTCCCCTTGGCCCCATGGACTATAACCCTCCAGGCTCCTCTGTCTATGGAATTTTCCAGGCAAGAACCCACTGGAGTGGGTTGCCATTTACTACTCCAGGGGATTTTCCTCACCCAGGGATCAAACTGGCGTCTCCTGCATTGGCAGGCAGATTCTTTACCACTAGCACCACCTAGAAAGCCCCAAGGGCATCCCTATTTAATATAACAACCTCTCCTTCATGTTTGAAAATGATCCCACATTGTTGGGTGATGAATTTCAAGCTGTTTCCCCAATAAGGGTGGTGGATGCACTGATCCAGCCATTCTATTCTCCATGTCCACAAACATGTCCCCTAGGAGGTGGCTTGATGTGAGCTTTATGTGCATCCATGAAATAGGGCTAAGTTTACTGGCTCCAGTAGGTCTTGAATTCATCATCTGGGGTAGAATAAACCCTCAAAATGATCAGATGAGAAAGGGAGGGGACATAATATTATTCCAATTTTATAGACAGAGAGACTAAAGTTTATAATCAGATCACATTTGCACAGGTTGAAAGACAGTACAGTGATTATCAATGGGAGTTGGAAAGATAATAGAATCACCTGGATGATAATAATAAAAAAAATACCCATGTTGTACCCTGCCATCCTTGCGCTACCACCCTATATATATATATGTATACACACACACACACACACACACACACACACACACACACACATATATATATATATATATATATATATATATATATATATGCTGCCAAGTCACTTCAGTCCTGGGTGTTCATTGGAAGGACTGATGCTGAAGCTGAATCTCCAATACTTTGGCCACCTCATGCGAAGAGCTGACTCATTTGAAAAGACCCTAATGCTGGGAAAGATTGAGGGCAGGAGGAGAAGGGGACGACAGAGGATGAGACGGCTGGATGGCATCACCAACTTGATAGACATGGGTTTGGGTAAACTCTGGGACTTGGTGATGGACAGGGAGGCCTGGCGTGCTGCGATTCATGGGGTCGCACAGAGTCGGACACGACTGAGCAACTGAACTGAACTGAAGTCGCTTCAGTCGTGGCGGACTCTGTGAGACCCCATAGACGGCAGACCACCAGGATCCTCCATCCCTGGGATTCTCCAGGCAAGAATACTGGAGTGGGATGCCATTTCCTTCTCCCATGCATGCATGCGAAGTTGCTTCAGTTGTGTCCGACTTTATGCGACCCTATGGACAGCAGCCCACCAGTCTCCTCTGTCCACAGGATTCTCTAGGCAAGAATACTGGAGTGGGTTGTCATTTCCTTCTCCACACACACATATATATATATATATACATACACACACACACAGAATCTGAGCTGAGAATCACTTCTGTCGGTGGCTGTTACTGATAATGAGTATGTCATGTCACCGCCAATGAGAGGGATTTAATAGGATTGAAGACCAGTGCTTTTGTGGGAACAAAGGCAGCCAACACAGAGAATCAAACCCTCAGCTCTGTATTTTATCTAATGGAGTTTATAGTTTAAAAAAAAAAAACCAAAAAACCTATGGTTCCTTGGATGGAAACATTTTGGGTCTAATAATTGAATTACAGCACTGTAAGCCATTAATGACTTCTATTTTGCTTTTAAGAATTTGTAGAATAATCCCCCCAATTCTTCAAAGGGGGCAAGGTACAGGGTGTTTGTTTTACTCAGCTGGGTGCTTACAATGACATCGCCACCCCAAAGGAAGTGATACCCAGCTGTTTCAAACAGAGGCAAATGCCAGTCGAGTGCCTGGAAGAGATTTTTAAGAAGTCGATACGTACCTGTTCTAGGTGACCTTCCCCCCTTTTTTTATTGTGAAGTTGAAGATAAGAGTCCATTCTTGGAGTGGGTAATCCCAAAGTCAGCTTGTTCTTTTCCACAAAATATTGTTTGGACTTCCTTCGCCGAGGGCCGCGTGATCCTGGCAGGAATGCCTCGCTGCGTGAACTTGAACTCTTCAAGTACCGAGAGAGGTTGCTGGACTTTTCCTCAGGGTCGCTGTCACTCAGCACGGAAAATGGCTCAGTGCGGTGGGTGCTGAGCTCGTAGTTCGGGCTTACGAATTCACTCCCAAGTAAGGAGGCTGTGCTCTGTGGGCTCTTCTGTTCACCTTTCCCCCCTGAGAGGTCCATCGAAGGCTCCTTGGAAGGGTAGAGTGGGTTCAGAGTCAGATTTTCTGTAGAGCTGTCCACAGACTCCGGCAATGCTTCTACAGGCAACAACTTCCCCTCCTCTTTCTTACTCTTCCAGTTTGGATCGTATCGGAGGTGTGAGTATTTGTCTTCTGTGGGTTGTCGGCTGCCCAGAGCAGAAAAGAAATGTCAAGTCCTTCATCCAAACAGATTACTCATTCTCTTCAGCTGACCATCTTACTCGACATCAATCTCCATCTTTCTCTTACAATTTTCCTTTTTACTATGTAACATGTGAAAGACACATCTCAGGCTCAGACTAGGCCTACACACTACACATAAGGGCAAAAAGTCGTCATTATCTAAGTTCATTGAAATATAGAATAAAAAAGGGGGATGGTTCATTTCTAAATGCTGGAAAACCAATGTCTGTAACATTAAACCAGCGAAATCATCTTGGTGCGAGGAATGCTATTACTTAGACACACCATAAGTTGCATAAGTAATAAGCTGCTGCAGATAAAATGGATTTCACACTTAGCTGGTGATATACACATTTAGCTGTTTATCAAGGAAGGAAAATTCGACCGTTGCCTGGACAACGACTCAGTCTGCATCTTTGTGGGAGAAAAGCAGGATTTATGCCAACTGAACACCTACACAGGTTCATCCTCCTGAATCAGTGATTTTTATTCATCACTTCATTTTGTCTTTTTTTTCAAATATGCTACCGGAAGATCCCTCACATTTGTGATCAGACAATGCCTCTGAAAGCTCTCAGCTCATATTCTCTGGGTCAGGTCTGTGTACACAAAACTCAGTAGACAGGTCAGCATGTGTTTTAAGGTGTAGAAAAGCCCTATATGAATAAAAGGTTAAGCATAGGGTCCTGCCTGGTCCATATGAATGGGTCCATAATCAGTACATATGACCCCAAATCAAGTCCTCCCTTTTTCCCTATGACGATCTCAATTTGTAAAGCACCTCCTAGTCTTAATCAAAAAAGGAAAAAAAAAATGCTGGTAATATGGGCATATTTAATGGCCTCTTTGATCTTCAAAAGCTAAATGGGAGAGATTTTCCTTGAGTACAGTAGATGCAATCCTCTAATCAAAAAGAAAATGTAAATCATCTGGGCTTTTTATGCTATTTGATATTCCCGTTTACAGAGGACATAATTTTATGCTGGGTAAACAAACTAATGGGGCCCCTAATGCTAATTTAGTCTTCTTAATGAGAACCTAGATTTCTTTGATTTGATGTAAAGCAGAAACTAGAGCAGAAAGCCCAAACTTCCATATCTTGCTAAATTGTCACTTTGAATTTTTAGTGTCCTTTTTTTTTTTTTTAACCATGACACAAGGCTTGCTGGACGGGATGTCAGTTCCCTGATCCAGGACTGAAGCTGGGCCACAATGGTGTAAGACCCGAGTCCTAACCCACTGGACTGCCGGGGGGTTCCCCTTGTCACTCTGAATCTGTACTTCACATGTTAAGATGGAAAACTTATTGGGATGGACTGCTCTTCCTTTTCCACTGAGGGAAGAAAAATGATATTCTCCTCCAGCAAAGCACCTGGATGGATGGTCCATGATGGTCAGGAAACTGACATCAAACCGTGTGACTCGTCACTCCTGAAACTCCGCAGGGCTACCTCTGGGGCTTTGAGGAGGTCTCTCTGCGCAATGTCCCCTGCTGTCCCAGGGGCAGGGGTTGGTCCAGCAGGGCATAATCTGGACTTGGGACTAGACAGACCTGGGCTCAAGTCCTGGGTCCGTCACTACCTGTCTGTGCCTCAGTTGGTAGACCATGTCATCTCTGAGCCGGTTTCTCTCATCCCTAAGTTAGGGATCAGTTATATTTGTTCTGTTTATTTCTCAAGATTGCATAAAATCCAGATGAGACAATGTAGCTAAATTCATGTGCTGTATTTGTGCTTAGTTCACTGTTCACCATGGCAACTGTATCTCCTCACCTAGGTCAGGTCCTGGGCAGCAGGGCTGGCCTTCCTTTACCTAACCTGTGCCCTGTGCTATGGACAGAAGAGGTAAAAAGTGATGCTTGAATCAATAACTGAGCATTAGATATTTATATATTTTTTAAAAACCCAACAGTAGTAAATTAGTATTTAAACATGCAGAAAAGCTGTTTTCTTTGGACCAAACAAGTGAATGACTTTAGGGCTTATTTTGTGCTGCATCAAGTATAAGGTTCAGCAATGGTTGTTTAGATGGGGAAGAAAAGATGAAAGTACATCTTCAAGTAAATAAAGATAGAAAGTATTTTTTAAATGAAGAAATGTGCCATTTTCCCCATATCTATGATATATTCAAAGGAAAATGTGAGTTTAACTCTCCTCATTCATTCATTCACTTGATTTGACAGAATTTAACTTTCCTCATGCATTTGCTTGTTCAGTGATTCTATAGATGTTTACTGAGCGTGTACTGGGTTAGGGGGAGGTGGTGCTAGTGGTCAAGAACACGCCTGTCAATGCAGGAGATGTTTGATCCCTGGGTCGGGAAGATCCTCTGGAATAGCAAATGGCAAGTCACTTTAGTATTCTTGCCTGGAAAATTCCATGGACAGAGGAGCCTGGTGGTCTACAGTCCATGGGTTTACAAAGAGTCGGACAGGACTGCACATCCCCACACAAGTTAGGGGGAGATGATGGTGAGCTCAGCTGGGGATACAGACCAGGAAATGAGCGATTTACAACTGGAGTCATGAGTGCACCGAGCAGGGCCAATCAGGACTCGGGAGGGACAGGGCCAATCAGGACTCAGGAAGGACATCCAGTCCCATCTTGGGAGAAAGGGGAGCTTTCTGAAGGCATTGATGGCTTAGCTGATACCAAAGGCTAAGAAGGGCAGAGAGTCTAAGCCAGGCTGAGGAAACAACTTGTAAAAAGGAACAGAGGGGTGAGAGAACATGGGGCTTTCAAAGGACAAATTTTGCATGGATAAAGTGGAGGGTAGGAGTGGGGATGGTTGAGGAGTGAAGGTCAGGGTTAAGCCGAGGTGTGATTTTGCAGGGCTTTGTAAATTCCATGAAGGGTATGGCTTAACTCCATTAACTTGAAAGCTTGGATTTAATTTAGCAAAATCACTCAATTAGAGAACAAGGTAAGACAGATATATTTGGATATACACAGTGATGCGGTGTTCAAAGGGCTTATCTACGGTTATCTACGGCTTATATATGGTTTTTGGGGGAGAGTTTTAGAACAGGTAGCCTTCTTCTTTGCACTGTTTAAAGCAGGGCTTGGCAACCTTAAAAGTGATACATCTGGGCCTCTCTGGTGGCTCAGTGGTAATCAGCCTGCCAATGCAGGAGCTATGGGTTCAGTCTCTAGTCCAGGAAGATCCCACATGCTGTGGAGCAACTCAGCCCATGCACCACAACTGTTGAGCCTGTGCTCTAGAGCCCGGACGCAGCAACTCCTGAGCCCATGGGCTGCAACCACTGAGGCACGTGAGCCTAGAGCGTGTGCTCCACAGCCAGAGGAGGCACTGCAAATAGAAGCATAAGCACCGCAACTGAGCGTAGCCCCTGCTATCCACAACTAGAGAAAAGCCCGCGCAGCAATGACCACGCAAAAATAAATTAAAAGACAGATTCTTTTAAAGTGACACATCTTATTGGGGCCCATCGCCCCACTGCTTTCCTAGGGTGGGTTGTAGAGTGCTGGCTTTCGGAAGATAGAACATATTATGGTGTGCTGATCTAATGCTAATGCTAAGTCACTTCAGTCGTGTCCGACTCTGTGCGACCCCATAGATGGCAGCCTACCAGGCTCCCCCGTCCCTGGGATTCTCCAGGCAAGGACACTGGAGTGGGTTGCCATTTCCTTCTCCAATGCATGAAAGTGAAAAGTGAAAACTGAAAGTGAAGTTGCTCAGTCGTGTCCGACTCTGAGCGACCCCATGGACTACAGCCTACCAGGCTGCTCTGTCCATGGGATTTGCCAGGCAAGAGTACTGGAGTGGGGTGCCATTGCCTTCTCCAGGTGTGCTGATCTAGGGAATGCTTATAATGAATCTCCATTTTTAACCTCAGAGCAACCCTATGGGGAGATGTCACCATTATGCCCATTTAATAGATGAAGAAACTGAGGTTTGGAGAGTGAGGATCGATTGCTAAGTCACTTCAGTCATGTCCGACTCTGTGCGACCCCATAGACAGCAGCCCACCAGGCTGCCCTGTTCCTGGGATTCTCCAGGAAAGAACACTAGAGTGGGTTGCCATTTCCTTCTCCAATGCATGAAAGTGAAAAGTGACAGTGAAGTCACTCAGTCGTGTCCGACTCCCAGAGACCCTATAGACAGCAGCCCACCAGGCTCCTCCGTCCATGGGATTTTCCAGGCAAGAGTACTGGAGTGGGGTGCCATTGCCTTCTCCGATCAGATTGCCTGCACTGAATTCCTCGTACTGCCAGTTACCGTGGGAGTGTGGGCAAGTTACTGTACTTCTCTGTGCTTCAGTTTCCTCATCAATAAAATGAGGATGCGAATAGTACCTACCTAAAAAAAGATAATGGTACCTACTTCATAGTCATTGAGAGTATTAAGCACATTTGTATACATATATATGCTGAGAACTATGTTCTTTTTTAAAATATAATTTTCTTATTTTCTGTGTTTGCTTTCTAAAAAATATTTATTTGGTTGTGTTGGGTCATAGTTGCGGCACACGGGATCTTCACTGTGGCACGCGGGCTTCTCTCTAGTTGTGGCTTGAGGGCTTAGTTGCCCTGCAGCTAGTGGGGTCTTAGTTCCTTGACTAGGGATCAAACCTGCATCCCTGCATTGCAAGGCCGATTCTTAATCACTGGACCACTGGGGCAGTCCCTGGAACTATGTTCTTGGCACAGAGTAAGGAGGGTCCCAGGAAGGGTCTGCTATGAAAGCGCGTGCCAACAAGCTCCATCACTGGTGTCTGTTGCTGCGTGTTGCGTTCTGTCATATGACACGGCACTGATGTGTCCTGTGCTTCCTGCTGATTGGATCTCAAGGGATTCTTTACTCCCTAAGGCCTAAGTTATTTCCAGGACACAGTGTTGTCTTGTGATGCACTAAGTGGCACCTTAGTGGCCTGAAAGAGTGAATACACTATCTTAAAAAAAAAAATATTTTCCCAAGAAGTAGGCATCATGGAGAATCTGTTTCAACTGTGATTTAGGAAAATGGGATTAAGAAATGTCTGTGTTTCCACACGATGAGAAATTTTAGGCACTGCTGAGAGATGATGAGGAAGATAAAACCGGGAGAATTCAATTATTTTAGACTTTCAGAAGGAGATATAATTTCTAGCCTCAACAAATTGCCATCAGACACTGCCCACAGAAGCAGCATCACACACCCTGGAAAAGACAGGTGTTTTGAGTGAAACCTGGAAAATTCAGAAGGTTTTGAAACAAATCAGACACACTGTGTTGCTCTGGCTGTGAAAGATATTTTTGAACCAATCGTTTGAAGAGACACTCTAGTAATGTGTATTTACAAGATTAGAATCAGAAAATGTGGGTCTTCTAAGAGCTTTAATTACACTGTACCGTGTACACCTACAATGACTATCTTAAAACATGCCCCTTTCTCTTCCTTTTGATGGAAACCATATGTAGGGACAAATGGGAGGTTATGTTTTGCAAACTCAGGAGCGTGAAAAGCTGTAATACTTCATGGAAACAAATCTAATGCTTGAAACAGAACATGATACTAAAGAACCCCATTGTTCCGAGCTTGTGTGCTGAGATGCTCCTTTGTGTTGTGTGGTCCAGGTCAACACACTGGGAACAAAATGAGTGTGAAGTGCTCCTTCATCAGTAATCATGTGCACACAAAACACACACCTTGTTTTCTCCCCAGTGGATAGGGAGGTTAGACAATGAGTACACAATGCTTTTGCTGCCATTCAGACAACAGATGCCAGGTCTGCCCTTCAGATGCCCAGGTTAGAGACGGATGCAGAGAGGAAGGGGAGGGTGGTCTCCTAGGCATATGCCATCCTATTTGCTGTCTCTAATGGACCACATTTGAGCACTGACTGTGACAACTTCAGTCCAAATAAAATCAAATCTCCATTTGACAAAGAGCTTCGTGTTCAGTTTAGTATTCAATCAAAAAATTACTAAAATTAGAGCATGTTTCTAGTACAATTAACATCCTTTGCACTCATAATAAAATATTCAATAACTGGCCATTTTGCCTGTCAAGGAGGTGAATAAAAGCATTGCTATTAATCATTTAGCAGTTATTTCTTTGCCACTTTATTTTAAGTAGGCAGTTAAATTGAAACTGCACATGTTATTATTGATTTAGGTTTAATTTAATCCTTTTAAACAGAACAATTATTCCCAATTTATATGCCATTAAATCTTTTATGGATATGAACAGCAAATTCAATTTCTGTTTAAGTGTACAGTTTTTAATGCTTCTTTAAGGAGCAATAAAACTGACAATTGCTTCCAAGGGTTTCTGAATTCTGTGCTCACCTTAATCTTTTTATCAACAGCTTTTAAGTAAATAAAATGAAATAAATCCAAAGGATCAAAAAAATCACTTTTGCAAGTACAAAACAAAAAGGTTCCACAAGTATATTGAAATCCTTTGGGAAGGCTATTTACAACCCAGAAAATTTCATCTAATGCAGGAATTTATTCTGCTAAAAAATATTAAACATTTTAATAGGAGAAAAGTAGTTTAATGAACCAAAGGCCAAAGACTATCCACAAGTGAAGGGCTTGGATTGTTATGTTATCTGGTGAATTTTGTTGACTGCAGTCATACAGTTTGGATAATTCCAACCAAAATCTCCCTTTTTTGACAACAGCTTTTGGCTGCAAAATAACCAAGTATTTGCACCAGGTTCTTATTAGTACCAGTGTTGATTCATGGACAATCTCTGAGTTAAAATAAATTATCTTAAGAGGGCATGCTAGTAATTGCAACGTGAAGTTCCAGTACCTCGTTTCCATTAAGATTATCTTACGTGAAACAAAGGCTGCATCCTCACAAGGGAAATGCTGATGACACAGAACATATTCAGAAACAGAATTCCTTCCCCTCCTTCAGTGAGAGCGTACAATGCTCCTGCAGACATTTTCTGTGGAAAGCTCGGGAGTTCTTTTCATTCTCCAGAAACAGTGGCTAAAAGGCAGAGACCCAGACTGACAGCACTTCCAGGTGCTAGTTTCTTGGACTTTTTTCTTTTAAGATTTTTTTTTTTTTGATGTGGACCATTTTTAAGAAAATCCACTCCAGTATTCTTGCCTGGAAAATTCCATGGACAGAGGAGCCTGGTGGGCTACAGTCCATGGGATTGCAGAGAGTCATACAATTAAGCACACACATACCATTTTAAAAGTCTAGATTGAATTTGTTACAATATTGTTTCTGTTTCATATATATATATATATTTTTTTTTTTTTGCCAAGAGGCATGTGGGATCTTAGCTCCCTGACCAGAGATGGAACCCGCATACCTTGCATTGGAAGGCAAGATATTAACCACTGGACCACCAGGGAGGTCCTCTCTTGTATTTTAACTGCCAGATACCAAGGCATTGGAATTGCAAGGTAGCTATGATGTCATGGGAAGAGCACTGGAGAGGTCTTGACACCTGAGCCCTAATCCAGATTTTGCCACTGAGCAGTTACGTGAACTTGCATAAGTTTCTTATCCACTCTAGGCCTCAGGTTCCACCTTTTATTAATACAGTAAGGGATAGGCTGATCTTTAAAAGACCAAACAGCTCTAAGAATCCACCATTTTAAAAACTGAATTGGGCCTATCATGGGAAACTCACCAATGTATATAGGGGTTGGGGAAAATTTTTAAATTCAATCCATTAAAAAATTAGTAACCAAAGATTTCCACATTACCAAATTTGTCAGGGAGTAGAAACAGATGAATACAGTGAAGGTTGTCAATTAAACTTATCTGCTCAGTTACTTGGTTACAGTCTTCCTCTTGATAGACTGGCAGGACTGTAGGTGATATAAATTCAATAACACATTGTGAGGTTTCGAACTCACTGTTTATTTACTTATTTTAACACAGTAATGCATCCCCATTTGGAAATAAGCTGGAAAGGAACTCATGGTCCTCTCTGAGGGCAATAAAACCCCAGGAGTCACGGTAGCATTAGCATTTCTGGCGGGGACTGTGCCTCTAATAGACACAATTCATGCCCACGCATACACTTCACTTCCTCCTCTGACTGCTCGTCTGTCATCATGGCACAGTGCCTGCTCTGAGGAGCGCATCAGGGTTTGACAGCTGCATAGTTTGTGAGCAAGTGAACATAAGACAGCAGTGACCAATACCTATGACAGCAGGTCACTTCTTTTATATGATGATACCCATGTGATCAGAAATAAATAACCAACATGCTAGTAGCTATCACCAAACACTGTGTGAACCCCATAGGATTGGGTATATGTGCATGCATGCTCAGTCATGTCTGACTCTTTGCGACACTATGGACTGTAGCCTGTCTGGCTCCTCTGTGGATGGGATTTCCCAGGCAAGAATACTGGAGTGGGTTGCCAATTCCTTCTCCGGGAGGATCTTCCCCACTCAGGGATCAAACCTGTGTCTCTTGCATCTCCTGCACTGGCAGGCAGATTCTTTACCACTGAGCCACCTGGGAAGCCCTTGGGTATAGAATAGAATGCATTTGAAGAGGTTGGCCAACCAATGACCTTAAATGGAAAGTCTCATCAAGACAACATAAATTAACATGGATGAATGTTGCTAGAAACCAACAGGAATAAAAGTTGATGCCTGGAAGCTCTCAGAATGTTCTTGATAAAACTAGAATATTACACCTAGCCTCAAGTTTCTTTACGCTCCCAATCAGAGGGGGGAAAATAAATCTCCATGACACTTATGAGAGGAAGTAATCTCTCATCAGCTCAAATATATCTTATGTGTGAAATTGGAGGGGGAAGTTAAAATTCTGAGTTTGGGTTTTTACTAAGTCTCTCTACCTACTTTTGGTTTGGCTTATCCCATACTAATATTTAAGTCCTAAAAATCACCATTCAGTACTTCACTTGATTCTTGTATTGTTAATTGGAGACAACATACAGTCATCCCTGGTATATGTGAGGACATGCCGAGAATACCAAATTCTGTGGATGCTCAAGTGGCAGGACCCACCCTCTGTATCCACGGTACCACATCCAGTAATTCAACCAGCTGTGGGCTTTGTACTACTGTCGTACTATTTATTAACAAAAAATCCTCATGTGAGTGAACCCATTCAGTTCACATTCATTTTGTTCAAGGATCAACTGTATATACACACACACACACACACACACACACACACACTACATATTTATATATAAATACTACATATTTCATATATATATGTGAAAGCTTTTGAGAGGAAAAATTATATACTACCACAAAAATGCAGATGATTATTCCTGAGTCCTTTTCTTACTTTCAGTCAATTCTGAATATTCAAGTTAACTAAGAATACTTTCCCGCACCTGTCTTCCACCAAGTACTTTCTGGCACAAGGTGGTCTTTTAGACAGAATGGGGGATATTTGGTGAGGGCTCTGTTTCCCAGGTGATGAGAGAGCCTTCACTGAAGGAAAACATTCTGTTTTCCAGGAGAGTTGCTGGGGAATATAGGCTACTGTGATTCTGTTCATATGGACCCTCAATGGATGTGAATCTGAGCAAGCTCTGGGAGGTGGTGAAGGACAGGGAAGCCTGGTGTGCTGCAGTCCATGGGGTCACAAAGAGTTGGACATGACTGAGTGACTGAACAACAAATGATCCTCCTGCCCAAAAGTAAAACACCATTAATATTTATTGTGTTCTGAGGACACAGGATCCGTTATAGATTTGTATTACTTAACTAAAATGTATCATTTTACATGCATATTTAATCTGGCCTCAGTTCGGTCCATATTGAAGCTGTTACAGCTTTAATTTCTGATAGAGAGCAAAACTGAGTTCTTGACTAGATCAGTCCTTGATCACCTATCCAGATACATACAATTGGAGACCCAGACTTTGGAGTTGGAAGACAGTTCATTTAGCTCAATTTCTGGCTCGGCCACTTAGTAGCTACATACACCTAACAAAACTTTCAGGGCCTTGGTTCCCCATTTGCAAAATTTGTCCAAGAGCCTCTTGTTGTGATAAATGAGATAGTATATATCAAGCAAACGGTCCTCCAAATAGTAGCTAATTATATTGAGGTATTTTTGTAAAGAAAACCTTATCAAACACATATACCAGTTACTGTATTGCTGCTTTCTGATTTTTTTTTTTTTTTTTTTTTAACATATGAGGTTTTAGAGGGCCGCAGGGCTGAAGAGGTTATTTCTAATGCTCTAGGAATTACATTGATCTCCTTTTCCCTGAGTGCCGAGTGTCATAAGGCTAGTTCTGGAGTGGGGTTTAAGGATTATCACGTGAAGATCCTCTTTCCACTCTTGATTCATTCACTGCAGTCAATTCTGCTCCAATTTCTATTAAGTAAAAGGTTTTTCTAATCCATATACATTGAGCTGAGGCTTGGCTTTGCTGAGGTACAAGGGAGTAATTGCTTTGAGGAGGTTCTAGTAACATCAAAACACAAGAGTAGAGCTCAAGAGACTTGGCAGGCAGCTTTTAAAATGGTTGCCCATAAAAGCAAGAAGAAAGAGATTTTTCTTGGTTTTAAGGCAAGGCTTTGACTAATTATTTTGAACTACAGTTCCCAGAATGCCATCTACCTACCAGAAATGAAAGCACTCTTGAATTTCATATTGAGAGCCTGTGATCAATTTGTCTGTTTCTCGTCTCATAAACTACTCAGATCCAAGCAACGATACACCTAGGAAAAGTTTCCAAGATCAACAGAGAAAGGGGCCAGTAAGGAAATGCTCAACTGGATGATATTTTTTTAAGGCTTTTAAAAAAAATTTTATTTGGCTATGCTGGGGCCTTAGTTGCAGGAACTCTCAGTTGTGGCATGTTGGATCTAGTTCCCTGATCAGCCCCCTGCATTGGAGTGCAAAATCTTAGCCACTGGACTAACAGGGAAGTCCCTGGATGATATTTTTGAGGCACTACTTGACTAAATGCTTTGGTTGTGTTTTCCTTTGTAGTGGAGAACTGGTTCTCCAGTCAATGTATGAAGCACTGCACAGCCAAACAACTACTAGGGCCATAACCCACTCTAATCCTGGGGATTATAGTCTTTATTTAATGTTTCCAAGACAAATCAGTCTAAGGAAAATACCATCATTTTAGGATCTGTGAATCAAGACCAAGGCCCTAACCATGCTTTTGACTTTATATTATTCTTTATTTAAAAATACATTGATGTTTTTGGGCTCCTTGGAGTATAAAAGTGTCACATTCTTCTGGCTACCATGGATTTGTGAAATTGTTACTTTTCTTCTTACTCTTTAGTGGTGACTGTCTCTTCCTCCAGTGCTCTGAAAAAAATAGAGAACCAATGGCTCTTCTAAGGGGATCCTGTGTAGTGAAATTGATCACTGGATTGAAAATTGAGAGCTGGGTGCCCATTTCATCTCTTCCACTAAATTACTTTGTGACACAGGAGATCAAGCTCTGAGCCTTTACAGTGGGAATACTGACTCCAAGACTCTAGACTACCAGAGAACTAACCCTCAGTCAGTTAAGTCACTCAGTCGTGTCCGACTCTTTGCGAAACCATGAATCGCAGCACGCCAGGCCTCCCTGTCCATCACCAACTCCTGGAGTTCACCCAGACTCACGTCCATCGAGTCAGTGATGCCATCCAACCATTTCATCCTCTGACGTCCCCTTCTCCTCCTGCCCCCAATCCCTCCCAGCATCAGAGTCTTTTCCAACGAGGTGGCCAAAGTACTGGAGTTTCAGCTTCAGCATCATTCCTTCCAAAGAAATCCCAGGGCTGATCTCCTTCAGAATGGACTGGCTGGATCTCCTCACAGTCCAAGGGACTCTCAAGAGTCTTCTCCAACACCACAGTTCAAAAGCATCAATTCTTCGGTGCTCAGCTTTCTTCACAGTCCAACTCTCACATCCAGACATGACCACTGGAAAAAACATAGCCTTGACTAGACGGACCTTTGCTGGCAAAGTAATATCTCTCCTTTTCAATATGCTATCTAGGTTGGTCATAACTTTCCTTCCAAGGAGTGAGCGCCCTTTAATTTCAAGGCTGCAGTCACCATCTGCAGTGATTTTGGAGCCCAGAAAAATAAAGTCTGACACTGTTTCCACTGTTTCCCCATCTATTTCCCATGAAGTGATGGGACCAGATGCCATGATCTTCGTTTTCTGAATGTTGAGCTTTAAGCCAACTTTTTCACTCTCCTCTTTCACTTTCATCAAGAGGCTTTTTAGTTCCTCTTCACTTTCTGCCATAAGGGTGGTGTCATCTGCATATCTGAGGTCATTGATATTTCTCCCGGCAATCTTGATTCCAGCTTGTGCTTCTTCCACTCCAGCGTTTCTCATGATGTACTCTGCATATAAGTTAAATAAGCAGGGTGACAGTATATAGCCTTGACGTACTCCTTTTCCTATTTGAAACCAGTCTTTTGTTCCATGTCCAGTTCTAACTGTTGCTTCCTGACCTGCATACAAATTTCTCAAGAGGCAGGTCAGGTGGTCTGGTATTCCCATCTCTTTCAGAATTTTACACAGTTTATTGTGATCCACACAGTCAAAGGCTTTGGCATAGTCAATAAAGCAGAAATAGGTGTTTTTCTGGACTCTCTTGCTTTTTCCATGATCCAGCAGATGTTGGCAATTTGATCTCTGGTTCCTCTGCCTTTTCTAAAACCAGCTTGAACATCTGGAAGTTCACGGTTCATGTATTGCTGAAGCCTGGCTTGGAGAATTTTGAGCATTACTTTATTAGTGTGTGAGATGAGTGCAATTGTGCAGTAGTTTGAGCATTCTTTGGCATTGCCTTTCTTTGGGATTGGAATGAAAACTGATCTTTGCCAGTCCTGTGGCCACTGCTGAGTTTTCCAAATTTGCTGGCATATTGAGTGCAGCACTTTCACAGCATCATCTTTCAGGATTTGAAATAGCTCACCGGGAATTCTATCACCTCCACTAGCTTTGTTCATAGTGATGCTTTCTAAGGCCCACTTGACTTCACATTCCAGGATGTCTGGCTCTAGGTCAGTGATCACACCATCGTGATTATCTTGGTCATGAAGATCTTTTTCTACAGTTCTTCTGTGTATTCCTGCACCTCTTCTTAATATCTTCTGCTTCTGTTAAGTCCATACCATTTCTGTCCTTTACAGAGCCTATCTTTGCATGAAATGTTCCCTTGGTATCTCTAATTTTCTTGAAGAGGTCTCTAGTCTTTCCCATTCTGTTGTTTTCCTCTGTTTCTTTGCATTGATCGCTGAGGAAGGCTTTCTTATTTCTCCTTGCTATTCTTTGGAACCCTGCATTCAGATGCTTATATCTTTCCTTTTCTCCTTTGCTTTTCGCTTCTCTTCTTTTCACAGCTATTTGTAAGGCCTCCTCAGACAGCCATTTTGCTTTTTTGCATTTCTTTTCCATGGGGATGGTCTTGATCCCTGTCTCCTGTACAATGTCATGAACCTCCGTCCATAGTTCATCAGGCACTCTATCTATCAGATCTAGGCCCTTAAATCTATTTCTCACTTCCACTGTATAATCATAAGGGATTTGATTTAGGTCATACCTGAATGGTCTAGTGGTTTTTCCTACTTTCTTCAATTTCAGTCTGAATTTGGCAATAAGGAATTCATGGTCTGAGCCACAGTCAGCACCCAGTTTTGTTTTTGTTGACTGTATAGAGCTTCTCCATCTTTGGCTGCAAAGAATATAATCAATCTGATTTCGGTGTTGACCATCTGGTGATGTCCATGTGTAGAGTCTTCTCTTGTGTTGTTGGAAGAGGGTGTTTGCTATGACCAGTGCATTTTCCTGGCAAAACGCTATTAGTCTTTGCCCTGCTTCATTCCATATTCCAAGGCCAAATTTTTCTGTTACTCCAGGTATTTCTTGACTTCCTATTTTTGCATTCCAGTCCCCTATAATGAAAAGGACATCTTTTTTGGGTGTTAGTTCTAAAAGGTCTTGTAGGTCTTCATAGAACCATTCAACTTCAGCTTCTTCAGCCTTACTGGTTGGGGCATAGACTTGGATTACTGTGATATTGAATGGTTTGCCTTGGAAACGAACAGAGATCATTCTGTCGTTTTTGAGATTGCATCCAAGTACTGCATTTCGGACTCTTTTGTTGACCATGATGGCTACTCCATTTCTCCTAAGGGATTCCTGCCCGCAGTAGTAGATATAATGGTCATCTGAGTTAAATTCACCCATTCCAGTCCATTTCAGTTCGCTGATTCCTAGAATGTCGACATTCACTCTTGCCATCTCTTGTTTGACCACTTCCAATTTGCCTTGATTCATGGACCTGACATTCCATGCTCCTATGCAATGAAAACTCACACAAAGGAAACCACTTGAATACAAGACCCAGCATCACCCAACCACCAGTAGTACCCTGTGCAGGGCACCTCATCTAAACAACAAACAAAACAAAAATACCTACTCAGTCATCAGCAGACAGGATTACCACCTCACTCAGCCTTGCCCACCAGAGGAAAAACAAACAAACAAACAAAAACTCAGCACAAATCTCACCCTATATGAAGCTTGCACAAACCACTGGAGCAACCTTAGGAGGGCAGAAATCAAAAGGAAGAAAGAATTCAACCTTGAACCCTGGGAAAAGGAGACCTCAAACACAATAAGTTAAAAAAAAAAATAACGAAAAGGCAGAGAAATACTACACAAATGAAGAAACAAACTGGAAATACAGAAGTCCAAATAAATGAATAGGGAATAGGCAAACTACCTGAAAAAGAATTCAGAATAATGATAGTAAAGATGGTCAAAAACCTTGAAAACAAAATGGAGAAAATGCAAGAATCAATTAACAAGGACCTAGAAGAATTAAAGAATAAACCTACAGAGACAAACAACACAATTACTGAAATCAAAAATACTCTGGAAGGAATCACTAGCAGAATATCTGAAGCAGAAGAATGAATCAGTGAGCTGGAAGATAAAATGGTAGAAATAACTTCTGAAGAGCAGAATAAAGTAAAAAGAATGAAAAGAACTGAGGACAGTCTCAGAGACCTCTAGGACAATATCAAATGCACCAGCATTCAAATTATAGGCGTCCCAGGAAAAAAAGATTATGAGAAAGTTTTTGAAGAGATTATAGTTGAAAATTTCCCCAACACGGAAAAGGAAATAGTCAATCAAGTGTAAGAGGCACAAAGAGTCCCATACAGGATAAACCCAAGGAGAAACACCAAGACACATACTAATTAAACTAATAAAGACTAAACACAAAGAAAGAATATTAAAAACAGCAAGGGAAAACCCCATACGTTTAACAGCTGATCTTTCAGCTCTTCAGGCCATAAGGGAATGGCAGGATATACTTAAAGTACTGAAAGGGAAAAACCTACAATCAAGATTACTGTACCCAGCAAGGATCTCATTCAAAATTGATGGAGAAATAAAAAGGTTTTCAGACAAGCAAAAGTTAAGAGAATTCAGTACCACCAAACCAGCTTTACAACAATGTTAAAAGGACTTATATAAGTTAAGAAATACAAGAGAAGAAAAAAGATCTACAAAATCAACCCCAAACAATTAAGAAAATGGCAATGGGAACATATATATCAATAATTACTTTAAATGTAAATGGATTAAATGTTCCAACCAAAGGACACATACTGGCTAAATGGATACAAAAATAAGACCCATATATATGCTGTCTACAAGAAACCCACTTCAGACCTAAAGACACATATACGCTGAAAGTGAGAGGATGGAAAAATATATTCCATGAAAATGGTGAGGAAAAGAAAGCTGGAGTAGCAATTCTCATATCAGACAAAATAGACCTTAAAGAATATTACAACAGATAAGGAAGGACACTACATAATGATCAAGGGATCAATCCAAGAGGAAGATGTAACAATTGTAAATATCTATGCACCCAACATAGGAGCACCTCAATACATAAGATAAACACTAACAGACATAAAAGGAGAAATTGACAGTAACACAATAATAGTAGGAGACTTTAACACCCCACTCACACCAATGGACAGATCATCAAACAGAAAATTAATAAGGAAACACAAGTCTTAAATGATACATTAGATGAGAAGGATATCTTCAGGACATTCCATCCAAATGCAGAAGAATACATCTTCTTCTCAAGTGTACATGGAACATTCTCCATGATAGACCACATCTTGGGTCACAAATCAGACCTCAGTAAATTTAAGAAAATTGAAATCATATCAAGGATCTTCTCCAACCACAGTGGTATGAGACTATATATCAGTTACAAGAAAAAAACTGTAAGAAACACAAAGACATGGAGATTAAACAACATGTTCCCAAATAATCAACAGGTTACTGAAGAAATCAAAAGGGAAATCAGAAAATTTCTAGAAACAAATGACAATGAAAACACGACAACTCAAAACCAACGGGGTGCAGCAAAAGCAGTTCTAAGAGGGAAGTTTATAGCAATACAATCCTACCTCAAGAAACAAGAAAAACATTGAATAGACAACCTAACTTTACACCCAAAACAACTGAAAAAAGAAGGACAAAAACCCCCCAAAATTAGTAGAAGGAAAGAAATCATAAAGATCTGAGCAGAAATAGATGAAAAAGAAATGAAAGAAACAATAGTAAAGATTGATAAAACTAAAAGCTGGTTCTTTGAGAAGATAAACAAAATTGACAAGCCTTTATTTAGCCAGAGTCATCAAGAAAAAAAAGAGAAAAGAATCAAATCAACAAGATTAGAAATGAAAAAGGAGAGGTTACAATAGACAATTAAGAAATACAAAGGATTGTAAGAGACTATTATGAACAACTCTATGGCAATAAAATGGATAACCTGGAAGAAATGAACGGATTCTTAGAAAAGTTCAATCTTCCAAGACTAAACCAGGAAGAAATAGAAATTATGAACAACCCAGTTATAAGGGCTGAAATTGAAGCTGTGATCAAAAATCTCCCAAAAAACAAAAGCCCAGGACCAGATGGCTTCACAGGAGACTTCTATCAAACATTTAGAGAAGAGCTAATGCCTATCCTTCTAGAACTCTTTCAAAAAATTGCAGAGGAAGGAATACTTCGAAACTCATTCTACGAGGCCACCATCACCCTGATAACAAAAGCAGACAAAGACAACATAAAAAAAGAAAAATCTGTATGCAGGTCAGGAAGCAACAGTTAGAACTGGACATGGAACAAAAGACTGGTTTCAAATAGGAAAAGGAGTACGTCAAGGCTATATACTGTCACCCTGCTTATTTAACTTATATGCAGAGTACATCTTGAGAAACGCTGGGCTGGAAGAAGCACAAGCTGGAATCAAGATTGCCGGGAGAAATATCAATAACCACAGATATGCAGATGACACCATCCTTATGGCAGAAAGTGAAGAGGAACTAAAAAGCCTCTTGATGAAAGTGAAAGAGGAGAGTGAAAAAGTTGGCTTAAAGCTCAACATTCAGAAAACGAAGATCATGGCATCTGGTCCCATCACTTCACGGGAAATAGATGGGGAAACTGGAAACAGTGTCAGACTTTATTTTTCTGGGCTCCAAAATCACTGCAGATGGTGACTGCAGCCATGAAATTAAAAGACGCTTACTCCTTGGAAGGAAAGTTATGACCAACCTAGATAGCATATTCAAAAGCAGAGACATTACTTTGCCAACAAAGGTCCGTCTAGTCGAGGTTATGGTTTTTCCTGTGGTCATGTCTGGATGTGAGAGTTGGACTGTGAAGAAAGCTGAGCACCAAAGAATTGATGCTTTTGAACTGTGGTGTTGGAGAAGACTCTTGAGAGTCCCTTGGACTGCAAGGAGATCCAACCAGTCCATTCTAAAGGAGATCAGCCCTGGGATTTCTTTGGAGGGAATGATGCTGAAGCTGAAACTCCAGTACTTTGGCCACCTCATGCGAAGAGTTGACTCATTGGAAAAGACTCTGATGCTGGGAGGGATTGGGGGCAGGAGGAGAAGGGGACGACAGAGGATGAGATGGCTGGATGGCATCACTGACTCGATGGACGTGAGTCTGAGTGAACTCCAGGAGTTGGTGATGGACAGGGAGGCTTGGCGTGCTGCGATTCAGGGGGTCGCAAAGAGTCAGACACGACTGAGCAACTGAACTGAACAGGCCAATATCACTGATGAACATAGATGCAAAAATCCTCAACAAAAATTTTGGCAAACAGAATTCAGCAACACATCAAAAAGCTCACACACCATCAATAAGTTGGATTTATTCCAGGAATGTAAGGATTCTTCAATATATGCAAATCAACCATATTAACAAATTGAAAGAAAAACCATATGATCATCTCAATAGATGCAGAAAAAGCCTTTGACAAAATTCAGCACCCATTTATGATTAAAAGTCTTCAAAAAATGGGCATAGAAGGAACCTACCTCAAAATAGTAAAGGCCATATGTGATAAACCTTCAGCAAACATTATTCTCAATGGTGAAAAACTGAAAGCGTTCCCCCTAAGATCAGGAACAAGACAAGGGTGTCCACTTTCACTGCTATTTTTCAACATACTTCTGGAAGTCCTAGCTACAGCAGTCAGAGAAGAAAAATAAAAGGAATCCAGATCAGAAAAGAAGTAAAGCTCTCACTGCAGGTGACATGAGACTCTACATAGAAAACCCTAAAGATAGTTATCAGAAAATTACTAGAGCTAATCAGTGAATTTAGCAAAGTTGCAGGATACAAAATCAATACACAGAAATCACTTGCATTTCTATTTACTAACAATGAAAAATCAGAGAGATTAAGGAATCAATCCTATTCACCATTGCAACAGAAAGAATTAAATATCTAGGAATAGACTTACCTAAGGAGACAAAGGGACTGTATACAGAAAATTATAAGACACTGATGAAAAAAATCAAAGATGACATAAACAGATGGAGAGATACTCCATGTTCCTGGGTAGGAAGAATCAATATTGTGAAAACGAGTATACTACCAAATCCAATCTACAGATTCAGTGCAACCCCTATCAAATTACCAATGACATTTTTCACTGAACTAGAACAAAATATTTCACAATTTATGGAAACACAAAAGACCCCAAATAGCCAAAGCAGTCTTAAGAAAGAAGCATTGAGCTGGAGGAATTAACCTTCCTGACTTCAGATTATACTACAAAGCTACAGCCATCAAGACAGTATGGTTCTGGTGCAAAAACAGAAATATAGACCAATGGAACAAGATAGAAAGCCCAGAAATAAACCCTTGCACCTATCGGTACCTTATTTTTGACAAAGGAGGCAAGAATATACAATGGGGCACAGATAGCCTCTTCATTAAATGGTTCTGGGAAAACTGGACAGCTACATGTAAAAGAATGAAGTTAGAACACTTCCTAACACCATACCCAAAGATGAACTCAAAATGGATTAAAGATCTAAATGTAAGACCAGAAACTATAAAACTCTTAGAAGAAAACATAAGCAGAACATTTGATGACATAAATCTAAGCAAGATCCTCTATGACCCACCTCCTAGAGTAATGGAAATAAAAACAAAAGTAAACAAGTAGGACCTGATTAAACTTAAAAGCTTTTGCACAGCAAAGGAAACTATAAGCAAGGTGAAAAGACAGCCCTCAGAATGGGAGAAAATAATAGCAAATGAAACAACTGACAAAGGATTAATTTCCAAAATATACAAGCAGCTCATACAACTCAATGCCAGAAAAACAACCTGATCAAAAAGTGGGGGAAAAGACCTAAACAGACATTTCTCCAAAGTAGACATACAGATGGCTAACACATGAAAAGATGCCCAACATCGCTCATTATTAGAGAAATGCAAATCAAAACTACAATGAGATACCACCTCACACCAGTCTGAATGGCCATCATCAAAAAGTCTACAAACAATAAATGCTGGAGAGAGAGTGGAGAAAAGGGAATGCTCTTGCACTGTTGGAGGGAATGTAAATTGATACAGCCACTGTGGAAGACAGTATGGAGATTCCTTAAAAAACTAGGAATAAAACCACCATATGACCCAGCAATCCCACTTCTAGGCATATACCCTGAGGAAACCAAAATTGAAACAGACACATGTATCCCATTGTTCATTGCAGAAGCATTTACTATAGCTAGAACATGGAAGCAACCTGGAAGCAACCTAGATGTCCATCGACAGATAAGTGGATAAAGAAGTTGTGGTACATATACACAATGGAATATTACTCGGCCATAAAAAGGAATGCATTTGAGTCAGTTCTGATAAGGTGGATGAACCTAGAACCTATTATACAGAGTGAAGTGAGTCAGAAAGATAAATATTGTATTCTAATGCATATATACATAATCTAGAAAAATGGTACCAAGGAATTTATTTATAGGGCAGCAATGGAGAACAGACTTGGAGAATAGACTTATGGACATGGGAAGAGGGGAGGAGAGGGTGAGATGTATGGAAAGAGTAACATTACTATATGTAAAATAGATAGCCAACGGGAATTTGCTGTATGACTCAGGAAACTCAAACAGGGGCTCTATCCACCTAGAGGGGTGGGAGGGGGAGGGAGTTGGGAGGGAGGTTCAAAAGGGAGGGGATGTATGTATACCTGTGGCTGATTCATGTTGAGGTTTGACAGAAAACAACAAAATTCTGGTAAAGCAATTATCCTTCAATAAAGAAATAAATTTAAAAAATACATTGAATAGTATTTACATTGTCCTTGGGTAAAAAGCAAGGTTAAAGTCAGGTCTCTGAGAACTGTTCTAAGAGGAAAAACTCAACATTGGGGAAATGAGGTCACATAATGGATCCTTGCCTTGGTTTCTTCCTTGTAAAAGTACAGACAAGAATACCTATCCTTTCTGATGCCCTGTTTCTATAAATAAAACTACCATTTATTTCCTAGGAAACTATGACTCTCTTAGATTAGTGCTACAATAGAAACATGGTTTAAAGCATAGAGTCAGACTGCAGGAGTTTGCTGCTCTACCATGCCCCTGGTGAAATAAGTAACCAGCTTCTGTAAGCCTTATTTGCAGTCTCTAAGATGGGATCATGATAGTGTCCACCTGTTGGGGCTGCCAAAAGGATTAAATAAGATGATATATGTCAAGTGTCTGGCACAGGGATTGGGTTCAGGACAAGTATTCTGACAATGCTTTTGTTGTCAGAACCTTAAAGTAATCTTTGCCTTCTCTTGTTCTTTCCAACCCCAGTTCTAAATTGTCACCAAGTCCTAGCAATTCTTTATATACGTATGTCTCCACTCATTAGCTGTGAAGGAAATGAATTAAAAATTGCTATGAAGGAAATAACTCATATAAGAGTATGTATTGGTTGGAACTTCCCTGGGGGTCCAGTGGTTAAGACTCCACGCTTCCACCATGAGGGTCTTGTCTCTGATCAGGAAACTGAGATCCCACAGGCTGCGTGGCAAGGCCGGAAAAAAGTATGCATTGGTTATCTCTGAGGAGGAAGACGGGTGTGAGAAGAGGAACAAGGAAACTATCTTCAACATTTTACGTTTTAAAAAATATATCTGCAATATGGCAATAAGGGTGAGATGGTATTTTTCTCTGTACTTTTCTATGGGTTAGAATTTTTTCTTAATTAAAAACCTCAGGGAATTCCCTGGTGTTCCAGTGGTTAGGACTTGGTGCTTTCACTGCTGTGGCCCAGGTTCGATCCCCGGTTGGGGAACTAAGATCCTGCAGGCTGCACAGCATGGCCAAAGTAAATAAATAAACAAAATATTAAAAAAAAAAAAGAAACCCTCAACATCAGTAACAAAGCTCTCTGATGTTAGGTGACTTCATCTCTGTCAGCTTCATTTTCCTGACCTGTAAAATGGGAATAGCAGCACTTTCTTGTGGGATTGCAATGAAGAATTGAGTGAAGTTACAATGGCCTTTCAAAAGAGACGACGTTACTATTACTGTTGTCATTATAATTACTACCATCTGGTGGTCTCTTTACTGTGTTTTTACCATCTAATTCATAATGCACCAGCTTGCAGAATAATCTTCCTTGAATACTGCTTCATCTTATTGTCCTCCCCAAGAACCTGCGTTTTTTCCTCTGGGTATACCCAACCCCATTCAGTCAGGGGCGGAGAGCTGGTTAAAGCCTTCCTAAGCCTCTTGAACTCTGGTGTTGGAGAAGACTCTTGAGAGTCCCTTGGACTGCAAGGAGATCCAACCAGTCCATTCTGAAGGAGATCAGCCCTGGGATTTCTTTGGAAGGACTGATGCTAAAGCCGAAACTCCAGTACTTTGGCCACCTCATGCGAAGAGTCGACTCATTGGAAAAGACTGATGCTGGGAGGGATTGGGGGCAGGAGGAGGAGGGGACGACAGAGGATGAGATGGCTGGAGGGCATCACTGACTCGATGGACATGAGTCTGAGTGAACTCAGGGAGTTGGTGATGGACAGGGAGGCCTGGCGTGCTGCGATTCATGGGGTTGCAAAGAGTCGGACACAACTGAGCAACTGAACTGAACTGAAGCCTCTTTCACCCCCTAACTCTGTGGCTGCACCTCAGTTATAGCATTTATCACTTGTCAGTAAGTCTCCTATATACGAATGAATTCCATTCCAAGATGGTTAAGTCAGTTAAGATCAGTTAAGTCCAATATATTTGTAAGTCTAACAAAGCTACCCTCGGTACCCAACTAACAAAATTGCCTTTATAGCACTGTACTGTTAGAGTTTATAATATGTTCATATCTTTGAAAGTTCATGACTTGAAGGTTCATATGTAGGGGACTTACTCTACTCTGACAGCCCCTAAGCAGCAGACGAGCTTGATTCAACTTGGTATCTTCAGTGAAAGAAAAAGAAGGAAAGAAGAAAGGGGGAAAAGACGTAGGGCTGGGCTCTCATTCTGGCTCCCATGAAAGCCTGCGCCGGGAGTGTACTCTTGGGAAACATCATTTGAGTTCTGTGTTCAATGTCATATCCATGGCATGGGCTGGTGGTAACCAGAAAGGCCCTTGTAAGCAGGCTCCTCCTCTAATTTCCCTATATTCAAAAAACATCCTCTGTCATCAAATGGGGCTCAATGGGCTACACACACTCATGTTAATTCTGTTCTTTTTTCCCCAAATCTTGCCTAGTTTCCAAAACCCTGCCTGCCCAAGTTCTAAGCCTTCCAATAAACTTTCCTCAATTTATTTTAGCCCTAAAAAACATCTAACACAAAGAGGGTCCAGGAGGGAGGGGATATATGTATACATAGTTGATTCACTTTGTTGTACAGCAGAAAGTAATACAACGTGGTAAAGCAGCTATATTCCAATTCAAAAAAATAAAAGCAGTTTATACTGCACATTTATAAAAATTATTTCCTTAAACTTAAGAGAATAAGGTAAGGCATTATTTTCTACAATCCCATGCACTCTTATTACTTGGCTAACAAAATTAAGCCCTACTTCTGACTTTATATCATTGCTCCTCCTCAACCCTTCAACTTTGGTTTTATGGGGGGAAAAAAAAACATGGTAGAGTGTTTTTTTTTTTTTAATCTAACACATACATAACTTATTAAGAGTCTCTGTTTGAAGCACTATATATATATATATATATATATGAAATGCACGCACACACACTGATTTTAGCCTCACAATAAACTGTGAGATTACTATTATTATCCCATTTTTACTGATGAGGAGCTGAGGTACAGAGAATTTAAATGGGCTTGGCCAAGGTCACACAACTAGTCAGTGGCAGAATCTGAAACCACTTGGTCTGCTTCAGATGCTTTGTAACTTACCACCATCTCAAGATCCCTTTCTAATCAATGGCTTTGAACTTCAATACTCTAGTGTGTCACTTATATTTTCATTAAAACTGAATAATACTGCACTCATTTATATCTTCTTAGATGTTTTGGTAGCTTCTAGCATAAAGTGAATACACCCTAAATACTAATGATTAAAGAAATTAAATCTCTGTGATTATATAAGCCCAGGAAGGTAGACCTCTCCTGGATCAGGTAGAGGTCTCAAGTTCCCCCCAACAATGTACTTCACTGATGTGATGGCAGTCTTGTGAGAGAAGCAGGCTGGCTCATTTCACAGGAGAGAAAAAATGAGCTGCAGAAGACTAAAAGGGACTTATTTCAAATTATACACTAAATACCATTGCCTCGACCAACTCAAGAACACCTGAGTCCACGATCATGGCACTTTTCTAGATTAGGCTTTCTGGGATTTCTCCAAGGTGAGGTCGTAGCACCTTGGAATATGGACAGGAAGTAAGGAGCATAAGAAATACAAATGTCCTTCTTGTTAATAACTATTCTCATCAAAAATCTTGGCTCCAAGCTGTCCTTAACTGCTTGGAGATCTGTCTCACACACATTACAAAGGAGCTCGTTACAAGAGCCTGTTCAGAAACAGACTCATAGACTTAGAAAATGAACTTCTGGTTGCCAAAGGGGAAAGGTTGTTCAGGGGGAGGGATAAACGAAGAGTTTGCAATTAACATGTAAATAATAATAATATATTATTATTATTATAATAATAAACTACTATAAATAAAACAGATAATCAACAGGGACCTACTGTATAGTATAGGGAGTTCTACTCAATATTCGGTAATACTGAAAAAAGAAAAGAATGAAAAAAGAATTAGATATGTGTATACCTATAACTGAATCACTTTGCATACCTGAAAGTAATACAACATTGTAAATCAATTATATCCACTATAAAAAAAATCACAAAACAAGAGCCTGTCCTTACTTTCACTTGGGACAGTACCAATAATTATGCATCTCAGAACCCACTGTTTCTACACAAGCCAATTTCTTACCTGTTAATTGCAACAGCATCTTGGGTGTGGAGATTTTCCTTCTTGGTCCTCTGAGCTGCTTTTCTGCTTGCTTCTTCTTCCGTCTCACTCAAGTTCTCCTCCTCTAGGCTGTCAGGCTCCATGTCGTTGTCCTGAATTTGGTCTTCAAGGTCAGACTGGAACTTGATCTTTTGAGTGGGGCTTTCTGAGTCAGATTCCAAAGAGTCTTTTGAAATCAAATGTAAGTCTTCTTTCTTAAAAGATGGCTCGGTGGACTGGACCTTTAAGTTGGTGTGATGAACAGGAGATTGAATAGATACCTTGGGAATGAATTTACTATGACTCATCTTGAGAAAAATACAAAAATGAACAGGGATTCTCTCTTGTGGATGGCAGCAGCTGGCCGGATATTTAAAGTTGTGGTTCACAAAAGCATTTGCCTAAAAAAATTATATTTGTTATTCTGTGACAATTAAAATCTCTAATTCCAATATTAATCAAAAAATTAAGTAAGAGAACCTCATTATATTATCTGCAGGCTTTTGTATGCACCCTTTTGTAAGTATGAGAAAGGTCTATTGGAAAAACTATTGTGTTTTTCCATCTACAGGAACACTTCTGCTGCAGAGCTCATAAACAGTCTGAATAATCAAATGCAGCTTTATTGAGGAAATCAAATGACTGGAATCCTTTTTCTAGCTTCCAAGAGCCTGTTACAGATAAGATTGGACAAAGCCAAATGCGTAATTACGGATAGTACTTCAATGCCTTATTTCCAATACCCAGGGCACTGATAGATAGATAGATAGATATATATATATATATATATATATATATATATCTATCTATGCCGTGTTCAGTAGTATTTACAGACAGAGTAAAACAGGTTCAGGGTCTGCCTTTTGGAAAATAAAGGAGGGGGAGACAGTATGGTTTCCACAGTTGGAACTGAAAAGATGATGGAAGCTAGTTTGTTCTTAGACCTATACTGGCTGACTTCTCATTTGAAAGACTTTTTGATGTCCAGGTTGCTACCAGGTAGGAATATGTAATTTAGGTGGATGTAACATGGAGATCAACTTCAGCTCAGTATTAATAAAAACCCTATGATAATGATCAAAACTGTTCAACAAAAGATTTGATGGCCTTGTGAATTCTGCCATTCAGTGATTCATAGCAGAGGCTGGGTATTCACGTGGACCTGAAAGGGATGCTGTCCTGGGGAATGTTGGCTGGGTGGAAGATTGGCCTGAATACAGCTGGGGTCCCTTCTAACTTGCTTAAGAGTATGATTCCAAGTGAGCCCTCCCTGTCTCAGAGGGCTGTCATAAAGACCCATGAGATGGTTTACGGAAAGGGTGCTTTGAGTTCAGATACAATTGAAAGGAAATGATGTTTTTGGATTGTGCTTCCTTTCATCTCTAGCTGGCATTTCTGTTTGCTCTGTCTTCTATCTCACTGCCTTTATGCCATTTTTTCCCCCCTGTAGGTCAGATAACAGAAACAACCTTTCTGATCAGAGATTACTGTAAAATTTCTTTTAATGGTCTACTCCTATTCTTTTGGCAAATCCTTTCTTTAATTAAATAACACGACCTTCTTATTACTCCTAGTTGACCTTGTTGCTAACGTTTCTATGGAACATCCTCAACTCCTTGGAGGAAAGCACCTTAACAAACAAAAGAGACCAAAGGTAACATTCATATTGAAATACATATCATATTTAAATATCTATGGTTTTCTTTTTAACTTAAAGTTCCCCCCTCTTGGTAGACTAACATATTATTTGTCAAACTGTTTGTATTAATTGCCTTATTTAAAAAATGTATATTTCATTCCACCATATTATTTTAATTTTGATAAATGGATCAACCTTCGCTTTTAGGATATTTTTAGAAAGCAGCAAATCCCTCAAATACTAACATATTTTAACCAAAACAGTTTGTAATAATACATCTTTAAGAGTTCAAGTCACTGTACTTGGGATCTTAAAAAGCTTGAAGTAATCATTGTATTTCAATTTGGAACTGTTCCTTCATGAAATAATTCAGTCCCTTCAATTTCTCTTCATTTCTTAAATGACATAGACTAGGGTTTCTTGGAGTTAATCAATTAAAAATGTTCATAGGAAAAGATACGATTTTTGTTGTTGATGTTTGGGAGATAATGAAGAGACCAAAGCCAGATACCATCCAAGTTGGGTCATCTGTGGAGGTGTGATTTTATAAAAGCATGGGATTAAAAAAGGAAAAGCTAATGGCCGAAATAAATTAGAAAGTGGGACTTCTAAATGCAGTGAATGTGGCTCCCTACTGGACAAAGTTTTTCACTGAAATTTCAGACAAAGACCGACCGACACATCTCCTAAGAAAACAAGACAGGCAGGGATAAACCAGTGGCACCAAGAAACCCCTCGTTCCCAAGGGGTCCCGTCAAGATCCTTGGGCCCAGCCCATTACATTAGCATTGGGAGGAACACACTTCCTTCTGTAGGTGAAATGTAGCCCTCCTTCAAGGGTTCATCCACCAAGATGAGTGCAGAGGAAAAGTTACCCTGTTTTGGAACAAGTCCTAAGCTACCCAAGGGGGCGTGGCATTTATTTCCTCCCTCCACCTATTCTCTGATGGACAAGACTCGGCAGCCAGCGGCGTTTTAAGGCCCAGGAAGTGATGGGTGATCCGGTGGGTCTGATGCCCCGGACCGGCCTGATCAACCCAGGTTAGGGCTGTTCTGGGAGTCTGGGCGCCAAAGTCTTTCCAGATCCCGACCACCGGCCCCTGGGCTCCGTCCCTGCCTCGGTCACCGTCTGTCCTTCCCGTCTGGGTCCAAGTGCTCCCGCCTGTGGGCTCCCTTTTCTCCCCACCTGGATCACTTTCCTTGAGAGGTTTTCTCCTGTCCCCATCCACGGTCCCACCATCCACCCCCAATCCCTGCTCGGGCGCACTGCACACCCCATTTGGGAGGCAACCGCCTGTCACCTTGCCGGGCGTTCCTGGCTGCCGCGACCCTGGAGGCCCCACATCCTCAGTGCTGGCGCCTCCTGGTTCCGCCCTGAGTCTCCCAGTGCTGCCCTGGAGACCGGGGCCAACAGAGCCAGCCCCGCGCGCCTCGGGCCGCCCGGCTGTGGGCGGGGCCTCAGCGAAAGGGCGGGGCCTGTGCTATCCATTCCTCCATTACACAGTGCCGGATCTAGTCGGTCCAGGTGGAGAGGGTGGGACGGGTTATGATGACCGGGTCTAGGGCACAGCTCCCAGTATCCCGGGAGTTCCCAATGAAGCCGCTCGCAGTCCATACTGGGTTTTCCAAAGTTGAAAAGCGAGGAAAGACAGGCCACCGAGTGGGAAGGGAGTATGTAAAGAACTCCTACAAATTAAGAAAGCAAAGAATCCAATTTAAAAATGGGCAGATGACTTGGACAGAAATTTCACAGAAGAAATACAGTGGCCAGTAACTATATGTTGTGAATGGAAAAGGTTAATAATCAGAAGAGGATAAAGTAAAGCCACTGTGGATACCGGCCACACTCACCATGTGGGCAAACATTTAAATACTTGACAGCGCCCAGGGTTGGGGAGGATGATTTGGCAAAGATCCCTCATATACTGCAGACGGGAGTGTGAGTTCATGTAAATACTTTGGAAACTGGCTTCACATTAGCTCGGATGTGTACACCCTGTGATTCAGCAATTTCACTTTTTAGGTGTTTACCTCCCACCTGCGTATGCTTATGTGCACCCAAACTGGAAATAACTGAAATATCCATCAACAATAGAATAGTTAATTTAATTGTAGTATTTCCCAAGTCACTGCAGATGGTGACTGCAGCCATGAAATTAAAAGATACTTGCTCCTTGGAAGATAAGTTATGACCAACCTAGACAGCATATTAAAAAGCAGAGACATTACTTTGCCAAAAAAGGTCTGTCTAGTCAAAGCTGTGGTTTTTCCAGGAGTCATGAATGGTGTGAGAGTTGGACTGTAAAGAAAGCTGAACACCGAAGAATTGATGCTTTTGAACGGTGGTGTTGATGAAGATTCTTGAGAGTCCCTTGGACAGCAAGGAGATCCAAGCAGTCCATCCTAAAGGAAATCAGTCTTGAATATTCATTGGAAGGACTGATATTGAAGCTGAAACTCCAATACTTTGGCCACCTGATGTGAAGAACTGACTCATTTGAAAAGACCCTGATTCTGGGAAAGATTGAAGGCGGGAGGAGAAGGGAACAACAGAGGATGAGATGGTTGGATGGCGTCACCGACTCAATGGACATGAATTTGAGTAAACTCCGGGAGTTGGTGATGGACAGGAAGGCCTGGCGTGCTGCAGTCCATGGGGTCACAGAGAGTTGGACATGACTGAGTGACTGAACTGATTTCATATACTGACATACTATACAATAGCAAAAATTAATGAAATACACCTGCATGCAATAAAACAGAGGCATATTAAAATACAATATTGAGTTAAAAAAACACCCCAATACATTGTATGATTTTGTACATAAATAGTTTAAAAAGGCAAAATTGAACTGCATTATGGTTATTGATGCATACTTAGTGGAAAAGAAAAAGAAGGTGAAGAAAAAGAAAGTGTCCGACTCTTTGTGACCCCATGGACTGTAGCCCACCAGGCTCCTCCGTTCATGGAATTTTCCAGGCAAGAATACTGGAGTGGATTGCCATTTCCTTCTCCAGGGATACTTAGTGGAGAAAACTATATAAAAAAAGTGAATCTCATAAATTTAGGATTTAGGTCAGTTCTGGTGGGCAGGGCAGTGTGGGGATTTGGGGATAGAGTGCCTTTGAGATCGTATTTTCTGACTTTTAATGCTGGTTACATAGATATTCATTTTAGAACAATTCATTAAGCTATACATTTATGTATGTATAGAATATTTCACTATTTAAAAAATCTTCAAAGAGGAGTAAAGAAAGGAAGTGTTGGGAATTATATTCATATTAACACAGCATTAAAACCACAAATAGATTTGGATAACTGTCTTCAAAGATACAAGAATTCTTCAGTTCTTCAATACCAGTTGCCTCATTAATGATAGGAAACACAGAGAATTGGAAAACATCATTAGTACTCAATTTTGCTATTTTTATTCTGCTTTTTATTAGAGTTAGATTTTTTGACAAGGGAAATATAACCTTTATTATGGTAAAATAATTGAACCCTACAACACTGCTTGATTTGTTTGATTTGATTATGACTTAGGAATGTATGGTTGATAAGATAAAAGCTACATCCTAATTTTGTTTCATATGCTTGTGGTTGATGCTATTATTATTTTTAAAAATATCTATTTCCTGTCACCTTTGACTTTTAGTTCAACAGTGATTTATTATTTGCTTGTCAAATTGCATTCAGATCAGATCAGATCAGATCAGTCGCTCAGTCGTGTCCGACTCTTTGCAAACCCATGAATCGCAGCACGCCAGGCCTCCCTGTCCATCACCAACTCCCAGAGTTCACTGAGACTCACGTCCATCGAGTCAGTGATGCAATCCAGCCATCTCATCCTCTGTCGTCCCCTTCTCCTCCTGCCCCCAATCCCTCCCAGCATCAGAGTCTTTTCCAATGAGTCAACTCTTCGCATGAGGTGGCCAAAGTACTGGAGTTTCAGCTTTAGCATCATTCCTTCCAAAGAAATCCCAGGGCTGATCTCCTTCAGAATGGACTGGTTGGATCTCCTTGCAGTCCAAGGGACTCTCAAGAGTCTTCTCCAACACCACAGTTCAAAAGCATCAATTCTTCGGCGCTCAGCCTTCTTCACAGTCCAACTCTCACATCCATACATGACCACAGGAAAAACCATAGCCTTGACTAGACGAACCTTTGTTGGCAAAGTAATGTCTCTGCTTTTGAATATGCTATCTAGGTTGGTCATAACTTTCCTTCCAAGGAGCAAGCGTCTTTTAATTTCATGGCTGCAGTCACCATCTGCAGTGATTTTGGAGCCCAGAAAAATAAAGTCTGACACTGTTTCCACTGTTTCCCCATCTATTTCCCATGAAGTGATGGGACCAGATGCCATGATCTTCGTTTTCTGAATGTTGAGCTTTAAGCCAACTTTTTCACTCTCCACTTTCACTTTCATCAAGAGGCTTTTTAGTTCCTCTTCACTATCTGCCATAAGGGTAGTGTCATCTGCATATCTGAGGTTATTGATATTTCTCCCGGCAATCTTGATTCCAGCTTGTGTTTCTTCCAGCCCAGCGTTTCTCAAGATGTACTCTGCATATAAGTTAAATAAACAGGGTGACAATATACAGCCTTGACGTACTCCTTTTTTCCTTCCTCCCACTTTCTTGTATTTTATTGAAATAAATATAGTTGGAGCTGACAAAGAGGCCCCTGACTGATTTGGAAATATATATATTTTTAACAGTAGCATTTAAAAAATATTTGTTTATTTTTTGGCTGTGGTGGGTCTTCATTGCTGCACATGGGCATTCTCTAGTTGCTGTGAGTGGGGCCTGCTCTGTTGGTGTGCAGGCTTCTCCTGGTGGAGCACAGGCTCTAGACGCACAGGCTTCAGAAGTCTTGGCTCTCAGGCTCTAGAGTGCTGCCAGCTCAGTAGTTATGGCACACGGGCCTAGTTGTTCTGCAGCATGTGGGATCTTCTCAGCCCAGGGATCGAACCTGTGTCCCTTGCATTACAAGGTGGATTCTTAACTACTGGACCACTAGAGAACCCCTCCACAGTGGCATTTTTTTTAATGAATTCTTTTGAAGTTTAGTTGATTTACAGTATTGTGTTACTTTCAAGTGTATAGCAAAGTGATTCAGTTATATATATATATATATATATATATATATATACATACATCTATCGGAGAAGACAATGGCACCCCACTCCAGTACTCTTGCCTGGAAAATCCCATGGGCAGAGGAGCCTGGTAGGCTGCAGTCCATGGGGTCGCTCAGAGTGGGACACGACTGAGAGACTTCACTTTCACTTCGCACTTTCATGCATTGGAGAAGGAAATGGCAACCCACTCCAGTGTTCTTGCCTGGAGAATCCCAGGGACGGGGAAGCCTGGTGGGCTGCCGTCTCTGGGGTCGCACAGAGTCGTACACGACTGAAGCGACTTAGCAGCAGCAGCATATACATCTATACATCTCCATATATCTAGATATTTATATTCTCTTTTAGATTATTTTCCATTATAGGTTATTACAAAATATTAAGTATGGTTTCTCTATTTCTTTGCATTGTTCACTTAAAAAGGTTTTCTTACCTCTCCTTGCTGTTCTTCAGAACTCTGCATTCAGATGGGCATATCTTTCCTTTTCTCCTTTACCTTTTGCTTCTCCTCTTTTCTCAGCTATTTATAAGGTCTCCTCAGACAACCATTTTGCCAATTTGAGATTATATTTCCTTACTTAATGCTAGCTACATAGATATTCATTTTATAGCAATTTATTAAGCTGTACATTTATGTGTGTGTAGAATGTTTCACTATTAAAAATGTTTAAAGAAGAGTAAAGAAGGATTGGGCATTGTATTCATATTCAAATAGTGTTAAACCCACAAAGAGATTTGATTAACTATCTTCAAAGATGCGAAAATTCTTCTACAGTGGTGTCATTAATGATAGCAAACACAGAGTGTTGGAAAATATCTTGAGTACTCAATTTTGCTGCTTTTTATTCTGCTTTATATTCAGTTCAGTTCAGTCGCTCAGTTGTGTCCGACTCTTTGCGACCCCATGAATCGCAGCACGCCAGGCCTCCATGTCCATCACCAACTCCCGGAGTTCACTCAGACTCACGTCCATCAAGTCAGTGATGCCATCCAGCTTTATATTAGAGTTAGATTAAAAACAAAATGTTTTTGACAGCAGGGAGTGAGTATACAATAGGACCTCAATGTTACTTGAAGAAATGAAAGCAAGGTTGCTGAAAGCATTGATGTTATTCTGTCCAGCATTTAAAACTTTTAGTTTTATTTTTGGTCGTGCTGGGTCTTTGTTGTGTGCAAGCTTTCTCTGGTTGCAGTCAGTGGGCACTACTCTTGGTTTTGATGTGGTGGCTTCTCTTGTTCATGAGCACAGGCTCTAGAGCACGGGCTCAGTAGTTGTAGTGCAGGGGTTTAGTTGCCTCACAGCATGTGGGATCTTCCCAGACCAGGGATTGAACCTGTGTCCCCTGCAGTGGTAGGAGTATTCTTAACCTCTGGACCACAAGGATAGTCCTGTCCAGCATATTATAGAGTTGATATCGGTGGTGATTTAGTTGCTAAGTTGTGTAGCTGTAGCCCGCCAGGCTCCTGTGTCCATGGGATTTTCCAGGCAAGAATACTGGAGTGGGTTGCCATTTCCTCCTCCAGGGGATCTTCCTGACCCAAGGGTCAAACTTGCATCTCTTCCATTCAGTTCAGTTCAGTCACTCAGTTGTCCGACTCTTTGCGACCCCATGAATCGCAGCACGCCAGGCCTCCTTGTCCATCACCATCTCCCGGAGTTTACCCAAACTCATGTCCATCGAGTCGGTGATGCCATCCAGCCATCTCATCCTCTGTCGTCCCCTTCTCCTCCTGCCCCCAATCCCTCCCAGCATCAGGGTCTTTTCCAGTGAGTCAACTCTTCGCATGAGGTGGCCAAAGTACTGGAGTTTCAGCTTTAGCATCATTCCTTCCAATGAACACCAAGGACTGATCTCCAATGGACTGGTTGGATCTTCTTGCAGCCCAAAGGATTCTCAAGAGTCTTCTCCAACACCACCATTCAAAAGCATCAATTTTTCAGCGCTCAGCTTTCTTCACAGTCCAACTCTCATATCCATACATGACCACTGGAAAAACCATAGCCTTGACTAGACGGACCTTTGTTGGCAAAGTAATGTCTCTGCTTTTGAATATGCTATCTAGGTTGGTCATAACTTTCCTTCCAAGGAGTAAGCGTCTTTTAATTTCATGGCTGAAGTCACCATCTGCAGTGATTTTGGAGCTCAAAAAAAATAAAGTCAGCCACTGTTTCCACTGTTTCCCCATCTATTTCCCATGAAGTAATGGGACCTGGAATGTTAGGTCCATGAATCAAGGCAAATTGGAAGTGGTCAAACGGGAGATGGCAAGAGTGAACGTCAACATTCTAGGAATCAGCGAACTAAAATGGACTGGAATGGGTGAACTTAACTCAGATGACCATTATATCTACTACTGTGGGCAGGAATCCCTTAGGAGAAATGGAGCAGTCATCATGGTCAACAAAAGAGTCTGAAATGAAGTACTTGGATGCAATCTCAAAAATGACAGAATGATCTCTCTTCATTTCCAAGGCGAACCATTCAATATCACGGTAATCCAAGCCTATGCCCAAACCGGAAATGCTGAGGAAGCTGAAGTTGAATGGTTCTATGAAGACCTACAATACCTTTTAGAACTTAACACCCAAAAAAGATGTCCTTTTCATTATAGGGGACTGGAATGCAAAAGTAGGAAGTCAAGACACACCTGGAGTAACAGGCACATTTGGCCTTGGAATACGGAATGAAGCAGGGCAAAGCTAATACAGTTTTGCCAAGAGAATGCACTGGTCATAGCAAACACCCTCTTCCAGTAACACAAGAGAAGACTCTATACATGGAAATCACCAGATGGTCAACACCGAAACCAGATTGATTATATTCTTTGCAGCCAAAGATGGAGAAGCTCTATACAGTCAGCAAAAACAAGACCAGGAACTGACTGTGGCTCAGATCATGAACTCCTTATAACCAAATTCAGACTTAAATTGAAGAAAGTGGGGAAAAACCACTAGACCATTCAGGTATGACCTAAATCAAATCCCTTATGATTATACAGTGGAAGTGAGAAATAGATTTAAGGGACTAGATCTGATAGACAGAGTGCCTGATGAACTATGGACGGAGGTTCGTGACATTGTACAGGAGACAGGAATCAAGACCATCCCCATGGAAAAGAAATGTAAAAAAGCAAACAGTTGTCTGAGGAGGCCTTACAAATAGCTGTGAAAAGAAGAGAAGCAAAAAGTAAAGGAGAAAAGGAAAGATATAAGCATCTGAATGCAGAGTTCTAAAGAATGGCAAGAAGAGATAAGAAAGTCTCCCTCAGCGATCAACACAAAGAAATAGAGGAAAACAACAGAATGGGAAAGACTAGAGATCTCTTCAAGAAAATCAGAGATACCAAGAACATTTCATGCAAAGATGGGCTTGATAAAGGACAGAAATGGTATGGACTTAACAGAAGCAGAAGATATTAAGAAGAGGTGGCAAGAATACACAGAAGAACTGTACAAAAAAGATCTTCACAACCCAGATAATCACGATGGTGTGATCACTGACCTAGAGCCAGACATCCTGGAATGTGAAGTCAAGTGGGCCTTAGAAAGCATCACTACAAACAAAGCTAGTGGAGGTGATGGAATCCCAGTTGAAATATTTCAAATCCTAAAAGATGATGCTGTGAAAGTGTTGCACTCAATATGCCAGCAAATTTGGAAAACTCAGCAGCAGCCACAGGACTGGAAAAGGTCAGTCTTCATTCTAATCCCAAAGGAAGGCAATGCCAAAGAATGCTCAAACTACCGCACAATTGCACTCATCTCACATGCTAGTAAAGTAATGCTCAAAATTCTTCAAGCCAGGCTTCAGCAATATGTGAACTGTGAACTTCCTGATGTTCAAGCTGGTTTTAGAAAAGGCAGAGGAACCAGACATCAAATTGCCAACATCGGCTGGATCATGGAAAAAGCAAGAGAGTTCCAGAAAAACATCTACTTCTGCTTTATTGACTATGCCAAAGCCTTTGACTGTGTGGATCACAATAAACTGTGTAAAATTCTGAAAGAGATGGGAATACCAGACCACCTGACCTGCCTCTTGAGAAATTTGTATGCAGGTCAGGAAGCAACAGTTAGAACTGGACATGGAACAACAGACTGGTTCCAAATAGGAAAAAGAGTACGTTAAGGCTGTATATTGTCACCCTGCTTATTTAACTTCTATGCAGAGTACATCATGAGAAACGCTGGGCTGGAAGAAGCACAAGCTGGAATCAAGATTGCCTGGAAAAATAGCAATAACCTCAGATATGCAGATCTCTTGCATTTGCAGGTGGATTCTTTACCACTGAGCCACCAGGGAAGCCCAACAGCAGTAATTTTAATGGAAATAATTTAACATGAAGATTTATTAACTGAAAAGTAGCAAAAAGGAACCTAGGTGTCCTTGGAACAGTAGGTACAGGAATCAACCACCACCCCTATTTCTGTGAGAACCCAGGGAAGAATTTGTAATGATCACCTGGAAGCTGGAAGGAAGGGGCCAGAGCTGGGAGAAGGAGGAGATTCCAAGCTGATGAGTGCTGGTGTCTTTAAGAGGCGTTTGAAGCTGGTTCTGGGAGCGCTGGGAAAACTTGCACCAACTGCGGCTACTGAAACAGGCTGAGCTGTGTGGGTGAAGAAACCTCAGGATGAGTCTGAGAGGCAGAGGACGCTGGGGAAGTATAGTGTCTCTCGACTGCCCTCTACTGGCAGAGCCTTATAAGGAGTGACGGGCCAAGGTAAAAGGTTTGCAGAGGCTAACCCAGCATGACAGCCAAGTACATGAGTATGTTTGAAGCTGAGAGACAGTGAATTAATAAGCAGAACAGTGATACACTGTTCTTCAGAATTCTTAAGGATTTTAAGGTCGAAGCATATGAACAAAATAAAGCCGTAGAGTGCATTGTTTTTATCTCCTGCTTCCCTGGTAGCTCAGATGGTAAAGAATCCATCAACAATGGAGGAGATTCCGGTTTGATTCCTGGGTCAGGAAGATCCCCTGGAGAAGGGAACGGCTACCCACTCCAGTATTCTCGCCTGGAGAATTCTATGGACAGAGGAGCCTGGCAGTCTACAGCCCATGGGGTTGCAAGAAGTCAGACACGACTGAGCGACTTTCATGGAAATAATGATGATAATTTATGTATGATTAGCAATTTCCCAGGGTTTGCAAAGTGCTTTTGCATGTATCATCTGTTCAGAATTAAGCTGGCAATCTGATGCTGAACTAACTGAAAAACAAAGAAGAATGAGAAAAACAGGTCAAAAATTATTAAAATAGATTGTTGTTGTTGTTCAGTCACTAAGTCGGGTTGGACGGTTTGCAACCCCACAGACTGCAGGAGACCAGGCTTCCCTGTCCAGAGTCTGCTCAAATTCATGTCCATTGAGTCAACTGAGCACATAGCTGAAAAGTGTGGTTACTCCGTAATTCTAACAAATTAAAGTGTCTTGTGCCTTCACTTACATGTTAAATTCGAAGTAATAAATTAGGAATGGGGAGAGATGGCACTCTGAGGACAGAAAGGACTGTACCAGGAAGTGAAGGAACACAAGTGACATAGAGATGTTCAGAAAGACCCAAAGCCACCTGAGGGTCCTGTGGTGTAGGCAGCAAGCCACTGTATAGCTGAAAACCCTCTGTGAGAATCCTAGTACTACAGTAAGCATGATTAATTTTCATAATGATTATTTAAAAAAAAAACCATAAAGAATAGGCCAGTTTAATACTAGAAAGGTAAAAGTCATGCAATATATTTTACAAAGATTTTTATCTAAAATATTAAAATGTTTTAAATTTCAAGGGATAAACTCTCAATCATCCAGAAAAACTTGCTTGTTTAGAATAACCCGTCTTGAGAATTCTAGAGGAGTGAAGTTGTGATAAATACATGTTTATACAGACACTGCAATTCAACAGGCAGATGTGCAGAGAATGCTAACAATGTTCTAGGAGAACTAGTTAGAGCTGGGCGAGCCTGAGGGGGTGTGTGTGGGGGTGAATTCTGCCTGCTGGCATCAAAAGCTTTAGGAACAAGATGATCCCATAGGACAGTTCTTAGGAATACAGATTAACAAGCAATGATTGCTTTTCTTCTTCTGTTTTGTTTCCTTGGTTTGCTTGTCTAAAAATAATTTTAAGGCATTTTTATTATGGCAGTTTAAGAACATACAACAGTAGAGAGAAAGGTATAATGAACTCATAAGTAACCTTCGTTCAGCTTCAACAAAGATCAGTCTGTGAGTGATCTTGTTTCTGTGCATACTGTTCTGTACTTCCAACGCATTATTTAAAAGTAAATCCAAGCTGCTATACAGTTTTATCCATAAGTACTTAGGATGCATTTAAGAGACAATTTTTAAACTACCACAGTGGCACTGTAACATCTGAAATAAAATTAACAACTCTTTCATATCGTTTTACACTAAGTCGTATTCAGAATTTCCAGACTGTCTTCTATGTGTCTTTCTGTAATCGGTAAAATCAGGATCCAAACAAGTTCTATAAAGTGATTGTTTAAAACAACAGCTTTATTGAGATATAATTCACACATTGCACAATTCACCCCTTTAAAGCACACAGTTCAGTAGTTTTTAGTGTATTCATAAAGCTGGGCGATCATCACAACTATTTAATTCCAGAATATCTCTCCCAAAGCAGCCATTCCTCATTCCCTGCCCTCGTGTCAGCCATTGCCAACCACTAACTGCTTTCTGTCTCTATGGGTTTGCCTTTTCTGGACATTTCATGTAAATGGAATCATAGAATTTGTGTTTGTGTGTTTGGCTTTTTTTATAGCATAATATTTTCAAGGCTCAGCCTTATTGTAGGACATATCAGCACTTCATTCCTTTTTATTCACTGTATAAATATACGTCTTATTTATTCATTCATCAGTTGATAGTCATTGGGTTGTTCCCACCTTTTCACTATTATGAATAATGCTGCTATGTACATTCGTCTACAAGTTATTTAAAAAAAAAACTTTTTATTTTGTATTGGGATAGCCTGTTAACAATGTTGTGGTAGTTTCAGGTGGACAGCAAAGGGACTCAGCCACACAATCTACATGTATTCATTCTGCCCTGAACTCCCCTCCCATCCAGGCTGGGAGGGAGCTACACAGTAGGTCTGAATAGCTCCCTGTGCTATACAGTAGGTCCTTGTTGGTTATCCATTTTAGATATAGCATTGTTCATGTACAAGTTTTTATGTGGACATATGTTTTCTTTCTTTTTCCCCTATTCTCTTAGGCAGTTTTGATCCTTCTAGCTTTATTGAGATATAACTGACATATAGCAGTGTATGAATTTAAGGTGTATCGCTTAATGATTTGACTTACATGTACCATGAAATGATTATCATGATGAGTTTAGTGAACATCCATCATCTCATACAGATATACAGTTAAAGAAACAAAAATATTTTTCCCCTGTGATAAGACCTCTTAGGATTTAGAATTTTTCATACAGCAGTGTTAGTTATATTTATCAAGTTGTACGTTACATCCCTATAGCGCTTACTTATCTTATTACTGAAAGTTTGTACCTTAGATTACCTTCATCCAGTACCTCCTTCCTCCATTCCCTGTCTCTGGTAACCACAAATCTGGTCTCTTTTTCTATGGGTTTGTTTGTTTTTGAAGTATAACTGACCTACAACACTATGTTAGTTCCTAGTACACAACTCAGTGATTTGGTATCTCTATATACATTTCAAAGCGATTACCGTGGTAAGTCTAGTTATCATTGTGGCCATGTATACCTCAGAATGGAACTGATGGAGCATATGGAAACTCTCTGTTGAACTTTTGGAAAACTTTGAGAATGCTTTCCAAAGTGGTTGAAATATTTATATTCCTGTCAGTAGTCTCTGGGGGCTCCCATTTTTCTATGTCCTTTCCAATATTTGCTTTTGTCTGACTCTTTTTATGATAACCATCCTTGTGAGAAGTTCTGTCTCATTGTAGGTTTGACTTGCATATACCTGATGACTAATGGCGGGGCTTCTCTGGAGGTTCACTGGTAAAGAATTAGCCTGCCAAAGCAGGAGACATGGGTTTGACCCCAGGGTTGGGAAGATTCCTTGCAGAAGGAAATGGCAACCCACTCCAGTACGCTTGCCGGGAAAAGCCCCATGGACAGAGGAGCCTGGTGGGCTGCAATCCATGGGATCACAAAAGGACTTAGTGACTAAGCAACAACAACAGTGACTAATGATACTGAGCATCTTTTCATGTACTTATGATAGATAGAGTGCCTGATGAGCTATGGAATGAGGTCCGTGACATTGTACAGGAGACAGGGATCAAGACCATCCCCATGGAAAAGAAATGCAAAAAAGCAAAATGGCTGTCTGGGGAGGCCTTACAAATAGCTGTGAAAAGAAGAGAAGCAAAAAGTAAAGGAGAAAAGGAAAGATATAAACATCTGAATGCAGAGTTCCAAAGAATAGCAAGAAGAGATAAGAAAGCCTTCTTCAGCAGTCAATGCAAAGAAATAGAGGAAAACAACAGAATGGGAAGGACTAGAGATCTCTTCAAGAAAATCAGAGATACAAAAGGAACATTTCATGCAAAGATGGGCTCGATAAAGGACAGAAATGGTATGGACCTAACAGAAGCAGAAGATATTAAGAAGAGGTGGCAAGAATACACAGAAGAACTGTACAAAAAAGAGCTTCATGACCCAGATAATCACGATGGTGTGATCACTGACCTAGAGCCAGACATCCTGGAATGTGAAGTCAAGTGGGCCTTAGAAAGCATCACTACAAACAAAGCTAGTGGAGGTGATGGAATTCCAGTTGAGCTGTTCCAGGTCCTGAAAGATGATGCTGTGAAAGTGCTGCACTCAATATGCCAGCAAATTTGGAAAACTCAGCAGTGGCCACAGGACTGGAAAAGGTCAGTTTTCATTCCAATCCCAAAGAAAGGCAATGCCAAAGAATGCTCAAACTACCGCACAATTGCACTCATCTCACACGCTAGTAAGGTAATGCTTAAAATTCTCCAAGCCAGGCTTCAGCAATATGTGAACCGTGAACTTCCAGATGTTCAAGCTGGTTTTAGAAAAGGCAGAGGAACCAGACATCAAATTGCCAACATCCGCTGAATCATGGAAAAAGCAAGAGAGTTCCAGAAAAGCATCTATTTCTGCTTTATTGACTATGCCAAAACCTTTGATTGTGTGGATCACATTAAACTGTGGAAGATTCTGAAAGAGATGGGAATACCAGACTACCTGACCTGCCTCTTGAGAAATTTGTATGCAGGTCAGGAAGCAACAGTTAGAAGTGGACATGGAACAACAGACTGGTTCCAAATAGGAAAGGGAGTACGTCAAGGCTGTATATTATCACCCTGTCTGTTTAACTTATATGCAGAGTACATCATGAGAAACGCTGGGCTGGAAGAAACACAAGCTGGAATCAAGATTGCCGGGAGAAATATCAATCACCTCAGATATGCAGAGGACACCACCCTTATGGCAGAAAGTGAAGAGGAACTAAAAAGCCTCTTGATGAAAGTGAAAGAGGAGAGTGAAAAATTTGGCTTAAAGCTCAACATTCAGAAAACGAAGATCATGGCATCCGGTCCCATCACTTCATGGGAAATAGAGGGGAAACAGTGGAAACAGTGTCAGACTTTATTTTTCTGGGCTCCAAAATCACTACATATGGTGACTGCAGCCATGAAATTAAAAGACGCTTACTCCTTGGAAGGAAAGTTATGACCAACCTAGATAGCATATTCAAAAGCAGAGACATTACTTTGCCAACAAAGGTTTGTCTAGTCAAGGCTATGGTTTTTCCTGTGGTCATGTATGGATGTGAGAGTTGGAGTGTGAAGAAAGCTGAGTGCCGAAGAATTGATGCTTTTGAACTGTGGTGTTGGAGAAGACTCTTGAGAGTCCCTTGGACTGCAAGGAGATCCAACCAGTCCATTCTGAAGGAGATCAGCCCTGGGATTTCTTTGGAAGGAATGATGCTAAAGCTGAAACTCCAGTACATTGGCCACCTCATGTCAAGAGTTGACTCAATGGAAAAGACTCTGATGCTGGGAGGGATTGGGGGCAGGAGGAGAAGGGGATGACAGAGGATGAGATGGCTGGATGGCATCACTGACTCGATGGACATGAGTCTGGGTGAACTCCGGGAGTTGGTTATGGACAGGGAGGCCTGGCGTGCTGAGATTCATGGGGTTGCAAAGAGTCGGACACGACAGAGCAACTAATCTGATCTGATCTGATGGTTGTTTTTATTAGTGACCTTCCAAATTATTGCAAATATATTTTACATTTCAGATTAAAGAGTTTTTATCCGAGCAATCTCTAAAAGTGATTTGTCTCTGATTACTTTCTTACTTTCCAGTCTAAAATGTTCCAGGCTCTAGTTATGCATTTTTTCCCCCAACCTGCAATTAACCATTTGAATTTCTTTGTTATGTACTTTTTATTTATTTTATTTTTTATACTTTTTATATATTATACTTGTTATATACTTTTTAATATTAGGAACAATTTGCCTTTTTTCCTTGTTCTTTTTCTGGTGTGTTGATTGTTTTTCTTATATTTAGAAGGTCTTTAAGGATTTTACCACTCTCCCCCGCCAGCCTTTCACTTGCTATTTATTTATTGCCACGAGGCATTTATTTTTATATAGTCAATGCTATCACTCTTCTTCACTCATATTTTTGAATTTTGAGTCATGATAAGAGAAGTTTATCCCACTCCCAGGTTATAGACCTAATGGGTCTATAGGTTAATTACCTATAGGTCTAAAGGTTTATTACCTATTTTTTTCTGGTATTTCTAGGGTTTCATTTATATTTTTAAATATTCCATCTATTTGGATTTTATTTTTGGTTTATGATATCTTTATCAAGTTTTGTCTTTTTCTATATGGCTGCCCAGTTAGTAAAATGTTGATCTTTTCTTTCGAAAATCATTTGAGATACCACCTTTATCACATATAAAATTTTTGTTTTACAGCATCAGTATTAATACATGTTCTTCTAGTTGCTGCTTATTTTATTATGAGATGAGGTGACAGAGCTCATTAAAAGCTTTATCTATGTGGTTTTCTTCAATAGCAGTGCCTATTGTGCATGCTTAGCTTTAAAGTTAAAATTCTGTATATCCAGTTATCAGGATATTCTCAGTAAGTAGACCCAGGATTTAGTGGTCTCTATGCCATTGTCTTAGACTTGTACAGGGAGAAACTAGTACTCTTATCTCATTTAGTCTTCACACTAATCCTGTGTGGTGGGGATTTTTATCCCCATTTTACAGATGAGGAAGCTTAAGATACAGGAAGTTATTCTGTGACCAAAACTAACTAACCACAACTTGGGAATAAAGAATTAGGGAAAAGCAAAAGAAAGAGTGCACACCCCCCATTTTAAAGAATAATATTTAGGGAATTCCCTGGCAGTCCAGTCTCAATGTTGAGGGCCTGGATTCAATACTTGGTCAGAACTAAGATTCCACAAGCTGCAGCATGGCCAAAAAAATGATAATAATAAAGTGTAATATTAGTTATTGATTTGATGTTTATCTCTAGTAAAGGGGGTAGCTTCATTTGAAAATTTCATCTGGATTTCTGAGGCTAAGTCTCCTTCAAACCACACTAAAAGTCACAGAGTCTAGTATTTTTCTAATGGGACACAATTTTTATTTCCAAATCAGGGCCTGGCTCAAAAGAGGTATCCTATCTTAATTAAAAATTGTGACTCATTCTTTCAGGGGATTGCAAAAGATCTGGCAGAATTATTTTCTGTGTTTAAATGTCAATACAAGGTGCTTCCACAAAGCTAAGTCTCTCTACAGTTGGGCAAGATATCTTCTTAAAAAAATAAACTGAGGCATTTGGGGAGAATATAAAAAGCTGTTGTTGCCTTAGTTTTGGTTTGCTTCTATATGAAAATGAGATGTAAAGCAGAAAAGGTGGGAAAAAATTATCATATTTGAACAGGTCTAGAGTAATGGTCCAGAGAAGGCAATGGCACCCCACTCCAGTACTCTTGCTTGGAAAATCCCATGGACAGAGGAGCCTGGTGGGCTGCAGTCCATGGGGTCGCTACAAGTCAGACACAACTGAGCCACTTCACTTTCACTTTTCACTTTCATGCATTGGAGGAGGAAATGGCAACCCACTCCAGAATTCTTGCCTGGAGAATCCCGGGGATGGGGGAGCCTGGTGGGCTGCCGTCTATGGGGTCACACACAGTTGGACACGACTGAAGCGACTTAACAGCAGCAGCAGCAGCAGCAGAGTAATGGTCAGTGATGACAAATTTGCTCATGAAGGTATTACAGGAAGGAAAAGGGCTTCTCTCTTAGTAGGTGCAACACTGTAAAAATAGAATTGCATTTCAGCTAGATCAAAACGTTATTATAAATATAGCAAAGTACCATGACTTCACTTGGGGGAGGTAACAGGAAATTATGTTATTGGGTTAAATTAGTGACTTGTGAATGCCTAGCAGTTCAAACTGTCCTCTTTCCCTGAGGGGAGCCCTTCCTATTTGATGTGAGCTCAGTCTGTTGGGCAGTAGGATTTTTCTCTCTGTTATTTTTACCTAATGAGAGATGCTTACAGTCAGAGAATTTTGGTTTGGTTTTTCTTGAGTCATTCGAGAAGAAGTAAAATAAGCATCTTTTTGACTTAATCCCCGAAAGGTAAAACTAAGAAGGATAGAGATTTCTTAGTTATTCTTTAGCTCTATTTTCCAATGAGCAGAAACAAGGAAACATGAAACACTACCTTAAGTTATATGTAGGGAATGAGATAGGGTCCTACTCCTGCCTAAAGAGTCCTCATGTCAACTTACAGTGGTTTAGAGCAGCAGTCCCCACTTTTTTTGGCACCAGGGACTGGTTTCATGGAAGACTTTCCACAGACCCGGGAAATGGGGATGGTTTTGAGATGATTCACGCTCATTACATTTATCGGGCACTTTGTTTCTGTTATTATTACATCAGCTCAGATCACTAGGCTTTAGATCTCAGAGGTTGGGCAACCCTGGATTAGAGGGAAAAGCACTTCATTCTGTCCTTATGCCTTTCAGTAATTTTGTGATTGTTTAAAAAAAATTATCACAAGAAAAAAATCACAGCTGGATCTGGCCTCTAACAAATACAAACTCATAAATTTTATGTGTAGTAGAGCAGTGCAGGGAGAGGTGGAGGCATCAGGTGGTATTATTTTAGAAATAGTTTATTCAGACCAAAAGAATGAGACATGTCATAAATGTTTTCACACATTTTCATGTGTAAAAGTGAAGGGAGGAAGTACACCTTGAAACAACCACTAGAAACACAAATACATAGTCAGCTCTTTATTAAATAATTTTTGAAAAGCATCTATTAGATCAGTCATCAGGAAATGCAACTCATTATTTTCTTTTGTACATGTTTTTGGAATGAAGTGTCCTGGTAAAAACATGGTCTTCCAGGTCAACTGTTGTGATTTAGCAAGACAATTCTAAGAACACGGAATCTTTGGGTCTGCCTTGAACTACCCTTAGGTTTTAGGGCATGAACTTGGGGACCTTCATGTTCATCTGACTCATTCATGACTTCTCCCTGACAGGGCATGGACTGGTTACAGCTGCTTAAAGTCTGTCTTGAAAGTCAGCTCCTAGGACTAGAGACCTTCTTTGGGTCCTTTTCATCCCAAAGATCTTTATTTGGAAACCAGAAAGAAAGATTAAAAACAATTAAAAAAAATTTTTTTAAGTAGTTCCACTAGAGCCCAGCATCTAAAATCTCCTGTTTCCTTTACAGTAAGAATGTTAGCTGATCACATTGACCCTGATCCCAAAGCTTCGTAGAATCCTCCCGCTCTGAAGTAGTGTCAGACATAATAAGTTCTGTTCATTTCTTTTAAACTACAAAGCTTTACGTCCATGGGTTGGTCCTCACTTATTGCTCTGAGTCCCGGGGCGGTTTACTATTAGAGGACGCCATCTTGCAGGGCACACAAAGGACGTTTTTCGTGTGACGGTAATTAAGCGCCTTCCACAGGCTGCTCCACCAAGGTGATGATGAGGCTGCCCTGAAATCCTATTTTCTGTTGGAAGGCTCCCTACACGATGCTTTCTGGTATATGAGTCAGCTCTCCTTTCAATTTTGAAGGTTGTGCCTTTTCCTTCGTCTTTGTTTTTGCCTCCGAGTACAACTGTGTGATGTAGTTTATGCAGCCCCTAGAGCGGGAAGCTGAAAGAAAAACATGAAAAACCCAAACATTTAGTTTGAACAATGTTGCACCCATCTATTTAAAACTCGCAGATCGCCTGTGGTATTTGTAGGTACACATGTTAATGTCTTAAAAAACTCAAATCTGAAATTCATTGCCGTGTACACATGGTCTTCAATGCTCTGTTATAGCCTAATTTTCAAAAAGTCTTCTTATGTAAACATTATGCTCATAAACCTGAAATAAGATATATAGACATCTCTGCTATCAAGTAACGGATGTGTTGCTGGAAAAAAATACATTGCCTTTAACATGATTTCATACTGAAGGTAAAAGGGCTTATGGGAATAAGAGGTTTGGGGCAGCCCACAGAAAGCTCATGCATCTCTGTATGCGGAGTCTAGAAGTGTCTCCAGAAGACAATGAGCAGAAATGATAGAGTTGAAATGCTGGATTTGAGGGCGCTGAGGAAAGGAGGATGAAAGTGGGGCATCATATCCCAGGAGACAGTGCAACCTCCCATAGCTGTGGCAATCCTCCCACCCCAGGGAGTATGTACTGGGGCAGCGGACAGACCTTTCTGGGTAGGGAGTCCTGAGTGCACAGGTTTATTCTATTTTTTTAATTAAAAATTTTTTTATTAAAATATATTAATAGTCAATTTATAATACGTTAATTTCTTCTGTGTAGATGCTCATTTTAAACTTTCTTAAAGGTGAATTACAAGGGCTTCTGCTTGCTCTGGAGAAGGCAATGGCACCCCTCTCCAGTACTCTTGCCTGGAAAATCCCATGGACGGAGGAGGTGATAGGCTGCAGTCCATGGGGTCGCTAAGAATCAGGCACAACTGAGCGACTTCACTTTCACTTTTCACTTTCATGCATTGGAGAAGGAAATGGCAACCCACTCCAGTGTTCTTGCCTGGAGAATCCCAGGGACGGGGGAGCCTGGTGGGCTGCCGTCTATGGGGTCACACAGAGTCGGACACGACTGAAGCGACTTAGCAGCAGCAGCTGCTTGCTCAGCAGCTGAACTGAGGGCTTTTCTTTTCCTGCTAAAAGTTACAATTCGACTCCCCGTGTTGTTGTTGTTTTAATTTTTATTTTGTATTGGGGTATAGTAGTAAAGAACCCGCCAGCCAGTGCAGGAGACATAGGAGACACGAGTTTCATCCCTGGGTGGGAAAGATCCCCTGGAGGAGGAAATGGCGACCCACTCCAGTATTCTTGCCTGGAAAATCCCATGGACAGTGGAGCCTGGTGGGCTACAGGCCATGGGGTCACAAAGAGTTGACACAACTGAGCAATTGGACCCATACATTGGGGTATGCCCAATTCTCAGTGTTGTGATAGTTTCAGGTGAACAGCGAAGCTACACCCTCTGCTCTGTTCCCCTTGCCTGGGGGAATGGGTGGGTATAGGAAACAACCCCAGTTACACATTATAATGACATCATAGAAATACGTGTTGCAGTGTAACAGCCTGTAGGCAGCTGACCCACATTTCCCCCTCCCACCCCGGGTCTCACACACGCCACTCACTCGTGCCCGTCTTCCTAGTACTACAGCTAGTCTTTCTTTCCATTTCACACCTTGCTAGGTCAAAACCAAAAACAAGTCAGAGGTGTTGTAAAAGAAATGCTTCTTATAAAGCCTCAAGAAAACCAATAGCAACTAGTGGCAAAGCTCACTGCATTGTCTTGCAACTTTGGGCAGGTGGGATAAGTTAATTTGCATGGAGGAAAAAGGTATAAGATTCTTGTTGTGCTCTATTCCTAGCTTCTGTCTACTTTATCTTTGTCAAGAGTACACACACACACATGCACACACACACTGAATCTCGTTTTGGATTTTTCTTTTCATATTTTGCTTGAAGAACTGCAATAAAGTAATCCAAAAGACGTGAAACATATCTGCTTGAATTTGTTAAGCCTTATATTTATTTGCATGAGAGCTCAGTCGTGTCTGACTCTTTGCGACCCCCTGGACTGTGGCTTGCCAGGCTCTTCTGTCCATGAGATTTCCCAGGCAAGAATACTGGAGTGGGTTGCCATGCCTTTGTCCAGAGGATTTTCTCCATCCAGGGGTTAAACCTGCATCTCTCCTATATCAGCCGGTGGGTTTTTTTGTTTGTTTTTACCACTAGTACCACCTCAAAAGCCCTATATTTATTTATTCAATACAAATTTACCAGACTCTCTGCTTCTGATGTGACAAGGCCTATGCTAGGATCTGAGGATACACGTAGAGTAGACCCAATTGCTCACCACCTGGAGGTGTATTGTGGTAGCTAGATTAACACACCAAAAATGACAGCCTGGTGTGGGAAGTTCTTCATTGGTAAAGCTGTATATAGGATGCTGTGGTGCACAGGAGGGGATACAGTCCAAGATGTACCTGTGCGTGGCAGCAAGGACTCAGGGATGGCTTCTCAAAGGGGCTTATGTTCAGCTATGCAAACTTAACTGCTACTTTTGTGTTTTTTTTAGGTGTATTTCCTTAAGTTCTGTGAAATGATTCAGGTGATTTGCTTTTCCTTGTGCTAAAAATCAAACTTTGATTTTTTCCTCTCCTCATGAAAGGCAACAAGTTAATGAACCTCATTTTTCATGTCTCAGGTCCCATAGTTGACTTACTTTGGCCATTTTTCTCTTGGGATGATGTTTCTTCATTATTTGACCTCGATCTGTAACTTTCTAGAGTGTGTTCTGAAATCTCACTTTCTGCAAGAAGAAAAAATTGTTATTGATTTCTGGTGCCACAGACGACATCTGTATTTAGAAATGTACGTTTGAATAAGATCGTACCTGTTTTTATGCAATGGTAGACTTACCACTTCCTCCCCCGTACCTCATGTACTCATTAGTTCAGTAAATTATTTTTTAGTTTTACTGTGATTCCCACAGGCACTGTGCCATGCAGTATAAAAGTAGCAGAAGTCAGATGACAGCATATTAGAGTTAAATACTGTCTATTTGGGAAGAAACAATTCTAGTAGGGCTTAAAGAAGCATGGTGGGGGAGGTATCAGTGGGATGTTTTGAAACAATACTGTGGCAATTGCCTGTTATGTGGGTACAACTGGAAAGCCAGACCCTATATGTAGGTCTGTTTATGATAAAAATGTTAGTCCATCTGAATATCTCAAATGATAGATATTAAACTAGGAAAAGCAATACTTAAATTTTTTTAAACTTTTTATTTTGTATTGGGATATAGCTGATTAACAGTATTATGATAGTTTCAGGTGAGCAGTGAAGGGACTCACTCAGCCATATGTACATGTATCTATTCTCCCCCAAACTCCCCTCCCATCCAGGCTGCCATATAACATTGAGCAGAGTTCCCTGTGCTAGACACTGGGTCCTTGCTGGTCATCCATTTTAAACATAGCAGTGTGTACATGTCCATCCAAACCCTCCTAACTATCCCTTCCCCACATCCTAACCTCTGGCAACCGTAAGTTCATTCTCTAAGTCTATGAGTCTCTTGCTGTTTTGTAAGTAAGTTCATTTTATGATTTCTTTTTAGATTCCACATATAGGGGATGTCATATTAAGTGCTTCACTGTTACGGTGTGCACTTATTCCTTCTTCTTCTCTGTCTGACTGACTTCACTCAGTACCACAATCTCTAGGTCCATCCGTGTTGCTGCAAATGGCATTATTTCATTGTTTTTAATGGCTGAGTAATATTCCATCATATAAATGTACCACATGAGAAGCAACACTTGTAAAAGGGTCAGAGCCATTCAAAGATGTATTAATAGTATTTTGCCATAGAACGTAATGCGTTCTCTGTCATTGGAGGTGTATGAGACATATATGGCTAAATCAGCAGTGTTCAAGGGCACCATCATGCAAGTCACGTGTATAATTTACAATTTTCTAGTTGCTATTTCAAAAAGTAAAAGGAAGCAGGTGAAATTGATGTTTTTATTTAACTAGTAGATTCAATGTATTGTTATTAGACATATTCTTGTGTGTGTGTGTGTGTGTGTGTATGTGTGTGAACTGAGTCTTCAAAAGTGGATGTGTCCAGCATATTAAAGTCAAATACAAATCCTTACAGCACCTCTCAAGGGTGCCTAGCCACAGTTCGTGTGCTGACTAGCTGTATTATGGCTACTGTATTGAACAGTCCAGGTATAAATAACCACTCAGAATTAAAGAAGGGATTTAATCTTGGCACACATTTGTGGAACGAACAGAGCAGATAGTTATTCGGGATAACTTCTAAGGTCCCTTCTGTCTCTGATGTTGAGTATACATATTTTAATAGGTATCTTCTATGCTAGCTAAATAATTTTGTTTTTGTTTCCAATGATAACTTTTAAATCAGAATGTTTAGGAAAAATTACGAACATATGGTTGACGGAAGCCGAGTGCATTCTTACAGAGTAAGAATGGGCCCACAAACAGTCTATTATATTCAACCCTTGACTGGTCAATCAGTCCTAGAATAGGAACTCCTTGAGGACAGGGATTTGGTCTGCCTTGTTGGCAGATGTGTTCTCAGTGCCTGGAAGAGTGCCTGGCATACGGTGGGTGTTCAGTGAATGCTTATTGAATGAATGGATGAATATGCTCTCTATTTGGTACCCTTTTGTGAATAGAAGCCTCCACAATTTAATGCCATTTCCTAGAGCTACTCTAGTTTCTCTTGGTCATGCATTCTTTGACTATATTCCCTGGAAATTCACATCCTGCTCAGACAGATGGTACAGCATTGAATGGAAGAGCTTTAATTGACAGAATTTCCCTTTGGGCTGGCCAGAGGCTTCAGCATCTTGGAGCCTCTGTAAGGCTCTCTGCCCACTCACCTTTCTTCCATATCACATGTGCTTTCCGGAGTTTCATGATGAAGAGCTGGACAATGATGAACAGTATGAAGATGAGGAAGGACACGAGGGTCAGCAGCAGGACACCGCTGTTCTTCTTCGTCAGTCCCCCATACAGCCGATTAGCTTCTGCAGGGAAAATGCAAGGGCTTTAAACAGGCTGAGGGGTTTTTTGATCACTGAGGAATATATACAGTATTTGCAAAATATAATGAAGGATAATAGCTGAGAAGAAAAGATGAGGGAGAGCTTTACCCTGAAGGTAAAGAGAGTCACGTTATTTGTTCTCTGAAAATAAGCAAACAGGAATATAAACAAAGCAATTTCATGGGATGATTTGAAAAAGGTTTTTAAGTTACATAGATATTGGGCTAGTTATTTTTCATTTCTAGAGGAAACATGAAGATATTGAAGTATAGTCAGAGGGTTCAAATTAGCTGTAAGGAATGGAGTTTTTAGCAAAGTGTAGTTAAGTAGCAAGAAAAGTTACTAAGGAGTTTGAAAAACTCTGCAAATAAAATGAAATTTCATTAATCTTGGCTAGGTTAAATGTGGTCCTCCATGAAGGCATCTGGAGATAAACCAGGTGAGCTCTTAAAGATCTTTCTAGTACTCTTTATTTTGGGGGCTCTACATTTGCAGAATATCATTCACGGTCCCCTTCATCTCAACCAACATGCCATTAAGGAGTGCAACTACTCAGAGAAAATTGTGCTTGGAGCTGCTAAGGCACAATCCTATGATTTAGGGAGTAGTTCTCTCTATATATAAACAAACAAGTTAATAAAAACAAACAGCAGTCCTGAGAAAACCATTATAGAAAAAGACACTGTGTTCACTGCAGCATTATTTACAATAGCTAGGACATGGAAGCAACCTAGATGTCCATCGAGAGATGAATTGATAAAGAAATTGTGATACATATATATATATAGTGGAATATTACTCAGCCATAAAAAGGAACACATTCGTATCAGTGCTAATGAGGTGGATAAACCTAGAGTGAAGCGAGTCAGAAAAAGAATAACAAATATCATGTATTCACACATATATATGGAATCTAGAAGGATGGTATTGATGATCCTGTTTTCAGGGCAGCACTGGAGATGCAGACATAGGGAACAGACCTGTGGACACTGGGAGGGGCGTGGAGAGGGTGGGACGAATGCAGAGAGTAGAGTGGAAACATATACATTCCCATATGTAAAATAGATAGCCAGTGGGAATTTGTTGTATGACTCAGGGCACTCAAACCGGGGCCGTGTGACAACCTAGAGGTATGGGATGTGGTGGGAGGTGGGAGGGAGGTTCAAGGGGGAGGGGACTTTTGTATACCTATGGCTGATTCATGTTGATGTACAGCAGAAACCAACACAATATTGTAAAGCAATTATCCTTCAATTAAAAAAACAAACAAACAGTAGTAAGATAACTGTGCCAGATTCTAGACCCACATATGTTATGTATAATAATGTGTTCAGGGGTTCCGAGGCTGGCATGGTCCCTGAGCTGGTCAGGAAAGCATTCGGCAAGGATGCTGGTCTTGAAGGAGGGGTAAGGAGAAGAGTGATGTGGATTTTCTTTCATCAGGGCAGTTAGGGCAGGGCCATCAAAATGAGATGGAAAGTTATCAGAGAAAAACGTGTATTCTGGTCAGGAGTTCATAGAGACAGGGCCACAGAGGGAGGTGGTAGAGACCACCTCTGGAGGCTTGAAGGCTCAGGCTCTGTGCTGTGAATGGTGAGCCATAGCGGTTTTCTGATCACTAGGGTAGAGGGTGCAAAGAGGTGTTTTGATAGTCGGATACTGAAAAATCACAGCAAGAGGAGAAGTTGAAGTTACAATACTTTGTGCAGGACATGATGGGGGCCTGCATCAAGGAGGTGGCTGTGCTTGTGGACAAAAGAGAAGACTCAAAACTCTTTGGGAACCTATTGATTTTATATGTGTGTCTGTGTGAGTGTATACACACACATCTATGTGTGTGTTTTGGGCTGTGTGATGCTTTGGGCAAGTTGATTTTGTGGGAAAAGGCGCTGTTCAGTTTTTACCCATGTTGAGTTTGAGGAACTGGCAGAATATTCAGCCAGAGATATGTGGGAAATGGAATGAAACAGGAGTTCTTGCTCGGGAGAATGTTCTGGAAATGCAGGTATGTAACTCTTGTGTTTGATGGCAACAGAAATACTCTTGGGAAGGGGGAAACTCTTTAAGGATTAAGGCAATAACCAGGGATGGAGAAGTAGAATCAAATCTACATAGAAGAAGTCAGAGGAGGAGGGGACGTGAGCTAATGGACACAAGGAGGAGTGGCGAGCAAAGTAACAGGAGCAGACAGAGTAAGTCAGGGAAGCCAGGGAGATGACTAGGTCAAGGAACAGGTCAAGGGGTAAGGGCATGATTAACCAATAAAAAGGTCAAAAATAATGAGGACTGAAAAAGTCTACTGGATGTATTGATTAAGAGGTTAAAACATCAAGTGTCTGTTCTAAGTAAATAAGTGTTGGGGACACTTACCAGTGGCCAAGTGAGAGACTTGAGTGGTTTGTTCTTCCTCTTCCTGGTCAATCTCTGACGTACTAGAATCTTCCATTACTGCAACCAAGATGAAAGTAAGACATGAGATATTCATATGACAGTGTATGTGCTATGTGGTGTATATGCACATATTCATCCCAAAGCACCTTTGGAAACCAAACTGAATGATCCTCATTCAAAACAATATCACTTTTGAACTACTGACTTCTTCCAAAAATTGTTGCAAATGGTCAGGTTCACTTTTTTTTTTTTTAAAGAGTCACTCAGTTGTGTCCCGTGCTTTGCAACCCCATGGACTGTAGCCTGCCATGCTCCTCTGTCCATGAGATTTTCCAGGTAAGAATACTGGAATGGATAGCCATTTCCTTCTCTGGGGGATCTTCCTGACCCAGGGATGGAACCCGGGTCTCCTGCATTGCAGGCAGATTCTTTACCATCTAAGCCATGAGGGAAGCCCTTTTTTTTTTTTTTTTTTTGCGAGGTGAATGTTTAATGAACACTTCCTCTGTGCCAGACCTTAAACTGACCATTTGGTATATATTACTTCTCACTATAGCTCCGAGTAAACAGGTTTCAAGAAGTTAATTGTCTCAGTTCTATAGCAGATAAGTGGCAGAGCCAATATCAAAACTCAGAATCCCAAATTTAAAACATTGTATTTCCTCTGTGAACCAGGTCTATTAGTTGAAACCATTTTAGGATGCTTCAGGACTGAATATTGAAGAATGGTACCTTAAGCCTGATGAATAGAAATCCTACAACCTGAAATGCACAAAGCAGTGATTTTTATGTTGAAAACTGGCTCAGTTGCCATTCAGCCCAATGCTTGCTTCCTCCTTAGAAATAGGGTGTGCTATGATGATTTTGCGAGGTAAGAGAAATTATAAAAATAAGAGATCCTTTTTTCCGATTTTGTTTCTTTTCCCTGTTTTTTTCCCTCCTCTGCATTCTTGGTTTGTAGCCCATTGCTCAGCGCCACCATGTGGGCCCTGAGGGGAATTAAATCACCCCTTCTATTGAAAATGGGTATTATTAACAGTAATAAAATCGTAGAAATTGAAAGCTGAAAGGAATTTTAGAAACCATATTTCTTAAATCTTCTATATGAAAAAGCATAGGAGAAAATTGAGTTATTCAGTAGTGGTGTAAGCCAATTTAAAGACAAATAGATTCTAAACATGTTTAAAAATATTGGATTATTTAACCAAGGGATGTGGCTGTTCCACTTGATAATATTTTCAATTTCCATCGCCCTGCAGAAAAAGTATATATGTATGTATGGTACATATGTATTTATCAGTGCTTAAAGAACTTAAACATTTACTTTTAAGTATTGGGGAGGGAGGAGGGTTCAGGATGGGGAACACATGTATACCTGTGGCAGATTCATTTTGATATATGGCAAAACCAATACAATATTGTAAAGTTAAATAAAATAAAATAAACATTTTAAAAATGTGATCTGATACTCAGAACTATGGACATGATAGTGATATGAAAGCACTTCTCCCACCACACAATTTTAGAGAGACTCTATTTGAAACAGAAAGAGGATATGTGGGGATTTATGCCTTTCTGAATGAAGCTTACTGTCTTGTTCAAAGCACCATGACAACTGCCTGCACACATTCATTCATCCATTCATTCATACTGCATTTTGTGAGTACCTGCTATTGGCAGATATCAAGGTAGGTAAAATACAAAGATAAGTTAAATATGTGATCATTGCCCAGAGTTAATCATCTAGTGATTCACTGTCTAACCAAGCTGGGGTTATAATCCAGGTTTTCTAAATTCTCCTTCATTTATAGTTCAATCCTGTCATCAAAAACTGAGTTCTTAAATATGTTTTAGCACTCAGAATGTTCCATTTCTATACTTTGGAGGTGTGTACAGTAAGGTTGAAAAGTACACATTTTTGCTTCTGTGTGTGTGGTTTTTTTTTTTTTTTAATAAACCTCACTAATGAAAGAAAAGGAAATTAAAAAAATAAAATGCATATGGTAAGTTAAAGAAAGAAAACAGGAGTTTCCCTGGTGGCTCAGTGGTTAAGAATCCACTTGCCAGTGCAGGGGACACGGATTCGATCCCTGATCCAGGAAGATCCCACATGCCATGGAGCAACTAAGTCTGTGCAGCACAGCTACTGAGCCCAGGCTCTAGAGCCCGGGAACTGCACCTGCTGAGCCCACATGCCCAACTACTGAAGCTCCAGGTGCCCTAGAGCCTGTGCTCTGCAGCAAGAGAAGCCACCACAGTGAGAAGCCCGTGCCCTGCTACTAGAGAGTAGCCCCCACTAACCGCAACTAGAGAAAGCCTGTGTGCAGCAACTAAGACCCAGCACAACCAAAATAAATAAGTAAAATTATAAAAGCAAAACAAAACTATCTGAGTTCTTGACAACCAAGTAACTCATGAGCCTTCAAGGGTGATTTTGTTATTCAATGACAACAGCAAAACTGAAGATCCTGCATTTTGCACTTTGCTGTTATCAAGTCTTTATTTTGTGTTTGGTCTGTTCTAGATGGAAGAACAAAGAAATGAGTCTCCTATAAATGAATTCAACCTTGCCTTTTACCACAGAGGAATTCAGATGTCACAGTTGTATGTGCATGCATGTGTGTGTGAGAGAGAGAGAAAGAGAACTTACAAGGTGTTAGTTACTCAGAAGCCCCTCCCACTAACTGAACTCTCTGAATATGGTGCTTCTCCTGGTCACCATAAAGCTGGAGCCAGTTGGAAGGAGCCTTCTATGGTCTTATTACAAATTAAAAGAAAAAAACGTTCTTGAAATTTAGAATGGGAAAAGTGACCTTCCCAGAGAATCATGATTTTTTTTTTAAGTTTTAATGTTTTTGATACTTACCAGTGCTATTGGGCTGCTGAGGGTCTTGAGAGGATAGAGAGCTTGTCTCCAGGGCAGCTGACGTTGTCTCTTGATCAGTAACTAGGAAAGGGGAAAAACAGAATTCCGCAACTACAGAGAGCAATTTTACCAACATTGTGCTCAGTATAGCAGATTGGAGAATATGCTTGGCTGCTACCTGCTTGTGGAGGTTCTGCAGAAACCTCAGAATTAGGTGTTCTGCAGCCCTTGTGCTGGTGTTTGGATCTACATCCTGCTGATTGTCCATCTGCTGAACTGCCTGGCTTAGAAGTGTAGCAGGCTGGACCCCCATGGAGCAGTGCACTGGGCAGTGGTGGGCAGACTGTTCACCTCTATCTGTATCTCCCTATTAATACTTATCAATCTGTCTATCTACTTAATCACATATCTACCTGCCTATTTATTAGGTGGCTTTGGAGTCAGTGTCAGGATGGGCTGAATTCTAATGCTGATCCAATTCCTGCCGCTGATTAAGTTTGGACCAGGTCCCTAATCTCTCATATGCAAGGCTTTCCCTTACCTGTAAAATGGAGATACTAATACATTCACCTCTTGGAGTTTTTTGGTGAGAATAAATGATTTCATTTGTATGGCATGTGTAGCCCAAAACCTGACTATTCATTAAGAGGCTTACTAAATGCTATTGTAGACTATAAAATCAATGCTTAGGAATGTATCTAGAAGTTCAACTTAGCATAGGTTTGATCAGTCAACGAACAGACCTGCAACCAGGGAGCTTATAAAAACAATGCCTGTTAATTTACAAATATTGATACTGATCTGTAATATCTTTATGGAATCTGTGAGTGCTTTTCAGTCTTTCGTTTAATCAAAGGATTTTTCTGTGGCTTTGTAAATTATTTTCTTAGTCAAACACTAAAAATTTAGAACTATAAAAATGCTTGAATCACATGCCAAGGGCTCTGAGAAAGGAACCACTAAGGAGACACTGGAGAAATAGTAAAACAGATCATAAGGCTAAAATGAGCTCTGTGGCCACAAAGAGACCAGAGAAAATTGAAGAGAGGAGAAGTTGCCTGCAGTGAAAAGCTCTAAGACAAGTCAAATAGAAGAGCTGGAAGCAGATTACAAGATAAGGATAATGTGCAACTACTGGGGACACAGAGAATAAAATTTATCAATAATGATTAAGATCTAGAATAATGTATACTATATGAGTTCATATAATTACATAATTATGTACAAAACAGGTTATATATATATATATTACATATACTATATTCTATACACATTGTATATATTGTGTGTATATGCCATAGTGTATATATACAATTGTGCACGTATATATTCAATAGTCTGTGTATGTGTGTATATACATACATATACACACACACACACACACACACACACACACACACACACACACACACATTGTGTATGTATAGAACTATGGCCATCCAAGAGGAGAAACTGTGATTTCTCCTTCAGCAGTAATTTTGGTAGATGGTTTGAACAATTGCTGGAAACTATATATTTATTGATATTGTTGGTTCTTTTATTTAAAATCTGAACATCTTTCAGAGCCATTTAGGTAAAAAAAAAAAAAAAAAAAAAAAGCCTCATTTACTCTTTGGTGACCTTCCCGCCTCCCCATGTGCCCTAGGCTCCCTTCCATGGCTGGGGGTGGCTGGGGGTGGAGGGTGAGGAGGGGGATGAATGACAGAGAGGAAAGAATATTTACGTCAGATTACAGGTTCGCCCAGTCTGGGGGCCGTGATTCTTCTAAACCCAGCTTCCTCAAGACCTACTTTTGGTTTGATGAGAAAGTGACTGGCGGAGAACACAGGGTAGTGAGTGGGGAGTTGTTAACCTCAGCGCCAGCCCCCACAGAGCAGCAGGACAGTTTTCTCACAGTGAGGTTCCTGTTCACAAGCACCTTTCCTCATCAGTTATTTCATTCGATACAGAGCTTTTTCAACAAACTCATGGTCATCCAGCAGCTTCCTCTTTCCCTAGGGTGAGGGAATGCTTATCCTTCAGGAACCTCTTTCACACCGAGAGTGCTCACTCGGTCCTACTCTTTGCGACCCCATGGACGAGCCTGCCAGGCTCTTCTGTCCACGGGATTCTTCAGACAAGAGCACTGGAGTGGGTTGCCATACCCTTTTCCAGGGTCACACTGAGAAGTACCTTATAAAGTAATGAAGGCTGGAGTCCTGTGAATGATAGATGTGTGATGCCTGCTACTTCTCAGAGGCTGCTTCTTGGCTCAAAACGTTTTATATAGTTTTTAAATTAATTCTTAAACCTTTGGTGATGGGATCAGGGAACAGAGATTCTGAAAATAGAGGCAACTCCTCTTCACATTTAATGTTTGATTTCTTTTCATTTTTATTATTCTTAATTTTTGGTGTTCTGCTCAAAATATTTTTTTAAGATTTTTTTTGATGTGGATCATTTTTTAAAGTCTTTATTTAATTTGTTACAATACTGCTTGTTTTATGTTTGGATTTTCTGACTGTGAGGCGTGTGGGATCTTATCTCCCCAACCAGGGATTGAACCTGCACACCCTGCATCGGAAGACAAACTCTTAACCAATGGGCCACCAGGGAAGCCCCTGCTCAGAATATTAACATGGGTAGACTATGCTCTCTAAAACAGTTATAACAAAACAAATCTAAAGCATAGTCATGACTTAATGTGGGTACATGATTGTTAACATACAATGATATTGACAAGTTTAGATTTATTTCAGTTAGTTTTATCCCCTTAGGGGTTAAGTACAGGGATGTAGTAAGCTTCACATGGTCTCTCCAAAAACATGACTGCAATAAAACTATTTTAGGTCAAGTTATGCCAGCTGTCATGATCAAAAAACAAGCATGACTCTGCTTGCATACGGCACTCTGTTAGGCTTTCTACACAACTGGGATTCTTCTCAGTGTTGGAACAGTAACTCTGTCGCCCAGCTGGAGAAATTTCAATCATGAAAGAAATTTGTTTTTTAAAAAAGCTTTGTTGACAGTGAGCTCACTCTGAAGGACTTTTCCTACTCCATTTCATCTTGTTTGATAGTGTGAATTAAGGTAAATTTAAGATAATCAAAGACAGCCATTGGTGGTTCTTACCCAAATCTTCAAACCGAAAAGGTGCTACCAGTTTTCTTCCTTGCAAGCCTCTGTGTCGGATAATGCAACTTGCTGTTGAGTTTTTGCCATATGCGTGGACTGTCAGGGTGCTGGTGCTATTGCACTTCTTCCCATCAGTTTCATATTCATGGTGGGTTTCACCTGTGAAGCAATTGAAAGTGGTGTGTGAGGTCGTGACAGTTGAATGCTCTTGGGTGGCATGGTTCTCTGAGAAACCAATGGCCTTGACATCTTGGCAAACCTGTTAGACTTCTAACCTCACTCTAATTTCCCTCAGCCACCTGGGATGTGCTTGGCCCCATTCCCAAAGAGAAGCAGATGAGCAAGAGTGGATAATTTCCTATAAACCCTGCACTATTGGAAAAAAAAAATCCAAAGCTTATCATGGTTACACAAGACAGCCTAATGTTGTGGAGCACAAAGAGCCAAGACCTTGCTCAGGTTGAATGAATAAGGCAGATTAAAGAAAGGTCTAGAATTGGCAGTGGACTGAACCTATATTTACATAAATTGAATGAAATGTAGGTTGAAATGTAAACAAACTGGAATCAGTTCCCAAGCATGACAGTTGGTTTTCCTGCTTCAGTTAAAAGGCTCAAAGCTTAGGTTATTGTTGTTGTTGCTGTTATCAAAATAGTTTTATCTGCCATAGGGAGTATGACATGATACTCCATTGTTCAAGCAAGATCTTATCTGTTCCAATTGCATATATTATGTTAAATATATATTTTTAGAAATGTATTTATTTGGCTGTGCCAGGTCTTGGTTCTGGCATGTGGGATCTTTAGTTGAGTCATGCAGGATGTTTAGTTGCAGTGTGTGGGATCTAGTTCTCTGATTAGGGATTGAACCCTGGACCCCCTGCATTAGGAGCATGGAGTCTTAGCCACTGAACCACCAGGGAAGTCCTAAACATATTTTCAATTCTGTGTCTGATACAAAGTTTATGCTCAGAGGTACAGGTAATAGCTATATTATGTCTTTTATGAAATGTTTTTGTTGCTGTTGAGTCACTGAGTCGTGTCTGACTCTGCAGCCCCGTGGACTGCAGCATGCCAGTCCTCCCTGTCTCTCAGTATCTTCCAGAGTTTGCCCACATTCATGTCCATTGAATCAGTGATGCTATCCAGCCATCTTATCCTCTCCCACCCTTCATAAAATGAAATTTTACAAAGCCTTTGTTGTTTTTGTTCAGTCACTCAGTTGTGTCTGACTCTGTGACCCCATGGACTGCAGCACGCCAGGCTTCCCTGTCCTTCACTATCTCCCAGAGTTTGCTCAAACTCATGTCCATTGAGTCTATGAAACCATAATATTTAATACATGTACCATTTTCGGTTTCTACCTTGTTTTAAACAAAAGCATGTAACCATGTTATTTGTGTTGAGGCTTTCAAGAATAAGGCATTGTATCGATTGGTTAATAGGGATAATTTGTCTGGAAAAGGATGGATGAGATATTGAGTGCGGTTTTCTGGCACTTTCTGCCACCAGAGGGTGCCAGAACACTTAAAAATTCCTTAAAAATATAAATAGGAAGGAAAACAAAGGAGAAGAGAGAATGGTTTCTTCACTTACCATAGAGCTCCATGCCATTCCCTAAGAGCCAGGTTATCCGTGGAGGGGGCTTGCTTCTCATGGTAGAGCATTTCAGTATGACGTGTTCTTCTCCATTGTGTGTCTTGATAACTGAAACTTGGAGGGTTGGCATGACAGGAGTTGCTAGAAGAAAATTGATTTTTCTCTGCTTAATCAGCTGGTCTACATATCTCAGCAAAGCACAGAGCCTAATAATCTGTAGGGATCGTTGTAGGGGGTGGTCTAAATAATGGCATATTTTTTCACTTGACCTTTCTCAGAATGTAAAGGGGCTTTTATGTACTTGTAAGGCTACTCTGGCTGTCATCAGAATATTTGTCACCCGGTGTGTGATTAGTCTCTGGAAATTCCCAAGTAAACTATGTTATAACAGTAATTCTTAAATTTTATAGATGAGTGTATTTGAGTGGTAGAACACGAGGTGAGGATAGAAGCTGGAATTCTGGCCCCATCTTTGTCACCAACTATTTGTAAGAACTTGGGTAAGTCCCACAACCTCTTGGTGTATCAGTTTCCTTGCCTGAAACGTGAAGGAGTTGGTTTATGGGTTGGCTGTTTGAGCTCTAAACTTTCATGAGTCTAGGACTCACCTCAGTATAAGTTACTTCTGTCCTCTCCTCCCATCAAAGAGGCATTTCTCTAAAGGGCCCATCAGCCCGATTTCTTTTTACTTCTGTCTAGGAAAGTTTTTTCAGATAGGCTTATATCTTCTTCTCTGTTCTACCTCACACTGTGGGGTACAGAATGGGACCCTTTAGCATCTATTTACTCATCCGTCTGCCATTAAGACATTATGAAGTCAGTTCCAGGTATGTACCAGATGCTGGCAATACAAATGTGGGAAAGATGAGGCCCCTCAAAGAGGAGCGTGGTGATAGAAGCAGCCCCCTAAACTGCTCACTGAACGATCTCGTGTCAGATGCAATGACAGGTAGGCAGGGGGTGTTGTGAGAAGTGTTATGAGAGCCCCAGTAGAGCACAGACTTGGCCTGACCCAGAGTGATGTTGAGGATGACCAGCAACATGAGGGAAAGGTGACCCCAAAGTTGAGTCTCACTGCTTCTCAGAACCCCTAGGGAGCCACTCCTTCCCAGAGACTGTCACTGTGCCTTTACTTTATGGCAGGTACCACACTCAACTAATGCAAGAAGAGGAGTCTTAGGAATTCCTTGTGTGATATGTAGAATTATGGTATGTAGAGATCAATAAAAGGCAGTGTTTTAAATTGATCTGTTCTGCTACAAAAAGCAAAAAGTCAAGATAGTAAGACTTAACACTGAACACAAAGGACCCTCTGCAGAACTGAGCAAGTTCCAGCTGTCACTTCCTAGCCAAGCCTCCCAACCCCATCCCCCACCAGAAGAGAGGAACTTGTTTTGCAGAGGGTGTGAGCCGATTGTCCAGCAGAGTTACATCTGAATATATTCTATCCTAGGATATGCTGTCAGAAGTTTCCGCTAGATGTATGTGTGTGTTTTGCCTTCCTGAACAACTGTGCAAACTCCTTGTGGGCAGAGATCGTGCCTAATTCATCTTTGATTCCTTGCAGCCCGGTACAGTGCCTGGCACAGAGTCACAGTTCAGCCAATACAAATTCTCTTTCCTTTTAGTTCCCTGCAGAGAAAATTTTGTTGATGGCAAGACGATTTTCACAAACTTGCATTTACTCTGGGACTTGCCACTCAAATTGCTCCTTTCTGTTTTCTCTCAGCGAAGATGGCAGAGGTGCCAGGAAATAAATGCCTTGCTGCAGGCAACATTTTTTAATTATAATATTGAGTTTTAAAATGATATATCCCGTTCCTAAGTGTATCGCTCCCGGGCTGGGTTTACTGGCTTTCAGGCACCTACCTAACACGATCACTTTCACTTCCTTTGTTCTCACGGACTTGCCATAGTGCAGACACTTGTACACGCCTTCATCATGCTGTGTTACATTCAGCACGCTGATGGAGAGCTGATCGGAGGAGTGATGAAGAAGCTGGTATTTGGAACTTTTTAAAGCTGCACAAGAGGGAACAAGAGCTGTTATAAGGAGAGGTATCAGATGAATGCAGACTCTCATTGGATGGATTTTTCACAGGAATAGCTTTTGATTATTACACTTTAAGGGGATGGATGTCGCATCTTTAACTGAGCTGCCTTCCAAATTCTAGTGTTACCAGCTGGAGACCTCTCAATAGTTCGAAGCTGGTTTAGGAAATAAAGTATTTTAATACTAGGATCTGTGAAATAAGCAGTTTGTTTTATTTATGCTGGTAGGAAGTTATGAACTCTGGGCTGGCAAAGGGTTCAGGTGGTAGGAGGATCTTAAATAATTTTTTTTTTTACATTATGTAAATGCCCCAGTGTAATTTGTCTTAGAAATCCAATTCTCTGTCTTGTGTGATACAATTATACTCCAATTAAATTTTAAAAAACTATTGGAAAGCTATCCATAATTATCACTATTTAAATTTTATAGTCACATGAATAAGATTGGAACAAAAATAGTTGTCAAATTGATTTGATTACAAACCTGTAAAATCTACTGTTCTTACAATTTCATATGACAATGAATAACCAAGATATGTTTAGAAGAAAAGTTCATTATTATTTGAAGTTTCCCAAAGAGTATGTAGTACTTTCAAATGTTTAGGGAATGGCAAAAATAAAAAAAGCAACAATAAAACAAACAAACAAAAAACCCCACAAGAACATAAAATCTCCCACAGTTCCAGAAAGTTCTAGCCAACAGCAAGTATTCTTTTTGATTCTGTCTTGATCTGGGATTTCCATTTCAAGTCAAAGGTCCCTTAGCGAATCAGAGGCTCCTGAAATGAGTGGTTTTCTTTGTTTCTTTTTTTCTAATGTTAAGATTTATAATGTGAACAAGCCTAAAATAGTTAAACCTCAATTGGCTGACCAAGGAAGGTTGTTTCTCATCTGAAATCATGGTTATGGTGTCCTGGGACACTGATGTTACCTGAGCTGGAATCCAGGTGTTCTCAGCCTCATCTCTACTGACATTTGAGTCCATAATTCTCTCTTGGGTGAGAGTACGGGGGGCTACACTCTGCATTATGCATGTTTAGCAGCATCTCTGGCCTCTCTCACTAGAGTCCAGATCCCCATGCCTTTCCTCAGTTATAACAACCAAAACTATCACATTGCCAAATATCCCGTGGAGGGCAAAAAAATACCCTTGAGGGAGAACCATCACACTATATCAGGGCATTTGAGAATGTCCATCTTCCAGTATTATTGTTGTTGTTTAGTTGCTCCGTCGTGTCTGACTCTTTGTGACCGCATGGACTATAGCCTGCCAGGCTCCTCTGTCTGTAGAATTTCCCAGGCAAGAATACTGGAGTGGGTTGCTATAGCTTTCTCCAGGGGATCTTCCCAACCCAGGGATTGAACCTGCATCTCCTGCATTGGCAGATGAATCCTTTACCACTGAGCTGCCAGGGAAGCCCAGTTTAACCAAAACAAAGCAACAGAAGGCATTATTTAACAGAATTCTCTCTCCTTAAAGGTTTCCTCTTAGAACTTTTATCGATTAATATGTACTTATTCTATTGGAATCTAGTTGGTTTAGCTTAAAATAATATATTTAGTTATTTTACAGTGAACCTATCAATATTTAATCATATTTTCTAAAGCACATCAAGTTTTTCTAGAGGGTCTGCTTTTACAAAGCAGAATGAAATTTGCTGTGTTGGATACTTTTCCAAGCATTTGGTAATTAGAAGTATTAAATGGAGATATAAAATGGTCTCATTATCAGGACATCCCTGGTGGTCCAGTGGTTAAGATTTTGCCCTCCAATGCAGTGGATACCATATTCGATCCCTGGTCAGGGAGCTAAAATCCCATATGCCTTGGTGTCAAAAATCCAAATCATAAAAACGGAAGCAATATTGTAACAAATTCAATAAAGACTTTAATAAGGGCCCACATTTAAAAAAAAAAAACTTAAAAAAAAAATCCAGAGTTTAAAAAAATAGTCTCATTATAAAGGAAAGCTTTCATGAAATACTTCCCAAAGAGATGAACTAAATAGATTTTTAAAAATCCCTTCCCACAAGGGAAAAAAAAAAAACCTGTGACCACGTGAGGTGACAGATATTAACTAAACTTATTGTGGTATTATTTTCCAATATATGAAAGTAAGTGAAATCGTTCAGTCGTGTCTGACTCTTTGAGACCCCATGGACTGTAGCCTACCAGGCTCCTCCATCCATGGGATTTTCTAGGCAAGAGTACTGGAGTGGGGTGCCATTTCCTTCTCCAGGGGATCTTCCCAACTCAGAAATCGAACCCTGGTCTCCCGCATTGCAGGCAGATGCTTTAACCTCTGAGCTGCCAGGGAAGCCGGTAGCTTTCCGATATATACATATATCAAAAGATTATATGGTACACATTAAACCAATACAATGTTATATGTCAATTATATCATAATAAAATTGGAGGAAAAAAGAGTTCCCTCCCATCTTAGGCATCTAGGACTCAGTGTGTGTTTGTGAGAGAGGAAGGCTACTGTCCTTTTCAGAGTAAAATGTGCCCAATTCCTATTGCTCGGTGATCCTGAGTTTTTGTTAAGACCGTTGGGAGAAGGGGAGCCGTTTTGGGGTGGGCTTTGATGTGCGACTCTGGGTTGCTCAGGTGGAAAGCAGAGCCCCTGGCTGGAGAAATGGGGTGACGTGTTGGCTGACGAGGACCACGGGCCCCACCTGTCTGTCTGCTGCCGTCTGTCCTTGGGCTGTCGGTGGTTTCATGGCTGCTGAGAGTCAAAAAGTGACCTGGGGGTGAGGTGGGATGGTGGAAACGGGCTTTGTCATTTGAGCCCCCTTTACCAACCATGCTGGTGGGGTTTCCATTTCAGACTTCCTGCCAGAAAAAAAGCAGCTGTGTGTAAAACACAGGCTTCTGGGTGCGATTTACATGTCACAGTAGGTGGGGCCAAGCCCACCATTGGGGTGACTCATGCTGACTTTCTGGCCCACCAGCCTGTCTGTCTGGAAAATCCGTCAGGGTGAGGTCTGGCGGTGGTTTCTTTCTTCTTCACTTACCAGGTTGTTCATTGAAGAAAATGGTGAAGCCCGAGGGGGCCAGCCACTGCAGAGAGGTGGTCTCCTGAGAAACGGTACAGTTTAAAGTGAGCGTCTGGCCTTCCTCTATGGGGACAGTTTCCATGTGGTTGGTCTGAAAGGCCTCTGTGGAGGAAGAGAATTGGGGACCGTCAGACTGGCATGGGCCACACTACACCTGAATTGAGACAGGGGCTTAGACTTGAGGCAACCTTGTTCATCGTTTGATCATTTGTATACATTTGTTAGAGAAACAGAACCCAAAGTCAACACCAAAAACTGCAAGGAGAGGAGGGAAGCAGTTTGCTAGAGCAATCAAGATGTCTCTTGAAGGAGCATGAGTGAAGGGGTGGGTTTTGATGAAAGGAAAGCTGAACAGCGTCTGTGAGGCACTTGCCTTGCCATATGCTGGAAACTGTATCTTCCATGTTACTGATATTAAACTCAGCTTTCAAACTAACACTCTAAAGCACCAGTTCCCAACCTTTTTGGCACCAAGGGCTGGTTTCGTGGAAGATAACTCTTCCATGGAGGAGGGGGCAATGGTTTCGGGATGATTCAAGGGCATTACAGTATTGCGCACTCCATTATTATTACAGCAGCTCCCCCTCAGATCATCAGGCATTAGATCCCAGGGGTTGTGTGGCCCTGCTCTAAAGGAAGAGTGGTTTTGCTCACTTGATGATGAGGGAGTACAGGTTCAAGGTCACAGAGGTCCTCAAGACGGCATCGGTGCCCAGGTCTGTGGGTGTTTAAGCCAATGCTTATAAAACTGGGTCGGACTACCTAAGTGATGAGAGCCCAGAAAATTCAGCTTTTCTGGCCTCTGTTTATAAAAAGGCTGACTCGTGTCTTCAAGTACAGTTGGTGGGGGGTGGGTCTCAGATTCTAAGAAAGAATGTTATGTCCTCTGGGGCTCTTGTGAATTACAGAGCTGCTCTTCCTGGGGAGTGGGTAAGCCCCTGGGGTGGAAGAGCTTCTCCACCAGAGGGTGGATGTTCTTGGATCTCTTCTGATCTAATATTCCACAGCAGCGCTTTCCCTGGGCACATGTAAGAGTCTGTAATTTCCCCAAATCATAACCCCCAGAGAATGAGAAACAATAGTTCTAAGCAGCTGCAAAGTTATCCTCCCAAAGAAGAAAATGATAGAAGAATAAATTGGCTTTACTGCTGATTTGGCACATTTATTGCCATTTGTTATTTTTTCAACTTTAAAATTAAAGAATTCTTTTTCCTGAGGATGAAAAAATTCTTAATGAAAGTACAAAACATGTCTATAAACAGAGGAATACCATAGGGTTATAAAATATGAATAGCAAATGCAATGAATTTTATTGTATCATCTTAGCTGTTAAAAAAAAAGGAAAAAGAAATGACTTTATTTCCTTGTGATAAATTTCAAGTATTAGGAAAAGCACATTGAAGAGCTCTGGGAATTAACTGTTACAGACTTTTTAGTTCGTTCCATTTTGAAGTCATTAATTTCAACCTAGCCTCCAGCAATAATCACCCAAAATTATTGTATTCTTATTGACTTTCATGGGAAAAGAGTTAGCTTGAGTCCTGATGGAAAAATACTCATATCATCAGCCAATACTATAATGAACAACAAGGATTCAATAAAAAGAGATTGTTTTAAAAAAAAACCATTGAGGCATAGGCCAGAATTCTGCTTAGGCAGGTCATTTGGAAATATTCTCATCTATAAAATCAACCCATGATTGGGTAATAAGGATAATAGTAGAAATGCATTGAAATGACAATGGAATTTCTTCTAAGGGTAAGCAACTCTTGAGCCAAGAATCTGAATCTAGACCAACCTGTTCTGTATCATTCCATTATATGATTCTTGCTTTATCTCTAGCCCTTGTGCATGATCTTGCTTCCCACAGATTGAAGCTGCGAGAGGGCAGTGACTGTGCTTTATATTTATCTACAATTCTTTCTTAACAAACTATCACAGTGCAAGCTTGGCAAGTAATGGTCTAATGCCGGCTTTCATGATGACACTGTAATACAGGCAATGGATAGCTATCTTTGCTCTCCTGTTGTTCATAAGAATATTGACAGAGAGGAGGACAGTTACTACATAAATATATGATAGAATAAAAACTAATGTTAAGCAACATCCCCTGATTTCATCCTTCGGGCAAGAAGTTAACACTCAGAGGCTTTGCCAATGTTTTTACCTTTGATAAAATGATTGTCTTAGACAGGAAGCCCACACTGGGGGAGAAGGGAGAGGTGAGATTTATGTGCACTCTGTTTATGGATAAATGTCTCCCATTTTAAAGGTGTATATATCATTGTTTTTTTCTTGGGAATGCATGCTTATGAATTAAATCATGTCATTTAATCCTTACAGTGTCTTAAAAATTGTATGAAAATGTAGTATGGTGTTTTAGCATATGGCAAAGAATTCTATCTCCCAAGATGAGTGTTTGCTCTTGCTGTTGAGATGTCAGGGTCAGGCTGCTGACCACAGAAGAGGTACCGAGTTCCAGATGGAAAGGACTGCATCTGAGGCTTAGAACACCAGTCATTTCCTCTGCTCTTGGCTCCTAGCTTTGCATTTGGCTTCCTAAGCCTGTTTCTCTTGCAATGTTGTCATGTAGACCCCATGTTTGATTCAGAGACAGGAAATCATTGTAGAAAGGAAGACTAGCTCAGTGAGAAGCCACTGCACCACACTGCTTCAGCTGTGGTACTTAAAAATATTGGCTAACGTGTCTAAGTCATGTCAAAGAGTAGAAGAGAAGGACAGTGGTACCTAAGTTTTGATGCCACATCTTCTAAGAAAAGAGTTCCCCATGATGCTCTTGCTGCTATTGAAAACTACAGTGGAATTTGTCTTTAAAATCTTTTTTTCACCCAAGTTTAGAGTCAAACTTTCACCTTCTTTGTCAAAGGGATTGGGTGTGGGGTATCTTCTTAGCTCACCACTTCCTCCCCTGCAGGCTCTAAAAACATTTATATTATATTCGTATTCACCTTAGCATTTCTAGCGTAGACAGCAAGTGCCTTGTGCCTACTTGTTAGTTCTCTCTGTCAGTCTTCAGAGTTCTCTGATGTGACTCCCAAATGCTGGACATCCTGAGCTTGGCAATGAATCACTGTGATGTCTCTCCTAGGAGGTCACCACTTACTACTGGTAGGTCGTGTTTATTGAGTGGATTATTGACTTCTGGGCTTGGTCATTATCTTCGTGACTGGGTTCATCCATCCATGTACCGCCATGTGTCATGAGGTCACTAGTTAAGTCTAAGGCTATAGATTGTGTCTGTGTGGTTGGTTTATATGTAGAAAGGGAACGTATGACCTTCACCATCATCTCCACCCCCCATCCCGTGAGCCAATTTTCCTAGGAGTGGAATAGCGTCACACCAAAGCACACGTGACTGACTCTGAAGCTGAAGGGCAAGCAGCAGTCATAACCACCTACCAGAGCACCTGTAGATGAAATCTGCACAGTTCCTAAGAGTCCTTGGTTTTTCTCAAGGTTTGGGGAGTTGCAGTGTATCCACCCTACTATAGGTCGTCATGGCAGATTGAAGAAAGGCAAAGATTCTTTCTCTTAGTAGCCCAATTATTGAATTGCAACAGATACCACCTGCTCCATTCCAGCATTTCTTTGTGGTCATCACTTTCATCCCAAGCCACTGCATGCCAGGTATCTGAGAGGCACCCCAGCCTCTTCCCTCTCCAAAACATCTCTTGAATCAATTCATTCCTCTTTTTCTTTTTCCCTACTATCACTGCCTCCATTGTTTTTCTCCTGGACCATTGCAGTAACCTCCTTCTAGCCTCTGCTCCCTCTAACTTACCATTTTTCATCTGCTTCAGCATTACAATGAAAGGAAATTCCCTTGTGGTCCAGTGGTTAGGACTCTGCACACCCACTACCAAGGGCCCAAGCTCCATCTCTGGTCAGGGAACTAAGATCCCACATCCCACAAGCCATGGGATTTTGCAGTTCGGCCAAAAATTAAAAATAAGAACTCAGATTCTTAAAAAAAAATTACATATAAAATATACAAATTCAATCGATCCCTTCATTAGAATATTTGCTGTGGCTCCCACTGCTTATATGAATCAGGCCAGTATTTCAGATAATTGGACCCTCTATCTTCTCCAGTTTTATTTGCTGATACTCCCTTTCAGGTGCCCCATGTAAATGGCCACCTGCAAACTCCAGAAGATCTTCTTGGATTCAAGAAGATCCTTTCCCTTTGTCCATGCTGTTCTCAGCCTTGAATGCCTTTCTTAGCTCCTTCAAAGCTTAAGTCAAATTACACCACTTTTGTCAAACCTGCCCAACTCAACTGGCCCTTCGCTTCTCTCTCCCCTTCAGTGACCTCCTCTCTCCTCCAGATCCCCGAAGGCTTTAAATAGACTTCTCCTACAGCACTTCACACATCACTTTTTCAGTTACGAGTATGTCTCTTGTGGATAGATTACAAACTCCTCATACAAAAGTTGTTTGTATTCCCAGGGCTGAGCACAATCTCAGATTTTAAGTATTTGTTCAATCAATGGCTAAATATGAGTAAATGTGTATTCACTAATAAATATATTAATAGGATGCTCACTTTACATTAAATAATAAAGACTGGAGCTAAGTTAGAATCAGAGACACACAATGAGTTAAGTCTCAGATCAGAGCCTTATTTGTGTTCCCCTTTTGAGGTTAGCAGGCAAAACATGCTTGGATTCAGATCATTACAAAAAGGCATCATTGTTATTCTTTAGATAGACTCAATAGAGAAGATTATGTGTGAAAATGAATCAAATTTTGTCAAAATTGAATGATTTCCAGTATAGCTTTAAAGAATCTTGTCTCAACATGTCAGTAAATGGATGACTCTTTCCTGGTCAAAGGAAATATTGAGAGGACCTTACTCCATCTGCAGCTGGAGTGTCTCATGCATCCTACTCTCCATGAAATGACCAGAATAGAGGGTGCAAATTAGTGGGGTTTCATCATCCATAATATAGGAAAATGGGATGAATTTTGAAAAATTCTCCATTCTTACCGTGTTTGACCCAGCCTAGGGGCTGCCAGTAGGAATCCTGAAGAGAGGGCAGGTTCCAAGATTATAGGTCTTTTTTTTTTTTTTTTGGTCTATAAGTTTTTGGCACCCATAGAAGTTGTGCAGTAAAAGAAGGTGTCATGATCTTCCCATAATTCAGTTAGCTAAAAACAGCTGGCAATTTATGTTGCCCAAACTGATGATTTCCTGCCTTTTTGCTGATAAGAAAGCAGCATGGTCAGCTCCTATTCTGTTTGGGACCCTGATGGGCATGAGTAAGATTAGGTTAGAGTGGGCTTCCCAGGTGGCTCAGTGGGTAAAGAATCCACCTGCAATGCAGGAGACACAGGCAGACACAGGTTCGATCCCCGGGTTGGGAAGATCTCCTGGAGGAGGGCATGGCAACCCATTTCAGTATTCTAGCCTGGAGAATCCCATAGACACAGGAGCCTGGTGGGCTACAGTCCCCAGGGTTGTAAAGAGTCAGACACACCTGAAGGGACTGAACACACAGCACACACACAGTGGGCAACTGGTTCTCAGATACGATTGACCCTAGATGCCCTCTGGATGGCCCCCTTTGGATGAGTTTTCAGTTGAGGATTTTTCAATAATGAATCTTCCATATTGTGCAAATCACTGGCTTTCAAACTTTTGAACCACATCAAGAAACATATTTTCTATCACAATCCAATTCATACACTCTCCCTGAAAACTTTCTTGAGATAGTACTTTTACTATGTGCTCTGCTGATATTTACATTGTTAGTTACTAGCAGGTTTTCTAACTTCTTGTAACCTCAGTTTTATCATATATAAATTAGGGATATGAATACCTCTCTCATTTTTTTTTTGCTAGGATAAATGAAATTAACACAAAGTACCCAGCATTGTACATGATGCAATAAATACATTTCTCCCCTTTCTTTATAAACAGTACTTGAGTAATTTATATTCTAAAAGACTTATCTTTGGTTTATTTTAGGGCACAATTATTGTAGTTTTTATTTAAAACATTATTTTTGTGAGGTATTTTTGAAAGAAAATGACTACTGAAAAAGTGAAGGTCAGTTAAAGGCTTTGCATTTTGGAATAATAGAAAGCATTCTAATTTTAGCCACTTACATGTACTTTTTATGAATGCATTAGCTCTTCTTCAAGCCACTTATTGAAGAAACTTATTTATTACCAAAATTGAATCTTTATTAAGTGCCTCAGGGTACAGGGACCAAAAAGGAGAGCACTAATTGAAGTGTATAAAGTAGGAAATTGGAATACTGTGTAAAATAGGAAATCTAGTTTTTTTTTTTAATTTAATTTTTATTTTGTATTAGAGCATAGTTGATTTACAATATTATGTTGTTTTCAGGTGTATAGCAGAATGATTCAGCTATACATATTTATCAAATTCTTTCCCCCTATAGGTTATTACAGAATATTGGGTAGAGTTCTCTGTGTTCTACATTGAGTCCTTGTTGATATTCTGTTTTATATAAAGTAGTGTGAATATGTTAATCCCAAACTCCTAATTCATTCATTCCCCTCCCTTTCCCCTTTGGTAGCTATAAGGAAATCTAGTTTTAAAAGGTACATTCTCAAAAAAAAAAAAATAAAATAAAATAAAAGGTACATTCTCCAGATGCAGTTCTATGGTGAAGGAAGATTTAAAAGGAGAGATGCTTCACTTGGAAGATAACTATAGATTAGGTATTTGGAAACAAGCAACCCTGTATATATGTGATTTTCTTTGCAATAAAATGATACAAGTTGCAATCAGAGATTCAGGGACAATACATCTTGCCCCCACTTCCGGGTAGGAATGATTTAACCTGTACTAAGAAGAACTATGTGTCTTTCTTTAATGTTCATAGTGCAACATTAGAAATAAGCATCCAAAATCACATTTGCAAATAATAAGGAAATGTAAAGTGACTCAAAAAATAAGCACAAGATTTTCACTGGAATCATGATTTCTGAACTAATTCAGGGTTGTCTAGCATTTTGCCATTTTCAAAGTACTTTTACAATTGAAATTTGATCCTTATAACAATAGGGTTTGGTAGATCAAACATCATTATCATTTTAATTTCAAGATGTAGAAACTGTTTCAGAGAAATTTTTTGGCTCAGGCTTATACAACAAGGAGGTTTTTTGTTGTTGTTGTTGTTTTAAGCTTTTATTTTGTATTGGAGTATAGCCAATTAGCAATGTTGTGATAGTTTCAGGTGGACAGCAAAGGGACTCAGCCATGCATATACATGTATCCATTTCCCCCAAACCCCTCTCCCATCCAGGCTGCCACATAAGTTTGAGCAGCGTTCCCTGTGCTGTACAGTAAGACCAAAGAATAAAAAGGTTTTAAAATGCCAAACTGATGCTCTTTCAACTGGTATAGCCTTAAAAGACAGTAGTACACTTGTTAGTTACACTTTGCCATAACCCAGATGCCACGGAGACACACACTACAATGACCCTTTCTGTAGACCCTTTAGCAATTGAACACGAGATTCAATTCATCCTGTAACATCCCTCCAATGTGTAATCGTAGTGGAATCTGAGAGATTTACGTGGAAAGTGAGAGATTTACCTGAGTTGCTTCTGCAGTCAGTCCTCTATGAGAGCAGTAGACTGACTGATAGATGTGCCCAAACATTAGGTCAACTGAGCATCAAAAAAACACGAGCTCTGAGTCCTTACCTTGTAAGGGGAACCACGCCAGCAAGCTGCAAACTCTCCACCACATGCTGTGCTCTGCCCTTGTCACACTTGTCGACTTCCTCTGGGTTCTGAAATAAATAGAGCAGAGTGGTTTCTCTTGAGAGAGGGAGGCAGTGGCTCTGTGACCTCATCTCACACCTCCTCCATTGGCTCTGGAAGCCCCCTTTTAGTTAGCTGCCCTCAAAATACCTCCAGGTGGAACATTTAGGGGACCACATGTGTCACCCCGATGGTGGAGACGGGGGAGTGATGTGTTGGTGGCACAGATCTTTCTACCGCACGTGGGTAGTCCTTATAAGTCAGTGAGTTGGAGGGCTTTTGGAGAGCGAGGAGGTGGGAGAGAAATGAAAAGGTTCCTGTGTAGTGATGTCAACTTCTTTTCACTTTTCTAGTGTATTAAACAATTTAAATCAGGCAAGTTTTGCTGAACCCTTGTGAATATGTTTCTAACTCTGGCAACAATTTCCTGTAGTTATCAGGGGGCAGAATTTACTAATTCATATATTTACTCATTTAAAAAAATCTATATATCCATTCACTGCCCCCCCCCCCACCTTTCCATCATTCATCCACCATCCATACCTAGCTATCTTGTTAAGTATTGCTCTAAGATATGAACAGATATGAAAGGTAAAGCCTTGTGTTTAAAGAGAATATGATCTAGTGGGGGTGATGATATGCAATTTTGGTATTTGAGTCTCATTAACCAGATGAATTGAGATAGACTTTATTTCATTTTTTCAGGGACACACAGCACAATACAAATAGACTTATGTTTAGAAAATAGGTTAGTCTGCAATGTTTAGAGAATTGTAAAGGAAATAATATTTACTGGTTCTAGTTGAAATTAATGTTAATATTCTTAAATGTATTGATAGTTTGGGTGGGGAACATTATATCCATCAAAAACGTCTTTCACATATTTCCCCTAATTTAACAGATAGAAAGAGAATAAAAATAAAGAAAATTGAGTTTGCTTGGAGTTTACTAGGATATAATGTCCTGTTTCTCAAATTGTTTGAGGATTTAAATGTCTTGGGCTGCCAGCTAAGAAATGCAGACTGGTAGGGTCCACTCCAGACTGATTAATGAGAATTTCACTGGAATGAGTAGCTGCTGGTACATTTAACAAGGTCTCCAGGTATCAGAAGGCAAGTGTGAGCAGCACTGATCGTGAGAGTTTTCTGGAATTGAAACCAAGAGATGTGGGAAGTAGCCCTGTCTCTGCCACTAGCTGGTGTGGCTAGGGCCATAGAAGGTTCTCCTTGTTGAATATATTGAAGTGTATGGACTTGCTTCTAGAAGTGGGGAATCAGTAGATTGCATTGTTGTTCAGTTGCTAAGTCATGTCCGACTCTTTGTGACCCCATGGACTGCAGCACACTAGGCTTCCCTGTCCCTCACTGTTGCCCAGAGTTTGCCCAAGTTCATGTCCATTGAGTCAGTGAGGCTATCCAACCATCTCATCCTCTGCCTCCCTCTTCTTCTTCTTTTGCCCTCCGTCTTTCCCAGCATCAGGGTCTTTTCCAATGAGTCGGCTCTTTGCATCAGGTGGCCTAAGTACTAGAGCTTCAGCATCAGTCCTTCCAATGAGTATTCAGGGTTGATTTCCTTTAGGATTGACCAGTTTGATCTCCTGGCTCTCCAAGGGACTCTCAAGAGTCTTCTCCAGCACCGCAGTTCGAAAGCAGCAGTTCTTTGGTGCTCAGGTTGCACTGTACCACTTTTCAAAATAGAGAATTGAAGGGTTTGGTTGAGGTGACACAGTCAGTGGCGGAACTGAGAGTTCAAACCAAGACTGTTGAGTATTTGGTCTGATTCCTGCCCCCTCTCCTGCATGAGATTCCCTCCAGGAACTTCACGCTTTTCCTGCTATGGCTCCCTGGCTCTCTAAGCATTTGATTTTCCCACTAATGTCTTGTCTCTGCTTTGGAGTGACACTTGATCTGCTCCCCATTAAGGAAGCCCAGGGGAAGTGCTATAAGGTATCTCAGGGCCTCCCTTCAAAGGTGTGAATTGCCTGTGGCTAGTTAGTTGTTTCTCATGCTTGTTTTCACCTAGAAGAATGCTCTTCCCTATAGAATTTTCTAACCTTCCTGTCAGAGCACAAGAGGAAAAGGCTTTATTTTTCCTCTTGACACAGTGGTGTCAGATGTGCTGTCACAAAACCAGAAGCAGGTCTGGACTTAGTTACTGCTTGATTTTTCAGATCTTGAGCTTGTCATTTAACTCGAATGTATTTAAGAGGCGGTTAAAAAAAAAAATCACTGACAAGAAACAAAAGTAAAAGTGTCATCATGGAAGTTCTCATCTTAAGCCGGTGGAAAAAAAGCTTTGACCTCTTCAGAACTAAATTCAGGACCTGGAGAAGGGTCACTTTGTGTCTCTCTTTTTAAATCAGGTTTTCTGTTGGTAAAATGTGGAGAAATGGGTAGAAATGACTTAATGAATACAAGACTCAGGTGACTGGAGAATAACCATAACCCAGGTCAAAAAATAGAACATTGCTAGGGCTTCCCAGGTGGCTCAGTGGTAAAGAATCTGCCTGCCAATGCAGGATACATGGGTTCAATCCCTGGGTCAGAAAAATCCCCTGGAGAAGGAAATGGCAACCCACTCCAGTATGGTTGCCTGGAGACTCCCACGGACAAAGGAGCCTGGCAGGCTACAGTCCATGGGGTTGCAAAGATTTGTACATGACTTAGTGACTAAGCAACAACAAAGGACCCCAGAAGCCCTCTTGTATCAGACCCTCCCTGCCTCCCCAAAGATAATCAAAGATTAATAATATCTTTATGTTTACACTGTAAAAATGGTTTTGCCTGTGTTTGAAACTTATATAAATGGAATCATAAACCATGTGTTCTTCTGTGTTTGGCTTCTTTCATTCAATATTATGTTTTTGAGACTTATTCATACTCTTACATGTAGATATAGTACTCTCATTTTCATTGCTGTAGAATATTCTAGTTTATAAATTTGTCACTTTTGTCTATTCTTCTTTTGTAGACATTTACAGCTGTTTCCAGTTTCGGAGTCACTGAGAGTAAAGCTCTCAACATTTTTTGTCATGGCCCTTGGACCTCAAGCACATACATTTTGTTTGGGTACTTTCCTAGGAATTATGTGTCTCTTTAAAGTTCTGTTTAAAGTAATTAGCCTCCAATTAAAATAAATAAATTTAAATTAAAAAAAATAAAGTTCTGTTAATTTACTCTCCCACCAGCAGTCCTTGGGGGTTTCTTTATTCTGCATTATCACCCATGTTTGTCTTTTAATTTCAGCTCTTTGTTTTATTGTAATTTTAGTTTGTATTTTTCTGATGTCTAATGAGGTTGACAGCTTTTTTGTGTTTAATAGTCACCTGGGTCGGAGAAGGCAATGGCACCCCACTCCAGTACTCCTGCCTGGAAAATCCCATGGATAGAGGAGCCAGGTAGGCTGCAGTCCATGGGGTCGCTGAGTTGGGCTCGACTGAGAGACTTCACTTTCACTTTTCACCTTCATGCATTGGAGAAGGAAATGGCAAGCCACTCCGGTGTTCTTGCCTGGAGGATCCCTGCTGTCTCTGGGGTCGCACAGAGTCGGACACGACTGAAGCGACTTAGCAGCAGCAGCAGTCACCTGGGTAACCTTTTTGTGACGTATTCATTCAAGTCTTTTCCCCATTTTCTTTATAGGATTGTCTGCCTTTTACTTGATGGAGCTTCTTTGTATGTTCTAGAAATAAGCTCTTTCGTTTTCCATGTGTGTGGCTTACATTTTTACTCTCTTAAAAGCCTCTTTCTCTTTTCTGGCTACACTTCGCATCATGTGGGCCCTTAATTCCCCACCGCGGAATGGAGCCTGCTCCCTGCTGTGGCTGCGCAGTGTCCTGGTCCTTAGTTCTAATGTTGTCCAGTTTGTCACTTTTTCTTCTTATGATTGGTGCTTTTTGTGTTTTGAATTAAAAAATCTTCCGCTGTCTTAAAAAAGAAGTTCTGAGATCGAAACCTAAGTCTACAGCACAGTTTGTCCCAAATCTGTTGATGTAACGTGGTTTTAGTACAATATTCATGAAACAAATGGGCTTTTGTTTGAGAATGGAGACACATGAAATTTGCCAGGTGTGTGTTTCACAGTAGGCAGGTCGACTTCCTCATTCTCTTTCAAAACGCAAATTTGATGTTGTTCTTCTGCTCTGAAGCTTTTCGCGGCTTCCTTTTGCCTGAAGGCTATAGTACAAATTGTTTAGCGGGTCGTGCGAGGCCATTCACACTCTGGCCCCAATCTACTGTTTCAGCCTTCTTTTCCACCCTTGCCCCAAATGTACCCATAGACAATTCTTGTCCTAGATCAAGCACACAGCACGTTTCATGCTCACAGTTTCCAGTGTTGTGGTTCACACTACCCTATCTGCTGAAACTGACCTTCTTTTTCTGAGGAGATTCTATTTGTCTTCTGAGGCCCAGCACTTCTCAAAGAGGAATAGTAATTAGTGTTTAAGAATATGGACTCTGGAACCATCTCTCTGGAATCAAAGCCTGAAGTTTTCTTATCTGGGAAATGGGTAGAATGACAGCACTCACTCCCATGGTTGATATGAGAATTAAAGGATGCATACAGGCTCCCATGGTTGATATGCGAATTAAAGGATGTGCACAGGTTCCCAGGTGGCGCTGGTGGTAAAGAACCCGCCTGCCAATGCACATGACATAAGAGAGGTGTGTTCAATCCCTGGATCAGGAAGATTCCCCTGGAGGAGGGCATGGCAACCACTCCAGTAGTCTTGCCTGGAGAATCCCATGGACAGAGGAGCCTGGGGGGCTACAGTCCATATGGTTGCAAAAGAGCTGGATGTGACTGAAGCGGCTGAGTACACACAGTGAGTGGAATAGTGCTGAAGAATCTGCCTACTAATGCAGGAGATACGGGTTCGATCCCTGGGTCAGGAAGATCCCCTGGAGGAGGAAATGGCAACCCACTCCAGTATCCTTGCCTGGGAAATCCCATGGACAGAAGAGTCTGGTGGGATACAGTGCTTGGGGTCGCAAAAAGTGGGACGCGACTGAGCGCGCGCAGTAAATACTATATGAGTTAGCTGTTGTCCTCTGCTCTCCCAGGGAGGGAGAAATCGATTCTCCACTTTCTTTGCCCCCATGATAGTTTCTTTTTATCATACTAGGTCTTATCCATCCATCTGTCAGTGGACACTTAGGTTGTTGCCTTGTCTTGGCTGTTGTAAACAGTGTTGCAGTGAACACTGGGGTACGTTTCCTTTTGAACCATTATTTTCTCCAGATACACGCCCAGGAGCGGGATTGCAGTATCATATGGTAGCTCTATTTTTAGTTTTTAAAGGAACTTCCATACTTTTCTCCATAGTGGCTGCACCAATTTGCACTCCCACCAACAGTATGGAAGGGTTGCCTTTTCTCTACAGTCTGTCTAGCATTTATTATTTGTCAACTTTCTGATGATGGCCATTCTGTCCTGTGTGAGGTGATTCGTCTTCTCTAATAATTAGCGACACTGAGCATCTTTTCATGTGCCTGTTGTCTCCCTGTATGTCTTCTTTGAAGAAATGTCTATTGAGGTCTTCTACCCATTTTTTGATTGGGTTGTTTGTTTTTTAGATACTGAGCAGTGTGAGCTTTTGTATTGGTATATTTTGGAAAACAATCCTTTGTTGCTTGCATCATTTGCAAATATTTTCTTCCAGGTCATGGGTTGTCTTTTCATTTTTGAATGGTTTGCTTTACCGTGCCAAAACTTTTAAGTTTAATTGGGTCCCATTTGTTTATTTTTATTTTCATTATTCTAGGAGATGGATCCAAAAAATATTTTTTGCCATTTATGTCAAAGAGTGTTCTGCTTATGTTTTCCTCTAAGAGTTTTATAGTATATGGTCTTACATTTAGGTCTTTCTTCTCCCACTTTGAGTTTATTTTTGAATATGATATTAGAAAATGTTCTAGTTTCATTCTTTTGATGTAGCTGTCCAGTTTTTCCCATGTCACTTATTGGAGAGACTGTCTTTTCTCCATTGTATATTCTTGCATTCTCTATCATATATTAACTGGCCATAAGTGTGTGGGTTTATTTCTGAGCTTTCTGCTTTGTTTCATTTATCCATTTGCCAGTACTGTACTGTTTTGATTACTGTAGCTTTGTTGTTTAGTCAAAGATCATAGGAATCTTTTACACAGTGTTATTGAGATATAACTGACATAATGAATTGTCTATATTTAAAATGGACAATTTGATAAATGTTGACATATGCATATACCTATTAAATCATCACTATCAAAACAGTGAACATATCCAGCACCCCCAAAAGTTTCCTCCTGCCTGTTGTAATCCTCTCTCTTGTCCCTCTCCATCTCCCCTCTTCAACAACTACTGATCTGCTTTCTGTCACTGTTCATCTCAAAATAATGTATTGAGGGTTCATTCCTTTCTATGGCTGGGTAGTAATTCATGATATGAATTTACCAGCTTGCCCACCCACCTGTAGATGGACTTCTGGTTTGTTTACCATGAGATAGGCTAAATAATTGATTATTAAATTGAATCAGTTGTAGCAAAACTTTAAAATAAAATAAGAGGAACCACACTGGCTTTTTGTGATAATCTTCCAATTTACAGAAAAAGTTCAAGGTTAGCAAGAGGTGTTAAGTAAATGCTGGTCCTTAGTTGGCACCTGGAGTGTACACTCAGGAGAGCTCCCCAGATTCCCCCTCCTTCCCGCAGAGGCTGGGACATGTTAGCTGGGTCCTTCTCTGAGAATTGCCTCCAGTGGGGAGAACCATTTTATCCAAGCCATTACCTCCTCCAAGGGGCCCCTGAGAGGGGCTGGAAGGTCTTGTGCCCTTGCCTGCAGGTGGAGCAACTCTAAAGAGAAATGGTCCAGCTCCAGAGCTCCCTTCAGGATCAGGGTTGGCTGAGACCTTTGTTGCCACCGCCCGAGCTCAGCGTCTCTCTCTGCCTCATCTGGCTTCCTTCACAAGTGTTGTCCTGAGGCCACGGCTGTAAACCCCAGCACACAAATCTCCATCTCAGCATCTGAAATAGGTTGTCAAATGAGCGAGTGAAGGAAAGGAAGACTGAATCCTCTAGTTGAGATAGAAACACTGCTCTTTTTCTCTGAGCCTGAAAGGATGTTTGTCTTACAACTTTTCAGAGCATTAAAGAAGATCTTACTTTAAATTCTCCTCTCGAAGGTGATGAATGTAACTGTATTCATCCCCGGATGTGCTATCAACCGGTCGCCAACCTTGAGAAATGTCACAATAGTCCACTGGACTCAGAGATGACATGGTCCGTGGGGGAAACACTGCAAGGCAGGCTCTGAGTGACATGCCCTTGTGGTTTGCATCATCCCTCCCACTCTCAACACCCTCACTTCAGCCTGCAACCCACAGGGGGCTCAGCAGGGGAAGGTAGCAAGCTGTGGCTGCTTAGCGAGTGGAGGGAAAAAGTGAGGTTGGAGCATCGTGGTCAAGGAGTGACCATCTTCCTATTATTTTCTAATGGAAAAGTGTCTACTGACCACTTTGTATGTGGGAGGTCTCAGTGCCAAAAGCCCGTTTGTCACTTTGATCTGCATTTTATGAAATCCCCATGATATACTTTTGTATTCATAGGAAGTAGCATTCGATAGGGTGGGGGTGTTGGGGGACAGATTTGAGAGAAATAAACATCATCATCCTGGTCAACCTAGGTTGTCAGGAAGAAAAAAAAAATCTGAAAAGATTTATCAAGTAGGTGAAAGATGGACTGTTTGAAGGGTCAGAAAAGACAGGGGATTTCCCCATGTGTAGAGGTCTCTGGGGTTTTTGTTGCAATTTCAAGAGGGGCCTAAACTTTCTTCTTGACCTTTCATGGCTCCTGTGACAAATCCGTGGCCTTTCCCAATGCCAGGCCCAGAGGTGACACCTGACTTGCATTTCCCTGCAGATACGGGATGCCCCATCATGCTGTGTCTGGATTCTCCAAGTACTGTCATTGACTTGGAGTGCTTGGGGAGTTTCTAAACCAGAGCAGCAGCCTCTACAACTAGTTATTTTCCTTTTAATAATTTGTTGATGTGGACCAGTTTTAAAGTCTTTGTTGAATTTGTTGCAATATTGTTTCTGTCTTATGTTTTGGTCGTGAGGCATGTGGGATCTTATCTCCCAGACCAGGGATCGAAACTGCACCCCCTGTAGATGAAGTCTTAACTGCTGGATCGTTAGCAAAGTCCCTATAACTGGTTACTGATTGAGAAAAGGGCTTCCTAGGAGCAGCAACGGAGAAGGCAATGGCACCCCACTCCAGTACTCTTGCCTGGAAAATCCATGGACGGAGGAGTGTGGTGGGCTGCAGTCCATGGGGTCGCTAAGAGTCGGACATGACTGAGTGACTTCACTTTAACTTTTCACTTTCACTTTTCACTTTCATTCATTGGAGAAGGAAATGGCAACCCACTCCAGTGTTCTTGCCTGCAGAATCCCAGGGATGGGGGAGCCTGGTGGGCTGCTGCCTATGGGGTCACACAGAGTCGGACATGGCTGAAGCGACTTAGCAGCAGCAGCAGGAGCAGCAAAGCTTAGCGGGATAAGGGGGCAGGAGGCAGATAGACCCGGACTTTTCACCTGGATCCTGTCACTAGCAGCCGTGTAGCCCTGAGAAGACTACTTGTCTCTTGGAATCAGCATCCTCATCTGTAAACTGGGGAGAATAATCACAGGGTAAGGTGACTGGGAGGTCTGAATCAGAATCCAATGTGGCCAGCAGGGCAGCACATTGAAGATGCTCCATAAATCTGCAGACCTCGGGGGACTGGGGCTGCATTTCATCCCCATGGGAACCAAAGCAACTGAGATGCACTTGGAAAGGACCAGCTCAGCTTTCGTTCTTAAGGCTTCTGCCTACAACTTAATGTAATCAAACGGATCATTCTGAAAACAGAACCCAAGTAAGAGCCAGTTTCAGAAGGAAACTGTGGTTTGGGGGAACGGACCGCAGAGCAGCACGCGCCAGCTTCTGGTCTTAGTTCATAGAGCTCCCAGAACAAATGACTTCCCTTGGTGTCTTCATGTGCAAGCAGGGGGGTTGGATGAGAGCAGTGTTCTGAAGAATCCAAGTATTCACCAGGTGCCTCAGGGTTCTGAGATAGTTTCCTTAAGATTTGTTTCAAAAATATTTCAAAACTATTTGCCCAGGCTCTGGAACCAGGCTGAAAATGCCTGGGATCTCAGATCCGGCAAATCCAGCTACGTGACTTTGGGCAGGTTGTTGATTCTAAGACTCACCTTCCTCTTTTGTAAATTGGGAACAAAAATAGTATCTGGAATAGGGTTGTTGAGAAGATTAAAGACATTTACACAGGTAAGATATGGCTTCCCTGGTGACTCAGTAGTAAAGAATCTGCCTGCCAATGCAGGAGACCTCGGTTCAGTCTCTGGGTCGGGAAGATCCCCTGGAGAAGGAAATGGCAACCCACTCCAGTTTTCTTGCCCGGAGGATTCCACAGACAGAGGAGATTGGCGGCCTGTAGTCCATGGGGTCGCAAGAGTCAGACACGACTTAGCGACTGAACAACACACAGGTAAAGTACCTAGAAAAGTGCCTGATAGAGATCAGCCCCCCAAGAATGCTGGCTGTCACTTTACCAGCTACTGGACATCACCGATCTATTCATTTGTTATGCATTGGGAATGGTTTCTGTGCTGGATTCTGGGCTTAGAACAAAATCCAAATGCTTTATCTTGGTCCACAGCAGAGGCGGGCAAATTTTTCTGTAAAGCACCAAGTAGCAAAGATTTTGGACTTTGTGGGTCTTGTGTCCTCTTGTACTCACCTCTTCCCTTGTGTCCAGGAAGTAGCCATAAGTAATATGCCAACCTGTGAACATGGCTGTTGCCAATAAAACTTTATTGTGGGCACTGGAATTTGGCTATCCTACAGTTACAGAGTTATGCCCTGACATAATATTTTTTTTAATTGAAGTATAGTTGATTTACACTGTTTTGCCAATCTCTGCTGTAACAGCAGAATGATTCATTTTACATATATATTTTTTCTTTTTTAATATTCTTTTCCATTGTGATTTATCCCAGGAGACTGGATATAGTTCCCTGTGCTATGCAGTAGGATGTTGTTTATCCATTCTAAATATAATGCTTTGCACTTACTAACCCCAAATTCCCAGTCCGTCCCTCCCCCGACCTTGCTTAGCAACCGCAAGTCGGTTCTCTGTGTCTGTGAATCTGTTTCTGTTTTGTAGGTTCATCTGTGCCACCTTTTAGATTCCACATATAAGTGGTATTATATGGTGTTTGTCTTTCTGACTGACTCCACTTAGTATGACAATCTCTAGTTGCATCCGTGTTGCTGCAAATGGCATTGTCTTCTTTTTAATGGCCGGGTCGTATTCCATTGTGTGTGTGCACCCCGTGTTTATTCGTGAATCTGCCAGTGGACATTTAGCTTGTTTCCATGTTTTGGCTATTGTAAATAGTGCTGCTGTGCACACAGGAGTTCATGTATCTCTTCACATCTAATTCTGTTGATGCTTTTCAGCCACTTAAAATTGTAAAGACATTCTTATGACAGATGCAGGCTGAGGGCCAGATTCTGCTTGTGGGCCATGCTTTGCCGAGCCCTGGTATACACGACCCTGTTTCTGAGTCTGCCCTGCTCTCCAGCCTCATTTTTGCCCACTTCCTGCCATGCTCACGAAGGTACTTCATGTTCACCACCTGCTAGGAGCGTTGCATTCAGGCAGTGCTGTAGGGTGAAGGATAAGTTCACTACCTCAGGATCTTAGTATCTTAGTATTTCTTTCCTTTTCATTTTTGCACTACTCTTTTTAAAAATACTATTTTATATTGGAGTATAGCCGATTAACAGTGTTGTGATAGTTTCAGGTGAACAGTGAAGGGACTCAGCCATACATGTACCTGTATCCATTCTCCCCCGAACTCCCCTCCCATGCAGGCTGCCACATAACACTGAGCAGAGATCCCTGTACTAGACAATAGGTCCTAGTTGGTTATCCATTTTAAATAGTGTGTATGTGTCCATCCCAAACTCCTTATCTCTTCCCCCATCCTTCCCACCAGTAAGCATAGGTTTATTCTGAGAGTCTGTGAGTCTCTTCCTGTATATAAGTTCATTTTTATCATTTCTTTTTAGATTTTGCATGTAACAGATGCCACATGATATTCTTCTCTGACGTACTTCATTCAGTATGACAATCTCTAGGTCCATCAGTATCTTTTCTCATACAAGTTAATAATACCTGATCTCACTTACCTTGTAAAATCATTTTTCAGATCAAATGAGAATGTGCTTTTAAAATTATAAACAGTTATACAAATAGAAATCATTAGGGCAGCCTCTTGGACAAATCACAGAATTCAAGCAGCACACCCACTTTTTACTACAGGAGCTAAATTATGGGGCAAATAGGAAAGTGACCTTAGTATGAATGAGGCCATTTTTATTCCTTGTCCCTCATATTCCCCATAGACAAGAGGAATGGCTAGATCTGTGATTTTATCTTGGCCTTAGCAGAAGTGATTTCATTATTAGCATGTAGTATTAGGTATTTTATATTATCCCTTTTGACACTCAGGTGGCGCTAATGGTAAAGAACCTGCCTGCCAATGCAGGAGACTTAAAAGACATGGGTTCAATCCCTGGGTCAGGAAGATCCCGTGGAGGAAATGGCAACCCACTCCAGTATTCTTGCCTGGAGAATCCCATGGACAGAGGGACCCGGCAGGCTAGTCCATGGAGTTGCAAAGAGTTGGTCATGACTTAAGTGATTTAGCCTGCACGCATAGTGAAGTGAAAGTGAAAGTCGCTCGCTTGTGTCAGACTCTTTGCGACCCCATGGACTGTGCAGTGCATGGAATTCTCTAGGCCAGAATACTGGAGTGGGTAACCTTTCCCATCTCCAGGGGATCTTCCCAACCCAGGGATCAAATCCAGGTCTTCCGTATTGCAGGTGGATTTTTTACCAGCTGAGCCACAAGGGAAGCCCAAGAGTACTGGAGTTAGTAGCCCATGCATGCATAAGTATGCTTATATGCTATAAAGAATTATTATATGCCCACTTTTACAGGTGAAATGAGTTTAAGGGACCTAAAAAGAAGCTGAGGCAGGATCAGAACCCAGCTCTATCTGATTCTGGAATTTGGGCTTCTTCTGTGGTACAATATCAAGTTCCTCTCCACTGATACAAAGACTTTCCAGATTGTTCCATCAATACAGTGACAACCAGCAGGCTACCTAAATCTTCGCATCCTTTCGTGGCCAGGAGCAAGCCATCTGGGTTTTCCATGTTTATTTCGGCAAAATGATATATTCTGTTTCTTCCAAAGGGAGATAGCTTTTTGGTCCTCAAACAACTTAAAAAAAAAAAAAGGCCTTTTTGCTGATTTCAGCTTGAATCCAAAGCACAGTGATTTTCTGTGGATGTACAGGCAGCCTTCATACATATCACAAAAGGGCAAAGTGGGCTTGGGAATCTCTGAGGCAGAGAAAAGCCAAGAACCAGCCACAAGGTGAACCATACCTTGGTCTTCTGTCAGATATGAACACTAGCTGTTCAGCCCCCTACCCTGCTGGGGTAGTCCCAGTGGTGCCAGTGAGACCTGTGCTCATGTTCTGGGTATGAGTTTGCATATATGGCTTATTTTAAAACCTATTAGCTCAACATATCATTACTTTCCAGGTGGAGCTAGTGATAAAAGAATCTACTTGCCAGTGCAGGAGATGTTAAGAGATGTGGGTTCGATCCCTGGGTTGGGAAGATCCCCTGGAGGAGGAAATGGCAACCCACTCCAGTATTCTTGCCTGGGAAATCCCATGGACAGAGGAATCTGGCGGGCTACAGTCCACGGGGTTGCAAAGAGTTGGACACGACTGAACGTCTGAGCAGAGAAACTCAATTATGATTGATATGATGATCATGACTTCAGAAATGGGGTCTGTGGCTTTTAATAGTGTGGAACCCAGTTTGAACTGGAATTGCCCTCTCCCTTACCCAAATTCTTTCTCTTTGCATTGTTCCTGGTACCCCTCCTCCAGATGGGTAGTGTTGAGGGATGAAGGCTCGCATGTGGGGCAGAGGAAGCGTTTTTGAGCTCACTCTTTCACTCCTGGATGGCATTTCACCTCTTCAGCCAGGATGTCTCAGAGAGATGCCCAACCAGAAGGGACTGGAGGCCCACGATGCTGTTGGAGCATCCTCTTTGTTTCCATCAGCAGCAAGTGGCCCTCTGGTCCTCTGAGGGAGGGGGTCTCACTCTTAAAACACTATTGACCAGGGGGGATTTTGTGGAAACTAACACCTGTGGTTGGCGGTTTGTTATGTAAGTGCCTATTGAAATGTCTCTGGTCATTAAGTTGTTAATGGACACTGATGAAATAATAATGACCATAGTAACATCTGAAGATATGGTAGGAGTAGAGACCACTCAGCGTAATATAAGACTGCTCTGGATCGACTGAGGACACAGTTTCTCTTTATTAAATCGTCTGGGAACCACTTAAATGGAGATGCTAATGGGGTGGATGAACTAATTACAATGGTGCCAGAGCTGTGTCGAGGAGAGGACAAGCACGCGACCAGGAAACGAGACGCCACAGGTAGTTTACAAGGGAGCTGGCAATACAGTCAGGTGTGGGTTCCCGTTTTTATAATTACAAAGCCTTGGCACAAATACATACACCTGAATCACACAGAGAATGAATGATACAATAGCCTTTAAAGGAGAAAGAAACCAATACACCTCCCCTCACAGCAGGTTTAGAATGGTCTATGCGTAACCAAAATGCTTCAGGGTGCTGCTCCCACCTTGAATGGTAACCAAAGGAAGAACCAGTACGTGTTTCCCATTATACATACATACATATATGTATATGTATATATATATGTATCCTGTACAGAGTCCAAGAATAGTTGAGCAGTTGTAAAATTCAAATTTCTGTGTAATGGCAGCTAAATGGTTCAGTATAAAACCATTGTAAGAACTGATTATATATTAAGTTTGACTATCCATCATCATAATTTTAAGCCTACATACACTGAACAAAATATTATATGTATTTAAAAATCAAGTTATTTCCTCTGCACAGAGGTTTTTCCTCCCTTCCCTTAAAGTTTTGTTATAGCCAGTCACTTCCCTAGGAAAATTCAATATGTTGACGTATTAAAGAGGCAGATCCAATTTTAATCCTAAGTTTAAACATGAAAAGCATCTGCCATCACTAACAAAATATCCCGCATCACCTTTCTAAAGTGAACATTAAGCTAAACAGTACAGACATTAAATTGCTCTTTCCCCACCCTCCTCTGCAGATCACATCCCTCATGGGGAGGCAGCCCTCCTGGCATCTCTGAGCCTTCACACGCGCGTGCAGGACTACAATTTATATGCAAATAACCCTGAGCCGCATTATCTGAGGAGTTGGTGCAGACACAGCACAGTTGTGACTGCCTGCGAAAATTAAAGGGGGTTCATCTGTATTCTGACACACGCGTGACTTAAGAGTACATTCAAAAGAGCAATTCATCACTGCTTTCAAATTAAACACTGGAGTTGCTGAGTGCCTAGGTTACGTGGAATGCCTCCCCGTTGATCACATAGGGCTGCCTTTCTACAAAGGCAACGAGATAGGAACTTCTCTGACTGTGGTTTTTCAATTAGTCCTGATGACAGTAGGTGACTGAAATAAAAGACTTGGTTTAATATGAACACAGCTAGTTGAGTGGAAAAGATACATTTATGATAGTACTAAGCACAACTGGATGACAATCTATATGCATTTCAGATTCTACTGACAGGAGAATGACCACATCAGCCTAAAATGCAAGAAAATTATCAACAGTGATTTACCAAACTGACATCACTCCAGAAGATTTTTTATTTTATTTTATTTTTTTGCAAAATCATCTTTCAAATATAAGGTTACTTTAAAATAATTCTTTGGTTAAAGTATAATGAAAATAAAAACTAGAAACTCCTCCAAGCCTTTCAATACAGGGTGAAAAATACCCTCTCTTTCAGCCATCAGATGGCCATTTAATCAGCCATTCAGATTCTATGAATCCAAATGTAATGGAAAACACTGTATTCTGAACTCCTTGCTAGGGTGAAGGAATGTGCTCCTAGCTACCATTGCAGTGAGAGAGAAGGAGCCTGGGAAAATGAAACCCCAGCTTGTGCATTAAAATGTGCCAATTATTCTAGTCCACGGAGGAATCGACGTGGCATTTTAAAATCACTGAAACCAAAGTCTATCTGTGAATAATACTGGGTTGTCAGCGGGATGATGTGGCACACGTGTGAGAGCAGCCGACTGTTTCAGACTTTCAAGCCCAGATTAAATCCTTTAATTTCATCTATTTCAGATAACTTTCTACATTAAAAAAAAAAATTCCTCTTACAAGCAACCATTTGCTGCTTCTGTCTAGCATTTCCTTCCATCTCCCCTCCCTCCTTTCTCCTAACTCCCCAAAATATTTGTTAATAAGCATCAGCCTCAGATCAAAAAGAACCAGCCTGAACTTTGAGTTGTGATAGACAGCAACTGAGAATTTTAAATGGATATGAAATCACATAATACAGTTGTCTTTTCTCTTTCGTATATACATAGATGCAATGTAATTTCCAAAGAATTTCTCAAATAGGGTCGTCCGAGTTTAGTTTTTCAAGTAGGTAAATGTGGAAAAGGAGAATTTCATGTGAATTGAGATCATTCAGGCCATTCTGATCAACAATCTGGGTCATCAGAGGAATTAACTCTTTCACTCAAGGTTTTCCACCTAAAATTATTCAGAAAATTATTTCAGATTTCTGCCTTCCTTTGCTCACACATAGGACTGCAGCCCACCTAAACCACCTATCAGGTCATCAAAGGCCTAAGTCCACAGAGAGGGGGAGAGAGGGTAAGTTCTGAACTGTCTTCTGTACAAGTACAGACGCTGCCCAGCACACACTGCTACACTTTTCAAGGAAATCGGAGATGAGATGTTCAAGCATTATTCTGAGCACTGAAAGCCCATGAAAATTGGTGGAGAATCTAATAAACATTATAGATCTGGTGACAGTGGACTTACCTCATTACAAATAAAAGAAGGACTGGCCATAATGTGACTTTTCTCTTACAACCTTTAATGTACTTCCCCCATTTTGAGCTGAAAACTTTTAATCAATCATGTCAGCACAGTTACTTCTAGATCCAGAAGATGGATCAGTGTGCAGTGCTGGAAGAAATCAAGGTTTGTTTCTTAAAATATAAAATTCATGACATCTTTCTCTAAGTGACTTAAACCCAGCAGTGATCCTCTTGCTAATTAACATACGTAGCCAGCATCCTTTCACTTCCTCCTGTTTTCAAGGATCATCAGATTCTGGTTTCAAATGGGAGCACAGATCTGTTTTTATATACCATGTGTTTTCTGCATTTGGGTTTTGAAGCTTATTTAATGCTACAATATACACTGATTTGTTTTACATGAATGCTCTCTTCAAAGGGCTGGGATTTCATTTTGCAGGTATATCCTACAGAGTGAACTACACCGTGCCAGACCACTGTCTGCTACCGTCGACAGTCAGCTAGTCACACAATTAACTAGGCATCAATAACTGATGTTTTGGTTTGATTGTCGTTTATTTTTCTTTTAAATAAACTCCCTCTAAATTCAGGAAGCAGGTGTGACGAGCTACCACAGGATGTGGGTGGTAGCTCCCAACTTTCCTCAAGTAGCCCTACCTACCTCTTTTAAATTATCATAGCAAAACAGACGAACCAACACGACAGCACAAGCAGCAGTGCGGTCGTGACTGTCATCATTTAAGTTCGTTCCCTGACTTCGCAGTACATCCCTGGCTGTGATGGACGCGTTTGTGGATGTTCTGTTCTGGTCGACATGTACTGCGAGTGTATGATGACCTGACCCTTGGTATGGTTTGGAAAGATGTCCATATTGCACAAGAATGAGCTTCTTGCTGACTCAAAGGATGTATCTGACATACATCTTTTGAAAATGTCAACATCCTTAACTGGTTAACATGGTCTAGACTCTTGGGGCAAAGGCGAGCAAATCGCAAATGATTCAGAAGTGCTGTGGCTTGTTAGGCTACAACACGAGTCACTCCAAGTCACTTGATGTTTTGCAAATTTGTTGCGCCTACAATTGAATGCTTCACACGTGCATCTTATCTTCCTCCTGAGTATCCAAAAGTGCTTTGGAGAGCAAAAATGCTTTCTCTCTCCATTTCACAGAAGCAAGAGGGTAGGACCGTAGCAAGAAGCTGCAGTCAGCTGTAGAGAAAATGTGATGGGTGGTACCGGTGTAAAGGTCAGGGTCCCCGAGCAGGGTCTCGAGCCAGCAGCACTGGTGTGTGGGTCGCACTGAGCGGTGAAATTGATGGGAAGCCACATGTTTCCTAGTAACCTTGAAGGAATCCTGCAGCTTGGCTTTCACTGGAGCACGGAGTCTAGAAGAAAATCCCATCCCCAGCCTGGCAGCTTGGAGTCCCTCCAGCTGGACCTTCCTGCATCCTTCCTGAGGGTGGGCTGGCGGCTCCCTCTGGGAGGACCCAGGCTCCTTAGCCAGCATATACGGAAGCGAGAAAAGACCCTCCATGGTAGCAGGTGCCCTGATGTAGGAAGACAATTCTCAAAAGGGTCCAGAGAGAATGAATTTTATCCCTGAATCAAGTCTTTCTCTTCTTGACACGGTCTCATCCTAAGAACTTTAAAGCCTGAAAGGTGCTGAATTCTTCTTTGTCCACTTAGGATGTGGTGCAGACTTCCCCACTGGTACTAAACACACACACACAGACACTTCTCCCCACGCCTTCCTCAAGCTGCTGCTTCTCGTTTGCTCGCCCGGTTACTCTTGTAGCAGGGTCTCTCTCCAGTTGAAGCCCCCAGTCGGTCCATGGGTCAGAGGGAGAATTGGTGGGTCTGTCAGCTGCCAGATTCCAGTTTCTCCTAATTCTTCACAGGAACAAAACCCCAAGTAGGGGATCTGAAGGAAGACAGAAAAAGAAGGGAAAATAGAAAACAGAGGCTGAGTGCTTTACTTTTTACCTGGATGAAGGAAAATTAAAAAGAATGAATGGGGGCTTTGCAGGCAAGCATCCCCTCCAAAATATCACTAAAGAAAATGAAATGGATACAACTGATCCTTTAGAAGGAAGAGTATTTACAATGCAAGAGGAGTCTTTGGAAGGGATTCGTTAAATGGTGGGCTCTCCTAGTATAGATAAGTAACTGTTTATAGATGCTTTCTTAATAGCGTGGGAGACAAAAGCAATCATGCATAAAGCTAAGGTGCTAAGAGTTCCTTCCCGATTGCAAGTCAGGCTGAAAATGCAGCTCAAAAGTTTCTGAAATTATACTCGGACAATGGGAAAGATTATTCAAGTTTTAAAAATGTTTCATCCTGCTTTATGTCTTATTATCATTTTTTTTTTGGCATGTGTATCTAACGTTCAAAACTGAAGCTCTGCCCTTCCTACCTTCAGTAGGCATGGCATTTCAAAACTTATTTGTGTGTGTGTGTGTGTGTCTGTCCAGAGCTGCATTTATGAATAAGACAAAAGTCTCTGCCCTCAAGCAACTTACAGACTAACAGGAAGGAATGACACATGAACAATCTTTTTAAAAATGAGAAAAGAATTGCAATCAAGTTTGAACCGGTTTCTCTGGGGACAGATACAGGAAGCATGTAACTCAGGCTGGAGGGAAGCATGAGTGGGAGGATGGCTGATGGAAAACCTTCCACAGGCAGGAGGAGGAGGAATCCAGATGTGCTAGTCAGCCTGGTGGATTTTCTGTCTTGCTGCCTTATTCCCAGGTTTGCCTTTCAGCCTCATCATTTTGACTCACTGCTTCCTTTGGCTTACCCGCCAGGACCTCCCTTCCAGCTGAGCTGTCTGATTTGGCCCACATACCTCTTCTTTGTCCAATCCACCGTCCCACAGGGAAATCCAGACAATTTGCTTATAATTCTTAGCTCCTTCCTAAATTTTAGCTCTTAGAAGCTAGATCTAGCTCAAACACATCTTTTTCTCTTACCCAAGGCCTGATAAAGTGCCTTAAACAGAGTGCCACTCAATACATCTCGGTTGAGTGAACCAATGTATCATCTTCCCAGCTCCATAGAACTTTGCTATCGGCCAGCACTGCACTATTCTGAAACTGTAAGGCACCACAGGCCCCTGAAACGCAAGTGGGGATTACCTTTCGGACCATCTGGACAAAGTCCTTGGAGTTCTGAGGTGACAGGCCTTGTAGTTGGCAGGTACATGCTTCCAGGGAAGATGCGTGAGCCACAATCAGGATGTTATTTCCTGGGGGCAAAAAAACAAGGACTGGAAAATCTGTTTCTATAAAGACACATGTAAACCTTGTAAGTACCTAAGTCAAGTTTTCCAGGGAGGGGCAAACATTCTCAAGAAATAAGACAATCTGGCCAAGCAATATTTTGATGCTTTGTAGTGTTAAGGCAGGCTGATGTCATTAAAAAAAAAACACTTTTAATCTTAGAGTAATTTGATGCACAGGTTACAAATATATATTTTACATATTATATATGTGTGTGTATAGTTTATATACACTGTATATACACATTATGCAATATGTACCTATGTATACAGGTACATGCCAGGGAGGTCCCAAGTATTCTTCACCCCACTTCTTCCCATAGCAACACCTTGCCTAACTAGAGTATACTCTCAAGAATAGGAAATAAACACTGGTACAGTCCACATAGCTTTATTCAGATTTTTCCAGGTTACCCAAGTCTATCACACATGCAGCATTTTGTAACCACCACCTCAATCAAGATACAGTAGCGTTCTAAGTCTTCAGGGCTCTCTGCTATTACCTCTAATGCAGTTTTCGATGTGGCCACTTGTAGAACTGTGAGCACATGAGACTTTCTGGTTCATAGAACATGCTGGGTTTCTTTACAGGGGGAATGGGTGGTCCTACAGGGGTGGTAATGAAGTGAGTGGCTTACAAGTGGTAACTGAAATGTGGGGACCATCCACAGTACTGTTAACCAGGGCTCCCCACTGTTAATATTCTGGTATATGTAAATCCAGCCTTTGCTCTATGAAGATGAATATCTTTAACTTTTTTTTGGCGGGGGGTGGGGGGGCGGGGAGGTGCTGAAAATGGGCACTCTTTTGTAACCTGCCCTCTTTACTAAAAATACTATAGTCTTACATATCATTAAATACTGAGTTCAAGGCCTATAAAATTCAGTGGCAGACTTGAGTTATAGAACACTGCTCTTGGTGGCAGCGATGATGGTAGGTGTGTTTGTGTAGGTGTGTTCATGCTCCTGGATCAAATTACAGGCAAAACTGTGTTATGCTGAAGAATTTATGGAAATTATAATAGGGAACCTCCTTCTGAGAGTGCAAGATGTATTGCTGAGATACAAAATTCTGTTATTTCAAATAGCAACTAAGTCTGATGTATTTCCATGGAATATCTAGCATTTGAAGTACTCAGAATATGACAAATTTTACATGATATGACAAATTTTACATGAAAGTATCTGCAAGAGGGTCTAGACATATTTTTCTTTCCTATTACATGAGTTTGACAAAGCATGCTGAGCCATCCTGAATAGCTGACTAACCGTGATGGAGAAATGATCACAGATTTAAGTATGGAGTCCGAGGTTAACACCTACCTTTACTTTTACATTCGCTTATGATTTCCTTTGTTACTTGGAAACTTCTACTGATATAGGTGTCATAGGATTCTGAAACCACTAATTTGCTGACTGGAATGTGAGGTCTGCAATAGAAAAATGAACCAAGGCATTGAAAACATTTTGCTCTCAAGACAAAGCAACTGACGTTACTCTCAGCTTTATTTCAAGACCTTTCGAAAGTTCCCATGTTTCTGTTTACCCTAGAAAGGATGGAGGCATAGGAAAGCGTATTTCTACCATGCAGAAGTGGGGTTCAAATGTGCAGGATGTACAGAAATGAATGCCATGTGTGCATGGGGTCAAAGTGACCAGCTGAAAAGTGAAACATTCAGTGCAGGTTTCCCTTGCAGGATGGCCCAGAGCAGCTGAACTGCCTTTACTGGCAGTCTGTCCTAGGTCACCCATGTAAGAGGAAGCAAAGCAGAGGTTAGATCTCTTTATTTAAGTAATCGGAGATTTCCCAAGCCTCTGTAAGCTTACACACGATATATAAGCAGTAACACGGTCTAAGTTTAAGGTGTACAAACTACTGATTTGATACATTTATACATTCAAAACAAAAAGGCACAAACTTAGTTATAAGATGAATATATTCTGGGGATCTCATGTCTGAGCTGACACCTCCATCATGTCACATAATTACCATTTTCTTTTTTATGGTGAGAACATTTACTCTCCTAGCAACTTTCAAGTATATAATATAGTATTGCTAACCACAGCCACAGTGCTGTACATCAGATCCCCAGAACTCTCCATCTGGTAACCCTAAGTCTGCACCCCTTTGAGCAACCGCTCCCTGTGGTCACATGGGATGTCCGCGGTGTCCATGCTGCTCTACTGTCTCTCTGAGTCTGGCTCTTTTAGGTTTCGCACCTGTGATATGTCAAACTCTTTCTGGGAGATCTTGTTTTCAGTTCCTTTGGATATAACCCAGGAGTGAGGTTGCTGGGTCATATGGTAGTCCTAGTTTTTATTTTTTGTGGGCCCTCCATAGTGTTTTCCATAGTGGCTGTCCTAGCTGACGCTGCCCCCAACAGTGCGCGAGGCTCCCTTTTCCCCATCTCCTCGCCCCCACTTACCATCTTGTCTTTTTTTTTTTTTTTTTTTTTTTGATGATAGCTGTTCTAACAGGCGTGAGTGAGATCTCTCTGTGGTTTTGATTTGCATTTTTCGCAATGATTAGTGATGATGAATGTCTTTTCATGTACTTCTTGGCCATTTGTATGTCTTCTCTGGGAAAAAATATCTATTCGGTTCCTCTGCCCACTTTTTAATCAGATTGTGTTTTAGCTATTGAGTTGCATCAATTGTTCACATATTTTGGATGTTAAGTATATGACGATATCAAGTATATGATCTGCAAGTATCTTCTATTCTGTATCTTATCAGGTATGTATTTTACAGATATCGTCTCCTATCCTGTAGGTTGCCTTTTCATATTGTTGTTTCTTCTGCTTTATAGAAGGTTTTTAGTTTGACATAGTCTTCCTTATTTTGTTTTTTTATTACTTACGCTTTTGGTGTCATATCTAAAAAAATCATTGTCAAAGAGCTTTTCCCATGTTTTCTTCAGGTGTTTTATGGTTTCAGTTCTTTAAATTTTTCATCCATTTTGAGTTAATTTTTGCGAGTGGTGTAAGATAGGGGTCCAATTTCATTCTTCTGTATGTGGTTATCCAGTTTTCCCAACGTCACTTTTAAAAAAATGATTTACTTATTTTTGGCCGCGCTGGGTCCTTGTTGCTGTGTGCAGGCTTTTCCCTAGTTGCGGTGCGTGGGCTTCTCGTTGCTGTGGCTTCTCTCGTTTCAGAGCACGGGCTCTGGGTGCACGGGCTTCAGCAGCTGTGACACGTGAGCCCAGCAGTAGTGGCGTCCAGGCTTAGTTGCCCCACGGCGTGCGGGATGTCCCGGAGCAGGGACCAAACCAACCTTCCCTGTGTTGGTGAATCTTTAACCACGGGGCCACCAGGGAAACCCCCAGCATCACTTACTCAAGTCTACCCTCTCTCCATTGAGTATTCTTGGCTCCCTTGTCAAATATTTGAGGGTTATTTCTGGGCTCTCAGTTCTGTTCCATTGGTCAGTGTGTCTGTTTTTATGCCAGTTACTATAGCTTTGTAGTATAACTTGAAATCATGAAGTGTCATGTCAGGTTTATTTTGGCTATTAACATCTATCGTGGTTCCATACAAATTTTAGGATTGTTTCTTCTATTTCTGTGAAAAATACCATTAGAATTTTGATAGGAATTATGTTTGATCTATCGATGGCTTTGGGGAGTATGGACATTTTAACAATATTATTTTTTCTGACCAGAGAGTGTAGGACACACCTTTGTATCTTCAGTTTTTACCTAAGTTTTGTAGTTTTAAGAGTACAGATCTTTCCACCTCCTTGGTTAAATTTATTCCTAAGTATTTTACTGTTTCTGGTGCTACTGTGAATGGGTTTGTTTTATTTCTATTTCATATGGTTGAGGTTAGTATATAAAAATACAGCTGACTTCTTTTTGTTGTTGTTGAAATTGTTAGTTGACTTTTTAAAATGTATTGTTTTAAAAATTTTATTGGCATATAGTTGACATACAGTTTTAGTTGAAGGTGTACAGTGATTTAGGTATACATGTATTTATTCCTTTTCAGATTCTTTCTTACATATTATTACAGAATATTGAGTTCCCTGTGCTATATAGCAGTTCCTTGTTGGTTATCTATTTTATATATAATAGTGTATATACGTTAATCCCAAGCTCCTAATTTATCCCTCCCTCCCCCCACTCCCTGTTTCTCATTTGGTAACCATAAGTTTGCTTTCAAAGTCTCTATTTCTGTTTTGTAAATAAGTTCATTTATACCATTAAAAAAAATCAGATCCACATATGAATGATATCATATGATATCTTTCTTTGACTTACTTTGGGAGCTTCTATGGTGGCTCAGATGGTCAAGAATCCACCTGCAATGTAGGGGCACAGGTTTGATCCCTGGGTTGGGAAGATCCCCTGGAGAAGGGCATGGCAACAACCCACTCCAGTATTCTTGCCTGGGAAATCCCATGGACAGAGGAGTTTCACTTAGTATGATAATCTCTAGGTCCATCCATGTTGCTGCAAATAGCATTATTTTGTTTTTTTTTTTTAAAGTGTCTGGCTTTACATTTAGGTCTTTGATACATTCTGAATTTCCTTTTGTGCATCACTGACTTCTGTATGTTGATTTTGTATCCTGCAACTTCACTGAATTTGTTGATTAGTTCTGACAGTTCTAGGATTTTGTATGTATAACATCGCATCATCTGCAAACAGAGTTTTCTTTCTTTCCAACTTCCATGCCTTTTATTTATCTTGCCTAACTGCTCTGGCTAGAACTTCCAGAACTATGTTGAATAGCAGTGGTGAGAGTGGCCATCTTTGTCTTGTTCCTGATCTTAAAGGAAAGCTTTCAGTCTTTCACTGTTGAGTATATTAGCTGTGGGCTTGCCATATATGGCTTTTATTATGTTTACATATGTTCCTTCTGTACCCAATCTGTTGAACATTTTTATCATGAAAAGATGGTATATTTTGTCAAATGCTTTTTCTCTATTGAGATGATCATATAATTTTTATTCTACTCAATGTAGTATATCATATTTATTGATTTTTACATATTGAACCATCCTTGCACCCCAGGGATAAACCCCACTTGGTCATGGTATATGATCCTTTCTGATGTGCTGTTGAATTTGGTTTGCTACTGTTTTGTTGTTGAGTATTGACTGGTAGTTCTTTTTTCTTCCAGTATTCTTATCTGGTATCAGGGTAATGCTAGCCTCATAAAGTGAGTTGGGAAGTTGTTAAGGATAGGTTTTAAAAACAGATGTTAAGTCCATTGGGTTTGTGAGCTAATAACCCTTCACCAGTCTTTCCTTTTCTTTCTTAGTTTTAACAGAGACCGCATACCTGGCCCTAGGAGAAGCCCAGAGAACATAAAGATGAGGAGAACCCAGTTTCTGTGTTTGGGGTGAGTAGGCTATTGATGTAAATGATAGTTAGGACATAATGTACATGGCATATAACAGGATGTTCAAAGTAGGGCCCTCTGATCCTGGTGACCCTGAATGTCTTCAATCCCAGTCGCTTCTGTCTGCTTCCACCTTCCTTTACTATTTAGTTTTCTGGGCTATGAGATGTTTATCTTGTTTTTTTAAAGTACAACTATATGATATTTTCTGCTTCCTTGTCTTTTGTTGTTGGTATTTAGTGCACGGAGGAGCTAGTGTGTTCTTGAAGTGAATTCTCATGGCATCTTCATCAGCAGGCATTGCTGCTGCTAAGATTTATTGAGAGGTTCCCATGTGTCAGCCTCTGTGCAAAGCACCCGTGTTCTTTGAACATATCCCATCTAGCAACACTTTTGAAAATTCTGAGTTTATGGATGACAAAAAGAAGGTTTGGAAAGGCTACAGATGACCTGTTTACATCATTAGAACTCTTAAGAGCAGGGAATTGAACCTGAGGCTGAACTTGATGCCTGTTAAAGTTATCTTCCACCCTGGATGGCTTCTGACAGTGTTCTCCTCAAAACTGTCCTTCTGTGAACTTGGGCTTACTGTCTGGAGAGGAGGGATGCTGTTCCATTTGAAGGAAACCCGCTCTCAATTAAATAACATTCTCATAGCAAGCATCTCTCTCCTAGGAAACCACCTTCTGAATTTCATAACACCCTGGGGAATAGGGAGAAACACGATGCTCACTAGGGATGTGCCTTGGTGTTCAGAAGCAAAGCCTTTCTGCTCCTCCTTCCTCTCATCCAGTTCCATTACCGTTCACCACACCTGGTCTCCCAGGAATGCCCCCAGCACTCTTGACAAAAGGCCTCTTTGTATGGCCCAGGAGTCACTGCAGGGGAAACTACACAGTAATGTATACAATTTGTATAAGTGAAGAGTTGGGAGATGCTGGGATCCAGTTCCTTTTGATCAGTTCTTGCCTTGAAGTTGAAGCTGTGAATGGCTTCCCTGTTTGAATGGGTCCCGATGAGGATGGGACCGTCACAGCTTTCTCACTCCCGTCAGCAGCATGCTTCCAGCCATACCTGCAGGACCCACATACTGTTCTCCAACCACCAACTAGACTGGAGCCCAGATCTCTGGGTACTCGGGTAGTATCCTTGGAACAGTATTCTTCCCAGTATACTCTCTACTCCCCAGCCTACTCTGGTCCAGGCTAGAAGAGTAGGCTTCTGCCCTGAGTCCCACACCAAAGTATAACTTGTTGTTTCTCTAAGACTCCAGATCCAAAGCTCCACACCCCCTTTCTGCTACCTCCCCCAGTCATCAGGGTCCTATTCTAAAGCCCCATCCAACTGGTGTGTATTTCATTTTTTCTGTCTTGGTGCTTCCCACCCAGCTCCACTGGGGCAGCTTTCTATATTTAGATGGGTCTTGTTACCCGTGGATGAGGCTTGTTACCAGCCTGAAGCCACCTTTCAGCATCTCTTCCCTCCTGTTCAAGGTGATATGGATCTAGAAGCCGTGCCTGCTTGACTTACAATACTCTGGCTATTGGTCCTTGCCTCTCTGCCCACCACCATGTTTCTTCAATCATTTGGGTACCACTACTTGCTTTAAAAGAACTGCTCACTTGACATAATTACTTTCAGAGGGAAATTGACTCTAGGGACTATGCCTCTCATGCTTGATGGGCGAGTTTCACAACTAATTTATAGAATTAGATGCTTAACCTCACTCCCCTCCCCCAAACACAAAATGGTTACATTTTGATTTTCTGTAGAGGAAAAGAAAATCTGGAATGTGAACCATGTCCTGACCCCAGGGTTGGCATTCACCCTTCTGTTCATACTACTGATGGGGTATGTGTGAATAAGCTTGGGAAGAACTGTAGGATGCACTTAAGGGGGATGGACTGAAGACACGGCCTGAGAGGGGCTGGGTGGTACATGAGGAAAGTTATTTCACCCATGTTGGCAGTAACCTGCTCTCTTTCCAGGGCATAGGGATGATGGCTGTTGGCGTGAGGACAGGACAAAATGTGAATTATTTCAGCAGGGGATCTGATTGATTTAATCTTATTTCTGAGGAATTCTCATTCTTCATATTTATTAATGAAGGGGGTTACCTGAGGTCTTTGCAGAGCCAAAAACGAGGATGGAAGAAAAGATAACCCTCTCAGACCTTAGCCAGAAACTGGCATTGCTTTGAGGTTTGGGTAAGTATTTGAAGTGAAAGGTCATGGGATGTCACAAGGAAGAAAGCTCTGCTTTCTTAGTCAAGAATTGTTCCAGATTTTGTCTTAAGAACTATGAATTTAATTCCCCATGGTAATGGTGAGTATCTATCCTTCCTGAAAGACATTTTAGAAATGCTCGAGTGGATTTCTTTTTTCTTACACTCAACCTGAAACTTTACTTCAGACTGACAAGGTAATAACAACAACTAACAAAAATATTTAAACCAAATATAGGGTGAGGAAAAGCTCATTGCTCACTAAAAATAGTTAAAATATGGCTTGTTGTTATTGTTTAGTCACTAAGGCATGTAATAACACAAAAAGCCTTTTCTATCACGTCACTAAGAAGCGCTGAGTGGATTTCTGATGGTTAATGTACTTATGTTACAACCTATAAATATTTCTTCTCAATAACAGTCTAATGGAAAAAGCAAAGGACTACTATAAAGCTAATTACACAGTGCTTGCCACGAAGAAAATGATCAATAGAGGTAAGTTATTATTATTGTCAGATGCGTCCACTACATGGGTAACTTTCAGAGGTCACTGAGCTCTCTCAGATATGGAAGTGGCTAGCTGCCATCCTGGGGTTATGGTGGCAATGAATAAAGAGAATTAAAAGTACTTTGAAAAATCGAAAGTGACAATCCAAGTCAAGGCACTGCAATTTCCCTTATTCCCCAACAAACTTCTGAACTGCTTGATCGTCAGCTGGTGTGTGCTTCTGGCATTGCAAATGGTTTTATTAGCCACTGAAATGGATGCAGTAAAATCAGACAACCCTAGTGAACGTGCGTCAGAGGGAGACATACTCCATAGTAATGCCAAACACAAAGGAATGCTGATTCTCCAATTTTTTTTTTTTTTTTTAATTGTAGCTTGACTTCCACCAATATGGACAACTGTCTGGGCTACATCCGGTCCTTCATGCCCTTACCTGGCCTGGTGAAGAGTACTTCCACACTGACCTCAGGGAAACAGAGGTTTCAGAGAATTACCTGTAGGTTGTATCAACACTTAGGTTGGCTGCTGCTAGCTCTGATGGAGGTATCCACGCAGGTAAGGTGTTCCCAGCAACCCATTTTGTCCATTCAAATAAGCCAGGCTCCACTCGGATCTTCAAGTGATTTTCCTGTTGTAAACCTTAGAGATAAAATGAAGATGAACAAAGTAGAAACATTCTGATAAATCTTCTCTTTCCTGTCGGATGCTACATATAGCTTAAAGATGGTAGAAGCATGCAGGTTCAGACAAGGGTTTTTCATCGCTGTAATCATAAACACGTGAGTATATTCTGGTGACACCACCAGGATGTGTGAGCACTCTGAATGGTTTCCGATTTTTTAAAAGATCATTATTTATATAGTTTGTACAGCTCTGGGACTACTATAATTCTTCTTTCTAAAGTCAGTTCCAAGATGTTCTTATCAAGAAACTTCAGAAATTCTTTAGCATTCATTATAATAGCTTACATTATATTTGCATGTCATATATTCATTTTCTCTACTAAAGTGTTGAATATTTGCCAATGCACAACTCCTGTGTTTTATGATAGTGTGACTGTTCTTGGAGTAGGAACTGGCTCTGTTTAACTCTTTGTATTGCATTTAGCCCAGTTTTTCTGTGCAAATGGAACAGATAATGCATTTGAATACATAGATGCATTCTGGCTTAAAGTAAATGAATAGACGTCTCAAATATAGTGTAATTTCCTTGCTGGCTCAGCTATTTGTGGCTTATTTGTTGTTTGGTACAAGTAAACAGTCAAGGCTGTTTCTTCTAGTTTGTCTTTCAGTGAAATGAGAATAGAGATTCCTGTAACACAGGCCTCTGTGGATTTTAGGGCAAAGGCTGAATATCTTTATATAACAATGGTGCTTTTGAAGTTACTCCAATCAAGTAAAACAAGGATGATTCGTATTTCCAGACACCTAGGAGAACTACTGCTGCTGAAAAGGAGAAGCAGACAGAGCAGAGTGGGAGGAGACAATTTGTTTTAGTGCCAAAAAAAAAAAATCGTGTGCTGTAGGCTCTAAATCATTGCCAGACAACAACATTTTACAAGCCTGCAAATCACTGAAGAGAGCTTTAGATGTTCAAGAAAAACATTATCTGTATATTCTCTTCATCTTGCTTCCGCTATCAGAGTATGATTTTCGGACTTTTGCAAAGTCATCTTCTGAAAGGATCATTGCTAAACATCTCAAATTCAAAACTTCCAATTGGCTGATGTTCGCCTGAATCTAGGGTAATCTATTAGTAAGTGTTGGATTGTCTAGTGATGGAGGGATGGACTAGCTGACCTTCATCAAGTCTCACCTTTCAAGATGTTGTATGCAGTCTGGACGCAGCGCAGGGAAGGGGAGCAATAGACGTGGTCGATGATGGTGTTACTCTCCAGTAAGGCTTCCCCTGCAAAGGAAACCACAGAAGAATCAATCTGATAATTTACACAGCCTCAGCATGACTCTCAGTGTGGAAGAGAGGATGCCAGGCAGACCCTGCAAACCTCTCTTCTCAGGTGGGGGCTCAGGTGGGGCCAGCAGTTTCAGTCTCATTTTCTTTTAATTGACTGATTTTTGGCTGTGCTGGGTCTTCGTTGCTGCTCGGGCTTTTCTCTAGTCGCACTGGTCAGGCTTCTGACTGCAGTGGCTGCTCTTGTGGAGCACGGGCTCTAGGTCGCTTGGGCTTCAGCAGTTGTGGCACGTGGGCTTAGCTGCTCCACAGCCTGTGGGATCTTCCTGGATCAGGGTTGCACCTGTGTCTCCTGCGTTGGCAAGTGGAATCTTAACCACTGAACCATCAGGGAAGTCCCAGTCTCATTTTCAACAACTCTCCTGGCCAGTATTTCTATGGAAGACCAAGGGACACACCCCTTCTTGTCTTTCGCTTTCTGTCTCTCTGGTCCTTACAAGCAGTAAAATGCCCATCTTTCTCTCCTGGATGAAGTGCAAACACCTTACCATGGTGGTCAAAGTCTTCCACAGACTTTTCTGTCCCCAGCCCACCAGTCTCTGCTCACAATCGATGCTCTAGAAACAAGACGGCTTATTTCCTCTGTACTCTAGATGCTGCTTCTCACATCTATGACTTGATGTTGATCCTCCCACTGAGATGCCTTCCTGCCCTCCTGCTAACTTCTACTCTCTTCTGGGCTTATGTCTTCTTTTGTGCTCCCATAACATTTTGTACATAGTTGCATTCTTGAATAAAGCACACACTCTATGATATTCATCCACTTACAAGCTTCCCCGAGGGTGGGGACTCATGCTTAGATCCCTAATACCTGGCGTAGTGCCTTGCACAAGGTAAGTGATCAAACCATGTGTGTTAAATGACTGAATGGGACGAGGCTGCTGGCTCTGCGTGGCGGGTAAGGACCAGACCTGCCAACAGCTGAGCATCCTGGAGACCGATTGGCCTCTATACTCTCAGCCACCCCTGGGTGCCTCCTCCTCACCCTCCCGCAAGAAGCTGACCTACCTGCCATGCTGAGCCTGACCTTGCCCCATCACTAGGCCACACACCCCTCCATAGGGATTCTACCTTGTTCACGTTGTTAAACCAACCCAGTGCCCTGAACCTAATGGTTACTTAATAAATCTCTTTTGAATTGAGTTAATGCAGTGTAGTAAAGCCATCAGCAGTGTCCTTGGCATATCTGCTGGAGCCAGTCTTTGGAAGAAGTAGCCAGAAAAGGCTATGTGGTCACTCTGGGACACTTACCCACGAGTCTGGCTTGCATACACCCAAACACCGTGATTGGAGCATCTTTCTCGTAATCCCGGAAACCGCCGCTCCGCTGAGGTAAGCTGTGAGGCATGTTTAGGTTGGTGCGTATGTAGCGGCCTGGAAAGAAATGTCAGACCAAGGCGACGTGAGTTTCTTGTTTCCTTAGGACTTCTAGTGCTGATCCTGCTGGCCTCTCCACTTCCACTCCCTTTCACCAGAGACTGAACTGAGCTCTCTAGAAAATACTGACACTCTTCCTTTGGCAGAGTGTCTTCAAATCCATGCTTCCATTCTGCTGACAAAAGTAACAAGAGCTTAAGTCTTTTTGTCTTAATAACTAGTATTCTTTTTTCTTTTTAAAGTCTTTTATTGAATTTGTTACAGTATTGCTTCTGTTTTATGGTTTTTTTTTTTTTTTTTTTTTTGCCACAAGGCATCTGGGATCTCAGTTCCTGGACCAGGGACTGAACTTCCAGCTCCTGCATTTGGCAGGCTCAGTCTTTACCACTGGACCCGCAGGGAAGGTCCCACGAGATGGTTTTTAAGTGAAAGTAACAACCAGACACCCCAAAGCAGGTCGGATTCTCTGAGATGCAAGCCTATCTTAGACAAATGAAAATGGAACTAAATAAGCCAGGGTAACTTACTGGAAGGAGTTCTGGACCTGGAATCAGGACACCTGCATCTGCCTCTGTCCTATGGCTCTGGGCAAAACATCTGCCTTTTTTGGTCCATGGTGTCCCAGTTGATAGACAGGGGAGAGAGAATTGTCCTCGCCTCCAAACACTCCAGACTATCAGGAAGGACTTACAGTGTAACAGGTAAGAGGCACTTTCTACAACACAATGACTCCATCTAGATAAATGTAGCTTGCCTCTGCCCCCTAGAGGCTGTGAGAGGTATGCCAGTGCGGAGCAGGCCAACCAACCACTCACCTTTGGCATCAAAGCACTGGGATAGCCAGTACTTCCCAAACACGACATCCATCCTCTCACCATGCCGACACACGAAGAGGCATCTCTTCTGAGGGCCAGGCTGGCTGCTGATCCTCAGAGGCTGCGGACAAAGAAAGGCTGTAAGTGAGAGTGGGGCACACAAGGTAGTAGACATGTCTCAGGGCTGGGTGCCGGGTGAGCCGGGCTCTAGAATAAGTCTCACTGATGTTTAATTGGAATAAGCCCCGTAAGTACCCTGGATTTAAGCTGGTCTGTTTATAAGATGGGGGTGGTAAGCCTCATTTACTGACCTCAAAAGCTATTCTGAGGCTTAAATGAGATGAATTGCAGGTGCTCTGCAAAATGAGAAGGGTTATGAAAATGGTTGTATCGTTACTGTTGCTGTTCATTAACACCCAGCTACTACTGAACAGGAAGGCAACCTGAGTTACATACAGCTCAGAGGCAAAACTAGCCAGTATGGAGAGACGCCATCTAGAGGACAGCTTCTTCCCCTAAGGAGATGCTTCATCAGGAGGCGAGAACTTTTATTACCACAAATGCCCCTGCCTCATCTCCCCTACATGGTGGTGAGGCCACATGGTCCATAGTCTCCTCCAGCCAGAAGGTCCTGCTTTGCCAGTTCTAATCACAGGTAGGCTCTGTCGTCCAGCTGCCCACATGACGGTGTTCCTGGAAATGGCTTGGGGAGGACAGCAGCTACCTCTGGGTGATGAAATCGGCAAGTCCAGTCAAAGGCTTGTCTGAATGACCCTGATTTCTATCACTGCTGGGTGGGTCCTTGCAGATGTTTCTAGATTTCTTCTTTCTGTTGGGGGCAGCTCTTGCCAGCTTCCTCAGGGGCTGTCAACTCCTGTGGGGTTGGCATTCCAGTACACACACTTTGCATGTGCTTCCTGTTGCCCTGGCAAGGCTGGTATGTGGGATGGTGGCGTGGTCTTTCCCACTGCCTCTCCTACTGTTTCCTAACTCAAGTTCCGGACTCCAGCCACTGTCAGCTAGTCTCTTGTTCCCTAACACACCTGAACTTTTAATTGGCTTTGTATTAATGTATACTGTTCAAAACCACCCTTCCTCTGGAATGGATAAAGGTGTGGTACACATATACAATAGAATGTTACTCAGCCATTAAAAAGAGTGAAAGAATGCTATTTGCCACAACATGGGTGGACCCAGAGATTGTCATACTAAGTGAAGTCAGTCAGACAGAGAAGGAGAAATACGGTATGACATCCCTTATATATGTGGAATCTGAAAAGAAATGATACAAATGAACTTATTTACAAAAGAGAAAACAGACATGCAGACTTAAGAGAACAAACTTATGGTTGCCAGGAGGAACAATGTGGGGAGGGGATAGCTAGGGAGTTCGGGATGGATGTGTGCGTGTGCATCCTAAGTCACTTAAGTCGTGTCCGACTCTGTGTGACCCCATGGACTGAAGCCCGCCAGGCTCCTCTGTCCATGGGGTTCTCCAGGCAAGAATACTGGAGTGGGTTGCCAATTCCTCCTCCAGGGGATCTTCCTGACCCAGGAATAGAACCCACATCTCTTATATCTCCTGCGTTGGCAGGCAGGTCCTTTACCACTAGCGCCACCTGGGAAGCCCTTGGGATGGGTGTGTACACTCCGCTGAATTTAAACTGGGTAACCAACAAGGACCACTGCATTAGCACAGGGAACCCTGCTCGATGTCATGTGGCAGCCTGGATGGGAGCGGGGGTTTGGAGGAGAATGGATACATGTATTTGTATGGCTGAGTCCCTTTGCTGTCCACCTGAAACTACCACATTGTTAACTGGCTATACTCCAAAATAAAAAGTTCTTTTAAAACCCAAAACCTCCTTCCCCCAACTCCCCCATCCTGCAGCCTTTCTGGCATATCTCAGACATACACTGAGCACTCACTATGTGCCAGGTACTGTACTAAGAACCGTATTCTTATTTCCTTTAATCTTCACAATGCCCTGGAAATAGATACTTCAGGTGACCCTTGAACAACTTGGGTTTGAACTGCACGGGGTCCAACTAATACACAGCTTTTTTTTTTTTTTTCAAAAGTAAATACTACAGAACTCTACGATCCACAGAGTGTGGAATCGGAGGTTGCAGAATGGTGGATATGAGGGTACCAAACTGGGTAGATGGAGGGCCAGCTCTAAGTTACAGTTAGATTTTCCAGCCCTTGGAGGTTTGGCACTCCTAACCCCTGGATTGTTCAAGTGTTCACTGTGTTACTTCTTTATAGATAACACGTCCCTTGCTCTGCGGAGCAGTCTTCCTTACTAGTCTAGACCCAGGAGCTGGTAATCATTGTCAGTGCCACCCATCTGACTCTTCTTAAATTTTTGTCCATCTTTTAGGATCGTGTGCCCTGAGAGATCGGTAACCCTTTCAGGACAGAAAAGTCAATGCCTCACCCTTTGTGAAAAAAGGTGCTCAGTGCCTCCTGAGCAGAGTTGAGGATGTGGCCCTGACGGTCAGCCCTACCTGGGTGGGCTGGCAGATGATGGTGAGGGGCGTCACGTCCCCCAGGCCCTGGTCCTCATACTGCCGCCTCTCCAGGATGCCGTCCCCAAAGGAGAGCGCGTTGGAAGAGGACGTGTTTAAGATGGAGTAAGAGCTGCGGAGGGAGACAAGGAAGATGTTAACTGAGGAGGAACATCTTTTTAAAATGTTTTCATTGAAGTATAATTGACAATATTATATGAGTTTCGAGTACACAACACAGTGATTGGGTATTTTTATAAGGAACGCCCTGTTTCATACTGGAGTCTTGCTTAATAAATTAGGGGTGGATGGATTTCCGTGCTTGGAACAGATGTGTTCATCCCTCTGGGCAGGGATGGGGCCTGCGATGCTGTGCTTATTCGGGTGCCATGGGCCTGGCTGGCACCAGAGGCATGCTGCAGAATAATGAGGTATCAATTCTGTACCATTGTTTCCAGCTCTTTTCCTGGCTCCAAAGAAATAAACAATTCCTGCTGCCTTTAATCTTTTCCACAGTGATTTCCATCTGAACTGACAAAGGAGAAGGAAGATTCTGCCCCTCCCTACCACTTTGCCTGTGGCTCCGAGTGAAGCCACAGAAGTCCCTGGCCATCACCCCCTATGCCACCTCCTTCCGTCCCCAAACCCCTCTCCGTCTCAATCACACCTCCATCAAGAGGACTAAATACAGTATTTTTCCAGAGGACACCATTCTCACCAGCTGTGTGGAGCTATGAGCCAAGAGTTCTTGTTTCTGGATGTAACTACAGAAGCCCCCCAAAGAGGTCTTGCTGAAAGACAGGCAGCAGATCATGCCATGTTTAAATTATTCTGATTAGCAAAGCTTCCAAAAAGCTTTATCTAATAAAACACTGCAATTCAAATATGGTTGTTAGGCAAATGCAACGGACAGCTCCTCCTGCATCAATGGGTGGTGTCAAGGGAGAACATTTTAACTTTAAATTTCTTGCTACTTTATAATCAGGGTAAAGTTCCGTATGTACAAAACAGCACTCAATCTAACACAGCTATTAGCTTTTTGGTTATTCTTTTTGTTATTTCTAAGGAAATCTTGTGCCACTCACAGTCTCATAGACTGGCTGTTTTCATTTTAAACGGAGACCCTCCTAAACATCACAGAATTAAAGAAAATTCAGTTTCATTGTCTGATTCATCAAAGCTCCAGGGCCTGAAATGTCTGGATCTATGGAATCCTCCTGACATCATGCTTGTACATGTTTCCTAATTTCTGCACTGTATTCCAGCTGTGAAGACGCTGACTGGATGCCTTCTCCTTCAGCTCAGCTGGCAAGGAGGCAGCCGGCCTCCTCTTCTCAGGCATCACTGGAATCAAAGGCCCCGACTCCCTGAGACAGCGTGAGGCTGACAGTTCCAGTCAGACCGCAGTCTGATGAGGTGCAGAGAGGACGATGTACCTGACACCCGTAATTACCATGGAAACACCTCCCAAGGACACATCAGACCTGGGGGTCAGCTGCGGAGGAGGACTGCTTAGCCCACTCCAACTCAGAGGCTTCCGCCAATTGACATGTGTCTGGAGATACTCAGGACCAGGCGAGGTGCTCTCGCAAAGGTGGTAGGAAAATGTTTCCTTAGGAGGGTCTCAGAAAACTTGAGAAGGACAGAGGAAGAAGAGTCGTGAAGGGTTGCTGACCCCCCAAGTCCCTGCCTGATGCTGGAATCCCCTCTGCAACTTCTTAGCAAGTCAGCAGGTGCTACTTGAGGAGCCCTGTGACTCTCCCTCCCCCAGGCTACCTGGGATTAGGAGTGAAACGAGACTATCTGATAGCCTCTCTGAATCATTTCCACTTCTGGGGTAAATAGGAAAGCACCACGCTTCTATAGGATCACTGCAGTGGAAGGGACATCTGGTTTGGTGAGCGTGTAAGAGAGGACTAGGAAAGACAAGTCAGAGAAAAAGAATAACCATAAAGCTAATGGCTGTTTTAGACCCAGTGCTGTTTTATACATGGCACTGATCCCTAAGAAGCAGTGTTCACAGATACCTATGAGGGAAATGCAATTGTTATCTTCATTTCATAGATTAGCAAACTGAGGCTCAGAGAGGTCATGCAACTTGGCCAAGGTCACACAGCTGGTGCATGGAGAGTTAGGATTTGAATTTAAGACTACTAGAATAAAAACTCAAATTCGTAATTATGGCACCCTAACACCTAATACTTAGTATGTCCCCATTCTCAGCCGGGTTGGCTGTGGAAGCTGATAGTGAAATTTCAGACATAGTTCCCAAAATAAAGGGAAGTGACACACTAGCCTCCTGTGGTCCGTGGACTGGACGCTGAGGCTGCCCCTGCTTCGGCTGAGCTCTGGCCCCGGCAGGAGCGGTCTTGATACAGAGACCTGCACGAGGCCAGCAGGAATCCCCCTGCATGTACTCCTTCCACAGCGAGCCCTACTGGTAAGAATGATCTGGGAGCTGGATATCATCAAATCTTTTGATTACGTTTCTTCACAAATACTGTGCTTCACTTGTTTTTTTATAGGCATAAAATGGTTACTTTGGGGACTTCCCTGGCGGTCCAGGGGTTAAGACTCTGAGCTTCCTGGATTCAGGCGGTGGGACAGGAGCTCGATCCCTGGTTGGGGAACTAAGATCCCACATGCTACATGGCATGGCCAAAACAAAGCCCAACCAACCAAACAAAAAACAATGGTGACTTTGGAAACCCAACAAAGAAACACTTCTGAAGAAGCAATGGTCTGGGGAACACGAGGCAGCTTTGACCTTCCATTCTGAGCTACAAAATGCTGGATTTTCATGGGCTGGGGGTGGGAAGGAAGAGGGAGGCTTGCTGGAGAGGGTTATTAGGGAAGAAGATACTCTTTCTCATCATTGGTTTTGTGATTTGCCCGCTGCTAATCAGGGGAGGGGACTGTCTTTTCTTTTCTGCCTTTAGGCAAAACACTCAGTGAAATTGCCCGTCTCTGCTTCTCTTTTCTGACAGTAATAACAATGTTGCACAGCATGCAGCTGGTGTTCAGAGCGTCCGGCTCTCAGCCACGTTGGCACATGGCAAGAACAAGAGGGAGGGAGACAAACCAGCACACACGCCCTGGCCAGATGCCCAAAATGCACCAGGGAAGCGCTGGCTCTGAACTGCTCGGATTAAGAAACGTAAAAGAGGAACAGAAGGCACCTATCAGGACAAAGCTGGCCATACAACACAGGCCACTCTCAACGTGGGAGCAGGCTGGTCTGGGGGCACTCCACAGAAGACCTGGGTGGGGAAGGGACCGCCTGCCTTTCTCAGCCTCTGGAGGTTACCCATTTCCATAGAAATGGTCTCTGTCATCTAGGCATTCATATGCCAGGTCTGAGGACTGGCTTAGGTGGTTAGGTCCCCTGACCTTGGCAAACCTGTTCACTACTGGCTGGCTGGCATAGTGAGAATCTGTCCTGTTTCTCTGGGGAGTCTGTACAATGACCTGGGACAAAGTGGACAGAAGCCCCAAAGCCATAAAGACTCGATGGTGAGATGACCCACACTGAGGCCAGAAGAGATGTCCCCTAAGCAGCCTGTTTAGTCTCTGATGGAGAATCCTGACAGATGTTCCAGCCGTCGTGGCAGGTAGGGTAAAGCAGGGCATGCCGTCTCCCACTCTTCCCAGGCCCCAGCTCCGCCCTTCCCTGAACGTCTGGGACCCAGAGCGCTGGACTCCACATGCTGCTACTGCCACCCTGCGTGTCCCACCACCTCCTCAAGGGCCACAGTGTCCTTCCAAAAGCAGCAGGCAGAGAGCCCGGCATGGGCTCACCCATGAAATATCCAGGTGCTGCACTCGTCGGCCTTGGTGATGTAGTTCTCCGGCAGGAGTCCAGAGCAGCCCGTGGTCAGGGATGTGCCATAGATCCAGCCCTCGCTGGTGCTGGTCTGCTCCATGGGCGACATGAAGATGAAGTCCCCGGGGACCAGCTCCAGCTCGTCGTCATTCTGCGGGGTGTACGGGTAGATCACCTGTAATGTCTGGAAAAGGGGGAGAGGGAGGCGTGAGGCCCACACCTGACCAGCTCTGCTGGGCACTCAGGGCCCGCCTGTGTGCTCTGCTCACGTTCACAGGCACCTCTGGGGTCTGCAGGCTCCGAGTAGATCTGGATTCAGATCAGAAGGCGTTTCTTCTCCTCTCAGGAGGTGCTAGTGCTTCTGGCTGGTTCCAGACTTTCCTTCAGGCATAGCTTTGCTTCAAAAGACATGGCTTTTATAAATTCATATGAAAACCTGCAGGTTCTCCAGTAAACTGCTTTACAGACGGGTCTGAACCTCGTTTTCCCTGCTCTGTCTGTCACATTGATGCCGTAAGAGTCCCCGGACACACAGCTCATGGGAAGGAGTCTTCCATGCAATGTCACCAACACCCAGATGAGAGACTCTGCTAGGAAGGCTTTGGGGACGAAATGTCTCCTCTCCATGTAACTGAGTGGCTCAAATAAGACATGGTCCTGCCTTCAAAGAGCTTTCTTTAAACCTCCATGTTTAACAAAGCCCTCGAAAGAAAAATACCTTTCACAGCCATCAGCGTCCTGTGTGTAACCAGCTCTTGTCAGTCAATAGGTGGAGACCACGTGTTCCCTCTTTGGGCTCAGAGAAAGCCCCTTGGGCCAACCCGAGGCCATGTCACTCGTCTGATTTATTCCATATTTTGCCTCCTTATTTTTTTTGCCTCACAGGCAGAGGTACGAAGATACTTTGGAAAACATCTATTAATATTTTACTACTTTTCTGTTAACAGCAGGAGACCTCAATACTAAGGAAAATATTTTTCTGTGTGTTTCATAAGGGGACACTAAGACGGAGCTGATTTATCAGCTTTTCCTTCAATCCTGAAGCCACCAGAGGAAAGCTAAGTATTCTGGTTCCCACGTATGGGTTTTTAACTTTGGCCTCTGTTATTTCTCATCTGCAGGGGCTTCCCTGGTGGCTCAGACGGTCAAGAATCTGCCTGCAATGCTGGAGATCCAGGTTCAAACCCTGGGTCAAGAAGATCCCTTGGAGGAGGGCATGGGAACCCACTCCAGTATTCTTGCTTGGAGAATCCCATGGACAGACTAACCTGGTGGGCTACAGTCCATGGGATTGCAAAGAATTGGACATGACTGAGTGGCTACCATTTCATTTTCTCATCTGTAAAATAATACTTGGACTATAAAAGTTAAATGAGACAATCTAAGAAAACTCCTGAGGACTCTGGTACACAGAAGAGGTGTAACTATTTCTATGGAACCATGACACCTGGCTTTCAAGGGGTTATTTTTCCATCAAGCTGATGCTAACCCCCAAAGCCTATGTTAGGTAGGCCTGTGAGCTAATCAGCTCCCTGGGGTCAAGGATATCCATCAGACATGTCATAAAGAATTTCCTTCCGGAAATCTCTTAACAAGAAGAGCCAGTGAAAATGATTCCCCCCCCCCAGAGAATGAAAGTGATAATGCACAGAACTCGACTGCCTCACTGGATTTCTGACATCCCTTTTATTTAGGGTACCCACTTCCTCTCTGAATCCTCACTCTAGCATCTATCGGCTCCAGATCTTCTTCCATCCTGTCGCCTCCCTACTCCTCTGCCAGATACATACTCAAGTCACATTTCCAAATGAACCAGGAAGGTTTTGTTGCTGGATTGTTAAAAAACAGCTTAAGGAAAAAGAAAAAAATTCACAAACAACCACTTAAATCTCTAAGCTAGGTATGTGATGAGACACCAGAAGCAATGCTCCTTTTCCTGGAACAGGGTGGAGAGAGGCACCGAGTCACAGGGAACAAGTCTAAACTCAGGTTCCTTAGATGCTCAAGGGCAGCACAGTCTTGGGTAATGATGCCTCTGACTCAGTGACAGGCCTTTCCTTTGAGAAACTCAAAAATGACAGAGAAGATCTCATCCCTCCTTTCACTTGGGGGTGAGTCTTCTGGCTCTAGGAGATCCCAGGGAGGTCGAGGTACAGAAAGGGGCAGAAGGGACAACTCCTAGGCAGAGAGCAGTTGGACAACAAGGAGCTTTGACTTACTGAATAAGCAATAAGGAAAATCAATGTACTGCAGCAAATCTCAGATTATAACCAGTGCTCAGGTCCCCATAGTTCTTTCCTGCTCACTGAAACCACACGGCATGCAAAAGTCAGCCCAAGTTTGGGAGATCTCAGGACACACTGCCTAGTTTTGTCCTGAACGTGTTAGTCACTCAGTTGCGTCTGACTCTTTCCAAGTCCATGGACTGTAGCCCACACCAGGCTCCTCTGCCCGTGGGATTCTCCAGGCGAGGACACCAGAGTGGGTTGCCATTCCCTTCTCCAAGTTTTGTCCTACCTGATCCTTACTCTCTTATGTCTAGCATCTACTTGTAAGAATTCTTGAGTCTATTTCAAGTATGTTTTCCTCCCTTCCTACTTGGGGACTAAGCTCAAAGTTTGCTCCCCTGGGAAGGGCAGGTACAGCCCTTCGTGATGATAGGAACTGACCCTCTTTGCCTTTGAAGCCCTTTTTACAGCTGTGGCAGTTTTGTTGTTGCTGCTGCAACCTCGCCTACGGGAGGCCCTCTAGTCCATACCAACGGTCTAGCAAAATGTCATCACTGTTTTGCGCCCAAGAGGACCAAGGACTGGCTTACTGTCTAGAAGTTGTAAAAGCGAATCTAACTACTGCGAAAATAGGGAGTCAGGATTTGAAGCCGTGTGTGCTAGACTCCAAAATCTATGCTTTTTCTAGAACTCTGTCCTTCCTCTAAATTTCCAGTGTTTGGCACATAAAACTAGCATGGCACACTGAACGTGGAAGAGACGGTGTGCAGCACAAGCAGGCACGTGCAAGCCCACAAGAAGTCAGCGCCTGAACAGCAGGGGGTGAGATCTCGGAGGATTCCTAGGCATCACCTGCTGACTGTCCTCGCCTAAACCACTCGCCTTGTCTGGACATCTGTTACCTCGCTGGACCGATCACTCAATCCTGCCTCCTGAGCACAGGAGGAGGTAGAAGGCAAGGTGAAGTTTATATATGCACGGGGCTCAGGTAAAGCCAGATGACCCTGGAGGGAGAACTTGATCAGGAGGAGCAGTAATAAATGAGCTTTTACAAATAAGAGATAAAAAGAGGCCATGTTATTTTTAGAAAATAATTCCTGTGGACACTAGCTGCCTCATTCCCTCGGTGCCAATTGAGCAGAATGTGGGTCAGGCAGAAAAGCAATTACCCTCTGAGTTAACTGGAGGGCACTGTTGATTAGAAGATACTCCTTGGAAAATTCCATCGCCACCTCCCTTCTCTTCGAAAGGTGACTTCTCACAGCCCATTGGCATGCCATCCTTGACAGTTTTTCCCCTGCCCTCGGAAGGGATCCATTCAGCCACACCTCTTTTGTTCTACTTAGGGCTCACGCTAAGCTATTCCAGGAGACGCCAGAATTTTGAAGGAAGGCTAAGCTCAGTCTCCTTGCTGTATCTTTACAGAAACTTGCATCAAATGACTTGGAAGGAGGACTTGATGGTCCCATCAGCAGAGCCAGACAAAGCTGCATATCCCTGACCCTCTCGGACCCCACAGACCTCAATCAGGGGCTGGCTCTTCCCACCACATTCAAATCAACAATGAGGTCGCCTAACCCAGACCCTGAATCTCTTCATAATTTTTTTTTTTTAAATGTCTAAAGGATGTTAAAAGTCTATAAACAAAAATATCAGTTCTTTTGCTGCTGAAAAACTAGGAAATAAATTATGTTTCACAAATGTAGTTAAACCGGAGGACAATTTTTGCAGACTCTGGTCTCTTTTTAGGTGGGTTGCCCATCTTTACTGATCAGAACCTCTGGCTTTCGGCTTCGGTTCTGGTCCTAAGTTGCTCTTTAGCTTTGGACCAGTCACTGAATCCCCATGTCTCAGCTTCTCGTTCAGGAGAAAAAGGACAGCAAGACTCTTTAGAGGTGGCACATGCTGATGCTGGAAAGCAATGTGGGTTCCCTCAAAAGAAGGATGCCAGCACCGTGCCAGTGGTTCCGCCTGTCCCTCTTATGCCTCCTATGTGATGCACACACACACTCCTGATATTTGGTCCGTGCCTTCATTTCATATGCATCTGTTCTCTCTTCCCCACTGGGCTCAAACTCCTTGAGCAGAGGACATTTTAAAATTTTAGTATGTTCCAGGGTAACGTGCATGCCACAGGAAATACCTGTTAACTATGTGTTCACAGATTTTCTTGTGTATTTAGCTATCTTTCTCACCTAAGATCAGGGTGATGTCTTCTACCTATTCATCCCATGAACAGATAGAATATTTTAAAATTTACCAACATGCTTTTCTATCTATTCTGTTTCATTTCTATCCTATTCCAGTTTAAGGTTGGCAGGGCAGACAGAACAGTGGGGAATATTACACAGCTCAGCCACATGGGACCCAGAGATGTGAGATGCACAGATTCCCAGTAAGCCAGCCAGTGCTTGGATGAAATCCCAGGCCAGCTGACTCCTGGTCCAGAGCTGACCCCACTGCTTTCCCCGGGTGTCTGTCTCCTCTCAGCAGCAAGTGCTGCTGGTGCTGATGGTGCCCGGCACCCCCAGCAGGGGCAGGAGCCCCCGTGAGATGTTACCTCGTGGTTAGCAAATCGGATATCCCGGGAGAATATGGTGGCCACCCAGTCACATCCCAGTTTGACGTCGATGTTCTGGGCGAGCTTCTCCAGGGTGGGCAGGTGGCTGGCTTGGAAGTGGTAAGCCAGGGTCACATGCAGCTGCTTCTTGTGGGGTTCCACGTGCACTTCTAGAGGAAGGGAGGAGACAGGCAGTTGGTGCATTGCAATGGTGGAGACACGAGGAGGAACACAGAATGATGCCCTGATAAAACTGCTTCCCAACAAGTAGAGGAGGGAGCCCCTTGGTCAGACAAAAGCTGTTTCTCTCCTTCTCGGCAGCTGAATAAGAGTGGGTGGGGATGTAACCACCCACAGTCCAAGAGAGAAACAGCTACGTGTCTGGCTTTTCTGGATCAGCTGAGAGGCAATCGTTTTGATTGCTGGCTGCTCACAACAAATCCAGATGAGTATCTCTGGCCCCACCATTCAGATGAGGAAATCGAGACCTAAAGGGATGAGCTAAGTATGGAGCAAATTTTGTCATCCTGAGACTCCCAAAGCTGAATTGTCTTCGTTTTGAAATCAAGTCTTTCAGCTTCTGGGTGGCTCTGATGGAGAAATGGAGGGGAAAGATGGATTACTTTCAAAGTTTAAAACAGGGTTTCTCAATGTCATTTTGGGCCAGATTATTCTTCGTAGCAGGGATGTCTTGTGCATTATTGGGTCTTTAGCTGCATCCCTGGCCCCCACCCACCAGATGCCAGTAGCACCCCCAAAGTTGTGACAAGCAAACATGACTGCAGAGACTGCCAAGTGTACTGGGGAGGCGGGGGGGAGGGCCGCAAAATCACCCGATTAAGAGCCCTAGGTTTCAAGTATGCAGACTATCTAAGACACCCTGAAAAAAACAAAAGAAACCAGCCTACCTACACAAGGCAATGCCTTTTGTCTTTCATATGTGTTTTCAGTTGGGGAGAGTCATTTACTGTCCAAGTTAGAACACTGAAGAAGATATGACAGAAGGGAATTCCAGAAATCAAGGGGCTTGCTCTAGTCACACAGATCCAAGTAGATTTGGGTCTCGGGGGTTTTGGCCATGCTGTGTGGCATGCAGGAGTTAGTTCCCCAACCAGGGATCGTCCCTGGGTCGGTGGCTTTGAGTACTTTTTCTGTTATACTGCACTGTGTATCTTTGGTATAAAAGCCCTTGAGGTGAGGGCTCTGTGTCTTGTTTGTATATTACAAGCACCCCTCCTCTCGCTCAGCAGGCACCCCTGTGGACTTTCAGTATTTGTTAAATGAGTCAATACACACAAATCAATCTCCCTAAACCACTAAGGATGATGGATGACACTTCATCTACTCACTCACTGGTGGAAGCTGGGTCTGCCACACCTCTGAATACCAAGGCACAATTTCTAAAGACCTGTCCAGGCTGGGCCAGTGGCTGAGGCAGGGCCAGCCAGTTCTCTGAATCACCACCAGGGGGCAGCACCAGGGCTGAGATGCCAGCCTGGCAGGCCCGTTCCTGGGGAGATGGGTCAGGGATTTGGGGGGGAGCTGGTTTGCCCCCTTCCTGGCAGGAAAGCCAGCAAGGGCCCACCATATGCGCTTTATAAATCAGCCGCGTCCTGGCCGAGACCTGGTTTACTCATTTGGGAGGGACTGGGATTTTGTGGCTACAACATCAGACTTGGTTCTTGTGGGAGTTTTAGTGGTTTTGACAACAGCTACTGTGGGATGAAAAAGAGCTGTTTCCCTGAGGTGGAGGGATGGGAACAGGAAATAATCTGCCGATGATGCCATTTGTCTGAAACATTAAGTGTCTGTGAAGCGGGCAGGCTCCACCCAAGTCAGCAGAGATGAGCCCTGGGGGGTGAGGGGGTGGGGTAGGGATCTAAGAAGACCCGGTTCCCAGCGCACAGAGGTGACCTAAGGGCCTGGGTCCTTCTGAGAGTGCAGAGCTCACTGAGAATGGGCCCTCACCACACTCTTCCTAGAGTCCTGGGCCCTGTTTGGAGATTTTCTGCTGAAGGACCCTGAGCAAAAGGGCCTGAAGTGAAAGTCGCTCAGTTGTGTCTGACTCTTTGCAACCCCATGGACTGTAGCCCACCAGGTTCCTGTGTCCATGGAATTCTCCAGCCCAGAATACTGAAGTGGGTAGCCATTCCCTTCTCCAGGGCATCTTTCCAACCCAGGGATGAAACCCAGGTCTCCCACATTGCAGGCGGATTCTTTACCAGCTGAGCTACCAGGGAGGCCCAAAAGGGCCTGAGCTGGGGATGAAAACCCCAGCTAGGGACATGGGCAGGTGAGGTGGAGGCCAAAGGCCAGGGGCCCAGGGAGCACATGGTGGAGCTCCGCCAGCTCCGCACTCAACACCCAGGATGCCGGTGGGCACACGCTCACGGCCTCGGCTCTGGTCAGGGCGCTGTCCCCTCTGCTGCCCCCAAACACCCTGCTCCTCCCTGCCTGTGCTTGTGCTGTCCTCCTGCAGGAGATCGACACCCTCCTGGGGTGACTCTCCTCTCCTCTGTGAAGGGGGCCCTGCTCCACCCCGTCCGGGCACACTGGCCTCTCTCCTCACAGCTCTCATTATACGAATGGGGTTTCCCAAGCATGCCTCTGCCGGGAGAAACCACTGCTTCTTCCCTGCTGCATTCCACACGGAGAAACAAACGGTAGGTGTAAATACCTGCTGACTGTGATTCCATTCTAAGGGGAGCGAGTAAACTCCCCCTGCCGCTGTCTGTCTGTCCGGCCCATGGCAGGCGAAGCCCTTGTGGAGCTCAGTGAGCTGTCTGCACCTGCAGTCACCCGGAAGGCTCTGCAAACCTTGGTCTCCTGTCCCCTCTCTGTGCTGCCTGCTGTCCTGCCGTTGAGTCGATACACATCCTGAGCACCCTTCCAAGAAGATTCATTTGACAGTAAACCTCGGTTGCTGGCTTGAACTGAGGCCTTCCATGCAAAGAGCAGGTGGCATCGTGAAGGGGTAACGTTTGGGGCTTGTCTACCGGGCTTCAGCTAGTCAAATGAAAGGTGTCACTGGCTCAGTGGATTTATTACTGGATGCTAAGTGGTTCCCCTCTTCTCTCTGGGCTGTGCGATCTCCTGAACAAAGGCCTCGGTCCTCATGGAGGGGACAGGGCAACCCAGATAAACGCCTGCCTGCGAGGGGGGTTGGGAGGAGGAAAAGAAGGTTCCTTGGGAATTCCCTGGAGGTCCGGTGGTTAGGACTCAGTGCTTTCACTGTTGTGGCCTGGGTTCAATCCCCAGTGGGGAACTAAGATCTTTAAGGCTAAGAGGTGCAGCCAAAAACAAAGAAAAAGGCAAAACGTTCCTGAACTGAAGGGAGGAGCCGATGGCAGGGCTGTAAAGAACACGCTTACAGATCAATAGGAACAGTCATCTGCGTGCCTTCAACATGGGTGTCATCGCACCTGCTCTCAAGGAGGTCAGCAGAACTGCAGTTGAATGTTTTTCAAAGGGGCAAGAGGTGTGGGGTCCACAGGAAACGGCTGTCTTCTTGGTCACATTCTGCCCATTCCTGCGGGACCTCCCGACTCCACCATCACTTTCTGTCCCCTTCCTTCCTGACTTCCTGATTCCCAGGGCTGGCTGGCCTGGCAGCTGGCGGCTCACCAGTTTTGGAGGCAGCTTCTGCTGCGAAGTCGGCAGCAAACTTCTTGAGGACCTCTGCACTGTCTTCCTTCACGAAGAGGCCGATGAAGTTGGAGGAGGTGTAGAGCTCCAGGGGCAGCGGGGCTGAAAACTTGCATCTCCAGCGGCTGACGGTGGTCTGCAGGGCCTCCCCCAGGGCATCTACCTTGCTGTCCTCACACTGGTGGGGAAAAACAAGACGCTTCTTTCAGAGCCAAGGGGCAGTGTCTGCCACTGCTTAACTTCTGTATCCTCTGCCCAACAGTGGGGGCTGAGGAGGCAGCCCTGGAACCATTGCTCCTGTCTGCAAGGAGGGAGAAGACCCGCAGCCTCCCAGTTATCTGGAGACGGATTATCCAGCGGGTAGATTAAACCAGGGCAATGGACCCCCTCCCCATGCCCTTCCTCTATGCTGTGCTCGGAGCCCTGCCAGAATGCAGTAGGGCTGGCCCAGCAGAGATGGAGCATGAGGGACACGCCTGGAGAGTGCGCAGCACCCCAAGGTAAGTTGCTGTGCATTTTCTATTGTTTGGCATCATCTGCACCTTTTCTCTTCAGCCTAAATGATCCAAAGCTGATGCCACCTTTACCCCACAATACTGGGGGAGAATGAGGCTCCAAGAGTTGTGACATCCTCCTCCTCCTATACCCCCACCCCCCTGAGAGCTGGAAGAAAGAATGAGAGTGTCTCAAACTCCACGTGCTTTTGAGAAAGATCCTGGGTGACTAAGAGGAAATGATCATCATTTTAATTTTCAGCGTGAATGATGAAAGACAGGGTGTTAGGAACATATTTTCACCTATAAAAGGGCGTGGGGGATGGAGAATATGAATGAGATTCTGGAAAAACCACCCAAAATATTAGAAAAACATATTGTCTTAAAGTGTGATCATTCTGCCTTATCGTGACTATAGCTGGATACATCCGTTATTCTCCATCTCTGCAGAGAACCAAAGGAGATGAAATGTGTTTACACTTACTGGAATGAGAGGGATTTAATTCAGTCACTACCTAAGCTTCATGAGGCTAGAATTATGGGTCAGGTAACAATGTCAGGAGAAAGGTATCTCCTTCCATTTCTAGAAAGACCTCTAACGTGGCAAAACCTGTAGACAGTGTGCAGGAAGTGAAAGTCACTTCCCCGTCTAGAGATTACATTTCTCACCCCCAGCTTTCTAACGCCTGCTCTTTCTTTGTCAGAGGGGAGGGAGACGATCGACAAGGGGAAGCCAAGTTAGAGAACCCATTCCCCTCACGGCTGCCAGAACAGTGGGTCATGCAGTAGGTCAGGCTTGTTCCCTGGGTCCTGAGGAGCACATGGTCACCACGATGCTACACCAGACCTGGTGTGCTCCCGGGTCTTGGCAGATATTAGAAAGAGGACAAGGGACTTTCCTGGTGGTCCGGTGGTTAAGAATCTGCACCTCTGTTGCAGGGGGTGCAGGTTCAATCCCTGATGGGGTAAGATCCTGCATGCTGCACACCCCATCCTCAAAATAAAGAGAGGAGGACGACTGGGGTGAGCAGCCGACCTCACTGACTCCCCCAAGGCTCATCCCTCTCTGGAGCTGTGACTGTTTCTGCCAACATCCTGTGAGGCTCCCATCTTTGACTCCAGTCCCTCAGGGCCGAAGGGATGTGGGCACCCTGGGGTGGGGGGTGGGGGCTGTGGCTCACCATGAAGAATTGGCAGAGGGTGATGTGGGGGAAGATGTTGTGCGCCTTGTTCTTGCCGCATATCTGCTTCGACTGCTGCCAGAAGTCGGAGAGCTTCTGCGCTAAGGGCCCGGTGGGGCGGAGGTAGAGGACATACTCCCGGGGCAGGGGGTCATCCAGGAAGGGGTCGCCGACGTGGGAGAACAACCTGCCAGAGAGACGGGGGCCGAGCCGGCCTCACTTGAGGACCATGGAAGCCAAAGGAGAACTGAAATCAAGATCCATCCTTTGCAGCTTCTACCCGTCACGCACTGCGAGCGAGAGGGTCTTTGGTTTTGTACTTTAAAAAATCTACCTCCTGAAGTGCACAGTTTGTAACCAACTCTCAGACGCACCAACATCTCTTCCCCTGCCTGTCCTATGGCATTTGCATCCCACAACTCCCCCCCAAAATCCTAAGGCCACCCTCTCCAGGAAGCATTGAGGATCAACTCCAAATCCTTTCCTAGGCCACCAGCACCGGTCCAGCCTGCCTGTCCCTCCAGCTCAGTCTATGCTTAAACCCACATGCCTCCGAAGACAAGGGAAGCTTCAGGGGGCCGCTTTGTGGGGTCAGCCCTGGCTAGTCCTATCCTTCTGGAAGGTCAGTGGATGTTTGTCAACTGATTTGTCCAGTATCTACAGCATATCTTTAAGTGACTGAGTGGGGAGCAGGGGTGAATATCATGACAGAGTCAGCGTCTTGGAAATGCTCTGAATTTCTTTCAACAGCTCTGAGGGAAGCACACTCTGGGGCCAGGGCTCAGGGGGCAAATGGCTTGTCACGTGGCCTCCTCTCCCCATTGGAAGGGTCCATTAGAGACAGGCTGCACATCCCTGCTCAACCACACACACACGGAATTAATTACATGCTATTTGCTCAATTTATTTATTTTATACCAACCAGTCACATGCTGCCTGAACACTTCTTCCTCCCGTGGATGCCAAGGCTTTTTGTCTGGAAGGAGAAATCAGATTTCTATTGTTAGTATTTTTAACCTCCTATCAGCTTTTCCCACCACAGTGACAACGCTGGGTGTGAAGCAGGCATGGTGAAGCCTCTTCAGGGGTGTGGGGGAGACACCTGCAGCAGGGTGTCCCCCCAGGGGTCACAGCAAAGCCTGTGGACCTTAGAACCCGTGATTAATTTCCATGTCATTAGCATTCGATTCGCATGCAGCCTGACAGCTCATGGCGTCTATTTTTAGCCGTTTCCACATTAGACTTTTATTTTTGCTTCCCTAAAGGTTGTCATGTCTTGCTTTTCCCTCCTTCCCTTTCACCCACTCACTCTTCCTGACCCAGATCCCCTGCAGAGCACTTTCTCATTTGCAGCCTTTTGGCAAAGTGTGTTAGAAAGTGGTTCTGGGGCTGTTAAGACTTGAGGCTAAATGCCCACAAGGACAATTGGTCTGGTTCAATCCAAGGCCTCCTCCCACCTTCCTCCAGTCACCACCAGCATTCTAAGACTGGATCCAGAGTCTCCAATGACTTTACATTTTTGGGGACACACAGCACTGGGTAAAGGCTTCCCAGGTGGCTCAGTGGTAAAGAATCTGCCTGCCAAGGGGACGAGGGTTCAATTCCTGGTCGAGAAGATCCACTGGAGGAGGAAATGGCAACCCACTCCAGTCTTCTTGCTGGGAGAATCCCATAGACAAAGGAGCCTGATGGGATACAGTCCAAAAGGTTGCAGAGAGTCCAACACAACTGAGCAACTGAGCGTACCCACAGCACATGGTAAAGGGGACTGGCCAGAGAAGGGAAGCTGTCATGCCCACTGCTGGAGAAACACTCAAGAGTTCTGTGTGCAGTGAGGTGGTCTCACAGGATGGTTCTGGCATCAGGTCACAGCCATGTACACAGGCATCTGAGGAGAGCCCTTCTGAAATGTCAGATGGGTCTCCAAAAGCTACAGTTCTGGGTTTGTACCCAGTTGTGCTATTTGTCCATCCGTTCATGCATTCAAGTTTATGGCTGTTTAATATACACATCTTGAATGGCAATGACTTTGTCAGCACTGTGCTGGGTTCTAGGAATACAGTGAAAATCGAGACTTCTATGGCCCCTGGCCTCACGGGGTCTTTGCACAGATAACTATTGAGTCACACTGGTGGTCAGTGCAATGAGGGGAGGGCACAGGGAACCCTAAGTGCATGGCCAGAGACACCTGACCTGGGCAGGGAGTGGCGGATTGCGTGTGAGGACGATGGAGACAGAATTCACCCAGTACCTCTCCTCTACAAGCAAGAAGCCTTCAACAGTGCCCTACACACTGGAGGTGACTAGTAATCAATTACACCTGTCCAGTTATACTACCCCAATTCGGGGTCTTTGGGAGAGAGGAGAGAGGGGAGGAGTTTCTAGTTTAAACTGATACGCTTTCCAAGCATCCTTTTCCCGATTGCCTGCTGAACCCAACTCCTCCTTTCTTTTCCTGGTCCCTCTATGGAGCAGTGAGAACCGATGATGCCGTGACAATCACAGGGGGTCAGATTGGAAGGGACCTCAGACATCAACTAGGGGCCCAACTGCTTCGCTTGACGAGGGGAAATTCAAGTGGAGGAAGTCGAGTCATGTAATCAGGACAGCCAGATTCAATCAGTGAGCACTGGGTGAAGGGCAGACTCCAGCCTGATTCAAGGCCAGCCCCGATTGCTCTGTTCCATGGTCCAAAGAGAAATGCCTTTCCCCGCACAAAAATCTAAACACAGATACCAAATGATCAGAATAAAAAATCTGCACAGCTAAGTAGAACAACATTCTAGAAGACAAGCCTCCTTACAGTATGATGAAATTATGGAGAAGCAAGACAGACTCCTTGGAACCCCTTGGAACAGAGGCTGGTGCAGAAAAATGCTGGAAATGTAGGAGACCCCCACTTCCCCACACCTGGATAAGGCGCTTAATTTTTGCCAAGATGCCAGCCTTTTTTCCTTTACCACTTCCTAGACAGAGGCCACACGGTCTTTTAGGGGTTAGAATCTCCCAGAGATTAAGCTCACCAAAAAAAAGCCCATCATTTCAAAAACAATTGGGAAAAGGAAAGCTTACTCGTACGATGTGCTATTTATATCAAGGATCCATTTTTTTTCTAGGTTCTTCCTCCAATGAAATATATCCTATCTGAAGTTTTTTTTCCTTAAGCACTAGGAATATCCTCTGGAAATGAAAGCTCTCATTAAGTTGTGGTCCCTGCAATTCAAAAGCCAAGTTTTGGGGAGGATTCAGATACAACAGAGAAAGAAAACAAAAGGTCTGGGTATTAAGGCTGTGGTGAAAGGCTAAAGAAACCCAAATTCTTCTTTCTGGAGAAGGCTGAGAGGTCTTCAATTTTATTCAAGGTTATCATATCTGATGTACCTTCTCTGGTGAGGGTCAGCTAAAGTAAAATGCCTTTTGGCCATATCAGAAGGGACTCAAGTTAGACACCAGGAAAACTTTCTTGGCAGTAACATGCTTTGAGGGCTTCTAATCCCTGGGTTGGGAAAGTCCCCTGGAGAAGGGAATGGCAACCCACTCCAGTATTCTTGCCTGGAGAATTCCCATGGCAGAGGAGACTGGCAGGCTACAGTCCATGGGGTTACAAAGAGTTGTATACAACTGAGCAACTAAACACACACATACACAAACACAACATGCTTTAAAGTGGCTTTTTGGTTTTGTTTTGTTTGGGGAGTTTCTAGGAAGTAGTTACCGATCTGACCCAGGTGTGTGATTGTCTAGGCAGGAGGCCATGGAGGAGGAAAAGCATGGCTTCCCCAGGGTCCTGAGCTCTGCTGCTCCATCACCCACTGCCAGGCTGACAGTGCTTTGGGCTGTTTGTTCCCAGAACTCTACCCACAGAACAGACTGAACACGGGCAGTGGCAGAATGTCTCCCCACTCCAGCCCGCTGAAGAAAGCCTGTTGCCATAGAGCTCCCACCTCCATGGTCCATTGGTGGGCCTGGTGCCAAGAACAGTGGGGCATGGGGGGTGGACCCCAAACACCAGGCTGAGCTTGAACAGCTGCTACCCCCTCAGAGGGACTCAGAAGCTGGCAGAGCGCACTGGGCAGATAAAGGGGGAAATACCCCTTTAAACTCCAAGAACTGCACCGGATGACAGCCGCTCGTTATTTAGATGGGACTTTCGTGGTTTAGCATCCGAGAGACATGTGAACCACTGAGGTTTTGCTATTATATTACATAAGAACACAAATTTGACTTTGGACCTTAGTTCTAACCTTCCCAGTTATGTCTAGGGTTCATTCTTAGCAGAGTGTGGGGGGAAAAAATGATGCAAACTCTAATGCGTGCTGATGATGGGAAAGAAAAGCACAAAGCAGATATAAGCAATAGCACATCAGAAAAATCAGGCAAGCAGCTGTGAGGAAATCAGCCAGATGGGGACGACCCAGCAGCACCACAGACGGCTGTGCTTCAGGCAGCCGGGATGGCCAGGACCCCTGTGTGCCCGCAGCTCTGCTGAGTTTCGGGTCCACGGCAGATCTGGGCCCAGAACCACGGCTCTATCCAGACACCACGGTCACGGCTGTGGCAGGCAGAGCAGCATCCTTCCTTCCTTCCCCACACCCACCTGCCCTCCATTCTCTTGATCTCCTTCTCCTCCCAAGGAACTCTAACCAGGAAACCAAATGTAAACCAAGAATAAAACCAAGAGTTTAATGGGTGTCGTTTTCTGATCTGAAGTTTGGTTGGAGCCCTCTCAGAAACCATGGTCTCTGGGGCCCATGGCCGAATTGAGGCCTGATGAGTGGACTCGGCTGGTCCCATGTCTGGGCCCAGCAGGATCCTCAGCCCCTCTCTCCGGAATACAGGTTCTGAGCCCGACTGGAACTTCCTGCTTAGTTGTCACCCAGGCTGACTTCCCCTGCAGCCGCTCTGGTGCTCTGAGCTCCACCGGCGTCTCTGACGCTCCCAGTAGATCAGGTCCTCCCAGCCGAGCACCCATTGTGTGCCAGGCACTGCGTTCTCATCAGCAAGCAAAGGAGGAGGAAGGACGATCCTCGTCCTCAAAGAGTTCACAGCGTCAAGACACACAAGTGGCTTACACAGCGACATGTTAATGGCCGTGATAAAAGAAGTGCCAGGTGTGCTAGTACTGGGGTAGCCCAGGATAGGGGGCTGCCGACTCAGGTAGCGGGGCTGAGGTTCTCAAACTGTCCAGCAAGCTACTCTAGGTCAGCACACCACAGCCAACTGAGATGCCACAGGGAACTGTTAGCTTGAATGCAACAAAGTCACCCTCATTATCTGTTGAGTAACCCCCGTAAGCTACGAGCTCAACGTAGTCCCAGTTTCATTCTTTTAACTTTTCATCTGACACTGGAGTACAAGCTTATGTTTTAGTTTGAGAAGTGATTCAGCAAAGTGATTCATTTATAAGTATACATGCATCTATTCTTTTTCAAACTCTTTTTCCCATTTAGATTGCTATATAACATTGAGCAGATACCCTGTGCTATATAGTAGGTCCTTGCTGGTTATCTGTTTTAAATATAGCAGTGTACACATGTCAATTCCAAAGTTACAGTTTTAACAGATGACTTTCTTGTATTTCCCCTGGTGTCTTATCTTTGTGAAGCTGGAGTTTTGGCAACTGCTGTAGTAAAAAGCAGGAACCCAGTGTGGCCCAATGGGGAACAGGAAATAAGTGTGGCAATGTCCAACCTGTTCCTAAGGTTTGAGCCATTGTGCAGCGCCCAACAGATATGCATACCCCATTAGTAACTAGTTCCGGTTCTTTAAGAATGAAATTAAAATAATTTTCTTTCAATTTTGTGTATTATTTTTTAATATGGCCTTTAAGTTGTTAGGCACAATTAACTGAGTTGTTTGGGTTTAGCTACTAAATACACAAAACCATTAGGTATTTCTGTTGGTCTACAGGCTCTATGTAAAAATTACTCAGACACTCTAGGATGCTATGAACTGAAAAAGCTGCAATCTGTCCAAGAAGAAACAATGCTTGATTTGAATCTTAAACTGAGAGTCAGAGCTGGCTACAGAAATTCACAAGGAGAGAAGGGTTTCTGAAGCGAAGACCATGTCAAGATGAGAGGCAGCACTGTATGGGTAGGGAAGCTGGAGTTTGGTGACACTAGACCAAAAATGGTAATGCTTGAAGAAGATGAGGATGGAGCTGGGAAGGTTGGAGGGGACAGCTCACAAAAGTCTTCGTGCCATTTTTGAGCTTTGACCTCATGGCTTTATGCAGTGGGGAACAATGAAGGCATGATCAGATATGCGTATGAGAGACAGATTTAAGGGAGACTAAATCAAGTGTTGGAGACGATTTAAAAGGCCTTGACAATCGATCAGAAGAGGGACATTGAGAGACTGAACTGTAATGAGGACGGGGATATTAAGAAAGATGTTTGGATTGTTGACTGAGTGAAGCTTGGAGATGGATTAGCAATCGTAGCTTACAGGCTTATACGGATGGTGGAGACACCCCTAAGTGAGAATGCAGGGTAGAACAAGTTTGGCCTGGGGTGGTGAGTGATGAGTTGTTATTGTCCCCTGGAGAACCTGGGGGTCTCGGCTAACTACAGCTAGACCAAATACCATTAACAGACAGCAGGTCTAGGTACAGCGTGCCATGTCCCCAAAGCTTTCTCTGTTAGCTTGACTATGATTCCTTGTCTCTCTGTTTGAAAGCCAGACACTTCTTTTTGGCTACCAACCGAATTCCTATGTCCTAAGGAATACCTTCAGCTCCCAACTTGTTCAGTACTGAGGTCAGTAAATACTCATGCCATCCTCGGCTCAGGCAGATAGGTTATCAGCCCCAGGTTCTTCAGGTTGACTCATCTCTCACTCAGAGGAGAGTTAATCTTTTACTTTATTGCACTTGATAACTCTCAAATATCTGACACCTGCAGTGAAAAACAACAGGCAGCACACACACAATGGAAATAGCAATAACATTCCCTCGAAATAGTAAGACTTTGATTCAATCGAGTAGAAAAGGAATTTGCTGAGCTTTCCAGTTACTTGAGGTTGTGCAGCCCTTGGCTTTGGTTTGCTGGTAGGTGTGTGCTCATGGTCTCAGCATCCCATAAGCTCTGTGCAGTGGTTCCCTGTGACCTACTCATTTGTGAAGAAAAGGGACAAGAGGTCAAGTGTATAATCCTCCAAGTGGATAAGGCTCCCTGGGCAACCAAAGTTGAATTATATCTTTCTCTTGTGTAGCTAAGACAATCTCAACTTAGAAACATTTACAGTGAATATAGGATTTTTTAAAAATGCTCTCTACTTCTAAGATACCAGTTGTTAAATTTTCCACATCTAATACTGTGAGTTCAATTAAAAGATGACCTAATTAATCAGGTATCTCATTCTTTTCCCTGGATCTGCACCAGACTGGAGCAAACTTGGAACCCAACTTCTGTTTTTCTTGGTTGGAGAGTCTAGTCATATAAAGAAGCCACTGGTGCCACTAAGCCAAACTGAGGAATTTTAAAAGGGTGTCTGTATTTGAAAAACAGACGTTGTCTTGTAATGTGGTTTTAGATAGAGATACAGAGACTTTTATTGTGCTCCATGAAGAGTCACCCGCTCAGTGCCAGCCCCTTCATGGATGATTTGCGGCAGCTTGAGCCTGCCTGAAGCTGACGGCTATCCTGAGAACAAAGGGCAAGCAGGTAATTCTGCATCTCTGTTTCTCATAGGAGAAAAATACGGACAAGGATGTCAATGGCGGAAGGCCTTCTATGTGCCAGGTGCTCAGATATTAAGCCTTGTGACAAATGGTGAAGTCGGTACTGTGAGGAGCCTCTCTGGACCTGGGTGGCTCTTCCCTGACAGGTCAGCTGTCCAGTCATCTCTGTGGCTGTCCCAACCACAAGGAGACAGGGACCAAAGCCTGCATGAATCAAAGCAATATACTGAGGAGTCGAAGCACAAGACTTAGAATCCCAGCAAGCAGCCTCCAAACTCCATCCTCTCTGGAAACTGAGGAAAAAGCGGACCCTAAGCCTCACTGGGTGTGTTCCTGCAGATCTGGGATGCCTTCCAGGTTGGAATGGGACTTCTTGGCAAGAGAAAATATCCCCCATGAGCAGTGCCCCCCATCAGGACCAGCAGGGTATGAGGATGGGGTGGAGGAACACAAAATACAGAGCAGACAAGGGTCCAGGCTACTCTATGGCCAGTGATGGAGAGGATTTGAGAGCAACCAAAGTAACCCCCTAAATTTACATCCTGTAGCCTCCTCACCCATTACTGCCTATTAATCGAGACTTTGGTTTCTGATATGGTTACCCTCTTGGCTGTGCTGTGCTAAGTCACTTCAGTTGTGTCCGACTCTGTGTGACCCTATGGACTTAGCCGGCCAGACTCCTCTGTCCATGGATTCTCCAGGCAAGAATACTGGAATGGGCTTCCATGCCCTCCTCCAGGGGATCTTCCCAACCCAGGGATCAAACCCACGTCTCTTATGTCTCCTGCATCGGTGGCAGGTTCTTTACCACTAGCACCACTTGGGAAGACCACCCTCACGGCTACCAGTGGCCAATAAGATCCATATAGACGCAAACCCACTTTGATTTGATCAAAAGTCAAACAAATATGAGGGATCATATTTAGCTTAGTGGAGCAGCTAAGAGTCACAGACGCCAAGAAGGGGGAAGAGGTGGCATTTTAGTAAGTAGTCAAATAAAAATCAAGGACTGGCCAAGTACTGTTGCCCTAGTGGGTCCCTGCAGGATCTAGAACATGGGTGCTGGTTTTCAGCTACCCGGGAGCTTTAGTTTTTTCATCTCCAAAGGGGAGATGATGAAAACACACACACAGGGAGGCTGAGGAAGAGAGATGGGGCCTTTAGAAACTGTTTTGAGGTCCACAGAAGCAACAAAAAGTGATGATACACAGTGATTCTATAGCTGCAAAGCATCTTAGGACCATCCTGTCCATTCCTCCTTAACCAGACAAGGTTGTACTTCCTTCAAGGGATCTTTCCTGTCTGTCCTTACAGACCTTAAGAAAAGGGGACAACAGTTTCTTTTTTTGCTCAATAATCTTTGTGTTTACAAAGTTCTTCCAGCTGTGCCTAAACTCAGGCCACATTTTCTGTACCTAGGAGACTTGGTCACTCTTTCCTATACAACAAAATCATGGATTCTGTCACACAAGGGATTCCGGCTACTTTTTGTCATCACAGTCAGTAAGATAGGCTTGCAAAGACCCAGGCAGTTCAGTCTAACAAGCGCATCTCTGGCCCCCTCCCTGTGAAGCTGAAGGAGGGCAGTGAGAGGCCTGTCAATACACATAAACCCTAATGGGCCGACCCATTTCCTTCAGAGGAAATGAACCTAATGGAGAAAGATATATTGATCATAAAGACCCAATTTCATGATCAGTCTCCTGGTGGTGAACCCTTTCAGTTGGCCAGGGCCTAATGGCCTGAGAGCCGTGCATCTAACAATCAATGGGCCAGCACGCCTGCCGGGGGGCCAGGGATGCTACCACCAAGAGGCCGACCAATGGGAGGAAAAACCTGTGGGCTTTTATAGAAGGCTAATCAGAGAAGGAGAAAAAAACTGCTGAGCTTTGGGGGCTTTAAGAAGGCTTTCCAGTGGAAGAACTTCAACCTGTGGTGATGCCCTTCTGTCTCTCCAGCAACAAGGCTCTACTTCCCAGCCCATAAAGAGTCTATTAGGCAGCTCTCCTTAGGGGGCGGTTAGCAGGGGAAATGCAGCTTGGGTCCCCTGATGTTTTATGTGGTGGGGCCCAGCAGCCCGCGTGGAGAGGCCTTATTTTGTTATTGCTAAGAAGGGGCAGGGGCTCTGGCCTCTGCTGTAGGGAGGCAGCCGTTTGTAATTGGGAAACCAGCCATTAGACCATGGGTGGTGACATAAGAAAATACACTTCTCTTTGCCTCTAAGTCTCCCTGGGATCTAGACAAAGACTTTTCCTCCCCCTGAGATCGATGCGTTTTTGCAGGGAGGCAACAAGGGAGTGTCTGCCGTGTAAAAAGGGGCACATTCTCAGGAGCCCACCTCTTACTAATTGTGGGACTGTGGATGAGTTAATTATCAGAAGTTTCACTTTCCCAGTCTTTTCAATGGTGCTAACAATACCTACCATGAGATATAACGATGATTAATATCAATATCAGACCATTTGAAGAGCTCGGCACAGCGTCTGGCATATATTCGGAGCTTAAAAATAACATCTGCACAGACGCCTATGCATATTATCTAACAATCTTTGCTATTTGCCCAGAATAAATGTCTGTGAGTTCCATGCTAATAGGAATATTTCAAGACTGGGCAACAGAAGACCCAGATCCCCTCTCTGCTAAAAACAACCTACAACCATTTTTGAAGAACTTGAGCAGTATATGAGATTGGAGAGAGGAGAGAAATCTTCCCAGAGAAGGCAGTAACACAGGAAGAGGTGCGGAGGGAAAACCAGCCAGTGATATGTGGCTGTTACAGAGAAAGTCCACAGGGGAGCTCTCACTAAGGGGGACACAGCCCAGACTGCTGGGAGGCAGGCAGGAAAGCTCAGCCTCCATCAGAAAGGGGGCTGGGAGTCACTGAGAGGCCCCGAGCAGGGGGGGGACAGAGTTTCCTCTCAAGGAAGGAATCCAAGGGAAGGAGGGACAGCCAGCCCCAGTCTGGGTGTCTGTGGTCATCAGGCGCTGGGGAGAGACTTGTCAGGGTTCCCTTCCTCCTCCGAGATCCTGTTACTGGTCCTCCCTGTGGGGCCTGTGTTCCCCAGGCCGAGGGGGGAATACGAGCTGAACCATATCCCAAAGGAACAGGACACGAGTATCGAAAATTCAATCCTCTGTGCATGCTGAACTACTATTATTCCCTGAGAAAGAGAAGATCAGAAGCCACATCTGTTTGGGCCAAAGACACACAGCAAGCTGGGGACCCAGGGATCCCGGAATCAGGTGAAAGGAAATCACCAATGTTAGAGTCACATGTGGCCCAGTCCCCTGCCTGGAACAAGTTCTCAATAAAAATGGCCAAGATTTATCTTTTGATGACAATCTCCTCTGTCCTCTCTGGGACTTAACCGTTTTTGCATGCTTTCAGACACTTTTCCTCCTCTAAGAGAGACAGGAGGATGGGAAGCAAGTCGGTGCTCTAACAAGTTGCTGAGTTCAGTTTTCACATTAAGGCATTGCTCTCTGACTCTTGTCAGTCCAGGAGATTCTGTTTCTAGGTTACGGGTTCTGGAGAAAACCATGGAGATCAGGCACCCCTGGGATGGGGTAGGGGGTGGAGTGTCTGTTGTGCAGAGTCTCTGTCTCCCTGCATAAAAGAGGGTATAGTGGAGGGTCAGGGTGGCAGTTAATAAAGAGCCACAGAGAGCCCCCAGACGCCTTCCAGGCTGGCGGCTCAATGCGGAAGTGCTCCGAGGTGGATAGGGAAGCTCCTGCAGGAAGACACAGGAGAAAGGACTGGCTCTGGGGAGGCAGAAATTGTGGGGGCTGGAGAAAGACAGGGCTCACCGATAAACAGGCCGGCAGTGCTGAGGCTTTGCTCAAGATTTCTATAAAATCACTCCTGGACCCTCCTAACTGTCCTGGGAGGTAGACAGAGCACCCATGTTATTTTCATTTCACTGATGAGACGGTGACAACAGAGAGGTCAAAATTCTTATTCAGCTGACACAGCAGCATGACTGTGGCTTTAGCTTGCCTTTTTTTTTTTTTAATTTTTATATTGGAGTATAGCTGATTAACAATGTTGTAATAGTTTCAGGTGCACAGCAGAGTAACTCAGCCATACATATACATGTATCCATTCTCCCCCAAACTCCCTTCCCATCCAGGCTGCCACATGACACCGAGCAGAGTTCCATGTGCTACACAGTAGGACCTTATTTAACCGGCTTTTTCATGAGCTCTGAGGTGCAACTGAGTCTGTGAGGTTAATCGTGGCCACAACGACTGGCAAGCGAGAATTATCACATACGGAGGGAGCTGCCCCACCTCCACCGCCACCAAAAAGGATCTGGGAGACACAGATGAACAGGAGGAGTCACTCCAGTTGCAGAGACTGCTTTGTTTCCTCCTCCCATTTCCACCTCCCTTCCTCTCCAAGTCACTAGCATCAGCTAAAAATACTTAAACACGGATGGCTTTTCGTCCCTCTGAAACGGTTTCAGCCCAAAGCTTCACAAGAGGCTTTGACGCACAGTGTGTGGGGGTCAGAGAAAAGTACAGACCAAACAGAGCCTCCGTCGCTTCACACCGTCGCCGCGTACCTCTTCACACAGCCAAGATGGAGTGAGTGTTTACTAGGAGCCGGGCACTGAACCGACGTTTTAAATACAAATGATCTCATTCAATTCCCTCACCGAACAGGTGGGAAAAGTGAGGCTTAGAGACACTGGATAATAGAATGAAGCCAGGAAGAGGGAGGTATGGCATTCAAGCACGAGCTCAGGAGTACACACGTCCTCGGAGAAGACAGACGTCAGGCCCAGCGCGGCCACCCTGCTTCCGGGTCAGGGCGAGGTGAAGGCCAGTGATGATCTTCCATGGAAACCTGCTACAAAACACGATGGCGCTGTCTTCTCACAACTTGTGACGGTTCGTTTGTTTGTTCATTCACTCAGTTAAACATTCCATCACCAGCACGTATCACATCCAGCTCTGTTGCTGGGCACTGTGCTAAGGGCGGCGAATATCATGATAGAAACCATGGCCACTGCCCTTAAGGGAAGTCGCCCTATGGCCAATTCAACAAGTAGGTATCAGAAAGAGGAGGAAGCCAACATTAATGGGGCACCTGATATATGCCATGCATTTGCAGGTATCAGCTTGAATGATTCTTAAACCAATTTGATGGAGTGGCTATTACTGCCTCCATCTTATACACAAAGAAACCATGGTACAGGGAAATTCAGAGCGTTGCTGAAGGCACACATAAGTCAGTGACAGTTTTGGCATTAAAACAGGTCTTGTTTTCAAACCCATGTTCTTCTGGTCAGCACCCTACTTCCCTGCCCCACTCCCATTCTCTCCCTCCACTGAATGATGGAAGTCAGTTACCATGTGGTTAAACAAAAATAAGCCTTGGATTTGAAGAATTAAGTTGAGGGTCTTCTACCAGGAGGATGCGTTATTGTCATGGGATTCTTGAGAGGACCTCTGAAGGAGGATGTAAGGCAGACACACCACTGAGTCTTGTGTGTGAGCCAAAGTCTACTAGACCCAATCCCATTCTGCTGCCCACTTATTTGAAGAGCTATTTGTGGCTGCCGAGGGTGAAGAGAAAGGGAACCCTCCTACACTGTTGGTGGGAATGTAAATTGGTGCAACCACCGTAGAAAACAGGAGGAGGCTCCTCAGAAAACTAAAGATATGATCCAGAAACCCCACTCCTGGCCATGTATCCAGACTAAACTATAATTCAAAAAGATACATGCAACCCAACGTTCACTGCAGCACTATTTACAATAGCCAAGACATGGAAGCAGCCTAAATGTCTATCAATAGAAGAATGGATAAAGAAGATTTGGTACATATATATATATATATATATATATATATATATACACAATGGAATACTACATGGCTACAAAAAGAGAATAAAATAATGCCATTTGCAACATGAATGGACCTAGAGATGAACATACCAACTGAAGTCAAGAGAAAGACAAACCTCACATAGTATCATTTACATGTGGAATCGAACATATGACACAAATAAACTTATCTATGGAACAGAATCATGCACGTGCAGGACAAGCTGGGGTTGCCAAGGTGGAAGGGGAGGGAAAGGGGTTGAGGGACGGATGGAGTGGAAGATTGGGGTTAGCAGATGTAACCTTTTATATATAGAAGGGATAATCAACAAGCTCCTACTGTATAGCACAGAAAACTATACCCAATATTCTATGATAAGCCATAATGGAAAAGAAGGTAAAAAATTCAATGCAAATATATGTATAACTGAATCACTTTGCTGTATAGCAGTAATTAACACAACACTGTAAATCAACTGTACTTCAATAAAAAAAGAATAGGCAACTTAAAAAAAACACACATTGAAGTTGTATTACGGTGATGGATTGTTTTTCTAGTAATTTTTCTTTATTGTATTGTTACATTGTTGGTTTAATTTGAAAAGTTAAAGTGCAGAAAATGAGAAATTCAAATAAAATCAATTTTATTTTCTCAAAAAAAAAAAAAAAAAAAAAAAAGGAGTAATTCACACTAAAAAAGAAAAGAAAGAAAGTGAAGTCGCTTAGTCGTGTCTGACTCTTTGTGACCCCATGGACTGTAGCCCACCAGGCTCCTCCATCCGTGGAATTGTCCAGGCAAGAGCACTGGAGTGGGTTGCCATTTCCTTCTCCAGGGGATCTTCCCGACCCAGGGATCAAACCCGGGTCTCTCGCATTGCAAGCAGATACTTTAGCATCTGAGCCACCAGAAGAGGCTATTTGTGGAGCTCAAAATCCAGGCTGGCAAAAGCACTGGAGCGTCGTGGAGTGCACCGTGTGAGCAACACCCAGTGCAGTTGCTCCCACGACAGGAAGAGGCAGAAAGAAGCGTCAGTAAGGGCTACGTATTCAGAGCCAAGGGGGCTGGCTGGTTTAGGCATCTGCTGCCACTCAGGGCTCAATATAAAACATGCCATCCTATTATTCCAGACTGTCACCTCCAAGAACACGTACAAACTCCTTACCGTGCACCCTGCACCTTCCATGGCCTCAGCCCTGTCTGCTCTTCAGTCTTACCCTCAGGCATGCTGTTCCCTGGATCCTGTCTCAGGTTCCAAACTTGCCTCCTGTGTGGCCCTCTTCCTTCAAGGTCAGCCCTCCCCTCAGCCACCTGGCTTCTTCCTACCTATGCTTTAACACTCCACATGTTTTGGCTCCTCTGGAAGCTGTCCCTGACTGGCCTGGACCCCCAGAACATCCTGGTTGTGGTTGTACCCCAGCACCTCCTGCATTACATGTAAACGATCTATCTTGTGCAACAGACTGTGAGCGACATGAAGCTGAGACCATAGTCCTAATAGATGATATTGTATTCGGCACAGAGTAGGTGTTAAATTTTTTTAAAAAGTGAACTTCATGAAAATGTTAAGGGTCTAGATATCCAGGGCGGCAGACAGAATCTACGGTGATGCTTTAGTCATCTCTGTCTTCTGGCATTCACTCCAGTGAATAATCCTCTCCCACAGAGTGTAGGTGAGACCTAACATACGGGTCTGTCCAATTCTATTGCTTGCGTCCAGTAGAATATGGTACAGGTGATAGATGTCACTGCTGTGGCCCACTGTGATCCACATGTAAGACTCTGAATGACTCACTGCCTTTCTGGCCTTGAAGTAGCAGCATGTTGTAAACTGCTATGGGGAGAGCCATGTGGCAGGGAAGTGCGGGTGGCCGCTAAGACCAGAAAGTGGCTTTTAGCCAATATCCAGCAAAAAGCTGAGGCGCTCAGTCCTACGACCAAAAGGAAATGAATTCTGCCAGCAACCTGAATGAGGCTGGAGGTGGGTCCTAGTTGAGCTGCCAGATAACAACACAGCCTGGTCAGCAACTTAATTGCAACCAGACTCTGAGCAAAGAGCCCAGTTAGGCCTGGACTCCTAGGCCATAGGAACTGGGAGATTTTAAAAAGTGTGTGTGTTAAGTCACAAAGTTTCTAGTGTGGCGTGATAGAAAAGAAATGGATGTCCAGGGAAAACAGGCAGGAAAGTAACATCAACTGAGCTCTGGCCTGTAGAGGCTGGTGAGACCAACCTCAGCATTCAAGGAGGCACCTCTGTATTTAACTCAGGAGATGGGACACCTCAATTCCATGACCAACTGAAACTGGCCGATCTCATTCTTTCATCACACATACATCCCATTTCATTCCTGCCATCATTCATATCTGACTGAGGCTGTTACCAGGCCAAGGGCCACAAGTTGGTACTTAATAGAGGAGCAGAATGGAGTGGCCAAGACACAGACTTGGAGTCCGAGCGGGGAGGGATCTGCAGCTGCTCAAGATGTGGCGCTCCAGGTAAATGACCTAACCTCCCTGAGCTCAGTCCCTGGGGAACCAAGGCTGATTGCAGGGCTCTGCTGCCACTGTATGAAATGGCAAGAAGTGACAAGTTCAAGGTCTATGTTCTGTGGCCACTGGTTCCCTCCCCACACCCACCGCCCTCCCCCACTTTCCCCAGCTCTAAACTTTAAGGCCGCTTTGGGATTCTTCTGGACTGAACGGCTCTTGGCTGAAGCCTGAGAGGTTGACACTGCAGCTGAAATCCCAGAAAATTCTACCCTGCCTGCTCCAACGCTGAGAGGCTGCTGAGTGATCAAGCCAATTTCCTGAAATGACTTACTGCTTCCCCTTTCAAGGGGCACTTTCTGTACATAAGTGGGCCTTTACCAAACACGTTGGAAGTAACAGCAGTCTCAACTCCCACCCCCTGGACCACTGCTCCTCTGCCCCCAGAGCTCAGGAAACCAGGAGAGGTCCCCTTGGACAGGAAGAAAGCCTGCTGCCACCCTGGGGACCCTGAGGAAGCTTCACTCAAAGGAGGGGCTGGTTGGTTTGTTTTTAAATAAATAAGGTGTTGTTTTCCCATGAGGCTTCTGAGAGCTTTGAGTCCTTCACCTCCAAAGCCCTCCTCCCTCAATGTCTGTTAAGGGAAGGAAATAGGGCCCTGCTGCTGCTAAGTCGCGTCAGTCGTGTCCGACTCTGTGTGACCCCATAGATGGCAGCCCACCAGGCTCCCCCGTCCCTAGGATTCTCCAGGCAAGAACACTGGAGTGGGTTGCTACTGCCTTCTCCAAAACATGGACCAGAGGGCAACAATTCATTTTATTTTTTTGTGTAGAGAAACACAGCCCACTTGTCTAGTATCTCATAGCTCAGAATATCTAGACTTATCAGATGTCTACTAATATCCAGGACTGTGTTGGGTACTCCTGAGCATGTGTGTGTGTCTGTCTGTCCATTCATGATTTGAGATTCTGCTAACAGTGTGTGTACTAAGATATGATATTTAGGATGCTCATGTGATAAAGAATCTGCCTGTAATGCAGGAGACCTGGGTTTGATCCCTGGGTCGGGAAGATCCCCTGGAGGAGGAAATAGCAAGGCACTCCAGTATTCTTGCCTGGAGAATCCCATGGGCAGAGGACTATAGTGGACTATAGTCCATGGGGTCACAAAGAGTCGGACACAACTGAGCAACTAACATACAACACAAGAATTTCAGGCTTTCGAGCTCAATCCTCCTGTGTTACAGGTGAGGAACTAAGACCTGCGGAGCAGACAAAAGGCACAGTTCAGGCTCAGACTGTGCCCCTGGCACACTGCTGGGCGGCGCCGCCTCTTCTGCTTAGATCCTGCTGCTTGGGTTCCTTCTGATCTGACACCAGTTCTTGAGCCCCTGGGCAGCTGCTAGTGTGCTGAGGGGGCCTTGGAACCCACTTCACAGGGAGCAGCGCCGAGAGGCGCCCCTTCGGTTTGCCTCGGGTCCCCCAGTGCAGTCTAGGCAGCGCAGCCCTCCCTCCCCCGGTCCAGCTTCCTTCTTTGATCGCCTCCCTCCACTGCTCCCCCTGCACCCCCGCGCTACTACGGCCCTCCACACCTGGGCACTACAGCCTTCCTGCGAAGGGAGCGGAGTCAGCAGAGAGCCCACCTGCTCCCCTTCCCTGGGATGCGGGAACTAGACCCTGGGGATGCATGGCTGCTTCGGGAGGATGCAGGGGAAGGAGGAAGTGTCAAGGAAGCCACGGCACTGAATCCTCAGGGCAGGTCTTTGAGGAAACTGAGGCTTAGAGAGGGAGGCAGGGTTACTACTCAGGTATATGAACATGGGAGCTTAAGAATCCAGCCCAGTCCCTGGGTCCGGTGAGCAAGACACAGTGCTACATTTCCGAGGCACCAAGAGGACCTGACTCAGCTCTAGGTGGCTCTGTGTGACTGTCAAGGCCAAAAGCGCTTAAGAATTTTTCACACGGTTTATTTTTACTGCCACCTTCCACTGTCAACCCTGACCGCAGTGGGCCCTGATTCCTCTCAGGCCACCACAAGCTCGTCTTACGCTGAAAGGTGGGGCTTGATTCCTTCCGGCATAATTAACTGACCCTCTTCCTTAACCAGCCCCTGAATTGCCCAGCAACACCTGTGTCCTGTGTTCAGCACCACCAGGGTAACAGGGCCCGGGGCGCCGCAGTGTTTGAATACAAACAATTTCTGAAATTAGCTCTGAACCCCAGGAAACACGACAATCAAATTAACCAGTGAGTAAGGAAACCAAAGTAGATTATAATTAATTACCTATATTTGGACCGGGTTTGTCTTTAGGCACAAGATTTACAAAACTGCTTTCTGCGCTGTTCTATTTTTCTACATATAAATCCAGTCTTAGAATGGTAGGACCCTGAGCATCAGCTGACAAAAGCTAAGTCCTCAGCTCAGAAGAGGATCCTAAATGAGTCACTTCCTTCCTCCTGCTGGGTTCCCCCTGAGCTGATAAGCCTCCCTCTTGGGGTGGGAGGGAGAGATAAGAGTTGAAGGCATTATCCTTTGGGAGCGGGGAGCAAGCCTGGCTCCTGGAGCCATTCTCATTCACACTGGAAGCTTTTCTGAAGCTGGCTGGGCAAAACTCCTTGAGACATCACTCTTGAAGGGCCACACTTTCTAACCCCAGCTACCTCTCAAGAACCAACAACTTGACCCTCACTTTTCTTAAAAAAAGAAAAGAAAAGAAAAGTATAAAGTGTTCAGGCCCTTTACACAGAAGGCAACAAATCAAAAAGTCAACTGCTATCTCAGTCTTTTTATGGAAGAGGTGGGAAACCAAGAAGCTGAGAGGGGCAAGGACTGCACGCTCCTTATGCTTGAGTATTAAAGTGCATTCAGAGTGTTCTGCAGTGTGAGATGATGGGGTATTAACCATTAAATATGCTCAGAGCTCTGGGGCTTCACTGAAACTCTTATTCACCACTGGACTGTGAAGGCAGAGTCTAACTTCTCCATTTCATAGGGCAAGGAACTGAGGCTTAGAGAAGAAAAATGAGTTCCCTAATGACATGGTGAGCTGGGCTAAGTCAACTTAGAAGCCAGGACCGGGACTTTCCTGGAGGTCCACTGGTTAAGAATTTGCCTTCCAATGCAGGGGATGCAGGTTCAATCCCGGGTTGGGTACCTAAGCCCTTGCACTGCAGTAGAGAAGCCCCTGCATGCCTCAGTGAAGACCCAGTGCAGCCAAATAGAAAGAACCCAGGACTTCCATATCCTCATTGTGTACCCATCCCACTACTCCAACCTCTGGTCTTCTTTCTGTCCCTCTGTCCACTGAGTTTCCCCAGAAGAAAGACCTGGTGGACAGCCAGTTCTGGACCTGGCTCCATCACTACGTGACCCTGGGCAAGGCCCTAGCCCTCCTGGATCGTGGAAAATGGAAAGGTTTAGATAGATCTCACAGTCCCCTTGCAGTTCCCACAGCCTGTGAGTTATATGTCCTGTGGGTGCTCTTCCCTTCCATTCACTGGTGGGAGGCAGTTGTTTCTTTACCCTTAGATGACAACGATGGGTAAAAAGAAGTGCCAGGTGTAGGCTGATCGTGAAAAGTGGTCTGCAGAGGAGGAATGGAGGGGTCATGGGGAATCTTCAGTTGGACATGACACCAGATACCAAAGCAGGAGTCACGCTAACAAATACCCAAAGCAACGGAAAGCAGCCACTTCAAACTGCAGCCCTCTCTACAGGCGGCAGCCTCAAGCCTTGCTGTGCTTCACCCCAGAGGGAAAGGACTCTGGCTCTCGGCCATTCGTGCTTTGTCCGCCCCCTTTGGCTGCTCTCCCAGATGCAATACAGGTTGGGTTCCTCCAACACTGAACACAGATTCAGTAGTTAAGACCTCAAGAGAATGATGCTTCAGGAAAATGAGATGCCCTTTTTAACATCTCAGGAAGACAGTTTCCTTGAGGAGAAGTCACAAGTCACACAAGTGTTAGTCACTCAGTCGTGCCGGACTCTTTGCAACCCCATGGACTGCAGCCCACCAGGCTCCTCTGTCCATGGGATTTTCCAGGCAAGAATACTGGAGTGGGTTGCCATTTCCTTCTCCGGGGGATTTTCCCGACCCAGGGATTGAGCCCATGTCTCCTGCACTGCAGGCAGATTCTTTACCATCTGAGCTACCAGGGAAGCGAAAAGGCCCATCTCTGCTTCTGGAGTGGCAGTCACATACTAGAAAGGCAGCCTCCGTTAGTCTGAAGAAAAGACATTTCGCCCTCTAGTCTGTCTTTCTGTCTTTCTTAGCAATTGAGTGTCAGTGTGGAATTCCCCTCACTACTGTCCATAAAACCATTCCATGGGAACCGTGTTGGCCGATATGCTAGCCACATGCAAAACAGAACTATTCGGTATTTTAAAAAATTCATTTCCTCATCATGCTAGTCCCATTTAAGGCGCTGGTGGCTTCCAAGCTGGCTGTGCAGACCTGAACTTGGTCACCACGACAGAACCTTCAGGTGGGCAGCGACGCACTAGGATGCAAGCTCCCCGAGGGCAGGGACTTGGAAGGACTTCCCTGGTGGTCCAGGGGCAAAGACTCCATGCTCCCAATGCAAGGGTCCCAGGTTCAATCCCTGGTCAGGGAACTAGGTCCCACATGCCACAACTTAAAAAGAGTTCACAAGTCTCAACTAAAGATCCTGCATGCCACACTCAAGTCCCAGTGCAGCCAGATAAACAAATATTAAAACACACGCTTAGGGACTTGGCCTTGTTCATTTCTGATCTCAGTACCCAGTGAAGTGTCTGGCACATACTTGGCACTTTACTGAATGCATTTGTTGCATTCATGGACAGGCAGGTTGGATAAGGTAAAGAAAACGGTAGTGCCAGTTCTTTTAGCTGGTAAGCTAAAATTATGTGGCATACTTACTCCAAGAAACTCTGATTTCCTCTAGTGTTCATTCTCTAAGAAGATTTTGAGCCCCGACTGGTGCATCCCTCATCTGGGTACTAAGAGGGATATGAAAACAACAAGGGACTTCCCTGGTGGTCCAGTGGTTAAGACTTTGTGCTCCCAATGCAGTGGCCCCGAGTTCCATCCCTGATCAGGGAACTAGATCCCATGTGCTACAGCTAAAGATCCCACATGCCAAAACAAAGATCAAAGATCCTGTGTGCCACAACTAAGACTCAGCACAGCCAAATAAATATTTTTAAAAAAGAATAGAAAAACAACAAGAAGTCCAGTCAATGTGCTGGAAGAGGCAGAGGACTGGAAAAGGTTCTGGTCCAGGTTCCAATCACAGGGACAAGCAGGGCTCAGTCAAGCAGCTCCTTTGAATCTCTCTCGTAAGTTGTAAAATACTCTCCCCAAGGAGCTGTTTATGGATAACAGAAAATACTTGGAGCTTATGTCATTGACTCTGCCCTCAAGTTGCTTTTGAGTCCCACTGCCGTGATCCCTAAGAGTATTTTGCCTTATCCAACTGCTCTCCCTGCCCTGGGATCACGACCTCAACCCACTGTGCACACCCCCAAGGATGTATTTCTGCTGAAACACCACTATTACCATGCCCCACGGCTCCACAGACTGAAACGGCTTCTTACTGAATCTAGGATCAAGACCAATCTCCGTCTTCTAACATGTGGTACTATTACATGTCCCCTCTGCTTAGGAAGCTCCCATTCTGTGATTATCAATAGGACGCGCCTGAGATGAGAACCATTATTCCTGTTACATGTGTGCCTTTGCTCCTCCCACCTCTTCAAGCTGCACATGCTCCCTTAGTTCACCCCATCTGTGAACTCCAGGCGCCCAAACCCAGGCATTCTAAGTGCCTCTCCTGTCTTTGTACATGGTAACTTCTCCTGCATGGGCTTGTCCTGATCGCTTCCTGTGTCTTAGCTCCTCCACCACATGAACCACAATCAAAAGAACGGATTGTTCTTAGGCAGCAGTGGGGTTTTTAGGGGAACCTAGAGCCTGGAGAATCCCAGGGACAGTGGAGCCTGGTGGGCTGCCGTCTATGGGGGGATGAGGTGCCTGGCCCTGGAGGCCTGGGTATAAATAGGGCCAGATAGATAGGGGGCAGGGTAAGCCACGAAGAAGATCAGGCTTCAAAAGATAGTCCAACCAACTTTGTACAAGTGGACTATGCTTTTCCTTCAGTGGACTCCATGTTTTATTAATAGTACACACACTTCAAATGTCTTATTTTTATTAATAATAAATTTCTTTTCCCATTTTATTATACTTTAGGTTGATATCATTTCAGCCCACAGGAACAGAATTTTAGTTTAATGAGGCTTTCCTTCAGAGAACTGACTCCTTTTGGTTTCAGTAAATGGTCTCACCCTGAATCAGACCTCCATGAGCCCCATGATTCCTCTAGAGTCTTTGGGATTGAGGAGGAGGTACAGCAAGGATGGATGTGATGTGGAGTCTGGTGACTTAAAATGACATTTGAGGGGAAAGTGGAGCACAGTGATTAGTCAAGGTCACCCCGGAAGGTGGGACCAGGGTCTGAACCCACTGCAGAAGGCCAGGGTGTGTGGCCCCAGACTTCATCCTCTTTACGGTAAACAATGTCTTCCCTGGGGAGAACAGGGCTGCAGCCAGGCAGTCACTGTCTGCGTGAGACCTAAGCCAGCACAACAGTCCTGGCTGAGTATAAATAAATAGAGTGCCCAATTAAAACCCCTAATTATTGGGCAGGCTACAACCAGGAGGGGGCTTTGTTGGTGGCCCCGAAGCCAGGTGCCAGCCAGGCTGCCAGCTTCTCCCAAGTCAGCCACAACTGGTCTCAGACTGGAGGGAACCTGCAAGTGGACAGATACCCTGGAAGGTTGGGAGGGAGAACCCTCTCTGGGAGAACCCTCCCAGAGGGGAGAAACTCCTAGGGCTGTGGGAGTGTTTCTCTCAAGGAGCCTTCAGGCAGTGTTCTGGAAGCCTATGGGGGAAATGCTCCTTAGTACAGGGGAACTGGGATTTCACTTTGGGAAGCCAGCTGCCTCACCTAAGGAAAGGGATACCTAGTTCATGGGATAATTATGAAACAAATGTAGCCAGGTGTAATCTACAAGCTCTCTGCCCTTGGCTGAGCACTGCAATAGACTACATGCTTTCCCCAAAAGCCAGAGGCAGAGATGTGCTCTGAACAGCAGCGGCCCAAAACCTGGGCACAAAACAGTTTTTCCTGCAGGTGTTCATCCCTCTCAACTCTACCTCAACCATTACACAAATAAACCTTTTGCAGTGATACTGATAATAAAATAAAATAAGTTTCTATGACACCTTTCCTCCTAGGATTTGAAAGCATGGTTTACAGGCATCTACAACTCCAACTTTCCCAAAAGGTTGATAAGAGGGGTGAACATTTGAATTTTACTGGTGGAGAATGGGCGCTTTGTGTTCAAGTGACTTTCCTCGAGGTCCCCTAGGATGACAGCTTGGACTAGGACCTTGAAATGCAGGCATCAAGGCCATCACCTTCAAAGCACTGCAAGAAGTGGATGCTACCAGGTGGAACTGAGGCAGAGTCCAGATTTTGGCCTCTCCGGAATCATTTTCCTAGCTTCTTTGGGGGAGAAGACTTTTTGTTTCTTTTACACAATAAACGGATGAGATGTGACCCCTTAACTCATGCAGGATGATACTGTCAGTCAAGTGTCCTTAGCTCACAAAGCACTGGCTGAGCGGAGGTCTCTGTAGCTTTAGGGGTTTAGGTCAAAAGTACACCACCACCTTATGAGGGTATAACAGAGTATATTGTGTCTGCAAGGGGAGAAAACACCAGCCTGAACACAATGCCAGAAGGGAGACCCCTGCCACCGAACCCCACCTCAACAAAGGGCATGCGTGCTGGCAAGCCTGTTCCTTCGCAGTCTAGGAATTCTTTGATGGAGGGATGGGAATTGCACTAATAAACACACTGAAAACGAGGTCAGAAGATCTGGCTTTGACCTTGGCTCTGCTGTTTATTACCTGTGATTTAGGGAAGACCTCTCTGGGCGTTGGCATCTCGTCTATAAAAGTGGAGTGATAACCACTACTTCACAAAGCTATTGTTAGACGTAAAAGACAGTATGAAGACTTTCCAGGTTGCTCAGTGGTAAAGAACCCACCTACCAATGCAGGAGACACAGGTTCAATCCCTGGGTCAGGAAGATCCCCTGGAGAAGGAAATGGCACCCCACTCCAGTACTCTGCCTGGGAAATCACATGGACAGAGGAGCCAGGCAGGCTACAGTTCATGGGGTCCCAAAAGAGTCGAACATGACTGAGCAACTAAACAACAAGAAAAGACAGCGTTGCACAGTGGTCACACCCGTGGCCTAGAGAGACAAACCTGGATTTGAGTCTCCCGGGTAACTTACTGAGTAGAGTGAACCCCTAGTTTTCTCATGAGACACTAGAAAATGGCAGTCATGTTGTTTGGAGATCTTTCACTGACACAGTGCCTGGTGCACAGTGCACACTCAAACTCTCCCTGTTAGTGTCGCAGATAAAAGCTGTAACGCACAACACAACTGCAGTCAACTGTGATTATTTTCTAGGTTTGGGGCAAATGTTGTCAGTGTATGTATGAAGTGCTTTGCATCTGGTAAAAGTGTAAGTACCTGCTCCATGTAATTATGGCATCCACAGAGCAGTAGGTTCACTCTGGAATTCAGCTCAGAGATTAGTATCATTTACAGTAGCGACATTCCAGGCTGCCAGCCCTACAGAGTAGACCAACTAAAGATAGGCAGTTCACGGTTCAGCTGCCTCTCGGGGGAGGGTTTCTGGTGACAGCGAAAACCACAGGAGATTCGACCTGAGTAACCTCTGTGTGTCAGCAGAAGGCTCTTCCTCTCTCTCCCAGGGAGCATAAAGCAAGGGCCATGTGTGGTTTGGGGCACACACTGTGCAGAGAGCGCTCCGGGATCAGGAAAGCGCACCGCTGTCCTGGGCTGTAAGAGCAGTCAAAGCTGAGGGCTCTCGCCCTCCTCCACAGGCTCCATCCCTCACTCAGGGCCAAGAGGTTTGGTTAGGCAGTCAATCAGCATTAAGCACTGATGCGTGAGAGTGACCAGGGATTACAACAGCCAGCCTGCAGAATGAGAATCCAGAGTTGCCCCCGCTCTTTTCTGGCCTGATGAATTTCATCACTTCCCATCCACTGTGGAAGAGCCCTCTACTTCATCTTATTTGCCACAACTTGGGTTTCTTCAAGCACAAGGGAGGGATTCCTCTGTCTGCAGGGGATGGGATTAACTGGGCAGAGACCCTCTTCCAATTCCTGCTAATGGCTCACAGTCAGTGCTCATCACTCCCTGTACTAAGCTCTTTCAGTTCAGTTCAGTTCAGTTCAGTTGCTCAGTCGTGTCCCACTCTCTCTTTACCATCATTCAATCATCACTGTTTACATCATCATTATGTCATCAGCTTAGGATCACCATCCCAGTTAGATAAGAAAACTGAGGCTTTAAGGAGCTTGCCCAAGGCCTAGGAGGATCTCAAATTGTAGAGTCAGGATTTATTTTTTTCCCCTGGCAGCATGTAGGATCCCAGTTCCCTGACCAGGGATCAAATCTGTGCTCCCTGCAGTGGAAGCCCAGGGTCTCAACCACTGCACCGTCAGGGAAGTCCCAAGAGTCAGGATTTGAACGCAGGCGCTTTGCCTGCCTACATCCGCTGGATCACGGAAAAAGCAAGAGAGTTCCAGAAAAGCATCTATTTCTGCTTTATTGACTATGCCAAAGCCTTTGACTGTGTGAATCACAATAAACTGTGGAAAATTCTGAAAGAGATGGGAATACCAGACCACCTGATCTGCCTCTTGAGAAATCTGTATGCGGGTCAGGAAGCAACAGTTAGAACTGGACATGAAACAACAGACTGGTTCCAAATAGGAAAAGGGGTACATCAAGGCTGCATATTGTCACCCTGCTTATTTAACTTATATGCAGAGTACATCATGAGAAATGCTGGACTGGAAGAAGCACAAGCTGGAATCAAGATTGCCGGGAGAAAATATCAATAACCTCAGATATTCAGATGACACCACCCTTATGGCAGAAAGTGAAGAGGAACTCAAAAGCCTCTTGATGAAAGTGAAAGTGGAGAGTGAAAAAGTTGGCTTAAAGCTCAACATTCAGAAAACGAAGATCATGGCATCTGGTCCCATCACTTCATGGCAAATAGATGGGGAAACAGTGGAAACAGTGTCAGACTTTATTTTGGGGGGCTCCAAAATCACTGCAGATGGTGACTGCAGCCATGAAATTAAAAGGCACTTACTCCTTGGAAGGAAAGTTATGACCAACCTAGATAGCATATTCAAAAGTAGAGACATTGCTTTGCCAACAAAGGTTCGTCTAGTCAAGGCTATGGTTTTTCCTGTGGTCATGTATGGATGTGAGAGTTGGACTGTGAAGAAGGCTGAGCTCCGAAGAATTGATGCTTTTGAACTGTGGTGTTGGAGAAGACTCTTGAGAGTCCCTTGGACTGCAAGGAGATCCAACCAGTCCATTCTGAAGGAGATCAGCCCTGGGATTTCTTTGGAAGGAATGATGCTAAAGCTGAAACTCCAGTACTTTGGCCACCTCATGCAAAGAGTTGACTCATTGGAAAAGACTCTGGTGCTGGGAGGGATTGGGGGCAGGAGGAGAAGGGGACGACAGAGGATGAGATGGCTGGATGGCATCACTGACTCGATGGACGTGAGTCTGAGTGAACTCCGGGAGTTGGTGATGGACAGGGAGGCCTGGCGTGCTGAGATTCATGGGGTCTCAAAGAGTCGGACACGACTGAGTGACTGATCTGATCTGATCTGACTCTGCCTGCCTCTGTCTCCTCTCCTATATTTTAATTATTTGGGTTATAAAGCCTAAGCTTTACCAGACTCCCCTCATTCTTTTTGGATTGCATAGTTCTCATATTTTCTTTGTGTCTCCATAAAGAAAACTTTCTAATCCCTTAATATCCCAATGCCCTTCTCTGGAGCTCCTCCAGCCTTGGTTTTTATCTCTTAATGTGCAAGAGCCTAAATGACCCAACATCACTTAAGGTGCTGACCCTATGGTTTATGGGCGCAGGCAGGCTTGGACAATTGTTCAAGGTCACGGAGCCACGGCTCAGCCCGGGACCCAGGCCTCCAGTAACTCTCCCCTCTGCTGTCCAATGCTGGTCTTAGAATTGCCCCTACAGGGCACCCTGTGGAATGACATTTCCCAAATCTTATTGGCTGATGTCACCAGGCCAGTCCCACTCCCTATGTCATGCTGGGTCCATTCATTCATTCTATTCTCCCCACAAGCTCTTGTTGGATGATTTCAGAGATCCTCTTGGCTGCTGGTCTCACCCTCTCTTCTGTTCCCCAATTTCCAGTCCATCCTCCACTGAGGCCAGAATCATCTTCCTAAAAAACTAATCTGGATCATGCCACTGTCTTATGTAAGATCCTTCAGAGCACCGCGCCGCCCCAACCCCCAAATCCCTGGTCACAGCCTGTGGTGCTTCCCGCCAGCCTGGCTGACTCTCCTGCCATTACCCTCCCCCCACCATGCTATCCCCCTGCCCTCAACTGAAGCAGTCTCAGTTTCAGCCACAGGAGTCCCATACCCTGAGGCTTTGCCCACTCTCCTTTTTCTAGTGGGATTACCTACACCTCCTCTTTTCTGTCTAATGCACTCAGAGGACGACTTTAAGTCTAAGTCAAGATTTCATCTCTTTAGTGGAATCCTACCAGAATTTCCTTTCTGAATTACATGTTTCTGCTGGCAGCCCCTCGCACACTTCACTTCTCCACCTCCTCCCCTGGACTGTAAGCTCCTTATCTGTTTAACTGTGTGCCTTCAGGATAGGGCACACACTGAATTCTTGGAATGTGGGAGGAATGAATGAATCCTCCCTCCATGGCCCCACACCAGCAGATCGGCTGACTTCTGAGGTCTTAAAGCACTTGATTTTGTACTTCTTTCTATGAGCACTTCTGGCCTCTTTCTATTCCCTTCTATATCTACCTCTATTTCCTTCCATGTCTATTTTCCCTATACACTGAAACTATCCTTCCTTAGACTGAGATATTTTTCACGGGTAGAAGGTCAATCCTGAGCACAAAGCCCAGCACACAGTAGTTCAATTAACTGGGTGAATGGAGCGACCACCAGCTCCACACTCTTTCCCACAATGCAAATCGCCAAGAAGCACATCTTACACACCTCAGGTAACTTCTACCTAAATGCAGTGGCTTGATTTGCTCACACCCAAGCCAGTTCTACTTGTCTGCCAACTCACATCTTGGGGTATCCTCCTATGGCTTGGCACCTCACTACCAAACAGCTCTGTGTCATCCACAGATGTGTGAGTTTCACTCTGAACTTCCTTTTCTGGATCCTCTATAAAAATGTCAAAAGAAGCCCAGACTCAGTACCAGCCAAGATTGAAACTCCATCTCTTGCATGTTCTTTGGGTCTTGGTCTCCTCATCCTCGGGTGACATCTCTTTAGTGTCTTTCATTACATGAAGGAAGTGGAGGGAACATTCATCTGACCATCCATGTGCCCAATTACCCATTCATCATCCATCCCACATGTGCCGGGCTCTGGGAAATTCACTGACAGACAAAAACAGAGTTCCTGGCCTCAGTTGGGACAGAAGACAAGCATGGAACAAATAATCACAATGCACCATAATACACATGTTGTGGAGGTCATTTAAAGTGTGCAGGTACCTATGGGCACCTTATCTTTGACAAAGGAGGCAAGTGGTGCTGGGAGAACTGGATAAAGAATGAAAGAATGAATGTGTGAACATGTGAAAGAATGAAATTAAAATACTTCCTGGGGTAGCAAAGAGTTGGACATGACTGAGCGACTGAACTGAACTGAACACCATGAAAGTGAAAGTGAAGTCGCTCAGTCGTGCCCAACTCTTTGCGACCCCATGGACTGCAGCCTACCAGGCTCCTCTGTCCACGGGATTTTCCAGGCAAGAGTACAGGAGTGGGTTGCCATTTCCTTCTCCAGGGGATCTTCCTGACCCAGGGATTGATCCTGGGTCTCCTGAATTGTAGGCAGACACATTACCGTCTGAGCCACCAGGGAAGTGACACCATACACAAAGATAAACTCAAAATGGATTTAAGACCTAAATGTAAGACCAGAAACTATATAAGTCTTAGAGGAAAACATATGTAGAACACTGTATGACATAAATCATAGCAAGATCCTCTATGACCCAACTCCTAAAATGTAAATAAACACACACAAAAAACAAGTGGGACCTAATTAAACTTAAATGTTTTTGCACAGTGAAAGTAACTATAAACAAGGTGAAAAGACAACTCTAAGAATGGGACAAAATAACAGCAAATGAAACAACTGACAAAGGATTGATTTCAAAAATATACAAGCAGCTCATGTAACTCAATACCAGAAAAACAAACAACCCAATCCAAAAGTGGGTTTTTAAATAGACATTTCTCCAAAGACGACATACAGATAACTAATGAACACAGGAAAAAATGCTCAACATTGCTCATTAGAGAAATGTAAATCAAAACTACAATGAGGTATCACTTCACACCAACCAGAATGGCCTTCATCAAAAAAATCCACAAAAAAACAAGTGCTAGAGAGGGTGTGGAGAAAAGGGAACCTTCTTACATTGTTGCTGGGAATGTAAATTGATACAGTCACTAGGGAAGACAGTATGGAGATTCCTTAAAGAACTAGGAATAAATCTACCATATGACCCAGGAATACCATTTCTAGACATATAAATATGAGGAAGCCAAAACTGAGAAAGATACATATACCCCAGTGTTCACTGCAGCACTATTTACAATAGGTAGGACGTGGAAGCAACCCAGATGTTGTCCATCAACAGATGAATGGATAAAGAAGCTATGGTACATATATACAATGGAATACTACTCAGCCATAAAAAGGAATGCATTTGAGTCACCTCTAATGACCCTAGAGCTACTACACAAGAGTGAAGTAAGTCAGAAAGACAAAACAAATATCATATATATTTATATTTATATATTTATTGTAAATACTATTTATATTTAAAATAAATATAAATATTATTTATATTCCAATATATATATATGGAATCTAGAAAGACAGTACTGATGAACCTATCTGCAGGGCAGCAATGGAGATGCAGACATAGAGAACAGACTTATGGGCAGGGGGGCAGGAAGGAGAAAGTGAGACAAATGCAGAGAGTAGCATGGAAGCATATACACTACGATATGTAAAATAGGTAGCCAATGGAAATTTGCTGTAAGACTCAGCGAACTCAAACCAGGGCTCTGTAACAACCTAGAGGGGTGGGAAAGGGTGGGCGGTGGGAGGGAGGTTCAAGAGGGAGGGGATATATGTATATTCTGTGGCTAATTCCTAGTGATGTATGGCAGAAATCAAAGCAATATTGTAAAGCAATTATCCTTCAATTAAAAATAAATAATTAAAAAAATAAAGGTCACCAAGAGGGAGAAATTAACTCTGCTGATAGAGTGGGCAGGATCTGAACGGAGTCTTGATGGATGAGTGGATTTTTGCCATCCAGACAAGAAGACAGAAGGAACAGCAGGTGTGACGTAGGGAAGGAGGGAAGGTGCTAGAAGCTTTAGGAAGGCCAACAGTGGGCTGGGGGAGGGGCATGGAAGGGAAGAGAAACCTGTCCATTCATCTTTTCTCAAAATATCATGGGTCAATTTTATTATCTTAGTAAATGAAGAAAAGTGTATTGATTATGACCTTCACACTGCAGAATGCAGCAAAAGCCAAGAGCTTTAAAATGAATCCATTCTTCCATCCAACACTAACAGCGCCTGCCATACTTTTTATGTGGAACTGCAATTGTCTTCCCACAGCTACCTGAGATCAGAGATTTTGTTATGATCTGTGTTGAATCCCAAGAGCCTTGAGCAACCCATGGTATACAGTAAACACCCCATAAGTATCTGCATAATGAATCCACTGGACTCTGCTACCTGCCAGGAACTATAATAGGCCTGGGGATAAAGGCACGGACTGGACACACTGCCTGCCTTTTAAGTGAGGTTGGTTACATGAACTAGTTCCTTAGGAAGCCATTTTTGGATTGACAAGAAATTATTTCTTTTTAAAGCTTGAGGAACAAAAGATCTTTCTACAAGCTTAGAGATGAGCTTTAGAGAGTTAACAGGAAGGGCCTCGGCCACCTTCCCCAGAACTCTTGCAGACACTAACTTTACGTGCTCCTCCCTCATGTCGCTGGGCAGACAGGTGTGCAGGGAGGGTACAGCTCTGGGCAGGCCTCTTCCCCCAGGTGTCCTGGCAAGGGCAGGCTCTGGGCCTCAGTTGCCTTTCCCAGGCCGTGCGGCACACACATGCACATTCTCTCTTTCTCTCACACACAAACACACAAGCACACATGCTCACACTCACAACTCAGGCTCACACAATCACACTCTCACACATGTGCTCACACAGGATCACAACTAACGCATGCTCACACTCACACACTTGCCCCCTCACACTTGGTTCCCACATTCACACAGCATGCACGCACACACACATACAGCCTGAGCCGTTAAAGTGACAGCACTCACATTTTCCATCTATTGGTAGTTTCAAAACAGGAAGCCTGAGCGGGGAGGGGTGGTGTGGCTGAGGCGAGCGCTGTGTGAGGGGCCCACGTGCACAGGCTGGATTCAAAAGGGAAGCCTCACGGGTGCCCATCCCCTTCACAGCCACAAGGCTCAGGCCAGGCAGTGGGGCGGAGCCTGGGCCCGCCTCTCCAGCGCGCAGCAGCTGCAGACCATTCAGCTGGCCAGGGCGGTCACCCAGATCAAATCCCACCTCTCCCTCAGTGAGGGGTTTTCTCTGAGGAAGAAGGGAGTGCCCTCTGCCTTCTTGTCTGCAGACATAGAGCCCCCCCCTTTTTTGGAAACCACCTCTTCCAGGAGTCCTCCAGGACTAACCCCTAAGAGCTGTTCTACCTCACCCTTTAGGTCCTCTGCTACCTACTCAGCCATGCTCCTTTATACCAGGGAAAGATTTAGTTTTCTGCCTTTCCTGCACCTGCACTCCAAGATGAAACAGACCAGGGACCTGTTTTCTAAGATGAAATCCTTGCAACATCGTGTATTTTATTTTTTTTTTTACTCGCTGCACCATGTGCTTGCAGGATCTTACTTCCCTGACCAGGGATCAAACCCATGCTCTTTGCAGTGGAAGCATGGAATCTTAACCACTGGACCACCAGGGAAGTCTCTACAGTTTTTCATAACCAGCATCTCCTTCAATCTTCAAGATGGCTCCATGATGTGGTAAATACTATACCCATTTTACAGATGAGGAAGCTGAGGGCAAAGAGATTAGTCACTTGTCCCAGGAGGTGCCTTCCGACCTCAAGGCACCATTCTCAGGAATGTCAGCACTCCACCTGCCACCTTGGCTCTGAGCATAGGTGTGTCTGAGATGGACATTGTGTCAGAACAGCCAGAGCAACACTAATGGTGAGCAGGGAGAAAAGACGAGGGCGAGGACTGAAGCTCTGTCACAGGCTGATGAATTTCACGCCCCACCTTTCGCCCCATCCCTGTTCCCCTCTTTCTCACACACCAAACCACAGGCCCAGAAACAGCTGGCCTGGCGCCAGGAGCTGGGGTAGGTCCACATATAAACTTCAATCGTCCAGGGCAGTTGGGATTGATGTCCACAACTTAGAGAGCAAGACGGAGAGGAAGCGGCTGGCGAGATGACATTTCTGGGGATGAATGACATTTCTGGAACTTTGCTTTCTCTCTCTCTGAGAGAAGTGTTTATTAAAAACCTTTTTTCCTTCAGCAGTGACCTTGCAAAGGAAATTGGCCTCGCTGCTCTGTAGCTGAGAGGGAGGGCACACACAGCCCTTTGTGCTGTATTCCTGCCAAAAGATGCTCTGGAGGGTAGGTAGAGGGGGGCTGCTGGCGGCAGGCTGTCCTCCTGAACCAGCCTAAGAGACTCGGATGGAGTGATGACAGCATGTGTGTGGCTGGAAAGAGACAGGAGGGGACGAAAAACGAGCCCGGGCTGGATTTTTCCGCCAGGCTAGCACTTCTGTCAGACCGCGCCCGCCGCTGTCACGTTCCCTGCCTTGTAGGTTTCATATATTTAACAGCCGGGACTTATAAAACAGGACAACAGAGGTCACAGGAAAAGGATGGGTCAGGCTCAGGGGAAGCCCTGCAATTTCCTTTCCTGGAGCTCTCTGGGACCGAAATGAGAGACGCCTGCACTGGAGGAATGTCCTGGTCTTCCCCTTGGCTTGCACTGCCCCTCCTGTCTGGAGCATGGTCCAAACCACTCTTTGTCCAAGTCCCACCCTTTCCTTAAAAGCCTCTCCTGACCCTTCCAGGATTTTACACTCCCTGAGGTCAGAGACTCTGACCAATGGAGTCTCGCTGATTGACAAGTGAGAAAGCAGACAGATGCCTGAGATGACCTTGAATGGTACTCAACTCCGGTGTCTGCTATCCTTGTGCTGTTTTTGGGGGGGGTGTGGAGGGGGTCCTCAGAGTTATCCTCCACCTTCAGACCTGAGAGGCTAAACTCCAGCTTGTGTTGGTAGTGGATGCGGCCCGGGTTCCAGGAGAGAGCTGGCAGGAGGAGAGGGGAGTCATCTGGGAGCCGGCCTGCCTGGGTTGGGTGACACACCAAGGAACTGCTCAAGGATGGCTTCACTGGTCAGCAAAAGGGTCCAGGAAGCAGAAGTCACGGGAGGGGAACTGGGCTGCTCACTCTGGGAGAGGCTCCGGAGCAGCCTGGCCACCCAAGTCCGGCAAGTTCATGCTTGTAGGACCCGGAAGTCATGAGAGCCTCTGGGGAGAGAAGGGGAGCAGCTGGGCTCCTTGCTAGGGTCTGTGCTCCTCCAAGCAGAGACCTCCAGATCTCAGAATCCAAACAGGTCAGCACTCCTCCCGGGAGGCCGGCCAAGACTGTAAATCCGGAGAATTCAATTCCTTTGCAGCTCGTGCGGGACGGGAAGTAGAATAACCACTACATAAACTGACTTAGACCTTAAACTGAGGGGCTTGAAATGAAGCAAACAGGATCTGGAGTCGTTCTCCTTCAGCTGAATTCTGTCATGAGACCAAATTTCATTCATTTACAACCAACACAAGGGTGGTATTTCTGTGTCTGATTCATATTGTGGCTTGTTTGGGTTTATTTTTGCGTTTTGAAACACTTCATGAATATGTTGGTACTAGGTTCAAATTGATAATTCTTAAAATTCACCAGGTTTTTTGGGGGAGGGGGAGTATCCAGAACATGGTTTGTTGAGGGGAGGGGTACCCAGAACACATTACAGTGTTCTGTGAACTGAAAGTAAATTTGAACAGGTATTTTTTTCTGGGAAAGCTCCCATAGAAATCTGAATCACATCACAACATTAGTCCTTAAAATATCAGTTAAAGCCAATCTTCATTCCTTAATTTTGTAATAATGCAAAATAAATTTCATCACTATTAAGGTGAAAAGAGTAACTTATAGGTCCTTTTACATTATTGGGGTTTACTTTGATGATGACTGGAAATCAATTTTTGTGTCAATGTGCATTTTTCAAGTAAGCAAGAACAAAAATGCCTAAGGACAATTCGTTTTTAAGTTAGATTTCCTAGTCCAATCCTCGTGTTTCTTTTACAATTATTATCTTCCACTAAAACAGGACTTCTGCTTAAAAAAAAAAAAAAAGCGTCTAAATAACGGATCCTATTTCACTTTGAAAGTAATACTATTACATTTTTATAAAAAATAAACATGCTAAGATATATCTACTAGCTCTATCTTCGTGTGCAGCTCCTCAAAGCCATCTCCGGTCACCCTCCTGCTTGTCCCCTCGCCCCGTCCTCTGCACCACGGCCGGCACCCAGCTTGTGGCTGGCGGTGGCTCCCAGCATCCGGTCTCTGGAGTGGGCTGGCTTACGTTCAGTCACAGCGGTGCCACTGTGTGATCATGAGCGCGTTACACAACCTCTCTGGGCATCAGTTGCCTCCTGTGTAAAATGGGAATAGTAATAGGACCTGCTCTGTACGTCTGTTCTGTGATTCAAGTGAAATAAAACACAAGGTGCTTAGCACCTAACATGGCATATGCTGAGCTCCCAGTGAATAATGGCTGGCATCCTCTTCCTGGGACAATGAACGAATCACCCTTGTTAGGGCCAGCCGTCCTCTTTCAAATCATGTGCCGTCTCATTAGGAAACATGTCAGGAAAGCTGAACTCCTTTTCTTCACGTGGGGAAATCGATCTCATATTTCGAGACTCAGTTCAAACGCCAGCTTTGCTAAAGCTTTTTCTTGTAACCCCTTTGTCTGTCTATCTCTGCTGCTTGAAAGCTGGTTGGTACCTCCTACTTAACCTAGCCATGTCTACTAAAATTAGGTCTTTGAGACTTACTTTTCCACAAAATATGGGAGCATTCAGACTGCAGAACTGAGTATTTTTCCTCTTTGCATTATAGATGCCAAGGCACCAAGCAGACACTCAATAAATATTTATTGAATGAAGAAAATGAAATGGAATCAAATGGCATCTGTGCAGATGCCAGGATATATGGAGCATATGGCTTTAGAGAAATATAATCTGTATTATATCTTTTCCAGAAACCAGCTATTTCTGTGTGGAAATGAATTTAACCAAATCAGATGTCATAGAAGATGGCATAAAAGGAGAAATTAGAGGAGAAATTAGGGGAACAACTTCAGGGTTTTGCCATCTGTCCAGGAAGGATGTGTTAGCCATCTTGGACGTTTTAAGTGCCTTGAAAGCTTAATGGAAAAGCAATTCTCTTGAGCCACTGCCCAGCCCCAAACACAGAAACTCTTGCATCAGGACAAACTGGTGAATAACTTGTTTGTCAATGTGCCAAATCGGGGGTGAGCACAGATGACAAATTAGTCCCACTCCTAAAAGGACATTTTGGAAGATAAAATTGTTCTATTTTAGTGCAGCCCAGAAAGATAGGAAACAAAGATATATCTCTTGAGCATCAGGTGACAGCAAGACACTCAAGTAGCTACCAAAAGCGGCAGGGGAGGTGGGGGTGGGGAGTAGAAGGATATTGGTTGTTCACCGTACGCCGGGCACCATCCTAGGTCCTTGACATGAAACGCAATGCTTGAAAGAACCTAAGAGACACTATCATTCCCATTTTATTGATGGGGAAATGGAGTCTCGATGAGGCTGAGTGACCAAGAGCAAAAATGCTCTGTATTAAAATTCTGCCACCAGCAACCACAGTGTGGAACGCTCTTATATAAATCTTTCTTAGTCTATCCTTCTCACTACTGTTAGAGTAATTTTCCTAAAACTAGTTGAGTTAAACTTTCCATTCCTTTAAAACTGTCAATGGTTTCCTAACACTCACAATAAAAATGCAAATACTCAAACTCATGAATGTCACGTTCTTTGCAGACTCAATTCCCACTGGCCTGTCTTCCCTTTCCCATCCTCCTGACCATGCGCCCCCTTATCATACTGTGTCACAACACACCTCAGGGCCTCTCATTCTTGGCTGTTTTGCTTTATCCTCATTGAAAGCTAATACATCCTTTTCCCTTGATCTTCTGCTTCTCCCTCCCCGTGGAGTTCTCCTTGACACGTAGACAACCCCTTCTAAATCATCAACCTCACATGTTCCTCTAGCTCAAAGCAACTCTGATTGGGTGCCTCAGCACTCAAATTGCTCCCCAACAAGTCCCCAAGAACTCTCCATGTCAAAAATCATGTGAAAAATAACAGCTAATATGGACTAAGCCTTTAGATGCTGAATACCATACTGTAACTCCAGTTGACAGGGCTCAGTGTGAAATTAACTAGCTTGTCTTGGGTCACTGGGGAGCAGCAGCAGTGAGAATTTGGACTACAGTCCATTCAGTGGGCTTTTTGCATTTCCGACTCTCAGGGCCTCTCAGCAGCATTTCACATTACGGATGCTCTCTGCTTTTTACCCGTTGGGTTTTCTGCTGTTTCCTCTAGCTGCTCCTTCTCAGCTTTCTTTGTAATCTCTGGCTCTGCTACAGGCCCTTTCATTGCTGGTATTCCTCAGGCACCTGTCCAGTCTTTCTTTCCCTTTTCTGCTCTCTCTGGAAGATCCCAGCCAATCCCACAGCTGTGACTCCCACCTCCACATATTGATGCTCTGTGTGCCATCCATTCCCCCCTCTTAACTTCATGCTTCCACAACATGTTCCGTACTGTTTTTAATTTCTTTAAAGATTTTTTTTTTTAATGTGGACCATTTTAAAAATCTTTATTGAATTTGTTACAATATTGCTTTTGTTTTACATTTTGGTTTTTTGGCCCCATGGCAAGTGAGACCTTACTCAGTTCCTTGACCAGAGATCAAGGAACTCTGCACCACCTGCACTGGAAGGAAAAGTCTTAACCATTGGACCACCAGGGAAGTCCCTTCATTACCTGAATATCTTGCTTGTGCTAAACCTCATGTGTTCAAACACCAAGCTAACCTTTGCCCCCTGAAAATCTGTTTCTCTCGATTCTCTTGGTAAATGACACACCATCCAACCAACTTCCCAAGTGAGAAGCTGAAGATCAACCCCGACCTCTCCTCTCTCTCTGTTCTCATGTCCGAGTCTGTCTTCTGAATTTATTCCATCCCTGGTCTTTTCAAGCTGCCACCTCCTCTCTCTGCAAAACCACCGTCACTGCTCACTTTGATGACTGCAGCAGCTTCCAGTTTTGCCTTTTCCAATTAATTCTCCAGATATGCAGCCATCACACCATTATCTGCTTAAAACCTCCCTATTTCCTTTAGGATGACGTTCCATGACTGCACCATGGCTAACAAGCCTCTCTTATTTTCTGGCCCCTCCCAGTCTTACTTAAGGCCACTCCCCCTTCTCTATACACTCCAGTCACATTAGATTTCTTTCCCTTCTTTGAACATGTTTTCTCACAACACGACATGTACTTCTATCTTCAGGAACATTCTTCCTTTTCCAACGCCAGTATTGCCGCTCACTGCTTACATCCCAGGTCACATCTTCAGGGTTGCTTTCCCTGATCCCTTAGACTAAGTTCTCACTTACTCTCAACACACTCTGCATTTCTCTCTCCCAAAACTCAGTGTGCTTGTAATTACTTATTCAGTGTGTCCCCCTCCTTATAGCGTATGTTTGACTGTTAGTCTCAGTGTTGAGAGAAGTACAGGGTATGTGGTAGATGCTCAGCAAAAAAGAACAGCCTGGCTCCAACACCACCAGGTGTCAGAAATTTCCTGCAACCTCACACAGTCCTGCTGCTGCTAAGTTGCTTCAGTCGTGTCTGACTGTGTGTGACCCCATAGACAGCAGCCCACCAGGCTCCCCCATCCCTGGGATTCTCCAGGCAAGAACACTGGAGTGGGTTGCCATTTCCTTCTCCAATGCATGAAAGTGAAAAGTGAAAGTGAAGTCGCTCAGTCGTGTCTGACCCTCAGCGACCCCATGGACTGCAGCCCACTAGGCTCCTCCATCCATGGGATTTTCCAGGCAAGAGTACTGGAGTGGGGTGCCATTGCCTTCTCCGCCACACAGTCCTAGGCTCTTCAATCTGTCTTGGTTAGCATTTAGTTGTATTCAGTTGTACCTGTTTTTGTCCTCCATAAGCTCATAAACTTATGGTGGGAAAAGACCGGGTCTTCATTCTACATGCCTTACCTTCTAGCAGGATGCCAATGGTATTGATTAAAGAGGAAAAGCTAAAAGCCTGAGACTTGTATGTTATAGGTCCTCAGACCGAAGAGTCAGGAATGCAGAGTGAGGTGGTGTTGCCCGAAAACTCTGTGGATGAGTTACCCATTTCTGAAAGGAGAGGTAGAAACTCCAGGAAGCAGCAGGAGCTGTACTTCAACAGTAGATGCTTTTAATCTATGCACTTCAAAAATGGGCCACGCCACTGAAATAAGGAGAAATTTTGAACCATTCTCGACTGGCCTATCTTCCTCGTGCCTCTCTCTCTATCAGGTACCTAAGCATCATTAACTGTGGCGGCTGCACGCCATCTTGGGCCAGGGCAGCTTCAGCTCTCACCTGACAAGTTTGCTCTGGCTCCCCCTGGTCCTTCTCCTCTTTGATACGCCGTCTGCACTGCTGTCAGTTATTCGTCTACAACTGACACTGGATCATATTACTTCTACCTAAGCCTTTAGAGACTCACTGTTACCTACAGGATATAACCTTTTCCATTTGGCATCCAAAGCTACATGATGTTGCCCAAATCTACTTTTCCAGCTAAACCCTGCAATTTCCCTCCCATGCTTCTCAACAACCGAGAACTGTCTCCCCTTTAATACTCTGCTTCCTTCCTTGTCTTTACACTTTCTGGGCCTTCTGCCTGGAGCACTGTTCCCCATTCCCAGACATATAGGCCTTTCACATACTTTTCTACACTCACTCTTGGCAGTACAGTGGAGTTAGCTATTCCTACCAGGGATTCACAGATGTGTGTGGCTTCTGTCAAGCTGTAGTTTGCCTTTACTGACCCAAAGACAGGGAAATGTCTTTTTGCTTCTTTAAATCTGTGTGCTTAGTCACTCAGTTGTATTCAACACTTGTGAATGTTACAGGTTACACTCTGTAACCTGCCAGGCTCCTCTGTCCATGGGATTCTCCAGGCAAGAATACTGGGGTGCATTGCCATTTCCTTCTGCCGGGGAGCTTCCTGACCCAGGAGTCGAACCCAGGTCTCCTGCATTGCAGGCAGACACTTTACTGACTGAGCTACAAGGGAAGCCCATCATATACTAGGTGCTGAATAAATAAAGGAAAAAAGGGACTTTCCTGGTGGCCTAGTGGTTAAGAATACGTTTTGCAATGCAGGGGACACTGGGTCAATCCCTGGTTGGGGAATTAAGATCCCACATGCCACGGAGCCAACTAAAAGCCCATGTGCCACAACTAGATAGCCCACGTGCTGCAACTAACGAGCCGCACGCCATAACTAAGAGCCCACATGCTGCAATGAAAGAGCCCGCGTGATGCAATTAAGACCGAACACAGCCAAATAAATATACAAATTAAAAAAAAAACAACAGTAAAGGAATGAAGCCAAGGTCTTTGTGAGTCAGCCTGGTATCTATCTTGGCTTTCATTTCTTTCCTCAACTAGATTACCTGGCCTGTCTTTATGATGAGTTGTTCCTATTAGAGAAGAGTTTCATTATTCCAGCTTACCGTTACCTACATAGCGAGGGGTTGGTTCTCCACTGTAAGTTTTGTTGCCCATCTACTCTGTGCATAACAACTGCATTTAAAGCAGTGTAGTGTGCTCAACACAAGACCTTAAGAACATTCCAAGGGCAAATAAACACATGGGGAAAACGTCATTGGGTGTCACCTATGTCATGCTCTAATGTCATTCTGCTGGTCATTTATGCAGCTCTATTTTTCTACTCAAATCCTTAAGTGCAAATAATTGAAGGTTGTCAAAACATTTGGAACAAGCATGACCTTCGAGCGTACAGTGAATAAGAAGTTGTTGAAAAAGCACTGGCCTACAAAAAGGGGAAAAGTTCACTCCTGAATAGCTTAAGACAAAATGAGTTTGTACAAAGCTCGATAGGAAACAGGAAGTTTAAAAAAAAAAAAAAACTATGATAAGGAAGCCATAAAGAGAAATGCTGACCCAGAAAAGACGGATCTGAAAATGCAAAGGGAAACTTTTTGATACAGATGCAGGATCATTTCTCGGAGGGTTTTTTTTTTTCTTTCTTCTTCTTCTTTTTTAAAAGATGGGACTAAAAAAAGTGAGAATTGAACTCATAATTCTGTAAGACAAGCATGTCTGATGAAGGGGGGAAAATGATTATTCACTCTACTAGAATTGCTTTAATGGAAGCTTCTTGATGAAAGCTGCATCTTAAAATACCCATCCAGTGATGAGGAGTTATTTCAAGCTGTGAATCAAGGCGTAGTTGCAGGGAGGTTTGTATGTGAAGTATGCCACATCTCCAGATAATCAGTGCTGACTACAACCCTCACTAGGCTTTTGGGACAGCTGGTTCTCATCCCATTGGCATACCAACAACCAGTAAATCTGTGAATGCTGCCCAAGCAAAAGGGGCCCAGCCCCTGAACCCTTTCCTTTCTCCTTGGTGAACCCCCTCTGCCTGGGCAGAGTCCTTTCCTTTGGCTTAGCAGCTAATAAAGCTCTTTTCCATTCTCCGTCTCTTCAAAGCAACTGTGGACCAGGCCCCCAGTGGATCATCAGGCCTCCAGCCCTCTCTGTGCTCACGAAAACCAAATGCGTTTGAAGACAGTAAGTCTCAAGAGAGGAGAATGTAAATTTCAATGGCGCGATTCAGCCGTCCTGGTTCTTGTGCATCTTTCGAGGTCCACACCAGGTGTCCCCTCCTCTGATATCTCACCCTGTTCCTCCAGACAAGACACTACTTCTCCTGTATTCATACATTTCTGTACCTACCTCTATTATCACACACTCTTCTGATCACTGTGATAATCTGCTCATACACCCTGGCTGCCTTTATGGCAAGGCCTGCATTGTCATCAGCCTCCCCTCCCCCATGCCTCATGCAGGGTTCCTCAATACACATCTGTGGAATACATGTATGAATGAATGCACTTCTGAATAAAGGAGGAGCATAGATTTTGTCTGTTGACACCCATTTACAGACAGGAACCAAAGGCGTCAAATGTCAGGGATGGCCAATGTGAAACTTGTACCGGGGCCAAGACTGGGGGCAAGGTGCCCGAGCTGAGCCACAGAAACAAGCAAACTGCATGGCTGGGATGTTTCCAGGGACTGATCGCTGACATACTCAGGCATGTGAAGACATATTTGAGGATGTTAAGACTCCCCTTTCCAAAGTCAATACCGGCATCCAATCCCTGCCAGACATCTTTCTCTGAAGCACATGTTAAACTGGGCAACCGGGAGTTCCATGAAATAAAGGAGCTTGAAGAAAACACTTTGCAGTCACGATGATCTGGATTAAAATTTAACTGGGGTTTGAGATGGAGGGAGTGGGGAAGCAGCCAAGGTTGGTCTTCTGGTGTGGAGAACACACCTACTGTGTGTGTGAAGCCACCTCTTCCTCTTCTGACCCCAACTCTCCCTCCCCAAATCCATAGTCCTCTCTTGTTTCCTGTTGATTTAATTGAAGTTTAGCTGATTTACAACATTGTGCCAATCTCTGCTATACGGCCAAGTACTCAGTTACATACACATAGACATTTTCTTTTCTTTTTTTTTTAATATATTTTTATTTTCTATTTAATGAGAGGGCTTAGTGTCTCTAAAGAGAGAGAGGCCAATTACACAACCAATATGGGTGGGAGACATAGGCTCTAATATTCCCAAAGGCCTTCAAAACCTTTCTGTTGGATGTTATTCGGGTATAGTTGAGACAGGCTGGAACTTGGGATCCTTTACTGCAATGTTTGCATCTGAACAAATGTCTCCTGGAGCAACAAAATACAAAGAAATTATAAGGGGCTAAAAATAACTGTGTGCATGAGCAGTGGGAACAAATTATGGACAAGATACAAAAAGACCAGAGGAACCCAACGCCCACTTCTGAAGAGCCCGGAGCAAAAGTAGGGTACTGTGCATGCCCCCTGCACACATTACCAAAGGGGTGGGCTGACCACCTAAGCCACCTCTCTGGTCTGACTCCTGGACACTCCCCTGTCCTCACTCCATATAGGAAGCCAGACTGCACCCCTTTTGGGAACGAGCAAGGGAACCTGTTCTTGTTCTCACTCCCTCCTGCTGCAGCAGGGGACCCAATAAAACCTTGCCTGAATTTCTTGTCTGGCCTTTTAACAGTTTCTACTGATTAAGGAGCCAAGAACTCTGGTCAGTAACATAGCGATGAGCGTATCATATTAAGTTAGGAATTTCAATAGAACTCATTGAGAGAGATGAAAATGTTTCATTGGAGGGGGAGAGGCAGGGAAAGTGGAATTCTAGCACCGATTTGAACAGGAAAAGCCATTTTGGGAAATTGTAATTTAAAAAATTGCTCAACTTTTTAGGTCTTACAGCTAATTCCCATTGAACAGAGGCTAGAACACTGCCAGTCCCTTTGAACAAGCGTAGGAAATTACAAGGGAAGACTTTTATGATAAAGTTGTTGGCACACATAGGTGACCCTCGCTTTAAGGTTATTTAAGATTAGCTCGTTAGCTTATGTAACTGAGGCCTGCTTGTTGGGAATGGGAAGCAGGGTGGTGGAAAGACAAACCATGATTTCACCTCCATTATAAACACAGGAAGTAAGTGGTGCTACAATAGGGCCTCACAAGTTGTATTTTACAAACCGCAGGAAATACCGTGTGAGAACATGAGCCTATCTCAAAACGAGATGAACTCCAGGCATGAGCAAAAATCCTGCGTCTCAGTTAGGATGCAGGTACTTAAAATGTGCAGGGCCTGGGCAAGAACGTAAAAGAAGACCCACCTATCCAATGTCTCATGCTTAGAAGTAGTAAATCAAGCAAACTGGTAAATAAAATAGGTCCTATTTGGAGAAGGAAATGGCAACCCACTCCAGTATTCCTGCCTGGAGAATTCCATGGACAGAGGAGCCTGGCAGGCTACAGTCCATGGGGTCACAAAGAGTTGCACACGACTAAGTGACTAACACTACACCATCCTCCTACTAGACACATAAAGGCCTGGTTAGATTTCCTGGTTCGAGACTTCACATGCCTGTGCATGGACAGCCCAGGAGCAGATCAAAGCTCTGTCCACACACCAAAGAGCTGCTCCCTGGTCACCTTCAGGGTTAGGGGTTTCTGTCCTTAGGAGGCTGGACACAGGGGAGACACCCAGGAAGCAGCCTCCTAGTTCTTTGGATTCTTAATACCCAGAGCACGCGATGTGTGTATGGTATGTGGGGGGACGGATGCAGGCTCCAGGTAAGCATAATCCCTTGGACCTAGGGAGTCTTCACTCTGCTCTAAAGGGCAAAGCCACAGAAGACCAGGCTGGAACCCTACGGTCTAAGATCAAGGTTGGGCACAACGACTTCATGTACAAGACAAGAGAGGAAAAAGGTGAGACGAACTAGTAAGTGAAATGCCCACACTATAACGGCTGTGGGCAACTGCAGATCCTCCTGCAGACCATCTTGGGGAGATCCAACGATGGCCCTGCTGCCAGGGAGGGAGAAGCAAGGGACAGATGAGGACCGAGGGTGAGTAAGATTCAGACAGCTGCACACAGGGTACTGGGGAGAGAAACTGTCGTGCCCCCGTGTGCAGTTCTGGTAACGCGCTGTGTTAACTGCTCAGCGAGTTTGCCTTGGGTGGGCCTCTCTGGCTGAGTCTAAGGAGACTCTGGTCTCATGGCAGGGGATGGAAAACACAAAGGATGGCATTAAGTTCCCTCTGGCTGAGGAGGAAAGAGCCTCCAAAGACATAACAGGGATGAGAAAGGGGTGTGGGGTGACATTGCACAAGGTCACCCTGGTGTAAAAGGAGTGCCCAGCCGTTCCGTGTGTCTCGAAGCTAACCAGGAACTTGGCCAACAACTTCAGGGCCCTGCAGCATCCTCCTCGTATGGCCTGTCATTGCAGTGCCAGCCTCCACCTTGACGGGAAGAGTTTCACTGGGGGCATGGAGGGCAGGGAGAGAGATCTAGGCCCTATTTCTTTACCTTTTCATTCTGGAATTTTCCAAACACATACAAACCACAAAGAGCAATGTTTTGCCAAATTGTTCATCTAGTCCTCAATTTTTTTCCTGGAATATTTTAAAGCAATTGTCATACATCATATCACCTTACCCCAAACACTTATGAAAACTTGTATTTTTCCCTAGACTATTCCAAACAACCCAGTATATCGAAGTGATGACTTTTTCTTTTAACACAATCACTGGGCCATGATCATACCTACCATTTATGATCATTCCTTAATATCATCAAATACAGAATCCACATTCTTTTCTCCCTGGTTATCTCAACAACATCTTCTTACAGTTACTCTGTTTGAATCAGGGTCAAACAGGATAGAAAGCCCTTCTGTGTGGTTTAAGAACCAGACCCTCTCACACACCTTGTCCTGAAAACCACTTGGTACTCCAGCTCGAAGAGCTGCAAGGTCAAAACTGAGGACTTCCCAGCTCGGGAGCTCTAGCTTCCCAAGAATGCCATCTCAGGGGGAACTGCAGGCGGCTGGGCCCCTGCTGCCTCTGAGGAGCCCACTCGAATCCACTGGTTTGAGGACAAGTGTGAGGAGCTCCTGAGTGCTTACAGATTCAGGTTGCCCAGCAGCAGCAGGTGTGAAGCACAAGTGGGCTCCTATGCGTTCTGGTACTGCCTCTACTTTTCAGGATTTGATTTTTCTAGTTAAAGGGCCAAAGCAAACTGTGTGGGGTGCTACAAAGAACCAAGACCAGGAACTGAGGATGAGTTCTCTCTCTGCCCCTGTCTGGGTGGCCTTGAATGCAAGTCCCTCACCCATCAGTGTCTTCATTTCTGACATGAGAGGGAGGGACACTGCAACCCCGAGACCCTCCAGCTCTGTTATTCCATAATTCCAAGCTCAAAAGCCATCAACTGACCGCCATGTGTCTGGCACTGTGCTAGTTTTTGGGTGAACACTGGTGCCTCTCCTTCTAGATTGTAAGCTTTTCATGGGCAGGGGCTCAATCTTATTTTGGCACTACCCGATTCTAGCACAGTACCAAGCACATAGTAGGCACTCTGGCAATGTTGCTGAATGAAGGGTCCAATCTAACCACCAGTGACAGTGTATTCCCAGGGAGCCGGACCTGGTGCTGGGCTAGGGCTCACCCGTATCTCCTTGGAGAAGCTAAAAGTGTTTCAACAGGGCGCTGCTTCATGGAGAAGGAAAGTTCTCCAATTGTAACAGAAGTGATTGTGGGTCTTCTCAGCTCAGACCTACGATACAGGCCCTGGGCTGGTGGCCCCAACCTGTGGATTTTCCTGCTCCTCAAGTTGAACCCCACCTGCTCCAACAGAAATACCAAAGAGCGGTCCTGGCAAAAGAAAGTGCAGAAAGCTGTCTGTGCCAATTTACAAAGGGGAACGTCTCCCAAGCAGCACCCAGAGTCCTTTCAGGCATCTGTTTTCCTGAAGGGAAGCCCATGGGAATGATTTGTTGTTGTTATTCAGTTGCTCAGTTGTGTCTGACTCTGCAACTCCGTGGACTGCAACACACCAGGCTTCCCTGTCCTTTACTATCTCCCACAAAGTCATGTCCACTGAGTCAGTGATGCCATCCAACCATCTCAACCTCTGTTGCCCCCTTCTCCTCCTGCCCTCAATCTTTCCCAGCATCAGGGTCTTTTCCAATGAGTCAACTCTTCGCATCAGGTAGCCAAAGTATCAGAGCTTCAGCTTCAGCACCATTCCCTTCCAGAGAATATTCAGGGCTGATTTCCTTTAGGATTGACTGGTTTGAACTTCTTGAGAGATCCAAGGGACTCTCAAGAGTCTTCTCCAGCACCACAGTTTGAAAGCATCAATTCTTCAGTACTCAGCCTTCTTTATGGTCCAACTCTCACACCTGTACGTGACTACTGGAAAAACCATAGCTTTGACTATACAGACCTTTTTTGGCAAAGTGATGTCTCTGCTTTTTAACATGCTATCTACAGCTAAACCTTCTGTAAGGGAACTCAGTGATTCTGAAATCCTCCTCAATTTACCCAGGACAACCATGCAGCTCTTCTTCAACATGTGCTAAGACAACAGAGCAGAAGGCAGTCTCTAAGGCATGAATTCCCTTTAGATAAGGGCTGTTGGTCCTCTGGATAGAGAAGGTGCACTGGCTGCTGTCCTGCCTGGTTGGGCAGGGAGGGTGAAGGGACTGTTCAAAAGCCCTCTGGGCCCTTGGGTGGGACCTGAGTTTCTCAGATTCTTAAGCTGGCACCAGCAAAGTCTTGAACCATGACTCAGAATTAAGCTCTCTATTACCATGTCCACATCTGAGAGACAACAGCTTTATGCTCTACCTAAGAACGAACATGAGCTCTCTGCCTCGAGAAAAGGCTTCCAGGAAGCTTGCCAGTAAAACCAAACCAAATCCCTTTCAAAACACGCACCAGGTTCTGCGGTTTCCAGACAATAGCACCCCTGTCCTCGTTCCCCTGGTGTGCGTCTCGGAGGCCTCCATCCCCACCATCTGCTAGTCCTACTGTGTGTCACAGTTACCTCTGACCTGGGGACAGGCAGCCAGGGAAGATGTCATTAAAGGGTAATCTGAGGCCTGCGGAGATCTTGAGATCTCATCGAGTGAGCCCCTCCTCCCTCACACAGACAGCTTCCTTCCTCTGAGCCTCTCCAGCGACCTTAGAGAAAGCAGAAAAATCCTCCACCGTAAGCGAAAAGGCAAAGATACGATGTCTTTTCGACCGGGAGGAATCTGCAGTTCTAGCTAATTACAGCCAGCTCTGGCCCACTGCTGTGCTGTGATGTGAAGTCCTGAAGCTTCTGTGTGGCTCAGAACATGTGAAAAAATAAAAAGAGAGAGAAGACTGTACACCAGACACCAGGAGAAGCACTGGGAGCCACATGTGTGCAGGCCAGCATCCCTGGCAGGATGCGGTTGGATGCGGCCCCACATGGCCCTGGCGGAGACACAGGCTGCCCATTAAGGCTTAGAAGTTTTAAGAGGAAGAGCTGGAGGGGAGGAAAAACCCCTCAACAATTAGTAGTCTTAATTTTTAAAAAAGAAAATCCTGGAACCAGTAAATAAGAGGGGAACATTTCACTGAGAAATCATCAGAACAGTCCCGCTGTGAGACCCCCTTCCACTAGCATGAAGTGACTTGTGTGAAATGACTGATAACTTTCCCTACGGCGGTCAGGAAAGACAGAAGATTGTCCCTATTTTACAGAGCAGGGAAATAATGTCACAGCAGAGCTCTCCACTAATAAATTCTGGAGGAAATAACTGGCCTAGTCAGAAAGCCCTTGATAAGCATGATTTTTATTTTTCAAAGAGCTTGTTGGTATATGGCCTGAAGAAGAAAATGATATATATTCTAGAAGTGTCCACACTTATATAAGGAAAGGAGTACAGTAAGAATCTAAATTTGTGTTTGTTTTTATTTGCATAAGTAGATGCTGGAAGGAACTAGGCAGAGGGGCTTCTTGTGGAGGGATGGGGGCAGGTGGGGGGGTGGGCACAGGAGTAAGAGCAAGACTAGGGATGGGTAACTTTTTCTATCTCGATGCTTTCTGCATCATGAGAATGCTACCTATTAAATAATGAAATTAAATGCAAATATACTCTAGAGAAAGATAAAACAGGCACCGAACCCACAGTTTTCCTTCTGTGGGGGGAACAGTTGGAGAGAACAGAGTACAACACCCTGCTCCTCCATGACCTAGACATGGGGGAAGTAGAGGGAGCAGGCAAGCCCACTGACCTACAGAGTGACCGGGGGCCTGGACACTTAACGCCTTTCTCAAGGCCACCCTGAGACTCTCAGACAGAACTGGCACCAGATTCTCCATGCCCTTGTCTTCCGGCCACGGAGCTGGGTGCTTTCTGAAAGGGTGGATGACCACCACTTGTCTTTAACAAGGGTGAGAGGCTCAAGTCAACCAGTTGGTCTGTTTCCTTTTGTATTGTTCTATGCTTCTCCCAACAACTGGAATGATTTCGTGAAAATACAAACTTTAGCACGTTGCTCAAAAGGCCTCACCGAGTGCCCTTCCTTCAGGCAAAGTCCAAACCCCCTGGCATTTACGGTTCCTAAGACCATGCTCTGGAGAAGGCAATGGCACCCGACTCCAGTACTCTTGCCTGGAAAATCCCATGGACAGAGGAGCCTGGTAGGCTGCAGTCCATGGGGTCGCTGAGAGTTGGACTCGACTCAGTGACTTCACTTTCACTTTTCACTTTCATGTATTGGAGAAGGAAATGGCAACCCACTCCAGTGTTCTTGCGATGGCGGAGCCTGGTGGGCTGCCGTCTATGGGGTCGCACAGAGTCGGACATGACCAAAGCGACTTAGCAAGACCATGCTTGCGGACTCTCTGTCTCATCTCCTGCCCCCTCTGGAGGCATCACACTCTCTACTTGATATAATTTCCTCCCCAGTCAGAATTTTTGTACCTCTGTGGCCCTGCTCACGCTGCTGCCCCTGCCTGGAATGCCTTTCCCTCTTTTCTCCCTTGGGTGGATTCCTACTGACCCTTCAAAATCAAACGCTGCCATCTCTGCTAGGAAGCCACCTCCAGCTCTGGCCTCGCCCCAGCCCCTTGCGGTGAGACCCAGTGGAAACGTGGACCTGAGACAAAGCTTGCCCCAGACACATTTCTCAAGCTACATAACACTATATGGGATTAAAAGTAACTGTGTGCACTCGCAGCTGGGGCAAATTCTGGACCAGAAGATACAAAGACAAAAACTCCCAACTGCCATTTATGAAGCGCCAGGAGCAAAAATTGGGTGTTGGGAGCAAAAGCAGGGTGCTGTGCATGCCCCTGATACTCAACATCATCAGAGGGGTGGGCAAACCACCTAAGCCACTCCTCGACCTCTGAACACACCCCTACCCTCATCCCATATAAGGAGCCAGCAAAGAAACCTACTACATGTTTTCACTCCCTCCTGCAGCCGGCGCAGGAGAAGCGCCAACAAAGCCTTGCCTGAATTTCCCGTCTGGCCTTTAGTCAATTTCTATTGACTGGGAAAGGCCAAGAACCTTGGTTGGGTATCAACAGTACACAGCTGGTCCCTCGTCTGTGCCCCCATGACACTCTCAATGTCCCTCTATTACAGGACTTCCCATCTGATGTCAGTGATCTGCTTCCATGTCTGTCTCCCAGTAAACTGTGAACTCCTGCAAGGCGGGGCCCCTGGCTCTTCTCCTTGATGTCACATCAGGGCAGGCCACAGAGCCGGATGTTTGGAGAGCAGTAGGCGGCACCTCCTAAGTGCCTGCCTCCGTTCTAAGCGCTTACACGTCCATCTAATCCTTGCCACCCTAGGAAGTGGGAACCAGTGTCATGATCTTACAGATGAGGAAACAGGCACTGCAACATAGCTATACGGCCAGCATGTGGAGCAGCCAGACTGGGCCCATGCTTTTAACCACGATGTAATAACACCTATCATCAGTGAATAAATAACTAGAAATCAAGCCCCCATTCCTAAAACAAACGTCCTCCAGAATCTAACTTCTGAAATTCCAAAGACAGCAGGCACACTGGGGGTCGGGGCCAAGGAGGGGACCCTCCAAAGCTAACGTAAGCCTTTCAACCACAGGACGGTGTGCCAGTGGTATGGGATGGCTGGAACAAGGGAGCCCTGCCCTCCCGTGACCCTTACACGTTGGCATCTCCTCACCCACAGACACCAGAAAATTCATTCAAAATTTCCCATACCCACCCCTGGGGCCACCCTGCATCCTTCCTATTACAATGAAACCTGAGATGTTGAGGTTTCTCCATGATGAGCTAGCTCCAACACAACGCTCATGGAAAGAGGAGAGATTTACCACCATCTTTCCATGCCAGCAGTCAGTGGTTTTTGCCTCTGCTCTCCAGAATTCTTTCTTGGAAGCAGGCTGAAGATTTATTTGGGCATGAAGGCCAGTATGGAGCCTCTGAAATGCTCAACTGGTGGTGGGGGTCCCTCCAGGATGGGGCTGGGCCTGGCCACCATCGGTGCCTGATATTCCCAGATAAATGACATGGAAGGATGGTCTGAAAAACTTCCCCCGGGGCCTGGGTTTCCACCATCTTCCTCAAACCTGCTCAGAGCTGCACTCAGGGAAGAAGAGCTGTTGGGCCTGGTGAGTGAGACTCTTGGCACACAATCAGGGTAGGAAGAAAACCAGTACCCCAGGGCAACTGAAGAGGGGAGGAGTCTAAAGGAGAATCGAGTGCAAGGAGAACCAGGTTTGGAGACAAAGACTTTAGGCTGGAGCCTTGGCCCTGCCATTCCCTAAGTTAGGAATTTGGAATTAGTCATTTTACCATAATCACGCCCCATCTGCGAAATAGGTTAACAGCTTCCTCATGTGTTGTGAGGAACAAATGGAATATTATAAACAAAAGGGCTCTGTAATCTGAACAGTGATTTCAGAACCTGGCTAACTGTTAGAATTGCCAAGGAATTCCCTTAAAAAAAATTACAGATTTCTGGATCCTTCTTAAACCTACTGAATTAAGAGTCTCTGGGGGGAACAGGAACCCGCATTTTATAAAGCTCCCTGGGTGCTTCTGAAGCATGGCTGTAACTTTTAAAGCACTGTACAAAGCTTGCCATTACTGTAATTTTATGGTCAAAGAAATACTAGTCTGAGTGTTATGCTTCAGGAGTACCCCTCTGGAGCTGCCTGTCAGACAAGTGGAAGATTTCTAAGGGATGTGACTTCCTGATGGATGTCCAGAGAAGAAGCCCAACTCTGCACCAAGTTGAACCTTGGGTACCCATGAACATGGGAAGGGCAGCCCTCCATGGCTCCATGTCTCATTTGTGTTGGTCCCTTCTGCCACTGAGCATCCTTCTAGGGAAAGAATGGTCCCCAGACACACAGACATTCCCCATGCTGCCCCCTCAGAACCTGGCAGAATCCACGGTAGGATGCTGCAAGCTAGAAATGGACTACCGCAGGAAAAGGCAATCATCAAGGGTTTGATACTTGAGCTCCAGGGGTGCAGGGGAGAACCAGACAACACCTGTCCCTACTGAGGGGAGGCCAAAGGCTGCAGGCCAGGAAGTGGGAGCACCAAAGACCTGAGACAAACTGGACCACTGACCAAGAGCGGTCTTAATTGAGTCACTCCCCCAACAGCACCTCTGTTTTCATCTGTAAAATGTGGATACTACTTGCTGACTACAGGAAGCTACATGACAGCCAAATGAAATAACAGATGTGAAGGGTTGCAGAGCATGATGGAAAACCATGTGAATTCAATGCAATGTTTTTATTCTTTGAAAGTATTATAACTAATATGCTGTACCGTGAACATGGAACATTCTCCAAGGAATTAAAAGTATGTGCAACTGGTTCATTCAATAAAAAGTATCCTCTGTGAATATCATTCTCAGCCTCCCCAAGGAAAAGAAGTCTCACTCTAAGAGACATCCCCAAAGAAGGGATGGCATGTTCCTAAATTTCACCCACTAAGAGTTGGGAATGCCGATGAAATGCACTAAGATTTGCTGGGGAGCTATGAAGTCTAAGAGGTTATGTTAGGTAACAACAGAGGAGGGTTAAGAGTGAGCAAATTCTTTGGGGTAAAGAGGAAAGAGATCCTGGAAGGCTTTTCGAAACCACTAAGTAACAAATGTAGCTCCCACCTCCAGCCCACACACCACTGGAAATAACTTTAAATAATGCAGCTGAGAATGTCTACAGAACAGGCAGTCTGGATTCAGGACTTTTAAAGGGATGGTGTCCCAACGAGGATCTTCTCAGGGAAACCATCTTGAGCATCACTGAATTCTTAGTCCAGATCATCGTGACAAATATCCTCAGGCAAATCTGAGCTAGAGCTGAGATCCTGGGATGGTAAATACCATCAGATGGAAAAAGAATCTATGGCGGAAAAGGACGAGTGGCCCTCCCAAACACCATGCTCCCACTCCTATCCTCAATAGTGTGAAAGTTCGCTCACTCTAAGTGAACTGAGTTCAATAAAGAGCTAGGCTAGACATTAGGAATCTGTTGTAAAAACTGACCTATAGTGTTTATTAATATTAATAAGTATTAGTGGAACATCTACCATGTGCCAGGCATTGTTCTGGTCCTGGGGATACAGCAATGAGTGAAACATACAAAAATCTTCACCCTCGTGTGGTTTATGGTCTCAGAGAGAGGACAGATAATACATAAATAAATATCTGCATCTTATGATAAGAACTTTGGGAAAGAACAAAGCAACGAACAACGGGAAGGGATTCCTGTTTTATATAGGGCAGTTTGATGAGATCATAAATGAATGAGGGAGGGAGGGAATCATGTGGACCTCTATATGAAGAGCCTTCCTGGCAAGTACAGAAGGCCTGAACAGGAGCATGTTTCGTGTATTCAAGAAACAGTAAGCAGATTAGTGGCTTTGGTTCAAAGAGCGAGGAGGAGGGTACAAGGAGATGAAACTCAGAGAAATGCCAAGGAAATACACCAGATAGGAACTTGAAGACTTCAGATTTTACTTTGACCCTGATGGGAAAAACACGGGGGCTGTTGTGAGCTGCGCAGTGATCTAATCCATCCTACGCTGGATGAGAAGTGTTTCAGTTTCAGGTCAGTGTTTCAGCCGGAGATCCTTCAACATATAGAGGTGAGGGGATAAGTCAGAGCAGAAGCAACTGATGAAGGGGGATCAAGACAAGAGTCTCCCGGCAGGCAGGTGTCCTTAAGGAAGGAAGAAGGGGTCACCTGGCCCAAAGACACTGATGGACACATGGAGGATTGAGAACTGACTTAATCTACATGCCACTACAGGCCACTGCCAACCGTGACAAGAGCAGTTTGGGCAGAAGGTGGACCAAAACCATGGCTGGACTCAATTTACAAGAGGAGGAAACAAAGTAGAAACAGCAAGAGCAGATGACTCTTCAAGAAGTTTTATTCTTGAAGGATCTGTTTCTAATGCTTTAGGCTTTGCAAGAGAGAAACAGCTGCAATGATCTCTCAAGATGCTAAGCTGGGGACTTCCCGGAGGTCCAGTGGTTAAGACTGTGCCTTCCAATGCAGGGGGTGGGGGGTGCAATCCCTGGTGGGGGGCGAAGATCTCACATGCCTTGAGGCCAAAAAACCAAAAATAAAGCAGAAGCAATATTGTAACAAATTTAATAGACTTTAAAAATGTTCCACACGAAAAAAATCTTAAAAAAAAAAGATGCTAGGCTGGACTGTTACAACCTCTGATCAGAGGCTCTTTTTTTTTTCTTTCCGGTTTATTGAAAGGTAATCGACATACAGCACTGTATAAGCTTAAGGTGTGAAGCATAATGATCTGACTCACATACATCATGAACAGATGACCATAAGAGGTTTAGTGAACAGTCACCACTTCATACAGATGCAACATTCAAGAAATAGAAAAATATATATATATTTCTCTGCTTGTGGTATGAATTCATAGGATTGACTTTCTTAACAATTTCAGACACTCCTTGACTTATATGATGGGAAAGGAGCTTGGCTCTAAGAGCTAATGATGTGTATATACTTCAGGTCTTTCCCTCTCAGAGACCCATTTAGAGGAAGGGCAAAGACAAGGAAAGAGAAGTGAAAAAGGAGGCAAGTGAATATGTAATATTTTAAAGAGTTTCAGGTCACTGAAAGGTTCCTAAATGGTTTCTTTTTCCATCACCAACATCACTAAAGTAACTCAAATTTCCACATACTCCAGAAAGTTCCCCAAGTAAATGTAGGACACACACAGAACTCTGGATGTTAGTGAATCTCTAACCCTCACCCAACCTTTGAAGAGAAAAATGAAGCTCAGAGAGGAAAGTGGCTTTCTGGCTCTTCCAATTATTAGTTGTGTGGTACGGGGAAGTTTCTTTTAACCAAGCTCAATGCATCAGTTAATCCATCTGTAAAATGGACAATTATAATACCCACCACCTTGGGTTGTAACAAAGATTAAGATAATCAATACATGTGCAAGTCTTAGAACAGTGGCACATGGTAAATGCTCAAAAATCATGACTTTTAATTGCAGTTGAGCAAGTCCATCAGAGGATTTGCATCACACTGGAGGAGCAAGGTACGGGAGAACCATCCTCTTTCTACTCCAAATTGACATGAATCCTAACAGAGAACCTTATCTTCCTCTCCACAAAAGACACACTCCATGAGTCAGCTTTTCACCTCTGACCCTCTATCATCCCTTTATTCATTCTAATCACAGATACTTTATTCCAGGCTATTACTATTAACACAACAAATACCATGATTGAGTGTTCCAGGAGCCCTTCATTATTTGCTTTTACATATATCATACTTTGGGCTTCCCTGGTGGCTTACATGGTGAAGAATATGCCTGCAATGCAGGAGACCCGGGTTTGATCCCTGGGTCTGGGAAGATCCCTGGGAGAAGGGAACGGCAACACACTCCAGTATTCTTGCCAGAAGAATTCCAGGGACATAGGAGCCTCGCGGGCTACTGTCCATGGGATTGCAAAAAGTCAGACACTACTGAGCGACTAACACATATACTTAATCCTCACACAAACCTGTGAGGCAAGTTATTACCCCCATTTTACAGACCAGGAAGTCAGTGCTCAAGGGTTAAATAACTTGTCCAGGATCATACAGCTAAAGGCAGCAGAGTTGAGAAAAACCAAGGGCGTTGGACTCCATATGCTCACTGCTTCCACAAGCCGACACAGCTCTCAAGCTGATACCACGTACTGACGTCCCAGGGAGCTGCCAGGAACCCAGGGCCCTGGGGCTTTCTGATAGGTCATTTTAGAACAGGAAAAGGAGTTCTATCTGACTTGTATTTTACACATCCAACTAGATATGTGTACACCTACTTTCTTGGAGGTATTTAAAACTTGGGTGAGAAATCCACTTACAGTTGAATTCATTCTCACCAAGCAAGTGCTGACCTGGTGTCATGGGGGCTGGGCCACTGGCGGGGAGGAGGGGGGGATAGTGGAGAAGGGAACAGGAAATCATTTGCTGGTGGTTGACCAAGCCCCCAGTGACTTCTCAGAGTTACAAAACTGCCACTAACAGTCACAGCAGTTCCTGGAGAACGAAAAGCTTGGGGTCGGCCAGAAGGCACCTGTAGTGACATCACGGGGCAGAGCAGTGGAAAATATACAATCTCCAAGGGCTCGTTTCCCCCTGTGAACAAAGAGTTCTAGAAAGCTAATTATAGCCACCACACCCCCAACCCCCAAAGAGGGCAGTAGACACTCACAAGTGCCTTTCTCTTTGTCATGTTTCTTCCTCTATTGACTGGCAGCTCCAGCCGCAGCAAATGCATGTGGCCGAGCCCACGGGATCCAGATGGCCTAGTGGGGTGTGGGGGTGGGGAGAGGATTCCCATTCCCAAGAATCCTGAGCTGAGATGTCAGCTCCTGCAAGGACATTTCTTCCACGGTGACAGGCCCTTTGGCTTCTGATGGGATGCTGTGGGTAGGATTACTTTCTTAGGAGTGGTGGAGGGACCCAACACTCCCACTGTCAGTCCAGGCTGTAGCCATTCCCAGGCAGGCAATGAAGATTTCTGGAAAGTAGGTCTTGGAAGGGAAGAGAGGGAAGGGAAGAGAGAATCTTCCTGTCGCTGGGCCGTGCTCGCTTCTGCTGACACTGCAGGGAATCTGGCAATATTGGAAGGTTATCCTGGGACCTGAGGGAGGAGAGGGCTCTGCCACACAGAGGCAGTCAGGCCCAGGCTGAGAGGTAGCCTTGAGGGAACCCCATGAGACTGGGCTGGACCTAAGAGTCGCCCTGATCCTGAGAGGCTGCTCAAGTCTTGCACAGCTTGTTACACTGTGGCCTCAGCTGTGCTTCAGGAAACTCGGGCTGAACCTGTCTCTCTTCTTGGGCAGGAGAGGAGACAGAGGCATGAGTTTGTAATCAACTTGACTTCTTCTGTGATCCACACAAATGAGGAGGTTGGCCAGCCATGCCCTAAGTCTTTCACTGTGAGGAAAGGGGGGAGTTTTTCCTTTTATCCACCCCCCACCCCCATCCCCCTCAACCATTCTGGGACACAGCCTGCAGCCTGTTCTGATACCCAAAGATCTGGATATCTGGACTTCACAGACAAGAATTTTATCCCATCGGCCATATTCCAGTTGTGTTACCTGCCCAGTAGAGAGATCATGTGTCTATAACCCAGACTTCTCTGTGGAGCAGCCAAGACTGGAAGGGAAGAGTCCCTAGACCTCAGAAGATGAAAGGGCCTCGTAATGGCCCAAGACTCAGGGTGGACAGGGAGCCCTTACTGTGGTTCAGCACCAAGCCTACTCGTGTCTCCAGAATCCCGTTCCTCTGTGGGTTCTCACCAGCTCCAGCTTGCTGCCACCACCACACAGCTTTTCTGCCCCAACAGAGGAACAATGTGACACGACCATAAAATTCCACCTCCAAATCCTCTCTCTGTGGTCCCCACTGCTTCTAAACCCCATGCAGAAGGTGAGAAAATAGTAAAGAGAGGGAAGAAAAGCATTTGAATCTCGGCCGTTCTTGGAATGTTTTCAAAGGAGCGGAAAATATAATTATGAGTAAAATTCACGGGACTGAACTCCAGGACCCCAAGTCTTTCAGGGAGGGGTGCTGACTCTGTGGCAAACGGTCCCCAAATTAGGGAGGCCATGGCAGAGGCTGAAGGCCTTTCTCTCTCTCTGTGGTTTGCAGAACCTGGCAATGGTTGGGAAGCCATATGTTGTATTCTAAGATTCAAGCATAAACTTCTGCTGGATGTTTGGATTTGGGTTTTTTAATTATTCCGTTTCAAAAAAGAGAGAGGAAAAAAGGAGTGTGTGTGTGTGTGTGTGTGTGTGTGTGTGTGCGCGCGCGCGCACGCTTTGAAGGAGGTGGGGGGAGTAGGAGGAGAGGAGCAGTTATCATGGACTTTCTGATCAGCATTTCTCCCATGAGATGTGCTGTGTCTCCTCTGGCAAGAGATGGAGTCAATGGCCCTCAACAACAGCTCAGCCAAAACCCCACCAGTCACAGGTGCCTACTGATCCAGAAGCTTCCTGGATGGTCGCTGCCAAAGCACAAAAAACCAGTGTGTGCCCTCCTTCCTCATGGACAGTGACAACAGAGTGAAGACTCTCCTGCAAGAGGCAGCCATCTTCCCCAGCAGCAATGAGTCCAAGTCAAGGAGTTATGCACCACCCCTCCGCAACTGCCAATCAATAAGAACAAGAAATAACACTTCCTGAGTGTTATTTATATACCAAGCAACATGTAAGCCTTTGACATTTATTTCACTTAACCTCCAGAACAACCCTATGGTGTGGCTACTATTATGATGCCCGTTTTACAGATGAGCAAAGGAGAGGTAAATCATTTGTTCACAGTTATGCAAACAGTAAGAAGAACCCAGAGTCAGGCTCAGGTGTGCCTGGCACTTCTGCTCTTAACCACTATCCCACCCTGCCTCCCTGTCATCAGCTGGCATGGCTTCGCTGTGAGCAAGGAGGAAACACACTGGTCGAGTGTTTGAGCTTAAAATCTGCCAGCATTACTATCTCCAGTTTTCTGTTGAATACATTTGTCCCAAGTCACACCATGAAGCAGCAGCACAGCCAGATTCAGAGTCAGGACCGAGTGTGATCCTGTGCTTTCTCCTTTTCATCATGCTGTCTTTGGACCAGATTCCTGGAGGAAGGGATCTGCCCCTCAACTGCTTCAAGTGTTAAAGTGAAAGCAGAAGAGGAAGCTCAGAAATTTCTCTTAAATATCGATTATATATGTTTAGCTGCGACCTGGAGAAATACTTGAACCTGAGTGCCAGTTGGTAGTCATTTTAGGGAGGTGGATTTGTGAAGAACTTCCTAATCATGGGATATATGCCGAGACAGAATGGATCATCTTGTAAGGTGGAGAGCTTCCCGACCATGGCGGGATGGGATGTTCCCAGCACACTCCTGGTGAACATTTGGTGGTATTCCCTTGACAGAGGGAACTTGCAGGGATCGCTCTTGCTTTGGCTGTCCAGTATCTGAGCACCATTCTTATTAGGGGGCATCTTAATAAGGGTGAGAGGGGAGCCCCCTAAGTAAGCGATGGGGCAGGTGTTCTCTTTTGACTTTCTGTCAGATGATATCCAGACAAATGACCTGGACTTAGCCAATCAACTCCTCCAGTTAAGGGCCTGGAACCTTAAAGGAGTGACCCCAAGTACAGGGATCATGGCAGCAGGGTCCTTGGTTCCTGTTTTCAGAATCTGGTCATCCAGGTTCCCGGCCAGTGCCGTGAGCCACACAGAATCTGTTTTGTTACCAGCCAGACATGGTAGATCAGGTCACTGAGCTGGCCGCACATCTGGGTTACCAGTGCAAACAGACAAAATACACCTTCCACATCCCCAGGTCCACCAAGACCTAGTGTATCAGAGTCTTCAGGGGAACACTCTGAACATCACTATTTTTCAAAACTCCCCAGGTGATTGTGACATGTAGCCAGATTTTCAGCGATTAGAGTAGTAAACTCTAAGTCCCCAAAATAAAATACTCTGATTCTCTGAACATTTCTTACCAAGAATTTGGGCAGGGCTCTAAGAAAAATGCAGGATGTCTGTATTTAAGTTTGCTAACAAGAAGCTTAGCTCCCTGGACAAGTAACATACACTCTCCAGATGTTAAGGCTATGGTTTTCCTTCTATTGCCACAGAATATTTCTCCCCAAGGGCTTTCCCATCTACAGTATCTTGACCTTCGCTACTGCTCCATGCCTTCAACATCTGCTATAACGTCAGCCAACCAGAAGGCCTTTGACTTCCCACAACAAGGCCTCCCTTCACTGATGCTGTGCTGAGGGGTTTACCACGTACCTTCCGTGCACCCGAGGGAAAGCATCATCTCCACCCTGAGCCCCGACTTCCCTGCCTGAAATGGGAACACTGACCAAGCTCCTTTGTCCAGTCTCACAGCACAAGAAGGATGAGCTGCTGGGGCATCACGATCTCCCAGTTCTGGTTAAGAAGGCTCAGAAAGTTACCATTTATAGAGAAAAAGGATGACTTTCTAATAAACTTTCTGGGGCTCAGCTCAAAGCGTACATTTCTGTATGCTTCTGGCTCACCCCTCCTGAATGGAGCAAAATCCCCAATTCTTCTGGAAACAATTGTTTTTAAGAAGCTGTACTTGAAGCTTTACACAGTTCTGGGGTTTGTGTGTGCACGTGTATGTAAATGCACATGTATGTCTGCGTCTGTCTTCAACATCACGAATGGGAAGGGACCTGCAGTCCCCACTGACTCCTCTCCTTGCCTCCCAGCTTTGAACTCTTCCAGGTGGGACACTCTGTGGGGCAGAGAATTCCAGAGCACCACCTTGATAGCCCTCCTGGTTCTCAGCAAGGCTGGAGAATCAATATACGAGAACCTACTGGATCCTGGCTATGCCAACCCATCACTGGGGGATGTGGGGGGTGGTGGGGAGCAGAATGGAAGGAGGCATGAGGACCTCTGGGTCCATTTGGGCTGCTGAGAAAGCCTGTCTCATGTGAAGCCATGCCCCCCTCTCTGGAGGAAGTTTCCAAGTCCATCCTGGGCATGGATCCACTGAGGCAGCTCCTTAGGAGAACTGACTGATCTCACCCTAGAGTGGTCACTGCCCGCAAGAGGACCTTGAGGACAGTGTGGCCATCTGGTTTCTGTACAATCTGCATCCATACAGTGCACAGAAATTTATCTTTCAGTGCCTTCAAAATGTACACAGCTGAATTCTGCTGCTGACTTTGGCACTTGCTCCTGGTATCTGAGAAGAACAGATTCAATTAAAAAGGAAGTAACAGATGCTGCAAATCACTCCCTCATTTCTCCCTCATTTTGAGGGAAGTTTTTTTTTTTTTTTTTTGAGTGGCCTGAATTACTTGATGATGAACAGCCATGCAGCACACACACACACAAAAAGCTCGCATGACAACTTGAACTTGGCTCCCAACCAAGGGGAAGCTGTGGGTTCTTCCTCTGAGGTGGTCTCTAGGCCCTGGCACATTCCTTTGTCTGCTGTGGGTATTGTTATGGAGAGGACTGGAGGGGGAGGATGGGCAAAATGAATCCTGGGGTGATTTTTAGCCTTGAGGTTCTTTGCTTTGACTCTCCAGTCCTCACAGTATCCCAGAGAGGGCGGGTGTGTGGACTCTGGGGAAGAGATCAGTATCCCCCATTTTATTTATTTTATGGCAGCACCTTGCAGCATCTGGGGGCCTAGTTTCCTGAGCAGGAATCAAACCTGTACCCCATGCATTGGAAGCACAGAGTCTTAACCACTGGAATGCCAGGGAAGTCCCATCATTCTCACTTTAGAGGGTAAAGAAGAAAGTCTCAGGGCAAGAAACTGAAAAAACGGAAGTCACTCAGTCGTGTCCGACTCTCTGCGACCCCATGGACTGTAGCCTACAGGGCTCCTCTGTCCAGTGGATTTTCCAGGCAAGAGTACTGGAGTGGGTTGCCAGTTCTCTTCTGCAGGGGATCTTCTTGACCCAGGGATTGAACCCAGGTCTCCCACATTGCAGGCAGACACTTTATCATCTGAGCCACCAGGGCAAGCAGGGGGTCTGCCTAAACACAGGACATCAGTTCTGTTAGAAACCTTGGCTTTTTTTCCACATCTGTGCCCAGTGTGCAGAGTGAGATGGCAAAAAGGCCAAGGCCAGGCTGACATCTCCAGGGAATGTGCTCAAAAGTGTCCTGGGTGGATGTTTTCCTAGGAGGTGGCCTCACAGTGCACTAGAGGGCTGCCAGCGCCCACCCGTCCTTGCTCACTTCTCAGCCCTGCTTTCCCCCTTACCCATCCTGGTTTGATCTTTGCTCCTCCCTGCCTATGTCCTGTGAGCCTGCCTAGGACTCATGGGCAACAACCTTGTCACTGATGACCTGGGAGGGGGACCCACCTCTCTGGAGAGGGAGGCAAGGAAAAAGGAAGGAAGGAGATGGATTTGAATGGGATCCAACTGCTTTCCTCTCTTTCCCCTAAGCACTAAAAACATGAAGAATTCCAGGGCTGGGATTGAGGATGGCGTCCTCCCTGCTAAAATGTATGTGCTGCAGAGATTCCTGGAATCTGAACTGCAAGCTGAGAAGCTTCCTTGCCAGAGATGTTATCGAGGGAACAGGGGCTTCCTTGGGAACCCTGGCTGGAAGGATCCTGCCTGCACACAGAGGCCCGGAATCAGGCCCGCTCAGAGTTCGCTCTCTATGAATCTTGCTTCCAACAGCCCACAATCAACTTACCTTCACCTCCTTCCTGACCCTATGACTTCACTGGGCTCTTTATTTTCAGAAGCAGTTGTCAAGATAATTTTTTCCCCCTATAGACTACCAACGAAAGGCAAACCTTACAGGTGCAGACTGTCCCAGAAAACCCAGAAGGTGTGCTTAGCTGTTTCCACTACCTCTCCACCACTTCCCCCCACTGCTCCCTCCCTCGAGCCTCCACCTGGGCTTCCCTTGCCTGTGGAGAGACAGCACCTGAGCTCTAGGGGAGTGGTGTGCAGCACAAGCTTTCTGTGTTTCCAGAGCCCACCAGTTTCGCCTCCCAACTTCCCCAGGATGCACTTCCTGGGGCCAACTCCACCCTCATCACTTCCGCTTTAGTACCTTTACTGTCCCAGCTGTGGCCTGGCCAAGGTCGGCTACTATTAACTGCAGCTCAAGATCACGGAGTTCTGGAGGCAAAGGTTGGGGACCCTACAACCAGCCGGACAAGGATTTCACTTCTGGCTCCACCACTTTTCAGATAGGGAGTGTCAGGTATGGGGCTACATGTCTGAGCCTTCTCCTTGAAAAATGGGAGGAGGCTGGAGCTGCCCAGCAGAGGGGTGGGGACACAGGGGGAGAAAACACACGCGAAGGACAGCAGCAGGCCTAGTGTGGCATCAGCCTGCAAACTGCGGCCCCCACCATCTCCCCAGCTCATAGCACAATCCCAGGCTTGTTCTTCCTCCTGCTCCCAGATGTCTTCCCTAAACTGCATTCATACTTTCTAACTTTACTTCTGTTGGTCTCACCTTCCCTTGTTGTGGGGACCTGGAAGCCCAGACTGTGTCATTTATTATCCATCATCTTACATCTATGAGTGAGAATTCTCTCTCAATCCCAGACAAGTGAATGAATGAATGAACACAAACAAAAAATGGCTTCAAGCTCCAGCTTTCTGAGACCTTGTGATAATCTCTTCCAAGTCTCTGGGAGAAAAAGCTGGGTGGGGACTCAAATTCCCCATTTGCAAAAGCCGTGGACTAGAGAATCCTATTCAGGATGCCAGCAGTTCGTGGTGACCGCTGAGCACAGGCACGCACCTGGACATGTTAACCATCGGCTGCTGAAGTTATTTTCACCATCCTTAACAAGGAACCGAAGCAGCAGGACACACAATGACTCTCTAGTCCTTCCCACACCCACACCTGTTGGCCTTCTCATTCTGAGTTACTGAAGTTAAAGCTCATGTATGAGGCAGCACACTTGGCCAGCTCTACTGGGACTGACCTGTAAGTGATGAATCCCTGCTCGTCCCTGACACCTTCACTCCTGAAATCCCATCATTCCCAAATTCTTGTGGAATAGATATCAGTGTTGCCCTCTGACTGAAGCTTCTCTTGAAGCAGCCTACATTTTACAAAGTAAACATCAAGGTCTGGTAGACAAAAAAGCAGACCCCCCACCAGAAAAAAAAACAACAACTGGCTTAAAACTCAGCATTCAAGAAACTAAGATCATGGCATCCAGTCCCATCACTTCATGGCAAATAGACGGGGAAAAAGTGCAAACAGTGACAGACTTTATTTTTTGGGGCTCCAAAATCAGTGCGGATGGTGACTGCAGCCATGAAATTAAAAGACGCTTGCTCCTTGGAAGGAAAATTATAACAAACCTAGACAGCGTATTAAAAAGCAAAGATATCACTTTGCCAACAAAGTTCTGTATAGTCAAAGCTACATTTTTTCCAGCAGTCACGTATGGATGTGAAAACTGTGGTGCTGGAGAAGACTCTGGAGAGTCCCTTGTACTGCAGATCAAATCAGTCAATCCGAAAGGAACTCAACCCTGAATTGGAAGGACTGATGCTAATCCTCCAATACTTTGGCCACCTGATATGAAGACTCACCTCATTAGAAAAGACCCAATGCTGGGAAAGATTGTGGGCAGAAGGAGAAGGGGGCACAAAGGATGAAATGATCGAATGGCATCACCAATTCAACAGACATGAGTTTGAGCAAGCTCCGGGAGATGGTGAAGGACAGGGAAGCCCGGGGTGCTGCAGTCATGCAGTCACAGAGTTGGACACGACTGAGGGGCTGAACAACAAGACATAAAGGTACAGATAGGGAAAGAAGGTGAAAAGTTTCAAGGATGTTTCTCCTGTTTAAGTAGGCTGGGTCTGGGGTTGTCATGAGAAGGCTCCCCACATTCAGGAGAGGGGATGGGGAATGACCAAGTGCTAAACATGTGTACCCCAGGCACCATGCTGGATGTGTTACATTTTCCCATTACTCTCTCTTAACAACTACGACAGAAGGATCATTATACATGTTCTGCCCAGGAGAAAACCTGAAGTCCAGATGGAGACCTATCCCATGTTACATGTCTCCTAGAACATGGAGACCAAACTCAGAACATCCAACTTTGAGATGTTCTGATTCCAAAACCCACTGGGCCTTTTGGGACATAAAGCGAATGGTACTATCTATTTGACAATAGATTCTGCTGGATGCATGAACACACAGGTTACTCCAAATCAAACTCAAGTTCAAATGACTTGAGGGAAATTTTCTGGAGAACAGTCATGTGTCTCACATCCGAGACCCTCCTCCCTCCCGCCTGCTCTTCTGCAGGATGTTGAGGATAATGAGAACCTTCAAGACCCTGGCTCTCTGTCCCCTTCCTTAACAGAACATGGAGTCTCCAAAGAAAGACTTGTTAACAGTCGGAACTAGAAACCAGGTGTGCAGATTCCTGGCCCAGTGCCTCTCGACTAGTATTACAATAACGTCAGGAGAAGAGATGGCCAAAGAGGGGATTCATCACAGGATCCATGAATCATGAGGACTATAATAAAGGAGCCTAGCTGCTTATTCCTACTGAGGGAGACAAAGGAGTCTAACAGACGCCAACTGTAACCTGATATTTAGGATACTTCTTCATTCAACAAACACACATTTATCAGGCATTGCGTTTAGCAAGGAGAAAAAAAAAAAAGACAAAAAGATAAGCTGTCAGGGACCTCCCAGTCTAGTGAGACAGAGGATCAGTCAAATAATTATCTTTCATCATGGTAAGCAGGGATTTCCAGGTGGTTCAGTGGTGAAGAATCCACCTGCCAAAGCAGGAGACAACAGTTTGTTTGATCCACAGGTTGGAAAGATCCCCTGAAGGAGGAAATGGCAATCCACTCTAGTATTCTTGCTTGGAAAAATCCCATGGACAGAGGAGCCTGGCAGGCTACAGTCCACAGGGTCACAAAGAGTCAGACAAGATGATGATTAAGTGGTCGTCAGCAGGACCACAATCACGACTAAGTAAGGGCCAGAACCAAGTATGAACAAGGGGCTAGGGTGGCCCAGAGGAGGAAGGGGCACACCAGCTTTCTTGTCAGGAATTTCACTGAGAAGATAAAATAGGAGGGCATCAAGCAGAGAGGGCACAAGCCAGAAAAGGCTCTGACTTCCCATCAGGGCCAGGAAGCAAGTACAACTGATTCCTGAACAACACAAGTTTGAACTGCATAAGTCCACGTATATGCATATTTTTTCAATAGTAAATACTACAGTTATTTGTTGAACCGATGGATTCAAGGAGGATCAATCCCCCTAAACCCCATGCTGGTCAAGAACCAACTGTATGGGAAAAGCCTGCAGAACTGGTTTGTAGAAACTTTTAGCACAATGAGCAGAAACATCTTATTTGCCTGATGGCTTATAAGAAGATGGGTAGATCAGTTGGTCCCAGATATTTGCATTTTATGGCCCAATGTGTTTTGAAAGCAGGGGCCAGTGGGGTTTGAGTGGACTCATGGAGCTGTTAACCTTTCATTTACAGAGAATCTTATTCTAAAGTCCCCACTACCAATTATCACCATGATTCATAACAGAAAGGAGGTTTTAATTTCAAAAAAAGTAGGAAGGATACAATCTCAGAATAAGAGGCACTTCTACCCAAGGAAGACTAGCTGAAAACTTTCCACCAGTGCTCGCTTACTTATTTCACTTTGGACTAACAACAACATTGATAAGATTTGGGACCAAAGGCAGAGGTGAAGAACATAGCCCATCAGTCCTAAATTTAGATTTAGACCAGTTTAGATAAAGGCAAACCATTTTCTTCTATCTAGAATGGTAAAATTTTCTGCTTGGCATACATAAAATAATTTACAGGTATGTGCAGCTGAAATTCCCCGTCTTACCATATCTCTTCAGAATATGAACTAAGCTGTAAGCTATTAGTTTACTATACCTTTATGACTTCTTGGTATTCCTTCTAGCCAAGATTTTTAGACCTATCCACCTACACAGGTCTTCTGAAATACTTCCACTCCTCTCTAGATTCCAACATTAAGAGAACAACAAGCCTAAAATTCACTGTTCTGAAGTCCATCCCCCCAAAAAGGCCATCCCCCAAACACACACACACACACCTCAACCCCAAAACACTCTGATGAGGATCAGTAATTCCCCGAGGGAATCTTGTATCCAGGGTACCAGAGTAAAATGCAAAATGTACACTGTCACTTCATATCCCAAATTGTTGGCAACAAAGCCTCTCCTCCAGATCTTTATGGAAGGAACTTTCCCACAGCTGCCCAGATGTGCAAACAAGACCTCTGGCTGCCTGTGAGTGCTCAGGTTATGGAAGCCACCAAAGGGGTTGGGTTAAGATTGAGAAGAGAGGTCTCAAATGTACCTTTTCAACTCTGTTCAGAAATGGATGGATGGATTCTTCCAAACAACTCACACATTCTCAAGTCCCATGCCTTAGATCTGAATCTGGGAGCAGCATTAAAAACTAGAGCTTTGGCAAATAAGAGAATGTGTTATCTTCTTTCTTTACCATGAACATTTTTTTGATTCCTGAAGAAGAGCCGCTGGGGTGTTAGGTGGCCTGAGGCCTGGGCCCGGTCAGGCAGTTTGTGCACCAGTGCCTCAGCGTGACTGGTGGAGACTGACACCACACCTGGGGTCACAGGATTCCAGTTGGTCATCTGCTGCCCTCACAGCCTCTGAGGACCGAGCTGGGCCGAGCGCGGGCAGCACATAGTCTGGTGATAGAGATGGCCGGTGTGGATAGAAAGGTCAGAAAGAATCCACCTCCACCTGCCTGCTCACAAGGCCTCTCCACCTCTCTATTAACAGATCACATGAGGTAGCTGGTGATGGGGATGCCCCCTGGGTTGGGGACATTCAAAGTCATTGGCAAAGAAGCTTCTGGGCCACACAAGCACATCAGGGATGGTAGCTCTTTGGCAAACAGTCTCTCTTCATTAGGACTAGGAAAGCAGCCCTTGCTTCTACAGTTTTTATGAAAAATTACCATGGTGTGTAGAGGAAAGGGGTCACTGGCCCTTAGACAGTGGACTGCGGGCTCTTGGGTTGGTTGGTGGTGGTGGAGAGGATTTTAGGCTGAGCCAGCTGCAGCCTCATAGTCACTTCCCTTTGGGAGTTGTGAGCTTGGCGGGCAACTGGGAGGGCCACCTGGGTCTCTCTGGGCAGGGCCCAGATGGAGAGCTGGGATGCAGCCAAATGTGTCATCTTCGCCAGGTTAGCACCTGCCTCCTCCCTCCACTAAAGTAACTAGATTTAGGGTCCTAATACAAATTCTTCTTTAACCATAGGTCTTTTCATCTGGGTGGCTTTATTTTCCTTTCTTCTATCCCCTGAAGGTGGCCTGTTTCTACACACTGCCACCTCTAGAAAGTGTGGCCCTTAAATAGAAACCCTGGGATAAAGTTCTCTATTTAAAAAATAATTTAAACAACAGTTTCCGGGGGCATTGGTCCATAATCCTTTTAGGGAAAGTGCCTCCTCTTTCCACCAGCCCTAAAATCGGGCTCTGCTCCACATCTGCTCCAACTGAAGCCTCTTAGGACCCCTGGGCTTGGGGCTCTGTGATGGCTTAGAGGGGTGGGAAGGAGGTTCAAGAGGAAAGGCATATATGTATACATATTACCGATTCACTTTGTTGAATAGCAAAAACCAACACAACATTGGAAAGCAATTATACTCCAAAAAAGAGAGAGACCCCTGTTATCAGGTCCCCGTGGAAACTGTTCTCATCCCCACTGGTCTGTCTGACCTTTCACAAGACAACTGCCCATCAAGGTGAAGAGCAACAGGTGTTTTCAAAGTCAAAACTTCTCCCAGCCACTTCTCAAAGGCAGGCCCTGAGAGGTGGAGAATGCTCTATATTTGGCCAAATTAGACGGTTCAACTGGCAGGTTTCTGGAGGCAGGGACTCAGCCCCAACGTAAAACATCAACCCACTTTGGCTCCTCTGAGTTCACACACAGCTTACGAAAGCACTTGCTGCTGTTGGCAACTCTGCTTTGATCTCTAAGAGTAAGTGTAAGCCACAGGTTCCTTGAGCAAGTCAGGTTAGTGAATCATTCTCAAGGCCAGGAGTTAGCCCGTAGGGGACATTGGCCCCTGAGCCAAGAGATCCTCCTATCTGCCACGACAGGGAAGAACCACCACCTTGAAACCAAAAAGACTCATTCCAAGGATGCCAGGTCCCTAGAGTACACCTCCCAGGGCCCTTGCTGTTGTTCATCTCTCTTCCACCCTAGAAATATGTGCTTTTCCATCAACCTGAAACCAGTTAACAGGATTCCAAGTCCTCTTTCTCTAACCACCTCAGACAGTCCCTTCCTGTGCTCTGAGAGGCAGGATGCTTGCTCTCACAAATGAGGGGCTGAAATGAACAATAAACAATACTTTATACTCATGCCAAGAACCCTGGAGTCTCACATGGCCCCACTTATTCTCAAGGTCTAAAAGTTTCTATTCAGTAACAAAAAAAGCAGCAGATTCACAGAGAGAGAACTAATGGTTAGCAGTGGGTAACCACTGGTAACCAGTGGGAGGTACCAACTGTTGGGTGTAAGATAGGCTATAAGGATGTACTATACAACACGGAGAATATATCCAATATTTTGTAATAACTGTAAATAGAGTGTAGCCTTTTAAAAACATAGTTTAAAAAGTTTCTGTTTAGACATGATTGAAACTTTTTAAAATCAATAAACTGCCCAAGTTTCAAAACTTAGTTCATGACTCTTAATCAGGCAGATTTTCCCATGATTTTTCAAGAAGAATCACTTGCATGATATTTGTTTTGGAAAGTAAAAAGATGTTTCAAAGAAGTATGTGGCATGTCTACAACTAACCCAATTCAACAACCACGTATGAAGAAAAACCTGCCATGAGCCAAGCTCATGGGAATGGAAAGGAAGAGGACATTCCAAAAATGAACCAGACATGCTTCAGTCGTCAGGGAGCATGTGACGTGTCCAAAGGAATGAGTGAATAAATGAACACAAATAACAAATGAATGTAAAATCAGGATTAGTAGTAAGTTTGAGAGCAATTCTACTCCTTCATTTAATTGCATTGCTGCTGCTGCTGCTAAGTTGCTTCAGTCCTGTCCGACTCTGTGCGACCCCATAGATGGCAGCCCACCAGGCTCCTCTGTCCCTGGGATTCTCCAGGCAAGAACACTGGAGTGGGTTGCCATTTCCTTCTCCAATCCATGAAAGTGAAAAGTGAAAGTGAAGTCACTCAGTCGTCTCTGACTCTTCGAGACCCCATGGACTGTAGCCTACCAGGCTCCTCCGTCCGTGGGACTTTCCAGACAAGACTACTGGAGTGGGTTGCCATTGCCTTCTCCATTTAATTGCATTAATACGGTTCAGAGAGTCAGACAAAAATTTTCCTGAGTTAAAATCTGATGGTTCTTCCTGCTTCATGTTTTACCAAACCCCATATGCATTTTTGGTTTCTATAATCTTTAGCAATTTGGGCATCTCTGAAGTCTCCAATCTGATCTTGAATGATGAAGGCAAGGAGTCTTCAGACTTTCTGGGATAAAGTCTTATAAATTTTATTTTATGGGATGATATTCTCTGCCCTCCTGTAAGAACTTGCACCACACCTTCAGTTTAAACTCTTACATCTCTCTCCATGCGGATATCATTAGTGTTTTGCATGAAATGTTTTCAAAGACTTGGATTCATTTCTAAAGCAAATAATTTTGGTTTTTTAAGTAACAAACAGGCCATTTCTCCTCATGAGGTGTTGGCCAGTCTCTCTGTGGAGTGTACACTATAGTGTACGCAAGCTACGTGTGATGGCTAAGGGCAAGGCTATTACTGCCCTTGTGGATACTGGAGTCTCCACGGGCATCAAGATTAAAGCACAGGAAACAGTTAAATGGTGGTTCAGGCCTTGTGAGGGAGGAGGCCAACACGTGCCCTAGGAATTCAGAGGAGGGACATGGCTCCCTGTGGGCAACAGTCGTCAGGACAGGTCTTGAGGTGGAGGAGGGACATTTCCAGTGGAAAGTCACAAGGAAAGAACTGGTCCAATTCTCAGCCCTCCATCCCTCCCACTCTGACCACCCTACGTTCCTTACGAGCAGCAGTGGGCTGGTGGGTAGGTGCTATGGTGCTAGTGTAGACGCAACCCTGTGACTTTGGGGAAACCTTTATGCTACTCAGGGCCTTGAGGTGCATGTCAGAAGGAAGATCTCCTTGTGAAAAGCCCTGCGACGTCGGAAACTGTGAGTATTGCCCAAAAAGCCACCTGAAAAGGCTTCCATCCTATCAGGTCACCAGCAATACTTGCCACTGCAATGGCCTTGCACGTGTTAATAAGACTTCATTTTATTGTTTCCATGCTCTGTAATTTCTCCCACCGCCTTTTAGATGGAACAGTTAACTTTCCACACTTGTGTTAATTACATGGGGGCGCCTCCAGGCTACACTGCACAATAAAAAGACCGACTAGAACTTTTCCCACCACCATCTTTTTGTTTCTTTATAATCCAAACACAATGGATCCTGTCCTTAGACCCTCCCGAGAAACAACCAGATTTGTTAATGCCTTCGAACAAAGATGAGAAGAAATTCAAAGCAGATGGAGCAGAATCACACAGCCATGCAGATTTGTACAGGCCCGCGGGCTGGACAGAATTAATACACTGGGAGCTGGGAATTTTTAATATAAAACAGAAAATATCACCTATGGCACTAAAGTTCCTTTTGTGATGAGACATGATGTTCTGGTTAAAGTGGAGCAAACAATCTCCCAGGGCCTGTCCCCAAGGCACAAAGCCCCTTGTTTGGAGCAGTTTACAGTTTTCCCCAAGGTTAAGCTTCCCCTCACCTGTCAACGATAGGCTTCCAAACCACTTTTCAAACTGCTACCTCAAGATTAGGAGTAAATTACGAGAGCTAACAGGATAAACACACAAAAACTTAAATTGAAAAAATTAAACTAAAAAAAAATGTGGTTTATCCGCTAAACTCTAAAGTTTAACAAACAGTCCTTAACTTAGAGAAAGATTTAAAAAACAAAAAATTATCGACCAACTGTTAACTCTGGTCAGGGCCCAAACCAAAGTGGAGACAGAGTTCTCTTGTCCACTCAGCCCTGCAGCCCCCACACTTACTTCCAGGCCTTGAGGAGTTAGATCTCAAACCAAATCTGCAGAAAATCACTTCCGGCTCCCCAGCTAACCACCGGAGACTGACTTCTCACTCACACAGCAGAACTGCTCCAAGAAGCATCATGGCGGCTATAGCGTCTTCCGGCTTCCCAGGCGCATGCGCGCTGGGCCTTCTCTGGCAACCTTGCCTGATTCCTAACACCGCACACTTGTTGCCAGGCTGGCCCAGGTGAGTAGAGTTCCTGACAGCCACTCTCTCCCTCTGGCTCCACCTTCTCCTGTGGGTACCATTATAAGGTCCTTGATTGAGTCAAGGAATTAATAATGGTAGGGCTTATTAGAGATCAGAAAAATAGGTCACCTAATGTGTTTCAACTATTATTGAGAGATTTTGGAAAAGAAGAGAGAGCACAGAGAGAACACACAAATAGGATTCTGCTGGACCAGGATTCAGACCCCATTCTGTGGCTCCACATGCCACGCACAGAAATCCTTCTAGTTCAGGAGTCATATTATCCCCTCCCTGCAAGATGCTCTAGCTGATACACAGTAAAGAGCAAAGAGTATTGGTTCTGGAGAGAAATCTGAATTATAATCCTGGCTTTACTGCTCGCTAGCTGGGAAACCTTGATGAGAAAACCTCCCTACCCCAGTGCGAATCTCCCAATCTTCTCTGGAAAATGGGAGGAACACCCACCTCCTAGAGTTGTGAGGATTAAATGCAATAACTATGTAGAGCAGGCATCTTACAGTTATTCCTCCCTCCTATGCCCCTGATGCTCTGTTTTCTACAAAGATTTAGAACTAATCCCTATGGCAGGGTTTGCATCCATGATATATTTCTACACACAACTTAAAATGAACATCAGTGACAGCACTGAAGCAAATGGATTTCCAAAGGCGCTGGAGTACAGAGTGTAAGAAACAGGATGGAGGCTGCGGGGACACTGGGGTTAGGGGGTAGGGGTGCGGGCAACTGTAGGTTCTGGCCTTTGTAGCGACATAGGGAGCCTCCACATGTGGCACTCAGGATGCCCCAGGGCCCTGTTTCTAGTATCCTCGAAGCGGATGCCTATTTATCATTTACCTGGGCTCCTATCTTCTTGCAAGTTAGGGAAAAATCAAAGAATCAAATGGTATCACTTATGAACAACTTTTGTCAGAGCCTGGATGATGGGCATGGTGGATTCTGAACAAGGACCAGGAGGTAGACATCAATGGCTGGGGTGAATTGCAACCAAAAGTTCTCATGACTACAGAGTCATGGGTGGGGGAAGGGGACGTCATCCACAATGCTGACTACTTTTCATCTGATGGAACAGAGGAGAATCCCAACCCTAAGAGATGAGGTCTGCCAGGTGTGCTGAGAAGAAGACGGATGAGGCTGATGAGACCCAACTCTGTTACTGCCATGAGATCACATTCCACTGCTCTGGTTTCCTCATCCATGGAATGTGGTGGTGGGACCAGGCTGGCTTTGGAATCAGAAAACGCAAGGTTCAAATTCAGGCTCCTCTTATTTGTTTGACAACTTTCTTTGTATCCCCAAGCTCCAGTGCTCTCTTCTCTCAGATGGTGATGAGAGACCTTATCTCAAGAAGCTGGTGGGGAATTAAGGGAGGAGAAGGCAATGGCACCCCACTCCAGTAGTCTTGCCTGGAAAATCCCATGGACGGAGGAACCTGGTAGGCTGCAGTCCATGGGGTCGCTAAGAGTCGGACACGACTGAGCGACTTCACTTTCACTTTTCACTTTCATGCATTGGAGAAGGAAATGGCAACCCACTCCAGTGTTCTTGCCTGGAGAATCCCAGGGACGGGGGAGCCTGGTGGGCTACCTACCGTCTATGGGGTTGCACAGAGTCGGACACAACTGAAGCGACTTTGCAGCAGCAGCAGCAGGTAGATAAGTATCTCTCTTCTTGCACAGTGACAGGTCCATGAAGCTCCCAGCACAGCAGCTGCCTTCTCAGTTAAAACTGGTCTGTTTCCTTAATTCTAGCTCTGAATTGCTGTGAACGTATGAATCCATGGTGCAATGCAATGAGTCGATCCCCAGTGATCTTACATGGCCACCTTGCCCTCCCTAAACCTCAACTATCAAGGCACTGAGGTGCTGTCCACTGCAGCAGCAAATAGATGAACTTGGACAAGAAGGTGGAAACAAACAAGAGGCAGGATGGTGAAGGTAAAAGGACCCAGAACTGGGAGATACTTGGATCCAGGGCTGACTTCCAGCTCCCTTAGTCACTAGCCATGAAACACATGACTTCGGTCAAAATTTTCTTAGTATTTCTGATCTTTAGTTTTCTCATCTGTATTATGGGAATAATTGTATACATGTAAGTGCTTTGTCAATTAGGAAGCACAATTACAATGTTAGTGGTCAGTTAGTTGCCTGCCACAATTCCTGGCAATTGATTTGAAAATGTGTCCAATTTTATGAGTTTGAAAATGTAGTTTACAAACTTATGGCTGCCAGTGGGGAAGAAAGAGGGGAAGAGACAATTAGGGAATTTGGGATCAACATGTACATACTCCTATATTTAAAATGGATAACCATAAGGTCCTACTATACAGAACATGGAATTCTGTTCAATGTTATGTGGCAGCCTGGATGGGAGGAGAGTTTGCTGGAGAATGGATACAGGTATATACATATGGCTGAGTCCCTCTGCTGTGCATCTGAAACTATCACAATGTTGTTAACTGGCTATACTCCAACACCAAATAAAAAGTTTTAAAGAAAGAAAGATAGAAAATATAGTTTAAATGTTTTGAGAGCTACCTAATGACATTAGCCCCTTGGAGAAGGGCATGGCAACCCAGTCCAGCATTCTTGCCTGGAGAATCCCATGGACGTGGAGCCTGGTGGGCTACAGTCTGAAGAGTCAGACACGACTGAAGTGACTTAGCAATGACCTTAGCAATCAAAGAAAACCTCAAACTTGCCCCAAATTCTCATTTCCAAAATCGAATGACTATCAAGTGCATTGTTGATGTAACCCCTCTAAAAAGCTGGGCTTGTTTCCCTTAGCCATCAACAGATCCCTCCCATGACCCACTGGAGTCACCAACTACAGGTGGCCTGATATTAGCTTGAAAAACAATGTGATAAACCACCCTCTTATTTTAACAGCTAGCATAGGGCAGGGCAGGAGGAACCCCCACCTACGCTTGTTCTGAACAGACACGGTGTTGCAACTGATGCGAAAACAAGATAAGGAGAAACGTCTGTCAACAGACTCAGGCCTCCCCCAGAGTAGGACTGCTTTTTGTGTATCCTGCACCGACGGGAAGCCAGAGGCCATGCAGTCACCTGCAAATGCAGCTCTGATGCGGCTGCGGCACTGAACACACCTAAGGAAGGCCAGGCAGTGGCTTGAAGACACGTGCCTCTCACTCGAGCATGTAGCTGTTTTTTAAGATATATCTGTAGTGACACAGTGCCTTGTAGGAATCATCATTAAGGTTCAAATCCTACCTGCTTAAAGCTACTATATGCAGGATGGATAAACAAGGTCCTCCTGTATAGCACAGGGAGCTATTTATTCAATATCCTGTGATAAACCATAATGAAAAAGAATATATATATATATGTATTCTGCTGTATAGATATATAATATTATTTTGCTGTACAGTAGAAATTAACACGACATTGCAAACTATACTTCAACTATACTTCAATAAAATAAAATTTTAAAAAATTCTGTGTGCTTAGAACTGAGGAATTTAAAATCATTTAGGGGACTTCCCTGGCAGTCCAGCAGTTAAGACTCTGTGTTTCCAATGCATGGGGTGGAGGTTTGATCCCTCGTTAGGGAACTAAGATCCCACATGCCACTAAGCAGTGACCAAAAGAAAAAAAAAAAAAAATCATTTGGTCATCAGGCCAGGGGCTGTAAGCTTAATGTGCCTGTTTAGAAACTCCCAACACTCTATACTATGGGCAAGTCTAAATGATGTATTTGAAAACTGCATTTTAAACCCCCTTTGATATGGCTGGGATGCAGGAACTGATGAACTGATGAATAAGTGCTACCAGGCATTTCTTTTCCATCTTTCCTGAACATCATCAGACCTCCAGAAAGAGAGGCACAGTGTAAATGAGGGTCCAAACAACACATCCAAAGAGCTAAGAGGATCAAACATGACAAGCATAAATGCTTATGAAGAGTGAAAAAAGAACTTTTTTTTAAGGAGTAAGAAAGAAACCACAAAAGTCTCTTAGAACTACTGAAACAGTGACAGAATTAGATGCTATCAGCATGCAGCATCTCCGGTTGTCATGTCTCTGAGATTAATGAAGCGATACCGTAGGATTCCAGGAGACAGTCCCGGGAGGGGTGGAAGTGTCATCACAAGAGTCAAGAGAACTCCCGTTTGCAAGGGGAGACCATGTTTGTAAGCAAGAACATGTTTTCAAGGGGAGGCCCAGGTTCATACACTTCTCAGCATGCTGGTCCGAGTATGGGAATTCCTGTCCATCCACAGGCTCCTGTCAGATAATGCCAGAGTTTCCAGCTCCTTCCAAGCATCTATGCAAGTTAGTGATGACAGATGTGGATGGAATAGAAGGAATAAATGCAAGTTTTGGATTTTAAAATCCCAAACTTATTAGTTGTGAATGGCATGCCCCAAGTTAAGCACATGCTAAATGCCAGGCTCTATGCCAGGTTCTGAGACCTCAAAACCAATATGGCACACTTGGGAATCCCCTGGTGGTCTAATGGTTAGGACTCTGGGCTCTTACTGGCTGATGGTGCAGGTTCGATTCCTGGTCAGGGAACTAAGATGCCACAAGTCACGTGGCCCAACCAAAAAACATCAATATGGCACATGTAATTTTGGCACCCAAGGAAGCCCCAGTTCAAATACATCTCTTAGCAGCTCTTCCTCCCTTCCCAATGTTTGCAACAGCTTGCTATCAGCAGTACTTTCAGGGCCTCAGCTCTTTTTACATCAACTGGTTAGTTTTGCTATATCTGCATCTGTACTTTACTAGATTGGAGGGTTGGTCTCATTTACTTTACCTCAATCACATTTTAGAGAAAATTTGTTACGATGTCTATAAATGGAAAACTAGTCTCACTTGCCATCAATAGAAAATATCCAATAATTAAAAAAAAAACAAAACTATCTTGTTACACATTCTTAGTGTTCTGAAGCTAAGGCCTATAGCTCTCTGTTAAAAAGATAGATTAATAAGTATGAGTTATTAAAAATTAACTAACTGAGCTGAGACCCTCCCCCTGTAATCAGAATCAGAAAAGGATTCATTGATTCTGAAGATCCTTCATTAGTTCTTCAGAATCAGAAAAGTGATTCATCGATCACCATCTGACTCACTGTTTCTTGGGGTCACATCTGCATATCAAGCAAATCAGACTCCATGATCCACTAAAAACCCCATCTGTGCTCTCTAGCCCACTTCATGATTGTCCTCTACCCAGAGCCTAGAACATTCCACAGGAATTCAGGAGGCACTCAACACATATTTGTTGAATGAGCTTATGTATGCATATCTTAGCCTCATCATTGTTTATCTCAGACATACCTATAGGCTTACTTCTCCTCAAAGAATCCATGCCCACTCATAAACCTCCATGCCCTTTTCTACTTGTATCCTTTATGGAATATTTTTCCTCCTCCCTCTGCTTTGTTCCAACTTACCTAGTCTCAGATCTTCAAGTCTCAGGTTGTGTCATCTTCCCTGCATGGTTTTCCCTTACCACTTCAGGCTGAGACTAACCATGCTTTTTAGTGTGCCCACTACATGAGTACCCTCGTCATCACAATTATCACATGATAATCACTAATTTGCTTGTCTTTCTCTCCCTACCAGTCTCTAAACTCCATGAGGGTTGAAAATGTGCCTTCTATCCCTGATGAATGAAAGTGTTGAATGAAAATGTCTCTGGCTACTCTCCCACATGCTCTCGCTGTACCAGACAGACCTTGCCTTCCCCTCTCCTGAGTCTGTGTAGACTGTCTTTGCTGGGAATGCCTTGACAATCTACAAACTCCCTTCCATGTTCCTGCTCTGAGAAGCTTTTCAGGGCCCTTTCCCCAAGCTGGATGTGACAGTCCTTGCTCCCTGTTTCCACAACAACACCGCCCCCCCTCCCACCTCCCACCCATACACTTTTCCGGAGGGTTTATCCCACCCTCAGTACAATTCTTTGTTTCCATGCCACCACAATTCCGTAGACTATAAGCTTCTTGGTTTTGTGTCCCCAAGGTCTAGAGAATGTCTGATGCATAATCAATAAATATTTTCTGATGAAAAGAATTAATGACTAGCAAGAAAACAGCTTTCTCCTCTTATCACCTCTCTCCTCTTATCCATTTTAAAAGATCTGGAGTCATGGTCAGTAAAAGCAAGAAAACATGACATTGGTCGCTGACATTTACAGAGTGCTTACGATCTGCCACGTGCATTAAAAGCATTCTCTCATTTAATTATTGCACAACCTCATGATGTAGGGACTTGAATTGATGCCAATTTGCAGGTGAGGAAGCCAGGGCTTAAGGAGATTAAGTCACTTGTCCAAGGTTACATAAGTGGCAGAGCCAAGAAATGGACCCAGGCCTGAAAAGCTCTGATATTTGTAACAAACAGTCCAGCTTGATCTATGACTTTACTTTGTCTGACTTACTGCCCTCCTTTGGGATCAGAAGTCCAGTCCTGGGCAGATGGACCCAGCCAGGTCTGCTGTGGGGAGCTTTGACTGTGGCATTTGAGAGCACAATGAAGCCAGCAGACAGGCCCTGCCCAAAGCACAAGGCCTGAACCATGAGACTGGACAAAATCACCCGTTTCTCACCCATTGGAAGGCAAATCTAGGCAGGCTTTCATTGATTCCAGAGGTGTCTCTTTCTGATTTCCCTGGTGGTCTAGTGGTTAAGGCTCAGTGCTCCCATTGCAGCAAGGCTTGGGTTGGATCCCTGGTTGGGGAACTAAGATCCTGCATGCTGCATGGCATGGCCAATAATAATAATAAATGTCAGAGGTATCTCTTTCGTTTGTAAAATAATCTACAGTCTGGCATTTGGGGATTTTCTTGCCAGTGGTCCGGTGACTACTGTCATAACAGATGATGAACTGACTTCTTTGAAAGGTCAATAAAACCTTTTAAAATAAAGATTTTAAACTTGAAATTGACCGAGAAGTAACGTGAGAATCCAGCTGCACCCCAGAGAGGGCAAGGGGCTTAGGGCAATGTTTCTAACTGCATTCTCTGCACGAGAGATGGGACCATGGCTGCTCTTTCTTCATTCAAAGTCCTGTGTTGAAAGCATCAGGTTAGAAAGGCCAGCTTCCTCTAGTTCATACCCAAAGAAGTGAGAGAAATGCTGCTTGGCTACACTAGTTTCGGTCCAGAAAAGAAAGACTTTCTCCTAAAAAATCAGTTTCAAATATTTGTATGAAATGTTTAGGAGGGAAGAAAAGAAACAAGAGCCACCTCCTAAAGCCCCCTCCTGTTTCTTGATGATGTTAACAGAATCCTCTGCAGGAAAGGTCCAGCACAGGCCTACGGTGAGACACGCAGCAATGTGCTTTCATTTTCCCAGTGATGAACCCCGCAGGAGAAACGCTCAGTTTGGGGAAGAGAGGCAGACGTATCTGGACAACAAGTTAACCGTGACCTCGAGTGCTGGGTTTCAAATGAAATTTGCTGGAAATAAGCACGGTCCAGGGAGAAAAAATCCTGGAAGAGGGAGGGATCCGGAAGACCTGGGATTTGGTTCTGGCTTGGCCACTTGTTTGTTTTATGACCTTGAACAAATCATTTAAAAGCTCTGGGCCTCAGCCTTTCACAGAAGTAAGGGGATCAGGCCCAACCGTCACTTAAGTTTTCTTTCAGCTCTGAAATTCTATGATACTCGGTAATGTGTTATACAGAGTGAGAAGACACATCTGACCTATTCTTAGGGTGTCATGTCCTGGGGCGAATCTGTTTCCAGTAGTAGCAACAATTACACGGAGACTAGAAGACCACCCTCAGCCACTGTTCCTTATCAGTTAAGACACAAAGATGCAAAATAAGGGGACAAGGATGAGTTTCAGTGGGAGGGACAAACTTACTTGGCTCTCAATAGCCCTACTAAGTATATGTTTAAATTTGAGCGGCAGCTGGGTCACTCAATATGTTGGCCATTAGAAGCCTAGATCTTGGAACTTCCTGGCAGTCTAGTGGTTAAGACTTTGCTTTCCAATGTAGGGCACACAGGTTCAATCTCTGGTCAGGGAACGAAGACCCCACATACCTTATGGTCAAAAAAAAAACATAAAACAGAAATAACATTGTAACAAATTTAAAGAAGACTTTAAAAATGGTCCACATTAAAAAAAAAATCTTAAAGATACTCGGGATGCTGGGGACAGCGGGACCCCATCTGTGGGTCGGTGGCTGCATTAACTGATCAGCTTACTCACTGGCTGAGCTGACGTGCCACCGTGGCTTCCTGTATAACCTTCTTTCCACTGACCTTCAGATAGGCTAACACAGTTAAACCACACAAGCCTCAAAAACCTTGAGAATGTAATTCTACTTTTTGGCAGTTAAGAAAATAATCAGACATAAAGTAAGCCAATGATAAGTTACTGTTTATGAAGAGCTCGCTAAGTGCAGGGCACTGTGCAAAGTACTTTATATATACTATATAATCTTCATGGCAGGGCTTTGAAATGGGTACTGTCAACCCCGTTTTACAAAAGATAAAACCAAGGCTTTACATCTCGCTCTGCTTTTCAGGACCTAGACATTTTTGTGTTAACAATGTTCATCACAACAAAATGACCCAGATTTCCAAAAATAGGGAATTGATTAAATGGTATATTCATCTAATGGGATTCTAGAAATGCATGAGGTATCATGTCAGAATAGTTAATGACATAGAAAAAAATGGTTTTTGCAACAAATGACTAATAAACCCAATTGTGTTTAATTTATATATGATTATATATACTATGGTATTTGTTTATTCCTCTTTGTATTTTTCTGTGTTTTCCAAAATTTATACAGTAAGCATATAAATCATTTTTTTAATTGTGGGGCTATGCAAAGGCCCATCACAAATAACCAGAAGCCCATCCCCAACCTTCTTAGTGTCTGGATTCTAGAGAGGATATTCTAACAAATTCAGTTTCTATACAGCAGACATCTCCCCAATCAGAAGCAAGAGGTCCCCTCAGCTTACTCCTCAGGCATGAGTGTGGGATTGAGTAGAATTTTAAGGCAGATGAATCACTCTTTCTTCAAGGCTGTGGCTCCTGTGATGCCATTTTACCCAGATCACTATGCCCTAAAGAAGTCAGGCAGTGAACCTAAAATGAAACTATCAAATAAAACAAAATCCATGAACACTCTCTGCTCAGTTATTATTATTATTATTGTTATCATTATCTCTAGCAGGAGTAGTTATTTAAATGAGGCACTTGTGTCAGGATAGGGAGAAGAGATAATACAGAGTTGGCTTCAGGACTTGGAGAATTCTCTTAAGTTTAGAGACCGGGGAGTGCCCCGAAAGTGGTGACAGAGAAGTGGCAAGACTCTGAGGAGTGGGAGAAAGAACACGGGCTCTGGTTTCAGGGTGACACGGGTTAGAATCCTGATCCCATTTGCTGAGTGACACTGGGCAAATCCTTAATGTTTTCATCTGTGAAACAGGTTTGAAGGGGCTCTTGAAAGCATAGTAGGAAACATGCAGTTGGTCCCTGACTCATTATTGACCGGGAAATTTTTACAGAAACTGACACCTGTGGCCAGCAATTTGTCATGTAAGTGATATTGATACATTTCCGGTCAATAACGTTCAGGTAACAAAAGACGTATTGATATGTCTCTGATCAATAATGTATTCATATATTTCTCCCAGCCTCTCCTCACCCATCCTTACCCTGACACAACACATCTGTACTCCATCATCCTCAAGTTCTGAAATCTCCGTACTGCAGAAGAAGAGCAAGAACCTTCCCTTGGATACCAGAGTTTTGAGGAACCATCTTAAATGGAAAGTTTTTGAATCAAAGTGCCATGCCATTTAATCAGTCATAACAGTCACCTGAGACTTAGGCAGGATCCCGAACAGATGGCAACTGCTAAGCTACAAACACTTGGAGATGCCCTGACCTCATCTATTTGTTAGGTGCTCACCTCACTGGTGGAATAAAAAAAAAAATAAGAACTTCATTTTACTTACGGAAAAATAGGGCTCATTCAGAGAGGTTTGACAGATTTGTCTGAGATCAGTCAGCATGTGGGAGTGGAGGCAGGGGAAGAGGGTCGTAAGGGAAGGAGGAAGATGCCTGGACTGGTTATTTCAATGAGGCATTTGTGGCAGGAAAGGGAGAGGAACACAGAATATTCCAGTCTCTACTTTCCCCTCATCATCCACCATCCCCAGCTCTATCTTCTGTCTAGATGGCCTTTCCTTCAAGGCCATGCTCTTTCTCTGTACATTAAAAACTGAGCCTCACTCACCCTGTGTACATCCAGCTCGCAAATGGTTTGTCATTGTTTTCTGAACTTTTAAGAGCCCCTCAGCCCCCTTTCTGGAGAAGGCAATGGCCCCCTACTCCAGTATTCTTGCCTGGAAAAATCCCATGGACGGAGGAGCCTGGTCGGCTGCAGTCCATGGGGTCGCTAAGAGTCGGACACGACTGACCGACTTCACTTTCAGTTTTCACTTTCATGCATTGGAGAAGGAAATGGCAACCCACTCCAGTGTTCTTGCCTGGAGAATCCCAGGGATGGGGTAGCCTGGTGGGCTGCCGTCTCTGGGGTCGCACAGAGTCGGACACAACTGAAGCGACTTAGCAGCAGCAGAAGCAGCAGCCCCCTTTCAACCTCTGTTACACATCTCCCACTGCAGTCATGGCGCCCCTGGTTTCCAGGAAAGGGACCAGTGCTCCGGGCTCTGAGCCCTAAAGTCAGGCAGGGTCCTGCATGTCCTCACAGAGTGGATGCCAGTCTTGCTGCTTCTACCCTAGGTCATGTGTTGGCCGGTTTTCTTACAGTTTCTCATGGGCGTTTACTGTCTCGAATTTGACATGACTCAGCTCACTGGAGAAAAAGTCTGCTTCTCCAGGCTCTCCTTAGCTTTCGTCTGGCTGATTTTCCACAGAGCACATAAGCAGCCTGGATCATAGCCACATCAGGCTGAAGCTGGGATGCAGCTTCCCCAGAGGGCTCGCAGACTGGCCTGGGATGAACTCTACTCCTTGTTGGTTTTGTTTTCCGTGAGCAGACACAGGAGACAGGCTTGATGGTTTGCAGTGAGCTGCACCAGGGGCACCAGGAAGGCCTGGGGTCAGTGCCTGCTTGCTCCGCCCTGGGACCTGGTGCAACTCAGAGGCCCAGTTTCCTCATCGAGAAACAGTAGTAACAGTATCTGTTCCGCCTTCACCTTAACAAGGCTGAGATGAAGCTCAAGGAAGACAATACAAGCAGAAATGTTTTGCAAGCTGCAGAGCACTGTAAGGATGAGGGTGCCATCATTATAATGGGGATGCAACTGGCCAGAAGACATTACATGTTCACGAGCCCATTCCTGGAGGAAATGTTCAGAGGGGACTACTTCGAATAAGATGAATAGGGAGTGGACAAAGATGAATACACTAATTCTAGAACATTTATGGAGCGCATGCTCTGGCAAACCCCTCTAGACAGTAGGATCAGGGTGATGAAGGAGACGGTCAAGGGCCTTGCTCTCAGGAAGCTGATTTTATTTTTTTTAATGGAGGAGACAGAAAAAGTGGCTTTATTACTTTGCCAGGCAACTTTGGGGCTTCCCTGGTAGCTCAGAAGATAAAGAATCTGCCTGCAATGCAGGAGACCTGGGTTCAAACCCTGGGTCAGAAAGATCCCCTGGAGAAGGGAAAGGGAACTCATTTCAGTATTCTTGCCTGGGAAATCCTATGGACAGAGGAGCCTGGTGGACTACAGTTCATGGAGTTGAAAAGAGGTGGACACAACTGAGCGATTAACAAACACTTTGGACCTCCCAGGTGGCTCAGTGGGTAAAGAATCTGCCTGCAATTCAGGAGCCACAAGAGACACGGGTTCTATCTATGGGTTAGGAAGATCCCCTTGAGGAGGAAATGGCAACCTACTCTAGTATTCTTGCTTGGAGAATCCCATCGACAGAGGAGCCTAGTGGGCTACAGTTTATGGGGCTGCAGAGTTGGACATGACTGAGCAACTGAGTATAGACAATGGAGGAACATAATAGGCTAGTGCCTCAAGAACTGTGCCCCACTCCCTGGAGAATAGGGAGAGGTTATATAGTCAGGCAAGGGTATGTGATAAAGATAAAGGCAGGAAGCTGCTTTCTATTAGGAGAGTCAGCAGAGAAAAAACAAGCAAACAAACAGAAAATAAGGTCAGTTGTTTTCCCACTGAAGGCACAAGTGGGCTTTTGCCTTCCCCATTTTCCTGTTCTGGGGCTGCAAACTCAGTGTTAATCCAAGAAGACCCAGAATTAATGAAAGAAAAAAGTTACTTTTTCCAACAGGACAAGATTCATAGTTTCAGACCTGGGACATGTGAAGATAGGTTTGTTCTTTATATTCTTGACAAAATAACAGCACAATGAAACGTTGATGAGCCAAAGATGTTTAGGAATAAGAGATCTGGATAAATGATCTTTCAGTTATAAGTTCAAGCCTTGGGAATCCTTGTCTAAGTCTTAAAAAAAGGAATACAAGCCTGTATCACTTTGAGTTCCTTTCCAGTTTTCCAAATGCAGAACACTGAACCAAACAATTTCAGTTTAAAAATTGTTCATACTTCATCCTTCATAATATTTCACTTCCTCCAGGAGCCTCCCATCACCCAGTGAGATGAATACCCGTCTTCTCTGCAGCTCTGGCATCCATTAGTAACTCCACACAGCATTTAAACAATATCCCACCTATAATCCCTGGTTTACTGGTTTGTCCCTCTCCAGAGAAGCAGCAGCCGCAGGCCAGGGCTGTGCTTTATTTGATCTTGAATCCCCAACACCTAAGTATCATGGAGGACAAACATGACAGATACTCAATTCATGCTTTTTCCCGAGATCACTTCTCACTGGCCCATTGTGTATCTATAGCCAGTGTGCATGTGGACACAAACTCCAGGACACACTTTGCAAGATGGTTTAATGAGACAAATGTTCTGTCTTCACTTGGTCATCAGTGATTCTCTCATAAGGACTTGTGCTTCACCTGGTGTCGCACCAAGAGTTCCTGGTCAGGTCAAATTTTGAGCCAAATAAAATCTACATTAAAAATGGATCGTTTTGGACTTCCCTTGTGGCCCAGTGGTTGGGAATTTGCCTGCCAATGCAGGGGACACAGGTTCGATCCTTGGTCCGGGAAGATCCCACATGCCGCGGGGCAACTAGCCTGTACGCAAACTACTGACGCCCACACACCCTAGAGCCTGTGCTCCACAACAAGAGAAGCCACCGCAACGAGAAGCCCAAGCACTGCCTCAAAGAGTAGCCCCCTCCCCCTGCTCACTGCATCTAGACAGTCCTCACACTGCCATGAAGACCCAGCATGGCCAAAAAGAAATAATAAAATAGATAAATAAATAAAATTTTTAAAAGAAAATAAATAAAATAGATAAACAAAAAGAAATCTACACTAAAAATGAATAGTTTCATCTTGATCTAATAATCAATTTATAAGAACTACCAAAAAAAGAGGACCCATGACATCCTGGGGCTGCCACCAGCATAATCCAGACTACGGGAAACTACAGACACATGACCTAGTTTTATTGACCAAAAAAAAAAATTTTTTTTTGTTTACTCAAATGAACAGTTATTCCTTTTCTTAAATAATATTATTTAATACGAAATAGTTTTTGCTATGTGCTACCCACTTGCTGAGGATTGAATATGGTTTTGCTGGGTTTTTTTAAAACTAATTTATTTTAATTGGAGGCTAATTACTTTACAATACCGTGGTGGTTTTTTGCCATACATTGACACGAATCAGCCAAAAATTTCAAATTAAAAAAAAAAAAATAAGAAGAAGGGCGGGAAGGGAGGGTATCCACGCTAAGAAGCATATCTGTCAATTCATGTAGGAACCTTATTTGAATCCTGGTTCACACAAAAACACATTTAAAAAAAAACATTATCCGGCAATAGAGGGTATGTGATCACTGACCGGATATTTGATATTACATGATTATTTTTTAGGTGTGATCATGATCCTGTGGTTATATTTTAAGAAAAGTTGTAATCTCTTCTTATTAGTGGTATATATGGAACTATTTGCAGATGAAGTGATATATCTAGGAGTTAATTCAAAATAACCTGGAGGAGGGTAGAGAATAGGCAGGCAAGTATGCGGTGCAGATGAAATGCAATGAGGCAGGAATGGCCAGATATGTTGTTTCATTCTACCCTCTTTCTACCTTTAGGTAAGTCTGAAGATTTCTATTAAAATTTTAAAAATCAGTACTTTATTGACTTTTTGATCTGGCGAATTCTATAGAGCAGGTTCCTCCATGACAGTGCTGTGCTGGGTGCTGGCCCTCTTGGAGGGGCAGAGCAGGCTGCAGGTAGCCCAGGGCTGGGTGAGTCCTCAGCCCTGCAGAGACAGCAGACCCCCAGATCCTGATTCACGTCTTCCTCAGAGAAGCTCCCAGTTAGCTAGAAATGTGTATCTCAGGCTCTGGGAACCCAAGAAAAGGAAAAGAAATATTTCTTCATTTCTGTGAAAAAATGAAAGCCTGGGAAAGGCAGACTGGGAAGAATCTGGGATTTGGAGTCAGAAGATTTGGATTCCCTCCTGACCCCCCAACTAGGACCTGTGAATTTCTCAGTGTCTCAATGTGCTCATCTCTAAAATGGGACTATGACCACCTCAATATCAAAGAACTGTGCTGAGAGTGAGAGGGGATCTCCTCTGGGAAGATGAGAGGCAGTGTGAGGCGGTGGATCAGAGATTTGGAGATCAGAGCCACTGAACGGTGGCTCCATACTACCATCCACATGGTCAAGTTGTAAATAAATGAAAACTATCATAATTAATTATTTAGGAAAAAGCAATTTGTTCAAGGCCTCAAAGTGAGTCAGCAGGGCACTACTCAGCAGGAGAATTTGTGCTCTGCCAGTCCTCCTCTCTCTCACCCTCTGAGATTCCCTCCTGTCTCTTGCGGCTGATTCACAACTGGTCACTTTGGGGAGGAAGCAGGCAGGATGGAGAGCAGGAGCAGGGGAATGGTGTTCTGACAGCTGGCCCGCCCTCCCTGTGGTGGGCAGGGGCAGTGATGAATCAGCGTTGCCGCTGCCACCTTCAGGACACGCGGCTTCCTCAGACGAGCCCAGGCTTCCAGGATGCTCTGACCAAGCCTTGTTGTGTGATGGCCACAGCCGACCATCCTTTGTGATCCCATCCCCTGCAGCACCCAGCAACCTCACAGGTTTCTCCCAGCCTCTGAGTAGCACATTTTCCCCAACCATGTGGGCATTTGGCTAACAAGAGGCATGTGGACGTGTGCGTGTTTGTGCATATACGGATATGCACGTCTAAGAGGATGCAAGTGAACCTGTGCCTCAGTGGGGCAGTGTGCTGTCCCAGTGCCATGGTGGAAGAACAGGGGGCAGGATGCCACTGGCCTGGGCCCCGCTTCATTTAGAGGTGTGCTCAGCTATGTTTCTGGAGGACCTCCCTGCAGTTCTGTTTCCAAGTGGAGTATTCCATTTGCCCGAAGAAGGCGCTGGCACCCCACTCCAGTATTCTTGCCTGGAAAATCCCATGGACAGAGGAGCCTGGAAAGCTGCGGTCCATGGGGTCGCTGAGGGTCGGACACAACTGAGTGACTTCACTTTCACTTTTCACTTTCGTTCACTGGAGAAGGAAATGGCAACCCACTCCAGTGTTCTTGCCTGGAGAATCTCAGGGACAGGGGAGCCTGGTGGGCTGCCATCTATGGGGTCGCACAGAGTCGGACACGACTGAAGTGACTTAGCAGCAGCAGCATTCAGTTTGCCAGATCTGAGACCTACATTCTGAATCTCATCACCATCTTGCTATATTCAAAGACAAATCACAAGAGGTAGAGAAGGCAGAAACTCCAGTTCCTTTGTGAGTGACAGTTTCTATTTGACCAAGGGCCACAGCTGGGGATATGTATTTATGCAGAATGTGGAATTCATTGATATATACATTTTTTATCCCTCAATTATTTGTTGTTATTTGAATGTGGTAAATAGTATTCAGCAGAATTACATCATAACCCAATTTTTTTTTAATGCATCACTATCATTTTTTAATTTTTTTATTTTCTTAGTTACCCCACCCAGCAGGGATCCAACCCATGCCCCCTTCAGTGAAAGGGCAGAGTCCTAACCACTGGACCACTAGGGAATTCCCAGTAGAGTCTTTCTTCTCATTTACACTGTCTTGAATTTTGCTCTAAGAATCCCTTAGGATTTCTCCAGTTTTGGATAAGAAGACAGATGGAACACAAAACTCATTCTATTATACTTTCAAACAACTATTATAATGAACTTCATCAATGACTACGAACAAACAAGTTTTAAATAAAAACAAATAGGTACACCTGAAACAGTGTCTAGCCAAACTTCCTTTGTTATGGAGCAGCACCTAATCTAACTTTAATTTTGCTAAAGAAAAAAAGAGCTTTGTTATCTTATTTCAGGTGTTGAAAAGTCTACAGTTTTGCTCTGCATAATACATTTTCCGAACACAGGCTGTTCACAGTATTTGGCTTTGTCAAAGCAGCTTTGATATTAAAAAGCCCTTAACTAGTTGTAACTTATCAGAAATAAAAAGTTAATTTGCCTTTTAAGCATTCCTTATTTCTGCTGCAGTTGTGGGGAAAAAAGCAGGGCTCTAGTTTTTTCAAAGCAGCTCTATATGGAGCAGAGGATGAGCACTTGGTAATAAGCAAGTCTGTGTGTGAGTTCTAACCAGTAAGTAGCTGTGTTTCTTATGAGCAGGTCAGTTTCCCCTCTCTGGGCCTCCATTTCTTCCTCTGAAAAATAAAGGTTTGATTCGGGTGTCATTTCCAGCTTGTTGGACTTTCACAGTAAAGCATAACGATCAGGAGGTATTATTTGAAAGCTGAGGATCAGAATCCTAAAGATCAGGCGTCAGGAAATGATGGGCCATGGTCAAATCCAGCCTGCCGCCCACTTTTATACAACCCCCCAGCTAAGAATGGTATTTACATTTTTTTAATGCTTGAACAAAATCAAAAGGAGAAGAATATTTTGTGACAAGTGAAAATGACATGAAATTCAAATTTCAGTGCCCATAAATAAACTTTTATCGGAACACAGCCACCTCATTTGTTTACATATTGTCTGTCTGCTTTCACATTACAAAGGCAAAGCTTAGTAGTTGCCACAGAGACCATGTGGCCAGCAAAACCTAAAATATTTACTCTCTGGCTCTTTACAAAGTTTGCTGACCCTTACTATAGTCCAGTATGGCTCCAACTTTAAGGTACATACTTGGAGATCACCTAGGGATCTTATTAAGATGTAGATTCTGATTTAGTGAGTTGGGGTGGAGCTCAGATTCTGCATTTCTAGCAAGTTCCTGGGTCGTGCCAAAGCCACTGGTCTGGGGACCACATTTTGTGCGGCAAAGCTCGGCTCTATTAGACAAATCTGGTTATGCCGTGGACTTGCTTAACGTCTTTTGGTGCCTTTCCAGAGCCTTTGAATTAACTCAGACCCTTACTACAAAGTGAATTTTGCCCATCTGTCCAGCTTCGCTGGTCCCAGTGCTTCTCACGCACATACCAGGAAACGCATTCCATGTCTGAACACCCGTGCCCTCTGCTCCCTGGTGCCCGCCTTTCTCATCCACATGCCTGTGCACACACTGATCTCTTCACCTGTAACATCCTCTTCTCTCCTCATCCCTCCACCTTCTGTCCTGCAGCTCTGGAAGGTGCCTTCCCAGATTCTCTGAGGCCGAGCTAAGTGGTTCTTTAGTGCGATCCCGGAGTTCCCACCTCATTCTCCTCTTTGAAGCCTGAATCACATGGCCTATGACACTGACGTCCTTAAAGCAGAAGTCATTTTGTTGGGACTTCCCTGGTGGTCTAAGGCCCAGTGCAGAGGGCCTGGGTTCAATCCCTGATCAGAGAACTAGATCTCACATGCCACAACTAAAAGATTCCATGTGCTGTAACTGAGACCTGGTGCAACCAAATAAATATGTAAATAAAAATAAATATTCAAAAACAGATAAGTAGTTTTGTTTGTTCCTAGATGCCCACTGACCAGTTCTTGGTACCTGGGCAGGGGTATCACGCATGTTATTTGAAATGAGACAAATGAATTGCCCAGGATCACGCAGGCCATCATGTGAAAAGCTGGGACTACAGCCCATACCTTCAGAATCCTGGTGTGTGTTTTCTTTTCCCTGAGCTGTGACTTAGAAATAGATGGAGGAACTAGTCTCATGGCATTTCAAACAGAGGGAAATTCTGCCTGTGCTCTGAGACTCTTTGAGGGTTTGAGAATAGCAGCCCCTTTCCACGGCTGCCACTTTGTACAGGACAGAGAACTTCTAAGCCCGGGGCAGAGCCTGAAGACACAGCTTGTAGCCTCTCTGGGGCAGGTCCCGGCAGCAGTGTTGGCAGAATCACCACCCCTTACAGTGAGTCAATTATCCTGGGACCGCCCCGTGCAAAGCTCTGAGAAGTGGGGAGTGAAAGGCCTGGAAAAGAGATACAGCCATCACCACCTTCTCTCTCTGAGGCTGCGTGCATTTCCCTTCTCATTTCTTATGGCTTCTATCTCCTTATTATATTATTATCTCCACCCACACTCAGAGACAGGTAGATCAGACAGTCAGATGTAGGCTGAGCGCAGCTATAAGGGAAAGAAGGGTAGCGAGGATGATCCCCTCTTGTCAGCCCAGGCTGGAGGAGGGAGGTATGGAGGAGAGAGTGTGTAGAGGGAGCTATAGATTACCCTGTAATGTGCCTCCACCTGCTCTACACGCATCCTCCCCACCTCTCCTTCTCCCCAAATTCCTATCATTAAACTCACTGAGGCATTCTCTCCAGAAGGTCACTGATAGTTGTTGCAATGGGCTGGATGGAATGTGTCCTCATGCCAGTTCTGCAAATTCATCTGTTGAGTCCCTAGACTCCAGCATGATGGTATTTGGAGATGGGGCCTTTGGGAGGGAATGAGGGTCAGATAAGGTCATGAGGTGGAGCACAGATCTGACAGGAGTAGTGTCCTTATAAGAAGAGATAACCAGAGAGCTCCTGGTCTCTCTCTTCACCCCAAGCACCCACCCAGCAAAGGCCATGTGAAGAAACAGGGAGAAGGTGGTCCTCTGCAAGTCAGGAAGAGCACCCTCACAAGAACCCTAAATCTGCTAGGCCTGGACCTTGGACTTCCAGCCTCCAAACTCTAAGAAAGCATGTAGTTTAGGCCCCTCAGTCTGTGTTACTTTGTGAGTAAGTGTGAGTGTGTGGTGTGTGTGTAGGGCTTCCCAGGTGGCTCAGTGGTAAAGAATCTGCCTCCCAATGCAGGAGATGCAGGAGACCTCAGTTCGATCCCTGGGTCGGGAAGATCCCCTGAAGGAAATGGCAACCTACTCCAGCAGTCTTGCCTAAAAAAAAAAAAAAAAAAATCCCATGGACAGAGGAGCCTGATCAGCTACAGTCTATGGGGTCTCAAAGAGTCAGACACTACTGAGCAGCTGAGCACTCACGCATATATATATAATTAAATTTTATTGGAGTATAGTTGATTTACAATGTTGTGTTAGTTTCTGCTGTAAAGCAAAGTGAATCAGTTATACACATACATTCACTCTTTTTTAGATTCTTCTCCCATATAGGTCATTATAGAGTATTGAGTAGAGTTCTCTGTGCTATAGAGTAGGTCCTTATTAGTTAACTATGTTATATATGTCAATCCCAATCTCTCAACTTATCCCTCCATGCTATCAGATCAGATCAGATCAGTCGCTCAGTCGTGTCTGACTCTCTGCTACCCCATGAATCGCAGCACGCCAGGCCTCCCTGTCCATCACCAACTCCCGGAGTTCGCTCAGACTCACATCCATCAAGTCAGTGATGCCATCCAGCCATCTCATCCTCTGTCATCCCCTTCTCCTCCTGCCCCCAATCCCTCCCAGCATCAGAGTCTTTTCCAATGACTCAACTCTTCACATGAGGTGGCCAAAGTACTGGAGTTTCAGCTTTAGCATCATTCCTTCCAAAGAAATCCAAGGGCTGATCTCCTTCAGAATGGACTGGTTGGATCTCCTTGCAGGCCAAGGGACTCTCAAGAGTCTTTTCCAACAACACAGTTCAAAAGCATCAATTCTTCAGCACTCAGCCTTCTTCACAGTCCAACTCTCACATCCATACATGACCACAGGAAAAACCATAGCCTTGACTAGATGAACCTTTGTTGGCAAAGTAATGTCTCTGCTTTTGAATATGCTATCTAGGTTGGTCATAACTTTCCTTCCAAGGAGCAAGCATCTTTTAATTTCATGGCTGCAGTCACCATCTGCAGTGATTTTGGAGCCCCCCAAAATAAAGTCTGACACTGTTTCCACTGTTTCCCCATCTATTTCCCATGAAGTGATGGGACCGGATGCCATGATCTTCGTTTTCTGAATGTTGAGCTTTAAGCCAACTTTTTCACTCTCCACTTTCACTTTCATCAATAGGCTTTTTAGTTCCTCTTCACTTTCTGCCATAAGGGTGGTGTCATCTGCATATCTGAGGTTATTGAGATTTCTCCTGGCAATCTTGATTCCAGCTTGTGTTTCTTCCAGTCCAGCATTTCTCATGATGTACTCTGCGTATAAGTTAAACAGGGTGACAATACACAGGCTTGACGTACTCCTTTGGTACTTTCTTAAGGGCAGCTCAAACAGACTAAGACAGCAGCCGTCTTTCACAGATAAATTGATCAGTTTCAGTTTCCTCCAGTGAACCTTTATTTCGCTCAGGAAGGCAGAGACAATTCTGGTTTTGCTTGCCACTGTCTCCCTAGCACCCAGCACAGGGCATAAAAATAACAAATGTTAATAAAGAAATGAATGAATGAATTGAGTTCCTGCCATGTACTAGGCACCACGCAAAGTGCTAGAGAAATAAAAAACCAGGGCACTATCACCCCAAGGAGACACAGTCTAGCCTGGGAGACTAATGTAGACCAACCATGATGATGTGATAGGAAAAGCACTCTCACAGAGATGTGGGTTGGGGCACATCTAATGTGCTGAGGCAACGCGTGCGTGCACGCGCACACACACACACATTCTGCTTTGATATGAGAGTAGACAGGTGGGTGGAGGAATGAGAAACAGGTGATACAATCTTTTGATAAACTGTCACAAAAGAGCGTATACTTGAAGAGACTGTATACAATTGCACCTTAGAGAAAAATGCACCCAAGAAGAAGACATCTGTTGATTTGTCAATTCATTAACAAATTTGAGCAAGATCCAGCAGTTTTGAAAATGGGGGAACTTAAGTGGTCAATGAGAGCTGAGTGGTCAAAGAGAGAGGAAGGTTTGGGGAGAGAAGGGTCAAGAAAGGCAGCAGCCAGGGAGTGATCAACTCCTGACACTGATACCCAGAAACACTGAAGGGAAAGAAACAAAAGCCATTTCAATAGTGGTGCAATGCTGGCCTGTTGTTATCTTGGAACTCAAGAAATGAAATCTTCAAAGGGCTGTTAGGTGAGGTAGAAAGGCATAAGGCTTTGAAGTCATGAATTCTGGGATGTTGCTGCAGTCAGTTACCAGCTGGATAATTTAAAAAAATTGATCTGTCTCACTTTTCTCACTTGTAAAATGGAGATACTACTTACAAATCTCCTCTGGATTAAACAAACAGTAGGTTCACAACAGCTGTAAGCTGTCACCAGCTATCTGTCTCTTTGTCCCTAAGAAACTCCAGAGGGACTTCCCTGGTGGTCCAGTGGTTAAGAACCCACCTTCCAATGCAGGGAACGCAGGTTCAACCCCTGGTCAGGGACCTTAATCCCACATGCTGCAAGGCAACATAGCCTTCAAGCCACAATCTCTGAGCCTGCATGCCCTTGAGCCCTTGCACCACAACTAGAGAAAGCAAAGGCCCAGTGCAGCCCAAAAAATAATTTTAAAAAGCAGCAGCAGCTCCAAACACTCTACAATTCCAAGATGGGCCACTGAAAGCTTGGAGGAAGCATGGCGGCAGCACAATGAACCTCTTTGATGATTATCTGTTACCTCCATACCTCCCTCCTTCCTAATCGCAGGGATTCAGAAGGTCAGGAGCCCATCCTGTTTGTCTCTGGGGCCCATGGATCTACATAGTGCTTGGCTTATTGGAGGTCCTCGAAACTCAATTGCACAGATGTGCAAAGCGGACGCCAACCATCTTAACCGTAGCCACAAGACAGATGGACAGTGGAGTCAGTTCTAGAACTCTGACCTCACAGTCCATTGATTTTTTGCAACCACTTGGTGTCAGACCAAACAGAACAAAGACTCTGATCTCATCCAGGGGCGTACGCATTCCTTTCCAAATCCGTACCAAACGGGAACTGCCACCCGACACAGAGCATCCCATGTCCCCATCCTCCCTTTCAGCAGCGGCATCCACACTTTCGCATGGAGAAGCAGACACAACCCTCGAAACGGCTCTTAAGACACTTTCCTGCTATGTGGTCTATAAACACAGGAAACGGCAGCTGGCTGGGTTGCGGGTAACATTTATTTGCCAGTCAGGGTGCTAGAGCTCTGTGTGTGAGTTTCAAGCAGTGATCCAGGAATGAAAATAAACCAGTAAAGCAGAAACTGAGGTGTCCTGATTGTGGTTCTAATGGAAAAACTCAGATTGGGAACCCAGCTCTGCCATTTAAATGCATGTTAGATAACCTTCTAAGCTCCCATTTTCTCATTTGTCAACAGGTCTATTAATAATAGGCTTTCAGTGAAGAGTGACTTAGTGTTTGCAGGAGCTGAGGCTAGTGACTGGCACATAAAGGAGGATTAAAAATGGTATTTACCATCATGTTCCTTGCTGTTTATCCAAAGCAGTTGAAAACTCTGTCCACACAGAAATCTGCACACAGAGGTTTACAGCAGTTTAGTCATAACTGCCAAAAATTGGAAGCCACCAAGATATTCTTTGTTAAGTAAATGGGTAAATAAACTGTGGTACATCCAGGCAATGGAATGTTATTCAGGGTTAAAGGGAATTGAGTAATCAAGCCATGAAGACATGAAGGAACATTAAATACATGCACGCATGCATGCTCAGTCATACCTGACTCTTTCACGACTCCGAGAACTATAGCCTGCCAGGCTCCTCTTTCCACAGAATTTTTAAGGCAAGAATACTGGAGTGGGTTGTCATTTCCTCATCCAGGAGATCTTTCCCACCCAGGAATCGAACCTGTGTTTCCTGCATCTCCTACATTGGCATGGGGATTCTTTTACCACTGCGCCACCTGGGAAGCCCTCATTAAACACATGTTAGTAAGTGTAAGAGAAGCCAATCTGAAAAGGCTGCATATTGTCTCATTCCAACCAGATGACATTAGGGAAAAGGCAAAACTATAGAGACAGTAAAAGATCAGTGGTTTCCAGAGGCTGCAGGGGATGGAGAGATAGATAAGCAGCAAGTGGATCCCAGAGGATTTTTAGGGCAGTGAAAATCCTCCGCAGGATACTACAATAATGGACACTTGTCTTTATACATTTCTCCAAACCCGTAAAATATTCAACACCAAGAGTGAACCTGAAGGTAGACTACAAGCTTTGGGCGATTATGATGTGTTGGGCTCCAAAATCACTGCAGATGGTGACTGCAGCCATGAAATTAAAAGATGCTTACTCCTTGGAAGGAAAGTTATGACCAACCTAGATAGCATGTTCAAAAGCAGAGACATTACCTTGCCAACAGAGGTTCGTCTAGTCAAGGCTATGGTTTTTCCTGTGGTCATGTATGGATGTGAGAGTTGGACTGTGAAGAAGGCTGAGGGCCGAAGAATTGATGCTTTTGAACCGTGGTGTTGGAGAAGACTCTTGAGAGTCCCTTGGACTGCAAGGAGATCCAACCAGTCCATTCTGAAGGAGATCAGCCCTGGGATTTCTTTGGAAGGAATGATGCTAAAGCTGAAACTCCAGTACTTTGGCCACCTCATGTGAAGAGTTGAGTCATTGGAAAAGACTCTGATGCTGGGAGGGATTGGGGGCAGGAGGAGAAGGGGACGACAGAGGATGAGATGGCTGGATGGCATCACTGACTCGATGGACGTGAGTCTCAGCGAACTCCAGGAGTTGGTGATGGACAGGGAGGCCTGGCGTGCTGCGATTCATGGGGTCGCAAAGAGTCGGACACGACTGAGCGACTGATCTGATCTAATGCCGGTTTATCAACTGTAACAAATGTCCCACTCTGGTGAGTGACGTTGATTAGGGGGGAGGTTGTGCATTGTAGGGGCAGTGAGCAGATGGAAATCTCTGTACCTTCCGTTCAATTTCTTATTTTTATTTATGTATGTATTTGGCTGAGCCGGGTCTTAGTTGTGGACCTTGGGATCTTCAATCTTCATTGCAGCATTCGAGATCTATAGTTGCAGTGTGTGGGAGCTAATTCCCCGACCAGGGATGGAACCTGGGCCCCCTGCACTGGGAGCAGAGTCTCAGCCACTGGACCACCAGGGAAGTCGCTCTTCCTCTTGATTTTACTATGAACCTAAAACCACTCTAAATGAAGCTTAAGAAAAGTGTATGTAATTCCAACACTTTTGAGGACCTAATACAATATTCACTTGACAATAATCAGAGCTTTGGAAGAACTAAGGATCTTCCAAGTAGAGATATTCTCTTGCTCCTGTGCGATTCCTCCAAAACACCATTCATATCTCTGTATTTCTAGGCACGTAGCAGAGTGCAACATACTTATTTGATAACTTCTTCATTATCAGATTGAAAGCACCAAGGTAGCCCGAGGTCATTTCTTATTTGTATTTGTTTCTCTTGACCCTGGCACCGTCCAGGCCCAATAAATATGTGTTGAAACACACACACACACATACACACAAACACAAACAACCCTATTAAGAGAAAATCAGTGGAAGGAGGAGAGGAATCCCGAACCCTTGACAGATGACTCTAAAGCAGTGTTTCAGTATGCTGGCAGGAGTTTAGCAGTGAGCTGAGAAAGGCTAAAGGGACATGACAACACTTCCTCCTTTATCACAACCTTCTTTTTCTTTTAAAGAAGCTAACTCCCTCTGCAACAGAAGCAATTCCAGAGCGAAGAGGACCGAACAAGGAAACAGCGTTGGATTCTTCAGCAAAAAAGTGTTGCAATATACATGCTCTCCATCACCAGAAACTGCAGTGAAAACAGGAAGAGCATCACCCTTTCTGGAATTTTCTCTTGTAAGGAGTGAAAGGCTGACCTAAAGCTATTCCATTTACTGCTGAAAACTCCAGTCTCCCAAATCTAAGAAACTCAAAGCCACTTCATTTCCTTTTTCTCCAGCGTAACAGTTCTTTCTCTTCTTTCTTACAGCCGCTGTTCTGCCCTGGCGAGATTACTCTGGACTCATCTCCCATGTCCTTCACTGCATCTTGCTTGTTACTGCTTCTCTCAGCCTCTGCCCATCTCCGGATCCCAAAATGCCCATCAGTGGGTACCAACTGCCCAGCAAGCGCGTGTCAAGGCTCACCCCCCTGAGGTCTGTGCTCCACTCCCTCAGTTCATCAATGCATGTTCCTTCAGTCCTGTTGTGAGGATAAGCCATGCTTAACTAATCCTGGAGGGACTACTCCAAAAGATGATGCCCGGGAGTCGGATGCTCAGAGGATCCCAGAGACTTCACACCAAGACACTTTAAAGACAGCGGGCTTAGAAGGAAGGTCTACACACCTCTGCTGTGGGATTCCTCCAATCGCCTTCCTCCACCTTGGCTGTTCAATACCTCGGGGAGTCAGTGAGGTGCCTCTGGGGTCCTTCTATCTTCATGCTCTTGGTTCTGGGACCACCCTGTTACACTCTTTAATAGCTTTGTGTGTATTTCAGTTCCATGAGCTTCATTATTTTTTCATATTTTAAATAGGAGAAGCTATCTGTTAACTGCTGGAGCTGTGAAGAGAATCACACATGTGAAAGTACCCATCCAAAAGCTTAGAAAGGACCCCTTGGATTCCATACTCTTCCCAACAGACCTCAGATCCTATGCAGGTCCACCTCACCCCCCAGGGACTTCAGATCCACTCTTAACACCAACCTAGAAGTGTCACGAATATCCACCTGTAATCAGCATGGCATGTCAAAGCCAAAACTCCTCTCCAAAAGAGGTGGTGGGGGACAGTCCCCCGTAAAGTCAGAGGTGTAGGTGAGAGCACAAAGTAGTAAAGTAGGCAGACTCTGGTTTTGGGGGTAGATGCTCGAGAATTTCCAGGGGGATTCCTGAGGCTCGATCCCGCCTTTGCGTATGTCGAGCCTCCTTCCTCATGACCTTTGCCATGGGAGGAGGTCCTCACGCCGGCTCCCCGCATCGAATGTTTGAGTCCTTCTGAGGAGGCTGATACGGAAGCTGATTTACAATCAATCCCAACCAGAGAGAGAAGGTACTACCTTGGGTGGCAGAGCATACCGGACTTGGGTCCCTCGTTTGCAAAAGTTGTTTTCTTGGTGAATTGAAATCAGCGCCTCCCTCTACCCCTGCCAGCAACTCTAGCCACCCACTGAAGTCCCCAACACAAGTACCCTCTTTTCACATGACAGCTCTCCAGATGTTAGAGGAGAGAAACCTTCCCTCCTTCACTATCTTATCACATTATATCAAAATCATCTGCTTGAGTCTGTCCTCCCCAAGAGCTTGGGAGCCCCTTGTGGTCAGGGCTTGGGTCTTACCCATTTTTCAACCTCCAACACCCAGCACAAATCCCGGGTGCCCAGCGTAAAGTCATCACTCAGTAAATTCTTGTTGAAGTAATAGCATCCACTTTCTGCCCTGTCTCAGCATCTTCCTTATCCCTTCAGGTCTTCTTCAGACTAAGTATATTTAGCCCCCATGCTACCCGCTTCCCAGGCCAACTCAGACAGCCATGGTGACTGACTCCTAGATATAGAAAAGATGAACAACATGGCTCTACTGTATATATAGTACAGGGAACTATATTCGATATCCTGGGACAAACCATCATAGAAAAGAATATAGCAATAAAAAAGAATGTATATATGTGTATAACTGAGTCACTCTGCTATACGGCAGAATTAACACAACATTGTAAATCAGTTATATGTCAATAAAAAATAAATTCAAAAGGAAAAGCAGTGGCTTGTTCGCCAGCCTGCAATAGAGGGAAAGGAGAAATAAATAAGAAATTCACTGAGATTTCCCCTTATCCTCCACATGGTTCCAAGCCCGCTGTCTAGCAAACAGTAGCCTTCTTTGTTTGCTCAAGGTCCCCAGAGAGTCATTCCCTTTTAAAGTATTCACCGGTCACATATGAAATTGCCCATCTTGCTGAAGTGGCTTTACTGGTGTCCAGTCGCTCTGTTTCTCCCCCATGTCCCCTCCCTACTGGCCAGCAGGGCAGGCAGCCACAGTCCTAACAGGACAACCATACCTGCCACCTCCCTGCCAAGACTTAATGGATGAAGTGACATCTAGGTTGCTGCTTGAAGCAGCCAGACAGCAAAGGGGTACGGCTGTCTGTCCAGCCATCGGTTGTAAGCCTGTGATCTCACATTCCAAGGGAGATAAGAACTTCAAATGTTCCGATGCACAGAGTTGCCGCAGGTCTGCATGAGGTCTGAGGTTCCTACAAGGCTCCTTCTGATGGATCGATTGATTCTCCAGTCCTACTTACAAGCAGACTCCTCTGGCACCCCCTGCCATCCTCCCCACCCTGCTGACATGTCAGGGGTTCATCTCGATGAGGGGAGCTGCTCTGTGGAGTTGTGAAGCCCGGAAGAAGGCAGGAGAGGTTAGGAGAAGAGCCATTCCACATTCCTCAGCAAGCTCCTTCCTCTCCCTGAGAACTTCACCCAGTGGAACAAAGGCTATTTAAATTATCCCAATGAAGATGCTGGGGAGGAAACTTGGAAACAGACTTTCACCAAAAATTTAGGTTGGCTTATTACCTTACCCCTGGAGTCCCCTCATTCCCCCCACACAGCACCCTGACTCCAGAGTTCAGGTAGCACTAGTGGCAAAGAATCTGCTTGCAATGCAGTTGACATAAGAGACTTGGGCTCAATCTCTGGGTCCAGAAGATCCCCTGGAGGAGGAAGTAACAAATGACGCCAGTATTCTTGCCTGGAGAATGCCATAGACCGGGGAGTCTGGTGGGCTGGCTACAGTCTATGGGGTCACAAAGAGTTGGACACGACTGTGCACATTGGTTGGTTGGTTTATTAACTTACCCCTGGATAGCATATTGAAAAGCAGAGACATTACTTTGCCAACAAAGGTCCGTCTAGTCAAGGCTATGGTTTTTCCTGTGGTCATGTATGGATGTGAGAGTTGGACTGTGAAGAAGACTGAGCGCCGAAGAATTGATGCTTTTGAACTGTGGTGTTGGGGAAGACTCTTGAGAGTCCCTTGGACTGCAAGGAGATCCAACCAGTCCATTCTGAAGGAGATCAGCCCTTGGATTTCTTTGGAAGGAGTGATGCTAAAGCTGAAACTCCGGTACTTTGGCCACCTCATGTGAAGAGTTGAGTCATTGGAAAAGACTCTGATGCTGGGAGGGATTGGGGGCAGGAGGAGAAGGGGACGACAGAGGATGAGATGGCTGGATGGCATCACTGGCTCGATGGACATGAGTCTCAGGGAACTCCGGGAGTTGGTGATGGACAGGGAGGCCTGGCGTGCTGCGATTCATGGGGTCGCAAAGAATCGGACACGACTGAGCGACTGAAATGAACTGAACTGGAGCACCCTCGTGCCTCCTACACTACACTGCCTTTGGCTCTAGAGCTGCTGATCTTAACCTGTACCTACCATTTACTATGCACTCTTTTCTATGTATTATTATCTCATTTAATCACTATAACAACCCCTTGAGGCAGGTCTCATTATCCCCATTTAATAAATGAGAAAACTGAGGCTTGGAGGAGTGTAGTAACTTGCTCAAAGTGCAGTAGGAATTCAAATGTATGTTGCTTTGACCACAAACTCAAGTACAAAGCAAACCACTCTGCACTCTGTCCGAGCAGCCCTGTTGGGGGGCCACAGGAATAGGAGCAGTCTTTCTGTTTCCACTTGGGGGTTCAATTGGCAGCAGCCTGTGGTGGCTGGGAGAGGTGGAAGTCAAGGAGTCCTAATTCCTGAGAATAATCCTGTCTTCTCAATTTGGAACCAAGATGAGTAGCACACACACACACACACACACACACACACCACTTTCAGAAAGGGTGATAACAACATTACAACTCCAGATCACATTTCTACACAGTCAACCACACTGCAGTTACTTGGGGCCCCCAACCAAACCAAGGGGCAAGGCAGGTTGCCCTCTCGACCCTAGTTTTGTGTAATCTACCAATGGCACACTGCTTCTTCAGATCTCGTTTCCTCCTGCGATTCATTGACTTTTACTAAACATCAGTTACATGTCAATCCTGTGGGGGCTGGTTAAGAAATCACACTAAGTCAGACTGCCTGGAGTTTTGATCCAAGTTAAGTTCTACCACTTGCTAGTTGTATGATCTTGGGCAACTTTAAAAACAAAACAACAAAAAAACCCTCTGTGCCTGAGTTTTCTCATCTGTAACAAGGGAATAATAATAGATCCCATCTCATAGGGCTGTTATGAGGAATAAACAAAATAACCCATGCATCATCTGTTTAAAATGTTGTCTGTACACAGTAGGGCTTCCCTGATGGCTCAGTGGTAAAGAATCCACCTCCCAATGCAGGAGACACAACTTTGATCCCTGGACTGGGAAGATTCCCTGGAGAAGGAAATGGCAACCCACTCCAGTAGGCTTGCTTGGAAAATCCCATGGATAGAGGAGCCTGGTAGGCTATAGTCCATGGGGTCGCAAAAGAGTTGGACACAACTTAGTGACTAAACAATGACAACACAAATGTACATAGTAGGCACTTAGCAAAAGTTAGCTATAAATATTTGGTGCATGGATTGGGAACAGTGAGGGTGATGAGACAGCAAATGAGGAGTGAACAATAGGAACTGCAGGTGAAGAGAGCCAAGCAGACCTCTACTCTGTGAGAAATAGCATGAACTAAAGAGACACGCAGAGTGCTTACACATGTGCATGCCATGGCAGATAAAGACGCTCATGTCTTCATCTCCAGACCTTACACAGCAAAAAGAACTTCACAGAAGAATAAGCCAAAGATCTTGAGTTGGAAGAATGTACTCATAATGGTCTGTAAGGGAAAGAAAGAGGGAGAAAGAGACCGATGGGAGATAAGATGACAGAAGCACAAGTTGGGATGATGCATTTTGAAAATGGAGGAAGTGGCCACTAGCCAAGGAATGCAGGTGGCTCTAGAAGCTGGAAACATCAAGAAACATTCTCTCCTAGAGCTTCCAGAAAGAATGCATCTCTCTTGAAATCTTGAGTTGAGCCATACTGCCCTGTTGGGACTTCTGCTGTCCAAACTTTAAGAGAATAAATTTGTGTTGTTTTAAGCCCCTGAACTTGTTACAGCAGCAATAGGAAACTACTATACATGTCTTTGGTCACATGTGCTTGAGTTCACGAAATCTCTCATTTTCATAAAAGACACTTTCTAACTCATTATGATTCATGTCCCTACTTCCTAAAAAAGGTGAAGTAAAAACTCAAGTTTCCAGAAGGACGTGTTTACCCTGATGGAACCGGCCTCTCAAAGGGCTTCTCATGTTCCCCACTGTGAATTAGCTTCTCTGGGAGAACGGAGCTTGGTTAGTGAAGATTAGAACAACCTACCAGAAGTCACACAAAACCAACAGGTCACAGACTTTCTGGAAAAGCCTCAAAGTACCAGGACCCAACCATTGATAACAAATAGTAGTATCGCTTTATGTGCCTGCCTTTTTGTGGTTTTTATTATGTTTATATACATTGCTTTATTTTGATTCATCCAACGTATAAAAATAATCTGTTCAAAAACCACATTCTCGGGACTTCCCTGGCGGTCCAGTGGTTAAGACTCCAGGCTGCCAGTGCAGGGGGTGTGGGTTTGATCCTTGGCTGGGCAACTAAGATCCCTCATGCCTCGAGGTATGGCCAAAAGTACAAAAAAAAAAAAATTAAAAGCTACATTCTCAGAAAGTAACAGATCCCGAATGTGAGCCAGATCTTTTGTCTCTAAAGCCAATTTTCTTTCCCCCAGAGAAGAATACCCCTCATGGGTGGGTGACTGAGACAACAAAGGATCACCTCCAACACCTACAGAGCCCCTGGTGCGACACTTCCTCACCCACGCACCCCAGCCTGCATCTCAGAGGTCCCCACGCCAACTGGCGTCTCCACAGATCAGCTTCCTCTTCTATGGGCTGAGACGCAAACAAAAGTCAGGAAGAAGGGAGTAAAAGGGAAAGAAAAAAATGCAACACAATATATGAAAAGGCTAATCCAGACAGCAGACCAATCCATTCCTTCAGAAAACAGAGCCAAAGCCTTGTCAGAAATTGATTTCTTAGAGGCAGAGCCTGGACTAGAGAGGTAACCCAATGTAAAAAAAGGAAACCATGGTCAGACTGAGAGGCCGCAGCTCTCCTTTGGCCACAAGCCAGGTATGGGTCTTGAAAGAGTAACTTCATTTGCTCGTCTCATTTGACACTATGTAAAACGTGGGAGCCGGAATAGATAATCTTTACTAGCAATTCCAACTAGACACTTCTGAGCTTCTGCCTCTGCAGGTTTTTTTTACAAGTAGAAATACTCTATTTCGTAAGAGGTATTCCAGTCATTTTCAACCGAGGTCAGGAAATTTATCTGAGCTTCTTCACTCTGATGCAAAACCTTTCTTCTGTCATAGGTGACTCTCAAGTCAGGAGCAAATGATTGCTACTATGCAGCTAAATATTAGGAACTGTCTCAGTTATGAATAATAACTAACATTTCTTGAGCACCTGTGTCTATCGACATCTTTTACAAAGGATATTGTTTATCTTCCTTCCTCAACATCCTTTTGTAACTCATGAAGAACCATCACTCAACAAATCACCTAAATTTAAAAACTACAGGACTCCCCTGCTGGTCCAGGAGCTAAGACTTGGCACTCCCCATGCAGGAAGCCCAGGGTTTGATCCCTGGTCAGGGAACTACATCCCTCATGCCTCAACTAAAACTCTGCATGCCACAGTGAAGACTGAAGATCCCGTGTGCTACATCTAAGACCTGGTACAGTGAAATAAATATATGTTTTTAATTTTAAAAAATAAAGCTATATATTGTGCTTACATCTTCTGGGTCTGTCAGCTCTTAGAATTCGATTCCCAGAAACATACAACCTACCATGAAAAATACAACTCCTTTTTTGGGGAGTAAATCTACTTTATCCCACCTTGATTCAAGTTTCCTCCTCCCCATTCAAGATCTTCTGCTATTTCCTCCTCCATCTTCTTTCCTCTATCATTTCCTTCCAAATCACCCATCACCCATCCAGATTCCACACCTCTCTACTCATCTCCAGGTTGTTGGTGTACAACAGACACCAACTTGAGTTGGTGTATTTGAGTACAGAGAGACCCAAGTATGCAGAACAATTTGCAAGGACTTAGAAGACTGGAGAAAACCTTCTCTCGGGGACACAGAGGATGGTCCAGCCCCTGACCAACAGCCACCTCCTGAATCCTGAGGTCTTAAAGACAGAGCATGGATCCCCAGCATTCCTCGACATGAGCTTTTCCTGATGGAGAGGTGGTGGTGGCAGGGATTTACCAGAGAGAGGAAATGATAGAAAATGAGCTTAGCACATGGCAGGCTGAGATCTCAGCTTCTTGAGATATAAAACAGGAGCTGAGACAGTTTCTCAATGCTTTATCCATGGTGCTTAATGCATTGCCTGCACATAGCAAGGATGGGGAAAGATTTGTTGAATTGAAAAAAAAAGGGTCAGGACTTCCATGGTGGTGCAGGCGATGGGACTCCACCTGCCAGTGCAGGAGACATGGGTTCGATCCCTGGTCTGGGAAGATTCCACATGCTGCAGAGCAACTAAGCTTGTGTGCCACAATTACTGAGCCTGTGTGCTGCAACTACTGAAGCCTGATCACCTAGAGCCTGTGCTCCACAAAAAAAGAAGCCCCTGCAAGGAGCCCATGCACCACAATGAAGATAGTCCCTGCTCACCGAACTAGAGAAAACCCTCACAAAGCAACGAAGACCCAGCGCAGCCAATAAATAAGTAAATGCAGGGTCACACCAGCAAGGATAATTAGGTGACTTCCGCCTGGTTTCCAGTGAGAACAAGTAAGTTCGGATGTCATATGAATGGGGCTGAAGCTTGGTACTGAAGTAGGGATGGGAGGAGGGGAGGTAGAATCTCCAAGTGGAACTTAGCAGTGGGGGAATTCTAAAGGGCAGATGATTCTTACATCAGAAATCCCAGATCATCTGTCTACTCAGTCAGCTCTGTCAGCGGTCTCAGTTTCAGAGAACGGATTCCAGCTCTCTGTGGAAAGAGCTGTCAAAAGAGCTAGGCAGCATCTCAGGGTCCTGGTCGTGGAGTCTGGGGAAGCTGAAGGGAATTACCAGACACCCTACAGAGAGTTTTAGAATCATCCTCTGAGAACATCTCATTCACAACGCACTGCATTTGCTTCCAACAATTTTTACTCACTTTGGAAACACAAAGGGAAAGAAACATCTGGTTGACCTAAATCTTTTATGTGAAATTCTCTTTCCTTATCTTCTTCCAGGACATCTCTTTGTTTTTTCCTGCCCCCTGAACCATGCCTCTTAGCCTCCTTCACCTGTTTTTTTCTTTCCTCTACCCCAAAATTGGTGCCCCAGAATTCTACCCATGGGGATTGATTTCTTTTCTTTTTATTTGTTTTTAATTGAAGGATAATTACTTTACAATATTGTGTTGGTTTCTGCCGTACATCAACACGAATCATGTCTCCTCCCTACTGAACCTCCCTCTCACTCCACTTCCCTTTTCTTTATACCCTGTGCCTGGTTCATTACACCTACTCCCACACCTTCTACTATCATATATATCCAAATTTAGCCTTAACCATTCCTCTGAGCTCCAGAGTCCCATCTCCAGCTGCATCTGTACCTGTATGTCTGTAGCACCTAAAACATGTCTCAAGTCAAATTCATTGCCTCAACCTTTAAACCAGGGGTCCCCAACCTTCAGGACCTAATGCCTGATGCAGAGCTGATGTCAGAACAATAGAAATAAAGTGTACAATAAGTGTAATGTGCTTGAATCATCCCCAAATCATCCCTCCTCCCTATTCATGGAAAAACTGTCTTCCATGAAACCGGTCCCTGGTGCAAAAAGGTTGTGGACCCCTGCTCTTTATCTATCTTCCATATGTTCTATCTCAATTCATAATGTTTCCGCCTCTCTAGTTTCCTAAGCCGGAAATCCTGAGCTACATTTATGCTCCCCTACTCTTCACACCCCACAGATCATAAATCCTGTCACTTCAATTTCAAGAACCTGTCTAGCATCTGGCTCTTAATGTATTTTAATCCAAGTCCTATTAATCTTTCACCAGGACTATTACAACCACCTTCTAACTGGCTTCCACGGCTAGTTTTCCTCTGCACCGTTTCACTTTATACTGACTTCTCTGCCTTCAAATGTTATTTTCCATAACCTCTAGGAAACAATCTGGTTCCAATAATTTGTCCACACTCATCTCTCATGACTTCTTTTCTATCTCCTTTTCATCAGTCTGCAGCCCCCATGTGCCTTACGCTCTGAATTTCTTGCTGTTCTCTCTCAGAATGCTCTTGCCTCTTTTGTACCTAAAGAATCTCTATTCATTCTTTAAGTTCTGCCTTAATTGTCACCTCCTCTACTTTCCTCAACCTTCTCAAGTTACACTAATTGTTTTCTCTGTGGTCCCACAGAGCTTCTTTCCAAACCTCTAATATGGCATTAATTGCATTATTAAATCATGTGTATGGTTTATATGTGCTTCCCAGGTGGTGCTAGTGGTAAGGAACCTGCCTGCCAATGCAGGAGACATAAGAGACATGGGTTAGATTCCTGGGTCGAAAAGATCCCCTGGCGGAGGGCATGACAACCCACTCCAGTATCCTTGCCTGGAAAATCCCATGGACAGAGGAGTCTGGTAGGTTACGGTCCATGGTCCATGGGGTCCACCGAGCAGCACAGCAGAAGCAACACAAATGCCCAATGGAACAATGAATAAAAGAATGCCAGATAGAAAGTTGGGCTCAACTAATGCACCAACTGTTTCCTTTCGTAGTCGGGATTTTTTCCTTTCCTTCTAAACAGTAACAAGTCATTCACTTAGCTAGGGGAAGAGGGTGGTAGCAAGATGACAGCTAATTTAAATTAAAATCTGCCTCTATCTTCATTTGCAGTGTAATATGAAATCATTTGAACTGTCTGCTGATCTCCCTGACTCCGACCTCTCAAACCAAAGCAAAGCATTGCTCCCTTCTTATTTGTCCTTTAAATTTACTTCGGGGCCCCCTTGTCTGGTTATATCACCTCCTCCTCGTCTCACTTAGATACTGCATCTACCACTTACATCACATTTTCAACATCTGATCATAATTTTCTATTTTCCACACTAGATCGTCAGTCCCCTGGGGGCAAAGATTACATCTAATTATCTTTGTACTCCCACTTCTCTTATAATAGGCTCTAACAGTTGCCCATAAATACACCATGAAATATCTGTGTGTGTGTGTGTGTGTGTGTGTGTGTGTGTGTGTGTATTTAAATGGCTTTACTCGGAATTTTTCATGAAGATAAAAACATATGCTTTTTTTTCTTAGTCTTGTTTTTCAAAGATTTTGATTGGCAAGATATAAGAGGCCCCCAGGATAACTGTGGAGAAGTGGCTGAAGACCTTGGACAAAGCGCATCATCAGTGATGGAAAGATGATGCTCCCTACCCTGTTTACTTCACGAGGTGAAGGCTTGAGGGACAAGAGATGAAAGAGAGAGGATAAGAGAGACAAAAAGAGGCGGGGAGGGGGAGAAGAAAGCAAAGGGAAGGGAAGTCAGCTGTTCTGTGGCTGAACTAGTTCTCCAGGGCGGGGGGAAACCTGATTAGGCAGAAAGAGGAGAAAGGAAGGGCATGCAGGCGATTCAAGGACAGGTTGATGAAGAAAGGAGACAGCAGATGCCTCGGGTTCAGAAACCCAGCAACCCTGTGCGGTTCTGCATGTGTTTGCCTGTATTTAAAGGGACTGTACACAGAAGCAGCCATTGGAGGAAGCTATCGTTCCTTCTCTCTCTGTGCTTCCTGCCCAAGAGAAGAGGATAAACATTTAGAGAGCAAAGGCTCACAGTAAATATTTCTGAATGGGGCACCGTCGACCTGGAAGTAGGAGTCTAAACAATCCTGCCACCTGATTCACAGAGAAGGTTTATCCAGCAAAAGCTGGAAGGAAATCAGAAACATTTGGCTGCCTCTGGCCATCTGTGTGCTCAGCTTCCCCTTGGCGTGCTCTGGACTGCTGTGAGCTGTGATGCTGGTGTTTCTCTCAGCTTCCCACTGTGGGTGGCAATAGCTGGTCCTAGTGGAGTTCATTGCCATGCATGCTTTCTGTACAAGGATGTTTATGCTTCCACTGGAGCAACAGAACACAATGGGAATTGTTGCAAAAACAGCTGCTGATGTCCCTTTAATTAAAAAGGTGCCAAGGAGCAATTTCTTTCCCCCCGGGGGCTGGACTCAAGGCCCTAACCTTCTGTCTCATTTCACCAGCATTTTGCAAGAATTTGCACATTCTATCAATTTAAAAATTATACTAATGCACACTAGTGAGATGACTCCCCACCATTGTAATTGCCTCATTTCTTTCTTTCCACTTATTTACTCTTTAGAATATCAATAGTCCTAAAGAGTTTCCTTGAAACGGAGAACAATTTGACCATATAGCACTGGGGAAAGTCCAACAAAGCAAAACGAAAAAGAGAAGCCAAATCTTCAGAACAGAAAAGCACACAGGAGGCAGTGAAAACATCCTTGGGTGGAATGAAAATACTGTCCACATCACCCCTGAGTCACCAGAACTTGAATCAGAGGGGTGGTTGAACTTAGCCCCTTTTACAGGTGGGAACACTGAGGCCCAGGGAAGGAAAAGGATATATGTGAGTCCAAAGAGCCAACAAGTGAGAGCAGAGTGAAAGCCCAAAGCCAGGGTCTGAAAGAAAGGTACACAGAGCTTGCTTACATTGTGCATTACTCTTGTACCCTGTGGGGTGTGAACTGAACCCAGAGCCTGTCAGTTATCTGTAGAGGATTATTCACCCAGGTGGAGGAAAGGCCGCCTGATCCTCAGAGAGTCACCACAGAGGATCTGCAGCCAGCTAGAGCCCGCGGCAGACTTCAGAGTGCTAGGCGGCAGAACTCGACATTCATCTTTTCCTGCACAGAATTTAATGGGATGCTGTGCGCAGAGTAGGAGCTAGACAATTTCTGGATGTCCATCTGAGGCACTTCCCCATAAGCCTCAACCTCTTAAGCAGCAGGTGGCAAAGAACCTGATAACAAAGTCACCAGGGAAACGGGGAAGTTAGCAAGAGGGACCAGCAAGGAAGGACAATACCTATCATCGCTTGAGCTCCTGACAGACGATCCAGAGCACTCAGGCCGCCGCCGCATCTATCCTTCCATCCTCCAGGGAAGAGAAAACCCAGAGATTCTCCCATAAGCCTCAAGAAACCCTCCAATGGCACCCAGAGAACTTCGCAATGAAGGAACCATTCTTCAGTGTGCTTTTTTTTTCCTCTCCAAGGCTGGAGTCTGATTCCATTTGAGATGAATCAGAGGATAACCATATGGCCCTCCTTCAAATCCCCAGCCTGGCCACTTATTGGAGTCAGCAGTTTGGGTGGCCCTGGCTCTGCTCAGGTCTGCTTCCACTTGGCCGGCAGCCCTGGGGCGCTCTGCAACGACAAGATGCTGAGGAAGGTGGCTATCTGCCTCGCCTTTGCTCCACACTGAAGACTTCACGGCCACAGCTCAGGGAGGAGCAGAGAGATGTAAAAGAGGGGGGCAACTGGGAACCCCAAGGCAAAGGGAATCATGCAGAATGAAATCACCACCAGAGCAGGAGTCACTCTCCTTCCCCACTGAGGTGTTACAGGCACTCCCCAAAGATTCAGCAACCTTAACCCTCACAAGGGTCCTTCCTTCAAGGTAAGTACAGTCATGGTTGCAGACAAAGAATGTCACCTGCCATATCAGTAACAAAGGATACTACAGCCATCAAGCCAACAGACACCGCAGCTACCCCCAACGGTGCACCGAGGGCACTCAGGATGGAGAAAGGCCAGATGCTGGCCCCAGATAGCTGAGGTGCACATCAAAGGAATGATTTCAGTGAGCCTGGATTCTTGCGTCTTCCCATACATAGAAAAGCTCTTCATTCATTAACTTGAGATGTCTGATTTTCTTTAATTCATAGTGATCTCTTAATGTTCCATGGCTCAGACAGTGAGCAGGTCTTCAGTAGGCAGTAAGACAGTATTGCAGGTCTTCTGCCTGCAATGCAGAAGACCCGGTTTTGACCCCTGGGTCAGGAAGAACCCCTGGAGAAGGGCATGGCAACCCACTACAGTATTCTTGCCTGGAAAATTCTATGGACAGAGGAGGCTACAGTTCATGGGATCGCAAAGAGTCAGACACGACTGAGCGACTAACACTTTCACTGCCGTTTGATGTTCTTATTACCTGTTTTTTTGCTGCAAAATTCCTTTGTATCCTGAGTGCTCCCTCACCTCTTCAATGAGGTCCACCAGAGATATCTGAGAGGCTGCCTCCTGGGCTTGAGTTCTCAGCAAGTCCCCCATCGAAAAACATACCTCTCAACTTCTGGCTATACCTTTTTTTGTTGTTGCTATAATGCATGTGGGATCATAGTTCCCCAACCAGAGATTGAACCCATACTCCCTGCATTGGAAGTGCCCAGTCTTAACCACTGGACCATCAGGGAAGTCTCATGCATTTTTTTTCCAGTCAACACTGTCAACAGTATAAAGACAGAGAATTGAGGTTCAGAGTGTTCTTCAACCAAGGTCACCAAGAGAGAAGAGGCGGAGCTGGGCTTCAAACCCAGGCAGTGCCAACAGCTGTCATGGGTGAGAAGTCAGTGTGCCACGCAGATGGTGGCTGGGGTCTCTTCGGTTCCTGGCTGCCCAAGAAGAGGGACTCCCCCTCGCACACATCCACACCAGATGCCTGTAGGGATGGGGGTGGTGCTGAGCTCCGCCACCACCGCAGTTGGCAGGAGGAAAGCTGGCGGGCGACAGGGCTCCCTTAGTTTCTTGCCTCTGAAAAGCAAAGCCCTTAGCTCTGGGCATTCTGATCCACTCAGTGAAAAGCAGTTTGAGGCCACCAAGGGCGGGGTACTGACAAAAACCACAGGATAGAGTCATGAGGCAGGGTTCTCTTCACTCTCTGGGGCACTTAATCTACTGAACCTCAGTTTTCTCATGAAATTATCAATGTCTGAAACTTAATAGTGACTATGTGTACGAATCAGCTTTGTAATCTCTTTGTTGTTGTTGTTAGTCACTAAGTTGTGTCTGACTCTTTGTGACCACAGGGATGCAGCATGCCAGCTTCCCTGTCCTTCCCTATCTTCTGAAGTTTGCTCAAATTCATGTCTATTGCATCGATGATGCTATCTAACCATCTCTGTTACCCTCTTCTCCTTTTGCCTGTAGCCCACTCGGCTCTTCTGTCTAGTGGAATTCTCCAGGCAAGAAAACTAGAGTGGGTAGCCATTCTCTTCTCCAGGGGGGTCTTCCTGACCCAGGGATTAAACTCGGGTCTCTTGCATTGCAGGTGGATTCTTTACCGTCTGAGCCACCAAGGAAGCCCCTTGAAATCTCTAAAGTGGTCTAAAAATGGAAAGTAGTATTAGGGCATAATAGGGAATTTTCACAGACGCTGGGTGCAAGGGATTATAATTACGATACCAGCCCATCTGAATATATAAGGCCTATTCAGCAAAAAAAGAGACAAACTATTGTTACATGCAACATGGATGAGTCTCAAAAACATCAGGAGAAAAGCCAGAAGTGGGCATTGTATGATTCAGTTATATGCAGGTCTAGAAAATGTAGACTAATACTCAGTGACACAAAGCAGGTTGGTGGCTGGTGGCCGCCCAGGGATAAGGGTGGAGAAGGAATTGACCAATGGGGACACGAGGACACTTACAGGAGTGAAGGACACAAGCTGTCTTGAAGAGGTGATTCTATGGGTATATTCATTCATCTGTCAAAACTGACCAATCTTTAAATAAGTTTAGCTTATTGTACATAAATCAGACCTCAGTAAATTTTAAAAAGAATGCATGCTTCCTTTGGAGCCAAATCCTCTGGGTCAGTGCTCCCCAACTTTTTTGGCACCAGGGACCAGTTTCATAAAAGACAATTTTTTCACACACAGAGGGAGGGGCAGGAGGCTGGTTTCAGGATGATTTCCATGCATTACATTTAATGTGCATTTTATTTCTTGATCTAATGCCACTGCTCACCTGATAGGAGGTACCAGTCCATGGCCCAGAGGTTGGGAAACCCCTGCTCTGGGTAGTATGAGAAGTTCACTGGACTTGCAGTTCTAGCCTAAGGCTGTCACAGCAATGAACCAGATGCAGAGTAAGTCCCTCTAAGCCTCAAGTCTCCTCATCTTTAAAATGAAGCTTTTCTCAAGGTCAAGAGGGATGCTGAGTGCACAGGAGAGCAATTTTCACCCACAAAATAACATACACATGCAAGGGAGTGGTGCGTGGGCACACGGTAACTGTAGGTGGAGTAGAGACTTTCCTGCCCATCTACCTCTAAGATCCCTTCACTCCAAGGGGGCCCTGATTGGTCTCCTCATTCTGCCCAAGGTCCCTGGGAAGGCATCTGCAGCCCCCACCCAGAACTGATCATGATTCAGAGGTGCTGGGCTTCCCAGGTGGCTCAGTGAATAAAGAATCCGCCTGCCAATGCAGGAGACACAAGAAATATGGTTTGATACCTGGGTTGGGAAGATCCTCTGGAGGAGGGCATGGCAACCCACTCCAGTATTCTTGCCTGGAGAATCCCATGGATAGAGGAGCCTGGGAGGCTACAGTCCATGGGGTTGCAAAGAGATGGACACAGGGTGAAGCGACTGAGGACACGTGCATGCAGAGATGCTGAGCTGACCAGGTACTTTCAGGGGATCCAACGTCCAGCAGCAGGTAAGCTGGAGAAGGCCAGAGAAACTGGATACTTGAATTCATCGGTTCTGGAAGATGCGTCTCAATTCCTTGTGTCACCAGCTCAGAACTGCTTTTATCTTTGGGCAGTGAAGCGTAGCTAACGTAGCTGACTATCCAAAGTCAAAGGCGCTTAGTCTAGCTCTTTCCTTCTGCCACTGTCCTGCTCATTAGCTGGGCGTTGTTCAAACAGCAATAACCGAACTGCACATGTAAATCCTTGCTGGAGACCCCAACCACCATCTAACCTCTTTCCTTTTCTTTCAATCCAACACAATAATACAACAACCCTATCTACCTGGTCCAGATTCTATTTTTAACTTTTCTTGTCTGGTCTTCACAAAGCTTTATTTTGAGTTACACCAAACAGGGATTGCCATGCACAGCAGATGATTGGGATACTGAGTGAAAGGGATGCCACAGAAGACCTAAATTCTCCAAGTGTCAGTCAGAAGCTAGGCTAGGACTCAGGGCATCAAACCCTGGCTTTAGTGTTCTTTTGTAAGATTCTATTTCTCGATCATTAGAGAGCCAAGTGCTCTAGACAAAGCATTAGCCCCAAATAAACGGAACCAAGACAAAAGGCCAGAGTGGTATCAGTGGTGGTTGTTTAGTCACTCGGTTGTGCCCAACTCTTGCGACCCCATGGACTGCAGCCCACCAGGTTCCTCTGTTCATGGAATTCTCCAGGCAAGAATACTGGAGTGGGTTGCCCTTTCCTTCTCCAGGGGGTCTTCCCGACCCAGGGATCGAACCCCTATCTCCTGCACTGCAGGCGGATTCTTTACCAACTGAGGGGGCCTCCTCAAATTCACTTGTGGGGTGATGGCTCCCAGAGTTGGCCTCCAGCTGCAGAGGAGAGAAGAAAAAGAGCCTCACTGTCCCCCAGAACCACAGAAAGCAAGTAGGGAATGCACAGCAACACTCCAAGGGGGTGAGTAGGGGGATAAATGGGAAGATTGGGACTGCCATATACACACGACTATATATAAAACAGGTAACTAATGGGACTCTGATGTGTGGTACAGGGAACTCTACTGGGAGCTCTGGGATGGCCTATGTGGGAGGGGATAGATTTCTGTGTTTGCGTGGCTGTACGCTTGAGGTTGGCACAACACTGTAAATCAACTATACTCCAATAAAAAAAAATAATAAAGATACAAAAGACAAAAATAAACCATAAAAGCAACATTCCATCAGAATTCCTCCAGCCTTCTTGGGTGATACAATCGGCCCTGTCTTGGCCCCAGGCCTTCCCAGCACACTCTTCCTTTTCCTTCCAACTAACCTTACTCCAGTCTTGACAAAGCTGGGACTTTATTTTTAGAACTTTGGGGAAAAGGAGGAGCTAAGCACATAGAAAGAAAAAGGAAGGAATAGGCCACTTTGGCCCCTTGAAATCTTCCTTCCTCACGCCTCCCTGACACCTCCTTGCATTGTGGTTGCATTCATGTGTGTGTGTGTGTGTGCGTGCGCGAACACACACACCATAAAAATGACCACTTCTCAGTCCTTCCTCACACAGTGGGGTTCTTCTACAGAAGGTCTAAGTTGGACCAAAGGTCACAGGGTCGGACTGGAAAAAACCTAACACAGCTCCAGGGGTATAATGAGCTGGAGAAACATACCCCAAGGTCACCCTGCTTGCTCAGCACTGCTCTCAGTCAAGCACTTAACAAGCATGCGTTAATTAATCCTGTTCCCCTCAGAGGAAGCCAGCCAGGCCCTGTGGGCTTGGGTGACTTATTCAAGACCAGAGCGCAACACAGGCTGGCAAGGGACCTGGGCTTTGCTGGTGTGGGAGCTCCCTGCAGCCTACCCAGAGCCCAGTGAAAGGGCTCTTCTTGCTGCTGCACAAGACCAGACACAGTCATACCCAGAGGGGAAACCAGAGCTGCCAGCCCTGGCTGCCACCGTTCCCTCCAAAGGGCTAAGTTCCAGACGTTGGTCTCATCTCTTCTTGAAGCATCACTGCAGCCCTGAACCCAAGGAACCGCCAGCTGCTCTCTCCCGCTTGCCGTTTCATCACGCTCCAGGCTTAAGGCTAAGAAAGAGGCTACTCAGAAGCGAAGTCCGATATCCTTGCTCCCTTTGCTCACAGCACTCCAAGATGAAGCTCCAAGTCTGCTCTCTGGAATCTCAGATGGCCCGGGGGAAAGACCCTCTTCTTACTGACCTGATTAAGTTATTATGAGGAAGGCTGACCACATCAGCCTCCCTGGGCTTAAGTATAAGAGATGTCAGCCCAGGAAGGAAGTGGACTAGATCACGTGATCGCCAAGGGCTCTGACCCCCGAGACAGAGCATTTGAGGAGACGGAATGGTAAACCCACCTCCCTCCCCAGGATGTTTCATCATGACCCACTCTGTCACCTTTTCAGTAAAGAGAGGGGATGTTAGTAATAACAGTAGCTCTGATAGGCTGAATAGGGGCTCCTCCCAAAATTTTCATGCCCTCATTCTTGGAACCTGTGCATATTACTTTATGGTTAAAAAAGGGTTTTGCTGATAAGATTAAGTTAAGGATCTTGAAACGGGGAAGATTATCCTGAATTATCTGGGGAGGCTCTAAATGCAATCACAGAGTCTTTATGGGAAAGAGGCAGAGGGAGATTTGACAGGGAAAGAAAGGAAAGCACTGTGGCCACAGAGGCAGAGACGGGAGGAATGCTGCCACAAGCCAGACAATGCTGGCAGACCAGGAGCTACAGAGGCAAGGGACAGCTTCTCCTTAGAAGCTCCGGAGGGGGCACAGTCCTGCCAACACCTTGAGTTCAGCCCAGAGATGCTTATTTAAGCCTTCTGGCCTCCTCCAAAACTGTGAGAGGATAAATTTCTGTTTTTTTTTTTTTTTTCTTTAAACCACCCAGAGTGTGGTAATTGGCTACAACAGCCACAAAAGCTAATACAGTGCACTCTCAGTCGCACGCTTAGTCGCTCAGTCGTGTCCGACTCTTGCAACCCCACAGATAGTAGCCTGCTAGGCTCCTCTGTCCATGGAATTCTCCAGGCCAGAATACCAGAGCGGGTTGCCATTTACTTCTGCAGGGGATCTTCCCAACCAAGGGATCGAACTCAGGTCTCCTGCGTTGCAGTCAGACTCTTTACCGACTAAGCTACGAAGGAACACTTAAAGATCACTCCCTACATACCAGGCATCACCACTCCAAGTACTTTATCCACTTTAATTCACTACATCCTGGTCCTGGCTCTGAGGCCTGGGATGAGCAGACACATGCCTGCTCTGAGCATGAATCCCAGATTCACTGCTCATGGTGGTAAGCCTAAGCAAGTTATGTGACCTCTCTAAAAAACAGCTTTCCCAGTTCATTAAAGGGCCACATAATTATCCTTCTCACTGGGCTGCTGAGAGGATAAAATGGATAATAAATATGAAGTGATTAGAACACCACAAAGTAAAGGCTAGTTGCCTTCTCAGGTGGCTTGGCAGGAACAAATCCGAGTGCCGATGCAGGAGACACAGATGCAGGTTCAACCCCTGGATGAAGGAGGATCCCCTGGAGGAGGGCGTGGCAACCCACTCCGGTATTCTTGCCTAGGAAATCCCACGGACAGAAGAGCCTGGAGGGCTCAATCCATGGGGGCGACAATAGTCAGAAACGACTTAGCGACTAAACACCACCACCAACAAATGCTAGTTGTACGAGATCTCAAGGATTGAACAAGCCAAAATTAAACCATCATCCTAATCTATCAGGACGTAGATGAGGCCTCTTGGACTCATCTACGTAGGAAAGACCCATCAGTGCAGGAAGGAATATGTCCTATTAAACCACTTCGGAGAGCGAACGTGACAGTCTGAAGAACTCAGTTAAGTATTTCTTCCCTTAATTAAGCAATTTAGGTCCTGAATGCTGGCCTCATTTTAGAAAAAGCAAATGCTGGGGGCTGTTCTAATTGTGCACCTTCGATCCACAGATTTCCAACCCCTGTCTCCCCTTCTTAAGGACAGCTATGCACATCCATCACACAGGAGGACCTGACTTGCAGTTTCCAAGCCTGGCACACCCCTGCAGAGCTCAGCGCATCTCCTCCCTGTAACTCTGGCATCAGGAACTGGAGCCCCAGTGATTGGAAGTCAGTGTGAGGCAGAACTGTAAGTCCATTTTATGGCCTCCGACCATAGGGTACACCAACCTGTCCCAGCAGGTTAGGTGGAATGATAAAATCAGGAATAAGCTTTGATAAGAGATTACAGCCAAGTCAGTAAAGAATGAAGGTTTGCCCAGAGGCCAAGTAAGGGAAACCTAGAGCTATCATGTGAAAGAAAAAAAAAAAAAGAAGGAAAAAAAAACCACTTTAATCAAGTTGGCCCTTTCTGATAAAGTTTGCCTAACTCCCTGTGCTGGTGATGTCATTCAAAGAAGCAAGGATCCCAGGCCTTGTGTCCGGGCCTAAGAAATCTGCATGCGAGGAATAAAGGGGGAAGAAGGACCTGGCCACCCGGCCTTGGCTTCCTTCCAGGCAGAGGTCCAGACTTGGGTGGCCAGCCTCCGAAAACTCCTAGGGCCACTGCCACCTTGTCCTGGCGACCAGGCCTCTTACCAGCAGGCTGCCGGGGCGCCACCTGCGCGCTCTCAGCTCTGCCCTACCCCACCCTCCAGGAGGAAAAGGGATGAGAGAGGACGCACCCCCTCCCACCCCCTTACTCTCAGGCACCCACAGATTCCTGCGCTGCCGTCACCACTGACGAGAACCCAGGTCCCCTGGGGGCACTGCTTCCCCTTCTCATTCCAACCTCCCCATCAATGAACACGCAGCAACCCCTACGCTCCCGCTGCTCCTACTCTGGAGGGAGACAGAACCCAGAACGACATCCGGAGCCGAAAGCTGCAGCGGTGGGAGCGCCGGGCTCCTGGCCCCGCCGTCCGTCCCTGCCCTCTCCCAGTCAGCAGTGGATCCTCCAGCCAGGCCGGCGTTCGGGATCCAGAGGGTGCCCGAAGCCTCTGTGGGGCCCCGCCTCCCTCGGGGACTCGGCGCTGGAGACCTCAGGGAGCCCGGGGAGAGAACGGCTTAGCAACACCCGCGGAGGCCTGGCGCCTGCCACAGTCCCGTGGACTCGAACCTGGTGCCCTCGCCCGTAGGCGTCCCGCGCACTGGGACACGCCTCATCGTAGGCATGCCCAGCCAGCCCCTGGCCCAGCGCTCGGGCGCAGCGCCCTCCCCTGCACCCTGGTGCCGGAGAAGCCGAGTCCCGGGCCGCCCGCGCGCCCAGCCTGCCCCCAACAGGTCGTGGGCAGCGGGGAGCGCGCCTCCCGCCGGGTATGGGAGGCGAGCCGGAGCGAAGCCGAGGGCTGGCCGCGTGGGGCGGGAGGGGTCGCCGGGGCAGCGAGCTCGGCCACTTACGCGCGGGCTCTGGGGAACCCCATGGACAGCAGCACGTCCAGCGCCGATCCATGCTTGATGGTCCCGGGGCGCTGCTGGCGGTTCCTCCGCGGGGTGACTTTGCTGTACAGCTCCTCTCTCGCAGCCATGCCGAGCGGGCTGGGGTGGCCGTACTGAGCCATGCTCAGCGGCCAGCCATCGCCCGGGAAGGCACCCGAGCCGGAGGGCCCAGGAGGGCGGAGGGCCGGCCCGGGGCAGGGGAGAGGGGCTCGGGGATCCGGAGCCGGGCGCAGGCGGAGGCGCAGGCGGCGCTCGGAGGTTCCCTGGTGTCGAGACTGACGCTTCCTGGTGAGGCCACCGGAGCCAAAACTGCGAGCCGCTTTCTGCCCGGCCGGCCGGCCGCCACTCGGGCCCCGGGTGCCCCCTGCTCGGCGCCCGCAGCAGCCCTCTCTCCTCCGCCCCCTTCCTTCTCCGCTCCCAGCAGTCCGGGAATTTGCAATGAGTAATTTTTGAATGGATCAAAAAGGAAAAGGAGCTTTGTGGGCCGGCTCTGCCTCGCCTGTACCCGGGCCCCGCCCCTCTCTTAAAGCGGCAGCGCGGCCCGTGACTGCTCCCGGCTGGGCGCAGGCTGTACAAGTCCAGGTGCTTCTGGGCAGAGAATTGGAACCAGCACTGCCTGTGTGTACACTGGTTCCGGAGAGTCACTTCAGCGCTCCAGCTTCTCCATGGCTTCCATCCGGAGCCAGCGGGGCTTCAAGACACCAGATCAACCCATTTCAAGTTTCCTGTGGTTCTAGATGGGGTTATTAGTGGAAATTGGGCAAACTGATGGACGACATGAATGGACCAGAAGGCCAAGCCATAGCATCCAGATAAAAGGTTTTGCTTCCCAGAGACCGTGCAAGACCCGGAGGATTGTTAATGGCAACTGGAGACCAAGTTCCCATCAGCTGGCCAAGGAATCACGCTGAAGACCTGTATTCCCCATGATGGACCATGGGATTTCCCAGACAAGAATACTAAAGTGGGTTGCCATTTCCTTTTCCAGGCTATTTTCCCAACCCAGGGATCGAACCAAGGCCTCCCACGTTGCAGGCAGATTCTTAACCATTTGAGCTACAAGGGAGGGAGAAAACTGGAGAAAGAAGAGGAAGGGGAAGATGAAAGGAGGAAGAAGGTGGTGAGGAAGGAAGTGGGATGTGGAGGAGGGTGGGGGAGCAGGAACTGAGAAAGAACACTTTGTAATTTTAAGAGGTGTTCGGTGCTGAATGGGTTGATTTTCAATAGCAAATGAGTACCCTCTCAGTAAAAGCATTCAAAGAAAGACTGCTTCATCACTGCTCAGCGGTGACAAGTAAGTTGCATCATAGGTTTGCCCAAACTACTCCTACCTCAAAGAAGGTGGAAGTCCTAGCAACCCCTCTCTCCCCACACCTCCACAACTTGTGAGCTGGTCATCAGCCCTCAGGAGAGCTGGTCTTGGGGATATTAAAACGTGGGGGGAGGGCTGATGACCAGCTCTCAAGTTGTGAAGCTGTGGGGAGAGCTGATGACCAGCCCCCATGAACTTGGCTTGGGGATATTAAAGCTGTTTCATTCAGAGACACATTTATGGTCCTCAGTTAGCTAGGGGGACCCTGCTCGGTGTAATGGAAAAGGCACAGAGTAACCCTCAATTCAGTTCAGTTGAGTCTGTCAGTCGTATCCGACTCTTTGCGACCCCATGAACTGCAGCACGCCAGGCCTCCCTGTCCATCACCCCCGGAGTTCACCCAAACTCATGTCCATCAAGTCGGTGATAGTTGCTCTTTTTCAGGTGATGATTATATTACCACCTAACATTTGTTTATTAGGCTCTTGTATGTGTCAACCACTGTGTTCAGAATGATAAATGAATTAACTCATTTAATTTTTATGACCCTATGGTGTGTGTATAATTATTATCCCAGTTTACATACAAGAAAACAGCCCAGAGAGGTTGAGGAAGATGGTACAGATGACACGTCAGAGCCAGAGCTTTTGGTGTCTTGGACAAGTTGTTTCTGCCCTCTACAGCCCCAGGTCCTTATCTGTATGCATCGTAGTAGCTAGCCTTACACAGGGCTGGGCTCTCCAAAAATGTCAGTTCCTTCCCCTGCCTGGAGCGTGGGGGAAGGGCTGATGACCAGCTCTCAAGGAGCAGCTTTTTAATATTGCTTTCTAAAGCATCTAAGGGTTTTACCAGGGGAAATGACACAGCTTAATTCTCTTAGCCCAGAATATAGTTTTCTAAAAAATATCCAGCAGTGTTTGGAAGTGGGAAGATAAGGACTACTGGGGCTTAAGCAACAAGGTGCATAGTTCCATCTGCTATTGTGTAAGGGATGAGGAAAAAGTTCGTACTTCCTGGGTGGAGGCCTCTGCCTAAGCAGAAGTGTCCCGAAGCCATGCAGAGGGTCTCTCCTGGGCACAGAGCAAAGAGACAAAACTGGGCTGGGGAAACTGTATCTAGTGGACTAGCCTCCTTGGGATGCATTTGGTAAAGGGCACTGGATCTTACCTGATATTCTGAACTTCTTCCAAAATCTTGGATTGAGAGTTAAATGATCTGAAACCTAATCACGCAATACTGTCGTGTGGAAGCAGTTTATAAACCGTAAGCATCGATACTACATAAATAACTGAAATTTGCTGAAAATTCACTACACATTGATGCTGTTCTTAGCTTCTTACACAAATAACTTATTAATCCCTTGATAAGACAATAAAGTAGGTACCACCATATTATCATTGGCCACTTTACAAAACGAAGATGTTGAAGCAGACAGAGAGCAAGAATCTTGTCCAAGATCACATGGCCGGTAAGTGATTTGAACTCTTAAAATTTGTCCATACAATCACTGCCGTTATGACGATGATGAAGAGATGCCAACCAGTAAAATAACATGTTCAAATAATAACACTTTTGACTCCTCCTGTTACCAAGCTGAATTTGAGTCGCCTCACTAAATGTGTAGCCAAGCCATTCTACTGACACTGGGTTGTGGTAAAGGAAAGTGTAATAAGTCCCTGACATACGAAAGAGTTCTGTCCCAAGAGTAAGTCCAATTTGTTCATAAGTCAATAAGGTTAGCCTAGGTACCCAACGAACACAATTGGCTATGTAGTACTGTACTGTGTGATAGGGTTATAATATTTCTCATACAAATAATACATAAAAACAAACACCAAAGGCAAAATAATTTTAATCTTACAGTTCACTACCTTGAAAAGTACAGTGGTACGACAGTTGGCGCTTCTTAGCAGTACCAGCTACATCCTTGCTGCTCTTATTCTTGCTTCTGGACATCCTGGGTTTGAAATATGCTGTACTAGTGTACTCTATACAGTACTGTATGGTAAAGTACACAAAAGCACAACCACTTATAAAGGACACACACGGGACCACGTACGCCAGACACATGAACTAACTTACATGATTGGACTTGTGAATGTACATACATTCGCATCTTTGAAAGTTCTCAACTTGGAGGTTCATATGTAGGGGACTTAGTGTATAGAGTTTATTGCAAGGTGCCAAGCAAGGGAGTGGGAGATAAGCCCCAGATCCACTCCAATTTGATCTTTGAGTTAGAGCTTTTTGTTTTTGTTTTTTTAAGAACAAAAAGACTGGGCTTAATCATCATCCTGTGACATTTCTGTGGCATTTCTTGGAGTCAGGATGTCTCTGTTTTACAATTCTCTGGCCAAGTGGTCCATGGCTTGGGGGAGGGGGGCTTGTTAGCTCATCTTGCCCTGGAGAAACCCAAGTTTGTTTGTTAATGATGGTATCTAATGATACAACAGCAATTTTATCAACATCGATGTTATCAATAACAGCAATTTTAGTCATCTGACTCTGGTTGACTAGGGTTCAGTTAGCCCAAGAGTGAGGTTGGAGGGGCGAGAAAGGGAATAAAGTTTTGTATAGAGAAATTAGTAGTAAACTTGGTAAGGGATGGAGGAGGCAATGGCAACCCACTCCAGTACTCTTGCCTGGAGAATCCCATGGACAGAGGAAGCTGGCAGGCTACAGTCCAGGGGTCTGGGGTCTGGGGTCGCAAAGAGTCGGACACGACTGAGCGACTAACACTGCTACTACTGCTTAGTAAGGGCTTGGTTTTATGGAGACTCAGTTTCACTCCTCTGTCCCTTGACACAGAATTGTGGATCTCTGTTTCCTCTCAAAAAATTGAACTGTTTTTCTCCCTCCTCTAGGCAAACTGTGAGAGGAAATGATGGGTATAAAAATAGTTTTAGGTAGCCTGGGAAAAGCACTGTGGAAAACCAGGCGTCTTAGACGCGGACAGTTGCGTTTGGGGCACTTTTACCGACATCTCCATCCCACAACCTCACCCTTCAGCCAGGGGCCAGCCATCATTTTATTTAAGACGGCTGTCCTCAGTTCTGCACAGAATACGGTGCTGCCAATTAAGATGCATTGTGCTTCAATTGTATTGACTTTGAAAAGCTAGGGAAAGCTTTATAAAAGTCCATGTTGTTATATCACAAAGAGAAGAGGAATGACTATTCATTAGACAAGGTATCTGACAGCAGTGGGAGGGTGGGAAGGGCCCTCGCACGGTGAGGAAGCTGACACATCAGCTTCAAGCTCCTTCAGAAGGGAAGCAAGCTGTCAATTTCCCCTGTATCCACGGGTCGAGTCAGAATCCACCCTGAGCCACAAACCTCTTTCTTTTTTTTTTCTAAGTCATGCCGCGTGGCTTGTGGGATCTTAGTTCCGCAACCAGGGATCGAACCCAGGCCCTGTGCAGCGAAAGCCGTGAGTGTTAACCACTGAACCTCCAGGTATGTGTGTACGTGCTAAGTCACTTCAGTCGTGTCTGGCTGTGCAACTCTATGGACTGTAGCCTGCCAGGCTCCTCTGTCCATGGATTCTCCAGGCAAGAATACTGGAGTGGGTTGCCATGCCCTCCTCCAGGGGATCTTCCTAACCCAGGGATCAAACCCACGTCTCTTTCCTCTCCTGCATTGGCAGGCAGGTTCTTTGCCGCTGGTGCCACCTGGGAAGGCCCGGACCTCCAGGTAAGTCCCCATAAACCCTTCTGTTCTTGGTGTGGCACCCCTTCTGACATGGCCATAAGGATGGGCCCAGTTATTAATAACTGTGCTCATAATTTCTGAAAGCGAGTCCTGTGTCTTTCCCTTCTGCTTCTCTCTGCCCTTGAGAAAAGATCACGTGATCCCTTCAAGCACAGGCAGTAAAGTCTGCAGAATGTCTCCAGTTCCCAGAGTTGGGATGTTGAATCACTGGGATGCCACTGGCTCCTTGAGGTCAAGGGGATTCTTCATGATCAGAAGATTTTGAGACTATCTGGTAAGGAAAGAAAAGAAGCACCAGAGAAAGGTTCCAGAACTGGGAGTCAGGCTGTAACTTAGATATTTTCTCTGCCCCTCTCTGGTCCTTAGCTTCCTCATCTGCCAAATGAGGGCTTCACTTAAGCTGGGGGTTCCCAGGACTTTGCCCAGGGACCCTCAGGGACTCTTGTGGGAGGAGGATGGTGTTATCAACTGAAAGTCAGGGTGGGCAAAGCATGGTGTCCTCTCCTCCCTTCCTCTTTTTGAATTGGGTACATTTGATCAGTTGTATGTCTTGGGGGTTTTATGTAAGGTTTTCTATAGGAAGATGGTTTACAGGATCAAAAAACATTTTGGAAAAGACTGAACTAGATGATCTTTAATGCCCAATTTAGTTCTGAGAGACCATAATTTAACAGGAGAGAAAGCAGAGGGAAATGGAGTGGGATTGGTGAGTAGGGGCCAGGGGGGCAGGGGGCCCAAGGTAGCTGGGAAGGGAGGGACAGGCGAGGAATGGGGTGAGGGCAAAGGAGAAAGGTCCACACAGGTCGAATGTTAAGGTGAAACAGACTTTAAAAAGTCAAGCTGTTGTATCATAGGATATCACTTATATGTGGAATTGAAAAAAATGATACAAATGAACTTATTTACAAAATAGAGACTCACAGACATAGAAAGTGAAAGTGAAAGTCAAGTCGCTCAGTCATGTCTGACTCTTTGCAACCCCATGGACTGTAGCCTAACAGGCTCCTCCGTCCATGGGATTTTCCAGGCAAGAATACTGGAGTGGGTTGCCGTTTCCTTCTCCAGGAGATCTTTCCTGACCCAGGGATTGAACCTGGGTCTCCTGCATTGTAGGCAGATGCTTTACTGCACAGACATAGAAAACAAACTTATGTTACCAAAAGGGAAATGGGGAGGGGGAAAGAATAAACTAGGAGGTTGGGGTTAACATACATACACTACTATATATAAAACAGTGAACAACAAGGACCTGCTGTATAGCACAAGGAACTCTACTCAATACACTGTGATAACCTATGAGAAAAGAGTATCAAAAGCAAGATATATATATATAAATATATATGTATGGATGAATCACTGTGCTGTACATGTGAAACTAACATGATATTGTAAATCAACTACGCTTCAATAAAAAAGAAAGAAAAGGTCACATTATTTCCACCACTAGAGGAAATAATAGTCGTGTGACTTGGTAGACTGCTGCGGTGGATATCATATTGCAATATAAATGTATCAAATCAATGTTTGTATACCTTAAATGTATACTATATGTTAATTATATCTTAATAAAAAATAAAATTTAAATTTAAAAGAGTCATATCACTTCTGCTGCTGCTGCTGCTGCTGAGTCGCTTCAGTTGTGTCCGACTCTATGCAACCCCATAGACGGCAGCCTGTGTCCCAAAGCACAGTTACAGTAGCTCGAAGGACCTGGAGATTGTGACCACTTCAGTCTTGAATTTGCCCATAGGACTTGGCACAGTGCTTATGCTTGCACAATTATTGATGGGTTGTTGAATCTACGAAGCCATGTTATATGGTGGGGAAAAGTAAGACTGAAACAAAATTTGGAGCATCACTCTAAACCCAACAAAAATCTTGCATTTTTCTCATATGTTGAAAAAATTAAGATCTCTCCCTCAATTGCAAAAGGAAGAGAAAGCACAGGGAGTCTATTTTCATTTCTTTTCATCCATCTCTGAACAATAATCCCAGTGGGTCTATTTTGGAATCCTCGTAGGAGATACTCCATTGTCTGTGCTTCCTCCTTGGATAGGCCTCATCCCAAATGTCACTGCTGAAGGCTCTGTGTCCCTGACTTGCCGCGTGACAATAGGAGTGTTAGGAAATAAACAGTACAAGCTTAAAAAAAGGCTTATTCCTCTTCGCACACAACTTCTCTTTTTGTATACAAAAGGAAATGTACAGGACTTCCCTGGTGGTCCAGTGGTTAAGGCTTGACACTGCCATTGCAGGGGGCATGGGTTCAAACCCTGGCTGGGGAAGTTCTTCATGCCATGTGGGCCATCCAAAAAAAGAAATGTATAGGCAACATACGAATGTACAGGTTTCCCTGGTGGCTCAGTGGTTAAGAATCTGGCAGCAATGCAGGAGATGTGGGTCAGGAAGATCCCCTGGAGAAGGAAACAGCAACCCATTCCAGTATTCTTGCCTGGAGAATCCATGGACAGAGGAGCTTGGTGGGTTACAGTCCATGGGGTTGTAAGGAGTCGGACAAGACTGAGCAACTCACACAGGAAACATAAAGGGGAAATTTTATTTATAAAAAATAGAATAAAATTAATTAGCTATAAAAACCTAGGTATGTGGAAACAACAACAACAACAACAACAAAACAAGCGAAAATAACCTCCAAGCCCTAAAAAAGTGGAAACAGCAGCCATGGACCGAAATACTTGGAAAAATAATTTTTACCATTTAAAAATTCAGAATGGTTTCAGGGATTACAAGATACAATTTTTGGATATTTCTGTTTAAAAATGGAAGTTTAAAACTTCGTAGAATGCATTTTAATGAATCTTTGTGAGGCCGTGTACATTGATGTTAGATGTATTTCCAAATCATGCATAATACATAATGTCAACATAAATAACTTATGACCTATACAAAGAGGGGAAGTTTTGTAATGCCAGGCCATCACTAGAATAATACTCTGGCCAGTTAGCTATTTCTTCCATCTTCATTCTGGAAATTAAAATATTAAAAGTGCCAGTTGCTGTCTCCCCACCCAGTTGCCTGACCCATCATCTCCCCAGCCACCCTAGAAAGTGTTTAGCTATATTTTATGACACTTTCCCTTCTAGGATTGAGTTAAGGTTTGGGAATGTAAGATAATTTACCTCTGTTTTCTCATCTTTAAAATGGAAATAACAAGACATAGTTCATAGGGTTTTGTGATAATTAAGTGAGTTGTGAATATGAATGTACCAAACAAAGTGACACATGCTTGCTGAAGCCTTAATGAAACTCTTTATCCCTGTGTCCTATTCACCTTCCTATTCTCATGACATTTGTGCAGTTTCTTTGTTTCTTTAGAATTTAGGACTGTAGAATTAGATTAACCATAATCCATGGTCCGTATGTGGCTCAATTTTAGCCACCTAGCTACTTATGTAATCAGTTCATTTTTAATAATACAATCAGTTCAGTTCAGTTCAGTCACTCAGTCGTGTCCGACTCTGCGTCCCCATGGGCTGCAGCACGCCAGGCTTTGCTGTCCATCACCAACTCCCAGAGCTTGCTCAAACTCATGTGCGTTGAGTTGGTGATCCTATCCATAAGCACCCACAAAACTTTCACCTGAAACAAAAGTTAGGACCTTGACAGTAACTAATATCTTACCAAATGACCGCACTCTACTCCAACCAGCCTATTCCTTGCCTTCCCGTACTCTAGGTGGCTTCATCCTATATTCTATGTTCATCATTCCCTTCTTTTTCTTTTCATATAATTTTATTGAATCTGTGAAAGTGAAAGCGCAAGTCACTCAGTCGTGTCCAACTCTTTGCAACCCCATGGACTATACAGTCCATGGAACTCTCCAGGTCAGAATACTGGAGTGGGTAGCCTTTCCCTTCTCCAGGGGTTTTTCCAAATCCAGGGATCGAACCCAAGTCTCCTGCATTGCAGGAGGATTCTTTACGAGCTGAGCCACAAGGGAAGCCTTAGTGAATCTTTAAATATCATAAAGAATATTTTTAAAGAAATTTTTAGCTGTTTTTTTGAAAAAAAATTTTTTTAAAGAATTTTTTCACTCTTTACTGAATTTGTTAGTCTTTATTGAATTTGTTACAATATTGCTTCTGTTTTATGTTTTGTTTGTTTGTTGGTCATAGGACGTGTGGGATCTTAGCTCCCCAACCAGGGATGGAAATTGTGCCCCTTATATTGGAAGGAGAAGTCTTAACCAGTGGACCATCAGGGAAGTCCCTTTGAAACATTTTTATCTTAAGTTAGTTGATTTACAATGTTGTATTACTTAGAGGTGTACAGCAAAGTGATTCAGTTATACATACATATATATCTTTTTTTCAGATTCTTTTCTCTTATAGCTTATTACAAAATATTGAACATAGTTCCCTGTGCTATACAGTAGGCTCTTGTTGGTTATCTATTTTATATATAGTAGTGTTAGCCGTTTTGATATAATAGAGTATAATGCTGTTTTTAATCTTTTGAGATTTGCTTTTTGTTTTTTTTGCTCAATAGTACACTACTAAGGTATATAACTAAGGTATATTCATACTGTTGACTATTGGGTAGTCTGTTGGTTTGGTTGCTGTATAATAGTCCATCTCTTGTTATGTCATGTTTGGATTATTTCCAAGTTTTTGCTTTTATGATTCTGCTGCTATGACCACTCTTTTTTTTAATTATTTATTTTAACTGGAGGCTTATTACAATATTGTAATTAGCCATACACTGACATGAATCAGCCACAGGTACACATGTGTCCCCCATCCTGAACACCCCTCCCACTTCCCTCCCTACCCCATCCCTCTGGGTTGTCCTAGAGTACTGGCTTTGAGTGGCCAGCTTTATGCATCAAACTTGCACTGGTCATCTATTTTACACATGACAATATACATGTTTCGATGCTATTCTCTCAAATCATCCCACCCTCACCTTCTCCCACATAATCCAAAAGTCTGTTCTTTACATCTGTGTCTCTTTTGCTATCTTGCATATAGGGTTGTCGTTACTGTCTTTCTAGATTTCATATGTATGCGTTAATATACCGTATTGGTGTTTCTCTTTCTGACTTACTTCACTCTGTATAATAGGCTCCGGTTTCATCCACCTCATTAAAAATAACTCAAATGCATTCTTTTTATAGCTGTGTAATATTCTATGCGTATATGTACCACAACTTCTTTATCCATTTATCTGCCAATGGACATCTAGGTTGCTTCCATGTCCTAGCTATTGTAAACACCACTCTTTATAAGTCTCCAATCATATCTGGGCAAGAATTACCCTTGGACTATAGCCTGCCAGGCTCCTCTGTCCATGGAATTCCCCAGGCAAGAATACTGGAGTGGATAGCCATTTCCTTCTCCAGGGGAGCTTCCTGACCCAGGATCAAACCCAGGTCTCCTGCACTGCAGGCAGATTCTTTACTGTCTGAGGCACCAGGGAAACTCAATTCTAGGAGTAGAAGCTGGGGCACTTTCTACTTATAAGATAATACAAAACTAAAAAAAAAAAATACAAAACTGTTTTCCAAAGTAGTTACACCAGTTTATATTCCCATCACCAGCACATAAGAGATCTCTTTGTATTGTGGTTGCCTGTGGCTACATAATTATTCTATATTCCAGACTATTTTACAAACCACTTGAGGCAAACTTGAGGTAATGTAGTCAGAGAGTTCAAGTGTATGGGCTCTGTGTTTGACTTCCACTTTCTTCCTTATGAGCCATGTAACCTTGAACAAATTCATCCATTTAACAATTATTCACTGAGCACCTACTGTATATGTGCTGAAGACAAAGTCCCTCTTCCCAAGGATCCTACATTCTAGTGGGAAGCGACAGATAGTGAGTAAATGTAAATTCCATACAATGATAAGTGCTATAAAGAAGGAAAACAGAGTGATGTGCGTAGAAGTAACTGAGGGTGGGAAACTCCTCTAGCAAAAGCGAGTTGGGAAGGTCACCTGTGTGGAGGTGACCTCAAAGCTAAGATATGAATGATCAGAGGGAGGCAGCCGAACAAAGAGGTGGAGGGGGAGACTTGCAGACAGCGGGCACAGAAAAATGCAAACCCTTCAAAGGTGAAAATACTCAAAGGCAAATAAAAGAGGTCAGAGAAGCTGAAGCACAGGAAAGGAGGGGAGAATGAAGACCTGCAATGGGTGTGCAGAGCCAGTTCCCGCTTCCAGGGCAGAGCTCATTGTTTCAGGAATACCTGGAACCATTTGTCAAATCATTATTAGCAGGAAATCAGCCATGGTGGGAGTATTTACACGATGGAAATTGGCAAATGCTTCCCCAGGGCTTCTTCCCCATGGCCCTGAGAGTCAGGGGGCAGGGTGAGGTGGGGGAGAGGAAAAGACAACTGAACAGATACAGTTAAAGAGTTGCTTCACCTCTCAGCACCCAATCTCAAAGGGTCACCGTGAGAATTAAATGAGTTGGTTCATCTAAAGCACAGGGCAGAGGAAGAGTGCTCAGTGACCACAGAGCACTTGCCTGCTCCTGCCAATGTTCCTATTCCTTCTCCAGCTTCCCTACCCTGCAACCATCTGGTCATGATGCTCCTAGGAGGAAAAAAAACAAACATATGTTGAGTAGCCACTATAGGCCAGGACTCTCACATGTTGTTATTTCACACCATCAGCAATACTGTCAGGGAGATAACTACATGGGAAATTTACTGATAAACCTACTGATGTTCAGAGAGGTTAGGTAACATGCCCAAGGTCTCACAGCTGCTAAGCGGTGAACTGGCATTGAAAACTAAGACATCAGTGGGACTTCCCCAGTGGTCCAGTGGCTAAGACTCCGTGCTCCAAATGCAGGGGGGCCGAGTTTGATTCTTGGTCAGGGAACTAGATCTTAAATGCTCCAACTGAAGATTCTGCATGTTACAGTGAAGATCAAAGATCCCAGCATAGCCAAATAAAATAAATACATATTTTTTTTAAAAAAAGAAAGAAAGATGCGTTTCCTTGGTGGCTCAGTGGTAAAGAATCTGCCTGCCAATGCAGGAGAGACAGGTTCAATCTCCGGTTGGGGAAGATCCCACATGCTGCGAAGCAACTAAACCTGTGTGCTACAACTACTGAGCCTGTGCTCTGTAGCCCATGTGCTGCAGCCACTGAGCCCACATGCTGCCAACTGCTGAAGCCTGTGTGTCCTAGAGCCTCTGCTGTGCTATGAGAAGCCTGTAACGAGAAGCCTGCACACCACAACTAGAAAAAAGCCTGCACAGCAGTGAAGACCCAGCACAGCCAAAATAAATAACTAAATAAAATTATTAAAAAATAAAAGCAACTGGTATCTCCATTTAAAAGAAAAAAGAAAAATAAGCCATCAGAATCTAGCTTCAGGGCATATTACAATTAACCTTAATTCATTAATATCAATTAAAACATTTTAATAGGCAACTCATTTGAGGGGATAATTTGTTTGGATATACTATTAAATGAAGCATAGACTTGCTTGAGTTGGAAGATCTGCCAGCAGATCTGGGATTGAAGTAACCTTTGCTAAACTCATCATCAGGTGACTAACAAGTAAAAGACAAAATTTTTCCTTTCAGTAGTTCCTTCCTTCTACAGTAAGTGACTACCTACTATATGCAGTGGGCTCAAAGATAGGGGTGGGTTCAAGGTTTGCCAAGTCTAGTGGGAGACAGGCATGATCAGACCATAAGAAAACAGGATGATTGAGAGACAGAGGTTTCCTTAAATTGTAACAGGGGCCAAATGGTGGAAAGGTGGGTGGGAAAGCTTCCCAGAGAATGGGATGTCTGAGTCGGACGTTGAAAGATGAATGAAGGTACATCAGAAGTGGAATGAGAAGGTAGGGGTGCAAAGAGGCTGAGTAGAAAGAGAAGGAAAGAAAGGATGTTCTAGGCTGAGAAAATGCCAAGTGCAAAGACCAAAGATGGGAGAGATCTGGTCATCTTGAAACATCATCTTGGAAGACTGGCATGGCAGAAGCACAGGGCTTGGAGGAAATGGAAGAGATTCAGATAATAGATCAGCGTTGGAGAATTTGGGTTACTGCAGAACCAGAGTTCTTTATAGGTAATATTTCCTTGGATGATGTAAGCCCAGCTTTGATACCCTATTGGGAAATTCATCACCACCCGATGACTGGATGAATAATACAAAACCACTTAGAAACCATGGTGCTAATGGTCTGAAATTTTCAGTTCAGTTCAGTTCAGTTCAGTTGCTCAGTCATGTCTGACTCTTTGCCACCCCATGAATTGCAGCACGCAGGCCTCCCTGTCCATCACCAACTCCCGGAGTTCACCCAAACTCATGTCCATTAAGTTGGTGATGCCATCCAGCCATCTCATCCTCTGTCGTCCCCTTCTCCTCCTGCCCCCAATCCCTCCCAGCATGTTCTCCCAAAATTAATATGTTGAAATCCTAATCTGTAAAGTGATGGAATTAGGAGGAGGGGCTTTGGGGAGGTGATTAGGTCATGAGGGTGGAGCCCTTATGAATGGGATTAGTGCCCATATAAAAAAGACCCCAGAGAGCTCCCTTGCCCCTTCCATCATGTGAGGACACTGGGAAGGCTGCAACCCAGAAGAAGACTTTCACTTGACCATGCTGACATCCTGATCTTGGACCTCCAGCCCCCAGAACTATGAAAAGTATATTTCTGTTGTTTATAAGTATTTTGTTACAGCAGCTCAAATAAATGAAGACACAAGGGAAAGTCAGCATGACATCTCAAAATGCTACTCATTCTTCAAGCTCAATCAAAATACTGAAATTTCCAAGAAGTCTTCTCAGGCCCCCAGCTTCTGAAACTCAGAGCACATTTCAAACTTTAAATCTCATGGATAATTTACAATATCCTGCCCTTTCTTTTCCTTCACTTTTTCATTCTACTTAAGTGTAAATGCTTTATAAAATATAGAATCAATACAGTGAGGTATTTTTTTATCATAAAATTAATGTCAATCAGATAAAGAAGGAAAAACAATCACTTCAGACAGAAGAGATCAACAGTTACATTTTCTTCCATTGATTTTTAGTAAAATAAATGATCAATGCTCAGGCCTAGGCAAATTAGTTATAAATTACTTGAGAGTGGAGATTGCTCACTATCACTATATCCTTTTTTAAAATATTTATTTACTTATTTGGCTATGCTGAGTCTTAGTTGTGGCGTGCAGGATCTTTAGTTGTGGAATATGAACTCTCAGTTGTGGCATGCGGACATTATATATTTTTACCTCCCAATGTGAACTTCTTAAATGTTTGTCATTGATGGAGACAATTCTCAATGAATTAAGAGCTCCCAGCTAGTTGGGAGCATGGCACAAGCCTGAAGAGTCTGTTAAGATAGATTTGCTTGAAAATTTGTGCCCTGAGTGCACAGTGTTGTAAAAAAAAAAAAAGCCCAGAAGAGAAGATGACACAGTCAGTCTTATCATCTTCAAAATTACAGGACAAGTCTTTCCACAAATGTGGCTCTTAGAGTGGAGACCATCAGTGCTGGCTAGTCTTGTGGGGATTCTGGATCCATCTCTGGGGGTGGATGACCGGACTATCAGCTGAAAAATAAAAGCAAAATGAATACGGCAAGGAACAGACCACCCTCTTTCCCTCTCTTTCTTTCTTCCTAAAGTCCCCTGAGCAAAACAGATTATCCATCTCTTGAGGATCTGAATGTTGTTCATTTCTGCGGCTGCTATGAAAAATTATCACACTCTGGATGGCTTAAAACAAGAGAAATGTATTCTCTCACAGTTCTAGAGGCCAGAAGTCCTGAGTCAGAGTCACTGGGCTGAAATCGAGGTGTCAGCAGGGCTGTACCCCTCCCAGATCCTTTAGGGGAGAATCCATTCCCTGACTATTCCGTCTTCTGGTGGCTACTGGCATTTTTTGGCTTACGGCTGCATCCCCCTGGTCTTGAAGGCAGGATCTTCAAATGTCTCTTGGCTTTGTCTTCACATCACCTTCTTCTCTTAAGTGTCTGTCTGAAATCTCCTCTTCCCTCTCCATTATAATGATCCTTGTGATTGTATTCAGGGCCCACCTTGAAAATGCAGAATAATATCTCCATCTCAAAACATTTCACTCCATCTGTGAAACCTCTTATTTTCCTTACAAAGAAACATTTTACAGGTTCTAGAGATGAGGACCTGATACCTTTGGGTGGCCATTATTTAGTCCTCCTACTCTAGTAGTTCTTAGAGCAATTCATTGTGAGGCTGGATGAACTTCAAGGTTCAAGAGAAGCCTTTTGATGGGGACTTTTCTGGTGGTATAGTGGTTAAGAATCTGCCTTCCAAGGTAGGGTACATGGGTTCGATCCCTGGTTGGGGAACTAAGATTGCCTGCCCCAAGAGAGAATCCTGCATGCCACAATGAAGAGCCCATGTGCTGCAATGAAGACCCACCACAGCCAAAATAAAGAGAAAAAAGTAAAAAGAGAGAAACAGAGAAGCCTTTTCAACTGCATGATCTGGGTTAATGGGAGCAGACAGATAATGGGGAGGGGCAGAAAATGAGTAAGAAAGTCATACTTTCCCAATAGTTTTGGAAAAGGCCCCTCCCTGTCCTTAATTTATGTTGTTTCCCCTGCCTGCAGCCTTCCTTCCCTTGACCTCTTCTAAGGGAACTTGGCTGAGCTCACCTGCCTGCCTTGTGCATACCGCATTGATAAAATCTGCAACTCACTTTGTCTTCTGTTTCCCTTTTACCATAGCACTAAGCACAGCAAACGGCATTTCGTACACTTAATGTTTACCTCCAGGGGAGAGTGTGAGCTCCATAAGGCTCAGTGTGCCTTACCCAGAGCTGTCCTCTCAGTAGGCACTTAATAAATGCTCTTGAATTGACTTGAATTGCATTCCAGTTGAGATGAGAGATGTCCTGATAGCACACGTGCAATTGCATTTCCTCACTTCCCTGATCTTGAGACCAAGGCTAAGAAACTCTCTCTCCCACCCCACTGGCTGGACTGGCTCAAAGCCCTGGCCTGAACCTCGCCTCTCTCTCCTTCAGTTTCCTTGGTGATTAGACAGATCCTAGCTCACCTCTCCAGTTCATGCTGTGAGTAAGCTCAAAGCAAGTCTCCTTAAAGCCATCCTTACGGAAAAGTCTGTCAAGGACCACACACCAGAAGTGGAGCTGCTGTGACCAGAGGCTTGTAGGGGTTCTAGAGGGAAGAATGACCTTCTTTGAATAGGTGGCCTGAACCCGGAAGAGAGGTGATATTTAGGCGAACCTCCAATGTTCAGTGGAAGGATGGTTTGGGAAACGTGTCTTTTCTAAAAACTATTTTATTTATTTATTTAGCTGTACCAGGTCTGAACTGTAGCACTCAGGATCTTTGATCTTTGTTGTGGCTTGCGGGATCTTTAGTTGCAGCATGTGGGATCTGGTTCCCTGACCAGAGATGGAACCCTGAGCCTCCTGCATTGGGAGCATGGAGTCTTAGCCACTGGACCACCAGGGAAGTCCTGGGTAACACATGTCTTTAAATGACAAGTGACTTTTAGGCCCTGGCTTTGACATTAGTCACTGCACCAGCACCACCACCCCCTCCATCTAGCTACTTGTGGGTGCTCCTGGGGCTGTGTCCAGCATGAGTGTGAATGGAGCCTGCAGACCAATCCTAGAAGTTTCTTCATGGCTAGTTCTCTGCATATTAGTTAGAAGCTCCTGTAAAGAGAAGCCAAGAGAAGAAATGCAAGTGCAAACCGCCCCTTGGTTAAAGACTTTAATTAAAGAACTAGGGACTTAGATACTCTTGAATTTCTATTATCTATGCTGCTTCCACCCACTGAGAATTTTACCCTCCTCTTCCTGGTAGCTCAGCTGGTAAGAATCTGCCTAGAGTGCAGGAGACCCCAGTTTGATTCCTGGGTCAGGAAGATCCACTGGAGAAGGGATAGGCTACCCGCTCCAGTATTCTTGGGCTTCCTTGGTGGCTCAGATGGTAAAGAATCCGCCTATAATGTGGGAGACCTAGGTTCAATCCCTGGGTTGGAAAGATCCCCTAGAGAAGGGAAAGGCTACCCACTCCAGTATTCTGGCCTAGAGAATTCCATGGACTATACAGTCCATGGGGTTGCAAAGAGTCGGACACAACTGAGCAACTTTCACTTTCACTTCCTCTTTAGTAATAGTGTTCACATCAGATCAGATCAGATCAGTCGCTCAGTCGTGTCCGACTCTTTGCGACCCCATGAATCCCAGCATGCCAGGCCTCCCTGTCCATCACCAACTCCCGGAGTTCACTTAGACTCACGTCCATCGAGTCAGTGATGCCATCCAGCCATCTCATCCTCTGTCGTCCCCTTCTCCTCTTGCCCCCAATCCCTCCCAGCATCAGAGTCTTTTCCAATGAGTCAACTCTTCGCATGAGGTGGCCAAAGTACTGGAGTTTCAGCTTTAGCATCATTCCTTCCAAAGAAATCCCAGGGCTGATCTTCTTCAGAATGCATTGGTTGGATCTCCTTGCAGTCCAAGGGACTCTCAAGAGTCTTCTCCAACACCACAGTTCAAAAGCATCAATTCCACGGCACTCAGCCTTCTTCACAGTCTAACTCTCACATCCATACATGACCACTGGAAAAACCATAGCCTTGACTAGATGGACCTTGGCATTACTTTGTTGGCAAAGTAATGTCTCTGCTTTTGAATATGCTATCTAGGTTGGTCATAACTTTCCTTCCAAGGACTAAGTGCCTTTTAATTTCATGGCTGCAGTCACCATCTGTAGTGATTTTGGAGCCCAGAAAAATAAAATCTGACACTGTTTCCACTGTTTCCCCATCTACTTCCCATGAAGTGATGGGACCGGATGCCATAATCTTCATTTTCTGAATGTTGAGCTTTAAGCCAATTTTTTCACTCTCCACTTTTACTTTCATCAAGAGGCTTTTTAGTTCCTCTTCACTTTCTGCCATAAGGATGGTGTCATCTGCATATCTGTGGTTATTGATATTTCTCCCGGCAATCTTGATTCCAGCTTGTGCTTCTTCCAGTCCAGCATTTCTCATGATGTACTCTGCATATAAGTTAAATAAACAGGGTGACAATATACAGCCTTGACGTACTCCTTTTCCTATTTGGAACCAGTCTGTTGTTCCATGGCCAGTTCTAACTGTTGCTTCCTGACCTGCATACAGATTTCTCAAGAGGCAGGTCAGGTGGTCTGGTATTCCCATCTCTTGAAGAATTTTCCACAGTTTACTGTGATCCACACAGTCAAAGGCTTTGGCATAGTCAATAAAGCAGAAATAGATGTTTTTCTGGAACTCTCTTGCTTTTTCCATGATCCAGTGGATGTTGGCAATTTGATCTCTGGTTCCTCTGCCTTTTCTAAAACCAGCTTGAACATCAGGAAGTTCATGGTTCACATATTGCTGAAGCCTGGCTTGGAGAATTTTGAGCATTACTTTACTAGCACGTGAGATGAGTGCAATTGTGCGGTAGCTTGAGCATTCTTTGGCATTGCCTTTCTTTGGGACTGGAATGAAAACTGACCTTTTCCAGTCCTGTGGCCACTGCTGAGTTTTCCAAATTTGCTGGCATACTGAGTGCTGACCAGGAGCTGACTGTGGCTCAGACCATGAACTCCTTATTGCCAAATTCAGACTTAAATTGAAGAAAGTGGAGAAAACCACTAGACCATTCAGGTATGACCTAAATTAAATCCCTTATGATTATACAGTGGAAGTGAGAAATAGATTTAAGGGCCTAGATCTGATACAGTGCCTGATGAACTATGGAATGAGGTTCGTGACATTGTACAGGAGACAGGGATCAAGACCATCCCCATGGAAAAGAAATGCAAAAAAGCAAAATGGCTGTCTGGGGAGGCCTTACAAATAGCTGTGAAAAGAAGAGAAGCCAAAAGCAAAGGAGAAAAGGAAAGATATAAACATCTGAATGCAGAGTTCCAAAGAATAGCAAGAAGAGATAAGAAAGCCTTCCTCAGCGATCAATGCAAAGAAATAGAGGAAAACAATAGAATGGGAAAGACTAGAGATCTCTTCAAGAAAATCAGAGATAGCAAAGGAACATTTCATGCAAAGATGGGCTCGATAAAGGACAGAAATGGTATGGACCTAACAGAAGCAGAAGATATTAAGAAGAGATAGCAAGAATACACATAAGAACTGTACAAAAAAGATCTTCACGACCCAGATAATCACGATGGTGTGATCACTGACCTAGAGCCAGACACCCTGGAATGTGAAGTCAAGTGGGCCTTAGAAAGCATCACTACAAACAAAGTTAGTGGAGGTGATGGAATTCCAGTTGAGCTATTCCAAATCCTGAAAGATGATGCTGTGGAAGTGTTCACATAGCTCATTACAATTTTAAAGCACTTTTAGGCATAATACCTTGTTTAATCATTATTCCCCCCCAAGAAAACAGAACAATATAAAGAAGTTACATCACATACATTTTTCCTAGTGACAAAAATAAAAGAATGAGGCTCAGAAAAAAATTATACAATGTAACTATGATAATGCAATGATGCATGAGAGAAAATCAGTGTTTAAACCCAGGTTTTGCAGAAATGAGAGCCATTCTGGTAATTTTCTTCTGTCTTTCTTGGGCTGGGACCAAAATGTCTTATGACTTGGCACTCTTGAGTGCAAGGAAAGTTCCTTAAAGTAGTGTAGATCAGTGGTCCCCAACCTTTTTGGCACCAGGGACTGGTTTTGTGGAAGACAGTTTTTCCATGGACCAGGGGATGGGGGATGGTTTCAGGATGATTCAAATGCATTACATTGATTGTGCACTTTATTTCTATTATTGCATTGGCTCCACCTCAGATCATCAGGCATTAGATCCTGGAAGTTGGGAACCTCTGGTGTAGAGAACTCTTTCAGGTGAGACCAAGTGAAGGCGTCGATCACCCCTCAGCCTCAGAAGGGCATCTAAGACAGAGATTTTCCCAGGAGGAAAGTTGAAGCATCCTCTGGGGTCATGACGTATCTATTGACTGCCATAATAATGTCTGAGTAATCCCAGACCTGGTTAGCAGCGGACTAGAAATTTGATTTAAGATTGCATCTTAAAATTGTAGTTGAAAGCACTCCTAGCATATAGATTTTGGTTTCCAAGTACTATTTCCTACTAAAAAAAGGCAGGGCTCCATGGACAGATGCTGATTCCAGGTCACAAGCAGGGAAAGTACAGAGTTGGCCTGGAACATCTCATGTCACAAAGCTTGAACTGTCTCAAAATGAATGGGATTATATGAAGAGTATACAGGAGCCAGATTGAAGGAGCTCCCACAGCTAAATCCAATTTGAACATCCCCCTTCACTGCCCTCCAATGATGATATTGGATTATAGTGGGCAAATAAAACCCATAAATCCATGATGATACTTGCAAAGATAAAAAGAACAGGGGAAAAGGCAGGGGGAAGAAAAAACAGTTTTTCACAAAACAATGCTGACAAATGAGTGAAGGAACAATGATAGAATTAGAAAAATCACCATTTTGCAACCTTCAGTGTAACAATGGCAGATTCTGTTAAGAATCACTAATAGATGTTAAAGTCGTTGGATAAAAGACTTCCCAGGTGGCGCAGTGGTAAAGACTCTGCCTGTCAATGCAGGAGACGCAAGACACATGGGTTTGATTGCTGGGTTGGGAAGATCCCCTGGTGGAGGAAATGGCAACCCGCTCCAGTATTCTTGCCTGGAAAATTACAGGGACAGACGAGCAAGGTAGGCTACAGTCCATGAGGTTGCAAAAAGTCGGACTCGACTAAGCACACACCCTCACATTCATTGGGTAAAAAGGTTGTTGGGGAGTATGATATATTCACAGTGTTTCAAAGTGTCACCCATACCTTGTTTATTAATTCACAGAAGGAGAAAAGAGAGACCTTGTGGTCTCTACCTTAACCAAGAGTTAGACCTTGGCATTGCCAATCATGGAGTAACTGACTTGTGACTCCTAAGATGAGAATCAGTGGGTGGTACACATCACAGCCTATGTGATGCTCTTGTCAGAAATGTCACCTGAATCTAATCCCATGGAAACAGCCATTTATCCAGAGCATGGGACATTCTGCGGGACAAGTAGTGGAGGCTTATTAAAGACCCTAGCGCCATGAAGATCAGAATGAGAAGGTAGTGTGCTCTACATGGGGAAAAAGTAGAGAGACAGAACAGTCACATGCAATACTTAGACCTTGATTGGATCCTGGATCCAAAAAATATGCTATGAAAGGACATTTAAATTTGTATTTATTTATTTATTGGCTGCACTGGGTCTTGGTTGCTGCCCTGGAGCTTTTCTCTAGTTGCGGCAAGCGGGGGTTACTCTCTAGCTGTGATGTGTGGGCTTTTCATTGCAGTGGCTTCTCTTGTGAAGAGACTTTAGGGTGGTGGGCTTCAGCAGTTGCAGCTCATGAGCTCTAGAGTGTGGGCTCAGGAGTTGTGGCACATGGGTTTAGCTTCCCAGTGCTGTGTGGAATCTTTCTGGACCAGGGATCGAACCCCATGTCCTCTGCACTGGCAGGCGGATTCTTCACCATTGGACTACCAGGGAAATCCTAAAAGAATATTTGAGACATTTTGGGAAATTTGAATATGGACTCAATGTTGTCTGCTGTTATTAAATTAATGTTGATTTTCCTAAGTGTGGTAATGAAGGAGAATGTTCTCGTCCTTGGGAGATGCAAGCTGAAGATTCCAAGGGTGAGGTGCCATGGAATGGGAAGTGTACTTTTGGATGATATGGCTAAAGGGAAGGGTTTGTATAAACAGAGAGAGAGCTGGACTTAAGGAATTGCAGTTAAGCCTTTCACATTACAAAGGACTTTGGGTTTCTGTCCGATAGTAGTGATGCATTTACAAGAAAGCTGGCAAACCTGAGCAGGGGTGGCCTTGGAGCAGGGTTAGCACAGCTAGAGATGAAATGGGAGATGCGGGCCTTCTTCCAACAAAGAATCTCCGGCACAGGCAGCAAGAGCCCCAAGGCCCATAAATCCAGACATCTAGCTAGTAATTACTCGTGAAGAGTATCAACGTCATTGGCCTTTGAAATCTAAGTAAAGTAGTTCAGGAAGCTCACAATCAAAGCAAATTTTTTTGTAAATAACAGCTTTTGAGTCCTTCCCTGGGGACTGCTATTCCCTAAAATGGGGTTGCCTCACCCCCTACACCAGCCCTGTTACACACCACCCTCATTAAAGCTAGTGTTTTTGAACCTTTGTTTAGAGAAAGGAATCCTGTAGGTATTTGCAATACTATTTCTGGTCCCCTCTGTTTTTAAGAATGTCACCATCCCTCACCTCCTGTGACTAATACACACTGTCCCTCGGAGCCAATCCACTTCCCCTTTTAGAAAGTGGCTACTGGTAAAACTGCTAACAAGTGCTTCTTTGAGTATTTCTGGAAAAAGTTCTGGGAAGCTGAGTGATACTTGACCAGAGAGCTGAGTCGGCCACTCCACAAAGCAGTGTAATGTTGTGGCTTGTTCCTTATCTGTTCATCTGTTTTGAAAATAATCATTCATTCACTTGTTCAGGATGAGTAACAATCCGAGATGGATTAATAAGCAAGTTGTGATTTCATTTCCTGCGCATGTCTTCTACACAGAGGGCTGACTGGTAGAGAAAAGCATTCCAAAAATGTTTTGAGCTAACACAGCATAGTTAGGCCAAGTGGGTAATGTCCCAAGACGTACTGCTATGCTGGGGACAGCATTCTTTAGATGTTAGCATTCCAGTCTCTTTACTTGCAGTATTGATCTTATTCTTTATGTTAGAATCAAGTCTTGTGTTCGGACTAGTAAATCATTATAAACCAGGAGATAGTGGAAGGAGACTAAAGTTTACTTATTACCAGCAGCACATCAGGTAGTTTATATGAATTGTTTCATTTATTCCTTTATGTGTGCTCAGTCGCTCAGTCGTGTCCAACTCTTTGCAACCCCATGGAATGTAACCCACCAGACTTCTTTGTCCATGGGATTTTCCAGGCAAGAATACTGGAGTGGATTGCCATTTCCTTTTCTAGGGGATCTTCCTGACCCAGGCATCGAACCCACGTCTTATACCATCTCTGAAAATAAAGTTTTTATTTTCCTCATTTTGAGAAATCAAGACTTGGAGAACTAAGAGACTTACCCAAACCATATAGTTAGAAGTTTCAGAAGATGAAATCCACGCTCTGTTCACTATCTCCAGTCATTTATAGTCAACTCTAGTATTTGTGTGATAGGTGATAGGCTGCAGATTTTAGTCTGTTAAGTTCCTTTCAGCCCCAAATACACATCTGGGTCATCTCCTTCTCATGACCAGGCAACATATGCTCTTCGGTAATGATCTTCAGTAACATCTGCAGAGAAGTATAAGAACATACATTTTCAAGCCAGATATTAACAAGGCTCACACTGCTACTTGTCTCCAAGAGTCTGAAAAATAACACTGGAATCATTCCATTATTGTACACGTCTGTTATATCATTTATTTCAGTAAGTCTCAATCCTCCTGAAATCAGTAGATACTAGGGTGTCACCAATTTTCTTAAGAGATGTTGTAGAAGTTATATATTAGTTCTGAAAACAATGACAACAATGACAAAAGCACCACTATCCTAAAAAAAACAGTCATCTAGCACTTTTAGGAGACAACACAGAATTGAAAAGTGTGAACATTTGCAGTCAGATACCAAATATCTGAACTCTTACTTAGAGTAACTCTGCTACTCTGTGAAAACTTGCAAGATAACCTAAACTATAATTTTTCATTTTTTGACACCTAAGGTAGGGATAAAAGTGATATTAAATTCATAAGGCTGTTGTGATTGTTTTATTAAAGAATGAAGGTCAAATTCAGCACAGAGCCAGGCTCACAGGACAGCTAACAGACTTAAAAGCAACAACGACAAGTGAGATGATATTACCTCCAATAGCGGAAGTAATACATGAGGTGAAGGAAATAAAACAGGTGATTGCAAGAAAGAGAATGAAGGGGTGAGGGCCCCTTGACTGGATGAATGGGGGCGGGGGCGAAGTCGAAGCTGAGACTGTGTTCCAGAGGGAAATGGCAGTGGTGTGGGCTTAGAGGGAGAAGACCTGAGTTCAAGTTTCTGTTCTGTTACTTCTTACCTAGTGCACTGTAGGCGAGTCTGAACGTCACACTCCTGGTTTGCAAAAAGGAAAAATAAATACCATAGAAAACAGTAAGTTCAAAAGATATATGTACCCCAACCTTTACTGCAGCACCATTCAGTGTAGCCAGGACATGGAAGCAACCTAAGTGTCTATCAACAGAAGAACAGATAAAGAAGATGTGAAACATATATACAATGAGATTTTACTCAGCCATAAAAAGAAACAAAGCTGGGTCATTTGCAGAGACATGGATGGACCTAGAGACTGTTATATGGAGTTAAATTAAGTCAGAAAGGGAAAAATGAATATCATATATTAATTGCACATATGTGTAATATAGAAAAATGGTACAGATGAACCTATTTGCAAAGCAGAAATAGAGATACAGAGGTAGAGAACAAATGTATGGATTCCAAGGGGCCAAAGAGGATGTGGGATGAACTGGGATTGACATGCATACACTATTGATACTCTCAATAAAATAGATAGGGCTTTGCTGGTGGCTCAATGGTAAAGATTTTGCCTGCAATGCAGGAGATGCAAGTGCGTTCCATCCCTGGGTTGGGAAGATCTCTTGGAGGAGGGCTTGGCAACCCACTTCAATATTCTTGTCTGGAGAATCCCATAGACAGAAGAGCCTGGCGGGCTGTAATCCATAGGGTTGAAAGGGGTTGGACATGACTGAAGTGACTGAGCACGCACGCATGCATAACCTGGATAATTAATGAGAACCTACCGCACGGTACAGGGAACTCTACTCAATGCTCTGTGGTGACCTAAATGGGAAGGAAGTCCAAAAAGGAGAGGATATATGTATACACATGGCTGATTTACTCTGTTGTACAGCAGAAACGAATACAACATTGTAAGGCAACCATATTGCAATAAAACGTTTTTTTTTTTAAAGAAAAATGAAAAGCTACTTAAAGGAATGTGAAGATTATAAGAAGTCAGTGCATACATCTCTGTATGCACATTTGATTTGCATAGAATTGTTTGTATACATTTGACTGCAGACTATCAAATCCCACAAAAGGTGACTTAGCCCATCACTCTTACACTGACAGTAAAGCATTATGTTCATTTATTCATTCACTCTTTCTTCCATTATTTCCTCATTCTTGTTCAGAGTTGATGAAGTTCTGCTAAGGAGCCTGCAACTGGGTGGGCATCAGAATAGCCTTCTACAGGGTGCTTTCCAGTTATCACATGAATTGTCTCACAGTAGTCTTGGGAAGTTTCAAGTATTGTTGCCATTTGACAGATGAGGAAATTTGTTGTTCAGTTGCTAAGTTGTGTCCAACTCTTTGTGACCTCATGGACTATAGTGGGCCAGGCTTCCCAGTCCTTCACTAGCTCCCAGCATTTGCTCAAACTCACGTCCATTGAGTCCGTGATGCCATCCAACCACCTCATCCTCTGGCGCCCCCTTCTCCTCCTGCCCTCAGTCTTTCCCAGTCGTTCAGGGTCTTTTCTAATGAGTCCGTTCTTCTCATCAGGTGGCCAAATCGGAAATCACCTTTAACAACATCCCGCAGTGACAGTAGCTAACTGTCCCTGCTACCAGGTGAGGACCACGTGAGGGCAAGGACATCTTCCATCGGGGCTTGGACTGTGGATGTTCGTTTAGGGTCTGTCGTCTCAGCCTCTTCTCATGCTCAAATCCCTCCAAATTCTTGGGACTGGGTGGGGGAGGTCAGCACATGCTACAAAAATGAAGACAAGATGGACACAGCCAGGCTGGCTTTCTTCCCCAAGAAACATGGGTGGGAAATGAGCCTTGAAAGTCCCCAGGGGAAGGTATTAAACGAAGTGATCATGGGTTTTGAGCCCAACATCAGCTCACAGGCCCTGACAATAAGACAATATTGAAAGTCAGACTGTCCCTAACAGGTGTGTGGTCAGCCTATGACTGCTATAGAGAAAAGTCATTTTCTGCAGTGGGCTTGGGTCTAGCCCACTAGCGGACTACCGGTAATCCTGGACTTAGAATGGGAAGGAGGACAGGAAAAGAGAAAACAAAACAGAAACAGGTAGAAACAGTGCAAGCCCATCCCCCTTCAGTTCCTAAGTGTTTCTGCTCTTACTCATGAAAGCCTGCAGAGGAAGCCTCTTTGTGTTATTTACCTCCCCAGGGGAACAACCACAAAATGAGAGCTGGTGCTGGTTTCACAGGGATGGTCTGCAAGGAATGAAAAGAAGTAAATTTCTTGAAATGCTTGGCAATTTCAAATTTCCTGGGCCCATCAGAAGGGGAGAATGCAGTTCCAGAAGGTCCCCAGTAGTAGTCTGAATGGGTTTTAAAACCTGACTATATTAGGCTGGGATGAAGGAGGGGTCAGGGGAGAGAAGGTGACAGAGGGGAGGAGTGGGGGGAAAGAGAGAGGGAGGGGAGAACCTGCCCTTTAACTGCTTCCTTTTGCTGTGGCGGCTCTTGTACTTCTAGGTTCTGGGGCAGGATGTGAAGTGGGAAGTGTTTTGTGGTCAGAAGAACTGCAGCTGGAGGGGGATGGCGTGGGCGATGGATGCTCTGGGGGGAGATAGCAGAGGACTGGAGGAGGGAGGGAGAGATCTAGCGGGTGGTGGATGAGTAAGACTGTCTCCCCCTCCCATCAGGCCGGCTTCCCCACTCGCCCAAGTGCAAAGGTTTCAGCTCAGTGTGCTGGAGGCTGTCCTGCTGTGATTGCCGGGTTTCATCGTGGGATTTCACAGTTGGGCCAGGTTCTGTGGCTTTCCTGCAGTGTGCTTTGGACAAATCACTTGACACTGGCCTCAGATTCTTCACCTGTCAAATGGCTACTACTACACAGAGCTGACTCACTGGAAAAGTCCCTGATGCTGGGAAAGATTGAGGGCAGAAGGAGAAGAGGGCATCAGAGGATGAGATGGCTGGATGGCATCATTGATGCAATGGACATGAACTTGGGCAAACTTTGGGAGATGGTGAGGGACAGGCAGGCCTGGCGTGCTGCCGTCCATGGGGTCGCAAAGAGTCAGACACGACTAGGCGACTAACAGCAACACAGAGCATCAAGTTGTTGAAAAGAAATGAAATGCCTTCCAAATTGAAACACAGACACCTATGGGTATGCAAGATCTCTTGCAGAAGGAAATGGCTACCCACTCCAGGATTCTTGCCTGGGAAATCCCATGGACAGAGGAGCCTGGCAGGCTACAGTCCATGGAGTCGCTAAGAGTTGGACACGAATTAGCAACTAAACAACAAAGATGTTCTTAGGGTTTTGTAGAAATGGCTAGAAGGCAGTGATACCAACCAGGGTTCTTGGCCTTCCCCAGTCAATAGAAATGGACTAGTGGCTAGACAGGAAATTCAGGCCAGGCTTTATTGGTGCCCCTGATGACACCAGGGAAAAGCAAGAACGAAAGGGGCCAGCTAGTTCCTTATATGGGGTGCGGGGAGGGGTGTGTCCACACTGGAGGGGTGGTTTAGGTGTTTCACCTGCCCTGTAGGTGGTGGTGTGTACAGGGGGCATGCACAGTGCCCTGCTTTTGCTCTCAGCTCCCTGTTTTTGCTGCAGGCTCCCCAAAAGTGGCATTAGGGTTTTTTGGTCTCTTTGTATCTTCGGGGTCCAGAATTTGCAGTTATTTTTAGTCTATACAGCCTCTTAGCATTTTGTTGCTCAAGGAAAGGTGTATCCAGGTGCACGCACTGCAGCATTGCTGCAATGGGTCCCAGGTCCCAAGCCTGTCTCAGAATGATGGTCGGAGTGGCCCCTAGAAGGGCAGAGTTCTGGTTCAACAAACCCAGAAAGTATACATCACCCCTGCCCTGTGCAGCTCACCTGCCTTTCCAGCGCTTTCCCACTTTACGGGCATCAGGTCTTCACTGGGGTGTCCACAATGTCACTCAGCCCCTACCCCGCCCCCCACCACTGGTCCCTCTATGCTCCTAGCTTTGCTCACCTGACTGTAAAGGCCCCCGGAGGAAGACTCAAGGTGTCTACTCTTGATCACCTTCTGCACCTTGGTGCAGCCAAATGGGACAGAAGGAAGGAGTGGGAGGAAGGGGCAAAGGAACGCAGGAAGGAGGACTGATTTTCCTCTGACTGACCCCAGCTGCAGCCTCTGCTCTGCTTGCCCAGCATCTTTCCCTAATATGCTCTCTGATCCTGAACTGCCCTGGGACTCTGGTCTTCTACTTTGCACATCTTTCCTCCCAACTCAGCTTCACTTGAGCTATGCAAACAGAGAGAAGAGCAAAGGAAGAAATAATGGCAACTTCGGGAGTATTTGAACATCAAGGTGCCTTTACAGTCGTTCCATGTCTGTGATACCATGTGAGACCCCAGAAGGGCTACTACTGTGGTTACCCCCATTTTATAGGTGAGAGGCTGCAGTTCCTGCCTGCTAATGCAGGAGATGTAAGAAACGCAGGTTTGATCACCGGGTCGGGAAGATCCCCTGGAGGAAGGCATGGCAACCCACTCCAGTATTCTTGCCTGGAGAAACTTATGGACAGAGGAGCCTGGCAGGCTACAATCCATGGAGTCACAGGGTTGGATGAGGCTGAGTGACTGAAAAACAGGAACAACAACAAGGCTACAGTTCAGCAAGGGATTGTTCTCTTCCAGCCACTGGGCTTGTAAGCATGAGAACTGGGGCTCCACCCTAGGGATTCAGAGTTCAGACTTTGACTTCTTTCTCTTCTGTGTTTGTCTCAGCATGGAAATGCTGAGTGTGTGTATGGGGTGCGAGGAGGGCAGGGGGAGTAGACAATTTGTGCCTTAATATAACTAGAATAAAAATGATCTACACAATTTGGGGAGAATTCCTATCTGCTATTCCTGCCAAACCTAAACATTGTCTAGTTTCAAGAGGATTCAGAATCACACTTTTGGAAAAATCCTAAGCATTCTTCAGTGCTTTGAGCACCTGAGGAGGTGCTTAAAAATGATTTAGACAGTGAACAGAAGTGTCTGGCTTTCTGACTTGACCCCATTTGGAGTATGAATGAGTTATGCAGAGGTCCACGATCCTGACTATGGTCGTGTCTTCTCTCCGTACAGATAGGACAGAATTGGACAATGTTACCCTGTGACTTAGGATCTGATTAAACAAATATAAGCTCTACTATGCACACGTTAGTCCACCTAAAATGGGTTTTTTTATACCTGTCCTAAGACAATCAGAATATGACTCAAACCCAAGCAAAAGCCTAGAACAGAATTAATGTTAAACATTAATATTATGTTCATATATAAAATATTTATAATGTTAAATGTAAATTATAATATTTAACATTAATGAGGAATAGACTTGCAGATCATAGAGAATTAATACATGGTCTTCTGGGACTGTAAGAAAAAAGGAGCTAAAACAGTAAAAATTAGCATTATCTGAGTCTTATCTGGGCTTCCCTGGTGGCTCAGACAGTAAAGAATCTGCCTGCAGTGCAGGAGATGCAAGAGACACGGGTTCAACCCCTGGATCGGGCAGATTCCCTGGAGAAGAGCATGGCAAACCATTCCAGTATTCTTGCCTGGAGAATCCCATGGACAGAGGAGCCTGAAAACAGGACATCCAAACCTCTAAGACAAATAATTTCAGATCAAATCTCACCTGCCTTGACAGCTGTTTCAGTCTGTTGGATGGCTATAACAGAATATCAGAGACTGAGTGGCTTATAAACAACAAAAATTTATTTCTCACAGTTTTGGAGGCTGGAAAATTCAAGATCAAAGCTCTGGCAGATTCAGTGTTTGATGAGTCTGCTGCTTTGTTCATACATGGCTGTTTTCTTTCTGTGTCCTCATGTGGCAGAAGGGGTGGGTGAGCTCTCTGGGGTCCCCTTCATAAGGGCACTGATCTCATTCATGAGGGTCCACTCTCATGAACTTATCACCCCCAAAGATCCCACCCCCAAATCCCATCACATTGGGGGTTAGGTTCCAACATGTTCATTTTAGGGGGACACAATACATTCAGTCAGGGCTTCCCTGATAGCTCAGTTGGTAAAGAATCCACCTGCAATACAGGAGACTCCAGTTTGATTCCTGGGTCAGGAAGATCCGCTGGAGAAGGGACAGGCTGCCCACTCCAGTATTTGTGGGCTTCCCTTGTAGCTCAGCTGATAAAGAATCCACCTGCGATGTGGGAGACCTGGGTTCGATCCCTGGGTTGGGAAGATCCCCTGGGGAAGGGAAAGGCTACCCACTATTCTGGCCTAGAGAATTCCATGGACTGTATAGTTCATGGGGTTGCAAAGAGTTGGACACAACTGAGTGACTTTTACTCACTTTCACATACATTCAGTCTTTAGCAACCTCCAACAAAGGTCCATCTAGTCAAGGCTACAGTTTTTCCAGTGGTCATGTATGGATGTGAGAGTTGGACTGTGAAGAAAGCTGAGCACTGAAGAATTAGTGCTTTTGAACTGTGGTGTTGGAGAAGACTCTTGAGAGTCCCTTGGACTGCAAGGAGATCCAACCAGTCCGTCCTAAAGAAGATGAGTCCTGGGTGTTCATTGGAAGGACTGATGCTGAAGCTGAAACTCCAATACTTTGGCCACCTCATGCGAAGAGTTGACTCATTGGAAAAGACCCTGATGTTGGGAAAGATTGAGGGCAGGAGGAGAAGGGGATGACAGAGGATGAGATGGCTGGATGGCATCACCAACTCGATGCACGTGAGTTTGGGTGAACTCCAGGAGTTGGTGATGGACAGGGAGGCCTGGCGTGCTGTGATTCATGGGGTCGCAAAGAGTCAGACATGACTGAGCAACTGAACTGAACTGAAAGCTGTTCTTGAGATAACATTTAAATTATTTTCTGGGGACTTCCTGGTGGTCCAGTGGTTAAGACTCCACACTTCCACTGCAAGGGAACTAGTCCTAGGGAACTTCGATCCGTAGTCAGGGAACTAAGATCCTGCATGACATGTAGTGCAGCCAAAAAAATTAATAGTCTTTTGTTCCCTGACAGTAAAACCTGAGAAATGCCTCCATTTTTTTCTCCAGGCCTTTTTTTTTTTTTGAGTTTTTTTTTTTTTTTTTTTTCCCCTCTGTAGGCCTTTGCTTAGCTCTAATGTTAATTATGGGCTTCCCTGGTGGCTTCCATGGTAAAGAATCCACCTGTACTGGAGGAGACCTGGGTTTGATCCCTCAGTTGGGAAGATTCCCCAGAGGAGGGCATGGCAACCCACTCCAATATTCTTGCCTGGAGAATCCCCATGGACAGAGGAGCCTGGCGAATTATGCCATGAAACTTTTCCAATTCCTTTTTTCCCCTTGCTAGAAAAAAAAATCTTCTCTAAAACTGAAAGTTACCTTGATTTTGATACTCATAGCAACCTCGTGTGAAATTTAGAGCCAGAAGTGTCTCACTCACGGTCTCTTGCTAGCTGTAACTGAAATGAAAATTAACTTCAGGGTTGTGACTCCAGGCCATGCCCTTTATATCGTATTTCCTTATCTAGAAGGACTGGTCTGTGGCCCTTGTGAGCACGTTAGCGGATTAGTTCTGTAACCGCTGTCACAGATGAGACCCCAGGACCCAGGACCAGTCAGCTTTGGCAAGGGGTGGGCACTCAGGAGGGACCTGGAGTGTGAATGCCCCAAGAGCAGGGCAGACTGGTGAGAGTGCTTAAAGCTGGGGTCAGGGAGGCAGTAGTCTTGGCTGGCTTTCGTCCTTTACGCTGCAGCTAAAATACTCTCTTTAAAACCTTACCAGGAAACGTGCTTATGCCTTTCCCTAGCTAAAGATCCTTTTATTTATTTATTTTTAAAGATTAAAAAAAATTTTTTTAATGTATTTATCTTTGTGCTGGGTCTTTATTGCTGCTCAGGCTTTTCTCTAGTTTTGGTGGTCAGGCTTCCCACTGAAATGACTTCTTGTTGCAGATCACGGGTTCTAGTTCTCACGGGCTCAGCAGTTGTGGCTCTTGGGCTCTAGAGCTCACTAGTTGTGGCTCAGGGCTTAGTTGCTCTGTGGCATGTGGTATCTTCCTAGACCAGGGATCAAACCCATGTCTCCTGGATGGCCGGTGGATTCTTTATCACTGAGACACCAGGGAAGCCTATATATATATATATATATATATATATATATATATATATATGGACCATTTTGAAGTCTTTTATTGAATTTGTTACAATATTATTTCCATTTTTTTTTCTGTGTTTTTATTTACTGGTCATGAGGCATGTGGGGTTCTTGGCTCTCTGACCAGGGATTGAACCCCAACCCCCTGCATTGGAAAGCGAAGTCTTAACCACTGAGCTGCCCAGGAAGTCCCTAAAGACCATTTTAAAGGGTTCTCTACTGCCTTCAGGATAAAGCCAGATTCCTTGACGCTGTCTTCAAGGCCCTCTTCACTATGGGCTCTGTTTTCCTCTATAACTTCATATCATGTAACCACTGCCACCTCTTCAGTCCCCCCATCACAACCAGTAACATATATAATGGGGACTTCAATTCATACAGAGGCAAGTGACACTGTGACCCTGCCTTCCAGATGTACCTTGGTATTCTTGACAGCAGACAGGGCTGATGGCAATCATGATGCAGAGAGATCCATGCTGTGATTGTGAAGTTCTGAGTTTTATGGAAACTCACAGGAAGGATGCCTGGGCCAGCTTTAGGAGATCAGGGAAGACTTCCCAAAGGGAGTGCCACCTAAGCTAAAACCTAGATGATGGTAATAGATGAAGAGAGTTAGGAGACAGTGTTTCAAGCAAACAGAATGGAGTGACGGCAGAAGGCAAACCAGAACACAGAGTTCAGGATCCAAAGGAATAAGGGGTAGTTGGGGAGGTAGGAAGAGATGAAGCTGAGGTAGGCAGAGCTGGTTATGCTTTTTATGGTTATGTTTTTAAGCCCTGCCAAGGAGTCCTGATGATACCTCGAGGGCTATGGGAAACCAGTGGAGTTTTAAGCTTAAACTGAGGTAAACAAGGACTTGAGGGGTGATAAAGGGATGAAGGTTTGAGTGACAAGAGATCACTAGCTTCTTCTAGCTTTGCCGAATCAACAATTATCTGTTGAAAGCAATTGCACAAAGCTCTAAACCAAACCTGGTAGGGAATACACAGAAAAGAACGCCAGAGCTTTCCCTTAAAAATCCCACAGTCTAAGAAGAGGCTTAAAACAAACAAAACAAAACCATATATATACAATGAAATATTACTCAGTCATGAATAATGAAATAATGCCATTTGCAGCAACATGAACAATATTATCATACTAAGTGAAGTAAGCCAAAGCCAAATATATGATATCACTTATATGTGAAGTCTAAAGTATGACATAAATACACTTATTTATAAAACAGAAACAGACTTACAGACATAGAAAACAAACTTAAGGTTACCGGAGAGGAAAATGCGGGGGAGAAAAGTTAGGAGTTTGGGATTGGCAGATATAGACTGAAGTGAAGAACTGAAAGTGTTAGTCGCTCGGTTGTGTCTGACTCTTTGCCACCCCATGGACTGTAGCCTGCCAGGCTTCTCTGTCTATGGAATTCTCCAGGTAAGAATACTAGAGTGGGTAGCCATTCCCTTCTCCAGGACATCTTCCTGACCCAAGGATCTAAGGTGGGTCTCCTGCATTGCAGACAGATTCTTTACCATCTGAGCTACCAAGGAAGCTCAGAAGCAGACTGTTGTGTATAAAATAGTTAAAGGACAAGGTTCTACTGTAGGGCACAGGGAACTATATTCAGTATCTTGTAAAAACGATCATGGAAAAGAATATATGTAAAACAGAATCACTTGCTATAACCTGAAACTAACACATCACTGCAAATCAACTATACTTCAATAACATAAACAAATACAACCTCAAACCCAAAACCAGGTAGCATATTAAAACTATGTTAATAGATGCACCATCCAATGGTAGCTGAATTCAAGAGAGTGAATCAGTTCAGTTGGAGTATCACCAAAGATCTCATGAGGACAATGCTCTTTGAGGCTGTCTGAAGAAAAGGAAGGGTTTCCATCACTAGTGATGGAGAACAAAGAGAGGAGGGATCAGGAAGGTCATGAGAAGGGAGGAGAAAGCAAGAGAGCAGGGAAGAGCTGCCTCATTAGACTCTTCTGAACAGGATGATGGAGGACCAAAGAGAGAGATCAGCCAGGCAGGTTGAAGCCAGAGTCCCAAGGGCCCCAAATGCCTGGCCAAGAAATTTGTAATGAAACTTTGCAAGTAACAGGAAGTACCAAAGGTGTTTAAGATCAGAAGAGCCAAAATAAGAACTTGAAGATGAATTGGCAGATTAATATATATTAATCTATTGTATATAACAGTGTTACTGAACTGGGGTTTGTGGATATATTCTCAGTGCTCGGAGAATTCTACAATAATTTTCAAATTGTGCGCTTTTATTCTAATGAGAATCTTAAAATACTATGATAGCCTAGAGTATTTGAATGACCACATTATATAACAGAATTTGGCCACTCAAATTTAATGTCCATGCCTTTACTCAAATATTAATTGAGCAGGGTGTTCTTCTACGCCCTGGGCATACAGCTATAGACAAAACAGATGAAAGTCTCCCTCTGCAAATTTGAACACTAACTGGTTATTTATCAATAATAAGAAAAAAATTTTTAGGCATCATCACGGTGTGTGGTCGTGTTTTAAAAGGAGTTCTTGGGCTTCCCTGGTGGTCCAGAGGTTAAGAATCCACCTGCCAAATGCAGGGGACGTGGGTTTGATCCCTGGTCCAGGAAGATCCCACTTGCTGTGGGGCAACTAAACTTGTGCGCCACACCTACTGAACCTGTACTCTAGAGCCCACGAGCTGCAACTGCTGAGCCCATGTGCCACAGATACTGAAGCCTGCGGGCCCTAGAGCCTGTGCTCTGCAACAAGAGAAGCCACTACGATGAGAAGCCCGTGCACCCCAACTTCAGACAACCTGTGCATATCAACAAAGACCCAGAGCAGCCAAAGATAGATAAATAAATGGCTTCTACAATTTTTTAAAAAATAAATAGAAGGAGTTCTTATCTTTCAGGGGTATGTGCTGAAATGTTTATGTATGGATTTACCTGGTGTCTAGGATCTGCTTCACAACTGCCCAGTTGGGGACTAGGGGTGGAGGAAAAGTGGATGAGAATATAAATGAAATGAAATCGCCCACGAATGGATGGTTATAGCTGAGCAAAAGGATGAAAAGGTTCACTGTGCTATTCTCCTTACTTTATGTACGCTTAATGTTTTTCACAAAAAACAAACAAAACAAGAACAAACCCTCCGCTTATGGAGTTATTTGTGCTTATGACGCATTGACAACCAAGTGAAGGCAATATGATGTCACAGCACCAGAAAAGAACAGAAGCTGTGGGACTTCCCTGGTGGCCTAGTGGTTAAGAATCTGCCTTGCAATGCAAGGGAAGTGGGTTTGATCCCTGGTCGGGGAACTAAGATCCCACATGCTGCAGAGGACTAAGCCCTAGCCACAACTACGGAGCCTGCACACTGCAACTAGAGAGTCCATACACCGCATTGAAAGATCCCACGTGCTGCAACCAAGACCTGACACAATCAAATAAATTTCTTTTTTTTAAAAGAACAGAAGTTGCAAAGTAGCTTATACAGAGATGAGTGAGGAAACTGAGACCTTACCTGGCACATGGAAGTGTCGGCGTCCTGGATCCCAAAGAACCAGTTTGAAACATGAAACCTCTTCAGGGCGCATCTTTCCTGAGTATCTTGCCTCTGCACATTTTAATTTGAAACTGCTTTGTGTTGTGTGTGCTTAGTCGCTCAGTTATGTCTGACTCTCTGAGATCCCATGGACTGTAGCCCACCAGGCTCCTCTGTCCTTGGGGATTCTCCAGTGAAGAATACTGGAGTGGCTCGCCATTTCCTCCTCCAAGGGATCTTCCCAACCCAGGGATCGAACCCAGGTCTCCCGCATTGCAGGCAGATTCTTTACTGTCTGAGCCACCTGGGAAGACCAAGAATACTGGAGTGGGTAGCCTATCCCTTCTCCAGGGGATCTTTCTGACCCAGGAATTGAACCAGGATCTCCTGCATTGCAGGTAGATTCTTTACCAGCTGAGCTACCAGGAAAGCCCTGAAACTGCTAATTAGCAAGTAAATAAGAAAGCGTTACAAATATTTGTGTGTTAGAATTAGGGGTATACTATTCAAAATCATTCAGTGACAGTTTCAAGAGTATTTGTTTAAAAAACAATGTGCTAGAACTCAAAACGTGGTCGAGAATAGTAGAATGGGTTGCCATTCCCTTATTCAGGGATCTTTTCAACTGAGGGTCTCCTGCAGTGCAGGCAGATTTGTTACCATCTGAGTCACCAGGGACGCCCAAAAAGTGGCCCACCACGCTCAAAAGAATTCAGCTAATAACAAGTGAAGCACAAACGGACAAATTTACCTAACACTAGTTTCAGCAGGACAATATACTGTCACTTTAAATTAATGTATTATAGTTTCATTAGTCTTTCATGTTTATTTTTTATGTAAAATGTTTTAGTTACAGTCATCCCCAGGTTTCTTCAAGGGATTGATTCTAGGACACCCACAGATATCAAAATCTGTGGATGCTCAAATTCCTTATATAAAATGGTATAGTATTTGCATATAACCTACACACATCTCCAGTATACCCTAAACCATCTCTAGATTACTAATTATACCTAGTACAGTGCAAATAGTGTGTGCATCGTGCGTGCGTGCTGTTGCTTCACTCTTGCCCCACTCTTTTGTGACCCCATGAACTGTAGCTCGCCAGGCTCCTCTGTCCATGAGATTCTCCAAGCAAGAATACTGGAGTGGGTTGCCATGCTCCCCTCCAGAGGATCTTCTTGACCCGAGAATTGAATCTGTGTCTCTTATGTCTCCTGCTGTAAATACAATGTAAGTGTTTTGTGGATAGCTGCCTGTGTGTGACAAATTCTCCTATTTAGCTTTTTGGAATTTTCTGGAATTTGGGGGAATATTTTTGATCTGAGTTTGATTGATTCTGTGGATGTGTGATTCGCAGATGCAACACTCATGGATATTGAACCTGCAGATATGGGGGGCTGACTGTTCCTGGTAATAACTACTACAGGTAAAAAGTTCACAATTTTAATTTTATGCCTGCTTATATTTAAATTAATGTATTACACCAACCCTGAAGGACCACAGGATTTTTCCCTCTCTGGTATAAAGTCAATATCATTTTCAGGGATACAGAGAGATTATGATGTTACAAAAACCCAGGTGAGAAAACTGCTTCAACAGAATATTGGCAGTGCAGTTGAAAATAAAAAATTAAATTCAAGAGATATTTTGGAAGTAAATCTACCCATTCTAGAGGATTGAAAATGATTTAGATATGGCGGGTGAATGAACAATATTTGGAGAAAAAAAAAGAAAAATATTTGAAGTTAGAGGACTAAAGAAACGCCATTCTCAAAAGTTGGAGAACGTTTGCAAAATTAATTTTGGACACATTGCATTTGAAAAGCCAACGTGGTAGCGAACTGGAAAGATGAAACTGGAACTTGGAAGAACCAGCAGACACACCACCCAGCAGCCCCTGGCCTCTTCACTCATCACAATGTGGATCAGTCTGAGCATGCAAACCACACACAGAGCTGAAAGCAAGGCCAGTTCCCCAAGACCAGAGATCCACAAGTCCTAAATGGGAAGATGCCAGGGCCAGCAGAACCCTGTGGCCAGGACCACGTGTGGGGTGGGACAAAGGGCTCCAAGGCTCCCCCTTCCCCTGCTCCAAGCCCGAGGGAGTTATCACTTGAAGGCATTTGTATCTGCCTTCTGTTTTTTGGTTCAGATTACAAACGGTAAACAACCAAAAGAAGTTTCCGGTTTGAAAATTAGAGACCATCTGTTTCTCATTCTATTTTCCCTCTCTTCTCTGATTTCTTTTCTTCCCTCCCTCTCCCCCACCCTAAGAACACAGCTCAGCTGGGAGCATTGTAACCTCATTTGACTATCTTCGCTTTAATGGGAATGTCAGGTTTGTTACTGGGATTAAATGAAAGAATTCCTTGTTCCCACTCAAAACAAGGTGTCTTGGATTGTTCAATCAAAACTATTTGTTTTTCATGAAAATGAGAGTTTTTCTATTTAACTTATAAATAAATCTAAATAAAATAATAAACAAAATCATGTCTGATTAAGCCATTTGCAATCTTGTTGAAGGTCATGCATGAAGTTCATCTTAATATCTTGTTAAAAGCCTCACTAAAATTTAACCAAAGGATAAGCGCTGACTTTTAAATCAGTTAAAGATAAAAATGAAATATTGAACTGGCTAAATTGGAAGCAACTGTGTTGCCAGAACTGTTTCACTCCTGGGATTCAGAAGTGGGCAGGCTTGCTTTAGAATATGACGCTATTGCCCTGTAGTCTGGTGTTACAGGTCCCTCTTGTGTTGGTTGCTAACATTGTCTTGTTTCTGCCCCTAGAACATGAATGATTCTACATGTGAGTTCATCAGCTTATTGCAAGATATCCACATCATCATCTCTGACATCACCATTGTCCTCGTGGTCACCATCAGCATCATGGAAAAACAGTGTAGGGCACTTCAAAACCACATGCTTTGGAACTAGACAGATCTGGTTTCGAATTCTTCCCTCTCCACTGTGTTACCGTGGGTGCTTTACTAGCATGTTTGTATGTCAGTTTCTGCACTGATTTAAGTGAAAGTGATTATGATACCCACATAGGCGTCTTCAGGAGAAACTAGGGTAAAGTATTGTTGGGGTGCAGCCTGTAAGCCCTAGTAGTTGCCCAGCCTTAAGGCGAAGAAAGGGTCTAGAGACAGAGACATCCATGGCTTATTGGATGAGACCTTACATATAAGAAGCAGGTTCCTGGAGCAACTCCCTATCGAGTGCAGCAGACGGCAGGCAGGACATGGCAGCAATCTTTGTCACTTCAGGGAGGAGGCTACCATTTTAGGGGGAATTGATATCAGGTTGGCTCATCAATTACCACGGAAATCAGAGGGTGGGGCAGGGGTCAAGCACATAGGCAGTTACTAATGAAGCCCCATAATTATGAGGATTGAAGCAGGGATTGATCAAGCAGGGGATGTACAGAGAGCAAGAGACAAACCATCTTCAATGGACTGACCATACAAATTTGGAAAGTATCTGATATTGAGGCTCAAAAAATATTACTCCCTTGGGACTTCCCTGGAGGTCCAGTGGCTAAGACCCCATGCTTCTAGTGCGGGGGGCCCAGGGTTCCATTCCTGGTCAGCTAACTAGATCCCACAGGCCGCAACCAAGAGTTCATATGCCGCAACTACAGATGCTGCCTGCTGCAATGAAGACTGAAGATCCTGTGTGCTGCAACTAAGACTTGGAGCAGCTAAATAAATATTAAAACAAAATATTCTTCTGTCTCTAAGGAAGACAGAAATTCTGGAAAAGATAGAGTGAAGATGTGATGGTAGAAAATTGGATATGTTGGGAACTTATCAAAGGCCTGAGTACTCTTTAAGCAACTTACAAAGTAACAAAGCAACCAAATTAAAAAAAAAAAGAATCAGTCACTGGCACTATTTTTCCTCAACATTTTGCCCAGCAAGTTACCTTTGGCTCACTCTCTGTCTTTCCAACTCCTTGCCTTTACTGTCCCTACTCTGGAGGGTGGAAGGTCCCATCGTTTCCTCTGGTTGTTGACATCTGGCACGTGTCTGTTTCTTCCGTCCCATAACCTTGCTTATAGCAAGTCCTCACATCAAAATACAAACACATTTTCTTGAGATTAGTCAGGAGAGTTGTGTGTACAAAGTATTCAGCAAGGCCTTACTGCTTATACATTATCATGCTCCTGCTCAAAACCAAGGATTTCTCCTCCCTCTGAATTCATGTAGATCTTACATAAAAAACTCAGTTAACCCTGAGAGTACAGCATCTTGCTCTGATGTAGGTATCTCAGGATCCTCGGGGCTGTCTCAATTCCTCTTTGAATTTCTACCTACAAGCACAGGCTTCACCAGAAGTCAGCTTTCAGTCCAGTTCAGTTCAGTCGCTCAGTCATGTCCGACTCTTTGCAGCCCCATGAATTGCAGCATGCCAGGCCTCCCTGTCCATCACCAACTTGTCAGCTTTAATAAATATCAAATTGAATTGTGTATCTTGCTTGCCTAAGGAGACTCGAAATGTTTCGAAATATTTCGAAAACAGAAACTTTATCCTCTAGATCTTTGTACTTTCTTTTCTCACCTCTAACCCCACTATGGTGCTCAAGAAATGACCAATAAACACTTGATAATATTTATAGTGAGCAATAGAACACAGCAGACATAGAATTTCAGTGTTATAAGGAATCTTCACGGGCATCCAGCCTAGGTCTGAATTCTGTGATAAACGTCCAGTCAAAGGCCATTCTCCCTTTGCCAGTATGAGTCTCATTCTCAGATTCTATGGCTTATCAGGGCACAGTCATTTCACTTTTTTTAAAATTTGTTTTTTAAAATTTTTGGCTGCACCCCACAGCACGTGGGAGCTTAGTTCCCGGACCAGGGATCAAACCCATATCCCTTGCGTTGGAGGGCAGAATCTTAACCACTGGTCCACCAGGGAAGCCCCAGGGAAGCCAACTCAGAAAGAAAGCCTCTTTACATTGAGCTATGACTTGTTTCCCTTCAGCTTTCATCTTTGTTCTAAAAACCTATCTACAGGAGGAATACCAACACTTTTTAAGAAATTTATTTTATCAAAGTATAGTTGTATACCAAAGTGATTTAGTTACATATGTATACACACACACACACACACATATACACACATATATACTTTTTCATATTCTTTTCCATTATGGTTTATCACATGATATTAAATACAGTTCTCTGTGCTATACAGTAGGAACTTGTTGTTTACCTATTATAAATAGAATAGTTTGCATTTGCTAATTCCAAACTCCCACTCCATCCCTCCCCCACCACCCCTCCCCCTTGGCAACCACAGATAAGTTTATTAGGTAAACAAAACACTTTAAAGTCCACTGTTTACAGGACACCCCATCCTATACTCAAAGAGAACTTTTGAATCTGTTTTTTTCCTTGGTAAAAACTTCATGACATGACACAATTTTCACTTTTTTGTCACCCTGGTCTTCCTGATTCTTCACCTGGCACTGGTTCACTTCACTTGGTTCTTCACTTCCCTTGGGATTGGTTATAATGATCATTATCTTTAATGGAGAATTGACTCTGTGTCGGGCATTGTGGTGAACTGCTTACAAATATTGTCTCTTTTAATTCTCCTAAACTCGTGAGGTAGGTATTATTATCACAGGTAAGGACACTGAGGTTCGGTGAGGATAAGTCGCCTGTCTGAACACTGAAGAGCTGAGATGGAACTGGAATCCGGAAATGTCTGCTCCCCGGGCCCAGACCATGTTTACTGCGCCCCACTGTCTCTCCAAGTGAAATTGGATCCATCTGCTCAGACCTGAGTTTGTTTTTCATCTGGACTGGACTGTTTTTGCCTATTTTCCCTCCCAATTCCGTTTCCCCTCTCATTTTTAGAGTTAAAGAAATCTACTTGCCTCCTAATGTGGATTAATTTCTTTCCCTCTGGATGTTCCAGTTACCCTGGCAACATGGCCAAAGAAATAAAGGAAGTGAGAAAGCGCCTGCAGGTGAGGGGGAGTCCACAGGGACACAAGTCGAGTTCCTTGGCAGAAGTTCAGATTCCAGGGACTTCCCTGGTGGTTCAGTAGCTAAGAATCACTGCTCCCAATGCAGAGGGCCCGGGTTTGATCCCTGATCGGGGCACTAGATTCCATATGCCACACAACTAACAGTTTGCATACAGCGATTATTAAAGAGCCTGCACGCTGCAAGGAAAATCAAAAATCCTGTGTGTTGCAAGTAAGACTCGGCACAGCCAAATAAAGATATGTAAATAAATATTAAAGAAAAAAAGTTCAGATTCCAGATATTGGTGGCCAAACATCAGGGGAGGTGGACTACATTTTGTCTAAAGAGGCAAAACCAAACTAAACCAAAGCAATGGTAAAGCCATATGTGATGCCAAGTGTTACTACCCAAAAGTGAAGTGAGAAAATGAGACCTGAGGTCAGAAAGATTGGGGATGGAGTATAGAGCGGGCCAGGGTGAGAGGCTCAGGAGAGAGACTGTCAACAAAGGAAGAGGAATAGAATGTCCAGTTTCTAGGGCAGAGGTGGGAACTCAGAGTCAGACCTGATAATCATCTAAGCACCCAGGGCAAATCTGACTAGAAATAGGGGAAGCAGTGCCTTTTTTTGGACCTGGTTTTAGTTATAGATTTTTTTTTCCCCTCTAGAGCTTTTCTGAAATGCCTACTCAAATAATTAACATTTTCAACCACCTGATTCATTTGGCAGAAGCAGAACCCCAAGTGCCAGTGTGCAGATGCAACCCTGTGCCTTCTCTACTGCGAAGTGCAGCTGTTGAAACGTTTATCGTGGGCTTGCCACCTTGCAAACGCTGGGAGGTAGCGAGCTTCTCTTTTTCTTGCTCTTTAAAATAGTGACGTCTTTGACCTACATCTAGCATTCTGGGTGACACATATGTGCCAAATGTTCAGATTTTAAGGAGAATTTGAGATGAGGGATACAGGAAAACAGCAGAGAGAGGGAGGAGGGATGGAGATAGAAAGAACAATTTCCTAATTCATAAAATTATCAAATAAGTACTATATATTTTATTGTGGTAAAATACAACCTGAAGCATATATAATCTGAAATATACATACAATAAAAACTCAATGACATTTTGGACCATTTTAAAGTGTACAGTTTGCTGACATTAAAATAGTTAACTTTGTTGGGCAAACATCAGCACCACCTTCACTTCCAGAACGTTCTCATCTTCTCAGACTGAACCTCTGTACCTACTAACTTAAACAATAACTCCCCCTTCTCTCTACCCTGACCCCTGGTAACCACCATTCTCCTTTCTGTCTGTGAACTTGACATTTCCACTGCTTCACATAATTGAAGTCATACAGTATTTGTCTTTTTGTGTCTGACTTATTCTACTTGGCATAATGTCTTCAAGGCTCATCCATGTTGTAACCCACTCCAGTATTCTTGCCAGAGAATTCCATGGACAGAGGAGTCTGGTGGGCTACAGGTCCATGGGATCATAAAGAGTTGGATGCGACTGAGTGACTCAACTGAACTGAACTGAGTGACTAAAACTTTCACTTCCCTTTTCAAGGCTGACTAGTATTCCATTGTATGTACATACCACTTTTTCTCTGCACCTTCATCCACAGAAACACATTTTTTTCTGAGGCAGAAAAATAGTGAGGTAGGAGATTGATATGTTCTAGGTTAGACATTTACAACTGGCCTCTATGGGCTTCAGGCTGGGTACTTACAACTAGCTTCCTGTTTGTATTTCTTGAGACAGGAGATAGATGGGCTCCAGTTAAGGCATTTACAATCATTTACCTTCTATTTGCCCTCCAAAATGGAAGTAACAACAGGCTAAATAGCCAGTCTTTTGTCTCTTGTGAATGCCTTAAGATAATAGTCATGGCAAGGACAAAGAGGGGAAAAACCCTGTTAGGATAAAAGGGATCTCTACTCTCCCTTTTTTGGGGATAAGGGAGATACTACACATGTGCAGAAAGGCTCCTTGGGGTCAAAAGTCAGGGGATAATTCCAGGACATAAGCCTGGAAGACGTAAGCCTTCCCACAGCCTTTACTTCGAGATCCATCTTGGCTGAGGGGTCCGTGTGCGCCTCAGGGGAAAGTCCTGAGACAAATTAGTTGGGGGTTGGGGGATAAAGCAAGAGATTAGCCTGTAGGAAGACAAAGACCCAGAAACTTCCCTCTTATAAAGGATTTAAGCTTCCCAAAGTCTTGACTCTCTCTGAGTTCACCTGTGAGCCTTTTTGCATGTACTTTTCTTTTCCATAAACTTAAAAAATTTTTTAAAATTCATTTGTTTCATTCTTTGCTGTGCTGGATCTTCACTGTTGCACAGGCTTTTCTCTAGTTGGGGCGTCTCACTGCGGTGACTTCTCTTGTGGAGCACAGGGTCAGCAGCTGTGGGGCGTGGCCTTAGTTGCTCCAAGGCACATGGGATCTGCCCGGACCAGGGATTGAATTCTGGTCTCCTGCACTGGCAGGTGGATTCTTTATCACTGAGCCACCAAAGAAGCCCTCAATAAGCTTATTACTTTGCCTTCTGCCTCCCCCACTGAATTCGTTCTTGACCAGGCAGGCAAGGATAAGGGACTCAGGCCCTAACTTCTGGCCCCTGTGGTCCAGGGGTTAGGACACCCAGTCTGATAAACTAAGACCTTACTTCTAGCTAATGCTTGCTGCTGCTTGCTGCAAGATGCTGTATACTGCTGTGTGCATCTGAAATCAAGCCTAGCTTTGTGCTATTATTCTGTCAACTGAAAAAAAATGACAACCTAAAAGTTGAGAATTATGTTTTATCAGTGAACATTCTGAGGATGTACGCCTGGAAGACACCCTCTCAGATAGCTGAGGGGCTGCTCCAAAGAGGTAAAGGAGGAGCCAGGATGAATGGGAGTTTTTGCAACAAAAACCGGTAGTCAAAACATCAAAAGATTAAACAAAAAACAAATATCTCAAGTTAGTGAGTTTAGTGCTTTTCTATTAATATGTATGGCAAGATGCAAGAGTGTGGGCTTAATGAAGCTGCTCCTTTGATATGCACCTCAATATCTAGGGCCAGTATCCAGTTCTTTACCAACGTGAATCCCCTCAAGCTGCACAGTTGAGGGTGACTGCTGTGGCTGACTGGCTTGGCTTGATGGTAGGCAGCTTCTTTGTCTCCATCCCAAGTACCCTCAGGGCTCACCAACCCAGTGGCTGCAGTGGCTGATGGCTTGATGGCCGCAGCATCTTCTGTTTGCTGATGTGGCAGGTGGCATTCTTTGTCCACAGCAGTGAATGTGACTGCCATGGTGCTGGGGCACGTGGCAAGGGGGATGTTTGGTTATCTGTGGTTATGTAATAAACCGCTCCCAAAACTCAGGGGGTAGAAACAACTATTTATTCCCTTCTGATTATGCAATTTGCACATGGTAGGGTCGGCATGTCTCTGGTCCTGCAGTGCTGGCTGGAAGGTCCAGAGAGGCCTCACTCATATGTCTGGTGCCTTAGCTGGTGACGCTGAAATGGCAGGGGCTTGCCTGGGTCTCTTGCTTTCATCTCCCACAGCTCTACTCTCTCCATATGGCCTCTATCTCCAGCAGGCTAATCAGACTTCTTTCATGGTGGTGGGCTTCCAAGAGGAGGAAGCCACCAGTCTTCAGAAGGCCTAGGACGAGGACTGGCACGGTGTCACTTCTGCTGCCTTTATTGAGACCAGCCCAGATTCAATGGAATAGGAATTAGGCCCCACCCCATGAAGGGCTGATAGGAAATGTTGGTGGCCTACAACAGGGAAAGAAAATGTAAAAAGATCTGTTTTGTTTTTGTTTTTTTTTCCTAAAGGAGTTCATGGTCTCACCTTCCTGTGGATAAGATAACATGAAACCATTAGGTGTCATTCCAGGGGCTCTGGAAAGCTCCAGTACTATAGTTCTTTATGTCTTAGTACAGAGAAGAATTCAGTGAGAGCAAGGTGATAGATAAGAAGTGATTTATTAGAAAAGGATGCTTGTGAGGCTTGCAAGTAAAGAGGCGAGAAATGCTGCACCCTGAGAACTTAGTGGGCTACAGTTTTATAATCAAAGGAAAAGTGGGGAGGGGGAGAAGACTATCTTTCTTTTTTTTTTTTTTTGAAAGGCATGGATGGATTTTATTTATTACCCTATATCTACAATTTAATTTGAGGTAAAATATAAGCAACACATAAAAATGCCTATTTCTGCTACCATGTAATATAATTCTCCATTGTGAATATTGTGATAAAGCTAATGAAAACTCTATGCCATCACATACTCTAGCTCTTCGTATAGCTGGTATTTTACATCTCTTACTGTTGGTGAAATCTCAATACATGTAAGATTCTCCTACAGATGGCGCAGAATGTCAGAGGGTGCCTGGTCAGCTGACGGACCCCTCGCTGCCCACACTGGGCCTCAGGGTCACCGGTTCAACCGCAGAGTAAAGAAGGCAACGAAACCCCCCTCCCCAAGTTCTGAGCCGAGCTGGGGTGGTGACTATCTTTCTTAAGTAGGCATCATGTTTTCATTATCAGCCCCTTCTCCAGGTTGAGCAGGGGAGTTTTCTTGTCCCTACATGGTCAAGCTGGGTCCACAAATTATTGTTTTTTATGTGTGCAGAGCATGTCCTAGGAATCATTAACTTACTGCGTACATTGGGCAGGCTGTGGTCTCAGGTCACCATTGTTTTATTGTTTAGGGGCATGTTCCATACACCAGGGCTTCTGGTGTATGATTTTGTTGCCAAGCAAGCCTGCTTGGTTTTGTGGTTAAGCAAACCTGCTTTCGTGAGTAATCATTAACTTACAGGGGTCGCCCATATTTTTTCTACTTATAATCCCCTAGTGGGATGAACTATCTACTCACCTACTTTGTCCCTTCACTCTGTCCCTATCAAACAGACACTTTGAACAGAGTAGAAAAAGTCCCCGAGCTCTGTGTCAGCTCCCTTGGGAAACAACACGCAGGACTTGATCCCTGTGAAGTCCTGTGTCCAGCTATTGGTTTAGGGAGATTTCTGCTCACCTAATATTGCTTCGAGTACCAGAATCTTTCCTTTGGAATGTGGTGCCTACCTTGTGGAATGTTTGAAGCAGTAAAGGAACAGAGAGCTAGGATTCATTGTGTTTGACAAACAAGTTCTATGAACTGTGCTCTTTCAGTTTTTTCCTAATGCTTGTTGAATAATTTTTTTTTCTTTTGGCCACACTGGGTCTTCATTGCCTTGTGCGGCCTTTCTCTAGCTGTGGAGCATGGGCTCTAGAGCTCACTAGTTGCGGTGCACAGGTTCAGATGTTCTTAGGCATGTGGGATCTCCGTTCCCTGACCAGGGATCGAACATGTGTCCCTTGCATTGGAAGGTGGATTCTTAACCATTGGACTACTGGTAAGTCCCTTGTTAAATAATTTCTTATATGTATTTGGTTTGAGGCTTATTTTCATTTTCATCAAGGTCCCAGGTGGCTCAGTGGTAAAGAATCCAGGCTCAGTGGTAAAGAATCCATCCACCAATACACAAGAAAGAGGAGACCTGGGTTCTTCTTCCCTGGGTGGGGAAGATCCCCTGAAGAAGGAAATGGCAACCCACTCCAGTATTCTTTCCTGGGAAATCCCATGGACAGAGGAGGCTACAGTCAGTCCACGGGGTCACAAAGAGTTGGACACAACTAAGTATGCACACACATCTAGATTGGAGGGGAGCAGCTAGTCTATGCCACTTTTAAAATTCCTAGGTGGGGACTTCCCCGCTGGTCCAGGGGCTAAGACTCTGCTCCCAATGCAGGTGGCCTGGGTTCAATCCCTGGTCAGGCAGCTAGATTCCACATGCTGCAGGTAAGACCCAGCACAGCCAAAATTAAAAAATAAATTAAAAAAAAATAAGATAAAACTCCTGAGTGACTTTTACAACAGGCAGGCTCTCCTTTCACATCTCGGGCCACAATCTCCAGCTACCTTCTCTCCTCTGCTGTTGATGTTTTGTCTATCCTAAAGTCGGATTCACCTGTGCGCCAAAGTGCCCCCTTGTGGTTTTCCTTGGGCTCTGCATTCCTTGTTGTTCAGTCACTAAGTCGTGCCTGACTCTGCGACCCCACGGACTGCCACGCACCGGGCTTTCCTGTCCTTCACTATCTCCCAGAGCTTGCTTAAACTCATGTCCATTGAGTTGGTGATGCTATCCAACCATCTCATCCTCTGTCGGCCCCTTCTCCTCTGGCTCTCAACCTTTCCCAGCATCAGGGTCTTTTCCAATGAGTCGGCTCTTTGCATCAGGTGGCCAAAGTATTAGAGAGCTTCAGCTTCAGTCCTTCCAGTGAATATTCAGGGTTTATTTCCTTTAGAAATCCCTAGGGGTTGGCTTATGGGTCCCCGGAGGAGCCTGCACAAGACGCCATCAGGTTGTGGGAGGCACACATCAAAAAGAACAGTCTGTTTGCCAAGGGAATGTGTGTGTGCAGAAGTGTATAGCTCAGCATAACTGCTGCACTGAGAGAGAAATCACAGCATCTGCCAGCCAGAGAAGTCTGCTCACACTCTTTCCTGTGTCACCCTCCCTCCCAAGAACAGCTGCTATGCTTATTCCAGTCACAGTTGAACGCTTATTTTGCAAAAGAAGAGCATAGGCCTGCAACAGCCATCTGATCTAAGAGCCAACTTATACTTGAGCAAAAGATGAAAATTTCTGGTGTGATCAGCCTCAGGGAGTTGAAAGCTAAGGGATGACATTTTAATGATGTTTACATTTTCAACGAGTTTTTGTCTGAGGAAGTCTGCTTTTAACTGAGGAAATCTCCTATATGTATCAATGCAGATAAATTAATGTTCAATAGTAGTGAAAACCATTTAATGAAACCCATAGCAGATTTTGAGATTGCATTTCTGTTATATTCAAAGGCCTGTGCTGAATAATGTAGGAGTTTGAGAGATGCCCTACTGAAGCCCGATTTTGTTGTTGTTTTTCCCCTATTGAGTTTAGAAATGAAAATATTGGATTTTATTTGGGTTTCTTAAGGATCCTCGTGTTGTGATCTGTTACTGTGCTAAGGATTAGAACCAGCTGATGTGTATGGGACTTTATTTATTAAAAATGCATTTACTTATTTGCTTGTTTGTTTTCAAGCATGTTTTTCATTGTGGTAAGAATATTTAACATGTGATCTACCCTCTTAACAAATAAGTAAGTGTGCTACAGTATGGCTAACTATAGGTACAAGGTTGCACAGCAGGTCTCTAGAACTTGTTCATCTTGCATAATTGAAGCTTTTTACCTACTTTCCAAATAAAGAATGTCTCACCACCTGATTCTACGAGAATTAAGTTATTAGCTACTGCCGTTACTGACCTTCAACACACTCTGAAAGGAACTCCAGGTGGAATGAGGCATTCTGTGCTCTGAGAGAACTGGCAGAATAGGGCTTCAGACAGTTAGATATTTCCAGGAGAGATTCTTAGGAACCAGGATTCTTGCATCTTCCTGAACTTAGAAAAGCACTGAAACTGAAATTGCACAACTCAGATTGGGACTTGAGTCCCCTGTCTTTTAATTAGAACCACTCACTTGGTGTCATGGACAGAGGAGCCTGGTGGGCTACAGACCACTGGGTCACAAAGAGTCAGACACAACTGAAGTGGAGCATGCATGCACACTTAATGAAACTCAGGTTCTTTTCTTTATGTTTCGTTGCAGAAAGAATTCAGTGAGAGACGGTGATAGGTAAGAAGTAGGTCTTTTAGGGAGATGCACATTCTATAGACAGAATGTGGTCTGTTTCATAAGGCAAGAGTGGCCCTGAAATACCGGGTGGTTGGTTTTAAGGGTTTGGTAATTTCATAGGCTAAGAAGCAAGGGGATTTTTTTCAATTATTTTGGGGAAGAGGTGGGATTTCCAGGATTTGGGCCACTGTCCACTTTTTGCCTTTTATGGTCAGCCTCAGGACTGTCATGATGCCTGTGGGTGTGTCATTCAGCACATGCTAATGTAACACCATGAGTACATAATGAGGCTCAAAGTCTACTGGGAGTCAAATCTCCTGCCATCTTGGGCCTAACAGGTTCTAACCAATTCTTTTGTTGTATCCACAACAGCTCTGTCATTCTTTTAAAGGTGGTGCCCTGTCCCCTTCCCTCCTGTTTCAAAACCATTAGCTGAACTGCCTGTTTCTTGTGACTAGCAGCAAGGCTCCAGAGGTGTGCTTGATTGCATTCTCTCTCCCTCTCCTTTTCTGAAGCAATTAAAGCACATAATGAAAGACATAGGTGAGTCTTCCCTCTCAGACTCCTAATCCACGACTTCTTAGAATCAACCACAGACATTGTTTTCTCCTTCAAGATTATCCCCACTTAAAAAAAAAAAACAAAAACATAATTGGTAGCAGAGTCTTTTTCTGTATTTGGTTTCTTAATATGACATTTTCAAAATCTTTCCATGGACATACTAGTTCAGTTCAGTTCAGTCACTCAGACGTGTCCAACTCTTTGTGACCCCATGAATCACAGCACGCCAGGCTCCCTGTCCATCACCAACTCCCGGAGTTCATCCAAACTCATGTGCATTGAGTTGGTGATGCCATCCAGCCATCTCATCCTCTGTTGTCCCCTTCTCCTCCTGCCCCCAATCCCTCCCAGCATCAGGGTCTTTTCCAATGGGTCAACTCTTTGCATGCGGTGGCCAAAGTATTGGAGTTTGAGCTTCAGCATCAGTCCTTCCAATGAACACCCAGGCAGACATACCACCTTATTCTATTAAAGAGCTACATTTTATTATATTGCTTTATCACAGGGTATATAACTGTTTCCAGTCGCATATTACTAAAGATGCTACAATTAATATTCTTGTACATGCATGGTTGAGCACATATATATCTGAAGGATCAACCCTAGAACTGAAATTGCCGCATAAAGAGAAGATATCTTTTCACTCTTGATGATCTTGCAAATTTAGCAAGATTTAGCAAGATTTGTATCAAATTATCCTCTCAAAAATGAAGTATAGAAATACTCATACATTGCATTATCCATTTTTTTTTTATCTTTGGGAATGTAAATTTAAAATGATGTCTAATAGTTTTAATTTGCATCTACTTTATTTGGAAGGTATACTAATAAAAGCAACAAGTAGTTAAGTAAGCATTTAAAAAATACTTTGTATATATTTGAACACCTTTTTAAATACTTAACAGACATCTGTAATTATTCTGTAATTTCATTCTTGTCCTTGTCTATTTTCTATTAAGGAGATTAGACTTTGCATATAATGTGAATTGAAAATATTTCCCCTAAGCTGTAATCCGTTTTTCAACTTTATGGCCCTTTTAAAATGCAAATTAAAAAAAAAAGTAAAGTTTATGACTTAAAAAAATTAAGGACTTCTGCTTTCAAGTTCTGCATGTAGGGAGCTTAGAAGTTGCCACTTCATGCTAAGGGGAAGGTTCATAGCAATACAAGCCTACTTCAAGAAACAGGAGAAAAATCAAATGAATAACCTAACTCTACACCTAAAGCAACTAGAAAAAGAAGAAATGAAGCATCCCAGGGTTAGTAGAAGGAAAGAAATCATAAAAATCAGGGCAGAAATAAATGCAAAAGAAACAAAGGAGACCATAGCCAAAATCAACAAAGCTAAAAGCTGGTTCTTTGAGAAGATAAATAAAATAGGCAAGTCATTAGCCAGACTCATAAAGAAAAAAAGGGAGAAGAATCAAATCAACAAAATTAGAAATGAAAATGGAGAAATCATAACAGACAACACAGAAATACAAAGGATCATAAGAGACTACTATCAGCAACTATATGCCAATAAAATGGACAACTTGGAAGAAATGGACACTTTCTTAGAAAAGGATAACTTTCCAAAACTGAATCAGGAAGAAATATAAAATCTTAACAGACCCATCACAAGCACAGAAATCAAAATTGTAATCAGAAATCTTCCAACAAACAAAATCTCAGGACCAGACGGCTTCACAGCTGAATTCTACCAAAAATTTAGAGAAGAGCTAACACCTATCCTACTCAAACTCTTCCAGAAAATTGCAGAGGAAGGTAAACTTCCAAACTCATTCTATGAGGCCACCATCACCCTAATACCAAAACCAGACAAAGATGCCACAAAAAAAGAAAACTACAGGCCAATATCACTGATGAACATAGATGCAAAAATCCTTAAAAAAATTCAGGCAAACAGAATCCAACAACATATTAAAAAGATCATATATCATGACCAAGTGGGCTTTATCCCAGGGATGCAAGGATTCTTCAATATTCTCAAATCAATCAATGTGATACACCACATTAGCAAATTGAAAGATACAAACCATATGATTATCTCAATAGATGCAGAGAAAGCCTTTGACAAAATTCAACATCCATTTATGACAAAAACTCTCCAGAAAGCAGGCATAGAAGGAACATACCTCAACATAATAAAAGCCATATATAATAAACCCACAGCAAACATTATCCTCAATGGTGAAAAATTGAAAACATTTCCCCTAAAGTCAGGAACAAGACAAGGGTGCCCACTCTCACCACTATTATTCAACATAGTTTTGGAAGTTTTAGACACAGCAATCAGAGAAGAAAAAGAAATAAAAGGAATCCAGATTGGAAAAGAAGAAGTAAAACTCTCACTGTTTGCAGATGACATAATTCTCTACATAGAAAACCCTAAAGACTCCACCAGAAAATTACTAGAGCTAATCAATGAATGTAGTAAAGTTGCAGGATATAAAATTATCACACAGAAATCCCTTGCATAACCATACACTAACAATAAGAAAACAGAAAGAGAAATTAAGGAAACAATTCCATTCACCATTGCAACGAAAAGAATAAAAAACTTAGGAATAAATCTACCTAAAGAAACAAAAGAACTATATATAGAAAACTATAGAACACTGATGAAAGAAATCAAAGATGACACAAATAGATGAAGAAATATACCATGTTCATGGATCAGAAGAATCAATATAGTGAAAATGAGTATACTACCCAAAGCAATCTATAGATTCAATGCAATCCCTATCAAGCTACCAACAGTATTTTTCAGAGAACTAGAACAAACAATTTCACAATTTGTATGGAAATACAAAAAACCTTGAATAGCCAAAGCAATCTTGAAAAAGAAGAATGGAACTGGAGGAATCAGCCTGCCTGACTTCAGGCTATACTACAAAGCAACAGTCATCAGGACAGTATGGTACTGGCACAAAGACAGAAACATAGATCAATGGAACAAAATAGAAAGCCCAGAGATAAATCCACACACCTATGGACACCTTATCTTTGACAAAGAAGGAAAGAATATACAATGAAGAAAAGACAATCTCTTTAACAAGTGGTGCTGGGAAAACTGGTCAACCACTTGAAAAAGAATGAAACTAGAATACTTTCTAACACCATACACAAAAATAAACTCAAAATGGATTAAAGACCTAAATGTAAGACCAGCAACTATAAAACTTCTAGAGGAAAACATAGGCAAAACACTCTCTGACGTAAATCATAGCAGGATCCTCTATGACCCACCTCCCAAAGTAATGGAAATATAAGCAAAAATAAACAAATGGGACCTAATTAAACTTAAAAGCTTTTGCACAATGAAGGAAACTAATAAGCAAGGTGAAAAGACAGCCTTCAGAATGGGAAAAAAATAATAGCAAATGAAGCAACTGACAAAGAATTAATCTCAAAAACATACAAGCAACTCCAGCTCAATTCCAGAAAAATAAGTGACCCAATAAAAAAAATGAGCCAAAGAACTAAACAGACATTTCTCCAAAGAAGACATACAGAGGGCTAACAAACACATGAAAAGATGCTCAACATCACTCATTATCAGAGAAATGCAAATTAAAACCACAATGAGGTACCATCTCATGCCAGTCAGAATGGCTGCTATCAAAAAGTCTACAAACAATCAATGTGGAGAGGGTGCGGAGAAAAAGGAATCCTCTTACACTGTTGGTGGGGATGAAAACTAGTACAGCCACTATGGAGAACAGTGTGGAGATTCCTTAAAAAACTGGAAATAGACCTGCCATATGACCCAGCAATCCCATTGCTGGGCATACACACTAAGGAAACCAGAACTGAAAGAGACACGTGTGCCCCAATGTTCACTGCAGCACTGTTTACAACAGTCAGGACATGGAAGCAACCTAGATGTCCATCAGCAGATGAATGGATAAGAAAGCTGTGGTACATATACACAATGGAATATTCAGTTCAGTTCAGTCGCTCAGTCGTGTTCGACTCTTTGCAACCCCATGAACCGCAGCACGCCAGGCTTCCCTGTCCATCACCAACTCCCGGAGTTCACCCAAACCCATGTCCATTGAGTCAGTGATGCTATCCAACCATCTCATCCTCTGTCATCCCCTTTTCCTCCTGCCCTCAATCTTTCCCAGTATCAGGATCTTTTCAAAGGAGTCAGCTCTTTGCATCAGGTGGCCAAAGTATTGGAGTTTCAGCTTCAGCATCAGTCCTTCCAGTGAATTTTCAGGACTGATTTCCTTTAGGATGGACTGGTTGGATCTCCTTGCAGTCCAAGAGACTCTCAAGAGTCTTCCCCAACACCACAGTTCAAAAGCATCCATTCTTTGGCGCTCAGCTTTCTTCACAGTCCAACTCTCACATCCATACATGACCACTGGAAAAACCATAGCCTTGACTAGATGGACCTTTGTTGGCAAAGTAATGTCTCTGTTTTTCAATATGCTATCTAGGTTGGTCATAACTTTCCTTTCAAGGAGTAAGCGTCTTTTAATTTCATGACTGCAGTCACCATTTGCAGTGATTTTGGAGCCCAGAAAAATAAAGTCAGTCACTGTTTCCCCATCTATTTGCCATGAAGTGATGGGACCAGATGCCATGATCTTAGTTTTCTGAATGTTGAGCTTTAAGCCAATTTTTTCACTCTCCTTTATATTACTCAGCTATTAAAAAGAATGCATTTGAATCAGTTCTAATGAGGTGGATGAAACTGGAACCTATTATACAGAGTGAAGTAAGTCAGAAAGAAAAACACCAATACAGTATATTAACACATATATATGGAATTTAGAAAGACAGTAACGATGACCCTATATGTGAGACAGCAAAAGAGACACAGATGTAAAAACAGACTTTTGGACTCTGTGGGAGAAGGCGAGGGTGGGATGATTTGACAGAATAGCATTGAAACATGTATATTATCATATGTGAAATAAATCACCAGTCCAGGTTCGATGGATGAGACAGGGTGCTCAGGGCTGGTGCACTGGGATGACCCTGAGGGATGGGATGGGGAGGGAGGTGGGAAGGAGGGTCAGGATGTGGAACACATGTACACCCATGGCTGATTCATGTGAATGTATGGCAAAACCCACCACAGTACTGCAAAGTAATTAGCCTCCAATTAAAATAAATTAAAAAAAAAAAGAAGTTGCCACTTCATCCTAGCAAGTAAAAAGTTGAACAGACTGAAAAATCAGTAACATTTCTAGAATCTGAAAGCAGCAGGAGGACACAAGGTAAACTGCAGGTTGGAGAGACAGTCAAATGAATACAGGAAGTCCCAGCTTCCCCAAACAGACTCACAAATGGAAATCACCTGGAAGCCAGCACAAGCATTGGAAAACCAGCACTCTAATTGGCAAATTGCAGGAGGCTCCGCGTGAACCAGTCTGAGAATTAAAAACTCTAGGAAAACCCAGTCATAGGGGGACCTTCGCAATATTGTAAGTTTATCTCCAGGAGCTTGACCATGTTCTCATAGTAAATTTTGGAGAAAAATCCCCTAGTGCTTCGGGCTGGGGGAGAGGAAAAGGAACCATTTAAAATAAGCCAGAGGAATTTACTCTTCTGAGTGCCAAAGAATTGATGCTTTTGAACTGTGGTGTGGAGAAGACTCTTGAGAGTCCCTTGGAGAGCAAGGAGATCAAACTAGTCAATCCTAAAAGAAATCAACACCGAATATTCACTGGAAGAACTGATGCTGAAGCTGAAGCTTCAATACTTTGGCTAACTGATGCGGAGAGCCGACACAGTAGAAAAGACCCTGATGCTGGGAAAGGTTGAGGGCAGGAGGAGAAGAGGGCAACAGAGGATGAGATGGTTGGATAGCATCACGGAATCAATGGACACGAGATTGAGCAATGAGATGGTGAAGGACAGGGAAGCCTGGCGTGCTGCAGTCCATGGGGTGGAAAAGAGTCAGATGTGACTTAACATCTGAACACCAATGCTACTCTTGCTTTCAGGCGAAACTAGTTAACAAGCGCTTAACCTTCAGGGTATTCTTAGAGCCTAAGTGACCTGGGGGAGGAAACACCCAACACCAGCTCACTCCACCATCCTCTACCTCTTAAGAGGGGAAAAGGAAAACCTGAGAAAGTCTTGTGAAGCTGACAGTCCAGAGGCATGGGCTCACTAAAACACTGAGACTTTGTTACAGGACTGTAGGAAGTTTCCCCTCAATCCATTCCTCACCACCACATTACAGAAGGCCTTTTACACAGTGCTTTAGGACAACTATTAAGAAAAAAACACAACGTATTAAAAAAAATGCACCAGTTGTAAGTTGAGAATTGTATCTTATTTGGCAGATAAAACTGAGGACTCTATTTAGCCTCCAGAATATCGTGTATTTGGAGTCATGATACGACCTTTCAGACTGACTCTTTCACTTAGCTATTTGCATTTCAGCTTTTTCCCAGTCTTTTCATGGCTTGATAGCTCATTTCTAGCACTGAATAATATTTCAGTATCCATTCACCTACTGAAGGACATCTTGGTTGCTTCCAATTTTTGGCAATGATGAATAAAGTTGCTATAAACTTCTGTGTGCAGGTTTTTATGTGAACGTAAGTTTTCAACTCCCTGGGGTAAATATTTACAGTGAGGTTGTTGGGTCACATGGTAAGACTACGTTTAGTTTTCTAAGAAGACACTGTCTTCCAAGTGGATGTATCATTCTGCATTCCCACCAGTAATGAATGAGAGTCCTGTTGCTCCACCTGTTAGTATTTTCATTGGAATAGCTTTAAATTTATAGATTAATTTAGGCATGCTTGATCTTTTCATTGCCTTTAGTGATTATTCAAGAATAAAATAGATCTTTTAATTTATGTAATCTTCATTTATACCCTCAAATAGCATTTGAAAATTTTCTCTGCATACTTTGGGAGACAATTCTCCAAGGGTCTGTCATGTTTCTCTGTGTCTTGGTTTCTGCCTTTGTTCCAAACTATCTTCATAAGGGTGTTTGCACAGCAAACAGCCTTAAAAGATAATGTCTTCCTTTTGAGCAAGGGCAGGCATGATCAATGTCTAATATAAAAGATTCAGGGGGCTTCCCAGGTGGCTCAGTGGTAAAGAATCTGCCAGCCAATGCAGGAGACGCAAGAGACATGGGTTCGATCCCTGGGTTAGGAAGATCCTCTGCAGGAGGAAATGGCACCCCACTCCAGTATTCTTGCCTGGGAAATCCCACGGACAGAGGAGCCTGGTGGGCTATAGTCCATGGTGTTGCAAAGAGTTAGATATTGAACTCCAGGAGTTGGTGATGGACAGGGAGGCCTGGTGTGCTGCGATTCATGGGGTCGCAAAGAGTCGGACACGACTGAGTGACTGAACTGAACTGAACTGAAGCATACACAGTGCTTTTAAAATGGGAAGCTCTTTGATAACATTTTCCATTTTCTCCATTATCTTTTAAGGCACTGTACCCTGTGCCATATTCATTGGTGCTTGGTTATATTATCCTGTGCTAGTCTATATGTTTTACACATAGCACTCAATTTCTCTAGACTGTAATGATGCCAATACCTCTAGTATTGGGCACTTTCTACTTCGTTCAGTTCAGTTCAGTTGCTCAGTCATGTCCGACTCTTCGAGACTCCATGAATTGCAGCACACCAGGCCTCCCTGTCCATCACCAACTCCCGGAGTTCACTCAGACTCACGTCCATCGAGTCAGTGATGCCATCCAGCCATCTCATCCTCTGTTGTCCCCTTCTCCTTCTGCCCCCAATCCCTCCCAGCATCAGAGTCTTTTCCAATGAGTCAACTCTTTGCATGAGGTGGCCAAAGTACTGGAGTTTCAGCTTTAGCATCATTCCCTCCAAACAAATCCCAGGGCTGATCTCCTTCAGAATAGACTGGTAGGATCTCCTTGCAGTCCAAGGGACTCTCAAGAGTCTTCTCCAACACCACAGTTCAAAAGCATCAATTCTTCAGCACTCAGCCTTCTTCACAGTCCAACTCTCACATCCATACATGACCACAGGAAAAACCATAGCCTTGACTAGACGGACCTTTGTTGGCAAAGTAATGTCTCTGCTTTTGAATATGCTATCTAGGTTGGTCATAACTTTCCTTCCAAGGAGCAAGCGTCTTTTAATTTCATGGCTGCAGTCACCATCTGCAGTGATTTTGGAGCCCCCCCAAAATAAAGTCTGACACTGTTTCCACTGTTTCCCCATCTATTTCCCATGAAGTGATGGGACCGGATGCCATAATCTTCGTTTTCTGAATGTTGAGCTTTAAGCTAACTTTTTCACTCTCCACTTTCACTTTCATCAACAGGCTTTTTAGTTCCTCTTCACTTTCTGCCATAAGGGTGGTGTCATCTGCATATCTGAGGTTATTGATATTTCTCCTGGCAATCTTGATTCCAGCTTGTGTTTCTTCCAGTCCAGTGTTTCTCATGATGTACTCTGCATATAAATTAAATAAGCAGGGTGATAATATACAGCCTTGACGTACTCCTTTTCCTATTTGGAACCAGTCTGTTGTTCCATGTCCACTTCTAACTGTTGCTTCCTGACCTGCATACAGGTTTCTCAAGAGGCAGGTCAGGTGGTCTGGTATTCCCATCTCTTGAAGAATTTTCCACAGTTTATTGTGATCCACACAGTCAAAGGCTTTGGCATAGTCAATAAAGCAGAAATAGATGTTTTTCTGGAACTCTCTTGCTTTTTCCATGATCCAGCAGATGTTGGCAATTTGATCTCTGGTTCCTCTGCCTTTTCTAAAACCAGCTTGAACATCAGGAAATTCATGGTTCACGTATTGCTGAAGCCTGGCTTGGAGAATTTTGAGCATTACTTTACTAGCGTGTGAGATGAGTGCAATTGTGTGGTAGTTTGAGCATTCTTTGGCATTGCCTTTCTTTGGGATTGGAATGAAAACTGACATTTTCCAGTCCTGTGGCCGCTGCTGAGTTTTTCAAATTTGCTGGCATATTGAGTGCAGCACTTTCACAGCATCATCTTCCAGGATTTGAAATAGCTCAACTGGAATTCCATCACCTCCACTAACTTTGTTTGTAGTGATGCTTTCTAAGGCCCACTTGACTTTACATTCCAAGATGTCTGGCTCTAGGTCAGTGATCACACCATCGTGATTATCTGGGTCATGAAGATCTTTTTTGTACAGTTCTTCTGTGTATTCTTGCCACCTCTTCTTAATATCTTCTGCTTCTGTTAGGTCCATATCATTTCTGTCCTTTATCGAGCCCATCTTTGCATGAAATGTCGCCTTGGTATCTCTAATTTTCTTGAAGCGATCTCTAGTCTTTCCCATTCTGTTGTTTTCCTCTATTTCTTTGCATTGATCGCTGAGGAAGGCTTTCTTATCTCTCCTTGCTATTGTTTGGAACTCTGCATTCAGATGCTTATATCTTTCCTTTTCTCCTTTGCTTTTTGCTTCCCTTCTTTTCACAGCTATTTGTAAGGCCTCCCCAAACAGCCATTTTGCTTTTTTGCATTTCTTTTCCATGGGGATGGTCTTGATCCCTGTCTCCTGTACAATGTCACGAACCTCATTCCATAGTTCATCAGGCACTCTATCTATCAGATCTACGCCCTTAAATCTATTTCTCACTTCCCCTGTATAATCATAAGGAATTTGATTTAGGTCATACCTGAATGATCTAGTGGTTTTCCCTACTTTCTTCAATTTCAGTCTGAATTTGGTAATAAGGAGTTCATGATCTGAGCCACAGTCAGCTCCTGGTCTTGTTTTTGTTGATTGTATAGAGCTTCTCCATTTTTGGCTGCAAAGAATATAATCAATCTGATTTTGGTGTTGACCATCTGGTGATGTCTACGTGTAGAGTCTTCTCTAGTGTTGTTGGAAGACGGTGTTTGCTATAACCAGTGCATTTTCTTGGCAAAACTCTGTTAGTCTTTGCCCTGCTTCATTCCATATTCCAAGGCCAAATTTGCCTGTTACTCCAGGTGTTTCTTGACTTCCTACTTTTGCATTCCAGTCCCCTATAATGAAAAGGACATCTTTTTTGGGTGTTAATTCTAAAAGGTCTTGTAGGTGGTCTTCATAGAACCATTCAACTTCAGCTTCTTCAGCCTTACTGGTTGGGGCATAGACTTGGATTATTGTGATATTGAATGGTTTGCCTTGGAAACGAACAGAGGTCATTCTGTCGTTTTTGAGATTGCATCCAAGTACTGCATTTCGGACTCTTTTGTTGACCATGATGGCTACTCCATTTCTTCTGAGGGATTCCTGCCCGCAGTAGTAGATATAATGGTCATCTGAGTTAAATTCACCCATTCCAGTCCATTTCAGTTCGCTGATTCCTAGAATGTCGACATTCACTCTTGCCATCTCTTGTTTGACCACTTCCAATTTGCCTTGATTCATGGACCTGACATTCCAGGTTCCTATGCAATATTGCTCTTTACAGCATCGGACCTTGCTTCTATCACCAGTCACATCCACAGCTGGGTATTGTTTTTGCTTTGGCTCCATCCCTTCATTCTTTCTGGAGTTATTGCTTCACTGATCTCCAGCAGCATATTGGGCCCCTACTGACCTGGGGAGTTCCTTTTTCAGTATCCTATCATTTTGCATTTTCATACTGTTCATGGGGTTCTCAAGGCAAGAATACTGAAGTGGTTTGCCATTCCCTTCTCCAGTGGACCACATTCTGTCAGATCTCTCCACCATGACCCGCCCATCTTGGGTTGCCTAGGTTTCATTGAGTTAGACAAGGCTGTGGTCCTAGTGTGATTAGATTGACTAGTTTTATGTGAGTATGGTTTCAGTGTGTCTGCCCTCTGATGCCCTCTTACAACACCTACCATCTTACTTGGGTTTCTCTTACCTTGGGCGTGGAGAATCTCTTCACGGCCGCTCCAGCAAAGCGCAGCTGCTACTCCTTACCTTGGATGAGGGGTATCTCCTCAGTGCCGCCCTTCCTGACCTTCAACGTGGGATAGGTCCTCTAGGCCCTCCTGTGCCCGCACAGCCACTGCTCCTTGGACATGGGGCTGGTCCTCCCGGCCGCCGCCCCTGTACCAACTTAAAATTTTTTTTTTTCCTTTTCTTTTAACTTTTTATTTTATATTGGCACATAGCCAATTAACAATGTTGTGACAGTTTTAGGTGTAGAGCAGGGTGACTCAGCCATACATTTACATGTATCCATTCTCCCCCAAACTCCCCTCCCATCCAGGCTGCCACACAACATTGAGCACAGTTCCCTATGCTAGGCAGTAGGTCCTTGTTGGTTATCCATTTTAAATATAGCAGAGTGTACATGTCCATCCCAAACTCCAAACTATCTCTTCCCCTACTAACTTCTAAGTTGACTGAATCACTCCTTGAATATACCTAACAAACCACTACTTTCAGTTTATTGGTGGATGAGTCCGAAGTCCATAAATTTTAATGAGTGTTTTGTGAGGACTGAGCTTGATGATCAATTGTATTTCATAAACTCAGGCTTCAACAAGGGACCAGATTGCTTCACTGCAGAGTATCTGGGAACCTCAGACACGTAGGGCGTCTCAGAGAGGAAGATGCAGTCTGTACACAGTGTTTTCCACTTTTACTTGGCCATACAACTTTGCTCTGGCCTCTGCCAAGAGTGACTCATATGTTCTGTAGCAGTACTACTCAGACAGTAGTTTGTAAAATGTCTTAGAAATTTTACTTTTCAAGTAATTCTTTTTTATTGTATGCTACAAAAATATCAGTCTGTCATTTAAGTTGGAAATAAAAGACGAACTGTCACTCCCCAGTTTGAGGAACATTGTTCTACAGCACATTTTGTGATATGCTGCTTGTGTATGGCACACATGGTTGGTAGCTCTTTTGAGTCCTTTGTGTTAGTCGCTCAGTTGTGTCCAGCTCTTTGTGACCCATGGACTGTAGCCCACAGGCTCCTCTGTCCGTGGGATTTCCCAGGCAAAAATACTGGAGTGGGTTGCCATTTCCTTCTCCATTTGAGTGCTTTACTGCAACTTAAATTCCTTCATTGCAACTTAAACGTGTGGGAGAGTTAACTCCCTATAGAGTGAACTTGGGATCAGCAAGGAGACAGACCGGAGGTTGGAGTTGGGCGGAGGGAGGGCAAGGCAGGTCATTTCCCCCTCCCCATCTTCTCTACACAGAATTTCTGGAGACACTCCACATGCCGAATGGACACATCTGCAAAGATCTGCTTTGTCTCACTGTGGCTTGTCATGAACAGTAGCCAGAATGCTAGCGCGGCCACGAATCTTTCCTTGTCTCATTTTTCCTGCCCTAGATTTGTATCTCACAAATTATCAAGCTCTTTATTCTAGAGAACAATAATTAACACAATTACAGGGATAATACAGTCTCTAAGCAGCTTTCACAGTGATTTTTCCATATGTAAGGATAACCATACAGATATCAGAATATGTATCTATTTTGGGCTTCTCAGGAGGCGCAGCAGTAAATAATCCACCTGTCAGTGCAGGAGATGCAAGAAACCTGGGTTTGATCCCTCGGTTGAGAAGATCCCCTGGAGGAGGAAATGGAAACCCACTCCAGTATTTTCACCTGGAAAATTCTATGGACAGAGGACCCTGGTGGGCTATAGTCCATGGGGGTCACACAGAGTTAGATGCAACTGAGTATGCATGGTCACAGTCTATTTATATCTATATATCTCTAGATCTATCTACCTACCTACTTATCTTTAGAATGTACAAGTCTAAGTTCCAGGCACCATAGCAGAATTTTTGAAGACCCCTGACTCTCATTCATTCACTGATCATGTTTTCACGGCCAACAACATGCTGTGTTTGATAGGAGCTTGGAGATGATGATGAACAAAATCGGACTGTGTGACTGAGGAGACCACCGTGGAGTGCAGGACACAGGCAGGCACGAGGCGGAAACACTGCAGTGAAGGGAGTGGGGCAGAAGTGCACACGGATATCATGGGGCACTTGAGGCTGGTCCCAAACCTGAAGGATGGGACGATGATCAGAGGGAGGCTCCACAGAGCTGCGTGGAGAATGAGTTTGCATCAGCTGCGTGGGGGTAGGGCTGCAATGCAGGATAGCAGCAGAGCACTCATGTTCAAAACACAGAAGTGGCCCAGGGACTGACATGTTCAATCAGGGACCTCAGAGTTTTTTTCTTTTTTTTTAATTTAATTTAATTTATTTTTGGCTGCACTGAGTCTTTGTTGCTGCACATGGGCTTTTTCTAGTTGCAGCAAGCAGGGACCATTCTCTAGTTGTGTGCGCTGGCTTCTTGTCATGGTGGCTTCTCTTGCTGCGGAGCACAGGCTCTAGGTGTGTTGGTTTCAGTAGTTGTGGTTCATGGGCTTAGTGTCCCCAAGGCATGTGGAATCTTTCCAGACCAGGGATTGAACCCGTGTGCCCTCTTTATTGGCAGGTGGATTCTCAACTGCTGGACCCCCAGGGACATCCGCAGAGTTGTTTGGTGAGACTGGAGCTTACAGCCCAACAACGCCCAGATCAAGAAGAGCCCTGAGAGCCTGCTGCGGGGACTTGAATTTCATCCTGAAGGCAGTGGGGGACAGCTGATGGATGTTAGGAGGAGAAATGGTGTCATAGTCTTAAAATCTGTCTGCAAAGTCATGTTGTGACTTTGGAAAATTAACACTTCGTTCAGTAGACCCCTGGGATGTCGGTTGGTGAGCCGAGGTTCAAGAAAAGACTACAAGGGTAATTGAAGTAGAGAAATTTATTGCTCACAGGTCTGGGAGAAGGTACACATCCCTCCTGGAGGGGCCATACAGGGAGGTCAAGGCTGGGTGCAGGCAGATAGAGTGGCACAGCCTGGGGCTCTGTGGTTTCCCAGCTATGGCTGGAAGGGTCAATTCAACCCCCAAAGTGTGAGGTCTGGGTGAGTTCTGGGGGGCACATAGGGGAAGGCCCTAGGGGGTGGGGGAGATTGTGGCTCATGAGGGCTGCTTGGGAAGTCGTATCAGGAGCTTACGTTTGCTCATGGCCCTGCAGGCTGTTCTGTCACCAACATTTTTGGCACCAGGGACCAGTTTCGTGGAAGGCAATTTTTCCATGGACTGAGCTGGGCAGGGGTCGGGGGATGGTTTGGGGATGATTCAAGCTCATCATATTTATGTGCACTTTATTTCTATTATTATCACATCAGCTCCACCTCAGATCATCAGGCATTAGATCCTGGATGTTGGAGACCTCTGACCTAGGGCATGAGTTTGTATGAGGGGTCAACGTCAGTTTAAGGGCCTAGAGGACACTTGGCCAAATAAAATGGATGTCAAGGCAGCAAATAGTTCTCTAAACTCTTGACAAGACACTCTTTCTTTCAAAAGAGAAAGTCTAATTCAACTCCTCTTGAAAGTGACTCAGACTAAGTAACTCACTTCCATTGAATAGAAAGTGGTGGGAATGACATTGAATGATTTCTGAGGCCAGGCAAGAACAGACTGTAGACCTTCCGACTGGCTGTCCCGCAGGGCTCATGACCTTGGAGCACGGGGCCACAGTGTAAGAAGTCTGGCTGCCTTGCACATGCTACACTGGAGGGACTATGAGTAGAGATCATATTAAAATAGAGAGTGCTGCCCAAGGAGCCTCCGGATTTTGAGTCCTGCCAGGCCACGTACCAGTCATGTGGGCGAGTAAGGCTACAGGTGACCCCAGTCCCAGTTACTATCTGACAGCCACCGTGGAGATGCCCTGAGTGAGAACCAGTGCAACTTTAGTTGTTATTGTTCAGCTGCTAAGTTGTGTCTGACTCTTTTCGACCCCATGGATTGCAGCACGCCAGTCTTCCCTGTCCTTCACCATCTCCCGGAGTTTGCTCAAATTCATGTCCATTGAACTGGTGATGTCATCTAACCATCTCATTCTCTGTCCCCCTCTTCTCCTCCTGCCGTCAGCCTTTCCCAGCATCAGGGTCTTTTCCCATGAGTCAGCTTTTCGAATCAGGTGGCCAAAATATTGGAGCTTCAGCTTCAGCATCAGTCCTTCCAATGAACATTCAGGGCTTATTTCCTTTAGGATTGACTGGTTTGATATCCTTGCTATCCAAGGGTCTCTCAAGAGTCTTCTTTAGCACCACAATTTGAATGCATTAATTCTTTGGTGCTTAACCTTCTTCATGGTCCAACTCTCACATACATACATAACTACTGGAAAAACCATAGCTTTGATTATAATGACTTTTGTCAGCAGAGTAATGTCTCTGCTTTTTATACACCGTCTAGCTTAGTCATAGCTTTCCTCACAAGACCATCTTTTATTTTATGGCTGCAGTCACTGTCCCTAGTGATTTTGGAGCCCAAGAAAATAAAATCTGTCACTGCTTGTACTCTTCCCCCTTCAGTTTGCCATTGCAGCTAAGCCCAAATTCTAGGACCAGTCACATAATAATCACGCATCACTGCTATTCTTTTCAGCCATTCTTTCAGGTTGTTTACCCCATGGGAACAGATAACTAATACAGTTGGCATGGCAGGACATGGCAGAAATGCACTCTGGATGGAGGGTAAAGATGGAAGTCAGAGTATAGCCATGTGGGAAAGAAGGTCTGAGCTCTGAAGCCAAAAGACTCCAGATTCTACCTGGACAACCTGTTGGCCCTTCCTGATTTGGGATTTCCCCAGGCATCCCAGGAGTTGTTTGATTAGCACTCTATGGGGCTAATGAAAACTTGTTAAAAAATATTTATTTATTTGGCTGCATTGAGTCTTAGCTGTGGTAGTGGGATCCCTGTTGCAGTGTTTGGGCTTCTCTAGTTGTGGCACTCGGGCTTAGTTGCCCATGGCATGTGGGGTCTTAGCTCTCTGACCAGGGATTGAACTCGTGTCCCCTGCACTGGAAGGTGGATTCTTAGCCACTGGACCACTAGGGAAGTCCTTGATGTGCGGTTCTTTATCAATTACATCTCAATAAATCTGTTAAAAGAATTAGTGCTTCCAGAGCAGGTGGCTTCATTTCTCTCACTGTCCTCACAATGCTGTGTTCTTTATCTGTTTACTTCTCTGCATTCTCCTGCTCAGCTGGGGGCTCCTTTAAAGGTTTTTGCCCCCCTTATTCATCTTTGTACTTCTTCAGTGCCAAGTAAAGTTGCTAGGACAAAGTAAGTTGTCAGCAAATTGAATCTACAAAGGGGAGGACCAGATAAGAGAGAAAGGGGGAGATGGGGTGTGTTTCAGTTTTTAGTCCTCCTTGACTCCAAAGATGGATGAAATGATTTTGCCTGGCTACTTAGCATCTGTTTGGTACCACCCATATACACCTAGGAATTCACTGCGGTCAGCATAATGGCCCTTACCTGGCTCTCAGAAACCAGTTTGCCTACCTGTGCTGGGTGGTCCACAGTGGAGCTCTGGCTGTGATCTGAAGTGGATTTGAGGGAGACTGTTCAAGAGCTCATCTTCTATAGTGTTCATGGTATCTCCTCTGCCAACCCTAGGAGCTGCTGCTACTAAGTTGCTTCCCACCAGGCTCCCCTGTCCCTGGGATTTTCCAGGCAAGAACACTGGAGTGGGTTGCCATTTCCTTCTCCGAACCCTAGGAGAGGATGTAGCATTTTCAGTTTTGGCCAGAGAGTCACACTTAGGTCCTCACATTGTAGTGATGTTTCATTCATCATGTTTTTAAAAAATGAATTAATCTATTTTAAAATTTTTGGCTGCACTAGGTCTTCATTGCTGCACGTGGGCTTTCTCTAGTTGTGGCGAGCAGGGGCTACTCTTGTTGCAGTAGCCTCCAGAGAAGCAGTGCCTAGGCTTCTCATTGCAGTGGCTTCTCTTGTTGCAGAGCATGGACTTTAGGGCTCTTGGGCTTCAGTAGCTGTGACACGTGGGCTTTAGTTGCTCTGAGGCATGTAGGATCTTCCCTGACCAGGGATCAACCTGTTTGATCATGTCCCCTGCATTGGCAGGTGGACTCTCATCCACTATACCACCAGGGAAGTCCCTCATTCATCAACTTCTGACTTCTAGCATTCTCAAGTGTTTGGGGGTAGCTGTGAACCTAGAAGGAAGCAGCATTAAACAGCAAGAAAACAGTTTTCATAGAGCTTGTATCCTTTATCTTCTGCTTCAGTAGAGAATGGAACCACCTTCAGGTCTGTTGATCCCAACAGATTTTTGTAGCCTAAGTGGGTTGGATTGGTTGTTTGATGTCTTGGAATGGAGGGCTGGCAGTAGAGATGGAAGTGAGGGATTGCCTAAGGTGACATCCTCAGACATGAAAGAAGTCAAAGTGTTAGTCACTCAGTCATGTCTGACTCTTTGCAACCCTGTGGACTGTAACCCGCCAGGCTCCTCTGGCCATGGTATTCTCCAGGCAAGAATACTGGAGTGAGTTGCCATTTCCTTCTCCAGGGGATCTTCTCCACCCAGGGATGGAACCCACGTCTCCTGTGTCTCTTGCGTCTCCTGCATTGGCAGGTGGATTCTTTGTTCTTGTGCCACCTGGGAAGCCCCTCCTCAGACACGGTCAGAAGAAATTCCCTGACGGTCCAGGGGTTTGGACTCCATGCTTTCATTGCAGGGGGCATGTGTTTGACTCTGGTTGAGGAACTATGACCTGACAAGCTGTGTGGTGTGGCCAAAAAACAAAATTGAAACATAAAACCAAAGGCCAGAGACAAGAAGAATAGAGTGACATCCCCAATAGCAAGAGGAAATGTCTTGTTTAGGGGGGAGCCCCTCTAATATAACCCCAAATCATGAAGAGAAGGTAAATTATTGCCTTTTCTGTTCAAGAAAGTAGGAACATAGGTGACACATTTTAGAAATATTTCCAAATTAATTTATAAATTAAAAAACTAAAGTTATATTTATATAATGCCATAACCCTGTTGTCCAGTGTCAGGGAAGCTTTGTGATTAAAAAGATAAACTGTGGCAACTAATAGTTCTAAAATCATAGTATTTCACTCACAGTTCTCAGGTAAAGGAGGGAAAACTTCTACTCTTTGTAACTTTCCTCAGAACAAGGGCTCTTATCACATCACCCTCCTTTTTCTTTCTTTGGCCACGTCACCTGGACTGGTGGTATCTTATTTCCCTGACCAGGGATTGAACCCGTGCCCCCTGCATTGGAAGCACAAAGTCTTAACCATTTGATGACTAGAGAAGTCCCCTCACCCCTGGATGAGGTGGATACTCATCTGACTATTTAATTACTAATAGTGATGGAGAACTTATTACCCTACAAGTGAACTCATAAACATTAGGAACAGAAAATTCTTTCAGTTCAGTTCAGTTGCTCAGTCATGTCCAACTCTTTGCGACCCCATGAATCACAGCATGCCAGGCCTCCCTGTCCATCACCAACTCCCGGAGTTTACTCAAACTCATGTCCATTGAGTCGGTGATGCCATCCAGCCATCTCATCCTCTGTCGTCCCCTTCTCCTCCTGCCCCCAATCCCTCCCAGCATCAGAGTCTTTTCCAATGAGTCAACTCCTCACATGAGGTGGCCAAAGTATTGGAGTTTCAGCTTTAGCATCAGTCCTCCCAATGAACACCCAGGACCGATCTCCTTCAGAATGGACTGGTTGGATCTCCTTGCAGTCCAAGGGACTCTCAAGAGTCTTCTCCAACACCACAGTTCAAAAGCATCAATTCTTTGGTGCTCAGCTTTCTTCACAGTCCAACTCTCGCATCCATACATGACCACTGGAAAAACCATAGCCTTGACTAGACGGACCTTTGTTGGCAAAGTAATGTCTCTGCTTTTGAATATGCTATCTAGGTTGGTCATAACTTTCCTTCCAAGGAGCAAGCGTCTTTTAATTTCATGGCTGCAGTCACCATCTGCAGTGATTTTGGAGCCCCCCAAAATAAAGTCTGACACTATTTCCACTGTTTCTCCATCTATTTCCCATGAAGTGATGGGACCGGATGCCATGATCTTCATTTTCTGAATGTTGAGCTTTAAGCCAACTTTTTCACTCTCCTCTTTCACTTTCATCAACAGGGTTTTTAGTTCCTCTTCACTTTCTGCCATTCTTTAGCTTCAGCCAAACAAACAAACAAACAAACAAAAAAAACCATGTCCTGGAAATTTCTGCTCCTTGGCTTCCAAGCAAATCCATTTCTACATAATGTCAGGTATGTGCTCTTGAGTCTTCTCTGTTTTGGGTAAAATATGCCCAGTATCTTTGACAGCCCTAAGTAGTGATTCAAAGCAGGGTCTCTGTGATTAGGCTTATGGGCAATAATTTATTTAGCCCAGGGGTTGGCAATGTGTTCCTGTAAAGGACCAGATTATAGATCTTTAGACTTTGTACAGTCTCTGTTACAGTGACTCAGGCCTGCAGTTGTAACATGAAAGGAGCCACAGACAATATGGCTGTGTTCCAATAAAACTTTATTTTACAAAAACAGGGGTGGGTTGGGACTTGGGCGGAAATTTGCTGAGCACTGATTTAGTTAATTCTCTGATGGTTTCTTGCCCAGGAGGTGGCTCAGACAGTAAAGAATCTGCCTGCAATGCAGGAGACCCAGGTTCAATACCTGGGTTAGGAAGATCCCTTGGAGAAGGAAACGGCTACCCACTCCAGTATTCTTGCCTGGAGAATTCCATAGACAGACAAGCCTGGGGGGTTACAGTCCATGGGGTCGCAAAGAGTTGGACATGACTGAGCGACTAACACACACACACACACTGTTGATTTCTCAAATCTCATCTATTTGATTGACTCCTTGTCCCTCCATCCCTCTTAAAACGTGGCCTCCAGACCTGGAGACAACCTCCAGATGAGGGTGACCAACACACAGTCTAATGGGCTTCCTGGCTGGCTGCCTCTCCTAAGAAGAACACTGATACAGGAAGACTGTACCACGCAGTGGGTTAAGGCGAAGAATACTAGCCCTGCCACATACTGTGTGCCCTTAAGCAATTATTCGCCTTGTTCTGAACCATGACTTCTGCATTCTGAAAATAAGCGCTGCATACCTGTCCTGAAGAACTGCTTTGATGATCTTCGATAAAACATGTAATGTACGTATCGCAGGGCCAGCACTTAGAAAGCAGCTCGAAATATTAGTTGTTACAAATGATGTTGTGCTGTTCCGTTCTATTGTGACTGAGCGTTGGAGCCCAAACTGAAATAAAAAGGAGGAAAATTCCACTCTGGTTAAAACTAGGTTACCGCAGTCAGCTTCTGCCCTATTCACTCTTCGCTCACCCCACCCTCTGTGTCTCCACCTGTTATCCAATTAACACCCTATTATGCTGAACACCTGCACGGAAGCCTTTCGCTGGCTCCTCTCCAGCACTCTCCTTACCGCCTCACTCACCCAGAGCCCCCTGAGGCCACTGCCAGGTCTTGCAGGTGTTTGCCTGCAGGAAGGCTTTAGGCTTTGCTGAGCTTTCCTTGGGACAAGAAATTAATGGGGTAATTAATGCAAATGGCTTTGCAGAAGCTTCTCTCCTGGGTCCTAATCAGAAGAGATGCTCTTCACATCTCTTTTAACTTTGAAAATCTAACTCTGTGTGTGCATGTGTGTGTTGGTGGCAGGTGGGTGGGATGAGAAAGACACGAGGAGAAGGGACCATGAGAAACAAGAGCAAAGACAGTGGGAGGACAGAGGGAGAAAACCTAGCTTCCGAATCTGTGCCAGGCAGTGAGAGGAAAGCTCAGTGATGCTGGCTTTTGAAGTCTCACTTTCTCAAGTGTAAGTCAAGGGTAGTGAAAAGGTCTGGTGACCTCACTCCCCTCCTACATGATGGACCAACAGGCTGCTGCCTAAGGGCTCCCACATACCCTGAATAGTGCTCAATGCTCTATAGTTGTTATCACCTTTTTTGCTGAGCCCTGGGTGTGTCATCTCAGTGTTCAAGATGCTGGCAGTGGACTTACATCTACTCCCCCACCTGCTAGCGTGTTGGCCAGAGGGTGCCGGACAAGAAGCTGCATGTGTAAAATCTCAAGGATGCAGGGGAGTGCAGATAAGCACTTCTCAGGCAGAGTGGGCACATGATCCACCCAGGTCCTTGTTAACATGTTGATTCTGATTCAGCGCTTCTAGGGTAGAGTGCAGAGTCTACATTTTAATGAGCCCCAGGTGATGCTCACCAGGCTACTTAAGTAGTAAGAATAGAGACCAATTCCATTCTGAGTCAGTCTGAAGGACCACTGCTTCCAACACCCAGTCTGACTTCTATTACAAATAGCCAGGCTTCATTGCACAACACAGCTTTGTTGCTGTTGTTTAGTTGCTAAGTCGTGTTTGACTCTTTTGCAATCCCATGGACTATAGCCCACCAGGCTCCTCTGCCCATGGAATTTTTCAGTCAAGAAGGCTGGAGCAGGTTGCCACTTCCTTCTCCAGGGGATCTTCCCAACCCAGGGATCAAACCCACATCTCCTGCATTGGCAAGCAAATTCTTTACTGCTAAGCGACCAGGGAAGCCGCAACACAGCTTTAGGTGATCATAAAGATCAGTATCATGGATCCCGGGTGTTTGTGCACCCTGAGCCTGCTCACTGAGTCCTGAGTCTAACTCTGAACCTTCGAGTAGTTTATAGTCATCGACTCTGAACCAGTATTTAATCCGTTTCATGCTAGTAAACCTGTTTTATAGCTGCCAAATTCAAGACCCCAAATCAAGTGGTAGCTAAGTGTTACCAGGGTAGAAACTTCTATTGTTCTGAATTTAAAATGAGCAGGTCAAGAGGGAGGTATATGCAGGCAGCTAGCTGATTCACATTGTTGTACAGCAGAAACTAACACAATATTGCAAAGCAATTATACTCCGATTAAAAATAGACAAATAAAATGCAAAAAAAGAAAATGAACATGAAATAAAGTTGGAAGGTGAGAGTGAGCAGAGGCTCGGACATTTACAAGCAAAATACTTAACCTTCCTGGGCCTCAATTTTATCATCTGTAAAGTAGGATAACATCCTGTAGTGCCATCTATGGTGAAGCATTCATGGACAAACCAAATGATTTCTAAAACTTTAAATGGAGGTAATACATGGGGGAGTGCTCTAAGTAGCTTTGAGACAGAATACATAAAGGTGCAATTTCTGTAGAATAAATCCAAAGAGCAAGGCTGTGCAACTGTGCATTTGCTCTGGGTAAGTCAAGGATAGGTAGCTAGTCTGAAAGGTTTATGCCAATAGAAACTGTGCTTTCTTCATCTCTCCCTAGCCTGCCCCAGCCAAGCCACGTGGCTTGTGGGATCTTAGTTCCCTGACCAAGGATTGAACCCATGACCTCAGCTGTGAAAGCATGGAGTCCTAACTACTGGACTGCCAGGGAATTCTCGAAACTGCTTCCTTATCCAACGACCTGCACTATAGTTTGACAAGACTATATTTATGGGGATGATGGGGCAGGACAATTAAAATATGAAATATCTTGGAAAACCTGAACTTCTGTGTCTCTATAATGATGCTACCTCTCTATTCATACATAGGTGGCCCGTCAACAAACGAGGCGTTCAATTCCCCTAACTTCTGAGTCTACTCCAAGAAGTTTATTTGGTTAAGGTTATGGAACTCCAGGGAGCTGCAAATTTCTGAATCTGCCTGGCTCTGCGTGGCTCTTCTGTGAGTCAGATCACGGAGTCTGTGAATCCAAGAGTCCGAAGGGCCCTTTGAGACTGTCCTGTGCAAGGCCCTCGTCTTCCAGACGTGGAGTGGGCACAGGCGGCCAAGACCACCCTGCTCCTTAGTTAGCGGAGAGCCAGGGCGAGGTTGTGAGGCTTGGCAACAAGCAGGGCACCTCCCTCTACAGCAGGTTTTCAGTCACTTCTTAGGGAGGGAGTCCCCAACCTCCAGGATCTAATGCCTGGTTATCTGAGATGGAGCTGATGTAATAATAATAGAAATAAAGTGCACAGTCAATGAAATGAGTTTTAATCATCCCCAAACCATCCCTCTCCTTCACCAGTCCACAGAAAAATTATCTTCCAAAACCCATCCCTGATGCCAAAAAGGCTGGGACCACTGCTTTAGGGACTCAGCTGAACTCAGCAGAAGTCTTCTTCCCTTTGGGGAGCCGAGTGTGCTTAGAAACCAACATGCAGGGCTGCCTGTTTTCAGGACCACCCAGTCACTCAGTCTAATGTGCCACTTTTCAGTGGAAACCTTGTGATTTCGTCATCAGGAAATTCAATCAGAGACGGTGGGGAGTGCGGTAGAGCTGGAGAGGGTTAGTACAAGAATTCCTTTGAGGGGAGGGGCAATCTGGAGGTCATCACCACATTCTCTCTCTATATATATTTATTTATTTATGTGGTTGCATCGGGTCTTGCTGTTCATAGTATCTTGGTTGTGGCACTCAGGCTTAGTTGCGTGTGGGATCTTAGTTCCCCAACCAGGTATCAAACCCATGTCCCCTGCATTGAAAGGTGGATTCTTAACCACTGGACCACCAGAGAAGTGGTCTTCACTGTGCTCTTGACTATGGGCAGTGCCGCAGCCAAGTGTGCTTATTACTGTAAATATTAGTGGTAGTAATGAGTTATTAGAAAGATAATAATGTTAGCAGATTTGTTTTTTTAATATTTATTCATTTTAATTGATTGATGATTGCTTTACAATATTGGTTTGACTCATCATACATCAACAAGAATTAACTACAGGTGCATATATGTCCCCTCCCTCTTGAATCTACTTCCCACTTCCTGCCCATTCCCACCCCTCTAGGTTATTACAGAGCCCCAGTTTGAGTTTCCTGAGTTATATAGCAAATTCCCATCGGCTATCTATTTACATATTTTAGTGTCTATGCTTCCCCTGTGGCTCAGTCGGTAAAGAATCTGCCTGCAGTGCGGGAGACCTGGGTTCAATCCTTGGGTTGGGAAGATCCCCTGGAGAAGGAAATGGCAACCCACTCCAGTATTCTTGCTTGGAGAATCCCCATGGACAGAGGAACCTGGTGGACTACAGTCCATGAGGTCACAGAGTCGGACACGACTGAGCGGCTAAGCACAGCACAGCACGGTGTATATGCATCCATGCACTCTCCATTCATCTCATCCTCTCCCTCTTCTCTCCCACTCTGGTTGGTAAGTCCATTCTCTATGTCTGCGTCTCCACGGCTGCTCTGTGAACAGGATCATCAGTGCCATCCTTCTAGATTCCCATATATGTGCGTTAATATACAATCTTTGTTTTTCTTTTTCTGACTTACTTCACTCTGTCTAATAGGCTCTAGGTTCATCCACCTCATTAGAACTGTTAGCAGAATTTTGATGGCAATGTTAGCTTGCCTGAGTGTTCTCAAGACACCTGAGTTTTTCTAGCTCTGGGTCTATCATAATCAGGCTGTCTGACCCTAGGATGGTAATATCATTTTCCTAAGCTTTAGGTTCATCATGTCTAGAGTGTAGATTCTGCTGATGATCAAATTTTGACCAGAGTTGACATCTCCTGTTTGAAAATAAACTGGCTTCCACCTTGTACTTGACAGACTAATATAATCATGAGTTCTCTCCTTGCCTGCTCCTTTTTCCCCTTTGCTGAGCAACTCATGGTACTTTTTTAAAAAATGAGTACAAGGTAGATTTTATCCTGAAGAATGTATTTTTAAAAATTAATTTACTTACGGCTAAGCTGGCTCTTTTGTTGCTGCGAGGGCTTTCTATAGTTGTAGCATGCAAGGGTTGCTCTTTGTTGGGGTGCAAGGGCTTCTCACTGTGGTGGCTTCTCTTGTTGAGGAGCACAGGCTCTAGAGCACAGTCTCAGTGGCCCCACAGCATGTGGAATCCTCCCGGACAAGGGATTGAACCCATGTCCCCTGCCTTGGCAGGAAGATTTTAACCATTGGATCACCATGGACATCCTCATGGTACTTTTCAGTTTTGATTCAATGCTGCTCCATAATCCTGCTTTTATATTTGCTCGAGAGTGACAATCTGAATTTAAGATTGGTGGAAGGGGCCAGGACTCTGTTCTGAAGGGGTTAGCCTGGCTGTGAATCTTTAAACTGGCCCCCTATTTACTCCAAATCCCTTGGGCTCTGCCATTGGGACAGACATGTGGACACCCATGTGGATACCCCTGTGTGGGCACCCAGGACACCCATGTGTGGATGCCCATGGGTGGGAACCCATGTCTCATGCCTGAGAAGGACAGCTACAAAGGTAAGCAGCCCCCAACACCCACTGCCCATTAGACTTGGCCTGGGGGATTTTTAGAAGTCATGGTGCCTGGCTGCACTCCATCCCAAATTAGATCAGAATGCTTAGGTGGGGCCCAGGCATCAGTTTTTCCTAAAGAACCCATGTGATTTCAATGGGGAGCAAGTTTGGGACTCAGAGATGGGAAGACATGCTCCATGTCCATGAAGCAAAACAGAATGGTCTTTTCTGACTTGCTTCTTGCTTCCATTTACACTGAATTTTTCAGAGGATGGTAAAGAGAAAAAAAGCTGCAAAATGTACAAGTTGGAGAAGTCAGAGTGGGGAAGATGCCAGGATTAGAGAAAGTATAAGGAGGAGGGAGACTGGGGAGGAGACAGGGGGAGCCCAGAGGGGAGAAGCCCTGCGACTACTGAGCTGAAGAACTTGGGATGCCGCAGAAGGTGGTGGGAGAACTTGGGAGGAGAAGCGTGTCACCGAGAAACATGGTGGGATGCGGGCGTGTGGAAATATGCTGCTGTCTGGTAGGGAATGCCTGGGGATATTTCTGTCCTGAGGAATCATTCTTTGTAACTAATTAAGAGAAGGGAATCCTCTCTGAAACACTGCTCAAGTTCCTTGAGTGAAATTTACGCACAAGGTTCAATTTATAGCCTGCCAGGCTCCTCTGTCCATGGAATTTTCCAGGCAAGAATACTGGAGTGGGTTGCCATGCCTTCCTCCAGGGCATCTTCCTGACCCGGGGATAGAACCTGCATCTCTAGCGTCTCCTGTATTGGCAGGCGGGTTCTTTCCCACTGCGCCACCTGGGAAGCACACATAAATAAATATTGAAGAAAAAAAGAAGGTGGGAGTTCAGTGAGTCCCCACACCCCTCATTTCTTCAGGTACAGTGACCCCTCCTTCCCTCCGCTTCACGTATTAAGTAATGATTAGTTTTTCCTTTCTTCTTTCTCTTGCCCTCTACTCCTTCATTCATTCTTCTGTTCCTTTAAAAAACTGTGACTTTCATAGCTATTAAAATTTGAGAAATCTGGGCCAGGAAAATCTTTGTAGTTCTATTAATAACATTCTGGAGTATTATATTAGTATTGAGCTGTAATAAAGCTTGCTTCCCAGGTGGCGCTAGTGGTAAATAAGCCGGCTGCCAATACAGGAGAGGTAAGAGATGCAAGTTCAATCCCTGGGTTGGGAAGATCTCCTGGAAGAGGGCATATCAACCCACTCCAGTATTCTTGGCTGGAGAATCCCATGGACAAAGGAGCCCAGCCGGCTACTGTCCATAGGGTCACAAAGAGTCGGACATGACTAAAGAGACTTAGCGTGCACCCATGCAGTATAAAAAGCATAAGAGATCTGACAATTCTCAAAGTCCTGATAATTCGTGAAAGCAGAAAACCTTCACACCTTTCTTTAGACCCCGTTTTCTAGCTGAGCTCCTCCAGGAAGAAGTATAGAGATGGCTAGATATTTGCATTACAAACTTTCTGCTTGTCCTTTTTGTACGTTTTATTGTCCCTGTATGTTAACACATTTTCCCCTCCAATGTCATCCCTTTGAAAATAAACAACTTTATGTATAACAACATAGGGAGACTTGCTTTTTTTCCAAAAGACTGACTTCTTAGAAAGTGCAAATGAAGTTGCTTAGTTGTGTCCGACTCTGTGACCCCATGGACTGTAGCCCACCAGGGTCCTCTGTCCATGGGATTCTCCAGGCAAGAACACTGGAGTGGGTTTCCTTCTCCAGGGGAATCTTCCTGACCCTGGTCTCCCGCATTGCAGGCAGATGCTTTAACCTCTGAGCCACCAGTGGCCCCACATATCTTGAGAGAGCAAAAGGCAAGACAAGACTCCCAGACCATAAGGTAAGGAGTACTTCTGCTTCTGTCTTTCTTACACGGGCTGTGTTGCTGCTGCTACTGCTACTGCTGCTAAGTCGCTTCAGTCGTGTCCAACTCTGTGCGACCCCATAGATGGCAGCCCACCAGGCTCCTCCATCCCTGGGATTCTCCAAGCAAGAACATTGGAGTGGGTTGCTATTTCCTTCTCCAATACATGAAAGTGAAAAGTGAAAGTGAAGTTGTGTCTGACTCTTAGCAACCCCATGGATTGCAGCCCACCAGGCTCCTCCATCCATGGGATTTTCCAGGCAAGAGGACTGGAGTGGGGTGCCATTGCCTTCTCCACACGGGCTGTGTTAGGTCTGCCAAACCGGAAACTCTTCCTCTGTGACTGCAACTCATAATATGATTCCTTTTTTTTTTTTTAAAGTATAACCCCTAGGTTCTATTTATTTAGTTAATAGTTTATTTATTTGGCTGTGCTGGGTCTTAGTTGCATCATGTGGGATCTCTCAGTTGTGGCATGTGGGGTCTAGTTCTCTGACCAGGGACTGAACCTTGGAACCCTGCGTTGGGAGCATAGAGTCTTAGCCATTGGACCACTAGGGAAATCTCTGTAATTTGATTCTTTTAATTACAATGAGAGGAAAATGTCAGGACATTAGCACGTAGTGTCAAGAAATGCCTCCATATTCTAAGCATGGTTCCTGACCTCTTTCTGAGGGTGGAAGTCTTCAATCATACAAATAGTTCAGAGCCTCAGAACAGGTTCAGTTTACTTAGCATTTACAGGCAGAAGACAGAGGAGTCAGCTGCCATGTCTGTAGCCACGTCCTTGCCATTATACCTAGGGGTGCACCTCGAGGGAGGGACGTGTTCTGACCCTTTTTTTCTTTTTTATTGTTTTCAGTGCAGAAACTATAGGCCGATTGTATTATTCAAACGTAAGTCTCTTACATAATTTGAAGCAAGTTAAAAAAACAAACATATTTTTATTTACTTGGCTGCTCCGGGTCTTAGTTGCAGCATGTGGGATCTAGTTCCCTGGCCAGAGACTGAACCTGGGCCCCCTGCACTGGGAGCAGGGAGTCTTAGCCACTGAACCACCAGGGAAGTCCCTGAAGCAAGTTTTATAAGAGCATCTCATCTCTGCCTTGCTTTTTAAAAGTCTTATTTGGACACTGAGAATTTCCTTCCCTATTCTTTAACAAAAACTTCACAAATATGTATAATTTCTGAGCAAAGACAGGCTTTTCACAGGAAATTTGCAAACAAAATATGTGCTTTTCTTGGTTGCAAGTCTATGGCTTCTCTTTCAGGAGGGCAGACACAGATCCTTTCTGTACTTAGGAACAACAGGCAATCGTCAAGAGTCTGTAAACCTTGCTGGGTTCCCAAGAGAATGAAAAGCAGTTACGATAATATAATCAGTGGGTCTTTAAGGCTTCCTCCAACTGGTCTTCCATGGTTACTGGAGATGTGATTCAGGAGGGCAGTGGGAGTTAATGTAAAATCTTTTGAAAACCTTTTTATGCAATTCAGATTGAAACTGAAACACTAATTTTCATAATATGCTATATCAGTACAATCTTATGAATCTTCTAACCAATTGGTTCTGGGCTTTAATTCATTCCAGGATCCCTCAAGAGTCACAGTGACAGAAACTTTGGGAATGGGTCTCTGATGGCCAAGATGATGGGTATATTTGCTAATAATTCAATAAAAACACCATCCATAATGTTTTTTTAGGATCTGACTTGGAGCCTCTGTTATTGTCCCCACCGAATTTCTAGGTTGAAGCCCTATGAATATAATTGTATTTGGAGATAAGTTCTTTAAAGAGACATTTAAGTTAAAAGGAGGTCATTAGGGTGGGCATTAATTTAATGTGTTTGATATTCCTAAGGAAGAGGAAGTTTGGGCACAGACTTGTGTGCACAGAGAAAAGACCATGGAGGACACAGCAGGAGGGCGATCAGCTGCCAGCCAAGGAAAGAAGCTTCAAAAGAAATCAACTCTGCTGACACCTTGACCTTGGACTTCTGGCTTCCAAAAGAGAACTCTCAGAAAAGAAATTCCTGTTATTTAGGCCACTGAGGCTGTTATATTTTGTTATGGCAGCCCTAGCAAATGAATACAGTTGCTAATATATTCTTATGCCCTTAGATTTAAAAAATTGTGTTTATTTTTGGCTGTGCTGGGTCTTTGTTGCTGTGTGCGGGCTTTCTGTAGTTGGGGAGAGTGGGGGTTACTCTGTAATTGTGGTACATGGGCTTCTTTTGCAGTGGCTTCTCTTGTTGCAGAGCATGGGCTCCAGGCATGCAGGCTTCAGTAGCTGTGGTGCACAGGCTTAGCTGCTCCGAGTCATGTGGGGTCTTGGTTCCCCAACCAAGAACTGAACCCGTGTTCCCTGCACTAGCGGGCAGATTCTTAACCACTGGGCCACCAGGGAAGTCCCAGAGTTTTTAAATTATAAAATTAAGATGACTGCATAGTGAGCAAAGTGTCAAATACTAGATTGAGCTGAATTCACTGGGCAGTTAAGATCTAGTCAACAAACTATAGAAAAGAAAATGTTACTGATAGAGATATTCTGTGTTGCATTGACCAGAGGTGGCCCTCTGAAAAAGGCTTGGATCTTGGAGATTTTTAGATTTTTAGATTTGGCCCTCTGAAAAAGGCTTGGACCTTGGAGATGGAATCCTCCATCTACCACTTAATGCCAATGTGGTTTGGGGGCAAGTTTCTAAACCTTTCCAAATGTTCTTTTCATTTGTGTATTGCGGGACAATAGAATTTATGTCCAAAAACACTGTGAGAGTAAAAATAATATAGGGTGGCCTGAAAAAAAAGGCAAAACCTGTAAGTTGAAAATTATGTTTTACTTGGTGGACATACTGAGGATTCAAGCCTGAGACAGCCTCTCAGAGAGCTCTGAGGAACTGCTCTAAAATAGGAAAGAAAGAACCAAGATATATAGGAGGTTTTGGGGAAAAAAAAAAAAACCCAGGTAGTTGGAACATCAAAAGATTACTATTAATGAAAGAAAAAACAAAACATCTAAAGTGAATAAATGTAGCATTTTTCCAAGTATGAGAAGATGCAAGGCTCTGGACTTGATGAAATCATTTCTCTGAGATGCACCTTACCTAACGAGGGCCAGTATCCTGAACCAGTGTCCTGTTTCTCCCCACCCTGATGGTGCACCACTGGGGCTGGCTGTACAGGCTGCCGGCTTGATGGCTGCAGCGTCCTTTGTTTACTGATACGGCAGATAGCATCCTTCATCCACAATAGATATAGCATGATGCTCTTTCTGGACATAAAGCATGCTCAACATTAGAGCAATTGCAACGATAATAATTCTGAACTCATTCTAGCCAATACCTCGTTGCCAGGACATTCGTGAACCTCTTGGTCAGGAACGCCTGGTAAATGTCTCTTGTGATTTTGGTTAAGTTTCTTCCACCCCTGCTTGAGGTCATTTCCCAACTGTTTTCTATGAGCCCCAACAATACCCATCTCACTTTCACCATCACCTCTGGACACACCAATTGCAAACGGTTCTCGGTCATTCATCCTGGAGCTGCTTCAAGTTCACCACCTGGATTTGCACTGGCCTGGCCAGTTTCTGTTCTGATTGCGTCTGAACTCTGCTTAGATGCTCACAGACTTGCTCCAGCTTAAGATAATACCCTCTGAGGTCATTAAGTGAGGAGATTTTTAGAATGAATTTTGGCAGGGAAAGAACAACTTCCCAGCTGGGCTATTCTCTAGAGATTTCCATCCTATGATTATAAATTCCTTACCCCACAACTGCTTCCCATGTCCCCATCTCAAATATCTGTTCCTCTGAAGCAGCTGGGCTTAAAAAATATAACTTCTGCCTCATGCCTGTTTTGTAGTCTATTCCATGAATATGTACAACTAGAGTTCACATGAACCTTGAATTGTCTTTGCAGGAGTGAGGATGGATTTTTTCTTTTTTTTTTTTTTTTCATTCTACTTCCCTCCCCCCGCCCCTATTTTTTGGCTGCACTGTGTGGCATGTGGGAACTGGCTCCCTCATTAGGGATCGAATCTGCAGTAGAACTGCATGGCCTTAGCCACTGGACCACCAGGAAGTTTGAGGATTCTATTTCTTTTTCTTAATGTTTCATTATAGGAGAGAAGCCTTAAAAATCATGACATTAGCTTTCTTAAAAAATTGTTATTTATTTTTGGCTGTGCTGAGTCTTCTTTGCCTCGAGGGCTTTTCTCTTGTTGTGGCTAGCGGGGGCTATTCTCCAGTTGTGGTGCGAGGGCTCCTCATTAGGTGGCTTCTCTTGCTGCATAGTGCAGGCTCTAGAGAGCACGGGCTTCCGTAGTCGCAGCTCCTGGGCTCTAGAGCACAAGTTCAGCAGCTGTGGCACGGGCTTAGGTGCTCCCCGGCGGCATGTGGGTTCTTCCAGGATCTTGTTTAATAGCATGCTAATGGGTATGAAGTGATATCTCATTGCGGTTTTGATCTGGATTTTCCTAAGTATTAGTGATATTGAGCATCTTTTCACATGCTTAGTGGACATTCGTTTATCTGCTTTGGAGAAATTTCTACTTAAGTCCTTTGCCTATTTTTGATTGCATTTTTTGTTGTTACGTTATAAAAGTTCTTTATATATTCTAGATGTTAATCTCTTATCATATATATGATTTATAGACGTATTTTCCCATTCTGTGGGTTGCCTTTTCATTCTCTTGATAGTGTCCTTTGAGGTACAATTTTTTTACATTTTGATGAAGTCTAATTTATCTCTTTTTCTTTTGTTCCCTCTACTTTTAGTGTCATATCCAAGAAATCACTGTCAAATCCAATGTCATGAAGTTTCTTTTCCTATTTTCTTCGAAGAGTCTTTTAGTTTTATCTTTTACATTTATGTCTGTAATCCACTTTGAGTTAATTTTTTATATGGCTAAGGTAAGAGTCAACTTCATTTTTTTTTTTTTCCCCCATGAGGATATCCAATTTTCTCATCACCACTTGTTGGAGAGACTATTCTTTCCTCATTGAACTGTCTTGGCACCTTTGTCAAACATCATCTGATGATATATGTATATGATAGATGTGTATTTCTTGGCTCTCTATTCTAGTCCACTGATGTGTCTGTCTGTCTTTATGGCAGTATCATATTGTTTTGATTGCTGTAGCTTTATAACAACTTTTCAAATCAAGATGTGTGAGTCTGACTTTGTTCTTCTTTTTAAGACACAGTGTTTTGATAACCTAATCTTGGAAATGACAGCCAATTTGCCATATTTCATTCATTAGATGTAATTAATACATCAAGCCCACACTCAATGGGAGAGGATTACACCAGACTTTGATACCAGAGGTAGTGATCATTGGGGTCAATATAGAGGCTGCCCATCCTTTCTACAGAATATCTACTGCCATTTCAGGAGACAATACTGTTTTGTAATTTATTTTAAGAAACCATGAAACAGAGACTCACCAGCCATTCCCAGAAAGGCCATGGCATTAACTTTTTGGTTTACTCATATCCTGCTCAAATAATCTATCCAGGGTGACTCTGAGAAATGGTGGACAACTGGAGAAAAAGGTGAACCGTGCTTAAACTGGTCTGACAGTCTAGTTAGAGGGACAAAATGTAGAAGACACATGAAGAAAATATTTATTGAAATATTCAATATTCAAAATTCAACAAATATTCACAAAGTGCCAGCTGTTTGCCTAGCACTTCGCCAGAGGCTAAACCCATCCAGGACACATCAACGCATCTGCAGGTCTCGATATGCTGAGAAGCGCGGTAAGGCAGGTGAGACCTCACAGTGCAGACCCCTAGGTAAATGAACACCTGTGAACACCATCAAAACAGGAAAGCATGGGAGAGTGTCATGGGTGTGGAAGGTATCTTCAGAAGGATATTTCAGGAGGTGATTTGTGTGCAGAAAAGTCTGTTAACCTGGATGAAGCAGGAAGTCTGCAGAGAGAAGACGGAAGAAGCATGAAGGCCGTTGATGAGCCACCAGAGGGGCTGGACAGCCTGGCACAATCGACATTCCAGGCAGAGGGTAGGGGCTCTTTGTTGGAACTTGGTTCCTTTGCTATAGGCAAGCAGCCCGCGGACCTCTTGTCAGCTGCTGCTTCTGTTATTTCTACTCATACTTCTAAGCAACATGCTTTTGAGCAATTTCTTGATATATTATGTACACAGTATCCGTTCACTGCCCTTAATGATTGACAGCTTTCCTGTCAAGCCCCTTCTACAGTTTTCTTTAACTCTGATCCTTTGATGGTAATTAATTTGTAAAGTTTCCACGTCTTAGTCTAAGTAATATCTTCCCAGGAAGCCAACCACCCCATATGGTTTTCTACAGTTATATGCATAGTTTTGAGCAAAGTAGTCTCAATGAAAACCTTAATCTCCTCTGTAAAGGTGAACATTTTTCTTCAATAGCATTTCTTATTTTCTGTATTTGTTGCCTATTTATTTAAAAAAAATCAAGTTTTATGATTCTTCTCCTCTTGAGTTCTCGAAAATACAGTCAATGTTTAAAAGCAAAAATTATAACATTGCCTGATGGGGTTTTAATGTATGTAGATGCAATATATTAAACAACTATAACATAAAAGAGCATGTATAAATAGCCCTACATGGTGGTAGAATTTCTACATTCTACTTGAAGTGGGAAGGACCTTGTTAAGAGAATAACGAGTTCCAGAATAAAAGAAATATTTGTAAATCATGTATCTGATAAAAAAAAATAGCTGTGTCCAGAATATATAAAGAACTTTCAAAACTCATTAGCAAATTTTAAAAAGAGCAAAACTTGAATACCTCACACTGAGGATATATGGGCAACAAATATGAATAATGAAAAGATACTGAACGTCCTTATGCATGAAGGAAATGCAAGTTAAAAATCTCAGTGAGATACCTCTGTATGCATGTTGGAATTGCTAAAATTAAAGCACCAACCACACTAAACACCAACCATCCTGCTGATCAGGATGCAGAATAACTAGAATGCTCACACACAGTTGATAGAAATAAAAAATGAAACAACCATTCTGGAAACATCCTTGGACATTTCTTTCAAAGTTAAATGCACAAAATACTATTACCCAGTATTTCTGTTCCTGGATAGTTACCCTAAGGAAATGAAAAATTAAGTATACAAAAAAACCTGTACACATATTTATAGCAAACTTATTTGTAATAGCCAAACACTGGAAACAACCCATATATCTTCAACAAGTTAAGAGATAACTTATATTACATGCATAAAATAGACTACTACTCAGCAATACAAATGAATAAATGGCTGGTGTTTGTAATAGCTTGGATGAATCCCAAAGGTATGATGCTGAGTGAAAAAACCTTTTCAAAATGTTATATAATGTGTGTTTCTATTTACATGTCATTCTCAGAAAGACAAAACTGTGGTGATGAAGAACAGATCAGAAGTTGCCAGGGGTTAGAAGGGCAGAGAGGGTGTGATTATAAAAAGAGAATGAGGATATTTTGAGAGATGGACTGTTCTGTCCTAGGTAATGGTTACATGAATACATGAAAGTGTTAGTTGCTTAGTCGCGTCCGATTCTTTGTGACCCCATCGACTGTAGCCCACCAGGCTCCTCTGTCCATGGGATTCTCCAGGTAAGAATACTGAAGAGGGTTGCCATGCCCTTCTCTAGGGAATATTCCTGACCCAGGGGTTGAACCCAGCTATCCCGTACTGCAGGTAGATTCTTTACCATTTACGCCACATGAATATATACAGGTGTTCAATTTCAAAGGTCTATATACCAAAATAAGTTAATATTAATAATATTCCATGTTAAAAAGTAAAATTAACAATGTAGTAGAATCTAGGTGGTGGATTTACTCATATTCACTATAAAATTCTTCCCGTTACACTGCAGGTTTGAAATTTTTAATAATACATCAAGGGAAAAAATAACCAATGCATAGACCTCTGGCCATTCAGACTGCTGTCACAGAATACTGTGGACTGGGTGGCTTACACGGGCTGCACCCCAGGACCTGATCACCTGCCAAAGGTCCCACCTTTGAATATCATATTTGGGATTAGGATTTCAACATATGACTTTTTTTTGGGGGGGTGGAGGGGACACAAACATAGCAACCTCACTCCCAGAAATTCTGATTTAATTTTCCAAGAAGGCCTGAGCACTCATATATTATAAAGCCTTGAGAGGCAGTGAGGATGGGAGGGGTATGACCATAGGTGAGGACAAAGCCTTATAAAGCTGTGTTGTCCAGTCACTCTTACTCCTCTGCACAGATTTTCTTCCCATCTGCCACCCAACTTCCTGGTTTTCTCCCATAATAGACTTACTAGTGTTATGGAAAGGTATGCATGGGGGCATCTGGCTGCTTGCCGCTCAAAAGCCAATAGCAGGCCAGGTAGGCGGAAAGGAAAATTTGCTTTATTTCAGATGCTGGCAACTGGAGGGGAGGGTGGCAGACATCTGTCCAAAGGTCAACTCCCCCCTACGCCCCCCTCCCCCCCCAACCCTTGACAAGCAGGGGGTGAGAGCTTTTATAGACAGAATGGGTGGCGGCGGAGGGGCGGTTGGGGGAGCTTACATGAAAAAACAGCATAGTCGTCTCTAACGGTCATCTTCAATTGATCACCAGTGGTCTGAGTAGCATCATCTTGGTTGATTCAGGTTCAGTTACTCTTCGGTTCCAGGGTGCACTCGTTCCCATTTCTTTGCAGTCAGTTCTTGGAATTGTGGCAGCTCGAGTCCTGGGTACAGTCTGGTCATCCTATAGTAAACTTCTCCACCTGGTGTTTTGGTATCTGTAAGACAGCTCACAGGATATGGCTCAGAATATTATCTATAGCCCTTGAGAAAGAACTAAAGGTCCTTGCCTATGCTTAATGATTATATCATTATTATTTAGTCTTCTTAGATGGTTTTCCTCTGTTGCAGCTTTTCTCATGTCTCTGATTAAACTCACTATTTGAATAGTTTCCCACAGACACAAGGCAGGCAGAGGACAACCTGCTGCTGGTGGTGGTGGAGGGCACGGGCCATATGGTCCTGCTCCGTTTTACGAGATGTGGCAGCTTTACCCTAACCGTGTCGTTTGCTCCTGTTCTTGTTCTGTTATCAGCTGTTTTTATGCTCATACTTGAAACTCAGGTTTCCTTTCAGTTTGTATTTATGTTGTTTGCAATTTTTTTTGACCAGTTTGTTCGGCATGCAGAGCATCCCTGACCACAAATGCTGCACCCTCTTTCAGTGGAAGCGTGGAGTCAACACTGGACCAGCAGGAAAGTCCCCGCAGTGCCTTACAGGCACTGGCGCCAGCACGTCACACCTGCATACCTTTGCTTATACTGTTGTCTCCCTTCTGGAAATGTCTTCTACCTATTCCTACAAAATAACTCCATTCCAAATTATCTTGAGTGTTGAGTTGAGGGCCATTCCCTAAGGAATTCCACGCATTGAGGTCTGGATAATGTGAGTGACGCTGCTGCATCACATAAGTGAGATGGTGATAATTAGGAAGAGGCGAGGGGGAGGAGAACTGTACTGATACCAAGAGGTTCAGAAGCAGACAATGGGAAGAAGCCAAGGGAGACAGGTAGGACCAGAATCCTACCGGCAGTGTGGAAAGTTGGAAGGAATCTGGGCAGAGGTCAGGATGTTGAATCTACTGTGTCCCACTCTGGGCACTTCCAGGAAACACTCTGGGACTCGGACCATACACTGAGCATCTTCAGGATTCAGCTGCATCATTTGGCGAATACGGGATGTGAACCAGATGCCCTCTAAGCTCTCTCTGATTTCTAATATTCAGCAGTTCTAAAATTCTGACAGAGGATTATGTAATGCTAGGATCCAAGAGGGAGAGGCTGTTATTAGTCATTTTCACATGATTGTACATCAATTCAGTGAGCTTGCTTTCTCAGAAACTGACATAGCCTGACACTGAAGAGAGATGAGTTTTGGTGACAAGGTGGGAACAGAGCATGTAATTTGGAGGCACGCAGGTGTTCCTAAGGAAAGGTTAGGCTGAAAGGATGAAGCCCCACAAGAGCGGGCCATTGAGATTCCGGGACTGTCATTTCACAGATGAGAAACAAGGTCGAGAAACATGAAAATGTCACCCAGCTAGCAAGGGAGGCTATCTGAATTTAAACCCAGATCTGTCACAGGCCAAAGTGTAGAAGAGTGGTGGCTTGGGAAGTGGAAGAAAAATGCAGAAGGGAGGAAGGAAGGGAGGGAAGAAGAGAGGGAAAAAGAGGAAGGGGGACAAGGAGGGGAGGGGGCAGGGAGGAAGGGAGGGAGATTCGGGGCTGAGCTCGGGTACTCTGAACATTTCCTCCGGCCAAACTGAAGTAGGAAAAACACGGTGCGTTTTATCCCCCCCTTCTTCTGCACCCAGAGATGCCCTGGTCCTTCTGCTAGGTTCTGTGTTCCTGGTCAGGAGCTTGAGCAAGATGCTGTTAGGGAGACCTGGGAGTTGTTGCTAAGACAAAGCTTTTGGAGGAGAATTGAAGATTTACTCAGGCTTTCTGAAATGGTGGGGGCTTAGACAAAACTGACTGCATGCCATGATTATGAGGCTCTTGCTCAAATAATAGTGGAGTGCTAGGCTAAGGCTTTCATTCTTAGGGAGTGTGAGAGGTCTTTTGCGATGTTCACAGGGACTGTTAAGGTGACAGAGACCGACTAAGTCCTCACAGGCATCTGTGAATACACTGACCACCTGCTTTGGACCTGCCGCCATGAGGTGCTGCTGGGGACAGAACAGTGCTGTAACGGATGTCTCAGACAGTCCACGTGAAGCATCGACACAAGGTCTTGGTCGCCTGTCTAGACAGAAACAGCTCACATACACCACTGGGTGGCAGTAGAGCGCTCCTTTTTGTTTCTAGTAAGTGGCTCCAAGGAGTCAGGGTCCTTCGGATTAAACCGACACTTTGCTTCTTCCCTCCCCGAATGTCCCTGTCCTGTCCCTACATATTCTGAGCTGTAGTGTGTGTGGTACGTGCAGGCTAGGGATGAGGGTTGGGGTTAGAAGGGAGTAAGATAAACGTTTGGGACTGATTCTGTCCTCTCCTTTCCTCACATCGTCTTTCTATACCTCTGAAGCAGCTCGGTTAGGTCTTTGTTTTATTAATAGAGATTGATACTGAATAAAAAAATAGATAGAAAATGTAAACACAGTGCTGTGGGGGGATTCATTTTTAGGCTGAGACGTAAAATATTTGTTTCAAATTTTACTTAGCGGAAAGTCCTAAAAAGAGGAAATAAGGTATTTTTTGAAAGATACACTGATGCTTTTTGCCAAGAGCAAAGCCGCAGAGGTAACAGAAGGTGGAGCCTCGGGACGGCAAATGTAGAGCTGCTCTGCCATCTGGTGGACAGAGTGCAGCTTGTAAAGTGCATGGTTCCCAGACTTAATTTTTATGAATAATAAACTAAGAAGTACAAACAAGCAACCAAGCAAAAAAACCCAACAAAAAGTCCGAATAAATAAATAAATAAAGCCAGCTCATGGTTGCAACTTTTTAGTCTGTCCACTAAAATCTGTAAAAATCCAGCATCTATAGTTACCATCACCTTACCCTTAAAGGAAAAGATTCCACAGTGTTTTCTAGGAAAAAAAAGAGCAGCCCTTTTAATTGTTTATATGGCTTAATTAAAATATCATCACACTTTTCTTATTTTTATTATTTACAAAGGGGTGAAAAACTTACCAAGATTTGACACTGCTCTAAGGTGTATTTGAGAACCAGTGGTATAAAACAGGGCTTCCCAAGTGGCTCAGAAGGTTCACACAATTATTTCAAATCATTTAAAAATATGTAGGGCCTCTAAAATATTTCAACATAGGGACCTGGGGTTAAACTACCATATTCAAAATTGTCTTTGGTGGTTATTATTATCATTTTTTAAAACTTTTGGCTGTGCTGTGTCTTCGTTGATTCTTGGGCTATTCTCTGGTGGCAATCGGGGGCCACTCTCCAGTTGCAGCATGCAGGCTTCTGACCACCGTGGCTTCTCCTCTTGTGGAGCACGGACTCTAGGGCACTGGGGCATCAGGAGCAGCAGCAAGTGGACTCACTAGTCGTGGCTCATGGGCTTAGTTGCTCCACATGTGGGATCTTCCTGGAAACATGGGATCACACCCATGTTTCCTACACTGGCAAACAGATTCTTTACCACTGAGCCACCAGGGAAGCCCTTTGGTGGTTATTTTTAACCATACTTTTTTTTTTTAAAGTCACTATTTCACAGTTTCTGAGTTGTAAAGATTCCTGTGGGTTTCTTACATTTGTTCCATCTTTTCCTGGTTTAAGAATAAATTGTCTCATTCTAGTATCATCTGAGTAATTTACTGGTGGTAGCATATTATGTTTCTCTGGCCTAGTTGTCTCTAAACTTTGATTGTAGGAATCCTGTTTGAGCATCACCTCTTGTGTTATGTGTACTTACGAAGTTCATAATACACTATCCTTAATATATACATTATAAAGCATACGCATGACTGGCATCTGAAGTTAGGGCAGTCTTTTTCTTTTTTGTGACCGCATTGCACAGCGTATGAGATCTTAGTTCCCAGGCCAGGAATTGAACCCAAGCCCTCAACCGGGAAGGCATGAGTCCTAACCCCTGGACTGCCAGGGAGTTCCCTGGGCAGTCTTGTTGGGGACTGTGCCCCTTGACCTCTGGGGTCTGTGATAAGTAGGGTAGTTAGTGTATTTGAGTGTTAGTTGCTCTATCATGTTTGCAACCCCATAGACTGTAGCCCACCAGGCTCCTCTGTCTGTAGGATTCTCCAGGGAAGAATACTGGAGTGGGTAACCATTCTCTCCTCCAGGGGATCTTCCCGACTCAGGGACTGAACCCAGGTCTCCCGCATTGCAGGCGGATTCTTTACTGTCTGAGCCACCAGGGTAGCCCAGCGTAGTCAGTGTTAGATTTGAATTGTGGGATTATAGTACTTTCATGTCTTCATTTGTAAGATGGGATGTAATAATAGTATTTAGTTCATACACTTATTAGTACAGGATAATACATGTATTAGTATATGCCTCACATTAGGGAAATAAAATATTATTGGATGGTAATTCTTCCAAATTCAACATAAAACCAAAATCACAGAGCAATCATTTTGCACTTCTGAATTTTACCAAGGAGAAGAAGCAGGGAAAAAATACTAAGGACAATCTGAAAGATGGAGTAAAAGTGGAAATTCCCTCGCAGCTAGTAAAACATCTGACGCTGCTACACTGAAATCAGTGAGGTGCTGCCATCAAATAGTGACCTAGAGAAGAGAATTCAGAGACAGGCAAGTCCCTAAGGCTTCTTTTTCTGTGTGTGAGATGAGTGTGGCAAAGTTCATTGTGAATCCAAAAGTTTTATGATTTCATAACCGAGTTGACAAAATGCATAAAGAAACTGGAAGAGTTAGGAGTTTTAGATTCTCAGTTTTAACATCAGATTTACACATTTAAAAACATATGTCTCATCTGCAAAATATTCAATCCATTCATGAAAATGACTGAGAACTGCTTTAACTTTAAAGTGAGAACAGAATGCGTATTATCCTAGTTTGTCACTTCTGATATTCATTAACATCAGTAAGTTTTTAATTTTGTGAGGTTAACTCTATGGGTGTTTATGGTTTGTTTACTTTTTTTTTTTTGGTTGCACTGCCTGGCATGAATGTGGGCAAGATGCTCAAATTCAAGCCTACCGTAATATATAGTCAAAACCATTTTTAAATTCATAGGATTTCTACATCTGGTATTGTAAACACTTAAGCTTCCTGACCATGTAACTGGTTTATTCAGCCATCCACCTATGTATCTAACTGTATGATCAACACTGCAATACTCAAGGCATATAAAGATATGCAGGACACAGTCCTTGTTTGGGAGGTGACGTATTTGTGACTGGTGCGGATAAACCAATTGCTACACAATTCCTGTAAATCCCTTGGGCTGCAAGGAGATCAAACCAGTCAATCCTAAAGGAAATCAACCCTGAATATTCATTGTAAGGATTGATGCTGAAGCTCCAATCCTTTGGCCACCTGATGCAAAGAGCCTACTTATTGGAAAATACCCTGATGCTGGGAAAGATTGAAGGTAAAAGAAGAGGGTGGTAGAGGATGAGATGGATGGATAGCATTGCTGACTCAGTGGACAAGAATCTGAGTAACTCCAGGAGATAGTGGAGGACAGAGGAGGTCCACGTGTCCATGAGGTCACAAAGAGTTGAACATAATTTAGTGACTGAACAACAACAACAAAAATGCTCTAGATCAGTGTTCACACAAAGTAGGGCCTGCTCTGAAGACACAGACTAGGGAGTTCTAACATGTCCTGTGTCAGGGGAGGGAGTGACACCTGAGATGGATCTTGATGTTTCATTTTTATTATTTTTTTATTGAAGTATAGTTGATTTACAATATTGTTAATTTCTGCAGTACAGCAAAGTGATTCAGTTATACATATGTGTATCCTTTTAAAAATATTCTTTTTCATGATGGTTGAATATAGTTCCTTGTGCTATACAGTAGAACCTTGTTATTTATCCATCCGTTATACTATAGCTCACATCTGGTAACCCTAACCTCCCACTCCAACCCTCTCTCAGGTCCTCCCCTGGATCTCTATGTTTCAGTTAGTGTTATTAAGTGAAAGGTGAGGTCAACAGGAAGCAGAGGGAATGGTGTGTGCAGGTATAATATGAGCTATAATATCAACTGGATTTTTAGTTTTCATCATATGAGCTCACCACATGTTTACAGCAGGTATAGATGTTGACACACGAGCATATATATCATCACTATAGTTACTGCTATCCCAACAGGAGTGGAAGTATTTAGTTGATTAGCAATCCGTCACAGAGGTAATATTAAATGATCTCCAACCATAATAAACCCTAGGTTTAATCTTCCTTTTTATAGTAGATGGACTAACAGGAATGGTCCTAGCCAATTCATCACTAGACTCCTTCATGATAGACATTACGTCATTGCACACTTCCATGTACTTTGAGTAGGAACCGTGTTTGCTGTTACAGGAGGCTTCGTGCATTGATTCCCACTATCCTCAGGCTATATGTATACGCTAAACTTAACACGGGGAAAAGTTCACTTTGTAATTATATCTGTAGACATGAATATACCTTGATTTCCACAACATCTCCCAGGTCTATCTGGAATACCACGGCGATAGACTACCCAGATGCATAGATAATATGAAACACTATCTCATCAATAGGCCTCATTTATTTTACTAACAGCAGTAATAGTCATAATTTCCATTATTTGAGAAGCATTTTCATAAAACAAGAAGTCCTAATGGTAGAATTAACTACTACACATCTAGAATGACTAAATGGATGTCCTCGATCATATCACATGTTTGAGGAGCCCATGTATGTTAACTCAAAATAAGTAAGAAAGGAAGGAATTCAACCCTCTTCTACTGGTTTCAAGCCAACATAATACCCATTATGTCTTTCTCAATATGTGGGCTATTAGTAAAACTGTACGTAACTCTGTCAAAGTTAAATTACAGGTGAAAACCCTTTATATCTCTGTGGTATATTCCCTCTAATTAGGCTTTTAAGAGGCCACACTACCCACTGTAGAAGAACTATGACATTTTTGGGATCACACATTAATAACTGTGGTTTTAATCAGCTCTTTGGTCATCTATATTATTTCACTAATAGTGACAAGTAAATGAACACCAACAAGTACAAGAGACGCACAAGAAGTAGAAGCTATCTGTACCATCTTACAGGCCATTAGTCCAGTTCTAATTGTCCTGCCATCGTTACGGGTTTCCACATGGTAGATAAAGTTAATAGTCCTTCCCTCACCATAAAAACTGAAGACATCGGTGATACTGAAGCTATGAGTACATGGACTATGAGGATTTAAACTCTGACTTCTACCTAATCCCAGCATCAGACCTAAAGCCAGAATTATGACTATTAGAAAAAGATAACCAAGTGACATTCTCTATAGAAATGACAATCCAAATACAAATTTCCTCAGATGATGTTTTATACTCATGAGCCATGCCTTCACTAGGCCTAAAGACTAATGCAGTCCCAGGCCACCTAAATCAAGCAACTCATATTAACACAATCAGTTCTTTATTATGGACAATGTTCAGAAATCTGTGCATCAAGTCATAGTTCCACACCTATTGTCCTCAAACTAGTATCACTAAAATACTGGGTTGGCCAGAAAGTTCTTTTGGGGTTTTCCGTATGGTGTTACAGAAATGAACTTTTCCACCAACTCAATACTATAAATCCATAAAGAAGTTAAACAGCGTTAACCTTTTAAGTTCAAGACTGGGAGTTAAAACTTTCCTTAATGGTATGCCACAGTTATATACATCAACATGATTAATTAGTGTTTTATCAGTATTTCTAGTTCTGTATATTCTATTTCAACTAAAAATTTCAAAATATATTATTCAACTAATTGATGTCTGCTGCTACTGCTAAGTCACTTCAGTCGTGTCTGACTGTGTACGACCCCATAGACGGCAGCCCACCAGGCTCCCCTGTCCCTGGGATTCTCCAGGCAAGAACACTGGAGTGGGTTGCCATTTCCTTCTCCAGTGCATGAAAGGGAAAAGTGAAAGTGAAGTCGCTCAGTTGTGTCCGACTCTAGTGACCCCATGGACTGCAGCCCAGCAGGCTCCTCCGCCCATGGGATTTTCCAGGCAAGAGTACTGGAGCGGGGTGCCATTGCCTCCTCCATAATTGATGTCTACCAAGGTACAAAAACAACCACGAGTGTGAATGCTATGACACACTCAGGAAGGAAAGCAGCTAGGTGTGGCTGAACGACGGTTGCGTGTGTGTGAAAGAAAGTGAAAGTGTTAGTTGCTTAGTTGAGTTCAGCTCTTTGCAACCCTACGTACTGTAACCCGCCAGGCTTCTCTGTCCATGGGATTCTCCAGGCAAGAATACTAGTGTGAGGAGCCATTACCTTCTTCAGGGGACCTTCCCCACCCAGGAATCAAACCCAAGTTTATAGCACTGTAGGCAGATTCTTTACCATCTGAGCCATTAGGGAAGCCCATGTGTGTGTGTGTGTGTGTGTGTGTGTTAGGAGATAAAACTGGAAAGGTAGTTTGAAGTAAGAATGTGAAGGCCTTTAGGATGCTGAAGGTCTTAGCAACTTCTGGGGGTTCTGACTTTGAACACATTTGTTGAATCTCATTTATATGTGTGTAGAACCTGCTGATTGGGTTGATGGAGAAGAGAGAGGAATCACTTGGTGAAGATGTTTAATACTCACATATAAGGTCAATTAATTCTCCATCACTGTTGGAAAGAGGCAAGGTAGTGTCTTGTGTGGTACTCTGATTCCTATGCGTGCCTAGTGTGGGCTGTCAGCCTTAAAAAGGAAGGGTTAAGAAAGTCTTCTGTTGTTTTTCACTCTGCTGCATTCACATTCTCTATAATGAGATAATCAGATAAGAAGAGTGGCTTGGGCACACATCTAAGCTGGCTGGCCCCTGGGAAGAGAGGTAAAGACACATACCAAAAGACTGCAAGGGTTTCCCTGATGGCTCAGCGGTAAATAATCTGCCTGCCAATGCAGGAGACACAGGTTTGATTCCTGATCCGGGAAGATCCCACATGCCGTGAAACAACTAAGCCCGTGCACCATGACCACTGAGCCTGTGCTCTAGAGCTTGGGAGCCGGGAAACCCAAGCAGCCTAGAGTCCATGCTCTGCAGCAAGAGAAGGCACTGCAACGAGAAGACTGCGAGTGACTAGAGAGCTGCCCTGCTTGCCTAAACTAGAGAAAAGTGGTGCAGCAGTGAAGACCCAGCACAGCCAGAAATAAATAAATTAATAAGATTATTTAAAAAAAAAAAGACTACAAGCACAGATTCACCTCCAGGCTCAAATTCCCTCAGGATTATTGTTGTTTAGTTGCTAAATCGTGTCCGACTCTTTTACGACCTCACAGACCGTAGCCCGCCAGGATAAGCGAAGCTATTATAATGGGAATGAATCTTAAGTCTACAAACCCAGGTGTGCAAAACATATCAAATTTCTTAATTTCCTTTAAATCAAATTGCTTCTGACTCAAAATCGCTAATCAATTTGCCGGCAGGAAATTAAGCTGCAGTCATTACTGGAGTTCCTCTCCCCAAGAACATACACGGGTCCAAAGGTCACCGGGTGCTAAGGCACTGGCGAGGCCCTTCCCGTCACTGTCTGCTGAGTAGCCCCGTGTCTACTCGTTTGTCCCTTCAGGACCATTGCCCACCTGTCTCTACGCTACATGCAGAGCACAGGAAAAACTTCTAAGACTTGAGACCTCAGTTATTGGGGTTCAGCCTCTTTAGGTTCACAGTGGAAGCACATTACAAGAAGCATCTGATACATAGTTGGAGCCTAGAAGGCTTCTTGAAAGAATGCTGTTTCTGCTAAAGCATTCTGCTTTGTCTGTTAGACTCCCTTTTTCTTCTCTTGAACTAGCTAATCAATTTTTCACTCTTTTCCCTCCCCTTCTGGTCACTCCAGCTCTGGTCCCTCTGGAGTCATCTGGCCCACTGCTCACTCACTCTGCAGCTTGCTGATATCATTCCTGCAGAGATAAAGTAAATACCTCCACCATGCAAGCAATACATTTTTTTCCATAGGAAAAAGCATTATAGAACTTCCTTGGTGATCCAGTTGTTAAGAATCCACCTGTAAACGTAGGGGACATGGGTTCAATCCCTGGTCGGGTAACTAAAATCCCACATACTGTGGAGCAACTAAGCCCGTGTGTTGCTGAGCCCACACACTGCAATAGAGATCCCACATGCCCAGGCCAAGACCAACTCAGCTAAACAAATACATAATTTTTAAAAGACCCATCTACCTAGGAATAGATTGGGATTCTTAAAGCAGGGATGTAAAGAAGGGAGTGAGAGAGGATGAGAAGAAAGGCAGCCTCTACCTTTTCATTTTCCCTTTCTCTTTTGAGGCCGAGACACTCAATAATCCCAGAGTCTTGGTTCCACCATATGGTTCGGCAAGGGACTCCCCGCCTCCCCACCACACACAGAGCCCACTGCAGAGGAGAGCTCAGGAGGCAGGCAGGAGACAAAAGCCATCTGAGGGCATGGGCGTTCCGTTTTCCACATAGAGACTAAGGATTCCCTAAAGGGTCGGTTTTGATTACTGTCCCGGATTCAACCCAACTCAGGGAGAGTCTCCTTCCCATGTAACCACTGGGTGTGGGCTTATGAAGAACACTGGATCAGCAAGACAAATAAACCAACCAATTTTCTCTCCCATCTGAGTGTATTGTGAGTGGATTTCCACTTTCATGTGTCATATGGGGAGGGGGGTGCGATATGGGACAGAGGAAGGGAATTTTAAAGGCTGTAGCACAGATAAAGGCAGAGACAAGAATGTTTAGGGTATGTTGGGAATTGAGCTGTGCTGAGTTGCTCAGTCGTGTCTGACTCTTTATGACCCCATGGACTGTAGCCTCCCAGGCTCCTCTGTCCATGGGATTTCCCAGGGAAGAACACTGGAGTGAGCTGCCATTTCCTACTCCAGGGGATCTTCCCAACCCAGGGATCGAACCTGAGTCTCTTGTGTCTCCTGCATCACCACAGGGGCAGCCCTACATTTGGAGAGCAGTGTGCAATCCAACTGGGCTGGAATGTTGAGTATATATGAGGTGATAATGGAACATGGGTCCAGAAAATTGGGCTAAGTTTTAGAGTGCTTTGCATATTGGAGTGAGAAATCTGCATATATGTCAGTGGGAACTGAACATCATCAAGAGATTTAGAGAAGAGAGATGCCATTATAGGATAACTCCTCACCTATTGGATTAAATACCTGAATCCTTTGACCTACAAAAATAGTGTCCTTACAAGGTTCCACCTAACATTTAAGGCAATGGTGTTGAGTTCCTATGATATCAAGGCTTGTTTTCACTTGTTGGCTCAGGATCCACCAGCAGGAACCTCTACCTGAACACATTTTCATTAAATTAGTTCTTTGATTATTTGTCCTACTACTTGCTAATACTCTTAGTTACCTTTTCATAGATACATACTTCCTTGTTTTTTATTCTCTCTAAAGGGTATCCTTGAAAGTCATTGTCAAATACTTGGATAAAAATCTGTTTTAGTGCAGTAACTCTCTCAGGGAAAGGAACAAGGTTCATACAATGAGATAAGCTCTTGGTAAACCAGCTCTGTCTTAATGGTCATTGCTTCCCCTGTCAGTATTTCCAAACAGCCCTGTATATGTCCACTCATCAGTTGCTCAAGTGTGACATCAAGACAGCCTATTTTCAGAATTCCCCGTCTCTGAGTTTCTGGTAATTCCCCCATTTTCTGCAGCAGAAGTATTTTACTACCTACCTACCTATGTATCTATCTCAGTAGTGCAGAGGGGAGGGAAAGCACTGTACATCACAGCAGACTTTTCTATAAACACATGCAGTTTCTCACATTTTTATTTTCTTCTAGAGCAGTGGGTTTTCAAGTGTGGACCCAGACTAACCATTTTAGAGAATTTGCGAGTTTTTATGTTTTTAATTATTTTTATTTATCTTTGGCTGTGCTAGTTACTCTCTAGTTGTGGTGTGCAGGCTTCTCATTGCAGTGGCTTCTCGTTGCAGAGCACGGGCTCTAGGGCACGTAGGCTTCAATACTTGTGGCTCTTCAGCTCCTGAGTGTGGGCTCAGTAGTTGTGACGCACGGGCTTAGCTGCCCCCACGGCATGTGGTATCTTCCCAGAACAGGGATCGAACCTATGCTCCTGCATTGGCAGGTGGATTCTTTTTTTTTTTTTTAATAGATTTTATTTATTTATTTTGACATGGACTACTTTCAAAATCTTCACTGAATTCGTTACAACATTGCTTCTATTTTATGTTTTGGTTTTCGGCTGCGAGACGTGGGATTTTAGCTTCCTGACCAGGGAGCAAACCCTCAGCCCCTGCACATTGGAAGGTGAAGTGTTAACCACCGAACCAACAGGGAAGTCCCAGCAGGTGGATTCTTTACTACTGAGCCACCAGGGCAATCCGGGAGTTTCTATGTTTTAACAAGACATCTCAGTAATTCTGCTGTACACTGAGGTTTGAGAATAACTATTCTAGAGAAATATTTTATTATGTGATAAAGTGGACCCTACACAAATACAGTCTTAAAAGATTTTAGTTAAAAATTAAAGCATTAACTAACTAAAGTTATGATCAACCTAGATAGCATATTCAAAAGCAGAGACATTACTTTGCCAATAAAGGTCCATCTAGTCAAGGCTGTGGTTTTTCCAGTGGTCATGTATGGATGTGAGAGTTGGACTGTGAAGAAAGCTGAGCGCCGAAGAATTGATGCTTTTGAACTGTGGTGTTGGAGAAGACTCTTGAGAGTCCCTTGGACTGCAAGGAAATCCAACCAGTCCATCCTAAAGAAGATGAGTCCTGGGTGTTCATTGGAAGGAATGATGCTAAAGCTGAAACTCCAGTCCTTTGGCCACCTCATGCGAAGAGTTGACTCATTGGAAAAGACCCTGATGCTGGGAGGGATTGGGGGCAGGAGGAGAAGGGGATGACAGAGGATGAGATGGCTGGATGGCATCACCGACTCGATGGACAAGAGTTTGGATGAACTCTGGGAGTTGGTGATGACAGGGAGGACTGGCGTGCTGCAATTCATGGGGTCACAAAGAGTCAGACAAGACTGAGCGACTGAACTGAACTGAAGAAATCCAGTTAACAAATGTCATTCTAATGTCATTTAAAAAGAGTGTGTATGTTGTAGGTGCTGTTTTCATTTTAGGCAAAATGTATGCACTGTTACACATTTTGAAGTCTGTCACTATTGTTGGGGTTCGCTGAGGGTTTTTTCCCTTGTCTGCATAATAAACTGGCACATTTAATTAACAAAACCTGTCCTGTGAAAGGTGCAAATACAATTACACACAAATTGACAAGTCAATGACTAGAATAATGGAGAGATGAATGGAAGCTTGTACATGAATACACTTATAGACACACCACACACACCCGCATTTCCCAAGCTGCTTCTATAAAGCTTTGCTACGGAAACTGTGGTCTGTGGACCAGTTGCCTTGGAATCAACTGGGAAAAACTTAGACATGAAGAACCTCAGGCCCCATCCCAGACCTACTGAATTGGAATCCATATTTTAAGAATAAATCCAGGTGAGCCATAGGCAAATTACAGTTTGAGAAGCTCTGCTCTGGAGTTTCCTTTGGGACTTCTCTGGTGGTCCAGTGGTTAAGACTCCAGGCTTCCACTGCAGGAGGTACAGGTTCGATCCCTGGTCAGGGAACAAAGATCCTGCATGCCACTGCAGCATGGCAAAAGAAAAAAAGAAAAAAAAGAGTAGTTTCCTGGAAGATAACGATATGTTTTCTGTATGTCAAGGGTACCATTGTCAAATAAGCTTGAGAACACTTGCATTTAACAGGTGGCTTTATTTTCTTTTAATACTTTATTTAATTATTTTAGTTTTGGTTTTGCTGAATCCTTGTTGCTGTGCTTGGGCTTTCTCCAGTTGTGGGTGGGGGGCTCCTCTCTAGCTGCGGTACTTGGGCTGCAGTGGCTTCTCTTGCTGTGGAGAATGGGCTCTGGGGGTGTGGGCTCTAGTAGCTGCAGCATGTGGGTGCAGCAGCCGTGGCACACAGGCATGTGGGATTTTTCCCGACCAGGGATAGAACCTGTGACCCCTGCATTGGCAGGTGGATTTCTATCCCCTGTACCACCATGGAAGTCCTAACAGGTGGCTTTACATTGCATAGCTCTGATCCAAGGGAGTAGAAGGAATAATGTTGCTCAAATTTAAGGTCATTTCAGGTCTAAGACTGTAGCTCTCTGACCAAGATAAATATCCTCAGAAACATGCCCACACTTCTAATTCTAATTCCGTCTTCATCTTTTATCTGTCCTGAGAGACACTGCAGCGTAATTTATTATTTCATCACCCCATCAATGCACTGGGTGAAACCCTGAACAGAGATGATCCCATTCATCTTACAAAGGAACAATCAAAACTTCTGTTTTACAGGTATATAAACTGAGACACAGAGATGTTAATTAACTGACTCACAGATTGTAACTGGCTGGGCTGGGATTCAAATCCAGGGAGTCTGGAGCTACAGTCTGTGGTCTTAACAATTATTCTAATACATGCCTGTGCAGATCTATGTACTTCAAACCTTGGGACATGTGATAACTTGTCAAGAAAAGTAAATAACAAAAAATTTTAAGTGATTTAAAGCAATAAATGCTGGAGAGGGTGTGGAGAAAAGGGAACCCTCTTACACTGTTGGTGGGAATGCAAACTAGTACAGCCACTATGGAGAACAGTGTGGAGATTCCTTCAAAAACTGGAAATAGAACTGCCTTATGATCCAGCAATTCCACTGCTGGGCATACACACTGAGGAAACCAGAATGGAAAGAGACACGTGTACCCCAGTGTTCATCGCAGCACTGTTTATAATAGCCAGGACATGGAAGCAACCTAGATGTCCATCAGCAGATGAATGGATAAGAAAGCTATGGTATATATACACAATGGAGTATTATTCAGCCATTAAAAAGAATACATTTGAATCAGTTCTAATGAGGTGGATGAAACTGGAGCCTATTATACAGAGTGAAGTAAGCCAGAAAGAAAAACACCAATACAGTATACTAATGCACATATATGGAATTTAGAAAGATGGTAACAATAACCCTGTATATGAGACAGCAAAAGAGACACTGATGTATAGAACAGTCTTTTGGACTCTGTGGGAGAGGGAGAGGGTGGGATGATTTGGGTGAATGGCATTGAAATATGTATAATATCATATATGAAACGAGTCGCCAGTCCAGGATCGATGCACGATACTGGATGCTTGGGGCTGGTGCACTGGGACGACCCAGAGGGATGGTGTGCGGAGGGAGGAGGGAGGAGGGCTCAGGATGGGGAACACATGTATACCTGTGGCGGATTCATTTTGATATATGGCAAAACCAATACAATATTGTAAAGTTAAATAAAATAAAATTTAAAAAAATAAAAAAAAGAGCGACACTACAAAAAAAAAAAAAGGCATTTGATTTTTATTTAGAGTTTGCGTGTGTGTGCTTAGTTGCTCAGTCTTGACTCTTCGTGACCCCTTGCACTACAGCCTGCTGGGCTCCTTTGTCCCTGGGACTTTTCAGGCAAGAATACTGGAGTGGGTTGCCATTTCCTTCTCCAGGGGATCTTCCCCACCCAGGGATTTTCCCCACCTGGGGACTGAACTTGTGTCTCCTGTTTCTCCTGCATTGCATGCAGATTCTTTAGCTACTGAGTTACCAGGGAAGTCCTATTTAGTGTATAAACAATAGTTTAAAATGGTATTTAATTTTTGACTAGTTAATACACTTCACATGGTTCAAGGATCAAAACACAGAAAAGGGCGATTTGAGGCAAAGTCTTTTTTGACTCTTCCCAATTGGCTAGCTCCCCTTTCTGGAAGCAAACACTGTTATCAGTCTCTTGTGTATCATCGCACAAACATTTTAGCAAATGCCTAAATGTGTATGTTTGTATATCTTTTCTCTTACACCATAAATATGTTTTTCACCATTAGTGTGTTTAAGTAACAATATATCTTAAAATACATTCCACATCAATATATAAAGGACTTTCTCATTCTTCTCTGATGGGTACTTAGTATTGTTTGGATACACTTATAATACTGTCTGTGTGTGTGTTAGTTGCTCAGTTGTATCCGACTCTTTGTGATTCCATGGACTATAGCCCACCAGGCTCCTCTGTCCACGGAATTCTCCAGGCAAGAATACTGGAGTGGGTAGCCATTCCCTTCTCCAGGGGATCTTCCTGACCTCAGGACTCAAATTCAGGTCTCCTGCATTACAGGCAGATTCTTTACTGTCTGAGTCACCAGACAATACTTTAACAGTTCTATATGGCTGGACTGGTTGAAATATTTTGCTATTTCAAGTCCCATGGTCACATATAATCTTGGATTCTCATCATTTTGCATGTTCAGAAATAAGTATGTAGAATAAGTTGTGTTCTCCAGGAGTGTTTTTAGGATTCTTCCATCAATTACACCGTTCTTGCTTCTTGGGCATTAGAGTATGCTCCTTAGTATTCTATATTTCTGTTGCTACTCTTTCAGTGTAATGTCTAATATTTGTATGTTTGAATGCTATTGTGACATATTTCTACTCACAACACTTCTGACACCAAATACACGGGTCCCCCCCTCCATACCAACAATCAGTTTTATAACTCTCCAGACACAACAGAATGCCCAGTGATTTAAATAAATCCTGATACTAACTACCCAGAGTTAATGCAGATCCCAGAAGTTAAAGGCTCAGTCCTACAAGACTGCTCCCACTTCAGAGGTCAGCAGCAAGGTGAGCACTTCCCAGAAGTCAGCACTTCCCAGGTCTCTTGGTGTTCTGATCAACCAGTTATTCACTAGATGGATCCCCATGGCTCCTTCCTCAGGTTCAATAATGTGCTAGAATGGCTCAAAGAAGTAAGGGGAAAGAGTTTACTATTACCAGCTTATTATAAAGGGTGTTATAAAGGACAGGCACGTAGGGCAAGACGAAGGCAAAAAGCTGCACAGGGCAAGGTATGGGGTGGGGGGTTGGAACTTCCATGGGAGCACCACCTCTCCAGCATTTTATTTACTCACCAATCTGGAAGATCCCTGAACCCCATCATTTAGGGATTTTTATGGAGGCTCCTTGACACAGGCATGAATGATGAAGTCATTGGCCATTGGTGATTAACTCAATCTCCATTCTCTGTCCCAACCGCCTGAGGTTGGGGCTGAAGTTCCATCTCTCTAATCATGTGGTTGTTTCCTCTGGTAATAGATCTAGGGGACCACCAAGAGTCACCTCATTAGCATAAACTCAGGTATGATTGGGGCTTCCCCAGTGGCTCAAGTGGTAAAGAATCTGCCTAAGAATGCAGGGGTAGTAAAAGACGTGGGTTCGATCCCTGGGTCGGGAAGATTGCCTGAAAGAGGAAACGGCAACCCATTCCATTCTTGCCTGTACAATCCCATGGACAGGCGAGCCTGGCAGGCTACAGGTAATGGGGTTGCAAAGAGTCGTACATGACTGAGCATGCACATACATGTACGTACAGGTATGATTAAAAGGGGTTTATTATGAATAATAATAGATGCTCCCCGCCCCCCATAACTCAGGAAACTCCAAGGGTGTTAGAAGTTCTTGTGTTAGGAACCCAGGTAGAGACTAAATAAGTTATTTATTTTATCACAATGTTACAGCTATTGATTCCTGTATTCTGATTATACATTCATTCATCTTTCTGAATTTTCTTATTTTTTGTTATGGTTTTTCAGCTGATTCTTTTGAGCTTTGCAGATATATATCATACTATTTGAAAAAATTCATTTTCTCTCTTCCTTTCTAATATTTATACTGCTTTCTTTTTATAAATTAGTGTTGCTGGAAATGGGTCAGCAAATGACAGCCTATTGGCTGAATCCAGCTTGCCCCTTCTTTTTGCAAAGTTCCCCAGGATCACAACCCCATGTGTTCATTTACATATTATCTATGGCTTTTCCACTACAACTGAGTAGTTTCCACAGAGACAATATGGCCTAAGAAGCCTTAAATATCTACTATCCAGCCCTTCAGAAAAAATTTACCCATCTTTACGCTAGAACAATGTCAAATACTAAATTACAGTTAATAGTGGGCATCCTTGTTTTGTTTCTCGCTTTAATGGGAATACTTCTGACGTCTCCTCATTTAAGCATGATGCCGTGGTGCTTTTCCAAAATGTATGTGAACATTTTTGACAGTCTCCCATAGAGGCGGAGTCTTGTCTCCTCTCCTTGAACTTGGATAGGCCTTTATGGCTGCCTCAGGGAACATAATTCAAATTCACTCAGGGAACATAAACAAATTGACTCCATTGGTTTTCCCAGAAAGGTTTCCCAGAAAAGGCCACGCCTGTTTCTATCTCCTGGGACACTTGCTTTGGGCCCGTTCAGCTGTCATTAAAAGAAATCTATCTCCAACAAATATTGTATATTAATGCATATATGTGGAAATCTAGAAAAATGGTATCAATGGTCTTATTTGCAAAGCAGAAATAGAGACACAGAAGTACAGATCAAACATATGGACACACCAAGGGGGAAAGAGGGTGGTGGAATGACTTGAGAGGTTGTGATTGACACTATTGATGTGCTGTGTCCTGGTGCTGTGCCAAGTCGCTTTGGTCCTGTCCAACTCTGTGCAACCGTATGAACTGCAGCCCACCAGGCTCCTCTGTCCATGGGGACTCTCCAGACAAGAATACTGGAGTGGGTCGCCATGCCCTCCAGGGGATCTTCCCCACCCAAGGATTGAACCCTGCATTGCAGACAGATTCTTTACCATCTGAGCCACCCGAGAAGCCCTATACTATTGATCCTATGTATAAAATAAATAACTAACGAGAATCTACTGTACAGCACAGGGAACTCCACTCAGTGCTCTGCGGTGACCTAAACAAGAAGGAAATCCAAAAAAGAGGGGATATATGTACATACACAGCTGATTTCACCTTGCTGTACAGTAGAAACCAACACAACATTGTAAAGCAACTATACTCCAAAACATTCAAAAAAGTCTAGCTCCTCTGAGTTCTCTACCTGAGGTCTCACACAGAGAGAGATGCCTGCTGGGTCCTACCTGTTTGATTCTCTGAAGGCTGAGCACCAGCCTTGGGAGTGGAGATGCTCTGTTGAAGGCCCAGCCTCAGGCAAGTTTGAGGGTATTTCTAACAAACTCAGGCAGGAACTGCCTCTCTGAGCCCAGCAGACCCTGATTTGTGAGCAAAATAAATGTGATTGTATGAAAGCCACTGATTCTGAGTGGCCTGTGTGTGTGCTCAGTTGACTCAGACAGTTGCTCAGTCATGTCTAACTTTGTGGCCCCACAGACTGTAGACTGCCAGGCTCCTCTGCCCATAGAATTATGGAGGCAAGAATACTGGAGTGGTTTGCCATTTCGTGCTCCAGGGAATCTTCCCCACGGAGGGATCCAACCCGCATCTCCCGTGTCTCTTGCATTGGCAGGTGGACTCTTTACCAGCAGCACGACCTGGGAAGCCCATGGCTTGCTACGAAGCAACAGATAACTGGACACTGCCTTTTCAGTAAAGTTACACATACCTTTGTTATGCTAAGGAAGACTGCATCTGTTTCTAATGAGTTTTTAAAAAAAAAAAAAATTTTACGCTAAGGGCTTTTTAACAACTATGAAAATGTCTGATTTTTCTCCTTAGATACATTGTAATGATAAACTGTATTAGTAGATTCCTAATACTAACCTATTCTTACATTCCTGAAATATGACCTTCTTGGTCATAATCTTGTATGCAGCTGAGTTCTGTTTGATAAAATTTTATTTAGGGTTATTTGCATTGGTACTTATAAGTGAACTCATACTGTGGTCTTATTTTTGTGCTGTTTTTACTAGATTTTGGTTTCAGTAGGAGTGGACATAAGTTTTAAGAGACCAGACGCTTACACAGTTTGGGACGCATGCTGAGAAAAAGAACAGAGTAGGATGAATATAAATTGGGGGCCAGGGCTTTGGGAGGAGCTGTTGCTAGTGAGGGAACCTGCTATTTAAGCCTCTTCAAAATCACTGCAGATGGTGACTGCAGCCATAAAATTAAAAGACGCTTACTCCTTGGAAGGAAAGTTATGACCAACCTAGATAGCATATTCAAAAGCAGAGACATTACTTTGCCAACAAAGGTCCACCTAGTCAAGGCTATGGTTTTTCCAGTGGTCATGTATGGATGTGAGAGTTGGACTGTGAAGAAAGCTGAGTGCTGAAGAATTAGTGCTTTTGAACTGTAGTGTTGGAGAAGACTCTTGAGAGCCCCTTGGACTGCAAGGAGATCCAACCAGTCCATCCTAAAGGAGATCAGTCCTGGGTGTTCACTGGAAGGACTGATGCTGAAGCTGAAACTCCAATACTTTGGCCACCTGATGCGAAGAGTTGACTCATTGGAAAAGACCCTGATGCTGGGAGGGATTGGGGGCAGAAGGAGAAGGGGATGACAGAGGATGAGATGGCTGGATGGCATCACTGACTCGATGGATGTGAGTCTCAGTGAACTCCGGGAGTTGGTGATGGACAGGGAGGCCTGGTGTGCTGCGATTCATAGAGTTGCAAAGAGTTGGACATGACTGAGCGACTGAACTGAACTGAAATGAACTCAGCTTTGTTTTCTGTTGCCAGGTGTCAGTGTTATTCTTCACAAAAATTTTTGGAAGCATGTCTTATCTTTCTTTGGGCTGTAGCAGTATAAATATTTCTTTAAATAAGAAAAATAAAACAAAGATCACTTAATATCATCACTGTATAAAACAATTTTCTTTTTTTTACATCCTATTATAGTCCTTGTCTTTACAGAGGCATTTTTAAAACTAGTTCATTCATTCTTCCATTACCTATTAAATAAATGCTTACCCTGTCAAGGAGATTTTAGGACTTCCTAATGGTCCAGTGGCTAAGACTTTGCACTCCTAATGCAAGGAGCCTGGCTTCCATCCCTGGTCAGGGAACTAGATTTCCATATGCCTGCACCTAAGAGTTTGCATGCTACAACTAAGACCTCATGAAGACAAATAAATATATATATTAAAAAAAAAAAAGACATTATACTAGCGGCCATGGGCTTAAAGGGTCCAGAAAGAATGCTTAATTCCCAAGGCAGAGGCAACGACCGAAAAACACGCAGACATTTACAACGCTGTGGAAAAACTTCAAGGATTAGCCATATCCATCTCACCTTCACTAACCAAGGCCGTTTTAACACCTGCAGGTCCACAAAGCAACCCGTATCCACAACAGTCACTTGTCTACTTCAGTTGTTTTCAAGTACCATCAAGTCAGCTGTGTTCAACTCAAATTGAGCCGGTTCAGACTGGATAGGACCACGGACCGTCCAACCGGGCATGCGCGGTGTCCTTTTGCAGGCGGAGGGCGGAAAACTCCGCTCGTAGAACGCGCAGAAGCCTCTGGTTTAGCTGTGCCTGCGCAGGACGAGAAGGCAATGGCAACCCACTCCAGTACTCTTGCCTGGAAAATCCCATGGACGGGGGAGCCTGGTGGGCTGCCGTCTATGGGGTCGCACAGAGTCGGAGACGACTGAAGTGACTTAGCAGCGCAGGACGAGAATCATGGTCTCTTCTCCCCATCACTTTATCCCCACGTTCCTGCCGCCTTGCACCCTGCTGCTTTATTCCTTGTCTCAGAAATACCACAGTCCTTTGCCTTCAGGAGGTGAATTTCAAATTTTCTCCTGCTTCTTCGCTTGGCTGTCTTGCAAATAAACCGTCTTTGGGACAGACCTCGGCATCTCAGCCTTTTGGCTTATTGTGCGTCCGGCGAAAGGAAACCGATTCGGTAACTGACCAAGAGCTCTTACAGGAGAGTGGAAGGTACCATGGAGATACGTCGGTGTGCGCCTTACTCAGCCTGGGGGAGGAGTTGGAGGGGAGAAGGAGCCTTCAGAGAAGGCTTCCCAGAGGGGCCAGCATCCGTTAGATTGGGATGGAGAAGTACTTACTTATTTTGCTTTTTCTTCTGAGCTAAAGGTCATAGTGGACCCTGACACTGTGTGTGTGTTAGTCGCACTCTGTGACCCCATGGACTGTAGCATGCTAGGCTCCTCTGTCCATGGAATTTTCCAGGCAAGAATACAGGGGTAGGTTGCCGTTCCCTTCTCCAGGGGATCTTCCTGACCCAGGGATCAACCCGAGTCTCCTGCATCGCAGGCAGATTATTTACCGTCTGAGCCATCAAGGAAGCCCTGACACTTTAGTGATACTGCAAGTCCTCCCAGAAGACTTGGTTGGTTGGCTGGCTGATAGGAATCCTAGGAAAGTCTCGCTGGGCTGTGAGCCGAGCTCAGGGGCAGGTGGTCAGACAACTGATCTGCTCAGTGTCTTGGTCAGGCTGACTTCCCAGGGGACCAAACCTTTGAGGCAGAATCAGAAATGTGGAGCGTCTGGGGGAACATAGCAGATGTTGCAGCCAGGTCTGAAGGCCAGGTATTTCCACTACAGGCCTGCTGCTTTCTCCACAATTTTAAGGGTTGATATTTTGTTTCAAGCACAAGGTTCAGTAAGGGTTGGTCTGAGGAATAATTTTACCTGGCCAAATCCTTGAAACTGTTATTGAGCATCTTTATTGAATACTTTGTTTCCTAGGGCTCCTCTTGGTTGCTTTCTTGTCTTGGGATACCTTACACCCACCTCTCACATACAGGGAGGTTGGAAACTGTGATATGAAGCTGAGGATTCTGAGCCAGGAGCCCTTCTATGCCACTTGGTAAGTCTATTTACCCTTATGCAGTGATACACATGATTACAGGGTGATTGTGAAGATAAAATGAGAACACTTTAGTGAAAGAGTCTTATAAATTGTATCAGTATGCTAATACAATGTATAAGTCTTATACAGTATACAGTGTATTAATGTTGTTGTTATTTAGTCCTGTGTTCACTCTTTTGCAACCCCATGGACTGTAAGCCTTCTCTGTCAGATTTCAAAAGCATAATTCTTTTTGAGTATTCTTGCTGGAGTGGGTTGCCATTTCCTTCCCTAGGGGGTCTTCCAAACTCAGGGATGGAACCCACTTCTCCTGCATTGGCAGGTGGAGTCTTGACCGCTGAGCCATGTAGCCCCTGTTCTGAGGGTGTAGAGATTCTTAGTCTTCAGTTCAGTCGCTCAGTCACGTCTGACTCTTTGTGGCTCCATGGACTGCAGCACGACAGGCCTCCCTGTCCATCACCAACTCCCAGAGTTTACTCAAATTCATGTCCATTGAGTTGGTGATGCCATTCAGCCATCTGATCCTCTGTCATCCCCTTCTCTTCCTACCTTCGATCTTTCAGTGAGTCTTTTCAAATGAGTCGGTTCTCTGCATGAGGTGGCCAAAGTATTGGAGTTTCAGCTTCAACGTCAGCCCTTCCAATGAATATTCAGGACTGATCTCCTTTAGGATGGACTGGTTGGATTTCCTTGCAGTCCAAGGGGCTCTCAAGAGTCTTCTCCAACACCACAGTTCAAAAGCATCAATTCTTTGGTGCTCAGCTTTCTTTATAGTCCAACTCGCACATCCATATATGACTACTGGAAAAACCATAGCTTTGACTAGATGGACCTTTGTTGGCAAAGTAATGTCTCTGCTTTTTAATATGCTGTCTAGATTGGTCATAACTTTTCTTCTAAGGAGTAAGCGTCTTTTAATTTCATGGCTGCAGTCACCATCTGCAGTGATTTTGGAGCTCCAAAAAATAAAGTCTGTCACTGTTTCCACATCTATTTGTCATGAAGTAATGGGACTGGATGTCATGATCTTAGTTTTCTGAATGTTGAGTTTTATGCCAACTTTTTTACTCTCCTCTTTCACTTTCATCAAGAGGCATTTTAGTTCCTCTTCACTTTCTGCCACAAGGGTGGTGTCATCTGTGTATCTGAGGTTATTGACATTTTTCCTGGCAATCTTGATTCCAGCTTGTGCTTCATCCAGCCCAGTGTTTCTCATGTTGTAGTCTTAGAGATTAGAGAAGTGAGGCTTGATGGCTTGGAAATGTTTGGAAAGCCATCCAAACAAAATGATACCAAGCTTATGGGGACACACAGAGTTCTACCAATTGGCCAAAGTAGAGGAGTCTCAGGTGATTTCTAGCTGAGCTCCCAAACACGCTGGGAATGGACTAAAACACGTGTGTCAAGATGGCAGCACTTTGTGCTATACCTTGGACAAGCACATATTTTGTCTTTTAGCAGATTTTTCTAGTGAGACTCCAAGAGGCTGGCTGCTTCTGACTTACGTTCAAGATAGCAGAAGCCACAACAGGTGCCACAGGGCAGGCATGGAGAACTAGATAATGACCTGGGAGGGGTGGTCTAACGCTGAGGTAGAGTTAGTCATCACCCCGGCCGCATAATGTCCATGGATGGTCTGGGAACTTTGCATTCCCAATTTCCCCTGGATTGGTTTCAGGAATTTAACTGGCATGAAAATGGCCCCAGCTATAATCCCTCGTATCTGCAAAGCACTTAAAAGTTACTGAACGCTCAGGTGTGCATTACCCACACAGTCATGGTGGCACCAGGTGAGATAGGTGAGACAGGCGTTTTTTGTACCCAATGAGTAAACCGCAGCTAAGCGTTTGCCTGAGGAAAATAATGACTTCATGCCAGGCACTGCACCAGGCCCTGAGGATGCATTGTGTTATTTCTTCCTCAGTAACTCCATGAGACAGGAGTTTAATCATGGTCTGACAGTTGGGAAACTAAAATTGTGGAGAGATTAAGGGAGCCAAAGAAAGCTGCACAGCTGTCTCCCGCAAGTGGCAGATCAGTGGTTGGAATGGAGGTCCGTCTTCTGACTCGAAGTCCTGTGTTATTTCCACCTTCCTCCTTTTATTAAAAAAAAAAAAAAAGGAACTCTGTTTTACCTCCAATTGTTTCCAAATGGAAGCATATGTTTGGGCTGGTTGTTGAGTCTGAAATAAATAGCTCCTTTTAGACTGTTGAGACAGCCAAATGCTTTCAATATGCTCCCAAGGTCAGTGATTGGATCTGAATAGAAGCCAGATGTCTTGGATTCCAGACCTATTTCCTCGTGGTCCAGTTTTCCCTCACCCCCAACCCTCCATGAAACAGAGGAAGGGAAGAGGAGGCCAGACTGCTCCCATTTTTCACATAGTTCTTTCTGGAAGAAGGAGGTCAGGGAGCCATCGAGGTTACAGTTGGGCTGGAGCAGGCCATGGGCTTGGGTTGGGGATGAAAAATAGCCGGGAAGAATGTACAATCGCTTATTCCAGGCCCGTCGCACCCCTCTGCCGCCTGACCTTTCTGTCCTCCTTCATCGCTGACAGCCCGGGCTCAGCTCCCCGTGAGGAGGAAGTGCCCCGCAGTTGGTCTGCTGATTACAAAAACAGAACCATCATAACACTTGTCAGCTCTGCTTCCTCCATGTGCTTTGGCAGATTTTTTTTTTTTTTTTAACCAATTTCTTGTTTTATAACTGTTTGTCAGACTGAGGAGGCTTTGAAGTTCTTTACAGATCTGACTTTTATCAGAGCATGTAGGAGTTGGGGGGTGGGAAACAGGGTGGATGGGACCCATCAAAATATTCTATTCCACACCCAGCTCACTCGCCCCCCTCTCTCTGTCTGAAAAGGTTTTTTGACATGGTGTTTCTATACGTGGCCTGCCTTCCGGATGAGAGAGTGACATCTATTGTCGTAATATAGGGAGGAAATTATGATTACTTAATGATAGCGTGTCGCAGCTTGTCGCTTCTTTATTTTCCTCTTAAATACTTGCTGTCACAGCACCACACAATTGGCCTTCAATCCTGGGGCTGGTGGGACCTGGTGTGGTACAGGGTGGTGGAAGCATGACTTACGGGGGGAGCTGGGGGAAATACGAGAGAACACACAGGTGTTTCTGCTGCCCTGCTTCTGATGTGAGCATCCTGCCTTGACCTCGCTTGGCCAGCTTATACACAAGTGAACCCTTTCCCAGATTCTGACCGTCTTTTCTTGTCTGGCTGGTTCTCGGCATGTGGCCAGCATTGCTCATGGAGACAGCAAAGGGGGATGGGCCAGGTCTCAGCTGGTTGGGGTCACCTCTGACTTAGCTGTCTGGTGACAATAAAAATCACTTCAATCCCTCTTGATAATCTGATGTGATTCCCTTTGGTTGAAACAACGAGACACTCATTTCTACGTGCTGCATAGTCCCCAATCTGGCCCAGATCTACCAAAACCCACCTCTCAACCACCTCCTATTCTCTGCCCCAGTCGTGTACCTTTCTTTGTTTCCTGAAAAATCAATTTGAATCAAGGAACATTCCAAAGCTAGGAAAAAGCCAGAAAACACAGACTCTTGTGTCTCCATCATGTAAATACATGGGCAAGTGTAAAATACGTACTACTGTCAAAAGAAAGTTGAAAAAAGTCTGTATAGTGAAATATTCTTTGTGAAGGCACCAGAAGTCAGTTCTGTATCCACCTCTTGAGCTGCTTTTATTCCTTATAACCCAGTTCAAATACCACCCCCTCCCAGTTTCCAGATCAGCAGGGTGGTTGGCCCCTCTCTCATGACTTCCAGCTGCTCATTTATAGGGTTTCCATTGCATGTTCCTACTCCTTGAATTATAGTTTCCGTTTTCATGTTGGGATCCCTCAGTAAATGGGGAACTCTTTAAGGCCTGGGCTGCATTCTTCTTTGTACACTCGGGGCCTAAACTCATGGTGAGAGTCTTACCAGAAGTCTAGTGAGACTGAAATATTATTATATGACACAAGCGTGACCTGACTATCATTAGAGAATGATTTCAGGAAGAGTTCCTGATTTTAATAGCAGCAGCTCTTTAACTGTTTACAAAATGCTTTCAAACGCATCTATTCCACTTCATTATAACTCATTAAAATATGTCATGCAGGCATATTCCCATTTATTGGGCGAAGAAACCAGTTCAGAGAGGTTAAAGGACCTGTTTGTTGTCACACAGCTTGTAGGTGATGGGGCTGACTCTCCAGCTTTAAAGGTCATGCTCTTTTTTTTGGTTGCTTTTAGGTTTTTCTTCCCGTTTTATTGATGTAATTGACACAGCAGTGTATATTTTTAAGGTGTACAGTATAATGATATTACCTACATACATCATGAAATGATGACCACAGATTTAATGAACGTCCATCATCTCATATAGACACAAAATTAATTACATGGAAGAAAGTATTTTTCCTTTTGATGAGAATTCTTAGAATTTACTCTTTTAACTACTTTCATATGTGACATACGTGTGTACTCAGTTGTGTTCAACTCTTTGCAACCCCATGGACTGTAATCAGCCAGGTTCCTCTGTCCATGGGATTCTCCAGGCAAGAATACTGGAGTGGGTTGCCATGCTCTTCTCCAGGAAATCTTCTTGACCCAGAGATCAAACCCACATCTTCTGTGTCTCCTGCACTGGCAGGCAGATTCTTTACTATTGTACCACCTGGATACAACAGTGTAAATAATTTATTATTTTGTGTATTACATCCCTAGTACTTACTTATAACTAGAAATCTTTACCTTTTGACTTAAAAGATCATGCTCTTTTATTATGACTTTTGACATTGGAGTAACTCCAGTTAATTGTTCCATCCTGCTTTTCTTCTCCCTCATTCTTTCTCTTTATTCAGTCACTTGTGTATCTGTACAGCATCTATACACACTGTGTTAGTCTCTGGGGAGAAAATAACAAGCCAGACTATTCCTAGCTGTGGCACCTACAGAGGTACCAGTCATTTGGAGAACTTGAAATCCTTCTAAACAATACACAGCATGCAGGCTGGTGAATGTTTGGTAACTCCTTGCAAGACTATTGTGCCAGAATGATGATGATAGGATAAAAAGCTTCCCAGTGCCTTGCAGAGTCCTGAGCACTCTGAGATTTTTCTAAAGCTAATTGAAGGGGGAGGGGGGTGTGTTTAATTCACTTTTTTTTTTTTTTTAGCTCTTAAGCACTCTTTCCCCTGGTAGTGAATTGCTTAATGGTGGGTGCTTTGATGCTGGCAGGTACTTTTAGTGGAATATGACGGCTGTTGCCCTCTCTTACAACCTGCACTGTTGTGTGGGCTGAAACCAATTAGACCTAAATTAATTAGCAAGAAAATGATGGGCCCACTTGCTGAGCCATTCACAGTACCATGTGAAGAAAGAGGAACAGTGTTTGAAGGATGCTGTGTGCTTCTGCTCAACCCTAATGATTGAAGTAGTTCCGAATATGGAAGTAGATTTAAGGCATTTCTGGATTAAGTGGTCCACTTCTTTTAACCCATGGAAGTCCTTTATTGAAAGGCGAGTTAGGAAACTATTAAGAACTCCTTTTGAGTCCTAGGACTTTTGATACGCTTTGAGATGAACTTAGAAAATATGTGGGATCATTATGTAATTAAACTTTCTAAGACCCAAAGCAGATGAGGCAATGGATGGCAGAAAAATATATAAGGACCAATGTCCTAAAGCACAATGTGAGCTACAGGTGAGAAAGCTTTCTTCTGAAGGACAGACTCAGTTTTCTCTGTTCTTGGTTTCTTTATAATCTTCTTGGCTGGTTCCTCTTCCACTGCCTGCTCTTTAAATTAGAGCGTTCCTAGGGCTACAGTCTCAGCTAATGGCTCCTCCAGGACCATCTCTTCTTCTCCCCTAATGATAAACATCACCACTGTGTGGACTCCCTCCAAGGCTAGACTGCTATCCAGATGCTCTTCTGAATTCCAGTTGCCCACACTTCTCCTGGCTGTCTCACTAGTATGTCGAACAATTATTTCTAGAACCTAACATCTTCTTCCTTCTCCTGACCAGCCAGCTGTTCACGCAAGCTGGAAACCTAAGATCCATTCTCTCCCCCTTCCACTCCCTCATACCCCTCATCCAGGATATTGAGGAGCTCCATTCATATCTTTGTATATACTTCTTTCCAACCCTTGTTCAGACCAGGTTCCTGCTCCACTGCCCCTCGGCTTATTCTTCTGGTCTCCCTTGATGTCTCTCAGTCCTCAGTCATCCCTTAAATGGCAGTTTTTCTTAGACTTTTGCTGCCAGGATTTTTCTCTTTGAACATTATATTATGCCAGAGTGACTTCACCCATTTCAAGGTTTTCACTACCGTTTTTCCGCTCATAGCTCCCAAATGTGTGTTTCCAATTGCAGATTCTCTCCCGAACTCCAGATCCACATAACCAGTGACAAGCCAGGGCATGTCCCCATGGACATTCCATAGGTGTCTTAAACTCAGTGTGTCCTTAGCAAGTTCATTCTTTTCCTCCCTAAATCTGCTCTCCTACCGGGAACAGTATCGCTATCTAGTCAGTCATACAAGTTAGAATTCTAGCTGCCATTATTGACTCCTAACTGTCCTTTATTTCCTTTATATGCTTATCCTTGTTTCCAAGTACAGTTGCATCTAGAGTTTAAGACACTCCAATCTGTCTACTTCTCTTCCCATTGCTACCATTTTAGTAGAGGGCACCACCATCTCTGCCCTGAATTACTTTATCTTCATGAAAGTCTCTTTCATGAAGATCTTGCCTATGTATCATTTTGCAGTCTGTATGCCACATGGCCAGACTGGTTTTTTTGAATGCTGATTGGATAATACCACGCTCTGATTTTAGAATGTTTATAGTTCTACAAAAGTCCAAGGGTGAAGTCTAACAGCTTACTTTGGGTTTGCAAAACTCTTTTAAGATTTGGCCTCCTAATGAGCTGGTCTCGTCGTCTTCTGCTTCGCTCTCGGTACTCCATGTTCTTGCTGTATGGAACTTATTGCTTTTCCAAATGTGCAGTGTTTTCAGTCGTCTCTTGTCTTTGGGCCCTGGTGGCTCAGATTGTAAAGAACCTGCCTGCAGTGTGGGAGACCTGGGTTCGATCCCTGGGTGGGGAAGATTCCCTGGAGGAGGGTGTGGCAACCCACTCCAGTATTCTTGCCTGGAGAATCACCATGGACAGCAGAGCCTGGTGGGCTCCAGTCCATGGGGTCACAAAGTGTCAGACGTGACTGAGCGACTAAGGACAGCACACAGCAGTGGTTGCAGACATTGTCAATGCCTGTTTATCTTTAAGACTTAGATGACACTTCCTGGCACATCAAGAAGGCTTCCTGTAGTTACATCTAATATAAATGCCTGTTTTCTCATCTGTCTTCCTCGCTAGACTGAAAGCTCTTTGAGTACAAGGACTTTGTCTTTTTCATTGCTATTCCTCTAGGTGGAGGTTTCTTCTCTATGGAAAGAGAAGAAATCATATGTTGATAGTTGAGGATTTTGAATTTTTATGATGTCCTCTTACATGTTCTTCTCTCAGCCTCAGCTAGTGTGCCCTCCATATGTTCCAGGATGATTCTTCCCAAATACAAATAGGACTGTGCTTCTTCCCTTAAATCTTTCAGCAGCTCCCCACTGCTGGGAAGAAGAGATGGGCTGTGCTCTTTCTTATGAGCCCCCTGTTGTTTTTGCTACACAGTCTGCATTAACTCAGCTTTTATCAGAATTAATTTCTCCTTCATCTCAAACTCTGGAACTGGAGTGAAGTTGACCTCATCCTAGCCGTCAGGGTAAAACATGTGATTCAGGCCTAAGACAACTATAATGAAACATCCTTTTGTACCTGGTGAGTGGTTTGGGAATGGACATTTTAATCAATTTGGGTAGCATTTTTGGCAAAGGTACTCTTCTCAGATCTTGCTATCACATGAAGCCCAGGTCTGAGGCTACAACGATGGAAGATAAAGCCTATATATGGAGAAAACTCAAGTCTTGACTATTTAATCCTTGAGCCCAGTGATATCTGAAGACTGCCTTATCCTGTGACTTTGGCTTGTGTAGGCCAATATGTTTCCTTGCTTGTTCAAGCCAGATTAAGCCACATTTGTTACTTCATTTATTCATTAAGTGAGTAATCATTGAGTTCTCCAGTTGTTTTATGGAGATGCTAGGGATACAGCCTCGAGTAGTAGACAAGTAGACAAAGTGTTTTTAAGGGGATATCACAAGATGAATGGATGCCATAACTTTCATAATCTATTTCCTGCCTGCTTCTCCAACTGAAGGTTAATTCAGTCCTGACCACGTGCATCTGAAGTTCTGTGTTCCTTATCAAAGTTTTCCTCTGTCTCTGAAATCATCAACGTTAACATCCTATTGTTTAACCAGTCTTTTATCCTTACTCCTCTTGGCACCGCCACCCCTCCCCCATCAAAACCTCCAGTTTTTACAAAAATTTTATTTATGTATTTGGCTGCACTGGGTCTTAGTTGCAACATGCAGGATCTAGTTCTCTGACCAGGAATTGAACCCAGAGCTCCCTGCATTGGGAGCACAGAATCTTAGCCTCTGGACCACCAGGGAAGTCCTGACCTGCAGTCTTTTATCTCTTTTAGCCATTTCATCACACACCCATTACTATCCTGGCTCTGTGTTTCTGTTCAAGACCAGCCTAGATATGTAGGACATCATTTTCAATTACCCAAGTTCCTTTGCCATGTTAGTTTCTCTTTGCCCTGCCCTTGGAAAGCCTCAGTGCTGTGTCAACATTCCCAGCCACATCTACAGCTCCTGTGCCTTCTTTTCAGAGCACGACTGTGGAAAACAGACTCATGAAGATCAGTACCACTGTATATTCTGTATGTTAATGATCTCCAGACTCCACTGGCTCTTCATTGTTGCCTGGAATCTTTCTGTGTCTCTAGTTAACAATTTTCTGTATTCCTTCTAGCTACAATTTCAGTTCTTCACTTTTCTACACGATACCTCTACATAATCATCTAACTTTAACCTTAACTTACTAATTGTTTAATAAAGACATTGAACTTGCCGTGTGGTAGTCACTATGCTGGGTATTACAGTCACACTGAATAAGGTGGACGTGATTTCAGATGTGGTGAGTGTTATAAGAGGGAAGGAGGTGACAGGGTGCTGAGGTGGCACTCATGGAGCAGCTCATGGGAAGTCCCCATGGTGACCTACTATCGCTTCAGTTGTGTCTGGCTCTCTGTGATCCTGTGGACTGTAGTCTACTCTAGGCTCCTCTGTCCATGGGCTTTTCTAGGCAAGAATACTGGAGTGGGTTGCCATTTCCTCCTCCAGGGGATCTTCCAACCCAGGGATCAAACCCGAGTCTTATGTCTCTCCTGAATTAGCAGGCAGGTTCTTTACTGCTTAGGCCACCTGGGAAGCCCCTCCTTGAGATGAAGACTTGGTCAAAAGCCCAGTATGGATGGAATGTAGAAGTCAAGGGGAACATGGCAGAGATGGAGGCCACTCCTTCATTCAGTTACTGATTGCAGTCTTCATTCAAACATCTATTGCAAGCTCACAATGTACCTGGCACCCTTTTCTATTCCAGGGGCCTGAGAGCTATAGTGGATGCTGTCAAGAGTTATAGTGGATGCTCCTGTTCCCTTGAACCTACTATTTCTAAGACCCTCTGTCCTAACTTCCGCTTTCCTTTGCTGTATGTGGTGTTTTACCCCAGGGCGCTCTCTGGCTGCTGGAGCAATTCTACCAAACATCTAGAAGTGTTGAGAAATTAAAGCCCTTCTTCCCCAGCCCCCAGCATTCCTCCTGTGGTGACCTGGCAGTGGTTCCCAACCTTTTTGCACCAGGCATTGGTTTCATGAAAGACAATTTTTCCACAAATGGGTTGGGGGGGATGGTTTGGAATGTTTCAAGTGCATTACATTTATTATGCACTTTATGTCTATTATTATTGCATCAGCTCCACCAGATCATCAGGCATTAGATCCTGGAGGTTGGGGACCCCTAAGTGTAGGAGATAGATAGATAATGGAAATCCCAACCCTTTTGCCCCAACGTGGGAAACCTCTGTGTGTTCCACACAGGCTGACAAACATTCCAGGTGGGATTACATACCAGTTGCTCACCGTGGTAACTGGTCTGAACACCCATTCCTTACTGTCTTCCTTTCTTGATGTTTCCTTGAATCACCTCCCAAATTAACTCCTTGCATTCACATCCCAGTTTCAGGATCTGCCCTTGAGAAATCCAAATGAAGACAGTGGGGAACAAGATATATGGGCTTCCTGCCTTCGTGACACTGATATTCTATCAACAAATACAGACAAAGTAGACAAAAACAAGGTATTTTTAGCTAGAACGAATGTGATGAATACAGTAAAACAGGCCAGTAGAATAGAAAGTGACTAGTGCGGCAGGAAGACAGGCAGAAAGGGTGGGCCACCCAGGTTGGGTGTTCAGGGCAGACGAGGTGGGTGAGGCTCTGCGCTCTTCTCATCGCTTTTTCCTGCGTGGCAGTTCTGTGCCAGATCTTCCTTCTTGAAGCTGTGCTCATGCTGTGGCTCCAGTGCTACTCATCTCCTCTGCTTTTTCTTTCATCCTTTCTGGTGATGACGCTGAAATCCCCTCCATGAACTTTTTCTCTTCATCCACCTAAAATTCTAAGCGTCATATTTTCCCAGGGGCTTTTCTGGTCCTTCCTTCATTCTCTCTGATGGCTTCAGCCAGCCCCGCTTGGTGATGACTCTCAAATTTATATCCATCGCGGACCCCTTTCTTGAATTCCAAGTCCAGATGTCCAACTGTTTGTTGCTTATCTCTTCTTAGATGTTTCACAGACACCCTAAACTAAAAATTTCCAAATCCAACTTAATCTTTTCTCTCCCCAAACTGGTTTTCAACTTAAATTCCTTACCTCAGAGAATGTTATTCAGTACTTTTTAAAAAGAAATTCCCTTTTAACTTTTGTCCCCTCATTTCCGTTTTCGTCTCTGATCCATGTCCAGGACGTCATTAAAAGTGCTTTTCTGGATTACTACAACAGCTTGGAAACAAACCTCTCCATCCCCCTCCTATCCAGACTCTAGATGGCAGGCTGAATAATAGTTCAGAAGTTCACATTTGCCCATGTCACTGTTGCGCTTAAAAGTATTCATGGTCTTTCTTCAACTTGGATACAGTTCAGAGTTCTTCACGTCACAATCAAGATTTTGTATGACACTCTGCTATATTTAACATGGATAAGCAACAAGGACCTACTGGATAGCATATGAAACTCTGCTCAATGTTATGTGCCAGCCTGGATGGGAGGGGAGTTTTGGGGGAGAAGGGATACATGTATATGTGCAGCTTAGTCCCTTCACTGTTCGCCTGAAACTATGATAACAGTGTTAATTGGCTATACGCCAACAGAAAATAAAAGGTTCAAAAAAAAGGAAAAGAAGAAATTTTAAAAAGATGCTGTACTAGTTTGTGCTTACCTCCATTTTCAGTCTCTTTAGCCGCTTTCCCCTCTCACCCTTTTTGTACCTCTGTGTCATTCCATATGCCACCTGCCCGCACTTTGATGCCTGGTATATTAAATCTTGTTGCCTGGCGTATTCTGCAATTTTCAGCTGAAGCATCACCACTTTTAGTAAAGATGTCTTGACCATCCAAAACCAGAGGTTCATTCCCTCTGAACTCCTTCAGCTCCCTCCCCATGGGGTCATCTGTGTATCTGTATCTATAGTGCATTGTCATACTTTGTGCTTTGCTTATTTCTGTCACCAACTCCGAGCTCCCTAAAAGCAGGTAATTGGTTATTTATGTCTCTCAGCGCCCAATACATGTAGATATTCAGTCAACCTTTGTCACATGAATTAACAGTGTAGCTTACTCTGTGTGTAGGTCTGGGATAACATCTAACCTAGCCTTGACTATTTTCCCTAAATCATACTATGAAGAATTCTATTTGACATAGAAATGTAAATTGTTTATAAAGATCACTCACCCTGTTCCTTAAACCACCTAGACCTTTGTCTGCTCTGTGACAGAATGCTTCAAGAACAAAGATACCTTCACATTAGCTGGACCGTTTCCTGCATTTGCCGCAATTTATTACAGAGGGAGCTGTGGTTTCATCTCTGAATTCCTGCTACTTTTGTTCCATTTCTGTGCTTAGCCTTAGACAACAGAATGGAGAGGATGAGTTATTCAGGAATGCTTAGCTATGTTATTTCTGAAATACGCTTTTGTTCTCCCTATCTCAAACCAGTCATTGGAGGTAACCCATGAAAAACAAATTGAAAAAATTAAAGCAGATTTGATCATTTCCATTAAGCTTCCTATTTAGTTTAGATCTGTGTTGTTAAGGTCTCTCACGTTTTTTTTTTTTCTGCTGTCATACAAAGCATTGCCTTTCCGTTCTGTCAGTCCTTTATTTAAGCACTTACTGTGTTCAGAGTACAATTATAAGCACTCTGTGGGTGGGGAGAAAGTGGGATGAATTGGGAGCATGGGATTAACATATATACACTATTGATACCACGTATAAAATAACTAGTGAGAACCTGCCGTAGAGCACAGGAACTGTGCTCTGTGCTCTGTGGTGACCTGAATGGGAGAAAAATCCAGAAAAGGAAATATATGTATATATTTTGAAATATATATATAGATCTGGAAATATATATGTACATAAATACATGAAATATATGTATATACATGAAATATATGTATAGTTGACTCTTTACAGTAGAAACACAGCATTGTAAAGTTACTATACTCCAATAAAAATTAACTAAAAATACTGTAGAAAATATATGGAAGAGAAAACTCCATAAACTCTCAAGAATTGGTGGTTAGGGCATATGGGAGAGTTTGGAGTATATTGTTCTAGACTTGAATATAGCTTTATCCATTTATAGATCTGAGTATATGCTCACATATCTGGATAGACAGTTTTTTTAATTAAAATGAGGTTTTAAAAAAGAGCCATGTGAGTATCACTTTGAATACATCTAGGCATAGTTTTAAGTATACATAAAATATACTATCTTGTTTTTTTTGTTTTTCAACAGATGAATTACATTTGTCTTTCTACTAAAACAAAAAAAAGTACAGTTATAAGCACTTTGTATCTATTTCTTAATCTGTCCAGCAACCCTATGAAGGAGTAGTATGTGGAAACATAATATGATGGTCATACCCAAGAGAAGATATGAGAACTTTGGGAAACTGGTAGTATAATTGTGCTATGTTGCTTTCAACATTGAGATTGTGGAGGGAGGGAGCCAGGAGAATGAAGGGCGAAGATGCAGTTAAACAGAGGCTTTGTCTTATGATCCTTAGACCCCTTGTCTAAGAGTCTGGGCTTTATCCCAAAAGTAATGGGTGTTGTTGGTGGTGACCTTATTAGATGTGTTCTTTATATATAAAGAGTGCTGGCTGCAGAATGGAGAATGGACAGAAAAATTATAAAAGCAGAGGAAGAGAGACCCGTTAGGATAATCCAGTAATCTAAGTAACTTCAAAAGAAAAGTGCTTTGGAATTCATGCTGTTGCCATGGTTTAATTTGGAAAAGCTGAATTTGGGGAATTGAGAGATTGACGTGGACATGTTTACCTGGTGGTTAAGATAAAGGCTTAGGTTAAGATAAAGGCCTTAGGTCTGGGCTACAGGTACATATTTTAGAGTTATCATCACAAAAAGAATGAGCTTGTTTCACTCCATCACATTCAGTAGAAAGCTGGGGAAAAAGGATGCCTTCGCTGGTCCCTGGTTCCTCAGATTGACTTCTTGGGCCTTACACTCAGGATTGCCTGGGGGTGCAAGGGCGTATCTGTGTCTTGGTCAACCATTTTTGGGCTGAAATCAGTGTCTTAAATGTGGCTGTTAACCCAGGGGAATACTGAAATTGGATGTTGCTCCCTTTTCTTGAAGCAACAGAATCCAACTCTAAGGGATTATTTCACATGTGAAAAGTAGCCATGAAATTAAAAGATACTTGCTCCTTGGAAAGAAAGCTATGACAAACCTAGACAGTGTATTAAAAAGCAGAGACATCACTTTGCTGACAAAGATCCCTGTAGTCAAAGCTATAGTTTTTCCAGTAGTTACATATGGATGTGAGAGTTGGACCATAAAGAAGGCTGAGTGTCGAAGTTTTGATGCTTTTGAATTGTAGTGCTGGAGAAGACTCTTGAGAGACCCTTGGACTGTAAGGAAATCAAACCAGTCAGTCCTAAAGGAAATCAACCCTGAATATTCATTGGAAGGATAATGCTGAAGCTCTAATACTTTGGTCACCTGATGTGAAGAGACCACTCATTGGAAAAGACCCTCATGTTGGGAAAGACTGAAGACAAAAGGAGAAGGGAGTGGCAGAGGACGAGATGGTTAGATAGTATCACCAACTCAATGGACATGAATTTGAGCAAACTCTGGGAGATAGTGGAGGACAGAGGAGCCTGGCATGCTGCAGTCCATGGGGGTCACAAAGAGTCAGATACAACTTACCAGCTGAACAATAACAACAAACGGAAGGGAACTCATGCTAGGTGATTGCTCTGCCTGATTTTTAAGGTATCGAGCATCCTCTCAACTTCCAGCAACCTCAGCCATGAGGTAGACTGATTTTTGCACTGAGCCAGATAGAGAAGAAAGAGAAGATAAGGGGAATGGACAGGAAAGCAAGAACATGGATGAAAGAACATTCAGATTATTCATTGTGATTATTAGATATAAGCATCTAAGGAGGTTTTGCAAAAGGTTGTATAGCTTTTGCCTTATCATCCTTGCCCCGAAAGGCTTGGCTAAGTATATCCTGAGTATTGTAAGCCTGAATAAGTAATATTTCTGATACCTAGAAGGAAATGGCAACCCACTCCAGTATTCTTGCATGGAGAATCCCATGGACTGAGAAGCCTGGTGGGCTACAGTCCACGGGGTCGCAAAGAGTCGGACACGACTGAGGGACTTCACTTTCTTTCTTTCTTTTCTGTTACTACCTATAATCCTCCAGGCTGAATCTGTAATATTGTGCTGTGTCTTAGATGTCAAAATACTTGTTAACTGCCATAAGTGATTCTGCTGTGAGGATTTCCTAGCTTACTGTGTCGAACTCCAGCAATAACAGAGTGACACGGGAACGCAGACCTCCACACTGACGTTATTTCAAGTTCAGAAAAGGCCCTGTTACTGCCGGGTCAGTGTACAAGTGCAAATCCGTGTGTTCCAACCAAGCGCAACTGGACACAAGCACTCTAGTTGGGCCTAGGCCATCTCCACGTCCCAAGTCCTACAAAAGAACTGCTTGGTGGATAGGAATATCCACTAAGGCTTCAGGATTTTCTGGTGGTTCAGAGCTTGTCATAGGAAGACATACCATGTTACAGTCCCAACCACTACCATTTCCTGGGGGAAATGACAGCATTTGCTTCATCCTGTGCTATGGTGCTTCACATGTATGATTTCTTATACTCACCACAGTTTAGTGGGAAGAGTATTGTTATTTTTATCTTCGTATACTTTTTTCTTATTAGGGCTTCCCAGGTGGCAGTGGTGATCCCCTTGAGGAGGATATGGCAACCCACTCTAGTATTCTTGTCTGGAAAATCCCATGGACAGAAGAATCTAGAGATCTACAGTCCATAGGGTTGCAAAGAGTCAGACATGACTGAAGCAACTTAGCATATTAGTTGAAGAAATGGAATCTTAGGCAATTTGAATAAATTGCCCAAGCAAATAAAATGGCACAGCCCTAATTTAAAACCATTTTCATCTGCTTCCAAAATTAACAGTGTTTCTCATGTCCACGTTTGCAGTGTTTATAATGAAGGACAAGGCTGGGACGGTACAAGACTTTCTGGAGCTTCAGCCTGAGCCGTGGTATCCATGGGAACTTCACCATTAGTTCTCCCATCCCAGGATTGCATATGTATTCTTTGTTTCAAACCAGCGTTTATTATCAAGTGCTCACCATGCCAGGCACTGTGCTATTTGAGGAAGATGTGTCTGTTGCCTTCAAGGAGCTCATTTTCTCATGGGATAAATGAACAAGATATATTCTCTCAGGACACAAGAAAGCAGCTTGCTATGGGGACTTGATGAAGAACTGTAATATTCTTTTGATTGTGTCATCTGTCTTTCCCTGTTCTATATTGACTGGGGCCTTCAGCTGTGTGCATGTGGTCTTAGAACACACAAATGCAAAACTGCCTAGGTGCAGTCTCCTGGTCTACACGATTTCCCATCTTAGCCACCATTATTTCCCTTCCCTGTCTGTCTGCCTCCATTCATGATAAAATAAAAATAAGGGTCACATAATAGACCCTACAACAGTCCCTATTTATTATCCAGAGGCTGAGGAAAGGGTCTAAGGCTCTGTCATTTCCCAGATGCTCAAGACTTGTCTTTGCCTCACTGGCTTCTTGGGGGCAGGCGCCTCCTGAGTGTCAGAACTGGACCTTTCAGGGCAGCCTGACTTCTTTGCCATCAAGGCCTACCCCCCCTTTGCAATAACTGACAGGCCAGCCAGATGCTGTTCAGCAGAATGAAGCTGGACTTCTCTGTGTTTCCACCTGGACTTCCTGTTCCCTGCGACCTTGACCTTTGCTCCTACGCGCAACTACACTGACGGCCCTTGTGTTGTAAAGTCTTCTCCCTCCGTGTCCTGTGCACCCCACCCCCATCTGTGCACCCTCAACGTTGCTCTCGGACTGGATTTGATTGACACCCACAGTGTCCGTATCAGTAATAGGCAGATGCCTGATTTTGATCTCCTTTTGCTTGTCCTTCATTACTGTGGCTGGGTGGGTCTTGGGTCAGTTTATTCTTCCTAAATGTTGCTGTCTTTCTTCTCAGCGCCATAGCAAATATTTTAAACACTTGGACCTGTCTTCTGATCCCCGCCTGCATCTTAGCCGGGTCATATGTGCATATGTGCTCAATCGTGTCCCACTCTTTGCAACCCCAAGGACTGTAGCTCTCCAGGCTCATTTGTTCTTGGGGTTTTCCAGCTAAGAATACTGGAGTGGGTTGCCATTTCCTCCTCCAGGGAATCTTCCCAACCCAGGTATCACACTCTCATCTTCTGCATCAGCAGATGGATTCTGTACCATTGAGCAACCCAGGGAAGCCCTTATCTTATCCCTAAACCTCTCTATTGTATAGCACTGTCATACAGCATTCGGGCCAATCTGGACTGCTCTCTGCCCTCAAATGCATTCTTGTTTCTGTGTAAGCTACTTTACACCCCAGATATGCTTCATTTATTTTTCTTTTTCAAACTCTTTCATTTGCCTGGCTAGCTCCTACTCATGCTTTAAGACCCAGTCAAAGCCTTTCATTATTGGGTCCCTTGCCCTTTGCAAAGGCTGAAATAATAACCCCCACTTTTGTAAGAAGTATGGAACTTGCATGTAGCACCTTACTAACACCGAATGGCAATTATTTCTTGACATATTTCCCACTGGTTTGTGAGGTCAGAAATCTTGCCTCTTCCATCTGTTTATTCCAAATACCCAAGCACAATGACTGGCATTATAATAGATGTCCTATTATTGTTTCTTGAATAGATAAACAGATTAATGTTTGCTCTACTTGCTGTATGTTTTGAAAACATCCCACAGTGGCTGTGAGACAACACTGAAGGTATCACCAAGACATTTTCTGGTGGAAAGAAAGTGAAAGTGAAGTCGCTCAGTCGTGTCCGACTCTTTGCGACCCCATGGACTGTAGCCTACCAGGATCCTCTGTCCATGGGATTTTCCAGGCAAGAGTACTGGAGTGGGTTGCCATTTCCCTCTCCAGGGGATCTTCCTGACCCAGGGATCGAACTCTGGTCTCCTGCATTGTAGGCAGATGCCTTACCAGCTGAGCCACCAACTTTTAAAAAGGATCTTCTTGTTGTTGTTGTTTAGTCACTAAGTCGTGTTCGACTCTGTGACCTCATGGACTACAGCATGCCAGTCTCTTCTGTCCTCCACTGTCTCCCAGAGTTTGCTCAGAGTCATGTTCATTAGAGTCAGTGATGCCATCCAATCATCTCATCCCCTGCCACCCCTTTCTCCTTTTGCCTTCAGTCTTTCCCAGCGTCAGGGTCTTTTCCAATGAGTCAGCTCTTTGTGTCAGGTGGCCAAAGTATTGTAGCTTCAGCATCAGTCCTTCCAATGAATATTCAGGGTTGATTTCCTTTAGGATTGATTGGTTTGATCTCCTTGCAGTCCAAGGGACTCAAGAGTCCTCTCCAGCACCACAATTCGAAAGCATCAGTTCTTCAGCATTCAACCTTCTTTATGGTCCAGCTCTCACATCCGTACATGACTACTGGAAAAAACACAGCTCTGACTGTATGGACCTTTGTTGGTAAAGTGAATTCTCTGCCTTTTAATACACTGTTTGTCATAGCTTACCAGGCAGAGAAGTGAAGGAGGTCATTTAGACTAGAGGAAACGGCACAGGCTATTCAGGGATTAGGGAGAAGTTTAGTGTGTATTGGAGAATGGAGAGATTGTAAGACATGACAGGTGGTCATGTCTGGATTCTAAAGAGTCCGGTCTGCTTTGCTAAGGAGTTCAGACCTTACTCTGTTGTCAGGGGAGGAACCATTGGTCATTTAAAGTCTGTAAGTGATGGAGTGATGTGGATGCATTCAAGCAGTCCGTAACTCTGATGCTTCTTTTGATATATATTTTCTATTTATTTATTTGGCTGTGCTGGGTCGTAGTTGCAGGGTCTTTGGTTGCAGTATGTGGGATCTAGTTCTCTGGCCAGGGATCGAACCCAGGCCCTCCTGCATTGGGAGTATGGAGTCTTAGTCACTGGACCACCAGGGAAGTCTCTTTTGATATGTTTTTAAAGATGCCGTGCATAGGTTTTCTGGAAAGTGGTCCTGTTATCCTGCATGCTGGCCGCCTGGCAGGGATCAGGTGGCCCTGAGAGCCGAGTGCAGGCATTTTGTCCTCTTCCAGAGGCACGCCTGCCGCTGGAGGTCACTATTGCACCATAGATGCACATGCACGATGCCGAGCTGCCCTTTGGCTTCTGCAGAGGGTGAATCCGACATGCTCTGGGCAGGTTGGAAATTCCCTAGGGCAGACATCTTTCTGTCTCCACTGGTGACTGGCCTGGTGACCTGAAAAATGTGGGTGAGGAAGAGCTGTGTCTGAGGCAAGAGGGAGAGAGAGTCTGGACGACCTAGTGCGAGGAGGGCACATGCAGTCATCAGAGACGGGGAATTTGGTGCGGTCTGGACTTCATTATCCTGCGTCTGGTGTGGGAGAGGCTGGATACCCCTTTGGGTCAAGGCGACTTTTCTCCTGCCGCTTTCTGGTTTGAATCTGGTTGAGGTTAGGGAAGGTTGTTATTGTCCTGTGGATCCATAGAGGTCAGGGGACACAACGTGAGTTGGCATCTCAGACTCCATGCTGGGGGTCGTCTGGGGACTGAGGGAGGTCCTTCCTTGTCTTGCTTGGCCGTGACAACAGAGCTGCCGGGTACAGGGGGAAGTGGACACTGAGACCCGCCCCTTAAACATACCCACTGGCGTCAGGGCCAGGTGTCAACTGAGGCATCCAGCAGAACCACAGAGAAGGGAAGGAACTGCTATTTCTTGTGAGAAACTCTGTGCCAGGTCTTTGTATCTGTTTCCTCAGTTCTCATCATAAGTGTGTGCAGCGGATATTATTCTGCCCATTTATTATTTGAAGCGTGGGGTTTGAGCTGACATTCAAACCCGTGTCTCTTGATAAACAAAGAGCACAGTTGGTAAGATGATTACTCTTGGGCGTCTTCTAAAAATTTATCCAAGCTTGAAAATTTAGTTGTGTCCTATAGGAAAACAGAGACTGGCTGTAGAGTTTGGCAATAGCTCATTTCAGCATTGGTTGAGAGTACCTTCTGGTAGAAGCTGAGTAACTTTCTAATAAGCCATCCTTTGTTTATAACTTGATGTAGACAGAAGCACTTAACTAATCTGATTCTTAGAATAAATACATTATTCCCATTTTTTTTAGGTGAAGAATCTGAGCATCTAAGGATTTGCTGAAAAAACTATAGTTTGTTAGTGAGGTGGGGTTCAAATTCAGGTCTTTTTTTATTCCCCATGCAGTACTCATTCTATGACACTGGAATTATACATCTGGGTAGGTCTTGGATGATGGAAAGATGTTGCATCATAGCCTGGTTAGCAATAGAAGTCACAGGTCATGCAGCATAATATTTTCAGAGATGAGGGAATTTCAACCCAGAAAGGTTAAGCTCTGGAGAGAAAAATCTTGTCTTCTGAAGTTCAGGTTCCCAGATTTAGTCAATAAAAATAGAGGATGCCTAGTATGGACGGGATATGCTTATCCTAAATTATTCACTGTTTATCAAAGTGAAAGAAAACTTAAGGTGTTCGTCGCTTAATCATGTCCAACTCTTAGTGACCACATGGGCTGTAGCCCACTGGTCTTCTTTGTCTATGGGGTTCTCCAGGCAAGAATACTGGAGTGGGTAGCCATTCCCTTCCCCAGGGGATCTTCTGACCCAAGGATTGAACCTGGATCTTCTCACATTGCAGGCAGATTCTTTATCATCTGAACTACAAGGGACATACTTATCCTGAATTATTCACTGTTTATCTGAAATTCAAATTTAACTGGACCTCCTGTGTTTTATCTGGCAACCCTGTCCTGAGTCCAAAGAGTGAATTGTTGTTCCTTTGGACCTCTTTTAATTTTGGAAATAAAAATGCTTTGAAAAGAGCACCCTAAAAGATTAGAATGACTTTCTGTGGCTTTATCCTGGCTTTGCTAGTCCCAGCCTCTCCGAGCCTGGCTTGCCCCATAACGTCGCCTAATGGGTTCATGCTAAAGAGCATCCTTAGAAAAAACAATTGCAAAGCAGTTTGAAAATACAAAGGGCTGCAGGACAATTATGAAAGAAATCAGCCCAGTTAATCATACCAACTACTCAAGGGAAACCAAATCATGGAAAGAAAATCCCCAAGGAGCATCGGTTAGAATACCCTTCCGATATACACCTTTAATCAAGATTCAAAAGAAAGACAGCCAGTTCCCTTTGGAAAGTTTTATGTAATGAAATCAACCCTGCTTTGTACTCCCAGACTAATTATTGGATTTATTCTTCTTACTCAATTTATTGCTAGGTATTTGGGCATTTTTCATTAATATTCTTTATTTTACTCAAGAATAATATATAAATAGTAATAATGATCTGACCTGACCTGGTGTGAGAATGATTTTAGAGCTAATATTAAAGACTAAAATATTAAGGGAATTTTGTGCTTCTTAAATATATTTAACTATAAAGAGACTTTTCTGATCTATTTTGTGTATCATTGTGGGTCTAGGACTTGTAATAATAAAGCTGTGTGCCCATGTGGTGACTGTCATCCTGGAAAGAAAAAATTGGTTTTTAAAGCCTCATGGTGATAAGGCGGACAATAATGCCTGTATGTTCCACCTAACGCAGCATAAACATTGGCAAGTTTAATTTCTGTTTCCACATCAGAGTCTTCCGCCTTTCACCATCTTTTCCATTCACTCACACTTTGTGCTTCCCTCTCATCACTCATTATTTCCACAGATATTTATTGGTACCATCTATGAGGCACACTCGGTCTGAGGAACTAGGGAAGCAGACGAAAGCCACAGCGCTGTCCTCAGCGTGCTCCCAGGCTGGAGGAGGGGAAGGACCTGTAAACAGTGAAGTCGAGCAGATGAGATGTGAAAGCACAGAGGAGCAGGCATTAATTCTGCCTGGGGTAGAAAGGAGCCAGAGAACAGTATTTACAAGGCAGACGCTTGTGCAAGGATGTAACATATTTCATGAATGACCAGCTTATTATGGAGGGAAGGAAGAAGAGACTAGGTAGATGGTTGAGATTCATGACAAAAAGGTCTTTGTACATGAAACAAAGGGATTTGGATTTAATGGGAAGCCATTGGAAATCTTTAGCAGGAGAGTGACATAAGCAGGTCTTAGAGAGAAGGAACTGAGAGAGAGGAGTCTAGGATAAATGAAGGTGGGGTGAGGGGAAATCAGTAGAGGGGGCCACTTAGGATGCCACTGTTATCCAAAAGGGTGATAAGGGACTGAGGTAAAGCTTGAGCTTGTGGGGGGAGGAGGAGGGGGAAAGACGACCAGACTCCCTCTGGTTGTATTCCTTTTAAAAATTTGATTTTTAATTGGAATATAATTGCTTTACAATGTTGTGTTAGTTTCTGCTCTACAACAGCTTGAATCAGCTATGTGTGTGTGTGTATATATCCCCTCCCTCTTGAGCATCACTTGCCAACCCTCTGTGTCATCACAGAGCACCAAGCTGAGTTCCCTGTGCTATACAGCAGCTTCCCACTCGTTATCTATTTTACACATGGTAGTGTACCTATGGGCTTCCCAGGTGGCACAGTGGTAAAGAACCTGCCTGCCAGTGCAGGAGATGGAAGACACAGGTTCAAGCCCTAGGTCGGGAAGATCCATCCCCTGGAGTAGGAAATGGCAACCTGTTGAAGTGTTCTTGCCTGGGAAATGCCTGGACAGAAGAGCCTGGTGGGCTACAGTCCGTGGGGTCGCAGAGTCAGACATGACTGAACACACAGGCACAATGTGCATCTGTCAATACGACTCTCTCAGTTCATCTCCCCTCCCTTTCCCTCTTTGTGCACAAGTCCGTTCTCTGCATCTGCACCTCTATTCCTGCCCCGCTAATAGGTTCATTAGTACCATTTTCTAGATTCAGAAAATATATGTATTATGTATTCCTTTTTAATTTTTTAATTTTTCTCCTCTTCAAGTCCTGCAAAACTCAAAGTATCAATAGTAATTGAGTAGAATGGTACAGTTCAGTTCAGTCGCTCAGTCATGTCCAACTCTTTGCGACCCCATGGTCTGCAGCACGACAGGCCTCCCTGTCCATCACCAACTCCAGAGCTTACTCAAACTCATGTCCATTGAGTCGGTGATGCCATCCAACCATCTCATCCTCTGTTGTCCCCTTCTCTCACCTTCAATCTTTCCCAGCATCAGGGTCTTCTCAGTTGAGTCAGTTCTTCACATCAGGCAGCCAAAGTGTTGGAGTTTCAGCTTCAGCATCAGTCCTTCCAATGAATATTCAGGACTGATTTCCTTTAGGATGGACTGGTTGGATCTCCTTGCAGTCCAAGGACTCTGAAGAGTCTTCTCCAACACCACAGTTCAAAAGCATCAGTTCTTCGGCGCCCAGCTTCTTTATAGTCCAACTCTCACATCCATGCATGCCTACTGGAAAAACCATAGCTTTGACTAGATGGACCTTTGTTGGCAAAGTAATGTCTCTGCTTTTTAATATGCTGTCTATGTTGGTCATAACTTTTCTTCCAAGGAGCAAGCGTCTTTTAATTTCATGGCTGCAGTCACCATTTACAGTGACTTTGGAGCCCCCCAAAATGAAGTCTTTCATTGTTTCCACTATTTCCCCATCTATTTGCCATGAAGTAATGGGACCAGATGCCATGATCTTAGTTTTCTGAATGTTGAGCTTTAAGCCAACTTTTTCACTCTGCTCTTTCCCTTTCATCAGAGGCTCTTTAGTTCTTTGCTTTCTGCCATAAGGGTGGTGTCATCTGCATATCTGAGGTTATTGATATTTCTCCCGGCAATCTTGATTCCAGTTTGTGCTTCATCCAGCACAGCTTTTCTAATGATTTACTCTGCATAGAAGTTAAATAAGCAGGGTGACAATATACAGCCTTGATGTACCCCTTTCCCGATTTGGAACCAGTCTGTTGTTCCATGTCTAGTTCTAAATGTTGCTTCTTGACCTGCATACAGATTTCTCAAGAGGCAGGTCAGGTGGTCTGGTATTCCCATCTCTTTCAGAATTTTCCACAGTTTGTTGTGATTTACACAGTCAAAGGCTTTGGCATTGTCAATAAAGCAGAAATAGATGTTTTTCTGGAACTTTCTTGCTTTTTCGATGATCCAGCGGATCTTTTCTAAATCCAGCCTGAACATCTGGAAGTTCATGGTTCATGTACTATTGAAGGCAGGCTTGGAGAATTTTGAGCATTACTTTGCTAGCGTGTGAGATGAGTGCAATTGTGCGGTAGTTTGAACATTCTTTGGCATTGCCTTTCTTTGGGATTGGAATGAAAACTGACCTTTTCTGGTCCTGTGGCCACTGCTGAGTTTTCCAGATTTGCTGGCATATTGAGTGCAGCACTTTCATAGCATCACCTTTTAGGATTTGAAATAGCTCAACTGGAATTCTATCACCTCCACTAGCTTTGTTCATAGTGATGCTTCTTAAGGCTCACTTGACTTCACATTCCACGATGTCTGGCTCTAGGTGAGTGATCATACCATCATGATTATCGTGACTGACTTGGGACAGTTAAGTGAGCAAGAATTACATTTTAATTATGTTAAGCCACTGAGATTTAGGAAACTTTTTTTACAGCAGTTATTACCCTACTATCACACACCTGCTAAAACAGCATGTGAAACCATTTATTTTGAAAGAAGGGACCTCAAACCAATGTGTTATCACTGAAAACTCCTTATGTAATGAGGAGTACAAGGATGGTGCAAGTGTGCTCTAATTAGAGGAGGTTCCAATTAGAGGCCAGAGTTAGAAAAGGTCTGTAGAGAGCTCACAAAAAATGCAGTCATGAAAATATTTCTGGAAATGTTAGTCCAAGCCCAGTTTTTCAATAACTTTTATTAATGGCTCAAAGATAGAAACCTTGATTAAATTTGCAGATGCCAGGGAATTGAAAGGAATAGTTAATGCACAGACTGAAAAAAATCAAACTCCAAATGGATATCTAAAATATTCAGAGATTGGCTAAATCTAAAAAGATGAAATTTAATAAGGATGCATGTAAAGTTCTGTTCTACAATTGGATGCAAAAAAGCAGTACAGAGTTACAGAGTGGGGACAATCTTTGTTTGCTTATATGGGGAGTTTTCAGTGATAACACGTTGGTTTGAGGTCCCTTCTTTCAAAATAAATGGTTTTGTGTGCTGTTTTAGCATGTGTATGATAGTAGAGTAATAGCTGCTATAAAAAAGTTTCCTAAATCTCAGTAGCTTAACATAATTAAAATTAAATTCTTGCTCACTTAACTGTCCCAAGTCAGATGTCACATGTCTTTATGTGTTTTCTCCTACATGGAAACCCAGGTCCTGGGCTCCTTCTATGTGGGGCCCCAGCGATTCTCTAAGCTATGGTCTCACTGTTATTTACATCCAACTTGAGGAATAGAGAAGAAAGAGTGGAGAGAGGACCTCTGTTTCAAACCTTGGCTCAAAGATATTCCATGCCATGTCCTCTCACATTTCATTATCGAGGGAGACTAGGAGATATGTTAATAGCTCTTGGATGGCAAACTTCCTTCCAGAAACAAATCTATATTATGAAAATAGAAGACCCAGGTTTCTGACTTGTTTACCATCCATTCATCCCTTAGGCCATCCAGGCTGGAGATGATAGCCCCAGCTTCGGCCAGTCCCCAGTTGGTGGGTTAGTATCAATTCCGTTCAGTTCAGTTGCTCAGTCGTGTCCGACTCTTTGCGACCCCATGAATCGCAGCATACCAGGCCTCCCTGTCCATCACCAACTCCCAGAGCTTACTCAAACTCATGTCCATTGAGTCAGTGATGCCATCCAGCCATCTCATCCTCTGTCATCCCCTTCTCCTCCTGCCCCCAGTCCTTTCCAATGAGTCACCTTTTCACATGAGGTGGCCAAAGTATTGGAGTTTCAGCTTTAGCATCAGTCCTTCCATTGAACACCCAAGACTGATCTCCTTTAGAATGGACTGGTTGGATCTCCTTGCAGTCCAAGGGACTCTCAAGAGTCTTCTCCAACACCACAGTTCAAAAACATCAATTCTTCGGTGCTTAGCTTTCTTCACAGTCCAACCCTCACATCCATACATGACCACTGGAAAAACCATAGCCTTGACTAGATGCACCTTTGTTGGCAAAGTAATGTCTCTGCTTTTGAATATGCTATCTAGGTTGGTCATAACTTTCCTTCCAAGGAGTAAGTGTCTTTTAATTTCATGGCTGCAGTCACCATCTGCAGTGATTTTGGAGCCCCCCAAAATAAAGTCTGACACGGTTTCCACTGTTTCCCCATCTATTTGCCATGAAGTGATGGGACCAGATGCCATGATCTTAGTTTTCTGAATGTTGACCTTTAAGTCAACTTTTTCACTCTCCTCTTTCACTTTCATCAAGAGGCTTTTTAGTCCCTCTTCACTTTCTGCCATAAGGGTGGTGTCATCTGCATATCTGAAGTTATTGATATTTCTCCCGGCAATCTTGATTCCAGCTTGTGCTTCCTCCAGCCCAGCGTTTCTCATGATGTACTCTGCATATAAGTTAAATAAGCAGGGTGACAATATACAGCCTTGATGTACTCCTTTTCCTATTTGAGCATTCCATTTTAGGAGGAAAAATAGGCAAAAAAAAAATCTTTATCTATCTATATATCTATACACACACACACACATATATATATATACATATACTTGGAAGCAATGGAACAGAAGAGACGATGGAAAGATCTGGGAATGTTTATTCTGGACAAGAGAAGGCCCTGAGGGACTCGATGGCTATCTCTAGCTATTGGAAATCATCTTTAAATGTTAGAGTTCTCCGAGGTTGTATTTTATGCTTCTCCTTTCTCAGATTGTGTTTTCTGTACCTGAATGATTCCACATATTCTTAAGCTTATTATTCACTGAGATGCTGGGTTTATTTCTCCAAGCTCATTTTTGCCTCTGAGCTGCTAACTTGTATCCAGTTACTCACCATTCATCTTCACTGGCATTTTAAAGTTACATCAAACAGATCCAGTCTCAACTCATCGGTACTTGGTGTACCAACAATTGGCAGTACCAACAGTCACCTAATTCCTCATGTTAGAAGCCAGAGACATCTATGAACTACCACCTTTCCTTCATCATTTGCATCAAATGAGTTATCCAGGCCTTTCGATTTTATTTCATAAATATTCCTTAAAGGTATATATGTATTAGTACAGGTTGAACTTAGGTTTTCGATTATTTTTTTCACCTGGATAACAAATAGTCTCACTTCTTCAACCCTTGTTTATCTACACTGCCTCTAGAGTAACCTAACAAAAAGCTACTTTTATTTTATTCTCTTTTTCAAGTCACATTTAAGGTGCTATGTCTGATACTTCTTTAGTTGCTCAGGCACGTCCAACTCTTTTGCGACCCCGTGGACTGTAGCCCATCAGGTTCCTCTGTCCATGAGATTTCCCAGGCAAAAAAGAAAGAATACTAGAGTAGGTTGCCATTTCCTTTAAGGGGATATCCCGGATGCAAGGATCAATCCCCTGTCTCCTGCATTGGCAGGCAGGCTCTTTACCGCCGACTCACCAAGAAAGCCCTTAGATCTGATATATAAGTCTGTTTATCAGATTCTTGTTTATATCTCTAATCCCACTGCCTACCACTCCCTTCATCATTCTATTTGTAGTTTCCCTGAGTAGATAATAGTATTTCTCATTTCTTTGTTTCCTTATTTCTCCTTTAGGGAATTACTTCCTTGGAACTTTGACTTTCTTTAACCCTTCAAATCTGAATTAAGTACCCTGTTCTGTACATCTGAACACTCTGAGTATACAATAGGCACCTCTCTGCCCACTACAATGTGCCTGTCCCTAACGCATGGGCCATGCCTCATTCATTCTCTATTCGCTGTCTGGTGCCCAGCACCATGTCTGGTGCATACTCGGGTAGTGTCTGACTTGAATTCTCCCGTGGGAGATGGGACAGACTTGGCCTCTGTATCTCAGAAGGCAAAACCACAAAACTGTAGGATCATAGCAGTTGGCTTTCATTGGGTGGTAATGCATGAAATTGATAGGTGACTTCGGAAAGGCACAGGTTTCCTCTTGTTCATTGTATTCAAGTAGAGACTGGAAGAGCCACTTGATAGGGTGCAATGGTGGGGATTTAAGACACTATTGAAGGTGGGCTTGACATCCTGTAGCATCCCAATAAACAGTAATACTCCCTAATTTTGATTCGTATTTGATGGTTTTATAAAAATGTATTTTAATCATCTGAAGTGTGTATGGGGCATAATCAGTGGTCTTGGAAAATGTTTTAAAGAGGAAACAGACATAAAAATCTACAGGTAGAAAACCCAGTCTGAGTAAAATATGTATTCCAATGAGCTTTGGAAAAAATAGAGATCTTTTAAAATGATTGCTGATGACTCTTTTCTGATGGCTATGGGTATTATAACAAGGTGGGTCCAATAAGGGATTTAAGATTGGGGTCCAGATGCTTTAAAGAGGAATTACCTTTTCATTGTGTTACCTTCTACACCCCAAATATCTGTGTTTAGTTTCTCAAAGGGTTTAACAGAGAAAATGACTAATTATTTGAGATTTCATGAGTATTCCTTTGAGGGATCTGAACTATTGCATTGATTCCTATACCTATTTAAAATACCTGGACCCTTAATACTGTGACTCCAGATTGCAAATCCTTTGGGTTAGCTCTTCTGGGGGCAGTGTTTAGAAAGGCAACAGCATTAGGCAAATGAAGTAATAGCTTTCTTTTCATAAAGAGATCTCTTTTCTTTTAATCTCCTCAGGCAAACTTTGCCTTCTGGAGGAATCTGAAACTCAAGGAGAAATATGGCTTTTGACTACCTGGCCTTGAAGCTGGAGAGAAAATTTTATTCTCATAATTTACAGGCTTGTTTTTCTGTTAGTCATTAAGAAAGATTATCCCATTTGTCTTGCTATAGGATGAGCATGCACTTTTATATTTCCTTTCATGGAAAAAAATGTTTGGGTGTTTTTTTTTTAAACAGGTGTAAGTTCTTTGAGGGGAGGCTTATTTCTTGTTTAACAAAGAGTTGGATGTAATGGAAAGTGCATTGGATTTGAGAATTAGGTACCTGCATTTTGGGCTTCCCTGGTAGCTCAGATGGTAAAGAGTCTGCTTGCTGTGCAGGAGACCCAGGTTTGATCCCTGGTTTGGGAAGATCCCCTGGAGAAAGGAATGGCGACCAACTCTAGTATTCTTGCCTAGAGAACTCCATGGACAGAGGAGCCTGGTGGGCTACAGTCCATGGGGTCACAAAGAGCCAGACACGACTAAGAGACTTTTACTTTCAATCTGCATTTTAACTATGGTTAATTTTGACTGTTGTTTGGGGCCTCTGCCCACACCGAGAAAATGAGGTCATTGGACAAAATAGCCTCTAAGCTCCCTGCTACTTTTTTTTTCAAAAAATTTTTTATTGCAATGTAGTTGCTTTACAGTGTTTTTTCTACTGCACAGCAAAGTGAATCAGCATATATCCCCCCTTTTTTTTGATATCCTTCCCACCACAGAGCATTGAGTTCTCTGTGCTACATACTAGGTTCTCATCAGTTATCTATTTTATACATAGTATCAATAGTGTATGTATATCAATCCCAATCTCCCAATTCGTCCCACCCCCGTCCCCCCTTGGTGTCCATACATACGTTTGTTCTCTATGTCTGTGTCTCTATTTCTGCTTTGCCAATGTGGAGAGCAGTGTGGAGGTTCCTTACAGTAAAAACAGAACCACCACATGTCCCTACTACTCTTATATTGTGTTCTGAGATTCCAGATGATACTTCTCTAATGCCCGTGACAGGGTTTGCCAGTTGGATTCAGTTCAATTCAGTTGCTCAGTTGTGTCTGATTCTTTGCTACCCCATGGACTGCAACATGCCAGGCTTCCCTGTCCATCACCAACTCCCAGAGCTTACTCAAACTCATGTCCATAGACTCGGTGATGCCATCCAACTGTCTCATCCTCGGTTGTCCCCTTCTCCTTCCACCCGAAATCTTTCCCAGCATCAGGGTCTTTTCAAATGAGTCCATTCTTCGCATCAGGTGGCCAAAGTGTTGGAGTCTCAGCTTTAGCATCAGTCCTTCCAATGCATATTCAGGACTGATTTCCTTTAGGATGGACTGGTTGGATCTCCTTGCAGTCCAAGGGGCTCTCAAGAGTCTTCTCCAACACCACAGTTCAAAAACATCAGTTCTTTGGTGCTCAGCTTTCTTTATAGTCCAACTCTTATATCCATACATGACCACTGGAAAAACTATAGCTTTGACTAGAGAGACCTTTGTTGGCAAAGTAAAATATGCTGTCTAGGTTGGTCATAGCTTTTCTTCCAAGGAGCAAGTGTCTTTTAATTTCATGGCTGCAGTCACCATCTTCAGTGATTTTGGAGCCCCTCAAAATCAAGTCTGTCACTGCTTCCACTGTTTCCCCCATCTATTTGCCATGAAGTGATGGAACCAGATGCCATGATCTCAGTTTTCTGAATGTTGAATTTTAAGCCAACTTTTCACTCTCCTCTTTCATTTTCATCAAGAGGCTCTTTAGTTCTTCTTTGCTTTCTGCCATAAGGGTGGTGTCATCTGCATATCTGAGATTATTGCTATTTCTTCCAGCAATCTCGATTCCAGCTTGTGCTTTATCCAGCCCAGCATTTCTCATGTTGCACTCTGCATATACATTAAATAAGTAGGGTGACAATATACAACCTTGATGTACCCCTTTCCTGATTTGGAACCAGTCTTTTGTTCCATGTCCAGTTCTAAATGTTGCTTCCTGACCTGCATACAGGTTTCTCAAGAGGCAGGTCAGGTGGTCTGGTATTCCCATCTCTTGAAGAATTTTCCAGTTTGTTGTGATTCGCATAGTCAAAGACTTTGGCATAGTCCGTAAAGTAGAAGTTTTTCTGAAACTCTCTTTCTTTTTCAGTGATCCAACGGATGTTGGCAATTTGATCTCTGGTTCCTCTCCGTTTTCTAAAACCAGCTTGAACATCTGGAAATTCACAGTTCACGTACTATTGAAGCCTGGCTTGGAGAATTTTGAGCATTACTTTGGTAGCATATGAGATGAGTGCAATTGTGTGGTAGTTTGAGCATTCTTTGGCATTGCCTTTCTTTGGGATTGGAATGAAAACTGACCTTTTCTGGTCCTGTGGCTACTGCTGAGTTACCCAGATTTGCTGGCATATTGAGTGCGGCGCTTTCACAGCATCATCTTTTAGGATTTGAAACACCTCAACTGAAATTCCATGACCTCCACTAGCTTTGTTCGTAGTGATGCTTCCTAAGGCCCACTTGACTTTGCACTCCAGGATGTCTGGCTCTAGGTGAGTGATCACACTATCGTGATTATCTGGGTCATGAAGATATTTTTTGTATAGTTCTTCTGTGTATTCTTGCCACCTCTTCTTAATATCTTCTGCTTCTGTTAGTCTGTACCATTTTTGTCCTTTATTGTGCCCGTCTTTGCATGAAAAGTTACCTCGGTATCTCTAATTTTTTTGAAGTGATCTCTAGTCTTTCCCATTCTATTGTTTTCCTCTATTTCTTTTCATTGATCACTGAGATCATGAACTCCTTATTGCAAAATTCAAACTTAACTTGAAGAAAGTAGGGAAAACCACTGGACCACTCAGGTAGGACTAAATCAAATTCCTTATGATTATACAGTGGAAGTGACAGATACAAGGGATTAGATCTGATAGAGTGCCTGAAGAACTATGGATGGAGGTTCATGACGTTTTATCGGAGGTCAGTTTGATTGGGCCAACTTAGATGAAGAAAATGACCTAAAGTTGGTGTCTTTAGTTGAGGATTCTGGATTTGAAGTTCACTACATATAAGAAACACTCCTCAGAAATAATCATGGCATTTACCTTGGATTCCCTTTCATGGACACCACCTCCCCACACAAGGACTGCACATTAATAATTGTTAAATGTAAGCATAGGGCTCTGCTTATAGCAGTTACTTCTGAGATCTCCCCTTTCATCAGTACCTCCTTATTCATATTTAGATCCTTATTGCTTACTAATCTATATTCTCATATTATCTTGTTCAAATCACCTGTGAGGTATCAATTATATGATTTAATTGCTCTTTATATTTCTGTTTTCAGAGCTAGGGTATGAGTTTTTTGATTAAAAAGAAAAACAAATTGTCTTTTCCCCCCCTAGTGGCCAGCCCCAGTGCCTGGCACATGGTAGAGATACTCCCTGAATCTTTGTTGAGAGAATGAATGCTGTCCTATTCGATTTTGCCAGAAAGAGCTGACTCTGTAAAAAGTTGATGAATTGAAGTGCTTTATGATCAGTCTAAAACATAGAAGGTGATTGCTTCTGAAAATGGGATGCATCTTTTCTTTGTTTCTTGGCATTTTTCCTGTGAGGAATGGAACTTGAGCAGATTAAATAGGACTCGATCTTGAATCCACAAATGACACCAAGCCTGAAATGATGCTGAGGTTGGAAGTGATTTAGTTCACTTGAATTTTATTTGAGGGATAATGTTTTCCTTCTGGGAAGAAAAACGCTAATGAAAAAAATCACCTCCCGACTACAACTCAGAAGTAATAGGAATCTGGCCAGAAATATGATCTTATGAAAACTCTCCAAGCAAAGCATCTTATACTGATGTCTGTGCCTTTGGATTGACATTCTGATGTTTGCCTTTCTCTGGTTTCCAGAGATCAGGGTGGAGAGAGGCGCCAGGGTAACAAGCCAAATAGGTCTATTATGGGATGTCATGCTCACTGGGCATGAGTGCTGTCTCCTAGGACATTTATAGCGTTTATTACTCAGCCCAACTTTAATAACACATGGACAGGCCTGGGGCAATTTGTAAAGGATCTGAGAGGTTTTTTTTTTGTTATGAATGTCTGTATTATAGAATTAGTGAATTTCAGGATTGGACTGGATTGGAAAGATGATCTCATCAAAGGGGCCCCAGCTCTCTACTGGAGAAGAACTGCTTTCAATATCCTGACATTCTAAATAGTCATGTATATTGGGGGACCATTTATAAGGATAAGTTGGCAGATGGTGACTGTTAAGTTGTAAGATAGAACATGGGCAAAAGTGGCAAATACTAACTCTACCTTTTCCCTTGGAGCTATGGAGAGATGGGGAAGGATAGGAATGACCATCCGTCCTGAATTTTCTGCTATAAACCATAGTTAGAAGAGTGTGAATGAGGTGCAGTGAGGTAACTCAATGAAGAAAGATTCCACTATTTTAGAGATCAGTGGTTCTTTTATAAATTAATTTTTAATTAGTATAGTTGCTTTATAATGTGTTAGTTTCTCATGTACAGCAAAGTGAATCAGTTATACATATATATACATATATATATATCTCTCTCTCTCTCCCCTCTTTTGTAAGCTTCTTTTCCATGTAGGTCATTACAGACTATTGAGTAGAGCTCCCTGTGCTATACAGTAGGTCTTTAATAGTTATTTTATATATAGTAGTATATATCGGAGAAGGCAATGGCACCTCACTCCAGTACTCTTGCCTGGAAAATCCCATGGATGGAGGAGCCTGGTAGGCTCTAGTCCATGGGGTTGCTAAGAGTCGGGCACGACTGAGCGACTTCACTTTGACTTTTCACTTGCATGCATTGGAGAAGGAAATGGCAACCCACTCCAGTGTTCTTGCCTGGAGAATTCCAGGGACAGGGGAGCCTGATGGACTGCCGTCTATGGGGTCGCACAGAGTTGGACACAACTGAAGTGACTTAGCAGTAGCAGCAGCAGCAGCAGTATATATATGTCAATCGCAATGTCCCAGTTTATCTCCCCTTCCCCCTTGGTAACTGTGTTTATTTTACATCTATGACTCTGTTTCTGTTTTGTTTATAAATAAGTTCCTTTGTATCATTTTGTTTTTAAGATTCCTCATATAAGCGTTATCATATGATATTTGGCCTACTCTGTCTGACTTACTTCACTCAGTATGACAATGTCAAGGTCCATCCACATGGCTGCAAACAGCATTAGTTTGTTCTTAGACTTTAATGTTCATCAAGTCACCTGGAGATCTTGGTAAAATTCAGGTTCTGATTCAGAAATTCTGGAGTGGAGTCTGAGATTTGCTAGAAGGTTTCAGGTGATGTCAGTGCTGCTGACCTATGAACCACAATTAAAGTAGTAAGATTGTAGAATCTACAGGGCTGATTAGTCTATTGGGAATTGAGCCCCATGATAACCATCTTGAATAGAGAAGAAGCAGAGTCTTACGTCATTATGATGAAAAAATTACTGAGTTATAGATGGTCAGAACTGAAAAAGAACTTTTAGAGATAATCCAGTCAATTGGTTTCCAAATTTGTTTTTTAAATTCTTTTGTTTTTTAAAGCACAATTGCACATAGAACTTCACTATATAAAACAGTTCGAAACTTTGATGCTTTGAATCTGAAACAGAGAGTTGGGAGCCAACTTGCCCTCCCTCGACTCCTCTCATTTCTTTGGAACTCGTGTGTCATTTCGTTAGAACCCCAGGACTCTTGAGTAGCACTTGAAAAACTGCTAACCTTATTCAGTGCATTCAGGAAATAATCAGGTGGAACCCAAACCCAAATCACGATTGCTTGACTGATATTCTTTCTAGTATGCAAGGCATCATGACTCATTTATGACCTTGGTTTGGAAGCTAATTATAATTGATGTGGGCTGTCTCTGGTTATCTGGGTGTTGGTCTATCTCTGACATAATTCCTGCATCCCTTGCACTCACTCACAGCTAACTTGGGACTGGGGAAAGTCACTTAACCTTTCTGGGTCCCAGGTTTCTGATCTATAAAATGAAGAAAATTACAACCTTTTCTATTTGGGCTTCCCCGGTGGCTCAGATGGTAAAGAATCTGCCTGCAATGCAGGAGACCTGGGTTAGATCCCTTGGTCAGGAAGATCTCCTGGAGAAGGGAATGGCTACCCACCCCAGTATTCTTGCCTGGAGAATTCCATGAATAGAGGAGCCAGCAGGTCATGGGGTCGCAAAGAGACTCTTTGCTCAAGACTGAGAAACTAACACTTTCACTAAATATATTACCAGCACAGTGTCCAGAACTGTATGGGAACTAAATAAATATTCAGTGAATGTAAATTAAATGAGGGCAGAGACTGTATTTCTCCTCTCTACCATTGTAACCCCAGTGACATCTTGTGTGGCACCTGTCATGAGCAGATATTAATGCCTATTTGTTAAATAAATGAAGACTAATGATATATCATAGGCAGGACGCTATTTTTTGGTCGTGTGTTTTAAAAGTTTAAGGGATCACCAGGATGATTATGATAATCAAATAAGCTTGAAAGCATCTGTGATGCTCTGCCAGGGGTTGACAAAAAGGAACCACATCATCTGTGTCCCTGGCATCTGGTTGCTTACCACCTCTGACAAACAGCAATGATTAGAATATACAGAGCCTAGTAAAAGTTAAGCAAAAATCTGATCCTTCAGAAAGGGATTAGAAAGGAAGTTTTTTACATAATGTATAGATAGGGGAAATGCATTTCAGATTGAAGAACAAGCGCAAATATAGTTCAGATGGAAAGAAAATAAAGTCTCAGGTAATTTTACTTTCAAACTAGGCATGCAAGGGATTTTGTTAGCTTTCCTCTGAGAAACTGGAGAAGGCATCATGAAAGAAATGAAATTCTCAGAATTGTGCAGGTCCAACTTTTGGCAACAAGTTAAAGCATTTGTCACTGGGGAAGTCAGACTATCATCTGGCTTGTTTCTGGGCAAAGGCCAGTGTAGAAAACAGTTGCATTGTCTGTAGAGAAATGCACAGCAGACAAGTACAAACCCTACTCCTCGTCCAGGTCTTATTCTTCTCTGTGGGGAGCAAGACATTTGGGACACAGTGCATGGATGAGCTGACTGGGGCTAGACTGTGGGAAGAGGACTCTGCAAATCAGCATGTGCACTTTAAACAACTGCACCAGGATTCATTTACCTCTTTTTCTTACTTGCAAAGCCTTGATGGAGAATATCTGCTGGTTCAGTTGGAGAAAAGAGACTTCCTGAGACATGATGTAATTTTTGCAAAGGGGAAACACATGTGGAGTTCTGCAGTGCAAAACAATACCGAGGTGCTGATAGCCGAGCTGTCAGTCATGTGACAGGATACAGTGGGGGTCAGGCAGTGCTACCCAGGACCCTTTGGAGCCTGGGATGTGGGGGAGGGGAAGGGAAGAAAAGGTCTCTGAAGCTTTTTAAATATAGAGGCTCCATTAAGTTTATGAGAGTCTGAAAGGAATGCTTTTCTGTTTTTAGTTAGAATGATTTTCCTCTTTGGAACATGACAGAGCACGCATGTGCTGCTTTTCTGCTCCAGAGTCAGACAGTACTTAGCGTGTTTGTGGAAAGTTTCAGTTTATCTGTGTTTAAAAATTCAGTAGAATAAATGATTATTATCATCATCAGTATCCTCCTTAATGCATTTGTCAGAATCATACATGAGTAATGTGTCTATCCTAGAGCAGTGGGCTAAACCTTGGTCCTAGGGCTTGAAGGCTACACTAGATTTTACTTGCCCTGAACAGTTGAAAATCAGATACATATCCATAGATGTCGGCAAGTAAGAAGTCAAGATTTCATCAGGAAGCAGAAGACTAAGGTGAACCCTGTTTAGGTCTCTGAATCTCTTTTATCTCTTCATCTAGATAGTATTAATGAACTATATAGCCCTCTATTCTATGCTATGGTAATTACAAAGGTGGGAATAACTCACTTTCTTCTTTAAATAGTTGTTTTTCTAGTTGATGAGATGATAAAAATCTAAGAGTTCGCTGCTCACACAGTGGAGTCCTCTCAGACCAGAAGCATGAACACTGCTCGGGAGCTTTTAAAACTGCAGAGCTCAGAATCCACTTCAGGTGGTCCATATGCACATTAAAGGTTGAGAACTGCTGGTGTAAAATAGTGTATTCTGGGAACATTGTGGAAGGATGCTAGTTGGAGAATTCAAGAGAAGTTGGCACTGAGATGGGCTTTGAAAAATGGATAGCTAGAAATATACACAGTGACTCAGAAGTGAGAAAGCAGTGGGTTCGAGAACAGTGAATAATCCAACAGGCAAGTGTGTTGTGGGGAAAGTAGAGATGAAATTGGAAGATTAGGGCAGGTTACCATGAAGTTTGGGCTTTTATAGTATATACATAAAAGCATGATTGTTTGAGTTTTAAGTACTACTACTAATAAAAGGAATATACTAATGATAATGTATTATTAAAATTAAAGTATATAAGTTTATATTCAGAGTTTTCTTATACATTATTTCATTGAGTCTTTCTGTAAGAAGGTGTGATGGGACTATTACTATATTCATTGAGAGGCAGAGTAACAGAGAGGTAAACAAAAAACATTTTCTTCACTTTGAAGGTATAGTTGCATTGTCCTCTGACTTGCATTATTTCTGGTAAGAAGTTCATGGAATTGCATGTTTTCCCCCCTCAAGGTAATGCGAATTTTTTTCTCTGCATTCTTCTAAACATTCCTTTTTGTTGCTGATTCTGGCAGATTGATTATGATGTGAATTGACATTTTTTGAGAATCAAATTTGAAACAACTTCAGCCATTATTGCTTTAAATACATTTTCTGTCCTCCCTCTCTCCTTCTGGGGCTCTTAACTATGCATGTAGTAGTTGCTTGACATTGTTTCACAAGTCACCAAGATTCTGTTCATTTAATTTCTTTTCCCTGTTAAACTTTAGTCTGAAGAGTTTTTTTTTTTTTTGCTATGTTTTCAAATTTACTGATATTTCTTCTGATATGCTATAATTGAGTACATTTCTTACTTCAGATACTGTAGTCTTCTAGAAGACCCAAAGGTATATTTTGTTTCATTTTTTTTTTTTTACTGCTTTAGTATTTTCCTGTAATTGATGTTTCTTTTAATTCAAGGTCTAGTAAATTATGGCCTCTGGGCCAAATTGAACTGATGATCCATTTTTATATGGCCTATGATCTGGGAATGGCTTTTAAGTTGTAAAATTGTTTTAAAAAGTTGAAAATATGCACCAGAGACCATGTATGGTCCATAATACTTAAAGTATTTGATATCTGGCTCTTTACAGAAAAATTTTGCTGACCTCGTCTTTAAATCCTTGATTTAAATTATAACTGTTTTAAGGTACTTGTTTGTTGATTCTGTTATCTCTGTAATTTCTAGGTCTGTTTCTATTGACTAATATTTTCCTTTGCCACTGCTTTGCAAGTCTGGTAATTTTTTATTGGATGTTAGGCATAATGAATGTTGTTGAATATTTGCATCACGTTGTCTGTCTTTAAAAAACTTGAGGCTTGTTTTAGCAGCCTGTTAAATGACTTTTGGATCAGCTTGATACCTTTTTAAGCTTTATTTTGGTACTAATTCAGCCATACCATCAGGGTGTGACTTTTCTGGTCTTTCGTCAATGGCGTCTGTGTTCAGCAAGGTCTCTCCATTCTGGTTGATGATTACTGGAATATTTTCTATGTGTATGTGGGCCTATGGAATTGTTCAGCTTATAACTCCCTGGAAGTGAGTCAGTTTTGTCCTGCCTTATAGAGTTTCATTCTAAACTTGGGCAGATCAGTATTTAACCAAACACTTGAACTCATCAGCTCAGTAAAACCCTGGGGCTATGCTTGGGTTGCCCCCACCCACTAACGAAGCAGCTTGAGCATTGTCTCCAAGGAGAAGGACGGCGCATTGTAGTGCTCACATGGCTGTTTCTGGACTGCAGTGCTGAGCTGCCTATGCCTTCCAGGCTCTGAAAATATTTGTTTCATATATTTTGTTTACTTTCTAGTTGTCCACAGTGGGAGAATAAGTCTTGTGCCATATTATGGGCCAAGCGTATGTGCATTTGAGTCAGACAGACTTGTTTCTGGTTCTGATTCTGCATTCACTAGATGTGTACCTTAGGCTAGTCATTAACTTCCATAAACATATGTTTGTCATATGTAGAACAAGGATAGAAGACTTTTTATGAGGATTAGATTGAAACAGTGCATGTCAGATATTAACTAAGTGCCTAGAAAATAATATAAAATAAATACATTATGGTTATTATTGCATCTCATTTTGGGGAAGCCCAGAGAAAGGAAGTTACTTGTTCAGTATCATACAGTAAGCAGTAGAATTGGTTTCTCTCCCGGGAACTCTGACTCCAAAGCCTCTGTTCTATGTCAGCATTGACCTTGGCTAGCTCACATGGAAATGGTTGAGCCACGGAGACCAGAGAGTCAGAGGGCCCAAGAAAGGGCCACGCTGATGCAGAATGTGTTATAGGAAATGAAAGGTTCTAAGTCACAATTAGATCTGAAAGGATGCGTGGATTGGAACACAAGCTTGTTGCTTGTTGGGGCTAGACGCTGTGTGTAATGGTGACGCATATGCCAGTGGTGGGAACAAGTGGGTTTCTTCCTTACTGAGCCCTCGGTTGCACTGTAACTGATTAGCCAGCATGGTTCTAACTGTTTCCATTTCCCACTTTCTATCCCTGCCCACACCACTAGGGTGCTTCAGTCAGACAGACTCTACCCTTTCTGGCTGCCTCCTATTCCTGCACCCTGTGTGAAATATCCCTTTATTGCAGAGGGCTCCTGCAGGTCCCAAGTGGGTCATGAAAGGGCATCTGAGTAAACACACAGTCAGTACATCGAGGGTGCAACAGTCTAAGACAGGTGTGTCAAAGTGGGCGTCAGGGTGGACTTCAGTTGACCTGGGGCCCAAGCCATAGAGATGGGTCTGACAGGTGATAGAAGATTGATTTGGATTCTGACCCCAGTTCTGCCAATTCCTAGATAGATAATACTGGGCAAATTACCAAACTTCTCTCAGCCTCCAATATCTTAATCTGTGAAGTGATGAAAACAGGGGCTTTATGAGATTAGATAAGATAATGTATGCAACACACTTTACACATAGTGAAACTGAGAAATACAACATCCCCATCCCCAAATAATAATGAGAGCGTGTACTCACAAAAATCTAACTCTCGAAAGTCCATTCCACTTCCTTTCCTCCCAGATTCTTGTACAACTAGGAGCCTGGAGCCTGAGCTAATGTTCTCTGACAACTGCCTTCATTCACAGACCCAAACCTAAATGGTCTTCGTTCTGGCAAACAAAAACCAAATGCATTTTTTAAAAGAGAATTTAATGTTAGGAGTTTGTTAAACAGGCATTGAAAGAATGAAAAGGCTAAAAAGAGACTATGGAGGCAGCATGGAGATGGTTCCTGCAGGAAGCAGCTGCCATTCCTAGGCTGTTTCCTGGGGAGGAAAGAGACAAGAGGCAAGCTGGGAGGATTAGAACCCAAAGCTTAGAGGAACAATCCCAGGAAGCCGGGACTGAGAGGAGAAGGGGTTTGACCTTGCTGTTGCCACAGGAGCTTGGTTTGGGGACCCCGTGTAGCTGGGACTTGGGCATCAGAAGAAAGGGTACTGCTCAGCTGGTGATGGTGCCTCTGAAGGGCCCTGTTATCACATAAGTGAGCAAAAACCTGGATCCTGGGCCAATTGTTTCTGCAACTCACTGCTGCTGCTGAGATGGGGAACTTGCTGGGTGACACTTACGGCCAGTAAACAGGAAGAGAAATCCCTTTGTCTAGGCTTGCAGTCTATGGACAGAGTGCAGCAGACATCTGGCTGGCAGAGGAGAAGTGAGGTGTTCCGAGTCCCCGCCTCAGTGTGGTGAAGCAGAGTCTGGGAGGGTGTGTTTGGAACTGAGAGGCAAGAGCTGAAAAACCAGCACAACATGCTTTGTGCTCTGATCCCTGACCTTTTTCTGATCTCCGTGTCTCCTGACTTCCAGATTTGTTTCCTGTTTACTCTCCTGCCTCCATGCTAGCAATTGATATTTCGTCCCATTTATGCTGCTCGGATCTTTGGGATTCTCTCCTTGATTAGGATTTGCATTTGTTAGGAGTTTTTTGGGTGTGAATCAAAAAAGGCTAACTTGACCTAGCTTAGACTTTTGTTTTGGGCCTCTACTGAACAATATAACTAGGAAGGAAAAGAGTCCACTGGGGGCAATTAAAACAAGGATGCCATGCTGCTGGTGTTTCTCTTCCATCTCTGGTCTGAGTTTTCTCAATAAGTTGGCCAATTTTTTCCCCTGTTTGGCGGACGTCCTGGCATGAATGGTGCATGCAGCCTTAGCTCTGGGCTCACAGCCTCACCGCTGTGTAGAAAGAAGAGAGTTTTCTCTCTTGTAGCTCCAGAGCGAACAATTCCAGGGAGTTCTGATTGGTTGGCTATGGTCCTGGGCCCTCTTCCTGGACAAGGAAAGGAGGTATTAGCTTTTTGGTTTAGCTGGTCTTCTGTCCACTCCCGAGAACTGGTATGACTAGAAGGAATAAGTGAGATCTTGGGAAAATAAGACATATAGTTGTCCACTGTAACTTTTAATTATTTTTAAATTATAGACAAGAATTCCGTCATTATTCCTATAAAACAGTGACATATAGAAATTGTACATGGATAGGTCTGTTCTAGGCAATACCTTGATTGTGTTGTCATTTCTGCAGACACCAGCTGGTCGAGAGTCTAGATGGCATTTTTACAGGGTCCCTGTGAATCTTACTGTCGGACAGCTGGGGAACACAATAAATAATAGTCTCTCCCCATTTTTTAAAGCCAGAGTTCTGAAACAGTTGGAGAAAATCGTAGGCTCCCCCTGATCTGTGACAGTAAAGTCAGGTAACTGTTCATTAAATCATTCATCTACTACCTCGCTTAAAAGATATGTCAGGAGAGCAGAAGTAAGAAAATACAACCATGGGTTTATAAAGGAAGAATCAATAAAGCAATGAATATGTATCAGTCCGGGGACAATGTTCCAGGGATAATGAAAGATTTTAAAAGAAACATGGATATGCTGGCTTAACCCCTAATGATGTATTCATTTATTTGGGGAGACAAAATTAGCATACTGCTTATTTATTTATTGAGGACTGTCCCAGTGGTTGTTCTAAATTATTCCAGTCCCCTTACGTCTTCAGTCCTTCCTTCTCTTCCTTTCTTGTCTGTTTCTCCTTCCTCTCTTTCCTTTCTTTCCCCTTTATTTTACAGTCTAGATGGAGGCCACCGTGTCCGTCAGGGTCCAGCCAGGAAGACAGAACCTGTACGAGGTACATGTGCGTGCTCAGCCGCTCACTCGTGTCCGACTCTTTGCGACCCCATGGACTGTAGCCTGCTAGGCTCCTCTGTCCGTAGAATGCTCCGAGGCAAGGACACTGGAGTGGGTTGCCATTTCCTACTTCAGGAGAATCTTCCCACCCCAGGGATCCAACCCATGTCTCTTGCATCTTCTGCACTGGCAGGTGGATATGAGGTATATATTAATAGATTTAGTGCAGGGAATTGATTGACATTAGGAGCTAGTTAGGTAAGTCTGGAATCTATAGGGCAGGCAGGGAGGATCATATAAATCTCAATTAATCGTTCTTTCCTCATTTAGTTTGCTGTCATTATCACTTCTTCTCTGAATTATTCTTTAAGGTTAACTAGTGTAAACCCTGGAGCTGCTCTTGATTCTTCCCATTTCCTGTCTCCCATATCAGTCAGTCAGTAAGGTCAGTGGTTCTTTCTTCCTGATAATTCTCACATTGGCCCATCCCTTTCCATCCCAGCTGCCACCTCTCTAGTTGGAAACCTTGATTCTCATTCCTGGACTATTTTGTTAGACTTTTATTAATAAATACTTGACCTTTTGCTCTTCAATTCTTCCTGTATAATATGATCAGATTATTCATCTCAAAATGGTATTTTTAGTATGTTACTCCTCTAACAAGATTTTTCTATGAGTTAGAACTATATATAATGAGGGATGTTTATGGCAAATTTTTAGATTAAAACAGCATGCTGCATAGTACTGTGCATAGAAATACACTATTTTTAATGAAAACTGGGTATATTGGAATGTATTTATCTATGATTGTATGAACATAGGAAAAAGGGTGGAAGAGGTCATGCGCTGAACTGTAACCCTAGTTCATTGATTGTCTAGGGCAGTGCTTTTAATGGTGACTTCACATTGGAGTCATCTGGATAACTTAAAAAAATAGAAATTTCAATGGCATGGGCATCAGAATTTTAAAAAGTTCCTTATGTGAATCTAACAGGTTGAGAACCATGGCTCTAGAGGATTAACCTGGATGAAGTGACTCAGAAGTGTTTCTATGAATAGAAAAACATATACTCACAACTCAGTCACACTTCCACACCCAAAAGATGTGTATGACTTGGCTTAGTCACATGAGCAGAGAAAAGGCAGCTTGGCTTAAAAAATACTATATCAAGAGGGAAGGGATACATGTACACATATAGCGGATTCACATTGATGTACAGCAGAAACCAGCACAACATTGTAAAGCAATTATCCTTCAATTAAAAAAAAATGGAAAAAGAAGTGTCACTGTGTACCCAGGAAAAAAACCCGATACATCTAGTAGTAAATGTACACTCTCTATCTATGAGTCAAGTATAAAATGAAATAAAATGCACAATCAGAAGAAAAGAATGATAATGAATGTACCTTGAAAAAACATGTACTATGTCACAACATTGTAAATCAGCTATACGTCAAGAAAAAATAAATTACTATTGATCTATATGAAAAAAATTATATGTATATACCAAGCATCTATCTTGTATTACATACCTGTACACACCCATATGTATATATATTTGGTATTTGATTATGTATTCCTGTGAAGAGATTACATGATTATTTCAGAAACCAGTAAGTTTAGGTTACAAGTATTTTTGTTTCTATTTTTCTTTTCTTTTTCCCAATATGACATCAGTGGCTGAGATCTTTCCGTGTGCAGTCCCTATGTTTGACACCAGAGGGAGGAGGCCTGAATATAGATATCTGATGAAAAGGCAGTTTTGGTGAAGAGGATGCGTGTGAATGTTATTTAATCATTACTAAATAGGAGGCCAGGTTTCCTGTGAGTTCTTTTTCTCAAAGCCAAATAACCCAAAATAGACATGGGGCTCTATAGAGACAGACTTGAATCGTGTTTCACAAGTGACAGGTCAACTATGAATTGATGTATGTGAGACAGGAAGTCATTGATCTTGTCTTAGACACTCTGGAAACCGTGGGTTTGGGCCTACGTTTGCTCAAACCTAGAGAACAGCTTAGGCTGAGAGACCAGTAGCAGATTTCTTCCCCCATTCCAAGTCTGGGAACTTGGCCCATTATTTCTGCTTTGATCCGGACTTGATCAGTTTCAGACTGAACCATGTTAACAATGTAAAAGTCCCTGAGACTGGAAGCTCGTATCTATATAAGGTCCACAACACAAAAATTTGGGCAGTAGGTGGTATTTGGAGAAAGCACATGGTCTCTATGAAAGGGGCAGGCTGGTGCCTGGACTTTCTGGGACATCTTGTTTTCTCTTGTTCAGAGTCCTTAATGATCTATAGTGTAATTAAGAAGTAGATGGTCACTGTGGCCACCAGACTGAGAGATATTCAGTGATGTGCTGGGCTGGTTCATACTGGCTCATAAGAGATCACTGCTACATTTTCAAGAATTTTCCTTGTTGGTTGTTAAACTTGGATATTCTTTCTTTCTTCTTTTTTTTTTTGTAGTATGTTATTCATTTAAACATAAATTTTCTTTTCTTTAAAAAATTTTTTCTTGGTGTACAATTGGTTTACAGTGTTGTGTTAGTTTCGGGTGTACAGCAAAGTGAGTCAGTTATGCATATACATATATCTAATTCTTTTTTTAGATTCTTTTCATTATGGAATACTGTGCTTAGTCGCTCTGTTGTGTCCCACTCTTTGCGACCTCGTGGACTGTATGTAGCCCACCAGGCTCCTCTGTCCATGGGGACGCTTCAGGCAAGAATACTGAAGTGGGTGGCCATGCCTTCCTCCAGGGAATCTTCCCAACCCAGAGATCGAACCCAGGTCTCCTGCATTGCAGGCAGATTCTTTACTGTGTCCTTATAGGTTATCTATTTTATAGATAGTAATGTGTATATGTCAATTCCAATCTCCCAATTGATTTCTTATGCAAACGTAGATGTTTCTTAAAATATATAAACTTAAATCACATAAAATTATACTGAATTACATTAAGAACAAAAAATACTATCACCTGTCACTTCCTAACTATTTTACTACATTTTGCTATTATCTATTCCCATGAGGCTGTTTGTCTTTTATATCTGCATGATTGAAATACTGTATGCTGGTATGATGCCCATCTCTTCCTAACTCTGCATTTAGTGACATCATATTGGTAGCTTGAAATTGACCACTCTGGGTCATAAAGCAACATGATAGGCCCCCATGAAGGTTACACAACCTAGTTTTCCCATAGTCACACTAGGGTGATTTTCACCTACTTAATTGCCTATGGGACTAGCTACAGAAATGGCTCAGGGTCAGAAGATGGTTAGGTCATGCAGTTTGGCACACCCAGCAAGGACATACCAGGATGTATGGAGCCTGGGACAGACTGCCTTTCTGAAGAACTGTGGATACAAGAGTTCAGAAGGAGTCAGTGAATGAAAGCATATTGAGAAGCAATTGGTTACATAGGATTTATGATACAGAGTATTATATATTTAGTATTTGTCAGGTATACATGCCCTTCCTTCATATTAATAAAATTTTAATATACACACATGTATATGTATACACCATTTTTTTTTTCTTTAAAGAGGGCTGTTAAACAGTTACCATAATCTCACTGGATGCCTTCTGTTATAGAGTTCTTGTTAACAAGATAATCTGGGTCCAAAGGAAAGGGTGCAGAATAAATAAGGAGGGGAAATTTGTCAGTGGCTTGCAGATTATAAACCCTGAAAAAAATCTCAGGAGAAGGATATTTATACATAGGCAGGGATCCAATGCTAGACAACATAAGACACCATAAGTATGTGGAGAGGCAATCTGAGATGTGCAAATTTCCCACCTCTGATACCCCTAAACCAGATAGGGGGTCTCTTTAAAGACATTTACTTAGATATTACTCTGAAAGCATGAGCTGCCTGCAAGAGCAGCCACAGGGGAGAAGCACGGTGCTGGAAGAAAATGGAATCTCCCTTAATTTTTTTCCCCCTTTCCTTCCCTGCAGTATATCTAATTTACTTGTTAAAGCCAACCTCACATTGTTTATCCAAACTGTCTATTTTTTGTCCTAATTGATACTAATTAAAATCAAAATAAAATTACAACTGTAAAACTTGGCTGAGATTTTGAGCCACTGCCAGCATGCCCACAACCAGTGAGAGTTACTATATCAACACTCCTATTTGGAAACTCCAGGTATTTTAATAGTGAATAGATGTGGGGGAAAGAAAAGAAAAAACAGTATTTTCATTCTAAGATTTATTTCCAGCTGCTATTATGGAACATAACAAAAATAGAACCAAACTCATTCTTTATTGAGACTGAGGGTCTTCGTTCAGAAATTGAAAAGTCAATGTGGTATGTGTGAGTGAATACTGATGAATCTGGAATTGTTAAATGAGTTGTTTAGCATTTGGTGCTAATGAGGCTAAACTCCTGGGTTCTGTCCCCTTATGGACTGGTTATCTTTACCTGGAGGAAAAAGTCCGATCCTCAATTAGGAAGACATTCCAATTGGCAGAGCCATCTTGCAAGTGCAATAGTGGGTCATTTGGGTACTGGGCAAGAGTCTATGAATGGTTCAAGCAAATCAGCTACAAGCAGTCTTGTGAAATAACTCAAAAGTACACCTTTTATTGAGGGTAGGATATTAATTGTTTGCTAATATACCCTACTACAGCACTGAATTGAATATAAAGCTGTGTCTTAAATCATATCCCGAAGAGATTGTTGGAAGTATCAAAAGTTCAAGAGATGTAGTAGAAAGAACATACAACTTTGATTTAGATGTGAGGGTTCTGCCACTGATAATGTTTGTTACTGTATGTTAGACATAATAAATGCCTTACATTTTGTTATTTGTCTTAAAAATCTGTGGGTAGGTAATTCTGCAGCTTCATTTCCTAGATAAGAAGAGGTTAAGTAACTCACTTGGTGTTACATAGATAAGCCAGTGAGGTGGCATTTGAGCTCAGGTCTGTAGAACTTCAGAATCCAGAGCTCTACATACTCTACTATCTCTACCCCAGACATCTTGTGTTTAAGGTAGAATTGCTTAGCTGCTCTGAGCCTGGGTCTCCTCTCTTATATGATGGTGATAATAATGTCTACTGTTCTCACTTGAAGGGTACAATAGTCATGAAATAATGTAGGTAGATCATAAAATATTGGCATGAATCCTAAAAAGAACATTATATAGCAGGACTTGTATTTAAATACAATGCAAATAGGTCAGTATTGATCCTCAATGTTTCTGATCTATTCATTTATCAATTTAAAAAAAAAAACAGATCTTAGTTGAGCCACTTGAGTAGTAGAAAAAGACTTGGAGTTGATCAATTTGGAAAATTTGAGGATCAGCTCTTGCCTGTCTCTTGATAGTTGTGGGAACTTGGACATATTGCTCATACTCTCAGAGCCTGTATAACAGTAACTCCTCCAGAGGACTGTGGCAAGAATGAATCAAGATGACATATGCATGCATGCTTAATCATGTCCGACTCTTTGTGACCCCATGGACTATAGCCCACCACGCTCCTGTGTCCATTGGATTCTTGAGGCAAGAATACTGGAGTGGGTTGCCATTTCCTTCTCCAGGGGATCTTTCCAATTCAGGGATCGAACCTGGGTCTCCTGCATTGTAGGCGAATTCTTTACCATCTGAACTACACTAAATGTAAACTTCTTCACTTAACTCTAACTCTTGCTGTGGTAAGGGTAATACGAAGTTTAAAAGATAAGTAGGAGATAAATGCCAATATAATTTTAGCGTTGGAAGACAGAACCGATCTCATTGGAATTTCCCTTTTTGCTGATGTAGAAGATAAGATTGAGAGGGACTGATGCAAGATTACACAGCCAAACATCAACGAGAATCAGCCCTAGATATGATTCTTATTGATGTTTGACAGAAAACAACAAGATTCTGTAAAGCAATTATCTTCAATTAAAAAAATTACACAACCAGCTCATGAAAGAAATAGGACTGGAACCCAGGTTTTTTTTTTAACTCAACTTTCAATTGAATCAAAATATGCTGGTTTCTGAGTACTTCTGAATAATGACACAACGCCGTCTTCATGTCCTAGCATTAAAGTTACATACACAGAATAGTTTTAGAAATGTGGTTTGGAGATGCAATTGTGACTCAAGCTTTTCTGAGTCAGCCCTGATGACTTCACAACCGTTTTTCCATTTTATAGTTCACTTGCCATGTGGGCACCATTTTGCTTGCAAAATTTTGTCCTGTTTATCTCATAAGTACTCAAAATCTCAACATGGCTCTCATCCTCAACAGCTTCTTTAAGATTTGTGGACAAAAAATATGTACCCTTAATAAGTGGGGCTTCCCTGGTAGCTCAGTTGATAAAAAATCCACCTGTAATGCAGGAGACCCCTGCATTCTTGGTTCGATTCTTGGGTTGGGAAGATCCACTGGAGAAGGGATAGACTACCCACTCAAGTATTCTAGGGCTTCCTTGGTGGCTCAGCTGGTAAAGAATCCACCTGCAATAAGGGAAACCTGGGTTTGATCCCTGGGTTGGGAAGATCCCCTGGAGAAGGGAAAAGCTACCCACTCCAGTATTCTGGCCTGGAGAATTGCATGGACTATGTAGTCCATGGGGTTGCGAAGAGTCAGACACGACTGAGTGACTTTCACTTTCAATAAGTTGAAGGAACCTTCCTGGTGGTCCAGTGGTTAAGAATCCATCTGCCAATGCAGGGGATATGGGTTTGATCCCTGGTCTGGGAACTAAGCCCTTGTCTGACAGATTGAAACGGTGAACCTAAGATTCTGAATAATCTGGACCACAAACACTTTGAAAATATAAAATCCAACTTGTCACTAAGTTGTTCAGATTTTATTCTCATAAAGAACTGGAAACGAATCTATTGTCCCATGTTTTAGTATATGTAAGGATAAATTGCTGGTGGGAGTGAAGGAAAGTTTCTCATAAAATATATTCATATGTAATATACCAAAAGAATTGTGTATTTGTGTAATGCCATCCTTAAATCTCAGAGGTAATGTAAAGATAAGGTTTGTTGTTGTTTAGTCACTAAGTTGTGTCTACTCTTTTGTGACCCCATGGACTTTAGCCCACCAGGCTCTTCTGTCCATGGGATTTCCCAGGCAAGAATACTGGAGTGGGTTGCCATTTCCTTCTCCAGGGGATCTTCCTGACCCAGGGATCAAACCTGTGTCATCTGCAAAAGATAACGTTATGCTATGCTATGCTAAGTCACTTCAGTTGTGTCCGATTCTGTGTGACCCCATAGGCGGTAGCCTACCAGGCTCCCCCGTCCCTGGGATTCTCCAGGCAAGAACACTGGCGTGCGTTACCATTTCCTTCTCCAATGCATGAAAGTGAAAAGTCAAAGTGAAGTCGCTCAGTCATGTCCGACTCCCAGCAACCCCATGGACTGCAGCCAACCAGGCTCCTCCGTCCATGGGATTTTTGTCCATCTTATTTGAAAAATTAAACACACACATATCATCACAAAGTAACAGACATATGCTGAGATCCCATAAAGAGACACAAAATACAATATAGAATAGCATAAATTTAATATAATTAAGATTTGCTATTGAATCCTTGCATCCCACTCCAGAACTCTTGCCTGGAAAATCCCATGGACCGAGGAGCCGGGAGGGCTGAGTCCATGGGGTCACTAAGAGTCAGACATGACTGAGCGACTTCACTTTCCCTTTTCACTTTCATGCATTGGAGAAGGAAATGGCAACCCACTCCAGTGTTCTTGCCTGGAGAATCCCAGGGACGGGGGAGCCTGGTGGGCTGCCGTCTATGGGGTTGCATAGAGTCCGACACGACTGAAGCGACTTAGCAGCAGCAGCAGCAGCATTGAATCCTTGTTCTGTATCTGTTTCTCCATAAGTGATTCAACTACGTGCCTTAGTTTCTTAACTAGAGATTAGTGGTATTCTTACACATCTTAGAGGGGTGAAGATTGGCTCAGAGAGTACATGTCAGGCGCCCAGAGTGGTGACTTTCCTAGGGGACACTCTAATTTCTTCAAGAAACATCAGGACTTCAGAACTAGAGTTGAGAAAGGAAACTCTCTCCCTAAGGAATGTATGTGTAAGCGAAAGCATGGAAATGTATTTTTTTTTTTTTGGCACCTTCCTAAAATGATGATCTGTGAAGTTTGGCTAGAGTGAGTTAAAAGTAGTAGTTATTGAAAGATTTTGGTGGAGAGACAGGTCAGGAGCAGATTTAAACATTACTATATGTCAGGATAAATGGTTCAACTCTATCCTGCAGGGGAATGGTTTTTCTTTTAATTCAATCCAAAAGAGTTATTTTATTTGAAGTATCTGTGAATAAAGAATACAGATACTAGAGTTGTTTGGTTTTCTTCTGTGTCATAGATCTTTCTCTTTGAGTGAATAAACCAAATATACCGTCAGTGAAGTAATCCCACTTTTAAATATTCAAAAGTTTTCTTTATGTTGGGAATGCTGTATTTCTTTCTTTCTTTCTTTCTTTTTTTGTAGGGAAGGGAAATTCACAGATGTCTGGGGAGAAAAGCAGCTTTTCCATGTTGAAACGTTTGAAAAGAGAGGAGGCAGGAGGCATAGAAAGTCTGTGCTTTGTGTGGATGGGTGGACTCTGTGGGACACCCCTGCATTTTCTAAGAGAAAGTTCTGTTGAACTAGTAAGGCAGCCCTGTTCTCTGGTCTCTTCTTGGTCCCTTGTTTTGGCTGATTTCTTTCCCTTTTCTCTCTGCCAACTCATGTTCCAGTCTTCCTTCTGAACCCGGCTTGAAGTTCATCTCCACTGAAAGATCTGTTTGGTATCTGGTCTAGAAGTGCTTTTTAATTTGGTTCAGTGATCCATTAAAGAAAAATGGTGGCCTATCCTGAACTACAAGACTGAGTGCCAAGAGATGAGCCAGTGTTTCGAGGATGGTGTTGAGAAAGTGCCCAGTGAATGTGAGATCCGTATTCTCCAGAGGAAATCAGAGAGTGGATCTGACGGAAGTGGAATCAACCCTTCTTTATGACATTTTCCTCTTTGTGTACTATTCTTGGGATGGTGCCCATGTCTGGGAAAAGGAGAGTGGATATAGCTCCACATGGGTGAGCTGTGAATAGGCATCTTGTGTTCTTGGATACCATAGCCTAGAAGCAAGAGGAGGTCAGAGCGCTTAGGAGAGGAAATGAGACGATTTTAATTAATGCACAGATCTGCAACAAATCTATGTATGAAAATGTCTGAACCTACTGTTATACTTGCTCCTATTTTGTGACTATAGAGTAAAAATAAAGAGGTCTTTAGTAGTATTTAACTTTGTGTTTGTCTCAAATATATATTCAGTTCGTTGGTCGGTCACTTCAATCAGTTTTCTTTATTTTCAAGTCAGTTTTATTGAAGTATAGTTTACATAAGTAAAATTCATTCTTTAAAAGTACACAGTTCAATGAGTTTTGACAAATGTTTATAGTCATGTAACCACTGTCATAGCCAAGAGCTAGAACATTCCCACAACCCCTAAAAATTCCCTTATTCTCCTTTGTAATAAATCTCATTCTTCTATTTCTATCCTAAGTTAATGATGATTTCAGTTTTCCCTTTTCCAGAATGTTATATAAATCAAATCTGGCTTCTTTCACTTAATCTAAGGCTTTTGAGAATATCCATACTGTTTCATATATTAGTGTTTTTTTTCCCCTTTTTATTACAGAGTGGTATTCTGTTATATGAAAGTGGTGGACCAGTGGGTCGTTTCCAATATTTGCTAATTAAGAATAAACTCGTTATTAACATTTGCATGCAGGTCTTTGCATGGATACAGACTTACCTCTTTTTGTTGAGCTTCACTTTACTGCCCTTTCCAGATATTGTGCTTTTTAAAAATTGATAGTTTGTGGCAACCCTATATTGAGCAAGTCTATCAGTGCTATTATTCTAACAGTATTTGCTCACTTGGTGTCTCTTTGTCACATCTTGGTAATTTTTCTTAATATTTCAAAGGTTTCATTATTTGTTCTGGTGATCCATGATCTTTGTTCCTACTATAATTGTTTTCAAGTGCCGTGAACCACATCTATATGACAGTGAACTTAATAAATGTTGTGTATGTTCTGACTGCTCCATTGACTAGCTGTTCCCTCATCTCCTTCTCCTCAGGCCTCCCTATTCCCTGAGTCATAGTTACATTGAAACTAGGCCAGTTCATAATCCTACAGTGGGCCCTAAGTGTTCAAGTAAAGGGAAGAATTGCAAAAGCTGGAAATGATTAAACTTAGTGAGGAAGGCATGTTGAAAGTTGAGCTAAGCTGAAAGCTAGGCCTTGTGCACAAACAGCCAAGTTGTGAATGCAAAGGAAATGTTCTTGAAGGATATTAAAAGTGCTTTGCTAGCATACACACAAACAATAAGAAAGTGAAACAGATTTATTGCTGATAAAGAAAATCTTAGTGGTCTGGATAGAAGCTTAAATCAGCCACAACAGTCCCTTAAGACGAAGCCTAATCTAGAACAAGGCCCTTAACTCTCTTCAACTCTGTGAAGGTTGAGAGAGGTGAGGAAGTTATAGGATAAAAATTTGAACCTAACAGAGGTTAGTTCATGAAGTTTAAGGAAAGAAGCTGTCTTCTTAAGATAAAGGTGCAAGATGAAGCAGAAACAACTGCTGATATAGAAACTGGAGCAATTTATGTAGAAGGTCTAAGCTAAGATAATTAACGAAGGAGGCTACACTAAAGAACAGAGTTTTACATGTAGACAAAAGGGCTTTCTGTTGAAAGAAGATGCCATCTAGGATTTTCATAGCTAGTGAGGAGAAGTCAATGTCTGGTTTCAAAGGATTGGCTGACTGTCTTGTGGCAGCTCACTCCAGTACTCTTGCCTGGAAAATCCCATTGACAGAGGAGCCTGGTAGGCTACAGTCCATGGGGTCGCAAAGAGTTGGACATGACTGAGTGACTTCACTTTCACTCATTAGGGGATAAAGCAGCTGGTAACTTTAAGTTGAAGCCAATTCTCCTTTGTCATTCTAAAATCTTAGGGCTCTTAAGATTTATGCCAATTTTACTCTGCCCATGTTTACACGTGCTGCACTCAATATGCCAGCAAATTTGGAAAAGTCAGCGGTGGCCACAGGACTGGAAGAGGTCAGTTTTCATTCCATTCCCAAAGAAAGGCAATGCCAAAGAATGTTCAAACTACTGCACAATTGCACTCATCTCACATACTAGCAAAGTAATACTCAAAATTCTCCAAGCCAGGTTTCAATAGTATGTGAACCATGAACTTCCAGATGTTCAAGCTGGATTTAGAAAAGGCAGAGGAACCAGAGATCAAATTGCCAACATGTGCTGGATGATTGAAAAAGCAAGAGAGTTCAAGAAAAACATCTACTTCTGCTTTATTGACTACGCCAAAGCCTTTGACTTTGTGGATCACAAAAAACTGTAGAAAATTCTTAAAGAGATGGGAATACCAGACCACCTGACCTGCCTCCTGAGAAATCTGTATGCAGGTCAAGAAGCAACAGTTAGAACTGGACGTGGAACAAAGGACTAGTTCCAAATCGGGAAAGGAGTAGGTCAAGGCTGTATGTTGTCACCCTGCTTATTTAATGTATATGCAGAGTGCATCATGAGAAATGCTGGACTGGATGAAGCACAAATTGGAATCAAGATTGCTGGGAGAAATATCAATAACCTTAGATATGCAGATGACACCACCCTTATGGTAGAAAGTGAAGAGGAACTAAAGAGCCTCTTGATGAAAGTGAAAGAGGAGAGTGAAAAAGTTGGCTTAAAGCTCAACATTCAGAAAACTAAGATCATGGCATCTGGTCCCATCACTTCATGGCAGATAGATGGGGAAACAATGGAAACAGTGAGAGACTTTATTTTTGGGGGCACCAAAATCACTGCAGATGGTGACTGTAGCCATGAAATTAAAAGATGCTTGCTCCTTGGATTATGACCAACCTAGAACTAAAAAGCCTCTTGATGAAAGTGAAAGTGGAGAGTGAAAAAGTTGGCTTAAAGCTCAACATTCGGAAAATGAAGATCATGGCATCCAGTCCCATCACTTCATGGGAAATAGATGGGGAAACAGTGGAAACAGTGTCAGACTTTATTTTTCTGGGCTCCAAAATCACTGCAGATGGTGACTGCAGCCATGAAATTAAAAGACGCTTACTCTTTGCAAGGAAAGTTATGACCAACCTAGATAACATATTCAAAAGCAGAGACATTACTTTACCAACAAAGGTTCGTCTAGTCAAGGCTATGGTTTTTCCAGTGGTCATGTATGGATGTGAGAGTTGGACTGTGAAGAAGGCTGAGTGCTGAAGAATTGATGCTTTTGAACTGTGGTGTTGGAGAAGACTCTTGAGAGTCCCTTGGACTGCAAGGAGATCCAACCAGTCCATTCTGAAGGAGATCAGCCCTGGGATTTCTTTGGAAGGAATGATGCTAAAGCTGAAACTCCAGTACTTGGGCCACCTCATGCGAAGAGTTGACTCATTGAAAAAGACTCTGATGCTGGGAGGGATTGGGGGCAGGAGGAGAAAGGGAAGACAGAGGATGAGATGGCTTGGTGGCATCACTGACTCGATGGACTTGAGTCTGGGTGAACTCCGGGAGTTGGTGATGGACAGGGAGGCCTGGTGTCCTAAGATTCATGGGGTCGCAAAGAGTCAGACACGACTGAGCGACTGAACTGAACTGAACTGAACTAGATAGCATATTAAAAAGCAGAGACATTACTTTGCCAACAAAGGTCGATCTAGTCAAAGCTATGGTTTTTCCAGTAGTCATGTATGGTTGTGAGAATTGGACTATAAAGAAAGCTGAGCGCCGAAGAATTGATGCTTTTGAACTGTGATGTTGGAGAAGACTCTTGAGAGTCCCTTGGACTGCAAGGAGATCTAACCAGTCCGTCCTAAAGGAAATCAGTCCTAAATATTCACTGGAAGGACTGATGTTGAAGCTGAAAGTCCAATACTCTGGCCATCTGATGGGAAGAACTGACTCATTTGAAAAGACCCTGATGCTGGGAAAGATTGAAGGCGGGAGAAGGGGACAATCAAGGATGAGATGGTTGAATTGCATCACTGACTCAATGGATATGAGTTTGAGTAAACTCTGGGAGTTGGTGATGGACAGGGAGGCTTGGAGTGCTGCAGTCCATGGGGTCGCAGAGAGTTGGACACGACTGAGCAACTGAACTGAACTAATGCTCTACAAAGGGAACAACAAAACCTGGATGACAGTGCATCTGTTTACAATGTGGTTTACTTAATATTTTAAGCCCATTATTGACACCTACTGCTCAGAAATAAAATACTTCTTTCAAAATATTTTGCTCATTGACAAGGCCTATGGTCACCCAGGAGCTTTGATGGAAATATACAGCAAGATTCATGTCATTTTCATGCCTGGTAACACAATACCCGTTCTGCAGTCCATGGATAAGGGGTCATTTTGACTTTCAAGTGTTACTGTCTAACAAATACATCTCATATGGCTATAGCTGCCAAAGATAGTGATTTCTCTGATCGATCTGGGAAAACTAAATTGAAAGCTTTTTGGAAAGGATTCACCATTGTAGATGCCATGAAATACATTTATGATTCATAGGGTGAGATCAAAGCATCAACATTAACAGGAGGTAAGAGGTATATTCCTACCCTCATAAATTAGCGTGAGGGTTTTAAGTCTTCAGTGGTGGAAGTAATTGCAGATATGGTGGAAATAGCCAGAGAACTAGAATTAAAAGTGGAGCTGAAATTAGTGACCGAATTTCTGCCATCTCATGATAAAACTTTCAGGATGAGGAGTTGCTTCTTATAGATGAGCACAGTGGTTTCTCGAGATGGAATATACCCCTGGTGAAGATGCTTGTGAACTGCTGAAATGACAACCTGGCAGTAAACTCGTCGTCCCCTTTGTAAACAATCAGGAAGATCTGTTCCAGGCACCTACGATGGCTTCGAGATCCCCTGGAGAAGGAAATGGCATCCCACTCCAATATTCTTGCCTGGGATATCCCATGGACAGAGGAGCCTGGCAGGTATAGTCCATGGGGCTGCAAAAGTTGGACATGACTTACTGACTAAACATAATGCATGTTTGTTTTCTCTTCCTACGTTCACCTGATTTAATCCTGTAGTTCACTTGTTTATTAGTCTTCTTTAAGGAAATGAGTGGTTTCAGGTCAAAGTCCCAAACTCAGGGTATTTTGGTCATTTAGGAGGGTATATGCCCAATTAACAAACCATTCCCTTGTCTCCCTTCTATCTTCCATGTGCCCAGTCTCCCAGCCTGTGATTCTGCCACAGGCGGACAGCTGACTCACACTGAGCCTGCTGCCTTTTTTGCCTTCTAATTTGGCATCGGGTTTCAAGAACAATGTATTAAAGGCTGTGTGGGCCAGGAACTGCAACATGTAAATGATTCTGCACCCACATTCTAGCATGTGTCCTGAGAAGGAGTTGGTTAGTGAAGGAAAAAGTTTGAAGAAAACAGGCAGAGATGAGAGAAAGGCAGAGTCAGACCCATGTTCCTACAGCTTTCTCGTTCATGCTTCCAGTTCCTTCCTTAGACCCAGTGTTTTTAAAAATTCTGTTAATGCCATATCATTTGTATAACAAACTCCTGATCCTCCTTTTTCCTTCAGGTTCTTCCAGTTTGTTTCCGTTAGTCATGATTGGAGAGCCTTGCATGCGTCCTTAGTCACTTCGGTCATGTCCAACTTTTTGCGACCCCGTGGACTGTAGCCCAACAGGCTCCTCTGTCCAGTGGAATTCTCCAGGCATGAATACTGGGATGGGTTGCCATCGTCTTCTCCAGGGGATCTTCCCAACCCAGGGATCGAACCCGCGTCTCTGTGTCTCCCGCATTGGCAGGTGCATTCTTTACCACTAGTGCTACCGGGAGAACCGTGGCTAACATGTGCTCTTCAGTTTCCCAGATTAGATGCTTTATCATCCCTGGTGTGTGAGGGAAACATCCCCAAACTGCTCTTTGCAGGTCTGTCGTTAGTTACTGAAATCATTTCCTCTAGGAAGGCAGAGATTTTCTCCTTTTAAACTCGCTTGCTCTTTTTCACACATTTCCTTGATGTGTAATTACTCTGATGTTCCTCATACCTACTGCATTTTATGCTGCTCCTGAGTTTATTCTTTCATTATATTCTGTTCCTTCTCAGCATGCTTTGGTCTATCCCAATAGTAGCATTTTATTAAGTATCCATATTGCATAAAAGGTGCAGAAATCACATTTCATCTGATATTTTCCACCATATTCATAATGCAGGATCTAGTTTAAATCTCATTTATGCCATGAACTCCTGTATCATCAGCTTCTTTCCTTCTCTTTCAGAAAGAATGTTGGTAGCTCTTTGTGTGTAATTATAATATTCCTCTATTAAATCTCCCTAAGACAATGGATTGTATCTTATTTGTATTATAAGTACTTTGTATAATAAGCACTTAAACCATAGTAGGTAATCAGTAAGTGCTTGTTGAATGAATGAGTAAGTGAATGTAAGGGTGTGTGTTTTGCTGTATGTGAAATTGAGAAAATTGCCTGATGCTCACAAATGTCTCTTAAAACATCCTGTTTTCAGGGCTGTGTTCATCTCAATCTCTTTCTTCTTCCACTTTACCCTGTTTCTCTAGATGTTCTTGGTTACCACTAGAATGTCAGTTACCATCTGCCATATGTCAGGCACTCCCAAGTCTATATTTTTATAGACTGGCTCTGTCTCCTGAGAGCCAAACCCCTAAATCCAACTGTTTACTAGGCTTCTCTGGTGGGAGTTTCTGCAGGCACTTTAGTCTTTGTCTGCCTTATCTTTATTCACAGACTTCACTACTCACTTCATGCCAACCTCCTCCTCTCTTTCTCTTCCTCCTCCTCTGATGTTCCATAAACAGTTAATGGCAGCATTATCTAGCCAATTGAACAAATTTGATGTATGGTACCTAGTAGGTATCAGTATTTGTTGAAAAAACAAATGCTGTTCATGGAGATGGCCAAATCAGCTGAATATGAAAATTTGATGGCTGCATTTAGAAATGGTGTTAAATCCAGTAGTAAAAAGCTAGAATGAGAGTGGACTCTGGGAATTTTCCATCTTGCACTTTTGGCATCTTTGGAACATCAACCAGTGTCACTCATGAGGTCTCCATTTAACATCAGACCTAGAGGCTGATTGATTTGTCATCCTCCTTGCAACTCTGAAATGTTTTCCTCTAGGCCTGTGGGCTTTTGTAGTGAAGCCCTCTCACGGATACATGCCAAGGTATGTTTTTCTTCCTTCTAGAGATTGGGGATATTTTGTGTAATATCATGTTAGGAATGAGGCTCAGAACAGATTTTACATTCTTCCTTTTCAAGCTTCTATTGGAGGCATCAATTGTAATGAAAAAGCAAGAGATTTGGGTGGCAGACTGATGTGAGTGTGAATTCTGGCTCCTTACTTATTTCTAGCTTTGTGATTTTGTTTAAGTTCCTTAAGTTCATCGAATCTCAATTTCTTCATAAAATGGAGACAATATTAGACATAACATAGGGTTATTGACAAGTTACGTGTAGGAAGCTAAGCATGGTTCCTGAAACAGGGGTCTCCAAAAATGCACATTCCTTCCCTTCGTTTGTTAGGTGAGTGGTGTTCTCTGCTGCTCACCTTGATTATCACTTTCTTCACTAGTGAATGAAATAATACTTACCCACAGTTATGAGGACTAAATTAGTTACAGTCACATGAAGTTACCTGATTATTCAAGAAATAGTAGAGTACTTCTTTCTTCCTTCCCAGGTTTCATCCTTCCCAGGAAGGCATTGGGAAATACCTGATAACTGATGTGTTTTGAGTCTGTTAGAACTTCTGGTTGACCTTAAGGCTCTTGTTAGGAGACCTAGGAAGATACGAACATGGAGGAGTATTACTGCTTTGCTTATTTTCTATGATTCAGTGTTGCTCAATAGCAATGGTTCTGAGAGGAAACTTGCCATCTTCTCTCTGTGCCAGCTGCATACACCGGTGTACCTTTATCAGATTTTCCTTGAGGGTCTTTCACTGTGGTGCATGTAACCAATGGGAACTAAATAATGCCCTGAGTGCTCTCATTGGTTACTTGTGGGTGTCCATATTTTCTGACTGGTGTAAGAAGCCACCAGTCCTCATCCACTTATTAGCAGTTCAGTTATTAGGCCAGTAGTGACTTCTGTTAAATCAAGGTATTTTTTTCCAACCATAATGGACTCCTGTGTATTCTTTCTTCCTTCCATGGTGTACAGTGCCCATCCCCAATAAAGTGATCGTAGTCCATTCTCTTCAAATACCCAGAGCTTTCTGCAGCTAATACCTACAACAAAAGTAACAGTAGCAAGAACTATTTGTATTTCTCTGGACACAAAAACTCTAATGAAGGAACTGATACATATTCAGTGTGTTTATATAATGATTTGAGCTGGGGAACAGGCATATGGAGGCAGGTGTCACACACTGAGATGACACCATTCCAGTGAGCTGTTTTCCAGGATGGGCTGATAAATGCACGACTCTCACCTAGTCTCTGCCTCGACTATGACAGACCGTGTCACTCATCAGCTTACTTTAATGGTAGATGGAGTTTGATAAGGAAGAAGAGAGGGAGCAAAGAGGACAGGGGATGGGCAAGGATGGGCATTTTCATGTAAGAGACTCTGGGAATCTACAAGCAAACAATTTGTAACCCAAGCCTCCCACTCCCTTGATAGATTGCTGTTGGCATTTGTGTTTCTGCAAGAAAAAAAAGCGCTGGCTTCTTGAAAAATTAGGCAAACGCAGGACTTTAAAATGTGGCAGTGGGGAGGAAAAAAAAGCGAGAAAGTGCAGTTGGCAAGAATGCAGGGACAACCAGTTGTCTTTATTGAAATGGCATTGAATTAAAACTCAAAGAAGGCAGTGGCATCTTCTTTAATAGAGAGATTTTAAAAAGTGCTAGGCCATCACTACCCAGTAAACACTGCAGGGGAAAAAACCCTCAAAACTGTGTGCAATGTTTCTTGCCTGTTTTTTTTTTTCTTCTTCTGTCTCCAAACAAAGAGATCTGTGCTTGCTCCTGAAAGAAGGCAAATAAATACACTGCCCACATACCCTGGTGGTTGTGAACCTCTTTCAGGAAGGCAGACCCCTATGGCACTCCACCCCACCCCAGCCCTTCCCATCTGTTCAGGCACCAAGTCCTGCCTCTGTGCGAGGTGAACAGGTCCTCCAAGTCCACGTTTACATACTCTTGTTTCCAGACCATGGACGGACAGCGTTTCTGTCTCTGATGGTCAGAAATGAGGTTCAGGGTGAGAACAATTAGAAACTTTAATTACTCTCCAGGCATCTATAAGCCGCATTCCTATTTTTATAAGGAATTAGCTACAGATTGGGTAGCGCTTGTCGCGCTTTGAAACGTTTCCTGTGCGTTTCTGGCACAACTGTGTTCTCTTTGGAATGCCGGGGCTTCAGAGCCCCTCTCAGCATCTCTCGCTCCGTCTTTTTTGCTTGCCAATTCCAGCACCTTCGCATGCATTACTCCGTCTTTTCCTCTCCAAGATGACCTGGAATGACCTTTTGCTTGGCACGAGACGTGATTCAACTGATAATAAAAGGGTTGGGGGCGGGGTGGGGACAGCGCTGGCTGGCTGTTCAGAACCGCGGAGGGGAGCAGGGGAGGGGGGAACCGCATCCATTTGAAGACAAACGCTGCTCCATTTTTTTTTTTTTTCGCCATGCATTTCCTGTAATTAATTTTCCACCTATCGCCTACTACACGCAGAGAAGTTGTTTTTTTTTTTTTTTTTTTTTTTTTTTAAGGCATACCACTCTCTTTGTTTAACCCAAGCTCTTGGGTTGTTTGGATGAGGCCGGGGAGGAAGCGGAGGAGGGAGATGGGGCACCCCGGCTGGGAGGCCCGAGCCCTCCGCTGGAATGCGGGGTCGGCTGCCCCGCAGCTTCCTTTCTTTCTCCCGCCGGGGTGTTTGGGGCTGGGAGCGTTTCTCCAAAGCCACGGTGGCGGCTAAGGTTCCGGCGCGCGGCTCCTCCTATTTCCCATCCGCTGCCTTTGAGGGGCGTGGGCTTGTTCCGGAGGCCGTGTTTCTTTGTTGTTTTGGGAAACATTATTATTTTTTTTTTTTCCCACTAACTCCAGAACTCCAAAAAATGCCCCTGGCAAGTCTCATCGATCCTTTTTCTCATTCTCTCACTTGGGGAGGGGCGGGAAGAAGAACAGACTATTTATTTGGGTAGTACTTGGCTGAGGTTGCAGCAGTTGCCACAGCAACAGCTCTGAACCTTGCACTGCGGAAAGTCCTCATTGCCTTCCTAAAGACCTCCTCTTTAAAGAGACCCTGCTAGCGATACTCCGTCTGAGGTTTCCGTGCATCGGTATCATCGAGACTGTTTGAAAAGAAAAAGACAAGGTTTCCTTAGGTGGTTGGTGGGATATTTTTAGCCAAGCTTGATTAGATGAGCTGTGAGAAGAGAACCGTGGACTTAAGTCACGTGGGATGCTGAGGGTAGGGAATGTCTCCGTCCAAAGGCTTGTGAAATGCTAGAACATAGTCTAAAGGTGTGTCGCCACCCTGCAGGTTGCAGACAGCCTCCGTGTGAGCTGATGGGGATGGTTATGCAGCCATCCTGTCGTTCTCTCTTCTCCCAACAAAGGGAACTTACACATGAGATGCTCAGAGAGGTGAGGATCATCTTCCTAGGTCTGGAAAGACGTTCTCTTCCCGAGATTGCCTTACAAGCCGAAAGTTCCCTGAAAGGCAAAGGGATTGCTGCACAGTCCTCTTCTAGTTTCATACTTTCTGGCTTTTTTTGGAAACCATCAATTCATTAATTCATCATGGACATCTTGAATGTTGGCTCTGTGCTAGGCAGTATAGCTATAAGATTACCAAACACACACCCACCCACCCAGCTAGTCTTAGCACTTGTCCTCCAGAAGCTTTCAATCAAGAAATAGAAATAAGTAAACGGGATTAAATTCAGGGAAGAAGTAACTGCAGGATGCTGCCATTTCAGGGGAAGAGTAACTGTGGTTCTGCCAGTTCCATTAGAGCCACTGGTGTGATCCACACCACTTCCTTCATTAAAAGGAAGTGACTCCTGTGAAAGGCTTGATGAAATACACCCCCTCTCCTCTCAGCCAATCAGTATCCCTCTCTTGCCCTTCTTCAAAAGTGCCTTGTAGGGAAAGAACTGCCCTTCTGGAACAAATGCCAGGAAGCTGGCCTTGGAATCCCAGTGTGGATGGGCACAACCGTCATCTTGGATGAGAACCTCAGCCCAGTTTCTTTCTAACCTGCTGTAGAGAAGGAAAGAAGCTCATAGCCCTGAGTGCCTTCCATGTGCCATACATTATGCTGATTCTTTATCACGTCTATAGTGTCCTCATGTGATACCTGGTTTCATCTGAACCATACAATTAAAAAGATTGGAGTTGATAGTTTTCTCAATTATCATAAGGATTGTAAATAACTGGTTCCATTATAGATGTGCAGACAGAAATAGATTGGTTGTGTAAAGAGTGAGGATTCGCTGCCTGGGGAACATAGAAGCCAAGATGGTGATGGTTCAACAGGTTTTGAGAAAAGAGAGAGTGTTATTTTGTGATTAGTCAGCAAGGAGACAAGAAGCAGGGCTCACATCTGTTTCCCCAATCCAGGATTTGGGGCCAAATTTAAGGGATTAGCGGAATTTAAAAACTTGGAAGATGATTGGCTAGTCTTGCATCAGTCCATGCTGCTGCTGCTGCTGCTGCTGCATCGCTTCAGTCGTATCTGACTCTGTGCGACCCCATAGACGGCAGCCCACCAGGTTCCTCTGTCCCTGGGATTCTCCAGGCAAGAACACTGGAGTGGGTTGCCATTTCCTTCTCCAATGCATGAAAGCGAAAAGTGAAAGGGAAGTTGCTCAATCGTGTCTGACTCTTCGCGACCCCATGGACTGCAGTCTACCAGGCTCCTCCATCCATGAAATTTTCCAGGCAAGAATACTGGAGTGGGGTGCCATTGCCTTCTCTGCATCAGTCCATATAAGCTACTTTTGCTGCTGAAAGCCAGATTTTCTTTATTGAGGGACTTCTTGTAAGGGCTCCGGTGGCAATGTTTCTGTTCTTTATGTTTGTTGACTGAAGATTCTTGATTCTGGGTTCATCCTGCAGATTGGGTTCCTATCTTGCAAATGTTCAGTGCTGTCTCTGTAAAATAACTCTGGTTTTGATTAATCAACAACCTATTTTAAGGAAGTGAAACCAGTTTAAGCCGGTCAGTGTCTTACATTCTGCTTCAATTTTATGCAATAGATGATCTGAGGCATTTCTTAATTCTCCCTCAGAGTCCCTTTTGAGAAAGTTGCAAGGTATCCATGTTAACAGATGAGGAAACTGAGGCTCAAAGAAGTTGTTCAAGATCACATAGCCAGCAGTGATGGAGCTAGGGATGACAACTTTTCCTTTCTGACTCCAAAATTCAGTCTTTCAAGATGGCTTGAGTTTCTTGTACTATTAAAAAGAATTGGTTCCAATTCTCCTCTAGGCTATTAAAAAAGAATAGAATGGTAGGATAAATATTCAGTGACTTAAAGTGCTAATAGTTTGATTGGAAACTACAAAGACAAGAATTGAGTCTTTTTTCTTTTTTCACTAATAGCTCTCTCTCTTGACAATATCTTTCGATTTAGGCAGAGAGTATCGCCAGGAGAGTCACTGCTCAGTGTGACAGGGACACCTTGTTTTTAACTCAAGTCATTACCATCCAGCTTCGTCACTCACTAGACTTGACCTCACATGTCTTGTAAAACCAGATCTCTCTTCAAAGGCTGGAAACTTTTGCCATCAAAATCAAATACTGAGCCTCAAGGTTTAGGATCATTCCTAAAGAAGAGCTATCAGGACTAGCATGTTTGACAAAATGAGTGCTTTTAAAGGGATGATAGTAATTTGTAAGACTTTGTCTATGAACTTCCTCCTTTGTAGCATAGATTGTCAGTTACTCAAACTCTCTGTTCCTTAGTTTCATCTGAAAAGTAGGGTAACAGTAGTATTCTCAAACAAGATCCCCGTAAGGGTTACTCTGAGAATAAGCCTGCACAGCCCTGTGCAGTGCCAAGCCCGTGTGAAGTACTGTTTATTATGCCAGCTATTATTATGTTAATTATCACCATCACTTTTATTTGTATTACAATTGATTGATTAAATGGAGAGTTGGCATTGTGTTTCCCAGGCCTACGATGGACGTAAACCACATTACAGGCTGATAAATCTTTTTCTTTCTGAACTTTGTCTTCCTCTCACCATGACACCACTTCTCTTGGTTTTAAACATCCATTTATCCTTGGACTCCTCCTTTCCTTTTCCCTTAGCCTTCTCAAGCAACACAAAATATCTTGCTCCTAAAATGGTTGTATGACAACACCAGGAATCAGCAAGTTTTCTTTTTTGTGTGAATAAAAAGCCAGATAGAGTTTTAGACTCTGCAGGCTGTAGGACCTCTGATGTAATGGCTCAACTCTGTTGCTTATAGTGCAGAAGCACATGCCTTAGACAATATTGAAATGAGAGTGCAGGTGTTCTGATAAAACTATGTATGAAACTTGAAATTTGGATTTCACAAAGGTGCAACTCTCACAAAATATCACTACTTAAATTTTTTTTCAACCATGTAGAAATGTAAAAACCACCCTTAGCTCCTGAGCTTTTTAAAAACAGGCAGTGTGATTTCCTGGCAGTCCAGTGGTTAAAGCTCTGCACTTCCAATACAGGGGGCATTAAGTTCGATCCTTGGTAAGGGAACTAACTAACATCTCACATGCTCCATGGCACAACCCAAAACACCAAACATTTAAAAAAAATTCAACAAAAAATCTATTTTTAAAAAAGCAGACAGTGGACCCCTATTTTGCTGACCCCTGATTTACACTTAAATATGTTTCAATCACTGTGGCACTAGAAGAACTTACAGAAAATACATCTTCGAGGGGCAGTGCCTTGTGTGGGCCACACACAGTGGCAGTTTATCCCCTTGGTTCTCTGTGGGAAGGATGGCTGGCACAATGGGACCCAGGTTAGCCAGCTCAGTGTTTTCATTTTCAGGAAAACAGAGCATCTGGGAAGAGCATCTGCCGTCATGACAGACATGGCTTCAACCACATTTGAGCTCTCAACCCTTACTACTGTTCTGATTTAGTTTTTCAGCTGTAATTTTCCTAACCGTGAAAGTGGAAGTGAGCATGCTTACTCTGATGTTACTATACAACTAAATGATATAGATGCTCTATGTGACAATATATATTAAGAGGATAATTACAAATACAGGGTGGATATTTTCTGAATGTTTGATGAGTATCAGTAGGCACTCAGCTTATGTTTCTGTCTGTCCTTCACCAGTGAGGGCAGCTAGGGGCCAGTCTTGGCTGTTGTGAAAGATGAGAGTAGGAGGGTAGGAGGTCTGGAATTTAAAAAAGAAGTCTTCTGATCTTTTCAGGGATAGATGTGAGGGCTGGTGAGAAGACAGAGTTAGGACATTTTTGGCAAAGGAAAAAATAGATCATTTGACATAAGTGAAACTGGAGCTTGTAGAATCAGAGACTCTGTCATTGGGTTAGGACTCAGCTCAAGATGACATTGATGTCTGAGGGCGCAATCAAGGTGTCAGGGCCATTTCTGGTATGGCGTCTTCAGGGAGAGTGAGCCATTATTGCCTGATAACTGTGTGAACTGGGGCTTATTGAATAGAGAAGCAGAGCTCTTTGAGACACTCTGCACTGTCAGGATCTGAATCACTGAGGGAAGTAGGTCTGGGTGCATGAGAGAGAGATGTACTCTTCTGCTCATATACATTAGTCTTGCTGGTTGAGATAAAAACAGGAGAGAAGTGTCTTAGGAGTTTGGAAACACAGGAAAAGTGAAAGTGTTAGTTGGTTAGTCGTGTCTGATTCTTTGCGACCCCATGGACTGTAGCCTGCCAGTCTTCTCTGTCCATGGAATTCTCCAAGCAAGAATACTGGAGTGGGTTGCCATTCCCTTCTCCAGAGTATGTTCCTGACCCAGGGATCGAACCCAGGTCTCCTGCATAACAGGGATATTCTTTACCATCTGAGCCACCAGGAAACACAGGGCAGACAGTCAGTTCTGTGGATTGCATACATCGTAAAAGGTTCCGAACTGAAGGAAACAGATTTCTTTTTTCTCATCTCTGAGACAGCTTAGTTATATATATTTTGATATATAAATACAGAGATTATTTTGTATTAAAATTAACTTATGTGATATTCCTGAAATTGATGCCTCAAGTTAAGAGAGATTTCAGTTCAGTTCAGTTCAGTCGCTCAGTCGTGTCCGACTCTTCACGACCCCATGAGTTGCAGCACACCAGGCCTCCCTGTCCATCACCAACTCCTGGAGTTCACTCAGACTCACGTCCATCGAGTCAGTGATGCCATCCAGCCATCTCATCCTCTGTCGTCCCCTTCTCCTCCTGCCCCTAATCCCTCCCAGCATCAGAGTCTTTTCCAATGAGTCAACTCTTCGCTTGAGGTGGCCAAGATATTGGAGTTTCAGCTTTAGCATCATTCCCTCCAAAGAAATCCCAGCCAGTGCTGATCTCCTTCAGAATGGACTGGTTGGATCTCCTTGCAGTCCAACGGACTCTCAAGAGTCTTCTCCAACACCACAGTTCAAAAGCATCAATTCTTCGGCGCTCAGCCTTCTTCACAGTCCAACTCTCACATCCATACACGACCACAGGAAAAGCCATAGCCTTGACTAGACGGACCTTTGTTGGCAAAGAGAGATTTAACTTTAGCTTAAAAACAACTGTATTTCTGCTCCCTCCTTTGACCAATATTTAAAAGTATTGTTAGCAAAATATTTTAAGACAAGATTTGGATTTAGTTTATCATGCATATTCTAAAAATATAAAAATTCCTACATAAATTCTATGAACTCAGTAAGTTATCATTGTTCCTACAAATTATTTAAAATTATAAGAATGTAGAGTCATATTTAATTATATGAACTTGTAACAATACATATCTTTTAAAAACAGTTGATCCTGTGAATTCCTGTAATGCTAAAAATCATACATATGTAATGTGTTAGTTTAAATTGTAATTTCCCATGGGTGGAGAAGCCTGGTAGGCTGCAGTCCATGGGGTCTTGAAAAGTTGGACACGACTGAGCGACTTCACTTTCACTTTTCACTTTCATGCATTGGAGAGGGAAATGGCAACCCACTCCAATGTTCTTGCCTGGAGAATCCCAGGGACGGGGGAGCGTGGTGGGCTGCCGTCTATGGGGTCTCACAGAGTCAGACATGACTGAAATGACTTAGCAGCAGCAGCAGCAGTCAACTTTAGACTAGCATTAATATTAATTTATCCATAAATTTTGGATTTGTAGGCAATTTTAAGAAAAAGATGTAAATATTAGGTATTAAATATGATTTTAACTGACCTTTATTTTATATATTAATTACTATACCTTGGGCTTCCCAGGTGGCTCACATAAAGAATTTGCCTGCCAATGCAGGAGATGTGGGTTTGATCCCTGGGGTCAGAAAGATCCCTTGGAGAAAGAAATGGCAACCTACTGCAGTATTCTTGCTTGGGAAATCCCATGGACAGAGGAGCCTGGTGGGCTATGGTCCATGGGGTCGTAAAAGAGTCAGACAGGACTTAGCTACTAAGCAACAACAACTGCACCTTGGCAAAGTATGCAAATATCTTTAAATGTTATAATAAATATGCTTGTTTTTCTACCTTAGAAATTGTCACAGTGGTAAAATATGTATGTGGAAAAAATTAGCTAGACTATTTTTGTTTCTGATCTTCCAGTTTTCTGTCTGGAAAAGCAAAAGCTGCTTACCTTAGTAAGGGAGTAATTCATGTAAATTGTTGAGATAATACTAAGTGCAATAATTTTGGAGAAATATAAGTACATATAAAAAATAATATGGTTTGCCTTTTAAGGAAATTGTTAGTTTATTAGAATGATAAATTTAATTATATACACATACATGTATGTACACACATTTTATTTTATGCTAATAAAATCTATTTCCATAGTTACATATTTGTATACGTCTAAATACATACATGTAAAGGCAATTAAGATTGATCTAAAAAGTTTAGAGTTAACATTAATCTTTTGTTACATTTTTTAAAGTCAAATTAAACATTAAGGGTCTGAGGAAGGTAAAATTTCTTTGCTAGGTTTGTAGTGCTAGCATGAGTTTGAAGGAAATGCTGAATTGTGGGAAAAAATTACTATTTACAAGATTCAGATCAGATCAGATCAGTCGCTCAGTCGTGTCCGACTCTTCGCGACCCCATGAATCACAGCACACCAGGCCTCTCTGTCCATCACCAACTCCTGGAGTTCACTGAGACTCACGTCCATCGAGTCAGTGATGCCATCCAGCCATCGCATCCTCTGTCGTCCCTTTCTCCTCCTGCCCCCAATCCCTCCCAGCATCAGAGTCTTTTCCAATGAGTCAACTCTTCGCATGAGGTGGCCCAAGTACTGGAGTTTCAGCTTTAGCATCATTCCTTCCAAAGAAATCCCAGGGCTGATCTCCTTCAGAATGGACTGGTTGGATCTCCTTGCAGTCCAAGGGACTCTCAAGCATCTTCTCCAACACCACAGTTCAAAAGAGTCAATATATAATGAATAATGCAATAAATGAAATTAAAAACACTCTGGAGGCAACAAATAGTAGAATAACAGAGGCAGAAGATAGGATTAGTGAATTAGAAGATAGAATGGTAGAAATAAATGAATCAGAGAGGAGAAAAGAAAAACGAATTAAAAGAAATGAGGACAATCTCAGAGACCTCCAGGACAATATTAAACGCTACAACATTCGAATCATAGGGGTCCCAGAAGAAGAAGACAAAAAGAAAGATTATGAGAAAATACTTGAGGAGATAATAGTTGAAAACTTCCCTAAAATGGGGAAGGAAATAATCACCCAAGTCCAAGAAACCCAGAGAATCCCAAACAGGATAAACCCAAGGCGAAACACCCCAAGACACATATTAATCAAATTAACAAAGATCAAACACAAAGAACAAATATTAAAAGCAGCAAGGGAAAAACAACAAATAACACACAAGGGAATTCCCATAAGGATAACAGCTGATCTTTCAATAGAAACTCTTCAAGCCAGGAGAGAATGGCAAGACATACTTAAAATGATGAAAGAAAATAACCTACAGCCCAGATTATTGTACCCAGCAAGGATCTCATTCGAATATGAAGGAGAAATCAAAAGCTTTTCAGACAAGCAAAAGCTGAGAGAATTCTGCACCACCAAACCAGCTCTCCAACAAATACTAAAGGATATTCTCTAGACAGGAAACACAAAAACGGTGTATAAATTCGAACCCAAAACAATAAAGTAAATGGCAACGGGATCATACTTATCAGTAATTACCTTAAACGTAAATGGGTTGAATGCCCCAACCAAAAGACAAAGATTGGCTGAATGGATACAAAAACAAGACCCCTACATATGTTGTTTACAAGAGACCCACCTCAAAACAGGGGACACATACAGACTGAAAGTGAAGGGCTGGAAAAAGATTTTCCATGCAAATAGGGACCAAAAGAAAGCAGGAGTAGCAATACTCATATCAGATAAAATAGACTTTAAAACAAAGACTGTGAAAAGAGACAAAGATGATCACTACATAATGATCAAAGGATCAATCCAAGAAGAAGATATAACAATTATAAATATATATGCACCCAACACGGGAGCACCACAGTATGTAAGACAAATGCTAACAAATATGAAAGGAGAAATTAACAATAACACAATAATAGTGGGAGACTTTAATACCCCACTCACACCTATGGATAGATCAACTAAACAGAAAATTAACAAGGAAACACAAACTTTAAACGATACAATAGACCAGTTAGACCTAATTGATATCTATAGGACATTTCATCCCAAAACAATGAATTTCACCTTTTTCTCAAGCGCACATGGAACCTTCTCCAGGATAGATCACATCCTGGGCCATAAATCTAGCCTTGGTAAATTCAAAAAAATAGAAATCATTCCAAGCATCTTTTCTGACCACAATGCAATAAGATTAGATCTCAATTACAGGAGAAAAACTATTAAAAATTCCAACATATGGAGGCTGAACAACACACTGCTGAATAACCAACAAATTACAGAAGAAATCAAAAAAGAAATCAAAATTTTCATAGAAACAAATGAAAATGAAAACACAACAACCCAAAACCTGTGAGACACGGTAAAAGCAGTCCTAAGGGGAAAGTTCATAGCAATACAGGTGTACCTCAAGAAACAAGAAAAAAGTCAAATAAATAACCTAACTCTACACCTAAAGCAACTAGAAAAGGAAGAAATGAAGAACCCCAGGGTTAGTAGAAGGAAAGAAATTTTAAAAATTAGAGCAGAAATAAATGCAAAAGAAACAAAAGAGACCATAGCAAAAATCAACAAAGCCAAAAGCTGGTTCTTTGAAAGGATAAATAAAATTGACAAACCATTAGCCAGACTCATCAAGAAACAAAGGGAGAAAAATCAAATCAATAAAATTAGAAATGAAAATGGAGAGATCACAACAGACAACACAGAAATACAAAGGATCATAAGAGACTACTATCAACAATTATATGCCAATAAAATGGACAATGTGGAAGAAATGGACAAATTCTTAGAAAAGTACAACTTTCCAAAACTGGACCAGGAAGAAATAGAAAATCTTAACAGACCCATCACAAGCATGGAAATTGAAACTGTAATCAAAAATCTTCAGCAAACAAAAGCCCAGGTCCAGACGGCTTTACAGCTGAATTCTACCAAAAATTTAGAGAAGAGCTAACACCTATCCTGCTCAAACTCTTCCAGAAAATTGCAGAGGAAGGTAAACTTCCAAACTCATTCTATGAGGCCACCATCACCCTAATACCAAAACCTGACAAAGATCCCACAAAAAAAGAAAACTACAGGCCAATATCACTGATGAACATAGATGCAAAAATCCTTAACAAAATTCTAGCAATCAGAATCCAACAACACATTAAAAAGATCACACACCATGACCAAGTGGGCTTTATCCCAGGATGCAAGGATTCTTCAATATCCGCAAATCAATCAATGTAATACACCACATTAACAAATTGAAAAATAAAAACCATATGATTATCTCAATAGATGCAGAGAAAGCCTTTGACAAAATTCAACATCCATTTATGATAAAAACTCTCCAGAAAGCAGGCATAGAAGGAACATACCTCAACATAATCAAAGCTATATATGACAAACCCACAGCAAACATTATCCTCAATGGTGAAAAATGGAAAGCATTTCCTCTAAAGTCAGGAACAAGACAAGGGTGCCCACTTTCACCATTACTATTCAACATAGTTTTGGAAGTTTTGGCCACAGCAATCAGAGCAGAAAAAGATATAAAAGGAATCCAAATTGGAAAAGAAGAAGTAAAACTCTCACTATTTGCAGATGACATAATCTTCTACGTAGAAAACCCTAAAGACTCCACCAGAAAATTACTAGAACTAATCAATGATTATAGTAAAGTTGCAGGATATAAAATCAACACACAGAAATCCTTTGCATTCCTATACACTAATAATGAGAAAACAGAAAGAGAAATTAAGGAAACAATTCCATTCACCATTGCAATGAAAAGAATAAAATACTTAGGAATATATCTACCTAATGAAACTAAAGAGCTATATATAGAAAACTATAAAACACTGGTGAAAGAAATCAAAGAGGACACTAACAGATGGAGAAATATACCATGTTCATGGATTGGAAGAATCAATATAGTGAAAATGAGTATACTACCCAAAGCAATTTATAGATTCAGTGCAATCCCTATCAAGCTACCACTGGTATTCTTCACAGAGCTAGAACAAATAATTTCACAATTTTTATGGAAATACAAAAAACCTCGAATAGCCGAAGCGATCTTGAGAAAGAAGAATGGAACTGGAGGAATCAACCTACCTGACTTCAGGCGCTACTACAAAGCCACAGTTATCAAGACAGTATGGTACTGGCACAAAGACAGAAATATAGATCAATGGAACAAAATAGAAAGCCCAGAGATAAATCCACGCACATATGGACACCTTATCTTTGACAAAGGAGGCAAGAATATACAATGGATTAAAGACAATCTCTTTAATAAGTGGTGCTGGGAAATCTGGTCAACCACTTGTAAAAGAATGAAACTAGAACACTTTCTAACACCATACACAAAAATAAACTCAAAATGGATTAAAGATCTAAACATAAGACCAGAAACTATAAAACTCCTAGAGGAGAACATAGGCAAAACACTCTCCGACATACATCACAGCAGGATCCTCTATGACCCACCTCCCAGAATATTGGAAATAAAAGCAAAAATAAACAAATGGGACCTAATTAAACTTAAAAGCTTCTGCACATCAAAGGAAACTATTAGCAAGGTGAAAAGGCAGCCTTCAGAATGGGAGAAAATAATAGCAAATGAAGCAACTGACAAACAGCTAATCTCAAAAATATACAAGCAACTCCTACAGCTCAATTCCAGAAAAATAAATGACCGAATCAAAAAATGGGCCAAAGAACTAAATAGACATTTCTCCAAAGAAGACATACAGATGGCTAACAAACACATGAAAAGATGCTCAACATCACTCATTATCAGAGAAATGCAAATCAAAACCACTATGAGGTACCATTTCACACCAGTCAGAATGGCTGCGATCCAAAAGTCCACAAGCAATAAATGCTGAAGAGGGTGTGGAGAAAAGGGAACCCTCTAACACTGTTGGTGGGAATGCAAACTAGTACAGCCACTATGGAGAACAGTGTGGAGATTCCTTAAAAAACTGGAAATAGAACTGCCTTATGATCCAGCAATCCCACTGCTGGGCATACACACTGAGGAAACCAGAATGGAAAGAGACATGTGTACCCCAATGTTCATCGCAGCACTGTTTATAATAGCCAGGACATGGAAGCAACCTAGATGTCCATCAGCAGATGAATGGATAAGAAAGCTGTGGTACATATACACAATGGAGTATTACTCAGCCATTAAAAAGAATACATTTGAATCAGTTCTAATGAGGTGGATGAAACTGGAGCCTATTATACAGAGTGAAGTAAGCCAGAAAGAAAAACACCAATACAGTATACTAACGCATATATATGGAATTTAGAAAGATGGTAACAATAACCCAGACAGCAAAAGAGTACGAGACAGCAAAAGAGACACTGATGTATAGAACAGTCTTATGGACTCTGAGAGAGAGGGAGAGGGTGGGAAGATTTGGGAGAATGGCATTGAAACATGTAAAATATCATGTATGAAACGAGTTGCCAGTCCAGGTTCGATGCACGATACTGGATGCTTGGGGCTGGTGCACTGGGACGACCCAGAGGGATGGAATGGGGAGGGAGGAGGGAGGAGGGTTCAGGATGGGGAACACATGTATACCTGTGGCGGATTCATTTTGATATTTGGCAAAACTAATACAATTATGTAAAGTTTAAAAAAATAAAATTAAATTAAAAAAAAATGACCAAATTATTTTGTGTCCAAATAACAGAGATTCCTTTTCATTGCCCAAATATTCTGCTAAATGTCTACATTTTTGGCAAATTTTGAATCACTTTGACCCAGATTTCCCTTTTTAGTGACAAAGGTTAAATTTCTAATAATCATTGTTTTTCTTGTGAGTTTAAAAATATTGTCTATAACTGTTTTTTGCCTTTGGATGTGATGATTTATATTCCTATTTTTTTTCTTTTGACATCCCTTTTTGATTTTTGCTTTCCAAGGCAAAATCCCCAAATCAGAAGAATTAAACTTTTAAGATATCTTTTCAACAAAATTTTTGGGTTTCCTGGTATGTCCATTAGGTAGCACAAAATTGAACTCTTTCACTTTATCAAAGAGAAAGTAATATAAAAATTTTGGATCTTTCATTTGAGCTTGCCTTTGTAATCAAACTTATTTTAAGAAATAGAGCTTTGGAGTAATTTAGGGAACAATGCTCTGTTTTTGGACACTTCCTTTTTTTTTTTTTTTTTTACACAAGAAAAGCCCATTACTTAAGATAAAGCCCGTTATTTTGATTTAGCCATATCTGATGATGGCTACATTGCAAGTTTCATCTCCTGGTGCAGTATCATTTTTGATGAGTGGTTTCAACACTTTCTTGTGTTATTTGAAAACCCCATTGGAGTATTTTTCCCCCTGGAAAACAGATCATTGGATGGCCCTTAATATCTGCTATTCAGTTTGCAGTGTACAAATCTCTTGACAACTACCCACAAATAGGGTACAAATTTTTATCTTGTTAACCTGATGCTTTTCAGGCTAATCTGTGATGTATCATCCATGATTATTTTGGTCCATGAATTTTTCTTCTTAGAAAAAGAGATCTTTGGATAATTTAATTCAAGAAGGGGAAAAAAAATTATAAGTCCTATTTAGAGTTCAAAACCTTTAACAACCAAATGGGGGACTCTGGACTGCCTTTTTTGTCTGAAAGCTCCTTCATTTCATGTTTTACAAGAATTCCCGAAAATGAGAGGATCTTACATGTTGTGGTTTGGAAAGGAACAGGAGAGTCAGAATTACTGGTGTCTCAGTGGTAAAGAATCCGACTGCCAATGCAGGAGATGCAGGTTTGATCCCAGTGTCAGGAAGATCCTCTGGAGAAGAAAATTGCAACCCACTCCAGTATTCTTGCCAGGGAAATCCCATGGACAGAGGAGCCTGGTGGGCTAGAGTCCATGGGATCACAAAGAGTTGGACAGGACTGAGCCACTAAACAAAAAAGAGCTTGAATAACACAGGCCCCCTAGAGGTAATTGTGTCCTATAAGAAGATTTTTAAATTTCTGTCTCTATAGACCTTTTAGTATTTTTAACATTACTAACAAGATTTAGGGATCAAAGAAATCTTGACATTAGGTAAATTAGTTCATTCTCCTGTATCTGGTTCTTTAGTCTGACACCAGAGGTCATCTATTGTAAGATTCCATTTATTTTATTTTTAAAAAACTTAATTCATTTTTTTTTTATATTTTAGTTAAGTGTCTACATCATTTTTATTTCTCCTGGGATTTAAAAAATTTTTTTATTGGAGTATAGTTGATTTATAATGTTGTGTTAGTTTCAGGTGGAGAGCAAAGTGAATCAATTATACCTGTACATATATATATACACTCTTTTTTAGCTTCTTTTCCCATATAGGCCATTATAGGATTTTGAGTGGAGTTTTGTATGATTCCATTTAAATGAAATATCCAGAAAAAGTAAACCCATAAAGTCTAAAAATACTGGGGGTGGGGTTAGGGAACGTGAAGCAAGTGTTGTGGGTTTGGGGTTTTTTGTTTCGTTTTGGAATTTGATAGAGATGGTGACTGCACAACATGATGACTGCACTGAATTGTTTTCTTTAAAATGATTAATTTTACATCATGTGAATTTTACCTAAAAAGCAAAACTGTGAGATTGTTCATGAGGGCCCTCTTTAAGACCCTTGACTTGCTGTGCCCACCACTCCAAGGGTCCAGTGTCCTAAGCTTTGCTGAGTCTCAACTCGTTCCATGCCTTCTAAGACCTGCCTTAAAATCATGCAACTCAGGCTCTTAAACTTTATAAATACATTCCCCTGATTACTCCAGCTGAGACACTTTGGTCTTTCTTACTGCAGTAGTTTCAGTAAACTTGTCTTTGGACTTAACACAAACTGGATCAGGGGATAAGGGAAAAGCCCAGAAAAGCTAATGTCTGAGGCTTAACTCTGGATATGGGAGGCCAGGCTTATAGAGAAACCAGTCTTAGACCAAGTTTGTTGGGAAGGAAGGGTATAAAACTGTCAGTGGACTTATGCCTTCATCTGATTTGACTCAAGACATAGTGAATGCATGCATGCTCACTTGCTCAGTCATGTTAGACTCTTTGTGACCCCATGGACTGTAGCCTCTCAGGCTCCACGGTCCATGGAATTTTTCAGGCAAGAATACTGGAGCGGGTTGTCATTTCCTACTCCAGAGGATGTTCCTGACCCAGGGATAGAATCCACATCTGCATTGGCTTCTTTATCACTGCGCCACCTGGGAACCCCTCAAGAAATAGTGCTCAGTCTAACTATGAAGTGTCTTGGTACTTGATGATAATTAGGATTGATTTTTTTAGAGGTGTGTGTGTGTCTGAAATAATGTCTATTACTTTACTAACAAAAATTATCCCTAAACTAGTGGCTTAAAGCAATACACATATGAGTATCTTATAGTTTTTATGAATTAAGTGTGCAGTACCTTTTAGCTGGTCCTCTGTTCCAGGATCGCTTACAGGCTGCAGTCAAGGTATTGGCTGGGCTGCAGTCATCTCGAGTTTCACATTGGAAATTTCTGCTTCTGAGCTCTTGAGAGAGTTCCTCCTGGGCTGTTTGACTGAAGGCCTCAGTTCCTCCCTGGATGTTGTTTAGAGGCAACTTTCTTTCTTTCCACATGGATCTGTCCAACATGGAGGCTTGATTCATCAAAGGATGAGGACTGAGAAGTCGATAGAATCTAACAAGTGAGAAATCAGTCTCTTGTAATCTGATCATGAAAGTGACATTCTATCCCTTTTGCCATATTTAAAAAAATTATTTAATTGGAGGATAATTACAATATTGTGATGGTTTTGCCATATATGAACATGAATTGGCCATAGGTATACATGTGTCCCCACTATCCTGACCCCCCTCCCTCTTCCCTCCCCCTCATCTTTCTAGGTTGTCCCATAGCACCAGTTTTGGGTGCCCTTCTTCATTCATCAAACTCAACACTGGTAAGAATCAAGTCACTTGGTCCATCCCTTCTTCAAAGGGAAGGGACTATGCAAGGATATGAATACTGGTGAGGGTCATTTGAATGCAGCCTTTGAAAACTGGCTACCACAGATGATAATCATACCCAAATTAAACAATATGTCTCATTAGCCATAGAAGGTTGAAAATTACAGTGAAATTGGTTTTCTTTGATTTAAACTTAAAGCTAGAATATTAGGTTGGCCAAAAAGTTTGTTCAGGCTTTTTTCTGTAACATCTTATGGAAAAACCCAAATGAACTGTTTGACCAACCCAATATCACAAGTAAAAGTGAACTCAAATTTTTATCTTGAGGTTCTACAAGAGGCTAAATAGTTAATATACACTTTGGTTTTTAAGATTCCAGACCTATCTGAAAGTATTATTGCCTTTTTCTCAGATAAAGTGACAGATAGTTTTGAAACAGGAGTGTCTGAAAAGTTAGGGTGTTTTGTAAGTATTTCCTGTTTCCCTTGAAAATTACAAGGCTTGTGTTGTCATCAGCCTCATTCCAGTTGATTAACTGGATTTGCAGACCTCTCTGTGGAAAAGCTTCACTAAATGAACCAAGCGTTTTACAACCAGTGAAACGTCTCAAAATATGGGAAATTGTAGTGTTTGCTTCAGAAGCAGAAGGGATTATTATATTTTCTTACCATCTGAACGTGTCCAATTATAGAAACAGAAACTTGGTTTGCCTGTATTCAGTAGATTATCAGTAAGTATTGCTTTAGTCTCTCTTGGAGATGGAGCTCTTTGGTGTGCTACAACGGAACAAGATTTAGATAAGTAACTAAGAGACCAAGGCATTGAAGGAACAATTATATTATATATCTGGGATAACCCTTAAAAAAAACCTTCTCATTTTACCTGGGGAGAAATTGAGGCACAAAGAACTGAAGCTGTTTTTCTAAGAAGATAAAACTGGTTCAAGGAATTTTTAGATTATCATCTGATCTGTTGTTGATTTTGTTTAACTACATACTCTAAGTATTATAGTGGAAAGTATACAAGACTAAGACCAAGATTCAAATCCAACAAACTTTGTCCGTTTTTTCCCCCACTGTATCCTATACCTGAAACTGAAAACCTATATCTGACATTATATCTGAAAAAATGTTAGTCACTCAGTTGTCTACAACTCTTTGTGACCCCATGGACTGTAGTCTGCTAGGCTCCTCTGTACATGGAATTCTCCAGGCAAAAATACTGGAGTGGGGTTGCCATTTCCTTCTTCAGGGGATCTTCCTGACCCAGGGATCAAACCCAGGTCTCTTGCATTGCAGACAGATTCTTTACTATCTGAACCACCATAGTTTATATCAGTAATATTTGTTGAACACATAATGAGTGAATGAAGCCCTAGTTGTATGATGAACTGGTTGAGAGATTATGGGCAGTTTGTTTCCCTTCTTTGAATGTTAGTTTCCTCATATTTAAAATGAGAATTTTGGTCTGGTTCATCTTTAAAATTCCTTTCAGTTTTAAATTTCTATGATTTAATAATTAATATTTGTCAAATACTCTTTGTGTCATGTACTATGATTAACATAATCCTAACATTTAATTCTTATGACCACCCTGTGATACAACAAACCCAGAAGGAAAATAGCGAATAGCTAACAGTTACTTTGACCTCACTCTGAGCCAGACACTTATTAACTCATTTTAATCCTCATCTCCACCCTATGAGGTACAGAGAAATTTAATTTGTCCAAGGCCACATAAGTAGCCAGGGATAAAGCTACAACTTGAACTCAGAGGGTCCAATTTCAGAGCTTACCTGCTTAATCACATTGTAATACTGAATAGTGACATTGTAAGGTCAAGACTGTCTTGTTCTGCTGAGTTAAACCTGAGTTCCAGCTTCTTTGTGGCTACCAGCTCTCCTTTTTATTTATAAAATTATTTGTACCCAAATACATTAGTCTTTTCATTTCTTCCCAAGGTATAGTTTCCAAGCAAGCCTTAAATTACTAAATGTGTTGCAGATTTATATGTCTTCTATAATACTACCAGTCATTTAAATGGTGGGTAGAAGTTAGTATAATTGGCGTTAGTTCTGTTTCACAAATTGGAAATGGAGAAATATTTTCTGAAGTCATGTCTGGGGTATGGTGGGTGGATGTTTGGCTTGCTTGGAGAAATTTAGCTGAAAACTCCAGAATTACTCAAATGTTTGGACTGGGGAGGCTTAATGTTTTGGCCAACTGGCATCAGGAGGACATGAATCAAGCCCATGGAGAATGAGGAAGATGAGGTTCAGATGCTGTGGATCCATCTGTTTTATTTTTGTTTTAGTCTCTTTAGACTCTGACTCAAGAACTCTCTGAGTCTTCTTTTTTTTTTCTTTTTCCTTTTTCTCTTTCTCTGTCTGATTTATCTCACTTAACAAAATGCCTTCAGGGTCTATCTGTGTTGTCACAAATGGTAGGATATCCCTCATTTTTATGGCTGAATAATATTCCATTGTGTGTGTGTGTGTGTGTGTGTGTGTGTGTGTAGTTCATCTTAATTTCTGAATACGTGTTATAACTAAGAATAGATACTTTGTAAATCTTTGTGCAAAAAGTGAGATTAGAGGCAATTTTCTAAATTAAATTTTTGTGTTGAACTATAAAAGACTTTGAAGAGTCAAAGAAATCTTGAGAAACAAGAACAAAGCTGGAGGTTTCACATTCCCTGACTCCAGGTTATACTACAAAGCTACAGTAATCAAGACCGTGAGGTACTAACACAAAACAGACTCATGGATCAGTGGTGCAGAATAGAGAGCACGGCAATCACCTATGATGGTCAGTTAGTCTATGACAAAGGAGACGGGAATATACAATGGGGAAAAGACAGTCTCTTCAATAAACGGTGCTGGTAGAACTGGGCAGCTACACTTAGTATCATGAAATGAGAACACTTTCTTGTACCATATATAAAAATGAACTCAAAATGTGTTAAAGACCAAAATATAAGACCAAAAGCCATAAAATTTCCAGAAGAAAAGAGAGGCAGAACATTCTTTGGCATAAATTGTAGCGATATATGTATTTTTATCTGTCTCCTCAGGCAAAGGGAACTAAAGCAAAAATAAACAAGTGGGATCTAATTAAATTTGAAAGTTTTTAAAAACACAATCTACTAGATAGAGAATATTGCAAATGATCAGACCAATAAGTGTCTTATTGGTAATGCCCAAAATATATAAATAGCTCATACAACTCAATATCAGAAAACCCCAAACAGCCTGATTAAAAAATGGGCAGAAGACTCGAATAGACATTTCTCCAAAGAAGATATACAGATGACCAATAGGCACATGAAATGATGCTTAACATTTCTAATCACCAGAGAAATGCAAGTCAAAACCACAGTGAGATATCACCTCACACTTGTCAGAATGACCATTATCAAAAACTACAAGTAATAAGTGTTGACAAGGATGTGGACAGAAGGAAATCCTGGTACACTGTTGGTGGCGATGCAAGTTGGTGCAGTCACTATGGAAAACAGTGTAGAGATTCTGTGCAAAGCTAAAAATAGAACTGCCATATAATCCAGAAATTCCATTCCTAGGAATATATCCAGAGAAAATTAAAACACTAAATCAAACAGATACATGTACCCCAATGCATAGCAGCATTATTTTCAATAGCCAAGATATGGAAGCATCCTAAGTGTCCATCAACAGATGAATGAGTAAAAAAGATGTTAAACACACACACACACACACACAGGAATATATTACTCAGCCATAAAAATTAATGAAAATTTTCCATTTTCAGTAACATGGATGGAACTGGAGAGTATTATGTTTAGTGAGATAAGCCAGAAAAAGAAAAAAAAATAGTGTATCTTATCAGTTATATGTGGAGTCTAAATAGTGAAACATGAATATAACAAAATAAATTCAGAAACTAGTGGTTACTAGTGGGGAAAGAAGGGTGGGGGCAAGACAGGGGTTAGGAGATTAAGAAGTTCAAACTACTATGTATAAAATAAGCTACAAGCATATTTTGTGTAACACAAGGAATATAGCTGATATAACTTGAAATGGAGTATAGTCTATACAAATATTGAATTACTACGTTGTACACCTGAAACCAATGTAATTCTGTAAATCAGTTGTAACTCAATGAAAAAAATTGAGATTATGGTGAGGAAATGAAAAGGCATGTATTTTGAACATAGTTGTCTTCTCCAGTGGAACCCACTGAGTATCTTTTCAGTGCTGGCTTCAGTTCAGCCAGTCTGTAGTTTCATATCGATATGCATGTGGGTGGCACTGTATAGGGTAGTGTTAAAGAGAAATGAAATGCTATTAAAAAAAAAAAAAAGTCCAAAGAGTGAACAGTTAGTAGGAAAAGTGTTCTTATCAAGTAAGAAAAGTGTTCTTATCAAGTGTCTAATACAGAGCCTACATTTTGGAAAGAAGATTGAAGTGGGTCATTTTTTTTTAGTATTTAATTTTTATTTTTTTACTTGGTTGCACTGGGTCTCAGTTGCAGCATGTAGGATCTCCAGTCTTCGTTGTGGCATGTGGGGTCTGTAGTTGCAGCATGTGGGATCTAGTTCCCTGACCAGGATTGAACCTAGACCCTCTACATTAGGAGGGCGGAGTCTTGGCCACCAGATCACCAGGGAAGTCCCTGAAGCAGGTATTTTCAAGCTAAAGAGTGTCAGTTGTCTCTGCCTTATATTGGGAGAGCACTGTTTTTGAGTAATGCTGACTTTTTGGGGATGCCTGGGATTGTCCATTCTGTAAGTCTGTGCTGGCCAAATGTGCTTGGCAGTGTATGTGGGGTGCCTACTTCCAGATCGCGGTGGCCGGTTACCTCTGCTCTGTATGTGATATTCTCCATCGCATTATGTTACTTGTTCAGTGTCTGCAGGTTGAGTGGCCAGTTCAGAACTTACAAGAGGGAGCCTGTGGATCCTAACACAGGATTGAGAAGTCCTGGGCTCTGGTCTTGGTAGTGCCATGCCCTTAGCTCTGTGAACCTTTGGCTCACATTAGCATTCCCTAGGACTTAGTTTCCTAATTTGTAAAAAAAGACAGAGAGGCCCTAGATCTGTGAAAATCACCTCACATTCTGCTGTAAGTTCTGTTCAAGCATTTCAGGAGTAACAGTGGTGCCCTAGCCCACCCTACCTGAACTCCCACCCCACAAGAGTATCTATTTATGTCTGCTGTTTTACATAGAGGGGCTCCTTCCCCGGAGTTTTCTTAAAGAAAGGTCCTGGTTCTTAAAAATAAAATGGTCTTTAAGATTCCTTCTAGCTCAGACGTTCTAGAAAAACAAGTTTGAAACTGCTTATCCTCAGAAATATTTTAAAAATCAATTATATTCTAACTGAAAACATCGTATTTTGCATGGAAGGAGAGAAGAGTGTGAGTTTAATTTTTTTCTTCTAGTTTAAGATGAGCCTGTTGACATGTCATTGTGAAAATCTGGGAGCCTGAGGTGGCATGTGAATTCATGTTTCTGGATCCTGAGTTTAACCTGAGAAACGAAACTGGATGGAAGACATCCTGTTCACCCAAAGAAAATAGCCTCTCACTGTGATTTCCTTTGGTAAATATAATTTTGGAGAAAGATGGCATCATTTCTTTTGGAAGTTTTCCCTTCGTCATTCCTCAGAGTGTATTTCCATTGAGCTCCCTGGGGAAAAAAAAGGCAAGTGAAAGGGAAATCAGAGAGTATGTCCACTGAGAGTACCTGGCGTCCCATCTGAACATCTGGGAGATGTAAACACCCCTCACCAGCCCATGTGACTCAGTGCCGTACTCTTCCGCCTGCAGCCCCCAGGTCAGTGGTGCTCACCCCCAGGTCAGCATATCTGTGTTTTATTAACTAACTGGAATTTGCATGCAGCAGGCTACTAGTGATTTAGCAAGAAATAGCATGTATGTTGCAAAAGTCATCAACTCTCATGGGAATTAAAGTAGAGGTCCACTTTTCTGCCCAAATGCTTCATCCTTATGTAGGCAAATCCCATAAAGGTGACTGTTCTCCATAGGCATCTCCTAGTATCTTAACCTCGTCAGGTTCTCCATGAGGTTTTCTCTAGTGAGTTTGTTTGTGTCCCCACAGCTGTAGAGATGGCTTTCACAATTCCATCTAAAGACTCTAAGGTCACTGTTCCAAATGGGATACAGATCAGAACATCAGGGAGGCTTTGCGTGACGTAGTGCTGTCTTGGGAAAGTACTGACTTTATTTTTCATCTGCTGTGCCCAATAGACACAGTATTTGTTTGGCAATCCAGAGTGAAGAGACACCTATGAAAGTGTATTTGACAGTCATGGGGAAAAAGTTGAGTTAGGACTATCCTTCAAGGCTCTTATGTGTGTGCTCTTTGTTAAAAATTTATATTTATTTTTTAATTTAAAGATTTATTTTTTATTTTTAAATTAATTTTTTTTAACCTATGTGTGTGCTTTTGTGTTCTTTTGATGTGTAACAAAACTTAGTGACTTAGAACAGTGGTGATCATTACTTTGCCTATGGCTCTGCAACTTGGGCAGCTGGATGGGGTTACCTGGGCCTCTTCCTTGCTCCACACAGACATCTACGGGCCTCCGCCGGTATGACATAAATAGCAAGGGGCTGAAACAGCTCAGGCAAAGCAGGAAGCCCTTTCTCTCTATGTTCTCTAAGGGTCTTTCCACTGGGCCTCTCTAGCATGGTGGGCTCAAGGTGGTTTAAGTTCTCATATAGTAGCTTAGGGTTCCCAAAGCTATTGTTCCATGAGGCCTGGGTTGAAGCTAAGAAAGTTCTTATGACCTATTGGTCTATTGTTCACACAAGTCACTAGAGCCAGACCATGTTCAAGGGAAGAGGGAATTAGTCTCCAGCTCTCAATGGGAGTGACAAAGAACTGATGGCAGCTAACCTGTGTTGAGTTAAAAAAAAAATTAAAACGCACAATGTGAGAGTTGCAAGTTTTATCTGGGGCAAAATGAGGACTGCAGCCTGGGAGACAGCACCTCAGATAGCTCTGAGAAACTGCTTCAGAGAGGCAGAGGGGAAGGCCAGGATGTATGTGATTTTGGTGCAGAGGAATACATGCAGTCAAGTACATATTTTTCTAGATGATTTCTACTAGTCTTATGAAGCTTTTGCTAGTCATGAAGAACAGTTCTCACCACGAAGGATTTTAGGGTGCTTCTAGATATGAGGACATACAAGAAGTGGGCTCATAAAACCAACTCCTGAAAACATCTCTCTGAAGACCTGTCCAGCCAGCTTTTGCCTGAGCACCGAGTGCCTCTTGCCTGCACTCCGCCCTGAGCTCCGTCAGGAGGTGTTGAAGGTCTGCAGCTGCAGCAGCACATGCTTTAATCCATATAGAGGCAGATGGCGGATGCCAACGGCAAGGCTCCGTTTGTAGTTGACACATGTTATGGATGTCTCCCTCTGTGTTCGCAACCACCTTGGAGAAGAATGTTACAGATGAGTTAACTGAATTATGATGGCTCGGGTAACTTGCCCAGGCCACTCAGGTGGCAAATGGCAGAGTCAGGATTCAAACCTTGTGTTCTTGCCTTCCAGAAGAGGACTTTTAGGTCTTTTGTTCAGTTTCTTTAATTTACATTAAGAAAAACAAATAAAATACTGAACCCCAAAGAAAGGAAAGGAACGCCTGCTTGGTATCACACATTTTATCAGCAGAATTAGGATAACGCATGCCCAGCAAGTTAAGCAAACACAGTGACTTAGGCCACTTTGGCAGTGCTCCATGGGAGGGGCTTTGAAAGGGTTAATGGAGGCTGCTCTTTCAAGGTTGGATGTTTTTAGATGAGGTAATGCTGTCTATGGTCAACAGACACAGTATTACTACACTGTTCAATGTGTCAATTCCAGGAAACTATAGGAACACTTTAAACTGATGCCCAAATGACTTTGACCTATTTGACATACTTGGGGTAAAATTATTTCACGTTGAAGTCTAAAATTCGGTCATGTTCTGTTTAAATGTATTTTAGATGATTACATGAACTAGGATTTGAAACTCCAAATGGGTAATGCGTCTTTAAAAGAAGGAAGATTTTTGTTCTGTGTTGTGTGAAGGAGGCTTGCCATTGCCTTTAGACCCAAAAGCATTTACCCGTTAGGTGGAAGGAGAGGTGTCTGTTGTAAAGGGGAGTTAAGCTTTTTTGATTACAAAAGACGGACTTGTGTCATCTTGTTGATACCGATGCACACTATGGGTCTGTGCTTCCTCTCTTTCTGCAAGTAAATGATGAAGAGAAGCAATTTTTATTCTTTCAAAGGAAGAAGGTAGAAACCTAGGTAGTATACAGGAACGTGGCAGGTAGAGAGAGAGAGAGAAAGGAGAGAGTGCAGGAGAGCCAGCCAGCCTCTGGTTATCAGATGACTCCTTTTTTGTTTTTATTTTATTTTTTAACTTTACAATATTGTATTGGTTTTGCCATATAGCAACATGAATCCGCCACAGGTATACACGTGTTCCCCATCCTGAACCCTCCTCCCTCCTCCCTCCCGGTACCATCCCTCTGGGTCGTCCCAGTGCACCAGCCCCAAGCATCCAGTATCATGTATCGAACCTGGACTGGCGACTTGTTTCATATATGATATTATACATGTTTCAATGCCATTCTCCCAAATCATCCCACCCTCTCTCTCTCCCACAGATGACTCCTTTTAAGGAAAGAAACTGTAACAGAAGAAATATTGCCATGGTTTCCATACCTTCTGAAATTGTCAAAAACTTCAGAAACAGACCATTGAGGAAGTCCAATTTCAAATTTAAGAAATCCACTTGGAATTACTATGCAAACTAGGGAAAATGTTGAAACATATTAAAGTTTGCTGTAACTGAGGATCAGTATGTAACATGTCTGAATGTGTGAAGGGGTTTTGAAGTGAGTGTATGTATGTATATTTCAATGTGTACATTTCCTCCTATCTAAAAGTGTTGTTAATCTAGTTTTCTTGTAATTAGGGATAAAAATTAGTTTTTGCTCCATTTTTCAACAAAATACTCATTTTTTAAAAAGGATGAACAAGGGAGAAAACAACCTGCTTGTCTTTATCACAATGGGAAAGCGTGAAAGTTAGCAATAAAACCAAAGTAACACATTGCAGGAGACTTGTAGTTGCTTACTGTAATTGTAAGCCAAGTATGCAAGAAAAAAAAAGGCCACCCCAGAAAGCAAGCCCATAGAGAGATGACTGTCATCATGCTTTTCTTTTTTTTGTTTTTTGATTTCTTAGAGTTTATGATGCTCCACTGTCCACAGCCCATCATGCTTTTCTTAAGTCAGTCCTCATCTTTATGCAAGCCCCACAAAGTATTGTCTAAGGAGATCAGTTACCTGTTTTAGGTGGGGCCTATGTGGAGGGCAGGGATGGAGAGGGGCCAAGAAGAACAAAGTAAAGGGAGAAGCAGTGAAATTACTACACAGAGAATTCACCTTGGCACCTAGAACTTGCCATTATCTTTCTAATTTGGGAAAAGAGGAGTTTGGCTGTGTGTGTGTTTTTTTTTTTTTTTTTTAGTTTGAAAACTATTGTGATATGAAAATAAGTTTGGAATTCACAACCCCCGGCTCCAAGGTTATGAGATGCAGAACAGGAATGTTTCATGTAGGCGAAGCCTTTACCAAAGGATGTGATGAGAGTCCCCAGCAGATGGGTAGGTCCTGGGTGAGGCAGCTGAGCTACAGCTTACCTGGGTCTGTGTGTTGGGGGTGTGGGTAGTGGGTAATTTTGTGATGGTAGTGGTGGAATTTTGTGAATTCTGATAGAAACAGGTTTGGGGAAAGAGACCTGTTCCCTGTCACATTGCTTTGTCCTTTCCAGCCTCTTCTAACCACACATCTGCCCTCTGTTGCTTCCACACTCCCTCCATTCATGATGGGCAAGGAGATTGACCAGGCTTTGGGACTTTCTGGAACAGTTAAAAGCAATTAAAAAGGATATTGCTCTACTGAAATAATCATATGTAAAGAATTTTCGTTCCAACCAGGGTTGAGTGATATGCCTCTGTCCTAGGGCTTATGAAACCATTCAGTCAGTGTCACTTTAGGAAGACAGTAAGAGGGACGAGGTAATTGAATTCCATTCTTTGTAAGACTTTTAATTCCATAACATTATTGAAAGGCAGTTAGGATGGAAGATCACTTTGATCTAATTTTCCTCTTTGAGACATTTTGGGTCAGTTTGTTCCTAATGGGCTTGACTGGGCCGCAGTGGGTATTGCCACATTCAAGAAAACAGGGCAGCTCTCTCCTCTGTTGGATAATTGGACAGTTAGATGGTAAAAATTACATCCCTGGGATTTCTTCTAAATGCATCATGTGGAGAGGCAATTTAATGGAAAGGGTTTCTCTAAATTTCATGTGGAACACTTGCCAAGGATTTTAGCATCATGCTAGATGAATCTTCCCAAGACGATGTGAATTAAGAACATCCTTTCTTGCAGTACATTCCCTTTACCTCCTAGCCTACCACGAAGCCTGATGTCATCTTTGGCTTCAGTCTACTCTATTACTCTTCTAATTCCATTAGGTTTCCTTCCTTTCCCCCTGGACCTCCATCAAGGGTCTGGTTGATCATCCAGTGGCAGATTTCTGCAGCTGTGCCAACATTGAACTTATGGAGGGTGGTGGGTGAGCGGAAAACTGTGGGTGCTATTTTGTGATGGGCTTTACTTGCTGGTTTTGGACCAAGAATCTGGCTGTGTAAGGAAGTGAAATGACTCTGAAGTTAATTGCTGACTTAAGGTTACGCAAGAGACAATGTAGTTTAACCTGAAGTCTTTTCCATCTCGTGACTAAATCCATGCTCAGTGTGAAGGAGGCCAAGAGTCTTGCTGTAAGCTAAGCCAACAGAAGCGGCTTTTTCTTCCCATTGTTAATGTTATATTTAATTTTATACTTGATGTGTTTGGTTCATTCGTTCGTGCATGCTCAGTTGTGTCTGAGTATTTACGACCCCATGGAGTTTTCCAGGCAAGAATACAGCAGTGGATTGCCACTTCCTCCTCCGGGGGATCTTCTCAACCCAGGGAATGATCTTGCATCTCTCGCGTTGGCTTCATTGGCAGGCAGATTCTTTACCGCTGAGCCACCATTTTATACCTGATGTGTTTGGTAGCTATTTGTGTATATATACATACACACGTATACATAAAATATAGATGATAGAAATATATATATACATATATATATATACATGATAGAAATTCTTTTATCTAACCTCCAATTAACTGACCACAGATTAACTGCTAAGTTGCTTCAGTCGTGTCCGACTCTGTGTGACCCCACAGATGGCAGCCCACTAGGCTCCTCTGTCCCTGGGATTCTCCAGGCAAGAACACTGGAGTGGGTTGCCATTTCCTTCTCCAGTGCATGAAAGTGAAAAGTGAAAGTGAAGTCTCTCAGTCATGCCCGACTCTTAACGACCCCATGGACTGCAGCCTACCAGGCTCCTCCATCCATGGGATTTTCCAGGCAAGAGTACTGGAGTGGGGTGCCACAAGGCTCCCATTCTCTATAATACATACTGCGTGAAACCAGTGCACATCTGATACAGTACAGCCAGCTCACTTCTCCATCTGCTGAGTATCCAGGAGCCAGTGGTGTTTGTTACCAAGTTTGCTTCTGCCCATTTTACTTGTTATTCTATAGATAGAAGTTTTTTTTGAGTGCAACTTTTATTTTTTTAATTGAAGGATAATTGCTTTATAGAATTTTGCTGTTTTCTGTCAATCCTCAACCTGAATCAGCCATAGGTATACATATATCCCCTCCCTTTTGGACTTCCCTCCCATCTCCATTCCCATCCCACCCTTCTAGGTTGATACAGAGCCCCTATTTGAGTTTCTTAGCCATACAGCAAATTCCTGTTGGCTATCTATTTTATAAGATTTTATATTTTATAAACTTATAAAATATTTTATATTTTATAAGTTTCCATGTTACTCTCTCCATGCATCCCACCCTCTCCTCCCCTCTCCCCACATCCATAAGTCTGTTCTCTATGTCTGTTTCTCTATTGCTGCCCTGTAAGTAAATTCTTCAGTACCATTTTTCTAGATTCCGTATATATGTGTTAGAAGATGATATTTATCTTTCTCTTTCTGACTCACTTCACTCTGTTTAATAGGTTCTAGGTTCATCCACCTCATCAGAACTGACTCAAAGGCACTCCTTTTTATGGCTGAATATTCCATTGTGTATATGTACCACAACTTCTTTATCCATTCATCTGTCGATGGACATCTAGGTTGCTTCCATGTTCTGCTGCTGCTGCTAAGTCGCTTTAGTCCTGTCCGACTCTGTGCGACCCCATAGACGGCAGCCCACCAGCCTCCCCCATCCCTGGGATTCTCCAGGCAAGAACACTGGAGTGGGTTGCCGTTTCCTTCTTCCATGTTCTAGCTATTGCAAATAGTGCTTCAGTGAATAATGCAATACATGTGTCTTTTTCAATTTTGGTTTGTTCAGGGTATATGCCTAGGAGTGGGATTGCTGGGTCATATGGTGGTTTTATTCCTAGGTTTTAAGGAATCTCCATACCATTTTCCATAGTGGCTGTATCAATTTACTTTCTCACCAATAGTAGAAGAGTGTTCCCTTTTCTCCACACCCTCACCAGCATTTATTTTCTGTAAACTTTTTGATGATGGCCAGTCCCTTGGACTGCAAGGAGATCCAAGCAGTCCATCATAAAGGAAATCAGTCCTGAATATTCATTGGAAGGACTGATGCTGAAGCTGAAACTCCAGTACTTTGGCCACCTGATGCAAAGAACTGACTCATTTGAAAAGACCCTGATGCTGGGAAATATTGAAGGTGGGAGGAGAAGGGGATGACAGAGGATGAGATTGCATCACTGACTCAATACATGAGTTTGAATAAACTCCAGGAGTTGGTGATGGATAGGGAGGCCTGGCGTGCTGCAGCCCATGGGGATCACAAAGACTCTGACATGACTGAGTGACTGAACTGAACTGAACTGATTCTAACTGGTGTGAGGTGATATCCCATTGTAGTTTTGATTTGCATTTTTCTAATAATGAGTGATGTTGAGCATCTTTTCATGTGTTTGTTAGCCATCTGTATGTCTTCTTTGGAGAAACGTCTGTTGAGGTCTTTTTCCCACTTTTTGATCAGGTTGTTTGTTTTTCTTATATTGAGTTGTATGAGCTGCTTGTATATTTTGAAAATTAATCCTTTGTCAGTTGTTTCATTTGCTATTATTTTCTCCCATTCTGAAGGTTGTCTATTCACCTTGCCTATAGTTTCCTTTGCTGTGCAAAAGCTTTTAAATTTAATCAGGTCCCACTTGTTTACTTTTGTTTTTATTTCCATTACTCTAGGAGGTGGCTCATAGAGGATCTTGTTTTGCTTTATGTCATCGAGTGTTCTGCCTATGTTTTCCTCCAAGAGTTTTATAGTTTCTGGTCTTACATTTAGATCTTTAATCCATTTTGAGTTTATTTTTGTGTATAGTGTTAGGAAATGTTCTGATTTCATTCTTTTACATGTAGCTGTCCAGTTTTCCCAGCACCATTTATTGAAGAGGCTGTTTTTGCCCCATTATATGTTCTTGCCTCCTTTGTCAAAAATAAGATACCCATAGGTGCATGGGTTTATTTCTGGGCTTTCCATCTTGTTCCATTGGTCTATATTTCTGTTTTTGTGCCAGTACCATACTCTCTTGATGACTGTAGCTTTGTAGTATAATCTGAAGTCAGAAAGATTGATTCCTCTAGCTCCATTCTTCTTTCTCAAGACTGCTTTGGCTATTTGGGGTCTTTTGTGTTTCCATATAAATTGTGAAATTTTTTGTTCTAGTTCTTTGAAAAATGTCATTGGCAATTTGATAGGGATTACATTGAATCTGTACATTGTGTTTGGTAGTGTGGTCATTTTCAAAATATTGATTCTTCCTACCCAGGAACGTGAAATATCTCTCCATCTGCTTGTGCCATCTTTAATTTCTTTCATCAGTGTCTTATAATTTTCTGTGTACAGTTCTTTTGTCTCCTTAGGTAAGTTTATTCCTAGATATTTAATTCTTTTTGTTGCAATGGTGAATAGGATTGATTCCTTAATTTCTGTATCTGATTTTTCATTGTTAGTATATAAAAATGCAAGTGATTTCTGTGTATTGATTTTGTATCCTGTAACTTTGCTAACCTCATGCGAAGAGTTGACTCATTGGAAAAGTCTCTGGTGCTGGGAGGGATTGGGGGCAGGAGGAGAAAGAGACGACAGAGGATGAGATGGCTGGATGGCATCACTGACTCAATGGACGTGAGTCTGAGTGAACTCCGGGAGTTGGTGATGGACAGGGAGGCCTGGCGTGCTGCGATTCATGGGGTCGCAAAGAGTTGGACATGACTGAGCAACTGAACTGAACTGAACTGAACTTTGCTAAATTCCCTGATTAGTTCTAGCAATTTTCTGATACTATCTTTAGGATTTTCTATGTGTGGTATCATGTTATCTGCAAACAGTGAGAGCTTTACTTCTTCTTTTCCAATCTGGATTCCTTTTATTTCTTTTTCTTCTCTGACTGTTGTAGCTAGGACTTCCAGAACTCTGTTGAATAATAGTGGGGGAAGTGGGCACCCTTGTCTTGTTCCTAATCTTAAGGGGAATGCTTTCAGTTTTTCACCATTGAGAATAATGTTTCCTGTAGGCTTATCATATATGGCCTTTACTAAGTTGAGGTAGGTTCCTTCTCTGCTTACTTTTTGAAGAGCTTTAATCATAAATGGGTGCTGAATTTTATCAAAGGCTTTTACTGCATCTATTGAGATGATCATATGGTTTTTATCTTTCACTTTGTTAATATGGTGTATCACATGGATTGATTTGCGTATATTGAAGAATCCTTGCATCCCTGGAATAAACCCAACTTGATCATGGTGTATGAGCTTTTTGATGTGTTGCTGAATTCTATTTGCTAAAGTTTTTGTTGAGGATTTTTGCATCTATGTTCATCAACATAGGAGCACTGATATTGGCCTGTAGTTTTCTTTTTTTGTGTTGTCTTTATCTGGTTTTGGTATCAGGTGATGGGGCCTCATAGAATGTGTTTGGAAGTGTTCCTCCTCTGCAATATCTTGAAAGAGTTTTAGAAGGAGGCATTAGCTCTTCTCTAAATGTTTGATAGAATTCTCCTGTGAAGCCCATCTGGTCTTGGGCTTTTGTCTTTTGGGAGATTTTTGATCACAGCTTCAATTTCAGTGCTTGTAACTGGGTTGTTCATAATTTCTATTTCTTCCTGGTTCAATCTTGGAAGATTGAACTTTTCTAAGAATCTGTCCATTTCTTCCAGGTTATCCATTTTATTGCCATATGGTTGTTCATAATAGTTTCTTATAATCTTTTGTATTTCTGCATTGTCTGTTGTAACCTCTCCTTTTTCATTTTTAATTTTGTTGATTTGATTCTTCTCCCTTTTTTTCTTGATGAGTCTGGCCAAAGGTTTGTCAATTTTATTTATCTTCTCAAAGAACCAGCTTTTAGTTTTACTAATCGTCACTATTGTTTCTTTCATTTTGTTTTCATTTATTTCTGCTCAGATCTTTATGATTTCTTTCCTTCTACTAAATTTGGGGTTTTTTGGTTCTTCTTTTTCCACTTGTTTTGGGTGTAAAGTTAGGTTGTCTATTCAATGTTTTTCTTGTTTCTTGAGGTAGGATTGTGCTATAAACTTCCCTCTTAGAACTGCTTTTGCTGTATCCCATAGGTTTTGAGTTGTGTTTTCATTGTCATTTATTTCTAGAAATTTTTTGATTTCCCTTTTGATTTCTTTGGTAACCTGTTGGTTATTTAGAAATGTTTACTCTCCATGTGCTTGTGTTTCTTACAATTTTTTCTTGTAATTGATATCTAGTCTCATAACTTTGTAGTCGGAGAAGATGCTTTATACGATTTCAACTTTCTTAAATTTACTGAAGTTTGATTTGTGACCCAAAATGTGGTCTATCCTGGAGAATGTTCCATGTACAGTTGAGAAGAGGGTGTATTCTTCTGCATTTGGATGGAATGACCTGAGGATATCAATGAGATCCATCTCATCTAATGTATCATTTAAGACTTGTGCTTCCTTATTAATTTTCTGTTTTGATGATCTGTCCATTGGTGTGAGTGGGGTGTTAAAGTCTCCTACTATTATTGTGTTACTGTTAATTTCTCCTTTTATGTCTGTTAGTGTTTGTCTTATGTATTGAGGTGCTCCTATGTTGGGTGCATAGGTACTTACAATTGCTATGTCTTCCTCTTGGATCAATCCCTTGGTCATTATGTAGTGTCCTTCTTTACTTCTTGTAATCTTTATTTTAAGGTCTATTTTGTCTGATATGAGAATTGCTAATCCAGCTTTCTTTTGCTTCCCATTTGCATGGAATATATTTTTCCATCCTCTCACTTTCAGTCTATATGTGTCTTTAGGTCTAAAGTGGGTTTCTTGTAGACAGCATATATATGGGTCTTGTTTTTGTATCCATTCAGCCAGTCTGTGTCTTTTGGTTGGAGCATTTAATCTATTTACATTTAAAGTAATTATTGATATAAATGTTTCTATTGCCATTTTCTTAATTGTTTGGGGTTGATTTTGTAGATCTTTTCCCTTCTCTTGTATTTCTTGACTGTGTAAGTCTCTTTAACATTTGTTGTAAAGCTAGTTTGGTGGTACTGAATTCTCCTAACTTTTGCTTGTCTGAAAAGCTTTTTATTTCTCCATCAATTTTGAATGAAATCCTTGCTGGGTACAGTAATGTTGCTTATAGATTTTCTCCTTTCACTACTTTAAATATATCCTGCCATTCCCTTCTGGCCTGAAGAATTCCGCTGAAAGATGAGCAGTTAAATGTATAGGGTTTCCCTTGTATGTTACTAGTTGCTTCTCTTTTGCTGCTTTTAATATTCTTTCTTTGTGTCTAGTCTTTGTTCTTTTGATTAGTATGTGTCTTGGCTTGTTTCTCCTTGGGTTTATCCTATATGGGACTCTTTGTGTCTCTTGGACTTGATTGACTATTTCCTTTTCCATGTTGAGGAAATTTTCAACTATAATCACTTCAAAAATTTTCTCATACTCTTTTTCTCTTCTTCTTCTGGGACCCCTATAATTCGAATGTTGGTGCATTTTGTATTGTTCCAGAGGTCTCTGAGACTATATCCTCAGTTCTTTTCATTCTTTTTACTTTATTCTGCTCTTCAGAAGTTATTTCCACCGTTTTATCTTCCAGATCACCGATTCATTCTTCTGGGTCAGGTATTCTGCTATTGATTCCTTCCAGAGTATTTTTAATTTCAGTAATTGTGTTGTCCCTGTATGTTTATTCTTGAACTCATCTAAGTCTTTGTTAGTTAATTAGGCAACAATAAAAAAAGTGACTGAGAAAAAAAAAAGCTCAAAAGCTTAATTAGCTTTCATAGTGCCAATAAAATCAACAACTACAGCAGAGGGGGGAAAAAAATCCAAAAGAATCTACAGAACAAGTCAAAACATAAGAATAATAAATGTTTTTTTTGAGGCACTGCTGTCAGAGTCTTTCCCTCACTGGGAGTCACAGTCCACCTCGCCTCCCTAGGATGTCCTCCAACACTGTGCTGATCTCTGGACCTGCTGTGGGGGCAGCTCAGATTCTAATCTGGTCCTACTCCTGTGTGTTCTTGCTTCCATTGTCCACAGCTATCAAAACTAGTGCATTTTCTTTTGTGGGAGCTCTCAATGCCCTTTTATATATTCCATAGACACAGAGTCTGCCTAGTTGATCATGTGGATTTAATCTGCAGCTTGCACAGCTGGTGGGAAGGTTTTGGGTCTTCTTCCTTAGCCACACTGCCCCTGGGTTTCAATTGTGGTTTTATTTCCACCTCTGCACGAGGGTCGTCCAATGGCGTTTGCTCCTGAGGCTGCCCTGGAGAACTTGGGTTTGCTCCTGTGAGGGCCAGGGGTGGAGGTGGTGCAGCTGCTTGGGTCTCAGGGGTTCTGGCCGCATCAGGTACTCAGGGGAGTTGGCGGCTAGGGCAGCAGGAAGTACAGTGCTGTAGAGTATGGCAACCAGTGTTGGCCAGTATACTCCAGTATTCTTGCCTGGAGAACCTCCCCTAACAGAGAAGCCTGGCAGGCCACAGTCTACAGGACCACAAAGAGTTGGACATGACTGAAGCAACCCTGTGCACATAGACGGAATATATATATATTTTTTGCCTTGTGCAGCAGTGCCCCCGTGAGAGTTGAGCATGAAGGTGGCAGAGCTGCTTGGCTTGCTGCTTTGGCCCAAAATGTGCAGGGGTATAGACTGCCTCTGCCCCAGAAGTTATGGCCTTTTTTTGAGTCTTTTTTTGAACCTCTTGTAGCTGGCAGTCAGAAGGCCTCTTTGGCCAGTCTTGCTCCATAGCTCTGCCCTTTCAGACACTTAAAGGGCTCCCTTGTCTGGGGTCCTTCTCTGTTGTTCAGCATGTCAGGCACATAGAGCGGCTCTTCTGGCTGGAGTCCTACTCTGTAGATCAGTGCATAAGACACTTAAAGGAGCACCCTAGGTGGGGTCCTGCTCTGTAGTTCAGTGGATCAGGCGTTTGATGTGCCAGCCTCTCTGTTGTTCAGCTGCTGATGCTGGCGCGTGGGGAGCAAGAGGCTAGGGTGGTGGCTCCACCTACTACATGTGACTCAGCAGTATCGCCTTGCTTCCAGGGCTGCCTGACTTTCTTCCACAGGCATTTCCCACCACATTCTTCTCCCTCACATCCCCCTGATCTGTCTCTCTGCAGTCAACAGCAGCCCTTGCCCTGGGATTGCTCCACAGTCCCTAAACTCTAGCTTCCAGCTTCCAGCTCCTGTGCCTTGCCGGGGACCTGCATCCCTGTCTGGGGTATGTATGGCTGTGGCAAGGACTGCCTGATTCTCATTCCATTTAGGCTGCCACAGACCAGCTGTTTCACTCTCAGCCTTAAATGTTTCTCTTCTGACTCAGTTACCCTGATGTGGGGATCAGACCCCTGCTTCAGTTCCCTGACCCGCCGAGGGCAGGTCCAGTCCTACTAATTCTCCTGTTTTTCCCCCTAGTTCCTTCGACCTACTGAGTTTTGTGTGGTTCTGTATTTTCTTTCCCTCTGGTCAGGTACTCCTGTCTGCTCTCAGCTGGTGTTCTGCATGCACTTCTGTGTCTGAAGGTGTATTCCTGATGTATCTGTGGAGAGAGAGGTACTCCACGTCCACCTACTCCTCCGCCATTGTGTTCTCTCCTATAGATATAATTTAATTATATGTTACATGAGATGTTTCTATGAAAACTAAGTTGAGTGCTTTGGAAAGACTTGGGAAAACAGTCAATATGAAACTTTTTCTTCAATTAAGTGTGATAAAGATGATTGTAAAAAAAAAAGTAGGAAATATCCTAAATATCTAGAAGGAGCCTAGATATTTTTTAATAATTACTCCAGGACAAAAATTTTCACCTAGGACTGCACTGTGTAAATTGCTGCATATTTTCTTATCTGTTTAAAAGAGAGATGCTTTATCAGGCCAGGCATGTGGATGATGGAAGGATATTTCAGTAAGAGTGATCTGCTTGAGTAAAGATGCTAAAAGCAAGCTATTGGTAGCTATTACAAAAGCTACCAAGTGAGTGAATGTTCTTGAAGATGTCTTTTATGGAATAGATACCCATTTCTGTTAGAATGGGGCTAGAATTTCTGTGTCTAGGGTTTGTGTGTGTGTGTGTAACTCTTACTGATGTGGAAGTTTTCCCCAATTGGTTGTGCTAACTTGTATTCCCACCAGTAAGCAGGTTTCAGGGTTCCAGTCGCTTCACTTCCTCACCATCACTTGGCATTTTCTATCTTCTTTATTTAATCTTTCTTGTGAGATGTGCAGTAGCCATTCATTGTTGTTTTAATGTTTATTTTCCTGGTGCCAAATGAAGTTAAGTGTGTCTTCATAGATACACTGGCCATTCAGATATCCTTCTTTAAGAAACACCTGTTTAGATTTTTGTTCACTTCCTATTGAGCATCTAAGTTATATATATCTTTATTAATTTAAGGATTTTTTTGAAACATTTTTATTTTGAAATAATTTTGAACTTACATAAAGGTTTCAGAAATAGTGTAAAGCTCCCATATAATGGTCACCTAGATTCTTCAAATATCAATATCATATAACCATAACATAATAAATAAAACCAAAAAATTAACATGGACACAATACTATGCAGTAACCTACAGACTTCAGTAGGATTTCAGCAGAGTAGTGATTTTCTTTTTTTTTTTAGAGTAGTGATTTTCACACCTCACATTGTGACCCATTATTGCAGCGATTCTCAAGTTTGGCTTCACATTGTTATCATTTGGAAATTTTGTTTATTTATTAAAATTGTATATGTTGACGGTGTATGACATATTTTGATACACACATATACATATAAATGACTGCTACAATCACTCGAATTAACCTACCTTCTCACATAATTACTAGTGTGCATGTGTGTGTGCAGAGAGCCCTTGAAATCTACTCTCAGAAAATTCCCAGTATTCAATGCAGTTATTATTAATGCTTCCCTGGTGGCTCAGATGGTAAAGCATCTGCCTGCAATGTGGGAGACTTGGGTTCAATCCCTGGGTTGGGAAGATCTCTTGGAGAAGGAAATGGCAACCCACTCCAGTATTCTTGCCTGGAGAATCCCATGGATGGAGGAGCATGGTAGGCTACAGTCCATGGGGTCGCAAAGAGTTGGACACGACTGAGCGAGCTTCATTTCACTTCACCTAGTCATTATGCTCTACATTAAACCTCTAGACATGGAGAAGATCACAGTGGCATATACCTGCCAGAGGGCTTGTTGGAAGGGGTTGGAGATGGACTAGCCAAGAACCTATACACACACACACACACACACACATATCCGATATACAGCAAATACTTAGGTATCACCTAGGATTTAAAGAGAAGGAGCATAGGATCAAGAGCGCTGGTGAAGACATGGGGTTGATCTTCCTGCCTGACTGCGTGAGAGAAGAATGGATCCAGAACTCTGGTCTAACTTTGATACTTACTTAGATACAGAGAGAATGGAAGTCCTTTCAAACTGCAGGATCCACCCTTCTCAGTGATGTCTTGAGTACATATATGCCAGATGCAGAGAACAGAATTAGCAGAAGGTTGTAGCAGGTATAATTCTGGAACAAGAAAGGATTGGAGAAGTTGGCTGGGGAAGGTCGTGGGTCTTGATCTGACAAGCAGAGTGACCAGCCAGCCGTGTGAGTAGGTGGACTGCAGGCTGGCTGGAGTGAATGCTAACGGTTTTAGTGCGTCCTCGTCTTGCAGCTTGAGGCTGAGTCATGGGGGCCGTTTACATGGGGAAGCTGACATCTGTTTAATGCCAAGGAGGGCTGGGTTTGCCAAGTTTACTTTTCCGAGGCTGGATTGGTAAACTTCGCTTAAAGACCTTCTCCTCTAAAATACAGACGTCACATTTGAATGGCTTGTGCCCTGGGACTCTCTAAATGACGCAGACTTCAGCATAGTCACGTCATGAGGGAGGGGTCTATGTAAACTTTTCAGAGAAGAGAGCCTGCAGTTTAGATTTTTCTGTTACTAATTCATTCTCACTGCATTCTGGTGAAGATGTGTGTTCATGATTTAAGTAAACAATTTCTCCGTTAGATTGGAGATTGAGGTAGGAGTAACCCCTTCCTTTGCTAGATCAAAATATTGTGCCAGATTTGAAATTCCACAAATTTTGATTAGCAGTTGGGTTTTATTGTGAGGCAGTGAAGGGATAAGTAGAACATGAGATCTGAAGACTCTGATTTTTTAAAAAATTTTTACTGAAATATAGTTGATTTACAGTGTGTTAGTTTCAGCAGAGTGATTCAGTTATGTATACATACATACATATATTCTTTTTTTTACATTCTCTTCCATTATAGGTTATTACAAGATACTGTGTATAGTTCCTTGTTGGTTATCTATTTTATATAGAGTAGTTTGTATATTTTAATCCCAAACTCCTAATTTGTTCCTCTTCCTCCAGTCCTTTGATAACCCTAAGTGTGTTTTCTATGTACAGACTCTGATTTTTTAATATCCTAACATTGTTTAAAATTCTCTCATTTTTGGAAATGTTTACTTGCCTTTGTGCCTGGTCTCTTTGGATTAATGAGAAATTGGGTTTGCAGAGGACTCTAGTCCCACCGTAGGGCTTTGTCTATCGGTTCATTCATTTGCTGTATTTCAAATCCTAAAAGATGATGCTGTGAAAGTGCTGCACTCAATATGCCAACAAATTTGGAAAACTCAGCAGTGGCCATAGGACTGGAAAAGGTCAGTTTTCATTCCAATTCCAAAGAAAGGCAATGCCGAAGAATACTCAAACTACTGCACAGTTGCACTCATCTCACATGCCAGCAGAGTAATGCTCAAAATTCTTCAAGCCAGGCTTCAACAGTACGTGAACTGTGAACTTCCAGATGTTCAAGCTGGATTTAGAAAAGGCAGAGGAATCAGAGATCTAGTTGCCAGCATCTGTTGGATCATCAAAAAAGCAAGAGAGTTTCAGAAAAACATCTACTTCTGCTTTATTGACTATGCCAAAGCCTTTGACTGTGTAGATCACAACAAATTGTGGAAAATTCTTAAAGAGATGGAAATACCAGAGGGCCTGACCTGCCTCCTGAGAAATCTGTACGCAGGTCAAGAAGCAACAGTTAGAACTGGACATGGAACAAAAGACTGGTTCCAAATCGGGAAAGGAGTACATCAAGGCTGTATATTGTCACTGCGTATATTTAACTTATATGCAGAGTACATCATGTGAAATGCCAGGCTGGATGAAGCACAAGCTGGAATCAAGATTGCCAGGTGAAATATCAATAACCTCAGATATGCAGATAATACCACCCTTATGGCAGAAAGTGAAGAGGAACTAAAAAGCCTCTTGATGAAACTGAAAGAGGAGAGTGAAAAAGCTGGCTTAAAACTCAACATTCAGAAAACTAAGATCATGGCATCTGGTCCCATCACTTGATGGCAAATAGATGGGGAAACAATGGAAACAGTGAGAGACTTTATTTTCTTGGGCTCCAAAATCACTGCAGATGGTGACTGCAGCTATGAAATTAAAAGACACTTGCTCCTTGGAAGAAAAGCTATGACCAACTTAGACAGCATATTAAAAAGCAGAGACATTGTTTTGCCAACAAAGGTCTGTCTAGTCAAAGCTATGGTTTTTCCAGTAGTCATGTGTGGATGTGAGAATTGGACTGTAAAGAAGACTGAGTCGTGAAGAATTGATGCTTTTGAACTGTGGTGTTGGAGAAGACTCTTAATTGTCCCTTGGACTGCAAGGAGATCCAACCAGTCAGTTCTGAAGGAAATCAGTCCTGAATATTCATTGGAAGGACTGATGCTGAAGCTGAAACTCCAACACTGGCCACCTGATGCGAAGAATTGACTCATTTGGAAAGACCCTGATGCTGGGAAGGATTGAAGCTGGGAGGAGAAGGGAATGACAGAGGATGAGATGGTTGGATGGCATCACTGAGTCGATGGACATGAGTTTGAGTAAGCTCTAGGAGTTGGTGATGGACAGGGAAGCCTGGCATGCTGTAGTCCATGGGGTCGCAAACAGTTGGACACAACTGAATGACTGAACTGACTGATTCCCTTAACATCTCATCTGGGTTATCACCTTCTAGAGATATAGGTCCTTCCTTATTCTTTGCATTCCCTAAATATCCTAGTATATTGCATTACATGTAGAAAGTACTTAATAAATAGTATTGAGAAAAAAAAAAACAAAACAGCGGACTAGCATAGGGAAATGGGGATGAGAGATCTACGCAGAGTCTTCTGTCATATGGTCCAAACTTCTATATCCTTCCTTATCTCTGACCACAAACTGTCATATAGCCTATCATTTAGTTGCAATGGCCAATTTGCCACTTCTTGAATTTTTCTCCTGCATGTATATATATATATATATATATATATATATATATATATATATATCCTATAACTGTACCTGACAGTAGAGAAAATTGGGGGCAGAAAAAAATATCTGAAGTAATAATTGCTCCCCAAAAGTCCAAGTTAGATTTAAAAATTGTCAAGTGCCAAGAAGGTCAGTGAACCCCAAGTCAAATAGAGAGAAAACCATATATCTCAGCTCAGTGATTTGGCGCAGCTCAGGGACAGCTCCCTGTCTCTTCAATGTGGATGACCTTTCTCTCCCAGGAAAAGCCTCCAGCAAACTTTTTCACCAGAAAAGATACCCAAGTGGTTTATAAGCATATGAAAAGGTACTCTGCATTTTAGAAACACAAAATCACAAGAAGGTAGGGACTTCCTGGTGGTCCAGTGGTTAAGAATTGGGCTTCCCACGCAGGAGTTGGGGGTTCCATCCCTGATCATTGAACTAAGATCCCACGTGCTGCAGGGCAACTAAGCCTGCATACTGCAGTGAAGAGCCCATGTGCAGCAACTAGGACCTGATGCAGTCAAAAAGAAAATAAATACTTAAAGAAGAATCAACAGGATGTTAATTTCTTAAAAAAAAAAAAAATTACAAGGAGGTGCAGAAAGAATCCAGAGCGGGGGAAAAGAGTATATATTGTATGGTTCTATTTATGTGAATTTCAAACCAGACCAACTAATCTTTCACGACAAAAGGTCAAAATTGTAGTTACCATGCCTGGGTAGGGGTATAACCTGGGAGGAAGCATGGGACAGGGGAGCTGCACCTCCATAAAATTAATTTAAGGATAGTGAAATTCACAAAAATAACAATACTAAGTGTTGGTGAAGATGTGAAGTTAATGGAAGTCTAACCCCTTGAAGGTGAGTGAATTGTTACCAGTGCACAGGAAGAGTGTTTGGCAGAATCTAATAAAGCCACACACACCCATTCTGTTATACACTAGTGAATATATACCCCAAAGAAATGAGTGCTTATGTTTATCCATAGCCGTTTGTAAGAGTTTTTACCATAGTCAAAACCTGCAAACAATTCAGCTCTCTATCCGTAGCCGAATGGATAAATAGGTTGTAGTGTTGTCACACAATAGAATATTGCATGGCAATGAAATCATGACTAAGACTGCATATGATATGAATGAATCTTTTAGACTTAACATTAAGTGAAAGAATCTGGGGAGGGGAAGAATATATGTTATATGGTTATATTTATGTAAATTAAAAAAAAACCAGACCAACTAATCTCTCATGATAAAAAGTCAGAATAGTAGTTGCCATGCAGGGGTGGGCAGTTCTTAGAGACTGAACACAATATTTGTATGCTTTAAGTTATGTCTCAAGAAAACATTAAAGAATTAAAAATCTATACAGTAACCACCAAAACCAATTGAATGCAGGTTTACCAGTAATTGTTATAAATACCATTATGAAAAATCAAGTATAAAATTTAGAAATGAAATATATTGTAAAAACAATTTTTTTCAAGAATATGGCTTTTTAACCTGGATTATATTGACATTATTTGGAAGTAGAGGTGAGAGGTGGGTAACTAACAGCAAAATAAATCAATCATCTTATATAAAAAGAGTAAAAATTACTATTTTTTAAAAACTGATTTTACCTGTAGGAAATATGGGAAGTAGAAAGAAAATAAACTTTTGGTTGCCTGATTTGGATTGACTTTGTTAAAACATGTAAAATTTAAACAAGAACTTTTTTTGTTCTTAAGTTTATATGTTAGCTAGTAACAAACACTAAATTTTTTTCAAATCATGATCTTTGAATTTAGACCCCTTCTCTGTGATTTCTCTTCCTTAGTAATAGGCCTCTGCACCATGAAGTATTAATAATGAACTGGCCTGGTGGACAAAGCAAACTTGACCTCTGTTCTCTCATGACTCCTCAGTCGGTTGCATTTAGTTAATTAATTTTTGTCTGCACTGGGTCTTTGTTGCTGTGTACAGGCTTTTTCTAGTTGCTGCAGGCGGATGCTACTCTTCGTTGAAGTGTGCAGGTTTCTTACTGCGGTGACCTCTCTTGTTGTGGAGCACGGGCTCCAGGTGGGGGCACTTCAGTGGTTGTGGTGCATGGGCTTATTAATAGCTGCCCTGAGGCATGTGGAATCTTCCTGGACCAGGGATCGAACCTGTGTGTCCTGCATTGACAGGCGATTCGTAACCATTGGACCACCAGAGACATCTGAATGCATTTTACAAAGGGGGTGGGATGGGAATTGTTACTTTGTTTACAGAGTCTAAGGAAGGAAATTTTTGAAAGATGTCTGAGAAATCAGTTCTGTTACCTCCCCTCCCCCCGTCCCTTATTTCTCTGCCTTCAGCCTACCTCTCAGGGGCTTCATATATTGTTCTCTTCTTTGCACTGAAGTGTGGAGCAGGCAGCTTTTGCAGTTCTTCAGGTTGCACGGCGCTGTGGCCTGCCATGATCTTGGATCAGTGGCCACAGGCAGAAAAAGGGTCTCTTAATAAAGCTGTCATCTCTGTCTTGCTGTTCCCTTCTGATTTCAGATCCAGCTCCCTTGAACTAAATGCTCATCTCTTGAGCTCCACAGTCATCAGAGACAAAGCTCCCAAAACAGCAGCTTCGGAGGGAGCATTATTTAATCCTCAAGATGCCGAAAGGACACATGAAATCTGCAACTTTGCTATGTAACAAAGATTGCTATTATAAAACTTAAATGCAAATATGAAAGAAAATTAGCAGTGGAACAAATAATATGAACAATTTTATAGCAAAATATGGCTTTTCAACCAAGATTATTATTTGGAAGTAAAGTTGGGAAGTGAAAAAATAAAATGAGCTAGTCATCTTGTATTAAACGAGGCGCACTGCCTGATTTTGAAATAGGCAATTCCATATTTTAGTGTCTGCCGTTTGTAATGCCCTAAACCTGGTAGCAAATCTCTATGAAAAAGCTTGTTATTGAAAAAACTCAATTTAACGTAGGAAAAAACAAACAGAAGGAAAAATTGAAGAGGTTTGTTGACAAAATATTGTTGAAACTCTAGAATAGAAGGTAGAGATTTCAGGACAGGCACATCTTACTAAACTGGGAATTGGAACCAGATATCCAACCACTGTCTAGATGCTGTCTTTTTTTTTTTTTTGCCTCATCTATGTTTCTCTCTACTTGGTTTCTTTGTATCTCTGTCTGTAACATATACATATACATCACACACAAATATATGTAACATATATACATAACTATCTATATCTAATGAAAAGTGAAAGTGAAGTTGCTCAGTCGTGTCCACCTCTTTGCGACCCCATGGACTGCAGCCTACCATGCTCTTCTGTCCATGGGATTTTCCAGGCAAGAGTACTGGAGTGGGTTGCCATTTCCTTCTCCAGAGGATCTTCCCAATCCAGGGATTGAACCTGGTCTCCCACATTGTAGGCAGACGCTTTACCATCTGAGCCACCAGGGAAGTCCCAGTCTATATCTAGAAAGAATGCTTTTTTTTCCCATTTGGTGGGAACATTGGTCCCAGCAACCTTTAAGTTTTTATCATTTTAGTTTCATGACTGAAGAAGCAGGAGTTTCTTCTTCTTCCTTCCAACTTTAGTGAGTATAATTCCAAGGGAAGATTCTAGCTGACAGAGTTTAAATCATACGTCTCTGAATATATTTCCAGTTACTATAGTCAGAAGGATAGAATACTGTGGTTTGCTTCAGACTTGGCGTTTGATCAGGATGGGAGATATGAATTGGACTAAGATCTTAGCTGCTGTCTTCTATGCTTTACATGGGAAAAGTATTTTGGACGGAAAACTATTTTTATGTCAAAATATTTTTCTCTTTAGTTTTTATAGATACTATATTGGTGTTTAGAATTGCAGAGATCTGAGAGAATTCACCGAGTTTTAAATTGATTTTATTTTTCCCACATGGAGAGAATATTTTTCTTTATAATTTAAAGAATTGCTAGGGCATGGTTATGTAAGTTAAGAAAAAATTTTAAGGTAACTTATTCATCTGACATGTAGTCAGTCCTTTCAACTAATACACAATACATTTTCAAGTTTTTTTTAGGATTTTTTCTTTTCTTTTTGTTTATTTTCACTTTTTTTGCTTGTTTTCCTGAAAAATGGTGTACTTTCACAATCTAATAAAGAACACTTAATCAGCATTTATTAATACTTTTCTCATTGTGACACAATGGCAGTTCTCACTGAAGAAATGAATAAAGTATAGGCTTCCCAGGTGACACAGTGGGAGATAAATCCAGCTGTCAATGCAGGAGATGCAAGAGAAATGGGTTTGATCCCTGGGTTGGGAAGATCAGCTGGAGTAGTAAATGACAACCTACTCTTTGTGACCATGGGGTCACAGAGAGTTAGACATGACTGAGCGATGAGCATGCTCACGTGCTTATTAATGCTATTGAAAAGTCACATATGAAGCAGAGATTGCCTGCCTGCTCAGCAGCTTGGTGGCACCAAATTGAGATTCATATTCTTTGTATTATTCTGATGACAGAGAACTTTTTCCTTTTCCTCTCTTCTACACCAAGCTCTTGATCTTTGTGACTTCTCTCTGCCTCCTTCAACTCTTTTTACCTGACTTTGATATTTTAGTCTAGCTAGAAATTCTTTAGGAGTAAGGCAATGGTACCCCACTCCAGTACTCTTGCCTGGAAAATCCCATGGATTGGAGGAGCCTGGTGGGCTGCAGTCCATGGGGTCGCTAAGAGTCGGACGTGACTGAGCGACTTCACTTTCACTTTTTACTTTCATGCATTGGAGAAGGAAATGGCAACCCACTCCAGTGTTCTTGCCTGGAGAATCCCAAGGACGGGGGAGCCTGGTGGGCTGCCGTCTCTGGGGTCACACAGAGTCGGACGCGACTGAAGCGACTTAGCAGCAGCAGCAGCAGCAGAAATTCTTTTAACTGTTGGATAAGCTGAAATAAAGAAAGGTGTTCCATTTTAGCAGGAAGGATATACCTTACTATTTATAGTATCAATAATTGGTGACCCACCCTAGGCAGAAAGGTAGTAACAGCACAGACTCGTCAAGTCATAGGACCTGTGGCTAATACCTTAGCCTGGGTCTTTGCAGAAAACATAGGGTGAGAGGAAGGCTTATGAGCTACCCCTTCATTAAGGAATATAATCACAGGAAGGAGGAGGAAGAAAAAGAGGAATGAGGCAGAAGATGTGCCAATATGAGGTTATGTTAGCGAGGTGTCTGCTGCTTGGAATTTAGTAAACTGATGTCCACAGAAAGTCTGTTGTTACAGTGGCAACCGGGGTGGAACAGGTGTTAAAGGGCTCCTGAAAACGGATACAGTTGAGAGGATGGTGCAAAATAAGTCACTGACAGTGTTACACTTGCACCATTGAAGTGTCCCGTTGGGTCCTTCTCTCACATCTGGTTCTCAGTTACAGTGTGGCACCTCATTTTCGTGAGAAGAGAGTATTTTCACTTATTTTCAGAGAGCTGGTAAAAGCTGAGCTAATAATCACAAAGAGCTCGTCAGAATAGTGGCCGGTGGCAGCAATCTGGCATAAGACTTAGGTCAAGAAGATCGTGGAAATAAGCAGCAGTTGGTCCCCAGGCCATTTTTGATCACCATCTCTTCTCTCTTCCACTCCATTTAGGCTTTCCTTTCTATCAGTCACCCCTTCAGCTGTCCGGTGGGGAAATCTAGGTTTCCACTCCTGTGGGCTTGGCACGCTAAGTTACCTTGACCATTTGAGTTCTGGTCACTGCAGTTGCTGATTTGCTCTAGTCACTGAACATGAAAACAGAGAGAAACCTCAGAGCTTCCCTAGCTTCCAGGCAGTCCCTCAGACTCCCTGCTCTCAACTGTGGAGCAGCAATCCTCATTTCTCATAGTAATCAGGTTTAATTACCGCCAGGAGTCCAGCAGGTCTTTTCTTTGACCTCTACTCCATTGAGGTGAGGAGAGATAAGTGGCTGTCTGGCTGCTCTTGCTTTCATCTTAGTAAAACTGGTGGAAGCGTTCTCTCCAAAGACCCAGGACCTTTAACCTGGCAGAGTCTGATGATGCAGAAACGGGGAAGCATACATTTTGCAATCACTGGGAGTGATTCTGAGAGGATTCAGTCTTACTACTCTCCTTGGGTTCCCGGATTCACGTATTCCAGCTTTTAGAGTCACGGGCCATCAAGCTAATTGGCTGGCTGGCTGTGTGCGATGGGGTGCACGGTACAGTGGATCCTGTGATGATGTGTCCAGTGTTGCACCTCCTTGACTGTAACATATTTCTGTTGGTCTGAGGCAGTCTTGAGTGTTGTACCACATCAGTGGAGTAGACATCTGGATTGTGGTACTGGTGGAAGCAACATGCACAGGAGCAGGGAATGAAAACCCATTTTCTGAATAGAAATAACCCTGAATAGAGAAGAACTACTGCTCCTTTCAGAGTAGAAAAGACCTAATGGAACTGATCTAACAATCAGTGCTGGCCTCTTTATAGGTCTGCTGCTGCTGCTAAGTCGCTTCAGTCGTGTCCAACTCTGTGCGACCCCATAGATGGCAGCCCACCAGGCTCCCCCGTCCCTGGGATTCTCCAGGCAGGAACACTGGAGTGGGTGTTTATAAGGCAATGCTACTCGAAATGAAGTCCATGAAACCTGTGATGTGTCTTTTACCAATCTGGGAATAGTATATAAATTGAGAGGAAGGGCTTAGAAATTAAAAAATAATTTGTTGGTGCCACATTCAAATATCTAATCATTTTTCTAGTAATTAATTTCATTGTGCCATAGAAAAATATTTTGTTTAGAGGTTTAAGAACAGCAGACCTGATTGCTCACTGTAGATAGATTGAGAAGCAGTGTCCTAGAGGAATGGTACCTTATCAAGTGGTTAGAATTGGTCTCTGCAGCTGGCAGGCTGTGCAGGATCAAGAACCCTTGTGGGAGGGAGCCCACACTGTTGTGACTATGTGATACTCCACCTTTGCCACCATGGCCACCCCTGAGTTGGTACTAAGCCAAACTGAGAGGCTGACTGACATCTATTGCAGGGCATGCTGTCTCCCTGGGGACTGAGAACATTTTTCTGTTTGGCTAATGGTAACACGAGACAGAAGAATTCTCAATTATTTTAAAATTTACTTTATAATTGTAGTATAATTGCTTTACAATATTCTGTAGTTTTTGCTGTATAATGATGTGAATCAGCCATGTATGTATACATACATCCCCTCCCTCTGGAGCCTCCCTCCCACCACCCGCCTCATCCTACCGCTCCAGGTTATCACAGAGCACTGAGTGGAACTCCTAGTGCTATTCACACTAGCTTTGTTTTACACATGGTAGTGTATACATGTTAGTGCTACTCTCCCAATTCGTCCCAGCCTCCCCTTCCCTGTCACCACCCTCCTCAGTTCAGTTGCTCAGTTGTGTCCGACTCTTTGCGACCCCATGAATCGCAGCATGCCAGGCCTCCCTGTCCATCACCAACTCCCGGAGTTCACTCAGACTCAACGTCCATTGAGTCAGTGATGCCATCCAGCCATCTCATCCTCTGTCGTCCCTTTCTCCTCCTGCCCCCAATCCCTCCCAGCATCAGAGTCTTTTCCAATGAGTCAACTCTTCGCATGAGGTGGCCAAACTACTGGAGTTTCAGCTTTAGCATAATTCCTTCCAGGGCTGATCTCCTTCAGAAAGGACTGGTTGGATCTCCTTGCAGTCCAAGGGACTCTCAAGAGTCTTCTCCAACACCACACTTTAAAAGCATCAATTCTTCACTGCTCAGCTTTCTTCACAGTCCAACTCTCACATCCATACATGACCACTGGAAAAACCATAGCCTTGACTAGACGGACTTTTGTTGGCAAAGTAATGTCTCTGCTTTTGAATATGCTATCTAGGTTGGTCATAGCTTTTCTTCCAAGGAATAAGCATCTTTTAATTTCATGGCTGCAGTCATCATCTGCAGTGATTTTGGAGCCCAGGAAAATAAAGTCTGACACTGTTTCCACTGTTTCCCCATCTACTTCCCATGAAGTGATGGGACCAGATGCCATGATCTTCATTTTCTGAATGTTGAGCTTTAAGCCAACTTTTTCACTCTCCACCCCCACTAGTCATGTCCAAAAGCCTGTTCTCTCATAATTTTTGTGCTCACTCACATAGGTCCACTCACAAATCTCTTTCTAGGACCTGCTCGTTCCAAATTGTGGTGGATTAATAGGAGCTGCTCAAGGGATCTGGCCTTCATTTCTGAAATCGAGAAGTATGATCTTATTTGGAAAAGTAGTTTTTGCAGATCTGACTAGATAAAGAATCCTGAGATCCAGAGGTTATCTGTGTGGGTCTTAAAAACACATGTGTCTTTATAAGAAAGAGGCAGAGGAATTTGATAAAAACTAAGGAGCAGAGCGTGTGAAGATGGAGACCAGGCTTCAGTGATGTGGCCACAAGCCCAGGAGTGCCAGTAGTCATCAGAAGCTGGAAGAAGAGAGGGATGGATTTTCCTTTCAAGCCTCCAACACATTTCTGTCAATCCAGTAATAGTGGTCTCAGACTTCAGAGGTCTTCAGGCCTCCAGAACTGTGAGAGAATGAATGTCTATGGCCTTAAGCTATCAAGTTTGTGGTAGTCTGTAACAGCAGCCACAAGAAATACACACATATTCTACTGGTGTCCCTTTCAGCCAAGCAACTGGCCACTTCTCAGGAGTTCATGTACGTATCTAGACCTCACACCATCCTCCATATGAAGTGTATGGCCTGGATTGCTGCTTTGAAGTTCTAATTTCTAGGGGAATTATCCTTTACCAATGTCCTTAGTGCTTCTCCTGAATGAGGCTGGAAAGTGTCAGCTGTCCACATATGGTGTAGCCCCATTTTTAAACTAGGTTTTTGTTTATTTTTTTAGATTGGAGTATGATTGTTTTACAATGTTGTGTTAGTTTCTGCTATTCAACAGTGTGAATCAGCTATAAGTATACATATATCCCTCTCTCTTGATCCCCACTCTGCCCACATCCCCCCACCTAGGTCATCGGAGCACTGAGTTGAGTTCCCTGTGTTGTAACAGCAGCTTCCCACTAGCTGTCTATTTCACACCTGGCAGTGTATGTATGTCAGTGCTAGCCTTTCAATTTGTCCTTCTTTCCCCTTCCCCTACTGTGTCCATGAGTCCATTCCCTACGTCTGTTGTCTCTTTCGTGCCTTGTAAATAGGTTTGTCAGTGCCATTTTTCTAGATTTCATATATATGCATTAATATATGTTACTTGTTTTTCTCTTTCTGACTTACTTCACTCGGTATAACAGACTCCAGGTTTGTCCACGTCAGCACAAATGACCCAATTACATTTCTTTTTATGACTGAATAATATTCTATTGCATATAAGTATTAATACCATTGGGCTTCCCTGATAGCTCAGTTGGTAAAGAATCTGCCTGCAATGCAGGAGACCCTGGTTCGATTCCTGGGTTGGGAAGATCCCCTGGAGAAGGGATAGGCTACCCACTCCAGTATTCTGGCCTAGAGAATTCCATTAACTGTATAGTCCATGGGGTCACAAAGAGTTGGACACGACTGAGCAACTTTCAGTTCAACACAGCTTCTTTATCCACTCATCAGTCGATGCATATCTGGGTTTCTTCCGTGTCCTGGCTGTTGTTAAAATAGGGCTGCGCTGAATATTAGACTACATGTGCCATTTTGAATTATCGGGATATATGCTCAGTGGTGGCGTTGCTGGGTCATATTTGAGCTATGTGTCCTTCTTCACAAGTGTGAATTGAAGGAGAAATGGGAAGGGGCATGGAAGTCTGTCCACTTACTCATATCATTTATTGGTGCCTTCTGAATCCCTGCAGGCCTGATGCAGAATTTCCATTGCACAGGAATTTCTCTCTCAGTGATCAGGTAATACCAAGCTTCTGATGGGCAGCCCTCATCACACAGATACTTGGTATCCCGTTGTCTTTCATTTACTCATGTGCTTCTTTTCAAACGGCAGTCAGCAGTCATCTCTGCTGCAGGAGACATGGTTTCCCTCCACATTCACAGTCTGCTCAGTGTTCTAGTGTGGCCTACAGTTCTACACAACATCTTTATCCATGTCTAGTATCTCTAGTATCAAGTATCAATACCATTGAATCTAGTCCTGAATGGCAATTGAATCTGAATTTGAATTGAATCTGAAATTGAATCAGAATTTGAACTAGAGGCTGGACCTGCAGTGAAGCCTTATCTTACCCTGAATCTCACTTGAAACTTCACTTAATATCATGATGTTCAATTTCATGACTGTTATCTCCTGTCAGTTCTGTTCTGTGGAGGATAGCCACCTCTGAGCTTCTCAAAGATGGTGGTGACCCCATCACCAGTGCATTTCTTATTATCTGAAGGAGGAGAGTGTGCTCTGGGTTTTCCCAAAATAATGGTTTCTAAACTCTTATACTTTAGTGCATTCAGTGCTGAGGTGAAAATACGCAGAAGGAGGACAGTGGGGCCCACTGGGCTTTCCTGATCCAGGTAGGAGACCCGGAAAGCCTTTGTCTCTCTACCTGTGATTATTTGAGGTAAAGAATAACATGCAAGCTCATGGGACAAGAAGGGACCTCAGTAAGCACCGGTTGCCCCACCTCCCACCCCCTGCAAAGAACCTCTTGAGGTTGAAAGAAAAGTGATAAGGAACAGAGCTGGAGCAGAGATCCAAACTGATGTTTAAAGCAGTTATCTGAGTTGACAGGTGTAGTTTTGCTAATTGATTATCTCATGTATTTGGTTTTTATGGCAGAGAACCAGTGGCATGAATCTCTGAAAGCCATTCATCCTCCTAATTTCTGTGAGACAACGGCCTCCTTTGCTCACCCATCATCTTTAATACACTGGGGAGTTAGTTGTGAACTTTCCATGTAGAGGAAACGGCAGTCTTGAGCCTGCATAGAGTGGAGACTCTCTTTGCCCCTAGCTCCATTCCATCTCCTCTTCCTGGGCTCCCCTTACAGCCTGGTCCTGGCAGGACTGCTTCTCCACAGTCTGTAGCATTCCACGGGGTGAGGCCTGAATTCTATTCTAGGATTCCTGGAACAGTGAGATAGAAGCCAGGAAGGTTACCTTATACATCCTGAGGGTTTAATAAATCATTCTCCCCTCTGCCTGTCTGGGTCAGTTCTGAGAAAGAATGGTAGTCTACTGCCTCACAAGGCCTAGGGAACAGTGGCTCCCAACACCAGTCGTCACCGGTGGTTCAGCTTGCAGCTTAACCTTCAGTGGAACGATTTTCCTGACTGGGAATAATTAGCTTCTGGGACAAGGAAAGATAGCCAAATGCAAAATAATTAAGAAGACAAGATCTGTGCATTTCAATAACTCACTCATCTTGTCCCCCTGCCCCTCGCTGACATGGAGGCAAGGGCCAGGGCTGGAATCCTTTCCAACTGGAACAAGAACCTGTCTCCATTCCGAGCCAAGGCGGAGTTAAATAAGCCATTGTGCCATGTGCTCATGGGTAATTAGGCATGAAAAGGATCTGCCGTCGGCTCCCTCCATTGTTCCTCGCAAGCTGTCCTGTTGCCATGTGCCCGAGCCCCTGGGTCTCGGAGCTGGCACTGCTACAGAGATGGGGATGTTGTCGTCATGGCAACTGCTCTCTGCTAAGCAACTTTATGGTCTAATATTATTAAGGGGGCAGGGGTCAAAAGCCAGCGAAGGACTTTGTCTCTGAAGCCCAGGCTGACTGTGGCAGGGACGGGGCAGGATTGCAAGCTCATGGGAGAAGAGGGGTTCTCAGTCAGTACCGGTTGCCCCCGCAAAGAATCTTCTGAGGCTGAGAGATGGCCATACTGTGAAGTCAATAAAATATGACTGTGAAACGCCCAGTTTCTCATCTCCATGTCCTGTTCTCCCCCTCACTCTCCCTTCAGGTGCCCCATACCCTGCTGCTCCCTCCTGGGAAAGGATGTGCTTTCAATAGTTTCCATCTGAATGCAAATTTTAGTCACTGTTCATCCGTATTTGTGTTTGTATTTCCAATCTTATCTCCAACTGTGAAGTGAAAAGCATTGACTAGGAGGGGGTGGAAAACATTTGGGGGAGATCCCTTTTCCCCAAACCCTAAAGTTAAATAGTATATTAACTGCCTTTTCTTTCAAGTTTAATTTTTTATTATGGATAATTTCAAACACTGACAGAAGTGGGGAGAATAGTGTCATGGGATTCTGGGTACCCGTGGTCGCAGGAGCCGTCTTTACAACCTTCTCAATTGACAGGTAAATACAGAGCAGAAAGAAGCCTTTATATCCATCTCTTTTACCTCATCCTTAGCAAGAGAGGGTTACTCAGCAAGCCCGGGGTAAAAGATTCCTTCAAGACCTACACAGAAGAGGAAATACTGGGCGCTGTCTAGGTACCTTTAAAGCACTGGGTTAGGTGTTGAACGTTCTGCTTTATTCTCCCCTCCATCAGCCGGTCAGAAGACCTGGGGATGCCCAGAACACCCAGGTATCCAGCCAAGCAGGGGCCAAAGGTGGCTGGCCTCTCAGCCATTCTGCTCTGTTAGCCATGCTACTGTTCTTTGGTTTATACAGGCCCTATTTACAGGCTGCATCATCAAGTAATCTGAACCAACAGATGGACTCTCAGTGTTGACCAAGAGAAAGGTTCAAGAAAATGTTCTCAACCTTTGAAAAGCGTCGTTCATCTTCATATTAAGCGGCAAAATGGATCCGCTGTTCTAATAGAATCCCAAGTGCTGCCACCGTTGCAGAGGTACACTGGTGTTTCTTCTGAACTAACTTTTGACCTTCATGGACAGGGAGTAGAGGACAGTGCAGTCTAGGAGACTGTGTTCTAACGAGGTTATTCTTGTCTGTCTGCTAATGAATTAGGTTTATGATACTCCCCAATTATATTAAAAATGGTATTGTGGCATGAAAAAACCCTGGTTTAAAAAATAAAAGAGTCAACATAGAGTTCTGTGTGAGGTATAGAGATGTAAGAGTTGAGTTCAATTTCCCATGGCCAAATGTAATTTTCTATAGTGTAGACATGACAGCCGCTACCACCGGTGCTTACAGCTGGCACTACTGTGGCCATTTACCACCTAATATTTACCATTTCTAAAGGACTCTCTTGCCTAGCATAGCTGGAATAACTTTTTTTTTCAGTCAAACAAACATGTTAGAGTGTTTCAAGGTGAGATGTGTTGATTATTCAGTTATTGGATATTAGTGAAACTCGGCCAGAAATAAAAGACAGTAATGGCAGAGTAAGTACTATAAGAGAAAGAAGTGGCAGGTAGGTGGGATGGGGTGGATGTAGGACTGCTCAGTAAATCTTCAGCTGATGTTACTAAAAAGAGAATGCAGACAATTGTTCCTGTAATTGATATGACTCATGATTTTTTTTATTAGCATTTTATATTTTCACTTTTTAATATACCTACTCTTTCAATACGATTGTCCATCCTATGAGATAAGTAGGTCAAGGTTTACATCACTACTTCATAGGTAAGGAAATGAAGACTTGTTAAATAACTGAATGAGTTGGGCAAACATCAGCCCCATTCCCAATCCAGAGAACTTTAGGAACAAATCAGTAGGCGATTACTGGTTGAGTTCCTCAAAGTAGCTTACTGACATCTCTTCATTCCATTTTTATTTATTATTATTATTTTTTCTTTATTCCATTTTAAAGAACTCAAGTGGCCTTTGTTTTATACAACTCCTGTTCTGTTGCCTTACATTTTTATTTCACTTCACAGACAAAGCTCCTTTAAAATAACTTTGGTCAGGCTCTTCTGGTTGCAAAGAAGAGAGACACTCAACTCAGACTTACTCAAGGAATAAAGGAACTTAATGGGCATGTGTTTGCGCTGGAAACAGAAAGCTGTCTGGAGTTGAGGAGTTGTAGAGACCAGTGACTTCTTTCTCTTGAGTGACCCCACTTCTCTCTGCTGCTGGAGTCCATTTTTCTCTCTACCAAAGAATTCCTTAGCTTGCTTAAGCATTCAGTATTCCATTGTTTGTTCAGTCGCTAAGTTGTGTCCTACTCTTTGCAACCCCATGGACTGCAGCACACCAGACTTCCTTGTCCTTCACTATGTCCTGGAGTTTGCTCAAACTCATGTCCATTGAGTCGGTGATGCCATCCAACTCTCTCACCCTCTGTATTCTATAACTTTGTTCTATGTGTGACCCATTGTGGCTCTTCTGGCCTCTAAATGATAGCCTTTCTTCAGCTTTTCTTCTTTGACCCACTAATAAATTTTTATGATATATTCTTGCTCAAAGTCTTAGAAGAGAAAATATGATTGACTCAAGTGTTCTGAGGGTTTAGAATTAGCTGCCCTTGGATCAGATGTCCATGCCTGGTCTGTCAAATGTGGCCTGTTTGGGGATTCATATAAGACAAAACATAAGCTACCCTTTCAGGGTTACGCAGAGGAAAAAGAGATGGAAAACTCGAGTCAGGGCAGTACAGTTAAGCTTGCTGACTCTGCCTGCTTCCCTCTTGGTTACTCTTCAGTGTGGCCACCAAGGGTGCCAATGGCCTCTATGTTGTTATAAACCAATGGCCATTTTTAGACTTATAAGATCTCTTTTTTTGACCTTGCTATGTGTTTGACACTCTTTCATTAGAACCATTCTCTGTATTTTCTTCTTCTATCTCAGGATAATCTTTAAAAAATTTTTTTATTGAAAAACAGTTGATTTGCAATGTTTTGTTGATTTCTGCTATACAACAAGGTGATTCAGTTTTATATATATATGTATACATATATACACACATTTGTTTTTATAATCTTTTCCATTATGATTTATCACAGGATAGTGAATACAGTTCCCTGCATTGTACAGTAAGACCTTGTTGTTTGTCAATTTATATCTAATAGTTTGCATATCTCCAGATAATCTGCCTGCTCCCCCTTTCTACCAATCTTCACATTTGGACATACTATGGTTGTCTCTTAACATAATTTCCATAGGACAATTGGGTTTCCATCAGAACCATGTATTGATGTGATTTTGAAGTTTACATCTTCAAACTGGATCTGTCTTTTGATTGACCATCCACATCCCATTTGCCTTCCAAACCTCTATCTTGATGTTTTACGTCAGAAGTGTCAAACTCAATATGCCCCAGCGCGTGTATATAACTGTCCCACAAAAAAAATCTTTCTCAGCGTTTTGTTACTCACATCAGCAAATCTATTAGATCAATCAAAACAAATGACCATATCATTCATGACTCCTTCCCATCAGAGCCAACTTAGTATTGAGATTTTTTTGACTGTCTCCTATATATCTTGCATCTTCTCATTCTTGTCCATCTCTTCTATTGTTATCTAACTCAGACTCTACTCCAGTTGCCCATAGAGTGATCTTTTTAAGTCCAATATTCCTCACTTTCCAATCCATTCTCCACACTACAGCTAGAGTGATCTTCCAGAAATGAAATTCTGAACATGTTAGTCCATTGCATAAAATTCCTAAATAGCTTATCATCATTTAAAAGAGAAAGTCTGAATTTAGTATGGCTTCAAGATCCTTTATAACCTGATCCCTTACTATCTCTGAATCTTATCTACCACCACATTCTCAGAGCCTTTAATCCAGTCATATCATATGACTAATATTTTCCCCCAAGACAGGCTGTTTCATGAATCTGTGCTTTTTATATGCTATTCTTTCAACCATTTTCTGTTTGCCCAGAAAACTCCTACTCATCATTGAAGACCTATCTCCAGTGTTACTTATTAAGAGACTGTTTCTCATATAACCAGAGCTGAAGGCTACCTCTGTACCATTGTGTGTTTATACATCTTTTCTCCAGCACTCATCTGACTGGGTTGTGGTAATTTTTCACTTCTTAGACTTCCAGTTCTTTTCAGAGCAGGGATTTTCTTTACTCACTTTTGTAACTTTGCCGCCCAGTTGTTTCACAGAGCTAACTCTCAGTGGGCTTCCCTGGTGGCTCAGATGGTAAAGAGTCTGCCTGAAATGCAGAAAACCCAGCTCTGATCCTTGGGTTGGGAAGATCCCCTGGAGAAGGGAATGGCTACCCATTCCAGTATTCTTGCCTGGGAAACCCCATGGACAGGAGCCTGGTGGGCTACAGTCAATGGGATTACAAAGAATCGGACATGACTGAGTGACTGACACTTTGACTTTCAACCCTCCGTACTCAGAATATGAGATGCTTCTACCTTTCTGGGCTCAGGGAATGTTTGTTGCTGAATTAATACTGCTCTCTGATTTCCAGAGCATTTTCATAGGGTTCGTATTGTGTGGGGCTGTTACTGCATTGGATGATTTGAGTCATAGCTTCTCTCTGGGATTGGTCCTATTGAGAGCAGAGTGGAGTGGCTGGAAGGGGACCAGAGATCTCCCAGGTCTGTCTTTGATGGTGACATCACCCAGCTCTCCTATGTCATCGCTTGGGTGTAGCTGCCCTCTCTCCCCTTCAGATGTCCAGCGAGTTCCCACTCTTCTCTATTCTCAAGAATAACCTCTCTGTTCTTAGGAAATAATATGATAAGCTAATTCACCCATAGGTGAATGACTAATAGCACTCAAAGGACACCTGGCTTCAAAACCTGTCAAATCATAGTGGTCAGGCCACCACCAAGCAGCACCTTCAAAAGACCTGCATGTCTCCCACCCCCTAATTTCCTTCCTCAGCACTTGTTACTTCATTTCCTGAATTAAAACATGTGTAGCAACTTTGATAATATTAAGTTGTCAATCCATTAAATCTTATTAACATCTTGGCATTGGTGAGTTTGTCACAGTATTGGATTGGCCAAATATCTTACCGAAAAACCCAAATGAACTTTTTGGCCAACCTGGTATCTTATTTAGCAGAGCTCTGAGAGAATAAAGTTCTGACCAGGGGTAGGAGGGTAGAAGGGGGAACATAGGAACTGGGAATCAACTGTCTCTCTAAGATCTGGTCCAAAGTATGGGTCATGGGTAATTTGAGAGCAGGGGAACTGGCTGGCGTTTGGACAGTGGTGAGCGGTGATGAAAAGGGGAATGAGGGACTGAAAAGCAAAGAGGATATGTTTGGTGATTCATTCAGTACTTTTATTTAATTTTACTATGGGCTAGGCTCCAGGGTGATGGAAAAAAAAATTAAAAAGTGATGCTTCTGCATTGAAGAAACTCATTATGTGGGAACATTAGATACTGAAGGTTGCAAAATAGTGTCTCGATTATTATGGCAGAGGTTAAATATAACATGCTCGTTAAAACGAGCACTAGGAGGGAGCAATGAACTCTGATGGGGAAGAGAAGTCAGCAAAGCTGGGGAAGCTGCAGAGAGAAGGTAATCTTTGATATCTGAATGGGTAACTGTCTGAGTAGAGAAGAGGAGGAAGAATGTTTTAGGGAGGGAAAATGTGGGAAAGGTATTCACTGAACAAATATCTACTAGGCACCTACTATGGATCAGGTGCTTTTCTGATTGTATGGAGTAGATCAGTGAACAAGCAGTCTTCATGCTTACAGAATTTACAGTCTCGTTGGGGAGACAGAAAACAAATAAGATGAATAATTAAAACATATAGTAAGTTATATATGATAAGTGATAAACAGCAAGAGTAAAGCAGACATGAAACATGTGAAACATTTGGAGGAAGAGTAACCTTTTATTTATTTGGTCTTTTTTAAAATTAATTTTTATTGGAGTATAGTTGCTTTACAATTTTTTCTCTTTGTTTTTTACTTTTTAAATTATGAAAGTAGATAACACATTTACAAGAGACTTGGAAAATACAGAAGAAAATTACATATAGTTCCTCTATATTTTTAGGGCTTCCCTGGTGGCTTAATGGTGAAAGAACCTGCTTGCCAGCATGGGAGATGTAAGAGACACACGTTAGATATTACAGGGTCAAGAAGATCCCCTGGAGGAGATGGCAGCCTACTCTAGTATTCTTGCCTGGGACATCCCATGGACAGAGAAGTCTGGTGGGCTATAGTCCATAGGGTGGCAAAGAGTTGGATACAGCTAAGCAACTAAATAAACAACAACCTCTATATATTATAATTATTTTTTAAGTAGATAATTAAGAGTTTTAGTTAGAGTTTCAGTAGCAAACTCTCAAAAATGAATATACAGAAAAGTAAAAGAACATAATAGGCCTGGAAAGCACTGTGAACCAATTCAACAGAATTAAGATTTATGCAATTTTCACACAATAGTAGGATGCAAATTCTGTTCGAATTCCCATAGAATATGAACTTGGAGACACTGAAACATATCCAAAGACATAAAACAAGGTGCAAAAACTTCATGGTCTAAAAGTGTTGAAATCATACAGAGTCTGTTGTCTTATCACTGTGGAATTATGTTAGATGTCAAGATCAAAAGATATTTGAAAATAACCCACATATTTTCAAGTGCATTGTGACATTTACCAAGAGAGATCTTTGACTTAGCCATTGAAAACCTCAGTAAAGTTAGAGGGATGGCAGACCACAGAGAGTGACTGCAGAGAAGAAAGCTTTTAAATAAGAAACTAATATAAAAAGGAGAGATTAGTATCAAAGGTACTTTAAAAACCCATGTGTTTGGAAACTAAATGTCCACTTTTAAATGGTGATTGTATCTAAGAAGCCATAAAAAGGAAAATTAGAAAGTAGTTGTAATAGAATAAAAATGAAAAGAGAATTTACCAGAATTTGTTGCCTGTAGCTGAAGCTGCTCAATGCAGTTGAATACAGTGTGGAGTCTTGAATGAGGTATGAAACAAAAAAATGAACACTAGCATAAAATTTTGTGAAATTTCAATAACTTTAGTTAATAATGTATCACATGTTAATTTCCTGGGTTTTCTTTTTTTTTTTTTTTTTTGCTGCATAGTATTTATTTATATTCTCAGAATTAGATTAAAATTTTCAAGCCTCATTCACTTAAAAAAAATCACTAAGATAAACTTTCTGGACTTTTAGCAGTAATACCAGATGCCAAAATATATGGAACTATATAAAAGTTTTGAGTGAATGTAGATTAGAAATCTAGCATTCTCTCCATACTAAGTCAAACAAATGAAATAAAAATGTCATAAATTTTTTAGTTAGGCCAAAATTTAAAGTTTTCAAATATATATTATGCATACTATTTATATATGTGTGTATACAAAAGTTCTTGTATTAGGCTTGATAAAGGGTTGAGAAAGAACAACAACAAAAAGATAGAGAAATTGGAAAGCATAAACTAAATGAAATGAGATTAACGTTTTAGATGGGAGACCAGGAAAGGCTACCCGAGAAGGTGGCCTCTGGATAAAGGTCTGAAGGAAGAGAGGGAGCGAATCATATGAGATTATCAGAGGTAGGAATGCTTTGAGTAGAGGAAACCTAAAGAGCAAAGGCCTCTGCTAGGGGAAAGCATGGAGTCTTTGAGGGTCACAAAGGAGGTAAGAGGGACAAGAATGAAAAGATGGAGTAGGGGCTAGGAGGAAGTGAGGTTAGAGAGGCAAGGAGGAGGCAAAGAATTTGGAGCATTGTGGGTCACAGTAAGGACTTTGGTTTTTACCACGAGCAGATGGATAGCCATCAGAGGGGTCTGGACAGAGCAGAAAGGCATTCTTAGGTCCTAACAGCACCACTCTGGCTGTTATTTAAGAAATGACTGCAAGGAGTCAAGGAGAATGATTAGGAGGCTATTTTGACAGTCCAGGCGAGAGTTGATATTGACTGGAACTGCAGTAGAGGTAGAGGAGGTGGTGAGAAGTGGTCAAATCTTAGACTTATTATGACAGTGAGCCACATAAATTCATAACATTTTGGCATGAGGTGCAAGAGAAGGAAGAATCAAGAACAGCTCCAAGTTTTAAAGCCTGAGTAAGTTGCCATAAACAGAGAAAGGAAAGGAGTGGGTTTGGGGAAAAACAACAGGAGCTCAGTTTGAGGGCATGTTAAACTGTAATATCTAAGAGGTGATATTAAATAGGTAGTTTTGGGTATGTTGGGAGAGATCCAAGATCCAGGCTGAAGAGATAATATTGCTGCTGGTGCTGCTAAGTCGCTTCAGTCGTGTCCGACTCTGTGTGATCCCATAGGTGGCAGCCCACCAGGCTCCCCTGTCCTTGGGATTCTCCAGGCAAGAACACTGGAGTGGGTTGCCATTTCCTTCTCCAGTGCATGAAAGTGACAAGTGAAAGTGAAGTCACTCAGTCGTGTCTGACTCTTAGTGACCCCATGGAATGCAGCCTACCAGGCTCCCCCGTCCATGGGATTTTCCAGGCAAGAGTACTGGAGTGGGTTGCCATTGCCTTCTCCAGAAATAATATTGAGAGTCATCATTACCAGATAGAGAGTCATCCTAATTATATAGATAGTATTTAAGGTCATGAATCTTGAAGAGGTTATGTAATATAGATCGGAGATGACAATTTTTGTCAGTAAGTATAAATAGAAGACATTCTAGAAATGAGCAATGGGGGGATAGCTCTAAGAAGTTATACATTAAGGAGTAAGAGAGATGAGGAGAAACCAGGGAAACAAATAAATAGGGGCAGCCAGAAATGAAGAAGAAAAGAAAGATAATGTACTGTCCTGAAAGCTACGAATATGAAGTGTTTCAAGGAGAGTTTTCACTTACATCAAAAGCAGCTGATGGGTAAACAAAGTTGAGGACTTGAAAAATGGCCTTTGGATATAGCAACGTGTAGGTCATTTGTAGCTTTCTGTTCCAGTGGAGTGATGGGGACAAAAACTTGATTGGAGTGTGTTTAAGAAAGAAAGGTGCTCAACATCGTTAGCCATCAGGAAAATTCATCAAAGCTGCCATGAGCTACCGCTTTTCACCCACTAGGATGGCTGTAATAAACATGACAGATAATAACATGAATTGGCATGGAAAGGATTTGGAGACATTGAAAGCTTCATACATTGCTGGTGGGAATGTGAAATGGTGCCACTACTTGGGAAAACAGTCTGGCAGTTCCTCAAAAAATTAAACATAGTTACCATATGACCCAATAAATAATTCCATTCCTAGTGTATACTCAAGAGAAATAAAAACATACATCAACACAAAAATGTATGCATGAATGTTCATAGCAGCTTTATTCATAATAACCAAAAAAGCAGAAGTGACCCAAACACCCATCAACTAATGAATGAATACATAAAACACAGTACTATTTGGAAATTAAAAGGAATGCATCACTGATACATGATATGACATGGATGAACCTTGAAAACATTAAGCTAAATGAAAGAATCCAGTCACCAGATCACATATTAATTTCCATGTATGTGAAAAGTCCAGAATAGTCAAATCTATAGAGACAAAAAGACTAATGGTTGCCTGGGTCTAGAGGGTAGGAGACAGGGATGGATAGGGAATGACCTGCTAATTGATAGGAGGTTTCTTTGGGGCTGATAAAAATGTTGTAAAATTAGATTGTGCTAAAAACTGCAACTCTGAATACTAAAACTATTGAATTGTATCTTGTAAATGAGTGAACTGTATGGTATGTGAATTGCTGGTGCTGCTAAGTCACTTCAGTCGTGTCTGACTCTGTGCGACCCCATAGATGGCAGCCCACCAGGCTCCCCCGTCCCTGGGATTCTCCAGGCAAGAACACTGGAGTGGGTTGCCATTTCCTTCTCCAGGTATGTGAATTATATCCTAGTAAAATTCTCTCAAAAAATCATACTGTGAGGAAAGGAGAAAAATAAGTTGAAGGGGGAAACTGGATTAAGGAAGGAATTTTTTTTTTAGTCATAGAAATTTATCAGCATGTTTTATGATATTGCAGTTGATCTAATGGAACGAAAAAGTTTGATGACACAGGAAAGAGATTTGGTGGAGCAAGAGAAAATAAAGAGTGCATTGGTGAAGTGAGTATGGGGAGCTCATAGAAAATAATAACAGAAAGTGGAGTATATTCACTCTGCTTCTGGTAGGTAGGTAGATATGGAGTTGGAGGAATTTAAAATTCTATTCTAATTGCTTCATTTGAAAAATTATAGTAGAAAGCAAGTTGACTAGCTGAGAGTGAAGGTGGGGAAGGAGGTGCTGGAAATCAGAGAAAAAAAAAATCTGAAATAGTTGTCCTGGAGAGTAAAAAAAAAAAAAAATGAGTTAGGGAAGAAAAGAATGATTTCTGAGGAGAGTTAAGGACTGACCCATACAAGGTTGAGTGAGCCTGAATGTAAAATGAGACTAATTGGCTTGCTTGTGTATTTTCTCTCCAGCTATTTTCAGTTGCATGGGTTCAAGCATGGAGTAAGTTAAGAGTTGAACTTAGCCAGGGTTTTGATTTTGCCAGATTAGATTGGGTTTCCAGAAAACAGACTCTGAGGTGGAGATTTGTGTGCCGGAAGTTTATGGAGGAGCACGCTCAGAGACAACATCTGTGAAGAAGAGAGGGAAGGAGGAGCTGACCAGAGGAAGGAGAGGGTGACTGGCCAACACACGTGCAACAGAGTCTCAGCAATTCTGTAAGGAGTTACGGGGCTGGAATGCCTTCAGAGTTGTCCAGATTGAGGTAACGGGGGTGGTTTGCATCCCTTTGTAGATACTTAGATATGGGATTCCCCTGGGGAAGAGGTACTGTCTTGGGCAAGGAGACTTCCTTCGGGTGAAGGGAATTCTGCAAGAGGGACTTGGCTGTGAGAGGAAAGCCATCACTATTCCTAGGAGCTGAGGTAACAGTGCCTCAGTCCTCTGGGGAGGGGACACTTGCAAGACCACACAGTCCACTACAGTTCACCCTGGGCTCTGCTTGCTGGTGTATGAAGTTTACCCCTTCTAGGAAGAGCTCCTCCGAGTTTCTGATTGGTCTCCTTTTCCCAGGCATGCTTCCAAGAAGGTTAGTGGGACTAATCCCACCTCTGTAACTGGCTTGCAGGCTGTGCCTGATAAGCATCATCTCTGTATTCTGTACCCATTCTGGATTCTCTCTTTCTTTGGCTGGCACCTCTGCATATCTAGATGGCTCACCTAGTTTTTATACCTGAGGTGTCTGAGCCCGTGGTGACCAACCCATTCTCAGGATTTGGCTGTTGCATTTGTCCATTTACCATCAAAATTGGGTAGAGAAGTACCAAGAGATGCCACAGTGGATTACCTAGTTGCCAAACCCAGTTTTCACTCCCCCCCTTATGGAAGAGCCATCGTGTCTTCTAATGGTCAGGGTTAAGTTCTACCAGGTTGGTGACACCTTTCTTCAACTGCTAGTACCATGGTACAGGGAGCTCAAAGTGGCCAAGTGGCAGACGTCGTTTAAAGTTTGGCTTAGTCTGTATAGAATCCACCTGCAATGCAGGAGACCCTGGAGACCCAGGTTCAATCCCTGGGATGGGAAGATCCCCTGGAGAAGGAATGGCTATCTACTCCAGTATTCTTGCCTGGAGAATCCTATGGACAGAGGAGCCTGGCGGGCTACAGCCCATGGGGTTGGAAAGACTTGGACACGACTGGACAACTAAGCATGCATGCGTGCAATGTGTGTCTTTATTGATTTCCATTTTGCGATTGAGGAACTGTAAACCTGTGGGACACTGATGTGACAACAGGATGCTCCTGTTCCCAAGTGGATTGCTGGGACGCTAGGAAGCAGGCCACCTGGTTCCCAGACCCATGCATTTTACATACTGAGGACATGGGATCATAAAGTCATCACTGAGTTAAGGTGTGCACTGTGTTTTAGGGGATAGCACCTCATCCTTTCAGAGTATCATCTCCAAGCTGGTGCCAATTCTGCACTTCTGAAAGGTCTTTGTATTGCCTAACCAGTTTTATAGGGAGTGGTGCAGTATATAATGGGATCTTAAGTTCAGGTGCTCTCTGCCACATCTGCTTTAAATAAAGTTTCGTGGTACAGTCAATGTCATATGGCATTTCATGCTGGTGGATCAAACATTCCGAATGCTCTTGGTTAGTAGTGCTGGTCAAGGTCTTTTGGGCAGGAAAGGAAAACCCACATTGGGTTTGGATTTCCTGTGAAAGTGAATTGCTGTTCCTTTTAGCATGGTAGAGATTCAGTGCAGTAAACTTAGCACCAATGTCTTAGTGGTCTCCTCTAGTGATAGGGCCGCATCAGCGGCTGCCTCTTATATTAGTCTCTGTTGCTAGCAAGTTGAGCATTTGGCAGCATCAGTAGGGAGCCTCGGTAGCTAGATTGGCATAGCTGACTGGTGTTTCATGCTGGCGGGTTCACGAATAGCCTCTAACTATTACCGTAGCTACTCTATTCAGAAGCCTGTTATGCTATCCCTGGGATGACTACTAACAGTGGCTGGGAGAATTATTCAGTCCATTTAGTTGTTTATTGCTTATTCCATGGTGGGTGCCCTCTTGTGGGCATAGCCAGGAATAAAGACTTCCTTACTTTGTGATCCTTCCATACTTCCATTTGGGGCTTCCCAGGTGGCACAGTGGTAAAGAATCCAACTGCCAATGCAGGAGATACAAGAGATGCGGGTTCAATCCCCAGGTTGGGAATATTCCCCTGGGGTAGGAAATGGCAACCCACTCCAGTATTCTTGCCTGGGAAATTCCGTGGACAGAGGAACCTGGTGGGCTATAGTCCACGGGATAACAAAGAGTTGGACATGACTGATCAGCACAGTGGCGCATACTTCCATTCACACATCACTTCCCCTGGCCTCCTGTCCGCAATCTTCCCAATTTCCTAGGTTCTGCCCAACAAGCCACGTTCATTATCACTGCCCTCGGGTCATGTGTATTCTCATCTCAGGCCACTTCTTTCTCCATACAAAGTAGATGAACAACTTCTCCCTCTGAAGTCTACACATTGAGAGGACTTCCTCTCACCTCTGTCTTAGGTGTCACCTTTGAGTGAGGCTATAATACATCGGTGGCCCTCATTTATCTTGTAACATCATACTGAACTGATGCAGCCATGATCCAAACTTCAACTTTTTCATCCCCTGCCAGAGTGATCCTGCACCCCATGTAGTCATAGGTATGAGCTTAGAGACAGGTGTTGGTGCAATTGTGGGGATAACACTGGGGGCGGGGCTCTCTGCTTATTCTGCTTGTACCTGCTTGCAGTCCTGCTCATGCCTGATCCTGGTAGACCACTTCCATCTTAACAGCAAATTGCCATTGGGTCCTCTGGACCTTATAAAACATAGATCTCTCCAGATGGCTAGCAGGATCTAGCCCATAATGATAGTTCTGGCCACATGGCCTCTTAATGTTCAATGGTCAAATTCTTTATCTCAACCAGGGTCCAGTAGCAATGCAAGAAACATTGTGTCAAATAAATTACAGTTATTTGTTAGAAAAAGCATAGCCTTGCTCTAGATGCCTAAGAGTTTGTGCTGTGATTCTTTTATCCAAGTTTGGTGTAAAGTCCTTATGATGGACAGTCCATGACTCTGCTGGGTCATATGGCCCAGGTGGTTGGCTTCCTGCAGTGTGGTCTTGATTCCTGTTCTAGGCCTTACTTGGAGCTGAAAGACTTTATATTGCTCAGTAATTGGGTCAGAGAAGCATCCCAAGAGTGGAATATGCTGCCTCTAGAATGTGGAGAGGTTTATCAGGCATTTTTTCCTTCCTCGTAGTGGAAGGTACATGATACGATAATATGAGCTCTAATATAGACAGGGTGTTTCAACCCAAATTCTTTGTAAGAATGGTGGTCCCCTCATTCTTTGAAAGTTGGATTTCTGTCATATACGTCTTAATAATTACTTGCTAGTTCTTATCCACCCAGTTGGACTAACGAGATGTCATCAATATAGTGGAATAATGTGATATTCTGTGAAGAGTCCAAAGTGTTCAGGTGCTTTTACACAGTATTAAGGGGAAGGGTCACCTTGGGGCAAACTTGTATCTGTGTTCTTTTCTCCATTGCACATAGATTCAAACTCTTTCTGAGTCTACTTTTAATAGAGAAGGAAAAGAGCACATTTGTGAAGTAAGTGGGTATCCAAATACCATGTGCTTAAGGCTGTGTAACCAGCAAAGATCCAACATCTGGAAAAGTAGCTGCAACCAGGGTTACTATTTGGTCAGATTTGCTGAATATCATCGTCATACATCACAATCCATCTGGTTTTAGTAGGAGTCAGAATGGTGCATGAAATGTGATATGATGGGGACCATCACCCTTGCATTCTTCAGGTCTTTAGGGTAAGTTATCTCTAACATTGCCTCCTGGGATAAAACACTATTTTGATTTATTATCTTAGCCAGAGGGTAAGATTTAGAGGATTCTGCTTGGATTTCTCAGTTGATAGATCTTATTCCACAGTCCAAGGAACCATATGTGGATCCTGTCATTTATCAAGTATGTCCATTCTGATTGCACATTCAGGTATCAGAGAAATGACCACTGGGTGCGTCTTTGAATAAGTGGACCCATTGTAATTTGGAGCTGGGACAAGACTCCATGTATTACCTGGTCCTCAACCCCCCCCCCCCTCATAGAGTGGCCTTGGGGATATCAGATTTCAGTGTCCTCAAAATGCCTCATTACTCCCATCTTCTTAGTAAATGACTTTCTTTCACTTTGGTTTCTCTGGAAGGATTGGAAAATTATTTTCACATATACTTGCTGGCAGCAAGGAGATCAACTCAGTCATTCCTAAAAGAAATCAACCTTGAATATTCATTGGAAGGACTGATGCTGAAGCTCCAATGGCCACCTGAAGAGCCGATTCATTGGAAAAGACCCTGATGCTGGGAAAGATTGAAGGCAGGAGGAGAAGGGGATGACAGAGGACTAGATGGTTGGATGGCATCACTGACTCAATGGACATGACTTTGTGCAAGCTCTGGAAGATGATGAAGGACAGGAAAGCCTGGTGTGCTGCAGTCCATGGGGTTGCAAAGAGTTGGACATAACTGAGCGACTGAAAAACAAAATACTTGCTTTATTCCATACATTTTCTTCATGGGAAATCAACCTGTATTTCAAGCAATGGGTTCTGGATTTGTCCAAAAGATTTTGACTCTTGATTGGAGTGACTACCTTCAGTTTGCTAGGATCCATGCTTGATTTCTTTTGGTTCTATGAATTAAGCAACTTCTTTGTTGGCTGCACATCATCTTTCCCTAAGGATTAGTGAGAACCATCTTTTACCAGTCATCTCCATGGCAGTCCTTCAAGAGGTGGTACATTCAGTTCAGTCGCTCAGTCGTGTCCAGCTCTTTGCGACCCCGTGAATTGCAGCACGCCAGGCCTCCCTGTCCATCACCAACTCCCGGAGTTCACTCAGACTCACGTCCATCGAGTCAGTGATGCCATCCAGCCATCTCATCCTCTGTCGTCCCCTTCTCTTCCTGCCCCCAATCCCTCCCAGCATCAGAGTCTTTTTCAATGGGGTGGTACATATTCTTTTGTAAAACCAAGACCTAAAAAAGGCATAAATGTCCTTATAAAGGCATAAATGCCAGCTTTTAACAAGGAAGAGTGGGCCACTGCTGCAGGTCTAGGAAGTCCATAGATATCTAGAGATTCTAGATTTTCAAGTTCATCACTGTACGTGTCCCTATCCCCAGACTCAGGGTTCCATTCCTTCCTAATTGTGGAGTAGCAGTTCCCCAGGGGCTGAGAATTCAACCTCCTCTGGAATTCTGGTGCAGCTATCATTAAGTTGCCCTAGTCCTCAGCTTTCTGTTTCTCCAGCTGCAAAAGAGAAGTTCTCTTTAAATACATCTGAAGAGGCCTACTGACTTTCACACTTAACCTTTAATTGATGATTAATCACCCACAGCCTTTCACTGTCATTCCTCGCATCAGTAACCCCCAACAACAGCTATTCAACTTCATGGTCTGTGTCTTTCATGTTCCTGAGATATCCTTCCTAGTGCATTTCATTACACCAGCAACTTATCCAGTTTACCGCTGGTGGAAGTTACAACAATTGTACCATGGGAGCATGCCAGGAGCCACTCATCCCTCTCACCCCGGTGATGGGGTCTTCACTGCCAGCTAGCTGGTGGGTGATCTGGCTCCAAAATTTGTTTTAGAGTCTGTTTCTGAGAACTCATGGGACCAATTGTCTTTGGTCAGAATTTCTTAAAATTTTTTTAAAAATTTAATATTAGAATATAGTTGATTAACAGTGTTGTGTTAGGTTCAGGTGTACAGCAAAGTGATACAGTTACACATAAACATGTATTCTTCTTCAAATTCTTTAACAATTTAGGCTATTGCATAATACTGAGAAGAGTTGCCTGTGTGATACAGTGGGTCCTTGCTGGTTATTTTGAATATAGCAGTGTGTATATGTCAGTCTCACACTCCCAATCTATCCCTCCCCCCACCTTTCCTTCAGTAACTATATATTTGTTCTCTAAGTCTGTGAGTCTGTTTCTGTTTTGTAAATAAGTTCATTTGTATCACTTTTTTTAGATTCTGTATATAAGCAATATCATGGTATTTGTCTTTCTCCGTCTGACTTAGTATCATAATCTCCAATCCATCCATTTGGTGCATAGGGCATTATTTCATTCTTTTTTATAGCTGAGTAATAATATTCCATTGTGTGTTTATGTGTGTGTATGTATAATATATATGTTTTTTGTGTGTGTGTTGGTCACTCAGTTGTGTCCAACTCTTTGCGACCCCATGGACTGTAGTCTGCCAGGCTCCTCTGTCCATGGGATTCTCCAGGCAAGAATACTGGAGTGGGGTTGCCATTTCCTTTTCTAGGGGATCTTCCTGACCCAGGGATCGAACCCATGTCTTTTATGTCTCTTGTATTACAGGCAGATTCTTTACTGACTGAGCCACCAGGACAGCCATATGTGTATGTATGTATATGTACACACACGCACACAGAGCATCTTCTTTATTCATTCCTTTGTCAATTGACATTTAGGTTGCTTCCATGTCTTGGGTATTGTAAACAGTGCTGCCATAAACATTGGGGTACATGTATCCTTCCATGTTTTTCTCCGGATATATGCCCAGGACTGGGATTGCTGGATCATATGGTAACTCTAGGTTTAGTTTCTTGAAACACACTTGGAGGTAGATACGTATGTAGGGAGCTTTGGGGATGCTCTTGGGAGAAATAGCTGTAAAGGAGTGAGGGTAGTAGGATGGGGCAGAGGGAGGTAGAAGTGCGGTGCTACTGCCAGAGAACTAGCTGTGTTGTTCCAAATGAAGCCAGGGGGCCTGGCTTCTGCACCTGCTTGGGGACTGATCAGGATGTGGGCTGTCTCAAGGGATGCGGTCTAGCCTTGGTGAAGTGGCTCCATTGGCTGAGGACAGTACTCAGGGAGAGACTCATCTGTGAGCCCTCAGCAGCAAATCCCCCCTCACCCGCTGGCTTGGGTATTGTTCTGGGGGCCCTCAGAACTGACTCTTCCAGGCCACCACAGCATCCCCTCTGCTCTGTGAGTGTGATGACTTGAGAGAGGATCAGGAAAACTGAGGATGTGCACAGCGAGAGAACTCTGATGGTTGCCCATGCCTTGGTCAAGAGATAAGCTGGGGTAAGGATAGTGAAAAAGTGGCAGGACCAACAAATTGTAGGTTCCTGAGGAGCTGAAGGGTTGTTGGAGTTAGAGCAAGTGGTGGAAATTAATCTCAAAAGATAAATGAGGGTTAGCATATGAAAAGCCCTGTGCATCTAGCTAAGGCACTTGGCTTGTCTCATAGAAAGTAGGTAAGTGATGGAGATTTAAAAACACCAATGGTCTTAATCACATGTGATTTAGAAAGATTAAACTTGCAGTAGCTCACATACCATACAGCCTAGAACAAGGCGAACTGATTAAGATGCTTTTGCAATAATCCAAGCTTGGTTCTGGCCTCAAATGCTAGATATTTGTGTCAGAAGCTGCTGATTGCCTATCCAACATCTAGCCTTCCTCATTCCTTAGGAAAGGCTGCAATATTGTCAAAGAAGGGGCCACTGATGTAAGAGAGAGACACTGGATAAAGCTTTTGGGAAATCTATATTGAGGTAGGTAAATCAGCTGAAGATAGGTAAATCAGCTGAAGGCAAGTGTACAAAGCAGGCTTATGTTCCCCAAAGATGTCCAGGTCCTAATCCCTGGGCCTTTGAATATATTACCTTACATGGAAGAGAAGGATTAAAGTTGCAGATAGAGTGTTGCTTATCAGCTCCATTCTAGATTATCCAGGTACACCCAATGTAATTTCATGGATCCCAAAAAGTAAAAGAGAGGGAAGAGTTCAGAGTAATGCAACATAAGAAGGACTCAACCTCCTTCTTATAGAAGTAGAGGAAGGGGCCCCAAACCAAGGAATGCAGTGGCCTCCAGAAGATGGAAAAGACAAGGAAATAGGTTCCCTCCTATAGGCTAGAAGGAAATGCTGCCCTTCTGACACTTTAATGATATCCGAAAGAGACCAAGTCAGATTTTTAGCTCATAAAACTTGGTAATGTGTTTATATTTTTTAAGTCACTAAATTTGAGGTAGTTTTTTACAGTAGTCATTTTTACTTTTTACCTCACCTGTGCTTCTTTCTAAATTCTGGAAAGCAGATGTGATGGTTGGAGTTCCAGCAGCTATGTTGGACTATAAAGCAAACCAAAGCAGGAACAGTGTGCATTAAGGATGATAGACCAAAAAATTACAAAGACTTGAGTGGCCAAGTTTCGGACTGTCAACCTCTGAATTTCTTTTAAATGAGAGGAAAAACAAACCTGTGGGTCCTTAAGAAACTGTAATCAGGTTCCTACTAATAGTTACACATAGTTTCTGAATAAAATAATAGTGTAGGCTGGATATCCTTATAACCCTTAAACTCAACATGCTGAATTCAGTAAATATTTGAGCTAACCGTATATTAGACATGATTTTCTTTCTCCAGATTTCCTGATTTCTGCTAAAGGTACCACCCTTCTTTTTTAACACACATTAGATTGGCAAATAATTAGTTTTCCAAATATGCCTCACATTTTCCTGATTTTGTGGCTTCAAGCCCTGACCCACCCACACCCACCCACCCACCCGCCTACCATGGTTTTCGTAGCTTATTCTTTCTCGTCATTTCCCTTTGATTCCTTCCCTTTGCTTGCATTCATATTTGTTTACATGGTTATTTATTTATACTTTCACCATGAGCTCCCGCAGGGGAGGAACCATGTCCATCTCAGCCACTACCCAATTTCTAGGGCCCAGATGAGTGTCAGAGTAGGGGCTCAGTAAATGTTCTTTCAATTAAATGGATGAGTGTGCTGCCATTGTAAAAACCATCATAGCCTTGCATAAAATTCGAGCTGAAAAAGGCATGACTGTTTCCGTCAACAGCACCCTTAAATTCAAGATGAGTGCTCATTCTCATGGCAGAAGACAAACAAATAAACAAACCCACTGTACCATGATGGCAGGGAGGCCTGGCTGTCTAAGGTCAGAGCACCCGCCTCGATCGAGGGTCCCTCGTCTCTGTGTTGTGGGGCCTCTCTGATCACTAGTCTTATCTCTTTCGGTCAAATGAACAAGTGTCCTTCCTGTTTTACTGTATGGCAGGCGATGAGATCATTTCATCTTTTTTATTTAAAAAATTATTCATTTTTAGCTGCGCTGAGTCTTTGTTGCTACACTGGCTGTCCTCTAGTTAGGAAGAGCAGGGGCTCCTCTCTAGTTGCGGTGTGTGGGCTTCTCGTTGCGGCGCAGGCTCTGGGGTGTGCAGGCTTCAGAAGTGGCACATTGTGGCTCGCAGGCTCTAGAGCACAGGCTCAACGTGGCAGCCTGTGCTGGAAACTTAGTTTTCTCTGTACCAGGACAAATAAACACACTTGGAGCAGGGGGCTAAACCTTATTTTTCCCTTGGGCAAAGCCTCAACAGTTGTGGCTCACGGGCTTAGTTGCTCCGCAGCATGTGGAGTCTTCCTGGATGAGGGATCAAACCCATGTCTCCTGCATTGGCAGGCAGATTCTTTACCACTGAGCCACCAGGGAAGCCCTATTTCATATTTTGAAGTTCCATTTCTCCTGGGCTTCATCTAACTGCTGCGAACTTTGCTGTTTGGTCGCTAAGTCCTGTCTTGACTTTTTGTGACCACATGGACTGTAGCCCGCCAGGCTCCTCTGTCCATGTGATTTCCCAGGCAAGAATACTGGAGTGGGTTGCCATTTCCTTTTCCAGGGGAATCTTCCCGACGCAGAGATCGAACCCACGTCTCCTGCCTTGCAGGCAGATTCTTTACCATCAAGCCAGCAGGGAAGTCCATGCTGGAAACTTAGTTTGCTCTGTAACAGGGGACAGATAAACACACTTGGAACAGGGGGCTAAATCTTATTTTTCCCTTAGGCAAAGCCTAAAACAAATAAAACACCCCCGTCATCCCTCATAGTGAGTCTGTACTCACTCCAGACTTCATAATTACAGGAAGGAAAATGTGTCTGAGGAAATTTTATTCATTCAACAGCAGGCAAGCAGATAGTTTATGCTGCAAGGCTCTTATGTAAGGAAATACGTCCTAGCAGTTCAGTGGCTGCTAAAAATGTTACAGGTATGAAGAAGCAATGGGTTTACTTGTAAGGTATACAGAAGCCCCTGTGTTAATCCATGAAATCAATGCTAGTTAGGCAGGCTTTGTATTAGAGGCTGGGTGCATCATATTTCCCTGTACACTTAGGAAATTTCTGTTGCTTTTCATCCTCTGTGACGTCATTTCTTTTCAAACACAAATTGGTGTGTATGTGTGTGTGTCTAGGCAAATAAGTACTTTAATTCCAAATGAGTATTTAATCATATTTATAATTTGTAATTTGATAAAGCATGGAATCCCATGAATGGTACCCTGAAAATATCAGAAGAAAAACAAAAGATATTTTATTATTATGATTACTTTAAATATAAAATACCCTTTCATTACTATGCTGTCTATATTAAGTTCTTTCTCTTCAACCCTTTTCATTTGCAGGGTAAAAATCCTGCCTTCTTGGACTGTCAGAGAAATAGTTCATTTTTACATTTTTTCAGAATCTCAGGCCTCCTATCATTAAACATGACAAAGGGATTTAGAGAAAGGGAAAGCATTGTTTGAAATTAAAACCTTTTTTTTTTTTTAAGTATGACCTGGGCAGCAGGACAGATTAAATCTGAATTTTGAACATATTTTAACACTGTCTACTGGTGTATAGCATTTTAGAAAGACATGGTGTATAAGTTATCAGAAAGAATACATTTGGGGTAAAAATTAAAAAAAAAAAAAATTCCTGAAAGTCCAAGCATTGACACAGTGTGTTCTGATATACAGATGACCTTTATTCTAATCTGGGTTTGGAAGCTTCATCGGAAAGGCCTTTACGCTGGCGTTTAAGACGTGGTGTTCTTTAGAAAAAAAGCAATTTCTCTTTTCTCCAGGGGAACTGCAGTTTAGGACAGGCACAAAGCTGGGAACACAACCAAGGGCAGAAAAAAAAATTCACCTTCATGTTCTATTTGTCAAACTGACCTGCAGGTCATAACCTGAAAGTTTATGGATCGGTGAGGCCTTGTCTCCGCATAAGCGTGTGTTCTGGACTTTGGCTGGAGCTAAATTCCTGACTTCTGAAAGCGGAGTGGGTGTGGACTTCCAGCAGGAATAGCCAGTGGGAAGGAAGTAATATTCATTAAGTGTGTCTCATGCAAGCCGTGCGGGGCTAAGCATGCTCAGTGTAAATTCTCCTGTAGCCTGTCAAGCTATGTTTGAACCCGGTCCAGAATCCTGGATTTACTTTTTTTTTTTTTCCACAAGGAAGAATGCTCGATTAGACTGCATTTTGCCCTGCTTTTCTCTCTCTCTCTCTTCCCTTTCTTTCTTTCTCTTTCTTTTCTCTCTCTTTTCTTCCTGCCAGAGGATTGGAAACAATATCTTTTTCCGATCAGTTCAGTAATACAATATCCTTCAGTGTTCACACGAGCATTTCAGTGGAGAAGAAAAGAAACTTTGCTACCTGGGAACAGAAGACTACTTAGGTCTGCTAATAAAGTCCTTAGGACTTCTGGAGCCAGAAGTTAAACTTTTCTCAACTGTTAAGGTAATCTACAGCAAATTTAATTGCCTTTTCAACTAAGTGGGTGTACATCAAAAAAATTTTTTTTTCCACACAAAAAGTATGTTTTTCATATGTTGGAGCGATTTTCCAAACACAGGGAAGATATGTCTTTTGGTTCATTTGCATTTGAAAGAACCTCTTTTTTGTATTAGAGGTTCTCTCTCTCTACCGCAAATTATGTGTTTTTCAAACAAATATTGTGGTAAGCTGATGTAGCCATAATGGTCTGAATGTGGATGTGTTCTGTATTATATTAATTCTTGGCGTGGGTTGGTTTGGTGAAAGTTATTGCTTTTGTTGCTGCCAAAGATGAAAGAGAGTTTGTTTTCCGTTGCTGTTGTTTTTGGAACTTTTGGTGGGCTTTGAGGCTGCACTGGGAGCCCTTTAGAGAGAGGAGAGCCACCTCTTTCTATGTTTAATGTGCATTTTTTGTAATGTTCAACTCTAATGCTGAGAAAAGGGGAAAGGAGTACAGATTTTATTTTAGAATTAGTGTAGGAGTGGAACTTTTTTTCTTTTAAAATATAGTTTTGGAGGGAAAGAGTATTTAGAAAGGCAGAAACAGGTTTGTAATGAAGGAATTAAAATCAAGACCTTCTTGGTGAAAATAAGAAGTAAATGCAAAAATATTGCCTGCTATATACTCACTGATTTTGGTTAATAATTTTACTTTCTTAATTAAAAAAGGGAAGATCAGACTTGAATATCAACGGATGACACAGAAAAGTCAGATTAGAAAGCTGCTGGGATCTCAGAAATAGCAAGTTGGCAAAGGCAGCCCCTTTAAAACATCCGAGGACTGAGGTTATGAAACCACATGGCTTCACGTAGGAACAGTGCATCCTGGGCTAAGGCAGCTTAATTTTATTCAAGAATTTTAAGAGTAAAAAGGGGATTTATTTCTTTTCAAGAAAAGAACAGCCAGACAGGGATTATTGATCAGTCAGGGATTAAATATTTGCTGGAATACAAAGCATCACATATTATCAATGTGTAAATCAGACTAGCCAGCTATTCAGGGGATGTAAATGAAAAGACCACAGTTTCATAGGAAATCAAATGCATTCACACCTCTGCCCTTCATTCTCCATCTTTATGTCCCAGGAAGGGATGATAGAGGTGGGGCAGCATGTGAAATAAGACTTTAGCTGAGGGGCTGACCTTGTTCTTTTAACTTCTGTCCATCTGTTCTCACTGGGCAGCTGAAGCAGTGAGCAAACTCGGAGGGAAGGGACCTCAGGGAGACGAGGACGAAGAAGCCAGACCCCACCAGGGCCGTGATCTGCTTGCTCCCCATCCTGCGATTTCGACATAAGTAGAGGAGCTAAGTGGATGCATCTCAGTCCACTTTCTTCTGCTCTCGGGGTTTTGATTTAGTACCATTGCTGCCATTCTGCACCTGCCTCTGTTTTTCATAAGTAAAAGCCTCTCCAATGCATAGATGGTGGTTTATTTGATATAGATCGATCCCCAAGGAGATGGCCAAAGTAATTCAGGCTTGATTTGGTTTTTCCTTTCTTTCCTAACATGTGGTGTAGATCTTGATGGGTTTAATTGAAACAACAAATCCTTTCTGGGATGGGAGAGCACAGTTTTCCATGAATGTGTGTGTGTGTGTGTGTGTGTGTGTGTGTGTGTGTGTGTACGTGTGCACGCCACTTGCACTATGGGCTCTGGGACAGTGCTGCCTGGGAGGCTTTGCATGGCTGATGGCATTTGTCTGGACTCAAGGACCCTCTCACTGTCTTGCCTCTGTCTGTGTTAAGAGAGAGGAAACACACATTCTGGAGCATTCTATACCTCTTTTTTTTCCTGACTCCCCTGCATCCCTCTGCAACTTTGTTCCCCTTGTCATGGCCTGTGTTCTAAAGAATAGTATGGAAACCTATTGAGGCACAAAGGAAAATGAAAGGGTACGCATAGAGGCAGAGAACAAACAAAAACAGGCCTCTTCATGTTCACATCTGGATAAAATTTAGACTGTGACAAGGGAAAGTGAGTGGGAGGAAAAAAGAAAAAGTCTGACATCACATTGAAAAAAATGCATATAATTGACTTTCTAGAGGTTTTCTTGTCTCAAATGCTATGAATGTTTCTGTATCCTGCCCACACCCTACCTTCTGGGCTTGGGGAAGGCAAGCTTCATATCCTTATTTCACAGTGAAGCCTAGTGGCTCATCCAGAGCAGTGGCCGAGTTAGAACCAGCAGCCAGAGCCGTCAAGCTCCAGTTCAAGACTCTACCTATGCAATAATCAAGAGCAGTCTGGGCTGAGTTTCTGTATCTTGAAGTCAGTTTCCCCACTCACTTTGACATTTTAGATGATGGTAGTTATTTTGTGCAACAATTTCTCTAACTGAATCCCTTATAGGATGGTTTCTTAACTTGGAGAAGTGCTTGCAAATCTTTCAGGGATCTTTTGCCTCTTTCCTTTTATCTTACCTTCAACACTACTCATTACAAGAGATCAGGCCAGTGTTGACATTTTCCTTTGACAAATGATGAACATCAAAAGATTGAATGACTTGCTACCTGAGGTCAGGAAGAGGATGGGAGTTCAGGTTGCCCAACTCAGGATCTGAAGTTCTAGACCCACCTGAATACAGATGGGACCCTCTGGGCTTCCTGAGGTGTAGGGATAATACAATAGGAGGAGTTCCATGACTCATGAATGTAAGATGAGTGGTAGTGCCGGGAACTTTATCGTTAGTCCCGCAGTGAAGGAGAAAATTCAGGCTGGAAAAGTTATGTACATCACCCACAGTCACATTCAGGGCATTGGGGAGCTAGCTTTCAATCCTGACTGTGGGACCTCTAGGTATATGCCATATGGAGTAACGACAAAGCACGTGGCCTTTTAAATTATCCTATTTATTTATTTTTGTCTGTGCTGGGTTTTTGTTGCTTGTGGGGCTTCCTCTAGTTGCGGTTCACAGGCTTCTCGTTGCGGTGGCACCCTGTGGAGCACAGACTCTAGGGCTCAGTAGTTGCGGTGCAGGGGCTTAGTTTGTGTCACATGGGCTCAGTGTGCACGGACTTTTCTGAGTTTCTTTGTGTCTCTGTTTCCTTGTATGTAGATTGGGGGTATCTAGCACAGGGTTGGCCATGAGGATTATATGAGATGATGCTTCATGCAGAGTAAACCTTCCCGTGTTTTGAACGGTGCATGCTTTCATTGTTGTTCGTGTTCTGTGTTACCCCAGCTAAGTGTCAACTCTTCTGATTGGGATTCCTAATCCCTGGTGGCTCAGAAGGTAAAAAATCTGCTTGCAGTGCAGGATACCTGGGTTCGATTCCTGGGTTGGAAAGATCCCCAGGAGAAGGAAATGGCAACCCACTCCAGTATTCTCACTTGGAAAATTCCACGGGTAGAGGAGTCTTGTGGGCTAAAGTCCATAGTGTTGCAAAGAGTCAGATAGGACTGAACAGCTAGTCCTTTCACTTTCAATCAGCTCTTAGCCCAACTCCTAGATCTTCAGGATGGTTGTGATGGTGAGTTAGCATCATCAGATGAGTTAGGCATATTGACTAAAAACTCAAACTATGCTGAATGGCCCAAGGAGATAACTGAGATAAGAGCAGGGGTCTCCTTGGTCTCTGTTCAGGGACAGGCTGGAGGGAGGTCATTGTCTAAGAGGACCAGTGCTGTTGGGTAACATCTAGTTATCTCTGAGGGCCTTCAAATGCAGGCTCCTAGCATGGGAGGAATCTTCTATGAAGGGGAGAATGGATAGTTTGAGTTATTCTCAGACCATGGGTCTGGTAGGTATAGACAAATGAGGGAAGGCATACATACAGGCAAGCCATAGGATTGTCATGAGTTTGTTTTTCTCGGCCCTTCTGAACAGCACCAACTTGGCTGTTTACACTGATGGATGATCTGGACCCTGAAGCTCCTGGGGTTACCCTTGGCATTGTGTTATCAAGATCCCCCTAGAGAACTCAAGGGCTTGTTTCTGACCGAGCCAATGCTTTCTCATTGAGTATTCTCTGGATAGAGAAATGTAAATCCACCATCATGGCATGCATGCTTGCTCATTTGTGCCCAACGTTTTGCAACCCCACGGACTGTAGCCTGCCAGAACCAGGCAAGAATACTGAAGTGGGTTGCCATTTTCTTCTCCAGGGATTCTTCCTGAGCCAGGGATCGAACCCATGCCCCCTGCATCACCTGCATTGCAGGCAGATTCTTTACTGCTGAGCCTGGGAAGCTCCAGGTCCACCATCACAGGGCTGCAAAATGCAGTGGAGGGCAGGGCTATTTCCCTCAGAACATGTTCAGTCTAGCTGAATAGATGGTGCCTGTAAAGGGAAGCACAGACTAACAAAACAGGTATGGAGAAGCAGAAGCATGAAACAAGCTGTGGGAGCAGTGGAGGATGAGGAGAGGTGTAATCCTCTTAAGTTCTTTAGTTGTGTTCTCCTTCAGATGCCTCGCCATGACCTTCAGCCACTTGTCCTTGCTGGGAAGGGAAGGTGACTCCCAGGGGATTGCGTAGCTGGGTCTCAATTTCTTGAGCATCTGTTATATACCCAACACTAGATTTTATTTTACCAACAGTCTTCACAGTTCACAATATCCATGGGAAGCTTAAAGAGGAGGAAATCTGCCCTGAGGGGAGAAGTATATGGTTGGTCCTCTGTATCTGCATGTTCGGCATCCTTGGTTTCAACCAACCAGGGATTGTCTGCCAAGGTCAACTATACCAGCCTATTGTACATAAAGCTTAAACGTGTGGATTTAAAAAAAAAAATATTTAGTTAGATACGTGGCTGTGCTGGGTCTTAAGCAGCTTGCAAGGACACTTTAGTTGCAGCATGTGAACTCGTAGTTGCTACATGCAGGGTCTTAGTTCTCCTACCAGGGAATAAACCCATGCCCCCTGCATTGGGAGTGCAGAGTCTCAGCCACTGGACCAACAAAGAAGTCTCCACGTGTGGATTTTGGTACCTGTGGGAAGGTGGGGGTTCCTGGAACTGATACCCTGTGGATACCCAGGGCCAGCTGCACACCGCAAAAAGGGTTCATGTAACTGAACAACTGGGCACACTTTGTCTTGTGTAATCGGAAAGTGCCCACAAAGCATTTTAGGGGGAAAAAAGATGACTGTGGTCCAGTAGACTTGGCTATTGAGTAGTACTTCTCCAAGCTTCTTAGATGGAGGATACCTGTTTCTTGTCTAATTCTGGATCCATCACATGAGTTGTCCAGAGTTGGGCAAGTCTGGTCCCAGGAAGAGGTAGTGCTTCATGCTGTATGCACTGCCTGCCTTTGGGGAGCTGTTGAACAACAGATAGAAATTATCCCCCACCCCCTGCCTATAGTTAGATCCTTAAAATTTTGCAGCTTCAGAAATGAAGATCTCAGTCATTATTAGGTAGTATCATGTAGTTTAAAAACAGGATTGGAGTGGCATGACTGGGATTTGGGTCCTGACCCTGAAATCTTTCAGCTGTGTGACTTTGAGTCAGTTATTTCACTTCACAGGGCCTCAGTTTTCACATCTGAAAAGTGGAATGTAAGCAGGAATTCCTTCAGGTGGGAAGATCAACGGTTAAAGTGATTTAGAAAAATGTAGGCTGCTACGCAAGCATCTGCTTTACACCTATCCCCTGGCTGTTATCTCAGATTTCTAGTGTTTCACTTTTTTGCTTCTAAAAAGCCTTTCTACCTCACTTACTTAAATGGTAGGTGGCATGATTAACAGAGCTAGACAAACTGCTTTGAATCAGAGGACTAAAGACTATTTTTTTAAACAACAATGAAATAGAGTTGACATACAACATTGCATTAATTTCAGGTGTACAACATAGCGATTTGACATTTATATACATTGTGATATGATCAGCATGCCAAGTCTAGTTACCGTTTGTTACCATTTCAATTACTTTCTCATGAATTATTTTGTAACTAGAACTTTGTGCCTCTTATTCCGCTGCACTTATTTCACCCGTACCCCAACCCCTCTCTTCTCTGGAAATCATAGTTCTCTGTATCTATGAGTCTCTTTCTGTTTTCTTTGTTCATTTATTTTTTGTTTTTTAGATTACTCATGTAAGTGAAATCATCTGGTATTTACTTTGTCTTACTTCACTTAGTATAATACCCTCTAGGTCCATCCCTGTTGTTGCAAATGGTGAAAATTCATTCTTTTTTATGGCTGAGTTGTATTCCGTGTGTGTGTGTATCTCACATTTTCTTTGTCCATTCATCTATTGATGGACATTTCGTTTCCTTCCCCTGAAGTCTCTTTAATTGCCCAAATTAACTTTACATTTCCTAAATTAGTGGAAGACAAAAGACTTTGAAAAGACAGGACGACTATATAGAAAATGTAGCCAGAGCAACATTTGTTTGAGCATAAGAAGTTCCTGTATGCAAACTAGAAATTAACAACAAGTCAGCGTACCAGACAAATTGTTGACACATGCATATTTCCCCCAAACTCTCTGAGAAGATAGAACCACTACATCCATTAGGATGGCTACTTTAAAAAAATGACAAGTGTTGGCAAGGATGTGGAGAAACTGGAACCATGCTCACTTTTGGTAGAAATGTGAAATGGTTCAGCTGCTATGGAAAACAGTATAGCAGTTTCTCAAAAAGTCAAACGTAGAATTACCATTGTTGTTGTTGTTTAATCACTCAGTCATAACTGACTCTTTTGCGATCCCATGGACTGTAGCCTGCCAGGCTCTTCTGTCATGGGATTTTCCAGACAAGAATACTGGAGTGGGTTGCCATTTCCTTTTCAGGGGATCTTCCCAACCCAGGGATTAAACCCACGTCTCCTGCATTGGCAGGCAGGTTCTTTGCCGTTGAGCCACTAGGGCAGCTCTAGAATTACCATATGATACAGCAACTCCACTTCTGAGTGTGTAAGCAAAATAAGTAAAAGCAGGATCTCAAAGAGATATTTGTATAGCCATATTCACAGCAGTTTTATTCACAGGAGCCAAATGGTGGAGGCAACCCAAGTGACCATCAACAGATGAATGGATAAACAAAAAACAGTATATACACACAATAGAATATTATTCAATCTAAAAAAAAGGTGGAAATTCTGACACATGCTACTGCATGGATGAACCTTGAAGACATTATGTTGAGTGAAACAAATCAGACATAGAAAGACAAATATGGGTATACCTCAGTGATACTGGATATTAGGTTCCAGACCACTGCAGTAAAGTCATGATAGCAATAAAGCAAGTCACAAATTTTTTGGTTTCCTAGAGCATATGAAAGTTTTTATACTATACTATAGTTTATTAACTGTGAGATAGCATTATGTCTAAAAACAGTGTGCATATCTTAATTAAAAATATTTCTAAAAAATGCTAAGCAGCATCTGATTGTCCAGTCAGTCATAATCTTTTTTGCTGGTGGAAACCGTTGATGGCTGCTAAGTGATCAGGGTATAGTTCTGAAGATTGGGGTGACTGCGGGAATTTATTAAAGTTAAGACAACAGTGAAGCATGTCACGTAGACTGACTCTTCCTTCCATCAGTACTGCACGTAGAATGCAATGCTGTTTGATACCATTTTACCCACAGTAGAACTCCTTTCAAAATTGGAGTCAGTTCTCTCAAACCCTGCAGCTATTTTAGCATCTAAATTTATATAATATTTTAAATCCTTTGTTGTCATTTCAACAGTCTTCACCACATCTGTACCAGGAGTAGATATCATCTTAAGCATCCATTTTTATTTTTTTGCTCATCCACAGGAAGCAGCTCATCATCCCTGAAAATGTTATTATCAGATTACAGCAATTCGTTCACATCCTCAGGCTCCACATCTGATTCTAGTTCTCCTGCTCTTTCTACCACATCTTCAATTACTTCCTTCACTGAAGTCTTGATCCCCTCAAAGTTATCCAGGAGGGTTGGAATCAACTTCTTCTAAACTCCTATTAGTGTTGATATTTTGACCTCTTCCCATAAATTACAGAGGCTCTTTATGGCACTTTTTCCATTCCAAAAGGTATTCAATTTACTTTTCCCAGATCCATCAGAGGAATTACTATCTATTGCAGCTATAGCTTTATGAAATGTATTTCTTATATAATAAGACTTGAAAGTCAAAATGACTCCTTGACCCATGGGCTGCAGAATGGATGTTGTATGAACAGACATGAAAACAACATCAATCTCATTGTACATCTCCCTCAGAGCTCTGGGGTGACCAGGTGCGTAGTCAGTAAGCAGTAATATTTCAAAAGGAATATTTTTCCCGAGCAGTAGTTCTCAACCGTGGGCTTAAAGTTTTCAGTAAATGATGATACAAACACATTCTCTTATCCAGTCTTCTTTGTTTCATTTAAAAAGCACAGGCAGAGTGGAATTGACATAATTCTTAGGGTCCTAGGATTTTCAGAATAGTGAATGAGCACTGGCTTCAACTTAAGGTCACCAACTGAATTCATCCCTAACAAGAGAATCAGCCTGTCCTTTGAAGCTTTAATGCCAGGCATTGACTTCTCCTCTGTAGCTATGAAAGTCCTAGATGGCATCTTCCAAGAGAAGGCTGTTTTGTCCGCACTGAAAATCTGTTGTGTATTGTAGCCATCTTTATTGCCTTAGCTAGATCTTTTGGATCACTTGCTCCAGTTTTTATATGACCATTTGTTGCTTCATTTTGTAAAATACTTTGAGATTATGGAGTTGGCTTTTTGCCTTAAACCTCATGAATCACACTTTGCTATCATCAAATTTTTCTTCTGCAGCATCCTCACTTCTCTCAGCCTTCATAAAATTGAAGAGAATTAGGGCCTTTCTCTGGATGAGGCTTTGGCTTAAAGGAATGTTGTGAAGGGTTTGATATTCTATCCAAACCACTAAAACTTTCTTTAAACCAGCCATAAAGCTGTTTCACTTTCTTATCATTTGTTGTTCACTTTAGTAGCACTTTTAATTTCCTTCAAGAATGTTTACTTTGCATTTGCAACGTGGCTAACTTGGGCACAAGGGGCTTAGCTTTTTTTTTTTTTTTTAATAATTTTATTTATTTAGTTTTGGCTGTCTTCATTTGGGTCTTCATTGCTGTGTGGTTGTGGCGTGCAGGGGCTACTCTCTGGTTGCAATGCATGAGCTTCTCCTTGCAGTGGCTTCTCTTGTGGGAGCACAGGCTCTGGGGCACTTGGACTTCAGTAGTTGGGGCGCATGGGCTCAGTGATTATGGCTTCCAGGCTCCAGAGCACAGGCTCAGTGGTTGTGGTGCACAGGCTTAGCTGCTCCTCAGCATGTGGGATCTCCCTGGATCAGGGAGCAAACCCACGTCCTGTGTGTGCATTGGTAGGCCGATTCTTTATCACTGAGCCACCGGGGGAGCTCAGGCGCTTAGCTTTCGACATGTTTTCCTCACGAAACTTAATCAGTTCTAGTTTTTGATTTAAAGTGAGAGACGTGCAGCTCTTCTGTGAACACTTAGGGCCCACTCTAGGGTTATCAACTGGCCTAATTTCACTATTGTTGTGTCTCAGGAAATAGGAGCTTTCCCGGTGGCTCAGACAGTAAAAAATCTGCCTGCAGTGCAGGAGACCCAGGTTTGATTCCTGGGCTGGGAAGATCCCCTGGAGAAGGAAATGACAACCCACTCCAGTATTCTTGCCTGGAGAATTCCGTGGACAGAGGAGCCTGGAAGGCTATAGTCCAAGGGGTCACAAATAACTGGACATGACTGAGTGACTCACACAAACACACACGACAAGACAGAGTGAGATTGGGAACCGGTTGGTGATGCGGTCAGAAGGGATAGGAGGTTTATTGGTTAAATTTGCCTCTTATTTAGGTGCGCTTGGTGGCACCTCCAATTATAGTAGTAACGTCAGAGATCTCTGATCGTAGATCACTGTAACAAATATTGAATATGATCATAAGCAAAAAGTGAAATACTGTGAGAATCACCAAAATGTGACAGAGGCATTAAGTGAATAAATGCTGTTGGAAAAATGGTGCCAACAGACTTACTCAAGGCACCGTTGTTACAAACCCTCAATTTATAAATAACACAATGTATCTGTGAGGCCCAGTAAATGGAAACACAATAAAACTAAGAAAACGGGGTATGCTTCTGTTACATGATTCCGCTTACAGGAGGTCCCTGCCAAAGTCAAGTGCATAGAGACAAAGTAGAATGGTGGTTGCCAGCGGCTCGGATAGGGGAGAATGGCCAGATTTTCTTTAATGGGCACAAGAGCTTCAGTTGGGGAAGATGGAAATTTTTAGAGATGGATTGTGGTGATGGTTGCACAGTAATGTCAATGTGCTTAGTGTTACTAAGCTGTATATTAAAAACCGGTAAAGATGGTAGCATTTGTATTATGTGTGGTGGTGGTAGTTTAGTCACAGAGTCGTGTCCAGCTCTTTGCAACCCCATGGACTGTAGCCCGCCAGGCTCCTCTGTCCATGGGATTCTCCAGGCAAGAATACCGGAGTGGTTGCCATTTTCTTTTCTAGGGAATCTTCCCGACCGAGGGATTGAACCCGGGTCTCCTGCATTGCAGGCCCATTCCTTACCAACTGAGCTGCAAGGGGAAGGTATTTTAGTGCAATTACAAAATTGAGAATATAAAAAATTCAGTCTATTAGATAATTGTGAGGGCTGAGACACTGAAAGTGCTTCATTACTAAAATTCAGCTGCATATGAGGAAGAAGGTTAGGCTCAAACTGAGAAGAAAAAGAGAGTAATATCATTCAATAAATGCAGTTTGTGGAAGTAAAAAAAAAAAAAAAAAAAACAAGGGAACAGATACAGGAGAAAAATAGGCTCTTGGAACAGAGCAATGGAAATTCCAGAATTTCTCTCCATGAGGTGCTTAGGCATAGGGTTTTGTTTTGACACTGTGTTCACATAGCAAGCATGTCACTTTAACATAGGCTATTTATTTGGGGTGGCATTTGGTAGCTGATACGTGGAGATAGCAAAAGCCCTTCTGACCTTCCTATTTTTGGTGGATCCTGAACTTTCTCTCAGATTAAATTTTCATCAGCCCTCACCTTTGTGAGCGATCTGTGGTGAGAAGACTTGGAGAACTCAAGAGCAGTGGAAAAGCTACTCAATAATCAGGCTGAGGGAGGGAGGAAAAATAACTAGCACCCTTCTATGCCTATTTATGTGTATTATCCAGTTAATCCTCTTAGTTGCCTGTAAGGTAGATCTCATGTTGGCATTTTATAAAAGCGACTTTCTTAAGATCCTTTTGCTGCTGAGTGGTGAAGCCAGGACTGGAACCCAAGTCCGAGACAGCCTAAAGCTTATTCCGTTGCATCACCCTTCAGGCTTTAGGAATTATTTCCTTAGTTAACGATCTAGGTGATCCCTCCCTGGCTTTGCTGTCAGCGGCCAGAGAGATGTCTTCCTGGAATAGATACAGATCTCACACACTCTGCTTAGGGCCATCCAGGAGGCCCCCAGCACTAGCATTCACGATCTGGACATCGTTTCTAATTTTCACAAATACTGGCAAAGCAACCTTTAGCATCCCTGAGGCAAAAAGCTCCAGATGCACAGGTGTCTGGGATGCGTCTTTTCTGAGGTGCTGTTTTGGGTTCAGGTGTTGGGATGAATGAACCCACAGAGCACCCGCCCCTCCCTGGCAGGCTGCTCTTGGACTCCTTTGTTTGGTTTATGTATAGCCATCAATGCATCATTCCTTCTGCTTCAGCTGTTTGAGAATCCCATCTTCTCTATTGATTTCCCACAGAACGTTTACTGCTCTCCAAGGTGTGACCTGTACCTCTAGCTAATTTATTTCTGTCATGGCTGTAGGATTTAGGAATGAGGGGGGAGGGGAGCGAGGGAGGGGAGCGTGGGCTTGAGGGGAAAGAGGGAGGGTGGCGAGAGAGCAGCGCGTCCAAGATGTGGGAAATAAATTCAGCCCTGGACCCCCCGACAGGCAGGCCCGCAGCTCCGGAAGGCAGGCACAGCAACAAGGAGACTTTGCTTGAAAATCTGCTCAGTAAGATGGAGGCTGCAGCCACGGGGTTTCAGGAGGCCGGGAATGATAGCAGGGCCCCATGGGGATGGAAGAGCAAGGGAAGAATGTGTTTGGAAATAATCTCTTGCCTGTTCAGGAGCCAGTCACCCTATTGAGCAGGATGTGGTAGGTTTTTTTTTTTTTTTTTTTCTCTTTTAACGAAATGATGGAAAACTCTTCTGCGGGGGTGGTTGGGGGGCGACTGGTGAAGTCCTATTCTCTTCTTTATGAGATTTTCAACAGCAGGGCATTCCTGTGTCAGTCCTGGCACCGTGATTACAGTGACTGACATGTGCAATATTAAATCGAACCACGTTAACATAAACCTCCCTTCCCCTCCGTGCCTAGAACAGACTGAGTTACCCTTTCCATGGTCTGATTTTGCTAGATAACTGTTTGAATGCCCGCTTCATTTTTTTCTTCCTCATGAAAATAGCTTATATCTTCTTAGAAATTCTAGTTATAAACTTATACAAGGAAGGATGTTGGTTATTTATTACTTTCACCTAGATGGAGACACGTTTGTGAAGTGAGTGGATGTGTTACATGTGAAGGGTGTTTTAAAGTTTTCAAAATTTTTTTAATATACTTTATTTCATTTCCATAACAATTATTATTCTCATAGTTGTAGAAATGCTGGCCTTTTAGCCCAGCTAAGATCACATGGCTAATAAACAGCAAATGCAGAGTCTAGGGTTTCTGGCTCCAGATTCAGGTTGCAGTACACAACACCCCAGAAATGTGGGGTCACTTTTTTCTACCAAGACCACCCCCTGAAAAGCAGAAGCTGGAGAGTAAGAGGCACATGAGTCAAAATTTGCCCCCCCTCTTAGAAAGGTATTGATGGAATGAATTTGAATTAAACCAAACATGTACCCTTCTAAGCTTCCACTCATATGTTTTATGCCTAAGGTCAGTCCATCTGAAGTGTAAAAAAGCCTTAAGAAGCAGGGCAAAAATCACTGGTGAATATTTTCTCCCTTCTTCCCATATAGCAGTCTCCAGTCCCACCCCAACTCATATACAGATTCTTTGTCATCCTTTACAGGGAGTAAAATAAAACAAGTCATCATTACCACTTTATGTACCACCGACCATTATAGTGCACTCTGGGCTGAGCATTAGAATAGCAGTTATTTGTGAGGCTGGCTAGTGGAGTTTACGCTTATACATCCTGGGCACTCTGTGACCCACTCCGTTTTCCTGGTGTGATGTATGGAGGGGCTTCTGGGATGTTAGTAGGAGAGCAGGATGGCGGGGTTGGTGGATTGGCGGGACTTTCACAACCTGGACCTACTCTAACTGGAACTGTCTAACTCTGGGAGAAGAGTAGCCCATTTCATCTTCCCTGTAGCTAGATAAACCGTGTGCCACCTCAGAGTCTAACAGAGCCTCCTTAAAGATTTATTTGATTTTTAGAAACAAAGCATGACAGTATTATGGAAAAGATTTATATCCTGAGTGTCTGTCATGAAGAAGGGATCGTCTTGTGGATAAATAAAAGTGCCCCCCTGGTGGCTCAGACGGTAAAGAATCTGCCTGCAATGCAGGAGACCTGGGTTCAATCCCTGGGTCAGGAAGATCCCCTGGAGAAGGGAAAGGCAACCCACTTCAGAATTCTTGCCTGGAGAATCCCTTGGACAGAGGAGCCTGGTGGGCTACAGTCCATGGGGTCTCAAAGAGTTGGACATGACTGGGTGACTAAAACACTTTCACATCCAATGTGTAGGAATTAAATATTACTGTGAACATCCCTGTAATAACTGAAGTTATTTTGGTTTGAAAAGATCAGGACTTTGAAAAGAAATGTGTACATTTTCTTTGTAGTCAGCAAACTATATTCCTGCTATCTCTGAGGTAACCTTCATCTCAGGACTCAGGATTTGAGAAGGGATGAGTAAGGCAGAAAGTAAGAAATGCTCAGAAGAAGATCATACTTGCTTCCACATCAACATTGTGTGATATATTTTGCTGTTTCTCTCACCTGGAGCAATTTTTATTTCTACTCTTTTCCTTTTTGCAGACTGACCTAGGGTGATTCAAAAAGACTGAATTTTGAGTCCTGTTTCCACAAATTAAATTGTGTGCTGCGTGGCTAGAGAGTTTAAACTCTCATGATCAATTTCTGCAAGGGTAGAATGGATATGTTAATATCGATCCTAACTCACCAGGTTGTCATGTGGACCTCAGGTAACAATGGGTGGTGAAGTGTTTTGTAAACTTGAAAGCATGGTACAGGAAAGAATTTACCCTCTATTATTTTGAGTTCTCAAAATGTATACACAGGGGCTTCCCTGGAGGTCCAGTGGTTACGACTGCGTGCTTGCATTGCAGGTGGCATGGATTTGAGCCCTGGTTAGGGACACAAGATCCCGTGTGCTGCACAGTGATTAAAAAAAAAATATGTGCAATCAGTATTGTCTCCATTATCTGTGTGATCATGGTGGTGAAATGGCATGGCATCCAGAGTATCATTATTTAGCATTAGTCTCTGTGGGGCTATGATTTGGAAGCAGCCTACAGCTCACTCAGTTCACTTCAGTTCAGTCGGTCAGTCGTGTCCGACTCTTTGCAACCCCATGGACTGCAGCACACCAGGCCTCCCTGTCCATCACCAACTCCCAGAGCTTGTTCAAACTCATGTTCATAGAGTTAGTGATGCCATCCAACCATCTCATCCTCTGTTGTTCCCTACTCCTCCTGCCTTCAGTCTTTCCCAGCATCAGGGTCTTTTCCAATGAGTCAGCTCTTCACATCAGGTGGTCAAAATATTGGAGCTACAGCTTCAGCATCAGTCCTTCCAATGAATATTCAGGACTGATTTCCTTTAGGATTGACTGGTTTGATCTCCCTGCAGTCCAAGAGACTCTCAAGAGTCTTCTCCAACACCACAGTTCAAAAGCATCAACTTTTTGGTGCTCAACTTTGTTTATAGTCCAGCTCTCACATCCATACATGACTACTGGAAAACCCATAGCTTTGACTAGACTACAGTTCACTACTAAATATGAACTATAAGCTTTGTCCTTTCTTGGCGTTACCTCTCCTCATATTTTCTAAATATCCTGCCACTTTGCTTTGAGAGTTCATGCAACCCTCATAAACGCTTCTGTTTATCTTTGGAGGTTTGCCTGGGAAGATCTTTAGTTTAAATCTCATCAGTGGAATTCCATCTCACTTCTCTTGGAGTTTGCACAGGTATTGGAGCACAGTGGGGTGGGGTGGGCTGGGCAGGATGCAGAGAGAACCACTGCTGCAAGGGGAGGCTGAATTTCAGACACCTCCATTCTCAACTTGGAATGGTTTTTCTAATAAAAATTAAGAACACATACATTTTAAGTCTGATAACTCAATGGAGTTCTACCATGTGATGGATTAGCTAGTTGGTAGACTAATATGAGACTCTACAAACCGTTTATACAATTGTGTATTTGGGAAAATGCTTTGTGAATTACAAGGGCTGACTGACAAATGTATATTTAGAGCTAAACTTAGTTGTGACTTGAGGCCTTTCTTGTCCTGAATATGAGAACCTTTCTTCCAAATGTATTTTGTAGACCTATTTTATACTCAATGTTGTGAGTAGTGACTGGGTTAGTGTGAGTAGCTGGATGAATGCTGATGCTGGGGTGGACGGAAAGGGAAGGGTCCCATCCTGGTTCTGTCATTTGCCAGCTGTGACACTGGACAGCTACTTATGCTCTTTATTTCTCAGTTTCCTCACCTACAAAATAAAGATGTTGATAATAGAACTCAATTCCCAGGGTGGTTATTGTTAGAAATGCATCATAGGAAGAAAAAAAAAAACAGTTTGGGGAGGGTGGGATGAATTGGGAGCTTGGGGTTGACATATATACACTATTGATACCATGTATAAAATAGATAACTAGTGAGAACTTACTGTATAGCTCAGGGAATTCTACTTAAGGGTCTTCGGTGTCCTAAATGGGAAGGAAATCCAGAAGAGAGGGTACATATGTATACAGATAGCAGATTCACTTTACAGTAGAAACTAACAGCGTTGTAAAGCAACTGTACTCCAGTAAAAATTAATTAGAGATTAAAAATTAAAAATTAATTAAAAATTAAAAAGAGAAAACTACAGCTTGTACGAAGAGAGTTGTTATCCTGACTTCACGCAATATTCAGAGAGCTTTCCATTTTGTTGAACAGATGATGACTGGCTTCGGAGTGAGGACTCTTAAGAGTATGTTCATTGATAGTAGGGAGCTCATAAATCACCGTGGATGCTTTAGGTGCACAAAGGAGTTGACTGAACTGGTATATACATATGATGGAATCGTCATTATTTTTTCTCTCAGTTGTGTCTGACTCTTTGTGACCCCACAGACTGAAGCCCCCAGGCTCCTCTGTCCATGGGTTTCCCGGGCAAGAATACTGGAGTGGGTTGCTATTTCCTTCTCCAGATCTTCCTGACCCAGGGATCAAACCACATCTCCTGCACTGGCAGGGGGATTCTTACTGCTAAGCCACTAGAGAAGCCCTTACAGTGAAATGTTATTCAACCATAAAAAGAAACGTGACAGTGATACACGCTACCAGTGTGGATAAACCGTGAGAATATTATACTAAGTGGAAGTCAGTCTCCGAAGCTTCCCTATTATATGGTTCCATATGTACGAAATGTCCAGAATGGGTGAATCTGCAGAAGCAAAAGCAGATTGGTGGTTGCCAGGGGCTGAGAGGTAACAGAGTGGTATGAGATTTTCTTTGGAGATGATAACAATGTTTTAGAATGAGATAGAGGTGATGGTTACACAGTACAGTGAATGTACCAAATATCACTGAATTTAAAATGGTTAATTTTATGTGCAGTTTTAAAAAATGCTATGGAAGAAGAAAGCCACCTAAATAAGTTGACTGTCTAGGAAGACTTCCTGACCATAATTTATGTACCCTTGGTCATTTGCTGAGTCTGTGAAGACAGTCTGTTTTATTTCCTTACAATTTTTTTTTTTTTTTTTTTTTTTTTTTTGCCTTTTGTAGTTCCATCTTAAGACCTTGGTTTTCTGTCCCTCCGTGAAGACTCAGTTTCTGTTTGAGTCACTTCTTTCATTCACTTCCTGACTCACTCATTCACCTGCTGTCCAGGAGAATGACAATTAATAGGTGATCTGGGACAGATGACAGCTGGCCCTGCTGTGTAACCTTGGCAAGCGTCTTAACTTCTCTGGTCTTAGGGAGATATGAACGAGATCTTTTCTTGGGATTCTTTCAGTTTTAAATTTCTAGGTTTAAGAAATAAGGAATGCATTATTTGGGTTACTTTAAATAGTCTGTCAGCTAAAGTCTCCGATTCTTTTACTTTGAATTCACTTATCAATCTAGCTAGCTAGACAGACAGAAAAAAAATAAATTACAGTTAGAATGAGCCTCCTCTTTTTCATTAGACCTCAGTAACGAGGAGAATATTCATCTCCATGTTTGGGGTAAAACTTCTTTGACCACGGGAAACCTTTCTTCGTGTTTTTTTTTTTAAGATTAAAAATGCCCAAGGCATGAAACTGATCTACTTTTCTTAAGGTTTGAAAAGCATCAAAAAAGATTTTTTTCTCTTTAATTATAATATATTACAGAAAACAGACACTGCAATAACTTAATAGCCCATCAAAACACTATCTTCAAGGGTCATTTAGTATTTCCATGATAAATCGCTATTTTTAGAAGCTTATGTAACCAAACAAAGAATGTGTTCTTGGCTATGGCCATGAAGACAAGTTATTATCGTGGGAGGGACAAAGGAATCTGAGAGGCTCATGAGAGACGGAGCCAACTGCAGGGAATAGTTTATAGAGTGCCCTTTCTTCTGGGTCTCCAGTTTCTGCAAGCAGGATAACTCAGTGCCTCTCAGAGCCATTTTCACTTTTGAAGTGCTCTTTCACCATTAGCTAATAAATACTCACCAATGAATTTTCCTCCACATCTTGGAAGTTGGGGGAAAAAGAAAATCGCTATCTTGTAAGTATTATTCCCCATGGGGTCTCCCTTCTCATGCTCCTAATGGAAATAAATAAATTATACCTACTCTTCTGAAAGGGCCAAAGACCACCATTCTTTCCATAGAGAGCACCTGGAAATTTGCATCAGATTTTAATGATCTTCAGTAACTACCTCACTGTCATAGCAGAGGGAATGTCTGTCTCCCATTATCACGCTCTATTCTCATGAGGACAGTTGAGTGGAAAGATGGTTTGGGGGATCTTCTCAGGGAGCTGTGTGTATAGAGTTGAGCTAAGGGAAGGTGGGGTCTGAGCATGGGTTTCCAGTGGACTTCATATCTCCAATTTCTAGAGTCAAAAAGTTACGGTTTTGGAATTTTCTGTTCTTTTGTATTATCTATGTTTCTCCTCCCCTATATCAACTTCATTCCATTTAGACTTGGCTTTGAGTTTCAGTTTCTGCTGTGGTGAATTGCACCACACATACTTAAAGCTGCTCCAAGACTTTTCTAGTAGCTGCACGTGGGTTTTGAGGAAGACAATTTGATTTATAGCATGAGCTATGTCTTACTGGGTTTCTGTTGTCTTATGGTCTAAAGTAATGCTACCCAACAGACATAGAATACAAACCACACCATGAGCCATTTATAATTTTAAAGTTTATGGTAACTATGTTAAAAAAGTGAAAATAAAGAGGTGAAATTAATTTTGATAATATATTTTACTTAATCCAGCATATTCAAAAGTTTATTACTTCCATGTCTAATCAGTATAAAAGTTAATGAGATATTTGACATTTTAAAAACCAAACTGATGAATTCTTTTTTTTTTTTTTTTTTTGTGGTTAAAAAATCTTTATTTGAACTGCCCCATTCACCATTATTGGTCACTCTGTTATCCATGAAACTCATTTTTTTTTTTTTCATGGCAGTTGTGATACCATTCTCTTTTTTTGAACTGTATACTCAATATTTTTACTATTTTAATTTTATTGAAGTATAGTTGTGTTACCAAAATGATGAATTCTGATGTGTCTTTTATACTGACAATATCTTATACAACCATCTCAATTTGAACTAGCTATATTTCATGTGTCTTATAGCTACAGTATTGGACAGCATGTAGTCATAGTAGATGATATTTTAACAAATATTTAAAAATTAGAAGTAGTTCTGAATTATTTATTACACACTGAAGCTCTGATATAAATTGCTGTAAGTTTTGTCTTCAGGGCTTTCTCTTTATAAAGTAACCCTTTTATTTTTTCAGGAATGGGGGGATGTTAGAAGGTTCTAGTGTTTATCTGCAGGAAAGGGGTTAATGTGTGTTCTCTCAAACCTACCATTCATTCTGGAATTAAGATAGCATCAGTGAATTATGATCCCATCTTCCCTATTTTGCTTTATGTTTTGCTGTACCTTGACCTCAGAACTACCTATGAGCCAAGAAATGCCAAGACTGTTGATTTTAGACTGAGGTTAGGATTTGGCCGTGTTTGGCTGGAGCCCGTCTTACATTGTTGCTGTGCTTGAAGGGATTTCCACACACAGTCTTAGTTTTTTCGTGCTGTCATCCTCCAAAGTAATTTTCTGTGCTTGCTTTTTTCCTTTTTTTTAATGAATATGAACTTTATTTTTTAAAAAGTGTAAAAATGATTTTATTTATTTTTATTTCTGGTTGCACTGGGTCTACATTGCTTTGCTCTCCCAAGTTGTGGCGAGAGGGGGCTACTCTTTGTTGTGGGGTGCAGGCTTCTCATTGTGAAACTTCTCTTTTTGTGGAACACAGGCTCTAGGCAAGCAGGCTCAGTAGTTGTGGCCATGGGCTTAGTTGCCCTGTGGTATGTGGAATCTTCCTGGGCCTGGGATTGAACCCACGTCCTCTGCATCGACAGGAGGATTCCCATCCACTGTGCTACCAAGGAAGTCCCTTCTGTGGTTTTTATGTGGTTGCATTCTCATAACAAACAAGTATACTTTTTATACTTGTAGCTTCTCACCTTAACTGAAGGAATTCCGGTGGGCAGCAGCCACAACCAAAGGAGGCAGAGACGCTAAGGTGGCTAGAAATCACTTCCCAAAGGCTGGGCATCCCCATTTTTGAGCCAGGTGTCTCATTCTGAGGCAGAGGGATATCACAAATAATTGGTCTGTCTGTCATTCCATTGGCTCGAACTTCAGCCATTGGCATTTCCATCCGTCTACATAAGAATGATGGTTAATGGCGATAACTATTTATCCTTGAACATCAACAAGGAACTGTGGTGGGTGTGACGAGAAGCGAAATGGAGGTGGCATCCTCCCTGCCCCTGAAGAGCTTGGCCTGATCGTGAAGAAGAGATGCCACAGGGAGTTCTAGTTGAGGTCCTCAAGTGTTGGAGCCGAGGTATCAACAGGGTACGAGGTGACCCTGAGGTCCTGAACAGGGGTTCCCAGCCTCCAGAATCTAATGCCTGATGATCTGAGGAGGAGTTGATGTAACAGTAATACAAATAAAGTGCATAATCAATGTAATGTGCTTGAATAATTCCCATGCCCCTGCCCTGGTCCTCAGGAAAATTGTCTTCCACAAAAATGGTCCCTGGTGCCAAAAAGGTTGGGGATCACTGCTGTCAGATACAGTGAACAAGCATTTATTAAGGACTGTTTCATGCCAGGAGACTGACTAGGTGTCAGTGACAATTAAGGTGAGGACAGTCTTTTTCCTACCAATATCCTAATCTACTGTGAGATAAGGGTGAAAAAACCACCTTCAGTGCCATGTGAGGTGTGATATAATGGAGGAACAGAACTACAGAAAGACGGAGGAAGCAGAGAATAAGAATCCAGTCTAAGCTGCGGTCACGTCTTCAGAGGTAAGGGTGATGGGGCTGGCTTTCAAAACAGGAGTTCACGGGCAGGAAAGGGAGATGGAAGCAGCCTGAAGAGAAAGGGGTAGGAGGGAAGGTTGAAGGTGGTTCTGGAGCTGGTGAGCCCTGGAGAAAAGTCACACCTGGGCACATTGTGATCTCAATTGTCTTAGGACGTTTGATTCAAATGCTGCTTGTGTTATGTTCATGGATGTTGAAAAAATTAAAAGTTCCTAAGGATGGATAATTTATTTTTTCATGATTATTTAAAAAGTACCACATCAATGACTGTTTTGATTTAATGGCTATAATAGTGAGGATCCATGTCATGGTGGTTAAGAGCAGATTCTGGAAGTTGAAGTGTATAGATTCACATCCCAGCTCTGCCACTTAAAACTGTGCCATTTAGCCCCTCTGTCCTTCAGTGTCTTCATCTGTAATAGGAGAAATAATAATAGCACCTCCCTCAAAGATTGTTCTTAGTCATGAGTTAAGATTTTGGAAGGGCATAGAAGAGTGTCTGCTTCAATATAAGTATCCTAAACGCTTGTTAAATGAAGGCACTACACAAAGTTCTAGCGGCTGATGATGACAAAGAGTTTTCTGGGTGAGTGGTGTGTGATCAGGACATTGTGTATGTGTGTGTATGGTTTTTCCTGTGGTCATGTATGGATGTGAGAGTTGGACTGTGAAGAAGGCTGAGCACCAAAGAATTGATGCTTTTGAACTGTGGTGTTGGAGAAGACTCTTGAGAGTCCCTTGGACTGCAAGGAGATCCAACCAGTCCATTCTGAAGGAGATCAGCCCTGGGATTTCTTTGAAAGGAATGATGCTAAAGCTGAAAGTCCAGTACTTTGGCCACCTCATGTGAAGAGTTGACTCATTGGAAAAGACTGATGCTGGGAGGGATTGGGGGCAGGAGGAGAAGGGGACGACAGAGGATGAGATGGCTGGATGGCATCACTGACTCGATGGATGTGAGTCTCAGTGAACTCCGGGAGTTGGTGATGGACAGGGAGGCCTGGCGTGCTGCGATTCATGGGGTCGCAAAGAGTCGGACATGACTGAGCGACTGAACTGAACTGAACTGTGTGTGTGTTTGATAGAGTGAATTTTTTGTCGTCCACCTGGTCTGAATTCATCCATGATGTTCACTGACATGAACAACGATTGCAATAGGCAGCCCTGACCTGGGATTGTACGTGTTTTATATTTTACTTTAGCCTGTGCTAAAAACACTTTTAGTTCAGAATATCTAAATGATCCACTTCAAAAAAACTTGCCTATAAAATATTCAAAATGCAGCTCTCTTCTTAGAGAATACGTGAGAATATGTATACATCAGTTCTGGATCATACATGAAAATAGCACTTTTGCAAGTAAAAGCAGAACCATGTCATGTCTCAATGATTGATTTGCACTCATAAAATTGACAAGAAAAATTACAAATAGGCATAAAAGTAAAGAGAACGGTGTAGTGACCCCTCATGTACCCAATATTTAGATTTTAGCTCTTCTTTTGGGGGGTAGTATTTTAAAGTAAATCCCAGAAAACATGACATTTGAAACCATTAAATGTTAGATTAGAAATTTTGAAAGTTTGCTTTCTTATACAGCCACATTATCCAAAGCAATAATTTTTTTGATACATCCCATCTATAGTCAAAATTCCCCACCTGCCCCCAAATGGCTTTATAGAGAGTTTACTTGAATCAAGATACAAACAAGACCTACCCAGGGTATTTGGTTTTCAAGACCCGTATGTTTCTGTTCATCTTGGATGGTCTAGATCTCTACATTAGTTTGAGAGTGTCTTTGTGCGATGGCCTCCAGGTCAGAGACCTAGTTGACACCAGGTGACGGACATGACCAAGTTTGTCTTAAGTAGAAATACTTCTGTCAACAAAGTTAAATTATAATTCTCTCATGATCAGCTTTAAAAATTTTATTTATCTATTTATGGCTCTGCTGGGTCTTGGTTGCTACGCACGCGCTTTCTCTAGTTGCAGCGAGTGGGGGATGCTTTTGTTGTGGTGCACAGATCTGTCACTGCAGCAGCTTCTCGTTGCAGAGCATGGGCTCTAGAGCACGGGCTCAGTGGTCGTGGTGTGCATGCTCTGTGGCATGTGGGATCTTTCCAGACCCGGGCTTCCAGACCAGGGCATTGGCATTGTCCCCTGCATTGGCAGGCAGATTCTTCACCACTGGACCACCAGGAAAGTCCCTTACAGTCAGTTTTAATGTCAACTGTAAGTATTGTAGGCAGGGGACCAGGGACCAGGAATGAATGAGACAGGATCCCTGGGCTCAGCAATCAGGCAGAATTTCTGCTCTTTGACCTATCAGAGGATAAGATCTTGAGGGCGAGTGGGGAGTGTGGCTGCCCTCATACAGTGCTGCAGATTCCTGCTTATGGCTTTTCTTTGCATCAGATGACTGAGAAGGCTGGAATTTACAGCTCAGTGGGAAAGGTTCCCTGGTGATTAGAGACAGGAGGTCTGGGGTCTGCCCTCCATCCTAACACACTCTGTCCTTGGGACGCACTGTCAGATGTTTCCTTCCTCCATGAGTCTATGTTGTGTTGAGCCTCCACACATATGCCAAACCCTGGATAGCATTTGAGAGAGAGTTAATATTTCCCAGGAAGTGGCATTGTAAAAAAAGCACATGAAATATTAATATTTCCCCTCTTAGGTCTTGGCTTTATGTATGCCTCCCTTCTTCTAATTTGGAAGGAATTGCTGAAGGTGGTAAATTTGCTGGGAAGAAAGGAGAAAGCTCCCCCTGCCCATCCCTTCTCAGGAATATGTACATTAGGGAGAAAGCATGTTCCAGACACCAGAGGTGGACCAGGAGAATGTGGAGAGGAGACAGGGGGTGGTGAAAGCCAGGTCTGAGAACTGGAAGGAACTGGTATTGAGTTCTTCCCTAGTCACTGAGCAGATGTTTTAACTTGAGCAAGTTTCTGAACTTCCTTGAAATCCATTTTCTAATCTGTAAAATGGGTAGTATGATGCCATTTCCATATGGTCTGTTTTGAAGATGAAATAAAAGATTATGTTGTTCAGTTGCTAAGTTGTGTCTGACTCTTTACAACCCCATGGACTGCAGCACGCCAGGCTTCCCTGACCTTCACCATCTCCTAGAGTTTGCTTAAACTCCCATTTATTGAGTCGATGATGCCATCCATCTCATTCTCTGTTGTCCCCTTCTTCTCTTGCCTTCAGGGTCTTTTCCAATGAGTTGGCTCTTCCCATCAAATGTCCAGAGTACTGGAATTTCAGCTTCAGCATCAGTCCTTCCAATGAATATCCAGGGTTGATTACCTTTAGGATTGACTGGTTTGATCTCCTTGCTGTCCAAGGGACTCTCAAGAGTCTTCTCCAACACCACAGTTCAAAGGCATCAATTCTTTGGCCCTCAGCCTTCTTCATGGTCCGACTCTCATATGACTACTGGAAAAAATAATAGCTTTCACTGTATGGGCCTTTGATGGCAAAGTGATACCTCTGCTTTTTAATGTGCTGTCTAGGTTGGTCATAGCTTTTCTTCCAAGGGGCAAGTGTCTTTTAATTTCATGGCTATAGTCGCCAACTGCAGTGATTTTAAATAAAGTCTGTCACTGCCTCTATTTTTTCCACATCTATTTGCCATGAAGTGATGGGACAAGATGCTATGATCTTAGTTTTCTGAATGTTGAGTTTTAAGCCTTCTTTTCATTCTCCTCTTTCACCTTCTTCAAGAGGCTCTTTAGTTCCTCTTCACCTTCTGCCATTAGAGTGATATCTTCTGCATATCTGAGGAGGTTGATATTTCTCCTGGCAGTCTTGATTCCAGCTTATGATTCATCCAGCCCAGCATTTCACATGACGTACTCTGTATATGAATTAAATAAGCAGGGTGACAATATACAACCTTGACATACTCTTTCCCAATTTTGAACCAGTCTGTTGTTTTATGTCTGGTTATAAATTGCCTCTTGAGCTGCATACAGGTTTCCCAGAAAGCAGGTTAAGTGGCCTAGTATTCCCATATCTTTGGGAATGTATACCATAAAACTCTGAAGCCATTCATTTTTAGTCTGAAAAAGACTTGGAAATGAACACTTTCAGAATCATTACATTTCTCCCAATAGAGAAGACACTCCCCTACCTCCTCCCTGGCCCCCACCACCCAGACCCACACATGCATGCTTGCCAGGTCGCTCATTTGCAACTCTTTGTGACCATATGGACTGTAGCCTACCAGGCTCCTCTGTCCAAGGGATTCTCCAGGCAAGAATACTGGAGTGGGTTGCCATTTTCTCCTCCAGGGGATCTTCCTGACCCAGGGATTGAATCCATGTCTCCTGGATTGCAGCCAGATTCTTTACCATTAGCGCCAATGAAACACCCGTACGCTTTCTGTCTATGCATATGCATACCACGTAGACTCACTTCTGTTCACTTTTTGGTCCTCTGATCTTTGTTATCTAGGTTAGAAGAAGTAGTTAGGGAAAGTGAATTGAAAGTTGTATGTTACAGGTTTAGGCCTTAAAAGATGGCTTATCATCGGAGAAATATATCCTTTCTTCTGGGATGCCTGTAGTATTATTTGTGTGGGGGGACAAGTCCCCCTTCTCCTTTCCAACTCTACCTCTTTAAGTTTCATCCATTATCTCATTTATTGAAATGAACTTCATTTGGGAATGAGAAAGTTTTGGCATAGCTAGGAGCTTTTAATGGAAATATGAGAGAAGACATCTCTGACATATATAATATGTTCAATATGTTTCCATATATTGCACAATCTCTGATGTGTTACCCAAGATTCATAATGACAGATGGGCTGAGTAGAAGCAGGAGCACTCCCCAAGTGGGAATGTCTTTAGAAACCAGCACTCCTTCCAAGGTGCTTTGAGCTATTCTGAGCAATTGGGGTTCAACACATTCACCCCCAGCCAGAGCAGGTTCTGCCAACACACTGCCTGTGGGAGCTTTGTTGCCTAGCATTTTGCTCCAAACAAGAGTCAAGCCAGGCAGCAGAGTCTTAGAGAAACCTAGAGCCAGAGGATTGAGTTCCTGTTTTCAGCTGTGTGACAAGTTACTTGACTTCTTTCAACTTGTGATTCTTCAGCCATATAATGGGGATGAGAAGTAGTTTCTGTCCATTTTCCAGCTATGAAATAAGTGATGAGAAATTTTTGAGAGAATGGTGGAGGTTATGAAAGTCTTGATGTTCTTTGCAGCTATCCTTTTTACACATTTAGAGTGGAAATATTGGGCTGCCCAGATGGTGCTGGTGGTAAAGAATCCATCTGCCAAGCAGGAGACACAAGAGACGCAGGTTCAATACCTGGGTGGAAGAGATCCTCTGGAGAAGGAAATAGCAACACACCCCGGTATTCTTGCTTGGAAAATCCCATGGACAGAGAAGCTACAGTCCATGCGTGGGGTTGCAAAGAGTCAGACATGACTGAGCACACAGCAGAGTGGAAGTAATTAGGAGGGACGTTTCTTTCTTGTCTTGTTTGACTCTAATCTGATCATTTGATGACTCAAGATTTCCTCAAATGCAAACCGCACATTCTAGAGTAATGCAAAATTTTATTTTGGGGTGAGAGAGATGAGAAGTAAAGAGATTTGGCCATATAATGTGGAGTTAAGAAAATTGTAAAAACACCTAAATGAAAATATAGGGTCAGAACAATAGCTGTACAGTCATTTGCAATGTTTTCCTGTATAGTCATTCTAAAAGCATCTCTTACTTTCTTATTTTCCCCCCATCCTCTCTGGCTCATGCTACAACAGATCTGAATCTATGGAATATTTTATATGCCATCTTTCTTAACCACATTCTATGAGCTTTAACTGTTTATCAGAAACTGCTTTTTTTTTTTAAATCATTTATTTTTGACTTGCACACAGTCTAATTGCCTTTTTTCACCACGCCCATACATTGTGCTGACAGAGCCTTGTTTTTTTTCAGCATAGTTTTCCTATCTAGGGTGTGTTCTTGTTATTGTAGTAAGATAGATAAAATGCCTACGTAAAGATGTACTCGGGCTGAACCCAAGTATATTCCTGGATTTATGGCTTGTTAAAGTAGAATAGAACCAAGCTGTCTTTGGAGCCAGTGCCTTAGCTTTGCAGATGAGACAGGAAGGATTTAGAGAAAGAAAGTGCTTGGGTATTATAGGGCTCATGATTCATCAGGGGAACACATGCCTTTGAAAGGGAATAGCTACCAATGACAGAAATCCTAGGATGTCTCCTTGGGTTAATTTAGGATTTTATTTATTTATCTATTTTTTTTCCTGGAAATAACTGGGGCCACTGGAAGTATAGAAAATTAAGGATATTATCTTGTTTCTCTGAACGAATAAGAATATTCTTCAAACTGGGAAAACATTATCCTATTGCAAATTTGCAAGTCAGAAGATAACTATAACAGGCAGCTTTCCTGGATGTCCTCATTCCTCTGGAAACCGTACAGTAAAATGACTATAATTTTTTTCCTTTTTGCATTCTCGACATGCCTCCCAGTCCGCTCACTCCCTGCTCCCCGCAGCACACCTTTGCCGCCGCTCCCTTTCATCCAGCCTAAGCACCCATCGCAAATACACCCTTATGCGCTGTTGTCCGCTGCCTTTTGTCCTCATCGGTCCTACGTCGTGTCTTACTCTGGGCAACCCCAGGGACTGTAGCCCGCCAGGCTGCTTGGACCTGATCTCAGCCCATCTCCAAAGGCCTGACTTGGCAGTCTTAAACTCCGTCCTGCCTGTGATTCTTAGACTTGGTGTTTGGCCTTGGCCTCCGTGGAGTCTGGGTATTGATGTGTTCAGTAGACGGGGAAGTGGGGCTCAGTGAGAACGGAAAGCCTGAGCTCTCAACTGGAGGCAGGAGCTCCTCCAGCTGGGGCCTGTTGATTCGGGGGCCATGCCGTTCATCACAGAATCACAGCAACAAGATGTGCCCACAAAGGGAGGCTCTTCATGGCAGGAGCAACGAGTGTGTTCTCACCAGCTTTCCTGCGTTTGGGAATCCTGCAGTAGCAGCGAAATGCAAGGGACTTCACTCAAGGGAACACCCCACCTCATGTCCAGAACTCGTCGTTTTAGGTCCTCAGCCACTCACCATGCCCCAGCCACGGCCTAATCCTCTTTTCCACTCATCTGATTGCCCATGCCTGTGGTGCACACACCTCCCTCTTCTGAGCGAGCCTATTCACTGTAAGATCTGAGTTTTCCTCTTGCTTTACCTTTGTTTCTCCTGTGCAATTTGAGCACCAAACTTTCAGGTAATAATCCCTTCTTTTTCTTCTAGAAACTTCTTCCACAGCGCCTCCCATTCAGGTGACATTTCATTCCACTCCTTTTGGGTGGATTCAGGAAAGTGTATACATTGATCCTGAATCCAACTGTAGATACTCTTTAGAGGGGTGTGTGTATGTTTGTGTTTATGTATATAAATGCAGCTTCAGAATAGTGATTTAGCTCCTGATTCATATAAAACAGGCATAGAATCTCAGCATTCTATCAGTGGACGGAGTCCTTGATAAGGATCAACAAACCTGAATTTTGTACCTAGGTCTGCTACTATTCTTTGCTGTGTGACAGAGGACAGTCACAGCCTCCATGAAATCTTAGCTAAAAACTATGGAATCAAATTATTTGACACCGGCATCTTTTACTGATTATGTCCATGTAAGGTACATCAACTTAGCATGATTTGGAAATAACACGTGGGGGAATTTATTATAGAAATAGATTAGATATCTTAACCACCCACTGCAGTGACTTTTGGGGGACCCGCAAGTTTGATTCAGTGGAAGAAGATAGACGTGTTCATGGCTAGTAAGTAGAAGGTGAGAAGACCCAGAGGAGATACCTCATTAGCTGTTATTGAAGATACTATTCATACATCTGGCTGATGTTGTTGACATGTTGACTTTCTCAGAAAATATTCTTCCAGCAGCACTTTACTGGCATGGGCTATGTTTTTAAGATATTTGGCTTTTCTCACATAAACCAATTAACTGTCATATTCTATCTTTCCAGGAGTATCCAAATACAAGTTTGGCCAACAGCCAGTTCGCCAAGTCTTGGAGGATAATAGCTTATTATCTATCAACAGCCTTCTTTTAAAATCTCTTTATTCAATCCTGGCAGTACTTGTGATGCAGAGGTTATTTATAAGGCTGTGAATAAAGGTCTTATTTTGGGTGTGAGCTGCCCTGAGTAGCCCTAGTGATTTAATTTTTCCGTTCAACAGCTCATTGTTGCTGTAGATGACCAAAACATGGACTCCCTTTCGACTCTTCACTGAAACTTTCACTATTGTCTGAAAGCTTTGATATATCTGACTTGCTGAGTGGTTTAGAGTGGTCGAATGCAATCTTAGGTATATCCTGCAAATACAGATAAATAATAGGAAAATGTATTTAGTCAAATTTGATAGTTCAGTTTCACAGGCAACAGTATTATAATAGATTTAGGTTTCTCTTCTGTAAAAGATGACCTCCATATTTAAGAGGAAAATCTGCTTTCAACAACTTCAGTGAGAGGGTGATTTTTTTTTTTTATCTTATAAAGCTTATTTGAACCAGCATATTAATGATTTATGAACCAATAAGGGGACAGTATAAGGGATTACATTTCTTTTGAGCTGTACAAAGTTGTAAAAAGCTTAGAGAAAAAGGACTTCTTTCAAGATAAATGTTTGTTGAACTGATTTATTGCACCCTTCTAAATGCTCTTGGATGAAAAGTTCATGTCTAAACTCATGTTTTTTATGTTGCTAAGTTTTCTAGAAGATGGCTTTGAAACCTGAATGAACATAGATTTAGCCATAATGCCTAGCCCTTGATAATTCCAGTTGAGAATGTGGACACTGTGATTTAAGTGCAAGAAAGAATGGCACTCAATTCAGTGTCATGGCTCCCTACGAAAAAAGGAAGAACCATGTGACCAGTCTTCTCTGTTTTGAATCCACTTGCATGATCTCGCAATTCAATGAATATTTACTGAGTGCTTTCTATGTGCTATTACATGGCTGCATTGTAGCTATAGTAATAAAAGAGAGATGCATTCTCTGCCTTCAAGGAGTTTATAGTCCAGTGGAAGGGTCTGGACAAGGAAACAGAATATTAAAAGGCAGAGTTGCCACCAGAGATGAATAGGGTGGTTCTGGAATTTGTGGAGCATGGTCAGGAGGGGCAGGGAAGACTTCTGGGAGATGGGCAGTCTGGGCTGAGCCCTGAATGGTGAGTAAGTTCTTACAGGTTAAAGGTAGAAGTGGAAGAAGATTGTTGAAAACAGAGGAAGTAATATGTGTGAAGGGCTTCAGATGACAGAGGATGGGACTAGAGCAGAAAGGGCAAGGGGTAAATGATCTTCCTCAGCTGCTTTTCATCATCATCAAAAGAACACCTCCCCTGTGGGTCAGTTGTGAGGCTCTGTGAGCTGGCATAGAGCGTGTGCTTATCAATGGTTCCCTACTTTGAAAATGTTCAGCTGCTCAGTCGTGTCCAACCCTCAGCGACCCCATGGACTGTAGCCCACCAGGATCCTTTGTCTATGGGATTTCCAGGCAAGAATACTGGAGTGGGTTGCCATTTCCTTCTCCACCCTGCAAAAGTACCTTCATGTAAAAAATTTTGCACATGTATTATCTCATTTAATTCTCACAGTAAACCTGTGAAATAGATCACATTATCTGGCTTTATAGATGAGGCTCAGAGATGTGATAACTTCACCAAGATTACTTGAGTAATGAGCTAGTACTGAGTCTCGAGTGGTTTGCTTTCCTCCCTACACTGCCCTGCATCTTCATCTTCTCCATCTTCATCTGCTTAACAGTGGCCACCATTGTTAACAAAGTCTCTACCATTGGTCAGGTACTACCAAGCACTCTACAAATATGGGGTCACATAACCCTCATAACAGCCAGGATCATCTGGAGAGGAGGAACCCATGTTCTTTTCACTCATCCTGTCACCTACTTTGTGAAGAAGAGAGCTCACCCCTCTTCTGCCTTCAAACACAGTTGGAAAGCACTGATTTGTGGGGAGAGGGAAGGTTATTTAATAACAATTTCTTATATGAAGACTGAGGCCTTTTTCTTCTGAATACCATGGATTGTATTACTGATCAAGTTTTCCTCTTTGATGGACTGCTGGCCAGTTTTGAGCTAAATTTGTACCCACCTCTCCGCTTGAGCTAAATTTGCACCTGCCTCTCCCCATGTCCCCTGCAAATCCATAGGTCTTTTTAGAATGTATTTTTGTATTAGCTCCACTCCTGTTTCTGTTTTATGGTATTAGTCTTATTTTTCTTCCTCTTTTTTTTTCTCCCACATCTAGTTCATCTTACTGTTCCTGGAATAAAGCAGGACATAAATAATTAAAATGTCATTAAATTACCTGAACATAGCAGGAATTTAAATATTCTGCTTTGTTGTTCTCTGCTGCTGGAGGGTGAGTTTGTCCACGTCATTTCACTCACTCCTCCCTAGGACCACAGCGTTTGCTTGTGAGTTGGCAGTCCAGGATTTCAGGTGCTCAGGGAGCAGAGGACAGAGTTTTGGCTTATCAGTCAGTTCAGTTGCTGAGTCGTATCTGACTCTTTGCGACCCCATGGACTGCAGCATGCCAGGCTTCCCTGTCCATCACCAACTCCCAGAACCTGCTCACACTTGTGTCCATCAAGTCGGTGATGCCATCCAACCATCTCATCCTCTGTCTTAGCTTACAGTGGCCCCCAAATCTTTGCCAATAAACTTAGCCTGATTAGCCTTATATTAATATTTTTTTTCCTCTGAAGCTCACGATTCACTTACTCTTCAGGTTTGCCTTGTCTTTATAAATAACAGTGGCTTTTTTCCCCCCTTTGTAAACAGATGAGCCTGAGGAAGAAGTCAGAGCTGTAGCATCCTGTGTGCTTTCACTCCGGAAAGATGTACATGTAATTTACTGTAATTTAGAGTGAAGTGATAGGATGCAGTTTAGTAGATGTCTCCAAAAGTGGAGCATCAAAAATATACTGTATCTGCAAATGAACTTATTTATAAAACAGAATCAGACTCATAGACTTAGAGAACTAACTTACGGTTCCCGGGGGGAAGGACGGGGAGAAGGGTTAGGGAGTTTGGGATGGACGTGTACACACTGCTATATTTAAAACAGATAACCAACAAGGACCTACTGTATAGCATAGGCAACTCTGCTCAATGTTATGTGGCAACCTGGATGGGAGGGGAGTTTGGGGGAAAATGGATACATGTATATCCATTCAAAGGACTGAGTCCCTTTGCTGTCTACCTGAAACTATCACAGCATTGTTAACTGGCTATACTCCAATAGAAGATGAAAAGTTTTTTAAAAAAAAGTATAAAATAAAAGGATATGGTAAGTCTACAGGCACTCATTTGAAAATAAATTTTAAAATGTTAAAAAAATACTGTATCTGATGGAAAATAAGAAACATATTTCTTGGAGATGTTTACCTAAATCAGTCAAATAATACTGTGCTTGGGGCAAAGGACAATTTAGTATCATGAACCTGGCTCTTGGAGCCATGTCTAACTCTGCATGCTAACTTTGTGATTGGGATAATGACGTCATTGTGCTGGCTTTTTGAATCTGTATAGGTTAAAAGAAAACAGGAACACCCTAGTCTTGTAAAGATTACTCTGATGCCATGGAATTACTCTGTAGAATGCTTGATGCTCAGTGTTAGTTATTATCCTTAGCTAGACTTCTGCATAGGCTTTGTATCTAAGCTTAATTGTTCCATTTCCTGGAAAGATTTTAATAGAAATAACAATAGTTATTATGATAACCACTGTGGGGTTATTATATATGTGCATATTGTATAAAGTATCCTATATATTCATATGTATTCTGTGTGTATCATATAAATGATTAAATAGAATACTCTCTACACATTGTATATAATACATATGGATTTTTTGTTGTTGTTCAGTGCTAAGTCCTGTCTGACTCTTTGTGACCCCATGGACTGCAGCATGCCAGGCCTCCTTGTCCCTCACTATCTCCCACAGTTTATCCAGATTCATGTCAGGTGACATGAATCTCAGGCTCCCCCATCCCTGGGATTCCCATGTCAGTTGACGTGACATCCCAGGCTCCCCCGTCCCTGGGATTCTCCAGGCAAGAACACTGGAGTGGGTTGCCATTTCCTTCTCCAATGCATGAAAGTGAAAAGTGAAAGTGAAATTGCTTAGTCGTGTCCGACTCTTAGCGACCCCATGGACTGCAGCCTACCAGGCTCCTCCGCCCATGGGTTTTTCCAGGTAAGAGTACTGGAGTCGGGTGCCATTGCCTTCTCCCAGGGAGTATATATATGTATGTATATATGTCCAGTGTTTTTGCTACTTCTTGGTGTACTTTGCTTTTACAAGACCTCACTTCCTCTCTGGTCTCCTGATCTCCCCCCGCCCCCTTTTTCCTCTAAGCATTTCTCACTGTCAAATTTACTACCTATTGCACTTATTTACTGTTTGGTCTTGCCTTGTAGAATGTACGCTGCAAAAGGGCATGGTGTGTGTGTGTGTGTGTGTGTGTGTGGGTTTATTCATACTACAGTAATCCTTAACATCTAGAACATTACCTTGCTTGCAGTAGTCACTGGAATCTATATTGAATCAATGAACAATCTTCAAACATCATCAAATTTTCATTAATATGAGTTTTGATGATACTTGAAAAAGAAAAGGTACTTGTTTGGTTAAGGGCAGAAGCTCTTTCCGGTGGAAGTGGGTGCTTGAAAGGCCAAGGGAAAAACACAGGTTTTAAGACTCTTTAAAGTGGTTGGTAGCTCAGAATTCTGTAACAAATTAGTTGCAGTCTTTTTGTCGTCAGTGAATAGAGTGCTGACTGTGAGCTAGGGCAAGACCAAAGAGGAAATGTCCAACATGCCTTCAGAACACTAGCCATTTTTCTATTTATACACAAGGGTATTTCGACAGTACCGAGAAATATGAATATCTTAGTTGGAATTCACAGATGTCAAATATTTTTCTTGTGCAGCATCTGGTCTACTAACCCATCTGGGGTCATGGACGTTGACCATTTTGTATCCAAATACCATATTAGTTCAAAACAATCTTAAGTCTTAATGGACACAGGAATCCTAAGATAAATTCAGCTCAACAGATATTCCCATAACATATGTTATATGCAAGGATTCTGCAAGGACAGCAGGGGACGTGAAGATAGAACCCTGTGCCAGACCTTTAGGAACCAACAGTCAAGTAGAGAGATTGAAAAGAAGTGCCAACGTTCTGGGCCAAAAACAGAAGAGTTGTTTTTCTGTATTCCTTGTGGAGTTTTAATTCTTCTGACTGTATTAATGACAAACGTTCTGAAAATGCCTCTCTCTTTATGAGAAGGCTTAATTTGCTACCTGTCACAGGCAGAGATGAATGTTTTTACATTCTTGGGGCTTCTGGATTTCTGTATGAAAGGAAAGTATTATTTACTAATACTTCCTCTGTGGCAGATAATGTAGTAGACATGATACTCCCTACATTCCATTTACTCTCCACATTCCATTGTGAATCCGGTATAATTATTGCTCACATCATAGGTAAGGAAGCTGAAGCACAGAGAGATTAAATGGTTATTGCCAATTTGCTGTTGTTTAGTCACTAAGTTGTGTCTGGCTCTTTTGCAATGCCCATGGACTGTAGCCCACCAGGCTTCTCTGTCCATCGGATTTCCCAGGCAAGAATACTGGAGTGGATTGCCATTTCCTATTTCAGGGGATCTTCCCAACCCAGGGATTGAACCTGAGTCACCTGTATTGGCAGGTGGAATCTTTACCACTGGGCCACCCATGGGTTATCAAATTCAGTTAGTAAATGAAAAATAGACTCCAAAAACATTTTTCTGACTAATATCATACTTCTCCCTGCCCTATTTTCCTTGTTTAACTGTAATTGAATATAAAGACTCTGAGAAGTAAATAATACTATGGCATCAGTTTTCCTGGTTCAAGGGAGAATATCACCATATGTTATGCCTCACAAATATCTTTAGACCTTGGAGAAATCATTGTGCAGAAGACACAAGAGAGGTGGGTTCGAACCCTGGGTGGGGAAGATCCTGGAGAAGGAAATGTTACGCTGAATTTAAAATGAACAAAATACTGCCCTTTTTGTATAGCTTTTCATGAATTGATTTAAAAAATCTTTACATGACATTTATTTGTATATAAGGGACTGCTGTTAAAGTGCTTTATCCCAATTATGGTTTTATTTTCTCCTTGTTGATACTAATTGGCTTAAAGAAATTAAGTACAGTTGACAAATGAAATTGTAATATATTTAAAGTATGCAGCCTGATGATTTGATATACATAGATGCCGTGAAAAGATTCCTATCATCAAGTTAGCACATCCATCACCTCACAGATTTACCTTTTTGTTCTGGGTGTGAGAACAGAAGTTTTAATTGCTTATCAAATTTCTATTATAACATTCAGTATTATCAACTATAGTCCTGTTATACATGAGATCATTGGACCTTGTTCCTATTTATTTATTATTTATTTGGCTGCACCAGGCCTTAGTTGTGGCACACAGGGTCTTTAATTGCAATAAGCAAACTCTTCTGTGCCATGTGGGATCTAGTTCCCTGACCAGGGATTGAACCTGGGCCCCCTGCATTGGAGCACAAAGTTTTAGCCACTGGACCACCAGGGAAATCCCTGGACATCATTTCTCTTATAGCTGAAAGCTCATACCCTTTTACCAGCTTCTCCCTATTTTCCTCACCTTCCTAGCAGCCACCATTCTATTCTCTGCTTCTATGAGTTCAACTTAAAAAAAAAAAATTCCATATGTAAGTAATCCCATGTAGCATTTCCTCTCTCTGTCTGGCTTAATGGCCTCCATGTTCATCCATGTGGTTGCAGATGACAGTTTCCTTCCTTTTTAAGGCTGAACAGTATCTCATTGTGTATGTGTGTATCATATTCTCTTTACTCATTAATCAACAGACACTTGGATTATTTCCATACCTTGGCTGTTGTGAATAATATTGCAGTGAGCACAGAAATACATATCTCTCTTTGAGATAATGATTTTGTTTATTATGAATATATATTCTGAACTGAGATTGCTATATCATATGGTAGTCTGTTTTTAATTTTTTGAGTGATCTCCATACTGTTTTCCATAATGGCTATACTAGTTTACATTCTAATTCTGTCTTTGTAGTGAGAGCCAGTCTTACAGGTATGAGGTGATATTTTATTGTGAGTTTGATTTGCATTTCACTCATAATTAATAATGTCAAGCACCTTTTTATGTATCTGTTGACCATTTATATATCTTCCCTGGAAAAACATCTATTCTGGACATTTGTCCATTCTAAAATTGGGTTTTTGGTATTGAGTTATATGAGTTCCTTGTATATTTTGGATATTCTTTATTGAGTATGTGGCTTGCAAATACTTCTCTCCAATTTTATGATTTGCTTTCTTTTCTTTTGTTGATGGCTTCATTTGCTATGCAGAAGCTTCATCTTTTTTTAAAAAGAGAATTGGCAGTAGAAAAGTAAGTTGAGCTGTCTGGTTTGAATTATCCTTAATTTGAAAGAGTGTGACCCAAATGAATGGAATTTTACTTGACTGTTTTTAAAAAGGATAGTATCACCACAAAGAAGATGTTCTGATGAATTCAGGGGATATTTCAAATAATCCTTTGGCAATCAATTTTTTATGTCCCTTATAAAATTGTTCTTTTTTTCTTACATATCCTCTGACCTCCTAAAGAACATTAATTTAGTATTTTCCTGTGGACCTGAGGATTTATTTACAGTGAATATCTTTTTATTTTTAAAGCTTTTCTTTTGGGTCTCGCTCTGTTTGCAGTGTTCTGTGTGAAATAAAAAATAATAGCTATAAATGTAGGTTTGTAAGAAGGTCTGTTCATTTGGTATGAACAGTTTCAACTGTGTGAACTTTTTTGGCTCATGCTGTTATATACATTTCAGGTATGTGACATAGTGATTCACATTTTTTAAAGATACTCCATTTATAGTTATTATAAAGTACTGACTCTGTTCCCTGTGCCATACAGTATATCTTCATAGCTTATTTATTTTACGCATAGTAGTTTGTACCTCTTAAACCCCTGCCCCATCTTGTTCCTCCTCACTTCCTGCTCCCTACTGGTAACCAGTAGTTTGTTCACTGTGTCTGAGTCTGTTTCTTTTCTGTCCTGTTTACTAGTTCTATCTTTTTGATTCCATATATGAGTGATAACACATAGTATGTGTTTTTGTCTGCCTGATTCATTTCACTAAGCATCAGATCTTCTAAGTTCACCCATGTTGTTGCAGATGGCAAAATTTCATCCTTTTTTATGACTGAGTAGTACTCCTCTGTGTGTGTGCGTGTGTGTGTGTGTGTATGTGTCCGTATACCATATCTTCTTTATCCATTTGTGTGAACTTTTTGAAGCTATGCTTATCTAAGGAAAGATGCACATTGAACCTAAGCTCACATCAAATAAAGTGACTTTTTAAATTTCACTCTGTAAAAGGCTATTAAAATGAGACCAAAACTCAGCTCATGGGCATCATGAAAATAGTATAGCAAAGTGTTGTGTTCTTACCTAGATTATTTTTCCTTTTTTTCAGTTTTATTTAGAAATAATTGGCATATATCATTATATTGATTTAAGGCATACAGCATGATGATTTGATTTAAAAATATTGTGAGATGATTATGACAATATGTTCATCTAACATCTATCTTCTCATAAAGATACAATAAAAAAAAAAGAAGAAAGAGAATAATTTTCCCTTCATGATGAAAACTTCGTATTTACTCTCAATAAATTTTCTGTACATCTTGTAGCACTATTAGCTACAGTCATCATGTTGTATGTTACATCCCTTGTAATTATTTCTCTTATAACTGGAAGTGTGTAACTTTTGGCCACCTTTTTTGATTCCCCTTCCAACCACCTGTGGTAACCACAAGTCTGATCTCTTTTTCTGTGAGTTTTGGGTTTGGTTTCACTTAGCATAATGCCTCCAAGGCCCATTCATGTTGTCACAAATGGTAGGATTTCCTCATTTTTTGATGGCTGAATAATATTTCATTATATATCTGTTGTTGTTTAGTCACTCAGTTGTTTGCAACTCTTTGTGACCCCATGGACTGTAGCCTGCCAGGCTCCTCTGTCCATGTCCAGAATACTGGCATGGGTTGCCATTTCCTTCCCGAGGGGATCTTGCTGACCCAGGAATTGAAGCCGTGTTTCCTGCATTGGCAGGTGGATTCTTTTGCATGGAGCCACCTGGGAGTCTCTCTCTCTCTCTTTTCTCTCTCTCTCTCTATATATATCAACTTCCTGATCCTTTCATTCACTGAGGAACACCTGTGTTGTTTCCATGTCTTAGCTATTATAAATAATGCTACTGTGAACATAAGAGTGCAGATATCTTTTCGAGTTAGTGTTTTCACTTGAATATATTTCCAGCAGCGGAATTACTGGATCATATGGTAGTTCTGTCTTTAACTTTTTGAGGAGCCTCCAGACAGTTTTCTCTATAGGCTCTGTGTCAACTTGCAATCTCACTAACAGTCTACAGGAGTTCCCTTTTCTCCACATCCTCACCATCTTTTTTTTACCTCTTTTCGTTTTTATGATAACCATTCTAACAAGCATGGGGATGATAACTCGCTGTCGTTTTCATCTGTGCTTCCCGAATGGCTAGTGATGCCGAGCATCTTTTCATGTACCCATTGGCCTTTGGTATATCTTCTTTGGAGAAACATCTATCCAGGTCCTTTGTTCATTTTTATCTGGGCTGTTTGTTGTTTTTGCTGTTGAGTGGTATGAGTTCTTTATATGTTTTGGATATTAACCCATTATCCGATATATGTTTTTTTCACTTTGTTGGTGGTTTCTTTTGCTGTCCAGAAGCTCTTTAGTTTGATACAGTCCCACTTGTTTCCTTTTGATTCTGTTGCTTGTGCTTTAAGGGACTCTGCCAGGGAAGATGTCAGTACAGCTGGGTCCCTGGGATTTTGTGCATGCATGTTTCCCTGATATGAAGTTGCAGATGATGGAAAGCAGCCCCTTTGAGGTGATCATTTTTCCCAGTCTGTGTTTTTCTTGGCTTGGGTATGGAACACGGAGGTCTCTGAGCCCTTGGAAGAAGGGCCCTCCGTGCACGTACTGCTCAGCTCCCAGGCCTGTGTTTGTGGAAAAAGTTCTTAAAGAAACAGATTGGAATTCAATAAGCTCAAGTATTCTCTTGGGAATTTCCACGCAAGTTGCTTTAAAATTTTTTTTCCCCCTTCACGAGCTTGTGGAAATGTCTCAGGGCTGCCTCATCTGGAGAGATTTGCACATTAAGCAAAAATTTTTTATATTTCATATCCCTTCCTCTTCTCCCAGGGCTTCAACACACAGGCAGCCTCATTTGCATTCTCCAGCATTCATCTCTCTGCTTCCTATTTGTTTCAGGACTGTCTTAGGGAGTTACAGCACCCTTCTCTCCAGCTTCCAGCCTGTGTCTCTTGTAAGTCAGATAGTTGGTTGTGTTGAGAGTGGAAGGAAACTGCACTTATTTACATGGAAAGTGTCTTTCTGGACACTGGCCTCTTTCTCTGTATTTCAAATCCTTGAATTGAGAGCCAGCAGAAATGATAGGAGGCTGAAGGATTCAATGGCAAAGCCTTAGAACCAAGTACCATTCTCTGTTCTCTCTGCTTTAGGAGTTACTCTTAGCATGAGGATTTTTCATAAACATTGGCTTAAGTGTACAGACAGATTCCCCCCACCCCCCACCACATAAAAGATGTTTTTCTAAAAGAAGTTAATTTCCTTTAGAAGCATTGCTAATTCTTTCAGACCAAAGAATGTACTTAAACATTTTTAAGCATTCTAACTAGTAAGTGAAAACCTGTTACTCTGCACATTTTTGAAGCATTGAGAGCTATTTGAGAGAATAATTTATGTTCTGAGTAAATTTAGATAATAATATGTTATACTAAGAACAATCCCCCTTGCCCCTTTGTCTCCATATCAATGAGGAGCCAAACATTAAACCCTCCTCTCGTATCGTCCTGGTGAGTCCCTTACTAAGTCTGATGGTGAACATCAGTCCGCATCTCACTCAGTCTAGACATCAGGGCCCAAAGGGAAGAAGAAACTGCATTCAACTCACTAACCTTCCTTCTGCTTCTGAGTTCCTGCTATATCTTGGAGGAGGTATGATATAGTACATTAGAGCATTAATTAATTACTCCATTCATTCAATCCATACTGTCTAGGTGTCTATAGTGTGTAGGTCTAGGTGCTTGCACTATGTGAAATGGTGGGATAAATCAATATTTAAGAGCTACGAGTTAGGTATTCAAGATAGACATGAAAAAGTGAAAATGTTAGTTGCTCAGTTGTGTCCAGGTCTTTGTGACCCCATGGACTAGCCTTCCAGGCTCCTCTGTCCATCCATGGGATTCTCCAGGCAAGAATACTGGAGTGGGTAGCCATTCTCTTCTCCAGGGGATCTTCCTGACCCAAGGATCGAACCCAGGTCTCCTGCATTGCAGGCGGATTCTTTACCATTTGAGCCACCAGGGAAGCCCATCCATTCATTCAGTACACACTCTCTAGGCGCATGTGGTATGTGGGTCTAGGTGCTTATAATATGTGGGATGGTGGGTTAAATCAGTATTTAAGAGCTAAGAATTAGCTGTTCAAGATCGACATGTACACCAGTAAATGAACTGAAGTATTATACATGCTATAATAGAATGTATGGTAGGAACAATGGGGGGAAATAGAGAACCTCTGTCTTCATGAGAGATGCTTGATACAAGAGGGCACTTAGCATTTCCTGTGGCTGGTCTCACCAGGGAATTAACATAGAAATGAAAAGTCTAGTGTTCTCTAAGAAGCACCTTGTACTTTTTCATGCATTCTCTTAGCACTTCCTAGAAACCATTATGAAAAGCCTACATCCCACCCAGCTAACCTCCCAGTGCTGGTGGTTTAGGAGCACCTGTTGCTAGTGAGGATCACTGGTGTAGAACTCTGACCTAGACAGAGTCTGTGTAAGAGTTCACAAGAGATCACAACACAGGTCTCAATATGAGTAGATTAATGACTAATGAGTAGATTATGAGTGACAGGTGCCCTTTTCCTAGCTTTGTTGCTGACTCATTGTGTGACCTCCTTGGGTTTTCTGTTTATTAGTTGTAAAAATGGCTGCTCTGTTTTATTTCGTGGGGACTGATATAAAAGATCAAGTGAGAAAACCCAGGAAATACTTTGAAATGTGTCAAGTGCTTGAAAAAATGGTACATATGTAAGGAAATGCCATTTATCATTGTATTTTGGGGAAAAAATCACATGACATAGTGAACATGGGCAGGAGAGAAGGAAGAAAGGAAGGAAGCAGGGGAGGAGGGAAGGAAGCAAAGAAGGGAGAAAATAAAGGGGACGTGAAGGAAAAGGAACAGAAGAGAATAATAAAATGCAACACATCCTTAGACACCCGAATCCAGGCTGTGGTTTCTGTATAAGGCCAAGGTGTGTGAAGGAGGTACTGGGAGAAATGGAGAATACGGTCGGGGAGGATCCCAGTAGACTCAAGGGCTGTAACCTTCTAGGTTTATTTGGATTCCACTATTCAGTGACTGGAGTTGATCTTTGCTGCTTCTACTTCTGCTGCAACTATTGAGGAAAACTTTTTTGGATAAATAAATGACATGAAACCAACCCTCATAAGGTCAAAAGATATGAGACATCAAAAATATAAAACTTGGAAGAGGAGATTAAAAACGTTGAGCTTGAAAATGGGATCAAACTTAAGTTGTTATCAACTTATTAAAATAGACTGTTATAGCTTTAAGTTGTTACATGTAAGCTTCATGGTAACCACAGAGCAAAAACCTACAGTAAGTACATCAAAGGTAAAGAGAATGGAATATAAGCCTACTACTAAAGAAAGTAATCGAACCACAAAGAAGAGAGCAAGAGAAGAAGAAAGGAATAGAGAGGAACTACAAAAGAGGAAACAGTTAATAAAAGAGCAATAAGCACATATCTATCAATAATTACTTTAAATGGACTAAATTCTTCAATCAAAAGACAGAATTGCTGAATGAATGAAAAAACAGAACCTATCTATATGCTGCCCACAAGAGAGACACTTAAGATGTAAGGAGATCCACAGAGTGAGTGTGAAGGGATGGGAAAAGTTCCATGCAAGTGGAAACCAAAGAAAACTGGAGTAGCCACATGTGTATCAGACACAACAGACTTTAACACAAAAACGGAAATAAGAGGTACAGAAAGGCATTACATAATGATAAAGGGGTTAATCCATCCAGAAGTTTTTACATTTGTGCATATTTATACACCCAACATAGGAACACCTACAGGTATGAAGCAAACATTAATTGAATTAAAGGGAAAAATAGAGAGCAATACAATAATAGCAGAAGACTTTAATACTTCATTTACATCAATGGGTTGATCACCCAAACAGAAAATTAAAGCCATAAAGGAAGCACTGGTCTTAAACAACACATTAGGCCAACAGGGCCTAGCATAATAGAATATTCCGTCCAAAAGCAACAGAAAATACTTTCTTCCCAAGGTAGAATTCACCACTACTCTGGTCCTACCAAATTACTTGAAATTCTTAAAACTCACTGTGCCATTTCTGCCTTAATGTCTGTATATTCTCTCTCTTTCCTTCTTGACTAAATCTACTGACTCCTTTTTTTTTTCCCCTTGCCAAACAGTTTCTGCTCATCCTTCAAGACTCAGCCCAAGCTCTCAATCCTTCTATAAACCTTCCCTGACTTTCCCCCAGGGCAGGTGGTGGCTCTTTCTTCAGCTCCTCATGACCCTTTCAGAGGCAAGGACTTGTCTTTTTTCACCTCAGTATCTTGATGCTTAATATAGTGTCTGGCAAGCAATTCATTCTAAAATTTGATTAATACAAATGTACATCGAATGACATGTCAGAATTAATTTTCCCCAGTCCATTTTGGAACGAATACGGTGAAAGAGAATTGAAACCAGGTTTTCTGAAATCAACTGCCTTTGATTTTTCTCCATTTCCATCATTAGGCCAGGATCTTATTACTTAGATCCTTGAAATGGCCTTGGAACATGTTTCCTGGATCCAGAGTTTCCTCTCCACCAAAACACTCTCCATGCAATCTGTAAACGGATTAATCTTTCTTAAAGTGCTATTTATACCACTCTTCAGTCTAAAACTTTAATCTCTTTTTTTTCTACCCAATAAAGTTCAAACTCCTTAGCCATGTATTTAACACTTCAAAATCTGTTCCTCAACTTATTTTTCTGCTTTATCTAACACTACCTCCAAGGCAAAGGCTTTCTGTTGTAACCACCTGCACTGTTTACCGTGGTCCCTATGTACCCAGCCAGGCTCTTGTTTGAAATGTCTGCCTTCTTCATTTCCGTTGTCAGCATTAGAGCCCTCCCCACATCCTTCTGCTTGCCCTCACTCTTCTTTTTTCACCCTTGGGATTCAGAAATGATCCCACAATGTCTAATCTTCCTCTAAACATGTAGGTTTATACCACCCACTTTGAACTTGTCACATGCCTACATTACCTTGAGAACCTAGAACACCTGGGTTCTAGTTCTAGTTTCAGCATTGATAAAAATGACTTATTCATCTTTGAAATGGGACTGGTGATAGCTCCCCATTTACCTTTGTTAGAGTATGGTAGACATCAAGTGTGAAAATGGTATTTGTGTGAAAGTACTATACACCGTAAGAGGGTTCTTGTTATATTTTATCTTTGATGTAAGGTTGCAGTGCTAAAGAAAGCCAGATCTACATCTTATACATAGGTACTTTCTCTTTGCATTCTGAACGGTTTGAAGTCTGGTGCCTTGCACATAACAGGTGCTCAGGAAATGTCTCTTGAATGTCATCTCTGCAGGAAAGAGGGGGAGCCAGCTCATTGTCCCCACAGGGTTTGTTTGTTGACAACTGAGACTAGGGATCATCCTGAAATGTGAGATCATGTTTCAAGCTCTTTCCCCTCAAACCCCACCCCCACACATATTTACACTCAAAACTACTTATTCCCTGTGTCTTGCTGCTGCCTCTGTGCTTTAGAAAGTAAACAGCAGAACCATGAACACCTGCCATTCATTTTACTCTGATGCTAATACTCGGCTAAGCCCTTGGACCCTTTGGCCAAGCAGAAGACCCAGGAAGTGTTACCAGGTTGAGTATATTTTCTTGTTTGTGATGAAGATGACAAAGGCCAGTAAACTCTTCCACCTTGTTATGGGGAGAGAATGATGGTCAGAGTTAGAAATTGGATATAGATAGCTTTGTGCTTCTTGGTGTTTAGTGTTTTATTAAAGTCATGATCTGAGACATGTCCTCGAACAGACATGCCTGTGAAGATGAAAGAGCAGTTCTGAACGTTATTGTGGAGGTGACTGGTACTCAAAATGAAGGGCCAGCAATGCATCTGGTGATATTCATGCAACTGAAGTGCCTGAATAAGAAGAGCGTAAGTTTTACACTTGTGGGATATCTGAGGCGGGTGTCTGGGTGTCACTTCAGTACCATACCAAACCATATTTTGGAGCCTAAGTCCAAAAACAAAATCCATAACACTGGTTGATCCTGTCTTTAAAAAAATGTACCATGTTCATCATGGATTTTCTGGCATTAATTTTATTTTTATAATGCTGTATTAAATATTATTTGGGCTTTCCAGATGGCGCAGTGGTAAAGAATCTGCCTGCCAGTGTAGGAGATGCAGGAGATGCAGGTTAGATCCCTGAGTTGGGAAGATCTCATGGAGTAGGAAATGGCTTCTCACTTCAGTATTCTTACCTGGAGAATTCCATGGACAGAGGAGCCTGGTGGGCTACAGTCCATGGGGTCGCAAAGAGACACGACTATGCATGCATGCATGAAATATTATTTGTCTTTTTAAAAACTTTTTATTTTATATTGGAGTATGAAGTTATAACCAACCTAGATAGCATATTAAAAAGCAGAGACATTACTTTGCCAACAAAGGTCCGTCTAGTCAAGGCTATGGTTTTTCCAGTGGTCATGTATGGATATGAGAGTTGGACTGTGAAGAAAGCTGAGCACCGAAGAACTGATGCTTTTGAACTGTGGTGTTGGAGAAGACTCTTGAGAGTCCCTTGGACTGCAAGGAGATCCAATCAGTCCATTCTAAAGGAGGTCAGTCCTGGGTGCTCATTGGAAGGGCTGATGTTAAAGCTGCAACTCCAATACTTTGGCCACCTCATGCGAAGAGTTGACTCATTGGCAAAGACTCTGATGCTGGGTGGGATTGGGGCCAGGAGGAGAAGGGGACGACAGAGGATGAAATGGCTGGATGGCATCACCGACTTGATGGACATGAGTTTGGGTGAACTCCGGGAGTTGGTAATGGACAGGGAGGCCTGGCGTGCTGTGATTCATGGTGTTGCAAAGAGGCGGACACAACTGAGTGACTGAACTGAACTGAACTGATACCAGTTAGCAATGTGTGATAGTTTCAGGTGGACAGCAAAGGGACTCAGCCATAAATATACATGTATTCATTCTCCCCCAAACTCCCCTCCCATCCAGACTGCCACATAACATTGAGCAGTTCCCTGTGCTATGCAGTAGGTCCTTGTTGGGTATCCATTTTAAATATAATTTATCTTAATGACAGAGATTTTGACTCCATCTTAAGGCTATGCCTAAAGCAAGTGCCTAGCTCTACCTCATTTGATTTTAATGTGAGTGTCTATATGTGCCCTGGTAACAAATGAAATAGTTTAAACATTTTATCAATTCCAGGAAGAGTACAAGTTTCTTTAAGGAAGCGTAAATTAAGAAGGTAATGAATGTATACAATGTAGCCTACAAAACCATAGAATAAATCATTATCCTTATACTAACTGATTCTTTTTAGATTTCTACTAGATGTTTTCCAGAAGGCTTTGGTCACATGTGATGTCTTGGAATTTGCAATCTAGCTGCATAGATGTGTATACCTGCAGGGACATTTAGAGGTGGTTCAAGTTTAGTGAGCACACACATGGTTCTAGATGCTCTCTGAAGCAGGTTTTCGTGCTTTATCTTCTTTTATCTTTTTCATAACAGTCCTGTGTAATAATATTATACCCATTAAGAAAGAGACTATTTTTTAGAGCACTTTTTTGTTTACAACAAAACTGAGCACAAAATACAGAGTTCCCATATCCATCCTCTCCTCACCAAACACAGTCTCTTCCACTATCAACATCCTCCACCAGAGTGGGGTGTTTGTTACAATTGAAGAGCCTACTTGGACATACCAGAGTCTATCATTTACCTTAAGGTCTGCTCTTGGTGTTGTAAATTCTTTGGGTTTGGACAAATGTGTAATGACATGTGTCCACCACTATGGTATCAAACAGGGTATTTTCACTGCCCTAAATATTCTCTGTGTTCCACCTATTCATCCCTTCCTAACCCCTCACTACAGCTGCTGGAAACCACTGATCTTTTTACTTTCTCCATAGTTTTGCCTCTTTCAGGATGTCATGTAAGTGTAATGCGATAGTATGAAGCCTTTTTTAGATTGGCTTCTTTCACGTAGAAATGTACACTGAAGTTTCTTCCATGTTTTTTTTCATGGCTTAATAGCTCCTTTCTTTTCTTTTTTAAAATAATTTTATTTCTTTATGTATTTTGGCTGTTTGGGGTCTTCACTGCAGCTCAGGCTTGCTCTGGTTGTGGTGCATGGGCTTCTCATTGCAGTGGTGTCTCTTGTTGTGGAGCAAGGGCTCTAGGGCGTGGGGGCTTCAGCAGTTGCGGTTCTAGGCTCTAGAGCACAGGTTCAATAGTTGTGGTGCATAGGCCCAGTTGCTCTGCAGCACGTGAGCTCTTCCTGGATCAGGGAAGAGCTGATCTCTTTTCTCTGATCTCTGAGCTCGTGTCTCCTGCATTGGCAGGCAGATTCATTACTGCTTAGCCACCAGGGAAGCCCTATGCTGCTGCTGCTGCTGCTAAGTCACTTCAGTCGTGTTTGACTCTGTGCAACCCCATAGACGGCAGCCAACCAGGCTCCCCCGTCCCTGGTAGCTCCTTTCTTTTCAGCGCTGAATGATATTCCATTGTCTGGATGATATTATATTCATTTTCATATGAGGAAAATGAGGCTCTATACCAAAGTCAAAGTGAGCAGAGGGCCAAAATTGGAGCTCCAGATCTAATGCCTACTTGAGTGCAGTATTTACAAATCTATAGCTGCTTCAGATAAGAACGCAGAGGACGTCGTCTAGATATGTATGGGTACAAAAGGAAAGTGCATTCATTAATGGCGCCTTGGATACACGGTGAAGTCTTCAGAACCTCTTTTGCTAAGGTGTGATTGGGACAAGGTGTCATTCTTCCTTTGGTTATTCCAGTTATGTTTCAGGGAGTGAGGAGTCCTTAGGAGGTGTTTTAAAGGCTTCTTAATGAAAGAAAGAGACTGAGACTTGGGAATTTCCCAGACAAATGATGTCAATTGACAAATGTAGGACATGTGAACAAGTCAACTTCTTGAGAAACTCCCATGCAAAGCGATATAGTCCTATACACCAGCTAGCAAGGTAGTGCAGCTGAAGGATGACAAAACCACAACTCTTTCAACAGAATCAAGTTTATGTCTCTTCCTTTGACATTTTTCTTCTCTATTGAACAGTGGTTTAAAGTCAGGCCTGGTGCTAACTGCTTTATATATTGATTATGTACTTCTCATATACCTTTTTTTTAAATTTATTTTTTTAGTGAAGGATAATTGCTTTACAGAATTTTGTTGTTTTCTGTCAAACCTCAATGTAATTCTTATATATCTTTAAGGCAGGTGCCACCTTCTGCCCAGTCTACAGATAAGGAAATTCTGTATCTAAAGAGAAGAGACTTGCCCAAGTATTTAATGGGGTGAAATTTGAACCCATGTTGATCTGATTGCAGATCCAAACTCTTACTATGTTTCACAGAATCTGGCATCAAAGTGTGTTAAACAGATGTTAATTACTGTTTATCACATTTGATCATCGTCCCTACACTTCTGAAGAATTATGCAGGGGATCTTACCATAGTAAACACACACTAAATCTATCATTCAGTAAAGATGGGCTTATTTTCTGTTTTCAGCCTATAGATTTTAATATGTATTAATGAGATACAACTTATTAATTATGTAGGTCTTCCACTTTCTCAGGTATATCAATATTTTGTAATCTGAGGATAGTAAATTAAAATCTGTTACTACTAAAATAATGTAAAATAAAATAAGGATGTGCCAAGCACATTCAAGTTGCCTAGATGGAGCATTGATACTTGTGCTAGGAGAGAGGAGAAACATGGTTTGTGTCTTTGATATATCTGCAGTTATGTGTAGTTACACCAGACAACATTTCCACTTCTTAAAAGTAGAGAAGTAAAGTTATATTGTGAGTTGGAAAATTGGCCAAGTCTTGTATCAGCAGGCTGTAATGAATAGAAGAGAAGCCAACATTTATTGAACACAGTGGCTATGATTTTATCTCCTCAGTGATAAGACATCATTTTGTTCACTTTATAAGTAAGAAAACTGAAGCTCAGAAGAGTAGTTTGTTCAGTTACCAAAGAGTCAGTGGTAGACTTAGAATTTCTACTCACATCTGTGTTACTCAAAAGCCTTTGCTCTCTCTAGTACATCTGGATGCTTCTTATTAAGCTCAGTTTTGTGGATACATGTTGTTTCTGATTTTTATATGTTGCCTCTGTTGAATGTGGACTGTTGGATACCTTGTAAAGGCAGACCTGGTTATTAAAAATGCCTATGAGGAGAAGCGGAGAAGGAAATGGCAACCCACTCCAGTGTTCTTGCCTGGAGAATCCCAGGGACGGGGGAGCCTGGTGGGCTGCCGTCTATGGGGTCACACAGAGTCGGACACGACTGAAGCAACTTAGCAGCAGCAGCAGCATGAGGAGAAGAGATGTCAGGAGCATGTTGAGAGTTTAATGGCAGTTCTGAAGTACTCCAGTATTCTTGCCTGGGAAGTCCCATGCACAGAGGAGCCTGGCAGGCTACCATCCATGGGATTGCGAAGAGTTGGACATGACTTAGTGACTGCTCTGTTAAGGGAATACTCAGATTCACTGGTCTTATCCTCCCACTTTCCTATTCTCTTTCTATAAGGTGGGTCGAAAAATAGCATAGTATCAACTCGAGTCCTGGCCTATCTACAATGTCCAAATATGTATGGATACGAAAGGGAAGTGCATTGATCACGTATGGTTTTGCATATGGTGTTCTGCGACTTTGGATGTTGGTTTTCCTTTTTTGCAAAATGAGAAGGGGCTGGACACATTGCATTCCTTAGTCTATGTTTTTATAATTCACCTCTGATCTGGGGGTCTGCTTCCACTCAGTCTTCCTTAATTCAGGGGTATGAGCTGGATCTTCATCTTATAAGATCTTTATTTCTTATTTTTCACTGTAATCACAAAGCATCAATTACACTTAGACAACCTTCAATGCTTTCTCTACTTGTCCTAAGTTTGAGTAGCTCTCAGTGGCTTATAAAGCCCCATTATCCACTGTACACTGTGTCTCATTTTCTCTCTCAGTAACTCAGATGAACGGAGGCAGCATCAAGCATAGGTTTGAGTTATTTAGCTTTATCTGAAAAATGTGCATAATATTAGTGTCTATCTAAACAGGCCATGGGGAAGAAATAAGTTGATGCACATAATGTGGTGAGCTGGGAGTCCACCAGCGTAATCAGTGCTGAGCATGTGCCAGCTATTTTTTGGTGGCTTCCTCCAGATCTACACATTCCTGCTGACAGAGCAGGTCTAGAACCTCAGTGCTTAACTCAAAGAGAAGTGCTCTTACTCCTACATTCTCCTGTTTTTCAAGGTCTGGGAGAGAAACTGAAAGGAAAATTTCTTCTGGGCAAACAATGGACTGTTGGCCTAGATCTTGGGTCTGTGGGTACTCAGTGTACCCACTCAATATGTCCTACCTACTCTGCTTTAGGCACTGTGGAGGCTCAAATATAAGCATGGCCCTGCACGTAAGTGCAGAGAACTCACGTGTATTGTGTGAGATAGAAATGTTAAAAACAGTGAGCCAGGCTTTTAACAAAGGTTATTTTATTTTTTAAAGATTTTTTTTTTAATGTGGCCCATTTTTAAAGTCTTTATTGAATTTGTTACATTATTGCTTCGGTTGTTTATGTTCTGGTTTTTTGGCTGTGGGGCATGTGGAGTCTTAGCTCCCTGACCAGGGATCAAACCCACACCCCCTGCCTTGGAAGGCGAAGTCTCACCCACTAGACCACCGGAGAAGTCCCTAACAAATGTTATTGTAAGCGAATAATGAAAGCAGGTGCAAGATGCTTTGGTGTGAATAAAGAAGGAAGCATCCAGGTGCCAGGGGGAATTTGGCAAAGTTATATTTGAGCTGAGAGTTCTGAGTGATGAGGTGGTATTTGCTATACAAAACTCTGGAGAAAGGAAGGGCATTACAAATAGTGGGAATGGTGTGTACAGAGGAAAGAATGTGAGAGAACACGGCATACCCAGGAATGCAAGTACCTCTGTATGCCTGAAGCCCAGCAAAGGTCTGAGGGGTGGACAGAAGTGGAGTCTGGGGAAGAGGGTAGAAGTCATATGGCAAAGGGGCTCTGTATCACATAAGGGGATGGCCATTTATCTTGAAGGCAACAGAATAACATTTCATGATTTTGAACCACCGAAAAATGGCATGTTCTCTTATTTTAAGAGTATTCTGGTGTTTATGTGGAGAAGAATTGGAGAGTGCAGTTACTGGAAGCAGGTTTTTTTTTTTTTAAATAAAATTATTTTATTTGGTCTAGATATGAATTGCACAATTCTGAGCTATGTTGGGAAGTACCTTAGGAGACTTGTTTGTTGTTGTGACTTGTCAGTCACTAAGTTGTGTCTGACTCTTTTGCGACTCCATGGATTATATAGTCCACCAGGCTCCTCTGTCCATGGAATTTCCCAGGCAAGAATACTGGAGTGGGTTGCCAAATTTTCTTCTCCAGGGCATCTTCCCCACCCAAGGATCAAACCTGTGTCTCCTGCCTTGCAGGTAGATTCTTTACCACTGAGCCAGATACAAACAGGATTGCTATGGTTCTGACACATCGTGGAGTTTAGACTTCATTGGTGACTAGGTTACTGTGTGCAAAGTGCTGGGCTTGAAATGATTTCAGATGCTATTTCTGCAAACCCCACATTGCCCCTTGAAAAATCTGTTTGGGAAGTCAAATGCTTTCTTTCTTTCTTTTTTTTACTACTACCTTTTAGGCAAGAGAGACTTTGGATACAGAATCAGACTGCAACCTTGGAAAATTGCCTCTAGGTTGATGTGCTATTTTGGAGATATTTGGGAGGATTGGTTATTGGGAGTGGAGAAGTTGTTAGAGGAAGGAAGTAGAACGGACTCCCAGGTTTCTGGCTTGGGTGATAGAGTGGATGGTTGGCCATTGTTGGCAGAAGCCATAAGATGTCATGTATTAGCATGGGAGAAAGGGCACTCACTGATGATATTAATAGTTCTTTTTTAGAGATGTTGAGTTTTAGTTTCCTGGAGGTCTTTGAAAGAAGTCTTGGGGGACTTTGAAAGTATCTGTCAGGAGTTCTGGAGAGAATCCTAGAATGACAGAGGGACTGGGTGAGCAGTATCAGGGAAGTGTGAAGGACTTGTAGCTTCGGCTATGGCAGAGATGGCCCAGGGAGAATGGGAGTGAGAAGTCGTTTTGTTTTCCCTATGTGTGCAGAGACCAGGGAGTTTCACCCCATGAATGAGATTGTTGAATGAAGCTCCTCTGAGAACCAGAGGTCCAGGCACTTCACTGGGGGTGATGAGACAGCCAGGAGGTGATGGAGGCTTCCTCCTCCCCACTGCTAACCTCCGCCATATCACTGCTTTTCTGAGACTGAATCAAATAAAAATGAGGAGAGAAAAAACAGAAGAGTCTACTGGGCTACATGGGAAAGACCCATAGTTCATGAGGACTGGAGACGAACTGCTTAAACTGTTGGTGATCACGACGCTGCCATGTTATTCTTGACTGTGTGTCTCCATTCCCAGATGCTGTTAGGGATGGTGGAAAATGGACCATCTTAATTATGGTCAATATTCTTTTTTTGTGTGAGGCATGTTTTATATATATATATATATATATATATATATATATATATATATATATATAAATTAACCCCCATCCCCCAAGTTCCTTTCTCCAGAAAGCTATTCCAGAATGGGTAGCTCTCTGGATATTTTTCTCAGAAGAGCTTCTCTTTTCAGTTCAGAGTTTTATCAGCAATTCTTATGCTAAGAGGGGTCAGGAGATGAGGCATTTCTCACGTTACTCTTGAAGCTACTCATGAATAATGGCCTATATCACCTCTATTGTCTGCCCCCAAACATAAGCAACCAGACAGGCAGAGGAGAAATTAAAGATTGCTGAATGAGCGAGAGGGGCAGGCTAAAGCTGAGATGGTAGGAAGAGGTGAAAAATGCAAGATGGGGCAGAGGGTTACACAGGGGGAAATGTTTGAGTTGATAACTCAACAGATAGAGAATAAGTCAGATTCCCTAGCTTAAAGGCAAGCAAGATGAACAACAGAAAAGGATTGTGAAATCTTCCTACTGAGATTAAGGGCATCCCCACTGAAGAGTGATGTAGCTAAAATAAATGAGGGGTCATTATTCTGGGCTGAATGCATAATGGATTAAGAAGTTCACAGGGCTTTTCACCACCTCTTCATACCATTACTGGTGATTTATGTTGCAGTTTCTGCTGGGTGGGGGGTGGGTGATGGAATCTGTCTCTGAACAATTTTCTTCCTTCATCAGTGAATTGATTTCCTTGGGCTCTGACTGGGGTTTTAGGTTTGTGAGGAGTAAGAGGGACAAGAAAAGTCCAAATAATTCCCAACCGTCTTGGGACTTGCGGTGCAGTTTCTTGATGGGAAGACTGTGTGTAGTTTTTGCTGCCTGTAGGTGATGTGATGTATGAAGATGGTGCCTTCTGCTGACTTGGAAGCATCTCACTTGCCTGCCAGGAAACTGGCTGGTGCACTGGGACGACCCAGAGGGATGGTATGGGGAGGGAGGACGGAGGAGGGTTCAGGATGGGGAACACGTGTATACCTGTGGCGGATTCATGTTGATATATGGCAAAACCAATACAATATTGTAAAGTTAAAAAAAAAAAAAAACTCATCCAGGACTCTCAAGAGAGAGGCAACATTTAAAATGAAAACTTGGTGGGGCTTCCACGCTGTGCTGGCTGAGCCATTTTATAGCGAGAGGAGGCAGCAAAGAACACACCGACCGAGGAGGTCACGGAGTGTAACCGAGGCCTGTGAGAAGGCACGCGGTGCTGCTGGGTGAGAGCAAACCAGGCCCTTTGTGCTGGGGCTCAAGTCTTGGGAGCGATGGATGCTTTATGCACCAAGGAGGCTCCGAGCATCCTGTCCTGTGGCTGTGCTGCTTCTGGGCCCCGGGAGATGACTGGTTGGGGGGGGCGGGGCCTGGGGTTTTGTTTCAGTGTCTTCAGAGCAGTGACATCAGATTTGATAGGCTCTTGGTATCTTCAGAGAGGCAAACTTTATGTTCCTGTGAAGTGAAGTCGCTCAGTTGTGTCTGACTCTTTGTAACTCCTTGGACTATATAGTCCATGTAATTCTCCAGGCCAGAATACTGGAGTGGGTAGCCTTTCCCTTCTTCAGGGGATCTTCCCAACCCAGGGATCAAACCCAGGTCTCCCACATTGCAGGCGGATTCTTTACCAGCTGAGCCACCAGGGAAGCCCAAGAATACTTAAGTGGGTAACCTGTCTCTTCTCTAGGAGATCTTCCTGACCCAGGAATCAAACCAGAGTCTCCTGTGCAGATTCTTTACCAGCTGAGCTGTCAGAGGAGCGCAATATGTTGCATAGGAACATATGTTCCTATGTTTCTTATTAAAGTTTGTTAGAAGTAAGTAGAAAGGAGCCCTTTAATCCTAATGGGAAGCCAGAGCTGAGACTTGATTGATTATAATGGTAAAACCACAGCAAAATCACTGCAACCCTCCAAGCCTTTCTTAAAAAAAAAGATCACCACATGCAAGATCCATGAAGACAAGAAGAGAGTAAACCCGTGTTGCACTACGGCCTGAATCTTCCTCGTTTTGTTTTTAAACAAGTATTTTAAGGCAACAGTCTCTTCTTCCGCTTGTCAGTCTAGCACTAATGAATGTAAAACAGTGGTTGCATTCCGGGATCCTCTGAGAATATGCTTCGATTTGGCAGTGGTGGTGGCAGGGACGGAGATGGTGGTAGTTATGGTGGAGGTGTTGGTTGAGACGGTGGTGGTTGAGACGGTGGTAGTTATAATGGTGGTGGTAGTTATGGTGGAGGTGTTGGTTGAGACGGTGTTGGTTGAGACGGTGGTAGTTATGATGGTGGTGGTAGTTATGGTGGAGGTGTTGGTTGAGACGGTGGTGGTTGAGACGGTGGTAGTTATGATGGTGGTGGTAGTTAAGGCACTGGTTATGGTGGTGGAGGTGATGGTCTTCCATCCCAGAGCTAAGAGGGGTCTGACATATGCAGGGTATCTTTCAAGTAAGATGGTTCAGGGACTGTTGTTCTAAGAACTGGCTCATACTCACAACATGGACCCTTTGGGTTAAGATGGTAACAAATCAGAAGCTATAGAATCAGAATTGTACATAGAAGGGACTTTGTGAGGTCTTTCTTGTCCATTACATGTCGCTAGCTGAGAAGTCCTTCAGCTGCTCGTCTTGTTGTTGCTTTTGTTTAGCTGTTAAGCTGTGTCCAACTCTTTTGTGACCCCATGGACTGTAGCCCACCAGACTCGTCTGTCTGTGGGATTTCCCAGGCAAGAGTACTGGAGTGGGTTGCCATTTACTTCTCCAGGGGATCTTCCTGACCCAGAGATCAAACCTGTGTCTCCTGGATTGCAGACAAATTTGGGGTAAGCCACAGATGAAAATCTCCACTATTGTACCCTATGTCCTTCCTTTAGATAGGAACTAATATACAGTATTAAGCATACTTCTGAAATGATTACCCAGCCCTACCTAGAAGAGAATGGCTCCATGTTGTTACTCTCAGAACACTTCCTTCTCTTTTTCTTTAACCTACTGAATCTTACAGATATGTGGGTTAATTAAGTCATTCATTTATCCAACAGGTATTGATACGTTAAGTGCCTAGAGTGGGCACAGTGCTAAATGCAGCACTGTGGGGAATACAAAAGAAATAAAGGAACAAGCCTAATCCTTGAGGAGTATATCACATTGCAGAGGCAAGACAATAATTCATGAAATGTCTAGAGAACAATGCAGCCCAGTGCAGTGGAAGTAGGATCCTGGGGTGGCAGGTGGAGCAGGGTGATGCCACAGACTGTGGGAAAGAGGAAAGCATCATGGAACAAGGCCAGTCTTGATTTTGAGGAGTGGATTTAAGTTGGTAGAAAGTGAGGTTTTGGGAGAAACATCTGGCCTTCTGTGTAGACTGTATAGGAATTTAGAGTTCCATTTCTTTTTTCCTTAGTGACTGCTCCTGTGCAAGATGTAGGGATCATCCCCTCAACCTTATAACCCATACTCTCCATCCTGCACCCACCACCAAGACTTCTATTACTCACATTGGAAGAGCTTTGTGCTAGCTGTTCTCCAAACAGGACCCTGTCTATGAGGTGCAGCTTAGGTGCCATAGGAGGACTTGTTTCCATGGACAAAGCTCGATGAATGCCTGCCTTGCTCTTCTTCCCTACTGGTGGGCAGTACTAGATTGATGTTTCTTTCTACCTTTATTCCCTCCAACGAAGGGCTGGTAGACTAAGATAGTCAGGGTTTTCGCACTTCAGAGCATGGGACCCATTATTTACAGTATAATTTCCAAAGGTCAGTACCGGTAATTTCATCAGCCTCATGGACTGCTTCCTTCCAGCCAATGTTCATGAAAATTTCATACTCTAAGCTGGTGTTACATCTTTTATATCATGATGTCAGCTTCAGTTATACTTCCTCAGGAAGATTGTCCCTAAATCCACATAATCTCTTTCCTCTTCTCAACTGTGCTACTCCAGTCGTGATTTCTGACGATGTATTTACCTGTGTGGTTACCAGATAAGCTTTTGAGTCTCCCATTAGGAGGAGAGATCCAGGAGTCAGGAACATAGTATGTCTTGTTCACTACTCTACACTCCAGCCCCTAGCCTAGGTGCAGAAAGAAATGTCTGATGGTGGGAGGAATGAATTTAAAAATAAAGGCATGAGTGGGTAGAGATGTATGATCCTGGGAATTAGGACACCTTGGGATGACTATCACAGGCAGAGAGATTTACTGGCTGCTGGCTCTGAAATCGCCCACAGAACCTCAAATAAAGCAGTTGAGAAAGAAGCCTGCTGTGGCAGTCTAGAGAAATGTCGTCCTTGTGCCCTCTGAATTAACTCAGCAGACCCTTGGAACTGCCATCCCAGCTGTTTTAGAGGTATTACCCTTTCTGTGACTACAGGCTGGATACTCTCGTGTTGCCACTAGAATCCATTTTATTGCAGTGCAGATTTTCCATTGAGGATGGGGAAGTCAGCTGGGAAAATCAGGTGTGTTGTTGATTTTCATTGAAGTCGTGTCTGACTCTTCGTGACCTCATGGACTGCAGCACACTAGGCTTCCCTGTCCTTTACTATTTCCTGGAGTTTGCTCAGTCTCATCTCCATTGAGTGAGTGATGTCATCCAAATATCTCATCCTCTGCCACCCTCTTCTTCTTTTGCCTTTAATCTTCATATTTCCAGAGGAAAAGAAATTTCCTTTTATGTTTTCAGTTTCTTACTGACTTTTGACCTGGGGAATTCTGCCATGCATTCTGAGTACTTAAAACAATAACAATAATGGCTAATTTTTTATAGATGGCACAACTGTTTAAGTTTGTATGTGTATCATTTCACTGAATCTTCAAAACAACCCTATGGAGTAGATAGCTTCCCTGGTTGCTCAGCTGGTAAAGAATCCACTTGCAATGGAGGAGACCCCAGTTTGATTCCTGGGTTGGGAAGATCCCCTGGAGAAGGGATAGGCTACCCATTCCAGTATTCTTAAACTTCTCTGGTGGCTCAGCTGGTAAAGAATCTGCCCGCAATGCAGGAGGCCTGGGTTCGATCCTTGGGTTGGGAAGATCCCCTGGAGGAGGGCATGGCAACCCACTCCAGTATTCTTGCCTGGAGAATCTCATGGACGGAGGGGCCTGGCGGGCTACAGTCCATGGGGTCACAAAGAGTTGTACACGACTGAGTGACTAAGCACTTGGAGTAGGTAAAGTTGTAATCAAATACCCATTTGGTAGAGGAGGGATGAGGGAGGCATCAGAACAAAACAACAGAGGGGGCTTCCCTGGTGGTCCAGTGGTTTAGAATATGCCCTGCAATGCGGGGGACACAGGTTCAATCCCTGGTCCAGGAAAATTCCACACGCTGCAAGCGACTAAGCCATTTGCCACAACTACTGAGCCCACACACCACACAGCTGTGCTTACAACTAGAGAGAAGCCACCACAATGAGAAGCCTGTGCACCACAACTGGATAGAAGCCCCCTCTTGCCACAATTAGAGGAAGCCTGTGCAGTAACAAAGACTCAGCATAGCCAAAAGTAAAAATAAAAATAAATAATTTTAAAAAGAACAAACAATAGAGTTGGCGTTTGGGCCCAGATTCAATCTTCCACCGCGCATTCCCTTTCCTGTCTCCTAACATAGGTTAATATTCTAATGCTCCCCATGTAACAGATCCATATATATTGTCCAAGTGTGTTTTCTTATTTATTGCTATAACAACCCTATGGGGTGAATACAGCTACTCTGCCCATACTACAGGTGAAGGCACTGAGGCTCAGAGAGGTTAGGGAACTTACTCAAGATTACACAGCTAGTTATTGGCACAGTTAGACTCAAGCATTGATTGGCTTTCCTCTAAAGGCCATGTTTCCAGCCACTGCACCTTGATCCCTACCCTGTCCCAGAAATGCTACGTGTGGACCATTCAATGTGGTAGCATGGAAGGACTAATTGTGTACCAGCAATAGCAGCAGAAAGCCAACAAGTTTTTCTACCATATGCCATAGCCTTCTTTCCCCCTCTACCTTAAAAAGAGGAAGTGTTCTTTCTTTTGATGACCTTGCATTGTCAATTGACCTGTTTTCCCTGGTTGGAACCCTCCATGTTTCCAACATTAGCACACTGCTGGTAAATGAGCTGTTCCAGTTTTCAGCCTTCCCACCTGAACTTATGTGAGCACTGCAAAGGGAGAAGGTGACCTGGGGTGGGTATCCCTCTCTTTAATTTTGGACCAAACTCCATCTTTGTACCAGTGAAAAGTAAAGAAATTTAAATGACCCAGCACAGTTTTATATAACTAATTCATCACATATTTCTTTGGGGAAATCTCAAGTGTAGCTGGGCTTCCCTGGTGGCTCAGATGGTAAAGAATCTACCTGCAATGCAGGAGACCTGGCTTTGGTCCCTGGGTCATGAAGATCCCCTGCAGAAGGGACTGGCTACCCACTCCAGTATTCTTGCCTGGAGAATTCCATGGACAGAAGAGCCTGGTGGGCTGTTGTCCATGGGGTCACAAAGAATTGGACATGACTGAGGGACACACACGCACATGCACACACACACAGTACTTAAGTTTCTGCAAACTAGATGCCCAGATGAACTTGTGCTTCTTGGTTCTGAGCCTTGTGTCATTCTTATGCTTGCTCGGGAGATGAGCTGAGTCCCCTCCCCACCCCCATCCCCTTGCAGGGTCTGTCTTTTCTTCAAGATGCTCTGGCTCCCCTCTTCATCTGGGTCTATACGGATGGGCTCAAACTTGGCTGATCTCTTCAAACTTTAATTTCTAAGTGCTCTTGTCAGTACCTGGGTCTTGACTTTCTCCTGCAGATTTTTATTTGATTAACCCCTATGACTCCTGCCTTCCCCTGTTGCCGTAAGGTGGAGTCTTCTGCCTTAATCTCAACTCCTCTGAATTCAATTTCAGCTTTTTGGTCACCAAAGCTCATCCAGAGACCCAGCTGGTTTTAGCAGCAGTCTTTTCACCTAACATCAGCAATGTGATTGGCCCAATCCTTAATAATAGGATATTTTTGTCACTCTGATGGCAGAACTCTTTCCCGAGATGATGAAATAGAAAATGCTTTGATAGTTTCATACATTAGAAAGAATTTAAATATAAACATCTGAATGGAATAGGTGGTCCTGAAACAAGTTTGAATATATATATTTTATTATACTTAAAGTATCAGTGGAGATCAGGATGAAAGGTAGGGAAATCGCCAATTAAAGACAAAAGAAAACCTTCCTGTTATATCCTTATCTCACAAAATGCACCAACTGAAGCTTAATAATATTACATGCAAAGATGTTTCATGTAAAACAACTTGAAGACAATATAGGTGAATAATTTTGAATGAAAGGTGCTTCAAAATATAAAAACATCTGATGATATCACAAGGGAAGATACCAATAAATTTGCATATAGAATATAAAAGTTCTGCAAACCAAAAAAATTGATAAACATCTTAGAAAATATATTTCCAATAGTTGACAAAAGCTATATATGTATATCTATGTGTCTATAAAATACACATATATATTATGAATCATGCAAATCAGTAGGAAAAACAATAGTGACACAGTAAGGAAATGAAAAAAGATAAACAGATAATTAATAAAGAATAAATGATGAATAAATTCTTAAAATATCAGTCCAGTCTCACTAGAATTCAAATACATGCAAATTAAACAGCACTACTAAAAAGTAGATCCTAAAATAAATAAAATTAAAGGCTGGTGAGATTATAGAGAAATAATTTCCTCCAGTAGTTAAATATGTAAATTGTCAGAAGCTTTCTAAAAAGCAATCTAGCAAGACATTAATAAAAACACTTTGATCAAATAACCCTATTCCTAATCTGTACTAAGAAAAGTAGCCACATAGTTACATAATAAGATGGTTTTTACACCCTTTTATATAATACAAATCCTAAATACATCTAAATGCCTAATATTGGGAAAGTAGTTAAATAGCATATCCTGCAGAATAGAATATAACATAGTATTTTTATATGTTTTTGAAGGATATTTAAACACCAAAAGGGCTTCTGATGTGGTGTTAAAGTAAGAGCGTCAGTTTATTTACATTTTGATCCAAGTGCTGTAAAAAAAAAGCCAAATATTAATATATAAACACCTACATATGTAAAAGATTAGAGTGAACTCTATTAAAATACCAAAAGAGGTTATCTTTAATTACTATCATCACAGATAATTTTAATTGTCACCTTTACATTTTTATTTCTTTCTAAAATTTTGATAGTGACTGTGTTCTGTGTTACTGTTATGATCAGGAAAAGTAATAAACATTATTAAAATGTGTGTCCCTGCCTTACTTGAAAAAAAAAATTTTTTTTGAGCATCTGTTCCAGTTGAGGCGAGAGAGGAAGACAGGAAGGTGTCTTCCTTTCTTTCCTTGTAGGATCTGGGCTGGAGCAGGTTGTTTGCACACAGGGGATGTCTGTCTCCAGGGCAGTTGAAAGGGGGTCCTGGTGAGCAGCTTATATCAGCATGTATCACACAGGGCCAGAGAAAATACACATAGAAATTAAAAAGAGTGATTGTGGTTAGCATTAAACCAGATGAAAATACTTCTCTGAGAAATTTCTGGATCCAGACATACCTAATCTCACAAACCTGCTCTCCTAAGAGCTATCCTAGATGCAAAGCAAGTATCCAGCTTTTCAGTTCTAGATTTTCTAACAAAGCCCTCATCTCCGTGTATTGTCATTGTGACAGCCTGTAAGCTCTGTTGGGCTAGGGACCCACTCTGTCTGGTGGGTCATGCTCAGTGATAATACTTGAGGGTGTGAATGAATGAACTTGGGAACTGACTAGAGGATAAACAGAAGACTGGCTTTGTAGCAGCTTCACACTGTCAATGTTTTGGTTTTGGCTGTAGGTGTTACTTGACTATGTAGATGCCATCTCTTTTTTTCTCTCAGGGTTTACCCATGGCTGATTTAACTTGTTGTCCACTCCATCCCACTTTGTAGTGAAAATCAGAATTGATGAGGATCTAAAGGGGGAAAAGGAGGAGAGGTGATTGACTGTAATGGTCAACAGTGTGGGCTCAGGCGTGCAGCTGGTTGCTTGATTCTGCTTTGTGCTAGCTGTGTGATCTTGGGCGGGTCACTTGACCTCTCTGTGTTCTAGTTTATTCATCTGTAAGGAGTGATGATAACAATAGAATGAATGTACCTCAAAGGGATGCCTGGAGGCTTTAAGTGGATTATTATGACATATAAAGCACTTATCTTGGCAGTGTAAGTGATATATGCATGATAGCTTCTATTGTTTTTGTTCCAAAAATCAGCAGACATCCTCTGCAGTTAACTGTGGCTATGGAATTAGTACATTTTGGTTTCTGTATGCCTCCCAGTGTTTCCTATCCAAAACCATGCCTAAATGATGAACTTGATGTCTTCATAAAGCTTGTTATTTTGCAGCGTTTTAATCTCTCTCATCTATCATCTTGTTTCATAGTTAAGAATTGTCATGACAAAGTAATAAAAAGGGTTCCTTTAAAAATAGTTGTAATATTTCAGATGTCAAATACCAATTACCACAAAAGTTTACTCCGAGACCTGTAGTATTTTTCTCACTCAATGATTTGTAATTCTTTTCATTTTATGATTTAAACGTTGCCTTTTCTAGACTCTAAGCTCTCTGAGGGCAAACACTGTTTCCTAGCCCTCCTACCTATTCTGCTCTTTATGGATATCTTACTGACATACAAGTGTTTCTTAAATGAACAACTAGGTGCCTTTTCATTTAATTACAAACACAGGGGACCCTGATAGTTTTACGTCTTAGCAGAGGTGTCTCTGAAACTTTGGTAGATGATTTCTTATAATTTCATCTGGGAATTTAAAAATCCTGTTTTCCACCCTCTAACAATGCCATCTGCAATGAAGAGAGGAGGTTCTAGAAGACTGGTTGGTGATGACCATTCATGACACACCTTCTCCTGTAGAAAGCAACTGCTGAGATCTCCCTTGTGGATTTGAAATACATAATTGTGCACACAAGGAGGGAGAAGGCAATGGCACCCCACTCCAGTACTGATGCCCAGAAAATCCCATGGACGGAGGAGGCTGGTAGGCTGCAGTCCATGGGGTCACTAAGAGTCAGACACGACTGAGCGACTTCACTTTCACTTTCCACTTTCATGCATTGGAGAAGGAAATGGCAACCCACTCCAGTGTTCTTGCCTGGAGAATCCCATGGACGGAGAAGCGTGGTAGGCTGCAGTCCATGGGGTCGCACAGAGTCGGACACGACTGAAGCGACTTAGCAGCAGCAGCAGCACACAAGGAGATGCTGGACCATATTCCTCATCCTCTGTGTCTTATGCTAAATAACGTGTTTATTTTTAAAAACATTCTTGTTTTATGACAACAACAATACCCTTCTGTTATGCTGAACAGTTTATAGAATGTCCTATATGCATTATTTCATTTAATCTGTACAGTAAGCTTATGTATATATATTTTAAACCTTTAGATTATTTATTTGGCTGCCTGAGTCTTTATTACATCATGTGGATCTTTCACTGTAGCATATGGGCTCCAGAGAGCATGGACTCTAGAGCGTATGGGCTTGGTAGTTGTGGCACATGGGCTTGGTTGCCCCGTGTCAGGTGGGATCTTGGTTCCCCAACCAGGGATCAAACCTACCCTGCCTTGCAAGGTGGATTCTTAACCATAGGACCACCAGGGAAGCTGCAGTAAGCTTACATTTTTATTGCTATTTTACATGCAGCAGTCTGAGAACCGGGAGGAGAAAGAGTTAGCTAGTCTGTGCCATTAGGTACATTATCTCATTCAACTTCATAGCAGCCCTGGAGGTAAGCGGTAGAATCTCTATTGTACCAATACCACTCCAAGGTTCAGAGATACTTACTATAATACAACTGAGATTCAAACTCTGGTTTGTCTGGCAACAAAACCTGTGCTCCTCTCACTACATCAGTAGTGAGATTCAGTGCCATATTGAATCAATATTGATTCAATGCCATAGTAACCTTTCTTCTGTAGAGTCTACTTCTTAGGACTGAAGTCACTGATTTCTGCTCTCCTCCCCCTGCCCCAGGTTTATTGAGGTGTAACTGACAAATACAAATTGTATGTATTTAAGGTGCTTAATGTGATGATTTGATATATCCATACATTATAAAGTGGTTACCACAGTCAACCAACATATCCATCGCCTCACATATTTGCCATTTTTGTCTGTAAGACCAATTAGGTCTACTCTCTCAGCAAATTTCCATCATGCAGTACAGTACTGTTGACTATAGTTACCATGTTGCACATCAGATCCTCAGAACTTACTTGTCTTATAACTAGAGGTTTGTACCCTTTGACTCACGTCTTCCCATTTCCCTGACCCCCAGGCCCTGGGAACTGTGATTTCACTCTCCGCTCCTGAGTTCAGGGAGTCACTGCTCACCCCTAGTAACCCCGTGATGTGGACATGCACGTGAATCTGGAGAACATCCTAGGACAGGCTTTCTTTGCCTCCTTCCCACGGAGGACTCATACTTGAGTCCTCTGTCTGCGGTGATAAACTGAGAGGGTCAGACACCGTGTTTTATTCCTGTCTGGTGCTGTTCACATTGTCTCCAACCGAGGCAGTGATTTGGAATTTGGGATTAATAATGCCGACCATCATTAGCATTCTCATCATTCTTTCCCTGTCTCCCTCTTCCTAACCCTAATTCCTTTCTACAGAATGCCCTCAAAAACTAGGACCACAAATTTAGCAGTTTGGTTGGACTAAGCAGCAGAGAGCGATGGCTGCCCTGCCTCTGTCTTGCATTTCAAGGATGTTTGTTCTAAAACTCCCCGAAACGACCAATTTAACTAGACCAACCTGTGGCCTTGTGAGAATACTGCAGAGACTCTTTAGAAAAAAGATTAAGCTTGCTTCTGACCAAGTAGACTAATTTTGGATGCTAGTAACCCTGGTTGGAAGGTAGAAACATCAGTGTTCAGTTTTGGGTCAGGGAATCGTTCAGCATGCTAAGAGAATTCATTTTCCTTGAGTGTTTTTCCTTTCAAGTCACGTTTTACTGCTGGAGTTACTCAGCGAATTAATAGGTATAGAAATACAAAGCTCTTTTCTTATTACATCCTATCGATCTGATTGCAGTGTCATTAATTGAAAGACTAGGAAAATGTGATGGATGGTTCAGCTTAGGATTCTATATTCATTTTGGCCCGAATCTGTTGGAAGAATGCTGTAGGAGACTGACCATCAGCCTTTTGGTCTGACGTGAATTCTTTCTTTGTCAGTGCTTGTGAGAGCACTCAGTCCTAGTGAGATTTACAATGTGAAATTATAAACTGTTTCTACTCTTAAAGGAAAACCAACACTCAGGTTGCTTATTTGTAGAGTTGACAAGAATCCATTTTGTACCTCCCTTTTATAGATACTATATATATATAACATTTACAAAAAACCCCAATTCTGACAGAAACAAATTTTGACTCAAAAAGTAAGGAAGTGGACATTTTGCTCTTTGTTTTAAGTACTTTTATTTGGAATATTGTGGTTGTGAAACATTATTTTCATTCATCACCATTGCAACCATCTCATTTTTGTGGTGTGTGAAACTTCAGAGACTGGTTATGTGGTTAGAGATTGTTTTTTAGGGTTATTTTCTTTTGGGGTTGTTGGACCTGCAATCCCTTGAATTTCTCCCATAAATTTAAATTAACTTGGGAATTTTATACATGTACAGATATGTCCACATACATATTTAATAAGGAATCTTTTAAAATATTTTAATCCTCTATGTGAACAAAAAATTCCCAGGCTCAAACAAAAGCATATCAGATTATGTCTGATTTGTTTGCAAAGGCTGAGCTGGTCTCCTTGCTTTCTTGCTTATGCTTTAATGAGCTGGGCTATTTTTCTCTCCTGTTTATTATTTTAAATGTTTGAAGCTTGACGTGAACGGGAGGAACACTCAGATTCAGAGCACGTCGACATGACAGAAGACATCACTTGTCTCGTTGCTTGCTTTTAATAAACATTGTTTGGAGAAGTTTTGAAGTTTAGGACATGTTACTTATAATACATGTCCTGCCAAATATTTTTTCATCCTTAGTTTGTGGCATTCAGATGTGGTATTTCTCAAGGTGCGAATGCTGCTCCCGGCTGTACTTTTGGATGGTAGAATAAGGCATCCGTGGAAAGATATGAAGTGAGCAAATGGCCACACTGCATGACCTCGTTCTGGAGAACATCTTGAAAATGTATTTTATGGTCTGAGTGCAGAGACAATGGATTGCGGTTCGGGGTCCTCTTCACTGACCTTTGGCTTGGTGAGAAACGTGGGCTGCTTCCTCTGATCTTCAGCTCCTCTGAGAGTGAGAAAGAGGCTGCTCCCACGTTCGGATGTGAATACCGCTGCTGAGTGCACAGACTGCCTTACCCCGATATTGTGTCTAAAAATATATCCTCAGAGAGGCAGGCATATGCTCGCGCCTCGGTGTGAAGGAGCTGTCGCCTGTGTTCCTTGCTGTCCCCGTCTAGATGCTGGAGTGAGAGATTAAATGATCCCAGAAGCCCTGCCAGGGTTTTGATTTGCCATTGTCTCTGCTTCTTCGCTGCCTGTGAACGGGACCCCCGATGCAGGGCTTTCAGAGACCAGCCGGTTCTGATGGAGTCCGTGACTCGCTGCCGGTGCCTGCTCCTTCTGTTGTGCTCTGTCCCAGCCATGCTTTTCTTGCCTTTTTGGGAGGCAGAGAGCACGGGGCAGAGGTTGCACTTGGCACATTTCAACTCCGTTGTCACTGCTGTGGCTGTTACTCCCTTCGGCAAGAGCCAAGGAGCAAACAGGACGGTGGGTCACCTCTCCAGCTATTTAGCACCATTTCCCTTCCCCTCTCTCGACATGGTTAGGATTTTTTTTTCTGTCTTAAGTGACAAGGTTTGATGGGTGGTGGTGTGTGTGTGTTTGGGGGGTGGTTCATGAGCCTCCCTCTCTACCTCTGCTGTATTTTGATGGGGACCTGCTTTCTCCTGATTTCTACCACCTCTCCTCATTTCCAGAGCTTGCTAGATTCTTCATCCTGTTCCTGCAGCTCAGTGGGGTTTTCTGTTTGAGTGTTATCTCCTAATTTCTCAGCTTCTGTAGTCGCCTCCCAGGTTAAAAGGGGGTAACATGATTGTTGAAATAATTTTGTCCAGGAAGAAAGAAAAACAGAAATGGCTCTTTAGACTGATAGTCCTAAGAAGAGGGATCCATAACACAGGGAAATCAGGTGGACTCTTGGAGCTCCTGTCACAGTGTGGCTATAAATGTTTGTCTTCAGGTGAGACTTTTTGTCTTATTTACAGAGTTAGGAAAATATGTTAACCTTCATGATAGCTCCCATACCTTATTGGAAAATAATTTCAATTCTAACAACAAGTGCTGAGGAAAGAAATGCAGCTTTTTATGGGCCAGAAAAGAAGAGTTAAAATCATAGATCACATCAGAAACAAAGTACACCACTCCCTTTGCAGTGATCCCTATGCAAAAGTGAGTAAGAGCAACTGCTACTTATTCCTCCCTCTTTCCTCATATATATTCAAATTAACAATATTTTGATGGCCTTGAAAACTGAAAGGCAAAGTGTTGCTTTTCCAAAGATTAGTTTTTTTTGAGGTTTCTTCAAAATGAGAGAAAAGAATTCTTTGTATTGTTTCAGATGGTTAGCAGGATACATACAATATAAGCTGATATTCACAAGATGTGCAATTAGAAAAAATACACTCACGCACACACATGTACACACACATATACATGCTCCAAAAGAAACCACCCAATGTTAAACAAAATCCAGATTTAAATTTCAACCAGATCAGTTTCATCTATTGTGGAGAATTAGTCTTATATATTTTTTCATGACTGAATACTTCCTTCTCCTCCTTTCATCATTATTTTATTGGTTTATTTCATAAAAGGCACTGAAATGGACAAAGAACTCTACCAAAGAGTTAAGTTCTAGTGGCAGTTCGTTGAAATGGAGCATGGATCAAATGTGTCATAAACTCTTATTTGTAATCAGGTATTTCCTTTTAGTTCAGCCTAATACATTTTATTCCCAGTTGTGTCAAAGAAACATGTATGCCTTTAGACACTCTGTGCCTAATTATGCAGCTGGATACATTAATATCCTGTCATGTTACATGGATTTGAGAGTTAAACAGGGAAAGATGCTGTTATTCATAGCCAGCAATTTCCCAGGATCCAGCAAGATCCTGGTGCTGGAGTATTTGCTTGTCTTTCTACCTTTGTTCCTTTAGAGGCAATGAGGGTCTCTGCTATTGCTGACTAATTGATAGTCTTACTAACCACTGTGGGCTCCTCAGATTAGAATTGCATGCAGATATGGGTCTTCATTCAAACACTAAGGAATGCACACTCTCACTTACATGGGCAGAAAGTCTTCATACTAACAGAGGTGCGATGGAGACCGCAGGACATAGAAGAGGATGGGGGTGGGGTGGGAGAGAGGTGGCTGACAGCAGGTATACCCCTGCAAATAGTTCTGAAATGCATGTACAAATGTAGAAGCCTTCAGAATCATCCAACAATGCAGACACCCTTTTTTATTTCTTCTCGGCAGGATGTCTCCATCCAGAGTATTCACAAACACACACACGTGCACACGCAAACCAAGAAAAGGTGAGAGCCCTGCCATCTTAGCTCTGAATTCATCTGATTTCCTTTTTTCCCCCCTGCCTTGTATTCCTCCATGCATTGTCCCTGCATCCGATGGCAGCCACCCTTACTCTTGAAAGCAAGAGTCACAGCAGGAGCAGAAAGAGGGTTGAGGGAAGGCTTTGTCAAAGCCACCGTTGTCTATTGTTTCTTTGCTTTCACTGCTGTGCTTTTTTTTTTTTTTTCCTGAGTCTTTCCCTTACTAGTGGCCTGTGTCCAGGAGGAGGGAAAAAATTGTGAGTCCGTAGAGTAGTAGAGGGTAGCTATTTCTTTTGCACACTGTTTTAAGAAACAGCTTAGCAATTCGGTCCACAAAATTAGGAAATACAGCAAGAATGGGGGATTCTGGTGGAAGAGTGAGGGGCGGGGGTCTTCGGAGCTCATTTGCTCCAGCCTAGATGCCAAAGGCAGTTTCTTCACAAGGACTTCTGTGGTTGTGTGTGTTTCCGGCTGCATTTTCAGTTTTAAAAAATCACGAGACAAGGCTCATGTCTCTGTCAGGCGTTCCACGTGTTTATTTTTTTTTCGGCTCCACAACTGGATGGACATTTTAAGCCAGGCCAGATCTGCTGTTTGGGATTTACTCAGATGCTGAAATCAGTTCAGCCTGAATTGGTGATTGTCTTTTAAGCTTGCATGTGAAATGTACATAATAACTTTTCCAATGTAGATTACAAAAACTGGTTTTCGACTTATCATTTGTATGGCTATACATCTTGGGGTTATGCTGTTTTGCACCTAAACTAACCATAGCTGTTCTTTTGGGTGATATTTATGCCCAAGTGATTGCCTTCTAGTTGGGCCAACTCCTCTGATAACTCACAAAGCTGTCAAAGGTTACAAAGTTACACTCTCAAAATAGATTTTCAGCAAAGTATTTCAAATGGGCATTTGACATAGCATGAAAATCCTGGGACTTTTTCCCAGGGATTTTAGCTTCCTATAATTTGTATTTCTTCAAATAAATAAAAGTGATGAAAACTGATTCCATGTAGAAGGAATCAGGAGGCAGATTAAATCTGAATTCCATTTTCACAAAATTTTGCTAAAAAACACATTTGCCTTTATTTTAGCTTAGAAAAATCACATACCTATATTAGTTCTCCATAGTTTTTTTCCCTTCTAAATACTATACTATCTATAATTATCTAGAAAAAAGTTATTCTAAGTTGATTTTTTTTTCCTTCAAGCCATCTAACTTCTGGCATGAGCCCAGGACTCCTGACTGTTGTCAGAATTTGCTACGATTCAGCATTTCAATTCCAAAATGTATTTTAAGTCCAAAGGGAGTATATCTGCATGCAGAAGAGGTTGTTCTTTCTTTTGAGGAGCCATTCCATTTTATGACACATGCTGTTGGGTTGACGTGCAGTATGAGCTCATGATTTCTTTCTTTTCCAAATAATGATTGTAGTCTGCATGTGAATGTCAGAGTAGAATACCTTCTGGGTTCCATAAGAAAACACCCTAAATTGGAAGTATGAGACCTTCACTCTTATGAACAGCTACTTTGGCACCCTGCAAATACATTCTCTTCCTGCCCATTTTCATTGCCTTGATTTAGGGGACTCGGGCCCAGCCACCCTGCCTCCTTCTTTTGTGAAGAGACATTCTGAAATGTCTATAGAAATCTAACTTCTCCAAGAAATGCAGCGCGGGCTATGGTTTGAATGCAAGTCTGAATTTAATTGCGGCCACCCTGGTAGCACACTGTTTAATTTCCAGCACACATCTACATGAACCTACAGCAACTCCAGGCCAGGAATTGTGAACAAGGAGAATTTATCTGTGATAAAGCATATCTTTTCCAAGGATCAGTCCACTTGGGATTGATTCCAAAGTCAAATTTTAAACACATGTTACCAACGCTTTTGTGTCCTGGGAAACTGGTGTCGCTAACTTGTTCAGAGCGTTTTGGACAGAAAGAAATGGAGAGCTCCAACTTATGACCAATTCTTCTTTGGTAAATAGGGAAATGAAGGGAAAATGACAAGTATCGCAAGGCTGGCTAGCATTTCCACTTGAAAATACCAAAGACAAAGAGGTTCATGAAAGGCTCAGGGTCTCAATGACTGAAGTTGTACAAACCAGTCCCTTTTGCCCTGCAGCACTGTGTGGTTCTCCATGGAGCTGGGAGGAATGCTCATCCCCATGGGAGAATAGACTTGGAGGGCACCCCATCTCTCAGCCTGTGCCCCCTACAGATAGCTAATTCCTGCTGGATCAACTTAAAAGGAACAGCTAAGCTTGTGGCCAAGGTCAATCTCCAGATATTTTAAAGGCACAGTTCAAGTTCAGCCATTAATCCAAATATTTCACACAATAGTCTGTAGTCGCTCCAGTTGATGTTAAACTTCCAAATCATGCAGAAGACCCAACCTGGGCTTTTCTTGAAAATGGAAACCCCACTTTTCATATTTTACATATTGAACACAATGTGGTCAAAATACTATCTGTGCCTTAAATCTCCTGGGTCCTAAAAATACAAACATCTTTAAAAACTACAGGGGGAAAATAGCATCTTTGGCATGTTAGAACACCTTAACAAGAATCAAGCAAAAGGTCACAGGGGTGTGTATATGGCAGCTAAAGTAGGATGTAGCTTCTTCTACTTCTCTTCACCCACATGCCTGCCCACTGATTTAAAATAACCACTAAAATGGCAGCGTATGGTCCAAAATATGAAACTCCCCTACAACCCCCTCGTTCATTAAAACAGTTTCCTTTTCAGAAGCATATACTCCATTGAGACACTACAGTTCAGCAGTTGACACATCTTTCAGGGTTCATCACTTTGTAAACCTTTTCAGAGTTTTCTTCCCTCCAAACTGAGAGAACAAAGTGAAGCTGCCTTCCCTTTACCACCCCCCAACACACACCTTTTGATTTTTGGCTGTGCTGGGTCTTTCATTGCTATACATGCTTTTCTCTTGTTGTGGCAAGCGGGGGACACTCTAGTTGCAGTGCACCAGCTTCTCGTTGCGGTGGCTTCTCTTGTTGCAGAGCCTGGGCTCTAGGGCCTTAGGGCTTCAGTATTTGTGGTACGTGGGCTCAGTGGTTCCAGCTCCTGGGCTCTGGAGCATAGGCTCAGTAGTTGTACTGCATGGGCTTAGTTGCTCCATGACACGTGGGATCTTCCAGACCAGGGATTGAACCCACCTCTCCTGCATTGGCAAGTGGTTTCTTTACCACTGAGCCACCAGGAAAGCCCTGCCTCACTTTTAAATAAATAGCACACCGTCCTCTACTTAACTGTGTAAGGCCTTTAAGAGAGAAAATGCTCATTTAACTTCCTTTGCAATGTAGACTCCCTAGTCCTCCTAAGAAACGTGACACACATTAGCACTGAAGAAAGTCTTCGTTTTGCTAATGAACCAGCACAACAAACTGTTCTTGTGATATTTGGGGAAGCAAACAGAAAGCTCGTAATGGTTTGTTAAAATAGCAAAGAGGTAGCACTTGGATGTGGTGTTATATGTTCAAGGAGTTGGATTTTAAAATAAGCAAATCTGGAAAATGAGGATTTCATCGATAGGGAATGATGCTTCGATGAAGCTCTATTTTCTCCCCAGATTTTCTTTTTTAGCTAGGGGACATGAAGACACTCTTCCATTTATATAAACTTGCTAGGCTAACTGTGGATGTTTGGGATTTCCTTGAAAAACCATTATCTTGTTTTGACAGTTGGTGTTTTAAGGACAGCATAAAACTCCCAAGAATGTTCTAAGAGAACATTACCACAGGATTGGATTTTTTCCCCATGTTCATTTAATGTGAAATTTTGTGGAAGAGATGATTTGGAGACAATTCCTCCTGTACTTACTTCTCTAAGTGTCAGTCTGGAAGGATGGAAGAGGAAATGTAAAAATGCCTGCCCCAGAACTGCCAGCAAAAAAGTTTGTGGGAGGCTATTAGAAAGGAAGCTAAGCAGGGGACTGTATTCAGTGTCCTGTGATAGACCATAATGGGAAAGAATATGAAAAGGGTGTATGTGTGTGTATATATATATGTATTTATGTGTGTGTCTCTGTGTGTATATATATATATATATATATGTGTGTGTGTGTGTGTGTGTGTGTGTGTGTATATATATATATATGAAAATGGAAAAAAAATGAAGGTGTCTGTTGCTCAGTCATGTCTGACTCTTTGCAACCCCATGGACTGTAGCTCACCAGGCTCCTCTGTCCATGGGATTTTCCAGGCAAGAATACTGGAGTGGGTTTCTGCTTTCCCCAGGGGATCTTCCTGACCCAGGATTCGAACCCACGTCTCCTGCATTGCAGGCGGATTTTTTACCATTGAGCTACCAGGGAAGCCCATATCCATATGCATAACTGAATTACTTTGCTGTACAGCAGAAATTAACCTAACATTGGAAATCAAGTATATAGTTGAACCTGAGGAACCTGAGATCAGCCGTTCTTCAAAAAGGGAGCAATTTTGTAATGCCTCTCTACCCTTCAATCCCTTTTGCTAGTCCCCATCCCTTTGGGTTTTCTTGTCCCACCCTTGCCCCAGCCACTCGCAAAGTAGAAATAAAAGCCCAACAGGAATCACCAGTGCCATGACCCCCATGAAACCAGCTCACCAAACAGAAATCAAGAACTCATAGAAAAATTTTTCCACCGCTTGGAGGAAAGAGGTTACTGTTACTGCTGCAAAATCTTTTCCCAAAAAGCTAATGTCATTTGCCTGTCAGAATCTAATTCATCTCCATACTTTGGAAGAGTTTTGTACTGTTCTCCCGCGCCCCCCATCCCTCCCCACACACGCACAATATGCATAAGGAAGCACTGAGGACCAAAGAGAGCTTTGGCTTGTCCAGGGTTAAAAAACGACATCGTGCTGCATCACAAGACAAAGACCTTAGCTTCTCAGTTCAGGGACTCTGGCAGCATGTATCACTTTTCAAGGTTATGCTTGAGATGGTAGAGGAATTCAGTGGCTGTTCTGGGGTGGTTGGTGGGATCCTTGATGTAGACTGTGCTAAGAAGCTCACAATCAAAAGGAAAAGTTGTTTCAATATGATGCACTTGGTTGGTTTCAGGAACCAATTTCCTGGTAGAGAGAATCAACTGTTTGGTCCACTTGAGACATCTAGAGTAATTTTGAGCTTTCTTTGCACATAAAGTGTTAACAAAGTAGGACCAGTGGACATTAGGGTGGATAATGCTAAAAGTGTTGAAACTTCTCAAAATGTTAATTTCTTTTCACTTCCTGCAAATCTGAGAAATGATCTGAAATGACAACTCAAGTCTGCAGCATGGTGACCTTAACGAAGACCTCCCCTTTTTGTGTTAGGACTAGTCATTTTGGACATGCAAGATCACTCCATCTTATACCAGTGAATTTCAGTTGTATGGATAATCAGTCAGAATCATTCAAGTCCAGAGCGATCTTTTTTCTAATGTCAGATTTTACAAGACTAGTCTACACTGTTGCCTCAATTTCTGATTTCCTTTCATTCTTCTTGATGGAGTCTTAAAATACTGCATTGCAGCTAATAACACAAATGATCTCACTGCAGAAAGAAAATTATCTATCCTAGATCATAGAATTTAAAAATAGGTATGACTCTGGGGATGTTTAAATACGGTGATAAAATGTGGATTAAAGTTCACCAGTATCCCATGTCACAGTCATTACTTTCTGTTTCCAAGTAATTTCATTCGTAGACCTATCGGGAAGAAACTAAAATTTTTTGACATCTTTGCTATTGTGATGTATGATGGTGGCAGCCTTGCTTGGCATCTCTACTCTCAGTTGATGTGCTATGATCAATGTTGAGTTTGTTCTTTTTATTTAACTCAAGTAATATAACTTCCCAACTTCCAGAAAAACTATTTCCTCATTGGTTGTTCAGTTCCTAACTTAATATTTTGAATGATGGTGGTAGCTAAGTTGTGCCTAGGCATTCAAAATGGTTGGGCAATTTATAAACTTGTAGGACCATGTTTGTGTTAAACAGTAGAGAAAGAGAGAACTTTTATCACATTAGTGCTTTTTAAAAGCATGATTATTTTTACTGCCTAAAATAAAACATACCATGCAGTATCTTCATTGTTTTAATAATAATGAGATATTGAGTTTATTATTTTTTTAATTTATTTTTCATTGAAGGATAATTGCTTTACAGAATTTTGCTGTTTTCTGTCAAACCTCAAATAAATATTGTGATGTTTTAGTTTTTAAAAACAAAACTCCAAAAATGTTCAGTTGTGGATAAAGGAATGTTTTTCATTATCCAGTTGGCCTCTGTATTATGAATACATTGAACAGTGATCCCACCCTCAGCCTTGTTGGAATAGAATTTATCACACCAGTGGGCATTATTTTCACTCCTGGTTGAAGTTAATATGGTGCATTCCATTCTGATGAACACATTGGGACAACTGGAGAGAAGGGGGGTGGTTGGTATTGGACCAGGGAAATAAGCTGGGAATTGCAAAGTGACAGATGTGACCTTTCTAGTGATATGATGAACCATGATGAAATACCAGGATGTGTACAGGATGACAATTAGAGTAGGAGATGGTCACTGCAAGACTGATTTCCTCCTTTCTTGGAGACACAACCAATAGGGACACTGCACCCTCTCAAGCAGGCCTCGACTTATTCAGGAATATTCAAGAAGAATGCGTCAGTGGACAAATATTTTGCTGAATGTTTGCTCTCAACCCAGGACTGGAGGAGATATTGAACTTGTGAGAGGGGTAATAAAAGATGCAGTGAGGGTCTTTGAAGAGCTTATCACCTGGAAAGAAATGCCAGTAAATTCAGTTCAGTTATTCCAGAAGCTTGGTGGGTAGAGCTATTTGTTGGGCACTGTACAACATGTCAGAGGTCAGACAAAGATGAAGACATGGTTCCCACCCCTGATACACTCACTGTCTTAGGTAAGGCTATGAACTCGCAAATAACAATAGAAGGTGGTATTGGCGGCATGCTGTGGTGGCAGAAGGAAGGCACTGCTACTTCTTAGAGCCTGCAAATGCTTACTGAAGGGACGATATCCAATCTGGATCTTTTCTTTTTAAATATTTTTATTTATCGGGCTGTTCTGGGCCCTAGTTGTGGCATGCAGAGCCTTAGCTGCGGCCTGTGGGATATAGCTCCCCAACCAGGGAGTGAACCAGGGCCTCCTGCATTGGGAGCTCAGACCCTCCAATCTGGATCTCGACTGAAGTAATATTTGTTTAGCACCCGGTAAAATTCCATACTCTTGCTTGTGCTGGGGATCAAAGAAGGATAGGATGGCATCTATCTTTGAGGAGTTCATGGTCTGTATTAGTAGATGAACAAGTTATGAACCACCACTCCCCCCAACACATGGAATAGAGTTGGGTGTAAGTATAAAACAGGTGTAAACAGTTACTAAGAGGACCAGAGGAGGTACTTATATCCTTTCAGAGGGAGTCCAAAAAGGTGGCCTTCCTGAGCTGTTACTCAATGGATGAGCGCTGTGGATAGATTGAGATGGGATATAGAGAAGGGAAGAACTAATTCTGCCTGGAAGAGGGTGAAAATTGGTCATGACTTTGTGGAAGAGATGGCATAGGTCTGAACATTGAAAGTCATGTGGAATTTTCCCAGGCAAAGATAGTAAGGTGAGAGCAGAAGAGAATCCCAAGAAAATGAGGCGGCATGAATTGAGACCTGGGGTGTGAAAGTGTGTAAGTCTAGAGGAACAAGGTTGAGTTTGTTTTGGTTGGAACACATGGGGCATGGAAGGAGTGGGGGAATCCCGGTCAGGAAAGCAGCCTGGAACCAGAACGTGAAAGCCAGGCTAAAGACTGTCTTGTTTGTTTGCTTGTTTCTGAAAGGCAGTAAAGAGCCATGATAATTGGAGGTTTTGAAAAATAATTTGGGCAGGAGAGAGGGCTTCCCTTGTGGCTCAGCTGGTAAAGAATCTGCCTGCAATGCAGGAGACCTGGGTTCGATCCCTGGGTTGGGAAGATCCCCTGGTGAAGGGAAAGGTTACCCACTCCAGTATTCTGGCCTGGAGAATTCCATGGACTGTATAGGGGAGTAGAGGGGGAAGGGATTGGAGGAGAAAGGTTAAAACAGTGATTCTCATCAGTGATGAGCAATGTATCAGAATAACCTGGAAACTTTTGCAGGAGACTCAAGCCTAGCTTTTCCCTTAGTCGTCTGTCTTTTCCCTCAACTAAAATTTCAGATACTGTATGGGCTGATGGAAACGTTAATAGGGGTATTTTGAAAAGCTTGCTGGGTGATGTTGATACATTCGTCCCTCCACTATTGCATAATCTAGTCAAGAGAGGCTCCAGGAAGGCTGAGACGCTGGAGATGAGAAAGGATGATGTGAGATGCATGAGAGTTGGAATTAATGCGATGGCTAGGAGGAGGCTGTGATGGAGACGAAACATGACAAATACTTACATATAAGCAACCGAGAAACTATGAACTGAAAAGAACCCCTGAAGAGAAGCAAGGTCTTGAAAGATTATGGATTCTACTTGAAACATGTAGAGTTTGAGGTCACTGGAGGCAGTTGGTAACGTAGGCTGGAGTTTGTGTTCTTAGTTGCTCTGTCATGTCTGACTCTGTTCAACCCCTTGGACTGCAGCCTGCCAGGCTCCTCTGTCCATGGGGATTCTCCAGGCAAGAATACTGGAGTGGGCTGCCATGCCCTCCTGCAAGGATTTTCCCAACTCAGGGATTGAACCCAGGTCTCCTACATTGCAAGTGGATTCTTTACCATCTGAGCCACCAGGGAAGCCCAAGCTAGAGTTTAGGAGAATTTAGACTACAGACACCCAAGTCAATCATACGGCAACAGAAAACACCACATTGGTGTTTTTCAAAAGGCAACAGAAAACCAGAGACAAGGGAGATTTGTGTTGGCTGGAGCAGGCAGATACATCTCTGTGAAAAAAATGGACTTTCATTTGCATCTCAAAGCATTAATAGAAAATTCAATTTCGAGCGATGAGGAGATTAAAAATGGAGGTTACTTGCAAAAAGAGTATGGGGTAAGAAAGAAAAATGCTGTTTCGAGAGGGCAGGACAGTAATATAAATGACTTAATAATAAAACGTAATATACTCTCATTTATTTTTCACTCTTAGAAGGAGCCATTATTATTCACAGTTTACAGATGAAGGAATAGGTTCAGAGGGGTTAAACAAATGACCCACATGAGGACAAGTGAAACAGTGGCTCCTTTAAATCTAGACTCTTGTTTTGCTCCATGAGATTGTATGTCCTTAAAGGCAGTTATCATTCTTATATGTTGTTAAATACCTCCCAGCTAATGTGTAGCCTGAAAAGACAGTAGGCTCACAAAAAACATGTATTGAATTATTGAAATGTGTCCGTTCTTTTGTATATCAGTTTAGTTATTTGCCATCTATTCTTAAGACTAAATGGCTTCCCAGGTGGCACACTGGTAAAGAATCCACATGCCAATGCAGGAGACGCAAGAGATGTGGATTCGATCTCTGTGGTGGGAAGATCCCCTGGAGGAGGAAATGGCAACCCACTGCAGTGTTCTTGCCTGGGTTATCCATGGACAGAGGAGCCTGGCTGGCTACAGTCTATGGTACTGAAAAGAGTCCAGCACTACTGGGCAAACACACACACAAAGACTACACATGATATATAACTTTATAGGACTGGAAAGTATCTTAATAATTTTCCAGTCTAACCAGCTCACTTTATAGCGGAGGAAATTCAGTCTCAAGAAAGGAAGTGTCATACCTAAAATCTCACATCCAGTTATTAGCAGAGCTGGGCCAGTAACCTTGACCAAAGCTGCTTCCACCAAAACTTTTCTCTCATAACATTCAATCCAAGGGAACTGTGACGGTCATCCCTCTTCTGAGCTCTCCAGTACTTGATGAAAATGAAAAATGTGGCTAGGACATAAGAGGTGATTTGATAGGTAAGAACTTGGTCTTTTTAATCATCTAGTGAAATCTTTGGATTTAGTGGCATGGGTCTAAACAGGGAACTCAAGACACAGGAGGTAGTGAATATTTCATCTGAAAAAAAGAATAAATGTAACAGCAACAAATCAAGAGGCTCAGGGAGGTAGTGAGTTTTTTCATGTGTCTTCATGAAAAGTTATGGAGCCACCTGTGTTTTGCTCTCTTTTAAATGGAAAACGTGGTCTCACTTACCTGGGACAGATAAGAAGAAATGCCATCCCAGGCTAGAGGACTGATGAGGGAGTCATGTAGTGGTGATGGGAAAGAGTCCAGGGCTGGGGTCCAGGGCCCCTGGGGATGCTCACCAGCTGTGTGATCTTGGGGAACTCCTGTTGCTTTGCTCTGTCAGATTTCTTATATGTGTATTGGGGCTTAGATCAGATCTGTGTAGCTTTTGTTCATCACTGGCCCTTTCAGCTAAACCTCTGCCCACAGTCAGTGAGTCTCCTTACCAGCGAGTGGGGTGGGGCAGTGACCTGGGGTGGCTCTGCATTGCCATGGATGTTGGCTCCTAAGGGTGAGCAGAGCCCCTGGGGCTGCAGGAGCATTGAGTGGCAGCCTCTGTGCTCAGTCAGCACCTTGTGCGTCCAGTTGGCTCCTCTGCTCCCTTCTGCTTGAGTTGCTGCTGTTCAGCGGAAACCCCACCTCAACCTATCGGCAGTGGGAACCTGATCCCCAGCAGCCTGTCCTTGGGGATCAACTCTGCTCTGGCCCTCTGCACTTTACCTACATTCTAGATAAGGACCTAGACATTACTAGATCTCACTCTTTAAAAAAGATTTTTTTTTTTTTTTTTTGGCCACATGGTGTGGCACACAGGATCTTGGCTCCCCTACCAGGGATAAAACCCGCACCCCCTGCAGTGGAAGCTTGGAGTCTTAACCACTGGTCCGCCAGGGAAGTCCCTAGAGCTCACTCTTTATCTATGCATCTCATCCTGCCCCTCGAGTTCTACCCCTTTGGTTTTCTTTTATGGCTCAGTTTTTTTTCTCCAAAAAATTTTTATTTTTTAATTAACCTACAGTGAAACTGACTGGCTTGTACAGTTTAATGCATTTTAACACATGTATACATTCATGTAATCATCACCAAAAGCAGGACAGAGCAGTTATATCAACTGCAGAAAATTGTTTTGGGCTGTTTCCTTTGTAGTCATCCCCTCCCCTCCCCTCAGCCCCTGGCAGTGCTGAGATGTTGAACATGTCTTACAAATGGAATCATGCTAATGGAACTTCTTGAGAATGGTTTCTTTCACTCCATGTGATGCCTTTTAGGTTCATCCATATTGTTGTAGGGCTTCCCAGGTGGCACTTGTGGTAAAGAACCTGCTTGCCAATGCAGGCGACATAAGAAATGTGGTTTGAACCTTGGGTTGGGAAGATCCCCTGGAGAAGGGAATGGCAACCCACTCCAGTATTCTTGCCTGGAGAATCCCATGGACAGAGGAACCTGGTGGGCTACAGTCCACGGGGCTGCAAAGAGTCGGACACGACTGAAAGCGACTTAGCATGCAGAGCACATGTGTTGTTGTATGTATCAATAACTTTTCCTTTTAAAATTGCTGAGTGGTTCTGCACTGTATGGATATACCACATTTGGTTTATCCATTCACTGGGAGAAGGACATTCGGATGGCTCCCAGTTTGGGGTGGCTGTAAATAGAGCTTCTATAAATTTCCATGTACAGGTGTTTATGAAAACGTAGGTTTTCTCTTCTCTAGGGAAAATTCTGAGAAGTCTGCAGTGCTGGGTTGACCCCCTTCATTTTGATCATTTCCCACTTTTGAACTAGATTTACCCCTCCCCTTGGATTTCTGATACTGGACTCTCTCTGAAGCCTTCCCTCTTCCTCAGATGAGCAGGTCCATCAACTAATACATTTCTGGCTCCATCTCTTCCCTCCCCGGCTCTCCTCTTTCTGGCTAGGATCTCCCAGCACATCATAAAGCTGGAGCCCATTTTGATTAGTCTAACATCTTTTTCGGCTCTGAATTTGCAGATATTTGGATTATTGCACCAGTTTTGAGGTGCCCTCTGCTGGCTGATTTACAAAGCTGGCTTTATGCCTGAGCCAGGGGAGAAATCATAGGTGCAATGGGAGAAAGAAAAATTATCAGGAAGGGATGTTGTTGTGGCGAACTAACATTGTCGTGACAGCCTGATGGGGACTCTTCCTGTATTTGATGCTACACATATAAAGAAACGCTGCAATATTTTTGTGGTACCCTACAATATTGTGCTTGTCTTCTCAATTGTGGGCAAAGATGGGCTGTCTGGAAAGCTGGACTCAGCCTGGAGCCTGTTACCCAGATTGCTGTTTTGTGAAGACATCCACATACAAATGACTCAGATCCAAACATTCAGAAATGCTCTTGGAGGGCCATCTGGTTCTTGCTGGTTCTAAAAGCCTCATTCAGCCTGGTAGATGGATCCAGTACAAAAGATAGTGAGGGCTCTTCACTGAGGTTTAAATAGGTTCCACTGACCAAGAAGAGAAGCTGCCTTTTAAAAACAGCTGATACTGATGCTCTGAGAGCCAGTGGATGATGCCTCTCGTAGGTCAGAGCCTCTCGTAGGTCAGCGGGAGTTTGATAAATATTTAATTGACAATCGTGCGCTTGCACGGAGGCTTTGGAACGCACACTCACACACAGAAATGCAATTTTGTATCACCACGGAACATGTGTTAATTTGTTTGGGTGTCTGAAACAGGCTGGGAAGGCGGCTGACCCAGTCTGTCAGGCAGTGAGGTCTGTCTGAGCCTCGGAATCATCATTGTGATGTGTCATATTTAATTCGTGAAGACAGCGCTGTCTGAATGGTGGTGCTGATGGGTGTGCCATTTACACTCGCTGGCTGCTGGCCTTTCCGATCAAAGGTATGGCTGCGCGTTCTGTGGCCAAAGGGACAGGGAGTGTCTCCTTCCTGGGAGGCTGACCGGCTGGGGAAGGGAGGGAATCCTGTGCTGTCAGCCTCAGCTCTGGGCTCTGACCAAGTCCAAACAGAGACTGGGCATCTAGGGAGAAGGACGCTTGGTACTAGGGAACAAGAATCTGAGACAGCCACCTCAGCAATCAAAATGCAGGACGTGGTGCTCGTTTCTCGAGTAACCTTTTGTTTCTCTCAGGTTTATCTTTCGCATCTGACAGTGGGACGAGGAGAGGTGCTCATCCTTCCTGTAGTTTATGCAGACAAAAACCCAGTATATCCTGGGTTGTGTGTGTGTGTGCTCAGTCGTGTCTGACTCTTTGTGACCCCATGAACTCTAGCCTGCCAGGCTCCTCTGTCCATGGGATGTCCCAGGCAAGAATGCTGGAATGGGTTGCCGTTTCTTCCTCCAGGGGATCTTTCTGACCCAGAGATGGAACCTGCATCTCCTGCATCTCCTACATTGACAGGTAGATTCTTTACCACTGAGCCACCTGGGAAGATGTATCCTGGATGGTAACAGTGTAATTCATACTTAATGCATTCTTCCTCATGAGGACTCCCCTGGTGGCTCAGACAGTAAAGAATCTGCCTGCAATGTGGAAGACCTGGGTTCAATCCCTGTTCAATACACTCCAGTGTATCTTGCTTGGAGAATCACATGGACAGAGGAGCCTGGCAGGCTACAGTCCATGGGGTTGCAAAGAGTCGGGCACAACTGAGTGACTTTCACTTTTCACTCATGAGGATATCAAGTTGTTGGAGGCGGGGGTCACGTCTTATTTCTCTATGTCCTCATCTCAGCACAGCAATCAGCCCACACAAGAGATGAAAGGGAGCTTAGTAACCACTGTGGATAGAGGAGTGGCTTTTCTAGGGCACCTGTGAAGTTGCATGAAGTTTATAAATATTGACTCTTCAGGGAAGCCATTTCAGCTTCGCCTCGGGTAATTTGTCTTTCTTTTCTTCCCTCTCAGTAGAGATGTTGGTGTCGCACATCCTGTTGGTCTCGTCTCTCCGGGACTGTGGCCCTCCAGGAAAAATTCCCTTCTGAAGGGGAAGCAACAGCCTAGAGGACTTCTTAGAAAGGACCGGTAAGTCCTTAACAGCAAGCTTCTAAAATAAAAGAACTAGAGATCTCCTCAGGACCTGTTGTCCGCATCTGAGGACACAAAAACCTCAACGCTCAAAAGCAAAAGTTAATGATTTGAAACTTTTTAGTTTGTCCTTCTATGTCTCTTCTGTGGTGATGACAGTTGAAATGATTTCTGACTGTTAATGGAAAACTTTCACATGGTTGGTTTTATAAACCTCTGGTGAGGCTTACTGTCTGCAAGGAAGACTTGGCAGGACTCTGCAGCAGACCATGGACTCCCCTCCTCTCTCAGTGTTCAGCACTTTCAGAGAGTCTTAACCTTCTTTTTCTTAAATTAATTTTTATTGGGGTAGAGTTGCTTTACAATGTTGTGTTAGTTTCTATGTTCAACCGAATGAATCAGCCATACATTTACATGTATCCCCTCCCTTTTGCAGTTCCTTTCCATTTAGGTCACCACAGTGCATTACGTAGAGTTCCCTGTGCCATGCAGTATCTCCTTATTAGTTATCTGTTTTATACATAATATCAATCATGTATTTGTGTCAATCCTAATCTCCCAATTCCTCCCACTACCCCCTTCTCTTTTCTGCTTGGTATCAATATATTTGTTCTCTACATCTGTCTCTCTCTTTCTGCTTTGCAAATAAGATCGTTTATACCATTTTTCTAGATTTCATATATATGTGTTAAATATATGTGTGTGTGTGTATTTTTTTCTCTTTCTGACTTCATTTTGTATGATGCTCTCCGGGTCCATCCATGTCTCTACAAATGACCCAATTTCATTCCTTTTTATGGCTGAGAAATATTCCTTTGTATGTATGTACCACATCTTTATCCAGTCCTATGTTGATGGACACTTAGGTTGCTTCCATGTCCTGGCTATGGTAGATATCCAGTTCTACGGTGAATATTGGGGTGCATGTATCTTTTCAATTATGGTTTTCCCAGGGCATATGTCCAGGTGTGGGATTGCTGGGTTATATGGTAGGTCTATTTTTAATTTTTAAAGAAATCTCCATACTGTTTCCATAGCGGTTGGAGTCCTAACGTTCTTTTGAGTGGTTTCCATTGGGCCCTCTCCTGGCCTGACCTCTTGCAGTGTGGCTGGGGCACCAGAGGCTTAAATTGGCTCCTCGTGAGTTTGCTGATGCTAGTGATTGCAGTGCTTGTATTTTTCTTTTTTTAATTTTGGTAAAATACATATAGTATAAAAATCGTCATCATAACCATTTTTGTGTTCAGCTCACTGGTATTAAGTACAGTCACATTGCCTTGTTATCATCAGCTCAGTCCATCCACAGAACTCTTTTCATCTCACAGAAATGAAACTCTGCTCCTATGGATCAAGTACCACCCCTCCCTCCCTCTCCTGCCCTTGGAACCACCATTCTGCTTTCTGTCTCTAAATGACAGGTACTCCAAGTGCTTCATAGAACTGGAGTCAGACAGTGTTTGTTTTTTTTTGGTGGCTGGCTTCTGTCCCTTAGCACGCCGTCCTCAAAAGTTCATCCATGCTGCAGCGTGTATCAGAACTTCCTTCTCTCTGGAGGTTGAGTAGTACTGCATTGTATGTATATATCACATTTTATTCATCTGTTCATCTGCAGATGGACACTTGGTTCACCTTCACCTTTTGGCTGTCTTGAAACACTCTGCTATAAGCATGGATGTACAAGCATCTCTTCAGGACCCTGCTTTCAGCTCTCCTGGGCATGTACCCAGAGTGAAACTGTGAAATCAAACGGCAATCCTATTTTTAAGCGTTGGTGAAGGCGCCCCCACCCATCTCCCACACTGGCTTGGGTCTGCATTCCACCAATGGTGTGCAAGAGTTCTGCTTTCCCCACATCTTTTCTAACACTTAAACCTTCCAATGTTTTGATAGTAGCCACTCTAAAGGGTGTGAGCTAGTAGCTCCCTGTGCTTCTGATTCGCATTTCCCTGACAGTTAGTGATGTTGAGCATCTTTTCCTGTGCTTATTGGCCATTTGTGGGCCATTTTTGGAGAAATGCCTATTCAAGCCCATTGCCCTTTTCTGAATCGAGTTCTTTGTTTTGTGATTGAGCTGTTGAAGTTCTCAATATCTTCTGGATCCCTTATCAGATACGTGATTTGTAAATATTTTCCTCCGTTCAGTGGGTTGCCTTTTCACTCTGTTTATCATGTCATTTAATGCATAGAAGTATTGCATTTTGATAGAGTCCTATTAATTTGTTTTCTTTTTCTGTTTGGCTTTTTGTATTATATCCAAGAAGTAATTGCCAAATCCTGTTTTGAAACTTTCCTCCTATGTTTTCTTCTAAGAGTTTGATAGTTTTCGGTCTTATATTTAGGTCTTCGATACACTTTCTGTAGTGCTCGTTTTCACCCCCTCCTGTACAGTGAATTTCTTAAGCACAGAGACTGTGGTTGTTCATTTTTATATTCTTAGTGCTTAGGGTATACTTGACACATGATAGGTGCTCAGTAAATTATAGCTGAATGAAGCAACTTTATCAGATATGATGAGACTAAATTAAGGCCTATGTTTATAGTGATTTGCCAGTTTCATAATAATAACAATTATGACAGACTGTCTTGGAGACCCATAAAGAAATCTCTGAAATAAAAATGTTAAACCGGTTTCGAAGGCTTTTTGGTATTGTATTTATTTACTTTTCCTTGAGGATGTCAAATACTATGCTTGAATATTTGTCACACTAATTGTGTTCTCATCACACTTGACCTCTAGTTCCTTTCTCATGAGCTCTGTACATGGTGAGCTCCATCACAATGAAACAATTAGGCAAGCTGTTCTACCATCCTTGGTGCAGTGGTAAAGAACCTGCCTGCCAATGCAGGAGCCACAGGAGACATGAGTTTGATCCTTGGGTCAGGAAGATCTCCTGGAAGAGGAAACGACAACCTGTTCTAGTATTCTCACCTGGAGAATCCCATGTTTAGAGGAGCCTGGCTGGCTACAGTCCATCGGGTCGAAAAGAGTCAGACATGACTGAATGACTGAGCGCACATGTTCTGCCATCCACGTGGGTCCCTAAAATCCTGCGTCAGCCAGTGAAGGAGGTGGGCACTGGGTTGCTAATTGGCCTCCGGAGACTTATTCCCACACCCCTGTTTCTCCCTTAGTTTTCTCATTTATAAAATGAGAGCTTGTGTAAGATTCCTCCTGGTTTTATTTATTTATTTGGCTCTTGGGTCTTGGTGATAGCACGTGAAATCTTCTCTGCGTCACGCGGGGTCTTTGATTGCGGCCTGCAGGCTCTCTAGCTGTGGCGCGTGGGCTCAGGAGTTGTGGCGCGAGGGCTTAGTTGACCTATGGCCTGTGGGTCCCTGGTTGGGGTTGGAATGTGGGATTGAACCCACATCCCCTGCATTGCAAGGAGTATTCTTAACCACCACTCCTTCTAGTCCTAACATGACGATGAAAGCTTAGGTATTGGCAGTGTGTGATGCATGCTGAGTTGCTTCAGTCGTGTCCAACTCTTTGTGACCCTATGGGCTGTAACCTGCCAGGCTTCCCTCTCCGTGGGATTCTCCAGATGAGAATACTGACATGGATTGCCGTGCCCTCCTCCACGGGATCTTCCTGACACACGGATCAAACCCCCATCTCCTACCTTGGCAGGTGAGTTCTTTACCACTAGCGCCACCTGGGAAGCCCAGGTACTGGCGGCAGAACATTTCAAAAAAGAGTCGAAATTCAGCCACTTCTGGGAAGAAACAAAGACAAGATTCACCACCATCCAGCCTCTTCCTGAGCACCTTCCTGCCCAAGAAATGACCTGAGGGTCAGGTAGAGAGGGCCACTGTGCCACCTTGGCAGTTAGCTTCCTACTTGTGCCACCTGTGTAGGCAACAGGGGCAGAGGATGAGTTGAAAACAAAATTCCTATTATAGTTGTGTGGTCTGAATCAAGGACATCATCTCTGCAACTCAGTATTCCAGAGCCAGTTGTCTCATGTTTATATCTGTGTGTGACACAGCCAGCTGAAAAGATATGAGAGCTCCTATTTATACCATTGGCTAAAACTATGAACGCCATGCTACGTCCAAAATGCCATACATCCTATGTGTTTCCTGGCCAGTTTCCACCGAGTGAGGGGCAGTCACAACTACAGCGTCCTCGGTGAATATCCTGCAGGAGGCGGACTGTGTCACACTAAGATCTCACTCCGAGGCTGCCTCTGCCAAGGCCATCATTGGACCTGTCTGAATCTGGATATTGGGTCATCTTCATGGTGCCAATCAAACAGCAAGGCCTAGCGAGGGCATTGGGGAGATCTGGGTTCTTGCCTCCACTATTTGCATCTGAACACTTTGAAAACGTGACTTACCCTCACTAGGAATGGGTTTCCACAAGTGTGAAAAAGTAGAGAAATATTCTCTGCTGTTTTATATAGAGAATTGGGTTGTTGAAAAAGGGATGAAACTGGCTTTTACTGAGCACGTTCTAGGTGCTGGGTCCTGTGCTGTGTGTTTATACAAATAATTCTGTTTACTGCTCAAATGGTTCCATGAAGTAGCCGCTGTTAGACTCCTCTTGCTGCTGCTAAGCTGCTAAGTTGCGTCAGTCGTGTCCAACTCTGTGCGACCCCATAGATGGCAGCCCACCAGGCTCCCCCGTCCCTGGGATTCTCCAGGCAAGAACACTGGAGTGGGTTGCCATTCCTTCTCCAATGCATGAAAGTGAAAAGTCAAAGTGGAGTTGCTCAGTCGTGTCCGATTCCTAGCGACCCCATGGACTGCAGCTTACCAGGCTCCTCCGTCCATGGGATTTTCCAGGCAAGAGTACTGGAGTGAGGTGCCATTGCCTTCTCTGAGACTCCTCTTAGGGTGGCAAAATTGATATGAGAGATGAAGTGCTTAGTTCAGAGCCACACAGCTTATACACAGCAGAATCAGGACTGCTGTGCACATCTGCTAGGTCTGAAGCCAGTGCCTTCCCCACGTCGTTAAACCTGGATATAGAGTAAAGTGGGTGCATTTTTCACTGATGGGGGGCCCCCTCGGCCCCTCCTTCCTCTGCTCACAGTGCTGATTTGCTTTCCTTAGGGCTCCTGAGAAGGAGAGCTCTCAACCTTTGAGTCTTATAGCTTTTACTTTTGCTGAAGAGCGGAGTCCAGCTATTTTCCCCAGAAACCATATTTTCAAGAGAAAGAAGTAACTTTTGGTTACATTTGGGGAGGTAGGTGGGACGAAGTGTTAGTTGCTCCGTTGCATCCGACTCTTTACGACCCCATGGGCTGTAGCCTGCCAGGCTCCTCTGTCCATGGCATTCTCCAGGCAAGAATACTGGAGTGGGTAGCCATTCCCTTCTCCAGGGGATCTTCCTGACCTAGAGCTCGAAACCCAGTCTCCTGCATTGCAGGCAGAAATTCTTTACTGTCTGAGCCACGCAGGGTGGGACAAAAAACAATCGCGGTGCAAAGATCCAAGCACAAGTGAGGATCATGTACCCGTGCTCAGCCTTGCAGTCCTTTCTTTTCCTCTCTCTTCATTTTTCTAAACATACTCTTCAGAACTTCGTCCTCCTTGGGGCCCCTGGTGAGTGTGATGGTGTCCAGATTTCCGCGCCGGGGCCTGGGTTCACAAAAGGCCAAGTTGACGTCCATTCTGCATCTGGCTTTTTTGATGCCAGAGCAGCGCTGGGGTCTCCTGAGGAGCCAGGAGAGATTTGCCTCCTGCAGAGGTTTGGATAAGCCCCAGCTAATCTCCATGGCTTCTTAAGGGCACACCTGCTTGTCTGCCAGCCAGCAGCCTCCTGGCTCATTTCCCGTGGGACGGCTGGGGTCAGAGGGCCTCCAGAAAGCCTTTCATCCCCCACTGCCCCGCCAGGCCCCCCTCAGCAGCACCTGGGTTCCACACAGAAGACTTCCTTTGAGGGGAGATCGAGACGTCCCTCCCCAAATGGGGTCCGGTGCCCTTTCCCTTCCTTCTGAGGCTGCTTGCCTGTTCCTTCTTCCTGAAAAAACGTTTAATTCAAGCTTTATCATGCATGGCTCCAAGTTTATCCCACTGGGGCTAAGTTGCTCTGAATTAGTTTCTGGGCTGCTGAGCTGTGAACACATAGTAGGTGCTCAGTAAATAAAGATGATGTCTGATTACGATCCTCTTGGGCATCCAGGAAAGCCCTGTCAGCTTTCCCTGTGGTTTAAACCAGAACGTAAAGAATAACACTGATAATATTAAAATGGCAGAGAATTTGAAAGTCATTTCTGTTTAGCTGTGGAAGTTAGAGATTGGAGGCTCTCTCCTCCCTCTTTTCCCAAATCACATTTCCTTCTTAAATATCTTTAGGAGTAGTTAGTAGTAAACTAATTCTTCTTCTGCGAGCACTGTGCTTAGGATGTGTGGTGAGAGGTTGCTCTTTGATATGCGAAGCTCCCAGGGGTTGTCTGTCTTCCTCCTCTCCTTCCGTCCCTCCTTCCTTCTCTCTCTCCCGCTTTTCTTCCTTCCTTCTTTCTTTCTCCTTTTCTTTTCCCCTCCCCTCTCTCCCTCTCTTTCCTGTACCTAAAATGAAGACACAGCTCATTTTGGAAGAGGGTACTATATCATTAATGGTACCCTTTGAGGTTATGGCTGAAAAATCTAGTTTGAAAAACTGGTATCCTCTCTTCCTTTGAACTCACCAATTGTTCTGTAGGCTTATCATTCCACTTGTCCCTAATTCCACTGATATTTGTTGAGCCCTTATTCTGAGACCCTGAATGGAATAACATGGGATGGATCCAGCCCCATGGAGACCAGTTTAACTGGAAAGATGAGCCATTGGAATTACACGATCAAATTATATGTGAATTGATCACCAATTGGCATTTTAAGGAAGGGAGGAGGGGATGAGCAAAGATTTATTACTCTGATGCCAAGCATTATCTCCCGAGCTCATATATATTTTAGTTATCTTCCCCAAACTATGCAAGATAAGCAGTGTTATTCCCATGTTATAGTTGAGGAAGTGGAAGCCCAAAGACATTGAATAGTTTGGTAGATTGTTTGCAGAATTAAGACTGTAATTCAGGTGATACAACTTTGCCTGGAAATCAAGCTGTAATTCGAACCCGGCACTGGGTCTGAACAACCGTCGCATTCTCTCCTATTTGTCTACACAGAAAAACAGCTGTGAGAGAGGCAGAGACTTCTGTGTAGGCAGCCGCTTTAGAAAGTGAATACTCCAAAGTGATTTTTTTTAAGGGGAATGCATGTAAAGATAATTTACCTGCTAATTGCTAATGTTCCCTTTCAGTCTGGATTGTGTCCACATCAGGGTACGTGGTGACTTTAAACCATAGGTTTTAATTATTTTAGCTGGAGTGCTGCACCTCTGCCTCTGCTGGTGGCATTCCCATCAAGATGCTCCCCTCTCCCTGAAATGCTTTGGCATTGTCTCTCTTCTGATAATGTGTACACAAAAGGATGCTCCCCACCTCCCTTTTCCCCAGCGGAGTACACAAACAGCAAGCAGACAGACACTCTCTAAGCGACTGCAACGCAGGGCCCATAATATTGTGGCAGAAGGTGGAAAATTAAACAGCCAGTGCTTGGGTGCAAGATAATAGCATAATAGGGTGAGTGCGAGAGAATCAGGAGGCAGTAAATGGCCTTGGAGATGTCGAGATTCTGGGAAAGTAGGGCAGGATAAAAGCAGAGACACCATCTGTGGGAGCCAGGCAGTTGTGAGAGACTCCGAATGACGTGGTGTGCGGGTCTGTTACACAACACAACAAATAATAATAAAGTAATTATGGGCCTTATGATCGACAGCTACTCTTTGTTTGAAATGCCACCCTCCTGGCCATGAACACCAGTGTAGCCATGGTTATAAATGGCAAGGTTATAAACTGCCTCTTCCTCCAGCCAGTAAAAATTGCAGAAAATGAGAATCAAAACAATGGATGCCTCCTTTCCTCCCTAGATAGACTCTCCCCTGGCCCGGCAGTAGGCACCTTGCATGCCCTCACCCCATCTTTAAAAAATTTTTTTTTAGTTATGCCATGTGGCATGTGGGATCTTAGTTCCCCAACCAGTGACTGAGCCTGTGCCCCCTACAGAGGCAGCACAGAGTCTTAACTACTGGACCACCAGGGAGGTTCCCCTTAACCCAGCTTATTCAATCATAATAAGCAACAATGTCAATAAGCAGCCATATCAGAAGGAATTGAGGGACAAAAGAAGGGATTGAGAAGGAAACTGAGCTTTTCATTTCTAAAAGTTTGTCAGGAAGTTTAGTTTCTAGTTGGAGTGGGTATGTCTGCGTGCCAGCCCTTCTGCACAGATCATCTCGGTTAGTTCTCACAATACCACTTTGAGCTTGATGGCATCATTCTGATTTTAAAGATGAAAACTGAAGTGCAGAGAAGGGAAGAGGCTTGCTCAGCTTCCCCGGGGGGTGAAGCCACGGTTCTCACTCAGGTGTGCATGACCCCTAGGTTCCTGCACTTTGCTTTATCCCCGTGTTCCCCGTGGGTGGGATAGTTGTGAAAGCATTGCATCTGCTCATCTGAGATCCTTTCCCCAAATAGCCATTATCCACGAAAGATCTTCAGACTTGAGAAACTTCTCATTAAGTCTCTGGAAATCTGGAATCGACTTACCTGAAGCCTCAAGTAATTGGAATGATTCTTATATATTTCAATATGAGATGAAAGAGACAAAGGAGAGTTAAGCCACGTAGTTTAGGAGTTTAGCAAAGCATTTGCTTCTTGGATGTACATTTATTTCAGTACATTTTTTTTTCAACTCAATAATACATACTTCTACTCTGTTGAACTATGACTTCCAGAGTTTAGAATGATGACCCAGAAGTGTGGCAGGGACATAAATCATTAAAGAGAACCAAGGAAGAGCATAGCGGAAAGAGTACTGATTTTGAAAGTCTTAAGAATTTTGGCTGGAACCCCCAGTGCAACCCACAGGTCCTGCCTCTAGGCATATACCATCCGTCAGCTGCTAGATAGGCAGGTCGTGCCTCAAAGGTCATTGTGAAAAGTCAGTGAGATAGCATGTGCATCCATTACCTGGCGCAGGGGATGTGTGCTGTGCCTGCTCAGTCAATCCTAGTTTTCTTTACAAATCGGAAAGTTAATTTTTGCTGCTGCTAAGTCACTTCAGTCGTGTCCGACTCTGTGCGACCCCATAGACGGCAGCCCACCAGGCTCCGCCATCCCTGGGATTCTCCAGGCAAGAACACTGGAGTGGGTTGCCATTTCCTTCTCCAATGCATGAAAGGGAAAAGTCAAAGTGAAGTCGCTCAGCGTGTCCGACTCTGTGCCACCCCATGGACTGCAGCCCACCAGGCTCCTCCGTCCATGGGGTTTTCCAGGCAAGAGTACTGGAGTGGGTGGCCATTAACACAAGTAAAACAAAATGGATATTAGTTATTTACAATTTTTCCATCTTTTGCTATTTGTGTAGCATCTGTGAAATGGGTCAAGAGGGTTGAAGAGATTCGGATCATTTACCTTGGCAAAAGGGTCCTGAGAATGTGCTCCCAACATGGAATATTTTTATGTCCAGACAATCAACTCTCTGCCTCCCACGTAATTCCTGCTCCTGTCAGTGTCTCACAGTGATAGGCCACATATTGAACAACAATAACAACAAAGACGTTGAGGTTTGAGCAACCCACAGTAGAATTTACCAGCTTATTGCTATAATGCAACAATCCAATTTTCTCTAAGCAGACTCAGTCAGGGGGAGCAAATGGTAGAGTACTAGGCTGAAATCTCCTTGCTTTCTACGTTTCTTCATAACCCATTATTTTATGCCTTGACTCTCTGCCTAAATAACTCAATCGCCTTCAGAGATATTTGTTCTTGTTCCTGTGAATACAGACAGGTCAAGAGCTTGCCAGTAACCCAGACATGATGAAGATCATGAAGAAGAGAATGGCTTTGAAACACGTTGTATTTGCAAGTGACTTTAACATTGGAGCGAGGCAGACCTTGGTTTGAATCCTAGATTTACTGCTGACAGTCTTCAAGGTTTAGTTTCCTTATTAGTCAACTGTATCTGGCTCACGCAATAAGTTCTCAATACATTTCAGTCATTAAAATAAGTTTGCTTTCTGTTTATCCTACTGTTAGTAACCTCATCTAGCTACCTCCCAGTCTCTTCTGAGACTGAGATGTATTTTATACCCATCATTCTAAAAATAATTCACATTCTCAGTGTTTACGCCTTGGATTAGCCGGATGGGCACTGCAGTCTTTGGGGCTTCTCTGTTAAAGACAACACGGTGCAGTATCCACCTTGGCTCCTGCTCTTTTTTCCCTTGCCTCTCTCTCATTCTCCGCTCCCAAGGAGGGAGGGGTGTCCCAGTGACAAGGTCGATATGGCAGATGTAGGGCTTCCATCAGGAGCCCTGCACATGGAGGACATTTTATCTAAATTTGCAATGATTTGCTTCTTACTGCAGACACTCCTCTTTAGCATTATTGATCTCCTCTGTCTGCTGAGCCACGTCAGATGTCTTTGACCCTGCTTTGCACCAAAAGCAGTGGAGAAGCTGCCCGAGACTGTCTGGCATTGGATTGAATTCAGTTCCTCTTGATGTTTGCAAAGGCCTTTTTCGTTCTGCCTTGAAATGGCTTGTGCCATTGCAGGTGGGGTCCAGAGCCTGCCTCCTCTGTGTCACACCTTGCAGTATAGTAACAACTTCTTTTGGGGGTGAGGCTTTCTTTCTTGCATGAATCGGGTTGTCCCAAGTTGGCAAGCGCTCTTGAAGCTTGGATTTGTTCTCTAGGAAGTTGGTCAGGATAGTTTCTGAATAAAGCTAGGAGGGGAGAAAGAAAATGCTATTTATATAAAATTATTTTTTAAGGATGTTTTTTGATGTAGGCCATTTTAAAAACCTTTATTGAATCTGTTACAATACTGCTTCTGTTTTATGTTTTGGTTTTTTGGCCATGAGGCATGTGGGATCTTAGTTCCCCAACCAGGGATCAAACCTGCACCTCCTGCATTGGAAGGCGAAGTCTTAACCACTGGACCACCCAGAAAGTTCTGAGAAGATATTATTTAATGAGTGCATATAAACTGAAATGGTAGCATAAGTGTGGAGGAAAGGAGAATAAAGACTAAAAGTAGGGGTACTGTCTTCTTTCCTTCTTTTTTCTTAGAATTGAAGATTTTCCTGAATTATCTCTAGGGCTTTAGTGAGAAGAGAAGCCAGGTGAAATTTTTTTCTTTATTTTATTTTACCCATCCAAAGACCAGCTCCAAATATTATACTCCCTCAGTCTCCCTGGACCATCAGAATTCCCTGCTCCAGCTTACCACAGTTCATGAACTCAAGCCCATTATTTTTCTCTTTTATTCTGGATCCTGTGTGATAATACAAGACGCCTATTGTTTGTGCCATCTCACAGTGGCGACTTCTGGACTCTTTGAAGCCCTGAGGTCACTCAGAGAGAAGAGTAATAGTAACCCTGGGGAACTCAGAGTAGCCCTGCTCGAAATGTTTAATTTTCATAAGAGAGTGATGATAACTTAAATCAGTAGCAAATATATAGCAGAGAAATAGGCCCCTGGTCCACATAGAGAGGATCAATAAAGGTTCTGCTGGCAAGATGAAGTAAATCAGAGAGCTGGGGTAATTACTGAACAATTTTTCTCCAGAACCTCTGCTCAGGAGGGGTTTAATTTGAGTGCTTACTTTAAATCTATTGTCCCCTAAATTCATTAAGTTTATCAGATTTTACTTGTGCAGGTCCAATCTCCTCTCTCTGTCAGTTTCTCTCTCTCTCCCCACCACCTCTTTTCTCTCCTCCGACTTCCTCTGTGTGTGTATATATGTGTGTATTTTTCTAGGTGGCTGGAAATTGAGTGATGATCCTCTACCAATCTCATCCTCAGTCTAAATTTCATTTTCTACCAGGACTGGCAATATTATCAAAATTGTTAACAAATCAGTGTGTTAAGTTATGGTCCCTTAAAGGTGAAAGACAAATAGTTGACATCACACATTATCCTTAGTATAGTTCTTTTGGTAGGATATAATTATTTTATGTTTTTGCTGGTATGGCTAGCACCAGACATCCCAGTACATCACATATACTCTGTTGCTTAAACCTGTTGCCATGACAACCTCAGCATTCTCCCACAGCAACAAAATTTAAATATGTATCTATGAATTTGAAGAAACAACTATAAGATTGAATAAAACTCTACTAACATCAGTCTATTTCGTATGGAATTCTGAGATGATTTTAATAGTAACAATTATTGCATATAATGATATAAGATGCAATCCATAGTTAATCTTTCCTGGTAAAGTACAGTGTAATCAGGTTCTTTCATAGGCAAATGGGTGAATGCCCTATTCACTATCTTTTGAGTGTCTTGTATCCCTCTGCATTAGACTTATGTATCAGTTAGGGGGCTCTCTAATAACAAACAAAACTATGGTTTTTATAGAAGTGGAAGTACAGTTCTTTCTTTTGTAGTAATCCAGTATACTGTTTCTAGTCAGTATTAGTGCAGTAGAGTGTGGCCCTGCACAGCCCTTAACACACAGCCATTGCTGTGCACCATTACCTTGCAGCCTGTTACTAGGCAACCATTACCCCAGGACCATTACTGGTGCCGCTCAGCCATTGGTTGGTGCCACAGGGGACCCCTCCCGCAAGCAACCAACTGTCAGTGAGTGACTGTTAGTGGTCCTGCTCAGCCATTGGTCAGCACTACAGTGGGCCCCTTCCCCAAGTGACCAATTGTCAATGAATGACTGCCCCTACCCTATTAGTGGTCCTGCTCAGCCATTGGTCGATGCCACAGGGGGCCCCCTCCTCCAAGCGACCAATTGTCAATGAGTGACTGTTAGTGGTGCCCAGCCATTGGTCAGTGCCACAGTGGGCCCCTCCCCCAAACAACCAACTATCAGTGAGTGACAATGAAAGGTCCTGCTCAGCCACTGGTACATGCCACAGTGGGCCCCTCCCCTAGGCAACCAACTGCCAATGAGTGACAGTTAGTGGTCCTGCTCAGCCATTGGTCAGCACCACAGTGGACTCCTTCCCCAAGTAATCAACTGTCAATGAGTGACCATTAGTGGGTGATTCAGCCAGTGGTCAGCAGAGTGATGGTCATCAGGCAGAGTGAGGTAAGAGGTAGACCCTGGCCTTCTCCTGGGGGCCTCCAGCTCGTCTGGCCTCAGGTCAGTGAGTGACCTGGGGGCCCAGGGAATAAACTGAGGGACGTGTCCTGCAGGAATCCAGAGCCCTCATCAAAGCTGCCCACTGGTGGGGCCCAGGCCTTGAGGTGGTGGGGACCCTGTCTGCCATTCCCATCACCTGATGGCAGCAGCAGTCCTCACAGGATGCAGTCTGCCCCCCACTGTCTGGGCACCCTGAAGAGCCTGGGGGCCAGTTGAGTCATGGGCACCTGGATCCCTCAGTGATGAGAGCTGGGCAGGTTCTGGGGACCTGACCTTGAGGGAGCTGCCAGCTGAGATCTGCCTCCTCTCAGCCAGGATTGGAACCTCAGAGGATGACAGTCGTGCCTTGAGACCTGGCCCTTTCTTGTTAGAACAGAAGATAACATTTGTTTGGTGGAGATTTATAGGCACATCATTACCTGACCATGACCTGACCTCAAGAACGTAGGATCTACGTCAAGACGTTTGCAACAACTCACCATGCCTCTCCCTCACCTTTCCTAGAAAAGGGCTTTGCTGAAGGTTTTCGGGGAATTTGGGGGTTTCAAGGTATGAGCCATCCATCTTCTTGCAGGGCCTTGCAGTAAACCTTTCTCTGTTCCAGACCAACATTTTGGTATAGTTTGGCCTCGCTGTGCATCAGGCACATGGACTTCTGTTTTTGGTGACAGTAACTTTCTTCAGGGCAGTGATCCAGAGACCCAGGTTCTTTCCATCACACAGCTCAGCCAGCTCCTGAGCCCTTCTCAGCCTCGGCATGTAGCTGGCAGCAGGCAGAAGGCAGCATGGAGACGTGTTGTGTTGTAAACGCCTTGAAGGGAAATGCATACCTTCTCATTCTCCATTGGCTGAGATTAGGTCACGGGGCCGCCACTAGTTGTAAATGGACCTGGAAAATGTAGTCTGTGGCTTGGTTAGGAGTTTCTCAGCAGTAACTCTATGAGAGCAGGAGCATCATGAATTTTCATAGGTAGCTGGCTAGCTCTGTCAACATACAGGAAGATAGCAGAGGAAGGCGTGTGTCAAACACATGAAGGTTCACAGTTTGCAGGGAGAAAGTCATGTGGTAGTAAAAGGTGAGCTGGGTGCCATGGGGAGAGCCTGCTTCCACTTGACAGGATTGGGGAGGTTGGTGGCAGTACCATTTCAGCAGTGGTACCTTGCATTGCTAAGGAGACATGTTCATTGTTGTTTAGTCACTCAGTCCTGTCTGGCTCTTTTGCGACCCCAAGGACTGTAGCCTGCCAGGCTCCTCTGATCATGGGATTCTCCAGGCAAGAATCCTGGAGTGGGTTGCCATGTCCTTCTCTAGGGCATGTTTCCGACCCAGGGATAGAACCCACATCTCCTGCCTTGCAGACGGATTCTTTGCCACTGAGCCAGCAGGGAGGCCCATAGGAGGCATAGCGTCTAGTAGTTTTAAAATAATGGACTTGCTTGAAAGCATACGTGGGAGTAGAAGGCTAGAGGAGATGGGATTGAAGAGGAATGACTAGATAGCATAGTTGTCTCTGCTGATTCTCAAGTGATAAGCCTGTTTTTCTCTCTCACTCTCCACTTGCCTTATCATGAGTGGGTGACCTTGATGAGACATTTTCAACACAGTATCTTTGCTTTCCTTTAATCTCCTGTCAGTTGCTATCACTGTCAGCATGACCTAGCTCCAGTGAAACATTCAGTTTTCATTTCTGCCTTAGCAGGAATGTTAAATTATGAGGGCATGTCAGGATGGGAAGAGGCCATACACACCATGGACACATTACTTGAGGGGAGTCATTGAAGGACACTGACCTCTACTCTCAACATTACAAGGATTAAGAAGGCATGCATTTTGACTTTCTGGATTCTTCTACAGTTTGAATTGATATAACTTGTCACTTGAGCACCGTCTCTTTTGAGTGCTGACTACTGTTGTGTTCCAGCCAGGTAAATTGGAATAGACACCTACTTGCCTGGAGTGAGAATGACCAGTTATCAGTTTACCGAAAGGCTCCAAGACTCCAGACATAACTTTCATTGGTGGGTGAGGTGATTGATGAAGGATTTGTGGTTGTAATGTTCTTTGAAATGTGTTCAAGAAACAGACACTAAAATGCAGTGGTCACTGTAAAAATGCTTTGAAAAGTTATAAAGACTTCAATACAAGTGAAAGAGGGAACAGAGTAATGATTTCAAATGGAGAATTTCTCTAATGACATTTGTATGAGGCACTCCAAGTAATCTGTCTTACCTAAGGAAAAGCAGAAGTTGGGTTTGTGTGATTTCCAAGCATTTCAGTGATTCTTTGAGATGCTTGCCAACCATGGTAGACATGGCAAGAGATTAAGATGGATAAAAGAAAAGCATTCAAGTATTTGGAGATTGGTTTGGGAGACAACAAAAGTAATAATTGACGAAGCATGAATTTAAATGCATAAACAGGCAGGAGAAATGGAGGCAGTTGTTTAGATAATTGGATCAAAACGCCTCTCTATGAATACTGTACATTTTGATATATTTTGCCATTTAACAAACTAGTTTTCTCTCTTTGAAAGCTTTTTAAGAAAAAAAAAGAGATTTCATAGTTTAACTTGGTTTTCAGAACTTCGCCCTTAAGTTCTGGTCATGGTTTTGTTGCTCCTTCACTCTAAAATAGTATTTTAATAAAATATTAAAAGTCATAGACCAAAAAGTAATAAATATAAGCTCCCCTAAGATAATCACTTTATTTTCTGCTTCTCTAAAAATCATAAAATGGTCACTCGGCAGCCTGAGCCTGTGTTTCTGTAAGTCTAAAAATGGATAACATTTTTCTAGAGGTCTTGGATTCTAAGGGTACATGTGAGTGAGTGTTTCTAGTTTTTATTTCGGTTGCCTCTGATATATCCCACACTTGATTAGTTGCATAATGGAAATTTTAATCACAATGTAGCCTTTCCACTCCACTTTTTCTCTTAAGTGCTGGTTTTCCTTTCACCCTCTTCTTTTTTTTTTTCTTCTGGATTTGAATCTTTTCGTGTTCAGTGCTTGGACTTAAGTCCTAGATCTCAAAAAAGACAAATGCCTCCTAACTCTTTTAACTTATGTTTGTAACATTGGTGATGTACTGATTAAACAATTTAATCTTTTAAATGAAGTTTTATGTTCTCTGTTTGACTGTTGATGGGATAGGTGACCTCAAATCTCTAAGATAATGCTGAGCTCTAAAACATCCACATTGACTTTGGCCAGAAAAGGACACGAGCTAAGACCCACTGCAGACAAATGTGTCTGAGTGATGAGCTGGGGCCAGGGGAGTTTAGCCTCATGGCAGAGTCAGTCCCTTGGGGGCCCAGACATCATCATAAAGGAGCTCTACAGGGTGTTTGAGTGAGAGTATAGTTGTCCATTTTCAACAGTTTCTTCTATGTAATGAACAAGAGGCCTTTCCAGCAGGGATGGGATGTTGCAGTGATGTCCATATTGGTGATTTTCTTGTGAAGTCATTTAATCATACAACTTTACAGTTAGAAGTGGTATTCAAAGTCACTGACTCTAACTTTCCAGTGTGCTTCCATAAAGTGTTCTTGACTAAAGAGCATTCAGCCTTTGTGTGGACCCCAAAGTTATATCAATAACAAATAAATCCTGTCATTTTATCTCTCTCCCAACTAATTGTAAGTTTGCAAAGAGCTCTGAGTGACTAATACTGAGATCAACTAGCTAATTAGATACCAACCAGAGTTTTAATTATGGTGGTGGCAAATATTCTGCATTTAATGTTGGGGAGTAACCACTGATTGTTAACTGCTTTATTAATAAGAAACAGAATCTAGAGTTTTAGAAAGTCAGAGGATCTTCAGTATCAGGTATGTGGCCATTGAAGGCTCTCCTCAAATCTGAAATGCCCCTACTCTGGGAATGTTTGAATGAATATTGTTGAAAAATATGGGAAGGAATCAGGACCGCTGACGGAAACCCACAGCTACCAATATTTTCTGCTGCTTATCCCTCTTTCTGCTTTATGTTCTTTTTCTCTCTTCTAATCCCATTTTTTTTCTCCTACTGATCTTTTCAACTCTGATCTGTTCTCCAGTGTATGGATACCTTGTGATTAACTTGACAATTAAAAATCCCAGACCATCTTTACCCATTTTTATCACAGGCACATTTAACCTGGAGTGTGTGTACTGGGAGACAGCCAATTATGAATATATCTTAAGCAAAATCAACCCTAGAAGCAGGTTTGCACTCATGTATTTATGTGTATAAAAAGTGCAAGTGCAAGTCACTCAGTCATGTCCAACTCTTTGCGATCCCATTGACTATACAGTCCATGGGGTTCTCCAGGCCAGAATACTGGAATGGGTAGCCTTTCTGTTCTCCAGGGGATCTTACCAACCCAGGGATTGAACCCAGGTCTCCTGTGTTGCAGGTGGATTCTTTATCAGCTGAGCCACGAGGGAAGCCCAAGAATACTGGAGTGGGTAGCCTATCCCTTCTCCAGCAGATCTTCCTCACCCAGGAATCGAACTGGGGTCTCCTTCATTGCAGGCAGATTCTTTACCAACTGACCTATAAAACAGATATTTAGAATTACCATCTCTCTAAACTTTTCCCATAGTGTTGCTCCTCTATATTAGGACCAGCCATCTGAAGTACATTATGTCTTATATTTCTACAGCCTTAGAAATGAGTATAGAATATGTCAGTCATAAATTTGTTGTTTTATAAAGCCTCGGACCATACCCACGCATTAACATGTCTTATTGGTCAGTGTCATATTGTTTTTGCAGCTCAGCTGGACTAGATTGTATCACACCTTGTGCACATGGGCTGGTAGCTGCTTCCAGGGCTTACTGGGTATCTATTTATCTAGCTAACACTTGGTGAATGGCAGTGACAAATGATCATGTACTTCCCAGGAGCGCACATGTATTTTCAAAGGTCAAATGCATTTCAGTGGTCTGGTGATTCTCTCAAGGGGGAAGTCAGGAGCCACAGGACGGAACAGTAGGAAAAGCTGCACGTGAAGTTATCCAGGGAGCAGGGTGGCCCCGAGCTGGGAGGCATCGCATGGCAGGGCTCTTGCACTTCCTCACAAATGCTCTTTCACAGCAGTTCCTGAACTCAGTGAGCACACAACCTCAGGAACTGGCAGTGCTAGGGACTCCGAGAGAGCCCTGCATCCTCTGTAACTGCTTGTGTTAGAGTGCAGTGTGGTGGAAACCCTGGAAGGAAGTTGCTACATTCTCTTGGAGACACATTTTTGTCATCCTTCTCCCTTCAGAAGCATTTTCTATAATCATCTGCTTTGCCACTTAGAAAGCCCTTTACTGGCATTCTCTAATGAAGCTCCCAGCTCCATGGACTGCAGTTCCCATTTTTCAGACCCTGGGTTATTAGATACAGAGCAGTTAGGGTAATTGCCCAAGAGCAGACTGTTTCTATCTGAAATGAACCCAGACGTTTAGGATGCTAGTTCTACAATGCTATTCCCCAGCCTTTCTGGATCTGAATTGCAATTCTTTTATGTATGGCTTATGGAGTAATTTTTTATTCGTTCAACAGTTACCAAATACCATTTTGTATTGGTTAGATGTTTGAGAAATTAAAATGTGGTCTCTATCATGGCCCTGGAGGAGGAAATGGCAACCCACTCCAGTATTCTTGCCTGGAGAATCCCGTGGACAGAGGAGCCTGGAGAGCTATAGTCCATGGGATCACAAAGAGTCAGACACGATTGAGCATGCATGCACAGCTCTATCATGGAGGTCTTAAGTGTAGAAGGGGAGAGAGACATATATAAAGATAGTGATCATATCGTGACTGATACATCAGACAGGAGTAAGTAAACAAGTGCAGGTGACAGAGTCTCCATCTCTGCTTGGGCACTTAGGGAGCTAGAGAGTTGGTTTGAGCCTAGAAGAATTAGTAGGAGTTTGCCAGGCAGCCAAAATAGGGCAATGGCATTTTCCATTATGACTTATCTAAATGACCTCTAGCAGCATCCTTGGTTGCTTTCCTAGAACCCTCCTTGCTAAGAAGGTGGGTACCATCTGATTGAGTGAGTTTCAACTTCCCTCCATATCCAGACTTTTCCCAATCTTCACCTCTCTTCCTGTCCTTCTCCTTGAGTCAGAGGAGGATGTATCTTCCTCTTTGCTGACCTTGGAGCTCCTACTGGAGCCAGATAAGCTCTCTAGGTTCTATCCTCGTTCATAGATTGGCCACAGCTCTCTCCCACATCTCTATTCTTTCTCTGCTTACAAGTTCTACTCTGATGAACAAGGTACAACATTGTCTGGGAGGGGGAAAAGTGCCTTTGAACTAACACCCATCTCTTGCCTTCTTTTGTTACCAACTTTTTGAAAGGTGAGTGTGCACGCAGTAGCATCGCTCTTCCACCACCCCTTGTGATTTGACCTTATCCTCCACCCTTGGTGGGATCTGAGCTTCCTTGGTTGCACTCCTCACTGTGCCACCTAGTTGTTCTCTCGGCTCACCCTCCTTTCATCCCTGTAGTGTGTGACACGTGACTCACCTGCTAGCTTGGTAACTTCCTTTCATTGTGTTTCTATGACACAGCATTCTGCTGCTTCTCTTAGCTGCTACGTCTTCTCACTCTCGCTAGCTCCTCCTCGATTTTCCCATTTGGATTTGGCAGCTCTCATTAGCTCTTTCTTCCATAGTTTTATGGTTTTTGTTTCTCCTGAGTCTTACCCTAGGCCAGCTCACTTTATAGTATTCATTAGAAGGCCTCTATCTTCTTTCTGATGACAAGGAACAGCATTGCAGAGTGGTTGGGAAAGCAGCCTGAGCCAAACTGTCTGGGTTTGAATCCTGGTTCTGCTGTGTGACCTTGCGTAAATAAATTACTCTTCGCTCTCTATGCATGCTTCCTTGCCCTTGAAACAAATGTAACAATACCTTTCTGAAAATATTGTTATGAGATTCAAATGAGTTAGCACATATGAAGTGCCTGGGACATGGTAAGACTCTAAAATTTTTAATTAGCTATATTGACATGGCACTAAGCTCATGAGTAATATTATGATTTCTTATATACATTTATTTAAAGATAAACAGTTACAAATAATCAACATTTCATTAAGTTCATGATTGCCACTGAGAGTTTTCTCTTGGCAGACTTGGGCTCAGTCATTTTCTTGCTTTATGTCATTTCATCCTCACCTCAGCCCTAGAAATAGGTGCCATTTTATCTTCATTTTGCTAGTCTCTGAGAGGTCAGGAGGCCTGCCCAAGTTCAAGGGCTTGTGGCAGAGCTGGTCTGTGGCAGAATGTGATGACTGTTGGCTGCTGTGCTCTTAGTAGATGTTCCCTAAGTGCCAGCTGACTGACACATTCAGGAATGTTCCCCAGCCTCCCTGCAAGCAGTCCATAGCCATCAAACGCTGCTCTGTGGTGAATACCCACTCTGTGTTGCTATGTGGAGTTTGAGAAGTTATGGAGTTTTATAAAGTCATAAAACCACAATTGTGATTGCATTGCCTTGCATTCACCTGGGTTATATAATTATTTTACTAACACTTCTTTGGTTTCACTGTTACATTTTATGTTCTTGAGGTACAGGGATACTATCTTTTACTTCATTTATGCACCCTCTCTAGCATCTGAGATAGCACTGTGTTCAAACATTTATTCTTACACACAACAGGCCAGAAAGTTTGTGTGTTTTTATAATTTAATTTTTTTTTTTTTTTGGCCGAACCACATGGCTTGCAGGATCTTAATTCCCTGACCAAGGTTTGAACCTGTGCCATTTGCATGAAAGGATGGAGTCCTAACCACTGGGTCGCCAGGGAAATCTGCCGGCCAGATTTGACAGAAGCAAATTCAGTATGAAGGACCTTAGTGACAATACCCTTCATCCTCACCCCTAATGGCAGCTCCTCTGAAAAGACTTCCCAGGTCCCACTGCTTGCCATCACCCCACCTCCTCCCACCCCTGGTGTTCCCTGCCCGCCCCTAGCACTCATGACAACAGAGCACCCTAGCCTTGAGTCTAGATGACTTCCTCCCATTACCCACTCTGTGATAGGGTCAGATCTGTGATGATAGGTCAGGGACCTATCAACCTGATTCATTTCCTTTGTGCCTAGCTGTGCTCAGCACATAGAAGGTTCTCAGTAAGTACTAATCCAATAAAGAAATGAAGGAGGCTTTTGAATGAAGATTTCTGAGTCTCCTGAAGAATTTGCAGATGGAAGTAACATTTGAGGAGAAGGCAATGGCACCCCACTCCAGTACTCTTGCCTGGAAAATCCCATGGATGGAGGAGCCTGGTAGGCTGCAATCCATGGGGTCGCTAAGAGTCGGACACGACTGAGAGACTTCACTTTCACTTTTCACTTTCACGTATTGGAGAAGGAAATGGCAACCCACTCCAGTGTTCTTGCTTGGAGAATCCCAGGGACGGGGGAGGCTGGTGGGCTGCCCTCTCTGGGGTTGCACAGAGTCGGACACGACTGAAGCGACTTAACAGCAGCAGCAGCAGTAACATTTGACTCCTTGGGGGGTTGAGGTAAGAGTGGGCAAGATGTCATCCCTGGGAGTGTTGTTTTCCAAGCATGAAGGGTGGTGTGTGTGTGTTCGGGCGTTCTGTGGTTGGCTCTCTGAATTATCTACTCCTTCCCCCCAACTCTGGCTACCCCTGAAACATCACCCACATCTGTACCTCCACCCAGCTAAGGCAGGCATGATACCAGAGTGTCTAGACCTTTCCTCCACACCCTTGGCTAGCCATCTCTAGAAACGAGCCCCCGTTCCCATGCCCCCTTCATTCCCCTCATTGCCCGGGTGAGTCCTGTTTAAGTGCATCATCTCCGTGGAACTTTCGGATTGAGAAATATTGTGAATTTTCCCGTGGGCCAGCTCCAGTTATCATCGTATTTTTTAATTTGTTTGCTTTCATAAAGCCCTTTCATTTCTTGAAGCATTGTCATATACTGTTTTTCATTTGGACAAAGCAACACAGGGAGTTTAATAATGATGTTGGCAAAGTAAAATGAATGATCAGTAATATTGCTGTGTCTGGTACCAGAATCAATACTTTATATATTATTCCATTTAATTCCTAAGTGGTGGCTAATAGAGCTCTAGAGTTTGGGCTGATTGGATTTGAATCTTGGCTTCCTTACCAGCTGCATGACTCTGGATAAGTTACTTCAGTGCTCTCTGCCTATTTCTTAATAAGGAAAAAGGGCATTTAAGAGTAAATATTCTGTAGAGTTGTTGTGAATAGAAAATAAGATAATACATGTCAAGTGTCATGCACTGTGTTTGGCACATAGTGAGTATGTAGTAATTATTATTTCTCACAGAAACATGTTATAAACTATTTTAAAAGATGGGTAAAGATAGCCTTCAAGTCCTGATTCAAGGTTCATGGATTAACCACAATGAATCCCACCTGTTAGGTGTTGACAGTCATACATTCTTGTTAGATTGACTTGAAGACTTGGGCCAGTTGGTCTTGCAAAGTAATGAAAGCTTCTGACATGTCATTGTTGGACAATTTTGAATTCTCTTGTTCCCAGGTGGTAATGTGCCAGGCCCTCTGATCTTTCTCCCTCATCCCTACCCCCTACCAGACTAGAGGAATGAACTTTTCTGTTTGCAAGGGCAGCATAGTTCCCCGATATGGTTCAGCGGTCACATCCCAGTTGCCGACCTTCCCACCAGCTGTCACACCCTCTACCTGCTGCCAAGTGGCCCTGGAAGAATCATCTGAGTGATTTCCTGCCCCTGGAGACATCAAAGCTGGCTCTCTCCCTGTCCCCATTCTTCTTACTGAATGCACCACTGGTCGATATCAATGGAGACAAGTGTTTTGCAGCCTCGACAACTTGGGGAGAATTCTGGTCCATGGAAGGGGGGCTCCATGGCCCGGATGGGGTGGGGAAGTTGGAGCAGCATCCAGTGGTATGGCCAGGCACTCAGGCCCTGGAGGCATCCATGAAAATACCAGTAGGTGAGGGGCATCATCATACACCCGACACCCTGCGTGGGTTTCCAAAGGCAAGCCTGCTGCCTTGAGTTATTATTTCTATATTGTATAATAATCAGGCCACTATTTTGAGATCATGTCAAAGATAACAAAGCATCAGAAGCCTCTTCCGCCTCTGAAGAACCAATCAACCTAAACTAATACTTTAATGACCACTTTTCCCAACGAGAAAACAAATTCAGGCAAAAAAAAAAAAAAAAAAATGAAGCAGGTTTGCTGAGAAGAACCTTGTCTGGTCAATGAAAAGAAGAAAGAGACGTCTGGAGCCATGGCAATGGAGTAGGGATTACTTTGATCTGGAAAATAGGTTTCTTTCTTTCTTCTTTTTTTTTTTTTTTTCCCTCCAGTGCTTTTCCTCAGGCAGCCAAGAGATGCTATTGAGTTTGATGAGGGAGGCCCTTTCAGAATGAAGGGGCACCTCAGAGGAGAATTGAATGACCGCTTTCATAGGCAGCTAGTCTAATAGTCTCATGTTTGAAAAATATGCAATTAAAGGAAATACTATTACAAATAGCCCCTATTTGTTGCTTTAAAAATACTATCGATTAACTGAAAAATGAGAGCGAGGTGTGCAAGATTATTATGTTAAGTGTAAACTGCGGCTTGTTGCAGGGAAACACATACACACCAAGACGCACGACCTATGTGCGACACCCAAGGAGCTGGAGAGAAGGCGCCTGTGGTGGATCAGAAGCTCTCTATTCCTTTACGTATTAAAAATGACTTTCAGAGAAAGTCTTGCCCACCAGAGTTTTTATCACTGTCTTCGTGTCAGTACTGTTAATAAAAATCTAAGTGTTTTTGGTTAGGAATTCAATTTCTTGTAAGTGTAATCTGCAGCAATTGGGGGGGGGGGTCTCCATGCATGAGAATGCTGCTTTTTAATGAATGCTCCATGGGCATTTGAAATGAAACAATGGGGATCCTGGGCAGTTTGATCTTGCATTTTCCAGCGATACTGCCTTTACCTTGCAGCCCCCTGCCAAGTCCCCCTGCATCCCACCACCTGCCTGCGCACCACATCCCGGGTCTGCTCAGATCTCGCCCTGCGCTAATTGGGAGATATTTAGCAAACAAGTGGATGTTTGTCTTTAGCCAGGGATAAAGGAAGACTTTGTCCTTCCCAAAATGTACGGAAACATCTCTGGCTATTCTTTTAAGAGATTTCCAAAAATGTTTGTCCAGGTAACCTGCCTCGTTGTCATGGCAACTGTGGGATGGTTCCTGTCTGCTGTCTTGCCTTTTCGCCTTTCTGGATTTATTTAACACTTTTATAACCGATATAGAGCTGCCATTTAAAAGTGGATTTCTAATCTTCTGCCTACTTGAGGCAAATAAGACTAAAAGTATAGTACCTATTTTTAGGCATTTGATTTTTTGCTGTTATTGTTGTTTACCCTGAAACAGTTGACCAGAGAGTCATGTGTCCCTGTGTTGTGTACATATTTACCTAAGATGCAGGTGAAATTAGTTTTTCACTTTGTTTTTAAAGCTAAATTTTGATAAGCATGTATGATAAGCTAGGCAATGTATTAATCAGCTTTTTATCTATGTTTAATCCTCAAAACAAATCCATGTGTTGGTGTTATTATTGTGCCCATTTTGCAGGTGGAAAGCTGAATTTGTAGAAGGTTGAGGAATTTGCCTAATGTCACATAACCCCCAAGAGCTAGAGCCAAGAGGCAAATCCTGACACCCCGGTCCAAGTGTGGCTACGTCACAGGTATTGGAGGGCGTCTCCTCAGCGATGATCTGTTGCTACCACACAAGGGTGCAGAGCTGGGGGTTCATGCCTTGTTCGCGTGAAGGGTTTAGAACAGACCTAAGTAAGCATATCTTCATGGAAAGGACCATTTGACTTGGAAATGGGAGATGCTAGGTTATGAAATCTTCTTAGGATTTCAGAAGTATAATAAATATACTGACAGCATAACAAAATCCTGTCTGGAAGCAGAGGGATGAATTAAAATGGCCCATGGGATCATACGAGATCCTTTGATTCCATGGGTTGGGGGCAGGCTGGTGTTGCAGGGAGAGTCAGAGATCCGCTTGTGGGGAGGACTCCACTGGCCCCTGGGGCAGGCAGGCAGGGGAGATACAGCAGACCATGGTCCCTGGGGGCCCAGCTCCCAGGTAGAGCAGAACCACAAACCTCTCATCAGAGAGAGGCTGGCTGCTCCAGGGTTCAGTCACTATCCTATGGCCCAACTGGGAGAAGTCCATCTCAGAGTAACCAGAGACTCACCTGCAACTTTAGAGCCCATATCAAGCTCCTTCAGTGTATCCACATAGACTGCTTGAACTCCCCACAAGTCCTTAATATCCATGGGGCCTTTGGCTGGATCATTCTTTCTCTCCCTCTTAAACAACTCATGTACTCAATACATGAGCAGGACAGGCTACTGGTGAGAGGTGTGGTCTCTGAGAGCCAGGTTGCCTGGGTCTGATCTTCTTACCATTGACTACTAACCTTGGGCACATTGTTCTCCATCACCCCAGTTTTCTTAACAGTAGAAAAGAATAAAGAGAACATCTGCTTCACACAGGGAGGGAGAGGATTAGAAGTGATACTTTTAACATGCATTGCTTGTTACTACATAATTCTTAAAATTTCATTCTAGGTACTAAACTCACCAAATATCTGTCTTGTCACCCCATAGATCGGGGTAGCTGCTGCTACTTTGTGCGCCTACAGTACCTGTGCTTCTCTTACCCTAACAGAGTTGCTTCTTTGTATTCTCTGATAAACGGAGCAGACTGGGGAAGGAAGGGGCCCTGTCTTGCTCACCAGCTCACTGCAGTGTTTATGGTGCTCTTTGCTGTGGAATAGTATCAGGAGTGGGATCCCCAGGCTAGACTCAAGTAAGGCAGGTTTCGTTAATGTTTCCCAGTAATTATTTGAGAAGTTTTCTTCTAACCTCTTACTGTCTTGGAAACTGGTGGAAAGAGAAAAGAGACATATTTACATATTCTATACCTTCACAGGAAAGCCAAGCAAAGTATATTATGGTTCTAAGACCTGACTGACGAATGAATGTGATGGGGAGTGATCAGTGTGAAATAGAATTTCGTTATAGAGACGTGTACTAAAGGCAAAGAGACGTGTACTAAAGACGTGTAATAAAGGCTTCCAGTGGGCCAGACAGGATGCAGACAATTCAGTGAAGCAGAGGGGACTAATTCAGGAAGGGAGAAGAACAAGAGTAAAAAGTGTAGAGCTGGAGACAACCACTGAGAGGATGCAGAAGGGTGGGAGGGTGGATGTTAGACTGGGGGGCTGGGTTCATGAATCCACGGCTCTGTAAGCAAACAGCTCTAGAGTGGTTGAGAGCATGGATCTCAGAGTCCCAATAAGCAGGGTTTGGACGCTGGCTCACCTGCCTACTGGGAAGTGACCATGGGCAGAAAGGCTGGGCTCATTAAACTTCCATCATCTTTCTTATAAAATTTGGAGGTTCCTGGGAGGAATCCATGAGACGATGCACAGGGGAGGTCGAAGCTTGGTGTATAGTGAATGCTCAGCTATTATTTGCTTTGTTACCAAACATACCTCTCTGAACTTAAAAAAGAAAAAAAAAATTCCTGACTCTGGAGGTTGATGAGACATGTCTCATTTCCAGGTCCATTTGGGAGACTTTACCTGTTGTCTCAATTTTATAACCAATGGAACATGCATTCCACTACATAAGTTACAATTTGCAAAAGGATGATTGTATTCAGACCTCTAAGAGCTTGAGAGGTAGGCTAATTTTCATTTTCTAGCTCAGGCACCTGAGGCATGGAAAGGCTAGAGAAATGTGCAGGTAGTGGTTGGAGGCACCATAAATACACTCAGGACTTCTAACACTAGTGTAATCCCCCCAGCCCCACATACCAAATGGGTGTGTATTTCTGGTGAATGACTTGGATGAAACCAAAACACATGAATTTCTGCCAAATCCCTTTTGAATTTGTATCACATCATAATTGGTAAAATTTGCTAAAGGAAGAATGTATAAAGGCATTTCAAGGGCATTGGTTTTGCATTCATTATCTGTAAAGGACTATTGAAAAAGAATGTAAAAAGAAATCAATTTACTGGATATCAGCTTCAAAAGCACGAAAAATCTATTGTGCCAAGTGGATAGAGCTGCCAGGGACCTTGTGCTCACCGCCTCTAGGCAGACTATATAGGAATTATGTATGCCACGTGTATTATGGTTCATTATAGAGATTTTTTGTTTATTTTGAGCTTACGGAGTTGAGGCTATTGCATATTTTTTTGTTTGTTTGTTTGTTTGAACTGTTGTTATTTTTCAGTTGGTCAGCCGTGTCCAACTCTTTGTGACCCTGTGGATTGCAGCACACCAGGCTTCCCCATCCTTCATTATCTCTTGAAGTTTGCTCAAACTCATGTCCACTGACTCAGTGATGCCATCCAACCATCTCATCCTCTGTCAGCCCCTTCTCCTGCCCTCAATCTTTTCCAGCATCAGGGTCTTTTCCAGTGAGTCAGCTCTTTGCATCAGGTGGCCAAAGTATTGGAGCTTCAGCATCAGTCCTTCCAATGAATATTCAGGGTTGATTTACTTTAAGATTGACTGGTTTGATCTCCTTACTGTGCAAGGGACTCTCAAGAGTCTCCTCCAGCACCACAATTCAAAAGCATCAGTTCTTTGGCACTCAGCCTTCTCTTGACTCTGTTAAGTGAGGCTGGCAGAAAGCCTGGTCACCATCTTCCAGCCACCAGAAGGGAACCTTTTTAGGAGAGATGTGTGCAGGTGCTGGTGGTATAAATTCCTTCTCTGCTACTACAAGAGCAATTGAATGTTCCTTCCAACCTGGAAACCTAGTAGATCCTGTGTCTGAAATGACTTCTTTGGAGGCTGCTGGAGACTTTTTTAGCCTCATTTCTGGAATTCATGTGGGATACACTACTTTCATTTTTGTCTTGAAGCAGATACAATACAAGACCTGAAGCACAAGCATGCTTAGCCTCTGGTCTCTGGGATACAAGCGTGTGTTGTATCTGTTGCACTTGTCTTTGATCTTACTTTATCTGGGACCAAGATGTTTGATAATTTGATACTCTAGTGGGATTATTCAGAACTTAAAAAAAATAAATCCAAGAGCTGCCTCTCATTGTTCAGAGACAAATTTCACAAATGAAATCAACAGTCTAGTTAGGACAGTGGTGCTCGTACTGCATAACCAAGCCATCTGTCTCAAATTGCAAATTTGAGAATTTTGTTTTCATTTTATTATGGGGGAAAGCATGGCATATCTTTTGTATATATCTTCAAAACACATGGTATAAAGTGATAGAATGATGAAATGTTGAAACGGGAAAGACCACAGAATAACAGACATCTCTAGGTCCTGACTATTTCCTACCAGAGAATAGTTTATTTACATACAGAGTCATAATTCAGGTTGACAAAGAACCCTTGTTGTGATTATAGGATTTAAGAAATTTCACATATACTGTTAACTGCAGTGGCTAATACCGTTTATACTAATTTACAGTCTTCTTTGGAAATTTCCTTCAATGATAAGTTTTAGTACTTTAAGTATCCATACTTAATCAAACTTTGCATTTCTAGACTTTGTTTAGGGTGTGTCTACAGACTTGGCTTCAGGTCTAGAAATTTATCTGACATTGATGCCCTGTGTCATCAGTACCACTCCCAGGTTTTGTTGTGTTTCCTCTATATAGTATGCATTATGCATACTTCATATATGTAGATCACACCCAAATCACCTAGGTTAGGAATAGGACTGCAGACTAAGAGGGAACAGGTTTACATTCTGGAAACCAGTGGCTGGGCAATAGGAAGGAGAAAGGAAGGCTTCAGCTTGGTGAACTGAAGTATACCCAGGGCAGAATGACCCCTTGTGGGCTCCATCTGCTGTGGACCTCCTTGGAACTCACTTTCAGGGCTAGGCAGTTTCAGCTTTTGGCTAAGGCTGCCGTACTTCCTCAGTGTCCTTATCTATAATAAGCCTTTGATGGTGACAACAGAGTCTACATTTTCCTTTGAGCTTAGGATGGTCATTTTCATAGTTTCTTTAAGCATCTTCTGATTGGCTCACAGAATCACCTCTTTGCATGGATGTTATTTTTTAAAAAATGTCTTTCAAGAGAACATTTATCCTTTTAAAATCCTTAAATTATCCTTAGGGTTAACCCCTGGGATGCTTAATACATCCTACCTACCCTAGTTTCTCTATTTTTTTCTTGCTAGGCTATGGCAATGCTTCTTTTGCATGCAGATTCTGTTTTCGTCTTTAAAAAAGTTAAACTTTGAACTTTGCTGGTGGTTCAGTGGTTAAGACTTTGCACTTTCAATGCAGGGGGCATGTGTTTGATCCCTGGTTAGGGAACTAAGATCCCACATGCTGCATGGCGAGGCAAAAAAAAAAAAAAAAAAAATCAATAAAGATGAAAAAAGAAAAAAGAAATTAAACTTGCACAAAGCTCTGAGTTACCAAAGACTATTCCTTTTCAACATGTAATTTCCTGGTGGAGAGAAAGACATGAGTGTTCCCTGGGGAAGTGCATCAGCTAGCAGGTTTATTCTGGAGGAAGGCAGCAGCAGTGGACATAGCTGGGGTGAAAGGTGGCGCAGTGCATCTTTGAGGAGTGAGAGTTTTACTGTCTTGATGCTCTCTCTGAAAACTGAAGGTCCAGGCAAAGAAGAGAAAGGGAATGAGGTTGCTTCAATAGGAACGTTCTCAGTTGACAGCAGCAAAGGAAGTTTTTAAACCATTTGCAGAACATTGGCATAGGTTACCAGTTGTGGATATGGGGATCCTGGAAATAACTGAAGGAAGGAGAGACAGTCACCTGCCTGGCTGCCTAGGCAGTGTGCTACCTGCAGCTAGGTGGATGGGATGTCCCGAAGATGCAAAACAAAATTGACCAACAAGAGAAGGGATTAAGTGTGGAGCAGGGGTTATGCTGAGCCATCTTCTGGACCAGGACAGGCAGATACCCTCATGCTCCTCATTTCCTTTGCCGCCATATCCATCATGTAGTCTTCAAAGTGTAGTTTTGTTTAGATTTTGTTAATTTTATTTAATTTTTTTAAAATTTTATTTTATTTTTAAACTTTACATAATAGTATTAGTAGATTTTGTTAATTTTAATGGCTACCTGTGGCTCGGGGCTGCCAAGAACAGGATAATAGCCAAGCACAATGCCTGGAATAGGAAGCTATTGCACTAATGCTCATTGACTGACACTTGTTTTGTGGTTAAGAATCTGCCTTCTAATGCAGGGGATGTGGGTTCAACCGCTGGTCAGGGAACTAAGATCTGATGTGGCGAGGAGCAACTCAGCTCATGCACAACAGCTCAAGAAGCCTGCATGCTGCAGTGAAGATCCAGTACAATGGAAAACACACACACACACACACACACACAAATGAAAAAAATGAACGAACAATGACAAAATAAATGAACACCTATCTACTTGCCTCACAGGGTTACTATGAGGATTGAAGGGTTTGATAAACATCTAAGAACTTTAACAAACTTTACAAACCATCATTCTACATACAGTAAGGTACTATTTGGAAATACATTACTTGAAAATGCATGCAAATATGAATTTTATTTAAAAGTCTTTGTGAATGGAAATCTGTATAAAATGTAGCATATATTTTGTCTTCTTAAAACTTGACTTCTCTTGGATTTTGGTTACTTCATCTGTCAAGTGAAGGGGTATAAACAGGTTGGGTTTCAGGTTGTATGACATGGTTAATGGCTGAGAGTAGCTGTGTGCCTAATGCCAGTTCTTCTTGCACAGTATCAACTTGCACTTATCTTGTCATCATGTTTGACTTAAAAGCTTCTCTCACCCTCCTACTAGTTTGTTTACGATCTGATGTCCTCTAAACAGTCAAGTAAATAAGCTGTTAAGAATTATATGCAGTGAGAACTAGGAAGGCTCTGACTGACCAACTGTATGTGATCAATATGTATAGGAAGATGGGTGCCTTTGCATTCAGTGGACAAAGTGGTCAGTTGAATTCAGATACTGTTTGCCTTTATTTATTGCTAGGTTAAGGCTTTATCCAGAAAACAAAGTATTGCCTTTTATAGGATTGTGATTTTATTGCTTTGTTTTATTTCTAGACAGAATCTAAGTTAAATTCTCTCTGACTATAGAGATATGGTGCTTTATACAGGCTTGCTCTTGCAAAAGGATGGAGGGAGGATGAGATTAGATATTAGGCAATGTTAGCTCCATCCCTGGGTTAGACAGAAACCTCTATTTGACTTAGAATTCAGGATATACATGCTTCATTTTCCTGCTTATTTTGTAGTTAAAAAATAATTTGAACAATCTTGTTTTATTAGCAAGAATTTCAGCCAGTAGGTTGTCCAGGAAAGGTTCTGACTGATGCATGAGAAAGTACAGGTATGGGCAGAATTGACCACTAGCCTTCAGGCTTTGTGGTGGCCAGGACAGCGTGTGCCCAGCTGTAGCAACAGAGATGGGCACAGATTAGAGCTCCAGAAGTAATTGTTGAGTGACCAGTGAATGAATGATGTCTGAATGAATCAATGTGCATATGAAAGAATCAGCAGCACATTTAACTTTCCACTAGGTTTTCAGAGGATAACGTACATCCCAGCTTTTTACTAGGCTAGGGAATTTATACTGACCTTACTCAGTTGCCTGGGAAGTCTTTCCCTGGCACACTCAGACACAGCTGTCTGTTCAAATATGATCCAACAGCAGTCTGGTTTGTCAAACACCAGAAGCTGGTTGGCTTGGTCTTTTTCACATCTTTAAGCAACATGAAATGAATATTACAGAGCTGTTCTGAGCCACCTGCTGGCAGTCACTGTTTCCCCAGGGCCAGCTGAGTCAGAGACAGCCACTCGCTCCAATTCGGTTTCTCTGATGTAATTGCCAATTTTATTGGATAGCTGGAGGGGGCTCGTCTTCATCTCCGGCAGATCTGGCTGAGTCGGACCCAGCAGAGGGTCTGGAAGGGAGCTGCTCTAGGGCACTGTGGCCCAGCTGGGCAGGGAGTGGACAGGCAGGAGCTGTAGTGTCAACGGTGGCCAGGACAACTAGCAGAGGCAACCCCTGCACTCTTCTTGTCCCACGCCCCTGGTTGGTGGGGAGCAGGGAACCTTGGTCTTGGGGGTGGTCACTGCCTCTGACTCTGAGTCAGAGAACCCGTGGCCAGTGTTTTTACTTTTATTCTTTGAGGGATGTCGTTTTTTAAAAACTGAAAAAGAAAATTAACTGAAATAATTTTCATATCAATGAGAGACCTAGAAATAATCACATTTGCAGGGGGGGCGGGGCTTACTGAAGTCACTCTAATGCTGGGGGAGGTAGAATCCTTCTTTTTTAACTCTTTTCTTTCATTTCCACCCCAGTCGTGTACCTTGCACATTTGGTAGTGGTCTAGGGCACAATGGGCCAAGGTGACTGCAGAATCAGGGGTCTTATTTAAAAGAGAGCAGTTTAACAACAGTGGTTATCATTAAATGAAATCAACAGCTCCCAGCGCAGCCAGAATAGAATGCAGGTCATGAGGCAGCGAGACTGATCAGCACCATCAGAGGGGGCCCTTGGCCCTTCAAGGAGAACACGAGAGATGTCTAGAAGCCCAGAGGTAGTCTTGGAAAAGCTGGTTTTCTGGCCAATTTGCCAGGGGACTCAGCGTATACCCCTTTCCCTTCTTTGATTTTAACTCTCTGAACCTCTGAGAAAACAAGTTATATTTAACTCCTAATTCTCATGGCTACATTGTCACCTGTGTAGAAGTAAGCATCTCATCTTGCATTTTTCTTGATGCTTAGGGGAGAAACAGAATACAAGATGGAAGGAAGAAAAGATATCCTATTGCTTACTACCCTTGAGTAATTTCAGGCATGTCACAGAGGCTGTAAGTACGGTGTTGACAGAAGTGCCAGACATGTCAGTTCTAACAGAGATGATTGGATCAAAAACTTAACTGAAGGCTGCTATGAGAACCTGATTCATATCAGCTGTTATTGGAGGAGGGCTTCTTCATAAAGCTATGCCATGGCACACCCAAGGAGCATGGCTTTCAGGAGAGTAGATTCATATTCATTTGAGTGTTCTTTCACATTTTACTCATAGCAGACTATAAAAACCCACAGCTGCCCCACATAAGAACCCTTTCCATAAGATATAGACAGAGCAGGTGAAGGTCTTACACAAATGCTCTAAGAAAAGGATGGGAGCATTACACGCCAAGAGTTGATTGAAGGAGTAATCGTGACCCATGCTATTAAGAAGTCCCACTTGACTAGTTGCAAGCCGATGAATAAATTGAATAAACAGAAGAAAAAGCACCTAAATATACATATTTCCTCATGTATTGGAACCATCATTTGTTTTGTGCTGACTCAAGGGTTCCAACAAAGTCCAAAATGATGCTTTGGAGACAAAACAAAAAGCAAAGCAGAGGTTCTCTCAACAAGATGTAGCCAAAACCACCTGGGAATTTGTTAACAGGTTCCTGGTCCCCACCAAGAGACACTGGGATTCCGTAAACCTCCAGTGGGACTTGGGAATTGCATCATTTAACAAGTCTCAGATGATATGGGACCATATTCTGAGAAACACCAAACTATGGCCACCATCAAAATAATGGAAAATATCACATTAGCCAATTCAAAAATTTTTAACTCAAACTGATGAATCAAAATCTCACACATACCAAGTACTGTGCCAGGGATCCAGAGGCTAATATTACACAGCTGCTGCCCTTAAGGTGCTTAGAGTTGAGTGGAGCTTAAAGGTCCTAGAGGGCAGTTCAGTGCTTGTTATCACTCATCTTATATCGAACAGTATTAATACCAAAACAAACTAGTTTGAGGGGCGACACATCATTCTCTAATCACGTTTATTATAAGAAACAAAGACTAGGAAAAGTTTATAAGCAATATTATTGTGACTATAGCAATCAAATGTTGATATTGTATGAAAAATCTGTAATCTATATCTACTTTCTAGTATAGTAATTTTTCTAAAATGTTGTAGCTTAGCGGTTAATCTATTTGGTTATTTATGTCAGAATTCCACTTCCAAAGAATTCCAAATTCCAATCCTAGATGGAGAAAAATGGAAAGAGTGGCAGAATTTTTCTTGGGCTCCAAATCACTGTGAATGGTGACTCCAGCCATGAAATTCAAAGATGCTTGCTCCTTGGAAGAAAAGCTATGACAAACCTAGACAGCATATTGAAAAGCAAAGACATCACTTTGTCAACAAAGGTCTGTATAGTCAAAGCTATGATGTTTCCAGTTGTCATGTATGGATGTGAAATTGGACATACAGAACACTGAGCACTGAAGAATTGATGCTTTTGAACTGTGGTGTTGGAGAAGACACTTGCGAGTCCCTTGACCTGCAAAAAGATCACACCAGTCAATCCTAAAGGAGATGAACCCTGAATATTCATTGGAAGGACGGATGCTGAAGCTGAAGCTCCAATACTTTGGCCACCTAATGCGAAGAGCCTTCTTATTGGAAAAGACCCTGAAGCTGGGAAAGATTGAAGGCAGGAAGAGAAGGGGGCGACAGGGGATGAGATGATTGGATGACATCATCGACTCAATGGACATGATTTTGTGCAATCTCCAGGAGATGGTGAAGGACAGGGAAGCCTGGTGTGCTGTGGTCTGTGGGGTCACAAAGAGTCAGACACTACTGAGTGACTGAACAACAACAACAACAATCCTAGCCAAGGAGTCTGTCACATCTCCTTGAATTATGTTTCAAGTGGAAAGCTGCAATTGTTGCCTGGAATGGGAAATGGAGACCTCTGACCCACCACTTACTGGAGGAAATAGTACCCAGATTCTAGAGCAGAGGTTTTGGTTAACCTTGATGGAATCTGATAATCCAGATACCTACAGAAGTTACTAAGCTATTGTGTGGGCAGGCATAAAGCCTCATCTTGATGTCATATAGAGAGTGTTATTCTTCACTGGGGGGTTATGGAATTCTTGGCACAGATAATTTTAAGTGATTTTTTAAGGTTGACTGAAAATGAATTGCAAAGCTGGGAAGTGAATTTCTAGTCCTGTGTCCTCTTCATTAAGAATCTGAGATGTAAAGTCCTTTATGTTTCCTCTTGATCATGTTTCCTGGGGGAGGTGGAAATGACTAAGATAGATGTCTCTGAAAGAATGAATATTGATGATATATTATGTAAGGCTCAATGCAAGTTGTGAATCCACCAGATGCTTGGAAAGTCAGCAGCTTCTCTATTATGCATTTCCTTGGCCTAAGCTTGGATGTTTTCCAAAAAGCAGTTACAGAAGCAAGTGGAAGGACCTGGTGGTTGTGAGTGTGTGTGCATGTGTATTTGTGTGTGTGTGTGTAAACTCTAACTTGTTAAAATGAGTAATGTATGAGCAACTTTCCAATCTTCCTTTAACTGAATGATGAGCTTAGATTTTATAGGAAATCAAATTAGAGTCTGAAAAAATCCTGCTCCTTCCTTCTAAGCAAGTTGGCCTCTGGGCAATCATTTTTACGGGAACCAGGTCCTTACCAGTAAGTTTGCTTAGCAACACGTTTTCTTGATGACAGTTCTCAAAGCAGAGGAAAGTGAATGGAGGTCTGATTAACCACAGGCCGTAATGGCTATATCAGTTTCTTTTGTAAGTGAAAGATTGTCTTTGCATATTCATAAGGGGCGTCTCAGCAGCGCTGCTGGCGCTGTCAGGGCCGCTAAGCTGGGCTGGATTAGTGTGTGTATGGGAGGCCTCCCAATGGGTGGCCCTGGGGACCTTTTTTTTTTTTCCCACAATTGAAGAATTCAGACTGTACAGAATTTACTCACTGTAAAAGTTGTTAGGCATAGAAGAAGGTTATAGAATTTATTTTTCCCATAGATCTTTAAGGACAGAACAGAAACTCACTGAATAGCTTGGGTTCAATACAGTCCTGAACCTTTGAAATTAACTATTACTAGGATGGAAGAGCCAAGGGGAATGTAGGAACTGAGAAGCATGAAAGTCAATCCAATTATCTCAGCAGCTGGGGGTGGAGGCTAGTATATAAATTGGACATTGTGTGGGTTGAAGGATATATTTTGTGTTTTAGGATAATTCAGATTTTCCTAATAATATACCAGTGTAATGAGCTTGGCCAAATGGCTCTAACTTGTTAGTATGTATATACCAGTCATCTGAGTTAGGAAAAGAAATAGAAGGCTTACATCATTTATACCAGAGTCAACCAATTGCTAAAGTGAAAGCATTATTTCATTTATATATATATAGTCTTTTGAAGTTACTTTTATTTTTTCATGTTTATTTTATTTTAATTTATTTTTTATTGAAGTTTTTCACTGTCAGTTTCTGCTGAAAGCAAAGAGAATCAGCCATGCATATACATATATTCCCCTCTTTTGGGGGTTTCCTTCGCACTTAGGTCATCACAGAACACTGAGAGAGAGTTTCCTTGCTATATAGTAGGTTCTCATTAGTTTCTATTTTATACATAGTAATATATGGGCTTCCCTGGTGGCCCAGTGGTAAAGAATCTGCCTGCCAGTGCAGGAGGTGTGCTTTGATCTCTGGGTAGGGAAGATCCTTTGGAGAAGGAAATGGCAACCTACTGCAGTATTCTTGCCTGGGAAATCCCATGGACAGAGTACTCTGATGGGCCACAGAAGAATCCAATACGACTTAGCGACTAAACAACAGTGTATATTTGTCAATTCCAATCTCCCAATTCATCTCACTTGTCCCTCCCCCCTTGGTATCCATACATTTATTCCACACCTCTGTGTCTATATTGCTTCTTTGCAAATAAGATCATCTATATCATTTTTCTAGAAGTTACTTTTAAATGCATTACCTCATTTTATCCTCCAAAGATGCTTAACTAAATGATGAGGATCTGGGCTGTTACTTACATCCTGTCTTAGAATTACTGACAAGGCTAAGATTCGAACCCAGTGCCATTTCCACGAAGCCACATTGCTTTCTTCTGAACACTTTTAGAGTCTTAGCATTGTCTGATTCTACAGTTTTGTAAAAGTGTCATTATGTCAAAGAGTACTCCCTCCTAGAGACTTGAATCTAGAGAGGCAAGCACAGATACCTAAGAGGAAATCAGAGATTTCCACACCGTGGTTCCACTCCAGTCTTTATTTCACAAAGTCTAAGATTGAGGATCATGTTCACAGACATTTGCTAAAGACAAATGCAAAGGTAAGAGTAAGATTCTCACAGCAGCTTGAAAACAATTTCTACTCAGGACGCAGCTTAGTGAATACACACACTGAACAGCAAAGACTTTTCAGGGAATTGGCTTTGCCTGTGAGCTCCTAGAGACCAATTTTTGATCCCTAAATTCAGCTTACAGGAACCTTTAAACAAATGTATGCTGCATTATTCTCATTATTCAGTTATGACAGTCTTTCCCCCAGCATTTTAATTAGTGCTCATTTACAGAGAATTAAACTGTCATTTTAGTTGAACTCAAAGGAGTACCCCAGGGACACACATTCCACAAGATAATAAAAGCACCATATAATTCCGATGCTTCAGCAATTTAGAATCTCAACTGGGCTTCTCTGCCAGCCAGTTCTGATGGGACTTTATCATGACTGTTTACAGGGGTCGGGGGACACCATCATTTCACACCTGAAAACTTGAGGCCTAATCGTGTTGATCAAGAAAAGCTGATGTTTCAATGTGGGATGATGGTCCCTTAAACAAGTTTCTTGTGGTTTGCACAGATTTGTTAAAATGTGAACATTTTCTAACTGCCTTGAATGGGAGAAACCGTTATTTTCCAGGATGATGTATTTCACTCTTCTAAGGAATTTCTTTATCATCACATTCATAAGGCATATGCTTACATGTAAGTTGTCCGTGTTGCAAAAAAAGGAGTCTGTGCTTACCACAGATTCTCCTTAATCTTATACAGTTAAACTATAGCTGTCATTTCTGATATTGCAATCCATTTTGATCTTTCATTGTACATAGATGCATTAAGGTGTGCTAAAATTGTAGCATCTCGTTAAGATGCTGCTAAAATTGTAGAAAATGTAGTCAAAATAGTAGTAAACAATTACAGTTAAGAATTAAAAAGCAAAAGCTGATGTTTGATTCCTGTTTGATGACATTAAACAGAAAAGTCAAAGGAAGTGATCAGCAGGTTAGCGTTAGACGTTTGACTTCCAACTCTGGTTATGCCCCACGACTGCTGTGTTTCCTAGGTAGGTATTGGCCCTGTTTTCCCATGGATGCCATGGGGAATGACTGGTTAGCAACCAGGGGCTGTGATTGTGGCTTCCCTTGCTTTCTAGATCCATCCTCATCCCTGCAAACCCATCGCTTTCTCTTGGCATTTACACTGTGAAATGTTTCATGTCTGAGTGTAGCAGGAAACTCTGTCAAGACCATGAGATCAAGAAGCACTGTAGAATGTTTCATTGTTATGTCTGAAAAATGCCATTTCCTTTCATTTCTGGAGGTTCATGGGAGAACCAGTGGTTTTTCAAAACTCACCTGAGACATGTTTCATCTTACAGACTTTCATGCTTTCTGTTCGGTCAGCGAAGCGATTCACCAACTTTCAAAAGCTGAATGACCTTAATTCATTAAAATCAGCATAGATTAGAAGGCCACAGTCAAAATGTACAGACTTTCAGTCATAAGATAAAGAAGTCCTGGGGATTTAATGTAGGCCATGGAAGCTATAGTTATAAATACTGTATTGTATATTTGAAATTTAATGAGACTAGATCTTAAGAAATTCTCATCCCCCAAAATTGGTAACTGTATGAGGTGGTGGATGTTAACTGAACTTATTGTGGTGGTCATTTCACAATATATATACAAAGATTAAATGATTATGTTGTCTACCTTAACCTATCTTATACAGCAATGATGTCTTAATAAAACTGGAAAGAGTCGTGGGACCACAGGACTGTAGAAGAGACATGAATGATCTTAGCAATCCAGTAGCATCTAATGTCCCCACTTTAAAATTGAGAAGACTGAGTAAGAAATCAGGTGATTTCACAGTATCAAATATCTTAATTTGAGAGAAACGAACACCGGAACTCATGCACCCTGGTTTCCATGTATTTGTTTTCTCCGTATCCATGAGGCAGCGTGTCGTAGCAGGGAGGACCAGGAACTCTGGAATGCAATTGCCTTGGTATGACTTCCAGCTCCATCCCTTCCTACTGGGTTTGAGGGAAATGTCTCAATTTTCATGAAAATACTTCTCTCAGTGTTTAACACATAGCGAAAGCTCAAAAATAGTGTCTGTTGTCATTACTGTATCTCCCTGTTTTCCATGAGTCCTTACAGCCACCTGAGACTAGGAAGCAGGCGTTCATCTTTTGTCTGACTGTCTCCTGTCTCTTACCGCCTGCCATGCTTTGTGTCAGCCTTTTAGGCTTTGTATCCAAACCTCGTAAAAGCCATGCAGGGCCAGTGCTGTCTATTTGTCTTTGAGTGAGCGTAGTCGCTCAGTCGTGTCCGACTCTTTGCGACCCCATGGACTGCAGCCTACCATGCTCCTCTGTCCGTGGGATTTTCCAGGCAAGAGTATGGAGTGGGTTGCCATTTCCTTCTCCAGAGGATCTTCCCAACCCAGGGATCAAACCTGGGTCTCCCGCATTGTAGGCAGACACTTTACTGTCTGACCCACCAGGGAAGTCTATCTTTAAGATTAAAAAAAAAAGAGAGAGAAATAATTTGTTCAAGGCCCATAGCCAGCAAATCAGGACTCTCTCTAATTACATAATCTAGACAACTTCCAATATGTCAGGTTGATATCACTTACGGTTCTAATTCTAGACCGTTCAGATGTTGACTGCTGTCTTGGAGTTTTTGTTCTTGTTGGGAGTGGGTGGTAGTTGAGTGTGTCAATATAGGTTTTAGAAGTATGTTCTGTTTGCTAATGAGATGGCTCCACCTCTAAATCTCTTTCCACTTAGCGGTGAAGATTAATTTTTTTTCTTACTTGGGCTTCCCTGGAAGTCAGTTATGTGGAGAAGGAAATTTAGAAGCCCAGTGAGAAGGGAGGGTGAATTTCTAATATAAATGAGTGTGTTTGTCTCCTTTTGTTTCTTGAGACTGTGTTTGGTTTTAACAAAACAGATCGAAGAAAAGGGCTTCTTTGAAAAATTGGCAAGAATAACGGGAGAGAGGAAAAGGTAGAAAAATTCATTTTCTTTTTCTCACAAAAGTCTCCAGTCACATTTGCTCTGCTCTCCTTGATGGCTGCCATATTGATGTTTCCTACTCAGAAGGATGCTGAAGTCCAGAGCTCTTACAAGAGTTTCTGCTAAATCCTTGTTTCCTTTTAGTTTGAGTTCTCTTATTCTTGTGTGTGATTTTGAATCTTCTTGGCAAAGCTAAGAGGGAGAAAAATCCATCCTGAAGATGAGCATCTCTCCTGGTCACATCGATTTGTGAAAAGGAGCTTCTGCTCCATCCTTTCATCAGGATTAAAGAGGTCTGATGTCTGCCCTACTGATGCAGAAGTGCAGGCAATAGGACGGACCGAGTGGTGGTTTATCAGAAGCCAACCCAAAGCAGACATTGGCCGGTTATTCCCTTGAAAATAGAGTAACAGTCAGCCAGTCGACACTGATTTGTTCTAGGTGCTGGAGAAGCACCAATGGATATGATGATATTATTGTCCTTTGGAGTTTTTAACCTTTTAGTGAGAAGAAAAGCAGGAGACACATAAATAAATTCAGGATTCCAGACAATAAGGTAGTAATTCTACTGCATATTATTTCAATAGTAAGTGGCAGTTCACTAAATGCTTGTCTATGTATTATTCCACGCAGTCCTCATGAGGATGGGCAGTGGTTTTCTAGGTAGGCTCCAGGGTGGCAGACACGTTCTCTCTGGTTCAGTTCCTTTCACTTTGGGTTGGTGCTATGCCTTGAATCAATCACCCTTTCTTCCTTTCGGGAAGGTAAGAGCCTCCTCCTCTATTCAAACTCTTTGTCCTCTTGGGTGGCTTTTTGTTGTTTGTTTGTTTTGTTTTTTGGCTGCACCATGCAGCGTGGGGATCTTAGTTCCCTGACAAGGACCAGGATTAAATTCACCACCGCCTCCTGCCCTCTGGCGTTGGAAGGCAGACTCTCACTCACTGAACCACCAGGGAGGTCCCTGTCACTTCTTGTCTTTGTCGCTACTCTCTGCCTAGGTGAGCTCACCCAACCCAGTGACTGTGTATGTGATCACTGATGATGTTTCCAGATTTGTATCTTCATCCCTGTCCTCTCACTTGACTTCCAGATTCTTGTATGTAGCTAAATAACTAACAATAGATGATGGCTTGAATTAGATCCCTTATAGGAATCTCAGTGTGAAAATATCCAAAATGGAGCTCTTGATCTTTTTCCTGCTTCCAAACCCTTTCTCAATGCATCCAACCTCCATCACTCCCAGTCCTGCTTCTAAAGACAAAGGGCATACATAGCAAGCTACTTATGGGGTCAGGCCATAAACTTAGACATTACTCTTAATTTCTTCTGTCTTTGCATCATTCCCAATATCCAGCCTGTTGATTATATTCCTACAATGTACGTCAAACTGTTTTCCCCTCCTCCTCTCCTTTAATATCATCCCAGCCCAAACTATCATTATCTACTGCCCAGGTTACTGTAGTGACTTCTAACCTAGCTCCCTGCTGCCATTCTGCCCTTCCGTCCCACCCCTGACAAACCATAGCCCAGTATCTGGAAAGAGCTTTTTAAAAAACCAAACTAACTCACGTCTTTTTCATGCTTAAATCTTTTTTTTTTCCTTCTAAAATATTTTTTAATGTTTATTTTTAATTGAAGGATAATTGCTTTACAGTATTGCATTGGTTTCTGCCAAACATCAACATGAATCAGCCATAGGTTTACCCATGTCCCCTCCTTTTAATGACTTGCAATTTGTCTTAGAAAGCATTTTAACTCCTTACTCTGCCTTAAAACACCAAGTGGCATCTGACTCCTCCCCAACCTCGTTCCAGGCTTCGGTCCCCTCAGTCAGCATGCTCAGCCCTCCCCTGGCTGAGCAGAGCACTGATACTTCCCAGAGCACTTTAAGTTCTTCCCTGCCCCCAGGACCTTTGCGCCTGTTGTTTTCTTTCCTTCTCTTCCTCTCAGCTGGGCTGCCCTTCATTTTCCATGTTTCATTTTAAATCGAACCTTTCCTGGACACTCCCTTCCCTTACTTTTTGTCTGTTGCCACACCTGATTGATTTTCTTCTTACTTACTTCTTTACTGTTAACTTACTTCTTTACTTTTGTCTGAAACTGTTGACATCTGGAAGAGGAGTAGTCCATGTGTTATAGGCCAGTTTTCCAAATTTATCTGCTTTGGTCTTAGATACAAAACCGTCTATAGCCTTTTTTTTTTTTTTTTATCTATAGCTGTCACAATGGCATCTCTTGGAATTCAGTCTTACCCTGATTTCCAACAAGGCTAACAGATTTATCCGAGTCACATAAGAGGCAATTTTCCATTTGCTAATCAGAGCTGTTTGTACTTACTTAAGCTTCAGGGACAGTGGAGGTTAATGGATAGGTGAGTTTCAAAATAAGTGAGAAAGAATATGTCTGGTGGCTGCCTGTTACTGAGACATTTGCCCAAGTAAAGAATATCATCATTGCCATTTATCAGTGAATTTCAGTTAGCTACTATTTGTGTCTCTTCTCTCTTTGGTAAAATGGAAAGAAAACTGTTCCCTCTCCTGTAGACACAATATGAAGACTAATGAAGTCTTTGATCTTAAAAATCACGCTTGCTGCCTCTCTGGGCAACTCATTCTGGTTTTATTACACAATGATTTAAAACCCACCAGAGGCAGCTTCTCAGAGCAAACATTTTGTGCTTCTACTTGCTTTGTTTCTTACCCATAACATTGTCATCCTTGTTAGGTGCCTGCTGCAGAATAACCTTTGCTGGAGAGAAAATGAATAAGACAAAGGAAGAAGGACATGACACCGAAAGAGAGTGGTTGGGTCAGAGTGCAGGGAGGCCAGTATGAACAATCTCCACTCCTGCCTGTTTTAATTATCTCCCAGTTTAGTTCGAGGCTAGCTTCCTTGTGGCTGTCATGAGCTGTGACTTCAGCTTGTGATATTTGAATACAGTGGAATTTAACACCACCAACATCGTAATGATGCTCAGTACCACACACTAATTAAAGCCAGCCAGTGGCAGTCACGTGACTCTACGTGCAGGAGATGATGCAGCGAATTTGAGGCCGAAAAGAGATAGGAGCAGAGCAAAGAGAGGAATGAGGAATAGTGAGAAACCTGAACTCTACACAAGGAATATAACTTCCAAGTGTTGGCCGTTGTCTGCTCTTCCGTCCTTGTAGGAGATGCCTCTGTTTCTGGTTTTGCTTCTTCAGAGTGAGGAGAGATGATATGGTTCAATTGGAAAATACTTAAAAGTGAACACACCAAAAGTTTCATTCCATAGGGAGGAAAACCAAAGCCTAGAACAACAGCCCAGTGAAAAACCCAAGCTTCAGTCAGATCATTTTTTTTTTTTTTTTTTACATGGAACGCTTCACGAATTTGCATGTCATCCTTGCGCAGGGGCCATGCTAATCTTCTCTGTATCGTTCCAATTTTAGTATATGTGCTGCCGAAGCGAGCACCAGTCAGATCATTTTTTATGCAGCCGCTTACAGTGTAAGGCTTAGCATTGATCAATGAATTGATAATTAATCTGATTGATGTGAAATATTGAATGCCAAAAACCAATGTTTTTTCTCAACAGACAGGCTTTTGCTGGCTATGCCATGAAGTTTGCATGAACTCTACTGATAGGTAGAGACAGAGTTGGGGTTAGGGTTGATTCTCTCCTCTCCTTACTCCCAACTGCGCACAATAAATGGCACCATCCCACTTGGTTACTTAAGTTCCTGAGTTTCATCTTTGGGTTCATCCTTGTCCCTCTCATTTTTGTGTGTGTCGACATTCAGTCCATCAGATGCCCTGTCCACCTGCCTTCACAACAGTGCCATTCGGCCATTTTCCACCTTGACTACCACCTTAGTCCAAGCCAAGACTACAGTGTCTCCCCTGGACACTGGGCAGGACTCCTGAACACCTGTCTGCTTACACTCATGGCTTCCTATCACCAGCACCCCTTCCCAGAGCAGCAGAACATTGTTTTGAGTATAAATCAAACCATGTCACATAGCTGCTTCAAACTCTGCAGAGATTTCCCATTGCATTTAGAGAGAACCCATCTCCCTCACCTTGGCCTGAAAGTTCCTGCATGATTCAGCTCCAGCTAATATTTCTGACTTCACCTTGTCCCTCTCTCCATTTTGATCACCACCTGAAGTCACACCAGCCTTCTTCTGTTCCATGAATCCGCTGGTACCACTGTTCTCTCTGGAATGCTCCCTCATCCCCTCAGACACTCTTCAGACTGATTTCTCCGTCTCATCCGGGACTCAGCCTTAAACATCTCCTCCTCAGAGAGACTTTCACCAATTACACCCTTGCACATGCACTCTTGTACACGGTCATCATCACATGATTCTGTCTTATTTTCTTTGTGGAACTTACCACTCTCTGAAATTATTGTATTTTTCCGTGTTATTTTTGATCCCTTTCTTTAGAATGTAAGGCACACATGAGCTAAGACATTGTCTCTTTTTAAGTTGGAGTATAGTTGCTTCATAATGTGCTAGTTTCTGCTGTACAAGAAAGTGAATCAGCTCTGTGTGTATATATAGCCCATCCCTCTTGAGCCTTCCTCCCCCATCCCATCCCTCTAGGTCATCAATAGCACTGAGCTGAGCTCCCTGTGCTATACAGCAGCTACCCACTAGCTCTCTCTTTACACATGATAGTGTATATATGTCAGTCCTAATCTCCCAATTTGTCCCGCCCTCTTCTTCCCCCTCTATATCCACATACCTGTTCTCTACGTCTGCATCTCTATTTCTGCCCTGCAAATAGGTTCATCTGTACCATTTTTCTGGATTCCACATATAATGCATTAATACACAATATTTGTTTTTCTCTTCCTGAGTTACTTCACTCTGTATGACAGACCCTGTGTTCATCCATGTCTCTACATATGATCCACTCTTTTATTACCCTTTATATTCTCAATGCTGGGAACGATACTGGGCTCACAAAAGGGTGTTGCTCAATGCATAGTTGTTGAATGAATAAATGAATGGAAAGGTGAAGCTCACCGTCCTTAGCATCCCTGCCATAGCAGCCGCGACTTTACGTGGGCTTGTCACATGCAAGGCACATTACCTCAGTTAATCTTCACAGCAACCAAATGATAAAAGACTACTATTGTTGTTTTTCACAGATGAGAACCTGAGACCCAGGAAGGTTATGAAACTTCCCCATGGTCACAGGTAGTAAAGAATGAAACCAATCTGTCTGGCTCTGAAGCCTCTGCTTTTCCAATCTCATATTGAGGTTCACTGTATGAACAATAGAGCTCTATGGGGCATCAGTCTGAATCCATTCACTTGTTCTTCTATCTTGTCAGCTGTTTGTTAAGTACCAGGTATATGCTGGGTGCTATATGAGGTCTTGCGAGTTTTGCAGGCATGAGATAGAATCCTTGTTTTCATCTGTCTTGCACTCCAATGGTTATTTGGTTGATGCTCACAAGAGATATTCTGACTGTATTAGTTTTCTGGAACTTCCATACCAAAAGCCAGAGTGAGTGGCTTAAACAACAGAAAATTCTCTTCTTAGACTTCTGGGGGCTGGAAGTCTAAGATGCAGGTGCTGGCGGGGTTGGGTCCTCTGAAGCCTCTCTCGCTGGCTTGCAGATGTTCACTGCCTTGCAGTGTCCTCATGCTGCCCTTTCTCTGTGCACACGTATCCCTGGTGTCTTGTCTTGTTTTTTACAAGCACACTGGTCCCGGTGGGTCAGGGTTCTACTGCTGTTACTTCGTTTGATCCTGTTTGCCTTTTTAAAGGCTCTGTATCCAAATACTCTTAGGATTAGGGCTTCATCCTATGAAATTTGGGAGGATACAGTTCAGTCCACGGGACTGATCACCTGAAAATGTAAATTCTTTTTTTAAAAACATGAATAAAATCTGAATTTCTAGCCGAATTAGTATCACTATTATCTGTGTCTTAGATTAAACTCACTTGTATTAGTATTCGTATTAGTATTTATGTGTTGCCTGTGTTATTTCAAAGTCCAAGACTGTTTTTATTGAGGTACACAATCAGTTGTTAAGTCATGTCTGACTCTTTTTCGACTCCATGGACTGTAGCCCGCCAGGCTCCTCTGTCCATAAAATTCTCCAGGCTAGAATACTGGAGTGGGTAGCCATTCCATTCTCCACGGGATCTTTCCCACCCAGGGATCAAACCTGTGTCTCCCACATTGCAGGCAGATTCTTTACACCTGAGCCTGGTAGAGAATCTGTCTGCAGGAAAAAAAGAGAGAGAGAGAGAGAGAGAATCTATCTGTAGTGCGGGAGACCTACATTTGATCCCTGGGTCTGGAAGATCCCCTGGAGAGCAAAATGGCAACCCACTCTAGTATTCTTGCCTTGGAAATCCCATAGACAGAGGCTACAGTCCATGGGGTCACAGGGTGTTAGACACTGAGCAACTAACACTTTCACTTGCTTCACACAATCAGTTATTCCTAAGAGGAAAAAGACCTGGAGAAATCCCATGGTAAATAACGCGTATGATGTGCACAGTAGTGCATATGATGGCCAGAGAGGAGCAGCTTTATCTTGAATATATTGATAGTAGCAAAGGCTATTCCTGCCACCCACGTCTTCATATGTACCTACGCCATGTCTTCTTCATGGCAAAAATGTACGAAGAAGGTTCTGAAGGGATCATGTTTGCACATATGTGGCATATTCCAGCTGGATTTTGAATAATCTCCCCTAACTGATTTTGCAGAACAGTTAAATATGGCTGGTTAAGACTTGGCTGTTTTTATGACACTTTGCCTGGAATGCCAGCATGAATTATTCACACTGATGAAGGCGTACAGTGGTTTAAAAATTTTTTTAAATAGTATTTAAAAAAGAATATCTTTATAATTGAGTTAAAAATATTTTTGACCCTTTGCCTATATTAAGATTTTTAAAATTTTTTATTTTCCTTAGCACTTTACCAATTAATACTATGAAAGCTCTAAAGATCCGGGCAGAGTGTGTTCACTTCTTTTATCTTCTGTCTGTCTACAGAATGTAGTAGAGAGGCCTGAACAGATTCTTTCCAAGAAATTTCAGATTTGTGAACAAATTTTTGCAAAGTCTAGTTAAACAACACAACTACAACAATAAAAAAAAATATTGCATTGTTATTAGAGAAGCAGCATGGATAGTGGGTATAAACCTGTCTGGATTCTGGTCCAAATACCATCTCTAAGTAGCTGTGAGACTTAAGAACGAATAGCCCTCCCCCCATCCCAAAAAGCTCAGAATCTCAGTTCAGCTTAGTTCGGTTCAGTTGCTCAGTTGTGTCCGACTCTTTGTGATCCCATGGACTGCAGCACGCCAGGCCTCCCTGTCCATCACCAGCTCCCGGAGTTTACTCCAATTCCTGTCCATTGAGTCGGTGATGCCATCCAACCATCTCATCCTCTGTCGTCCCCTTCTCTTCCTGCCTTCAATCTTTCCCAGCATCAGGGTCTTTTCAAATGAGTCAGCTCTTCGCATCAGATGGCCAAAGTATTGGAGTTTCAGTTTCAACATCAGTCCTTCCAACGAATATTCAGGATTGATTTCCTTTAGGATGGACTGGTTGGATCTCCCTGCAGTCCAGGGGACTCTTAAGAGTCTTCTCCAACACCACAGTTCAAAAGCATCATTTCTTTGGTACTCAGCTTTCTTTATAGTCCAACTCTCACATCCGTACATGACCAGTGGAAAAACCATAGCCTTGACTAGATGGACCTTTGTTGGCAAAGGAATGTCTCTGCTTTTTAATATGCTGTCTAGGTTGGTCATAACGTTCCTTCCAAGGGGCAAGTGTCTTTTAATTTCATGGCTTCAGTCACCATCTTCAGTGATTTTGGAGCCCCCCAAAATAAAGTCAGACCCTGTTTCCACTGTTTCCCCATCTATTTGCCATGAAGTGATGGGACCGGATGCCATGATCTTAGTTTTCTGAATGTTGAGCTTTAAGCCAACTTTTCCACTCTCCTCTTTCACTTTCATTGAGAGGCTCTTTAGTTCTTCTTCACTTTCTGCCATGATCTCAACCTTCTCATAAATAAAACAAGGCAGTAGATCTGGTTCCAAGTTCTTTCTAAAATGTTCTGTTTTATGGTGGTGGGTGATGATTACCATTTGGACATTAGGCAGGGTTGCCAGACTCAGTAAATAAAAATACAGGTGTCCTGTGTTTTCTGTCAACCCTGATATTAGAAGTTATACTGAGAGGTCCCTGGAGAATCCAGAGTCATCAGGGATAATTGTAGTGTGCATGGTCCTGATGCCACATAATAGAGAGACTGCTCTTGGTCATTTTTGGAACTTGTAGCATTTCAGAATGGTTTTGGATTGGTGGAAAATGCCCAGAGCCCGGGACATAGTGGAAGTTAGGTGACTAAGCACAACAGATACAACTGTTACCAGCTTTCCCCAGCCCCGAGATGGTTCCTTAGTAGAGCCCATCATTCTCCCTAGTGGAGCAGGAACGTGCTGGAAACACTTCCTTTGCAAGGGTCTGCCAAGTTCTTACAATGCCTCTACCCTTTCAGACTCCATTGATGTTCTGGAAGAATCTACATTCATAACTAGGTACTTTCAGGAAAGAAAATGCAAGTATGTCAGGTCCTCTTCAAACTTGAATCAAACTCACCCCCAACCTGGCCACATTCTTCCAGGATAGGGAAGAAAAGTGTTCTGGGTCAGAGAAAACCATCTCCTTGGAGAACTTTAGAAATGTTCTGTGCCCCCAAAACATCTTTATAGAAATCAGCAGTTTTTTTGTTCTTTAGGCCAGGATAGGGTTGCCCTTCCAGAATTTTCAGAACTGACTTCTCATGGTTCAGGTCAGACATGACAAGTAAGTTAGCCAGTTTCTCCAACACCATGGCAAAAGAATTGAGAATAAGCATAGGAGAATGAGGCATGTGGGTTCTGGGTTTTGAGGTCATAAATACAGGTTAGGAGCTTTATACCAATTGTGTCTATGCCTTGACACATTTCCATTTTAAGGTTAAGTAGGTTTAATTACACAGCTCCTTTTCCCATCTTTGCTTCTTTTTGACATTACATAAGATATTTGAGGGACAGAGAAAGGTTAATGGGCCTGTGATAGGGCCTAGAATTAACTTCCTTAATTAAGCTCCAGAAGACATCTTTTCATTTCTTTTAATGGCCTGTCTCAGGTAGAAAAGACCCAAAGCCTGGCAGTTTGGAGCAGGCCCTGCTTGTATGAGACCTGAGCGGTCCATCACAGGGTCAGGGCTTGGTCTTTGCTGATGTTCCGGATTCAGGCGACTGCTGTCAGTGGCAGGGGAGCCGGAGAGAAGAAGCATCTGGTCAGTGTTGTGACTTTGGAAAATTTGCCTTTGAGGATTTGGACATATACAGTGCAGCATCAGTTTAGAGTTGACAAATTAAGCCCTTCCTCAAATTGTGCTCAGCAAATACTTGTAAATTAAATTATAATTTAAAGGTACTAGATCAGTAAAAAAAAAAAACTTTCGATAATTAAACTACCTTGCCATGATTCTTCTCTCAAACTCATATTTATACTCTTAATTTCTCTATTGCCTAAGAATTTTTTATGTTTCTCTTACATGAGAGTCAGCTATACATTCATTTCTTACCTAGTTTTTCAAATTAGATTTGTTTGAGAAGGAGTCATCATTGGTGAGATTTTTACAGAGTCCATTGCAACATGATCAGAATGCTCAAAATTTAAGAACACTTTCTGTGTTCCTGAGGCTTTTGGATTAGTTTATCAACATCTCGCTTATATTTCTTGATATTACTGGAGCAAAATATATATGCTATTAGTGTTCTTGCTTTTCCTAGATAATAATTCTAGTGATATTTCCTAATCAGTAATATGTATTAGAATCTCCTCTTAAAATTACCTATTTAAATCTCTATCTACATCTGCAGGCCATAGCAGGCAGGTTCTGATTTAGAGAGATACAGAAGCACAGTGAAATCTAATCTGTGTTTTTCAGAGTCCTCCAGAGGACATTGATATGCACTCCTATGCACATGTGTTTGGAAATACAGGCTGTTTACCAGGTCCAAACCCAGGGCAGTGGACAGCTTCTGTTCCCTCTTCTGCTTTTGCAAATCTTCTCTCCTACCTCATCACCTGTCTGAAAGCAGAATTATTGGCAAACAGCTTCTTGTGATATTGACCTCACATCTGTGCCTGAAACAGAGAGCTGTTATTATCTGAACTATACAAGCATGAGAGTAAGTGAGCATACAGTTCATTGAAAAGGCTTGTTAGGGACAAAAAATCCCAAATCTGTTCCAGGTGTTTCCACTAATGCCCCCTCCCTGGTAATGGAGCAGTAATGACTTGTGTCTTATTATGCATAGTTACTTCAGTTTGTTAATGGACAGCCTGTGTTTTATTATGGACAGCGTTTATGGAGCCTGGATATATGTCTAGGGAAATGTCAGCAAAGTGAGCACTTTTTATGTTGGAGTATAGTTGATTAACAATGTGTTAATTTCAGCTGTACAGCAAAGTGATTTAGTTATACATATACATGTATCAACATTCAGAAAAAGAAGATCATGGCATCCGTTCCCATCCCTTCATGGGAAATAGATGGGGACACGACTGAGCAACTGAACTGGACTGATACATGTATCTATTAGTTTTCAAATTCTTTTCCCAATCAGGTTGTTACATAATATTGAAGAGTCCTGTGCTATACAGTATGTTCTTGTTGATTATCCATTTTAAATATAGTAGTGTGTACATGTCAGTCCCATATTCTCTAACTATAACCTTCCCCCCAAGTAACCATAAATTTTTCTCTAAGTCTATTTCTGTTTTGAAAATATCATTTTTTGAGAATCTGCATATGTGATATCATATGATATTTCTATTTCTCTGTTTGACTTACTTCACTCAGTATGACAATCTCTAAGTCCCTCCAGAGAAGTGAAAGGCAACGGAGAAAGGAAAGATATATTCATCTGAATGCAAAGTTCCAAAGAATAGCAAGGAGAGATAAGAAAGCCTTCCTATGTGACCAATGCAAAGAAATAAAGGAAAACAATAGAATGGAAAAGACTAGAGATCTTTTCAAAAAAATTAGAGACACCAAAGAAATATTTCATGCAAAGATGGGCACAATAAAGGACAAAAGCAACATGGAGCTAATAGAAACAGAAGATATTAAAAAGAGGTGGCAAGAATATACAGAACTATACAAAAAAGATCTCAATGACAAAGATAACCACGATAGTGTGATCACTCACCTACAGCAGACATTCTGGAGTGCAAAGTCAAGTGGGCCTTAGGAAGAATCACTACAAACAAAGCTAATGGAGGTGATGGAATTCCAGCTGAACTATTTCAAATCCTAAAAGATGATGCTGTTTAAGTGCTGCACTCAGTATGCCAGCAAATTTGGAAAACTCAGCAGTGACCACAGGACTGGAAAAGGTCAGTTTTTATTCCAATCCCAAAGAAAGGCAATGTCAAAGAATGTTCAAACTGCCACACAATTGCACTCATCTCACACGCTAGCAAAATAATGTTCAAAAATCACCAAGCTAGGCTTCAGTGGTACATGAACCGAGAACTTCCAGATGTTCAAGCTGGATTTAGAAAAGGCAGAGGAACCTGAGATCGAATTGCCAACATCCACTGGATTCTCGAAAAAGCAAGAGAATTCCAGAAAAACATCTACTTCTGCTTCATTGACTATGCTAAAGCCTTTGACTGTGTTGATCACAACAAATGGTGGAAAATTCTTAGAAATGAGAATACCAGACCACCTTACCTGCCTTTTGAGAAATCTGTATACAGGTCAAGAAGCAACAGTTAGAAGCAAACATGGAACAATGGACTGGTTCCAAACTGGGGAAGGAGTACGTCATGGCTGTATACTGTCACCCTGTTTATTTAATTTATATGCAGAGTACATCATGTGAAATTTGGGCTGGATGAAGCATAAGCTGGAATCAAGATTGCCAGGAGAAATATCAATAACTTCAGATATGCAGATGACACCACCCTTATGGTAGAAAGTGAAGAGTAGCTAAAGAGCCTCTTGATGAAAGTGAAAGAGGAGAGTGAAAAAGTTGGCTTAAAACTCAGCATTCAAAAAACAAGATCATGGCATTCAGTCACATCACTTAATGGCAACTAGATAGGGAAACAATGAAAACAATGACACTTTATTTTTCTGGTATCCAAATCACTGCAGATGGTGATAGCGGCCATGAAATTCAAAGATGCTTGCTCCTTGAAAGAAAAGCTATGACCAACCTAGACAGCATATTAAAAAGCAGAGACATTACTTTGCTGACAAAGGTCCATCTAGTCAAAACTATGGTTTTTCCAGTGGTCATGTATGGATGTGAGAGTTGGACCATAAGGAGAGCTGAGCACCAAACAATTGATGCTCTTGAACTGTGGTGTTGGAGAAGACTCTTGAGAGTCCCTTGGAGAGAAAGGAGATCAAACCAGTCAATCCTAAAGTAAGTCAATCCTGAATATTCATTGGAAAGACTGGTGCTGAAGCTGAAGTTCCAATACTTTGGCCACCTGATGTGAAGAACTGACTTATTAGGAAAGACCCTGATGCTGGGAAAGATTGAAGGCAGGAGGAGAAGGGGATGACAGAGGGTGAGATGATTGGATGGCATCACCAACTCCATGGACATGAGTTTGAGTAAGCTTCAGGAGTTGGTGAAAGAGAAGCCTGGTATGCTGCAGTCCATTGGGTCGCAAAGAGTTGGACATGACTGAGCGACTGAATCAACTGAAGTCCATCCATGTTGCTGCAAGTGGCATTATTTCATTTTCTTTTTGTGGCTGAGTAATATTCCATTATATATATATACACACACACACACGTCTTCTTTTTACATTCCTTTGTCAATGGACATTTATGTTACTTCCATGTCTTGGCTATTGTAAATAGTGCTGCTATGAACATTGGGGTACATGTATGTTTTCCGATTATGGTTTTCTTTGGATATATGCTCAGCAGTAGGATTGCAGGATCATATGGAAGCTCTATTTTTAGTTTTTTAAGGAGCCTCCATGTTGTTTGTTATAGTGGCTGCACCAGTTTACATTCCCACCAACAGTGGAGGAGGATTCCCTTCTCTCCATACCCTCTCCAACATTTGTTGTTTGTGGATTATTTGATGGTGGCCATTCTGACTGATGTGAGATGATATCTCATTGTAGTTAGATTTGCGTTCCTCTGATAATTAGCACTGTTGAACAGCTTTTCATGTGCCTCTTACAAACAGCACCATGTCTTTCCTCTTTCCCTAATTCAGATATTATATAGCATGGCTGCCTGTCATCACGCAGCATTTTATCCATATGACACACCCTGAGTTTACTTCCAACAGCATTAAGTACCCATATTAAATAGAGTGGAAAATAAATGACCCTGTAACTGTCCTTAGGACAGGGCTAGAATTAGCAGATTAATCAGTAAAATAGGATGGCCAGACTGGGAGGTGGCAGGAGGCATGTGGCCTGGGAACAGAGGTTGTGCAGATGCATCTCCAAGTTTAGAGCATATTATCTGAGGGGTGAGGAGATGCAAAGAAATTAATTCATGCAATCTGTAGTCAATGGAGAGTCCCTAATCAAGAGAAACCAAGAAGCAAGCCATAGATAGAAATTTTTCTAGGTCTCTACTGTCATCTGTAAAAGAATTCAGCACCTAGTAAATTGGTTTGTAATGAAGGTTAAACTTGTTAATACATGACATACCCAGACTGGTGCCTGGCACATAGTCAGGCTATATTAACCTGTGAAGTAGCATTATTATTACTGTTTTTATGAACAAAAACTGGAGGATGAGGTGACTTCTGGGTCTCAGGAGCAGGAGGGGGAGGTGGAAGACAGGGTAGGGATGTAGCTTGAACTCTGAGTAATGATGCTGAGCTGGCGCTCCTGAATTCTTCCCGCTCGGGGACCTTATTGATCTTGGAGATGAATTGAGCTGCGCTTGAAGCATAACATCCCATAAACCCAGTGCGGGCATATGGGGGAGCAGAGGCTGAGACCCACTTTCTAAAACTCTCTTCTCCAGTTTAGCTCACCTCTCAGTTTAGCTACAGTTTAGTTCATGCTCTCCTTTTGACAACAGCATCCAGCCCAAAAGGATAGGGCTCTATGACCGCCAGAGAGAGTAGCTCATGTCCACCTTTACTGTTGGCTCTGCTTTAGGCTCTAATTCTGCTGATCCGTAGATGATACAGGTAAACAGATGTTTAATAAATGATTTGAGATAGCTCATTTCCCTTTAAGGTGGTGGCAGAGCTAACATAATAGCTATTTTTACTACTAATACCAGTTCAATTCCTTAATATCCATCATTGGAGAACCTCGAAGATTAATCCACTGAAAATATTTCCACAAGATCTGTGGTTGCTGTGTATTTTTCACAGTTTCCAGAGATAAAGTGATAACTATTTCCCACAGTAACCGTATTCAGTTAATCATGTAATTCATCAGACTGTCATTGCATTTCTACTGTATGTTGACAATAGCACTTGATCCTCAAGATACCAAAGAAGAATGGGACGTAGTTGTTGGCTCATGGAGCAGTGCAGGGACAGACAAGCTGACAAACACTGCAATGCGGTAGAAGTGCTGATAATAGATGGAGTAGACAGATAAAAGACGAAGTGCCGTCCAGCTCCAAGGTTGATCAGCTCTCCATCAGTGGTAGAGTCATGGTCAAGAAGAGCCTCACAGAGGGGATAAAAAGAATCACATGACCTTAAAAGATAAGAACAGGTTGATGGACAGAGAAAGAAAGAGTATTCCCAGCAGAGAGGTGCCTTGTGCTTAGGGAGAGGCATGGAGCACACGCACAAGGAGAAGGGTGTAAAAGTGGGAGAAATAGAATTGGGCAGGTCTGGGAAGCAATGTCATCAAAGACCCTGCTTCGAAAACTTGCAAGTATTGACTTTATCAGAATCATTAGAGGATTTTAAACCAGAAGATAATATGATGAGGTTTGCCTTTGAGAATATTCTTTCTGATGACAGTTTGGAGGATGCGATGGACAGGAGCAAAAATACTACATAAGGAGACCAGGAATGCAGTTGAGAGACTATTTTAATGCCCCTGTTGCAGATGATGTAGGAACTGAGTTAAAGTAGAGGGACAGCGATGGAAGGCAGGACTCAGATTAAAATCTTTTAGAGGTAAAGGACTTGGTGGCTACCTGGATATCTAGAAATGAAGCTGAGGTACTTTAATGACAAATATCAATATTTACTCTTGGCTATCACATTCCATGGTACATATTCCTTCTCCAGATGATCCAAACCATATCTGTTTGTTTTTGTGTTTTGTGAATCGTGAAGTCGCTCAGTCGTGTCCAACTCTTTGTTACCCCATGGACTGTAGCCTACCAGGCTCCTCCGTCCATGGGATTCTCCAGGTGAGAGTACTGGAGTGGGTTACCATTTCCTTCTCCATGGGATCTTCCCAATCCAGGGATCGAACCCAGATCTCCTGCATGTGTTTAGAGGGGAAAAAAAATGGAAGTGATCATCCTGTTGGAGCAGAAAAAAAAAAAATACATTTTAAGGAAGCATTGGGTTTTATTGGGATCCTTTCTCAATTTAAATGCCCAGAGAACCAGAGGCAGTTCCCTTACCAGAACTTTATAGATGGAGCTAATGGAGAAGCCAAAGTCAAGGTCTTCCTCTCTAGATCAGTGCTTTCCACATTCAATGTGCATACAGTCACCTGGAGGTCTTGCTAGAATACAGTTTCTGATGTAGCAGGTCTGGGATGAGGTTTGGGATTCCATCCACTTAACAAAGCTCCCAGGTGACATGAGGCACTTGACCTCAATTTGAGCAGCGATTACTTATTATTCACTATTCCCAGATTATTTATTATTCCTGGAAATACAGCTTGTTAGTGCAATGGCACAGCCACAACCAGATTATAGTGGAGGAAGACAGTGCCCGTCCCAGATTATGCTGCTGGTGGTGGTCTTTCAGATCTTATCTTGGTGGGGCCTCTTGGCAATGAGGACTGTCCTAAGAAGAGAGCTGATAAAGTCGTATACAGTCACAGGTAGTCAGAGCCAGTAGGTGGTTCCGGTGTTCCACAAAGAGCGCTAAGAATCTTCCCTCATGCTGCCCCTGGCAGCTCTCACTGAGTCAGTCAGTCCTGACTCAGATTTGAAAATAACTATAACCCACTGGCCCGCAAGCAGTCCCACCTAACCAACATGGGATAACGTAAGTTTTGTTAAACTTGCCATGGGGTTGAGGAATATTTTGAGTATAGAGTTATAAAGGGCTCTTTGTAGCCTTTGCAGTATTTATGTTACCTGTCACCAGAGACAAACAAGACTGGAAATTTGCAAACTGACTCCTTCTTACCTTATGAGTCAGTACTCGTCCACATTTGGCCTCTCCTCACTCACCATGTCGTGTGTAAGTTATGGTTTGTTTGTGTATGTCAGCCCTTTAATCAAAAGAGCATAAGTGCTAGGGAGCAGGACCAGATGCCAGGGTTGGCATGGCCTGGTGGGAGACTGGCACTGACAAATGGCCCTGGGTAGCTTGAACCCAAGCTGGCCTGCTCTTGTTGCCTGAAATAGATAGGGAATCTTGCTGTAGGGAGACTGCAGTAGGCTCTGAAATGGAGAGGTGTCTGGTATGAGAAAAGGCGGATCTCGGGAATCAGGAAACTAGTCCCCCTCAGCAGCGACTGGTTATGTGATTTTGGATGAGATGCTTTGTTTTTCTTGGTCTTGGTTTCTTTCTCTGAGAAATGAGGAGGTAGGCTAGATCAGTGGTCCTCAAACTTTTCCTCTGCAGGGTCTTGCAGCCTTCATGGAAGAGCCAAGAGCATCAGGCAGGACCTACCTAACTTCTTTCCAACTCTGAGTCATATGAGTTGGTAGGTCCCCAACTTGTCTCTGCACTTGGTTCTTGCTGTCTTGGTAATTTCTTTCCAGTCTGTAGAAGTGTTCCCATTTGTGAGGCCATTTGATTTAGATTGTGGACTTCCTACAAGAGTTCTTTCTGTATTCAGCACTGATAAAACTCTAGAGGATAAGAAATCTTTGGAAAAACAGCTCTAATGTGACCCTCAGGAATTCCATGATCATGGATCACACGTGTGGAAAATACAAGAAGGCATTTTAACAATACTGCACTAATGCAATAGCATCTAGTGTATCTCTAGAGCGTCTTAAGAAAATGGATTGATTTCTGAATAATCCGCTGCAGAATTAATTTCAGCCAAATCAGAATTAACCTACTTTTTGAGAAATGCATTTATTTGGGTTCCTGAACCATGAGCTGGACTTATTAATACAGAGCTTGTGCAACCACTGGACTTAAACCTTTGTCTCAAAGTATTTCTTCTAAGCACCCTAAAATCTTAGCACTTCATTTAAAAGAGATTGGCCTGTTTTCATGTTCTCCATTGTGTTTATATACATTTAAATTCTTTCCATGAACTCCACTTACAAGGATACTTACTTTATTTTTATTATTTCTCTAACCCTGATTTTCCAGGGTCCTCCAGCAGGATGTACAGGAATACAAGTGCAGAAGTGCCTGGCCGCAGAGTTCAAAGGGGCTCTGTAACTTAAAACTTGTAGATACAATGGAGCATTTCACAAAGGGTGTTTCTTTGTAACACTGACAACAGCACCATAAAGACAGCAGGCCTACTTGTTGAATGACTGAATGACCGTTCATTTCTTCTATTTGTTCCCCGTTGACCCCATTGCAGAGCTTTGTATGAATTTTTCTCCTTGGAGAATTGAAATAAAGCTATGCTTTTCCTAATCACTAAATGCTCATTTTGATTCACTTAGCCAGCTGGGGCTTCAGGGTTACCTGGCTTTGTGGATCAATCTTCTTTTGGCTGAAGCTGCGCACAGGGTTCCCCTCTTGGGCTCTTCCTCTTGGGCACAGAAGAATCATTCAACACAGAGGCTACTGACAAAAAGGGACATGTCGGGTATTAATAGGGGGGTGCTGTGCTGTGACTGTGTCACTTAGTCTTGTCCCACTCTTTGTGACCCCATGGACTATATATAGCCCACCAGGCTCCTCTGTCCATAGGGATTCTCCAGGCAGGAATAGTGGAGTCGGCTGCTATCCCCTCCTCCAGGGGATCTTCCCAAGCCAAGGGTCAAACCCAGGCCTCCCTCATTGCTTGCAGATTCTTTACTGTCTGAGCCACCAAGGAAGCCCTAATTGGGGAAAAAAAATCATAATTATTTAATGGTTAATAATAGATTTTGATTCTCAAAAATCTAGGGAATTTTTATCACATTCAATATGGTCTTTTATTGGATTGTCTCAGAATATGCAAGTTCACGTGCACAAATTTTGAATTCATTTAGACTTTTTCATATTATAGCAAATAGCTGGATTGAAATATGACATTAGAAGATTGACAAATTAGACTCAGCTTCCCAAGGGCTTCAGAGAATCTCTAGAAAATAGTATTACAGGGACTTCCCTGATGGGCCAGGGATTCAGACTTTGCCTTCCAAAGCAGGGGGTGTAGGTTTCAGCTCCGGGTCAGGGAGCTAAGATCCCTTATGCTTTGTGGCCAAAAAACCAAAAAACACAAAACAGAAGCAATATTGTAACAAATTTAATAAAAACTTAAAAATGGTCCACGTAAGAATATCTGAAAAAAAGAAAAGAAAAGAAAATAGTATTATATTCTTAGGAAATTGGCAGTTTAAAGCACTGTTTATGAGAAAGGTGATTAATAAAACTATAAAAATTATGGAACTATAGACTCTAGGGAATCTGTTCTGGAACTCAAAGAGTAAATGAGTACAATTTACTTAGCTAAGAAACGTATAGGTAAGATAGCAGAAGACCCCAGTGAGGATATACTGGGAGAAGGGAGCAGAAGTTTAGGCTTTTCATCTCCTTGCTTGATCTTAAACTTGTTTGAAATTAGCATGTCCTCTCTGTCCCTTCCCTCTAACCTGGTAGTGGCTCAGATGGTAAAGAATCTGCCTGTAATCCATGAGACCCAGGTTCACTCCCTGGGTCAGGAAGATTCCCCTGGAGGAGGAAATGGTAACCCACTCCAGTATTCTTGCCTGGAGAATTCCATGGATAGAGGAGCCTGGCGGGCTACAGTCCATGGGGTCCCAAAGAGTCAGACACAACTGAGCGACTAACACTTTATACTTTCCTTTCTCATAGAGCAAGGAGTCCGTCTCTCACTTTTATGGGGGTGTGATGAGAATATGATAATGTTGCCTCATAGATGTACAGCAACTCATCATGATATGGCCGTGGCAAACACACAAGGCATTGAAGCCATATAGATCATTGCTCAAATCGCAGACCCTTCCCCTTATTATGATGCCTTGAAAAAGATATTCAACTTTTCAGAGCCACAAAACTACTACTGTATCTTTAAAATGGAGAGAATAAAGTTGGTGGCGTAAAAATGTAATTTAAATATATAAAATATCATACTTTATACAGTAGATACTCAATTCCTGGTTCTCGTTATCACCATACTATCACAGGTAGGAAATAAGTCCATTACCTAAACATTTATTTATTCAACAGATATTTTGAATGTTCACTGCATACGTTGGAAGCTAGATAGATTTACTGTCAGTTTTTCATACTGGTCACACAATGGATCATAGAAAAAGCAAGACAATTCCAGAAAAACATCTACTTCTGCTTCACTGACTATGCTAAAGCCTTGTGGATCACAACAAACTGTGGAAAATTCTTAAAGAGATGGGAATACCAGACCACCTTACCTGCCTCCTGAGAAACCTGTATGCAGCTCAAGTAGCAACAGTTAGAACCGGACATGGAGCAACGAACGGACTGGTCCCAAATTGGGAAAAGAGTACATAAAGGCTGTATATTGTCACCCTGCTTATTTAACTTATATGCAGAGTCCATCATGTGAAATGCCGGGCTGGATGAAGCACAAGCTGGAATCAAGATTGCCGGGAGAAATATCAACAACATCAGATATACAGATGATACCACCCTAATGGCAGAAAGCAAAGGAAACTAAAGAGCCACTTGATGAAGGCGATAGAGGAGGGCAAAAAAGCTGGCTTAAAACTCAGCATTCAAAAAACAAATCATGGCATCTGGTCCGATCACTTCTTGGCAAACAGATGGGGAAAAAATGAACAGTGACAGGCTTTATTTTCTTGGGCTCCAAAATCACTGCAGATGGTGACTGCTGCCATGAAATTCAAATATGCTTACTCCTTGAAAGAAAAGCTATGACAAAACTAGATAGAGTATTAAAAAACAGAGACGTCATTTTGTTGACAAAGGCCTTTAGTCAAAGTTATGGTTTTTCCAGTAGTCATGTACAGGTGTGAGAACTGGACCATAAAGAAGGCTAAGTGCTGCAGAATTGATGCTTTTGAATTGTAAAGGAAATCATCCCTGAATATTCATTGGAAGGACTGATGTTGAAGCTAAAGCTCCAATACTTTGGCCACCGATGCAAAGGGCCTACTGTTTGGAAAAGACCCTCATGCTGGGAAAGATTGAAGGCAGGAAGAGAAGGGGGTGACAGAGGATGAGATGATTGGATGGCATCACTGACTCAATGGACATGAGTTTGAGCAAACTCTCGAAGATATTGGAGGACAGGGAAGCCTGGTGCATTCCAGTCCATGGGGTCACAGAGAGTTGGACACAACTGAAAACAGCAAGTGTCAGCTTATGTTACCAGTGGAGACAAAATGAAATCATGGAAATGCATGTGCAGGGAAGTATGTTGTCCTTAAATAAAAAGTTAATGTTCATAACTGACCAATAAGATTTAAGTTGCACGCATATTTTTTTTGTCTGGTGTTTGTTTTTAGATTTGTATAATAAATAATTAATATCCTTGCCCATTCTTCCTTGTGATTAACAACATATTTGCTATATGGTCATATAGTAGATTAAAGCTGGAACCTAGCTAATAAACTGTGGGCTCCTTTTGCTGCTTAGTATATTACATGTAGACTTTAGATTTTATTCTGGAGGAGATAGAAGCTGTTTGAAAACTTTGAGCAGAAGAGTATCATGAACTGACTATTCACAGAGACTTTGCCCAGGTGGCTCTAGTGGTAAGGAACCCGTCTGCCAGTGCACGAGTTGTAAGAGACACGGGTTTGATCCCTGGGTCAGGAAGGCCCCCTGGAGGAGGGCATGGCAACCCACTCCAGTATTTTGGAGAATCCCATGGATGGAGAAGCCTGGTAGGCTACAGTCCAAACAAAGGGTTGCAAAGAGCATGTGCACATATTCTGCCTCTGTGACTATGTGGAGAAGAGATGGTTAAGGGGGCAAAGGTGAACACAAGATGATTTGGATGGCCATTACAATACTAAAGGGGAAATATGATACTGATTTTGTCTTGAGTGGCAGTAGTAGCAGGTGGTAATACATGGTCAGATTCTTCATATGATTTGATAGTAGAAATTATAGAGTTTGCTGGTGGATGGTGGTGTGGTATGGTGTGAGAGAAAGAACTCAAAATATCTCAAACCTGAGTTCAGGGATTTGGGACTGAATGATGGAAAGAATGACGTTTCACTGAATGGAGATGAAGAAGACTAGAAGCGAATAGGACCATTTTGAGGGGAAGATCAAGGATAGTTTTGTATGACTTAAATGTGGGGCATGTATTAGTGTAGAGAAGATGCAGAGTTGATAATTAGATGTTTGAATCTAAACTTCAGGGGAAATACTGAAGCAGGACGTAGAAATTTGACAGTCACTGGAGTATAGATGGTATTCCATGTCAAAGGAACAGATCACCAGAGACTTGATGTATAGAGAAAAGAAGGTGGAGTCCCAAGACTGAGCCCTGGAGTCTGTTAATGTTTTCAAGTCAAGGAGGTGAGAAGGAACCAGCAAAGGAGAACACAGGGCAGACTGGTGAAGACATAGAAAACAAACTTATGGTTATGAAAGCAGAAAGGGTGGGGAGGGATAAATTAGGTGTTTGGACTTAAGTACACAGTACTATATATAAAAATAGATAAACAACAAGGAGCCTACTGTATAGTATAGGGAACTGTACGCATTATTCTATAATAACCTAGAGGAGAAGAGAGTCTGAAAAAGAGTCACTTTACTGTACACCAGAAACTAATAGAACATTGTAAACCAACTATATTTCAATTAGTAAGTGCAAACTAGAAAAAAAGACAGACTGATGGGAAAGAGGAGAACTCAGTAATTGGTGCATCATAAATGAGAAAGGTGGTTAAAAAAATGTAAGATGCATTTAAGGAGAGAAAGTGGTTAACTCTGTCAAATGCTGCTAATAAGCCAAATAAGGTGAAGATGTAGAACTGATCTTTGGGGTTTCGGGTTTGTTTTTTTTGAGAACCGATCTTTGGATTTGGCAAAGTGAAGGTCCATTGATGACCTCGACAAAAGCTGTGATGCTGGAAAGATTGGATGGGTGACCTGATTGGAATGTGTTCAGAGCAAAAGGGGAAGAGAAACAGAGACTGTGAGAATAGACCTCTTTGCTCTGAAGGCCAAGAGTGTAATGGAGGTGGAAGGGAGAAAGACTCGAAGAAAATGTAAGGTCTAAGCAGATATGATATTAATAAATGATGAATCACATTGGATTCTGGCTGTCAGTCTGGTGCAAAGTCTGGTGGGCCCGCTGATCGAGACTTCAGCCCTTTTGTTGCTGGACTGTGGAATGTCCAGGAGGCCCCCGGGGAGAGGTTTGGTTGGCAAAGAGGGGATACTTGGGAAGCTCAGGATAGTGGGTGCTTGTCAGCAGATCCAAATGTGTCTCAGTATTTTCTTAATCAGGGATAGCAGTACCGGCATGTTCTAGCTGAACATCTGCCTTGGATACAGAAAGAATTTTTCTGTGTGAACTTCATTTTTCAAGATGAGGATATTGTAGCATATTTCTACCATGATGAAAACAACCAAAAGAGAGGGAAACTTGGAAAACATGATGATATCAGAGAGCAAGTTGAGGGTGAGAATTACAGGAGCTCCTTGAGTTGGTGGATGAGAATGAGGCCAGGAAATGAGAGGATTGGTTTTGACTGAGACACAGTCTTTTTGTTCCATAGGATGGGAAGGCGCACAGGAGAGTTGCCATGTGGCGGTGGAGGGTATGTGGGATTTCTTGCATGGTTGCTTCTGTATTCTCTGTGAAAGAGAGGAAGTCTATTGTCACCTCACATTTTTCTCTTCCTCAAAATCACCCACACTTTATCTGAGATTTCTGTAGAATTCTGGAGACATCCTGGTTGCTAGACCAACTTTTTTTTTTTTTTAATTGGAGTATAGTTGCTTTACAATGTTATTAGTTTCTTCTGTACAACAGTGTGAATCAGCTATTTGTGTACATATATCCCCTCTCTCTTAGATCAGCTTTTGATTCAGAATGTCTGGTTCCCATTGTGTATGTGCTTAATCGCTCCGTCATGTCTGACTCTTTGCAACCTGTTGGACTGTGGTCCGCCAGGCTCCTCTGTCCATGGGATTTTTCATGCAAGAATACTGGAGTGGATTGCCATTTCCTCCTCCAGGAGGTCTTCCCGACCCAGGAATGGAGCCCGTCTCTCCTGTGTCTCCTGCATTGCAGGTGCGTTCTTTACTTGCTGAGCCGTTGGTGTCTCCCACTAGGACATCAAATGGCAGCATTTTGGTCCTCTCTTACTCCATGGATGATGATTGGAGCCCAGTTTACTTTAGAGGCAGTTTGTTTGGAATGTGATAAACCTGGGCCATCAAATGTCCTGCTTTGCTATGGAGTGGCCCAGTAGGGCCACCGCTGAACCTGGCTCAGTAGGTAGGTGTTCAGTATTTGTTGAATGGCTATAGGACAGAAGAAAGCAAGCAAGCAAGAAGATAACATCCAATTTGCATCTAGAAAAGACACTACTAATCCAGCCTAGTATCATGTGTTTCTGCTCAGGAGAGTTATATCTTGCTTATAACTAATTCCTCTATCACATGTTTGGCATGCCAAGATTTTTGCCTAGACTCAGGAATACATCCAGAGTGGCTGAAGGACGGCAGTGCTTGATTGCTTGCCTCTCCCTCTACCTCTGAAGTTAATATGATGCTATCTGAGTGCAAAGACACAGACAGGGAGAAATTTAATGCAAATTTAGCCAGGAGTCTAGTGCCACTTCACAAAATATTGATTAGGTGTCTGATTTGCTCTCCCCTGACAATGGGCCAAAGGAACGAACCAATGAGGCGGCTCATCTCCAGCTCATCACGGTCATTCGATAAAGCCAGGCATCCAATGAGCAGCCGCTATCTTTTGATTGGGCGAGAGGCCAGAGAGGGGGGAAACCATCTTAGCAACAGCAAGGAAGAATTGCACACGCCCTTGCACACACGCGCAAACGCAGACCTGATGCTTTCCCTGCTGCAGGGAATGGGTGCTGATTGTGTCTCGTAAGGCTTTCGTTCAGTCACAGTCCTAGTTTCTAAAGGACGGGTTTCTGTACACAGATCACGCTGCTCACCTGGTCTGTCAGCTCATAATCCCTTTTTAATAGAACGAAGGGGCAGCCTTCCTGTCTCTGCCCCTTCCAACCGCACGCACATCTTATTAAGAGCCAACTTTGATCTGCAGGTAAACGGCATAGGCTTTGTTCTTGAAATAGGCTGCTCCTGATCCCTTTCGGGTAGCCGGCCCCACCATGGCCCTTCCCCACACCACATGCCCATAGGGAAGGAGGCGGCCTGGAGGCCAGGCCCTTTTCCATGTGGCTGTTATTTTCCTTCCTGGCTTCCCCTTCCTTGTTTCCTGGCCTTCGCATCCAAGGGCCCAGGAAAGCTTTTCTGTTTCCAGCTTGACACTTGGCAAAGCCTTTCGTAGCCACTGGGTTCCCAGCATTTAACACTGTCATTTGAAAGGCTCCCTTCCTTTGGTCTCCACTGGATTATTATGTTTTCTGAGCAGTTGCCCTTATTCCCCAGGTGCCAGGGGCTGGGAGCTGCCTGCCAACCCATGGTTTCCCCAGATTAGTGGCTTCTTGCCCCCCCCCCCCCCTCTATAATCCCCACCTCCTGCCCTGGCTCTGAGTCTGTTTGGAGGCCTGAGGTGACCGTGGGCAACTGGTGGGGCTGCACACAGGTTCCCAGCATCTTTCTTTCCTCCATGGACATTGCTGACAGCTGCTTTCAGCATGAATCTTTGATCCAGGAGCATCTGCCCTTGGGTCACCCAGTCGTGCTGGTGGCTCTCACTCATGTTCCCTGCCAACAGGGGCTGTTCCATCTGGGCAGGAAAGCCTATCAGGAAAGACAGACTTCACTCTAAGCAGCGTGTGGCTATATTCTGTATCAGAGAAAAGGAAGTTGAGATCATGTCATAGGAATTTTCCAGTCCAAGAAGGATTATTGTCTAGGAAATGGTACCCAGCTGTTTTCCATCTTCTAGCCTAACCAAACAAAGGGAATGGCATGAAATGGAAGCCAGAGAGGATTATTAAGACAGACATGAAGAACTCATTCCTGCATATTAGGCTTAACAGAACCTGGAAGATGTTACCAAAGGAACATTTGGAATTACTTTCCAAGTAAGGTATGATCCCCAATTACTTTCCAAGTGAGGTACAATCCCCATCCACTGGAGTTTTATTTAGGTGTCTTCTCTCCGAGATGCAGTGGGATGGACGTGATGACCTCCAGGGCAGCACTGTTGTCCTTTGGAGTCAGTGTGTCCTGGATTTAAGTGGCAGCTTTGCAGCAGCCTGATAATGTGGTGTCAGCAAATTTCTTAACTTCACTGAGCCTTTTAAGAAACCTTTACAATGGAAGTCACAATATCAACCATATTGTTTTAAATAAAATCATATAGGTAAAATGCCTTGCTTAGGGCTTGTTGTGTAGTAAGCATTCACAACTATTGGCGCTTCCTCCCAGTTCTAGAATTCCCAGAGCTTCATGCTATTAGCAGAGAAGGCAATGGCACCCCACTCCAGTACTCTTGCCTGGAAAAATCCCGTGGGCGGAGGAGCCTGGTGGGCTGCAGTCCATGGGGTCGTGAAGAGTCAGACACGACTGAGCGACTTCACTTTCACTTTTCACTTTCATGCATTGGAGAAGGAAATGGCAACCCACTCCAGTGTTCTTGCCTGGAGAATCCCAGGGACGGGGCAGCCTGGTGGGCTGCCGTCTCTGGGGTCGCACAGAGTCAGACACGACTGAAGTGACTTAGCAGCAGCAGCAGCAGCATGCTATTAGTGGATACAGTGTTATTAATCAATTCAAAAACCTGAGCATCTCCATGGAGCTTAGCTTCATGAGATCTGCCCATGATTTCTACCCATGACAACTTATGTTTTAAGCCAGTAAAGCAGCCAAACAGTTTACATAATAGGGACCCCTGAGGCAAGGCAAATTTAACCCCAGTTGTACAGTCAGTGAGTATCAAGGGCTGTCTACTCAAGGGCTATCTATTCAATAACCCAAGAAAATATTCTAGGAAGGGTGTGTTTTAGTTCAGAAACTATCATTTATGTCCTATGACTCAGTTTCCTTAGCTATATAGTATGTAGTGTTAGTTGCTCAGTCGTGTCTGACGCTTTGCGACCCTGTGGACTGTAGTCCACCAGGTTCCTCTGTCTGTGGAATTCTCCAGGCAAGAATACTGGAGTGGCTTGCCATTTCCTTCTCCAGGAGATCTTCCCGACCCAGAGACTGAACCTGGGTCTCCTGCATTGCAGGCAGATCCTTTACTGTCTGAGCCACCCAGCTGTAAAGTGGGCACAATAATTGTGAGGATTAAATGGTATTGGGAGCAGATGAAATGCTGCAGGCATGTTTAACTGCAAAAATCATACTGTATCCAACACACACACACTGCCCTCTTCACAGGACAGCCAATCGAATATTTTTAATGTGTCAGATGAATTGATAAAAGTTTCAGCTATGAACGGCAACTGGACAGAATTACTCGTGTGCTGCTGAGGGACTCCATGACAGTGACCTTTGGTGTCGTCCCTCCTAAGCAGCCGCAGACACCCACTCCTCCCTCTGCGGACTGTGATTCATCTCATATGCATTTTCCCTTTTGTCTCCCCATCTGCATACTCATAGACGACATGGATTTGGTTGGACCTGCATCTGTTGAGACGGCCAGCCAGTAACAGAAGCCCCATGGGGACAACTGTGGTCTGGTTTCGGGAGTGGGTCTAGCAAGTGAGGTCTAGGTCAGGAAGCTATTAGCTGCAGAGTCAGAGAATATATTCAGCTGTCACCACTTTGTAATTAAAATAGCCTGGTGGTGCTCGCATTCCCCCACTCAGTTGCCTACCTCACACTCCATCCTCTCCCGTGCACTGGGTGCTCCTGCACCCTCCATCCTCCCCCATGCACTGGGTGCTCCAGCAGAACAGCTGCAGGTATTTTCTCCCTGGTCCAAGGTCTCTGAGGCTTGTTTGGAGACCATGAGAAACCTGACTCTTAGGAGGAAATGGACAAAATGCATGTTTCTCCCCAGCTCTACCTTTAGTAATGACAGAGGGAGTGAGGGTCTGCATGGCAGGGAAGTCTGCAAAATGCTACAAACAAGGGCTTTTGTCTCCCTGGAGAGTGGCACGTTAAGCACAGACCGTCACATCCCTAGAAGAGACTTGGGGTCAATTCCCAGCTGATAATTCCTGAGATTACCATTGTAAAGTAGGATTTTCCACGCTCTAGATTTTTTTCTTCATTTTCTATCATATTACATCCACGTGTTTCATTGCTTAGATAGAACGGAAACTTGAGAAACAAGGCTCATTTTTAGAGCCTGTTCAGCTACACCTGAGTTAAAATCCCTGCTCTTTGATTGCTTGTCACATGCTTTGACCTTTTTTATATACTTAACTTTTAAGCATTGATTTTCTCATCTGTAAAATGGGGCTAATAATAGTATCTACTGCTTAAGGTCGCCAAGAGCATTCAGTGTAATCTTTCATGAAAGCACTGAGTGTGATATCTGGCATGAAATGATCGTGCAGTAAATGTTGGCTATATTGTTAGTATTTATCATTCTGGTTGGGGGACATGATAAAATAATTAATGAGATGTAGACTCGCCATGTTCAGCCAGGCTTGTCATGCATGTAGAAGTTTAGTGAGGACATTATTTGACACAGTTGTCTGAACCATGTAACAGAAGTGTACGAATAGTGTGCCGTAACACTTAATTAAAATGTTTAATTTATTACCCTGGTGTTTTCTGCGTTTAAAGATATTGTGCACAACAAAACACAGCACAGTCCCCACTCTCTCAAATTGGCATAATACGCAAATTATATATTCAGCACTTATAGCAATATGCAAATAAAGCATCAACATAGATGCAGCTTCATCAACACAAAGCACTTATTTTGTGCCTATTTTCCGTAGGCATACCAGAGCAAAATGATTTTGGACAAATCTAGTTTCTACTCTTTTGGAGTCTGTGATGTGTAAGAGATAATACAGGCAAACCTCGTTTCATTGTGCTTCACAGATGTTGCTTTAAAAAAAATAGGAGGGTTTTACAGCCCTGTGTTGTGAGGTGATAGGCAGCATTTTTAGCAAGAAAGTATTGTTTAATCAAGGGATATACATTGTTTTTATTGACATAATGCTATTGCATACCACAGATTATAGTATAGTATAAACATAACTTTTATAGGTATTGGAAAACAAAAGAATTTTTGTGACATTCTTTATTATGATATTGGTGTTATTGCATTGCTCTGGAACTGAACCCACAGTATCTCAGAGATATACCTGATACTGAGATGTAGCATAGGTGGAAAGACAGAGTGGAGATTCTGAAGGCAGACTAAAAAATTTTCTACCAGGAGCTAACTCAGAAATGTGAAGTTCCTCACCTTTGTCGTGAGACAGAAATTCGTTTTAGGTGAGCATGAGTTAGCCTCTTGCAAATCTTATACATGGGCCAATAGGCTTTGATTAAAGTTTGTTGCCTAGGTTGACACATTTTAAATTGTTTTTCCTTGAAGTGCAGTTTTCTTCTTAAGAGTGAATCAAACAAGAGTGAGGGGCCAATTTAGCAGGGACCCATGGCAAAGCTCACCCAGCGTTCAGCATTCTATTCTCAGAAGCCACCCCCACCCCTGTTTCACTGGTGCAGTGGTAGCTCTGGAATTAATGGTTCTCCACAAGGCTCCTCTGTGTGATGTATTTACACTGGAGGTAAGTATCGTCAAGTCACCCTGCGTTAGAATCACCTGGAGTGCTTATCGAAATGAAGATTCGTAGGTCAAAATCAAGTCCAGTAAATCATGGGGCTGGGACCTAGGAAGTAAGCCTTTCATCGTGGGCCTTGGATCACTGCTGTCCACAGCACACCCTGCTCTAGATCCTGCCCTTTCAACATTCCCCCTCTCCCTAGGCCTCCTAACTACTTCTGCTGCTATTGCCTTAGATCATATGTCTAACCTGGCTCCGTTAACCCTCTCTTAATTGGTCTCCTAGTTGTCCTCTTTACTAGTAAAAATAAGCTAAGAAGAATTCAAATCTTATAGCGTCAGATTCTACATAAGACCCTACAGTCAGCTCCTGTTTTCTATAGGATGACTTAGTCTCTTTACTGGGACAAGTAAAGCCATCACCAGCCTTGCCTCCTGTTTTATCCCCCAGGGTCCCCCTGTCCAGCCACACTGAGGACAGGTCTCTGAACACACAGTGTCAGGGCACCAGGTCCTTGCTTGTGTTCTGGCATTTGGCTCGAATGACCTCCCATTACCCGACTCCTGACTCTCTGACAAATACCTGCTTTAATAGGATAGCTCAAGAATTACCTTGTCTGGGATGACTTTTCTGTCCTGTTCCTTTTTTGTGCCTGCCTGCTCCCTCCCACCTGTATTTTCGTTGATGAAAGCACTTATAACAATCCAGTGTAATATTAGTTGACAAGTCTGTCGCTCCTTTAAAAGCACAGCCCAGGTCTTTATCCTCTTGGTATCTCAAGAAACATTGATGTTTTCCAGAATGAATGAATGAACCCATGAATTGTATAATGCGGAGCCTCAGTCTCTTCCCAGACTAAACTTGCAGCTCAAGAGTTGGCCAGTCATCTTACATTATCTTGATAAGATAATGTATAATCTTGTCAAGAGCCTTGACGATCGAAAGCAAGATGAAATGACTTAGAGTTTTTCACATGTGAGTGGGCTCCATCCAGTTTGACTAACACATACTAAAACTGTACAAAGCCCACAGTCCTCCTTCCCTTCGAGATGTGGAGATAAAAATAGGGAGAATGAAATAAATGAAACTAGTGTCTTTGTTATATAAACCGCAGGGTAAATTTGGGTAAGTGAGCAGTCTATGTGGCAATTGTAACTGATCTTTCTGGGGAGTTATTTTATTTAATTGATTAATTTAATTGCCTAGCAAATGAATTCTGAAAATCCTATCCCTGAGAAGACTTACTTGCTACAAATCCATTCTCTTGTCTAAACCTCATTGATTGCAGTTAATTTCCCATCATTCCTTCTGTCTACAGTGTGATTTGAGCATTTTACAATTTTCTTTCAGGGCTGAAGTTCAAAGATGAGACATAAAAAGTTGAAGACTTTCAATTCTACTGTCTGAGGCATTTTAAGAAATGCTCTCATGTGTTGCTGTGGGGGGATGTGAAATGGAACAGCTGCTTTGGAAAACAGTTCAGCAGTGGCTTATAACGTGAAGTGGAAATTTAATATGAGACTTCTCTATTTCATCTCTAAGAATTTACCCAAGAGAAAGGAAAATACATGTGCACCTAAAGAACTGTATGTGAATTTTCACCTCAGCAAAATCATAATACCCCTGAAGTGGAAACAGTTCACATGTTCATGAGTTAGTGAAGGGAAAAACAAAATGGTGTGTATCACACAATGGTGTACTAGTCAACAATAAAAATATAATAGTGATGCGTGCTACTGCATAGGTGAGACTCAAAAACATGCTAAGAGTAAGAAGACAGACACAGAGGTATTCATACTGTGTTATTCTGTTTATTTAAAATGTCCAGGAAAGGCAAGTTTATGGTGACAAGAAGCAGAGTGGTGGCTGCATGGGATGGGCAGGGTAGGAGCATAGAAACGGACTGCAAACAGGTGAGAGGAAATTTGGGGGGTGGCGCTGACTGAGGTGTTGTAAAACTGGATTGCAGGGCATTGGCACTTTGTTGCCTTCGTATTTTTGTCATAGTGATGTTACATTTTCAGAAAGCTTTCCTAGGTAATATTTTTTAAAGTCTTTAATCACACAGTCTGGATTTTAAGTTGGTTCCTTTCCTCTTCTACAAACCTCTGAGACCCTTCACCTTTCTACCACTGGAGACGTATTCAGACTAAAAACTTTTCCTTCTCCTTCAAACTAATTAAGCTCTGATGACATCAGCTGTGTTTGCAGTGCACCTGATTAAGGCCATGATACTAATTAAATTTTTGAGTGATTGGAAATGCAAATTACCAGACTGGATTGAGCAACAGACCTTGCTTCTGGGCTCTGCAAGAGTAGAGAACAGCCGGCTTCATCTCAGGTGAGGGAGCTCTCACGTCTAACCTGTGTTGAATGAGACGGTGTTAACTGTGGATGACTGAGAGTTACCAATTTCATACAGCACCATATTTCATTTGCAGAAGCAGTATATTTCTGGGTGGCTCATATCCTTGTGATGAGTACATTGATAAGTGTTGTATTGGGATGGAATGACCTCCAAGCTTGGAGTTAGAACTGAGTTCACATTCTGCCTCGGTCACTTACCAGTGGTGTGATCTTTGTCTAATTGTTTAATAATTTCTCTGAGCATGTATATCTTTAGAACAGGGAATTTGATTATCTAGTTCAAAGGATGTAAGGGCTAATTCAGTGAGATCATTTGTGTCACTGGGCCGAGCATTCAGGGGGCATTTAACAAGTGGGATCCATTCATGAGGTAGCTTGGGTAAGTTCGTTCCATTCAACAAATACTGATTGTTTGCTGTTCATTTACTTCTTCAGTTTAGAAAATATTTGCTGAGCATCCCTGTTCTTGATGGTATTCTTAATGAATTAAAAAAGACAAATTCACACCAGAGCAAAGCCTATATGGGGAATATCTATAAACATAATAAATAATTAAATTACATGATGTGTTGCAAAGAGATATGATCTATGATGAAAAAACAAAGTATTGGGTTGGCCAAAAAGTTTGTGATTTTCTATACCATCTTCTGGAAAAACTCAAACCAACTTTTTGGCCAACCCAATAGAATGTGGGGGACCCAGAGTGATGGAGGTGAGGGAAAGGATGGATTGCAATTTTGGGTGGTCAGAGAAGGGCTCAGTGGGCAGGTAAAAGATGAGCAAAGCCTTGGAGGAGGTGTGGGAGCTGGCCATGTGAGAAAGAGCCTTGTAGGCTGAGTATAAAGAACCACGACTACCATGTCATGTCCCAGACACCCTCAAGAAGTACCAGAAGGCCAGTTACCGTGCCAGACACTGTATACATGTAGTAACCCAATGGTCAGAACTGCATTCAAATTCTGCCTTTGTCACCTGCAAGTTTGGTGAGGTTTGGCTAATCATCATTTAATTTCCTGGTGTCTCTTATCTATAAAATGAGATTTGAATCTTTACTAAAGAATTACCTGTCCCAAAGAATTGAGATAGTCATTTACCCTAGTCATTTCTGAAGCTAGAGTTTGTAAATCATTCTTCAACAGAATGAGATCTATGGTTTTATTAGGTTGGTGCAAACATAATTGCTATTTTGGACTGTGAATTTTAAATCATTATAACTAGGCTCAAACACATCTTCATTAATCAAAATAGGAACCATTATAATCAACACATTTTTGCCACCGAGAAATGTTTGTTCCTGTAGCATAAAAACCCATGCTGCAGGATTCAACAAACTCTGGAGAAGCATTTTCTGCATCCAGCTGGTGGTGGAAGCATTTTCCCTGCAAAATGTTGTCGAGATGCTTGAAGAAGTGATAGTCAGTTGGCGAGAGGTCAGGTGAATATGGCAGATGAGGCAAAACTTTGTAGACCAGTTCGTTCAACTTCTGAAGCACTGGTTGTGAGACGAGTGGTCAGACAGTGTCGTGGAGAAGAATTGGGCCTTTTCTGTCGACTAATGATGGCTGCAGGCTTTGCAGTTTTTGGTGTGTCTCATTGATTTGCTGAGCATACTTCTCAAATGTATTGGTTTCTCCAGGATTCAGAAAGCTGTAGTGGATCAGCCTGGCAGTAGACCACAAACAGTGACCATGACCTTTTGTTGGGGGCAAGTTTGGCTTTGGGAAAGTGCTTTGGAGATTCTTCTAAGTCCAGCCACTGAGCTGGTCGTTGCTGGTTGCCGTATAAAATCTATTTTCATCGCACATCACAATCCAATCAAGAAATGGTTTGTTGTTGTTGTGTAGAATAAGAAAAGATGATACTTCAAGTTGATGACTTTTTTGATTTTCAGTCAGGTCATGAGGCACCCACTTACCAAGCTTTTTCACCTTTCCAATTTACTTCAAATACTGAATGACCGTAGAATGGTTGACGTTGAGTTCTTCAGCAACTTCTTGTGTTGTTCTAAGAGGATCAGCTTCAATCATGCTCTCAATTGGTTGTTGTCAGCTTCCTGATGGCCAGCCACTAAGCGCCTCATCTTCAAGGCTCTCGTCTCCTTTGCGAAACTTGAACCGCCACTGCACTGAACTTGAGCAGTTCCTGGGCCAGATGCATTGTTGATGTTTCAAGTTGCCTCTGCTGCTTTACAACCCATTTTGAACTCAAATAAAAAAGTCACTTGAATTTGCGTTTTATATAACATCACTTTTCAAACTTTATTTATTTTTAATTGAATGATAATTGCTTTGCAGAATTGTGTTGGTTTCTGCCAAGCATCAACATGAATCAGCCATAGGTGTACATATTCACATCATTTCTATAGTCTAAAATATAAAATAAACAACAAGTAATAAGTCATTAGCAAAAAATACAGGGCAAAAAACGCACATTAAAATGATGTATAACACAACCACATTTAAGAATGCTTTCCAGTATCAAACGGCAAAGTTCAACAATGTAAAACTGTAGTTACTTTTGCACCAACCTAATATCTGTGTCTGGTTCTGATCTGTTTGGTTACTTAGAGCATCCTCTGACACTGAGCCTGTTTAGTACTTTGGTGTGGGTGGCAAGGCAGCGAGAAGATGGGACTGGCTGAAACAGAAGGACCATTCTAAGACTTAAAAAGGGATGAGAGGGAGAGCATTAATTTGTTCATTCAACCAATAGATAGTTGAACTTCCGCTACGTTCCAGGCACTTACTGCTTGGAGAAGATCAATGTGGAATGTGGTAAAGAGTTTTAAATACTGAGAGGATAAGTTTACACATATGTAAATGTGGGTCAGTGTGTGCGTGCATCTGTGCAGTCTTACTTAGAATCGGTTGTGCAGCACAGGTGACACAGATATCCACGGATCCTTTGTCAGGGACTTCCAGCGCACTGTGGATTTTGAGGGCTGCAAAACCAGGAAAAGACGTGGGGGTTCCTTCAATTTCGATAGGGTAAGTCCCCTACATACGAGTCTTCCAAGTTGTGAACTTTTAAAGATGCAACCGTTCATTCTGTCAATGTCAGGCGTGAGTCAGCTTGCAGCTTACCCTCCATCTCCTATTGCTGATGATCCTTCAGCTCCACCATCTCCCACCTCCTCCTCCTCCTCCAGTTGGTAACTCTTCTTGCCTGTTCAGTCAATGCCAGCCCCTGTATGCCAGCTGTTGTACTGTACTACTGTGCTTTTCAAGGTACCAGACTGTAAGGTTGAAAATGTTTTTATTTTTGTGTTTGTTTTCTATGTGTTATTTGCATGAAAAGTGTTGTAAACCTACTACAGTACAGTATGACAGCCGATTGTGTTAGTTGGGTACCTAGGCTAATTTTGTTGGACTTTTGAAGAAATTGGACTTACAAACGAGCTCTAGGAATGGAACTAGTTTGTATATAGGAGCTTTGCTGTATTGGCCTTCTCAAATGTTTCTCTCCTTCTCTGTCACTGGTTATGAACTGAGCCCTGGAATACTGGATTGAATCAGAAGACCTTGGTTGGACAACCAGCCCTTCAGATTTTAGCTATGTGACTTGGACTTGTCACATGACTCCTCTGAGCTTTATTTTTCTCACTTATATAATGGAAGTAAAACTTCTGTGTCGTTGCCATTCCCATGTCAAAGGTCAATTGAAATGCACTTGAAATCTCTTGATGAAACTAAACACGAGATCTGGGGTGGGGTGGGCAGCTCATTGTTGGAGAAAGAGGCTGATGGGAAATGGGGATGGTCAGTTATCTGCTGTAGGAAAGAACGGCTTTGGCACTTCTCCAAGGAGTAGATGCTGGTGCTAATTTATGCACATTAGTTATTCTGCCTTGCTGGGGGCTCAGATGGGACTCCTTGATGGATGTGCCATCCATGACAGAATCATGAAAACCACATGGCTAAAAACTGTGATCTTTCCAGGGATGGAGCTAGAGGAGAGAGGCTCTCGAGAGGCATAGGCTTAGCTGACAATTTTAAAATTGTTTGCTCAGGGAAACCCTGCTGAGCCCTGGGTAGTAGGGTGAATAGAGAAAACCCTTTTGTCCTAAAAACTGTGGGTGCATCTTCTACCCTCTCCCCAGTCATCTGGGTTTTACATTCCAGATGTGCAAAGGTAACAGGCACCCGGTGGTAGCTGGTGGTGCTAGGCCCTTCTTCCCAAGCTCTGAAACCATATGGGCTGGCTGAGCGCGAGAAGGGAAAAGGCAGCATACTTTTCAGGAGGAGAAAAACACTCTCAAGAGTCAAACTTGAGGTAGGTTCTTGGAGCAAAGAGAAGTATTCAGGGGAAAGGCAGTCAGATGCTCTGTAAAAGCATGTGTCTGGTTATAGCATAAAGTGAGGATGGGCAGGAAAGAACCACTGAATCTTAAGAATTATCGACATTCCCACCTTCCCCTGTGAGAACTCCAAAATTGCAACTAACCACTGAACAGGAGAATGTTGGATCCCACCAAAAAAGATACCTCATGTCCAAGGTCAAAGCAGAAGCCCCAACAAGATGGTAGAAGGGGCAAAATTGTGTTTAGAATCATAACCCCTACCTGCCAGAGACCCTCGGAGGGCTCAAAGAAAACCTTCTGCACAGCAGGACCCAGGAACCCCACAGGAGACTGGGCCAGACCTGCCTTTGAGTGTCTGAGTGTCTCCTGGGGAGACACAGGTCAGCAGTGGCCTGCCACGGGGACAGGGGCTCTGGCTGCAGCAGACCTGTGTCAACTACAAATTGGCACTTGCCAAGAGCATTGCCAACAACTGAACAAAGGCATTTGCCATCTGCCTCTACAGAGTCTGAACCCTGTGCTGCTATAGCTGTTGATCTTCAACAGCCCCTGAGGGAGTTCAGGGTAGAGGGAGGCACTCTGTGCTCCAGGGAATCTGGTGAGACAGGTCTTTAGATAGTTGGATGTTTTTAGGAACAGATTTTATGATCTCACTCCTTGCATCTCCTCATATCTAGAGAAGCACTAAATCCTTTCATGGTGACATCAGATCCTCATGACTAACAAAAACCTTTCGTAAAATGAGTGCTTAATGATACTGAACCCCCTCTTCACCAAAACCTTATATATTGGCCTTCCCCCACTGCCGTTTTGGAGTGGCAGCTATCTGAGATGCTGCCTCCCGGGCTGCAGTCCTTATTTTGCCCCAAATAAAACTTAGCTTGCAACTTTCAAGTTGTGCGTCCTTTTTAGTCGACGCCTGGGAGGCGTAGTGTGTGAGCCCCACCTTAGAGCCACCGAGCAGACAGCCCACAAACTGGAGAACAGTTATGTCAAAGAAGTTCTCACACTGTTCTAAGGCCCACAACAGATTTCCCAACCTGGGGATCCAACAAAGGATCTGAGAACCCCAGGGAATTTGAAGGCCGGTGGGATTTGACTGCAGAACCTCCACAGGACTGGGGGAACAGACAGAACAGTACCAGGACCTGGGAGAAAGGAGCCCTGACTCCACAAGAGACTGAACCGGACTTGCCTATGAGTGTCCAGGAGTCTTTGGCGGAGGCGTAGATTAACAGTGGCTTGCTGTGGGGTCAGGGGCACTGAATACAACAGTCCTGTTAAAAACCCTTTTGAAGGGGGCTGCCATTACCACCATTACCCCTACCAGGGAAGGAACACAGCCCCACCCATCAATAGATAATTGGTTAAAGATTTACTGAGCATGGCCATGCTCTTCAGAGCAAGACCCAGATTCCCCCACAGCCATTCTCTCTCATCAGGAAGTTTCCACAAGCCTCTTATCCTTATCCATCAGAGGACAGACAGAATGGAAACCACAGTTACAGAAAACTAACCAAACTGATCATTCGGACCACAGCCTTGTTTGACTCAATGAAACTATGAGCCATGATGTGTGGGGCCACCTGAGACTGATGGGTCACGGTGGAGAGTTCTGACAAAATGTGGTCCACTGGAGAAGGGAATGGCAAACCACTTCCATATTCTTGCCTTGAGAACCCCGTGAACAGTATGAAGAGGCAAAAAGATCTGACACTGAAAAACGAACTCCCCAGGTCAGTAGGTGCCCAGTGTGCTCCTGGAGAGAAGTAGAGAAATAGCTCCAGAAAGAAGGTAGAGGCTGAGCCAAAGCAAAAACAACACCCAGTTGTGGATGTGACTGGTGATGGGAGTAAAGTCTGATGCTGTGAAAAGCAATATTGCATAGAAACCTGCAATGTTAGATCCATGAATCAAGGTAAATTCAGTTCAGTTCAGTTCAGTTCAGTTGCTCAGTCTGTCTGACTCTTTGTGATCCCATGAATCGCAGCACGCCGGGCCTCCCTGTCCATCACCAACTCCGGAGTTCACCCAGACTCACGTCCATCGAGTCAGTGATGCCATCCAACCATCTCATCCTCTGTCGTCCCCTTTTCCTCCTGCCCCCAATCCCTCCCAGCATCAGAGTCTTTGCCAATGAGTCAACTCTTCGCATGAGGTGGCCAAAGTACTGGAGTTTCAGCTTTAGCATCAGTCCTTCCAAAGAACACCCAGGGCTGATCTCCTTTAGAATGGACTGGTTGGATCTCCTTGCAGTCCAAGGGACTCTCAAGAGTCTTCTCTAACACCACAGTTCAAAAGCATCAATTCTTCAGCGCTCAACTTTCTTCACAGTCCAACTCTCACATCCATACATGACCACTGGAAAAACCATAGCCTTGACTAGACGGACCTTTGTTGGCAAAGTAATGTCTCTGCTTTTGAATATGCTATCTAGGTTGGTCATAGCTTTTCTTCCAAGGAGCAAGTGTCTTTTAATTTCATGGCTGCAGTCACCATCTGCAGTGATTTTGGAGCCCAGAAAAATAAAGTCTGACACTGTTTCCACTGTTTCCCCATCCATTTCCCATGAAGTGATGGGACCAGATGCCATGATCTTCGTTTTCTGAATGTTGAGCTTTAAGCCAACTTTTCACTCTCCTCTTTCACTTTCATCAAGAGGATTTTTAGTTTTTCTTCATTTTCTGCCATAAGAGTGGTGTCATCTGCACATCTGAGGTTATTGATATTTCTCTCGGCAATCTTGATTCCAGCTTGTGCTTCTTCCAGCCCAGCGTTTCTCATGATGTACTCTGCGTAGAAGTTAAATAAGCAGGGTGACAACATACAGCCTTGATGTACTCCTTTTCCTATTTGGAACCAGTCTGTTGTTCCATGTCCAGTTCTAACTGTTGCTTCCTGACCTGCATATAGGTTTCTCAAGAGGCAGGTCTGGTGGTCTGGTATTCCCATCTCTTTCAGAATTTTCCACAGTTTATTGGAAGTAGTCAGTCAGGAGATGGCAAGAGTGAACATCAACATTTTGGAAATCAGTGAACTAAAATGGACTGGAATGGGTGAATGTAATTCAGATGACCATTATATCTACTACTGTGGGCAAGAATCCCTTAGAGGAAATGGAGTAGTCCTCATAGTCAACAAGGTCCAAAATGCAGTTTTGGGTGCAATCTCAAAAATGACAGAAAGATCTCTATTTGTTTCCAGGCAAACCATTCAATATCACAAGAATCTTAAGTCTATGCCTTAACCAACTAATTCCAAAGAAGCTGAAGTTGAATGGTTCTTGAAGACTTAGAAGGTCTAATTTTAGACCTTCTAGAACTAACACCAAAAAAAAGATGTCCTTTTCATTATAAGGGACTGGAATGCAAAAGTAGGAAGTCAAGAGATACCTGGAATAACAGGCAAGTTTGGTCTTGGAGTACAAAATGAAGCAGTCCTGTGGCCACTGCTGAAATATCAATAACCTCAGATATGCAGATGATACCACCCTTACGGCCTAAAGCAAAGAGGAACTAAAGAGCCTCCTGATGAACGTGAAAGAGGAGAGTGAAAAAGTTGGCTTAAAGCTCAACATTCAGAAAACTAAGCTCATGGCATCCAGTCCCATCATTTCATGGCAAATAGATGGGGAAACACTGGAAACAGTGACAGGCTTTATTTTCTTGGGCTCCAAAATCACTGCAGATGGTGACTGCAGCCATGAAATTCAAAGATGCTTGCTCCTTTGAAGAAAAGCTGTGACCAACCTAGACAGCATATTGAAAAGCAGAGACACTACTTTATTGACAAAGGTCTGTCTAGTCAAAGCTATGTTTTTTCCAGTAGTCATATATGGATGTGAGAGTTGGACTGTAAAGAAATCTGAGCACCAAAGAATTGATGCTTTTGAACTGTAGTGTTGGAGAAGACTCTTGAGAGTCCCTTGGACAATAAGGAGATCAAACCAGTCAATCCTAAAGGAAATCAATCCTGAATATTCATTGAAAGGACTGATGCTGAAGGTCCAATACTTTGGCCACCTGCTACGAAGAGCTGACTCTTTGGAAAAGATCCTGATGCCAGAAAAGATTGAAGTCAGAAGAAGGGGATGACAGAGGATGAGATGGTTGGACGGCATCACTGACTCAATGGACATGAGTTTGAACGAGCTCCAGAAATTGGTGATGGACAGGGAAACCTGGTGTGCTGTAGTCCATGGGGTCACAAAGAGTTGGACATGGCTGAACTGAACTGAAGTGAATCTTGTACTCTGTTTACGTGTTGGTCTCAGTCTCCACAAAGTAAGCTCGTCCAAACAGGACCGAGATTTTTGCATTGTTTTTCTCTCTGTAGTGGTTGTGCCAGTGTTGGCATTTCACGTGGCTTCAGATATATGATGGAGTGGAATGGTTCACTGGCGCTTTGCACGTATCAAGGCTGTTGAAGGAAGGAAGGTAACTCCTAGGTCCTCTGAGGGGAACTTCAGTGTTCCATAATCCTTAATATTTGACGAAGATATTATTTTGGTTAAAAGACAAAACTGTTTCTCTTCTTTGGTATCTGTTCATCTTGACTTTGCCTTTGTATGGGGGGCTAGAAATGAATCAAAATGATTTCATTCTCTAAGGCGGAGGTTCTCAGGGGCACTGTGGGCAGGCTCAGGGTGGCTGGCATGGTTTATAGGCATTTGCCCAAGATATAGATGGTTGAAAATTTCTTATTGTGGGAAAATATTTAAAAGTAGTTTTGTTAACTATTTAGAGATTTTTCATTCTGTTTGTTTGAGCATTCATTGTATGGCTTCATCTGTAAACTTCCTGACTTCTATAATGACTATTTAGGTGTCTGAAACTCTATGAATAGCAATCACTGCCCCCTCCTACCCCCACCACCCATACTGTGTCCGAAGCTATTCAGTACAGTTGATTTTCCTCTAATTATTCTGTTAAAATGTCCTGATTTGATTAGTTTTTAGTCATGACTTTTTTTTAACCATCAGTGATGTTCTTTGCTTTGTTTGTCCTATAAAATGTTAGATTTTTTTCTAATTTCATTTGCTCTTATATTTTGTTTTGTGACATAGGAGGCATTTGTGATTTTAATCATTGCAATTTTGTTTTGTTTTTGGCTGCACTGCGAGGCTTGTGGAATCATGGTTCCCAACCAGGGATTGAACCTGGACCCTTGTCAGTGAAAGCGCAGAGTCCTAAGCACTGGTATACCACCAGGGAATTCCCTAGTTATTACATTTTACAAGCAGATGTTAGATGTTTCTAGAAAGAAAATGATTTATTTTACTGGGAGAGTTTATGAAAGTCCATATTTAATATCGTCTGTAACATTTTCTAATTTAAAACATAAATAATGAAATTTAATTAATTTTATTACTAAGTCTCAAATAGAATCTCCTGATGTCTTTCCAATGTATCCCAGTTATATAGTTGTTATAACTTCCTGTGTGTGGTGACGTCAGAAAAGGTAGGGCAACACTGCCATAAATTATTCTTGTTGCAGTTTTTCTCCCTGGGAGATGGGAGTGTCAGTGGAAAGAATGTTAATCTTGGTGGAAAGGTTTTGTTGGAGAAATCCAAGATGTTGCTATTTTTGCTTTTAAAAGTTCCATTTGCTAAAATAGTGGAATAAAGAGGGCATGTTGAACTTGAAATTTCACAGTGATGGACATGGTATGATGGGGTTGGCTGTGTTTCTGCAGGTTCATACTTTGCCAGTTGTATCTTCCTGCTTCTTCCAGGACAGAATGGGTTGAAAGAGGCACAGAGACGGAAAAGGTATATATATCACTACATCCAATTGGCCATACTTGGAAAGTCAACATGGACTTAATAGATTTCAAAGTGTCAGAGAATTCATACAGTTCATGAACGCACATTTAAATGAAGAGCAAGTGATAACCCTCCTACTTAAAAACAACTGAGCAAGTGTTTTTATAGTGAACAAACACTTAAACTTCGTTTCTATTGAATAAATACATCCAGTCAGTACAGGTGAAAAACACGAAATGGGTTTGAAGTTGACCTTACTCTTCCAATATTCTAGAGGTGAGTGTGCAAGGGGTACCTGCTTTCTTCTGGAAGGTAGGCTGGGGAGAGAGGTCGTGCTGAGCAAGTACACTTGCAACTTTGAATGCTCACCCCCAACCCCCATCACAAGGGGATGGGGAGAGGGGTACAGTCATGAACTCAGGGGTCTCAGGAATGGGGCTGCTATATTTAGCAAATATAGCAGCAACACAATATTGGGGATATACTTCTACTAAAAATTGTTGTTTATCTGAAATTTAAATTTAATTGGGTCTTCTGTTTTTATCTGGCAACACTACTTCAGAGTTGATGGGAAAGGGATCTGGGAAAACATGAAGAAGTAGAAGGGCAGAAGTCTGCCGCACAGCAAGGAGATTTTATCGGGGACGAGGACAGCAGCATCATTTCTATGTCATGTACTTTGAATGAGATTTGTACAGGACAAGGTGCTGGTTAGGGAAGGGATTCAGATGGGATCTTTATTGATTCTTGAAGAAGGTGAAAAATTACTCACAAAAGGAAGATGGTGGGAGCTGATAAAGGACATTCCAGGCAGAACAAAGCAAGTCCAAGGCACAGAGGGTAAAATAGCTCCAATATCTGTCTCCATGAAGCCTTTCTGGTCCCACCCAAAGGAATTCATCTCCTTTCCTCTGTGTTCTCATGGCCATTTGATGAAGCCTAATTGCTGAGCTGAGTGCCAAAGAATTGATGCTTTCGAAATTGTGCTACTGGATAAGACTCTTCGAGAGTCCCTTGGACAGTAAGGAGATCAGACCAGTCAATCCGAAAGGAAATCAACCCTGAATATTCTTTGGAAGGACTGATGCTGAAGTTCCAATACTTCGGCCACCTGACACGAAGAGTTGACTCCTTGGAAAAGACACTGCTGCTGGGAAAGATTAAGGGCAGGAGGAGAAGAGGGTGACAGAAGATGAGGTGGTTGGATGACATCACTGACTCAATGGACATGAGTTTGAGCAAACTCAGGGAGATAGTGAAGGACAGGGAAGCCTGGCATGGGGTTGTAAAGAGTTGGACACAACTTAGTGACTGAACAACAACAACAAGTCGCTGAGCTCTTATGCTTTCTGCTATTGAGATGTCTGTGCTATGGCCCCATCAAGTTACAAGGGGCAGGTTATAGAACAGACTCATCTACTGCTCTAGTTGAGCAGTAAACCCAGCAGAACAGACCCTGCTTTTTGCAAAAGATTAAGAACAAATACATCAAATATTTTGTTTCTCAATGCAAAATTTTTCATATATGTCCATGTAGTTAAATAAACACAGAGAACTGATTTATAAAACATCAGACCTTAAATATCTAGGATTGCTTCCCCACGAGAGAAATTAACAGCATGAAACTAAACCAAATGGAAAAATAAGTAAAATTCCTTGCATTCCCTAAGACTTATCCCCAAGCTAACCCACACTGCTTCAATATAGAAGGTCAATTCTCTGTTGCTCGTCTCAACAGTCTACTGCTTTTGAATGTTCTGTCTCAGAGGAGAGAGACTGTCCTACACCCATGTGTGTGACAATTTTATCCCCCCCTCCTATTTAGAACTTCCCCATTACAGTTCTTCAAGTTATGGTGCTGCATAATTAAACAAGCAGGTCCACGCTTTCTGCCCTTAGGGGCAGAGAAACTGAGAAACCTCAGGTGTCTATGGGAGGACTTTTCCACCATATTCTTCCCATAGCTGTATGATTTAGGGGTAACTCACCCAGCAATAGTGGGCTTCCCTGTGGCTCAGATAGTAAAGAATCTGCCTGCAATGCATATGACCCAGGTTCGATCCCTGTGTCAGAAAGATCCTGTGTCAGAGAAGGAAAATGGAAACCCACTCCAGTATTCTTGCCTAAAGAGTCCCAAGGATGGAAGGACAAATGGCAACCCACTCCAGTATTCTTGCCTAGAGAGTCCCATGGACAGAAGGACACTGGTGGACTACAGTCCATGGGGTCATAAAGAGTCAGACATGACTGAGCGATTGACCCCCAGAGATAAGAAGGTGGAGAAAGTGGCTTCGTCTAGCAGCTTTAAAATGGGAATAAATGTCCTTTTTGTGTGTATGTTTGGAAATGTTGCTTTCCAGAGCTTCACCAACCAAATTAAGTGGGTTGTGGTTTTGTTCTGTTTTGCTTTGTTGGTGGTGGGGAAAGGTTGTTGGGGAAATTATACTTTACCCATCTAAGGTTCAGAGTCTAAGGGTTCAGAGTGGTTTGAGTTTTTCAACTCTAGCAGTGTTTATCTTGTCCCCTCAGTTAATATTGTATGTTGTTTTCCTCTTTCTTTTACGTATTTGCTAAAAGTGCTGACTACTCAAGGATTTTACTCAGACCTCTGAGCACCTCTGTTGGTTTACCTTTACCTGAGAAATGCCCATATCTGGCTGTATGTTCCATCTGTACAATCTCCCTTTTTTTGGCACCATGCAGAGAGCCTGGTCGGCTTGGCCTTTCTTGGCCCTTGCACCTCTTTGGGGTCGAGTTAATCCCATGCTTTCTTTGGGCCCCACAGAGGGTTAGCTTCTGCTCTCCTGCGCCACCTGCTGTAACCTGCTCCAAATGCAGCCTTCTGGGCTCCAGTCCCAGGCTCCCCACAGGAGCCAGAGCCAAAACCACAGCCCAAGCAGATGTTACTTAGGCTGCCAGATTTCTGTCCTGGTCTTATCTGTGCTGCCTCCACTGGCTCACCCAATCAGAATCCCAAATGTCCCCAAATGACTTGCCCTAAGTCACGCAGACCCTGAGCTCCATGGCCAGGAGAAAGGAGGCTGCCAGTGTGGGGGTTGGTTGGTGATCAGGGGCTCCTGCCAGCTTGCTGAATATGTGGTCAGTGGATGCCAGCCTCTGCCCAGTGGTGAAAATGCAAATGGATGTCTGTGACAATATCAACACACCCAGGGTACTGATCCTTTCATGGGCTCACCAGCCTGTCCCCAACGTGTTCCTTAACTTAGCCACTAGTTTTCTCTCAAGCTGCTCAGGAACCAGAAACATTTTTTTTGTTTGTTTTGTTTGTAGCCACTCTGGACTTTCTTATATCCTCACAAAACTTGGTAATTCTAATCAAGGCACCCCAAAGAAAGTGGAATGCTGCTATTTATTCCCTATTCTAGGTTACAGATCTCTTGATGGTCAGGACTTTGGCAAGTGTTTATTCTCTCTCACACAGCCTGGCACATAGTAGGTGATTCCCAGAAGCTTGTTGAAACGCACAGATTCTCTCCAGCCAAAATCCTTCTTAAAAGTCCTTCTCTATTCTCCTATTTAAAGTAAAAACTGTCAGATGTGAGATTCTGATAGTTCGTTCCTGGTTTAAACCTGAAAAAAGAAAAGTCTGACTTGGTAGAAAGAAGTGATGAGTGATAACTGTGATTTCTGTTAGTACTCTGATAAGGATGAGGATGGTCCCCAGCTGTTGTCTCCAGCTGAGGTTAGAAAAAGTAGCAACATGTGTGTGCAGGGGAGAGTTGGGTTAGATAAGAGATAGAACTTCCCGAGAGCAAAGGTTACAGGAGACTCTTATAAATTATGAATGGAGGTTTACGCCAGCAATCTAGATACACATCCACTGAGTTCAATAAACGTTTATTAAGTTCTTACATGTTGCCAACACTGTGCTAGAAGGTTGGTAACACATAATTCCTGACCACAGAGAAAACTGAGACATGTAAGCAGACAATTTCAAATCATTTCCTAAGTGCCACAAGAGAGGTGTGCCAGGGGCATTGTGGGAGCATGATGAAGGGGCACTGATTCGAGCTATATAGCCAGGGATTCCTGGAAGAGGTGGTATATGTACTGTGTTTTACCACTGGATGAGAGATATCTCAGTGAAAAATGGAATCAGTGCATTTTAAAAAAGGTGAATAGTTGGATTAATTGATGTAGAACCATCCGTAGATCACAGAAAATCCCTTCAGTCCTTCTGAGTTGAGTCATTTGCAGAATGGTATTGTCTCATAGGAAATGTCTTACAACCCTGGTGGCAAAAGAGTGCTCAGTTTTCTGTTCCATTATTGGGATAGCCTTTCATAATTTTAGAATGGTAAAGGTAAAGGAGGGAATTTTATTTTCTCCACGTGTCATGATCCTTTAAGCAGCCTCCGTGTTTCAAAATCCTGAGCACTGCAGAGCTGGTACGCTCTGAATGCATCAGATTTGACATCTCTGGGGGCTGCACACAGAGCTGTGCAGACAGGAGCCCTAGAGTGGGCATTCTCCATGCGATCCAGGGGGCCACAGCCTGCCTACTGGATTGGCGAGAATGGACAGGCTGCTACCTAAGAGCTCTCTCAACAGCTACTCCTTGGTCTTTGTGTGTGTGTTTTAAATTAATTTTTACTGGAGTACAGTTGATTTACAATGTTGTGTTAGTTTCAGGTATACAGCAAAGTGAGCCAGTTATACATATATCCACTTTTTTAATATTCTTTTTCCATAGAGATCATTACAAAGTATTTACTAGCATTCCTTGTGTTATATAGTAGGTTCTTTAAGTTGTCTACTTTGTATATAATGGTGTGTTTATGTCAGTCTCAGTCCCTCAATTTATTCCTCCCCGCCCCTTTCCACCTTGGTAACCTTAAGTTTCTTTTCATCTTAAGTTTCTTTACTTCTGTGACTCTCTTGTGTTTTGTAAATTAGTTCATTTAAACAGGCTACCCTTTGAATTCCAACAGATTATTTTACCAGGCCCCATTGTACAGATGGGAAAACTGAGACTGACGACCATGAAGCCACTTCCTCAGTCCTGGGGAATAATGGGTGGCTGCCATGTGTTAATTTAGCCTCTTGTCTGTCACTTCAGTGCTGCAGCTAGTACTTCCCCAGGGTGGGAACCTCTGAGAGGCATTTTTCCCAGAAAGAAGTGCTTTTGAAATGGCAGGCCAGTTAGTAATGACCCGTTTCCACTGGATACCCGGCTTACGGGACTGGCATGGTGGGGGTGGGGGTTCCCAGCCTCCTCCAGGGAGGTCACTCAGCCCCAGCCATGGCAGCTGGTGTCTGCAGGCTCATATGAGGGAGGACAAAGAGTGCCGCCCCGGCTGTGGACCCGAGCCCTCCACGCCCACTCGCCCGAGGCGGCCCCACAGGGTCCGTGCCAGGCGCTGTATCGCCTCTCCACCCCCTGCCAGGGCCCCTCCGCTCATCTGCTCACTCTCAGAACTCCTGAATGGGTCTTTGTGTGCACCCCAGGAGCTGGCTGGGCAGAGCCCCGATCGAAATGCTGGACCGAGATATCTCCTCTGGGTCCAGGCGCCGCTCGGCGCACTGCCCATCTTGTGGGAGGCAGGTCTTTATTTTGCCGCTGGCCTATTCTGTTATCTGGGAGCGAGCTGGGGCCCGGGTGAATGGGAGAATGTTCTTCACCCCTGCACAGTGGGGTCATGGCCAGGGCCATGGGAACGGTGGTGCCTTGGTCCCTTCCTGGAGCTCTGTTTTCCACTCTCTCTCTTTGCTAAATATTTTGCCCTCAGAGGTGACTCTACTAATATTAATACCAAGAGGGCAATTAAATGGTGCCACCTTAGGTGCCAGGCATTGTGTTAATAAAGGTTTTATCCCATTGAGTTAAGTCTTCTCAACAATCCCGTGAGATATGTCCCCATTATTATCCCCATTTCACAGGTGAGGAAACCAAGGTCAGGAATGTTAAGGAACTTACCCTGGTGATTCTGAACACAGATTGAATGGCCTTCAGGACATCACTCACCAGACATGAAAGTCCTAAGGCCGCTTCTTGCTTGGCCCCTTGAGCAATCACCAGGCTCCAGGGGGCCGGCTGCCTCAGGGAAAGCTAAAAGTAAGCAAAGCCTGGTTCTGGCAAAAGGGCTTTCTCAAGTCTCATCTTGTTTATACTGTCACCCCTTTGTTCTCTTTTTAAAAATAAAGTCAAGAGTAGCATTTTATTTTTTGAGATAGAAGAAGCTAGGGACTTCCCTATAGCTCAAATGGTAAAGAACTGCCTGCGCTGCAGGAGACCAGGGCTCAACTCCTGGGTCAGGAAGAGCCTCTGCAAAAGGAAATGGCAATCCACTCCAGTATTTTTGCCTGGAGAATCCCATAGACAGAGAAGCCTAGCAGGCTGCAGTCCATGGGGTCGAAAAGAGTCAGACATGACTGAGCGACTAACACACACACACAGGGACGTATAAGGAAAAAATTGAGATTTTTCCATATTGTTTTGCTAAAGAGCCCTACCCTCACTCTCAGGAAATAACATGGTTTTGTGAGGCAAATACGACTGAAAACTAGAGCCCAGGATTGGCTTCGGGGAGACCCTCTGCTGTGGCCAAGAGTCCTGCTCTCATGAGGGGATAGACCCTAATCCCAGGTGGCCGAACCTTCAGTGCTCTCTGGGTGGGCTGAAGTTCAGGCACCAATTTGGCTTTGACTCTTTTCTTAGTAGATAGAAGCAGTGGTCATGGCGCCATCTGTATCCACGCGCGTCTGGCAGGGCTGCCTAGCTTGAGTGATGTGGTCCAGGGCAATCTTAGGGAGCAAAGCTCAGTGGCCCTTTTCAGGCACAGACATTAGAGCCATGGATTTTAGAACAATCCTGTTAGCTGAGCCAGATGGCCAGCTGGAAAGCGCTGTGAGTATTTCTGTACTGGCAGAGAGGCTAGAGCCATCTATGGTCAAACAGACAAAAAGAGCAGAAAGAATGCAGTTTAGATCTTGAGAAGAACTTCCCAGTCGTGTATCACAGTATACTGATAATCAGGCACAATAGATTGTCCTTTAGAGTCTGTATTTGCTTGTTTCTTTTCTTCATTTTCTCTCTCTCTCTCTCTTTTTTTTTTTTTAAAGAAAAAATTACTCTTCACCCCTAGGCTCTTATTGCAGTACATGCTACTTCTGGGAAAAGGGAAATGCAAGGGTCAGAGGCCTTATGGAGAGGGAGATTCCTGTATGTCCATCTTTCACACATAACAAGAAGCTGTATAGAATTGGAATCTTCACAATTGTGTGTGATATGGTGTGTTCCCCTCTTTCCCCCACTGTGAAGAGTTGATATCCACTCCTAGCCACTGTTGCATTCAGCCCCAGAAATGACAATACTGTCAAGATGTGTGAAGTAACTGAGTCATTTTTGTATGCATTATTCTCCAAGTTGCTTTCTATGATCTTTATGCATTGCTCTGATGCCCAAGGATCTTTACCCAAATATATTTCTCCATGAAGCCATTCCCATCACCATGGAGTATCATTATGGTCTAATTGTGGTGATACATAATAAATACTTGTGTTCTCAGTAACTGAAGCATAAGCATGGCAAAGAAATCCCCCTCAAAGTCAAGAGAATAGTCTGTGGACATTTGTGGCCCTGAAATGCAGGGTATCAAACAAACAAGAGTCACAGTTGCCCATGAGCTCCCCATTCTGTTCCAGATCTTCTCCACTCAAGCTGTGGTCATTCTGTAGTGTTTTTCTTAGTAGTCCTTTGTTCGTTTTTTTACTGTGCTCATCTCATTCCTGAGAGTGGGACTCACTATTAAAAGATGTAGTAGTGTTAAAGTGAGCAGAATTCAAGAGCTTGAGGCATAATTCAGGATAGACACAGGAAAGGACTTTCTAATTGTGACAAGGCGGATGTAGAGGAGAGAAACCCATTGAAATAGGACAAATGAAATTTACCACTAGTACATGAGCTACTGAAGCTTGAGCAACTTTCTGGGTCTCAGTCCTTTATTCATAGGGTGACATGTGAGTCTCTGGACAGTTTCCTCTCTATGAATAAAGCTGTCCCTTCATCCGTTGGATTTTGGTTGGTAAGCAGTGCAGAATCACCATGTTTGGACTGTGAGCAGTAGGCAACAGAGCATCACCAAGAGTGAACAGAGAGGCACGTATCAGGAAGACTCAACTGAGAGCATGTGTAAAATGCATTGCAGCTGGTAGAAGCTGTTATTGGGAAACTAAATGGGAAGACAGAGGAGAAGTCCAGCAGAGAAAAAATGAGACCGTTGACCAAGGATGATGGCAGCAAGAATCAAAGAAAAGGACTGATTCAAGAAGTAGAGGGAGAAAGAATGGACAGAGCTTGGCAACTAAGCAGCCAGGAAGGAGGGGCTTGGGAGGGAGGAACAGTCACCGTGACACAGTCGCTATGCCATTTCCCCGGGGAGCACTTGGGCATTTGTCCAGTGGCCAGTGGGAGTAACTGAACTTTCTGCACTTTTCTTGCTGAGAAACAGGGAGAGAGGAGCAGTGGCCGATTTGCTTTGTAAACTTACCCCTATAACCTATCATTATGGGTAAACCATGGCCTTGACATAGGGTGAGTGGGATCATATGACTCCATTGCCATTGCTGTGGCCCCACTCTTAAAGGTGATGCTCTCTGACCCTCAGGTTACTGTGAGTTACTAGGGCTCTCTGCATGCAGAAGCAGGGAGAATTCTTCAAAGAACTGAGAGGGAAACATTTTTGTTTTTTAGCAGAAAGTGCCATAGCAGTATCCTGCAGGACCAGTAGCACTGTGTGACATTCAGTGTTGTGAGTGACTTCACACGTTCACTCTGCTTGTTACCATTTTCCAACTCATAATTCCAAGGCTCTGGTACCAGATTTCCTTGGCCTTAATGCTGAAATGGGAAATGAGTGGCAGTTGGGTTCTGTGTTCATTGCTATCGTGCAGCCTGAAGGCAGCGGGCATGGGGAAGGGTGGTGAAGATGGCATCCTATATGCCTTCAAGATGAAAGAGTTCAGTGTGGGACCGCTGGGCTTGTCTCAATGGCATCTCCCTGCCGGCCTCTCAGATAACCCGGCACCACATTCTTTACCCTGACTCCAGAACAAGAAAGAATATTCTTTCAGTAAGCAAAGCCCAGATGACTAAAGCTCTTTCTTTAAAAACAAAAAGCCCAGGGGGTTTCCTCTTAGGATCCAGGTTGGTCTCTGGCCAAGGACCTATGAAATCCCCTGAAGATGAGCATCTCTGAAGGATCCAGCTGTATTAGTTAAGAGCAAGAAATTTGACTCTTCTCACAACTTCATTTGACTTCCCACATTGAGGCTGCTTTTAGCCTAAGGTATCTCCCCCCACCACCCTTGGCTAGAAATGTCAGTATCTACTCTTCATTAGCTAATATAGGAAAACCAAGCTTCCATGTTGTTAGGTCAGGTAACCTTCAGTTTGTGAATTTCCCTCCAAAGCATGGACATGGGTTTACTTCTGCCTGTCATATTCCCACTGCGGCTGGAAATTGCTAGAAAGCTTCTGGGTCAGACAGTGCGGTGTGCTTTGGATGAACCCATTCCTAGGAGGGTTTTAAGTATCAAGCCTCCTGCTCATAATGCCAGGTTTTTTGATAAACTTGTTGAAGCCACCTAAGTTCCCTAGAAGGTATTTATCCATCTACAAATGAGACTTGCCTTGATTTCTTTAGATTGAAAATGACAAGTTGGATCCTGGAACTCTACTCCATCTGAGTAGGAGAGCTCAGTACTGAATGACTGCTCTAGGTATTTCTGGATACATATGGGTCATCTTTTCCTGTGAGAATGTGTCCAAATCTTACTTTTCAAGAGACTCTGTTTTTCCATCTGAATAATACCCTCAGACTCTGACCGTGAACCTACACCTCTGTTACCTTTTTTATCCATATACTGATGCCAAGAATTGAGGATGCAATTCTGTGATCATCTTCTTCTTCTTGTTGCAGGGCTATCTGGCTAATCTTGCAGGCACCTCTCAGAGACAGTCAGTTCTCAATGATCTGCACATGGATTACATGCTTTGTGAATTATTCACAGATAATTTTTAATTCCAAACTGGCTGTGCGACTGCTTGACAGGCTCCCATGAAGATACTCCTCAAGGTTTTCCCCTCATTCAGGGACACCTGGGGAACATTTCGCTTTCTAATGTTCACATGATAGAAAATAAATGGGAAAGTAAGCTGATTGAAAAGTCATCAAATGTAACAATTTCCAAATCAGGAAAAAAAACCCCAAAACTTTGGGGTAATCCCTTATGGAATTGAATTATTTCTACCCAAACATCCCTCTATGATTATTAAAAAAATAATAAAGAAAAATCAAGCAATGTATAGACTGACTTCATCTTCCTCCCAAAGCCACAGCTGACAAGAATGGAACTGCAGTATTGAACCCTAAACTGAGTGGAAGCTCGGGAATGAGAGAGGGTATTGACACACAAGAATTCTTCTGCCAACTTGGGATCCCATGGGGCTTGCACTAAAAGCTTCCCTAGTCCTTTCTCAAGACAGTCTTCAGGGGAGCTGACTCTGAGCCATCTGGTCCATCCTCTTAAGTGGAATGAAACCCAATCAAGCAAGGTAAAACCAAAATGAAAATCAGTTGCGCCTCGTCCCATCTTTGGTTGAGGCCTCCCGTGCCTCTACCACCTTAAACGTGGAGCGTGTGCATTCTGCGCGCAGAGACTGCATGGGGTGGGCCCCTGCCCTTTTCAGGGAGGGAATGTAAGCAGATCCCCAAAGAAACTGCCTGGCTCAGCAATTTAGGGGCTTGTTGTGACTGGCCTGGCCTAAAAGAATTCAGCAAGCTGCACCTTTGCCAAGGAAAATGCAAACGCTTCCCCGAAACAGGCGTTGAGGGTGATGGGCTCATCTGTGAACCCAAGCAGGAAAAGCAAGGCGGACAGAACATTCAGGAAATCGGAGAGGCTCCTTAGAGATGGTTTTCTCACTGAGCCATGGGCGGAGGCCACATGATGGTGAGGTGATACCTCATCAGGCAGGGTGAGTGGGATCCAGAGTGCAAGGAGCTTGGGCGGATGGCTTCCTCCTTCCACCCTGAACCTCCTGATCTCCCCAAGGAGCAGAGCCCCATTTCTTACCTAGTCCAGCTCCTCCCTGGTGCCCCAGTGGTCCTCTGTTGGGCTCGGCATCTGCCACCTTGCCCTGGACCCTGAGCAGTTGCCAGGGGTGCTCTCAGCTCTTCTGAGGCCAGGAAGAACCCTGCCATGACCTGACTCCGCCTGCTTCTGGTGGCCCCTCGCAACTCTTTTTTTGTTAAAAATGTAAAAAGAGCACAGACCGTATTTTGTACATCATCATATGGCTCAAACAGTACAGAATCTGCCTGCAATGCAGAAGACCCAGGTTCGATCCCTGGGTCAGGAAGAGTCCTTGGAGAAAGGAATGGCAATCCACTTCAGCATTCTTGCCTAGAGAATTCCATGGACGGAGGAACCTGGCGAGCTACAGTCTTTGGGGTTGCCAAAGAATCAGGCGACTAACACTTTAACTTTCTCAAATCCCCCTATACTTCTTGGTAGACGTTTTACATTTGGCTGCCACCTGCCCCCGCTCCAACTTTGTGATCTCGAAGTCCATAGGCCTGATGAGCCAACTGTATACCTTGTGCTGACCATGGTCCCCAGCTGTAGCTGTCACTAAATCAGTGGTTGTTAGTTGACAGATGGTAATTAAGATTACTACGGGACATTCTTTAGCATGATTTTTTTTGTTTTTTTTTTTGGCTAACACCTGTATTTCTATTTCTGTCACATGTGTGAGCATATAGGAGGTGTTCAGTCAACACCTGACGGATTCAGATCTTTCTGATGGATTAACAATCTTTTGCAGCCAGGAAGAAACTTAAGTCTTATGATGAGTCTGGCTTCCTCTCTGCTTCTTTGCACTCAGGAGATCTTTCAGGGCTTTGTTCCTACTACACCCCTCAACATTTACCCTTATACCCACCTCTCATCATCTCTCGAGACCCAGGATGATTTTGGAAACATCCCCGGCATCTTGGACCTCCCTTGAGGGTCTCTCCTCACTTCTCCCTACCTCTGAATTCTCTTATTGGTCTCTTGTCTCTCCCTTTTCCTCCAACCTTAAACTCTGTGTCTTTTCCCCTCCTCTACTTAAGCCCTCTGTCCTCTCAGTCAGAGGTCAGTTCTTTAATGCATCGTTTCTCTCGTCTGCCGCCCCCACCAGCTTTGCCCTCATTTTACGACTCTGCCCCAGCCCTCATCATACAAGCAAGCCACACACAAACCACATACCAGCATCTCTCAAAGTCACATACCTTGCTTTCTTCTTTGTTAGCAAGCTTCACCTTTTTAATTTCTCGCGCCCCTATTCTTCCCTCTTCCCACCTGGCGCAGGAAGTCTTACACTCAGAAGATACCATGACAGGCAACAATTTCACCTATGCTTTTTATCAGCACTGCCTGTCATAACACACTCACACTGGAGGTGGTAGTTTTATTTTATGTTTTTCATTTTTTGAATGGAAGTACAGTGGATTTACAATGTTGGGTTAATTTCAAGTTATAGCTAGTGTTTCAGTTCTACATATCTATCCTTTTTCAGATTCTTTTCCATTACAGGTTATTGTGAAATATTGAGATAGTTCTGTGTGCTATACAGTAGGTCCTTTTTGGTTGTCTATTTTATATATAATGTATTAATTGCATCCTCCTAATTTATCCCCCTCCCCCACAATTTCCCCTTTGGTAACCATAAGTTTGTTTTCTGTCTGTGGGTATATTTCTGTTTCGTAAATACATTTATTTGCATAGGAGGTGATATTGTTAAAATTTACCATAATCTGGATTTTTATAATCCTTATTAATTTTAGGTTCTGTCTTTACACTCTGACATAATGCATAACAATTTTCTTTTCCTTTGTTTCTATGTCTTACTGATGCATTTTACATGTGTATATTTTTGTTCATTTCCCCATTAGAATGGCCAACAATGAAATTAACTTTGGAGGCAGCCTTCAAATAGAGATTAGGCAACACTCAAACAGAGAAGATAAGGAAGAAATTCAGACATGTAGAGTTGGGGGTGGAGGCGGTGGGTCTTTGACAAGCTGCTTCTAAACATCTCTCTTAAAACCTGAGAGTCTCCATAACCTGATGAGTGTATGGGAACGTGGCCTTCTCCTTTGTGTTTTGCACTGTACTCAATGGTATTTGCCTCACCTGGGAAGTACTTAAATATTGGAATTACCTGAAAGAGTGAAATAAATGATTCTGTTCAAGGAAGAGAGGATAAGACTTAAGCACATTTTTGATTTAGGTGATCACTGAATATATTAGGGTGTGAGATCCCTCAATAGGAGTTACATGCTCTATGGGAGAATTTCCTGCATTTCTTTTGTCCTTTCTCCTTTTGGCAGTCAGGTTTTTCAGAGACCCCAACACTCTCAGAGCTAGAGGGATGCCTGGGGTTATTTCTGTCCAGGAGGTCTTCCTGCCTGGGCCCATCCTTTGACCAAGGAACTTCCAACAACAGAACCCTCCTGATCTTCTCCAGACAGAGCAGATCCTTTTACTTTTGGATTGAAGTAGCAGAATATTTTTCTTTTGTGAGTCAAAAGCATTCTCTTTGGAGTTTCTCCCCATTGGTTCCACCGTATTCCCTCAAACCTAGAGCAAATCCCATCACTTTCTACCTGAGAGCCATTTGGATAGTCGAAGATGGCGGTTATTTCCTGTACGGAGTTGTATCTTCACCTGCGAAAACATTTCCACTTTTCCAGCATCCTCCTGAGATTACTGCTGGTCTCTTCTATACTATGGCTGTTCTGTTATCAGTGTGCTTGATTTTGCCTGCTGGGGGGTCCAGAGCAGAAGGGGATGCTCCGACTAGCCCAAAGGGGAATGAGAGTCTCCCTCCCACCCCCGTCGTTTTCCCAGTTCTGCTCCTGACCCTGTGTCCTTCACATGCTGCAGGCCCTCTGTTATTTCCTCCTTCGGAAGTATTTCTGGATTCTTATTCCATCCTTCATAGCAGACCTGTCACTGAAGGTCCTCAGGTTGAGATCCAGTTACATGAAAAGGAATCTTTTGTTTTGCTTTTGCAGCTTTCCATGAATTCTCCAAATTTGTAGTGCTGTTTTTTTTTTTTTTTTTACTTGACTTCAGTTTATAACAATGTGTAAGCATCTTCACACCAGGTAGGCCTGGTGTGCTGCAGTCCATGGGCTCACAAAGAGTCAGACACGACTGGGCAAGTGAACAACAAGAAGCATCTTCAAGGTTGGTTGCCTTTTTTGTATTCGGTCCAGAGCCCAGTATAGGTCTGAGAAATATTTAATGAGTCTGTATTATGAGTTGACATTTCTCCTTCATCACATCATTTCATTTTCTTTTGTCCAGGGTGTTTATGTGTTTTTGTCTTCAGTCCTATAGTGTCAAGGTTGCTTATGGAGAAGGAGCCAGTGAAGAAGCCATTTATTTTTATTTTTTAATTTTTATTTTCTTATTTTTATTGGAGGATAATTACTTTACAATATTGTGATGGTCTCTTAAAAAGCAGAAACATCACTTTGCTGACAAAGGTCCCTATAGTCAAAGCTATTCTTTCTCCAGTAGTCATGTATGGATGTGAGAGGTGGACCATAAAGAAGGCTGAGCACTGAAGAATTGATGCTTTCCAATTGTGGTGTTGGAGAAGACTCTTGAGAGTCCCTTGGACTGCAAGGAGATCAAATCAGTCAATCCTAAAGGAAATCAACCCTGAATATTGAAGTACTGATGCTAAAATTGGAAGCTCCAATACTTTGGCCACCCAATGCGAAGAGCTGACTCATTGGAAAAGACCCTGATGCTGGGAAAGATAGAGTGCAGGAGGAGAAGAGAGCAACAGAGAATGAGATGGTTGGATGGCATCATTGACTTTAATGGACATGAGTTTAAGCAAACTCTGAGAGATAGTGAAGGACAGGGAAGGCTGGCATGCTGCAGTCCATGGAGTCACAACGAGTCGGACATGACTTGTCTACTGAACAACAACCACCATACATCAACATGAATCAGCCATAGGCATACATGTTTCCCCTCCCTCCTGAACCCCCAAGTCTACTATTTTTACTCCCAGTTCAGTCTTTCCACGTGATTCAGCACAGAGCTGCTACCAACATCAGGGAGGTAGTGGAGTTTCAATAGAGATCAATGGGGACTGGCCTGAGTTTTGGCTTGCTGAAAGTAGTATGCGGTGGCCCCAGTCCCCTGGCCAGGACAGCCAGAAGAGTCATGGAGGCAATACGATATGGTGGAAAGAGCTCCAGGCTGAACTAGATTTAGGTTTGATCCCTATCGTGGTCACTTATTTTATGGGCACTTAACCACTCTGAACTCAGTTTCTTCATCTGTAAAATGGGGCTAACCCAACTCCATCTCAGAAATGGTATGAGGGTGAAATGAGACAGTGTGTCTCCAAGCAGGTGGTGGCATGTGAACTCTGGTCGGGAACTGTTGTCATTCTGTAGTTTCCTTACTCTGTTCTAGCAAATAACGAGCATCCCAGCAGGCCCACTGGGATGCTCGTTTGAGCATCCTCTGCCTCTGATATGATCACATAATGATGCAGTCTTTCCGGCAGGCTTGCTGTGCATCTCCTGTCTGTGTCACACCCAGCACACTGTCCTCATGATTGCCCAGTCGATCAATATCAATACTCCTTCAGGGTACAGCTTATTGCCCTGCACCAAGGAAGGTCTGGGAGTACCCCCCGCCCCCCATCCCCATATCTCCAGGGATTGAGCACAGTCTAAATGGGGGAAGGGCAAGGAAGCTGGGAGACTCGGGCCCTTAACTCCACCAGTGGCTTGTCTAGGGCACTGGATCCCTTTCTTGGGTGCGTGATCCTCCGATTCTGTTTGCAGATAGAGTGGTATATTTGATTTCCTCCTTGCCTGCCAGGGTGGGGCTTCCCTGGTGGCTTGGATGATTGAGTCTGCTTGCAATGCTGGAGACCTGGGTTCTAACCCTGGGTCAGGAAGAAGAAGGAATTCCCTGGAGAAGGGAATGGCAACCCACTCCAGTATTCTTGCCTGTAGAATCCCATGGACAGAGGAGCCTGGCAGGCTACAGTTCATGGGGTCGCAAAAGTGTCGGACAAGACTGAGAGACTAACGCTTTCACTTTCACTACTGCCAGGGTAGGTGGGAATGAATGAGATGGAATCTCTCCAGAGAAAGACACTGTTTGAACATAACAGTCTGTTTCCATCAAGGTGGGAAGCAGGAAGTTGCCAGGACTCCAAAAAGGCCAGGTGTCAACACTGGTGCGAGTCCAGGAGCCTGGACCATCCTCCTCTCCCCAGATGGCGGACCTCACGCCCCTCTCCCCAGAAGAGCCCCATGTGAATATCCGACTTCATGATCCGTTAGGGCCAGTGAGGGAATTGGACATGAAACAGAGGCAAGTGGTGGCCGATCACCAGGTCCACACAGAGCATAAACTGTGCAAGCTCATGACTCATGCCATACTCACCTGGACCAGAGACCCCCAGACACTGGGAACTCTGTCTCCCCAGACTGTTTCTCTGGTCAATTACGGAGGACCTTGACCCTGCAGCTCACGCTGGGACTGTTATTTGTGGCTGGAACGGGTCTCCACAGCCCCGGGCAGGGGCACGCCCCTGGGGTGTGTGCACACCTCTCCCTGCTCCTCTGGGAGGCCCTGGCCTGGCTGGGTACCGCCTTGCCATGCCCTGCATCTTCCACAAGGGGGAGCCCCTGGAGGGCAGCGGAATTTGGGAAGCGCTGAAGTTTTCTCCTCCTGTCCTCTAGCTGATTTTCCCCGAACCCAACTGTTAGATTCCTTTGTTGTAATGTGGGGGCCTGAGCTGACACTTTTGGAGGCTGCGGGTGAGAACCACAGCTGATCTGCCATCTTTCCTGGTTTCTTGTTCTTTACCTAGCATCATCAGCTAAGGAGGAAAAGTAACAAAGAACTTAAAGACTTTCATGGCTCCCAGGCCCTGGATGGAGGCAGACGGCATCAGGCAGCTTCAGACAGAGAACGGTGGAAGCTGAGGGGCAGCTGAGATGCGCCTGGGGCTGCAAAGCCCAGGTAGGTACCTGGGAGGGGTTGACAGAGGGGCGCCCGGGGCCCAGAGCCCCTGATGGTGGGAAAAGTGGACGGACAGGAGGGATGGGGGACGAGCAGTGCAGACAGGACCTGGGAGGTTGAGGGAGAGTGAGGGAGGAGCCCCAAAAGAGTGCAGAAGAAAAATGATGCCAAAGGGTGACCTTGGAGCCGGAGAGGGAGGGTTTGGGGGCTGACTCAGAGACTTTATTTGAAGTTGGTTCCAGCTCAGCTGCCCTAGAAACTTTATAGGACATCAGAGGCCGGGAGTTTGAGAGCGAAGGCTCAGTTGCACGAGAAATTTCAAAGTGAGTAGGTGTGCCTGGGAGTCTCTCTAACCATTTGGGTTGTGTGTCATCGAGCCACACCTACTCCGGCTTTTCTACCTAAACCGAGGATTCCTCGCCTGATGGTGTGATCAGGTTCTCTCCACCTAGAACCACCGTCTCGGGCTTTCCCTCTGTGCTTCCAATGCCCACAGTTACTCTCGAGAATGACTAGGAGGCAAGTTCTCATTCTGCCACTTAGTGAGATTCACTTAAGCAAGGAACCTCAGCGTCTTCGTTTTCCTTGTCTATAAAGGGAGATAATAATATAATATATTACTGATGAGCCTTATAGGATTTTTCTGAGGATTGAGTAAGTACGATAATGTGAATAAATGCTCTTAATAGATTATAATTGCTAGCTAAATAAGAGATGGCATTAATAGTAATTAATCAGTGAATGTACCCTTCCTACTCTCAGTGGGGTATTTTCCTGCTGGGCTTTGAAAGAACCTGTGTGAACATGTGTGTGTGTGTCTAAGTGCGTATGTGTATCTGTGTATATGTATATCTTTGACAGATAAGTGGGAAACTTTGTGTTCTTTCGCTTCCAGCCACCTTCAAATGTTCCTTTTCGCAGCTTCGGCTGCATTTTTCTATTTTTCAAACACGCGGATAATGATTGATGGTGTCTGCTTGGCTCCCTGGACAAGTGATTTGTCTGTGTCCTGGACACTGTGCTGCCCGGGTCAATGTCATACCATACCTTAGGCACATGATCAGACCAAATACACTTGGAAGAAGCAAATAAGAGGTTGTTTTTATAATCCCATCATCATATTCCCTGACAACGTTCTTTCCAGTCCGCTTGTTATTCACAGAAATGCCTCACATGGGAGGTTGGGTTCTGCATTCTGAATCAGGCTGGTTCAAGCAACCTATGAAGGCTGCTGAGCTTGGCTTTGATACCTGTGGACACATTCACTCTTTCCTGGGGTTTTCCAGATGATGTGGTGTACGAGGAAGGCAGTGTAGACCAGGACAAATCCTTTGATTTCACTGAGCCATCTCTTCCGCATCTGTCAGGTGGAGTCACTGCTCCCCTTCCTTTCTGTACCCCTTCGTGTAGGGATACCCAAGATAGATGTAAGGCACTCCTAAGATCATACCTGGACCCCACAAAAGTCTGTAACTCTACAGTGTGACCTCATTATAAGGTATTACCATTGCTATTCTGCAGGTTTTTCACTAGGGATTTACCTGCCTTTCGTAACTTTATTTTAAAAGCTATCTTTTCCTGGATGTTAATGTACTCTCCTCTTCATCTCCACCAATTGGCTGATGAGTCAAATATTTACAGAGATGCTAAGTGATACACTTACTTTCAAAAAACTGGTATCCCATACAAATCAGATGTATACATGCAGTGTGTGCATAGACTGTATTTTTCTAAAACCACCAAACACATACATATTCCTTCTATTTTCAAGCATGTACTTACTCCCTTTTTAAGTACAAAATATACACAAAGATATATTTGAGCAAAAGACATACACTGACATTGATGCAACATACTTACTTAGCAGATTTAATGGGCAAGAGGAATGAACAGAAACCCTATCAAGCATTCCAGCTCCTTTAGAGTCCCAAAGTGACCGCAATACACAATTCACGTGGTTAAAAAAAAATCATGGATCAATTTCTGCCCTGTTCCTAGTAATGAATATCAATATCTTGCCTCTTCCAGACAGACTCTCAGCAGCTTCAGATAATTTTAAATGTTTTTTTAAATACATTTGCAAAGTCAATTATTTTGAATCTCATTTGAAGCAATTAAAAAACATCCTGACATTTTAGGTGATATTTTTTCCCAAGTAAAATAATTATAAATAATACTAATTATGAGCAAATCATTCAGTTACTCTCAGCCTAGTTCAACCTTTAGGTTAATAAACCAATCCATTAAAATTCATCTTGCTCAAAGGACCAATTTGTTAAAAAAAAAAATGTAGCGACCTTTCACCACAAGTATGATTGATATTTTCTTTAACAATAATCAGAGCTGTCTTTCCTAGAAGAGAGTGTGGTCAAGTGGTAGGTGTAGAAAGCTAGGGTTCCTTTATGCCTGGTCTCAGTAATATTTCTTGTGCTAGGTCCCTTCATTTGTGTCCTACTCTGTGCAACTCCAAGGAGGGTAGCCCACCAGACTCTTCTGTTCATGGGATTCTTCAAGCAGGAGTATTGGAGTGGGTTGCCATGCCCTCCTCCAAAGGATCTTCCAAACTCAGGGACCAAACTTACATCTCTTATGTCTCCTGCATTGGCAGGTAGGTTCATTACCACTAGCAGCACCTGGGAATCCCTAATATTTCTCAGTTAGGTACAAAATGATGTTGATGAAGACGGTAATGGGAATACACACAACTAAAACTCTGATTTCAAAAAGTACTGAAAGAGATGTGAGTCTCAGGACAGTTGCTCACAAAAACTGACAGTATCGTTCTTAGCACTGGGAAAGATTTTAGCCCCTCTGTCTACCTCTGGTGTTCCATTTCCTTCAAGGATGCAGGCCTGGGATTTGCAAATATGGCCCATCAGCCAAATCCAGTCCACCACCTGTTTTTGAGATAAAGTTTTATTGGAGTAAAGCACATCCTTTCATTTGCATATTATCCATGGTTGCTCTCCTGCTATCAACTCAGAACCGAACAGTTGCAGTAGATGCCATATGGCCCACAAAGCCTAAAATATTTATTTGGCCCTTTACAGAAAAAGTTTGCTGACTCCAGGTGCAGGATGATGAAAAAAAAAAAAAAAAAAACAGTTATCTGAATGTATACCAACAAGTAATATTGAAGCAGCGCTTTACAGTTTATAGTCTGACAGCATTATTTTGCAACTTAGCGGATGAGAGATTGCAGACTTTCCTGCGGTCATCCAGCCATTATGTGGTGTGGGTGGGACTTGGCCTCTGCCCTCATGGCAGCCTGGAGGGAAGTGGTCCATGGAGGTGGCTCTCAGGCTGAAGTGATGGCCATGCATCTTTTTCATCTCCCCAGAAGTGCTTGCTGCTGAAAGACGGTTGAGGAAGCAAAATTCTTCACATTCTGTTCCGTCTTTATCTGACCTTGACCTGGTTGACTTTAACCTTGTTCCAATTCTATGTCCCTATCCTCGTAATCAGAATGTGGAAGAAGTGAAAGTATCAGTTGCTTAGTTGTGTCCAACTCTTTGCAACCCCATGGATCATAGCCCGTCAGGCTCCTCTGTCCAGAATGGTACCAATAAACAAAAAAGAGAGGAAAGTGCTTTGCAGTCAAACAAAGCTAAGCTTTATTGCGCCAACTCTCGCTTATCCACACTGAAGGAATGTGTCTGCCTTGAAATTGGCCCTTGGGGTGCTGATATTCTGAAACAGCCAGGAACAGCAGTCTTGGTGGAATACGCTATCTTTTGTAAAGTTCGCTTTTTGAAATGGCAGATACCTCTCAATTATTTTTTTTTATTTTCCTTGGTTTATGGTCAAAATTATATTTTCTCCCCCGAGCTTATTCTGCATACTAGCAAGGTGGACCACAGGTGCTGGGAATGGGAGGCAGGAAGGCTGGGATCTTGCCTTTGAGATCTGTGGATCTAAAATAAGTTCTTTGCAGAGACCAAAGATTTTCTTAATCTTATATTTTCTTAGAAAGGAGATAAGGTATAAAGCAAAAGAGATGAAAGTAAAAAAATTCCAAGTCAAACCTTTCCTGAAGATTCTGAGTCAAAGATAAGGATTTTTTTTTTGGTGGTGGGGGGGGTGTGTCTTGGATTTTTTTTTTAATTGGAGGATAATTACTTTATAGTGTTGTGTTGGTTTCTGCCATACAACAAGATGAATCATCCATAAGTATACACATGTCCGCTCCCTCTTGAGCCTCTCTCCTACCCCTTACCCCGTCCCACCCCTCTAGATTATTACAGGTTGAGCTCCCTGTGTTATACGTCTCACGAGCTATCTATTTTGCTTATGGTAATGTATATTTCAGTGCTACTCTCTCTGTAGCACTGAATTTGTCCCACCTTCTCCTTCCCCTGATGTGTCCAGAAGTCTGTTCTCTATGTTCCAGAAACCTGCTAATAGCTTCATCAGTACCATTTACCTAGATTCCATATATATTTTATTATATGATATTTGTTTTTCTCTTCCTGACTTACTGCACTCTGTGTAACAGGCTGTAGGTTCATTCACCTCAGTAAGATTGACTCAAATTCATCCCTTTTATGGCTGAGTAATATTCCATTGTATATATGTACTGCAGCTTCTTTATCCATTCAACTGTCAACGGACATCTAGGTGGCTTCCATGTCTTCAGTTCAGTTCAGTTCAGTCACTCAGTCGTGTCTGACTCTTTGCCACCCCATGAATCGCAGCACGCCAGGCCTCCCTGTCCATTACCAACTCCCGGAGTTCACCCAGACTCACGTCCATCGAGTCAGTGATGCCATCCAGCCATCTCATCCTCTGTCGTCCCCTTCTCCTCCTGCCCCCAATCCCTCCCAGCATCAGAGTCTTTGCCAATGAGTCAACTCTTCGCATGAGGTGGCCAAAGTACTGGAGTTTCAGCTTTAGCATCATTCCTTCCAAAGAAATCCCAGGGCTGATCTCCTTCAGAATGGACTGATTGGATCTCCTTGCAGTCCAAGGGACTCTCAAGAGTCTTCTCCAACACCACAGTTCAAAAGCATCAATTCTTCGGCACTTAGCTTTCTTTATAGTCTAACTCTCACATCCATACATGACCACTGGAAAAACCATAGCCTTGACTAGATGGACCTTTGTTGGCAAAGTAATGTCTCTGCTTTTCAATATGCTATCTAGGTTGGTCATAACTTTCTTTCCAAGGAGTAAGTGTCTTTTAATTTCATGGCTGCAATCACCATCTGCAGTGATTTTGGAGCCCCCCAAAATAAAGTCTGACACTGTTTCCACTGTTTCCCCATCCATTTCTCATGAAGTGATGGGACCAAATGCCATAATCTTTGTTTTCTGAATGTTGAGCTTTAAGCCAACTTTTTCACTCTCCTCTTTCACTTTCATTAAAAGGCTTTTTAGTTCCTCTTCACTTTCTGCCATAAGGGTGGTGTCATCTGCATATCTGAGGTTATTGATATTTCTCCCGGCAATCTTGATTCCAGCTTGTGCTTCTTCCAGCCCAGCGTTTCTCATGATGTACTCTGCATAGAAGTTAAATAAGCAGGGTGACAATATACAGCCTTGACGTACTCCTTTTCTTATTTGGAACCAGTCTGTTGTTCCATGTCCAGTTCTAACTGTTGCTTCCTGACCTGCATACAAATTTCTCAAGAGGCAGGTCAGGTGGTCTGGTATTCCCATCTCTTTCAGAATTTTCCACAGTGTATTGTGATCCACACAGTCAAAGGCTTTGGCGTAGTCAATAAAGCAGAAATAGATGTTTTTCTGGAACTCTCTTGCTTTTTCGATGATCCAGTGGATGTTGGCAATTTTAATTGGTTTTAGCTATTGTAAATAGCGCTGTGATGAACATTGGGGTATATGTGCCTTTTCCAATTATGATTTTCTCAGGGTATATGCCCAGTAGTGGGATTGCTGGATCATATGGTAGTTTTATTCCTAGTTTTTTTTAAAGAAATCTCCATACGGTTCTCCATAGTGGGTGCATCAACTTACATTCCCAGCAACTGTGAAAGATGGTTCCCTTTTTTGCACATCCTCTCCAGCATTTATGGGTTGTAGATTTTTTGGTGATGGCCATTCTGACTGGTGTGAGGTGATGCCTCATTGTAGTTTTGATTTGTATTTCTCTAATAAAGAAATTAGATGGGGAAACAGTGGAAACGGTGTCAGACTTTATTTTTGGGGGCTCCAAAATCACTGCAGATGGTGATTGCAGCCATGAAATTAAAAAACACTTACTCCTTGGAAGAAAAGTTATGACCAACCTAGATAGCATATTGAAAAGCAGAGACATTACTTTGCCAACAAAGGTCCGTCTAGTCAAGACTATGGTTTTTCCAGTGGTCATGTATGGATGTGAGAGTTGGACTGTGAAGAAAGCTGAGTGCTGAAGAATTGATGCTTTTGAACTGTGGTGTTGGAGAAGACTCTTGAGAGTCCCTTGGACTGCAAGGAGATCCAACCAGTCCATTCTAAAGGAGATCAGTCCTGGGTGTTCATTGGAAGGACTGATGCTAAAGCTGAAACTCCAATACTTTGGCCACCTCCTGTGAAGAGTTGACTCATTGGCAAAGACTCTGATGCTGGGAGGGATTGGGGGCAGGAGGAGAAGGGGACGACAGAGGATGAGATGGCTGGATGGCATCACTGACTCGATGGACGTGAGTCTGAGTGAACTCCGGGAGTTGGTGATGGACAGGGAGGCCTGGCGTGCTGGGATTCATGGGGTCGCAAAGAGTCGGACACAACTGAGCGACTGAACTTAACTGAACTGAACTGAATAATGAAAGATGATGAACATTTTTCATGTGTTTGTTGATCATCTGTAGTCTTTGGAGAAATGTCTATTAGGTCTTCTGCCAACTTTTTGATTGGGTTGTTTGTTTTTCTGATATTGAAAAGATAAGGATTTAAACAATTGATCTAATTCAGCTTTTCTGCTCAACAGTGTTTATTTGGAGTGTCCTCTCTGGCAGGCACCACTAGGAGCTGAAAGAGTATCACATTGACTAAGATTCGGATATTCTTCAGGAAATGATTTGTTAGAGAAATGAACCCACACATATGTGTCTATACAGTAAGCCTCCTACATAGGAGCCTTTAAGTTTGTGAACTTTCAAAGGTGCAAATGTGCATTCTCATATCTAATCATGTGAGAGTTCACGTTTCTGATTTACATTGCCACGTGTGTGCATCCTCTGCGAGTGGTTGTGCTCTTGTGTACTTTACCATGCAGTAGTGTATAGAGTATAGCAGTAGAACATCTTCATTTCAAGCCCAGTGTGTCCAAAAGCAAACAGAAAAGCAACGTTGATGTAGCTGGTACTACTAAGAAGAGCCAGCTATTGTACTGTACTTTCCAAAATACTGTACTACAAGATTAAAAATGTTTATTTTTCATGTGTTCATTTGTTTTTTATACATTATTTGTGTATTGCAGCACAGTACTATGTAGCCAATTGTGTTAGTTGGGTACCTAGGCTAACTTTGTTTGCCCTATGGACAAATTGGACTTATGAACATGCTCTTGGAATGGAACTCATTCGTGTTGTAGGGGACTTACTGTAATTAAGGCAAAGGGAGCAGAGATAAAATCTGCACATGCTCAAGAAGACATTGTCTTCCTTATTGAGTAATCACTGATGATACTGTGGAGGAGGTGGCGTTCGGTGGGACTTAAAGAGTATGTAAGTTTTAGACATTTGGAAAAGGAAGGTGTTGGGCATGCTAGGAAGAAACAAAGGGAGCAAAGTCATAGAGCAAAGTATAGGATTTGTGCGTGATCAGGAAGTCTTTTGTCCTGTTTGGAGCATATGGTTATGTGGGTGTCCAGGAAGGTATGCCCGGTAGAATAGGTCAGAGTCAGAATCTAAAAGGGAGTTGCAGATTTAAAAGCTTGGTCTCTATTCTATAGATAATGAGAACCATCACATATTTTTCTGCAGGAGAATTACATGGTCATACCTGTGATTTATGGAAAGAGTGTAACAGATGTTTGAAAAGAACTTGCATGGAAGGCCATCAGTTAGCAGCTAGAGCAGTGATCCAGGCAAGGTGAATAACATAACTCCTTTGTCTTGTGCTATATTTGCAGGAATGCTCCTCTACAACCTGGCTGTCATAGGTTACAGCATTGGCTGAGGGCTTTCCAAGGGCATTTATTTAATGGCATGCCAGTGGCATTTACTCATAAAACCAAAAAGCCATTGGGGCCAGAAATAGGGGTTTTGGTTACTTCCCCAGACAGGATGCAGTTGGGGTGATTATACATGTGATTCATCGAGGTCGGGAAACAAGTCCTCCACAAACAAACACCCCTCCCCGCCAAGCCCAGTGACTCACGGCTTCTTCACTCTGGAAAGCTCTGGAGTCCAGGCAGAATGTGAGGTATGATGTTAAATCATAAATCCTTGGTGTTCATTGTTACAAGAGAAACATTTTTATTCATTCTTTTCGCTCATTGAAGCAATAAATATTGAGTGAACTCTTACTGTTTTAGACACAAAGACATGGAGTTATAAAACATAGTTCCTTCCATAAAATATTTTCCAGTTTAGCTAGGAAAACAGGTGTAACATGTGTGTTATCATAGAGATACAAACAGTACAAAAAGGTCAGAGGAAAGACCCATAACTGCTCTGGGAAAGGAGGAGCAGCCTTGGGATTGGGTCCTGCCCTGTTCATCATTCATTCATGCATTCATTCAGCAAATGAATTATCGAGGACTTACTATATGCCAGTATTCTTGCCTGGAGAATCCCATGGGCAGAGGAAGCCTGGCAGGCTGCAGTCCATGGAGTCACAAAGAATCAGATACAACTGAGTGACTAGGCACACACACATATGCCAAGCATTGTTATGAGCATGAGATTTCCGGCTTTTGCAGTGCTTACTTTCCAGCAAGACAACTCAGATGTTAAATAGAGCTGGGAGCCAAACACATTGCTGTCCTCAGGGAATTTACTTATAGAGGAACATTACGGGCTTCCCTGGTGGCTCAGTGGTAGAGAATTCACCTGCCAGTGCAGGAGATGCAGGAGACACGGGTTCGATCTGTAGGTCGGGAAGATCCCCTGGAGAAGCAAAATGCAACCCACACTAGTATTCTTGCCTGGGAAATCCCATGGACAGAGGAGCCTGGGGGCACCAAAAGAGTCAGACATGACAACTCAACAACAACAGCAGCAGCAAAAGGAACATTACAGAGGCGGGGAGCTTGCATTGCGTTCATAGAAAGAACATGGTCAGAAAGAAGCATGGATCTTCCCCTACTAGTAAAGAATAGAGAGAGAATGCTCAGGTTTAGGAGTACCCAGTATGACAAGAGGGCTTATTTAGAGACCTGAAATGGGATGCGCAAGTTGCCCTGGTACTCTTTGGCTGGAGTTAACAGAAAATGGAGACTCTTCTCACATGGAAACTTGTGCCATTGAGTCCCCAGACTTTCTGATTTTGCGATGCCTATTGGGCAACTGGGGTCACTTTTTTCAGGGATCCGAGTTCTGCGGTTTGAACTCCCAGATGATTTTTCTGTACCTCTGTCTGACTGTCCTGTAGCAGCCCAGTGCCATGAACATTAAAACTGAAGACACTGGCTGCCTCCTTGCTTAAATATCCAGGTCAAATTCTGTCACAGCCAACTCTGGCTTGGAGGTCACGCTTGATTCTCATTTTATCAGGTTGTCTAAAATAACCCGGCCATGAGGTGGTTATTGTTATGGTACTCATTGGAATGGGATTTGACCTATATAAGGGAAAGAACTAGGACAGAAATAGCTCTTCAGCCCATCACAGACCTGGAGAAATCCAGTATAAGCAGCTGCAGAATCACAGAGTTGGAAGGGACTCAAGGTGACTTAGGTGTTACTGGCATCTGCCTCCAGGCAGATATGTGCCTGTCTGGAAATTTAATATAAATTCTAGAAGTCATTATTTTAACAATACATAAGAATCTGCCCATCCTGAATAGTATAGTTCCCTTCAGGGCAGTGATACTGCCTAGCCTCAGGCAAAACATCTTTGAACCTCCTAGTCTACACTAGACCTCAGAACCTATAGCATATTCTTTTGAATATACTTAGAGGGAGGAAATGGTTGTCTTGGAGGCTATTTCGCATTTTCTATAAACCAAGTGCTGTATCCAGTTGGTCCAGCAGAATGATACCATTTTTGATTGAAAATGAATTTCAATGCAGCTGTGAAATGATGAGGTGACATTTTTGTTTGGCTCATAACTAGTTCAAAGGAGATTTACCAGCACTTGCAAAAGTAACAAGTACATATTCTCCCAGATGGCTAATTTGTGGGTCTGTGAGCTCTGGTTAGCTGTACAACTCCTCATTCTACTTGGTGAACTGCTTGAGGTCAAGGAGTGTGCCTTGTCTCAAAATACTCATCTACCTCAAGGGCAGGTGCATGCCAGGGGCTATTTATAAAACTAAACAAAATTTATATTTATAGAATTAATTATATCCTATAATTAGAATTAATTATATTAGAATTATTTATATATTAATTATATTTAACTTATATGTGTAGAATTTAACAATAATGGCATCAGTTTACAGTCGTGTCATGAACTCCTTGTCCGTTTTGATATTTTCACCAAATATGAACCCTGTGACCACTTCTTACCTTGAGGCTAATTGCCCAGCATGTGGCAACAACGCAGCAGTCTGTGTGGATGTGACTCTGCTCTGGGAGAGAATTCAGCTTCTGCGTTGAGCTGGATGGCTGACTTTGGGGAAAGTGTGCAAGCCTGTGTCCCCATCTTTAAATATGGAGGTTGAACTCGATGCTGGGAAAAGGCCCATCTGAGAAATAAAATATCAAGGAGCTACTTGGCCCCTAATTCTGCATGTTTTGGGCTATTTTCATAAGGTCTGAGTGTCGATCCAGATTCTTGTGTTTGCAGGTGACAGAAACCTGGCTTGACTGAGTTGAGGTAGAAAGACAAACCTCAGCCAAGTCAAGGGTCTCTCAAACTCCAGAAAAAAACCCGAGCCAGGGATTCAAACCCTTTCCAGACACCCTTCCTCCAACTTGTCCTTGACTTCTCTCTTCAGTCAGCTCTGTTCTCTCAAATCTACTTCCTTGGTGAGCCCAAAGAAATTTGCAAAATCTCTGGGAAGTCTTCTGGGCCAGGGGAACAAACTAATGTGCCTGGCAGCTGCTAGTCCAACCACGAGGTTGGTTGGAGAGAGGGGCAGCTCCCCCAGAGAAGGAGCTGCTGTACAGCCCCAAACTGGAGCCCCTGGAAAGCCTGCCATCCCGTTTGTCACCCATGTTCCTCTCAGCTCCACACGTGTTGACTGGGCCCCTTCTGCTCTTCTTGAAGCTTCTGCCCAGCTTCATTGTCTCTGAGGTTAACTGTCTGGGTAGCAACACCCCTCCCTATCTCTGTTCCCAGAGCGCCTTGAACCCATCTGTACCTCGAAAGGACGACTCCTCATGTTGCCTGCTGTGGTCTGTTGATAGGTTTCTCTTCCCCATGAGACTGGGAGCTCCTCAAAGGCCCCAACTGCCTTGATTCATTTTGTGTTACTTTGTTTATTAGATTATTTATTTATTAGTGATTGACAGCCTACTGTGTATTAGGTTCTGGGAGGTCAAAAGAGAAGGAACCCAAGATTGCTGTTCTCAAGAGGATCAAGGTCAAGTGGGAAACATATGATAAACAGGCACTTGGAGTATAGTGAGGCGGTGTGAGTCCCCCACGCATGTCCACACTGCTCCGTAGGAGCACAGGGCACACAGGGGGGGCTCCTTCCTAAGTGAGGACGGGGGTGGAGAAGGCCAGGGAGAGTTTCCGAGAGGTATAAAGGGCCTATCCCGGGTCTGTGCAGGGTTCTGTTGCATAGGATTGAATGTGGTTGTACAGTCTAGAGGGAGGGGACATTCTTCAGGGATCCCTGAAAGTACAGTGTAATCACAGGCTTTATGTTTGAGTGGGACAGATAAGGCAGACATACACGAAATTATTGAAGAATTGGACAGTTTCCAACAAAGTACTAATTTTATTTTTGCACAAGGAGTATAGAAAAAAGTGAGATTATCATGAACTTATAAGAGTCATCCTTCAGGACTCCTGGGTCAGGAAGATCCCCTGGAGAAGGACTCTTGGGCCTCCCTGGTGGCTCAGATGGTAAAGAATCCACCTGGAATGTGGGAGACCTGGGTTTGATCCTTGGTTGGGAAGACCCCCTGGAGGGGGACATGGCAACCCACTCCAGTATTCTTGCCTGGAGAATCCCTATGGACAGAGAAGCCTGGCAGGCTCCAGTCCATGGGGTCACAAAGAGTCGGACATGACGGAGCAACTAACACTTTTACTTTCAGGACGCGTGGGAACCGAGTCACTTCGTGGGGAGTCGACAGTGCTAAATCTGAAATCAGGCTGCGTTTCAGTCTCACTCTGCCAGCTATGAGTTTGGTGGTAATACCTCAAATCTCTAATTTCTGTATCACAAAGTGAAGATGCTCAGATTCATCTCTCAGAGTTATACTGAGGATAAAATAAGACACACAAATGAAAGTACTTTATAAACCATAAAGCACAGTACAAACTTGCTATTCTTTAAATCTGTTTTTTGTTACAACAGAGCGTTCTTAATTGACAAGAGTATTTGGAAATATGAAAAATGAATAAATGCAGTTACATGGAAAGATAGAATATTCACATTGAGAGTTATGTTAATTTTACTTGCTGGCTAAACATTGTGGTTAATGTCATTGCAAAATGAATCACATGTTAATGAGTTGACTGGCATTTCATACATTTCTGACTCTGAGGATAGGGCAGTCTGACTCAGCTGGCCATGTGATAGAGTAGGAATTAAGTCATTTGGATGTAGTGACTGTAAAGTGTTCTCTCTACCAAGTGAGCTATATTCCTGTAGACAGAAGGTTTACCTAGGGACCCCTTCTAACTGTATTTCTCTAAGAGATGAAACCTTCCCTTTGGTGCCTCTGTTTCCTCTTCTTTCAATCATCATAAATAATGATGGCATTTTAAGGAGTTACACTTATCTAGAAGATCTGAAAGAGTGTGATCCATTTATTCTGGGCGAATCTATCTTAGGGTCTGAAGGCAGGGAAGTACAGCCAGTAGGTACAGAACAGACTCCACTAAAGGAATCTGCACGTGGAACCTTTGAATATATGTCAGAGACTAGGATGAAACCCTAAATTTTAGTTGTCAAGCGGTTTAGGCATAACTCTCTCTCTCTCTCTCTCTGAGTCACTTAGTTGTGTCCGAATCTTTGCGCCTCCATGGACTGTGGCCTGCCCGGCTCCTCTGTCCATGGGATTCTCTAGGCAAGAATACTGGAGTGGGTTGCCATTTCCTTTTCCAGGGGATCTTCCTGACCCAGCGATCGAACCAGGGTCTCCTGCATTGCAGGCAGATTCTTTACCAAATCTTTCACTCCATGCGCTCCTTCAGTTTTCCAGAGCTCTTAGCCACCACAGCATGGAAAGAAACCCCTGCTTTGTGTCCTAAGTTCACCACCAAAGCCAACCCTGATCTGATGATTGTAGGAGAGAGTAATTCTAACGCTCCTTCATGTTGCTGTGAGGGTGGCCCTGAAAATCATAGAACGAGGCATTAGAGACTGTCACTTCAGTGATGAACCCAGAGACCATGAAAGTAAAGGCTCGTCACTCTCAGGCATAAGGTCAAAGCCATGGCCAGCGGGTAGTTTTCTTTCTCCACCTTCTATTCAGTTAACCTCGCCTTTCTAAAACTTGGAGTTCCCTGGTGGCTCAGTTGGTAAAGCGTCTGCCTACAATGCAGGAGACCCAGGTTCGATCCCTGGATTGGGAAGATCCTCTGGAGAAGGAAATGGCAACCCACTCCAGTACTCTTGCCTGGAAAATCCCCATGGACAGAGGAGCATGGTAGGCTACAGTCCACGGGTCCGCAAAGAGTCGGACACGGCCGAGCGACTTCACTTTCTTTCTTTCTTTCTAAAACTTACATAAGGAAAGAGTACGTGGCTCCTTTTTGGAATACTAGACCTATGAGATAGGATTACAAGTTCCACAAAATAAAAGGGTATTCTAAGGTCAAATCAGTTTGAGAAATTCTGAGTATGTCCCCAATGAAGATACAGAATATACATGCTTGTATCTAAGGCTGCAAAAAAAATATTGAACTCAGCTTTCCCAAAGTTACTTGACTGTAGTACTGTTTTATTTAGTAATATTCATTAGCATCTTGTATACTTCTTGTTCCTCTTTAGTACAGTTTGGAAAATGCTATTCTCAGAGAAGCTTCAGTGAATCTTCCCGTTAAAGGCTGAAGTCTATGTCTTAGATTGGAGAAAAGTTGAATAGAGCTTAGATACAACTTTGTCAACAGGGAATACTTGCTACCATTCCAAAGATTCTTTTCAACAGCGGTTTGCAGGGAGGGGAGCTGAAACCAGCAATTGGCATTCTAGTCCCTTCATCCCGTAAAGCTCTTATTTCCAAGATTAATTCAGAAAATTTTTTTTTCTTCTTTTTTGTTAGACTGGATAGATCTCATGGAAGTTCCCTTGAAAATCTTGAAATTGACTTTCTTCCCTCCCCTCTGCCCTTCTTTTTTTTTTGTAGAGAATATGAATGGGTTTGATTTATAACTATTATGGTTAGTATTCGATGGAACCCTATGGAAACCTATTTGCCAAGGCAAAGAGTAATAACTAGTAGTTTTAGCTATAATCACAGAAAAATCCTTTTCTATCCTTCAGTCTTTCCATGGTTCTGTGATCATAAGCCATATCCTTAATGAAACCTTTTTACTAAGTGCTAAGGTTGTGTTTTCTCTCCATAGGCTCCCCAAAGTATCTTTTCTTTCTATCAACAAAACAGGAAGATAATGGAAATGGGATCCACTCCATTCATCACGTGCTTCATTTTGTTTCTCTTCTGTGCTTTCATTGATCAACTTTCTCCTCCTATCACTGCTTTCCCTGCACGGGTTCAGAATTTATTCAGTTTATAGGATATCATTTCACCTCTGTTTTGTAACTGATCTTAGTCCATTCATATATGTGTTTTCTCTGCCAACTAGAATTTAAAGTTTATTGATGGTAGGTACAATATGTTTATATGTTTCACATTATCTTCAGAGTCTCATATGTAGTGCTCTGTACATCTGAATTGCTTTAAATATACTTTATGTGAAGCTGAATGTGAATGAGGATATCAGCTCCTCTTTTGGGCTTACTATCTCTGTGTCTAGAACATAAAGGTTGGAGCCCACATGCATGCTAAGTCACTTTAGTCATGTCTGATTCTTTGCTACCCTATGTACTATGGGCCGCCAGGCTCCTCTGTCCATTGGATTTTTCAAGCAAGAATACTGGAGTGGGTTGCCATTTCCTTCTCCAGGGGATCTTCCTGGCCCAGGGATTGAACCCACATCTCCTACATTGACAGGCAGATTCTTTACCACTGAGTCACTTGGGAAGTCCCTTTTCTCTCTTAAATGGCACCAAAGTCTTCTAAAGAAAGGGTTTTTTTTTTTTTTTTTGAGGGTGGGTAGAGATCATGAACATCTGGATTAAAAAGAATTTACATTCTGCAAGTGTGGTGAGTTGGAGATATTTTTTATTGAATATAGCCATTTTGTGATTTGATTTCCCCAGGATATGAATCAGAGAGAAAAAACTGAAGTCTTGTCCCAAAAAAAGGACAGGGAGGACAGCAAAGGATTTTTCACTGGTAAGGCAGTTTATACACTTGTCCTTTTCGTACTGAGTCACGGTCTGTGATACATTTCATAGCGATGTCTATGAGTTTCCAAATCTGGAAGAAGACAGATCAGCCAAATAAGGGAGATGGAAGAAAACAGACTTTTAATCCACCTAGTTACCATTCACAGAGCTTTAGAAGTGGAACTCCAAAAAAAAAAAAAAAAGGCTATTCCATCACCCCACTTTTAGTCACATCTTTAAACCCATTGAGAAAGAATTAGCTAATCACTTCCAAAATATCTTAAGCAGAGCAGCAAAGGAATTCAATAGCTAGCTCCAGGGTTCCAGAAAAGTTCTCTCTTCCTAATCTCTTCTCCAAAACCTCCCCTCTTTTTTTGCTATAATTCGAAGCCAACTCTTCTTTTTTATCTTTCATATTGTCTAGCCTAAGTTCATCTTAAAATGAGATTGTAAACTTTTTTAAAGGTAATTATCACTTAACCCCTTAGTGTTTTTATTTTTCTATTTAAGCAATCTCAACTCATTTAAAAAATTGTCTTAACGTCTAATTTTTTCCCTCCTTTGTGTCATTTTGGGTTACTGTTCTGAGGGTGTTCTTCAGATATTCTAATACTAGAATTAAAAATGCCAACACTTTGTTATATCTGCCTGGGTACCCCTAGGACCTAGTGCCACTCAGAGTGCATCACAACTGCTTGAATAAATATTGACTGAATGCATAAATATGGCCTCATATTTGTATAGCTTCTAATATTTTATGGAAAGCTTTAAGTTCCTCAAAAATTATCTGAGGTTCTCTTATTTTCATTCCCCATCCCCCCCACACAAAAAAATCTTCCTTTTAGTTATAAAGCCAGTCAGAGGTAAAATGGAGACCTGAACTTAGGTCTCCAAGTCTCAGTCACATGAGTTTCTTGAGTTGATCTGAACATTTTCTAAGCAGGACTGGTAATGTTTTGAAAAATATAGACCCCCCAAACTCAACCTTATCCTCAGATAATGAAACACATAATGGAAGGAGAATATACCACTTCTAACATGTCTTTGTTTGAAGGTATATCTGAGCATCATGTTATTTTTTCATTGTAAAATGTGATTTCTTCATAGATAGCTTTCCATCTTCTCTGACCCAGAACTCCAATTCCCACTGCCTTTCTGCAAGCTTATCATTTTTTTTTCCAACATAGTATGTCCCTATTTTGTTCTGGGCATGAACTATTAATGGGACAGGACAGGGCACTTTTAAACCCTTCATCAAGATGTACATGGTGCCTTGGTTGAATAGTGTGTGGTTGCTGTAAGGTGTTGGGACACCTCATGATTCAGTCAGTTGCTGGTCCAAGATTTCTCTAGTGTTGACATAAACCATCTTTACCATTCCATTGACTTTGCTAGAAGATACCAAGTGAAAGTCGCTCAGTCGTGTCCGACTCTTTGCAACCCCATTGACTATACAGTGCATGGAATTCTACAGACCAGAATACTGGAGTGGGTAGCCATTCCCTTCTCTAGGGGATCTTCCCAACCCAAGGATTGAACCCAGGTCTCCCACACTGCAGGCAGATTCTTTACCAGCTGAGCCACCAGGGAAGCCCAGAACTTACAAAGGTGGGTATTAAATGATCAAAGAGACAGGGTTTCTTGAATTGAGCTCTTTAATGGCAGGGACTATGCCAGAAATTTTTATATTGCCTTCCCCTTATCCATGGTCTGGCACAGAGCAGGTACTTAACACATATTTCTTATGTTTAATTGGCATCTGTAAGAAAATCCAGACATCTAAGACTTAGTCTTGACTTTGTCCATAACAGTGTACCCTTGGATAGGTCACTGAGCTTTGTTATATCATCCAGAAAAATGGGATATGTATCTATTTTTAAAGAACTAATGAGAATGTGAGAGTTACGGGAACTTGGACTTTACAGAATATTGGTTTTGGATTTCACAGACCAGGCAGGGTTCTATTCTTTAAATAAATACTTTACAAACTGATGGTCTCTGTGTCATAATCCTCTATCAAGCAAATGATCAAAGCAAAAGGACTCTTGGTGACCTACTTGTGGATTAATATTTGTAATTAGTATGTCATTTTTGACAAATTTCTCCAACCCTCAATATCTATTTTTCCCTTTAATTCACATTCCATTGCGGTCGTCTTTACTGTTGAAATGAAATTGTCAGCTTGAAGCTAATTTGAAAAATGGCTTGCTGCAATCTGGGTTCATAAAGCTTAACAGGAAGAGCTAAGAGCCAAGTAGCTCAGAGCATTGTGAAATCATTAAATTAGGCCCCTGGAATATGTGAGTATTCTACTTTCTCGTTAATCTGAAGCAGAATGCCCAGAAAGAGTATTTCATAAATGTTAGTGTTGGGTGCTGGATGACCTAGGAGTGTATTGCATTTATCAATGAAGGAAATCTGTATTCTAATGTTGACTTGTAATGAGGTGGATGAAACTGGAGCCTATTATACAGAGTGAAGTAAGCCAGAAAGAAAAACACCAATACAGTATACTAACACATATATATGGAATTTAGAAAGATGGTAACAATAACCCTGTGTACGAGATAGCAAAAGAGACACTGATGTATAGAACAGTCTTATGGACTCTGTTGGAGAGGGAGAGGGTGGGAAGATTTGGGAGAATGGCATTGAAACGTGTAATATCATGTATGAAACGAGTTGCCAGTCCAGGTTCGATGCACGATACTGGATGCTTGGGGCTGGTGCACTGGGACGACCCAGAGGGATGGTATGGGGAGGGAGGAGGGAGGAGGGTTCAGGATGGGGAGCGTATGTATACCTGTGGCGGATTCGTTTTGATGTTTGGCAAAACTAATACAGTGTTTCAGGTTTAAAAATAAAAAAAAAAGGCCAGAGGTACATCCTCACAGGAATAGACAGAAATAAACAGACATAAAGTCAGGTAACTTTCCTACCTGCAGAACCACAGGGTCATGAGTCAAAGGATTACAGAGTATTTAATCCTCCAACAAGGGATCCCATGTAACATCCTGCTAGATAGGGGAACCCACTTTCTAACAAAGGAGATATGGGCTTGGAGCTCTGGCCAAGCAAGAAAAAAAAATAATAAAAATAAAAAATATCTTTGTAAACTTGCAGGTGAACAATTATGATGTCTCTCATTTTGTTTCCTCCATGTTTCTTAAACCAAAGCTTTCCGCAAATGTCTAAAATAGACCGTATAATTATCTGAGGAGTTGTTAATTCACAGGTGGTTGGGCACTGTCATCAAAGTTTCTGACAGAGTAGATTTAAGGTGGGATGGGTCTCAAGAATTTGCAATTCTAACAACTTTCCTGGTGTTGCTAATGCTGCAGGTCCAAGGACCTCACACTGAGCTTGCTGTGTTTGCTGATCTCCCTTATGATTGTCAAGGCTGGTACAAGCAAATACTCATGCATTGCTGGGCTTCCCTGGTGGCTCAGAGCTTAAAGGATCTGCCTGGAATGAGGGAGACCTGGGTTCGATCCCTGGGTCGGGAAGATCCCCTGGAGAAGGAAATGGCAACCCACTCTAGTACTCTTGCCTGGAGAATCCCATGGAGGGAGGAGCCTGGTAGGCTACCGTCCATGAGGTCGCAAAGAGTCGGACACGACTGAGCGACTTCACTTTACTTTAATAAAATGGGACTAGATAGCTATCAATGGCACAAACCCTAGGTGGACATCCATGGGTCAGAGTGTCTGAATAGAACTATGGTGAACTTACAGCCAGATTTTTTTTTTTTAAGTTAAACTTCGAGTTCCTTCATGACTTTTTAGAACACACTGATGTGGTCTTTTCCAAATTCCTTCTTGAGTCATCTGAAAATAGATTACCTGAATCTTTAAAAGCAAAAGAGGGAAGACATGTCTCCATTTTTTCCCCAGGTTGTCATTTTTGGTTCCATACTCTCTTTCCCAGAAAATGGACCATGTTCCTGGACAACAATTCTCTATCAAGCTATTTTAAGCTGAGCACTTATTTCCTATAGACATGATGTTATCAATTCAGGATTTCTTTTTCTTACTGGAAGCCTATTTCATCCAATGCACTGCAATTCAATATGATACCCACTGAGTGACTACATACGCCGGCACTATTTTAAATCAGATGTTTAGGAAAAGACATGACCTAGATCTGTTCAAATTCCTGCCCTTGCAGACAGTACATTCTAGCTGAGGCTGACAGTGAACTTAATACATAAAGCACTATATTAAGTTCCTGGTAGTAGATGCTGTGGAAGGGAGGAAAATAAAGCAGAGTAGTGAGGTTCAGGACTTCAGGGACTGGCCCCAGAGGGTTGTGTGTGCACTGCATTTTTAAATAGAGGGGCCATGTAAGCCAAGACCTGAGACAGATAGGACTATAAGCATGTATTTATCCAGGGAAGAGTATCCTAGACAGAAAGAAAGAATGGCCCGTGTGAAGGCCAAGGGGCAGGAGCATGTCAGGCATATTTAAGGAAAAGCAAAGAGGGCAGTGGGGCTGAAGTCAAATGTGTGAGGGGAAATAGGGGTAGATAGGAGAGGTGACATTGAGGTAAGGTCAAGACCATATAAGGCCTGGTAGGTCACTGAAAAAGATGTTGGCTTTAATCTGAGTGAAATAAGAGTCACTGCAAAATGTTGACTTTCAAAAAAGGACCTGATCAGATGTTGTGTTTAGAATATAGTGAGTAGGACTAGGAAGGAGCTAAGAGGCCAATTACAGGGTTATGCAGTATGTATAGCAAGAGATGATCTGGCTTGGGCCATGGGTTTATTGATCACTAGAGATGGTGAGCGGAGAAGGCAATGGCACCCCACTCCAGTACTCTTGCCTGGAAAATCCCATGGATGGAGGAGCCTCGTGGGCTTCAGTCCATGGGGTCGCTAAGAGTCGGACACGACTGAACGACTTCACTTTCATTTTTCACTTTCATGCATTGGAGAGGGAAATGGCAACCCACTCCAGTGTTCTTGCCTGGAGAATCCCAGGGACAGGGGAGCCTGGTGGGCTGCTGTCTATGGGGTCGCACAGAGTCAGACACGACTGAAGCAACTTAGCAGCAGCAGCAGCAGCAGCAGCAGAGATGGCGAGAAGCAGTTCAGTACTCTGTGTATTTTGAAACTGAAGTTGAATTGGATTTCATGATAGATTGGATGAAGACTGTCAAAGGAAGAAAAACTAAGGTTTTGACCTGGGAAGCTACAAAGATGAAATTGCTGTCAGTTGAGAGGTAAAAAGCTATAGGAAGATCAAGTTTATGGGGAATGTTGGGATCTTGACTTGGGCATACTGAGTTTGAAATGACCATTAGATACCTGATGGGAGATGTCGAGTTGGTTGTTGCTTATGCACATGTGGGGCTTATGAGAGTATGTGGCATGTGTTTGGGTTAAAGATGGGGTCACCAGTATAATGGCATTGAAAGTTGTGAGGCTGAATGGGATTATCAAGTGAAGGAGAGATTGAGAATGACTGACAATCCAAGTAGACAAACTGGGAGTGGATGGTGTCCTAAAAAGCCAAGAGAAGGAAATGTACCAGTTAGAAGGGATTTAAAAATAGAGTTAAATGCTGCAGATAGGTCAAATGAGATGAAAACTCCAAACTTACTGTTGAGTTTCACAACTGAAGAACTGTGACAAGGACACGCTCGGTGGAGTGGTGATGGTTAAAGTCTAGTCTAAGTAGCATAAGGGAGAATGGTAGAAGAATTGGAAATGGTGAAGAAAGACAACTTTTGAAGCTCCTGCCAAAGAAAGCAGAGAAATGGGCGGGAAGCAGGTGAGGAAAGTGGGGTCCAGCTAAGGGTGTTTTGGCGGTGGTGGTGTTTGTGTTTGTGTGGGGTTGGGAGAGTCAACAATATGATTGTGTGCTGCTGGAAATGATCCAGTAAAGAGGGACAGATTAATGTTTTAGGCAAGCTAGAGAGGGTTCCTTAAGCAGTTTCATTGGGTTGGCAAACAGTGATAATACCTAAGATCCAGGTAGAAGATTTGGTGTCCAGGAAAGCAGGTATTTTCATCAGTGGTAACAGGCATTTTTAGGGGGAGTAGTGCTGATGGGGTGGCAAGTGTGGTATTGAGACTGGGTAAAATCCCTTTTGATTGTTTCAGTTTTCTCCATAAGGAAAGAGCCAACATTATCTCATAAAATACCAAAAAGGATTCAAAAGAAAATAAAGCCCACATATATGCTTCCACACATATTTGTTCAGAAAATAAAGCAAAGCCAAACACAATATGAAAAGTATGCTATAAATGTTTCTTTTGGGGGCTTTTTCTAAATGAACTGAACTGACTGAGGTTTTTGAATAGAGACGTAATATCTTTTCACGTAGGGGCTCTTCTTCTCCTGGAGACTGCCTCTGTCTGAAGCGCAGGCATTCTTTGTTGCTGTGCTAACCTTCACATTGATTTAAAATTAGGGCTATTTGTATAGAAATTTTTATTTGCCAGTTCAGTGTGCATGAATATCTGTAACATTTTTTTCAGATGGTGTATGTGGGTAGGAAATTTCCATGAGACTTCCTTCACAATGATCTCTTGCTCTCCATATCAGCATTATGGATGATCTCTACCGCCTTATCAATGTGGCCCATTTTACATTTTGTAGGTATTGGCTGCAGTTTTTTTTGTTTGTTACTTTTTATTAGAGTATAGTTGCTTTATAATGTTGTGTTAGTTTCTGCTGTACAGCAAAGTGAATCAGCTATATGTTTCTATATATCCCCTCTTTTTTGAAATTCCTTCTCATTTAGGTCAACTCTACCACACTGAGTAGAGTTCCCTGTGCTATATAGTAGGTTCTCATTAGTAAACTATTTTATACACAGTATCAATAATGTATATATCCCAGTTCCCTAATTGACTGTTATTTTTTTTTTTAATTTTATTTTATTTTTAAACTTTACATAATTGTATTAGTTTTGCCAAATATCAAAATGTAGCTGTGGCTTTTCTTCTTTTTCCAGGGGGAGGTCAGGAAGAGGATGACAAAATATTATAGTAGCCTAACATTATTAAGAACCTAACATTATTAAGAACATTATTAAGAAAAAGTGTTTAGCAATGGAACCATATAGGGGTCAAGTGCTCAAGAAGCAGCCATTCAGCTTTTATGTCCCAGGCGCTGTGTGTGCTTGGTCGCTCAGTTGTGTGCAACTCTTTGCGGCCTCGTGGGCTACAGCCTGCCAGGCTCCTGTGCCATGGGAATTCTTCAGGCGAGAATGCTGCAGTGGGTTGCCATGCCCTTCTCCAGGGTATCTTCTGACCCAGGCATTGAACCTGGGTCTACCTCACTGCGGACGGATTCTTTACCGTTGGAGCCACCAGGGAAGCCCACGGGCACTATAGGCAGCATCTAACGTATACATTTTATTTGGTCCTTATGATAGACCTGTACCATAAGGTATATTAGTGAGGATGAACCAATTGAGGAAACATGACTCAGTGCTATCACAGGAAAACTCCCTGTAAAATTTTAAGTAAATTAAAAGACTGACCCCACCTACTAAACAGGCTGCTCTGTCCATGGGATTTTCCAGGCAAGAGTACTGGAGTGGGGTTCCATTGCCTTCACCGACTAAACTGCTCCCAAAAGAGCAAAATCCACCAAAATCACAGTGTGGTTTGATTCCTAGGTTCCCAGTCTTACTATATAAGTTATTGCATAGTTCATCTAAACCCAACTGAAATCCAGGTGCCTATTGCTAGCTAGATCAGAATCAAGGAGGCAGCTTACTTTGCTATCTCATGGCCTTCAGTTGGAAGCATACACACTTCCAAACGTGTATGTAAAAATGGTTCCAAAACAAGGACTTCCCTTGGTGGTCCAGGGTTAAAACTCGGTGCTTCCCAGGGGGCCCAGGTTCTATCCGCTATCCAAGAAGTTCTGTAAGCATAGGTATGGCCAAAAAAAAAAGGAGTGGTTTACTCTCTGTTATTAATTTTTTTAAAGTCGCTCAGTCGTGTCCGACTCTTTGCCACCCCATGGACTATACAGTCCATGGAATTCTCTAGGCCAGAATACTAGAGTAGGTAGCCTATCCCTTCTCCAGCAGATCTTCCTGACACAGGAATTGAACCAGGGTCTCCTGCATTGCAGGTGGATGCTTTACCAACTGAGCCATCAGGGAAATTATTAAATGGTTAAAGACAAAAGAAAAATCTCACCTTCTGTCCCCTGAGGGAAAAAGCTCCCCCCATTCCTGAAAGCTATAACATAGTTTATTTGGACATGGCTGCATTTCATACTCAAACTAGTATCGGTCTGGTTGATGAAAAAGAGAACATTCCCTTTCTCTTCCAAGAGGAATACTGAAATTGAAAGAATGAGAAACCCCAAAAGAATATCCAACCAAGTTTAAAATTTTTTCTATTCAGAACAAAAGAAAATCTGGTAGAACAATAAATTTCTTTGTTCAAGAGGAACCAAATGGTGGTATCTTGGTTTTAACAACAAAGGAGAATTTTTCATGGTAATTGTTGATTAACACTGAGCAGCTCTATTTGTTAAGGAAGGAGGAATAGTTTTGCTGGCAGAGTAACTTACAAAATTATGTTCATGAATATTATGTAAATTCTGTAAATTCATTTGATAATGAATGTGTGAAATACAGTGTTTTACACCTGAAAGTGAAAAGTGAAAGTGTTAGTCACTCAGCTATGTCCAGCTCTTTGTGATGCTGTGGACTGCAGACCACCAGGTTCCTCTGTCCATGGAATTCTCCAGGCAAGAATATTGGAGTGGGTTCCCATATCCTTCTCCAGGGGATCTTCCTGACCCAGGAATCCAACCTGGGTCTCCTGCATTACAGGCATATTCTTTACCATCTGAGCCACCAGAGTTTAATCCAAAACAAAAAAGTAATCAACACCAACATTTTGTGGTGTGTGTGGGGGAAGTTAGTAAGGAAATGTCAAATCTCTAGTTATTAAACCTTCTAATTTTTTTTGTTTATTCTTTTTTTTTGGAGCTATTGATTTTTATTTATTTTTCCATTTTTATGGAGGACTAACTGGAGAAGGAAATGGCAACCCACTCCAGTGTTCTTGCCTGGAGAATCCCAGGGATGGGGGAGCCTGATGGGCTGCCATCTATGGGGTCGCACAGAGTCGGACACGACCGAAGTGACTTAGCAGCAGCAACTGACAAATAAAGCTGTGTATATTTAAAGTGTATAACGTGATGATTTGATGCACATATACATTGTGAAATGATTACCAAATTCAAGGCAATTAACAGCCATCACCTTACATAGTTAACTCTTGTGTGTGTGTCTACTGAGAACACATATGATCTACTTTCCACAAATTTCAAGTGCATAATTCCGTATTTTTAAGATATGAAGTTATAAACTCTCTACTCAGTCTGTACTGGGGCACCTGAGATAGGAAAAATGATACCAGGACATCAAAATGTTTTTGTTTTTTTTTTTTTCCTTTCTATAACTTGGTGGGGGATGAGAAGTTCTCATTTGGGAAGGGACAGGAAAACTTCTGGGTTTTCATTAGGAGTTTAGTATGAGAATACCTACGTGAAAATATATGCAGGATGCATATTTTTCAATAGGCAAAACTAAATCACTTGTCCTTGTCCACAAAGATCATGTTAGAGCAACTTAAACTAGTTTTTGCACAAAAGTTAGTGGCTAACAGGGTATGCAAAGATAGAAATTAATTACTAAGAGGAATCATGATTTTCTTTTTCCCCAAAGAACTTAAAATTCTGTTTAGCCTCCAAATTGGATAACCTAGGTACCCTTCTACCTTGGTACATCATTTTATAACAGAGACAGGATTCAGCAGGAATGAGTCTTACAGGTGAGAGGGTCCTGGGAAAGTCTTTCCTCCTCCCCATCTCAAGACTTGTTTATACAGTGTATATATTTTATATTACAAGTGAAACTTGATTTCACTTTTTTGACAGTTTCTCACTGCCTAGAGGCCAGCTCACTTGTTCCTTTTGGCTGATTGCAGAAGGGCTGAAATCCCTTGAGAGAAGGAGAGAAAAAGGGAAAAGGGCAGAGACTCAACCCAGTTGCCTCCAGCTTTAGTCCACTTCATTTTAGGAGTCTATGACTCATCCCTGAATTCTCCCCACCCCCAAGCACCTTCCATCAAATCATAGCCCCCCAAATGTATTGTTGGACATCTTCTTTAGTGGTGCCATCTTGTTCTGAGATTACAGGGAATGCCGATTGTATTAGTTTTTTCAACAAAATTGTTTAATTGTTGGAGCCCCTTGGCAAGTGCTCAACGCTTCACAGCATTCTACCAACACCTCATCCTTCTAACTTTCCTTTTTTTTAAAAAAAACCATACTAGTAGATTGATTTTTATTACCAGAAAAAGACAGTGTATGGAAATCACTGATCTGTAGAGTCCAAAGACACAAAATGTAAATCTTTTTTCTTTTTTTTGAATTCTTCCTTTTGTTTGGTTTAGAACAAGTCTTCCCTTTATTTCCCCTACAGACTTGTCTTTGGAAAAGACTCAGAAGAGCCCGTTAACTTGGCTTCCTCACTTCTGCTCATCATGTGAGTACAATTTATATTGCTAACTATTATGCAAGTGTCATTAAGCAGCATTTTCCCCAGGTTTCTATGGAAGAACTGCTTGCTTGATCTTTGCGACGTTGGCACTCTTTAAGAATTAACCTCGGAAAAACTTGATGACACTTCTGAGCTTCTTGTAAAATTTATCTTCAGGGTAATTTTATGGTGTGTGTTTCCCCCCTTGAAAGTTTTAAAGAGCTGGATTTCTGTCTCTTTGCAGTGCATTCTAGCAGCTGTGTCTCATTTGCTTTGCAAGGGCATTGGAAGGAATTGCTATTTTGGAAGCTCCTTAACATACGGGAGAATTGTGCACAGCGCTTTACAGCTTGCATGGTGCTTGCCCATTGTTTTACCCAGTCATTTCTCACAGAAGCCCGGGACGTATTATTTACATTTCCAGAAGGAGAAATAGGGGTCCTGAATAAATAGCAGGAGCTTGGCAGGACAATTTATCTTACTGTGGAATTAATCAATAGATTAAATCTCTTCCTTCAGATCCTTTAATAACTATGACCAGAAAGCCTCATGTTTTTAGACCAATGTACTTACTGTATATCTGAGGAATATGTGGTCCAGCTAGTTTTAGGTCTGTCCTAACAAAGAGCTGTCTTATTGATTGGACATTGGGAGCTGTGCTGTTTAATGCTTTTATTAAAAGTGATATAGTGGATGCTAAAAGCAGTTCTTCCAGGGTCACACTGCCTGCGTTTAAATACAAGCTCCAACCTTTATCAGCTGTGTGATGTTGGATGAATCACCTGACCTTTCTCAGCCTCATTTTTCTTATCTGTAAAGTGGGAATATTAGTGGCTCCTTCTTGGGATTATTGTGAGGCTGGATTGATTGAATTCATGCAAAGCTCTAAGCGTCACACCTAGCACACAGTCAGCCCTCAGTCAGTATTAGCTATTACAGTGTTACAATTCAAAAGCTGGCTACCTGGTCATTTTTTCTAAGAGTCCTTTAAGTTGATTTGTTTCATGAAATTACACATATGACCCAGTCAGGACCGGAGATAGTTGGGGATCTCAAGAGGTAGTTGGTGGGATACACAGTACTATATAATATAATTAGATATTATACTAATATTTCCTCCCCTCTTAACTTCTTAAGATCATCATAATTTCTCAGTCTGTCTGTCATTCTCTTTAAAACACAAAGCTGCAATGCTGTTTCTCCCAAATAATATGGGATTTTGACAAAAGACCCTCTTCGCTAGTACCCACTATTTCATCCTAGCACTTTTGGAATGGTAGCACACAAAAAGATGAAAGATGACGCTGGTTTTCTTACAGTTCCAGGCAGAAGTAAGGTATAGAGGAAATAGCAGGATTCGCCTAGTTGTGAATGTTCTCTTGTTGGAATGCAGAGACTGAGTCCCACATCTGCTTCTAGTTTGCTGGGCAAGTGGACAGAGCAGTCTGCTTCTCTGTGCCTCAGTTTCTGCAATTTGAAGAGGGGTTATAACATCCACAGGATGATCCACCAGTTTCCCACTTCCTGGGACCTTCCCATGGCAAGCGCCACGTCTCAGGAACTTCCTCAGCCCCAAGGAGACTGGGGTGGTTGGTCACCCTGAACATCTTAGGGGGCTCACAATAAAGGCAGTGGGCATAAAGGTGCTTTATCATTTCATGGACTAAGGAGTATAGGCAACCCAGTTCTTAACACCTAAGTTCCCAAAATAGTGCTAGGGGTTGTTGGAAGAAAAAAAATTGGTAATACAATGTATCATTTCTTAAGTAAGAGTATACTTTAATTCTTGGTACATTTTTAAATAAACTGCTTAGAAATATATAATGTGACTGGCAAGTTCCACTAACGGATATGCCATTTTATATCATTCTTACATGTTTAAATATATGTAATTGAAAGTATACAAAGGCATATTCATACAAAACAGTTCGGAAAATTACTTTCAAGTCATGACAAAAATAATTTGCATTGGAAAGACCTCCTTTGAAACATTTTTACTGCCTGAAAAGTTCTGTTTTGCACCCAAGACATATTTTTGAGAGGATTACCATTTGCAATAAATGGATTAGTGATTTGTCTTCAAAGGAAAACAAGATAGTCTGGGGAAGATGACATAACTGACCATCTATTTGCTATCCAAAAAAGAAATAAGACAACAAAGGATGATAGTCCATTAACTGAGGCAGCATCAGTGTTCAAAGATGTGCAAAAATATTAGGCTAAGTGCACACTCAGGAATTAGAGTAGTTTCCCTAAATGATTCAAATGATTCATTTAGATTTCTTTGAGTGGAACTTCAAAATGTACAAGTATGCATTTGCTTGGTAATTCAAACACTCTTATTTGTGTTTGACCTAGAGGCATCCAACCAGAATTTAAGCCAATGTAAGATCTATAAGTGAGGCTTCTTGTAGACATGAATAGCAAGATAAATAATACATGTATTATTACATGTAATAATACATAAATAATATGTATTAGTAAAAGCATAAAAACAAGTTCAGTCAAACTCAATTGCTTACATTAATAGAAAAAAGTAATATTTATCTTAGAAGTTAGACTTTTAAAACATAATGGCTTGTTTTCTGCTTGGCTTTTAAAATGGAACATGTAAGGAATTCGCTGGTGTTCCAGTGGTTAAGGCTGTGCTTCCACTATACAGGGCACAGGTTCCGTCCCTGGTTGGGGAGCGAAGGTCCCTCATGCCATGCGGCATGGCCATAAAAAAGTGAACAAGCAAATAAATAAAATGAAACATATAAACCTCTAAGAAAATGTTAAGATACTCGAAGACCCTGAACATGTCACCAAGTTTTTCTTTATCTACCCCAGAGGGCCTATGGCAGTCTTGGGTACATGTCAGACACTTAGTAAAATCTTGTTAGCTTATATTGAGTGTTCTGTGTATTAATAATAATTCAAAATAACATAATGAAACTGGAGTGAAAAGGGCATGGTCTACCATTCCACATTCAACTTTTCCCCAAGGAATGAACTACTTTGCCTCTCAGACAGAAGCAAAGAACTCATTCAAAAGCAGAGCTGAAGGCTGATGGAGTTATTGTTGTTTATATTTCCCTGGACAGAGGAGTAATTCTGTTGGCTTCAAAGGCCTTTTCTTCTACCTTCCATCACGACATGCTTACGCAGGAAGAAGCCTTCATCCTATTCCTACATTTTACAAATGGAAACCCAGAGGAGGGGAGATCTGCCCCCCAGGTCACAGATTCAAACCTTCCCAGATATTTGTTAATCCTAATTTAAGTTTTCCTAATTTCACCAAATCGAGCTATAGGGAATTTTCTTGGCCCTTTAAATTTTTTATTTTATTTTTTATTTTGGCTATGCTGGGTCTTTGTTTCGGCGTGCAGGCTTTCTCTAGTTGCAGCTTGCAGGGGCTTCTCCTGTTGTGGAGAACGGGCTCCAGAGCGGGTAGGCTCAGTAGTTGCCCGGTGAGGGCTTATGGAATGTGGAATGTGGAACACGGCATGTGGAATCTTAGTTCCCTGACCAAGGATTGAGCCTGAGTCCCCTGCATTGGAAGGTGGATTCTCAACCACTGGACCACCAGGGAAGTCCCTGGGCCCCTTTTAAGTCCAGGAGTCTCCCCTGCTCCTTGTGCCCTGTCCTACCATTCATTGTTATTCCAATGCCAATACTCCTACGTCGCTCTACTTCCTCTGTCACTTCCAGGGGCATTTTGTTAGCTTTCGGACAACACACTTGAACCTCCTCTTCAAGGTCTGAAGCTGAAGGAATTTTCTAGATTACCCAAAGTGCTATATAAATTTAAGGGCCTCTCCTGCATTTCTTCTTAAGTCTGCACGCTTGGAAACAGTGATGCATAGCTCCAGGCTAGTACGGATTACTTTCAGGCTTCGATAATGTGAGTCAAGGCTCTGCTTTATGGTTAATTTAGCTGATGATGAGAGCAAGCTGAAACTTGTGAAGACAGACATAAGTTGGAACAAACCGAGGTCATAGCTTGAGCAGAACCTCCAAGAAGACAGATTGCCTATGGCTCTTAGAGCATCCTTCCCTCAACAGTAGTAAGGCAGACGGAAAGTAGAAAAATGGCAGTCTCCTTTGAGAGGCATATGAGGGCACAAAGGTTTTTTCAAAACTCAGCCTCACAGAGAGGAAATCTGCTTGATATTTATTCAGCCTCTTTCTTTTAAATCTTGATTACCCTTGGCTCAGCTAGGTGCTAAAATTTATGCACCAGCGACAGGTGATTCTTATGTAAGGATGGAATCTCGGGTGTGATAAATTTGGTCTTGAGACATCTCAGCTCGCTTGCTGCAGATGGCAGTGTCATGATGGCAGAGTTAGAGAGTGGTGTCCTGCCGGGCTGTGGGCTGTCTGTGAAATGGCTACTCAGTTCAGAACTGCCTGCGCCAATTCCTTGAGCCTCAAGGTCATGACCAAGGGGCTCAGCCCAACTGTATGGTTGACATTCATTCTAGCAACATTCTTTCCTGCTCCCTTAGACACTCCTCTGACTCACTCCTACTCAAAAGTCCAACAAGAATCGGCTAATCTGTGTTCTTTGTGAATATAACATGAGGTCTGTGTCATGGTTAACTGTTATTCAGGGTGAATTCTGTGTTTGTAAGGAATTGCTTATATGATACTATAGCATTTGTTGGTTTGGCCAAGGAGGTATTTTTACTCACTACATCCCTATTGGGTCCTGCAACTCTTAGGGCACAGGTTCTTAGCCTTTGTTTTAAGGACTCTAGAAGTCCTCCTAAAATGTGTATATGCACACCAATTGTAAACATACATATCTCTTTCTAGGGACAGCAGTGTTCATAAAATTATTATAGAAGTCTGAGATCTAGCAAGTAGTAAGAGTCACTATTGTAGATGAAGGAAGCATCTCTTGTTTTCTTCTAACTGAATTTCCAACTTTGGATTTTAGATGGAACTTGGTCAGAGGTTAGAAACATCAGGCAAACTTTGGAGTCAGATAGCCTCGATTTTGGCTTAGACCCTGGCTATACGTTTCCTGACTCTGCGTGCTTAGAAATTCCACCTCTGTGTGCCTCACATCCTTGTTTACTCAATGGGGAAAATTTCACCTCCCTTGTTATGCTATTGTGGGATTTGAGGGAGGGATATATTCAATATAAATCTTGTGTTGTACCTGGCATTTGTTTACTTTTCAATCAACAGTGGCTAGCAGTGGTTACGGAGAAGGCAGTGGCACCCCACTCCAGTACTCTTGCCTGGAAAAGCCCATGGACGGAGGAGCCTGGTGAGCTGCAGTCCATGGGGTCGCGAAGAGTTGGATACGACTGAGCGTCTTCACTTTCACTTTTCACTTTCATGCATTGGAGAAGGAAATGGCAGCCCACTCCAGTGTTCTTGCCTGGAGAATCCCAGGGACGGGGGAGCCTGGTGGGCTGCCGTCTCTGGGGTCGCACAGAGTCGGACGCGACTGAAGCGACTTAGCAGCAGCAGCAGCAGTGGTTAAGAGTCAAGTGGAATTCGTATCTCTAGAGCACGGGGTGTGGTGCCCAATCCCATGTGTCTTCTACCTTGCTCCATTTTAAAAGGTATCTCCTGGGTTTGTCTAATCGCTGAGTCATTAGCTGCATTTCACAGTCCTGATAAGCATCAGCAGGATCTACGGACCACTCTTAAGAGATGTCACATTCCAATCCTCTAATCCACCTCTTATGGGCAAAAAAAGGCATTAGACCCCTGGAATCCCGTTTTACATTTGTTAGTATCTTTAGAAAAATCATATTTTATGAATTTTAACAATTCTTCAAAAGGGGTATATGATGTATATTTTAGCAGGGGACGCTTTTCCTTACCTTACATCATGTGCAATCACTTACTTCATCTCCTAGCACATAGTAAGTACTGCTCGATGTTTGCTGAATGAATGAAACAGAAAATCTTAACAAACAAAAAGCAAGAGATGTATGCATGAGAACATTAGTTCTTTCACTAGTCATTCTCTCATCCACCCTCATCTTCCCATTCTTTGTCTCTAAAGACCCCCACAAACATGACTCACCGTGGGAATTATGGGGAAAATGATTCTATTTGAGGACACTTGCCTTGCCAGGTAGTGCTAGTGGTAAAGAACCTGCCTGCCAGTACAGCCATAAGAGACATGGGTTCGATCCCTGGGTCGGGAAGATCCCCTGGAGGAGGACATGGCAACTCACTCCAGTATTCTTGCCTGGAGGATCCCATGGACTGAGGAGCATGGAGGGCTGTGGTCTATAGGGTCACTAAGAGTTGGACAAGACTGAAGCGACTTAGCATACATGCGTATCGTCCTGGTATCAGGTGCTGCTTTCCTATTCGGGATCTGAGGCCAACAATATCTAGTCTCAGCATCTCTTTTTTAAAAAAAATCTGTATTTCTATAGCAAGCATAAAATCATCCTAATTGGGGAACACAAGCTGGAATCAAGATTGCCGGGAGAAATATCAATAACCTCAGATATGCAGATGACACCACCCTTATGGCAGAAAGTGAAGAGGAACTAAAAAGCCTCTTGATGGAAGTGAAAGTGGAGAGTGAAAAAGTGGGCTTAAAGCTCAACATTCAGAAAACGAAGATCATGGCATCCGGTCCCACCACTTCATGGGAAATAGATGGGGAAACAGTGGAAACAGTGTCAGACTTTATTTTTTTGGGCTCCAAAATCACTACAGATGGTGACTGCAGCCATGAAATTAAAAGACGCTTACTCCTTGGAAGGAAAGTTATGACCAACCTAGATAGCATATTCAAAAGCAGAGACATTACTTTGCCAGCAAAGGTTCGTCTAGTCAAGGCTGTGGTTTTTCCTGTGGTCATGTATGGATGTGAGAGTTGGACTGTGAAGAAGGCTGAGCGCCAAAGAATTGATGCTTTTGAAGTGTGGTGTTGGAGAAGACTCTTGAGAGTCCCTTGGACTGCAAGGAGATCCAACCAGTCCATTGTGAAGGAGATCAGCCTGGGATTTCTTTGGAAGGAATGATGCTAAAGCTGAAACTCCAGTACTTTGGCCACCTCATGCGAAGAGTTGACTCATTGGCAAAGACTCTGATGCTGGGAGGGATTGGGGGCAGGAGGAGAAGGGGACGACAGAGGATGAGATGGCTGGATGGCATCACTGACTCGATGGACGTGAGTCTGAGTGAACTCCGGGAGTTGGTGACGGACAGGGAGGCCTGGTGTGCTGCGATTCATGGGATCACAAAGAGTCGGACACGACTGAGCGACTGATCTGATCTGATTTTTTTTTTAATACTAGAGATTACAATTTTTTGATATTGGTCAAAAAAAGTTTTTGAAAAGCAAATGCACAGAGTGAAAAAACTATGTTTATGTAAATATCATGAGAGCTAAATGTGATGCCCTGGAAGACAGCAGACTTCACTTTGTATGCATGAGATCTGTATCTCAACTATAACAATAAGTACTACTCAAGAATGTGTAAAAATTCCTTCTGCATATATGCATTTTTGTTGGTCTAGCTCATTGCCTAGTTCACAGGAGTTACTTAATAAATATTTTTTGGATGGATTCATATTATATTTCTATTATAATATGTATGCTGCTGCTACTGCTGCTAAGTCGCTTCAGTCGTGTCCGACTCTGTGCGACCCCATAGATGGCAGCCCACCAGGCTCCACCGTCCCTGGGATTTTCCAGGCAAGAACACTGGAGCGGGTTGCCATTTCCTTCTCCAATGCATGAAAGTGAAAAGTGAAAGTGAAGTCGCCCAGTCATGTCCGACTCCTAGAGACCCCATGGACTGCAGCCTTCCAGGCTCCTCTGTCCATGGGATTTTCCAGGCAAGAGTATTGGAGTGGGGTGCCATTGCCTTCTCCGATAATATGTATAACTTATTTATTTTATATTTATATCATTCCAATCCCAAAGAAAGGCAATGCCAAAGAATGTTCAAACTACCACACAACTATACACATTTTACACACTAGCAAATAATGCTCAAAATTTTCCAAGCTAGGCTTTAACAGTACATGAACCAAGAACTTCCATATGTTCAGGCTGGATTTAGAAAAGGCAAAGGAACCAGAGATCAAATTGCCAACACATGTTGGATCATAGAAAAAACAAGGGAATTCCGAAAAAGTCTACTTCTGCTTCATTGACTACACTAAAGTCTTTGACTCTGTGGATCACAACTAACTGGAAAATTCTTAAAGAGATGGGAATACCAGACCACCTTATCTGCTTCCTGAGAAATCTGTATGCAGGTCAATAAACAACAGTTCGAACTGGACATTGAACAAGAGACTGGTTCCAAATTGGGAAAGGAGTATGTCAATGCTGTATGTTGTCACCCTGCTTATTTAAGTTATATGTAGAGCACACAATGTGAAATGCCAGCTGTATGAAATATGAGCTGGAATCAAGATTGCCAGGAGAAATATCAATAACCTCAGATATGCAGATGACATCACCCTTACGGCAGAAGGTGAAGAAGAACTAAAGAGCCTCTAGATGAAAGTGAAAGAGAAGAGTGAAAAAGTAGGCCTAAAACTCAACATTCAAAAAACTAAGATGCCATCTGGTCCCATCACTTCATGGAAGATAGATGGGAAAACAGTGAAAACAATGACAGACTTTATTTTTCTGGACTCCAAAATTACTGTGGATGGTGCCTGCAGCCATGAAATTAAAAGACACTTACTTGCTCCTTGGAAGAAAAGCTATGACCAACCTAGACAACATATTAAAAAGCAGAGATATTACTTTGCCAACAAAGGTCCTTCTAGTCAAAGCTATGGTTTTTCCAGTAGTCATGTATGGATGTGAGAGTTGTATCATAAAGAAAACTGAACATCAAAGAATTGATGCTTTTGAACTGTGTTATTGGAGAAGACTCTTGAGAGTCCCTTGGACTGCAAGGAGATCAAACCAGTCCATTCTAAAGGAGATCAGCCCTGGGTGTTCTTTGGAAAGACTGATGCTTAATCTCCAATACTTTGGCCACTTGATGTGAAGAACTGACTCATTGGAAAAGACCCTAATGCTGGGAAAGATTGAAAGCAGGAGGAGAGGGGGACAACAGAGAATAAGATGGCTGGATGGCATTATCGACTTGATGGACATGAGTTTGAGCAAGCTCCGGGAGTTGGTGATGGACAGGGAGGCCTGGTGTGCTGCAGTCCATGACTGAATGACTGAACTTAACTGAGTAAGGAGAAGGCAGTAGTTTCTGTATAATATCTTTATGGACGTTTATTTCTGTAGCCCAGCTGACTGATAAACCATTAAAAGAAAGTGTCTTCTGCACCTCTTTCCTATGACAGATAGAAATTTTAGAGAAGATGGGTGTGAGGCTGTTGAGTGAGTGTGAGTTGCCATTTAGTGTGTTAGCAGTGAGTTTTGCTGTTACACCCATTCAGAAGGAGCTTTCTGCAGTCTTGTGGGTGTGTTCTCTTTCCTCTTTCTGTCAGTCTTACCTTTCATAAGAGAACTAACCAGTAGCATCAGAATGGCACTGGCCTGCCTGACTGAGGGCTCATACCATGTAAGTGCAGCAGCACATTCAGCAACAAGTGTCTGGAGCATCCCGTCCCAGGGGGCAGACTCACCTGGGAAGTTTGGGGAAAGGTGGGCATGTGGCCAGAAGAGCTCCCTCCAGTCTCCAGTTTTCCCATGAGGCATACTCAGGTCTGTGGCATTGGCATCCAGAAGCCAGTGGTGGGAGAAGCATAGAAACTGGGAGGCCAAGTGAGTAAAAAGTAATGAAATATAAAGAAATCCTCCCTCAAGTGAACCATGTCTTTCTTTCTTCTTTCTTTTATTGCGACCCTAAGCCCTGTCTTCACCTTTGATAGTCAGTACCGTATCTCAAGTGTGTTTTCCCATTTCACCACTGATGCCGCTCTTTAATCCTCGTCAAGGGCTTACCACGTGGTGCAGTGGTAAAGAATCTGCCTCCTGCCAATGCAGAAAATGCAGAGATGTGAGTTCCATCCCTGGGTCAGAAATATCCCCTGGAGGAAGAAATGGCAGTCTGCCCCAGTATTCTTGCCTGGAAAATTTCATGGACAGAGGAGCCTGGTGGACTGCAGTCCATGAGGTTGCAGAGAGTCAGACACAGCTGAGCATACATGCCATGTGTTGTGTGCATGTGTGTGTGTCTTACAAAACATCTAAGCAAACAAGGCATTGGTCCTTGCCTTATATTTCTATTAGGGAATGAGAAAAAGTAATCAGCATTTGTTGGGCACCTATAAGAGCTAAGGAATTGTATGTACTCGTCAATTCAGTGAGTTTTAGATGAAGAAAAATGAGTATGAGGAACTAACTTATTCAGAGCTGCCACCTAAGTGGTGAGATGGGATTTGAAACCCTTGGCTGTTGGGACTTCCTTAGTGGTCCAGTAGTTAAGAATCTGCCCTGCCAGCACAGGGGATGAGGGTTCCATCCTTGGTTGAGAAGCTAAGATCCCACATGCTGAGGGAGAACTAAGCCCACAGGCCACAGTGAAGACCCAGCACAGGCAAAATTTTAAAAAAAGAAGAAGAAAAAGGAAAGAAAAGAAACCTTGGCTGTCAAACCTCTGCGGTTCTCCATAGAACTCCTTAGAACAGATAGAAAATCCCAGGAAATTGCGTGCAAAGACTTGCTTGGTGATAAAGAGCATTCAACTTGGAGATTTATCATTTTACTTCCTTGAATTCCTTCTCTATACAGACCCACACAGAGCTTCACTCATTTGTACACCCACCTATGTGAGTGTAAGTCTCCTTCCTATTCATACAACAGCAAAGGTTCCATCTCACAGATGTGGAGATCAAGGTCTATGATTGCACTTCCAGTGTTAGGCAGGTCAAGATGGTCGTGGGAGGTGATTAAGTAGAAGGGGAATGGCTTGATAGTGTCAGACTGTGTGACCACATACCAGAGCACTTTGGTTTTCCTGTTAACCCATGTTGATGTTTGGAGTCATTGCACTTGAGTTTGAATTTACTCTAACTCAATATTATTACCCATTTCTGGGTTCCTTATTCAAGTAGCTTCATTAAATGTTGAAGTACCTATGCTCCCACCCTGCTAATTTCTCAAATTCCTTCCTCCTCATCCTCTCTCCCTGACACTCTTCTTCCACTGAGTTCGGCTTCCTGGTGCAGAATAGCACACTGAATGCCAGGTGTAAGTTAATAGATATCTCTGTGAAAATCAGGAGAAACAAAAGCTTACCACTTTCCAGTACTTGTTAAAACATCCCCAAACAGCTCATGTGCTAATGCCAAGGTCAAGGAGGTCAGCCCACACCTGAGCTCAGGCATTTGAGTCTGTCAAATGAGTCAGTCAAATGGGAATGTTGGGGCTTCTTGGCTGGATGCATGTCCACATCACTGTATATAAAGATGTCTGCTTGCTGTACCAGGGTTTGCCATCATGCTAAGCCATCGGTTTAAAGAGTGCCTAATGTCCGGAACCCATTTGTTCCAGACAACAAAATTCATCTTGCCCTGAAACGAGGAACATGAAGTTCCTCGTTTCAGGGCAAGATGAATTTTGTTGTCTGGTCTTTGGTCTCCTGTTTCCTGGCCTCTCCCTGATGACCCCCACCTCCTTCACGCCTCCTCTGCACCTCTCCTTGCCCATTGGCAACACAAACAGACATGCAACCCCTGGTATGCCGTCCATCTTCACCTCTAGAGTGGACATGCCATCTAGACCTGTTTTCCCACTGAAATATAATTCATGTGCAAGTCGCTGGTGCCAAGTACATGGCTAGCACAAACCAGACATTCAGTAAATGTTTGTTGAACGAATGTAAGATAGAATGAATAGACAGGTTAGTTTATTTTGCTGCGTGTTTGGCTTCACTGAATCCTTTGGGTTTTTTTCCTCTTCAGTATCATTCATTCTTACTCCCTCTCTGCCTTCCTCAGTCAATATTTATTGAGAGTCTTTGATGTGTCAGGCACTGGGCTCTATGTCAGCACGAGTGAGACATGGTCCCTACTTCCTTGGAAGGTCCAGAGTGGGTAGTACTGATTATGTTGGTTCTGAGTCAGGCAGCCATACTTGATGAATCACCAGCCACTGAGAGCAGAGCCTTGAAGTGGCTGTTTGGGGGAGGATGCAGAAGAGGAGAACTTTATTCTGATCTTAAGACTCTCACAGCTCATGGGGTAGTGAACAAAGACATGAAATATATAGGATAATATATGCCTAGTAATAGCAAATGATGGAGTTCAGTAGAAATGGCTAGGATATCTCATAGAGGTAAAGCAATGAATTTTTCTCCCTGTTACAGATCTCCTTGATACCTTTAGCCAGTATGTAATTTACATAACAGATATTTTTTCTGTACTTCTGTGTGCTCAATGCTATGCCAGGGTTGGGCACATGGCAATGCAAAGTGTGAAACTTGCTTCTAGGAAGGTGCAGGCCAGAAGACAAGTGTCTGACTCATATCTGAAAATGAAATTAAGGGTGAATGAGAAGAAAAGTAAAGGTGAGGAGAAATGGATGGGGATGGGAAGAAAGCAACCAAATCTAAGGGTTTCTTCTCCTTCCCCTTTTGGGGTCCAAAGATGGGAGCTTTGAACTCAGGAATTTTAACTTTTTCCCTTAGAAATGTTTTCAGGAAGGAGCTTGATACATTCGAGGTGATAGAATGTGAATTAAAAAAAATAGAAATGTGAAAAATGTCTAACTCCAGCAGTCTAAATTATTGGAGACTAGCTCATTTCCAGGTGACTTAACTCTGACCTAAGATTTCCAGAGAATTTTCACATTTAGCCATCTCTCCTATCCATACACTATCAACCATTTAAACAAAATTTTAAGTCTGTTTCTGTTACGATGGCTGGGAACATTAGATCTTGTGTTCATTTAGTGCATATTTATTTGGTGTCTGGGCTTCCCAGGTGGCGCTAGTGGTAAAGAATAGTCAACATGCTATCAGGCTCCTATGAGGAAGGCAAGAGAGGCTCAAAGGACAGTTGGCCTCTGTGCTGTCACTTGAGGAAAAGTGGTTTCTTTTAAACATTGACCTCACGCTTGATGTGCCTTGGACACAGGGGTAGGCACTTTACATGTATTATTTCATTCAATTCTCCCAATAACTTTATGGACTAAATCTTATTAACCCCATTTTACAGGCAAGGCTTCTGGGGCTCTGAGTAACTCAGACAATAGCACTCATAAAGAGGGCAGAGAACACAGACAGGTTTCCCCGGTGGCGGTGGTGCAATGAACCCACCTGCCAGGGCAGGAGACCTAAGAGACACAGGCTTGATCTCTGGGTCAGGAAGATCCCCTGGAGGAGGGCATGGCAGCCCACTCCAGTATTCTTGCCTGGAGAATCCCATGGACGGAGGAGCCTGGTGGGCTACAATCCCTGGGGTCACAAAGAGTCAGACATGACTGAAGCGACTTAGGATGCATGTAGGCAGAAAGCTTACATCCAGGTTCACTGACTTCCAACATTGCCTTCAGCAAAACTGTCTTCCAGAATGTCCTTTTTAAGACTTAGATCCATTTCTTGATGACTCAGAGAAGCCCTTCTCTCTCTGAAGACTGAGGAGGGGTTAATTTGGTCTTGGATTTTGTCTTCTACAGACCTTTGGGGTTTCTTGGAGGATGGTATCACTTGCCATATCTTGGCCTGCTACCCACAGAACATGCTAGAGGGTCCCTCTTCAACTCAGCCATCTGTGCTCTTGGCTTTCAATTTCCATGAAAATGACTGGACACATTCCTCTTCTTCCATCCATACCCAGGGCTAGAGAGATATTCTCTTGGCTCTCTTCAGTAATATTTCCTAACGTTGGCTTTAGCATCTGTTCCAGGGTCTTTATACCAGCTTCCCTTTCTCGTGTGTGTGTTTTTATATGTGTTTGTTATATTAATTCTTACAGTAATTGCATTATGTTAATATATTACAGTTCTAACACAAATATATTAAGATTCAGAAATTGTAAATTTTGATCATTAAGAACCAATGCTGAGAGACTGTCCTTGCCAGTTTGTTTTAGTAATTAAAGAATATAAGGTACAAGAATGAATAATATAAGCAACTTCTGAATTTGAAAGTATCCATATGCCAGCCTGGGGACCCAAAGGCAGCTCACACCAGGTCTGAAGAGTCCATCTTATATGGCTGACGGACGGGACTGCCTTAAGGCAGGGAATTGGATCATTCGTGGTCATAGAGTTCTACAACTTCAAGAAGACTTTGCCATGCAACCTCTGCACTGTACAGAAGGAGTTGAGTTCTGGAAAGGTTAGTGGTTTGCCCAAAGTCAAAAAGGAAGGCGTGATAGGATCTGAAGCAATTATTCTCAGACTTTATCATTTTTTTTATCTATACATAAAAAGGAAATTGTTACAATACAGATTCCTGAATCACAATCTCAGGGAATCTGATTCAGATCAAGGGTGGGGCCCAGAAATCTGTATGATTAATAAGCCTGTTGGGTGATTTGGCAGCTGGTGGTCCTGAGACCACACTTTAAGAAACATGACTCTGGAATCTAGGCCTTATGACTCTCAGACCAATTTCTTCCCAGAGGAGTAGGCTGCCTTCCCACATTAAAAAAAAAAAAAAAAAATCCAAATAAGACATGAAACTGTTGGTGACTCACATTAGGGCTCTTCTTTCCTGACTCAACAGTGAATTCCTGAAAGCATCACTCATTGAGTAGTTTTCTTTCACTCAATCCATCAGCCCCTCTGATGTGCCAGGCGCTAGAGTTGTAAAGATTAAAACACAGCTCCACCTCCAAGGAAACCATCTATAGCAGAAGTCATAGCTACTATTTCCGTTGTTTATTCATGCTTCATAGAAGTTAGCTCATGCCTTACCTTTAGGTAAGCCTATCCGTAATAAGAAACTGAGTTGGGAGTTGTTCATATATATATATAGAATCATGCATATTCTCTGAAACTTGTTCTTTACCCTTAATATGTCTTTCAAGTATTTCTCTTTATTCCTTATATATACTAATCTTTATAGTAGCTACAGTATTGACATACCATCATATATTTAACCATTCCTCTATTGATGGATACTAAATTGTTTCTATTGCCTCCTGTTACAAACAGTGTCACAATAGACTCTAAACTAAGTCATGTTATCCCTATCTTACAGATGAGGGAAGTTGGGTAACTTGTCCAAGGTCTCACAATAGCAGAATTAGGATTCAAACTGAGGCTTGTATGTCTCAAAGACCACAGAGTTACTTTCTTTTCACTATTACACCTTTTAATGATTATGGAAGAATGGTGTGAGTGCTGGACGAGGTGGTACTATGCTGCTGCTGCTAAGTCGCTTCAATCGTGTCCGACTCTGTGTGAGCCCATAGATGGCAGCCCACCCGGCCCCACCGTCCCTGGGATTCTCCAGGCAAGAACACTGGAGTGGGTTGCCATTTCCTCCTTCAGTGCATGAAAGTGAAAAGTGAAAGTGAAGTCGCCCGGTCATCTCCAACTCTTAGCGACCCCATGGACTGCAGCCTACCAGGCACCTCCATCCATGGGATTTTCCAGGCAAGAGTACTGGAGTGGGTTGCCATTGCCTTCTCTGAGGTGGTACTATAAGGCTCCTAAAACCTAGCTACTGATAGAGCCTCGGGGTCATCTGGGGAATAACGTTTGAGCAGAATTTAAGAGTCTTCTGGGAAGAGGGAGAAAAGCCAGTCTAGAAGGAGGTACAGGTTTATTGCAAACCAGTCAGTCATATGTATTGATCACCTACTAAAGGAAACCTACAATACACACTGTATGGAGATTCACCAAAAGAAGTCATGGTATTTGCACACTGGAATCTTGCAGCACGATTATGTGAATGTGCTTGAGAAAAATACTAGAATAATAAGCTAGTGAGCATAGTATAAACAAACACCCACCTCATTTGGCAGCTTCAGCAGAGCCCTGGAAATGAGTGGGCTGTGGGGTCTTGTCTATGTGGTGTGGCAAAGAAACGTGCCCTCTTAATAACTCTGTTTCTTTCTCTGAGATGAAGGAAGTACTGTCTAGTCCCTGCCTACTTGTCAGGGATGGTGCAAAGCTTGGTTAATTTCTGTAAATGTTTTGAGTTCCTCCAAGGTGTGTGTTCTGTAAATAACAAGTATTAATAGCAGCCATCTGAACCCAGGCAAAACTGACGTGAACTGTAGTTCTCTAAGAAAAACCCAGAAAGGGCCACAAAGCCTAAAGCCCACCCTGGGCCTGTCACATTGACCTTCCTTGAAAAGGCAGCGTGGTTTTCCTATGGGGCATTGCAGTAGCTCAGGCCCTGATCTCGAGTGGGAAAATTCAGGAGACTAGCTGGATTTTCTAACATTTAATTTCCCAGCTGATTACTGTGATTAAGAGTCCATCTGGCACAGCCCATTTGTGAGGTATGTGTGTGCAGGGAAGTGGGACTCTAGTAAAGGCAGAGATCTAACCGAGAAAAAGAATAAGCACAGTGGAGCCAGGCCATGTTGGAGCCCTTGGCTAAGATGTTTAAGCAGGACTTTCATCATATTAGCATTAGCATTAGGCCATATGTTGTAAGAAAGGCAGTTAGGGAGCCAGCATTTCTCTTTCTCAGGGCTTTTATGTTCGCTTAGTGAGGATTTGGTGGTGCCTTTGTCTGCCATGGATCTAGAGGGGCTGTGAGCAAGCTAAGAAGAAAATCCAGCCCTGGGTTTCAGCAGCAGCATACCAACATTTCTATGCACAGACTCACGGGAACTGAGCAGAGGCTGGGAGATGCACCCTTACGCTCCTGCCCAGGGTTGGGGGGATTGTTTAGGACAAGGGGTTCCCGGGATCTCGTGCTCCCCTACTCTCATCCCTGCAAGGAGCAGGGGGTAGAGGAAGCCATATGCTCGCACTCAGATCCTCATGGCTCCTTTGGCATAACTGCAGTTCCAAATCAACCCACAGGCATGTCGATCTCATAAGCACTAATAGGACTTACAGATGTGCACAAACCGACGTCGAGATGCTCAGCTGAACTCCCGGATGGAATTTCTCGTAATTTTCCATTACCCGGGGGATCCTGTGTAAACCTGGCCCAGACAGAGTTTTTATTGTATTTTATTTCTGAGCTCCAACCGGGCCTTCCCTTTGGAGGTCAAGCCTCTCGGTCTCCTTGAAAATTCCGATCTCAAAGGTAAGAGGCTCCTGACTGTTATGGTCACCACTTTTGCTGGGGCTCCAGGTCCACAAGGAAAACTCATCAGTGACTTGATCTTAATCCCTCACTGCGTGTGCACAGGTCACTGAAAAACATCTGGCAGCCCTGACCCTTTGTGTCAATTTGCCAAATGTATTGAAGCGGGGAGGAACTTAGCGAGCCCATCTGTGGTCCTCCATGGAGACAGAGTGATGGACTAGGTAATGGCCTGACTTTGGGAGGACCCCTGAGTCTGTGTTGCTCAGTCAAAAAAGGATCAATGACCTCTCTCCCATGGCTGGAAGATCTCCACTTTTACAGGCTGTGAGGCTGAGTTCCCGGAGTTGAGACTAGGAAAATGTCCTCTGTCACATCTCAGAAATGTGAAAATAAAGTTGGCTCCCCACAGGTTGGAATCAATACTTAATTGCCCTATGGGAAATTCCCACCCTGCTTCTTGGAAAGGTGGATTTAATAGCCCACAATGTTAAGTTTGAAAGAGAAAGCTAGATCAGTAGGAGTGACAGTCTCTACTATGGTCCCCTTAGACTTCTATTTCTGGAAAGTGACTTTTAGTTTAACGACTTGGACCATAGAAGTTTCGCCTTCTTGAAGGGATAGACATCCGTTAGTGAACCTATGAAACACAGTGAGACCTTGTTTACAATGATGGCGCCTCCTCAGGGGCTAAGCATGTCTGTGAACTCTGTCTGTGGCTGAGTGTCCTGGAGAAAGGGCAAGTCCCCTGATTTCAGGTCCTGTTTCATCACAGATGTCTAATGTCCTAGCAGCAGGGAGCTTGGCAAAGTCAACAAGGTAGGATGGAAATAACCATATCTCATCATTGTCTTATCCTTGTCCCCACTTGTCCTCACCTAGCACTAGGAACCTTCCAAGCTTCCCAGGAGAAATGGTAATGCCAGTCAGGACCAGCTGCATTGCCCAGAGAGAGGTCTTTCTTACAAAATGCATCATCTCATGTAACTTTTGAGGAGAACTAAATTAAGATAAATAGATTTGGCATCCCAGTCTGCACAGAAATTTTTCTTTGTCATGATTTTCCTTGTCTTCGGCAGACTTACTTGTCAGGAGGTTTGTATCTCACAGTGATTGGGGGTGGAGGATGGGAACTGTTTTGCCATTTTTTTTTCTACCTTATTCTAGTAACTTTGAATGTGTGAATAAAATATGTAAGACCTATTACATACAGGATAGAAATTCAACATGAACTTCTTTCTTTATTAGCTAGAGTGTCCAGAAATAATATAATAATAACAAACTTTACAGAAATTCAAAACTTGGTCTCATAGAGGTTGCTGAATAACTCCTCCCATTGTCATGAGGAAGACAAAGAAATGCGGATGCAAGAGGATTAGGGGCTCAGTCAGGAGTGGCAAATACATAGTGTGTGTTTCATCATCCACCTCCTTCTCCCATGGCATGGATAACTTACCCTCGTAAAAACTCTTTTCTGCTGAGATCAAGCAGGATTTCGGACTCCCTCTCAGTGTGTACTCCAGACACCCTCTACCAGTCAGTCTGTGTTGGCATAAGCAGTTTCATTTGTAAGAGAAAAAAGTGGCATATTGAGTTTTTCATGGCATCATTAAAATGTTTCAAGAAGGGATTTTGGACTCTATCTGTGGCGCTTGCCAGCCTTTTCTGTTTACCAATCATTTAGATGGGATTCAAGACTCAACTTTCCATTTACCCCACCCATTCTTGTCTGCCACCCCAAAAATATCACACCGAAAGAAATAGGAAATATGATCATGCTTTTATGAGCCATCCATGAGGTGATGTCTGGTCCATATTAAATGTCAGAAATAAATTATTTATGTGAGAAGGAAACATAGAGATGTGATTATATTATGGATATTAATCCTACCCAAGAAAAGCATCTTAACCATCTTGAATTCTCCTGAGAGACCCTAGAACTTTCACAGTTATTCTTTAATGACCACCTGCCTTGGTAATATATAGAAAACATGTCAACATTTTTCACAAGGACACTGTACATTTGATGCCCACTCTTCAAATCTTGAGCTCATCCTCTCCTCAATCCTGCCCCATGTGTGAAAACAAATAGAAGTTCAACAAGCACTAATAATCACACTGGGTGGTGGATAGATTGACTTCAGTCTCGGTGTAGATGGGCTAAAACCATTTTGCAGAATCAGGAACCTGAGACCTGTTATCTGTCACTCCTGGCCAGAGTTATAGGACCACACAGTTGGACTGGCTTGACTAGAACAGGCTGCTGGAGACCTTTCTCAACCTTAGTTGACCTCTGACATTAAACCCCACTATGAACTTTTGGTGGCTTAGTCTTTGGTGTTGATCAAGATGGCGACTGCAGGAGTACATGTGGCCAGGGTCTCCTGTATTGGGGGATTATAGGTGATACAAGTGCCTGACTAACAAAGCAGAATGAGAGAAGGGACAGCATAAAATTCCTTCAGTCTGACCCACGACCCTCTCGCTAGTTTAGGGCCCTAGAGAATCTTCTGATGCTGTCATTACAATAATATATGAGCTTTGGGAAGACACTTAACTTTCCTTTTTGTCGGCTCTCTGCCATGATATGGAGTGACAATACCAACTAGACTTACTGATGTGTAAAGCATTTTGCAGTTTGAGGCTTTAACTCATATATGATGGAGAGGCCAAACATTCTTTTCCTTACCTTGCATGCGGGGTATGAGACTGAGTTTCAGGGTAGACTAAGGGAAGGTCAGTTTGCAAAATGTGAAAAAGATGTGGTCTTTGACTTCAGGGCTAGAAGTGGGAGATTTGGAGGGCAAATGTGTGTGTGTGTATGCCTATATGTATATACGCATATATATATGTATGTATATAGGTATGTGTATGTTTATATATGAACACATGAACATGTACCTATACCCATGTTAAGTTTATTACTTTATACTTTGAGATGTGTCTTTAGGCAGCCTTTTAGCTTGCCAGCCACTGTTAACATGGCTGTTTTTCTTTCTGCCTCTCAAAGAACAGACTCCTTAAAGATTTTCCAAGATGACGTAAAAAACCATATTTTAAAAATCTGAATGCTATCTGAATCAGCTTCATGTGCATCTGATATAACCTTTCTTCCAGACTAGCCTGGCTGTGTTGATCATTTGTTTACTGATATCTTTCCCTTTTTCCACAAAGGACTGGAAGGGTTGGAGGAAGGCAGGTGGTGCTGAAATGAGAGGTATCTAATGTGTTTTCTGTTCTTGGGGGAATTTGAGAAAGCAGTAAGCCAACTTATAAAGGAAAAGCACTATTTTGGCAATCTAGACAGAAGAGGATCCTCCATCGCAGGACTGGTTGTCGCATTGATTTTGTAAATTAGTTCTTCTTCTTGTTGATGCTCTAGGATCGCAGTGTCCTGGCAAATGTGTCTTCACATTAGGGCGAGACAGTCCTCTGAGTCCTGGCAGGCAGGACAAATAGCCAACAAGCGACAAGGCTGGATTTCCTGGGGTCTGGGCTACTGCAGCTTCCTGAACGAATGAAAAAATGCAGGTGACACTCCCCTGCCCCCAGGCCAAGCAGGTCACAGGGCAATTGCCCAGTTGCCCACTGGGAGAGGCCCACCCTGTTCCTTTCCCTCCAGGTTCATTTTTCATGTTGATTGAGTCACGATGGCTCAGTGCCACAAAACATCTGAGGATGTGCCTTGTAGGGAAAAGGTCAGAAAGGACACCAAGGATCTCCCCTTCCCTAAAACGCAGGGCTTGCTCGCATGCGGTCGGTTGTAAAGGATGGGCTGGCAGCGCTGGTTGGGGGGCTCTGTCTCTCTCTGCAAGTGGCAGGAGCAAACCTTCCATCTTGCTAGCTCCAGGGTTGCCTGGCTGTCTTATTTCAACTGAGGCAGCACAGCTTGCTTTAGCTTTGAAGTGTGAAAACCAAATACAGGTTGGCAAAGGGGAGAGAAGGAAGCCATGTAGCCTTCTTGGAGCATGAAGGCACACACTCAGCCCTGTGCACTGAACACAGAAACTTTTCCCATCCCCTTAGCAATCCCTTGTCCTGTGGCCTCTCCTGAGAATTGTGACGAACACAGCAGCAGGCCTGGTTGGTTGCCCCTTACTGGAGCTCCTTTCTCGTGGCTGGTGGGCAGATGCTGTGAATTTCTCTCATTTGGGAAGGGTCCAACATATGCCCCTTCCAGCTCTCTGGTGTGTGTCATCCTAATCTCGTGACAGTGAGGCCAGAACGTGCACACACACATACACACACACACACAGGCACACAGACCTGACTGTGGTATGTCCTAGCACCCTGAGCAATGATTTAGGCTATTTATTTTCTCCCCTTTCGAGGTCCTAGAGAAGATTTTCAAATTTCTAATACAGGAGACTGAGAAAGGAAAATATTGGCTTCAACAGTACAAACATCTCTGTCCTGAAAGAAAATGTTAATTTTCCCCTAAATCAAATGTTGACATCTATCGGCTGCTGCCGAAGATGTGTCGTTATGGGTGGGAGAAGGTCTCTGCTCCAGAGCATGGGTATTGGGCCAGAGTCTGTCCTCTGAAATGCTAACTGGTTTAGAATCTAAACAGGCTTGGTGTAGAGGTTTCATGAATCGTTCCAGTTAGTTTTTGAAAAGCTGATCTCTCCGGGACGCCCTCCTGAGCAGGGAAGCAGGGACCAGGGTTCCCTGCTGGGGAACGCGTTCTTTCCTGCAGAAGCCTGGGCCCCTTCTGCGTGTCTGCAGTGATGCAGGCACTGCTTACCCCTGCCACGAGATACAGGCTTTTAACTGGGGATGGGAGTGGGCAGTGGGAAAGGGCCAGCTGAGTGGAGAGAGGATGGAAATCACAGGCAAAGGGAAATTTCCAGAGTTAGGTGCTTTACCTACCCTTTTCCCCACACTCCCAAAACACACAGTGTAAATACTCTTCTTTGTTCAACACCTATGTTTTTAAAATTCCAAATTGAGTTACCCCACCCACTCTCTGCCTCCAACTACTCACACACACACACACACACACACACGTACCCTTTTCACTTGTTAAGCTTGAAAAATGATGATATATACAACCAGTGTGCTTTGCCAGTGTGCGCGGCGAAGGCCAAGATTAATGCAGAAGGTTGGTGCAACGTTGCCGCAGAGCAGCGTGATCAGAATACAAGATGGAGTGCAGGGGGAAAGGCCAAGAAATATGTCTGTGCTTGGAGTTTACACAAGTCTCCTTAGCAACTTGTCTGAATTTATTTTTCCCTTAATGTGTGTGGGTTTCTTCCAAACCCTGAGTGAAAGGGGAGTGGAGTTTCTGAGTACCCACCCCCCCACCACCCTTCCCCTTCCCTGAGGGTGAAATCCTTGAGTTGGTGAGCAGAGCCTTTCTCTCCTTCACCAGCAGCGCCTGGCCGCCCGCCTCCTCCCCCATCGAGGTAGCTCTGATCCTCTGTTTTGTGACTCTGTGGACTGTTGGTAGCTTTCCAGAAATTCTCGTCTCCATCTCCGTGGGGGGAGGATGGGACCAGTTTCTGATGGCCACAGCTGTGCGGGTTTCTGCCGCAGCCCCCGCTCCTGGTGCCTGCTCTCGTGTGTGGCATCTGTGTACATGTGCCTGCTTACACACCAGCATGTTGTAAACTAAGGGAGAAACAGCACCACTCCTTCCATCTCAACTATTTTTAAAAAATTTTTCTGTCTTGTTCATTTCCCTTTCTGTCTTTCGTCACCTCCCAACACACACACACACACACACACACACACATACAAGATCCTGGAATTCTAACTAGAAGATGAATATAAAGCTGTGAGAAAAAAACCCTGCCTTTTAGGAATCTGATATGTTGGATTTTATGTGACCCAGGCTTGCTTCAGGGGAGACGACCATAAATACTGCAGTGGTTTTCCCTACAAGCGCTTTACCTGGAAATAACTCTCGGGAAGTATGATTGCTGCCTCGTTGGAGCCAGTGTTGAATATAAATCTTCATATTTCTTCTTCTTGACCCTTCTCCTTTTAGAGTCAGGGGACATAAGGAAAAAAAAAAAGAATCCTAGCCAAAAAACCGTTAAGGTTTGATTCTGGCTTTTTTACAAACAGATGTTGCTTGTCATTCTGTTGTTGTTAAGTAGGCACCAGATTGGACCAGGCAGCAGTGTGTGTGTGTGTCTGTGTATCTGTGTGTGTGTGTGAGAGAGAGAGAGAAAAAGAGAGAGAGACAGAAGAAGGAGGAAGGGTAAGGGGGGCAAAGAGAAAGGCTTGGAGGAGAGAGAAAGAGTGTGTTGGGGGGGTAGATCAAGGGCCAGAAGGCAAAACCAGATTGATTTTGGGAAAAGTTGAGGTAATACAGATGCAGTTTTTTTTTTTTTTCCAAACTTCAATTTGATGGAGACTGTATAAAATCCTATTATATTTGGTTGATTTTTGTTGTTCCAAAAGAAGAGAGAAATGTGGGGATCAGTAGATGTGAAGAGTCCTGGATGAGAAAAACTAAGCTCTCCTGGGGTGCAGTGCAGAGAGAAGGCTGGGGGCTCCCCTGGAGGCATCTCTGCCCTGGAGTACGGCAGAGGTCCCTGTTGCAGCTAAACTTAGTTTCTTGTGTCTGCTGGTCTCTTCTCTTTGTAAGCATCACTGTGGAGGTTCCAGGCTTTTCTGTACTTTTCCCAAAACAAGAATCTCCTTGTTTTACAGCCAAGGTTCTAGGGAATACTGACTCTTTACCTATCGCCTATCTCCTTTCTTGAAGCATCCAAGTGCTCTAAACTTCAGTCTCCCCCTGCCCTAGCCGCCCTGTACCCCTACTTAATTTGTAACTTTCTAATCCAATTGTGGTCTGCTTTCTCAAAAGCAAAACGTAGCTTTGAACGTGCAAGTGTGTTAGAGTAGCCTGGCATATAGAAAGCTTTGTGCAGCAGATAATTCATTTATACCCAAGAAATGACAGACATCTGATTATTATTTTTTAAAATATGTCTTCATGTTTCCATACCAGAATCAGGGTCTTCTCTGTTTTTTAAATTTTTAATTCTTGTAAAAGCCTTTTGGCTTTATTAACCTAGAGCTAGAAAGGAAGTTGTAGGCTGGCATCCTTACTTGCATTTTAAAGAGGAAGAGAAATTGCCATCCTGAGCAAACCTAATGCTTTCAAAAGTGAAAGCGTTCTCCTCAGCCAGCTGCACACGAAACAACTTGTTACTGGCAGGCTCTCTCCCTTTTGTTTCCTCGGGTGTGTCAAACGCAAATTTGCTTCCAACTTCTCACTCTTCAGTAGTTGGTCCCTGTTATACATCTGTTGTAAATGAACACTTAGTGGGCTTAAGATTGTTTTTAAATGATCCCTCCCCTTGCCGCCAAAAAAGTCCACTACTCCAATAATCTGAGGGCATCTTTTGTTTTAGTCCGATCTATTTTATCCTATCACGCCATTTTTCACGTCTTTGTTCCTTAGCTGACCTAGCCACACTTTCATTTTGCATTGTACCTAAAATATTCTTTTTTTTTTTTTTTTTTTAATACAGGAAGCGTTTGGTAGGAAGGTTATAAATAGCAATTCCTAATTTTCCCTTTGCCCGAAAGGAACGTGAAAACCATGGCGTTGCTTTGCCAGTCTCCTCCCTCCCTTTCTGGTCAGTTTTTCCTGAGGAGACAAGGATTCCTTCTACCTAAGCTGGCTGGCCGGGGTGCCGGAAGCTTCTGCGTGGGGTACTCCCACCATGGAGGCTGGTGTCCTGGTGGCCAGATTGCAGGTGGAGAAAAGGTGCTGGGACACGGGACACCCACGAATTACTCTTGGAGCAGCACTTGCTGGATGCACCTCTTTTGTTGAGATGATTGGATCTTTCTACAAAGAGCCAGGGCTGCAGAGGGTGAGAGAAAAGACATCAGGAGAACTGGAAAGCCACGGGGAGACCAAGAGTAGCTGTCTCTCCTGCTTCCTTACATTGAGTTAATGCCAAGGGTAGACTTGAGCTCTCTCTCTCTCTTTCTCTCTCTCTCTCCCCACCTTTCTTCCCCCCTCTCTCTTTCTCCTGCCCTTCCTCCTTCTCTGTTTCTTCCTCCTCCTTCTCTCCCTCCCTTCCTTCTTTCTCCATCTCTCACTTTCTAATTCTCTCTCTTTTTCTGTCTCTTTGTCTCCTTCCTCTCTGCCTCCCTCCCTCTCTTTCTTTCATAACAGGTTGAAATTGCTCTTTCTTTTCAGCTGAATTGCTCTTTTCCGCCAGGACAAAGGAGATCTGCTAAGATTCTGTTTGAGAGATCCCTCCTAAACAGAAGGAGGGTGGAGGGCAGGGAATCTTTCTGTCGGTCATTTCTGTCATTCTGCTGACATCACCATGAATTTGGTGTTCAAGTCCACAGCCAGGCAAAACTCAAGTACATTTTCCCTTTTACAAGCAGCTGCTCAGTGAGTTTTCCTTCCTTTAGTAAAGGAACAACGAAGGAAAAGCAAACCCTGCATCTAAAACCTGGCCAATGAAAAACTGTTGGAATGGAAGCCAAGAATCCTGCTGGGGTGGAGGGGGACAGACTCCTGAAGCCACCACAATCAGATATTTTTCTATTTTAGCGGCCCCATCAGCAGAGAGAAATAATGACTCCTGAATCATTTCAGAATCAAAAAGTTAAAATGATGTCTCAGTGACACTACATCATGCCAGGTAATGATTGCCCAACTTGATTATACCTTAACTGTGCTTAATTATTGATAGACTATCTCTTAATCATGTTTAGCAAATGAGCAGTTTGGTATAAAACATCAGAATTTGGGAGTATTCTGAGACGTCCCATTTCTATTTGATCATTTTTCTGGTAAAATCATTCTCAAGCTTCATCGGTAGCCAGGGAAATTCCAGGAAAAATATGAAAGTGACTTATTTGCAGAACCTTTCTATCATGTGTAGTTCTGGAAATGAAGAAGACATAACGCAGCCCAGTGTTTTTCTAGAGTTACTTTTATTTCAGTCTTTGGTGTTCCTTTTTACTTTCATTTTGGCATTAATTCTAGTTCAGCTTTGTAAAAGAGTTGGGTGACAAAAAGAAACCAACCACAAACCAAGCAAAGAATCTTGATCCTTTTAAAATAATTTTATTTTCCAGACGCGGGTGAATGGTTTGAAGATGCTGGCCTAGCAAGATGGCAACAGGGTTAAAACATTGGATTCATAAGAAGCTCCTTTTGTTCAGGTAACTACATTTTTCTAAAATTTCTCCCAAACCTTCCATTTTCTCAAGTTATTACAAGTTTTTAGAGTATGCTTGAATGATTTAATTATGAAGATTAACTGCATTTTAAGCTTTGTTTTTCTGACAATAGCAACCAGCTTTATAATATTCAATGAAAAGAATGTTCAGTTCTTTGGAGTTCAGAAAAATATTTTGAAAGTTATTATTTAATAGTGCTTATTTCTTTTGACAACAATTTAGGCAAAACTCATTTGAAACCATCAGGTGTCATTCTGAAACTCTGTGGCTATCTCCAGTAATTGTACTTAGAACTCTTGGAAGATTGCTTCCAAAAAGCCTAGTGTATGCTCTGAATTCCTGGAAGATACGGCTTCTAAAAATTGCGTAATAATTGATGCCTTGTAACATAATAATTGCATAATGGTTGATGTTTTAACTTTAGTCCTAGATGAGTGATCTTATATGTCTGGAATTTTATAAAACTGTGCTTACGCAGGTCCAGTGACAAAGATTTGAGCCCAGCTATCATGATATAAGTAGATTGTTTTCGATGCTGTTGAAGGACTTTGTGCCACTTAAATATGTTTAATAACACAAATGATGTATTTACTTGATGAATTACCTTACCCTGCATTTACCATTGTTTTTAACTATTAGCCTGCATTTCCCAACTTAATTGTTGCTATCTCCGAGAGCCCCGCAGATTCTTGCTTAAGAAAGCAGGCCAAACTTTGCTCTGAAAAGAGCCCTTATTTTTCTGCTCAACACAAAGAAGGTTCTTGAAGGAGGTATTCAATTAATATTGGGAGGAAAATGTCTCTTCCCAAATAAACCATTCTTCTACTTGATCGGTATTTGACTTTCTTTTTTTTCTGCAACCTAAGCATCTTCTGATTTCTCTTTTACTTTTTAAAAGTAGAACTCTAGATTATTTGAAAGTTAACACTGCAAAGCCTTTGGAATAAATAACTTTTCTCTGTCCTATATTTTCCAAAAAAAAAAGACAGAAGCCCCCAGTTGAAACTAACAACTAACATTTACAAAGGTGATTAGTTCTTGGATGACTCAGTGCAATACTTTGACAGATCTTCATCCATCGCTGACGAGTATTGCATGCTATATTTTTAACAAATGATAACAACAATTCGTTCTCATCACTTTGCGAGCCTAAGCCTATTCCTTTTTATTTTAATAAGAGCTCCAGTGTCACACCCGTTCCAGCCATCCTTAGCGGTGTTCAAAGTGCCCATCCTCAAATACCTTTGGCCCCATGCCCTTGTCAGGGAGATCAAAGGAAAATAAGCGGCTTGGCGTTTATTTTAAAATCTTTTATTTTATAAAGGAAATGAACATTTTAAAATAACAGAAAGTCCAAACCATTTTTGAAGTGACTGGTTTGGATCCTGCTTGCTTCCACTTGGGATTGTTGTTTCTTTGGATCTAAAAGTCAAGCCACGGAGCTGCGACTAAATTCTCCCGTCTTGGCAACCTTCACAGTCATGCCCGCGGCTCCACCACGATTAAACAGGCAGACAACGAAGTGTCTATGAATGGTTGCCTCTTCATCCCTGTTTGACCCTCTGTTGGTTTCCTGCTTTTACCTTTTAAATTGTGTGCCTAGGGGCCTCCTCTTTTCTCTGCATAATTCCCAAATTCATCTGTCTTTTTTGTTATTAGGAGAGCTTCCCACATTCTTGAGATAGGAATAAATGTTCATATATCAAGGCAAAGTTCTATTTTTTTTCTTTGAGAACCAAAATCTATAGACATTGCTGACAAAAATTGAAAAGATCTCTTTTTAGGTCCTACAAAGAGATGGAGGCATATGTTTTTCCCAACTTCTCAGAAGAGAGGTGATTTTGCTTTCCATCCTTTGTCCTTGAAATACTCCTTGCTTAAGACTATAGCCTCAATAAAATTCACGAAAGGAGCCATTAATGAAAGATCATTGTCTTGGCTGCCCCATTCTTACTTGTAGAACATTGGTTTTGAAGAAAGAATGTTACGCTGACAAAACCCTTTTATAAGAAGTCCTTAGAAATATATTCCTTCCCACAACCTGGAACAGTTATGCAGGGAGCCTCTGTACAATTTCTTTTCTGGTTCGGATTTTAGAAAGTATGCCTAAACTTGCTCAGTGTTGGTGTTTGGACCAATAATGGGGGTGGGGTGAAGGTGAAATATAAACTTTTCCTGAAGAGGAATCTTCCGAATTAATAGAACTGGACATCTTGTCGCATAATTTTCAGAAAATACTTACAAGCCTATTGGCGGTGCTTGCAAGTTTACTACTTCTGTTTGCTGGAAAGCACATAGGAAAGGAAAATTTCACCCTTTTTTTCATGTAATTACAGGTATTTGAAAGAATGAACTTGCATTTGGGCTTGCCTGTGTTTCTCTCTTTCTCTCCCCATAACTGAAAGACTTTTCTTTATTCTGCTATCCATGTGTCACTGTGTTCAGTTTGTGTGTTAAGGTCTGAATGAATGAGCCTTCCATAATATGAAACAGGAAAATGATGAGATTGACCCCAAAGCCCATTGTGTCTGTGAGGGAAAGGGAAAAGAGAGGGAAGTGTATGGGGGAGAACACAGAAGATGCTGCTCGACTTTTGCCCTCTTAAGAGCAGGACGAAGTCTTTCCATTTCTGGCACGACACGATGGAATGGCAGAGTCTTTGGTTGGACTAACGATGTTAATGTTTCATTTTCAGACATGTCAGACCCCCACACGAGAGAAGATGCTGAGGCCTGTTGCCACAAACCCGTAGATCCGAACTTGTGGTGGTAGCGCACACAAGCTTGTGTCTATAGGTATGTGTCTGTGGGCGATCTCACAGACCCCGGGCTCGGCTTGTCTGCCATCCAAATCCCTCCCAATTCCTCGATTCTGCCTCCCTCTCCCTTAGTTTCCGCTATGAGGGGTAGACATGGGAAGAGGGGCCGATGAGGAGGAAGGAGGCCTTTTGTCCCGAAATGGATGAGGCTCTTCAGTGATCAGTCTATAGGGTTATCCTCAATCCCTTCTGTCTTCAAACTCCTCTCAAGCTGTCAAACAAAGAACCTGGGCTTGCAGGCGAGGCAGCAGAAACTGGGGTGACTCAGACGATTTACTGTTGAGCGGTGAGTAGACACATATATAAGGGTTTGTTTTGTTTTCTATGAGCCTGCCTGATTGCTTTCAAAGTTATCATGATCTCTTTTGGAAGGTGACAGAGACTTTGTACAAGACCAGTTTCACCCTGCTTTGGGTTCTACCTTACAGAAGTTCTTCTTCTCCCATCGTGCTCCAAGTGCCATCAAATCAGTCTTTATCTTTAAAAATAAAATTAACGAGGTTCCTGAATGTGCCTAACTGTTTATACTTTGGGACCAATCATGTAAGAAAAAGAATTGTTTTATAAAAAAGAAATGGCCCATTTAGGTCCAGCTTCATATTTGTCCAGAGCTGTTTTATAACTCTTCACCATGTTTAAAAGGCTGGAATGAAAATAATTTTATCCCTTTGTCTCTTAAATGTCACCATTGTGCCAGGATTGGAAAGCCAAACTGACTCCAGATCAAAGCAAAACTGGCTATATTTGTCTCATTCCAACAATGTGAGCTGAAGAGTCTGTAAACAGAACCCAGGGTGAAAAGTTGATCAGATTTGGATGACTCTAAAACTTTTGCATTCCCTTTTGGTCAAACATAGCACCAAGAATCCCCTTAAGATATATATATGCTGCTGCTGCTGCGTCGCTTCAGTCGTGTCCGACTCTGTGCGACCCCATAGACGGCAGCCCACCAGGCTCCTCTGTCCATGGGATTCTCCAGGCAAGAACACTAGAGTGGGTTGCCATTTCCTTCTTCAATGCATGAAAGTGAAATGTGAGTGAAGTTGCTCAGTAATGTCCGACTCTTAGTGACCCCATGGACTGCAGCCTACCAGGCTCCTCCATCCATGGGATTTTCCAGGCAAGATATATATATATATCCCCTTAAGATATATATATATATATATATATATATATATATATTGAAGCCTTGTTTAACAAAAACAGTCAATATGAAGTAGTTAGTTACTGAGTTAGCATCAGCAAAAAGTTTGATGTTCAAATGGATACTTCCCACCGCTGCCCCCCCTCCACTAAATGCTGTCTTCTCCTAAGAGCCACACAGTTCAGGGGTAGATAGAGCTCTTTCTTCTATCAAATGAAATTTTGTATGTCAGAATTAGGAAGGCCCAGATATAGATGGACGTTGTTTAAAGAATACCAAGCTCTGCAAATGCTACAGCCCGAGGGTGTTGTCTGTGCCTGTTTCCTTTGTGTTTGCTCTGCAAAGCATTGAGGAAGGCAGTTTGTAGATCTGGACTTCCAGCCTGGCAAGAAATCCGAGCTTTATTCTAGAAGGATGGAACATTATACCCCAAAGAAGAAGTCTGTCCCCGTTGGTGTGTAGCATGTATAATTGTTTGCCCAAGGCCTTTATCTACCTATAAGCAAATAATCTATTTGGTTGGTTTTACATACCCCTTTGAAGTGGTTGACTTAGAATGGATAGGCTGCTAGCAAATTAAACCTGAACCTTCCCTGAGTAAGTGCTTAGGTTTTATAAAGGCAAAATCACATCTCTATACTTCATCCCTTTAACCTGCTATTAAGTGTGCTACCAGTGGGACCGGTAGTACATTCATGAATCCAGGGGATGCTGAGCAGTCTAAATTCCCTCTATAGGAACAATGTTAGGACTGCAGGGTGACCAGTAGGTGACTATCAGGTCATTTCTTTTAAGGGGGTTTTAAAAACCCATTACCCTAAGAATAAAGATTATGCAAAGTAGTCCATCTTTTCAAAGTTTCTTTTTTTTTTAATTTATTTATTTTTTTAAATTTTATTTTATTTTTAAACTTTACATAATTGTATTAGTTTTGCCAAATATCAAAATGAATCCGCCACAGGTATACATGTGTTCCCCATCCTGAACCCTCCTCCCTCCTCCCTCCCCATACCATCTGGGATATGATTCTTTGATTCACCTGGCTAGAAAATATTCTAGTGGAAAGCCCAAAGCCCCTGGACACTGGCCACAAGAAACAGGATATTAAATATTTTACAGGATGATGAAATTCAGTGTTTTTCCCTTCTTCTATGTTCATGAATGAATGGTTCTGTAGCTATTAATTATTCCCTTGGGACTCGCTCAGAGTGGACTAGATATTTTACAGGAAACTGCAGAAAGTAAAATAACTTCAGGTTTTCCTCAGAAAGACTCTAAATTTTAGAGTCTAAAATATATATTCAGTAGTCATTGCTGCATGAGGGTATAGAGAAAATGGGTATAAAATGAACTTGTTCTATTAAAATTCTCAAATTCTCATTATCAAAATATATTCATGAAGCTATAACACCAGGATACAGTTTAGATTTTTTTTTTAACAGAAAAAATTATTATTCCAAGAATGGTGTTTGATAAAGCAATTCACCCTTCAGCACCAGAGTTTGGGGAGAGTGGGGGAACTGATATTTAATTTTGAAAGGGTTTCTTATTTGCATTTCTAAATTAATAAATGGATTTATCTTCATGGGAAGACAATGCTATTTATAGGACAGAGTTAACTTTGAATTTTAAGTTAATATGATTTCTTATTTTTCAGTGTACTTAACCAATCATTCCTCGGCATTTGTTATATACTCTGGATCTTTGTCTGCTATACTATTTAACTCCATCAAATGTCACCTAGCCTCTCTAATTGAGATTTTAAAAGTTTCTTATGTCTATAATAGTGCTGAAATTTTACAAAGAATTCAGTATGAATGACTCTTCCAAATTTGCAAAGATTTATTAACACCTAATGGAGTAGGAAGTAGCAACCCAGTCCAGTATTCTTGCCTGGAAAATTCCATGGTCAGAGGAGCCTGACAGGCAATAGTCCAGGGCTTGCAAAGAGTCGGACATGACTGAGAGACTGAACACACACATACACACACACACATACACACACATTAACACCTAACATGTTGCTGAGTAAAGTATGAGTTGGAATAAAGCCACGTTTTATTTCAGTGTAATCATATGGCTAGACAATTTATAAGATGTATTCACTCAACAAACCTTTATGAATGCTAACTTTGTGTTCAGTACTTTGCTAGAGGGTGAAGATATTACTCTGAAACCAAAAATCTGATTATCTGGTCAGGAGTCCCTTTGCACAATTGCTTGTCAGCCATATTGACACATACTGTAATGAATCACATATTTTAATCATAACATTTGTCCAACTTCCAAACACCAAATCAATACAGAATATGTTTACTAGTGGGGAGTCCTGCTTTTCCATAATCTCAGACATTGTTCAAGATTCATTCTCCCTTCCTTTGAGAAGATTGCTGCTGGTGGTGCTTAAAACCTCAAGGTTCAGTAGTCTGAGAGTCTGTATGTATTCAGAAAACCTTTAAAGTGTATTTTTTAAAGTTAAGGAGTACAATAGATTCTCTATACCTAAAGATATGTAACTACTGTTCTCCTATAAATGCTACTTATTTTATTTTTTCCTTTTCTGTTCAATAAGACTTTTATGACATCATTCCATATCATAATTGCATGTTGTTATTACATGCCTACAAATATTTACACTAATTATGTAATGAGCCATAATTGCACTAATACATGATAATGGGCTAAAATCAGTGTAAATAAACAAGGAAATTCGCACAACCAAAAGAGCAGGGCGTTGAAAACCATTAGTATTCTAAGAGCAACATCTTTTTATCTTTGACCCCTAGAAGAAGAATGTACATGGAGAAGGATGAATGTTTCTGTTTCCAAATATTTAACAGCTCTGTAAGCTATAGATTTAGATGAATATACTAGCATTCTAGCACACTGAAACTGACCCTCTCTTTGTTGTATCTTCTTATCTCTCACCTGCCCTTCCATTGCCTTGTTTCCCATTTATAGGAGTTATATCCTAGATGTGTTTATAGAATCAGGTAAATGATCAGTCAGTGCAAGGAAACTGAAGGAAATTCACATTCAAAGGAAAGAAAATGAATTCTATTTTCTTTTCGTGTCTCAGTGGATGTTAAATTATATGCATAAGTTAGGATCTAGAGGCAGAGGACTCAGAGTTACTTCTTGAATTTCCATATGAGATCCAGGACTTCAGGCATGTTTGCCAGGTTGAATACAGTCATTCTGCACTTTCCCCCGCTCTGGAATCTTGATAGCAAATCCACCTTCCTGTGATCACAGTTGCAGTGTAAGTGGAAGAACAGGGAACCTGACATAAAATAAAAAATCACCTAGGTTGCTTTATACTCTCACTTAATCCATTCGTTCATACATTTTTGTTTTCATGAACATGTTTTGAAGTCCCTACTATGTAGCAGGTAGTAAGCATGTAGGTGGCACTAGATTTGCAAAGGTGAGGAGTGCAGCCTCATCTTTAAATAGCTCCAGGTCTACTGAAGGAGACAGAGAAGTGATAATGTAATGGTGTATGCCTACATTTGAAATGTGTGTATGAAATCATGAGATTGAGAAAGAACTCTTTAAATTGAGGCTTGAAGGATGAATGGGAGTTTGCTTGGTAAGTTAGTTCCTAGTCTTTCCCCAAAACCAGGTAGCATTGATTCAAGAAAGGCAGCCTCCTCAGAAAAGCAGCTTTTACCTCCCTGATGTCAATTTGAGGGAATAGGGTTGGACAAATTGGAGAAACAATCCTTTTAATTGAGTATCGCTAACTTCAGTGTTTGATTGTCACCATAGAATTATCACTCTTTGAATCCCTGTGTGCCCAAACAGATCCTCCTCCAACTGTACAGGTTAGGCCCAGCTCCTCTGAGGAACAGCCTTTACCAAACAAAACCAGAGCCCACCTAAGCAATGAGGCGAGACGGCCATACTGTAGTCCTCATTGGAAAATACAAACATGACCAGATATGGGAACACAGAGAAGCGGGAAGTCACCAGCCCGGTGAGCCTATCAGCTCCAGCACTGAACTGGGCCTCAAGGTAAACAAAAGACCCAGTTTTAAAATGAAAAAGTACAGCCAGGGAAATTTATTCCTTATAAGGGAAAAATAAAGTCAGCATTTTTATATGTTGTTAAAAGAAAAAAAACTGTTAGGGATAAACTTTGTGGAAAAGTGCTGAAGTAGTCTAGTTTGGAAAATGGACACCTTATAAATATGTCAATTACACGATATACCTGATTACTATTGAGTAAACGTTCACTGTAACATCTATATTATTTGTTTATCTCTAATTTGTTCATTGTCCTGTTTTCTGTATCTTATCACCATATTTTGGCTTAAACTATTTCCTTTTGTCTACTGACCCTTTAGAGATTCTGGTTTTTCAGTTTCACATTTGTCTTCCCCATTTTCTCTCCAACGATGTGAGTTTAAATATTGGTCTACTTTCATTGTTCTATTAACAGATACCAGAGAATGTTAGATTGATCAGAACAACAGCCGTTATATAATCTTTCTATAATTTTCATGCACAAATAATTTCAAGGAGATTGATCTCAAGTATTTTCTTCCTTCCTTCCTGTCTGCACAGTAACCTCGTGCCAAGGTTCTTGTGTTATTTTCTTTACCATTGAGCCCTTTGATGGTCTCTTGTGAGTGGCCCAAATAAGTGACAGCACGAAGAACAATTATAAGAGTAACTTTTAATTTCATTGCTTAAGAAACGGTAGCTTTCCAGCCATTGTGACTGCATGCTCCCAGGCTGAGGTAGTAGGTTGTATAGTTTAGAATTACATCAAGGGAGATAACTGTACAGCCTCCTAGCTTTCCTTGGGTCTTGCACAAAGCAACATGCCAAGAATGATCATGGTTCCTCCAGGCCTTTTTTCCCCCCTGGGAAAGCCTATTAAAGGTAAGATTGGGTAGTTGTTTTATTGGTATTTTAGAATTCATGTTTCATTTAATTCTTATACCCATGCTACATTTTCATGTTTTACTTCTTTGGGTTGGATTTTGTTTTACCAAAAACATGAGACTTTGAGAGATTCAGATGATCAGTTATCCATTGTCAAAAGATTGCTGAATAACAACAAAATCTCAGTAGCATATAACAATAAATATATACTTCACTCATAAGTCCATGAATGCATGACTGAGAATGGGAAGTTTTTCTGGTCTTGGTTGTTCTCATTTACTCCGGCTGTCAGATGTAGAATGGGTTACTAGAATGACCAGGACAATTTGGATCTATTCCATGTGTCACATACTCCAACAGGCTGGTCCCAGCACATTCTCATGGTGGAGGAAGAGGAGCAAAAACAATAACAGGCCAAATGACTTAAATATTTTTTAAAGCAAGCTTATGCCTGCTTTATGCTTACTAATAATTCATTGGCCAAAAGAAGTCACATGACCAGGCATGGCAACAGAGTTTGATGGTAAAGGGCATGAACTCAGAAAGGCATGACAGATCAGACTGTTTTTGCAATCACATTCTACTTTCTTGAGTTTCACCAAATCGAAAGCAACCATGTATCCTCCATCTTAGAAAGCTCCCAAGACCAAGAACCATGTTTGTGAATTTACACTTTGGATTTTAGGTGAAGCCGATCTTTGACTGAATGCTGTTTATATCCCTGTTCATTATTGTGATATCCTGCACCCAACTTCCCTGGGGAAAATACCAAGAGACTGAGATGGCAGTAGTGTGGATAGATTGTATCAGCATACAAGGCTTTGTCATTTCATGGTGATAACTAATGAACAGTGGAGATTTTGCCCGATTTAGACTGACCTCATACAACCTTCCCTGGTAGCTCAGACAGTAAAGCATCTGTCTACAATGCGGGAGACCCGGATTCGATCCCTGGGTCGGGAAGATCCTCTGGAGAAGGAAATGGCAACCCACTCCAGTATTCTTGCCTGGAATATCCCATGGACTGAGGAGCCTGGTAGGCTGCAGTCCATGGGGTTGCAAAGAGTCAGACACAACTGAGCAATTAACATTTTCATACAACTTACACAGCATATGAGCAGCACTATAACTCAGTATTTTGGCTGAAGTTGTTTGCTCCAAGTTTAGATAGTTCTCAGTAGAAAATGCAGAAAGGTGATCAGAAAGTGATAATGAGGTTATTCTATTCATTTTACTATTTTCTGACACTTAAATACATAACACGTGTAGAAGAGAATGGTTTTGCTATCTAACTATAGCTCTCTCTTCACTACCACCTCCTGCTGCTACGTTTTTAAAAGATGTGATCACTGGGTCACCATTTTAATCCCATGCTCACGTATTTTCATGGTGAATCATAGTGAATGTGACATCACTAACAGGTCAAGGATAACTAGTCCCAGTTTGATGATGAAGCACAGCAAAAGGTCCATTGTTATTAGGCCACCGTGTAGGTCTATAGCAGAAATAGGAGCAAGACCCTCAGGCTTATGTATGGTCTTCATTTCTTAGCCAGTTCATCCATCCTTTAGAAGAGCCTGTGGCCTTGCTCTGGAAGACACTGTCATTACTTTGTCACACTTATTATGAGTTTGACGGGAAACACAGTTACTACCTGTGTCTGAGTTGGCTAAGAGTTTGTATATTAAACATCTGTAGCCACTTGACATATAAGGACCTACTTAGTATTGTTTATACATTTATAAAGCTTTTTTTTTTTTAATCAAATTACCTTCCCCTACAAGACCATAATGTCCTCTCCTTTGCTGTGGCGTAAACTTGAGTGATTTGACACAGCCATAGTTTCCAAAGGCCAAGTAGTGCTTGGGGTCTTGTTTCTGAAAACAGACTAACTTTCATTATGGTTGAATTTCTCCTGACTTTGTAATAAGGTTACATCCACCAGAGTTCAAATCATGTCATCTTTGCTTTCAGAATGACTGTGGTATCTAGAAGGTCAGCCAGTAGCTCATGGTAGGACAAAGAGTTTGGGAACTGTGTGGAAAATAAATTATGGAGGCTACTTTAGATGTAACTTAGTCTCCTCAGTAATACATGGGTAAAGTATTCTTCAAAATGATTTCATTCCTTATCTTCATCTTTGGTGAGTATGGGTTCTGTTTCCTCAGGGAAACTCTTCACTGAATTTTATATCTGAAAGTCATTCTTAGTCCCAGAAATCCTAAGTACACAATTAATGCAATAATCATAGCTTGTCTTCTGAGAATTAATCTTGGGATTTAAGAAGAAAAAAAATTGGTGCAGCATGCTATACTTTTTAATACTCTCAAAAATTATAATATCTATAATGGTGATGTGAATGCTATTTTAACTTTTCAAAATCTAGTGATTTAGTGCAGCTATTTTCTAGCACGCTGATAAGTTTCAAAGCATAGATGTGTTACTGGCAACTTGACCATCTTCATCAACAAGAAATGTTTTGCTGGCACAATTTAAGGAGACTCTGACAGTATGCCGAATTTATAAACTTTCCTGAAGACATGTCACCTGTATTTCTTTATTTGCACATATCAGATTCTTTTTGACTTGGTTTATCAGTAGAAGCATTTAACTAGGATGTGATAACACAGTCAATCCCTTCTGGTACTGGGTGATTATACATTTCCAAAGTCATTTATATAGGTGATTATACAGTTCCAAAGTTTGTCAGGACAAACACTAGCCTTCTCCAAGTTGGTTTTGGCTCATGTCTTCACTGAGCGTTTCTGGAAGACCCAGGGAAGACTAAGTAAACCAAGTTTTTGTTAATTCAGTCAATATATATTGGTTTGCTAAAGAGTTCCTTTGTGTTTTTACATATGATATTGACATCTTAACGAAATTTTGAGCCAACCCAATATTTTCTAACTATTTAGTGCAAGTTTGGACTGCAAATAGAATAATACCCTACCTCATTACTATTCTGGTCCCACTATTTCCCCTACATCTCTTGCCCTCCAAATTCTAACTCTCCCACAGCACTTGAGTTTCTGTTCTGAGAGAGACTGACCTTTGATGATCTTTAATAGTTTCTTTCTCTAATAGTTGTTCTTCTAAGTTCTATTGAACACTTCCTTTAAATAGCATTTATCAAACTTTAATTACTGTAAACCCCTCAGGGATCTTGTTAAAATGCAGATTCTGGTTTAGGAGTTCTGAACAGGGCCTGAAATGTGGCATTCCTACCGACTCTCAAGTGAGGCTGGTGCCGTTGGTGTGTGGAGCACACTTAACTGGGTAGCAAAGTTTTACATAATCAAATGTTTCTAAATTCCAAGATGGTCAGACACTTAGGCTGAAGGAAAAACATTTGGAGACAGCTTCGCATCTTTAGATAAGTACTACAGATTTCCTCTTTAATTGCAATTGCACAGTTTATCTTTTACAAATGTTTTAGTTTCTTTCACTAATATAGAACCCTAAGATGCCACATTATGAAAGTTGCATTTTAGAAACAAGGACCTTAAAAAAATTAAAAAAAAAAGAAACAAGGACCTTGTGACATTGAGTTTAGTCCTAAGATCTTCATATGACCCTGATTATTCATTCAGTATACACATCCTCAATTAGAGCCTGTAAAGAGAATCCACTGGGGGCATGAGTGCTGGTACCAAACCTGGTTTTGCCCTACTCAAGTAATTTAAGCCTCCTGAACATCAGTGCCCAGTTACGTAAATCCCTGGACTAGAACTGGTCTATTCTGAGGGACTTTTCAAAGGAGTATTCTGCAATTCTGTGACTGTCATTCAAAAATGGTAGATGGCAGTGGCTAGAATTTTACTTCTTAGCCTCCGTATTCTCCTGCCTTATAACATAAAGGTGGAAATTTCCACTTCTATGTCTGTACTGTCAAAGGGACATGAGCAGAATAGTAAGAAACAATTTGCAGTAGTGGTTACCACACCAACCTGCTAACACAGAAAGCCACATTAAGGCAATGGAAAAAAACAGCCGAAGAAAACAGTAAATATTAATTCCCTTGTTCCTTCCATGGTTTGTAGATCATTAAGATAATAAAGAAAAGTAAATTAATTTCTGCCTAGTTAATGTCTGTGAACAGGGTTAAAAACACTGAATATCATTAGAGATCATCTCAGTGGTAAGCGAGAGGGGACTATGTCGGGCATGTGAAATTCACCACCTCCTTCCCTGGTTCCTGTTTGAGCTCTTCCTAAACAAAAATTATGTGCTTCGTGTTCCACTGCCAACTGCAGTATGGAGCACACGAGAGCTTCTGTGGCCCTTCTCAACCCTTTTACATCAGTCACAGAACACCCACTGTTCTGTGCTAATGCAAAATGCAATACCGTGTAGCATCAGGACATCTCTGAGTCAAGAGGTTAACGGAAAACACATCTCCCATTGTGTTCCTGCAGCTCTGATACTGTTAATGGTGAAAACACCATGGAGACAAATAGATCTCTCTTTATTCAGGAAGCTTTGAGTGAAGAGAAAATATATATGACATCTTTACAACATGAGAGCCCTCTCTATATGGTGCATTAAGGAAGGATGGGGGAGGGGAGAGGTTCACGTAACATCATGCTTGATAAAGCTTGAATCTTGTCTAGGGGGAGTTTTCTGTTGCCTTCATTTTCATTCTGTTGCTCTAATATTAATCAATTCTTCCAGTTATGGCAGGGGGTGTGGGGGAGTGAGATTTAATCTTTCAAGGTACAAATTTAGAGAAAGGGGACTCTTTGGATAAGTATAGTGGAAGCCTTTATGGAGTATCTTCTAAAATGTGTCAGGAAGAGATGTGTGATGGCATAACTCCCTTTCTCATCCTACTCTTATATATCTTCCCTTTCTCTGTTGTGCGCTTCCATGCTTCCAGATAGAGATTATGGACCAATATACTTGTGACAGGGAACCAAGGCAAAAAAAAAACCACCCCAAAACCCACATTATAATTACTCTGAGATTTTTAGTTAAAAATTACCTGAAAGTAGACTGAATGTTTTATATGGCCATATAAAGATCAGTGTGATCTTATTATCCATTCACTTGAGAATGTCCCTTGGGAAAATCTTAGTCAGGGTTACTTCTTGTTCCTATAGAACTTTAGAAAGAAGTTTGTTTTATAGTTTATGAATTGTGATCAGAAGCTAAAATTGAGGTGTCTGTTCTTTAGGACCTAAAAGACTTTTCAGTCTGTAGTTAAAAATTCTGGGACAAGAATCTATTTTGGGAGGGTATCTGCACAGGTTTGCTGCTAAGTCACTTCAGTCGTGTCCGACTCTGTGCGACCCCATAGATGGCAGCCAACCAGGCTCTCCCGTCCCTGGGATTCTCCAGGCAAGAACACTGGAGTGGGTTGCCATTTCCTTCTCCAATGCATGAAAGTGAAAAGTGAAAGTGAAGTTGCTCAGTCGTGTCTTGACTCTTAGTGACCCCATGGACTGCAGCCTACCAGGCTCCTCCATCCATGGGATTTTCCAGGCAACAGTACCGGAGTGGGGTACCATTGCCTTCTCCGGCACACGTTTAGATGTACCAAGTAATTATCAAAATTTTAATGTTATGTATAGTTTTTGAGGGAGTTCCCTAGTGGCTCAGATGGTAAAGAATCTGCCTGCAGTTCAGGAGACCCAGGTTCAATCCCTGGGTCCTGGGTTAGGAAGATCCCCTGGAGAAGGGAATGGCTACCCACTCCATTATTCTTGCCTGGAGAATCCCATGAGCAGAGTAGCCTGGCGGGATACAGTCCATGGGGTTGCAAGGAATTGGACATGACTGAGTGACTAACACACACACATAGTTTTTTAAGCACTTGAAAGATATACATTATTGATTACCACTTGATTCAGTTAGATGACTCCACTGGGAGAGGAAGAGTAAGTATTTGCATCCAGCTTTTGCATTGGACTGGACACTTTTGGGATGTGTTTTCAAGCCAGGCTGCTGTCCTTCAATACTAGTACTCTAATTGTTGATTCTTTTGTATCAGGGCAGCCAAATTTCATGTATAAAAGTTCATCAAGTCTGGGAAACAAGAAAAGAACTTTCAGAATGGCTCATTGTTTAATGAATAAGGCCCCAAGTGTTCTGTGGTTGCTGTTTTAAAATTTGAGGAAATGTATAGAATCCAAATCATAACTTGAATGCCAAATTGGAGCAGATCATGCTCAGTTGTGAGGCTGCAGGGTTATAGCAAACTGTTGCTGTTCAGCTGCTAATAAGCAACTTCCAAGCATAAATGGGACACTCGTGTTGTGTGTTCTGAATCCCCTAAAGGGTTCTTCGTTAATCTATTTGTAGCTTTTTGTTATTGAGTAATGAAGTGCTGCTAATACACTGGAATCTGTATGCAAAACACATTAAATCAAGCATAATTCAAAGACTGAATAGAAAGGTGCAGAGTGAACTTATGGGAATTAAACTTTGTGGGGTGAGGTGGGGTGGGCTGGGGTAGGGAGAGTAAACTTTCTATTACCTTTCATGACCTCCAAGAAGCAGTTTTCTGGTTAACCAGTATAGTTTTGGGGACTTCCCTGGTGGCTTGGATGATAAAGAATCCACAGGCAATGCAGGAGATCCAGGCTCAATCCCTGGGTCAGGAAGATCCCCTGGAGAAGGGAACGGCAATCCATTCCAGTATTCTTGCCCAGAGAATCCCATGGAAAGAGGAGTCTGGCAGGCTACAGTACGTGAGATCGCAAAGAGTCAGACACGACTGAGTGACTAACACACACACAATATAGTTTTCAACAAAGTCGCCATATATGAGGTTCATGAATGACCAAATTAAAAAATAAAGATTATATTCTGCGTAAGGCTAAGGTTGTTCTAAATATGATATTCTTGAAGATTTATAAGTTATTTAGAATTCAGTATGCTTCAAGACCACCATTATCTTGTATAGTTATTTAATAGTTGATGTGTAGAAGTGCCAATTACAGGCCTCACATTGGCAGAATACTGGTTAAATTAGATTTCACCATTTATGTTCCACAGCTTAAGCTGGAAACTTGTGTTAATATTGACTGTGATCTCATCTAATGGAAAAGTGCCAAAATTCTCTGTTGCAAATGAAACGCTCCTCTTAACCAATCTACCACAATTCTTAGTTATGCATACAGCATATACATTATCCTGTGATCTTGGATGGTTCTAAATTTAGCCAGTTCTCGTGGCTAGTCTCTGCCTTGCCAGATGTCCTGTCTACCTTTTTCCATCCTGTTCTGTGGTCTTGGAGGTCGGCCTTCATGGGCTATCGCAACAATCTCTTGCCTTCTGGCTTCAGCGAGTGTTTGCTGAGAGGGGAGCACCAGCAGGAGACCCAGGGGAGCATGCACGTCAGTTTAGTGCACGTCAGCCTAGGTGGCTGATGACTTCCTCTCTTGTCAGTCCTCAGACACCTCGCCATTTCTTTTTAATCTCTCTTAACTCTGCCTGATCTTTGCAAATAATACGTTCACTAACTTCCCTTTGCTTCCCCATCAGTCTGCCATTTTCCTGTCCAGACTCTGATTTTCCAGCTAGGTCTTTACAAGCTAGATAACAGAAATTAGTCCCTCACGTCCCACCCTGCATGGGGCGTGAGGATGGCAGAGTAGATACGTATCTTCTCCATTAATACTATAAGCTCTGAGAGGGCAGGGGCCATGCCTAATGCCCTTTATAATTTGCAGCAGCACCTGGGGGTTGGCCTAGGTGTTAGGGCTTAGCCCGTGGTGCATGCTTAGTGAACACGGAGAGTCTTACTGAGTTCCTCTGGGATCCTTAAATTTGTTATTGGCTTAAAATGGATTGTAAGCTCTTGATGTAGGATGTATACTTCAGAAAGTCAAGGACCACTTTTTTTTCAACATTTTTAGTATACTCTCATGTGATACAAATACTGTACCTACATGAAATAGTAACTCAATAAAAACAGAAGATTTACTCCATGGGTTAGGTTGATTTGTGTTTAGTAGATAAGAAACAATTATGTTTAAAATGTTTAGATCTAATTTTTCTTTTACATTATCATTCCCTACTATTTGTTATTTTTTCCTATTTGTGTTATTTTTTGTATATTTGTTTATATGACTTTTACCTCTTCATTTGTATTGACAGTTTTCTGAAAATAATGTAGGTAGAAGGAACATGCCTGGCGCAGTTAAAATAGGACTTAAGAACTGTGGAGTAAAAAAGAATAGTTAACAGAACCGGTATCTTCACTGTTTCTTTGTAGTTCACATTGCCAGTTTGCTCTTTGACTTTCACCATAATGCCGGACTTCTTCATACTTTGTTTCAAAATTATTCCCAATTCTATGAAGCGTAGCAAATATAGAAATAGAAAGCACTTTGATTCTGAAAGTAATAAGCTGTTATCATATTGTATTCTACTGGATTCACTTCCTACTTTGCTCAAACCAATGTTTTAATATCTAATTGCTCCAAAATGTGTGAAAATAGGAAAAACAGTTTGGAAGAAATTGCCTTTTGACTTCCAAAGAAGGGAAACTGCCTGGTTAGTTCAAAGAGCAGACTCCTCACTGTTCATATTTTGAAAACAAGATCATTTCTTCAACAAACGGAGGGGGTTGAAACACTGTGAACTTAGATTAAGTTAAACTTTGTGTCTCCTTGATAAGTGAAACTGTTTAATGATAATTTTATTAGTCCACTTGGGAAGTGACCAAAGCACTGTTAGATAAGTTAAAACCAAAAAAACCACGGAAAATACTTTTGCCAACTGTTTCTTCTTGGGCTCTTGGCAAAGATCAACAATTACGTTCCCTATCTAGGGACTATCTCTTGTGGGCCAGACCGGATGATCTAATAGGTCTTTATAATCTCTAAATACTGTGACTTTTATCCCCAAGTGAACTACATAGTTTATTTACATAGAAACACACTCACAGGCTTAAGGAAATGCAGTATGACTAATGGTAAGAAAAGTGAGCCAGGATGACTTAAGTGACTTTTTTTTCTAAATAGGATAAGTAAATTAAAATCATAGACGTCCTCTCTAGTTCTCTTCCAGCATCTCAATATGTAGATCTTAGATGTCAGAATTTCCCAGTAGTGAGTGAGTTTCATACCACCAGCAAGTTATAAACATGTTTGCCTGTTAAGTCAGCAAACCTTTGCTGTGCTGATCCAGAAAGCTCTTCAGTGGAGATTTGGTTTAATTGTTTTAATTTCACATTCTGTTCTGGGCACATGGGAAATTAGAAATGTTGGGAATGATAGGAAAATAAAAATTTCTAGAAAAATATGAGCATTATAAAGAAAGCATATTCACTGTTCATTTCAACATTATTAAGAATGTGTTTTTGTAGCCTTGGGCTACATTTATCTAGACAAATGATGCATTGGGAGGAATCTTATTATTAATAAAAAAAATTGTTTCCTCAGGACTTTGTTGGCAAAGAGAACATTTTTGAGGTCTCTTTTCTTTCTCTATGTTATACAAATATTTTATGCTTTCTCCATAAGGTAATACTGTGAATAGTGTATCTGGAACTAAAAGTCAAAATTTTTGTTCTTGATGCTTTTTAATTTTTTAACCAAATCTTCTCCATACTTGACATTGGCCCTCCTTAAAAATAATTATAGGGACAGTCAAGAGATCTTATTTCCAGAAGGCCTAGAGTTTCTCAGCTGATTTCTTGCCAACTCACTCTGGAATACACAGGGTAGAAGAATGTGGTTAAGATACACCAATTGAGCAGGCAGATAATAAAATCCTAAGATTACCCATAGATTGTGTTCATGAGACAACTGGACAAATTTCAGGGTGATCTTTATTTTCAGAGGTGGTGTCTGGATGCTGATCCTTTCTGATGAAAATAGTGTGAATGAGGAATTCTCTCTGGGGACTTGATCAGTGAGACATCCATTCTATTGTGCTTTCTGCTTTCAGAGCCCTGAAGTATTTGGAAATCCCTTCTATTTCAGCCCTGAGGAGTGGGGCCGTATAAATATCACACTTTGTTTTCTGACGCCCTGTGGCTTATTGCACAATTATGTTATTCATCCATAAACTAAAGCCTTTCTTAAAAGATGGTTATTTCCCCACAGGTTCCCTTATAGTATATGCTGAAAGCCCCAATAAGTCACTCCCAGTCACCTCTGTTATGAGAAGACAGTTCTCATGGTCATTTCCCATATGGGGTGAAGCATGATTTCTCATCCTGCAGTCTCACGGTTTAAGTGAGAATACCACCCTCATGGATATAGCTCATTTTACTAATTTATCTCAGTTTAGGTTCTCATCAGGGCTTCCCTGGTGGCTCAGATGGTGAAGAATCTGCCTGCAAGGCAGGAGACCTAGGTTTGATCCCTGGGTCAGGAAGATCCCCTGGAGAAGGGAATGGTTACCCATTCCAGCATTCTTGCCTGGAGATTTCCTAAATTCTAAGCGAAGCTGAAGCTCCAATACTTTGGCCACCTGATGAGAGCAGCAGACTCATTGGAAAAGACCCTGGGAAAGGTTGAAGGCAAAAGAAGGTGGCCAAGGAGGAGATACTGGGTAGCATCACCAATTCAACGGACATGAACTTGAGCAAACTCCGGGAGATAGTGAGGGAAAAGGAGGCCTGGTGTGTTGCAGTCCACGTGGTTGCAAACAACAAAGTATCTCATCACATATTCTACCTATGATTTATCTTTGTTCTCAGTTACTTTCATAGCTTATGCTTTGAAATGATCCTATAACTTAGATCCTAAAACTATTCCTTGTCTAGGGCTTACTCATGGTTGAGGATACCTTTGTTTTTCTGGTTTATGTCTTCCCAAGTCAAGCTGGAAGGTCACCGCCTGTTTCTGTTTCCCTCTCACCTCCCTCAGGCAGCCCTTTCTTCTGTGTTCACGTAATACTTTGTTCAAACAGCTGCCCCATCATATGATGTGAATGTTACACATGTCTGTTTTACTGATGGTTTTTGTGAATTCTTTGATGGAATGGACACCATTTTAATCATCCTTCTCTTCCCAGGCTGACACATAATAGTTATTTAATAAGTGTTGGTTCAGTTGAATCACATTTTCTTTCAATAAACAATTTTTGACAGGTCTGTGATTTAGGAAATATTAAGCTCAGATAACCCACCTTTGTATACCCCACACTTAAGTTCTGTATTATAGTATTCTGTAACATCTAGAGAATTTTTTCCTTTCATTCTGCTATTGTTTCAGCGCACAAAATTGAATCAGAAATAGGGTCAATAGCCAAGTCAAAATAGGGTGCCATCGAATCTTGGCTTTTAAAAAGTTTTCCTCAGGATGTTGGGAGTTTCTAGAAATTAAAGGGTTTATTAAGCTACAAGAGCAAGAATAAGCCCCAAGAGAAGTATTTGCATGCTTATCAGAACAAAATTGACTAAGTTTCATCACTTAATTTTTATTTCACAGTAATCTCACGCAATTTCCCTGCAATGGGACAAAAGCACTAGGGAAGTCGTCTCCCTTGATATTGTACCCTTTTCTGCATTGCTCACTGAGTGTAGGTAGAACTACCATGGTCATGAAGATGATGGATGGTTGTCTTTGATGTTACTAAGCTTCCACCGTTGTTGTAGCTTCCTACAGAGTTACATTTCTAGTAGAGTTTTTGAAGTATTTTTTAACTAAGGAATATATTTTATGATTCTGGTGGTGGCGATGGTAATTTGTTTCATTAGTATTCATGATGCAAGCAGAATAGACACTAAACACTAAGTTACTTTTTACACTTAATCAAAATTTTAAAATCCTTCAAATGAAGTAATGTACCATTACAATAATATCTATTCAATTTAAGAATTCATTGAATATACTTAGTCTTCTGTTATCTTTTACTTTTTAATCCCAGGAATGAAATAAATCTTGCTATCTAGAAGGATTTCAATACAACTGTACCTAAAGAGTTGATGTTACAATAATTAATCACTCATCAATTTCTCCAATTTTATCAAATGACTGTTAACTTACTACTGTTTTGTTTGCTTTTTCCCTATGTCTATCTCAGGTTTTAATCTATCAATAATATGAGCTGCTAACAGTATTTTTAGTCTTCTCTGTTATACATAGATCATATTATATACACATATATACTTTATGTATATTTTGTCCATACCCATATTAGGCATGTATATATACTTTATATATATATATATATGTTATCTATCTATATATATATATACATAAAGTAGTTTACTGAGCATTTGTATTAGGTGTTGTGATGAATGCAAGATAGCTATATTTCCTGTCCTCAAAGATCTTGAAATGTAGTGAGGAGAATAAAATAATTACTTAAAAACACAGATGTACTAAGTACAATTGCAGAATGCTTGGTGAGTCAGAGAAAGAGAATATTTCCAAACATTGAAGCAGAGTAGGCTTCATAGAAGAGCCAGGGCTTAAAGAATGGGTAAGATTGTGAGGGATAGAGATTGGGGATAAGGTATTTCTGAGAAAAGGAAAATATAAATAAGGGGCTTGATTAAAGAGAAGAAGGACCTATGTAAGAATGGAAATAGTCCATTCAGGCTTAGACATAGTCTGAAAATGAATTTAATAGAAGAAAAGTCTTTACAAGTAATCTGAAATCAGTTCTTCAAGGGACTTTAATGCCATGTAAAGGTGTTTGGAATTTTGCCAGGTAGCTATAAGGAGCATGTAGGTTGATTAACTGTGTACTTTAAGATGATTAATTAGCTTATAAAGTGGACAGGACAGGATGGGGGGAGACTATTTAAGGACTTATTACCATAGACAGGTGATCTGTGTATCAGTCTGAATTAGAGTATTGGCAATATGTATAGAATGGAGGGACTGTTTGACAGATCCCATCTGTGCAATTGGATTTCAATAGTAGATGAATAAGGATGGTAAAGATTTGTTGAAGGTTGATTGAGTAAATTAATTTATTTTGGATTTTAACAGTATCTTGTGAATGTTTGCAGAAATACTTGGCAGACCAAGAATGGAAGTAAAAGAAACAAATGGTGATTACTCAAGGTCATGATTTGGAAAATTAAAAGATGTAAAAGGTCGAAAGATAATATGTCTTGGGGTGCTAGTGAAAACATCATTAAAATGACTTCACAAGTGTTACTGAATTAAGTACAGCTAGATAGGGTTTCCCTCATAGCTCAGTTGGTAAAGAATCCGGCTGTAATGCAGGAGACCCCAGTTCAATTCCTGGGTCAGGAAAGGCCGCTGGAGAAGGGATAGGCTACCCACTCCAGCATTCTTGGGCTTCCCTGGTGGCTCAGACGGTAAAGAATCTGCCTGTAATGCAGGAGACCTGGGTTCGATCCCTAAGTCGAGAAGATCCCCTGGAGAAGGGAAAGGCTACCCACTCCAGTATTCTGGCCTGGAGAATTCCATGGACTCTACTATACAGTCCATGGGGTTGCACAGAGTCAGACACGACTGAGCAACTTTCACTTCACTTCACTTCAGATAGGACTGATTGTCTTGGGGGATATGTTGAAATTTTGGAGTTTCTATGTCACAAATTGAAATTGAATAGATTCACTAGAAGTGAGGAGTGGATGTGTGAAAATTAAGAGAGGCTTTCCTGACGTTGAGACTGTTCCAGATTTTGATGAACTTCAGGTTGTGGCCAGGTGTACTGATGACTAAAATGAAAAGAAAATCAGTTTCATTGGACTTGGTGAGGCCAAGGCACCGAGAAGACCCTCAATGTAGCCAGGGTGGGGAAAAAAAGGCCATAAACTGAGATAGAACTAATTATAGAATTAAAGTGCCCCAAACTGGATGAACATTCAGAGACAAATGTCCATTCGTATTCATAGTTTCCTCTCTAAGAAAAGTGTGATACTATAATTGGGCAAGTCTTAGTGAAGAAGCCCCACTCTTTCTGCTGGGTTCTAATAAGCGAAGAATTTTCAGTTACTTTCTAATTTTCTGAGAATTCAGTCCACCTTTTGAAATGTAGCTATTGTACTTATTCACTAAAGGCAAGAATATAACTTCACAGTCATTGAACATGTTTAAAGGTAGTCAGTCCTCATTATGAATCCCATATTTGCAAATTCACCCACTGACTAAAACTTATTTACTTGTAAACTCGAATTAACGTTGGTGGTGCTTTTGTGGTCACTTGCAGACATGCGCAAGGCAGCGAAAAATGTGTGTTGCTGGTGTACACTGCCTCCCAGCTGGGGTTGACCAGTACGCCTCTGCCTTCTTGTTGAAGCTCTCGTACTGTGTCCTTTGGGGGATTTATTTATGTATTTTTACTTCAATGAATTTTTTTTTTTTTACCATTTTTTGTTTGCATCTTTGTACATTTTGTTGATGATTTTGCTGTTTAAAATGGCCTCCAGGAGTAATGCTGAAGTGCTGCCAAGTGTTCCTAAGCACAGAAAACCGTGATGCGCCCTATGGAGAAAATATGGGTGTAGATACACTTCATTCACACAAGTTATGGTGCTGTTGGCCATGAAATCAATGTTAGTGAATCAACAATATGTATTAAATAAGATGTCTTCAAACAGAAACATACATAAAACAAGATTATGTGCTGATCAGAGGCCTGTAGGAAACGACCCCTGTATTTCCCCCAGGAGGAATTCTTCAGTATTCCCTAATTTGATATTCTCAGCATCTCTGTAGAAAGTAACTGCTAAACATAATGGAAGTCAACTATGCCTTGTTTCCAGTAAAGATATCCGTCTTAGTTGTTTGGGTCCCCACTCAAGTTCCTTTTGACTCATGGCCATTCCCTCTGAAAAGTGTATGAGCTTTGCATAAACACTATTCTCTTATTATTTGGTTGATGAAACCAAGATATGATCTATTTAAATTGTATTTTGAAGGAATTTTAGACCTATGGACAAGTTGCAAAATAGTACAGTGTTCATCTGGATTCCCCTAATGTTAACATTTCTATAACCACAGTTAGATTATCATAACCAAGAATTTAACATTGTTATAATGCTATTAATACTAGCTTATTACACCATATTAGAATTTCTGTTTTCCTTTAATGCCCGTTTTCTGGTCCAGGCAGCATTCTGGGATTCCACATTGCATTTGGTCTTGTTCCTTGGTCTCTTTCAAACCAGGATAGTTCTTCAGTCTTTCTTTGTCTTCCTTGGCCCCAACATTGTTAAAGAGTACTGCTGCTCAGATATTTTATAGTTTGAATTTTGTGATGTTTTCTCATAATTAGATTGAGGTTATCCAGTTTTGGAAGGATACTACTGAAGAGATGATGACATCATATCGGGGTCAATGACGTCAATATGTTATCTTACTGGTGATGTTAATTTTGATCACTTGGTTAAGGTAGTGTCTTCCATGTTTCTCCACTAGAAAATTACTCTTTTTATCTTTATAATTAATAAGTGGAGGATTGTTTCTATTTTAAAATTTTCTAGAAGAGTGCTTTTCAACCAGTGAGCACAATATTGCTAATCAATTCCATTCTGAGCAGTGATAAGTAGTTGGCATAATTTTTAATGGCATTAGCTGACAGTCTAGTTGGGAAGATAGAAATAGCATACACTAAACAATGTTATATTAATACAAGGAATGATATAGAGAACTACATTGTGGCAAATTATGCAACACAAAATATAAAAACTATAGGATTGATTAAGGAAGACTTCTTGTGGGAAGCAGAAACTCCTAATGTACTCTGAAGAGTGGGTAGGGTTTTTCTAGGTAGAACTTTGTAATTCAGTGAAGTATATTGTGTATTTAGCTCCTTGGGAACTGTGCTAGGATCTGGGAATGCGTAGATAGAAAACAGAATCCTTACCTTTAAAGAGCTCTCAGTCTAATGAGAAGGATGTATGTGTCTATAAGTGGAAGGCAAATGTGATTACTGTGGTATAGTGATGGAAGAGGAGAGGGTTTTACAGGTATGGCAGAGCAATACCACACCTTAGAGATGAAAAGAGCATGACCTTCAGGTTATCAAGCCCAAATCAATGCACTCTTAAGAATGCCAAGAAGTTCCTGTGATGATGTTATTCAATCTGTACTTGAACATTTCTAGTCCCAACAAATTACTTTCTCAAAACATCTTATTCCACTCATTTGTACCTTTTACTTTTTTTTTAAGCTAAAATTTACCTCCTCCAAACTTTCACCAGGGGGTCTAGCTCTTTCCTCTTTTGGCATGAGAGAATATTTCTACTCTCTCTTAGGAGGATAGTCCTTAGAAGTAGACATTGCATCCTTCCTTAATGTCCTTCAGCTCAGTTCAGTCGCTCAGTCATGTCCAACTCTTTGCGACCCCATGAATCGCAGCACGCCAGGCCTCCCTGTCTATCACCATCTCCCGGAGTTCACTCAAACTCATGTCCATCGAGTCGGTGATGCCATCCAGCCATCTCATCCTCTGTCATCCCCTTTTCCTCCTGCCCCCAGTCCCTCCCAGCATCAGAGTCTTTTTCCAAAGAGTCAACTCTTTGCATGAGGTGGCCAAAGTACTGGAGTTTCAGCTTTAGCATCATTCCTTCCAAAGAACACCCAGGGCTGATCTCCTTTAGAATGGACTGATTGGATCTCCTTGCAGTCCAAGGGACTCTCAAGAGTCTTCTCCAACACCACAGTTCAAAAGCATCAATTCTTCGGCACTCAGCTTTCTTCACAGTCCAACTCTCACATCCATACATGACCACAGGAAAAACCATAGCCTTGACTAGATGGACCTTATTTCCAGTTAAATGTGAGTAAATTTATATACAGATCTTTCACAAGTCTTCATGTATTTGTTTGTCAATTGATACGGCAACCAGAATTAAGATATTCTCAGGCTTTATAAGCAATGCTCAACACCATGTAACTAGTCTCTAGACAAAATAATTCAATTAATCCAGCCCAAGTGTGCTTTACTTTGGAGGCAAAACTGTTTGCTTGGCTTGTATTTTCCTTATAAATAATCCCTGCTGCCTTGCTCTCTTCCTCATCCCCTCACCCTCACTCTGATCTCCTCCCTTGTAAATATTTTAGAATAATTATTATATGAAGTCTCCCCTACAAGGTGCAGTTGGGATTTTGAGCCTGGCATTCAAAACTTATTTATTTCTGTCATCCTGTGTGCTCTTCATTTTGACTTCTTGTTGGAGTTCTCTTTGAATGTTAATCTTGTCATCTGGCATGGCTCTCATTTTCCCCCACTTTTGATATCTACAGATTTGATAAGGATAGAATCTATTTTTATCCAAGGCCTTAATAAAGTAAACAAGACAGGTCAAGAACAGAGCTCTCGCGCACGCCGTATATGTCTGGTCCTTTCACAATATAAAAAGCTCCCATTTGCACTGTCATTCAGCCTCCCTGTGTCTCTCTGGAGGGAACTGGCAGGGGAGAGAGCAGGGCCTGCTCTTTGACAGCAATGAGCCTGACCTAAACAGAGCCCAAGGTGGCACATTGGCCAGGTTCTACTTCATGGAAGGCGAGTCACATGGTGACTCCTAAAAGCCAGGAAGAGCCATCCTTGCTAAAGACAGAGATTCTATAATGTTTTACTCCTTATGGAATTTTCACACATGCATGGTCTTGTAGATATGGAACAGCATGAGATAAGTTGCCAATGAAGATTTGGGGGTAGGGAATGACAAAAAAAAAAAGCAGGATTTAAGGCAGAATATTCATGCATTGGAGAAGGAAATGGCAACCCACTCCAGTGTTCTTGCCTGGAGAATCCCAGGGACGGCGGAGCCTAGTGGGCTGCTGTCTATGGGGTCCCACAGAGTCGGACACGACTGAAGTGACTTAGCAGCAGCAGCAGCAGCAGCATTCTGTTAATGGAACTCCAGATGGACCAAAAGGGAAAGAAACTGGAGAACAGGAGGCTAGCAAAGAATGCCAGAGGTACCCAGGAAGTGAGGAGGCAAAGGACTTAGACAAAAACAGTAGTGAAAAGTGAAGAGAAAGGAACAAATCAGAGATATGTGTTCCATAGAAGAGAAATAAAATTTTGTGACTAAAAGTGAGTTTGGGGAGGGAGGAGGAGGGACCGGTAAAAGACAACTGGCACATTTTAATCTGAAAGAATGATGGCTCGGTAGGCAGAAACAAAGCAGCTGGTAAAGGGAATCCTGTTTAGGGTGAGATTGGTTTTTCTTGTGTCTGTGTTTGACTTAATGGTGACGAGAGATGAGTAACATTCATCAGAACCTAAGACTGAAGAGTCATTGTCCACATTAGCATAGAAAGAGGATTTCTGAGGAATTTTATATTCAAGTTAAAACTTAAATGCCCCCTGGCAAGGCAGAACTGTAGGATCACTGCAGCTGGATGCACCTTTAGGTTTCCTGGCACATGGGTGGGTTGTTGTAAAAGTAATACACATTGTTTCTGGTTGATCCAAGGATCTCTTAACCTTACAGATCCATTTGTGATGTTGCAGCTGGTAAATGTGGTTATGAAAATCTTGGAAACAGAGGTTGGCTAGGATAAATGATGTCCAAAATCAGAGAATGAGTCACAGGAATAAAATCCTGGGTTTTTCATTCCTTCACCATCAGCAGATATTCTGACAAAGCTGTCTGCTGCTGCTGCTGCTGCGTTGCTTCAGTCGTGTCTACCTACTTCTAAATGGAACATTCTGCTTGTTTCTTGCAATGAATGCTCAGTTTGTAGTCTCCCTACACCCAGATGCACACACACAAATGAGTGCTCAAGAGAGAATACAAGGATATTAACTTGAAGCCCCATGATAGCCTTTAGAGAAGACCCTGTTATTAAGCTCTTGATGATCATCATCACCAGATATTCATTAAGCACCTGATTATGCCTATGCTAAGGATGTGCACACACTGGGCAAGCAAAAGTCACATGGCTTTACCCATGTAGAGTTCATGTCTGGGCATGTAGACCCTCCATACAAGACGAAGAGAGAAAATAATGTAAAACGGACCAACAAAAACACTCAATGAACAAGGATTCAGTTTATGTTATACTGGAGAAAGGGAAATTGGGCAAGGCATTTTTGGTTAAGCTGATAGGGAACTTCCTCTCTCATCTTCACAAGCTTCCCTTTAATCAGTCTCTTAAAGATTTTGGCTAATCAGATTCTATACTGTGGGGGGGTCTGAAGACCCAAGAGCTAAATATGTTTTACTCTTTGTTCATTTTTATTGTTGGTTCCTATTATTAGACATGAGTATTTTCCTTTTAAGTCCAATATATCATTCTTTTTCTTGTGAGCAAACATTGCCTATTCCTGATATGGCATCAGTGCAGGTGTTCTGATGTCTGGTTCTAACCTTGGATTATCTAGATCAGAGGCCTATCAAACTTTTATCTATAAAGGTCCAGAGAGGAAACATTGTAGACTTTGCTGGCCATATGATCCTTGTTACAACTGAACTCTTTTGTAGTGACAAAGATGCTGTAGACAAGAGAAAACAAATAGGTGTGATGAGGTCCTAATAAACAGGGTCTGTACTGAGTTTAACTCCAGAGCTGTGATTTGCTGATTTAGAAAAGGCAGAGGAACCAGAGGTCAAATTGCCAACATCCGCTGGATCTTCAAAAAAGAGAGTTCCAGAAAAACATCTATTTCTGCTTTATTGACTATGCCAAAGCCTTTGACTGTGTGGATCACAATAAACTGTGGAAAATTCTGAAAGAGATGGGAATACCAGACCACCTGACCTGCCTCTTGAGAAACCTGTATGCTGGTCAGGAAGCAACAGTTAGAACTGGACATGGAACAACAGACTGGTTCTGAATAGGAAAAGGAGTATGTCAAGGCTGTATATTGTCACCCTGCTTATTTAACTTATATGCAGAGTACATCATGAGAAACACTGGACTGGAAGAAGCACAAGCTGGAATCAAGATTTCTGGGAGAAATATCAATAACCTCAGATATGCAGATGGCACCACCCTTATGGCAGAAAGTGAAGAGGAACTCAAAAGCCTCTTGATGAAAGTGAAAGAAGAGAGTGAAAAAGTTGGCTTAAAGCTCAACATTCAGAAAACAAAGATCATGGCATCTGATCCCATCACTTCATGGGAAATAGATGGGGAAACAGTGGAAACAGTGTCAGACTTCATTTTTGGGGGCTCCAAGAGCGACTGAACTGAACTGAACTGAACTGAAAATCACTGCAGATGGTGATTGCAGCCATGAAATTAAAAGACGCTTACTCCTTGGAAGGAAAGTTATGACCAACATAGAGAGCATATTCAAAAGCAGAGACATTACTTTGCCAACAAAGGTCCATCTAGTCAAGGCTATGGTTTTTTCAGAGGTCATGTATGGATGTGAGAGTTGGACTGTGAAGAAAGCTGAACACCAAAGAATTGATGCTTTTGAACTGTGGTGTTGGAGAAGACTCTTGAGAGTCCCTTGGACTGCAAGGAGTTCCAACCAGTTCATCCTAAAGGAGATCAGTCCTGGGTGTTCACTGGAAGGACTGATGCTGAAGCTGAAACTCCAATAGTTTGGCCACCTCATGCGAAGAGTTGACTCATTGGAAAAGACCAGATGCTGGGAGGGATTGGGGGCAGGAGGAGAAGGGGATGACATAGGATGAGATGGCTGGATGGCATCACCAACTCAATGGACATGAGTTTGAGTAAACTCCGGGAGTTGGTGATGGACAGGGAGGCCTGGCAGCTGTGATTCACGGGGTCGCAAAGAGTCGGACACGACTGAGCGACTGAACTGAACTGAACTGACACTAAAAGAAAGAAGTTTATTTGCTAACAAAAATGTGTTAAAAACCAACTCAGAGGGAGGGGCTAATTGAAAGAGTAACAATGAAACATATACATTAACACAGGTAAAATAGACAGCCATTGGGAATTTGGTATATGACACAGGGAGCTCAAACCCTAGAGGTGTGGGGTGGGGTGAGAGGTGGGAATAAAGTTCAAGAGAGAGGAGACCTGTGTATTATGGCTAACTATGGTTAGTTCATGTTGTTGTATGTCAGGAATTAACACAATATTGTAAAGCAATTATCCTCCAATAAAGAAGAAACAAAACAAAACCCAACCCATATCTCCCTATATGTGATGAAAACTTCTTGGCCAGGATGAAGAAATGGCAAAGTTCATCTGAGGTCTTCAGTCACAGCATTTCTCAGCAAATATAACTGCTCTCATCTATAATTTGTCATTTTAGTCAAACCTTCATTATAATTAGTCTTTGAGAGCTTGATTGCATTACCCATTTTGTTTCTGGAAGAAGGGATAACTGTGTTCTGTTTATTAAATGTGCCTGGTTACTTCTTAAAAATGACCTTCTAGAAATTTTCCTAAACATACATTTCTTCTTCTAAGCAGCTATATTAAGGGATCTCCTCCTGACTTGACTTTTTGGGGTCACGTGTGCTTGCTGTACCGATTACTCCCCTTTCCCCTTGAAATCTTCACACTGGGACCACATTTACCCATCGCTTGTTTTTTTTGTTGGTTTATTTCTTATTAGACAATAGTCTACTCTCCACGGACTCCACTGATAGAAAGCAGTGATGTAGACAACCTAGAAACTATGCTGTTTAGTTGCTCAGTTGTGTCTGACTCTTTGTGACCCCATGGACTGTAGCCCGCCAGGCTTTTCTGTCCATAGGATTCTCCAGGCAAGAATACTGGAGTGGGCTGCCATAAATCACTCCAACTTTGGAATGCTTCATATGATTTTTGTGGGTACAGATTTATCCCCTGTAGTTGTATTCTACCCAACCTAATATTAAAATCAACTCTCATTTCTGGATCACCTCATTGACTGAAGTGATAGAAAAGTATGTCTCTGATTAGGAAACTCAGTTGACTTGGGTGGATAATAAGAAATTTGAGTATATGAATAGCCAGATAACAACTGATATGCCAATAAAAATATGTTTAAAAGCCCTACTATTTGTCATGGACATGTAACATCTACTTAAATATTTTTCAGTTCAGTTCATTTCAGTCACTCAGTCGTGTCTGACTCTTTGCCACCCGTGGACTGCAGCACACCAGGCTTCCCTGTCCATCACCAACTCTCAGAGCTTACTCAAATTCATGTTCATCGAGTCGGTGATGCCATCCAACCATCTCATCCTCTGTCGTCCCCTTCTCCTCCTGCCTTCAATCTTTCCCAGCATCAAGGTCTTTTCCAAGGAGTCAGCTCTTCATATCAGGTGGCCAAAGTATTGGAGTTTCAGCTTCAGCATCAGTCCTTCCAATGAATATTCAGGACTGATTTCCTTTAGGATGGACTGGTTGGATCTCCTTGAAGTCCGAGAGACTCTCAAGAGTCTTCTCCAACACCAGAGTTCAAAAGCATCAATTCTTTGGCACTCGGCTTTCTTTATAGTCTGACTCTCACATCTGTTCATGACTACTGCAAAAACCATAGCTTTGACTAGACAGACCTTTGTTGACAAAGTAATGTCTCTGCTTTTTAATATGCTGTCTAGGTTGGTCATAGCTTTTCTTCCAAGGAGATATTTTCATTTGCATTTTTAACCCTTAAGACAACTGTATTGTGGGGATATTATAATCTTCATTCTGAAGATTAGGCTTTGAAAGGTAAAATGACTCCCTGCAGTTCTCATAAGGATAAAGAAAAGGGTTGGAATGTGTGCTCAGTCTTCCAATAATAAATGCTGCAGCCTTTAAACAGCTGCCTCTGGGTCTAGTGAATGGATCCCATGCAATTCAGAAACGTCATTGCCCTCCCCCTTTCTGTTCACTGAGAGGGCATATTTTGCATCTCCTGCATTGGCAGGTGGATTCTTTACCACTAGCACCACCTGGGAAGTCCCAGTATCTGTATCCATAAAACAGCCATGACAATTAAGACAGAACGTCTTCATTATCTCCAAAAGATTCACTGTGCCCCTTGGCAGTCCATCTCTCCTTATGGCTTTGGTTATAGGCAAGGCAAGCACTGATCTGCTTTTTGCTCTATAGCTTAGTTTGTATTTTGTATGCTTTGAATAAATATAATCATACAGTATGTACTCCTCTGTGTTGGTTTCTGTCATTTAGTATAAAGATTTGGAGACTTATCCATGTTGCATGTGTAAATCGTTTGTTCCTTTTTATTGCTGAGTAGTATTTCATGGTAGTATAGATATATCACAATTTGTTTATTCATTCTCCAGTTGATGGATGTTTGGGTTTCCAGTTTGGGGCTGCTCTGAACATGTGTGTGTAAGCCTTGGTGTGGACATATGTTTTTATTTACGTTGGTAAGCCCTACAATTAGAATTTCTGGGTCATATGGTAGATATATATTTAACTTTGTAAGAAAATACCAGTTCTCAGTGGTCTACCATCTTACATTCCCACTAAGTATATATGAGTTCCAATTTCTCCATATTCTTGTCAAAACTTGTTATTGTCAGTCTTTTATTTTTAATTTTACTTATTTTTATGCAATTTTAAAGACTAAATTCCATTTGCAGTTATTATAAAATAGTGGCCATAGTCCCTGTGTTGTGCAGTCCATCCTTGCAGCCCACCTGATGCGGCTGTTCTTATGAGCATGTACCAGCATCTCCTTGTGATTTTAACTTGCATTTCCCTGATGGCTAAGGGCTTTGAACATCTCTTAATATCCTTATTTGTATTATCTTCTGTGAAATGTGTGTTTAAATTTTAATCTTTTTACTAGGTTGTCATCATTATTGGGTTATAAGAAGTCCTTATATATACAAACTAGATACCAACCTGTTGTATTTATTTGTGTGGCAGATATTTCTCTCACTTTATTGTGCACATTTTCATTTTCTTAATGGTACCTTTTACACTTGATCTTAGCCAAAAGGCCGAGAAGCGATTTATTGGTACCTTTTAAAGAGCAAAAGATTTACATTTTGATCAGCTTCAGTGTATTGAATTTTTTATCTTTGTTTTTGTGCCTGACCTTTCTTATCTTTCCTTATCTCCAAAATTTTATTTATTTTTTATATCAAATTCTTTTTAAAAATTTTTTTTATTATTTTTTTTTTTTACTTTACTATATTGTATTGGTTTTGCCATACATCAACATGCATCCGCCACGGGTGTACACGTGTTCCCCATCCTGAACCCCCCTCCCACCTCCCTCCCCATACCATCCCTCTGGGTCATCCCAGTGCACCAGCCCCGAGAGTTTCTCCTATGTTTTTTTTCTAAAAGATTACTGCTCTTAGCTTTCATGTTGTTGTTCAGTTGCTCAGTCACATCTGACTCTTTGCGAACTCATGGTCTGCAGCATGCCAGGCTTCCCTGTCCTTCACTATCTCCCAGAACTTGCTCAAATCCATGTCCATTGAGTTGGTGATGCCATCCAACCATCTCTTCCTCTCTTTAGCTTTTATATTCAAGTCTATTGTTAACTTTGTGATAATGTTTATATATGTTATGAAATGTGTCAATGTTCATTCTTTTCTATACAGTTTTCTTGTTCTAGCATCATTTGTTGAAATGACCATTCCCCCCACCCCACTGAGTTGCTTTGACACTTTTGTCAAAAAATTAGCTGACCGTATGGATCTACTTTAGATTCTATTCTGTTCCATTGGTCTGTAAGTCTCTTCTATCCTCTAATACTACACTGTCTTTATTATTATGCTTCTGTCATAAATCTTGAAATAAAATAATATGAAACCTCTGTTCTTTACAGATTACTTTAAAAATTCTGGAACCTTTTTTGTCTTTCAGTATTAATTTTAGGATGAACCTGTCAATTTTTGCAAGAAAAGGGAAGGGTTTGCTGAACTTTTGATTGTGAGATTACTTTGAATGTCTAGCTCAGTTTGCATAGAATTGGCATTTAATGACATTGGAGTCTTCCGAGCTGTGAACCTGGCATGTCTCTGCACTTCTTTAACTTCTTGAAGCAGTATTTTGCCACTTTGACTGTAAGCGCTTACACACAGTAAAAGCTTACACACTGCTTTGGTTTCCCAGAGCTGCTGTAATAAATTCCCACTAAATGGTTGGTTGAAAGTAACAGAAATTTATTTCACTGTTCAGGAGGCCAAAAGTCCAGCATCAAGATATTGGCAGGTTGGTTCTTCTGAACACTGGGAAGGAGAATCCGTCCCCTGCCTCACTCCTGGCGTCTGCCAGCAGTCCTTGGCATTCCTTGGCCAATTTCTTGCCTCTGTTTTTACCTGGTCTTCTCCTTCTATGCCTCAGTGTCTTCTTTTCTATCTCCTATAAAGACACTGTTGTTGGATTTAGGGACCACCCTAACCCAGGATGACCTCATCTGAATATTTTTATCTTACATCTGCAAAGACCCCTTTTCCCCCCAAAAGTTTACATTCTGCGGTTCCAGGTAGAAATATCTTTTCGGAGCCATGATCCAACTCACTATGCACCTATTTCTGAAACTGTATTCTTGAGTATTTTATGTTTTATAATAAATGGATTTTTAAAATTCCATTTCCAATGATTTGTTGCTAGTATATAAAAATGTAATTGACTTGTATGTATTAATCATATCTTGTGATTTTACTAAATGAATATCTTAGTTCTGGTCAGTGTTATTTAGATTCCTTTAGGATTTTCTACATCAGCAACCATGCCCTTTAAAAACAGAGGCAATTTTACTTCTTTTTCTATGTATGCCTTTTATTTTTCTTGCTTTGTTAAAAATTGCTTGGATGTCCAATGAGATGATGACTAGAAGTAGTAAACACAGGCATCTTTACCTTGTTCCCTATCTTAGGGGGAGACAGTTTTATAATTAACTATCAAGGATGATGTTAACAATAGGTTTTATTTTATTTATATTTTTATTTTATTTTATTTTTATTTAAAATCTTTATTGGTTTTTCTACAATATTGCTTCTGTTTTATGTTTTGGTCCTTTGGTCACAAGGCATATGGGATCCTAGCTCCCCAACCAGGGATCAAACCTATACTCCCTGAATTGGGAGGCCAAGTCTTAACCACTGGGCCGCCAGGGAAGTCTTGACAATAGGTTTTTTATAGAATGCCCCTTTTCAGATTGAGAAAATTTCTTTCTATTCCTAATATGCTGAATGGTTTTTCTTTCTTTTTATTGTTGTGAATGGGTATTGAATTTTTTCAAATGATTTTTCTGTACCTGTTGAAATAATAATATGTTTTTCTCTATTTATTCTATTAATATGGTGAATTGCATTGCTTGAATTTTAAATATAAAACAAATATTACATCCCTGGAATAAATTCTAATTGATAATGTTGTATTTTTATGTTGTTAGCTTTGATTTATTATAATTTTATTAAGGACTTTTGCATCTGTGGTCATAAAGGTATTGGTCTGTAATTGTCTTGGAATTTATTTATCCAATTTTGGTAAAAAAAAGAATCAGTTGGAAGTGTTCTCTTTTTCTCTATTTTATGGAAGAATTTTGTAAGTGTAGTGGTATTTCTTACTTGAAAATTTGGTGGAAATCACCAATGATACCATTTGGATCTGGCATGTTCTCTGTGGGGAGGATTAGATAGTGAATTTAATTGCTCTAACAGGTATAAAGAAAGCTATTTAGATTTTCTGTTTCATCTGTATCAATTTTAGTTAGTTGTATTTTTCAATGAATTTTTTCATTTTATTTAAGTTCTAGCCTACTTGTTTTTATTTATCTAGCCTAGACATTTTCTCTTCTGTGAAACCTTTCCTGACACCTTCAATAAGTGATTTCTCATCTTTGTGCCACTACTTTATCTAGTATCATTTGTCCTCTCTGCTTTTCTTTCAGCTTGTCTGTTCATGTATCTCTTCCTATGCTAAATTAAGAGCCTTGAAATTCAGTGATTCCATCCTATATATCTTTGTGTCTCTGCCACCTTGTATGTGGCTTGGCACACAATAGATGACCCTCCATCCCAATTTAAATTATCAAATTATTTTGTATACTGTTGTTTAATTTATAGTTACTTTTATAAGCATGTTTTTAATTTCCCTAGTAGATTATGAGCATCTGTTGCAAAAATGGCAAGTATTATTCAATATTCATATTCCTTTTATTTCTTACATTTAGAATGATTTTTAAACTATTAAGTTGAATAGACTTACTGAATACTACAGAAAAAATCATTAGTATTCTAGGAACTCACAGAGAGAGGTTAAATGGAAACCTGGAAATCACACATCAATAGAGGAAGAAAAATAAAGGAACTAACATTGTTAAGCACTTACTATGTGCCAGACATTATGATAAACAATTTATATTCCTTATCTCATATAACCTTAAAATACTTAGGCACAGAAAATATTATCATCTGCATTTTATAGATCAGGAATCTGAGGTTCAGAAAAGTTAAGTGCTTTTCCCAAGTCCACAGAGTTATTAAGTGGCAAATCTGAGTTTCAAATCCAAGTCTAAATGATCCCATCATCGATGTTCTTGGTTTCAATCATACTTTTGTCCATTTGAGTTTCACCTGTTTTGTCCATTTGAGTTTCACTTGTCTCACCAAGTGAGATGCTTGATGGATTTGCCCAAGTTACCTTTAAACTTTGCTAGAATAGATTATTCTGTGGTTCCCCTAATTGAGCATTGGAATCATTGTACATTTAGAAAAGCTACAAAATATTCCCTGGAAACGTGTTCTGCCTACAACATGAAATAGAAGAAGTGTAAAAGATCCAGAACAGACTTATCTCAAAGTATGTTGCATAACTCCCTGTGGTCTTCCCACCATTGTTCATCAGCCTTTTGTCCATAAGCATTCTTTCGATGGTATCGGAAGCCCCCATTCTGGCAAATTGGGGGTGTCATTGGTTTCTGCTGCTGCTGCTAAGTCACGTCAGTCATGTCCGACTCTGTGCCACCCCATAGACGGCAGCCCACCAGGCTCCCCCATCCCTGGGATTCTCCAGGCAAGAACACTGGAGTGGGTTGCCATTTCTTTCTCCAATGAATGAAAGTGAAAAGTGAAAGTGAAGTCGCTCAGTCGTGTCCGACTCCTAGCGACCCCATGGACTGCAGCCCACCAGGCCCCTCCATCCATGGGATTTTCCAGGCAAGCATACTGGAATGGGGTGCCATTGCCTTTTCCAAGTCCCTACCCAAATAGCCTGGGGCTTTCCAGGTGATTTAGTGGGCCACAGTCCATGGGGTCACAAAGTGTTGGACATACACACACTCACACACCCAGATAGCATAAGGGGAATTAAGAGGTCAAGACCATGATAACTCCATCTCTGTGACTTGGTATGAAAGGAGGGTATCTTTCCTCATAGTGGATCTCACTTTTAGGAGTGTTTCATGTTGGTTCTGTTTAGAGAGATCTGTGGGCTAGTTTGTGCAATGCAGTTCTTCTCCTTTTGCCTTGGTACAAGATGAGTAAAACACCAGATCCAGTCATATAGCCTCTATGCTGCTGACAAATAAGATGCTTCTACCTTCAGTTTATTTTCTCTCTCAACACAAAAAGAACTCTGTAAGTCACCTAGAGCTGGGTTGCCTGTGATAACCAGGCTTTTCTTAATTAGAAAAATGAATAACGCACCATTTTACCAATATATCTTAGCCAAAGAACTGGGAGGGGAAGAAGTTTTTCTGTGATTTCAGTCTTTCAATTGAAACAAGATGTTTCTGAGGTCTTCTCAATGTAAACATAATAATAACAATATCATATGTTTATTTATTTGCATACAATACTGTGATCAGGAACTTGCTACTTCTCCAGAGAAACTGCTTGCAACACCTCATTGAGGTGCCCACTTACCAATTCACACTGACCACTCCCTGCGGTCTCTCGTGGCGTGGGTGATACTTTCATGTAATACAAGTGCCAGAAAAGGGAGCTGGATCAATTCTCTCTGTTTAAATTCTAGTCTTGGTTGGAATGATTCCCTTAGGCGCCCACAGCTCTAGGTTCTTTCTGACTAAAAAGTATAGCAAATATTCTCAGAGCTGTTCACATTAGGATGAAAAAAAAAAATCTAAAAAGTATCCTTGCCCTTTAAATGTCAGAGATCAACCTGGGGATCTTTCTCACTTTCAGATAGTAGATACGGCTTCTTTGTGGTGTGAGCTTCAAACTTGTTGGGAGGAGGACGTTGTTGAGACTTGTCATTAATTAATCATGTTTACCATGTACAACCTGGGTCATTTGATATTCCACATGGAGGTAAGAGAGGAGAAAATAGCATAAATACATGACCCCTTGGAAGCTGTTTTCCGTGGAAATATTTGAGTAGGCAGTTGAAATCAAGGTAAATATAGGAAGAATAGGAGTTGGGAGGGCTTCCCTGATGGCTCAGTGAGTAAAGAATCCACTTGAAATGCAGGAGACACAGGAGACATGGGTTCAATTCCTGGGTTGGGAAGATCCCCTGGAGAAGGAAATGACAACCCATTCCAGCATTCTTGCCTGGGACACCCCATGGACAGAGGAGCCTGGTAGGCTACAGTCCATAGGGTCGCAAAGAGTCGGACACAACTGAGCAAGTAAGCACAGCGCAGCACAGGAGTTGGGAAGAAAAGAAGGGCAGAATGTAACCACCGTTTTCCTTCCACCTAGCACTACACTTAGACCACAGTCTGTAGCACAGTGCCTTCTAAGATCCTTGCTGAATCTAAGTGCCTTGCTGAATGAACAGAATGAATGAATGGGTGGATGTCAGATTCTGAGCTTTCTAACATGGTAGCTTCAAATTGTGGTAAGTTTGTTGTGTTCCATCTCAGTGCTATAGAAGCCCAGGAAAGACCTTTCAGAAAGTGAGCATGTGCTCTGCACTGTCTGGATAGGACCAACTTCCTTAGTTCTCTTTCTCTCTCTTTTTTTATTGGGGTATAGTTGCTTTACAATATTGTACAGTAAAGTGAAGTGGCTACATGTATCCATGTCTCCCCTCCCTCTCAGCTCTCCCTCACCACCCCATCCCACCCACCTAGGCCACCACCAAGCACTGACCTGAGCTCCCTGTGTCTGACAGCAGGTTCCCACTGGCCATCCATTCTACACATGGCTGTGCACATATGTTAATCCCAATCTCCCAATTCATTGCACCCTCCTCCCTTGCCCTGGGCCCACACATCTGTTCTCTACGAATGCATCTCTGTTCCTTCCCTGCAAATAAATTTATCTGTACCATTTTTCTAGATTCCACATCATGTGTTAATATATGATATTTGTTTTTCTCTTTCTGATTTACTTCACTCTGCTTAACAGACAAATGAATGGATAAAGAAGATGTGGTACATATATACAATGGAGTACTACTCAGATAAAAAGGAATGAAATTAGGTCATTTGTAGAGAACATGGATGGACCTAGGGTCTGTTACACAGAGTAAAGTAAGAAGAGAACATTAATTCCTACTGTTCTCTTTATCCAGAGGCTGAAGGGACCCTCTTGCCTGCAACTGGAACACTGTTGCCAGTTTCGACAAAGAATCTATATTGCCTAAGGAAACCAGTGTTTCCTCTTCCAGCACTCAGTCTTGGCTCCTTCGCCTGAGAGGGCTGTTCTTAGAAATGTCCTCCAGAGACTTTTCTATTAAACCAGGATGCAAAATGCATTGCGGTGTAATTCTGCTGCTGAGGTCCTATGAAAGGAATGAGTTGGGACAGATGCAGCAAGGTATTAGGACACATTTTCCCCATTCTTCATCCTGCACAACCCAGAAGTGAACTTATTTTCATCAAGATGACCCAATTCTTAGCATGTTTTTCTACCCACTTTTACCCGTAATACTTTCAAATCACTGTCTTTAATTCAAACTGTGCAGAACAACAAGAAAATGAAAAGAAGATAAACTGGTTAATCACAAGCAAAATGGCATTTAATTAAAACTAAGATGGCAAATTCATGGAAAATAAAAGTATTTTACTAAAAAAAAAAAAAGAAAGAAACAGCCCTGTGATTAAACCTCAGGGCCACAAAGAGCATCACTGTCCTTTTGAGGTTTTGAGTGTATTTCATTTGTACATTGGAGGCAATTATTTGTCACATTGTTGATAATCTGCCTACTAAATTGTGCACTCAGCATTGCCATCATTTTAACCTTTCTTAGTCACCAGGCTTTCATCTTTCTGCACTTTTATCAAATTTCTGAGTGGTAGTTTATTTTCATAAGCTTTTAATTAAAAAAATTAAAATATAGTTGATTTACAATGTTGTGTTAATTTCTACTGTACAGCAAGGTGATTTATATATTCTTTTGTATGTTCTTTTCATTATGGTTTATCTCACGATATTGAATATGGTCCTCCGTGCTATACAGTAGGACCTTGTTGTTTATCCATCCATCTGCTAACCCCAAACTCCCAGTCCATCCTTCCCCCAGCACATCCCCTTTGGCAACCACAAGGCTGTTCTGTGTCTTTTTCCCAGCTAGATTTATTTGTGTCGCAATCCACTTATTTCACTAGGTATCTTCATTCGCGTAAAGTGTCTGCCTTCTCTGTTTCTTTCCACTACCTTGACCCCACACTCATCCTATAGTAAGAATCAGGACACAGAGCAGTTCAGACCCCGAAATAAGAGGCTGGCTCTTAATTATCCTTCCCCAATAATCTTGAAAGATTGAGGATGAAAGGTTATGCCTAGAGAAATGCCTCTTTACATTCCTAAAACTGCCTCAGAGAAACTGCTAAATTTAATCAATGATCCACAGTCTTTTTAAGTAAAGAATTTTCTGTGTGTATCTAACAATCTTGTTGGGATCTTTTGTGGCAAGACAGTATGATGAGAAATAAACATTCCCTATAGTCCGATGTATTGGGTATGCTCTTGGAAACGTGGGAGGGACTGTTTGCCAGCGAGTCTTGGCAGTTTTGAGAGATAACTGGCCAAGTCATAAGGGAATGAGAAGAAGAAGTTTATGTAAAACCGAGTCCAGCATTGTGTATAAAACACAGGTCTCAATGTAAAGAAATCTGTTGCCTTAAAATCTTGGGAAATATATCACCACATCTTGTCTTTACTACACAGATAACCCACACAAGTAGCCTCTTCTTTAAAAAAAAAAAAAAAAAAAAGTTTTTTTTTTTTTTTTGAAATAAGAAAATCAAGATGATCTTAAAGAAATGGATCTCTTTATATTAATTTTCTCCTTGATTTTACTTCTAAGAGTTAAGACAACATTTCAGGAGAGAAATGTGGAGAAGGATAAAGGGAAATCAATAAAGTTATTCTGTGACTTTTCCCAGGAGGGAGCTGTGTTAATCGAAAATGGCTTGCTTGGCTATATATCAAGTCCAAGGAGACCAGGAGTTGATTTTGAACCAGATTTCCCCGCTAGACTGAAGAAAATAAATATGTATATTGATGTATATACATGTGTGTGTATGTATGTGTGTATGTATATGTTATTTAGTTGCTAAGTCATGTCCAACTCTTTGTGACCCCATGGAATGTAGCCTGCCAGGTGCCTCTATCCATGGGATTTCCTAAGCAAGAATACTGGAGTGGGTTGCCATTTCCTTCTCCAGGGGATCTTCCCCACCCAGGGATCAAACCCACGTCTCCCGCACTGGTAGGCAAGTTCTCTACTACTGATCACCAGGGAAGCCCATACATGTGTGTGTGTGTATATATAGATATAGATATAATTTTATAAGAATGGTTTATGTTTGTATTTATACTATTATATACATTTTACCAGGCTTCCCAGGTGGTGCTAGTAGCAAAGAACCTGCCTGCCAATGCAGGAGATGTAAGAGACATGGGTTTGATCCCTGGCTCAGGAAAATCCCACTCTAGCACGGCAACCCACTCCAGTATTCTTGCCTAGTAAATCCTGCAGACAGAGGAGCCTGGTGGGCTATAGTCCATGGGGTTGAAAAGAGTCAGACACGACTGAAGCAATTTAGCATGCATGCACATACATTTTACTATATATGTAAAATATGTGTGAATGTGTATACACATATATTTAAAAAGTAGGTAAGAGTAATTTCTTTAGATAACTAGTAATACCAGACAAAATTCTTCTTATCATATTTTATATATTTTGATTTAGATAATTTTATACTTTAAAAGTTTCTTTTATAAGACTTTTGACTCCAAAAGAAGGCAATTGGTTACAAGAGCCTATAGAGAGAGAAAAGGGAATGGGAACCAGAGTTCCTGACTCTAGGCAAGTGGACACGTCTGTGACCACCGGAAATCTTCTGAAGAGTCTCTGTGTCATTCATGTGGTCATTTTTTCTTGTGATCACATTACAGAAATTTTTAGCAGGTGTGATTTCAGCCTGGAAGTCAAGATGGCCAGGAGACAGTTGGGACGCCAACTGCTGGGCTGGGACGCCACGGCCCCATGTTTATCAAAGCAGCGGTGGTGTCTTTGTGGCCAAACTGGAGCAGCGTAGTTGGTCGGGAGACAGGATACCTGGGAGTCAGGCCTGACTTCACCTCCACAGTGTGATCTTGAGTGAGTTATCCATCCTTCCTGAACTTCAGTTTCCTTGATTATGAAATGGCGTGGATACTGATTCTTGCCCCTTCCCAGCAACATGCTGATTTGCTGCCCAAGAATCTTGTCAAAATTTCTTGTTCTACTCAGTGATCAGGAGATTTTGAAGACAAGCTAATGATCCTTTTAGTGACCTAACCTAGTGTGGTGAAACTCCCCGTACTGATTCTGAGCTTCTTTCTTCTCTTGTATATTCAGACTCTAAGTTGTTTTTAACATCACCTAAGATACTGTCTTTATTTTCTAAATCCCATGTATATCATAACTGCTAAGAAACTATTCTTGTACATAATAGAATCTAACCAGAGAGGGACAGGACAATTCTAGAATTTTCCTGGAGGGAACTTAGGAATTCACCTAATCTAATCTTCTCATTTTATAGTTGTGGGAACTAATGATCTGAGAGGTAAAATATCTTGTCCAGAGATAAGCAGAGAACTCATGTCTCTTTAACTTTTCATTTCCATGTTCTTTCCATTGATTCATGTGTCTTGGGATCCTTGTAAACCAGAAATAGAACTTAATGTTCTAGAAAGCAGACTAGACCAGGGTGTATAAGCCTTTGATTTTCCCCAGGGCCAGATTCGAGCTCTGTGCACATCCTGGCCAGCGGGGTTGTAACATTCTCATGAAGGATGAAGAACTCAGGGTTGTCAGAGCCTCTTCTTTGCCCCTTCTTGCCCCATAAGACCCAGTCCAGAATCTGGATCCAACTGAACGCGTGCCTTTCTATGTTTATTTTGGATGAGGTTGCATTTGCCCTTTATCCTGTAGGGCTTACATTTTATCTTCCGGTCGACTTTCCTCATTTTATATTCAACATTCCTGAGAGTCTGCCGTGTGCTGTGTCATGGTGCGATGGGCTAGATACACAGTCTTCACCGCAGTCACAGTGCAACAGGTCCCGAATAAGACTTGCTTGCAGTGCTCGGGGCCTGAAGTCATCCAAAGGAGACAAGGAAGACAGCAGACAACGTATTCATTCTCCTTTCTCATCAGCACAGAAAGGTTCATTCTGTGCAGTGGTATTTTCCAGACTAATGTCTTCCTTGTTTTCAGTAGAAGAAGAGGAGGAGGAATATGTCAGACCCTCTCCCCGCCCCCCGCCCCCCACCCACCTACCCATCTTCAGGTCTGCTTCGGTCTTACTTGGCTTGTTCTCCATGAATTGTCTGAACCAAGCTGCTTCCTGATCCTTCACTCATTTCTTACCACACGATGAAAAACAGTCACCAGGGCCCAGAGATACACATGTATCAATATATATGTAGATGAGTTGGAAGGAAGATATGTCCACCCAGTATTTCCTCCCTTACTTTAGCTTTCTGATCTGTTTTCTCTGCTTTTTTAAAAAACTTGACAACTAGATACCTAGATGTTTCCTAGAAACACCCAAAGCATTATTAACACTTTAAACAGAATCTAAACACCAGCCAGATGTTCTGTTTAATTTTCCAAATACTTTTTCTCCTTCCTTACCTTAGAAGTTTCTCTCTCTTCCATGCAGTTTAAGATACAGATTTTGAGTCACTATGCTCATGGCAGGAGAAGAAAATCATCAGTTAGAGGTTGACCATGTCTATATCACCAGTCGACAGGCCTGAGTTACATAACATAATCCTAGATGAGGTTAAGTTCCCAGAAATGTACAGAATGAGCAATAATTTGTAAAGCACCCATTACGTGGCAGGCACAGTTCTAAGCACAGTAGAATCAGAATTGGCATGCATGCAGGTGAACCCCTTGCAGACTTGAGCATATAGACCCAGAAGTCCGTAAACTGAACAGTCCAGAAGAATGGGGGTAGACAGTCAGACTATCACAGTGAATCTTCAAAGACTTAAGAATGCTGAAAGAATTTACTCAGCCTCCTCTAGTGTGGGAATGCAAATTGGCCTCAAATTGTAGTTGGGTTGCTCCAGGCTGGCCAGCATTGGAGCGCACCGTCCAGCATTCCTGGAGGGCAAAGTATCAGACCGCAGGCGACGAGCCTGGCAACCTCCAACATAGTTCTCTGTGGCCCTCGTGTCATTGCTCACTGCAGCATGGAGAGACTCCTTGAGAAGTGTCAAACATGGCAAATATAAAATCTCGGAGGCAGCAGCTTCTACCCTTAAAACATTCCTCGGCTTCTCCCCAGAGCATTCCCAATCCTCTGCTCTCTGCTTTCATCTCTGCAGGAATTCTGATACCATGCTGCACCTCAGTCCCAAAAAACATGTTTGAAAATATTTCTGTGTTTTAATTTTTCTAATTCCGCATGCTCAGCACTTTTGGAACTCATCTATTTTACAAATGCTCAAGTAGACACAATCGTATCTTTTTGGAAGTTCTTCCCAGCTGCTCTATTGTTAGTTAATAATGGGGGAAACCAAGGTGTCCAGAGCGTGATAATACTTTTGTTTGTTTGTTTTGTTTTTAATTATTTTTAATAGAAGGATAGTTGCTTTACAGTCCTGAGTTGGTTTCTGCCATACATCAGCATGAGTCAGCCTTGGTGTCCATGTGTCCTCTCCCTCTTGAACCTCCCCCCCACCTCCCACCCCATCTCACCGCTCTGTGTTGTCACAGAGCCCTGGCTTGAGTTCCCTGAGTCATACAGAAAATTCTCACTGGCAAACTGTTTTACATATGGTAGTGTGTATGCTCCCATGCTTCTCTGTTTGCCCCACTGTCTTCTTCGCCCCGCTGTGTCCACAAATCTGTTCTGTATATCTGCGTCTCCATTGCTGCCCTGCAAATATGTTCATCGGTACCATCCCAGAGCATGATCATTCTTAACGATACTTTCAGTTTACAGCAGACTCAACCTGGATGAACCTGAGGCAGTTCATATATACTAGTTCATCTTTCCCCACAGCAGCTGGGTTCAGAGATCTAGATTCTCTTCTTGGTGCTCCAAGAATCCTTCTTGGGGAAATATACTTAGCCATGAACAGCCTTGGTTCCCAACTATGAAACAGGAATAATGATATGAGGATGTTTGCTTCCCTGCTTCCTTGTCCTAACCCTTTAGAAAGTAAACAGATTTAAAAGATCCAAAAAGTCTGACACTGAAGGAGTTATGTCTTAACTTTATGCCCCTTAATGGAAAAGTGAGAAAGAATATTAGGAACTTGACTGGAAACCCTGAAATCTGAATTGTAATTAATTCTCTTCTTTTTTTAATATTCATGTATTGACTGCCCAGGGTCTTAGTTGTGGCATTTGGAATCTTTCAGCTGTGCCATGTAAACTGTTAGCTGCAGAATGTGGGATCTAGTTCCCTGACCAGGGGTTGAACCCAGGCCCCCTGCATTGGGAGTGCTCAGTCTTAGCCACTGGACCACCAGGGAAGTCCCTCAATCTCTTCCTGATAATGGGTCACTGCCCTGGATGGATACCTCTCTCTTTTAAATGGAGAAAGTACTGAACAGTACAGTATATCAATAGAGTATTTCAAAGTGCTCAGAGATCCAGAGATGGAGAACACAGTAAAAGGGGCCCAGTCTTCTAAAGAGCATGACTTTGGTCAGCAAAGATGCCTTTAGGGACCATAGAATCAATAGGACTAAATGTAAGGTAAGTACAACCTCCAGGCTCTGCAGCAATTTCAAAGAAAATGCACACTCGAGACTGAGTCCCTAGCCTGTACCGTTGCACGTCATCTCTGGACTCTCAACCTAGTAGCCTTAATCTTCCCAGATCTCAGTGGGTAGAGATGCCTCATTGCTTGCCAGCCTAAACCTAATGACTGAATATCAGGGACCTAGACTGAAGTAAAACTTGGCTCTTAGATGACACACAGCAGCCAAGAGTAATGATCTTTATATCAGGTTCAATTCTCTTAGTGCACAGGTAATAGGGATCTCGCCTTTTAGAAGGGCCTGGATCCTCATCCTCTTCCTCTCCCTTTCTCGCTCAGTTTACCCACTATTATACAGGAATGAAAGATTTTTTCTTTTACTTTCTTGGACCCAAAAGTCCAAGTGAAACCTACTTCCTCAAATTGCTAGAATTCGGCACTAAGCAATGGACAGTAATAGATTATGTTTCAGAGAACTTCACAGACCATGAGGGTCAATCAGATAAACTCCAGCTCCTCTATGGAGTTAAGGCTAGAAACCAGGAAAAGTCCTCTGAAACTCACCCAATGAGGAGGCAACAAGATTATTTTATAGATTCATATCAAACAATATTGGGCTTCCCAGGTGGCTCAGTGATAATGAATCTACTTACCAATGCAGAAGACGCGAGTTCGATCCCTGGGTAGGGAAGATCCCCTGGAGGAGGAAATGACAACCCACTCCAGTATTCTTGCTTAGGAAACCCCATGGACAGAGGAGCTTGGTAGGCTACAGTCCATGGGGTCACAAAGAGTAGGACACAACTGAGTGAGCGTGCGCGTGCGCACACACACACACACACACCAGACAGTATTATTAAATATATACACTGAAGCATTATCTTACCATTGATTTCCCCTAATATCCTAAACGGTTAAAGGAAAGCAAAAAAAAAAAACAACTTTCCAGTGGGCCACATATTTAGTGACATTACTCAGCCTGAGACACCTGGAGCTGATGTGAGTTTGAGGTATAAAATCCACCAGATAACTCCTTTTGAAACCACTTGAAGTATAGAATCCCTGTACCAGACACTGCTCCCTACTGGTTCAAATTTTCTTTGCTTTTGGACAAGGGCATTGCTAACCAAACAGCACGTAAGTAAGCTTCCTCTTCCTCATCATCCTAGGAAGAATAGTAGGCAGTGTTTTTGTCCCATTGATGAGCAACTCTTGCCAACAGAAGCTAGACAGTTCACATCTAAAGCACACAGATGGACTGTGTTATCCGTCTGGTTCTCCCATGAGAGATGCCACCCACCCCCAAGGGTACATCTTTAGAAACTGTGTTCCAGGTTCATATAGTGGAAATTACCCCAGCTTGGTGAAGATAGTCACATAGTTGTAACCCGATTCAGTGGTGTCTAAGCTCTGAATGTGCATGGATGGCTGTCAGAGGACAGACTGAATGCTCTCCTGTGCCCCTTGCCCTCTGTTCAGAGACAGGGATTCCTCAGATGAAGACCAGCAGAGAAGCTAGCCTCCCTGGAGCACCACTTACACGTACTTAAATATTCTTTCCTTAGGCAAAAAAAGGAATTGTCCAATCTTTTTGCCAGAAGACATACTATGAAACCCTGGAGGCTTTAGGTCAAAGAGTCATGAAGCATTTCTACCTTCTCAGCCTCTCTTTCTGAAATGAGGGCATCTCAGCTGAGTTGCTGATCTCAGATCTGGACTCACCCACACCCTCTAACGTGTAAGAGATCTCTCTCCCTGTGTGTAGCTCAGAATAGTCCTTCACGACCACATCATCCTGGATGCTTTATCACGTGACGTTACCTCCTAATTCCCAGAGAAGTGAGACTTCAGATGAAATTCATCTGGCTTCCAACAGCACACCTTTGGAACTTTTAGAATAGATGAAATATATCAATTTGTTCTTTTTCAGAAACACAGACGTGGGTATAGAGGGAACCTCTGTCAGAGTATCATCATGGATAAAAAGAGTGCTGTTCACCATTAGTTAAATGCTACTTTTATGTGGCACTTTACTAAGCATTATTCCCAAGGCTCTTTAGACATGAATCCAGATCTCTCCAAAAGTTACGATCAAAACTGCATTTCCTGGGGGAGAATGGATACACGTGTGTGTGTGGCTGAGTCCTTTCACTATTCACCTGAAACTGTCATAGCGTTGTTCATCAGCTCTACCCCCGATACAAAATAAAAGGCTTTAACGAATTACATTTACGTGAGTGTAAAAGTTCATTCAAAAACTACTTGATGAGCTCCTGCTACGTGCCAGGTGCTGGGTACTGGGAATACAACCATGGCCATGTCACAGCCCCATCTTCATTCACCTTTGTCTTTGGAGGTGAAGATAGCAGAGTATTTAGGCAGAACCATTACCACAGGAGTGTCCTCTGTCCTCTGGCTAAGCAGATCACACTGCCCAGCTCAGGGCCTGACATATAGTCAAGCACTCAATATATGTTTTTAGATAAAATGAACTAAATGAAAAAAAATGAATAAATGCTAATATAAAGTGTAGAGTATGCCATGCATAATACATAGAAACTAGACTAATTTGAGATGATTACCTACAGAAAGTGTCATTTACACTGGGCAAGGCAATAAGAGTATACTGACAGATAAGAAGGGAATGATCATCCTTAAGGAGTTAGACCTGTGTTCAAATCCTAGCAGTGACATTCGTGAGCGGGACAATTCTAATTATTCCAAACCTCATCTGTAGAACACTGATGATGGCTTTCAAGGCTGCTCTGAGGATTAAATGAGATATTAGTTATCTATATCCGTCTAGCTCACCAAAGAGCTCCAATAATAGCTTAAGGAGTCACAGAGAGCATAAGTGTAACAGTAAACCAAAAAGCACCCAAGTAGTAAGGTTAACAGCACCAGTATTCTGAGCATCAGAGATCAACAATAAGCTTAAAATCATGGTGGAAGCAAGGGAGAGATGCCACCTCTCTTAGCCTCCAGCCCACACAAGCGTGGAGGGAGCAGGTGACGTGCAGGGTTTTATCACCCCCCTCAGGGTCATCCCAGAAGGATTTTGTGTTCAACTTTCAGCTGTAGGACCACGTGGCACCTTGCTGTCACTGTTCACAGGATAGGAAATACCCTTCTCAGGTAATCAGATGATCTTAGGATATTGTGATGTGTGGAGGCACTTTGTGCGTGTGTGCGACACACACACACATACATAAAAATACAGTTTTAAAGTATAAGTTCTTGTAACAATTAGCTTTTGTTGCTTTTGTCCTAAATATCATAAATATATGAGAATCCCTTCCTCTGTTCTTTCTTCCATGCATGTACCTCAGACCTTTTCTTGCTGCATTCATGTAGTTAGATGAGTTAACACACACATACACTCACACCCTGTTCTCTACTGGCTTCATCTACTTTTAGGTGAGCTGTTAAAAAGTGCCCTGAGATGCACTGGCTTGCTTTCTATGTTAATGTGGGTGGGGAAAGACCAGGTTGATGGAGATGCCAGCGGTGGACTTGCGGTTTGAGTTTTCAGTCTGAGACATGAGATAGGACTATATTTTGATATGGCAAAAAAAAAAAAAAAAAAAAGTCCAATAAGAGAGTGAGAGAGGTCAAAGAAGGCAGATGGTGGTGGCCAGAGATGAAGAAAGGCTGTAAGATGTAAAAGGATTTGAGACCTAAAAATCTGAGGAGTAGAAAACTAGATGTGCTTAAAATGATGATGGGGGAGAGGGAAAGCAACGGTTTGGACCTGTGAAACCATGCCGGGAACTGAGAGCCAGGGGCAGTGGCAGAGGAGAAGGCCAGGTAAGACAAAGCGGGAATCTGGCTCCCTACAATGCAGCATGGAGCAGGGATACAGAATTTGCTGCAGTGGGAGGTGGGGCCAGTCTGGCACAGTCTGTGGGTTTGAAAGGAGCTGGGCGGGTTGGAGAATGCCAGGCCGCCTTTGTAGTTCTGAGTTCAGAGAGGGGGTGACAAATACTGGGTTTCAGGTCAGAAGCCTGGCTTGGGTGGCTTCTGGAGAAATTTTCCCTCTGCTCCCAAACTCTTACAGTGTGCTCATCACACCGCTGGCCTCCAATCAGAGCATGAACACGTGTCCCGGAGGCCGTCCAAGCAGAGATTCAGCAGTGGTACCTGTTGGCCGACTCATGGGGCCCTTTCCCTTTCCTATCCCCTGGAGGCGGTAAACTGGGCTGAACACAATATCCTTGTATATTTCCCGTCATCCTCCCAACATGCTTCACCTCTCCCAGACTCCTAGGGTTAATCCCCAAGACAACCTTGCTTTAAAAGAAAAAATGTGGTGAGCCTACTTGAAGATTTGGATCCCAGAGGTCTCTTCTCTGTCCTGCCTCAGCCAGACACGGGGCAAAGAGACGGACGTTTACAGAGAAAGAAGCAGTAAGTTCTTGTTGTTGCTTGTTTTCAATGTTTGATTGCTCTCCAGATTTAGGGTCCCTGAAAGCAATGGGCTTTTCTTTTCTTCTTTTTCTCTCCTCTCTCTCTTTTTTTCTTTCTTCCTCTGCAGAAATTAATAATATCCCCTTCCCATCCTGTGGGTGATTCATAAAAGCAATTGCATTAGAAAGTGCTTCTCCGTTGCTGCTCGTAGCCTGGGTTAAAGATATCTGAAGTTGATCTGTGTGTGCCTGTTCGCAATACTGTAATATTTGGAAATGCATCTGCATTTGTGAAAATGATTTGTACTGATGATTCTTCCCTAGAAGAAACACTACATAGCTGGCTGATTGATTGTAATGATGATGAATTTGTCCCTGGACTGGCATGGATGTTTTCTTTGGGGATTTTTGTGCCTATTTGCTACTCATCAAAGGGAAGCATAGACCGAGTTTGGAATGAGGGTGTGGTCCGCCTGATTCAGCTTCCTTCCCGGCCCATCTCTGACTCCTGCCTCCTGCTCCTCCCCTCCCACCCTGGCTCCTCCGATCCTTCCTAAGACTGTCAGTGAAACGGCCTCCACCTTTCTTTTCCCTTACTGCCTGTGTTGTGCTCCATCAGGTCAGAGACCACTCCCTGTGATCAAACTCATCACGTTTGTGATCTCAGCATATTTTCAATCCAACTGAAATCAACTCCTTTAGCTTCTTCCATCCTGGGATTATTCATCAACATAGTAAGAGCAATAATAATACTGTATTTAGAAGTTCCTTAGCACATTGCATCTCTGAGAGTCTTACAGATGTTACTAATTAATCTTCACAACACCCCATCCAGGAGCGGTAAATATTATTAACCATAATAGAATATACACACACACATGCACGTGCACACACACACACACACACACACACATATATGCTAAGGACAGCAAAATAGTTCACTTATTTATCATGGTTCACTTGATACAGTAACTGATATTTTTGAGACACCCATCATAGATACAATAATTAGAGATGTGCTTTTGTTAACAAAACCACTACCCACTTCTAGCGTACCCTTGGGTACTAAATAATTACCCACTTTGTGTGGTTATCTAGCTCACTAATTACCCACAGAAATTGGGGTCAGGTGTTAACTGCTTGAAATAAGTATCCTCTAAAGACATCGCTGAGTTGTATAGGAAAAATGATGTGTTCATAGCAAAACTTTTGTAAGTTACGTATTTGTGTATCTTGGTAAACAGAGTGAATACAGACGGGGATAGATTAGCTCAGTGTGTGAAAATCATGCTGAGCCATTGCTGCAAATATACAGAGGTTTTGGAGAAGCTCAGGAAATGTCATTCTCTGTCTGCCTTTCCTTCGTGAAGATGATCACAGTCGTGATTCCCATAATCTGGACTTCATATATGAGGACACTAAGACAATTGATGATTCTCCTTAGGAATGGTTCATTTTGGTGTTACAGGGAGGCACCCAGTGAGTCAAAGACTTTTCTTGACAGCTCCACCCTTTATGATTATTCTAGCATGTTTCTTTTTCTGCATCAGTGTAGTGCAAACATCCTATTAGCCAAATCTGAAAAAGATTCTAACCCAGTCTCCAATCCCTGCCAGCCATCTCTTTCTCCTTCCCAGTAATGACAAAAAGAAAAAAAAAAAAGGAAACCCAACACTATGATTGTAGGTCTTTCCCTTTTTGCCTTGATTTGTTCTGCTTTCCTCTCTCCTCCTCTCCCTTCTTCCTCTCTCTGCATCTTCTTCTTGTTTGTGCTTTTTCTTCTTTTCCTTGGCATCGATCTGTGCTTCTGCAGGTCTCACAGAGACAAAGCACAATATCTTGAGCTGAGCACAAAGAAACCACCTTTTAAAAACATCAACTTGGAAGAAACCTGCATCATCAGCTACCTCCCTCCCTTCCTCGGTCTTTACAGAGCCTGGCATTATATTCAACACAGCACTGCCTGTTGTCTGCATAATTCTAGCCACAGAAACTGGGTGAAGGTGGCACCATACCCACTGTGTGTTCAGATAGGTAGAGACCCCAGTTTTCAAGGGATACATGCTTTACAGGATCCTTGGGTAGCTGAGCTTTTAAGATGTGTGCCAGCAAAAATGATAGGAGATGCTCCCTTCGTCAATTCAGGATGTCTTTCATTTTCTTCTTCTGCCACTTTTTTCTGTCATCTGAATGATTACTTCTCATGATCAGGGGACTGTCAGCTGATCAATGAAGTGTGTATGGATCTGATGGACATTTGAAGAGAAATGCTTCAGGAGTAAGAAAAGATGTCTGCAGTAGAAGCAGAGGGTCAGGATGAGCTACAGTCACTGATACGTTCCCTTGGATTTGGAAATGAACTTAAGTGGTAAATTAGTACACAAGACAAACAGAGTCAATGTGTAAAGCACAGCCATTGAAAAGAAAGAGGTTTTTAGCCTTGTAGTCACCACATGCCTTAATGGAGTGTATACTTTAAATACAGATTTGAATCACTGCTCTTTTATCCCTCTAAATGTCAATTTCAAAGAAGTCCTTGGGCATTGTTGACTTTCTGTCCGTAAAGAAAACCCACCAAGATTCACCAAGTACATCACCTGCAGTCACACGCATACGTGTTTTAAATGCTCATGGGATGTTGAACAATTAGGCAGAGAACTACACTGTGGTCTCTTCTCTTCACTGCTGCCCTCCACCCCCTCCCCATTTTTTTTTTTTCCTTTTAGAAAATGTGGTACCTGATCTCTGGATCTAGCAGGGATGAGGGGTTTCTTGTTTTGGGGGGTTTTTTTGGTTTTGTTTTTTTTTGTATTTGTATAATACAATGTCTGGCCTTCCCCCTGACCTGCTGGTGTATTTTCAGTCTCATTAGTAGTCAGAGAGAAGCCCTAGTGCATCCGGTGCTGGGAGTCAGGTCTGAGACACAGGACAACAGAGAAAGGGAGCGGGCGAGAGGATATTAGAAGAGAGGCTTGTCTCCAAGATATGGAAGGAAGTGAGAAATGACAGGACTGCAAGCTTTGTATGGAGGAGCCTGGCAGGGCGGGGGGGAGCGGCGAGGAGCGCAAAGTGGGTTCTCAGAAGCCCTAGAAGAGCTAAAGGTGATTAGAAGGGGATATTGATTCCTTATTCTGCCAGCGATTTAAGCAGGCATGCGAGGAATCCGCACCATGGTTGCAAAAGGAGACCCATTGCCTCCTGTAACCAGACACTCGGGCTTTCCAGGAGCCCAGCGAGAGAGCCGAGAAGAAAGGGGGCAGTGTGGTCTAGGAAAATTCAACTTGTCGCTGATTTGTGCCTGATGCTCGCTGTCCGTCAGCAGCCTCCCTTACAATCTTTTTTTCCTCTCTCTCCCCCCCTTTTTTTTTTTCTTGCCTTCTCCTTCTTCACTGAAGCCTAGGGGAGCCAGTAAAGATTAAATGTGCTTTCTCAAAGGCAGCCACTTCATGCTGCTATGTCGAAAGGGCCATTATTATTATTATTTTTTTAATAGTAAAAGAAGAAGGGAGAGAGGTTGAGAGAGAGAGAGAGAAGCTAGGTAGGATGATGACGGACTAGCTTTTCCGAGAGGAAAAGGGAAGGGAGAGAAAAAGCAAAGACCCTGAACGGAGGATTGTGCCTGAGGAGAACCTACGGAGGTGAGAAAAAAAAGTTGTCTTGAAGATTGGGGGGTGGGGGGAGATGCTGAACAACCCTGTACAGCAGGAAAAGAGACATAATTTAGCTGTCTTGCTGGTATGATTCTATTTTGGAAGGGGTGGGGGGGTGGGGACAGGGGTGGGGGGATCCTGGAGCTTTAACGGTTTTTAGTTGCATATGGAAATACATACAAAATACTTAGCATTTTTCCTAAGTGCCCGAGGCCCCCCTCCAGTTCCTTCCTATCAGGGGCTGCTTTGTCATTCTCTTTGACTAGCCAGCCATCTACCTGGCTCAGGCTGGAATAAAAGAAGAAAAAGAAAGAAGGACAGGAGAGAAACAAGAAAGAAAAAAAGGGGGAAGAAAAAATGTTAAAAGAGCCATCTTCCCACCCACTTCCCCTCCCTTTCGTTTCATTTTTTTTTTTTTTTTTTTGGAGGCGGCACTGGGAGCCGTCCCCGCACAGGAAAGCCCAGTTTCCAGGCAGATGGGGGAAGCGCCGATCTAGCAGGTACAGAACCAGTAGCTGTCTGCGAAGATGGAGGGGAATTATGCTTCGGATTCCTCTGAAATATTGGCAAAAGGCTTCAAAGGATCCGCAGCGGGAGCGGGGCGGGGGAGATGCGCCTCCCTGGCTGGCGCCCACCCCTTCCCACTCCCCTCGACCGAGTGACAGCCTGGTGCTGGCTCGGGGTGGTTTGGCCTTGGCTTCAGCCAAGCAGCTGATGCACAGGAGGCCTGTTCGCAGGACTGGCAAAGTGCACGCTAAAGAAAGAAGGAGGAAATTTTGAAAAGCAACCCTGGGGAGGGTTCATTCTTATGAAAACATTAAAAAAAAATTTTTTTTAACTGAATATTCTCAAAATTTGATCAGTCCCAGCCTTTCTCTCTTCACTCCCACCGAATTGCCCCCTACCTCCCCTCGTCAAAGCATAAACTACAGAGTTACAGTCTCTAGATTTGGTGTATCGCTTCCTGCCCCCGCCTCCCCCTCCCCGCCCAGTTCTCGGTCCTCTATTGAAACACCTCGCCCAGGCGAGCGCCCTGCAGCTCTCATTTCCCCCCCTGGCTCGGATGGTGCTACGGGAGCTGCAGCCTGACTCTACTTCCAATGGGTGAGTTTAAAACGCTATTCGTATTTATGCTTTACAAGCCTCCAAATCCTCCTCCTCGGTCTTCTCCTTCTAAAAACCCAATTTGGATGGTTTTGCATGCGGCATGCTCGCCCGGGGGAAAGAGATGCCTCCGATTTTCTTTACCGTCCTTGGTGCTAGTTGTAAATTAAAGCTTTGAAGAGACGTTCAGTCCTGACTGTAGACCGTGGTTTGCAAAACATGGGCATTTCTGAGTCTATTCATACTATTTTCCATTTTACTAAACTCTTTTGCCCAAAGCTCCAAAGAGTTTTCTCTGATAGACTGGCGATTGTGTGTTCAGGTATGTATATGCGCCCACAGACCCTGCGTCTGTGTGCCTGTATCTAAGTGGAATCCAGATATTGTGGACGAGGGCTACTTAAGAGAGTGAGGGAATATTCTGCCACCTGTTTGTTGTCTTTTAGTCAACAACCTCGAGCACAAACTGCTTGTCATTCCTGTTTTGCTTTGTTTTGTCTCAAGAAAGAACAATTTAGCGCGCGCCTCTCAATCCCTGAGACCCTAACTTGTGATGTTTACCGTTTAAATCCACGGGTTAGGCTCTTGGGAGCTGCGAGTCGCGCCCTTGCATCCTGAAAATTTGGTGGAACTTTTTTTCTTTGAAGCAAAAACAAAAGAAAAGAAAGTTGGTCCGAAGTGCCTGAGCGCACCTCTGAGGTTTTCATTGTTAGGTGGGATCAGGTGATCAGGAAAGTGGCAGCTCCTGGATTTCTGTTAAAGTAGGTACATATTCCGTGATAATAGCGTGCTGGCTGCGATGTGTATGCATGTATATTATTAATGCCCGAGGCTTGTGGAACTCACCTATCCTGGTCTATTCCTTGAGAGCAACACGCAGTACTATACGAGCGTAACAAGAACAGCTCAGTACCTGGTGCTTGACCTCAGAACAAGTCAGCTGAAGTCCCAGCATGCCCCATGCCTCCAACTTTTCAACTCAACAGTTAATCTTAAAATTGTGCCCAATTAAAATGGGCATGTGGCTAGAGTATATATTCAGTGCCCACACGTGCATCATATATGGCTGGGCAGTGAACACACAGACACGGGTAGGGGTGAACCAATAGTGTGAGCTAAAATAGCAATAAGCTAAAAACTCTACTCTTACTAGACTTGCTAGGATGGAATTTATGGTGTTAACCAAGATTAAATTTGTATTACTTTGTTAGATTTTAAAAAATAAAACAGATATAGCCTCCTTGCTTGGCATTTATTTTAAGAGGTTATACACAATAAGCTTAAAAGTAATAGAGATTGCAAATGTATTTTCTAAACATATAAAAGAAAAAATAATAGGAGATATGTATTTTTAAACATATAAAAGGAAACAACGCACAGAATTATTGTATCCTATAGAAGTTGTCAATGCCTATTCTTTATTTAAAAATTGGGGGAAAAATGATCAGGATTTCAAAAAAATTGATCCAACAAAGTTATTTATAACACTAACCTATGCAGTTCAAATAATCTCTCAAGGTAATGGTTAGCATTACCCAATTTGCAGTTTTTAACTTTTCATACCATAATAATCTCAGTGATTTAGATCTGTCTCACGGTTAGAGAAACAGTAACTTACCTTTCCTTTGTTATGAAAAATTCCAATATACAATTTCATTTAAACCATTTTAGTATTCTTGGGGCAACATTTGTCTTCTATTTTTGGAAACTACCTAAATCAACCCTGACTTCAAATGCTTGCTTCTTTTGAAGACTTTATTTCAGTTATAACCTCAATTTATACATGTTGTCGAAGGTTAAGGAAACTGTTCTTTTTCTGCTTTTCTTTTTTTAAGGGTTTATTGCCATTTTAGTAACTGACTCCAAATCGCAGTCAAGAAACCATTTTGTATCAGAAAACTGAATCGAGAAAATGAATTGTGCAACAATAGCATTGTGCCTTTTGTTGAAACCTTCTCGTAGTTGTAATATTTAAATATTACTTTCCAGCCTTTGATGGCCTGAATATATTTTGAAGAAAAGAGCTATTTGATTTTCAAGTTATCTTTTGGTTTTTATACAATAGATTAATGCTTTTCCCCCATCTTAGCTGATATGTATGCATAGGCATTTGGAAATTATGGAAGGACATCTATTTAACTTACGGATATATATTACCACTTGATTCATATCAAGTATTTGCCAAATATTTGGTATTTTTGGAAGTCAAAATATATCTACATCTTATTCTATGAAAATATATGCGGGGATCAATAAAAGCACACTAGATGTGATTCTTCTATGATTTTTAAATGATAATAGCATAGTAATTTAATACAAGTGATACAATTTCTATTCCAAGACACTCTTTCAGTTTTTTACATGTTTTCAAGTGGGTTGCTCATGTCCTGAGGTTGCTATCATACGATTGATCACACAGGCAATCAGGAGTGCATAACGACACACGAGATTTTATATTTCAGCAGGGAACTGCTTCAGTGTAAGGGCAGGTTTCTCAACACCCCTTCTTCCTCACCGAGCCCATCAGTGAAGTTCAGTGAAATGAATAACATAATTGGTGGTTGGTTCAATCACTACCAGTCTAGACTAGCCCAGACGCATCAATTAGAGGGGGCTGTCTTTTAAAGGGAGAGTGCCACCGAAACAAGCAGGGCATTATTGATACTGATCTTTAAAAGTGCAAATCCAGCTTGGCAGATAAAAAAAAAATAAGGCGGAGAAATGAAGGGGGGGAGTGCGTTGTGGGAAGAAAAGAGAAAGAAGTGAACTGGAGCTTTCGGGACACAGGACAGGAAGCTTGAGAGAAAAGCAGGGAATAATGAGTGAAATGCAATGCAGCACTTCCTTGCAACACACAGTTACAATTCAGTTCACAGGGCACACTGGTTCACCGTATTTTTAACTAGATTCCCCCCTACTTTTTTTTTTTATTCCTTTTTGCCCCTCTTTCCAAAGTGCCAGCTTAAAACCAATGCAGTTGGAAATTTAACAGCTCTAGGAAGCTCTAGTGAGAATAAAGCCAAGTAAGACGAACCAGCCAAAACTCCTTTTGCAGCACTTTTCCCCAAAAGAAAAACATGGAAGATGTTTATTTTTCGAGTCTCTTATTCAACCTTTTTTAAAAAGAAAAAAATCAACTGTTTAAGTGAACAGGACTCATTTAAATCCAGCACCTGGGAACTAATTTTATGGGCAAGACACCTTTAGGTAAACAGCTCCTAGTTTTCTGTTGAATATAGTAAAATTGTGAAGAATGTAACAAAAGGCTCTGCTAATTTGGTTGTTTTTTTTCTTTCTTCTTTTTTTTGGGGGATGGATAAAAGACAGATGATTTAGAAAGCATTAAGAACACATCAAGCCCCAGGGAAAGAAAATGTTTGATTGGTATTAATTAAAACACTGCTAATATATTCTAATAAAATCAAATTTAACATTCTAAACTAATCCGCTTGGTATGTCAAAGGGAAAGAAAAGTATTGTCTTATTTGCATCTCTGCAATCCAAATGCATTTGCTCATTCAGCAGAATTAATTTTTATCACCAGCCTGTTTAATCTCCTCACAGATTTAGCCAAACTTATTCTTTCAAACTAAAAAGGATCAAAGTAGGGAATCCATAAAGGTATTGGGAAGACTAGTGACTGTATTTAGTACTGGCTTTATATTACGATGTGTTTTCGTCTTCATTCGCTTTAATGGGGTTTGGAGGAAAATGGTCTGCAGCGAGAATGATGAATGGTTAATTTTTCCTTTCTCTCCTACCTACTGGGTTCTTTAGGAATTCCAGTTGCCAAATTATATGAGTAGCATTTATTTACAGGAATAATGTTGTTCTATTGATTAATATCTCATGTATTTCTAACTTCAGTATCTTATTTATTACAAATTCTTAATGGAAAAAAAAAAGACTCTTAAACAAGAGACCAATTGCCTTTTCTCAAGAAAGTGGAGAGGTGAATGTAAAATTTTCTTCACTAAGAACTGAGTTCTTTGCTTCCTTTTTTAAGTCAAAATTTCTGTAGAAAAAGTCATACTTTCATAAAATGGAGAGTTTTACGTTCTTTATTGTTAAACTCTCACAACGGGTAAAATTGTCCCAAAATGACATCATACCCCAAATGTTTCTCCTTTCATTAGTCTCCCATGACTGTGATATCATATGTAAATATGTGCCTCACACACAAAATGAATGGGCCATAAATATCGAGTACCACATTTGTATATTTCAAAAACGAGGAATCCTGCACACTCTCCAGGAGATGTAAAACCACTGACTCAACCACTGACGATACTGCCTCTTGCTCCATTGCCTTTTTCAGTTCTTGGACGTAAAAGAGCAGTCGCAGTTCGGTTTCACATGTATTGTTCTATAATCCAGGCAATAAATGCTAATTAGTAATGCTCAAGGATCCGACCATTCAGAGTAATTATCATAATTTACTTCTTCCTTGTTAAAGACATTCCTTGCTGATTAAAAAAAAAAATTAAATCATGATTTTACCGTTGCACTGCAGTGGAAATACACTGGAGAGGTGTTCAAGGTATAGGAATTATCACTCTGGCTGCATTTGAAGTCACCGACATGTGCCTCTTAGGTTATTCCAAATGGAATTGCAACTAGATTTCGGAAAAGAAATTCATGTAAATGCACAAAGTTTTTCATGTGCACCAAGAATGTATGCTTGTATTTTACAAACCCCAAGGCTCCTCCTTCCCCGCCCACCCCCTTTTCTAAAACCACTTACTGAGCAGAACAAAGGAAGCTGCTAACTATAGAGGCATCATTAAGTATGAACAGCAACAGCGTGATAAAGTATGTGATATGACAACATATTTCATTGCACAAAAGTGCAGATAATTAAATAATTCAATAGTAACCCTGGCTAATTAGGAGAAAGATCTTTAAGGAGGAATCAAGAAAATGGATCCAATCAACTTGAATAATATGCTCCATTCTCCAAGATCACAAATATATATTTGGTTATTTGCTGATTGATTGATTGATACAGAAAGATGAGGACAAAAGCCTATTCTTCAAAATGGAACTTTGATCTGATGTCCTCTTTAGGACAAATTAGCCATATGTTTTAACAGAGCAGAATTGAATCCAGGGCTCTATTTTCAGTCCAAGGTGTAATCTGCCATTCGTTTGCACACTTATTTTAACAATTGAAAAGCTTTTCATATCATTGCCTCCGAATATGTATGTAGCCTTCACCGCATTTTCTAATGAGGCTCTTGTTTAAGTTTGTTTCTTATTTCTTGAAGCGAATAAGGATCCTCTAAGGAACAGCATAAATAACCATGCGATCATTCTCTTTGGACCCTACCCCCTTGCTTTTTCCATTAAGGTAACATTCCCAATGTTCATTGTTTGTTGGTCCTTTAAGGAAGAGCTTCAGCTTTTACATGAGGGTTGAAAGCACATTAGAGAAATAATTCCCTTTGGATACTATACAGAAGGAGCCACCTGCAAAATGTTGATGCTGTTATTGAAATCTCAAGTGGAATCAGCTTTCAAAAAATTAGATATTAGATACATCCGATATAATTTGCAATGTGTAATTATACTAATGTGCATATAGTTGTGTGTTGCTTTACATGTTGCCTACTTGAGATTTTTTTTTTTCCCTTGGGCATTTCTCCTCATTTGAAATGATTCCTGAGTAGAATGTTTTTAGAGTCAGCTTTTATTTTAAAGTCAGCTTTTATTTTTTAAATTCCTTATTAATTAATAAAAGAAGCAAAGAACTCCATGTTCTCATGTAAGAATGAATGTGTCTGACCTAGATGTTGGAAATTAACAGTCACTAAAAGGCTGATTGTTGTGCATACTTACATTATTTATAAAATATTTGCTGCTCTTTACTGATTTAGTCTTCATCTTGACTTTGGACAACTTGAAGTAATGGAGAATATTAGAATCGTAAATCTTATTCATAAGAAATCCATTTCCTTTATTAGAATAATGAGATAAAATGCCAGGGAAATGGCCTTAGGCAGAGATAGTAATTTTAATTTAATCAAAGTAATCAAAATCATAACAAAAACAACTTCTTTTCTGTTTTTCCTCCACTTTGGGTGGCACATGATGAATAATTGAAACTCTGGCTCTAGTCATTTATGCACTAACATCACCTTCCTTTATGGTATCTCGATATGGTGTCTCCTGAACTGGAGAGCCCACCACACCAAGGTATTGACCCCTGAAGATCTAGCTGTTTAGGGAAAACCCAGGCAGAGCAACAGCAACTTGACTGGTCAGCCTGGCACTTGGCGCTTGCTATGTGCTCAGTAGGTGTAGATGCTCCTGAGGCAAATTTGGAGACCTGTCACCATCAGATCACAGAGGGACCCCGAGGAAGGCAATGCAAGGGTCCCAATTTATGCTTATATGTTCCGGAGACAAAAAGGGTTCCAAGGGAGGCTCATGTTGAGATGATACAAGATATTACTCATTCCAATTAAGTAGTCACAGGTCCCAAAGAAAGCTGATTTGTTAAACCTTTGACTCATACTAGACACCTAGAATACGGTGCTTTGCATATTTATACTGTTTATTCCTCAAAATTCATTTTGATGATGGGGTCCACACTGTAGAAGAGACATTATGCATGGGCTACATCTGTGCGACACCAAAGCATACATTGATTTAGTTTTCATCTGATCATGTACACAAGGGCTTTGCGTTATTAGCTACCTAAAGGAGTGTCTCAAAAATTGTGTGACACGTCCTTCCTTGCTACAGTAGCATTTTTGTTGATTCACAAATGTATCGTACACATGTATCAAAACCTTAACACCCCATCCTCCCATTCTGTGTTCACAAAATAATCTGTTCTAAAATCTATGTTTATTTAGTCACTCATCCAGGATCATTCATTGCGTGTTTCATCAGAACAGAAAAATACCTATTAATAATATTTTAACACTTGGTTGTTTTACGGGTTTTCAGAAATATATGTATACTATACCTGTTAGGTATTAGGAATAGTATTAGGTATAGTATTTCTAGGTATACTATACCTAGGAAAAGAACCAACATTTTCAGTGTATCCAAAGGGTTTAGTGCTGAAAGAGAAATGTTTCGGAGTAAATCCCTTTTGGTGTACCTAATTCATTATGCATCTTCATTGTGCTAACATAATGAAGAGGTTGACAATAAAGGCTTTAGTTAATTTAAAATCCACCTGCAAAGTATATTTCATTCATAAAAACTTTTGTAGAATAAAAGAAGCATTAATACAGCTCTTCCCAAATATCCTTATCTGTAAAATGAGTGTGTTGGATTAGTTGGTCTCTAAAATCTTTTCCAGCGGGGAATTTTGGTAAACAATTCTTATAGAGGTGTAAGAACAACTTCAGGACATTTGTACCAACAGCTGCCCTTTAAAGTTATATTTGATCCCACCTCCAGGTGCTGTATTTACTAACATATTTTGCCTTGATGCTAAAACAGTAAAGACTGAAGTTCATTTTCAGGAAGGGCAGGGATGGAAAAGAGGAACAGCCGAAGAACAAAAAAAGCTACCCAGTGGGAGAAGGAAATTCTTGATCTGAGACCTAAGCCCATTTCCTTCAACATTAACATAGAAGAAGCCCAGACAAGCACCTGCCTTTCTATTTTAAGACCAGAAGGACTATTCTTTAGTCTTTCTGCCTTCATTAATCGCTTATAGTATCCTTTGGTTTGTTTTTTTTCTTTCCCCATTGGGTTGACATCTTCGAGTTTCATATATTCCCCTTTTCACTTGATGCATTTGAATCATGTTACTATCCCCTTCAAAAGCCTACAGTAGTTATATTAACATGCCACCCTTCCCCAATTAAACCTTAACACATTCAAAGCCTCCTGAAAATTGCCCCACCCACTGTTTCAAATCACTCGGAATGTATAACCTCTTCTCGAATTAAGCAAGCCTGCTCTTATCAGGTCCATGAATATTCTCTCACCCAAGCTTTTCTTCTCTGCACACTCTGCCTCTCACGTCTTGTACATTTCAGAAATCTTTCTTTTTTTTCTCACTCTCTCTTCCTCCTTTCTCCTTCATTCTTTTTCTGCCTTTCCCTTCCTTCCTCCCTGTCTGCCTTTTGTGGTTCCTTTCATTCTTTCTTTCAGTGGGTACCATGTGTCCTGCTCTGAGCTAGGCACTAGAAATACAAGACACACGCAAGGAATTAACATTGACTCCTAGCCGTTCTCTGTTCACTCCTGCATTGCAGAACACTGCTGTACCCACACTTATTTTATTTTGCATTTAGTCTTTAGATTTAGTTGAATGTGTCCTTAATGTCCTGTGTTCTTTTGTTGTTTTCCTCCGTGTCCTATTTTAGTAAGTTGCCTGTTGGATAAAACCTGAAGCTTTTCTTACGGAGTGCTTTCTCCCCGGGCAAGGAGCGTGGCGCTCTCTCACACACTCCCGAACAATGCTGTTGCTTGACTGATTCCCAAACAAGGTGAACAGTGAGAAAGCTCCATTTTTCTCGTGATGCAGCATTTCACTCATAGTTGGAAATAGCCTGGCCCCCAAAGTATCGTAACATTCCTTTATTTGTAGCAAAGAGTCAATGTGATAACCTTCTGTGACGTGTTCTGTTATTTTTTTAGTCGTCTCCGTGTTCCTTTCAGCTGGTCCTATAGTCCCCCTTCCTCAGGAATGTCTTCCCAGTGAAACAACACAGACTGCAGAAACCCTGTCCCGATGGATGCTAAAGCCAACTGCGAAGTGGAAACAAAGAACATCATCACCTGAAGACGTCTCTCCTGCCAGTCGACACACCCACATGCTGCAGTTTTCAGCCAGTAGCATCTCAGAACAAGAGGCAAGCTTTTCAAGAAACAGAAACCCTTAAGAAAGCTATCTAGATCTCGAATGAGCAAGGACTTTCCCTTCCTCATGTGTATTCCTCTGTTTGTATTTAAATTCTGTGTGACCTTCATTTTTTTTAAAACTTTTTTTCTAGTATGACTATGCTTATTAATACGCTAATTTTTAAAATAGAAAATTGTTCATGCCAGAGGTCGGTTGCATGTTAGCCACACACAGAGTTTGACCTTAAAAGAATGACTTAAAGAATATTGAGTTCTTTTGCAATCACAGAATAGTAGGAGGCAATACAAAGGATAAAATGATGATGGGAACTCAGAATGCGTCATCGAAATGCAGTACCCAACTGACACCAAACAACCAGCCTTCTTATCAGGCAAGCTAGGCTCTGTGAGACATAGTCACTGCCTCTAAGGAGTTTAAACCTAGTTAAACAGAAGCACATAAACTTTTGAAAAGAGAAGTTACAGATCAAGTCAATTCATAAGAGCAAAATGAAAGATATAACCAAGGAGCTCGGAGGAAGTCCACTTAGTCAGGGCAAACTGGTCTGTCTAGGGAAGAAAGTTCCTAAAGGAAGGAAATACAAGGTGAATTTTAAAGGATGTTAAAGATTTAGATAAATGGGAAGGAAGAACATAGAATCCTTTCTATAGATGCACTTTTGTGAGCAAAGTCAGAGAGGAAGGCATCTACCTGGTGATTTCAGGAAATTATGAATGCACAGGTCCAGTTGACCAAATCCCAGACTTCCATTGCCAATCTATATGTACATACATGGTGAAGACTTTACACACATACTTCCCCTTGCCCACCTCAGGTGTAGACCGGAATTACAATCATATTTCTTCCATTAAAATAAGTGAGCGTGATTGATGATAGTATGAGGATTTGTGATTTTTCTGTTAGCCTAACAACAGTGGATATTTATTGAGTTCTCCCTACATGTTAAGCATTTTATATAGTAATTCTCTTAAGCTTCACAACAACCCTGCAAAATAGATATTATTTTGTATTTCCATTTTACATAAAGAAACCTGAGGTTTAAGTAACTTGCCAAACTGCCACATACAGGGTTCACAATCAGGACCGTGATTTCAAAGCTCGTGATCTAAGGCACTAAGCCACGGTGTTGCAAGTTTCTAATTTTGCCACTTCTGTATTCCTTGATATATTTCTGTGGTAGACGCATAGCTATTTTCTTTAATTATCTTCTCAAAATTTTCAGTTTTCTGGTTGAACTAGCATGGTGGAATGTGTTTTCATGACAGAAATGGAAGCTACTGGGGAACAGAGTTTATCAGCATTTTAAGCTTTTTTTGGACCAGACTCTGAGGAGACTCTTAGCTTTGGTCAGCATGAAATCTTAACTTCTTGAGAACAAAAGCAGGGGGTGGGGAGAGCTTAAAGGTCACCTATTGCAATGTTCTTTCCTACAGATGTGATAAACCTGTAAAGATAGAGCAACTTACAAAAGATCGCTCATTGGAATATAACAACTAGATCCAGAAACCATGCCCTCAGAGGCTCTTGAACTACACCACCCTGCCTAAATGAAGCATGAGCTTGAATTTCACCAATGGAAACATTCTGTCTGGGTGATCAAGGAGCACCATACCAAGTACATTGCTTCACTTTTGGCTACGTCTTTGGCTTTTCACTTCAATGTGAAAAATAGATAGTTGTGAACTCACATCTTTAGTTTCAAAAACTGTCAATGGTCTAGCCACAAAGAACACACAGTAGCCCAAGTTATGTGTACAGTGTCTTCAAGGATATTCTTAAGTTACTTGGCATTCTTCCTTCACCTAAACCAATCAGATCTTCTAATGAGCATTTTCTTAACCAATTTTATGCACAGTATATATTCATAAGAGTTTCTGCATGAATGTTTAAACGTGTCTGTTTTGATAGTCTTTATGGTTTTTGAAAATATCAATGGTTATTTGCTATTTTAATTGTCAGTTATCCATATTGCTAACCCAAGAATACTTCAGCCATAAAAAACTAGAATTAAGGAAATCTTAGTCTTTTATACTAGCCCCTTTGCCTTTAGTTGGCACTTAGTAATAATTAATAAAGTGGTCTACTGGAGAATACAGAGGTTCAAAACGCAATTTTGTCTTGAAGGAGTCAGTTGAACTGTGTCTACTTGAGAGCAAGCATCTAGACATTTGGAAGGACCTGAATATTTGACTGTTGTAAATTTCCATTTAGCTATCCGGCTTTGTCACACTTAGACCTCCTGGTGGCTCAGGTCGTCCTATTTTCAAAATGATAATCATTGGCCATCTCTCACACAGTGCTCATTAAGTGAGTTCATAAATAAACAGGTTGTTTTCTTTTTTAAGCATAGCCAAGCACAAAATGTGACTCTGTTGACATTTTATGAGACTTTGTCATATGTCCCCTGAACCCCCAATAAAAGCAATGTTGCATCAACTGTGAACTTGTGTTGATTTCTTGGAAGAGTATGCTCTCACAATTTGGGTGTTTTCTCTAGTGTATATCAAAGCTAGTTTCAGGATCGATGAGGAGCAAATAATCTGATATGATGGGAAATTTTCAATTTCAAAGCAATTTCTAAATGATCCCACATTGCCCTTAATAGACAGCACAGTCATCTACTCATAAGTCAGAAACCAAAGTGTGATCCTCATCTTTTTCTCTTCCCACCTGTCATGGCCAGTCAGGTGAATCTCTGGTTTTTCTGTCTTTCCGTTTTTAAATGTGTCTCCATCCTCCAACTGTTTAAGACAACCATCATATCACCTGGACTACTATCTCATGCCTCCAGTTTCTCCCTTTCACGCTGCCAAATAGCACCCAGGGAAATCCATCTAAACCACAGATATGATCATATCGTTCCACAGTTTCAAACTTTTCACTGGCTTCCCATTGCCCTTTAACTATTGTTACATCTAAGCCCTTCCTAGCCCGGTTCCTGGCCCCAACATTCTTCTCTGGACTCCCCATGTCCCACTGCTTTTGTAGGTCCTTGCCATACATCTTTGCCATTTCTTAATGTCCTTGTTCTCTTCTGGGCTTTCTCACACACCTGCACCTTCTGCTTGGTACTCCATCACCCCTTCCAGACTCCATCTCTTGTCCTTCAGGTCTCATCCTAGAAATCGCTTCCTTTGGAAGTCTTCACCTCAACCCTAAGACTAGCTTATTCACCTAGGTGCTTTCATAGCATTCTGTTCTTACCATATATTAGTGCTTATCACCCAGGTTATGAGAACTTAAGTAGCAATCTCCTCAATTTGAATGTGATATTCTAGAGCTGCCTTGTCCTGTAAGGTAACCACTTGCCATATATAGCTGCATTAATTTAATATTAAGTAAAATTTAAAATTCAATTTCTCAGGTGCACTGGCTAAATCTCAAGTGCTCAGGATCCACCTGTGTCTAGTGGCCACCATGTTGACTGGCACAGATACAGCACAATTCCATCCTTGAGAAAGTTGTATTGGACAGGGGTGCATGTGTGCTCAGTCATGTCCAACTCTGTGACCCCATGGACTATATAGCCCACCAGGCTTCTTTGCCCATGGGACTTTCCAGGCAAGAAATACTGGAGTGGGTTGCCATTTCCTACTGCAAGGGATCTTCCCAACCCAAGAATCGAACCCCAGTCTCTTGTGTCTCCTGCACGGGCAGGTGGGTTCTCTACCACTGCACTACCTGGGAAGCTTCTATTGGAGGATACTGTTCTAAAAGACAGGTACTGTGTTCTGTTTGTCATTTTATCTCCTAAACTTGCAGCCTTTTTTATCTCGAGTTTGTCATCTGAACCCACAGAGCAAAACAATTATTTCAGTGACTATATTTTTTAATTGTCTCAACAATGATATATAACTAAAATCAGACGATACGTATAGGAAGGAAATTGATTCATTACATGTAAAGATGGCCAGGGTATGAAGGTTTAATTCTGGTACAAAATCCTCATTGAGAAAGCCTACAAGTTTATCACAGTGTTTGGCATGATGTAAGTACTTCATAAACATCTGATGAATGAGTGAATGACATCTGGACACTCAGATGTTTTATTTATTTTCACCTGAATGTGTGGAGTCATGTAGGAGATGTATCCTCACCTCCCCCAAGAGCCTCTTCTCTAAAGGATATGGAGATGGATGATTTCCTTGCATCCACCCCAAGATAGTTGAATTGTGCTAACTGCAATAGGTTGCCCGTTATTTTACTCGCCTTCCTTGTTTGCACTGGCAAACAAAAGGAGAGAATTGAGCCCTTATTCAGTGAAGAAGATCAAAGTGAAAATGATCAGTGTAGACACCAGATTTGAAAATCCCTCTTTCATAAGGGATTGGCCAAAGTTCACTTAATATGTTAATGATTTCCTGAGCACCTACTTTAAATAGCCAGACACTTTGTTAGGTACTAAAGTCATAGAAGGTATCAAGACAGATACAATTCTTGAGTTCATAGTGAAACAACGTATCTTATTTCATTGTGCCCAAAGCAGGGGTTCTCAGCTTTGAGGGCACATTGTGACGCCAGGTGGAAGAATGCTGATACATGGGGCCTTCCTCAGAAGACTTTGATTTAATTGGGGTGGGGTGTAGCCTGGGAACTGGGGATTTTTTGTAAAGCTCACTGGGTGATTTTAATACGCAGCCTAAGTTGAAAACTATTAACTTTATGGGGACAAAGTCTTCTCTATAAAGATTTTGTGTATATGTGTGTGTGTAATGTATATCATATATATAATGTATACTTGTATATAATATATAAAATATACATTATATACATATGTATATACATGTATGGGCTTCCATGGTGGCTCAGATGGTAAAGAATCTGCCTGCAATGTGGGAGACCTGGGTTCGATCCCTGGGTTGGGAAGATCCTCTGGAGAAAGGAAAGAAGTGAGCTCAGAGCTTAAAAGCTTTTGGTATTGATGATTGATAGCCTATTAGAACCCAAAAGAGAACCTTTAAAATAATCTGTCTAACATATCCTAATTTTACTTTTTATTCCTCAGAACAGAAACTCATACTTAAGAGCTGTCCAGGTCAGTCAGTTCATGACTCAGATAAGACCTGACCCCTGGTTTCTGTCTCCAATATGGTGTTCTTTCTGCTACACTAAGCTGTCTCCAGGAAATGGAAAATATAATTATCTTCAAATCAAGAGACAACCAACATCTAGTCTGGTGATAATTTTTTAAAGTAGTAATTGAATTTAGACCACGTTTAATCCCATGTGCTCAATTTTCTGCTAATTAAATGTGAGCAATATACATTCATTTTGCTAGAGTGTAACTTTTTGAAAATATATACATATGTATATACACATATATATGTAATATATATCATACATAATGTATACTTAAATATATAATGCATAAAGTATACATTATATACATTTGTATATACATGTATGGGCTTCTATGGTGACTCAGATGGTAAAGAATCTTCCTGCAATGTAGGAGACCTGGGTTTGACCCCTGGGTTGGGAAGATCCCCTGGAGAAAGGAACGGCTACCCACTACAGTATTCTTGCCTGGAGAATTCCCTGGCCAGAGGAGCCTGGTGAGCTGGAGTTGGACATGATTGATTGATTAACACTTTCATATACATGTATACATTATATATGTATATATATATAAAATACATATTATATATATGTAATGTGTATGTGTGTGTGTGTGTGTATATATATATATATATATATATATATATATATATATATATATATATATATATATATATATATATATATATATATATGTTGTTGTTTAATCGCTCAGTTGTGTCTGCTCTTTGCAACCCCATGGACTGTAAGTAGCCCGCCAGGCTCCTCTGTCATGGGATTATCCAGGCAAGACTACTGGGGTGGGTTACCATTTCCTCCTCCAAGTGATCTTCCTGACCCAGGGATAGAACCTATATACATATGCGTACTATATATATATATACACACACACATATATATATAATGAGATAGAGTTTAGTTTCCCAGGAGCCTTCACCACATTCTTACAAATTCAAAAATCAATAGACATATATTAAACTCCACGCATGACTAAGGACATTTTGCCTTTAAACTTGAACTACTAAAGAGCAGAAATGGGAGTAGAGGAGAAATAAGTGTGTATTGTATTCCCACAGTCTTTGTTCCCACCCACCTTATTACATGACATTCCGTTCAGTTTAACATTTCACGTACAGGTACAAGTTACCAGTCTGTCCCCTTGAAAAAACTTGACTTTGAAAAATAACTTATTTTTAAAAAGTTATTTCTCTTAGCTACCACTCCCCCATTTTTAGATTCTACTCATAGATCAAGAGAATTCAGGAGCCATACATCATCCAGTCCATTCTTCTTTATCCATATAAGATCCTATAGTGAAAATGTGCCTTTCCATTTTTTAACACTCAAAATAAAACTCATGTCCATATACTTCCTTTGAGACACATTTCAGTGTTTGAGAGCCTACACAGTTGGGAAATTCTATTTCATTTCGATCCCAAATCCCTCACGCTGTAGTTTAATCCCATTTTCTCTTGTTCCCTGTGGAGAGAAAGGACAGCTGGTCTCCATTCTCTCTAAACCCAATCCCTTCAAGTCCTTAAAGACACCTACCTCCCAGCCTTCTCTTCTCTGAAATAAATACTAACAGTTCCCGTCAGGAAAATGTCTCTCTTGTGCATATTCACTGCCATCCATATCACATATATTCATGTTCATTGTATAATTTCGTAAATAAAACAAGCCAAGGCCAAGAGCAAAACAAGTGAATGTATCATTGTTTTCATGAATGAAGTCACAGATCCAATAATAGATGCTGAATACTTAGTTGTGAATGGTAGCCTTCCAATAATTATGTGCCAAAATTATCATAATTTCTTTTAGAAAGTATTGGCAATCTGTTGCTTTTGGAGAGGGGAATTAAAAATTCAGTGATTAGGTTTCAATTTCCTTTATTCAAGTTCTCCCCATGTTCCACAATGGAATATTCCATTCAGCATTCCACAGCAGGAGCCACCATTGCTTTGACAAAAATAGATACAGTATTGGAACATTCAGTCAATGGAGTAATCCAATTGTCTGAACATTCTTTTCTGCTTTATCATTTACATTTTAATAAATCCCAGAATATGTCAAGCTGTAGCGAGTTGTACCAAGTGGAGCTAATAGCATGCAGTTACCAGATGCAAAGAGAAATCATACATGCAATGCATCCACATTTAGTTCGTATATATTTTTAGATTTCTACATTTTCAACAGGGATACTCTTAAAAATAAAAAGTGGCTATTTAGCAAAATCTTTGTTACCAATATTCTGTTAGTATATTCAGCTTTTATGAAGGAAGCAGTAGGGATGGGGTGCTCTGTTTAATTGATGTAGCTGGCATCTGCAAATCCCAAAGACGACACTATATAGCAGGTAGAATGTGGAATGTTAAATTATCATCCTACGCCTGTTTCTTTGGCAGTTTACCGTCTCTCCAGGAGGCTCAGATGATCACATTTTAAAGTCCCTTGACATCCCATGATCCCAAGATTCCAGGGAAATCAATCCTGAAAAGATTGTGCGTGTGCGATTATTATTAACCTGTTTGCATAACTTACCCCATGAATATATTGACTATCAACTGTTTTAACACTTGGAGAGATTTGTTGTCCTGGTTTGACAGACCACTGAATTTGACAGTCCACTGAATTTTTCCAGCGTCACAGAGATGTAATGGTGGAACGAGTCTCAGCATGTTGGAGGTCCCTAAGCGGTAGGTATGTCCCTGGAGAGAGGAGGTATTTTCAAGGATGAGACTATTCTGATTAGTCTCTATTAGTAAAAATCATGGGAAGCATGAGACTTAAATTTAGCTCTGCTTATCTCCTTTGTACCTAATTACTTAAATTATTTGTTAGCCCGTCAGAAAATTCTCCTTTTAGACTTCTACCCAAAAAAACAGAATTATTTCCTGACATCAGGTATATCTGATTAGTGTTAAACTTGTAGTAGCCTGAAGGCCTACAAAGAACCATTTGTTTTTTGCTGATGCTTAGAGCAGAGTAAATGTTTACCAGGGAGATTGTGGGTAGCATACCACTGTCACTAAATGGGGTCAAGTTCTGTGCTAAGGAGAGGATAGCTTACAGTAGTGGGATGGAGAAAACCAAAATGTTAAAGTCACTTGACATCCCATGATCCCAAGATTCCAGGGAAATCAATCCTGAAAAGATTATGTGTGTGTGATTATTATTAACTGAATAAACTGGCATTGCAGTGCACAAGTGAGGTCATCAGCATGTCTTAATTTCTAGATTTTTCTCTAATTTTGCCCACAGTGTGGTGACTGGTAGATTTAATGGAAAAGTATGACCTTCCCATTAGTAAAATGAGCACAATATCCTGAAGACCTCTCGAGAAGCACCCTTTACAACTTCCTTGTTCACTTAGAGTACGATCAAACACTTGTTCTCCTAAAGTACTTCCATGATCATAGAAGAATGAGTTATGGCTTTGTATAGCTTTCAATGACTTTTAATTAATCAACTAATGATCTCAGCATCAGGGAGAATTTTAGGAGATATGTCAGATGGTGAAGGTCCAAAGGTATGATTGAAAGTTTAACTTCCGTGAATCAAAGCTTCTCTGTTCTAGATCTAATGCCATTGATAATTATTTCCTTTAAAATTTCTGAAGTTGCGTTAGCTCTTCTGTAAAATGTAGGTTTTTGGTAGTTGATGTGTTGTTGATCAACGTGGTAGCTGATGTGTTGTTACTTCATAAAGTTATTGGAAGTAAATACGTTTAAATGTTTTACAAAGTCTCTCACTGCTTTTAACATTGTCTCTGTTTCTTTAACATTTGGCACTTCAATTATATTGTGTCTTGGTGTGGGTATCTCTAGGTTCATCTTCTCTGAACATCTCTGGGCTTCCTGAATCTGGATGTCTATTGACTTCCCCAGGTTAGGAAAGCTTTCAGCCATTATATCTTCAACAAGATGTCTGTCTCTTTCTGTCTCTCCTCCTTCTGGGACTTTACTAACAGAAATATTAGTTTATTTCATGTTGTCCCGTAAGCCCCTTAAGCTATCTTCACTTCTTAAATTTTTGTTTTCTTTTTGCTGTTCTGATTGAATGAGTTCTGCTGCCTTGTCTTCTAGTTGGCTGATTCTTTTTTCTGCTTTGTCTACTCTCGTTTTGAACTCCTCTTAGTGTATTTTTTGGTTTAGTTATCTTTCATCTCTGTGACTTCTGTTTGGTACTCTTTTCTATTTTCCATCTCTCTCTTGAAGTTCTCACATGTTCATCCATTCTTCTCCCCAGTTCAGCGAGCATCATATGACCACTCATTACAATTCTTTATTGGGTAAATTACTTATCTCCATTTTATTAATTTTTACTGAAGTTTTATCTTGTTCTTTCATTTGGAACATATTCCTCTGTTTCTTTGTTTTCTCTTGGCATTCTGTGTTGGTTCCTATATGGATGAAACAACTATCTCTCCTGGTCTTGGAGGAGTGGCCTTGTGTAGGAGGTGAACCTTCTTGTTCAACCCTGTCCCAGCTCTGTCATCTCTTAAATTTTTGTGCTTGTCCAAGCAGCCTATCATACTTTTAATAGCTCCCAGTATTTGAGGATGTGCCAGAATCTGTCCGTGTCTTTAAGAGGATCTCAGCACCCAGATCTGGCTGGAAGCTAAACCCTCATACATCAGCTTTTAAAAGCTACAAATATATACAGCCTTGCTGAGATCACAAGTGTAATTCCTGCTGCTCAGTGCTTTGGTGGTGATTCCTAGGTGGCAGCCACAAAAATTGGGGCTGCAAACAAGTTTATAGGCATACCTTGATGATATTGTGGGTTTGGTTCCAGAGCACTACAGTAAAGCAAATACAACAAAAAAGGGAGTCACATGATCTTTTTTGTTTGTTTCTCAGTGAATATAAAAGTTGTGTTTCCCTATGCTATGGTCTATTAAGTGTGCCATAGCATTCTATCTTAAAAAAAAAATCAACAACAATGTACATACCTTAATTAAAAATTAATGCTATTGGAAATATGGAGCTGATAAACTTGCTTGACTCAGGTTCCCACAAACTTTCAGCTTGTAAAAAAACACAATATCTGCAAAGTTCAATGAAGCAAAGTGCAATAAAACAAGGTATATCTGTGCAAACTCTTTTATGGGAGATACCAGTGAGTAAGAGCAAGGCAGAAAGGGAGACATCAGATGATATCCTCAACCTATGTTCCTTGAGATCCTTGAGAATAGCTTCGTGTCCACTAGAAATGTGCCAGACTTGAAGTGTGTACATCAAACAGAAGCTTAAGGACAAGCCAAGAGCCTTCCTTCACAGAAAGACTTGGAGGTGTGCCTCGGTCTGCAGTCCACTTGGTGCCCTGTGTGTGGCAATCTGCCAAGAACTGTCTCTTCAATTGTCACTGTCCTGTGGGACCCAGGAATGCAAGTCCCTCTAGCCATAGAGCTAGGTGATCAAGATTACATATCACTGGCTTTTAACTACCCAAGTTAATAGAGAAGAGCAGGAGAGCAGATGTTATAACAATATAGTTTTACAGAATGCACTATTATTATTTTAATTTTTTTTAAATTTATTTTATTGAAGTATAATTGATTTACAATGTTGTATTTCTGGGGCTTCTCTACTATAAAGTTTTTCAGTTATAGATATATATCCATTTTTAATATTCTTTTCTATTAAGGTTTAATCACAGGATATTGAATGTAGTTCCCTGTGCTATTAGAGTAGAACCTTGTTTATCCACCCTGTATGTAGTAGTTTGTATCTGCTAATCCCAAACTCTCAGCCCATCCCCCCACCCCTTGGCAGCCACAAGTCTGTTCTCTATGAGTCTGTTCCTGTTTCATAGATAAGTTCACTTGTGTCATAGTTTAGATTCCACATATAAGTGACATCATATGGTATTTGTCTTTCTCATTCTGATCTACTTCACTTAGTGTGATAATTTCTAGGTCCATCCATGTTGCTGCAAATGGCGTTATTTCAACAGAATGTATTTCTGATGTTTGCTTCAGCCAAATTTCCTTTTGGATTCTAAATCCATGGATTTTCAACGACAAAGAAGCCATAAAAGCCATCTAGTTTATCTTTTGTTGGAATTTTCCCTGCTACCTGTAATAGACCACTTCACTAATCAGCAATTCCGTCTTTGGAGAACTCAGATAGTTTAAATATTTCTCCCTCATATCGAGTCACAAGAAGTTCTTCCATCATTCCTTGGATCATACAGTGTCAATCTCATCTCTTGCACCTATCAGTCCTACAGATATTTAAAAGAAGAAACCAGGTTTCTTCCAGAGTCTACTTTTCCCTAGGCTACATATACCTAGCGCCTCCAAACACTCCTTCTATGGCATATTTCAAATATTTCAATTATTCTTGAAGTCTCCACACTTCAGCTTGTCTATCTGCCTTTTTTAAATGTGCTGCTTAGAATCGAGAGCAATTTTCTGGATGTGGACTGACAAATAGAAAGCAGAAGGTGATGATAACTATTTAAATGCTTCCTAAGTACTGAATTTCTATGCATAAAACCTCATATTAATCTTCTTGGCAACTGTTCAGCAGTATTGACCTAGCTTGTCTTACTATTTATTAAAATACTTACGTCTGTTTTGTACATGCTACTGTCAAACACCATTTTCCTCATCCTTAGATTCAGCCCATTATCCTATCTCCCAGTATCTTTTTTGATTCTGATTAAGATACCAGATATATTAGATATTTCTCTGAGTCATCTTATTCACATACTTGACTCAAACTTGTCCAAAAGAGATCAGAAGGCTTACCAAGTGACACATTGAAGTTAGGATTTCAAATGTCAGTCCCTAAAACTTTAATAATTGTCAAAGAGGAGAAGTTAATCTGCAATTTTTGTTGTTGTTTAATTTGGTTTGGTCTCATACTTACATTATTTTTGTCTTATTAATGAATCTTGCTGGGAAGCAGCCATCTAGATGAATGGTGAATGGTAAAGGGAAGTTGTTTTCTTTAGGTAATTTTTAGGTAATTTTAAGTTTTATTTAGTAATCAAAAGAAGGAACATTTCATTTGGGAAGAATTGAGATCACTACTGTATATGTTGATATCTTAAATAACTGGATTTTCCTCTTTCCTCATATTACTTTTCTTTCCTGATCTTTTTGGGTTGGTTAATAACCCTCCCTAAAAGAGGAGGTCTATGGAATTTTCCAGGCAAGAATACTGGAGTGGGTTGCCATTTCCTACTCCAGAGGATCTTCCCAATCCAGGGATCAAACCCACATCTCTTGCATCTCCTGCATTGGTAGGTGGATTCTTCACACTAGGCGCTACCTGAGAAGATACGGTAAAGGGAGTTGGAAATCTTTTCCCACAGTATCTAAGGCTATTAGTAGGTCCATGTATCTTTGCATTTGGCTAGCCCACATAATAAAGTAAGAGTAAATATGTTTGTTTTTGTTTTAAAAAAAAAGAACTTTGATTCTTCACTGTAATAACAATTCTTTGAGGAGGAGAGGGAGTTACATAAGGTGAGTATGGTCTGGCATCTATTCAAGGGGTTTAGTTACGAAAGTGCCAAAAGATACTCATAATGAGGTATTTCAATTCAATTCAAATTGTTAAGATGAATTGAAATTCATGATAAAGCAGCTCCACAATCTGGCCCCAGAGGACAGAATTCATAGCAAGGCTCCAGTGTGCTGTGCTATCTGATGGTAACGTTATCCAGAAACATTGAAAGTCCTCTTTTTATTCTTTCTCTTTCTCCTTCTGTGCTGAGAGTTGGCAATTATTTCTCTGTACCTCATTTTCTTTTGCTTGTCCCTCTCTCCTTCCTTCCTTTCACTGTCCCTCCCTTTCCTTCTCCTCTCCCTCTTTCTTTTCTTCCTTTTTTTTTTTTTTTTTTTGGTGGCATTTCTTCTTCTCTCTCTCTCAGTCTCTCTCTTTTTATTTTATTAAATTTCATTCCATTAAATATGAACTATTTAAGAGCCACCGCTACTGGAGTTTGGTGCATGCACGTGGCTTTATATCTCATGCTACCTACCGTCCTCATAAGACTTCATCTTGTAATAAATCAATGTTAAAATTCTATCTGAGGATAAAACCACATGTAGTTATCAGGGTTCTGAACCTTCCTTGAAAGGAAAAAAAAAGAAAAGAGCCCTCCCTGGATTGTTTCCGTACTGTCTTTCCCCTTTATGTTACTTCCTTACTTTCTTCTATAGCTCTCAAGTTTATTGGACAGGGGTTAAGAGTCAACATTTAAGAACACACACATCCTTTTTTTTTCTGTTAACACTATTCATTTTATTATTTGCTTATAACTGCCACTCTTATCCTCTAAGTGGTTCTTAAACTGCAGTGTGCATCAGAATAATCTTGGAGAACTGTTAAACCATAGACTCCTGGGCCAGATCCTCAGAGTTTCTGATTTAACAGGTCTGAGGTTGGAGACCTAGGATGGGCACTTAGTATTAAGTTCCCAAGTGATGCTGCTGCTATTGGTCTTGGGACCACACTTTGAGAACCACTGCTCTACTTCTAAACCTATTTCATTCTCCTCCCATCACTTCTTCAATGGGATAAATAACACTGCTTCCTTTCATCTTCCTCAGTAACATGTTTCCAGAACTTTCAATCATCAGCTCTTGTTTGAACTATTTCCACATCTATATTTTGCTGAAGGGTTAGAACTGAATATAAGACTGTAGCTAATTCTGACATAATAAAAATAATATTATGTCCCTAGGATGTATATCTCCCAAAGGGTTAGAGCAATATTTTCTTATCTATTATCTTGTCTGCATAATGTCCATATGATATATCTCATTTTGGTAAGAAGAGATATTGGGCAATTATCACAAAGATATGCAGGAAAACACTTGAACTCAGGTTTCTAGACTCCTAGTTCACATTCTATTTGAATTCTTAAAGGATTTATCTAACTTCTAAAATGTGAAGTCCAGTTCATCTCATTGAATTAAGGTGAACTGCTCTAATCTATTAATATACTGTCAAAAAATAGAAAGTTGCTTAATTTTGAGTAAAAGATACCATCAGCTATTCAGATACAAAATAAGCAGTATTTAAAGAATTCCACTCCAGCAATGTAAAAATTTAAAACTCTTTTACTTGGAACTTTATTTCTGTGATCTCAAATATTGGCTTTTACTATGATCCCACTTTTGGTTTTCATTTAACTGAACATATTAATTTTGGTGTAGTTTGCCCCCAATTTTTCCTACCATAATAAACTAGTCTTCCACATGATTCTACAAATTGGTTTTGACATTATTTGATTTTTACAGTCTTAACTGTTCTGCATGATAATCAGAAATTTCTGCATTTGCTATTTACCTGGCTTTATGGCCTACATGTTTCCAAAAATGCAAGTGAGAAAGAGAGGTTAGAGGGAAAGCAGTTTTCTCAACATGTTGTTGTCTTTCATTTGCTAAGTCCTATCCAACTCTTTGTGACCCCATGGATTGATTGCAGCATGCCAGGTTCCTCTGTCCTCTACTGTCTCCTGAATTTTGCTCAAATTCATGTCCATTGAGTCGGTGATGCTATCTGACCACCTCATCCTCTGCCACCTTCTTATCCTTTTGCCTTCAATCTTTCCCAGCATCAGGGTCTTTTCCAGTAAGTCAGCTCTTCACATCAGGTGGAAAGTAACACATCAATGTTATTATTTATCATCATCTCGAAGTTTTAGTTCCTTATATACCGTGGTCCTCTCTCAGCTTTTCTCATATCCTGTTCTGTTCTCCCATCATGGCAAATAAAATGAAGTGTCTGACGCTTTATGAAACAATAAAGCTGGATTAAATGGGTTTTAAAGGCCCTATTGTTTGCCCCAAACCATTGTTGCTACAGGGAAAGCCTCCAGCTGTTTGACTGACACTCAAATGGCCATCAGCAAGGTATTAGAAGGAATCTCATTTATTACCACCAAGGAAATAAATAATGCCGTGGACTGAGTGTCTTCCATCCAGATTAGACTAACCAAATCAATTCAGATCATTAGAATACATTATATCCAATTATATATAAATCTGCCTTGTAAATAACCACTTACCTGCTTGCCCAGAGCAATATAATGCTCTATGCTAAACCAACAGTTAAAATTATAGAATCAACTGGTAAAATATTTTAATGCATTGTTAAATATTTTGTACTTAATTCATTCAGTAAACATTAATTGAGGACCTACTACATCTTGGGAATACAGCAATGAATAATAGATGATTCAAGTCCTCAACTCTTCAAAGTGCTTACCTAGCAAAGGGAAATAGATATGTAAAAAAGAAAAATGATTGTCCTTCTCTTGCTCTAAACTGCTTTCAATCCCAGGAAAACTAATGGGAGTTTCTTTCTGACTTATGCATAGGGAAAAAATGATGAGGAGACTGGTGAAAATATCTAGAGAAAACTAAAAAATGAGAATTTGCATAAAGGTTCAGGTTCAATACCTTCCAATGACCTTCTCTAGTAAATGCAGGTTTTACGTTAAGCACCTAGAGCCAGACATCCTGGAATGTGAAGTCAAGTGGGCCTTAGGAATCATCACTATGAACAAAGCTAGTGGAGGTGATGGAATTTCAGTTGAGCTATTTCAAATCCTGAAAGATGATGCTGTGAAAGTGCTGTACTCAATATGCCAGCAAATTTGAAAAACTCAGCAGTGGCCACAGGACCAGAAAAGGTCACTTTTCATTCCAATCCCAAAGGAAGGCAATGCCAAAGAATGTTCAAACTACCGCACAATTGCACTCATCTCATACGCTAGTAAAGTAATACTCAAAATTCTCCAAGGCAGGCTTCAACAATACATGAACCGTGAACTTCCAGATGTTCAAGCTGGATTTAGAAAAGGCAGAGGAACCAGAGATCAGATTGCCAACATCCACTGGATCATTGAAAAAGAAAGAGAGATCCAGAAAAACATCTATTTCTGCTTTATTGACTATGCCAAAGCCGTTGACTGTGTGGATCACAATAAACTGTGGAAAATTCTTCAAGAGATGGCAATAGCAGACCACCTGACCTGCCTCCTGAGAAATCTGTATGTAGGTCAGGAAGCAACAGCTAGAACTGGACATGGAACAACAGATTGGTTCCAAATAGGAAAAGGAGTACGCCAAGGCAGTATATTGTCACCCTGTTTATTTAACTTATATGCAGAGTACATCATGAGAAACACTGGGCTGGAAGAAGCACAAGTTGGAATCAAGATTTCTGGGAGAAATATCAATAACCTCAGATATGCAGATGACACCACCCTTATAGCAGAAAGTGAAGAAGAACTAAAGAGCCTCTTGATGAAAGTGAAAGAGGAGAGTGAAAAAGTTGGCTTAAAACTCAACATTCAGAAAACTAAGATCATGGCATCTGGTCCCATTACTTCATGGCAAATAGATGGGGAAACAATGGAAACAGTGGCTGACTTTATTTTTTGGGGCTCCAAAATCACTGCAGATCATGATTGCAGCCATGAAATTAAAAGACACTTACTTCTTGGAAGGAAAGTTATGACCAACCTAGACAGCATATTAAAAAGCAGAGACATTACTTTGTCAACAAAGATCCGTCTAGTCAAGGCTATGGTTTTTCCAGTAGTCATGTATGGATGTGAGAGTTGGACTATAGAGAAAGCTGAGGGCTGAAGAATTGATGCTTTTGAACTGTGGTGTTGGAGAAGACTCTTGAGAGGCCCTTGGACTGCAAAGGAGATCCAACCAGTCCATCCTATCCTAAAGGAGATCAGTCCTTGGAAGGACTGATGTTGAAGCTGAAAATCCAATACTTCGGCCACCTCATGTGAAGAGTTGACTCATTGGAAAAACCCTGATGCTGGGAGGGATTGGGGGCAGGAGGAGAAGGGGACGACAGAGGATGAGATGGCTGGATGGCATCACTGAGTCGACGGACATGGGTTTGGGTGGACTCTGGGAGTTGGTGATAGACAGGGAGGCCTGGCGTGCTACGGTTCATGGGGTCGCAAAAAGTCGGGTACGACTGAGCGACTGAACTGAACTGAAGTTAAGCAAAACATAAGGAGGAATTGAGTGTGTGCAGGAGGGGTAAGCATAGCATGCTGAAGTCAGGTAGCAATGACTTTTGGATTATCTAGAATTGTGATTCTCATTCTGTCTGTTCTAATGGATAATTAAATACATTAAAAACATTTTCAGGGGAATGACTAGCAAAGGATTTACATGTTTATCCTTCAAATTATGGCTCTATCCCTGAGATAGTCCATTTACTTAGGTAATAATATGTTCTTTCATTTATTTATATCAAGATGGTTTGACTAACCCACCTTCAACTGAAAGATGCACAAAGATGCACATGGATCCACCTACACTTTCTTTAAACAATTGTCCCGTCTCCTTTAAATAATGACCCTTGCCAGCTGTACCCAGACAGGGCTGAGATCACAGCACAAGTGCAAGTGGACAAGTCTTTGTGGGGAAAAACCAAAACTGGTTTATTCAGGGATTTGAATTTGTAACCTCATGAGTGTGAAGTCCAAACCAGCTGATTGTAGAACCCTGTAAGGAGTGAGATTATCTTCTTGGTTTTAATTTTTTAATAGCTTCTTTAAAAAGGCACAACCCTAACACAACACATTGAGATGAAATGCTGATTTTGAGACCATCAAGGTGGGTCACCAAGGCCTTCTTCAGACCTTTAAAAGGAAAGAGATTCTGCAATCTGTGGGTGTCAAGTCCATTAACATGTTCAGCCAAGGGACCCTGGAAAGGAAATAACAACCCACTTAGAAGGAGCGCTGAGAAAAAGTTTTAGAAGTGGTGTTTGAACCCTAAAAGAGAACCATACAAAAAAAAAAAAAAACCATTTTTTCCCAAAGTCACTCATTTTCCCCTTCTTAAGCATAGTGTGTTTCCATTTTCAGCCTTCTCATCATTTTGCATTCTCCAGAATTTCTTTGCAATGATTATAGTCCTATTATTAGCTAATAACCATGAGAAAGTAATTCTCCTTTTCAACTGATTTTTGTTGTTGTTGTTATTGCTTATAAAGTTCTGTTATCAAGAACTTTTAAAGTTTTGTTATCGGGCTCTGAAAACTGGCATTTCTTACGTCTGTGACCAGTTTTGGACCAGGCATTGCTGAGCTTTGATTGGCCAGTCTGCTTATGGTCTGACTGCCTGTCAGTAATGCTCATTCACAAAAGCGAGGGTGAGGTCATCGTGCTTACAGCGAGGAAGTTTTGCGTGCTGTTTGTTTTGTATGTAGTTCATAATCACCTTTTTCTTACATCTGGTGAAATATGTGCCCCTGTGAATTCCACGGATACTAAACAGCAAAGGCACCAAGTCTGTGCACGTTTTTGTTTTGATTGTGTAAGTGTTGCAAGTGTCCTGTGAAAACAGTGACTTGTGTTAGGCCAGGAGCGGTATTTTGGGAGCCAGTACAGGCACTTGAACAATCAAGACTCCGGCCAAGCCTCACTTGTGAAGCTGGATGGAACTTTCTCCAGCATGATCACCTGTTTCCTCCCTTTAGGGTCTCAGGCTCAACTCTATGTGCCTATTAGAAAATAACGGATAGATTCATGCTTCTTTAAGGTATTATTTTAAAAGGGGGATTCCTTCCATGGGTATTAATGAAGGACTTAATGTCTCAGAGAAGACTTTCATCACAGACTTTTCTGATGCCATAGCAGACTTGCAGGGTAAAGAGGGGAACCCAGGATAAATCACTTTTATTCATGCTTCTCGACACCACTTGCCTGGGCAAAACTGTGAAGCAGACAAAGCTTATCTTTTGTACCCACAGCTTCTCTTTTTCATATTTATTTTGCTTGCCGGACTCTGAACAGTCAGTTTCTTCCACCTGACTTCAAATCCAAAGTCACTGAAGTTTAAATGGTGATGCCCCAGAGACAAGCGTTCTCTTTCCCATTAAGCATCTCATTGTTGTGTCAGCAGAACTAGAAAAGCTCTCTTGATCCACATGGAGTGGAGTGGGGGAGGAGGAATGGAAAATATGTTACTTTTCCCGGCACATCCATGGTATCTCTGTTCTGTATCCTAAAAAGTTCACTGTGGATATTGAATAGTGAATGCAGCGTCTTAGAGTTCTTGATGTACCTTCTCCGTCTGCTATTTCAGTTCTTGAGAATTTTGACCACTGGTGTGGACCTTAGAGGTCATCTATACAAATTCATCTGCCTTCCAAACTTTTCCAAGTGTAACCTCCAGCCATAATCTTTCTTTTCATAAGCTCAACTGGGAGCATGTTTACAAATAAATAACCAGCCAGAGACAGAGGCACAGAAAGACACCAATCCCCCACATTTAATCTCATGTAGCCCCTACTCTTCTTTGCTTTCCATGTATCCACAAGGGTGATAACATTACATTGGCCCAAGACCTAGGCAGAGACATGCATGTTCTCATGAAGGGCAAAGAAAGAATTTCCCTTAGTCAAAATTCTGTCCTTGCATTTTAAATAGGAAAAGCTTAAAACACCTGCAAACGAGATGGGTTTTGGTTAAAGGTTTATAGGATTTATTTGAGACATCCTGGAAGGAGAAGGGTGGTGCACTCATCACTTCCTGCTTTTTGCCTTGTGTTTATTTCTCTGCTTGTTCCAGTTTATTTTTTATTCATTGAGCTATTTCCCCCTGCCCCAGACTTGTCTCTCTCCTCCTTTATCATGTTCTCTGGACCATCCTTCTTGCTGTCTGCCTACTTTATTTTCAACATATGCTCAAAATTAGCAGCACCACTGCTGGACCACTCGTCATCCACACACAATCCTAGAAACATTTGATAGTGGGGTAGAAATACCTTTAAATGGCCATTCTCTTCAATCCCCTGCTGTCAAGTCACTACTGTGCCCATGATCAACTGCTATCAGCATTCAAATCGGAATAGAAACATCGATTCCTCAAGGAAGCCTCCCCTGACCTCCCCCGAATTATATCATGTTCCTTTGTTTGTGTTCTCATAACTTGCTGTAATGTTCTTCTTTATACCATTAATGGTTTATAATTATATAGTTAGGCAATGATGTGATAAATGTATGACCCTTCCATAGGGCTGAGTGCTTCAGAGGGGAGAGAAGTGTATGTTTTGCTCACCAGTGCATCCTCACCTCTTTGTATAATGCCTAGTTCAAAATGGGAATCAATAGGTGTTAATTCCTAGTTATTATTATTATTATTATTACAAATATCAAGGTCAGTGATCAACTTTTTTTTTTTATTGTAAAACAAAACCTGGCGGGACGTAAGGGATTTATAGATTAACTTACCATTTCCTTCACTCACTCATTCATTCATGTAGGCATTCATTTGTAGACAGCTGTCAAACAATGAGGAAGGCTTCATGGAGGAAGTTGCCTTTCCTGAGACTGGAAGGTTCCCAATAATTTGGACAAAATAGAGATGGAATGGACTGTGCCTTAGATGGAGAGAAGGGTGAGGCCAAAAGTTAGTGTCTCTCTCCTTGAATGCCCTGTGCATGGAGAGGAGACAGTGAATATCTCAGTGACCTTGAAAGTGGAGACTGAAGGAAGGTCCTGGAGGAACTTGGATGTTCATCACAGGAGTTGAGATTTTTATTCTTAGGCCAGTGCAGAGTGGTTGAGGCCTGTGGGCATGGTGATCTCATCTGAATGGTGTGTTTGGGAAGATTAATTTGGCATCACTGCATCTCGGGGTTAAGTTGGCTGTCTTGCTGACCTTCACGGCTTCCATCTCTAACGCTCATATTCCTATCCTTGTGTCTTAGTCCCCTTTTAGGGCCTGGACTCTAACCTCTGCTTCCCTGGCCTGGGGATAGCTGCTGAATTTCCGTGATATTGGTTGCCTATAGTTTGAAACTCTGCTTATCACCTGTGTAGTCTCAATGGACATACTTCACCTTGGTCTCTTTAAAAAATGAACTACTCTTTTTAATACATTTGAATCAGTTCTAATGAGGTGGATGAAACTGGAGCCTATTATACAGAGTGAAGTAAGCCAGAAAGAAAAACACCAATACAGTATACTAACGCATATATATGGAATTTAGAAAGATGGTAACAATAACCCTGTATACGAGACAGCAAAAGAGACACTGATGTATAGAACAGTCTTATGGACTCTGTGGGAGAGGGAGAGGGTGGGAAGATTTGGGAGAATGGCATTGAAACATGTAAAATATCATGTATGAAACGAGTTGCCAGTCCAGGTTCGATGCATGATACTGGATGCTTGGGGCTGGTGCACTGGGACAACCCAGAGGGATGGAATGGGGAGGGAGGAGGGAGGAGGGTTCAGGATGGGGAACACATGTATACCTGTGGCGGATTCATTTTGATATTTGGCAAAACTAATACAGTTATGTAAAGTTTAAAAATAAAATAAAATTAAAAAAAAAAAAGGAACTACTCATCACACATTTTTTGAGTGAGATCTCAAGTAATCTTACTTCCATTTTCATATGATGAAACTGAGGCTTATAAGTGGCAGAACTGACTTCCAAGTTCAGGATTCCTGATCCCAGGTCTAGAGCTCTTCTCTGTCATAAGTTCACAGTCTTTCTCAACTAATATAAAGAATGCCATCCTGTGCTAAATTGCTTCAGTCGTGTCTGACTGTTGGCAACCCTGTGGACTGTAGCCTGCCAGGCTTCTCTGTCCATGGGATTTCCCAGGCAAGAATATTGGTGTGGGTTACCATGCCCTCTCCAGGGGACCTTCCTAATCCAGGGATGGAGCCCGAGTCTCTTACACCTCCTGCTTGGGCAGGCAGGTTCTTTACCACTAGTGCCACCTGGGAAGCCCCTAAAAAGAGTGAGTGAGTACAAATCAAGCCACAATAGTTAAAATTTATTGAGTACTTTGTATGCGCAGGCTTAGTTCTAAGTGCTTTTATATGTGTTGAATTGCTGAAAGACTACAAAAAATTGTGAAGTAGGTACTACTGTTCTTTAAACAGGTGGAAAAACCATGATAAGAAAATTTAAGTAATGTGCCTAGTTATGAAGTTACTGAGCAGAATAGTCTGGATGGAAACCCAAACAGTCTGACTCTTGAGCCAGTATTCTACTGATAGGCTAGGTTAAGAGGTGTATGTAGGTGAAGGCATCTACTCATTGTATCATAGACAGGAGGTGCTCAAGGAAGGTTGCTAGAATGTCAGTTCATGCTTTGGTCTCAGCCAAAGCTATGTGCACCCCATTTGTCCTGTGCCACAGATCAATTCTGGGGTCTGAGTTGGTCTCCAGATGCTCACACACAGGTGATCTTCCTGGGATGAAAAGCTCTACTGCTGTGTGTTTATATTTGGTCCCCCATCTGCTGCCAAGCCCAGGAGTCTGTCTTTACTTTCCAACCTGGTCTCCCCAACCAAATGCAACCTTCCCTCTTCTGGTGAATTACAGATGGCATTCACTCTTCTACACTTGCCACAGACATGGTCTTTGCAATAGATCCACACAAGCTCTCTCTGGGGAATGAAGCTTTGAGGAATCTATAGTCTCGTCCACCAGCATTGATGAGCTTTGAAAGATTATCAGAAAAGACCTTCTGACAAGTAGTTCACTTAAAACTTCAACAAAAGGTATTGAATTAAAAGGTATATTTCATGCTACTTGTGTTACTCCAGGAATCATGCATTTTTCACAGACCTATCTTATTTATTAGTCTCAACAGCTACTTGAAGAATTGTCATTTCATTTTACAGATAAGAATTCAGGTTTAGACATGTAAAGATGCCATGGCCAGATAAGTGATAGATCTACAGTATAAACATAGGTGTATAAGAGCTCACAATCTAGCAAGGAAATCAGATGACTGTATAAATAACATCAAGCATGATAAATACTGTGATGGAGAAAATGCAACCAATGTGTCCTTTTTTGGTACCATAATGGCAAAAGGTGCAAACCTTACATTTTATATATATATTATATATGGTGTTGGTGGTTTGGTCTCAAAGTCTTTTCTGACTTTTGCAACCCCATGAACTGTATAGCCCACCAGGTTCCTCTGCCCATGGAATTTCCCAGGCAAGAATACTGGAGTCGGTTGCCATTTCGTTCTCCAGGGGATCTTCCTGACCCAAGGATCAAACCTGTGTCTCCTCTATTGCAGGCGGGTTCTTTACCGACTAAGTCACCAAACATTCATCTATCTATCTATCTATACACACACACACACACACACACACACGCCCCATTTAGTAAAACAATTAATCCTTTCCCTCAAATCTTTAATCTTTATTCCTCATCTTTTAAAATTACTAAAGAGTTTATTTGAACAACTGAGGGTCCTAATGGTATGTAAAGTACCATGATATCTAATATTAGAAATGTTAAAAGCATGAACAAATATGGTCTCAGGACAATAGAAGCTTAGACAGAGCTGGCCATAGTAGTGAGCAAGGTAATGCTAGAAAATTCCAGATAAAGCTCATAAAGAAGGTGAGCTTCAATACACTGAGTTTCCTTTGCATGAGTGGTCAGGGGAAGCCAGCCAGCATGGGCCAGAGTTTTGATGATGGCAGGCTGTGGGCCGTGAGAGAAGTTTGTGCCCTGGTCTTGTTTACAGTTTGTCTGAGGCTTCTTGAGATCAGCCCAGCCAGATGGACTCTTCCTCTCAAATATCAGACCTGATCTTTTCAAATAAAACAGTACAAAGCACATTAAAAGCTTTGATCCAACTGTTTACTTTGCATTTGTGTGTGTTGGGGGAAATGGGGACAAAGGAAGGATTTATTAGGCCTTGCTGTGGGTGGCCAGTGCAACCACTGGGCATGTTCAAGAAGAAATGGGAGTGCTCGGAGCTGACATACCAGATCCATGTCAACATTTGGACACCCTGGTGTTCCAGCTGAATTCCATGGACTCGCCCCATGAGCCTCCTACATTTCAGTCTTCTCATCCACAGTGGGGGCAAGCTTCCTGAGACAGGAGCCCTTGAAGTTTAGCTGGTCAATCCATCCATCCCTCTGCCTCAAGGCAGGTTGGAGTCAAACGCCTTTTTTAAGATTCTCCTGGAAGATTCTCAACATCTATGGGTGATGCTACCTTTCGTTTTCATGAGTGTGTTGTACTTTCAAAACATTTCACATAAATTATTTGGTTTGCATCCTTCTGAAGCAGATGGTTATGTATTTTCTGCCTTTGTCTCTGTCTCTTTCTCACACACACACACTCACACAGACATTTCTACTACATAGATCAGAAAACTGTCGATAATAGGAGGGAGAAGTCTTTAACTCCCATTATATACCAGAAACTCTCAAAAGATGATATCGTTAATCTTCTCAAAAGTCCCCGGAGGTAGGTACAGTTTGCCCATTTTAGAGATGAAAAGTTCTGAAGCTCAAAGAAGTTTTTAACTTCTGGCTCATTCCTAATAGATGTTGATACTTATTATGACCAAAGGGGTGGAATGAAGATTCATGGATTCCAAGGCCTCCTTGTCTGTCCTCATCAGCAGGCTGGTCTCTTATTGCTCGCTGTTCTTTGGCTCTACAAAAACCCAATGCAGAGAGGTGATTGCTCTCAGAAAATCCTCTTTTATGTCTGTTTTCTTTTATATTTGCGTTCATAGGGACAGAGAAGATCTAAAAAGAAAGCTGCGCTACAGGATTTTTGAGATCAGTAAATAAAAGGAAATTACATGGGCAGAATAGACAGTGTGCCAAATGGGGTTTCAGGAACCTTCTTCTGTTTAGGAATGAGAAGATCGCAAAAGAACTGCAGCTTTCTTTTAGCTCAACAGAAGAGCAACCACGATTACTTAGTAAATCTAGTGGAAGAAGTATATGGTATCCCTGAGTGTGAAGACAGAATTGTCCTTTTATTTCTCAGCTCTGGTCACCTTTCTGTCCTTGCTTTCCCCTCTCATTCAGTCCCCAGATAAAACTGTTGCACATAAGCCCTTGGTCTCTGGATAGTTCAGAGATGGGCACTAGAGAGGAAAGGAATTTAGAAATTCCAGTACAAACACAGTACAGAAAGCTTCATCAATTGCACTGGCTAGTGACTTTAAAGCTACTCAGGAAAAAAAAAAAAAAAAAAAAAGACACAGTTATTCTGAGATTTCAAAAACAAATGAGGCATTTGGAAAAAATAAAGATAAAGCATGATGGTTGCATGTTTATCAAGTAGAATTTTAAAATATCTTGTTGGTGTGTGTATGTCTGTGTGAGTGTGTACATGAGAGACAGACTCATACTGTAATTTTAATTGCTTGTAATCTAACTTGCCTTTTTGTTCCTTTTTTTCTTCCTTTTTTTTGTATCAGTTAATCTGTTGGTTACATTTTCAGCTTTTCTTTGCTTCTGGTTTCATTTTCAGATGAAAAAATGCTAGGCACACAGTGCTGCTGTCTGGTTGCCATGGCGACCACAGCCTATTATCCTGCCTTGTCATTCATCAAGAAAGAATTGCACTTGACAGAGGGAGAGGAAAATGCCTGCAGTCTGCAGCATAGAAGGAAAAAAAGGTTCTCTTTTCTTCTATGTCTGTAAAAGGTCTTTAATGCCCGTTTAGTTACATGTTTTATTTAGCATTATTTATTACTTGTAACGACAATAATTGATACCTGCAAAAATACATCCCCTCCCCCCAAAGTATTTAACTTGCAATTTGTTCATTTGCCTTGCTTTCCCATTTCAAACCTACACCTAGCATCACACCCCCACCCCCCACCACCACAAACGCTGCTTCCACTCTCATAACAGAAATAGCCCAAATATTCTATTTTCCACAGAGGGTGATCATTGTAAAGGTAGCTAAACGAACCACTTCTTCTTCCTGAAATTGTGTCTTATAATCAACAGTTCTCTTGTCTTGCTATTCCTAAAACTAATTATTGGGGTATGTGATCGATCAATAATTGAATATAACTTTTGATGAAATGACTTCTCCAAGTGTATGATGCTTATGAAATATGGTGTTAGCAGAATACTGCAAAAGTACAGCAATCTTTCCATTAGATAATTGAATATAAGATCATGATTGCTCTTTACAAATTTGGATCCATCCCAAATCCATTGTTCTTCAAAGGCAGGGAAATGTAATTACTTGTTATTTGACTATTCCTCATCATGGCCATTGGAATTCACCCAAATTATTTCCAAAAATAAATGGTCTAAGAAATTTTGTATAGTTGAACACTTAGGTTTATTTATTATTTTTAAATCTGATATTTTCTACTTCATTATTTAACTCTTAAAATATCTGCAGCTGGTGGGACATTTTAAACAACTTTACTCTGTTGATTGCTTGGCTCTTCTTGAATTCTTTGCTTTGTTAAGGTGGAGAAAGTAGTTGTAAAATAGGCAATATCTTAAGTTGAGATCATCTGAGCTTGGTTTTTTAATATTTACTTGATCTTTTGTCTTAGTGATGAGAGAGAAACTGGACAATTATGAGCATCATGAGTTAGTAAAATCCCAGAATTTGGCATAACCAATATTTGTTTCAAATAAGCCATCCCACCTTGAGAATATATGAGCAACGAGGATGACGAATAATGAACTTCTGAAGTTCAAGTTCTAGTTCATCTGAAGAAACCAACCCTCCTAGAGGTCAAACTTCACCAGCACCCACAGTGACGCTGAAATCACGTTTCTACCTTGTAAGTGAACAGAGAGTTGGATAATTATCCGGTCAGTTTTGGTTTTTGAGATGGTTTAGATTCTAACATTCCCACCACTTCCTTCATTATCTGGATAATTTTGGCAAGAAGAGGTTTGGGGGCGGAGAGGGATAATTCTAAAAGAATAAAATAATTACAGCTGTCAGGAAATCTGCCCTGGATTTTAAATATTGCTCCATAATAATTCAAAATCTCTTGATTCTCATTGAGTCGCAGATAAATTCCATGAATGCATACTTGCCAGGATCCTTGATGTACCCTGACCGTGTAAAAATGTAGAAACCATGGGATGTTTTTCTTTAATCTTGACATTTGGGAGTGCAAAAGGAAACAAAAAGGAGAAAAAACATATTGAGTTTAGAATTGTGGCTGTGTCCCATTGGTTCTCAACTTTTACTTTAATATTGCAGTAACACTACCGGTTCATTTCCTGTTAAACTTCAAGCCTACCTTTTGATTTTCAAATGTCCCCTAGGCTAATGTTTTCACTGAAGAATGAAATGAACAGGCAGAAACAATTAAGCGAGCAGATACAGTGAAAAGGAACGCCACACTGCACTTTCAAAGAAATGGACGTGTATGAAGGAATTCTGCTTGGAATTTGATCTCACAGCAGCAAAGCCTTTGCTTCTTGTCATTTTTCTTTTGACCACCCCCAATCCACACCAATTCCCCTTTATGGGGGGAAAAAAGATCTAGGCACACAAAAGAACTCCTAAATACTCACAGGCATGGGAAATATTTTCTCTGCCTGTTACTAGTACAGGATAATCTCCAAGAAAAAAAAAAAAATGTCATCTAGATATTCTAAACTGCAAATGTCTTCCAAAGCCCGTTAAATGTTCACATATGTCTTTATGAAATTTGTAATATGGATTGTTTATACACTCTTGATTATAGGCATGGACACCATTAAAAAGGATCACATCAGTGTAAAGATGGAAAATTATAAAATCAGATAAAATTGTAACCTACAAGAAAAAAGTGTGTATTTTAAAAAACTTAATGATCTACAACTCTGTATATTAAAAAAAAAATAAATCAACAACCAAAAGTGAGCTGTTAAAGAACCTTCTAACTTCTACGAGGAATTAACAAGGAAGTAATTGACTCTCCCCCAAACAAATCTGCCATCACATGTTTATAGCATTTCTGTCACTCTATGAAAGCTGTATCTTCTTTTTCAGCACCAAAATGAGAGATTTTACATGGCATTAGCTTGGCATGCCTATTTTTGGATTTACTCTCTTAAAACAGAGCTAAGTCATATGCTGTAATACAGAAGAGACTGGGTAGAGTATAGCAAGGTAAGGAGGCTGACAGGGAGGCATCATCATATACATTTTGGAAGACTCTGTGTTATTATCTGACATAAGACCTGCACAACAGGTTCAAGGTTAGTTCCCACTGAAATCCAGTGTATTTCTAAGATGGTATGCCATGGGAAATTGTCTTGTGAAGGGATCAGAACACTCAAAACATGCACAGTTTAAACCTTGCAACTCTCCTTTGTAAGGCAGAACAATACCTCAGTCATGGATCTGGAAGATGGAAGGCACCCATAAGATTATACTGAGCGGAAGGCCCGGTTTTGTTTTTTTATTGAATCCATCCCTTAGTGTTTTCCCAATAAAACACCTCTCATAAACCAGGGACTTTGTATTTTTGTTGTTGTTATGGGGATTTAAAAAAAATACCAGTATAATAGTTTTACTCTGCAGTAGTGAAGATTTAAAGACAGCTGCTAGTAAACATAAAACCAGCTATATAACGGCATTACAATGGATTTTTTATTTGAGATTCCAGGATGGGGTAAATTTGTTACCCTAACAAACAGCTGGTTACATGGAAATTGACTTCACATAATAGGGAACATTCCCCTGGAAAAAGAAGGCAATTTATATTGGTTAAAACACCAAGCAATGACACACTTCCTTTTCTTTGTTACTTATTAAAAAAAAAAAATGAAAACAACAACGAAAACTCCACCCATGTAGTGTTTAGGTGTCATGAGAACACTCCAGCAAACCATTCTTCTTCCAGGTGCCATGGTCCTAGTCCTGGAGTTTTGCAGAAGCGCAAATGAATTTTCAGGTATCCAGGAAGCCCCAAGTTGGAACAGGACATTCTTTCATCTTATCTACAGTGATCTGTCACCTGCGTCATTTGAACTAAGCAAACTGAGGTCACCTGATGTTCTTGCTTGTCTTTATAACACAAGAGAAGATAAATCTAAAATATCCATGGGTGTATTTCCATGTATTGCAACACCATATTATTTTTCAGATTATAGTGTTACATTTGTTAAATGTCAGAATGACCTTACAAGAAAAATATGGGCAGTTGTGGCAGTCGAGAAAGTGTAATTAGATATATAAAAGAATTTTTTGAGATGAATATCACTAACTCTTGAAACTAGTCACCCCTCCAATTTGAGATTTTCTTTTTCTGGAGAGTCACAGCAGGCTCTGCCAAAGATATGTCCACCCAGAACCTGTGAATTTGCAGAACGGGTCTTTGCAGATGTAGCCAACTAAGCTACGGATCACAGCAGGATAACTGTGGGCCCTAGGTCCAGCAACAGGCTTCATTGTAAGAGAAAAGGGGGGGAGAAAATACAAAGAGACAACCAGAGGGGAAGGACATGAGTAGACAGAGGGAGAGGATGAATTGATGCATCTACAAGGAAGGAATACTCAGAATTGCTCAGTAGTAAAGAATCACCCTGCCAATGAAGGAGATATGAGTTTGACCCCTGGGTTGGGAAGGTCCCCTGGAGGATGAAATGGCAACCCACTCCAATGCCTGGGAAATTCCATGGACAGAGGAGCCTGGCGGGCTAGTGTCATGGGGGTCTCAAAGAATCAGACACAACTGAGCAACTGAGCATGCACGTACACAAGCAGCCAGAAGACGCTAAGAGATCAGTTCAGTTCAGTCACTCAGTTGTGTCTGACTCTTTGCGACCCCATAGACTGTAGCATGCCAGGCCTCCCTGTTCATCACCAACTCCTGGAATTTACTCAAACTCATGTCCTTTGAGTCGATGATGCCATCCAACCGTCTCATCCTCTGTTGTCCCCTTCTCCTCCTGCCTTCAATCTTTCCCAGGATCAGGGTCTTTTCAAAGGAGTCAGCTCTTCACATAAGGTGGCCAAAGTATTGGAGTTTCAGCTTCAACATCAGTTCTTCCAATGAATATTCAGGACTGATTTCCTTTAGGATGGACAGGTTGGATCTCCTTGCAGTTCAAGGGACTCTCAAGAGTCTTCTCAAACACCACAGTTCAAAAGCATCAATTCTTCGATGCTCAGCTTTCTTTATAGTCCAACTCTCACATCCATACATGACTACTGGAAAAATCATAGCCTTGACTAGACAGACCTTTGTTGGCAAAGTAATGTCTCTGCTTTTTAATACATTGTCTAGATTGGTCATAACTTTTCTTCCAAGGAGTAAGCATCTTTTAATTTCATGGCTGTGGTCACCATCTGCAGTGATTTTGAAGCCCCCGAAAATTAAGTCAGCCACTGATTCCACTGTTTTCCCATCTATTTCCCATGAAGTGATGGGACCAGATGCTATGATCTTTGCTTTCTGAATGTTGAGCTTTAAGCCAACTTTTTCACTCTCCTCTTTCACTTTCATCAAGAGGCTCTTTAGTTCTTCTTTACTTTCTGCCATAAGGGTGGTGTTATCTGCATATCAGAGGTTATTGATATTTCTCCTGGCAATCCTGATTCCAGCTTGTGCTTCTTCCAGCCCAGTGTTTCTCATGATGTACTCTGCAGATAAGTTAAATAAGCAGGGTGACAATATACAGCCTTGACATTCTCCTTTTCCTATTTGGAACCAGTCTGTTGTTTCATGTCCAGTTCTAACTGTTGCTTCCTGACCTACGTGCAGATTTCTCAAGAGGCAAGTCAGGTGGTCTGGTATTTCCATCTCTTTCAGAATTTTCCACAGTTTATTGTGATCCACACAGTCAAAGGCTTTGGCATAGTCAATAAAGCAGAAATAGATGTTTTTCTGGAAGTCTCTTGCTTTTTCGATGACCCAGCGGATGTTGGCAATTTGATCTCTAGTTCCTCTGCCTTTTCTAAAACCAGCTTGAACATCTGGAAGTTCACAGTTTATGTATTGTTGAAGCCTGGCTTGGAGAATTTTGAGCATTACTTTACTAGCGTGTGAGATGAATGCAATTGTGTGGTATGCTAAGAGATAACAGGAAGCAAATTATTTTTCAGAGCCTCCAGAAGGAGCAGGTTCTGGACTTCCAGCCTCCAGAAGCTTAAGAGGGTACATTTCTGCCGTCCTAAGTCATTCAGTTTGTGGTGATTTGTTACAACATAAGTTAAGGCAAACCACCCCCTCCCCCAGCCCCGAACAATCAAGGCAAAAGGGCGACATATTAGCACATGGAATACAAGGGAGAATAGCACAACCAAACTGTTAGAAGGTTAAGAGCGTAACTGAACCTCAGGGACAACCAAAACTCAGGGTACAAATTCTGCCAGAATGCTCCAGCCTCCCTCTCAGTGACACTGTCTCACACTAACAACTTCACTTGGCTTAAAGCTCAACATTCAGAAACATCTGAATTTCCCATTTTATGGCTTCAATCATCTCAGACAGACTGGTTCCCTTTCATATGTCCAAATCCTGCAGAAAAATTATACTTTTCTAATTTAGGTCATGACTACCCCAGAACAAATCAACCGAGGCTAAGCTGCCGTATCTTATCAAATATGGTGGTTTCATGGGAGATTATAGGAAAAGGTGGAGGTGCTGCCACTCAGGTGTCCACGAGATGGAGTCTTTTCTTGTTTATCTCTGATGCCATAGCCACTTTTCATAAAGACTACAGTGTAATCCTGGCAAAGACATTTGCTCTGTGGGTAAGGTATGGAGGTGAATTCAGGCTAGAGTATGGTGTTAGCAAGTCACAGGAAATTTCTGAGCTTCTTTATCTTCTTTTGAAAGATGAGGAGAGATTCACCATACATATGGAAGGATCCCAGTTGTGTGTGTTCATGGTGATAGCAGAAGTAGAGATATTGGATGGGCCTGAAAAACACACAAGGTCAACTGCTTTGTTTCTGTAACTGAGATTTCAGAAGTTAAGTTGGTAAGAAAATCAGGGCAAGAATTTAGGTTACTTAACTACCAGATGAGTGCTTCTTTGTTATTTTATAGGATCTGTCCCATCCCTGTGGATATAAAATAAGTTCTCATCTGAAAGGTGTCATTCACCTAAGTCAAAAGCATCTCTTTTAGAACAGACACTGATATCAGGTTTTAGATTAGATAATAACACCAGGGTAAAGAGGTCAAATAAAAGAAAGTGGGTTGGGAGCTAAGATGTGAGGGACCCAGTCTAGGTGCTTGTCAAATTGTGCCTGCCCTGGAGCCTATGGAATGTAATTATTTTGAGACAGCTTTCAGAAAATAGAGAGATAAGCCCTGGATGATCAGAACCCTCTCATTTTAAAGCCATATTGTTTATATCCCTCTACCCGGTGTTTATTTTTCTTTTACCATCCCTTATTATATAATGAAAACATTTTGAAAGATCCTGCTTGCCTCAGTTTTGCAATGAGGAAATCAAGAGAAAGGTTTTGTGTTCTTTGGGCCAAAGTTGAGCCAGAATAAGGACAACTACCAATATGTCTAGTGCCTGTAGGTCATCTCGTTCTGTTGTTGTCTTTAACATTTATTTATTTATTATTTTTTACTCTGCTGGGTCTTTGTTGCTGCACGCAGTCTTTCTCTAGTTGTGGCGAAAAAGTTGTGGACATCCTTCCCATGGCCTTTGCAAAATATGTGCCATTTTAATTTCATCGAAGAGTGGCTTCTCTGTGTATGTGTTCAACTCCAATGCTTGTCTCTGGGTGCTTCTGCAATGCTCCACAGTAGAAGGGGGTCTTAAATATCCAGTTAATCATCCATCCATGCAGCTCATTCAGCAAGTATTTATCGAGTCCCTACTATGTTCCAGTTGATGCTCTAGGCGCTTGGGATATATTAGCACATGAAACAGACAAAACCAATAGGCCTTCATAGTGCTTATATTTTATTGGTTAAAATAAACCAACTCCCCCAATAAGTACAATAAATAAGCTATGGGGCAAAAATAGAATAAGCATAATCAGAAGTGGTAACAGAAACAGGAGTACAGGCTGTGGTTTTTAATAAAATGCACAAAGAGGATCTCATTGACACAATTTTTGAGCAAAAACAATAGGCACAAGAAGGAGTTAAATATGTGAATACATGGAATAACAATACAGTATTCCAGGTGGATGGAACAGTCATGGCAAAGGCACAAAGGAGAAGGAGTACTTTGCTAGTGGCGGTAAGCACTGTGATGCCCCCAAAGGTATTAAGAGGTCCGTATCCTAATACATGGAACCTGCAAATAATGTCACCTAACAGGGCAAAAGGGATTTTACAGATGTGATTAAATAAAGGATCTTGACATGGAGATATTATCCAAGTGGATACAATGTAATCACAGGTGTCCTTATACATGAAAGAGGGAGGTGGGAAAATCAGAGAAAGAAATGTGTGATAGAAAGCAGAGGTTGGAGTGATGTGCTTGCTGTTTTTGAAGATGGGAAGATGCCATGAGCCAAAGAATGCGGGAAGCATCTAGTAGGTGGAAAAGGTTAGGAAATGGACTGTCCACTAGGGTTTCCAGAAGGAATGTGGCCATGCCAACAATTTTTTTTTTATCTTTGTATTTTTTAAAATTTTATTTTATTTTTAAACTTCACATAATTGTATTAGTTTTGCCAAATATCAAAATGAATCCGCCACAGGTATACACGTGTTCCCCATCCTGAACCCTCCTCCCTCCTCCCTCCCCATGCCAACAATTTGATTTTAGCCCCTTGAGAACTGTTTCAGACTTCTGACCTTTAGAAATGTAAAATAATAAATGTGTGCTGTTTTAAGTCACTGGTTTGTTAATTAAGACCAAGAAACTAATAAACTAGTTCACAAAACATGTGTGTGCCCAGGCGCGCAGTCATGTCTGACTTGTTGCAATCCCATGGGCTGTAGCCTGCCAAGCTCCTCTGTCCATGGGATTCTCCAGCAAGAATACTGGACTGGGTTCTCATTTCCTCCTCCAGGCGACCTTCCTGACCCAGGGATTGAACCTACATCTCTTAAGTCTCCTGCACTGGCAGGCAGATTCTTTACCACTAGCACTACCTGGTTAGCCCAGTACATTCATTCATCTATTCAGATCTTCAGATAGTATTATTTTGTGCATTTAATACACATGAGTTATTGAGTGAGGACCAGAGATTCAGGGTTAAAACACACAGCTTTTACCCTGAAAACTGTGATCTCAAAGCAACGATAGATACTTCCTACAAAATGTGGTAATAACTATGATGAAACTAGGCACACAATAATTTGAGATCACATGGGAGACATGTTTAATCAGACTGAGGAAAGAATAATAGCCAGAAAGACTTCCTGCAGGAAGTGATATATTAACAAAAATTTAATCAGTTTAGAGTAGAATTTAAAGTAGAATTTAACCTGGCAAAGATGGGGGAAGGCAGCATTATAAATAGAAGTAATTTTGAGTTCAGAAAGCCATAAGCGTACATGTCACTTTCAGGGGTCTGTGGGTAGTTTGCTACTTACCAAGAGGTAAAATGAAATGTCTGAGAAGCCAGGGACCAACATGCTCCTAAGATGAAGACTTTAAACACAAAATGAGTGTGTTAATATTAATTTAATGCTGTTATTTTTTTTCCCTGAAATCTCATTTAGATATTAGAAAATGCACAAATATTAGATGTACAGTTTAATTAGATTTGACTATTGACCTCACCTGTATGGACCCATACCACAGCACGATAAAGTCAGTTCTACATTGCTAAATTTGTTGCTGATGTTGTTCTGTTGCTAAGTCATGTCCGACTCTTTGTGATCCCATGGACTGCAGCACATCAGGCTCCCCTTGTCCTTCACTATCTCTTGGAGTTTGCTCAAATTCATGTCCACTGAGTCAGTAATGCTTTCTAACCATCTCCTCCTCTGCTGCCCCCTTCTCCTTTTGCCTTCAGTCTTTCCCAGCATCAGGGTCTTTTCCAATGAGTCAGCTCTTTGCAACAGGTGGCCAAAGTATTGGAGCTTCAACTTCAGCCTCAGTCCTTCCAATGAACATTCAGGATTGATTTCCTAATCAACACTGCCATGCAAGATCATGCAAGAAACATCACATCCTAAGTCTCACACAAAAATGTTGGAGGGTAAAACATTCAAATACTTTGTCAGTGACATATAAAATAAATACTAGCCTAACAAAAATAGTAGTGCAGTTTTACACATATTTGGTGATTAAGAATTTCATAAAGGAGTTATTATTAGAAGTTTACATAACAAATATGGCACTTTTCTTTGAAAAAGACCTCAAGTCTGCTTGTGCAAGTAGGCATCAGAAGGTTGCAGTTTGTGAGTTCTTATGAAGTGAAGGAAGGAGGGTTACCTGAAATGCGGCAGAAATATGTACCACCAAGTGTGGACGGTTGCAACTCAGAATACGTGAGATAAACGGAGGCAGCTAGTAGATGTTTGAGGTATATTCCTTTGTGTGAGATTTGTGTTTTCCTAAGCAGCTCAGTCTAGCTGGGTGCAGTTTTTTGCATTCACCTAGTGTTTCTTGCAGACAGCATCACATGTAAGCAAATGAAAAGTTCCTTTTCCCATTTCTAATTTTCTGATAGTTACTCCTACTACAACTTCTCCTCCTCTTCCTCTTACTAGCATTATCATTACATTATTAAGCATTGAATTTAGTTAAATGCTTTTTCTTCAACTAATAAGATAAATAAATTTTATTTATCTTGTCAATATGTTGAATTATATCAATTTTATTTTGAAAAATAAATCACCTTTGCCTTTCTGAGATAACCCCATTAGTTCATGATGTATTTGCCTTTTGATGAATTGCTGGATGGGGGTTGTTACCATTTTGTATTTATGCTAATGAGAGGTATTGATCCATCATTTTCCTTTTTTGTAATGTATTTAAGTGGTTTTGGTTTCAGGGTAGTGTTGTCTCATTAAAGGAATTGAGAACTGCTCCTCCTTCCTTGTACACTCTTGAAAGAGTTTGTTAACAATTTGTATTGTTTGTTTCTTAATTGCTTGAATCAATTTCTTAATAGATTTAGAGCTATTCTAATTTTTTATTTCTTCTTATGTTAGCTTTAGCAATGTGTCAAGGGTCTTGTCCTTTTAATGTAAAATTTCAAATTTATTCTCATAAAGTTGTTCATAATAGTCACATAACAAGTTTTTAAGTTTGAATGATCTCTATTAGTATCTCTTGTTTCATTTGTAATATTGATCATTTGTATTTTCTCTTTTTTCTTGATTAGGTAAGAGCTTATCAATTTGATTAATCTTTTAAAAAAGCCAATTTATGATTTTATTGTTTTTTCTTTATTACTTGCCAGTTTTTTTTGTTTAATTGACTTCTGCTCTTATCCTTATTATTTTCTTCTATATTCTTGTTTGGGCTTGTTTTTTTTCTGATTTTTCTAACTTCTTAAGGCGAAATCTTAGATTACAATTTTAAACCATTTTTATTTTCTAACATAAACATTTAAAACTGCAAGTTTCTTTCTAAACACTGCTTTGACTTCATCCTACAAATTTGATGTTATGTTTTTATTTGAACTTAGTTCAAAATATTTTCAAAATTTTCTTTTGATTTTGTCTTAGACCTATGGTTTAATAAGAAGTATTTTGATTGACTTCTAAATACTAGAGGATTTTCCAAATGTCTTTTTGTTATTGATTTCTAATTTAATCCTAAGAACATACTCTAAATGATTTGTATTATTTTAAGTTTATTTAGACTTATGGCACAGCAAAGGGTCTTGGCAACGTTTTGTGATCACTTCAAAAGAATGGATTTTCCAATTATTGAGAGGAGTACTTTATATATATATCTTCTACATGCTTATTGGTTTTCTATTTATTCTATCAATTGTTGAGATAAAGGTATTGAAATCTCCAGCTGTAATTGTCAGTTTGTCTATTGCTTCCTCCTTTTCCATCCTTTTTTTCTCTCTTGAATTTTGATATTGTTATTAGATGTATATCCTTTTATGATTACTGTGTTTTCTTTATAATTTGGCATTTCTATTGTCATTTTCTTTATTTCTGTAGGGCTACTTTGCTTGAAGTCAGCTTTCTCTAATATTAATATACACAGTTCTCTAATATTAATATACACAATAATCATAATATACTTATGATTAGTGTTTTCACTAACGGTATGTATTTTTTCCACATTCGTACTTTTAAGCTACCTGTGTCTTTACATTATATGTGAGTTTGTCATAAATAGCACATATTGAGTCATGAGTTTTAACACAGTATGACAGTTTCACCTTTTAAATGAAATGTTTAGTCCATTTACATTTAATGTATTTATTTAAATGGTTGGAGTTAAGATTGTTACCTTGCTATCTTTTTTCTATTTGTCCCATCTATAGTTTGTTCCTTTTTTCCTCTTAACAGACTATTTGGATTGAGTGTTTATTATTCCATGTTATATTGTCCATTGGCTTATTATTTTTACCTCACTTTATTTTTTAATAATCCTTCTGGGACTTATCACATGAATCCTTAACTTATTGTAGTCTACCTTGAATTAATATCAGCCCACCTTTATGTAAAACATAGGAACTTAAAGTTTTCCCCATTTATTTTTCCTATTGCTATCATGCACTTAACTTCTACACTGAGACTCTATCAGTTTTTCAACCTTTTCCTGTCGGTGTTTAAGTTTAGCTAATCTCTATTTTCCTCTCTTCAAATTCACTGATCTTTCCCTTTGCTGAGTTAAGATCATCCAATGAAATTTTTACTGCAGATTCTTTTTTTTTTTAATTCTAGGATTTCTTTTTGATCTTTTTATGTTCTTTCATAAAATTTCCATGCTTTATTGTGTTTCTTTTACTTTATCCATATTTTATTTAAATCTTTGAACTCATTTATAATACTTGTTTTATAGTCCATATCTGCTAAATAATTCTATTATCTCTGTCATTTCTGTGTATGTTTTTATTGACTAATTCTTCTCCTGGTTATGGGTCATACTTTCCAGGTTTTTTATATGTAGTAATTTCTGAGTTGATGCTAAACATTATAGATTTCATGTTGTTGAGTATCTGGCCTTCATTTTCTTTTTAAATTGAATATTAAATTTTTCCCTGGGAAGAAATTAAATCAAGGCAGCTTGATTCTTTTGGGTCTTTTTTTTTTAAACTTTGTTAGGACAAGTCTAGGATAACTTTTAAGCTGGGGATAAATTTTTCCTTCTTCTAAGGCATGGCTTTTCTGGCCTCTCTTCCAAGCACTGTGACTTCTCTGGGAGGTCTCTACACTCAGGAGCTAGAACCTGAATGTGCCTCATCATTGCACAAGTTCCAGTACTTATTCTACTCACAGTTCCTTAGTAGTTTTTATCTCCCTAGTAATTGTCTTTGCTAGGTAGCTGTTCTGCACATGACCTATTGGCTTCTTGTTTTGCACATGGCAAGCTTTGTGTTCAAACACTCAAGTGCTTCCAATATAGATTTCTGAAGCTCCTTCTCTGTACAGTTCCCTTGTAGCTGGTATCCTGACCCACAAGTTCCAACACAGGAACTCCAAACTCGTTCTCTTTCTCTTTAGCCAAGCAAGACCATTGTTTTCTGACTTCCCCTTCCCTACACTACGCTTCAGAAAGTGCCTGTAAGCAGAAAGCCAGGGAAGTCATGGAGCTCACGTAATTTAGCTCTTTCCGCACAGTAATCATGGTTCAGTGCTGATTGTTTTTCAACAATCGAAAATAGTCATTTCACGTATTTTCTCTAGTTTTATAGTCCTATACCAGTTACTCAATTATCACTGGTCAGCAAGTATTTTAATGCTAAATCATTTTGGCCATCAAGTGCTTTGAAGAAAAGATATGAAAGTTTTTCTTCATAACAAGATCTCTAAATAGCCTTTACCTGAAAAAAAAAAAGAAACAAAAAAGAAAGATTACTTCAGTAATTGTACTCTAGTAAATTTGTTTATGTGTGTGCATTTGTGTAAATATAAATGTGTGTCTATATGTGTGGACATGTGTATAATGGAATGTCAGCAATCATAAGGGGCAACAATCTTTTAGTTTTATGCATGCAATCTTATCAATTTTCTTTTTCATGTAAATTTTGGATAGCTTGGACCTTTTTGAGGCCTGTGGGAATTACAGCTATCAGAACAGAATGAAAGCATGTTTTTCTGTTTTCTTTAATACTAAAGTATATCTCTTTTCACAAATGTTATTCATCTAAGGTGGAGAATAATTCTATTGGCGGGAGAGTTAATCAGAGTTAATTATAACCTAATAGACCTAGTCTTTATATGAACTGGGATATAAAGCAGGTTTGTTCTTTGCATTCATATGGTTGATTCAGAAAGGACATGGTTTACAGTATTTGTGAGACACCAGATGGGGTTCCCAGGTCAATGGAACAAATATGGATTTATTTGATGCACATGGATTCCTATTGTTCAGGTAATAAAAATCCATATGCATTAACTTGTAAGCAGCTGGAACCAGAAATGTATCCATTATGTTGAACCATACATTGAAAGTGTTAGTCGCTCAGTTGTGTCCAACTCTTGGCATGCTCATGGACTGTACCCCACCAGGCTCCTCTGTCCATGGAATTCTCCAGGCAAGAATACTGGAGTGGGTAGCCATTCCCTTCTCCAGGGGATCTTCCTGACCCAGGGATCAAACCCTAGTCTTCTGCAATGCAGGCAGATTCTTTACCATCTCAGCCACCAGGGAAGCCCATAACATTTTTTAAACCTAATTTCTATGATACAGATATATTTAGCAGTTTGCCTGGAGGATTCTCCTAGTGTGACTAGTTCTTAATGCCTTGTAAATTTTTAGTACCAAGTAATACCCTAGTAAACATGATCAAAATAGAGGTTGCAAATACATAGACTTCTTTGATAATGTAAATGTGAATATTTATTGGGTGTCACTGATCTAGTTAGTCATTTAGCAAACACACTTTGAGTACCAGAAACTATATTAGGTGTTAGAAAAACCATGATGAACTGTTGGCACATGATAGAATATCTTTTAGAGAAAACCTATGTCTGTGTCAAGATGTGCATATAGATGACCGTTTTCATTACCTACATATTAGACAAATCAAGAATTTGAGAAACCATCTTCTCAATCTCCCATTCCAGAGACATGAAAGCTGTCATTTATCTCAAAGAAAAAAAGTCACCTGGCCAAAGAAAACTTTCTCTTTCCTCAAAGTGGAGTTGCATTGGTAGTAGTCATTACTGCATGTTATACTTGCTGACCTGGTGGCTCAGACGGTAAAGAATCTGCTTGCAGTGCCAGAGAACTGGGTTTGATCCCTGGGTTGAAAACCCCCCCTGGAGACATGAATGGCTACCCACTCCAGTATTCTTGCCTGGAGAATTCCATGGACAGAGGAGCCTGGCGGGCTACAGTCCATGGGTTCACAAAGAGTCAGACACAACTGAGCGACTCACACACACACACACACACACACACACACAAAACCTTAAAATCAGTCTCAGCTATGAGCAAACACTATGGGTTGGTTATTTTTTGAAGTCATCATGTCTTTGGCCTAAGTAATGGATAAAGGAATCTTTTTTTTAGTGCTGCATAGACTGAATCTCAGTTTCTACATAGCTTCCAGTATTACCATTAAGAGCTAAGTTAATTTTCCATTGTATAGAGATGTATCACATCACATACAACTGAAGATCCCTCTGGGTGATAGACTACAAGATGGTGTATATTTCCCATCAAATGCATCTGTTAATTAGTTAATGTTGGTAAGGCATTTTCAAAATTAAAGAAAGAAGATAATTCATTTTTATCAGCTTTGGAATCTCTCTGTTCATGGAGACTGAAAGTATAGTACATTGAATCACAGTCATAGAGCTCATTGCAGCTGGTACTTAAAGCTTGTATGGGAAGTGAATGCCAATCAATTTCTGTGATTCTCATCTAAAAGACCATAAAGCTCAAGTTGTACTCTGGAGATTAACTGGCTTTATCAATAGCAAATGTTCTCCTTCACCTGAGATTAGCAAGAATTCAGACCTGGTCAGGCTGCTTTTTTTTTTTTTTCAGGCTGCTTTTATATTTGTTCTGGATGATACTTTAACAGATGCCATATTATAGGAAAAAATGCAGATGTTTTTGCATTTTATGGGAAATTGCATCTAAATATTTCAAATATTACAGCTATAGTTCCAGTAAATATAATTACTATAGAAAGCATCACTACGAACAAAGCTAGTGGAGGTGATGGAATTCCAGTTGAGCTATTTCAAATCCTGAAAGATGATGCTGTGAAAGTGCTGCACTCAATATGCCAGCACATTTGGAAAACTCAGCAGTGGCCACAGGACTGGAAAAGGTCAGTTTTCATTCCAATCCCAAAGAAAGGCAATGCCAAAAATGCTCAAACTACTGCACAATTGCACTCATCTCACACGCTAGTAAAGTAATGCTCAAAATTCTCCAAGCCAGGCTTCAGCAATATGTGAACTGTGAACTTCCTGATGGTCAAGCTGGTTTTAGAAAAGGCAGAGGAACTAGAGATCAAATTTCCAACATCTGCTGGATCATGGAAAAAGCAAGAGAGTTCCAGAAAAACATCTATTTCTGCTTTATTGACTATGCCAAAGCCTTTGACTGTGTGGATCACAATAAACTGTGGAAAATTCTGAAAGAGATGGGAATACCAGACCACCTGATCTGCCTCTTGAGAAATCTGTATGCAGGTCAGGAAGCAACAGTTAGAACTGGACAGGGAACAACAAACTGGTTCCAAATAGGAAACGGAGTATGTCAAGGCTGCATATTGTCACCCTGCTTATTTAACTTCTATGCAGAGTACATCATGAGAAATGCTGGGCTGGAAGAAGCACAAGCTGGAATCAAGATTGCCGGGAGAAATATCAATAACCTCAGATATGCAGATGATACCACACTTATGGCAGAAAGTGAAGAGGAACTCAAAAGCCTCTTGATGAAAGTGAAAGTGAAGAGTGAAAAAGTTGGCTTAAAGCTCAACATTCAGAAAACGAAGATCATGGCATCCGGTCCCACCACTTCATGGGAAATAGATGGGGAAACAGTGGAAACAGTGTCAGACTTTATTTTTCTGGGCTCCAAAATCACTGCAGATGGTGACTGCAGCCATGAAATTAAAAGACACTTACTTTTTGGAAGAAAAGTTATGACCAACCTAGATAGCATATTCAAAAGCAGAGACATTACTTTGCTAACAAAGGTCCATCTAGTCAAGGCTATGGTTTTTCCTGTGGTCATGTATGGATGTGAGATTTGGACGGTGAAGAAGGCTGAGCGCCAAAGAATTGATGCTTTTGAATTGTGGTGTTGGAGAAGACTCTTGAGAGTCCCTTGGACTGCAAGGAGATCCAACCAGTCCATTCTGAAGACGATCAGCCCTGGGATTTCTTTGGAAGGAATGATGCTGAAGCTGAAACTCCAGTACTTTGGCCACCTCATGCGAAGAGTTGACTCATTGGCAAAGACTCTGATGCTGGGAGGGATTGGGGGCAGGAGGAGAAGGGGACGACAGAGGATGAGATGGCTGGATGGCATCACTGACTTGATGGACAATAGTCTGGGTGAACTCTGGGATTTGGTGATGGACAGGGAGGCCTAGTGTGCTGCGATTCATGGGGTCACAAAGAGTCGGACTTGACTGAGAGACTGAACTGAACTGAACTGATAGATACAATATATACTATGTATTTTTCTGCAATAATTCATTGATATCTTGGGATGTCTATGTATTATTAATAAAGGATACATATGCATACACAAATATAAATGTGTGCATTTAAAAATTCTGTTAAATATTAGTTTGCCCTTGAAGCCCAAATATGTCATATCAACATGAAGGAAATACAATAATTGGAAAGTAAAAATATTTAGTAGTCAGTTTTGTTTATGCCGTCTTTTTTGGCTGAGTTTCTTTTTCCATGAAACTGACCAATTGTTTTGATGTCATAAAGACACTTGAAGAATTATGTTTGTTGTTGTTGTTCAGTCGTCCAGTCATGTCCGACTCTTTGACCTCATGGACTGCAGCATGCCAGATCTTCCTGTCCCCCACCATCTCCCAAAGTTTGCAAGTACTCCCAAGTTCATGTCCATTGCATCAGGGATGCCATCCTGCAATCTCATCCTCTGACGCCCTCAATCCTTCCCAGCATCAGGGACTTTTCCAATGAGTCAGAATTATGTTTGCTGGTAATTAAATAATGAACTTTCTATGTAACACATGCTAATATCATATTTTTTCAAAAAACTTGACACTTAAAAGGCAAGTTGTTCATCCAACTTGAGCATAAGACTGTATTTAAAATTGATGGAGGCCGAGTGATACCACCACACATCCTGAGTCTTAAAAGAATAGCTAAGAGCAGAATTATTTCAGTTTAGCATAAGGAAGAAAGCCTATCTGGAACCAAGGGGGCTCCGTGGAGACTCTCTCAGTAGGTAAAGTCTACCTAGAAATTTAAAAATAAAAATAATAGAAGGGATACTTTCATTAGAGGATACTTTCTTAAGTATAATGGAGAATCTGAAAAAGAAAATGTATATTTATATATAAATGAATTTATTTATTCAGTATATATTTATATATTTATTCAAATTCTATTTAATTCATATATTTATATTATATAATATTATAGTTATATTATTACATTATATTTATATGTTTATTCAACTTATAAATATTTATTATATTTATATTTTAATGTATTTATCTTTTTATTCAATATATATTATTCATTATATATATATATAAATGATCACTTTGCTGCATACTTGAAACTAACACAACACTGCAAATTAACTATACTCCAATTTTAAAATGGTTAAAGAATGAAGATAATAGAGAAAAACTATCTTTTGGCTGGCTCCTCTAAAACCAAAGGAATAAGCAGGCCAACAAGTATACTAAGAGGATATTCATCAGATATTGTTTAAAAACCACCTGAGAATAAGCATCATGAGCAAGAGAGTCACACCAAAGTTATCCACAGTCACAAAAAGAGATATATATGTTAATTTGGAGAGAGTGGAAATCTTTATAATATTGAGTCTACCAGGTGCAATACGGTATATTACTCCACATAAGTTTTCTTTCATTTTTTCTCAGAAAAATTATAATATCATTTTATAATAAGCCTGATGGATAAGTGAAGAAGGACGAGGTAGACATAAAAGAGAATTGTTTCAGCTAGCAGGCCTGTGCATTGACACATATACCTTAACTTCGGTGCAATGGCCTCTGTTCTTATAAAATATGAAGAGGAATAGAGGTGAAGTCAACCAGCTGGTTTTAGGAACTTGAGATCAATTCACCTTGGTGTAGAAGAACTGGAACTGAAGCTTACATTCACCATAGATTTTTCTGTGTTTACGGGGCTTCATTTTTTATGAGGGATTTGAGAGATGACTTAATTGAGGTGAGGCAGGAGGGAAAGGGGAGGATTGGGAACACCATGTGAGAGAAGATGAGAATCCTGAGAGGAGAATGACTGGATGTAGCAGAAACTTTGCATGGTCTGGAGTGAGGGTCATGGAAACCTGCAAAGGGTCCTCTACTGGCTCTTCAAGGCCCAACAGTCTGAATGCTGTGCTCTGGCTTCTCTCTCCCTTCTTCCCTAAGCCTTAGTGGAGTCTGATACCTGAGCTTAATGTCTGAAGGCCTTGGGATAATTTTATGTGGCCCTGAATTAGCCACAGTTTAATGCTTGGTTGGGTAGCGGGATTGATGAAGGAAGAGTTGAAACCCATAGAAAGGGACAGGCTGCTGACCCAAACCCCTGTCCATGGGGTCTTGCTCTCTGCCCCAGCTGTCAGATAGATGAGTTGAAGGGCAAAGACATGAACTTGGGAGATACAGTCTGTGTCCCCTCTACTCCTTCAAGACAACCTGAAGCCCAATACTCAGACTCGCATGGCTGATATTTTTCCAACAGACTGTGCAAAAGAAAAAAGGAATGAGGGAATAAACAAAGCATGGTGTGTAAATGCAATGGAATATTATTCAGCCATAAAAAGGAAGAAAATTCTGACATACATTGCAACTGGGAGAAACCTTGATGAGATTATGCCAAGTGAAATAATGCAGTCATGAAAGGGCAAGTACAATATGATTCCACAGATAGGAGGTTCCTAGAGAAATCAAACTCATAAAGACAGAAAGTTTTTACGAATGGACGTTGTCAGGGGCTGGTGGAGGGAGGAATGTTGGGGATTAGTGCTTAATGGTTGCAGTTTGCTTTATAAGATGAGAGAATTCTGGAGATGAGTAGTGTGATTTCACAGTGATGAGGATGCACTTAATACTACTGAACTGCATATGTAAAAATGATTAATGATTAAAAATTTTATCTTACGTGTCTTTTTACACCATTTTTCTAAAAAAGAAGAAGGAAGTCTGTAGTACTTTTGGGTATGCACATTTCTAGTCCCTATGTTTTCATCTTTGTTCTGATAACAGCTCCTACTAGGCAGTTAAACAAGTCCCTGACTTGACTGTTCTTTGGATTTTTCTTCCAAAAACACGGGGGAAATGCTTCTTAATGTGCAAGTGCTTCTTTTGAAGTAGAATTGGACTTTCTCTTACGGTCCAATTGAATAAAACTCGTCTTTTCTTTTCCTGCTGCCTCACTATCCCACCTGCTCAAAAAGAAGAAATACTTAGTCATGAAGCCGAAGTGTGGTAAAACTGTTGGGCTGGGTGGGGGCAGAAAGGGCACATTTTCACACTGCAAGTGTGGACCAAGGGTCAGGACATCTTACTCAACTGCTTCTACTCACCATGGAAAGGGCTCAGAAAGTTGTGATTCCCCCACCTGTCCTGACTTTACTTCTCAGGTCTTTTTACTAAATCTCATGTGTGGCAGAGTTCTTGTATCCTTATCCCCAGTTGTCCCCTTATTTGAAAAATCAGTCACTGAAACAATTAACTGGTGGAGGGACCAAGGCAGACTAGTAAAGAGTTATGCATCCAGGAAGACTTCATTTTGTGTTTGGGGGTTTTTTGAGAAAGGGTTGTTTTGGAGGGAAATAATTTTTTAACTCATTCCTTATCTTGTCAAATAACAATCACAGTTAGTCTAGTATGATTATTTTTCTTACTGTTTTATTTATTTATTTTAATTAAATGAAAGATTCCCTAGATTCTATAGTGCTTCACAATTTTCAAGTTTCACAAACATGATTTCATATAATCCCATAATAACCCGATTTCCCTCTACCTTTGCTTATCCTCCCCTCACCCCTCTCCCCACTGGTAACTGCTAGTTTGTTCTCCAAATCTGTGAGCCAGTTTCTCTTTTGTTGTATTCACTAGTATGCTGTATTTTTCTTTAAGATTCCATGTATACGTGATGTCATACAGTATTTATCTGAATGATTACCCTTAGCACAATGCCCTCCAAGTCCATCCAATGTTGCTGCAAATGGCAAAATTTAATTATTTTTTATGGCTGAATAGTATTCCATTGTGTATATTTACCACATCTTTATTCATTCATATGTTGATATATACTTAGGTTGGTTGCATACTTTGGCAATTGTTAATGATACTGCTGTGGACATGGGGTGCATGCACTTTTTAAAATTAATGTTTTTTCCCCCCAGAGTTGCTGGATCATATAATAGTTCTATTTTTATTTTTTTGAGGCGCCTCCTTACAGTTTTTCACAGTGGCTGCACCAATTTACATTCCCACCAACAGTGCATGAAAGGAACATCTTATTTAGACTTCCAGCTGCCACTCACTAACTGTGGGTCCTTGGTAACATTGCCAAACCTCTCAAACCTTAAAATTCTCACTGTAAAATGGAGATAATAAGAACCTACCTTTTGGAGAGATTGCAAGGATGATGTCAAAATGCCTAGTGCCCTTAGTTTACAGAAAGTATTCGACACACATGACCATTTATTTATGAAGATTGCCTCCAGAACAGGAAAAGGTGGGTAGAGATTTTGAGTCATGGTATCAGATGGTGACATAAAACTCTTCCTCTGTATCTGCAATCTAAGTCTCTTATTGAGTGTGTATCACATACACACATATGCAACTACCCACTGTGTTTTTGGTCTATTTCTGTAACTTCCTAATACTGTTTTATTCCTTCTTCCTCTCTTCATCTCTGAAAGACATCCTTGTGTTTCCTTTTCTTTACCTCTTCAAAATGTCATCAGAAGTTGTGATGAATCACAGCAGTCTGGCTTGAGAATTGGTCCACATAAAAATTCCAAATATAATCCACCCTGGGATGATGATGTTGATGATGTTGGTTGTGAATTATTCATACAGTCTAATGAGGAACATGAGAGCATTTGTAGTCAAATCACAACTTTTCTCCAAATGACATAAAGCACATCTGAAATAGATCACACTGATCTCACTTTGCCTGAATGGAAACCAAGGCCAGGGGATGAGAAAGGACCAGGCCAAATTGACCAACAATGGAGATTCAGACAGGACCATGCTTCTGTCAGGGTTCAGGACTGAGTAGTAAATCTCCACCCACTCCCTCTCATACCCTTATTTCCTGTAGGATAAATTATATGATTTTTTTTTTTTTGGCCTATGTGGCATGGCATGTGGTATCTAGTTCCCTGATCAGGGATTGAACCCACTTCCCCTGCATTGGAAGCGTAGAGTCTTAACCACTGAACTGCTGAGGAAGTCCCAAATTGCATGATTTTTAAAGGAAATACATAGCTGAAAGAAAAACGTAACAGTATGAAGACAGTTGGTTAACCCAGATGACAACAGTATATAAGTTCAACTTGAGTGATAACAGTGAAAGACAAATGTGAGCTAAAGCCAGCATCTGACTTGTGCTTCCTAATGTAGAAGACAAGGCCCTTTGTGATCCGGCCTCCTATCTACTTTGCCAGCCTCGGATTTCCCTACCCCACAACTGGAAACTGAAACCCCGCATAATATCCATACTGAAGTCTCTCCAAACACATGGTATCTCATACCTGCCTGACTCTGCACATCCTTACCCTCCACTACTCTTTAGTTCCTGACTTAAATTCTTGTTATCCTTGAGTCTTTGGCCTGAGCATCAATGCCTCTGGAAAGAATTGCCAGTCCTCTTCCACCCCTGTTAGAGTTCAGATTCCCCTCTTTTTTGTTCCCAGGGTTCCCCACACATATTCCTGTCATGATATCTCACACTGTGTTAACATGACCTGCTTCCTGGTCTGTCTTCCTCACTGGACAAAGGACTCCTTTAGAAGGAGGACTGTAGCTTTGTATCGTAATGCCCAGCACCTACTAGGCTTTCAATTAAGGCTTGTTGAGGGAATAGGTATTGTTTCCAGTTCTCCAAAATTCAAGAACTTTTTTTTGAAAAAAACAAAAAACAAAAAAACAAAATACTTTAATTGGGGCTTCCCTGGTGGCTCAGTGATAAAGAATCCAGCTGCTAGTGCAGGAGACAGTGGTTCAATCCCTGGTCTGGGAAGATCCCACATGCAGTGGGACAACTAAGCCTGCATGTCACAACTACTGAGCCTGTGCTCCAGAGCCTGGGAGTTGCAACTACTGAGCCCATGTGCTGAGTCTACTGAAGCCTGCCAGTGCTAGAGCTTGTGCCCCGCAACAAGAGAAGACGCCTCCATGAGAAGCCCACGCACGGCAACTGGAGAACAGCCCCAGCTCACCGCAGCTAGGGAAAAGCTTGCGTGACAATAGAGACCCAGCACAGCCAAAAATAAATAAATACATACATTTTTAAAAATTGTAAAATTGTGATTATTTATTTATTTACTATTTGGCCGCTCCAGGTCTTAGTTGCGGCATGTGGGATCTAGTTCCCTCACCAGGAATCAAACCTGGGCTCCCTGCATTGCAAGCAAGGAGTCTCAGCCACTAGACCATCAGGGAAGTCCCCTGAAATGCAAGAACTTCTAATTCAACTTCTTTTTCTTTCACTAATAGATAACAATGTCCTCTCCGCCTCTCTCCACCATATGCTGGGTGTATGGCCTAGTAGACTTATATGGAATCAATATGACTTACTTCAATTAAACAGAATGACAGGGGCTTCCCTGGCTGTCTGGTGATTAAGACATTGCAGGGGGTGCAGGTTTGATCCCTGGTTGGGGAACTAGGATACTACATACCTCACAGCCAAAAAACCGAAACATAAAACAGAAGCAATATTGTAACAAATTCAATAAAGACGGTAAAAATAGTCCACATCAAAAAAAAATCTTTCAACAAAAAAAGAATGATGGATTGTTAGACTCAAAAGAATGTACAGAGGTCATTTCATCCACTCCTATCAACACCAATGTGAATTTTCTGGAAATGTGAAAATATTTCAGTAATGGAAAGCCACAAAAGGAAATAATCAGCATCAGAAATAAGGGGACATTAACCTTCAAGTGGGCTCAGATGGTGTGTTCAGATAAGTTTGGTTTTCAAGAATCAAGAACAAAGCTTCCAACTTGTTACCCCTTCATGTTGAAACATGTAAGTACATAGAGCAAAATGTAATTCGTAATGTAATTTCATATGCCTGTGATTCATTTACTGTTCATTCATCAAAATGCTTAGGTGCAGGAGTGTGCTTGACACCTGTTTAAGCTTCCTTTTCTTGACAAGAAAGTTTGTTCTTTGTGAGGTAACTCATCTCCTAAAATTTGGGTACTTATAGGGAAATTCCAAGCCTGAAAAATCAAAATGGCTTGTAAATTGGTCCTACAACTTTCTCACAGTATAAGTTAATAACCCTGTGTGTGTGTGTGTGTGTGTGTGTGTGTGTGTATGGTGGGGGGTAGTGTTAGTAGAGTTATTGTGCTGCAGATGAAATAGGTCACTGACTAATTGACTGAATTTCCCAAGAGATTAGTAATCCACATCAGAACTTCTAAGCTTTTCCCATTTTGCTGCTGCTGCTGCTAAGTCACTTCAGTCGTGTCTGACTGTGTGTGACCCCATAGATGGCAGCCCACCAGGCTCCCCTGTCCCCGGGATTCTCCAAGCAAGAACACTGGAGTGGGTTGCCATTTCCTTCTACAATGCATGAAAGTGAAAAGTGAAAGTGAAGTCGCTCAGTCTGACTCTTAGCCACCCCATGGACTGCAGCCCACCAGGCTCCTCCATCCATGGGATTTTCCAGGCAAGAGTACTGGAGTGGGGTGCCATTGCCTTCTCCGTCCCAATTTGCTATACACCCTTAATTGGCTTCAGGTTTATGGTTTGAGGCTAAAGTGTGTAAAACTGGACAAAAACCTTTGAAAAGAAAACATTCCACTAAAATGGTGATCATTTTGAAAAATGGATTGTGTTATTACCTATGTAAAAATCCCATACTCAATTTTCAATGCCATAAATTACATCTATACAAGGAAGATCTGGCTGTGGTCCTTTTTGTTTCTTTGTGTGATAGAGTTCAAGATCAAAAATGCTAAAATCAAACCGTCGAATGAGAGCATCACTCAGAAGCTGGTGTCAGATTACTGAAGCAAAACAAAGCAAGTCAATAAAACAAACAATCCAGACATCTATTTCTGCTTTATTGACTATGCCAAAGCCGTTGACTGTGTGGATCACAATAAGCTGGGAAAAATTCTGAAAGAAATGGGAATACCAGACCACCTGACCTGCCTCTTGAGAAATCTGTGTACAGGTCAGGAAGCAACAGTTAGAACTGGACATGGAACAACAGACTGTTCCAAATAGGAAAAGGAGAACGTCAAGGCTGTATATTGTCACCCTGCATAACTTCTATGCAGAGTACATCATGAAAAACGCTGGGCTGGAAGAAGCACAAGCTGGAATTAAGATTGCTGGGAGAAATCTCAATAACCTCAGATATGCAGATGACACCACCCTTATGGCGGAAAGTGAAGAACTAAAGAGGCTCTTGATGAAAGTGAAAGAGGAGAGTGAAAAAGTTTGCTTAAAGCTCAACATTCAGAAAACTAAGATCACGGCATCCGGTCCTATCACTTCATGGCAAATAGATGGGGAAACAGTGTCAGACTTCATTTTTTGGGACTCCAAAATCACTGCAGATGGTGATTGCAGCCATGAAATTAAAAGATGCTTACTCCTTGGAAGGAAAGTTATGACCAACCTAGATAGCATATTGAAAAGCAGAGACATGACGTTGTCAACAAAGATCTGTCTAGTCAAGGCTATGGTTTTTCCAGTGGTCATGTATGGATGTGAGAGTTGGACTGTGAAGAAGGCTGAGTGCCGAAGAATTGATGCTTTTGAACTGTGATGCTGGAGAAGACTCTTGAGAGTCCCTTGGACTGCAAGGAGATCCAACCAGTCCATCCTAAAGGAGATCAATCCTGGGTGTTCATTGGAAGGGCTGATGTTGAAGCTGAAACTCCAGTATTTTGACCATCTGATGCAAAGAGCTGACTCATTTGAAAAGACCCTAATGCTAGAAAAGATTGAGGGCAGAAGGAGAAGGGGACCCCAGAGCATGAGATGATGGGATGGCATCACCGACTCAATGGACATGGGTTTGGGCAGACTCTGGCAGTTAGTGATGGACAGGGAAGCCTGGTGTGCTGCGGTTCATGGGGTCGCAAAGAGTCGGACATGACTGACCAACTGAACTGAACTGAGGCTGAAAGGATGGTACTTCCAAATAAATGTCACACCCAGAACTGAGGTCTGTTTCATAGTGCTGACCAAGCCAGTAGCAGCAGGGGTCATATTCATGCTGAGAAGAGAAGGCCCTGCCACTCAGAATCTTGGGCTGAATTAAAGGAAAATCAGTAGATTCAGATCAATTAGAATTATTGGGTGGGATGCTGAAAATCTGTTAGTCGCTCAGTTGTGTCCGACTCTTTGCGACCCCTTGGACTATAGTCCATCAGGCTCCTCTATCCATGGAATTCTCCAGGCAACAATACCGGAGTGGATATTCATTCCCTTCTCCAGGGGATCTTCCTGATCCAGGGATCAAACCTGGGTCTCTTGCATTGCAGGCAGATTCTTTACCCTCTGAACCACCAGGTGGGTCATATCTTAGAAATCTAAGAACTCATCTAATTCTGGAATCATCCCACTCATGTCCTTTGGAGTTCCATCCTGTGTCTGAGTAATTCTGCACCTGTAAAACCCTTTCCTTAATTGGTCCTTTGTGCAGATGACTCTTAATTTTAAATGATTGCTCCTTATATCTACCCAATATTTATCTGTGTTTCTTCCATTGTACCTTTTTCAAGATAAAATATACATAATACACTGAATCCTTTTATCCAACATCATTCTGGAAGTTTTAGGACCTGATTCTTGAGATCACTTGGATGTTTTTCTCTAGATGAAAGCTTCTTGGATCCTTTTACTGTTTTCATATCCCTTCACTTTCCTGGTTGTTTTCTTCCTCTGAAAATCTTTCTCTTTGTGTCTCTATCCCTTAAGTATATTGATTAGAATGAGTGGATGGATCTCATCATGATCAGACCTTGAAAAGTCCACAATAGAGTGAACATTTCCTTCCATGAGCTCATTCCCTCTGTAGTCAACACTTGTGATTTTCCTGTACTTATCACATCAAAGTGTCATGTTTGTAGTTATTTTTTACTGGAAAATTCCCTTCTCATTATTTTCAAGTTCTTACAGACTGTTGAGTGAAAGAGCCTGCCTCAGACCACATTTAGAATCTTATTTCAAGTACAGGCCATACAATTCATGGACACATAAACCCCAAATGAAAATAAGGAAGAAAAGGGACTCTGTACATCATTCAGAAGCAAAATGAAACATCAATGCTTTATGTGAGTGTAAGTGAAAGTTGACAGGAAATTCAGGGTAGGGTTAGGGAAGGGCCAAAAAGCCTTATTGGTTTATTTTTCCACAAAGAAAGGCAGATTGGGGAGCAATAGGTTGTATCTGCACCCAGGGCACATACTCATCCAAAATTAATCAAGAAGAGAATGTATGACTGAATCATATGTTGTTATTTTTACGGTTATTTATGGAGTTTTATTTGTCTATGCAACAGAGAACAGTGCCTAGGTTCCATGGAAAAGGTTTGCGTGACATCAACTGTAGCAGAAAACAGATGGTCATCTGATCTTAATAACTGTGTTTAGACAGAGTGGAACTGCTATTAGTGATACCCTCCACAAAGATTTATTTGGGACGCATGGTACAGGGACTTTCACCCTCACGGAATATTTTTTCTTTCAATGTTTGTGATCGTCTACACAACACTGGAGACATCTGGATATAAACTAAGCCTCTCAGTTGGTCATCTGCATGGTTGGCACATGCAATGCCAAACCACTAAGTGCAAGAAAAGAAAAATGCAACTGACAATTATTTAGAGATATATAGATTGCCAGACCTGAGTCATTATTCGAAGGTTGGTTCATATGGACATCTCACTGGGACAAATTATAAATCTAATTCAGATCACTTGGTCTATTAAGACCTACTGGTTCCTCGATGCTTTCAAGAGCACAGTCCAAGTGCCCTAATAAAGCATTCAGGTCCCTCTGTTATTTGGCCCCACCCTATCACCCCAACCTCATCTGTTACTTCTTTTCACTAAGTGAATTCTAAAATCCAACTACACAAATGATGCACCAATTAAAAGTGCTTATGCTTTTTCATGGGCTTCCCTGGTGGCTCAGCGGTAAAGAATCTGCCTGTAATGCAGGCGACCAGAGTTCTCCATTCCTGGGTGGGAAAGATCCCCTGGAGGAGGGCATGGCAACCCACTCCGGTAATCTTGCCTGGGGAATCCCATGGACAGAGGAGACTAGCAGACACATTGGAGCGACTTAGCATGCATACATGCATGCTTTTTCATGATTTCAGCATGTCTTTGTTCATATGCCTTGTCCCTGACGTGTTTTTCTTCTAATTTCTCTGACTGATAAACTTTCTATTCTCCCATCCATCTTTAAGATCAGGCTCAAGCATTAACGCTTTTGAGGATACGTTTGCTGACTTCCCTGTACTAAACAGTTGTAATCCTCACTATGCGTTTACAGGGCACTTCATGAGAATTACTGTTTCTCTTTGCATTGTCATTATTTATCCAGACATTTCTCTTTCTTATTGGACTACAAGCAGAGAAGGCTGCGTGTCTTTTTAATCATTGACTCTTGTGCCTAGAACAGCGGCTGACTCATAACTGGCACTCCACAGATGCTATCTGAATGAATTAATTCTGACTTAAACTTTTTTTCTTCAATGAGAGAATTTTTATCTGAATAATTTGGGGTGCTTGTTCAATAGTTCAACCATACAGGTGATAGCTCAAGGAATATATCTCAATCCAATATTGGTTTGCTTACATCAATTTAAAAAATAATGTGTTCAGTCAACTTTAATTCATTGACTGCATGTTTCGCATTTCATGTTTTTATGCAAAGACATGGGAGACACACTTTAATAGTACTTAAATTCTTATTCCCAAAATACATTTTAGGACGTGTGTAGCTGTGATACATGCCTTGAGAGGATGCCTGAACTCTCTTTAGAAATTTTTCAGTATCCCTAGAATGCATGATATTAAAAGAATACAGTGAATATTAAATATGTAATAACCTTCACAGAAGCTATGTTCACAGCATGAAAAACTATAAAAGGATTATAGAATGTTCTCTTCACCTATTCAATTCTGGGAATTAAAGACTTTTCATCATGTCTTTTTTGCTTTATGTTTCATTATTTGATAAGAAAACAAGTTCCCGTGTTTGCGTGTGAGGGTGTTTGTGTGTGTATAGTAACATACTATTGTATATTTATGTTTATATTTTACCAATAGTTAGTTATGTTTATATTTTACCAATAGTGGGTATATATATATAGATGCAGCATATACCTTTATATGCTTGTGTATACATATACATTTGTATTCAGTGAAACAGGAGCAAACAAACCCACAAAAGAAAATTATTTATACCCCCACCTTCACCTTCAGCCCCTTGAAACATGCCAATATTTTTCATTTCTCTCCCAAATTGTCAGTATAGAATTGGATGCAGTAGCGTGAAGGGTAATACAGAAATACTTTCACCAGGCTTAAGGGTATGAGATAATGAAACTTGCTCCCGGGATAAGCATATTTATTGGGTTTGTTATGTATCAAATGTAACAAAAGTAGAGGATCTGAGGAACGCCCTGTGTGGTTCTTTTCACACCCTTTGATCACACAATTCCTCTTTAATTCAGATGCAGTAGAGCTTAAGTGGCTTCATTGATGTGTTAAGTGTGGAATGATTTTTGTATAAAATAAAAAAGGCTCCATTATGTGTCCAGAAAAGCCTGTGTGTGCTCGTTTATTGAGACAGGAAGTTGGTTTCCCACACAGAACAACAGTTCTGCCATGCTGCAGCATTGTGTCTGAGAGGAGAGGAAAGGAAACTTCATTTTCTACCTGGCAGAAATCGGCTTCTGGAGGAAGGGGCAGACAATGCGATTGGGCTTCCACTGAATGAGAGGATTTGATTGATTTTCAGAAAATGCACCATGCCATGTGGAGGGAGGCTCCTTGCCATACTTTTGTAAGGAAAACATACATTTTATAACTGGTGCCTGTCTTTTGAATCTTCCTTAAAATGCATTTTGCTGAGCACTTATCACCCCACTCTTGAAATCCAGGGTGGGGGGAAAAATACTCTTTTGGATTTTTCCCTTCTAGTTTTGTGTCTGATTTGATTTTTGGTTTTTGTTTTTCCCTTAAGTCGGTTGCCATTTGCTTTTTTTTTTTTTAAAGAAGTTTTCTTGTTTGTTTTGTCCTCTTCTTAAGCACGTAGAATACTTCTGAAAATTTCCAAGGTGAAGTTTAAAAATCTATCCATAGTTTAAATATTTAGACATGGATATAGTTCTTATCTGGGGGCTTCCCAGGTAGCTCTCGTGATAAAGAACCTGCCTGCCAACACAGGAGACATAAGAGACACAGATTTGATCCCTGGGTTGAGAAGATCCCCTGGAGGAGGGCATGGCAACTCATTCCAGTATTCTTGCCTGGAGAACCGATGGACAGAGAAGCCTGGCAGGCTCCAGTCCATAGGGTCGCACAGAGTTGGGGGACCCCTTCCAGGGCCCGAAACTGGGCTCTTGTCTAACATTCAGAAATGAATTGTCCGAGGAGACACATGTGCTGACAAAGCAAGAGATTTTATTGGGAAAGGGCACCCGGGTGGAGAGCAGGAGGGTAAGGGAACCCAGGAGAAGAGCTCTACCAGCTCTGCAGTCTCGGGTTTTATGGTGATGGGATTACTTTCCGGGTTGTCTTTAGCTAATCATCTGACTCAGAGTCCTTCCTGGTGGTGCATGCCTTGTTCAGCCAAGATGGATGCCAGAGAGAAGGATTCTGGGTGGTGGTCGGACACGTGGTGTCTCCTTTTGACCTTTCCTGAACTCTTCTGGTTGGTGGCCGATTATTAGTTCTGTGTTCCTTACCAGGACCTCCTGTCGTGAAACAACGTATGCAAATAGTTACTATGATGCCTGGTCGGTTTCAATCAGTGTGCTTCCCCTAACAACCCTCCCCCTCCCCCCCTCTCCCCCGGAGAGACTTCACACTCAAGATACTTTTTGAGAATTGGGGTGGAGGTCTCTTTCTTCTGTAACTTCTTCCTGCTGTGCACGGGTGTAGGCCTGCCTAGCAGAGCAGAAGTCTCTCTCTACCTGATCTAAGTCAAGGTATTTTTTGCCTTGACTGAAACTAGCATTCACCCTTGTAATAATAGCACTTTAGTTTGAAACTGTTGGCGCCTCTCAGAGATGAAATAGACAGGGGCCAAACCGGAGACCTAACAGGATGGTCATCACTGGTCCCCAGAAACAGGAGGCAACATTTGGGGTGAGGGCTGCAGGGTTTGTGACCTTCTTTTTTCTTTTTCTTTTTTTTTGATTGGTTGGTGGTGAGGCAACAGAGCTGTGCTCCAGGAATCTTGTGTTTAGTCTGAAGTCACCATCTTCCACCTGGATGGGGGCTCCAGTTCTGTAAAACTCAAAGACATTGTTATGCATATTTCTTTGAGTAGGAAACAGGACCCTGTCTCAAGGCTGTACCACTAATTGATTGTTTCTCCTTTGTTTCTGTATCCCTTCCCTTCCATGATTAGCAATTGGTTGAATCCACTCTTTGGAACTCAGGGAAGGTCAAGGAGGCTAAAGGAAGCCTATATCCTACAGACAAGAAATGGAGAACACAGAACAGATCTGTACTCCAGAGCCCCACAGAGTCCTGCTTGGTTTTAATTTAGGGAACAGGGCAACTAAGACTGTGATAACTTCTTGTCAAAATGGGGCATAGCTTGCAGAATAGACACTGAATTGGAAGTATTCCTGAGTTCCAAGTCCTAGATCTGAGCCTTATATGATTAAAATCTCAATCCCTTGATCTGCCATTTTGTTGTAACAGACCCAATTAGAAGTAGCTGGAGGACGGATAACTGGAATTTTAACAGACAAAATAAATCTCATTTCTTTTTAGAAGAATAGGCCTGAAACCCAGTCTGGACCTGGCACTTTGGGGAGACTTGTAGCCAGGTAGCCAGTTGCCTAGTTTTATAAAAAGTAAGGTTGCAGTTACTAGCTTCCAGCAGACATCGTTTTGAGAATGCTGACATCTAAGCCTGACACGACTCAGAAAACTCAAGTGTTTGGCAATACAACGTCTAATCTGAAATTACACCCATAGTATCACCTAGTTATTTCCTAGGACGTCTGAATCATAGCTACTCTATTTGGACTTTTAATGTAAAATTTTCCTTAATAGCCAAAGTAGATGTCACCATTAATGATGTCAATGTTTCTCTAGGTATGAGAAGATGCAGGAATTGGGACTCATAAAATCTTCTCCTGAAAAGATCTAATTATCTGAAGGCCTGTTCTGCCAGTTTTTCCCAGAGCACTGAGTGCCTCATTCCTGATTTTCACCCTGAATTCCTTTCAGGGGAGTTGAAGGTCAGCAGTTGCAGTGGCCATGATTTAATCTTTGTAGACGTAGATGGCAAGTGTCAGTTTTCAGTTGGCAGAGCCCCTTTTTGTTCATAAACTTGGCCATGATTTTGAGGGGGGCATTTCATGACCATTTTATCCCATGGTGCTGAGAATGTCCATTCTCAGGTTTGACAAAGATTTTGTTGACAGGTCCCTCAATGTGATGTTACTGGACTAAGCCATAAAACAGAATCCAAAATTCTCTGGACCACCTATCTTACTAGCCTCTTGGTCCAGGAAAACATCCCCTCTTGTTGCTTCTTCCCATATCTAGAGTTACACTGTTACCATCATCGATCTCACATGGAACTATATATTATTTTATCAGAGGCATCAGTCACATATTTGACAGTGTAAGAAACAGCAATTTTGTAAAACAGGTGAAATACAAATAACATAGCTAACAGTATTAGTAAAGTCACAAGTAAGACTTAAGAGCTTCCATTAGATGTAGCCCAGTATATCCCAGGTTATCTGACTTAGTCTACTCTGTAGGAATCTTTATCTTCCAGGAAAATTACATATTGGCAGTCTATAAGGCACAAAGCTCAGTTTTCTAGTATTACTAGACTGATTATTCTTAGTATGAATTAATTGTTTCCAACATAGAGGAGACTTTAAACCTAAATTACCATAGCCTGGCGTTATCTATATACATTCATTCCATAATTGTGGGAGATTTTCCCTCCTTTGCTGAAACTTTGCTTGTTGCTCTGATTGAGCTTGAGCAATAGAAGAAAGCTCAAATTTATGGCCAGAGTCAGAGCAGGCATTATTAATTGGCCTGGTGAGGGCCATCTAGTAATCCCATCTAGTAATATCAATAGTGACCTGAATATGACATAATTTTTTTAAGTAAATTTTCTCAGGGCCAACCAGTTAGAGCCTTGTAGTAGAGAAATTTACCAAGGTAATCCAGAACTAGACACAGGTAATTGGCCACAAACCCAACAATTGGATTGATTTCTAAAACTAGCATAGGATCAGGCCTATGATAAAAAAGCATTTGATTCATATGCAAAGGTCCAAGAAGTCAAGAAAACATTATAAATGATCATAAGAATCAGGTCCAGCATCTTGGGCAAGCTGTCTACCTCTGATGTCATTGTCTTCTCATCCTGGTATACTGCAGTTTCTCCTCTGTTTGAGCATCATTTTAAGGTGAGATCAGGTCAGCTGTCTTCTCTATAGACCAGTCTAGTGTGTAGGGGCCTTTGGAAGTGGGAATTAATCTAAGAGTTAATTTCCCTTTAGTTTCATTGTGCATGAGCTAGTTAAAACTGAAGTGAAGTGAAGTGAAGTCGCTCAGTCGTGTCTGACTCTTTGAGACCCCATGGACTGTAGCCTACTACACTCCTCTGTCCATAGGATTTTCCAGACAAGAGTACTGGAGTAGGTTTCCATTTCCTTCTCCAGAGGATCTTCCTGACCCAGGAATAGAACCCAGGTCTCCCGCACTGTAGGCAGACATTTTACCATCTGAGCCACCAGGGAAGTCCCAGAGCTAGTTAAGAGTACCTGATAAAAAAGTCCTTCCATCCAGGTTGGAGACAGTCCCTTCAGTTATGTCTTTTTCCAGTCCTGGTTGCAGGTCATGAGGCATTTGATCTTCATCCAAAGATTAGATCACTGAGATAAACTTCAGGAACAAACTTAGGGTGTTCTTTAAGAATTCAATTAAATTTTACATTAATATCACATAACAGCAAAGAACTATCCAAGAAATGAGTCTTACTAGATGCAGACCTCCATTAACAAACTGGGATTTAACATTTATTGAAACATCTTTTTCTCCCTAAATTTACCCTCATTTTTATCAAATATAACCAAATTAAGGCTAGCTTGTTTGCAAAATAGGTCTGTTCTCACTAATTTTGGTCTGATGATTTATATAACCATAATTGATCATAGACTTTTTATTTTGCTGAAACATTTATAGAGTCTCAGACTGAACCTTTAAAATAAAACAGGGCTGGGAAACTCACACCAAAGGCTTATCACAGATTTTGCCTAACAAATCTAGGTGAATTCTTCCCTTTTTAAGGTCTCAAAAATTTCTTGAGATTTTTGTACCTGTTAGTGAGATAACCTTCCTAACTCATTGATAAACTTACTGGAAACCTAAGAGTTTCCAATTTCTGGAGGAGTCAGATAGAGAGAAAATATAATTGTTTTGTTTATAACATATAATTTTACCAAATTATTGTCATAATTGGTTTGAGAGGAAGATTTTCCATACCCCCAGAAAACACAAGATTCAAACCTGTAATTTTTCAGATAGAAACCATAAAAGCTATAAGCATATTCACTGGTTCATTCAGTCCTTTTGTTAACTTTTGTAAAGTCATTACATTTTCCATTAGAATACCAGGACATAGCAGAATGTTAAGAATGCCATATAATTTCTAGGATATCTATATTAGTAATTTTATCCTACATTATAACATTAGATGATTTATTACTCACTTGATAATATTTTTCATGAAATTTAACCAACCAAACACAATTAGTTTAATCTCTCTCTTTGGGGTGTTTCAGGGGCCCTCTGAAGCACCCCAAAGTTAGCTAGAGAGCAAAGGAACTTCAAAAGAATTTGACTTAGGAAGTTTTGTCAAAAAAATCAGTTAAAAGGCTTTAGAACATTTGGTCAGATTTAGTCTATGTTGATGGGTGTATCACTTAGCTAGTTGCCATGTCACAATAGGTGTAGATACTGAGGCTCAACGTAGAGTGAAAGCTGACTCCTCCATCTTGGACCTAGTTGGCTCTAACCAGTTTTTCTATGGTCTTGTCATTCCTAACAAAATCCATTTATCTAATTGTAATCCAATTTTATAAAATCCTGATCATGCATAACTCTTTTTAGTATTTTTTAGTACTTTTTTTTTTTAACTGAAAACACACTTCCTACTTTGCTTTAGCAACCAAGAACTGTTTTACATTAGCATTTTATAGATTGATGAGCATAAATACCAGTGGTAATTTCTAAAACCCTTGCTTTCTTAGAACATTTTAGGATGGCACCAAACATTATTCATTTATAGTCCCAAATCTCTTTAGTTTCTCTGTAAAGGAAATTAGTGTTTAGTAGTAAATGTTTTAAAATCTTATTTTATTTGGAAATTACTTAACTATTCAATAGACTTCCAAAACTTAGCACACTTAGCAGAACCCTTAGAAATTCAAGTTACTCCAATCTGGAGAGACTATTTTAGACAGATAGTCCTAAAGAATAATTATGCTTAATAGAGTTTATATAAAAGCTCATATATCATTTACATTTTTTTTAGAAGTTTCTTCACTTGAGGTAATTTCCTTGTTGACAAACTTATAACAGATATGATAATATTTAATTTATATTAAACCTAGTTACAATGAAAATATTCTACTTAATGTTAATTACTCTAAGATATGTCTATATTAGATAGGTCAACAAAGAAACATTAATATCAGGTATTTAATAGTGAATATTTACCAGTTCACATGAGCCTGGAATTTATTGTTTAATTTATAATTTTTTGATTTGTAAGCGCTTACCTTTCTTTAAGCCAATTAAATAGAACTCATTTACAAATTAACCTCAAAAATATTACTGAGACAAAGACATACCAAGACATATTAAGACAGACACAATGCAAGATCTAGCTTCATTTTCTAAGTTTAGTCATGAATTAGATATTACAATATAAAATTTACTAGTTTATAAAAACACAGTTGCAATAAATAAAAAATTTAAAGTCTTTTCCCCATTTTTCCTCAGTCTTAGGAGTTAGACATGGTCTAGATAAATGTTCCTGAGAGCCCTGGTCTCAAGGCACAGGGAAAGAAAATCAAGTTCTAACAAAATGGTGGCAGGTCTAAACCAAATGGTGGCCAGACAAAGCAAAATGGCCATCAAAAATCACAACACAGAACACAGAGTTAAAACACACATATAAACCTGGCAGTCCTCATCAGACACTCCCTTAAATACAAGAATACAGTCTCTCAGAAAACCTCCTATAGAGACACAGAACTTCAGATCCAAGTACTAACAGAGTAAAGGAAAATATCTCAGGTCTTCAAAGATTTCAAAGGGAGGAAAGGAAGCCAGGTTGAAAGAAGAAGGGGGAGGAGGCGGGAGGGGGGCAAAAGGGGTGGCCAAACAGACATCTCCTGCCACCTGCAGATACCCAGGCATTACGGGACTTTACCCTGGGCCTCCAGAGAAGGGAGAACTGGAACTCGGCCCTACCAGAAATCAGAGCAGACCAGAACCAGACTTCGAGTTCTCTGCCAAGAGGAGGTGATCAGTCTCCAATCCTCAGCTCAGGCTGAGGCCCTTCAACCAGATTCCTGCATCCAGGATGGGGGAACTAGAAAAAAAGGGAAGGATAGGATGGGTTAAGGAGAGGAAAGAGAGAGGGATGGGGTGAGAGGTCCATAAAGTCTCTTGTTCCTTACTGGTCAGGGCACTCTAGCCAGTTGTCCACGTCAGGAGGAGACCAGGGACAAAAAGTTTCCAGTTGTGGCTGTTGGGTCTGGTCCACTGGCAGGCAAGCTGGTCCCTGAGTATCCTGAGTGGTCAGGATGTCAGTCTCAACGAAGAAGAGTCCCTACCAGAATCACCATTTGTTGCCCCCTTCCAGGGCCCGAAACTGGGCTCTGTCTAACACTCAGAAATGAATTGTCCGAGGAGACACATGTGCTGACAAAGCAAGAGATTTTATTGGGAAAGGGCACCCGGGCAGAGAGCAGGAGGGTAAGGGAACCCAGGAGAACAGCTCTACCAGCTCTGCAGTCTCAGGTTTTATGGTGATGGGATTAATTTCTGGGTTGTCTTTAGCCAATCATCTGACTCAGAGTCCTTCCTGGTGGTGCATGCCTTGTTCAGCCAAGATGGATGCCAGAAAGAAAGATTCTGGGAGGTGGTCGGACACATGGTGTCTCCTTTTGACCTTTCCCGAACTTTTCTGGTTGGTGGCGGCTTATTAGTTCTGTGTTCCTTACCAGGACCTCCTGTCGTGAAACAACTCATGCAAATAGTTACTATGATGCCTGACCAGGGTGGGCGGTTTCAATCAGTGTGCTTCCCCTAACAGATATAGTTCTTAGCTGGGGGTTTCCCAGGTGGCTCTCGTGGTAAAGAATCTGCCTGCCAACACAGGAGACATAAGAGATGCAGATTTGATCCCTGGGTTGAGAAGATCCCCTGGAGGAGGGCATTGCAACCCATTCCAGGATTCTCCATTCCTTCCTGGAGAATCCAATGGACAGAGGAGCCTGGCAGGCTACAGTCCATAGGGTCTCACAGAGTTGGATATGACTAAAGTGACTTAGCATGCACAAATGCATATAGTTCGTATCTGGAAGGAGTAGACCTCAGTCATGTCGTAAGGCCATGGAATAAACCCTCTGCTGTGGTCACAGGATGAGAAGGAGCAAGATTAGAATTCGCCTCTGTCTCATACTCCAAGACTCAGTCTTTTGTCTACATCAGGCTGCCTGTGTTCTATGACGCAGCTAGAGGCTAACCATCCTCCCCATGGCCCAGGTAATCCCAATGTCTACCCTCATGGTGACTATCATTGTCATTTTCCTTTTCAGCCTCATTATGAACCAACCTTAAAAGCCATGAAATGAAAAGATACTTGGTTCTTGGAAGAAAGGCTATGACAAACCTAAACATTGTGTTAAAAAGCAGAGAAATTACTTTGCCCACAAAGGTCCATATGGTCCAAGTTATGGTTTCTCCAGTAGCCATATATGGATGTGAGAGTTGGACCATAAAGAAGGCTTAACATGGAAGAACTGATGCTTTTGAGCTGTGGTGTTGAAGAAGACTCTTGAGAGTCCCTTGGACTGCAAGGAGATGAAACCAGTCAATCCTAAAGGAAACCAATCCTGAATATTCTTTAGGACTGGTGATGAAACTCCAATACTCTGGCCACCTGATGTGAAGAGTTGACTCATTAGAAAAAACTCTGATGCTAGGAAAGATTGAAGGCAGGAGGAAAAGGGGATGACAGAGGACAAGATGGTTGGATGGCATCTCTGATTCAATGGACCTGAATTTGAGCAAGCCCCAGGAGATGGTGAAGGACAGGGAGGCCTGGTGTGCTTCAGTCCATGGGGTCCAAAGAGTCAGACACGACTGAGTGACTGAACAACAACAAAGGCTTATGTATCTTTACTGGGAGTCATTCTAAAAGAATATATGTCATAGTTATTCCACTCTACAGTTTTATAATCTGAAACAGACAACAGCTACATGGACTTAATGAGAAGAACGTATAGAGAATAGAACTAGACTTAGGAGATTTTTCCATTGGTTATGTTTTCCTTATTAATATTTCGAAGTTTCAGGGTTAAAAGCTTAGGAAAGGATAGGTATGGCAGTTTCATGTCTAAGAAGACAGTCATTAGGCTATGTAAACTTTTAAGGTAGGAGGTGGAGACAGGATTAGAACAGCTATTTGGTTGAGGTTTGGTGAGGGAACTAAAAAGGCTAGATAATCCAGCCACAGTCAAGTCCTCTCCACTGATTATTTGATTCTTCCTTGTAGAGTTGTGTTTGTTTCTGCCCATTCTTCTTTACTTTTTCCAAACCTACTGTTAATACAACATCTACTTTTTTCCTTCCAGTCATGTATGGGTGATTTTTTACCCTTAAATTTGATATCACGCTCTCCTTTTATTATGTGTGTGCATGCTAAGTCACTTCAGTAATGTCTGATTCTTTGCAACCCTATAAACTGTAGCCCACCAGGCTCCCCTGTACATGGAGGATTCTCCAGGCAAGAATACTGGAGTGGGTTGCCATGCCTTCCTCCAGGGGATCTTCCTGACCCAGCGACTGAACCTGAGTTTCTTATGTCTCCTGCATGGCAGATGGGCTCTTTACCACTAGTGCCACCTCAGTCAGTTCAGTCTCTCAGTCATGTCTTTGTGACCCCATGGACTGCAGCACACCAGGCCTCCCTGTCCATCACCAACTCCCGGAGTTACTCAAACTCATGTCCATTGAGTCAGTGATGCCATCCAACCATCTCATCCTCTGTCATCACCTTCTCCTCCTGCCTTCAGTCTTTCCCAGCATCAGGGTCTTTTCAAATGAGTCAATTCTTTACATCAGGTGGCCACAGTACTGGAGTTTCAGCTTCAACATCAGTCCTCCCAATGAATATTCAGGACTCATTTCCTTTACAATGGACAGGTTGGCTCTCCTTGCAGGCCAAGGGACTCTCAAGAGTCTTCTCCAATACCATAGTTCAAAAGCATCAATTCTTCAGCACTCAGTTTTCTTGAACATCACCAGATGGTCAACACTGAAATCAGATTGATTATATTCTTTGTAGCCAAAGATGGAGAAGCTATACACAGTCAGTAAAAACAAGATCAGGAGCTGACTGTGGCTCAGATCATGAACTCCTTATTGCCAAATTCAGACCTAAATTGAAGAAAGTAGGGAAAACCACTAGACCATTCAGGTATGACCTAAATCAAATCCCTTATGATTATACAGTGGAAGTGAGAAATAGATTTAAAGGACTAGATCCGATAGACAGAGTGCCTGATGAACTATGGACGGAGGTTTGTGACATTTTACAAGAGACAAAGATCAAGACCATTCCCAAGAAAAATAAATGCAAAAAACCAAAATGGCTGTCTGAGGAGGCCTTACAAATAGCTGTGAAAAGAAGAGAGGTGAAAAGCAAAGGAGAAAAGGAAAGATATATGCATCTGAATGCAGAGGTACAAACAATAGCAAGGAGAGAAGAAAGACTTCCTCAGTGATCAATGTAAAGAAATAGAGAAAAACAACAGAATGGGAAAGACTAGAGATCTCTTCAAGAAAATTAGAGATACCAAGGGAACATTTCATGTAAAGATGGGCTCAATAAAGGACAGAAATGACATGGACCTAACAGAAGTAGAATATACTAAGAAAAAGTGGCAAGAATACACAGAATAACTGTAGAAAAAAGAGCTTCATGACCCAGATAATCACGATGGTATGATCACTCACCTAGAGCCAGACATCCTGGAATGTGAAGTCAAGTGGGCCTTAGAAAGCATCACTACAAACAAAGCTAGTGGAGGTGATGGAATTCCAGCTGAGCTATCCCAAATCCTGAAAGATGATGCTGTGAAAGTGCTGCACTCAATATGCCAGCAAATTTGGAAAACTCAGCAGTGGCCACAGGACTGGAAAAGGTCAGTTTTCATTCCAATCCCAAAGAAAGGCAATGCCAAAGAATGCTCAAACTACCGCACAATTGCACTCATCTCACACTCTAGTAAAGTAATGCTTAAAATTCTCCAAGCCAGGCTTCAGCAATATGTGAACCATGAACTTCCTGATGTTCAAGCTGGTTTTAGAAACGGCAGAGGAACCAGATATCAAATTGCCAACATCCGCTGGATCATGGAAAAAGCAAGAGAGTTCCAGAAAAACATCTATTTCTGCTTTATTGACTATGCCAAAGCCTTTGACTGTGTGGATCACAATAAACTGTGGAAAATTCTGAAAGAGATGGGAATACCAGACCACCTGACCTGCCTCTTGAGAAACCTACATGCGGGTCAGGAAGCAACAGTTAGAACAGGAGATGGAAAACAGACTGGTTCCAAATAAGAAAAGAAGTATGTCAAGACTGTATATTGTCACCCTGCTTATTTAACTTATCTGCAGAGTACATCATGAGAAACGCTGGGCTGGAAGAAGCACAAGCTGGAATCAAGATTGCTGGGAGAAATATCAATAACCTCAGATATGCAGATGACACCACCCTTATGGCAGAAAGTGAAGAGGAACTCAAAAGCCTCTTGATGAAAGTGAAAGTGGAGAGTGAAAAAGTTGGCTTAAAGCTCAACATTCAGAAAACGAAGATCGTGGCATCTGGTCCCATCACTTCACAGGAAATGGAGAAACAGTGGAAACAGTGTCAGACTTTATTTTTCTGGGCTCCAAAATCACTGCAGATGGTGATTGCAACAATAAAATTAAAAGACGCTTGCTCCTTGGAAGGAAAGTTATGACCAACCTAGATAGCATATTAAACAGCAGAGACATTACTTTGCCAACAAAGGTCCATCTAATCAAGGCTATGGTTTTTTCAGTAGTCATGTATGGATGTGAGAGTTGGACTGTGAAGAAAGCTGAGTGCCGAAGAATTGATGCTTTTGAACTGTGGTGTTGGAGAAGACTCTTGAGAGTCCCTTGGACTGCAAGGAGATCCAACCAGTCCATCCTAAAGGAGATCAGTCCTGGGTGTTCATTGGAAGGACTGATGCTAAAGCTGAAACTCCAATACTTTGGCCACCTCATGCGAAGAGTTGACTCATTGGAAAAGAGTCTGATGCTGGGAGGGATTGGGGGCAGGAGGAGAAGGGGACGACAGAGGATGAGATGGCTGGATGGCATCACTGACTTGATGGACATAAGTTTGAGTAAACTCTGGGAGTTGATGATGGACAGGGAGACCTGGCATCCCGCAATTCATGGGGTTGCAAAGATCGGACATGACTGAGCGACTGAACTGAACTGAACTCATCCATACATGACTACTGGAAAAACCATAGCCTTGACTAGACGGACCTTTGTTGGCAAAGTATCGTCTCTGCTTTTTAATATGCTGTCTAGTTTGGGCATAACTTTCCTTCCAAGGAGTAAACGCCTTTTAATTTCATGGCTGCAGTCATCATCTGCAGTGATTTTGGAGCCCCAAAAATAAAGTCTGCCACTGTTCCCACTATTTTTCTATCTATTCACCATGAACTGATGGGACCGAATATCATGATCTTTGTTTTCTGACTGTTGAACTTTAAGCCAACTTTTTCACTCTCCTCTTTCACTTTTATCAAGAGGCTCTTTAGTTCTTCTGCCACCTGGGAAGTCCTTTGATTATTAAAAATGTGTTTATAAAAGAATCCAGAGTCAAGGAACTCTAGGGGTTAGGTATTCAGTTCAGTTCAGTTCAGTTGCTCAGTCGTGTCCGACTCTTTGCGACCCCATGAATCACAGCTGCTAGGCCTCCCTGTCCATCACCAACTCCTGGAGTCCACCCAAACTCATGTCCATCGAGTTGGTGATACCATCCAGCCATCTCATCCTCTGTCGTCCCCTTCTCCTCCTGCCCCCAATCCCTGCCAGCATCAGACTCTTTTCCAATAAGTCAACTCTTCGCATGAGGTGGCCAAAGTATTGGTGTTTCAGCTTTAGCATCAGTCCTTCCAAAGAATACCCAGGGCTGATCTCCTTTAGAATGGACTGGTTGGATCTCCTTGCAGTCCAAGGGACTCTCAAGAGTCTTCTCCAACACCACAGTTCAAAAGCATCAATTCTTTGGCACTCAGCTTTCTTCACAGTCCAACTCTCACATCCATACATGACTACTGAAAAAACCATAGCCTTGATTAGATGGACCTTTGTTGGCAAAGTAATGTCTCTGCTTTTTAATATGCTATCTAAGTTGGTCATAACTTTTCTTCCAAGGAGTAAGCGTCTTTTAATTTTATTGTTGCAATCACCATCTGCAGTGATTTTGGAGCCCATAAAAATAAAGTCTGACACTGTTTCCACTGTTTCTCCATCTATTTCCCATGAAGTGATGGGACCGGATGCCATGATCTTCATTTTCTGAATGTTGAGCTTTAAGCCAGCTTTTTCACTCTCCTCTTTCACTTTCATCAAGAGGCTTTTGAGCTCCTCTTCACTTTCTGCCATAAGGGTGGTGTCTTCTGCATATCTGAGGTTATTGATATTTCTCCCAGCAATCTTGATTCCAGCTTGTGCTTCTTCCAGCCCAGCATTTCTCATGATGTACTCTGCATATAAGTTAAAGAAGCACGTTGAGGTATTGGGCAAGACAAAGAAATACTCTTCCAGAAGGTCCTAGCCTAATAGCAACAACCATTAGCTTTCTTTGCCTTGGCATTCAGAACAAATTCTTTATCTCTGACTCCTTTATCAGCCTTCTCTATTTCATTACAATTCACAGTAGTACTGCCTTTGCTGTGATCCTAGGTATTTAATGCTTCTTCTTCATGCATTCTCACATTCTTCTCATGCATATCTCTGAGATCCCCATCTCTCACCCCCTCCATCTATGTGTGCAATGCTTGGTATATGACTTTTACCGTGAACAACAATAGACCCTGCCTAAATCATGTGACTTTATCATGTCAGACACCTTTTTTTCTTTCCTGCAGAGAATTAGTGGGTGCCCTAAAGCTAATTTTCTTACCTTGATATGATATAGTTTCTCATCTCTCTTCACCCCACACTTATATCCAAAAAAAGAATACTGTGCCTTTATCCTCCAAATCAATAACTCAGTGAAAAGATGGTAAAGTCTGGAATCCAAGAGCTGGGTTCTGTTTCTCATTCTGTAACTGACTTCTTACAACTTCAGACCAGTTGCTTAACTCATTTCTTAGTGGGGGATTTTTGCAGAAACTATTGCCTATGGCAGGTGATTTTTACTTTGGCTGGCCAAAAATTAATTCTATTTCATTTACACTTTGTGGGTTATTACATTAAATAGTTACACCTGACATACCTGTTGTTGTTGTATTAGTCGCTCAATCATGTCTAACTCTTTGTGACCCCAAGGACTGTAGCCTGCCAGGCTCTTCTGTCCATGGAATTTCCTAGGCGAGAATATTGGAGTGGGTAACCATTCCCTTCTCAAGGGGATCTTCCTGACCCAGCGATTGAATCTGGGTTTCCAGCATTGCAGGAAGATAGAGTCTGAGCCACGAAGTCTTCTAATTTTCATCAAATGTTATCTTCAATCTACTCTTCTGTAGAAGCAAAGGAGTATTCTCCAACATTGTGACTTTCATTTTCACTTTCCATATCACAACCAATCAGTAAGGTTTTTTTTTTTTGTCTTTTTATTAGTCTAATATTCACATAGTCTGAATCAGAACTGTATTCTGAAGAACTGTACTCTTCTAGACACTAGTAAATATGTTGGTTGGACAATCAGAGAAAGTATCTGCATGAAATTCTTCTTTACTCAAAACTTCCCAATGCATCATTTTTAAAATTTTCACATTTATAATATACACAAAGTTGGAACAAAAACCTAACAGAACAAAATGTGAATGATAACAACAATCATAAGTTGTATAACAAACCCTTGATCAATTATTTGGTTGGTTTAGTTGCTAAGTCGTGTCTGACTCTTGTGACTCCGTGGACCGTAGCCTGCCAGGCTCCTCTGTCCATGGGATTCTCTAGGCAAGAATACTGGAGTGGGTTGTCATTTCCTTCTTCAGATCTTTGCATTGTGGTATTAATTGTATCACTTTAAAAACATATTGATACATCTCCAGACAATAACATTTGGGTTACAAAAGACATATTAATACATTTCTGGTCAATAATGTGACCTCTCCCTGACCTTAAATTTCTCCATCAGCAAATTGTCTTTTTTCCCTCTCTCCCTTTCTTCCTTAATTTTCCTTTCTTTCCTTTAACTCCTATCTGCTGCAAATCTCCATGCCCTAGTAGAGAACAGAAAAAACAAATGAAACACTAAAATAACCACACAAGACTGTTGTAATTAAATGACCTGATATCAAGGAATAAGCTCTATATGCATCTGTAAAGCACTCTGTAAAATTATGATATTGTAATGGGAGAATGACATTCTTGGGAAGACTGGATAACACAGAGGTTAAGAACCTGAACCTTGGCATAGAGAAAACAAGAGTTTCAATCCTACATGCTGTGTGATCATGGACACAGTGAATTTTCCAAGTTGAAATTTCCTCATCTATAAAATACAACATGCTAATAAAATTATATAAATCAAAGAGCTGTTGTGAAGATTCCCTGAGTGAGGCTATATATGTAAAATGTTAGGCACGAATGCCTAGCATATCATAAATGCTAGATAGCTATAGGACTTCCCTGGAGGTCCAGTCATTAAGACTTCACCTTCCAATACAGAAAATACGGGCTGGATCCCTGGTCGAGATCCCACATGCCTCCTGGCCATGAAACCAGAAGCAATATTGTAACAAATTCAATAAAGACTTTAAAAATGGTCCACATCAAAACAGTCTTTAAAAAATTAAAGAAGGTTAGCTGTTATTATTATTTTTAAGGAAGGCAAAGTAGCTTGCACTATTATCATTTCATTTTTATTGTTTAACAGTAATAACGCAAAGGAAGCAAAGGTCAGTGGGGGTTGAAGGAGTCAAGACTTCTGAGGTGTGTCAATTTCCTCTGAAGAAAGGCATTCTTGAAAGTAGAGGCGTTAACTGTGCCCTAGCAGAGTTAATGGTGAAAGTTCAAGCTCTTGAGCATCCTTTTCTGACTGTGAGCTGTGTGAAGGCAGGAATTACATTGTATTCATCTTTGTACCCCATATCTTAATTACTTGTGCTTAGTACAGCAGAGAACTAGACAAACGAAATGAATTTGTTTATATTGCCTTGAATTCAACCTTGCAAAGGAAAAAGCCATGAGTCTGCTTTCCTGAGAGTTTTTAAGGTCTTGCTGGAGTTAAGTTGGGAGCATACAACCAAGGAAAGGGCCCAAGGGCTTGGAATTCCAGCTCAAATCCCCTGTTCCACCACAAGCTGCCTCTGGATTTCAGAGCCCCTCCATTACTGACTAGGTGGCCTTAGGTCCCTTGAAGCTGGAGTTAAAGATAACCCGTATGCAATATTTGGATAAGTGCCTTAATAATGTGGACTCTAAAGATCATGAGGCAATAAGAATGTTCCATTTAGCTTATTTTTGCTGTGTGCTTATCAGAGCTTGGAGCACACGATCCAGGACATTCAGATGGCTGGGGTTAAAATGATTAAAGGGTGTGGGGCCTGCATTTGGCTTAACGCTGCTAAGAAATTCCTTGGCTAAAAAAAAATAATAATAATAATCTTTCTTTTCTTCTTTTTATACATTTGTATAAGTTGATCGAAAAAAAATTCTTTGCAGTTCAAGATGGAGTTTTCTTTTTCCTTTCCTCTCTGTCTCGGGGGCCTTATCTGATTTTAATCAGCACTGGCTTGATATGATTTGAAACAGCTGAGGCTGAAATGCCCTTAAAAAAATATCTGAAGTTAGAACTGTTGGAACTCCCTACCTCTTCTACTCCCCTTGTAGCAGTATGTGCTATTAAGTGTAAAATATTGGGGATTATGAATTTACCCTTAAAACTTTTCAGTGCCCTGCAGAGTTTTCTCAGCAATTTGAAAGTCCTGTTAACCATAATATAGCCAGTTCTTGATTATTCACAAAAAAGGAAATGAATAGTGGCACAGATAATCCAAAACAGAAAAACAATCAAAATGTTTCTTATATTTTACTTTGGAATGCTTTGTATGGCTTTTGGGGATTCAGATTTTCCTTCCCAGGGATGTTGCACTCAGGAAAAAGTTAAAATGAGTTTGCATTCCCTAAGCCCACACTAAATAGCTGAAGGGGGATGTGGCCCAGCCACATGCTGGGTGGCAGGGAGAAGGAGCCTGAAATCGAGGGGAAAGAATTCCACTGATAACCTAGAAGTGGAAAATGCCCATATGAATAATTAAGTGCTGACTGGAATATAATTCAGTCTTGTAAATTAGTGTGGACAATTTTCCACCCTACATTTTTGAAAAAATCAGGTTATTCTCTTCAGTGGAGTTACACTGGTAGTTAAAACAAATGACCTCAGCACTCTTTATTGCTCCCAGTCCATTGGCACTGGCACTGTGTGGAATCAGGACCTATTGCTAATGCTGTGGGGAGTTAGTCCTCAGCTAATGCACACCAGCCCCATCCTACACCATCTTCAACTGAACATACATAGGTTTATAAAATGCCTATACTAAATACCATCTCATCCAGTAGGATAGTTATCATTATTGGTTTTGTTTTACAGATAAGAAGACTAAGGCTTGGACAGGCCCATTACTGATTTAAGATAACAAAGCTAGTCACTGGGAGAGACTAAATTTGAGTCCAAGTCTCTCTTACCTAGTTTAGGATAAAGAAGGGAAAGAAATAGAAACGATTTTAAAAAGGAGGTTTAGTGAATGAATGAATGGAAGTTAGTGGGTAACTATGATGGATTGTGGGTGATATTACTTCAGGACCAGGTACAAGTGCCATGGAGATAGGTTTTAATGATCAAACAGCACTTTTTTGAGAGCTCTGAAATGGACAGGATGGGATTCTCAGTGGCTGAAATAACTTTGGCAGGAATATACGGGTTAGAAAACACCAGACGTGTTCACAGAACAATGAGTTGGTCTGAAAAAAGAATTTGCTCAAGGTGAAGAGATGTTAAAGCTATGGTTTTTCCAGTAGTCATGTATGGATGTCAGAGTTGGACTATAAAGAAAGTTGAACACCAAAGAATTGATACTTTTGAACTGTGGTGTTGGAGAAGACTCTTGAGAGTCCCTTGGACTGCAAGGAGATCAAACCAGTCAGTCCTAAAGGAAATAATAATATTCATTGGAAGGACTGATGCTGAAGCCGAAGCTCCAGTACTTTGGCCACCTGATGCGAAGAACTGACTCATTGGCAAAGACCCTGATGCTGGGAAAAGTTGAAGGCAGGAAGAGAAGGGGTCGACAGAGGATAAGATGGTTGGATGGCATCACCAACTTGATGGACATGAGTTTGAGCAAGCTCCAGGAGTTGGTAATGGACAGGGAGGCCTGGAGTGCTGCAGTCCATGGGGTTGCAAGGAGTTGGACATGACTGAGCAACTGAACTGAACTAAACTAAAGAAATGTTAACAAAAATGAAAATAATAACAAATAAAAAGAAGTGTCTAAACAGCATAATAGTCATGCCATAAAAAGTTAGTGTAGAGGACAGGAACAGGAGAGAAAAGAGGATGAGGAAGCCTGTTTTTGAATCCCCCTTCATGTTTTTCCATGTTTTAAAAAATGTAAATGCTCACTTTGTTATCTAGTGCAGGACAATGAGTGCATCTTTCAGTAATTTTAGTTTTGGGAAGACATGAGGAAAATAGGTAAAGATAAAGAATCAGTTGGGTCAAAGTCACCCAATTTGCCAATTGGATTCCCAAACTCAGGTCTCCTGACCCCTACCCTAGGGATCTTCCAGTGGCCAGGCTGGCCTTGGGGGTACCATGTTAGCACTCAGGCTAAGCCTCTGGGAACCCTCATAGCAGCTTTTGGGAAGAAAGTAGGGACTCCAGGATGCTTCAGAAATAACTCAAGGTTTATATATTTTCAATTAGTTCTGGAAACTTCCACAGTTTTCTTAGCTGTTGGGGGCCAGCGTGAGGCACTCCGCCCATGGCAAAGGTCATGAGGAAGGAGGCTGGACATACGCAAAGGCGGGATCGAGCCTCAGGAGTCCCCCTGGAAATCCTCAAGCATCTACCCCCATAACCAGAGCCTGCCTACTTTACTACTTTGCGCTCTCCCCTACACCTCTGACTTTACAGGGGGCTGTCCCCCACCACCTCTTTCGGAGAAGGAGTTAACTTAGAGCTCCAGTTAATAATAATTCCTGGGCATGATAGGAGTGTTTTAACCTACAAACTCCTCTGAAGTTTCTCTAGCCTGCCTGACAGGCTTGTCCAGCCACATGTGATTGCTCACAGCCTCCCAACCGTGAGAGGCACGAGATGCTTTAAACCTTCTAAAAACAGGTTCCTTAGAAAAGTTAGAAAGCTATTAGTATAAGTATAATGGGCTGATTAGAAATTGTATTGGTGAAGGGTTTTTTCATTTGTTGAGCCAATGTTTGTTGCTAAGACTCCATATCCCCTGCCCTTAACACACATTAATGAATATATAGAAGAAATACGTATTAACCTTTGATATAAATCACGTTAGACCTTAGGCTAAGTAAATTCTTTCCTTAACTAAAACCCACTACACCCTCACCCTATAGGAATGTAACTTTATTTGGGTGGTGTCTGTTTAAGAATAATCACCCCTGGAGAAATAAGTGTCCTGGTTGACTGACTGCTGTCACAAGGAGAGGGTCATAAATTGTCAGCAGGCCCCCCTGGCCAAAAGATGATGTAACACCCCTAAGACCTCTGTATACATTTGTATGAAGCACCTGACTTTGATAAAAGTCAGGACTGCTGACCCCGCGTGACTTTTGCATAACATCTCAGTGTATAAAAGTAGACCATGGAAAATAAAGAATTGGGATCAGTTTCTCGAAATACTGGTCTCCCCATGTCTCTCTCTCTCTCACTCTGGCTGAGTCTCCATCTGGAGCGCGGAACCCACCAAGCTTACTAATTTTGCCTGGGCTTCTAAGATCCGACCGGGGAGGCCTCAGTGTCTCCTCTCCTTCGGGAGAACGGAAGGACGCCTGCGGCCTATGTAAGTGGTGCAAGCTTCTTGTCTTGAAGTTTTATTGGTCCCCCGCATAAACCAAGCTACTCAGCCTCTTTTCTCCACTGAATTTTCCTACTGAGCTATCCTCATTCTATTACTGTTTATATCTTTGATGAATAAATAATTAAATAGGTCGCCGATGCCGTCCCCGCTTCGAATACCCTGGATCAGCCGGGGCTGGACCCCGGCACTTAGCTAAATCATGTTCTTTTTTACAGGCTGACTCTTTTGTCTGCTCTGGATTGTTTCCCACCATCCTTCAAACCTGAGTTATTTCCTATATAAACTTGCAGGATCATGGAGTGGTTTACCTCTGGGTACCGTCTTCTGGGTCTCTGCCTCTTCAGTCTTTGGAGTCTTAGATGTCAGTGGGCCCCATTCCTTGTTCTAGGAACAATTTTTCATCACTTTGGACATGACCTCAATAAAACTGATCCCAGAACTCTGGGTCCTTGGCATATAGTTCTACTTTTCCTCCCATAGTGGATGCTGTGGTTCCTTTTAGAACCAAGGTGCCACCTACTTCCCACAACTGAGCCTTCCCTGGAAATTGCTTTCTGTCAAAGGAGACTTCCTTGCCCAAAGTCATGTCCCCTCCCCAGAGAGGATCACATCTAATGACTGCCCAGATCTGATACCACAGACAACCATGGTTCCAGACAACCATTCATAGCTTTTCAGTGCTCCAGATTTCCCTGTGGCATCAGTTAAGCCCGCACTTGTGAATGCAGCCCTTTGCCCAGTCCTGCTTCCCTTCCTTAAAGGGTACCATTCTTGAGAGCATGGCTAAAAAACTCATCACCTGAAAAATCTCCTCTCTAGATTCATCTTTCAAAAGAACTGATAAATGGCATTCCCATCTCTCTAGATTTATTGTGACTTCTGTGTTGGCATTGTAGTCACTTGTCCTATATAACAAAAGAAAAACAAACTTTGAAGGGTTCAGAGACCAAGTTTTTGATGGGTTACACACATCAAGTAAGGTCTGCAGTCCAGTTTCTCCATCTTCTTGACCTGGAGGAAGAAATTAATTATCCCTATGTACTCATTTCTTCTCATTCAAAATAGGTAATAACATATAGGTTGGGGGTGATGGTGAAGAAAAATGAACAGATGGCTAAGCAAGTCCTGGAAGACCATTAAGTTCAGTGGGAACACTTAAATTCTGTGGCGAAAGCTCTGAAATCTAGGGCCCATAAGACTGATGTTCTACAGCCCACTTCCTTGGAGGTAGTTTTGAAAATACCCTTTGCTTCATTTCCTGTGGATTATGCAACCACAGAATTCCTTCAGGGACTCAGCCACACCCCAACTCTTAGCCTAAATCACTGAGTTTGACACAGATTCACAGGAATTTGGCAAGGAGCTCACCCAATTTTTCTATCTCAAATTGAATCCAAATGCTGCCTAGGTTGGCCGAGAGTTCAGTCGGAAGAGAAGGAGGCCCAGGCCCATCAACTGCTAAATGGTGATATTTGAAACTCAGACGAGTTTGGCTTGGCTTTAAGAGTCAGAGGAAGTTTCAAGCCATAGTATATGATATAAACCCTGGTCCAACTCAAAATAGTTTCCACTTTTTTCTGTTCTTGTTTCAGAACTGGGTCTCCTGCTAAGGTACACAAGTCACTGTGCTCATTCCAAATGCCAAGGCCATTAGCAGGGAACTTCAGGCTCCTATGGGGTCAAGGCATAGTGGAGAAGTAAATTCTCATCCTCTGATACTTGAACTCCTTCTGGAACAGAACAAGCCTTGACAGAGGGTGGAAAGAGGGGATGTTGGAGAAGAACTAGGGAAATCCCTTGTTCAGCTCCTGTGAAGAGTCCAGCATGGAGCTGGCTACTCTGAGTAAATTCTCCCTCTTTTCTCTGGGTATTCAGAAAGTGCTGGACTCCTGCTTCCTGGAGTAGTGACAATGGCTATTACATGGAGCACTGATTTGGGCAAAACTGTAAGTTAGGGACAATTAGGTTTTGCTGCTCACATAAAACTTTCTGTCATAACTTCTCCTTTAAAACTTCTTATTCAAGATTTTTTTCACCCCAAAATCCTCCATCACAATATCCACTGTTTTCAGGCCTCATCTACTCCTCCTCCATGGCCCTAGCACGCAACCACTGGGCTGGCCTTTCCCAAGCAGTGTTACTTCCTCTGGACCTTGCTCCCTACCCCACCCACATGCTTGTTTTCACCTGATCCCTCTCTATCTCCCACCACAGTTAAGATTCAGCTTTCATAGATACTGTCTCCTAAGGCCCTATGAGCAAAACGCTGGGAAGTGAAGGACAGGGAAGCCTGGCAGGCTGCAGTCCATGGGGTCCCAAAGAATCAGACACAACTCAGCAACTGAACAACAACATGAGAAAACTTTAATAACCATAACCCACTAAACTGTTGTCAAAATATGTATGTGTCTTGATCTTGTCACTTACACAGCAAGGAACATCAGGTAAGCCATTTTGATTCTTTACGCTTCAGTCACTTCACCTCTAAAATAGAGATGAGAAACACTTAACCCATAGCATCTCAGATTAAAATGAACTCCCATTAAAAACACCTCTTGGTCTTCTGAACTAAGATGACGTACCCCTTCTCTATGCTGCTCTGTCAACCTGTAATTCTTGTAATTCAAGAAGCATGTAACTTTGCATCTGAATTGCCTTTTTCCTCTGGGCAAGGACTACAGCTGATCACACTTGAAGGCCAGTGCCTCACACAATGTCAGGCATGGAGTTGGTGCTCCAAACGTGTGTGTTCAATGCATGGGCCACCTCTGAGAGAATTTATAAATAGCCGAGGTTGTTTCTCCCAGAGAGCGTGTTTATATTGGAACAGGGTCCTTTTGGGACCACGTCTTTCCTGGAGGAGAGACCATAATGGAAATGTCAGGTGCAGAGCAATATTTGAAAGCAGGTGGAGTTCATGTTGTCCCTTGAATAACTCCATGTAGGTGGCCTCTAGCAGGCATCCAGCTGGCCCTGGGCCTGTGCACCTGAAGGGGGATATATGAGACTCTTGAAATTTCCTGCTCCAAGTCAGTGAAACCAGTTTGGCTCAGTTTTCACCTCCAAGCTGGGATCAACTGTTGGCCAAGTGTGGAGAGAAGAGGAGAGATGTTTCTCTCCCTCTCTTGGCTTTTTTTCCTTGCCTCAACTCCTCTCTTCTCACATTCTTCATGGAAGCTTAAACTCGATTCCCAGGGCAAAGTCCTGTCCCCGGTTGCCAGCAGCCTGCACAGCTGTGGGCTCTGCCACTGCTCATAGCCACTCACGATGGGTACCAAAAGTTCTTGGTGGGGGTGTACCACATGATGGGAGGAGGTGAAGAGGAATGGGATGCAGGGCACATGTGATGTGGGAAACGCCCATGTTCACAGAGCAAAGTGATGTTGTACAGAAAGCCTGCCTCTGTTAATGAGCCTGGTAGAAGGACAGAAAGGAAATGGACTACTTCTGTTATGCCTTTGGGGAAATGGTTTTCCATGTGTCTGTCTCACATTTTTTATGTCTGGCAAGCAGGAGCAGTGACTGCCTTCATTCTCTCTTTTCAAGGATGTCTCTACAGCAAATAGCATCGAAAGAAAGAAAGAGCCCGGAGCACAGGGCAGGTATGCTGACTCTTCATTAGACAAAACTGGGGTTCTCTAAGCTCAGGCTCCTCTCCTATAGTACACCCCACAGTGTGCTCAGCCACCACCTGGCTGACTTCCCATTGCCCTGTGGAATTAGGACCTGGGGAAGCAACGCAAATATGATGCTACTCATGTTGCTTGCTGCACTACAAGTAATCAAGTCCTTCTTCTCTGATCCAGGAGAGTCTTGTGCATTTTTTTCAGCATCCATGAAAACATGTTAGGTTAACTTGTAAGCTTAAAAGTATGTAATGTTTCAGATCCTTCACGGTTCTTGACAAGCCTCTCTCCTCTCTGCGTAGAGGCAACAATGAAAGAATTCTGCCCTTTATGGGGTTTTGGGAGCCCTATCTGCCCTGTGAAAAGCAGAGAGAGAGAAAGATAAAAGAGCATATATTGATTGAATGTCCTATTTGCCATGCCGGACTAGGTTAAGCTGAGTCTTTCATCCATTAATTCATTTAACCTTCACAATAACCCCGAGAACAGGCATATCCTACCCATTTTGCAGATGAGGAATCCTAGCCTTGTGAGGTGAGGTGCCTTTCCAAGGTCACACCCAGGTTAAGTGTAGATGCAGAACTTAAACCTAGGCCTGTGTTTGCTAGGAGAGCCTCTGACTCCACCATTCTGGAAAGTCAGTCAGTTCTTTCTGTTGATTAGGTCACCAGCCCCAAGATAACTTGGAGATGCCAGCAAGACTAAAATCATTCCTCTCCCCCAGTCTGTCATCTGCCTCGTGATTTTGCCTAGTTGTACCCCTGGATATTCTCCTTTACTCCCAGCTTAGCAGAGAACTTCTTACTTTTTAAATTGGCTCTAGACTCCTACCTTCTCCTTTTCTAGGACCCCAGCCTCCCACCGATGTGAGGCTTACTTTTTAGCCTTGATCTTCTTGATCCTGGCTACTGCTCTGTTTTTGTTTTTTGTTTTTTTTCCTACTCAGAAGGAAGGATGTGAAACAATTTCTCTGATATCGCACAGAACCCATAACACTCTCCAGACTTCACGGTTCTAAAGAATCTTGTTTGGTTTTCAGATGTGACTGGAGTGATTTGCGCCCGGATGCTTAGACTGGCCATCTGCTCAGAGGCTGCTCAGGAAGACCCACCCATGTGCGCTCCTGCCACAGACTAGCCTGCTCTGCCTGCAGCTGTGGGTTTCCGGGACCTTGTACGTATGCCACACTGTTTGAAGCTGAGCTTCAAGGAATCACGAGACTATTTCCCTGGACCTGCTACATAGCCTAAATGCAACATGAGCTGACCTTGTCTTATAGGAAGTGGGTCAGGGAACAGGCATCTTTTTGGTGTAGTGCTGGCTTCCCTGGTGGCACCAGTGGTAAAGAACCTGCCTGCCAATGCAGGAGACATAAGAGACGCAGGTTTGATCCCTGGGTCGGGAAGATCCCCTGGAGGAGGGCATGGCAGCCCACTCCAGTATTCTTGCCTGGAGAATCCCATGGACAGAGGAGCCTGGCGGGCTACAGTCTATGGGGTCACAAAGAGTCAGACACGACTGAAGTGACATAGCACACACACAAGTGTTTATCAGTTAAGAGGCGAAAGCCTCAGGCAGGTGAAGTACATATATGAGGACAAGGGATGCAGAAAAATGAACAGCCCTTTCCATTGAGAGGGTCTGCTAAGCCCTCAGGCTTCAGGACATCACCACTACTTCCTCTGTCTCAGGCTCAATGGCAGTGGATCACCAGGTTCTTATGGGAGCTTTCATGAGGGTTAGAGTTCACTCATAAAAAGAAATGTTGTGAGTCATCTAAATGTTTGAACAAGGATATATATGTTTCTTCATGGAATAGGCTTAGTTCAGCAACAAACTGACCTAGCTGACCTAAATCTAATACTCTGGGGAAGAAAACAGCCACCTACCCTAGAATACCGTCCAGTCACTCAATTAGCCATGGATATTTTAAAGCACTTACCACCATTGCCTAGACTTAGGATAAGCAAATTTTGAAATAAAAAGAAAAGGATGAAGAAACATTAACCATGGTTTATGGAGCTCATAACCTAATGGAAGAGAAAGACAGTCATACTTGAAATAACCTGCACCAGACTGTAGGTGAAATTACAGAAATGAGGAGCAGAGATGATAAACAGATGCTGCAAAAGTTGTGAAAAAGTATCATTAGTCTTCTAGTTACTAAGCCTCTAAATTGGGGTTACGTGTTGAAAACCCACATCCATTTCAGTCCCACACAGACACCTCAAAAATCCCTCTTACAGCCTCCTCTTTCTCCTTTCCAAACCTAATGTCAGCACCTTTAAGTCTTTATCAATTCATATTTAAGTTTTAAAAGCTCCTCATCTGTCTCTTTTTTGGCCTCTTTCTACTTCAATTCATGGGGAGTGCAAATTAAGCTTCAGGAAGCATGACTCCTCTGATCCTTTTCCTTCCCTGTCCAAAACTCTCCTGGATGCTAATTTCCAAATTGAAATAAAATAAAAATTTGAGGATTGGCTTGGAAGAAGAATCTAGGTTTGAGATCATCTGGGTTTAGTTCTAGGATGGTAACAGTGGAAAAGGGAAAGAAAGAAAGAAAAAGAGAAGCAAGATTTGATATTTGGAAGGTAGGGTGTGACAGCAAGTAGCGTTACTAAGAATTATAGGCTGAAATCTAGAAGACTGGAAGGTGGGCAGAGGGCAAATATAGAGAAGAGCACGTCTCCAAGGAGAGATGCTGAAGTGAAGAGATATAGGGCTTTAGTAACATCATCCACTATCTGGAATGCACTGAATAGGACCTCTGAGGTGGTCAGTAGATGCTTGTTGAATGAATAAAAAAAAGAGTGAATAGCCCTCTTGATTTTGTCATTCATAGCATTTTATCTTTACAACAACTCTGTTCAGTGGTTACTATTATTACCTCTGTGTTACTGATGTCTAAACCGAGGCTCAGGGTGGATGTATGATTCTCCCAGGATCCCACAGTGATGAGTGGCAGTGCTCAAAAGTGAAGCCACATCAGTGTAAGGTTGAAATCTATCCGTCATGATGCCCTCTGGAACTATCTGAGTCCAGCACACAAAAAAATTGCGGCTGGGAAGATAGGTCACAACTATCTGTGGGATTTGTTTACAAAAAGGTGATTGTTCCTAATTGAAGCCAGGACCATGAATGAGACCTTAGAGGACTGTTGTAAATGTCTTTGACCTGAGCAATCAGATCAGATCAGATCAGATCAGTCGCTCAGTCATGTCCGACTCTTTGCGACCCCATGAATTGCAGCATGCCAGGCCTCCCTGTCCATCACCAACTCCCAGAGTTCACTCAGACTCACGTCCATCGAGTCAGTGATGCCATCCAGCCATCTCATCCTCTGTCGTCCCCTTCTCCTCCTGCCCCCAATCCCTCCCAGCATCAGAGTCTTTTCCAATGAGTCAACTCTTCGCATAAGGTGGCCAAAGTACTGGAGTTTCAGCTTTAGCATCATTCCTTCCAAAGAAATCCCAGGGTTGATCTCTTTCAGAATGGACTGGTTGGATCTCCTTGCAGTCCAAGGGACTCTCAAGAGTCTTCTCCAACACCACAATTCAAAAGCATCAATTCTTCGGTGCTCAGCCTTCTTCACAGTCCAACTCTCATATCCATACATGACCACTGGAAAAACCATAGCCTTGACTAGACGGACCTTTGCTGGCAAAGTAATGTCTCTGCTTTTGAATATGCTATCTAGGTTGGTCATAACTTTCCTTCCAAGGAGAAGCCCAAACTTACAGAGATAAGGGAAGAAAGAGAAGCCCCTGAGAACAGCAGAGAAAATCAGAGGAGAACCAACAGAAGAATAATGGCAGCAAGAGAGAAAGGGAATTTGTTGTAAATACAGGGTCTGCAATGTCCAAAATGGCAGGAGTATCTCTGAAGGGAATGAGGAGACAGTATGGTTTGAGTGAAAGGGAGACACCTGGACCACAGCAGATCACGTGGGTTAAAACCAGCCATTGCTTTAACCTTGAGCAAGTTGCCTTACCTGTATGAAATCTGTTGCTTATCAAATGGCCATCATACATGGAATAAAGGACCTAATTCCAGGCTTGGCATCATGGAGCAGATAGCTGACATTTATAAGGCACCAGGTACTGATCTAAGCATTCAACATGTATAGATTCATTTAAGCCTTATAACAACCTTGCTGTGTGCATGCTAAGTCACTTCAGTAGTGTCTGACTCTGTGCCACCCTATGCACTATAGCCTGCCAGGCTCCTCTGTTCATGGGATTCTCCAGGCAAGAATACTGGAAAGGGTTGCCACTTCCTCCTCCAGGAGGTCTTCCCAATCCAGGTGTCGAACCCACATCTCTTAGGTCTCCTGCATTGGCAGGTGGGTTCTTCACCATCAGCACCACCTGGGAAACCCAACAACCTTGCTGCTGCTGCTGCTAAGTTGCTTCAGTTGTGTCTGACTCTATGTGACCCCATAGACGGCAGCCCACCAGGCTCCCCCGTCCCTGGGATTCTCCAGGCAAGAACACTGAAGTGGGTTGCCATTTCCGTCTCCAATGCATGAAAGTGAAAAGTGAAAGTGAAGTCGCTCAGTCGTGTCCAACTCTTAGCGACCCCATGGACTGCAGCCCACCAGACTCCTCCATCCATGGGATTTTCCAGGCAAGAGTACTGGAGTGGGGTGCCATTGCCTTCTCCGAACAACCTTGCTAGTTGGGTTCTATTGTCAGCTTCAATTTGTAAATGAGGAGACACAGGTTTAGAGAGTGTAAGTAATTCCGTAACAGCTTGTGAGTGGTAGAAGCTGGTGTTTAAACCCACCCATTCTGTTCCTGGAGTCTATGCTCTTAACCACCACGTTCTGCTGAACTTCATTGAATAAATTACCCCTAAGTCCTTTCCCTTCAAGAACAAGTGAGCTAGATTAATTTTTTAAAGTAGGAAGATTAAAAGTATTTAGGCCTGGGGTGAGCAAATGAAGTACTATAGGCCAAATATGGTGAGGCCCACAAGCTAATAATTTTTTTTCAAGTGGTTGAAAAAAATTTTAAATAATATTTTGAGACACGTTAAAATTATATACAATTCAAATTTTAATCTCCACCATTAAAGTTTTATTGGAACACAAGTATATCCATTCATGTGTCTCTAGACCCATTTTGTACTATAGGAGCAACACTGAATAATTGCAAGAGAGACCCTACAGCCTCCTAACCCTAAAATATTTACTATCTGACACTTTGCAGGAAAAGTTTGCTGATCCCCTACCATAACCAAAAACTGGCGAATGAACAGAAGTAGATTTAAGAGCTTGAATTCCTCAGGAATGTTGTTGTCCTCACCCCTCCTCTCAGCGCCTGGATGGACCGCTTCCGCGCCTGCACTGCATTAGGAGGTGGGGTGGGCGTAGGGAGGAAAGAAACCTCTGACCCAGTTGCTGCTGCTGCTGCTGCTAAGTCGCTTCAGTCGTGTCCGACTCTGTGCGACCCCAGAGATGGCGTTTGTTGCATTTCCTGGGTGGAGGAGGAAGGTGAAAGGATGCTCGCTGGTGAAGATGAAGCTTTCCTTTTTCAGTCCTGAATCACAGCCAGTTGAGTTTATCCCTTTTTGGCCGTGGAATGGTAACTTTCAATGCCCATAGTAAGTTCAGACGCTCCAGTCAGGGGAGGAAAGGCCTAGCTAAGGCGCCTTAGAAGTGTCTTCTCCCAAGGCCTACATCAGGAGCCCAAAGCTTGGACATGTCCCAAACGTCTACCTGCTCCTCACTAGGGAATGACAGTGCCTCTAGGGCACTGTATGGGGTCGGGAGCCAGTTCACCTGGGTTCTAAGCTGAGATTTGTCCGCAAACCTCCAGCATGATGGCACCAAGCGGATTTCTTCCCTTCCACCTTGCTTAACATAACTAAATGGAAGTCAGATGCTCATCAGCTTTTTCAGTGTGTTCATGCATTCAGCCTATAAGGTAACAGGTAAACAAGAGGGTGATAAACATGACAGGAATATTTTTGCTTTTTTAAAAATTTTCTGAAATTGTGGCAATATATCTATGAATGCTCACTTCAGTTGTGTTTGACTCTTTGTGACCCCATGGACTATAGCCCGCCAGGCTCCTCTGCCCATGGGGACTCTCCAGGCAAGAATACTGGAATGGGTTGCCAAGCCCTTCTCCAGGGGATCTTCCTGACTCAGGAATGAAATTCCACATCACTTAGGTCCCCTGCATTCGCCAACAGGTTCTTTACCACACTAGCCCCATCTTATAAAGTAACATTTACCGTTTTAACCGTGTTTAAGGGAACAGGTCTGTGACATTAAGCACACTCACACTGGTGTATAACCATCGCCGCCATCCATCTCCACAATTATTTTGTCTTTCCCAGCTGAAACTCTGTAGCCGCTAAACAGAAACTCCCTGGTTTTCCTCCCTCCAGAGACCAACAACCATCTCTTCCTGCCACTTTGAATTAGACGTCTCTGGATATCTCAGGTAAGTGGATCCATTCATTATATGTCCTTTTGCATCTGGCTTATTTCATTTAGAATGATGTCTTTAATGTTCAGCCATGTTGTAGCACGTGTCCGTTTCTTTCCTTTTTAAGGCTTATCAAATATAAGTCTGGTATTTGATTTATATAATTTTGTTTATCCGTTCATCTGGCAGTGGACACGACAGTTTTCTGTGTTTTGGTTGCTGTGAATATAATGCTGCTATAAACATGAGCATAAAAATATCTAAGTCTCTGATTTCACTTCTTTTGGATATATATCCCAAAGCGGAATTGTTGGGTCATGGGGTAACTTTTTAATTTTTGGCGAAACCACACTGTTTCATAATGGCTGCACCATTTTGCAAGCAGCGCACAATTTCCCCACATCCTTGCCAATAATTCTTATTTTCTTTTTTGTTTTTTTATGTTTGTTTATTTTTAATGGTAGCCATCTTAATGGGTGTAAAGTGGTATTTCGTTGTAGATTTGCAATTTCCTTGGGATATTTAGCATCTTCTTGTGTGCTTATTGGCCAGTTGTATGTCTTCTTTAGAGAAATGTATCTGTTCAAGTTGTTGCCCATTTTTAAATTGGATTGTTTTTGGTGATTGTTGAGTTGTCAGAGTTCTTTCTACCTTCTGAATATTAACCTTTTATCAGACATATGACATGTAAATATTTTTTCCATTCCATGGGTTGCCTTTCACTCTGTTGATAGTGTTCTTTGTGTAAAACTCTTTAATTTTGATGTAGTCCAATTTATCTATTTTTCTTGTAGTTATTGCCTGTGTTTCTGGTATTATATCCAATAAATTATTGCCAAATCCAATGTTTTGAAGCTTTTCTCCTGTGTTTACTTCTAAGAGTTTTATGATTTTAGCTCTTACATTTAGGTCTTTATTCCATTTTGGATTGATTTTTATTTAAGGTATAAGGTAAGTGTTCAATTTCATTCTTTTGCACATGGATGTTCAGTTTCCCTAACAACATTTGTTGAAAACAGTGTCCTTTCTCCACTGAATGGTCTTGGCACTCTTATCAAAGATTTTTGACCGTATATGTAAGGGTTTATTTCTGAGTCAGCTTGAGTTTTGATATTAGCAGACATGTCTCTTCAATCAAGACCTAAGTTGTATAAACTTTCCAACAGATGATCTAATTAAAGAATCAATGCATTCACCCTATTAGAACCTTGGTTGTAGCTCATCTCGTGTTAGAATTTCAAATTCATGAATCTATATCACCACTAGTCTGTGAGTTCCCAAAGAACAAGAACTCTCTTATAACTCAAATTTAAACTTAATCTGTATGTATTGTTTGTCTGTTATGTGTCCAGTATCATGACAACAGTAATGATAAATAAACTTTATTTAAGAGCTTGCAAATTAGTAAACATATGGATTTTTTTTTGTAAGAAAAATACTCCAGAAGATACAGTAGGAGTACAAAAATGGACATGGTGACATCCAGTGTCCAGCATGGTTCAGTAGCTGTGTCTTGGAGAAGAGAGAGAACTTTCTCAGAAGTGGTCATACTTCTACTGTGTTTCGAAGAATGACTAAGAGTTTGCCTGATTTAAAAGGCAGAGGTCATAGGGACATTCAAAACAGAAGAATGTCCCACACCTGTGGATTTGGAGTGCGGGCCAGCACCACGGTCGTTGGAAGGCTGCTACATATATTACAAGGCCAAGAGGGGTGGGAGAAGAGCCTAAAGGTGTAGGCAAGTGATCAGGCCCAGAACTTAAACTTTATTGTGAGCGTGATTGGGAGGATTTACATGTCTGACCCTTAGACTTATTCTTAGCGCCTATCATTGTTTATTGAACTGATTTTAGTCTACAGAACAGTGCTTTGTGTTTCTTTTCCTTCTCAAACATTTCCTCTTTCTCTTTTTTTTTCCTTTCCTTTTTTTCCCCTTTTCTCTCTTTCTAATATGATTTTGATGGCTTCACTATTTTTTCTCAGATCAACATCTCAACTACAGAAGAATATAAACTATACAGGGGCTTGAATTTAGACAAAAAACAACAACAAAAAAGTGAACTCTTATGAGAAATCATTGAAACTACTTAGGTTAGGCTCAGCTGAACTTCCAAATGTGTTTCAAATTAGGTCGTCTCAACCATGACTGCAAGTTCAAAACATTCAAAGCAACCTTATTGGAATTGGAACAAGGCATATTTGGTTTCCTCTAAAGGATTTTTAAAAGTGGAGTTAAGAGCAGAGATCTCAAATGTAAAAATACATGAAAAGAAAGCCCGTAAGCAAATTGTCCTCATAACAAATGGCATTAAAACTTCCAAAGTCTCAAAAGCCGTGGTCTCTTAGGAACATCTCACTTGTTGGAACAAAGCCCATGCAGCGCCCTGATTTATCTGCGCAGGGCCGGTCAGGTCCAAGTGAGCCGAGGAAGCATTTGGAACCATCAAAACACATGAAAGGTCTAGGAACTCAGGTTTTGCTCTTATTTTATACAACATACAAGCAAACTGGGTAGTCTATTTTCTTACCAGCACAGAGAGGAATAGTATATATAGGTCACCAAAAGAGAGATGTCTAGAAATGGGCCCAAGCTCAAGGATTCTTTTGAGGGGGAAAAAAAAAGTATTGGTTTGACAAGCAGAAGACAAAAATATTCAAAATGAAAAGCTACAAACTACAGAAGAAAACCCACATGCAACATATAAAGCATCCTTGAATTATTTAGTAAGGAAAAAGAGGCCTATAACCCTCAGGAGCCTCTGGCCCATTGCCAAAGGAAGGCACAGAATCAAAACTGATGTTCACGACTCCTTACCTTCATACGGTTATACCCGTACTTTAAAAATTTAGGCCCACAAAGTAGTAAAAATGAGCTTGTCTGGAAAACTTACTTCTGCAGAGGTGACTACCTCATTCTGCCATGGTGCCAGTTAAATGAAGCATCAGATCACCTCACCTAATATTAGCATAATTGCCTACTTAAACCAAAAACCTTTATAATTAGAGACCTTATATAATTTTCCCATAGCATAAAATATGATCTTAGTCAAGTCTCAGTCTCCTTATCTAAAAAATGATGAGGATACTAAGTATGTCATAGATCTGTTGTGAAGACAGAAAGAGATAATTAATGTATGATAACCAACAATTTACATAGTCAATACTTCATAAGTGCTAAATATGACTACTACTAGCACAACTATTGTTGATCTTTTAAAAAATTTATTTTTTGATTGTGCTGGGTCATCGTTGTTTTGTGTGGGCTTTCTCTAGTTGAGGCGAGTGGAGGCTACTCTTCTCGTGGCCATGGCTTCTTTTCTGGAGCACAGGCTCTAGGCTCAGGCTTCAGTAGTTGTAGCTCATGGGTTCAGTAGTTGCAGCTCATGAGCTCTAGAGCACAGACTCTGTAGTTGTGGTGCATGGGCTTCGTTGCTCTGTAGCATGTGGAATTTTAGTTCCGCAAGCAGGAATCAAACCTGCATTGGCAGGCAGATTCTTATCCCCTGTGCCACCAGGGAAGTCCTGTTGTTGATCTCATAGGACTGTACCTGTGTTCTTATCCTGACTCCACCATTTATGACTCAATGTACATAAGTTTGAGCAAACTCTGGGAGATAGTAAAGAACAGGGAAGCCTGGCATGCTGCAGTTTATGGGGTCCCAAAGAGTCGGACACAACTTAGTGACTGAACAATAGCAACAACCATTTATGAGCTATAAGATCTTGAAAAACTCACTCTACTACTTTCTGCTTCAGTGTTCTCATCTGAAAAATGAAAACAAGTTATGTAATATCTAGCTCAGGAATTGCTACAAGGATTAAATGTGATACTATTAAATGAAACACACTTAAGTTAGGGCCAGGCACAGAGTAAGAATTTAAGAATTTAAATAGTATTATCTGTAATTATAATACAGAGAATTATAATACAGTCTCTTCAACTGAAAAAGCTGAAGTTGAACTGTTCTATGAAGACCTACAGAACCTTCTAGAACGAACACCAAAAAAAAACCTGTCCTTTTCATTTATAGGGGACTGGAATGCAAAAGTAGGAAGTCAAATTTGACTTCCTGGAGTAACAGGCAAATTTGGCCTTGAAGTACAAAATGAAAGAGGACAAAGGCTAACAGAGTTTTGCCAAGAGAATGCACTGGTCACAGCAAACACCCTCTTCCAACAAGACGAGAAGACTACACATGGTCATCACCAGATGGTCAACACCAAAATCAGATTGACTATATTCTTTGCAGCCAAAGATGGAGAAGCTCTATACAGTCAGCAAAGACAAGACTGGGAGCTGACTGTGGCTCATATCATAAACTCCTTACTGCAAAATTTAGACTTAAAGTAGGGAAAACCACTAGATCATTCAGGTATGACAGAAATCAAATCCCTTACAATTATACAGTAGAAGTGAGAATTAGATTTAAGGGATTAGATCTGATGGACAGAGTGCCTGAAGAACTATGGACGGAAGTTTGTGACATTGTTCGGGAGGCACGGATCAAGACCATCCCAAGAAAAAGAAATGCAAAAAGGCAAAATGGTTGTCTGAGGAGGCCTTACAAATAGCTGAGAAGAGAAGAGAAGCTAAAGGCAAAGGAGAAAAGGAAAGATATACCTATTTGAATGCAGAGTTCCAAAGAATAGCAAGGAGAGATAATAACGCCTTTCTCAGTGATCAATGCAAAGAAATAGAGGAAAATAATAGAATGGGAAAGACTAGAGATCTCTGCAATAACATTAGAGACATCAAGGGAACTTTTCATGCAAAGATGGCCACAATAAAGGACAGAAATTGTATGAACCTAACAGAAGCAGAAGATATTAAGAAGAGGTGGCAAGAATACACAGAAGAACTATACAAAAAAGATCTTCATGACCCAGATAATCATGATGGTGTGATCACTTACCTAGAACCAGACATCGTGGAATGCAAAGCCACGTGGGCCTTAGGAAGCATCACTATCAACAAAGTTAGTGGAGGTGATGAAATTCCAGTTGAGCTGTTTCAAATCCTGAAAGATGATTCTGTGAAAGTGCTGCCTCAATATGCCAGCAAATATGGAAAACTCAGCAATGGCCACAGGACTGGAAAAGGTCAGTTTTCATTACAATCACAAAGAATGTTCAATTGCACTCATCTCACATGCTAGCAAAGTAATGCTCAAAATTCTCCAAGCCAGGCTTCAACAGGATGTGAACCGTGAACTTCCAGATGTTCAAGCTGGATTTAGGAAAGGTGGAGGAACCAGAGATCAAATTGCCAACATCCGTTGGATCATTGAAAAAGCAAGAGAGTTCCAGAAAAACATCTACTTCTGCTTTATTGACTATGCCAAAACCTTTGACTGTGTGAATCACAACAAATTGTGGAAAATTCTTAAAGAGATGGGAGTACCATACCACCTGACCTGAACTGCCTCCTGAGAAATCTGTATGCAGGTCAAGAAACAACAGTTAGAACCAGATATGAAACAATGGTCTGGTTCCAAATTATGAAAGGAGTACATCAACGTTGTATATTGTCACCCTGCTTATTTACCTTACATGCAGAGTACATCATGCAAAATGCCAGGCTTGATGAAGCACAAGCTGGAATCAAGACTGCAGAGAGAAATATCAATAACCTCAGATGTGCAGATGACACTACCCTTATGGCAGAAGGTGAAGAGAACTAAAGAGCCTCTAGATGAAAGTGAAAGAGGAGAGTGAAAAAGTTGGCTTAAAACTCAACATTTGGAAAACTAAGATCATGGTATCTGGTCCCATCACTTCATGGCAAATAGATGGGGAAACAGTGGAAACAGTGGCTGACTTTATTTTTTGGGCTCCAAAATCATTGCAGATGGTGATTGCAGCCATGAAATTAATAAACAAATGGGACCTAATTAAAATTAAAAGCTTCTCTACAACAAAGGAAACTATAAGCAAGGTGAAAGACAGCCTTCAGAATGGGAGAAAATAATAGCAAATGAAGCAACTGACAGCTAATCTCAAAAATATACAAGCAACTCCTGCAGCTCAATTCCAGAAAAATAAACGACCCAATAAAAAAATGGGCCAAAGAACTAAATAGACATTTCTCCAAAGAAGACATACAGATGGCTAACAAACACATGAAAAGATGCTCAACATCACTCATTATCAGAGAAATGCAAATCAAAACCACAATGAGGTACCATTTCACGCCAGTCAGAATGGCTGCGATCCAAAAGTCTACAAGCAATAAATGCTGGAGAGGGTGTGGAGAAAAGGGAACCCTCTTACACTGTTGGTGGGAATGCAAACTAGTACAGCCACTATGGAGAACAGTGTGGAGATTCCTTAAAAAACTGGAAATAGAACTGCCTTATGACCCAGCAATCCCACTGCTGGGCATACACACTGAGGAAACCAGAATTGAAAGAGACACGAGTACCCCAATGTTCATCGCAGCACTGTTTATAATAGCCAGGACATGGAAGCAACCTAGATGTCCATCAGCAGATGAATGGATAAGAAAGCTGTGGTACATATACACAATGGAGTATTACTCAGCCATTGAAAAGAATACATTTGAATCAGTTCTAATGAGGTGGATGAAACTGGAGCCTATTATACAGAGTGAAGTAAGCCAGAAAGAAAAACACCAATACAGTATACTAATGCATATATATGGAATTAAGAAAGATGGTAAGGATAACCCTGTATGCGAGACAGCAAAAGAGACACAGATGTGTAGAACAGTCTTTTGGACTCTGTGGGAGAGGGAGAGGGTGGGATGATTTGGGAGAATGGCATTGAAACATGTATAATATCATATATGAAACATATCGCCAGTCCAAGTTTGATGCAGGATACAGGATGCTTGGGGCTGGTGCACTGGGATGACCCAGAGGGATGGTACGGGGAGGAAGGTGGGAGGGGGGTTCACAATTGTGAACACGTGTACACCCGTGGTGGATTCATATTGATGTATGGCAAAACCAATACAATATTGTAAAGTAAAAAAAAAACAACCCTCAATATTAAAAAAAAAAAAAATGACGCTTACTCCTTGGAAGGAAAGCAATGAGCAACTTAGACAACATATTAAATAGCAGAGACATTACTTTGCCAACAAAGATCTGTCTAGTCAAAGCCATAGTTTTTCCAGTAGTCATGTATGGATGTGAGAGTTGAACTGTAAAGAAAACCGAGCACTGTGGTGTTGGAGAAGACTCTTGAGAGTCCCTTGGACTGCAAGGAGATCCAACCAGTCACTCCTAAAGGAAATCAGTTCTGAGTATTCATTGGAAGGATTGATGCTGAAGCTGAAACTCCAATACTTTGGCCACTTGTGGCAAAGAACTGACTCCTTGGAAAAGACCCTGATGCTAGGAAAGATTGAAGGCAGGAGGAGAAGGGGACAACAGAGGATGAGATGGTTGGATGGCATCACCTATCAATGGACATGAGTTTGAGTAAGCTCTGGGAGTTGGTGATGGACAGGAAGGCCTGGCGTGCTGCAATCCATGGGGTTGCAAAGAGTCGGACACGACTGAGCGACTGAACTGACTGATGATTTGTAATTATTACTGCTGCCATTGTTAGACTCCATTTTCCTTTTAAGAATGCTTGTTCTCAAAGAGTAGTTTGGGTATGCGTGGTGGTCCCTTTTGCAGGCAGCCCAGGGGTCCAAACAGTTTTCATAGTAACTGTAAAATATTGTGTGTCTTTTTCACTCCTTGAATATACAGTGTGCGGTTACCCAAAACAATATGAAGTTTGATATCTTAAGTGAAATGCAGTCACACATCTGAATCACACACACATTTGCAAAACTGTGAAACAATGTTCTCTATTGTTTTTAGCAAAATATATTTTTCCAAAAATATGTTTTAGGGAAACCTATAATGGGTTTATTGTCATTATTTCTAAGTGAGTCAATCTTAATGATTAATTTTAATTTTGATTATGGTAAATATTGATAGATATAATCCACAGAAAGGAAAATTCTTCAGGTATCTCTTAGAGGGTTAAGGGTCCTGATACAGCACAGTTTGAGAACCACTGTCTTAGCACATAAAGCTTCAGAGTTGTTGACATCCTTCAAGATCACTTTCTTGAGATTTGAGTAGAGGTAGAATCAAGTCTCTGGTTTAACCAAAGTTTTTGATAATGAAACCTGTTGATAATTATAATATGTCACACTCCAAGGGTTGTAGAACTCCTACATGGGGAGGGGGCCAATGGTTATTACAATGCTTTTGTAGTTGAGTATGATTGCAGAGTCCTGTGTGGCTAACTTAACAAGACTACCCTCGACAGTGTATTCAATGCTATAGATGTTTTTCAACGTTTTAAATTCCATTCCATGTGGCCAACCACTGCAGCATTGAATTCACAGGCAGTTCTCATCTGGTGATTAAGAGGAGGCACCTAGTGTTAATACTCGAGTTATGGCTTTAGAGTCCAAACCGATTCCCATCACGGGTTTTCAGTCTCAAATGTCAGGCGAGAATTCTCACCCATTTGTAAGCCACTTTAAATACGCTTCCCAGGACTTCAAGAACTAATCCCTGAAGAAACTGGGTCAGGTTCTTTCCAATCCTGTCCCCATACCACAGATAGCTAAGCTTCAGTCTTAAGGAAATACTCTGGAACACCAGGGCATACTTAAAGGAGGGAAAATAAACAGGGACAGACTTGCACAGAAGAAGACATATGTGGTCTCTCCTCCAATAAGCATTTGATACTTGAGTGTATTTCACTGGAACAAATTGGTTTAAGTATGTACAATTCCAACTTAGGGTTCCCACCATTGTTCTGATGAAAAGTTGACACCTGCTATGTTAAGACCTTTTGTCTCAGAGGCTTCAGATTTTTGCACACATATACACATGCCTATATAATGCATTTGGTTGGATTGGACTGAAATCTTCAGTAGTAATTCAAAGAGTTTGGCTTATGGGGCAATGTCACAGGTTTACATGCATTATGCAGAATTTTCTGCTAAGTGCAATCAGTTTTTGGAAATTAAATTGGTTTATTTCAATCCAATGCTTATTTGACATAAATGTCACATTTATGCTGAAGAGTCATATCATTCTTCTATTCCCGCTCCAATAATGTTAATTCTTAAAGTGTTACTGTACATAGGCTGTGACTACAGGATGCCAAATATCCATCTGGAGATAAGAAACCTTTATTTTATTATCCCAATGTTCCTAAATCTAATATTTGAGAAGATGGAGTTAAATTACCTGGATGTTTAACTAGTTTCATTTATGGCTAGATGCCGCAGTGTTGTCGAAAAACAGAAATACGTGAAATAATATGAAATGAAAATCATTTTCCCCGAACTGTATGGCACCACAGAAATAAACAACCCTCCTCCAATATTTTGCTCAATTTAATAATCTCAACCAAATGTTATCAGATCAGTTTGTGTGCGGAACACAATGTGCCAAACAAAATAAATTGACTATTTTACTGTTGAAATAATGTGAAAAGAGCGTGGGTTTGGGGAAAGGAGCATTGGGTTAGGTGAAGGCGGTTCAGTTCTCTCCTCCTGCAGAGAGTGTTTGAGCAGATCTGGCTGTTTCTAGCGACGGAGCAGGGACACTGATCCTCTTATCTTTGGCTCCTCCTGTGATGCCCTCAACCCAGCCAGCCCTGTAGTTTGGAATAAAGGCATACAAGGTAGTGCTTGCTACTCACTTAGAGCAAAGGATTCTTCCTCCCTCAGTTTCCCAGCTCGTGTCTTAGCGCACACTGGAAACACTCCAGGCTTTAGGGATAATCTATTCGTTGACTCCTCCTCACCACTTTTACAAATTTTGTAAATGTATTTATCTATTATCTTGTTTATTTAGGTGCATCAGGTCTTAGCTGTGGCATGCCGGATCTTTTGTTGTGGCACACAGACTTCTCTAGTTGCATAACACGGGCTCTAGAGCTCATGGGCTTAGCTGCCCCGTGGCATGTGGAATCTTAGTTCCCCAACCAGAGATGAAACCCACATCCCCTGCATTGCAAGGTAGATTCTTAACCACTGGACCACTAGGGCAGTCCCCTCATCACTACCTTAATGTAAGACTTGGAAATTCAAGCAGCAGAGCATCACACTACCCATACTGGATATTGATTTATCTTGTCCTGAGCAAACTCAGGGAGGTAGTGACGAACAGGGAAGCCTGACATGCTGCAGTTCATGGGGTTACAAAGAGTCAGACATGACTGAGCAACTAAACAACTACAATAGAGAAGTACCCAGCTGAGATACTTCCGAGGTCACAAGACTACACAACAGGAGAATAACCCCATAAAAACTGTTCAGTCTCCTGATACCTGTTGTTGAGGATTTGAAGTATTCTGAGATTTCCATTTAATTCCATTTTTGTCCTGCTTAGAGTTTGACTTCGTTATTCCCCTGCTCTAATCAGATCTACAATATCCAAATGGAAGTTCAAAGTTAGCCATTTTTGATAAATCGGGGAAAAAAAGTCAAGTATTATCATGTTTCCAAGCTCTACTCTTTTCTCAGCTAGCAGGGCCAACTGAGCCACAAAGTGGATTTGGCTTAATGAGCCCATTAAATAATTTATGTCTGGATGGTCTTGGTCTTTGTCTCAAATGGGTGAAGATAGAAATGTAGGTGGAGCTTTGCAGATAAACAGTGCTGGTACATTGCCAAAAATAGACATACTTACTCAAACCTCCCTAATGAAATTGAAAGACAGACATGTTATACATTTATGCAATTTAATTCAACACATAAGCCATTTAACCCGTATTTCTTGGGTGCCGAGTGTGTGTTAATTTTGGAAAATGAGAGTTAAGTAAGACTTACTTTAAGGCGCTCACAGTCTAAGTTAAGACACAAAAACAAACATAATTTCCTACCCGTGTAGTTTATGCCTGAGATACAGGTATGCCTGCATCTTTTGGGAACATGAAGGGTGACATTTTTCTTCATTAAGATTACCATTAACAAGCACTACACACACACACACACACACACACACATATATACACACACACAAATGTATATATATGGTACCCAGTAGAAATAGACTAAGAATTATGGGAGCTGCCTTGTTCCTTCCCAATTCTTCATTGCCAAGGCTGCAATGATTAATCTTGAGAAAAGCTACAGTTTAGCACCTGTTGAACCATATTAGAGGAAATCATCTGTGTTGCAAATAGAGAATATGCTAGGGAGGCTGGACTCAAATGGCTCCAGGTTTTGATATCTTTCTCCTTCTGTTTTAGCAGACAAATAATCTGTTGCAACTTTGCTGCTTCTCTTCCCTCGCTTGGCTCTGTTCCCGTGCACCATTTTGTTCTAGGGGATGCCTAAACTGATTCTGCAGCGTTAGCCAAAACAAATGAGGAGCTTGGCTCTGGGTCTGGTCGCAGCAGCTGCTATGATTGAAGTTCTCTGCACCTAAAGACAGTGGGGCAGCTTTCCGTTTGACAGATGAACACATTTTCATTACTAGAGAAACAGGAAACATGGCATACTGGGCAGAAAGGGAAAAAAAGAGAAATATTTGGGAAGTCGCTTTGTTCTTTCTTCTATCAATTGTGGTTATTGTTCAGTTAAGATGTTGGTGAGGAGGTTGACCGAGTGGGAGCCTCATACCCAAGCATCAGGCTTCTCTTCCCTTCAGCCTGTAACTGGGAGCTGACAGCTGCGTGGTTTTCTGACCTCAGGTTACCTCAAGCAGAAAAATCCTTTTGCAGATAGGCTCTGGGAGGCCCTTTCTGCTCATGCATGCAGCAAAGGGCAGGGGGAGGCTGGGAGGTCTAGGGGAACCCAATATAAAGGAAAAGGAAAGCAACATTTGACTGTATCCATTGATTCACTCATACAGTGGAGCTGAACCGTCAAGTGGGTATTTGAAGGCCTTCAAAAAGCTACTGGAGACTTCCAGGGTGATTTGGAAGCTTGTGGCTGACTCAACTGCAGGGGGACTGGATACAGGTTCTTTAGAAAATAGACCACATCTCTAGTGGGGTGACCTTACAACAGCCTTTCCTTGATCCCTTCATTCTCAGATTCTTTTTATTAAAACGGTAGCCTTCAGAGGCATGCTTGATTCCCAGGTTTTGTGTATTGAGGCTCTAGGTAAAGCCTAGTACCATCCAGTGATAATGGAAATCCAAAAAGCAGAGGAAAAGTATGGGAAGGAGAGCAGAAGAAGATAAGAAATATGTAAATCTAAGGGGTGAAGTTGCACATGAAATGGTAAAAATTTAATAAGTATTAAATAATAATAAGTATTAGAGGGTGTCTTCCGAGACGAGAGAAGTCAAGAATTGTCCCAAACACATGATTGCTGGATACTTGTTTACAATGATCACAGTACCAAAAACCTCCTGGCTACTGTGGAATCTGTTGAAGAAGTTAGCCAGTCAAGGCAGCTAATGTATGTTGATCAACTACTTACTATTTGTCAGATACTGTGCTTGGGGCTTTATATAGGTTGGCCAAAATGTTCATTCAGATTTTCCCATAAGATGTTATGGAAAAACCCAGAGAACCTTTTGGCCAACCCAATACGACGACGTACCTACAACAGCACAGGGTGTAGGCATTCGGTACTTCGTTGTATACATAAAGAAGCTGAGACTTGGAATGTCCTAGGTCACATAGTCAAGTGACAAAGTAAGACTTGCAAGCCATTTCTTTGTACTTCCAAAGCAATCTTGGCGTTTGCAAGTTTCTTCTACCCACATAACCCTGCTCTATCTCACCTACAGCCTTGCTAACCTTTAGTATTCTTTCCTCTTTGGCCTGGACAAAGTCACTAATCTCGCTACACAAGACCCCAGACTGCTGGTAATTGGTGTGAATTGACACATGAGATGAATCCTATTTGTAATCCTTGGGTCAGGGTGGGAGGAGGGGAAGTGATTCTGCTGTCTGATTTATTTACCGAAGATTTCCCATATAGCAGGATATGCACTATACTTATGTGCTCATGACCTTGATTATTGGATTCCTTGAGGATTCACAAGGACTCTCTCACTTTCGCATTCTTGTCCCATGACATACATAATCCTTTGTCTCTGGTCTTCAGGCTAAGGACTCAGACTTGCCCATCCAAAAAATCAAGTCCCTTCCTGTCCGTTAATTCTGTTTTCATAAAAGCATTTGATAAACATAAAAGCGTTTGATGAATAACAGCTTATTAGTGGTGGTGTCTATTATGCCAGAAAGGTTAGGGTACTTAGTTGAGGTTCTGCAGTAAGGAAGTTACAAAACCAAGCAAAAAATTCAACTTTTCTGTTCCCCAGTGAACTCCTTCCTCTTATAGATCAAGATTTTAAAAAGTCACATCTCAGAGAGGTGTAAGTTTCAGTTACAGCTTCACAGGATTCCTTAGGGTTTCGCCTCAAGTTTAATTGTTCTCATGAAAGTGCTACATCTAAAATAAGCTTCTGGTAGGTTTTTTTCCCCTCTTATTTTAGTTCCTTTCTTTCTTTTTATCTCTAAATTACCCTTTTAACTTTGCTCTTGCAAATGAATTTGTTCCCAAGTGCAACCAAGGTCATTTTGTGAGAAAAGTATATGTGCAAATGTTTCCTATAAACAGAAAACTATGTGTATGAATTACTAAACTTATCAGACCTAATTTCTACATTAGTGGTACGTGATATCAGTGTCCATCTCTCAAGGCGCTGATTGTGGGAATTGTTATATATAAAGCATGCCAAATATATAGTACATATTTAGCAAATGTTAGCTTATCATTAATATTGACATGAATTTTGTGTGTGTGTGCTAAATCACTTCATTTGTGTCCTACTCTTTCTTATCCTATGGACTGTAGCCCTCCAGGCTCCTCTGTCTCTGGGATTCTCCAGGCAAGAATACCAGAGTGGGTTTCCATGCCCTCCTCCAGGGAATCTTCCTGACCCAGGGATTGAACTTGCATCTCTTATGGCTCCTGCATTGGCAGGCAGGTTCTTTACCAATAAATTGTGTAAAGAATGACATAAAAAGGGTAAAGAAAAGTACTACCACCATAACTTCTAAACCTTACTGTATACATTATTATTTTTGTACCTATGATTTCCTTGTACCATAGATTTTTGATTACAGACTAGGTTTGCTTGATGTCTATCTATCTAAAATCCATCTGTCTATCATTGGGCAGGTCAAGGTCAACTATTGTGCCTGCCATGACCACAGCCTTTTCTCAGGGAGACCTCTGCATACAGGTCTTCCCAAAGGACCAAAGGAGCATCCTGGACAGCCATATTTTCAACCCAGCGGTCCTGTGTCCAGCTTCACTAAGTCTGAATAACAGACTTGGGAGTAATCGATCCATAGACTGGTGGGTGGCCTGTGAAATCTCTCTCTGTTCAGGAATAAGCTAAACAATGAACAATCCTCTCAGCTCTGCAATGTGTTTTGGGAATTGTGGAGATTAGGCTTTTCCCAGTAAGATTTTGAAGGAGACAGAGAGAGCTCATGAAGTAGAATGAGGCCATACCCTGATGTGTGGAAACAGAAACTAAAATTTAGCTACTTCTTATGGCCGGCTCTCCACAGCCTCCAGTTAAAAATCCCACGCACTTGTGTCCCCCTCATCCCAGTGGTGAAGCGCCTCTTGAGTGGCTTTGAATTCTCAGCCGCCTTTCTCATGCCATGTCTTGGTTGGAGAGGCTTAGAGCTCCTCTCAGGTCCACCTGTTGATTTTCTTCAGCAGTCACTGCTCTATCATCAAAGGCCATATTGGTGCTGGAATTTCTCTGTGAAGCGTGCAGTCCCCCAGACAGCATATGACAAATTAGAAGACGATGCATTCTGTTTTGAACTCCTCTCAGCTCATCTGGTATTTCTGTCATGGATTCTACTATCCTGTTATCGCCAACCACAGCTGGGACATGGGCCACTTCTCAGGGACTGAAGGGCATGCCTGCTAATCTATCCCGTCTTCCTTCTTTGATCAAACTGTTCTTAAACAATGGTTCCTAGTGTTTCCACACAGTCTACCTTACTCTTCGGCTTATGGTGCGTGTAACCATGGGATTTTGTTTGTTTTGTGGTTACCTTCAAGTTTGCAGCATCCATTTGTAACTAATGCAAATCCATGTTCAAAGAATACTATATTCCTTCATAGGTAGTGCAAGTAACTTATAACAGAATATTCTCAATTCTTTCCTCCTGTCCCTTATAGCTTTGCTGTCTTTTATTTCACTTAGAGATAGACTGTAATTTCCAGACACATTGTCACTATTATTATTTTGGACAAGCTATTATCTGTTAGATCAATTAAGATTAAGAAAATATTTTACCTTCATTTATTCTTTCCCTGATATTTTTCTCTTTATGTAGGTATGGGTTTCTGATCTCTATCCTTTTTCTTCTCTCTGAGAATTTCTTTTAACATATTTTACATGGCAGATCCACTAGCAACAAATTCTCTAAATTTTTGTTTGTCTGAAAACGTCTTTATTTCTCCTTTACTTCTGAAGGATAATTTTACTAGACATGGGGATTTTTTAAAAAACACTTTCAATATTTCACTTTACTCCCCTCTTGTCTTGTTTGTGAAGAAAAGTTTCATGTAATTTTTATCCGCTTTTCCTCTGTAAGTGAGGTGAAGTTTTCCCCCTCTGATTCTTTCAAGATTTTCTTTGTCTTTTTTTTTGTATTTATCATGGTTGGTGTTGTGTGAGCGTCCTAGATCTGTGGTTTGGTGCCTGTTGTTTATTGTGGAAAATGCTTGTCCAATATTATTTCAAATATTTTCTTTCTCTCTTTCCTTTCTTCCCCCTTCCTTCCCATCTTCCTTTCTCTCTTTTGTCTCCTTCTGGTATTCTCATTATGCTTCTGACATGTTTTGTAATTGTCCTACAGTTTTTGAATATTCTTTTCCACTTTTTTCTCTCTTCTCTTTCTGGTTTAATTTTTGCAGTTTGAAGTATTGACACTTCACTTTCACTTTTCACTTTCTTGCATTGGAGAAGGAAATGGCAACCCACTCCAGTGTTCTTGCCTGGAGAATCCCAGGGACGGGGGAGCCTGGTGGGCTGCCGCCTATGGGGTCGCACAGTGTTGGACACGACTGAAGTGACTTAGCAGTAGCAGCAAGTTGACTGAGTCTTTCTTCGGCCATGCTGATTAGACTATAAAGTCATTCTTCATTTCTGCCACAGTGTTTCTAGCATTTCCCTGAGCCTTCCTTCGACTTCCTGTCTCTTTCTGCTTATGTTACCCATCTGTTCTTGCTGTATTTCGAATCTTCTAGGCCTTGCCTCTTCCACATTTAAAGCCAAGGAAGTCAGTTCTTCTAGTTAAAATATATAGTTCTTGCAATAAAAGTCATGGCTTTCAAAACTATTTTTCCTACTTTAGATCCGCCCACATTTACATAAGAGCTCCAAGGTGAAGAATTTAACTCTTTCTTGGGTAACAGCCTTATCTAAAGACAGCATTATAGTAAGTTCTTGATGATTCTTGAATCATTAGACGCTGGGGAAGATAAGGTAAACAGACTTCAATTTTAAAATATCCTCTTACTACGTTTTGCTCCTTAAGGGATTTGTAAAACCTGGAACACTCACACTGTACTGACCCAGCTGAGAAATAAGATAGCCCCGACCATTGCTGGAAAGATGAGACAGGAGGAGCATCTCCACCCCAACCCTGGGCATTATTTACAGCTCATTTACCCATTTATTTGGTCAATCGATTTACACCCTGGTGGTTGTAAGAAATAGAAGGAAACCCAGACATAACCCACTTCTTTCCAAAAAAAAAAAAAAAAAAAAAAAAACCAGAGAAATTTGATACTGTACTTGGGATTGAGGAAAACGAATTGATTTGACAGCTAATCTAAAACTCCTAAGGGAAAAATCGATATAGAACCAAATAATCTCATCTGTAATTTTGTATGCTCTTCCCCCTAGTAAGCTGATTGTATAGCATGTGTCATCTATTTTAGATGGGAATGTTACCAACTATAATGCTTGTGTTGATATTTCAAACAGATTCTAATCTTATTTCAGTAATAGCTTCTGTCATTCCTAGCAACACATATGCCATAACATTCTTGGTTGCATTGACAGAAATATTAATGTGCTCAGATTTCATATTATTTGGACCACTATATGTCTCTTTCTTAGTGTTTGGTTGCTTTTGATATATACACAGTGTTAGAGCCTGGCTTCCCAATCCCAGTGCTTTAGGTATTATTCATGAGTAGGATCCGTCTTCTCATCTCTGTGTGATTTGGGTCTTCTCTGGCAGAAAACTTCTCTACAATTCTATGGATTTCTTCTTTTATACTTTCCCATCTTCTGTGACTCAGATGTTGGGTTGGCCAAAAAGGTAAAAAAAACCCAAAACATTTTTTTGGCCAGCCTGACACCTGACTCCTCATCTTCGTTTTAGTCCCTTAGAGCTATTGCCTCTCAGATTGGAATGGATTTATTGTCTACATGTCAATTTGATGTTGGAAACTTTCACACTCCTTCTCTGCCAAATTCCTACTCTGTCCTTAAACTCATTGCCTTCCACTTCTACCTTCCATTTCTTCCTGTGCTATTACTATTACATAGACCTTTCATGAGCAGATATATTTCAGTGTAGTTTTTACCTTTTACTTTAGTTGCATTGTTTAGTGTCGTTTAGAACAATCCAAGTCTTCCTTCTACTCCATAACCTTTCACGTATTTAAAATGGCTACTAGGAGCATTTACTTCTTTGGGCTAAATATCCTTAGTTCCTTTTATCATTAACTATAGAATAGAGTTTTGAATTGCTTTATCGTCTAGTTGGTGACTCACCATACATTTGAGTTACACACCCACATTTTGGAAGTGATATTAGGAAAATTTCCCCATTTTGGCATCAGAATCCAGACTGGAATGATTAAAAATGTTAGAGATATCCATATACTCTTAAATTTAAATGAAGCTTTAGAAAAGTAAAAAAAAAGATTAATAAGGATAGGGGTTAAATGAGATTCACTAATTCATACAATAGAATAAAATCTCATGCAATTTTCTGTAAATTTGATAATGAGCATTTTTAGATGTCATGAAACAGTGATGATCAAGCTCAGTCAGTCCGGAACCCAGTCAGTACTGTGGGAGTGCTCTGGAAGGCTTGGCGAATTATCTAGGAGACTCCATGATGATTTCAGTGTCCTTAGTGGAGATTGGGTTGAGGGCGGTGGGGAAAGGGACTAACGTTAGAAATAGAAACTAGAGGATTTATCCTGAAACTCTGTCAGCATAGCATATTATATTTTTATTTACATTGTATAGGACAGATCAGTTCATGTAATAAGGTTCTCTAAAGATACTTTTGGGCTTCCCAGATTGCACTAGCAGTAAAGAACCTGCCTGCCAATGCAGGAGATGTAGGAAAGGTGGGTTTGATCCCCGGGTTGGGGAGATCCCCTGGAGGAGGGCATGGCAACCCACTTCAGCATTCTTGCCTGGAGAATCCCATGGACAGAGGAGCCCTGTGGGTTTCAAAGAGTTAGACATGACTGAAGCAACTTAGCATGCATGCAAAGATACTTTGACTCACACTTCACTTAAGATTAAGAAGTTATCCATTGTCCATATCAGAGATTATTTTTTTTAATTAATTTATTTATTTTAATTGGAGGATAATTGCAATATTGTGATGGTTTTTGCCATAATTGACATGAATCAGCCATGGGTGTACATGTCTCTCCATCCTAAAACTCCTTCCCACCTTCTTCCCTACCCCATCCCTCTGGGTTGTCCTAGAGCACCAGCTTTGAGTGCCCTGCTTCATGCATTGAACTTGCACTGGTCATCTATTTTACACATGGTAATACACATGTTTCAGTGCTATTCTCTCAAATCATCCCATCTTGCCCTCCAAAGAATACAAAAGTCTGTTTTTACATCTGTGTCTCTTTTGCTGCCTTGCATATAGATCATCATTACTCTCTTTTCTAAATTCCATATATATTCATTAATATACAGTATTGGTATTTCTCTTTCTGACTTACTTTACTTTGTAAATTGGCTCCAGTTTTATACACCTCATTAGAACTGACTCAAATGTGTTCTTTTTTATAGCTGAGTAATATTCCCTTGTGTATATGTACCACAACTTCCTTATTCATTCGCCTGCCAATGAACGACTAGGTTACTTCCATGTCCTAGCTATTGTAAACAATGCTGCGATGAACATTGGGGGTACATGTTTCTCTTTCAATTCTGGTTTCCTTGGCATGTATGCCCAGCAGTGGGATTGCTTGGTGGGGGGTTGTATGGCAGTTCTATTACCAGTTTGTTAAGGAATCTCCACACTGTTCTCCATAGTGGCTGTACTAGTTTGCATTCCCACTAACAGTGTAAGAGGGTTCCTTTTTCTCCACACCCTCTCCAGCATTTATTGTTTATAGACTTTTTGGTGGCAGCCACTCTGACCAGCGTGAGATGATACCTCATTGTGGTTTTGATTTGCATTTCTCTAGTAATGAGTGATGTTGGGCATCTTTTCATGTGTTTATTAGCCATCTATATGCCTTCTTTGGAGAAATGTCTGTTTAGTTCTTTTGCCCACTTTTTGATTGGGTTGTTCATTTTTCTGGTATTGTGCTTCGTGAGCTACTTGTATATTTTGGAGATTAATTCTTTGTCAGTTGTTTCATTTGCTATTATTATCTCCCATTCTGAAGACTGCCTTTTCACCTTGCTTGTTGTTTCCTTCATTGTGTAAAAGCTTTTAAGTTTGATTAGGTCCCTTTGTTTATTTTTATTTCCCTTACTCCGGGAGGTGGGTCATAGAGGATCTTGCTGTGATTTATGTCAGAGAGTGTTCTGCCTATGTTTTCCTCTAAGAGTTTCATAGTTTCTGGTCTTACATTTAGATCTTTAATCCATTTTGAGTTTATTTTTGTGTATGGTGTTAGAAATAGTTCTAGTTTCATTCTTTATGTGGTTGATCAGTTTTCCCAGCACTACTTGTTAAAGAGACTGTCTTTTCTCCATTGTATATTTTTGCTTCCTTTGTCAAAGATAAGGTGTCCACAGGTGCATGGATTTATCTATGTCAGAGATTATTATTTTTGTTTAGGGTAGCTTTAGAAAATGATGGAGATGCTGAAAGGTAAAAACCACCCTCCCACCAAGACACCTACTGGAGCCACCGTTACTCTGATTCCTCATGTTAATTGCCTTTGTCCCAGGTGATTCTGCTTTAGGTGTACCCTGATTATAAAAAAAAAATGCAAAAATCCATCAATCTTTATGATGCAGTTGTTTAACATTTACTTGAAACAGCAAGACTTACACTGGGTGTAGAGAAATACTTCTGATATGTACTATGAAGAGTCTGCTACCAATTACTTTTTATTCTGGAAATGATTTGTTCTCCCTAAGTGCTTCTGCATTTTACTGTCTCTGTGTCTGTCTGTTCCTCAGATGCCTCTCTGTTCCGTCTGTATTGTGTTTCCAGAAGGAAAGAATATTCTGTTCCTTTTAGTCCCAAATTGGTCATTTCCAGGCCAAAAAAAAAAAAAAAAAAAGTGCTCTCATCACAGTAACATGTATCCCCAAACACTTTTAAACATTCTTCCTGGCTACAGCTGTTCACAATTTGACTCTCGAATCATTCCAGGCTCATTAATCCTAAGACTGCACATGTGATGCTTTTGAAGTATGGTATCTAGAACAAAATCCAATACCACAGGTGAGATCTGATCCTAGCTTTCTCTTAGCTTGACAGTCATGTGAATTACACTTGGAAGGCTATTTTGGACTTGAGGCACTGATGACAGATTGCCTTTAGTAAGCATCCTCTGTAAATAGAACATTATGTTCAGCCTTGGAGCATCAACAGACTTATAGACAGCCGTGGAGCAGGCAGAGAATCTTCCCTTAAGAACTGCCATGTAAGACAAAGCTGGAAACCAAGTTGCCATTTGCAGCTTAATCTTAAAGCCATCGTCTGGTGAAATCCTACCTACCGGTATCTGCACAGCCATTGACCCGTGAGAGATATAAGCTCAGAATGACAGGATTCATGCTGCAATGCATATTTAACATATTACATCTAGACACCTGTTTAGGGACAGTTTGGAAGTACAGATATTTTCTTAGGGCCTTCGTGTGCCAGCACTACCTTATTGAATTTTCAGGATGATTCTCCAAGTTTGCATTGTTCTTGTTTTATAAATGAGGACACTGAGCTTCAAAGGTCGAGCAGCGTGTATTTGAATAACTGGCAGGGCCAGGATTAAAAGTCAGGTATTATACCCAAAGCCCGAACTTTCTCCCTAAAACAAGCTTCCTAGGAAGTTGCCTGTGCCCAAAGTGAAAATTATGTTCTTGATAGAATGTTAGCCAACATATGAAAGGAAAATAGACATAACAAAAGTAACTAACGATGGAAACAGTTCATAATTCTTAATTGTTGCAATGATTCTGAACCTAAATGTATTCGATTTTACCATATTATTACTCAACAGATACTAGCCGCTTACTTTAGGTACATATTGCCCTGCGGTCATTGGTATATCCTCTTCTGTGCACTTATGAGAACTGTTGATGACTTCACAGGTGGTGCTGCATCATTAATGCGTGTAAACTTAGTAGGCATTTCCCCCACAATTCATTCTGCCCTAGAAATCTTATTTCTTGTACTCAAGTGAAGGGTCCCTTTGCCCTTTTCAGTGTTGACAAGATGCTGAGGCAAAGTCCTTACCCTAACAGACTTCTGAAGCAGATAGAAAGCTTTGATGCAAAGATATCTATAAACGTGCCAGGAATCATAGACATTAGAGCTAGAAGGGACTTTCAATGTTATCTACTCAAGCATCCCATTTTAATCAGTAAGGGAATCAGAGAAACCTATAAATAGAATGTTCTAATAACACCAACCCTGTGTAGGATGACTGCGGCGTTCATTTGAAGAGTAAAGGAGTGCCAACTGACAGGAATGCCGGGAAGTGAGCAGTGTCCCGTGCAAGCCAGTCTGTAGTTATTCTAGCCTCTTTCAACTTTTTATAATAATGAAATAAGGTGGCATATGTGAAAACACTTGGGTTGATACCTGGCATATATATGGAAAGTGCACATAAATTTTTCCCTGAATCTGAAGTCCAGGTGCCCAGGAAATCAGGAGATTTGGGAGTTAGGCATAGGTGTTCTAACTTCTAAAGAGTCAGCAGTACCAAATGAAGACCTAAAGTGACAGAGAAGCGTCAGGTTTTATTCCTGTGTATCTTAACTTTTTGTTTTTGTGTTGAATCTAACATAGCAAAGCTTCCTGTCATTTTTTTTCTCCCATTTTATAGATGGACCAAATTATCCCATGGCTTTAAGATTAAAGCCACATTAGTAAACAGCTACGCAGGCTAATAATCCTGCCGGAAGGAAGGAAAAGATAAAGGAAGGCAGGGAGGGGAGGAGGGATGAGGAAGGGGGATGGTGAGACCAGTTGTTTCTGAAGATACAAGATTCTGTGGAATCTGTACCCAGATAAGAGGCTACACATTTTATACATAACTTCTTAAAAAGGAAACAAGATAGAGTACGGATTTTTAGCTTAAAAGCAATAGACTTACAACTACCCCCATTCTACTGCCTTTTCACCGTGTAGGAGTCATCACTACATCTTTGTTTCATTCCAATTATTTATTTAATGCAGCCGGCTTTCAGAGCCCTTGAATTCACTCCTCCACTTTTGCCATAAGAATAACTGCAATTCGTTCCTTAATTGATGGCAAACCACAGAGTGAAGGACCTGGGCCTTTCTCCAGTGTAAATTATGAGTGCCCGAGAGTAGTGAGGGCTTCCTTGGCTCAGTGGGTAAAGAATCCACCTGCACTGCATGAGACACAGGAGACGTGGGTTCCATCTCTGGGTCAAGAAGATCCCCTGGAGTAAAAAAATGGCAATCCACTTCAGTATTCTTGCCTGGGAAATTCCATGGACAGAGGAGCCTGGTGGGCTACAGTCCATGGGGTCACAAAGAGTCGGACATGACTGAGCACAAATGCATGAACGCTCAGATGCACGCACATGTGCACACACACACATATACATACATATACACTAGAGTAGTTAAGAAGTGATATGCTAGAAACTGATTTTCTAGTTTATGTCACTTAGAAGTTCCAAGTTATCCTAAAGAGACACAGAAGCATTCACTTGTCTGCTTCTGAATCCAAGATGTTGGCTCCAAGATATTTCAGGTTGAAATCTTATCCCTGAAAAGGCAACACAATAACCAATTCTATTCCCTGCCATTTCTCCAATGGCAATGAGGAGGTGAAACTTAAAATGTTATCTAGGCTGTGAAATCTGGCCCTTCTCCTGTTCTGACCTTTTCATTCTTCTTTGTTCTGACTGACTGGTCATTGCCAGACCCTTCTGCAGGTTGGTTGTGTTCTAAGGGCTGGAATACAAGAATCGCCAGCTAATCAACATACCAACTATAGAAAAGGTGAAAAACAGCTGCCTTTCCCTATAGCCACCCCCAGTGCACGCACTTCAACTTGCACAGAAACTGGCTCCACTTTAGAAATGTCCTGTACTACTTTTAGTCCAGTTCAGAGAAATAATGAATTTGAATAATACCAATCATTTCACTCTAGCGAACTAAAGTGAGAAAAACTATCTTCTGACACATCATGAGACTGTAACTCTTGAAGGGCTCTGTGTCTGATTTATAATTAACTCAGGATATTATTTTCAACTATAACTCTTAAGATTTTCTTTTCCAGTAAGAATTCCCAAATAAGATTTACCTCCAGTGACTGAATTTTCCTACCTTCAGTTTGAGAATGTTATTCCTAAATTGAGTTTTCTTTTTCTTCTGTCTTTGAATTATATGTTCAGGTTTACATTTTCTCCCAAGTACAGTCAAGAATAATGGTAAAAATAAGCAGTTAAATGAAAAAGTCTTTCATTTTCACCGTGACATATATTTTACAAAGCATATTGTTTTAGTCAGGATAGGATAGTTTAAGCAGTAGTAACAAATCAACCCCCGAATCTCAGTTCTTAACACTCAAAAACTTTATTTCTTGTCACATGATAATATCTGGTGTGGCTTAGCTGGGGGCTGGGTTCCATATTAGCTTGCAAATCACAGGCTTATAACAACACCAGCATCTTAACACATGCCTTTGGAGTTTGCCGTGCCAGCCATAGATGACACTTATTCTTCTGTGTGTTGGCCTAAATTGAAAATGCATTGCTTCTGCTCATAGCACATTGGTGAGAATCTGTCACGTCGCCCACCTGGGGTGAAAATATAGGTGATCACCTGGATGTTCCCTAAGCAACAGATGTCTCTGCCATACACGTTTATGTCAGTGTCTTCACTTAAGCATAATAACCTTGAAAGGGTGATAATCTTGCTACTACTAACAACAGAGCAGCTATTCATCATTTCCCAATTGTGTGTGAGCGATGAATTCTTGCAACCTCATTCTACTCATCTGGAAATTAAGTCCTGTGAAAGGGCAGGGGAAGGGGAGAGCCAGTCTCAGAATGTGTGGCAGCTCTGAGCATCTCCGCCAGCCCAGAGGCTACACCAGGAGGAAGACTGACCAGAGAGGAATCTTGCAGTGGGCAGGAATGGCCAGGCTCTAGTACTCATGCCATGCTCAGTTATTGGCTGGGAACCCATGTCCTTGGCTTGAACACTGAGGCAGACCACAAAGCAGCTGCCACAGATAGCTATTCTGAGAGCAGTAGGTGAGCTGGAAGATGCACATGGGGTTCCTGTTGTCAAGAATTGCTGGCACTCTAGCAAGCCCTTATAGCTACAGCAGAACTTTCAGTGTAATTATTCTATTAGGAACTGGGTAAGAAACTTCAGGAAAAAAGGAGGCAATAGTAATGGGGGGAGGGAGAATATTAAGGTCAAGTAGTCTGAGAGGGCTGTTCTCACTTCACTGCCATTAACTAGCTGTGTGACCGCCAGCCCTGTCCCGGAACTCACTGTGCCTTTATTCTCTAGTCAGAGTTAGATGATTGGACATGATCAGGGATTTTCTTAAACTTTACTGTGTTTCACAATCACCCAGGGGCTTGTAAAAACATAGATCTCTGGTCCCACACCCAGAATTTCTGTTCTGAGAAGTCTTGAGTGAGGCTGGAGATGGTCTTTCTAACAAGTTCCCAGGCTCTGCTGCTGGTTGGGAGCCCACACTTTGAGGAACCCTAGACTAGACCCTGATGCTGGGAAAGATTGAGGGCAGGAGGAGAAGGGGGTGACAGAGGGTGAGATGGTTGGAAGGCATCACTGACTCAATGAACAGGAGTTTCAGCAAACTCAGGAGAGAGTGAAGGACAGGGAAGCCTGGTGTGCTGCAGTCTATTGGTTCTCAAAGAGTCGGACACAACTTAGCAACTGAACTGAGTTGAACGACTGAACAACAACAATACTAGATGCTCTCCAATGTCATTTCAAACTCATAAATACTATGTGCTTGTGATTCAGCTACATGACTTGAAAACAACCACTGCTACAGTTACTTATATCTATCTCTTCCTGCTCCTTTATAAGCTAATATAAATATTGCCTTTATTATTGCCAGGAGAAATATCAATAACCTCAGATATGCAGATGACACCATCCTTATAGCAGAAAGTAAAGAAGAACTAAAGACCCTCTTGATGAAAGTGAAAGAGGAGCGTGAAAAAGTTGGCTTAAAGCTCAACATTCAGAAAACGAAGATCATGGCATCTAGTCCCATCACTTCATGGCAAATAGATGGGGAAACAGTGGAAACAGTGGCTGACTTTATTTTTGGGGGGCTCCAAAATCACTACCGATGGTGATTGTAGCCATTAAAAGATGCTTACTCCTTGGAAGGAAAGTTATGGCTAACCTTGACAGCATATTCAAAAGCAGAGACATTACTTTGCCAACAAAGGTCCGTCGAGTCAAGGCTATGGTTTTTCCAGTAGTCATGTATGGATGTGAGAGTTGGACTATAAAGAAAGCTGAGCACTGAAAAATTGATGCTTTTGGACTGTGGTGTTGGAGAAGACTCTTGAGAGTCTCTTGGACTGCAAGGAGATCCAACCAGTCCATCCTAAAGGAGACCAGTCCTGGGTGTTCATTGGAAGGGCTGATGTTGAAGCTGAAACTCCCAATACTTTGGCCACCTGATGTGAAGAACTGACTCATTTGAAAAGACCCTGATGCTGGGAGGGATTGGGGGCAGGAGGAGAAGGGGACGACAGAGGATGAGATGGATGGATGGCATCACTGACTCGATGGACAAGAGTTTGGGTGAACTCTGGGAGTTGGTGATGGACAGGGAGGCCTGGTGTGCTGTGGTTCATGCGTGAGCAAAGAGTCGGACACGACTGAGTGACTGAACTGAACTATCTATATAATAACTGTATTGATAACATATCATTAAATAAAAAATATCAAATGATTTCTTACCATGTGATGGATATTGTGCCAAATACAAAGAAAGTATCCTTTATAATTTGAGTTAAAATACTGACAGAAGAGCCATCAGCAGCAGCATTGATGACATGTATTGAATATACACAATGTCCTGCACTCTGTGCTAGCTCCCTAGGTCTGTTATCTCATTAGTGTGAGTACATGATTAACTATGATGTTAAGACAGTTATAAGGAAGGAGCAATGACATCTATCTTCAGTGCAGATAGATAAAGTAGGGGAGGAAGAAGCTGTGCAAGGAGTAACATGAGCAGTCTGGCAGCCAAGTGTAAATGGTGAAGTCTTAGCTTAGACTAAAGGTGTTTTGGGGGTGAGAAGGAAATGCTGTTTGTGTGAGTGGGAGAAAGGAATGGAATAAATTCAGACGTGCAGTTCAAGTCTATGAAGCTCACATACTTGACAACCTTAGCTTAGAGGAGTCTACTACACCACGTGGTGGGTAAATAAACAGCAGGAGATTATTTTACTGGAGGGAAAAGGAAAGAGAGAGGTTAAGAATGGAGGACCTGCCTCAGTTCTGCTCAAGTGTCACCTGTGTGGCCTTGAGCAAGCCACTGAGCACTCGCAGCATCCTGTTCTCATCTCGACAAGAACATAGCACTCACCGCGCCTGTCTTAAAGGACGGTGAGTATAAAGCAAGAGCACTTTGTTCATCACAAATCTCTATGCATCAGTGTGACACTATTAACAAGAAAGCTGTATTGTATTTTTAGATTTTTCAAAACAGTTCCAGCTTTCTGCTTTGGTGACGAGTTTCACTCTTTGCCCAAAGACCAGAATGCCTGTGGAGAAAGGTCTGGACTTTATCCACTTGTCTGTGGGGTGTCGTGCACTTTAGGAATGTAGAAAAGGAATCCTCTGTTTTGTGACTTAACACGCCAGGAGTTCCCTACCCACATGAAGTTGGTTGTCTTCTCCTGGCTAATTGCAAATAGGAGACTCCCAGAGAGTTGGTCCATGTGATGCTCTGTGGTGTAGGACAATAAAAGGATGACATGAACAGATTGAAACACCAAGACATGGTTGGCCAAAACATGTTGTAGTTAATATGTCCCAGGAGCTCAATTGGCTTCTTTCTCTGGTTGGAGCCTAAAGGAACAAAGGAAGGAAGAGGAGAATCCAATCCAATTTTAAAAATGCAGCTCAGCTAAGGTCAAGGCTCTTGTTCTAGGAATCTTTCATTAACCACTTGAAGGCAGGTTCAGAATGGGTTAATATATGCCTTGACCTCTGGCATTAGAAAGATATTGGCAAGGGAAAATCATATTCTTAGCCAGAGAAAAAGCAGGAAACTTTGTCTGCACTTCAATTAACAGATGTGTATAGAGTTGATATTTAGAAAATTGAGTGTGTCCACAAGTGCTGTGGAAGCTGGTTATTTTGGGATACTTTGCTTTTTATGGGTTATCATTACCTTAAGCAGATGGATGAATTAAATTTGAAGGCATCCAAAGACTGGATTGTAGGAAATAATTAAAAATTCAGAGGGGACCATTCTCAGAGTAGATAATTTCAATTTACATGTGATTTTAGAGTTTTATTCTAACTTCTTCTCAGTATATTTACCTATGCATTAGTAATTTGTTGGAATGAATATTAAAATAGACCAACCTTCTCTGTGTTCTCAATGCCTCAAGTGGAGTAAAGGTGGATGAGAATTCCGTTTTGGACTCATAGAGTGTAAGATGACTCACACACATGCAAGCGGAAGTGTGGAGTATATGAAAAACCTTAAAAGCCATTCCTTCAACACTCAATTGTCTCCTGAGCCAGAGTCTTATACTCTTAGCCGTGAGGGATCTAGACACTTCCACATTTCTTCTTGGATGCTCCATTATCACAGCAAACCCAGTGTATCTGAAACAGAACTCCTTTTCTGCCTCAACACATTGGCTTTATTTTTGCCATCTCTGTTTCTGCGGTTGATTTTGTCATTTTCTAAGGCACCTAGGTCCTAAACCTCACAGGTAATCTAGGCTCCTCTCTCTCCCTTTCTACCTAGATCAACCACAGATCAATCTTAGCTTTGTAATGACCATCCTGCAATCCCTTCTCTTTCCAATTCATCTGTTACTTCTCTGGTTTAGTCCGACATCCCCAGGTTTTCTTTACATCTAGAAACCAGCCATCTTGACTGCAGACTCTCTCAGCCTTTAGTTCATTCTTTGTATTACTTCCATGTTATCTTTCAAAACTAGTGCTCTGCAGGTATCCTCTTTCAACTCAAAATTATTTCTTGAGTCACCATTTTTTGGTAGAGACTATTAGATGACTCCCAGTGTCCAGCAATCCATGCATTATTTCTCAGGAACAAAACCCTAGACCATCTATTAACTCAGAAACCCACCTTTCCCGGGTTTCCTAGCAATTGCATTATGTCATGTGACCAAGGTCTGCCCCATGAGACATAAGCAGAATCTTATGTATCTTTTGCGTTGTTTCTTTCAAAAGGAGCAAGTTCATCATTCCCCTTTCCGATGCTGGAATGTGACCATATGGCTGGAACTCTGTTCTGAATTGAGGGTGGGTGTTAGCTCTGAAGGTGGTTAAACAGAAAGACAGAAAGAGACTGAGTCTCTGACTTCATGGAACTGTCATACCAAGCCTGGACTAATCCTGGACCTTTTTTATTTACAGGGAAAAAGAAATATATGTATATATTTAATCCACTATCCTAAAGGTGTGTTACTTTACAGGTGAATGCAAATCTGGACCAGTATCCCCAGGATACAGGGAGTTCTTAATATTTACTGCAGAAACTTGGACTGCCTCTAAGCCTATCTCGACAATGTTTCTCCTACCAGTACCATTCCTTGTGATCAAGCTGTTGTACTCCAAATGTGCTATGCATTCTCCTGCTTGTGGAATTTAATACCTCAGGGACCCTGACTTTCATTTAGTTCCATAGCACTTATTAAATATTTTGCATTGAGATGCAAATAAATGACAAAATAATGGACTTTTCAAAATGGAAGGGATTTAAATTCTGTCTAATTCAAAAATTTCTATACAGTGAAGGAAAATTCTCTGTATCCTTGGTGCTCATAATATATTTGCTGACTGGCAGCATTTTAAAAGACTCTGGGTGATTCAAATGCACCTTCAAGTTTGAGAAGCATCTCATCTGTAGCATCTCTAATCACATGTCATTCAACTGCTCCTTAAGTTGCTCACAAATATATAAAGCACCTTAGCTTGTGCCTGAAGAGCTGTAATTGCTAGCAAGCCATTCTGCAGCATAAGCTACAAACTGGTTCCTTGGAATTTCACTGTGACTTCCCTATTTCTGGTTTCTAGAATAATGATAAATAATATGACATAATAATAACAATAAATAAACACCACATGGCATTGAAACATGTAAAATATCATGTATGAAACGAGTTGCCAGTCCAGGTTCGATGCACGATACTGGATGCTTGGGGCTGGTGCACTGGGACGACCCAGAGGGATGGTATGGGGAGGGAGGAGGGAGGAGGGTTCAGGATGGGGAACACATGTATACCTGTGGCGGATTCATTTTGATATTTGGCAAAACTAATACAATTATGTAAAGTTTAAAAATAAAATAAAATTTAAAAATTAAAAAAAAATAAAAAAAATAAACACCACAATAATTTTAAGATAGCTCTCATTGGGTTAAACCTTCTCTTTTCAAAGGTGAACAACTCATTTGAATTGGCATTCTTCACCTAACCTGATTTTTAGACATTTTGTCTGTTTTAATTTGATCATCTGTTAGTGCCCTAATTAAAATACAAAACCAGAATTCAGTATTATTCCCTGAGTGTGTGGAACTAAATGCTGCAAGAAACAGTGAACTCTAACTCCCTAAATCTGTAGCCTATTACATGCAAAGTTCAGTCCATCACCATAGTTTTGATGATGTTCTGATGATATTTTTATTTATATAAATATTGTAAAAATAATTTTTGAATTAAAATATGCTTAAAAAGAGAGGGGGGCTTCCCAGGTGGCACAGTGGTAAAGAATCCACCTTGCCAGTGCAGGAGATGCCAGAGGTGTGGGTTTGATCCCTGGTTTGGGAAGATGCCCTAGAGGAGGATGGCAACCCACTCCAGGATTTTTACTGGGAAAACCTGTGGACAGAGGAGTCCATGGGATCCCAAAGAGTCAGACATGACAGCAACTGAGCACACACATGCTGAAAAGTGTCAGAAATCACATCTTGTTTGTTATTTGTTTTAATCGGGAAGATCTGTGTGTGAGTCAAGATCTTGTTTTATTTTTCTTTCTAGAGTTTCCTCTGCTACCACTAAAACCTAAAATCTGTGTGTGTGTGTGTGTGTGTGTGTGTGTGTGTGTGTGTGTCTATGCTTGAGCTCTCTTCAGTATAAGTCTGTTTCTACCTTCCTGTAGGACACTTTCTTTTGAGGAACTGACCTCCGACACTCCTCTTTTGAGGAGTCTGAACCTCTGACTCAACAGCCTTACCTAACTCATCTTTCTGCCCTTTTTGTAGTTATGAATATATGCTTTACTACCCTTTTAGAGAGAGATCTCCTTGACAGATGGAATTCATAGTTCTCATAACACCAAGCACAATGAACAACTTACACTAGACACTAAAGAAATATCTTTAAATGAATGATTCACTGTTTATCCACTGGAACACAGGACATTACTAGGTTAGACTTCAGCAGAATGAGCTGGAATAGACAAATGAGTAAAATACCAGCATTCCTCTTGCTATCTTTAGGTGAAATGTATAGCTCCCTCTGGGATTGTCCCAACAAAGGAGCTGACCCAGTTTAATAGAGTATAAATATAGTGTGTTCCCAAAAAGTCCCCAAACACTAGATACACAAAAATGTGTCCTCAGTGTTTCAAGTGATACAACGAATACAGATTGACCCACTTAAAATGAGCCTTTTTACACAAAGTGATTTCTATTCAAACTAGGACCATCCAGCAAAATTCTTGTATCTGTGGTCCAGGGTGATTCCTCTCCTTTACTCTGGATTTTGAATTCAGAGATTTTGAAGAATTTGTATTTACCCAAATTAAAAATCAAGGCCAGCAGACAAGCAGAAAGCAGACAGCGACAAAATTTTTTTAAACAAAAATGCAGTTCTTAACAAGAAATAGAGATAAATGTAGATGAAGAAAAACCTCTCACTTTAGCATTTTCCATCTTTTTTATAGTCTTAGTTTGTACAGCCTCACTCAGGACACTATTTTTATCTTCCAGATATTTTGTCTGAGGTTAGAAAGCTGTCACTGGGCAAATATTTTTGTCCTGATTATGGTTTCAAGGACTATTCATAAACATCAGTACCTGGGGAAAAAATACCATCATGTATTTCCTCCTACTTGTAGAATATTAACGAAAAAATGGACCACTTCGCTGAAATAGACAAGCATGCATCTTGAGAAGTATTAGTCTTATCTTGCTCCAATTAAATAAGCAAGATTTTATATGAATATTAGTGGCACATCTTAGATCTAGGGGAAGTTCGCACCTACCCTCTGTTATCCCCTCAACTTACCCCAGCAAGGAGAAGTTCTAGTATAATAATTGGTAGAGGGTGGAGTTTTTTTTTTTTTTACGTTGTTCCCTCTTCTGACTATTCCTCCCACGACCCTTATGTTCTCAAGTTGGCTGAGGCCATCTCCCACTTGAGAGGGCTCCACTACCTTGGAAGGACCGGTAGGATTGAAGGGCAGTGCAGAACAATGAGGAATGGAATTAAATAACCGGAGAGCTCATCTCTAGCCTTAGGAACCAGGGCGCCCCCTTTTTTTTCCCCCACTTTGAAGTAGTAAAAGCAAGCTAAATGAAAAAACCAGTCTCCTATTGATGGAAGATTTGGGTTGCTTCCAATCTCTTGCTATTACTAACAATGCTGCAATAGATATTCGTGAATATCATTTTGCATGTGTCCTAGTATAACTCTAGGATACATTCCCAGAAGTGGAATAGCTGGGTCAAAGGGCATATGCATTTGTGATTTTAATAGATATTACTAAATTGCCCTCCCTAGGGGTTGTAACCATTTACATTCCCACCAGCAATATATGAAAGTCACTCTTAGCCTCACTGAGCGATTGCATCACGCTTTTGGATTTTTGACAATCTGATAAGTGAAAAATAGTATCTCAGTGTAGTTTTAAAACTGCATTTTACTTATGAGTAGTTTCATGTATTTAAAAGTAATTTATACTTCCTTTTATATTCTTTGCTCATTTTCTTACTGGCTTTTATTAAAATGTAGGAGCTCTTTATATATTTGGGAGATAAATTCCTTTTTTGGGTATTTGTTGGAAATACTTTAACTCAGTTTTAATATTTATATTTTTCTTTGTTTAATGCTGTTCTTTCATGCTTAAATTTTCTTTTACTTTCATGTAGTCAAATACAACAATTTCAAAAATTGGGATATTTTGGTTTATATTTAGATTGGCTTTTCCCTACCCAAGCCTATGATGGAATCCTTCCATGTTTTATTTCAGTATTTTTATGGTTTCATGCTTTATATTTAAATCTTGATCCATTTGGAATTTATCCTTGTTTGAAGTGTGATATGTGAATCTCATTGTTCCAAAAACATTTATTGGCTCTTCCGTTTCCCTCTCTGGTTTGAGATGCCCCTTTTGTTGTATAATATCTATCTCTGTTTCTGAATTTTATTTTTTTCTTTGACTCTGTTGATCTCTTTATGCACTAGTGGGATTTAAAATACATATGAAATCAAATAGATAATTTCTCTTCATTGCTTTTCCATTTCAAGAATTCTCTAAATATTGTTTTATATTAATTTTTAAAATTAACTCATTTAAAAAATATTGGTAATCTTAATGGGATTACATTATTTTTAATTAGATTAGATAAAATTGACATCTTTATGATCTTGATTCTCCCTATGTAAATTATGTATGTTTTTCCATTTGTTAAATTTTGCTATCTCTAGTTAATTTTAAAAAGTTTCCTTAATATGTCTTGTGTTAATTTTCTTAGGCATTTTATCTTCGTGTTGCTATTATAAATGGGATTTTTTTTCTTCCATTAAATGTTCCAGCTGGCTATTGTTTACATAGATGTATTAATTGTATATCTGCATTGGCTTGTTTTTTTGTTTATATTTCATTCAGTTTATTCTTTTGGATTTTTTCAGGTTATCATCAAACACCTTCAAGTGCTGGATTGTATGTCTTCTTCCTTGTTTTAAATTTTGTACTGCTAGCTTTTTTTTTTCTGTTCCAGTTGTGTTGGCTAGTACCTCCCATACAGTGTTAAGTAATAGTGATGATGGTGGACCCAGTCTTTATGTTTTTAGTGGGAATTCCTCTATGGAATTGCAATTAAGAATGATGGTTGATTGGAGCTAAGATGGAAATATTCAATTACATTAAAGAAGGTACCTAACCCTTTTATTGAGGTGTTTTTTTTTTGTTTTTTTGTTTTTAAATTTTATTTTATTTTTAAACTTTACATAATTGTATTAGTTTTGCCAAATATCAAAATGAATCCGCCACAGGTATACATGTGTTCCCCATCCTGAACCCTCCTCCCTCCTCCCTCCCCATTCCATCCCTCTGGGCTGGTGCACTGGGTTGTCCCAGTGAGGTTTTTTTTTAAATCAAGAAAGATTGATGACTTTTTTAAAAATCAGGTTTATTGAAGTACAATTTTCATGCAGTAAAATTAAGATTTTTAGGTCTAGGGCTTGGAAAATTATGACTAATGTATTACAGTTCACTAATTATGAACACATTAAAGATATGGAATATCTTTGACACCACAAAAAGTTTCCTTGTGACACTTTATATAATCAATTTCTGCAATATCCTCACCCCTGTCAACCCTGATTTGATATTTTTACCTATGATTTTGCTTCATCCAGAATAAATGAAATTATACCATATATAACTTTTTTGTATCTTCATCCTTTTATATTCTTTTGAAATAGTCATATTACTGTATTTATGAATAGTTTTATTTTTTTAATTGAGGAGTCTACTGTATGGATGTACCACATTTTGTTTATCCATTCACCAGTTGACAAACATTTGGAATGTTTCTAGATTTCAGCTTGTTATAAATAACCTACATATCTTTGTGTGTGCTTATGCCTTCATTTATTTGAGGTAAATATTTAAAAGTGAAGAATATGAGTTGTACGGTAAGCGTGTGTTTAACAGAGATTTCCAAACCGTTTTCCTAAGTGGTTATATAATTTTGCATTCACACCGACAATATATGAAAATTACAGTCAATATGTACTCCTTCTAACCCCTTGTTTTATCTTTCTTTGGGGGTGGGGGGGGAGTCATTTTGTAGGTGTCTAGCAGCATCTCATTGTGACTTTAATTTGCATTTCTTTAATGATTAATAATGTTAAACATCTTTTCATGTGCTTATTTGCCATCTGTATCTATTCTTTGGTGAAATATCTGTTCAAATATTTTGCCCATCTTTTAATTGGGACTTTTGTCTTCTTCTAATTATTTGAACAGCTTAATGAAGTATAATTAAAAAACAGTAGACTGCATGTATTAAAAGTACACAAATTGATAAGTTTTGACAGATGTATATAACCATCACCAAAATCAGGATAATGAATATATCTATTACCCCTTAACATTTCTTCTTGACTAATTATAATTCTTCTCTCCCACACTTCCCAACTCTAACGCTCATCCCCAGGCAACCAAGGACATGATCTCTGTCCCTAGAGATTAGGTTGCATTTTCTAGAATTTTATATAAATGGAATCATGCAGCACATACTCTTTTCTCTTTTAGGGTGGCTTCTTTCATTGGCATAATTATTTTGAGATAAGTCTATGTTGTTCCATGGATTAATGGTTCATTCCTCTATGTTGCTGAGTAGCATTCAAGTACAAATGAACCATAATTTAATTATCCATTTGTCTGTTGGTGGACCTTTGGCTTATTTCCACATCTTGAAATTTATGTGCAAATTCTTGTGGGAACATATGTTTTCAGTTGTCACGGGTATGTATCTGTGAGTGGAATTGTTATATCACATGGTTAATGGCAACCCACTCCAGTATTCTTGCTTGGAGAATCCCATGGACAAGAGGAGCCTGGTGGGCTACAGTCCATGGGGTCACAAAGAGTCAGGCACAACTGAGTGACCTTACTTACTTACTTATTTACTTACTTCATGTCTAACTTTTTGAGAAACTCCAACAAAAGTTTTTTCACAGCAGCGGCACTGTTTTATATTCCCACCAGCAAGGTACAGGGATCCAGTTTGTCCACATCCTTGCCACATATTTTCCTTTTTATTTTTTAAACTAATTTTTATTAGAGTATAGTTGCTTTATAGCGTTTGCTTGAATCAGCCGTACATGTACATCGATCTCCTCCTTTATGGATTTCCTTCCCATCTAGGTCACCATGGAGCCCTGAGTAGAGTTCCCTGTGCTGTGCTATATGTTCTAATTAATTATCTATTTTATGCATAGTATCAACCGTGTATGTCAATCCCAATCTCCCAATTCGTCCCATGCCACTTCCTACTTGGTGTCCATGTGTTTTTCTCTACGTCTGTGTCTCTATTTCTGCTTTGCAAATAGAGATAATGCCCATTCTGTGCATTATCCTTTCAATTTGTGGATAGTGTCCTTTGATTCACAAAATTTTTAGTTTTATTGAAGTCTGGTTTATCTGTTTTCTCTTTGGTTATTTACTTTAAGTGACATGTTTAACAAACCATTGTGCGTGCATGCTAAGTGGTGTCAGTTGTGTCTGACTCTTTGCCACCCTATGGACTGTAGCCCACCAGGCTCCTCTGTCCATGGGATTCTCCAGGCAAGATTACTCGAGTTGGTTGCCATGGCCCTTCCAGGGGATCTTCCGGACCCAGGGATCGAACCCACATCTCTTACATCTTCTGCATTGACAGGCAGGTTCTTTACCACTAGCACCACTTTTATCTAGTCTAGAGTCACAGAAATTTACTTCTATGTGTTCTTCAAAGGGTTTTATGGTTTTAATTTCACATGTAGGTCTGATGTATTTGAATTAATTTTTGTAAATGGTGTAAGGTAGGTGTCCAGTTTAAGTCTTTCGCATGTGGATATCCAGTTGTTCCAGCACCATTTGTTATAAGGTTTATTCTTTTTCTCAGTTATTTAGCATTCTAGTCATAAATCAACTGACCATGGATATATAGGTTTGCTTCTCGTTTGTAGTTTATTGATCTTTATGTCTATTTTTATGCCAGTTCTATATTGGCATAAAATTGGTATAGCTGTGCTTTAGTGAGTTTTGAAATCAGGCAGTGTGAATCCTCCTGTTCTTTTTCTCTAAGTGTTCTGAATATTCTGGTTTCTTCACATTTTCATGTGTATTTTTACATTAAAAGACATTGGAATTTTGATAGTTTGCCTCAGATCTGTAGATCAATTTGGAGAGCATTACTGCAAATAATATAATATATTCCAATCCATGAAACGTGAGGCATCTATTTAGTTGTTTTTTTTTTTAATTAGAGGATAATTGCCTTACAATATTTTGTTGGTTTCTGCCATATATATCAACATGAATTAGCCACGGGCATATATATATTAGGTGTTCTTTAATATCTTTCAACAAAGTTTTGTGGATTTTTAGTGTGCAATTATCAAGCTACTTGTGCTAAATTTATTCCTAAGTATTTTATTTTTATGCTGTTATAACAATTATTTTCTTAATTTAAATTTTGGAATGTTCACTATAAAGGTATAAAAATACAACTAATTTTTGTATATTGATCTTATATTCTGCAACTTCACTAAAACTGTCTCTATATTTATAAGGGATATTGGTTTACATATTTTTTCTGGCAATATCTTTTTCTGCTTTTGGTGCATGAATAATATTCAATACATAGTGTGAATTGGAAAGTGTTCCCTTCTATTTTTTGGGAAGAATTTAAGAAATATCGATGTTAATTTTTCATTAAATGTTTGGTAGAATTCACTGTAAAGACGTCTAGCTCTGGACTTTTCTTTGGGGGAAAATTTTTTTTTATTACTAATTCATTCTCTTCCATTGTTATATATACGCATAGATTAGATTTTTACTTCTTATGTTAGTATTGGTAGTTTGTGTATTTCTAAAACTTTTTTCTGTTTCATGTAGGCTACTTATGTTTTGGGCTTCCCAGATGGCTCAGTGGTAAAGAATCTGCCTGCCCAGCAGGAGATGCTGGTTCTATCCCTGGGTCAGGAAGATCCCCTAGAGAAGGAAATGGCAATCTACTCCAGTATTCTTGCCTGGGAAATCCCATGGCCAGAGGAGACTGGTGGGCTGCAGTCCATGAGGTTGTAAAAAGAGTTGAACATGACTTAGAGACTAAACAACAACAACTTATGTTTTATCTACGTTAATTATTCATATTCTTCTCTTTTAATCCTTTTTACTTCTAAAATATTAGTAGTAATGTCTTCACCAATTTTAATTATTTCAGTTTTCTCACTTTTTCCCTTGGTTGGTCTATCTAATTTTCTTGGTCTTTTCAAAGAACTAACTTTGGGGTTTCATTAATTTTTTTCTACTGTGTTTCTATATTCTGTTTCGTTGATTTCTGTACTAATTTTATTACTTTCTTCCTTTTGCTTTCTTTGGATTTACTTTTTTTTTAACTTAAAAATACATTTGTTACTTCACAGTGTCTGTGGGTCAGAAATTTGGGCATAGTCTAGCTGGGTTCTCTGCTCAGGGTCTCAGAAAGCTGTAAGCGGAGTGTTGACAGGGACTACAAACTCATCTAAGGCTCATTTATAGTCCCTTTCCAAACTCTTTAGTGATTGGAAATGTGAATTTCCTTGTAGTCATATGACTGAGATACCCATTTTCTTGTTAGCTATAGATCAGAACCACCCTCAGGTCCTAAAGTCTACTCTCTGATCCTTGGCATATGGGTCTTGTCTCAAAATGTGGCAAAATTTGCTCTTCTGTTTCTACAGCGGAAGTTTAGATTATTGATTTGAGATCTTTCATCTTTTGTAATGTAGATTTTTACAGGTGTAGATTTTCCTTTAAGAATAGCTTTAACTGCACCCCAGAAGTTTTGGTATGGTTGTGCTTTCACCTTTGTTTATTTCAGAGTATTTTCTAACTTCATTTGTGGTATCTTCTTTGACATGTTGGTCATTTGGGTATATGTCATTTAATTGTGTCACATATGTGTGAATATATGAGTTTGTTGCTAATTTCTAATTTCTTTCTGTAATGGTCAGAGAATGATTGCACTCCTTTTTAATATTTTTTTGAGACTCGTTTTATTGTTTAACATCTGGTTATCCTAGAGAATGTTTCAGGTGCTTAGAGAAGAATATTTTGTTCTGCTATTTATAAAATTTTTTAATTGAAGGATAATTGCTTTAAAATATAATGTTGGTTTCTGCCATACATCAACATCAATCAGCCATAAGTATATATATATGTCCTCTCCCTTTTGAACCTCCTCCTTCCTACCTCCCACCCTATCCCACCCTTTTAGGTTGTCACAGAGCTCTGGTTTGAGTTCCCTGAGTCATACAGAAAATTTCCACTGGCTATTTGATATATGGTAGTGTATATGTTGGAGAAGGTGATGGCACCCCACTCCAGTACTCCTGCCTGGAAAATCCCATGGATGCAGGAGCCTGGTAGGCTGCAGTCCATGGGGTCGCTAAGAGTCAGATACGACTGAGTGACTTCCTTTTCACTTTTCACTTTCATGCATTGGAGAAGGAAATGGCAACCCACTCCAGTGTTCTTGCCTGGAGAATCCCAGGGACGGGGCAGCCTGGTGGGCTGCCGTCTATGGGGTCGCACAGAGTCGGACGCAACTGAGCGACTTAGCAGTAGCAGTAGCAGCAGTGTATATGTTTCCATGCTACTCTCTCCATTCTCCTTTCCCAAGTCCAAAAGTCCACTCTCTATGTCTGCATGTTCTGCTATTTTTAAGTGGAGTGTTCTGTCCATATCTGTTAGGTCTAGTTGGTTTAAGTGCTGTTCTAGTCATCTCTTTCTTTGCTAATTCTCTGTCTAGTTGTTCTAATCATCCTTTAAAATGAGGCATTGAAGTTGCCAATTATTATCATTTAATTGTTTTTTTCTCCCTAAATTATGCTAGTTTTTGCCCTACTGTTAGGTGTTTATATGTTTATGATTGTTATATTTTCTTGGTGGATAGGCATTTTTATCATTAAAAAATATCCTTCTTTGTCTTTAGTAACAGTTTTTGTCTTAAACTTTTTTTCTGATATTAGTGTAGTCACTCAAACTCTTTTGGTTACTATGTGCATGGAATATGTATTTTCCAATCTTTTATTTTCATCCAGTTTGTATCTCTGAATCTACACTGTGTCTTTTGTGGATAGCATATAGTTTGATCATTTTTTTTTTTTTTTTGACGTTGTGCTCAGGAGATTAAACAATGCAGTTTGACTGTATCTTTCAATATATACTATATACATACATACATACATGGCAAGATAGATAAGGGGGAATACAACTGAATAAGAACTGATTGTTAACAGGGACCTGGAACAAGAGAATTTCTTTGAGTGGATGCTAGATAGAGTTCTGATCTTTCCTCCAGTTCATGGCAAAAGGCAGCTGGAGGATTATACAGTTTTCAATGTGTAACTGAAGGACTGGCAAGATCAAAAATGGAAAGTAGAACATGCTTGGGAAAGAACAATTGCCTCTGGACCATAAGCTCAGCAAATTCCAGGCTTAGTTTGATCATTTTAAAATACATTCTGCCAAGCTATGCTTTTTAATTAAAGAGTTTAATCTAGTTATATTTAATCAAATTATTGACTAGGCAGGATTTACGTCTGTATTGTATTGTTTTCCCTGTGTCTAATACATGCTATTCTTCCTTCTTCCTCCATAATGCCATCTTTTATGTTAAAAAATATTTCCTAGAATGCATTCCTTTGTCTCTTTTGCTATTTTGAGTTATTTTCTTAGAAGTTGCCCTAGGGATTAACATTCTCATTTCAACAGTCTAGTTCAAATCTACAGTTTAATTTCAATAGTATATGTTATGGATTGAATGAATATCTCCCCCAAATTAATATTTTGAAGGCCTAACCTGCAATACAACTGTACATGGAAAAAGGCCTCTAAGGAGGTAATCAAGGTTAAATAAGGGCATAAGAGTGGTTTCTTAATTTGATAGGATTGGTATCCTTAGAGGAAGAGACAGCAGAGGGCTCTCTCCTTGTGTGCACAGAGTAAAGGACATGAGATGACACAGTGAGAGGCCAGCTGTCTACACGGCAGGAAGAGAAGCTTCACCAGAGACCAATTCTGACACCACCTTGATCTTGGAATTCCAGCCTTTAAACTATAAGAAAATAAATTTCTGTTGTTTAAGGCACCTAACCTAGTCTGTGATAATCTGTTATGGAAGCCTAAACAGACTAATACAGTTTACAAAAACTCGGCTCCTGTATAGCTCCATTCCTAGCTCCTCCTTATGCTGTTATTTTACTCTTACACAATCTTTATACTGTGTGCCTATAAACACAGATTTATAATTATTGCCCTATGCAGTTGTCTTTTCAGTTAGATAGGAGTTACAAACCAATACATTTATATTGTCTTTTGTTTATTCGTGTGAATCTGAATTACATCTAAGATTCTTTCATTTCACCCTGAGAGATTTCATTTAATATTTCTTGATGAAAGATCTAGCAAAAAATTCTAGATTATCTTGGAATCTCTTAATTTCTCCCTCTTTTCTGAGGAATGATTTTTCTGGCTGTAGGTTCATGGTTGACAGGTTTTTTGTTTGTTTTTCTTTCATCATCTTGAATATACTATTCCACTGCCTTCTGGCCACCATGATTTCTGATGAGAAATCAACTGTGAATCTTATTAAGTCTTCCTTGTAAGCAATGAGTCACTTCTTTCTTGCTGCTTTCAAGAGTTCTTCCTTTCTTCCTTCCTTTTTACTATCAACAATATAATGCAGAGAAGGCAATGGCAACCCACTCCAGTACTCTTGCCTGGAAAATCCCATGGATGGAGGGACCTGGTGGGCTGTAGTCCGTGGGGTCGCTAGGAGTCGGACACGACTGAGCGACTTCACTTTCACTTTTCACTTTCATGCATTGGAGAAGGAAATGGCAGCCCACTCCAGTGTTCTTGCCTGGAGAATCCCAGGGACAGGGGAGCCTGGTGGGCTGCCGTCTATGGGGTTGCACAGAGTCGGACACGACTGAAGCGACTTAGCAGCATATGATAATGATATGTCTAGATGTGGTTCTTTTTGAATTTATCCTAGTAAAAGTTTGTTGAATTTCCTAGATGTGTAGATTAATGATTTTCATCCAGTTTGGGAAGTTTTTAATCATATTTCTTTAATTGTCTTCTGTTCCTTTCTTCTTTCTTCCTTCTTTTGCAGTTCCCATTATTCATGTTAGTCTTAATGATGTCCCAAAGGCCTCTAAGACTGTGTGGTTTTTCTTGATTCTTCCTCTTCCCCATTTCCTCAGATTGGAAAACTTCAGTTGATTTATCTTCAAGTTCACTAATTCTTCTGCTGGCGCAAATCTGTTTAGTGTTTCCATTGAATTTTACTTTCAACTGTTGTATTTTCAACTCCAAAATTGTTATTTGGTTCTTTCTAAATAATTTCTATCTCTTTATTAACATTCTCTATTTGGTAAAACATAATCTCATTTTTTCCTTCCATCCTTTAGACATTTTTCTTTTTTTTTTTTAGTTCTTTGAACATTTTAAAAATGGCTGTTTTAAGATCTATGTCTGCTAAATTCAATTTCTGGACCTCCTCAGCAGTTTCTATTGTCTGTTTTTTCCCCTGGATATGAACCATACTTACTTGTTTCTTTCCATGTTTCATAAATTTTTATTGAAAACTGGACATTTTTGAATAATAGAATATGGCAACTCTCGAAATCAGATTTTCCTCTTTGTTCAGGGCTTTTTGTTTTTGCTTGTTGTAGTTGCTTGTTTATATACTGTTCTGAACTAATTTTATAAATTCTTGATTTTAATGAAGTCCACTTAATCAATTTTTTACTTTATGGATGATGCATTTGGTGTCATATATAACAAATCTTTGCCTAATCCAGTGTTCTATTTTCTTTAGACTTTTTATAGTTTTGGGCTCTTACAGCTTTTCAAAAATGATTTTAGATTTTTATCTCGGTCTATGATCCATTTGATTTAATTTTTGTAAATACAATGTACGAATTGAAGGTTTGTTTCTTTGCTTGCTTGCATAGGAATATCTGATTCTTCCAGAACCTTTGTTGGAAAGACTGTTATTTTTCTACTGACTTGCCTTGCACCTTTATCTAAATTCAGTTGACCAATGTAGGCATTTCAGAACTCCATCTTTTATTCCATTTATCTATTTTTAGGCTATCTTTGTAGCAAAACCTTGTTTTGACTCTTGTCAATTCAATTGTGAACTCAGGTCATGTAAGTCTTCCCGCTTTATGCCTTCTTAAAGTTATGCTATTTTAAAGTTTTCATGGCTATTCCAAGTTACTTTATATTACCAAACAAATTTCAGAATCCATTAAAAATACCTATGAATTATGTATTTTATTAGTATTTCATTGTATATATACACAGTTCAATTTTGGGAGAATTAATTTCTTAACAATATTGATTGTCCTAATCTATGAAGACAGTCTATTTCAGTTATTTTCTAAATTTTGATGTGTGTTTATAGCCTAGAGTGTGATCTGTTTTGGTGACTGTTTGATGTATTCTTTAAAAAGAATGAGTATTCTGTTGTTTGGGTAAAATATTCTCTATATATATCATCTAGGTCAAGTCAGTAGTTCAGGTTTCATATTTCCTCACTGATTTTCCTTCTGCATACTTATGAGAGAGGAGTATTGATTTCTCCAAATATAGCTGTGGATTTGTCTATTTCTCCTCTTAGTACTATCATTTTTTGTTGTGTTTTCTGCAGTATTCTTTTAAAATAGTATTACATTAATACCATGTAATGTCTCTTTATTGCTAATAATAGTACTTGTTCTGAAGTCTACTTTGTCTCTTGTATTAATAAAGGCATTCTAGCTATTAAAAAACTGTTTAAATTAGTAATTTCATGAACTATGACTTCCATCCTTTTGCTTTTAACCTAAGTTTTTATATTTTAAAAAAGGTTTCTTGTAAATAACATATAGTTGAGTCTCATGTTTTTAGCCAATAAGGCAATCAATGTCTCTTAATTGAAGTGATTAGAACATTGATATTTATTTGCCGCTATGACTCAGTTTAAGTGTAAAACCTTGCAAATTTCTATCTGTTGCCCATAGTTTTTTGTTTCCTTTTCTTTTTTTTTGCCTGCCTTTTCATTAGTTGAGTTTGATTCTGTTTTATCTCCATTATTAGCTTATTAGTCATGGCTCATTTTTAGAAAAAGAAAATTAGTGATTGCTTTAGAGAAGTGGTTCTCAACGGGGGAAATTCTGCCTTCTACAGGACATTTGGCAGTCTTTGAACACATTTTTAATCATCACAACTGTGAGGGTTCTTATGGCATTTAGTGGGCAGAGGTCCAGAGTGCATCTTAACATCCTACAATACACAGGGCGGCCCTTCACAGCAAAGAATCATCTGGCACCCCAAGTAAGCAGTATCTAGGTTGAGAAATGTTGTTCTAGGATATACAGTACACATATTTAAAGTACAACAGTCTATCTTCAAATAATAATTGACCACTTCAGGTATAATTTAAGACTCCTGCAGTGATTTACTTCAACTTTCTTCTTTCCATCCTTGATGTTATTGTGCATGACTCCATTTTCAATGTCTGACTTGACAACTTTCAAGCCTACCACTTCTCTTTCTCTTTATGCCCCACCCTGGGTGTGTTGATGAGATAATTTTGAAATTTTTGGCATCAGTGGGAATTTCAAACTATGCAAGCCTTGGTCCCTTTATAGAAATTCCCACCTCAATCCCATCCCCTAAACATCATAGAATCTCTGCAGGTCTCTTTTCCTTCACTTTCCTGAACCAATTCAGATTGCTTCGGGAGTCCTGCATGACCTCCTTGATGGACTTTTAATACATTCACAATAGACTTTTTCAAGCCCTCTCAGTGTGTAACAGGTGCCACTGTCATTGGACTCAACATCCAAACCAACTTTTGCATGTGTACTGCTCTATCTCTTGACAATGAGTCATGTTTTCCTTGTTATTTGTCTCATAGTTATTTATTGAATGCCAGATGTTGCATGTAGAAGAACAGTAAATATAGAGGTAAATAGCATTCATGTCCAGAAATCATCATGTTGCTCCTGTCAGGTCATTTGTGTGTGTCTATAGAGGTGTTTTATTTCAATGCCATCAGTAATTGGACTGAGTTTGTATTTTACTGTTGCTAGCAGAATCTGCAACAGATGATAGGCTTCACATTCCCCTGGTTACGGGCTTCTTTTGTCTTGTGGGACCTGCAGGTGAGTTCTTCTCCTAGGTTTCAACCATCCTTGTGTCTACGCTTTAGAGGAGATCTCTGTCCATGTTATTTCACTATCTTCAGGGTAAACTTTTTGTCTTACTGCTAGCTCATGTTGGGGTAAGGTGTTGGTTGTCAGTTCTAGTTCTGACTGTTCTGTCAGTCTTGTTTATCTATGAATACATGATTTGACTCTCCTTAAATGGTGAAGCAGCCATGAAATTAAAAGACGCTTACTCATTGGAAGGAAAGTTATGACCAGCCTAGATAGCATATTCAAAAGCAGAGACATTACTTTGCCAACAAAGGTCCGTCTAGTCAAGGCTATGGTTTTTCCAGTGGTCATGTATGGATGTGAGAGTTGCACTGTGAAGAAAGCTGAATGCTGAAGAATTGATGCTTTTGAACTGTGGTGTTGGAGAAGACTCTTGAGAGTCCCTTGGACTGGGAGGAGATCCAACCAGTCCATTCTAAAGGAGATCAGTCCTAGGTATTCATTGGAAGGACTGATGCTAAAGCTGAAACTCCAGTACTTTGGCCACCTGATGCGAAGAGTTGACTCATTGGAAAAGACTCTGATGCTGGGAGGGATTGGGGGCAGGAGGAGAAGGGGACAACAGAGGATGAGATGGCTGGATGGCATCACCAACTCGATAGATGTGAGTTTGAGTGAACTCTGGGGGTTGGTGATGGACAGGGAGGCCTGGCGTGCTGCGATTCATGGGGTCGCAAAGAGTTGGACACGACTGAGAGACTGAACTGAAACTTACTAAGATGAGAAAGTAAGTCAAGGAATTTTTTAATATTGAAAAAATTTCACATTCCTTTAGTAAACCCCACTCAGTCATTGACACTATTTTAAAATATTTCCACCAGCTTCTTACAAATATTTTAGTTAGAATATTTGAAAAAATATTTATAAAGGATATTGATTTGTAACTTTTCAATGCAGTATTTGCTTGAAAAATATTTTGAAATTTAGTGTTCAGCTTTTTAAGTTAACTTGCAAAATTTCCTACTTTTCCCATTCTTTGGAATAGTTTAACATTGAAATTACATGCTTTTTAAAGTTTTGACAGCATTCTTCTATAAAACACACTATGCCTGGTACTTTTTTTTATGGGTACATCTTCTAGGGGACATTGATTCACTTAGATTTTTTATTTCTTCTAGGGTCAGGATTGGCAAATCATAGTTTGCTAAAACTAACACATAAAATTGAACAAAGTCCTTTCTTAAGAGTACTTTAATTCTTAATGCTTATATAATTTTTTGTTTGTTTTTAAATTTGCACTTTCTCCCTGTTTTCACTGATAAGTTAAATTGTATTTTAATTTTTTAGTGAAAGTGCTAACTTTTTAAGATATTAATTTGTTTTTCTGTTTTCTAACCCCTTAATATCTGATTTTATCTTTAAAATTCCATCCTTCTGCTTAACGTAAGCTTCACATAAGCTTACTTTGTGGTGTTTAATGTGCTTTAACACATTTCATTTTTATGTTTTATGAACTATATCTCCTATAGCATTCATCCTTCAACATGCTTCTTATAACTTTGATTTTGTGTGATGAAAATTTTCCCTTTACTATATTCTTAAGTTCTGCTACCTCATATTTCATCTCCTCCTGTCATCTCTTCTCTGGATTCTTGTATTTTGCCTTGGATCTCCTTTTTAAAGACAATAGTTCTTTTAAGTTGTTTCATCACTTTCAATTTGTGGTCACATGTTTCATCTGCTCTGTTGCAGCATTGGCTGATGAGTATTCTTGGTCTGTTGGTAAAGTTTTTGTTTTTAAGATAGATGATACATCTTAAATTTATTTTTGTGTGTAGTATAAGGTAGAGTTCCTGTATTATGTTTATTTTGGGCATATAGTTATCCAGTTTTAACAGAAAAATTTGTTGAAAGGATTTTTCATTCCCCCTTTGAATTGCCTTAGCACTACTGTCAAAAATAATTGACTGTATATATATATATGAGTCTCTTTTAGGACCGTATTCTGTTCCATTGGTTTCTGTGCTCATTATTTGTTTCATTTAGTTGCTCAGTTGTGTCCGACTCTTTGTGACCCCATGGACTATACAGTCACTGGAATTCTACAGGCTGGAATACTGAAGTGGGTCGCCATTCCCTTCTCCAGGGGATCTTCCCAATCCAGGTCTCCCACACTGCGCCTTCTTTACCAGCTGAGTGACAAGGGGAGCAGTAAGAAGTTCAGTAGTAAATCTTAAATCAAATAGTGTAATCCTCTAGACTTTTCCTTCTTCTTGAGATTGGCTTGTCTGTTCTTGGTTCTTTGCATTTCTATCTTAATTTTAGAATCAACTTGTTTATTTCAATCACAGATACTGCTGGGATTTTTATTGAGATTGTGTTTGATTAATAGCTCAATTTGAGAAGACCAGCAAATTTGAGTTTTCCAATTCACAAACATGGCATATCTTTCCATTATACATAATTGTGTTTTTTTATAATAGGTTTATGTTTTTGTGGGTAAACTTTGGTATTTTGCACATAGATTTTTATTATGGCATCATTCTATCAGCAGTCTTCCAGTTTCTTTGTTATTATTTATATTGAATGAGTTGGATTTTCCTAGACCTGCTCTTTGAAAGAAGTTCCTATAGAAGGAAAGATAATATGGGAGCCTTATAACTGATACAGAAACAGATTGGTTTCTACAAATAAGACTGATTGTTTATTTCTTTATATGTAAGTAGACTTTTCTGTTTAGTTTGTTTGTATTTTACTTATATATTGACTTCTGTCACCAAGGCACCCCACCCTAGTTTCTCACCCCATTTGGCTAAAAAAATGGATTAGGTCTCTCCCCTTTAAGAAGATATTTTCACTACCTTTTTTTCATAAGGTTTTTCATTCCTGGGTTACTCTTTCTATGCTTTTTTTCCCACCCCCCCCCCCAACCCCACCCCATGGCTTCATTGCAACATTAGCACCTGTTGGCAGCAGTCCCTGCACAATGTTTCTGATCTATACATTATACTTTAATAGAGTTGCCTTTACATGGATTTTCAGAGTTTTTCTTTTTTGTTTCATAAGACTTCTAGGGCAAAGCAGGGGGAAGAGTTACTGAGTTATGTAGCCATGTTAATGTGAGAGGCCCAAATTTTAGTTTTTGAAAATGACATTTAAAACAATATATCAAACTTCCTAAACAAACTTATAAAGGAAATTCACTTTGTAATAAAATTAGAAACTATCTCATAATGCGCTCAATGTAGAAGGCAGGAATTCTGTTTCTAACCAAGAGATACTCTTTTCCCAACTACATTTTTGTGGCTATAAAGGCCTATATTATTATAAAGGATCAAAACTGAATTAATCTGAGCAATCCACTAAAGCAAAACTCCTTCAGTATTTTAATTTTTCTAAGATTCTTTTAGCCTCTAGTCTCTTAGATTCATAGGATTTTAGAATTTTAGAGCTTGTAGAGATATTAGAGTTAATTTTGTGGGAAATTGAAATAAAGGACCTTGATGTAGAAACCACTGCTGAGTGGCAGAACCATAGCATTTGTGTAACCCAACTCTCTGCCATTGATTCTTATGTTGGTATCTGCAGGCCTTTTTATTACTTGTTTCTGGTGAATTTATCCCTTCAAAGTTACTTCTAATAAATTATTAAAGATAATTTTCTTTAATGTAGATGTGAGAAAACAGGTTTGAGTTGGATAAATCTGTATACTTCTGTTAATAACAGAACTAGGTCTAGAAGATTCACTAAAGAAGAAATTTTCAATGATTCAAAGATGCATTAGAATAATCCATAGAAACCCCTATTTCCTCCTAGTGTATACATTTATTTCTTTTGTGGGAAGGTTGTTTCAAATAGCTGCGATTGCTTTAATTTTGAAACCCTAAGAATCAAGAATGTGAGTGTGCAGTACATTAGGCATTAACCAACAAGCTAGCTCATTGGTAACTGTTCCATGAATGCTTTCTAATGGTTTTTTACCATCAACAGATCATGTTGAGAGTAGTGCTTGCTTTGGTGCTCCACCTTCCTTTTCTTCTTTCCTGACTTTCCTTCCCACCTTCTTCGGGTATCCAGCTTCACATGAGACCAGGAGCAGCTGATGCTCCCTAAAGCAGTGGCATGCCAAGACTGTGGGAGGCAAGACAAGGTAAGAGACATCACGTAAGGATGCGGCAGGAGTAGGCAAGACGGAGGGGGTCATCGGAACTGGAAGTTAAGAGAAACCTAGGGATACAGTAACAAGAGATTCCCAGATCACATACATTCTGTCTGTGATCCAAGCCTGGGAAGATAAGAACTCAAGCAGAGAGCAAGCACAGCAAACCCAAAGCCCAAGATGCTTGAAAACATGCTTGAAACTGTGGTCAATACCAGTCTCAAGGAGAAACTAGCTTAGGGCCTGTGGGTACAAAGCCACCATTTCGCACAACTCAGGGGAGCATCATTCTTTGTTTTGGCTGTGCTGGGTCTCTGCTGTGGCACATGGGTTCTTTGTTGCTGCATGTGGGCTTTCTCTATTTGCAGCGAGCAGGGGACACTCTCTTTTTGCAGTGCATGGGCTTCTCACTGCAGCAGTTTCTCTTGTTGCAGAGTACAGCCTCTAGGACGCGTGGGCTCAGTAGTTGATTGTGATGCATGGCCTTAGTTGACCTGTAGCATTTAGGATCTTAGTTTCCAGACCAGTGATAGAACCTGTATCCCCTGCATTGACAGGTGGATTCTTAAGCACCGGACCACCAGGGAAATCCCATCATTCTTATTCCCTACTGTGAAGAGAAGGTCAGCAACATTAGGGAACTGGCTAATATCTTTAAAGGATTCAGGATGAAAGATGGGATCTTTCTCCCTGACCTCTTTCCCTCTGACATGTACTATCAAATATACTCTGGGGAGAAATCCTGAAATTCGCTAAGTTTCTGTCTCCCGAGGACAGTGTGGACTGAAGTCAAAGTAATAAGCTAAAGAGCTTAACCTTCACCTAACGGAAGCATTGTGGGCAGGGGGTGACCTGGACCATTTCCGGGCTCCCTGACACTGCTGAGTGAGTGTCCTGCTGCCTGGGAGCCTCTGTACCAAGTCTGGTAATTGTAGAGTCTTTGGGAGGGCACCCCCTTCCCAGTGCCTCAGTTCAATACACACGCCTTTAATTTGGTGTTTTTTAATTCAGCTCCAAGGCTGTCGTCAGCCATTTCTCCCTCGTTCCTTTAACACTGACCACCTTGTTCCCTTTTATACCCTGAACAGAGCCAGGCAGTGTGCATTGAAATCCAACATCCTTTGTGTTGTTTGAGAAATCTGAGGCTGACATCTCCGGGGCTTTTTTGTTTCTCTTGCTTCTCTCTGCCATGACCTGCCAACTCCTTTTGGCTCTCCTGGGCTTTCGTCCTATCGATTGCTACCCTTCTCTTTGTTTGTGGGATGGTAAGGATGAACCCTGCCGCACAATGACACTGGCTTTGGACATGGTCAGGTCAGCCTCCAACCCAGGCATGTAGGTCCAAGGTATTTCACCAGACCAGGGTTGTTGTTGCATCGCCAGCCTATAAAGGAGCCAATTGATTTTTTTTTTTTTTCCCAGACTGCTATTCTGAATTCACAAGGTCTTTTCTGGGATTTCATTCTGCTGCTTTAAATGCTCTTTTTTCTGCTGCTTTCCCATCTTAGACCTTGTGGCCCTCAGGTACCTGGTTTGCTAATTACCCCCATCGCTGGCACCTGACAGCAGGTGGCTGCAGTTCTGTTAATTATGTCCCCAGGCTTAGGAATTCTCTTGTAATGACATCCAATCATCTACCTCTGACTCGTGGGTGGAAAGCAGGTTGCAGGCATGCTTCTTTTCCCCTGAGCTCTTAAAATCTCTTCTTCCGGCATAGCACCTTAAGATTCATATGCCATGCCTTGAAGGTATGTGATAGAGTAGCCGACTCTGTGCCTTTTATAGCGTCCGGTTTGGCACAGGTATCGAAGGATCAAGCGCAGGGAGATTCGAGGACCGGCCAGCACCAAATCGATTTACCGGCCACACACTCCCGCTGAGAACATGTTACCAGAGGCTGCTGGGCGGACCTGTTGTAGATTAAGGCCCTTCTCTTGTCTCCTTCCATCCCATGACCCCAGTGTAAACTGTCCTTTAGCCCAGAAATTACAGTTTTCCATAAAGAGTGAAATAAAGGTTAAAGAAAGCCGTGATCAATTCCTTCCTATGGAAATGAAAAAGACTGTGGTGTACGATATAAGAGGCCTGGGTTTCCAGAGAACTAGATTTGAATCAGTTATAATATTCATTCTATGAGGGACTGGTCTTCTGTTTTTCATCCACAAAATGGGGGAAATATTTAATATCTAGTCCTTCTTTGCAAGTGAAGTTTGAAGTGAGGCCAAGAGAATTCGTGTGCAATATTTCCAGAGGGTTTGGTTTGCCATAGAGACAGATGTTGTTTTGTATATATGTAAACACAAAGATATGTAAATATATAGACAGTTTCTCATTGATTATTTCAAGATACTGGAAGACATGAATTGTGGGTAAGGAGAACTGTTGAGCAGGGAGTTTTAGTCAATTTGTAGGTACTTTAAAGCAATTGTGATAGATGTGGGGAAAAAAATCGATGGAGAACCATCAAGAGGGACTTCACTGTAAATTCAATATCCTAACAGCCTGACTAGTCATCAGAAATACTACCTATCAGTAACTGGGCAAATTAAAAGGGGCAAATAAAACCTTTGCATATAAGTCATAAAAATAAAAGAAAACATGCACTTTGCTTCACAAATGATGAGGAAAGCTTGCGGGGAGGGGGCAGGCAACAGACAAAATCAGTTCTGGTTCTAGTCTACAATTATTGGTTTGGCCAAAAAGTTCTTGCAGGTTTTCTATAAGATGCTTTGGAAAAACCCAAACTTTTGGCCAACTGATACAATCACAATTTCCATTTGCATAAAAGATTTTATTGCAATTCACTTGCATAAATAAGAAAGCCAGGTCAGGTTCCCTTTTTATATAAGAGGAAGCTGGCTCAGAGGGTTCACTCAGAATCACAGGATGTACACACAGGAAGTTCAGACTTAATCCCAGGTCATTCTTTCTGACGTAGGGTGCTTTCCCCTTGCCCACCCTTGCTGTGGGAATTAGGTGTTTTCTTTGAGCCTCAGTTCTGTCCTTATACAGTGTTCTCTGTCTTCAGAAAATCTTTTTCTCATTGGCCTTTCTTTAAGGACTTGGTAAAGTAGGCTCACTTAATGCCTATTCTTTAGAAATAAGACCTTCCTCTTGAGTCATCAAATGTTCAGGGCAGGAAGACTGCCCTGAACATCCTGATGTACCATTTGGCCCCTGGTGGGTCTCCAATCCTCTCTTCAGCTGCTGCTACCTGAGACACCTTCCTGGAATTTCTGGTCATTGCTCAGTCAAAGGTAAGCCCACAGAAAGAGGGTGATAACAAGTAACTTCCCAGGTGGCGCTAGTAGTAAAGAACCCACCTGCCAAGGCAGGAGACTCAAGAGATGTGGGTTTGATCCCTGGGTTGGGAAGATCTCCTGGAGGAGGAAATGGCAACTCCCTCCTGCATTCTTGCCTGGAAAATTCTATGGACAGAGGAGTCTGATGGGCTACAGTCTCTAGGGTCACAAAAGAGTCAAACACTACTGTGCACACGCGTACACACACACAACAAATAACTTGAGAAGATGCATTAAATAGAGACATCCTACAATTCCTGGCAACTCTGTACTCCTTGCTTCTAACTACAGACCAGCCCTGCTTTCAAATAATTTCTATTTTCTTGCTCAGCTCACAGACTTTTTGCCATCATTCACATCTACACTGATAAAATAACTCTCAAGAGGGATTTTTAATTTGTGCTCCTTGTGGCCAGGTCTCCTCTTTCATGCTTCCATCTCTACTTATTTGACTCTTTGCTCTATTTCTTTCTCTCAGGTTGTTGGAAATCCTCTCAATCAATGAATTATCCACCTTCTACTTGCCAATATATTTGGGAGCTTTGTGCTCTCCAACAGATCAGAGACAGACATGAAGGATGCTGTTAAATGTGCAGGCCAGTAAATACACCTATATGACGACCTTTGGGTCCATTCACTGTGCTACGGTTAGATATAGGGAACAGTTGTCCCCATGTTAGGTTCCTTCCATCCCATACCCATCATAATTTTTCCTGACCCCCTTGGAGACTGAGGAAAGGTGGCAGTGGTAAGGATTTATTGCTCTTCCTTGATATGTGTGAATAAATTGCACCATTCCAACAAGATCTGGACTCATACAACAGACTCTCCCTGCCGGCTTGGCTGTGTTCTCTGTTCTGCAGACAACAAAAGATGACAGGTTGTAAGTTTCAGCATCAGAAGAGAGCAACTGGCTTCCGTTGGCAACCTCACTTGTTAACTGGCAGCTCCGAGAAACAAGATTCCCTGGGTCATCTAAGGACAGGCAGCAGCTGATGAGTTTCAGAAGCGGCAGCAAAGAAAGGGTTGATGGCAGTTCTATAGCCCTGCAGCACCTTAGTCTCCCTCACCCTCTGCCCTTTCTCCTCTCTAGAGCTCTCATCCCTTCTCTCAGCAGCACCCTGGTTAGAAGGATCGGATTGTAAGAAATAGAATAAAAAGCACTCCCATTTCCTGAATAGGTTGGCTGCATGGAAAGGAACCCAGCCCAGCCTTTGTGACTACATAAGTTACCTGCCCAGTAAATGCCTTTCTATCTTCTGCAACAAACCTAGCCGGCTTGGGAGCATCTGTTCCTGGTAAGGAATAAAGTATACCTCTCTGATTTTTTTTGGTGGAAGACTCCCAAATACTTAATTTTAATTCAGTAGGTATACCTGTGGCTAATTCATGTTGATATATGGAAAAACCATCACAATATTGTAAAGTAATTATCCTCTAATTAAATAAATTAATAGAAAATTTAAAAAAAGAAAAATATTAGAAGCCTAGCTAGGTCACAAATTATCTTTAATAAATGTTTTGTTCCCAAAGCACTTCGACAATAAATAAACTCTACCTCAAAAAAAAAAAAAAAAAAAAACAGAAAAGAAAAGAAAGCCAGGAAAAAAAAAAAAAAAGACTGGATGGACCCATGTTAATGGTAGCCAGACTTTTAGATTTCGCTTAAAACCAAAATGATATTTTTTTTAAAAAATGCATTCCGTAAAGAGGGTCAGCTTTTTATTTGCCAGGTAAAGGCCCTCCTTTATGACTGCTGTCACATCAATACATAAAGGTAATTTTAAAACCAATAGCTCTGGAAAGAAGATAGTCTTAAAAAAACAAACCAAGAAGAACTTCCAAAGAAATAAAAGTCAGCAGCCTTATACCAACTTCAACAGACAAACAAAAACTAACACCGTTCATTTGGGAATGATTCTAGATCTGCAGAAACGTTGCAGAGGCGATACAGAGCTCCCATAAACCCTCACTCAGGTTCCAGATCAGATGTGATACTCAGCCACACTTAAACTATTGTAGCAGCATTTCTCCTCACAGCGTAAGTCCTCCACTCCCATGTGGTGCCTCAGCCCCGACTTGGGTGCCAGGCTAAGCCTGACCAGCATAGCAGGGATTTGCACAGACCCAGCCATGTATTCTGGCAGCTCCAAGAAATGAGTTGACCTCGTGGGCAGCCAAGCCAGCCCTTGGGTCCCAGATCTGAGCCAATGACACACTGAATGTCTGCCTCATTCACAGGAGCAGTGTCCCTTTAAGCTTCCATCAGAATCCCTGAGTCAGGAACCGTCTACTTTCCTCCCAGCTTAGGGAATAACTCAGTCACTTGCTCTTAACTTTTGCCTGTCTCATCTCTAGCTCCCAGGGGCTGTGCCCTGCTCCTGCCTTTATTTATCCTGATACTGTCTATGGACCTGGATCACTACTAAAGATCAGGTCTCCTGGTATCACACTTTTTACATTTTGTGTCCTGGCTGTTAGACTAAGCTTTCTTTTGACCCCTACTTTCTTGAATGAACTAGTATAGGCCCATGTCCACATGCTTCTGGGACTTCTTGAAATCTGCTGAAACTGACCAGGCCACGCTTGATTACATCATGAGTTATGATAATATTTAACTTTATTCAGCCATTTTTATGCAAACATTTACAACCTGTCACTTTTTAGGCTCCATTATGAAGGTTTATAGAGATGAATAATAAAGCCATTCTTTCAGAGAACTCACAATCTAGCAGAAGGTATAGGCGAGAAAAGTGAGGATTTCCATATGACAGTCATTAGTATGAGAAAGCCAGTGCAGGGTAAGTGACTAGGTAAGACTCAATCCCGTATGAAGGAACACACAAAATAGCAGGTTTGAAGAGAACAAAAAACAGTTTGGGGGCTCCCCTGGTGGCTCAGTGGTAAAGAATTCGCCTGCTAATGCAGGAGAGATGGGTTCAATCCCTGATCGGAGAAGATCCCACATGCTGTGGAGCAGCTAAGCCCATGCACCACCACAACTATAGAGCCTGTGTTCTAGAGCCTGGAAACTGCAGCTACCGAGCCTGAGTGCCGCAACTCCTGCAGCCGGTGCTCCCTAGAGCCTGTGCTCCACAAGAGAAACCACTGCAGTGAAAAGCCCGTGCACTGCAGCTAGAGAGCAGCCCCCACTTGCCACGACTGGAGAAAAGCCTGCACAGCAATGAAGACACAGCATAGCCAAAAATAAACAAATAGATACTATTTTAAGAAGTGTCATTTGGGATATATTATATTTGAAATAAAAACAGGACACCCAGATGAAGGTGTCCATTATGCATCGGAAAGAGAAGCCTGGGCAGAGCTGAGACATGTAGGCTGAACTTTTGCTGGTTTGTCATAATACAAAGGCAAACTGAATTCTAAGGCCACTCAGATATCATGGATAGAAGGAAAACAGGGCTTAAAAAAGGGGACCTGGAAGAAATCAGCACTTAAGGGGTACAAAGGACAATATCAAGCAATTTCAAAAAGTACCCTTCCAATGCAAAGCATGGGGGAAGAGGTGTTTATTCACATCCTCTCTTCCTGCACCTTAGCTCTCTCCATGTTGTAAAATCTGCCCAGGCAGGCAGCCATTGGGTATCACTCTCTGCTGTTGCTGAAACAAAGAGCAGGAAAGCCCAGCTTCATGGCCTCTGCTATGAAGGCATCAGAATACTCATTCTCCTCCAGGTTGTTCTGGATATTGGCGAAGTTCAAGGAGAAGCCAGGCATGTCCACAGTCCCATTAGATTTCACTATCCTTGTCCATAATATGGAGATAAGATATGGGTCATTCAAAGGTTGCTAGATAGCTCAGTTGGTAAAGAATCTGCCTGCAATGCAGGAGACCCTGGTTTGATTCCTGGGTTGGGAAGATCCCCTGGAGAAGGGATAGACTACCCACTCCAGTATTTTGGGACTTCCCTTGTGGCTCAGCTGGTAAAGAATCTGCCTGCAATATGGGAGACCTGGGTTCAATCCCTGGGTTGGGAAGATCCTCTAGAGAAGAGAAAGGCTACCACTCCAGTATTCTGGCCTGGAGAATTCCATGGACTGTATAGTCCATGGGGTCACAAAGAGTCGGACACGACTGAGCAACTTTTACTTTCATTCAGTGGCATTCTGAGAAAGGCATTCTGTGCTCCTGAGACAGAGGTTCCCTGAGTATCAACAAAGAGTGATTGGAACTGGTAAATGTTCAGGTTCCCAAACAGCTTCCTAATAAGGACCCCCAAAGAGCCTAATGCATAAAGGATAAACTCTGTACTTGGAAACTAGAGACACTGGTATATGAAATCTCTATCCAGCAAGAAAAAAAAAAATGAAAACATGCAATTTAGTGATGATGCCCAGAAGTATAACAAACACATTGAAGTATCCAGCTTATTCCTTGTGTTGAATGAACTGATCAATGATTGATAATGAACATTGTTTTCAAGCTCCAGAATATGCACCAGATACCCAACAGCAGTACTGTTATTGTACTGTGGATGCTGTTGGCTCCCTGTTTTCAAAGCAAGTCTGAAACACATACATGAACCTTAGTTGTTTCTCTGGGAAATTTGAGAACACAATGTGGGTTCCGCTTGGATCTCCTATCTGCATGTAGACCTTTCTTTAAAATCTCTTAAGTCTTCAGCAGCAGATTAGTTGTTCTCACTGGGCTCTCAGGCCACTTCTTTCCATCCAACCTAAAGGAGGTTCTCATAGAGGCATTTTTAAGTGGCACAGATGAATTAATGTCGAACATGACTTCACAACTGAACAACAACAACCAGGGTATCTAAAGACGAATAGTGAAGACTACCCTTATCCTGCTAATTAGAGAAGACCAGAGCCTTGATAAGGCACCCTGTGTCTATGTGACCAGATATATGGAAAAGGTTCACCTAGAGACAAAATACAGGAACCAATTCCTGCTGGCAGTGGGACTCACTGATGCTGTGGTTGTGGGGAGAAGGCTGGAAACTGGAGGAAAGTCTGAGAACTGTATGTAAGAATATCCTTTCTGGAGTGCAAACTTGTTCATACCAGTCTTATGAGCTGCCACAATTATTTGCCCTAAAATGTTTCTGCAATTTTATACCCTGAGAATAAGGAAAGAAAATTCATTATTTAATTTGATCTTCTTAGCATTCCTATAAGGAACAGATATCGACATGCCTAATTTTTGGAAGGGGAAGCAGAAACTAGATTTATTTATCCAACAAATATCTACTGAATGCCATTAAGTACCAACATCTGCTATGTGATGAGTATAAGATCTGATCTTTGCTCTTACACAGATTGCAAATTGAGAGAGGAAGTAAGCTGCTGCTGCTGTTGTGTCCGACTCTGTGCGACCCCATAGACGGAAGCCCACCAGGCTCCCCCGTCCCTGAGATTCTCCAGGCAAGAACGAGGAGTGGGTTGCCATTTCCCTCTCCAATGCACAAAAGTGAAAATTGAAAGTGAAGTCGTTCAGTCGTGTCTGACTCTTGGCGACCCCATGGACTGCAGCCCACCAGGCTCCTCCGTCCATGGGATTTTCCAGGCAAGAGTACTGGAGTGGGGTGCCATTGCCTTCTCCAAGAAGTAAGCAGGTAAATACAATTTCAAATTTTTAACCATGCGAAAGGATAATGGATACCGTAGATTCTATTGTTTGCTTTTTCCAATTTTTTTGCTGCCCATCTTTCATGTGTCATTTCCTAAGGGGCACCTCTCTGATGCTTTCCCTGTGGGAAGAATATTCTTACCTCACTGAGATCAAGTTTGGATGTATGATGTGCTTTGACCAATGAACCATGAGTGGAAGTGATCTATTCCATATCTAGGCAAAAGTCTAAAGAGTCACATTGTGGTTTTGCCATTGCCTTGCTTCTCTCTGGGTTGAGAATAGAGTGTTCCAGATAGAGGCTGCCACATCACCAACTCAATGGACATGAGTTTGAGTAAACTCCAGGAGTTGGTGATGGACAGGGAGGCTTGGCGTGCTGCAGTCCATGGGATCACAAAGAGTCGGACATGACTGAGCGACTGAAATGAAGGCAGCACATGGAGGAGAACCTTAGCCTTCCCACCGCCAGTGTGAATAAGACAAAAATGAGAAATGAACTCTTTGTTTCTGGAAGCCACTAAGAACTGTGCTTGTTAGGCAGTATAAGACTTTGGGGGATGGGCTCTGAAAGCTTGCTTAGGAGCCAACATTTTATTGATGAATCTGAGGTCACTGTGTAACCAACATGGTAACTACATTTTCCCAAGTCTGTATAGGCCATTTCTCCACCATTGACATTATTTGCAAAAGGGCTGGATTCTGAGTAAAATTCACAGAGCACATAATGGAAAGATGCATAACTGAATTTCTGTGTATATTTAGGAAAATTTCAAACAATTTCTCAAACAGTTATGTTTGGATTAAGTCTAAAGTGTGTTTTGCCTCAAGCTCCTTGTTCCTTAATTTTAAATCTGTATGAATCTTTAGGAAAACGGAATCCATATGTTTCTCATTCATTTACCCTTACCTCATCAAAATACAGTTTGAAAGAGTCACTTGATGTTTTAAACTCTTGAAATCATATTTTCCTTCCCAATTTGGGATGCTGCCTTTCCTGTGGTCAGCACCTCAAAGGAAGAAAATAAGTTCGTCCTTTTGGGGTGTGGTGAGGTCCCCAGCTCAGACTACTTCTCCCTGTCGGCCACAATGAAAAGTCCTCCAAATGTGACCTCTGTTTTCATCACTGCATTGCAATCTGCCAAACTAAACCACAGTGTCCAGCCATTGGAACGAGACACATTTCTTTCAAGAAAATGAAAGATTCAAAACCAAGAGTCCAACATGTCGCCAGGCATCTCCTCTTTTCACTGACCCAATCCTTCTCTTTGTAACCAGGTCAGCTTCAGTACCTTATATCCTATTTCTAGCTAATGAGAAAAGTAATTTCGAAATCTTCCTTCTTCACTATTTGGGAAACCATGAAACATTTTTACCATGTCCTAACTAGCCCTTTGTCCTTCATTCTAGCTTATTATTTTAATCTCTCTCCCTTAATGTCAAGCTACTTGTAATTTCCCAAACAAGACCTATTTCTGCAGCTTTCTGAATGCTGTTCTCACTAACTGGATGTCTTTACCCACCCCCAGTCAGATGCCTTCTTACTCTTCTTCCAGGTTCTGCTGGGACGTGTCTTGCCCTGCGATCTCCATGCAATTTCGTGCTTCATTTCTGGTGCTCTCACATGGCCATGTGCATACTTCCATTAACGTTTATCTCATGGTGTTATAATTATTTATATGCAGAGTAATCTCCTCCAATAGATTGTGTTCTATTTGAGGGGAGGGGACAGGTCTTATTTATTTTTGTTCCCATGGCATTGCCAGAACAAGAGGCCTTAATCATAGTTCACCTGTTGACTATGGGGTTAAATACTTACATGGCCACATGATGTTTAATAGTCATGGTTATATTTTTACTGCTCTGAGAGATTATAAAGATATATTCTGGTTTAGAGAAGTGGGATTCAGAATTTCACACATACTAAAAAAATCAGCATTTAGTAATTTTTCAAATTATTATATAAAAAAATTACTTCTGCTGAAATGAAAAAGTAGGAGGAGGAGAGCCGGCTAATTATCCAGAAAATTTGACAGTGTAGCCTGGATAGGGTGGGCAGTGAGCCCTATGCAGCTCTCTAGGTCTGCAATATTCCATGTTAATTGTGCTTTTATAATATTTCTGAGGTTTTGTTTTGTTTTACTACCCCCTACTTCTCCAGGCCTTGCTGTTAACCCAATTTAAGTTTCAGAAAGTGCTGAATTTTCAACAATTGAAGGCATATTTTCTGGGAGAAACTAAGGGGAAGGGCAGGTAGATTTTTTTTATTGGGGCTTGGTTACTTTACAATGTTGTTAGTTTCTGAATCTGCTATATATGTACGTATATCCCCGCCCTCTTGGACCTCCTCCCGCCTCCTCACCCTTCTAGGACAGAGTACTGTGCTGAGCTCCCTGTGGTATACAGTATGTTCCCACTAGCTATCTGTTTTGCACATGGCAGATTTTTTTCATGACCTTTCACATTAAATTATATCTATATCTATATAAATATGTTTGCCGTTCAGTCACCAAGTCGTGTCTGACTCTTTGTGACCCCATGGACTGCTTTCTCATCATTCACCATCTCCCGGAATTTGCTCAAATTCATGTCCGTTGAGTCAGTGATTCTATCCAACTATCTCATCATCATATGTGTGAGATATATATATACATGTGAGATATATTTATATCTAGCATCCTTATATCTATATCACATGTATATATATGTATACATCGTATGACTATAGATATATCTCACATGCATATGTAAACACATAAATATTTATATTATATATGTGGCTATACAGCCCATGGGGTCACAAAGATTTGGACATGATTGAGCAACTGAGCATCCACATAAAACAAATACACAAAGAGAGAGAAAGAGGAAAATATGCGCATGCTTGTGTGTCCCTGTTCATTTGACCTTGGGTGTGCATATATTTACAGGTCAATTTAAATCCAAACTGCCTAATTGCAGTGTTGCCTTTAAGGAGAATTCTAGATTTACATTGTGTAGGAGACAAAAAGAATTTCATGAATTAAGCACCCATTGTTATAGTAATAAGCACAGTAAAAGCTGCTTGGATTCTGGCCTTAGTATTTTGAGCAGCAGAAAGAAGAAATAGATTAATTTTTTATGAGAAGCTAAGCAAATAATTCAAGCAAAATATGGGTGTCTTTTCTTGAAACAATGAAAAGATTCAAAAACTTCCTTCCCTTCCTCCCCTTGCCTCAAACCTTTGAGAATCTCTTGCAGAATTTGTTTTGTTAAAACCATGGATTGAGGAGCAGTCAGGGGAAAGGTAGGGGGATAAACTTCATGGAGTATTTCACAGTCAGAAAATCTTGGCTCACATTAAAACTGTGAGCACCAGGAAGTATGAACCACTGATTCTTATCTCCTAAAGAGTTTTACTGTCATCAATGCCCAGAATAAGCTGATGAGTTGAGAGTGGGTGACCTTAATAGATATAACTGTGTATGAGTTCATTGTACCATGAAATTAAATTTTAAATCTGAATTGATGAACAAAAATGCCAGTTTGATGTTTTTGAACAATAGTTTGAATAGTTTTGTAACTCCTTCCTTTCCATGAGAATTGATCTGAATTTGGGACTGTGCAAGGACGCTTCCTGGTTCTGAAGATTATATCTGAGCTCTTCCACTAATTGGTAAATTATAATTGAGTAAACTGGCAAATCCAATGGCCTCTTCTTAACCCTCTACCTACCTGTTGTCTCTTGGAATTGACCATTATTAACCATTATCTTCTTCTTGAGTATCTCCTTTCTGGCTTCAGGACAAAGGCTCCTCCTACTGTTTGGTTGACTCCTTTGTCCTATTTGCTGTTTTCCTCCACGTTCCCCAAGTAGCCCTTATCTTATTCCACTGCCACTATCTCCTTTATCCCCTTGGCAGTCTCATTCTTTCTTCTGCGTTTAGTCATCACTGCTTTATATGACTCCCAAATTTATACTTTCTCTTTTTTTAGATACTTATTTATTTGGCTGCTCTAGGTCTTAGTTGCAACATGCAGGACCTTCGTTGGGGCATGTGAACCATTAGTTGCAGCATTTGGGACCTAGCTCCCCGACCAGGGATCAAACCCAGGCCCTGTGCATTGGGAGCACTGAGTTTTAGCCATTGGACCACCCGGGAAGTACCCCCCAAATCTATATTGCTATTTGACCTCTTATCTGAGTACGCATACCGTATTTTTATTTACCTTCTTGACAGTTCCACATGGATGCTTTCCTAGCATCTCACATCAGTAAAATTAAAACCCAAATCACCACCAGTTCCTCAAGGCTGCATCTTATCTTGACTTCCCCATAAAAGAGCAAGACGCATAGGAAATAGAATTCAGAAACTGCCAAGTTCTGAGCAGTGAAGAGACGGAATTGGGAGGCAGAAGGTATTACTAAAACTGTGCCAGTGCCCTTCTAGAGTATTTCAGGATTGTCTCTTCACTTGTGGTTTTACTCATTCTCCATTTACTCACCCATTTATTTATTAATTTATTCACCCATCTATCCATCCCTCCCTTCCTTTCATCATTCATTTAGAAAGCATTCATTACATTCCTTTTATTTGTCAGACGCACAAACACGAGTAAGACACAGTCCCTGACTTTGAGGAATTTCATAGGAAGATAAAAATGGCATTACATTTTCCAGATGCTGATAGAAATATTTGAAATTTGGGACACCAAGTATGAGATGGTCAGTCATTGAGGAGAGAGAAGTTCAGGAAGTCTGTAAAAATAGGGGGCATGAGGCACATGTTATTAATAAAAGACGAGTTGATGGTGTTCATCATGTACACAGGCCACAGCCGCTGCATAACAGATACCAGGATCTGAAATGGCCTTGTGTCTGGAAGAGGCAGAGGGTGGAAGATGCTGAAAGTTGGAATTTAAGAGGTAGGCAAGGCCAAATGGTGAAGATGCTGGTGCTCTCCATGCATAGGCAGGAGAGTTTTATCCTGAAGTCCTCGGGGAATCACTGAAGAGTTTGGGTTTGGGGTTTGGCAGCTGGGAAGGTACAGCTTCTGTACCTTAGGCTCCTGCTGCCACAATCCTGCCCACGTTTAGTATTTATTGTTCTGGCTTTAGTCTTTGACCAAGGAGAGAACAGCTTCCCCTTCTTGCTTCTGCTCCTCCCAACTCTTGGAATAGCTGTAATGGTTTCTAGTTTTCAAATTGAACTTTACTAAGAGCTAAAGGGAAATAAAAGGAAATTGTTGCAGAAATGTCATCTGTAAAACAATAGTCTAGTTTCCGAAGTACAGATGTATGAGCCAACCATGCTGCTAGAAAGAGCAAAGAGATTCATGTGGTTTCCAAATCTCTCTCTCTTTTGGATTTTTTTAATTGGAATACAATTGCATTACAATGTTGTGTTAGTCTCTGCTGTACAATAGAGTGAATCAGCTGTATATATCCCCTCCCTTTAAAACCTCCTCCCACCCCCATCCCTCATCCCAGCCCGTCTAGGTCATCACAGAGCCCTGAGCTGAGCTCCGTGTGCTATACAGCAATTCCCACTAGCTATCTATTTCACACATGGGAGTGTATGCATGTCAATGCTACCATCCCAATTCATTCCATTCTCTACTCCTCCACCACTATGTCCGCTTGTCCATTCTCTATATCTGTGCCTCTATTCCTGCCCTGCATATAGGTTCATCTGTACCTTTTTTCTGGATTCCACATATATACATTAATATACAATACTTGTTTTTCTGTTCCTGACTCACGTCACTCTGTGTGACAGACTCTAGGTCCATCCATGTCTACACAGATGACCCTATTTTGGTCCTCGTTATGGCTGAGTAATAGTCCATTGTGTATATGTACCACATCTTCTTTATCCAGTCTTCTGTTGACAGACATTTAGGTTGCTTCCACGTCCTGGCAAATCTCTCTCTCCTGTTCGTACTACTCTTCCCACCGGTGTTATTACTTCTGCCATTACTGCTGCTCCCATCACATCACACGTGCTAACATTTTAGCAGCTCACATACACTAAGTATACATCTTATGCCAGTCACTATGATGTTGCTTTATTGAAAACATCTCCTTTAATCCCCATCAAAAATAAAATGGGTTAAACATTTATCAATATTCCATTTTATACATAAGGAAACTAAAACTCAGATGGAAGTAAAGGGGCATCTCCAAGCCCACATCAAGTAAGTGACAGAACAAGTGGTCCCTATCAGCTAGTACCGGTAGGTTCAAAGGGTTTTACTGTCATCCTTGGCAAGCAGAGTCATTCATGCCAGGGTGCACCATAGCTCACACTGAATAATTGCTGGACACAGCCAGGCTCTTGTCCTTTCTGTTGGTAAGTGTCTTCTGTTTAACTCCTTTGCCCAATAGAGTACTTTACTGGGATGGTAGAGTAACTGCTCTCATCAAAGCAAGTCCTCAGAGCTAAGACTTGTCATTTTCTTGCACAAAGCATTTGATGGGGAAGAAAGGGTGGGAGAGGTGTTGCTCTGACAGGTGGTCACTTAAATATATGTATAAGTATATATGTATATGTATGTATACATACTTTTATGTATGTGGCTCAAAGAAAAAATTAATAGATGGGATTCAAATGTGTTTCACTTCTTGTCATTCCCTTGGATGAAGGGCTTATGGGGTAGAGGGAAGTAGTGGACAGACAACTGCAACCTTTGCTTGTGTGGTTTTGAGAGGATCATGCATTGTTGAGGTTTTTTTTGTTTTCCTTATTTCCAATAATTGAACCAACCAAATTAACTTCAGATGTTAAATAAAATCATCAAATCAGTTCTGGATTTAGTATAACACTGTCAATGCTAGGGATTTTCAGAAGCCACTGACAATCTCCAGGACCTTCTTTCAGGGGACTTGGAACTAGAACTGAAGGCTGACTTCCCTTTTCTGAGAACATGAAGATTCTGGTGATGATTCATCATTAACATGTATAGAGCATATGCCATGTTCTAGACACATCTGCAAATGTTTTGTACATTTCACAATCACCCTACAATATAGGAATTACTATCCTCATTTCTTTTTTTAATTTTTATTTTTTTAATTGAAGGATACTTGCTTTACAATGTTGTATTGGTTTCTGCTGTACAACAATGTGAATCAGCTATCGTTGTTTAATTGCCAAGTCATGTCTGACTCTTTGCGACCCCATGAACTGCAGCACACCCAGCTTCCCTGTCCTTCACTACCTCCTGGAGTTTGCTCAGACTCACGTCCATTGATTCAATGATTCCATCCAACCATCTTGTCCTCTGTCATCCCCTTCTCCTCTTGCCTCAATCTTTCCCAGCCTCAGGGTCTTTTCCAGTGAGTCAGCCTTTCGCATCAGGTGGCCAAAGTATTGGAGCTTCAGCATCAGTCCTTGCAATAATATTCAGGATTGATTTCCTTTAGGATTGACTGGTTTGACCTCCTTTCTATCCAAAGGACTCTCAAGAGTCTTCCCCAGCACCACAGTTTGAAAGCATCAATTCTTTGGTGCTCAGCCTTCTTCATGGTCCCATTCTCCATACATGACTACTGGAAAAAAGTCTACATATATCCCCTCCCTCTTGAGCCTCTCTCCCACCCCCCCATCCCACCCCTCAAAGTTGTCACAGAGCCCTGAGCTGAGCTCCCTGTGTTATCCAGAAGCATCCTACTAGCTACCTGTTTAACACATGGTACTGCATGTATGTCAATGCTGCTGTCTCAATTCGACCCACTCTCTCCTTCCCCACTTTGTTCCCAAGTCCATTCTCTATGTCTGTGTCTCTCTTCCTGGCCTGCAAATAGCTTCATCAGCACCATTTTTCTAGATTCTATATATGTATATGTTAATATATGATATTTGTTTTTCTCTTTCTGACTTACTTCATTCTGTATACATCCCCATTTCTGAGATGAATATATTAAAATTTTGGTAGTTCAGTAGCTGACTCAATGTCACATATTTAAGTGTGAAAGTCTCTCAGTTGTGTCCAACTCTTTGCAACCCCATGGACCATACAGTCCATAGAATTCTCCAAGCCAGAATACTGGAGTGGGTGGCCTTTCCCTACTCCAGGGGATCTTCCCAACCCAGGGATCGAACCCAGGTCTCCCACATTGCAGGCAGATTTTCTACCAGCTGAGCCACAAGGGAAGCCCCACATGTTTAAAAGGCAGAGCTGAATTTCAAAACTAGGTCAGACTCCCTTTCATGCTTCACATCATCAAGTCAGTATGCAGGGATACCTGAACCTCCCTTGATGTCTGAAACCTAGAGATGCTGTTTTCCATCAGTACACCTGTTATGTCTTCTCCTCTTTGTGGTCAGCCCCACCCCACCTCCCACTGTGTCATAGATTTAGACTCTGTCTATACCTTCTCAGGTGATTTAGAATCTCTCACACCGACTGCAACTTATTATCGCCTCTATATCAATTATCCTCTGCCTCTTGTTTATCTTTCCAGTTCAACCTGAAATTAAAGATGATGACTCCAGCCTTACATTCTGAACACACGAAATCACACAGCCTCTTTCTCCACAAAACTCCACACTCCCCAGCAAGTACTCTGTGTTGTATTCTGTGCCACCCACCGTGCCCACCTTGGAACCATTTCTTATTTCCCTGCCTTATTCAGCAGCCACCCGTAACTGACCCATAAAAAGAGACTAATGAAATAGACAATGTGGCAATGTTAATGAGAAAGCAAAAACCAGACAGTTTGAAGAAAAGTCCTAATGGCAAAGAGCTGTCAGTAATTTTGTTCCAGAGGCAGTGACTTCACTTGTAAGCATCATAGCTAATCAAATTGGAAGTTTCTTTCCTTGCTCTGTGTGTGTGTAATTATTTATTTGAACGTGGAACCTTTAGAGGGTGCAAAAGAAACAGCTCTTCCTTCCCAAATCAAATAGGACAACTATTGCAAATAAACCCATTTTCTTAGATCATCTCAAGGTTCCAATTCTTCCTTGGTGCTCAAGGAAGATGAAGCATCCACCCAGTTCTTTCCCAAGTAAACAATTATTTATAGTCCTGAGGGTTTTCTGAAGTGCCAGCAATAACAATGGCTTATACCATCATCACTACCATCACGGGTTCATCCTCTTTGGCACTTCACAGTGTGATCACAAAATGTTTCCACGCCTAATTTATCCTTTGATCCTTATTAAAGCCACTGTGTGAATTAGGTATTGCTGACCCCAATTTCGTATAAGGAAATGGAGCCTCAAGGAGGACAGACTACGGAGAATGAAATCTGTGCTAATTCCCAGGACTCCTGACTTCTAGGCCAGTCTTATTACATCATACCTTACTGGGTAGTCAGGGCTAAATGATACTTACATGGGTGAGCAATGTGACAAAGTGGGAATGACCAATAATTTTGGAGGTTGATTCCTTAGGATTCAAATCTTAGCTTTGGTGCTTGCTATTTGTGTGGCCTTGGACTAGTTACTTGAGATTTAGTTTCCTCATGTATAAAATGGAGCTAAAATGACTATTCACAATACTGAGGTGAAGGTTAAATAAAATAATGCTATAGAATACTCTGGCTCAACACAAAGCAGGTGTTTAATAGGTGGGAGGCTTTTTTTTTTTAATTTCAAGATATCCACCATTTACCTTCTTTCTATTGAGAAATATAAAAGCTCTGAAAGGAAAATTAAAAAAAAAATAATGTATTTCACTGCAAAACTTATCTTAAGTAGACTTTGAGCTAATCTTGTGTTGTTTATCTTTTTAAAAATGTTTTTTACTCAAAATTTTCACCTTAGTGAAAAAATTTATGCTTGCTGTAGAAATATTACTGTTTTTGCTATCACAGACCACAAGGGTATATTACATAATATTCAACATATCACCTTCTTTCTAAAATTCAAAATATGCTGCATTCTGAAGTGTAACTGTCCATGAAGGTGTTGGTAAATGGTTGTGAGTCCACTCTTCCACACTGGTGGTACTAGCATTAGGAAAGGCTACTAGAATTTCTGTTACTCCTGATCTTTGGTATTTTCTTCTTTTACCTACAGGGATTGGGCTGTCTTGCCAGTGGGTGTGGAGTTCAGAAGGCCTGGTGCTGGAATGGAAGAAACAAGCTGAAAGCGGTAGCCACAGGGATGGTTGGACCAAGGTGGACTGGAGAGAGGTAAGGCTTGAATGCCTGAGAAAGTGAGCAAGGATGCTGAGTGCAGGGGCCAGGAAAAGGAGCTGTACCAGGGCAGGCCCTCTGAGAAGCAGATGCCAGACAGAATGAAACCTGCAAGAGATTTAGTGGAGGTAAAGTGTGTACATGATAAGGCAGCACAAGTAAGCAGGGGCAGACTTGAGATCACGATTCTGGGCTTACACCTGTGAAAGGAGAACGAGAAGAGACAAGGGTGAGGTGGGAAGACTCAAGTGGCCCCAGAGCACAGAGAATGTCTCAGGCAGGATGATGGGAGCCCCAACCACAGGTCACTAGGGGAGGACTGCCCTGGGCAGAAACAGCCCTGTTCTGTCACCTCCTGTGATCAGTCCTTGGCTGGGCGCACCCCGCAGGGACTGTGGTCTTGGCACCATCACTCGGGAGGACCCAAAGGTGCAGCATCTGGAGGTTGTCAGGCAGGTGCTCTCCTTGCGGTGGTTCTTTTAAAGGCAGGTCTGAGCAGCGAATATTTCTATGCTGTGCTTAGTCATGTCTGTAGCCTGCCAGGCTCCTTTGTCCATGGGGATTCTCCAGGCCAGAATCCTGGAGTGGGTTGCTATGCGCTCCTCCAGGGGATCTTCCCAACCCAGGGATCAAACCCAGGTCTCCAGCATTGCAGGCCAATTCCTTACCATCTGAGCCATCAGGGAAGCCCAAGATCCCTGGAGTGGGTAGCCTATCCCTTCTCCAGGGGAACTTCCCAACCCAGGAATCAAACCAGGGTCTCCTGCATTGCAGGCAGTTTCTTTACCAGCTGAGGTACTGGGAATCCCCATGCCTCCAGGGGAGACTGCGACCTGAACCCAGCACCTTAGACTGCTCAGAATGCCACAAAAGTCAGACTTTGTCAGAGAAGGCATGCTGAATCTGGCAAAAATGTATTAGAATCAGGGGAAATTAGAATCAAATGAATGGGAACATATCATATTAAAATTATAAAACAATTTCTAAAGACCTCAGAGGAGATTCAGATTTTACCTTTCTGGCTGGTGGGTTTGCATCAGCCCAACTAACATGGGTGCCAGGGCAGAGTTCCCAAGGTGTTGGGAATTGTCTCCAGTTCATCCCACCATACCCAGAAAAGACAAATCATTGAGTCATCCACACAGTTCCCTGCGGTCAGCTAGGGCAATCACTCCACAGCTCCTCCCTTTCAGTCCTTCTTGAGAACGCTGCTTGTGGAATTCCAATGCCCTGCCCACAGCAGGCCCCCTGCAGGCACAGTCCATGTTCTAGTACAAAGGCTGGAAATCATTGCTTCCCAGGTCTGCCAGCTCCACTCAGTGCGGAGGGCCATCTTAGTCCCTCTCCCCACGTGGAGCTTTCCTACCAGTTTCTAACTTCCACAGAATGTTCATTTAAGAAGAAAGATTTGGGGGTCTTCCTCTGAGCTGAAGGTCACAGAGCTGGTCATTACATAGGGTAAGGAAACCTGCTGGAACTGGCAGACAATACACTTCAAAGGACCAGAAATCTGAGTCAATAGGTGTTTTCTTCAGAAATCAATACTAATATATTTAGTGCTATTGAGCATCATTAAATATGTATTGGTTCTTTTTATTCTCAGCTCAGAATAGTTCTAAATGTATTCTGCATGCAAATGAGTATTTAGAGTTGATGCATTAATACTGTCTCCAAGCACCGGGTGTGTGTCCAGTCTCAAGTTCATTGACAGAATGAGGAGTCAATGAGCTGTACTGAGTTGTCATCATATGGCTGTTGCACACCTCATCATGGAATTCTCTCCTGTTGGCCAGTCACATGCCCTCCCAATGCCAGTGGAAATTGAGAATGAACATTGGGTAAGAGTTATGGTACCCTATAAGCAAGAGTAGTATTTGGATGCTGGCGTTTGGAGACCGGAAGTGAAATGCATAGAACACTTCTACAGACAGCCCCGTGTGGTTCTCCCTACAGCCTGTGTCTGCACTCCAGCTCCCTTTACAGAGTGGCTCAGGTCTACTTGAGCTGAGGAAGAAAGAGATGACTTTTTAACTCCAGAAACAAGCCCAAGTAGTAAGTGTATCTATAAAGTAAAGGAGATATATTCTATCATCTTTGAGATCTCTTTTAAGGCAAAAGCCCTAAGAGACTTATAAGTAAAAATTTGGAAGGTAATTATATTACCGAAAGAAAAAAAAATAAAAGACCAAGTCCAAGTTGTTCAGCCCCTGCCAGGCTTCCATCAGTGGGTTTATACAGAAGTTTAAGTTCCACATTCAGATGTAACCATTTGAGTTTCAACTGGAAATTTTCTTTTTTTTTTCTTCTGGTATAAACTATGTAATAGCTCTGTGCCTATAAGAAAAGGGAGCTCTAGAAGATTTCATTGATAAAGCATGAAATTTGGAGTCACAGACTTGCGATTAAATTCTGCCTGTCCTGCCTCATAGCTCTTTACCTTGCTGCATCTATAAAACTGATGCTATGACTATGGGCCTCGCATGACTGATATGAAACCTAAATGTGAGAACTGAAACAAACTGCTTGCTAACAGAATGTGATAGAAAAATGGCAGTTTCCCCCATACCCAAGGCCAGAATCAGAATGGATTCTCTCATCTCTGTGATGCTCCTTAATTTAGGAAGATGAATGAACTGGGCTTTATGGGGTCATGGGAGACACCAGTAAAACCCAAATATTGGGTTGGCCAAAAAAAATCTGTTGGGGTTTTTCCATAAGATATTACAGAAAAATGTGACGAACTTTTTGGCCAACTCAATAGAAGAGAATGGAGTTCCTTAAGCATGTGATGAAACCCCAGTTTAACATACTCGAATGTTCGAATAACATACTCGAAACTAAAAATCAGCACCATACTTCTCCAGCATGGCACACCTCTCTGAGAGGAAACTTTGCACAAAGGAGGCAATGAGCATTCTCACATATCTCCAGCAGCAGCACGAATACATGGATCCAGTGACAGAGTACACAGTCCTGGAGCCAACAGCCAATACTTAGCATCAACTCTGAGAGATTTGCACATAAATAAGAGTGAAGTTTAAAAACCATTCTACTGTCTCTGGAAGAATGCCTGGACCCACATGATAGCATAGGAGCTAAAATACAACAGGTTTTAAAATGCATTATATTAGTCATCTATTGCATGTCACCTTTTATTTCAAACTCAGGGGCTTAAAACAGTAGACATTTATGTATGTGGTCCAGAAATCCAGGAGCAGTTTAGCTGTGAGTCTCTTGCGAGTTGAAGTCCTGGCATTGGCTGGGGTCACAGTTAACTCCAAGCTTGACTAGGGGAGGGATCCCCTTCTGAGATCACTTACATGCTTGCTAGCATCCCCCACAGTTCTCTGTAGGCTGCCCGAGTGCCCTCATACCATCACTGCTTGTGAGAGGACAGCTGACCTCTCTCAGAACAAGTGACTCAGAGGTTTGGGAAGTGTACCCAAGACAGAATGCACAGTCTTCTTGTTACCTAGTATTAGAAGTGACATCTAATGATTTCTACTCTATTCGACTCACCACAAGTGAAGTCACTAAGTGTAACCTACATGCAGGTGAAGAAGAAAGGTCCATCTCTTAAGCAAGAGAGAATGAAAGAAAGTCAACAAATTTTTAAAACCAGCACATGTATTTAAAGGAAGAATTCAATTAAGAAATTGAACTGATAGTCATGCAAAGATCTCAAATGGGAGAAAGTGAAATCTGAATGGACTCTCTTCATTCCAAATAAAAAGTTGGTGAGGTTCTCAAAGTGTCTGGGTGAGCCTGCTGTGTGCATAGAATACACTTTCTCTTCCCTCTGGGATCAGAGCTGCAGACTAGCTTTTCTAACCTCCTTTATAGGTACCTGGGATGGTGAGTCTGAGTTCTTGCCAATGAAATATACAGAAGAGATTTCTTTCTAGGCTTCTCCTTTAAAAAAAGCAAAAACAAAACTTCTTCCACATCCTCTTCAGATTCTCTACTGAATGGAGATATTGATTGGCGATGACTCAGGACTTAGTCAGAGAAGGCAATGGCACCCCACTCCAGTACTCTTGCCTGGAAAATCCCATGGATGGAGGAGCCTGGTGGGCTGCAGTCCATGGGGTGACTGAGGGTCGGACACGACTGAGCGACTTCACTTTCACTTCTCACTTTCATGCATTGGAGAAGGAAATGGCAACCCACTCCAGTGTTCTTGCCTGGAGAATCCCAGGGACGGGGGAGCCTGGTGGGCTGCCGTCTATGGGGTCACACAGAGTCGGACATGACTGAAGCGACTTAGCAGCAGCAGCAGCAGGACTTAGTAGAGGATGGAGCCATAGAAAAAGGAACCTTGATTGCATGCGCGCCCAGTTGTGTCCAACTCTTTGTGACCTGATGGGCTGTAGTCTGCCAGGATCCTCTGTCCAACTGGAGTGGGTTCCCAATTTCCTACTCCAGGAGATCTTCCCTAACTAGGGATCAAATCCATGTCTCGTTGAGTCTCCTGTATTGATAGGCAGATTCTTTACCTCTAGCGCCACCTGGGAAGCCCAGGAGAAAGGAGCCTGGGTCCCTAAAGAAGCTGTTGGAAGTTTGCCTGAGAAGCACATTTGATTTGAATCTATATGAGCAAAACCAAATTTTTATTTTTTAAACCTTTGGAGCTTGGAAAGTTGTTTCTTACAGCAGCTAGAATAACCTTTTCTATTTCACTGTCTTATAAGGGAACTAGTTCAAAGGTAATAGATGAAATACTGTTGAGTCTAAGATCTTCTAAACATGAATTAATACAATTATATTCATGCAAAGGCTTTTTAAAAATCCAAGAGTAAACATATACAATTGTTATTTAAAACATCTGTGTGCCCTATAACTGATAAATTGCTATTATTACTTTGATTCTTAGAATATAATCTGGGGGAAAGACCAGGAACTTTTGCTTCCAAAACTTTTGCTTTTTGTAATATGGAGTTCATCCTAGGACATAAAATTATCAACCAATAGAACATATTTAGTCTCCTTGGCTTTGGGGAAAATTGGCTAGTAAGCAACATAGTATAATGGATAAAGGTATAGTCTTTGGAGTTACACAGACCTGGTATCCTTTCTGTTCCACCACTTTTAACTTATATAACCTTAAATTTCTTACTCAATTTATTTGAGTCAGTTTCCTGATCTATAAAATGAGGATGATGATGATAACAACTGTATAATTTACCTGATAAGAGTCCAGTGATAATTAACTGACATCTCTGTAAAGTACGGAAACTACACAGTGTTCAAAAAGTGTAAGCCATTATTATTATCATTGTTGCATTTATGTTATTTTGGGCAGGGACAGTAATACTTTGCTGCTGCTGCTGCTAAGTTACTTCAGTCCTGTCCAACTCTATGAGACCCCATAGACGGCAGCCCACCAGGCTCCCCCGTCCCTGGGATTCTCCAGGCAAGAACACTGGAGTGGGTTGCCATTTCCTTCTCCAATGCATGAAAGTGAAAAGTGAAAGTGAAGTCGCTCAGTCATGTCCAACTCTTAGCGACCCCATGGACTGCAGCCTACCAGGCTCCTCCATCCGTGGGATTTTCCAGGCAAGAGTACTGGAGTGGGGTGCCATTGCCTTCTCCAAATACTTTGCTAGTCTCTTGCTTTTTGAGGAGAAATAAAGGTTACAAATAAGATGGAAGTAAAGATTATAACTAATTGAAGAGTCAAAAAGACCTAACTTACTAAGGCTAATAGCAACAGTCTCCTGCAGGTTGTATGAAAAAATTTTACTTACTGTGACAAATGAATTTTGTAGGAAAATAGAAGATGTAATATACCCAAAACTTATTTGCCATATCCAAGAGTTTTTAGTCAAAACCTAGGCAAGGGATAAATCACTTAGACATCCCTATTACTTAGATTGTTCTCTGGTGACAAAGAACAGTGAAGAGAACCCGGTGAGGTGGCTTGGTTGCCACGGCTGTCCCCGGAAAGAGCAAGTGGTGGGTCCATTGTATTCAGAGGGAGTGGACAGCTGAGGTATGCATCATGCAGGTGCCACAGTGGGGAGAGGCAGTGGTCCGTGCTAACAGACAATACAAGCTCGGGAAGAAATTGAGATAATTTTCAAAGTTTTGTTGACAGTATTATTGCAGAAGTTCAGTCTACCAGGCCAGGTCAATGTAGCAAGCTGTGAAGACCCCAAGCTCTGGCCAAGCAGATGGAGTCTGAGGCAAGGCAGACTTGGAGCTGAGGTTGGAAGGGAAATTGAGGCAGAAAGATAGTTGTATGGTCTGGGCCAATAGGGATGACTGAGTTTGGGAGTAGGGAGTGGATGTGAAGTAATACTGTGACTGCCTTGCTATGCCAGGAGCCAGATCAGGTTGGCAAATGTCTGTCAGACCTGGGGTCTTCATTCACTTTTTTCAGAAGCCAGAAATGCCCAGGGCCTGTAGGGAAGCCTCATCAAAAATAGAGACTTTACTTCACTCTGTGTAACAGTTTCTAGGCCCATCTGCATCTCTACAAATGACCCAGTTTTGTTCCTTTTTATGGCTAATATTCCATTGTATATATATATATATATATATCACATCTTCTTTATCCATTCATCTATTGTTGGACATTTAGGTTCACAGTGAAGCAAGTCAGAAAGAGAAAAACAAATATCGCATTGTATTGCGTATATATAGAATCTAGAAAAATGGTACAGATGAGCCTGTTTCCAGGGCAGGAATAGAGACACAGATGTAGAGAACACACATGTGGACACATAGGGGAGGCAAGGAGGGTGGGATAAATTGAGAGAGTGCCACTGACATATATGCACTAGCATAAGTAAAATAGATAGCTAGTGGAAAGCTACTGTAGAGCACAGGGAGCTCAGCTCACCGTTCTGTGATGCCTTAGAGAGATGCGATGAGGATGAGGTGGAAGGGGGAGGATGTATAGGTAATTCACTTCATTGTACAACAGAAACTAACACAACAGTGTAAAGCAATTATACTCCAATTAAAAATAAATTTTAAAAAATAGATAAGCTAAGGAAAGTTAAAGAAGCCTCATTCAGAGTCAGTTTAGTCACTCAGTCATGTCTGACTCTTTGTGACCCCATGGACTGCACCATGCCAGGCCTCCCTGTCCTTCACCAACTCCTGGAGCTTATTCAAACTCACGTCCTTAGAGTTAGTGATGCCATCCAACCATCTCATCCTCTGTTGTCCCCTTCTCCTCCTGCCTTCAATCATGCACAGCATCAGGGTCTTTTCCAATGAGTCAGCTCTTCGCATCAGGTGGCCAAAGTATTGGAGCGTCAGCTTCAGCATCAATCCTTCCAATGAATATTCAGGACAAATTTCCTTTGGGATTGACTGGTTTGATCTCCTTGCAGTCCAAGGGATTCTCAAGAGTCTTCTTCAACACCACAGTTCAAAAGCATCAATTCTTCAGCGCTCAGCTTTCTTTATATTTCAACTCTGACTCTGACCATACATGACTACTAGAAAAACCATGGCTTTGACCAGACAGACCTTTGTTGGCAAAGTAATGTCTCTGCTTTTTAATACGCTGTCTAGGTTGGTTATAGCTTTTCTTCCAAGGAGCAAGCTTTTTTTAATTTCATGGCTGTAGACACCATCTGATTTTGGAGCCCCAAAACATAAAGTCTCTCCCTGTTTCCATTGTTTCCCCATCTATTTGCCATGAAGTGATAGGACCAGATACCATGGTCTTAGTTTTCTGAATGTTGAGTTTTAAGCCAACTTTTTCACTCTCCTCTTTCACCTTCATCTAGAGGCTCTTTAGTTCTTCTTTGCCTTCTGCCACAAGGGTGGTGTCATCTGCACATCTAAGGTTATTGATATTTCTCCCTGCAATCTTGATTCTAGCTTGTGCTTCATCCAGCCCAGCATTTTGTATGATGTACTCTGCATATAAGTTAAATAAGCAGGGTGACAATATACAGCCTTGACGTACTCCTTTCATAATTTGGAACCAGTCCATTGTTTCATGTTTGGTTCTAACTGCTGTTTCTTGACCTGCATACAGATTTCTCAGGAGGCAGGTCAGGTGGTCTGGTATTCCCATCTCTTGAAGAATTTTCCATAGCTTGTTGTGATCCACAAAGTCAAAGGCTTTGGTGTAGTAAAGAAAGCAGAAGAAGGCGTTTTTCTGGAATTCACTGTTTTTTTTTTTGATGATCCATTGGATGTTGGCAATTTGATCTCTGGTTCCTCTCCCTTTCCTAAATCCAGCTTGAAAATCTCGAAGTTCATTGTTCACACGCTGTTGAAGCCTGGCTTGGAGAATTTTGAGCATTACTTTGCTAGCATGTGAGATGAGTGCAATTGTGCAGTAGTTTGAACATTCTTTGGCATTGCCTTTCTTTGGGATTGGAATGAAAACTGACCTTTTCCAGTCTTGTGGCCATTGCTGAGTTTTCCAAATTTGCTGGCATCCTAAGGCCCACGTGGCTTTGCATTCCAGGATGTCTGGCTCTAGGTGAGTGATCACACCATCGTGATTATCTAGGTCATGAAGTTCTTTTTTATACAGTTCTTCTATGTATTCTTGCCACTTCTTAATATCTTCTGTTTCTGCTAGGATCGTACCATTTCTGTCCTTTATTGTGCCCATTATTGCATGAAATGTTCCCTTGGTATCTCTGATTTTCTTGAAGAGATCTCTAGTCTTTCCCATTCTATTGTTTTCCTCTATTTCTTTGCATTGATCGCTGAGGAAGGCTTTCTTATCTCTCCTTGCTATTCTTGGGAACTCTGCATTCAAATGGGTATATCCTTCCTTTTCTCCTTTACCTTTAGCTTTTCTTTTTTTCTCAGCTATTTGTAAGGCCTCCTCAGACAACCATTTTGCCTTTTTGCATTTCTTTTTCTTGGGGATGGTCTTGAGCACTGCCTCCTGTACAATGTCATGAATCTTTGTCCAAATGAAAAGGCAAAAAGTATGACACTGAATAACTCCCCAGGTCAGTAGGTGCCCGATATTCTACTTGAGAAGAGTCAAGAAACAAGGTAGCCTAGGACCAGGGACTAATAGTTACCTGAAAAGCTCTGAGCAAGTTGAAGAGGACACACCAAAATGATAAAAGCTATGATCCACAATGACAAATTCCCATGACTCTGTATGCACTAAATAATGCAGCTTCAAGTTCCAGAAACAAATTCTACAGAAATTACAAGAAACTCATCAGTAGAGAGAGATTTTTTTAGGCCTCTCTGAGTTAATAATAGACCAAGAGACTTTTATTACAGACAACATTTTTTGGTCAAAAGTAATAAAATTAAAACTGGGAAAAAAAGAAAACTACCATCTAGGAAATTTAGAAACTTTAAATAATTCTTGAGTCAAGGAAACGATCAAGGTAAGAATTGATACCTATGTAGAAAATAATACCAAGCTCTATGGTGTGTGATAAAATTAGAGCAAAACTCAGTGGAATATTCCTGGCTTAATATTGTGTATATTAATAAAAGAAAGATTCTAAAAGATTGATTTTAGTATGAAACTCAAGAAGTCAGGGGAAAAAGTAATCCAGAAGAACCAAAATAAAAATAAAAGCCGAAAATTAAAAGGAAAACCAGAAAGAGTAGAATAAATAAATATACTCAAGAAATAGATCAGTAACATACAGTATTTATCTTTCTCTGTCTGACTTATTTCACTAAGCATATTACCCTCCAGAACCATCTGTGTCATTGCAAAGGGTAAAATTTCATTCTTGTTGATGGCTGAGTAATATTTTACATCTTCTTTATCCACTTATCTGTTCATGGACACTTAGGTTGCTTCCATATTTTGGCTATTATAAATAATGCTAGTATGAACACTGAAGTGCATGTATCTTTTTGAAATAATGGGAGGAAGCGCAAGATAGGGGTAGGAGGCTAAGAGGTATAAGCTACTATATATGAAATAAAAAAGATCCAAGGCTATATTACACAGCACAGGACATATAGCTAAGATTGTATTAATGGAGTATAATTTATAAAATAGTGAATCAATATGTTGTACACCCACTGTTAATATTGTAAATGAAATATGTTTTAACTTAAAAAAAATAAACCTTTAGAAAAGTAAAATAAAATAGATAAAACAGTACCTAATATAGGGCTTCCCTGGTGGGTCAGTGGTAAAGAATCCCCCTGCCGGTGCAGGAGACATAGGTTTGATCCCTGGGTCAGGAAGATCCTCTGGAGAAGGAAACGGCAACCCACTCCAGTGTTCCTGTCTGGAGAATCCCATGGACAGAGGAGCCTGATGGCTACATACAATCCATCGGGTTACAAAGAGTTGGACATGACTGTGATTAAACAACAACAACAAATCAAAGCACAAGTGTTTAAATTAAGAAATAAGAATAAGTAACCACAAATAGAGAAGGAAATAATTAATAACTACTTTGCTCAGTTGTTTGCAGAAAAATATGAGAATCTAGTTGAAAATGGATACTTTTCTGGGAAACTATAAATTGCCAAAGCTAATTCCTGAAAGATCAAAAGTTTAAAACTACCAATATTCATAAGATACAAATTTGAAAGAACTAGACCTGGATATTTTCACAAATGAATTCAACCAAACTTTAAAAACAGATGGTTTCAGTGTTATTTAAAGCCTTGCTATTCAGAGTGATTGAGGACCAGCAGATGGGTGTCACCTGGGAGCTAGTGTGTAATGCACTCTCAGGTTCCACTGCAAACCTACTGAAGGAAAATCTGGTTTTAACAAGATTCCTTGGAGATTGCACACCCATTAAATTTTGAGAAAACAGATTTATACCAAGGAATGGGCCATGGACCAAATTCAGTTCACCTCTTTTTTTCATAAATAAAGTTTTATTGGAATACAGTCACACTCATTTGTTTATGCTTTCCCACTACACTGCTAAGTTGAATATCAGGGGACTGAGACCATTCAGCCAACAAGGCATAATATATTTACTCTCTGACCTTTTGTTGGAAAAGTTTTCCTACTTTGATTTACACTGTTGCAGGACACAGAAAAAAAATGAGAAAATCTTTTGATTACAAAAACATCAGCTAGATCACAAAAACCTCAGACTTAGCCAATATTTCATGAGCAATAGATAGCAAAATAAGATCACTCTTGCCTATGAATATCAATGCAGAAGTACAGTCCTGTTAAAATAATTCAGCAGAAAAGTCATAATACTCAGATATTTTAAAGGAAATTGACAAAGTTCAGTATTGTTATTGATTTTTAAAATACTGTTAATAAGATGAGAATAAATGAATAGATGTCCTTAGCATAACAAAATTCATGAATTTCATCCTAAATGGGGCAACAGGCTTGATGGGGAAGCAGTAAACTGATTTTTAAAAAGTCAAGACCGTTATCATTGTATGTAGACAATATTATGATTCTTAAGTAACACAAGAAGATAAACTGAAAAAACACTATGAGAAACAGTAAAGCAGTTCAGAAGATACATGTATTAGTTATCTCTTGCTACGTGACAAATTATCCCAAAATTTAGTAGCTTAAAACAATACACATTTATTGTCTCATACAGTTTCTGAGGGGTGGAATCCAGGAACAACTTGGCCAGGAAGTTCTGGTTCAGGGTCCAACAAGTTCTGGTTCTGGTCATGTTGTTGGCCAGGGTTACAAGCATCTGAAGGCTTGTCAGGGCCTGGAGGATTTACATCACTCACGTGGCTGTGGGCAGGAAGCCTCAGTTTCTCACTGAACATTGGTTCCTGCTCTTTCCCACATGGGCCTCTCTACAGAGTTACCTGAACATAGTAGCTGGTTTCCAGAGAAAATGCAAGAGAGCAGGAAGCCATGGTGCCTCTTGTGATCTAGTTTATGAAGCGGCACACCATCCCATCTGCACTGGAAGTGAGACACAAATTGTATACACTCAGTGAAAGAGTAATCAAGGTCCACCTCTTATAAGGACATATTAAAAGATGCGATACCATCATGGCACCATGCCATATACCACTATGGTACCACTCCTGTATTCTTGCCTGGAGAATCCCATGGACAGAGGAGCCTGGTGGGCCGTGGGGTTGCAGAGAGTTGGACGTGACAAAAGTGACTTAGCACGCATGCACATGATACATAATTCATATACAAAGTTGACATACAACCTTCCTAACAAGACACTTTTATAATATAATGGACATAAATCAAAAAGTATGCAAAAGATATGAACAAGCAATTAATTTTTAAAAAGAAACCTATATTGTTAATGGGGCTTCCCTGGTAGCTCAGATGGTAAACAATCTGCCTGCGATGCCTGGATCTGGAAGATCCCCTGAGAAGGGAATGGCTACCCACTCCAGTATTCTTGCCTGAAGAATTCCATGGACAGAGGAGCCTGGCGGGCTACAGTTCATGGGGTCACAGAGTCAGACGTGACTAAGCATGTAAGTCAGATATACTGTTAATGAGCATATGAAAGATGCTGCAACTCACTAACAGAAATTCAATTATGTGTAATACTTTTGATACCCCTCAGATAGGAAAAAAATTAATATTTTATGATACCAAGTGAAAGCCAGGATGTGGGACATAGGAAACTCCCGAACATAGCTGGTAGAAGCATAGCACTTTCAACACAACTTGACACTATCTGGTAAGTTTGGTGAATTGCCCCACCAGCATTCAGTTCCACTCCCAAAGAACCTCTCTCCCTGTGTACAAGGAGATCTGTACAAGAATGTTCCTAGTATCATTGTTTCAAGTAGGAAAAAGAGAAAAGGGATACCCTAAATGTACATTTCCAGGAGGATGTACATGAATGAACTAGAATTATATATATCAGTATATATTAATTCTCACAAACATATTGGGCAGCCAAAGCAAGATGCAGAAGAATACATGTATGCAAAGGTTAAAAATATGCAAAACAATTCCATGTGTTAAGAATACATCCTCATGTAGTAAAAATACTTTAAAAATGTATAGCAATGATACACACCAAATGCAGACAATAGTTACTTCTAAGAAAGAATGAGAAGAATGTGATGTGGAAATATAAATGGGGAGTTCAACTTTCTAAGTAATGTTCTACTTATTAAACTGAATAGTAGACATTTGACAGCTATTTTATTATTATGCCTTTATAAATTATCTTTTCATAATATATTTCATAATAAAAAATTTAAAGAAAATGTAATAGAAGAAAATATCCCTTTTTAAATGACAACAAGGGAAGAAGTTAAAATACCTAAGAATTTCAGATAATGGAAGAATGAAATAATGTCATTTGCAGCAAGAAGATGGGCCTGGAGATCATCAGACTAAGCAAAGACAGCTATCATATGATATCACTTATATGCAGATTATTTTTGAAAAATGATGCTAATGAACTTGTTTACAAAACAGAAACAGACTCACAGACTTAGAGAATGAACTTACAGTTCCCAGGGAGGGATAGTTTGGGAGTTGGGGACTGCCATGTATACACTGGTGTATTTAAGATAGAGAACCAGCAAGGACCTACTGTGTAGCACAGGGAACTCGGCTCAATCTTCTGTAAGAACCTAAATGGGAAAGGGATTTGAAAAAGAATGGATACATGTATTTGTAATCACTTTACTGTAAACCTGAAACTAATACAACATTGTTAATCAACTAGGCTCCAATATAAAAGTTTATTTAAAAATTTCAGGATGGAGAAGTGATGCATGGAACTACGTTTTTGGGCATGTAGATGAAATATGGTGTTCATGCAGTGTACTTGGTCATTCAGTTGTGTCCGAGTGTTTTGTATCATAGCCCACCAGGCTTCTTTGTCCATGGGATTTTCCAGGCAGGAATACTGGAGTAGGTTGCCATTTCCTCCTCCAGGGGATCTTCCTCACCCTGGGATCAGACTCTCATCTCCCATGTCTCCTGTATTGCAGGCAGATTCTTTACCTGCTGGGCTACCTGGGAAGCCCAAACATTGGGCTTGGGAAGATCTCCTGGAAGAGAAAATGACACTCACTCTAGTCTTCTTTCCTGGTAAATCCCATGGACAGAAGAGCCTGGTGGACTATGGTCCAGTGAGTCTCAAGGAGTTGGACACGACTGAGTGACTAAGCACAACACAAAATGAAATGTAAATAAAACTTAAAGATGAACAAAAACTGGGGAAAATATTCCCATATTCCAAAGGGCTAATCTCTTTAATACATACAGACTTTCTTGTTAAAAGTCCTATGACCAATAACCCAGGACGGTAATAGACTAAAGTCATGAACTGACAAATTCACAGAAATATAAATAGTGTTTAAATAGATGAGAAATGCAAATGGAAACCATGAAATAATATGTTTGCCAATCAGACTGTCAAAGATGAAAAGGTTGATGATGATGCAGGAAGGGAGTCAGTCTCACCTGTGTTTGCCCAAATTGTATGGGAGGGTTTGTTGTCAGCTTGCCTACGGAGGAGCATATGTAATGATCTATCAAAATGTAAACAGTCCACATCCTCTGACCTAGAAGTTTCACCTCTATAAATTTTTCCTGGTGATACACTCGCACATGTGTGAAATGATTTATTACATTGTTTGTAATTGCAAAAAAATGTCAACAAATTAATATCCCTTGATGGGGCTTGATAAAATAAAATATGATACATTCATGGAATTGAATACCAGGTAGTGGTTTTAAACTGAGGTCATCTCTTTGTGTATATTGGAGAGCCACAAGACAAATCATAGGGCAAAAAATGATGTGTGGAATAGTGGAATATTGTGTGGAATAAATGCTTCCATTTACAGAGGGGGAGAAAAGAATAGTGTACAATACATATATGCTTATTTATACATAGAAAATTCCTGAAAGAATAGAGGAATAGAACTAAGAACTGTGACTGCCTCCAGTAGCATTCTGGTAGTATGGAAGAACCTTGAATTATATGAAAAACAACAACAAAAAACCAACTCTGAAACTTCAGATGCTAAAGACATCTGATCTAATTTAGCACCAAGGTATAAATTGTAAAATCCTCAGTGCTGGCCATTTGAAAGTAGAGAAATGTTGCTGATGTGCAATTCTGGACCTAATTACTTTCTTGCTAACTGCTAAACATTTCTCACTAATGGTCCTGCTACACAGCCAGTCAGAGAGAGGAGGAGAAAGAGAGAAATACGGCTTGTTATCCACACGGCCCCACCAATCCAATCAGCATCCTGGAACTGCTTACCTTGTGCTTCCTGAGTCATTTCTAATGAGAGATAATGATAGCAAGGTGGGAGGTCTCAGGTGGCTTTGGGGAAGGATGCCAGAATGTAGGCCAAGTCAATTTTGATTCATTGCACATCAAACTTTTCGCTTTTCCTTCCTTTGCACATTCACAGCTATTAGTGGAATTTGGGGAGCAAATACAAGCCTGTTGGCAAAACTGCCTACAGATCCCTGTGATACAACTTGGTACTGGAGATACAAATGGAGAGAGACAGAAGCCATCTTCTGGGAGATGCTCTGAGACACCCCTGCTCTCAGGGATTTAGGGGTGCACACTCTGGGAGCAGGGCGGGGGCTCACGGGTGGGCAGGGAAGACAGTGCTTACCAAAAGTTATAAAGTATGCCCATAGGTTTACTGAATATTGAGGGAAATGTAAAGTGAGTAAAGCTGGTGGGGGAGGTATTCACTGGCAAATTTTTTGTGACTCTGGAAATGCAAGGGAAGCTACATGATTTATTTTATAGTCAACAGAAATGTTGAACACGGCACATCTGCTCAGTACTTACAATGGATCTGGTACTTTTCTAGGTTTGGGGGGATATGTCAGAACAAAATGCAGCCTTGCCCCTCATGCTGATTGCATTCTAGTGGCCATGACAGGGGGCTGGAAATGCAGATGATACACTAAATAAGAGGTGGGGCTTCCCAGGTGGTGCGGTTAAAGAATCTGCCTGCCGACACAGGAGACACAGGTTCAATCCGTGGGTCAGAAGATCCCCTGCAGTAAGAAATGGCAACAAATATTCTTGCCTGGAAAATCCCATGAACAGAAGAGCCTGGGGGGCTGCAGTCTATGGGGTTTTAAAGAGTCAGACACGACTAAACGACTGAGCATGGCACAGCACATAAATAAAGGCACCTATGAGATAATGTTAGGTAATGTACAATCTAGGGCTTCTCTGGTGGCTCAGATGGTAATGAATCCGCCTGTAATGCAGGAGACCCAGGTTTGATCCCTGAGTTGGGAAGAATGAACAATCCATGGGTCAATTTGCAATGGTAAGGGAAGAGAAAGACAAGTAGTGAGAGAGTAGTTTGTTTACTTAAAACATTTTTTTAAAACTTTATTTTTGGCAGCGCTGGATCTTTGTTGCTGTGCACCGGCTTTGTCTAGTTGTGGTGAGCCGGGGCTATTCTGTAGCTATGGTGCATGGGCTTCACATCACGGTGGCTCCCGTTGTTGTGGGGCATGGGCTCTAGGCACTCCGGCTGCGGTAGTTGTGGAGTTGCCCCACACTGTATAGGATCTTAGTTACTAAACCAGGGATTGAACTTATGTCCCCTCCATTGGCAGGTGAATTCTTAACCACTGGACAACCAGAGCCGTCCCGAGAGAGTATTTTAGACAAGTGGTCAGGGAAGCCTCTCTATTAAGGTGTCTGATAATGTGACATTTGATTAGAGGCCTGAGAAAGATAAGAAGCCAGCCATGAAGGTATACAGGGAAATGCAAAGGCCTTGAGGCTGAAGCATGACTTTCCCCACACAGATAAAGGCATAGCGTTTAGAAAATAATGATGAGAAGCAATTGAAACAAAACATACCTTCCCTATGATTATGTATGCATAGAAATATATATCAGAAGAGACTGTGTGTGTGTGTTAGTTGCTCAGTTGTGTCCGACTCTTTGTGACCCCATGGACTGTAGCCCACCAGGCGTCTCTGTCCATGGGATTTTCCAGGCAAGAATACTGGAGTGGGTTGCCATTCCCTTCTCCAGGGGATCTTCCCGACCCACGGATTGAACCCTGGTCTCCTTCATTGCAGGCAGATTCTTTAACATCTGAGTCACCAGGAATACATATCAGAAAAGACTCCTAAAAAGATGTATATCCTTGTTGCTTCAATGAAGGGCTAACGACTGTTTCTCAATGACGAGCAGTATCTTCTAATTCCTTGCCTATGATCCAGCCATACTTGGCATATATAGAATTTTGGTGTATATATATATAAACAGTATCTGGTGACTGAAGGAGTGATTTTTTTGACACTATTTTATTCATCATTTTAAAAAGTAAAACAAAATGGCTGTTTTTGAAAAATCAAGTTTGTAACAGCACATTGCATCACAGGGTTTCTCAGAAAGACATGCCTTTAGCTCTGGGCTAGCCCAAGATGTGTGTCATTGGGAAAAAAGACAGAAAGCTAAATTTTACTGATTACCTAATATCTGCTATGTATTTGTATGTGTGTTGTTGTGAGTATAGTTGTTCCCATCTTGCAGTCTAGAACAATGAGGCCAGGGAAATTTAGTTTCTAGCCCATGCACATAAGACCAGTAGACAATAGAGCTGAACAGCAGATCTTCTGCCTCCAAGTTCAGACCTCTGATGATCACAGCTATGGGGCGTGGCGGGGGTCTACTCCAGACCTCTTCTCTCATATCCCATGGTTCATGAGTACCAGTTCTTGGTCCCCAGTATTCTCCATGCTCCTTGATTTTCTCAAATGCTCCAAGTGAGGCACATCTTGGGAGCTATCCCCTCTTTTATCCCCATGTCTGATCTTTTCATCCAAAGCTCACCATTATCCTCTTACTGGAGGTGTAACTCTTGGCAAGTCATTTCACCTCTCTGAGTTTTATTTTTGTCGTGTTTTAATGGAAGTAACTGTGTATGGAAATTGTGGTGCAGAGGCGATGGAATCATGCAGTCAAAGTCTTTGGACCAGTGTGTGATATTTATGGCAGATACTCAATAAACAGTGGGTGAATCTGTGTGTGACCATATTGTGTCTGGATCCAGCTAATGATTGACTCACCTGATGAAGGAATCCTGGATTGGTTGCTAGTGATGATAAGAGCATAAAAATAATGTGCTTCCCCCAAAACATTTTCAACTCAACATAACTCAGATTAATTGCTGATGGTGTGAAAGCCAATCCCAGTTCACCAGAAAAGGCCTTGCTGACTTCCCTTAACTTGTCATTCAGTGGGAAAGCAGCCCATTTGTTCAGAATTCATGTGGTCATGACTTAGGCTCAGAGTAAATCTAATTTGTAGATTGTCATAAATTGAATAAAACCCTCCTGCTAAGAAGTCACCAGTCTGCATATGTAGCCCTCAAACTTAAGGTTTGGGGTTAAAAAAAAAAAAAACTCTTTAGAACAGTCTGGAAATAAATCTATGCTATGCTATGCTAAGTCACTTCAGTTGTGTCCGACTCTGTGTGACCCCATAGACGGCAGCCCACCAGGCTCCCCCGTCCCTGGGATTCTCCAGGCAAGAACACTGGAGTGGGTTGCCATTTCCTTCTCCAATGCAGGAAAGTGAAAAGTGAAAGTGAAGTCGCTCAGTCGTGTCCAACTCTTAGAGACCCCATGGACTGCAGCCTACCAGGCTCCTCCATCCATGGGATTTTTCAGGCAAGAGTACTGGAGTGGGGTGCCATTGCCTTCTCCGGAAATAAGTCTAGTGAGCCTTGTTTTCTGAAATCTGAGGTTTGCCTTTTTATACAGTAGTTTTATTTACTTCAGGTTTCCTTGGTGCCTCAGATGGTAAAGAATCTGCCTGCAATGCAGGAGACCCAGGTTCAATCCCTGGGTCAGGAAGATCCTGGAGAAGGGAGTGGCAACCCACTCTAGTCTTCTTACCTGGAGAATCCCATGGACAGAGGAGCCTGGCGGGCTATAGTCCATGGAGTCACAAAGAGTCGGACACGACTGAGGAACTAACACTTCATTTGCTTCATCTCCTTAACTGACAACAGGAGAAGGGGGTAGATAGGGAGCCTAACAGGTGAGCATCACAGTTTGCTAGCACTTCCACAATAAAGAACTACAAACTGGAGGGCCTAAAACAGACGTTTGACCTCACAGTTCTAGACTTTTGAAGTCAAGGTCTCAGCAGGACCATATTTCCTCTGAAATGTGTAGGGGATACTCCTTCCTTGCCTCTCCTGGTTCCTGGTGTTTTCTGCCATGCTTGGTGTTCCTGGACTTACGGATGCCTCACTGTTGTCACATGGCCACTTAGTCCCTGTGCATCTCCTCTCTTCTGAAGGACACCAGCCATACTGGATGAAAGGCCCACTATACTCCAGTCCCACTTCATCTTAACTAATTGAAGCTGCAACAAGCCTCTTTCCAAATAAAGTCATGTTCCACAGTGTCAGGACACATCTCCTTGAAGGACACAGTTCAGCCTGTAACATTGGGTCACTAGCCTTCTGTGAAGCCTAGAGGGACACGGGGCTGGAAAGCAAGCCAGGTGATTTCAGTTGCAGAGGTACTATGCCACGTATCTCAGAGCCGATGATGTGATGAGTGGGCTGGAGGTCACTTCTCCCCTTCTTTCTCACTGTAGAGGCTTGATTCTGCAGATGTTGCAAGTCTAGAGCTGGGTGACCCCATCCAGGTGGCCTAGAGCCATAGATACACAACTTTGGGAACCAAAGTGAATGTCCTTTTCTCTTTCCATTTTAATAGCCAGATTTTTATTTCAGTCCTATGCGTGAGAAATATTAAGTGTGGTTAGCATTGATGATCCTACTTTTATTAGGTTGAATGAAGTTTCCATTTTTAGAGATGAAAAATGGTCAAGTATTGGCATTTTCACATGATTTGACCTTTGTATTCCATTAGATGTTGCCGTGAATAAGCGTTACTTGGCCCTGATTATTGAAACTGGTCCCAAGACTTTGAATTTTACACTGGGTCCAATCCTCCCCCTACAAGGGTACCACTGAGAATGTATGTGCCCCACTATGCATAGCCACCCTATAAAAGGCACGCATGCAGAATGAAATGGTTGGATGGCATCATCGACTCAATGGACATGGGTTTAGGAGATAGTGAAGGACAGGGAAGCCTGGTGTGCTGCAGGTCACAAAGATTTGGACATGACTGAGCAACTGAACACAGCAAGAAAGCAGAAAAAAAGCAAGGATTTGGGGATTCAGAAAGATCTGGATTCAAATTACTCCTCTATATTTCTTTTTTTTTAATCTCTGAACATTTTATTTTATTTTTAAATTTTACATAATTGTATTAGTTTTGCCAAATATCAAAATGAGTCCGCCACAGGTATACATGTGTTCCCCATCCTGAACCCTCCTCCCTCCTAGAGGGCCAGTTATGTCTCAGAATCCTTATTTGTAAAATGGGGGTAAATCCTTGTAGAATTTTTAAAAAATATTTGGCTGCATCAAATCTTGGTTGCAGCAAGTGGGATCTTTTGTTGCGACCTGTGGGCTTTTCTCTGATTGTGGTGTATGGGTTTAGTTGCCCTATGGCATATGGAATCTTAGTTTCCTGATCAGGGATCAAATCTGTCCCATGCGTTGGAAAGCAGATACTTAACCACTGGATTACCAGGGAAGTCCTACTTTATAGGATTATTGTGAGGATTAAATTATTTATGTGTTTAATTTATATACTTCCAGCATTTGGGGGATTTCCTGCAATAAAAATCTGCCTGCATTGAGGGAAATCTGGGTTCGATTCCTGGGTGGAGAAGATCCAATGGAGAAAGGAATGGCTACCCATGCCAGCATTCTTGCCTGGAGAATTCCATGCACAGGGGAGCCTGGCAGGCTACAGTCCATGGGGTTGCAAAGAGTCTGACATGACTGAGTGACTAACATTTTCACCAGCGCATAGTAGATGTTCAACAAATTTTGATTCCCTATACTAATGACCTCCATCACCTCTAGTTGTAATCCCTCATAATCCCAGGAACTGCTCAGAGATAAACAGAGCCAATGGGAAACCTGCAGGCCTAATCCAGGTAACTAAAGATTACATAATAATGGGACAAAGGGACTACTTGGCATGTACCCTATTCTTCTGGATCCAATAACAGACACCAGCCTCAAAAAAAATATACCTTGAGACCCATTTCCTGAAAGACACCATCATTATGTAGTCTTTTTTCACCTCACAATGACTAAATTCTATTTGAATTGCATACATGATACACCTATGTTTGTACCAAGTATCATTTTCTAGCATAGTCATTCTCAACCTTTTTTTTCCATGGGGACGCTCATGACATCAACATAAATTAGCATGTATGGCACATTCTTCAGGGACTATTCAGAAATTATCAAATTCCCTATAACTACACTTTTCTAAAGCATACTGGAAAGGATATGATGAGGGTTGCATTCTAGAGATAACCTCTCTAGATTTTTTCCGATTAAATTTTCTACCAGCCTGAGCAAATTATCCACAAGTGCTGTACTTGTAACCTACCTGAAACGTATGTGGTACAAGTCTGAGGTTGAGAGTCAGCCTTCTAAGAGATGCTGTTATCATGACCACTCAGAATGGTTCACACATGCCAAAGCCACTAGACAATTCAGCTCTGAGGAGACAATTGCAGTTCCCTACGTCTCATTTAGATACTTCTAGGTGCTCTGACCCAGAGTGAACACGCAGAGTCAGGATAATTGTATGCGCATAGCAAACAAACGGATCTATTTCAATGACGGTGTATTGGCACAAGTGGTACTCCTGCCTCTGTGTCACATAGGCAAAGCAGTAAGGTAGAAATAAAGCCACTCTAGGCTCCTTGACTTCCAGGATATTCCATATATGCAATATTGCTACTGATATGATCAATGATATCCAACCACCAGAAGCAGTCTGCCCATCTTTATGCACTTAAGCATTCTGTTCAGCTAAATTTGGTCAAAGCCATTTATTACCAGTTGTAAGTAATGCAACCATGGAGGGTGCTACCTGGGGCCACTGGAAGCCTGCCATGGTTTACAGCCCTTGGAACAGACTCAGACATTGTAAGTTTAAAAAAAAAAAAAAATTCTCTTTAAGCCAATCCCAAACCTTTTATAATTTAAATTCTAATAAATCACACCTCCTAAATCTTCCTGGAGGCAGGACTCAGGAAAGATTTCCCCTCTCTCTCTATGCCAAAGAGCCTCTTAATAAGGGAGAGAGATGAAGAAAAAGCACAATGGTGTTTCAGCTGTGCTCAGAGCTAGGATAGGGAGTCTAAGATATGGCCAGTCCTTAAGACAAGGAGGCCAGGCATCAGATAGGGCTAGATAGAACAAAAGAGAAATGGAAATGGGAGCCTGTTACTTCCCAGCTTTAACTCTCTGTGTGTCTCTATCACCTCTAAGATAAGTCCACATGCTGAGCATGCTGTGTATACACAGGACCCTCCCAGCTCTAGCCACGCCTGACACACTTGACTACAGCAGTACTCACGTGTGTGTGTGTGTGTGTGTGTGTGTGTGTTGTGACTGTTTGTCTGTCTTCCCTCTTAGAGTGTGCGGTCCTGCAGGGAGAGATCTTAGTTTAGTAAACTTTAATCCTTAGTACCTATCCAGAAACCCAATAGGTGCTTAATCAATTCTGAAAAAATTAGGGAAATGACCAGAGGCTAAAGCTGTACAGAAGCTAACGGGTCCAAGTCGAGAGATGTGAACCTCAGGTTTGCACTGTCTGAAGAACTCATTGGTGTGTCCTTCTCCTCTGCCAGGCACTCTCAGCTACTTCAGGGAAGGTGATTATAAAATGTGACCATGAAATAATGCTGTATTCTCTTCCCCACAAACGTACCACGATCTGTGATCCCTTCTGAGCATTCTCCTCAGCAGACAATGTGTGTGTTTTAATTTTTTTTAATTTAAATTTATTTTTAATTGGAAGATAATTGCTTTACAATATTGTGTTGGTTTCTGCCATATATCAACATGAATTGGCCAAAGGTATATGTATGTCTTCTCCCTCACACCCATCCCACCCCTAGAGGTTGTCCCATGTGTATAATTTTAAATGGCTGCATTTGCTCCAGAAGCCTCTTGGAACTGTGGTCAGATTCAGTTTATAAACCATATAAGAAAACCAGTGTAATTCCTTTATATGCACATTATTTCCAAAACAATGTTCCCCTAGCTTGATTGCCCACCATATACATGGGATACAGCTTCAGGAAAACTTTTAATACCTTCCCACAAGAAATCCACCCTCTGAAGATGAAGATGTGCCACATTTGAAGATATTTAAGACAGAGTGCTAAGAGTGTCCACATAGGATTCTAAATTAGAGGTCCAAAAACGCCTTGAGCAATTTTTCATTATCTTGGAAATAAGCGTACATCTATCAAGGAGATTAATTTGAAGTCTATAGAACAGCTTTAGGATTTTCTAATCTAATGTTCTCCTTAAAAATCACCAGAATTTATTTGTGCTTACAATGATTTACTTTGAGTGTTTACTATGACCAAGGATTGCATGTTTGTGTGTGAATGTATATATGTACATATGTGTATTCTTATTGAATCCTCCCAACAATTATATAAAACTAGCAACAACAATAGCAATAGTTAGCATTTATTGAGTGCTTACTATGGGTCAGGCATGAACTAAGGGATTTTTCATTTTAATCCCCATTTTATAGACAAGTAAACTGAGTTACAGAGAGAAATGAAGTACTTTCCTAATGGCACAAAGTCCATAGAGAAAAACTGAGATTCACGGACAGATTTGTCTGACTTGTTTTTAATTACTTTGATACATGCTGCGTTATAAGCTCTGCTCTTAAACACTGTGATCTGACCTCTGCATTTTTATTAAACTATCAGGGATATATGTGATCTATATCTTCTGGCTTTCCAGGTGATGCTAGTGGTAAAGAATCCACCTGCTAATGCAGGAGACACAAGAGATGTGAGTTCAATCGCTGGGTTGGGAAGATCCCCTGGAGCAGGAAATGGCAACCCACTCCAGTATTCTTGCCTGGGAAATCCCGTGGACAGAGGAGCCTGGCGGGCTATAGTCCATGGGGTTGCAAAGAGTGAGACACAACTAAACACTCAATCAATGCTCCTAACTCATATTTCGATATGTATGGCTCGATAAATACTAGTTGAATGAATAAACCTACATCAGTGGCTGTGATCCAACCAGGACCAGGCAGAAAGGCAAAAAGAACAACAGGCCCATGTGATACAAGCTGGTTCAGCTTATCTCACCACCAAACTAAAGCCATGCTTATAGCAAAGAGCAGAGGGTGTTAGAGAAAGTATTTGGATGTCTCTCTGCCCTGGCTGCAGCATGCGGCATTGTGATTTTTTTGGTATTTAATTCCCAGTAAACCCTGCAGGGCCCTGGGCCTCAGTACCCCCATCCATGTGCCTGGAACGGGCATATTCCTTGCTCTTCTTCAGCCTTGCCCTCTGCATATTTATAAAAGGTCTAGAATCCTGGTATCCTATAAAAATGCAAAGTACGATTATTATTAATGATACAGTTAGCAAGAAGGACATTTGTTATTTCTACTCAATTGGTTCCCCCTGGGAGCAGAAACAATTTTTTTTTTTTTTTTTGGACATAGTATTAATGTGCCATCTTTGCAACTTTGGTCATCTGTCATTTGCTTTGGGGGGAAAGTTGTGCCCTTGTTTCAGGCAGCACCCTGCCTTTTCCTCTGCAACGTGGACACTATCTGAGCACAAGTTGCTTCATGGTCTAGATGAAACCAGGGATCTTTATTTGATTTCTGGTATCAGGAAACAATTTATTAGGATCCAGGCAGTTAGGCTACGAGACTTCCTTTCTTGCCTGGGTAGTCACTAGTTGAACAGGCAGCCTTGGCTCATAAATCTAGTTTTATTTCCCCATCTATTCACCTGGAACTAAGTGATTTTTTTGAAGGCAAAGGGGAGAACACATTTCCTTATGTAAGCACTCTTCCTCTGGCTCGGAATCACCATTGTTTCTTAGACAAGCTGGCGAGCAGGCTGAAGTAAGGAGCCATTTCCAGTCTATGCATCACACTTGTATTTTCAGAGTTTACAGAAAAATACTGCAACCAATTTGGGATTTCCCTGTAATGATCCACTTCCTCGAAATAAATCAGAATGGATTCAAATGCGCCTTTCAGAGACAAAAGGGCTTTCTGCAAATATCTCTTTCCCCATGCCCTTCAGAAACTACCTTGTCTTTCTTTCGGGCCCCCATCCCCCGCTCCCACCCTCCCTCAAGCCCCCCACCCCGCCTTCCCCTCCTTCTTAAGAAGACTTTCCCAGGTCCCTCTTGGCTGTGGTTGAACGACGTTGGCTCCTGTCCATGCCGCAACAAAGACCTGGCATTCCAGCTGTCTGAGTCTAATCTCCAGTGTCAGCTCTCGTTAATGTGTGCGCGTGAAATCAGAGGGGGCAGAGCTGCACGGAATATTAAAACCATGATCAGAATTCCACTGAAATGCTGAGAGTCTGCAAGCACCATTAGAGGAGGCTGTCAAATCAAGGCTTCGCATTAAATAAAAGAAAAGATTTCTATCAGAGGAAAGTACAATCAGTGAATCGCTGAGCTAAATTAGCATTTTTTCAATTGGAGATCGAAGTTGATTTATTGTTCTACACGACATTAATGTAACTATGTGCTTGACCTGCTAAGGCAGCTAATTTTTCATTTAAATGGTTTCTTTCCTTCCCGGTGCAAAGGCTGCAATCATATTTCAACTTTGCAGAGTGATCAGAAAAGTCGTGGAATGCGGCAGAAATGTCTTAGGGCAGCCTCCCTCCTCTCCCCTCCCCTTCCTCTCCTTTTTTCCAACTCCAGCGCCTTCCTCCTTCCCTTCCCTTCCCCCTCCTAACCTCATGGCTGGTGGTCAAGGTCACAGAGGAAGAGTAATCTCAAAGCCACCAACTTCAAAGCTGCCATCAAAGAAGCCCCCACGTAGCCACTGAATTAAAAGGGAATGGGGGAGGGGCTCTGGGCCCTGGCGTTCATCTCTGCAAGAAAGGGCCCCTTAACTGCCCCATTGGTACAGCCCAACCTGGGGCGCCCTCTGTCCAGTTCTCCCCTGCCAGCCTCTCAATACGGGTCTCTTCTCAACCTCCCCAGCCCCCTCCCCACACACACATCGCCTGAAGATAATATACATTTCCAATTAGCAGAGCACATTGTAGTCATGTTCTCTTTTACGGCCCTAACTATCTTCCTTTTGCTAAAAAGCTGGGCCGTCATTAATGAAATCCTGCAGTTCTGTTAATCCGAGATACAATGCTCCTTTTCTCTCTCAGGCTCTCCCGAACATAAAAACTACAGTTACTTCAGCTCCCCTCTTCTGTTTAGATTCCTTGTCATTTGTCTTTCATTACATACCTGATGTAGCACAGTAGCGGTCGAAGTTCCTGGACATAGAGGGAAAGGACGCAATTATGTCCCTTTCCCAATCCCCTGTTTGCAAAGGCAGCTGGCATTTTCTGTTTTTTTTTTTTTTTTTCTTCCCTCTTTCTAAAGTGCATTGATTTTAATCTCTGGAAGTTGATGAATATATTTTAGGGTACTTTGGGGGCCCTTAACGTTTAGCTAGCTTCTTAGATTTGAAACTAGCTGGGCATCCTGGAAGGACTCTGATAAATGAGATTTCAGCATTTCTCTGCAGTTTCTCTTATGAATTAATTCATTGTAACACACAGTGAGAAAAAGGCAGGCCTTGGAGGTGGCTGGTGGAGCTGGCATTTGCCACCCTTTACCGATACAGAGACATTACTTTGCCAACAAAGGTCCATCCAGTCAAAGCCATGGTTTTTCCAGTAGTCATGTATGGATGTGAGAGTTGGACTATAAAGAAGGCTGAGCACTGAAAAACTGATGCTTTTGAACTGTGGTGTTGGAGAAGACTCTTGTGAGTCCCTTGGATAGCAAGGAGATCCAACCAGTCCATCCTAAAGGAAATCAGTCCTGAATATTCATTGGAAGGACTGACGCTGAAGCTGAAAGTCCAATACTTTGGCCACCTGATGCGAAGAACTGCCTCATTCGAAAAGACCCTGATGCTGTGCATGACTGAAGGCAGGAGGAGAAGGGAACAACAGAGGATGAGATGGTTGGGTGGCATCACCGACTCAATGGACATGAGTTTGAGTAAGCTCTGGGAGCTGGTGATGGACAGGGAAGCCTGGCATATAGCAATCCATGGGGTTGTGCAGATATGACTGAGGGACTGAACTGAACTGAACCAATACAGATATTAACTTTTAAGACAAAACAGACACTGGACCAAAAACTAGTGTTTATATTTTATCTTTCTTCCTCCTACCACCAAACATCCACCTTATGAAATGACAAATGGAGTAAAGTTCTATATTTGTGGGAGGTCTTAGGACATTGTCAGTCCTGTGGTTTTGAAGGACATTAGGGTATCAGGTGAAGGAACAGCACAGTCACTGTGCAGGGCTCGCTGTGGACATGAGGCAGAGCATAATCCCCATTCTCCACCCCTCTGGCGTCTGACACAGCTGGAATCACTCTAAGGGTCAGAGGAATAGAGGCAACCTTCCCTCCCACTTCCATCACAATTGGACCTAATTGGCCCCCCTTGGTCAGCAGAGATACTACAGAATGAATGGTCAGTGTTCTGCTCTTTGCTCTGACCCAGTGAGAGGGCTTCTGTACAGGCCAAAGGTGAGGGTCTTGGAAAAGACTGCTTAGGTGACCACTGGAGACACGCAGTACTGGTTTCTACATACCGGTTGCCGTTTTGTCCAAGTTGCTCACCCTTCTCATCTCATACTCCCTTCTGAAAGCTACCCCATCTCTTCGCCATGTGGATTATCACTCAAAATAACTACTGTAAAAATTGAATGTGGGTTTCATTCTCCAAAGGCAAGAAGAGTGTGTGGTCACTAAGTACAGAAAAAGCTTCACACCAGTCATTTGTATCTGTCCCGGTTTGTCCCCACAGTGGTTCTGTAGTGAGAGCCAGCGTCATTGACCAGGCATCCCCCCATCGCCTGGCAACCCACATTCATTAGCCATGAGGTGGCTTCACTGCACATGGCTCTCTTATTTCTCATCTGCAGGGCAATCCCATGACACAGCCAGCCTCCTGAAGGACCCAGATGCAAAGCTCAATGATTTCCTGCTCTAAGTACTTCCATCGTCACTTGCTCCTTTCCTTTACACGATAATCTCTTTATGAACGTAAGTTTTCCTTATGGAATTAAGGACTGTCAGATAATTTGGGTCCCTTCTGGTTCACTAGTGCACAAAGCAGAACCCCAGTCCCTGGAAGAGATAATGCAGACACTTTTTCAGTCAACCCACATGACTTGCAATACCTTGGGAGCCCAGCAAGCAACGTGCCCCTTGAAGACTAGGAGGAACCAGGTCTGGATGTCCTGTCTGGGCAGGAAACGTGAAAGGAGAACCAATTTGGTAGCAGAGGCAGACTCTGTGGAATGTAGCCAGACTACCCAAGACAGTATGGTCAACAAGCCTGGTTTTAGAAATTCTTAGCATCAGAGATACAACCTAGTGAGCATTTAGGAGGAGGACAGGGTGGAGGGTGAGGTTATGAGATCAACCCATTCCCCACAAAAGTTTGGCAGACCGAATCTGTCCCAGAGAGAAGAATACTGTGATGAGTAAAGCAACAGTAGAGGCCTGACATCCACTGGGCTCTGGGGGACAGGACCTAGTCTTTAAGGAAAAGAAAACTACTAGAATAGATGTGTGGAAAGACTACGAAACACACTAAAGGCAGTAGCCCTAGCCTGAAAAACAGTCCTCATTTGCTTATTCATCTTAGAAAAGGCATCCGACTAGTTCTACCACATACGGTGGGATTAAATTGTGAGAATTAAATGCTTTGAGATTACATCCACATCTGTGTGTGTGTGTGTGCGCGCGCGCGCGCTTGTTAGATTACACCTGCACAGTGAAAGCCACAGTGGTATTTGACACCGTCAGAATACTCAGGGCTCATCCCAGGTGTATCATTTAGTTTTTAAAACAAAAGAATGAAACATTTATTAAGTCAGTCACATAGGATGCTAGATTCTTCCATGTGTTATTTACTGAATTTATTCTCACAACACTCATTCAGTCATCACAGCAAGCCTGCGAGGGGTGTATGTTTATCTCTCCTTTCAAAGTTAAGGAAATGGAAGATTGGGGAGACCAAGTGACTTTTTCCAGGAAAGACACCCAATCGTGGTAAAACTATTGAAACTCAAAGTTGTAGGATCTAACTCCGAATGACTCACTCTTAAAAATACTAGGAGGATTTGAATCATCTATTCGCAACAGGGGCCTTTTGTAAAAGTGAGCCTCAAAGCATTCAGAACATAAATATGGAAAGAACCATCAATAATGCAATATCACAGTACTCTCCAGATAAGAATTATTTTATTTGGAGAATAATTGCTACCTAACATCTCTTGAATAGGTGTCTTAAGTGCCATGCAGTGTTCCACATATGTAATTGCAGGTATTAATACATTTAATCCTCACACCAACCCTGTGAAATATGCTCTATTATCATCCCCATTTTAAAGATGAGGAAACCTAGGCACAGACATATCAAATAACTTCCCCAAAGTAAAGCCAACCTCATCTGGACTTCAAATTCCACACTCCTAGTCACCATGCTTTCCTGCCCTAGAGGAGAATGTAGCATAATTCCTTGTCATTATTCTAGTTCATTAAAGAGTTCTTGAGAAAGGCACATTGGAGCCCTGCAGCTATGGTTTGAGTCAAAAGAGATTTTCAGTGCAAAATTACAAACTTAATTATAAAGCTCCCTTTTATGAGGTTTAGGCCACTAATAGACTTTTTCCTCCTGTTAGAATTTTCCCTGAATTAGGGAAGATCTGGTCCTACAAGTTTGGGGGAAGTAGTAGGGGGAAATAAAGACAGGAGAGCTAAGGTGATAGTAAACACTTGGATCAAAAACCTACTGTGGAACTTCATGCTGTTGGAGCCCTGGTAAAAGGGTGACTCATTCTCACCGTGAGGAGTCTTGGTGAGGAAGTGAAAGCAAGTGCTGCTTGACAACTGGCCTTTTAGGAATGGGAGGGATTACCATAGGGAGAGAGCAGCGTGAACTCTGTCCTGGGCTGAGAGCCATACAGGAGCACAAGTAGAGAAATTATGAGCTCCTAAAAGGCTATCCAGAGGGCTCGTCTCTGTGTCCTTCATTGCGCCTCCTCTAGTGCCTGGCTCTGCTTGGATCACAGTAGATGCACAATAAATGCTGAGTGAATTGGATGGCTCGCATTTCCACGTGTGCGTGAATGAATGAAATCACAGTGCGGGCCATGTCCAAGTCATAGCAAGTCATCCCATATGGCTGAAGTTGGTCTCTCAGAGCATTTTTATGGATCCCAGAGAGTAGTTTCAACAATGAGCAGATCTGGTTGCTAGGGGCCTGGGTCGCCCGTCTCTCGCCATGCCACAGCATCATCACGATGTGTGAGAGATTTGTTTGGAGTGGGGGAAGCATATTTTTGTTTGCATTTGCTTAGCACGTTGCTGTTGCACATTTTGCTATGAGATGTAAAGTCATCTGCATGCGCCGGTTGTGCAGTGAGAGAAGAGTCAAAACAAGCTTCAGGCGGGGTGTCAGCCACATGGCCCAGGCAGATTGTCATCCTCTTTGCCCGTGGTTGCTGCCACCTCCTCTCCCCATTTTTCTGACTCTCTTTCTCGTTCCTGAATCCCCACACCTGCGTATACAGCACACCTTAAGTTCCAAGGGTCTAATTTCTAATTGGCTTAATTATATGTCAGCATCTATATAGACTGAAGATCCAAATCCACCAGGATGGTAGTGCCTCTGGAATTCATCCCTGTGGATGAACAACTTTGCATAAGTCTTGACAGCAAGTAAATGTGGGTAAAGAACCCTCAGGAAACCATCCTACCTTGCATCATGCCATCTCCTAAAAAATAAATGTAGCAGTGTGCACAAGCCAAAGCATCATATTTTATCTCTTTTTATCATCTAGGAATACTCCCTTCTCTCAGTTCCATCTCTACCCTGAGTTACAAATGGGACAATCATATCCAGAGCCAACATCAAGATCATTCATGTGCTGAAGAACACAGGCTCATGTTAATGATAGAGATAACTGTGATATAAAGGGAATGAGTTATTAATTTGGAGTTAAGGAGACTTCATTTTGAGTATCCAGTTTGTGAAATTTGGGTCAATCAAATTAAGTTTTTCCAAATTTATAGGTAATAGAAGAGTGATAATAACATCACAGGGTTGAAGTAAAGACCATTCATACTCATTCATTTATTCAAATAAGCTTTAGTTAGTGCTCATTCTGTACCAGATGTGACACTAAGCTTGAAATGGAGCAGATGGCAAAGCTGACTTAGTTCTTGTCCTTAAAGCCTACAGGAAAAACAGATCATCACAGGTGTGATGATGTCTAGGAAAGAGAAGTACAGGTGCTTGGAAGGGTGCATTAGCCAAGAGGAAAAATAACATGAGAAGGTTCTGTGCCACCCAAAGCATGATGCATTCATGGAAATGAAAAAAAAAAACCATGGATGGATGAAGGATCATAGATAATGCATGTGAGGGAGCTCAGTAAACAGAAAGGTACTCCACAGATATGAAGGGATTTCATGCTAATAGAGACTATCTTTTGGGAAAAATCATCTCCAATGAAGTTCCTAGTAGACTGGCAAAGGAGATGTTTAGAGACAAGAAGGAGTACTTCCAGTTCTCAGGTCTCATCTTGTAGACAAACATCTACAGAATGTAGATCCACAGCAGAATGTAGAACAGGCGCCCCCGGCTCACATGTACTTCTCTCCTGCCACATTGAGGCCCTGCCATCCAGCACTCATACTTGTCCATTCATTTTGCCTCTGTTTTAAAACACCAAACCTGATGAGAAAAGATTTGCTCACATACCGTGTACAAGGACACATCAAAAGTCACACACTAGAAAGTGGTTCAGCAGTCCTCCCTTGGTCCAGGACTCTCACAGCCTTTGGAAGATGCTCATTGTAGGCTTTGACCATTCATGACTGGTTAATCATCTACATGTTAAGAAGTTACTTTCTGCTTCTAGAGAATCAGAGATCTTTGGAAAAGATCGAGGGTCTTCTAGGACCCCTCCTACCCAGTTCAGGTGTCTCTTCTGCAACAGCCCTAACAGGTAGTCAGTCAGCCTCTGCATGGACACTTCCAATGACTGGAGCACTAAGTGCCTTGCAAACCACCCGCTTCGTGGTTGAGCCAGTTTATACTGGCTGCTCCATGCATTGGTCTTAGCTCTTCCTCTGCTAACCCAGGGATAACTCTGTTCCTTCATTCAGCATGGATTTATTGAGTGTGTTCCTGGCTCCCTATTATGTGGCACAATTCCATACAAAGACATGTAGAACAAGGTTTCCTCCTCAAAAGGTCTACCATCTAGTGGGCTTGGTCCACTCCCTGTGTTACTTTGCCTGGACTGCCACAATAAAGTACCACCAATTGGGAGGCTTAAACAGCAGAAATCTGTTTTCTCACAATTCTTGGAACTGGAAGTCTGAAATGAAGATGTAGCAGGGTTGCTTCTCCTGAGGTTTCTTCCACTGGCTTGGATATATCATCTTCCTTTTCTGTGTCTTCGTCTGGTCTTTCTTCTCTTTGTGTAGCTCTGTGTCCTTATCTCCTATTCTTATGAGGACACGAGTCTTGTTGGATTAAGGAGCACCCTAATGACCTCATTTTAATGTAACTACTACTTTACAGACCCTATCTGCAAATAGGTTCATCTGTACCATTTTTCTAGATTCCACATATATGTGTCCATATACAATGTTTGCTGTTCTCTTTCTGACTTACTCCACTCTGTATAACAGACTCTAGTTTCACCCATAATCTCTGCAGATGACTCAGTTTGATCCTTTATATGGCTAAGTAGTATCCCAATGTGTATTGCAAGATGTGTACCACATCTTCTTTATCCATTCATCTGTCAATGAACATTCAGGTTGCTTGCACATCCTGGATGTTTTAAATAGTGCTGCAGTGAACACTGGGGTTCATATGTCGTTTTTTAATTATGGTTTTCTCAGGGTATATGCCAGTAGTAGGATGCAAACATAGAAAACGGATGAGTGGACATGTGGGGCAAGTGGGGTGGGATGAATTGGGAGATTAGGATTGATACACCACCGTGTGTAAAATAGACAGCTAGTGGGAACTTGCTGTATAGTACATGGAGCTCAGCTCAGTGCTCTGTGGTAACTTAGATGGGTGGGATGGAGGTTCAAGAAGGAGAGAAAATACGTATACATGTAGCTGATTCACATTGTTAGACAGCAGAAACCAACACAACATTGTAAAGCAACTATTTCTGCCCCCACCCCCAGAAAGATGCTATCTGCAAAAACAATCGCATTCTGAGGTTATGGGAATTAGATCTTCATGTGAATTTGGAAAGGAACACACAATTCAACCCATAACACTCCCCTTTGCTCATGCAACTCTAGATCCATGTCATGTACCGTGCTCGGTACAAGAATACTGGAGTGGGTTACCATTTCCTACTCCAGGAGATCATCCCTACCCAGAGACTGAACATGCATCTCCTGTATTTCCTGTTCTGGCAGGTGGATTCTTTACCACTGAGCCATCTGGAAGCCATATCCTTTAGCTAAGCTGCTGCTTATTGGGGGTTGACATTCTCAGTTTCTTTGACTTTGACTTTTTATTTCACTATATGTCACCAAACCTATCACTGTGTTTGTTATTGTCCCATAGAGACACTTTCATTTATTATTGTATCCACTAAAATGTCAGGTCTGAAAGGACACAGGCAGCTGGATTGTTGTCTCCCTACACCTGGTGAAACTAACTATCGGCATAGTGTTTGATGAGTTATATGTTTTCATAACTGTCTTGTACAATAACTCTTAATGACTTTGAAAACAACCAAAATTCTTGGACATTGTAAACTATTGTTTGTTATATAACCTTTTGTTTTTATCAGTTGTTTCTTTGAGGCAAAGTGTGAAATTTTGTGTTTATGAATGAGTTGATAAGGATAGGAACATGAACAGTCTAAAGGCAGACAACTAGAAATAATATGTCCAGCTTGCCAGCCTTCTATTAATCAAAGCCTTTGAAGACATGGTTTAATCAGGCAAGAGTCTAGCTAATTACATTGTCATTGTATGTGTGTGCTCAGTAATTCAGTTGTGTCTGACTCTTTGCAACCCATGACTGTAGCCTGCTAGGCTTCTCTGTCCATAGACTTTTCCAAGCAAGAATACCAGAGTAGGTTGTCATTTCCTGCTCAGGGAATCTTCCCAACCCAGGGATTGAACCCATGTCTCCTGTGTCTCCTGCATTGGCAGGCAGATTGGGCCCATGTTACTCCATGGTTCCTTGGAACCAATTGTCAAGCACCTTAACATTCAAATACATATCTCTGTGGCAGTGTTTCCCAAAAATGTGTGTCAAGGAACACCTGATCCTTTGGAATTTTCCAGTTAAGAGTGATCAAAAAAATAGTTCAAAGCAGTATGACTAGCCCTTCTTGAAAATGACTAAGCTAAATTGTCACATAAAAAGCTATTAGGTATTCTAGGGTAAAGAAACATGTTTAACTTTTTATAACACAGTGCCTCATAAACTTATTTGATATGGAGCATTTGGTGGCTGAGTGGTAAAGAATCTTCCTGCAGTGCAAGAAACATGGGTTCGATTGCTGGGTTGGGAGGATCCCTGGAGAAGGAAGTGGCAACCCACTCCAGTATTCTTGCCTGGGAAATCTCATGGACAGAGGAGTCTGGCAGGCTACAGTCAATGGGGTTGCAAAGAGTCAGACACAACTTAGCCACCAAACAACATCCACAGAACTAGTTTCTGTGCAATGCACTGTTTGTTGGTTTTCAAATGTTTTGTTTATTTATATGGCTGCATCAGGCCTTAGTTGCAGCACATAGGATATTCAGTCTTTGTTGTGGCATACAGGATCTTTAATTGTGGAATGCAAACTGTTAGTTGTGGTATATGTGATCTAGTTCCCTGACCAGGAATCGAACCCAGGTCCCCTCCACTGGGAGTGTGGAGTCCCAGCCACTGGACCAGCAGGGAAGTCCCTGTGCAATGTACTTTGGGAAACACTAGTCTCTAAGCTGAGCTAAGTTTTACCAATAGAGTTTTTTTCTTTTTTCTTTTTTTCTTTAATTTCACTTAGCCTCCTTATAGCCAAGCAAATGCCAAAATATTCCTTCAACAGTTCTCCCTCTGTCCTCTGGGCCTATCTTTTTAATTTTATTTTTTATTTTCTTCTATTTTTCTTTTTTTCTCTGTTTTGCACATATATAGCACTTCCACTAGTTTCCTTAGAAACATGCAAGTAGCAGATCATTACAGACTAATGGAACTCATCATCGGGCTGCGTACTCCATGTGGGGTCTTGAGCAATGCGAGGTAAGAGGTTGTGATTAAAGTTTAGAGGATGATCAGATTGCTGGGGGCAACCAGAGTTGGCATTCAGTCATAATAGAAGGCATGGCCAAATTGCCAGTGCTGGAGGTCAATGAGGAAGGAAGGGAGAAAATTCCGGGAAATTTTTACTCTGCACTGGACACTGTACTATGTTCTGGCCATTACAAACAAAGAATCCATATTTCCGTAGAGTTCATTGGCCAGTGGGAGAGATAAATGGGTAAACAAATATAAGTCAGGGTCATATAAATATTATATAAAGGTGGGTTTAAGATGTTATTGGAGCAAAGGAGAAAAAATATGAACTCTGTCCAGAGAGTCTCACTCTTGCCTCCATCCCCCTGCTGTCACTTCAGTCGTGTCCAGCTCTGTGCGACCCCATAGACGGCAGCCCACCAGGTCCCCTGTCCCTGGGATTCTCCAGGCAAGAACACTGGAGTGGGTTGCCATTTCCTTCTCCAGTGCATGAAAGTGAAAAGTGAAAGGGAAGTTGCTCTGGTGTGTCTGACTCTTCGCGACCCCATGGACTGCAGCCCACCAGGCTCCTCTTGCCTCCATGTTCAGCCTTAAATATACAAGGACATTGACAGTGTCAGTGATTGAGACTCCCTCAAAAAGGGGAAGGGACTCAGGTAACTGAGTGCACTCCAGTGCACTCAGCACTCAGTGGACTCCAGTGTACTCAGCATCCCACCTGAAAACTTTGTGTCTGAGTCAGGGAGAGTCAGGAAGCACAGAGTCAAGGAACCAGCAAAGATAATGTCATAAAGCCCCTAAAAACAAAGACTTCCTGGTTTGATGACTCTGAATAGTGATTCTGCTTAATTAACTGCGAGTTTCCGGTACTTGGCATTTGAATGACCCTTTACAGTTCACAGACTGCATTTACGCATCTTAACCTCAAAAATCTTGCAAGATTGTTCAGACTGTCCCAATTTATAGATGAGGGAAAAGCAGTTCAATGAGACCAAGTCATACATAGAACATCCCACGGTAAGCGGAAGGAAAGAAAAATGAACTCCCCGCTTGTTCAGACATCAAATCCATTTTTTTTTTTCGAAATTGAAGAAATGTCTGAGAGTACAAGAGAAATAGCAGAGGAAACACTTGTTTAATAATAATATTCCCAAATGTGTATGATAAGAGGGGGGCCAGCCGAAGAACATGGAGTGGAGACAGTCCCTAACCTAGATAAGAAAGGAAGAGTTTCACGAGAACTTGTCCTTTCAGAAGTTCAAAGTAATTTAAGGACAGACATATTTCAGTAATAGTCCCCAAGTAAGGAGCACCCCTACTTTTATTTAGACAAGTGAATTGTCCACCTGATCTGCCTCTTGAGAAATTTGTATGCAGGTCAGGAAGCAACAGTTAGAACTGGACATGGAACAACAGACTGGCTCCAAATAGGAAAAGGAGTACGTCAAGGCTGTATATTGTCACCCTGCTTATTTAACTTATATGCAGAGTATATCATGAGAAACGCTGGACTGGAAGAAACACAAGCTGGAATCAAGATTGCCAGGAGAAATATCAATAACCTCAGATATGCAGATGACACCACCCTTATGGCAGAAAGTAAAGAGGAACTCAAAAGCCTCTTGATGAAAGTGAAAGTGGAGAGTGAAAAAGTTGGCTTAAAGCTCAACATTCAGAAGACGAAGATCATGGCATCCGGTTCCATCACTTCGTGGCAAATAGATGGGGAAACAGTGGAAACAGTGTCAGACTTTATTTTTCTGGGCTCCAAAATCACTGCAGATGGTGACTGCAGCCATGAAATTAAAAGACGCTTACTCCTTGGAAGGAAAGTTATGACCAACCTAGATAGCATATTGAAAAGCAGAGACATTACTTTGCCAACAAAGGTTCATCTAGTCAAGGTTATGGTTTTTCCTGTGGTCATGTATGGATGTGAGAGTTGGACTGTGAAGAAGGCTGAGTGCTGAAGAATTGATGATGCCTTTGAAATGTGGTGTTGGAGAAGACTCTTGAGAGTCCCTTGGACTGCAAGGAGATCCAACCAGTCCATTCTGAAGGAGATCAACCCTGGGATTTCTTTGGAAGGAATGATGCTAAAGCTGAAACTCCAGAACTTTGGCCACCTCGTGCGAAGAGTTGACTCATTGGAAAAGACTCTGATGCTGGATGGATTGGGGGCAGGAGGAGAAGGGGATGACAGAGGATGAGATGGCTGGATGGCATCACTGACTCGAGGGATGTGAGTCTCAGTGAACTCCGGGAGTTGGTGATGGACAGGGAGGCCTGGCGTGCTGCAATTCATGGGGTCGCAAAGAGTCGGACACAACTGAGCAACTGATCTGATCTGATCTGATTTTCTAAGCTGGAGATAAAGCTCCATCCGCCCGTTGCATCAGCTCAGGTACAGTCAGGGCCATCAGCTCCTACTCTCCTGCTGTGACTCACCAGGTAGATGTCCTCACCCACCCAGAGCTGAGTGATCAATGGAAGATAAGACATTTCTTCAAAACAAGTTATCCTTCATACCATGCTACTTCAAAAAAATTTTTTAAAAATCTTTATTGGCGTATGGTTGCTTTACAATGTTGTGCTCATTTCTACTGTACAGCAAAGTGAATCAGTTGCATGTATACATATATCCCCTCTTTTTTTGATTTCCATCCCATTTAGGTCACCACAGAGCACTGAGTGGAGTTCTTGGTGCTATTCTCATTAATTATCTATTTTATGCATAGTATCAATAATGTTTTTATGTCAGTCCCAATCTCCCAATTCATCTCATCACCCACCCTTTCCCCTTTGGTATCCATACATGTGTTCTCTACATCTGTATCTCTCTTCTGCTTTGTAAATAATATTGTCTATGCCATTTTTTTCAGATTCCACGTGGTAGCAAAGAGAAACCAGGATGTGAGTGCCTATGGCTGGCATCTCAGGCTCCATCAATTCTTTTTATCTTTTCATTGAGAAAGATGTAAAAAGAGGGCATGCAATAGAGGTGAGTTAACGTAACCTTTCCCAGCCTCTTGCCTAGCCCATCTTCCTCCTCCCTCTTGCATTCTCTGTATTCTTGGCATAATTCTTTCCCAACGGCTCCCTTGAGCACCTTTCTGCTCATTATTTTATTCTACCTGCCTAGATAAATCTCCAGATGATTCACTCCCTCTAAAACCCACCTACTCTAACATTGTCAGGGGATTCCTACAAAGAACAATCAAGCATTTGCCTGGAGGACTAGTGGACTAGATTTCTTCTGTTTTAATTTATAACATGAAATAAGGAGCTTAATCTACACCAGGCTCCCGGGAACCCCACTTAATAGACTGCGCATCAGGGAGCTTTCCACAGACTGCTTTGGAAGATGTCTTCCATGCTATTGGAATATTCTCTGACCAACTAACTGATAGCTGATGTCTGTTTCATGCCTCAGTGACTTCTTGTTGTTGACCTGGGTTCATTCTCTCATTCAGCTTATTGAATACTTTTTATGAGACAGGTTGTTATCAAAAGACTATTTGTACCTTTATCAGAGGACGGAAGGAAGGGCATACAGTATATAATTCATCCATTTTTCTTAGTCCTCAATATTTGTGAGCAATTGTTCAGAGAGGTCCATAGGAGGTCCATCACATAGTGATATGGCCAGAACACCCTGCAAGAAAAAAGATGAAAGAAAATAATTTTCTCCTTCTTAGATATGGTCCAGTCTTCAAAATTCACTGAAAATAGGAACTGATGCTTTCTGTGGATAGCTATTGGAGATATAAACAGAATGAATGTAGTCCTCAGAAAGACAAGATAATCCTATAAAGCAATACTTCTTCTACTTGAACAGCATTTAGATGTCTTTTTAGAGGAAAACAACTGTCATGTAGCCCCATGTTGACTCCAATTCATTTTATTTTAATGTTTCTTAGATATATATAACCATTAAACTAAGCATAAACTCCTTATGCATATTAACCCTTAAGCAATACAGTCAAAATTAATTTGCAAATAAAACTAAACTAATACCAGAATCATTAGCATTAATTTAGTATGCCATATGACAACTTGGTAAAATTAATTTTTGCTCAGAATGTGACTGTGATTCCAAGTGCTGTGGTGTATATACTCGCTTTCAAGTTTGGTCTGCCTCTGCTGTCACCTGTTATGCAATGACCCCATCACTACAGTACTTCTCTCCATGAAAATTCTGAGAAGCCACCGCTTCTTTAGTATACATTGAAGTCCTCTGGTTTTCACTACAGTGCAAGTGAATTCTACCTCACCCCCTTCTCATTAGTGAAACATACCACTTGGCTCCAACACAAATGCAACTGGAGCTCTGGAATCACGTAGCAGTTGTCAATTCTGAGGTCTTTCAGATGCCCCAGAATATGTGCATGTGTGTTTTTCAGATCATCAAACTGAAAATATAACATAGAAAATTTCTCATTAAGTACCATATGTAAAACAGATAGCTAGTGGGAAGCTGCTGCATAGCACAGGGAGCTCAGCTCAGTGCTCTGTGATGGCTTAGAGGGGCGGGATGGAGGGAGGGAGGTCCAAGAGGGAGAGGATATATGTGCACATAGAACTGACTCACTTCATTGTACAGCAGAAACTAACATGATGTTGTAAAACAATTATACTCCAATAAAAATTTTTTTTAAAATGTTTTTTGACTTTCTAAGAATATGTCTCTAGCCTCCCACAGAGATTCCACATATTCCTGCTTGACAAATATGGCCAGAGAACTATCTGAATTTCTTCTGTCAGAGCCCTTAATGACACATGTCCTGTACCACTGTCCAGAAAGAGTTGGTCCTGCTTCCATCACAGAGATGGAGGTCAAGAGGGATGAGGAAAAAGGCATGGCTGCTCAGACTGAGCCATCTCCAGAACCTTCCAGATGGAAATCAGGCAGAAACTCAACTCATTTGGAGTATTTTGCACTTGCCACAAATGGCTGAGAGACTATTATGATCTAACCCTGTGTAGGATGCTTTTATGGGATGTTATAAAAGAGAAAATACATACACACTGGCTAACAAGAGAGGCAGGATGACATAATGGCCTATTTCATCTGCAATTTCAGTGATTATATAAATGATGAATAAAATCCAACTACAAGTGCTTTTTTATTATCTTCTCGATGGGCTAAGATCTGAAAGCTTGACCCCTGGAAAGTAATAGCCTCTTTCATATGTATCCAGAGCTGGAATAAAGGCAAGAGCTGGGGGTCTGGACTTTGACCTGAAGCTCTTAAACAGAATGCGGCTTATCACTCCCCTGAGGGACAGAGAGAGTTTTACAATGAGATCATCTTACACTGGAGGAGTTGTATAGATGACTCTTAAAAGTCAACGTAATCTACCCCAAAATGGCTTCTACTGGGGGTGCCTGAGATATCAGATTGGCAGTGCTGAATTGTTCACCAGAGGCCCCCTACCTTGCCTAGGATAGAGAAGGGTGGAGGTCAAGCTGCTGATACTCGTGTCCTGGAAGCAGGGGGTTCTGTCTCTGTCTTGAGGTCACTAGATAGAACAAGACCTGAGTCATTCTCCCTGAAAGTGTTTGAGCTAAGATCAAGTCTCTTGTTGTTCAGTCACATCTGACTCTTTGCGACCTCATGGACGGCAACACACCAGACTTCCCTGTCCTTCATCATCTCCCAGAGTTTGCTTAAACTCATGTCCATTGAGTCAGTGATGCCATCCAACCATCTCATCCTCTGTCATCCCCATCCCCTTCTCCTCCTGCCTTCAGTCTTTCCCATCATCAGGATCTTTTCCAATGAGTCAGTTTTTTGCATCAGTTGGCCAAAGTATTGGAGCTTCAGCATCAGTCCTTCTAATGAATATTCAGGGTTGCTTTCCTTTAGGATTGACTGGTTTTGATCTCCTTGCAGTCCAAAGGATCCTCAAGAGTCTTCTTCAACACCACAATTCAAAAGTATCAATCCTTCAGTGCTCAGGCTGCTTTATGGTCCAACTCTCACATCCATGCATGACTACTGGAAAAACCATAGCTTTGACTATGCAGACCTTTGTTGGCAAAGTAATGTCTCTGCTTTTTAATATGCTGTCTAGGTTTGATCAAGTCCTAAAAGCCAGCAAACCAATTACTGGGCAAACTACCTACATCACATTAGGGGACATAACATTAGATATCCTCTAGCCAGGGTGTCCAGAATCTGGGTTCCTACAATAGAATGGAATCTCTGGAGGAATACCCTTGCTGGTCTACCATCCCTGAGGGAAGTTACTTTGTCACGTGTGGCTGAGCTTGTTTGTACTTGTTGTCTGTCAGGCATTTGTAGTTGAAACCAGAATCACTTTGGATGCTACCTGATTGAACCAAGATTTCTCTTAGTAACTTCTGCCTATCTCAAAACTCATGAATCATCCAGGTAACTTGGGGCTTTATCCCCTATCAATGGATTCTGCTAATGTGCATGGATAGGAGAAGGCAGATTAAAGCAACCTTTCCGGGTAGAAGTAGGCAGTTGAGAGAAAGTGTTTGCAGATCTCTCACACCTCTGATGGTGATACACAGCATCCATTAGTGAGACACCTAATCATCTGTAGCTGTCAAATCCAAACTGCCTTCTTTTAAGAGCCAATTTGTTTTCTTGCCAGATCAATGCTCTTATCTGTAATTGTGTGGACCACCAGCAACAGCCAATAACCAGTTAACATGCAATTCAATTTCGGAAGAAAGAAATGTCTTAATTCAAACATTTATTGTACAAGTGTGAAATGCCCTTAGTGAAATTAATGGTGGCTAAGTGACTATAACTTATAAATCAGTTTGCCCGAGTGGAGCAAAGTGATAGAAGGAAATATATAGACTTTGGAACAGATGAACACAACTGCTCAATCTTTTGATTTTTAATTCTGGGTCTGCTGCCATTACTATATTCTGTTGATAATGGTTGTCAGCATGCCTAGATCTTATCTAGTATAACAGCTGGAACAACAAAGTTTCTAGTGCTCCCACCGACCGTAACGTCTCAACAGAAAGATGCTCTGCTGCCTATGCATTACTCCCTCCTCTACTCTAGTCTTGGTCCCCAAACAGTTGTCTTCAGATGTCCATTAATCCTATCATGAAACCCCATCCTCCATTTTTCATTTGAAATGGATGCAAAGGAAGATTTATACCTTTTGAGACACTCTAGTGTTGTACAGAGGCTGTGCTCTGATTCACGATTTTTTAAATAGCCATATCATATCTCCACACCATGCTGCAATACATTTGCTCATGAAGCATAACATCACTGAAAGTGCTCTAAGCAAGTAGAATTTTCAGTTGAAAATGGAGAATAGCAAGGTGTTCACTAAGCCTGTTTCCTCTTTTCCCTTGCCACATAGCTGGACCATACCCGCTCTTTCCTTTTCTGTTTGATGTGGCCATGTGACTGAGTTCAAGCCAGTGGAGTCTGAACCTAAGTGAACCTTAGTGAAGATGGGCTTGAACGCTTGGTCCTAAGAAATCTTTCACATACCATTCTTCTTGTTCTTTCCTCTTCTAGTAACTTGACACAGATTAATAATGACAGTTTTGGAAGCCAAAGTGTTGATGATGGAATAGTAGATGGAAGACATACGGGTCCTTGAATCACCATTTGGGAGAGAGTTGAGCATCAATTAGGAACACCTATTTTATTCTTTATCTGAAAGCAAAGTAAACTTCTTTGGTGTTTGAACCTTTATGTAATTAGGGGTTTACTTGTTACCGCAGCAAGCATAAATGTCAATGATACAGTGTGTTCTACTGAATATAATGAGAAAGGAAAGTGATATTTCAAAATTCCTAACAGTTTTAGGATATTTTTCTCCCAAAATGACTGTTTTTAAAGAACAATAATACCTTCCTTAGGTTTGAGATTCAAGTTCCTTGTCTGAGCAAAAAAAAAAAGAAAAAAGAATTTTGGACTAAATCTTCCTGAATCCATATCATGTTATTATTTTGTTTTTTTTTTTTTTTTTTTACTCACATAATCTTCCTTTTTTTTTTTTTTTTTTTTTTTGAGAAAGAAAATGCAAAGCATAGGGCCATACAATGAAAAATCTTTTTCCAAGTAGAGTGGAGAATAGTAAGGAGGCCAAGTCAATGTAGAAACAAATAAATACAAAATCTATTAGAATTAAACCAGCTAGTTAAATCTGGCTTTAACATTGCTTTGGGGCTTTTTATTGCTGCAAAGAAGTATGAAACAAAATGGTATATTATGAAAAGAGGGAAGGGTAGAGGGAAATCTTGAGGAAGGAGGGGAGAAGGGCAGATAGTGTTGAAACTCAAGTAGGAAACAAAGTGACATTTAGCTTTGGTTCCATGACTTTCTAAGCAGTCAACCCTGATAGATTGTGACCCCACCTGTTAAGGAACAGAGCTGTTGTTTGCTTCCTGCTTACTCAACTCTTGCTCCTCTAACAGCAAATGAATCTCACATGTACATAGACACATACTCCCACACAAGCACACTTCCAGACAGTGGGTCATAATTTCCTTCAGTATTAACGCCAAGAATTGCCACACTGTTAAAGTCTGTCTTCCAAATAAACTTAACCTTCATGTGTAAGTGATTTGACATTACATCTTTTCCTATTAATGAAAAAAACTTTTTTTCTACAGTCACCCAGCTTCCAAACTAATCCCAGGTATAAAATGTAAATTACATTAAATGTTTAAACTATTCCAGACACACCTTAATTCGATAATCTTTTCTTAACTCAGGAAGGGTCTTAAAAGATGGACTGCCATTTATCAACCCAAGAGAGCTGAGACTCACAATTCAACAATATGCTGTTTTCATGAGTGGCTCCCCTGGTTGGCATGATACCACAAAGCACTGTGGAATGCCAAACACCCAATTCTTTGTATTAAAAGCACAGTAATTCCGTGAAGATTTTTGTTCTGAGTTGAGAGAATGGTTGTGTAGTGACTCACACTTCTTCAGACTTACCAGAGTAACATTATGTCAAGTATTTCATAAAATGATCTTTCTTTCCCTCTGTCCCTTCCTCTCTCCCTCTCCATCTCTCTCCACCTCTCCCTCTGTCTCTCTCCTTCCCTCTGTCTCTCCCTCTCTTTCTCCATCTCTCTCTCAAAAGTGATTTGTGAATCTTCCTTCAAACTTAGCTAAAATTTAGCTTTAATCTCTAACATTAAAAAGATTAAAAAACAAAACAAAACAAAAACCTGAACCTTGTGGAGAAACCTGGTCCATAGCTAAAAGGATTTCAGTAACAAGAAAGGTCCTCTGACTTCAACATTGATCAGATTCTAGCCACAGTTCTAGGCATCAAAGAAGATGTAGTGGGACTTGCCCATGCCTTCTCTCTCAGGTTTCACTGCTTTTTACCTAACACTGACGTAAGCTTAAGAAGGACTACAGCCCCCAGGAGCTCTGAGTTTGACAGTCAGTGGCCCATGAGCATTCTCTCTTGAGCCATTTAATCAGACACAGAAGAATAAGTCTCTGACCTCCGAGCAGAAGGCTCCAAGGCTATGTTCTAGACTCAGGGAATAGAATGTAGTATGAAAATCACTTAGGACACATGATTCACATTTCTTCCCATTTGCCTATTTGTTTAGTCCCTTGTTTCATTCCACAAAGTATTGAATCAGATACAGGGGTAGAGAAACTTTATCAATGTAAATTTATGAAATAAAATCAGAAGTCAGAGTGAAAAAAAAAGGTAGTACAAATACGCTAGCCATAAAGTATATGCCATGGCAGACAGAGTTCTTTTTGATCCTGGCCAAAAGAAACTATCATCAGGAATGTTCTTCAAGCTTTTGGTCTGACTGACGTTTTTAAAATTTTAGAACATGAAGAAAATGTAAAAATTTTTAAGTAATTTGTAAACCTCTCACAAAGAGATTTAGAATTGTTAATATTTTGGTGAGCTTACTCTTAGCTTTTCTCTTTCTCTCCCTCTCTATATATAAATATAAATTACATTATGTGCATTCTTCCACATCATTAACTATTTTATGCAAACGTGATTTGTAATGGTCTGAAAAATGTTACCTCATATGGACATTATCATAATTATGCCAGACTCCTATTTATTATTAGACATTTTGATTGCCTCTAATAATTTGCTATAATAAACTCACGATGGAGGGCCTTATATACAATCTTTTCAGACATTTCTCATAATTTCCTGAGGATATATTCTTATGAGTAGAATTATCAGGACCAATGGTAAAAATTTCTGTGTGGTTCTTTATTTTCGAATCACTTTCTAGAACATCAGTAGCCATTTTCATTTTAACAATGATTCATAAGAGCACTTTCTCAACATTCTCTTCAAAATAAATTACTATTTTTAAAAATTTCATTGGTTTGACAGGTAGAAAATAGTATTTCATTATATTTCTTTTCTTCTGATTTCTGGTGAAATGGAATACTTTGCTTCTTACACTCATTAAGGATTTGTTTTCATTTTTAGAGTGTGTTAGTCACTCAGTCGTGTCCAACTCTTTACGACCTCATGGACTTTAGCCTGCTAAGCTCCTCTGTCCATGGGATTTCCCAGGCAAGAATACTGGAGTAGGTGGCCATTCCCTTCTCCAGGGGATCTTCCGGACCCAGGGATCAAACCTGCATCTTCTGCGTTGTAGGGGGATTCTTTACTGTCTGAGGAGGATAGCCTATTTATTTATGTGCTTGGTGCTTGACCAATTTGGGTTTAATTTTTAATATGATTTTATATTGATTTTTTTGGTTTTTTAATATAAAATTTTCACATATTATAGTCTGTTATATTTATATTCATACAATGCTTTAAGCAAATTCTTTTATTCTTTATATTTTATAAATATTTATAATACAAAGTAGTTGAATATCATATATGTACTTTGAGATCCACCACTTGACCAAGTGCTAAATTATTATAAATTATTCTAAAATATTTTGGAAGATATATCAAGTTTCTTCCTTTTGAATAATTTTACTTATTTATATTTCATATATAAGCATCTTACCTCTTACAAACTCTTGTCAGTTTTAATGAGCTAGATATTTGTAATTGGTTTAAGATACAGACTTTTTAATATTAAGAAAGCATACTGTCTGTTCTACTACACTATAGTTTTCTTTTTCAATATTGGATACTAAATTTTATCAGATATGATTGATATGGTCATGTAGCCTTTCATGGTTTGACTTATTGAGAGACATAGCATTTAAACAGACTTGGATTCTTTGATTCAGGAATTTACTCTTACATGTCAAAAAAAAATTTTTTTTTTAGCCATACTATTTAACTTCATTTATTAGTCTATTTTGTTTATTACTTATTTTTTAATTAATTAGTTTATTTTAATTGGAGGATAATTACTTTAAAATATTGTGGGTTTTGCCATACATGGACATAAATCAGCCACAGGTGCACATGTGTCTCCCATCCTGAACCCCGCTTCCACCTCCCTCCCCACCCCAGCACTGGCTTTGAGTGCCCTACTTCATGCATGGAACTTGCACTGGGCATCTATTTTACATGTGGGAATATACATGTTTCAGTGTTATCCTCTCATATCATCCCACCCTTGCCTTCTCCCACATAGTCCATAAGTCTGTTCTTTACATCTGTGTCTCTTTTGCTGCCTTGCGTATAGGATGGTCATTACTGTCTTTCTAAATTCCATATATATGCGTTAATATGCTGTATTGGTGTTTCTCTTTCTGACTCACTTCACCTCATTAGAACTGACTCAAATGTGTTCTTTTTTATGGCTGAGTAATATTCCATTGTGTATTTAATTATCAGTGTTTTAGTTTGGACTTTTTATATCCACATTCATAATTTGGAATTCCATAGTATTATTATATGCAATATAGATAAGATTTTTTGATATCAGTTTATAGTAAGTAAATTAGAAATGTTCATTTATTAAATTTATTTAGGTTATTATTTAATTTATTTAATTATTTAGTAAATGAATTAAATATGTTCACTATTTTCTCTGTTCTTGAATTTACAGTTTACATTACTTTTAGCATTAAGAGAACTCATCAGTAGGAATCTCTGTCCCTAAAACTTTTATTTGATAGAATAATTCCTTAATAATTCTTTGAAATGTTTGCCATATTATTTCATCTGTTCAAAATTTCCATTCTCTTTGAATCAACTTTGATAATTTGTAAGCTCCCTAGATATTTACCATTGTATTGTGTTTTTCAAAGTGCTGTGAAGTTTCACATACATCATTTTCATTAAAATTGCGTTAATATGACATATATACATGTGCAGCATTACATTTTTTTTCATTCGTTTATTTTAAATGTGTTGCATTTTTTTCTTTACTTCCTGATGAAAATTTCCTCTGATGAATTTTTCTGATTTCTAATTTACTTATTTCTGTTGTCATCTTTACTGTTTTCTTCCTTCTGCTTTCCTTAGATTGATTTAAGTTTTCTAGCTACTTGAAAAAATGATCATGTAATTTTCATAACTAAATCACTTTAGGCAATGGATTACTTCTAATTAGAACTTTGGCCATATCCCATAAGTTTTGGTAAACAGGTTTCATTGTCATCAGTGGACTGCAATTTTAATTTTTATTTCTTCTTTGATATACTCATTCAGGGATAATTTAACGTGCTTTTGTGAACCATCGTCCCCCTAAGCACACATACAGCACTCCTTGGTCTTTGTTAAAATGACCTGAACTTTTAAAGTATTTTTCAAGAATATTTTCAATATTCTTGATTTCTGCCCTCAATTTTATAACCAAATATATTACATTATATCATCAAACCCTTCGTTCTGCTATCTAAAAATGTAAACAATTGTATGACTTGAACTATTCTTGATTCCATCATATTTTAAAAATTAATAGTTCTTTATAACCTTTGTCTCGGTGCTATTTGGTGCTGTGAGATAAACCATCAGATTGGTAGCACTGAACTAGTCTGTCCAGCAAATAAGTTTGAAGCCATGTCCTACAGAGATTCTAATTGAAAGCAGCAGCGGCTATTCCATTGGCATCATGTTTACCAATACAGTACAATTTTATCACATTTGACACAATTCCCCTTTCATCAAGTTAACCAACGTTCCTTCAAAACTCAGAAAAAAATAAACTCAGCCAAAGTTTCTCCTTCTCCATAAAGCCACCCTTAATTTCCAGCTTTCTTGAAAGTCCCCTCAGGACTTCCCAGAGCATTCTATACACATAATTATCCCATCACGTGTCCTGCTGGTTTTCTATGACTGTTTCAGGGCTAAGCATTTTGTGGGTAGTGCCTAGCTCAGTGCCTGAGAATTTATAGATGATTAATGAAGGTTTTATTCAATGATTTAAAGTAATAAAAGGGGCATCCCAAGTGTGGCACAGTGGTAAGGAATCTGCCTGCTAATGCAGGAGACGCAAGAGGTGTGAGTTCAACCCCTGAGTTGGGAGTATCCCCTGGAGTAGGAAATGGCAATACACTCCCAGTATTCTTGCTTAGAAAATTTCATGGACAGTGGAGCCTGGTGGGCTACAGCCCATGGAGTCACAAAGATTCGGACAAAACTGAGTGACTGAACAGGCATGCACGATAAAAGGAATATTCAAATAAGAAAGCATTTTGAATGGATAGTAACTGTTACCTATTTGTTCATCTCCTCTGATTGGCTCTTTAGTTTTAGTGTTGCCAAGAGAAAAAGTCTTCAGGGACCTCCTTGTGAAGTCAGAATGAGACCTCCGCATGAACTCAGAAAGGAGAGCAGAACTCCAGGAGGGTGGTCACCTACTGAATTAGTAGAGGGGTCGCTCTTTGATGTATGGACAATGGCTATAGGACATTGTGAGATACTGGGAACTTTGTAACTGCCCGCATCTGTTATTATCAGTTTACCCTCTTCCATTATTTCCCCCAGTGGCAGTTTTCAGTAACATACATATCAGAGGATGGTCTCTGCGTACTTGAAGAGGTCCATGCTGCAGGTCCTCCCTCCCCAGTCTTCCCTGACCACTGGCTTGAGAGTAACTCCCTCCATCTCTAAACTTCTTCCCCACACAATGACCTTACTAGATGCTTGGCTTCTAACACTTACTGCTTTCTACTATATTTTTCCAGTTTAACAGAGTTTGAGGATTTTTGAAGATGAATGGAAAACTGCTTTTTCCTTCCCCAAAGTTTCTAGCAAGACATTTTGCACATTGTTAGATATTGAGTGAGCATGTTAATGCATGTGTGTACATACACGGGCATAGGAGTGTGTGTGTATGGAATTGCACACCCCACAAATACCCATTTCAAAATCTTCCTCCCCAGACAAAATCAAAGGAAGGGGAATGTGGAGAAATTTTGTGCAGGAAGGATCAAAAATTTCCCCAAACACCTGCGACCTCACTTCCTTCCACTCTACTTTCAAATCCAGAAACAACATACCAAAAACTTTGCCTCTTTCAGGAAAGATAAATGCAACCAGTTATTATCAATATGTATATTTCTGTGCTTCCTCAAATTAAGATTGGAAAATTTCTGGTTCCTGGAGAAAGCTTTAAACATTCTCCCATAGTCATCAATAGTCGAGGGAAACTCCCTGTAATGAGCATGTACCCCACTACCTCCCCTAAAGATATATATACATGCAAGTATCTGGAACCAAGAATTACACACATAAGCCCAGGCACACATGTGCACCCGTAGACTTGCACACATACATGTATGTTCTTCTCACTGACTTGGGAGGTCCCTCCCCGACAGAGGAAGGATAGAACTCAAGGGCTGTTGGAGCACAGTAAGTTTCTAACACCAGCTGCCATCAAGCACTGGTCCAGACAGGCAGAAGGACCATGTGGCTGAATTTCAGGGTAATTAAGAATGTAAATGGAAGTCCTCAGTGCCACTGGGCACTTAGCAGCATGTGCAAAATTCTCCCAGCAGGTACCCAGGTGGGCATGAGGCCAACAGCCTTCCCACCCCCTGCCACTTTTGGCAAGTGAGGCTGAGCTGCTCTGGGGAACGTAAATGCAAGAGCAGTGGTAGCAAGGCGGATTCTCATTAGAGAGCCAACATGTTTTGCTCTCCATGCTGTCGTATTGGTGGCATGCTGTTCTCCCCTTGATCTGTCAGCTCTCCATCACAGTCTGTTGGGGTAGTTCCCTCTATTCCTGGCCAGATTATCTGCACAAATAGTTGAGAGGGAGATTTGGTTGGCAGCAGGGGCCTTCTGATTTCTCATTATCTGACCTAAGCCTGCTGCTGTGGTGGGCAGCTGGTTAGTCCAGGTAGGGCGTTATTCTGGGTCTCCTTTACCGTTCATCACTTCTGTCCCTCAATTTCTGATGGGGCTCCATGGTCACAGAACCCTTCCCCAGCTTCAGAGAACAGCAGAACTTGGGAGCCAATAATTTTACCTCCTCTGAACGTCCCTTGCTTCTCATCTTAACTCAGAAACACCTTCAATAAGAATTGATAAATAATGTCACTGATGGTAGGATTTTAGGTTTTGTGGTTACTGGACAAGAGAACAAATTTTGGAAGGCAGTCTTCCCAGAGCTTCTTGGTTATTTGTAGGATTCACTCTGATATTTTTGTCCCTTTTTCCACATTCTTAGCATTATCTTGGTCCTCAAGTTTCTGCGGGATAGTTTTTTTTTTTTTTTTTTTTTTGATAGAAACTGTGCCTAAGGATCCAGAGCTTATCAAAATAAGAGTTAAAAAATATTACAAGGCCAGCTCTTAGATACATTTCTCTCCAGAAATGAAGATTTGCACGTTCATCTGCATATAGGACCCACTCTCCTAGATGTCCGAAGTTACTCACAAGCAACACCAAACTACCTTGTCTCCCAAGGCCCCTTCTCCTTGAGAACTCCCTACATAAAGCTACTGGAACCACCATCCACCAGGCGGTCCAAGTCAGAAATCCAGACTTCATCATTCATCTGGACTTTGACCTTGACTTCCTAAAATTAATTAACTATTAAGATCCATCTGTTCTATCGCCTTCCCCACATTTCCACCAACACAGTCATTACATCACTCCAAACAACCATCAGGCATAACTTGACTGTCCTTGTCATTCTGCACTTATCTTCTAGCATTGGCACAATTTTCAGGAAAAACAGAACAATAATGTGGTGGTTGCTTTATTAGAAGTAAGAGCAGAGTACAAAAGGAGGGAAAAATTCCTTCTAGCTTTGATGGGCATAAGCTTTTGAGAAATACTTTGAGATAGAGATAAAATATTTTCAAAGATAAATACTGGCTAGAAAAGGACACTCGGTGGAAGAAATTGCATCAGTAAAAGTGTGGGTGTTTTCCAAAATCGGAGTAGTCTAGACTGAATAGTCTTATAGGCTGTGTGTTAGTTTTCTAGGACTGCCATAACAAAGCACCACAGGGACTGGGGGGCTTAAACAATAGAAGTTTATTTTCTTACAATCCTGGTAGCAGCTAGAAGTCCAAGATCAATGTGTATAGGGTTGGTTTCTTATGAGGCCTTTCTCTTTGGCTTGTAGATGGCTGTCTTGTCTCTGTTTCTTCACATGGTCTTTCTCTGTAAGTATATGTGACACACACATGATTTCTTTATTTTATTATTTTTTTTTTGTAAGCAGTGAAGCCGATTTATTTTTCCATCTTGGGAAATACGGCCCGTTTGTTTACTTTTTAGGGTGTACAACTTGATTTGATATGCATATACATTGCAAAATGGTTACCACAATCAAGTTAATTAACACATCCGTCACCTCACATGATTACCTTTGTGTGTGTGGTAAGAACACTTAAGATCAACCCTCCTAGCAGTTTTAAGTATATAACAGAGTATAATGAACTACAATCACCATGTTGGAAATTTGTACTCCTTGACTAACATCCCCCCACCCCTAGCCCCTGGAAACCACTATTCTACTCTCTGATTCTATGGATATGACTTTTTTAAGATTCAACATGTAAGTGAGATATTGCAATATTTGTTTATCTGTGTCTGGCTTATTTCACTTAGCATGATGTCCTCCAGGTTTATCCATGTTATTGCAAATGACATTATTTCTTCCTATTTATGGCTGAATAATATTCCACCATGTGTATATAGCACATTTTCTTTGCTGAATCCATTGACAAGTTGTTTCTGTATCTTGGCTATTGTGCATAATGCTACAGTGACTGTAGGAATGTAGATACCTTTTTGAAATACTGATTTCATTTTCTTTGGATATATACCCAGAAGTGAGATTGATGAAACATGTTGTAGCTCTGTTTTTTATTTTTTGAGAAATCTCCATACTGTTTTCCATGGTGGTTGTAACAACTTACATCTCTACCAACAATGTACAAGTGTTCACTTTCCTCCATATCCTTGCCAACCTTTGTTATCTCTTGTCTTTTTGCTAATAGCTATCCTAATAGATGTGAACTGATATCTCACTTTGGTTTTGATTTGCATTTCTCTGATAATTAATGATATTGAACACCTTTTCTTATAACTGTTGGCCATTTGTACGTCTTCTTTGGGAAAATGTCTGTTCAAGTCTTTTGCCAAACTTTTAATCAGCTTATTTTATTTTAGTTTGTTATCGAGTTGTATGAGTTCATTATATATTTTGGATATTAACTGCTTATCAGATATATGATTTGAAAACATTTTATCCCATTTCATAGATTGCCTCTTTTCATTCTGTTGAATGTTTGCTGTAAAAGCATCTGTTTTAGTATAATGTAGTCCCATTCATTTATTTATTGTTGCTTGTGCCTTTAGTGTTATAGCTAAAAAAATCATTGCCAAGATTAATGTTAAGGTTATCCTATGTTTTGTTCTGTGAGGTTTATGGTTTCAGGTCTTCCATTTAAGTCCTTAATCCATTTTGAGTTAATTTTGTGGTATAAAATAGGGTCCAATTTCACTGTTTTACATGTGGCTGTCCAGTTTTCCCAACACCTTTTATTGAAGAAGCTTGTCTTTCCCCATTATATATTCTTGATACTCTCATTAAAAAATAAGTTTACCATACATGTGTGGCTTTATTTCTGAACTCCCTGTTCTGCTCCATTGGTCTATGTGTCTGTACTTATGCCAGTACCATACTGCTTTGATTATTACTGTTTTATAATATACATTGAAATCAAGAAATGTGATGGCCTCCAACTTTGTTCAGCTTTCTCAATATTGCTTAGGCTGTTCAGTTTGTATGTGGTTCCACAGGAATCTTAGGGTTATTTTTTTCTATATCTATGAAAAATGCATGGTATTTTTGATAGGGATTGCATTGAATCTGTAGATCACTTTAGGTAGTATAGACATTTTAATAATATTATTTCAGTCCATGAGCACAGGCTATCTTTCCATTTGTATCTTTTTTGATTTCTTTCATCATTGTCTTATAATTTTCAGTGCACAGCTCTTTCACCTTCTTGGTCAACTTTATTCCTAAGTATTCTATTATTTTTGATGCTATTGTAAATAGAATTGTTTGCTTAATTTTTCTTTTGGACAGTCAATTGTTAGTGTACTTAACTGCTTTATTTTATAAAGACACCAGTCTATTAGGTTAAGGCCCTAATGGCTCTATTTTTAACTTAATTACCTCTCTTAAGGACCTGATCTCCAAATATGGTCACATTCTGGGAGTTAGGATTTCAACATGAATTTGCAGGGGAGACAAAATTATCCCATAAAGGGTTGTTATATTTCAGAGTTTTGGAGGAACTAGGCTAGAAAGGCAAGTAGAAGTCAAATTGTAAAGAACTTTGAAGTAAGGAATTTGGACATTTTTCTGAACTAATAATCAGTTCAAAAGAGTTTTCAGCAAGGGTGTGCCTTGATCAGATGTGCATCTAAGATGACTGACAATAGAGGTCAATAGTCCAGACAAAGGAAAAATTTGGAGATATTAACAGGTCAGTCAGGAGTCGGTCGGAGAAGGCAATGGCAACCCACTCCAGTACTCTTGCCTGGAAAATCCCATGGACAGAGGAGCCTGGTAGGCCGCAGTCCATGAGGTCGCTAAGAGTCGGACTCGACTGAGCGACTTCACTTTTCACTTTCACGCAATGGAGACGGAAATGGCAACCCACTCCAGTGTTCTTGCCTGGAGAATCCCAGGGACGGGGGAGCCTGGTGGGCTGCCGTCTCTGGGGTCGCACAGAGTCGGACATGACTGAAGCGACTTAGCAGCAGCAGCAGATGTCTGTTGTAGTGAGGTGAGGTAAGATGATGAAGGTTAGAGTGAAAACACTGCTTTTGCAGGGCAGCAAAGGATGATAAATTTGAGAGACATTTTGTTCACAGAGTTGAGAGGACCTGAATGGGAAACCTCGAGATCCCAGGTCTCTAGCCTGATTTACCAAGGAGAGTAATGTAATGAATTTAAACCAAGAACACATGTTGAGGCTGAGGTGCTATAGTCTATCCAAGTGAAAACATCCAGGAGGTGTGGCTCCATCGTCTAGGAGAGGGAACTGAGCTGAAGGTACAATCGATATCATTGCTGAGATCAGTCTGGGAGTGTGCAATGGCCAAGAAAAAACACACATCTTAAAAAAAGGAACCATGCAGAAATGCAGAACTATGGGGCAGGTGGAAAAGAAGAGAAAGTAGAAAGAAAGGAAAAACAGAAAAAAAAAAATAGAGTTCCAGTTGTCACACAGGAGAGAGTCAACAAAAAGAAATCAGAAAGTCAATCAAAAACAACAGAGTAAGAGAATTTAAAAGAAAGCATTGAAGTTGGGTTACAGAAGAGAAGTTATGGTGGAGGAGTGGAAATAGAAATGGAACTGCAGTAGGTTTGGGGCTTTCCCAGTGGGTCAACAGTAAGGAATCCACTTGCCAATGCAGGAGATACAGGAGGTGTGGGTCTGACCCCTGGGTCAGTAACATCCCTTGGAGGACGGCCTGACAACCCACTCCAGTATCCTTGCCTGGAGAATCTCATGGACAGAGGAGCCTAGTGGGCTACAGTCCAAGGGGTCACAAAGAGTCGGACATGACTAAAGCGACTGAGCACACGGTAGATGTGAGAGTGAGGGGAAATCTGGTGGTAGGAAGACAGCATTAGAGCATTTCTGGAAGCATGGCTGTGAAGAGAGGAAGGAATTGAGAAGTAGTTGATGGGGGATTATATTGAAATCTTGCCCTCCCAGCCTGGTTTCCATACCCACAGGGTAAGCACCTGCCTGATAGAGAACTTCATCCCACGCTTCAGTCAGGACGACAAGCTGTGTGTCCTCTGCTTAGTTTGCCACAAGGCTTTCCTTTGTGCCCCCACAGTGAGCGTACATACTTCTGTCTCAGGGTCTCTATGTATACGGTTCTTATTAAAAAGCTTGCCTTCCCATATTACACCATTAATGCCTCAGTGGCAGAAATGGTCTGATTCATCTTTTTACTCCCTGCCTTGTATCTATGTTATCAATATACAAAGAAGAAAGAGAGGGAGGGAGGAATAACAGTGTTAAAACTTGAGCATTTATTCTGGGCCAGGTGCTCTGCAGAGTATCTTTTTTCAATTAATCTTTACATCAACCCTATGAGAGGATTATGATTATCTCCATTTTGCAGCTGAAGAAACTGAGGCATCCATATAACTGACCTGTCCAAAGTCATGTAGTTAGCAAACAGCTGAGTGTGCCCCTGAACTCAGGCATTTAGTATCAAAAAGCCTGTATTCTTAACTGCAAAAATCAACTACATTATTTTTAAAATTTGACCTATATAAGTGGCTAACCTGGAAATACTTTGAAATGTTTATTTCTTAAAAGAAAAAAAAAAACAAACAAACAGCAACCAGAGCTACATTGGATCTGCTGAATTGCATTTCAGTTGCCTTGTGTGGTGTAAAGCAGAGCATATGATCATCCCATCACTCCTGTAGTGTTGCGTTATGTTCAGCTGTCAGGTTTGCTGGTTTCCTAAATCAACCAGTCACAGACCATCACCTAAAATATTTTTCACTGTCAAGTTCTAGAGCATAAAATTAGCCTTTATTGCTTTGACTATTACTGATTTCAAAGGCCAAAGAATGATTGTGTAGCAAAGGTAAGCTGAGACTTGACTAGAAGGGATCCCCAGATGAAATAAATTTTTGCTGATGGCTTGCATTTGAGCACTGCTGTGAAGGAATCGTCAGGACCCTAAGATGTTTCCTTAGGGCTGGGAAGGCTGGGCATAAGCATGATGGTCAGGTGACTCTCTTCACCCTCAGCACGTCTTCCCATGAGCCAGGCCACTTTATTGAGTCTGGGCCCAAGCAGTAGACACAAAGGGAAGTCTTAGCCCAGCCAGCCCTCTGTTAGGGCTTCAGGTACTGAAATCCTGGGGATCTCCGGAGTGAGAATCAAGGTGCTTCCTGGGAAGCCTCCAAAATAGTCTCTCCCATGGACTTCCCTGATAGCTCAGTTGGTAGAGAATCCTCCTGCAATCCAGGAGACCCTGGTTCAATTCCTGGGTTGGGAAGATCCCCTGGAGAAGGGTAGGCTATCCACTCCAGTATTCTTGGGCTTCCCTTGTGGCTCAGCTGGGTAAAGAATCCACCTGCAATGTGGGAGACCTGAGTTCGATCCCTGGGTTGGGAAGACCCCCTGGAGAAGGGAAAGGCTACCCACTCCAGTATTATGGCCTAGAGAATTCCAGAGACTGTATAGTCCACGGGGTTGCAAAGATTTGGACATAGCTGAGCAACTTTCACTTTCATTTTTCATGAATCATACAAGGAGGAAGTAAGTTAAGTCAGTGGCTTCTCCTTTAGATGATACGTGTTTTTAGTATAAAGAGACTGCCAGCTCCATTCATAACCTCAAACTTGTATCAGCCATAGTTTGAGATGAAAGAAAAGGTCAGACCATGTTTCAGCTTCTCTTCTTTGAAGACACCTAGGCTTTGGTGATCTTTTACTAATTATCACTGCCCTCATCACCCAGGCCTCAGATGGGTTTCTGTACTACGGCTGTCACAGTGAGTTTAGTGAAAAATCTCAAGGTAAAGATACCCTTTGGATGATGGAGTAGAGAATGCAAAGCTGGCCTGCTCCTCAGCAAGTGGATAATTTCCTGAATGAGGACCATGTCTTGTTGAAGGCTATCTGTGAAGCCTCATGTCCTGTACCATGCCCCCCACCCCCACCCGCCCCTACCAACAGTCCCTCTTTGACTTGGATACTACTTTAATCCTTCACTTTATAGATAAGAAAACTATAGCTTCGCAAGATTAACTGTCCTTACAGGATGGATTGTGTCCTCCCCCCAAAATATGGTGAAGTCTTAACCCACAATACCTGTGCATCTGACCTTATTTGGAATTAGGGTCTTTGGAGATGTAGCCAAGTTCAGATGATGTCGTTAAGGTGGGCCCTAATCCAAGATCACACCAGTCAATCCTAAAAGAAATCAACCTTGAATACTCATTGAAAGGACTGATGCTGAAGCTCCAATACTTTGGCCACCTGATGTGAAGAGCCAACTTATTAGAAAAGATCCTAATGCTGGGAAAGACTGAAGGCAGGAGAAAGGGGCAACAAGGGATGAGATGGTTGGATGGCATCACCAACTCAATGGACATGAGTTGAGCAAACTCCAGGAGATGGTGAAGGACAGGGAGGCCTGGCATTCTGCAGTCCATGGGGTCACAGTTGGACATGACTTAGCGACTGAACAACAACAAATTCAAACACAGAGACAGACATGCACAGAAAGGAGACAATGTGGAGACACAGAGGGAGAAGATGGCCCTGTGACAATGCAGGCAGAGACTGGACTGGTACCCCTACAAGTCAAGAAATACCAAGGGTTACAAATACCAGGAGCTAGGAGAGACAAGAAGGAATCTCCTCCCAGATCATTCTGAGGGAGCCTGGCCTTGCTGACACCTTGATTTTGGACTTAAAGCCTCCAGACCTGTGAGACAATAAATTTCAGTGGTTTTTGGCTATCCTAGTTTATGGTCCTTTGTTACAGAAAGCCTAGAAACCTAATATGACTGCCATACCCCAAATCATAGAATTAGTCACCTCCAGAATCAGATTTGATTCTGATTCAGAATCATGAATCAGAATCAAGATTCACCTCCAGAATCATGTCTCTCTGGTCCCAATGCCAATGGACTAAGGCAGCATCAAGTATGAACAATCAATTCCACCTTTTTTATAGAGAAAGTACCCTTGAAGTCTGCTTCCTAGGATGAGGATGAATTTGTTAGATGAGGAAGGGAAGAAAGAGAAATTCAGGAGCACAAAAGACATGAAAAGAGGATGCTGTGCTTTGAGAATAAACATGACTGTTGTGTGGGGTGGAGATGTGTATGGCCAGGAAGTGTGATGGTGAGAAACACCTCCATCTTCTGGGAAAGCCCTGGATACACACTTGCAGGTGGGCTTCCACATTAGAGGAGTATCCAAAATGATGGGATGGCTACAGTCTGTGCCCAAATCTGCTGCCCTGCAATTTGATGTTAGATCTTTCATGGTTATAAATCTTTCTAGCACAGTCAATGCTAGACTTAGCCAGGGTGAGCTGGAAGATTCCATCAGCAAAGGAATCTACCAGATAAGGAACGTTTTCCTTCCTTGTCATTAAGCACTGTCTCTTAATTAAGTTGTCTTCCGCACACCAGATCAGACAGAAATTCCAAGAAGTCCTTTTCCAGGAAAATGCTTATTTCTGTTCTCATCTCCTCCACAGCCACCTCCTTCCCTTTCTCCACCCCTCACCTCTGGCAACATCTCTCTTAGTAATGGGCTAGTGCCTGGAGGTAAATAAACCAAGGGACTAGGGAGAGAGCCCCTTTTATCTCAACACTGATGTAGGTGTGTGTGCCCGGAAGGACATGGCCCCAATCCCAGGCAGGCGCAGAGACAGTGCTCAGAGCATGAATCACAGATGTGATCGAGCCAAGCTTTGTGATGAGTGCAGCGAATCCTTTAATCTTGCAGAGAGAGAGGAGGTCACATGCTAGTTATTAGTGGTAGCACTATGGCACCTCTGGATTCCAGGCTTTGCCTTGTTTCTACCAATAAAGACTCTTATTGAACACTGTAAATTTTGATCCAATTCAGGTAAAGTTAATCTCAGTAAGGCCAAAGAGGTTGTGTAGGCAGTGGCCAGTGGTACTAGAACATCTTTAAATGAATAAGAGGAAGAGAGTAAGACCTCATAGCTATTTTTCTTATTTTCTTATTTTTATTTTTTGGCCACACCATGTGGCATGTGGGGTCTTAGTTCCCCAAACTGGCACCACCTGCCTTGGAAGCACAGAGTGTCAACCACTGGACAGCCAGGGAAGTCCCCTCATAGCCATTTATAACCTCTCTTCCTCGTTCCCTGCCTCATACCCAGGTGATCTCAAAGGGCTATCCATCCTTTCTTGTTTTCTCCTGCCTCTCTCCTTCTATCCATTTCCAGAGTGTAGGTGACATTCACCTCCTCATTTTTACAGTCACAGCTCCTGCATCACCTCTCTTGCACACACGCCCCTGCCTTTCCCACCTCCCCTCCCACCCTGTGCCAGCAGACTCTGGCATTTCCTCCCCACTGTTTCAGCCGCACAGCATCAAATCAGCCATCAGGAGATTTATCACACTGTGCTGTAATTACGTATTTACTTTCCTCAATGGTGGTCTAACAAGCCACCTCAAAACTCAGTGGCTTGAAACAATAATTTTTTATTATCATTCTCGCTCACACAGTTCTGGGGTTTCACTGGGCTCAGCTATGTCGTTGCCATTGGGGCTCTCCACAACCACTGTCAGAGTAGAGACATCAGTAGTATTCAGGGCTGGGATTGGGATTGTCTCCAAGGTTTTGTTATACACGGGACTGATGCCAAGGCTGAAAAACTCCCAACAGCTGGGGCCCTTTGGGCAGGTCTCCATCTCTCTTTGGCCTAGCCTCATGGTCTGTCCTTCATGGCAGCTTTGGAGTAGTCACACACCTTACTTGGCTACTCAGGACTCCCAGAGGATTGTCCCAAGAGACAGTGAACTAGGCAAAAACTGTTATTACCTTTTATCACCTAGCCTCGTCTCACTGTGCCACTTTTGCCATAGTCCTAGACCACCCATATGCAAAGGAAAGGGAATAGAATCCATCTCTCAACCCCATAGAGGATTGTCAAATCACAATATAAGAAGAGCACGTAGGCTGAGACACATCCATTCACATGGCCATCTTTAGAAAATACAGCCTACCACAGTTATAAACCCGGGACTTGGCAAAATGCCTGGCATTTACTGTTTTCTCTCTAAATATAAATGGTTGATTGAATGGATGACCCTTATCCCACCTCCACCTCCCGTGTAGACCTTATTATCTTATGCCCAGCTCTATTCTTGCCTTTCTCTTTAGCCCTTCCTACATTCAATTTATCCTTTACCCTACTTTCTGAAGAACTATCTTTTAAAATCCTGCATGTCTCCCTTTCAAAGCTTCTGGTAGCTCTCAGTTGCTTATGGCAGTATGATGATATTGTCTTAGCTTGTGATTTTGTAGTGTTTCTGTGAAAATGGCACAGAGATACATACCCATATACGTATTTCAATTTATCTCTGGACTGAAAGAATATGTCTGGCATGTGTATGTGTTACTGTCTTCCAAATGTGAAACGTCTGTTATCTATAGAAATTGTCTTGAGTTCAGGGTTATTGTTGTTGTTCAGTCACTCAGTCATGTCAACTTTTTGCCACCCCATGGACTGTAGCACACCAGGCTTCCCTGTCCTTCACCATCTCTTGGAGCTTGCCATCCAATCATCTCATCCTCTGTCATCCCCATCTCCTCCTGCCTTCAATCTTTCCCAGCATCAGGGTCTTTTCCAGTGAGTGGCATCAGGTGGCCAAAGTATTGGAGCTTCAGCATCAGTCCTTCCAATGAATACTCAGGACTGATTTTCTTTAGGATTGACTGGTTTGATCTCCTTTCAGTACAAGGGATTCTCAAGAGTCTTCCCCAACACCACAGCTCAAAAGTATCAATTCTTCAGTGCTCAGCTTTCTCAACTCTCACATCCGTACTTGACTGCTGGAAAAACCATATCTTTGACTGTATGGACCTTTGTGGGCAAAGTAATGTCTTCTGCTTTTTAATATGCTATGTTTGTCATAGCTTTTCTTCCAAAGAGGAAGCATCTTTTAATTTCATGGTATCATAGTGATGGATTAAAACATCATGTTTAATTCTGCTCCCTCTTGTAGTCCCACAAAGACAATAGCAGAAGGCTAGAAAGGGCACATGTTCTTATAAGACTGGACTGAAAAGAGATAAAATGTCAAAATTTTAGATAGAAAGCCAACAGAGAGCAATAACTGACTCATGATTTGCAGTGTTGAAGCTGTTTTGCACCAAAAAACTTGATTAGGGCTTAGGAGTTGGAAATTCCAAATGCCTCTGAAATTGCAGAAGAAGGTGGGGTTGAACAATTAAAATGAGTGAAAAGTATACATGAGAAGTAGACTAAAGGTAGAATATTAAATGTGTATTCTCTTGGAGAGGATGAACCAGGATGACTGTGGACACAGAAGAGCAGGCAAGTTGATTATGTGATGTGTAAGTAAAAAGAGGGGATATAATAGAGACCTACACATGGAACAGTGAGATATCTGGGCACCTTTTCCTACTAGGCTTGTAAATATTAACAGATAAGTTTTGACCCATGTACCCATTACTCAAACCAGTCAAGAAATTGGTGGAGTAGAAGGTGTACCCAGATGATTAAGGGGAAATGTCAGAGAGCAGGATCTAGGAAGCATCAGGTCCTGATTGGCACATAGACCCAGAGGGCTACAGAGATGTGTCCCAGAAAAACATGAAACAGCGAGTGCCTGGTATGTTTTAACAAAGTTCTGAGAAAAGACTTAGCCCTTAAGTAAAGCCTGAGGGTATGTTTTCAAGCACATTGAAAATAAGTTTTAAAATAGAATAAAATAGTACAGTTGTTAATTCCAGGGTGGAAATGTTGTAATCCCAGTATACTACATGGTTCAGCCATAAATGAAATGTACATAGTCATCGTTGTAAATTTTAAAAATTAAGTTTAGAAAAATAAAAGGAGAAAGAGAAGGAAGGGAAGGAATGGGGGGAAAGGGAGGGTGAAAAAGAAATCCTTGTTAAGTGTTACTTACATTATGTATACCTGTGGCGGATTCATTTTGATATTTGGCAAAACTAATACAGTTATGTAAAGTTTAAAAATAAAATTTAAAAAAAAAAAAGTTTTGGAAGCTCTTGCCTATGAGGTCAAATCTAAATCCTTATACATGACATTTAATGTCTTTCAGAATTGTATGTGTGTGTATGGGTTGCTCAGTCATGTCCAACTCATTGTGACCCCATGGACTGTAGCCTGCCAGGCTCCTCTGTCCATGAAATTCTCTGGGCAAGAATACTGGAGTGGGTTGCCATTCTGCTTCATGCTAACTCACTACTGATCAATAATACCTGATATTTTCATACTCTACGCCATGCTCATCTTTTCCCTCCTAACCTGGCATTTTCCTCTTACCTACCTTCTCCAAATCTTATCCATCTTCTAACATCACTTATACCCTTACCACCTCCGTAAAGCCCTTCTTGACCATCCCCAAAGAGGGATCTTTCCCGTCTCTGTTACTGGCTGGATCCAGTTAGTTAATTGGGCTCTCTGCACTTCAGCTTTCAAAGCATTATGTTCTATGAAAGGGGCTTGCAAGTTCCTCAAGGACATATTCTCCCACAGTGGCTCATGCAGTGCTACAGATCTGTTTACATGGTAAGAACATTAACATTTTTTGAACAAATTAATAATTAAGCTACTCCTCCTCCTGTCTCTGTCATGCTAGGCTTTTGTTGTTCCTTCCGCTGAGCATCAGGGATTTGTTGTAACTTTCCATTGATCTCTGCTTGTGTTGCTGGGCTGTGGCTACTGACTCAGTCATTGCTTGGATGCCCTGCCCCCTCCGTGGTCAGAGCCCAGAAGATGAAGAAGTTTTGGATGCAGATGGAGTAACCACACCACGATGCTTTATTGGTGTTTATACTGCTCTGGAACATTTGTTCCTACCAAAGCCGAGTGGGACCAGAAGTGGCAGGTGCAGGGCTGTAGCCAAATTCTCAATTCCATTTAAGGGAAATAAGAGGAAAGGCAACAGGATTATCAACTCTTTCAAAGTGATTCTGGTCTCATACAGACCAGTTAGATCCCAGGCATATTCTTGCCCAGAGACCTCACACTAGCAGCACCCACCTTTTCTAAGACCATTTGCTTGGCCCCCTGAGTATGTCATCTATCCACCCACTTTTTGTATTCCTTGGTGCTGAGATCCCCCTGAGCCTGTCCCTGTAGCCAACACACTCCATCTCTGATTCTACTTGTCAGATTCAGTCCTCTGAAGAGCAAGCAGACAATGAGGGTGACAGTTCAGTTCAGTCGCTCAGTCGTGTCTGACTCTCTGCGACCCCATGAATCGCAGCACGCCAGGCCTCCCTGTCCATCACCATCACCCAGAGTTCACTCAGACTCACATCCATGGAGTCAGTGATGCCATCCAGCCATCTCATCCTCTGTCGTCCCCTTCTCCTCCTGCCCCCAATCCCTCCCAGCATCAGAGTCTTTTCCAATGAATCAACTCTTCGCATGAGGTGGCCAAAGTACTGGAGTTTCAGCTTTAGCATCATTCCTTTCAAAGAAATCCCAGGGCTGATCTCCTTCAGAATGGACTGGTTGGATCTCCTTGCAGTCCAAGGGACTCTCAAGAGTCTTCTCCAACACCACAGTTCAAAAGCATCAATTCTTCGGCACTCAGCTTTCTTCACAGTCCAACTCTCACATCCATACATGATCACAGGAAAAACCATAGCCTTGACTAGACGGACCTTTGTTGGCAAAGTAATGTCTCTGCTTTTCAATATGCTATCTAGGTTGGTCATAACTTTTCTTCCAAGGAGTAAGCGTCTTTTAATTTCATGGCTGCAGTAACCATCTGCAGTGATTTTGGAGCCTAAAAAAAATAAAGTCTGACACTGTGTCCACTGTTTCCCCATCTATTTGCCATGAAGTGATGGGACTGGATGCCATAATCTTCATTTTCTGAATATTGAGTTTTAAGCGAACTTTTTCACTCTCCTTTTTCACCTTCATCAAGAGGCTTTTTAGTTCCTCTTCACTTTCTGCCATAAGGGTGGTGTCATCTACATATCTGAGGTTATTGATATTTCTCAGTTTCCCTTAAAGGAAAAGCTGTATAAATAAGTAAGTATTACTTGCCTGTTAAGTAAGTAAGTGTTAGTAGCTCAGTTGTGTCCAACTCTTTGCAACCCCATGGACTGTAGCCTGCCAGGTTCCCCTGTCCTAGGAATTCTCCAGGCAAGAATACTGGAGTGGGTTACCATTCCCTTCTCCAGGAGATCTTCCTGACCCAGGGATATTGAACCTGGGTCTCCCACATTACAGGCAGATTCTTTGCTGTTAGAGCCACCAGGGTCTTAAAATGCCTATTCTATGGCCACAGATTCTTGTTTCTGGGTCACAGTTCACTGAGTCCTAGAATCTTAGAATTGAAAGAGACCCTCGCGGCCACCCGGATAGTCTCCCTAGTCTGCTGCATCTGATAACAAATCCCTTCAGCTTGTCTGACTTGTGCATTGCACCACTCCTGCTCACATTCTGCCATCGAGAGGAGGGGCCTCCCTCAGCAAGTCATTGAGGAGAGACCTAGAGACAGGACAGGAAGATCTGTGGGCAGATGGGTGATTGAAGGGTTTGCCTTAAATGTGATAGTTCTTTATTTGGGGTTGGCCAAAATGTTCATTCAGGAACATCTTATGGAAAAACCTGAACAACATTTTTGGCCGACTGCAGTATTTTATAATCACAAACCCCCAAGAGAATATGAAGCAAGATTTTAGGTCATCTCCTCCAGAAAAGGGCACAGAAACATGATATTTTGAACATAATTTTAATAGGTTCAAAGACTCCTCAAACCCATCTGCAGAAGCCAAGTTAAGAATTCCTAACTTAATGTTGTCTTTGAGAACCAAGCAAATGATCCTGATCCATGGACTAATGTGTTTGTGTGTTAAGTCACTTCAGTTGTGTCTGACTCTGTGTGACCCTTGGACTGCAGCCTGCCAGGCTCCTCTGTCCCTGGCATTCTCCAGTCCAGAATACTGAAGTGATTTGCTGTGCTGTCCTCCAGTGGATCTTCCTGACCAAGGAATCGAACCTGCATTTCTTGTTTCTCCTGTGTAACAGGCAGGTTCTTTGCCACTAGCACCATGTGAAGTGAAAGTCGTTCTGTCGTGTCCAACTCTTTGCGACCCCATGGACTATACAGTCCTTGGAATTCTTTAGGCCAGAATACTGGGGTGGGTAGCTATTCCCTTCTCCAGGGGATCTTCCCAACCCAGGGATTGAACCCAGGTCTCCTGCATTGCAAGCGGATTCTTTATTAGCTGAGCCACCAGGGAAGGCTACCCGCTCCAGTATTGTGACCTGGAGAATTCCATGGAGTCGCAAAGAGTCAGACACGACTAAGTGACTTTCACTGGAGCAAACTAGCACCACCTAACAATAATTAAATAAGTCTGACCTGAGAGGGGCAGGGGTCAAACCTTGGAAACTAAACATTTATTGTAAATTGTATCACTTCCTATCACTCGCATCACCCACCTGGACCAACTGTATCTCAGAGACACTAAGAAGTTTTAAAAAAAAGAAAAAGAGGCAGCCTTGCAAGTTATTTTGTGGGGCTGTGTCTTTCCTTGATATACCTGCCACATTGTGTGGTGAAATGAGACATTCTTCACCATTGTGGGTTGGCAACTCCTGAGTTGCTGAAGGTTCATGATTCTCTGGGCTCAGAGCTCACACATGTTGCACCTTTCAAAAGCTTCGTTTCCCTTTTGTTTGAAGTTTTTCCCAATGACTGAATTAAATATATTCTCTGTTGGCAGGAATGAGACAATTGGGAAAGGTTTTTGTACATTCGTACTCACAATGGTTAGATAGCATCACCAACTCAATGGGCACGAATCTGAGCAAACTCCAGGAGATAGTACAGCATGGGGAGCCTGGTATGCTGCAGTCCATGGGGTTGCAAAGAGTTGGGCACAACTTAGCAACTGAACAACAACTCATACAACCAATATTGTTTACTGATTGTTGGAAGCCTTATGTGGCAGCTGCAAAGCAAAACCCACAGTTAAGTGCTCCCTGTAAGAACAACCTTGAGAAGGTCATGTGGCATATTCCATCATATATTTGGGCTGTGAAAGCTCTCTTGGGCTTCCCAGGAGGCACAGTTGTAAAGAATCCACCTACCAATGCAGGAGACGGGGTTCGATCCCTGGGTTGGGAAGATTCCCTGGAGGAGGAAATGGCAACCGGCTCCAGCATTCTTGCCTGAGAAATCCCATGGACAGAGGAGCTTGGCAGGTTATAGTCAACAGGGTCACCAAGAGTCAGACATGACTGAGCACACCCACAAGCTTTCTTAGGTGTCAGGATGTTACTCCTGGGAACACATGCTTTCCACAGAACTCCATGGACAGAGTCAGCCCCACACTGACCCCTCCCCATATGAAACAATGTTGACTGCTGGACCAGATGTTTGCAAAGCGGAGAGGTGTTGGGATGATTATCAGGGTCTAGTATATGAGTCACTTCTTACCAGCCCTGAAAAGAAGTGTTCTATTATGCAAGGTGAGAGGAGACACGAAGCAGATCTTTTTTCTCAATATTAACTCCTTGGTCTGAAAGGAACTAATCCATTCTTCTGCCTCCAGGCAACACAGCATTCAGATAGATTAGGTTTTTGTTCTTTTTTCCCCCTGCATTTCCAAAGGACATTCCAGCCTTCCTTAACCTTGCATTCCAGAGCTTCACAGAGCCTGTACTCAGGAAATACTTCCTCAGGTTTAACTTAAATCCTTCTCCCTGCAACAGGAGACCACTGCTGTCCTTTGAGGATTCAGAGAACAGCTGCCTGGCCCCTTGCCAGTCCCACCATCCCACGTTCCCATTGTTCCGGGGAGGAAACAGCTCTGGGCATGTGTTGATTGGCTCTCTACCACCCAGTGGGAACCCAGGCATGAACCCCAGGCTCCTCTGAGGGGTTACTTTGCATACTTGGGGCACTGTTCTCCCAGGACTCTAAAATGATCACAAATGACTTATCAGCCTCTGCAAACAAAAGTCTCTGCAGGGGCTTTGAGAGATGACATAAAAGAATGCTTTGCATCTTTATGGTGCTTTACCTAACATTTGTGCACAGGCAAGTTCCACTCTAGGTATAATAACCATCATTTTAAAGATAAGGAAATGGCTGGACTAACACTGGCACAGATTAGAACAGGGGAAACCAAGAGCCGGACCTGAAACCATGATGCATCAACACTCTACTGCACCAGAGGTGCTTCCTGGCAAGAAAATAAAGCCCTGGTTCACTGACCATATATTTCTTATCTTTGCAATTCTTAGTCTAAGGAAAAGAGAGGCAAATATGCTGCAAGAAGGGGGACCTCTTCCAGGGCCCAAGAGTGGGCTCTTGTCTAACACTTGGAAGTGAATTGCTAAGACGAGACACACGTGCTGACAAAGCAAGACACTGCTGGGAATGGGTAGCTGGGTGGAGAGCAGGCAGGTAAGGGAAGCCAGGAGAACGATTCTGCCACTTGGCTCGCGGTCTCAGGTTTTATGGTGATGGGGTTAGTTTCTGTGTTGTCTCTGACCAATCATTCTGACTCAGAGTCCTTCCTGGCGGCATGTGCGTTGCTCAGCCAAGATGGATTCCAGTGAGAAGGATTCTGGGAGGTTGATAGGATGTGTGGGCTGGCATCTCTCTTCTTTTTAATAATTTATTTCTTGTTGGTTGTGCTGGGTCTTTGTTGCTGCAAGCAGGCTTTCTCTAGTCGTGGTGAGTTGTGGGGCTACTCTTTGTTGTGGCCCAAGGGCTTCTCATTGTGGTGGCTTCTCTTGTTTTGGAGCACTGGCTCTAGAGCACTTGGGTTTCAGTAGTTGTGGCTCTTGGACTCTAAAGCGTGGGCTTAGTAGTTGCAGCGAGTGAGCTTCAGTTGCCCCATGTTATGTGGAATCTTCCCAAACCAGGAATCGAACCCATGTCCCCTGAATTGACAGGAGGATTCCTATCCATTGTATCACCAGGGAAGTCCTCTCTCTTGACCTTTCCCAAATTCTTCTGGTTGGTGACAACTTGTTAATTCCTCATTCCTTACCAGGACCTCCTGTTGTTAAGATAGCTCATACAAGTGGCTGCCCTCTTGTCTGGCCAGGGCAGGCAGTTTCGGTCAGTGTTCCCCCTAAAAGATATGTAAGGGAATGGCCATGAAGACTCATTGAAAACTGTGAACATATGGAAAGTCTTTCTTCAGTCACAAGAATTGTGGAATTGGTGGTGGAGTAGGAAGCAGGAAACTGACCCCACATCCCAGGGTGAGCAGAGGGGCTGTGGAGGTAGATAGATCTGATTTCCAGCTTCAGCTCCATACGTGCAGTGTGACACAGACAGGTTTCACTCAACTCTGAGCTTCTGCAGCATTATGTATGAAATCAGAATAATCATACCATTTCCACAGGGTTATTTTGAGGAGTAAAGGAAATAATATAAAGTGCTTAGCACAGGGTCTGACAGGAAGTGCTAAAGAAATGTTATTTATTTTGTAGAGCAAATTGAGCAATGAGATTGAATGAAGTTAAATTAGGAAAGGTTTCATGGAGGGAATAAGAGTGGGGTCAGAATTTGGAAAAGGAAATGGCAACCCACTCCAGTATTCTTGCCTGGAGAATCCCATGGACGGAGGAGCCTGATGGGCTACAGTCCACGGGGTTGCAAAGAGTCGGACACGACTGAACGACTTAACTAACTAACTTTCAGAATTTTGAAAGCAGGATTGGGGCTTGGTGAACAAGATTAGAGAGAGGGCATTATTTCTTTGCCCTCAGCTTCCCAAAGGCACAGAAATGTCAGTCTTTGAATGTGGATGCCCAAACTGCCTGTCTCTGTGGACTTTACCATTTTTAAACACACTGAGGAATGGTAAAATAGCAGAACATCATCAGAGAGGCTTGGATGGATGGCTTATAGGAGACATGGGGAGACACCAGCATTAAAGCAAAGTCTATCCCAGAATGAAGAATAACTTCAGTGTAACTCCATTAAAAATTGAATGTGCTGTAATGGTGAGCTATTCTTAGTGTGGATAACTGCTTAAAAGGTTAAGTTTAATGGCTTGGCTTGCTTGCCATAGATCTGCTGCTTCTGATATAGATGAGAGAGATGACCTCTCCAACACTCTGCAAATTATTGGAAATAGGGAGATTGCAATTCTTGGAACTTTCCTATTGATTGGTTAAGTAAATCATCTGCTAAATAGAAATCTAATTTGAAAGGTATACATTTAATAGAATTAATAAGTTAACTGATTAGGCAGAATGTTAGAAGGAACCCCAAAATGCCTTCATTGATTGGAAAAGTATCAACTGGCCCCCAATGAGGAAGGATCCAGGAGGGTTCTTTACCACTAGCGCCACCTGGGAAGCCCAAAGATAAGAATTACTAGGCTCATTTTACAAAGGATTCAGCCTAGTGGCATGTGCTTCCCAGATGGCGCTAGTGGTAAAGAATCCACCTCCAAGTGTAGGAGACACAAGTTCAGTCCCTGGATGGGGAAGATCTCCTGGAGGAGGAAATGGCAACTCACTCCAGTATTCTTGCTGGGAGAATCCCATGGACAGAGGAACCTGGTGGGTTACAGTCCATGGGGTTGCAAATGTTGGACATGACTGAGCATCTGAGCAGCAGCAGCCAAGGAGAATAGCTGATTTTAACCTAGCTCTGACTGACTCCAAAGTCTGACTCGATGGTCTTTCCACCTCACAGGTTTGCCTCAAGAAAATGGAATATTATTTAATTTTACTGAGTGATTATACTCTATGTATGGGACCAGAATAAGCTAGGGCTGCAAAGTTGTATCCAGATCATGAAGAGTGTAGAATCACTGAGTGTAATGTTAAAAGATGAATAGGCAATGGGCAAAGAGGGTTTTAGAGTGGGGTGAGGGTGCAGAATAATCAGAATTTTCTTTTCTAGTTTTAAGAGTGTAATTCAATATAGGAGAGAGTAGGAGATATGAAAAGCAAACAGGAGGAGACAAGTCCTAGTTCTAGCAAGTTAGTAATAAAAGTTGTTTTTTTTTAAAATTCAATTTTATTTTTTATACAATTTTAAGAGATGGGAATACCAGACCACCTCACTTGCCTCTTGAGAAACCTATATGCAGGTCAGGAAGCAACAGTTAGAATTGGACATGAAACAACAGACTGGTTCCAAATAGGAAAAGGAGTATGTCAAGGCTGTATATTGTCACCCTGCTTATTTAACTTATATGCAGAGTACATCATGAGAAATGCTGGGCTGGAAGAAGCACAAGCTGGAATCAAGATTGCCAGGGGAAATATCAATCACCTCAGAGATGCAGATGACACCACCCTTATGGCAGAAAGTGAAGAAGAACTAAAGAGCCTCTTGATGAAAGTGAAAGAGGAGAGTGAAAAAGTTGGCTTAAAGCTCAACGTTCAGAAAACTAAGATCATGGCATCCGGTCCCATCACTTCAAGGGAAATAGATGGGGAAACAGTGGAAACAGGGGCTGACTTTATTTTGGGGGGCTCTAAAATCACTGCAGATGGTGATTGCAGCCGTGAAATGAAAAGATACTCCTTTGAAGGAAAGTTATGACCAGCCTAGATAGCATATTAAAAAGCAGAGATATTACTCTGCCAACAAAGGTCCATCTAGTCAAGACTATGGTTTTTCCAGTAGTCATGTATGGATGTGAGAGTTGGACTATAAAGAAAGCTGAGTGCAGAAGAATTGATGCTTTTGAACTGTGGTGTTGGAGAGGACTCTTGAGAGTCCCTTGGACTGCAAAGAGATCCAACCAGTCCATCCTAAAGGAGATCAGTCCTGGGTGTTCATTGGAAGGACTGATGTTGAAGCTGAAATTCCAATACTTTGGCCACCTGATGCGAAGAGCTGACTCATTTGAAAAGACCCTGATGCTGGGAAAGCTTGAGGGCGGGAGGAGAAGGGGATGATAGAGGATGAGATGGCTGAATGGCATCGCTGCTAGTTTGTTCTCTATATCTCTTGAGTCGCTTCTTTTTTGTTATATTCACTAGTTTGTTGTACTTCTTAGATTCTACATATAAGTGATCTCATACAATATCAGTCTTTCTCTATGATTTGTTTCACTAAGTGTAATGCCCTCCAAGTTATCCCTTTTGCTGCAAATGGCAAAATTTTGTTCCTTTTTATGACTGAGTAGTATTCTGCTGTATGATTGTCCATATGGGTTGTGTGTATGTATATATATTTTTTCCCTATCAATTCATATGTTGATGATGAATGTTGGTGGACACTAAGATTGCTTCTATATGTTGGCGATTGTAAATAATGCTGCTATGAACACTGAGGTGCATGTATCTTTTCAAATTAGTGTTTTTGTTTTTTTGTTTGTTTTTGGGTATATACTCAGGAGTGGAATTGCTGAGTCATATGGTAGTTCTGGTTTTAGCTTTATGAGAAATCTCCATGCTGTTTTCCACAATGGCTGCACTAATTTACATTCCCACCAACAGTGTACAAGGGCTCCTTTTCCCCCACATCTTTGGAACCATTTGTCGTTTGTCTTCTTTTTGATGATAGCCATGCTGATAGCCGTGAGGTGATATCTCATTGTGGTTTTGATTTGCGTTTTCTTGATGATTAGTGATGTTGAGCATCTTTTCCTGTACCTGTTGGTTATTTTCATTTCCTCTTTGGCAAAATGTCTATTCAGATCTGTCCATTTGCAATTGAGTTGTGTGTTTATTTGATGTTTAGTTATATGAGCTGTTTACATATGTTGGATATTAATCCCTTATCAGTCATATCATTAGCAAATATTTTCTCCCATTAAGTAGGTTGTCTTTTCACTTTGTCAATGGTTTCCTTTGTTGTGCAGAAGGTTTTAAGTTTAATTAGGTCTCATTTGTTAATTTTCACTTTTAAATCCTTACTTTGGAGATGGATCCAAAAAAATATTGCTGTGATTTATGTCAAAAATTGTCCAGCCTATGTTTTCCTCTAGTTTTATAGTATATGGTCTTACATTTAGGTCTTTAATCAATTTTTGGTTTATTTTTTTATAAGGTGTTATAAAATGTTAGTATTAAAGATGTGAACCAAGATGGTAATGAAAAGACCTGCAAAAAAGGGGCACATTCTATTTTCCAAAAATAGCCATAACAATATTTCCCATCCCACATGTTCTTCCAGTAACTTATCGTTCCCCTTCAAGAGGCAGAATCTGTGACTCCTTCCCATAAACCCGGCAGGGCTTTGTAACTGCCTCAACTAACAGAGTATGACAAAAGTGACATTATGTGACTTCCAAGGTTAGGTCACAAAAAGTGGTATTGCTGCTATCTGGTTCTCCCTCTCTCTGGATACTTGTTCTTAGAAGCCAGCTGTTGTACTACAAGAAAGACGAGGCAACACAGAGAGGTCTGTGTGAAGAGAAACTGAGGCCCCTAGCCATTGGCCCCAGCTGAGCTTCTTGCTAACATCAAGCAGCAACTAATGGCCCTATGGAAGTAGATCTTTCAGCTCTCATTAGAGCTACCCAGATGAAGCCACATGGAGCAGACAATCCTTCCAAACTGAGCTTTGCCCCAATTGCAAATTCGAGGGCAAAATAAATTATTGGTATTGTTTTAGTTAACTAAGCGTTGGGGTGACTTGCTATGCAGCAATAGATTGTTGTTGTTTTGTTGCTAAGTTGTGTCTAACTCTTTGCAACCCCATGAACTGTATAGCCCACCAGACTCCTCTGTCTATGGGATTTTTCAGGCAAGAATACTGGATAACGTTGCCATTTCCTTCTCCAGGGGATCTTCCTGACCCAAGGATTGAAAGCACATCTCCTGGATTTGCAGGCGGGTTCTTTACCACTGAGCCACCAGGGAAATGCAGCAGTGGATCACCAGGACAAAAAGGGCCAGTGGAAGAAAGAATTACTGGTGTAGCAACCAACAGGCATACTGAGGGATTCTGGTCAGATGGTTACAAAGGTTGGTTTTATTTACTCGACTGTGTCTCCATTGTTCTGATGATTGAAGATTTTTAGAGTTGAGAAATATGTGCATCTAGATAACAAAGTACTAATCATAGCATTTATATAGTATCCACTCTAAAGGGTGGAGATTGTGATTCAGATAATTGTCCATAATGATGAAGGATCCAATGGAAAACAAATCTGTGTTGGGAGTATACTATATTTCAGGCAAAATGTTAGATTTTCCACCTGCCTTTTCTCACCAAATCTTCACAAAACTCCTATAAAATCTTACTGTTACTTTACAGGATCAGAAAAGGTTAGAAAATTGACCTTTTAAAAAAAATCATCTCATGCCAGTGAGTGGTAGGGACAAGATTCAAGCTCAAGTCTGATTCCAGACCTGTTTATTTCACTGCATTGTCCTCCATATTTGTCAAAGGTGATTTCTCTTTGGTTTTCACACATGTGCTGTCAAAGGTCTTTGAGTTATTCGGAATGGATTCCTTTTTCTTCAGCAACAGCATGTTTATTTACCCTTCTTGGCTACTATTTTCTACAAAAGGAATTTGCATTCCTGGTGCATACACAATCCAATGGTGTTGAAAGCAGATGGTCCACAAGTATGCTGTGAGACATGGGGAATCAAAATTAAAAGAAAATTTTGTCACAGTTTATGGAGTGCTGTGGTGCTTTGTATATGCGTACATACAGTGGAGTATATGTCATAAACAGAAGTGGCTTCTTTATTAAGTTGGCTATTACCTTTATTAAAGGTATTCTTTCAATCAAAGCTAAGACATTTTACCCAATGCATGAGCGTCTTATAAGTTGGGTTCAGAACCCAGCATGAGTTGCGCAAAATATGCAAATGCCTGCCCTGATCAATCTGCTTTAGAATTCTGTCCGGGGGCACGTGACTGTTTGAATGGGAAGGGTTCCCTGAGTCATTTCTTGGAGGGAAAAGATGTATAGAGGGCGAGAGGTGAAAGTCTCTACCTCTGAAAGTCAGAGGGTTCAGTGAGCAGGGGAAATGAACATTTAAGCTCTTCCACTCTCCTAGTACTGCCACGGCACATGGTGACTTTGCTCAAGTCATTAACCCCTTGTTTTTCTTATTAGTTCCGGGGGGGATAATAACACCAAGCCAGCCCTGCTTAAAACAAGTCAGTTCTTCAGAAAAAGTCATCAGTGTTTGTGCAAACCTAAAAGTCCTTTCTTATAAACAACACTCTCTTTTCCTGTTTCTTCCCCGACAGCAATGCATTTCTTCCCTCAGCATGCCATTTTCAAAACCTTTGACATTTCACCACACCTCATCATGGCCTTCATTGGGGATCATGCCAATTTGTCAGTTTTAATCTGTCCAAAAACCTGCATCTGCCAGCATAAACCTTTTTATTTCTTACATGTTGATACAAAGATTTCACACATTGATTTTTGCATAGCTCTGATTTCATGCAAGCTAAGCAAACAGTGACAGGTTGGTACTTGAGGTAATGAATGCTCTATCAGATTAATACAAATCAATGGCATTGGCAAGTTTTAGATGAGGCACAGGGGGTGGGGTCTGGAGAGCAAGAGCTGCCAGAACAAGACAGATGGTCAGAAGCTGACACTCTTACCTCTTTATCTTGATGGGCTCATTAGCAGATTTCTCTCCTTTGGGTCTTATTTGAGTTTCTTGGCTTTAAATGGCACCCCACCATCTTGGAATAAACTGATGTACCCTTCTCATGACCTGGCATAGAGGACCTTCTAGTGTCGAAGATCTATTTAGCAGCCTGGAGGACTAGAACTTGGGTAAATGGATACCAGAATTTACTGTTTATTGAATAGGACCATTGGGGTCCAAAGAGTCAATATATCTCTGGGAAGAAGCTACTTTTCTAAAAACTACCATTTATTGCATGTCAAATCTTATACCAGGCACATTATTTTATTTAATTCTCACAATAACTCTAGGAGGTAGACTTCATTATTTTTAATCTTTGTTCTTATTGTTGCTATGCTGTTTCATAAGTGAGAAGTGGAGGATTACATAATCTGTCCAAGGAACACATCTGGGGAATGGACAAGGCAGCACTTGACTCTGGGTCTGTAGAATTCTGAAGCCCTGGGGTTAACCACTGATCTCATGTACAGAAGCAGACGGCTAAGTCTGTGGGCAGCTTTCTTAGTCCTGAGCTGGTGCTTCTCTGTTTTCCCTTCCCCCACCCCTTTCTTCCTGAAGATGTCAAAGACTCTCAGCTATCTCTCTTCTCCTTTCAGAAAAACATACTTCCATCCTCAAGTTCTTTTCCCTCTAAAGCTGGCGGTGGAGGAGAGTATAGTAACCTTGGCTCCCCTCTTTCCTACACTTCCTTCAGATGACCACCAACACAGGACAAGAACAATAGATAACCAAAAGATTTCAGAAGTCCTATAGGGTTTTTCTAGTCATTGATACATCAAATAGAGGTCTTGACTTCCTATTTATTTATTCTTTTCCATTATAGTTTATTAAAAGATATTGAATATAGTTCCCTGTGCTATAGAGTAGGACCTTGTTGTTCATTTATTTTATATACAGTAGTTTGTATCTGCTAACCTCAAATTCCTAATTTATCTGTCCTGCCTTTCCCCTATGGTAACCATAAGTTTGTTTTCTATGTCTATGGGTCTGTTTCTGTTTCCTAAATAAGTCAATTTCTTCATTTTTTAGATTCCACATAGAAGTGATATCATACGATACTTGTCTCTGTCTGACATACATCACTTAGTATTGATAATCTCTCGGTCCATCCATGTTGTTGCAAATAGCATTATTTCACTCTTTTTTTTGGGGGGGGGTGGATTGATACTCCATTGTTATGGATGTACCACATCTTCTTTATCCTTTCATCTGTTGGTGGACACTTAGGTTGCTTCCATGTCTTGGCTATTATAAATAGTGCTGCTATGAATAGTGGAGTGCACGTATCTTTTTTAATTAGTATTCATCTTTTCCAGATTTATGTGTAGGAGTGGGATTTCTGGGTTATATAGCAACACTATCTTTAGTTTTTCAAGGAACCTCTATACCATCCTTCAGAGTAGCTGTGCCAATTTACATTCCCACCGACAGTGTAGGAGGGTTCCTTTTTCTCCACACCCTCGCCAGCATGTATTATTTGTAGACTGCTTAATGATGGCCATTCTGAGTGGTGTGAAGTGATACTTCAATAGAGTTTTGATTTGCAGTTCTCTAATAATTAGTAATGTTGAACATCTTTTTATACGCCTGTTGGCCATCTGTATGTCTTCTTTGGAGAAATGTCTAGGTCTTCTGCCCAGTTTGTGATTGGGTTGTTTGTTTTTTGATGTTGTATGAGCTGTTTCTATTGTATATTTTGGAAATTAAGTTCTTATCAGTCACATCATTTGCAAATGTTTTCTCCCACTCTGTTGATTGTCTTTTCATGTTATTTATGGTTTTCTTGTCTATGCAAAAACTTGTAAGTTTGAGATCCCATTTGTTTATTTTTGCCTTTATTTTTGTTACCTTGGGGGACTGATCTAAGAAAACATTGTTGTGATTTATGTCAGACAATGATTTGTCTATGTTCTCTTCTAAGAGTATTACTGTATCATGTCTTACATTTAAGTTTTTAATATAAGTTTTGAGTTTGCTTTTGTATATGGTGTTCTGACTTCATTGATTTACACACACTTGTCCAGCTGTCCAGCTTTCCCAACACTACTTGCTGAAGAGACTCTATTTTCTCCATTGTATATTCTTGTCTCCTTTGTTGAACATTAGTTGTGTGTTCAGTTCAGCTCAGTTGCTCAGTCATGTCTGACTCTTTGCAACCCCATGGACTGCAGCACGCCAGGCTTCCCTGTCCATCACCAACTCCTGGAGTTTACTCAAACGCATGTCCACTGAGTCGGCGATGCCATCCAACCATCTCATCCTCTGTCTTCCCTTTCTCCTCCACCTTCAATCTTTTCCAGCATCAAGGTCTTTTCAAACAAATCAGTTCTTCGCATCAGGTGGCCAGAGTATTGGAGTTTCAGCTTCAGCATCAGTCCTTCCAATGAATACTCAGGACTGATTTCCTTAAGGATGAACAAGACAGAGTTTCCCCCTCACTCAGTCTCTCCCATCAGGAAGCTTCCATAAGCCTCTTATCCTTCTCCAACAGAGGGCAGACAGACTGAAAACCACAACCACAGAAAACTAACCAATCTGATCACATGGACCACAGCCTTCTCTAACTCAGTGAAACAATGAGCCATGCCATGTGGGGCCACCCAAGACTGACGGGTCATGGTGCAGAGTTCTGACAAAACATGGTCCACTGGAGAAGGGAATGGCAAACCACTTCAGTATTCTTGCCTTGAGAACCCCATGAACAGTATGAAAAGGCAAAACATTGTGTGTGGGCGTGTGGGTTTGTTTCTGGGCACTCTTCTGTCCCATTGATCCATATGTCTGTTTTTGTGCCAGTGTTATACTGTTTGAATTTCTATTCGTTTTGTAGTGTTGTATGAAGTCTGGGAGGGTTATGCCACCAGCTTTATTCTTTTTCCTAAGGATTTCTTTGGTAATTTTGGGTCTTTTATGGTTCCATATAAATTTTAGGATTATTTGTTCTAGTTCTATGAAAAATGTCATGGATTATTTGATATGGCTTGTATTAAATCTGTAGATTGCTTTAGGTAGTATGGCCATTTTAGCAATATTAATTCCTCCAATTCAAGAGCATGGGATATCTTTCCATTTCTTTGAAACATCTTCAGTTTCTTTTATCAGTGTTTTATAGTTCTCAGGGTATAATTCTTTCACCTCCTTGGTCAGGTGTATTCCTAAGCATTTTATGTTTTGATGCTATTTTAAAAGGGATATTTTTAAACTATCCCTTTCTGATATTTCATTGTTACTATAAAGAAATACAACAGCCTTAAGCATGTTAATTCTGAATTCTGCTACCTTGCTGAATTCACTTATCAGTCCTAATAGTTTCTGTGTGGAGTGTTTGGGGTTTTTAATACATACAGTATCAGGTCATCTGCATGTAACGACATTTTTACCTCTCCCTTCCAATCTGGATGCCTTTTATTTCTTTTTATTGTTTGATTGTTGTGGCTAAGACTTCCAATGCTATCAGAAACTAATCAGAAACTAATGCCTGTGGCTGGCAATTTGTTATGTAAGCTAATATTGAAAAGTCTCCAGTCAATAACGTTCAGGTAACAAAAGATGTATTAATACATCTCTGGTTGATAATGTGTTAAATACAAGTGATAGTGGGCATCCTTATCTTGTTCCAGATGTTAGCAGGAAGACTTTCTGCTTTTGAGCATTTAGTACCATGTTGACTATGATTTTGTCAAATAATTTTTATTATGTCGAGATATGTTCCTTCTATACACACTTTGGTAAGAGATTTTTTTTTTTTTTTTACCATAAATGGATGTTGAATTTCATCAAATGTTTTTTCTGCATATATTAAGATGATCATGTAACTTTTATTTTTTATTGATGTGATGTATCACATTGATTTACATATATCAAAGCATCCTGGTGATTCTGGGTTGAATCCAACTTGATCATGGTGTACAATCTTTTTATGTGTTGTTGGATTCATTTGCTAGTATTTTGTCAAGAATTTTTGCATCTATCATCAAAGATACTGGCCTGTAATTTTTTTTTTTTTTTTTTTTTGGTAGTGTCTTTGTCTAGTTTTGGTATCAGGGTGATGGTGGATTCATAGAAAGACTTTGGAAGTGTTCCCTCTTCAGTCTTTTGGAAGAGTTTGAGAAGGGTTGGTATAAGTTCTTTGTACTTTTGTTGGACTCCCTCTGTGAAGCTATATGGTCCTGGACTTTTGTTAGCAGAATTTTTTAAAATTACAAATTCTCTCTCACTTCCTGTGGTTGGTCTGTTTATTTATGTCTTCTTGATTCACTTTTGGTAGGCTATTTGTTTCAAGAAATTGTCCATTTCTTCCAGGTTGTTTGGTATTTTACCATATAATTGTTCATAATATTCTTATGGATTTTTTTGTATTTCTGTGGTGTTGGTTATTTCTCCTTCTTCATTTCTTTTTTTGTTTATTTTGTTCCCCTATCTTTTCTTCTTGGTGAATTTAGAAAGAAGTTTGTCAATTTTATTTACCCTTTCAAAAAAAAACCGGCTCTTGGTTTTATTAATTATTCTCAATTTTTAAAAATCTCTATTTTATTTATTTCCTAATATTTATTATTTCCTTCCTTCTGTGGGAAATAATAAAGTTTTGTTTGTCTTCTTTTGTTTGTTCTTCTAATTCTTTTAGGTAGTGAATTAGATTATTTATTTGAGATTTTTCTTGTCTTTTGAGGAAGGCCTGTATCACTATGAACTTACCTACTAGAACTGCTTTTGCTGCACTCATAGATTTTGTATGCTTGTGTTTTCATTTTCACTGTCTCAAGATATTTTTTAATTTTCTCTTTGATTTCATTGTTGACCCATTGGGTTTTTAGGAGCATGTAATTTAGGGGCTTACCTGATAGCTCAGTTGGTAAAGAATCCGCCTGCAATGCAGGAGACCCCGGTTCGATTCCTGGGTTGGGAACATCCGCTGGAGAAGAGATAGGCTACTCACTCCACTATTCTTGGGATTCCCTTGTGGTTCAGCTGGTAAAGAATGCACCTGCAGTGTGGGAGACCTGGGTTTGATCCCTGGGTTGGGAAGATCCCCTGAAGAGGGGAAAGACTACCCACTCCAGTATTCTGGCTTGGAGAATTCCATGGACTGTACAGTCCATGGGGTCACAAAGAGTTGAACACGACTGAGCGACTTTCACTTTCATTTAGTCTCTGTGTTTTCATTTTTTTTTCTCATTTCTACTTCTGTGATTGATTTCTAGTTTCATGCTACTATGGTCAGGGAAGATACTTGAAATAATTTATATCCTCTTAAATTTGTTGAGGCTTGTTTTATGACCTAGTATGCAGTCTATCTTAGAGAATTTTCTATGTGCACCTGAAAAGAATGTGTATTTTGTGTTTTTTAGATATAATATCCTGAAAACATCAATTAAGTCTGATTGTTCTATTTTGTCATTTAGGATCTCTGATGCCTTAGTGATTATATGTCTGGAAGATCTGTCTATTGATGTCAGTGGAGTGTTAAAGTCTCCTACTATTAATTTATTTCTGTTAGCTTCTCCTTTTATGTCCATTGTATTTGTATTATGTATTTAGGTGCTCCTATATTGAATGCTTGGATGTTAATGAGTATGATATCCTTGTATTGATCCTTTCATCACTATATAATGTGTTGTTTTTTTCTTTAAGGCCTTTGTTTTAAAGGCTGCTTTGTCTAAGTATTGCTATGCTCACTTTCTTGTCATGAAATATCTTTTTTTCATCCCTTCACATTCAATCTATGGTGAGTCCTTCACCCTAAAGTGGGTCCTTTGTAGGAAGCATATTGTAGGCTCTTGTTTTATTATCTAATCAGCCACTCTTTGTCTTTTGATCAGAGCATTTAGTCCGTTGTTATCCAAGGCAATTATTGGCATGTATTTATTGCCATTTTAAACATTGCTTTCCAGTTGATTTTGTATTTCTTTGTTCCTCTCATTTTGTTGTTATTTTTTCTTTTGTGGTTTGATGGTTTTCTGTTGTGTTTGAATTCTCTTATTTTTATTTTTTGTGACTCTGTTGTTTGCTTTTGATTTGTGGTTACAGTGATTTTGAAGTATGTTAACCCATTACTACATCTATTTGTTTTATTTTGGTAGTCATATAGGCTCAAACACATTCTAAAAAAAAAAACAAAACCCTACAGTTTCTTACTCCCTGCCCCACATTTTATGATCTTTGATATCCTCTTTAACATCTTAATGTTTATCCTTTTTTTTTGTTCATTGTAGTTATCATTGCTTTCACAATTAAAAAAAAATCTATATCTTGGTTTATTTAAATGATTTACTTTCCAATTATGATTTTGTCTTTTCTATAGATTCTTGCTGCTCTTCTATTTAGAGAAGGCCTTTCACTATTTCTTTTAGTATATGTTTAGTATTGCTGTATTCTTTTAGTTTCTGCTTTTCTGATAAATGTATTATCTCTCCTATTCTAAATGATAATCTTGCTGGGTAGAGTATCCTATGTTACAGGTATTTTCCTTCCAGGAGTTTGAATACATCTTGCCACTTTCTTCTAGCCTGCAGTGTTTCTGTAGAGAAATCAGCTGATAGCCTTATGTGGGTTCTGTTGTAAAACTATTTTTTTCTCTTTGCCTTTTGAATCCTGTCTTTAGCTTTTGTCATTTTAATTATAATATATCTTAGTGTATGTCTGTTTGGGCTCATCTTGTTTGGTGCTTCCTGTACCTGGATATTTGTTTCCTTCTTTAGGTCTGGGAAGTTTTCAGTCACAATTTCTACAAATACATTTTTATCCCCTTTCTCTTTCTTTTTCTTCTGTGATTCCTAATATGTGTATATTGGCTCACTTTATTTCATAGACTCATATTGCTTTTATTTATCTATTTATTTTGGTTTGGCTTTCTGCCTGCTGTTCTGATAGTCTGGTTTTAAGTATTCTATCTTTCAGATTACTTGTTCCCCTTCTACAATATTAGTTTTTTATTTATTGCCTTTAGTTCAGCTCTCATCATGGCAAGTGAGTTTTCTAATTTTGATGGACTCCTCTTTGTTGTTTCTAGTGCCTTGTTACAGTTATCTGCATTCCTGTTGTTGTTTGCATGTGTGTGCATGCGTGTTAAGTCGCTTCAGTGATGTCCAGCTCTTTGTGACTCTATAGACTGTAGCTCACCAGGCTTCTCTGCCCATGGGATTCTCCAGGAAAGAATACTGGAATGGGCTGCCATGCCCTCCTCCAGGGGACCTTTCCCACCCAGGGGTTGAACCTGCATCTCTATGTCTCCTGCATTGGCAGGTGGGTTCTTTACCACTAGTGCCCCCTGGTCTTTCTTAATTCATTCAGTATGTTTATTACTTTCTTTTTGAATTTGGGATTTGGTAGACTGGAGAGGTCTGTTTCATCGTTTGTTCTTTTAGGGGATTTTTCCTTGTTCTTTTAATTGGGAGTGGCTCCTCTGTTTCTTCATTTTAGTTCTATTTCTCTAACTCTATGAATTTAGGGAAAATGGTTATCTACTGTGTTTTTTATATGGCAGTTTCGCTGAGTAGCCTGCATGAGTCTAACATTTTTGGTGCCAGGGCTGTTTTTAGTATGGATGCCTGCCAAATATTTCCTCGGTATGTGCTGGCTGTTATCCCCTTGACAGGTGGTGTGATTGGTGGTGTGCTGATCAGAGTCTGCACTGGATGTTAAATAGGGCCTGCTCTTCGCTCTGTGGTTGTCACATCTCTGTGGAGGCAAAGTCTGTTCCCAAGTTGTTGGTCCATCCCAACAGGATGGCCATAACCCCTATACCCTCTAAGGCAATATGCTTTGATGTTTTAAGGAGAAAGGGTATGTCACTGGAATTACCTATTCATCAGCATCTCCTCAGTGGTCAATCACAAGAAGGTCCTGAATGTTGAGGTTCAAACACAAGTGTTTTCCCAGGACTGTATCCTTGATAAGCCTACCATCATCACAAGGTAGAAGTCCATAAGATCCTGGCCCATGTCAGAATTACAGTGAGGGAGCTTTCTTTCCACCAAGGATCTTCCTCTGACCTCACAAGTCTGACCCAGATAGTGATCGACTGGATTCTGGGAAACACTACAGCATAAGCTTTATGGGGAAGACCATGAAGCCACTAAATGACAGTCACCACAGGACCCAAAGGAGTCACAGTGATCATAGAAGCCCTCTACTGGCCCTTGGCCAATAACAGTGGCAACATTTTGTTGTTGCTGAAGAGGGTACCTATCCTTACCCATCATGCTAGACTCACTCTCAGAGCAAGAGAGTCTGTCCCAGGTAGAAAAACTCTTTGCAGACCTCACCTCAGCTACCCCAGGTGGTGGCCCCACAGTGCAACACATAGCTTGATATGACTTATTATGGCCAGATATGTCTTTTCTACATGGACTTCCAGTATATCAGCTACATGGACAGAGATATCTCATTTGAGGCTGTCAGATCAAAAGCTGCAACATCAGTGACTTTTGTTCTTATAGCCATTCTCTGGCATACAATTCCACTCACCTGGGGATGTGGAGTGAGAGAGGATGAGGAGGAAGGAGGCAATATTCATTAAACAGCCTGCTGCTCAGTGTTCTTAGTCCAATAGAATATTTTAACTCCCGATGTAAGCTTGAGAAGTCAGTGAGTCTCCCTAGGCCTCAGTATATCTATCTGTAAAATGGAATTGCCTTTACATCATAGGATGTTCAAGAGTATGAGGAAGGTACTAAGAGGTAGGATCTTATAGAAGTTTGTGGGTGGAGTGATTCCTGCCTGTGTTACAGCTTTTTATACAATTTTAATTACTCACCAGTGTATCCCCAGGACCCAGCAGAGTGAACAACACACAGTTGGCCTTCTATATGCATCAAATGAAAAAAGTGAATGACTGAAGTTTTCAGTCATTCGTTCAAGGGCTATGTATGAGTTTTTAAGAGATAGGTAAGTAGCTGTAGTTCTCTTTTCTCTTCTGCTTCTCTATGCCCTTCCCCAGTGCTCAGTTTACAAACACCTCCTCTTGGGCCAGCCTCAGTGACTACTGCCCCCACCCCTCCATGCCGTTGGCTGTGTAGTACAAGTTGTATGTGGCTGTCTTGGGGTACTCAGAGAAGTTAAATGGTGGCTCTTAACACCATGCTAACCCTGGAGTTTGGGGTATGGATGAGGAGAAAAGGGTGGATTCAGAAGTTGGGGTAAGAAGTCTTGGGCCCACTAGCCTCCTCTAAGAAATCTACGGTTTGCCCAAACTCAGGCCTGGACTTGCTCTTTTTTTTTATGTGTTGCATTTTTTTTTTTTTTTCAGGTGTATAGCAAAGTGATTCTGAGAATCACACACACATATGTATCTTTTTCAGATTATTTTCCATTATAGGTTATTACAACATGTTGAATATAGTTCCCTGAGCTACACAGTAGGACCTTGTTGTTTATTTTATATAAAGTAGCTTCTGTTAATACCAAACTCCTGATTTATCCCCGCCCTTTCCACTTTGATAACCATGTTTTTTTCTATGCATGAGTCTATTTCTGTTTTGTAAATAAATTGATTTTGTATCTTTTTTTAGATTCCATACATAAGTGATAATCGTACTTGTCTTTTCCTGTCTTCATATGATAATCTGTAGGTCTGTCCATGTTGCTGCAAATGGTATTATTTCATTCTTTTTTTATGGCTGGGAATATTCCATTCTATACATATATACTGTATCTTCTTTATCCATTCTTCTGTCAACAGATATTTAGGTTGCTTCTATGCCTTAACTATTGTAAATAGTGCCTCTGTGAACATTGGGGCTCATGGACCTTTTCAATTAGAATTTTCATCTTTTCTGGATATATGCCCTGGCGTGGGATTGCTAGATCCTATGGTAACTCTTTGTTTTTTTAAGGGACCTTCATACTGTTCTCTATAGTGACTGCACCAATTTATATTCCCACCAACAGTGTAGGAGGGTTCCCTTTTCTGCATACCCTCCTCAGAATTAACTGTTTGTAGACTTTTTGATAATGGCCATTCTGACTAGTGTGAGGTGATACTGCATTGAAGTTTTGATTTGCATTTCTGTAATAACTAGTGGTGTTGATAATCTTATCATGTGCAAGTTAGCCATCTCCTTTGGAGAAACATCTACTTTAAGTCTTCTGCCTATTTTTTGATTGGGTTGCTCCCTTTTTGATATTGAGCTGTATGAGCTGTTTATATGTTTTAGAAAGTAAACCCTGTTGGTTGCATGATTTGCAAATATTTTCTTCCATAGGTTGTCTTTTCATCTGGTTTATGGTTTGCTTTGCTGTGCAAAATCCTATAAGTTTAATTAGGTCCCATTTGTTTATTTTTGCTTTTATTTCCATTACTCTAGGAGACAGATCCAAAAAATATTGATGCAATTTATGTGAGAATGTTCTACCTGTTATGTTTTCCTCTTGGAGTTTTATAGTATCTGGCCTTACATTTAGGCCTTTAATCCATTTTATTTTTGTATATGATTGTTAGAGAATGTTCTGACTTCATTACTTTACATGTAGCTGTCCAGTTTTTCCAGCACCACTTATTGAAGAGACTCTCTTTTCTCCATTGTATAGTCTTTCTTCCTTTGTCATAGATTAATTGACTGTAAGTATATGGGTTTATTTTTGGGCTTTCTCTCCTATTCCATTGACCTTTGAGTCTGTTTTTGTTCCAGAACCAAACTATTTTGATTACTATAGTCTCAAGTCAGGGAGCATGATCCCTCTAGCTCTGTTCTTTCTCAGGATTGTCTCAGCTATTTTGGGTCTTTTGTATTTCCATATAAATTTTAAAATTATTTGTTCTATTTCTGTGAAATCTAGTTCTGTTTTGAATAAAAGTGGCAAGTATGGGAATCCTTACCCTGTTCCTGATCTTAGAGGGGATGCTTTCAGTTTTTCACCATTGAGTACGATGATGGCTGTGTGTTTGTCATATATGGCCCTTATTATGTTAAGGTTTGTTCCCTCACAAGAGAAGACTACACATGGACATCACCAGATGGTCAACACCAAAATCAGATTGATTATTTCTTTGCAGCCAGAGATGGAGAAGCTCTATACAGTCAGCAAAAACAAGACCAAGAGCTGACTGTGCCTCAGATCATGAACTCCTTATTGAAAAATTCAGACTTCAATTGAAGAAAGTAGGTAAAACCACTAGACCATTCAGGTATGACCTAAACCAAATCCCTTACAATTATACAGTGAAAGTGACAAATAGATTCAAGGGATTAGATCTGATAGAGTGCCTGAAGAACTATGGGTGGAGGTTCATGACATTGTACAGGAGACAGGGATCAAGACCATCCCCAAGAAAAAGAAATGCAAAAGAGAAAAATGGCTGTCTGAGGAAGCCTTACAAATAGCTGTGAAAAGAAGGGAAGTGAAAAGCAAATGAGAAAAGGAAAGATATACCCATTTGAATGCAGAGTTCCAAAGAATAGAAAGGAGAGACAAGAAAGCCTTCCTCAGTCAGTGATCAGTACAAAGAAATAGAGGAAAACAATAGAATAGGAAAGACTAGAGATCAAGAAAATCAGAGATACCAAGGGAACATTTCATGCAAAGATGGGCACAATAAAGGACAGAAATGGTATGCACCTAACAGAAACAGAAGATATTAAGAAGAATACACAGAAGAACTATGCAAAAAAGACCTTTACGATCTAGTTATTCACGATGGTGTATGATCACTCACCTAGAGCCAGACATCCTGAAATGTGAGTCAAGTGGGCCTTAGGAAGCATCACTACGAACAAAGCTAGTGGAGGTGATGGAATTCCAGCTGAGCTATTTCAAATCCTGAAAGATGATGCTGTGAAAGTGCTGCCTCAATATGCCAGCAAAGTTGGAAAACTCAGCAGTGGCCACAGGACAGGAAAAGGTCAGTTTTCATTCCAATCCCAAAGAAAGACAATGCCAAAGAATGCTCAAACTACCGCACAATTGCACTCATCTCACACGCTAGTAAAGCCATGCTCAAAATTCTCCAAGCCAGGCTTCAGCAATACGTGAACCGAGAACTTCCAGATGTTCAAGCTGGTTTTAGAAAAGGCAGAGGAACCAGAGATCAAATTGCCAACATCTGCTGGATCACGGAAAAAGCAAGAGAGTTCCAGAAAAACATCAATTTCTACTGTATTGACTATGCCAAAGCCTTTGACATTGTGGATCACAAGAAACTGCAGAAAATTCTTAAAGAGATGGGAAAACCAGACCACCTCACCTGCCTCTTGAGAAATCTGTATGCAGGTCAGGAAGCAACAGTTAGAACTGGACATGGAACAACAGACTGGTTCCAAATTATGAAAGGAGTACATCGAGGCTGTATATTGTCATCCTGCTCATTTAACTTCTATGCAGAGTACATCATGAGAAATGCTGGGCTGAAGGAAGCACAGACTGGAATCAAGAGAGCTGGGAAATATATCAATAACCTCAGATATGCAGATGACACCACGCTTATGGCAGAAAGTGAAGAAGAACTAAAGGACCTCTTGATGAAAGTGAAAAAGGAGAGTGAAAAAAGTTGGATTAAAACTCAACATTCAGATAATTAATATCATGGCATCTGGTCCCATCACTTCATGGCAAATAGATGGGGAAACAGTGGAAACAGTGATAGATTTTATTTTGGGGGGCTCCAAAATTGCTGCAGATGGTGACTGCAGCCATGAAAGATGCTTACACCTTGGAAGAAAAGTTATGACCAGCCTAGACAGCATATTAAAAAGCAGAGACATTACTCTGCCAACAAAGGTCCATCTAGTCAAAGCTATGGTTTTTCCAGTAGTCATGTATGGATGTAAGAGTTGGACTATAGAGAAAGCTGAGTGCCGAAGAATTGATGCTTTTGAACTGTGGTGTGGGAGAAGACTCTTGAGAGTCTCTTGAACTGCAAGGAGATCCAACCAGTCCATCCTAAGGGAGATCAATCCTGGGTGTTCATTGGAAGGACTGATGTTGAAGCTGAAACTCCAATACTTTGGCTACCTGATGCAAAGAGCTGACTCATTTGAAAAGTTCCTGATGTTGGGAAAGATTGAAGACAGGAGGAGAAGGGAATGACAGAAGATGAGATGGTTGGGTGGCATCACCGATTCAATGGACATGAGTTTGAGTAAAGTCCGGGAGTTGGTGATGGACCAGGAGGCCTGGCGTGCTGCAATCCATTGGGTCTCAAAGAGTTGGACATCACTGAGAAACTGCACTAACTTTTTCCCTGTATGCCCACTTTCTGGAGAGTTTTTATCATAAGTGTTCGTTAAATTTTGTCTAAAGCTTTTTCTGCATCTATTGAGGTGATCATACGGTATTTATTCTTCAGTTTGTAAATGTGGTATATAACATGTTGATTAATTTGCAGATATTAAAAAGTCTTTGCATCCCTGGGGTCCTATTGCTTCCTGGTTCAGTCTTGAGAGATTGCACCTTTCAAAGAATTTGTCCATTTCTTCTAGGTTGTCCATTTTGTTGGCATTACATTTTTCATATTAATCTCTTAAGATCCTTTGTATTTCTATGGTGTCAGTTATAACTTCTTTTTCATTTCTGATTTTATTGACTTGGGCCCTCATCTTTTTTCCTTAATGAATCTGGCTAAAGGTTGATCAATTTTGTTCAAAAAAACACCTGCTTTTTGTTTCATTGACCTTTTCTATTATTTTTTTAGCCTACAATTCATTTATTTCTGCTCTGATCTTTATGATTTCTTTTCTTCTACCTTTGGGTTTTGTTCATTTTTCTTTCTCTAGTTGCTTTAGCTGTTGTTATTCAGTCACTCAGTTGTGTCTGACTCTTTGTGACCCCATGGACTGCAGCATACCAGGCTTCCATGTCCTTCACCATCTCCCAGAGCTTGCTGAAAATCATGTCCACTGAGCTGATGATGCCATCCAACCATCTCATTCTCTATTGTCCCTTTCTCCTCCTGCATTCAATCTTTTCCGGCATCAGGGTCCTTTCTAATGAATAGGTTCTTCACATCAGGTAGCCAACGTATTGGCGCTTCAGCTTCAACATTAGTCCTTCCAATGAATATTCAGGGTTGATTTCCTTTAGGATTGACTGCTTTGATCTCCATGCAGTGTAAAGGACTGTCAAGGCTCTCCTCTAACACCACATTCAAAAGTATCAATTCTTCAGCACTCAGCCTTTTTTTATGGTCCAACTCTCACATCCCTATAAGACTACTGGAAAAACCATAGCTTTGATTGGACAGACCTTTTTTGGCAAAGTAATGTCTCTGCTTTTTAATATGCTGTCTAGGTTGGTCATCACTTTCCTTCCAAGGAGCATCTTTTAATTTCATGGCTGCAGTCACCATCTGCAGTGATTTTGGAGCCCAAGAAAATAAAGTCAGCCACTGTTTCTGCTGTTTCCCCATCTATTTGCCATGAAGTGGTGCGACTGGATGCCATGATATTCAGTTTTTGAATGTTGAGTTTTAAGCCAACATTTTCACTCTCCTCTTTCACTTTCATCAAGACATTCTTTTGTTCCTCTTCACTTTCTGCATGAGTAGTGTCATCTGCATATCTGAAGTTGCTGATATTTCTCCTGGCAGTCTTGATTCCAGAATGCCTGGCATTTCACATGTACTCAGCATATTAAATAAGCAAGGTGAAAATATACAGCCTTGAAGTACTCCTTTCCCTATTTGAAACCAGTCTGTTGTTCCATGTCTGGTTCTAACTGTGGCTTCTTGGCATGCATAAAGATTTCACAGGTGGCAGGTAAGGTGTTCTTGTATCCCCATTTTTTAAAGAGTTTTCCACAGTCTGTCATGATCCACACAGTCAAAGGCTTTAGCATAATTGGTGAAGCAGAAGTAGATGTTTTTCTGGAATTCTCTTGCTTTTTCTATGATTTGCCTTTTCTAAATTCAGCTTGTACATTTGAAAGTTCTACGTTCACATACTGTTGAAGCCTAGCTTGAAGGATTTTGAGCATTACTTTGCTATCATGTCAAATGAGTGCAATTGTGTGGTAGTTTGAGCATTCTTTGGCATTGCCCTTCTTTGGGAATGGAATGAAAACTGATCATTTTCAGTCTCATGGCCACTGCTGAATTTTCAAAATTTACTGGCATATTGAGTGCAGCACTTTCATGGCATCATCTTTTAGGATTTAAAATAGCTCAGCTGGAATTCCATCACATCCACTAGTTTTGTTCATAGTGATGCTTCCTAAGGCCCACTTGACTTCACACTCCAAGACGTCTGGCTCTAGGTGAGTGATCACACCAGTGTAGTTATCTGGGTCATGAAGATCTTTTTTGTATAGTTCTTCTGTGTATTCTTGCCATCTTTTCTTAATATCTTCTGCTTCTGTTAGGACCATACCATTTCTGTCTTTTATTGTCCCTATCTTTGCATGAAATATTCCCTTGGTAACTCCAACTGTCTTGAAGAGATTTCTAGTCTTTCCCATTCTTTTCCTCTATTGTTTCCCATTGTTTTCATCTATTTCTTTCCATTGTACACTTAGGAAGGCTTTCTTGTCTCTCCTTCTATTCTTTGGAACTCTGCATTCAGATGGGTATATCTTTCCTTTTTTCCTTTGCCTTTCACTAGTCTTTTATTCTCGGTTATTTGTAAGGCCTCCTCAGATAACCATTTTGCATTTTTACATTTCTTTTTCTTGGAGATGCTTTTGATCACTGCCTCCTGTACAGTGTTGTGAACCTCCATCCATAGTTTTTCAGGCACTCTGTCAGATGTAATCCCTTGAATCTACTTGTCACCTCCACTGTATAGTCATAAGGGATTTGATTTAGGTCATACCTGCATGGTCTAGTGGTTTTCCCTAGTTTTTTCAATTTAAGTCTGAGTTTTTCAACAAGGAGTTCATGATTTGAGCAATAGTCAGCTCCTGGTCTTGTTTTTGCTGACTGTATAGAGCTTCTCCATCTTCAGCTGCAAAGAATATTATCAGTCTGATTTCACTATTGACCATCTGGTGATGTCCATGTATAGAGTTGTCTCTTGTGTTTTTGGAAGAGGGTGTTTGCCATGACCAATGTGTTCTCTTGGCAAAACTCTGTTAGCCTTTGCCCTGCTTCATTTTATACTCCAAGGCCAAATTTGTGTTACTTCGGGTATCCCTTGACTTCTACTTTTGCATTCCAATCCCCTATGATGAAAAAGGACATCTTTTTTTGGTGTTAGTTCTAGACAGTCTTGTAGGTCTTCATAGAACCATTCAGCTTCTTCAACATTCGTGGTTGGGACATAGACTTGGATTACTGTGATATTGAATGGTTTCCCCTGGAAATGAACAGAGATCATTTTGTCGTTTTTGAGATTGCACCCAAGTACTGCATTTCAGACTCTTGTTGACTATAAGGGCTACTCCATTTCTTCTAAGGGATTCTTGCCCACAGTAGCAGATATAATGGTCATCTAGTTAAATTCACCCATATCAGTCCATTTTAGTTCACCGATTCCTAAAATGTCAATGCTCACTCTTGCCATCTTCTGATTGACCACTTCCAATTTACATTGATTCATGGACCTAACATTACAGGTTCCTATGCAATATTGCTCTTTACAGCATTGGACTTCACTTTCACCACCAATCACATCCACAACTGGGCGTTGTTTCCACTTTGGCTCAGCCTCTTCATTCTTTCTGGAGTTATTTCTTCACTCTTCTCCAGTAAAATATTGGGCACCTACCAACCTGGAGAGTTCATCTTTCAGCATCCTTTTTGCCTTTTCATATTGTCCATGGGGTTCTCAAGACAAGAACGCCGAAGTGGTTTGCCATTCCCTTCTCCAGTGGACTACGTTTTATCAGAACTCTTGAATGTGACCCATCCATCTTGGGTGGCTCATAGTTTCATTGGGTCAGACAAGGCTGTGATCCATATGAAGCTTCCTCCATGTTACCAAGTGGTAGGAAGGTAATAGTGTCAGTTATTTATCTATTGTCTGTCATTCCCATACCTGACTGTCCATACACTGCTCAGACTTTTGTGCAACTGCCTTTCTAATGGGTTCCACATACTGGGAGTAGAGAAAAGTTATTATTATCCCTCCTTTTCTTCTTTGGCTTCTGGCAGCAACTGTGGAAGTGGCTTCATTGCTTTGATGATTCTAACTTTGGTGTCAGCAATCCTTCTTTGGTGGTGCTGGTAGTACCATATGGTTCTCTCTATTGGATCAACATCGATTTCATCTCTTCATCTTTTATAACTAGCTCTCTGTGTTAAATGCCTTCTGTTTGTTTTTCATGTTGTATCTTGTCTGATACACAAAAATTCATAGGTAGAAAACACTTTTATCATTTCCCCCAAAAAGAAGTAGGAAGAAGGAAATATAAAACATTAAATTAACAAATACATTATTTCCCATAAGTTAAATAAGCATTACCTTGTTGATCATAATATTAGAACACTATTTATACATTTTTCTCACATTAAAACATATTTCCATATATGATAGGCTGTTGCTTTTGGAACTGATTCTATATATATGTCATCTTAAATTAATTCTGAGTTTTACATCTGAACTCTTTATACTTTAACCATTTGATACATTTTGTGCTACAGTGTACCAAGTTAAATGTAATATTTCCATATACACACAAAAATGTCTTCTTCTCTGATCCACTGTGCATATATAGTATGGCCTAGACTTAAAGTGAAGCAAACTTGAGAAATGAGTGACTCTTGCACTCCTGCTAGCAAATCTCTGGATGAATGACATCATCTAGAAACCATTTATTTGAAAGTTTTTAGAGTTGTTATCTAAATATTAATCTGCAAGGAACTAGCTAATGACTGATAATTTATCCAGCCATCCATGAAGCACAAAGCTATGGGATCATTGAAGATGATATTCATCTATAATCATTAACATTGCAAGATGTTTACAATACATTGTTGAGTGAAGGAATTGGTTATAAAAGTTTGTATCATATGACTGCATTTTTGTTTAAAAATATCTGTATGGTTTAAAATTTTCTTTTTACTGAGCTTATTTTCTATAATGAAAATATATTAATCTTATTTATATGAAAAAAAAATTAAGTTAGTTAAAAGACAAATCAGCATGCTTCATGGTATAGGACTCTGGCCTGAAGAGCTGTTCAGGGGTGATGAGAGAAGCAAAGAGAATTAAATAAGACCCATTCCTTCCAGATTGGCAGGTGCGTCCCTGCCTTATGGGAGCAAGGTACTGGGTGACATGTGAGGTTCTGTCCAACTCAGGGTTCTGAGATCCAAACTAAAATGCAATTCAAAGAAAATTTATTGGTGATCATCCTCTGCCAAGATCTATATCAGGTCCTAGAAGGAGAGAGATGGAGGCCAGTACCTGCCCTGCTGGTACCTATTATTTGGTTGATACTAGCTTTGGAGTAGAAAGATGTCTCTTTGAACCATGCCTCTGCCCCTCACTAGCTGTGCAAATTTGGGGAATTTTCTTCTCCTTCTTAAAGGTGAAAAATCTGAAACTTAAAGAGAAGGTAATAATTCTTCTTTTTCTTTGTTGTTTGGAGGATTCAATAGAATTATAGTCTAAGAGGAAGGGAGGGAAGGAAGAATAGAGAGAGAAAGGCAGAGAGGGAAAGAGTCATTCATTTTCTAGGCCAGTTTTTCGGCTTTTCAAGAATGAGAAAAGTCGATAAGAATGAAGGGAAAAAAAGATCCTTACCTAAGGAGGGGTTCAGTTCAGTTCAGTTGCTCAGTCGTGTCCAAATCTGTGCGACCCCATGAATCACAGCACACCAGGACTCCCTGTCCATTACCAACTCCCGGAGTTCACTCAGACTCACATCCATCGAGTCAGTGATGCCATCCAGCCATCTCATCCTCTGTCATCCCCTTCCCCTCCTGCCCCCAATCCCTCCCAGCATCAGAGTCTTTTCCAATGAGTCAACTCTTTGCATACCAGACTTTAAGAGTGAAGCATTGGTTACAAGTTAATGACATATATAAATTAGATAATTTTGTAGTACCTCCTCATGGTTTTTGCCTTTTGTGAGCACACATGGCTTTATCAGTCAGATTTTCCATGTAAACTGTGTGTGGTTACTGAAGGACAAAGGACCTTCTCAGCCCATCTTTCCCAGAGACCCCAGATAACGGGAAAGCAGTGGGAGATGGAAGAACCATGGTTCACCGAGTCTGCCTCACGGATACAGAGCGGACAGCACTGTGGGATGCAGGGAGCAAGGAAGACTGAGAAGGGGAGGGGATTACTTGCCATAGTAAATTATTTCTACCTAATAGAAAAATTGTAATTTCTACATTTTTCTAAAACAAATATGTAGAAAAAATGTATATGAATAACTTTTCTATGAGTTTCAGTTTGTTATCTTCTAGGGGTTACAACTGGAGAACAAAGTCCTATTCTCACCCCTCATTCTCCTTGACCAAATGCTCTGTTGAAGAGAGAAATGTAATGAATACCTAAAGACAGTATCAAACACCAATCAATGTCCCAATATGTACCCTGACATCTTTTTGCTCTTGGAAGTCTTACCTCACCAACTGCTGCTGTTGTTCAGTTGCCTAGTCACGCCCGACTCCTTGTGACCCCATGGACGGCAGCCCGCCAGGTCTCCCTGTCCCTCACCATCTCCCAGAGTTGACATCAAGAGTCCTGTCTTCATCTCCATTTGTAGGAATTCTTAGCACAGTGCTTGTCTCAATAAAACAGTACTTGGAGGGTTCACCAATAGTCTCTCACCAAAATTATTCCATTATTTATGTTTACATTGTAGAATTTTGAGCGAACCATGGTAAATCAAAATAATAGGCTTTCAATTGGCTCAATAGATTTGTTAACCCACTGAATAATCATTCACCAGTAAATGAATCAGCCTTATTTGCTTAAGTGTTGATGTAGATAAAACATGTGTTCCCATTATTTTAAGACATTGATATGAATGAGAGAAAAGTCAAACCAAAGGCCATACCTTCAGCACTGGAGGAAGGACAAGTTAATTTAAAAGCAAACCCAGTCAGTCAAGCTTTGTGCCAGCTCCTTGGGAGATTATGAAGCACAGCTTCCCTGTTCTCAAGAAACTTTGTCAAGTTAAAGACTCAAGAAACTCACAGCAATTAGGTAACAATAGATACCATACAATCAAAACCAGTCTTTTCAGTTAGAAGGACTCCTTTTAAAAGTAACTAATTTAGTAAATCAGACAAAGGTATAACCAGAAATTAAAAATTGTAAGTCTTATAATCAGAGATAAGGACTGTTAACATTTTAGTATATCTTCATCCAGATTGTTTTTGTACAAATAACGGGTATTTTCAGTAAAGTAAGATTGCATTATAAAACTGTTTTTAACTTATTAGTTATACTCAACAATATATTATGAAAAAAAAAATTGACAATTTTCTTATCAAATTGGAGATTACACAAAGTTAGGAAGGAAAGCCATTGCTGAAAGAATCATCATCTAGAAAGATCTTGCCAGAAGACAATATGGGCCAAACTCACAAGATTAAATTGAACAGAGATGTCTTTCAAGTCCTTAACTTAGATTGCAAGTCTATAGATCTTAGTTGACTGCAAGCATGATAGGTATCAACAGTGTCACTGGCTTTCAAAATGCTAATGTAAGCTAGGGTGTTTGAACAAAAGCACAGTACCCAATAAAAGGGAGGAAAAGTCCTTTCTAGGTTGTGTGGTCTGACTGTATCTTGAGTTCACAGTTTTATGACCTGAGTTGGTCAAAAGGACAGTAAGTGAGATGGAAATTGTTGAGTCATAATTGCAAGAACTAGAGGTGCTTCAGAGAAGGCAGTGGCACCTCACTCCAGTACTCTTGCCTGGAAACTCCCATGGATGGAGGAGCCTGGTGGGCTGCAGTCCATGGGGTCGCACAGAGTTGGACATGAATCAGGCGACTTAGCAGCAGCAGCAGCAGAGGTGCTTAGCTGGAAAGAGAAGACTTTGAGGCTCTGTGTGTATGTATGATTGTGTACATGTATGTGTGTGGAAATTCTACATACATACAGAGTTCTATACTGTAAAAGAACAATGTGATATATTTTGTGTAACTTCAGAAGGCAAAAATAGCTGGACAGTTCTGAGATCATCCTCATAGCACTGAACAAAGGAATATTTTCTCAACCATCCATGCTGTTCAGCAGTGGAACAGATTGTCTTTGTGATGGTAAGTTCCCCTTTTCAAGTATCTCTTCTTACTCCCTAACTTTATTTTTCAAGGCAGTTTATCTCAGTGTCAATATATACCTGTCCTAGCTCCTGTGATTCTGAGTGCTGTTTAAGGAAGATTAGGCCAGCAAGAGGACTTCGTTGGAAGCTCAGATGGTAAAGAATCTGCCTGTAATGCAGGAGACCTGGGTTCAATCCCTGGGTCAGGAAGATCGCCTGGAGAAGGAAATGGCTACCCACTCCAGAATTCTTGCCTGGAAAAGTCCATGGACAGAGGAGCCTGGCAGGCTATAGTCCAGGGGTCACAAAGAGTGGGACATGACTGAGCACACAGACCAATGAGTGTGCAAGGTATAGGATGTAAACAGAGAAGTAAAATCTCAAAAATATACAAGCAACTCCTGCAGCTCAATTCCAGAAAAATAAACGACCCAATCAAAAAATGGGCCAAAGAACTAAATAGACATTTCTCCATAGAAGATATACAGATGGCTAACAAACACATGAAAAGATGCTCAACATCACTCATTATCAGAGAAATGCAAATCAAAACCACTATGAGGTACCATTTCACACCAGTCAGAATGGCTGCGATCCAAAAGTCTACAAGCAATAAATGCTGGAGGGGGTGTGGAGAAAAGGGAACCCTCTTACACTGTTGGTGGGAATGCAAACTAGTACAGCCACTATGGAGAACAGTGTGGAGATTCCTTAAAAAACTGGAAATAGAACTGCCTTATGACCCAGCAATCCCACTGCTGGGCATACACACTGAGGAAACCAGAATCGAAAGAGACACATGTACCCCAATGTTCATCACAGCACTGTTTATAATAGCCAGGACATGGAAGCAACCTAGATGTCCATCAGCAGATGAATGGATAAGAAAGCTGTGGTACATATACACAATGGAGTATTACTCAGTCATTGAAAAGAATACATTTGAATCAGTTCTAATGAGGTGGATGAAACTGAAGCCGATTATACAGAGTGAAGTAAGCCAGAAAGAAAAACACCAATACAGTATACTAATGCATATATATGGAATTTAGAAAGATGGTAACCATAACCCTGTATGCTAGACAGCAAAAGAGACACAGATGTATAGAACAGTCTTTTGGACTCTGTGGGAGAGGGAGAGGGTGGGATGATTTGGGAGAATGGCATTGAAACATGTATAATATCATATAAGAAACGAATTGCCAGTCCAGGTTCAATGCAGGATACAGGATGCTTGGGGCTGGTGCACTGGGATGACCCAGAGGGATGGTATGGGGAGGGAGGTGGGAGGGAGGTTCAGGATTGGGAACATGTGTACACCCGTGGCAGATTCATGTTGATGTATGGCAAAACCAATACAATATTGTAAAGTAATTTGCCTCCAATTAAAATAAATAAATTTAAATTAAAAAAAATATAGAGAAGACAACAGAATGCAGGAAAACCAGTACAGAAAATGTTTTCTCTCACCAAGTCTTCATTCTTCTCTTCTCTTCTCCCCATGAAAAAAACAAATACCAGAAGAACAGAAGAGGAAAAGATATAGTCAAAGGATCAGCAGTGGAGACATTGGAAAAAGCAGGACCTCACACTGGAAAGTCTCAAAAGGAAGTGAAAGCAGGAGCCAAACTGCTGGGCCCAGAGTGGGTGGAATGAAAAAGATAGATGGTTGTAGAAGAGATAACTAACGAGGCTCTGATAACTCTAATTTTCTGGGCCTTGGTGAGCTTTGCCTACGCTTCAACTAAATGGAAATATAAATAGCTGAGAAAGAAGCCAGTGGATGGGAACTGACATAATGGACTATTGACTCTCTGAGATATAAGGGACCTTCTTAAAAGCATAATATTTTACGTGGTCATTTGTCAGGCTTCCTCTGGGTGAGCGAGCTCCTTTGGGGGAGGTAAGTGGATTGGCTAATCTTAGTGTTTTGTTTAAAGTACACCCTTTAATGTACACCTAGTACATTGTGCTAGAGATCAGTTAGCTTCACTGAGCAGACAGGGAGGGAAAAAGACATAGGCACCCATCCACCCTCCTCTTTCTCCCAAGGAGCTTTACCAGGTGAGTGCCCAATAAAAGATCCAATACCTACTTTCTTCTCCCTTCCACTAGCCTTGCCAGACCATCAAGATCCCTATCTGAAAGAACCAAGCCAGTCTTCTCTTCCTGCTCTCACAGAGTGGAGTTAGTCCACAGGCCATCCAGGCATTTACCCAGTGGACACCACCTCCTATTAAACCCCCTCACTCCACCCCGATTGTCTCCACGTACATATACCCTCAGCTCTATGAACCTGTATCTTCCACCTCTGTGCTCAATGCTGGGGGTGGGGGGGTGTGTGGTTTCCATTATGCCCCAGCCCAAAGTGATAGTCCACCCCACTCCCCCATACCCTTATTGTCTTCACCAGCAGTCTTTAATGGACTTGGAGCTTGTTAAAAAAACAAAAAACAACCGAGAAGCAAAGGCTCCAACTCAGAATTTCCAGGAATACAGCCTGAGACTCTGTCCTTTCACAAGCCCCCAGCTGATTCTGATGCACAGCATTATTTGCAAACTGTTGGGTTCTGGGTGATGGTTTAGGATTTCCTATAAATTGCTATGTATTTTATGTTAATTATGCTTGAGTTAGGTCTAAGCCTCCAGAAGTAAACCATGATCTCCTAGACTGGGACCATCACTTATATTCCTTGATATTTCCCTTCCCTGACACAGGAAGTGGTGCTCAGAAAATGACATTTGATGATATGAGAAATTGGGTTTTGTCCATTTTATAGAATGACAGTTTGAGGACATGCTGGTTTAACATGATTCCATCACAAAGCCTATTGTCTCCAAGCACCCCTCCCTTAAAGATTTACCCTACGGACTAGAATTTTGAGAATTTCCCAGCCAGCTTTCCCTCCTCTGGCTGTCTACTATCCTCACAACCAATATCATAGTGGTAATGCTCTCACTTTCACAACAACTTATTCCTGTTACTTCTGATACCATCTCTGTGAAACAATTTCTTAAATGTAAAATTACTGTGTAATAAAAGTTCTCACCAAAGTCCTCTGTTCTCTATTACTTCATCTCCTAAGAGAAGAGAAATCTAGTTTAGGAAAAAGGCAATGTGAGCATTTAGATCTATATAAGAGATCCAGAAACGTGTAAGAAGCTGCCTTTGGTTGGAAACACACAGATACCCCCACTGACATAACTAAAGTGGTGGATCATGTAAATCCATGAAGAAAGAGGACACATATGTTGGGAAATAAGGAATTCTGAGGTCATCTTCATATACATCTTCATCTAATGGATGAGAATTCAATGACTTCAAGGTAATTGAGCCTGTGTCATGGGAGTCTCAAAATCTGAACTGACAACGTGAAGCATGTTTTTTACTGAGAATGTAAGATGAATGATTGTGTAGAAAGTTTTTTCCGGTTCACACTTTCACTCAGACTGTGGCACAAACAAACAACAATTTCATTCAAGTCCATCTGCACCCATGAAAGAGCAAAGCTACAAAAAGCTACAGAAATATTTTTTTTTTATGTTCCTGACATTTATTATTTTTTAATAAGCAGAAGGGCTAGTGGCTATTTGCAATTAAAACAGTTTCAATAGACCAATTCCTACATATTGACTAAAAAGCTCACTTCTCGGATGCAGGTGAACTGCTGTCTGTGAAAACTGACCAGTCTAGATCCAAGCCACTTAGATTCAACACAAGCTTTGCTTCCCCTTCAAGGTGGAGTCCAGAGTTTGTCTTGACAAATAGGAACACAGCCTCTCTTCATTTGTATTTCCAAACCTTTACATAAAGCTTGCCAGAAAGTCTTCTGGTTCTCTCCACTCAATTTGCCATTTCTGCCTCCAGTTCTGCTTCCCCGGTGGCTCAGTGGTAAGGAATCTACCTGCAATACAGGAGCCATAGGAGACTCAGATATGATCCCTGGGTCAGGAAGATCATCTGGAGAAGGAAATGGCAACCCACTCCAGAATTCTTGCCTGGAGAATCCCATGGACCAGAGGAGCCTGGTGGGCTATAGTCCATGGCATTGCAGAGTTGGACACGACTGAAGCGACTCAGCACATGCTTCCGGTTTAGCATACTCTCTTTCCCCACCTCTGTTCCTCTCTGAATTTTACTTATGTTTCAAGGTTTGGCTCAGGTCTCGTCTCTTTGGGGTTTCTCCAGCAACTTATCCTCCAACCAATCACCTCAATCTTTCAAATGCTGCAACACTGAGACAACAACATGGATTATCCCTGCTTTTCTTTTTTTTTTAAGTCTTTATTGAATTTTTTACAATATTGCTTCTGTTTTATGTTTTTATTTTTATTTTTGGCTACTGGGGCATGTGGGATCTTAGCTCTCCAACCAGGGATGGAACCCAGCCCCCTGCATTGTAGGGTGAAGTCCTCATCAGTGGAGCGGCAGGGAAGTTCCTTGCCGTTTTTCATCACTAAGTGTTTGTGTTTTATTCAGAGTGAGCACAATACCTGCATTTCATTATCAGACAGGTACTCCTTCCACACTTAGTAGTTGTCTGACCCTGAGCAAAGTACGCCTTGGTTCCCGTTCTATAAAGTGGGAATAACAGAACACCACCCTCACAGAGTCACAGTGAAGACAGATAAAAATCATGGTTTGTTCACAGTTAACTATTATCATTATTATTGGTGCCTAATGCAGTTGCCTGGCTCACTGGCATAGTCAGTGGCCTCATGATGCACAGTGATACCCCTGACTGTGCTGACCTTGGTCTCTAGCATCTAGTCTAACATATGAACTTTCTGTAACCTTTTCAAAGCTTAGAGTGAAAAAACATATTTCCATACATACATAACACTCACATTTATATATAACTAACCCATATATAATACATCTTCCTACATTCCAAATAATTAAAATGAAATCCAACTCATCAAACTGAATGAAACTGGCTAACTGGTGAGGACTATGGGCACATCCCTTTGGTATTTCTCTGAGTCTACTGAAAATGCCACCTGGGCAGGAGGTTTTATCATTCAACTTATCTATCACCTGGAGATTTGGAATGCAGATCTTTAGTTGTTCAGATGTGGCTTTATTTGTAGGCAGCCTTGGAGATGTGTATACAGGGGTAGAGGTCTCTGTCCAAATCACATTCCTCACTTGCCTGCAGAGATGACATACACAGTTGCTTTCAGAGAGTTACTGCTCTGAGATAAGGCTGCAGACATCTCTATTAGAGAGGAACCTACCTGTGGTCCTGTTATGGACTCAGTCTTGCCTCTGCAAAATTCACAGGTTATAGTACCTAATCCCCAATATGGCTGTATTGGGAGATGAGAGCTTTAGGGAGACAACTAAGGTTAAATGAGGTCATAAGAGCCAGGCCCTAATCCAATATGACTGGTGTCCTTATAAGAGGAGACAGACACCAGGGATGCCTGTGCACAGAGAAATTTTAGCCATGTAAATATACTATAAGAAGGTGACCTTCTGCAAGTTAAAGGGAGAACCTCCAGGATAAGTCCACCCTGCCAGCACCTTGATCTTGGACTTTCACCCTCCAGAACTATGGGAAAACAAATTTCTTTTGTTTAAGTCACCCAGTCAAAAGTGTTATATATGCTTATGGCAGCCCTAGCTGACTGACAGAGTTGCAGATCCCACAAATGATAAATTCTCCATATTTTAACAGTAATGTCCTCAAATAGACCAGTGAGTGAGACCCCTGACCATCACAAAGGAGAGCAGAAGATAGAGCTGGAACCCAAAACAGGCCAGTGGGGGTGGAAGAAGGGGTACTGAGGGTAGGTAGAGAAGAACAGTCCAGCATACAGAGGGTTGCCATGGGAAGACAACCCATGGGGGACAGGATTCTGAAGTGGGCAGCCCTGTGTAGCTCCTGCTTGGAAATACTAGGGGGCTTCTATAATGAGCAGGTCAAAGAGGGTAGGACAAGATACCCACTTCCCTTTCAGTCAACCCTGACAGGGGCAATGTGGCACCAAGATATTAGAACCCCACTGGGCTGCTTCCCCTTCACTGTGGCTCTTGCCTTGCAAAGCTCTCATTATCAAAGCCTGATTTCCAGGAACTGATTCTGATCTCATTCAATGGCTACACTTAAGCTGCACATTTGAAGTAATTAACTCTGTTGACTGGAAGTGTTATAATATCAAATCACTGGGCTGTCTCAGCACACTCTAAGCCACTTCTCTACAGTTCCTCAACTTGTTTAAGAAAAATATAGACAGCAATCAGATGATGAGGTCAGAGCTTGAAGAGGCCAAGAACTACAGGGTATAGGGTTCAGGGAATTTTTAAAACTATTTTCACTATACATTTCCAAGTACATCTAAACAGCACTCAATACCTCTACCACAGAACAGTTAAATGGCTCTGGTCTGGGAGTCCAGAGACCTGAGTTCAGGGCATATCTTTGCAGATAACTTCTAAATTAATGGGTTTTTTTTTTTTTTCAACACTGTAAGTCACCATGAGTGTAGGAGAGTTCCCTTTTCTCCACATCCTCTCCAGCATCTATCGTTTGTAGACTTTTTGATGATGGCCATTCTGACTAGTGTAAGGTGATACCTCATTGTAGTTTTGATTTGCAAAGTGAAGTGAAGTCGCTCAGTCATGTCCGACTCTTTGCGACCCCATGGACTGTGGCCTACCAGGCTCCTCTGTCCATGGAATTTTCCAGGCAAGAACACTGGAGTGGGTTGCCATTTCCTTCTCCAGGGGATTCTCCCAACCCAGGGATCAAACCCAGGTCTCCTGCATTGTAGGCAGACGCTTTACCATCTGAGCCACCAGGGAAGTCACAGTTCTCTAATAATTAGTGATGTTGAGTATCTTTTCATGTGCTTTTTCACATGGGTCTCCAGTCTTGAAGATCCATGTTTCTTTAAGAATCAAGTATGAGGATTTAACATGGTGAGATACACAGAGAGGCCAGGATCTGGAAATCTGTGTTTCAATCCCTGAACTTCCTTATTAGCTCTGTGGCCTGTGGCATCTGGCCCCCTTTCCTGTCTAGGCCTCAGTTTCTTTGTCTTTAAATAATGCAGATAAACTTTCTCATCTGTAAATTCCTTTCGGTTCCAGAGTTCTGCAATGCCACAGGGGAAAAAATGTTGGGGGCGAAACCAGATTTTGTGTGTGTGTGTGTGTGTGTGTGTGTGTATACACACACAGACACTCCCTCAGTTCTACAAGTGGTAAGTGGTGATGCAGGGTGTTCACTAAAATCATACGATCATTCTGGATTGATCTGTTTGACTACATGCAGCAGTCACTCATTGCTACAGCATCTCTACCCACACATAATATAATGGTAACCGACAAAATGTGTGACATTAGGTTAATAGTGAAAATATACATGTGGAGTGGAGGAAAGCCCACTCAGAGGGGTAGTTGGAGGAGGGAGACTTTGTGCATGCAAATAAAAAAATCTACCCTATTCACCCCTCTGGCTGCACTGAAATCCTGGGTACTGTGTGTCACGCTGAGAACTCACCACACAACGGGCTGCATTCACTGCTTTGGCAGGAGGGTACAATGCCTATCCTGAAATCCGGTCAACCTGACACAGCATCCGCCACAGATTAAATAAAAATTTACCAGGTAAAAGCCAACTATGATAAACTCTCCAACAAACAAGAAGATTTGGAAAAGTATATTAAAATTTAAAAAAATTGCCTAGCCAAAACAAGGCAGCCATTGAAGTTTACCAAGTGGCTCATTTAATTAAGGACCGTCTCCTTAAATTACACTCATTTCTCTTACCCCTTTCAGGACAATCCAGGGTGAATAATATGTTTGTTTCTGGCTGAAGAGGTGCCAAGTTGAGAGGTAGTTTTGGGTTAATAAAACTGATCCGAGCTATCAACCAGAAATCTTGTCTACTTTTAGAGACCAAGAGAAGCTGGTTTACCCTTGATTTCCAAGTATGAGAGGACAACCTAATTTACAATTTTAAAGAGTATGTAAGAAAAGTGAGAAATAAGAGTAAATGATATTTAACAGGCAACCCAATCAAAAAATGGGCAGAAGATCTAAACAGACATTTCTCCAAAGACATACAGAAGGCCAAAAAGCACATGAAAAGATGCTCAACATCACTAATTATTAGAGAAGTGCAAAGCAAAACAGCAATGAGGTATCTCACCTTACACAGTCAGAATGGCCATCATCAAAAAGTCTACAAACAATAAATGCTGGAGAGGGTGTGAAGAAAGGAGCCCTACTACACTGTTGGTAGGAATATAAGTTGGTACAGCCACTATGGAGGTTCCTTAAACTAAAAATAGAGTTACCACTCTTGGACATATATCCAGAAAAATATGAAAATTCTAATTCAAAAAGATAAATGCACCCTAATGTTCAGAGCAGCACTATTTACAGTAGCCAAGACATGGGAACAGCCTAAATCCATTGACACATGAATGGATAAAGATGTACATATATACAAAGGAATAGTACTCAGTCATAAAAATGAAATAATGCCATTTGCAGCACCATGGATGAACCTAGAGAGTATCGTACTAAATGAAGTCAGACAAAGACATATCATATGGTATCACTTATATGTGGAATCTAAAAAATGATACAAATGAAGTTATTTACAAAACAGGAACAGACTCAGTGAATTCAAAAACGAACTTAAGAGTTACCAAAGGGAAAAGGTAGGGGAGAAGGGATAAATTAGGAATTAGCATCTGCACACTTACTGTATATAAAATAGATCATCAACAAGGACCTTCTGTACAGCACAGGGAACTCTACCCAATATTTTTAAATAACCTAAATGGGGAAAGATTTTGAAAAAGAACAGATACATGTCTAACTGAATTGCTTTGCTGTACACCTGAAACTAACACAACATTGTTAACCAACTATTCTCGACTATAAGGTAGTTTTTAAAAGACCATTTTAAATAAATGGGATAGGGCAGGGGAGGGGCGAGATAGGGGCAGGAAACTAACGGATCCAAACTGCTCTGTGTAGGATAAATAAGCTACAAAGATATATTTTATAAAACCAGGAATATAGCCAATATTTTATAACTTCAAATGGAGTGTAATCTACAAAATTATTGAATCACTATGTGGTACCCCTGAAGCTAATAAAATACTGTAAATCAGCTCTACTTCAAACAAATCATTCAAAAAATGTTAAAAACAGTAAATGGCATTCAGATCTACTTCTCTGTTCCTTGCTTCTCCTGCCCACCCTAACATTGTACTAACACTTGGGTCTCTTCACTATCCAGTGTGGCCTGTGCAGAGCTGCCAGACAAAGCATTCTAGAAACAAATTGTTTTTCTTTCCTACCCAAGAACTAGTGAGGGCTTCTCATTATCAGTTAGGAAGAAGAGAAATCCCATTCAACACTGATAGAACCTTCAACAATCACTTGCTTTATCTCCCTGTCCTCATTTCCCATCTCCGAAGCCCAGCTCCAATTAACTTTCCCCATGACCCTTGGGTGCCAGCTAGTCTCTTCTTTGTCACCCACAGTCACAGACTTTCTCACATGCATCCCGTCCCCTTGCTCATGCTGGTTTCTATTTCACTTGTCCAATTCACTGCCCTAGCTTCAGCTTCTAGCAGAAAACCAGGCAGGGAGAAGATACATGATAAGTGCATGCTGAAAAAAAACAAAAGAATTAAAAGGCATGGCCAACCATTCCATTGGTTTTTTTTTTTTTTTTTAGTCTAGACCCTAATGATTCCTGCAGGCCACTTCAAGTACACCTTGCTGTGTGAATCCTTCAGTTCTCCATTCCACACAAACCTCTTCTTTCCCTCAAAGTTATGGGGGAAGGGAATTATTAGCCCTGGACTAGTTGGACTGCTTCCTCTCTTTCTCCAGTGTGTAACCTGGAGCTGGATTCTCAGTGTGTGCATGCTCAGTTGTGTCAGACTCCTTGCAACCCCATGGACTGTAGCCCACCAGGCTACTCTGTCCATGGAATTTTCCAGGCAAGAGTACTGGAGTAGGTTGCCATTTTCTACTCCAGGGAATCTTCCTGAGCCAGGGAACAAAGCCACCTTTCTTATATCACCTGCATTGGCAGGCCGATTCTTTACCACTAGGCCACCTGGGAACCCTAGAGTCTTAGTGGATTCCCCAATTTTCATATGGAGAAAAGGACTGAAATTAGTATGTAGCAGACCTAGGTGCTGTGTTGAACTTTCAGTGTGGTCTACATTGACTTGCAATCTTCAGTCTCCTCTTCCTGAATGGTGTGATATGGTCCTCATCTGCCCTCCCTATGCTATCTCTGAAGTTTGATGCTGTGTTCAGAGGGCAGGGATTAGAGCCAGGCTGTCTTGGCTTATATCCCAGTTACGTTATGTCCTAGCTGTGTGGCCCTGGGAAAGTTACTTAACTCCTCTGTGTTCTCAATTACCTTATCATAGACTTAATGTGAAGGTTAAAAAAAAAATTGAAATGTGTCAACTGCTTTGAACATGGCCTGGTACATCAAATGCCAAATTAATACTGGCTATTATTCTATCCTAACCACACGGGCCTTCTGTTACCTTCAATACACTTTCTCCTTTCTACCTCAAAACTTTCACACACATGACTCCTATCTACCTGCACTCTTGTGAGTTCATCCTTTTAAGATAAATGGGATTTTGTCAGGGGGGCCATTCCTGATTCATCTGCATTCGGGATTAAGTGTCTTCCGATGTGTCCCTCTTCAGTTCATTTCAGTCACTCAGTCGTGTCTGACACTTTGTGACCCCATGAACCGCAGCATGCCAGGCCTCCCTGTCCCTCACCAACTCCCAGAGTCCACCCAAACCTATGTCCATTGTGTCGGTGATGCCATCCAACTATCTCATCCTCTGTTGTCCCTTCTCCACCTGCCCTCAATCTTTCCCAGCATCAGGGTCTTTTCAAATGAGTCAGCTCTCCACATCAGGCGGCCAAAGTATTGGAGCTTCAGCTTCAACATTAGGCCCTCCAATGAACACCCAGGACTGATCTCCTTTAGGATGGACTAGTTGAATCTCCTTGCAGTCCAAGGGACTCTCAGGAGTCTTCTCCAACACCACAGTTCAAAACCATCAACTCTTTGGCACTCAGCTTTCTTTATAGTCCAACTCTCACATCCATACATGACTACTGGAAAAACCATAGCCTTGACTAGACGGACCTTTGTTGGCAAAGTACTGTCTCTGCTTTTGAATATGCTCTCTAGGCTGGTCATAACTTTCCTTCAAAGGAGTAAGCATCTTATAATTTCATGGCTGCAATCACCGTCTGCAGTGATTTTGGAGCTCCAAAAAATAAAGTCTGACACTGTTTCCACTGTTTCCCCATCTATTTCCCATGAAGTGATGGGACCAGATGCCATGATCTTAGTTTTCTGAATGTTGAGCTTTAAGCCAACTTTTTCACTCTCCTCTTTCACTTTCATCAAGAGGCTTTTTAGTTCCTCTTCACTTTTTGCCATAAGGGTGGTGTCATCTGCATATCTGAGGTGATTGATATTTCTCCTGGCAATCTTGATTCCAGCTTGTGCTTCCTTCAGCCCAGTGTTTCTCATGATATACTCTGAATAGAAGTTAAATAAGCAGGGTGGCAATATACAGCCTTGACGTACTCCTTTTCCTATTTGGAACCAGTCTGTTGTTTCATGTCCAGTTCTAACTGTTGCTTCCTGACCTGCATATAGGTTTCTCAAGGGGCAGGTCAGGTGGTCTGGTATTCCCATCTCTTTCAGAATTTTCCACAATTTCTTGTGATCCACACAGTCAAAGGCTTTCGCATAGTCAATAAAGCAGAAATAGATGTTTTTCTGGAACTCTCTTGCTTTTTCAATGATTCAGCGGATGTTGGCAATTTGATCTCTGGTTCCTCTGCCTTTTCTAAAACCAGCTTGAACATCAGGAAGTTCACATTTCATGTATTGCTGAAGCCTGGCTTGGAGAATTTTGAGCATTACTTTACTAACATGTGAGATGAGTGCAATTGTGCGGTAGTTGGGGCATTCTTTGGCATTGCCTTTCTTTGGGATTGGAATGAAAACTGACCTTTTCCAGTCCTGTGGGCACTGCTGAGTTTTCCAAATTTGCTGGCATATTGAGTGCAGCACTTTCACAGCATCATCTTTCAGGATTTGAAATAGCTCCACTGGAATGCCTTCACCTCCACTAGCTTTGTTCGTAGTGATGCTTTCTAAGGCCCACTTGACTTCACATTCCAGGATGTCTGGCTCTAGGTGAGTGATCACACCATTGTGGTTATCTTGGTCATGAAGATATTTTTTGTACAGTTCTTCTGTGTATTCTTGCCACCTCTTCTTAATATCTTCTGCTTCTGTTAGGTCCATACCATTTCTGTCCTTTATCGAGCCATCTCTGCATGAAATGTTCCCTTGATATCTCTAATTTTCTGGAAGAGATCTCTAGTCTTTCCCATTCTGTTGTTTTCCTCTATTTCTTTGCATTGATCGCTGAAGAAGCCTTTCTTATCTCTTCTTGCTATTCTTTGGAACTCTGCATTCAGATGCTTATATCTTTCCTTTGCTCCTTTGCTTTTCGCTTCTCTTCTTTTCACAGCTATTTGTAAGGCCTCCCCAGACAGCCATTTTGCTTTTTTGCATTTATTTTCCATGAGGATGGTCTTGATCCCTGTCTCCTGTACAATATCACGAACCTCTGTCCATAGTTCATCAGGCACTCTATCTATCAGATCTATTTCTCACTTCCACTTTATAATCATAAAGAATTTGATTTGGGTCATACCTGAATGGTATAGTTTTCCCTACTTTCTTCAATTTAAGGCTGAATTTGGCAATAAGGAGTTCATGATCTGAGCCATAGTCAGCTTCCGGTCTTGTTTTTGCTGACTGTATAGAGCTTCTCCATCTTTGGCTGCAAAGAATATAATCAATCTAATATTGGTGTTGACCATCTGGTGATGTCCATGTGTAGAGTCTTCTCTTGTGTTGTTGGAAGATGGTGTTTGCTATGACCAGTGTGTTCTCTTGGCAAAACTCTATTAGCCTTTGCCCTGCTTCATTCCGTATTCCAAGGCCAAATTTGCCTGTTACCCCAGGTGTTTCTTGACTTCCTACATTTGCATTCCAGTCCCCTATAAAAAAGGACATCTTTTTTGGGTGTTCTAAGAGGTCTTGTTGGTCTTCATAGAACCGTTCAACTTCAGCTTCTTCAGCATTACTGGTCAGGGCATAGACTTGGATTACTGTGATATTGAATGGTTTGCCTTGGAAACGAACAGAGATCATTCTGTCATTTTTGAGATTGCATCCAAGTACTGGATTTTGGACTCTTTGGCCCCTAGGCCCCTACATATCTGTACCATACTTATCACGTTTGCAATCTGTATAAGAGACAGCGGTGTGATCCCTGGGTCTGGAAGATTCCTTGGAAAAGGGCATGGAAACCCACTTCAGTATTCATGCTAGAGAATGCCATGGACAGAGGAGCCCGGTGGGCTACAGTCCATGGGTCACAGATCTGGCACGACTGAAGCACAGCACACACACACCGTGTGTTCCCTTAGCCCCCTGTATATCAGTACCACACTCATCATGTTTTCAATTTCTTGTTCCACAAACAACTTTGAGGTTGAACAATACATTTCAAAGGTATGAAGGGAAAATATTTCTCTTTTACATCCTCGGATAACCAGCAACCAGCACAGAGATGACAAATACTTATTGGGTAAATGAATCAATGAAAGAACTATAAAGGGTATTGGAGAAGCTTCACGGGCGCGACAGGCCCAGACTTTGGGACAGGGTTACATCCAATAATGAAATTATGAGAAGCAAAATAAAGTAGATTAGATTAGCTGTCTGGAGGCCAGACAGAAAATGGGTATTTAGGGAACCGGAGAAACACCTAAACGTAGGCTCAGTTGGCCAGGGTACACTGGCCTTTCCCAGAAAACTCTGGGAAAGCTTTTCCCTTTATAGCTCTGCAGAACAGGCAGGCAGAGAGCTTAGCACTACATTGGACAACAGATAGTGGGTTGGCCAAAAAATTCGTTCAGGTGTTTCCATAACATCTTACGGACAAACCTGAGTGAACTTTTGGGCAACCCAGTATTTTTGCTATCTATGATAAATCACCGTGGCACAGAGCCCTAAAACTTTCCTCTCCAAAGGGAATGAAGGATCCAAGTCTCCTGGACAGTTTAGTAACGCCTCCTTTCAGTACCTACCTAAATAGCAATGACCCCCCCACCCCCCACCGTGTCTTGGCCTCTTTTCACTCTTCTATCTGGCTGAAGGTGGACGAAGTCAAGTAGGTTAGCAATACAGGGCAGAAAGTAGTAGAGATGAAAATACACATTCATGGCTATGCAAAGCCCCTTCTCCCCATCTACCTCAAGAGTAGAAAATAGTTCAGCGTTAAACATTGAAGAAGTGAACTTGCTCAGCGCCATGATCACCCACAGCACAGTGTCTGAAACACACACACACATTTCCAAGCCTCGTAATTAATCAGAGGAAGTTAGAAACACATGGCAGTGGAGACACCTCTAACAAGTTCATCTTAAAGGGGTTAGAGAAACGTGTTGATTGGAGCAAGGCGGGAGCCCTCACAATAAAGACAGTGTATTCAGTGCGTGGACGTGGTTCTGCTGCAGAGGGAGACAGAAGTTCGGTATGTAGACCCCTGGCCTCCTAGGGGACTTGCCTTTCTGCAGAATTACAACCTCAAAACTTGCCCCATCACACTGTCTTTACAGTCTCTCTCTCATTTGGACACACAAGGACAGTCCCTACGCCTGTGTTTCAGGTTTGTTTCCTCCACTCGTGCAGGTGGACCAGATCCTGGGGCATGGAGTGTGGTGAAGACAGCCGCGCAGAGAGGAAGGCAGCAGAGTCCTGCAATGGCCATGATGCTCGCACAGAGAGGAGGAAACCCGCCCGCCTGGCTTCTGCACCATGGGAGAGGAGGGCCAAAGAGCTGAACGTTAATTCATGATCTGGAAACGATTTCATAATTCTTTTGATGGCTTCGAGGAGAGAATGGGTAAAAAGTCAACTTCCCTTCTGAGTCTTTTATGAAGAGTAAATCAAGTTCAACTGGGCACATTCTTGAGCTAGCAAGTCCTTCTTCTGGGGACCCAGAGATAAAGTCTGTGGTGGAGAGAATTCAATCAACATGAGGAAATGGGACCTGTTTCGAACCCGAGATCCCAATGTGCTCTCCTCTCTGAAGAGAATCTGACTGTGCCCTGAAACTGTCAAAAGCATCTGTCAGAGGAGACTTCTTGCCTCTGCAGGCAGGTGCTGAGCCTGTCCTGACCCCAGGATGGCAGTGCACATCCCTCTGGACTGCACTGGGCTGCAAAAGCCCAGTTTTAGTGCTGTAGAGCCCTAAAACTCCTCTCCAAAGGGAAAGAAGGATCCAAGTCTCCTGGACAGTTTAGTAGGAGGGCTGGGCAGGGCACGTCCCAAGAAACTGCCCTGGGCTGGAAGACGAGAAGGTAAATAAAGCGCCTAATAAAGCAGCAGAATGAGGCTAGCTGCCTTTCCCAGATGGGTTCCACCAGTGTCTTTTTTTGTTTTAGCTGCCTTTCCCAGCTGGATCTTAGATGCAGTACACAAGCTTGGTTTCCTTGTGGCATATGGGATCTTAGTTCCCTGAGCAGGGACCAAACCCATGTCCCCTGCCTTGCAAGGCGGATTCTCAACCACTGGACCACCAGGGAAGTCCCCCACCAGTGACTAAGTGATCTTGTGCAAAGTATCTTCTTTCTAGGCCTCAGGTACCCATTCTGTATGATGGGATAACACCGTCACTCTTGCCTTACTCAGCATCTAGATGCCAACATCTCACCTGCCAGCCAACTCCACAGCTGTATGGAAGGGTCTGCCTTTCAGCCCCTGGTGGTACAGTATCAGAAAGGCTAACCGGCATTTCCACTCAGAGGTTGCTTTAAACACAAAGTAAACTTTTTTATCCAAGTAACTAATGGCCTATAAAGAGATAAAATTGATACTGCTAATAATAGCTTTTAAAATCTTTTAAATTGGATCCTCTGTGCGTGCATTACCTACTGAAAAATAATTATGAACATCTCAAAAATCTAAGCAACAATTTGAAAGCTTTTCCACTAATTTTTAAGGGATTATTGTATTGTTGATCAGTTGCTAAATTGCTTCAACTCTTTCCAATCCCATGGATTACACCATGCTAGGCTTCCCTATCCTTCATTATATCCTGGAATTTGGTCAAATTCATGTCCATTTACTCAGTGATGCTATCTAACTATCTTATCCTCTGCTGCTCCCTTCTCCTTTTACTTTTAATTTTTCCCAACATCAGGATCTTTTCCAGTGAGTTGGCTCTTCACATCAGATCCAACTTTGCTATACTTGGCTGAAGTATGAAAGTAAAAAGTAAAAGTCATTCAGTTGTGTCCAACTCTTTGTGACCCCATAGACTATACAGTCCATGGGATTCTCCAGGCCAGAATGCCAGAGTACATAGCCTTTCCCTTCTCCAGAGGATCTTCCCAACCCAGGGATCGAACCCAGGTCTCCCACATTGCAGGCAGATTCTTTACCAGCTGAGCCACAAGGAAAGCCCAATAGCAAGGCTTAATATTATATACCTATTTTGGTTATATTTATTCTTTGTAATTTATCAGCACTCTTACTTTATAATCAATAACCTTTCTCCAAATATTTGTATACCCCAGGGGTTTCTGTTGCCCAGCTGATGGGGTGTACATTTCAGTCTTCTTCAGTCTGGGTTTTTACCTGTTACCAAAATGGTCTCTTCCCAGCTTTTGTCCACAGAGAGAAGGGAAAGCTTGCTTCCATTTTTTAAATTAACTTTCTGGTTCTCACTTCATGCCTCCTCATTTATTATATTCAATTCAGTTCAATTCAACCAGCACTGATTGAGCCCCCAGTACATGTCAGGAACTTTGCTGGCACCTGGCTCTAAAGAGATAGGTAAAGCACAGTCTGGCACTCCAGGGGTTTATGGTCTAGTGATGCTTTTGAACTGTGGTGCTGGAGAAGAGACTCGAGAGTCCCTTGGACTGCAAGGAGATCAAATCAGTCAATCCTAAAGGAAATCAACCCTGAATATTCACTGGAAGGAACTGTTGCTGAACCTTCAATACTTTGGCCCTCTGATGCCAAGAGCCAACTCACTGGAAAAGACCCTGATACCGAGAAAGACATAAGGCAGGAGACGGAAATGACAGAGGATGAGATGGTTGGAGAGCATCATCAGCTTAATGGACATGAGTTTGAGCAAACTCCAGGAGATAGTGAAGGACAGGGAAGCCTGGCATGCTGCAGTCCATTGGGTCACAATGAGTCAGGCACAACTTAGCAACTGCACGACAACATAGTCTAGTGGAGGAAAAAACCAACCTTTTGTCCAGCTAAAAGGGATGTTAGGGATCTTTACAATAAAGCCTTCGTTTTACAGAAGCTGCTACAAAGATCCAGCAAGGTCAAGTGATTCACCTTCCAAGTGCTGAGCGAAGACAGGAGTTTAGAGCCCACATGCCAGTGGGGGAATGAAAACAAAAACTTCCCTGCCTTTCTTTATCGAGGATGTGAGACCAGTCACTGTTTCATGGCTCTGATAATCAGGATAAGTCACTAACAAGTGATTTTAAGATACATACACTTGAGATTTCCCTGGTGGTCCAGTGGCTCCGGCTTCTAGCTCCCAGTGCAGGAGGCCTGGGTTCAATCCCTGATCAGGGAACTAGATCCCACGTGCTGTAACTAAAAGTTCACATCTGCAACTAAAGCTCTCTCATGCTGCAGCAAAGACCACAGATATGGGGCTGCAACTAAGCCCCAGTGCAGCCAAATATTTTTTTTTAATACATAAACTTAAAATCCGACATTTTGTATCTTAGAAATTTGTATTTGACGTTTAGAAACTTTGAAACTATTTGGCCCAGACAAATATTTCATCCCCTAATCCCACTGTTTCCTGCCTTTTAGCCTTCTTTGTTTGTTCTTAAATGTTAGCTGTGAGTGGGGTATCCAGCCAGACCCAATCTTTTCCTTTTTTAAGGTTTGAAAACCATTTTTATTTTTAGGTTGCCAAGATCATGAATGACTTTTTAAAGTTTCCTTGCTAATAATAATAATAACTGATACATAAAAACCCCTGCATATATTTAACATATACAATTTGGTGAGTTTGGTCACATGCCCAAAAATGCCTAGGAAACTACCACCATATCCATGACTCCGAAAGTTTCCCTGTGTCCTTTTTTTTTTTTTTTTTTATCAGAACGCTTAAGATAGCTCTCTTAACAAAATATAAGTATACAATACAGTATTTATAAGTATAGGCACTGTATTATATAACATCCTCAGAGCACATTCATCTTGTGTTACTGAAACTCTATACCAATTGAACAGTAATTCCCTATTTGTCCCATCCCTCAGGCCCTAGTCACCACCATTCTATCCTCTGCTTCTATGAATTTGACTGTTTTACATTTCTCACATACATGATAACAGGTAGTGTTTGTCCTTCTGTAACTGGTTGATTTCACTTAGCATAGTGTCCTCTGGATTCATCCCTGTTGTCCAAAATAGCAAGATTCCCTTTTTTTAAAGGCTGAATGATATTTCATTGTGTGTATGTACCTAATTTCTTGATCCATTCATTGGGGGCATTTTCATATCTTAGCTGTTGGGAGTAGCACTGCTGTGAACATCAGAGTACAGGTATTTCTTCAAGATCCTGATTTGAATTTTGAGGGGGTATATACCCAAAAGTGGGATTGCTGGATCATATGGTAGTCTTATTTTTAATTTTTAGAGGAACTACGATACTGCTCTCCATAGTAGCCATATCATTTTATGTTCTTACCAACAACATAAATGGGTCCCAGTTTCTCTGCATTCTCACCAACACTTGTTATCTTCTGCTTTCCGATGGCCTTATCACCTGTCTGTGCATACCTCTTATCTGCATGCTATTTCTAGGGTGTTCTCAAAGGAAGCCTAGCTAGCCAGTGATTCCTACCGCATACTAAGCACACTGAGGACAGAACCCTCTCTACTATTTCCTGAAGCTGTCTTCTACTGTATCCACCACTCTATGTAGGGTCCTTTCCTATAAGATCCAGGCTTTTAACCAGGCTGAAATTTTAAAGCATAACCAACCAGTCAGACTTGGCCTGTCTCAAGGGGCTGCTTCTGCTGACCCCTCTCATGTGTTCCTGTTTAGAAGCACCTCACCCCCGTAGCTCTGGAGTGATCGCAGAATATATGAAAGAGCCTTCAGGGACTTGTTTAAAACCTTTTGTGTCCATAAATTCAGAGCAAATAATAGCCCATTCCATAAATGTCATGAGGCCTTAGAGATTATCTCATCCAATTACAGACAACTAAGGCTCAGAGAGGTAAAATGAATTGCCCAAATGTATATAGCTATTTGGTGACAGAAGCAAGTTTAGAATTTAAGTTTCTTGAAACCCACTATAATACAGTTTCCAATACATTATATTTCTATTCAAATTAGAAATATAGAAGTAGTGATGAATTAGTAATGAATATTTATGGAGTGCTAGAAAGCAAATGCTAGGTGCTGTGGGGGGTACAAAAATGAATAAGATGAGGCTTCTCTGGTGGCTCAGTGGTAAAGAATCCACCTGCCAGGGCAGGGAACACAGGTTTGAGCCGTAGTCTGGGAAGATCCCACATGCTACAAAGCAACTAAGTCCATGCACCATGACTACTGGGGCTGTGCTCTAGAGCCTGGGAGCCATGTGAGCCCCAACTACTGAAGCCCCTACACGTAGAGCCCCTGCCCTACAAAAAAGAGAAGCCAGCACGATAAGAAGCCTGAACGCTGCAGCAAAGAGTAGCCCCCACTCTCCACAACTAGAAAAAAGCCCTCACGACAACAAAGACCCAGCACAACCAAAAATAAATAAAATTTTTAAAAATCTTTAAAAAAATGAATAATATGAACTTCCCATCCTCCGGGGTCTCATAGCCAAGGAGGAGAGACAGCTTTGTAAGTCAAGGCAACTTACAGAAAACTACAATAGAGATTAATCTGGAAGAGGTTGGGAGATGAAAAAGGGAGTAGTTTTAACTGTAGAGATTTAAGAAACCTAATGGAGAAGGTGTGTTTTGAGCTGAGCTTTAAAGATGAGTAGAACTGTGTTAGAGGCTGTAGAGATGGAGGACATTCTAGAGCAGTGGTCCCCATCCTTTTTGGCACCAGGGACAGGTTTCCTGGAAGACAATTTTTTCATAGGCCAGGGAGGTGGAATGGGGGATTTAGGATGATTCAGGCACGTTATATTCATTGTGCATTTATCTCTATTATTCTTATTACATCAGCTCCACCTCTGGTCATCAGACATTAGATTCTGGAGGTTGGGGACCCTGGTTTTAGAGGATCAGGACACAGTGGGAGAGGCAGGTGGGTTTCTGAGCTCCCCTCTGATTTCACCAGTTAATGAGGGAAGACAGCATCTGAATTCCTAGTGACTGGATGCAAGGCTTGGCACTCTGGGCTGAGCTTGGAAGTCCAGCCTCTGACCCACATCCAGTAGCTGCATGGACCATGGGGTTTACCGATTGGTCAGAAACCTAGATTGTCTGGGTTCCTATCCCTTCCCCATCACTTACAAGCAGTACCACTTTGTGCAAGTTATTTCAGCTTTCTCTGCCTCAGTTTTCTCATCTGTAACGTGGGCCTTATAAAACTATCTGATAAGTTTGTTGCAAGAATTAATTTAAAGCACTTAGAAAAATGTTTGGGATATGGTAACTGCTAGATAAATGTTCATGTAAACAGTCCAATCTACTGAATGCAGTAGGTTCTTTCAGATCAAAGATTCTCCGTGGAGGCAAAGAAAAACTGTGAAGAGTTTCTAGTCTGTTACTCAAATAAGAAGGAAGAGAAAAATAGCTTGGTATCAAATTCTGTGATGAATTCTTGCAAAAAGAAAAAAAAAGATGCTTGGGGTCGAGTGTCCATCACCGATGCCCCATTGCCCCAACTCACCTCTGCCAGGAGATCCCAGACACCTGAGGTGACCCCACGTGATGCCCCTCCCCCTGAGATGATGGGTTTGGCCTTACCCGGAATCAGTCTGCTCTTGGTAATGCACTGAAGTCACTTGGGAGCTCGGTCCTCCATGGCTCAGAATAGATCCTGACCTCGTTGTGGGCTCCTTGCACTAATGGTTTCGTGTATTCGAGATTGCATTACTACCAGGAATCGATTTCTCAGCTCTTTAAAAACAGTCTATTTTGGTCATCTTCCCCCTGCTCTTAGAGATGTATTTATTTCCCAGAAAGTGTAGTGACTCTTAGACAAAATAAATTCTGATTACTGAAATGGAAGCAAACTGTTATCCAACTGTCGGGAAAGCTGGGAGGTTTTCCTTGGGAAATTCTTTTGTAGGTCAAAGCAAAGGAAATTCATGTCTCTAACGTGGAGGCCCAGAATGAAAGAAACAGTGTACCATCCAACTGAGATTTAAGAACTTCTGTAAAAGCTGTCAGATACATAAAGCTCAACAGTTGATACAGGGGCACTATCCAATATGATAGCCACTAACTGTGCATGACTGTTAAGCCATTGAACTGTGGCTGATGTGACTAAGGCATTTCTAATTTTATGGAATTTTAACTAATTTTAATTTAAAAACCAGTATTCGATTCAATTATTGAAAAACTTTTTTATGTTTGGGAAAATTGGGGGATACACATCCACTTACTCAATTGTAAATATTATGCAATTGAAATACATATCAGGTATTTTTGGTTAAAATTTAGCATCCAAATTGGGACCTGTTGTAAGTGTTACACTGGATTCAAAACCTTAGCATAAAAAAAAATGTGAAATATCTCCTAAATAGTTTTTTCAAATTGGAAACTTGTTGAAATTATAATATTTTGCTTATGTTGAATTGAATAAAATATATAATTAAAGTTAAATTTACCAGACTCTTCTTACTTTTATTTAACATGGCTTAGAAAAAATTAAGTTCCTTCTGTGGCTCACATTATGTTTCTTTTGGACAACACTGTTGTAAAGCAGTTTTACAAATACCAACCTAGTCCTTTGCTATAACCCCATGAGTTGCTTAAAATAAGTTCTATTATTCCTGTGTTAAAGATATGGAAACAAAGGTTCAGGTAGTTGTAGGTTAGCAAGCCTTGGGTAGTTTGACTATTTCCTCTTCATATATTTGGACTTCTGTATTTCTAATTCATTCCTTCATTTGTGTAGTATTTCTTTGCCTTTTGGTTATTTTTTTTTTTAACTTATTGTGTTTGAGGTCTCCTTTTCCCAGGCTTCAAGGTTGAATTCTTTCTTCCTTTTGGTTTCTGCCCTCCTAAGATTGATCCAGTGGTTTGTGTAAGCTTCGTATAGGGTAAGATTTGTGCTGAGTTTTTGTTTGCTTGTTTGTTTTTCCTTTGATGGAAGTACAAAGGCTGAATGAGGTGGTAATCCTGTCTGCTGATGATTGGGTTTGTATTTTTGTTTTGTTTGTTGTTTAGATGAGGCATCCTGCACAGGGTGCTACTGGTGGTTGGGTGACGCCAGGTCTTATATTCAAGTGGTTTCCTGTGTGTGAGTTCTCACTATTTGATACTCCCTAGGGTAACGACTTCACTTTCACTTTTCACTTTCATGCACTGGAGAAGGAAATGGCAACCCACTCCAGTATTCTTGCCTGGAGAATCCCAGGGACGGGGGAGCCTGGTGGGCTGCCGTCTATGGGGTCGCACAGAGTCGGACACGACTGAAGTGATTTAGCAGTAGCAGTAGTAGGGTTAGTTAGATTGGAGAAGGAAATGGCAACCCACTCCAGTGTTCTTCCCTGGAGGATCCCAGGGACGGGGGAGCCTGGTGGGCTGCTGTCTCTGGAGTCGCACAGAGTCAGACACGACTGAAGCGACTTAGCAGCAGCAGCAGCAGGGTTAGTTAGCAGGCGGCTGCGACGGCGCACAAGCGCGGCCGAGAGGAGCTACCCCACGTCCGAGGTCAGGGGCAGAAGCTGGGAGGACCCCATGCCCAAGGGGCGGTGGCCAAGAGGAACTACCCCATGTCCGAGGTCAGGGGCAAGGGCTGAGAGTGCCAGGCTGCAACGGAGGTACGGCTGAGAGGAGCTACCCTGCATCCGAGGTCAGGGGCATTGGCCGGGAGGAGCTACCCCATGCCTGAGGCCAGGGCTGGCCGCCGGGAGGAGCTACCCCATGTCCAAGGAGCTGTGGCTGCGAGGGCACAGGAAGGCCTATAGGAGCTACTCCACATTCAAGGTCAGGATGGGCAGCAGTGAGGAGATACCCCTCGTCCAAGGTAAGGAGCAGCAGCTGCGCTTTGGAGCAGTCGTGAAGAGATACCCAATGTCCAAGGTAAGAGAAACCCAAGTAAGACGGTAGGTGTTGCAAGAGGGCATCAGAGGGCAGACACACTGAAACCATAAGCACAGAAAACTAGTCAATCTAATCACACTAGGACCACAGCCTTGTCTAACTCAATGAAACTAAGCCATGCCCTGTGGAGCCACCCAAGACGGGCGGGTCATGGTGGAGAGGTCTGATAAAATGTGGTCCACTGGAGAAGGGAATGGCAAACCACTTCAGTATTCTTGCATTGAGAACCCCATGAACAGTATGAGAAGGCAAAATGATAGGATACTGAAAGAGGAACTCCCCAGGTCATTAGGTACCCAATATGCTACTGGAGATCAGTGGAGAAATAACTCCAGAAAGAATGAAGGGATGGAGCCAAAGCAAAAACAATACCCAGTTGTGGATGTGACTGGTGATAGGAGCAAGGTTCGATGCTGTAAAGAGGAATATTGCATAGGAACCTGGAATGTCAGGTCCATGAATCAAGGCAAATTGGAAGTGGTCAAACAGGAGATGGCAAGAGTGAACGTCGACATTCTAGGAATCAGCGAACTAAAATGGACTGGAATGCATGAATTTAACTCAGTTGACCATTATATCTACTACTCTAGGCAGGAATCCCTTAGAAGAAATGGAGTACCCTTCATGGTCAACAAAAGAGTCTGAAATGCAGTACTTGGATGCAATCTCAAAAACGACAGAATGATCTCTGTTCGTTTCCAAGGCAAACCATTCAATATCACAGTAATCCAAGTCTATGCCCCAACCAGTAACGCTGAAGAAGCTGAAGTTGAACAGTTCTATGAAGACCTACAAGACCTTTTAGAACTAACACCCAAGAAAGATGTACTTTTCATTATAGGGGACTGGAATGCAAAAGTAGGAAGTCAAGAAACACCTGGGGTAACAGGCAAATTTGGCCTTGGAATATGGAATGAAGCAGGGCAAAGGCTAATAGAATTTTGCCAAGAGAACGCACTGGTCATAGCAAACACCATCTTCCAACAACACAAGAGAAGACTCTATACATGGACATCACCAGATGGTCAACACCGAAATCAGATTGATTATATTCTTTGCAGCCAAAGATGGAGAAGCTCTATACAGTCAGCAAAAACAAGACCGGGAGCTGACTGTGGCTCAGATCATGAGCTCCTTATTGGCAAATTCAGACTTAAATTGAAGAAAGTGGGGGAAACCACTAGACCATTCAGGTATGACCTAAATCAAATCCCTTATGATTATACAGTGGAAGTGAGAAATAGATTTAAGGGACTAGATCTGATAGATAGAGTGCCTGATGAACTAAGGACAGAGATTCGTGACATTGCACAGGAGACAGGGATCAACACAATCCCCATGGCAAAGAAATGCAAAAAAGCAAAATGGCTGTCTGGGGAGGCCTACAAATAGCTGTGAAAAGAAGAGAAGTGAAAAGCAAAGGAGAAAAGGAAAGATACAAGCATCTGAATGCAGAGTTCAAAAGAATAGCAAGAAGAGATAAGAAAGCCTTCCTCAGCAATCAATGCAAAGAAATAGAGGAAAATAATAGAATGGGAAAAACTAGAGATCTCTTCAAGAAAATTAGAGACACCAAGGGAACATTTCATGCAAAGATGGGCTCGATAAAGGACAGAAATGTTATGGACCTAACAGAAGCAGAAGATATTAAGAAGAGGTGGCAAGAATACACAGAAGAACTGTACAAAAAAGATCTTCACAACCCAGATAATCACGATGGTGTGATCACTAGCGCCAGACATCCTGGAATGTGTAGTCAAGTGGGCCTTAGAAAGCATCACTACGAACAAAGCTAGTGGAGGTGATGGAATTCCAATTGAGCTATTTCAAATCCTAAAAGATGATGCTGTGGAAGTGTTGCACTCAATATGTCAGCAAATTTGGAAAACTCAGCAGTGGCCACAGGACTGGAAAAGGTCAGTTTTCATTCCAATCCCAAAGAAAGGCAATGCCAAAGAATGCTCAAACTACCACACAATTGCACTCATCTCACACGCTAGTAAAGTAATGCTCAAAATTCTCCAAGCCAGGCTTCAGCAATACGTGAACCGTGAACTTCCAGGTGTTCAAGCTGCTTTTAGAAAAGGCAGAGAAACCAGAGATCAAATTGCCAACATCTGCTGAATCATGGAAAAAGCAAGAGAGTTCCAGAAAAACATCTATATCTGCTTTATTGACTATGCCAAAGCCTTTGACTGTGTGGATCACAAGAAACTGTGGAAAATTCTTCAAGAGATGGGAATACCAGACCACCTGACCTGCCTCTTGAGAAACCTATATGCAGGTCAGGAAGCAACAGTTAGAACTGGACATGGAACAACAGACTGGTTCCAAATAGGAAAAGGAGTACGTCAAGGCTGTATATTGCCACCCTGCTTATTTAACTTCTATTCAGAGTATATCATGAGAAACGCTGGGCTGGAAGAAGCACAAGCTGGAATCAAGATTGCCAGGAGAAATATCAATCACCTCAGATATGCAGATGACACCATCCTTATGGCAGAAAGTGAAGAGGAACTAAAAAGTCTCTTGATGAAAGTGAAAGAGGAGAGTGAAAAAGTTGGCTTAAAGCTCAACATTCAGAAAATGAAGATCATGGCATCTGGTCCCATCACTTCATGGGAAATAGATGGGGAAACAGTGTCAGACTTTATTTTTTGGAGCTCCAAAATCACTGCAGATGGTAACTGCAGCCATGAAATTAAAAGGCACTTACTCCTTGGAAGGAAAGTTATGACCAGCCTAGATAGCATATTCAAAAGCATAGACACTACTTTGCCAACAAAGGTCCATCTAGTCAAGGCTATGGTTTTTCCAGTAGTCATGTATGGATGGTAGAGTTGGACTGTGAAGAAGGCTGAGCGCTGAGGAATTGATGCTTTTGAACTGTGGTGTTGGAGAAGACTCTTGAGAGTCCCTTGGACTGCAAGGAGATCCAACCAGTCCATTCTGAAGGAGATCAGCCCTGGGTGTTCTTTCAGGGAATGATGTTGAAGCTGAAACTCCAGTACTTTGGCCACCTCATGCGAAGACTTGACTCATTGGAAAAGACTCTGATGCTGGGAGGGATTGGGGGCAGGAGGAGAAGGGGACGACAGAGGATGAGATGGCTGGATGGCATCACTGACTCGATGGACATGAGTCTGAGTGAACTCCGGGAGTTGGTGATGGACAGGGAGGCCTGGCGTGCTGCAATTCATGGGGTTGCAAAGAGTCGGACACAACTGGGTGACTGAACTGAACTGAACTGAGGGTTAGTTCTCTAGTCATCTAGGATCTTGGAGTCAGTGCTCCCACTCCAAAGGCTCAGGGCTTGATCTTCTGGAATTAGGCTGTTTGAATTCAAATGCCAGCTTCACTTTTCTAACTTTATAAATTTCAGCTAATTCTTTGACTTCTTTACACTTCAGTCATCTCATCATGGGAAGAAACTCACAATGTGCTGTCAAGGTGAATCTGTGCATCCGAAGATCTGCCTGGATTGGAGAATAGAGGTGTTCCCTGTGCTCAGAGCTTATTTTACAATCTCTTTAATGACTATCTGATTCACTAGCAAGCCGGAATGAGAGCCAGAGCCTGACCCCAGGGTTTCTGATTAAAATCCAGGGCTCTTCCAATGCATTGGGTTGGCCTGGAACCACAGATTAAGCTTAAGAAAGGCCTCTTGGATTCTTAAACTGAACCTGTTAATTCTGTACTAAGCAACTAATGGGAAACTAACATACCTTAAAAGAGCAACATATTCGACACAAAGATCAAATAAGCATGCACACAGAGAACAATTGTAATATGTGTACCGCATTTATTTGGCCTTCATGTCTGCTTGGGGATCCTTCAGCAAGCATTTCCATGCTGTAAAGAGGGTATTCAATGTGTCATATGCCATTCCTCTGTATCATGTAGATAATTCTGGACAGAGAGATTTGCTCAATAATTGCAAATCCAATAGCAAGCTGACTAACTAGAGAAAGTTAAAGATGTAGGCTGTACATAACAGCAAGAGGAAAACTATACGGAACCATAGAGTAAAACAAAAAATGTCCAATTAATTAATTGAAAAAATAACACTTGGAAGAAGATGATAAAAAATAGAACTTAAAAAATGAAGAACAACATGAATTACAGTAGTTAACTGTGACTTCTCTCTCCAACAACTAATAGGAAGCACTTATTAAAGGAACACGTTAAAATACATAGTAAACTATTTTGCTACAAAATATATTTGCCTGTGGGAAATCCTACAGGAGTAAAACAACATACTTCAAAAGAAATACAAAAGAAATGGAGCATTAACATGGAGATTTAAAAAGTCTTAAAAGACACAACAATTTCAACTTGTGAATCTTGTTTGAATCCTGATTTTTAAAAGAAAAAATTTAAAATTTAATTGGTTGGATATTTGAACAATGGATATTTGACAGGAGGAATTATTGTTGAATATTTTAGATATGATCATGGAGTTATAATTTTTAAAATAGGCTCTATGTTTTAAGAGTACATCATACATTTATAAAATATTTACAAATAATATCCACCTTAGATTTGCTTCAAAATACTATAACAGAGGTTGAAACTCTGGCACAACCCTAAAATACTGATAGTTCTATACAGATAAAAAGAATTGAAAACAGAAGGATATAATACCAGTGACCCTTGGTAGAGACTCAGTTTTCTTTTAAAAAGTTTGCTACTCAAGATTTCTGAGATTTCTGTTTGGGCCAATGATAGAGTAAGTAGTATTAGACTAGATCTCTTACTTTAATAACTAGAAAATTGGTCAAAATATAGGAGATAAATACAGACTATAACCCTAAAAGAAAAGAAAAAAATGAAGTAAGCCCAACAATTGTTTTTGCTTTTTGTCTGAAGACATATTGCAGTGCACAAAGCTAGGAGGCAGATCCTTTAGTGGAAAAAGCGTTCTTGTTGAGTTGATGAGATAGAGCTCCAAGTGTGGGGAAGCTGAGGTGGCTGGAATGGACAAGTTGGAGTACTTGAGAGAAAGGAGTTATGCTGAGAAAGACCTCCAGAAATCTGGAACGAGATCTTGAGTTTTATATGAATACTAAACTATGGATGTGTAGCGTAAGCCTACATGACCTTGGTAAAGAACACTAAGGGGCAACCAATTACCAGGGAGCTATACACCAAACAGCTACCAGGACTCACCCAGGACTGGGAGACATTCAAATTACATCATAACAAGTGAGAGAAACCTCCTTAAACACTTAAGAGAATTTCATAGAGGCACAGAAATATGCTGTCTTAATGGTGAGACGAAAATCACTCTAGCGTAAAAGCTCCAAAATCACTCTAACAAGGCTTAGAAACAAACCTCAAGGAACCAGTCTGATCCAGAAGTAAATTAACTACTTGCCAGAATAAAACCCAACACTGTTAAATAAAGGTAACAAAACCCAGATGCTCAACAAATAGCATCTGAGGTCTCACATCCAATCAAGCATCTTTAGACATATGGAGAAGGAAAATGTTACTTCTATCCAGCAACAAAATCAGGCATTGGAAACAGATCCAGAAGATCCAGAAATGATACGTATGTCATAAAATTCTCACTATCACTATTAGAGAAATGCAAATCAAAACTACAATGAGGTACCACCACACAGCGCTCAGAATGGCCATCATTAAAAAGTCTACAAATAGCAAATACTGGAGAAGATGTGGAGAAAAGGGAACTTTCCTGCACTGTTTGTGGGAATGTGAGTTGGTACAGCAACTATGGAAAACAATATGGAGGTATATCAGAAAACTAAAAATAGAATTACCATAGATCAGCACTCACACTCCTGGGAATATACCTGGACAAAATTATAGTTAAAGATTTAATTACGTGCACCCCAATGTTCACTACAGCACTATTTACATAGCAGGACGTGGAAGCAACCTGAATGTCCATCAACAGAGGAATGGATAAGAAGATGTGGTACATATGGACAAAGGAATATTAGCCATAAAAAGGAACAAAATTGAGCTATTTGCAGGGATGTGGATGGACCTAGAGACTGTCATACCGAGTAAAGTGAGTCAGAAAGAGAAAAACAAATATCATATATTCGTGCATATATACAAAATCTAGAAAATTGTATACAGATTTAGAACTTAACTGCAAAGCAGAAATAGAGGCCCACAAATGTAGAGAACAAAGGTATGGACACCAAGGGAATAAGGGGGGCCAGGTTGGATGGGTTGGGAGATTGGGATTGGCATATATACCTTACTGTGTATAAAAAAAAAATTAATGAGAACCAACTGTATAGCACAGGGAACTCGACTCAATGCTCTCTGGTGACCTAAATGGAAAGGAAATCCAAGGAAACGGGATAAAAGTATATGTGTGGCTGAGTCACTTTGCTGTACAGCAGAAACAAACACATTGTAAAGCAACTATACTCCAGTAAAAAAAAAAAAAATACATGCATTCCTATGTTCATAGCAGCACTGTTCAAAATAGCCAAAACATTGAAACAAGCTAAATTGTTATAAACAGATGAATGAATAAAGAAGATGTGGTACATATATACAACTGAATACTGTTAACCTTAAAGAATGCCATTTGCAGCAACATGGATGCAACTAGAGATTGTGATACTAAATGAAGTAAGTCAGAAAGAGAAAGACAAGTATATAGTATCACTGATATGTGGAATAAAATATGGCACAAATGAACCTGTCTACAAAACAGAAATAGACTCATAGATGTAGAGAACAGAGTTGTGGTTGCCAAGGGGGAGGGAGGGAGGGAGAGAGATGGATTGGGAGTTTGTAGATGCAAACTATTACATATAGAATGGATAAACAACAAGGTCCTAATGTATATCAGAGATAACTATATTGAATATCTTGTGCTAAACCATAATGGAAACACACACACACACACACACATATATATATATATATATAAAAGACTGTCTCTGTGTGTGTAACTGAGTCACTATGCTATATAGCAGAGGTTGCTCAACATTATAAATCAACTATACTTCAATAAAAATGTTTTAAAGAAATTCTATATGTCAAAGTTAGCAGAAAACACTTTATAACTACTATTATAAATATGTAAAAGACTATAAAGGGGGCTTCCTTGGTGGTCCAATGGTTAAGAATCACCTTGCAGTGCAGGGGACACAGGTTCAATCCCTGGTCCGGGAAGATCCCACATGCCAAAGGGCAACTAAGCCTGTGAGCCGCAACTACTGAGCCCACGTGCAGCAGCTACTGAAGCCTCCGTTCCCGAGAGCCCATGCTCTGCAGGAAGAGAAGCCACCACAATGAGAAGCCCGTGCACTGCAGCTAGAGAGTAGCCCCTGCTCTCTGCAACTGGAGAAAAGCCTGTGCATCGTAACAAAGACCCAGCACAGCCAAAAATAAAGTAATTAAAAAAAAAAAGAATTCAAAGGGAAACATGAACACAAAGGAAACTTTATGCTGCTTGTGGACATAAGTCTAGAAAAGCCAAATATAATCTATAGTGACAGGAGGCAGATCAGTGGTTGCCTAGGGGTGCTGATGGGAGATTGATTTGAATGAGGTTCTGGAATTTTTTTCAATGATGGAATATTCTATAACTCAATTGTGGTGGTGTTATACTCAAATTTCATCAAAATATACACAAGTGCATTTTATTAGGTATGTAAATCAGAGCTCGAAGAAAAAGTTGATTTAAAATGCTCAAAAAATAAATAAAAACAAGCAGAGGAAAGTGAATGAGGGTGCAAGTGGGCATAGATTGGCCTTAACGATTTTGGAGGCTGGATGATGGCTACAGGGTGATGTGCTGTTTTTCAAACTTTCCTATAATAATAATAAAAAAAGAGTTTTTTATTTCAAAGAGGAAAAATCAACTGCTCTTTCTGAGAGAGCATTGAAGATGATTGTTTTCACCTCTCCATGAGCCTTTTTACTTTGTAAACATTTGTTTTTCTTTTATAGCCCCCAATTCCCGTTTCATTCTCATAACCTCCTCAAAGACACCCACTCTAAGTCATTCACATCCTTGCATATTTTTGTAAATTTGAAAAATAGTGTTTCCTTTGGTATATTTGTATTTTCAGGTTGTATATATTGTACTGTACAACAGATCTCATTCTGTTTCTCTTTCATTCAACACTATTTAGAGCTTCCCAGGTGGCGCTAGTGGTAAAGAACCTGCCTGCAAAGGCAGGAAATTTAAGAGATGCCGGTTCCATCCCTGGGTTGGGAAGATCCCCTGGAGGACATGGCAACCTACTCCAGTACTCTTGCCTGGAGAATCCCATGGACAGAGGAGCTTGGCAGGCTACAGTTGGACAGAACTGAAATAACTGAGCAACAACGCTATTTAGGAGCTATATATATCTCTCTCTGTTATACTGACTTTTGAAAGGGTTTTACATATTTCTTCTCTCAGTGAAGGACACCTCAATTGTCTTCTATTGCTCACTTGCACCAAAAAATCTCAAAAAAAATTCTTGTACATGTCTTATGCGTCTGTGTCCTGGTTTTTTCTGTGGAATTTAGCCAGTAACAGAAATGCTGAATCTTTAGCTATATACACACCTATTTTCCAGTAAGAACTCCTTCCACAAAACCTTCAAATAACTTCCCATCTTACTCAGAGTGTAACCCAAAGTCTTCAAATACATACAATGCCCTTGTTATCTGCCCCTATTTATCTCTCTTACTTCATTTCCTCTTATTCTCCCCTTACTTCCTTAGATCAAGCCATACTAACCTTGCTGTTTCTCAAACACCTTAAGCATGGTATCAATTCAGGCCTTTGTGTTTGCTGTTGACTCTGGCTTGGACTCACTTCTCCAGGATTACATGGTTTATCCCTCACAGGTCTGAGCTCCAACCTTTCCTTCTCAATGAAATCTTCCCTAGCCCCTAAATTTAAAATTGTAACTGTTTCCTTTTCCTCTAGCCATATCCTAACACATTATCCTGTCTTTCTTTTCTCCATGCTATTTACCATCATCTGACGATCAGCCTTGGGATTTCTTTGGAAGGAATGATGCTAAAGCTGAAATTCCAGTACTTTGGCCACCTCATGTGAAGAGTTGACTCATTGGAAAAGACTCTGATGCTGGGAGGGATTGGGGGCAGGAAGAGAAGGGGACGACAGAGGATGAGATGGCTGGATGGCATCACTGACTCGATGGACGTGAGTCTGAGTGAACTCCAGGAGTTGGTGATGGACAGGAAGGCCTGGCGTGCTGCGATTCATGGGGTCGCAAAGAGTCAGACACGACTGAGTGACTGAACTGAACTGAACTGATACATGTTCATTTTATGTTTGATTTTATCATCTTCTCTCTCCACTAAATAATAAGCTTAATGAAGGCAAATACTTTTATATTTTTTCACTCACTGTTGACTTCCTCAGCATCTAAGATAGTTTCTGGTCCATTTTTAATACTCAAAATATTAATTAATTGAAATATTGCTAGATTTGTCTCTAGAATGGATATACCAGTTTTCATTACTGAGAAAAACATGAAAATTTTTATTCCCCTCATTCTTGTCAAATGTTTGGTATTGTATAACTTCCTAATGTTTACCAATCTGCTGGATATTAAATGTCACTGTATTTTTGTTTCAATTTTATTTTTTCTAATTACTAGTGAAGTTGAGCATTTCCTTATATATTTGTTGGATATTTGAACTTTCTGTGACCATGCAACTTAATACACTTCCCATTTTTAAACTGGGTTTCTCATTTGTAAGGTTGATTAGCAAAGTTCATTGGCTCTTTGATCTTTCTAGATATTAACCTAGTAATTTTGACACCAAAATCTCTCTCCCAATCTGTTACTCACCTGATCCAAGGTGTTCTGTTAATTTTGTTTATGGTGTCCTTCATGGAACAATAATAATTTATTTTGATGTACTCAGACTCATCATTTTTTGTCTTATAATTTTTACTTTTTAAATTAACTTTACTGAAGTACAATTTACATACAGTAAATGTACCTTTCATGTGCACAGTTCAATTATAGTTGTTTAGTTGCTGAATCATGCTCCGACTCTTTGAACCCAATGGACTGTCACCCACAGGCTCTCTGTCCATGGGATTTCCCAGGCAAGAATACTGTAGTAGGCTGCCATTTCCTTCTCCAAGGAATCTTCCCAACCTAGGAATCGAACCCATGTCTCCTGCTTGGCAGGTGAATTCTTTACCATTGAGCCATCTGGGAAGCCCTGCACAGTTCAATAATTTTTGACAAATAAATTACCTATGTAACCACATACAATCAAGACACATGTCTATCACTTCAAAGAACTCTTTCATACCTTTTAAAGTCAGTACCTCACCCTTGGTCTCAAGAAACCACTAATCTGCTGTTATTGTAGTTTAATTTAGCATGTTCTAGAAATTTATATACATGGAATCATAGGTATTGCTTATTTTAACCAGCATAAGGTTTTGGGGCTCTAAGCTGTGTGCTTTAGTGTATTTATCCATTCTCCTGCTGATGTATATTTGAGTTGTTTCCAGTTTGGAGCTTTTATAAATAAGGCCTGAGAACATTCATGTACAAGTATTTGTGTGAATATATGTTTTAATTTAGCTAGGGTAAATACCCAGGACAGGAATTGTTCGGTCATAAGCTAATCATATGTTTAACTACATAAGAAAGTGCCAAACATTTATTCTGAGTGGTTTTACTCAGATCTACCAATTTTCCACTAGTTGTTTTTTGCTTCTGAGGTCTTATTTAAGAAGTTCTTTCTCACTTCAAGGTCACAAATATAGTCTGATTTTTTTTTTCTATTAGCTCTGCAGTTTTATAGTTTACATTTAAATTTTAATTTGTCTTCCACTCACCTTTGTAAATGGCATGAGGTAAAAATCAAATTTTATTCTTCTGTAAAAAGTGAGCCAGTTTTATTTGCACTATACATTTTATGATAAATCCTTTCCCCACTGATTTTACTGCCACCTCCATAATATATCATTTCTATATAGACACATGCTCTGTATTTAAACTATATATTCTGTTTTGTCTGTTCTTGTACCAGTATATCCTTTTGTTTTAAATTCATATGCCTTATAGTATCTTATAGATCACACAGTAGTCACTTCTCTTTGATTTTTTTTATGAAAGTTGACTGAGCCCAGGCCTCATTCATTCATGAATCCTAATTTAAATTAATTTTGGCTTTTCCCCAAAAATATCTTACTGGAAATTTAATTAATTTTAATGTCATGGAATATAGAATAAATTTGAAAAAATATTGAGTATTAACTCATTCCATCTACAAATATAGTTTATATAACTTTTCTGAGCTTTCCTGGTGGCTCAGATGGTAAAGAATCCACCTGCAATGTGGGAGACCCGGGTTTGATTCCTGGGTTGGGAAGATATCCTGGAGGAGGGCATGGCAACCCACTCCAGTGTTCTTGAATGGAGAATCCCCGTGGACAGAGGAACCTGGTGGGCTACAGTCCATGGGGTAGCAGGGTTGGACACAACTGAGTGACTAAGCACTATAATTCTTCTATATCCTTTTGAGTTTTCAAATATCTCATATAAAGCATTAGAGTTCCATTAATTCCTCAGTACGTCATGTTTTAATGATGTTCTAAATGTTATTTTACTTTCTATTTTTGTAATTGTTTAATATTTATGTAGAAGATCATTTTCCTTTTTACAGAACTTTCTTATTAATACTAATACCTGATTTAGTAATATTTTCTCTATAATTTTATCATCTGTGAATAACAACAGTTTTAGTTTTCCTTTTCCTAATATTATACATTTTCCTTCTTTTTCTTTTCATATTATATGAGTTCTGTTTTGAGCAGTAACAATGATCATAGGTATTCTTGTTTTATTCCTATGCATAAAAAATGTTCCTATTGAACATGTTTGATGTGTTTTTAACTCATTAACAAATGAATTTTAATTCATTTAACATTAACAAATGTGTTTTAACTCATTTATAATATTAATGTTCTCTTTAACTCCTATTATTTGATAGTTTTAAATTATAAGTAGATTTTAAACATGGTCATACTTTTCTTTTTTCCCTGAATCTACTGAGATAATCACATGACTGTTTTTTCTTCCATTTAAGGTAAAAATCCTACTTTATTAATGAGCTATTTTTTTTAATACACTGTTTATTTCAGTCTGTGTAAGTTTACATCTTTGCATTTGTGTTCATAAATAAAACAGATCTATAATTTTATGGTGCTGCCTTTACCTGGAATTTGGATTCAAGGTTCCATTTCCCTCCGAATGTGACTGGGAAAAATACTTGACCTTGTGTGTTATATAAAACAAGAATGATCTCTTCCTTGAGCTCACCTGTAAATTCTCTGAGTACTTGGATTTTTTTTCTGGGGGGGTGGAGGGAGGAGACATCTGTGGACAATAATAAATACTTAGCCAGTCATTCAAGTCACAGAAGGAAAGGAGAAAGAAAGTGAGGTTGAAAAAAATACCTGAGAAATATGGCCTAAAATTTATCAATTTTGGTGAAACATATAAACCTGTAGACTCAAGAGACTGAGTGAATCCCAAGCAAAATAAACTCCAAAACTCCACATCAAGAACATCATAATCAAACATTCAAAAACTAAAAGCAAGGTAAATAATCTTGAGTGCAGAGAGAAATTTTGCGTTACCTATACAAGAAAATTTGAATGATGACAGATTTCCTACACATGGAGGCCATAAAGGAGTGGCACAACATTTTTCAAGTCCTGAAAGAAAGAACTGTCACCTCAGAATTATGTATTCAGTGAAAATATCCTTCCGTAAGAATGGTGAAATAATGGTATTCTCAAATGAAGAAAAGCAAAGAGAATTTATTGTCAGCAGACCTACTGGAGAAGGAAGTGACAACCCGCTCCAGTATTCCTGCCTGGAGAATCTGGACAGAGGAGCCTGGCAGGCTATAGTCCATAGGGTCGCAAAGAGTTGGACACGACTGAAGCACCTGAGCACACAGTACGTAGACCTACTTTGAAAAAAATGGCTAAGGAAACTCTTAAGACAAAGAAGGAAATAATAAGAGAAGGAAACTATTAGCATTAGGGGGCTTCCCAGTTAGCTCAGTGGTAAGAAAATCTGCCTGCAATACATGAAACTGAGGTTCAATCCCTGGGTGGGAAGATCCCCTGGAGAAGGAAATGGCAACCCACTCCAGCATTCTTGCCTGGGAAATCCCAAGGACAGAAGAGCTTGGCAGGCATGGAGTCACAAAAGAGTTGGACACAAATTGGCAACTACACAACAAAACTACTCATCAGCATTAGGGGAAGAAAAAAAGCAATACCAAGAGCAAATATATGGCTAGATATAACATATGATTTTTCACCTCTTGATATGATTGTATTGATAATTAAAATTATAACATTGTCTTATATAGTTTTCAATGTAACATTAAGACAATTAAATCATGTAATAGCTGTAAATGGAAAGTAACTTTTAAAATTGTAAAAAAAAATTTTTTTAATTAAAAAAGCTATATCATGAATGCAAGAGAGGAAGTGAATGCATGGATGATTAGGTATTTACAATTCTATTTGAAGTGGTAAAATGTTGATACTAAGTTCAGTTCAGTTGCTGAGTTGTGTCTGACTCTTTGCAACCCCATGAACCACAGCACGCCAGGCCTCCCTGTCCATCACCAACTCCTGGAGTCTACCCAAACCCATGTCCACTGAGTCGGTGATGCCATCCAACCATCTCATCCTCTGTCATCCCCTTTTCCTCCTGCCCTCAATCTTTCCCAGCATTAGGGTCTCTTCGCATCAGGTGGCCAAAGTATTGGAGTTTCAGCTTCAACATCAGTCCTACCAATGAACACCCAGGACTGATCTCCTTTAGGATAGACTAGTTGGATCTCCTTGCAGTCCCAGGGACTCTCAAGAATCTTCTCCAACATCACAGTTCAAAAGCATCAATTCTTCAGTACTCAACTGTCTTTATACTAACTCTCACATCCATACATAACCACTTATCTCTCCTTGCTATTCTTTGGAACTCTGCATTCAAATGCTTATATCTTTGCTTTTCACTTCCCTTCTTTTCACAGCTATTTGTAAGGCCTCCTCAGCAGCCATTTTGCTTTTTTGCATTTCTTTTTCTTGGGGATGGTCTTGATTCCTGTCTCCTGTACAATGTCATGAACCTCCGTCCATAGTTCATCAGGCACTCTATCAGATCTAGTCCCTTAAATCTATTTCTCACTTCCACTGTATAGTATAAGGGATTTGATTTAGGTCATACCTGAATGGTCTAGTGGTTTTCCCCCACTTTCTTCAATTTAAGTCTGAATTTGGCAATAAGGAGTTCATGATCTGAGCCACAGTCAGCTTCCGGTCTTGTTTTTGCTGACTGTATAGAGCTTCTCCATCTTTGGCTGCAAAGAATATAATCAATCTGATTTCGGTGTTGACCATCTGGTGATGTCCATGTGTAGAGTCTTCTCTTGTGTTGTTGGAAGAGGGTGTTTGCTATTACCAGTGTGTTCTCTTGGCAGAACTCTATTAGCCTTTGCCCTGCTTCATTCTGGATTCCAAGGCCAAATTTGCCTGTTACCCCAGGTGTTTCTTGACTTCCTACTTTTGCATTCCAGTCCCCTATAATGAAAAGGACATCTTTCTTGGGTGTTAGTTCTAGAAGGTCTTGTAGGTCTTCATGGAACTGTTCAACTTCAGCTTCTTCAGTGTTACTGGTCAGGGCATAGACTTGGATTACTGTGATATTGAATGGTTTTCCTTGGAAACGAACAGAGATCATTCTGTCGTTTTTGAGATTGCATCCAAGTACTGCATTTCAGACTCTTTTGTTGACCATGATGGCTACTCCATTTCTTCTAGGGATTCCTGCCCACAGTAGCAGATATAATGGTCTGCTGCTGCTGCTGCTGCTGCTAAGTCGCTTCAGTCATGTCCGACTCTGGGCGACCCCATAGACGGCAGCCACCAGGCTCCCCCGTCCCTGGGATTCTTCAGACAAGAACACTGGAGTGGGTTGCCATTTCCTTCTCCAATGCATGAAAGTGAAAAGTGAAAGTAAAGTCACTCAGTCATGTCTGACTATTAGCAACCCCATGAACTGCAGCCCACCAGGCTCCTCCCTCCATGGGATTTTCCAGACAACAGTACTGGAGTGGAGTGCCATTGTCATGAGTTAAATTCACCCATTCCAGTCCATCTTAGTTTGCTGATTCCTAGAATGTTGATGTTTACCCTTGCCATCTCCTGTTTGACCACTTCCAATTTGCTTTGATTCATGGACCTAACATTCCAGGTTCCTAGGCAATATTGTTCTTTATAGCATCGAACCTTGCTTCTATCACCAGTCCCATCCACAATTGTGTGTTGTTTTTGTTTTTGCTGCATCCCTTCATTCTTTCTGGAGTTTTTTTCCCCAATGATCTCCAGTAGCATATTGGGCACCTACTGACCTGAGGAGTTCATCTTTCAGTGTTCTATCTTTTTGCCTTTTCATACTGTTTATGGGGTTCTCAAGGCAAGAATACTGAAGGCAGAAGCAAGGCGGCTGCAATGGAGCAGAAGCGTGGCTGAGAAGAGCTACCCCACGTCCAAGGTCAGGGGCTGTGGTCGAGAAGAGCTACCTCATATCCAAGGTAAGGAGCAGCGGCTGTGCTCTGCTGGAGCAACTGTGAAGAGATACCCCACGTCCAAGTAAGATGGTAGGCACTGAGAGAGGGCATCAGAGGGCAGACAGACTGAAACCACAATCACAGACAACTAGCCAATCTGATCACACGGACCACAGCCTTGTCTAACTCAGTGAAACTAAGCCATGACGTGTGGGGCCACCCAAGACAGACAGGTCATGGTGGAGAGGTCTGACAGAATGTGGTCCACTGGGGAAGGGAATGGCAAACCACTTCAGTATTCTTGTCTTGAGAACCCCATGAACAGAATGTTGATACTAGCAGACTGCAAAAAAGCTATACATATATATTATTATTCCAGAAGCAACCATTAAAATAACTATAGAGATACACTAGAAGAACAACAGTGAAAAAACAAAACCTATGGGTAAATTAAAATAGAAGTGTTTAAAAGTTCAGGTATCCCACATAAAGATAGGAGAATGTAAAAAAACAGGAATGTAAAACAGAAGGAATCAAAAAGTTAAATGGTGGGTTTAAATCATTGAGTCAGAAAATTTATTAAAAGTGAATCCTCTAAAGATACTAAAAAATATGGTGGTGGAGTGGAGGTATCAAAATTCAACCATATGCTATCTATAAGAAACTCATTTCAAATATAATTATAGCAGTAGATTAATGATAAATAACAGGGAAAAACACACAAATATAAAACGATAGAAAGCTGAAGAGACTATATTAATATGAGACAAAATAATCTTTGGAGCACAGAAAATTAACAGAGACAAAAACATTACATAATGATAAGCAAGTTAATTCACTAAGAAGATACAATCTTAAATGTATATGTACCATAAAAAGAGAGCTGCAAAATGCCTGAAGCCAAAACAGAAGAGAGAAATAGAAAAATTTAAATACATCGTTGGAGTCTTCAGAACCTCTCTCTCAGTAACTGAACCACTAGGCAGCGTGTCAGCATGACTAGAAAACTGGAATACTTTCACCTAATGAGAAGAAAGGTTTACAGACACTCCCCCTACACGAACAGAATATACATTATTTTCAACTGCTCATGGAACATTCAAGAATACAGAGGTATTAATTTAAAAAGATACACACACCCAGTGTTCTTAGCAGCCAATAGCCAATATATGGAAGCAACTTAAATGTCCATTGACAGATGAATGGATAAAGAAAATATGGTATGCTGCTGCTGCTGCTGCTAAGTCACTTCAGTTGTGTCCGACTCTTTGCGACCCCATAGGCGGCAGCCCACCAGGCTCCCCCGTCCCTGGGATTCTCCAGGCAAGAACACTGGAGTGGGCTGCCATTTCCCTCTCCAATGCATGAAAGTGAAAGGTGAAAGTGAAGTCACTCAGTCGTGTCCGACTCTCAGTGATTCCATGGACTGCAGCCTACCAGGCTCCTCCATCCATGGGATTTTCCAGGCAAGAGTACTGGAGTGGGGTGCCATTGCCTTCTCTGATATATATATATATATATATATATATATATATATATATATAAAGAATGAAATTTTGCCATTTGCAACAACACAAAAGGACCTGGAGGGTCTTATGCTAAGTGGAATAAGTCAGACAGACAAAGACAATACTGTGTATTATTACTTGTACGTGAAATCTAAAAAATAAAATGAATGAATATAACAAAACAGACTCACGGGTATAGAGAACAAATGAATGGTTGTCAGTAGGGACAGGGAAGGGAAGAGGTGCAAAAAAACATTAGGGGGTTAAGAATTACAAACGAAGATCATGGCATCTGGTCCCATCACTTCATGGCAAATAGATGGGGAAACAGTGGAAACAGTGTCAGACTTTATTTTTCTGGGCTCCAAAATCACTGCAGATGGTGACTGCAGCCATGAAATTAAAAGATGCTTACTCCTTGGAAGGAAAGTTATGACCAACCTGGATAGCATATTGAAAAGCAGAGACATTACTTTGCCAACAAAGTTCCGTCTAGTCAAGGCTATGGTTTTTCCAGTGGTCATGTACGGATGTGAGAGTTGGACTATAAAGAAAGCTGAGAGCCAAAGAATTGATGCTTTTGAACTGTGGTGTTGGAGAAGACTCTTAAGAGTCCCTTGGCAGCAAGGAGATCCAACCAGTCCATTCTAAAGGAGATCAGTCCTGGGTGTTCTTTGGAAGGACTGATGCTAAAGCTGAAACTCCAATACTTTGGCCACCTCATGCAAAGAGCTGACTCATTGGAAAAGACTCTGATGCTGGGAGGGATTGGGGGAAGGAGGAGAAGGGCACGACAGAGGATGAGATGGCTGGATGGCATCACCGACTCGATGGACATGAGTTTGAGTGAACTCCGGAGTTGGTAATGGACAGGGAGGCCTGGCGTGCTGCGATTCATGGGGTCGCAAAGAGTTGGACACGACTGAGCGACTGAACTGAACTGATGTGTAAAATAAATGAACTGCAATAATATATTGCACAGCATAGGAAAAATAGACATATTTGATAATAACTTTAAATGGAGTATACACTATAAAAGTTTTGAATCACTATGTTATACACCTGAACTAATATAATACTGCAAATCAACTATACTTCAGTTAGAAAAAAAACAGATATTAGTTTAAAACATACTATATATATACATGGGCTTCCCTGCTGGCTCAATGATAAAGAATCTGCCTGCTAATGCAGGAGACATGGCTTCGATTCCTGGGTCAGAAAGATCCCCTGCAGAAGAAAACTGCAACCCACCCTAGTATCCTGCCTGGGAAATCCCATGGCCAGAGCAGCCTGGCAGTCTACAGTCCATGGGTCACGAAGAGTCAGACATGACTTAGTGACTGAGCATGCATGCATATATATAAACACACATATATAATATGCATTCTGTGTATAGTATTACAGAATACAGTTGACCCTTGAACAACATGGGTTTGAACTGCATGGGTTCTTTATATGCAGATTTTTTTAATAGTAAATACTACAGTACTGTGTAATCCCAGGTTAGTTGAATCAGCAACTGCAGAATCACAGATACAGAGGGGTGATTAAAAAGTTATACATGGATTTTCAAACGTGCATAGGGTTGGCACCCCTAACTGCTGTGTTGTTCAAGAATCAACTGTGTGTTTGTGTGTATACATTACAGGTATGACAAATTGACTCACACAATCATGCAATTATATAGGCTGGAGAAGCCCCACATTTGCCTTCTGTCAATTGGGGGCTCAGGAAAACTGGTGGCCTAATTCAGTCTTAGTCTGAAGGCTTGAGAATCAGGACCAGCAAGGATACGAAGGGCCAACATTTCAACTCAAGCAATTAGGTGTGAAAGATTGAATTCTTTCTCCTTCCACCTACATCTTCTGTTCAGGCTCTTAACAGACTGAATGATGCCCACCACCATGGAGGGCAAATCGATTTACTGAATCCATCAATCTAAATGCTAATTTCATCCATAAACATTTTCACAGACACAACTAGAAATAATATTTAACCAGATATCTGGTCATCCCATGATCCAGTCAAGTTGACACATAAAATTAACTTTTATTTTTTGTAAATTATTTATTTTAATTGGAGGCTAATTACAATATTGTAGTGGGTTTTGCCATACATTCACGTGAATCAGCCATGGATTGTACATGTGTCCCCCATCCTGAACCCACCTCCCACCTCCCTCCTCATCCCATCCCTCAGGGTCATCACAGTGCACCGATCCTGAGCGCCCTGTCTCATGAATCGAACCTGGACTGGCAATCTATTTCACATATGGTAATATACATGTTTCAATGCTATTCTCTCAAATCATCCCAACCTCGCCTTCTCCCACAGAGTCCAGAAGTCTATTCTTTACCTCTGTGTCTCTTTTGCTGTCTCACATATAGGGTCATTGTTACCATCTTTCTAAATTCCACATATATGCGTTAATATACTATATTGGTGTTTTTCTTTTTGACTTACTTCACTCTATATAATAGGCTCCAATTTCATCCACCTCATTAGAACTGATTCCAATATATTCTTTTTAATAGCTGAGTAATATATTCCATTGTGTATATGTACCACAGCTTTCTTATCCATTCATCTGCTGGTGGACATCTAGGTTGCTTCCATATCCTAGCTACTGTAAACAGTGCTGCAATGAACATAGGGGTACACATGTCTCTTTCAATTCTGGTTTCCTCAGTGTGTATGCCCAGCAGTGGGATTGCTGGGTTGTATGGCAGTTCTATTTCCAGTTTTTTAAGGAATCTCCACACTGTTCTCCATAGTGGCTGTTCTAGTTTGCATTGCCACCAACAGTGTAAGAGGGTTCCCTTTTCTCTGCACCCTCTCCAGCATTTATTGTTTGTAGACTTTTTGATAACAGTCATTCTGACCAGTGTGAGATGGTACCTCATTGTGGTTTTGATTCACATTTCTCTGATAATGAGTGATGTTGAGCAGCTTTTCATGTGTTTGTCAGCCATTTGTATGTCTTCTTTGGAGAAATGTCTGTTTAGTTCTTTGGCCCATTTTTTGATTGGGTCATTTATTTTTCTGGAATTGAGCTGCATGAGCTGCTTGTATATTTTTGAGATTAATTCTTTGTCAGTTGCTTCATTTGCTATTGTTTTCTCCCATTCTGAAGGCTGTCTTTTCACCTTGCTTATAGTTTCCTTTGTTGTGCAAAGTCTTTTAAGCTTAATTAGGTCCCATTTGTTTATTTTTGCTTTTATTTCCATTACTCCGGAAGGTGGGTCATAGAGGATCCTGCTGTGATTTATGTCAGAGAGTGTTTTGCCAATGTTTTTGTGTATGGTGTTAGGAAGTGTTAGTATGGTGTTAGAAAGTGTTAGTTTCATTCTTTTACAAGTGGTTGACCAGTTGGCCAGCACTACTTGTTAAAGAGATTGTCTTTTCTCCATTGTATATTCTTGCCTCCTTTGTCAAAGATAAGGTGTCCATAGGTGTGTGGATTTATCTCTGGGCTTTCTACTTTGTTCCATTGATCTATATTTCTGTCTTTGTGCCAGTACCATACTGTCTTGATGACCGTAGCTTTGTAGTATAGTCTGAAGTCAGGCAGGTTGATTCCTTCAGTTCCATTCTTCTTTCTCAAGATTGCTTTGGCTATTCGAGGTTTTTTGTATTTCCATACAAATTGTGAAATTATTTGTTGTAGTCCTCTGAAAAATATCAGTGGCAGCTTGATAGGGATTGCATTAAATCTATAGATTGCTGGAGAAGGAAACGGCAATCCACTCCAGCACTCTTGCCTGGAAAATCCCATGGACGGAGGAGCCTGATAGGCTACAGTCCATGGGGTCACAAAGAGTTGCACGCGACTGAGCGACTTCACTTTGGGTAGTGTACTCATTTTCACTACGTTGACTCTTCCGATCCATGAACATGGTCTATTTCTCCATCTATTCATGTCATCTTTGATTTCTTTCATCAGTGTTTTATAGTTTTATATATATAGGTCTTTGTTTCTTTAGGTAGATATATTCCTAAGTATTTTATTCTTTTCGTTGCAATGGTGAATGGAATTGTTTCCTTAATTTCTCTTTCTGTTTTCTCATTGTTAGTGTATAGGAATGCAAGGGATTTCTGTGTGTTAATTTTATATCATGCAACTTTACTATATTTATTGATTAGCTTTAGTAATTTTCTGGTGGTGTCTAGGGTTTTCTATGTAGAGGATCATGTCATCTGCAAACAGTGAGAAGTTTTACTTCTTCTTTTCCAATCTGGATTCCTTTTATTTCTTTTTCTTCTCTGATTGCTGTGTCTAAAACTTCCAAAACTATGTTGAATAATAGTGGTGAAAGTGGGCACACTTGTCTTGTTCCTGACTTTAGGGGAAATGCTTTCAATTTTTCACCATTAAGGATAATGCTTGCTGTGGGTTTATCATATATGGCTTTTATTATGTTGAGGTATATTCCTTCTATGCCTGCTTTCTGGAGGGTGTTTTATTTTTTATCATAAATGGATGGTGAATTTTGTCAAAGGCTTCCTCTGCATCTATTGAGATAATCATGGCTTTTATCCTTCAATTTGTTAATGTGGTGTATCACATTGATTGATTTATGAATATTGAAGAATCCTTGCATCCCTGGGATAAAGCCCACTTGGTCGTGATATATGATCTTTTTAATATGTTGTTGGATTCTGTCTTCTAGAATTTTGTTGAGGATTTTTGCATCTATGTTCATCAGTGATATTGGCCTATAGTTATTACCATAGATCATGTACTTGAAGAGAAGTAAAATTTTCTCAGTCACATCTGACTCTTTGCCACCCCATAGACTGTAGCCTGCCAGGCTCCTCCATTCATGGAATCCTCCAGGCAAGAATACTGGAGTGGGTTGCCATTTCCTTCTCCAGGGGATCTTCCCAACCCAGAAATTGAACCCAAGTCTCCTGCACTGCAGGCAGACTCTTTAATGTCTGATCCACCATACCCTGAGTCATAAAATGAACATTAATAAATTTTAAAGAACTGAAATAATGCAAACTATATTACTGTCATAGAATCAAACCAGAAATCAATGCAAGAAATATAATAGAAAAGTCCAAACACTTGGAAATTAAATAACATATTTCTAAATAAATCAAGGCTCAAACAGGAAATCTCAAAACAAATTTTAAAATATATTGAACTGAATTTAAATGAAAATATGACACATTAAAATACACGGGAAGCAGCTAAACTACTCCTTAATGAAAATTTATAGCACCAAAGGATTACATTGCAAAATAAAAATGTATCAAATAATATTCTGAAAAATCCACCTCAAAAAAGTAAAAAAAAAAAGAGCCCAAAGCAAAAGAACGGAGGGGATAATAAAGTGAAGAAATCAATAAAATTTAAAACAATAGAGAAAAATCAATCAAATCTAAAATGGAACTCTTTTTTAAAAATTAGTTAAACTGTAAACCTGACAAAAAACATACATTACCAATATTTGGAATAAAAGAGGGACTATCACTATAGTTCTCACAGACATTGAAAGGTTAACAGAACATTAAAATATCTCCACACACATAAATTTGACAGTTTAGATAAACTTATCTGATACCTCAAAAATCATACACTATGCCAAACTCACCTAAAACAAAACAGACAACCTGTACAGTCCTATAACATTAAAGAAATTGAATTCATAATTTATAAAAAGGAAAATTACAGATAATATCCCTCTAAACAAAGATGCAAAAAATCCTCATCAAAATATTGGCAAATCCAGAAACATATAATAATAATATAGTATAGTACTATACTATGGGGCTTCCCTTGTGGCTCAGCTGGTAAAGAATCTACCTGCAGGGAGAGCAAGATGGCGGAGGAGTAGGTGGACGTGGAGTATATCTCTCTCCACGGATACGTCAGGAATACACCTTCAGACACAGAAGTGCATGTAGAACACCAGCTGAGAGGGGATGGGTGTAACTGACCAGAGGAAAAGAATATATAGTGATAGTGATAGTGAAGTCGCTCAGCCGTGTCCGACTCTTTGCGACCCCATGGACAGTAGCCAACCAAGCTCCTCCGTCCGTGGGATTTTCCAGGCAAGAATACTGGAGTGGGCTGCCATTTCCTTCTTCAGGGGATCTTCCTGACCCAGGGGTCGAACCCAGGTCTCCCGCATTGTAGGCAGACGCTTTACCATCTGAGCCACCAGGGAAGGCCAAAGAATATATAGAACCACACAAAACTCGGTAGGATGAACTAGGGGGGGAATAGGGGTGTTAGTAGGACTAGACCTGCCCTCGGCAGGTGGGGGAACTGAAGCAGGGGTCCGATCCCCACATGAGGGGCAATTGTCTGAGTCAGACGAAAAACATTTAAGGCTGAGAGTGAAAGAGTTGAGCTGTGGCAGCCTAGATGGAATGAGAATCAGACAGTCCTTGCCGCAGCCACACATACCCCGGACACAGATACAGGTCCCCTGGAAGGCGCAGTGGCTGGGAGCTGGAGTTTAGGGATTGTGGAGCAATCCCAGGGCAAGGGCTGCTGTTGACTGTGGAGAGACAGATGGAGAGGAGGTGAGGAAGGAGATTGTGGAGGGAAGTGTCTGTGGAGGAAAGCTGGGCAGCCCTGGAAGCAAGGTGATACTGCTGAGTCACACTTAAGGGATGGAGCCATCACATAGCCTCTTCCTCCCCACACACCAGCATCGGCAGCTGAACAATAGAGAGGCTGGCCCATCAAACGCCTGACACACTGAACTACAGAGCAGGACCCCACCCAGGGTGCCCCTTTAAGTGACTGATATGCCAAACTACAGAGTAGGACCCCAGCCAGGGGGGCCCCTCTATGTGCCTGACACGTGGAACAACAGAGAAGGACCCCAGGCAAGGGAGCCTTTTAAGTGCCTGAACAGGCAGAGCTAGGGAGAAAGACTGGCCCAAGAGGCCTTCTGATCGCCAGCTACAACAGGCCGGAGAAAAGACTCTGATAGGGCCATAACTCCTGTAGTGGAGGCAGTCTGTGTCCCTGCACACTTGGTGCTGCCAGGGTCCCCACAAGCCAAGCAGCTGCGCCACCTTCACATTCAACTCTCACTGGGGCAGAGCTGCCACAGGCAAAAAGTCTTGCATCTATGTGCATAGGGTCACACACCGTAGAGTTAGTAAAGTAAAGTAGAAAACATGCATACTGAAAAAGCAGAGAGGCTGGAGCTCTGAGTGTTCTCACCTTATCCTGAAGGTCCCAGACAAGGCCCCAAGGTGATAGCTTATGGTGAATGGTGTTGGATCTCCAAAGATTTAACTCTGGACCAGGGACCAGGCTTGATCACTCAAGAGCTTTTGTGTAGCAGAGTTTTATTAAAGTGAAAAAGCGACAGAGAAAGCTTATGACATAGACATCAGAAGGGGGGTGGAGAGTGCCCCCCTGCTAGTCTTTAGCAAGGAAGTTATATACTTTTTAAATTAGTTATTATAATAAATCAAAAGAACGTGTCAAGATTGTAAAGATCTTACTAGACCCACTCCCATAATTTACATTTTAAGATAACAGGATTAGCCAGAAGGTTCTCAGAAAGGAGAAACTGTCCTCAAGTAGGATACATTGTTGTTATATAATCCCTAGTGCAGAGTTTAAACTGAGTTGTTTGTTGTATAATCATCAGTTCCAGGCTTAAAGAAAAAATGTCTTATGTGACTAAGACTAAGGAATGTAGAGAAAAAAAAAAAGTTTGTCCTTTCCTCCTCGAGAATTCCAGACCCCAATCTCCTCTTCAAGAGCCCCAGACCCCTCTCTCCTCGAGGACCCCAGACTTCTTATCAACCTGCCTAGGAAGTGACTCTCTCAGTAGTGTAGTAGTGTCTGACTCTTTGCAACCCTATAGACTGCAGGTTTCTCTGTCAGGGAGGGTGTTTTCCAGGGAAGCATACTGGAGCGTATTGGCCAATACTGGTTGCCATACCCTTCTAGAGCACTATATTTCCTGCTGCCCTAACCACCAACTCCCCTGAGTACCTGGTGCGGCCAGAACCCCTGTGACCCAAGCAGCTGCACCACCTCTACACCTGGCCTGCACAGGGGCAAACCCAAGTCCTCCAGGGCAGCCTCAGGAGCAAAACCCAGTGGACGACCCACATGCAGAGATAAAAATAAAACCACAACTGAAACCCAGGGGCAGTGTGGCTAAGGAAGAAGACCCAAAACCTTCCCACCAGCTGTATAAACTATAGATTAAATCCACATGATCAACTAGGCAGACTCTGTCTGTGCAATATATAAAAGGTCATTGAGAGCTCCCACAAAAGAAAATGCATTAGCTTTGATAGCTGTGGACATTGGAGATAAGAACACACAGGAGTAGGACCAGATTAGAATCTGAGTTGCCCCCACAGGTCCAGAGATCAGCACAGCATTAGAGGGCATCCTAGGGAGGTGAGGTGGACTGTGACTCCAAGCGAGGGAAAGACTCTGACAGCAGTGACTCAAGAAAAACAGTTATTATTCTCATGTTTTGACTTGTTCTGTAGATTCTTTTGGACTTTTTTCTTTTCTTTCCTCCCCCTGTCCCCATCCCGGTTGTAGTTGTCATTTTTATTAGCACTACGAAATCTAATTAAGCTTTTGAGCTTTTTTTTTTTCCTGTCACATTTTTTATTGTTGTTATAAACCTCTGCCTCTACGTTGGGCTTTTGCAATTTTGTGGCGTTCCCCCCACTTTTTTACTTTTCTCTTTTTTCAATTTTAATTTTTTAAACCTATTATTATTTTTTATTTTATTCCTTTGTTTGCTTTTCCTACTGTTCTTTTCCCCTTGCAGATAATCTTTAATGTATATAAATCTTCTTTATCTACCTCTATTTAACTTTTCATATCTGTTCTTTCTTTCCTTTCCTCTCAACATGTTAGTTTTGTTTTCATTGCTTTATTCCCCAATTGGCACCTTGCTTTCGTTTTGTTTTCCATTTTGTGCTTTAGTTAGTTTTGTTCTAGTAGATATAATTTTTGGTTTCCTTTGTTCACTGGGTCAATCTATTGTACTTTATTTTTGTTGGACTGTTTTGATTTTGCTTATGGACGTATATGTATATGTGTATATTCAATCACACTTTTTATTGTTGTTATAAACTGCTGCCTCTACATTGGGCTTTTGCAGTCCTGCAGTTTTCCTCCCCCTCCCCCCACCCCTTTTCTTTCTTCTTCCATTTTTTCCCTCTTTTTTATAATTTTAATTTTTAATTTTTTTAAACATATTATATATTTTCTACATTTATTCCTTTGTCTGCCTTCCCTACTCTCTTTTCCCCTTGCAGTTAATCTTTAATGTATATAAATCTTCATCTACTTCTATTTAACTTTGCATATCTAGTCTGTCTTTCTTTTCTCTCCTCTCAACACATTTGTTAATTTTGTTTTCATTGCTTTATTCCCCCCTTGGTACCTCGCTTTAGTTTTGTTTTCCAATTTGTGCTTTAGTTAGTTTTGTTCTTAACTGGTAAATATACAATCCTACCTCAAGAAACAAGAAAAACATCGAATAGACAACCTAACTTTACACCTAAAACAACTGGAAAAAGAAGAACAGAAAAACCCCAAAATTAGTAGAAGGAAAGAAATCATAAAGATCTGAGCAGAAAGAAATGAAAAAGAAATGAAGAACAATAGTGAAGATTAATAAAACTAAAAGCTGTTTCTTTGAGAAGATAAACAAAATTGACAAACCTTTGACCAGACTCATCAAGAAAAAAAGAGAGAAGAATCAAATCAACAAAATTAAAAATGAAAAAGGAGAAGTTACAACAGACAATGCAGAAATACAAAGGATTATAAGAGACTATTATGAACAACTACATGGCAATAAAATGGATAACCTGGAAGAAATGGACAGATTCTTAGAAAAGTTCAATCTTCCAAGACTGAACCAGGAAGAAATAGAAATTATGAACAACCCAATTACAGGCACTAAAATTGAAGCTGCGATCAAAAATCTCCCAAAAAACAAAAGCCCAGAACCAGATGGCGTCACAGAATTCTATCAAGTATTAAGAGAAGAGATAATCCCTATCCTTCTAAAATCCTTTCAAAAAATTGCAGAGGAAGGAACACTTCCAAACTCATTCTACGAGGCCACCATCACCCTGATACCAAAACCAGACAAAGACAACACAAAAAAAACAAAACTACAGGCCAATATCACTAATGAACATACATGCAAAAATTCTCAACACATTTTAGCAAACAGAGTTCAGCAACACATCAAAAAGCTCATACACCATGATCAAGTTGAGTTTATTCCAGGAATGCAAGGATTCTTCAATATACACAAATCAATCAATGTGATACACCATATTAACAAATTGAAAGATAAAAACCATATGATAATCTCAATAGATACAGAAAAAGCGTTTCACAAAATTCAGTACCCATTTATGATTAAAAGTCTTCAAAAAAAAGTGCATAAAAGGAACTTACTTCAACATAGTAAAGGCATTATATGATAAGCCTACAGCAAACATCATTGTCAATGGTGAAAAACTGAAAACATTTCCCCTAAGATCAGGAACAAGACAAGGGTGTCCACTTTCACCACTATTATTCAACATAGTTCTGGAAGTTCTAGCTACAGCAATCAGAGAAGAAAAAGAAATAAAAGGAATCCAGATCAGAAAAGAAGAAGTAAAGTTCTCACTGTTTGCAGATGACATGATACTGTACATAGAAAACCCTAAAGATAGTATCAAAAATTGCTAGAGCTAATCAGTGAATTTAGCAAAGTTGCAGGATACAAAATCAATACACAGAAATCCTTTGCATTTATATATACTAACAATGAAAAATCAGAAAGAGAAATTAAGGAGTCAATCCTATTCACCACTGCAACAAAAAGAATTAATTATCTAGGCATAAACTTACCTAAGAAGACAAACTGTACACAGAAAATTATAAAACACTAATAAAAGAAATCAAAGATGACATAAACAGATGGAGAGATACTCCATGTTCCTGGGTAGGAAGAATCAATATTGTGAAAATGACTATATTACCAAATTCAATCTACAGATTCAATGTGATCCCTATCAAATTTCCAATAGCATTTTTCACAGAACTAGAGCAAAAAATTTCACAATTCATATGGAAACACAAAAGACCTCAAATAGCCAAAGCAGTCTTGAGAAAGAAGAATGATGCTGGAGGAATCAACCATCCTGACTTCAGATTACACTACAAAGCTACAGTCATCAAGACAGTATGGTACTGGCACAAAAACAGAAATATAGACCAATGGAACAAGATAGAAAGCCCAGAAATAAACCCATGCACCAATGGGTACCTTATTTTTGACAAAGGAAGCAAGCATATACAATGGGGCAAAGACAGCCTCTTTAATAAATGGTGCTGGGAAGAGTGGACAGCTACATGTAAAAGAATGAAATTAGCACACTTTCTAACACCATACACAAAGATAAACTCAAAATGGATTAAAGACATAAATGTAAGACCAGAAACTATAAAACTCTTAGAGGAAAACATAGGCAGAACACTCAATGAGATAAATCAAAGCAAGATCCTCTATGACTCACCTCCTAGAGTAATGGAAATAAAAACAAAAGTAAACAAGTGGGACCTGATTAAACTTAAAAGCTTTTGCACAGCAAAGGAAACTATAAGCAAGGTGAAAAAAGACAACCCTCAGAATGGGAGAAAATAATAGCAAATGAAACAACTGACAAAGGATTAATTTCCAAAATATACAAGCAGCTCATACAACTAAATGCCAGAAAAACAAACAACCCAACCCCAAAGTGGGAAAAAGACCTAAACAGACATTTTTCCAAAGAAGACATATAGATGGATAACAAACACATGAAAAGATGCTCAACATTGCTCATTATTAGAGAAATGCAAATCAAAACTACAACAAGATATCACCTCACACCAGTCAAAAAGGCTATCATCAAAAAGTCTACAAATAATAAATGCTGGAGATGTTGTGGAGAAAAGAGAACACTCTTGCACTGTTGGTGGGAATGTAAACTGATACAGCCACTAGGGAAGACAGTATGGAGATTCCTTAAAATCTAGGAATAAAACCACCATATGACCCAGCAATCCCACTCCTAGGCATATACCCTGAGCAAACCAAAACTGGAAAAGACACATGTATCCCATTGTTCATTGCAGCACTATTTACAATAGCTAGAACATGGAAGCAACCTAGATGTCCATCAACAGATGAATGGATAAAAAAGCTGTGGTACATATACAGTGGGATACTGTGTAATCAAGCATAAGAAGAAATGCATTTGAGTCAGTTCTGATGAGGTGGATGAACCTAGAACCTGTTATACAGAGTGAAGTGAGTCAGAAAGAGAAAGGTAAATATTATATTCTAATGCATATATATAGAATCTAGAAAAATGATACTGAAGAATTTATTTACAGGGCAGCAATGGAGAAACAGACATAGAGAATAGACTTATGGACATGGGGAGAGGGGAAGAGAGGGTGAGATGGATGGAAAGAGTAACATGGAAACTTATATCACCATATGTAAAATAGATAAGCCAGCGGGAATTTGCTGTATGGCTCAGGAAACTCAAACAGGGGCTCTGTATCAACCTAGAGGGGTGGGATGGGGAGAGAGATGGGAGGGAGGTTCAAAACGGAAGGGATATATGTATACCTATGGCTGATTCATGTTGAGGTTTGACAGAAAACAACAAAATTCTATAAAGCAGTTATCCTTCAATTAAAAAATAAATTAATTTTAAAAAGTTAAAGGCCAAAAAAAAAAAAAGAATCTACCTGCAATGTGGGAGACCTGGGTTTGATCCCTGGGTTGGGAAGATTCCCTGGAGAATGGAAAGGCTACCCACTTCAGTATTCTGGCCTGGAGAATTCCATGGACTACAGTCCATGGGGTCACAAAGAGCTGGAAACAACTTTGTGACTTTCACATGATGACCAAGAGGGGTATAGTCCTGAAATCCAAGATCGATTTAGTATTGAATAATCAGCCAGTATAATCCAGCATTTAATACTCTATAAAGGAGAAAAATAATATGATTGTATCAGTTGATTCAGAAAAAAGCATTTGAGAAATTTTAATAACATTCATAATAAAAATTCTCACAAAAGTAGGAATAGAATAAAACTTTCTCAATCTGATAAAGACTTGATGTTAACCTGAAATTAATATCATACTTAATGGTGAAAGAATGCTTTCACCAATTATGATCAACTATAAAGTCTGTTCTCATCACTTCTATTTAACATAGTACTAAAAGTTTTAGCCAATACAGTCAAGCAGGAAAAGGAAATGAAAGGAAGGAAGAAATAATATTTTTTTCTATTTTCAGATGACATGATTTTCTACATAGAAAACTCCAATAATCTACCAAAAAAAACCCCAAAAACCAACTCACGGAACTAAAGAGTTTCATAAAGTCACAGGGCCAAGGTCAACACACAAATTCAACATATTTAGATATTAACATGGGCTTCCATGTTAATGGAAGTGGCTCAGCTGGTAAAGAATCCGATCTTGGCAATGAAAAATTGGAAAATAAAATTTAAAATATCAAACAGTTACAGTCACCACCAAATGAAATATGAAGTTATAAATCTAGTAAAACATATGTAGAATCTCTAAGTTAAAATCTAGGAAATGCTAAATGAAAGAAGTCAATAAATATTTAAATAAATGAAAAGTTTCACTATATTCAGCAATGAGAAGACTCAACATAATAAACGTATCAATTTTCCCTAAATTTATCTATGGACTTAACACAATTTCTATCAAAGATCCAGAAGATATAAATAAGCTGATGCTAAAATTTATATAAAAGATAGCCTGGAAAATCTCATGGACGGAGGAGCCTGGAAGGCTGCAGTCCATGGGGTCGCTAAGAGTCAGACACGACTGAGTGACTTCCCTTTGACTTTTCACTTTCATGCACTGGAGAAGGAAATGGCAACCCACTCCAGTGTTCTTGCCTGGAGAATCCCAGGGACGGGGGAGCCTGGTGGGCTGCCGTCTATGGGGTCACAGAGAGTTGGACACGACTGAAGTGACAGCAACAGCAAACAAACTACAACAACAAAAGCAATATTTGAGAGTGAATACAGAGGAATAACATGACCTGATTTTGGCTTAATATGTAGATAAAATAATCAAAACAGTGTGGTATTGGCAAAGGGATAGTCACATAGATTAATGGAGCAAAGTAAAGAATCCAAATTAGACCCACACTTACATGGCCAACTAGTTTTTTAACAAAATGCAAAAGCATTTCAATAAAGGAAGGATACATTTTCAGTAAATGTTGGAATAATTAAACATTCATAGGCAAAACAAAACATTCACACCTTATGCAGAAATTACTCAAAATGGATCATTTATCTACGTGCAACACCTAAAACTATAACACTTTTAGAGAGAAATGCTGAAGAAAATCTTTATGATGAAGGATTAGGCAAAGACTTCTTAGACATAATACCAAAGCCATGACCCATAAAAGAAAAGTCAATAAATTGGACTTCATCAAAATTTAAAATATTTGCTCTTTGGAAGACCTCTTAAGAGTATGAAAAAACAAATCATAAATAAGAAGAAAATATTTACAAATTGTATGTCTAACAATGGTTTCCAGGATATATAAAGAATGAACACACTCATATAACCATTGTCTAGATCAATAAATCAAACATGACTAGTATCCAGAATTTCTTGTTATGCTTTGTCTGAATCACTGGTGTTTTCTTAAAAGATTACTCTCATTATAGAGATGAGAAAACTCTAGCTCAGAAAGGTGGAGAGATTTGCCTAACCACACATAACAAATGGTAGAGCTGGTGTTCAAATCTGAGTCTCCTAAAGACTGAGGTTTTTTTCCATGTTAGGGATCTTTCTCCTATTATTAGCTGCATATTCATACTTCATGTCTTCCCGAAGTTAATGCCAATTGTTTACTTATATTGACATTTTAGGGATTAGCAAATGGAGTAGGTGACTTCATTTGGTCTCCTTGCCATATAAAGAAACTTTAAGTTACAACTGCATTCATTTATTCATTCATTCACTATGATATGCTCTGAGAGGGATAAAGAATTAAATATAGCCCCTATCCACCAGGAAAGTAATTGCAAAAACGGCTGACTTTAATATAAAGCAGAATGATGTGAGTACTAAATTAAAATATGAACTCACCTCACTGCCCTTCAATTTCTCCTACACATGGCCAACAAAGTAATCTTTCCTCCCAAATAACTTTATTCTCTTCCCATCACATACTGTCTACAGGATAAATTCCACATTCCCTTGTCTGGCATCTGACTTCTGCAGAACTCCACAGGTAGAATCCTCACCCCCAGTAGTGTTGAAACCAGATATACCTGGGTTTCAATGCCATGTCTATCCCTCACTAAATGTCTGGACTTTGAGCAAATGATTTACCCACTCTCAATTTCAGTGTCCATATTTATAACCAGAGATAACTATCTTCACAGAGTCTGTAAGCTTAAAGGAGATAATATACACAATGCCCTTTGCCCAGGGCTTGGCACATAGTATTTTGTGAGTGGTAACCATTAGATATCGAATCATTTTGAGCTGCTTATCATTCTCCAAATCCAATGTTATCCTACTATTATTGGGTTGGCCAAAAAGTTCATTCGAGGTTTTCCGTAGCAAAACGAACAAATTTTTTGGCCAACACATTCTTTTCTTTGGCATGGTCTGCTCAGCCTCTGTCTCTCATCATTTTCTGTTTGGTTAATTTCTACCTAAAATAGAAACCTTTGAGTTTTGATGTACCCAGTGAGGACATTCAGGAGAGATGCTCCCTATTTAAGAGAAGGAAGAGAGTTTTCTAAGATCTCAAGTACAGAGCTGGACCTCATGGTGTCCTACTGAGGTTTCTGTTTAGTGTGAGCTCTAAAAAATAACCAGATAATACAACTTCAAAAAAAAAAAAAAGGTAGACGTCTATGTACACCCACATCTGGAAAGAAAAGGCACAGGCGCTCCTCGATGCAAGAATTAAGCTGGTATTTGTATTATGGTGATTGGCTTTACCTTCTCATTTTGCATAATCTCTTTTTCAATGCTGAGAAGTGTAATTTCCCTTCAGTTCATAGAATAGTACTTGGAGAAGACAGAGAGGAAGTCTCTGCATTTTGTGAAAGAGAAAATTACCGGCACCCCTTTTGTTCCCTTAGGCAGGATTTGGATGGATTACTCATACTTAAAAAGGAAGGCGGCTTTTAACCTTAAAAAGAAAAAAAAAAGAAGAAGAAGAAAAGAAAAAGAAAAACTCCTTGCATTAACACAGTGCATTGACATGTTACTAAATCTGAGGAATTTTGAAGGATAAATTCCCAGACTTTATCCAAAACATGAAACAAATTCTTCAAACACGAGCTGCCAAGCTCATCAGCTTGTTCAGATCCCTGCAACTTTGGTCTCACCAAACTGCTCGCTTAGCCCCTTGATTGGCTGATTTAACCCCTCCAGCCTGATTGGGGTGGTGGGCACGAGGGCTCCTGGAGGGAGACTGTTCACCAAGCTCAGAGCCTTGGCCCCTTTTGGAAGATCAGACTTCTGGAATCGATTTGGGTCCAGAATTGCATTACCCAAGGAATGTGGAGTATGCACAGTCCTTGATGACTTGTGAACCACACTTCCTGAAGCTGGCCACCAGCCAGAGCTGAGGCCATCAGCATTTTGAAAATGAATTCTTTCTGAGACAAAGAACAATCCACACGATTTCTGAAATCACTGAAGTAGAAAGCTTGCCTGTCAGTAACATAAAACCTGGCTGACGTTTAGACCCCTTTGTGTTTTTTAGGGGATGAGGGGATCAGATGTCACCCCAAAATGTCTTTTCCTTTCAACAGCAGGCATTGCAAGGCATTACATAGCCTGGGATTGTATCTTGCTGACACTTAACTGCTCTACTCTAAGATTGTTTCTCTGTCCAAAACATTGCCCACTAACTGCTCAAATGACTCAACAGGCAGCACTAAGTGTGGTAAGGAAAGACAAAGAAATGTGATGATTCTCTCTAAGAACTTAAAGCCTAGGGGCAAGAGGAGCCAAGGATATGTGAAGGATGCTTCAAAGTCCAAAGAAAGCAATGGTTTGGAGGGGTATCCTGCAGAAGTTTTGTAGGAAAGGGTGCATTGTGGAGACATGACTAGAAACAAGGAGAACATTCCAGCTGTTGAGGAAAGATGGAGATGCAGACTCAGAAGTGGAAGTCAACAAAATTAGCTATCGGTGTGCAGCTGGAGTGGAGAAATCCTAGCCTGGGATTATGGCAAGATACGCACAGGAGAGGAGGAGGTGGTGGTGAAAAGAGACACATGTGGGGGTTTAACCTTGCTTTATTTTTGCAAGTAGATGATAATTATGGTTATTTTCTTACTCTCTACTTAGGCAAGGAGTATTTTCACCTGATGTCTTTCTGACTATCTTATTTCATTTCTCTCTCGTTTGGATCATTTCCTTCAAAGTCAAAGTTACATCCCCTGAAAATGTGCTCTTGACCCATAAAAATCACATTGGATCTCAAATTCTACAATATAAGTCACCACACTAAGTAGTTCTCCTTTATGCAAGGGGAGAAGGCTATCTTTTTGAATCAGGAGATGCATGCATGGGGCAATCCCAACAGTTGTATAATTGATTATCTAACACTCTTCAGGCATATCTGACATATTTACCCCGCCCCCATTACCAAATTTTGGCAACTTAGATGGTAATAATGATGATACTTTACCATCAATGCACATTTTCACATATATTTCCTATTGAATTCCCCTTTCTGTTTATGAAGAGGGCTAAGAAAAATCTACCTGAAATGTAAATATTTTCTATTCCTTAGTGTCAGAATTACAAATCTATTCATAGCCAACTCATCATATCAGTAATAAAAAGTAACATTCTCAAAGCATATTGAGATGTTAGTGAAGCCAGTGTCTCCCAGCAACCCCCTAATATTGATCCCAATGAATTGCTGCTGCTGCTGCTGCTGCTAAGTCGCTTCAGTTGTGTCTGACTCTGTGCGACCCCATAGACGGCAGCCCACCAGGCTCCCCAACCCTGGGATTCTCCAGGCAAGAACACTGGAGTGGGTTGCCATTTCCTTCTCCAATGCAGGAAAGTGAAAAGTGAAAGTGAAGACGCTCAGTCGTGTCCTACTCTTAGCGACCCCATGGACTGCAGCCGACCAGGCTCCTCCGTCCATGGGATTTTCCAGGCAAGAGTACTGGAGTGGGGTGCCATTGCCTTCTCCGATCCCAATGAATTGGATCACACCAATTACAAGGGCTTCCCTCATAGCTCAGTTGGTAAAGAATCTGCCTGCAATGCAGGAGACCTCGGTTCGATTCCTGGGTTGGAAAGATCCTCTAGAGAAGGGATAGGCTACCCTCTCCAGTATTCTGGCCTGGAGGATTCCATGGATTGCAGTCCATTGGGTCGCAAAGAGGCAGACATGACTGAGTGACTTTCACTTCACCAAATTACAAGGGAGGGCTTCCCAGGTGGTGCAGTGGTAAAGAACCCACCCGCCAATGCAGGAAACTCAAGAGACTTGAGTTTGATCCCTGGGTCAGGAAGATCCTCTGAAGGAGGGCATGGCAACCCACACCAGTATTCTTGCCTGGAAAATTCCATGGAGCGTGGTAGGCTATAGTCCACGGGGTTGCAAAGAGTTGGACACAACTTAGTGAGTGAGCATGCACAGAATTTCAAGGGAAACCAGGGCCAGCCTGACAGAATCATTTCAAGTTGAATTAATCTTTCATGAGTTTCAAAATTTCTGCTGCTTAAAATAACACAAGAACTGTTATTTTTTTTTTTAACCCTGTTTCTAGACAGAGTTTAACCAATGAAATTAAGTTAGCTTGAGTGTACATTCTTTGAGGCATGCAAAGTGTCTAGCATGGTCCTTTGGTGAACAAATTAGGGAATAGGTAAATGAATGATGGCTTATTTTATTTTTTAAATGAAGCTTTTTTTCATTAGTCAGGGATGGGCCAAACAATATGAACTGGTTGGAGATGGTAGTAAACAAAACTGGTTAAATCACTCAGTGTATCTTAAGGTGGTATTAAGTAGAGTGTTGTAGAAAATCGTTAACCCATTGGATCAGAAATTGAGGTAATTGTAATTGTTATCATCATGGACTACTGCCAACTGATTCAACTAACTTCCCACTGAGCAGTGTATGGTTTTCGAGAGACCCCAACATTTCACAACATGTCTCCCCAGTAGGGAAGTCACCTTAAAGATAATCTGATCTAGGTCACGTGTTTAGAAGGAAAAAACAAATGCCAAGGGAAGTGCTATAACTTGCCCAAAGTCACATGTTTACTACCGAGCATGAAAGGTCTTCTCCTTCTATTATAATAATAATAATACTCCTTCAACTGCTCCAGGGCTCCATGCTATGGGCTCACGGGAAGGAAGAAGAGCCAGGTCAAGGGGAATCAAGGAGCCCAGGATGCTGAACCCAAAAGGTCTACTGAGGAGGGCTGAGCTGGCTGTTGCTTTAGAAACAATTAAGCAGTTACTGAGGAATGTTAAACTGGGATGCACAAAGCCAAGAGACTGTCCAGGTGAAGTAAAATGCAAGAAAAGCCTTGTTGGTGAAAACATGGAGAGGGAACATCACTGGAATCCATTCAGTAACCTCCACTGCTGCAAAGATCTGCCCAAATGCAGCAACATCAGAGGAATTCGAGTTTCTTCTGCAGTTTGTGGAAGAAGGATAAAGTGGCTCATGAGAGTTTCATAGCTGACATGACTGAACGAGATGCCATGATTTCCAGGGCTGCCAGAGCAAAAATAAAACCGAGGACCGCAAAGAAATGACAGGGTGCTCAGATCCAAGCAGAACAAAAGGGCAGAGAATTGCCAGGAGTTGTTTAAAAGAAAAATATCTTCACCCTAATGTCAAGGATATAAAATCACACACAAAAAAGAAAAGAAATTGTGTTAAGATTTATCTTGACACGTTACCGTGGCAGATAAAGGCAAGGCAGCAAAGAGTGCTGTGTAGGAGAGGATTAAACAGTTTTCATAGCATGAAAAAATGGGACTGAGTGGAATGTGAGGGAAAGGTTTCCATCTCAGGCTAGAGTTTGGGAGAGAGAATGTCTCTGTAACCCACAGGGAGGAAGCAACATTCCAGGGGCTAGGGTCAGTGGAACCCTGGGATGAGAAGGATTTCTCCCCCAGTTTTTTTTCTCCTTGAAGCCTTGGCTTCCAGAATTTCATCCACTCTTGGACTTGCAACACCACTTCTCCTGAATCATCATCATCTCTTCCCAGTCACACTTTGTAACCAGCATACAGTTAAAGGAGCAACTCCTTGGCACAGTTCATCAGCTTTGTCTGTCCAAGGCTGAAGACTCACTTCAAGACCAAAGGCATTATGAAGTTGCTGACAGCTCTACCTATGAGTGCTAGTCCGTGGTGTTCCTGAGAAGCCATAACATGATACTATTAATGGTGACATATATGATCCAGCATATGCCCACTCCTGGGCATGTATCCAGAGAAAACCACAATTCAAAAGATACATGCACCCCAATATGTATTGCAGTGCTATCTACAGTAGTCAAGACAGGGAAGCATCCTAAGTGTCCATCGATGGAGGAATGGATAAAAAAGATGTGGTACGTATATACAATGGAATATTACTCAGCCATAAAAAAGAAGCAACTCATTTATAGCAACATGGGTAGACCTACAGATTATCATACTAAAAGTGTAAGTCAGACTGAGAAAGACATTTCATACGATATCAAAGATGTCATATGGTATCATTTACATGTAAAATCTAAAAATGTGTTGCAAATGAACTTATCTACAAAATGTAAATAGACTCACAGACTCTGGAAACAAACTTATGGTTACCAAATGAGGACAGTTGGGGGCAGGGATAAATTAGGTGTTTGAGATTAGCATATACACACTACTATATATTAAATAATCAACAAAGACCTACTGTATAGCACAGAGAACTGTACTCAGTATTCTGTAATATCTTAAATGGGAAAAGAATCTGAAAGAAATGGATGGATGTATATATTTTGCTGCACACCTGAAACTAATACACATTGAAATCAACTATACTCTAACATAAAATAAAAATTAAATTTAAAAAAATGGTGACCAAATCATTTGAGATTATTCAGGAGGAAATACACCTATTTCCAAAGTTAGTCACAGGAAGAGGGAGAAGACAAGAGTTTCTCCTAGTCAGCAATTATTGATGTTGTCCTCCCACAAAAAAAAGGTTTTTTTAGTCCTTTGGGAAGTGTTAGCTTCCAGCTCTTGAGAATGGAGCAGAGGTGTGCAAAGTAATACCAGCCCAGTGGCATTAATTTCATTTCCATCCTCTCCAATACCAATGAATAGTTTCTTGGCTGAAAGAAGTCAGTTTTCAAATTCCCCCAATGAAAAATTTTCTGAATGTGACTTCTGATACACATTAATGTTGACAAGTTGGACTGCCTGGTCTATTGTTAGTTTAAAGCTGATGAACTGGCCCACCCCTTACACTGTCAGTGCGAAATAAAAAACAGACTAACACTTATTCTTGAAGTGAAAGTTGCTCAGTCGTGTCCAACTCTTTGTGACCCTGGACTATACAGTCCATGGAATTCTCTAGGCCAGAATACTGGAGTGGGAAGCCTTTCCTGTCTTCAGAAGATCTTCCCAACTCAGAGAGCAAACCCAGGTCTCCCACATTGCAGGCAGATTCTTTACCAGCTGAACCACAAGGGAAGCCTAACAATACTGGAGTGGTTAGCCTATGCCTTCTCCAGTGGATCTTCCCGACCCAGGAATCGAACTGGAGTCTCCTGCATTGCAGGTGGATTCTTTGCCAACTGAGCTATCAGGGAAGCCCATGTTCTTAGAATGAGCCAATTTTCTGACTCTGGTAAGTGACTAACATGGAAGACCCCAAATACATCACATTTGCCCTGAAATTTTGATAATACCAAATGATGTCCCCAAGAGATGTTCAAAGAAGAAAGGAAAAATAGAGATGCCACAGATGCTGCCTGGAACAAAGCTGAAAGCCAACACTTCAACCATTGTCACCTCTTAGGAAGGTTATTCGTTTTTTTTTTTTTTTTTTAAACTGTCACTGATCACTTATTTTGTGCCAGGTGATATGAAGATAATGAATGTTATTCTTGCCTCAAGAAGTTCATAGTGTGAAGAAGAAGATGGTAAAGTAACCAGACAATTCTAATTCAGAACTGAGTACTTGCCCCACCACAACCCAACACCCCTTCAAAGCATTGGACAAATTCTCAGTTCAGGAATCAGCTCACACCAGCTCCTTGAACAGTTGGATCTGCAACTGGAAACCACAAGATTAGGGGTGAAATTTCATTCAGACGTCTCTGTAACAGCTACTCAAGCCATCACCGGACCCCAGAAGAAGGCTGGAGCTGCATTGGAGAGTCTGCTGCCAAATCCGCTTGCTGACTTCGTCTGTGTCATCGGCACTAACATCACACCTCCTCAGCATCTCGGGGCAGAGCCCAGTTCTGACATTTTCACACTCAGAGCCAGTCAGACACAGAAACTAATGTTTGTGTTGCTGACAGGTCATCCTCTTTCATTCCTCTGACATCAGCCAGTCTGCTGTGTCTTTCCTCCAACAACCCTCATTGTGGATCACCAGGCGCTTAAAAAACAAGACAGGAAGTAACGCTTGCGTCATAGAGACCATCCACAGGAGATGAGTAATTTGTGGGGTAATACTAGGTGTTCTAAGTGTCCTCATCCCATCCTCTCCTGCTTTCAAGTTTCTCAGCCCATGTATTTGATTCCCCCACACCCTTTGGCTGATGAAGAGAATCCTGGAGAAGCTGGCTTTCTGCTCTTTTCAAGGACACGTCAGCCTTTGCCTCCAACCTGCTAGCCCTTCATTCAGGAAGTCATTACTTTGCTTCGTTGTCTCCCATTAGAAGTTTCCCCTCACAGGTTCCTTCTCAAGGTAATCACCTCAGATGCCTGAAAGGCACTCTAGACACTTGGGAATGTCTGAATACCGAGTGCTAAGACCCAAATCACAAGAGTCTCTTGAGAAGATACTCAAGAGAAGACATCTCTTAACTTCAAAGTATATAAAACACAGTTCCTCTTCAAGTTAAAAATGCTTTCATACTTTACCCAATATGTGTACAATTTCTATAACTATTACAAAAAGAGCTCAAGTTTCATATCTCTTTTTGGATGCCATTTAAAACTTTTTCTTAACATAAAGATAAACAAGATCAATGATCCCACCCTTCAGAGATAGTTAACCATTGCTCAGTTTCTCTTTTCTTCCTATTACCCTGTAATTGGCAGCTGGAAACTTATGCTGAGGACAAAGGCCAATCAAGTACCCCAAGTTCCCACCCATCCCCTACCCCCACCCCCAAATAAAAGCTGAAATTGTTAGGAGTGAGGTACCTCCTCACGGTTCTCTGCCCCAATCATGTAACAGGCACACATACACACAAAAACATGCTGTATAGACTGGTGGGTGCATAAAAAGATTACTAACAGAAAGAAGGATTTGGGTTAGAAGTCAAAGAATTGACTAGAAATATGATTCACAAGCCTCATGGGGAGTGTGTGGCATTTTCTCATCCTTTCCTTTGAGATAGAAGACCTAGTTCTCCCACCAGGCCAGTGCAGGAAGAAGCTCCAAATGGCATGCATGGAGCAAGAAGGAAAAAAACAGTGCTTTGGGCTAAAGCTTTGCAATTGCTGGGGTGAAGGAAGATTGGAGATGAGCATTAAATTGGAAATTAAATTGAAATTTTAAAACAAATTAAATTCCCTGGATGGGACTGCACTTGCTAGTAACTGAAAATGAATAGGAGCAGTATCTGCCCAAGACATTGTGAAGAGGCAAAAAAGAGAAGTTTGAACATTTTCACATGAAGGGTTTTAATGCTCTTGAGGGAGCTTCTGCCCATAGAAAAGATTATTTTTGGTTTAAAAGGTTTGACTGATATTCAATTTACTTAACTTATAAATTCAAACACCCCATTAAGTGCAAATTACAAATCTTATAGTCATTTATATGTCTGATAAGTTTAACAATAATTTTTAAGGATCTATAAATAATGTTTGCTCCCACTTATAACTATAGTTAATTAGGCACTTCAACTATGTTAAGCTAAATTTGTAGATGTAATATATTCTGATTCCTTTCTAATATTCAGTTCTGTGACTCCACAAACAGAACCTTTATGAGTACTAAATAATTCTTATGTATATTAAATAATTCTTATAATTTAAAAATATGGTGACCCTAAAATCTTCCTATATAGTCTAATACTTTGCATAACATTTCAACTCAAACCTGCAAGTCTAAATTAATTACTCAATCATATTATTCAAATTGAAGTTATAATGCAATGAATCTAAGAGATATGTTCTATAAAACATTTAAAGTATATGAAATATATTATGTATGCAGGTCCTTTATTATTATAAAATTATTAATATTATGGTTTTTAGTCTCTTAAATATTTCTATCCTTCATTTAATATTTTCCTATGATTAAGAGATAGACCATCATTCAAGGAAGACAGTTATTTGAGTTTGCCTACCCATGAAGCAGGACACTGTAGCTAACCATGGTTCCTTATAACCAGAGATCCTGGCTGGGAAGAAATCTTGCCACCATGGATGTCACTGATAACAATTCTCAGGCACCCCAACTATAACACAAAACCCGCCCTCTGAAGTGTTATGAAAGCTTTTGAGTCTCTGACTACTCTCAGAAATGCACATCTTTCTTCTAAACTTGATTAGAATTTTCATTTTTCTCCCTCTCAATTGATAAAATGTATTTTCATCTAAATCTAAAGAACCCTGTGCTCAATGGTACCCTTCAGATAAGTGAGCATGTTTTCTAATTGTTTAATGACTGAAAATGAAGAGTTAAAATCTTTCTAATTATAGGCTTGCTGATTTCTCCTAGTAGTTCTGTCCATTTTTAATAATAAATGGAGGAAAATGAAAGCATTTATAGTTGTGTGCCACCAAATACTACAGATGAGACAAAATGCTCCTAAAAATTTATTGTCAGGAGCATTTGTCTCATAACTTTACTTTGATGTCTTAATGTCTCTATGGTATCTACTTATATAACTAAACCACAATTATTTAATTATTCACCTTTAGTCAACCACTGTATTTCCCAGTTTTTCCCTACAATAACAAACACTGTGGTGTGTTTGTATATAAATCTCTGCAAAATTCTCTGATTTTTTGTTCAATAAGCAAATCTTGAAATGAGATTACTTGATCAAGGAATGTGAGCATATATGACCCTCAACAAGCACTGCCAAATCACCCTCCAGTGAGGTGGCTCCAGTTTCACTTGCCAGAAATAAGACCTGAGTTTCTGTTTAAATAATCTTTACCAGCACTGATTATTGTCACTGAAAAATATATGCACTTATTAGGAAAGTGAGAAAAAGAAATATTTTGTTGTTTTAATACCAATTTCTTTCATTATTATGAACTTGAACTTTTTATCTAAGCAATAAGCTGAGATAAGCAATTAGCTTATCTAATTGCTTATTCCAATGAGCAAGTAGCCATTGGAATTTCTCTCATAAATTATCTGTTCACTTCCTGTGCCATTTCTAAATTTGAATGTTTATCTTGTTCCTTACTACATTAACTTTACTAGTTAACTTACTGCAATGCTTTATAAAGCATATTGATGCATTGGCTTTCACATAATTTGCAAATATTTTTATACTTTGTTTGCCTTTCAGACTGATTTACAATACTTTGTCACATATAGAGTTTTTTGGTCAAATATCCTTATTTTTTCCTTTATGGTTTCAAAAATGATGATCAATAATGATGATTATCAGAACAGTCACTATATAAATTATTACATCAATAATTTTTGAAGATCAAGAACAGACAAAAACAATCTTGAGAAAAGAACATTGACGGACCTATATTTCTTGATTCCATTACACCATTTAGGTATGACCTAAATCAAATCCCTTACTATTATATAGGGGAAGTGACAAATAGATTCAAGCGATTAGATCTGATACAGAGTGCCTGAAGAACTAAGGATGGAGGTTCATAACTTTGTGCAGGAGGTAGTGATCAAAACCATCCCCAAGAAAAAGAAAAGCAAAGAGGCAAAATGGTTGTATGAAGAGGCCTTACAAATAGCTGAGAAAAGAAGAGAAGAGAAAGGCAAAGAGGAAAAGGAAAGATATACCCATCTGAACACAGAGTTCCAGAGATTAGTGAGGAAAGATGAGAAAGCCTTTTTGAGTGAACAATGCAAATAAATGCAAAGAGGAAAACAATAGAATGGGAAACACTAGAGATCTCTTTAAGAAAATTAGAGATACCAAGGGAACATTTCATGCAAAGATAAAGGACAGAAAGCATATGGACCTAACAGAAGCAGAAGATGTTATGAAGTGGTGGCAAGAATACACAGAACTACTCAGAAAAGGATCTTAATGATCCAGATAACCACAATTGTATGATCACTCACCTAGAGCCAGACATCTTCTAGTGTGAAGTCAAGTGGGCCTTAGGAAGCATCAATACTAACAAAGCTAGTGAAGGTGATGGAATTCCAGCTGAGTTATTTCAAATCCTAAAAGATGATACTGTTAAAGTGCTGCATGCAATATACCAGCAAATTTGAAAAACTCAGCAGTGGCCACAGGAGAGGAAAATGTCAGTTTTCAATTCCATCCCAAAGAAAGGCAATGCCAAAGAATGTTGAAACTACTGTACAATTGTACTCATTTCACATGATAGCAAAGTAATGCTCAAAATCCTTCAAGCTAGGCTTCAACAGTATGTGAACCAAAAACTTCCAGACGTTCAAGCTGGATTTAGAAAAGGCACAGGAACCAGAGACCAAATTGCCAGCACTGGATCATAGAAAAATCTAGAGAATTCCAGAAAAAAATCTATTTCAGCTTCATTGACTAACTAAAGCCTTTGACTGGGTGGATCACAACAAACTGTGAAAAATTCTGAAAGAGATGGGACTACCACTTTACCTGTCTCCTATGAAATCTGTATGCAGTCAAGAAGCAACAGTTAGAACCAGATATGGAACAATGGACTGGGAAAGGAGGTGGGAACAATTGGGAAAGAAGTACGTCAAGGCTGTATAGTGTCACCCTGCTTATTTAACTTATGTGAAGACTACACATGCGAAATGCCACGCTGGATGAATCACAAGCTGGAATCAAGATTGCCGGGAGAAATATCAGTAACCTCAGATATGCAGATGACACCACCCTATGGCAGAAAGCAAAGAGGAACTAAAGAGCCTCTTGATGAAGGTGAAAGAGGAGAGTGAGAAAGCTTAAATAGATCATGGCTTCCGGTCGCATCACTTCAATGCAAATAGATGGGGAAACAATGAAAGCAGTGACAGACTTTATTTTCTTGGGCTCCAAAATCACTGTGGATGGTGACTAGAGCCATGAAATTAAAAGGTGCGTGCTCCTTGGAAGAAAAGCAATGACAAAATTAGACAATGTATTAAAATGCAGGTATATTACTTTGCCTACAAAGGTCTGTATAGTCAAAGCTATGGTTTTTCCAGTAGTCATGTATGGATGTGAGAGCTGGACAATTAAAGAGGCTGAGGGCCAAAGAATTGATGCCAGCATCACAATTGAACTGTGATGCTGAAGAAGACTTTTGAGAGTCCCTTGGACAGCAAGGAGATCAAACCAGTCAATCCTAAAGGAAATCAACCCTGAATATTCATTGGGAGAACTGATGTGAAGCTCCAATACTTAAGCCCCCTGATGCAAAGAGCTGACTCATTGGAAAAGACCCCGATGCTGGGAAAGATTGAAGGCAGGAGGAGAAGGCGATGACAGAGGACAAGATGGTTGGATGGCATCACCAGCTCAGTGAACATGAGTTTCAGCAAACTTCAGGAGATGGTGAAGGACAGGGAAGCCTGGCTTGCTTCAGTCCAGGAGTTTCAAAGAGCTGGACACAACTGAGCAACTGAATAACAGCATTTCTTGATTCCAAAGTATACTACAAAGCTACAGTAATCAAAATAGTGTGCTAATGGAATAAAAATAGATATATAAACCAATGGAATAGAATTAGGCTGGAAGTACACCCTTAAAGTTAAGGCCAATTGATTTTAGACAAGGATGCCAAGATTTAAATGGAGAACGAATGGTCTTTTCAACAAATGGTACTGGAAAAAATTAATATCTACATTTAAGAGAATAAAATTGGATCTCTTCCTTACACTATGTAAAAAATTAACTCAAAATAGATTATAGACAAGAATGTTAGAACTGAAACTATAAAATTTTTTATAAAAGAGAGAAAATCTTCATGACCTTTGGTTCAGTTCACTTCAGTTCAGTCGCTCAGTCATGTCTGACTCTTTGCAACCCCATGAACTGCAGCACGCCAGGCCTCCCTGTCCATCACCAACTCCCGGAGTCTACCCAAACTCATGTGCATCGAGTCAGTGATGCCATCCAACCATCTCATCCTCTGTCGTCCCCTTCTCCTCCTGCCCTCAATCTTTCCCAGCATCAGGGTCTTTTCAAATGAGTCAGCTCTTCGCATCAGGTGGCCAAAGTACTGGAGTTTCAGCTTCAGCATCAGTCCTTCCAATGAACACCCAGGACTCATCTCCTTTAGGATGGACTGGTTGGATCTCCTTGCTATCCAAGGGACTCTCAAGAGTCTTCTCCAACACCACAGTTCAAAAGCATCAATTCTTTGGCTCTCAGCTTTCTTTACAGTCCAACTCTCACATCCATACATGACCACTGGAAAAACCATAGCCTTGACTAGATGGAACTTTGTTGGCAAAGTAATGTCTCTGCTTTTGAATATGCTATCTAGGTTGGTCATAACTTTCTGTCCAAGGAGTAAGTGTCTTTTAATTTCATGGCAGCAATCACCATCTGCAGTGATTTTGGAGCTCCAAAAAATAAAGTCTGACACTGTTTCCACTGTTTCCCCATCTATTTGCCATGAAGTGATGGGACCAGATGCCATGATCTTAGTTTTCTGAATGTTGAGCTTTAAGCCAACTTTTTCACTCTCCTCTTTTACTTTCATCAAGAGGCTCTTTAGTTCTTCTTCTCTTTCTGCCATAAGGGTGGTGTCATCTACATATTTGAGGTTATTGATATTTCTCCCGGCAATCTTGATTCCAGCTTGTGCTTCCTTCAGCCCACCGTTTCTCATGATGTACTCTGCATGTAAGTTAAATAAGCAGGGTGACAATATATAGCCTTGACATGCCCTTTTCCTATTTGGAACCAGTCTGTTGTTCCATGTCCAGTTCTAACTGTTGCTTCCTGCCTGCATATAGGTTTCCCAAGAGGTAGCTCAGGTGGTCTGGTATTCCCATCTCTTTCAGAATTTTCCACAGTTTATTGTGATCCACACAGTCAAAGGCTTTGGCATAGTCAATAAAATGGAAATAGATGTTTTTCTGGAACTCTCTTGCTTTTTCCATGATCCAGCAGATGTTGGCAATTTGATCTCTAGTTCCTCTGCCTTTTCTAAAACCAGCTTGAACATCTGGAAGTTCACGGTTCACGTATTACTGAAACCTGGCTTGGAGAATTTTAAGCATTACTTTACCAGCATGTGAGATGAGTTCAACTGTGCAGTAGTTTGAGCATTCTTTGGCATTGCCTTTCTTTGGGACTGGAATGAAAACTGACCTTTTCCAGTCCTGTGGTCACTGCTGAGTTTTCCTAATTTGCTGGCATATTGAGTGCAGCACTTTCACAGCATCATCTTTCAGGATTTGAAATAGCTCAACTGGAATTCCATCACCTCCACTAGCTTTGTTCGTAGTGATGCTTCCTGAGGCCCACTTGACTTCACATTCCAGGATATCTGGCTCTAGGTCAGTGATCATACCATCATGATTATCTAGGTCATGAAGATCTTTTTTGTACAGTTCTTCTGTGTATTCTTGCCACCTCTTAATATCTTCTGCTTCTGTTAGGTCCATACCATTTCTGTCCTTTATCGAGCCCATCTTTGCATGAAATGTTCCCTTGGTATCTCTAATTTTCTTGAAGAGATCTCTAGTCTTTCCCATTCTATTATTTTCCTCTATTTCTTTGCATTGATCGCTGAGGAAGGGTTTCTTGTCTCTCCTTGCTATTCTTTGGAACTCTGCATTCAAATGGGTTTATCTTTCCTTTTCTCCTTTGCTTTTCACTTCCCTTCTTTTCACAGCTATTTATAAGGCCTCCTCAGACAGCCATTTTGCTTTTTTGCATTTCTTTTTCTCATGGATGGTCTTGATTCCTGTCTCCTGTACAATGTCAGGCACCTCCATCCATAGTTCATCAGGCACTTTATCAGATCTAGTCCCTTAAATCTATTTCCTACTGCCACTGTATAGTCATAAGGGATTTGATTTAGGTCATACCTGAATGGTCTACTGGTTTTCTCCACTTTCTTCAATTTAAGTCTGAATTTGGCAATAAGGAGTTCATGATCTGAGCCACAGTCAGTTCCCAGTCTTATTTTTGCTGACTGTATAGAGCTTCTCCATCTTTGACTGCAAAGAATATAATCAATCTGATTTTTGGTTAGGCAATGATTTTTCAGATACAACACCAAAAACAAAAAAGAAAAAAAAAATAGAAAAAATTAGATAGATTGGACTTGATAGATATTTTTAAGAAACCTTTGTGCTGCAAATGAAATCATCAAAAGACTGAAAAGACAAACCCACAGAATGGGGGAAAATATTTGCAAATCAGATATTTGATAAGCGACTACCACTGGATATCCACATGATGGCTAAATCAGAAAGACAGACAAGAATGTGAATTAGATTGAAGCTCTCATCCATTGCTGGTCAGAATTTTAAATAGGAAGGATGCTTTGGTCTAGAAATCTCCAAAGATATTAAACATACAGTTACCATATGACCTAGTACTACTTCAACTGCTAGGTATATACTCAAGAGAAAGAAAAATGTATGTGTATACATGCATATCAAAACAGCATACACAAAAGTAGAAATAACCCAAACGTCCATTAGCTGATAAATGAATAAACAAACTGTAGTATATCTATCCAATGAAATATCATTTGAGAACAAAAGGAAGTGAAATACTGTTACATGTTGCAACATGAATGAACCTTAAAAACATCACGCCAAGTGAAACAAGCCAGACACACAAAAAATGTATATTATGTGAGTCCATTTATATTAAATTCCCAGAATAGGCAAATCTATAAAGACAGAAAGTTGATTAATTATTGTCAGAGGATATGGGAGACGGAGATGTGGAGTGACCACTAATGAGCATGGGGTTTCTTTTTGGAATGATAAAAAACTTTAAAATTAGATTCTGGCAGTGGTTTTAGAACTCTGTGAGTATACTGAAAACCATTGAATTCTACAGTTTAAATAGTAAATAGTATAGTATATGAATTGCATTTCAATAAAGCTGTTAGATATAAATGTTGAAAAGTAATTTGATAAACTTCTAAATCTATGATAGAAACAAACCTTTGCAAGGTAAGACTTAATTCATTAACACAATAAACATATCAAACTAATATCAAATTTCAATATACTTAATGGTGAAATACTAGAGACACTCATTAAAAGAAGAATAAAGAAACTACACAAGTATTTGACATATTTCTGAAATATTAGAACTAAGGCCATAAAGCATGAAAAAGTGATGAAGTCTATATTTTTAACATTCTTAAATGGTATTATTACTTATAAATAAATTTTAATAAAAAAGAAATAACATAAACTCTACTCAAGTTCTTCCAAAAAATAGAAGCAATTGAAATACTCTCCAACTCACTGCATGAAGACAGCATTACTCTTGTTTCAAAACAAAAACATTACAAGATAACTACAGTACAACGGATCCCATGAACAAGTTGCAAAAATCCTTTAAAAATGTGAATAAATCAAATATAACAATATGTAAAAAGGATAATATATCATGATCAAGAGAGGTTTATCTTAGAAATCCCAAGCTGGCTCAATAGTCAAATATAAGTCAGTGTAATTCACTATAACAACAGACTAAAGTGGAAAAAATATGATGACCTCAACATGTGTACAAAAGGTACTTAACAAAATGCAACATTCTTTCATAATACAAATTCTCAAGAATTTATATACAAAACTTTAAAGGTATTAGGCTGAATGCTTTCTTCCTACATTTTGGGACAAGGTAACATCCACTGGATCATCGAAAAAGCAAGAGAGTTCCAGAAAAACATCTATTTCTGCTTTATTGACTATGCCAAAGCCTTTGACTGTGTGGATCACAAGAAACTGTGGAAAATTCTGAAAGAGATGGGAATACCAGACCACCTGACCTGCCTCTTGAGAAATTTGTAAGCAGGTCAGGAAGCAACCGTTAGAACTGGACATGGAACAACAGACTAGTTCCAAATAGGAAAAGGAGTACATCAAGGCTGTATATTATCACCCTGCTTATTTAACTTATATGCAGAGTACATCATGAGAAATGCTGGACTGGAAGAAACACAAGCTGGAATCAAGATTGCCGGGAGAAATATCAATAACCTCAGATATGCAGATGACACCACCCTTATGGCAGAAAGTGAAGAGGAACTCAAAAGCCTCTTGATGAAAGTGACAGTGGAGAGTGAAAAAGTTGGCTTAAAGCTCAACGTTCAGAAAACAAAAATCATGGCATCTGGTCCCATCACTTCATGGGAAATAGATGGGGAAACAGTGGAAACAGTGTTAGACTTTCCGGGAGTTGGTGATGGACAGGGAGGCCTGGCGTGCTGCAATTCATGGGGTCGCAAAGAGTCGGACACAACTGAGCGACTGAACTGAACTGAAGGATGTCTTCTCTCACTACTCGTTTTCAACATCATACCGAAGGTCTTAGCCCGTCAATAGATGAGAAAAATAAATAAAAGTTGTAAAATATTGGAAAGAACTATTTCTATTCACAGATGATATATTTTTTAAAAAGCTACTAGAATCAATATGTGAGTTTAGGAAGGTTTCAGATTAATATAAAAAAACATTTTTATGTCTACATACCACTAACAGATAATTGGAAATTGAATATTTTCAAAATACCATTTACAAAATCACCAAAAAAACAAACACCATGTAACACTGGGGGTGGATGTATGCATGCTAAGTCACTTCAGTCGTATCTGACTCTTTGAAACCCCATGGACTGTAGCCCTCCAGGCTCCTCTGTCCATGGGATTCTCTAGGCAAGAATACTGGAGTGGGTTGCCATTTCCTTCTCCAGGGCATCTTCCCATCTTCCCAACCCAGGGATTGAACCTGCATCTCTTAAGTTTCCTGCTTTGGCAGGTAGGTTCTTTACCACTAGCATCACCTAGGAAGCCAAATATTGGGTATAAGTGTTTCTAAAAATATGTGCTAACTCTGAATACTGAAAATTGAAAAATATTGTGAAAGAAATCAAAGATCTAAATAAATGGAGATGTATATCATATTCATGGGTTGGAAAACCTGTATTGTTAAGATTTTAATTCTCCTTGGTTGTCTAGATTCAGCACTATTCATACATCTTCAGGACATCATTTCCTTTCACTGATCAGGGAGAATGTTCACTGCAGTAATTCTTAAACTTTGGGGAGTTACATATCTTTCAAGAAAAGGGTAAAATATTTAAAGCAGAAAGTAACTAGGGAGGGTATCCTTAATGCCACAGGACATGAACAGGAAGAAACAGATATCTATGATTCATATTGTTAAGGAAAATCAGAACTGAGCCCTTGGAGATCAACTTGCCCAGGATCCTAGTTTTAGAAACAAGAAAGTTGAGACAAAGAGAGCTAACGCAACTTGCTAAACGTTGTACAGACTCAACATTTGTGGCAAGGCCTTCCAAAAAGAAATTTTCTGACTACCTAATGACTTTTCCAAAAATAATGAACTGGGCTTCCCTGGTGGCTCAGATGGTAAGACTCTGCCTGCAATGTGAGAGACTCCCTGGGTTTGGAAGATTCCCCTGGAGAAGGGAATGGCTACCCACATCAGTATTGTTGCCTAGAGAATTCCATGGACAGAGAACCCTGGTGGGCTACAGTCCACAATAAATTACATATTTATAAAACTTATTTCTACCTGCCTAGAGCACCTTGAAGCTTGGAATAATGACCCTTTGTCACCCTGCAGCACTTGTATGCAGTAGAAAAGCTGTAATGTTACACTAAATTGAGTTCAAAGAAATGGTTAATGAATTAGCCTGTACTCAGCAGTTTATACTTGTCTATTCTCAGGTCAGAGTTATCTAGATTATCTGGAACCACAAAAGTGCTCTACATCACCAATGGTTAAGTAATGGCTAAAAAAGGGGGAAAAAGTAATTCAATCTCATTGCTACCATGATTCAGAGGCCCTGCCAGAGATTAGTGTCCCTGTTAAGCCCCGTCAATAAGAGGAGAGAACTTGATGAAAGAAGTTGTTCAGGGTCATTGCTAGGCTTTTGAAGAGGAGCTATTCCCTGCCTCATCTTAGAGGAATTTTTCCCCATAGCCACGAAAGGATCACTTTGCAAAGTTTGAAGGTATCCGTAAAAGATGACAAGTATTTAATGATTCCATTTCTTGACATCTGCCTCACCAGAAGATGTGGGTTGGCCTTCTGGATGTAGTGGAAACAAGAACTCTGGAGAGATGACAAGGCAGGAGACTAGCAGTGAGTGGGGACAGAAGTGGCATCCTTTGTTGTCAGTTTTGAAGAGATTCAAACAATAATCCCACATGTCTGAGGGCCACAGTGAGCTGGAGAGATTAAGTGCTACAATCTCCCTACAACTGACACAGCAGGTTGACGACCTCAGAACAGCAGGGAAGTGAAGCATGGGACCACCTCCTGGGAGTCAGCAGGAAGATACAGCCAAGTCCTACAAGACATCACCAATGACTAGGGAAGCTGCTTTGGGAGGAGTTCGTCAGTAAGGCCTGTGAGAGCAACCATCCATGTACTTAGAGTTCCCAGACAAGGAGCTAGAATAGGAATCAAGATCACCCAAGGGCAGGACCGCAACACTGCCCAGTCAAAGAACAAAGTTATCTTCTTTTTCTCTTTCTCCTATGCCAACACCTGAGAAACCATTGCCAGGAGTAGGAAAAAGGTAGAGCTACCTGAGAGCCAGGCCATACAACCCTCACCCTCAACCTTCCTCCAAGACAGTGAAGTCCCAGCACTAGGTGGAAGAGAAAAGACCACTCTGGATAGACTATGAGATGGAAGTTTTAAGATGAAAGTACTGCATCTCAGCAACAGATATCAAACCATGTATATATCCAAAAGCAGAAGAGGCTAGAGAAAGGCCAAGATAACATTTAGTGGGTCACTATCCAGGATGAAAAGAAAATTCAACTTTATACCAATAATACTTTGGCCACCTGATGTGAAGAGCTGACTCACTGGAAAAGATCCTGATGCTGGGAAAGACTGGGGGCAGGAGAAGTAGAGGAGAGAGGACGAGATGGTGGAATGGCATCACTGACTCAGTAGGCATGCATCTGAGCAAACTCAGGGACACAGTGAAAGACAGGGAAGCCTGGCGTGCTGCAGTTCATGAGGTCCCAAAAAATTGGACATGACTTAATGACTGAACAACCTTACACAGAGACCAGTTACAGAAAAACCCATTCAGATTTACATCTGCAACAAAAAGGAATAAATTATGTATATTAATGTATTTTATAAAAATATAATAGTAAAAGATTATGTTTTAACCTTCCCTAGCCTCTTTCCAGTGTACTTGGTTCTTAGATAAAAATTGACCAGGAGGAAAGGGGGTGGGGAAATCAGGTCTTTCAAACACCTTCATTGATACCAGCCTTGGCTATGACTAATTTTTACATAAAACTTTTCATCCAGCTTCCAGTCATGCAAGTTTTATGTCTTTGACTCATTTTTCCATTTACAACCTCCTTTAGCCCTTAGACCCAGCATTTGGCTCCACTTCCCTGGATATGACCTTTTGGTTTTCTTTCTTCAACTATGATTCATATTTTCCCTCCACTTCCAGAACCATCATTCATCCTAGGTCAACACCTCACCTGATTTGGTTTGACATCTGGGCTCTCAGGCTACAGTGCCACTAGTCTGCCAAATTCCCCGTTAGTTTTGATTTAGTCCAGATCTAAGGAGTCATACCATGCCAAAACATAAGGAGGCTCTTTCACCAGAGAGACAGACTTCTTGTGTGTGTTCTTAGATCTTAAGTTACTGTTTGGTGCTCTCTCCAGTGTCCAGATATTCCCATACCTTAGGAGTCATTGACAGGGCTTCCCTACTGTCTCAGATGGTAAAGAATCCGCCTGTGATACAGGAGAACTGGGTTCTATCCCTGGGTCAGAAAGAAGCCCGGGAAAAGAAATGGCTATTCACTCCAGTATTCTTGCCTGGAGAATCCCATGGACAGAGGAGCCTGGCGAACTGCAGTCTGTGGGGTCACAAAGAGTCTGACACGACTGAGTGACTAAGCACAAGGAGTCGTTGGTCAGAATGTATCACACAGGGTTAGCCTTATTAGGACCAAGCTCTGTCCAACATTGATAGCTAACTATCAAACTATCTACTAGACAGAAACACTGTCTAGTAGAAACCCATAGTTTCATTGGCAATCAGAAAATCTATTCAAGGCACTTCCCTGGTGGTCCAGTGGTTAAGAATCTGCCTTCTGATGTAGGGAACATGGATTCCATCACTGGGCAGAGAACTAAGATCCAACATGGTATGGGGCAATTAAGTTAGCAAGCAACAAAATCAACTAGGACCTGACTTAGCAAAATCAATAAATACTTTTTATAAAAGAAAATTCATTCAAATTGAGGATTTATAGATAGGGACTTATCAAAAAGTACCATAAAGATTAATGCTAACTAAAAGTAAATAGAAATGTAAACTTACTTACCAGTCTTACAGAGGCACAACTTTTTCTTTGAATACAGATCTGCTGATCAATGTTCTGCCTAGTTTTTACTGCATAAATAATGCACTATGTATGTAAGGAGAGAGAACCTTCCCCTCAATTTTGCTGTGAACTTTTAAACTGCTCTTAAGAAATAAAGTCTGAATTTTTAAAGTGTGTTATTTATGCAATAGTTGGAATCATACAATATCTAACCTTTTCAATTGGCTTCTTTCACATTGTAATATGCTGTTAGGTTTTTGTGGCTTGGGAACTCATTTCTTTTTAGTGATGAATAATATTCCATTGTAGGAGAAAACGTGTTTATTTACCTACTCACTTACTGAAGGACATCTTAGTTACTTCCAAGTTTTTGGGATTACAAATAAAGTTGCAATAAATATCAATGTGTAGCTATTTATGTGGACATATGTTTTCAATTCTTTGGGTAAATACCAAGGGGCTCAGTTATTAGATTGTATCATAAGAATATATTTAGTTTTATGAAAAAACAAACAAGCAAACTGCTATACCATTTTGTATTCCCACCAGCAATGTTTAAGTTCCTTTTGCTCCACATTTTCATTAGCATTTAGTGTTGTCGCTGTTCTGAATTTTGGCCACTCTAATAGGTATCTAATGGTTTATCATTATTACTTTAATTTGCACTTCCCTGATGATATAGCAGATGTTGGCAATTTGATCTCTGGTTCCTTTGTCTTTTCTAAAATCAGTTTGAACATCTGGAAGTTCACAGTTCACGTATTGCTGAAGCCTGGCTTGGAGAATTTTGAGCATTACTTTACTAGCGTGTGAGATGAGTGCAATTGTGCGGTAGTTGGAGCATTCTTTGGCATTGCCTTTCTTTGGGATTGGAATGAAAACTGACCTTTTCCAGTCCTGTGGGCACTGCTGAGTTTTCCAAATTTGCTGGCATATTGAGTGCAGCACTTTCACAGCATCATCTTTCAGGATTTGAAATAGCTCAACTGGAATTCCATCACCTCCACTAGCTTTGTTCGTAGTGGTGTTTTCTAAGGCCCACTTGACTTCACATTCCAGGATGTCTGGCTCCAGGTTAGTGATCACACCATTGTGATTATCTTGGTCGTGAAGATCTTTTTTGTACAGTCCTTCAGGAGAAGGGGACGACAGAGGATGAGATGGTTGGATGGCATCACTGACTCAATGGACATGGGTTTGGGTAGACTCTGGGAGACTCTTGGTGATGGACAAGAAGGCCAGGCGTGCTGCGGTTCATGGGGTCTCAAAGAGTGTGACACAACTGAGCAACTGAACTGAACTGATGATATATGATATGGAACATCTTTTTATGTCATTATTTGCCATCCATATATCTACTTTGGTGAAGTGTCTAGTAATGTCTTTGGTACAGTTTTTAATCAGGTTTTTTTCCTTTCTTAAATTTTTATATATTTTGGATAATAGGCCTTTATCAGATATGTCTTTTGAAAAAATTTACTTTCAGTCTGTGGTTTGTCTTCTCATTCTCTTGACATTGTCCTTTGCAGAGCAGACATTTTTAATTTTAGTAAAGCCCAGCTTATCAATGATCTCTTTCATGGATTGTGCCTTTAGTGTTGTATCTAAAAAGTCATTGCCAGGGGCTTCCCTGGTGGTCCAGTGGTTAAGACTCCACGCTTCCACTATGGGGTGGCGGGGAGGGGGACAGTTCCCGGACCAGGAACTGAGATCCCACACCCCAAATGCCCCATGCTGTGGTCAATAAATAAATACATAAAATAAAAATTAAAGAGGGCGGGAAGATTTGGGAGAATGGCATTGAAACATGTAAAATATCATGTATGAAACGAGTTGCCAGTCCAGGTTCGATGCACGATACTGGATGCTTGGGGCTGGTGCACTGGGACGACCCAGAGGGATGGAATGGGGAGGGAGGAGGGAGGAGGGTTCAGGATGGGGAACACATGTATACCTGTGGCGGATTCATTTTGATATTTGGCAAAACTAATACAGTTATGTAAAGTTTAAAAATAAAATAAAATTTAAAAAAAAATAAATAAAAAGGCACTGCCATTCTCAAGGTCAAGTAGGTTTTCACCTATGCTATCTTCTATGAGTTTTATAGTTTTCATCTTATTTTTAGTTCTGTGATCCATTTTGACTTAATTTTTGCAAAGGGTGTAAGGTCTGTGTCTAGATGTTTTTTCCATGTGAATACCCTTCAGGATTGTGTGGGCCACTCTGGGTTTGTTTCTTTCCATGTGTACACTGTTGATATCCGCAGGAACTTACTGGAATTTTAATTGGGATTGCATGGGATCTATAGATTAAGTTGAGAAAAACTGACAGCTTGACAAGTAACTGATTTCAAATGTTGAACTAGTCCATACCTGGGATAAATTCCACTCATTCAAGATATATAAACCTTTCAGGGCTTCCCCAGTGGCTCAAGAATCTGCCTAGCAATGCAAGAAACACAGGAAACGCAGATTCCATCCCTGGGTTGGGAAGATCCCCTAGAGGAGGAAGTGGCAACCCAGTCCAGTAGTTTTGCCTGGGAAATTCCATGGACAGAGGAGCCTTGCAGATTAACAGTCCAAAGGGCCGCAGAGAGTCAGACACAACTGAGCAACTAAGCACAAATCTTTTAATGTTGAGTTGGTTAAAAAGTTTGTTTGGGTTTTTTCTGTAACATCTTATGGAAAAACCTGAAAAAACTTTTTGGCCAAGCCAACACATCATTACATTTGATTTGCTAAAGTTTTGTTGATTTGCATCTATATTTATGCGAGATATTAGCCTATAGTTTTCTGTATTCTTGTGATGCCTTTGATTTTGGTACTAAGGTAATGCTGGCCTCATAGAATAAGTTTGAGTTAGGAAATATTCTATCTTGATCCTCTGAAAGAGGGTGTAGAGTTACTGTATCAATTGTTCTTTAAATGTTTGGCAGAATTCACCAACGAACTCATCAGGGCCTGGGTTTTCTGTTTCGGAAAGTTATTAATCGTGAATTTAATGTCTTTGACATAAGCCTATCCAGATTGTCTGTTTCTTCTAATATGAGTTCTGGAAAATTTTTTCAAGAAATTGGTTCATTTCATCTAAGTTAGCAAATTAGTGAGCATAGCGTTGTTCATAGTATTTCTTTATTTCTCATTTAATATCATAGGCTCTTTAGTGATGTTCCTCTTTCATTGCTGATTTTATTGTGTCCTCTTTATTTTTTTCTTAGTTAGCCTGGCTAGATGCTTACCAATTTTATCAATCTTTTCTAAGAAGCAGCTTTTGGTTTTGTTGGTTATCTATTGATTTCCTGTTTTCAATTTCATTGCTGCTCTAATTCTTACTATTTCCTTTTCCTTGCTTTGAAATTAATTTGCTCTTCTTTTTCTAGTTTTAAGGTGGAAACTTAGATTACTGACTTTAAATTTTTATTCTTTTCTAATATATGCATTCGGAGAAGGCAATGGCACCCCACTCCAGTACTCTTACCTGGAAAATCCCATGGATGGAGGAGCCTGGTGGGCTACAGTCCATGGGGTCACTGAGAGTCGGACATGACTGAGCAACTTCACTTTCACTTTTCACTTTTATGCATTGGAGAAGGAAATGGCAACCCACTCCAGTGTTCTTGCCTTGAGAATCCCAGGGACAGGGGAGCCTGGTGGGCTGCCATCTATGGGGTTGCACAGAGTCGGACACAACTGAAGCGACTTAGCAGCAGCAGCAGCAGCAGCATTCATATATTAGAATGCTATAAATTTCCCTCCAAGTACTGCTGCCACTGAATCTTATCAAAACACATTTTGATAAGTAGTACTTTTATTTTCATTTAATTAAAAATATTTTAAAATTTCTCTGGAGATTTCCTCTTTGACCCATGTTCTATTTAGATATATGTTGTTTAATCTTCACATATTTGGGGATTTTCCAGTTATCGTTCTGTTCTCAGTTTAATTCCATTGTGGTCTGACAGCAGGCATTGTACGATTTCTATTCTTTTTAATGTGTTAAAGTGTGTTTTATGGCTCAGGATATAGTTTATCTCAGTGAGTGTTCCATGTGAACTTGTAAAGGATGTGTAATCTGCTGTTGCTGGTTGAAAAACCAATATACTTGTAAAGCATTACCTAAAATCTCCAGTTTTTATTTCTTTAAAGTGAAACCAGAACTTAAAGTTGTATGTGCTGTGTTGCTTAGTCACTCAGTTGTATCCGACTCTTTGTGACCCCATGGACTATAGCCCACCAGGCTTCTCTGTCCATGAGGATTCTCCAGGCAAGAATACTGGAGTCGGTTGCTATGACCTCCTCCAGGGGATCTTCCCAACCCAGGGATTGAACGCAGGTCTCCTGCATTGCAGACGGATTCTTTACTATCTGAACCACCAGGGAACCTCAAAGTTGTGTGTAAAGAAAGCTAAATGTAGAATTTTAGATTTTAAAATCAGAATTCTCATGGTTGTCTCACCCATACCTAATCAATAGTAATCTTTGGAAGCAATATGTCTTTATTTAATCTTTTGAAAATATTTTAATTCTGCTTTCATATCAGTTCAGTTCAGTCGCTCAGTCATGTCCGACTCCTTGCGACCCCATGAACCGCAGCACGCCAGGCCTCCCTGTCCATCACCAACTCCCAGAGTCCACCCAAACCCATGTCCATTGAGTTGGTGATGCCATCCAACCATCTCATCCTCTGTCCTCCCTATCTCCTCCTGCCCTTAATCTTTCCCAGCATCAGGGTCTTTTCAAATGAGTCAGTTCTTCGCATCAAGTGGCCAAAGTATTGGAGTTTCAGCTTCAACATCAGTCCTACCAATGAACACCCAGGACTGATCTCCTTTAGGATGGACTGGTTGGGTCTCCTTGCTGTCCAAGGGACTCTCAAGAGTCTTCTCCAACACCACAGTTCAAAAGCATCAATTCTTTGGTGCTCAGCTTTCTTTATAGTCCAACTCTCACATCCATACATGACCACTGGAAAAACCATAGCCTTGACTAGATGGAACTTAGTTGACAAAGAAATGTCTCTGCTTTTTAATATGCTGTCTAGGTTGGTCATACCTTTCCTTCCAAGGAGTAAGTGTCTTTTAATTTCATGGCTGCAATCACCATCTGCAGTGATTCTGGAGCCCCGAAAAATTCCTTTTTACATGCATGTTGTGCTATGTGCTAAGTTGCTTCAGTCGTTCTGACTCTGTATGATCCATGGACTGTAGCCCACCAGGCTCCTCTGTCCATGGGATTTCCAGAGCAAGAATACTGGAATGGGTTACCATGTCCTCCTCCAGGGGATCTTCCCAACCCAGGGATCAAAACTGCATTTCTCAAGTCTCCTGCTTTAGCAGGCAGGTTCTTAACCACTAGCACCACCTGGGAAGCTTTACAAAGTATAGTCCATTGCTTTGTATAATATCAATTTAAATTTTATAATTAAAACTTCAAGTACAACTGGAATAAGCAGGTTTGAGAATAAATTCAACTGACCTGACTCTTAGTGAAAACATAATTTTTCTGAACAGAACTGTATAGTCTTACTAGAAAGTAGACTACTAGTTGTAAGTACTCACTGTGCCATGAACATCATTCAGAATGGCTTATATAGGAAGTGAAGAATGTTCATTAAGCCAATAAGTCAATTAATAAAGGTATTTTAAAAGAGCTCTTACTGGGACTAACTTGGTGGTCCAGTGATTGAGAATCTGCCTTCCGATGCAGGGGACATGGTTTCCACCCCTGGTTAGGGAACTAAGATCCCACATGCCCCCTACTGAGCTCGTTCATTCTAGAGCCCATGCTCCACAACAAAGAAGCTCACACACTTCAGTGTGAGCCCACTTGCCATGATGACCCAGTGCAGCAAAGAAAAGAAAAGAAAAAAAGTGCTTACTATACACAATAATATTGATACTCTATAAAATTCTTTAAGTTTTATAATATGCTATCACATGCATTACCAGACACACACATATAACATTCTTGGCAAATCCTTTTTTATCAAATGTGTACTAAATGAACAAACAACACTCAAACCAGTTCATGAATGGTTATTTTTGTAATTTATTAGGATTGGGGTGTCTTTATAGCTTTGATATTTCTCCAAACAATTTCCTGGAAGTATTACTCTCTTCAAAAAGTGGGACAACTTAAGGTTTGTACTAATTATAAGGAAATAAGAAGAATTGAAATCACACAAAAAAGGGATGATAGTATATTGAAAATTAAGATATGTATAAAGAATTGTGCATTTAACGTTTAAAATCAGACGAGTCTTCATGAAAGATGAGCAACCTCTCTATATATTAAACTTTGAGTTTTTATTCATAGTCATTTTGTGAAAACTTTGAATTTTTATGATTCATTTATGATTTCAACTGTGAGGGGGTGGGGGTAGAAGAAAAGGCAGTTCCTCCAAAGTGAATGACGCAAACAGAATATAGGAAAGTATAGAATGTTTTATAATAGAGGGTTTGCGGTGAGGCAAAGAGGAGAGGGAATTCAAAGAGATGGTTTAGAAGCATGCTGTAGAGCAAAACTCCAACTGTCCAGGAGGAAAACAGGGGGAACCCAACGGCCCATTCCTGACAGACAGATAAGTAACTCTCTCCGAAAGCCACCGACGTAGATTTTATTGGGTTTAGATTTTCTGAAGCAAACTGAGAAAGATTTATCTTTTCTGAGTCTAGTGGTTTTAAGTTTTGAAACCAAAGCCTCAAAGACAGAAAAACAGAATTTTTAGACAGTTGGGGCCACCCAAGCAAAGGCCTGAAGCCTCCAACCAGGCCATTTATTCTGGTCATGTTTCAGGGCATAAAACAATTTTTTGGGATGAAAACCTGGGATTCCAGAGCAAGTGTAAGGTAATATAGATATATTGTCACTAAAGAAAATTTTGTTTTCATAGTGATCAAGGTTTCCAATCATTAAAACGGTGATCAAGTGATATTACTGGGGATCCTTTTGGCACAATGGGTGTAGTTCTCAGTGGACTATGTGGATGAACTATCTTTCTCTTCATAGGATATTTTAGAATTTAGTTTACTATAAAATATGAACTCTAAAGTTAATAAACAGGGTGGCATGTGGTGCCAAGGATTAAATATTTACTGGTAAAATATACAGTGATGAAAAGGATTTTCAAACAGGCCATAAATCAAATGGTCTGAGCTCTGCATTAAATATTATTTTTACCAGGGAAAAAAATTAAACTCAGCCCAAGGAAAAAAATTAACTCATTGTTGTAGCTTCCTGGGGCTAAATGTGTGAGGATTATCAAATACTTGTTTTCAAAACCGGGTAAATAGCAGAGAGATTTTTATGAAATGATTCACTTATTTGGTGAAATAAAGAATGCTAACCTCCCATCCTTTACTCAGCCTTAATTGCTTCTTTGCCAGGACTCTTCCATCTAGCCTGTCCTATTCTACCTGTCTTGTTTACCATCAGGAGTTCTAGGGTCCAGTGGTTAAGAGCACTACAGCCAGTCTGTCTGGGTTCAAATTCTGATTCTGACAATTCCTAGCTGTGTTATTTAAACTCTCTTTTCTTCAGTGTGTGAAGACCACTCCTCATCCACAAAATGAACATGTTAATAGTACATCATAGATTTCCATATGAATTAATATATGTGTATACATACATCACGTAAGATGTGGTCTAGAAAATAGTAGATTCTCCATATTACTGTCCTTAATACTCTTTAATTATCCAATATTAGCCATCTTTCAAAATCCAGCTTAATTCTTCAATGGGCATTTTAATTTTTTTTTTTTTTTGATCAATGCAAACCTTCCCTAAGTATGCATAGTCTCTTAGGCTTTTACCTCTTTTAATATCTAATTGCTTATTATGCATGATTTCAAATTGGTTCAACCTCCTAGAGAGAGGGGGACTAACTGTTTTTTCAAATCGCTTTCAACTAGATGGTGGTGGTTTAGTCACTAAATCGTGTCCGACTCTCGCGACCCCATGGACTATAACCTGCCAGGCTCCTCTGTCCATGGGATTCTCCAGGCAAAAATACTGGAGTGGGTTGCCATTTCCTTCTCTAGGGGATCTTCCCAACCTGGGAATTGAACCCGGGTTTCCCACATTGTAGGCAGATTCTTTACCAACTGAGCTACAAGGGAAGCCCCTCAACTAGATATGCCTCCAGAAAAAGCAGTGTATCAATTTTATGTGCCCACGGCAGTGGCAAAGAATCCACTTGCCAGTGCAGGAGACACAGGTTCCATCCCTGGGTCAGGAAGATCCCCTGGAAATGGCAACCCACTTCAGTATTCTCGCCTGGAAAATTCCATGGACAGAGGAGCCTGACAGTTGCAGTTGGGGTTGCAGTCCATGGGGTTGCAAAGTGCTGGACATGACTGAGTGCACATACACAGACATGCACATACACACACATTTGGCACTTATGGAGAGTCTAGTATGTGCATTCTGCTGAAAACTGAACACACCTCCCATTCTCTGGCTTCAAGAGTGAAGGAGGTGTGTACAAAGTGTAAAGCATGTTCCCTCTGTGTTGGCTAACCCTTGGTCTGAATAGATCTGCTCTTGATAAACTGTTACTTAAGATGGATGGATGAATAAATGGATGGATCTACATGAGACCTGAGGGGAGGGGAAAGTCCTGCAGAACAAAAGAGAAGAGTTTGCCTCTGGAAATGATTTACTACTGAAAGCAGAAGTAACATTGGGAAGATATCTGCTTCACATTATGTGGAAGGCGAAGGAGAAGACTATAAGAGGAGGAGGAGTGGAGATGAAAAATCCAACAGGCAAAATGCTGGTTAGGAATATTGAGTCAACACAATCATCAGAAGAAGTGAGGACAGAGAGATAGAGGAGGAGATAGAAGAAACAAATTCTGCAATACTGCTCTGCATTTTATTTCTATTTCCTTTAGTGTTCATGGAGAGTGGCTCAGTGATATTCTCCGTCTGAGGCTTATGTTCCCAATTAGACTTATTTGCTCAACGACATTAAGAACTGGCAACCAGTGGCAGCAATAGAAAGAAATGGAACAGCCGAAGGTCAATGCTTTGCCTGGGTAAATAAAGATAGTAAGAAAGGCTGTGTAAGATGCTCTTCTCTTTCTTTTCTCGTGTGGAGACAAGAAATCCTACTCAATGCAATCTGAGGATCATAGATCTTGATCAAGAATATTTTAGATGTGTTCCTGCTTCAGGATAGGGAAGCCTTCTGTTAAGTTATATCCAAAAGATAATTTTCCTTCTTGGTCTCCAGAGAGGGAGATTCTCATTTTATAAACAGGTTCTGCAAATGGACCTATTCTGCTGATCATATTTGTACTGAAATCCTAGATTCCACAAAAACTTCTCCTAAGAAGTGTAAGTAGGGTACAGACTGGTGGTGAGATCTTATAAAAAAAAAAAAAAACACTGGATGTAGGTTCATCTGTACTATTAATATTTTTCTAGATTCCACACACATGGGACCCTGCGGTATAGCACAGGGAGCTCAGCTTGGTGCTCTCTGATGACCTAGAGGGGTGCAATGGGGGTGGGATGGGAGGGAGACCCAAGAGGAAGGAGATATATGTATACATATAGCTGATTCACTTCATTGTACAGCAGAAACTAGTGACACTATAAAGCAATTCTATTCCAATTAAAAAAAAAGTCACTGGATGGAAAGTTCTAAGACCTGAGGAGTAGTTCCATGTTTTTCTGTTAATTTTTTTCAGGGATTCTGTCCACATCACCAGCTTTCTGAGGTTTGGTTTCCAGAGCCTGAAAAGGATGAGTATAAATCTTATCACCCAAAACAAAAGTGGCAAACCATGAACCCGTTACCAGGACTTTCTAAGGCACAAGGCACTTTTGGTGTATGTATCATTTCTTCTCAAGATGACAGATTTGAATGGTGAGTAGTTAAAAGGTAAGTTTCAAAAGATTAACAGTGGAAGTTCAAGTGAGGATAGAAATAATGCAAATATGCTAGTCCTCTTAGCTGTTGCCCTCTTCAGCACCACTTCCCACATTCTCATCCAATGCCTCTTGCAAATTAAACTCCTATAAATGTTTGATCTTCCAAGTATTTCAGAGTTTCCTGAATTCTTTAATGCATTTTGGATATATATTTACCTGTTTCTGATTGACCACATCAATACACATTCCAAACAGTTTTCCCCCAAAGGGAGCAACGCATGGTCCTGCAATGACCAAACAGTCCACAGAACCCAGAGCTGAAGATTATGACCTCAATGATGGTGAAAATAGTAATACTTTATTGAAGATGGTAACACATAAGGATGGAATCCTGTCATGTATTTCCAAAGGGAGGTGGCTCTCTAGCCGCCTTTGTGACCTGATTTTCCAAATCTGCCATGAGGTTCCACTTAAACACACAACAGACGCACACAAAGCTTCAGCAATTGCCAAACTGTACTCCTTTAACTAGCAAACTAAATCTGAAAGCCTTAGGCAAAAGTTTTCATAAAGCACATTGGGGAAAAATGCCAGCTTCGATGATGTTAGACGTTTTGATTAGGGGTTTGCCCACATCTTAAATAAATAAATAATGACCCTCCTTACCACCCAGAATGGTTTTCCTTTGGATGCAATTATTACTCAATGGAAAGACAAACACTGACGTTCAGAGTTTTCTATGCCTTGATATTAAACCATAAAAATAAACCAAGAAGATGAAGAGGGAGAGGAAGCAGCTCCTCATCGCCCGTGGCTTCTCCTTGGTTCTACTTCATGCCATTTTATGTGCTCTCCCCTTGGCCGAGAGAGACCCCCTACCATCTCTCTGCCTCCTGATAAGTTCCTCATCCATCTTCACATCTCTCTTCTCTAAGGAGCTTCTTCTGGCTTCCTCATCATGGTCTTTCACCCTAGCCTGCATCTCTAACCCTATTGTATATCAATTCATCTCACAAGGCAAGAGTGCTAGCCTTAAGATTCCAGGCTTTGAGGCTTCTCTGGTGGTTCAGTGGTTAGGACTCCATTCTTTTTAAAGGGAGGGAGGGAAGAAGGAAGAAGGGAGGGATAGAGGGAGGGAAGAAGGAAAGGAGGAAGGAAGGAAGAAAGAGGCAAGAAAAAGAAAGAAAGGCTTCAAATCCAGGCTTACTTGGGCAGGTTACTTAGCCTCCTGCCTCATCTGTAAATTGGATTAAGAATAACTGCCTCCTTGGGGTGTGTTGAATAAAAAGACAATCTGCATCCAGGGTTTTGTGTGGTGTGAGACAAAATAACCAGGAAACACAGCACTTATTTCCATCACACTTTTTCTATTCAGGTCTATTCTGTTCACCTTTGTAACCCCAGGACCTAACATGGTACCTAGCAGAGCACAGGCACTTAATTTTTTTTTTTCATTTAACAAATGAATGAATATGTACAGTGCTTCATACTTTCAAAAGAATTTTCACACACGTGGTCTCACTGGCACTTTCCACCAGCCCTCGGACAGGAGCGTGGACTTCTCAGACAAAGCAGAGGACTTCTCCTTGGGAGAAACACTTTTTTGTGTGTCCACATACAACTGCCCATCATAGAACAGCTTCTGAGCTCAAGAATGATCATAAGACCAGACTGGACCAAATAAATCATTTCTGGGGATGTTGCAGTTTGAAGAAAACACCAAGGGGCAGAAAACACAGGGAATGATCCCAGTGGTCATATATGGATGTGAGAGTTGGACTATAAAGAAAGCTGAGCGCCAAAGAATTGATGCTTTTGAACTGTGGTGTTAGAGAAGACTCTTGAGAGTCCCTTGGACTGCAAGGAGATCCAACCAGTCCATCCTTAAGGAGAGCAGTCCTGAGTGTTCATTGGAAGGACTGATGCTGAAGCTGAAACTCCAACTTTGGCCACCTGATGCAAAGAACTGACTCATGGGAAAAGATCCTGATGCTGGGAAAGATTGAAGGCAGGAGGAGAAGGGAACGACAGGATGAGATCATTGGATGGCATCACCGACTCTATGGACATTGAGTTTAAGTTAGCTCTGGGAGTTGGTGATGGACAGGGAAGCCTGACGTGCTGCAGTCCATGGGGTCTCAAAGCATTGGACATAACTGAGCAACTGAACTGAACCAATCCCAGTCAATGAAGCACTGCTAGAAAATTTACCCAGGCCTAGAACTGACATTCCAGAAGCTGCCCATTCCCAGTCCTTGCTGTAGAGTTTCAGTTCTTTCTCAATAATGTTACTGAGTCAAATGATACAGGAGACAGAGCATTGAACTGGGTGTTACCAGCCCTGAGTTCTAGGTCTGTCTCTGCTATTAATAACAGTGGACAAATCTCTTCTCTTTTAGTCTGAGTTCCAAAATCAATTAAATGGGAACAATATTCCCTGTTCTGCTTACCTCATTGGGGTGTTGAAGATACCAAGGAGAGGATTTGGGCTATGAGATTTTGTAAACTAGGAACTAATGTAAAGCATTAGTATTCCCCAATTCCAGAGCAGTAGACCATTTCCTTGGTGTAGAAGATAAAAAATTAGGCCTGACCTGGCACATTTCTGTTCCAGGACCTGAGAGTGGGCTCTTGTCTAACACTCGGAAATGAATTGTCTGAGGAGACACACAGGCTGACAAAGCAAAAGGCTTATGAGAAGGGGTGCCCAGGCAGAGAGCAGCAGAGTGAGGGAACCCAGGAGAACTGTTCTGCCACATGGCTCGCATGGCAGAAGTCTTGGGTTTTATGGTAATGTGGTTAGCTTTCTGGGTTGTCTCTGGCCAGTCATCTTGCTTGTGTCCATATTTGGTCCAATTCCTGGTGGCCCCTGCATCTCTCAGCCAAGATGATTTCCAGCGTGAGGGTTTCTGGGGGTTTGGCAGGACATATTATGGGCTGGTGTCTCTCTCCTCCTTTTGGCCCCTCCCATGTGCTTCTAACTGCTGGCAGCTTGTCAGTTCTGTGTTCCTTATCAGGACCTCCTGTTGTGAGATAACTCACGCAAGCAGTCATTATTGTGCCTGGCCAAGGTGGGTCGTTTCAGTCCATGGTTCCCTAACACTTCCATATGCCCAACACCTAATAAGAACATTCTCTCTTATGCTTTTCAGGGTCTAACCTTGTACCCTGAACCTTTTTACTTTTGACTCATGTCAGAGCCTCCTTCCTGATCCACTGCTCATCTCCTTGGCCCCCAGCCCCTAGACACACTTCCTGTCTGTAGCCTGAGAGTCTCCCATCACCCTGGCTTTATATGATACTGCTCCTCCAGCATTGCTAGCTTTGAACCACGAGAGTAGCAGTCTCTTTGGCTTTTCTGAGCACTTTGTATGTGGCAAGGGTGGGCATACAGACCTGAGGCTCAGGCCAGGTCACATGGACAAGGGGAAACTGCTCCTTCGGTCCTTTAGTGACCTCTTTATCCTTCTTGCTCAGAATATATTTTTAAAAGCTTTTTCCATTACCTAATATGTTTCAGTGACGAAGTTCAAAAGCCCAGCCTGGGGACAGTTCATGCTGGGAAGGGTTATTAGCTTTCTGTAGCCAAATTAGTTTTTGTATTGATGAGGAAACGCCAATGAAGTCAAATGGCTGGGCAGTGTTCCCAGAGCTCAAGCCACTCTTTTTTTCTCTAGAAAAACTGAATGGAGAGAAACAAGAGAAGATTCTCTTCTTGTGCCTGGGGGCAAATATTTTGCTGGCTAAGGGGTGAGTGCTTCTTGGACCCCCTGCCATTCTTTTAGAACATTCTTTGGTTTCAGGTGTTTTGCCCCATTTCTGTTGGAGCCCACAAAAGGCATCTTCTAGGTCTTCAGAGAGAAAAGTTGCAAGTCAGAAGGAATCCAAGGGTGAGGTGGTCTTAGGAGAATAAAACACCCAGGTAATTTGGTTCTTTAAGTCCTCCTGAGGGGTCCGGTTCCCTTAGGTAAAGGACGAAGGCAGCAGAGGCCCAGGACAAGCCACTGCAGAAGTGGACACACTCTCCCAACTAGTCTTCCCTCCTTCGGCCTCAGGCTTGCGAGCCAGAGTTCACTTCTCCGGGATCCCTCACTGTCCAGCCGCCCAGCTGTCTGCAGCTGTGTGCCTTCCAGCAACTCACAGCTGGCTTTGCAGAGAAAAATGGCCTCTCTCTAAGGCGGTTTACCAGAAGAGATTGCTTCAGATGTGCAATTTGTTACAACACGATTCTAAAAGAGCAGCCATTAAATGCCATGAATCGTAATGCTACATAGAAAAGGTGAGTACTGCCTAGTGACTCACTATAGTAGATGATTGCTCAGGAAGTGGCAGATTTTTCCGTCATTTATTTTTTATTTTATTTATCTTGGCCATAGCACAGGGCGTATGGGATCTTAGTTCCCAGACCAAGGATTGAACTCACACCATTGGCAGAGAAGACATGGAGTCCTAACCACCAGACTGCCAGGGAATTCCTTTCCTTTATTTCTTTGTCTCATCTACATTTTAGGCATGCTGACATGCAGAAAAGTTGGAGATACTGTAAAAGCATCTTCCCTGGTGAGGATATGGGGGGTGGCATGGCGGTTCCAGACAGTTCATCCCACGTGCTCATGTGTGCTTGCGTGGTGTCTACATGCATGTGTCTACACTCATGGGGACCTGAGTGTGTGGAGGAAACTTCCTAGGGGTGTAATGCCTCCGAAGTTCCATGTGTGCAGACGCAAAATACACTTTAGTTTCCTAACACTGATCAGCTCTCTACTACATTTGACGTTCAAGGTCCTGTAGGATAAGAAAGATTTCGAGGGACTTTTCCTCCAGAAAGCAGTCTGGGAGTTGAGTTTCAAGCTTTTATGAGGTAGACTGAGTTGGGTTCAAGATAATAATTAGAAATCCTGGTGCAAACAGTAGTTCACGTCGTATTCCATTTTCATTTAAATCACAACAGCCTTTGCTTTCCAGGCTATTCTTCCTGAAAACGCATTTCAACTCTTGACTTCCAATTGCTTTGAGTAGGAAGCTCACACACCCATGGGAATCTCACTGCATAAACAACAGGGTTTCTTGTTGTTGTTGAAAATTGCTTTAAAGGCTATATAAGCTTCCAACCTGCCTGTTTTTGAAGCTTAAGTTCATGTCTACGTGAGGCTGTTTTTTTCAGAGCTCCATAATTCTAACAGACAGTGGTGAGAAATTTTGAAACATGCATTTATATTATATTAGTTCCTTCTATCCTTTCCCTCATTAACTCAGCCTCTTGGGATCTCAAGCTATGGATCTTTACCATTTCTTTCTCTCTGTCCTTTCCCTCCTTCCTCCCTCTATTCTCTTTCCTTCTTCCCTGCATCTTCATACTCTCCTCTCTTTCTTTCTTTCTTGAGCACTGGCTTCTGTCTCTGGGCACAGCCTTCGTTCAGCCAGGTTATATAACACCAGGCAGCCTGCTCTCTGCCCCTCCATGAAACACCATCCAACTATGTTTTCCCTCCAATTTAACTCTTCAAAAGTGGCAGGGCTCAGGGAGAGTGGGAGAGCCAGGAATGAGGGAAGATGGAGACAAAAGAACTTGCTTGGCAGAGTCACAGGCACCCCAACAGTAAATCTCACCAAAGCCCTTTTCAAATCTGGAATGATTTTCATGCAGCTGAAGAAGGTCGGCTGTTGAGCTGTTCCTTCAGCCTTCCTTGATCCTCTCTCCTCTCACCCCACCTCCTGCCCCCACCTCTCTTCCCCACTGAGCAGAGAAACAGTGCACACAGTCACTTAAAAGAAGGAAATGGATAAAGTAAGAAAGGAGCTGAAAACCTAAGGGAAAACAATACCTCGTCTTGCAATCTGGGAGTCAGGTATGGAACCCAGAAGCTCTGTGGTTAATATCCTTCCCGCCTTGCAAACCCTTTGTCTTCCTGAGCCCTTGGGCACTGGCCCACTCAACACTAGGGCTGGGAATTCTGTTATCCCTGGTCCACCCTCAGCCCCAGCGGATTCCACCTACATTCCTTTATTGCCCTTGCGGGGACAGGGAGGCAGGGCAGACCCTGGGGACTGTCAGACACACAACACCGCTCTCTGCCACCACAGCTGGGATGTGAGCCCCTTCGTTTTGAAGTCTGCCCAAAGTCACAGAGTTGAAATGCCTGAATTTAATACCACTTCCCTCACCACACTCTCAGCCAAATGTCCTTGGCTTTTCAATAGACCTAACCTCTTGGCACTACTGAGTCTTGATGTTTTGCATTCTTTTTTTCTTACATATTTAACCCTCAACTCGCCCTTCTCTGACTAAAGCTTTGTCAATTACACCAATGCCTTCCTTCCTGGGAAGAGATCCTGCCTTCTTCCCTCTCTTCCATCATCTTTTCTTTCTTTAGCTGTTTGGGGAGGGGGAGAGAAAGCAATGGAGGAACCCTTGGAAACTGTGCCCAGGGACATGTCACTCAGGAGCATTTCCAATGTGGATGGGGATATTCGGGGAGGTGGCACAGGGGATGGCTTAGCCACTCTGCCCAGGGAACAGAATTCTCTTTCCCTACCACGCCCCAACTCCTTTTTGCTATATTTGTTGAAGTAGCCTCAGAAAGCTACAATCTGATCCTTGTCTCCAGGCTTGTCTCAGGCTCTGGCACGGAGCACAGTCTTCAAGTGCTGCCCCTTGAGTAGCAAAATGGGCTTATTGTCGAGTTGTCCCCTTGTGCCCTAATGAATGCCCTTCTGGAGACCTTTTCTTGGCCAGTGTCTACTGTGGCCAAGTCCCTTCGTTTACTGCCAGCTAGGACTGGTGTTAATTTTTAAAGTTTAGATGCTTGTCATAGCTTTGCCTCCACCCTAACCAGCCTGGGTTTCTTTCTCCTAAGAAGTCCAGTGGACTTGCCAAAGGGCACAGTCTCAGTGAAGACTCACACACACACCCTAGTTGTTCGCACATAGAGTGTATATCTCAATGAAGACAGCAAATCAATTACTCTAAGTGAACCAGCAAATGGGATTTTACATATCTAGGTATTTTTCCCAAAACTAGCCTGTTGTGAAATCATAGAATCAGTCCAATCATGCTTTGGGTCTTTTTGGTTCGCCTATTTTGGTTTTGTCCTTATAAAGTGGAGTTTACTCTTAAACCACAAGTTAATCTTTCTCGATCTCCATGTATATTGAGCAAGAAGGCCTCCGATAGAGTTTCTCTGCAATGAGCAAGTTACATTTCGTACTTTATGCATACTATCAATAGTGATTATTACCGTGCTTATTGTTTAGTTGCTAAGTCATGTCTGACTCTAAGAACCTATGGACTATAGCCCATCAGGCTCCTCTTTCCATAGGATTTCTCAGCAAAGAATACTGGCGTGGGTTGCCATTTCCTTCTCTAGGGGATCTTCCTGACCCAGAGATTGAACTCACATCTCATGCATTGCAGGCAGATTCTTTACTGCTGAGCCACCAGGGAAGCCCAAGAAATTTCTATACATCATCCATAAGGCTGAGAAGAGTTGGGCACCACTGAGCAACTGAGCACATACGATGCACCATGCCACACACTGAGGAATTTGTACACATTATCTTATTTAATCTCCAAATAATCCCATAAAGCTGGGACTCTACTACTTAGTTTTATAGATGTGGAAAGTGAGGCCCACTTATGTAATGGCTATAGCTGTTCACCTGTAACTTCAACCATCTTGTGAGATGTAAAACATTCCCTTCCTTACCCTTCCATCCACCACAGGGCATATATCATCATCTCTTCACATGGTGGATGCCACATTAAGAGCTGTGAGTCTCCATTTCCAAAGAGAAAAAAATTTAAACCAAAGACCAAGAGACAACCAAGGCAGATTGTACTATGGTTCCTTCCAAACTGATTGCTTTAGATCCGCACAAACTACTCCCAGACTTGAGCAGAGCGGTAGTCATTCTGCAAGAAGCTGACAGTGAATTTTGTGGTGTCTCACATCTTACGTCTCAGCTCTACAACCGGGGCTTCCAAACTAAGGGCTATGAACTATAAAAGCAGACATTAATATCCTCTGTCAGATAAAAACATTGCCTTTCTCATGGCTCAAAGTATGAACTTCAAGTCTATGTGAGAAAGAAGTACCTGAATGGGTTTATTATATCTGCAGGAGTCATCAAGCCAAGCAAATTCTGGGTGTTTACTTTGGTCCAGGGCCCAGCACACCAGTTCCTGATTAGATAGCTACTTATGCCTAGAAGGTTCCCTGGTGGCTCAGACGGTAAAGTGTCTGTCTACAATGTGGGAGACCTGGGTTCGATCCCTGGGTCGGGAAGATCCCCTGGAGAAGGAAATGGCAATCCATTCCAGTACTATTGCCTGGAAAATCCCATGGACAGAGGAGCCTGGTAGTCTACAGTCCATGGGGTCGCAAAGAGTCGGACACGACTGAGCAACTTCACTTTCACTTTATGCCTGGAAAATCAGAATTAATTAAGTCTACCTTAATGCCAACGAAGGCCCTTGGCATTAAGGACCTTCATATGCTTGAAGTTCCTCTCCCTTCCCATCCCTCCCTTCATTGATTAGAACAAAATGACTAAAAAAGAAAATTACACATCAGTATCACTGATGAACATAGATGCAAAAATACTCAACAAAAATACTAGCAAACCAACCCAACAACACATTAAAAGGTTCATACACCATGATCAAGTGGGATTTATCGCAGGGATACTTCAATATCTGCAAATCAATCAGTGTGACACACCACGTTAACAAACTGAAGAATAAAAACCATATGATAAATAGATGAAGAAAAAGATTTTGACAAAATTCAATGCCCATTTATGATTTAAAAGAAAAGCTCTCTAGAAGTCAGCATAGAGGGAACTGAACATAATAAAGGCTGTATATGACAAATCCACAGCTAACATCATTCTCAATGGTGAAAAACTGAAAGTGTTCCAAGATCAGCAACAAAACAAGAATGCCTACTCTCACCACTTTTATTCAACATAGTTTTGGAAGTCCTATCTGTAGCAATCAGAGAAAGAAAAGAGATCAAAGGAGTCTAAATTGGAAAAGAAGTAAAACTGTCACGGTTTGCAGATGACATGATATAATACATAGAAAGTCTTACAGGATGCTACCAGAAACCTACTAGATCTCATCAATGAATTTGGTAAATTTGCAAGATACAAAATTAACACACAGAAATTTCTTGCATTCCTATACACTAACAACAAAAATAAGAAAGAAATTAAGGAAACAATCCTATTTACCATCACATCAAAAAGAATAAAATACCTAGGAATCAACCTACTTAAGGAGGAAAAGATCTGTACCCTGAAAACTACAACATGCTGATGAAAGAAATCGAAGATGACACAAACAGATGAAAAGATGCACCATGTTCTTAGATCAGAAGAATCAAGTGTCAAAATGACTACCAAAGGCAATCTGCACATTCAGTGCAATCCCTATTAAATCAACAAGGACATTTTTCACAGAACTAGAGAAAAAAAAAAAGTTTTTAATTTTTATGGAAAGACAAAACCTTGAATAGCCAAAGAAATTCTGAGAAAAAAAAAACAAAGCTGGAAGAATCAGGCTCCCTGATCTCAGACTAAGTTACTACAAAGCTATAGTAATCAAAAGAGTATGGTTCTGGTGCAAAAACAGAAATATAGATGGATGTAACAGGATAGAAAGCCCAGAAATAAACTCATACACCTATGGTCCATTAACCTAGGACAAAAGAAGCAAGAATACATAATGGAGAAAAGACAATCGCTTCAATAAGTGGTGCTGGGGAAACTGGAAGCTACATGTAAATAAAATGAAATTAGAACACTTGCTAACACTATACACAAAAATAAACTCAAAATGGATCAAAGACCTAAATGTAAAGCAGACACTATAAAACTTAGGGGAAAACATAGGCAGAACATTCTGACATAAATTGCAGTAAGAAAGAGCTGTTGTAAGCATAGCATAAGCATGTAAGGGCTGATCCACCTCCTAGAGTAATGAAAATAAAATCAAAGACACTTAAACTTAAAAGCTTTTGCACAGCAAAGGAAATCACAAGCAAAACAAGAAGACAACCCACAGAATGGGAAAAAATATTTGCAAACAAAGCAACTGACAATGGATCGATCTCCAAAATATACAAAGAGCTCATGCAGCTCTATGTCACATAAATAAATAAAATCCAATCCAAAAAGTGGGAAGAAAATCTAAAAAGACATTTCTCCAAAGAGGACATATAGATGGCCAAAAATCACATGGAAAGATGCTCAATATCACTAATTATCAGGGAAATGCACATCAGAACTACAGTGAGGTATCACCTCACATGGGTCAGAATGGTCATCATCAAAAAGTCTACAAACAATAAGTGCTGGAGAGGGTGTGCAGAAAAGGGAGCCCTCCTTTACTGTTGGTGGGAATGTAAATTGGTACAACCACTATGGAGAATAGTATGGAGGCTCCTTAAAAAACTAAGAATAGAACTACCGTTTGATCCAGCAATCCCACTCCTGGGCATAGATCCAGAGAAAATCATAATTTGAAAATACATGCTCCCCAATATTCATTGCAGCACTGTTTACAATAGGCAAGACATGGAAGAAACCTAAATCCCCATCGACAGAAGGATGGATAAAGAAGATGTGGTACATATATACAATGGAATATTATTCAGCAATAAAAAATAATGAAATCATGCAATTTGTAGCAACATGGATGGACCTAGAGATTATCATACTAAGTGAAATCAGACATAAAAAGACAAATATCATATGAAATCACTCATATGCAGAATCTAATTTTTTAAATGATGCAAATAAATTTATTTACTAAACAAAAACAGACTCACAGATTTCTAAAACAAACTTATGATTACCAAAGGGGAAAAATGGGGGAAGGAGTAAATTAAGAGCCTGGGATTAACATATATATACACTACTATATAAAAAATAGATAACCAACGAGGACCTACTGTATAGCATAGGGAACTCTACTCAATATTCTGTAATAACATATATGGGTAAAGAATCTGAAAAAGAATGAATATATGTGTATGTATAACTAAATCACTTTGCTGTATACCTTTAGCTAACACAACATTATAAATCAACTATACTACAATTTAAAAAAGAATAATATGACCAAAGAAAACACAGGGTCTAGCCAATGTCCAGCACTTCAGAATTGAGTGGAGATTGTGAAATTGTCATCTTTATATTTTACCAGTTTATTGGAAATCATTAGTGTATTCCTAAATTACATCTCAGATTTCCCCTTGGCTCCATTTCCAACTCAGACTCAAAGGTAGCCCCACCCCTAGTTCTCTAGAAAAGGTGAAGGTACTTGCTTCAACCCATAGATAATAATTAATTTGGTTTCACCCCTAGATGTAGAATTTATCACCAGCTGAATATCTCCAGTGCAATCTATTGTCAGAGTCTACCAAATGCCAGAGTTGGATGCTGAGAACCAAAAAGGGCAGAGGAAAGAGGAAAGGCATCTCTGGGGGAAACTCAGTTATTCTGAGATTCTTCTAAGAGATAGTCAATACCAATAGTGCCCTTTACTGGAACAAGAACCAGAAGACACCAGAAGATGAGGGGGTCCTAACACACAGGAGGCTTCAAGACTAAGATAGTGGCCTGAGCCTATGCTCAGGATAGGATAAGTAGGATGCACCCCCATAAAAAAAAACACAGGACACAATGAAATCATGACTTAAATAAATTACAAATTATATGCATAAGTTGTCTCTCTCTGTCTACCCAGAGATGAAATCAGACCATGAGCTAAAGCATGGAGCCAGAGAGCATGTCATTTCATCACCTTGGCATACTTTCTAGACTCTTCAGTTTGAACAACTCATATAAGTTTACTACAGGGAAGAAAATAAAATATTTCCCTTAAAGAGGTGACTCTTTAGATTCACTGTCCTCCAGAGCATTCTTCTAATAAGGTTGTGGTCACACTATACTGTGTCATTCTCTGGCCTCACCTCTCCAAACTCTGGGTTGGTTTGTTTTGTTTTGTTTTGTTTTTCCATATTCACATGGAATCTCTACCATCCTTCCTTGCAACTGCTATTTATTCTGAACTCTGTGCTCCAGAAAACTGACATTTGGGATGCAAAGTGATCTGGACCTTCCTAATGTGTTAGTCTCCATTCAATCCCAGTTAGGTGGTCTGGACCTGGCCCCTATCCCTATTGCTGGCCTGCTCACCTGATCAATGGCAAAGAGGAAGACAGGATAAGTAGGTCTCAAAATGGAATCTCAAGGGAAAGATGCAATGACCTTGATAAGATGGCCACATAAATAAGAAAAGAAGCCAAAACAGGAGCTGTGATGCAAACCTACAAAAAATGATATCAAAGGCTGAGCAGAGAGGAATCAACAGGCATTGAGACACACATGTGGAGGAGACCTTCAAAATCCCTACTCCAGCCATGCTGGTCACTTTTACTTCCAATGAAGCACCAAGGAGACCTTTTAAAAGACCAAAACTGGAGTATGAGAACCCTGGTTAGGAAATCATGATGATTCCCATCATGGTCTCTTGCCAACTAGGTGATCTTGTAATTTGTGGAGTTACAGGTTCCTATCTGTAAAATGGGGATAACCCTACCAACCTCACAGGAATATTTCAAGATTTAAATGAGATCATGACATGAGCACTGCTACAGTACCTACGATATGCCAGACGTCAATAAGCATCGTTTATGATGTAACGTGCCCAAGGTCACGTGGCTAGGAAGTTGTAACTTGTGGTAACTTGAAGCCAGGAAGGGTGGTTCCAGTCTGAGTTCATATCTACCATGCCTCTTGATAGAATGCCCATAAACCACTCAACCCAGTGCCCGGGTGTTATCATCATGTTGTACATGTCAGCTATCATTTTATTATTATTTTTCTTAGGGCATAAGAAAAACCTTCTTGTCAGTAGAGACGGGGGGAGAAACTGGAGACTCTGAAATGCAATATCTGGAGCTCTGCATGCCAGAAGTGTTGTTTGGGAAAGAATTCAGAAAGGTCTCAAAGAAACGTGATGGAGCTGTTCCCTGGAGCTGTGTCTAGCTCACACAGGTGTTCCTGGGTTAGCACCATCGTCTCTTCTGTTTTCTAAGACTGACACAGAGCTCCACGTCTAGTGGGGAATTGTAGATGACACCTCTCATTTTATACAGAAGTAAATTGAAATCTAAGTTACAGTATTTTATTATAGAAGCTTTACAAATTAGCAACAGAGCTGATACTTGAATAAGTCTCCTGATGCCCAGGATAAAGCCTTGTCTCTTAAACCTAGAGCCAATATACAGCAGCTTTTCCAGATTTCAAAATGCCTTGTCCATCGTGTGTGTAAGTGCTGTCCTCTTGGCTAAATAAGCGATTCAATTATTGATTTGGAAAATAACGATTACGACAATGATTCATCACAGGGAAGACAGTTATACAACCTCTCTCTCCATTTCCTTCTAATGGCCTGTGGGACTGTGGGGTAGTGGTGCCGGGGCTAGGGGCGGGGGGGGGGGGGGGTGGAGGTTGGTGCTTAAAATCAAAAGGTCCCTAATTACCTACCACAGTCCTCTGGGTCTTCGATGGTCCTGAGGTTTGAGGACCTGTTTGCCAATGTGGAGACCCAAAAAGCTGATGCTGAATTAGGTCACTCAAGTGCTTCAGAGAGGACGTGAAACACTGAAATTAGGGACCTTCTCCCACTCCCTGCAAAAGATCCTTTGCCTTTAAGGGCTCCTTTTAACAGCCAGCGAGTTTTCTCTGATCCTCCTTAATAAAGTGCCCCAGCAGCAGCGCTCCCCTTCCTTATTTGAGGTCTGTGCAGTCTCATTAAATTTGATGTGTCGCAGAGGGCTTGGTTACGTGAAAGGGAGGCAGGGGGGACAGAGCTGGAGGCTGCCAGCTCTCCTAAGGAAACGTAATTCATCACGGCTTCTCAAAATGGACGCCCCTCTGGCTTCCTGCTCCATTGATTTCTCCCCCTTTGCAAGTAACAAGTGAAGGGCCAGCTCAGCCTGCAGATTTAACCCTTATTAACAGCCATTTAAATTAGAGATGCGGTTTGATGGAGAGACAGGAGCCTTCCTAGATTCCCCCCTCAAAGGAAACGTAGAAGAGATGATTAAAGATGAAAGCACACTAGGCTGGCTATGTGGCATCTATCCCCATCTGAGGAAGGGCTAGCACCTCTATTAAGTAGTTTATCCAAATAATGTGCACCTACTTTTCCCTGATTAAATATTCATGGCCCACTCCTTCCTCCCCCGCCCCTTTGAAAGAGTAATGGAGGAAGGAGAATTTGCTGTTCTACACGAAGTGATGAACAGGAGGACAATGGCAGACCACCAGCCTGCTAGACCACTGCCTTCTCGACAGGACCGATCCAGAACATCTAGGATGACCTGCCTGGCTGTAGGCTTCCCTAAGACCTCAGAGAGAAAAGAGAGATGCTCTGGTGCTTCTGCATGGCTGGACCTGAAGGAAACCCACCTGGTCTGGGAACAGAGCTTGCAGAAAAGAGACCAGACTGACTCATCATGCAAATACCAGCTTCATCTCCATCTGTGGGGACCAGTGTGTGCAGGGACCACAAGCTAACCAGGGAGCAAAACTGAAAGGTCAAGGTGCAAGAGCAACACTTTGATAAAGGGAGGATTTCCATGGTGGGGACAAAGTGTCCCTCAAGCAGCAAAGCCCACTTTTTTTCAGATTTGTGCTTCTCCACCTCCACTAACAACCCTCATCTTCCCTTTAAACATAAAGAAAATAATCCCCCTGAATTGGGGTCATATCCTTTGGAAAACACAGCCACACTTACACTGCTGTAAAAACGAAAAGCATCAAGGTACCTCTCTCGTGCTCGCACTGTATGTTTTCCTGACTTGGAGCGTCTGACTCAAGGACTCTAAGGAGGAACGTTCTGGGACAGAAACAAAATAACACAGGCCCCACTACACTGACTGCGCTAGTATTGTATTAAGTCAACGATGATATCAGCTCTCCATTTTTATTTTACTTTCAACAGAAGTATGTGGATTTTTCTGGAGTCTAAATTTTACAAAGGCAACTCATAGTGCAAGAACCTTAGTACACCCGAGTTTCAACTCGACCAAAAGAATTCTCCCTACCCTACCCCCCAAGTCTCAAAGTAGGACAGAAATACATAGAACTGGTGGCAGTATCCCTCCACATCCCCCTCAATTCACTTTGGTGAGTTTTCCGCAGGTTTTTCTGGAAGACTCAAAGTACACACCAAGTCCTGTTATAAACAGGGTTTTCTTCAAACTGTTTTGAAACCAAGTTTCAAAATAATCACAGTGTCAGAGAAAGTTATTGCCAGCTTGCTCTCACCATTACGTGGGGAACATCGGAAATATAGGTTTTCCGTGTTGTTTTTTTTTTTTTTTTTAAACTAATTGACACCATCACCAGGGAGCTGAGCCAAGATGAAGCCCTGGGAAAACAAAGTATAAATTTCCAATGTATGTCCAGTCCAGGGGCAGATGGAGGGAGGGGCACACTGTATGAGCTGCCAAGAACGTTCAGGTTCAGAACGAGTGTCCAAGCAAGACGCAGACTTGGCAAGAGCCTTTTCCTCTTAATTTCATACTCTCGAGTGTGTGCAGGGAAATGTAAGTTCCCCCTCTTTTTATTTTTACTGAGACGCTTTCCCTTTCTAGAACATCCAACCTTGCTTTACAAGCACGTACCACATGAACAAGGCACTAATCATGTTGAGGAAAACTTCCTGCCAAGGAAATTACTCCCACAGCAGTAAGAAGTTGTGTGTTGTGAGGTGGGCACTTTATGAGGTCTTTTGCTCCTCTACAGACTGCACTCCCACAGTGAAATACTTCTCTGATCCCTGAAAATGAAAATGTACAGAATGATAAAAGAGGGTACTAGGGAAGGAAAGAAAAAAAACTGATATTGCTAAGCACTTAGTATGGCCCAGAAAGTGCTTAAGAAATATACATGTCTTGTTCATTTCATCTTTGCAACAGTACTATGTCATCAGTTATTATTACTTTTTTTTTTCCACATAAAGATGAAGACCCTGAGGACCAGATGGGTTGGGTAAACTTCTCCAACGTTAAAGTGGCTGAGTGAGGACTAGGATCACAACATATCTAATTTTGAAGCAACTTTTTTTTTCACTATACGATACTGTTGCTAACAGCAAGGGTCTTCAAAACCACAGAAGCAAAGGTTACAGAAGTCACTGAATAGTGAGAACAAGAAACTTGATCCTTGGCTCAGACTTACTTCTGAAGACAGCAGAGTGGCCAACGCTGTGTTTACTTTAAAATGTTTGTTTGTTCCATTACTTCTAAAATGAGTCTCAGTTCAGTCGCTCAGTCGTGTCCGACTCTTGCAACCCCATGAATTGCAGCACGCCAGGCCTCCCTGTCCAACACCAACTCCCGGAGTTCACTCAGACTCAACGTCCATTGAGTCAGTGATGCCATCCAGCCTTCTCATCCTCTGTCGTCCCCTTCTCCTCCAGCCCCTAATCCATCCCAGCATCAGAGTCTTTTCCAAGGAGTCAACTCTTCGCATGAGGTGGCCAAAGTACTGGAGTTTCAGCTTCAGCATCATTCCTTCCAAAGAAATCCCAAGGCTGATCTCATTCAGAATGGACTGGTTGGATCTCCTTGCAGTCCAAGGGATTCTCAAGAGTCTTCTCCAACACCACAGTTCAAAAGCATCAATTCTTTGGCACTCAGCTTTCTTCACAGTCCAACTCTCACATCCATACATGACCACTGGAAAAACCATTGCCTTGACTAGACGGACCTTTGTTGGCAAAGTAATGTCTCTGCTTTTTAATATGCTATCTAGGTTGGTTATAACTTTTCTTCCAAGGAGTAAGCATCTTTTAATTTCATGTCTGCAGTCACCATCTGCAGTGATTTTGGAGCTCCAAAAAAAAAAGCCTGACACTGTTTCCACTGTTTCCCCATCTATTTCCCATGAAGTGATGCCATGATGCCATGACCAGATGCCATGATCTTAGTTTTCTGAATGTTGAGTTTTAAGCCAACTTTTTCACTCTCCTCTTTCACTTTCATCAAGAGGCTTTTTAGTTCCTTTTAACTTTCTGCCATAAGGGTGGTGTCATCTGCATATCTGAGGTGATTGATATTTCATCCAGCAGTCTTGATTCCCGCTTGTGCTTCTTCCAGCCCAGCGTTTCTCATGATGTACTCTGCGTATAAGTTAAATAAACAGAGTGACAATATACAGCCTTGACGAACTCCTTTTGCTATTTGGAACCAGTCTGTTGTTCCATGTCCAGTTCTAATGGTTGCTTCCTGACCTGCATACAAATTTCTCAACAGGCAGGTCAGGTGGTCTGGGATTCCCATCTCTTTCAGAATTTTCCACAGTCTACTGTGATCCACACAGTCAAAGGCTTTGGCATAGTCAATAAAGCAGAAATAGATGTTTTTCTGGAACTCTCTTGCTTTTTCCATGATCCAGCGGATGTTGGCAATTTGGTCTCTGGTTCCTCTGCCTTTTCTAAAACCAGCTTGAACATCAGGAAGTTCACGGTTCACGTATTACTGAAGCCTGGCTTGGAGAATTTTAAGCATTATTTGCTAGCATGTGAGATGAGTGCAATTGTGCGGTAGTTTGAGCATCCTTTGGCATTGCCTTTCTTTGGGATTGGAATGAAAACGGACCTTTTCCAGTCCTGTGGCCACTGCTGAGTTTTCCAAATTTGCTGGCATATTGAGTTGCAGCACTTTCACAGCATCATCTTTAAGGATTTGCAACAGCTCAACTAGGATTCCATCACCTCCACTAGCTTTGTTAGTCTAGCACCCTCATGTTATAACTCTTAATTCAATGCCATACACAGTCAGACACAAGCCATACAGGGCACCACTGATGACAGTAAAGGGGATCAATTATATGGGCAAATTATTTCAACCAAAATTGACTTGTGCTCACTATACTACAAAGATCTTAGGGTTAAAAAAATCCATACAGGCATAGCCCCAGCATGGCCTCCTATCTCCACTCATGATACCTTCTGCCTGCCTTCTGCCCAATAACATTATTGTCATCCGAAGCTAAGAAATCAAGGCAAAGACAGACATAAACAGATATTCACATAACACAGTAGAGAGGTGCTTTGAATTCCCAAAGTGGAGGCAGACTATCTAGTCTGCCCTCTCCTTCCCTTAGTCATGAACACAAGTCCCAAATCTTTCCCTAGCCCCAAACTCAATCTAAGTTTAGCTCCCGTCTCCCTGATGCTAGTCTAAGCACAGAGCCCACCCACCTTGCTTCCTTCACCTGCTTTCCCTTTCAGTCACCCCCACCTTACAGCTCAATCACTTTTTATCCACCCACATAGTCCATACCATCTTTTCAACCGGTCTCTTCTTTGGCTTCCTGTGGAATCCCGCTTAAAGAGCAAATTTCTTCATGGCTGCAGATCCTTGCCCCAGTGATGGAAAGGGCAGACCCTTTCCATCTCACTGTCAAATGGAAATGTGGCTTTCCTTTCATTGTAAATAGCCCTCAACCCTGTTTCCCAAAGCTGTTTTCTCTACCCTGACCCCAACTCAGAGACAGTAACACTTGCTTTCAACCTACCTTGCAGGGTGTTGTCCTGCAGCCATCACCCAAAGAGCCCTTCTCCTTTGCAACTCTCTTCCCTCACTCCTCAATGTACCCTTCTAACCCTTAGCCTAGAGCACATGTTCACCCAAGACTCCATGAGCACACTGTGCTTTTATTGATGACTGATGACCTAAGCCTCTCATGATCCTAACCTTCTCAATGTCAATGACTTTTACCTCCTTTCTGTTTCTCACCCCACCCCACCCCCCACGCCAAAAAAAAAGCAGTGGATCTCAAAGCTTGGTTCTTGGACCACTAGCATCAATATCACCTGAAACTTGTTAGCAAGAAAAATTTCAGGCTTTCCTGTTGGCTCAGTGGTAAAGAATCTGCCTGCCAATGAAGAAGATTCTGGTTGGAACCTTGATCCGGGAGGATCCAGCAGGCCGCAGAGCAGTTAAGCCCGAAAGCCACAACTGCTGAGCCTGCGTGCTCCACAGCAAGAGAAGCCCCCACAGTGAGAGTCCCATGCCCTGCAACAAACAGTAGCCTCTGCCTGCAACTACAGAAAAGCCGGCACAGCAATGAAGACAGCACAGCCCAAAATAATTTTTTTTAAAAAATACAAATCTCAGGTCCAGCCTAGACCTATTGATTTAGAGTCTTAGGGGGGCAGGGATAGCAACCTGTGCTTTAACAAGCCCTCCAGGTGATTCTGATGTGCAAATTTTGAAAACCCCTAATGCAGAGGTTGACCTCACTGTAGGTCATCCCCTCAGCTGGCGCTTTTTGACTCTTAAGAGCTCTGCTTCACCCACTTGTCATCATGTTTCCTATTCTCTCAACCTTGCTAATCTAATATTTGCCAACATCTGTAGGTCTAGAGCCTTTTCTGGCCTCACCTTTACCTGGTGTGAACTCTGATCAGCATTTCCCTGATGCCTCTAACCTTACAATAGCTACTTAACTGGTATCCCCTACCCCTTGGACTTTTGGCACAAGCTGTGAAATTGTGCTGAATCCAAGCTAGCCCCCTTACCTGGCTGCTGCTGCTGGTTTATAACAAGAGGATTCATTTCTTTTGAATGTGTTAATTTTTTCTTTGCAGTATTTCTAACATGTATCCCCTTTCTTTAATACTGGCATTTCCACATCATCTTTTACACTTTCAACTAATGGTTTTGGTTCTTCCTAAAAAAAAGTTGGGGTTTCACCAGTGGCTCAATGGTAAAGAATCCACCAGCAATGCAGGAGCCACAAGAGACATGGGTTTGATCCCTGGATCAGGAAGATCCCCCAGAGTAGGGCATGGCAACCCACTCCAACATTCTTGCCTGGAAAATCCCCATGGACAGAGGAGCCCAGGAGGCTACAGTCCATAGGGTCACAAAGAGTCAGACATGACTGAAGTGACTTAGCACACATGCATTCAAGAAAAATTCACCCACCCAGTTTTCCTCAAATTCCACCCATTGCTCTCCAAATCATCTTGATAGCTGTTCCTGCAGACTTCTGAAGAAGCAGTCTCCTTCTGCAGTCTCTGAAGAAGCAGCCTCCTCCTCTCTTATGCTCTGAATCTTCTGCCTCATGATTCCACCAGAACCTTGCTCCTCGAGGAATGCCAGAGGAATGCAGGGCCTCCGAGAAGGGAAGTTCAAGACCATGTCTCGCCAGAGGGCAGAGGGGGTTGTCAATGATTAATAGTGTCATGTGCCAGAAATAGATCCAAGATAACGAAACTAGAGAAAGGTTGTTTTGTTTGGGCCATTACTAGATAACTGGTTTCAGAATTGCTATTTTAGTAGAGAGGTAAGGACAGAAGACAGATTGCGGGAGGTTAATTAAGAGAACCAAGTGAGGGTGCATATGGCCCAGCATTAGGGGAAATTTAGCTATGCAGCAAAAATTGAAAGTTGAAATGTAGCTTTCATGAGGACTGCATGCACAGTCTTCTCTCTGCCATTAGTGAGATCTGTTTGTACTGTGCCGCGGAAAAGCAGCCAGTCGAGAGGGACAGAATAAAGACACTGAGACGGGATAATAAAGGAGGAAGGGCCTACCAGGGACCCAAAAACAGGGAATAGAGAGCAAAACTCAGAGAAGGCAATGGCAACCGACTCCAGTGTGCTTGCCTGGAGAATCCCAGGGACGGTGGAGCCTGGTGGGCTGCCGTCTATGGGGTCGCACAGGGTCGGACATGACTGAAGCGACTTAGCAGCAGCAGCAGAGAGCAAAACTGGAGTCTATTCATCAGGATTCTTGGTTCCAAATGACAGTATATCTCCATCAACTAACTTGGGCCAAAACAGAAATAGACTGGCTTTCATGATTAGCAAGAGGAAAAGTATAAAAGAAGACCCTGTACCAAGGGAGCTGATGTTTCCAGGACCTCTGTCTCATCTTGGGTGCACTGCGTGTGTATTCCTTACTGTCTCCCATGAAGACAAGCACTCATGGGAAGATGGCTAGGCTCATCCCTGGGCTGCTCTTGGCATTTATGTTTCCCACTTTTCCACCAGAAAAGAGAGCATTTCTCCTCAGCTCCAGTCAAATGCCATAGAAACTCTGATGGGGCTGATCTAAGTTCCATGCCCATTCCTATGGTCAGGGAAAGAGGGAGAAGACAGAGTGTTAGGGGTCATAATCCTCACTGCAAACATATGCAAGGAAGAGAAGGAACTCTTCTTCACTCTCCCACACAAGGTATGATTCCTTGATCTACAGACTAGGAAGAAATGAGCTATGGACAGACAGACACAACTAGTGTCAGGAACACAGGCATCTCTTCTGCCACCAGATTGGGTGTGAAGATATATATGTGTATGTTTATTATATATAAAGGAAATCTCTGATGGCTCAGCAGTAAAGAATCTGCCTGCAATGTAGGAGACATGGGTTTGATCCCTGGGTCAGAAAGATCCTCTGGAGGAAGAAATGGCCACTCACTCCAGTATTCTTGCCTGGGAAATTCCATGGACAGGGAAGCCTGGTGGGCTACAGTCCAAGGGGTTGCAAAGAGTTGGACATGACTGAGTGACTAAACCACCACGTATTACACACACACACACACACACACACACACACACGTGCAATGCATGTATACATATGTATAGTTTTACAGTTGCAGAAGTATATCCCAGGCCAGGTGCTCTGAAAGCAGATGCCGAGATTGTTTGGTTTGAAAGATGTTTATCAGGGATCCACACCTGTGAAAGGAAAGAAGAAACCATATTTTTCAGAGGGCAAGGTAAATCTGGAATGCAGACCTCCTTCCACCCAGAGGAGCACTCAAGAGTGAGTGTTGCTAGTCAGAGTGCTCTGGCATCAGTTAGAAAGAATTGATGTACTGGGGCTCTTATACCCCTGGGTCTCTCTGTCTTTAGATGAGTGCTGTCCCAGGGAAGGTATGATCTCAGCGGAGGTCACACTATAACTGAGGCAGGCCCAGAAGATGCTGACAGCTGAAAACAGCTCTCTGTATTCCCCATAACGGAGCAGTGAGTCCTTCCCTTAAAGAGGGAGCTCGATGGTGCATCTTCTTATGTACCATATGAGAGTGGAAGAATAGGGGAGTCTCAAGGCAATGAAACTCCTCTGAGTGATGCTATCATGGACGATACACGTATTGTACACTTGTCCAAACACATCGACGGTACAGCACCAAGCGTGAGCCCTGGTAAGAACTGTGGACTTTGGTTGGCAGCAATGAATCAGTGTAGGTTCATCAAGTGTAACGAATGCACTGCTCTGGCTGGGAGGCTATGCGTATGTGGGGCAGGACATGTATGGGGAATCTTTGTAATTTTCCTCTTCATTTTGCTGTGATCCTGAAATTACTCTTTAAAAAGTCTATAAATAATTGTTAAAGAATTTATAGGGGAAAAAAAAAAACTTATGTCAAATGCCCACAGAGCAGAGTGTGGTTCTTTTACTGTGTCAATGCTGGTATGAGAGTAGCAAGGCTAAGCAGACAGTATCTGGACTGAAGTTAGCCTCCAGGGATTTCATAAAAGGAATTCTGAATTTTAACATGGCTAGGTGTCATAAATTAAAAATGCAAGCAAATTTCTTCAGGTGCCTCTCAACAAGAGGTGGAGTCTATGCCCCCATCCCTGGAATCAAGGCTGGCCTATAATGTTTTGGTCTCTAGAATGTGTCAGAGGAGACACTGTGTTGTTTCCAGGTCTGGAGAAGAACTTGGTTCTGAGAGCCCTAAGGTGTCAAATGAGAAGTCCAATTACCTCAAGGGTAAGATCACACATACAAGGCTTTCCCAGTGCTGCAGTGGTAAAGAATCTGCCTGCAATGCAGGAGACATGGGTTTGATCCCTGGGTGGGAAAGATCCCCTGGAGAAGGAAATGGCAACCCACTCCAGGATTCTTGCCTGGAAAATACCATGGACAGAGGAACCTGTTGGACTATAGTCCATGAGGTCACAAAAGAGTCAGACACAACTGAGCAACTAAACAATAAAGATCACGTGGCTTGGAGGACATGGGGAATCTCTGAAAACCTGCGGAACAATAATGACAAGAAAAACACAAGCTATAAGTGACAAGGTCACCAGCAAGGACTCACTGAATTCAGATGGCCTGGATGTGTGCCAGTCTATGTCATCAGCATTTTGAGGCCCTCTTGTATGATGCTGTGCCACTGAGGAGCTGTGGTGGATACCACCGCAGGTCAAGGAATTAAGACATCAAATGTTAATGGGAGATGCAGGAACGAAGACCTGGATGTGGTAAAATGGTGAATGTGAAGGTGGAGAGTCTTGGCATCTAGATGAAAGTGAAGATCAGCATCTTAGGGAGTGGTTGTAAGTAAAAGAGTTAATTCATCACTCATTTATTCATTAATAAATACTTCCTAAGTCTCTACCATGTGCCAGGTATTACAAAGCTGCTTGGTGTCTCTACCTGCAAGTGAGCAAGAGCAGGAAGAGAAAATGAAATTAAGTCCACTTAAGAGAAGTAGAAACTTGTGAACAGTATGGTCCTGCACCATCTATGGGATTGAGTTATGTGTCCATTGCCAATAAGAAACAAGGATTTATCCATGATCCAGAAGGATACATGTACCTTAATATTCACTGCAGCACTGTTTACAATAGCCAAGACATGGAAGCAACCTAAATGTCCATCAACACAGGAATGGATAAAGAAGATGTGGTACATATCTATAATGGAATATTACTCAGCCATTAAAAAGAATGAAATAATGTCATTTGCAGCAACAGGATATACCTAGAGATTGCCATACTGAGAGAAGGAAGTCAGACAGAGAAGAAGAAATATCTCATGACATCCTTTATATGTGGAATCTAAAAAGAAATGATACAAATGAACTTACAAAACAGAGAGACTCACAGACTTAGAGAACAAACTTATGGTTGCCAGCAGAGAAGTATGAGGGGAAGGTATAGTTAGGGAGTTTGGGATGGACATGTACACACTGCTTTATTTAAAATAGATAATCAACAAGGACCTGCTGTATGGCACAGGGAACTCTGGTCAATGTTATGTGGCAGCCTGGATGCGAGGGGAGTTTGGGGGAGATGGATACATGTATGTCTGAGTCGCTTCACTGTTCACCTGAAACTATCACAACATTATTAATTAGCTATACCCCAATACAAAATAAAAAGTTTTTTTAAAAGGAATCATTTCCTAATTAAACACATTATAAAAAAAATGTGTATAAAGGCCCTGTTTGATTCCTAGTATAGTCTGGCCTCTGAAGTATACCATGTTCAGAAGAATTTTAAATAATTTTTTAATGGTCCAGGTCCTATACAGACCCTGTAGAAAACCTGAATCTGACCACTGCTATAAATCAAGAATGATTAACTTAACCTTTCTGTACTTCTGTGTAATTATCCATGGCAGATATGATCCTGACCACTCCTGTTCTGAGCACTTATTAATTCCACTTACTCAGTAAACATTTACTGAATCCCCCACTTTGTGCTTGATGCTGGGCTGGGCCCAGTAGAAACAATGGTCATTAACACAAGGTTGTTTATCTTCAAGAAAACCTGTGTTTCATATGTGAGATCAGCCCATAATCTATACCCACAATATAGCCAAGTATTAGGATTATGAAGACCTGCTATTCATAGTACATATTCAACTAGTCAGCCATACTATTATTTTTGGAGAGATTGAAGAGAAGTTACATTAATTTAATATGTACTAATTGCTTTTTATTTTATATAGATCATCTCATTTACTCCTCACAAGAGTTCTACAGAATAGATATCATTTGCCCAGGCCCTAAGGCTCAAAAAAGCTAGCTAGCTACTCAGGGGTAGATGTTTAGAAAGGCTACACTATGACCCAGCAATCCCACTACTGGGGATATACTCTGATAAAACCATAATTCAAAAAGACAAGGACTCCCAATATTCATTGCAGCACTATCTACAACAGCCAAGACATGGAAGTAACCTAAATGCCCACTGACAGATGAATGGTAAAAGAAGATGCTGTGAATATATGAAGATATGGTGTGTGTATGTGTATGTGTATACACATACACACACACACACACACACAGTGGAATGTTCAGTTCAGTCGCTCAGTCGTGTCCGACTCTTTGCGACCCCATGAATTGCAGCACGCCAGGCCTCCCTGTCCATCACCAACTCCCGGAGTTCACTCAAACTCATCTCCATCGAGTCAGTGATGCCACCCAGCCATCTCATCCTCTGTCATCCCCTTCTCCTCCTTCCCCCAATCCCTCTCAGCATCACTGTCTTTTCCAATGAGTCAACTCTTCGCATGAGGTGGCCAAAGTACTGGAGTTTCAGCTTCAGCATCATTCCTTCCAAAGAACACCCAGGGCTGATCTCCTTTAGGATGGACTGGTTGGATCTCCTTGCAGTCCAAGGGACTCTCAAGATTCTTCTAAAACACTAACACAAAATTATAAAGCAGTATAAATCAATAAAAAAAATTTTTTTTTCCTTTAAAAAAGGCTGAACTAAGATCTCTCTCCCCAAGACCCAGCTATTCTCCAATCGCCTGAAGCCTCCTGCGGTACTACCTTTATCCGTGTATGTCTATCTCTTAGATTGGGTTGTATTCATTTTAAGGGTGAGAATATTGCATAACTAATAACTTTCCTCCTATGCCAAATTATATATTTGCTGGTCAACAAACATACATTTCTTAACCAAAACATAGTACGAGTTTCACCAAAAGATGCTCCCTAGAAAAACATAACTGGCATTGAGTTATTACTTGTAAGAGAAAAAAAAAATGAATGAACGAGAGACTGTATGAATTAATAAATGAAGGCATGAATGAAGGCTGAACTTGCTTGCAGCTCAGGGCCCTTGCATCTGCTGGTCCCCAGTTGGGGATGGTTTTCCCTCACATTGCTCCATGACTTGCTTCCCCCACACTCTCTTCAGTTCTCAGCTCGAGTGTCACCTTATCAGCACCCCCTTCACTGGCCACCCTTTGTAAATAGCAACTGCCCCTCCAGCTGTCGTCTCCACATCCCTATCCACTCCCAGCTTTTTCGCAGCACTTACCACCCCCTGACATACGGTCTATCTGCCAGTTCCTCCATCCTGTCCCTCCGTGCGAGCACATATCCCACCTTAGCAAAGGCTTTTCCTGTCCTATGTGCTGATGTAGCCCTGGTGGTGTACGTGTTCATTTAATATCTGTTCCAGGAATGAACGTGACCCTAAACACAGTCTGAAGAGATCAAATTCTTTCCTTATCTTTTCTCTTGTTTTGCCTGGAAAATGAAATACTTTTATCAACACTTCAGGCAGTGCTGTGTTCCAAAAGTATCGTCTTCCTATAAAAAACGCTATGAGGTTGTCTTTTATGTCTTTGTTCTGTGAAGAGAGGATGGGGTTTTGTTGGGATATGTTGCTACTTTTCCCATCTGCAGAAGCTGGAGATAAAATAGCATGTCCAGTCTCTCCTCAGTAAGTTGAAAGGTTAAAAGAAGTGCTTTCTCTTCCCTAAGAGGAAAGTGTTTTGACTCTCTCCACTTCTACTTTCCTCCTCGCGACCACTCGATTTGGGTGGTGGTTTGGAAGTTAAATGAAGGATTGTTTTAGCCCTTGTAATATTGGAAGAGGGAAAAGAAACTCTGAAGGTTAATGTTGACCCAAGCAGGACAAAAGAGGAGCAAACAGCTCAATTCCAGTTTTCCCCGTCTCCTGCAGATAAATCACAATAAAAATTCTTTCACTATAAAAGAAGGCCCTTCACTATCTTATTCAGGCTTTTTTTTTTTTTTTTTTTGTCTTAGATAATTAGAGAAAGCACGCATTTCAAGATAGCGTTGAAACATAATGCTGTAATAATATTCATTGCAGTGGAATTTTACCTTATGATAATATTATCTAGTGGCAACCAATCTCATTCCCCAACTCTCTATGCCTCTAATTACTTGGAGAAATATGCTAACATTGTGATGTTTCAGGGTAGGTCCTATGTGACTAGGGTGCTAACAGACTTTAATGCAGAACCTTTGGGATTAAAATAAACCATGAGCTACTGAGCACATACTCAAAGCTGAAATAGTAATAACACTTTATGTGACATTTCACTTTCCTTGCTTTATTGTCACCACTCCCTGCATTAGAAAAAAGTCAGAATTGGAAATTTTCCCCAAATTGCAGGTGAGGTTCCAAGATCAACATCGTTTTATGGTCACACAGCTAGAGAGATACAGCCAAAACCCAACCTCTGGTCTTTGGGCTCCTGTGACCTCCTTGACTTGCTCTAAACAGCCCATGAAAAGGGAAACTGTGGCATGGACTGCAGACTCTCCCCTTTGGGATCTGATTGCTGGATCTCCAAGTCAATAACATATCACAATGTCGACTATATTGGAAAAAAGAAAAATTTGTGGAGACAATCGAAGATGAGAGTAAAAGTGGGAATTGTGACCCCTGTGACTTCTGGAGAGAAAGCCCTAAATCAGGGACTTCCCTGGTGGTTCAGTGGCTAAGTCGCCATGCTCCCAATGCAGAGGACCTGAGTTCGATCCCTGGTCAGGGAACTAGGTCCCACATGCCACAGCAAGAGTTCACATGCCACAACTAAAGATCTCACGTGCCACAGTTAAGACCCAACTTCTCGGGTGGCTCAGTGGTAAAGAATTCACCTGCCAAGCAGGAAACACAAGAGATGTGGGTTCGATCCCTTGGTCAGGAAGAGCCCCTGGAGTAAGAAATGGCAACTGACTCCAGTATTCTTGCCTGGGAAATCCCATGGACAGAGGAGCCTGGCAGGCTACAGTCCATGGAGTCACAAACAGTTGGACATGACTGGGCACCACCACCACAACCAAATAAATAAATAAATATAAGAAAATAACAAAAAGAAGAAAGAAAACCCTGAATCACATACTGAACAGAGAAAAGTACAAGTCCCCAAATGAGCTAGCTGCCAGAGGAGCTTGATTTCAGGACTAGCCAAGTATTTACTCTGAAACCCTCATGGATTTAGCAATAAATCATTGTTTCTCTTTTTAAATTTCTTTCTCTGCAAAGAGGAGTTATTTCCTTTATGATTAATAGTTCCCTGAAACTATTCATGTGGGTGCATTTCTTTATCGCCTCTCTCTTCTCTCGCTCTCCCTCCCCCCTCTCCTCCCCCCTCTCACCTCCTTTCTTCCTCCTTCCCCCCTACTTTGTTCTCTCTTTTTATCACAGCTTTTCAATCCTCAGTCTTGCAATGGGATATTACTTTCTATTACAGCATTAAAAATTACTATAAAATTGGCATCTTACAACACAAATATATCATTCCAAAGTTTCTACACATCAGAAGTCTGGGCAGAGCGTGGCTTCATTTCTTTGCACAGGGTCTCAGTGGGCTGAAATTGAGGTACCGCCTGGGGCTGCAGTTCTCTTGTGGGTCTTCTTCCAAGACCACTGGTTGTTGGAAGAATCCACGTCCTTGAGCCACTGGATGGAGGTGCTGCTTTTCCTGTTACCTGTCAGCCAAGGACTGCTCTCCCGGACAGCTTCTTGTCATCTGCCCTCATAAGCGATTCAGAACGCAATGCATGCACCCTTCCAGAGCAGCTGGAGTCTGTCTGTCTGACTTCCTTTTCTACAACTCTTTGCTTTTAAAGGGCCAGTGTGATGAGGTCAGACCATCCACTGTGCCATGCAGAATCACCTAGTCACTGGAGTATAATCTGTCCTAGTCCATGTTCCGACACTGATGCAGGGCATGCACGTGAGGGGCATAGGAAATCCTGGGACCTATCTGAGAACTCTGCCTACCACATTTGGCAGCTTTGTACTCCATGTGTGTGGCTATGTTGTATGCACAAAAGTTTTTTTCTGTCTGTCCAAGAGATGATTCTGCCCTCCAACTTAAACCACTTTTCATTGTTCTCTGAGATGCTGTGCTGTGCTGTGCTCAGTCCCTCAGTCATATCTGAGTGACCCCACAGGGTATAGCCCACCAGGTTCCCCTATCCACGGGATTTTCCAGGCAAGGATACTGGAGTGGGCTGCTATTTCCTATTCCAGGGTCTGAGAAGCCAGTTTCTTGAACCTCCTAACTCTCTGACCACCCCTCTATCAGCTGCTATGTTGGTTCCTCCACATCCTCCAGCATCTAAATGTTGAAGATGCCCAGCACTCTAACCTCACCTCTTTATCTAAAGCCTTCCCCAGAGAGCTCACCTTGCCCTAGAATTTGAAGTACCATCTCTATATGATGGCTCCCTAATTTATCCCCAAAGCTCAGACCTCTCACCTTGAATTCCTGACTCACATACCCAATTGCTTCCTTAACATCATCACTTCTGGTCCGATAGGAACATCCAACTTAACACTTCTAAAAATAAACTTGATTCTGACCTTCCTCAAAGTCTTTCTTTTCATGTCCTCCTTGATTTAATCAATGGCAACGCCACCATGTTTAACTCCCTTTTCTCTTACATACCCCCGAGTCAAAGTCCCTTGGCTCCACCTTTAAAATATGTACAGAATCTGACAGTTGCTTAACTCCACTGCTAACAAGGGCGTTCCTGGTGGCCCAGTGGTATAGAACCCACCTGCCAATATGGGAGACGTGGGTTCAATCCCTGGATCAGGAAGATCCCCTGGAAAAGGAAATGGTAACCCACTCCAGTATTCTTGAGAAATTCCAAGCCCAGAAGGAGCTTGGTGGGCTACAGTCTGTGGGGTCAAAAAAGAGTCAGACACGATTTAGTGACTAAACAAAACAGCAACTGCTAACAAGCTACGTTGCCTGGAGTTTTGCAATAGACACCTAACCACCCTATTTTTATCTTTATACTCCCCCCTTCAATCTCTGGGTTGGGAAGACCCCCTGCAGAAGGGAATGGCTATTCACTCCAGTATGCTTGTTTGTGAATCCCATGGACAGAGGAGCCTGGCTAACTAAAGTCCATAGAGTCGCAAAGGTTGGACACGACTGAGCAACTAACACTTCATTTCGCCTCCCTACTCCAATCTATTTACCACACAGTAGCTGAAGTGACTCCTTTAAATATCATGTCTGTCGTGCCATCTCTCTGCTGACAATGTTTCAGTGGCTTCTCATCTCACCCCGAGGAAAGGCTGAAGTCTTCATTGCGTGACTTGGCCCCCTTGCATCTTAGGAGATGCCGCTCATCCTCACCCCACTGCACCACAATACCCTCCTTTACAAGCCAAGTGTGCTCTATCCACAGGGCCTTTGCACATTCTCTTCCTGTAGCTCTTCTTCCAAATACCCATCAGACTCATTTCCTCCTTCTTTTCTTCTCTGCTCAAGTAATAACAGAGAGAATTTCTCTAATAACCTACCATAAAAGAATACCACTCTTGGGACTCTCTATGTCCTGTACCCTCTTTAACTTTCTTCACGGCACTATCACCTCCTGATAAATGAAGTAACTCATCATAGATGCTTTATTTCCCATCACTGCATTAAAATATAGAGCCCATGATAGCAGGGACTTGGTCACTTTACAGCTGTGTTCTAGAGCCTCAATTAATATTATCAGGAACATAATAAGTATTCAAGGAATATTTATTGAATGAGTAAAAATTTCAATCACATATCAGAAAACATGCATTTTCTCTACTTTGTTTTTTGGTAGAAAATATTATGGTGGCAAGAAGGTGGCTTGGGATACCCTTGTAACTCTCTTTAGAGAAGGGGTCCGCAACCTCTGGGACCTAATGCCTGATGATCTGAAGTGGAGCTGAGGAAATAATAAGAGATACAAAGTGTACAGTAAGCGTAATGAGCTTGAGTCATCCTGAAAGCATCCTCACACCAGCACTGGTCCATTGAAAAACTGTCTGGCACAAAACTGGTCCCTGGTGCCAAAAAGGATGGGGACTGCTGCTTTAGAGAGCAAATTCAACCCTTACGACATCAGGGTGAGGACAAAGGAAGGCCTTCACGGAAGAAAGATATTCAAATGAGCTATGTATTTTCTTTCATCTCAAGCATTAGAAAGTTGGGTCATGTGTCATCGTTCTGGATGGAAATCAGGGATGTTTTGCCTCCCTATCCTTTGTTCCACAAGTTGAACTAGATTCCAAACTCTCTCTCTCTTTGTTCTTATGACTCTCTGCCATACCTACCCTCACCTCAACTTCCCCAAACTCCATCCATCCTTCAGGATCTATCTGAAGCACCATCCTCATCATCAGAGATTTGCTAATTGCCCCACCCCATGACCCACTCCTGCCTCGAGCCTCCCCCAGCGCCTCATCTTACTAGGCAACCACCGTGTACTTTCTGACGCCTTTCTCCTCCCACATGTCCAAGCCTAGAGGGTATGGCATTGTAATACTTATCTCTCTTCCATAGCACTTAGCACCATGTCTTATCAGCAAAGATGCTCATTATATGTTTGTGGGATGAGATTGGATTGGTTCAAATAATTATATGTCTTTGGGAAATTAGGCATTTAACTAGCAAACTGTCTAATTGCACTTCCAGGACTCAGGGACTGAGCAACAGTCGTCTGAACCTTTGGCACTGAGCTTGAGGGCCTGACACTGCTGTTATCTGTCCAGCTTGCTAAGAGAGAGCTTCTAACCAACTGAGGACTCTACAATTTCATCGAATGCAAGGGGCATTCAAAAATGATCAGGGGGGGAAGTCCTCTTTATCAAGAGTACATTAAACTCTCTTCCTCTTCTCCATTTCATGCTCACTCATTGTATTTTTTTAAATGTACTTTTAAAATCTTTGTGAAAGCAATGTCTTTTCTATTCAAGTGGAATAATACAATTCACCCGGCGCTGCCCATGGTCCCTTCGATGCTTCCAGGGGACACAGCAAAGGGCTACTTCCCTTTACAGCCTTTGATTTGTTCCTTCTACGTCCTGTAATTTGCATCCACACCAGAGAGCCAAGTGCTGTGTGAGGCTAATTAAACACTATAATTATCCATGAGCTATGGCCCAGAAGCAGAGAGAAAATCTAATACGTCTGATTGTAATATCAGGTAAATACTCAAGATGTGTGACTCGTGAAATGCAAAATATTCTATTCATTTAATATTCTTGATGAATAGTGAATTAGTCTAATCACATTAGCTATTCTATTCATTTATTAGGTGAGAGTGATTAGAAGTGAATAGCTGCGGAAAAAACCCTCTCAAGTTGCAAAAATTAGACTTCTATAGTTTTATTATGTTTATTTTCAACTGAGGGTAATTGTCTGTAGCTTTCTCTGAGACTAGTCTACACCCCTCCCTTATCTTTGTCCCTTGAAAAACTGAGTGCAGATCACAAGGGTAGAGAGAGCACAACAAGACCATGCAGAGCTGGCATACAAATTCTCATATAGAGTATACAAACATGAAAAAAGGCTGCATATAAACATTGGAGTTCCAAGAACATAACCAAACTATTTTTTATTTTTTATTGCAGTATAATTTAAATACAATAATATGCATAAATCTTGCCACTATGGAAAACAGTATGGCGGTACTTCAAACAACTAAAAATAAAACTACCCTGTGATCCAGCAATTCCACTCCAGGGTGTGTGTGTGTGTGTGTGTGTGTGTATGAAGAAAATGAAAACACTAGTTTGAAAAGATATGTGTACCCCTGTGTTCATTGCAGCATTATTTACAACAGCCAAGATATGGAAACGACTTAAGTGTCCTCAACAGATGAATGGATAAAGATGTACACATATATATATATACACACACATATATACATATATAGATACTTATACACATACACAATGGAATATTACTCAGCCATGAAAAAGAATGAAATCCCACCATTTGCAACTATGTAGATGAACCTAGAGAGTATTATGCTTAGTGCAATGTGTTGAACAGAGAAAAACAAATATTCCATTTTATCACTGATTTGTGGAATCTAAAAAATAAGACAAATACAAAAAAAAACCCAAAAACCAGAAACAGACTCACAGATATAGAAAACAAACTAGTGGCTACCAGTGGGGAGAAGGCAGAGGGAGGGACAAGGTAGGAGCAGGAATTAAGAGATAAAAACTACTATGTATAAAATAAATAAGCAACAAGAATATATTGCCCAGCACAGGGAAATATAGCCATGATTTTATAATAACTTCAAATGGAGTATAATCTGTAAAAATACTGAATCACTATATTGTATACCTGAAGCTAATATGATATTCTAAATCAACTATATTCAATAAAAATCATAAAACTTAAGTATACAGCTCAATGAATTTTTACCTATATAGATGCCCATGTAAGATATAGTTCAAGACACATATTTCCTAGAAAAGTTCCCTTGTTCCTTTCTTAGTCAATGAGAAAATAGACAGAAATCTAAATCCAGATCTGTAAATCCAGATAGATTATATCCTGGAGTGTGAAGAAACTCAGAAGTGCTGTCAGGGCCACCATCTTTCTTAAAGAACTGTGGAAAGAACCAGAGATGTTTACCATGAAGTAGCAAAGACCTGCGGAGAAGGCAATGGCACCCCACTCCAGTACTCTTGCCTGGAAAATCCCATGGACGGAGGAGCCTGGTCGGCCGCAGTCCATGGGGTTGCGAAGAGTCAGACACGACTGAGCGACATCACTTTCATTTTTCACTTTCATGCCTTGGAGACGGAAATGGCAACCCACTCCAGTGTTCTTGCCTGGAGAATCCCAGGGACGGGGGAGCCCGGTGGGCTGCCACCTATGGGGTCGCACAGAGTCGGACACGACTGAAGCGACTTAGCAGCAGCAGCAGCCAAGACCTGAGAGGAAGGGTGGGGTAGCACTCTAGGGATGAAACCAGCTCTGTGGCTCCAGACCATGGATTCACAGCCAGGGGTGGGGTAGGGAGGTTACAGTGAATGTGGCTCCTGGCCTGTCAGTTTCACTTGGTTCATTCATTCACTTATTCAACGGATGATTACGGAGACACTGCTGCGTTCTGGACATTGTACTCAGTGCTAGTAAATATAACAGTAAACAAAGCTCCTGGTGCCATAGCTTGTATTTGCGGGAGTAAACAATAAGTAAATAAAGAAACATACAACATGTCAGGTTTGATAAGTACCATAAAAATAAATCCACATAGAGGCTATAGGTTTCCCTAGTGGCTCAGTGATAAAGAATCTGCCCGGTCATGCAGGGGACACAAGTTTGATCCCTGGGTTAGGAAGACCTCCTGGAGGAAATGGCAACCCCACTCCAGTATTCTTGCCTGGGGAATCCCATGGACAGAGGAGCCTGGCGGGCTACAGTCTGTGGCGTCGCAAGAGTTGGACACAACTTAGTGACTAAACCACCACCACCACTCAAGAGGCTATAAAGAGATATGGGAGGGTTCTTTCTGATCTCTCAGAGACTGGGTTCAGATCTCTGAGAAGGTCTCTTCTCTGAAGAGACGGAGTGATCCACTTAGATACCTCAGCAGTGGGGTAGAGGAAGGGAGGGATTCACGTGAATACAAAAGAGGAAAATGGTCCAGGTGGAGAGAGCAGCATCTAGAAAGGTCCTCAGGTGGGTGCACATTTCATCATGGGGAAGAGCAAAGAGATGATGACTGAAGTCAGACCAGCATACCAGGGGTGAATAAGGAAATTGATCAACACTACATTTCCACCTTAATCTGCTGGAGACAGATTGTATAGGATCTTAGGTCCTTAATAGTACTTTGCTTTTTACTCTGAGATGGGAAGCTATTGGAAGATATTGAGCAGACGAGAGATATGATATGACTAATGTTTTAAGAGGATCGATCTAGATCATGTCCTGAGAATAAACAATAGTTGAATGGAGGAGGAAGTAAGGAGACAGGAGGCTATTAAATTAGCCTATATGAGAGAGGATGATGAGCTGGACTAGACTCAGCATGTCAGTAGAATAGTGAGAAGCAGTGGTAGATTGGATATATTTTTGAAAGTAGAGCTGATGGCATTTGCCATTGGCTTGGACATAGGGTGCAATAACAAACAATGTGTCAAAGATGATCCCAAGGTTTTAGAGATGAGTAAAGTAAAGCATGTAACTGTCATCTATTGAAATGGGAGAAACTTCACAATGGCAGATTTCAAGGAAAAATAAAAAGTTTGCTTTGAGACATGATGAGTTTGAGATGTCTATTAGACATCCAAGCAGAGTTGTTGTGTGAGCAGTTGGCTATAAGAATCTGGCTTTTAGGAGACAGGGCTGAAAGGGATATAGAAATTGGGGAGTTAGTTTATAAATGGTATTAAAAATCATGGCATTAGATAAATCCCTCTTTCCTATTGCTTCAGTTCAGTTCAGTTGCTCAGTCATGTCCGACTCTTTGTGACCTCATGAATCACAGCACGCCAGGCCTCCCTGTCCATCACCAACTCCGGGAGTTTACCCAAACCCATGTCCATCGAGTCGGTGATATCATCCAGCCATCTCATCCTCTGTCATCCTCTTCTCCTCCTGCCCCCAATCCCTCCCAGCATTAGGGTCTTTTCCAATGAGTCAACTCTTCGCATGAGATGGACAAAGTATTGGAGTTTCAGCTTCAGCATCAGTCCTTCCAATGAACACCCAAGACTGATCTCCTTTAGGATGGACTGGTTGGATCTCCTTGCAGTCCAAGGGACTCTGAAGAGTCTTCTCCAACACCACATTTCAAAGGCATCAATTCTTCAGCGCTCAGCTTTCTTCATAGTCCAACTCTCATATCCATACATGACCACTGGAAAAACCATACACTTGACTAGATGGACCTTTGTTGGCAAAGTAATGTCTCTGCTTTTTAATATGCTATCCAGGTTGGTCATATCTTTCCTTCCAAGGAGTAAGCGTCTTTTAATTTCATGGCTGCAATTACCATCTGCAGTGAATTTGGAACCCCCAAAAATAAAGTCAGCCACTGTTTCCACTGTTTCCCCAACTATTTTCCATGAAGTGATGGGACTATTTCCCATGAAGTGATGGGACCAGATGTCAAGATCTTAGTTTTCTGAATGTTGAGCTTTAAGCCAACTTTTTCACTCTGCTCTTTCACTTTCATCAAGAGGCTTTTTAGTTCCTCTTCACTTTCTGCCATAAGGGTAGTGTCATCTGCATATCTGAGGTTATTGATACTTCTCTCGGCAATCTTGATTCCAGCTTGTGCTTCCAGCCCAGTGTTTCTCATGATGTACTCTGCACAGAAGTTAAATAAGCAGGGTGACAATATACAGCCTTGACGTACTCCTTTTTCTATTTGGAACCAGTCTGTTGGTCCATGTCCAGTTCTAACGGTTGCTTCCTGACCTGGATATAGATTTCTCAAGAGACAGGTCAGGTGGCCTGGTATTTTCATCTCTTTCAGAATTTTCCAGTTTTTTGTGATCCACACAGTCAAAGGCTTTGGCATAGTCAATAAAGCAGAAATTGATGTGTTTCTGGAACTCTCTTGCTTTTTTGATGATCCAGTAGATGTTGGAAATTTGATCTCTGGTTCCTCTGCCCTTTCTAAAACCAGCTTGAACATCTGGAAGCTCACAGTTCACGTATTGCAGAAGCCTGGCTTGGAGAATTTTGAGCATTACTTTACTAACGTGTGAGATGAGTGCAATTGTGCGGTAGTTTGGCATTGCCTTTCTTTGGGATTGGAATGAAAACTGACCTTTTCCAGTCCTGTGGCCACTGCTGAGTTTTCCAAATTTGCTGGCATATTGAGTACAGCACTTTCACAACATCATCTTTCAGGATTTGAAATAGCTCAACTGGAATTCCATAACCTCCACTAGCTTTGTTCGTAGTGATGCTTTCTAAGGCCCACTTGACTTCACATTCCAGGATGTCTGGCTCTAGGTGAGTGATCACACCATCATGATTATCTGGCTGCTAAGCGTGTATAAATTGAGAACTGAGCCCTGTGACACTCAAAGATTTTGAGGTCATGAGGAGAAGGAACTCTGTGAAAAAAAGATTTAGGAGGAACTGCCAGAGAAATGAAGACAACCCACAGGAAGTGGTACCCCAGGGACTAGTGAAGAACGTGCTTCGAGTGATCAACTGTAGCTAAGGCAGCTTACAGACCAAGCAAGATGCTGCCTGGAGACACATACCCCAGTGTTCATAGCGGCACTATTTACAATAGTCAACACATGGAAATGGAAGCAACCTAAATGCCCATTGACAGATGAATGGATAAAAAAGGTGTGATAACACACACACACAATGGAATATTACTCAGTCATTAAAAAGAATGAAATAATGCCATTTGCAGCAACATGGATGGACCTAGAGATGATCATGCTAAATGAGGTAAGTCAAAGACAAATATCATAAGATATCATTTATATATGGAATCTTACAAAATGATACAAATGAATTTATTTACCTAATAGACTCAGACATAGAGAACCAACTTATGGTTACTGAGGGAGAAAGGGTAGGGGGTTGAACTGGGAATTTGGAATAAACAGATACATATTACTATATATAAAATAGATAAACAACAAGGATCTACTATATAGCACAGGGAACTATATTCAACATCTTATAAAAATCTATAATGAAAAAGAATCTGAAAAAGGATATATATATGTATAAAAAACTGAAACACTTTGCTATAAACTTTAAACAATGTAAATCAACTACACTTCAATAAAAAAATGAATTTTAAAATTTTTAAAAAGAAATTTTAGTATACCTTAAGGAAAAAAAAAAAAGATGGTGCCTGAGAATCATCTATAACTTCTGGCAACTCAAAGGTCTTTAGTGATCTGGGCTAGAGCCATAGAGGTGTTGTGGAAACAAAGACCCAACTGGAGAGGTTTTAAGAAAGAACTGGAGGAGAAATTATGGAGACAGAATGTACGGGAAACTCTCTTACTGGGTTTTGCCATAGAGAAGACAGGAATGGGGTAATAATAACTGCAGGGGGCGTGGGGTGAAGGAAGATGGTTTGGGGTGGTGGTTTGGTTTAAAGATGGGAACAATTCCATCATGTTTTCATGTGGCAAGAATGAGCTAGTAGAGCATGCTACATGTTAGTATGGGGGACAGTGGGAGAGCTGTTCAAGGCACATGCTGGAATACAGCAGAGGACCGGAGTCCTAGCACACAAGTAGGAGGGGCTCCATAGAGCCAACCAGAGTCATTCTTAGCTTATATGCTTTGTGTCTTGCAGTTCCACACAGAATTTCACTAGTAGAAACATGAGTGTTTTACTGCTAATGTTAAAAAAAATTGATAACTATTTGCTTTATTTATCCCTCACATATTCCTCTGAGCCATTTTGCTCCATCTTGCTAATAAGAAAGGCTCATAAAAGTTATATGACTTGGGATTAACATACATACACTACTATATATATAATAGATGGTCAGCAAGGACCTACTGTATAGCACAGGGAGCTAAACTCAATATTCTGTAATAACCTATATGGGGAAAGAATCTAAGAATGGATATGTGTGTGGGGGGGGCGGAAACAGTGGAAACAATGTCAGACTTTATTTTTCTGGGCTCCAAAATCACTGCAGATGGTGACTGCAGCCATGAAATTAAAAGACGCTTACTCCTTGGAAGGAAAGATATGACCAACCTAGATAGCATATTAAAAAGCAGAGACATTACTTTGCCAACAAAGGTTCGTCTAGTCAAGGCTATGGTTTTTCCTGTGGTCATGTATGGATGGGAGAGTTGGACTGTGAAGAAGGCTGAGCACCGAAGAATTGATGCTTTTGAACTGTGGTGTTGGAGAAGACTCTTCAGAGTCCCTTGGACTGCAAGGAGATCCAACCAGTCCATTCTGAATGAGATCAGCCCTGGGATTTCTTTGGAAGGAATGATGCTGAAGCTGAAACTCCAGTACTTTGGCCACCTCATGCGAAGAGTTGACTCATTGGAAAAGACTCTGATGCTGGGAGGGATTGGGGGCAGGAGGAGAAGGGGATAACAGAGGATGAGATGGCTGGATGGCATCACTGACTTGATGGACGTGAGTCTCCGTGAACTCCGGGAGTTGGTGATGGACAGGGAGGCCTGGCGTGCTGCGATTCATGGGGTCTCAAAGAGTCAGACACGACTGAGCAACTGATCTGATCTGATCTGATATATATAAAACTGAATCATTTTGCTGTATATCACACTGTTAACTATACCCCAACATAAAAAATTAAATTAAAAAAATAAAAATAACAGAACGACAAAAGTTTTATGATTTCATCAAGTTCCCAAAGCTTAAGTGAAAACCAGATATCAGACTAGGTCTAGGTGGGATTTCCTTAGTGGTTTAATGGCTAAGACTCTGTGCTACCAATGCAGATGGCCCAGGTTCAATCCCTGGTCAGGGAATTAAACCCCACATGCAACTAAAGATCACTCACGCCACAACAAAGAGTGAAGATCTCATGTGCTGCAACTAAGACCCAGCATAGCCAAATTAATAAATATTAAAAAAAAAAAAAAAAAAAAAACCTAGGTCTGGCTGATTCCAAAGACCATAAATGTTCCACAACATCAGAGCCTAGAATCCCCCCAGAGGGTCTACCAGCTAATGAGAAACAGACAACATCATTTTAAGATGTCAGGTGAAGCAAAGCACAATCAATATAAGCCTAAAGAATCCTACACACAAGCTTCAAGGAAGCAAGAGTAAGTTATGAGCCTGGCCCCTCTGCAGTGGAGCCTTTGGGGAAGATATGGTTTAGTTGATAGGTGTTAAAGTAGAGAGTGATGGAGGCTTCAGTGAATGACAACGTGATAGGAACGTCCTGAGAAGAGCTGGTCAGCAAAGTAGAGCTGATGAGTCCCAAGTGGATGGGAGGGAGCAAATGTTTCCATTTGAAAATGGGGCAGTAGAAGTTGAGAAAAGCATTATGGGGCTTCTTTGGGTTTCCAGTCCCTTCAATGAACATTTACTAAGCACCTACTATGTCCACAGCACAAGACTTCATGTTCAGGAAATGAAGAAGAGCAGTCCTCCTTCCAAAAGTTACACAATGAACAATTCGAATTCAGTATAAGCTTTCTAAATAGCTGTATGAGTCAGGGTTCTCCAGGGAAGCAGAATCAGCAATACATAGGGATACAGATATAGATCAGATGTATATGTTTAAATTTATATATATATATATATACACACACACACAAATATATATGTGATTTATTTCAAGGAATACAGGGCAGGCCAATAGTCTGGAAACTTGGGCAGAAGTTGATGCAGTCTTGAGGCAGAATTTTTTTTTCTTCTTCTCTGGGAAACCTCAGGGCTTTCTCTTAGGAACTTCAACTGATTGGACAAGGCCCACCCACATTATTCAGGGTAATCTACTCAGTCAGTCAACTGTAGCTGGTAACCGTATTTACAACATACCCGTCCAGTCAACACATGGATCTGTGCTTGATTAAATAACTGGGTGCTCTAGCCCAGCCAAGCTGACACGTAACATTAACCATCACAGTATCCTATTAGTTCCCAGATTTATTCATAGAAGCCAAAAGCAGGTACTTTTTCCTTTTAGAATTGTTCTTGCCAGATTGATCAGATGTTGAGCTGTAGACTAGTGAGGGGCCAGAGGAGGGGCTGTCTCTGAGCTACTATTAAGCGTGGTTTTTAAAGGTTCTAATTCATTATAATTAATTTTTATTGTGCAGAGGCAGAAGGCTGGTGGAATGAAAGGGAGTAATTTCACAAGTCAAAATAACAAGTAAATACAAATAGTCCCCAACTTCCCACCACCTCCAGGTCTCGCCTCGTGGAATGAAACATAGCCCTGAGCTCCTGTTGCTTCCCCAGCAGCCCCGGCTCTTGGCTCCTCCTTCCCACCAGTTTTCCAGGAAAACAACCTGGTTTCAAACGTCCCTGACCCCAAGATCCCCCTTCTCCTGCAGGAGACAATGTCAGAGCCTTTGTCTATTAGATGGAGAGTATCGATTTGGGGCATTAACAGTCCTCCCACACAAAGTGGGGGATTCACCACAGAGTGGGCTGGGGAGAGAAGCCCATCTTGGTTGTGCTTGTTGCAAACAATGAAACAGTTCAAGGAGGCTCTTTGTTCATCTTCAGGCTTGGAGCCCTGGCAAGCTGAGCAGCGCAGGCGCGTGTGCCAGATATTAAGTCTCATTTCAAAGCTACAGAGCTGATGGGGTGACCTGACGGGGTGACGTGGGAGCCGGCAGGATGCTGCAAGTGGGAGGCTGGGATTCAGTCTGAGCATCCAGATGGAGGGACTGGAGATGTAGATGAAGGCGAGGCCCTGGGCTGTGGGTTATTTTCTTTTTCGGAGAATGAAGCCTGAAAGGAGGACTTGACTTTCTCTGGCCTGAAATCCAGTGGTGGGGTTTCAGAAGTCTTGAGTAATGACCGGTGTAGGTTTCTCATGGAGGACTCATTTATCTAGGTGCCAGTAGGTGAGCCTGGCTTCCCAAGCTTGAAAATTTAGATTTATTGGGTGCCAGAAATTGGACTGGACACCATTTAATAGGCCCATGCACCATGAAGGTGAGGGTGGGAGGATAAGAGTCAAGAGGGTAGAATGGATAGGGAAGGGACTCAGTGTGAAGAAAAACAGCAAAATCTGATTAACACTGTAAAATGCTGGCCACGGCGGGCGGCAAATACAAGACTCCGGAGAAACCAGTGGTTTCTGAACAGAGCCGAAATCGGATAAAACCTATGGGAAGAGAGAGAGATGGAGGAGAAGGAAAGAATTAGTCTCTGGGAACTTAAGGAAGGGGTTTGTTGGAGAGGGAGGGAGGGAGAGGGAGAGAGAGGAGAGATGGAGAGAGAGGGAAAGAGGAGGAGAGAGGGAGAGAGACAGGTTTCTGAACTCTACAGAAGGCAAAACTGCCTTTAGAACGTGGATCGATAAAAAAAGCCATTTGCTGGCTACAAAATAGACACATACACACACACACACACACACACACACACATCTTGTTCAGCCCCTTGCTCTGAAACAGAAGAAAAGCTTTGGGATTTATGGAATGTGGATTTACATAGAGAGGCCCTGGAATATATAAATACTCGGCTGACTTCTAATGTGCAAAGAAAGGCTGAGTGAGGCACGTTTGTGGGAGGGAAGGAGCAGAAGGAAGTGAAATCCAAACCCTGGGCTCCATGCCTCATTCCCCAAGTGAACACTGGGAATGCATACTCCTTCTCTACATGCTTCAATTTCTTCATGATTTTTATCTGTTTTCTCCCTGGGGCTGGGGAAGCGGTGTAAAAAATGACTTCTCAGGCTTTAAGACCTTTAAACAAAAAAACTGTGTAATGCAACACAGCTGATCTGAATCTCTCTACTCACTAACGTGGATGTTCATTCAATATTTATCGTGTTTCTTCTCTGTGCAAGGCACCACTTTAGATTCACAGGTGGAAATGTACATAGTAAACACTTCATTCATTCAACAAATATAATACCCAGGTGAAATAACCATTACTTCCCTCAGAATGCATCCATCCTTGTGGGGAGAGGTGGGCAGGAAAATTCACGTGCATGACATGCTGGAGACATGAAGGAGGGCAAGCTGAGTTAAACCAAAGAATCATAGACACCTTCCTGGAGGAGGTGACTTACAGGCTGTGGCCCCCGGCACTCTACTCAGTGGTCTGCTGAAAATCACATTTCTCAGTCAACAACCCAGATGTTTCAGCTCCATGTCGGCACATATGTAGGCATTTGGAAATGCCTGGATTTCTGGTGATTGGATCCAAATGCCCACCAGCACTTGTGGAAAGGAGAGTAGGCATGTACCTTGTAAATAATGCAAGCCTGGATTGTGTAGTAATTGTTTTTATGAGCCATTCTTCTTCCACCAGGACACAGATCATCAAAATTCTTAGCTATTTATTATATACCAGTTTATTACTTGCCCTCAATTACGTGGTGAAATTTATATCTTTGCACACGACCAAGGTGGTGGGCCCCATGGCCCAAGGCAATTAGATAAGGCCTTAAAGAAATCAGACTGTGAACAAGGTAGAAGTTTAATAAAATTTGAAACCCACAGCTGTCAAGCTACATGCAGCCCTGTGGTCACAAATATCAGGCAAACATCATTACAGAATTGGTCAGGGGAAGGACAGCTTTGCATCCCATTTTGTGGACAGTTTTAAAGACTGTTGGTGCATATGTGTGCGTGCACGCTCATGTGTGTACATATGTGTGTGTTAGTCGCTCAGTTGTGTCTGACTCTTTGCAATCCCATGGACTGTAGCTCTCCAGGCTCCTCTGTCCATGGAATTCTCCAGGCAAGAATACTGAAGTGGGTTGCCAGTCCCTTCTCCACAGAATATACCCAACCCAGGGATCAAACCTAGGTCTTCCACACTGCAGGCAGATTCTTTACCATCTGAGCCACCTGGGAAGCCCATGTGTATACATGAAAGTCAAAGTGAAGTCACTCAGTCATGCCCGACTCTTTGCGACCTCATGGACTGTAGCCTACCAGGCTCCTCCGTCCATGGGATTTTCCAGGCAAGAATACTGGAGTGGGTTGCCATTTCCTTCTCCAGGGGATCTTCCCGACCCAGGGATTGAACCCAAGTCTCCCGCATTGCAGGCAGACGCTTTACAGTCTAAGCTACTAAATATGAATATGGTATATTTAGATTGTATTTATATTGATACAGGAAAGGAATGGCAACCCACTCCAATATTCTTGCCTGGAGAATCCCATGGACAGAGGAGCCTATCAGGTTACACAGTCCATAGGGTTGCAAAGAGTCAGACACATCTCAAGCAACTTAGTACGCACACACAGGAATGGGCTAAAGGGGGGAAAGTGACATTGCAGAGGCAGTGATTCCTTTCAGCCTCCTCAGCCACATGGTCCCTTATTTTCCCCCTCCCTGGAAAATCCCCTGCAGAAGGAAATGGCTTCCCTGGAAATCCCATGGACAGAGGAGCCTGGCAGGCTACAGTCCATGAGGTTGCAAAAGAGCCAGATACGACTTAGTGACTAAACAATAACAACAAAATCACCATCTTATCCCACACAAACCGCAACCATCTTATCCCCTGGCTCAGAGATTGCACATCCCTCACCTCGGTATTCCCTTTCCAGCCCAGAGAAACCTATTCTCTTATTCCTATTTCACATAAATGTCCTTCCCATGAAATATTTTAATTTAAACCACTAAGGTAGCCAAAAGATAAAGTCCAGATGATGATAGAACTTCAGGAATGAATTGGCAACAAGTCAAATGTAGGTGTGGGAGCAAGAGAAACAGCAGAGACTTTCCCAACCAGGGGAAACACACAACAAAGAAATGATGAGTCTGCACACCTGGATAGGAGCTTCAGCACTAATTCCTGCTACATCAGGCAAAACACTTACATTTTCTTGCTTGGAATCGGTCTCTTTTCTGTCTCCCAGAGCCTTTTGTAATTACCTAAATAGATACTTATCAGACTGCATAATCACTTATTAGTTACTACAAGTAATGTTGTAGCATTATTAGTCACAACCAATCTTCTCGGCCATCTGCCCTTCTGGATGGTGAGCTCTTCAACCAAGGGGACCATGTCTTCCCAGGTTTTAGAACAATGCCTTGCTTGTGGTAAGCGCCCCACATGGAAAGCTTTTCAATGAATTTAACTATTCTGAGTCAACTACTCACCTGCAAAATGCAAGTTTCTCCACTCATCCATCCATTTATTTATTCACCATTTACTGGACAGCCTGCTAGGTGAAGTGCCATAGGAGGCACACAAATGCATAATCTAGGAACTTATCTAACATAACAGTCCCTGCCTACCTCCCAGAACCATAGAGAAGAACAAAGAGGCCATGTGTATAAATGAGCTTTGGAAACTGTCCTCACTACCCGAGGTAAGGGGTCATCTTCTTTCTCAATCATTGCCTGTGTCCTGCTGATGCTAAGAGCCCTCCTGGCCCTGCAAGGGTTAGTTTTGCAGACTTCCCCTGACTCCCTTCTCTGTAGCTCCCAACAGATGTATTAAGTGTAATCTTGGAACTGTTCCAGGTTCCCTCTTTAAGACTCAGAATGTTCAATATTTCCTGCACGCAGCAGGCGCTCTGGGCTGGCACCATGCCAGACACTCTGTAGGGCTCATTCCCCAAGCATCGCTGGTGTCTGGGTCTCAGCCCCAACTTGTCCAGGCTGTTGCATTGAGGCTGCTTGTGAAGCAGGCACAAAACCCCAGCAGACACTGCTCCTGCAGCCTCACCAGTTTGTCTCTGAGATAACCTGCAGACTGACTCCCTCTGAGGCACCAGCGGAGGACAGGAAGACCCACTGCCCACTGCCCCTCTGTTTCCTGACTCAGCCTGAGCCCTGCCAGAGGCAAGTGGGGTATTGGAGCTGCCCTGAGGCTCTGGCTTGGTTGACTGTGGAACGAGCACTTTAGAGAAGTACCCACAGGAAAATAAACAGCAGCAAACTGAGTCCCCTGGGTGCTTGCTGAGCTGGTATGATGGGAGCTAACCCCAGTTCACCATGTGGCTGACAAGACCTCATCTGGTTCTGCAGTGAGAAGAGCCTTCCTGTGACCGCTCAGGGCTAATGAATGCCTCCTCGTTCGTGTGGCAGCAGCACAAATGGAGTCCACATCCTTCTCCAAGACTGACAGGGAGAGAGGGGTTCTAAGGCATCTTTGGGAGCACTTCCATGTGGACACATCATCTCCACCCCTCCTCATCCTTCCCACTTTTTAATTAATTTGCATAATCACTAGCACCGGCTGAACACATGTGACACACTCAGGACTCATGGTTGCATTTAAACAGGAACCAGTTTTGTGCTTTTAAATGTAATCTTTTCCCCTTTCCCCCAACCTCTGTCTTTCTTTTCATCATGTCTCCCATCCCTTCATTCTATTTCTTTTTTCTCCAACCCTCCCACACTTGGTGAATTCCATGGACACTGTGACCTCCCTCCAAACCCCACTCTCCTCCCCAACCACATCAATTTGATCGAACAAGTAGATTCTACAGAAGAGAAGGAAACTAAGATTCACGTAGCTCCTTGGAGGTGCCAGGTAGAGTGTAAAAATGCAGAATACAGACAAACAAGCTCTGTTGCACATGAGAGCTCATGTGAGGCCTGGGAACCAAGCTATTGCTACAGCACCTCCGTAACAGCAGACCTATTAAGGCAGAAAAACACATCCCAAGAATACAGGGTAAGAGCTGCTTCCCTGGTGGTGCAAATGGTAAAGAATCTGCCTACCAGTGCAGGAGACACAAGAGACGTGGGTTCGATCCTTGGGCTGGGAAGATTCCCTGGAGGAGGAAATGGCAACCCACTCCAATATTCTTGCCTGGGAAATTCCATAGGCAGAGGAGCCTGGCAAGCTACAGTCCATGGGGCTGCAAAGAATCGAACATGACTGAGCACTGAGAAGAGCTACAGAGCCCCATAAAGGGGTGAGATTCAGAGCCCAGCTAGTAGGAGATTCTTATACAGCTGAGAGATGGCCACCTTTTCTTTTGGGAAGAATTGCAGTCCCAGGTGCAAGCTGAAGCTCTGGCTTAACTGATCTTTGCTAAACTGGAATTTCTTCTGCCCCTCAGTTTCCTCATGTATGCTGCTGCTGCTGCTGCTAAGTCACTTCAGTCGTGTCCGACTCTGTGCGACCCCATAGACGGCAGTCCACCAGGCCCTGCCATCCCTGGGATTCTCCAGGCAAGAACACTGGAGTGGGTTGCCATTTCCTCCTCCAATGCATGAAAGTGAAAAGTAAAAGTGAAGTCACTCAGTCGTGTCTGACTCTTCGAGACTCCATGGACTGCAGCCTACCAGGCTCCTCCATCCATGGGATTTTCCAGGCAAGAGTACTGGAGTGGGGTGCCATTGCCTTCTCCAGCTTCCTCATGTATAAACTAGGACAATTGCACCAAATAACCTATTATATCTCTAGCTCTGAAACACTTCTCATCCATGAATCTTTCTCTGATCTTTGCCTTGTGACCCACATCATGATAAAACTATATTAAAATAGACTGTGAGAACAGGTAGATGTCAGCTGTATTTTGTCAGGAGATCAGATCTCTGAATTCTTGTCTTAATAGTCTGCATTTGGAGCTATAATGGTTTGTAATGGTATATTAGCATGTGTCTGGCTACTGAAATCAGTGCTTCTCTCAGTACTTGGGTCCATGCTATTTGTAAAGACAGACTGTTGTTCATTATGTAGTCATCCTTACTGGAACCCTGTTCAGATAAAGCTTGAATTGCTTGAGCTAATGAGAGAGACCTTTTATCAAACCCTGGAGGTCAGCAGATGTGGGCTTTATGGGAAAAGTGAAAAAATGGGGGAAATTCCATCATGGCCATGAAAAGGCACTTCCAGTAAACTCTTATCCATCAAGGGAGAGTAACAGGTTGTCCTGGTTGGTGGCAACTAAAGAGTCTTTACAGATGCTGCATGGATGATTGATTTTCACAGGTTGAAAGAAACATGGAAATACACCAGAAAGTTGCTATGAATATATTAATCCTCTCTGAGAATTCCATGAAACCCTGGTGCTGTCATTACATAGCAAACGAGAATAATCAAATTTAGGATATAATTGTTGCAAAAATAATGGGCCTCCCGCTTATCAATCCTAATACTTTGGGGGGAAAATAGTATTACCAAACATGCTTTGGGTTTCCTCTCAATTTCCAATGACTGCCCTTTTCCTGCTCCATGCAGTCATGACCATTTCTAGAAAGAGAGAAGAGTTTCCCACTCGCACAACTGGGCATCTTTTCTCCTCCCTCTCACTGCCCTACTTCCCTATCTGCCAGCTCAGCTACAGACTCCTTCATGAACCGTCCATCATATCCATCCCCAAAGACGGGCGGGATTGTTCCCATTTCCCAACTCTCACAGCTCTTTGTTTTCAACTCCCTTAAGGCATTTATCAATAATGTACTCTGGGACCACATGAATCTATCTAGTTCTGGCACTTCCCTTTAGAGAAAGTTTGACATATACTCTCCCTAAGGGCATAAATGTTCTCATTTGGCTTGCACCTATTGGTAGGAATAGACACATGGTACTAGTCATCAGAGTTTTTAAATTTTGAAAGCATACATAATGGTCTGTATTCCATATCTTGACTTGCCTGTGAGCATCTTGTGGGCAGCATTGTGTCTAAGCAAACCACATTTCTGTTCCCAGCACAGAGCCTGGCATACGGTGGGGAACAATCGAAGCTGGCTGAATTAAACTGAACATAATAAGAGGACACCTTTTTGCATTCACACATTAGAAGAATATTAGAGATGGAAATATCACCAAGTTACAGCTCCCACTTTCAACTCAGAAATAAAAAGCACATTTTACACTGGAAAGAGAATCAGCGGCATATACAATCTTGTTTGCAAGCTCAGATGGTCTCCTTTGATTAAGAACCATCTTGAGCTATAATCATTCAGGAATTTGTTGACAAATGACAGTATCACTTTGGTTGTTTACAGTTGTAGGTATTCATTCATTCAACCAATATTACTGAGCATCAACTATGAGCTAGCAATTGTTAACATTTTAGGATTGCAGCCATGGAATAAGGTAAGGTAACCTCCTCATGGAGGCTGTATTCTAGAGGAGGAAACAGGATAAGAAAGTACACAGATAAGAAATATGGTTAAGTGATAAAAGAAAATAAATCAGGGTGATGATAACAAAATTGATGGGAAGGTCACCATTTTAGGAAGGAAGGACGGTTGGAGAAGGTTGTTTGGAAGAGATGACTATTCAACTTGAAGGAGATTATTAAGTGACCCATGAAAGTATGTGAAGGGAAAAGTATTCAAGGCAAAGAGGACAGCATGTGAAAGGCATTGAGGCAAGAGACTACTTGGTGTGTTTTGAGAAAGAGAATAAAAGAGGAAGATGGTGTAGTAGATAGGACTGAACAGGGATGAGGTTAGAACAAGTGCAAGAGATGAGCTCAGAGCAGTAGCAGTATGCCGTGTTGGCTCAGTGGATAAAGAATCTGCCTGCAATGCAGGAGACACAGACTTGATCCCTGGGTCAGAAAGTTCCCCTGGAGGAGGCATGGCAACCCACTCTGGTATTCTTGCCTGGAAAATCCCATGGACAAAGGAGCCTGGCGGGCTACAGCCCATGGGTTTCACAAAGAGTCAAACACAACTGGAGTGACTAAGCATACACACACAGATTAGGAAGTTAGGACATGGTAAGATTTGGATGTGACCCTAAGATGGATGCTTTTGGAGGAGGTGGAACTGATGCGTGATGTGATCTGACCTACATTTTAAAAGCATCACTAGGGCTGCTATGTTGAAACAAACTGGGAGAAGGCAAGTAAAACTTGTCTAGTTTGGAGACACTGGAGTCAGCTGGGAGGCTACTGTAATAATGCAGGGTGTGGATAACGTAGACTAAGCTGGTGGATGGTGAGATGACAGGAAGTGATTGAGTCCTGGATATGTATTTGACAACAGAGCTACAGGCTTTGTTGAAGAACTGGATATGAAGTCAGAGAAAAATTCCAAGGTTCTTAGCCTCATCAGCTGGAAGAAGAGAGCTGCCATTTACTGAGATGGAGTAGATTGTGGGAGAGCTTTTGGGGTGAGGGAGTTCAGTTTGGTATATATTAATTTGCAGATACCTATCAGTCATACCCGGAGAAAGCAATGGCACCCCACTCCAGTACTCTTGCCTGGAAAATCCCATGGATGGAGGGGCCTGGTAGGCTGAAGTCCATGGGATCACGAAGAGTCTGGACACGACTGAGTGACTTCACTTTCACTTTTCACTTTCCTGCATTGGAGAAGGAAATGGCAACCCACTCCAGTGTTCTTGCCTGGAGAATCCCACGGATGGGGGAGCCTGGTGGCTGCCGTCTATGGGGTCACACAGAGTCGGACACGACTGAAGTGACTTAGCAGCAGCATCAGTCATACCCAGAGTTGCTATGTTGAAGCAAACTGGGAAATGGCAAAAATATTAGGGCAAATAATCTGAGATTTGAAAAGGTCAAGAACCTAAAGCCAATCATATTGCAAAAAAATCACTGGTCAATGAGGATGGAGAAAAGGAAGAAAGGGGACATGAAAATGGACAAACAGGTAGAAAGACATCCCCAGCTCTCTGGATCTCGTTGTGCTTGGGTACCTGGCAGCCATCTTGGATAGTGTCAGTCACCTCTTCTAAATTCGAAGCAGGAACTTATATCATCAGCTGATAGCTGTTTCTCCATTGAGCCTGGAGTGCTTAACAGCTACAACATGATTTGTCTGCTTTTCAATTTGACCTCTTTAACAGAGGCTTGAAAATTGGCTGGAAGTGGCTTTTACACCAAAGTGAAGCTTAGCTGTTTAATTTCACCCAACTACTTTTTCCTGAGCACCTACTCAAGCTGGGTACTATGCTGACTGGTGCAAGGATACAACTTAAAAAAAAAAAAAGAATAGAACTTGCTTCCATGGAACTCACAATCTAAATCAGTGGTTCTCAACTACTTTCCTCCCCCAGGGGGCATTTGGCGATGCCCAGAAACACTTTCGATTGTCACTACTAAGGGAGGGTATTAATGGCATCTAATATATAGAGGCCAGAGATGCTAAACATCCTCTAGTGCACAGGACTGCTGCTCATCTCAAAGAATTATCTAAAATGTTAATAGTGCCAAGATCAAGAAACTAAACTGAAGGCCATGACCACACATATAAGGAATAACTCTAGTACAAGACAGAACGTGATAAACAACAATTTATGTTTCTGGAGATCCTTCAAGCTTTGGAGAGAGATAGCATCTTAGTCAATCCTAAAGGAAATAAACCCTGAATATTCATTGGAAGTACTGATGCTGAAGCTCCAATACTTTGGTCACCTGATGCAAAGAGCTGACTCATTGGAAAAGATCCTGATACTGGGAAAGATTGAGGGCAAAAGGAGAAGGGGGTGGCAGAGGATGAGGTGGTTAGATAGTATCACAGACTCAATGGACATGAATCTGAGCAGACCGTGGGAGATAGTGGAGGACAGAGGAGCTTGGCATGCTGCAGGCCATAGGGTCATAAAGAGTCGGATACGACTTAGAGACTAAACAACAAGCATCTTAGATTCACTAGCAAGATGCCTCTAGGGGTCCTGGAAACTACATCTGGGGAAAACGCTCCAGCAAGTTCCTGCATGGGTATACATATGTGTCCATATAGCCACATAGAAGCAACAAGGGTCTTTTTTATATACAATCACATTCCATCCTCACGACAACTCTATTCAGAGGTCTTCCATCTAATCAAATAATTGTGACTGAAGAACAGTCCTCCTCTATTTGGAAAGACTATTCTCTCCAACAGAGAAAGAAAGGGACCTCAGCCCAGCCAATCAAACAGCCAAATTGACCCTGACAGTCACTGTTGTTAGGTGCCCCAGACAGGGACGTCCATCATTCCTCAACAACCATCTTAAGTCAACAGAGTCAGTATTCAACACTTCCAGTTCAGATTTGGAAACTGAGGTTTAGTGACATGACTAAGATCTCACTGCTCCTAACTTGCAGTGATTTGGCTCAAAACTCACCCTCCTGACTCTAGATGCAGAAATCTTTCTACTACAAGAAGCCACTTCTTTCCGTAATAACTATAGGTATCAACACCATTATGGAGCTTAACAATTCACGACGTGATTTCCATGGAAGTCTTTTTTTCTCCCCAAGTATTTCTGTGGGCAAATGCATGGGAAGGAGTGGAAAATGCATTTGGGGTTTAGCCTGAAGGAGAAAAAGAGCCCTCACCTGTATTTTTATCAGCCGTATCACATCTTTTTACATTCATACATAAATCATGGAGGACATGCAGCTAGAGGGCCTCCTGGCATCAAGATGGAATCAGACTAAAGGGTTTCTTCAGTAGCACCATGCATTGCATTTATGTACCTTAAAAAAACACTCAGGGGAATTCATTCAAGTATGGTAATGGCTTAAAATGACCAAGTTAAAACTGAGCCACGTGATTTTATTTAAATACAGATGGTCAGGTTTTGTTTACATCTACAGAGCAAACTGCTGATGCAAAGTGGGACCCTATACATATAAGCCAGCAAAGCCATTTTAGAACCCAGAGTTTGAAAGAGTCTATATAAATGTAAATTACCAACCAAAGGGAGCATAAAAATCTATAGATGGGAAAATGAGACTACTATCTTCTCTCATCCAGCTCAGATTGACCATGTGGGCTCACATGACTTTCTCTCATTTGGGGAGTTTCTGGAGCATGGATTTAGCTGAGTTTCTGCATGCCAGCATTTCAGCTGGCGGAGATCTGGTGACCTGTGTTTCTTCTGGGGTAATTTGTCAATTCTAGGGGTGGGGGTTCAGATGTTTCAGAGACACTGAGTCTTCATGCATATGCTTTGTCACCCCACCATGACTTTCATCCCTCGAATTCTCCAACAGGGGTTTTCCAGGCAAATTCTGGGAGTGGGTTGGCCCATTGTTTCAGCCTAATAGCTAGTAAGCCCTAGTAAGTTCAGGGCCAAAGCTGAGCTCTAGTTGGAAATGAAATGCTTCTGAAAGCTGCCTTAACACTTTTCCTCCATAAATGTTGTGTTTCCCTAGGGACCTGTAGGAACCATTCCCTAAATGGGACTCTGGGGCATGAAAGAAGTTCAGGTGAGCTTCTCCAAGCCTATCCTTCCCAACTAGGGAGGATGGAGCCCACAGTGGGTAGAGGATTGATAGAATAAAAGAGAATGACCACAAACTGCTCAGAGTTCCATGCAGGAAGAACTGAGAAAAGAACAATCTAGCTGAATGAAACTGCTTTCTTCCTTTCAAACCATGCTATATTAATTGGGTACACATCGGTCCACTTAATACCAATTGACATTAAGCAATTTACCATTTGATGGCAATTGAAAAACCCAAGCTTACTGCTCCAAATTCCCTTGATTGTTCTGAACAGATTTCCCATCCTAAAGTGGAAACGGATTTAATTTGATCTCTTCAGTCTGTTTACCATTATGTGTAAAACAGTAATGCTGGTACCAGGAAACCAGAGGCTACCTGGGCAGTGGAGTGTCCAAAACAGAGATATTCAGTCCTTGGAAAAGATCCAAAAGAAGGAGTCACTATATAGTTGTGATGGGGGCTACAGCCCTGGGGTAACATGGCTGTTCTTTGTAGTTGTTGATTTCTCAACGTTTTGATTTCTTGATTTTTTTTTCCTGTCCTATTTCCTTAACACCAGAGGAGCTTAAAGTTTAAAAACATCCTAGAAAGCAATCTAATTCAGCTGTCACATCTCAAAAAAAAAAAAAAAAAAAAGAAAAAAGAAAAAATCTGTTTTCTTTTCCGCTTTCCTATGTCTTCTTTATTCTCTTCCATCCCCATTCCTACCCAAGCTCAGAACTCTAGAGGCAAAGAGGTAATGGAAAGAACATGTAATCTTATACCAAAGGACTTGAGTTCAAATGATGTACTTCTACCACTTAACATCTCAGGACCTCAGTTTCTTTGTCAGTAAAGAGGAATAAAGGTCCACCTCCCAGAATTTTTGCGAGATAGTGGTAGAATAACTTATGCAAAAGCACCTTAAAATCTGCAAAGGAACGTGACGCGGAAGATATTGCCTGACCAAAAGCCCCCTGGAAGGAGATCAGCCAAATGGGTCAAAGGTTGAAAGCCAGGCAAGGAACAAATTTTGAGCAGTTGGCAGTGAGAACCACAGCACCCTAGTTCTCTCCACTCAAACCTGAAACTAAAGAAAGACCAGGGATTAGAAGCCTGAAAATATTTGCAGATGTTTGGCATGGCTGTGGTTAGCTTTTTGACTTTTGGAACAAGTAATATCTAGGGATATTTGTTCCACTTGTTTTTCTTTTAACTAACTTGTCAGGCATATTGTTTGCAAACTTTTTAAATTCTAAAGATCTATTTTGCGAAAAGCTATCTAATCACTTATCTGAAAAAAAGGCAAACATGGCCTTGCGGACTTGCCCTGTAATTATACTTTAAAGTGAAATACACAAAGCCGTAACCTCTATTCTGTTGGCAATGTACCCAAATCCTTTATTAAAGTGTTCAAAGAAATATGTGCCATTGGCCCTTTCACAAGTATAGGCATAAATGAAATAACATATAACCAGATCATACCAGAAGCAACCCTGGGCTAGGAGACACAAAGTATTGCTCCTTGTTAGCTGTGTTACTTGGAGCAAGTTACTTTACCTCTCTGAGCTTCAGAGAGGTAAGTGGGGATGCAGAGCGGGGACAATGACCCCAAGAGTAAACACAATCATATCATTCAGGTCTCAGCTCAAGTGTTTCCTGCTCAGAGGGACAATAGTGGGTGCTCAGATACCCGCCCCTTGACTTCCAGGACTGACGCATCAGCCCCCTGACTGCTGAGTGCTAGCCACTGCCCACTCACAGCTGGCTCCCTTCATAGATTGCCCTCAGCAGTCCACGTCATCCAAGAGCTTCTTCTCCCCCACCAAAGACCTCTCATATACAATACTAGCCAATAAGAAGGTTGAAACATTACCATATGCAAAAGAGAGAGCTAATGAGAAGTTACTGTATAACACAGGGAGCTCAACCTGGTGCTCTGTGATGACCTAGGGGGTGGGATGGGGTGGGTGTGCGTAAGAGGTTCAAGAGGGAGGGGACATATGTACACTTATAGCTGATTCACACTGTTGTATGACAGAAACCAGCACAACATTGTAAAGCAATTATCCTCCAATTGAAAATAAATTTTTAAAAAAATTAAGTCTCAGGTTCATCCTTCAAACACCAATTCAGAATACCCTGCAGGGCTGCTGTTGTTCAGCTGCTCGGTTGTGTCCGACTATTTGCGACCCCCTGGACTGCAATACACCAGGCTTCCCTGTCCTTCTCTATCTCCTGGAATTTGCTCAAATTCAGGTCCATTGTGTTGATGATGCCACTCAACCATCTCATCCTCTGTTGCCCCCTTCTTCTCCTGCCCTCAATCTTTCCTAGCATCAGAGTCTTTTCCAATGAATGGGCTCTTTGCATCAGGTGGACAAACTATTGGAGCTTCACCTTCACCAGCTCCAAAGTGCCCTGCAGCCTTGGGAGTTTGAGGCTTTGCTGTGATTATGTAACAACCCAACTTCTTCCTCTTTCCTATCCTGCTTCTTATATTCCCCCATGGATATTGATCCTAAAAGAGCTCCACAATAAACTCTCTGTATGCTCATCTCCATCTGAGTCATCTTCACAAAAAACCTGACCTGCAACAGAGATGCTTCCTGGCCACATATTCTCTGGTCACTCTCTATCCCATTGCTCTTGTCACTATCTGAAAAAAGTCATTCATTTGCACATAGATTTCCTGACCCCTCTCCACTAGAATATATGCTCCCTAAGGAGGAGGGGCCTGGAGGAGCTACCCCACCCCCAAGGTCAGGGGTGGCGGTGGAGAGGACCAACCCCACGTCCAAGGAGAAGAGGCTGCGCTGGCACAGGAGGGCTGAGAGGAGCTACTCCATGTTCAAGGTCACGAGGGGTGGCTGTGAGGAGATACCCCTCATCCAAGGTAAGGAGTAGCAGCTGTGCTTTGCTGGAGCAGCCATGAAGAGATACCCCAAGTCCAAGGTAAGAGAAACCCAAGTAAGATGGTAGGTGTTGCGAGAGCTATCAGAGGGCAGATACACAAACCATAATCACAGAAAACTAGTCATTCTAATCACATGGACCTCAGCCTTGTCTAACTGAATGAAACTAAGCCATGCCGTGTGGGGCCACCCAAGATGGGCAGGTCGAGGTGGAGAGGTCTGACAGAAGGTGGTCCACTGGAGAAGGGAATGGCAAACCACTTCAGTATTCTTGCCTTGAGAACCCCATGAACAGTATAAAAAGGCAAAATGCTAGGATACTGAAAGAGTAACTCCCCAGGTCGGTAGATGCCCAATATGCTACTAGAGATCAGTGGAGAAATAACTCCAGAAAGAATGAAGGGATGGAGCCAAAGCAAAAACAATACCCAGCTGTGGATGTGACGTAATAGAAGCAAGCTCCGAAGCTGTAAAGAGCAATATTGCATAGGAACCTGGAATGTTAGGTCCATGAATCAAGGCAAATTGGAAGTGGTCAAACAGGAGATGGCAAGAGTGAACGCGAACATTCTAGGAATCAGAGAACTAAAATGGACTGGAATGTGTGAATTTAACTCAAATGACCATTATATCTACTACTGCGGGCAGGAATCCCTTAGAAAAAATGGAGTAGCCATCATGGTCAACAAAAGAGTCCAAAATGTAGTACTTGGATGCAATCTCAAAAATAACAGAATGATCTCTGTTCGTTTCCAAGGCAAGCCACTCAATATCACAGTGATCCAAGTCTATGCCCTGACCAGTAATGCTAAAGAAGCTGAAGTTGATTTGTTCGATGAAGACTTACAAGAACTTTTAGAACTAACACCCCAAAAAAGATGTCCTTTCTTTATAAGGGACTGGAAAGCAAAAGTAGGAAGTCAAGAAACACCTGGAATAACAGACAAATTTGGCCTTGGAATATGGAATGAAGCTGGGCAAAGGCTAATAGAGTTCTGCCAAGAAAACGCACTGGTCATAGCAAATACCCTCTTCCAACAACACAAGAGAAGACTCTACACATGGACATCACCAGATGGTCAACACCGAAATCAGATTGATTATATTCTTTGCAGCCAAAGATGGAGAAGCTCTATACAGTCAGCAAAAATAAGACCAGAAGCTGACTGTGGCTCAGATCATGAACACCTTATTGCCAAATTCAGACTTAAATTGAAGAAAGTAGGGAAAACCACTAGACCATTCAGGTATGACCTAAATTAAATTCCTTATGATTATACAGTGGTAGTGAGAAATAGATTTAAGGGACTAGATCTGATAGATAGAGTGCCTGATGAACTATGGACTGAGGTTCGTGACATTGTACAGGAGACAGGGATCAAGACCATTCCCATGGAAAAGAAATGCAAACAAGCAAAATGGCTGTCTGGGGAGGCCTTACAAATAGCTGTGAAAAGAAGAAAAGTGAAAAGCAAAGGAGAAAAGGAAAGATATAAGCATCTGAATGCAGAGTTTCAAAGAATAGCAAGGAGAGATAAGAAAGCCTTCCTCAGCGATCAATGCAAAACATAGAGGAAAACAACAGAATGGAAAAGACTAGAGGTCTCTTCAAGAAAATTAGAGATACCAAGGGAACATTTCATGCAAAGATGGGCTCAATAAAGGACAGAAATGGTATGGACCTAACAGAAGCAGAAGATATTAAGAAGAGGTGGCAAGAATATACAGAAGAACTGTACAAAAAAGATCTTCATGACCAAGATAATCATGATGGTGTGATCACTCACCTAGAGCCAGACATCCTGGAATGTGAAGTCAAGTGGGCCTTAGAAAGCATCACTACGAACAAAGCTAGTGGAGGTGATGGCATTCCAGTGGAGCTATTTCAAATCCTGAAAGATGATGCTGTGAAAGTGCTGCACTCAATATGCCAGCAAATTTGGAAAACTCAGCAGTGGCCACAGGACTGGAAAAGGTCAGTTTTCATTCCAATCCCAAAGAAAGGCAATGCCAAAGAATGCTCAAACTACCGCACAATTGCAGTCATCTCACACGCTGGTAAAGTGATGCTCAAAATTCTCCAAGCCAGGCTTCAGCAATATGTGAACCATGAACCACCAGATGTTCAAGCTGGTTTTAGAAAAGGCAGAGGAACCAGAGATAAAATTGCCGACATCTGCTGGATCATCAAAAAAGCAAGAGAGTTCCAAAAAAAGATCAATTTCTGCTTTATTGACTATGCCAAACCCTTTGACTGTGTAGATGACAATAAACTGTGGAAAATTCTGAAAGAGATGGGAATACCAGACCACCTGACCTGCCTCTTGAGAAACATATATGCAGGCCAGGAAGCAAGGGTTAGAACTGGACATGTAACAACAGACTGGTTCCAAATAGGAAAAGGAGTACATCAAGGCTGTATATTGTCACCCTGCTTATTTAACCTTTATGCATAGTACATCATGAGAAATGCTGGGCTGGAAGAAGCACAAGCTGGAATCAAGGTTGCCAGGAGAAATATCAATAACCTCAGATATGCAGATGACACCACCCTTATGGCAGAAAGTGAAGAAGAACTAAAAAGCCTCTTGATGAAAATGAAAGAGGAGAGTGAAAAATTTGGCTTAAAGCTCAACATTCAGAAAACTAAGATCATGGCATCTGGTCCCATCATTTCATGGGAAATAGATGGGGAAACAGTGGAAACAGTGTCAGACTTTATTTTTTGGGGCTCCAAAATCACTGCAGATGGTGACTGAAGCCATGAAATTAAAAGACACTTACTCCTTGGAAGGAAAGCTATGACCAACCTAGATAGCATATTCAAAAGCAGAGACATTACTTTGCCAACAAAGATCCGTCTAGTAAAGGCTATGGTTTTTTCAGTAGTCATGTATGAATGTGAGAGTTGGACTGTGAATAAAGCTGAGCACCGAAGAATTGATGCTTTTGAACTGTGGTGTTGGAGAAGACTCTTGAGAGTCCCTTGGACTGCAAGGAGATCCAACCAGTCCATTCAAAAGGAGATCAGCCCTGGGATTTCTTTGGAAGGACTGATGCTAAAGCTGAAACTCCAGTACTTTGGCCACCTCATGCGAAGAGTTGACTCATTGGAAAAGACTCTGATGATGGGAGGGATTGGGGGTAGGAGGAGAAGGGGACGACAGAGGATGAGATGGCTGGATGGCATCACCGACTCAATGGACATGAGTTTGGGTGAACTCCAGGAGTTGGTGATAGACAGGGATGCCTGGCATGCTGCAATTCCGGGGGTCACAGAGAGTCAGACACGACTGAGCGACTGACCTGAACTGACTGAAGGGAGCATATCTTTTTGTGTGTCTTGCCCACTTTGTGTCTCTAGCGCCTAACCCTCAGTAGACACTAAATACTTGTAGAATAAAAGAATTTCAGATATTTACCTTCCAGTTCAGCAAATACAATGACCTGTACAAATGTTAGCTTATAAATTTTTAAGAACTTGGTTTGTGCTTCAGAAAGGATAAATGAAAGATAACTGATAAATAGGACTCACCCAGTGAATCACTCATCAACAAATTAATCCCTTGCCTCAGTTGACATTCCTGTTTCCAAACTAATGGCATACTTATTTAACTGTCTCCATCATGTGCCCTCAATATATCCAAACAGTATTTTTTAAACACAAAAAAAAGGAACTTGAAAAAATTGGACGCAATCACAGTGCATTTATAAGCACCAGCAAATATCATTTGAATAAACTAACAGCTCATAACTAAGGAAGCAGCCATCAATAAAATGAAAAGATTATTAGTCCAAAGACAAAAAGTTTCATTATAGACAAGAGTGATACATGTGTTGATCCTTGTAAGCCTCTGGACATAAAGGCTTCAAGTCAAAAGATCTGAGCTGCAGTCCAAGCTCTGCCTCTTCAAGTGACCTTCAAGTGACCAGGGTCAAGTCACTGCATCTTACTGGTCCTGAATGTTCTCATCCATGAAGTGAGAAAGATGTTCTCTTCATCTTTTTGCATTTTGAAATTCTACATGCCTATATTAGGTGATTAATGTATATCCATGATACACTGATGTCAAAAAAGACAACATAGACTATACTATCAACTATATTTAGGATGATGCTAGGAAGTCTCATGGGGTCTTCCCTGTGGCTCAATTCAATTCAGTCACTCAGTCGTGTCCTACTCTATGAGACCCCAAGGACTGCAGCATGCCAGGCTTCCCTGTCCATCACAAAATCCTGGAGCTAACTCAAACATATCCATTGAGTTGGTGATGCCATCCAACCATCTCATCCTATGTTATCCCCTTCTCCTCCCACCTTCAATCTTTTCCAGCATCAGGGTCTTTTCCAGTGAGTCAGTTCTTCACATCAGGTGGCCAAAGTACTGGAGTTTCAGCTTCAGCCTCAGTCCTTCCAATGAATATTCAGGACTGATTTCCTTTAGGATGGACTGGATAGATCCCCTTGCAGTCCAAGGGACTCCCAAGAGTCTTCTCCAACACCACAGTTCAAAAGCATCATTCTTCAGTGTTCAGATTTCTTTATAGTCCAACTCTCACATCCATACATGATTATTGAAAAAACCATAGCTTTGACTAGACAGGTCTTTGTTGGCAAAGTAATGTCTCTGCTTTTTAATATGCTGACTAGGTTGGTCATAGCTTTTCTGCAAAGGAGCAAGAGTCTTTTAATTTCATGGCTTCAGTCACCATCTACAGTGATTCTGGAGCCCAAGAAAATAAAGTCTCTCACTGTTTCCATTGTTTCCTTATCTATTTGCTATGAAATGATGGCATGACCAGATGCCATGATCTTAGTTTTCTGAATGTTGAGTTTTAAGCCAACTTTTTTATTCTCCTCTTTCACTTTTATCAACAAGCTCTTTAGTTCTTCTTCACTTTCTGCCATAAGGGTGATGTCATCTGCGTATCTGAGGTTATTGATATTTCCCCAGTGATCTTGACTTCATCTTGTGCTTCATCCAGTCCAGCATTTCGCATGATGTATTCTTCATATAAGTTAAATAAGCGGGGTAACAGTATACAGCCTTGACATATTCCTTTCCTGATTTGGAAACCAGTCTGTTGTTCCATGTCCAGTTCTAACTGCTGCTTCTTGACCTGCATACAGATTTCTCAGGAGGCAGGTCAGGTGGTCTGGTATTCCCATCTCTTGAAGAATTTTCCACTGTGTGTTGTGATCCACACAGTCAAAGTCTTTGGCGTAGTCAATAAAGCAGAAGTAGATGTTTGTCTGGAACTCTCTTGCTTTTTCAATGATCCAACAGATGTTGGCAATTTGATCTCTGGTTCCTCTGCCTTCTCCAAATCCAACTTAAACATCTGAAAAGTTCACAGTTCATGTACTGTTGAAGCCTGCCTTAGAGAATTTTGAGCTAATTTGCTATCATGTGAGATGAGTGCAATTGTGCAGTAGTTTGAATACTCTTCAGAATTTCCTTGCTTTGGGATTGGAATGAAAACTGACCTTTTGCAGTCCTGTGGCCACTGCTGAGTTTTCCAAATTTGCTGGCATATTGAATGCAACACGTTCACAGCATCATCTTTTAGGATTTGAAATATCTCAGCTGGAATTCCATCACCTCCACTAGCTTCACATTCCAGGATGTCTGGCTCTAGGTGAGTGATCACACCATCATGATTATCTGGGTCATGAAGATCTTTTTTGCACAGTTCTGTGTATTCTTGCCACCTCTTCTTAATATTTTCTGCTTCTGTTAGGTTCATACTATTTCTGTCCTTTCTTGTGCCCATCTTTGCATGAAATGTTCCCTTGGTATCTCTAATTTTCTTGAAGAGATCTCTAGTCTTTCCCATTCTATTATTTTCCTCTTTTTCTTTACATTGATCACTGAGGAAGGCTTTCTTATCTCTTCTTGCTATTCTTTTGAACTCTGCATTCAAATGGGTCTATCTTTCTCTTTCTCCTTTGCCTTTAGCTTATCCTCTTTTCTCAGCTATTTGTAAGGCTTTCTCAGACAACCATTTTGCCTTTTCGTATTTTTTTTCCCTTGGGAATGGGCTAGATCTGCCACTGCCTCTTATACAATGTCACAAACCTCCGTCCATAGTTTTTCAGGCACTCTATCAGATCTAGTCCCTTGAATCTATTTGTCACTTCCACTGCATAATCATAAGGGATTTGATTTAGGTCATACCTGAATGGTCTAGTGGTTTTCCCTACATGCTGTCTCAATTTCAGTCTGAATTTGGCAATAAGGAGTTCATGATCTGAGCCAAGTAAGCTCCCAGTCTTGTTTTTGCTGACTGTATAGAGCTTCTCCATCTTTGGCTGCAAAGAATATAATCAATCTGGTTTCAGTTATTGACCATCTGGTGAGGTTCATGTGTAGAGTCTTCTCTTGTGTTGTTGGAAGAGGGCACTTGCTATGACCAGTGTGTTCTCTTGGCAAAACTCTATTAGCCTTTGACCTGCTTTGTTTTGTACTCCAAGGCCAAATTTGCCTGTTACTCAGGTATCTCTTGACTCCTAACTTTTGCATTCCAGTCCCCTATAATGAAAAGGACATCTTTTTTTTTTGGTGTTAGTTCTAGAAGGTCTTGTAGGTCTTCATAGAACCATTCAACTTCAGATTCTTCAGAATTACTGATCAGGGCATAGACCTGGATTACTATGATATTGAATGGTTTGTCTTGAAAACAAACAGAGATCATTCTGTCGTTTTTGAGATTGCATCCAAGTACTGCATTTCAGACTCTTTCGTTGACTATGATGGCTACTCCATTTATTCTAAGAGATTCTTGCCCAAAGGAGTAGATATAATGGTCATCTGAATTAAATTTCCCCATTCCAGTCCATTTTAGTTCACTGATACCTAAAATGTCAATGTTCACTCTTGCCATCTCCTGTTGGACCACTTCCAATTTGCCTTGATTCATGGACCTAACATTCCAGGTTCCTATGAAATGTTGCTCTTTACAGCATCAGACTTTACTCCCATCACCAGTCACATCCACAACTGGGTGTTGTTTTTGCTTTGGCTCTGTCTCTTCGTTCTTTCTGGAGTTATTTCTCCACTGAACTCCCGTAGCATATTGGGCACCTACCAACCTGGGGAGTTCATCTTTCAGTGTCCTCTTTTTGCCTTTTCATGCTGTTCATGGGGGTTCTCAAGGCAAGAATACTGAAGTGGTTTGCCATTCCCTTCTCCAGTGGACCACATTTTGTCAGAACTCTCCACCATGACCCATCCATCTTGGGTGGCCCTACACAGCATGGCTCATAATTTCATTGAGTTAGACACGGCTGTGGTCCATGTGATCAGTTTGGTTAGCTTTCTGTGATTGTAGTTTTCATTCTGTCTACCCCCTGATGGATAAGGATAAGAGGTTGATGGAAGCTTCCTGCTGGGAGAGACTGACTGAGAGGGAAACTGGGGTCTTGTTCTGATGGGTGGGGCCATGCTCAGTAAATCTTTAATCCAATTTTCTGTTAATGGGCAGGGCTGTGTTCCCGCCCTGTTATTTGACCTGAGGGCAAACTATGGTGGAGATAATGAAGATAACAGTGACCTCCTTTGAAAGGTCCCATGCACACACTGCTGCACTCAGTGCCCCTGACACTGCAGCAGGCCACCACTGACACACACCTCTGCTGGAGACTCCTGGACACTCACAGGCAAGTCTGGGTCAGTCTCTTGTGGGCTCACTGCTCCTTTCTCCTGGGTGGTGGTGCACGCAAGGTTGTTTGTGCCCTCCAAGATTCTGTTTTCCCAGTCCTGTGTAAGTTCTGGTGGCTCCATTGTGGAGTTAATGGCGATCTCCTCCAAGAGGGCTTATGCCATACTCAGGTCTGCTACACCCAGAGTCCCTGTCCCTGCAGCAGGCCACTGCTGACCCGTACCTTCGCAGGAGACACCCTTGTGGCTCAGTGGTAAAGAATCTGCCTGCCAATGTAGGAGACACGGGTTCAATCCCCGGGTCAAGAAAATCCTCTGGAGAAGGAAATGGCAACCCAATCCAATATTCTTGCCTGGGAAATCCCATGGACAGAGAAGCCTGGCAGCTACAGTTCATGGGGTTGCAAAGACTTAGTGACTAAGAGAGAAAAGAGTCAGAGCATCACTCATACCCAAAAGTTATGCTGAAGTCCTTTTAGCCAGCAGCCAGATCTAAAATATGTGTCTTCCTCTGCCAGATCAATCCCTGGGTCAGGAAGATCCCCTGGAGGAGGAATGGCAACACACTCCAGTATTCTTTCCTGGAAAAATCCCACGGATAGCGGAGCCTGGTGGGATACAGTCTGCTGCTGTTGCTGCTGCTGCTGCTAAGTTGCTTCAGTCATGTCCGACTCTGTGCGACCGCATAGACAGCAGCCCACCAGGCTCTGCCGTCCCTGGGATTCTCCAGGCAAGAACACTGGAGTGGGTTGCCATTGCCTTCTCCATTGTGTGAAAGTGAAAAGTGAAAGTGAAGTCGCTCAGTCATGCCCAACTCTTAGTGACCCCATGGACTGCAGCCTACCAGGCTCCTCCATCCATGGGATTTTCTAGGCAAGAGTACTGGAGTGGCTTGCCATTGCCTTCTCCGGGGATACAGTCTATGGGATCGCAAAGAGTCAGACACAATTGAATGACTGAGCAGCAGCAGCAGCAAGCCTCATAACCTATAGGATATTTGTGGAAATAAGTAGAGAACCTATGGGTAATTACCTATTTTACTAAGTTCAAGGTCATACTTTTTAAATTATTTTTATTTTCCATGGGAATGATCAATAATTTCATGAGATTGAAAGGCAAATGAGCTTGAGGCCACCGGATGATAGAATGTGTGTGACTATGTTTGATCGAGGGGATGGGATCTACTTTTCTGGACCTAGGCAAGCAGTGTTTTTAAGAATGTTTCCTCCAAAACTATTCTGAGCAATGTAGTGATCCCCTTGCCTCAAGTGTGTGAACTAAGTGAGGAGGTATCAGACTCCACCTTCTAGCTCAGAAAATTGTGACTTCACAGTGCCTCTCTCCTCCCTCCATCCTATCACTGTGGTACCCTTGAGCGTTCCACCCTCTCCCCTCTTCTCTGCATCCTCATCTCAGATGATGATGTCATCCACCTACACAGCTTGATTATGTACCAATGGCTTCCATGACACTATCTCTAGCCTGGACCTCTCAATTTATAAAACTCCTAATTGCCTGCTGGGTAGCTTCATTTAGCTACCTCAACACCCCCAACTCATATCAAATCAGAACTAAACTTTTTCTTTATCATCTGTGCTCATCTTAAACAATTGTTGCTTCTCACTTTCATCCTTGAGCTTATGGTAGCACTCATTCAAGTTATTGCTTCCTGAATCTAAATATTCACTAAATTCTCCCCTTTTTCCCTTCCACTATCTTCTGCATATGACTGATTTCCACTGCTTCCATACTAATAGAATTCTTGAAGAAGATTACGCATTCAATAGCACTTATGTTACTATTCTAAAAGCTTAAATAGACTATAGTATGAAAAAGTATAGGTCTAACTCACTTATAAACATAGATAAGGCAATATTAAATAAAATATTAGCAAGGCAAATCAATGAACAAAAAGCACTTTGTGACAAATTGGATTTATGCCAGGAATTCATATACAGCTTAACATTAGAAATTTTATTTCTATATAATTCTTTACACTATCAGACTAAAGGAGAAAAATAATATGCTAATACTCATTGACACATAGATTCAGGAAAAATATTAAAATTGACAGAATTCAAGACTTGTAATTAAATAGAAAAGTTTAGCAAACTAAGAAAAGAACTTTTTACATCTACAAAAACTCCCCTCAAATGCCATTTTTAACAATCAAGTATTAAAAATTTCATAGGAAAGATGCGGAAATTCTGACTATTGACACTTATAAATGTATAATAGAAGTTCTAAGAAGGACAATTAGAAGAGCCAAAGAAATAGCAGGTATAAGAATTGAAAAGGAAAACAAAACTGCTCATACTTGCAGTTGTTATTATTTCCTCCATAGAACAATAAAACAAAAGAATCCACAGGAAAAAATAATAGATTTAATAAAAGCAGTCAATAAAATTGTTTGATATAATATAAATATACAAAAATTAATTCCATTCCCTTATAAATTAAGCAAAAATAACAATAAATATAATTTAACAATTACCATTTACAAGACCCAATATAAAGTACCAAATAATCCCACAGAAAATGTACAAACTGTTTAAACATAAAGTACTATTGAAAAACACTTAACAGATCTAAACAAAAAGATATACCAAGTTCATGGATGAAAATACTCAATAACTTAAATGTATCTACTATTCCCAAATTAATCTGTACCTTCAAAAAACTCTAGTCAAAGTCCTAACAGAATGTTCATGGAACTTGAGAAGTCAAATCCTACAGATTTATGAAAGAAAAAAGGGCAAAGAAAAGGCCAAGACACTTGAAAAAGACTTGCCCAGATTTTGAGACTAGTATTGTGGGTTGGGAAAAGGGATGGACAAATTGAAAAAAATAAAAACATGTTTTAGTGTGAAAAAAAGTAAAAGCAGGTTTTAGTGTCCAAAACCAGATTTGTATATATGAGGAAACTTCATATATAATAGAGAAAGCACTGATAATCAGTGGGGGGGGGGGGGGGGTGGCGGAATAGGCTATTCAATAAATGGTGTTAGAGTAACTACAATCTGTATAAAAAAAAACAACACATATTTCTACCTCATTCTGCACCTATAAAAAGTCATTTAAAACAAAAATATAAACATTAAACATTTTGGAAGAGTTTTAGAATATATTCATGACGTTGTGACAGGGAAGAATCCTTAAATACCCAAAGTGTAAAACCCATGCAAGAAAAGATTGATCAATCTATCCTACAATTAAAGTATTCTGGCCTCAAAGGACATAACTGGAGGCAGTTTGGGTTATGGCAGGGTGAAGTAGCTCTTCAAAAATAAATATAACAACACTGGACAAAATTCTCAAAACCATTCACTTCAAGGCTCTGGAAATTAACCAAAGGTAGATAATGAATTGAAAAGCATTTATTCTTGAAATATGCTGGATATTTTGGTGTGAACAATAGGGATGTGTGGTCTTCTCCTATTTCTTGCCACAGCTTGGTTGGTAAGAATTTTAGTTTGGCCCATGCTGGGCTAGCTGAAAAACCAGCAGCTTTGCTGCCAGAGGAATCCAGCTGAATTCTGAGGGAAATAAATGGGGAAAAACCCACAACCGCTTGCTAGTTCAAGATTGCAACCTTAGATGTGGTGAGAAGTAGACCAGTCAGGAACTTAATGGACAGATCCAGGAAATCAGGAAGCCACATATGAGCTAAAATGAACTTCCCACACATACCTGAGTGACTGCAAAACTATATGTGCAAAGAAGATCTGAGAAAGGCTGGAGATAAATTCTAAGGAAGACCTGAGAACTGGCCACATGTGTAAATGATTTCTCAATTCGCACACAGATCAGTCAGCACAGGGTAAAAGCCTTTCCCAAACAAGCACAGTCCCTGCCCGCTCACTAGCTGGCCACTAAGCTACGCAGACATGGGAGCAGGGGCGGGGGAGGGGGGCGCCCCTAGGAAGCCAGAGGCTTCCACAGTAGCTCAGCAGTAAAGAATCTACCCGCAAGGCAGGAGATGAGGCTTTGATCTCTGGGTGGGTAAAATTCCCTGGAGAAGGAAATGGCAACCCACTCCAATATTCTTGCCTGGGGAATCCCATGGACAGAGGAGCCTGGCGGGCTACAGTCCATGGGTCTCAAAGAGTCCGACACGACTGAGCACCCATGCACACATACCGGGAAGCCAGAATAAAATTATAGCAAATTTAGAAAATTTAGTAAATACCTCAGTGACCACACGTCTTAGGAGAAATAGTTCCTCCACATCCTCACCAATACTTGGTATTGTTAATCTTCTTGATTATAGCCATTCTAGTGGATATTAGTGTGATGTCATTGTGCCCTTAATATACATTTTATTATTGACTGATAATGCTGAGCATGTTTTCATGTTCTTATTAACCATTCACATGTCTTCTTTAGTGAGATGTCTATTCAAATCATTCACCCATTAAAAAAAATACATACACTGCTGGCGGGCATGAAAAATGGTCTGACCATTTTGTAAAATAGTTTGGTAGTTTCTTACAAAGTTAAACATAGAATAAACATACAAGTCAGCAACTCCACTCTGAATATCTACCCAAAAGACATCAAAATATATACTGACCCCAAAATTTGTACACAAATATTCACAACAACATTATTCATTATGAAAGCTGGGAACAATTTAACTGATGGGTGGGGATAAACAAAATGTGGAATAGCCATACAGTGGAATGTTATCCACCAAAAAAAAGAGAGAAAACTACTGTTACCTGCAGCATCCTGGGTGAACTTCTAAAATATTATACTGGATGAAAAAGCCAGCGACAAAAACTATGCATCATATACTTCCACTTATCCGACAACTTTAGAAAAAGCTAAACTAGAAACTCAGTGCAAACCTGTGGAAGGTAAGATTGACTGAAAATGTGCAAAATGTTACTCTTGGGGGTGATGGAAATGCCCTAAAATTGAACTGTAGCAATAGTTGCCTAATCATAAATTTACTAAAACAAATCAATCAGTATTTATGATAAGCAAATATTGTGGTATACAAATTATACTTCAACAGAGTCTGTTTTGTGTGGTTTTTTTTAGGTCATCATTGAAAAATAAGTCAAGTTACAGATTGAGAGAAGATATTTGAAATTTATATAATCATAGAACTAAGAATATATATCCATTCCTCTGTTGATGAACAGTTAAATTGTTTTCATGTCTTGGCTACTGTTAGTTCAGTTCAGTCACTCAGTTGTGTCCGACTCTTTGCGACCCCATGAATCGCAGCACGCCAGGCCTCCCTGTCCATCACCAACTCCCGGAGTTCACTCTGACTCACGTCCATCGAGTCAGTGATGCCATCCAGCCATCTCATCCTCTGTCGTCCCCTTCTCCTCCTGCCCCCAACCCCTCCCAGCATCAGAGTCTTTTCCAATGAGTCAACTCTTCGCATGAGGTGGCCAAAGTACTGGAGTTTCAGCTTTAGCATCATTCCTTCCCAGGGCTGATCTCCTTCAGAATGGACTGGCTGGATCTCCTTGCAGTCCAAGGGACTCTCAAGAGTCTTGGCTACTGTAAACAGTGCTAAATGTCCATTGAAAGAGGAACGGATAAAAAAGATGTGGTACATATAAACAAGGGGATGTTGCTCAGCTATTAAAAAGAATGAAATAATACCATTTGCAGCAGAATGGATGGACCCAGAGATTGTCTCACTGAGTGAAGTCAGACAGAGAAGGAGAAATAGCATATGACATCCCTTATATATGGAATTTAAAAATAAATGATACAAATAAACTTACAAAAGAGAAATAGATTCACAGACTTAGAAAATGATCTTCTGTTGTCAGGGGAAAGGTTGGGGGAAAAGGATAGTTAGGGAGTCTGAGATGACAGGTACACACTGCTATATATAAAACAGATAACCAGCAAGGACCTAGGGGTATGGCACGTGGAACTCTGCTTAGTTATGTGGCAGCCAGGATGGGAGGGGAGTTGGGGAAGAATGGATACATGTATATATATGGCTGAGTCTCTTGCTGTTCACCTGAAGCTATCACAACATTGTTAATTGGCTATAGCTGATACAAAGTAAAAAGTTTAAAAAAGAATATATATGCTTGTGAGTGAGTATATATGTGAGTATATATAGACCCATAGACAGAGAAAACAAACTTCTGGTTACCATAGGGGAAAGGGAATGGGGAGGGATATATTAAGAGTTTAGGATTAACATATACACACTAATGGGCTTCCCTGGTGGCTCAGACCATAAAGAATCTGCCTGCAATGCAGAAGACCCAGGTTCAATCCCTGGGTTGGGAAGATCCCCTTGGAGAAGGAAATGACTTCCCACTCCAGTATTCTTTCCTGGGGAATTCCATGAACAGAGGAGCCTGGAGGGCTACAGTCCAAGGGGTTGCAAAGACTCAGACATGACTGAGTGACTAGTACTTTTTTACTTTTTTATACACATTAATACATAAAAAATATCAATAGATAACTGACAAGGACTTACCATATAGTACAGGGAACTATACTCAACTCCTTGGAAGGAAAGTTATGACCAACCTAGATAGCATATTCAAAAGCAGAGACATTACTTCGCCAACAAAGGTCCGTCTAGTCAAGGCTATGGTTTTTCCTGTGGTCATGTATGGATGTGAGAGTCAGACTGTGAAGAAGGCTGAGTGCTGAAGAATTGATGCTTTTGAACTGTGGTGTTGGAGAAGACTCTTCAGAGTCCCTTGGACTGCAAGGAGATCCAACCAGTCCATCCTGAAGGAGATCAGCCCTGGGATTTCTTTGGAAGGAATGATGTTAAAGCTGAAACTCCAGTACTTTGGCCACCTCATGCGAAGAGTTGACTCATTGGAAAAGACTCTGATGTTGGGAGGGATTGGGGGCAGGAGGAGAAGGGGACGACAGAGGATGAGATGGCTGGATGGCATCACTGACTCGATGGACGTGAGTCTGAGTGAACTCCAGGAGTTGGTGATGGACAGGGAGGCCTGGAGTGCTGCGATTCATGGAGTCGCAAAGAGTCAGACACAACTGAGTGACTGAACTGAACTGACTGACAAGAGAAAATAATACAAAAAATTATATATACATATATCATATATATGTGTATATATATATATAAATAACTAAATCACTGTGCTGTACCTGAGGCTAATACAACATTGTAAATCAATTATACTTCAATTTAAAATTTTAAAATTAAAAAAAGTAACTTGAAGATTAAAAAAATTTGTGAGTGAATATATGTATATATATGCATGCATATTTCATTATATGTATATGGATTCTTACAAATCAACTAGAAATAGAAAACACAATTTTGTAACAGAGTAGGTGGAAAAATTATCAACAGATAATTCAAAAAGAAAACCTGAACAGGCAACAATAAACATCTAAAAGACAATCAATGTCATTGTAGTCAAGAAAATATAAATTTAAACTACAATGAAGTAGTGAGCGTTGCCAGGGAAAGAAACTTAATTTTGATCACTTCAAATGTTGGCAAGAATATGGAGTAACAAGAATTCTTAAACACTGCTGGGAAGATTATAAATAAGGAAATCACTACAGAGAGAAATGTGATATGTCTCACAGTGTTGAAGATGTACACTTTTCATGACCCAGCTATTGCATTTCTACACACACATACACACACACATGAAATTTTCACATGTATTCCATGAGAATAAATAAATAAGAACATTCATAATAATAGCGGCTTTTGGTGTCAGAGACCTGGATTAAATCTTAAATAAACCATTCACCCTCTGAGTAGCCTTGGGCAAAAGGTCTTTTCATCTCTCTTGGCTTTAATTTTTCCATTATTAGAATGGGGGCAACCATACCTGCCCACCAGAAGTATTGTGCAGATTGAAAGAAACAAAGGCTTATGAAGAACATAGCACAACATTTGACACGTACTAAAACTCTAAGTATATTATTTCTCATGTCTCCATGTACTAAATGGATTTTCACATCCTAAACTGATTGGAGGGATATTCTTTGATTTTAAGTGAAGCAGGAGCCTACAGTGAAAGCAAGCGTGCTCCTTCAAAATGCTGAAGCACCGTTTCCTGTCTTTGGTGTTTTCTAAAAACTGCACCTTACCACACGTCCCAGAGAAAAAGTATGTCATAGAAGGATGGAGGCAGAGACACTGAAACAGTTATAAGCATAGGGAATCATTGATTATAGCCTTCTCAACACCTGGATCTCAACATGAGTTATAAATAATTATTCTTGGTTTAAAGTAGCATCTGTGTTATATTCAAATGGATCTAGGCAGGTTTAAAGGGTAAATGTGTTTATATATGTTCAATGAGACATACTGATGCCTGGTCCTTAAAAACTTGTAAGACCATCTTTAAATATCTTTAGTTCAGTCAGTCAGTTCAGTTGCTCAGTCATGTCCCACTCTTTGCAACCCCACGGATTGCAGTACACCAGGTGCTGTCCATCACCAACTCCCAGAGCTTACTCAAACTCATGTGCATCAAGTAGGTGATGCCATCCAACCATCTCATCCTCTGTCCTCCCCTTTTCCTCCTACCTTCAATCTTTCCCAGAATCAGGGTCTTTTCCAATGAGTCAGTTCTTCGCATCAGGTGGCCAAAGTATTGGAGTTTCAGCTTTAGCATCAGTCCTTCCAATGAATACTCAGGACTGATTTCCTTTAGGATGGACTCGTTGGATCTCCTTGCAGGCCAAGGGACTCTTAAGAGTCTTATCCAACACCACAGTTCAAAAGCATCAATTCTTCGGCACTCAACTTTCTTTATAGTCCAATTCTTACATCCATACATGACTACTGGAAAACCCATAGCTTTGACTAGATGGACCTTTGTTGGTAAAGTAATATCTCTGCTCTTTAATATGCTGTCTAGGTTGGTCATAGCTTTTTTTCCCAAGGAGCAAGTATCTTTTAATTTCATGGCTGCGGTCACCATCTGCAGTGATTCTGGAGCCCAAGAAAATAAAGTCTCTCACTGTTTCCATTGTTTCCCCATCTATTTGCCATAAAGTGATGGGACCGGATGCCACAATCTTAGTTTTCTGAATGTCGAGTTTTAAGCCAACTTTTCACTCTCCTCTTTCACTTTCATCAAGCAACTCTTTAGTTCTTCTTCACATTCTGCCATAAGGGTGATGTCATCTGTATATCTGAGGTTATTGATATTTCTCCCAACAATCTTGATTCCAGCTTGTGCTTCATGCAGCCCAGCATTTTACATGATGTACTCTGCATATAAGTCAAATAAACAGGGTGAACAATATACAGCCTTGACATACTCCTTTCCCAATTTGGAACCAGTATGTTGTTCCATGTCCAGTTCTGTTGCTTCCTGACCTGCATACAAATTTCTCAGGAGGCAGGTCAGATGGTCTGGTATTTCCATCTCTTTAAGAATTTTCCACAGTTTATTGTGACCCATATAGTCAAAGTCTTTGGTGTAGTCAATAAAGCAGAAGTACGTGCTTCTCTGGAAGTTTCTTGCTTTTTTGATGATCCAACAGATGTTGGCAATTCGATCTCTGGTTCCTCTGCCTTTTCTAAATCCAGCTTGAACATCTGGAAGTTCATGGTTCACGTACTGTTGAAGACTGGCTTGGAGAATTTTGAGCGTTATTTTGCTAGTGTGTGAGCTGACTGCAATTGTGCAGTAGTACATATTTTGGCTGTTTCTAAATTTTGCAAAGGCGCTCATGGTAGATAAGGTTAAAATGTGGCTTATTTCTGAGTAGGATGGAATATCCTCCTATTACAATGGATGTCAGGTTGAAAATTTGGTTGATTTGGGTGAGCCCTAATTTTAAAAGAATTGTCTAAATGGACATTTCAGACTTTGGTCAGAATTGGGATCTACACAGAGCCAGCAGGGGGCTTCCCTTGTGGCTCAGCTGGTAAAGAATCTGCCTTCAATGCAGGAGACCTGGGTTCTATACCCAGGTTGGGAAGATCCCCTGGTGAAGGGAAAGGCTACCCACTCCAGTTTTCTGGCCTGGAGAATTACATGGACTGTATTGTCCAAGGGGTCGCAAAGAGTCGGACACAACTGAGAGACTTTCATTTTCACCTTCAGAGCCAGCAGGAACTTTGCATGGAGCAGAAAGCCTGGATGGGGAAGGGAGGATCTTATCTCAAATCCTGGCTTGGCCACTAGCTTCCATACTAATCTATGAAGTCCCTTCCCAGCTTCCAAAGTCTCCATAGACTCAATGATCCACCTGTTTGAGATCTGAGATTCTCAGGTTTATCATCTCTTTCTCAAAGCCTGGTTGTAGAAGTTATCTTCCTCTCGGTCTATTAACATGCCTTGAGAACAGAGAGATCTGTATTGAACACAGGAGAGAGAACTGGGCAAAAATGATGTATGGGAGACAGGGAATGAAAAGAGGAATTAGAAGATTCATATAAATAATAAATGCATAAAAACTCAGATGTATTTTAAAATGGCATTGAAATGGAGTGGATACATTAAATAAAAATCAGGCCTTCCCAAGTTTATGGAAGTATAAAGGTTGGATACCTACTCTATAGTCTTAGCTCTTGGACTTAACTAGCTCTGTGACTTTGAATCACTCAGTTCCCGTCTTAGTCTGTATTTTCTTCTCTAATATAACAAGGTGTTGGGGTCAGATGATTTCTGAGCAAAATTGATGAATTAAAGTAAGGGTGAATAGGATGTAACAAATGTCTAAACCTTGCCATGGTTAGAAATGGGCAGGGGTTCCATCCGAGAGCCTCCCTGTTCTCCTGAGAGTGTGCCCTGTCAGACTTCCCAGACTCTGCTGGCATCGCCAGAAGGCTGCTGGGAATTCCTCTGCACCGCCTTGTTCCGAAAAGAACTCCCAGGAGATTGAGGGGATGGAGGAGGGTGCCAGTTTAAAGCAGGTCTGATATGATCCAGGACCTGATAGGGTTTCAGCTGCCTGCTTCTCTGGCAATTTGCAGAGAAATCAAAGAGATTTTTTTTTTTTTTTGGTAGAGGTTAAATGGTTCAAGTCCTAGGGAGGGGACGCTGTTGCTCAGAAAGAAACACAAAGACAAGATTCATCTTGCTCAAGAATTATAAATAGAACAGCCAGATTAGATTCAGCCGAGGAATGGGGGCACCATGAAGGAGCCAAGTTCTCTCCGAATAAAGAGGCAAGGCTCCAAAGACTCCCAAAGCAGGCTTTCAAAAGGGGGGAAAAAAAAGAAAAGAAAAGATGAGAAAGAAGAAAACTTCAAAAAATGGGCCTTTTCTTCTAACCCGCAACTTCTTTTCAGGCAAGAAGACAAAATCATCAGTTCCTGAAAGAGAGATTAAAAGTAAATTATCAGCCCATAAGGAGTCGTTCACTGTAAAAGGAATGAAAATAGTTTACTGCTCTACGGAAAATGCAGGCTGCTTCCAAACTTTAGGTTAAAAACTTGGCAAAGGGAGCTTGGCCTCCCTGTGATTCTGTCTCGGAGATGTTTATCCAGCGGATGGAGATACTGAGATGGGCCTGGTCCTCAGGTTTATTTTTTGTTCCGCATAAGGTTTCCATCAGATACAGTCTGGAAACTGGTGCAAGCCAGGAGGCTGCTGGAGGAAAGCCCTGACTTAGCTGCATCAGGCCCTGCTTACACCAGGACTCTGCTTGGTGAAAGCAAATCAGGAGTGCAGAGACCAAGAAGGAAGCAGCAACTAGAGCTGGTGGAGGGCATTTGGAGCTGGTTCCAAATTGGGAAAGGAGTACATCAAGGCTGTATATTATCACCCTGCTTATTTAACTTATATGCAGAGTACATCATGTGAAATGTCAGGCTGGATGAAGCACAAGCTGGAATCAAGATTGCCGGGAGAAATATCAATAACCTCAGATATGCAGATGACACCACCGTTATGGCAGAAAGTGAAGAACTAAAGAACCTCTTGATGAAAGTAAAAGAGGAGAGTGAAAAGTTGGCTTAAAACTCAACATTCAAAAAAACTAAGATCATGGTTTCCGGTCTCATTACTTCATGGCAAATAGATGGGGAAACAGTGAGAGGCTTTATTGTCTTGGGCTCCAAAATCACTGCAGATGGTGACTGCAGCCATGAAATTAAAAGACACTTGCTCCTTGGAAGAAAAGCTATGACCAACCTAGACAGCATGTTAAAAAGCAGAGACATTACTTTGCCAATAAAGTCCATCTAGTCAAACCTATGGGTTTTAAATAGTCATGTATGGATGTGAAAGTTGGACTATAAAGAAAGCTGAGCACCAAAGATTTGATGCTTTTGAACTGTGATGTTGGAGAAGACTCTTGAGAGTCCCTTGGTCTGCAAGGAGATCCAACCAGTCCATCCTAAAGGAAATCAGTCCTGAGTATTCATTGGAAGGACTGATGCTGAAGCTTAAACTCCAATACTTTTGCCACCTGATGTGAATAACTGCCTCATTGGAAAAGACCCTGATGCTGGGAAAGATGGAAGGTGGGAGGAAAAGGGGATGACAGAGGAATAGATGGTTGGATGGCATCACTGATTCAATAGACATGAGTTTGAGTAAGCTCCAGGAGTTGGTGATGATAAGACAGGGAAGCCTGGCGTGCTGCAGTCCATGGGGTTGCAAAGAGTGGGACGCGACTGAACTGAAGGGCATGTTGTTGTTTAGTCGCTAAGTCAAGTCTGACTCTGTGAGCCCAGGCTCCTCGTCCATGGGATTTCCCAAGCAAGAATACTGGAGTGGGTTGCCATTTCCTATTCTAGGGAATCTTCCTGACTCAGGGATAAAGCCTGTGTTTCCTCTTTTGCAAGCAGATTCTTTTACCAATAAGCCAGCCAGGGAGCCTGGTGGATTACATAGTGGCTCCCAACTCAAAAGACCGTCTTTCAAGGCCCACTTCTAGCATTAAATGCCATGTGGTCTTAGACAAGTCACTCAACCTCTCTGAGCTACAAGTTCCCCATGTGTTCATCAGTGAGTCTGGCTTCCACCTATAACTCAAAGTTGTTTGAAAGAAGTAATATAAAACATAAGCTCTGTAGAAATGCCATCAGTAGTCTAGAGGAAAACAGATCCCTTCAAGGGGACTGTAAGGGTTTCCTACAGAACCACAGGTAATATGGATTTCTCAGTCATATTATAAATGTCCTGTTCTTCTCACAATGTCACCTAAATAAATACTGCCAGTCTCTCCTGTTCTAAAGGGAAGTCCACAGAGACAGTGAAACACAGAGATGATTAAGAGCGTGGGTTTTGGGTTAAGATAAGCTAGAACTTGGAGAAGGCAATGGCACCCCACTCCAGTACTCTTGCCTGGAAAATCTCATGGATGGTGGAGCCTGGTAGGCTGCAGTCCATGGGGTCGCGAAGAGTTGGACACGACTGAGCAACTTCACTTTCACTTTTCACTTTCCACTTTCATGCATTGGAGAAGGAAATGGCAACCCACTCCAGTGTTCTTGCCTGGATAATCCCAGGGACGGGGGAGCCTGGTGGGCTGCTATCTATGGGGTCGCACAGAGTCAGACACGACTGAAGTGACTTAGCAGTAGCAGCAGCAAGCTAGAACTTGAATCCCTCTTGTCTCAATCATTAGGTACATAACACTGGAAAAGTTTTCTTAAACTACCTGTATATCCATTTACTTCACTGGAAAATGGAAATAATGCTGGCCTCCCAGGTTTGCTACAAGGATTCATAAAAAGCAAGAATGTATGCAAGCCCCATAGCACGTGTTCAATAAAGTATGGTAGGGTTTTGAATCATCACTATCATAGTCACCAATTTCACTATCTCTGAACTAAATCAGGACGAGTTCTCCTCAAAGTTGGAAAATGCACATTTCCAGATTTCAAAACTTACTACTCACAAATTTGACAACTTAGATGAAATAGATCAGTTCCTTGAGAAACAAAAACAACCATAACTCACCTAATATGAAATAGATAATTTAAATATCCCTTTGTTTTTCCAGTAGTCATGTATGGATGTGAGAATTGAACACATGTATACCTGTGGCGGATTCATTTTGATATTTGGCAAAACTAATACAATTATGTAAAGTTTAAAAATAAAATAAGATTTAAAAAAAAATAAAATAAAATAAAGAGAAAAAAAAAAAGAAAGCTGAGCACCGAAGAATTGATGCTTTTGAACTGTGATATTGGAGAAGACTCTTGAGAGTCCCTTGGACTGCAAGGACATCCAACCAGTCCATTGTAAAGGAAATCAGTCCTGAATATTCATTGGAAGGACTGATGTTGAACATGAAACTCCAATACTTTGGCCACCTGATGGGAAGCACTGACTCATTTGAAAAGACCCTGATGGTGGGAAAGACTGAAGGCAGGAGGAGAAGGGGACGACAGAGGATGAGATGGTTGGATGGCATCACTGACTCAATGGACATGAGTCTGAGTAAACTCCAGGAGTTGGTGATGGACAGGGAGGCCTGGCGTGCTGAGGTCCATGGGGTCATGAAGAGTTAGACACAACTGAGCGACTGAACTGAACTAATAATATAAAGGAAATTGAATTTATAAGAAAATATCCACTAATAATGGAGAAGGCAATGGCAACCCACTCCAGTACTCTTGCCTGGAAAATCCCATGGTCAGAGGAGCCTGGTAGGCTGCAGTCCATGGGGTTGCAAAGAGTTGGACACGACTGAGCAACTTCACTTTCACTTTTCACTTTCATGCATTGGAGAAGGAAATGGCAACCCACTCCAGTGTTCCTGCCTGGAGAATCCCAGGGATGGGGGAGGCTGGAGGGCTGCCGTCTATGGGGTCACACAGAGTTGGACACGACTGAAGCGACTTAGCAGCAGCAGCATCCACAAATAAATCTGGCCCCAAGGAACTTCACTAAAGAATTCTACCAAATATTTAAAGAAGAATTAACATCAATTCTACACAATCTCTTCCAGAAAACACTGCACAATTTATTTTGTGAAGCTAATATTTCCCTGATTCCAAACTCAAAGACAGTACAAAAACCCCCAAAACTACAATCTGAATCCCTATCAAGAATATATGTGTATAACAGATTCCTTTTGCTGTATATCTGAAACACATCATAAATCAATTATGCCCAATAAAAATTTTTAGAAAGAATATGAACACAAAATTCTTTAAAGTATTAAATATAATTCAGAAATCATAAAAAGAATTAAGCAAGTGGAATTTATTCCAGAGATGCTAGGTCAGTTCAATTTTCAAATTATCAATCCATGCAATTCATCATATTCATGGGATAAAGCAGTAAAATCACATGATCCTATCAATCAATTAATAAAAAGCAGTTGATAAAATTTAATATCCATTCATAATTTTTAAATAGGGTTAAGAGAACTTTAGAAAATTGATAAAGACCATCTACAACAAATCTATGACTAATATTACATTTAATAGAGAAAGACAACTCTTTTCTCCTAAGATTAGGAATTAAGTAACAATATCTACTCTCTAGGCTTAATCAACATAGTGCTGGAAGTTCTGAATAATACAGTAGGTGAGAAAAGGAAATAAAGGCATGCAAATTGGAAAGGAAAAAGTAAAACTGTCCATATTTGCAGATGGCATGCTTGTCTATATAGGAAATCTCAAGAGATCTATTGAAAAAAACTCCTAGAAAAAATAAGTAAGTTCAGCAACATTGCAGAATACAAGATAAACATAAATTTATATATATATATAAAACATATTAATTTATTTTTATGTTTCTATAGCAATGAATACATGGGCACTGAAATTACAATACCATTTCAATCACTAAAAAAAAAAATTAAATACTTGTGTGTAAATCTAACAAAACATGTTCAGTACTTGTACCCTAACAAGCACAAAACAATGATGGAAGAAATAAAATCTAAACAAATGAAGTGATATATGGTATTCATGGATTAGAAGATTTTAACATAGTGAAAGGCATCATTTCTTCCCAACTTTGTGTAGAGATTTAATGCAGATCCTACCAAACTATAGAAAGCTTTTAAAAATATAGACAAGATTATTCTAAAATTTATATGAAAAGGCAAACTAAAATAGCTAAAACAGCTTTGAAAAGGGGGGAATAAAGTGAACTCAGTCTACCTGGTTTCAAAACTTTTTATATAGCTACAGTAATCAAAACTGGTACTGGCAGGAATCAAAACTGTGTGGTACTGGCAGAGGAATACACACAAATATCAGTGGAATAAAGAAACCAGAAATAGACTTACATGGGTATGCTCAGCTGAGTTTTGATAAAAGTACAAAAGCAATTCAATAGTGGAAAGACTGGCTTTTCAATAAACAATGTTGAAACAATTGGACATCTCTAGGCAAGAAAGAGGAGAGGAGGAAGTGGAGGAGTTAAAGAAGGAGGAGGGGGAGGAGGAGGACAGCCTTGACCTAAGTCTTACTCTTTAAACAAAAATTAAGTCAAAATGGATCACAGACTGAAACATAAAAAACAAAATTATAATTAAAAAAAAAAAATAGGAGAACATCTTTAGGACCTAGGGCTAGACAAAGAGACCCCAGACTTGAAACCAAAAGCACGATCCATGAAAGGAAAATTTGATAATTCCACAAATATTCACTGAAACTTTAGTAATAATAGTGTAAAACTGGAAACAACCCAGGTTTCCTTCAACAGGTAAATGGTTAAACAACTTAGGGTACATTCATACCCTGGAATACTACCTAACAACAAAAAAGAATAAATTATTGATACACACAAGAACATGAATGAAATTCCAGAGCGTTACCTATTGTAGGAGTCCGTGTATATAAAATTCTTAATATGACAAAATTGTAGAAATGGAGAATAGATCAAGGGCGGCCAGAGGTTAAGGAAGGGTGGAAGTGGGAAGATAGTGAGTGTTACTATCCAAGGGCAGCATGAGAGACCCTTGGGATGATGGAGACTTGACTGCATCAACACCAGTATCCTGGCTGTGATATTGTTCTGCAAGACGTTACTACTGGGAGAAAATGGACCAGGGTTATGTGGGATCACTCTGTGTTATTTCTTGCAACTGGATGTGAATCTACAATTACCTGAAAATTAAAAGTTTCGTTTTTTCTTTTTTTTTTTTTAATTTTATTTTATTTTTAAACTTTACATAACTGTATAAGTTTTGCCAAATATCAAAATGAATCCGCCACAGGTATACATGTGTTCCCCATCCTGAACCCTCCTCCCTCCTCCCTCCCCATTCCATCCCTCTGGGTCGTCCCAGTGCACCAGCCCCAAGCATCCAGTATCGTGCATCGAACCTGGACTGGCAACTCGTTTCATACATGATATTTTACATGTTTCAATGCCATTCTCCCAAATCTTCCCACCCTCTCCCTCTCTCACAGAGTCCATAAGACTGTTCTATACATCAGTGTCTCTTTTGCTGTCTCACAATAGGGTTATCGTTTTTTTCAAAGTAAGTAATTTTAGAAAATTTGGACCACACACACACACACACACACACCATGGTGAAAGGGCATGTTTACTGCATGGTATTAAAGAAAATGGGCTTCCCTGATGGCTCAGAGATAAAGAATCTGCCTGCAATGCAGGAGACTCAGGTTCAATCCCTGGGTCAGAGAGATCCCCTAGAAAAGGAAATGGCCACCCACTCCGGTATTCTTGCCTGGGGAAATCCTAAGGACAGAAGAGCTTGGCAGGCTGCAGTCCATGGTGTCACAGAGTCAGACATGACTTAGCAACTAAACAACAAGATATGTGTGTATATGTGCAGAAAAATAATAACAATTATGTGTATTGCCACCACTCAGAGATAACCACTTAATTCTTCTTTCTTAAATAATTTAGATAATTGTTCACTCCCTGTTTTTCCTTCTGTTTCTTTGGCTGCACTGGGTCTTAGCTGCAGCACACAGGTCCAACCATAAAATGATATGCAGATTTATGTCCCAACCTCCATGTTGTTTAAGGGTCAGCTGTATACGTATGATAAGGCAATCCAAAAGGCAACAGCTTCCAGACACCAGAACAGCCAGTGTTTTCGTTTGAGCTCAAGTTCAATGCCCCAGCTCCTGGCAGTCAGGCAGGAGGAGTTCCCTCTTACTCATGGGAGGGCCAGTCCTTTGTTCTATTCAGGTCTTCAGCTGTTTGGAAAGACACTTGCTCCTTGGAGGAAAAGCTATGACAAACCCAGACAGCGTATTAAAAAGCAGAGACATCACTTTACTTAGACAAAGGTCCTTATAGTCAAAGCTATGATTTTTCCAGTAGTTGTATACAGATGTGAGGGTTGGACCATAAAGAAGGCTGAGCATTGAAGAATTGATGCCTTCGAACTGTGGTGCTGGAGAAGACTCTTGAGAGTCCCTGGGACAGCAAGGAGATCAAACCAGTCAATCCTAAAGGAGATCAGTCCTGAATAACCACTGGAAGGACTGACGCTGAAGCTCCAATACTTTGGCCACCCAATGCGAAGAGCTGATTCATTGGAAAAGACCCGACTTAGTCTCATGATTCAAATGTTAATCTCATCTAGAAACACCCTCATCGACACACCCAGAATAACATCTGACTGGGTCTACTCAAACTGACACATAAAATTAACCATCACATGGCCTGATGCCATGCTCTGTCCCACTAGTGAATTTCTAACCCTGTTCTCCCAACTCTGGCCAATTTCCTGAGCAGTTTCTCATCTAAATACAGATAAGACCAAATTCGGCTTTATTTATAAGAGCCAGTGAGATCACAGCCGTGATTCTGTGGACCTTGGCTGTAGTATTTTTCAGCCAAATATCCTACATCTGGACTATATCTCAAGAGAATTATTACCAAGTGGTAGTACCAGGGAGGGTGAAATACCACACAGGGAATGGGGCGTTAGTTTTGTGATGTATGAGTGATGTGGAGTAGCAGGAAGTCACGGTGGGGTTGCCCACACACACACGCACACACACACACACGCACACACACACACGCACACACACACACACACAAGGACCTTGTGAGCTGTCATGCCAGTTGTTTGCCCACTTGTTTGGTAATGAACAACTCAGCCTCGGTGTTGCAGACCAATCCTGGGACATTTTAAACGGACCTATTCTGCAGAAAATTGCCACCCTCCCTGCCACCATTCTGTGCCTCAACTTCTTCAACTATAAAATGGGCATCTTTGGTTTGTCTTTGGTTCATAGATGTATTAAGAAGTGTAGTGATGTCTCTACAGTGCTTCAGCTCCTTACCAGAAAACTGTATAAATAAATCAAAGGCCATTGCGTAAGAAACAATTTCTAGTTCATTAATCACCCAGATCCTTACGAGACTCTCTGTAAATATTTAATAAAAGTAGACAAGTGGTTGGCAACTTATGAGGATTCGGCTTGCAACAGAGTGCTAAAAGAAAAGAACTCATAGAAAACCAAGACTCAGATGGAACACCTGATAAAACGATTCTATTTTGGCCATTCAGTTCCACTAGGCTACAAAACAATTCCCAATAGCATATTTTCCAACACACACTCATCTACTCTATGGCCCAGCAATTCCACTCCTGGCATTCACCCAAAATAAATAAAAACATGTGTCCAAAAATAAAAATTTCACAAATATGTTAGCAGCCTTACTCGTAGTACCCAAACTCTAGAAACAACCTAAATGTCAATTAACAGGTGAATGAATTAAACAGATTGTGGTATATTCATACAACAGCAAGAATTCGTAGAAATATAACAGAACTACGCAATAACAGAACTACCAGGCTTCCCTGGTAGCTCAGTGGTAAAGAATTCGCCTGCAATGCAGGAGCGTGCCCGCATGCTAAGCCGCTTCAGTTGTGTCCAACTCTTTGCAACCCCATGGACTGTAGCCTGCCAGGCTACTCTGTCCATGGGACTCTCCAGACAAGAATACTGGAGTGGGTTGCCATGCACTCCTCCAAGGGATCTTCCCTAACACAGGGATTGAACCCACATCTCTTATGTCTCCTGCACTGGCAAGTGGGTTCCTTTACCACTAATGCCACCTCAGAAGCCTGTAATTCAGGAGACACGGGTTCAATCCCTGGGTCGGGAAGATACCCCTGGAGAAGGGAATGGCAACCCACACCAGTATTCTTGCCTGGGAAACCCCATGGACAGAGGAGCCTGGTGGGCTACAGTCCATAGAATCGCAAGAGTCAGACACGACTTAGCAACTCAATAACAAAATAATACAACACACGCAAAAAAGGAATACACGGACTAGTGATATAGGTAACCACATAAATAGATCCTAAAGCAGTATGTGGAGCCCAAGAAACCAGACACAAAAGAGTACATACTGTCCCATTCCATTTACACGAAGTTGGGAACAGGCAAAATTAATCTACTGTCAGAAAAGTCAGAACAGGGGTGTGAATGGCAGTGGGGGTGGGATTAGAGATAGTGGGAAAGTAAATAGCCAGAAGGAGACATGGAGGCATTTTCTGAGATCATGGAGATTTTTTGTATCTGGTTTGGGGTCGGTGGTTTCACAGGTGTACACAATGACTGAACTCAAACTGAACCTGTAAGATTGGCGCATACTATTGTATGTAAATTATGTCTTAATAAACAAACAGGTTTTTAAAAATTGTCAGGCTCACCCATATTCAGGGGCAGGAAAACTTTATCCCCACTGAATAAATTATGAATGGGCGGTGGGAAGCAAAGTCCAGTTCTGTTTTGATCACATCCTTCGATTGTGCTTGTTGAAGATATCAGCTAAACACACTACTTATTTTGTCCAAGAAAAGCAGAAAGGAAGGAAGAAAAGAGATGTCTGACACCCTCTCTGACTTTTCCTGTTTAATAAACTTATTTCCGTCCCCCTCAACTCCATTGTTGTAGCCATTCGGTATCTTGAGCCATTCACCTCTTGTTCCATCCCAGGCGCCTGATGCTCTCCTGGGTGGCCCTGGGGTGGTTGGCTTAGTGGGGAGAAAGCCCTGGGGCAAGTGGAGGATGGTACACAAAACAGTATGTAACTGAGGATTGATTTACATGGTGCTGGTTTTAAGTGTCAAAATGAGAAGGGAAAAAAAATCTCTCCAAGAAGAACTAGGGGACAGTTTCATTGAGGCAATGAGATGTGTGTAGAAATGGGAGAATTGTAATCAGCGAAGACACAAAGGAAGGCAATTTCCTAAAGGGGATCACAACCAAAGGCTCAGAATCAGAAAAGCAGCAAGCATGTCGGGGAAATAAAAAGGATGAATGATAACTATTATCTGTTGAATGTTTTTGCTTTGTCACCAATAGATGTAAGCACTTATCTCCTTCTGTAAACTTTGGGACAGCTTCCCATTATACAGATAAGAAGAGGAAGACAGAGGGAAACCAGGGAACTTCCTCAAGCTCTCCTAGCTCACAAATGCAGAGCTAGACTTTGAATCCAAGTTCAAGTTCATAACTCATGTATGAGCAAACTACACCTAACCCCATTGCCAAGGTCAATGGAGCTGAGACTGCAACAGAGGTCTTCATGCCTTTTTAGCAAAAGGAAGGCTATCAATTAATTAACTAGTTAATTAAAACAGAGCTAAGAGGACAGAGAGCTCAGCTCCATGCTCTGTAATGACAAGAGGGATGGGATGGGGTTGGAGGTGGGAGGGAACCTCAAGGGGGAGAGGATTACATGTATACCCATGATCGATTCACAATGTTGTACAGCAGAAAATAATACAACATTGTAAAGCAATTATATTTCAATAAAAATAAATTATATAAAAAAAAGAGCTAAGTGGTTATTTGGACATACTGAGGTGCTATAGAATGAAAAGTTGGGGGTCTGGAACATAGAAAACCTTGAGTAACAAGTTTAGAAGTATCCATTTTACTGTAATACAGAGAAATTATTTAAGTTCTTGGAGAAAAATCATGTGAATGTGCAAGAAATGTTTTAATAAGATGATTCTGGTCCTAATAAATGGGGCAAGCTAGGCAGGACCAATAGCAGGAAAAACAGGTAAGACGATATTAGAATACTGTGCTAGTTCAAACAAGGGACCATTTCAAGATCTATATTAAGCAACAGTAACAAAAGAATAAAAAAGTATTCAAGAGACATCAAAAAAGAAATATGCTCAGAGTGGTGTCTAATAGGATGAAGAGCTGAGCAAAATGAGCTTGGAAAAGAGAAGAGGGTTCTCAGGGTCAAGGTTTGGTCCTGGGAAAGTCATTTCTGTTACAGAAGTCAGGAAAGAGAGCTGGAAGGAGAGGGGAGTGGTCAGCTCATCAAGACACTATATTTAGGGTTTGAGATCTGATGGGGCAGGCAGACAAGGTGAGATCTGTGTGTCAATGGTAGACCAAGGGGGGATTGGAATCAGAAAACCAAACTATAGGCATCGGAGCCACCTGATCAAGTGCTTAGACTTGAGTCAGACAGAGCAGACCAGGATTTGACATCTACCAGCTCTCTTAGCCTCAGTTCTTCCCATAAAAATGAAACAATTAATGTACCTGTTTCATGGGGTTGATGGGAGGATTAAAAATGTATAATAAGTGCTCCACAAATGTCAGATGTAGTTCTGGAGGCATGCATTTATTTGGGGAGAGAGAAGAGGAAAGGAAGCCTGGGAAACTCAGAAAAATTTGGAAAACAGTGCCCTGTGACATATGCCCAGGGGGTCTTGAGAGATTGATAAACAAGGGAGGGTGGAGTCATAATGGACCATTGACACTGGCAATCAGGAGACTAAAGGAGGCAAAAGTCAGGCTTCAGGGGATTCAAGGGTCATTGAAAAATGTCACAATGGAGACAGCAGTTGTAGAAGAATAAGGGCATTAGAAGGAAAGATCGGAGAAGGCAATGGCAACCCACTCTAGTACTCTTGCCTGGAGGATCCCATGGATGGAGGAGCCTGGTAGGCTGCAGTCCATGGGGTCGCTAAGAGTCGGACACGACTGAGCGACTTCACTTTCACTTTTCACTTTCATGCATTGGAGGAGGAAATGGCAACCCACTCCAGTGTTCTTGCCTGGAGAATCCCAGGGACGGCGGGGCCTGGTGGGCTGCCGTCTATGGGGTCACACAGAGTCGGACACAACTGAAGCGACTTAGCAGCAGCAGCAGCAGCAGAAGGAAAGATACTAGAAAAAGAGCAACTCAAGTGAAGATGTATTGACAATATCAGGAAGAGCGGACTATGGGTGAGAGTATAAGTAAACCAAGAAAATTTCCAGTGGGAATACACTTAATATTATATAAGTGTATATACTTATATATAATATACTTAAGAACAAATGATAATTAAGGGACAAAACTCCAGATAGAAGCAGAGAATAGTGCAGTTAAGAAGAGACATGGATGGGGATTTCTCTGGTGGTCCAATGGCTAAGACTCCACACTCCCTATTCAAACGGCCTGGGTTTGATCCCTGGTCAAGGAACTAAGATCTCACATGCCACAACTAAAGATCCTACATGCTGCAATTAAGACGTGGTACCGCCAAGTAAATGTTTTAAAACCTGTTACTAAATAAATAAATAAGAGAGACATGCGTGAATTAGCCTCAGCGGTGAAAAGGGAAATCGCTTACTTGGGGAAGACAGAGAAGAGACACAAAGAGAGAAGGAGGTGTAAGAAGAAGAAAAAAGACTTTGGTACCCTGGGGCTCTGTGGATGGTAGAGGAAGATTTGACCCCAGGGGCAAACCATGCCAGTCCTTTGGATTCACTTGTGATAAGCACAATGGGTGGCTTCAGGCCAGACAGAAACAAGCCAACCACACTCCTCATTCCCAGTGGACCCCAACTTGAATACATACACATTGTCTTCCTGTCTAAGGCAGAACATCTTTGTCGCCGTACTATTACACGGAACCCACACAGGCTGTTCTAGCAACTTTCCTCCACCGTCTCCTCTCCAAAGTATTGCTCCAGATGCCTATAAAAAGGATTGCCAAATAGTCTCTTAAACCCCCAGTAGATGTTGAAAAGTGGAGACTGTAGACTTGCTGAGGGGTATGCCTCCACTGAGCACCCTTTGGATCAATGATTCCTGTGAAAACTGTAAATGCCCCATTCTCTGATGGATGTAGCTTTGAAGACTTAGTCTCACAGGGACCTAATTCAACATTTGGCAATCCACTGGAGTATGTGGTACAATGGCATTTTCATGGCTTCATTATTTACAGGGAAATTCATTATGTGCAATGGAAACAAAACTCTATTTCTGACATTTCTAAATCTGAACCCTGAACTCTCAATAAACCTTCCAGTTTCAAAATAATTATTTAAGCAAAGCCCTGGTGTATTCACTCTAAACCATTGAGCAGGGCTCCTAATGGTTGGTGATGCAGTCTCCAACGGTGAGACTTGAGTATTGGAACTTCCCTGAAGAATATTAAGTAGTCCCCTTCCTTGCAACCCATTAAAGGCAATCTTGTCCTTACAGGCCTCAATCAAATTTGCACAGCAATTAGTCCTGCACAGGGTTTGATACATTTCTTAATTATAAAACAACTTTGTACTCTATTGGCCCTTTCAGATGGGTTAAGAGAACGTTAATTACCTCCTCCTGAGACATCAAAGAGGTTTTTTTTAAAAAACTCCCATCTTAGGAATGAATAAAGCAAGATATGGAGAGGAACTAATAATATCTATTGAGCACCTACTACGTGTTGCACTCTATTGGGCGTGACTTACTCATGTGAATAAGTCTATGGGTAAATTATTAACCCTGTTTTGCCAATAAGAAAACACATTTGGAAAAGTTAGATTACCTGTTGAAGTCACCTGACTTAGTAAGTCCGACTATCCTGAAAATCGAGGTTGGGATCATGGTACCCTCAAGGGTAAATCCCCTGATTTTTTTTTCTAATTGTTACCCATCACACACTTTTGAGCACCTCTGTATACCAAGACAGTGTGCTAAGCGCAGTGAAAAATGAACTGACTCGGTCCCCACTCCTGGAGCAAACAAACAACCGCTCCATCCTGTTTCTGGGATCAAGCCGGCCAGAGCGCTGGGGGCGGAGAGTAAGGACCCACCCAGCTCAGCCTGGTGGGTGCGGGCTCCAGAGTTCACACAATCCAAGGTGGGGCTCCTCGGGACCCGAATCCCCTGGAAATCGCCACCTCTCCCTTTCTTCCTCGTCTTGGGCATCACTCAGGGAAGGAAACTGAAACTTATCAGGAGCCAGCCCCGCCAGAAAAAGCACCTAGGTCCTATCGGGCCATTGGCCTTGGCGTCAGAACATGCCAACCAACCGCTTTCTTCGCATCCTCTGACTCAGGCCATCAGCCCAGCACCCCCACCCCCCACCCCCACCGTGCTCTCCGCAGCATCCCTCCCCCACCTCCATTCCAGTCTAGATATTTTTTTCTTTTTAATCTTCCTAAATTGCGCATTTCATAAGACCTTTAGGAAAAAAAGTCAGGAAATGAGGTTTAGAGGAAGACGTTGGAGGACAGTGGGGGGCGGGGGGGAGAGGAGGAGGGAAGCAAGCTCTAGGAGAGCAAGTCTTTCATTATCACGACCTGTTAGGCACACGTCTTCTCCCTTGCCCTGCGCCACCCTCTCGCTGGATGCGAGCCATCCTCAGGGCTAATGAGCAGAGCGCAGGAGATAACTAATCCTAATGCAATTACCGCTCGCCAGTACAGAGATAGGTTTGAGGCGCTCCCCGCGTGCCCCACAGCCGGAGTCAGGCTCGAGCAGATGTGCCGGAGCCTCCCGTCTGAGACATTTTGACAGCTGTATACAGTCCCGGGCCCCCTCCCCCTGACAGCATCCCGGGAGAGTGATCTTTTCCCAGCGAGTCCCCAAGCAGCCTGCTGGAGGTGAAATGAAATCTTAGCAGCTTGGGGGAAGCTCCGGTCGGGCCGTGCACGATCGCTGCTATTTCCAGGGCGGTGATGGAAAGAGCCAGAGACACAAGCCCCTACTCTCGGCCGCTCCCCCCCACCCCCGCTGCTTCCTGAGAGCTTACGGGGTGTTTCAACTGCAGTGAAAAATTATAGCGCGCGCGCAGGCCGGGCCCTCTCCTGGCGGAGCTCGCGCTCCCGTGATAGGGGGGTGGTTTGCAACACACACACATGTTCCTTTGTTTGGCCGGACCACGTGCTCTGTTTGCACAGCAGCATGTGGTACCACTGGAGGAAATCGAACCAACACTGAAAGTTCAAGGAACAGCCAAGCTCTGCTGGGAAGCGGCTGGGCCGAGGCCGGGGTGAACTGGTGAGGCAGGAGGCAGGCCCGACTCACTCCCAGGGAAAGACATGGGGGTGGAGGGGCGAAAGGCTCTTATGGGAAAAAAGGGACTGCGAGAGGTCGAAGTGGACTCTGATGATGATAATAATCTCTTGTATTTGAAAGAGCTTTCTAGCTGATAAAGCTTTCTCTCAACTTTTATCTCATTTAATCCTTACAAAAACATATGATGCCAAAGTGCCTCTCCTTCTGGAGAATAAAGAGGGAGAGGGGAAGGGCTGATGCCCCTGAACCCTTGACCGAAGGGTCTGACCTTCCACGAGGCCCAGTAGGGCAGCTCCAAACACAGCTGATGGCAAAATGCGTGAAACAAACAGCTAGTCTCTCTCTTTTCTCTTTCCCTCTCATTCCCCCTAACCCTTCCTCCTTCCCTTTCTTCCCCTCCCTCTCTCCCCAGCTCTCTATCCCATTTTTTAAACTTACAAGAACAATACACACTTGTGGTTTTTTGGCTGTTTTTTTTTTTTTTTTTTTTTAAGCCAAATAAGACAAGAAATGAATGAAATATGAGGATGCAGAAAGGAAATGTTTTCCAAAATCCAGGTTCCCAAATATAGCCATGGTTAAGAATTTCAGTCCTTTTCTTTTTTCATGTCTACCTGAACATATTTATACAAGTTATAAATACTTACATTTTAATTTTTTTAAGGGGGAAATCTTACTACATTTTGTTGTTCAGTCGGTAAGTCATCTTACTACATATACCACTCAGTTAAATGTGTTCAATTTAGCAATGTATCAGAGGATATCTTTCTGAAACAGAATATACAAATCTACCCCACTGTCCTTTTTAATAGCTGCATACTATTTCTTTGTGTGAGTGTACCATTATTTAATTGCATGAGCAGATCGTTTCCAGTTTTGTTTATTAAAACAATGCCACACTAAACATATACATGAATATATCTCATATATTCATAAATGAATATACTATATATCCTTATATGAATATACACTGCACATTGTGAAAGTATTATTTTAGGATAAATTCCTAAAATTGCTAATCCAAAGCAGAGTTGGGTCAAAGGTAAAGCACATTTTAAATTTCAATAGGCATGGCTAAATTGTTCAAAAAAAATGTTACACTAATCTACAACACATGTAAGAAAGTTAACTGTTAGTGTATGATGGTTAATGTATAAAAGTTAACTGTTTCCACACACACCTGACCTGGGTATTTAAAAGTCTTTGAATTCTTGCTAATTCAACAGAATGAAAATCTGATGTTTTTAAGAGTGAGGTTGAGCATATTATGATATTTTATTTTTACTGACTACTTGTTATTTTTCTTCTATAAGCTGTATCTTTTACCCATTTTCCATTGGTTTACTTATCTTTTCATACTGATTTGAAGAAATTCCTTTGAATAATTTATAAAAGATGTTTCTCAGTTTTCTACCTTTTTACCTCTGTAATACAAAAATGTTAAATGCTTAATGTAGCTAAATCTGTCAGTTTTTATGATTTCTTGGTTTCTTATCAAGCTTAGAAAAACTTTTTAAAACATCCCAAATCTAAATATTCTGCTACATTTTCTTATTTATGATGATGATGATGTAGATATTTGCTGAGCAGGTATCACATACCAGACACTATTTTAGAAGCTGGATGTGTAGACATAGCTCCTGAATTCATGGAGCTTATTTTCCATTGTGGGAGATAGACAATAAACAAACCAACAAATGAGTGAATAAGTAACTACAATTCAAAGTACTCTGAAGAATTAATGGAAAATAATGGAGAGTACTACTTTGGGATAATGATTACAGATGGTGAGATATAAACTAAAAGCTTTAAGAGATGAGAAATAACCAGTCATAGAGATAACATTCCGGGCAGAAGGAACAATATATACAAAGGCCCTGAGGAGGAGAATAATTTGGAGTATTTGAGAAACCTGAAGGAGGCCACTGTCACTGGAATATGGTGAGGAATGCAGTGAATCAGAAAATAAAGAGCCTTGTAGACCAAGATGAGAAAGAGGTTGGGAACTGCCTTACAGAAACAGTAAGATATCAGTTTTACTCTAAATGCAGTGTGAAGCCACTGAATGTTTAAGGGAAGAAACTAATGATCTAATTTATGTTTTTATGTTTTGAGTTATTTAAAAGAATGACCTGGGTTCCTTGAGAATGATATAAAAAAGGTAATGGGATACTAAGAAGGAATCTGACAGAGAGATGGAAAGATTCAAGATTCATTTGGGAAGGGCACTGACATCATTTGCTGATGGAGTGGATGAGGGTGATGAGAGAGAAGTAGGATTCCACATGATGTCTAAGTTCTAGTTTGAGGAACTGGGTGGTCTGTGCTATCATTTCCTGAGAAGGGTAAATTAGAGAGGATGTGGGGGAGGGGAGAGTCTAAGTATCCTATTCAACCCACTGAGTTCAAGATAATCATAAGATATCCAAGTAAGTATTAATAGTTGGTAGCACAAAACTGGGGCTTCCCCAGTGGCTCAGCAGTAAAGAATCTGTGCGCAATGCAGGAGACACATGAGATGCAGGTTCAATCACTGGGTTGGGAAGACCCCCTGGAGAAGGAAATAGCAACCCGCTCTAGTATTCTTGCCTGAAAAATCCCATGGACAGAGGAGCCTGGCGGTCTACAGTCCATGGGGTTGCAAAGAGTCAGACAGGACTGAGCAGAGAGACCACTACACTGGAGCTCTTGGAGAAGACTGGGTAGGAGGTAAAATTTTGGAAATGGCTGGCAACTAGCTATTTAAATCCAGGAAAAGTGTGTACCGAAAAGAACTGGGGGCCTGGTGCAAGCCTGATTTCCTTATGAAAACGTCCATATTTGGAGTTCAAAGGAGAAAGGTAAGCCAGCTAAAGAAACTGAGAAATAGTCAAGGACATAAGGCAGAAAAGTAGGAGAGATTGATATCTCAGAGATTAAGAGAAGAGAAAAAGGAAACAGCATCAGATGCTGAGGAGAGATGGGGAGATGCCATAATATATGAAGACCAAAAATAATCCATTAGACCTGGCAACAAAGAGATTACTGATGCTATGGACCACAACAGTTTTAGGAGGAGGAGGAAGTAGAAGCCATAATTTGAGAACCATGGCAACTTCCCAAGAGAAAACTTGAAATTTAACAGGGACTTTTGTAGATATAATGCCTTGATCTGGTATTTTCAAGCTTTGTTGTGCATTAGACTCGTCTAGTTAAAATTATAGTGGCCAGAGCCCCAATCCCAAAGACTGACTCAGTAGTCCTAGGGTCAATATTTTTTTAAGACTTTTTATTTTTTAGTGTGGGCCATTTTTTTTAATATAAATTTATTTATTTTAATTGGAGGTTAATTACTTTACAGTATCGTATTGGTTTTGCCATACATCAACATGAATCCGCCACAGGTATACACGTGTTCCCCAAAGTCTTTATTGAATTTGTTACAGTATTGCTTGTTTTATGTTTTTGGAGGGGCATGTGAGATCTTAGCTCCCCAATCAGGGATCAAACCTGCACCCCCTGCACTGGAAGGTGGATTCATAATCACTGGACCACCAGGAAAGTCTTCCAGGGTCACTATTTCAAATATTAATAAGTTCTTCAGGCAATTCTAATACAAAGTCTGAGAATCAGTGGCTTACCCAAGAGGAGATTTCTCAAAATGGAATTTTAGATTCTATGTCTGATTGAAAGAGGAAAGTTTTGAGGACAGGAGGCCTTTCTGGGCCTTTCAGATCCTGTCACATAAACAGCTGCCTAGTCTTTTACAGAAATAGTGGCTGTACCTGAACATACATTGGATTCACTGAATTTAAGCTGAACTCCCTACTTTCCCTGCCCATTTGGATAGAACCACAGGTAGACCTGAATAAGCTTTCACAGATGAAATTCCTTTAAAAAAAAAAAAAAAAAAGATCTCCCCAGAATTCAAAAATACCTCTTTTCCATTGTTCTTTTTTTATTTAAAAAAATAATAATTTTTGATTGGAGGATAATTGCTTTACAATGTTGTGTTGGTTTCTGCCATACATCAGCGCAAATCAGCGATAAGTATACCTTCCTGAGTCTCCTTCCCACCTCCCCTCTCCCAGCCCTCTAGGTCATCACAGAGCACCAGGCTGAGCTCCCTGTGTCATACAGCAGCTTCCCACTAGCTGTCTGTTTTACACACTGTAATGTATATGTGTTAATGCCATTGTCTCCATTCCTCCTCCCCTCTTCCTCCTCCGCTATACCCACAAGTCTGTTCTCTTCATCTGTGTTCCTCTGTTTTTCTAATTGACTAGACGGTCTAAGACTGCAACCATGTCCGTAAAGGCAAAACAACCCCTGATTTGGGAATTTAGAGTCAACTCCGTTTTACTTGATAACCACACTCTAGGCAAGCACTTTTACATACATTATCTCAATGAATCCTCACATAACCCTTTTGAGGCAATTACTTTTATTTCTACTTTATGGATAAGAAACTGTGACTGGAATAAGTGGTAGTGAAATAAGTTATTACAGATGTCTCAAAAATAGCATTCCTCAGCTATGTATAGATTTGACTGTGTTATCCCAACTATAGAAAGAAAAATGGTTCATTACACAAATAGTTCTGACATTTGCTTTATCTTACCTTCCTGGCCTGCGGTGTAGATCAGGTTGTTAACAGGTCAGGCTCCACTACCAGCTGGGTATTTATTGTGTCCCAGCTTGGTCATGAAGTGCAATGTAGTGGGATGTGTATGCATCCACATGAACTCTGGGGTTCAAACCCTGGCCCTGCCCTTAGTAACTGTTGCCTTGGACAAATTATTTAGCCTTTCTGAGCTTCATCTTCCTCATGTGTAAATCAAGGAGCTCTGAAAAGTATGTTGTATTACGTGATATGTGTTACAAACATGGTATGCTCAATGCTCAGTAGCTATTATTATTTTTACCAAACTCCATTACAGCCCTCATTCAAATCTCAGTTCCACCCCAAATCTCCTGTAACATACATTTCTAAAATCCTTTTTTTGAGGGGTACTACTATTATTTCTTATTTTTATTCAACCCCTGGAGGGGTTATCTTGGCCATATCTGCCCCTCTCCTGAGTTCCACAGAGCCACCACCCCTTCATAAGATATGATTTTGGATCCTGAGAGTAACGCAACATTCAGACTAATAATTTTTTTCTAAAGCCATCATTAATATGGGCACAGTTATCCAGGAAGATTGATGAAGAAGTGAAGAGCTTTGGCAAAATTAACAGCTTCATAAGGAATACATAGTCAAATCTTTAGTATCTAAAAATATAATATTTTTAAACAAAATGAGAAGACACGGGAATTTAAATGAAAGAACATGGAAGAAACAACTAGTGAAAGAGAGATAAACAGTTTACCAGACAAAGAGTTCAAAGCATTAATAATAAGAATGCTAAAGAAACGGGCTCACAGACACAGAGATCACCAGTAGGAAGGAGGATGGTGAGAGGGGTGAGATAGAGATAGGGAATTAAAAGGTACAAGCTACTGTATATAAAATAAACTACAAGGATGTATTGTACAATGCAGAGAATATAGCTAATATTTTATAACAACTATAAATGGAATATAACCTTCAAATTTTTAAATCACTATGTTGTACACCTGAAACTTATATAATATTGTTTATCAATTATGCCTCATAAAAAAATAAAAAGAATGCTAGCTGAACTTGGCAAAAGAATTGGTGACCGTGGGAAATTTTAACAAGGAGCTAGAAAATATGAAAAAGGAAACAGAAAGCTGAAGAATATAATAACTGAACTGAGAAACACACTAGAAGTAATTAACAGCAGACTAGCTGATACAGAAGAATGCATACATGACCTGGAAGACAGAATAATGGAAATCACCCAATCAGAATAGCAAAAAGAAGAGCGAATTTTAAAAAATGAGGAGAGTTTAAGGAAACTCTGCAACAACATCAATAGTACTTAGAGGGGTCCTAGAAGGAGACGAGTGAGACAAAGGAGTCAAAAATATATTTGATGAAATTATGTCTGAAAACTTCTTAAACCTGAAGAAGCAAACAGATATCCAGGTATAGAAACCACAGAGAATCCCAAAGACAATGAACCCAAACAGAAACACACCAAGACATACCATAATTAAAATGGCAAAAGTTAAAGAGAGAACTCTAAAGATAGCAACAGAAAATCAGTCATGTACAAGGGAACCCCCATAATGCTATCAGCTAATTTTTCTACAGAAACTTTGCAAGTCAGAAGGGAGTGGCATGATATATTTAAAGTGCTGAAAGGGAAAAACCTACAACCTAGGATACTCTACCCAGCAAATTTATCATTCAGAATTTAAGGAGAGAGAAAGAACTTTTCAGGCAAGTAAAAACTAAAAGAGTTCATCAATACTAAACTGACCCTAAAAGAAGTGTGAAAAGGTCTTCTCTAAGTGGAAAAGGAAAGGCTACTATGGGAAGCAGGAATTTACAGGAAAGGAAAAATCCCATTAGTAAAGGCAAATATATAGTAAAGGCTGTAGATCAATCACTTAAATAAGCTAGTACGTGTATGCATGCAAAGTCGATTCAGTTGTGTTGGACTCTTTGTGACCCTTTGGACTGTAGCTCGCCAGGCTCCTCTGTCCACGGGATTCTCCAGGCAAGAATACTGGAGCTGGTTGCCATGTCCTTCTCCAGGGGATCTTCCTGACCCAGGAATCAAACCTGCATCTCTTGCATTTTCTGTATTGGCAGGTGGATTCTTTACAACTAGTACCACCTGGGAAGTCCCAAACAGATCAGATCAGATCAGATCAGTCGCTCAGTCATGTCCGACTCTTTGCGACCCCATGAATTGCAGCATGCCAGGCCTCCCTGTCCATCACCAACTCCCGGAGTTCACTCAGACTCACGTCCATCGAGTCAGTGATGCCATCCAGCCGTCTCATCCTCTGTCATCCCCTTCTCCTCCTGCCCCCAATCCCTCCCAGCATCAGAGTCTTTTCCAATCAGTCAACTCTTCGCATGAGGTGGCCAAAGTACTGGAGTTTCAGCTTTAGAATCATTCCTTCCAAAGAAATCCCAGGGCTGATCTCCTTCAGAATGGACTGGTTGGATCTCCTTGCAGTCCAAGGGACTCTCAAGAGTCTTCTCCAACACCACAGTTCAAAAGCATCAATTCTTCGGTGCTCAGCCTTTTTCACAGTCCAACTCTCACATCCATACATGACCACAGGAAAAACCATAGCCTTGACTAGATGAACCTTTGTTGGCAAAGTAATGTCTCTGCTTTTGAATATGCTGTCTAGGTTGGTCATAACTTTCCTTCCAAGGAGTAAGCGTCTTTTAATTTCATGGCTGCAGCCACCATCTGTAGTGATTTTGGAGCCCAGAAAAATAAAGTCTGACACTGTTTCCACTGTTTCCCCATCTATTTCCCATGAAGTGATGGGACCGGATGCCATGATCTTCGTTTTCTCAATGTTGAGCTTAAGCCAACTTTTTCACTCTCCACTTTCACTTTCATCAAGAGGCTTTTGAGTTCCTCTTCACTTTCTGTCATAAGGGTGGTGTCATTTGCATATCTGAGGTTATTGGTATTTCTCCTGGCAATCTTGATTCCAGCTTGTGTTTCTTCCAGTCCATCGTTTCTCATGATGTACTCTGCATATAAGTTAAATAAACAGGGTGACAATATACAGCCTTGACAAACTCCTTTTCCTATTTGAAACCAGTCTATTGTTCCATGTCCAGTTCTAACTGTTGCTTCCTGACCTGCATACAGATTTCTCAAGAGGCAGGTCAGGTGGTCTGGTATTCCCATCTCTTTCAGAATTTTCCACAGTTTATTGTGATCCACACAGTCAAAGGCTTTGGCATAGTCAATAAAGCAGAAATAGATGTTTTTCTGGAACTCTCTTGCTTTTTCTATGATCCAGCGGATGTTGGCAATTTGATCTCTGGTTCCTCTGCCTTTTCTAAAACCAGCTTGAACATCAGGAAGTTCACAGTTCACATATTGCTGAAGCCTGGCTTGGAGAATTCTGAGCATTACTTTACTAGCGTGTGAGATAAGTGCAATTGTGCGGTAGTTTGAGCATTCTTTGGCATTGCCTTTCTTTGGGATTGGAATGAAAACTGACCTTTTCCAGTCCTGTGGGCACTGCTGAGTTTTCCAAATTTGCTGGCATATTGAGTGCAGCACTTTCACAGCATCATCTTTCAGGATTTGAAATAGCTCCACTGGAATTCCATCACCTCTACTAGCTTTGTTCGTAGTGATGCTTTCTAAGGCCTACGTGACTTCACATTCCAGGATGTCCGGCTGTAGGTCAGTGATCACACCATTGTGATTATCTGGGTCGTGAAGATCTTTTTTGTACAGTTCTTCTGTATATTCTTGCCATCTCTTCTTAATATCTTCTGCTTCTGTTAGGTCCTTACCATTTCTGTCCTTTATCGAGCTCATCTTTGCATGAAATGTTCCTTTGGTATCTCTAATTTTCTTGAAGAGATCCCTAGTCTTTCCCATTCTGTTGTTTTCCTCTATTTCTTTGCATTGATCGCTGAAGAAGCCTTTCTTATCTCTTCTTGCTATTCTTTGGAACTCTGCATTCAGATGCTTATATCTTTCCTTTGCTCCTTTGCTTTTCGCTTCTCTTCTTTTCACAGCTATTTGTAAGGCCTCCCCAGACAGCCATTTTGCTTTTTTGCATTTCTTTTCTATGGGAATGGTCTTGATCCCTGTCTCCTGTACAATGTCACGAACCTCATTCCATAGTTCATCAGGCACTCTATCTATCAGATCTAGGCCCTTAAATCTATTTCTCACTTCCACTGTATAATCATAAGGGATTTGATTTAGGTCATACCTGAATGGTCTAGTGGTTTTCTCCACTTTCTTCAATTTAAGTCTGAATTTGGCAATAAGGAGTTCATGGTCTGAGCCACAGTCAGCTCCTGGTCTTGTTTTTGCTGACTGTATAGAGCTTCTCCATCTTTGGCTGCAAAGAATATAATCAATCTGATTTCGGTGTTGACCATCTGGTGATGTCCATGTATAGAGTCTTCTCTTGTGTTGTTGGAAGAGGGTGTTTGTTATGACCAGTGCATTTTCTTGGCAAAACTCTATTAGTCTTTTCCCTGCTTCATTCCGTATTCCAAGGCCAAATTTGCCTGTTATTCCAGGTGTTTCTTGACTTCCTACTTTTGCATTCCAGTCCCCTATAATGAAAAGGACATCTTTTTTGGGTGTTAGTTCTAAAAGGTCTTGTAGGTCTTCATAGAACTGTTCAACTTCAGCTTCTTCAGCATTACTGGTTGGGGCATAGACTTGGATTACTGTGATATTGAATGGTTTGCCTTGGAAATGAACAGAGATTATTCTGTCGTTTTTGAGATTGCATCTAAGTACTGCATTTTGGACTCTTTTGTTGACCATGATGGCCACTCCATTTAATTAAAAGACAAAAATTGTATAAAATCTATTATAGCTACTATAAAAAGTTATGGGTAAACACAGATATATAAAATATAACATCAAAAATACAAAACTGGGTGGGGGAGTAAAAATACAGTATTTTCCACAACATCCACAACATCACCTGGTTGTGTAAACAATGGTTGGGTCCTTCAAGAGATGGAGGACTCGAGTAGTCCAATCATTCCAAAGCCTTGATTAGGAGAAGCTTCTTCCTAAAGCCATTCAACTCTAACTCCTATTGCTTTCATCCTACCCCTAAGGATCATAAAGAACTAGCCTTTCAGATTTCTAGCAGAACCTGGCAAAAAGTTCTTGAGTTTTCTCTCTCCCAGTTACATATCCCCAGATTCTTCAGTTATTCCTTATGTGATATGGGTTTGTTTTTTGTTTTTGGTTTCTTCTTCATCATGTCCCCACCATTCTCCAAATACATTACTTATCATTTTTCCCTTTTAAGGTAGGGGAGTACCCAAAACTAAATGCAAATATGAGGTTTAAGCAGCACAGAGAACAAGCTTATCCCCACCTCTGTTCTAAGCACTGTTTCTTTTTAAAAAATATTTAGTTGGTCTTAGTTGGCTGTGGCATGAGGGAACTAGTTCCCTAACCCAGCCCCCCCTGCTTTGGGAACATGGAGTCTGAGCCACTGGACTACCAGGGAAGTCCCTGAACACTGTTTCTTTCACCCAATTAACATTGTATGCATTTAGATACACCCAAGTGTGGAAGGTGGAAGCAAGGTGAGGTCCATTTCCTTGAAACAGTACTGCCCCTGGTAAGTATTAATACAGTTGTGGAGATCTGAGGATTTTCTGCAGCAGATGAAAGTTTCCTAATCACTGGCTTTATGGGCAATTAAAAACATCTGAAGTGGCTTCTTGACTCCTGTTTTGAAGTCAGTAGTTCCAGGGTGGCCTCCCAATTCCTCTTCCTCCTGATCATGGCAGAAATAGAAGCTCCCTTGGCAGAGCAATTCCTCTGTATTGGTCTAAGAGTCATTCCCAGAGGCCCGACCTAGAGTTTGCTCCTCCAGGACATGCAACAATTGTGTAATTACCTAAATGTGCTCGGGTCACTCAGTCGTGTCCTACTCTTTGCAACCCCATGGACTGTAGCCTGCCAGGCTCCTTTTGTCCATGAAAATTTTTAGGCAAGAATATTGGAGTGGGTTGCCATTTTCCTCCTTCAGGGGATCTTCCCGACCTAGGGATCAAACCTGAGTCTCATGGGCAGGCAGATTCTTTACCATTAGTGGCATCTGGGAAGAAGCCCAACCTAATTCCTTACGTTAAGTCTCATGTTTCTTGAAATGGACAGAGTGCTATGATCCCTGCGATTGTATGCTAATCATTTTGAACAATGAGTAGGATTTCTCAAGACGGAAAAATTCTAGCAATTGAAAGTGTTGCTTTATATTCATGTGTATGTAATATCCAGGGGGCTGGAGTATGGATGGACAGATGGTTGGACTTGTGGATGAATGGATACAGGAAACACTATCTTCCTGTCTCCATATGTTTACCCCATAGAGTCACAGGGTAGCCACACTGGCTGGCATCTATATTACTGATAAACATCTGTAGTTTGGCTACCATTATAAATCACACTGTATTGGTCAAGACTGTTGGTTACCAGGGACATAAACACACCTGAAAACGATTCAAGCAAAAGAGGAGGATGAATAAAATCAACAGCAGAAAGCAATGCATATGGCCTTAGGGACAACTAAACCAAGGACCAAATGTTCTAAGAAGTCTCTTCATCTCTTATCTCTGCATCTCTCTAAATATTAGATTTATTCTCCCAAACTAGCTTACCTAACATGGCTGCCAGTTATTCCAGATGTATACTCCAAATGTTCCAAAATCAGAGATGAAAATGAAGGCCCTCTTCTCTCAACCGAAATTTGAGAGAAACCAAAATGAAAATTCTGAACATGGTTTGGATCCTATGCTCATCCCTTGGACCATTACTATGGCCCAGGAAAGAGGCCCTATGCCCAAATAGGGATCCTAGATCACACAATCATCTCTGAACCTGGGGAGTGAAATCTATTAGCAGGAGGAGACAAGAATAGACACTGAACCCACAGAGCAAGGCTCACCCCCAAACCTGAAAATGTTCTGAGTGATTCACTAATTGTAGCTGTTAACGCTTTTAGATGTTCACTCCTCTCAGAGGATTTAAAATCACTCACACAACCCTTACATTGAGAAATCTGTCTTAGTATTACCACTCTGGTGAACATGTTTCTGGAAGATTTCATCCATGGAGGATTTGGGTCATAAGGCACTTATCTCAAGGTCAGTTATTTGTCCACATCAACCACTTAGAATCTAGAGATAGGAAAAAATAGCCTTTGAATAGGCAGTAGAGGTATTTTAAAAATCAAGTTATAGGGATGATGAAAAAGTTCTGGAAATAAGAACTAGTCATGGTTACACATTATGAATATGCTTAATGCTACTAAACTGTGCACTTTAAAAAATTTAATTGTGAATTATTAAGTCTTATGCATATTTTGCCACAATAAAAAATGTTTAATAAAGCTATGCATCTTATTCATCTATTCATGAACTCGTTTATTTTACTTTAGTCTCAGGAAATCTAGAATGTACAGACATATCTATGGAATAATGGGATCCAAAATGCTAGAGTTGGAAAGAGCTCAATGCACTCAGCTCTCCAAGCGGAAATCCATGATGCCATAGAATTTCTGGGCTCAGAGTGTTAGCATAGATCATCTAGTTAATCCTCCACTTGTCACTAAAGAGCATTTCACTCCATCCATCCAGGACACCTAATTCATCCTAGACACAGATGCTCAACTGGTTTAGAAGTGCCGCTGACAGTAATTGCCCTCCCTAGGCTTCATAAGCAAAACTTAGGTGCAGCCCAGACTGGAAAGAAATTCTCACGGGAAGGAAGCCGGTACAATGCCCCCACCCACTGCCACATCATGATGAGCCAATAGGCGTAAACACTGTTAGAAGAAAAATGAAGACTTCCGTGCTCTTAACCTTAAGAACCTGAGACTGTTCTGTAAGCAGAAGAAGGAAGCCTAATGTTTCTCTTCCCTAAATAACAGGGAATGACAAGCTCACAGAAGACTAAGCTGACCTGGTGAAGTTGTCTGTGATCACTGGAAGTTCTAGAAACAGATTAAAAAGTCAAGGCTATGGTCCTATTTCACTCTGTCAGGGCATTAGGCTTTTAGATAAATATTCATGTCTCCAGTGAAACAAAGGCTGTCATGGAGAAGCCAGCCTTCCAGAATGAATCAGACATTTCTACAGAATTGGGTTAAGTTGGACATACTCTGTGGTGAATTGGCCATAGTCTGTTATCTTTCACGTCTTTCTCATTTTTAGCTCTCCTGGGACTTCTTTCTTTTTAAAAAAAAATTGGGAGTGGGGGAGTTTATTGTTTATACACATTACATTACAGAGAAATAAAGTAAACTGGAAAAAAAGAAAGCAAACATCCCCATTCTTTTATTAGATATTTACTGAAGGCTCACTACATGCCAAGCTGATATTACAGTTATCTATCACCATAACAAAATACGTCAAAACTTAGTTGCTTAAACAACCATTTAATCTCATCCAGAAATTTGTGGATCAAGAATTGGAGGATGACTCAGCTGAATACACTTGGTGTTTGCTGGGCTGGTAGGCTGAAGAGGCGACTTTTAAGATGGCTAGAACCTCAGTGGACTGGTTGGATCTCCTTGCAGTCCAAGGGACTCTCAAGAGTCTTCTCCAACACCACAGTTCAAAAGCATCAATTCTTCAGCGCTCAGCCTTCTTCACAGTCCAACTCTCACATCCATACATGACCACAGGAAAAACCATAGCCTTGACTAGACGGACCTTTGTTGGCAAAGTAATGTCTCTGCTTTTGAATATGCTATCTAGGTTGGCCATAACTTTCCTTCCAAGGAGCAAGCGTCTTTTAATTTCATGGCTGCAGTTGCCATCTGCAGTGATTTTGTAGCCCAAAAAAAACAAAGTCAGCCACTGTTTCCACTGTTTCCCCATCTATTTCTGAAGGAGATCAGCCCTGGGATTTCTTTGGAAGGAGTGATGCTGAAGCTGAAACTCCAGTACTTTGGCCACCTCATGTGAAGAGTTGACTCATTGGAAAAGACTCTGATGCTGGGAGGGATTGGGGGCAGGAGGAGAAGGGGACGACAGAGGATGAGATGGCTGGATGGCATCACTGACTCGATGGACGTGAGTCTGAGTGAACTCCGGGAGTTGGTGATGGACAGGAAGGCCTGGCGTGCTGCGATTCATGGGGTCACAAAGAGTCAGACACGACTAAGCGACTGAACTGAACCGAACTGAGAACCTCAGTGCTCCTTGGCCATCGTGTCTCTCTCTCCCTTTCCCTCTCCCTCTCCCTCCCCATAATGTCCCATTCTCTAGGCTACTCCACTCAGTCCCAGTGGAGTATGAATTTCTCACAGCATGGCCATCTCACAGCAGTCATACAAATTAGCCGATGACTAACTTCCCCACAGGAAGTGTTCTAAGAAGCCCAAGTGAAAGTCTTAGAATTCCCTGAAGAACTTCTGCTACATTTTATTGGTCCGAGTGAGTCATTAAAAGCAATCTGGATTCAGGGTGAGGGAAAGAATAGACTCCACCTCTCCATGGGGCTTGGCAAGCAGAAGAGGGAAGTGAAGACTCAATGGGGGCCATCTTAGAGAAGGGCTCTCACACCTGGTGCTGTAAGAACCTACAGACAGTCTCTTCCCATAGAAAGAATAGGTCACACACACACACACACACACACACACACACACACACACACACATATCAACAGGTCATCACAGGGATACAGATGTAAGCTGTGGAAAGAGAACCCAACCCAGACTTGGGAGGTCAAGAAAGGATTCCTGAAGTAGAAACCACTGAACGTGAGCTCTGAGCCAAACTTGAGGGGATTGTGTGAATAGATGAACAGCAGACACAGTGTTCTAAAAGTTGGGAATGCTATTCTGCAAAGCCCAGGAGAAAAAGAGAGAGAAGGAGCATTTGCATCCAAAAAACTGAAACAATTCCAATATGTCCAAACAGTAGGGTGAAAGGGTATGAATGTTGAAAGATGATGTCGAAGAGACCAGAACATAAATCCCCACCATTTTCTATGAAAAGGTAAATGTGCATTTAATATATATATAGTACAAAAATGGGTTCATGCCATTCACAAGCTTTTGTGGTCCACATTTTATCACTTTATGTTAACATCTGTTCCTTCTCAATAAATACACTTCTAAAATATCACTTTAAATAAATGTATAATAGTCACTTATTAGTTTTATGTTCCCTTATTTGGGCTTCTCTCATAGCTAAGTTCAGAGAAGGCAATGGCACCCCACTCCAGTACTCTTGCCTGGAAAATCCCATGGGTGGGGGAGCCTGGTAGGCTGCAGTCCATGAGGTCGTGAAGAGTTGGACACGACTGAGTGACTTCGCTTTCACTTTTCACTTGCATGCATTGGAGAAGGAAATGGCAACCCACTCCAGTGTTCTTGCCTGGAGAATCCCAGGGACAGGGGAGCCAGGTGGGCTGCCATCTATGGGGTTGCACAGAGTCAGACACAACTGAAATGACTTAGCAGCAGCAGCAGCATAGCTAAGTTGGTGAAGAATCCACCTGTAATGCAGGCAGGAGACACTGGTTCAATTCCTGGGTCAGGAAGATCCACTGGTGAAGGGATAGGCTACCCACTCCAATATTCTTGGGCTTCCCTTGTGGCTCAGATGGTAAAGAATCTGACTGCAATGCAGGAGACCTGGGTTCGACCCCTGGGTAGGGAAGATCTCCTGGTGAAGGGAACGGCTACCCACTCCAGTATTCTGGCCTGGAGAATTTCATGGATTGTACAGTCCAGGGGGTCGCAAAGAGTTGGACACAACTGAGCAACTTTCACTTTCATGTAACCTTATGTAACCAATCTCTTATTGCAGGATATGTAGAGTACTTCCAATTTCTTTTTACATTTATCTTCATCGCTAAATCTTAACGATTTCAGTGATAACTTCTTAGATACCAAATTTCTGGTTCAACATATATGAATACTTTTTAAGGTTTTTGATACATAGTGCCAACTCATTTTCCAGAAATGTATTAATGTTTAAAATCCCACCAGAAATGTAAGAGAGTACCTATTTCCCTATATGCTCTCCATCAATAGGAAAAATCATTTTGTTTCTATTTTTACGAACTTGATAAGTTTCCATTTACATTTCTGCAATTACTGGGGAAATGGAACTTCTTGTATGTGGGTAGTTCTTTTTCTGTAGGCATCTGAAGATCACAAACTTATAAAAATTAGGTAAATGGCTAGGCTTCAAACTTTCAAATGTTATGAAAACAAAATTTAATCTGCTAGTAAATTTAACCTGTAGTTTGACAACACCTCTCTCTGTCTTTCCTCTTACCTACTTCTGTATTTGACCTGTTCTAAAATAGTGACTTGGTATAGAAGGAGGAGAGAAAGTCAAGAGTTGTGACAGATCAGAGACCCAGGCTAAGTTCAATTTCAGTTAAAGAGGTGAAGTGGGGTGAGTCGGGGGGAGCTTGTTTCATTCACAATAACTCATTGGTTCCCTCTTTTAATGCATTTAATGATCCTGTGAGCTTAATGACTATTGCAATTAAAGTCACCCTGCTTAAACATTGTGAATTACATTATGCTTGTTAGAGGCTGCCTTTGATAAAACATAATAGCAAGTCATCTCTTTTACATCATAACTCATTTTAAATATTGCTTTTCCATATCTGTCCTTGCCCAGTTGATTTATTGCCTGGTACTCCCAAGAAGTGTGTAATAAAAAGAAAGGTAGGATATGAGTCCTTATCCAGAGTCCTTCTTCCAGAGTCTGGATAAAGAGGTAGCTAAAGGAGAGGTGGTCTTCTGATTGGTTAGCCTAAAAATGGAGAGGGAAGTGAGGGTGGCAATCAGGAACTAAAGTCAACAAGTTATACAAAATGAAAATATTAGCTTTTTATGGCCTCTTTTGCCCTTCCTTCCTTTGATGGAAAATCAACAAAAGCCAGGTCTCCACTAGGAAGACTTGAGAGATTTACTTATCCAGATAAACCAGGGAATGGATCTGAGAGCAAGAATGGGGACTGGGAAATATTGCAAGTCTGCCTTTGTCTACTTAACTTTATCAAGGAAAATTCTGATATAGGTATTTGAAATCAAACCTGAGCAATAATGTGGTGAAATTGACAAATATTGGTTATTTAAAGCAAAAAAAAAAAAAGACCCTCGAATCCAGGATGCTTTTTAAAGTACCCTCCACCCTCATCCCCAAATTATAGGAACTTTTGTTCTCATTCTCTTCTTTATTTTGCTTCAGGAAGCCAAGACCCAGGCCCCTGGGCATTCAAGTCAACTGATGCCTAGTGTTATTTTATTATAAATTCATAACCTTTTATCCAAAACCTTTGTCCTTACTTATAACATTCAAAAAGGATGTATTTGGAGTTGGAAAGACATTGGTTGTATTAGATATGACAAAGCTCAGTGGTTCACCATGATTTCGCTCTGATTAGTCTCAGATGAAAACACATAGGTAGAAAAATGTCTTGGGGTACACTGTCAAGTTCTTGGGGACCAGTGGAGTATTCCCCCCGTATATTGTTTGTCAACTGCAACTGGCTGCTCTGTGATATCTCCGTAAGTAACAGAATAAAGGGTGATCCAATTCACACACCCAGCACAAAATCTTGAGCCAACAGATATAGAGTTTACAAATCTCTGTGCAATACCATGCTATCAAAATTACTTTTTGAGACACAGAATGGTTTATTAGAAAATGCACTACACCAGAAACAAGAGGTGAATTGGAGACCAATGTCTGGCTCTACCCTGCTCTCTCTCCTTAGAATTATTTTAATTTCAAGGGACCTCAGTTTCCTCATCTGTAACAAGAAAGATTCAACTGTAACAACTCCAGTCCCTTTGAACTCTTAATGACTGATTCCACTTTGCTGGTCTGATCACTTTTGATGAGTTCTGTGATTTAGTCACTTTTCCTTTCAAGATATATTCTTCCAAGAAAACACTCATTCTGAAAGTATTTGTCCTCTCACTACCTTAAAAAAGAAAAGAATGATTTAAAAGCTTTAGAAGAAAGTCAGATAACAATACACACACACACACACACACCTTTAACTTAGTTTTAAGTTTCTAATTCAACTTGGGGGGTGGGGGGAGGGGGCATTGGTAATACAGTAACACAATGGACCTAGATTTATTTTTCTATTTTTAATATATGCTTATTATTCAATTTTAATATACTTCCTTACATTCCTGTAGTCTATAGAAGACTCTTTCCTTCTTAAATTCCTATAGTAGACACCTTAGATATATCAGATGCCTAAATTCTATTGTTCCTTGGGAAGAAGTAACAACAACAGCTCACACTTGTATACCACTTTGTATCATTTAAAGTTAATGTCATTCACATCAGGATTATAATAGTGGCACTAGGTCATCCTTTCAGAATATAGCATCTATGATTTCATCACTCCAAAACCTCTAGAAATCAGTTACAAATATTAAATAAGTATCATGTGTTAAAATCTAGTTGATCTAAAAATGCCTCGTTTGGAAAAAAAAGCACAATTGGCCAAACAATTTAAGTTCTAAAATATAGGGTTAATACAATGAAATGGGCACCCAATACTCATTAATACTCACAATACTCATAGTACTCATTAATAAATGTACATATAATTGGTATTCCACAAATAAATTTGGGAAAATGCCCCCAGACCCTTAAAAATATTTGTACGTTAGTGATTCCTCTTTTATTAATATAGTCTAAGGAAAAATCTGAAACACAAATATTTTTTAAAGAACTTCTTATGTGAATCTTTTATAATGAGGGAAAATTGGATCCAATCTAAGTGACAAGTACAAGGTAATGATTTAGTAAATTAGGATGTATCCATATGATGGAATATTTTGTAGTCATGAAAAATATATTTTGTCAGAATTTCTGATGACATGGAAAAGCACTTCTGACGCTCCATTAAATGAAAAATGTCATAAAATTATATGTTAAACCTTAATCTCAAAATTACATGCCCAATAAAAATAGAACAAAGTGTCTCAATATTATATTATTATTATTAATATTTTCTCCTTTGAGTTTGTTTTGCAGTTTCCAAATTTTACACACTGGGTTCTTGCTGTTTTTCAAATAAGAAAAATATATACCCATAGAAATAAAAAACTAAAATTAAAAACAGCTTGTATGGTGAGAACTTGAGGAGCCAAAATGCTCAGAGGGATGAAATGTTACAGTGGATTTAACATTGTGACAGACTAGAGATTAATTAGGAACCCTTTTTGAATATTTCCGCTGAAAACCAAGTACTCAGCCAACAATTATTTTCCAAATACCTATTACACACTTCCTTCAGGGCTCTGTAGGCTGTACTTGCCCACTTCAGCCCAGGCACCTTGCAGAGATTCCAAACCACTCATAGTCCATGAGTGAGTACAAATGTATCAGGCAGCCTCCGTGCTAGCCAATGGGGAAAGCTGGTGAAATACACTAGGTACCTTGCCTGGCAGGGCTACAATTCTAGAAGAAGTCTATGAAAATTCACTCCAAAATAGAGGTACAAATGTTTAAAAAGGGGGAATGAGTTTCTGAAGAATAATTGTAGAAGTAACTTTCGCTGAGAGTTCAAGAAATGACTTCACAGGACAAAAGGGAGCCCTGCAGGATGGGCAGGATTCCAACAGGAAATTAAAGAACCACCTCCACCCCTCCCAAGGCTGGAGAACCAAGATGGACAAAAGCACAGAGGCTGAAGGGAATGAGGGGGCAGGTCTGGGCTCAAGGAAAGGGCTTTGCCGGAAGAGCCAGGGGTGTCTTGGGGAATGGAGGGGCACGGTTTCTCAGGGGCATCTGATTCATCTTCTAAATCAGTAACTAATGGACACAACTGAGCCCTTGCTCAATTGTTGTAGGTATTTTGGTGCCTCAACCATCCATGGGAAGATTTAAAAACCACAATACGCTTCCATAAATGCACACATAGTCAGAGGCGTAAGATACTGTTCCAAATAATAACTGTAACCCCTTCCCTTTGCAGAGCACCTTTCCATTGACAAAGCTTTTCCCTATGGTTTATCTCCTTTGCTCTTCACAGCCACCCAAAGAGACAAGCATTACTAAGACCACTTTACCGATAAGGAAACACTCAAAGAGATCTGATGGGTCATCCCTCATGACACCAGGACTAAGCGACGGGGTGGTTTCAGACCTTCCAACTCCACTGCACTGCTTTCTGTAGTGCAGCCGCCTTTGAACCAGAGACACACCCTAGAAGACCAGTTCTCTCTTACCTCATATCGGAATTTCATGTTAATCATTGTCATCATCTTCTTTCTTCTTGGATTATAGAGTACAGAGGGTTCTGTTTAGACTGGGTTTGGATTCTTCAAAGCAATTCTCTATTTTCAAAGTGCTTTCACACCTCATTTATCCTTACAACTTTTCAGGTAATTCAGACAAATTGAAAACTTTAGTCTAAATACACTAACGACAGAATGGGACGCAGAGAGGGGAGGAATGGGGAGGGAGAAGAGGCAGCAGGAGGGAGCAACTTCTACTCAACTTTTGGTTTGCTTTGCGCTACACAGACTTGGGAAGAAAAAGGTCTTACCCCCACTGAGGATGTTAAAACGCACTTGTACTTCTGTCCTTCCCAAGTTGACAGACTCCTGGAAATATAAGAGGTATAAAATCCCTTTTTATGAGTTCCATTTCTGTTGCACCACTTTTATTACTGAAGTCTTTTTCAACATTTGGCTCCATAAGAAAAACAGTTCTGTCATATGGTTTCAAGTAATCCTCACACTTCTAAAATCGAATATGGCTGCCAACTAATATCGCAAGAACTAAATAGATGACATCTGGAAAGGAGGATTTTCAAACCCACTGTTCATTACCCCACCTGTGCCTTTACAGGCAGCGTGAAAATGAGAGGTGAGGTAGCAAAGGGATTCTCTGAAACTTTGGAGGAAAATATCGGGGAAGAGTACATGTTAAAAATCAGATTTATCTTCTGTATTAACCTGATTTACCAAATGCATTTCCACCAGGGAGAGAGAAGCAGAAGGTTGTATTATTAAGCCAGTGAGTTCAGGATGTGTTTACAACCAAACATCTCCCCTCAATACAAATCCTATTGCTCAAAGCATCAGGCTGACTGTGGCATTGAGCTAGGATTTAATGAACAGACAAATCAATGATACCTACTACACATCTCCAGTGTCCCTGCTCTGTGAAAAGCATGGTTCCATGTAACTTTGGGAAAGCCATTTAGTATTTCCTATATCAAGCTTCCTCATCTGAGAAATTATGATGTTAATAATACCAGCTCTTCCAAATAGACGGCATTACTGTGAAGCTCAAATAAGGTAATAGACGTGGAAGGGATTTATACACTCTAAAGTGCCAGGGAGATGCAAAGTCAAGTGACTATACAATGAAGCGTGCGGTCTGACCCTCGCTCACAAGAAGCTCACAATTAATTTAGAGGAACAAAGCATAAACATAACATATACAAGTAACAGCATATGGATTAAACAATAGAAAAGACAACATGACAAGTGGTTTAGTAATATAATATGTAATTATTTGTGAGGGAGAAGTACAGACAATGAGATTTATAAATGTAAAGCAGGTAACAATCACAGCAAGAAGTAGTGATGTGGACAGGCTTTGTGGGAGAAGCAACTCTGGCCTTGGAGGGTGGCAAGGTTGAGCAAGAAGCATAGGATAACAGACCTACAGTGAACCTGAGCTCCGTCCCCAGATCCAGGTAAAGACACACTGGGATGGAATTCACAAACCACTCCAGCAGGTGGTCTGTAACTCTCTGAGGTCAACCCAGTGAGGCTCCACCATCATCAAGATCCAGGGTGGGCTTTAAAAGAAGCCCCTGGGCATTGCCATTGTGGTTCAGCTTGGAATTATTTGGCTGCCCTATGGACCAAAAACCACCCACCAGCTCCTCTTCACTGCACGCACCCTTATGTACATTCACATCACCCTATTAAACTGCAGGGTGTCTTCCTGGAAGTGAATGTAGTCACCTAGCATTGCATTCTTGCCTGGAGAATCCCCTTAGACAGAGGAGCTTGGTGGACTTCAGTCCATGGGGTCACAAAGAGTCAGACACAACTGAGCAACTAAGCACAGCACAGCACAGCATTGCATTCCCTATATGAGACAATTGCAGCATGTTCTACCGTGGTTAGCCAACTCAATTCCAAGAAATGCAGAAGCAAAGATGAGCAAACAAAAGCTATGTCTCCGTTCAAAACCATTCACTTAGCGACGGCTGTGGCAGAGAAGTCAGCTTATTTGTGAGGCAAGTCAGGAGGCTGGGAAGTGTGTCTGTGAGTTGCTCAGAGCAAGGTGCTAATACAGCCAAGTTCAGAGGCTCAGTCTCTTGCCCATTCATTTCACAAACCAAAAAGCAGTTAAATGTCACCGTTTGCTGGACATTGTCAGTAGAAGCCCATCAGATCATCCCACTGGTGCAAAGTGTGGGTCATGACATAGTTCAGAACAAGGTGCAAATGGCTTCGTCCAGCACATGGCTGTGCCTAGAGGCCTGGAAAGCAAGTCAGAGACCAGAGCGCAAGTCAATCCCTTCCTCCTCCCTCCTGGTTGCTTTTCCCCACTGGTCCAGTCACTGTCACTTGATATGTCAAAGACATGTCCAATCCACGTCTTCCCTTGAGCTCTGCCTCCTTCTCTGCTGCCCCTCCATCTCTCTGATGCACAGCATTGATCCAAACCTGCTCCTTTCTTCAGTACTTAAATTTTAATGCCTGCCTCCTCCGCAGGGCTGTCCTGATGTTCCAGGGCTCGTGCTGTCCCACTGTCTGAACTCCCTACACACTCATGCTGCCTTTCATTTGGGCCCTGGGATTACTCTCTTGAGTTTGCACAGTGCTTTGTACAGAGTAAGCTCTTTTCAAATGTTTAAGAAATAAATTCTGATTACAAATGGTAGGAGTAGGGGGTGGCTAGAGAGAGCAGGAGGAAACTTTGTTTTGGGCTTATCTGTTTGGGCTGTAAATGCCTTACCTCCCCAAACAGTACATCAATAGCAGCATCAGTAATGATAGTGGTAACAGTAGGAGGTGGCAGAGTAACAGCATATTAGCCCTTGCATGCATTATACGATGCTTCAGTTGCGTCCGACTCTTTGTGACCCTATGGACCATAGCCTCCCAGGCTCCTCTGTCAATGGGATCCTCCAGGAAAGAATACTGGAGTGCGTTGCCATACTCTCCTCCAGGGGATCTTCCCAACCCAGGGATCAAACCTGCATCTCTTATGTCTCTTGCATTGACAAGCAGATTCTTCTGACATAAATCACAGCAAGATCGTCTATGACACACCTCCCAGAGTAATGGAAATAAAAACAAAAATAAACAAATGGGACCTTATTAAACTTAAAAGCTTTGTGCAATGAAGGAAACTATAAGCAAGGTGAAAAGGCAGCCTTCAGAATGGGAGAAAATAGTAGCAGATGAAACAACTGACAAAGAATTAATCTGCAAAATATACAAGCAGCTCAAGAAACTCAATACCAGAAACACGAACACCCCAGTCAAAAAGTGGGCAAAAGAACTAAACAGACGTTTCTCCAAATAAGATATACAGATGGCTAATAAACACATGAAAAGATGCTCAACATTGCTCAATATTAGAGAAATGCAAATCAAAACCACAATGAGGTATCATCTCATGCCGGTCAGAATTGCCATCATTCAAAAGTCTACAAACAATATATGCTGGAGAGGGTGTGGAGAAAAGGGAATCCTCTTACACTGTTGGTGGGAATACAAACTGGTAAAGCCACCATGGAGAACAGTTTGGAGATTCCTTATAAGACTGGGAATGCTGCTACTGCTGCTGCTGAGTCGCTTCAGTCGTGTCCAACTCTGTGCAACCCCGTAGACGGCAGCCTACCAGGCTCCCCTGTCCCTGGGATTCTCCAGGCAAGAATACTGGAGTGGGTTGCCATTTCCTTCTCCGATGCATGAAAGTGAAAAGTGAAAGTGAAGTCGCTCAGTCGTGTCCGACTCTTGGCGACCCCATGGACTGCAGCCTACCAGGCTCCTCTGTCCATGGGATTTTCCAGGCAAGAGTACTGGAGTGGGGTGCCACTGCCTTCTCCGAAGACTGGGAATAGAACTGCCATATGACCCAGCAATCCCAGTACTAGGCATACGCACTGAGGAAACCACAATTGAAAGAGACACATGTACCCCAGTGTTCACTGCAGCGCTGTTTACAACAGCTAGGACATGGAAGCCACCTAGATGTCCATCAGCAGACGAAGGTATAAGGAAGTTGTGGTACATATACACAATGGAATATTACTCAGCTATTAAAAAAGAATGCATTTGAGTCAGTTCTAATGAGGTGGATGAAACTGGAGCCTATTATTACTTTACAGAGTGAAGTAAGTCAGAAAGAGAAATACTAATTCTGTATGTTAACGCATATATATGGAATTTAGAAAGATGGTAACAATGATTCTATATGCAAGGCAGAAGATAGACACATGTAAATAACAGACTTACGGACTCTGTGGGAGAAGGTGAGGGTGGGATGATTTGAGAGAACAGCGCTGAAACATGTATATTGCCATATGTAAAATAGATGGCCAGTGCAAATTCGATGCATAAAGCAGGGCACTCAAAGCAGGTGCTCTGGGAAGACCCAGAGGGATGGGGGTAGGGAGGAAGGTGGGACGGGGTTCAGGATAGGGGATGACGTGTGCACCATAGCTGATTCATGTCAATGTATGGCAAAAACCATCACAATATTGTAAAGTGATTATCCTTCAATTAAAATTAATTAATTAATTTTTTTAAAAAGACAAGTGGGTTCTTTACTACTAGTGCCACCTGGGCCCTTGGTGTCTTAATAATTTTAGGCAGGTGAAAAACACCCAGCTCTATCAGCAGATAGAAGGAAAACCAGCTAAGCAGCTGAAGCCATTGCCTAAGACATCTGAATAAACAAACTGGACAGGGAAATACAGATCTTTGAGGCATAAAAATGAGAGAATCATCATTTCCTCTCACTTCTTTTCCTCTTCTCCAAAATCCAGTTAGTCACAGGTTTTGTTGATTCTCCCTCTAAAATGTCCCCCACACCTATCCCCACTTTAAATCATCCTCAAGCCCTTATTCTACCTTCTCTGGACTGTTCCAGACACTCTTGCCTGGGCTCTATCCGACTATCTGCTCCCCTTTGATTAATACATCATTTCAAGACTGACAATGACTTTATAACTCTCCTGTCTGAACACATCACTCCTGTGCTGCTAAGCCATGAATGCTTGCCCACCCCAATCCCTTAAGGGTACAGGCTTTTTGCCTTAGCACAGCTTCCTAATTTGGCCCCAAACCACCCTTCCAGTTTTATTTCTCCCAGTGGTCCCTCACATCCTATTCTCTAGACCTACCCAACTGGTTACTAAGCTTCAACCATAGGGTTTTTTTGTTTTTTGTTTTTTTACATCCCCATGACTTTGTACATGGTGCTTTCTCTGCTTTGCCACTTCCCCCAACAAACTCCCATGCATCCCATAAAGACCAGCTTAAAAGTTACTTCTTGGGATTTGCCTGGTGGTCCACTGGCTAAGACTCAAGTGCTCCCAGTGCAGGGGGTCTGGGTTCAATCCCTGGTCAGGGAACTAAATCCCGCATGCTGCAACTAAGATCCAGCACAGTGAAATATACATATGCATGTGTGCATGTATGTTACTTCTTCCTGGATACTTCTCTGACCATGGCTCCATCCTGCCCCCAACTCTTTCCTCAGCTTCCTCAGAGATGACTATCACCATTGTCTGCTCACTATACAATCCCATCAAACTGAGTTCTTGCTGGGATGGGGCTGGGTTTTATTTCTCTCTACATCCTGAGTGCCCAGTACACACAGGGTAGTCATAAAACTGTCTGTTGTGTGTGGAATAGATTAACCCAGGTGGGCTGTCCACCCCTATCAAATCCACATTCTGTTCTGCCTTGTCCCAACAATTGTAATCTTTACCTTCCCCATATTTCACTGTGATGTATTAACAAGGAACAAAAGATGAAGGAAAGTGAAACAGTAGGGATGAACAGAGAGTACCAGGTCACTAGCAATCTTTTTTTTTTTTTTTTTGCAATCGAACAAAGCGTTTCTAGATCACATCTGTGTGTCCTCATTCACTGTCCTTTTTTCTCTTCTCCAGTGTCCAGTAAGACCCAGATCTCATTGGCTCTCCCTCTAAAACATCTCCCACATCTTAGATTATTCTCAAGCCCTAGCCATATCTTACCTGGGACAAACCAGGAGAATTCTTGTAAACTGAAACTCCTGGAAGTGTTTTCTGATTCATAGTCTTCCTTTGCTTTAGAAACAGTACCTAGAATACTTTCTTCCCTTGAGAAGACAATGGAAACCCACTCCAGTATTCTTGCCTGGGAAATCCCATGGACAGAGGAGCCTGGCGGGCTACAGTCCATGGGGTTGCAAAGAGTTGGCTATGACTTAGCAGCTAACCAAACACCTAGAATGCTTTCTTGACTCTTAGTTCTCCTTTAAGGGCTTCATGGTACCTTCAAAGCCATCAGCATAAGAGAGAGGACACCGATTATGCAACCAGACAAACAGCTTTTAGTTCCACCTCATCTGCTAATTCGGGAGAAGGCAATGGCAACCCACTCCAGTACTCTTGCCTGGCAAATCCCATGGACGGAGGAGCCTGGTAGGCTGCAGTCCATGGGGTCGCTAGGAGTCGGAGACTACTGAGTGAGTTCACTTTCACTTTTCATTTTCATGCATTGGAGAAGGAAATGGCAACCCACTCCAGTGTTCTTGCCTGGAGAATCCCAGAGACAGGGGAGCCTGGTGGGCTGCCGTCTACAGGGTCGCACAGAGTTGGACACGACTGAAGTGACTTAGCAGTAGCAGCATCTGCTAATTCACTGTGTGACTTTAGTCAACACACTTTCCCTCTCTTGTCCTCAGCTTCCTTCTCTAAGTGTCAACGTGGAAAAAAAAGTTCTCAAAACCAAGTACCCTGTGCAGTGGTCTCCTACAAGAAGTTGCTCGCTGAGGAATTTTCCAGCTCTAACACTTTTTCTGCTTGCTTGCTTCTCCCCTCTCCCCCTTCCACACATGCCAGTACCATGTCTGACCAAAGCCTCAACATTTTACTAGAATTTATTTCCATGATTAGCTTTGTGTCAAGACCTCCTACCAGAAATAGGAAGGGTGAATATGAAAGACCTATTTCCTTTCCATTGTGTTTCCTCCTCCCCTCTGTAGTGAAAATGGCCTGTTTGGAGAAGCCAAAATGCTTTTGAATTGAATTCACCAAAGTAATATACACAAGGTTTTAATTTACAGTTTGGGGTCTCCAGGCCCCTGCATATGAGTTCTATAAATGAGACGTGTTGCTACAATAAGTCCCATTGGGAGAGGCTGGCCTTAGAATGAGAACAGCTGTAGAGCTATAATCCAACAAAGTCAGCTTCTGAATCAGATATGAATTATTGGTTCAGTCACAAAGCTATGGATACGCTTTCCCCCACAGGCACTCACATATGGCCTTTGGCAGAAATGAAAATATCTTTTCCCTCCATTACTGGGTTGGTTAATAATGAACCTTTATTCTGAATACTTTCTTGTGCCTTAACTTCCTTTCTCTTTGTTCTCATTCTAATTTCCTCCAAGGCCTCCAACGGCCATGGATACAAGGTGATGCTAAGAGCTCTTGGGAATATTTTAGAACTAAGGGAGCCAAAAGAGCTGTTCTCAGCCCTGTTTGTACACCGGGAACATATGAGGATCTTTCAAAAATCCCACTCTCCACACTGCACCTCAGACCAAAAAATTGGAAACAGGGTATGGGACTGAGGCGTTGGTATTTTTTTAAGCACTGAAGTGATTCCAGTATACAGTCAACATTGAAACCACTATTTAAAAATCAATTCTGTCCCAAACCACAGGAGCTTTTCTCCCCATCCCCAAACAATATGTAGTAAGTATGGATACAAAAGACTTCCTTCATAAAGCTGACTTGTGTGGAATCTTCAAGTCCAAAGACCAAGGCTTGTCTTCTAAACCAAGGTGCATAGCTAAAACTGCAAAAAATTTACCCTACTTCCATAACTTCGCTTTGCCGACAAAAGTCTGTATAGTCCAAGCTATGGTTTTTCCAGGAGTCTTTTAAAGATGTAAGAGCTGGACTATAAAGAAGGCTGAGTGCCACAGAATTAATGCTTTTGAACTATGCTGCTGGAGAATACCCTTGAGAGTCTCTTGGACTGCAAGGAGATCAAACCAGTCAATCCTAAAGGAAATTAATCCTGAATATTCATTGGAAGGACTGATGCTGAAGCTCCGATTTTTTGGCCACCTGATGCAAAAAGCCAACTCACTGGAAGAGGCCCTGATGCTGGGAAAGACTGAGAGCAAGAGGAGAAGGGGGCAACAGAGGATGAGATGGTTGGATGGCATCCTGGACTCAATTGACACAAGTTCAAGCAAACTCCTGGAAGTTTGTGAAGGACAGGAAAGCCTGGTGTGCTGCAGTCCATGGGGTCGCAAAGAGTTGGACACAACTTAGCAACTGAACAACAATAACCATAACTGCTGGAGTGTCAGCTTTCTGATCCTTGAAGCATTTGGTTGTAAAGTTCCAAGCTTAACAAAGAACAATGAAAAATGAACAAGAACAGAAAAGTTAGGAACAGGATCGTGTGTTTCTAGCACAACTGCTACTGGGAAAGAGTCTGTTTAAATGCTGGAGCTTCATTTGCTCATCTGCAAACTGAATATGGAAGTTGGTGAAATATAGCCTTTAAGTAGATTCCCTCCACCATTCTCCCAGTGCTATTAGATTGATCAAAATGTGTAAAGGGCTTGTTGTTGTTGTGTAGTCGCTAAGTCATGTGTGACTCTTTTGAAGCCCCATGGACTGTAGCAACTCTGTCCATGGGATTTCCCAGCAAGAATACTGGAGTGGGTTCCCATGGACTGCTGTGCCGTCTTCCAGGAGATCTTTTTGACCCAGGGATCAAACCCACATCTCTTACATCTCCGGCATTGGCAGGTGGGTTCTTTACCACTAGCACCACCTGGGAAGCCCCTTATGTACATAGGGCATGTTGTGTCATGATGTCTGCAAATGAACTTCATATGATTCAATAGAAAAAGGCAGAGAAGACCAATAGGGCTAAATGTTAATAATTATTGAATCTGGGTGGTGGGTATATAGATTATTCCCTATTCTTTCGATTTTCTGAAATGCTTGAAAATTTTTATCATAAAAGTTTAACTAAAAAACGAAAGCAAGAAAAACTACAGGTCCACATTGCAGTGAGGAATTTGGATTTCATCTCATAGTTGATGAAGGATATTAAGCAGGGCTCTCACATGACTATCCTTTAGTCTTTGAAGGCTGCCTTTGATAGCAGGCTGGAGGATGCCTTGAAAGAGACACACCTTGGAGACAAGTGAATCTAATAGAGATTGTACAAAAGTCCGGGTGAGAAGATGAGACCTAACTTCAGGTGAGAACAGTGGGACTAGAGAGGAAGTAAACTTTGAATTATTTGGTTATTTATCCAGATTTCTTCCTGGTCTTTGAATCTTGATTTTTGTTTGGTTGGTTGGCTGGTTAGTTTGAATTATATTTCTTAAACATGAATTGAGTACTCCCATGCTTTCACTTATATCAAGCCTCACCACACCCCCTGAAATACAGGCATCAGTATCTCACTTTTACCAAAGAGGAAACTGACTCAGAGAGGTTAAGTAACTCTCCCAATGCCACACAGCTAAAGGCTGGCCTCGTGCCCAGATTTTCTTGCTCCAAGTCAAGTGCTCTACCAACAGCACTCCACTAAGTAGACTCATTCTACTTCTTTCCTATGGCAGACTGCAGCCTGGCAGACAATTTGCCTGGGCATCACTTAAGTGGCTCACAAGGCAGCTGAGGCGGAGCCTGGCTTTGAAGTCCAAGCAACCTGGGTCTGAGTCCCAGCCTTGGACAAGAACCCTGGAGCCTCAATGTCCCCATCAGTCACAGCCTCACGGTGCAGGCTTGCTCTCAAGCTGCCTGCAGTAAATGAGATCAGAGTCCCCACTACTGTGCCTGGTACACAGTCTGTTCTCAAGAAATGGCACCAGTTTTTCCCCAGAATAGTCATGAAAGGGTCAAGCCATCACCAGAAGAGACGGCGTATATTTGACTCAGGAATGTGGTCATGGGGCAGGACACAGACATAAACTAGGTTCAGAAAAAAAAAAAAAAAAGAAGGTTTCACATGGTTTTAATACTCTCTTGTCACCTTGAAAACAGTTTTTCCCCTTTCACTTATGTCACTGAGGTAACTGGTGAAAACACCCCCTTACTCCCTCCCCAAGCAAGCTTACTAGCAAGCCCAGGAGATCCTTGTGCTAAGCTATTTTACAGGAGTTTTCTGTTCTTCCCTTTTTTTCCCCCTCTCCTTTCATGCTAGAATTAAGAAACCTGTAACTTGCTGCTTATCTCATTATCTCCTGCCTTGAATTTTAATGTGTCGCTTCTAAAAAGACCTCATTGATATTCCAGTTATGTATGTGTTTGTTTGTGTCTCTTGGGAAAATTTGCTACCGATCTTCCAAGTTGAGCACCAGTGTGCTCACAGCTCAAAGGTGGAGCTCTCGTTTGTAAAAGAAAAAGAAAAAAAAATAATGGAGATGGTTTGAGGATTTTGCATCTATAAGAAGCTGCGAATAGAGCAGCTCAAGAGCCTCAATCCAAAACCATGCACAAAAAAGCAGATGAAGAACTGGGTGTCTTCCTGGGATTCTGGGTTATGTCGATGAATAATTCAAGCCTACAGGCTCTTAAAAGGACACAGTTACCTGGTTTTCCAGATAATTAGAGACCACCCCTGACAAAAAGGTTTTAACCTAATTTAATCAGATAATTAACCAGACCATCCAGAAAAGAGCAAGGTTTTTTATCCTGCCTAAATTATCCGGAGTTTCATCATTATTAAGTAACTGACAACCTCTACTTCCTGCTATGTTGAGTCTACACCCGTGGATGGAGCTAAATCAAGCATCAGGTTAAGAGGTGACAAGAACAGGATAACAAGAAATCATTCTTACAAAATCGTGTTGCCTTTTTCAAGTGTTATAGATCCTGCCTACTTCCATACAAAGTACAATGTGAGGCTTAGGGAAGTATCTGTAACAAAACAAAACAAAAGTCCTACCATGAGGACAATCCAGACATGGTTGAGACCTAGTTTTATTGACTTTTTTGCACAGATCGGATTACTTAAATAATTGCTTGCTTCATATTACTTTGCTATGTATTTATGTTAGGAGATACAAGTCGATGTAGCATTCTGGTTATGCAACCGATGGAATTTTCTAAATTTATTCATCACCCTTTCTTCCCCAGAACAATGCATTGAGATCTTTGAGGTGGCCATTGCTGATACTAATGACATATTTACTGAATACCAAACACATGCCTGGTTGTCAGGCTTCATTATTTCATTTAAACATAGAAAAGGCCCTTCAAGGTAGGCTCATTTTGTTTTTGAAATTAAAGTTTCTTATTTACATAAAGTGAAATGGTCTTGGGGTGTGTATATATATATATTTATTTACTCATACTTAGATGCACACATAGATACATTTACAAGTATATACATTGATGTTTTTCAGTCACTCAGTTGTGTCCAACTTTTCCACCCCATGGACTGCAGCATGCCAGGGTTCCCTGTCCTTCACTATCTCCTGGAGTTTGCTTAAGTTCATGTCCATTGAGTTGGTGATGCTATCTAACCATCTCATCCTCTGCCACCCCATTCTCCTTTTGCCTTCAATCTTTCCCAGCATCAGGGTCTTTTCCAATGAGTCGGCTCTTCAAATCAGGTGGCCAAAGTATTAGAGCTTCAGCATCAGTCCTTCCAATGAATATTAAGGATTGATTTCCTTTAGGATTGACCGGTTTGGTCTCCTTGCTCTCCAAGGGACTCTCAACAGTTTTCTCTAACACCACAGTTCAAAAGCATCAGTTCTTTGGTGCTCAACCTTCTTTATGGTCCAGCTCTCACATCCATACATGACTACTGGAAAAGCCACAGCTTTGACTATACAATTGGCAAAGTGATGTCTTTATTTTTAATATACTATCTAGGTTTGTCATAGCTTTCCTTTAAGGGGGAAGCGTCTTTTAATTTCATGGCTGCAGTCACCATCTGCAGTGATTTTGGAGCCCAAGAAAATAAAATCTGTCACTGGTTCCAGTTTTTCCTCTTCTATTTGCCATGAAGTAATGGGACCAAATGCCAGATCTTAGTTTTTTGAATGTTGAGTTTCAAGCCAGCTTTTTCACTCTCCTCCTCCACCCTCATCAAGAGGCTCTTTAGTTCCTCTTTACTCTCTGCCATTAGCATGGTATCATCTGCATAACTGAGGTTGTTGCTATTTCTCCTGGCAATCTTGATTCCAGCTTGTGATTCATCCATCCCAGCATTTACATGTACTCTGTGTGTAAGTTAAGTAAGTAGGGTGACAATATACAGCCCTGACATACTCCTTTCCCAATTTTGAACCAGTCTGTTGTTCCATGAATGGTTCTAACTGTTGCTTCTTGACCTGAATACAGGTTTCTCAGGAGACAGGTAAGGTGGTCTGCTATTTCGTCTCATTAAGAATCATATATATCATATATGTATTTCATATTGATGTGTACATATCTATAACCTGTGTAGATTTTATGTAGCCATCACCACAATCATAATTGATTCATTGAGGAAACTGAGGTTATGGTGCTTTGAAATCCAGGTTGCTTTTTCCTTAGCTCAGCATTTTCTCCATTTTTCTACATCAGCTTCCTACCCCATAAATATTCTCTGGTCCGTTCAAGCAGTTCTCCTCATCATTCCTTATCATTCCATGTACTTATCTTCTCCTGGCAGCAAGGTAGGTTTTTATTATCCCTATTTTACTAATGAGGACACTGTGGTTTGGGGGGGGCGTGGGTGGTGGCAGGCGGTGTACTCAGCCTGGATTAATTGCAGACTGGATACCCTCTGTACTTGGTCCTGGGTCTCCTCAGAAAGAGGACTGCTATGGGAACATGAATCTTTACTACTCTCAGTCTGGCTGTGCCGCACTTTCAAAAGTATCGACACCAGGACAGTGAGAACAACTATGAAAAGGTTGGAAAACAAAATTTGTCACAGCTTTCAACTTTTCCAAGGGAAATAATAGGTGGGAAAGCTTGTTAATTAAAACCACCCTTGTTAGAGTCGATGTGGATTTAATTCTAGATCTACGGCTTATTGGCCATGTGATCTTCAACAAATTACTCTAACCTTTTAAAAAAGTAATTTATTTATTTTAATTTGGCTGCACAGGGTCTTAGTTGTGGTATGTGGAATCGAGCTCACTGACCAGGGATTGAACCCGGGCCCCCTGCCTTGGTGGTGCAGAGTCTTAGCCCCTGGACCACCGGGGAAGTCCCTACTCTTTCTAATCTTAAGTGCTCTCTTTCATAAAATGGAAGGCTGGTGTAGGTATTAAAGAGATGAGGTTTATAAAAAGAGCAAAATAATGCCGGTTATAGTAACATGGATGCAACTAGAGATTACCATATCAAGTCAGAAGAGAATGACAAATACCATATGTATCACTTATATGTGGAACTTAAAATATGACACAAATGAGCCTACTTATGAAGCAGAAACAGCGTCTTGGACATAGAGAACAGATTTGGTGGTTGCCAAGAGGAAGGGAGTTGCAGGAGGAATAGAGTGGGAAGTTGGGGTTAGCAGATACAAGCTTTTCCATAGAGTGGATAAACAAGGTCCCACTGTATAGCACAGAGAACTATATTCAATATCCAATGATAAACCATAATGGAAAAGAATATTTTAAAAAGAATGTATGCATATGCATAACTGAGTCATTTTGCTATACAGCAGAAATTAACACAACATTGTAAATACTTCAATAAAAATATTAAAACTAAAATATTGAATTATATGTTGTACACCTGAAACTAATAAAATACTGTATATCAACTATACTTTAATAATAAATAAAATTTAAAAAGATTGAGGCATGGGCATTGTCTGGTACACAGTAAGCACTTAATGTTATTGTTAAACATGGAGGTGAACAATCATTTCTAGAAATGCAATTATTTATCAATAACCAATGATCTGCATAACTTAGTGACAATTCCCATTGATGTCACTGGGCACTGTTTAAAGTGTTTTGTATATGTTAATTTGTTTCATACTTGCAATAACCCTCCAAGGTTAACAACAGTTACAGGGTTTTTAACAACTTGGATTTTTTATTTATTTATTTTTGGCCATGCTGCCCAGCATGTAGGATCTTAGTCCCCTGGCAGGAAATCAAACCTACGTCCCCCCTCTCTATATATAACAGAGCTGCATTCAAATCCAAGGAGTCTAGCTCCAGAGTCCATAATTCTGGTTACTACATTCTATTTCGGAGAAGGCAACGGCAAGCCACTCCAGTACTCTTGCCTGGAAAATCCCATGGACGGAGGAGCCTGGTAGGCTGCAGTCCATGGGGTCGCTAAGTCGGACACGACTGAGCGATTTCACTTTCACTTTTCACTTTCATGCATTAGAGAAGGAAATGGCAACCCACTCCAGTGTTCTTGCCTGGAGAATCCCAGGGACAGGAGAGCCTGGTGGGCTGCCGTCTATGGGGTCGCACAGAATCGGACACGACTGAAGTGACTTAGCAGCAGCAGCAGCAGCAGCAGCACATTCTATTTCTTCCCATAACTGAAGAAGAGCAGGATTTTTACTACAGTTCCGAGTCATCTCATCACCATGACCACTGTCCTCTCTCAGTTCAGAGTCCTAGCCATTGTTTCTCTTGTTTGCTCAGTTCTTAAGCTTCCCCCATCTTTGAGGGCAATGATATATATGGAAATCCTGACTGTAATTTCTTAGGTTCAACCGTTTTCTGTTTGTTTCCTTGTGCTAGCTGAATCAGTAACAAGAGACAAAAAAATTTTTCTACGTAGCCATAGATTCTAGCCATCCGTGGGGTTGCAATGGGATATTCACAAGGGAACTTACTTTGCCTTGACAAGAAGGCGTGGAAGAGAGCCAGATGTCCCATTAAAAGTCCTTTCGAACCTAAATGAGTTTGTGACGATGTGTGTTTATACGTGTGAGGATAAAACATACTGTGAGCATCCCTTCTCCTAGCGTATAAGCTGTTATCTGAGAATGAGACACTTCAGGAGGCTAATTAAGCACTGGAGGCTGTCTACACAGGCAGAGCGGAGTGGAGATCTGGGGCCCTCCCCAGCCCCCAGCCACCCCCCTCACACACATACACAAGCAAAACCCTGCTAAATCATCCAGGAAAGCCAATTTCATCTGATGATGCATCAACATCAACTTCATTTTGCCTCTACAGACAAAGTATTTTTCTATTTTTCAGGTGCCTGGGCTTTCAGGTACCCAGGTAAGTCCCAGCTTATTCTGTTGCAATGGCCCTCTCAGTTCTTCTGAACGTACCTCTGGCTCTGTCCCTCAGCTCAGATGGGCTGGGCCACCGCAACCCCACACGGATTCTCAGAGCCTTCCTGTACCAGCCACAGCCACTTTGTCATTTAATAGCGAGCATTTAAAAGAAAAAAAAAATCAAGGTGAAAGAGAATCACATTAAAAGTCGACTCCATATTTTATATAAAGATGTTATTTTTTTAGTGGTTATTTATGATCATTGGCCTTTTTGGATTAATTATGGCACCGCTTTTGTAAGTGGCAGGAGCAATCTGTCACCCAGAATTACACAGAAGGCCACCCAAGCTCCGTGTTTCCTGTTATCCGGCTGTAAATCAGTGTAACTTGCAAGGGAGCATGCCGCGCCACACCGATGGCCGGCCCGTCCTCTGTCACAATCAACGCTGTGCCCACCCCTCCTCTGTTCTTGCTCCCCAAAGGGTCCTGAAAGAGGATTTGTCCAGGATCGCCACAGCCCCACAGCCTGCTGACTTTATAAAGAGACGAGGTGAAGTAACACTTTTCTTTTTAATACCCCGCGGTGTGGAACTGAAATTGCAGCCTGCTTCTATTTTCAGATGCCTCCTTGGTAAGAGAATGTTTTTATCTGGAGATACAATGACCGTGGCCCATGCTCTGCCGTTCCCATGAAGGCCTTGCCAAAGTCCATGAATGCTCGCTTTATAAATTGGTCTTGCAGGTGTTCAGGGGGGTATGTAATCACGAATGAATGGTCGAAAAACACAGAAAGTCTCCGCAGCCTCTGGCACCGAGAGCCGCTGGGCTTTATGATTCTGTGAGAAAACACACATGCATCGAGAGAATTCCCTGGGTGCCAGGGTTGCCTGAGGCCAAATATTTGTCACAGTTCATCCCTGGGCTGGTGGTACATTCCAGAAAAGAAGGGATCTGTAGCCGCCCGATGGACCAAGAAGTTGGTCTCTCTCACATGGTTTTCCTGCTCTCACTTGCTACAGGCATCACGTGGACCAAGGCACTGTCTTTCTGCACACGGGCTACCCAGCCGGCTAGAGAGCCTGGAGATTCTAGGAAGACCTCATGGACACCCACCCAGGTGAGCTGGCCGCCCAGACAAAGAAGGCATCGGAAGGTCAAGACCAAATGCCCTCAGAGAATTTGTGCATATCCTTAGGCAAGGGCACAACTAGAACTGTGGGGAGTCAAGAACAGAGTAGCTAGGGGGCTTCCCTGGTGGTCCAGGGGTCGACACTTTACCTCCCAATGCAGGGGATGCAGATTCCATCGCTGGTCGGGGGCTAAGATCCCACATGCCGTGTGGCCAAAAAACCAAAACATTAAAAAAAAAAAACCAAAAAAAAACCGAGAACTATAAGTGGAACTATATATGTAACTTTGTTCTGTATTTTCCAAGTCTCCTGTACATCATACTTCCATAATTTAAAAGAAGAGAAAAAAAAAAACAGAAGCAATATTGTAACAAATTCAATACTTTTTAAAAAATGGTCTGCAGTATTGTAACAAATTCAATAAAGACTTTTAAAAAAATGGTATGCATCAAAAAAAATCTTAAAAAAGAAAGAATAGAGTATTTTCTCAAGCAGGCTGAGAAGGAGGGGACCTGGAAGGCGTGTCCTCTGACTAGGGACCCAGGGAGCCCAAAGCTTTAGATCTAAATTGAATCTCTTGTATCCCCTCCACCCACGAAAAGAGACCTGAGGATCAGTGATAGTGGGGAGAAGGTCACTATTAGCTAATCTAGCCTGTCTTTGCCAGCCTCAGCCCCAGGAAAACAGCAAAGATATGGAAGAAGATTTCTGTCCTTTCTCTCACTCTCCCTACCTGTCCCTCCCCTCTCCTCTGGGCCCTATCTAAGCTGCTAACTGGGAAAAAGTCTCCAAGGGGGAACTTCATCAACTCTCCAGCACTCTAGAAGGATGCAAAAGATGTTGAGGATTTGCTGAGAGATTTCCAACTTTTTTTTTTTTTTTTTTTACCAGTTCAGACTCAGGGCCCTAGAGAAAGACAGGAGCCTAGCCTGGGAAAAATAAGATACTGGCCGGTAATAGGTGGTACCTCCCAGGAGCATCCGTGGCCAGGAGCAGCCCAAATCCCTGGCACAGAGAGTCTCGAGAGGCACTGGTGAAAGAAAGTGAGAGCTGACAGGATACAGGGCGCTGGCCTGGAGAGGGAAGCTTCTTCCAGCACCTGGAACTGAGAGCAGCTTCATAACCACTGCTGGCAGGAAGAGCAGAGCTAGAACTGGAGTTCAGAAGCTTGGCTGTCAAGGCCACTCAAACCCTGGGGTAAAAAAACAACAATTCCTGTGATTAAGGGGTTAAAGAACTTTGCGATATGGGAGCTACAAAGATAGCAGACTCGCAAAATAACCCACCTCCCCTGGCTTTTCTTAAGTATGTAAGTCTTTACCATCTGAGCTACCAGGGAAGCCTTGGCTTTTCATACCTCTGCTAATTCATGGTATACCAACATTTCCTATCACCTACACTGACACCCAAGATGCCAAAACTGTCCCCATGGACTAACCTCTTAGTTATAGTTAAGGGGAAGAGGAAGTCTGAATTAGTTACATTTCAGAAGCACAAATGAAGACATTCCATTTCCAAAAATATTCCCAACTTGGCTCTTCTGACGCCAGAAATTCCACAATCTGAAATGTATTCCTTTGGTTTAACCCAACATTAAGCTACCATAAACATTAATTTATTCAGCAAATATCTACTGAATACCTTCTTTGTTGCCATGCCCTTTACTGGCATTAGATAAATGGGGAAAATAACAGACAAGTTTTCTGCTCTCGTGGCACTTAAATTAATCTCTATCAGTCCTTTAAGAATGAGCTTAATCATTTCCTGAGAGCACATTTCAATAGAAGGAAACTGAGACCACCTGAAGGGAGGCAGGATTGAGATGGGCTGTCCCTGAACGTAAGGGCACAAAGGATGAAATGCAGTGGAACAAGAGCCACTGAGAATAAATTTCATTCATTCATCCATCCATTCCACAAATAGATTTTAAGCACTTCAGAGCCAGATACTGAGGGTCAATCATTAAATAAGACAGACACGGCCCCTGTCCTGAAGGAGCTTATATCTAGTTTGGGAGACACGTTGGTAACGGGTAAGACAATCACAGTAATATTTGACTAGTACTAGTCAGGGTAGACACAGGGCACTAAAAGGGCACACAAAGCAGACTTAGAGGGCCTTCCCTGGTGGCCCAGTGGCTAAGACTCCACACTCCCAATGCAGGGGGCCAGGGTGCAATTCTTGGTCCAGGAACCAGATCCCACATGCCACTACTCAAGATCTCATGTGCTGCAACTAAGACCCAGTGAAGACAAATAAATAAATAAATTTTTTTTTTAAAAAAAACACCAAACTTGGAGAAAGGGATGGAGCAATGGAAGGTTCTTGAAGGGAGTAAAAGCACAGGAGTGAGGGTGGGGCTTCAGCATTCCTGACAAAGGGATTGCTTATGCAAAGTCCCTACAGAGGACCGCTCAGCTCCCAGATCCACCGCTGCAACGTGGAACGTCAAAGTATAGGTAAGATGAGACTGCAGGTTCCCCTGTGGGTCTAAGCCAGAAGTTGGCTAAAGTCGGCCAGATAGTAAATATTGTAGGCTTGTGGCCCACGTGGTCGATTAAAACTACTCAACTCTGCCACTGCAACAGGAACTTGCCACAGGCAATGTGGAAACAAATGGATGCAACTGGGTTCCTTTCTTTAAACATTTTTTTATTGGAATATAATTACTTTACAATATTGGGAGTTTCTGATGCATGATGAAGTGAATCAACTTTGTGAAAGCGAAAGTCACTCAGTCATGTCCGACTCTTTTGCAATCCCATGGACTGTAGCCCACCAGGCTCCATGTCCATGGAATTATCCAGGCAAGAATACTGGAGTGGATAGCCATTCCCTTCTCCAGAGGATCTTCCCGAGACAGGGATCAAACCCAGGTCTCCTGCACTGCAGGCAGATTCTTTACCATCTGAGCCACCAGGGAAGCCCAAATCAGCTGTAAGTATACATATGTCCTCACCCTCTTGGACCTCTCTCCCGTTGTCCCCACCTCTCTGCCCCATCCCACTCACCTAGGTCATCACAGAGCACTGAACTGAGCTCCCTGTGCTCCCTGAGCTTCCCACTAGCTATCTATTTTACACATGCTAGTGTATTTATGTCACTCCTAATTTCCCAATTTGTCCCACCATCCCCACCCTGCCCCCGTCCCCATGATGTCCGCTTGTCCGTTCTCTGCATCTGTGTCTCTATTCACGCCCTGGAAATAGGTACCATTTTTCCAGATTCTTCAACTGTGTTTCAATAACACTATTAAAAGAAGAGGCAATAGGCTGGATCTGGCCCACAAGCCATAGTCTTTCAACCCCTGGTCTAACCAAGAGTTGGAGTCAAACAGAGGCCACTAAAGAAATTTCTGCAACTGGGGTGGGCCTCCCTGAAGAGGATAAAATTTGTGGGAAAAGAGTACCAGGCATGGAGCTGAAACATCGGAACTTGTGTCTTGTTCAGAGCACAAACTCTAGAATAATGTCTTCCTCATCTTTAAGATGAAAGAGTAGAATAAGATGGTCTTTAGGGCTTCTTCTCGGAAAGTCTAAAACAAGGCTACTTAACCCAGGTACAGGAGCACTAAGGAATCTACGGGTGATGCTGAACCATTAGAGAATATAGATGAAAAGGCACAAAATTTTTAGTTTTATTTATTTCCAACTGACACATGGTGTTTGTTTCAATGATAAGTGTATTCAACCAGCTACAGTCATATTAGCGGTACCTATGATTCTGTGTCCAAGAGCAATCACAGATATTTTCCTAGCATGTTATAGTTGTAACAAGTAATGTTGAGATAGCAGCTATATTCCTCACTTCTTTGAATTTATGATAGTTTTTGGATTTGCAACTGAACTTTGTTATTTAAAATGTGAGTAGAGATACATATAGTATCTATGGATATTTTTTATATTTGAAAACTACATTTCAACACAATTTGTTTTCTCTGTAATCTTACATAATTTATTTTGCCCTTCAAAAATCAGTGTTCTGAGGAGTCTATCTCCCCTCAAATGGTTAACAACTCCTAATCTAGAGTTAATGAATTATCAATTTATATCTATCCTACTGGCAAAATATTCTTTCTAAAAAAAAAAAAAACATCGTTTTCAGGGGAAGATGTGGCAGGGGGATGCTTTCTTATGTAGTTGGAAAAAATTGAGAATTGTAACAGACTTTTTAGAAAGTAATGTGCCAATATTTCTTAAAATTTCAAAATGCGTATACATGCTATAATGTCACTCCTGATAACTTAACTAATATAGACACCCCTCAAAAGAAAAGAAAGATTGGCAAGTATTGTTCAAAAGGTCAAAAATGAACAAACAAACCTAGAAACAGAGTGAACACCTATTGCCAAGAGGAAAGCTGGGAGGCAACGATCTATCCACACTTATGTGGAATACTGTATAGTCATTAAAAAGGATGATTTAGAGTTCTAAGAGCTGCCCTGCTGGGATTGCCTGGAAGAATCACTGAATGGGGAAAGTGATACAATTTTATTTCACTTAATTAAAATACACCTTGACAAAGGAATGTTGTATGTGTATTATGTGTATGTGATTACATGAGCATGGAGAAAAGCAAAGAAAGGAAGATATTAGGGTATTCTTGGGGGTTACATGGGAGAAGGTGATGGTAATGGACTGGTGAAGGGGAGGAAGGAGCCAAGAAAAACAGAAACACATGCTCAGGAGAGCAAAGTGTATTATAATTTCATTTTGTGTTTATGTAAAATTATGTTTGTAGGGTTAGAAGAGAAATAATTTCCTCTGCCCCTCAGAAAACCCTGTGATATCAGGTAAATTAGGCTGAGTTCAGCTTTTCTGGTTTACTGTCAATATATTGAGTATCTTTAGAATCCTGCTTTGTTCTCAACAATGCCTGACATCTTCTGGCAGCATATTTGGGGATTGAAATGATAAATCACAATACCCAGCACGGTTCTATTTCACAAATGAATATGTCTATTTTGATATAAACAACTCATTCATTCATTCAGAGAGAATCATAAGGGCCAAGGATGATGCTACAATCTGAGGATAAATGGGATGGAAAGGACAGGAAAGGAGGAGTATTTGACATTCTTTACTGTTTCTAGTTTCTTTGTGGTTGTTGTTCACCAAAGTCAAACATATATTTTTTCTTATTTCCTCTACTTACTCCTTTGCCAACTCACCAAACTCTCATAAAAATAAGATCCATGCCCAGAACATCACAGATAACAGCAGAGGCTCACAGAGCAACAAATTCAGGTCCACTTGTGGCTCCTTTCAAGTTCAGGAGGGCGTGGCATTGGCTCTGGCCAGTCGCCATCTTGCCCAGTGACCTACAAGCTCAGGAATCTGATCAGGCCACTTTGCAGAGGCTGTCCACGCCACCAACTGCCCATCAGTTTCTGTTCTGACAGCCAAGAACCAGAACAAAAGAAGTGAAGTGCCAGCAGCTTTCAGTCTCCTCACTCGATTCGATGGCCTTCTTGTTTTTTTACCTCCCAGATCTATTTCGGGAACTGTTTAACCAAAAGAAGCTGATTCTCTCAAACTGCCTCTTCTTAACCCTTAGGAAGACAAAGGCTCTCACCGTTTTCTGCTTGCACGGAGTGGAGGATGAGAAATAACTCTAGATTCACTGGTACAGGTGGCAGCCACTGCCACCTAATAATCATTACAATTCCTTACGGCAGTGCCACACATTTCAAAGTGTTTCCATCTGCACAATAAAATCTCGTAAGAGACAGGAAACACAGGCAGTATTATTGGCAGGAGGCGAAGAATCTGAATCTAGGTATAGGTAAGTAAGTATAAATAAATAAATTGGTATATATCAGCCCTGCCCAGACATAGAACATGAGTCACATATGTAAGTTACAAATTTTCCAGTAGCCACATAACAAAGAGAAACAGGTGAAATTAATTTTAATGTTTTTGATGTAACCCAACATTTTAAAATTATCACTGCATCATGAAATCAATATAAAAATTTTAACACGCTACTTTGGCCTCTTTTGTACTAAGTCTTGGAAATCTATTGTGTGTTTTATCACTAGAAGACGGCTGAATTTGGACTAGCCCCATTTCAAGTATGTAATAACCACATGTGGCTGATGACTCCCATATAGGACAGCTCAGAGATGTAGCCAAAGGGAGAAAGCTAAGAGGGCAGGTGCTAGTGCAAATCCAGTGGAATTCATTTAAAAGGGAAATTGGGTTGTGGAAGTGTTTCACCAGAAAAGGTGCTGAGGAAAGCCAGCATCAGCCCAAAATGTGGAATCCAGCATCACGGGAAACCCAGAAAAACAGTATCTGGCCGTAAGTAATAGAAGCAAGGACTTCCCTGGTGGCTCAGTTGTAAAGAACCTGCCTGCCAACGCAGAAGACACAGGATGTGGGTTTGTGACTTCCTGTTCCCTGGCTCAGGAAGATCTCCTCGAGGAGGAAATGGCAACCCACTCCAGTATTTTTGCCTGGAAAATTCCATGGACCTGGGGAGCCTGGCGGGGTCGCAAAAGAGTCAGGAACAACTTAGCGACTGAACAACAATAGAAGCAAGGTCTGGAAAGGTTAGGGAGAAGTGCTCCCTCCAGGAGGGAAGCAGGAGCAGACATACGGGGCGGGGGGGGGGGGGGGGCTTATAAACCCCCATCAATGAGAAACCAGCTCCACAATAATTTTAAACCACAGTGAGCCCTGACAGGAAACTGACCTAGTAAACCAGACAAATTACTACTGCAGCGGGCCCTGCCTGCTCTCACCCCATCCTCCCCCAACCCCACCATGAAATTCGAGCTTTTTGGATGCTTCTGCTCAGCTTTCTGGAAGGTAAGAGAGGGAAGGCACACAGAGAGTCTGTGAGAGCTCGGACAGCCCAAGCCACAAGCCCTGGAGGTCTAGGTCATCTGTCTGAGAGCAAGTACTGGTGTGTGCTTTTGATCTCAACTTGATGGGTGTCCCTGAACTGGTTGGTTCCCCCTCTGACCTCTCAGTTATTAGGAAGTGCCCATCATAATGCCTGATCATGGAACTTTCCTGGTGGTCCAATGGCTAAGATTCGCACTCGCAATGCAGGAGGCACAGGTTCAGTCCTCGGTCAGGGAACTGGATCCCACACGCCACAACTAAGACCCAGCACAGCCAAATAAATAAAGATTTAAAAGATAAATAAAATAATGTCTGGTCATCTGGGACCACATCTGTTCAGGGCAGTGAGTTCTCTGGTAGCAAAAATCATTTGTTGCCATACTATGCAAGCTACCCTTGGATAAAAAGGCCTGCAGTGGTCACACTGGAACTCTTGGGACTTGATTCCTGGCAAGGAGACCAGAGGGACATGGGAGAAACCACTGGCAAATGAAAATTTTAATATAAAATCTAAAACTTGGGATCTTCTGAGAAAATAGATTTGGGAGGCATCAGCAAGCCAAATGGATAAGAAATAGTCTCTGGGGCTGCAGTTTACTCCACCTCTGTCTTCAGGGTAGATAGGAAGCCTGTGCACCTGCTGGATGATTACAAACAACAAACTGCAAACTCAGACAAAAGTGGAGTCCCATCAGTCTTGAAACAGAGCATTTGGGATTATTCAAATAGCATGAACCTGCTCAGTTTGGAGCAGTCCCAGCACCTCTCTGAACCCCAGTATGTGTCTACAACACAAGTTAAGATGCCCTCTGCCTCCAGTGTCCTCTGAATCTGAGTCCTCTGTATATTCTGTCTGTGCCACAGGCTCTTAAACCGACACGAAAGGGACAAATCAGCACATTCCATGCAGGACAGCAAGGGGACTCAGTGATCACTTTGTCCTGATGCTTGCTCAAAATGCCAAGGTGCTGAGATCCATCCTATGGGAAGAACCAGGGAGGCAGGCGCATGCTGGAGCAGCACAGAGTGGAAAAGAAGGAGCCCCATCATTTAGCTTCCCTGGTGGCTCAGATGGTAAAGAATCAGCCTGCAATCAGGATACCTAGGTTCAATCCCTGGGTCAGGAAGATCCCCTGGAGAAGGCCATGGCAGCCCACTCCAGTATTCTTGCCTGGAGAATCCCATGGACAGAGGAGCCTGGAGGGCGACAGTCCATGGGTCACAAAGAGTCAGACGCAACTGAGTGACTAACACACACACACACACACACTCACATCATTTAGAGAGCTCTGGAGCCTTCGCTGATTCAGGTACGGCTGCGCCCCCACCCCCTCCCCCAGCTTCTACTTGCACCTGGGTCTTGAGCGCCAGTGCTGGGCTCCTTCCAGTCCATTTGTGTCCCCTCGATCTGTGGAATTTCTCAAATGCTCCAGATTTTCTGGCTGGTTTAACAGCCTTATGGAGGGGTTAAAATCTCAAATTTAAACTGTCAAAGCTGTTTAGGGTCAAACAAAGCCTCAATGATCTAACTGAATCCAGGTTCCTCTCAAAGATGCAACTGTACACCATCATCATCATTTGGTTTTTGCAAACTCCCCCTTTTCTGTTGATGCTAAGAAACCTTGACAATATCCTAGAAGGCAACTACACATGCAATGAAAATAGAGTCAACGTAATTTCTTAGCAATACCTCATGCTCTAGTTCACTTCAGTTAGGGAAGGTCAAAACAGTGATTCCTGAAGGGACCTGCTAACATAACCTGCCAAGACCAGGCTGGGAGAGGCTGTCAGGACACCCACATTTCTCTTGTGTCTTCACCCTGATTGCTGATATAAAACTGAGTGGTTTTCTTGAATCTCTGAGCCTCCATTTCACTATTTGTAAAATGGAGAAAGCAGCTTATTTTCTGCCTAACAAACTGTATCAATAATCCAACACTGGAAAAACTTGAATTGGGAGGGAAAAACAGCAGAATAATAAGGACTGTGTTAGACATATATATATATATTCTTTTTCATATTCTTTCCATTATGGTTTATCACAGGTTATTGAACATAACTCCCTGTTCTATACAATAGTATCTTGTTTATCCATCCTATGGAGAATAATTTGCATCTACTAATCCTAACTCACAATCTTTGCTGTACAGCAAAAATTACACACAACACTGTATATCAACTATACTTCAACAAAAATTTAAATACATATATAAAAATAAGAAGGGCTGTGATAGGATTATAGATGGATTTTTTTCTCCTTTATTTTCCAACAGTTTTGAAATTTGATTATACTAAAGAAAAATTTTAATTTAGTGTAAAACTTAACATAAAGTAACTTGAAATTGATGAACTCCACATGAGGGCAAATTGCAGTCAATTCTTAATTATCCTCTGTCAGTGAATCACAGAATATTTTGTCTATACTCAATTTTTTAAATCCAAGTGGGACTCCCCCTGGTCACTAAGAACCCCTCTGTGGTTGCCTTAATCAATGCACTCATCAAAAAATGCAAATGTATATAATATTTATATTGGGAACTGTAAACTCAGCATTGTGGAAAACACTTGGGAAATATGAAGGGCTCTGGTCCTGCCCTGTCACAAAAATGTTAGGAAAATAAGACTAATATGTGACAAAATATTGTACAAGTGACCAAACTGTGGCTACGACTAAAGAGCCAGGCTGCAGGGAACAAACTCTAGAGATAAATGAATACCCAAGGTGACCCATGCCAATGTTATGGAAAATTGAGACTAAGCGAAACCTTGAAAAATAGATCATATCTATCTGTGAGATAGAAAGGAGAGGGGAGAGTCCTAGGAGCAAAAACAATGAAATAGGGAAGAAAACTAATATTTGCTGACACCTACAATCCAAAGGGCACCGTTGTAGGTACTTCACTAAGTAATCTGGTGGATTCCATACAGACAGCATGGGAGGAAGTCTTTCTCAGTAACCCCATTGGCCAGACAAGCAAACTGAGCCTCCATCATTGTGCTATGTTCATGGGATAATACAGAAACCTGCCTGATTATAGGCGGCAGGTGTGCCTGGTGACATAATGGAGCATACCCTAGAAGAAAGAGGGTCCAGATGATAGAATTATGCCTTCATTATAGCAGTCGCAAGCCAACATGCCTACTCATAACTGGAGACAGCTGGTGTGACTAAGGAATTGAAACAGGGTGAAATATTTTTCTGCTTTACTCTCTGGTATGACCACATTTCACTTTAACCTTTGAAAATGCGGCTTCCAAATTGAGATGTGCTGTAAGTATGAAACACATGCTGAATTTGAAACACTGCATGTGAGAAAGGAAGGTAAAATAATTCATGAATAATTTTTAAGATTGATTAAATGTTAAAATAAGAATGTTTTATATACACTAGGGTAAAATAATATATGGTAATAAAAACATTTCATTTATTTCTTTTCATGCTTTTAATGTGGCTGCTAGAAAATCTTAAGTTGCAAATGTGACTCTCATTTCATACAGTGTGGTAGCTGACACAGAGCTTTGAAAGCCTGGGCATCAGGAAAATACATGTTAGATGCCACGTTTTTCTTTTAGTGTTAGCCTGAGCTAACATTCCCTTGGATTACAAATTAAAATATTCTCCCAGTGATTTTAATTGCCTCATGTTTCGGATCACATGTAATTTTTTTCATATATTACACTTTGCAAAGAAAGCATTTTCACACATACTATGTAAACCCCTACATCTCTGTGATGAGACAGAGCAAGTGAAATTGTCCCTATGACAGAGCAGGACACCAAGCCCAGTTACTCCGTTTGCTAGTGAAGGGCAGAGAGGGTTTCAGTAGTTTCAGCACCAATGTCTCATCTTTCCTTGGCCAGAGGCTATCTTAATACTACCTTGTCCCCATCACTCTCACTTGCAAATCCCTAGGAGGCCTCCCCAAGCAGTAATATTGCTCAACAAAGGAATCCAGGTGGACTTCTAGGACGTTTTCTGTGCTGTGCTTAGTTGCTCAGTCATGTCCGACTCTTTATGACCCCATGGACTGTAGTCCACCAGGCTTCTCTGTCCATGGGATCCTCCAGGCAAGAATACTGGAGTGGGTGGTCTATCGCTTCTCCAGGGAATCTGCCCAACCCAGGAATCGAATCAGGGTTTCTGCTTTGCAGGCAGATTCTTTACCAGCTGAACTACCAGGGAAGCCCAAGGACATTTTCTACCAACACAAAATGTAGCAATGCATTAACTCTCAGTATGCAAGAATTGTTACAGTCTCTGCGCCTCAGGTGCAGGCCTTCTGGATGCTCATATATGGATATACAACCAGCTGCATGTCCATCCCCTGCGACTCCAGCAGGCATCTGGGAGCTGGCGGTACTGCTTCAACAGGCTCTTCAAACAAGTGCTTTCAGACGGCGAGAAACCACCAGCACCATGTGTCTCTCTTCTCTCACGCTAAGTAAACTGGCAACTTACCCAAGACCTGCTCTGATGTGCACAACAGCCTCCTGACTTCTGAAGCTCTGATTGCTTACCCAGCTCTCTGTCTCCCACAGCACCCTATCAATAATTCCTGGCACAACAGACAGGTTTAACAAAGGTCTACTTTGACAGGTGGTGGACAGAGTAAAGTCAGCAGCTTTAAAAATTTTTTTTTACTAATTTTGTTATGTTTGGCTGTGCTGGGTCTTCGTTGCTGCATGAGAGCTTTCTCTATGTGTAGAGAGCAAGGGCTATTTTCCAGTTGTGGTACACGGGCTTCTCATTGCATACAGCATAGGCTCTAGGGCTTGTGGTCTTGCAGCTTGCCAGCTCTAGAGAGCAGTCTCAGTAGTTGTGGTGCATGGGCTTAGTTGCTCTATGGCATGTGGGATCAAAACCATGTCCCCTGCATTGGCAGGAAGATTCTTATCCACTATACCATTAGGGAATTCCAGCAGCTTCTTTCTAATGCAAATCCAGGGAGGCTCTGTGGTTCAAAGGAGGTTAAGAGTAGCCATGTTGGTCCAAAGTATATGTGTTTTGAAGCTAGATGGGAGCTTGAGCCAAGGTTCTGATTCAGCTGCTTGGTGCCTGTGTGACTTTGGGCAGGTGGCAAACCTTTCTGAGCTTCATTTCCCTATTATTAAAATGGGGATGATAATAATGGTTGGAGTTGGTACCTATGTCTGCAGAGGTAAGGTAGGGCTCCAATCTAGCTGGTACTCTTATCACCAGGCCACGTATCATGGTTTAAGGCAGTGTGGGCCAGAAAAGAGGGTCACCATTCTTCAAACTACTCCATCTTGATAGTGGAGATGCTATCTGTCCATTGAGCCTGAGCCTGCGAGTCTACCCAGACAGGAGGTCTTTTTACTGTTGTGAAAATTCACTGTCCTATATGATACAGGGAGTACTCGGTCAGAAATGGCCGCCTCTCAGGATGCCATCATTCAGGGTCTGATGAAACATTTTCCTCATTTGATGTCATGGAAAGGAGATACAGACTGGGGCTCACAGCCTGGTTCACCCATTTCATTTGTGTCTGCTGAGCTTCTGTTTCTCACTTGTAAAACCGGGACAAGAATAAAATAGGACTTCTGTGAGAATGCCAGCAAAGGGTCAACGGTAAAGTGGCGGGCATATGGCAGCCTTGTGATTATTTTGAATGGCCTTCCCACTTGCTGAGAGAGAGGGGGAGAGGGAAGGCTCAAGGGAGAGGGGCCGGACCATCACACTCATCTCCCTGACTTTATGTCCTTTACTGATTCTTGATTCCTATGCTACCAGCCATCTGTGGACAATGTGGAGGCTTACCACCTTGTGTTTGTCCATTAGAGAAGTCATCTAATAGCTGGGCTTCAATCTCTACATCTTTGCACATGGCACCCAACTCTTTCCTTGACTGTAGTCACCGAAGTTGTAGCCACATTGCTTGAACTGTCTGCTAGGTGTTTTCATCTGGGAGATCAATCAGCTCATATTAAATTCAACTTGGGCAGAAACATATTGACCATCTTCCTTCGAAACTCTCCAAATATCCTCCTCTCTTCACTATCCACTGATGACCTTGCTCCTTATTTCACTGAGGTAGCAGCAATCAAAAGAGAACTTCTACAAGTCCCACCACCAAATCTACTAACCTAGTTGTACCCGCAGGAGAAGGCAATGGCACCCCACTCCAGTACTGTTGCCTGGAAAATCCCATGGACGGAGGAGCCTGGTAGGCTGCAGTCCATGGGGTTGCTAAGAGTCGGACATGACTGAGCGGCTTCACTTTCACTTTTCACTTTCATGCATTGGAGAAGGAAATGGCAACCCACTCCAGTGTTCTTGCCTGGAGAATCCCATGGAAGGAGAAGCCTGGTAGGTTGCAGTCCATGGGGTCGCACAGAGTTGGACACAACTGAAGCGACTTAGCAGCAGCAGCAGCAGCAGTTGTACCCGCAATCACATCATTGCCTGGAACAGCAGCATCCCCATTATCTGTGGGGTACACATTCCAAGACCACAGTGGATGCCTGAAACCATGAATTCTACCAAACCCTGTACATGCTATGTTTTTCCTATACATACATACCTATGATAAAATGTAATTTACAAGTTAGGTACAGTAAGAGATGAATAACAATAATACAGAAAATATACAACAATAGACTATAATAAAAGTTACGTGGATGTGGTCTCTCTCTCTCTCAAAATATCTTCCTGGACTGTCCTCGCCTTTTCTGTGATGACACAGAAACACATCTATATGATGAGATGAAGTGAGACGAATGAGGTAGGTGTTGTGAAGCAGCGTCAGGCTGCTCTTGACCTGAGGCTACATCAGGAGGAGGACCATCTGCTCTGGGTGAACCTGGATCATCAGTCATGACAATATTGAGGTCAGATGTCAAGAACAGACTGTGTCAATGTCAGGGATCCCAGGTAGGATAGAGTGGGATGGCCTAAGATGTCATCATCCTACTCAGAATGGTGTGCAACTTAAAACTTCTGAACTGTTTATGTCTGGAATTTTTCTATTTGAGATTTCTAGACCATAGTTGACCATGGATAACTGAAACCACGAAAAGCAAACCTTCAGATGGTGGTGAGGTGGAGGGGACTACGGTATCCTTCTTACCATAGTGAATTATCCCTGCTCCTGTCTCCCAGGACAGCCCTTTCAGTTCCCATCCTTCATCAATCCTGTCCTCTCTCCTTAATATTTCCTTCTCAAATGGACTGTTGTCATCCCCTTAACCTATAAACTTATCAACAAATCCCCTTCCTATTAAAAACTCCCTTGACCCCACATCACGCCCATTCCTCTGCTCTCTTTCCTAATGGACATTCTCAAAATAATTGGCATCTGTGTTGTCTCTACTCTTCTCTCATTTTTTTTTCCTAGAATCAACTTCTACTAGGCTTTTTGGTTACCATCATCCAAGAGAATTGTTCTTGTCACCAAGGACCTCCAAATGGTCAAATCTAGTGGCAACTTCTAGTCCTCACATTACTTAAGACTGGCATTTGACATAATTAATTGCTCTTTCTTGAAACGCTTTTTTCATCTGGCCTCTACCATGGATCTCCCTCAAATCTCTCCCGTTCGTTGTCTATTCTTGCTCAGGTTTCTTTGCTGGTTCTTCATCACCTTCTCAACCTCCCAATCTTAGAACACATGGTTCTTTTTCTCTTCTCACTCTCCTGGTAATCTCATCCAGCCTTGTGGATTTAAAAGCTATCTAGATACCAAAAACTCCAAAAATTGCATTTGCAGGTTAGAATGCATCTCAAAACTTCACAAATTCACACACACAACTGCCTACTTTATATTTTTTCTTACTAGTCTCAAATTTAATATATCCACTTTAGACACAACTTCCAACACACACACACGCCTGCTTTTCCCTGAAATATCTCCATTTCAGTTTGTCAAGCCAAAAATCTTACAGATAACCTTGACATCTCTCCATCTCTTATACCTAAAACCCAAATCATCAGTTCTACTTTCAAAAATTACTCAGAAGGTAATTCTTAACAGTTCTGTCACTATCACCCTAATCTAAGCCACCATCCTGTGTTCCTATCTGCACATTAGCATAATAACTTCCAACAAGATTCCCGGCTTCTCCCACTAAAGTTTATCTTCCCCACAGCAGACAGAAAGATGCCATCAATGTAAGTCAGATCATAACACTCTTCTGTTCATACCTTCCAATGGCTTCCCCTCAGCTCAAAATTCAAGGTCCTTTCCATGACCTACTAGCTTCCACATAACCTCCAGAGAAGTTCCTGCTACACGTTTCTGATCTCAAGGTCATTGCCTATACTACAATCTCCTGGCCACATGTATGCCCTCCTTGCTGTTCTGCAAATACACCATGCCGATGCCAACCTCAAACCCATTCTATTTGCAGCTCTCACTTCCTGCATGGTCATAGAGAGCTGTATGGCCTGCCCCCTCCCTGGTTTCTCTCCCCAAAGGCCAACTTGTCAAAGAGGTTCCCCCTGATTGCTTTATACAAATAATACACATCAGACCATCATTCTTTTATTCCTTACTGGACTATTTTCTCCAACATACACCCACCACCATTTGACATGTTATATGCACATGTGAGTTTTTTTTTCTTTTTATCTTTTTATTGAAGGATAATTGCTTTACAGAATTTTGTTGTTTTCTGTCAAATGTCAACATGAATCAGCCATAGGTATACATATATCCCCTCCCTTTTGAATCTTCCTTCCATCTTCTGCCCCATTGCACCCCTCTAGGTTGATACAGAGCCCCTATTTGAGTTTCCTGAGCCATACAGCAAATTCCCATTGGCTATCTATTTTACATATGGTGATCCTAAGTTTCCATGTTACTCTTTCCATCCATCTCACCCTCTCCTCTCCTCTCCCTATGTCCATAAGTCTATTCTCTATGTCTGTTTCTCCATTAGGGCTTCCCTGGTGGCTCAGAGGTTAAAACATCTGCCTGCATTGTGGGAGACCTGGGTTCAATCCCTGGGTTGGAAAGATCCCATTTCTCCATTGCTGCCCTGTGAATAAATTCTTCAGTACCATTTTTCTAGATTCTGTATATGTGCATTAGAATATGATATTTAGCTTTCTCTTTCTGACTCCCTTCACTCTGTATAACAGGTTCTAGGTTCATCCACCTCATCAAAACTGACTCAAATGTGTTCCTTTTATGCTTGAGTAATATTCCATTGTGTATATGTACCACAACTTCTTTATCCATTCATCTGTCAATGGAGATCTAGGTTGCTTCCATGTTCTAGCTATTGCAGATAGTGCTGCAATGAACAATGGGATACAAGTGTCTTTTTCAATTTTGGTTTGCACAGGGTATAGGCCTAGGAGTGGGATTGCTGGGTCATATGGTGGTTTTATTTCTAGATTTTAAGGAATCTCCATACTGTCTTCCATAGTGACTGTATCAGTTTATGTTCCCACCAACAGTGCAAGAGTGTTCTCTTTTCTCCACAACATCTCCAGCATTTATTGTTTGTAGACTTTTTGATGATAGCCATTCTGACTGGTGTGAGGTGATATCTCATTGTGGTTTTAATTTGCATTTCTCTAATAATGAGCGATGTTGAGCATATTTTCATGTATTTGTTAGCCTGTAGAGTTGGACACGACTGAGCGACTTCACTTTCACTTTTCACTTTCATGCATTGGAGAAGGAAATGGCAATCCACTCCAGTGTTCTTGCCTGGAGAATCCCAGGGACGGGGGAGCCTGGTGGGCTGCCGTCTATGAGGTCACACAGAGTCGGACAAGACTGAAGTGACTTAGCAGCAGCAGCATACCTTCTTTGGAGAAATATCTGTTTAGGTCTTTTTCCCACTTTCGGGTTGGGTTGTTTGTTTTTCTGGCATTGGGTTGTATGAGCTGCTTGTATATTTTGGAAATTAATCCTTTGTCAGTTGTTTCCCTAGCTATTATTTTCTCCCATTCTTAGGGTTGTCTTTTCACCTTGCTTATAGTTTCCTTTGCTGTGCAAAAGCTTGTAAGTTTAATCAGGGTCTCACTTGTTTACTTTTGTTTTCATTTCTGTTACTCTAGGAGGTGGGTCATAGAGGTTCTTGCTTTGATTTATCTTATCAATTGTTCTATGTTTTCCTCTAAGAGTTTTATAGTTTCTGGTCTTACATTTAGGTCTTTCATCCATTTTGAGTTTATCTTTGGGTATGCTGTTAGGAAGTGTGCTAATTTCATTCTTTTATATGTAGCTGTCAACTCTTCCCAGCACCATTTATTGAAGAGGCTGTCTTTGCCCCATTGTATATTCTTGCCTCCTTTGTCAAAAATATGGTACCCATAGGTGCATGGGTTGATTTCTGGGCTGCCTATCTTGTTCCATTGGTCTATGTTTCTGTTTTCGTGCCAATACCATACTGTCTTGATGACTGTAGCTTTGTAGTATAATCTGAAGTCAGGAAAGTTGATTCCTCCTGCTCCATTCTTCTGAAGACTGCTTTGGCTATTTGGGATCTTTTGTGTTTCCATGTGAATTGTTAAAATTTTTGTTCTAGTTCTGTGAAAAATGCCATTGGTAATTTGATAGGGATTGCATTGAATCTGTAGACTGGATTTGGTAATATAGTCATTTTCACAATATTGATTCTTCCTACCCAGGAACATGGAAGGGTTATGTTGTCTGCTTATGTTGCTCCATCTGCTTATGTTTTTGATTTCTTTATAAATTTTAGTGTCTTATAAATTTTCTGTGTACAGCTTGTCTTCTTAGGTAAGTTTATTCCTAGATGTTTAATTCTTTGTGTTGCAATGGTGAATGGGATTGATTCCTTAATTTCTCTTTCTGATTTTTCATTGTTAGTATATAGAAATGTAAGGGATTTCTGCATATTGATTTTGTATCCTGCAACTTTGCTAACTTCACTGGTTAGCTCTAGCAATTTTCGATACTATCTTTAGGGTTTTCTATGTACAGGATCACATCATCTGCAAACAATGAGAGCTTTATTTCTTCTTTTCTGTTCTGGATTCCTTTTATTTCTTTTTCTTCTCTGATGGCTGTAGCTAGGACTTTCAAAACTATGTTGAATAATAATGGTGAAAGTGGACACCCTTGTCTTGTTCCTGATCTTAGGGGGAATGTTTTCAGTTTTTCACCATTAACAATGATGTTTGCTGTAGGCTTATCATATATGGCCTTTACTATGTTGAGGTAGGTTCCTTATATGCCCATTTTTTGGAAGAGATTTAATAATAAATGGGTGCTGAATTTTGTGAAAGGTTTTTTTCTGCATCTATTGAGATAATCATGGTTTTTGTCTTTCAATTTGTTAATATGGTGTATCACATTGATTAATTTGCATATATTGAAGAATCCTTGCATTCCTGGAATAAACCCAACTTGATCATGGTGTATAAGCTTTTTGATGTGTTGCTGAATTGTTTGCTAAAATTTTGTTGAGGATTTTTGCATATATGTTCATCAGTGATATTGGCCTGTAGTTTTCTTTTTTGTGTTGTCTTTGTCTGATTTTGGTATCAGGGTGATGGTGGCCTCATAGAATGAGTTTGGAAGTGTTCCTTCCTCTGCAATTTTTGAAAAAAATTTAGAAGGATAGGCATTAGCTCTTCTCTAAATGTTTGATAGAATTCTCCTGAGAAGCCATCTGGTCCTGGGCTTTTGTTTTTTGGGAGATTTTTGATCACAGCTTCAATTTCAGTGCTTATAATTGGGTTGTTCATAACTAATGTTTCTTCCTGGTTCAGCCTTGGAAGATTGAAGTTTTCTAAGAATCTGTCCATTTGTTCCAGATGATCCATTTTATGTCCACATTGTTGTTCATAATAGTCTCTTATAATCCCTTCTGTTTCAGCATTATCTGTTGTAACCTCTCCTTTTTCATTTCTAATTTTGTTGATTTGATTTTCTTTTTTTCTTGATGAGTCTGGCTAAAGGCTTGTCAATTTTATTTATCTTCTCAAAGAACCAGCTTTTAGTTTTACTAATCTTTACTATTGTTTCTTTCATTTCTTTTTCATTTATTTCTGCTCAGATCTTTATGATTTCTTTCCTTCTACTAATTTTGGGTTTTTTTATTCTTCTTTTTCCAATTGTTTTAGGTGTAAAGTTAGGTTGTCTATTCAATATTTTTCTTGTTTCATGAGGTAGGATTGTATCACTATAAACTTCCCTCTTAGAACTGCTATTGCTGCATCCCATAGGTTTTGAGTTGTCCTGTTTTCATTGTCATTTGTTTCTAGAAATTTTTTAATTTCCCTTTTGATTTCTTCATTAACCTGTTGGTTATTTAGAAATGTGTTGTTTAATCTCCATGTGTTTGGGTTTCTTACAATTTTTTTTCTTATAATTGATAGTTAGTCTCATAGTGTTGTGGTCGGAGAAGATGCTTGGTATGATTTCAACTTTCTTAAATTTACTGAGGCTTGATTTGTAACCCAAGATGTGGTCTATCCTGGAGAATGTTCCATGTGCACTTGAGAAGAAGGTGTATTCTTCTGCATTTGGATAGAATGTCCTGAAGATATCAATGAGATCCATCTCATGTAATGTATCATTTAAGACCTGTGTTTCCTTATTAATTTTCTGTTTTGATGATCTGTCTATTGGTGTGAGTGGGGTGTTAGTCTCCTACTATTATTGTGTTACTGTCAATTTCTCCTTTTATGTCTGTTAGTGTTTGTCTTATGTATTGAGGTGCTCCTATGTTGAGTACATAGATATTTACAATTGTTATGTCTTCTTCTTGGATTGATTCCTTGATCATTATGTAGTGTCCTTCCTTATCTCTTGTAATCTTCTTTATTTTAAAGTCTATTTTGTCTGATATGAGGATTGCTACTCCAGCTTTCTTTTGCTTCCCATTTGCATGGAATATATTTTTCCATCCCCTCACTTTCAGTCTATATGTGTCTTTAGGTCTGAAGTGGGTTTGTTCCAGACAGCTAAATATGGGTCTTGTATTTATATTCATTCAGCCAGTCTGTGTCTTTTGGTTGGAGCATTTAATCCATTTACATTTAAAGTAATTATTGATATGTATGTTCCTGTTGCCATTGTCTTAATTGTTTGGGGTTGATTTTGTAGATCTTTTTCCTTCTCTTGTATTTCTTAACTGTATAAGTCCCTTTAACATTTGTTGTAAAGCTGGTTTGGTGGTACTAAATTCTCTTAACTTTTGCTTGTCTGAAAAGTTTTTTATTTCTCCATCAATTTTGAATGAGATCCTTGCCAAGTACAGTAATCTTGGTTGTAGATTTTTCCTTTTCAATACTTTAAATACATCCTGCCTTTCCCTTCTGGCCTGCAGAGTTTTTGCTGAAAGATCAGCTGTTAAGTGTATGGGGTTTCCCTTGAATGATACTTGTTGCTTCTCCCTGGCTGCTTTTAATATTCTTTCTTCGTGTTTAGTCTTTGCTAGTTTGATTAGTATGTGTCTTGGCGTATTTCTCCTTGGGTTTATCCTTTATGGGACTCTGCCTCTTGGACTTGATTGACTATTTCCTTTTCTATGTTGGGGAAATTTTCAACTATAATCTCTTCAAAAATTTTCTCATACTATTTCTTTTTCTCTTCTTCTTCTGGGAGCCCTATAATTTGAATATTGGTGCATTTGATATTGTCCCAGAGGTCTCTGAGACTATCCTCAGTTCTTTTCATTCTTTTTTTTACTTTATTTTGCTCTTCAGAAGTTATTTCCACCATTTTATCTTCCAGCTCATTGATTCATTCTTCTGTTTCAGATATTCTGCTATTGATTCCTTCTCAAGTACTTTTAATTTCAGTAATTGTGCTGTCTCTGGTTGTTTATTCTTTAATTCTTCTAGGTCTCTGTTAAATTGATTCTCGCATTTTCTCCATTTTCTTTTCAAGGTTTTTGATCATCTTTACTATCATTATTCTGAATTCTTTTTCAGGTAGTTGGCTTATTTTCTCTTCACTTATTTGGACTTCTGTGTTTCTAGTTTGCGCCTTCATTTGTGTAGTATTTCTCTGTCTTTTCATTATTTTTTTTTTAACTTATTGTGTTTGAGGTCTCCTTTTCCCAGGCTTCAAGGTTGAATTCTTTCTTCGTTTTGGTTTCTTCCCTCCTAAGATTGGTCCAGTGGTTTGTGCAAGCTTCCCATAGGGTGAGATTTGTGCTGAGTATTTGTTTGTTTGTTTGTTTTTCCTCTGAAGGCCAAGGCTGAGCAAAGTGGTAATCCTGTCTGCTGATGATTGGGTTTGTATTTTTGTTTTGTTTGTTGTTTAGATGAGGCATCCTGCACAGGGTGCTACTGGTGGTTGGGTGATTCCAAGTCCTGTATTCCAGTGGTTTCCTTTGTGTGAGTTTTCACCATTTGATACCCCCTCGGGTTAGTTCTCTAGTAGTCTAGGGTTGTGGAGTCAGTGCTTCCACTCCACAGGCTCAGGGCTTGATCTCTGGTCAGGAACGAAAATTCCACAAGTGGTTTGTTATGGCATTAAGTGAGATTAAAACAAATATCCAAAAACAAGAAACCAAAGATGAACCCCAGACAAATGGCAGTTATAAAATCAGGCAAATAATAATTAAAATAATGGAATATACACATATACATAAATACCAACGAGCAAAAGTCAAACCAGTCCAACAAAAAAAAGTAAAATAGATTGACCCGGTGAACAAAGGAAATAAAAAATTATATTTACCAGTTAAGAACAAAACTAACTAAAGCACAAACTGAAAAACAAAAGTAAAGCGAAGTGCCAAGTGGAGAATAAAGCAATGAAAATAAAATTAACAAATATGTTGAGAGGAAAGTAAAGAAAGAAAAGAAAGAATAAATACACAAAGTTAAATAGAGGTAGATGAAGAAGACTTATATACACCGAAGATTAACTGCAAGGAAAAGAACAGTAGGAAAGGCAAACAAAGGAATAAATGTAGAAAAATATAATAGGTTTTTAAAAATTAAAACTTAAAATTATAGAAAAGAGAAAAGAAAAGAAAAAAAAAAAAACCACGAAAGAAGAAAGAAAAGAGGAAAACTCCACAGAACTGCAAAAAGCCCAATGTAGAGGTAGAGGTTTACAAAAACCATAAAAAGTGTGACTGAATATACACATATACACATATACCCATAAGCAAAATCAAAACAGCCCAAGAAAAATAAAGTACAATAGACTGACCCAGTGAACAAAGGGAACCAAAAATTATGTCTACAGAACAAAACTAACTAAAGCACAAGCTGGAAAACAAAACTAAAGCAAGGTGTCAAGTGGGGAACAAAGTAATGAAAATAAAATTAACAAATATGTTGAGAGGAAAGGAAAGAAAAACAAAAGAAAGAAGAGATATGCAAAGTTAAATAGAGATAGATAAAGAAGATTTATATATATTAAAGATTTAACTGCAAGGGTAAAAGAACAGTAGGAAAAGCAAACAAAGGGATAAAAGTAGGAAAAATAATAATAGGTTTAAAAAATTAAAATTAAAAAAAGAGAAACAACAACAAAAAAAGGAAAACTCCCCAGAACTATCAGATCAGATCAGATCAGATCAGATCAGTCGCTCAGTCATGTCCGACTCTGCAACCCCATGAATCGTAGCACGCCAGGCCTCCCTGTCCATCACCAACTCCCGGAGTTCACTCAGACTCAGGTCCATTGAGTCAGTGATGCCATCCAGCCATCTCATCCTCGGTCGTCCCCTTTTCCTCCTGCCCCCAATCCCTCCCAGCATCAGAGTCTTTTCCAATGAGTCAACTCTTCGCATGAGGTGGCCAAAGTACTGGAGTTTCAGCTTTAGCATCATTCTCTCCAAAGAAATCCCAGGGCTGATCTCCTTCAGAATGGACTGGTTGGATCTCCTTGCAGTCCAAGGGACTCTGAAGAGTCTTCTCCAACACCACAGTTCAAAAGCGTCAATTCTTTGGTGCTCAGCCTTCTTCACATCCAACTCTCACATCCATACATGACCACAGGAAAAACCATAGCCTTGACTAGGCGGACCTTTGTTGGCAAAGTAATGTCTCTGCTTTTGAATATGCTATCTAGGTTGGTCATAACTTGCCTTCCAAGGAGTATGCGTCTTTTAATTTAATGGCTGCAGTCACCATCTGTAGTGATTTTGGAGCCCAGAAAAATAAAGTCTGACACTGTTTCCACTGTTTCCCCATCTATTTCCCATGAAGTGATGGGACCAGATGCCATGATCTTCATTTTCTGAATGTTGAGCTTTAAGCCAACTTTTTCACTCTCCTCTTTCACTTTCATCAAGAGGCTTTTGAGTTCCTCTTCACTTTCTGTCATAAGGGTGGTGTCATCTGCATATCTGAGGTTATTGGTATTTCTCCTGGCAACCTTGATTCCAGTTTGTGTTTCTTCCAGTCCAGCATTTCTCATGATGTACTCTGCATATAAGTTAAATAAACAGGGTGACAATATACAGCCTTGACGAACTCCTTTTCCTATTTGGAACCAGTCTGTTGTTCCATGTCCAGTTCTAACTGTTGCTTCCTGACCTGCATACAGATTTCTCAAGAGGCAGATCAGGTGGTCTGGTATTCCCATCTCTTTCAGAATTTTCCACAGTTTATTGTGATCCACACAGTCAAAGGCTTTGGCATAGTCAATAAAGCAGAAATAGATGTTTTTCTGGAACTCTCTTGCTTTTTCTAAAGCCCAATATAGAGGTAGAGGTTTATAACAATAAAAAATGTGACTGAGAAAAAAAATTAAATAAAAAAAAAGAAAAACTTAAAAGCTTAATTAGATTTCATAGCACCAATAAAATTGACAAATACAACAGGGTGGGGGTGGGGAGGAAAGAAAAGAAAAAAAAATCCAGAACAATCTACAGAGCAAAACATAAGAATAAGTCAAAACATAAGAATAATAAATGTTTTTCTTGAGTCACTGTTATCAGAGTCCTTTCCCTCACTGGGAATCACAGTCCACCTCACCTCCCTAGAATGCCCTCTAACGCTGTGCTGATCTCTGGACCTGCTGTGGGGGCAACTCGGATTCTAATCTAGTCCTACCCCTCTGTGTTCTTGCCTTCATTGTCCACAGCTATCAGAACTAGTGTGTTTTCTTTTGTGGGAACTCTAAATGACCTTTTAAATATTCCATAGACACAGAGTTGATCATGTGGATATAATCTGCAGCTTGTACAGCTGGTGGGAAGGTTTTGGGTCTTTTTCCTTAGCCACACTGTCCCTGGGTTTCAACTGTGGTTTTATTTCCACCTCTGCACATGTGTCGTCCACTGGGGTTTGCTCCTGAGGCTGCCTTGGAGGACCTGGGTTTGCCCCTCTGCGGGCCAGGTGTAGAGGTGGTGCCGCTGCTTGGGTCACAGGGGTTCTGGCAGCACCAGGTACTGAGGGGAGTTGGTGGCTAGGGCAGCAGGAAATATAGTGCTCTAGAAGGGTATGACAACCAGTATTGGCCAATACGCTCCAGTATGCTTGCCTGGAGAACACCCCTCCCTGACAGAGAAGCCTGGCAGGCCACAGTCTACAGGGTCACAAAGAGTTGGACACTACTGAAGTGACCGTGTGCACCTAGACACAAGATTCTTTCCCTGTGGCAGCTCTGTCCCAGTGAGAGTTGAGCATGAAGGTGGCGCAGCTGCTTGGCTTGTGGGGACCCTGGTGGCGCCAAGTGTCCAGGGACATGGACTGCCTCTGCCCCAGGAGTTATGGCCCTATCAGAGTCTTTTCCAGCCTCTTGTAGCTGGTGATCAGAAGCCCTCTTTGGCCAGTCTTTCTCCATAGCTCCGCCCATACAGGCATTTAGAGGGTTTCCTTGCCTGGGGTCCCTCTCTGTTGTTTGGCGTCAGGCACATAGAGGGGGCCCCCCTGGCTAGGGTCCTACTCTGTATTTTGGCATGTCAGGCACTGAAACGGGCACCCTGGGTGGGGTCCTACTCTATAGTTCATCAGGCCTTTGATAGGGCTTCCCTGGTGGCTCAGCTGGTAAAGAATCTGCCTGCAATGCAGGAGACCTGGGTTCAATCCCTGGGTTGGGAAGATCCCCTGGAGAAGGGAAAGGCTACCCACTCCAGTATTCTGGCCTGGAGAATTCCATGGACTGTATAATCCATGGGGTCACAAAGAGTCGGGCACGACTGAGTGACTTTCACTTCACTTTCAGGCCAGCCTCTCTATTGTTGAGCTGCCAAGGCTGGCGTGCCAGGGTAGAGACGCTATGGTGATGGCTCCACCCATTAAGTGTGACTCAGCAGTATCGCCTTGCTTCCAGGGCTGCCTGGCTTTTCTCCACAGGCATTTCCCGCCACAATCTCCTCCCTCGCATCCCTTCCATCCATCTCTCCACACTCAACAGCGGCTCTTGCCCAGGAATTGCTCCACAATCCCTAAATTCCAGCTCCCAGCTACTGCGCTTTCCAGAGGATCTGCATCCCTGTCTGGGGTATATATGGCTGTGCCAAGGACTGTCTGATTCTCATTCCATCTAGGCTGCCACAGATCAGCTGTTTCATTCTCAGCCTTAAATGTCTCTCCTCTGACTCAGACAACTGCCCCAGTATGGGGATCGGACCCCTACTTCAGTTCCCCCACCTTCCGAGGGCAGGTCCAGTCCTATTAACACTCCTGTTTTTCCCCCTAGTTCCTTTGTCCTACCGAGTTTTGTGTGGGTCTATATATTCTTTTCCTCTGGTCAGGTACTCCTGTCCACTCTCAGCTGGTGTTCTGCATGCGCTTCTGTGTCTGAAGGTGTATTCCTGATGTATCCGTGGAGAGAGATATACTCCAGGTCCACCTACTCCTCTGCCATCTTGTTCTCTCTCCCCATGTGATTCCTTTCACTTGGGTGTCCCAGCTGGCCCAGTGGGAAAGAATCTGCTTGCCGATGCAAGAGATGCAAGAGACGTAGGTTCAATCCCTGGGTCGGGAATATTCTCTGGAGGATAAAATGGCAACCCAGTTCACTATTCTTGCCTGCAAATCCCATGGACAGAGGAGCCAGGTGGGCTACAGTCCATGGAGTCACAAAGAGTCAGGCACAACTGAGCACGCACACACACTTCTCCTACTAGAATTTAAGCTCTGTGAGAGTACAGGCTTTGCTTCTTCTCACTGCTGTATCCTCACACATATTAACTGATTAAGACGTGTTTTTAAATGTTTATGTATTTGGTCCTAGTCATGGCACCTGGGCTCTTCGTTGCAGGGCTTGGGCTTTTCTCTAGTTGTGGCATGCAGGCTTAGCTGCCCCTTGGCATATGGGATCTTAGTTCTCCAACCAGGGATTGGACCCATGCACCCTGCATTGGAAGGCAGATTCCTACCTAATGGGCCACTAGAGAAGTCCCAAGAATTTTAAGAACTGTTTTAATGTGTCACATTATTTATAACTCATCCTAGTCCATAAATAATGAGGGTGATGCCATGGACTATAGCCCACCAGGCTCCTCTGTCCATGGAATTCTCTAGGCAGGAATACTGGAGTGGGTAGCCATTTCCTTCTCCAGGAGATTTTGACTACACTAAAGCCTTTGACTGTGTGGATTAGAACAAACTGTAGAAAATTCTTCAAGAGATGGGAATACCAGACCACCTGACCTGCCTCCTGAGAAACCTGTATGCGGGTCAGGAAGCAACAGTTAGAACCAGACATGGAACAATGAACTGGTTCCAAATTGGGAAAGGAGTGTGTCAAGGCTGTATACTGTCACCCTGCGTATTTAACTTATATGCAGATTACATCATGCAAAATGCCGGGCTGGATGAAACACAATCTGGAATCAATTTGCCGGGAGAAATATCAATAACCTCAGATATGCAGATGACACCACCCGTATGGCAGAAAGCAAAGGGGAACTAAAGAGCCTCTTGATGAAAGTGAAAGAGAACAGTAGAAAAGCTAACTTAAAATTCAGCATTTGAAAAACTAAGATCATGGCATCCAGTCCCATCACTTCATGGCAAATAGATGTGGAAACAATGACAGACTATTTTCTTGGGCTCCAAAATCACTGTGGATGGTGACTGAAGCCACAAAATTAAAAAACACTTCCTTCTTGGAAGGAAAGTTATGACAAACCTAGACAGCATATTAAAAGCTGAGACATCACTTTGCCAACAAAGGTCCGTATGGTCAAATCTATGGTTTTTTCCAGTAGTCATGCACAGATGTGAAAGTTGGACTACAAAGAAGACTGAGCACCAAAAAATTGATGCTTTCAAATTGTGGTGCTGGAGAAGACTCTTGAGAGTCCCTTGGACAGCGAGGAGACCAAACAAGTCAATCCTAAGGGAAATCAACCCTGAATATTCATTGGAAGGACTGATGCTGAAGCTCCAATACTTTGGCCACCTGATGTGAAGACTCACTGGAAAAGGCCCTGATGATGGGAAAGATTGAAAGCAGGAGAAGGGGGCAACAGAGGAGACGATGGTTGGATGACATCACCAAATCAATGGACATGAGTTTGAGCAAACTCCAGCAAATAGTGAAGGACAAGGAAACCTGGCAGGCTGCAGTCCACAGGGCCACAAAGGGTCAGACACAACTTAACAACTGAACAACAAGACCATGAATGTTGCCCATAACACTTTGAGGATCCTTCACATACTACAGGACAAACTTAAAACTTAACTTAGCTTTTATGGCCCACCATGATCTGGTGATGCCTACCTCATGGTCTCCCCTTCTCTATATGCATCTCTCCCTGCCTCAGAATATGCCTTTCTCCTGCCTGCTTCTGCTTACACTGTTCTTCACTCTCTTGAGACACCTTCTCTCATCTACTTCCCAAAATCTACCCACCCTTCAAAGTCTGGATCAACCCCACTTCTCTTTCAAGGACTCTCCTAATCATGCTACCCAAAATGAATATCCTCTGCTCTGTCTTCCCATTGGCATTAGTCATTTGGCTAATGCCTGTTGGCATTAGTCATTTGGCATTTAGCACACCCTTGTGCGCTTGTATTCCTACAAGGGACATTCACTTGTAGGGTTTCCCAGGTGATGCAGTGGTAAAGAATCCACCTTCCAATGCAGGAGATGTGGATTCGATCCTTGGGTTGAGAAGATCCCAAGGATCTTGGGAGTAGGTAATGGCAACTCACTCCAGTATTCTTGCCTGGTAAATTCCATGGACAGAGGAGCCTGACAGTCTACAGTCCATGGGGTCACAAAAGAATCAGACATGACTGAACACACATACAGCTTGATATTCACTTATTATTATTTGATAGTTATCTCATCAAACCTCTATCATATATTAGTGATACTCTCTTTCCATGCTTACAGTTGATCAATTTGATCTATTTGTCTATGTTATAAACCCTTTGGGGAAGAAAATTAAGATTTTTAACCTTATTTGAATGGTCTGTGAATATATATGTATGTCTATATACATATATGTATAAATCAAAAAGAATGTGACCTGTTTCATGCCTCTGTATTGTTATACATATTGTTCCATTAGCCTGGAATGCCCTTGCTCCAGCTCTTATTATTCCCATCTGTCAGGCAAATTCTTCTTCATCTTTAAATAGAAGAGTTAGGCTGATCTGTCCTTACTCTGGGTCTCCTCTGCCTCTAACATATTGCTCTTGTCTGGGTCTCACGATTTTCTTGTCTGTCTTGTTTGGTGAATGACTTCCCCTCCTAAAACCACTAACAATAATATTCTATGGTATATTTAAGTGCTTTCCATTCTTCACAAGAAAAGCACTAATTAAATCCATGCAGGTGTTGTACTCATTGTTTTGCCAAATATATCCATGAACTTTAAATGCACATTCTCATAATTAGTTCCTTATGTATCCAAAATGTTTCCTCTTTTTTTACCCTCACAACATCCATCTGAAGTTGCCATGAAACATCCCCATGTTGCATTTGAATTAATGAGTTCCACAGTTTTGTGTCTCTGTTGTTGTTTTACATATTGTTCCACTTGCTTGCAATGCCTTAAGACTAGAAAGAGATGGAGTGAATTAATCAGTATAACATACTCCATAAACACTAAAATCCCCCATATTGCTGCTCATATTTGCCATTCCTTGGGTATCGCAAATGATATTTAGAAGTAAAGAAGAATTAAGAAGCTTGATTATAATACAAATTCTGAGAAATCATGAAGATTGAGAAAGGTGATGCTAAGGATAACTTACAGTGGCTAATCTGGCATTTTCTAAGCAAACTACCTTGATTTGAATTCCAGCTCCACCTTTTTCTATTTGAGTCCCTTGGGTGTTATTTTATATCTCTTAGTCTCAATTCCTTTGTCTAGTGTCTACCTAGTAAAGATAACAGAAGAAATTGATAGCATTGTGATGAATAAAAAAGATAATGTACATAAAATACTTAACATGCTGCCTGGCACAAAGTAAGCATTCTATAAATAAACTGATGCTATTTATAAATATTATTATATCAAAAGACTAGAAAGAGACAAATATTTTCATAATTGAAAAGAAAAATTCTGGAAACAGCTTAATAGTAAACATCATATAGGCAGAATCCTCAAAAATATCATTAAATAATAAAGAGAAAGGTTAGGCTAGTGTTCATTATGACTAAGTCCACTAATCTTGTTTCCTAGTTGAAAAGGATTATTAGAGCAATTATGTACTAATGAATGTGCTGTATCTTCATTTTTTGTAATGCTTTATACTTTTGGTCATTTCTTTAAAAGAATACATACAAAATGAGAATTCTGTTATGTAACCTGGTTAAAAATGTATCAGTTGCCCTCCTATGGTAAATAACTAGAAAACTAGACAAAAGCAAAGAAAACTATCATTTTCAGACATTAGAAAAGAGGCAGTGCTTGATTGTGATCCCTAAGAAAAGACATATAAGTTAGACAATTCCTGTGGTAAGCTAGGCATTCTGTCTGAAATCATTTTCAAGGTCGCGGTATGGAGAGAAGCAGCCCAAGCAAAGCACAGTAGTCTTGCTGAACTGAGGAGATAGAGATCAGAGTTTCAATAGATTGAGGTAGCTAGAATTTGTGGAATAGAATACCGTAGAAAAGGAATCTAAAAAGGAGGGAGATCCAGATATTTGTATAGCAATCCTCTTGAGTCTTTCATTAAGTACTAAGCTTCACATGCTCAAGAAGAAATGGTATGAGGTCAGGCAAAGAACAAATACTGATCAGATGAAAGCTAAACTTTCTAGAGCTCGCACGAGGCTAGGAGATAGTCAAGTTCCAACCAGCCCCCGTGGAGAAAATGTGTTGATTCTTGAGGACGTTCAATAGATACTGAGAATGGTCATAACTTAGCTATGGTTAAATTATCCCATGGATAAATTTTAAAATAAATAAGCCCACTTTTAAAAATTATTTAAAAGGATCAGACTGTTCCACAAGTAACCTAATGGCCTGCCAAAAGAAGACTGACCATTCCTTAAAAGAAAACAATATATAACTGAACAATGTTACAACCACAATCTCCAATACCAGTTGCCCAACACCAATTGCTAGATAAATAACCCATAATCAGTAATATTTTGAAAAATAACAATAAAAATGGTGACAGAATAGACATTAAACAATGGAGGTAGCAGATGAAAACTTTAAAATGGCTAATGTGTGTATGTTTGAAGATTTAAAGGAAAACATAAAAGTAATGAGATAAATTAAAGATATAAAAAAGAAGCATAATGAAACTTCCAGACTGGAAAAATATATCTGATATTAAAAATTCATTAAGTGTACTTACTTAATAGCAGATTAAATACTGCAGGGGAAAAAAAGACCAGTGAGCTTTTAGACAAGAAGCAGAAAGAGAACAAAAGATTGAAAGAATTGCTTACAATAACAACTCTGAAGACAATATAAATCAGTCTAACATATGTATAATTGAGAGTCCCACAGAGGGAAGCATAAAAGAATATTTAAATAAATAAACCAAAATTTACCCAACTTGGTAAAAATTATAAATCCGCAGATCCAAAACATCCAAGAAAGAGCAAGTAGAAAGGGAAAATATTAAAAATATCATAGTGAAACTGCTGTAAATCATAGGTTATGAGAAAATTGCAAAAGCATCCAGAAGAAAAAGATATATCCAAAGGCAAATAATGGCTGCAGACTTTCCCCAGAAATAACGTAAGCCAGAAGCCAACTGAATGACACATTTAAAGAAAGTCAATCAATAATTCTTGCCATTAAGGGTTGCCATTCCTTAAAAATAGAAGAAAATAAAGACTTTTTAAAAAAAGCTAAAAAAAAATGTCACTAGCATATCTGCATTCCAAAAAAATGTTAATGAAAATCAGACTGAAAAAAAAAATGACACCAGATGAGAATTCAGATCAACATAAAGAAACGAAGAATGCTGAACTAGTAAATGTATAAGTAAACACAAAAATATATTTAAATAGATTGAATTTAAATTAAAACATTCCTGCAAATAAACTCCAACCTCAGATGATTTCACTGGTGAGTTCTAACAAACCTGTAAGAAATAACCATCTCACAAAAACTTTTTCAGAAAACAGAAAAAGAGGGAACATTTACCAACTCAGTTTACAGGACAGCAATATTAATAATGAAATTGCAGGGGAAAATTTCAAACCAATATCCATCAAAAATATAGACAAAAAACTTGACAAAATATTAGCAAATTGAATTCAGTGATGTATAAAAATAAGTGTGTCATGGCTAAATGAGGTGTATATCAAGAATGCAATGTTAACATTTTTAATTGAACCACTAATATCTACAATAAAAAATAAAGGAAAAAAATTTATAATTGTCTATATTTCTTATAGAATTTGACAAGCAGATTCTAAAATTTATATGGGAATGCCAAGAGTCTTTGATATATACAGTATAATTTTAGATAAAGAACAAAGTTGGAAGATTATATTGGTTTCAGATTCACTATAAAGTTACACTAAACAATGCAACGCAGGATTGATGTAAGGATAACCATACAAATCAGTGGCGAATACAGAAGGTCCAGAAATAGACCCACACATTATTTGGTCAGTTGGTTTTTCAACATTTGGGGCAGTTAATTCAAACAACTGAATTACCAAGGTAATTCAATGGAGGAAACAGACTTTTCAAAAACTGGTGTTAGAATAACAGGAATTTGTGCAGAAAATCATAAATCTTGACTTTAACATTACACACAAAAAGGAACTCAGAATCAATCAGAGAAATGATACAAATGTAATTACAAATCAGAAACAGACTCACAGAGAAGGAAATTATGATAGCCAGGGGGAAGGATGGAGGGAAGGGAGAGTTAGGAAGTTTGGGATGGACATGTACACACTGCTATATTTAAAATGGATCACTAGCAAAGACCTATTGTTGGACAGGGAACTCTTCTTCATGTTCTGTGGCAGCCTAGATGGGAGGGGAGTTCAGGGGAGAATGGATACATGCATATGTTTAGCTGAGTCACTCTGCTGAGCACCTGAAAATATTACAGCATTGTTGATGAGCTATGCGTGCCTGCATGTGTTCAGTTGTGTCCAACTCTTTGCAACCCCATGGACTGTAGCTCCCCCAGCCTCCTCTGTCCATGGGAGAACTGGAGTGGGTTGCAATTTCCTTCTCCAATTCATCAGCTACACTCCAATATAAAATACAAAGTTTAAAAATAATAAATGAATCTGAACCTAAAGCATTCAGAAGAAAAAGACATATTACAACCACAAAACTTTTAGAAGGAAACATGGGAGAAAACTCTTATCACTCTTAGGGTAGCAATAATTTCTCAGGGCAAATAATGTATTCACCATAAAAAATGATATATTACATCCATCAAAATTTTAAATTTCTGCTCAGTTATTTGAAAGACACTGTTAAGAAAATAAAAAGAAAAGCCACAGACTAGGAGATAGGGGTAGATACAGATTTCTCTTTCTTTCTTTCTTTACAGTTTGATATGATGAATACAAACAACCTTTAAAATTTAAAGGTTGGACACAAAATTTAAAAATGGACACAAAAGATTTGAACAGACAACTCACAAATGATGATATATGAATGGCCAGTAAGCTTATGAAGCTCAAAATCATTAGTCATCACCAAAATAAAAATCCACTGTACAATGAGATACCACTACATCCAATAACAGATGTTGCTAAGTGTGTAGAACAACTGGAAGTCTCATACATCACTGGTGGAAGCACAAAACAGGGCAACTCTTTGGAAAACTGCTTGACAGTTTCAAATCAAGTTAAACACACGCTTACCTTAAGCCCTAACAATTCCACTCATAGGCATTTACCCAAGAGAAATGCAAGATATGTTCATATGAAGACTTGTACAGAAATGTTTGAGACAGATTTAACCACAATATCCAAAACTGGAGATAATTCAAATGTCCATCAACAGATGAATGAATAAATTGTGATAGATTCATATAAGGGACTACTCTTCAGTAATCAAAAAAAAAAAAAACTACTAAACTACTAATATATGCTGCCACACGAACAAATCTCAAATATGTAACACTGAGTAATAATAGCCAGATACAAACAGCACACACTGGATGATTCTACTTCTAGGAAATTCTAGAACAAGCAACACTGTACTAATCGGGCTTATGGTTGCCTAGGTCCAAGACGGGTGAAGATTGACTGCAAAGAGACGTGTTAAGTAATGAAAATGTTCTAGACCTTGATGGTGGTGGTGCTGACATGGGTCCATACATTTGTCAAAACTCAAAACTGCCCACTTCAAATGGGTTCATTTTAATGCATGTAACTTACATCTAAGTTATACCTCAATAATGTTGATTTTTAAGTAATCAAAAAAGATCATATAAATTGGATTAAAAGTTTTGGACTTTGTCCTCAAACTTGCCTGCTTATGCAGTCTTATATAGCAAGAAAGCATGTTTATTATATGGATTGGTGACACATAGTTGGGTGAGTGTCTCGTCTGTCCAAACAATATTCTTTAAGCACCTACTGTATGCTAAGTATTTAAGGCTATAATGGTGAAGGAAAAAAAAATAAGGTTTCTATTCTCATGGTACCATAGTCTTATGGATATTGCTGCTGCTGCTAAGTCACTTCAGTCGTGTCCAGCTCTGTGTGACCCCATAGACGGCAGCCCACCAGGCTCCCCTGTCCCTGGGATTCTCCAGGCAAGAACACTGGAGTGGATTGCCATTTCCTTCTCCAATGCATGAAAATGAAAAGTGAAAGTGAAGTCGCTCAGTCGTGTCCGAGGCAGACATTAATTAAATAAGTGGAATGCACAATTTTAAGCTGAAATAAGCTGAACAGCTCTGGAAGAACACACAGAAAGGAACCTGGCTGAGACTAAAGAGGGCAGAAGAGGCTTCCCCAAGGCTCCCATCCAGTTGGGAGCCTGAGGATGAATGGGTAGAATTTATCTAATGGAAGGGTGCATTTTGCACTAGGAAGTCCCTAAGTGGGGGAAGGAAGCATATTCAAGTGACTAGAGGAAATTACTTGTGAAGAGCCCTAAGAACAAGAGCAACTGTAGAACAAGATGAAGCACAAAAGATAGGGAGCCAGGTCAGAGGACATCCTGAGAACAAAGAAAGCCTCAGAGGGGTCCTGAGCAGGACCAATGAGGCCAGGCCCTACAGCGGTGGTCCAGTGTTGACACAAGCATCCAGGTGAGACGACTGAGTGCTTATACTCAGTCAATGGCCACAGAAAGGCAGAGAAGTGAATGTATTTGCTAAATAGGAGGCAACAGGTGCAAGTTGGTGCAAGTTGAACTTGGGAGATAAGGGAGAAGGAGGGTTGCTCAGGATGCTAGCCAAGTTTCCACCTTGGACATTTTTAGGGGTGGAAGCATTCTTCACTGAGATGACTACACAAAGGTGAAGAAGCAAATTGAGGGGAGGGTGGAGAAGATGGGAGAAGTGCAGTATCTAAAGTACATGCAAGGACTTCCCTGGTGATTCAGCAGTTAGGAATCTTCCTGCCAATGCTGGAGATAGGAGTTTGATCCCTGTCCGGGAAGATCCCACATGCCGAAGGGCAGTTAAGCCCATGCAGCCCAACTACTGAGCCCGTACTGGAGAGCCCAGGAGCTGAAACCACTGAGCCCACGCGCTCTAAAGCCCGTGCTCCACAATGAGAGAAGCCCATGTACAACTAGAGAGCAGCCCCTGCTCGCCACAACGAAAGAAAACCTACATGCAGCAACAAAGACCCAGTGCAGCCAAAATCAAATAAACTAATTAAGTTTTTTAAAATCTGAAGTACCTAGAAGACCCTGATATGGGAAGTCCCAACTACTGGAACTCCCTGAAGTGTGGGAGTGCTGGGCTTAACTGTACTGGGTTATCAGGATAGAATAAATTACCAAAGCCTTTGAGAGTATGAGATCACCAAAGCAGAGGTTGCAGGGAATAGGGCTCAGGATAGAGCCCAGAGGACAACCAGCAGGTAAGACTCCGCCAGAGGAAGCAGATTCCACCAAGAACAGCGACTGAAGGAGCACCCAAGAGGTTGGAGAACAGACCAACTTTACACCGCAGGAGCCAAGGGTGGGAAAAGAGCTTTTCAAGGAGGATGCAACTGGGGACAGCTCCCTTAACTCAAGGTTCCAGACTCACCCAAGAGGCCAGTGGGAAGGTACTGACATCTCACCTGACTGACTAGGGTTCTAAGCACCTTCCAAGAACCATCTGATTTGATCTCCACAACAGCCACAATGGGTAGCAGCCGAAACAGCACTGCTCTAGCTCTCCTGCCCGAGCCAGAACCAACAGGAGAGACCCCAGGCTCCCATTCCAGTGCTGCTTCCTCTACTGCCTTCTCCTCCACCCAGTCCAGTCCAACCATCGCTTTCTCCGAACTGCCCCCTCCTCGCCCCCTGCAATTCTCTGCACCATGGAACATGTGGCACAGACCAAGATATTTGAGGCTCTGGACCTCTGGGTCTCCGTCCTGGCCCGCCCTGAAGCCAGGTGACACTCAGGCCAGAAGAGCAGGAGGCAGCTGTCCAGTAGCTCCCAGGGAATGAACATCTTTCCTGCAGACACCGGCGCAGCGCCCCGCCCAGCCCCGCCCCTCCAGGAAGTGTCATTAGTCCACAGTTCGCAGCAGAACTTTAGCTGGAGGAGTTATTATCTCTGCAACGTGTAGGGGGCAGGGGAATGGGGTTGGACAAGGTGGCGGGGGTGAGGGGAGGGTGGTGGGAAGGGGACAGCTCTAGCTCAGCCCGCTGCACTTCCTCCTCTCCCTCGCCATCCTCTCCCTCAGGTTGGCATCCTTCTCTTTCCTTCCCCGGCCTTATATAGTCATGCGGTTTCACAAGCCCCAACGCAGAAAGTCTGCCAACCCCTCTAACCACTCCGCTGCCAAGGCAATGGTAGAGGCGAGCTGCAAACTCCGCATCGGAGCCAGGCACCGAATGTATCTATTTTCTGCTTCTCCGGCAAGGCACCCGAGGTGGCCTGGGGGCCCGGGGGCCCTTCCCAGTTCATGCCACAGGCACCACATAGATGCTTACAGGACACTGGGATGGGGGGTGGGGGGAGGACCTTGGGCCGCGGAGCAAGCGGTGCACTTGGACACGGGCAGGTGCGAGCCTCCGCCCTCTCCCTCTCCCCTCCGAGCGCCTCTGCGGCTCTTTGTGTCTGCGGCTCTGCGCTAGACTGGGTGGGGTGGGCAAACCGGAAGCGGCAAATCAGCGTCTGGGTCTTGAAAAATGCCTCGAAGGGTGGACATTTTCATTAGAAACCCTCGCACATTTGGAGAGAACAAGTCTGCCGGCCCAGAGGCCTTCCCCTCCCGGGCCCCCCCCCTTTCCTCCCCCAGCCCACTCCCTATCGCCTAGCCTCCCCCTCGGCGGTCATCTGGATCTCGTTGTTCTTGCATTTCCCCAGCTGCCTGTCTGCATTTGCAACCGTGCACGTGCGCAGACACACCAGTGCTCACCGCACCCACCCTGCGGCCCCCTTACTGACCACCTCACACAGCTCACAGATTCGTAAGGTAATTCCTTCCCTGGCTCCAGCCCCCGTTGGAGAATGAGCCAACAGAATGAGCCCTTTATTCCAAAGTAGGAATAGAAAGGGCCTTGGGTGTAGTTAACAGGAGCAAGAGAAGCCACCACGAAAGCTTTGTGTCTGGGAGAGTAGGTGGGCAGTTTCTGTGGTTTGGGATATTTTCATCGCCCCCCCCCCCCCATATAGTATATGAACAATCTATGTCTCCACTTTGGGGGCTTCCCTGAAAGAAGAGGGTTAAAAGGAATGTTCAGAGAACACAGTTAACAAAATGTTTCTCCCTCACTTCACCTAACGGCCTTTTACAACATACAGTTACTGTTCATTAGCTATTTTATAAATGTGAACCCAAGTGCTGAAAACAGAGGCAAAAATCTAGGACGTTGTCGCTTTAAGAATCTAGACTAAAACACCTTAAATGAACTCTGCAGCAGACAGATGAAAAAAAAAAAAAAAGTCCCTTCTCTGGCCCTTGCTGCTTTTGCCATTATTCATGATGTAATTTTTCAGGTGTTAGTTTGGCAGAGAAAGATTGGAACTGGGCTTGTTGCTAGGACATGAATGAAGGAGCGGAATCCCATTGGTTCTCTGGGACTTCACAGGAACCAATGGGAATGAAGGGGATGGAGGTGGAGGGGGCGGGGAGTCACACACACACACACAAAAAGACCCTCCGGCTGGACTATTATTATTTGCAATGTTAAAGTGGGGTACTGTAAATTTATGGGGGGAGGCGGTTACGTCTGTTTTAGAGGTGTAGGTGGGTAGTGTTGTCTGAGGGACTAAAGCTGCAGAATGAGCAATTAAGGGGCAGCTTTGTTCACAGTGTCCTGGGTTTCACTAATAGCTCACAGTCACCAGTAGTCTGGAGCAGTATGCAAGCGAGAGCTGGAGTCGGGAGGTGGGAGCGTGGGTGGAGCAGGGCTGCATGCTTTCTTTGGTCTTAATCACCGTTAGGTGAACCCCAAACAACCTTTAGCAATGTAAGTGAAACAGTTTGGTGTAAGTAAAAGGGGGTGGGGGGGGACAGTCATCACATTCTCCGCCCAAGGGTTCGGACCTCCCAACCTCCCAACTCGCTGCCAGGCCTCAGCGCGGGTCTGGTAACAACCACGTGTAGGCATAGTTCGGCACAGAATGTCACTGGGCATCCAGACCCGGGCTATAAAACATTCACCCACTTAAGCCCTTTGAGTATCAGCCTGCCGGCTAGCAAAGTAAGCAGTTTTGTGTGCCAGTCATTCTCAACTGCTGGATTCTAGGCAGTTCCTTGCAAACCTACGCAGGAAGAAAAGCTTTGATCCCCGCAGGGCCCCTTCTTTCCCTCCATTGACGGCACAGACTTGACAAGCATCCACCTCCCTTGCCATATTCCATTGTCTGGGCTCAGGCTGTAACCCACACCTTTTCTTTAATAAATGTACAGGGTGTGCGCTGGGTGACTTGAAACATGCATGCAATAAACTCACTTCTTATTGGGTTACAGACCTAGCCAGTTTATTTACACCCTGGAGGGGGCTCTACCTCTTGCCAGATTCCTAACTTCAGAGATTTTGTGGCTGGAATCCAGCAACATAAAAGGATTTCTTCTTGTAATTGGAGGACTTCCTAAGACCATAGGCAGTTTCAACCAATTAACATCTCTGATTGCCAGAGAACATTTTAGGAGACTCAGAAGGACCAGGAGGGTTTTCAACCATAAGCCTTTATTGGATTCATGGCAGGAATTGATCTGATTATTGATTTATTTCTTGTGGATTTCTGTGACTTCCCAAGATTTGGGGGGAAAGAGGGTGGGACATGAGCAGTAAATGGGAGGAGATAAAAGCAAAAAGGAAGATTTTTAAACAGGTCTTTTTCTTTCAGCCACACAAATCCCAGTCTCTGCCTCCATCCACGCCTCAGCATTGATAGAGAATACAGCTCCAAGTGCAGACCCTAATTGCAATGCTTCAGGTGACAGGTAGCTTATATGCTTCAGTTCAAAGCCAAAGTGGAGGCTGAATAAATCTGATTTCAAACAGTCAGCATTTCAAAATAAAAGCGTTCAAACTTAAGCCCCAAACAGGAGGCCTCTTTGTAGCCTTTCACCAGGAATCCTGTGAGATGTACTTCAGTCAAGGTCTCCACTCAAATCTCACTTTGTTCTCAGTCCTCGTAAAACCTCAGACTGCTTACAAAGCTGCCCCGCCTGAACCAAGCAGAGGCTCCAGAGACTAGTGCCAGGGAGTGTGAAATGCATGGGAACAAAGTCACAGGCAGCCAGCCCTCACTGAGGGGTGGGGGGCCAGGCAGCCTCCAAGGGGGACAGAATGTCCCAGAAAAGAACAAGGAAGGTTACATGGTGTCCTCCTTCCTTATATCTCAATGCACTAATTAATTGGGGGCCCTTTTATATTTATTAGGAAAATGGATAAAAATCATAAAATCTGAGCTCTCCCTTTCATGGAATAAAAAGAAGGGTGGGGAGAAGGGGAGAGGGAAGAAAGAAGGGAGGGAGAAGGAAGAGGAGAGACGGAGGGAGAAATATGGGGCCAGTTAAGCAATCAATATTATAACTCTGTCATTTAAGTAGTACAGACTGTATTCAAGGCCAGGCTCTAATTTCAAGCCTCTGCATATCCAATTTATGTACTATTTCTGCTTTATTGACTATGCCAAAGCCTTTGACTGTGTGGATCACAATAAACTGTGGAAAATTCTGAAAGAGATGGGAATACCAGACCACCTGACCTGCCTCTTGAGAAACCTGTATGCAGGTCAGGAAGCAACAGTTAGAACTGGATATGGAACAACAGACTGGTTCCAAATAGGAAAAGGAGTACATCAAGGCTGTATATTGTCACCCTGCTTATTTAACTTATATGCAGAGTACATCATGAGAAACACTGGTCTGGAAGAAGCACAAGCTGGAATCAAGATTGCCGGGAGAAATATTAATAACCTCAGATATGCAGATGACACCACCCTAATGGCAGAAAGTGAAGAGGAACTAAAAGGCCTCTTGATGAAAGTGAAAGAGGAGAGTGAAAAAGTTGGCTTAAAGCTCAACATTCAGAAAACTAAGATCATGGCATCTGGTCCCATCACTTCATGGGAAATAGATGGGGAAACAGTGGAAACAGTGGCTGACTTCATTTTTCTGGGCCCTAAAATCACTGCAGATGGTGATCACAGCCATGAAATTAAAAGACGCTTGCTCTTTGGAAGGCAAGTTATGACCAACCTAGACAGCATATTAAAAAGCAGAGACATCACTTTGTCAACAAAGGTCTGTCTAGTCAAGGCTATGGTTTTTCCAGTGGTCATGTATGGATGTGAGAGTTGGACTGTGAAGAAAGCTGAACACCGAAGAATTGATGCTTTTGAACTGTGGTGTTGGAGAAGACCTTGAGAGTCCCTTGGACTTCAAGGAGATCCATTCCATTCTAAACCAGTCCATTCTAAAGGAGATTAGTCCTGGGTGTTTGTTGGAGGGACTGATGTTGAAGCTGAAACTCCAATACTTTGGCCACCTGATGGGAAGAGCTGACTCATTTGAAAAGACCCTGATGCTGGGAAAGATTGAGGGCAGGAAGAGAAGGGGACCACAGAAGATGAGATGGTTGGATGGCATCACCAACTCAATGGACATGGGTTTGGGTGCACTCCGGGAGTTGGTGATAGACACCAGGGAGGCCTGGCCGTGCTGCGGTTCATAGGGTCACAAAGAGTTGGACACGACTGAGTGACTGAACTGAACTGAAACTCTATATAAGGGCTCCCCAGGTAGTTCACTGGTAAAGAATCTGCCTGCCAATGCAGGAGACACAGGTTTAATCCCTGGGTCAGGAAGCACCCTAGGAGAAGGATATGGCAACCCACTCCAGTATTCTTACCTGAGAAATCCCATGGAGAGAGGCTACAGTCCATGGGGTCACAAGAGAGTCTGGCACAACTTAGCAACTAAACAACAACACAAGGGCTTCCCAAGGGGCTCAGTGGAAAAGAATCTGCATGCTAATGCAGGAGACATGGTTTCAATCCCTGGGTCAAGAAGATCCCCTAGAGAAGAAAATGGCAACCCATTCTAGTACTCTTGCTTAGGAAATCCCATGGACAGAGGAGCCTGGTGGGCTACAGCCCGTGGGGTTGCAAAACAATTGAACATGACTTGGTGACTAAAACAGCAACTCTATATAAAAGCATTGTTGGGACTTCCCCGGCAGTCCAACAGTTAAGATCCTGTACTTCCATTATTGTAGGGGATTCAAGTTTAATCTCTGGTCAGGGAACTAAGATCTTACACGCCGCGAGGTATGGCCAAAAGATAAAAAAATATAAACAATAAAAAAGAAAAGCATTGTCATTCCTTGGTGCAAAGAACTAACAAGGGCCCCTAAAAGTTTAGAGATCTGCTTAGTGACCACCCTCTCCAGTCTGCCTGGATCTGGAGCCTTGAGGGGACATGCCCACTCTGAGCAGGAAAGGACCCTTTACCCACAAACTTCAGAAAGGAGAACATTTTCATTGCCACTGTGTGAACTGTAAGCTAATTATGCTTTCCTGCAAGGGAAGCAAATTATATTGATTGTACAATAAAAGCTATTGTCATTCCCAGTATATTCATCATGACTCAGAAAGATGCAAAAATATTGACTTGCTCTAAATAGCATTTTACTTTTGTCTCCAGACAGCAGTTTTTAAGACACAGAATGACCAGAGATAGTTTTGTTAACCAGTCACAGGGAGTAAATGTGACAGAAGAGATTCGAGTTATGGCTATAACCTAAGCCACCATTTGTGAATGACAGAGCACTCTCAGGGAAGAATACACATCTCAGATGTTATGAAAGAGTTAACCTGGACTATTCCATATATTAAAAAAAAAAAGAAAATTCCTGAAAACTCCCAACAGTACCTACAGTAACAAGAAAATACCAAAGCTTACTGACACATCTGAAAAGAAGGTGATTAATTAAAGTAATTAGGCTGCACTGAATTATTAAAATATGAAATCTTCTGTAGGGATGACCAAAAAAGGCAGAACATTTTTACAGTTCAAAAATTAAAACCACGTTCCGGTTCATTAGCTGAGATGGGAACTCACACGTTTTAGTCTACAGTCTCATTCACAGATGTGTAAGTGTCTAATATTGCACACCTTTGTAATGGTTCTTGTGAAAATAAAGAAAGAAAACAACAACCTGAATGCAATTATTTGATGGCTTGTAGGGCAGGGGAGATCTTATGAAAGAACGACAACCAGCCTCTCAGGTTTACTTTGAAAATGCCCCCAGGCTTTGAAATGCCAGGTGTGTTGGGGCCTGTGACGAGAGTCAGACCGAGGACAGTGAAGGGCAGCGAGGCACCTCCTGACACATTCCTCAGCTGTGTCTTCAAAGCAGTTGATGTCTCTTTCTTTCCTACTAAATCAAATCAAACTCCTTGGCTTGACATTAAAATCCCTCACCGAGTGATGCTCTTCCCCATCCATCCTGACCCTAGGAGACCGGTTCCAGGTGAGCCAAGCAAATCCCACTACCTCTTCCAAACCAAATTCACTCATCCTTCTATATCCCAGGTAGCTTGTCCTCTGCCTACAATGTCCTTAATTTCTCTCCGATCCACCCTAGTCACCCCACCTCTCAGAACCTAGCTTCAGGTACCCAGAAAGCCTTCTGCTTTTTTCTCCTAGATCTTCACACACACGACCTAAGCTGTTTATGTGTGCGTGCGTGCTCAGTGGTGTCTGACTCTTTGCAACCCCATGGACTGTAGCCCACTGGGCTCCTCTGTCCATGGGATTTCCCAGGCGTGAATACTGGAGTGGGCTGCCATTTCCTTCTCCAGAGGATCTTCCTGACCCAGGAATCAAACTGTGTCTCCTTTGGCTTCTGCATTTTTGGTGGATTCTTTACCACTGAGCACCTGGGAAGCCCAACTTGTCTATGACTTTATTGCAAATCTGATCAAGCCTTGCCCCTGCTTTAAAACCGTCCATGGAACACTCTGCCTTCAGAATAGATGCTCAGGCAAATTTGATCCTCTGAAATCTGGCTCTTGCCTATTTCCCCAACCAGTGGATAGTGGTGGTTACCACTTTGGAGCCAGACTTCCTTGGTGAGGACCCAACTTTGCCATACTCGGGTGTGACCTTGGGTGATTACTTCACATCCTTGAGCCTCAGTTTTGACAAAGGATTATTGAGATGATTACAGACTTAATACATGTGAAGCACTTAGAATGGAACCTGGCATATTCTTGGCACTGCCTGTGTATTTCCTATTACCATTATCATTAATATTATTTCTCCTCCTCACAAATCCTGCCCTCCAGCAAACTCTTCACTATTCTACTTGGCTTTCCCACCAGCATCCATTGTTTAAAGTCTGTCAAAACCTACTAATCCCCAGGCCCCACTCTAATACCATATTCTTCACAGTTCTGTCCTGGATTCAGCCCCACTAATCTATCAGGCCTGAATGTCCTCCAGCACATGGTCTGTGTTTCTCTGATGAGGCTTAGCATCACATCACCCGCTTTGTATCACAGCTTTGCACAGTAATTGAGGGAAGAGGTTGTGTCTCTCTTAATATCCACTCCCTATCTGTAGCAGAAACTGTTAGCGCTCATCAAATATTCCAGGTGTTCTATGTTTTCCAGCCTCTCTTGCATAATTCTGAGGTCATATGACTAGTTTAAGTCAACAAACTATAAGCAAAAGTGGCAGATGTCACTTCTGGGCTGCAGGTTGAAAGCCAGTATGCCTCATCCATTTTTCTCTTCCCTTCCTTGGAAACCCTTAGGTCACATGCCTCCCCAAAGTGCAGCTGCAAGATGGCAAGCTTCCATTCATATAGGTCCCTGAAAGACTGCATGAGCCTTGTCAGATGTGTTACCTGGGCAGGAAATAAACCTTTGTCGTGTTAAAGCTCTGAAACATGGGCTTTGTTGTTGTTTAGTCACTCAGTAGTGTCCGACTCTTTGCAACCCCATGGACCATAGCCCACCAGGCTCCTCGGTCCATGGGATTTCCCAGGCAAGAATACTGGAGTGGGTAGCCCTTCCCTTCTCCAAGGGATTTTCCTGACCCAGGGATCAAACCCACATCTCCTGCTGCAAGCGGATTCTTTACTACTGTGCCACTTTAGCATAGCCTAACTTAGTCTATTGTACCACCTCCACTTTTCAACACTAGATATGGGAAATTTAGCACATAGTGGGTATATAACATTCAAATGCTGAATTAATAATGTACAAAATGAATAACAGATAATTGACTCTTAGAATGCACACCCTCTGTGGGTTTTCTCTGTTGGCCAAAGAACCTAGCATGGCACTGAACAAGTGCTCAGTAAGACCTGGTGATGAATGAAGGGTCAGCTTCTGTTCACCAGCTCATGAGAATCCACCCCATCTGAAACCAGGGCTCAGTAGTAAGAACCAATTTCTCCGGAACTACTTCTGACTCTATGCCCTGTCAGGGTTTAGTGAGAGGATGGCTGAGCCATGCAGTGACCATCTCAGCTCCAGAGACCACAGTTCTTCAGTCAAGACGAAAAGAGATCACTGCTTTTCAACACATTTTAACCCACAATTCATTAGTCAAGATTTTATTAGGACTTTCGCTAAGCACTTTATCGTACAAACATGCACTTTCTAAACATGAAAGTCTAATGAATATTTCTGAAGATTGCCCCTTTTGTTCCCCCTTTGTGTGCTCTAAGGATTCTGACACACACTGGATTGATAGAGATGTTGCTGAGCACCTATAACAGTGCAGTATTCCACCATGTCCCTCCCAGAAGGATGGATCAGGAATCACATGTGATAGCTCCACCCTCAAAGAACCTCTGCCTTTAGTGAAACAAAGAGCCAGGTTCAAGTCCCAGATCCACCCAGAGGGTAACTTATCACTTTATGCCTCAGTTACCAGCTGTAAAAAGGAAGGGTAAAAAGGGTTTTCTTTCTTTCCCTTTCCACTAGGATAACAAGGGATGCAATGGGAAAATGGGTTTTCTTGTTGGTTTCTTAACAAAAGCCCCCATTCCCTAGAACATTCATTATAAATATACTGGTCAAAATCTACCTTTTAGGGCTGTCCATATATCCTAGACAGCATATTAAAAAGCGGAGACATCACTTTGCTGACAAAGGTCCCTATAGTCAAAGCTATGGTTTTTCTAGTAGTCACATACAGATGTGAGACCATAAAAAAAGGCTGAGCACTACAGAATTGATGCTTCTGAATTGTGGTGTTGGAGAAGACTCTTGAGAGTCCCTTGGACAACAAGGAGATCAAACTAGTCAATCCTAAAGGAAATCAACCCTGAATATTCACTGGAAGGACTGATGATGAAGCTGAAGCTCAAATACACTGGCCACCTGATGTGAAAAGCTGATTCACTGGAAAAGACCCTGATGCTAGGAAAGATTGAGGGCAGGAGAAGGGGCTGACAGAGGATGAGATGGTTGGATGGCATCATTGACACAATAGACATGAGTTTGAGCAAGTTCCAGGAGATGGTGAGGGATAGAGAAGCCTGGCATGTTGCAGTCTATGAGACTGCAAAGAGTCTGATACGATATAGCAAAAACAACATGTATCTGGATTGTATGTTTTATTTCCCAATGAGCATTTGACACTCAAAAATCTAGGCATCACGGTCCTCTTCATCATCAGAGACATGGAAATTTTTCCCACATAAGCAAAGACTAAGATACAATAAAAGCAACTCAATCCAGAAGGGTAAACTTTGGGGTTTCTCTTTGGGAGTTAAAGAAAAGGCATTAGTTACAAGGAGGCATATTTATTCAGCTCAGCTGGGGCAAGCTTTGCACTCTAGGGTCATGCCACAAAACCAAGATGCCATAAACCCAAAGTCACCTCTTCCACTTGAAATAGGAAAAAAGGCTGAACTTCTTTAGTGGGAGAATCACTCAAGGACAGACATCATCTGGGGTGAGATAAACCAACTAAACCAGGTTTCTTTATAGAATGTCAGAAGTGTATACAGAGCATCCAGGATTCGGGTAATTACCATCATCCTGACTTGGAAAATCCACCCATGGTAGATTAGGCCATGGGTCCCAGGCATCTCTCAACTCTCCATTTAATTGGTTTTTCTCCTGAGCCAGCTGCTCTCGGAGCTTCTAAATGCCAGTTTGTCCTATGGGACATTGCCCCTGAGTGGACAGAACCAGCTTAGAGCTGCCAGGGCCACCAGGATGTCTGACTGCTCTAAAGCCCTACATGGGCAATCCGGACATCTCAGAGGGGAAGGACTGGCTTAAGGCGAGCCCTATCAGCCAGCAGAGATGGGCTCATCAGGTCACTGCTTAAAGTGTAACAGGGAAGCAAAGCTGGTCTCTTGAGCCAGGTGGGAGCCAAGGCTGGTAATTAAGAGGTAAGTGACACTGGAGCCAGTGGGCTGGGAATTAACCAAGCAGATGGTGGAGGTGGAAGAGCAGTTGCTCGACAGCCAAGTGCCCCTGTGCACAAATGACATCGCTGGTTCAGTGTCCCACCAAGGCTCCGGCTCTCTGACACAGCATTGAAAATGTCTTGCCTCCTGCTGTATGGAGACAGGTCATACCCCCTCCTTCATCTCCCCAAACTCAGGTCAGAAGCAGTGCCTATCTCAGCCATAGAGGTCTCTGCTTAGAGGGCATCTTATTCTGCTGCTTGATCTTTGAGATTTCTTTCCCCCGTTCATTAGATGATGAGCGAGTACCAACCATGTGTCTGGCATTGTGCTATACCCTAGTGACTCTAAAATAAATAAGACATGATTCCTGCACTCAAGAAGTTCAGTCTATGAAGACAGACAGACAAGGAAATTGTATCATTCAGATGATATGGTTTCCAGGAGAGAAACTTGGCATGGATGACCCCTGATTTCCTCTGAACACTGTCTTCTCTGGCTCCAAGAATGCCACACTCACCTGCTTTTCCTCCTCAAACCATGGCTTCTCCATCTCAGTTTCCTTTACTAGATCCTGTTCCTCCATATCTCTACATCTCAGAAAGTCTCAACGTGCCTTCCCTAGCCTTCTCCTCCCGTGGGTGCTGTCTGACCTGGTCACTTTAAGTACCATGTACACACTGACAATTCCTGAATGTCCGTCCACATCCAGCCTAGACTTTTCCCCTGAGCTCTATTTTGTACTTGCAGCTGCTCCCTGGTGTGTGTGCTTGGCTGCCTAATAAACATCCCAAACTTTCTTATTATTTACCTATTGACTTCCCCTCCCCCAAATCTGCTCCCACCTCCAGCACCGAACCCTCCCTTAATAGATGGAAAAATTCAATTGCTCAAATAGAAAACCCCAAAGTTATCCTTCCTTCTTCCCCAGTCCAGCAATAAATCTAGAATAAAATCCACAATCTGCTGCTCCTCATTACCTCTTCTGCTCTTATTCTCATCGTGGCTGTGGACACTATTCCCAGATTATGCATGTATGCAACTTTTTCCGTATAATTTCAGAGGTTTCATGGGGAAGGGATTTATCAATTGATTCCAGGTTAAGAACCCAGGTTATTGGCTGCTACAAAAGATTGTTTCTATCTGTTTAACAGTTTTAGATGTTAAGCTACTTAAGGACAGGAATCCTTCATGTAATTATCTCAGGCCACCTGGCACAGTGCCTCATACAGCTAATCCCTTAATGAAGTCTTTTCAGATATAACATGGAGAAGGAAATTAAGCATCCATCCAATAAATATTTATTGAACATATACCATGTGCAGGACCTGTGCTGGTTGTCGTGAGGTTTACAAAGATTCAGGCAAAACAAGATGAGACAACATAATAATGGCAAGGACAGAAAGGAGAAGGTGCACTTGCAGCTTCAGGGTCCAGCATTAGCAAGATGTAGGGGTGAACAGGACAAGATGGGTTTGTTGAAAATTAAGGCAGTCCAGGGCTTCCTTGATGGCTCAGAGGGTAAAAAATTCGCCTGCAATGCAAGAGATCTGGGTTTGATCCCTGGGTTGGGGAGATCTCCTGGAGAAGGAAATGGCAACACACTCCACTATTCTTGCCTGGGAAATCCCTTGGACAGAGAGCCTGGGGGGGCTACAGTCCATAGGGTCGCAAAGAGTCAGACACGACTGAGAGACTAACACTTTCACTTTCAAGGCTATCCAATGTGGCTGGAACAAAGGGAATTTTACAGGGGCTCAGTGGGGCCGAAGCTGGGAGGTGAAGAGCAGTGGAAAGAACTATCAAGCAGCACGTTCTTATGACTGAGTTGGCAGGAAGGATAATTTGGCACTATTTTTTTAAATTGGAATATAACTGCTTTGCAATGTTGTGTTAGTTTCTGCCATACAACAGCATGAATCAGCTATAAGTATACATATATCCCCTCCCTCTTCAGCCTCTCTCCACCTTACCTCCCATCCTACCCCTCTAGGTCGTCACAGAGCACCAAGCTGAGCCCCCTGTGCTACAGCAACTTACGCCACTAGCTGTCTGTTTAACACATGGCAGTGTACATGTGTTGGTACCACTCTCTCAGTTCACCCCACCCTCTCCTCCCCCACTGTGTCCACAAGTCCGTTTTCTATGTCAGTATCTCAAAAAAATATCAAATCATTGAAAGGTTCCATGGAGCCTCCTTTATTGCCCCATTCCCATGTTGCAAGAGGGAATATGGTTTAGGCCAAACCACTTGGAGGGTAGTGGGGCATTGGAGTCCTCACAGAGAGCACTGGAGCATTGAGGCGCTTCGTCGTATACGTGTCACAAGTGTGCGTCACGGCCTTCTAGCATGACTGCAAGCTCTTTGAGGGTGAGAGTAATAAATTATCATTACTGCAGTCATTGAGAGCTTACAAAACAGTTTGACAAGCATTTATATTTGAGTGCACTGGGTCTTTATTGCTGTGCACAGGCTTTCTCTGTTAGCAGTTGTGGCAGGGGGTCTGCTCTCCGTTGTGGTGGCTTCTCTGGTTGCAGAGCTTGGGCTCTAGGGGACTCCGGCTTCCGTGGTGTTGGCACATGTGCTCAGTAGCTGCGGTTCATGATCTTAGTTGCTCCGAGCCACATGGGATCGTCCCAGATCAGGGATCAAATACATGTCCCCTGCACTGGCAGGCAGATTCTTAACCACTAGACCACCAGGGAGGCCTGCATGCTTTTTCTTAATCTTTAAACTTGAGAGAGCAGTTATTCTATCCACACTTTGCAAGGAAGAAATTCAAATTGAAAGAAAGAAAGAAAGGGAGAAGGAACTCAAGTTATTGAGTATCTACCAAGTACCAGGGTTTGTCAAACATTTCACTTACTCTTCCTTGAAATGCCACAAAATAGTATGAACATTCCTGACTGACAGGTATAGAAACCGAGGTGCAGAAAAGTTGAAGAACTTGCTGACACACAAGGTAATACAACCGGTCTACGAGGATGGGGCTGGCCTGCTTACCACTGGCAGTGAGTGAAGGCCAGACATCTAGCAGAATAAATAAATACCTGAATAAATACCTGAATTAGTGGATTTAAGGATGGCAGGGTTGATAGTGGGATGAAATGGCTTGTGGGGAGCCCCTTCTTTATTACATGAAACACAGAACCTTCTAGAGTCACAGTAACTCAAGAAAAGCCCCCCATAGGAAAATAATCTGGGATATTTGAGCAAAATTAACTTCAAACTTGTCACTCCCTTTCACCTAGAAGCACTGGAGTTCCCATACACAAAGCTTACCTACCATTTTCCTCTAGCCACTTAGAGAATCCTGTTTGTCTGTCTTTGAATGGGTCTTTACCAAGTGCCCACTGTTTCAACTTTCCGTTCTGATGAACTGTGGACCCTTGGCATCCAAGCCAAGGGAAGAGAAATATCCCAAAATAATGAAAGTAGACCATTTATAGCCTTCTTACCACCAGACCTCTGAATGGCAGACAGAAGAATGGCTGTTTCTGAAGCCAGAGAATTTAGACAGAATATTTCTAAGGGAAAAGGCATCTTGCAAAATTGAATTTACAGACTCTTCTTTTACATAGCACCTTTCATTTAAGATACCCAACTGAATATAATTTCTTATTCCACCCATACTCCTCCTTCCTGGGATCTCCCTCTCTCTACTAATTTATCTGATAGAATCTTAGGGTGAAATCAGTTCTCTAGTCCTACACAAAGTGGGGGCAGAGATGGGTTACAGATCTAGAGAGCTTTGAGGAGAAGGGTCAGTGTCTAACATTTAATTTCACACTCTCATAGCAGCTGGCACAGTGTCTCATTCATAAGAATCGCTCAATTAATAAACTGAATTCCACTGAATTGAAGTGACCGAGAATGGCTCTATGTACAGTACTCAGAAGAGGGTATGGTATGTGATTCTTTGGCCACAGACTTAGTCATCTGTAGGGGGAAGACTCTTGTGCTTCTAGCTTAGGAAGATGGATAAAAAGATAAGAGGTCTTCTCTGTCTCAGGGTGGAAAACCCTAAGCCAAATCAGGTAGTTAATGGACTCAGTCACCAAAGCTACTTCATGTTGTTCTTCATGAGATTTAAGCTGCTATTGGATCCAGCATGAAACCTTTATTTTCTACAAGAATCCCACAGGCATGGTCAGCTCAGTCCTGAATTTAGAAGCACTGGAGACTCATTGCCTACCTTACAGAGATAGAGCCTGGGGCTAGGGGGTTGGGGGTGGGTATCAGGGATAGAGAGAATATTTTGAAAACAGTAATCAAGGAACCATTGCCAGGACAAAACATACAAGCCAACACAATTACCCGCCATCTGTTACAGGGACTAAGGATGGTTATTTAGTGATCAGAACAGACCCCATGGTTCCTGGCCTGGGCTCTTCGTGGAAACTGCTCTGTGTTCTGAAAGTGTTTTTGTTGTTGTTGTTGTTGTTGTTTTTAATATTTATTTGACTGTGCCAGGGCTTAGTTGCAACACATGAGAATCTTTAGTTGCAGTATATGAGATCTAGTTCCCTGACCGGGGATTGAGCCTGGGCCACCTGCCTTGGGAGTGTGGAGTCTCAGCCTCTGGACCACTAGGGAAGCCCAGAAGTTGGTTCTTTTGACTCTGTGGTGTGTAACAGAGAGGTGAAATGGCCATGCCTCTGTAGATGTGATGGCAATGCATTTCCCATACGGACAGAACAGGAATACAACTCTAGTAATCCTCTGATTTCAATTAGTGTTTGTTGTCTATGTGGTGGATCTGCTAGTGAAAAGGGCTGCATGTAAGAGCAAAGTCTGATTACTATGGTTTATGACTCAACTCCTTTCCCAAGCTCTGTGTTGATACAACTTAAAATCCCACCGCAGTTTCAAAGGGAGAGTTGATCTCTTTTACATGCATTGGAAAAGCAGCTCCCCAGAGGAACACAACTGGAGATTATCACTGTCTAAGGAGCCATACTTAAAACTCATACTAATACAAATAAGCCCAGAGATGGAACTTCAATAAGGCATACTCTCTGTGACCTATTTATGGCTGGTCATTTCCGAAGAAATCCTCAATTCTCAATTAGACACTCAAATAAGGGACTGATGGTGCAAAAATCTAAAGGGATGCCAATTCAAAGATAGTCCTCTTTGCCCACTGCTTCATCTACTGATTTCTTCATTAAGCATTTACTGAGGACCTACTAAGTGCCAGGCAGCACGCTAAGTCCTAGAGATTCAAACAAAAATGTGGTACTTACCCTTAAAGAATTCCTGATCTAGTAGGGACAAAGAAAACAATCTCAGTGCAATAAGGTAGATATCATATAAAAAACAGGTACATAGATTTGCTGAGAATGTAAGAGGAATGCTCTTCTCTTCTGCCCTGGTGATGCCCCACTGAGTTTAATCCATCTGAGGTGGGTCCCTGGCATGAGCTGGGCAGCAGCCAGTCCACTTTCCTGCAGCCATGATCCATGGAGCCAGCAAACCACACTAATTTGAAGAAACCAATGAGCCCTGAGAACGATGACTGGCTATGGTAGCAAGCAGTTTGAGGCAAGGATTGGGAGCTGAATTGCGGCATCTCTGGACTGAAAATCCGAAAAGGAAACAGATAAGGAGCAAGCGGATTAATTCTAGAGAAAGTAGTTGCAACTGGCTATTGTCAAGAATGGCCTTCCATGCACCTCACTACATGATCAATGAGCATGAGTGATTGCCAGGAATAGGAAAGAGTTTCTATCTACAGAGGGTGGAGAAAATTTTAGAGTTGAGTCATATATGCTTGTTGTGAAGAATCACTACAAGTTTTGCCACAGAAAATTCATTAATTAGATAACCATGCCGATGCCTAAGAGGTGGCACCAATGGTAAAGAACCCACCAGCCAATGCAGGAGACATAATAGACACAGGTTCAATCCCTGGGTTGGGATCTCCACCCCTGGAGGAGAGCATGAAAACCCAATCCAGTATTCTTGCCTCGAGAATTCCATGGACAGAGGAGCCTGACAGGCTATGGCACATAGGATCACAAAGGGTTGGACATGACTGAATCAACTTACCACCATGCTGATGCCTATATGGCAAACAGCTGTGGATGTAAGATGAATATATTTCATTTATCTTTTCTTGAGAAGGTCAGATTTGGAATTTTTTCCTATGGCATTCAAGGCCACCTATCTTCTGATGTCAATTAATATTTAAATTCCAGGGCATCCCTCACACATTTATTATCTTCCAATTATACTGGATAAAGTTCAGCTTTGTAATTTTGCTTCTATTGTCCTCTCAGCCTAAAATCCCCTCCCTTGCCTCTTTCCTATTGAAACTGTACACACCTTTCTATACCCAACTCAAATTCTACCACAGAAAGAAGACCCCCCTCACCACCACCAACACCCTAGGGAAAATGAGTGATTCTTCATTCTGGGCTTCCAAGACTTACTCCTTATACCTCCACTGGCCATCCATTCTACTCTGCCTTGGATTAAACACAGTGATTCACATGTCTTTTAGCTCTTGTGTGCTCAGTCACTCAGTCGCATTTGATTCTTTGTGACCCCATGGACTGTAGCCCACCCGGTTCCTCTGTCCATGGAATTTTCCAGGCAAGAATACTGGTGTGGGTTGTCATTTTTGCCCTTGGTAAAGAATAAATGGTAAGTAAATGATAAAATCCTTACAGACACAGACATTTCTTTTTGGTCTTTTTACTTTTGAAAATTTTTCATCTATATAAAAATTGAAGAACTCGTCAATGAACATTCAATATACTCTATCCTTGATTTACCAACTGCTAACATTATTGCACATTTGCCTATTTTTTCCCCTTGAATCATCGGAAGACAAATTGCAAACAAAACAACACTCATCCCTAAGTCAACATGCCTCTAAGGATGAGGACTTTCTCCTATAAAACCACAATACTATGATCACATCTAAAAAATTACCAATAATCCCATTATGCAGTCTACATTCAGATTTCCCTAATTGTCATGAAAGTGTTTTTTATAAGTTTTCCCTCTTGGATCTAGCATCCAAGATCACGTTACATTACATTTCATTATAATGCCTCATTATACACATTACATTTCATTATAATGTTTCCTTGGTCTCTTTTAATCTGGAAGAGTTGCTCTTGGGTATAAGCTTTTCTTACTCTACTTTTTTTTTAACATACTAAGTACTTCATAAATGTTTAATGATGCCAGGTGGACAAATGAACCCCAGTGATGCAAGATCTCTGGGTAGTTCCTCCAAGAAGGGACAGAATTCTACTGAAGCAACTTACAAGTGTCCTTTGTGAAATCACCAGGTCGGGGACCAAGTCATTGTCTGCCTGTGGCTGCTTATCCTCAGATTTCCATTTTAATCATCATGAACTAGTTCTTAGGCCACTGAAGAAATGGCTCTAGAGTAATTGACTTACGGAGAGAAGACACTCTGGTCCCTCACATCTGATTAAAGATGGGAGCAGGGATTCCCTGCCTCTCATGGAATGTCAGAGTGAGAAGAGGTCTCAGAGGTGATGTCCAGGAGAGAGAACTCAGGCCCAGAAAGGGCAAGGGCTCCTTCAAGGTCACACAGGGAACCTACAGCTTCCTTTCTACTTGACCTGGTTACCACTACGATATCCTGGATCTTTGCCTGTCTTGTTTTCAGTGACTTGTGGTCATTCACTCACCCTACAAGCATCACAGATCTCACAGTATTCAAGGCACACCTATTCCCTGAAACCTTACCTCAAGGGATGAGTTAGTGATTATTCCTTCCCATGCAAGATGGAGTTATTTCAGAGGGTGCTTGTTGCCCCCAGTGGGGAAAGACAGAGAAGCAAACAGCAGCATAAACAGTCACAGAGGAGGCTGGCAAGAGACAAGCCCTGGGTCTCAGCAGGGTGAGAGGTGGGACGGCTCTGCATTGGCTTCGTCTCTGCCATCTATTTAACCCTAAACATGAGACTGAACTTTCTGAGAGCCCTCTTGCCTCACCCATAAAAACAGATCACCGCAGAGCAGTTATCACATGACGGCCATTTGCAAGTGTAAATCCCATTTGGAAACATAAGTGATAAAAGAGAGAAATCAGGGTGCAGGTGATTCTCATTTCTAATCTTTTTATTCAAGCCAGAAAAACTGAAAATTTCTCAGAAGTATTTGCTCTTTCCCGGTTTCTTAGAGGCAACAGTGACATAGGTTTGTGGGTGGTCATTGGAGAGTTTCATTGAACAGGGCAAAGTGGCAAGAGTAGGGAGGTGATTGTCTCAGTAATTGGAGGAGGAACTTCGACCATCCCTGAGAAGCCAGAGGTATTATCCAGAGATTCCAGACTTGAACTTGTGTGATCTTGTCTGAACCCCTTAAACTTTCCTTTTAGGAACCTTATCTGTAAACAAAGGAAGTTGGGATAGAATCAGTGATTTTTTTTTTTTTTTTACTTCCAGGTAGTATATATTACAATTACAATCATCTGGGGGAGGAGATTTAAAATTATGATGCCTAAAAAAAATTAAATTATGATTTCTGTCTCCCACCTCTTTTCCATTCTGATTTCAACATCTCTGGGGCAGCATCTAGGTGATTCTTAAGCAGCCAGATCTGAGTAGTCTGGATTATAGAACCTCCAAAAGCTGATTCTCAGAAGAGAATAAAGTTAGATGGCAGTGGAGAGAAATACTGGAATTTCTCAACTATTATTGGTGTACAAAGACCATGGTAAGTATTGTGCTCACATGGCTGCCTGGCTGGATTATTTCCCCAAGCCGAGCATCTGCTAGGACCAAGTGTGGCTCTTACTACTGACAATTAGCATCTCCCCAGCAACCTGTAGGGACACATGCATTTTCCAAACCGAGAGGAAAAGAGGTGGCAGCTTGGACCTCTAAACATTCTGCTGGTGTTTGCCAGCACTGTGGAGGTCCCACTGGTGGCTCAGCAGTAAAAGAATCTGCCTGCCAATGCAGGAGACATCGGTTCCATCCCTGGATCAGGAAGATCCCCTGGAAAAGGAAATGGCAACCCACTCCAGTATTCTTGCCTGGGAAATCTCATGGACAGAGGAGCCTGGCGGGCTGTATTGCCCATGGGGCTCAAAGAGTCAGACACGACTTGGAGACTAAACAACAGCAAGAACATCATCATCCTTCCTCTGTCTAATCCAGGCAGTGGGGTGGCCGCTGGAGTGGGGAGGGAGGAACCCGGGTCCCAGCCACATCTAACAAGATGGCTGATCAGCCTGCCTGCCTGCCGCCAGCACCAGCCACCAGCTTCCAACACACAGGACACGCAGCATCTGCCAGACGCTTGCTGGCTTTTGATCAGGAGCGTGTCGAGCCTGAGGCCTGCAGGGAATGGCCAGGCTCCCCATAGTCGGCTAGCAGGAAGCTCTCTGCAACCTTGAAAGAGGTACTTGAAGAATCTGAGCACGGATTGGAAAGTAGGGTACAGGCGGGAGGAGGAGGACTGCCCGACAGAGGTTGCCTCCCAAGACCAGGCTATTCCATCTCCACTAAGGGAAGCAAGACACCCTTTCGTGTCTGGTCATCGGAGCAAGATTCCTGAGCTGCCTTGTCACATGTGCTACTCGGCCCCCGGGCACAGTGAGTCTTAGCCTCAACTGACCTGTCTATAAAACCTGAGACCCCCAGAGCAGGTGCCCGGCATCTGGGGTGCTTGACAATGTCTCCAGGGTATGGCAGTGACTGAGTGCAGCAGGGCTGTTTACAATACACTTGAGGCCTCTGGCAGGTCCCCTGGCCAGACGCCTTCAGGCCGTGCTGCGTTTTCTAACTGGGTCCTCCAGGCCCCTTGGCTGGTGTCTGTCCTCAGGCAACCCAGTCTGTGTCCTGAGTTGGTGACTGGGGTACCCCTCACAGCTGTGTGTAAAATACAGCCCCCCGCCCTGACCCCCTTCCTGAGCGGCCAGGCCAAGAGTACGCAGAGGCCCATCCACAGGCCGATAGCTTGCGTTTTGTGTCTCACAATAGCGGCTACGTGATTCGAAGGGCTCTTCTCTTAGAAAACCAAATGCCCACCAGTTCTGCTTATTTGCTCTAACCTTCAAAGAGCCCAGAGGTCCCTTCCTAGTTCAACAAATAAATCCAGTTCCATTCTAGCAGACTTCGACCCACAAAGTTCTATTGTTACGCCTTCTCTGAATTTCCCCTGTTCTGTCCCTCTCGGCCACCTCAGCCCCAGGCGGCTCACCCTTCTTTCATTTGGGGGATAAATCAACCTCTGGGTTTTTGTGTGAGTGGGTTTTTTTTTTTTTTAATTCTTTCAAAGGGTAAGGAATGTTGACACCCCCTGAAACATGCCTCTGATGTCTGGTTAGACTTCAGACGGCTGTATTTGAACGTGTGCTGACGCAATCGGGCAGATTGGGTTAAACCAAATATTACAATTGCAAGAACTCATCTGGAACTAATAATTTTGAGGCCACCGAAAGTAACAGGGCCCGGCTTTGGGGCTGGCCAGCGGCAGAGACCAGGCCGGGCCGATGCTGCCACCTGCCGGAGGTTCGGGGAACAGGGCGCGCCGCCCCGGCCTTCCTGTTTTGTTCTGGACGCACTGGCTCCCACGCACAGGGTCCCCAGCCAGCCTGACCAAGGCTATTTTAAAAAACTAGCGCCTCTCCCCAGCCCTTGGTGTAAAGATAGCTAGACTTGCCGCCCTGGCTTTGTGCTGGGGGCGGGGGGGTGGGGGGGGGGGTTGGGGGGGGGGTGGGAGGGGGAGGGGGCAGTCTCAATTATAGAGCCAGGCCTGGCTACAAAGGCATTGCAGTTGGAGCCATTCGCCCTTGGATTCAACAGACCTTATGTCAGTGGCTCACTTAGGAGGAAGGCTCGTTCAAGTCAGAATTTTTATTTTGCAGGGGATGAAGGGAACGCACAACTCTGGGTTATGTCGGCACACTGCTGAACTGCAAGTCACATGCCAGATCCAGAAATGATGAAAACATCTGTTTTCGCTTTAGACCAGGGAGGCTCTGGTAGTGGGGAGGGGCGGGGGAGAGAAGGGAAGGGCTTTGCTCATCAGCGCCATCTGCTGAGCCTGGTGTCGAAGCGCATGCATGCCAAGCACAATGCGGGTTGTTGCTCACCCCCGGAAGGGGGAGATCAACAGGTGGAGGGGGGAGGCGGGGGTCTCGGGCTCAGCGATCACTCTCCTTGGCGGACAGCCTTGATTTTGCCCTAGAGACCTTGCAATTCCATATTGCCCTGGAGTGTTCACAACAAAGAGCTTTGTCCCTGGGGACTGCTCTGGGGCAGAAGAGGAGGAAAGAGAAGCAGCAAATGAATTCCCAGGTTGGGAAGGATGGAGGTGAAGGGGGAAGGGAATAAGCTCTTCGGTGGTTTTCAGACAGTAAAATTTGCTGTTCCTTCTGGCTGAAACCTACCAGAACAAAGGAACTGCACCTCGTCTCTAGGAAAACTCCCAGATGTACTTTCCCCCCAGCCGTCCCTCTTTGCTGCCATGGTGGCTTGTACTCTGCATGCTCACAGAGACCGTCCTGGTCAGGCCGGGCACGATCAACCCTTAAACGAGAAATTCTCCCAGCCCAGTATGAATGGAACACTGGGGATGGGCTCTGAAAAGAAGCCATACTGACAGCCAAGCCACTGCATTTTTTCACTGTTCAGCAAATATTTACTGCCTGCCTGCTAGGTGCCCGGCACTCACTCACTCAGCACAACTATCTGTCATACAGTTTTTAAAACAATACAAATATGTCAGAGGAAGATGTGTGTTTAATGTCGAGTGAGCGTCCAAGACAATGACAGCTATGAGTTCAGAGAGGGGAGGGGATTCCAGACCCTCAGTTAACTTTTTCTCAGTGTTTGGGGGCAATTCTGAGAAGTCCCATTCTCCCAGTCATTCCTCGTGTAGTCGAATCCCCTAAATAACTGATTTCAGTTGACATGACTTGGCCTTGACCTCCATTCATCCAGCCGTAAATCCTTCTCTCCAGTTCCTGGGGAGCTCTTTGCCAGAGGACAGACCTCCTAGGGGACCATCCAAGCTGCATCCTATCACCCGAAATGAGAATCAAGTGGATCCTAGACTTGACTCCCAGGCCATCCTTGGGAGAAGCAAAATTCCAAAATACAACTAGGTGAACAGAGCTTCCCAACAAGACACAGGCTGCAAGGGGATAGTCTACAGGAGAAAGAACTTTGGTCAAATAGAAAGGTCCAGGTTGGCAGCTCTCATCAAGTCCCTCTACCCCTCTCAACATGCATCTGCTGAAAACACCCTCAGCTCTCTACTGCCTACTTCTGAGGTTCGCAGAAGAGGAAAATCGGCTAATACAGACTGGAATAAATTGTCCGCTCAACTTTTCCGAAACTCCCCAGTTCAAAGGGAAACTGAGGTTCTCTATTAGGGCTCATTCCTTCCTGTTCTTTCATTTCACTTTCAAATAAATATAGAAAAGAACTGCCTTTTGCAAAGTTCTTTTTTTTTTTTTTTTTGTAGGACATATATTAACTTAAACTTTATTTTTTTTTATTTTTTTTAATTTAATTTTATTTTTTAAACTTTACATAATTGTATTAGTTTTGCCTGAACCAATCTCCTTGCTTGGCGTCTTGCAAATAAACACAGGACTTTCCTTCACCACAATCTGGTGTCAGTAAATTGGCTTTGTTGTACAGCAGGTAAGTGGACCCCAGTTTGGTTCAGTAACACTACCATCTAAGAGGTAAGTCAGAAAAAGGTTCATTTCCATTTCACAGATGGACAAATAATATGAGAACCTCCTCAGTCCTCAGAGATCTTGCCTTACAGTAGCCTCATCTCCAGTGCCCATATCTGCTTCCATGGAACCTAAGTTCTTCAGTGGTTAGAGCCCAAATTCATCTTCAAAACTACCTGCAAGACAATGCCACCTTGCTCTGGAGATGGAAGAAGCATGCAAATTTATACAATCAACTTTACTTTTTGTTGCAGGCCTTCAGAGATTAGAACTTGAGACTTTATTTTAGTCTAGTTTGATACTTATCTGCTTTGCACAGTTCTGATGAAATTTTTTTTTAAATAAACTGAGGCAATTTGGTCACTGGCCCATAATTCCTTTCTGAACATTTCCCTTGACTTCTTCTCATTTCTACCTGGTTTTGCAACAAGTCTGTGTTTGATCCAAGGGGGGGGGGGGGGCAGGCAGTGGAGCTGGATCTAGAATTTGTTATGCCACAGGGACATCTTTGAGCTCAGAAATTTGTGTGTTTTGGCAACATTCAGCCAAATAAAATCTCTGAACTAAACTCAAAAAATAAAGTAGAAAAGCTGCAGGTGAAAAGACGTGGCACGAAAATAAACAGTAGTCGTTCTCTGCTTTACCAGGTATAAGATGCCAGTCTTCCAAACTATTCTTTCAGTCCTCCCTTTTCCTTGTTATAAAAATAAACTCTACGGCCCCACTTCGCTCCATACATCTCGGTGTGATTCTGTTTGCACAAGAGAAATAACCTTTGTTCAGAGCTCCGCTTTTCTAAGCTGTGCTGAATTCTGCAAGATCACTCTCCACACACAAGATTAGCACCTCCTTGCCAGCTCCAAATAAGACTATCATCCAAAAGCTGCTCTTTTAAATAGAGGCTTCTTTTATGCTTAAATTCCTAAATAAAAGAAACATCCATGCTACTGTTACTCTCCCCAGTTAAATCCGATTTGCAAGATGTGCTGCTCTGCTCAAAAATCTGGGTGTGAGCTGGAGTCTGAGCTCGGGAACACATTTGGGATTCTCCAGTCATTCTCTATCTGGAGAGCCCTCCAGTGGCCAAAAATATACCTGATCTAAACAAAGACCACCAAAGCGACTGGTTACAACAAAGGCGGGGGATGGACATTTGCCTACCATTGAAAAGGCTGCCTGTAAGCCCCACAGTTTGCCCCGTAGAGGTGTGTCTCATTTAAAGAAAGTCAAGACAGGATACCAGCTCACGAATAGAAGATATTTGCATGACAAAAGGATCCTTCAGTCGGTAAAAAAAAAAAGGGGGCAGGTTTGAACTCCATGAAATGACAGCTCCCTCTAATTTCTTTAAGATTCTATTGAATTTGCAGAAAACAGATTGACACAAATTTCCAGAATGCATCTGGGGCATGAAACACACGGTCTATGTGAACTCCATCTGCACTACTCAACCCACCTCACCCCCATTTCCGTGTCTGAAAACCTCATAAACACCCTGACCATGAGACATGGGAGAAAGTGGGGGTCAGATCACCAGGTAAGACCTGAACACTCTGTGCAAGTTCAAGTTCCTCTGAGCCCAGAGCTGCCTTTCTGGAGCACTATGAGAAAAACAAGAAGTTGTTCCAGTTGGCTTCCCTCTTGACTTGGAAGGTACTGCTGGTGTTCCAGAAGAGTCCAGAAGCTTTTCTAGAAGCAGCTCTGCCACATAATAGAATGTCACTGAAACCAAGCACCTCTTGGGTACAAAAGCCCCTCTACACCACACATATACGTAGACAGACACACACACACCTGTTTATTATTTGCAATAATAAAAATAAAAACCTTTCATCTCCTAAGCCTTTGTTGTGTTCCAAAGAGCAGATTCAAGCAATTACGAATTAGGAAAGTGAGGGAATGCAGAAAGGAAGGAAAAGCAGCCAGGAGACAATAATTCAGCGATAAAACAGAGTCCTTAGTTCCTCCTCAAGGGATATGCCCAACATCGAACGCAAGTGTCTGAGTTGTTCTGCAGGAACCCAGGTGGAGGTTGGTAACTACTTGCTGACCACAGCACTCAGACCCCAGACTGGCTGGAACCAGAGGGGTGATGATGGAGATTTCTGAAACACAGCCTCTTCCTCACCACCAACCAGTCAGAATAAAGTCATGCCCCCTGCAGCTCTCACCCCAAATGTTGCCTTTAAAACCCTTCCCTGAAAACCACCAGGGAATTTGGGTCTTTTGAGCATGGGTTGCCCGTTCTCCTTGCTTGGCGTCCCGCCATAAACCATTCTCTGCTCCACGCGCCAACCTATCCATTTGTCAGGCCTCGCTCTGCTTTGAGCACACAGACGTGGGTTCAACCATATACCCCTCACCCGGAACTCTCCTCCACCCCCGCAGCAGCCGCCACACCCAACTTACCTCCTCCTGCCACAGACCACAATCTTCACACACTTGGTCTCCCCACACCAGCTGGGCAAACTCCTACTCCTTCACAAGGCCTCGGTCACGTGCCAACTCCACTCGGGCACCTTCCCCAACTTCCCCAACCCTACAGCTGTTCCATCCCCTTCAGTTCCCATAGCATCTGGCCCCTGCCTCTCTCACAGCACCAGGCAGTGCTGAGCCCTTCACCTTGTGGATGGCAGAGGGCCTAGCACCTCCTTTGTCTTGACATCCCCAGTGCTTAGCAATGGGTGCTGCAGAGTGGACATGGAGGGGCTGATGTTAATGCCAGAGTCCCCTCCCCAGGGCCACTGCGTGTCACTGCCAGGTGCTGAGAGAGGTAGAGTGGGAGTCCCTCCCTCCCAGTGGAGTGTGCTGGTGATGGGGGACATCCTCCCCTCCCCAGCCTCTCCCTCCAGGTTCGGCACCCACCATCCGCCAGTTCCCCGTCTGCATCCCATCCAGTGGCCTGGGTTATCTCTTCGCACTTTCAGCCGCAGCAGCAAACATTACGGAGCAGCAAGTATAACCAAATCAAATTTGTGTCCACTCACCTTCCATGCAGTGACGCCCATCCACTGACGCCTGGTTGTGGGGAAGTTAAGCCCCAAAACTTATGCGGAAAAACCCGAGCTCCCCAATGGCGTTCAAGGAAGGGGGTTTTTTTAAGGTAATGTTTGGGGGCGGGGGCTGTAGGGGGCGTGGCTTTCTTCTGATTGGTTGATGATGCAGGTAACAGTGTGTTATTCAGGGGATTTTAATCGTTAACCTCCTGGTTTCAAACAGTCTTCTGCTTGTGACCAGCAGGTTATCACTCTCCTCCACCTGGGTAGGGGTCTTGCTGCTGCTGCTAAGTCACTTCAGTCGTGTCCGACTCTGTGCGACCCCATAGACGGCAACCTACCGGGCTCCCCCGTCCCTGAGATTTTCTAGGCAAGAACACTGGAGTGGGTTGCTATTTCCTTCTCCAATGCATGAAAGTGAAAAGTGAAGTCGCTCAGTCGTGTCCGACCCACAGCGACCCCATGGACTGCAGCCTTCCAGGCTCCTCCGTCCATGGGATTTTCCAGGCAAGAGTACTGGAGTAGGGTGCCATTGCCTTCTCCGGGATAGGGGTCTTAGTCCCTGCTAATCAACTCAAAGATACACATCAGGTTTTGTGTATATTCCTCCAGGAGGAGTTAGGACCCTGCTGAACAATTACCATGACTTTTCTTGCCTAACTGATTTTCCTTCGTTTCTGCTTGACCTCACCTCCCTAATTAGTAAGTGCTTAAATCTACTCTTTGGAACTCAGGAAAGGCATAGGAAACTAAAGCCTTTTTCTACAAGCAAGAGTCACAGACATGAAGGGCCACATAGGTTCCGGCCCTTTTTTGATACCCCTCTATCTCAAGGGGAACAGGGATGGGACAAGAAGAATAACCAAGTTTTGCGTAGAGACATTAATCATCAACTCGGCAGGGGGAGATGATGTGAGGGGGACTCAGTTTGAAGGAGACTCTGTTTTACAAGTATCCATCTGGATGCTGTGCAAGGTTGGGCCCAGCTCATGCTAGGTCTCTAGATACTATAGACAGAGGAGCCTAAAGATGGCTCCTCCACACCCTAACGCCCTGCTCATCCTGCACTAACCCACCACTGCTGCTGCCGCTGCTAAGTCGCTTCAGGCATGTCTGACTCTGCACGACCCCATAGACGGCAGCTCACCAGGCGCCCCCATCCCTGGGATTCTCCAGGCACTGGTCTCATCTAAAATCAGGGTTTGCCTCACAGGGCTGCGGGGAGGACAAGAGTCATTCTCCTAGGCAGCATTCATGGTCATGACATTGTATCGGCATTACCTAATGTATCTAATTATCTAATTTCATCCTTGCAGCAATCCTATGAGGTAGATGCTAAAGAATCCTTATTTACAGGTGAGGGAACAGCAGCACAACAGGGGACATTACACTCAGAGTCACCAGCTCCACAGGGAAGGTTCCAGCTCAGGACCGCTGAGCTCAGATCCTTGACCACATGCAACTCTGCATGGAGGGCTGCCAAGCACAGAGCAAGAGCCCCAAAATGTGGGTCATGGTGCCTCCCTTGCAGCATTTGCTTCTTCCTGGGAGGGCACCTGAGGGCTCCAACCTGCCCCTCGCACTTGTCCCACACCCATCATCTCCAGGTGTTACTTTGAGATCTCGCTTCTGACATCTCTTTCTCTCCCACACTTTTATCTCCATCAACCCCTTTCACTCTGATCATCCTAGATGTACTTCTCCAGCCAACATCTCCAGCCCAGCTTGGTCTCTGAGCTCGAAAAACTGCCTAAACCTCACTCCTACATGCCCAGTGCTCCCTTCTGAGTTCCATTGTTTCCCCCACAGCACTTAACACCTTCCAAGTATGGCATCATTTAATAACCTCTTGCATCTCCCTCTGCTTGAATCTAAGCTGCACCCAGCGTGCCTGTGTGCTAAGTCATTTCAGTGTGTATGACTCTGTGACCCCATGGACCGTAGCCTGCTGGGCTCCTCTGTCCCTCGGGATTCTCCAGACAAGAATACTGGAGTGGGTTGCCATGCGCTCCTTCAGGGATATCTTCCCGATCTAGGGATTGAACCCAAGTCGCTTATGTTTCCTGCATGAGCAGGTGGGTTCTTTACCACTAGTGCCATCCAGGAAGCCAAGCTGCACCCAGACACAGGGGTTTTGCTTGTTCTGTTCACTGCAGTATCTCCAGCACCTGGAAGGCACCTAGTACATAGCAGTCACTCAATAAATGTCTGCTCAATGAAAGAAGCCAGCTATCAACTAGTTGCCTCTGCTCGGAAGTGCCATTAGCCCTTCAAACTTAACATGTCCAGGGACTTTCCTGGTGGTTCAGTGGCTAAGACTCCATGCTCCCAATGCAGGGGCCCTGGGTTCGATCCTTGGTCAGGGAACCAGATCCCACATGCCACAAGTAAGAGTTTGCATGCCATGACTAAAGATCCTATGTGCAACAACCAAGTCCCAGTGCAGTCAAATAAACAAAAATAAATATATATTTTTAAGTGTCCCAACAAGAATTCAAGAACCTTCCCAACCCCTGTTTTCTCCCTGCCTTTCCTGTCCTGGTGAAAAGTGTCAGGCAGCCACAGGATCTGACATGCAAAATCACCCTAAACATTACTCTCCCTTCCTGACCCCATCTCTTACAAGAGTTGCATGCATCCCCTGTGAATTGAGTTCTCTCCTCAGCCTCATAGAGGGGAAAAAGTTTTCCTGGATGGAACAATTGAGGATCAGTGTAAGACTGAAGTGTATGGTACAAATGGTGGTCAGAAACCAGTCCCAAGAGAAATTAGCCTGGACTAATATTACCATCTTCTGAACATAGCCTCCTTCCTCTGATCACCTGTCGAAGCTAAAGCTCTGGTGTATTTGTTTCTTTAAACCTCCCAGCACCCTGTGGCATTAGCTTTGGTACCACTGCACTTCATGGATGAGAAAACTACAGCACAAAGGGGACTGGACAAACTGACTCTGTGGTCACGTGGCCAGAGCTGCAGCACCGGGCCGCCACGCCCTTGCCCTGCTCTTTCTGCAGTTACACCTATCTAACTGGGCTAGGATTCGTCCACTGATCCTTTCTTCCACTGAGGAACTCTACAGACTTTCCTGGCAGTCCAGTGGTTGAGACTTCTTGCTTCTGCTGCAGGGGGCACGGGTTCGATCCCTGGTCAGGGAACTAAGATCCAGCAGTAGCTCAAAGGAAATAAGGATCACATTGTTCGTAAAATGTGGATACACAACCAATGAGATAACTGGATGGAATCACTGATTCAGTGGATATGCACTTGGGCAAACTCCGGGAGACAGTGAGGGACAGGGAGGCCTGGCCTGCTGCAGTCCAAGGAGTCACAAAGAGTCGGACACGAACTGAACCACAACACAAGCAATGATACACTCTGCTACCTCAAGTATGGTTTCTCTTAGAAGCTGAACTGCAGCCTCCTTCCTCCCGCAGTGTAATCATGGGATTCCCCTAGCATAGGCGTGACATCAGGCTTTTAGAATTAAGATGGATTAGCTTCCCAATTCACAGAGAAGGCGATGGCACCCCACTCCAGTACTCTTGCCTGGAAAATCCCACGGACGGAGGAGCCTGGTAAGCTGCAGTCCATGGGGCTGCTAAGAGTCAGACATGACTGAGCGATTTCACTTTCACTTTTCACTTTCATGCATTGGAGAAGGAAATGGCAACCCACTCCAGTGTCCTTGCCTGGAGAATCCCAGGGACCGGGGAGCCTGGTGGACTGCCGTCTATGGGGTCGCACAGAGTTGGACACGACTGAAATGACTCAGCAGCAGCAGCAGCAGCTTCCCAATTAGCTGGCCTCAGTTTTCACTTTTATGAAATCATATATGCCACCTGCACAAGACTCATGAGCGACCTCCCAACCTTGAGGTTTTATTCTCTGTTGCTCCAGAACTGCTCCAGAGGGCAGAGGAAGTGCTCCAATAGTATTTGTTTTTTTTTTTTAATGTGAACGGTGTATTCTGTTTTATATATAATTTATCTCTTTAGTTTCGGCTGTGCTCGTTCTTTGCTGCTGAGTGGGCTTCTTCTAGTCGTGGTGAGCGGGGGCTGCTCTCTGTTGCAGTGCGCCAGCGTCTCATCGTTGCTGTGCTTCTCTTATGGAGCGTGGGCTCTAGGCTGTACAGGCTTCAGCAGTTGCGGCTCCTGGGCTCTCAAGCACAGGCTCAGTAGTTGCAGAGCATGGGCTTAGTTGCTCCATGGCATGTGGGATCTTACCAGACCTGGGATCGAACCTGTCTCCTGAATCGGCAGGCGGATTCTTTACCACTGAGCCACCAGGGAAGCCACAATAGTACTTTTTGAAAGAGTGTTACTCGGGTCTGGCAATCAGGTGCTTGACTGGCCAGGGAGGCTTTTTTCTCCTAGTTATAAAATGTGATACATGTTTATTGCAGACATTTTAGGAAACTTAGAAAAACACAAAGAAGAAAATTTAAAATGTCCCTAATTTATCACCAGGAATCTGCTATTAATATTTTAATGAAACTATAAATTCTGGGAATAGGCTGTTTAGGTTTAAATCATGGGTCTGCAACTTGCTAGTTTAAGAACAATGGAAAAGTTATCTTACCTTTTGTGGTCTGAGTACTAATTTTTTTGTCATTCTATTAACTTTTTAAGTGTGTAATTCAAGTGTAGCACTTAATACACTCACAATTTTGTGCAACCTTACCCCACTGTGTGGTTCTGTAACATTTTTCAAATTGGAGTATACTTGCTTTACAATGTTGTGTTAGTTTCTGCTGTACAATAATGTGAATCAATAATATATAATCGATTTCAATAATGTGAAATTGGCTACATATATACACATATTTCTTCCCTCTTGAGCCTCCCTCCCACTCCCACCAGCCCACTCCTCTAGATCATCACAGTCTTGCCAGCCTTGAACTTGAGACCTAACATTAATCTTTGATTCCTTCAGGAACTGCCCTAAACCTCAGAATTCTCTCTTCTTCCTACCTGATCTCTCTGTATCTTACAGACCTGCAGATATTAACAAGAGATTCCAATAGGGGGAATCTATTCACATAAAATCCACGTTCTACCCTCCAGCTCCTGTATATCTGGGCAATGCAGTTTAATATTTAGGAAAACTATTTTGCCATGGAACACATCCCAGTTGAAATGGAGAATGTGTTCACCATCCAACACTAAATACCTCCAAATCTTCCTCCAAGTCCTTCTTTTCTTCCTACGCCATCCCCCAGAAACTCACAAAGTGATCCCACCACCTTGCTTTAGACCATCCACTTCTCCTCTTTAAAGCTTAGACACAGCCCTCTTGGTTACTCAGGGACCAAACACACTCAATATGACAACCATGTTTGCAAAGCATCTTCGGCTTATGTGTCTGACTCACGCTCACTTATGTCTACTTAAGCTGCCCATTTTCTTTGATGAGAAGCACGGTAGCTGTTCATCCCATATTTCGAGCAACCAAAAACTCAACAGGGAAAACTTAGTGAGCCAGAGATGACGAAGTGACTCAAACAAACTCTCCTATGAGTTTCATTAGTGTGGAAGATGAGTCAGAGCACTTGACTGCGATGAAACGTAAAAATGCCGTTGAGGGCATGGTGGTCCTCTGATGCTGCTGGTCCTCAGAGTATGTCTGTGCCAAAACTGCTTACAGGGACAAAGGGGAAGAGGGTATCACTCTGTTTTTGAGATCTGCAAAGTCACCTTTGTGGTTGGAATCAAGACTGAACAGGAGTAGCAGAGCCTTGGGAACTCTCCCACAGGAACTTGGTCATATTCACAACAGAACTGTAGCCAGATACAACTGCTCATATAAAATAAAGTGATAAAGGTATCTCTGCGATTAACAGGAAACCTCATTTCCTTCTTGGTGCTTCTTTCATTTTCCCCAAATTTCTATAGTGGATATAAAGGCCTTTTATAATCCAAAAAATAATGGTAAATTGGTTAAAATACATTCTAAATGTCTACACCCAAACCGGGCACTCCAAGGGTCACTTGGAGTGTTTGAAAGACTTAAAGGCACAGATTCAGAAATCAGCCCTGCCTCTTACTGTTGTGTACTTGGGCAAATTTCTTTTTTTTTTTTTTTAATTTTATTTTTAAACCTGAAACACTGTATTAGTTTTGCCAAACATCAAAACGAATCTGCCACAGGTATACATTTTCTGTGCTTCAGTTTCCTTGTCTATTGTTGTTGTTGCTTTAGTCTTGAAGTCGTGTTCGACTCTTTTGTGGACCCCAAGACTTTTGCCAGGCTCCTCTGTCCGTGGGATTCCCCAGGCAAGAACACTGGAGTGGGTTGCCATTTCCTTCTCCAGATCTTCCTGAGCCAGGGATCAAACCAATATTTCCTGCATCTCCTGCACTGGCAGGCAGATTCTTTACCACTGAGCCACCAAGGAAGTCCTTCCTTGTCTATTATAATAATAGTATCCTCTTTATAGATTTATTGTGAGGATTTAATGGGTTCATATACAAGAAACCCCCAGAACAATGCCCGGCATAAAACAATTACTTATTTGCTATTGTGACTTATTCCCACAGGACTATCATTACTCAAAATATTTTTGGACTATCTTTTGGGAATTCTGTGTTCAGGGTCTTAAACGCAATCCCTTGAATCATTCCAATGCGAATAAAATTTCCTCCCTTGAAGATGAGCCGATTCTTGGAAGTCGTCAAGTTGTCTGATGTTCTAAGTAAGGTGTGTTTCCGAAGTCGAGAGCTTGATGTTCCTGCACTGTTCATCCGCTGCCTATGAAGAATTCCATAAAAGATATGTGCACACATACCCCTAGATAATTCAGTACCACCTAGGATGTGACCAATTCCTGGGTAACTAATAGATTCTGCTTCTGCTACAGAGACTAAAAAATAAAGTTTAAATACGAGACCTTCAATTATCTTGAAGGCTTTATGTAAGAGCATACAACCAAAGGGCACGTTTCCTAAAAGGCTGATTTACATTTAAATTCAAGCCTTTTTTTCTTCCTCAGAGTTTGTGGATGCTGAGTTTTAAGTATGATATGTCATTGTTTTCACACAAATATTCCCAAACATTACCAGTTGTCATTTGTCATTAAATAGAGTTGCGACATGACAATGATAAGATTAGCATTTTTTAAAGCGTTAACTTTTAAACTTCATTGTTCTTCTGTACATTGTTGCAGGTTCAAATTATCCTACACATCATCTTTTTTTAAAAAAGTAATGGTGCACTGGCATCCAAGCCAGTTAGGGTTGTATGAAAAGAATGACAGCTACCTCCTTTTGCTGGGACCCAAAACCCATGGATGGAGAAGCCTGGTGGGCTACAGTCCATAGGGTTGCAAAGAGTCGGACACGACCGAGAGGCTAACACGAAGGGTCCTGTGCGAGTCTAACTAGCACCCTAACGGAACATGGTGCATTCGTGTGCCCCCCACGTACAGAAATAGAGGTGAGTAGAATGCACATTGAACACGGGCTCCCTCTGGCGGCCCAGTGGCTAGGACTTGGCATTCACCGCCGTGAGCCCGGGCTCCACCTCTGGCTGGGGAACTAAGATGCCACAAGCCACACAAAATGGCCCAAAAAAGAGGGGGAAAAAAAACGTGCACTGAACATCCTTTCCCAAGATGCAAAGGATTTTGATAGAAAATCTAACTGGGTTGTTACAAAGCAAAAGAATCCTTTGTGTTTCTGATTACTGAATTCTTAAAAAAAAATTTTTTTCCCCAATTTTATAAAAAAAGGCTTCATTGATCTAGCATCAGTAGAGAATATTGTGTTCCACATAAATGATTTTGCAAAGAACTTTAAATGTACCTCTGTCTCCAAATGTCATTTTCAATCTGGCCGGTGGAAATCGTTTAAAAAGGTATTACCTCTACCCTTGAATTCCTTGAACAGTATTACTATTACAGACCTCTAACATGGTACCAAAGGGCAAAGTAGCATGGGAAGTAAGAAAACAAACAAGAATGGACTAAATCTAGATTTAAGACTTGATTCTGCCACTTACTACATGTGAGATCTTGGATGAGTCGCTCGTCCTCTCTATGACCAACTGTCCTCATCTCTTAACACACTGTGCTGACCTGAGAGGTAAGAAAGGGAGGGGATACAGGCATACATGTGGCTGATTCATTTTGCTCTTACAGTAGAAACTAACACAACTCATGCTCATGCTTAGTTGTGTCCTACTCTTTGCGACCCATGGGCTGTAGCCCACCAGGCTCCTCTGTCCACAGGATTCTCCAGGCAAGAATACTGGAATGAGTTGCCATTTCCTCCTCCAGAGGATCTTCCCGACCCAGGGATCGAACCCTTGTCTCTGGCATCTCCTGCACTGGCTGCTGCTGCTAAGTCGCTTCAGTCGTGTCCAAATCTGTGCGACCCCATAGATGGCAGCCCACCAGGCTCCTCCATCCCTGGGATTCTCCAGGCAAGAACACTGGAGTGGGTTGCCATTTCCTTCTCCAATGCATGAAAGTGAAAAGTGAAAGGGAAGTCACTTAGTCGTGTCTAACTCTTTGCGACCCCATGCAGCCTACCAGGCTCCTCTGTCCATGGGATTCTCCAGGCAAGAGTACTGGAGTGGGCTGCCATCGCCTTCTCCATCCTCCACTGGCAGGTGGATTCTTTTACCACCGAGCCACCTGGGAAGAATTATAAAGCAACTACACTCCAATAAAAATTAATTTTTAAAATTATCTAAATCACAGGATCAACTTTAGAATTAAAAAAAAAAAATTAGAGTTTAGCACAGCAACTGGCAAAGAACAGGTGCCAAACAGCAGGAAACCATTAGTATTTTAATCAAATGGGCTATGGGACAGGTAGGACTCTGTCCCTTGGGGCCAATAAGGGCTCTACTAAGTAGCCCCCAAATCTTTCGTTGAATTCCTGTATCTCTAATAGAGGTTTTCTGATAGCTTTTCTACTTTGCTGTTAGGGCTTCAGCCTTGGTAGTCTTCTGTTTTTAACTGGAACTGGAGATTCACAGGCGACATAAGTAGGCAGAGTTTGGGAGCTACCCTGTGTGCCCAAGGACTCAAAACCAGCGTCCTTTCAGAGTTACTTTCAAACCAACACATAATAGAATCACCTTAGAGAAATAACAGCTCTCAAGCCAAGAAGGTATCATAGCCCAGCCTGAAAGCACAGTTAACATCACTATAGAATGTTTTAGTGCAGAGAGGCGTGAACTCAACTGCATAACCAAAAGATAAGTCAGGGTGGCAGACACAGGTGGTGCCCAAGCCCAGTCCAGGGGAAACTTCAGCAAAGTGGGAGGGAGGTTCAAGAGAGGGGCTGCTGCTGCTGCTGCTAAGTTGCTTCAATCATGTCCAACTCTGTGCGACCCCATAGACGGCAGCCCACCAGGCTCCCCCATCCCTGGGATTCTCCAGGCAAGAACACTGGAATGGGCTGCCATTTCCTGCTCCAATGCATGAAAATGAAAAGTGAAAGGGAAGTTGCTCAGTCGTGCCCGACTCTTAGCGGCCCCATGGACTGCAGCCTACCAGGCTCCTCTGTCCCTGGGATTTTCCAGGCAAGCGTACTGGAGTGGGGTGCCAGTGCCTTCTCTGTCAAGAGAGGGGAGATATATGTATATTTATGGCTGATTCATGTTGATGTATGGCAGAAACCAACACAACATTGTAAAGCAATAAAGCAATCATCCTCCAATCAAAAAAAAAAAAAAGACCGCACTGGCAGGACGTCCCTGGCACTGCAGTGGTTAACAGAGTTTGCCTTCCAGTCAGGGGAACTAAGATCCCACCTATGATGTGGTCAAAAAACCAAAACACGAAACAAGTAATGCTGTAACACGTTCAATGAAGACTTAAAAAAACTGTCCACATGAAAGAAAAAAAATCTTAAAAAAAAAAAAAAAAGGACCCAATTGGCACGACCTTTTTAAATAGAAGTGGACACAGACCTGTATCAAGGTTTCAAATATTAAGTTCATATGGAGTAGATTATTCCTCTAGTGGACTGTCAATCACTCATTGCTGTCCATTCAGTATTCACTGGATAACTGCTATTTATGCCCAGCCCCTTCCCACTTTTTCTCTGTGCCCCAGCTCACCAAACAACCTTCTTGTTGCAACTGGCTCCTCCCAGTACAGCTCCCATTGTGAGGAGAATGCACGGGGCACACTAACCTGCTAAGAGACAGGGCGATTTCCTGAGGTGAGTTCATGGATGAGCGTTATCTTGTCTCGAATCAGTCTCATGAGCTTGTTGAAGGTGCATTTGTCCTCAAGAGATTGACTATCATATGCCCACTATCTAAGCCTGGAAACCTAAGAACTACACTATGACCAGGGGGTAGATATCCCCTTGGGATTTTCCAGGGCATAAGACACTGGATTGAGGGTGTTTATCCTGACACTGAATGGTGTCAGGAGGCAGACGGCACAGTGATACAGAACAGGACTATTATTCTATTGAAGGATGGTTTTGGCATTTTACTTTCTGGTTAGGCAAATTCCCTAACTTCTCTGAGCCTCTTTTTCCTCATCTACCAAACAGGATGATAAAACTTCAGAGATTGATTTTTGGCTCAATATTTAAACAAAGAGCAACATCCCAGAAGATGTTACACCAGATTACCTGCCCTGTCCCACCTGTTCCACACTACCTCCCCTGACTCTGCAGGTCCACCCGCTTTTCATCACCAATCAGAGGCAAATGCAGCATCCTTCTCAGACTTCGTTGCCTCCAGAAGCTTTCCAAAAGTGTTCTCTACACACAGCTCATCGTACCGCTTCTCATCTCTTCTCTCAGATTTGAAAATTGCCCTCTTAGCAAATCATCTCCTAGGAAAGGTAGTTATGGCTTTAAGGGAGCCACATTAGTCTTTATCCCTGTGGAACAATTTTATTTACTTCAAAACAGCCATCACGTCTCCCCCCACCTCAGCCACCGCAAAGACATTGTGTTCTTCAAGGATCCACCGTCTGAGAACCAGCTTGTTAATAACAAAATTATTCCAGGTCTTAGTGTTCTCTCATCTATAAAATAAACATGCTTTTAAAACATGACAAATCAAATGGTGTTTGGAGACCATATTAACCATCTTCACTGCACTCCAAAGAACAACTCGAGACGCGAAGAGAGCAGATTTTCAAAGAAGTGTTTTCTTGACCCAGTTAAATTTTTATTCAGTGAAAAAAGTTGACATTGAGACAAAAATGATCTTAAGACTGTGTGACAATAGAGTAAAATCTTCAGCATAAACCAGTGATTCGGAAACTTATCAAGGCAACTGAAATCATAAATATCTAATTTCACTTTGGAGAGAAACAAGTATACAGTGCTTCACTTGAAGAGCAGAGTAGGCCTTTATTTTGCTGCCAATACTTTTGATTTTTGCCTAAAGGTTCTAATAATTCATAACGAGGTTTTAAGTGAGAAATGACATGGAATGGTGGAGAACAATGTTACATTTCAGCATTCATATTTGTTCCATTTGAGCTATTACACAGGAAACTAATACCATTCTCGGGTTACTTGGCTCTGATGATTTAATTCAAAATATGGCTGCTCAAAATTAGTGGGCAGAAACATACATACAACCCATCCTCTCTCAAACCGTGTTCACTGGGGGTACCCATTCTGAAAACACGCTTATCATCCATGTACCCAGTGGCACACACAGTCTTGCTATCTGCTCCTACCGCAGACTTGCATAGAAAGTAGTCTATATAAACTTAATGCACTGGCTTTAATTACACAAAAATTGTACCTGAAAGACAGCACACACTTCAAGAAAAATAATGCAATAGCAATGTCATGATACTATCCCCACATGAGTGGAGATTCTGCACAGAGTTTTATTCAGAGTCAATTCCTAAAATCAAGATGGCATCCAGTTTGCTGACTTGCCTGGGTCTTTTCTCGGAGGGACACCCCCCCCCCCCCAACTCTGCAAAGAAGAGAAACATCTCAGGGATTCACCATGACATTCTTAGTGGGAAAGTGACCAACCTATCCTGACAGGATGGGGCTTCTGCCCTTAGGGAAGTGCTGAGAACATGATCTCACTAGATGGAGAGTGACCGCTGGGTGAATACTCAGAGGAAGGGTTCTCCAGTCTTCCTGCCCCAAATGTCCTTACATGGTTGAAGCAGAGCTTCATCTAGTGGGTCACACATGAACATGCAGCTGCGTCCCCCATGTGTCCCCCTAAAATATCCCACAGTACTAACACAGATGTACCCTCTTCCCCAAATCAGAAGTTTCAACCAGTTACCCAGCTTCGTAACTATACAACCAGCTGGCCAGGGCAGCCAGAAGTCATGGGAGCATCTCACCTGTCTGGAAAAGGTTCTGCATAGGCATGGCTTCTCCCTGGACTCCTCTGCAGGACTCTCCTCTCTGTTATTTCATCCACACAGACCCACATCTCCTAAGGCTCGAGGGGCAGTCAATCCATCCAGGGGAAAAACCGGCTTCCAGATAAAATCTGTATACAGTCCCCCTGCCCGCCATACTATAGTGGTCCACTGGCGGTCCATTGTCATCCACGTGGATGTGGGCTTCTGACATTCTAATGCATCCTGGGAGAAAATAAAGCCTTTTATCCTGTACAGTGTGGACTCTGGAGGTGGCATCTCCAACGAGGTATGAAAGCCCCTTCTTCAGGGGCTCCAATTGGTCACAGTGAAGATAGTTATCCGGTCACCTTCAAAGGCTCCACGGAGTCTCTGCTCTCAATTCCTCTTGTCCCTCCCACCTCGGGACTCTCACAGGCGGCATATATACATCAAAACCTCACAAAGCTACGCAGAGCGAGGTGACGGTGCGTGCTTCAGTAGTTCATAAAAATATACAATTTACACATAGCTGCATCTGTCTAGCTTAGTCTTCAGGAACTTAGCTCTTCTGTTTATAGAAAATACTCTAGCCCTAAAAGGCTGCTTGTTCTCAAACAGCCCAGTGGCGTTTTCCAAGGGGAGGGGTGATGGCCAGTCTATACAGTACGGTGCACTAAGCATTGGCAGGCACTGGGAACAAGACGCGGACGCTCAGAAATATCTCAAGCTGCCAACTGGAGACATGTGCTCGGTAGAAAGGCTTGCCTATGGAAGAACTAAATATAAAATCTCAGTGCCTTTGATATCAGCTTTCACAAATGCCCCCCAAATTTGGCAGGGAAAGAAAAACAAGAAAATAGACTTTCCAGTGGTTCAATTAAATGACTTGCCTCCCACCAGATCATTCATCTTTCAGTTACTTAAAGTGCTTATTTAAAAGGGAAGGTGGTAGGGCTCAGAGTTTTGAATGAAACTCCAAGGCAAGACACAAGATAAAGCCAAAGAAATTCCAGTCTTTCAAAACATAACACAGGAAAGAGAAGGAAATCATGCTGGAAGAAGGCTAGTCATTTACCACCATTCGCAACATCCTAATATCTACAGCTGAAAATACTCCTCAAGCAAAACATATATATACACAAATAAAAAAAGTTTTAACTAAAAACACTTTAATTGGCTCTTTGTTTCCCAAACACTCCCCAGGTAGAATAAAACTATGTTATCAGCCAAGAATGATACTCTTGGTTAAAAGAAAGCAAAGACTTGCGAGAGGGTGATGTGTTGCATCAAAGAGGAGACGGGGTTTTGACAAAGCCTGCAGGTGAGGGACACTATGCCAAAGCATGACTTTGGAATAGATAGCCCCAGAGCTCACTGCTTCTCAGCTGGGAAGAACTTCTGCAGTGAGGTGCATACAGTAGGCATCACAACAATGCCACACACTGGGGCTGACAACAGTAGGTTTCAAGAGTGGGCATCAGTCCCCACTGGATCTCACATACCTACTAAGAGGCCATGGTCTGAATACAGGGGAGGCATTGAAAGGCAGAAGGATACAGCACAGCTTATTTTACAAAGAACATCAACTCTAGCACTGCTGCTACTGTGAGCTCGATTGAATGGTCTCGAATTCACACAGCTCCTGTAAGAGTGCACAGCATTTGCTCTTAAAATTGGGCAGGCTACAGGCGAGGGAGGTGGAAGAAGAGAATTAAAAAAAAAAAAAAAAAGAGCGAGAAGGCACTGACCTAATTCAAAGGGACTGCATATTTCAGTGTGGATTTTTAAGGGCAGAAGTGGCCACCTCAACACAAACATAAAATTTTCCATTTGAGATTTGGTAAATAAAAGCAAACCAAAATAAAATAAAATAAAACCCCCCCAAAAGGAAAAATTAGGTACTATATCTGCCAGTGTAGCTATCATGGCACAGATCTAGAATTCTCTCCCACAGCCAGAGTAATTTTTTGCAATGACAATGATACCAGTGTAGAATACAGCAGCGTTATCATTTTGTAGCTGTGAAAGCTGTGTCTTGCACAGAGGTGTGTGCAGCGAGAGTCCATCCATTAGCATAAGCGAAGAAGCGCTGCCTGCAGAGCTTCCCAAGCTACAGCTCTGTTTAGCGGAAATGGAGCAATGACTCAACAGGCTCTTCTGCCAAACACCGTCGTGTGACACACGAGCTAATAAAAATGGATTGTTTCCGGAATGGCAAAAAGACTGCTTCTGTTCCTCATTGTCCAACCCTGCAGGCGGAGGTGCTCATAAATTTTGTGGTGTCAGATGACCACTGAAGCCTGGCCCTACACAGAGTCCCAATAAATTAACAAAATAAAAGAAATGTCCCCCCTTCATACACTCAAACACTTTCGTATAAACTACCTGCAAACAAAAATTTAAATTTGAGCTTACTTTTGAGGAGGAGGGGTTCTACCCATCACTCTCTCTTGAAATCTTTATTAAATACATTTCTGCATCTTAGAAAAATAAAAAGAATGGCCAATTTATTGAACCAAAATTATCTCACAGACTTAAAAGCATGCCCAGTAAGCACAGCCCTGTAAGACCACATTAATATCCAATCAAAGCAATTTGGTTACTAAAATCAACCTGGTTTGCAGTTCACAGTTGATTACGAAAAAGTTTATTCATTCCTTTCTTTCCTTTTTTTTTTGTTTTTTGTTTTGTTTTTGGCCCATATAAAAATAACAGATTGCAACTCAAAGTGCATCTTTTAAAATAAACCATCAACTATCTTTATCAAATAAAATATTTACAACATTTGGTTTCTAGTGAGGAAAGCTCTTTCAGGCTATCACCATGGGGACGTCATCGGAAAATCCAGTTATCATCGGAGCATCTTCGTCGTCCTCCCCTAAAGGCAAGACAGTCAGTCTTTGGTAAGTTCTGGGGCACTTCTGCCTGACCCCCACCTCCCACCACTGACCCCCATCCCTACATCACAAGCCCCAGCTAGAAACGGCAGCAGCAGAGCCAGCCAGGCACAAGAATCAGTGCTGAAACCAGCCCAGCTTCTGACATTCTTGGGTCACCTGCTCCCCATCAACAGGTGGCCAACCTTCTTTTCACGGTAGCTTGAACTTAACCAAAAAAGGAAAATAAGTTTAAAGAGGAGGGATCTTATTATCCATCCCAAATTCCAATGGGTGGCTTAGGTGCCCAGTTTGAGTTATCCACACCCTATGCTAGCATGGTGAAAATCACCGTGTGTTTCATACATGCCGGGTTGGCCGAAAAGCTCCTTCAGGCTTTACAGGTGTGTCAGGTATATCTGTTAATTGTAGTAACTCACAAAGAAATAACCAGAATTAATCTTTGGCTGGCCAAAATAAAAACTGCCGGTCACAGGCATTCGTTTTGCAAAAATCCCCCAGTCAGTAATGAGTTAATTGTATTTATCAAGTAGTTTACTCCCTCCATGAGCATTTTGGAATTTGAGCACGCATACATTTATTTAAGAACGGGGACATTTCCTTCTCTTCCCCAGGTCATATACCACCAATACATAAAAGAAGAACGGCCAGTGAGGTTGTGCTAGCCACAGGAGAGAGAAACAGCATGATGGGAAGGGTCATTTAAACAGAGACCGATGAAGAAAGCATTGCTTTTTGTCAGTCAAGACAAACATCTCCAAAGATATCAGACCTCCAACTGTGAGGGATGAGAGGGGTCGGAAATTCTTGAGAATCTGCTGCCACTTTGGAAACACCCAAAGCCCAGGCAGGGTCCACCCACACCCTTTGTGTACAAGGCAAGCCCCACCTGTTCTTTGACAGAATTCCCTGTCTTGGGCATGCTATCAAACAGTTTTGTTCAGTTGCTCAGTTGTGTCTAACTCTTTTGTGACCCCATGGGCGGTAGCCCACCAGTCTCCTCTGTCCATGGGCTTTCCCAGGCAAGAATACTGGAGTGGGTTGCCATTTCCTTCTCCAGGGGATCTTCCCAGACCAGGGATCAAACCCACATCTCCTGCATTGGCAGATGCATTCTTTACCACTGAGCCACCAGGGAAGCCCCCACTGAACAGAGGACTGGTATTTTAATTTAGGAGCAATTGCAAAGTAAAGGGCTCCAACTGATTCACCCCAAAGCAGTGGGATTATTGGTTAATGAAGAACTCTGCTAGCATCAAAAGATGAGCTCAAGGTAGGCAATTCCTCAGCAAGCCCCTGGCTTTGAGGGGTCTGCCCCAGGAGGGAGAACCTTGCACCCTGCCCCACTCACCCAGGTCATCCCCCGAGGAGAAGATGGCCGAGCCCAGCCTGGAACTGTAGTGGCTGTTGGCGAAAGCCGTGAAGCTGTTCTGCAGCCTCCGATGCTTTGTGTATAGGATGGCGAACCCGACGCCCAGGCTCAGCAGGATCAGGAACAAGATGGGGACCACTACGGCAGCTACATCGGTAGATTTGGCAGCCTGGATCGTTGATGCATCTCCACCTGCCAAATCAAGACACCAACCCATAGGGCTCCCATGGGAGAGCAGGAGAAAGGACCAGGCAACCCCTCGCCACCCTAGCCACCCAAACGATGCTGAGAGTCTGCAGCAGCTCCCCGACTCGCCTGTCCCATGTGGCACGTTCCTGCACGTGACACCCCAATGTTTCCCAACTCCTCACCACGAGCTGATGGAGGACAGGCCTCATGCGTGCAAATACGGTAATTACATCAGGCTCCTAATCACTGCCTCGTTGGTTATTTAGATAATCTCTTGGAAGGGAGACCTTTGTTGGGGTATCAACACTGATTTCATTAGCATTATTACTTAAGACCACTTGCTTGCCTTACATAAGAGGATGTGAAATCAGACCACTAATTAACGAGATTGCAATTATTTCCCCCTACTTGGCACCAAAGTCACTCTGAACTGCAATTACCTGAAGCTCCATTAAGTGATACAAACGAGATTCCTTTACTGCAATACTGACTTAACAGCTCGTGAAGTTTTATGAGGTTTATTTTTTACTTAAAAGAGAAAGAGGGAATCTTTCCATATACATTTAACATTTTTTAAAAGCTCTCTGCAAAGCCTTTTGGGTGTCTATAACCTATCAGTGATATTCCCTTCCCATTGTCTTCAACAAATACTAGCTTTATCATGATGTACTGATACGGTTGTAGCAACAAGACTCTGTTGGGTTTGCGCCAGTTTTTCTGGAAAGGGCAGACTTTGCATGGCAGAAATCCTGGGGAAAGTCTGAGCCTGCAGCAGGAACACAGTCATGTGAGTCAGTTTTAGCTAAGGAAGCAAAGTGGACATCCTTGGTCTCCATGAGAAGCCTCATTAGCCTTGACGCTGTTCCCTGGTGCAGGGTGAGGAGATGGGGCTAGGCCTCCTCCTCATGGGGAAAGTTCAGTAATTACACAGGGATTCATCACAACAGGTCCCCATAAAGATGAGCCACAGAACAGCCATTTCCTGCAAGCCTGATATAACAATTCAATATCCGTGTCTTTCATTTCCTTCACTATTGACTTTACTAGACAAAACTCTCCCCAGTCTCAGTCACGTGTCCCAACCTAATCTCAACTGTGAAGTGGTAACCAGGGGCAAAGTTCTGCGCTGGAGCAGTCAAGAGGAAGCCAGCATGGCGGAGGCGACAGAAATGGAGCTCGTTCCCACCCCCACCCACCTCCAAGGGGATGTGAACATCACAGGGCAGGATGTGGTCCAAGGAAATGTCTACCCGAGCAACTCTCCCACCTGACAATCCTGCTGGCACATGTCCTCACGGCAGTTTTCCCCAAAGTCTATTTCACAGGTGGCTACTTAGTTTTACTTAAAAAGGAGGTTCTGCTTAAGACACACTAAGACAGGAGTTTGGCTGGTTGTTTTGTGTAGGAACTTTACAGAACTGCGAACGGGCTACAATTCTCCAAAGGGATGTGATGTACCAGGTTTCCTTTTAAAATTTTTATTTATTTTTTATTTTTGGCCCCGCTGGGCCTCTATTGCTGTGCATGGGCTTTCTCTAGCTGTGGCGAGCAGGGGCTATTTTCCAGTTGCAGTACGTGGGTTTCTTACTGCAGTGGCTTCTCGTGTCGCGGTGCATGGGCTCTAGGCACACAGGCTTTAGCAGTTGCATCGCTCGGGCTCTAGAGGGCGGACTCAGCAGCTGTGCGTGGTGCATGGGCTTAGCTGCTCCTCGGCATGTGGAATCTTCCTGGCCCAGGGATGGAACCTGCGTCCCCTACACTGTCAGGCGGGTTCCCATCCACTGTGTCACTAGGAAAGTCCCAAGGTCTCCCTCTTTAGAGAGATGCCAAGGATAGGTTATTCCACTAGAAGCCACCCCGGGAAGGGTGATAGAACAGACAAAAGGTCTAACATACAATTCTGAGCTTAAGCACTGGTTGGTTGTTGACTGGGAGTAAATGTAACTAAAAAGACCAGTGGCAAAACATTTCTTGAAATCCTGGGTAAGCTATTACGACCTGAGCAGAATTTCTGTGTAAATGGGAGGTTCCTCCCCCTTGTCATAAGCATGGCCCCACACAGCTGTCTGTCAGTGTCCAGAAGACAGAGATCCCAGACTGACCTCAAGATGTGATCTGAGGGTGATGGCAAAGATGGAGGGAAGGCTGGGAAGTCAGTGACGCTGTGATGAGATAATCTATTGACTTGCAAAATCATGGGGAATATTAGCATACTAGAGGCTCTGAAAGGTCCTCCAGAAAATAAAAACAAAACTCATTAGGCTATGGCTTCTCAAACAGAATCTCCTTTTTAAACAAAACATTTCCTTTCTTCTGACTTACATTCAGAATATGGTCACCTTGTAACCCTAGCACCTCACACCATGCCTGACTAGGGAAGGATTTGTTAAATAAATCAATGCCTGATTAAGCTGATGCATAAACGATTTTCTTTAGCACTGCAAGAATATTTCAAATGCATTTTTAGAAAGACACATGTTCATCAAGGGTTTCCCAGGTGGCTCTAGGAGTAAAGAACCCACCTGCCAATGCAGGAGACTTGAGATGCGGGTTCGATCCCCGGGTCAGGAAGATCCCCTGGAGGAGGACATGGAAACCCACTCTAGTATTTTTGCCTGGAGAATACCATGGACTGAGGAGGCTGGAAGGCTATAAAGTCCATAGGCTCACAAAGAGTCTGACATGACTGAAGCGACTGAGCACACATGCACATGTTCACCAAACCACGCTACATCCTTGATATATTTCCCGGAAAATGGTAGCAACAGTGACTTACCAGACCCCAACTCATCATAAAGCAGGACTGCAGGCTCCCCACAGATCTGGCTTCCGAAAAGACATCGTGCTTGGACAGTGAAAGTATAATTATGACCCAGTTTCAGGTTGGAAATTTTAAAGAAATTGTCCGTAGTGTTCCCAAGGTAAGCTGAGATATTCATGACACTATCAAACATGTGTATCTCGTAGCCCTGAAAACAAACACAGGAGGGACTGCTCAGGAAGTTAAGCAAGGAAACCCACAGCTTCTGTTACGGGTTACAACTTTATATGAGCTCCTCCCTGCAGGGACTGATAGATGTTAAAGCACTGTATCAGTTCTTTATATATTATAACTGAGATTAGATTCAGAAAATAGGCATTTTCTCATCCCCAAAGTCTCAAATAACTACCACATCTGCTTCTGAGCCACACAGCAGAAGTGGAAAAACAAAAGTCATTTTAACAAACACTGATTTTTCAAAGTTCTGGTCGGTTCACTCATCTCCAGGAATGTTTAAATGCCACAAAGAATCCATATAATTAAAGCAACAATTCACTGTAATGGGATTGGACTAATCCAGGTAGCAGTGGATTTCAGCCATGAGGTTTAAAAAAAAAAAAAAGGAATTTGCAATAGTGAAAATGAGACATTGCTCCTTAAAACAGCCGGTGGGAACTCCACTGTCAGCTGCCAGCTCACTTCCTATCTCCTTTCTTTCCGACTCTTCCAAGCTGATCTTAGCCCCAGTCCAGCCTGGCCTTGAACCCAGCAGCACTGCAGCAGCTTAGATCTATTCACTGGGGGAGTATGGAATAAGCCTCCTACTTAGACTGGCTCAGCGTGAGTCCTTGGCTCCTGTGCTGGAAAAGTCCCTCTTGGAACAGCCCGAACCCAGCATGCTGGCTGGGATCAGGACAGACTTCCAGACTTCTGGGTCAATCTCCACGTTTTCCAGCATCAGAGCTACTGGCACCTCCTCTGTCGCCATAAAACCCCTTCTCCTCTCTATCTCTACTCACATATTGGGCCGCATGGCATAATCATGATTTCCTGGTTCTTGTTCTATTGACCTGCACCTTCTCTGAACTCCAAGTCAGGTAGCAGGAAGAAGGACCCATCCAGCTTAGGCCAGAACCCTCCAATGGGAATGGAATACTGATTGCAAGCCCAACCATTATTAAGGTGGGCTCCTGCCACCCTGATGCCAACTGGGTGTCCTGGACCACCTGCCTGGAGTCCCCACTCCTACATACTTGTTTAGAAACTAGTAACTAGCATTTATTATCTTCTAACATATATGTGATATAGGACATTTGCAAAACACATAAAGGTATTTAAAAAAATGGAAAATGATACAAATGCTAGCCACCCAAAATTTACTGGACTGATCCTTTTCTGGTGGGCATTAGGGTGTCTCTTCTTAATTACTGTCATAAATAAAATTCTTTGTGCACATTTGTTTCCTTAGAGTAAAATCCTAGAAGAATTACTGGATCAAAGGATGTCACATTTTCAATGTTTCTGATACCTACTGTAAGTGCCTTACAGAATGTGGAGCCCATTCATTCTCCCAGGGGGCTCCTCTTTCCAGCTATGACTCTCTTACTGGTGCTGCTGCTGCTGCTGCTGCTGCTGCTGCTAAGTCGCTTCAGTCATGTCCGACTCTGTGCAACCCCATAGACAGCACCCCACCAGGCTCCCCCGTCCCTGGGATTCTCCAGGCAAGAACACTGGAGTGGGTTGCCATTTCCTTCTCCAATGCATGAAAGTGAAAAGTGAAAGGGAAGTCGCTCAGTCGTGCCCGACTCTTAGCGACCCCATGGACTGCAGCCCACCAGGCTCCCCCGCCCATGGGATTTTCCAGGCAAGAGTACTGGAGTGGGGTGCCATTGCCTTCTCTGCTTACTGGTACTATCCCTCCCCAAAACTTTTGTCAGTGTAATGTGAAAGTGCTCTATCTTTGCTGTTTAGATTCCTAGTGGGGCTGAAACTATTTCCTTTTGCTCACTGTTGCTTGAAACTTTTGTTACCTGTACCTTATTCAAAATGAGAATAAGGTGACCCTTGAACAGTGTGTCAGTTGTGGCTCTGACCCTCAAAAATCTGAGAATGACTTAGAGTGCATCCACTGGATTCATGGTTCTGCATCTTTGGATCCAACTATCTGCAGATTGTCTGGTATATTAAGTCCCCTACACATGAACGAGTTCCATTCAGAGAGTGCATTTGTAAGTCCAATTTGTTCGTTAAGTTCAACAAAGTTAGCCTAGGTACCCGACTAACACAATTGGCTCTATACTACTACTTTGACGCTTCCTTCTGGCCATTCCAGGGCTTCCCTGGTGGCTCAGTCAGTGAACAATCTGCCTGCAATGCAAGTGGCCCAGTCAGTCCCTGGGTCGAAAAGATCCCCTGGAGAAGGAAATGGCAACCTCTCCTGTATTCTTGCCTGGGAAATCCCATGGACAAAGGAGCCTGGTGGGCTACAGTCCACAGGGTCACAAAGAGTCAGACACAACTTAGTGACTAAACCATCCACATCTGGACATCCTGGGCTGGAAATGAAGATGTACTGTATCTTCATTTGAAGATATGAAATGAAGAAATACTGTACTCTATACAGTGAAAAGTCAAAGTGTTAGTCACTGAGTCGTGTCTGACTCTGCGACCCCATGGACTGTAGCCTTCCAGCCTTCTCAGTCCATGGAATTCTCCAGGCAAGAATACTGGAGTGGGTACCAATTCCCTTCTCTGAGGGATCTTTCTGACCCAGGGGTTGAACCTGGGTCCCTTGCATTGCAGGCAGATTCTTTACCATCTGAGCCACCAGCGAAGCCCACTCTATACAGAACTGTAAAGTACACAAAAGCACAACCACTTGCAGAGGACACACACATGACAACCATGCCAGACACGTGAACTAACTTACGTGACTGGACGTGTGAACCCACGCTCGCATCTTTGGAAGTTCACAATCTGAAGGTTCATGGGAGGGGACTTACTGTACTGTAGGCTATCTGTGGACGTGCACAGCTCAAATCTGCATTTTTCAAGGGTCGTATTTCTGTTTTGAATTTGTTTGAAAGCCTTCTTTATACTTATGTATATTAACCATTTATATGTCACCGTTGTGAGAGTTGTGAAGAATTTTCACATTTAATTTCTCTTTGCTTCTGGCATTACACTGTGATGATTTAAAGCCATTGGGGTCTTTGCGGACATCATACCCCAAAAAAGCCGTTGTTGATTTTTATTGTGTCTCTATTTAGCTCATGCTCTGCTCACAATGGAGCCAAGCAGCTTCATTCAAGACCCTTGGGTGGCAAATCTGTTTCCAGGTGCCACACGCCTCCTCCTATCTCCTGCTGTGAATATAGTAATTGGCCTGCTAATAACAAAACACGGTGTTTTTCGTATGTCAACAGACTATCTTCGAGCACTTCCTGTTCACTGGAAAGAAACTGATGAGATTCCAGGCTGGCAGCGCAGCTCGGTTCCCCTGTACTGAAGCCATACCATAGCCCTGCCCTCAGACTATCTGGGAGAGATGGGCCCTGGGTGCCGGTGCTGAGTCCCAGTCAAGCCCTAGGAAGCACAGCGAGGACTCCAGCCCATTTCCCTGTCTTTCAGGGGACGACCAGTTCACAGCTGAAAAGTGCTTAGTGCAGAGATTCGCATCTTTAATGGGCAGTATAAACATTTGGCTAATTAGCAATCCCATCGAAAATGGTCCTCTAATTCTCGAGTTCACTCCCCTGCCCTATTCTTTCTTTTGACTCCGTCTATGCCAGCAGGCTGTTAACGAGCTCATCTCCAAAATGGGATTTCAATTAGATTTCCAAAGCCATTGAAAAGGAGGGGAGAACTTACCCTGCTTTCATTAAAATACTTTTCTTTCAAAGCTAGGCTTTTCCAAAACAGAAGGACGTGGTCATTTTCTGTGATGATTTTTAAGGCATCAGGTGCTAATAATGAAACTGAAAATGAAAGATGAAGTAGAAGACAGTTAGTGGCTATACACGTGAGTCTCTGCTTTCTTGTCCATCAAAAGTTGATGAAATAACACTAACCCTAAAGGAATTAGTTAAGGAAGAAAAAAAAAAACACATATATCCACTTAGTATAGAGCCTAGCACATTCTAAACACTCTTTAACTGACATCTTTGTTGTTATAATGTCTTTAGCCAAGAAATTTGGATGGTGTCTAATTTAGTAGCCCTTAGACCAAAAGATGGTCGAAAACAAATGGGGATGGGGTGAGGCTGGACTAGTTCAAAGCCTGCCAGCACTTCTGCTTTGGTTCCAGTCTGCTTTCCTGACCCAAATTCCAGAGGGGCTCAGTGAGGGCCTAGAAAGCTCAGCCCGAAGACAGAGCTCCGGAATGACCACAAAGTATGTTGCAGGCCCACAGTCCACACTGCCAGCCTCCAATACTGTCACTCCTGATGTCGTCTGCTGCTGTCCAAATAACTGCGCTTACTACCTGCTCTGTGAACTTGAACCTGACCTGAGCCAGCCTAGGGCTGGAAGCAAATCACCCTCTAAGGTATTACCCAACTTCTGGTCTCTGTCCATTTCTATCTGATATTGCCCTAGGAACCACGATGACTTCAGTCCAGGTACACAGATGCAATGTTTGGCTTTAAGGGGCAAAGAGTCAGTTTCATTTCCTAACTCTCTTGAAAATGTCAAAACCAGCTAGGGGAAGGGAGATCACAGGGGACAGAGAATACAGAAAACGACAGCCACTATCCTGCCTACGGTGCCCCTACCACCACCTGCAGCCCAGAGCCCGGGACCCCTGTACAGCTCTGCCCCAGCCAGGATATGCAGGGTCATCTTTGCACTTCCTGGGCAAGTCCTGATGGAAATCCCATGTCTTCAAAAAAATAAAAGAGAAAAAAAAAAAAGAAACGCCACACCTCGAGAAGTCCTAGCAGCAATGGGGTGCCCTGCTGTGTGAGAAGGCCTCTAATCTCTCGCCAGTTTACCCGTGGTAATTTTGATACTGGAGTCTTTGCTCATGTTCCCCAGCTGGACAATGATGTGATATTTCCCTCCAGGCTCCAACTTGTTCAGCGTGTATTCCACGGTACTGTTGCGGGATTTCACTTTGTAGCTCCTCTCACTCTTTCTTATTAGATCTTTAACTGCAATTGCATATAACTGGGACAAGAAAAAGACATCTTAATGGTAATCAGAAACCTGGCCTTTTCTACTCTTTGAAGTTCAGTGGCGGCCATGCGACAGAAGTATGTCAGTGGCTGTGACCCCCCAAAATAATATTCTGGGTCACAACATCTGACTCTGTTCTTTGGAAAGCCTCTGGGGTGGTCAGGTCCAACTTTACAACAAGTATTCATGCACAGAACTGTGCACAGAATTATCAGTATGATCCCAAAAAACCACCCAGCCCTGGGATGGCAGGGAGGGCGAGGGGATGGAGGTCAAAGCAGCCTGGGAAAGTGAAAGTGGGAGATGTTTCTAGAATAAATGACTCTTCTTTTAGGGTCAGCTGTTTAGTTGCCAAGTTGTATCAGATTCTTGCAACCCCAAGAACTGCAGCATGTCAGGATCCTCTGTCCATGGGATTTCCCAGGCAAGAATCCTGGAGTGAGTTGCCATTTCCTTCTCTAGGGGATCTTCCAAACCCAGGGATGAAACTCGTGCCTTCTGCACTGGCCAATGGATTCTTTACCACTGAGCTACCAGGGAGCCTTCTCTTAGGGCTGCTGCTGCTATTGCTAAGTCGCTTCAGTTGTGTCCGACCCTGTGCAACCCCAAAGACAGCAGCCCACCAGGCTCCCCCATCCCTGGGATTCTCCAGGCAAGAACACTGGAGTGGGTTGCCATTTCCTTCTCCAATGCAGGAAACTGAAAAGTGAAAGTGAAGTCGCTCAGTCGTGTCCGACTCTTAGCGACCCCATGGACTGCAGCCCACCAGGGATCCCACCATCCATGGGATTTTCCAGGCAAGAGTACTGGAGTGGGGTGCCATTGCCTTCTCCATCTCTTGGGGCAGAGGCCAGCAAACTTTTTTAATAAAGGTTCAGATAGTAAATATCTTAGGCCTTGAAGGTTAGATGGTATGTACCACAATTACTCAGCTCTCTTGTTTGTAGCATAAAAGTAGCCATAGATAACATGTAAACAAATGGGTATAACTTGGTTCTAATAAAACTTTATTTAGAAAAATAGGCAGTGGGCTAGATTTAACCTGCAGGCCAACTGTTGGCGAAGGCAGAGAAAAGGAGGAACAAACCAATACAGCAGCCAGGACGTGACAGCAAAGAGGAGATACCTATGAGGATCCTGTCTTTGGCGGAAATGAGGGGGGACCTCCTGCTGAGCTACACGCACCAGGCCTAGGTTTCCTGCCCCATTACAGGACCCCCCTGCCCCCAAACCAAACCACGTCCAGAATAAGCAAGGTCGCCAGCACGCCTGGCCTGCTCACCAGGTCCTGGTCCGGAGAATCGTACGGGGATTCCCACTTGATGACAGCAGAGGTTTTGCCCATATGGACCACGTGCAGGTGACGGGGAGGAAGCCGGCTATCCGGGATCATCCTCACCACGACATAGTCAGAGGATGGCCCCTGGTAAGGCACCACCACCCGGACCTGAAACAAACACCACGCGAACTCACGCAGTGGTCAGCAAACTATTTTTACCCCAACAAGACAATGACACAGGTGCACAGTTAAAATTCAAGGCATACAAAAAGATGCAGGGTAACCACCTACCCCAGATCTCTCGTCCATTTCCCACAGGCAGTACTAGTAATGATTTTACATGCTTCCTTCCAGAAATGCCCAATGCAGATATAAGCACAGATACACAGGGATGGGAGGTGTGTGTGCAGACACATACATAAATACATGCGTGTGCTTATGCATGTGTGTGCATGTGTAACTTATTGTCCTTAACTTATTTACACAAATGGAAAACCATTACACACATAATCATGCTCTTTGGTTCCTTTACTTAATAATACAGCTTGGGAATTTTTCCAAATCAGTACATTTAGTTTGTTGTATTTGTGTTGGATGACTGCCCTGTATTCCATCTCAAAGATAAGCTGTAATACTTTTAACCAGTCTTCTCCTGATAGATGTTTGTTTCAAATCTTTTGTTTTCACAAGTAATAGTAGTCCAAACATGATTTTCCGTATACCTTGGTACACATGTAAAAGCATGGCCAAATTCCTAGAAGTGGAATCTGATACAAGCTTTATCTATTCCTGAGACCCATTTACCAAGTTCTCAGTCCTGCACAAGGGAGCTGCAGATGGTTAAGTGGCCGTTCATTCTGTGCTTCAAGTAAAAACCTGATGCTTGTGGAGAACTATCCTCTCATCTCTCTCCTTCCCTCCTCCCACCCCCTCACACTGAACACACACACACACACACACACACACACACACACACACACACACACACGGATCCTGGAATCCGCATCTCCAGCTCCCCAGGTCCTAAGTCTGAGCCTGGAGCCCAGCAATTAAGACATCCTCAAAAAATAAAACATTACTCTGTGCTCCTGGCATTAGGAAACTTACCAGAAACAAATATTGCTCATCCCCACTGACAAGGACTGTTCTGTTGTGCTGCGAAGTAGTCAAGCTCTTGGGATTGCGATAGAGGTCAAGAAAGGACGTGGCATAGAAGATACCGTAAACCTGGTAAAAGGAGAGATCAGAAAAGGGCACCAGTTCAACGGCCGGTGACCTCACTCCCATGAAAGCCCTGATTTAAGACCCTGGGAACCGCTCCACATGAGCGCACAAAGAAGTCTTAACTCGGCATCTATTTCATCAGCGTTTACAGAGAAGGCACCCTGGGCCAGGCAGCGGCTTCCCACCTACGAAGATAAACAAGACGTGGTCTCTGTCCTCAGAGCTCGCTTTCTTGAGTAAAGCCAGGCAAAGAAGAAAAACAGATTTATAAATAACAAGTTGTAAATACGAAACTCCTGGAAGCTATTCTAGAAGACTGCATGATAAGCTGAGGAAAAGAGGGGATGACCAAAAGTGGGGACACTCTTCTAGTGCAACAGGGGTAGCGAGTGTGCAAGCTGGTGGACAGAGCGTGTGGCGGGAGGGGGGACACTGCCGGCTGCCCAGCAGGTCCCTATCTTCCCCTCCTCCCGCAGTAGAATCCTGGTTCTTAGTGAGGGTTGCTACCTGGAAACAAGCCCGCATCCCACCTCCCTCCTCCAGGCAGGAGAGGCCAAGTGACAGGGATGCTCAACAAGATGCCAGCAGACATCCTGGGCGGGACCTCAGTGGGGGTTCATGGAAATGCAGGGAGAGCACTTCTTCCCCCCTCCCGCTGCATGGAGTACACACAGTGATGTGGTCCAGTCCAAGCCCTAGACTGCAAGGTGATGCCACAGGCAAGGGTGGCAGGGGACTGGCTGTTGTTATCGTTCAGTCATTAAGTTGTGTTCAACTCTTTGCAACCCTATGGGCTGCAGCACGCCAGGCTTCCCTGTCCTTCACCATCTCCTGGAGTTTGCTCAAACTCATGTCCATTGAGTCAGTGATGCCACCCAACCATCTCATTCTCTGTCGCCCCCCTTCTTCTTTTGCCCTCAATCTTCCCCTCAATCTTTTCCAATGAGTCAGCTCTTTGCATCAGGTGGCCAAAGTACTGGAGCTTCAGCATCAGTCCTTCTAAGGAATATTCAGGGTTAATTTGCTTTAGGATCGACTGGTTTCATCTCCTTGCTGTCCAAAGGACTCTCAAGAGTCTTCTCTGGCACCACAGTTTGAAAGCATCAATTCTTCAGTGCTCAGCCTTCTTTCTGGTCCAACTCTCACATCCATATAAGAAAAACCACAGCTTTGACTATACAGACCTTTGTCAGTAGGGCCTGGGAAATGGATCAAACCATGCTGCTGATATAGAAGCCCTGGATGGCTGAACTCCAAACTTTGAACAACTCATAATTAGGAGGGAAATAAACTGTTGAGAGCCACTCCTGTTCTATGCAGCCATTCTTAACCCTAAGTGATATACATGGAGTTTAAAGCAGGAAGTGGGAGTCTGATGGCCCTTGTAGTGGGAAAAGTGAAGGCTGGGAGTGTTTATAACAGGGTAAGTGTGAGGAAGCTTTCTTTGTAAGGTAGAGACAGAGGGCATTTCCTCCACGAGCATATAAGCAGGCAAGACAGGGGACTTGAAAACCGTACAGGTCTGGAGAAGCCCTGGGGGTGCAGGAAACCCATCAGGGATTCTCATGTCCCAGATAAACAAATAGGAATGGAGCAGGAATAGGGGAATGAGTGAGCTCAGATGGGACAGCAGAGGGGGACCCAGGGTGCAGGCAGGTCTGACCCTGGAGAGGATGGTCCTGGGGCCAACACGTGATGGGGGCTCCAGCCAAGGGCCAGGAAAGGGGACCCCAGAGCCCAGGGAGCCAGGGTGTAAGAAGGCCACACTTGACAGTGATGGGAACAGCTCTTGTTGGGAGACAACAACTCTCGGTGAGACTCCAGCATCCAGAGTGAGCTGGAGACACGTGGGAACTGAGAGCTTCGTTCAGGGCACTCCATGGGCCCCTGACCCTCGGAAGGCTACCATGAGTGCAAGCAGACTCTCAACATGGAGGAGGCTCCTTCTCCAAGTTCACATGTGATAAGACACCAAAATCAAGTCGCAGACCAGTGCTCTATACACAACGCCCCACTCTGCAGATGGCTGGGTGTGATGGGTAGGCAGGCCTGAGCTGGGCACATAAACCAGACAGAGGCCCCTCTCTGAGGAGAGTCCGGTTCCAGGTAAAACGGAGCCCTGGGCCTGGCTCTGGGCATCTCATCCCTGTCCCTGCCTCAGAGTGAGGTTCAAGAGCGACAGAAGCGCCCAGGCTGTTACTCCAGCCGGACCTGAGCTCTAACTCAGTCTGCTGCTTACTAACCCTTGACTGCGGCCGGTGACCTCACCCCTCCGAGCCGTGGTCTCCTCACTGGTAGAGCAGAAACATTTACCCCACAGAGCTGACAAAAGTAGGAAGTAGGAGATTGCGGGTGGAGGGTGGGCATCATGCCTGGCACACAGTAGGTGCTCAACAACTCTCACCTCCCTTCCTTCTTCACGGCTGAGCTCACAGACAATTCCTGGCAAACCCTGGTTCTTTCCCCATGAACCAGTGCTGCCCGCATTGCACACTGGATGTGCCCTCAGAAGACAAAGGCCAATTCCTCCTCACCGGCCACTGAGGATTCTTACAGATTTAGTCCCACACGCTTTTCCATTTGGAAAACTCAAAAAATGACCCTTCCCTTCAAGATCTTATCAACTAGTTAGGGAGATGAGAGTAGACAGAAGATATCAAATCAGATTCGCAGGGTCTGATGAAACAGGCTGCATGGCACCAACTCTAAGGATTCAGTTCTTAAGGGAAGGAGACTGAGTAGAAGAGCTAGGATTTGACTGCACAGCAGGCGGGGGAAGGATTCCAGGCAAGACAGAGCAGAAGCCATGGGGCAGAGGCAGGAGGCGGATGAAAACAGCCCTGGGAAGGTGTGCCTAAAAGCAAAGGAAGGTGCGTACTGGGGAGGGTGGGAAGGCAAAACCAGACTCAAAAAGAAGCATGGATCTAATCCCAGTGCATCAAATGCATCAAAATAAATAAATAAAAGAAACAAAAAGACCCAAGTACAAGTGCATTGGGGGCCCTGGAATTAATAGGGAGGCATGTCGTGGGGGGGCGGGGTGCCTGAGAAGGCAACCTGTGGGTGGGGGATCCCCCAGGTGGGGAGGGGCGAGAGGAACCTGGGCATGGTCCTCAGGTGTGATAATCATTGTCAAGGTAACTGACTTCTCACCCATTCCCAGGTAAGACCCCCCCCCGCCACAGTGCCTGATCAGGAATGTGACCCCTCTTCATACTCGGCTTAAACAGGGGTTCTTTCATCTTAGATGCCAGGCCAGGTTGTAGAAAGGGATGTCAGGTGCCTCTGGGAGGCAATCCAGAGCTGACCAAGAGGGTAGCGTGTGTTTGGGATAAGGAAACAAAGCAGCGGTGGGGGAAGCCCTAGGGGTGGCTGCTGGTCTAGTGCCAGGGGAGGGTCCATCCTCAGTCTGCAGAGGTCATCCAGGCTGACTTACCACATTCCTGGGGCCAGTCCAGGTGCATTCCACTGCCGTCTGATTGATGGCCTTGGCTTTGAGGCTCGGGGCGGGTGGCCGGACACCTTTGGTTGTGACACGCTTGAATGCCAGAGGACTGTCCCCCAAGTCGGTCTTGGCCCAGGCAGAAATCTCATAGGGCGTATGAGCTGTCAAGTTGCCAACTGGGGAAACAGGGACAAAGGGTTGGAGCAGTGGTCTTTATATGCACACTCAATTTTTAAAATAACAAATTTTCTTCTTTTGCACATGTCTTTATATGTACACCTTATTTTTTTACATTTTTTTTCCCTTTTTATCTTTTGACTATGCCATACGGCATGTAGGATCTTAGCTCCTCAACCAGGGATCGAACTCTCACCCGCTGTGTTAGCAGCATTGAATCTTAACCTCTGGACCACCAGGGAAATCCACCTAGTTTTTCAATGTAACCTCTCCATTTAAGTGAGTCTCTCATGTTGTAGGAAGTTTATTATTTTACGAATTCACTCTGCATGCTTTATTAATGAAAACTGCAAATAACTCAGTGCATGGGCATGGAAAAATTCCTTTAAAGCCGACCGTATGTGGATATCAAGTGGTACGATCCTTGTGGAGAGCCATTTGGCCTTGTGAGGGTCTTGAAATCCTTCATAACTTTCAATCCAGGTACAAGAGAAGGATCCAAAAATTTGTGCAACCAGGATGTCTGTCACCGTATTTGTTTCAGCAGGAAAGAGTGTAATCATCTGATCGCCCAGCAACAAGGCAACAGTAAGGGGCATCCATGAAATTCACGTGCATTCCATGAACTGTTACACAGCCGCTATAAGTTGTTCCCAAGAATACACAGTGCGACTAGAAAATTCTGTGATTTAGGGTCAGTAAAAAAGGCAGGAGGTAAAAGTATATGCAGTATATATAAAGAAGTCAATGAGGAGGAAAAATACGAAGTTAGAAGATACTCAAAATTATTAATAAAAGTGGTTTCCCTAGGAAGTGAAATTATAGGAATTCAAAAATTTCATTATACATTTTTTTGTTTTCTAAATTTTCTGTAATAAAGATGTGCCCCTTTCTAAGTCGGGAAAATGTCATCAGAAACTAAAAGAGCAGTGAGCCATAAGAAGGATATACTTAATGGGAATTTAACACTGTAAATGTAACGTTGTAAATCATTGTTATCATTGTAAATCAACTATATTTCAGTAGAAATAAATATCAAGTAGAAAAAAAAAAGAAGGATATGCTAAGAGGACAGCCTTTGGAGTCAAGAGGACTTGGTCAGTCAAAGCCTGACTCTATGCCTCATGGTTGCAGAAGCCAAGAATGAAGTACTCAGACTCTCCAAGTCCATATCCTTGTTGGTAAGATGTAGAATAACAGCACTTACGGTGGCTGGCTGCTGCAGGGAATAAAAAAGAAAATGCTCGTCAACAAGTGCTTTGCATGACCCCTGGCAAGAAGCAGGCCTTTGTGGGTCTCAGGCAATGGCTCGTAGGACGTTTGTCCCCGACTCTGCCCGTTTCTCTTGGTGTGATGTGGGGGCAATGAGACCGCAGCCTTCAGAGTTAAGAGATGTGGCTTCCAATCCTGGCTCTGCTGCCTTCTGAGGGAACCACTCGATCCCTGAACCTTATGTCCTGATCCATAAAATGAGGATATCCCGCAGCATCATTTTTGAAGTGTTAGGTAAAAAAACACACACAGAGTGCCTGCCAGGTAAATGCTTGCACAAGCTAAGTGCCCAATGATAGCTTTACTCTTGCATAACCTCCTTGGGCAACCTATGTATGTGTATACATATATTATAGAATACTTGTTAGGATTGGAAGCACTTTGCAAACAGGTTAGAAGGGAAAAGAAGCTCTCAGGTCCTTCTCTACATTCACATGCAGCCTTGGCCATTGAAAGTTCTGTCTTAGAAGCAATTAAAATCCTTTCTTTAGCCTATTTTCAGATATGAGGACTTTGAGACTCACTATTTGCACAGATCCAAGAGGAACTGGAACCCCTTCTTCTCTCAGTCTGTTGGCCCATTTGTTCAACAAATATTTACAAAATGCCAATTATGCAGCAGCCCTACACCACCTTGTATTAATATCAGCAAAAGAGGAGCAAACCAGGGGAGTAAATAGAGAGGCAACTAATCCCGAGAATTCTCTCTTTGGGGAGGGAAAACATCAACTATAAAAGGTTAATCTGGCTTCTTTCCAGCGTTTCATCCTTTTTAAGCCTCCAACTTCCCTGAAGAGCCATCAGATTAGAAGGGGGATTTGGGGAACCACCCAGTGGATTCCTCACCTGGGCTCAGGAGCCACTGACAGGATCCTCCATGGACAACACAGCCCCACTCAGAACGGCTGCAGAGAAGACCCCTCGCCTTTCCCGGCCCCCCACACGAGCTCTACTGCCAGGAAAGCCTCAGTCTAGCCTTCCTCCTTCCTGCTTACACACCGACTAGCTCCAGGACACTACCTTTCTGCGACAAGACGGTCCCTCGGAAGTTCAGCGTTCTCTTCTCCTGTCTGTGGGTGTCAAATGACCAGAAGAGGTTTACCACATAGCCATTCACCTGCCAAGAATCAAGAGCATGTTACATGGGCAGTGCTCACGCACAGACTTCACCAGACATGAAAGGCAGAACTTTTCTGCTGTTCCCTGGGTATCTCCCTTCTTATAAAGAAAGGGCTGGTCCTTTGGATCCTTAGACCAGTTCTATTTGTGCTAACACTGAACAGTCATACTCCTCGCTACTTCTAAAAATGAATGTGAAACAATTTATAATATAAAATATAGACTCTATTGTGTATTAACATGTGTATATATATATACACACACACACACACATATATACACATATATAGGGTCTTCCCTATAGCTCAAACAGTAAAGAATCTGCCTGCAATGCAGGAGACCTGGGTTCGATCCCTGGGTCAGGAAAGTCCTCTGGAGAAGGGAATGGCAATCCACTCCAGTATTCTTGCCTGGAGTATCCCATGGACAGGGGAGCCTGGTGGGCTACAGTCCATGAGATAGCAAAGAGTTGGACATGATGAGCAACTAACAACTAACATACACATATATATATATGCAATCTAGAAAAATGTTACTGATGAACCTATTTGCAGGATGGGAACAGGGACGCAGACATGGAGAATGAGCTTGTGGATACAGGGGCAGAAGGAGAGGACGGGCCAAACATATGCGCAGTACAACGTGTACAACAGAAAGCCAGTGGGAAGCTGCCGTACAGCACAGAGAGATTACCTCGGTGCTCTGCAATGACCTAGAGGGGTGGGATGGAAGGAGGGAGGCTCAAGAGAGAGAGGATATATGTACACATATAATTGATTCAAGTTACTGTACAGCAGAAACTAACACAATTATACTCCAATTTTAAAATATTTTTAAATAGATTCAATGAAACAAAAAAAAATTAATACAAAATAAAAGGACAAGAATCAACTAAAAAGGAAGAAAGAAGAAAATCTGAAAAGGTAATTAGGTTACAGTAATTAAGGATCCATCTTGGCTCAGATGGGCGTCCCTGGTGGCTGAGCAGTAAAGAATCAACCTGCCGTGCAGGAGCTGCAGGAGATGTGGGTTCGATCCCTGGGTCAGGAAGATCTCCTAGAGAAGGGCATAGCAACCCACCCCAGTATTCTTGCCAGGAGAATCCCATAGACAAAAGAGCCTGGCAGGCTATATAGTCCATAGGATCGAAAAGAGTCAGACACAGCTGAAGCAACTTAGCGCACACACACGCATGCATAACTCAGGTAGTCCTTGCAGTCAAGGCCAAGAGGTCACAACAAAGGTGGCTTGGTCAGATCTCATGGGCTTCTCCAGGCAAGAATACTGAAGTGGGTTGCCATTCTCTTTTCCAGGGGATCTTCCTGACCCAGAATCGAATCCAGGTCTCCCACATTGCAGGCAGATTCTTTACCGTCTGAGCCACCAGGAAAGCCCCCACTGTCTAACAGAAGCAAATATATCCATGAGTCAGGAAAGACTACCTCTTCTGAGTCCTGAGCTCACAGAAAGATTTGACCTAAAAGTCTTTAAAAATATTAGACAATGACCCAAATTAAAATGTGTTCAAGACCAAAGACTAGAGAGACAGGGTCCACGCAAGGCCATTTCTGGCATCAGCGGTCCCAGAAGCCAAGAGCATTGAGACCACACTGTAGCTCAGTCGATGGCACGAGGACTCTGCAGGCCTTTGGTCCCACCACAACTTCACAGACTGGAACAGATGTGAGGAAAAACAAAGAGGAAAAACACCATGGAAGGTGAACGGTAACTTGAGAAACTAGGGGACACAGACGACTATGGGGAAGGTGGCCACGCTGATGGACCAAGCGGAGGGGATGAAGGTGCTGGAAGGGGAAGGACGCTGGGTGCACACTGGTGGATATGTGTCCGAGGTATCTGACTCTTCCCTAAGACCCTCTTCCACTGAGGGAACCTCTGCATTAGCGTTCAGCAACCAGGAAATCCAATAAAGCTGAAAATTACAGGGCAAACATATTCTGTTAACACCAACTCTTTATTTGCACTGTAGCTGTGAACCATTTAATTATATGGTTAAAAAGAAAAAAAAGGCACCAGGCTGAGGCGGAATAATTACATGGGAAGACTCCAGTTGTTCTTCATGGGGGAAGGAGCCAACCTAGGTGTGGTATTTTAGCTTCGCTGGAACAAGTCATTCTTTTCTCTTAATCTTCCTGTCCTCTGCTCTATCGGTTCCCACGCAAAATAGAGCCCCACCTGACTGCTGGTTTGAAATGTCCACGTTACCTTGATGTCCGTGTCCATGGAGAGGGTAAAGCTTAGAAAATTTTCACCATAGCTGTCAATGCGGATGTCTGGTGGTGGGATCACTGAGAACAAAAAAGGGATTCAAAGGGAGAAACCATGTGATGAAAAGTGAAGAAGGCAGAACTTCACAGTTTTCAACTCAAGGGACAAAGCGATCTTTCAGCTGGGAAAGAAAAGGCTTTGCTTTGGCAGTTCTGACTCTTCTAATGCTTTTACCACTGTTGTCCTGAGGCTGGGGCTGGATCCACAGTTGCCTGGTGAACACAGAACTATCTCGGCTGGGTCAGCTATCCTGGCAATTAGGTGGAGCAGAAAAGTTCCATTATGTAAATGCCCCGAGTCAGCCCAGCTTCAGCCTGGTTCTGCAACGTCTGGGGGTCACACTGGGAACCACCTTTACTGGTACCAGTGAAGTCCCAGTGGCCTCAGGTCCTTTTTGAAGGTTGACAGCATGCTAAATCTTAAGTCCTAACTTGTAGACGTATGTGGGACGAAATGGAAAGAATCTGGGCCCTGGAATTCAAATTCCTGTTGAGACACTTAGAAACCGTGTGCCCTGGGGCGAGTTACCTGTCCTTGCTAAACCTAGAGATACCATCTGTACTTGACAGAGATGGCAAAATTCAGTAAAATAATATGTGTCTTGATACTCAAAGTTCCCTTTCTCGTTTTCCGGTAAAGTCCCACCCACGACAGATTAAAGACCTGATGAGATACTGGCATCCTCATAAAGAACAGAGCTTGGGACGTCCCTGGTGGTCCAGTGGTTAAGAATCTCCCTTGCAATGCAGGGGATGTGGGTTCAATCCTGGTCGGGGAACTAAGACTCCACATGCCACGGAGCAACTAAACCACACACTACAAGTATGGAATCTGTGCGCCCCAAAAGAATATCCTGTATGCCACAATTAAGACTCCATGCTGCCTAATTAATTAATTTAATTAAAAAAAAAATACCAGAGCTCAGCCTGGGAGCTAAGGGGGCAGGGAAAGGGTAGCAGAGAGAAAAGGATTCCTCTTGGCTCAAGTGAATAGCACCATGCTGGTCATTTTGAATGTCTACCCCCCAGAAACCCAACAGTGTCCCACAGGTGTTAAGCTAAGAGGGCTTGATGGGGTCAGCTTCATCAGAATATAATATTCAAATGGTTTAGATTCTCAGCACATATGCCTTTTATATTAGCAAGGCAAGAAAGACCCAAAGGAGTAGCTAAGACTTGGTGGCAAAGAGATGGTTCAAACATTACAGGAGTCTCTCTAGATGTTCAATAAAAGTGGGCTTGAAGAAAACACAGCATGCAGAGAAGAAAGGGTATTAGGAGTTGCAGGCAGCCAGCTCAGAGCAAAATAGTTCAGGTGCTGCTATAAACTTGACCTGGGTTATAATCATAGTGGTGGGAGTTACAGCACAATCCTCGCCAAGTCCCAGTGTCCTCAGCTACCAAATGAGCGTAAGAATACTCACAGAGTTGATAAGGATTCGGAGAGATAAATTCCTATAAAAACAACCTGCAAGGTGCTTGGTGCAGTGCTCAAAATATCGCGGCTGTTGTTACCATTAACCCACTGTGTCCACTCTGACGGTGGTCATTCTGGGTGATGCTCCTGCTGTTTCAAATCCCATCTTCTTACATTACTAGGACCCGAGGTCACAGACAGATCATAACACACGCTTTTTGACTCTGCACACAGTTGCCTTCTAACCAATACACGTATGACGAGTTGAGGTTCATCCTAAAAATCACTGTTGTTGCTGTTTAATCGCTAAGTCATGTCCAACTCTTTGCGACCCCATGGACTTGTAGCCCCCCAGGCTCCTCTATCCATGGGATTTCCCAGGCAAGAATACTGGAGTGGATTGCTATTTCCTTCTCCAGGAGATCTTCCCGACCCTGGGATCGAACCCAGGTCTCCTGAGAGAAGCAACCAACCCCCAACTACTGAGATTTTCAAATGCAGGTGTGAACTGCGATGAAGAATTCAAGATGCTACCTGTTTTTCTGATGACTTTCCAATGTCCCTCCTTTTCAGTAGGTATGGTCAGTATGTTCTGACTGATTGTAGAGGAAAATACCACCACAATCAAAACTCTAGGGGAGGAGCTTCTTTGGTGGCTCAGTGGTAAACAATCTACCTGCCAATGCAGGAGAACAGGGGTTCGATCCCTGGTCTAGGAAGATCCCACATGCTGCAGAACAACTAAGCCACAGCTATTGAGCCTGTGCTCAAGAGCCCATGAGCTGCAACAACGGAAGCCCACGTACCCTAGAGCCCATTCTCTGCAACAAGAAGCTATTGCAATGAGAAGCCCAAGCACAGCTCTATAGAGTAGTCTTTGCTTGCTGCAACCAGAGAAAAACCCTTGCACCAACAAAGACCCAGCACAGCCAAAAATCACTAAAAAAAAAAAAAGAAAACAAAACACAACTCTAAGGAAGTGTGAACTCAGCACACATTTTCCAACATGTACAATCCCCCTGCTTCACGGACTGGCTGGCTTCATGAAGTTCAGCTTGGCCCCTGCACTGATCTGAACCACCCCATGTTTTTTAAAGGCAACCAGACAGTGACTCTTCAAGACCCAGAACCTATTTCTCACAGACTCAGGTTAAAGCAAAATCCCCTGATCACATTCCTGGTGGCATTTCCAGCTTTTGTACCCGCCCGCCAATCCAGAAACAAAGTGCCAAGGCTAAGATCAGGAAGATGAGCTGGTGCGTCTCCCACTGAGCACCAGAGCCTTCCGTTCACTTGCTTCAGTTCACTCACTCATCCGTGACTTCATCGGCTCCTACTCCACACCGAGGATGGGGTGGCGGCACATGTGAGGCACGCGTGCCAAGTGAGGAGCCCCGCCCAGGAGGCAGGCCCTGCAGTGGTTCAGGGCTCAGGTTCTGGAGTCAGCAGATCAGGTTCCAACCCCAGCTCTATGTGCAAATGACACAATCTTTCCATTCCCTTATCTGTCCTTGTAGTTGTTCTGAGGGCTCAATGAGATAAGCTGGTATATGCAGAGCAGCCAGCATGACAGCCTTCCAGGTCCATGACTTTGATCAGCTCTAGCGACAGAAAAACAGAAACTGCCACCTACGTGTTGTTGTTGGCTTCCCCAGGGCAGTAACGAGTGTAGGCATGGCACTCTCTTACAAGAGAGCATATGGGGTACTCTCTTACCCCACAGACGACATGGACAAGACCATCTTTTATCTTGGCTGAGAAAGGAGGACTCCTTATGTCATGGATACTCCGCAGAGAAGCAGAGCCAGGCGTGGCGGCCTTCAGAAATCCACCTGTATGCTTTTGCTACAACAGATGCCCAGTTCTATATAGGAGGACGGAGAAGGCAATGGCACCCCACTCCAGTACTCTTGCTTGGAAAATCCCATGGACAGAGGAGCCTGTTAGGCTGCAATCCATGAGGTCACTAAGAGTCGGACATGACTGAGCGACTTCACTTTCACTTTCCACTTTCATGCATTGGAGAAGGAAATGGCAACCCACTCCAGTGTTCTTGCCTGGAGAATCCCAGGGACGGGGGAGCCTGGTGGGCTGCCATCTATGGGGTTGCACAGAGTCGGACACGACTGAAGTGACTTAGCATAACATAGCATATAGGAGGAGGAATGATCAACGGTCCCCCCAAAAAGACTTCATGTCTAAAGCATAGCAGAGACACCCAGAGAAGTTCACCTGTTGTGGGGAGGGAGGTTGTGTGAACTATTCTGATCTATGAGTCTTCATCTGCCAGTCACACAGAGTTTTTTCTAAGGGTTTCTAGCTTCTCTAAATCTGCAAATGCTGGAACCATTTACCTTGTCCTTTTATGGTGGTAATGGATTTAGAATCGCTCCAATTTCCTATTCCACGACTGGTCACCGCAGCCACCTTTCAAATCAGAGTGTGAATTAGTATGAAATAAAGGCAACATGCCACACAGCGAGAATCCCAAGTGGGCAAAAGGGGTGAGGCTTTGGCAATATGGGTGGAAGAAATACACACAGAGGGATGCAAGATAGTCTGAGGCGCCTGCAAGGGAAATAAGACGGGGAAAGAGAGCACAGGAGGGAACCTGCGGAAAGGGAATTGGGACAAAGCTGAATTTATGACATTTCTGTTGATTGACAGGTGTCAAAGTTTTTGTGAAGGGCAGGGGTGTGAGAGGGAGTGTGTGCATGCGTGCATGTGTATGTCCACATATATGCATAACCATACACAGGTAGGAGACTCTCAGTGTAAGGGAGCTTGCGAATGCACTCAATGGTCTCCAAACATGTTTTGCACCAACTCTCTTTTCTACTGAAGATGTTGACAATCTATTTCATAAGAACTCCAGAAGATCATTTCATAAATGCCACTTATCACAGCTCTGTCTCTCCCTGCAGCTAAAGATAAGCAGAAAAGAGGTGGGTGCAAAAGAAATTGGAACTGGAACGCTAGCAGAATATCTGGGTTAATAGCAGGGAGAACTGCATTAATAATCAATTCTCAGCTGTTTGAGTGAAGGCTGATTTGAGGCCTTGATTTGAGAGACTAAAAGAAAACATGAGGTCCCAGAGCAAGGGGCGGGGTATTGAGCAGACCACTAGTCAGCACCTTGTCAAAGAAGGCATGGAGTTCTCATGAAAGTACAACCATCTCCCCATGTTCCCAGGCCACCCAGCCAGATGGCTGAAACGTGTGCGGACACTCACTCTGACCATGTACTGAGTGTTGACCAGTAGGTTCCTTATTTCTGTAAAGTTGGTAAGAGCTCTCTGGGAGGCCCACATCTTGGAACCACTCCTGCTGTATTCTACCTGAAGAGAGAGAAAGAGAAAAATAAAAATAAAAATACTATACCATGAACAGGTACCAAAGGTCTGGGCATCGTAACACCTTACAAAAAGGCAGGAGGAGAGAGGGGAAGGTGGGATGCAAAGTGTCCCAGCGGATGGATGATTATAAGGGGAGTCCGCATCACACAGAACATGATTCTGCTCCAGGAGACCCGGCCATCTCCCATGCTCACCCACAAGCACTGCCCACTCCTGGGAGGAACTTACGATGTACTCCCGAATGAGGCCATGGGTATGGATGGGAGGGGCCCAGTGGCACATGATCACTCCTTCCACTTCCCTGTGGAGCGACAGCTGGAGGTTCTGAGGGGCGTCTGGCACTGGAAAAAGAAGCCACATGGGATTAAAATCCATCTGCATCTTTGTCAACTGGAGGAACTTCCCTGAGCTTAAAACACACACGAGAAAGCATCCAGGGCCAGCAGGGGACCTGTGCACCAGAGAGGGATGTTAGCTTGGTCTTCCCACTGATGGAACATCTTTCCTCCCTGCTGTCCACCCGTCAGACCAACAATGGTTCAGAGAGTCTGACATAGGCTGGGGGCTCCTAAGGGCTGCAGAACGGAATCACCTGGGTAGGTTAAGTCAGCACTGGCCCGGGGCTTCCAGGCTGAGATTTTGATTCTCACAGGTAGCTGCCCTGAACTCTCATATTTACATATATGTGCATGGGTGCTAAGTTGCTTTAGTTGTGTCTGACTCTTTGCGACCCTATGGATTGTAGCTGCTGTCCATGGGATACTCCATGCACGAGGACTGGAGTGGGTTGCCATGCCCTACTCCAGGGGATCTTTCCGACCCAGGGACTGAAGCCACATCTCTTATGTCTCCTGTATTGGCAGGAGGGTTCTTTACCACTAGTGCCACCTGGGAAGTTCATTTATATGTGTGTGTGTGTGTGTGTATATACACACACACACACACATATAGAGATACACATATATACATATATATTTTATATGTATATACACACACATATACATGTATTTCTTAGATTCTTTTCCTCTATAGATTATTACATTATATGAAGTATAGTTCCCTGTACTATGCAGTAGGTCCTTGTTGTTTATCTGTTTTGAATATAGTAGTGTCTGTTAATCCCAACCTCCTATTGTTCATTGTTCATAAGTTGATAAGTCATAAGTCATTAAGTCAGGTCAGACTCTTTGTGACCCCATGGACTGCAGCGTGCCAGACTTCCCTGTCCTTCACTATCTCCTAGAGTTTCTTAAACCCTTAATTTATCAGTTCAATTCAGTTTAGTCGCACAGACGTGTCCGACTCTTTGTGACCCCATGAATCGCAGCACGCCAGGCCTCCCTGTCAGCCACCAACTCCAATTCCCCTTAGGTAACCATAAGTTTGGTTTCTATGTTTGTGTGTCTATTTCTGTTTCATTTGTACCATTTTTCTCTTTTCCACACATAAGCATTATCATGTGACATTAGTCTTTCTGTCTGGCGGCCTTCACATAGTAAGCACTTCCTCCCTTCCTGGCCAGACCACCTTCCGGATCTCCTTCCCCGGCCTGGACTCCTTCAAGGGCCCTGTGTCCTTTTGCTGAAGAGCAGCGTTAGAAACCTTGACTGAGTGGCAGGCGTGCTCAACGCTATCAGAATTTTTCTGGGCCTTCCCAGTTGAGGAAACAAGGAAATGCATGCTTATACTAACTTGTGCAGATACACATACCTATAAAGATTTTATGTGTAACCACACACATGCACATTAAGATAAACATGAGTTCATATTAACATCTCCAAATGTAAACACGGTTCTGACAGCAACTGAGAATGAAAAGTTCACAAAACCTGGGGAGCAAAGGCCATGGGAACAAGCGCAGTCACCCAACGTCAACTACTGTGATGGAGGGAGGAAGCAGGGAACTCTCTAACCCTCGAGCTTTGGTAAATTTCTTTATAGTGTGCCCCAAATACTTCTGACATGCTTCATATGTTAATGATGCTGATCTCCTAAGCACTAAATACTGGTAAATACCTAGAGACGGAAGGCAGAGACAGAAATTAGATAAGAAATGCAAAAGAGGGCAGAGATGGGGAGATCAAATTAACTTCCTAAGAGAGAAAAACATTATGCATGGTGATCGGTTTGTAATTACACAAATATCGAATCACTATGTCGTACATTTGGAACCAACACAGTGTTGTGGGTCAATCATACTTCAATTAAAAAAAAAACTGTGTTAAGATGTCAAAAACAAATGTATGGTTACAAAAGGGGAAAGGGATCAAGGGATAAATGAAGGTTTGGGGATTAACAGATATACACTGCTCTATATAAAATGGCTTCCCAAGTGGCCCTAGTCGTAAAGGACCCGCCTGCCAATGCAGGAGACATAAGGGACGCGTGTTCAATCCCTGGATCGGGAAGATTCCCCTGGAGAAGGAAATGGCTACCCACTCCAGTATTCTTGCCTGGGAAACCCCATGGACAGAGGAGCCTGGGGGGCTACAGTCCAGGGGGTCACAAAGAGTTGGGCATAGTTGAAGCAATAAACAACAAGGACCTACTATATAGCACTGGGGACTATATTCAAGATCTTGTAATAACCTATAATAGAAACGAATCTGAAAAAGAAGAGAGATATACATGCATAACTCAATCACTCTGCTATGTACCTACCTAAAACACTATATATCAACTATACTTCAAAAACCAGGATTGTGTTTTTTAAAAAAATTACGTGCTATAATAAGGAGAGTGGCTCAGCCAGGACTATAAACTTAGGTACGCAGACGGCACGTGCAGTGACGTTGCTGTCCCTGAGCATCCTGGGAAACTGAAAATCCACAGAAGTGCTTGTCCCTCTGGCACTCACATCCTTCGGGAGTCCTCAGGGTCACGAAGTCGTTGGTACTGTGCACCTTGCTCAGACACTGGACCTGGACTTTGACCTGATATGTGGTGTCTGGCTTCAAGACTTTCAATACTGTGCTTGTTTTATTGCTGTGAGTCTCCAGAGTATTCCATATGCTCTCTCCAACCACCCTGGCCAAGAGAACAAAGAAAGCATTGCATCAACGCAGCATGGGGTGGCCAAGATGTCTGAACCTGTCAACGGAGTTGCTCGGTGCACACACAAGAGTTTATGGAATACCCGGTGGCAATAAAAACATCATTTTCTTCTCCCGTGGCAAAGAAGGGACCCACCTGTAGTAGACGTTATACACACAAGAAGCAGAGGGCATCTTCTTGGGCCGTATCCAGGTCAAAGTTACATCCCCAGAGAAGTCTGCTGTCCACTGAAGATTCTGTATTTTGTATACATTTAATTCTTCTAGAGAGAGAAAAGGGGGGAAAAGCAAGTGATAGCTTACAAATCTCTGCATTTCAAAGGACACAGGAGGTTCCTTGGTTTCAGGCAGACCTATTGGGCTCTGCATGGTCTGGCCACCATCATCTTAAAACACCCCAGAAAAAAAAAAAAAGAGTTCAAACCTTCCTATCCACCCTTCCCCAGGGTCTCCTAAATTTCCAGTTGTGATATTTCTCCTTGCATTTCACCTCCTTGTCTGCACTGAGACAAACCTGATTCTCAACAGAGAATACCACAAATCCAAGGACACTGTCATGACGGGATCCATGACTGCTAGAGACTGAGATGCTTATGTGCCCCAGAATCCATATGCTGATGCCTCAACCCCAATGTGATGGTACTAGGAGGCGGGTTCTCGGGAGGTGACTAGGTCCTAAGGACGGAGCCCTAGTGAATGAGGCTAGTGTTTTCATAAAAGAGACCCTAGAGCACTTCCTTCCACCATGGGACAACACGGAGAACACGGCTGTCTGTGGACCAAAAGGTGGGCCCTCACCCGACACCGAACCTACTGGGCTTCAGTCTCAGATTTTCCAGCCTCCAGAACTGTGAGAGATAAGTTTCTGTTGCATTCATGCCACCCAGTCAGTGGTATTCTGTGATAACAGCCCCCAAAAGATTGCTAAATGCATTTCAGACAGAAGGATGGAGTTCACCCCACCGCAAAGCCTGAGGCACTGCAGGAGCAAAAATGCCTCAACGCAAGGTGGTGATGGGCTAGTCGCTAGTGGTGTCCGACTCTTTGAGACCTCGTGGACCGTAGCCCGCCAGGCTCCTCTGTCTGTGGAATTCTCCAGGAAAGAATACTGGAGTGGGTTGCCATGCCCTCCTCCAGGGAATCTTCCCAACCCAGGTATCGAACCTGGGTCTCCTGCATTGCAGAGGCAGATTCTTTATTGTCTGAGCTACCAGAGAAGCCCACCAACACAAGGACTAAAGCAAAAAACAAAATGAAAACCCCAGTCTCGACCAGCATCTCCCTCAGAGGGGCAAGGTGAGCTGGAGGCCGTATCAGAGATGGGACAGGCCTCCTCTGGAGCTCCAACAGTGAGCGAGAATCTTGGCATGTTCAGACTGAGGAAAAGCTCGAAGAGGTTCTGCCCTGGGCCCCGCCCAGCGGGGTGGAGGATGAGCCAGGGGTCCTGGGGGGCCACACTCACCGCTGCAGGCACGCTCATCACTCTCGTCCGAGCAGTCAAGGAAGCCGTCGCAGCGCTCAGAGAGCATGATGCAGGCCTCACCGTCCTGGCACTGGAACTCCAGGGCCGTGCAGGTCAGCGTGCTGTGCGTGGCTGCAACACGTGAGGGTCCACAGTCACCAAAGTGTTCCCAGGTTCTGGGAAAGGGAACTCATCAACTAGCGCTCCCCGCCCCATGCAAATATGCACATGATGCTCCATACAATGACTATCCATACGAATAGGAAGCCAAACAGACCACTAAACCAGGGTGGTGATCCAGCAGCAGAGAGTCTACCAATAATGGGTCTTTATAGTCTTCTGGGGAACTTGTGAAGCACAGAGGTTTGCTCCAAATACTGAAGCAGAAACAGCACTGGGCACGTGCAGGATTTACAAGCTCCTCAGTGATTCCTCAGAACTGGCCAGCCCTGGGAACTTCTGTTCTAGAACTAGATAATCCTGTTTTCTGGCTGAGGCACTGCACCCACTTCTGAAAACCACATTTCATTGGCAGGCAAATTCTTTACCACTGAGCCACCAGGGAAGCCCTTAGAAAAGGTTTCAGAACCACTAGCCAACAGCCTCAGAAGCCCAAGATGGGATTCATCCACCCATTTATCTATCCATCCACCATCCATCAAACTTCTAGGGAGGTTCTATCATGAATCAGATACTGTTTAAGACGCTAAGGATATGGTGATATGTGAAACAAAGGACCTACCCTCACAGAGCTTACTGAGAGAAATAGCAAACAATTAAACAAACAAATACATTATTTTAGACAGTGATAGGACTACAAAGAAACACACTGAGAGTAACTAGAAGAGAGTGACGGGGATATTATACAGGAGAGTCAGGGAAGGACTCTATGCTCAGAGGGGATTGTTATGGAAAATACCAAGAGCCCCATCACAGAATTACCACCCCTCCACTTGCTAAGAACGTGGTAAAATATAATCAAAAAACAGATGAACAGTCAAGCTGAAAGATGTCTGACGTTTCTTTAGGAAACATCTCAATATTTACAAAGGAAGAAAACATGGATTTTAGAAACTGGGAATAAGGTTGTCTGAAAATGCTTAAACTGGTTCTTAAACAGATGATTAATGGGCACTTAAAACAGAATGTGGTAGCCTTCAGGGGCCAGCTTCTCTAAGAAGAGGCATGTCATGCTAATCTCATTTCCTTTGTTGATGGGGTTATCCGATTAATGGATTGAGGAAAATTGTAGATAGAGCACATCTTGATTTGAAGCCCCTTAACCAAGCGATTTCCTTATGTACAAGACAGATTTGAAACAGGCAAAAGATATTTATTTAAAGAACACCCATTAATGAATTAATCTCACCCAAGAGGAAGGTCCTATTTCATTTCCTCTTTGTTAATTACGGTTAATGTTCTTCTTAACGTACTTATCTGGCTCAGATGTTCCTACTATGATGTTGATGAGCGTTGGATCAACCTGCCCTGTTATCTGAATGTCCCAAAGGTCCACTTTGTTCAGTCTTTCCATGTAAGTGCAGGATTTTATGCTAATCCCCATTTAATTTGTGTGTTGTTTTGGAGTATTCCTCCCTACAAGAACTTTCCACATGGTATGATGAGACGATCACGGTTTTGTACAAAGAAAATACTAAGTAAATGCTCCAATCTGCTGCGGACGAGGTGACCCTCTTTGAAGCTTAACTTTCCTATCTCTAAAATGGAGGCACAAGGCCAGAATTTATTAATATGAGACCCAAAGCACAAGCACGAGCTGTCCTGCTCTCCTGGAGCCTCCCCGGGGGCAGACGGCCCTGCCGACCACTCACGGCAGTTGGCCTCGTCCTGGCCATCCTGGCAATCCTGGTGGCCGTCACAGCGCCTCCAGTTGGGGATACACTTCTTCGGCTGGCGGCACTCGAATTCAAACCGGTCACACTGCCCGAGCTGGGTAGGCGTGGAGGCAGCAGTCACATTGGCTAGAAGAAAAGGTTTTTAAAATTCACTTTTTTAGTACTGAGGCCAGCAACAGCGACCTGTTAGATGTGTTGCCGCCCGAGCTGGGTAGGCGTGGAGGCAGCAGTCACATTGGCTAGAAGAAAAGGTTTTTAAAATTCACTTTTTTAGTACTGAGGCCAGCAACAGCGACCTGTTAGATGTGTTGGGGATGTCGGTGCTCTGGGAATTTCGACGGGAACCCAGACATGTGAGCTCTGGCGAAGATGGCAGGTTGATAAGACACAAGCATCTCATCCTGCTTCTCTCCTGGGAAGCCCCTGATGGAGACAAAAGCAACAGAACCTTGGAAACTGGGAAGCCGACAGACAGGGCTGAGTGGCTAGAGACTTCAGAGAAGAGAGGACTCTATCCCAGGCTGTCACGGGAGAAAGCTAAGCTCCATTAAGACCAACTTCACAGAATCTGCAAACAGACTGGAAAATGGTATCCTCTGGCCAGGAGAGAAAAGGGTGAAAATTATATAAGGGAGCCATTGAAAGATGTTAAAGCAGCAGTGAGACTCCCCACTCCTCCACCTCCCTATCCCCACAAGACAATCAGTCAACCTGTCATTCACATGGAGAGCTCCTGGGCTCCAGGCAGAAATTCTGATTCTGCATTTTTTTAAATATAGAAAAAAATATATAAATACATAAGATATTCTACACGTTTTAGAAACTACCCAAGTGATTCCCTACAGGTGCTCTACATGCTGTAATGCAAGAAACAGTGATGACATATTGGCATCCCATGCTTCTGTCTGCCCTGATGGACAGTGGGCTTCACAGAAGGCAAGAAGGGGGACAACATCAAGGTGGACAGGGCACAAGTTCTGCTGGAGGAATCTAAGTAAACAAGAGGCAGGTCTGCCCACAGCAAGTGAGGAGCCCAGCGTATGGGAGTGATAAGTCATGGCAGGCACAAAGGGTCTGCTGCTGCTGCTGAGTCACTTCAGTTGTGTCTGACTCTGTGCGACCCCATAGACAGCAGCCCACCAGGATGCTCCGTCCCTGGGATTCTCCAGGCAAGAACACTGGAGTGGGTTGCCATTTCCCTCTCCAATGCATGAAAGTGAAAAGTGCAAGTGAAGTCGCTCAGTCGTGTCCGACCCTCAGCGACCCCATGGACTGCAGCCTACCAGGCTCCTCCATCCATGGGATTTTCCAGGCAAGAGTACTGGAGTGGGGTGTCATTGCCTTCTCCGACAAAGGGTCTAACAGGTCTCAAACAGGGCCTTGAAAATAGGACTCAAGGGTTAGGGTCTATCTTCTGGACAAGAGGACAAGCATAAACCAGTGATGAGCCTTTTAAAAAGTTACTTTTTTTTTTTTTAAAGATTTTTTGATGTGGACCATTTTTAAAGTCTTTATGGAATTATTACAGTATTGCTTCTGTTTTTCACGTTTTGGTTTGGCTTTTGGCCACAAAGCGTGTAGGATCTTAGCTCCCAAACTAGGGATTGAACCTGAGCCCCCTGCATTGGAAGGTGAAGTCTTAACCAGTGGACTGCCAGGGAAATCCCACCACTCACGATTTTAAACAGAGAAGAGATGGGATGAAAACAGTCTTAAAGGATCTAGGAATTTGCTGAAAAGAATTATGTAAACTGCGGCAAGTGATGATCTATTCTCTTATTATAACTGACTCTGAAATGGAAACCTGTTGAGAAAAAGACACAGTTCTGCCTACAGTTATGGGGGCGCCTTGATGAGGGTCTCAGGGTTTATCCCGGCTTCCAGCAACAAGGTGAAAGCACAGATCTCCAGGTACCTTGCCATGTTCAGCCACTAGATGGCACTGCTTACCCTTCTTTTAATAGGATGGCCGCCAACTAGCAAACCAGAGATTTCGGAGAGTTTAGTACAGAGACCTTCCCTACAATCCCCATGGTAACCTCCTGGGAGAGGAAGCAGCCACGGTGGTCAGCCAGGTACAGAGGGCAGTGAGGGAAGATGACTTCTGAGTGCCCAGGGATCTCCCTGTTCTGGAGGTGAGAAGGAGCCTGGCCACTGCATCCCCAAGGGCAGGGCACTGCCCTGGGCCACCCAGGGTACAGCCTCAAAGGTCCTCTCCTTGAAGCAGGTGCCCGGGTCAGGGCTGGGGCCATACTTACCAGGCGAGGGGCAGGCCTCCTCGTCCGAGCCGTCTATACAGTCTCGATATCCGTCGCACACCCAGCTGTCCATCACGCAGGCCCCACTGCTGCAGCGGTAGTAATTGGGCAGACACGTGGAGGGCCCGGGAGTGGAGGAGGGAAGAACATGTGAATCTGAGGAAAACACCAAACAAGGAAACCCAAAATGTTACAGGAAGCTTGAGCTCAGACCCCGACGTGTCCCAAACCAGGATGATATCCCAGGTTCAGCTGCACAGCTGGGGGCAGTGGGGTGGGGGGCTGTGTGCCAGGACTGCTCTGAGCAGTGGCTCATCTAAGAATCACGTATGGAGGGGTGTCAGGACACACTGTTCCCTCCCCTTCTGTGGAGCGGATTCACCTCACCTATTATATTTGCCCTGGGCTAGTATTCAGATGTGTTTGCTTTTGCAGGGCCTTGTGCAGGCTAGTGGAAAGAAGGGGACTCGGAAGGCACAGGGCAAATGGGAGAATTAATTCCTATCCAGGTTAAACCAGTTCTGGTTCACTCAACCTCAACCACCTCAAGAGCAGCTCAGGGACAAGAACACCAAAAAGGGAAGGGACGGTCCTGTGTGGCCCCTCGGCGTGTATCACACACACATGTGCGCATCATGGCCCAGGAGCCACCCAGAGCACCTGTTACATTGCGGGACACATTGCAGGAGGGAGGCTCGGGTGGGGTCAGAGGCTGCTGTTCTAACAAGGAGCTGTGGGTCTGCAGCCCACACTCGTGGGACCAGTCTCTCAAGTTCCCACTGTGCCCTGGAAAGAATAACCCTGGGAACAGGAGAGGCCAACTGTGCCGATTTCACAATGGGAGGGGGAGAGAAAACAACTCAGTTACCCGCCCGACCCACCCACCCAAAATCACTGCCTAAGCCAGCCGTTGAAGAGACAGGTGAGTTCTATGTGGTCTGGGCGGCGGGGCCGTCCCCGACCCTCACCTCCGCAGTCCTTCTCGTCAGACCAGTCCCCGCAGTCGTTCTCCCGGTCGCATTTCCACCTGTTGGGGATGCAGTGCCCGTTCTCGCACTGGAACTGGAAGTAGCGGGAGCAGCTGGGGGCCTCGGTGGGGTTTTCTGGGGGATGAACCGCAGGGTGAGTTGTACGGCCTGCACGGCGTGAACACAGGCCCCCAAGGACCCACAGGCTCCTCACCCAAGCCCCAGGGCAGCCCGCGTGACCCTCCCAGAGGACAAGGCAGCTTCCCGGACCTGAGGGAGACCAAGAGCATATCCACAAACTGGACAAAACCTTGCCTCCCTGGACCCGAGGTCATATTCTCTGACCTATGCTTCTACATCTTGCAAATGACACCCGAGTGGGTTTTTTAATATTTATCCTTTTATTATTTTACTTATTTATGTGTCTGCACCAGGTCTTAGTTGCAGCACATGGGATCTTATAGTTCTAATCTTATGCAAACTCTTAGTTGAGGCATGTGGGACCTAGTTCCCTGACCAGGGATGGAACCTGGGCCCCCTGCATTGGGAGCAGAGTCTTAGCCACTGGACCACCAGGGAAGTCCTGATACCCAAGTATGAATTTTGATAGTCTACTGAAGGAATGACCTAACTGTTGATGATAATCCATTAGTAACAATGATTCCATCATGCTGTGACATCTGCAACATTTAGAGGGTGGGGGAAATATACTCCAAAATATTTACCATAACTCCTCTACCATATTCCTTATACACAATGTCAACTTCCTAACTGGAGAAAGAAAATAGAATAAATACACCCTAACCTCTGCTGGTGGAGAAGGAAATGGCAACCCACTCCAGTATTCTTGCCCAGAATATCCCACAGACAGAGGAGGCTGGTGGGCTACAGTCCATGGGGTTGCTAAGAGTTGGGCATGACTCAGTGACTAAATCAACCAACCAGTCTCTGCTAGGGGATAGGTTCTCACTTTAAGACTCAATTTGTTACATGCAGATTCAAGACCTGGAAGGAACTCTGGCTGAAGAAGATGACAAAGCCAAGCACCGTGTGACCTGGAGCCTGGGGTGCCCGGGGGCAGAGCTGAGGCCTCCTTACCACAGTTGGCTTCGTCCGAGTCATCGCCACAGTCATCCATCCCATCACACTTCCAGATCAAACTGATGCACACTCCGTTCTGACACTGGAAGCTGAACTCGTCACACACCTTGTGGAACTCGGGGTCTCGGGCTAGGGAAGGAACCAACATACATAAGTCCAGGTTACTTCCACACTGGAGAGCTCAACACGGCACTGTTGTTTGGAAACAAGAGGCAAGAACAAAGGCCCTCCACCAAGAGATGGCCCGGCTGGAGGATTCCTCAAAAGCAAGTCGAAGGCCTGGCCCCCGGCAACTCAGACTGCAACAACATCTGCAGATAACGTCTTTAAAGGGGTAATTAAGCTAACGTGAGGTCATTACATTAGGATAGAGCCCTAATCTAACAGGACTGGTGTTCTCATAAGGAGAGTAAGTGAAGACACAGACAGAGGATGGCCGTCTACAAGCCAAGGAGAGGTACCTTAGAGGAAACCAACCCTGCCGACACCTTAACCTCTGATCTGCAGCCCCCAGAACTGTTAGAGATTAAGCCCCTCTGGGCTGTGGTCCTCTGTTGGAGCAGACCGAGCAGACTGATGCAAGTCCCCACTATCATGCAGGCAAGGCAGTCTTGGGGACAGGGCTGTAGTCGTGAACAAGACAAGGACCTGCTCTTGGGCACACACAGAGCAGGCCAGCTGGAGAGGCAGGCCAAAAATAACTTCAGTGCGCAGAGTGGAGGTGAGTGGGGTACAGACACTGCAGCAAGGTGAGGGGGCCACTTCGGGGGCACAAGAAAGGCTGTGGGAGGAGGTGACGCATGGGCCAAGACCACTGTCAATCTTGATCCCGCCCCCCTTGAGCTGTGCACCAACGACTAACAAGCAAGCTTCCGAAGCAACCAAGGTGAGCCTTTCTTAGAAAACGCAAGTCTGGACCCTCAGTGGAGACCTGAAAACTGGATGGAGGCATGTGCCCAGGGTGGCCCACCCCGAGTCTCTCCAGCGCCCCGACTCACAGCATCCTGCGAACTCCGGGTCCTCGTCGGAGCCGTCCCGGCACTGGATGATGCCGTCACACACCATGGACTGGAAGAGGCACTGCTGGCGGTTCTTACACACGAAGTCCATGAAGCGAGTACACAGGGGCTCTGAAAGGGACCAGCGAGGGGAAGGGGCCGTGAGCCCCTGGAGCTGGGGACCTCGTGGGCCACGGCAGGACACGCTCTGACCGGACGCACATTCAGGAGGCGGGGGTAATGGACACCACCACCAACCACAAGCTTTGAGCAAACCCTGAGCTTCAGGACCTCGTTAAGCTCCCAGCACAACATGATGAGAGGTTTTACTGTCCTGTGTCCCAAACTAAGCACAGGGGACGGCAACATTATGTATTTTGCCAAGAGCACACGGCTGATGAGGGTGGAGCCAAAACTGAAGCCCAGGGCTGCCTGACACCACAGCCCACGATCTTAACCACTATCAACAGAACACTGACTCTCGAATATGGGGCCTGGCAAACCCCTTCTATGAAGGACCGATGTTACCCACTGAACTGTACCTGCCGCCAATTTATATGGTAAATCCCTAATCTCCAATGTGACTGGATTTGGAGAAAGGGCAGTGCTTTTTTTAATTAATTTTTTTTTTTGGCTGTGCCACATGCCATGTGGTATCTTAGTTCCCTGACCAGGGACTGAACCTATGCCTCTTGCATTGGCAGCACAGTCTTAACCACTGGACTTCCAAGGAAGCGCCCTGATAGAGCTTTAAAGAGGAGATCCAGGTTAAGGGAGGTAGATAAGGTTAAAAGGATCTATAGGAGCAGTGTCCTTCTAAGCAGCATCAGAGATGCAGGCAAGGAGGCCACGTGAGGACATGGGAAGAAGGAGGCCTTTACGCCTGAACTGCCACACTAACTCATCCTTGGATCTCCAGCCTGCTTTTCCCAAGGATAAGCACCACTGACCCCAGACTACCTTTCTGGGTCCAAAGAAAACATGGCATACAGAGTCACCGTGCCTAAAACTGTTAGCCGAGTGATAATCAGCAACTAGCAAAACCAAAGGAGGAGGAGAAATAAGTGTCCAATTCCAGATCATTGGCCATTCGCAGGACATACTGCAGCTGAACAGTGATGATCGTAGACCATGACCTAATTCCACGGCCACCCTACGTGGCCCCCTGCTTCCTCTCCCTCACCCAAACCATGCTTCTCTGCCTCCACCCCCTCAGGGTCCTGGCCATGCAGGACCTGATGCAGGCAGGTACCAGGGGAGGAGAGGATTTATCCCGACGTGAGGACTCACCGCAGTGCTGTTCGTCTGAGCCGTCTGAGCAGTCGTGCAGACCGTCGCAGTGTTTGCTGGATGGGATGCAGGTGCCGTTTGGGCAGCGGAACCCATTGCACTTCTTCTCTGGAAAGTGGTTCAAGGAGCAGCAGAGTGAGGAGACAGGCAGACATTCACATCACCGTGGCATGGGTGTTTATACCCACGTGTGTGTCTCCCTATGGAGGGCTATCACAATTACAGATACACACACACTCTGACCCAGAAATGTAATCTACCCACATGAGTAATAATAAGCAACAAGCTTATTCACTGCAGCACTGTTTGTAACAGATTGAAAGCCACCTACGTATCCATCCGCAGGGGACTGTGAAATAAGCTACTGTACACAGGAACACCAGACTGGTAGAGAGAGACTGAAGAAGCACTCGGTGAACACATATCCTAGATTGACAGTTATCTGAAAAACCAAGGTACCCAACAACGTGCGTGGCATGCTGCATGTGTAAAAACAGGACAAGTACATGTCATATATTTAAATTTGCATGTATGCACAAAAGCATTCTGAAAGGATACACAGCAAGTGGGGAAACTGGCAGATGGGAGAAGAACATCTACTGTTCAATCTCCTTACACTTTTCCACTGTGAACCGTGTGAATGTGTCATCTACTCAAAACTTTTTTTATGAAAAGTAAAACGAAAGCACCAAGTGGATGGGAAAAAAGAGGACATAAACCCTGATTTTATAGACCCTGGGGTTTTTTAAGCTCTCTTACATCACTCAGCATTTTATTTCTTCAGAAATTCTAAACCAAAGCCCTATTGAAGAACCTTTACCCCATAAATGTTAAGAATCTTAGGTTCTGCACTTAGTGGAGAACTTTTAGTACTAGGTCATCCATTCTCCTGAACAGAAAGCAACTGCCAGACATTTGGCTTAAGAATCACTTCTAGTAGGTCAGTTGTAAACCCAACTCTTGGCAGAATAGTTTCAGGAGGATCAGGGATAAGGCAAGAAAATGTGTTTTAATCCTGTAAAAAGTCATCATCCCCAGGACAGTGTTCAAAGGACATCAAAACAGAAACAGTGAATGAGTGCCACGAGATGGGGAAGTCGATTTCGGCATGAGAGGGTTTTTCAAAAGTATAAAATTTAAATTGTACAAGACAAGTTACCACTCACTCAAGTCAAAAGGTAAAAATCAAGAGAGGCTTGGGGAAACATCCAATATGTTACTAACGGAGATCCTTTTGGTATAATCACTTGGAAATAAAATCTGGAAACAACAAGAATCATGGAAATGGATCAGAACCTGCAACCCAGCACTTCCATATGGAGGGATAACCCCAGGAAGTAGTATCTCAAGAGAAAACTAAGCCCTCATTTCCAAGGACACGAACAGTTTTTACGACACATGACAGTGCAAAACGGACATCACCCCACCAGGGGGCGACCAAGTAAACTACGTCACAGCAATAATGCAAAGAGGATGGGCATCTGCCGTGAAAATGCTAACCACGGAAAAATACAGATGTCTGGAAACAACTTAACACTGTGCCATGAAGACAGCAGAACACAAAGCAGCATGCATACGACTGCAGTTCCACGAAAATTAGGGATGTAAGGTATGAAATAATAGAAAATGTGGATAGTGGTCTCTGCCCTTGGTTTCTAGCATAAGGCTCCTAATGAATAAATGTGCTCAGTCACTCCGTCGTGGCCGACTCTGTGGACCCAATGACGTAGCCTGTCAGGCTCCTCTGCCTATGGAATTTTCCAGGCAAGAATACTGGTATGGGTTGCCATTCCTTCTCCAGGGGTTCCTTGTGACCCAGGGATCGAGCCCACATCTGGTTGGTAGGTGGGTTTTTTACTGCTGAGCCACCGAGGAAGCACAGGATTAACATGTACACACTACTGTATATAACTAAAAAGGACCTACTGTATAGCACAAGAAATTATACTCAAAATTCTGGAATAACCAAAATGGAGAAAGAATCTGAAAAAGAATGCATATATGTATATGTATAACTGAATCAAGCTTCCCTGGTGGCTGAGTGGTAAAGAATACACCTTCCAAGCAGGAGACATGGGTTCAATCCCTGGGTTGGGAAGAACTCCTGGAGAATGGCAGCCCACTCCAGTGTTCTTGCCTGGAAAATCCCATGAACAGAGGAGCCTGATGGGCTACAGTCCATGGGGTTGAAAAGAGTTGGACACAACTTAGTGACTAAACAGCAGCAAAACAGAATCACTTTGCTGCACACCTAAAGCTAACACAGCACTGTAAATCAGCTATATTAAGTTGCTTCAGTCGTGTCCGACTCTGTGAGACTCCATGGACTGCGGCCTACCAGGCTCCCCCGTCCCTGGGAATTCTCCAGGCAAGAACACTGGAGTGGGTTGCCATTTCCTTCTCCAATGCGTGAAAGTGAAGTCGTTCAGTCGTGCCTGACTCTTAGCGACCCCATGGACTGCAGCCTACCAGGCTCCTCCGCCCATGGGATTTTCCAGGCAAGAGTACTGGAGTGGGGTGCCATTGCCTTCTCCGTAAATCAGCTATACTCCAATATAAAATATGTATTTAATTTGGTGTGAAAAAGCATTTTATATATTATGTTTGTGCGGCAGCTATTTTATGTTTAATTTCTACTAACCATCTCAGAGTCCTTCTTTAAATCAACTACACTGAAAAAGTTCTGGCTTATGCTGCTGCTGCTGCTGCTGCTGCTAAGTCGCTTCAGTCATGTCCAACTCTGGGCAATCCCATAGACGGCAGCCCACCAGGCTCCGCCATCCCTGGGATTCTCCAGGCAAGAACACTGGAGTGGGTTGCCATTTCCTTCTCCAATGCATGCAAGTGAAAAGTGAAAGTGAAGTCGCTCAGTCGTGCCTGACTCTTAGCGACCCCATGGACTGCAGCCCACCAGGCTCCTCTGTCCATGGGATTTTCCAGGCAAGAGTACTGGAGTGGGGTGCCATTGCCCTCTCCGTCTGGCTTATGAGTGGTACCCATTTTCCCAAGGGACCATCACAGCAACCGCTCAGCCATAAAGTATGCCATTTATACAGAAACTGTTGGCTAACTTCTGGCAGAACACTGGTAATGTGACCCTGTTTAGTGTTCTGGGTGGGTTAGTGGGTTTCTCATTTCTTTTCTTGTTTGTATGGAGGCAACCTGCCTGCACAAGAATTAAAATTACAGGACTTGCTGGTGGCTCAGTGATAAAGAATCCCCCTGCCAATGCCGGGGACGCGGGTCTGATCCCTGGTCTGGGAGGATTCCTCGGAGCGACTAAGCCTGTGTGCACCACAACTACTCGAGTCCACGGGCAGCAGCTACGGAAACCCACACGCCTAAAGCCTGTGCTCCAGAAAACAAAAGAAGCCCTTGCAACGAGACGCCCATGCACCTCAATAAAGAGCAGCCCCTGCTCGCCACAACCAGAGAAAGCCTGTGCAAAGCAATCAAAGACCCAGTACAGCCAAAAATTAATAAATAAATAATAATAAATAATTAAAATCACATAGCCCAGACCTACACGTCGAACAGCAGTGCCACACAGCAAGGGCGAGCTCACTAGTGCGCACCAGGCACAGTGGGGACTCTGGTCCATCTCCTGGCCCATCCGTTGCCCCTCTTCCTGAACAGCAGACATGGGAGACGTGTGGGTTGGGGCCAAAGCACCTACACTTACCACAGTTGAGCGGATCCTCGTCAGAGCCGTCTTGGCAATCCATGTCACCATCACACGCCCAGCGCTGGGGGATGCAGTGCCCGTTTCGGCACTGGAAGTTGGAGGCCTCACAGGTGTGATAGATGGCTGCCAACGAAACAGGAGAGAAAAATGGTCAAGGCCTCCTTCACCTCCGCAGCCCCATCACCCTCAGCAGCTGACTACAAAGCAGGCGTGTTCTAACAGGTATGACAGGGGACTACCCTAAAGGCAGAATGCAGTCTCCTGAAGGGGCATCAGCTCGAGCCTCGGGGTTCACCAGTGTTACACAAGCACAGATGTACACGTTAAAAACTCAGTCAGTTTCACAGCAACCTATGAGGTCAGGACTATTCCCCATTTATAGATGAGAACGAGGTTTAGGACTCTCAGAAGGTCACCGAGAGCAACAAAGATAATGAAGTCATAGCACCAGGGCTGTCCAAGTCCAAAGCCTAGGCTTTCTCCAGTCCACCTGGCTACTTAATCTTCTCACTCCTCCAGATTCTGCTGGGACAAGAACAGGCCATGGGTGCTCAGGGCACTGGGTCCTAGGCCTGCTCCAGACACTGTAGGGACCTTGATGTCATCACCTGCACTGATATCTAAAGAGCCCTGTAGGTTGTGAAAGGGCCTGATTTTATAATTCTAAATGAACTGCCCAGTTTCCTAAGTGGAAAACCTCCAAAGAGCATAAAAGATGCATCTAAAATCACAAAGAAAGCAGGCCCAGAAATCTAGAATTCCTGAACTTTCTGGATAGCCAAGAGTGACATCTACCCGCTAATAACACATGGCATCCTCCACAATCATTAAAAGAAAAAAAAATTAAAACGCCAGGGAAATAGTCACTGTTATAATCGAACAGGCTCATTTGCATACAGGGGCTGAGGCCACCTGGAAGTCATTTAGAAAATGTCAAAACTTCAGAGACTATTTCAGATGCATAATATCTGCCTGCAACCCAAGCAACACTACTGGCCGCCTTCTCCATCAGATTTCCCTTCCCTCCTCTGATGCAGAGAGCAGTTTGTGTCTGTTCACTGCTGAATGCAAGCCAGGGCTGGCCTTGTTTGCAACCAGCATGAAATAACATAACCAAGACAGACGGGCTCTCTTGGTTGAACGGTGTGGACAGGGTGTCCTTGTGATAGGAGCAGGCAAAACAAACAAAAGTGGGTTGCTGAGTGCAAACCATAGTTACCTATTCAGCTGAGATGGTGGGTAATACGTGACTCAAGGGTTGGGAAAATGGGCTTCCAATGCCGTCTAGAATTGCTACTGCATTTGAGGCTATTTTGGGCAATAGTCTGAAACACAAAGCCCCTGATTTTTCAAACCACTTTACAACAAAAGGTGGTCCATCGTCTGTTGCCTTCTCAAAGACCACTGCTATGTCCAGTCACATGCAAATAAATCTACAGGAAGTTTCAGTATTTACAATATTGGCAGTCAGGATCCATTAAATATCTTTTTAAAATATACTTATCTCTGATAAGAAAAATAAATGTGTCCCTGCATGTTAGATGAGCTTTGCCCCGGTAACAGCCATTGCCTGGAATACTTCTGATTTATTGGTTTTACAAATCTGATAGCCCTTTGAAAAATTCCTCACCAAAGCCCTGCTCGCTATCATAAAAGATACTGTCACCTAAACCACTGCCACGCTGAAATACTATTATTCAGCCTATGGATTACAATTGAAAACAATTTCAGAGTGCTAATGGAGTTTCCAAGTGGACAACGCTGAAGGGCATGTTTGACATCTCCAGATTCTATCACTGATGCTGAGCTGAGAAAGACTAATTAATTTGCACAATTTCATTCAAATGGCCAGGAAGGGCTGCAATGCTTAACACAGTCTCTTTTTCTGTCTTCTGAGTAACTTACTAGCTCTCTGACATTGAGCGTCTGATGAATGATATATGTTCAATTGATAATATTTAACTGAAAGGATGAAAGAGATGGACTTTAAAATAGACTAAAGAATTTGAGGCAGATAAAAAAGAATCCTTTGCATAGCAGGGTCCATCATGACTCTAAGAATAGAAAGGCTACTGAGGCAAATGATCATGAAATTAGAATATCAGAGTTTCTAATAAAGGCCACTATCCTATGGCTTACTCTTTGACATGAACACATCTCTCCTGACTCAGCAAGACCCTCTGTGATACCTGATCAAAAACATTAGCCAAATAAAAGTGGAGCAGAAGAGATGAGGTAATTACTGTGACAAGAAAAGCACTGCCTTATTATAAAGCACTGGACTCTTAGAAAATGAAGGAGGAAAAAAAATGCAAGTATCAACACAACTTGCATGATTAATAATGTAGAAAATAACACAGAGCATAAAGGACAGCCAAAAATAAAAGGCAAATCTGAAAAACGAACCAAATAGAAATTCTAGATATAAAAAATACAGTCATGGAAATAAAAACAGCTCAGTGGATGTGTGAAATAGGAGATTAGATTCAGCTAAAAAGAGGACTGTTGAACTGGAAGAGAAATCTGAGGAAGTAACTCAGAGTCATAAGGAGACAGCAAATCTAAAGACCAAAGGCATAAATATCTGAATGAGAAAGTCCAGCGAATGGCTGAGAGCTGCTGCTAAAGACAAGAGAAGACAAAGTAGCAAATAGACACAGCAGAAAAGATAGTGGCTGCAGCTTCCGAGAACTGATGAAAAATGTAAATCCTCAGATTTTAGAAGGACAACAAACAGGATATAATTTCACGCCTAGGTAGGTGAAACTGAGTAACAAACAAAATATAAAAAAACCTAAAGGCAACTAGAGAGAAAAGAAGGTCAGTTATTATTGGAAAAGATAATCTGACAGGAGAATTGAAATCAACACAAAAGAGGCCAGAAAGAAATGGAATAATTCCACCAAAATACTTAGGGAAAATTACTACAAATCCAGAAAACCAGATGCATCAATTTCAGTGTTGAGAACGAAAGGAAGACATGGTTATATAAGCAAAAACTTTTAAGTTTACGACTCATAGACTCTGCTACGAATGCTGAAGGCTGAACACAGGCAGGAAGCAGTGAACACAGGAAGGTGAAGTGACAGGTAGGTAGGTACCTACAAACAAGTCTGGTTACTAACAGATAATAACGATGACTGACTTTAGGATTTTTTAAAATGTAAAATTAAACTATGAAGTATTTCACGGTTTTATTTTGGGGGGCGATGGGGGCCCTACCATGCAGCATATGGGTTCCTAGTTCCCCGACTAGGGGTTGAGTCCGAGCTCCCTGCGTTGGAAAGGTGGAGTCTCAACCATTGGACCGACCGCCAGGGAAGTCCTCGTGTTTTAAAATACTAAATATATACTGAGTTTGTCAATATTGACATTATGGGCAGAGACTGGAATCAAGGCAGGTCCAGGAGAGGGGAAAGATATTAGGAATATGCATAGGATGTCTAGGGCAACAGTTAAAAGAACAGAAATGAAATGTTTAAGTTCCAAATCAATGTGAGGCGGGGGGTTGGGGGTGCGGAATAAAAGGCTCAATTCCATGGAAAGCAAAACAAGGGAGGGGAAGAGCCACGAAAAGGCCCAGTACAGACCATGCATGAGAGCTGAAGCCCACCAGAAGTCAGCAGGCCCTGACCCATTTCTTCGGCTCTACACGTGACTTAACTTACGAGGCCAGGAAACGAAGCTACCACACAGTGAGCGCACATAACTACCTCCAACTAATCTACGGATGAAGATGGACAATCGCCTTTAAAAGGTTTGGAAGCACAGCCATTGGAACAAGGCTGCAGTGGCCGTGTAGGCACTCGACATTTCCCCACGCAGTCCTGCCAGAGGAAACCAGAGGTAAAACCAGGGTCAGTGACAAGCCTACCCACAGAAATGAAGTTGTTAATTCACTGTGGAAGACCAGCTCATGCAGCTGAAACACAAGTTTGACTAATGTGGTTGAGCTAATAATGTGTCCAGTCATCATGAAACTTACAAATGGAAATGCTCAGAGGCACCCCTCTAATTTATCAATCAATGATCCACCCAAACCAAAAGCTTCCAAACAGCCCTTGTATGCTTACTGGGCTGATGGTGGTTCCTTCCGAGACCTTGTTTATCCCTCCTTCTGCGAGCCAGGCTTTCAAAGAAAGCAATACCTGCAGTCTTTCCAGAAGCAGAGGGGCACACAACAAGACTGCCAGAGAGGACACAGGGATGGGGAGTTTACAAGGTGGGCAGGAATCTGGCAACATCACAGATCACAGTGTGATATATTTGGCCTTTGAGTAGGTCCATTTATTCCTTAAAGCCACATAAGGGCACCTCTAAAATAAAACAGAGTATTACAGTTGTATCAAATTACCCAATCAACAAAGGTTCTCCCAACTGGGCCTTGGGAGAAAAGGAGTAAAAGATCATTTCTGTCCTTCAGAAACCAAATCTAAACCAAAGCAGACCACAAGGGTGGGATATAATAGCAGATCTACTTTTTCCTTTTTTGCTTTTAGAAATTAGGAAGCATGCTCTGAGATCCCGGCTGCTGGACAGTGTAGGAACTGGCAGGATACTGCTGGGGTCAGGACAATTAAGATATGGGAATGAGGGACTTCCCTGGTGGGCCAGAGATTAGGACTTTGCCTTCCAATATAGTGGGTGCAGGTTTGATCCCTGGTCAGGGAGCTAGGATCCCATGTGGCCAAAAAACCAAAACATGGGACAGAAACAGTGTTGTAGCAGATTTAATAAAGACTTTAAAAAAAGGTCCACAACAACAACAAAAAATCTTAAAAAAAAAAAAAAAAGAATGAAAAGTGATTTAATTCAGAAGCATGAAGATCCATTAACAATAGATGGCAAAAGGAAGCCTGAAATACCAGCTCCGCCCTCACTTGCCACAAAAGGGCGAAAGGAAACATCGTTATCCCCGTCACTGGAGGGATTTAAGGTAGAATCGAGCAACAATTTCTAAAGGAGGGGGCAGAGAAAATTTACTCATCAGCTAGTAGGATTTGTTTTTCCACCTCTGCAACTGCCCCAACTCCTTGCTCTCCCCGACTCCATCAAAACGTACATGCCCTTGTTTGTTCATTCATTCACTCATTCACAAAAAATAGTGGCATGAACATGAGTTAACCAGCAGAAGAATTAGAATCTTAGACCACTCAGCCTTCTTCTCATCATCTCCTGCTGTTTCCAACTTTATGTTTAATGAAATCTTAACCCAAACAGGTGCAAGCACAACTTAAGTTTTCAATGTTTAGGGAACATCTTGATGCTCCATTCCAAAACATGAGCTAGCGCACTGCTCCTCAGTGTATGGTCCCCAGACCAAGGGCCAGCCTGTAAACTCTTTGCTACTCTTCCTAGGAAAATAAACTTGAGCCAAAATGTAAAACAACTGTATCACTCGTGACATTGCTCAGTTAATATTCTTCATAGCAAGACTATCTCAATGAAGGAAGCAAAGAGCTGGTAACATTTTGGCACAAGGGGATCACAGGCCAGCTCTTAGTTTCTAAGGTCCATTTCTTAGAGCCTTGATTCTGCAAGGGCGGTAAGGCTACCCACTAGATGAACGGGTTACGTGCAGCTCAGGGAGTCCAGGAGATACTGACCGGTGCAGTTGGCTTCATCAGACCAGTCCCTGCAGTCGTTGTCCCCATCGCACACCCAGGAGGGGCGGATGCACATGCCAGAGCTGCAGCTGTATTCGTCGCCCCGACACTGGTGCATTTCTGCAGGTGAGACCACACACAAGCATGTGAGCGCAAAAGCTTGCTCAGAATTCTTTCTCTGATGTCAGGGTTCCTGGTAGTTAGAGATGCAGCCAATATCCCCATCATCACTGATGATCCAGAATGCACAGAGGAAGACTTAAACTGGGGATGGAAAATCATGAGGAATGGTGCCCAGGTATAGTTGGCCGTCTGGACCTGTAGGTTTTTGCATCCATGGATTAAACCAACCATGCACTGTATATTTCCAAGGTAGCTGAGTGATAAAGAATCCACCTGCCCAACAGGAGACTCACGTTCGGCCCCTGGATTGGGAAGATGCCCTGGAGTCGGAAATGGCAACCCACTCCAGTATTCTTGCCGGGAAAATCCCATGGACAGAGAAGCCTGGCAGGGACAGTCCATGGGGCCACAAAGAGTCAGACTCGATCTAGTGACTACACAACAAACAACAGCGTTGGATACTACGTTTATGACCCACGGCTGGTGAATCTGGGGATGCAGAGTCCGTGGACGTGGAGGGCCTTGCGCATCCATGGATTTCAGAACCTACAGTGGGTCCTGGCACTGACGCCCTGTGGATACCCACGGACAACTGCACTGTGAGTGGGGCATAGGTGTGCTAAGATCCTGACACCTCACACTCAAGGCCCCTAGGCCACAAAGGTATTGTCCATTTATCTTGGTACACTTTACAAATATTTTCTATGCTTCCCTTGATGGGCAGAAGGTTGGGGAAGCAATGCTCTGGTTGCCCAGAAAGCCACAATTTCAGAAGACTTCTAGAGACAGAGCCTGTGGTTTCAGAAAAGGAGTGATGAGAACCTTGAAAGTGCAGATCAGTGTGAGGTGCTCAGCAAGATCAGTGCTGAGCTCTCTGAACGGAGAGGCTGGGGACTTTCCACGGACAGAGCTCCAGGGATGCTGGCCGCTGGGCTGTCTCAGGGAGGGTGGGGGTTGCAGGCAAATGAACCCAGGTAGCCTGACCAAGACAGGAAACGCAGCTCTACTGGCAGAATCGTACTTAGACCCTGGGGACAGCAGCCACACAGGACGTTCCCATGGAACTGTAAAGAGTCCAGGAAAACAGGAGGAGCCAAGACGACTGGGGTCCCAGCATGGCGGCCTCAGTGAGAGAGGCTGATGATGAACTGGGGAAGCAGGTATTCACGAGGACACAGTCTGGAGACTCTCAGAGAGGACCTAGATCTGAGGAGGGGACTACCTGAGACCCCAAGGTGGATTCAGGATGCACCAGCATGAACAGGCCACAAGCAGAGACTCTGAGGGACAGACACTGTTTAATGGTCAAATGTGTGTCCAGTGATGGGCTGAGAGGACCCTGATAAATGGGTGAGCACGTGGTGATTCCTCCTTGAGAGAGCAACGCCGGCCACACAGCTGGGCCCTCTGAGTGCAGACGGGACAAGGGAAGGATGAAGGGAAGAGTGTGAACCCCAAGGACTGTTTCCTGGAACTTTGTGTTTTACAAAAATGAAGGAAAACAATGTAACTACCCCCCGAAAAAAACTGCTCTGAGGGTTCCCCTTATCTCAGTCCCAGTGAGTCAAACCCCTGCCCGTAGTGACTCGGGCCCCATCTGGAAGCACAGGCCAAGCTGGACCGGACCTGCCCCTGTGGTCAGACAGGTCCCCCACGGGGCCTCGCTGACCCTTCACAGTGGTGGGGTCAGCATCTGGGCCCAGGCTGACTCCCCTCCAGGCTGGGGCACTCTTCCCTCCCACAGTAATCAGCAGCTACGGGCTTGGCACCAGAGCCCGTCAACTAAGACAGGCCTCCTGCAACGGATAGGAGAGGATTATAAAACAAGAATTCCAATTCCCTTTTCTGACACAAACTAACAGTATCCCCCTGAACAAGCCCCCTGACCTCTGTGGACCTCCGCTGTTTCACCTGGAAATCAAAGGACTGAAGTAGAGAATCCCACCACTGCTTCAGTTCCAACACACTATTTTCCTAAATAAAAATTTCCATCCAGAAAACAGGTGCTCAAATAATGTTTGTGCCATCTGCTGACTTCTAACAGGGTTTCCTGAATTACATGAGTTTTTAAAAAAAAGGATTTACAAAGGTAAAGCTCTGGGTCTACAAGAGGCTCATCTCACAGCCACCCAGAAATGTGGGCTAAGGCTGTACAGCCGTTACTAAACGCCTGGATTCATTTAGGAATCTTCCCTAGTCTTACACGCATGTGCACAGCAGCACTGCAGAGTGAAGGACGTTCTATCCCCTTATGAATGAATCACTCCTACCATGTGTATGGAGCTGGCCGTGCAGCTGACGTCCCAAATCCCACAATGGTGTTCAGAAACCCTCCCTTTCCAACCCTCCCCGTGGGCGAGAGCGCGGCCCCTTCTGAGCGTCACGCCCCCTTTCTTACCACAGTGACTTTCATCGCTATTGTCGCCGCAGTCATCCTCAAGGTCACACTTGTAGGAGAGAGGGATACAGGTCCCAGACTCATGGCAGCGGAACTGGGTGTCCAGATCACAGACGGTGGTTGCTAAGATGCGAAAGAGAGACAACAGGCTCAGTAGATCCAATCAGCTCCCCCAGACATCCCAGTGGAAAGTGAAGGAAGCAGGTTTTCATTGTAATATCAATTTCAGCAACAGAATTGAAACCTCAATGTACAGAAAAACTTAACTGCGTGATAGCCTGAAATTTACAGCCAAGGGACATAAAGGCCTGTCCTTTCATGGACGGCTTCCAGATGCCAACGGGGCTGGGCAACGTGAGAAGCCCTCATCTAGCTAGGAGATGGTGTGATGCGCTAGATAAGCCCCTAGGACCACCCCCACAGATGTGATGGTGTCTTTCTAAATAACTAGCAGATATACCATTATCCGGAAAACTACCATTAGGAGGCCCACCTTCGCCCACAAAGCTGGCCCCTCACCATACAGATGACAGAGAGAGAGGGTGGAGAGAAAGTCCTACAGCAGGAACAGGGGCCCTGCAGTCAGGCAGGACCGGTTTTAAATCTTGGTTCTATTTCTTCCTTCAGAAATTAATCTTAACCTCCCTGAGCCTCAGTTTCCTCCACAGGAAAAGGAAGATAAGGTAATGTGAGCAGGTGCTTGCGATGACAAACACAATGATGAGAGACAGGGATTGATTCTACCACCCACAATTCACTCTACCCAACCCCTCTGGGCCTCCGTTCCCGCTACTGTGAAATGGAGACAATACCTACCCTCCTGGCATCATTATGAAAGTCAATGAGGAAACAACTCTGGGACCAGCACCCATCATTAGGACGAAGTACTATGGGCTCTGAACAAATGCAACTTCTTTTCCCGTCCATCCTCAGGCCCTTCTGCTCAGAATGTGAACATAATTGCTCCCTCTTCTCAATAGAAATGATCCAGGTTTAGGCATAAGCCATAGAACCCTGCAGAAAAGGCTTCAGGAAAGAAGGCTGCTCCAGGAATAGAACAGAATCCTGCAAAGAAAGTGGGGGGGGTGCGGGTGCCAGGAAGTGAGAAGCGAGTGGCAACCCCACAATCAGACGTCCCTGGCTGCTCTTATTTGAGGCTCCATTTCTTCTCCATAATTGAGCTCGTGGTGGGAGGCAGGGGATGAATGCAAAAATGACAAGACTGCAGGGGATTTACGTCAAAACCCCCAGTGCCTGACAACCACCCAGGGCAGGAGCCTGCCGAAGAGGAAAGGGGATCTGTCAACAGAATCCCTCCCACACCTGCCTCTGTCTCCACGCCTCTTCTCTTCCCTGGCAGCTGACGGGAGTGGGGGGCCTCGCTTAACTTCCAGACAGCGCTGCCCAGCCATGGCCTGACCCCTCCTGTAGCCCTGCCTGGACCAGCATGCCCCTTGCCTCCTCCTCTCCCCTCCTCCTTGATGACAGAGACCCTCAGGAAGGCTCAGATGAGCACCTCTCTCCTGCTCCACATTTCATCCCCTGCATCCCTCACCTCCACATCTGACTAGTCGGGACCCGAGCACATGGAATCATGAGAAAGCAGAGCAGGACTGATGCTTTCAAACTGTGGTGCTAGGAAGACTCTTGAGAGTCACTTGGACTGCAAGGAGATCAAACTAGTCCATCCTAAAGGGAATCAACTCCGAATATTCATTGGAAGGACTGATGCTGATGCTGAAGCTCCAATACTTTGGCCGCCTGATGCCAACAGCCGATTTACTGGAAAAGACCCTGATGCTGGGAAAAATTGAGGATAAATGGAGAAGGGGACGAGAGAGGACAAGATGGTTGGATGGTATCACTGACTCAATGGACATGACTTTGAGCAAACTCCAGGAGATAGTGAAGGACAGGAAGGCCTGGGGTGCTGCAGCCCATGGGGCTGCAAAGAGTCCGACATGACTGAGTGACTGAACAACACAAGAGCAGAAAGCAAGTCTCAGGGTCTTGAGAGGGTCAATTACAGCTAACATTTGCACCAAACCAGGAGGAGGGCAGAGCTGGCTGCAAAATTCAGCCCTAGGAGAAGCTTAAACTCTTCAGATAAACCTGTGAGCTCAGGCACTGGTGGGGAGGAGATTGAGGGAAACTTCCTAGCAAAACACTGAACCAACATGAGAGCCCACCATGTACATCTAGTAGAAACCAAAGCCCAGGGACCCAAAGAGGAACCCTTCGCCAATGGACATGAGGCCATTCAATTTATAGCTCTCTGCTTCCACTATGTCTCATCATGTCTGGTCAATTTTCTTGCAACGTGTTAATTCTAAGACACGTCTCCTTGCCCACCCTGTTCTGTAACAAACTCCTTTCCAGCATCTGCTCTAACGATGTTAATATTAACTAATGTTTTCAAGGAGCTTTGGCTATTTCCTCACAAATATCACACCTTCCTGAGACCCTGGTCAGTAGAGGAGGTTTGATCAATGCCCCTTCTGCAGAAAAGAATACACAGAGAGGCTACCGCTCTCTAAATTAATTAGATTTTTATCTAATACTCCTCTCCCTGGGGATGAAAGGCAGCCTCGGAAGCCAAGGAAAAATGATTAAGGAAGGTTTGGTAATAACCTCCTATTGCTAGAAAAGGCAATTCAAGGGATTGCAGGGCCCAGGTGAGCTGAACAAGTTGACTGCTTCTAAAGTGGCTTTCTGGAAGGAGCTGCGTGGGAACTGGCCCAGGCTCTGCAGATAGTTGGCGAAATAACATCCACCAGGGGCAAGGGCTACAAGATAGGACCCAGCCATTAATCTATGCTTACAACACAAAATGGTAAATGAGCTCATGGATTTCCAAAAGCAAAATATTTAAAAGAGAAGGCTTCAGATGGGTGTCTGGCTTCCCTGCTCTGGCCTTTCTCCCGTCTCATTCATTCTGCCCACATCTTATCTTTCCAAAGGCAAAGTCTAAGCCTGTCATTTCAAGGGTTGCAAACTGCTCTTCATAAAATTCAAAGGTCTCATGCACCCGTTCACCCTCCTACTTGCCCCCACTGCTCCCACTTGAGTTCTTCATGACCCATGCCACCTTTGTGCCCACACCACACACACAACAACCTCAGGACTTTCGTCCATGTGAACACCTTGCCTGGAACTTTCCTCCCTGCAGTTCTGCTTGGCTCCCCTCTGCCAGCTTTTCCTAAGACCCTCCCAAGGTCTGACCTGGGTGCCATTCTTAAGGCTCGTTAAGGCTTGTGGCACTGCCCCATTACAGGGCCCACAGCTCACATGTGCTTGGTTGGTTACTTCTCTGACCACCCTCTACAGACTATAAACTCTTGTGCCCACTTTAATCACCAGTTTGTCTCCAAACCCAGCACAGAGCCTGGAACACCAGGGTCCTCAATATACACCTGTTGAGTGAACAGGTCAACACGTTACTGACTGACTCCTCCTTAGGAGATGATGTCAAAGCCACTAAAAATTAACTGAAGGAAAGACAGCCAAACCTGCAGTAAACAGAGTACCCACTATAAGTAGTTATTTGTTTGTCCTAAATGCTGCTAAACAGAATCACATACTTTAACAGTTAGACCTTAGAAATTACATATTCCAAAGACGACACTTAAATGCACACAAACCAACATTCCCAAATCACAGGCCAAACCTGGCATCACTACTCAGTTTGAACAACCTCTCCTGAGCCTGGCAGGCAGCTGGCCTCCCCTAATTGGAGATAACAAGGGAAAACTTGTTCCCCATCCCTGAAAAGGCTGAACATTGAATTTAAATTCAAGGGCTATCACTTGGTCACCTGTTTCAGGTCACCAACTCTATCTCTGGGAAAGGGCCACAGTCAGAGCCCAGACTGCCTATCTCCCAAACCAGCTCAGTTTCAACCATGCAATGCTTATTTGTAAATCTCTTCTAATGAGTACCTAGCTTACTTACATGGCTTTGCTTTTAAATAATAATATATATATAATGTGCTCACGTGCATGCTCACTCCTTCACTTGTGTCTGACTCTTTTGCAACCCCATGGACTGTAGCCCGCCAGGCTCCTCTGTCCATGGGATTTCCCAAGCAAGAATACTGGAGTGGGTTGCCATTTCCTCCTCCAGAGAATCTTCCCAACTCAAGCACTAAATCCGTGTCTCCTGCATTGGCAGGCGGATTCTTGGGAAGTGCATATATGTAATAGGGTATGGAGCATGTTTTCTCTAGCCACTTAAATGGGCATCACTGATCACGGGGGCCCTAGACTCCAGGCCCTGCCCAGGAGGTGCTGATTGTACCAGGAAATGCCTATCCTCCCAAAAACTCTGCCAAGTGGGGACTCACGGCAGTTTCTCTCGTCGCTCATGTCTCCACAGTCATTGTCAAAATCACACCACCAGATGCTGTTGATACACTTCCCGTTGCTGCACCGATACTGGTTGCGGAGACAGGTGTTCTCTGGCCATGGAGGGAGGCAGAGGAGAAAACGAAACCAGTATCATTCTTCCTGCTGGACCATAAGACTTTCTGTTCTGAGTTTCCCTTCATCTTCCTCAAATAACATGCCTCAGACAGCAAAGGGGAAGTGGGATGCTTTGCACAGGTGCCCGCAGGGAAACCAGCATCCAAGGAGACCTCCTTCTCTCCTCTTTTAATTAAAATTGAAGGAGGAGAGGCCTCTAGGAGCAGCAGAGGGGGTTACAATGATGAAAAAGGAGAGTGATGATATCAGGTGGATCTAGCGGGTAGAGACGTATAAACAATATAAAATATTAATTCCAGGGGCTTTCTTGGCCATTCAGTGGCTAACACTTTGCACTTCCAGTGGTTAATACTTTGCACGGGGTGTGGGTTCAATCCCTAGTCTATGATCCCACATGCCGTAGCCAATAAGGGGAAAAGAAAAAAAAAAAACAACAACTAACTCCACAAGGAATTCCTTAAGGGACTGTGTAGCCACAGAAAAGAAGTGAAGTGAAAGTTGCTCAGTCATGTCTGACTCTTTGCGACCCCATGGACATCCATGGAATTCTCTAGGCCAGAATACTGGAGTGGGTAGCCCTTCCCTTAGGGGATCTTCCCAACCCAGGGATTGAACAGAGGTCTTCTGCATTCCAGGCAAATTCTTTACCAGCTGAGCCACAAGGGAAGCCTGTGTAGCCATTATCCAAACATCCATATTCAGTATATCTATACCTATACAGTGAAGTCGCTCAGTCGTGCCCGACTCTTTGTAACCCCATGGACAGTAGCCTGCACCAAACTCCTCTGTCCATGGGGCTTTCTAGGCAAGAGTACTGGAGTGGGTTGCCGTTTCCTTCTCCAGGGAATCTTCCCGACCCAGAGATCGAACCCAGGTCTCCCACATTGTAGACAGACACTTTACCGTCTGAGCCACCAGGGAAGACTACCAGAGGAGCCTGGTAGGCTACAGTCCACAGGTTCGCAGAGTCGGACACGACTGAGCAACTTCACTATCACTATGCCTATATAGTTTATCTATATAGTTTATCTATACCTAAATAGTGTATCTATACCTATTCAGTTTATCTATACCTATAAGGTTTACATACACATGTTCAGTATATCTATACCTATAGTTTATAGTTTATACATGGTCATATATGTTCATGTGTGTTCGATTTAACAACCAGGAGGATTATGGAGATTTGCTTTACATATTTTTGAGGATTTTTTCCTACCCCATGACTCCTTCAAAGTGAGCAGTCATAATTCCTCAAACAGACAAAAAAAAAAAGTGCACCGTTTAGTCAACTGGGTTAAGAACACGTGATGACTAGCCTCCTGTCTGGATTAAGTAAAGGCTTTCTGACAGGGATACAGAAAGGCCCTTTTCTCCTCCTCCTGGAATTCAGTGTTAACCCCATTTCTTTCCAAACAACTTTAAGATGATGACCAGAGCCTGAAAGAGTGCCCCTGTGTCTTAGACAAAAAGGCTCATCTTTTTTCCATCTGTATTTTTTAAGAGGGCCCAGAAGGCCACTTTGCAGTTTTTGCTTCCCTGGACTCAAAGGATGCTGTGAGAGGGGAAGTTATGATTACAAAGCAAATATAAGCTTGAGAATAAGGAAAGGTAGGAATCCAGGCCATGTTCATCAACAGGATACTTTGTGGCAAGGGCCCTCCAGGGGCTCACCTCCCCGAAAGAAATGTGAGGCTGGGGACTGGGGAAGTGGTAAAAGGAAAAACTAGACAGGAAAGAAAGACGTAACAGGTTTTCAAGGTGACATGTTAGAATTTGTGTGTTCAGATTCCAAGGGGGAGTGGGGTGAGGCTGCTGCAGACCTCTGGCTGTGGTCAGAAAGTTCTGATGTTTCTAGGCTGGGCGGGGGCAGGGGGACTGCTGGATGAGATGAGGTGAGCTCTGCAGGAGTCCTTTGCTGAAGTCAGGGTGGGCCAACTGTACCCTGCACACTTAGAGAAGCAGGAGGAGCTGGGGATGATTGGTGTGGGGTGGATGAGGAGAGGAAGAGGCAGAAAAAGAAAAGAAAGGTGCACTCACAGGAAGGTCTGCATCCCCCGACACTTAACCCAAAAGCAACTCATCTTTAAAAGAACAGTGTGGGCCTCTTCTGGATGAGGACTGAGGGACCACGGGCCTTGGAAGGTGAACTAGGATGCCCGTGTCTAGAGGGTTTATTGTCTACCTTGGGCGTTGTCAAAAACCCCAAACGCGAGTGCATCAAGGACACATCAAAGGGGGAGGCTGGGCAGAAAAGGAAGAAGGAGACACACCTTCTTTGACACACGTGTGGTTCTTCTGCTGGTAGCCAGGAGGGCACTCGCACATCAGGTCCCCGGACGGGAGGACACTGCTGGACACACCGTCTGGACACCTGCAGCTCCTGCTGCCGTCCGCCTTGGGCAGGCACAGCAGGCTGCAAGGCCGGGATGCACAGGCATTGCTTCCTGGAGAGGAGACAGGCGGCAGCGGCCGGGTTAGCAGACACCAGGGGGCGCCAAACGCAGGCCTGAGACCCAGGGACTCGCCCTTTTACAGACTCATGGACCCCACGATAAGCAGCTCAGGAAGAGAAAGGTGCAGTGGCGAGTGTGAGCGGGGCCCAGCTGGATCGGATGGTCCTGAAACCAAGCCCACCTGGAATCTAGATGGAGGATGATGAGACACCACAAGGTAGGCCGGGAGCTGCAGCGGGGAGGAGGGTCGTCGCCCGGGGGTGTCTCAGGGGATGCAAGGCAAAAACCTGTGCCAGTCAGAGGCAGGCAGGTAAGATCAGTCTGCAGCATCAGGAGGATGAAGCCGACTTAGGAAGAGAAGAAAGGATGACACGGGTACCCGGGGTGCGGGGGTTGTGGGGCTCAGCCAGGCCCGGCCCCAGTCCCCATCAACACACCTGTGCCTCCTCTCTTGGGTTCCTTCCCATCTCCCTTCATTCTTTCCATAGCACTTTTAGCTTGAGTGGTTTTCTGTGCCTTGTGACCCAAAAGCCCTTAACTAGAACGAACATATACCCAAGTACCTGCAGGCCCCAGACAAAAATCCAAGTCTGCTTCCTTAATCCCTTTGTGCTATCAGAGCATAGCCGCTGAGCTCAGTAAGGAACCGACCAGATACCCATTAGGCAATAAATCCATGGGCAATGGGCCCACATAAGGACCAGCTAATGTTGATCTAGTCCACTATTTCCAATCTTTTCTGTGGTTCAGCTTCCCAAAAAGAATGCCAGCTAGAGTCCATACGATCCTTCACTGCACTCTCAAGAGAGAACTTTTGTGGATGCACAGCGACGGAGGTGTTTTCTATCCCCAGCATCCTTCTGGGAAGGAGACAGAGGAGCCATAACAGAGGAAACCATTTCCCAACAGCTGAAAACGTGATACAATGATCAAGCAATGTGAAAATCATGAAATGTGTGTTTTTCTTTTTGCCTGTGACTACTCATAATCAAAACTATAATAGGGGCTTTCCTGGTGGCTCAGTAGTTAAGAATCCACCAGGGCTCGATCCCTGATCCAGGAAGATCCCACATGCTGCGGAGCAACTAAGCCCATGTGCCACAACTACTTCAGCCCACGTGCCTAGAGCCCGCGCCCCTCAACAAGAGAAGCCACCTCGATGAGAAGCCCGCTCGCCACAACTAGAGAATGGCTCCCGCTCGCCACAACTAGAGAAAAGTCCAGGAAACAACAAAGACCCATGTGTGCTAAGTAGCTTCCGTCGTGTCTGACTCTTTGTGACACCACGGACTACAGCCTGCCAGGCTCCTCTGTCCATGGGATTCTCCAGAGAAGAACACTGGAGTAGATTGCCATTTCCTCCTCCAAAGGATCCTCCCAACTCAAGGATTGAACCCGTGTCTCTTATATCTCTTGCACTGGCAGCCGTGTGTCTTTCCCACTAGCTTCACCTGGGAAGGCCAACAAAGACCCAGCACAGCCAAAAAGAAATAAATAAATTTTTAATTGGGGAAAATAAATGTAAACGCTTGGGTAAAACTCAGCTGATAAAGATTCTTCAGTTGTGCCCTCTCAGGGACAGAGGACCCCACCAGAATCAAATCTAAGTAATCTGTTTCCAGCCAAAGTTTAGTCTATGCAATCCTGGCCTGCAGGTTGGGAAACAGGGTTCATTCATGACAATTGGTAATGAGACAAGTGAAGACATACTCGTAAGCTGCAAATGTATCAGCGTCTCCTCGGTGTTTAACTGGTATAAACTAAACTACATGTAAAAAGTAAAATTCCGCATGATAACAGCAACAGTGTTGTTTTGATGCTAAGGATCCAAGAGCACAAGGCATTACCAAGTGGATAAAATACACACAACCAGGGGGAGATCTGTTTGATGAAACATTCAAAGGGGTCTGCAACTGACTCCATCAACCAACAGGCTGGATCATCACAGTGAATAACCTGCTGATGGGAGCAGAAATGCCAGGAATCAGCTCCCTCTCATCTGTTCCGTGGGCAGATGCCTGTCCCTTTATCTCAAATGCACCTGCCGTGGGCTGCAGGAGGGAATGCTGAGCTGCCAATAAAAACACAACCCCATCTGGGGTTCTGGAACATGTTCTTTGTATTCAAAGGACACCATGTCATTCGACATTCCAAGAAATTGAACAATAATAGAATATTTAACAAATACTCATCAACAGGAGTATTTTCACATGGCCTCTGTCTGTGAAATAGCATCAGTGACATTTTCACATGCAGGGTAAGTGTTTCCACCCAAAGAAGAAAACTGAAAGTACAGAACCCAAAGAGAGCTGCACTATTTCTAGAGACTGGCCCCCACAGGCATGAATGAAACTGTAATCTGAAAGGCACGGCCAGTGACAAACCCCAAACCATGCGACCAAGTCACTGATCCTAAAGGAGTAGGCAGGGCAGGCACGTGTGGGCAGGTCCAAAGCCAGGGCACAGGGACTTCCCTGGTGGGCCAGTGGCTAAGACTCTGCACTCCTAATGCACGGGGCCCAGGTTCGATCCCTGGTCAGAGAACTAGATTCCACACCTGCAACTAAAGACTCCGAGAGCCGCAACGAAGACCTGGGGCAGCCAAAGGAAGGAATGAAGAAATAAATAAATATATATATATTTAAACAAACACACAAAGCCACAGCACAGAAAACGGGAGCCCTGGTCACAGAGAACCTGGGAGAACATAAGGAAGTTGTGGCAGAGTTCCATCAGAACACAGCCAGAGATCCCCGCCCTAGGACACCACAGTCTCGTGTGGGCCAGGGGGGCCGTGTGAAGACTGGGTAGCTGACCGCCTCCGTCTCCAAAGACGTCCCTTTCGTTTAGCCCCGTGAGGCCCTCACTGGGCATGTCCAGGACACTTAGACTCCCTCTTTGGAGAATCCTCCAGAACCTCTGAGGAGTCAACACTGCTATTGTCTGGCTTAACCATCCACACACTCGACAATGTCAAAATCAGATCCACCCCGTATGGTAAATGGTTACCCTCATGATGATATTGAAAACGATGTGTTTACTGCAGGCTCTGAAGGAACAGTCCAAGAACTCCAAAACAGTTTAACCCACGGCAGCATCAACTGAATACACTAGTAGCCCTGCTGACAGAGTTGTTTAAAGGAAAGAACACTCTCTACGAAGAGTAAATTCCAGGACACTGTGTAAGAACAACCAGGTATGAAGACCGGAAAAAAAAAAAAAAAAATGCGCCTGTTTATAACTAAATATTCCAAATCGACAACACTGCACGTGAACAAAATTCTCATCCTAAACAAGAATCCACTAAAACCCACGACTCCTAAATCACTGTCGGGCACCGGGGCACTGCTAAGCCAACAACAGGGGAGAGCTGGAACAGAGCCGGGGGGTTTCCTGGACGTTCAAGCTCTGAAGTCAACTAGGCCACGGCTCAAATTCTCACCACTAACTAAATGTGTGATGGAGAGAAGTTACTGAACTTCATTTCCAGGTTCCCATCTGTAAAATGGGACTATTAATAATACACATGGACTTGGGGGAAACTGTTAAATCATGACAACTCTGATGTGACCCCCATGGACTGAAGCCCACCAGGCTCCTCTGTCCAAAGGATTTCCCAGGCAAGAATTCTGGAGTGGGTTGCCATTTCATTCTCCAAACTGAGGTTATACAAGCCCACTAAGGAAATCAGTGTGGTGCTTATGACACAGCAAAATCCCTCAGAGTCAGTGTCCTTTATCACTGCTGTTATTACCTTACACTTGGCTTGTACGAAGTCCTGGATGTGTCAGGAGCAGACAACAGAGGTAATAAAGCTTGCTTGGCACTGGGGATGGCCAATACCGTCATAAACTTGCAACACTCTCCATGTCCAACAGAGCAGGCAGGATGGAGCAAACAAGTTCAAGGCCAAGAGACACCACAAACCACTGCAGACAGGCAGTGCTGGCAGCCGGAGGCCACTGCAAATGCTTGAACTCATACAGGCCTGAGAGATGACAGACATGCTTCCCTGGCCTTGCATCTGTGGACAGGGGGGCCCCTGGAGGCAGCAGACAGGCCGGTATTTCCCCTTGATGACTTACTTAAATTCGCCAGAGCAGCCTCCAGGTCACAGCATGGCAGCTAAGATGAAGTGACTGGCCAAGACTGTGGGTGGGAAACCAGGGTTCTCCGGTTCATCTGAACACGGAGTTGCAGGAGCTGAGGCTGTGTGCTCAGCCAACAGGTGCTCACAAGCATATGTCAAAACACAGACCTGCTCTTCCAGACAGGGAGGTACCTGGAGAAATGTTGATTGTTCCCTCGGCTTGCCAGTGGGCCCGATCAGTAGGGTTTGGTGTCCTCCGTCAAAAGCCCTGAGATTTCAACCACTAGAGCTGGAAAGTAGGATTCCTCTCTCCCTATCTCATTTATTTCTTTTGTTTTTTTTCTTTTTTGTTTTTTGTCTCTTTCTTCCTATTTCAAAACAGGCACCTCCTCTAGGAAAGAATGTGACTTCTTCGTTTTATGGCAGAACTGGAACAAAAAACTCAGCTCCTAAATAAGAGAGGGGCCTTTGGGAAAGCTGATTCATATGTGAGATTCTGTTCCCTAATCGAGAAACCACGATCCTAATACCAGCCCTGCCCACCTCACAGGTCAGCTGCGAAGGCACAACAATAATACAGACTTCCATCTCTAGGATTCTTTATAGTTTTCTAAAAACTATAAAGTTTCCCCTTTCTCATGCTCCGCTCTCCAGTCCCAAAAGCACAGCGGTGATATCTATAACTGTATTACTTCCCCTGAGAGTCAATTTTCTCTTAGCACGGGGCCAGCCAAAAACCACAAGACAACATCAACGTTCTAGTTCAAAACAGGAAACCTAGCAATCTGTCAATAAAGGGCCGTCAGCAGACCCAGGATGCTACTGAGTCCTGTTGAGATAAAGAAGGTCCTTCTTAAAGGGACTATTCTTCTGGTGGGGGAGGGTGTCCTGATCCCTCTCCTCCATAATGAATAGTGTGACTGGGAGATCAACAAAGGGAACGGGCAATGAAGAAGGAAGAAGGTGTCCTACTGAACAGTCTCAGAGCCCAGGACAGCCAGACAGAGCCTGGCAGCAGGTCTTGAAGCCTCACCCCATCATCTTTCAGACACTCATTCTCTAGAGGCCCTGGCAAGGTTTCCTCTGCCCCATCCCTTCTTCTTTCAGCAACTATGAAGTAAGCAGCAACTGACTGCTGGGCACTGGTAAGATTACTGAGCAAAAAAGACAAAACCTCCTTCTTCATGGGGTTTAGAGTTTCACGGTGAGGACAAGAAATAAGTCATCCTATAACTAGAACCTGCCGTGCAAGAGAAGCAGGTTTCAGTGAGCAATCTGTCATCTGAGCAACCAGAGAAGACCGGACTCCTGTCGGGAACCAGCACTGGCTGTGCACCCAGCACAGCATGGCTCCCTGTCCAGGTGCCAAACGAGGATGCAGTGCACGCTGGGCCTCTCGGGCTGCGAGAGAAGCCACACCGCCCAGCAGTCAGGGGCCAGAGGCAGGAGGAGGGTGTAATTACCCACCAAACACCAGCGTTCCAGGCAGGCAAAGACACGCTGTCTTCCAGCTGTTTGTGTATCATTAGAAAAGAAATTAAGATGTCATTAGGAAGAAATTAAATAATGTGCATGTTGTCGTGACAACAAAGACACAGGCTGCCAGATCCTGCTTCAGCAGGGATTGCCCACACCCAGCCCCTTTCGAGAGATCAACGCGACAGAGATGAAGGAGGGCATGCTGCCTTACCAGTTGTCTTGCCCCGGTAGAAAATCTTCAAGTCCATGGGCCCCGTGAGCCGGCTCGCCAGAATGGCCATGTCGGACCCGCTGTATTTGGAAGCTCGGAAGATGCTGAGCTGTGACCAGTCATCCCAGTATATCTCATTCTAAAAAGATGAGATTAGATTCGCTCATTAGTCAGCTCTTCTGTCTTTCACTCAGAACCCGCATTAAGAACAAGAACTCCACTGTGGAGTGGACACCTGACATTCCCTGGATGAATGATCGGCGTGAGCAAGATGCCAGTTAAAGGCAGGAATCAGTGCTTCTATCCAAACCTCACCAAATATCCACACTGAAGGAGCCGCCCCAAAGAAGCTATCCGATGAGTGTTCGAGTCTGACCACAAGCTCAACCCTTGAGTTCAAAATCTGAAGAACTACTTTATGTTGCAGGGTTGAAGCACAAGTGACAAGGCTCCCGGGAGGCAGGGTGGGGCTCATCTCAAGACATCAGGAAATGAAGAGAGCAAACCTCACAACAGACGGGAACTCGGAGCCCAACGGAGGCTACCAACACCGAAAGGCAAGCCAGGAATTTTCATCAGATGCAACCTTGAACTTCAACCTTTTGAAATGAGAATGATGAGCACCCTAGATCCCTGGCAGCTGGGTCTGGAATCCCTCCCTAGGTGCCAAAAGAAACTGCCTCCAGTTCAGAAATGAGGTGATTTTCTACATGTTAGATAAGCATCTCAGTAAAAACCCAGAGACAGCAGGCTCTTTGCCTCAGTCTGCTCCTCGCCAAGTGTAGACAGGTTGCCAAATGCTGGGAACAGGTGAGGTCCCACCTTAAAGACAGCAATAGCGTAGGGGTGCGGGAGGTTGTCCAGGATGACGGAGCGCTGCTGGCCACTGAAAGTGATCCGCTCAATACAGTCCAGGTAGGCATCCGTCCAGTAGATCCACTGCTCGTCCACGGCGATGCCGTTGGGCCACTTCACATCCTCTGATACAAGGCGGTAGGCAGCCGAACCATCCATGTTGCTCCGGTAAATGCCAGGCCTCAGGTCCCCCCAGTCGGTCCAGAACATCACCCTGGGTGAAACCAGGGAAAAACACACATCCCATCAGAATGGGGAGTGTGCATGCTCAGTCGCTTCAGTCATGTCCGACTCTTTGAGACCCCATGGACCACAACCTACCAGGCTCTGTCCGTGGGATTCTCCAGGCCAGAATACTGGAGTGGATTGCCACGCCCTCCTCCAGGGGATCTTCCCCACCCAGAGATGGAACCTGCATCTCCTACACTGCAGGCAGACTGTTTACCACTGAACCATTGGGGAAAGAATGGGGAGATGGACGCTCAAATACTCCTCCAAAGTGCCAAGCATTCAGCCAGTTAGCTTGGCCTTGTTATTGTAATCTCTAATTATACTACTTAAAGCCAGTTAACTACCTGACCCAGAAATTCTTTTACTGGAATTTATCTATGGATAGAATCAAGCTATGCAAAGAGAGTGTACAAACATGTTCATCATCAGCATTGTTCACATTTGTTGTTGTTTAGCCATTAAATTGTGTCAGACTCTTTGCGACCCCATGGACAGTAGCCTACCAGGCTTCTCTGTCCATGGGACTTCCCAGGCAAGAATCCTGGAGTAGGCTGCCATTTCTTTCTCCAGGGAATCTTCTTAACCCAGGGATCAAACCCACGTCTCCTGAATTGCATGTGGATTCTTTACCATTGAGTCATCTGGGAAGCCCATTGTCCACACTAGCAAAAAATATACATATACAGGTAGATGTGCACACATACATATATATATAAGCGTGTGTGTGTGTGTGTGTATATATATATACACAAAAATATTAATCTGTAAATTGTTACATTATGGTACATAGAAAAGAACAGTAAAACGTCTAAAGATCTACATGCGTTCAGATTAAAAAATCTTCCAACCATATTAATATTTTTAAAACACGCAGAACAGTAAATATCCTATGATCCTCTTTGATGCATGTGTGTGCATATGTGTCTCTGTGTGTTAAAGGGTGTACACATGTACATGGGTAAAAATAAACTCTGAATGAGACACAAGAAAATATCAACCATGATTACTCCTAGAAAATGTGAAAGTGAAAAGAAGAAACCAATATTTTTCATTTCATAAATTTCTACTTTCTTTTAATATTTTTAACCAAGTGCATATGTTACTTTCAGAATTTTCTTTTAAAAACTGATTTCTCAATCACAAATGCTAGAAAGACTAATCCAGAATTTCCCTTTTTAGGTATGTTTCCTTAAGTTAGCAATAAATTAGTGAGAAGCACCTCTGCATTTCCCATTTTCCAGTTTGCATGCAAACTGCTGATAAGAAAACACAAGCTGGGGGCAGGAAAAAGAAGGAATGGTTTAAATATTTGTATCACACGTGAAACTCAAGATAAAGGCTCCTTACAATATTCAAACAGGGCTGACTATGACCAGAGAGACTTTAAACACTACTTTCTGTTAGGGAAACACCCCACAGCTGCAAGACATCTGGGTGCCTACAGACTGTGATGCTTGCTAACAGAAAGGCGATGGAGTGTGCAGCCCAGGATGACTAAGCTACGGCTCCAAGACTCGCAGGTCCTAGATTATTTCAACCACAATAATCAGAAACAAGTTTCTGTCCAGCAGTTTGCATTTCCAAGAGACTCTGTCTGTGGCAGCCCTGGACCCACATGGATCTTCTCTGGGACCACACTTACCCATCTTGAGGTACGAGGACCAGAGCCCTGGGTCGATCGAGCACAGAGGAATTGACAATAGTGAGGCGGAAGTCGCCGTCTGGATGCCCCACCTGACAAATAAAGGAGAGGGAATGGCTGAGAGGGGTCTGAGCTCCTGATGAGACCCACGCTGCAAAGTTTCCTTCTTGGTTCCCACCTATGGTCCTCTACGGTGGCTGGATTCCCCTGTAGACTGATTTGGGAAACCTGCCCCCTTCTCCAGCCAGATTGAGTTGCTCCCCACTCTGGCTCAGGCAGCAATTCTCAAAGGGCCTGACGAAGGAGCCACCATCACCTGCACCCCCAGTTCTGGGGGTGTGATGACCTGCACCAAGTAAGTGTTTGCTGCGTGTTTACTTACTCCACCCGCCTCTGCCACTCCAAGCTCCAAAGCCACCAATGTCTCTGCTTTATCCATAAAACAAATTCTCAATGTCACTACCTCACCAATTCAGAGTCCCCAGACTCTTTTCTTTCCACATTCTCTCTCCTCCATGTCAGCCCCTACAACCTCAGGGAGACTGGTCTTCTTAGGGATCCCCAAGCCTGATATACCCACTCCTGTCTGCTCTTGCCATGTATCCCCCCAAGACCTGTCCTCTGCTTTTTAATCAAATCCTATCCTTCCTTCAAAATACCCCTCCTCTGCTAACCTTTCTGATCCACCTTGATCAATGGGCATCCACAGTTCTGATCACTGACTCTTCTTTCACCATTTCACACACAGTATTTGAGTTTACGCTGTGAGCCTATAGACACTCAAGCTTTACCTGCATCCTTCTAGCAAAGTGCTGAGCACACTCAATTAAAAAAAGAAAGAGGAAGAGTAACGACAAGACCACCGACGCACGGCTCAGAATGTGACCAGTGCTACGCATCCTTCCACCCTTTCTCTCAACCGTCCCATGAGGGGAACACTCCAATGATCCGTGCTCGGTCACAGCTCAGCTCAGATGTCACCTCGAAGACAGCTCCTCTCCCCCGTCACGCAATCACATACCCTGTGTGATGTTCACCGCAGCACATGGCACCAAGAGGACAGATAGGCTTATTTCGTTGTTATTTTGCTTCCTCCACGAAAACCTAATCTCAGCACAGGGACCGGCATGTCTCGCCTCCTGCTGTATCACTGTGATCTAAAACCAGGCCCAGCCCGCAGTGGGCCAGGACACGGCACCTGCCAAACGATGACTGGACAACGGAATCTTCATCTTACGGATGAAGACACTGGAGCTTAGAGGGGATAAGATACTCTCCTGAGTCATTTAGCTACCAGAATAAGGACTAGGGGACTTCTCTCTGGTCCAGTGGCTAAGATCCCAAACTCCCAATGCAGGGGGCCGGGGTTCGATCCCTGGTCAGGGAACTAGATCCCACACGTTGTAACTAAGAGTTCACATGCCTCAACTAAATATCCCGCAGGCCACAACGAAAGAAGATCCTGAGTGCTGCAACTAAGATCTGGTGCAGCCAAATAAATAAAAATAAATATTTTTTTAATTAAAAAAAAAGGGGGGGATAAAGACTGAACCCAGGTCCATCTCTCAAGTTTGTGGCTTTTGCTGGTGATCTGTCCTGTCTCTCTGGGTCTCCCTGTTTCTACCGCGCCTTACACAAGTCATGCCTCCCCAGAAGTCAGTGTAAAGAGGTATTGAGACGGTGCCCCAGGGCCCCAGCAGGAATATGCAGGAGTTGAGCATGCCCAGGAGCCCATGATCTCTTACCCCTCTCGGCCCTGCAGAGCTCAGGTGCAGACAGGTGAAGTGAGGAGGTGAGAGGACCTACCTTACAGGGCAGCTGTGAGAAGTGAATCAGAGAATTCACGCAAAGTGGTTCCAACAGGGAACGACCACGAGAGCATGGCAACCACATTACAACCACAATGAGGATGGCAGTCACATCCTCACAATATTATCTACATCACATTACACTAAAAGCGTAATACTGGAGTGTGGATGTTATAGCATTATAGCAATGCTGTAACGGTATCATTATCATTACAATTACTACGCTATGCTGCTGCTAGCCCCAATACAAGTGTTCAGGTATCTTAACGAAATCTTTGTTTGACAGATGCAGGCATCCTGTTTGCACACGGGACACCCTTTCTCTGCAATTCTCAGGGAATCTCCAGAGGAGCTGGACACACTGGCTTCCCCCTCTGTGTCAAATTTGGCTCCCAGCCCGGCGCCTCCCTGCTTGCTTAATCACAGACAGCATAGAAGGCACGTACCTCAATCTTTTTGAAGCCAGAATCCACCCAGTAAAGTAACTGGCTGAGGGGTTCAAAAGCCAAGGCTTCTACTGTCTCCAGGCCAGAATTGATGATCACTTCCTGCCCCGTACTCCCGTTCAAACAGAGGCGCTGAAGAGACAGAAGAAGAAACACTGTGAAATGCGCACATGACCTCCAGCCAAATCAGTTCCATCGATGGGAACCTGCTTATTCAACGGGCTTGAATGGCAAGGGGAGTGTTCCACATGCATGAAGCCATTTTTCACTAAAAGCATTTCTTAAATGGATTACAGCTTCCTGTTTGAAGCAGGATAACTTAACAGAACCAAGTCATTCGTATCTTCCTGCATGATGGTCATGAACACTGGTCACTGAGCTACATTGTATCACAATAATGAGGTAGAAATGACCAAGATGCATGAGTCTGCTTGCTTTTAAAATAAATGAAACCAGACTGCTGTTATTTCTAAGATCCTGTGTCTGCTTTTTATAGTCCTTCCTCCCTCGGAGGTTCCAAGTCATCAGGTACTACCGCTTGGACAGCCTCGGGCAGCAGCCCCTTCCCCCACCTCCCTGTCCCCACCTCTTCGAATACCCAGGCCCTGTAAAATTTCTATTGGGTTGGAAGTCCAGATAAAACTTGTTAGAATTGCTTTTATAAAAGGATTAAATAGGCAATGAAAAAAGATCAAAGAGCTCTCTTTAAAATGCACGGGTCTGCAAGTATGGCCATTTATCTGGCCTGCACAGCGATCTTTACAGCTTACTTTCTGGTTCTTGACTGTGCTCGGAATAGCTGAAGTGGATAATTACGTGAACTACAGAGAAGTCAAGAGTTACTATATCAGAGCTTGAAAAGAAGGACACGAATGAGGCAGTGGGTATGATAATAGGGACAAAGAGGGCTACATACTGAGCCCTAAAATCTTCCCAGCAGGAAAAGGGAGACCTCACTTACAAGCAAGAATGCAGATTTGAAGGCTCCCTCTGTTTTTCCTATAAGGACAGAGGTAGGCAGAGAAAGAATATACTAGAACAGAAAACTGGAAAGCGTCATCCATTGGCCCTGAGATGAGATAAAACTTTAAAACCTCAAATACCCATCTCCTCAGAACACTTTGAAATAGGTTTACCAGGACTCAGCAGTCACAAGGCAGGGCCCCCACAAGCAGACCCAGGGAAGACGCACCTGGATGACGTCCAAGGCCAGGTCGGACCAGTACAAGCAGTTGCGGTCATAGTCGAAGTCCAGGGCCACCGCTGACCGCAGCCCGGTGAGGGGCAGCTGCTCGGTGGCCCCCGAGGCCAGGTCGTAGCGATGGATGGACTTGCGCATGGCGTACAAGATGAACTCGTTCTCCTCTGCACAGACACACAAGACAAGAGGGCGGGTGGGCCTGGGGGTGCTGAAGGGGTCCTCGCACGTCCGACCTACCTCTTTCTCACCCGGAAGCCTCAGAGCCACAGATGGCACAAGGCGTGAATCAAGTGAGAACTTAGGGATCGTGACTTAGAAGGAGGGTAAAGCAATAACATTTCTGCCTCGGCCAAGCTACTCAGACACCCATGAATCTCTGCTTTTTACTGCTACATTCTTTTTTCCCCCAAATCTGTATCCTCCACGGCCCTGCCCTCCACAGTAGGCATGCTCCAATATCTAGCTTCAGAGCTCAACCTAAAAGTTTTGGTCACATATGAAAATAGTCATACCACTCAGCATGTTCCTCCTCATCACAGGACGGGTTGCATCATGTGGCGTCATAATCTCACTGACTAGGGAACTTTTCACTGAAGACTTATAGCTAAGTTTTCTAATCTATTTGCTCACCCATTCAATATTGTTCATGACACAGAGCAATCATATCAACCTATTCTATTTTCAAAGTAATAATATATATGTTCCTGGCCACCTACAGAATGTATTACAACACAATCATCATGAAGATTCTCCTTCTACTTAAATACTTACACAACATACATACTATGTATCAGGAATTGTTTGATCCCAGTAACAACTGTATAATGGGCTTCCCTGGTGGCTAAGACATGAAAGATTTGCCTGCAATGCAGGAGACCCAGGTTCGATCCATGGGTTGGGAAGATCCCCTGGAGAAAAGAATGACTATGCATTCCAGTATTCTCGCCAGGAGAACTCCATGGACAGAGGGGCCAAGTGGGCTACAGTCCACAGGGTCGCAGAGTCAGAGACGACTAAATGAGTTTGAGAGACAGAGAGGACAACTGTATAATGGAAGAACTATTCACTCGATTTTACAAGTAAGAAAGCTGAGAGCAGAGGTTAAGTAACCCATGCAAGGCCACACAACTGCTAAGTGGCAGAACCAAGAACCGAACTCCAGTGGTCTGGATCCAGAGTCTAAGCTTTAACACCCAAGTCTGTCTCTTGCAATATAGACACCAATCTCTCAAGACAAAGAAACAGAAGCTCAGAGTGCTGGAGAGACTGATTTAATGTCAGACAACTAAGAACAGGAAGAGCTGGTGCTCTTGGCAGCCTCTCTCTTCCTCTTAGGGACCCACCTGGAAAACATCTGGAGTTTCCCGAAAGAATGAAAATCAGCAACACACCAGCATCCATTTCTGAGGTGTCCACTGTGACAATATATTGCATCTCCAAGTGACAAATCTGGGTCCCTCTGCTGCAAGCCTGCATGGTGATGGTTTTTTTTTTTTTTCCCCTCTCTGTCATTCCATTCTTTAAACATATGTTAGCCACCTCTGCTTTATAAAGCTCCAATATAAATAATGCACTCAAAAACTTAAATCTACCTATAATTTTTTTTTTAACCAAAGGTAAATTGTCCTCTTTTCTTTTGGTCTCACTTCAAAAGGATCTGAGCTACCACATGATAATGAATCACTCCCTTTGGTTTTCAAGAAAACCATCCCACTGTAATTCCCGGGAGACCAGGCAGTCAGATGAAAAGTGCTGAGTTTGTAAACAGTGCTGGAATCACAGACTTGTGGCCGTGCCACATGGAGTTGTAGAGACACATTCACAGCAGCAAGCCCTTCACCCCACCTCTCTCCAGCATTTAGAAACCTCATTCTGTTGCTTTGGGATTTTTTCTTCTAACCGACACTGCCTTTTGAGTCCAGAAACACCTGCCTTAGGATGGGGAGTAGAGAAACAGACAGCTTGTGTGTTAGAAAAGAAATAGAACTGGTCAATCCCAGGCATACATAAGCCCAGCCTAGAAATGTGTGTCATTATCCTAATCTTGAAGGAAGAAAAATTTCTTCACTTTTAAAAATCCTTCCAGATGACCAGATTATCTCAACTTTGCAAACATATTATGGTTCCATGTTAGTCCTGTGAAATATCTTTTCCTTTCGTGGTACATTCCTGCCTTTGCTCCAAGCTTTGGGGGTGGGGAAAAAATTGGAAGGTAGCCCACCCTACCCTACAACCTTCCCTGGTGGCTCAGATGGTAAAGCATCTGCCTAGAATGCAGGAGACCCGGGTTTGATCCCTGGGTCGGGAAGATATTCTGAAGAAGGAAACAGCAACCCATTCCAGTACTCTTGCCTGGGAAATCCCATAGACGGAGGAGCGTAGTAGGCTAAAGTCCACGGGGTGGCAAAGAGTCGGACATGACACGGCTGAGCAACTTCACTTCATTCACTATCCTACAAGGGCTTCCTAGGTGTCACTAGTGGGAAAGACCCCACCTGCCAATGCAGGAGACATAAGAGGCTCAGGTTTGACTTCTAGGTCAGGTCAGGAAGATCCCCTGGAGGAGGGCATGGCAATCCACTCCAGTATTCTGGCCTGGAGAATTCCATGGACAGAGGAGCCTGGCGGGCTATGGTCCATGGACAGAGGAGCCTGGCAGGCTATGGTCCATGGAGTCACTGAAGTGACTTAGCACACATACACGCTACACTACAAATGAGATTTTTTTTAACTTATTCCCTATTCTATCCTCTCCTATCAGAAGAGAAAATAGCTTTCCTACCATTTTACACAGCTCTAAACAAACTGTTTTGTCCCTCGGTGACATCTTCAGAAATATTTATCACCAAAGTACATGCTCCAGCCCCTTATGAGCGATCACTCAAACCCTGCTCACCCAGGCCCTCATCAATAACAGCTCTCTTGAGGGAACTATCTGAGTATTATCTGCTCGTTTGTGGTAATCTGCTGAAGCCGTGTTCTTTTTAAGTCTCCATGGTGAGGGATGTTAATTACTTGGGTAACGATGGAAGATTAAATTAAGGGACTAATGAGCTTAGCATGAAAAACACCAGGGCGAGCTGGCAAGCAGTGAGCAAGCGAGAGGGCTGCTCTCCCCCACCCCCGCAGGACGAGGTGGTTCTCTCATGATTCACGTGGCGCTGATGGCTGTTCCTCTGAACGCCACCTCTGCTGAGGGAGTCTGGCCTAATCATGCACCTTTCCCAAAAGGCACAAGCAGGAGGGAGGGCTCAGAGGGAAGAGAAGCCCTATATGAATAAGACTAGAACAGAACGAAGAAAGAAAAGGTGCTAAGAGATCAGCTCTTCATTAAGGTATCATAATTTCATGTGTGCGTGTGTGCGTGCTAAGTTGCTTCAGTCATGTTCTACTCTTTGCAACCCTATGAACTGCAGCCCACCAGGTTCCTCTGTCCATGGGATTCTCCGGGCAAGAATACAGGAGTGGCCTGCCAAGCCCTCCTCCAGGGGATCTCCCCAGTATATTACAAATACCTCAACGTGAGTCATCACTACCATATCAGCTTGAAACATTTGGGACACGCTATATCTTGACAGCATATTCACTTGCTCCAAAGGTTTCCCCTAACGAGCCTGCATAAGGATGCATGGTTAGGGAATGGGCAGGATGCTTGAGAGACTGCCAAGGAAGAGCATGGAGCTTAGAGTCTGAACTTTTGCTCTGTTGCTAACCAGATAGGAGACCTTAAATAAACTGTTTGACTCTCTCCTCTAAACATGCTTCTTCATATGAAAAAGAATGGAGCTAACAATAATATCTGCTTCACTGGGTAGTTATAAAGATTAAATTGATAACACATGGAAAAGTGAATTAAAATGTGTAAAATTCCATTAAAATATTAGTTACAGTTATCATTACAAAAATGAAGACAGACCACTTAGCTACTTCCCAGAAAGCCATGAGTCTGTTTCTATGACAAATAGATTAAGAAGCACACAGAAGGCCTATGGGTGTCCCTCAGCACCTCCTCGCCTCACATACAACAGATGCCAAATAAACATCTGTTGTATGCCAAATAAACATCTTTCAACAAACAAAAGGGCTTTCCCTCCAATGTCTTCCATTCCTATAAAAGCATAAGGCCATAAATAAATGTCATTTAGAGACCACAGTTTGGGGCAGCCAGGAGCTCTGAGAGGCCTGTAATCTCCATTCTGTCTCTCCATTAAGTTGGAAGAGCCCAGTGAGATCACAGTAATACTTCAACAATGTCCCGATGAGACAAAGGGAAGAAACCACGTCTCTCACCTGCCAAGGGGCACGGCACCAGCTCTCCTTCCAGGCGCATTTCAACATCTCCTCCACTGCAGGTGTCCCCAGAAATCTTCCGATAGCTGTCACCGCCCCCCCCCCAAAAGCAAGAAGTCAGAAACATCAAAGTACAATCATGAAAGAACACGGACATTAGAGCTCATCTATTCATTTTCCTACAGAGCACGGAGGAGGAGGCTGACTCGCTCTGAACTGCTTCTGTCTGTAAAGCAATCAGGCAGCGCAACGTTCTGAAGCACGGTCCTAGGTGGGTTTCACATACACTGTTGACCCTTGAGCAACTTGAAGGTTAGGGGCACTGACACCCCTCCAACAGGTAAAAATCTGCATAACTGCTCTCTCTCCCTCAAAATCAAAGGAATTCATAAATAACTCACCCAAAGGTAGGAAACTCAAACAGTCTGAAGAGAATTGGGGCTAGAATCCTAGTTCTTTTGATTCTATGTATTGTGATCTCTAATCAACCACAAACGTTTCCCCACACTTAGTTAATTAAGATCTGTAAAATGAAAATATGAGTACTATATTTATTGATTAAAATCCACCTATAAGTGGACCTGTACATTTCAAATGTGTATTGTTCCAAGGTCAACCATATCTCTTCAACATGCCACTCTGAAGACATGCGTTGGCTGAAGTTTATGACTTAAGAAGCAACTGGAATTTCAGAGAAGCTTACAGACTTGCACTGTTTCCCCATGGTGGGTGGGGTAGGGAGAAGAGTTTGCGAACATCACAATGTTAAATTTTGTGCAAGCTACCTGAAAGATGCCAATGTGGAATTCTGTCATTGAGAGTATGAAAGGAACCCAGGTGGTCCCCTACACTCTCCAGTCAAGCAGACCTGATGTGTCCCGGACATGGCAACTGTGACCTACCCTCTGGTTCTCCTGTAAGTAGAACCCACAGGACAAGGCACGGGAGGGGCAAATGAATTCCCAGAAAACTCCGGATCCGGAACACAAACCTCCAGTGACAAATCTTCACTCATCTTGAAGCCGAAGTCACTGAAAAGACAAACGGGGCTTGTCAAGGCTGTTGGTTTACACACTTCAGGTATTTAAGCCCCTCCCGTGTGACATCCACTCTACTGCCCCACACCAGCTCTATAAATCACTTAGGGACTTCCCTGCTGATCTAGTGGTTAAGAATCCACCTTGCAAGGCAGGGGATGTGGGTTCGATCCCTGGTCGGAGAACTAGGATCCCACATGCCGCAGTGCAACCAAGCCCTTGGGCCACAACTACCAAGTTTGAGTACTGCAACTAGAGAGAGAGACTGTGTCCTGCAACAAAGATCGCGCATGTCACAGCCAAGATCCAACAATGCTGAATAAACACCTAAATATGTACATATTTAAGTTACTTAACGTGTCCCTTTAACAAATACTCATTTTTTTACACCAGTACATTTCAGAAAAAACTTTGTATCAGAGCCATAATTGGAAAACCAGTATCCATGCCGTAAACAGACAAAAACAAGACAGATCATGATATCCAAAACAAAATAATACTGCATTTTTTAAGCTAGATCCAGTTCCCGAACCGAAGACTCTGTGCCTGCCCTCTTTTTCATTAAAATGCATCAGCAAATGTGAAAAGTTTGCTGCATCTTACCCAGTGAGACTTTCTCCTTGACACTATTGGGAGAATTAAAAGAGAAATTTAAAAGAACAGTCTTTGTTCTAAACTAAGGATTTGCTGTTATTTAAGACCATGTCCATTTACGAAATAAAATCACCCTGGCTTCCTCCTCACGTACTTTGGGACTTAGTCCTTTAGTCCATGAGACCTCCTGCTTGTGGGGACCACATCTCTGCCACGCCCACCTGCTAGCCGGGTAAAGCCCTGGGGTAGGAAGCAGGATGGAGAAGGCAATGGCACCCCACTCCAGTACTCTTGCCTGGAAAATCCCATGGATGGAGGAGCCTGGTGGGCTGCTGTCTATGGGGTCGCAGAGAGTCGGACATGACTGAGCGACTTAGCAACAGCAGCAGGAAGCAGCCGCCCGGGTCTAGTCTTGGCTCTGTCCTGTTACCGCCTGTCAATGCCTGAGCTGACAGCTCTGAAATGAGGCAGTGGTGATATGTACTCCCCGAGGTCTGGCCCTAACCATCATCTAGAAATCCAAAGGCATTTTCCAGGTTGGTGTGCTTTACCCAAAAGGTTTCATTGACTCTATTATGTGTAACACCTACTACAGGGAAGGTATTAACAGGGACACGGCAGAGCGGTTCACGTGGACATTGCACCACAGTCCACACCAAACCTTCAACACAGAATTACTCAGAAGGGCAGAGCTTCATTACTGTACCGAACAGGTCCCACTTGTTAAATCAGGCAAATGTTTACGGAGTGGCTGCTTTCAGTCTTTTGGGAGACTAGGCAGAGCATTAATTACTCCAATAGCCAACTACCCTTCATAGGCAGTTTCTTCAAACTGTAGGGCATAAACTAGTGAGCCTGTGAAAGCACATTGGAGGGTCTGGACCTGCTTCCTCCCCTCCCCACAAAGAACAGAAGACTGCAAAACTCATCGCACTTGAAAGTAAGCCTTAGCTCACAAAACTTTTGTTTATATAGATGTGTGCCTGTGTCTACGTACACAAATACATATAGGTAAAGAGGTATACCATAAAATACACTGCTTACTAGGGACTGCAGTCAAGAGTTTGAAATCCACTCTTATTGGCAACATTGGAGAATATAAAGATGTTAAGGAAACATTTGATGCTTTCAAACTGTGGTGCTAGAGAAGACTCTTGAGAGTGCCTTGGACAGCAAGGAGATCAAACCAGTCAGTCCTACAGGAAATCAACCCTGAATAGTCATTGGAAGGACGGATGCTGAAGCTGAAGCTCCAATACTTTGGCCACCTGATGCGAAGAGCCAGCCCACTGGAAAAGACTCTGATGCTGGAAAGATTGAGGGCAGGAGAAGAAGGGGGCGACAGAGGATGAGCTGGTTTGGATGACATCACCGACTCAATGGACACGAGTTTGAGCAAACTCTGGGAGATAGTGAAGGACAGGGAAGCCTGGCGTGCTGTAGTCCATGGGGTCACAAAGAGGCAGACACGACTGACTGACTGAACAACAAGAGCAGCAAATTATAGTCTCCTCTTTCCTATCAGTAATCCCAGGAAAAACACCCATTCCTCCTCCAAGGTACCTACATCTTTCCATCTCCCATTACAATTATTTGTGTGCATATTGTTTATTCTACATTCTCAGGCAATGCCTTAGATATTTTACTCAAGGACTAATTAACAAATATCCATATGTATGTATATTTACACACACACAAATATACATATGTGCATGCATGCGAAGTTGCCTCAGTCACGTCCGACTCTTTGCAACCCCATGGACTGTAGTCCATCAGGCTCACTATCCATGGGATTCTCCAGGCAAGAATACTGGAGTGGGTTGCCATGGGGTGGGTTCCATTTCCTGGGATGTTCTTGACCCAGGGATCGAACCTGTGTCTCTAGTGTCTCCTGTATTGGCAGGCAGATTCTTTACCACTAGCACTACCTGGAAAGCTTACATATATATATATAGACACATACACACACACACACTCTTATTTCAGATAGAGAAGCAAATTTCCTTGAAAATAGGGCTCCTAAGGAAAAGGAGTTATCCACAATGGAACCTTCAGCATGTTCCTTTCTTGGCTTGCCCTTGTGAAAATAAATCCCAGAGTAATCTATTCCTACATAAATTACTGCAGCATGCTTGGTTGGGGGAGGGGGGTGCTCACACCTCCATCACATCACACGGCTGAAACAACCAAATGGAAAAACCAACATAAAAAGTGCCCAGCACAGCTCCTGGCTCCTAAGAGCTGCTTAATAAATACTTGTTTCCTGCGAGCCGCTCCCTCTCTTCAGGGGAAGGCATACGCCCCAGCCTGTTGCCCACACTGCTGAGGGACCAGAAGAGCACTCGGTCCCTGGCGTGGATGGACAACCAACCATTCATAGTCCTCTCGGGTGCAGGAGCAGTTGGACACGACCACTGGCCGGTCAAAGTCTTCTCCGTTAAAGCACGTGGCGTGGGGGGTCCTCCGTTTGAAAACAGTCTTGTGCCCCAGCAGACACTCGTTGCCCCGCTCATCGGATGGGGACCACAGCTTGTAGTCGTTTTCTGTGCAAGGGACCCCTGAGGAGGAGGAAACGTAGAATTACGGGCATGCCCACGTGGGGTTTCCTGTCCCACCTGCCCCCCGTGGCCCGGCCACCCACTTCCCGGGCCTCTCGCTGCCGCCCAGCAAGCGTGCAGGCCCCTGGAGCCGCCCTGACCCTCTTGCTGGCTGGCTCTGGGGCCAGGCAGCACCTGCCTCTAGTGTCCCCAGAAACACAGACATCCACCTGAGAAAGCGGGGAGGGAGCAAGCCCCCCTGGCGCTCACAGTCTAAACTTCTGAAAGATTTGAGCAGATTCTCCAGTTTCCTTTAGAACCAGGTCCCCAGAGGTGTTCGTCTCTGGGGAGTTAGGTCAAGGCTGGACTCCTGAGAGGTGGCATCACTGAGGAGTAGTGTTCCCTGTCAGATTCCCAAGACGGCATGGACGCATCTGTAGTGTGGCCCATGAGCAAGAGAATCCACTGTTACTGCTTGGAAGGTGCAGGACCTTCATGGAAGGAGGCGGAGAACTGGTCAGACAAGCTGGTCATTCCATCTACCCACATCCACTCAAAATTTAAAAAGAGTGGTTTCTACAAGAATTCCAAAGTACACCAATGTCTATCCTAGCAGTTTATATCTTTTTTATATGTGTGTCTTTGGTTAGATTAAATGCTGCCTGAAAAGATTAACTACTGTCAACTCAACGCCATCCCAATCAGCAAGCATTTATTAGGCCCTGACTGATAAGGCCATCAGGCCGTCTAGTGGGTAGAAGATAAAGATGCACAGAGCAGGTTCTTGTGCCTAAAGACCTATGATCCAGTTGATGAGAGACGGCACACAAAGCATGGCAGCTACAAATCTATAATCCAAGGTATAAAGAGTACACGTCTGTTCTGGACACAGAGAAGAGGGCAGAGGTCCGGATGGGTTATTAGCAGCCAAGTGCATTGGGTCCTGATCCATAAAAAGGATTTCAACTAGCAGAAATTGAATGGGTAGCCCACAGAGCATTCCAGGCAACTGGAATAACATCAGCCACGGCAGAGAAGGAGCAGAGGGCAGGGTTACGTGGGGCCAAGAAAGAAGAAGGGTGCTGCGGAGGTTTACTCCCCCTGCTCCCTTACTGGCAGGTCCTGGGCTGGACCAGCAGATGGAGACGAGATCCCAGACAGCTGTGAGAGGACCCTACACCATTAGGCGAGTCTACCCACCGAATGTGCCAAACTGGAACTGCTAGTTTGGAAGAATAGTTTTCAAGCATTTATTCGTTCACCTGTTCAGCACACATACACCTAAACCCAGCCTGTGCCCATGACTGCACAGGAAATGAGGATATAGAGAGCACATGGCCCTGTTAAGAAGTGCCTGAGTAACTGCCTCTGAATCTCTTGTTTACTTAATGCATATGTGCTGTCGTCAACGGATTACAGACCCTTCTGAGAATATCTAAGCTGCTGCTGCTGCTGCTAAGTCGCTTCAGTCGTGTCCGACTCTGTGCGACCCCATAGACGGCAGCCCACCAGGCTCCCCCGTCCCTGGGATTCTCCAGGCAAGAACACTAGAGTGGGTTGCCATTTCCTTCTCCAATGCATGAAAGTGAAAACTGAAAGTGAAGTTGCTCAGTCGTGTCCGACTCTTAATCCAAAAATGAGAAGACCTATGTATACGAATAGCTGATTCACTTTGCTGTACAGTAGAAACTAACATGGCATTGTAAAGCAACCACACTCCAATTGTTAAAAAAAGGTACTTCCATGAGAAGGGCTAAGGGGGCAGGGGCTTACCCAAGGCACTTGTGGCATTGACCTGGAGGATCAGCCAGCTGTGGATGTTCTCCTTGTTGGAGCCGAAGATGGTGAAGACAGTGCTCTTCTCACCAGGCTCCGTGAGGAGCCCGTACACAAACACCGGCTTCTCCGAGAAGACGAACGTTTTCCAGGTCTCCCCTTCATTGGTGCTGTACCTGCCCAGATGTAAGAAGAGGATCCTTGCAGTTAAAGTCTGGGGGCAAGACCTTAGTTTCCAGATAACAGTCACCTGTAGCAGGAACCGGGGCTCCTTGGGGCAGCGGCTGATCCCGGGACAACACCAGGGAAGTTTAAGGTTGTGACAGAAAGCAGGGAAACGCTCAGAGATTGATGCTGTCGATGCGAAAGGAAACAGGAGCCAACTCCATGGGGCTCCAACTGGCCAGGGTGGGACAATGTGAACTTAAAAAAAAAAAGAGAAATGATGGTAACAGATAATACAGTGAATGAAAACAGGGCATGGGTCTGTACATGATAAAGAAAAAAGGGCAGAGAAGGGAAATTATTATATCACAGTACTACCTAATAATTGTTAAAAAAAAACAATGACAGAACGAGAAAAGTGACTGTGCTGTAACCCTATTGCAACAACCAAGTCAGACAAGATTATCTCTGGATGCTGAAAACACTGGGTAAAAGAATGCTGGGCACCGGAGCGTCCACATGGACTAAAGGTACCAACTCACTCACTGCAGAGGAGGAAACATAATTTACAGCAGATGATCGGAGTCACAACTCTTGCAAATTTAGCAGCACTCGAAGTGGGACAAGATCACCTGATGTCATGTACCTCTCAAAGCACTGAGGATGACGCATCATTTAGGCAAGAGTCCATGCAACTGGATGAACTGACAATGTGGAATGTTCTATGTGACAACTGGCCTGGAATCTTCAAAACATCAAGGCTATCAAAAACCAACCAAACAACCCAAGAGGCAGAGGACTTGTTATAGATTAAAAAGAGACTAAAGACAAATGCAAACCCTGACTGAATCCTAGATTAGAAAAAAAATCAACAGCTACAAATAATATAGGACAACTGAGAAAATATAACAGTCTGTAAGTAATACTTATAGTAATGCCATCATCATTGGCATTGGACAGCATCACCAATTCAATGGACATGAACTTGGGCAAACTCCAGGAGATGGTAAAGGACAGGGAAGCCTGGCATGCTGCAGTCCATTGGGTTACGAAGAATCAGACATAACTCGGTGACTGAACAACAAAATAAGTCATACTAAGTTCATGATCATTTTCTTGGGAATGATAACAGCATTCTGACTGTGTAGGAGAAGACCTTTATTTATTTAAGATATGTGTATTGAGCTATGAAGGGGTACAATATCTGCAACTATTTTTCAAATAATTTTCCCCAAAACAGAGGGATAGATGGATGGAAAGATGGCAGACAGGATAAACAGATGACAAAAGCAAAGCAAACAAAACATTAACAACTGGTGATTATTACACGAAGTGTAAGTGAAGGTAACATGAGTACTTTTTTACACAACTTTTACAACTTTTCCCATAGTCTCAAAAATTAAAAGCTGGATGAAAGTGTGTCCTGAGAAAAGGCAGACTACATCAGAAAAAGTGTGCAAGCCCTCTTGGGAAAAAAAGCAGCACTGAATTCAATGTATTGATTTTAAATTAACTTTTGTATTAAAGAGGAGGAGGAGGAGGAAGAGGAGAGGAAAATGTGCCTGGTACTGGCTTCATCACCCAGCAAGCTGGTGAGATGCTCACCATAAGAAACCTCTCAACTAGACTGGGCTCAATTAGGGTCACAGAGCTGCTGGATTTCTGAAATCCAATTTAAACACAGAACTTTTCTTTCACTTTTCTCAAGTTTTTGAGATTTTACTTTTACTCAGGATCTTAATACTTGATGTAAATCTTTATGTCATTCAATTCAAGCACTTCCTCTTGAGATTACTAAAACTGGTACTTCTGCAAGAAGACTACGGGTTAAACCATGGTTGTGGTGGGGGTGGGGTGGGGACAGGGCAGAGACGACTGAGCCATCTCCTCTATAGATCTTCCTAAGAGGGGAAATTCTCTTCCGGCTGACATGCTTCTGGTTTAAGCTAACCTGAAGCAGATAAGGAGATAAGTTAACTTAGTCTCCTTCTTGCAACAGGGTGATGAGCTAAAGGCTTTCAAGCTCAGTCACATCTGACTCTTATCGACCCCAGTTGCCCACAAGACTCCTCTGTCCATGAAAGTTTCTAGGCTAGAATACTGGAGTGGGTCACCATTTCCTACTCCAGGAGATCTTCCCAACCCAGGAATTGAACCTGTTTCTCCTATGTCTCCTGAATTGCAGGCAGATTCTCTACCACTGTGTCACCTGGGAAGCAAAGGCTCAGTAGCATCTTTAAAGCAACCGGAACCCGCAGAGTTGGTCTATCAACCAACCACGATGGGACCTATCTCTCTGCTCTGTGATCACAGTGGAAGTCTGTCTACTTGCACACCATGCAGGTAATTCTGTTGAATAGCTCCTCGAACCCTAGATAACCTCAGGAAATGAATCATCCCATTTCTTGAGAAGTCCCCAGCAGACTCTGACGACAACATATTACTGAGACTAAAAGCAGGTGCTCACCTGAGTGCAGCTTTGTACTTAAGAATAAACTGTGCCTTTAGAAAACAGTGCTTTTCAGAATTTTGAAGAAAGGGAAGTCACGTCATCAGCTCAACAGTTAAGGGATCATCTATTCTGGGCTGAATTCTGATCTCTGAAGGAGAACTTGTGTTAGTGAAGTGAAAATGACAAGAACCTTGCAAGAAAACAAACCAAGACATCTTTATATTCCTAACAGTCATGGAAGAAGATGTAGGGCCTCGGCCCTTAAGAAGGGAGAATTCAAAACATTCAAATAAAATACAGACATAATCTCATGGTCAAAAGTCTCAAAAAGATGAGACTATATACACAATGATGATAAAAATATAATATAACCAAGATACACTAAATAAGGGATGCAGGGGTAGAAACTCAAAACACAAATCTATGGTTCCACAGAAAGGTCCTGATGAGCTCAGACTTTTCAAGAACATATCCAAGATGAGAATAGAGTCATATAACCAAGGGCAAAAACTTAAAGAGCTGTAGCAATCTGCTAATTAATTATAGCTGTAATTCTTCACACTAGTAATCTGCAGGAACAGTGACCAAACAGCTCAAACTCAAAATAAGCCAAAGATAACACTTCAAATTACCAAAATAATTGGCAGATTAGTGGGCAGTGGGACATGGGTTGGTTACCCAGCAAGTTCTAAAAAGAATCAGAATGGAATGGGATCATCCATCTGATGGTTAATGGTATAAAGAGCAATGACAGAGAAAAGCAGAAGAGGTTAGTCAATTTCTATGTTGGGTTTATCTTTATTAAGGAGAATGATCTTCAAACTGGACAAAGCAGGAAAAATAAAGGAAGTTACAGGAAAATGAATATGAAATAAAGCACATTTGAGGGAACTGAAAGATTTAAAGGAATGATTGCAAAGTTCCTTTTAATAATCTCTAAAAAGAACCACGAGAACAGATAAAGATCTCAAAACTAGATGAGAAAAAAGTAGTTTTATTTCCCTTAAGAAGAAAAAAGTGGTTTCAAGAATGGACTATGAAACAGCTGATTTGAGAGAACTTAGATAGGAAGGAAGGTGGAGCTGGGAACACACACGGTCGGTTTCACACACAAGTCACAACAAACGAACCCTGTTTCTTTTTCTCGGAGTTAATTCTTGATTTGAGAACAAGGTAATGATAAGGGTTTACTTTTCATAAGGATATTCGTGGCAGTGGGCTGAGGGGACAGTATTGGCTGGGGAGGGGCATGTGGATATTTTCTAGGATGATGGAAAAGTTCTCCATCTTGACATGCAACCTTCAGAATGGATGAAATGGTGTATTTAAGATAAGAGCATCTCATGGTGTGTAAAGGATATCTCAATTAAAAACATAATTTAGTAGGAGCTACCAGCTTGAGAAGGCTGTCAAAGTGTAAAAACAGTTTTAGGTTTTTATTAACAGAAATCAAGTCTCTAGGATCATGTGGGTATCAATGCCAATGGGATGTGTGTTTCAGGCTGCTGGAGGCAGATCGGGCCCCCTCATCTTAAAGCCCTGATAGTGTGAGAAGGACCCAAGGGAGAACCTAGAGGGTGCAGATTCAGGATCCTACAGCACTGCAGGGAAGGAACTGGGGCTGTCTACCGTGGATGGGAGATGCTCTCCGCAGAACAGGGAGGGGTCCTCAAGCATCTGAAAGGCTTTCAGGAAAAGAGGAAATACCTGTTGGGTGCGTCTCCTGGAAGCAGAGCTGAGCCCACCGCATAGAAATGGGAGTGAGGAAGATTTAGGCTCTCTCTGACCTGAGAACTTCCACTCGTAAAGGAACAGATAAATAAATAGAGAGCATGAACACATGAACAACAAATTGTCCCAAGGTGAAACAGAAGCTTTTTATTTTTCAATTTGGCGAAGTCTCCATCACTAGAATTATTCAAGCAAAGACTGGGTGATCATCCATCACTGATGACAGGCAATTCCTGCAATGGATGGCAAAGACGGAACTAGAGGATGTAATGTTGCCAGATTCCTGCTGTGCATCTCCCTGTGGACATCCCATGGCCAGGTCAGTTCACCCTGTCCAAATCTGCACTCATCCGGCCGACTCCTTTTCCTCTGCTTTTCTGTGAATGATGTGGTCATCTTGACCTGTCACCGGCCCCACCCCCAGCCCCTGCAAACTATCTGGTCAAAAAGCAACTCCTACAGACTTAGTCCTGAAAATGCTTGGTCCCCATCTAAGCAACATCTCTCACCTCCAGTCTTGGTCCTTTGAAAATTCATGCTCCTGGTGGCTCAATGGTAAAGAATCCATCTATCAATGCAGGGGACATAGGTTCGATCCCTGGTCTGAGAAGATCCCACATGCCTTGGAGCAACTAAGCCCATGAGCCACAACTGTTGAGCCTGTGCTCTAGAGCTCAGGAGCCACAACTACTGAGCCCTTGAGCTCTAGAGCCCATGCTCCTCAATGAAAGAAGACACAGCAATGAGAAGCCCAGACACTGCAATTAGAAAGTAGCTCCTGCTCACCCCAACTAGAGGAAAGCCTGTGCAGCAACAAAGACCCAGCATGGCCAAGGGAGGAGGGTTCAGGATGGGGAACACATGTATACCTGTGGCGGATTCATTTTGATATTTGGCAAAACTAATACAATTATGTAAAGTTTAAAAATAAAATAAAATTAAAAAAAAAAAATTTTTTTAAACCTTAATGCTCCTCAACCTTGCCAGAGCCATCTTTCTATACAAGCCATGTCATTCTCCTATTTAAAACCCCTGAAGGGACGCCATCACTTCAAAAGCAAAGTCCAGTCTCTCTGGTAAAGCACATAAAAGTCCTGGGAGTCCTGGCCCCTTCTCACACACCCACCTCAGGCCTCACACCTCCACCCTGAGATGTACATTCTATCAACACTGAAGACTTGCACCTTCCACTGATTCATGTTGGTCTCCTCTCCCCTAAAGCTCTTCCTGACCCTGGGACAGTACCCCAGCATTGTTATTTACCCTTGAAGTCTCAGCCCAAGCTTCCTCTCCTCCCAGCAGCCTGCCTGGCCCTCCTTCTGTGGTTTCCCCTAGGACCCTACGCTCCCCTCTGCTTTATACCTGTAACCAAGCAAGACCCCATGATGCCTCCCCCAGGCAAACCCCTCCCCCAGGTTCTCTGCTGCAGTTCCTTTCTGAAATACCTAGATAAGAGTATCTGATGCACATTTCCTGAGCTGTTTTCAGTTCAGTCAAGTTCAGTCACTCAGTCGTGTCCGACTCTTTGCGACCCCATGAATTGCAGCATGCCAGGCCTCCCTGTCCATCACCAACTCCCAGAGTTCACTCAAACTCATGTCCATTGAGTCGGTGATGCCATCCAGCCATCTCATCCTCTGTCATCCCCTTCTCCTCCTGCCCCCAATCCCTCCCAGTATCAGAGTCTTTACAGATGCTAAAACTACCAGCAAATGGAAGATGTTAATGACTTGATGACAATGAGCGTAGCTACTGGAGCCTAAGGATGGATAATGTGAACCCCTGTGACATCACACTGTTACCTCAATATCAAGCAATTAGAGAACTTTGCAGGGCTGGTGTGTATGTGTGTCTCTGTATGTGTGTCTGTCTGTGTATGTGAGTGTGTGTCTGTGTGTGTGTGTGTTCTCAGTTATATCTGACTCTTTCAACCCTATAGACTATAGCCCAGCAAGCTCCTCTGTCCATGCAGTTCTCCAGGCAAGAATACTGGAGTGGGCTGCCATTTCTGATCCAGGGATCAAACCCGCATCTCTTCTCCCCTGCAATGGCAGGCAGATTTTTAACCACTAATGCCACCCAGAAAGCCTCATCTGGTCTTTACACACTGCTACATTTAAAATGGATAACCAACAAGGACCTACTGTATAGCACAGGGAACTTGTCTCAATGTTATGTGGCAGCCTGGATGGGAAAAGACTTTGGGGGAGAATGGAATATGTATGGCTGAGTCCCTTCATTGTCCACCTGAAACTATCACAATATTGTTAATCAGCTATACTCCTACACAAAATAAAAATTTAAAAAAATGCTCTCCTGAAACCCATCAGGGAGCTCAAGCTTCTTGAGCACTAGTTGTCCTGGACTCCTTGTCTGATGCCTTACAATAAATGCTGCTCTTTTCTTCCCTCAATGTCAGTAGATGGGCAAGCAGACCCAAGTTTGGTTCAGTAACATACCTACTTATTTAATGACCTGATTTTTCAGTATCTTCTACGACAGCTACCATTTATCAGGAATAAGACTTCTTACTCACTTTTCTGCCCCTGGCACACAGAAGGGCATTAATTAATATTTATGTTAAAGGAAATTAAATGAACCGCATTATATACATATATATATATTTTTATTTTTTTTTTGGACCCCATTTGTCAATTTCTCAACAGTTAAAGACTGATAAGAACACCTCCTCCTCTATAACTCAAGGGGCTGAAGAAATCACATGGGGGTGAAAATGAAGTGGGGGTGACTCTCAACCATCAAAGTTACTATGAGATCAGGTTCTACAACCAAACAAACTGGTTATCTGCCACCTCCCACATTCTGGAACTGTGAGGCTGCTTGCAGAACTCAGGTCTAGAAAAGACAGCTGCTCTGCTGGGCGGAGTCTTTGCAGTGGCTTTTCAGGACTCACAGAGGAAAACCCAATGAAATCTGAAATCTCCTATGAGGAAAGAGGCTTTGGGGAACGTCCAAGGTATTAGTAACTACTGATAATATCCTTATGCTGATAGGCGAACCACCAGGAAGAAACAAACTGATTGTGTCCCTCTAGATCAGACCGACAAGCTAGGGTTTGGGTTTGTTTTTGGTCAGAGTGTAAAAACACAACACCCCCCGCTCTCTGAAGAACACTGATTCTACACAAGAAAGACCTGCAAAGGCCTGAGCAGGCTCTCGGTGGCAGCATGCTGAATGAAGGGCTGAGTGACTCCCAGAAGACATGCAGGAGCAAAAACAAGCTGTTCCTCCTCTTACTCTCAATTTCAATTAACAACAACAAAGAAAACAGCCTCAGTGGAGAATCTCAGCAGAAGCTGAAACAAGTAACTGTAAACTCTCAGTTAGCTGTGCTAATTAGGGAGAGAAAGACATGAATAATTTAAAAAAAAAAACAACCAAAAAAAAAAAACCCCACCTAAACTTAATTCTTTCATTAAGCAAGGTTCCAACCTCTGTTCCACTAAACCTCTTACTCGAGTTAGATGTTACCCCTTACTCCCTAAGGTTTGCATCAGAAAGCTTGTCCCCCAGTCTCTCCCTCCAGCTGGTTCAGAAACATCTCAGAGCCACAGTGGGGCTGGCCGGCTCCCAAAGGATGCCTCACTTAACCTCTGTATCCTCTCTTCCTAGAACAACAACTGGCTTCTCATGGATATTCAACAAATGTTTGTGCAATTGACCTAAAATGATGCCTAACAGAAATATGTTCAATTTCTGTCCAGCGTGAACCTGAACTCCTGACAGTCACATTCTCACCAGGCTGCACACATCTGGGGGCCCTCCGCTATCCACATCTGCATTCCAGGGATTGTCATTTACCATAGAACACCACAGAACTGCCCCAGACCCCCAGGGGTTTGTAAGACTGTTATGCTACCCCACCTCTTCCAGTTTTATTAACCAGGAAAAAAATTAAGCAGCACTGGAACACTAAGTGTGCATGACCTATTTATCGAACAATCAAACATTTACTAAGTGCCTGCTAGCCTGCGTAGAATAGAAATCCTTGTCTACAAAGACCGTATTAATGAGTTGAGGAATTCAGGCATATGATGAAAAGGTAACTAACAAATGGAGGCAGTATGTGCTGAATGCCAAATCAACGAGACAGCTGCCGATAAATGCCATGAAACGCGAAGGAGGGAGCCAAGGCCTTGGCTGGGGACACCAGACTTGGAAGGATCTAAAACCCTAGACCAGCAACAGAAGTCCAGTTGAGTCAGAAGGAGCCTCCACTCACGTGGTTTAAAGATCTGAACTAATTACAATAGGATTTTCTGCTTCTCTTCTGATGAGGCTGATAGCACAGAGGTCAAAAGCAGAGAAGCAGGAGAAGCAAGGGAAAAAACCAAAACTCTGTGAGCAACATACAAATGCCAGGTGGCTGCACTACACAGGTTTTGGCCCAGCTCTGGCTGATATTTGGGACGCACGCACCTGTCAATAGGAGGCCTGAACATATTCTCAATTTGCAAACGCGTTATTTGAACCACACCTACAGACACCTCCAAATGAGCTGGGCAAACAAAGGAACACCAGAGAGCCCACCTCCCACATGTCTACGACCCCAGAGTCATTGTTCAATGTCGGCAGAGGGCCCTGTGACCTCCTGGCAGCACGTCTCATTTCCGGATCGTGTTTTGCTGCAGCTAGCTAGCAATGACTCTGCGTCCCCTGAGCACATGTGCACCGACAGATGGTGTAAGAGGACCAGAATCACGTTAACTGCTTCAGAAAAGCTAGTTTGGAATGCAAATATAGTCTGGAGGAGAGTTAAACAGGGAAAATCAGGAAGTGTGTCTCTGCAGTCTGACTGCCACACACAGAATGAAATGTATTCCCAGGCGGTCAAACTACCACAGAAGTCCCCTACCATACTCCTCCCAGGGTGTCCTGGATGTCACATTGTGTATTTATGTATCTTAGTGGATCGACTCCCTGAGAGTGGAGGAAAACATCCTATTTCTCTTTAGACACACGTCACCCAGCACTATCAGTGCTAGAGAAATGTGAGAGATGGGAATTAATAAATTAATGGATAAACAGGGACTTCCCTGGAGGTCCAGTGATTAAGACTCCATGCTCCCGATGCAGGAGGCATGGGTTTGATCCCTGGTCAGGGAACTACGATCTTGCATGCCACATGGCATGCCAAAAGGAAAAAAAAAAACCACATGCTACAGAAAAATTAATGGATAAATAAATGATGACATGAAGGTGGGAAGCAGGTGCCCTCTGACTGTCCTCCTCTTTACAAACATCAATCTGAACGTGGACACAGCATGCTGCGTACAAAGAGGGCTTCTTCTGACTCCTGGCTCTCAGGCAGCCTCAGACCAGAGCTGCACAGACTAGAGAGCAGCCGAGTGAACGGCAGAATGCCAGGACTTCGGTTCTCCCTGTTTCTTGGAGGCCAGGCTGCTCAGCACAAGTCCAACTACCCACAAGGGAAAGAAACCAGCTGTTAAGATCTCTTTTTTCAAAGCACCCACCTCTCTGTCTTTCTGCTGGTCCTGTTTCTAAAAGGAGTAAAGGAAAAGAAGGCTCTCTTCCTTGCATTAAATGAGATGATTATAGAAGCCCTCTCCTCCTCCTCCAGCAATCTGTCTTGTGAATTCAGCCCCATAACAAGAAGAAGTGAGAGCTAGTCTGCCCCAGCCTAATGTTGACAAAATTAACCTTTGTCACAACTTGGACAAAAGTAATGAAAGAACTGGTCCTGATAACATCAAATTCAAGAAGGCAGAGGTTACTAAGTCTTGACATTTTTGCTTTTCAGAGGGATGTACCGCAAAGAATACAGAATGTAATTTAAAGACCTGAATGCTAGTCTTGCCTGTTACGAACAAAGTGGTACTCTGAGCAAGGTACTTTCTGAGCCTCTTTTTCTCATCTATAAAATGAAGCCATTAACCCCAAATGTCCTTTGCAGGTCCATCTGTAAAAACCCCAGAACCAAAGGTTATCATAGTAAAAGTCACCTGGTTATCAAAGAACATGCATTCCTGAAATTATTCACATCAGATCAGATCAGATCAGTCGCTCAGTCATGTCCGACTCTTTGTGACCCCATGAATCGCAGCACACCAGGCCTCCCTGTCCATCACCAACTCCCTATTACTCATGTACTATTATTAATTATTATTACTCATTCTATGAATAACTGTGTCACACACAAAGCTAAGAAAGACAAACTGAAGAGCCTCCAGTTAATTTTTTAGTCATTATTAATTTATATTTTATAATATGGAGTTGCACTTTTTCAAATCAATAAAATTATTTCTTTTGTTCCTCTCTGAGACAGGAAACTCAGATTTTCAGTCCCACTTTATGAACAAGAAAAAGTTTAAATAATTTCCTTGGTCACAAATTATGCGGTCAATAACCTAGTAAAACAAATAATCCACTTATAATCACAGAGTTAAATTTCTGGAAGAACAGTATAATGTTAAAAAGCTTCATCAAAAAATCCAGAAATTAATCATACTAAGTGAAGTAATTGACTATGCCAAAGCCTTTGACTGTGTGGATCACAAGAAACTGTGGAAAATTCTGAAAGAGATGGGAATACCAGACCACCTGACCTGCCTTTTGAGAAACCTATATGCAGGTCAGGAAGCAACAGTTAGAACTGCACATGGAACAACAGGCTGGTTCCAAATAGGAAAAGGAGTACGTCAAGGCTGTATATTGTCACCCTGCTTATTTAACTTCTATGCAGAGTACATCATGAGAAACGCTGGGCTGGAAGAAGCACAAGCTGGAATCAAGATTGCTGGGAGAAATATCAATAACCTCAGATATGCAAATGACACCACCCTCATGGCAGAAATGAAGAGGAACTAAAGAGCCTCTTGATGAAAGTGAAAGAGGAGAGTGAAAAAGTTGACCTAAAGCTCAACATTCAGAAAACTAAGATCATGGCATCTGGTCCCATCACTATAGATGGGGAAACAGTGGAAACAGTGTCAGACTTTATTTTTTTGGGCTCCAAAATCACTGCAGATGGTGACTGCAGCCATGAAATTAAAAAACACTCCTTGGAAGGAAGGTTATGACCAACCTAGATACCATATTCAAAAGCAGAGACATTACTTTGCCAACAAAGGTCCGTCTAGTCAAGGCTATGGTTTTTCCAGTGGTCATGTATGGATGTGAGCGTTGGACTGTGAAGAAAGCTGAGTGCCGAAGAATTGATGCTTTTGAACTGTGGTGTTGGAGAAGACTCTTGAGAGTCCCTTGGACTGCAAGGAGATCCAACCGGTCCATTCTAAAGGAGATCAGTCCTGGGATTTCTTTGGAAGGAATGATGCTAAAGCTGAAACTCCAGTACTTTGGCCACCTCATGCGAAGAACTGACTCACTGGAAAAGACCCTAATGCCGGGAGGAATTGAGGGCAGGAGGAGAAGGGCACGACAGAGGATGAGATGGCTGGATGGCATCGCTGACTTGATGGACGTGAGTTTAAGTGAACTCTGGGAGTTGGTGATGGACAGGGAGGCTTGGTATGCTGTGATTCATGGGGTCGCAAAGAGTCGGACACGACTGAGCGACTGAACTGAACTGAACTGAAATAAGCCAAAGAGAGAAAGATAAATATTGTATGATATCACATACCTAGAATCTAAAAATGATACCAATGAACTTATTTACAAGACAGAAACCGACTCACAGACACAGAAAACAAATAGTTCCCAAAGCAGGAGGAGGGATAAATTAGGACTTTGGGATTAAAATACACACACTACTTTGCATAAAATAAACAACAAGGACCTACAGCATAGCACAGGCAACTACATAGTAAGTCCCCTACATACAAACCTTCAAGTCGTGAACTTTCAAAGATGTGAAAATGCACGTGGTTCCAGCAAGGAACCAGAACCTGAGCCATCAACGTCAAGCGTGAATGAAATTGCAGCTTGCCCTCTGTCTCCTATTGCTGATGATCCTTCAGCTCCACCATCTCCCACCTCCTCTCCCTCCTCCAGTCGGTAACTCTTCTTGCCTGTTCACTCGATGCCAGCCCCTGTGTGCCAGCCGCTGTGCTGTACTACTGTGCTTTTCAAGGCACTAAACTGTAAGACTTAAAATGTTTTCTTCATTTTTGTGTTTGCTTTTTATGTATTATTTGTAGGAAAAGTGTTATAGACCTGTTATAATACAGTGCTATATAGACGATGGTGTTAGTTGGGTATACCAAGGCTAACTTTGCTGGACTTAGGAACAAATTGCTTTCAGAACGTGCAACTTGTTCATATGTAGGGGCCTTACTCTACTATTTTATAATAACCTACAATGGAAGAGAATATAAAAAAGAATTTATATAGCTTTATATATATGTATACATGTATAACTGACCACTCTGCTGTACACCTGAAACTAACACAACACTGTAAATCAATCAACTGTATTTCAATAATATTTCTTTAAGGCTCCACGGAGACACTTACTTCAGCTCGTTGGTTTCCATGCCCTGGGCAATGGCCATGATGATGCCGCCATGGTCCCCCCACGTGTAGTAGTGAGGTCCGGACAGAGCCTGAAGAGAGAGACAGACAGTCAGTGCTCATGCCACTGCCAGGGAGGTGGCCTGGAAGAAACAGTGCACACCTTGCACACGTGCACAGGCGCACACACACAGCAGGGATGTCACCACCTGAGTACAAACTTCCATTCCCAGAGCACTTCACAGCCATTATCTCACCTGCTCCACACAGCCCCGGGGAGGAACAGAGCAAGTACTCACATCCCAATTTTTAAATTTCATTTATATATACCCAGCTGCACTGGGTCTCCGTTGTTGCATGTGGGCTTCTCTAGTTGCGGTGAGTGGTGGGGCCACTCTCTAGTTGTGGTGGGTGGGCTTCTCATTGGGGTGGCATGTGGGCTCAACCGCTGTGGTGCACAGGCTTAAGTTGCCCCAAGTCATATGGAATCTTCCCAGACCAGGGATTGAACCTGGGTCCCCTGCATTGGACGGTGGATTCTTAACCTACTAGACCATCAGAGAAGTCCCCAATTTTTTTTTGCCAAATGAAAAAACTAGAGTTTCTACTAAAAGTGGCAGACTGTAAACTGCAAAGGTAGGAATCAAACTCAAATCTCTGACCTTCACCAAGCTGTGATTAAAAATAACCAACTAGGGACTTCTCTGATGGTCCAGTGGTTAAGGATCTGCCTTCCCACGCAGAGGACACAGGTTTGATCCCTGATCAGGGAACTAAGATCCTACCTGCTGAGCGGCAACTAAGCCCACGCACCACAACTACTGAGCCTGCACACTCCAGAGCCTGTGCACCTCAATGAGACCCAGCACAACACCCCAAAAAACAAACCATTAACCAACTGGAATTCTGGTTCTATTGTGACAGAATAAGCCCACTACAGCCCATCTTTCCTACTAATTACAAATAAAAACCTTTGGACAAAACACAAAAAGACAGCTACCTGAGGATGCTGAAAAGTAAACAAAATCAGGCAGCTTGTGAGGGGGACTAAAAACCTGGAGAAGCTACCCAAATGACTGAGGCTTCCTGGTACACCTTTGCCCCGAGGGAATGCCCCAACCTAGGATACTGCAATCCCAGGCAGGTGGCTAAAGTTTTATAGAAATTTTCTGCTTAAGGAGACAAGAAAATAAGCTCCTGCAATTTTCCTACAGAAAAATGTAGATGGAATCCCAGAGAGGGGAGTTTGAGGAAGTAAACCCTCTAATTCTGTGTATAGACTCAGACAGATTTCAGCTTGACCCCTAAGCTGTACGTGTGTGGAACAGACCCAAACCAGCACAGAAAAGACTCAGCACCTGAACCGAGGTTTCCACAGAATGCAAGACAGAACTTACAGTCTGCATCTGAACAGGTTCATTACATGCTAAAACAAAAATTGCCACATCCTCCAGAAGATTTCATTTTGTGTCCCGGATACAATCTAAAAATCACTCAACATACATACAGATCAGGAAAATGTCTCCAATCCTCCAGGGAAAAGACAATCAATGGGTGTCAAGCTCAAGACAAGCCAAAGATTGGAATTACCAAATGCTATAAAACAGTTATAACTGTGTTTCATAATGTAAAGGAAAACAAACCTGAAATGAGCAAAAGACAAGAATTCTTCCCAGAGAAGTGGAAACTACTTTTTTTTTTTTTAAAAAAAGGAAAGAATTCTAGAACAGGAAAATAAAATGTTTGAAATAGGAAAGTCACTGATGGGCTCAATGACAGAATAGAAATGACAAAGGAATTAGTGAATTTAAACATGAATATACAGGAGTAAAAATGATCTATTCTAAAGAATGTGCAGAATAAAAGACTTAAAAGAGAAAAGCCCCAGAGACTTGCGGGACAAAAGGTCTAATAGGTATAACTGGAGGCCAAGATGAACAGGAGAAAGGAACTGAAGCGGAAAAAATATTTGAAAAAAATAACGGCCGAAAATTTCCCAAATTTGATGAAAGAGATAAATCTTATAGATTCAAGATAAGTGTCCCCCAAAACACTAAGCACAAAGAAAATTATACCTAGAAACATCATAACAAAACTGCTGAAAACCAAAGATGAGAAAACAATATCAAAGTATCTTAAGAAAAACGACATGATACATACACGAAAATGATAACCAATGAGTATAGATCTCACATCAGAAGACAGTACGCCTTCAAAGCACAGACGCACCTCGGAGATACTGTAAGTCCAGTTCCAGATCACCACAGAGACACAAACCACCGTGAAGCAAATCACATAGCTTTTTGGTTTCTCAGTGCTTATTAAAGTCATGTTTGCACTAAACTACAGTCTAGTAAGTGTACAATAGCATTACGTATAAATAAAACAGTACATACTTTAGTTTTAAAATGTTTTATTGCTCAATGGAGTAGAACAGAAAGCCTTAAATTAGACTCACATATATATGGCCAATTGATTTTCAAACAGGCACCAAGGCAATTCAATGGAGGAAAGAGAAGTCTTTCCAACAGGGGATACTGGACCAACTGAATGTCTATAAGGAAAAATGAGTATCAACCCTTCTCTCATACCAGATACACAAATTAACTCAAAATAGATCATAAACCAAAACCCTAAAACTATAAAACCTGCAAAAGAATAAATAAGGGAAAATCTCTGCTACCGTGGAAAGGACAAACATCTCTCAGAACAACAAAGAGCATAAAACACTGAAGAAAAGAACTGATAAATTAGACTTCATCAAAAGTAAAAACATCTACTCTTCAAAAGACACCATGAAGAAAATTTTAAAAAAAACAAGCCACAGGCTGAGAAAATATTTATAACACACATAAAAAGACTTAAATCCAGAATATATTTTTTTCAGAAAAACCTCTTACAGCTCAATAAGACAACCTAATTTTTTAAAACAGGTAAAATATCTGAACAGACACTTCAAAAAATATTTTTAAATGGCCAATGAGCACATGAAAAGAAGTTCAACATCATTAGTCAAAGAAATGCCAATTAAAACTACAATGAGATATCAAATGCATTTATTAAAATGTGTAAAATTTAAAATGCTGACCTTATCAAGTGTTGGCAAGCATCTGAAGCAATCAGAACTCACACACTGCTGGTGGAAATGTGAAATGGCACATCCACTTTGGAATACAATTTGACATTTTAAAACAATTTAGTAATTCCTTTAAAAGTTAGACATATACTAATTAGGTTGCCCACTCTTTCCTTCCTGCAATATCTACCCATGAGAAATTAAATATATATAAATATATATTAAATATATATAATATATAAATTATATATATAATTAAATATATAAATATGTATATATTTATATACATAAATATATATGTATGCAATTATATATTTAATTTAAAAAACATGTAATTAAATGTTTGTAACGACTACATTGTAATCAGTAGAAACAAGAACATCCATCAACTGACAAATAGATAAAGAAATTGTGGAATATCCCCACAATGGGATACTAATCAACAGTGAAAAAGGAAAGAACTGCTGATGAATGAAACAACATGAAAGAACCTCAAAATCCTCACAATGAGAGCTAGCAGCCAGGCCAAAAGACCGCACAGTGTATGAGTCCATTTATACAGAATTCCGGAAAATGTTAATAATTTGGAGGAATGAGGGTAGAGAGAGGGATGAATCACAAAGGAGACAAAAAGATACTTTGGTGGGGCGATGAAGCGGTCTTGATTGTGGTGTGTTGGTGACAAGGGAGTGAGGGTGATCAATTCTGGTCAAATTATATACTTCAAATATGTGCAGTTTATTGTACCTCTATATGCCTCAATAAAGTTATTGTTGTTGTTTTTTAAGGACCTCTATGAATCTGAGGATTTGCCCACTTAATTAGTAGTATGAACAGAAGGGAAACAAGAATTCTAGTCATCAATTTTCTAGGCAGCATCTGTCAACTGCATCCCATTTCTTCTTTGCGGGCCACCATTGATCCCCTTCACACAGTCGAGACTGTCCCTCTTAAGAGAAGGCTGCCCATGGGGACTCAGATGCCCCCTCACACAGACACTCTCAATCTTTTCATCCCCTTGTTAGTTTTCTGCTAGCTCTGAAACTATGGTCCCTTGTGGGAGGGCCACCTCTTGGCCGGCGGGGAGTGTGCCCGGCGGGAGGCACTAACAGCTGCTCCCACACCAGCGGACGCCCCGCTTCCCGCAGGAGGAACGCGACACCGCTTTCTCCCCAGAAGGAAATCGCTTGCAGACGTTCAAATTCCAGATTACACCAACATCAGAAGGTACAAACCAACCACAAGCTTATCCGCAGAGGAAAGAACACCCAATTTCAAAAGGAATGTCCAGCTCCAGGGAAGAGGAAAACCACTGCTTAATCGTTCCCATGGGGCTGGGACGAGGATGCCCCCAAAATTCCAAACTGTTCACAGGTTTTTTACAACTCTGGACTAACAGTCTCCTTCATCCAAATACAAAATTATGTTCTCTACCATGCTGTTGAGCTGTATCTCTGTCTCTCTTTCTCCCTCTCTCTTTTTCTCACTCTCTCTCTCTCTCTCTCACACACACACACACACACACACACACGATGTCTGGATCCTACATCTCTCAGCTGGAGGAATGGTGAGCCCTACCCCAAATGAGATAAGGTACGTGACAGGCCTCTGTAAACTGCAAAGACCCAAATAAATGTTGGGTGTAACTACTGCTTCACGTAAGGAGCATTTCTCTATGAAAGTGCACAAGTCGCATTCCCAGGAAGGGCACCGTGAGGATGGGAGCTGCCTGCTGGCTGTGCTGAGAACCCCTCAGCCTTCCTGAGGTCACGCCGGGCTGGCAGGAGATCTGGGGGGTTCCAGCCCAGCAGCCCCCTGCACGCACAGCAGAGCGTCACTGACAGCGGCACCTACAGAACGAGACCAGATGCCTGTCTCCCTGGTGAGGGAAAAAGCACTTCTTTGTTTTACGAGTTTGGAAATTCTCTAATGTCCAAGGCTGAATTAGCATTTTGGGACTAGAGTACTAGCCCTTCAGAACCGGTATAATCGATTCCTGAGGATCCAAGTTTAGTCACACGAACATTAGGCAGACACAGCTTCCCTCCACAGCACAGAATGTGCCATAGCACGGGATGAGATGAAGGACCCAGTGATGGGGGGACGGGCTTGACCTAAACCTTCAATAGCGCGCAAAGAAAAGTAAGTAACTAGGCTCAGACATGACACCACTACATTACAATTTGCTGATGGATTCAGCAAACCCTTACTGAGCACCCGGTGTCCATACTGGATGCTGCTCGTCTCAGGGGTAAAGAAGTGACAAAACAGACGCCACTTTATCCTCATGGAACTTGTCATCTTGGAATGTTTACACAAATTCACAGTTGTTTTTTTAAGTCTTTTTGATTCAAAGTAACATTTTTAGCAAAATCACAAGCCCACATTATGCAGTGTGATAACAAATCAGTGCAGCTGACCCTGTGTGTGGCTCCTGGTATCTCTCTGAATTTCGTAACCACACTTGGCTTTGTGGGCCCCCCCACCATAGGCCATGTGTGTCCCTGACACATTAAGACAGGGCCCATGTCCTCACACTAACAAGAACAAGGGTGTGGGATGAGGGAGCTGACCTCTCGCCACCGGGCTCCAGCACTGCTGGAGATATATACGTTCGTCTTGCTCGCCAGGTTCTTCCCCACTGAACCTAAAATGCAAGAAGAGCAATTATTCCTAAGGTCAAGAATATATCAGTTTATCACCTGGCCCAACCAGAACTGCTGAGTCCCCTAGCAACCAGGACATCTCAGGACCACGAACAGCCAGGGCTACCCTAGGTGGCGGGGGTCCCTGTGTATGCAGCTGCACGTAAGCCAGCAGCTAAACCCATCAGTGACGACAGGCAAAGTCAACTCACCGGTGGCGATGATGAGCCCAGGCGCTGACTCCTTGGATAGGATGGGCATCCGCCGAAGCTGGAGGCTCAGCAGCTGGCTGAGCCGCTGGGCCAGGTGGAGGGAGCAGCCCTGGGAGAGCTGCAACACAAGTTCAGCTGCTGTCATCACGTGATATGCCCCTCAGTCTCCCTCTAAAAGCCCAGGCTTCCTGTGCCCACGCTGCAGTTGGCACAAAGCAAGGAGACTTGGCCCAAAGGAGACCAGAGCCACAGCCAGGCTGTCCCCACCCTCGCCCCAGATGGACATGATCATCTGAACCATGTAAACGCCACTCGTGGGAGGAAAGAGAAAGACACTAAGGGAAAAAAAATCCTTCTGAGACTCTCAGAGAACAGCAGTTAGAAATCAGAGCTCTCTATAAACAGGTAATCTTAGTTCAGTTCAGTCGCTCAGTCGTGTCCAACTCTTTGCGGCCCCATGGACTGCAGCACGCCAGGCCTCCCTGTCCATCATCAACCTACAAGGAACTATTGTATAGCATGGAGAACTATACTCAGTGCCAAAAAGGGAAAAGAATCTAAAAGAGTATATACAGGTATATATCTATGTATGTATGTATGACTGAATCACTTTGCTGTACGCCTGAAACTAACACAACATTGTAAATCAACTATAATTCAATGAAAATTTTGAAAGAAAGAAGTCAGTGCCAACTTAAGTAGATGTGAAAGCTATCCCTCTCTCAGTGTTACCCAGCATTTCTCTCACGTCACTCAGAGAAATGAAACGATTTCATGGTACTTATTTTCTAAGTCACTGGAGATGCATTTCAAATATGATTTAAGCAAGTCAGTCAGAAGGAAAACCAAGACTCAAAAGTCAGAAAGTCTTACTGATACACTTCCAGATGTACAACATATGAGATATAAACACCAAAAGATCCACATGAAATGCTTTTAAGTAGTCTGCATTTGTACAGAAAGTCTTCAGGTGTCCTCTGCGAGACTTGAAGTTTTTCCAACTGGCCTCCAGTACTTATGTTCAAATTTCAATAGTTCTGCAAACAAGGTCTTTTGCTATAGGATCAGGTCATGCCCAGGGACGGGGGAGCCTGGTGGGCTGCCGTCTAGGGGGTCGCAGAGAGTCGGACACGACTGAAGCGACTTAGCAGCAGGTCATGTCCAATTCTCCAGCTAGAAACTGACTGTCAAATGTTACTCAGCCTCGTCTAAGGAAATGGCAACCCACTCCAGTGTTCTTGCCTGGAGAATCCCAGGGACGGATAGCCTGCTGGGCTGCCGTCTATGGGGTCGCACAGAGTCGGACACGACTGAAGCGACTTAGCAGCAGCAGCAGCAGCAGTATTCTAAATAGGGTATCTCTAGTTGTGCTTTTTTCCCAGGTCAAAACTGACATGATTTGCTAGATATACTTACTTTTATAACAAAAGGATTTCTCTAACGAATATCTGTCTTAGAATAATGAGGGGGGACCTTTCCCGGTGGTCCGGTGTTTAACACTCTGCACTTCCAATGCAGGGGGCACGCATTTGATTCCTGGTCAGGGAACTAGATCCCACATGTCACAACTGAGACTTAGCACAGACAAAAAAATAAATTTTTCTAAAAGAAAAAGAAAATACAAGAGTAGGGCATCATATAAAGCCAGGGATCACGGTCACTGACTTCTTTCCAGGAACAAGGAAGCAGCTGCTTAGGTGAATGGGAACCCTGAATGAGGCCAAATAACACAGTTGAGGATTGTGAGCTTTTTAGATGAACCCACAGGTAAGAAAAATGGTAGAATCCTAAATTATATTCAGGAAAGAATTTTATAAGACATTCCTCAGAAATAATAACGTATGGCATAGGTTCCCAACACAACCAGCGTCTCAGTAAATTATTTTTATAACAGCCTCAGATCAGAAGAAATACTAATATTTGTTTTTTACCACAGTTAAATCTATACAACCTAATAAGTACATGTCCTAATAATTTAACAGCAGCAGTTTGAAATAATACTGTATGTGTTTATATTTAAGCTGAAAAAAAACATAAAACTTTTATTTCATCCTTGCTGCTGCTGCTAAGTAGCTTCAGTCGTGTCCTACTCTGTGCGACCCCATAGACAGCAGCCCACCAGGCTCCCCCGTCCCTGGGATTCTCAAGGCAAGAACACTGTAGTGGGTTGCCATTTCCTTCTCCAATGCATGAAAGTGAAGAGTGAAAGTGAAGTCACTCAGTAGTGTATTTCATCCTTACATAACCACAATTACTTAATAATAGGATGTAAACACCTGTTAGGCACTGCACAGTTTCTCAAACTTCAGAATCTAAGCAGATACCACTACTACCATTTCCTAAACCAGATAGATTTTCTTACTTGCTTTTTACCATGTAAACTGCCAAGCAAGAGTCCAGCTTCACAAAGATATGTCATCCAAAGACATATAGCATGAGCTAATGTTGAAACTATGAACTAACCTAAGAGAGTAAATCCACATGGTGACCCAAAGACTTCAAGTACCCTTCAAAAATTTAAAATACCCCATGGTGCCCCTGCGAGTTCATTACAGCACCCCAAGATAACTCGGTGCAGAGTTTCAGAACAGTAACAGTAGAACTCCAGTTATAAGTGTTTTTAAAACAATCCAAACAAGAGCGTAGCATCTATACCTCACAATTGATTTTCTCTCCATATTCAGTGAAGGCTGGGGCCTGAAGGAACTCCCAGGTCCCGCCTTTGTCAAAGGTGATAACCGATCTCATGTTCTCCTCATTCATGGAGCCGCTGATGAGAGTAGCAATGTAGACCCCCTGTAACCCCTCCACTCGGTGGAAGTCAGCAAATGGTTCATTGGCAAAATATCTACAATAAGGGAAAATAAACAGTGTTATTTGCTAGGGATATTTTTATTTTAAATAACAAAATTTAACCATTTTTTAAGATATTTTTTTATGTGGACAATTTTTAAAGTCTTAATTGACTCTGTTACAACATTACTTCTGCTTTATGTTTTGGCTTTTTGGCCACAAGCCATGTGGGATCTCAGCTCCCCAACCAGAGACTTAAAAACTGCACCTTCCCTGCACTAGAAGACGAAGTCTCAACCCCTGGACCACCAAGAAGTCCGCACAAAATTTAACCATTTTAAAGACGATTCACTGGCATTAAGTATCTTCCTAATGTTAGGCAACCATCATCACTATGTAGTCCCAGAACATTTCTATCATCCCAAAGGGAAACCCTATACCCCCGGTAGGCACACCCCACTTTTCCTTCCCATTCCAGATGCTGGCAACCACTGATCAGTTTTCTGTCTCTATTTGTTGCTGCTATTCAGTCGCTAAGTCGAGTCCAACTCTTTGTGACCTCATGGACTGCAGCATGCTAGGCTTCCCTGTCCTTCACTGTCTCCCGAGTTTGCTCAGACTCATGTCCATTGAGTCAGTGATGCCACCCAGCCGTCTCATCCTCCGTCGTCCCCTTCTCCTCCCACCTTCAATCTTTCCCAGCATCAGGGTCTTTTCCAATGAGGCAGCTCTTTGCATCAAGGTGGCCAAAGTATTGGAGCTTCAGCATCAGTCCTTCCAAAGAATATTCAGGACAGATTTCCATTAGGATAGACTGGTTTGATCTCTCTGCAGTCCAAGGGACTCTCAAGAGTTTTCTCCAGTACCACAGCTCAAAAGCATCAATTCTTCACCAGTCAGCCTTCTTTATGGTCCAACTCTCACATCCGTACACAACTACTGGAAAAACCATAGCTTGGGCTTGCCTATTCTGGATATTTCATATAAATGTAATTATATAATATATGACCTTTTGTATCTGGTTACCTTCCCTTACTAGAATGTTTTCAAGGTTCATCCTTGTATTCCTTCCTATGGCTGAATAAACTGCCTTTTTTTTTTTTTTTAACTTTGAAGGCCAAGATGCTCATCTGATCAATTACTCCTCACATGGGGTTCAGAATGATAAATATAACACAGAAAAGTTGATGTGAGAGTTACATTTATTTCTCCACTAATGATATTGACCCCAAATCCTCCAGTGTGCCTGGATAAACAGGAAACAATAAACCAAACTTAGCAGATTCTAAGTACAGTACTGGCCTGTTCACAACAGCCAAGACATGGAAGCAACCTGAATGTCCATCCACAGATGAATGGATAGAGAAGATGTGGTGCATATATGTGATGGAATACTACTCAGACATGAAAAAGGAATGAAATCATGTCATCTGCAGCAACATGGATGGACCCAGAGATGACCATAAGCAAAGTAAGTTAGAAAGAGAAAAACAAATACCACTTGCATGTGGAGTCTTAAATATGACACAAACAAACCTATCTAGGAAATAAAAACAGACTCACAGACATGGAAAACAGACCTGTGGCTGCTGACAGGGATGGGATAGGGAAGGACTGAGAGTTCGGGGTTGGCAGATGCAAACTATTTTATGTATAGGCTGGATAAGTAACAAAGGTCTTACTGTATAGCACAGGGAACTATATTCAATATACTGCGAGAAACTATAATGGAAAAGAATATGTGTGTGTGTTTATGTGCATATGTGTATACAAACGAATCACCCTGTCACACAGAAGAAATTAACACAACACTGTAAATCAACTAGACTTCAATTTAAAAAAAAAATTATAGTGTAGTGCTGGGGCTTACAATTTAACCCAGTCTATAAGGCAATGGCAACCCACTCCAGTACTCTTGCCTGGAGAATCCCATGGGCAGAGGAGCCTGGTAGGCTGCAGTTCATGGGGTCGCACAGAGTTGAACACGACTGAAGCGACTTAGCAGCAGTAGCAGCAGCATAGAAATATAGCTAAGGGGTTACACTGTCCAGATACTTACAACTAATTAGCCAACACCCTGATCAGACAGAAGTCCATAGGATTTGTCAGGGAACAGAGCAGAAGCCTTCCCAAAGACACAGTACATCCAACAAGGATGGCTCTGGAAACCTTGAGGTTATGCTTATTAACAGGGAAACAGAGACAAAGACCTCCCTGGCCTGAACTGCTATGTTCGTTAAGGAAGTTCCAGATCCTGCAACTTCCCTGAGCAGTAGTTTTGCACTAACATGGTACACGTTCTAAGGACTCATCCCCAAGAAAGGGTAGCTACAGTTCACACGTGGCTTTTAAAACTGGAAGCATGTCCTTTATTTGGGAGAGTTCTGAGCCACCGGGCTTTATTAATTAAAAAAAAAAAACAAAAAAACCAGAACTGCACTTTCCTGTCATCTGTCATATAAATCTGAAGCAGGAAGACTGATTCGCCAGTTCAGACAGAAAGATGCCCACAGAAGTGGCAGAGCCACCCCGCCTGAGACAGAGCAAGGTCCCCCAGAAGACACTGGCGCTGAGACCAAACGTTCTGACACGTGGTTTCCTCAGTTCCGGTTTAGTTGGTTTTCAGTTGCTTCCGCAGGAATCAGCCCAGGTCTGTTACCCACCTTGCCCTCTACTCACACGACTCTCCTGCTTGTGATCCTACTATTGTGAGGGCCACCACAGGCTTCTTCCAATTTATCTGGGAAGTCTGAGTTTCTCTCGTCTCGAGGAGCCCTGTTTCTTTCCTCAGTCTTTCTCCTGGCATTTTATCTTTTCAATCCAAGCAGAAGCCTGTCCACTGTACCTCCACACTCCTCTGGGCCCTGGTCCATCCTGTCATCTCTCCTTCTAACACCTCGCACCCTGCAACCACCTGACTCACCCAAGCATCTCTCCGCAAGAGTCCGTATTCTTGCATTTTCTCTCACTGGCTCTCACCACTTGCTTTTCCCTCTCGCCAGGCAGCTCACCAGGTCCCTCTCAGCCACCTTCAGCCCAGAACCCAGCAGTCCTCCTCAAAATGCCCCGCAGGCAAGCCACTTCCATCTACTCCACGTCTGTCCCTCCATCTAGACAGTGCCTCTCCTCGGCACCTCTCACCAAGATCAGGGCCACTCCCGGGAAGAATTCCTCCTCCAGGTCTCTAAGTAATGAGACCCAGGTCCTTGGCACCCACTTCCCCACTAGGCACAAAGAATAGCTTGTTTTGTTTGGTTTTCCTTTCTAAGTTAAGCCAGCCTGCCCACATAAACTGCTCACTCACACTTCTCCCGTGTCATCACGTTGAGATGGAGATGCAGATGACAAAGGTCATTTAAGTGAGCACATCTCCAGTCTCAAGATAAAAATCTGAAGAAAGAAATGAGAAAGTCAAAGAGGAAATTAGTCTATGAATCTTGATGTAAATCTATTTTCAATTTCATAACTGGACTACATGCTCAGGCGGGGCGGGGCGGGAAATGCTGTAACTTCATAAAGGGCCGTTTGCGTGCTTGCATTATGGACATTCCCACCCCGCAGAGAGCCACACTCTGCAGCTCTGGGCTCCCCTTCCCATCTCCATCCTGAAGAGCTGACAAATGCAGAAGTTGAGGGAACTTTGGCCAAGCTGTGACTTCTTGGCCCCATAGCCACAGAGTCTCTCAAAGGTGAAAAAGAGTCGGCAAGAGGCCAGAGAGAGAGTGGTTCATGATTTTAATTACAAGTCAGGCAACTATCCAGATGTTCAAGCTGGATTTAGAAAACGCAGAGGAACCAGAGATCAAATTGCCAACATCCACTGGATCACTGAAAGAGCAAGAGAGTTCCAGAAAAATATCTATTTCTGCTTTATTGACTATGCCAAAGCCTTTGACTGTGTGGATCAAAATAAACTGTGGAAAATTCAGAAAGAGATGGGAATACCAGACCACCTGACCTGCCTCCTGAGAAATCTTTATGCAGGTCAGGAAGCAACAGTTAGAACTGGACATGGAACAATAGACTGGTTCCAAATAGGAAAAGGAGTACGTCAAGGCTGTATATTGTCACCCTGCTTAACTTAGATGCAGAGTACATCATGAGAAACGTTGGGCTGGAGGAAGCACAAGCTAAAATTAAGATTGCCAGGACAAATATCAATAACCTCAGAAATGCAGATGACACCACCCTAATGGCAAAAAGTGAAGAGGAACTAAAGAGCCTCTTGATGAAGTGAAAGAAGAGAGTGAAAAAGTTGGCTTAAAACTCAACATTCAGAAAACTAAGATCATGGCATCTGGTCCCATCACTTCATGGCAAATAGATGGGGAAACAATAGAAACAGTGACAGACTTTATTTTGGGGGGCTCCAAAATCACTGTGGATGGTGAAATTAATTTCATGCAGCCATGAAATTAAAAGACACTTGTTCCTTGGAAGAAAAGTTATGACCAACCTAGACAGCATATTAAAAAGCAGAGACATTACTTTGCCAACAAAGGTCTGTCTAATCAAAGCTATGGGTTTTACAGTAGTCATGTATGGATGTTGAGAGTTGGACTATAAAGAAAGCTGAGCACCGAAGAACTGATGCTTTTGAACTGTGGTGCTGAAGAAGACTCTTGAGAGTCCCTTGGATTGCAAGGAGATCCAACCAGTCCATCATAAAGGAGATCAGTCCTGGATGTTCATTGGAAGGACTGACGCTGAAACTGAAGCTCCAATACTTTGGCCACCTGATGTGAAGAACTGACTCATTGGAAAAGATCCCGATGCTGGGAAAGATTGAAGGCAAGAGGAGAAGGGGACGACAGAGGATGAGATGGTTAGATGGCATCACCGACTCAATGGACATGAGTTTGAGTAATTCTGGGAGTTGGTGATGGACAGGGAAGCCTGGCATGCTGCAGTCCATGGGGTTGCAAAGAGTCAGACACGACTGAGCGACTGAACTGAACTGAAGGTGACTATTGGCTCACTGCTACAAAGGAATGACGTACTGACACCTGTTGCTGCTGCTGCTGCTAAGTCGCTTCAGCCGTGTCCGACTCTTAGCGACCCCATGGACTGCAGCCTACCAGGCTCCTCTACCCATGGGATTTTCCAGGCAAGAGTACTGGAGTGGGGTGCCATTGCCTTCTCCGACTGACACCTGTTACACATGGATAAAATCCGAAAACATTACCCGAAGTGAACTAGGTACAAAGGTCAGGTGTTACGGTATGATTCTCTTTATATGAAATAGCCAGAAAAGGCAAATTCATAGAGACAGAAAGTAGCCTGGTGACTACCAGGGGCTTAGGGGAGAGAAATTACTGAACAGTTAAGTGATTTTCTTTGGGAAAAATGTAAATGTTTGGGAATTAGGTAAGGCTGGTGGTTGCACAACACTGTAAATGTGCTATATGCCACTGAGTTGTTTACTTTAAAATGGGTAAGTTTTACTGGATGCTTGGGGCTGGTGCACTGGGACGACCCAGAGGGATGGAATGGGGAGGGAGGAGGGAGGAGGGTTCAGGATGGGGAACACATGTATACCTGTGGCGGATTCATTTTGATATTTGGCAAATCTAATACAGTTATGTAAAGTTTAAAAATAAAATAAAATTAAAAAAAAAAAAAATAATAAAATGCTTTATAGTCAAAAAAAAAAATAAATAAATAAACATCTCCTAAAATGGGTAAGTTTACGTTATGAGAATTTCACTTCAATAAATCATTAAAAATAAAAGAAAGCCACTGGGAGCCAGCCTGAGGAGGCAGTGACCGACCAAACCAGAACAACCTGAGGATGAATCACGGCAGGGATGGTTTATAACACAAGACACTGAATAATAAATAACCTCTGAGTCTACGCTGGGAAACAAAGCTAAGAAGTAAAAGATGACAGCACCTCCAAAAGAGAAGAAATAGGGTGTGGAAAAGTGTACCAGAGCACACAGAAAGTTCTCGACTTGGTATCTAATAGGCATCCTCAGATGGGAACTCGCCCAGCCTCCCGGACAGTCTGAAACCATCACTGTGCCACAGCTGCTCCAGCCGAGCAGCGGTGGGTCCCTGACTTCCCCTCCTTCTCTCAAGCCCCATGTCCAATCCATCAGCCAAATGCCTCAGCAAATGGGTCAAAGCGAAAGTGATAGTCGCTCCTATGCGACCCTACGGACTGTAGCCCTTCAGGCTCCTCTGCCCACGGAAATCTCCAGGCAAGAATAGAGTGGGTAGCCATTCCCTCCTCCAGGGGAATCTTTCCAACCCAGGGATTGAACCCACGGCTCCTGCATTACAGGCGGGTCTTTTACCGTCTGAGCCATCAGGAAGCCTCTGACCATTTCCATCATCTCCACTGCTACCGCTCCAGGTCCCGCCAACCTCAACCTCCACTGGCCTGGATTTCGGCAGTGATCTCACAGCTGGACCCCCCCAGTTTGCAAGTCTGCTGTCTAATTTCCACACAGCATCTAGCATGGCTTCTTTAAAAGATAAGTCACATGAGTATCCACTGAAAATAATCTATAACACCGCCCATTTATGTTTTATGCACTTTTCTTTACATAATGCAATTCACATTTTTTAAAATGGTGTCCAAAAAATGTAACAGGTTAAATCAAGTGATATCCAGCTTCTGGTCAAAACCCTCCATCATGCTTAGGAGAAGAAAAAAGATCTTGCTATGCCCTTGAGGGCCCTGTACAATCTAAACCCTGCTTTCTTGGTTCCTGTGTCTTAGGGATGCTCTCTCCCGTCCATCAGCTGGTTGATCCACCCTGGCCTCCACACTGCTCTTAAACCACTCAAGTCCCACCCCAGAGCCCCTGTACCTACTGTTCCTCCACCTGCAAAGCTCCTCCCCAAGTTATGTGCCCAGCTCCCACTCCTGTGTAACTCAGGCACCTGCTCAAACATCAGCCTCCTAGAACAGCCTTCCATGACCAGCTCATATAAAGCATATGCCCTGGTAACCCTCTGTCCTCTTATCTCACTTTATTTTTCTTCTCCACACTCAGCATTATCGGCAGAGTACGTATTTGTCTCTATTTTGTCTTCCCACAATTAGAACAAGAGCTCCATGGATCAGGGAGCTTGTTCCAAGTTTTCCTTGCTGGATACAATACAGCACGGCTGTACACACAAAGCCACCAGGCAGTGAACAGCAGCATCCTTGCTGAATGAACTGGCAACTTGAAGAGGGATAGCAGGCAAGCAAGAACGTGCCCTCTGACCTGAGGTTCACGGCACTGGAGCTAGACCTCACTGCAGACCAGCCAGTTGTGCCAGCTGGCTCTTCCCAAGAGCAGAGTGCAGTCTTAGTCACAATGAGACGCACACAAGAATGGTCTGTCACAGACAAACGAGAGTAAGTGATCTCGTGCCACTGATGGATCACAGTGCCACCCACATGGCATGGCATCCACCCCTTCCCAGTCCTGGACTCCTCCATGGCCCCGAGAACACAGCTAGAGCAGGACCACTCCAGGCATGTGACGTACTGATAAAAGACTTTTCCACAGATACCACAGAACAATACCTTGCAATTACTGGGGGATGGTGGGGGGGAGGATAATGATGTTAATTAACCAGAATCACCTGGAGGAAGGGCCTTGTAGACACACATGCCAGCTGGCCCAGAGGTGGTGGTGACATTTTGCCAGTGCTCTTTCCTACTGGGTCTGAGACCACAAAACCAGGTAACTGAATGAAGGAACCCCAAAGGAGTGGCTGACACGGTGGCAGTGATCCTAAGGGTCGCCCAGCGCAGCGGTGCTCAGCCTCTGCACCACATAAACATGTGGGCACCTCCCTGGTGGTCCAGTGGTTAAGAATCCTCCTGCCAATGCAGGGGACACAGGTTCGATCCCTGGTCTGGGACGATCCCACATGCCTCGGGGCAATTAAGCCCGTTCACCACAACTACTGAGCGTGTGCTCTAGAGCCCTTCTAGCCACAACTACTGAGCCCACGCTCTCGGGCCGGCGCTTCGAAACAAGAGAAAGCCACTGCAGTAAGAACTCCGTGCACTGCAACCAGAGAGGAGCCCCACTCCCCACAACGGCAGAAAGCCCACCAGCGGCAACCAAGACCCAGGGCAGACAACACCGAATTAGTTCAAGTTGTTTTAAAAATTAAAAAAGATCCTCAAGTGCCTGTCATACCTCAAACCAGATAAAAAAAGTAATGTCTGGGAAGGTGAACCAGTAATCACTGGGGCTTCTGAAACCACCCCCAGGGGAATCCAAATGTTCAGGGGATGTTGAAAACCACCCAATGAGAGCTCGTGCCGGGTAAGAAAGCAGGAAGCAGCCCCGCCTACCGGTCTCCTTACCTCACCAAGGTGTCACTGCCTGCCCCCGCTGGGCTGTAATAGAGCACGTTCTCCAAGGACAGTGAGAACTTCAGCCCGTCTGCCTCCGAGATATACAGGTTGGTGCGGTTGTTACTGTGACTGACACACACAAACACCTGGTCCTCGGAGGCGTCTGCGATGTAATATTCCTTTGGCATCAAAAAATTAAAAAGACACAAGTCAAAAAAAACACATATGCCCTGTGGAAGGTCCCTTTGCACACGCAAGCAAGGGCTTCTCAGTGTCCCAGGGAAGAGGGCAGTCTTGGAGCCCATGAGAGCCTCCCGGTCTTGGGAAAGAAGCTTGGCTGACTGTCTTTAGAGACCCTGAGGCTGTCCTGTGGCTGGAGCAGACCCCTTATCGGCAGATGGGGCACAAAATAAGAATGGGCCTTGAACTCCAAAAATGACCTAGAAATCACTTTTACGTAATGATGTCTCCCTATCGTTACTACAAAGCATAATGCAAATTAATGTGCATTTCCTTCCCTCTCATTTCCTCTAAGATGACCACAGGAAGGCAGAACCCAGAGAAAGCAAAGAACTGACAAACATGTTCTCCATCACATATTCCTCTGAGCTACTAATCCTCCATCACACCAGGTCCTGGCATCAAGGCGTTCAAATGCCACCTCCTCCCCACGGTCACTTCTCCAATGACCCAGCTCACACTGACCTTCCTATGGTTCTCTATGTCCTGACACAGGCTGCACAGTCAAGCCTTTGACTGTACATGGTTTCTTTCTCTGCTCTGTTCTCGGACTCTCCAACCCATCTGTTTCTAAAAGGGTGAGGCTCCAATCCTGTCCCCTTATGGAACCTCGCCATCTGTGAGCAACACAGCAGGTACTTAATGAATAACTGCTGCTGTCCCTACCCTCCCATTCCTTCAGCATGGGCACACTGAGCCCATTGACTCTGGCTCCAAACCTCTCTGCCAATCCTTCTCCACTTCAAGCAAATTAAGGCTCCCATTCAGCTCCACTTCAAAAAGTGAAGAGGGAAAAAACAGACCAAGATGCCCAAAAGCATAGAGACTAATCTAGAAAGTGACTCCAGGGAGCCTCCATCAAATATCCTCCCCCCATCACCCTCCCCCTGACCTCCGCCTGAGGACACCAGCACTCCCCCGCCCTCCACCGCAGACCCCACTCACATTAATAGGATGTCTTGTGACAAACTGGGCTGCTCGCATGGGCTTCCGGCCAAAGGAGACCCAGAGCTGGACAGAGGATGGTTGTGGACTGCCGAAGAGATGCTGCCAAGGAAGAGGAGGAGAAAAATATCAACTGTACCATATGATAATCATTCAGAACAAGTGTAAACGGAAACAGGAAAGTCAGATCCCTCTGATTCTACAAAAAACACTAAATAGTGTTACCACAAATGCACATTTTGCAACGTGTGCCATCACTGGGCAGCCTGGGCTGTACCACTATATCCTAGATACCTGGTCTGCAATAGATACAGACACTCCAGGCACTACATGAAGAGAAAGGACAAAGTATGAAGGGAGAACTTGAGCTTGGGGAGGGGGGCGGGGGCTGCCAAAGCTTAAGCAGAGAGCGAAAGGGAGAGGGCTGTGTGATGAGGCTGGAGAGACAAGCGGGGCAGAACATACAGCCCCCAAACCACCAGAGGGTGAGGTCCGCCTCACACCTGATATGCATACAAAACACATCCTCTTCCCCTTTCTACTATTTCTAGATCACAAGGATCCCCGAGTCATGGGGCTTTAATTTTTACCAACAGTTGAAGGAATTGTCACTGATTCTATTTTTCAGTCTTTTAATCCTTCTCATTGATTAGGGTCTCTTGCTACAATATGTTTTCTTTGGTAGAGACAGAGTACTCCATGGGATGCTGACCATGCACGTGACGCTGTTTACAGTGTTTCAGGGATATTAATCACAGCTGGGAGCTTGCTCATGTGTGTAAAAGCACTAGATTCAGAGTCAGTGCTCAATTTCTCTATGTTCCAATTTCTGTGTGCTTAGTCGCTCAGTCGTGTCCGACTCTTTGTGACCCCATGGACTGCAGCCCGCCAGGCTCCGCTGTCCATGGGGATTCTCTAGGCAAGAAAATTGGAGTGGGTTGCCATTCCCTGCTCCAGAGGATCTTCCCAACCCAGGGATCGAACCCACGTCTCCCACATTGCAGGCGGATTTTTTACCATCTGAGCCACCAGGGAAGCCTAGGTTCCAGTGTATCCCTCTATAAATTGAGAAGCTGATTTGAATGAGGACTTTGGTATGGGTTTAAATGATCCAGGAACCCCATAAATATATATGCAAATTTTGCATGTGGATGCACTCACTCACTGTGCTGGGAGGATACAGACATTTCAGAAGTTTCTCAAAAGGGCCAGTGATCCAAAAAAGAATAAGAAACACTACAAAGGCTCTACGTCTCTCTTTCCAGTTCTACAAGTCTGTGACCGGAAACTGAAGGCCAATATTGCATGCCTAGGAGAACAGACAGGGAGGTCCATCCTCGTGAGGACATCCTCATGGGCATGGCTATCATCCGACTTGAATGTCGGGATCCCCAGCCAGAAATGGTGAGTTTGGCTTCACTTATTGTTGACTATGTTGCTACTGTTAATTACAGATTTTTAACTCCTACAGAATATAGAAGATTTCAAGTTTTCCTTTTTTTTTGATGTCACGTTTTCTTGACTGTAATATGGCAACTGCTAAATACTCCATGCCCAAGGATGTCTAACAAATTTTGTGAAGAGCAAGCTGATGAAGGTGAAGTTGTTTTCTATTCACCTGAGCAGCTGAATGTACACACACACACACACACACACTTTTTCCAAGCCACCACTGAACACTGGTTAAAAGTAGTCTGTTTTAAAGAAGCCAGGCAGAGAAGTACAGGAGACTGCCTTCCTAAAATGGCACCCTGAAAACTGCATAATAGCCTGTCCTCAGTATGGGGCTATAGAAAGGATGGATTTTTTAAAAACACAAAATGCATCACCCGAGTGAGAGAGTTCCCAAAATTGCTATGTATAAATTCCAAAAGCCCTCCTTAAGTCAATTAAGTTTTATAGCTATGTATCAAGGTCAGATGATTTAAGCCACCCTATATAAATCCTTATGAATATATATAAATACACAGAAGCAGAAGATAGTAAGAAGAGGTGGCAAGAATACACAGAAGAACTGTACAAAAAAGATCTTCATGACCCAGATAATCATGAAGGTGTGATCACTCACACTCACCTAGAGCCAGACATCCTGTGAAGTCAGGGGGACCTTAGGAAGCATCACTATGAACAAAGCCAGTGGAAGTGATGGAATTCCAGTTGAGCTGTTTCAAATCCTAAAAGATGATGCTGTGAAAGTGCTGCACTCAATATGTCAGCAAATTTGGAAAACTCAGCAGTGGCCACAGGCCTGGAAAAGGTCAGTTTTCATTCCAATCCCAAAGAAAGGCAATGCCGAAGAATGCTCAAACTACCACACAATTGCACTCATCTCACACGCTAGCAAAGTAATGCTCAAAATTCTCCAAGCCAGGCTTCAGCAATACGTGAACCGTGAACTTCCAGATATTCAAGTTGGCTTTAAAAAAGGCAGAGGAACCAGAGATCAAATTGCCAAAATCCACTGGATCATCGAAAAAGCAAGAGAGTTCCAGAAAAACATCTACTTCTGCTTTATTGACTATGCCAAAGCCTTTGACTGGATCACAATAAACTGTGGAAAATTCTGAAAGAGATGGGAATACCAGACCACCTGACCTGCCTCTTGAGAAACCTATATGCAGGTCAGGAAGCAACAGTTAGAACTGGACATGGAACAACAGACTGGTTCCAAATAGGAAAAGGAGTACATCAAGGCTGTATATTGTCACCCTGCTTATTTAACTTCTATGCAGAGTACATCATGAGAAACGCTGGGCTGGAAGAAGCACAAGCTGGAATCAAGATTGCCGGGAGAAATATCAATAACCTCAGATATGCAGATGACACCACCCTTATGGCAGAAAGTTAAGAGGAACTAAAGAGCCTCTTGACGAAAGTGAAAGAGCAGAGTAAAAAAGTTGGCTTAAAGCTCAACATTCAGAAAACTAAGATCATGGCATCCGGTCCCATCATTTCATGGCAAAGAGATGGGGAAACAGTGGAAACAGTGGCTGACTTTATTTTTGGGGGCTCCAAAATCACTGCGGATGGTGACTGCAGCCATAAAATTAAAAGACGCTTACTGCTTGGAAGGAAAGTTATGACCAACCTAGATAGCATATTCAAAAGCAGAGACATTACTTTGCCAACAAAGGTCCATCTAGTCAAGACTATGGTCTTTCCAGTAGTCATGTATGGATGTGAGAGTTGGACTGTGAAGAAAGCTGAGCGCCGAAGAATTGCTGCTTTTTAACTGTGATGTTGGAGAAGACTCTTGAGAGTCCCTTGGACTGCAAGGAGATCCAACCAGTACATCCTAAAGGAAATAAATCCTGAATATTCATTGGAAGGACTGATGCTGAAGCTGAAACTCCAATACTTTGGCAACCTGATGCAGAGAGCTGACTCATTTGAGAAGACCCTGATGCTGGTAAAGATTGAGGGCAGGAGGAGAAGGGGATGACAGATGATGAGATGGTTGGATGGAATCACCAACACAATGGACATGGGTTTGGGTGGACTCTGGGAGTTGGTGATGGACAGGGAGGCCTGGCGTGCTGAGGTTCATGGGGTCGCAAAGACTCAGACACAACTGAGTGACTGAACTGGAACTAGAACTAGACACAGATATCAGTGAAACATTTTTTTATGCTTTATGTTTTTTCACTACTTCCTACTGCAGCTATACCTGAGAAAGGAGCCATTTCTCTCAGTGACACTCAAGCCCATCATTAGCTTTTGTTTGTTTGTTTCTTGGGTTTGTTTGGCTGTGTCACACAGCATGCAGGATCTTAGTTCCCCAACCAGGGATCAAACCCAGGGCCCCTGCATTGGGAGCACAGAGTCTTAACCACTGGACCAACAGGGAAGTCCAAGCCCATCACCAGTTATATGTTCTTAAAGATGATTGCTGGGAGACCTGAGCAGTGAGAATAGATAGCAAGATATAAATGCAAGAGTACTAAGGTCATGAAAAACCTCTAAATACATCCATCCCACTTTATTCTGGGAGAAGTATTCCTAAGTCTGGATAGTTAGGTTCACTTCTAAAGCATTTGTAGACAAGTTAGTGTAATATTTTACCACCACCAAGAAAAGTGTTAACAATAAAACTATGACACACTATTAACCGTAAGATGTATTTCTTCAACCATTGTCGATGCTGAATTTCTCTTTATCGTTATTATAGGAGTAAGAGACTGTATGCTCATGAAAAATCCAGCAGTACAGACAGGTATAGGGTAAAATGCAGACCCGCTTCCTCTCATAAGATGCTCTGTGCCACCACCCGTGAGCATATCTGCACAGTGACAGACGTGCCACTCACCACAACATCCACCAGCCTTTCCTCCTTAGCAAACCCTGACAACCACCCAGATAAAAGCCGAAGGCTCCCTTTCTTTTGGACAACTCTGTGTGGTCATGTTACTAAGGACCAGTCAATGAGACATGAACAGACTATTGTGCTGGGTTTCAAGGAAAGCTGTTGAAAGGGACTGAACCAGCTGGGAGGGTCCTATTGCGGCCTTTCTATCTGTCCTCACTCTTCCTGACTCCAACAGACTCGAAGCCTAGTGTAAATCTCAGGGACCATCAGGGAGAGTGTGGAAATTGTTCCTTTGGATGGTGAAACAGCAAGATAGAGGCTTGGGGACTTCCCCAGTGGTCCAGTGGTCAGGCCTCTGCTCTTCCAATGCAGGGGGCACAAGTTCAGTTCCTGGTCAGGGAAATGCCACGTGGGCGGCCAAAAAATTAAGAAAAAGAGGCCTTGGTCCCCAGGAACACCAGGGCACCAACATGCCAGCCCTAGCTTTAGGCAGCACTAAAGAGAGAAAAATAAACCTCCGTCTTGGCGAAGTCGCTTTTATTTCTAGTCTGTTAAGAGTAGCCAAACACATTGCCAAATTGATATATGCAAATTTCTTTTTCACATACAACTGGATCATGATAGAAATTGGCTGTGTAACTCATGAGAGAAATGGTATTATGTAACACTTTTTTCATTAACAGAGTATCTTACTGTTCTACAATTTAACTTTTTCCATCAGCAGTGTATCTTAGACATCTTTGATTTAACAGCTATTAATGGCCATTTAGGTTATTTCCAGAAGCACTCTTCAATGAATGTACTTGTATGAATTACCTTTTTCACAGCTACAGGAGAAAATCTGTAAGATGCATTATTAGAATTCCTAGGTCAAATTTTCCATTTTGACAGGATAAATGGCCTTACTGAAAGGCTATTCCAGTTAATACATCTACCAGCACACATACTGTCACCAACAACTAGGAATTATTTAAATGTTTTAATTTACAGCAATATTATAGGGTCTGTGAATTCATAGCAAGATATTTTTCATTTGGTGTTTTCATTTCTGATAAGTAGAAAACAAATATAAGAATCTGAATAATCTGAATTTCAAAGCTTGAGTTTACATTTATGCTTCAGATTAAGTCAATAGCCAAAAAAAAAAGGGGTAGGGGGTAGGAGAAGAGAGCAGAAGGGAACGTATGATATATTCTTGCCAAGGGAAGGCCAAAAGATGTCACAGTGATCTATTCAACTGAAAGTTTCAGATAAAATTGGTGGGAGAAATGAGGGACCCAAGGCACGTGGCAAAGACATGGGTTCAGAAGCACCTGGGCTGTAACACTTGCTGCCAATTTCTCTTCAAAGCAGTAACACAGTTTCAGCAAAATATCACTCCCCTTCATGTTATCTATGCCTAATAATTAATAAATAAAATGATATATCTGAGATTTAGTTTAAAATAGTCCAAGGAAAAATAAGTAGTGCATAGACAGTTGAAAAGAGATTAGCAAACGTAGATACTCTTGAGACTGAATAAAGGCACAAGGAGAGGTCATATCAGCACCAAAAAAAAAAAAAATTTTTTTTTTTTTTGTAGATGTGGAAATAATAAAAAGTTTGCAGAGTTAATATTAACTGAAAGCACTTCTGGAATGGCAGAGGAAAGAACTCTAAAAATCCACTCATCCATGCGAACAAGAAGAGCATTGACAAAAATTCTCAAAATCAACTTTTTCAGAATCCTGAAAACTAAATAAATTCAAGAGGCATTTATTCAAGACAATGACTGAAGCTCAGCAAGAACGGTGAACTTGGTGATGTTTCAACTTGTCCTAATCCCAACCCTTCTTTCTCTAGCTGAGGTACTAGCAGCGTGGGAAACCCACAGCATCACAGCCACAATCGCTATGAAAACCAGCAGCCCAGGAGAGGACAGAACAGGTTTGGAGCTCCCCAAATGCCCCACAGCCAGAGGACTGTCAGATTTTATCTGCCTGGTGACTCGTTTGATAGCTGCATTCTCAGGTCGTCTCCTTAAATAACCTGACTCAGCTCTCTCCACACACAGACCTACAGCCTGGGCATTTACGGGAAACACCGACAAGTGGTGTTTTAACACCACATCTGCCAGAGAAACATTATCACTTGGAGCTCACAAAGGGTGAACTAAAAAGCATAAAAGGAAAAATGGGAGAAGATGTCCATAAGAGGCCTTGATAAGCTCTGAAACATTCCAAGGAATTTACAAGGCCACGCGCATGCAGGGCTGTGTTTTGTTCAGGAAAGAATGGAAAGGGCCTAATTCCTCACGTCTGGTTAATAATCTTGAGTCTCCACACAAACAAGAAGTGAAGACTAAGGCAGCGCTGGAGAAGGCACCGAAGGCATGCCGCCAACACACACTCAGAGGCCTCAGCAAAGGCCGACAGACTGGCTGAAAGCGCTTTAGGAAATCACTGCTCACCAGCTGAGCACTAACGGTCAGGACTTCACTGCCACACCCACTGATGGATGCAAACTTTACAAAATTAATGCAGGAAACTCACAACACAAAACCCAAAAAAGGCAACAACAAAAAGCCCCGGGAAGGACTTACCCTGATGTGAAGAGCTGCCACAGTATATCACTTAAAATATCTGGTTGTCCACCAAAAAATGAAAAGCAAACACAACAGTCACTACAACCTATTCTTGAGGAAGGCCAGATGCCGGACCTAACCTTCAAATCCTCCATCCTAAACACCTTCAAAGAACTAAAGGAAATAACACATCAAGAATTTAAAAGGGGGGCTTCCCTGGTGGTCCAGTGGTTAAGACCCAACACTTCCAATGCAGGGGGTGTGGGTTCAATCCCAAGTCAGGGAACTAAGATCCCACATACCTCAAGGTGCAGCAAATAATAATAATAATAATAATGTTGAGAATAGGCAAATCCATAAGGCAGAAAGTAGATTCCTGGTTGCCAGGGGCTGGAAGGAGAGAAGAGTACAAAGTATTGCTAGCGGGTATGAGGTTTCCTTCACAGGTCACGACAACGCTCTGGATTTAGATGGTGGTGAGCAATACCTGACCTTATGAACACACTAAAAATCAGTGAACTGTATACTTTCCAAGGGTAAATGTTACAGGATATGAATCATATCTCAATACCGGTATTATAAAAAATCAATTTGAAATGTATTGGTATTATAGTCTCCTTTTTAATCCATAAACACGTTTGAACTTTATTGTTGCATATGGAGTAACAAGCGTTAGGTACTTATACCTATGTCTATGTTCGGATACATTTAAGCAATGTCATAATTAAAATAATTTGTCAATGCTTGGATTTTGGTTGGTTAGCCTAAAAGTCACACTTCAATTGTGGTCAGTTAACCTCTCATGTAGAAGCCCACAATTCTGAGGCAATTACTAGGTTTTTCTGTTAACTCTATCAGCATTAGGGGCTTAAAAATAGCATAATGATGGTTAGAAGTTGGTTTCCAATAGTGAAATTAGTGGTTGGTTGGTCAGAATAGTGAAAGTACAATTGAGTTCTCTCAGGAAATCTGTGGCATGCAAGCTGTCTGAATGAGCCATAATATCACAAAGATTGGGCTTCCCAGGTGGCTCAGTGGTAAAGAATCTGCCTGCCAACGCAGGAGACACAGGAGATCCAGGTTCAGTCCCCGGGAAGATCTCCTGGAGGAGGACATGGCAACCCACTCCAGTATTCTTGCCTGGAGAATCCTATGGACAGAGGAGCCTGGGGGGCTACAGTTCATGGGGTCACAAGAGTCAGACATGATTGAGGCAACTGAGCACTCACACACGCATCCCAAAGATAAGACCATGGTGTGTAAAGGGCACAGCAACTTAGGGAGGCCTGTTGCCTGAACTCTCGGGGGATACACTGCAGGTTCATCTAGTGCAAACTCCTGCACTAGAGGATTCTAGCTGCCTAATGCCAACTGAAAGGGGAACAGAATCCTGCCTCTACAACAATAGTTGGCAAACTTTTTCTGTAAAGGTCCACACAGAAGTACTTTAGCCTTTGTGGGCCATCCCGCCTTTATGCAACGATTCATTTCTGCCAGTCTAACATGAATGCAGCAATGGATGACACACACCAAATGAGCATGCCTGTGTTTCAATAAAACTTTACTGACAAAACCAAAGAGCATGGTTTGCCAAGCCTGCCCGAGAACACCGTCTGCACCCCGCCAAGCTGTGGCTGCCATCACTTGTAAGAACAGAGAGGAGACTGCATCAAGCCCATGCATCAAGCATTGGCTCACTGCTGCACTTCGGGCAAGAAATGTCTGAGCCTGCCTTTCAGGAGAGGCTGGGAGTGAAGCTGGAGAGTGAAGCAGCCAAGCCTCACATCCTTCCAACTTTTTGGCAACTACTGTTACCTACAGGAAGCACCTACCAGCTGTGTCTCACCAAGTTCACAAACTAATGTTAGTCCCTTTGCAGAGGTGCCTCTCTGTTGCTTTAAAGGCCCCATTGGAACTTCCCTGGTGGTCCAGTGGCTAAGTCTCCGTGGTCCCAATGCAGGAGCCCAGGTTTGATCCCTAATCAGAGAACTGGATCCCACACGCCACAACTAAGAGTCTGCATGCCACAGCTAAAGAAAGATTCTGCCTCCTGCAACTGGAAGATCCCACATGCTGCAACTCAGATGCTGCATAGCAGCCAAGTAAATAAATATTCTTAAAAAATAAATCCCCCTGGAGGAAACATGGTAGCCAACTCCAGTATTCCTGCCTGGAAAATCCCATGGACGGAGAAGCATGTGCTCATGAGGGCACAAATTATTAAAGGCCCTATCATTTCGTGTGGACTAGTAGTTAAGTATATGAAATTCATGTCAAAAGCCAAGGAATAAAAAAAATTGATGGGCATCAGATACAAAGCACTCATGAAATAAGAGCCAGGCCAGGAGGGCCCCAGGGGGTTCTGGAGACTTGGAAACCAGCCCCAGTCCAGAGCCCAGTTGGCTGCCCTGACATGTTCTAAAAAACTAACTTGCAAGCAATTGGAATCAGTCACACTGCTGGAAAAAAGCAAAAAAGTTAATCACCCCAAAGCAATATTTTCTGTCATTTTGCAATTATTTTCTTGACTTTCCTAAATTGATTTGAATCCGGTTAACATTAAAGTCAACTCATTGGGAACTCACTGGAAAAGACCCTGACGCTGGGAAGACTGAAGGCAGGAGAAGGGGATGACAGAGGAAAGGGGATGATAGAGGACAAGATTGTTGGCTGGCATCACCGACTCAGCGGACATGAGTTTGAGAAAACTCCGGGAAACAGTGAAGGACAGGGGAGCCTGGCGTGCTGCAGTCCATGGGGTCACAAAGAGCTGGAACAAGCATTAAAATCATTCGGAATTCCCCAAATCCAGCACCTACAGTGCTGGGAACACCCCAGATAAGAAGTAAGGTGGAGGTGCAGACCTCAACATGCCTATTGATCGAGTTATCCAACCAGGGCCAATGTCATATATCCTTATGGCTTAAGACTCTAATATATTACACACAAAAATACCTATTTTCTCATCCACTGCCAGTGGCATCTCTCCTCTCAACCTATCCACTGAGAAATGTCCCTTTGATGATATAATTACCGTCCAAAGCTCCTGCATATACAAGTCTTCAGGGAAGAATGTCTCAAATTTTAGAGATTCTTGGGCATCCCAGGGATTTTCAGGGGGGTGGGGGGGAGAATATGCATGGGGGCCAGGCCATCTGCATTTTTAACCAGGGCCCTTGCTGATGCTGACGCAGGTGATCCTAAGACAACACTTCCAGGTGGTAGCCTAGTTTGTCTCACCTGGAGCCTCCAGCTAACACCACTGACCTTGGAATCTGGTGGTCCGTCCATCTGATAAGGAAGAAGTCAACACAACTACAGTTTTGCCACCGATACCATGGAAATCAATAAGCCACACACAAGAGGGGAGAGTTATAATAAAAGAACCAATAATTTAATGTCCCCCAACCCCATCCCATGCTCCCAGTAAAAAAGCCCAGTAGCCTAATCTTTCTAAATTAGGCCAAGATTCATTCAACTCTATTGTACATGTTATATATCAAGCATTGTGCAAAATACTGGGTACTGTATCAGTGTGGCTCAGACAGACATGGCCCCTGATCCTACCACTGGCCAGAAACAGTACAGAAACCACCATCGGCACTCGGCAAAGCAGGTATGCCTGCAAAACAGATGGAGCTTTGAGGTCAGAAAGAACAGTACAGAAAGCGCCAAATGGGATACATCTTATTCTTGGGTGTGAGATCTAGAAATAATAGGGATAAAGGAATGCAAGATAATGCTCTACCTCAGCCCCACTCGACTCAGTCTGTAAAAGAAATCTGGGAATCACTCCTTGGGCCTTAAAATTAAGAAATTAAAATCACAAAAGGCACAAGCCCAAGAAACTAAAACAAAAAAGAGCTATGAGGCACCATAGACCTGGAGGTATCAGTCCTCAGGCTGACCTCTCACCTCCGCATTCCCAGCACATCCCAGCCCCAAGCAAGTCAAGGATGCTTGTGTTCCTGGGCCGCTCTGTGTCCATGCGCACATGTATGTGTGTGTAAGAGAAAGAGACAGGCAAGGCAGAAAGCAAATGATCCAGGGAGTGTCTCAAGGCAAACAGCCTGTCAGAAGAAAATCTGCCATGGTTTAGTGGTTTTAAAAAACCTTGTTCAAGGTGTGTAATGGGGAACCCCTCTGGCCTTCAGCCTCTCGCCTCTTCTCTCCTGATTTCAACCTCACTCCCTGCTTCCCCTTTAGGGGAGATCCTCTCTCCACCCTAGAACCTACCAAGGGGACTGACCTGCTTCTGCTTGGCCAGCTACCAATCATATAAATTAGTGAGAACCTGAAGGAAAACATGACATCTGGTTTTAGCCCTTAAGGTTTAACAGCGAAAAGAATAACCTCCCAGGCACAGAGGAGACTGTCAGAGCCTGAGGTCAAGGAGGCACCAGCCGCAAAACGCATTACGGAAGCGAGCTCACCTCCCTCCAGCTAGAGCAGCCCAACTGACTCTTGGCCAGGCCTGGCTTTTTCCTTTACTCAAGGGGAAGTATGGTTGCAACTTGATACAGCTGCAAGGCAAGTCCCGTTAAATAATCAACTGTGGTTTTGAATGAGCAAGCCCTCCATTTCAGCATGTGGCTCCAACACATAAAATCAAGGAGAAGATTTTCCCAAAGGCTGAGAGTTAAGCTACTTACTGACAGCTGGAAGCTTAATTACTACTTTTCTTAGAGCATTAACTCCCACTAGCCAATGACTACACATCCTATTAGCCATGTAGATGAACATGTGTCCAAACCGCCCAAAGAAATGGGCCTGAGTTGAAGAGAATTCAGTAGTAGGATTAAAGAAAAAAGCCACTTAGCCCCATCCCTCCTTTCTGTGTTCTTCCATTGGGATTTCAAAGAAATGTGTGTTTGTCAAGGATGCTCGGACCAGGAAAAGACCAAATTCCTAGCACCCAGAGACCCTCTGAGTGGCTATATAAGTGTTTCCACCCCTTGACCTTTCAGAACCTTCCAGGCCCCTTGGGAAAGTCCATCTATGTCCAGCACCTACAATCAACCCCCACCCCCACATCCCTGCTTGTATGAACCCCCCTCCCAGCCCGATCCCAGAACGCCCAGCCTCAGAAAGGAAACACAAAAGCAGTTTAATCCTTAATGCTTTCAACTCACCACCACCTTGGTGGCAAACATGTACTTGTCCCGCAGCTGGAAGTCCCTCACTTCCTCCAGGATCACCTCCAGGTTCTCCCGAGACTGGAAGAAGTCTGTGCTTCGGAAAACTGTGGAATAGCCAGAGGGTTCGTGCCGTTCCACGTAGATGGTGTTTGGCTTGTCGTAGGGATCGATTCCCCTGGAAGAAAAAACAAAGTGGCTGTCGTCATCTCCACGCTGAGGCATGGAGGTCCAGCCATGCAGACCATCAGCGAGGACTCGGGGCCACCGTGGTGGCAGCTGCAAGCGTCTGTGGCTCTCTGTGCCGCAAACCCTGCCCTTTGGTGGCTCCTTGGCTCAGGAAAGAGGGGAAGAAACTGCCACTTGAGCGCAGTATCTTCTGCTGGGACAGTTGTTCACAAGGCAGCCTGGGTTTTGCTCCAGGCAAGCCTGGGCTGTGCTGGAGTGAAGGGAACGTGAAAGGCAAGTGTTTCAGAATCAGTGAGCAATGAACTGCTTGCACGAGGCTGTCACCAAGCTTCTGGCCTCAAGCTGTGAACTGCAGAGGAATGAAGGAGCGTTTGTTCCCAGGATGCTATGTCCTCAGTGGAACAGCTCTGGAGGAAACCACAGGAGGAACCTGTGACCCGCCCCCCTACCTTCTAACAGATGCTGCCCTCCCTGTCTGTCCCATGCCGTTGTCACGGATCTGCGCAGCCAGCGTTCATCTGATCAGGGCAGGTTCACCTCCCAAGAGGCTCCTTCACAAACTCTTTCTCGAACATGCTGATTTTCAGTAACGCAGGGCTCACCCCTCCCTCTGTGCTCCCGCCACACCATCCCCCTCTGCCCGGATGCCCTCTGCACAGACACTGATCTGCACACCTAAATCCTACTCGTCTTCTGAGGCCACGTGCAAGTCCCCCTCCTCCAGGAAGCCCTCCTTCATGCCCTCTCCCTTGTCCCAAAACTAGCAATGCATCTCTGTAGCACTCAATTCCCAGTCTTTTTTATGAGTTTCAAACAAAGGCAGACACCTAGATTAAGTGGATTTGGGGATCAGACTCCTCACTTTATGCACAGTCTCATTTCTCTCCCACTGTATTACATTGCCCACCATAATGTTTCTGTCTGAGCTTCCTACACAGAGAACATATTCCTTTAAAGGCCAAGTCTTACATTTCTTTTGATCCTACAGAGTTCCTAGCTGCATTGATCTTTGCTGCAAGGATCCATGGACACTATACAGAAGCTCTTCCAAAATGAAAACTGTAGAGTGATCATATCAAACTACTTTGGAGAAGAATCTCTACACCAGTGTACCCCCAAAGAAGGCCCCCAAGAGCAGCCTGAGAGGACAACTAACCTGCCCAAGTTTCCTGACATGCACAAGAAACATGGAAGCCAGGAGGACCTTTCAGCAAGTGGGAAAAACAGTTGAAGACAACTGGAAGAGAGCTGTACATGAGGATGCAGTGAAGACCCAAGGAGAAGCAGGAGGACTCGTTAATGTTAATCATTGCAAATGCCTCCGAACCGTCCTGTAGGCACAATGGCTCTTGGGATAATGAAGGCAATGACAAGAAATTCCTTCAAAGATGCATTGTCAAAAGCAAGTTTCAGGGACTTCCCTGGTGGTCCAGTAACTAAGACTCCATGCTCCCAATGCGGGGGTGGGGGGTGGGGACCCAGGTTCAAGCCCTGGTCAGGGAACTAGATCCCGCATGCCACAACCAAGAGTTTGCATGCGGCAACTAAAAGATTCTGCATACCGAGGGGAAAAAAAAAAGCAAGCTCCAAGGCAAGAAGCAAATGAAAAGAAAAGAAAGGAGTGAGGAAAAGAGAGAAGAAAACAAAAACAAGCAGCCTTTTTTCCCATCAGGGGGCAGGGGGGGGTAAGACTTCCCTTTGGCCCTACAATCTGGGGTCTTGGTTGGACACTAGAGAAACCAGCCTGTATCGACGTGAGAAACTAATGCTCTCATAAGATGCTCTGTGTGCACAGTGGGATTGGGGTGGGGGAGGACATGTTCTCTTTTCCACAATTAGAAGTACTGATTAAAGTACTTCCTCTACCCTAGAGGATATGCAAATTACAACACACGGGATATTTTTAAAAAGGCAGAGAGGAAGGGACCTTTATTCAGATATCTTGAGGCAGAGCTGATGCCTACTGTTCTTTCATAACCAAGAGCAGCAGCCAACAGCTAGAGATGGAAAGAGCTGTGACTTTCATACCAATTCTCTTTCATTTTCTACATCTGAACCTCCCATTTCGGAGAGCTGCTCCCCCTACAAATTCTTGTCCTTGGAAATCACTGACCTCCCACTTTCCAGGCTCACTGACCCGGACTTACTGTTCTCTTTCCCCTCATTTGGAAATTCCAAGCCTTGCTCTGTGTCTGAGCACAGTCATTGGTCTTCGCCTGGCCTCCCCCGCCTCACAGCCCTTCTGGGATGCTGCACGGGGCCATCTCGGGAACCCATTCCCATGGCTCATCCTCTGTCCTGTCTTGCCAATCTCCAGCTCTGGTTAACATGAATCACTGGTTTTCCCTCGCTGCTGCTGCTTCCAGGCTGCCAAGCCTTGTGAAACAAAGGGTGCTGTTATTCTCTGAGAGGTTAGCTTATGCGCTCACCTATTACGGCGAGTCCTAGGTGAAAATCCCCCCAAACAGCCTGAAATTTCCTGACTCCAGACATGTAATTATCTACAATAAGCCAGGCCAGCCCTTTCCCCTAAGATAACTATCTGCATGTCTGCACAGAGGCAGAAGGTTCAACACAAATTCCCAGATGTGAAGTTTTTCTGTTTAATAATCCTGCTGTTTTGTACTCTTAATATATGATTCTCTAAACTGAAAATAGAACAATTTGTCCCTTTAAAGTTCAAAGACAGCAAAAAAAGAGTTTTAATGGTATTCCTTGGATAAAGGCTGTACTTGGATGAGATTGTGGTTATAATTTCACTTATTCTACAACCTCTGCCCAAGGAAAATAATGAAAAAGTCAGAAATAGCTGCCTTCTGTAACAAGGAAGTCCACTGAAGATACTCAGCTCTAAGGACCCTCTCTGCTCTATCCTTCTTTATTGTTCTTAATTACTAAGGAAGAAATAAGAACTCACTGACATTCCTCTTTAAAGTGACAACAAAAAGATGCAGATAGGATCCATATCTCATGGGAGACAACATTTAAAGAGGATAAAACTACATGTAAAAGTCAAAAGACAAAGGACAAACTGGGAAATACAAATGAACACATTCATAAAACCTATCTCATATCACAAAGGACCAAACTCAAATATATAAAGAGCTCCTAGAAATCAATAATAAAGAGATGAACAATCCAATAGAAAAACGGCTAAGGGCATGAACAGACATGTCCCCAAAAAAGAAGTAAAAGCGACCCTTGGAAGGAAAGTTATGACCATCCTAGACAGGATATTCAAAAGCAGAGACATTACTTTGCCAACAAAGATCCGTCTAGTCAAGGCTATGGTTTTTCCAGTAGTCATGTATGGATGTGAGAGTTGGACTGTGAAGAAAGCTGAGCACCGAAGAATTGCTGCTTTTGAACTGTGGTGTTGGGGAAGACTCTTGAGAGTCCCTTGGACTGCAAGGAGATCCAACCAGTCCATTCTGAAGGAGATCAGTCCTAGGATTTCTTTGGAAGGAATGATTCTAAAGCTGAAACTCCAGTACTTTGGCCACCTCATGTGATAAGTTGACTCATTGGAAAAGACCCTGATGCTGGGAGGAATTGGGGGCAGGAGGAGAAGGGGACGATAGAGGATGAGATGGCTGGATGGCATCACTGACTCAATGGATGTGAGTTTGAGTGAACTCTGGGAGTTGGTGATGGACAGGGAGGTGTGGTGTGCTGAGATTCATGGGGTCACAAAGAGTTGGACACAACTGAGCGACTAAACTGAACTGAACTGACTTAGTTAAAAGATGTTTAAACTCACACATAAAAAGAAAAATGCAGGGACTTGCCTGGCAGTCCAGTGGTTAGGATTCTGTGCTTCCAATGTAGGGTATGTGGGTTCAATTCCTGATAGTGGATCTAAGATTCCACATGCCACATGGTGTGGCCAAAAGACAAAAAAATTTAAAAAAGAAAGAAAAATGCATATTAAAATTAAATGACACTAAAAGACTGACTGTGGACAAAGGCATAATTCTATGTTGTTGAGAATGAGTGAAAATTTTGACACTTTCTATAGGAAATTTGGCAAAGTTACAATCTCAATGACCCATTCACTGGGGATATACCAGTGCAAACCTGACAAAAGTCCATGCCCTGTTGGAACTTTTATTCTATTGAAGAAAGACAAATAACAAGCATAATAAGAGTATATTAAGATGTGATGAGTGCTATGCAAGAAGAGAACAGATCAGGCTACGGCAGATTGGGAATGAGAGGGGAACAGTTGCAATTTTAATAGGATCCTTAGGAAAGACCCCCATCTAGAAGGTTAGTCATTTAAGAAGACCTGAATGAGGTAGAGGAGCAAGTGTATCTTCAGTAAAAGCTTTCCAGGCAGAGGAAACAGCAAGTGCAGAAACCCCATGGTGGGACTGGAGCTGGCATTTCATCTGAGAGAAATGATACACGTAGAAGGGTTCGAAGCAGAAGAACATGATCTGACCTGGTCCTTTTTTAATATTTATGTATGTATTCATTTGACGGCGTCGGGTCTCAGCTGCAGCATGCAGGCTCCAGGATGCATCATGTAGGATCTTTCTTTGCAGCACATGGACTCTCTAGTTGCAGCATGCAGGCTCCGGAATGTGCGGGCTTAGTTGTCCCACGGTATGTGGGATCTTAGTTTCCCAACCAGGGATGGAACCCACTTCTCCTATGCTGCAAGGTGAATTCTTAACCACTGGTCCACCAGGGAAGTCCCCTGATCTGACCTATTTCCTAACAGGATCAACATGGCCATGCTCTGAGAATGTTAGAAGGACAAAAGAAGCAGCAGAAAGACCAGCTGGATAACTAGTGAGTGGCAGCAGTGGTCTGGAGTAAAGCAGTAGCTGGGGAGCGGATCTTGCATATGTACTGAAGGCAGAGCCAACAGGCTTTCCTGATGGACTGAACGTGAAGCAGGAAACAACAGAGCATCCGGGACGACTCACAGTTTTTGACCTGAGCACCTAGAAAGTGAAAAGGGGAAATGGAGAAGACCATACGAGTGGAGCTGATTAGGGGCAGCTAAGATCAAGAGGTAACAAGTTTACCAGGTGTGAATGGCTTGACTTTCCCCACAGACCCTCCAAGTCCACTCCTGGGAATCTATTCTACACATTCGTCTGCATATGCACAAATTCAAGACTATAGGGAGCTCCCTATATAGGGTGGTCTACTGGTTAAGACTCCGTGCTTTCACTGCCAAGGGGGCAGGTTCAATTCCTAGTCAGGGAGCTATGATACCGCAGGCTGCATAGCACAGCCAAAAAAAATCAAAAAAACAACAAAACAAACACACAAAAAAAATCTTTAAAAAAAAAAGATTATATACACCATCTCGGTAACAGTAAAAGATCAGAAGTGACTAAAACCAGAAAAAACTGTGCTTCTTAAAGGCTAGTCATGTTAATTTCACTTTCCTTCTCAAAAACCGACAAAGGCTCCCCACTACTTTCAGAATTCAGTCCAAATTCCTTTATCAAGCCCTGCAGGTTCTGATACCAACATCCTTTTCTGAACTTCTCCCAATACACTGTCCAAGGATAAGATTCAGAGTTCTCCGCCCAGGCACCACAGTGCCTCATCTCTGCTATGAGCCATCCTGATCCCGTCTGGAATTTCCGTCCTGCACACCTTGGCACAGCCACGCCCTACCTGGTGTGCACATCCTGGATCGACAGTAACCTCCTCTGTGGAGCTGTCTGTGGTCCACCTGGAAGGACCATGACCCACCTCTGGCTTCTTGTGCTATGTCTGTGGGACTTCGTGCTTCTTTCAGGATGTGTGTTATATGCACAAAATGTCTTTCCTTGTCTCCTAAACTGCAGTCTCCTTAATGTCTATCAATTATTCAGCTTCTTACTCCCTAAAGCATCTGGCATGCTTTGTATTCAGCAGACATTCAAAAAATGTTATGAATGAACAAATGAGTTTTAGAGAAAAACCCCAACTTCTGATATGATGCTCTAAAAATGAAGGTATTTTAGAAATTCTTATACATGCAAGAGCTTCAGGAGTCCCCTGGATTCCCTGATGGACTGGAAAATGCAAAGGCTCTGTCACTCCTCCCGCAAGTTACCTTCCTTCCTCACCCCATGGTGAGCCTCTCACACTTGCAGTTCTAATTCCTGGGCCCGGAACGTGTATTTCTTGAACCAGACGCTTCACCGTTTTTGGAGAAGGGCAGATCTGCCCTGCATGGAGGAGCGAGAAGCTGAAGCAAAGAAACTATATAATTCCAATTTCTTAGATGGCACGACTTACCAAGAAACAGACTTCACATGTTCCTGAATCATGATCCAAGTCTGGCCAAAGTCATCTGATTTCCATAGCTGCAAAGACCAAAGTGACAAGTGGTCAGGATGCAAGAGGCACAACATATGATCCCTGAATGGCCTGGCCAGCACAGACCATGGAAACCCCACCCTTCACAATATGCCACCTGTGAAGACAGGTAAGATCACCTCGGCCAGCTCGGTTACCCACGTGCCAGCAAGGGTGGGGAGGACAGGATAGATCACCTCTGTGCTCTTCTCCATAGTCACTAAGGTCTCAATGCCTTCATATCAGAAGGAAGGAAAAACAAACATGACTTCTCTTCCTTTTACAGATTATCAGAAATTATACTGGCTTGGCCAAAAAGTTCGTTTGGGTTTTTGGTGCCAGCTTTCAGAAAAACCTGAATGAACTTTTTGGCCAATCCTATATGTTACTTAAGATCCTCAAGTGGTGGTTAAAGCAAAAGGATTAAACCCAGTACTTCTCATCTGAGAAACAGTGTCCTTAAAAACCCATATGGGCCACAGCGATGAGAGCCGAATGGAAAGGACTTTGGCTAGTGCAGAATCAGAGCACCAAAGGGAATCAGCTGAATACACAGGGTGTGGCCAGGAGAAACTGACTTGCCGATCTCTGCAAAAGCCCCTCGACTTCCAAAGACAAAAACTGAGGGTTCCTGGGGACCAGGGAGTGAGAAACAGGAGATAGAAAAGAACAATCATCCACCTATACTGGTAAACCAACCCAGCCTGAGCTTGGGTTACTTCCTACGGCAAGTGAAGATAAACAGGTCATGTTTTGGTTAAAACCTGCAAAGAAAAAGAATCGTTCCAAGGTTCCTCTGAGCACAGCCATTTGAAACTCATTGTGAACCCAATCCCACAGGACTGACAGGTTTCACAGAATTATGCCAGATCAATACTCTTGACATGGCAAGTTTCAACCCTGAGACAGAAACTGACCTGGGCTCTCTTCTCATCTCTCACCTTTCCTTCAAACTTGCTTAAAGGAGGAAAATGCACACATTTATATTACATGCATATGTGTGTGCCCACACACACACAGGGAGAATATTTAAGTTAATGGTAACATCAAATAAGTGTTTCCCTGGCAGCTCAGTGGTAAAGACTCTGCCTGCAATGCAGGAGACGTGGGTTCAAACCCTGATCCAGGAAGAACTGCTGGAGGAGGAAATGGCAACCCGCTTCAGTATTATTGTCTGGACAAAGAACCCTGGCAGGCTATAGTCCATGGGGTTGGAAAGGAGTCAGACAAATTTAGCGACTAAACAACATCAACTAAATGACAGGCACGGGCAGTATGCTGAAGGCCGAGGATAGGAAAGGTAGAACAGAAATTCAACAAGAGGTCCCAGCAGAACTGCCATCAGCCTTCTCTACCTAGCTCTCTGATCCAATTCCAGAGCCCCAATCTACCCCCAGGCCTAAGAGACGCACCCAAGCAGTGAGAAGGGCCTGATGTATAACTAACAGGGCCACGAGGGGTGTCACTCCCTGGCCGGGACGCAGACCAAGAGCGCCAGGGGGATATATTTTTCTGTAGCCATGGGAAGTGAAATGGTAGCTGCACAGGTCACCCAGAGGACAGGTGAACCACCCGGGCAGAACAGAAACCTCTGGAAGCACCACCTGACCGCGTTCCCGAAGCTCTCTTACCTGCTTGTTGGGGTGAGACCTGTCAAAGCCCAGGAGAAGGTTGGAGGCCTTGCTGTGCAGGAGGAGGTCGGCTGCCCGGAATGGGATGGAGAAGCCTTGGATGGTGTTGCAAAAGTCAAACGTGGTCCAGAGGTACTGGGCGTAAGCATCTGTAAAAATGTACTGCGAGGAAAGGAGAGGGGCTCAGAGCAGGCCTGGCCAGGCCCCTGATGCCCCCTCCTCAACCCAGTTTAAGTCCCCATGCATGGAAGGGCTGGGATGATGCCCTTGAATGTGGCTTTCTTGCCATCTGCTGCCAATGAAGAGACTCTGGTGCGTACCACAGAAGGCTTGGCAAAGGAAGGGTGTGGACAGGCCATGGTGAAGCCAGATGGTGCTCCTGTTTATCCAGGTAATGAAGCTAATCAAGCCTTTCCGTCCTTTCTTTCCACTGACTTGGCCTTTCTCACTCTTCGGGGGCGGGGGTGGGGGGGGGCAGTCACCAGTCATAGTCAGAGTGTGGCTCTAGGAAAGGGGACAGAGGGTTGCTCTCCAGACTGACTATGTGTGGACCAGCCTGCTCACTCTCTGTGCATACTCCGACAGGCCTTTCCGGGAGGATACCTGACATCACGCCCACCCAGGAAGCTGAGCTTCCCCGTCATGCCCCGGTGCCAGGTGCCAGGGCAGCTCTGAGGACTCAGCTGCACTCGGGCCAGCAGACTCACCCTGGGGCCCAGTGGGCGGGCAGGGGCCTCAGCTTATTTTGCTCCCATGTGGGTGAGCGACTCTAAACAAGTCTGGCTGGAGAGGGACTGCCGGCCTAAAGAGTTTTCTAGGGGAAAGGACCAAAGCAATTCCACTGAAGAAATGTGCCCTGAATATTCCCCATGGACCAGATGCCAGAGGTACCCCAGAGAAAACAGATGATGCTTCCTCTTAAGCACCTTCCAGCCTGATGTGGGAGAGAGCCACATCCACGGCCAACTCCAGTTCAAGGGGAAATGAGAGGAACTGAGAAACCAAGGACAGAGTCCTGAGGCAGCACAGGCCATAGATGAGCTGCGGTCGGGGAACAGGACACAACTCCACGGAAGATTTAGGCCTCATAGTGCAGGCAAGACTCCCACCGGGAAGGAACACGCCGCGGCCAGGGCAGTTTGACTTGAAGAACCAAAGAGGAGGGGAAACACAGAGCACTGGCATGACGACAGTCTTGAGGGCCCAAGGGGAACGCCAGGGAATGAGGCTGGCCGCCCCGGAAGGTGGCTGGACCTGCGCGTGCGTGCACACACACACTCACGGCTAGAGGCCGGCCCAGCTCTCAGGAGCACGACGTGGCTCCAAAGCCGACTGTGAACCAAACCTAGAGCCGAGGGACCCAGCGCCACCACCACCGGCCGGCCAGTCAGGGACGTCCCAGAAATCAATGATGCACGGGAATCAGGCCAAGGACTCGTTCCCTAATGGACCCCACCTGCTCCAGACCCCACTTCAGCTCAGAACCCGTTCAGCACTCAGAGCCCCAGCCTGCAGGAACACCCCGCACTTGTCTGCACGTGGCTGCCATAGGTTCCTGCTCCTGTTCCCTCCCGCTTGCTCCCCACATCCAGACTGAAAACTCCCTGGGCATCTGTTTTATGTGTTGTTTCCTCCACAGCATCTAATGTCAAACTCCAGACTCTGGAGAAGCCTAATTAAATCTCACTTTAAAGGGTAATAAATGCTGTGAGAGCAGAAACTATCCACACCACAAGCACAGTGATGAAAAAAACAATGATGACCCTAAAAGGACCATCGTAATTTGGGGTATAAAAGTGTCCCTCCCCCACTAGAAATGACACAGCCCATCTTCCTGCTCTGAAACCGTCTTTGTTACTGGGGGAGGGAATGTTCTCTCAGTTTCAAAAGTTTTCTCCAGAAGCACTCATCAGATGGCTGCCTGCAGTTGCATATCTGAAGACCTGGAAGTCACACGCCCGGTCACGACGTTCATGCTGACGGCTCCAGTTGGTCAAGGGCACTGGGTCTGCGCCAGGAAGTAGGCTGAACGCTCACACTCCTTGCCTCCTTTCACCCTCAGAGTGCCCACAGCACCTCCAGGCCGTGAGAGTGTTATCTCCCCTCTTACTAAGGAGGACACAGATGCTGAGAGCGGTCAGCCCCCCAATGTGACTAGGAGGCAGGAGCACACACATGAGTGTCCGGCTGGTTCATCAGTCCTCACCACTCTCCTTCCAACAACTAGAGCCGGTCATAGAGAGTGAAGGACGTCAGCAAGAGAAAAACAAACATCGTATACTAACACATAGACATGGAATCTAGAAAGATGGTACCGGTGGACATACGGTCAGGGCAGCAATGGAGACACAGACATAGAGAACAGATTTCTGGACATAGGTGGGGAGCGGAAGAAGAAGAAGGTGAGACGAATGGAGAGAGTAGCATGGAAACAGGTTCGCTACCATATGTAAAACAGACAGCCAACGGGAATTTGCTGCAGGACTCGGGGAGCTCAAACCAAGGCTCTGTACCAACCTAGAGGGGTGGGATGGGGAGGGAGGTGGGAGAGGTTCAAGAGAGAGGGGACATATGTATTCGTGCATGTGTGCTAAGTCACTTTAGTCATTTCCGACTCTCCACAACTGTAGCCCGCCAGGCTCCTCTGTCCATGGGATTATTCTCCAGGCAAGAACACTGGAGTGGGTTGCTGTACCCTCCTCCAGGGGATCTTCCCAACCCAGGGATCAAACTTGCGGCTCCTGCATTACAGGCGGCTTCTTTACTGCTGAGCCACTGGGGAAGCCCAGACATATGTGTGTGTGTGTGTGTGTGTGTGTGTGTGTATATATATATATATATATATATATATACACACACCCATGGTTAATTCATGTTGATGCATGATAGAAACCAACACAATACTGTAAAGCAATTATCCTTCAATTAAAAATAAATAACTTTTTTTAAAAGGCAGACTTCCCAAATTGAACCCATAGGTCTCAGCCTGGACTGCTAGGCGCAGTGATGTGCCTCCTCTCTTAATCTATTCCTCACACTCCCCTGGAAACCCTCTTGCCTTCTGGATACTGTCTCATCAACGCTCCACACCCCACCCCTGCCCATCTGTCTCTGCTTCTCTCTCGCCAGCTCCTCTGTCTTCTTCAGCTCCTTGCCCTTGGGTGACCACCTTGACTCCTCCATGCTCGGCTAAGACCTTGGTTTATGGTTCATCCTCCCACAAAGCTTCCGCCACTGCCTCCAAGAGCATGCTTTCCGAGACCCTCAAATCCCCACCTCCACCCTGACATCTCCCAGAAGAGTCTATTTCAGGTCCTTCTTGTACCTTCTCAGCACCTCCATCTGGATGTGCCAAATACTCTACTCTGTCCAAAACCAAATTCTTTGCCGCCTTCCCCCAAAACCCACTTCTCCCTCCACACATGCCAAGTCCTGCCCACGTGACACCTTGTGCAGTCCCAGCACTCATGTGAGGCCTCTTTCCCACTGCCTTCCTCTGGGCCTCCCTCTCAGTCGCCCCCCTCTTATGTTTTCCTCTAAAATGTTTTTCACCATGAGTGCCTTCGTTTCTCTTCCCAGGGCTCCTAGTGTGGCCTGCGGCCCCACTAGACACTCCGAGGAAACTGGGGGTCAGCACGGGGTTTTATTCATCCTCCTGGCTTCCAGGACCAGCAAGGAGTGTGACCCTTAGAGGGTGATCCTCGGTTTGGTCGGATGACTGGGCAACTTCACGCCTAGGCTAGCCATGGGCTCCCCTGCTGACCCTTCTCTACTCTTGCCCGTCCAGGCCATCCTGCAGCTGTCGGCAGACACATGTTCCTAAGAGACAGTATTCACAGTAACTCCCCACCTCGGACCACTCCACGGCTCCCTCCAGACCTCCAGGCAGAAGGCAAGCCGCTCCCTCTTCAGATGGGGCCCCAATGACATCACGAAGCCATTCAGTGCAAACTCTCCCCTCCCCACCTGCAGGGAAACCACATTGGGCATCCTGAAGCCTCTGCCCATGCCCTTCTCCCCAAGAGCTCCCACCAGCCCTGCTCCAGCTACAGAAATTGTGCCCATCTCTGAGGCTCCAGGCCTAATCCCAAGCACCTGCAAAGCCTTCACGTCTCTGGTCCCACCTCACTCGATCCCCAGCTCTAGTGACCAGCAGCTTCCATTGTGCCCTTAGGCACGTGTGTCTCCTACCTGAAGTAACCTTATCATGTGTCCACAGAACATCGCACTCTGCTTCAGTCCTGGGACTGCCTGGCTGTCAGGTCTGCTCAGGTGACCCCGTGGATTGGCCAGCAGGCAATCTGGCCAGAGCTGGGCAACTTCAGGAGCATTCTCACCTCCTAGTCTGTCTGCAATCACTTAATGTTCCAGAGGTGCTTCATCCTTTAGCTTAAAGCTACGTTTCCTCCTAAAATACAAAGACCTCCAGAAAGAAAACAAAAGACAGTACAGAATTCATCTCCATGTCAGCATAAGTGACTCTCTCTGGTTCTGAGTGGAGGAACCAGGAGCACAGTCAGAGGAGGCAGTGAAGGGACATACCCCCAGGAGGTGGGGACCAAGGGAAGAGAGGGCATGGTTCACCCTCTCCCCCAGGACCACCCTCTGGATAAAGACAGGACGCACTCCCGCATCAGTGGAGGCTGAGAAACCCGACTGCACGTCCAGACACGTCTGGACACTGCTGACTGGTCTCGGGTTCCTCAAGAAGCTGGTGGAACTGCCAGGTGGTCAGAGCCGCACGCTGGTCCAGGCGTCAGCACATGGGACCACGAAGAAGGAAGTGGGACGGCGGGCCGGTTTGAAAATAGACCCAAACTCTCACATGACCCCACAACCGCTCCATTTGCCTAAAGCAACACCATCTTTCCCGTTCTGCAGGCCACGCGCCCCCCCAACCAGACTTTCGTGTTCCCTTTCGTGACATCTTGACCTTTCCTAGCAGCTGTTAACAGTCATTTCAACCAGTTTCAATTGCCCTCTGTGGCAGCCACGGTGAAAACATTTGTGCAGAGGTGACTTGCCAGGACCCAGCACCTTTCGGGGTTGGGGAGTGGGGTAAGCAAAGCATTTAGACCTGGGTGATGTTTCTCAGGAAGGGGCAGGTCTGGAGGGGGCAATCTGCCTTCCAAGGCACAAAGGCAAAAGTAAGTGAAGTCATCAGCATAGTTAGAGTCACTTCCTCCCTGAGAGGTCTGAGGAGGGCTAACAGCCTCCTCTGGGCAATCAGGAACCCGAGGCCTAACCTCACTGAGCCTGCTCTGGGCCACAGGTCCAACCACCAACAAGTCCTCCAAGAAGGCAGCCCTCCGCACCAACTCCGAACCATCCCCGGCTCAGCCCCAGGAAGTCTGAGCAGCCCTGCCCTTCAGGGGACAGCTCTGAGGTCACGGGCCCACTGCTTGCACCTCACCCACAGCCCCTGGAGCTCCTTCACTGCAACCATCCCCCAGGTCTCCTCCCGTCTCGCCCCTAGGCCCTGGGCCCTGCTCTGCTGCTTCTGCTCCAAAGGCCCCAGATCCTCTTCCTGCACTAACCCCAACACCCCACCCCACGAGCCCACAATCTTTCCTGTCTTCTGACTCTTCCAATGGGCGGACTTAGCAGGTTGCTCACCACAACCTGAGACAAGCAGGAAGGGAGACAAGCCTGCTCACAGACATCTGTGCCCTGCGGCTGAGGTGACGAGGGCACAAGATGGGGCTGAAAACAGAGACTCTGCGGGGACAACCAGGCAGCTTCAAGGCCACAACTTCAGCAAGAGTTAATTCTGGGACACAGCTTCCCTGGTGGCTCAGATGGTAAAGAGTCTGCCTACAATGTGGGAGACCTGGGTTCGATCCCTGGGTCAGGAAGATCCCCTCGAGAAGGAAATGGCAATACACTCCAGTCTTCTTGCCTGGAGAGTTTCATGGACAGAGGAGCCTGGTGGGCTACAGTCCATGGGGTCACAAGGAGTCGAACACGACTGAGCGACTAGTACACACTAACACTTCCCTGGTGGCTCAGTGGTAAAGAATCCGCCTGCCAATGTAGGAGACACAGGTTCAATCCCTGGTCCAGGAAGATCCCCTGGAGAAGGAAATGGCAACCCACCCCTGGGAAATCCTACGGACCAAGGAGCCTGGTAGGCTACAGTCCATGGGATCACAAAGAGACACGACTTAGTGACTAAACAAAAACAACTTTGGGACAATGTGTAGTAATAATAGTAACAACAATACTAGATACATACAACCTCTCAAAGAAAGTATCCCAAGGGTTGTATGATTCTTGAGAGGTGGGGCCAAGGGTTGTATGATTCTTGAGAGGTGGGGGGCACACAGATGGATCCACAGGAGATGCAACCAGGGAAGGGAGCTGGACCCTGGGGCAGGGCTCCTCAACCACTCAAGGTACTGGGAATACTGGGAATCCGCAACCCCTGGCCTGCCTGGCCCCAGTGCAGTGGGGGCAGGGCACAGAGAGCCAACTCCCTTCAACACCTTTCTGCGCTTTTCCCCACAGAGAGGAAAACTCCTCTGTCACCCTAGAGTCAGGTTAGAGGGGCATCTGTCCTAACTGCCCCTCAACTTTGAGATCATCATGCAGGGGGCTTCCCTGGGTGGCTAAGATGGTAAAGAATCTGCCTGCAATGCAAGGATCAGCAGGCAAGGCTGATATCAACTAGAGGGTACCAGTAATAACTATTAAAGTTGTTTAAAAAAAAAAAACAACTGCTATGACGTCCTTGGAGGTCCAGTGGTTAAGACTCCATACTTCCAGTGCAGGAGTTGTGGGTTTGATCCCTGGTCAGGGAGTTAAGATCCCACATGCCCCGTAGCCAAGAAACCAAAACAGAAAACAGAAGCAATATTACAACCAAATTCAACAAAGACTTTTAAAATGATCCACATCAAAAAAATCTTTAAAAAAAAATTGCTTCCTGCTATACAGCAGAGACTAACACAACACTGTAAATCAACTATACTTCAATTTTTTAAATAAAATAATTAAATTAAAATAAAAACACAATTGCCTCTTGCTGTACAGTTGAGATTGGCACAACAAACACTGTAAATAGACTAAAATTCAATTTAAAAAAGAAATTAAACAAAAGCACAATTGCTTCTGTTAATAAACAGCCCATTTAAACCCATGAGAGGCCCCGTCTAAAGTCCCAATGGCCTGGCCCCTTCCCCAGGACCTGCCCGCAACCCAGCAATTGAAAGGTTAATGCCCGGCTCAGCAGGGTGGCCTTCAGGACCCAGCTCCCTTCAGATCCAGTCTGTTCTGATTGGTCAGTGCCCTTCCAGTGGCTAAATATTTTGAATACAGCCCCTGCTCGCAGACCACAGGCAACCTGAGAAGCCAGCGCTGGGAAGGAAGCGGGTGTGGGGTGGGGGAGGGCAGGGGAGGAGGGCAGGGGACCTGGTAAGAGGACCCTGTGGATTTCTCACTCTCTTTCCTTCCTGGGTGAGCAAAGAGCAGCAGCTACCCACTCCTGCACTTTTGCTGCTAAGGGGCTGGTTTTTCAGCATCCTTTGAAGCAACCATCCATCCCATCCTGGGAATGAGTTGGGGATCACTCGAGTGGGAGAGAAAGCAGCCACAGACAAGTCTGCGGGCTAAAGCTACCTAACCAGAAGGCTGCCTGACTCCTGCACACACACCCCGCTTCCTTCCTGGGGCCCAAAGCAATCTCAAGTCAAGGCTTCCTCCAAACCAAATTGCCCGGCTACCACTATCGGACCACAGCCCCGGGCCAGCCAGCTGGGAAAACAAATCAGGAGCGCCAGCAGTATCAGCTGCCCTGGTTTTCCTTTCTAGACCCAGTATAGGTTGGAGGGAAGGCAGTGCACATACACAAACACATGTGTGTACACACACTAGTGATGCCCATAAAACCAAGACTTTGGCAGCCGCCCTGGAAGACCTAGATTAGACCTCAGTGCAAGTCCCGGTGGATCCGGGCTTTTGCCACCTATGAGTCAGGCAATTTATTTGGCAGCTGGCAGATTTTCTGTGCTTTAACCTGCCTTTGTTTGTCTAGAAATCCTGCCTGGCCAGGAACCCAGCCTGCTTGATTATGCACAGTCCCGCCCTGAGAGTGACTTTCTGTCACCGGCTCCCAGGTGAGCAGAAAAACAGTCCTCAGACACCAGTCACACTGCAAAGATGCCCCAAGAGTCCCATCTCCCAGCCCGCCTCTAGTCAGCCACAGCCCCCAAAGACAGCCCTACACAGTCACAAGGGGTGACATCCTTACACGCTTGTTGTCCGCAGGGCTGTGGTAGAACTGGGCAATCACAGCTTTGCTGCTGTTCCCCTCACCGAAGTTCAGCTTCTCTGAGATTCTCTTGAATGACCTTCCGTAATCGTAGGACACGTACACCTGGAAGAAGGAGGCGAGAAGGAAGAAAAGGATCAGTGAGAGATGCGGCAGAAGGGCAGTTCCATCTCTGCTCGCAAACACGCCCCCCAGCATCCTGCATGTGGGTCCTGATGGGTCCCCAATACCATGAAATCACAGATGTGAAGACAACCCACAGAAAAGCAGCAGACGACCTCTGCGTCTGTCCCCACACTGGTGGCCTCTTTTCTGAGGCCACGATGATTCCCTGGAGGGGTGACGTGTGGACAGAAACCATGATAAGCTCCTCACCATGGCCAGGCTGAGTGTTTTAACAAATTACATCCAGAGGCCCAGACCGGAGAATGTGGTTGACTGAGGGGAAGGGATTTGAGAATTTGTTTTGCCATCTGTTGAAATGTCCCCAAAAGGTAATCTAATTCTCGTCCCTCTGCTGGGAAGTTCTGTCTTTACAGCATTCCAGAAGATTAAAAAAAAAAAAAAACCCTCATAGGTTTTCACAGAGTAGCTCCAGAGATATTTAAAAAAAAAAAAAAAAAAGAGGGCAGTGCTGAGTGACTAAACACGCATGGAGGCTGCATACAGGGTCCCAGAGCCCCGCTCCAGCACCCGTGTCTTCTGACCCCATAAGCAGGGGACCGATTCTGAGTTTAGGGGAATAGCAGCCAGGTCTGTGCAGGTGCCAGTGGTATTTATTTCTCTGCTGCTTCCACATTTCTGACTCCCCGGTAACCACAGGTATGAAACAGAAGGGTAACTCGTGTGCCACCCTCTCCACATGATGAGCTCAGAGAGCTCTCGCCCCCACCCTACACAGCAACCGCAATTATTAAAGCCATCTTACAGACAGGGCAACAGGGGCTGATGAGTCACTTGCCAAAGTAAAAGTAAGCAGCAATGTGGCATCCTGACCCCGGCTGCCTGCCTCTAAAGCCAGAAACCTGATAGCCGTACCACCTCCAGAAACGGATGGAAGAAATGGATGCTGTCAGATATTCTGACCCTAGACTTCCCTACCCCATTCACTGTGAAATTAATATAATCAGTGGGTTAAAAAGGAGCCTGACAGATGAAGATAATACTAACAACACTGACTTAGAACTGAGAAAAGCATTAAAAATAAAGGACAGGTGAGGCCCAGGAAGGAATGGGAACTCGGGATGAATCCCGTTGACTTCAGCAGCAACACATTCCGAGGGCTTCACACGAGCCAGGTCCTGAGCTAGACACCAGGCGTACAAAGACACAGCCCTTCACAGAGTAGGTGAAAGCGTCACTGCTTGTGAACAATGACCCCAGTAAACAATGAACAGCACGAGGTTTGTGCAAAGAAAATTGAATGCACACGTGGGTCATTAATATTTATTAGATGTCGAGGTTGGAAGAGCACAGTAAGGGTCTCTGCCAGTATCTGAAGAATCCCTGTTACAAACACACACGCTTAAATACAGCACACGATCCCAGCTACTAAACACACAGTAATGGGCTGCCGCAAAAACAGCTTCTGAAAGTCAGCAGCTTGAGAGCTCACAGATCACCTGAGAGGTTGGAAGAAAGTAGTACTTTCTCACTTCCACCCTCCAGGCCAAGAACAGAAAGAAGGGTCTCTTCTGACACTCAAAGTCACACGGCGCAAACTGATGGCTTCTCCAAAAGGGAGCTCGGGCCACTTCTAGCCCCAGCATCCCCTAAATGGAAAATCCACTCCGAGTCACATTCTCAGAGACACCAGTGTAATAATAAGTTCATATCAGGGCAGCATTTTTCAGTAACAATACTCTTTTGTATGAGCTTCCTAGGTGGCTCAGTGGGTAACAAATCCACCTGCGATGCAAAAGACAAAGGGAATGCAGATTTGATCCCTGGGTCAAGAAGATCACCTGGAAGAGGGCATGACAACCCACTCCAGTATTATTCCGGGAGAATCCCATGCACAGAGGAGCCTGACAGTCTAGAGTTCAGGCGGTTGCAAAGAGTCAGACACGCCTGAAGCCACTGAGCATGCACACAAGCACACTCTTTTGTATACATCATCATCTCTGCATCTTTAAAAACCCTGTTGAATGAGTTTCTTTCCTGCCCTCCATGGACCTGGAACATAGCAGGTGCTCAGGGAAGATTTCTGGAATAAATAAGCGTCATTATAAACCACAGAATGAGTAAACACACGTGCTCCATAAATGAACAAGAGTGAAATGAATGGATCCTTAAGCGACCAAGAGAACGACTACTTCCTTATATAGGAGATAACAGAATCTAAGACTCCGAGAAATGAACCACGAGTCCAAGGTCAAGCTGCTTGAAAGTGACAAAACCAGGACAGGTTCCTCCCAGCCCAAGCCCCGCTGACTTTCCACGCTCACAAGTCAGCCTTCTGGGTGAACGTCCTCCTCTGTCTCTCTGCTCAACAGGAAGAAAGGCACCAAAGCTACAGCCCGGCAGTGGAAGGAACGCTGGATGGAGGGAGAAACACCACCTTGAACAAAACACAGGGCCTTCCCTGGATTCCCCAACACACCTCCCACTGGTGGTAGAGGTGCAATCACCCTCCGACCAAAAAGCCCCTCCTTAACATTCTGGTCTGTAAGCAAACCCCATCCCTTTGGGCTTATACTAAACAGAAGTTACGACTGGGAATGCAAGGGTCCTTGCTATGCCTGCAGCTCTCAAACTGCTCATCAACCTTCCTTTCTCCAGGCTAACCAATTCCAACATGGTATTTTGATCCTATTCTCACAATTCTCATTCCTATTTGATCAAAGAATCAATAGGGCAAATGCAAGCTCGGGGCCATGCACAGCTATCTGCCTTCCTCCCAGAAGAAGGACCCTGGAAGGACCTCCACCAGTTGTTCGGATAAGAAGACCAAGCAGGTTGATGGCCTCATAGCATCCATACTGCACCCCCGTTGGTACATTCTGGGTTGGGGGTCTTTTCCTCGTGGCAGCCCTAGCCTGCTGCCTGGCTCACTGCCCACAGTGAACTCCAGGTGTTGTAGGGCAAACTGCCGAGGCTCACTCACCCTGTGCTTCTACAGTCGGTTTCGCATCCAAACACAGGTTTCTGCCCTAATTCATCCTCTCTGGCCTTGAAGGGACACAATTCCCTAAGAATTAAAACGAGGAAGGGTTTTTTCTTTTCCAATTGAAGTATAGTTGATCTACAGTATTATACTAGTTTCAGGTGGACAACATCAGTTCAGTTCAGTTCAGTTCAGTCGCTCAGTCGTGTCCAACTCTTTGTGACCCCATGAATCGCAGCACACCAGGCCTCCCTGTCCATCACCATCTCCCGGACTTCACTCAAACTCACGTCCATCGAGTCTGTGATGCCATCCAGCCATCTGTCATCCCCTTTTCCTCCTGCCCCCAATCCCTCCCAGAATCAGAGTCTTTTCCAATGAGTCAACTCTCTGCATTAGGTGGCCAAAGTACTGGAGTTTCAGCTTTAGCATCAGTCCTTCCAAAGAACATCCAGGACTGATCTCCTTTAGAATGGACTAGTTGGATCTCCTTGCAGTCCAAGGGACTCTCAAGAGTCTTCTCCAACACCACAGTTCAAAAGCATCAATTCTTCAGTGCTCAGCTTTCTCCACAGTCCAACTCTCACACCCATACATGACTACTGGAAAACCCATAGCTTTGACTAGATGGACCTTTGTTGGCAAAGTAATGTCTCTGCTTTTGAACATGCTATCAGGGTTGGTCATAATTTTCCTTCCAAGGAGTAAGCGTCTTTTAATTTCATGGCTGCAGTCACCATCTGTAGTGATTTTGGAGCCCAAAAAAATAAACTCTGACACTGTTTCTACTGTTTCCCCATCTATTTCCCATGAAGTGATGGGACCAGATGCCATGATCTTTTTTCTGAATGTTGAGCTTTAAGCCAACATTTTCACTCTCCACTTTCACTTTCATCAAGAGGCTTTTGAGTTCCTCTTCACTTTCTGCCATAAGGGTGGTATCATCTGCATATCTGAGGTTATTGATATTTCTCCCGGCAATCTTGATTCCAGCTTGTGCTTCTTCTAGCCCAGTGTTTCTCATGATGTACTCTGCATAGACGCTAAATAAGCAGGGTGACAATATACAGCCTTGACGTACTCCTTTTCCTATTTGGAACCAATCTGTTGTTCCATGCCCAGTTCTAACTGTTGCTTCCTGACTGCATATAGGTTTCTCAAGAGGCAGGTCAGGTGGTCTGGTATTCCCATCTCTTTCAGAATTTTCCACAGTTAGTGATTCCATATTTTTATAGATTATATTCCATGTAAAGTTATTAAAAATAATGGCTACATTTCCGTGTGCTTTTTTACTTTGTGGCTTTTTTACTTTATATATAGTAGTCTGTATCTCTCAATTCCATAACTAGTTTCTAAACTGCCAAAAGTTGCTAGTTAAATCAGTCTTACCTATAAAGATGGTCCTTTGAGGTGAACGTTTTAAAATTATTTCTCCTGTACATCAAAACTATATAATAAAAAGGAGGAGGAGGGGGAAAAGAAGAGCAGAAAAGGGAAGGGGAGGGGAAGAAGGGTTAAAACACCCAGAAAACATCCCATGTCTGGTGCCGTTCTAAGTACTTGATACCAGTGCTTCTCAAACATGCCTACAAATCACCCCGCAGGACACAGGTCAAAATGCAAACCTCAGATTCAGGAAGTCCCAGGGTAAGAATTGAGATTCTGCATTTCCAACCACCCTCCAGAAAATCCCCATGCTGCCGACCAGCATACCACCCTTTGGGGAGCAAGATGTCACAAGGACGAAATCACAAGATTTCTCATTGATGGATGAGAAAACCAAGGGGAAGTGAAGGGTTTGGCTGAAGGTCAGACAGCTGATGAATGGTAGAGGATTCAAACCCACGCGCTCAGTTCCCAGAGCAGGGGCTCAGCTAGACACCGGCTCCCATAGGCTACCAAGTTCTGCGCTGTGGGCAAGTGAAGGCCCTGCTCCCCGGCCAGCCCCTGGGGGCAGCAGCTGCAATGCCACACAACTCTGGGTACAAGGGCAGTGATCCCCACCATGCCTGATGCCTGCGCCGGGTGATTCTGATCTTCTAGTGGACAACATCTCTGGAAACTTCTTTGGTCAAATTATGTGGCAACTGGGGGTTATTTGGTAAAATAGGTCAGAAGAATGCAGAAATGAGAGGCAGGGACGATCAAGGAAAACAACACCTACAGTTTTCTTTCATCTCCAGACTTATCAAAGGAAAAGAAGGGTCCTGCAGGAGCCATGCTTCATGGAATCACTGGCCACAAGTTCCCAGGATATTATTTTGTTTTTTTCTGCTTAAGAGCAAATCTTCCGGGATTCCAACTTCCAGATCATCCCTTTTTTATACACTGAATATGTATGAGTTGGCCATTCTCCAACACTCCCACAGCTCCTGATGTGTATACATCCTTTACCTTCTGGACACTGATGGGGCCCTGGGAACCATGCTTCCTTCCGAGAAAATTTAGATTGTTACTACTCTGGCACCACCTACTCCTGCCTCTGAGTCAGAATTTATTTTTGAATTAACTTTTCACATCAGACCATCTCAGTTTCATCTGCCAATTCTTTAATGCAGCTGATATACTGATGAGAGAAATCTCTGTCATCCTGATTTATTATCTCCAAGCATGAAGTTTCCTTCCCACTTAATCTTAGTGTACACTTCATTCCAGAATAGGTTCTTGTTTCAAATGTTCAATCAGTCCTTAGTAAGAATCACCCAAATACTTAGGCAGAGTGAGAAATAGGTTTGGATGTTCTTGACACTAAGTCGTGTCCGACTCTTTTGCAACTCCATGGACTGTAGCCCTTGAGGCTCCCTCTGTCCGTGGGATTTCCCAGGCAAGGACACTGAGTGGGTTGACAGTCCCTTCTCCATTAGGTTTGGATAGACTGGCAATGTATGTAGGCCCACCCTTCTTCCTGGTTCATCCATGACTGAGGAGGGTCCCAGGATGTAGGTCTTTTAGTGCTAAAGCCAATGCTGGTCACCCTGGCTACATTATATTCTCACTCATTAAATACATGATCAGGTCATAGCCCCAACCCTCCCACACACATGCTAAGGAACCCCATGCAAATCACTGAATGCCTCTGGGCTCCTGTTTGTCCAGCAAAACAGTAGAAAGATAGGTCTTCACCTATCTTAACAGAAATACCATCTGGACAAAGAATTCTTAAAATAAACACCCTAAGGAGGATTTCTCAACACAGTAGGCCAGAGAGCTGCCGCCTGTGCTTAAAAGAGGTGCCGCTGGACGGTGACAGCGCTGAACACAGCGGGTAAAACTCTCTCGGGCCAACTGTCATCGATACACTGCAGTCTGTGCTTGCCAACCCTGATCAAATCTATAACTGGGCCAACCTCACAGCCCGGACAAGCTCAGCCCTGCCCCACATCACTGCACCCAGACCAGCTGTCAGCTGCAGTGGCTTCCCACTACCACTGCTGGGCACCCACCCTGAGCCAAGTTACACATCATCATGGCCAGTCCTTCGTCTGCCCTCTCCATCTGTGGCTGCCCCTATCTGACCCACTAGAAAACAGTCCCTGGGGCACCTCTGGTCCCCGACCCTGGAGCACATCAAACCCAGATGGTGGACACAGAGCGAGGGGCCCCTCAGAGACCAAATCCAGGCTCCAGAATTACAAACATGTCCACTGGGCTGATGGGACAGGGCTGGCAAACTCTTCAGGAGTTTTTCCCTGGCCTGAGTGCAGAGTGACCCAAGCTCCACAGTGGGGTTTTCTGTCCACAGCCTCACCCTGTGGCCACGTCAGACCCTGACCTGAGGCAGGCCCTGTTTCTCTTCCCCACAAGTGGTTGGGGGGGGGGGGGGCGTGGGCAGGGGTGTCTGGAGCAGGGGCTACAGACTGGGGACCCAAGGGCTCACTCTGGTCCTCATATATGTTTTACTTGGCCCACACAGGGTTTATAAAAACTACTCGTCAGCTGCCAACTTGTAAGACTCAGCAGTTTCTAGTAAAAATCCCCAACTCTGGAAAAAAAAAAAAAAACCTCACCTCTGAATTTCTCTCGAAAAATCAGATCCAGCCGCATGGCAACCAGAGCTGAGAGCTGATAACAACAGCCCAGAAGCTCCAAGTCCCTCCCACTTTCCAGAGTCTCTCATAAACTGAGACCAAGAAGCAAGCATCCATCACCACGCACCACGTTCAAATCTACACAGGAGACTGTTTCTTGAACCTGCATCTCTATTGAAAGTGGGAGAACGAAATAATGTCCCAGAAGGCTGCAGACTCCAAGAATAATGGGAGAGACCCTTCTTCCTCTCGGAGGTAAAGGGTGGTGTAAGCCTGGGGGCAGCTTCACCCCTGACCCTTACCTACGAGGCCCCTATCACAGGTCTTTGCGTTTGTGTTCCTTGGTCTAAAGTCTTCAAAGCACCTAGATGATTAAACATCATAAAGAGCCAACTGTGGAAATTAAGAGGATGAGCAATTCAGATTGGAGGACTCGCCCAACTGTAACGAGTTAGCAGAAATCAGCACAAGGAAAGACCAATTTGATTCCACTGGGCTCGGTTGCGACGGGCAGCTTTGCCCAGGAACACACTTCTGGCATTCTGCTGGGCAGATGCACGATCCAGATCACACCCTTGCTGTTGCTGTTGTTTAGTTACTAAGTCGTAGTTGACTCTTTATGACCCCATGGACTGTAGCACCCAGGATCCTCTCTGCATGGGATTCTCCAGGCAAGAATACTGGAGTGGTTGCATCTCCTTCTCCAGGAGATCTTCCCCACCAAGGGATCAAACCCAGGTCTCCTGCATGGGCAGGCAGACTCTTACTGCTGAGCCACCTGGGAAGCCCCCGAGCACACCCTACCATTGCACAGAAGTCACCACACATCACATGGGTCTCACTGTAACCCTGAGTGCAGCACGCTGTGTTCAGCAAATTAGGGTTATATATGATTTTCCAGATTCCTCAATTACTCGATATTTTGCCTGGCATGATAATAACCCCAGTAGAGGAGAAACAGGCACCCTGGCACCTCAGAGGGACCGCCAGAGCAACAACAATACTCACGTCACTGCTCTTGGGCTTCGCCAGTGCCAGGCTGTCCCGGGCCAAGGCCACGATGACGTTGCTCTTCTCGCCAGCCCAGTGGACCACCATCTGATTGTGGGAATCATTGAGACTAACCTGAAAGAGATCAAACCAACACAGGAATTAGGACCCAGGATGAGTGACGGCCATCACCATTCGAAGACTCTCAGGATTTCCCTGGTGGTCCAAACAATCACTCCTAAAGGAAATCAACCCTGAATATTCACTGGAAGGACCGATGCTGAAGTTGACGCTTCAATACTTTGGCCACCTGACGCAAAGAGCCGACTCACTGGAAAAGACCCAAATGCTGGGAAAGATGGAAGGCAGGAAGACAAGAGAATGACAGAGGACGAGATGGTTGGATGGCATCACTGACTCTAAGGACATGAGTTTGAGCTAACTCCAGGAGATGGCAGAGGACAGGGAAGCCTGGCGTGCTGCAGTCCACAGGGTCACAGAGTTGGATGTGACCTAGTGATTGAACAAATAAAAGAAACAATGGTTTAGACTCGATGCTTCCACAGCAAGGGGTACAGATTCAATCCCTGGTCAGGGACCTAAGATCCTGCAAGCCACACAGCATGGCCAATACAGAAAAGGAAAAAAAACAATAACAATAAAGCAAGACTCTCTCTCCCCAACTGTAACTCAGAAATGCCTAAGATGCTTACACCTGGAGCATGGGGCCAGGATGGCCTGTATTTCCCCCTCTGCTGACTCCACCAGATTCACTTCCCGAAGAAGAAACACTAGTCCTCTGCTATTTGGTGTTAGCCAGATTGCAAAAAAAAATATCATCTTCTCAGGCTCTCACTGGCATAACTAATAACTTGGGTTATTTTTGTCCTTTATGAAATCAATCTCTGGTTCCTCTCATACTTACTCCACATGTGGGACATGCACTTGTCAGATTTGAAACCAAAACACTGAAGCACCTTCCTCATTTAAAAAAGGGCACACGCCAGAAAGACCACATGCTTGCCAACCCCCGTCCATACTGGTTCTCTCTGGCCTACAGGTGATGTTGCTTATCCTTAGCTTGTAACAAGGAAGAACAAAGGAAAAACATCAGCTTTATTTAGTTATGAAGTATTCCAAGTAAGGAAATATCTTCCAGGACTCCACAGAAATGACCTTTGGCTTATTGCAAACAGTAGTTTCCAGGCTTCTGGATCTTATAAACCAGTAAAATGCAGATGAACTAGGCAGGCCAGCAGAGGGCTGGTTGGCCACCTCTATTTGGCCAGGTAAGGAAAAAACAAAACAGCCACTGTGACAAGGGCATGGCTGGCTGGTCTCTGAATCTCCTGAGGACACAGCAGACTGTTGCCCAGGGTTTACAATGGGGCGTGGAGCCCACACGGCCCCGTTTTCCCTCCCTACCCGCAGAATGCATTTAGGACCCCAGAGTCCCAGAGAAGAATGGGGCCATAGGACAGAAGGAGCCCGAACCCCCAAGGAGAAGTTCCTCAGCTCATCTTGAACTCCTAATCACAAAATGCATTCACCCCACTGAGCTCCTGGGACTCACCTGTTATGTGGCCACCCCTCACCCAAGCAACAAGCTACCATCTAGAATCACTGTCATAGTTCAAAGCAAGGACGTTTTAACACTGAAAACTGAGGACAGAAAGACTCTCAGAACCAAAAACAGTTTTTTTATGAGAGGCTTTGCTTTATGGAACGCTAACTCCATTCCTCTTATTTTTCCCATTTCACCCGTCACTGATGGACAGTTCAAGGGCTGGCATTCTGGCATACCATTTCACCCCTTTCGGGTGGGAACAGCCAACTGATGACCATACTCACAAAAATTCTGAGAGCTGGTGTGAACTTTCAGGACAAAGCCCCCAAAATCCGGAGCAGGAGCAATGCCTGGGAGAAGCCTATTCCACCAGCCCCTTCAACCATGGCTTGTCTCGGGCACATGGAAGAGACCAACCTTCTGGACCCCGAGAGGTCTCTATACAGTCCACCTGCACACTTCCGCACCCCCCTCTCCACCTCCTGGACTGATGCAAAGGACACACCCGAGCTGATGGGCCCTCCCAGCTGTCTTCCTATCAAGGGTCTGAGCAGAAAACCCTCCACTCCCCTCCCCCACCACCCAGAGGGGCCTTCTCCTTTACCTTCCTCCTCCCCCAACCCCCACCGCCCACTCCTCAAGATGCTCTCAGGAGTCCCAAAGGAGAAGGGAAACACCTGTGTCACCAACTTGGCTGACGGAACAACAAAGGAGCTAATCCTTCACCGCCCTGTTTCAGGTCTTAAACACCTGCATCTAATTTGATCCAGGATCCAGGCTCTTGGAAAATAGGTGAAATGAGGCCTCTTTAAAGGAAAAGATTTTTTTCTTTTAAGGAAAATACATCATTCTAAAACATTCCTTCTGACTTCCAAAGAGGTAAGTCCAGGCAAACATCGGCAGAGATGTGCAAAGAAAAAAAGAGAAATAAGTAAATTACTTAGCTTAGGGTATGCAAGGGGGAAAGCAACTACGGGAATCACCACCAGCCACAGAGGCCTTCTCCCAGCCCACCCTCTCCCCCTCTCTCCTGCCGGCCCTCACCTCTGGGAAGAATCTGTAAGCATGTACAGATCAGAAGAAGCCCACCAGCGCAGGAGCCCAGGAATCTGGGCTAAAGGCCTTCTCCCTCCAAAACGTCCTCACCCTTAGAACCAGAGGGGAATAAATAGATGATTTATGCAAACATCAATCCGATCAAGGAGTTGGAGCCTGAAAAAAATCACTAAGTTCATCCAGGGTCTGGCATAAGAAAGTCCAGCAATGCTGCACTGGGGGCAACCTCCCAACAGCCCCTCAGGCAGGTTCCTAATCAAATAATGCTCGGAACAGGTTACAAGGCCTACAGTGATCAGAGCGGGCTCGAGGTCTGAGCACAACTTGCACAAGTCTTTCTGCTCGGGGGACATGAGATTTACGGGGCCCCTGAACCAATCCTAGGAGAGGTGAAGGGGTAAGAGCAGCACAAAGGGGACACCTGAACATCCAAGGGCTTTCTGACAAAGGAAGCCGAGAAGGCGAGCTTGCTGAAACACCTTTAAAAAAAAGAAAAGATTTTATTAAATGTCCCTTTCATTCCTAACAGCGGACTGTAAAAGGGCAGCACAGGGGAGAGAAAAAAAAATCTCAGGCAAGGAACAGCTTGTCCGAGGGCCACCAGGCAACTCACACGAACAGCCCAGTGCCTTCCCTCAGCTAGACGTCAGCATGGGCACCTCCTGCTCAGACGAGTAACTCTCTGGGGAGCCGCTGGCTTGGCTGAGGCTGACCCCCAGCGCACCCCATGTGCATATTCCCCCAGCAAAGAGCAGAGTCAGCTGCAGGAGTCCACCACCAGGTAGGCTGGCACGTTTGTTAAGGCAAAGACATCATGGTACTCTCTGGTCTCGCTTTCCTCCTCTCCATTTCCCCTTGGCGTTCGTTCTCCCGGCCCCTCCCCAGACAGGGAAGAGGTCAAAGCAAGCTGTCCATGGAAAGTGACCAGGCAACCAGAGGTCGAGAGTAGCCCCCTCTTCTTCCCCTGTGATCATAGCACCCACAGGCATCCACGCTGGATCCCCCACTGTGTGGCTGGCTTGCTAAGGTCCTTTTCCATCCCCAGGGACTTCCTCCTGGCCTCAGCCCCTGAGATTCCCCCATGCCCAACCCTCTGGGTGCAGCTGCAGGCTTCCAACATCCCGCTCACTCCTCTCAGCCTTGCTCACTGGGTCCCACAGACCGCATGGAGAGGGGTGGGCACACAGGGCCCCGGGGAGACGCTGATCTGGGAGGGAGTGAGGGCGAGTGGGAGGGTGGCTTTTTCAGAAGTAACCTTGATGTGCAGTCAGTTGTAACTACCACCCCGGGGCGTGAACAACCTTCCCTCTCCCATCTCCAGCTCACAGGGCGTAGCTGGCGCTTGATAAATGAGCCACAATTAATTGGGGCCGTAAAAAGCAGCGGGGAGGGAGCCCTGCGCCTCCCCTCAGAAGGCGAACAGGGAAATCGCAAGCCGCAGAGGTCTGGGCACAGAGGAACTGCCTCATGAACACCAAAGAGTATGATGCGTGGGGTTCAGGCCTCTGCTAAGATCACAGGCAGGTCGTTAAGAGTCAAGATGGCCCCTGAGAGGTCTCCTGGTTCAGGGTCCCACACCCAGAGAGCTGAAAATCAGCAATTCCAGAGAAACCCCTGACCTACTGATGCAGAACCCTCCGAGTGGAGTCCAGGAATCGGTATTTTTTAGAGACATACCCCTGGTGTCTCCAATGCAGCTTATTTCAGGAACAATGAATCTAGTTCATTCCCCTTTCTCTGGCAGAAACTGGGGCTTAAATGACAGTGGCTAGAAGGAGCACTCTTTTTCTGCAGGTTTGTCTTTGGGTATCTTGCATGTGTGCTCAGTCACTCGGTCATGTTTGACTCTTTGCGACCCTATGGGCTGTAGCTCGCAGGGCTTCTCTGTCCATGGGATTCTCCAGGCAAGAATACTGGAGTGGGTTGCCATGCCCTTCTCCAAGGGATCTTCCCGACCCAGGGATCGAACCCACATCTACATCTCCTGCATTGGCAAGTGAGTTCTTTATCACTGCGCCACCTTGGGTATCTTGGGTAGTTGTTAAAACTGTATGATCTACTGATATATGCCCCAACGTGGACAAACCTCAGAAACAATATGTTAACTGAAGGAAGCCAAACACAAAAGGTCACATATTACATGATCCCATTTATATAAAATATCCAGAACAGGTAAATCCATAGAGACAGCCTGGTGGTTGCTAGGGGCTAGGGGGAGCAGGGAATAGGTGGTAGCTGTTTAACGGGGAAGAGGTTTTATTCTGGATGAAAATGGTTTGGAACCAGAGAGAGGTGGTGGCTGCGCAGCACTGTGAATGGACAAAATGCCACCAAATTGAATCATTCCCTTTAAAATGGTTACTCTCATGTTACGTGAATTTCATCTCCATTTTTTCAAAAGCCTCTGTCTATGACCTGCAAAGAACATCACACTTCTCAAGTGCTGATTCAATACCTAAGAGCTCCCACTCATAAGAAATGCTCCTTTCTTCTCATGTCAAGCCTTCATGCTACTGAAATATGCAGCTCAAGTGAGTCATAGAGGAGGCAGGCTGAGGAGTGGGTCTCTGGCCAAGGCAATCCTTCAAAATGCTGTCAGCGGCATCTGCAAAGCCACACCATCCTCGCAGGCCTGCTCCCTGCTCCCTGGTCCCTGGCTGGACAAAGGGCCAGAGGCTCAGGACTAGCATCCACTTCCAAACTCACAACAATCATCTCAGTCTCCGGGCAGACCCGGATGCTCCAAAGAGGTTATGTGTTTTGCTTCATTATTCAGAGAGGGGGAAGCAGCCGGGGCTGCCCAAGCCCCAGGCTCTGGCTTATTATAAATAGAAGGAGGAGGAATAAACTGCATAAACTGCTTGTTGTGTGAAGGCAGGGCTCACTTATATACCCCAAGGCCCCAAAGGGACTAGGTATCCTTTGAGGCTCCTTAGTCACTTCTCACCTGTCAGTCCCCAGAACACTTCTGCAGGAAATCAGAGTGACAAGTCTGATGAGTAGTAAGACATTTACAATAAAACCCTCCAAGATCTGTACAGTCATTGAGTCTTACTCAAAAAGACGGGGGCCCCTTAATGGAATGGGTCTGACGCCGCCTTCATTCATTTCTTCTGCCATTACGTCTCTCAAATAGGTCAAACGCGAAGATCAGGACGTCCCAGACACCCACGGCCAGTCGTCCTCACCACTCCTACACAGCTTCTTCCCAGAACACAGGACGAGGAGGACAAATAAGGCAGTCTGGCTCATTCCTCTGCCTCACTAGCAGTGAAATACACAGAAGCATTTTAAAAATTCTACAGTGAAGTATAAGCAAATATCCTGTCCTTCAACTCCGAGGACAGAGGCGGCTGCTAAATCCTCGGACTGCAGGACAGGCCTGAGGAAACCAAAGGCAGACACCCGAGGTCCAAGAATAACAAGGTTCCTCCAACCGTCCGTTTGCATGACCTAAATACTGGTTATGCAAATCAGCCCTCCGTGTCCCCTTTCGAGACCGTGTCCCCACTATATTTAGTAAGCTCATTTTCCTCCCTGGACTCTCCACCTCAGAAGGAGAGCTGAAATCTAGTTTAATTGCTCCCTGCAGAGAAGCCCTATCCTGGCCTCTCTGCTCACTCATCTGACTTTTCTCAGTGATGCTTCAGCCAGAGAACTCATTAACTACTTCACTGATCAGCACAGGCTGCCCATTTCACAGATCAGGAAACAAAGGGAGAATGGCCTCGAACTAAAAACTTAGCATTTCTCTATAATCTCCTTAACTAGAGTAATGAGTGGTCTTTAGATTACTTATATGCCTCGTCCTGACTTACACTATCAGTTCAGAGAGACTTTATTTCTGATAGATCTTTGGCAAGCAGAATCCACCCGCTGTTGACCTCTACTTGCCACTCCCTCCTGGGGAAGCCCACTTTGTCACTTAGCAAATAGCCAGCTCTGCTGTTCTGGGAGGGCTCCCTGTAAAAAAAAAAGAACCTGTGAAAAATCTCTTTGTCATGTAAATAATCGCCCCTTAATTCACCAGCTGGCAAGTAAGAAAAAAAGAAAATATCCAGGACAGAAGAAACCTCGGGGAACATGTAAACCGTCTTCCACACGGTGCAGATGGGGTTAAACCCAAAGATTTAGAGCTGGGGTTTCCATCCATCTGCCTTAAAACTCGGGGGCACAGAACACTGAGAGCACAGCAAGCCCCTCACTGGCTGCTGGACACCTTGAGCCAGTGTTGGTCACTCAGTCGTGTCTGACTCTTCACGACCCCCTGTAGCCTGCCAGGCTCCTCTGTCCATGGAATTCTCCAGGCAAGAATACTGGAGTGGGTTGCCATTCCCTTCTCCAGAGGATCTTTCAGACCTAGGAATCGAACTTGTGTCTCCTGCACCGCAGGTGGATTCTTCACCATGTGAGCCACCAGGGAAGCCCAGAACTAGGACCAGCCTTAAATTAGGATTCGCCTCCGTAGGATGGTTCCAGAGTATCCCCTTTGACTCTACGGCTTCACCATAAATAGTCCCCCACCTCATTCATTCAGTAAATACTTATCGAGCACTTGCTGCATATCAGATGCCACAAGAGGTGTTGAGAAAACAACAGACTTCTAGGTCTTGCCTTGTGGCTCTCAAATCAATAAGGGAAACAAACATTAAAGAGTTAATTTCATGAATAATGCTTACAGTTGTTAAACGGGTGGAGGGCATAACCAAGTGCAGGGCTGCACGGAAGACAGGAGCCCCAGTGGGCACCAAAAGGATGAAGAGGAAGGAGTCCTGGCAAAGAGGATGCGGAACAGAGAAGAGAGATTGAGAAACTGAGAGCACAAACAGGGCAAAAGCCAAAGACTGGGGGGGACCCGCAACTTGACAAGTTTGAAAAGTTAAAAGAAAATTCATGGAGCCAGAAAAGCCAAGGAGAGGGTGGAATTATACGAGACCTCTTGGCTTTTAAAGGGGAACAAAAGAGACCGCAGCCACCGGACCCCTGGCTGAAAGCAAGGCCTTCACTGGAACATTTACAAAAGGCAAAGACCGTAAAGTTGAGACAAATCAGAGACTTGGGTTTGAATCTTGGTCTCTACGATTGACCAGCTGTACAGCTCTGGGGATGTCCCTTTGCCTTTTGGAGCCTCAAGATACTCATCTGTGAAATGAGCAGAATAATAAGGCTGTAAGATGCGTGACACCACAGAGCCAGTGGAAAGTTATACTTAAACCACCACCTCCATAACAGCAACAACCACACAATTCAGGGTCTCTACGACCGCCAGAAAGGCAGGGACCTCCATCTGCCCACCAGCCCATCCACAGAAGGTGCCTGGGGATGCTTTTGCTTTCTTACCGAAGGAGGGAAAACTCACTGTGTAGACATGAATTGGAGAAGCTCTGCAGGGCAAAAGGTATTCTTTGGCAAACTGCATTTCTTAGGGATGTCAAAACGTGGAAAGACAAACTTATGACAAAATAAAAATATGTGCTGTTTTTTTTAAATGTATGAATGCCTTTCATTAAGATTTAGTCTTTAACAGTGATCCTGCTACCAATCCTCCCTAGGAAAGAAAGAAAGGCTTCTTTTCATATTGCTAAAATAATAATAAGGCTTGCCTTACTAATTTTACAGGACGGCTTTAAGATTCAAATGAGATGATACCCATGAATATATTTCATAAACTTCGAAATGCTGAAACATGTCCTCTTGTTACCGGTATGGTCTTTATACCAAAATAAACCATTCTTCACAAAAGGGCAACACATAGGCAACTAATGTGACATTGCAGGGGACATGGATTTGATTCCTGATCTGGGGAGATCGCACTAAGCCTGTGGGCCACAACTGCTGAGCCCGAGCACCCTGGAGCCTGTGCTCTGCAACGAGAAGCCAGTGCCACACAACTAGAGAGCAGCCCCGCTCGCCACAACTAGTGAGAGCCCTCTCACAGCAGCAAAGACTCAGCGCAGCCAAAACTAAAAATAATAAACAAATAAAGTGTTTAAAAACTACTGTGCGCATGACCAGGTTTGGAACACTGAGGCCTAAGAGCGGAAAGCAATGACATACCTACCCTGAGACACTGCATGTCTGGATCAAGGTCAGAAGCCAATCATGGCCAAGCCCTGCATTCAAGCAGCCTTCCCCTCACTCCACGCATTCCAGCAGCCTTCCCCTCACTCCACACCTGAGATCCGCAACCTGGGGAAACCCAAGTTCCAGCTCAAAGCTCCAAGGAACCAATGCAGACATGACACTGATTTCTAGCACTTTCCTCACCCCAAGAGTAAAGCATTTACATAACATGCCAGAACCAAATGCCTCAAGACCTCACCTTGCGTGAGTGCTAAGTCACTTCAGTCGTGACCAACTCTTTGCGCTCCCATGGACTACAGCCCACCATGCTCTTCTGTCCATGGGATTCTCGAGGCAACGATACTAGAGTGGGTTGCCGTGCCCTCCTCCAGGGGGTCTTCCCGGCCCAGGGATTGAACCCATGTCTCCTGCAGCTCCTGCATTGCAGGCAGATTCTTTACCACTGAACCACCAGGAAAGCCCGACCTCACCTTGCTGCTGCTGCTGCTGCTAAGTCACTTCAGTCGTGTCCGACTCTGTGCAACCCCATAGACGGCAGCCCACCAGGCTCCCTGTCCCTGGGATTCTCCAGGCAAGAATACTGGAGTGGGTTGCCATTTCCTTCTCCAATGCATGAAAGTGAAAAGTGAAAGGAAAGTCGCTCAGTTGTGTCTGACTCTTTGCGACCCCATGGACTGCAGCCTACCAGGCTCCTCTGCCCATGGGATTTTCCAGGCAAGAGTACTGGAGTGGGGTGCCATTGCCTTCTCCGCCTCCTTGCTGTGGGCTTAAACCCCACAGAAAGGCTGACCTCTCAGTCACATGAGATGCCTCTGGTATCAGGAGGGCAAGCAGAAGCCCCTGGGGCAACTCCCCATCCCCAGCTTAACTCCCCAACCCTGTGATAACAGCCCTTTCTCCTCCACCCAGCTCTCCACATCCACTACTGAACTCTTCCCTCTCAAGGACGGAGGAGGCCTCATCTCTGCAGGAACCCCAGCATCACCTCCAGCAGCAGCTCGCCTTGCCAAATCCAGCGAACCGTGGGCATGGTTAACTACAGGATTTTTTTTTTTAAAGAACTCCTCAGTTGAGAGAACTTCAGGGAACTAAATATATACAGATGAGGTAAGTCATAGGTACACAGTCTCATGTTACTCGATTAATTGAGCACAGGTTTAAAACATTTCAAGTCTCTTCCACACCCTCCCCCAGCCTCACAGCCCCTCACTCATCTCTGTCTGCTGCTGTCCCCACCCTCTGCCATCGGCAGGGTCCTCTGGGGGTACCCTGGCGCAGGTCTTGTCCCCAGGCCCCTGGGTTAGACCCACATGGAAGTGTCTTGCCTGTGTCCTCTGGGCTAACAGAGAAACAGGGTCCTTTCTATCTGGGCCCTTCCCCCATGTATGGCTCATCTCGGAGGCACCCACATGAGGTTCTCAGGAGAGGGTCCCTAAACTGGCCTTAGTCCCAGCATTGTTTTTAACCCCCATCCCTCCAAACTCCAACACATCATCCCAGCTTCTCCCCATTTCTTCTGGGCACAGAGGTTTCCTGTGAGTGAGAAATTTCACCCTGACACTGTTCGGCTCCTCAGCCCATCAAAGTAAGCTGGCTCTCACCTCAGTCCCAACTGACACATTACAATCTCCATTCACCCCACTCATGGGCTCAAACCCTCACTTATTTTATTTCAGAAGCACCCCTTCCACCTTCCCCGCTTTGATCCAGTGCTTTGGGGGCAGAGGGTTTCTGCTCAACAGAATAGTCTCTTTTCTAAATAAAAGAAGCAATGTTGCTTACCTTCCTCACTTAAAAAAAGGAAAGGAACAATAAATCACATGGTGGCCCCTACAAGGCACAAAACACGGATGATATAAGCACATCTTTTTATTGCCCTTGTCTACCGCTCCGATGCGGGATGCAATCACATCAGCCTGCCTTTCTGAGAATTCGTAGCAGTGTTTTTAATCTAATTCAGGGAACTGGAGATAAATCATAGTGAAGGGTCCTGATTTGCTGAGTTGAGCGGAGGCAGCAGCAGCGACAGGCAGAGTTAGAGGGCGGGGACGGGGGTAAGAGGGTTCCCACCCAGGCTGTGATGAAGACTGCACGCCCGATGTTTGTCTTTGTGCTGGCCTGAAGGGCTGCAGGGATGAAGACAGACCTGACTGCATTGGGGCACAACAAGGCGAGTCCAGGAAGTAGAGGGCAGAGGTGGGGAGGTGGCCCCCGGTTCAGGCATCATTACTGCTTTCTTGGCTCAACAGATGGGTAGGGTCTGCACACCAGCCGGGGCCATGTGGGCTGCTGTGTGGGCAAAGCCACAGCAAAAGCGAAGACACACGGGTCCGCCTTCAGCGCCCAGGTCCCCAGTGGGAGGAAGCATCTGCGCACAGGCTGCCGCTAAGGTGAACGGGACACCCAGGGCACCCTCCAGCACAGCCGGCTGCCGCACCCCTACCACGGAAAGAAAGGCCAGGGTCTCCTGACACTCCCCCTGGCAGCCAGCAGCCACCAAAGCCTCAGGTTCAGACAGCAGCCCTCAACCCTCGCTTTCCTTCCCCTGCTCATGGTGGAAACAAAGACAAGCCTAGCGGTGCCTACAGCTGCTCCCTGGGTGAGGCAGCGACCACAGTGGGAAAGCGAGCCACACACCACCCGGGAAAGCTATGCTGTCCGTGGGCCACATGCAGCCATTCAAACTTAAATTTAACTTGATTAAAATTCAACGAAAGGAAAATAACTTCACTTCTTCGGTCATCCTAACCACATTTCAAGCGCTCAACCCCCACAGACGGCTCGTGGACACCCTGACCAGCTCACATACAGAATATTTCCATCATGGCAAGAAGACCCATCAAAGAGACCTGACATGAGGCCAAGAAGATAAAGTCTTCTGGCTCCTGGCTGGTAGCAGTGACATGACCATGGATGTTACCATTATGATTGACAGTTACCCAGTAGACAACAGAATTTTGTAATTATTTTTAACTACCTGTTGGGGTCCTCGCTGCAAGAGTTAAGTCACTTATGAGGTCTTATTTTATGGGACCCACCCCAAAATGCTCAATGCATGCCTCATATGACAATAAAAAAACTTAGGGTTTCACAATAACATGGGATGAAACCCAAATCTCGATCATGATCAGCAGCCCACCTGCCTTCTCTGATTTATAGCACCATCAGCCACTTCAATGCTAGAAGGCTGCCCATGCCACTTCTTCGAAGGCCCAAGGTCCACAGGTCAATAAACCAATAAATTAGGTCGAAATTAACTGAGGCTCATTTTAAACTGAGGGAAATTGATTTTTGCATCTACGTGGTTGGACTGAATACGCCATGTGCCGATGGATTCTGGCCTGAGAATGCACACGAAGGTTCTGTGTACTCGACAAAGAGGACAGCTCAGCCCTGCAGCCCAGACCACTTCTGCTGAAATACTGATCCCTGAATATTCAAACCAAAATGCGGTGAGTTCTCCTTTCCTTTCCATCATACCCAAACCTAAAAAAAAGATGGAGGAAAGGTTATTATAATACCTCAGCTTTAATATATTTCTGTGCAGTCAACTCTCAAATTATCTGCATCTGAATTATTGTCAAAATTTCTAAACTCCAAACTGGCTTTCCCTAACACATGTATGCCAGCCGTTTGCATATCAACTGCTCAAAGAATACAAGCTCATTTTAATATGCACCTAAGCAAACTTTAATTAGGAAGGTAAACTGATGCTTTAAAAGACTAAATAAACAAATAGCAAAGGCAAATAAGCTATTTTGGGGGTTACCCGCTCTCCAGATTATTTGCAAGCTCCTGTGTCTGTCCATTACAGCCGACAGTATGACGCTCAGCTCCATGGATCCCTGGCCCTGGGATTAAACAATGACACTACAAAGATGGCAGTCATCTCTTAAGGGGAAAATCCAAAATATGACAAATGAAATGTTCCTACAACATCCATCTTTTGCTTGGGGATGCTCGTTGCTGTTAGAATCTGCCTCCCTGGATCCCAGGTCTCAAAGCAATTTATTAAGCATACTATTAACTCCACTTTACAGAATTTAAAGAAAACATTCTCCAAAAGAAAATGAGTTAAAGCCAAGACCCACGATCTCTGTATTCTGTTGCTCTCACACACGTGAGCTCCACATCTCCAGGGAACTGCCCTCCAGCACCTTTCCAAATGACAAGGCTACAGAATGCTGCTCTCCTGGCCTCGGCCCACAGGAAGCCTCCAAGTGGAATAGTATTTTCTACCCTGGCCTGGAGTAAAAGTACAATCCATTTTAGACTACGACACTTCAGGTAACTCCCCTCCTATTGCCATAAATATACTTTGGAGCTAATGTCATTAGTGATGATATTAGGGGCTACGATGAGAGAAAGCCTTTCAAGTTTCATGTCCATATGTTATATATACATAGAACGTTTTTGGAAGGACACACAAAAAAACTGATGACCGTGGGTGTCCACTGGGAAGGGACACCAGGGGAATGGGGACACAGGAGGGAAGGAACTGTACTTCTTACTATATACTCTTCTGAACAAATACTGTTTTGCAAACACACATTACCTGCTGATGGCTAAATAAACAGACTGGATGGCTTATCATTTCACCCCTTTCATTCTCCATCTCCTCGCTCCTCTTCCATGTCCCTTTTCCTCCCATTTATTCCACCTCTTGAAGCCTCCATCGAGGCTTGCCCCTAGACAGGCAAGCTGTTAAACAGTGGCCAGAGACCGAGCCAAGAACTGTGCCCAAGACAAGATGCCAAGCAAGACCAGGAAGTCTTTCAAGGTCACACCCTTTATCAAGCCAACCCAACACACTAACTACAGCTATGTAGAAGCCAACCTGACACCACAAAGGCTTTGCCTTCTCATCTTTTGGAAGCATACAGGTCAAATGTCCTAACTTCAGAATCAACCAGCCAATTCTTTCCCAAGCAAGTGTATCATACAAGAAACTACCTCAAAGAGATCTAAAGCTACACAGTCTTCCATCCCCCAAAGGACGCTCTTTGTCTTGGGTCCTTGTACTGTAACAGACACTTTATTTTCAGTCTCAAATCAGGACACTGAATACTCCCTGGCCTCTAAAAAGCAGGAATTATGAAGAGAGAGCTCAGTGGAAGGAAAATAAACCTGTAAATCCTGTTAGGCTTTGCGCTTCATTCCAAAGGCTTTTTCCCCAAAACAATACCATTAGCATTACCATGATAGCCCTAAAAGGGAGCATTCTGCACAACAGAATTGCAGCTCTTCATTCAAAATAAACCCCCAGAAAAGCACAGGAAAATCAGGGCTCCCTAACCCACATTCTGAGCCAACTCATTTCCACTCTCCATTTGTGGGCTCACCACAGTCCTCCTTATAAATACCTTTTCTATAACTTGGATGTGCTTCCTACCCTCCAGGCCTTTCACCTTCCAGGTGGGCAGCGGGTCCACAAATATTCATTAAGGGCCTCCCAAGTGCCAGGGACACAGAGGAGAGGCTTGATCCGTGCCCTCAAGGAGCAAACTAGGAGATGAAACAGCCACACAAGCAATTAGAACACAAGACAGTCGGTGCTGGAACCAAGCTCAAAAGAACTCTTCCCACCAGAGCCTGGGAATACTAAGAGACATTCCTTGGATGGTGAAAAATGGAATAGAGGTTTTGCAGGCAAACAGAGAAACAGGGGAAGAATATTGGAGGCAGAGGAAAAAGCAGGTGGCACAGAGGCATGGAGCTGACATGAAATTAGGAAGAAATCCAGTGTGGCAAGAATGTTGGAATCCCTCTTCTTGGATCTGGCCTGTTTTAGAAGAGGCACAACAACTAAACCTAGTTTACTCCAAAGGTTAGCAGCGCCAAAGGAAAAGAATTACACTGACTCCAACACAGGGCTCTTTCTCAGATGCAAAAGCCCTCTGGCTCCCCTCCCTGAAGCTGGCAGCCTGAACATCACCCCGAGGGTCTTTTTCCATCAGGCAGCTTCTGCTTCTAGCCCCAATCTGTGGTGCCCGGTATCCCCTCAAATGCACTCAAAGGTTAGAGGATGAGAAGCTGCAGAGTGTCTGAGCCCACTGACCCTGTATCACTTCATCTCCCACACCTTCCATGTCAAACAACCCACTCACACCCCACTGGAGAGTTGTGGCTGGTTTATCACGTCCCTGTTTCCTTGTCCCTGTCTGGTACATTTCCATGCCTGTACATTTATTTGCATCTGCTTTATCTGCTCCTTAAATTCTAAATTTTCTGAAAGCAGTGATGAAAACTCCCCCTGCCCCTTCATTTGCACTCCATCCCTACATAGAATAGTACTGAATTCAACTGACACTACAGAAAAACTTAAAGTGTGGGGGCTGGGGAGAGTATTTATACTCTCACTTTAGTGAGAACTGGCTTAAGGCTAGAAGCAGAATGTGTCAGTTGCTCAGTCTTGTCTGACTCTTTGTGACCCCATGGACTGTAGCCGGCCAGGCTCCTCTGTCCCTGGAATTCTCCAGGCATTAATACTGGAGTGGTAGGTAGCCATTTCCCTCTTCAGGGGATCTTCCCAACCCAGGGATCGAACCCCAGTCTCCCGCATTGAAGGCAGATTCTTTACCATCTGAGCCATCAAGGATCTAATTTATAGTCTGCATCCTGACCCTTTTGAGAGTGAACACAGCACTTTTCATATCCAACAGGGACAACTTCTAAACCAGGTCTGTCCCAGGGGAAAAAAGAGGCCAATGGTCATCTTTACTAGAAAGATCCTTCCAAAGAGTCCTGAGGCCCTTCAGAGCTGCAAGACAGACAGGCCAAACCCCTTCAGCCCGATTCCTGCGCTTGGGGTCTGAAGGGTCTGCACCAGACAGTGCTTGTAGCAGAAAGCCCAGGAAGTCCTTCCTTCAATCTAACTCAGACCCTTACAGATTCAAGTTAATCCCACTTTTATTAACCTCAGGGCAACCAAGAAGAAACACACAGGGAGGCAGCCTCGGAGAACTCGAAACACTGCTCTGAGTCCTTACCCTTGATAGGAATTCCTCATTAAGAGTTCCACAGCTAGTTCTCCATCCGTCCACGGAAACAAATTCAATCTGGCTGACTCAGAAATATGAAAGCCGAAGGTTATTTAGTCACTCCTAAGGAGAACACAGTTTAACTTGTCCCAAATCTCCAGGAGCTTTTACAAATGGCAACTGCGTGCGTATTTTTGCCACCAGGAAGTTCTTCCGGCAGCCCAATCTATATTTGTGGGGGACCTGAGATCCAGAAGGGATCGTCTTCCGTTGCTCCCCATTCCCAGCCCCCAGAAAGCTGACTCAAGTTCACAAGAGAGCTGGGCTGATGGGAAGATTCAGTGAACAAGGGAGCCTCTCTCTCGCCCTCCCCCATTCTCCATCAGGATGCTGGTGTCCCTGTGGAGAGCAAGGACCCTGCTGACTTCTTTCACTAATACAAAAAAGAAGTTTCAGAAGGGAGTGGAGAGGGCAACAAGGATCTGGACCCTCGGGGAACCCACACAGGCAAGTTCCAGCATCCCATGCCAACCAGCCATTATATGCCCACTGGCACATGCTCTTGCCTTAAGGCTGGTGGTGGATGGAAGTCAAATGCTCCCATCCTCGAACCTCCATCCCAAGCCCCTTTCTTACCAATACATTTTTCTTTAGAAAGAAGTTTTTAAGAAGCACTGTATAAAGAGTGGGCGACTATTTGATCTCTCAAAGATCACTGAGACAATGCAGACAAAAACTAAAGAGCCAGCAACCCTGCCCCACATGACCTTGGGCTAGTCACTTCACCTTTCCTGGCTCTGGTGGCTTCGTCATCAAAATGACACAATAGGGAGAGATGGTTTATAATGTTCTTCCGGCTCCAAACGTTGAACATTAAACTCTGTATATTTCCTGAAGAAATGGCTAAAGGAAAATCAGCGAAGAGATGCAGAATTCAGACCAATCTTTTAATTTCTACTTTGAAGGGAACATTTTGACTCGAGAAATCACGTAATTGACCACCTCCACTGTTTCCACTTCCTTTCCCCCACCGACCTGCCAGCTTTGTTAATGTCAATCTCAACCACAGGACTGTAAGTCTCATGAGGCAATAACATGGACAAATTAATTTTGCCAACACTGATTCTAGCCCACAAACTCGGTTTGCAATTGCCAGCAGTAAGTCCGGCCATAAAAGTAAAATTCATGTTCCTCATGATCTAATAAGCCCATTGCCTGAAGAAATAAATCATCTACTGAATAATAATACCTACCAAACTCCTGCAGTTTTTCAAATCCCCAAGTGTCATGAGAGAGATTCCTGTCCAACATAAAATCAGTATTTTGAAAGGGGTAGGATGGATAGAACCTCACCCCGCCCCCCATCACCACCAAAATAAGAATTCAGCCCTTACACACACACACCTCTTGTTTGACTATATGCCCAGAGTCAAGATCTCAGGTTTGCCCACCTTAATTGTGGTTTAAAACGGTAAGTGCGGAAACCCCCTCCTCTGACTGTTCTGGGTAAACGTACAGCAACTGCAGGGTGCTCGCCTCCGCTGCTAACTGATGATACAAGAAAGAAAGCCCGTTTTCTATCTACACGTAAAATGAAGCTGCACCCTTCCGATACCTGCCAGAAACTCCACCGGAGAGCACACAGCCTGGGGAAACAGTGCACCCCACGAGTGCCCTGGAATCCGTTTGCTAAAATCGGCAGGAAGAAGGAAAGATCAAGGCAATTCAAGTGCTGACGGTTGTACTCCTGTGTGCGGAGGGGAGAAAAACAAACGCCAGCCGGGAAGTCCCCAGCGGTGCCTGCACCTGGGAGGCGACAGCTAAGGATGGATGCGGGGGTGCGGCGGCGCAGGGAAAAGAGAGAGCCAGAGGGAAGGCGGGGGCCGACCGCTCACCTGTCCGTACACCTGGATGGGCTCCTGCTGCAGGGCAGCGCTCCGTCTCCTCCGGAGCGGCTTCTCGTCCGCCCCCCAGGGCGCCCCGCGCGCCCCCAGCCGCAGTTCGAACGGGTCGCCCCGCACCACGAGGAAGCCACGGTCCTGGGGCCCAGGCGCGCGGCCCCCGGGCAGCGTCTGGGGCCAGATCTGACCGACAGCCCCAGGGGGCAACAGCGCGATCAGGACGAAGAGGAAGGGGAGTCGCGACTCCCTCCTGCTGCTCCGTGTCGCCATGTTCGGGCGAACGCGACCGCAGGTGGCGCCGCCGCCAGGAGAGAATGTGCAGCGCGAGGCCGGGACGCCGGCCGGGCCGGGGCCGCGCGCGCCGCTCCCGGGGCTCCAGGCCGCCCCACTGCGCCCGCCGCCGCCGCCGGGTCCCGCTCGGCTCGGCGCGGCGCCGTCACGTGGGACGCTCGCCGCCGCGGCCCCTTCGCGCACTTTCTCCGCCGCGGCCCCTCCCCCGCGCGGCGATGGGGAAGTCAAGGCAGCGGGCGCGCGGCCCGGGCCCCGGGCGGGCGCTCCTTGTCGCCCGTGTGCCCTGCGGCAACTGGGAGTCGCGTGGGGCTCGCCGGTCCTCCCTGGAGTTCTCGCCTCCTCTGCCAGGTCGTGCCGAGGTCGCCCTCAACCTCGGCCAGTCTCCTTTCCCGACTGCACAGCCCCGGGTCCCGCCACACGACCACCTCGTCCGCCCCCTGTCACATCCCCACCTCAAGGGAGCGTGGGGAGTCCGAGGAAATTAGCGCGGAGAACGCGGCGGGCACGTTCGAGTCCAGATGAGCCCGCCCCCATGGTGCAACTCACAGTTTCAATTACTCTGGGCACCAAACTACCGTTGCTCGAACTAAACTGCCCCTGCCCGGAACACAGTAAATATATTCCTGGCACAGAGGCCTTAAAAACAAGGATAGTCAGACAAGAGACTCGCCACACCTGAACAGTCACCCAGTTAGTTACACAGTGGTTCCTTGCACACACACGACCTGCGCGGGACACAGGGCCCCAGCACAGTGGCTTCCTTGTGACCCCCGCCTGGGCGACCGAGCACCGAACCATCCTACCTAAGCCCCCAAACTTGCGCACACACCCCAGCCCCTGCAGCCCACAGCCAACGCTGTTAGAAGTCCTCTTCCCAGGGTGGATAAAACCTTGCCACTGAGGGTAGGAGGGGCAGACACCGGAGAGTGGGGAGGACACATTTTAAATTAACCCTACATGCAGCTGGAGGATCCAAGACCTTGTTCAAAGCACAAGGAGATAAACGGTACGGGGGGAGGGGAGACAAACCCAAGGTCAATATTTGTCTGCAGGTTTGTGGGAGCCGCCAAGGCCTATCCTCTGTTTCATTTTATGTTTCGCTGTGCTCTGGACTCAGACCCTGGTTCTTGATAAGACAGAGGAAGCAGGGCTGAAGGAGAGACTTTGGAGTTTCGTGCAAGCCCTTGAGAGGCTGAGAGGGAGTAGAGGATGGTCATTTCAGTGTCCGATAAATGCTCCTGGTCCTCAGTTCAGTTCAGTCGCTCAGTTGTGTCCGACTCTTTGCCACCCCATGAATCACAGCACACCAGGCCTCCCTGTTCATCACCAACTCCTGGAGTTCACTCAAACTCACGTCCATCGGGTCGGTGATGCCATCCAGCCATCTCATCCTCTTTTGTCCCCTTCTCCTCCTGCCCCCAATCCCTCCCAGAGTCTTTTCCAATGAGTCAACTCTTCACATGAGGTGGCCGAAGTACTGGAGTTTCAGCTTTAGCATCATTCCTTCCAAAGAACACCCAGGGCTAATCTCCTTCAGAATGGACTGGTTGGATCTCCTTGCAGTCCAAGGGACTCTCAAGAATCTTCTCCAACACCACAGTTCAAAAGCATCAATTCTTTGGTACTCAGCTTTCTTCACAGGCCAACTCTCACATCCATACATGACTACTGGAAAAATCATAGCCTTGACTAGACAGACCTTTGTTGGCAAAGTAATGTTTCTGCTTTTGAATATGCTATCTAGGTTAGTCATAACTGTCCTTCCAAGGAGTAAGCGTCTTTTAATTTCATGACTGCAATCACCATCTGCAGTGATTTTGGAGCCCAAAAAAATAAAGTCTGACACTGTTTCCACTGTTTGCCCTTTTGGACTCTCCAGTTAGCTTAGCTCACCCTCTTCCCCTACCTAGCATCACCCTTGGGGACAACCCACCCAAAGAGGGACAGCCTTTCCTTGCCTCCCTAAATCCAGTCTTCTACCCCCCTCTCATACCCCATGCCAGACTCTCTGGGGACCTGGGTCAGATTCTTTAGTCCCCAGCTTCCTCTCACCCCTTCCTTTCTCCCCCCAGTCTTTCTATCCATCTCACCATAATCATAGAACCAGTTAGTTCTCCCCGACCAAACAAATCACCGATCCTCTGGGAAATCCACGGATCCACTGCCAGCTCCAACTCCCCATCTGGACCAGCACTGTCTGGTCAGTATCACCTGACCAGGCATGGACCACTCTGTGGCCTCCCCAGACCATGAGCAAAGACACATCAACACCTATTTAACCCTCAAGTGAAAATGAGAGGAAGAGAGCTAGAGTCAGAACACCCTGCAGGAGTTTCAATTGTTGTTTATCTCAATATATATATATAATGAGAACCTTCTCTATAAGAGCGAGTGTCAGAATCCCAGCAGAAAACACGTGTCCCTTAAGTGTGGACTTGAAGATGGAAAGCTGCTTTTCCAACGAAAACCGTTGGCTTGAGGTGCAAATGGCAATTTGCAGGGAAGGATTGGTAGGGCAGGGCCAGCTACTTGCTGATTTTGATTTTGATTTGCAGCATGGATGCTGGAGAACTGGCAGGAATGATCAAACATGGATAATTTGCTCCTTGAAAGCCCTCCTCTGTAATCATTATGTACCTTCCACACTGTTCTAAGGTGGATAATCAGCAAACCCTGAGACTGTGTGAGCCTCATAACCACACTACTTCTCCAACCGAAAGTCAGTTTTCTCATCTGCAAAATAAGGATCTTAATTCCTGCCTATCTACACAGATATGCTGATAGCATCACAGGAGATAATGTAAGTGAACTAACATTGCCATGCAAATTGTGAAGACCCCAGATAGAAGTACTGTACACAGGTGGCATTAGAGACATGCATTCTAGTTCTGCTTTGCAAGTAAGTTACTGTGTGATTTTTGTTCTTGATCATCTGGCCTCTCTGGGCATTGGTATCTTCGTATGTGAAATGAAAAGAGACTTCACAGCCCTGACTATTCAGGACCTCTACCTGGGCACGAGATGGGTGCAGCCACAGGCCATAGCTGACTTTTGCAATTGAGCAGGATGTTCCTCCTAGCTTCAAAACCGGATCTGGATTGTAAACAAGCCTCCACTTCCTCCATGCCCCCAAAACAACATCCGTATTGGGGTGGGAAGGTAGATGGAGAGAATGGAGGATCCCCCATCCCTTTTCACCCCAACTTGCATGGCCTTTGTCTCCATGCTGCTCCACATCAGGAGGAAAACCAAGATGCATGGGAATTTTATATTAGACTCGTTACTGTGTATAAAAAGGTCTTGAGCCTGGGGTCAGACTTTATTTTTTATTATTTATTTATTTTGGGCTGTGCTGGGTCTTTATTGGGCTTCCTTGATAGCTCAATTGGTAAAGAATTTGTCTGCAATGCAGGAGACCTGGGTTTGATCCCCGAGCTAGGAAGATCCCCCAGAGGAGGGAAAGGCTACCCACTCCAGTAGTCTGGCCTGGAGAATCCCATGGACTGTACGCCGTGGGTCTTTATTGCTCCATGGTCTTTCTCTATTTGTGGCAAGTGGAGGTCACTCTTTGTTTGCAGTGCATGGGCTTCTCATTGCGGTGGCTTCTCTTGTTGCAGATAACGGGCGCTAGACACTCAGGCTCAATAGTTGTAGCGCTCAGGCTTAGTTGCCCCACAACATGTGGGATCTCCCCCTTCTCAGATCAGGGATCGAACCTGTGTCCCCTGTAACGGCAGGTGGATTCTTTACCACCAGGGAAGCTCCAGGGTCAGCCTTTGCACTCCTCTGTCCTTCTGCCCAACCCAGGCCATCCTAAAATAGAGCTGAAGACGGGGTTAAGGAAAGATCACCCAGAGGTCACCAATGTCCCACATCTTTATCCAGATGGAGTCACTGTTAATATAGCAACAAGGACAGCCACAAAGAAGGAAGAAAAACACCTAAAGCCAAACTGGACTTTTTTCTGTTCTCTCTCTCTCTCCCCTCCTGGCCTTTTCTAATGCTGGCATCTGACATCTCACTCTCCCTCCCTACCCAGCCCCTGGCCTAGCCAACTTCTGTGCATCCTTCAGGTTCCAAGAGGCCTCTGGACTAGCCTAGGTTACACCACGTTGCTTAGATAGAGGCCCTAAGTCTCTTGCAATCTTTGGTACTTTCCCTCTGGTCACATTACTTATTTAACCTCATTTTCCTCTCAAACTGTTACCAAGTCCACCAAGAAGATGGCAGACTAATGTCTCAAAATAACTATCTTAGCTATTGGGGTCTGGATACCGGTATCTTTTACAGAACACAGAGGTAGAGGAGGTGAGGATGTAAAAAAAGCCATTAATCTTACAAATGTCTCCTGAAATGGCCAGCCTCAAGGCGAGGATATGTACAGTTCTTTTTTCTTGGAGCCATTCATAGGTGGACAGCATCAGGATGTCTCCCTGAACAAACGCACTTTGGTTAAACCTTCAAGAAGAGGGGCTGCGTTCCCTATGGCAGGCCATTGTGTACAGACAGTATCCTTTCAGTGAACAAAAGCAACAGGAAGCAAAGTTTAAAGTAAAACGAACAGATCCAACATGTAGTCAGATTTTCTTCCGGATGGCTAGGTGGTAAAGAATCTGCCTGCCTGCTGTTTACAATAGCTAGAAAACGGAAGCAACCTAGATGTCCATCGGCAGACAACTGGATAAGGAAGTTGTGGTACATATACACAATGGAATGTTAGTTAGCTATAGAAATGAACACATATGAGTCAGTTCTAATGAGGTGGATGAAACTGGAGCCTATTATGCAGAATGAAGTAAGTCAGAAAGAGAAACACCAATACAATTTATTAACGCTCATGGGGTCGGAAAGAGCCGGACACAACTGAGCGACTGAACTGAACTGATATATGGAATTTAGGAAGACGGTAACAATGATCGTATACACAAGGCAGCAAAAGAGACACAGGTGTAAAGAACAGACTTTTAGAGTCTGTGGGAGAAGATGAGGGTGGGGTGATTTGAGAGAATAGCATTGAAACATGTATATTACCATATGTAAAATAGATGACCAGTGCAAGTTGGATGCATGAAGTAGGGCACTCAAAGCCAGTGCTCTGGAACAACCCAGAAGGATGGGGTAGGGGGGAGGTGGGAGGGGGTTCAGGATGGGGGGCCACATGTACACACATTTAATTAATTAAATTTAAATTTAATTTATTTATTATAAATTTAATTTTAAATTTATAATTCTAAATAAATTAAAAAAAAAGAATTTGCCTGCCAGTGTAGGGGACACAGGAGATGTGAATTCGATCCCTGGGTCGAGAAGATCCCCTGCAGTAGGAAATGACAACCCACTCCAGTATTGTGTAGGAAATCCCATGAACACACAGACAAAGGAGCCTGGCGGGCTACGGTCCGTGGAGGTCACATGACCTAGCAACTAAACAACAATATAACATAGCAAAACTATAAGCAAAACCAGGTTTATCTTACTCAATGTCTGTGCTTCCAGTGCTTATATGATTCTTGCATATAGTGGGTACCCAGTGACATTTATAGAACGTCTGTATGAATGAAAAGAGTTCGAGAAGACACCCTATGTCTCGTGATGAGGGTTAGGGAGTGGTAAGGAGCAGATGTCATTGTGAAGGAGGAAACAGACAGAACAGACTCTGTCTTGAAAGCCGGACTCCATCTTCGGCTGGACTGTGGACTTTGAGCTATATGCCCAGTATCTATAGAAACAACGTACCAACTGGAAAACCAGGCCCCGGAAGGCAGAGCCCAAGGGCTTGTACCTAGGCTCTCCTTCGCAGAGAAGAATACCCTAATTATCTGTGTAACTAAATAGAATCACACATTCTATTATGTTTATTGGGGTATGGCCTATTGATAATTGTCCACTGTTAACTACCTAGGGTTAAGGCAAATGAATCACGAATTCAGACTAGTTTCAGGGAATTTGGGAAGGCAGGTTTGGGCATGTACACTTAGGGTATATAAGGTTTTCACAAAAACTGGTTGGGGTCCTTGGCTAAGAGGAGAATCTGCCTTGGGCCAGCCGGTGTAAGAAACTGCACTCCACTATCTGCATTGTCCTTCTGAGTGAGTTTGTTTTCCGGAACGCGCGGCTACGATTGAATATCAGAACTTGACCACCATCTGCCCTCCACCACTTCTTTCTCCCAAAGCTGCCCGACCTGAGTCAGAACCAGACTTCTGTGTTGCTGAAGCACAAAAAGAACCCACCCCCCCCACACACACACACTCCATCCAGTGCCCAGAGTGGTGAACTTTATTCCCACTTCTGTATCATTTTGGTCAAGTAACTACCATTTACCTCACCAGTGAGGGTGAGGTAGAAATACCCTCCAACCCCAAAGAAATAACTTTTTCCTGCTGTTGCCAAAAATGCCTCTAGTTAAGCCACAGTGTAGGTAACTGACGAGGTTTAAAATACAGATGCACCCGAGCATAGAGCAAGTAACTTAAAGACTGTCGCTGTGGTTTTTTTTTTAATTCATTTATTTTTTAATTGAAGGATAATTGCTTTACGGAATTGTGTTGGTTTCTGCCAAACATCATCATGAATCAGCCATGCTGCTGCTGCTGCTAAGTCGCTTCAGTCATGTCCGACTCTGTGCGACCCCATAGACGGCAGCCCACCAGGCTCCCCCATCCCTGGGATTCTCCAGGCAAGAATACTGGAGTGGGTTGCCATTTCCTTCTCTAGTGCATGAAAATGAAAAGTCAAAGTGAAGTCGCTCAGTCGTGTCCGACTCCTAGCAACCCCATGGACTGCAGCCCACCAGGCTCCTCTGTCCATGGGATTTTCCAGGCAAGAGTACTGGAGTGGGGTGCCATTGCCTTCTCCATAGGCATAGGTATACAAATATCCCCTCCCTCTTGAACCTCCCTCCCATCTCCCTCTGCATCTCACCCCTCTAGGCTGTTACAGAGTCCCAGTTTGAGGTGGGATATATGGAGAGAGTAACATGGAAACTTCCATTACCATATGTAAAAGAGATGGTCAATGGGAATTTGCTGTATGACTCAGACTGTCACTCTTGAATACATTAAATTCAAAGAGGAGGTTCTGAAAATAGTTGTAACTTACTTTCACACAGCAATGATTTCTATTTGCATTACAACAGCATTGTCTAACAGATTTCCTCTCAAAGCAACCCTCTAGATGGGGGGAAAAGCAGACATTTTATAGATTTGGGGGATTAAGGCTGAGAAGGAAGGACTTGCCCAGAGTCACATGGTTTATAAGGTTTAGATTCAAACTGAGGTTCTCTGACTTTCTCTACTGCATCTGATACCTCCCTTAGGAAGACAGAAGAGCTGGTGTTTCAAGTCCTGGGTGGAGCAGGGCAGTGAGAGCCAGGACAGAAAGGAGAAGACAGTTGCCCAAGTCCCCACCTCTTGCACAACTCAGCCCTGCATGAACCCTCCATAAACCAGCACTGTCCTGCCCCACCCCTACCCTGGGTGCCTCGCTGAGGCATGGTGCTCAAGTAGACAGTAATACTACAGAGCTCATGAGTCAAACTCTGCTTTCCCCGATTTCTAGAAGATAAATGGAATGAGAGATTTGGTTTCAAATTTCCAAAAGAGGACTTTGGGTTCAAAACCTGGAGAAGGAGGGGGCAGGTTTTAAAGGCTTTCAATTACACTTCTTCCCTGGTCATTTGGCCTCTATCTCTCAGAACCTCAACTTCTTGAGCTACTGTAAGAGGAAAGCATTTAGACTTTTCTCACAAAGAGTGTGAAAGGAAAACCTGGAAAGGTCCTGATTGTTATGTAGATACCAGGACAAACACTTCAGTTGGAAGACAATGGGAAATTATCTTCCTCCCCGGGAATATAGAATAGGACTCAACCTCCTGGATTGGGAGTGAATGGGAGGAAGTAAAGCTGGAGAGTCTCTGGAAACCCCTGAGTAATTACATATCAAAGGCTCCGGTAGCCTTCCCTTGGAGCATTTGCAATACAATAACGGGGCAAGCACAGCTTTAGGTGCTAGAGAGCCAGGGGGCACTGCCCTGCCAGAAGTCAGTTTAAGTCTGTGATGCTTTAGTGTAACAGATGGTCTGAAGCGGTCTCGGGACCATCCAGACAAGGGAAATAGGTAGGCTGCTTTGAGACCCACCTGGTGGCTCAGATGGTAAAGAATCTGCCTGCAATGCGGGATACTTCGGTTTGACCCCTGGATCTGGAAGATCCCCTGGAGAAGGGAATACCAACTCACTCCAATCTTCTTGTTTGGAGAATTGCATGGACAGAGGAGACTGGCGGGCTACAGTCCATGGGGTCGAAAAGAGTCAGGTACGACTAAGGGACTAACACTTTTTTCACTTTCTCTTTTAACAGAGACCCAGAAACCCTCCTTCGGTTTTCTTGCATCAGTGAAAATGAGATAAACACCACACCACTGTTACCTCTTTTACTAAGTCATTTCTGGATTCTGCCCAGATCTCTCCCCAATCATCCCAAAGCCCAGCTGTCTTGGATTTATGCCTTCCCAGGTGGTTCTAGTGGTAAAGAATCTGCCTGCCTGCCAATGCAGGAGATGTAAGAGACACAGCTTCAATCCCTGGGTCAGGAATATCCTCTGAAGTCAGGAAATGGCAACCCACTCCAGTATTCTTGCCTGGTGAATCCCATGGACAGAGGAGCCTGGTAGGCAACAGTCCATAGGGTCTCACAGAGTCCGACCTGGCTGAAGTGACTTAGCACACACCTGAGATGTTGATAATGTTCTGCCTTTCATTACAGCAGCTATCTTGGTACTAAACCTCCTTTTCGAAATGATAATAATGTCTTTAGATCTGTCCTCTAAGCTTGCTCTTAATAGAGTCTATCCTGCTGAGTTGAAATGAACAGCTGGGGTGGGGGTGGGAATGGGGTGGTGTACCCTCACCCCTGCTACTCCCAACTTGACAGTTGGTTCTAAGTTTGAATGACTGCTCTTCGGAGACTGAATGTTTCCATCCTAATGTTTACATCAAAGGATGCTGGAAAGACAGCTTGAGGGTTCCCTCAGCACCAGATGAGAAGTGAGTCCTTCCCTTGACACAGTTGTATGTTTGACCTTGTCATTACCTACTGCCTGAGGATGGGGATAAAGTGTCTGTAAAAAATCCAGCCACTACCCCCAAGGAAAGACAAACACAAATAGCAGCAATATGAGGAAACAGCATTAAATTAATTAAACAAGGAAGCTATTTGGCTAAAGTGGCTCTAATGTTTGTGATCTTGTAAGCAAACCAAAATCAGTCTATACACACCTTGAAGTTAAGAAACGGAAAACTTTGTTGTTGTTTCTGGCTCAGTGGTAAAGAATCCACTGCTAATACAAGAGACATAGGTTTGATCCCTGGGTCAGAAAGGTCCTACTCCAGGTATGGAGTAGGAAATGGCAACCCACTGCAGTATTCTTGCCTGGGAAATAGACCTGGTGGGCTATAGTCCATGCAGTCACAGAAGAATCAGACACAACTTAGCCACTAAACAATAACACATGCCTTGAAGTTAAAAAAAGGAAACCTAAGGACAGCGAACCACAACCAACCAACTAAACATTAGGTTCAGTTCAGTCGCTCAGTCGTGTCCGACTCTTTGCGACCCCATGAATCGCAGCACGCCAGGCCTCCCTGTCCATCACCAACTCCCGGAGTTTACCCAAACTCATGGCCATCGAGTCGGTGATGCCATCCAGCCATCTCATCCTCTGTGGTCCCCTTCTCCTCCTACCACCAATCCCTCCCAGCATCAGAGTCTTTTCCAATGAGTCAACTCTTCACACGAGGTGGCCAAAGTATTGGAGTTTCAGCCTCATCAGTCCTTCCAATGAACACTCAGGACTGATCACCTTTAGGATGGACTGATTGGATCTCCTTGCAGTCCAAGGGACTCTCAAGAGTCTTCTCCAACACCACAGTTCAAAAGCATCAATTCTTTGGCACTCAGCTTTCTTCACAGTCCAACTCTCGCATCCCATACATGACCACTGGAGAAACCATAGCCTTGACTAGTCGGACCTTTGTTGGCAAAGTAATGTCTCTGCTTTTCAATATGCTATCTAGGTTGGTCATAACTTTCCTTCCAAGGAGTAAGCGTCTTTTAACTTCATGGCTGCAGTCACCATCTGCAGTGATTTTGGAGCCCAAAAAAATAAAGTCTGACACTGTTTCTACTGTTTCCCCATCTATTTCCCATGAAGTGATGGGACCAGATACCATGATCTTCGTTTTCTGAATGTTGAGCTTTAAGCCAGCTTTTTCACTCTCCACTTTCACTTTCATCAAGAGGCTTTTGAGTTCCTCTTCACTTTCTGCCATAAGGGTGGTGTCATCTGCATATCTGAGGTTATTGATATTTCTCCCGGCAATGTTGATTCCAGCTTATGCTTCTTCCAGCCCAGCGTTTCTCATGATGTACTCTGCATCTAAGTTAAATAAGCAGGGTGACAATATACAGTCTTGACGTACTCCTTTTCCTATTTGGAACCAGTCTATTGTTCTATGTCCAGTTCTAACTGTTGCTTCCTGACCTGCATATAGGTTTCTCAAGAGGCAGGTCAGGTGGTCTGGTATTCCCATCTCTTTCAGAATTTTCCACAGTTTATTGTGATCCACACAGTCAAAGGCTTTGGCATAGTCAATAAAGCAGAAATAGATGTTTTTTTGGAACTCTCTTGATTTTTCCATAATCCAGCGGATGTTGGCAGTTTGATCTCTAATTCCTCGGTTCCTCTGCCTTTTCTAAAACCAGCTTGAACATCCGGAAATTCAGGGTTCTCGTATTGCTGAAGCCTGGCTTGGAGAATTTTGAGCATTACTTTGCTAGTGTGTGAGATGAGTGCAATTTTGCGGTAGTTTGAGAATTCTTTGGCCTTGCCTTTCTTTGGGATTGGAATGAAAACTGACTGCTGCTGCTGCTGCTGCTAAGTCGCTTCAGTCGTGTCCGACTCTGTGCGACCCCACAGACGGCAGCCCACCAGGCTCCCCCATCCCTGGGATTCTCCAGGCAAGAACACTGGAGTGGGTTGCCATTTCCTTCTCCAATGCATGAAAGTGAAAAGTGAAAGTGAAGTCGCTCAGTCGTATCTGACCCTTCGCGACCCCATGGACTGTAGCCTACCAGGCTCCTCCAGCCATGGGATTTTCTAGACAAGAGTACTGGAGTGGTTTGCCATTGCCTTCTCCGAAAACTGACTAAGCTACAGCAAATAAATTAATTTCCTTCCTTTGCTTCCTTACCTTCTCTATATGTCTTTCCTGGTTCCTTCCACCAAGTTCTTCTAACCATTCCCAGTTTGGTGCTGCCTGATTGAATCAACTTTTGCATGTATTGCATGCCCCAGTTTATCATTTAATAACAGAAATAGCTCTATTTTGAAAACAAAGATGATCAGTGGGTTTGGGGAGAGTAAGCCAGGGAAAATTTTTTAGAGAACCAGAGCTTTGGAACCGTAGTCTCTAGTGTGTGTCTGGGGGTGGGATGTGGATGGGGAGAAGGCTGAAATTGCTGTGTCCAGGAGGAATAGGAAGGTATATGTCTAAGGGAATGAGGAAAAGCTACAAGGCAAGAGGGTGGTAGCAAGGTAAGGTGTGGTGGTGCCAGCTGCCAGAGGATAGGAAGGCAAAGGGCATGAGAAACCAAGAGAGCCTCATCTAATTGTGTAAGTGTTCAGGGAAGCACACTGATTGAAACTGCTCATCCTGGCCAGACACCATCATAACCATTTGCATGAGTTATTTTACAACAGGAGGTCCTGGTAAGGAACATGGAACTAATAAGCCACCACCAACCGGAAGAGTTCGGAAAAGGTCTAAAGGAGATACCATATATCCAACCACCTCCCAGAATCCTTCTCGCTGGCATCCATCTTGGCTGAACAAGGTGTGCACCACCAGGAAGGACTCTGAGTCAGAACGATTGACTAACGACAACCCAGAAACGAATCCCATCAGCATAAAACCTGAGACTGTGAGCCAAGTGGCAGAGTAGTTCTCCTGGGTTCCCTTACCCTACTGCTCTCCACCTGGGCGCCCGTTCCCAATAAAATCTCTTGCTTTGTCAGCACATTCGTCTCCTTGGATAATTCATTTCTGAGTGTTTCATTTCCAGTTTTGGGCCCTGGAAGGGATTTCCCCTTCCTGCAACATAAGGACTGTGGTCCAGGAGAGTCACAGATGCTGTGCATCCAGGGCGACTGTTTCGTCAGGACCATAATCTACACGCCACAATCTCTGCTTTGTTTACTTCCTGCTTCTGGGAGGCACCTGTTTATCGCACATGGGATCGTTCATGGGTCACCAGGATCATACATCTCTCGCTGTCTGCCATCTCAAAATCCATCACACTGGAAAATTTACGTGGTGTCATCAGATGAGTTAGTATGTGTTAAACTGATCATTCCCACTGGACTCAAAGCTGCAAGTGCTTTTAATGAGGCCCCGGATAAAGGAATACATTTTCTCAAAGTCCTTAAACAATTCTATTAAATCCTCTACACCAAATAAATGATTGAAATGGTGATTAGAGCTTGGAGCCTACCAAAAGATCTACAGGGAGGCAAATATTGATATGTTCTCATCTAGGGTTTGACCCACTGCCAGAGTTCATCCCACCACCTAAGCTGAGGGATAAGTGAAAAATCCTTTCCCTTTCAGTGGTTATTTCAACAAGAATTTCTATGCCCAATTAGCAATGGGTTTTGTGTATGAATTTTCTTTGCATTCTAACATTATGTAAATGAAAAACTCAACGAAGTGCAAATTAAGACTATTCTTAATTCTAGAAGGCTGCTCTTCTGTGATAATGACGCCATGGAATACTTCACCCACTGCCAAGCACGGTGTGTGGTTCCTGCTCCCCCATCTGCCTCATGCACCTCCCAGCAGAGGGGCACCCACTGTGTCCCCATTTTTTTCTGCTCACTAAAATCAGACGTGGCCCTCCACCCCTCTTCCTCCTCACAATCTAATCTCGCCAAGATCATTTCATCACATAAACGGAACAGGACTTAAAAAATATTCACAGCCTAAAAGTTGAGAGTTATGTTTTATTCGGTGAGAATTTTTAGGACTTCCGCCCTGGGAGACAGCATCTCAAATGATCATGAGAGAACCGCTGCCTAAAGGCAGGTAAGGGGAAGCAGGTTATATAGAAGCTTTGCAACAAAGGGCAGGTAGCCTGAACTCCAAAAGATTATTGTTATTAAAGAAGACCAGAGGGACTTCCCTGGTGGTCCAGTGGCTAAGACTCTGTGCTCCCAAAGCCAGGGGTCTGGGTTGGATCCCTGATCAGGGAACTAGATCCCACAGGCCACAACTAAGAGTTCAAAGGCTGCAACAAAGGCCCAACACAGCCAAATAAATTTTAAAAAAAGAAAAAGAAAACCAGACATATCAAGTTAAGGAATTTAGCACTTTTCTAGATATGGGAAGATGCAAGAATATGGGCTCTCTGAAATCATCCCTTTGATATGCACCTCAGCTAGATGGGGCCGGTTTCCTGTGTTTTCACATCCCATTTCTCAGGAGATCAACCTTTGAACAGCAGCAGAGGCCAGAGTTTGGACATCAAGGAGCCAGCTCACCTGGGTTTATTCCCCCGGTTTTCCCCTGACCTGCTGGATCATCTCAGACACCTTCTCAGACCCTGTCTTCATCTGTAAATGAACTGGCTACTTCTGCAATTGTAAAGAATTAAGTGAGATTGTACATGTCAACGGCACGTAAAACTTGTTCACTAAATGCTACCTATGGTTATTATGGAATATTCAAATGAGAGAATGTGGCTAAATCAGTTTGCCATTCTGCCAATGTCGTGGTTTTATTCAGGTTTGCCTGTGTTCCCCCTACCCAGTGACAAGTGGCCATATAAGCAAGACCCAAGTCTGGTTCAGTCACACACACAAGCATTTCTTAACAAACGGGCACAGAAGCATTCCTGCAGCCTGTTCCTGGAGACTCAGGACAGGTCCTCCTCTCACCCTCACCCCTTGCAGGAAAACATGGGCCCTAGGAAGATGTCTCACTGTTCTGGGGCCAAGGGTCTACTAAACTCCTGGTCAAATCCGGTAACAGAGTTTCCCATTAAGCACAGGGACAAGAGACGAGACGCATGGCACCTGGTGACACAGCTTTGAAGCAGGAACTGGCCTGCTGTTTGCCAGGTTCTCACAGCTTGTTCGCTCAAGCCCATCCCAGACAACCGTGCTTCTTAGGCAGCATCGAATTCACCTGTGAAAAATAATTCCTGGTGTTCCTTATGCTAATTCCTGCATCATTGGATTCAGATTGAGATCATGATGTTGCAAGATCTGGGTGGAGGGAGCCACCTCAGCAGCTTGGATTCTGGAACAAAGTGCTTCAAATGCAGACCCCACTTAGAGTGTCAATCCTGACTTCATCAATATGTGCAATTGTGCTCAGTTGTATCCGACTCTTTTGCGGCCCCATGGATTATAGCCTGCCAAGCTCCTCTGTCCAGGGGATTCTCCAGGCAAGAATATTAGAGTGTGTTTCCATTTCCTCCTCCAGGGGATCTTCCCAACCCAGGGACGGAACCTGAGTCTCCTGTGTCACCTGCATTGCAGATGGATTTTTTTATTGCTGACCCATCTGCGAGCCTTGGATTCTTGACTAGGACCCTTTAAATGTTAAGAGTATGCCCCAGGCAGGGATTAAAATTAATTTATACACTCATACTTGACTCTGTTTATATTAAAATAGTTAAAAGTCAACTAGAGATGAATAAACAAAAGCTTCCAACAGCAACAGAACAAGAGACAGACATAAACTATTGTGATTGATAATAAGAAACACATAATTTTGTCTTCAGCCTATTTCTAACACTGAGTTCCTAAACCCTTGTATCTAAGTGATAGGCTTAAGAAAGTTGTCTTTTGTTATTCCTAACAAGCCCCCTTCAACCACACCAGAGTTTATGTTAATGAGGTGACTTTTGGAAAGTCCCCTAAGGATGGGAGCTGGTTGCCCAGGGAACCAACCAAGATTAAAGGGCTGGAACTATCAATCCACCTCCCCACTCCTGACCTCTGGGGAGGGGACGGGCTCGAGGTTAAACGAACTGTGGACAGCCAATGATTTAATCAACCATGCCTATGCAATGAAGGCTCCAGGAAAAACCCAGAAGGATGGGGTTTGGGCAACGTCTAAGTTGGGGCATTCGTGGAGATATGGGTGTTCCCAGAGAAGACATATGTGCCCTTACCCCATGCATTGCCCTAAGCATCTCTTCCAACTGACTGTTCCTAAGGTTTATCCATTTGTAGTAAGCTGGTGATCTAGTAAGTAAAATGTTCTGAGTTCTATAAGCCAATTAGTTAATTTGATTAATTTATGGAGCAAAATTAATCAAACTTCAGGAGGAGATGGTGGGAACCTCCAATCTGTAGCCAGTTGGTCAGAAGCATGGGTAACAACTTGGATTTGGGATCTGAATCTGAAATGGAGGAGGGCAGTCTGAACGATGAACTGGGGGTTCTGATGCGATCTCCAGGTAGATAGTGTCAGGACTGAGTTAAATTGTAGGACACTCAGCTGGTGTCACAGAACTGCTCAGTGTTTGGAAAACTCACGTATCTGGCATCAGAAGTGAAGGATGGGACTTCCCTGATAGACCGGTGGTTAAGAATCTGTCTTGCAATTCTGGAGATGTGGGTTCGATCCCTGGCCCAGGAATTAGGATCCCACATGCCACGGGGCAACTGAGCTTGTGTGCTACAACTGCAGAGCCCTCGCACACCCTAGAGCCCATGCTCAGCAACAAGAGAAGCCACCGCAATGAAAAGCCTGCACGCTGCAGCAAAGAGTACCCCTGCTCCTGAAACTAGAAAGCCTGAGTGCGACAACGAAGACCCAGTTCAGTTAAAGTAAAATTAATTAATTATTATTTTTTAAAGTGAAGGAGTGTTGTAGCTGAGTGTAGAGTGTAAAGTAACACACACAAGGAGAATGTTTTTCCTTTAGAATCATGTCATGGATTCTCTTTCAGTGAGAATTGCTCATGTCTGCCATTTACTTCGGAGAAGGCAATGGCACCCACTAGAACTCTTGCCTGGAAAATCCCGGGGACGGAGGAGCCTGGTAGGCTGCAGTCCATGGGGTCGCGAAGAGTCAGATACGACTGAGCGACTTCACTTTCAGTTTTCACTTTCCTGCATTGGAAAAGGAAATGGCAATCCACTCCAGTGTTCTTGCCTGGAGAATCCCAGGGACGGGGGAGCCTGGTGGGCTGCCGTCTATGGGGTCGCACAGAGTTGGACACGACTGAAGCAACTTAGCAGCAGCAGCAGCCCTTTACTTATGAGTCTGCAAACAGGCTTCCCTGGTGGCTCAGATGGTAAAGAATCCATCTACAATGCAGGAGACCTGGGTTCGATCTGTGGGTTGGGAAGATCCTCTGGAGGAGGGCATGGCAACCCACTCCAGTATTCTTGTCTGGAGAATTCCATGGACAGAGGAGCCTGGTGGGCTATAGTCCATGGAGACGCAAAGAGTCAGACATGATTGAGGGACTAAGCACAGCACAGCCTGGACAGTGAGATAGTCAGTGTTGTTTGGGCAATGCCCTAGGACAATCATTTGCCCTCATCAGGAACTCATGCCTTTGGAGTAGTCAACTAGGTTCTCATCACAAAGTCCACACTCTGGAGGTAGCTATTACAAATGTTTTGTTTTTTCTAAATCTCAGTCAATACAAGTGATTCTTTTTTTACTAATTAGCATAACAAATGTTAAAAATTGATTTTCACTACTGGCTTGTTAATGAGCTTAATGAGTATTCAAACGGACATTGGGTAGTGAATTCAGAAGTATTGATGACATACAGCTCATCAAAAAGATTTCATAGACACACCCAGTCATTTTGTGAGCAGGTGCAAGAATATAACAAGTCCTGCAGCCTCAGAGCTGGCAGAATACTGTTCATGCTCTGTGTGCTTGGTCTGAGGATTCTGGTTGCCTGTTACCACTGTCTAATTAAGCACATTCAAATAAGGTGTGATGAGAATACATAAGAGCGATGACACAAGGTGTGTCCTTTTCCTTGTCGATGTGTGATAAATGCCTGTGTGTACAGCAGAACCTGCCATGAGATTTGCTGTCTTTAAAATCTGGCAGTGAGGTTACAGGGAGTGTGTTTGTTTGCTAAGGCTGCCATAACAAGATACTACAGACAAAGTGGCTGAAACAACAGAACTGTACTTTCTCACAGTTCTGGAGACTGGAAGCCCAAGCTCAAGGTATCAGCAGGGCGGGTTTCTTCTGAGGCCTCTCTCACTGGCTTCCACATGACTGTCCTCTTGCTGGGTCCTCCTATGATCATCCCTGTGTACACATCTGGAGTCTCTTCCTCTTCTTGTGAGGACACCAATCAGATCAGATTAGGGCTTACCCTAGAGGCCTCAATTGGGCTTCCCTTGTGGCCCAGCTGGTAAAAAATCCACCTGCAATGTGGGAGACCTGGGTTCTATCCCTGGGCTTGGAAAATCCCCTGGAGAAGGGAAAAGCTACCCACTCCAGTATTCTGGCCTGGAGAATTCCATGGACTGTATAGTCCATGGGGTCACAAAGAGTTGGACACAAGTGAGCAACTTTCACTTCACTATAGGCCACAATTAACCTAATCACCTCTTTAAAGACATTATCTTCAAATATAGCTATCTTCTAAGGTACTGAGGGTTAGATTTCAACATACAATGTGTGGGTGGACACAGTTCAGCCAGTAACAAGGAGTAGATAATCTGTACCTGCTCCAATTTGACAGCTACCATTATCCATCAAAAAGAACTAATGATTATGCATGACTAACCTGATTTAGGCCAGTTTTCACATGTGGCTCAAGAGTGGTCCTGTTGGGAAACTAGACCGAGGTTGAAGGTAGCAAGTCCAAGGTTCCGCAGTACATGAGTTGTGACAAAACTTTAGCTGCCTGTCACAGAGTTCCGAAATGATGGTGGTTCACACACAACTGAAGTGTATCTCTCTCTTGTAAACTGGTATTTCAGCCTCGCCCTGGGAAACTGCCAGGTGTTCGTGCTGCTTCTGTCTCATTGCTCTGCCGTCTCCTCCTTTGTCTGCATGGTCCAAGGGCACAAACCCAAAGTGCACACATGGCCAGAATAGTCACATGGTCATACCCATCTGCCAGGGATGCTGGGAGGTAGGGGTGCTGTTCTGAGCATCCCTGTGCCCACTTACAGATCAAGGGTTCAATTCCCAAGGGGAAAACAATACTGGGGAGCAACCAACAGTCACTGCTTAGAGTATAATGGAGGGAATGTGGCTGAGAACAAGCAGGCAAGCTCCAGTACTGGTGCTCTGGTTCTAAAAACATCAAATTATTTGCCTGAGCATGCCCTCCTTCCCCGCCTCTTTCCACCCAGGTTACCCTCTAGCTCCACCAGGACATCGTGGTCTTCCCCAAGGACCCAATAACTAAATGATTGATCAATGCCTGTGCCACAGGGCCCTCCCAGACCCCAATTCTCCCCAATGGCTTGTGCCTAGTCTGAGTGGTCCATGCCCTTGTTTTACTGATTTTTAAATGTTTCAAATAGAACTTCTGGGAACAATGTCTGGAAATCACAGTCCAGCTTAAAGGAGATCAGTCCTGAGTGTTCATTGGAAGGACTAATGTTGAAGCTGAAACTCCAATACTTTGGCCACCTGATGCGAAGAGCTGACTCATTGGAAAAGCCCCTAATGCTGGGAAAGTTTGAGGGCAGGAGGAAAAGGGGACAACAGAGGATGAGATGGTTGGATGGCATCACTGACTCAATGGACATGAGTTTGGGTAGACTCCGGGAGTTGGTGATGGACAGGGAGGCCTGGTGTGCTGCAGTTCATGGGGTTGCAAAGAGTCGGACACAACTGAGTGACTAAACTGAACTGAGGGATATTTAACCTAAAATAGAGGATATTTGGAAGGGGGAACAGCTCAGTCATCATCTTGAAACATTTTTAATAATACTCACTACCTTTAAGTTCTTTTATTATGTGCCAAGACCTGAACTGGGCTCAGTTCTTTACATGTTACTCTTTCAAATACTCAAAGTAATCCTGTATCATGGAAATTATTTTCATTTCACTGACAAAGGCACTGAAGAGCAGAGATTTTGAGTTACTTGCAGAAGACATATAACCAGAGTCAAGCTTCAAACCCTTGGGTGCCTGGATCCAAAGGAGAAGCTCTCTCCCCACAGTCATGCTGCCCTCTTTGTGGAAGAGGAAGTAGTAATACTCACATTACTTTATAGAGCAGAACAAGGCCATTACAGGAGAGTCAGGAAAGATAAGTTCAAATAAAGAATTCTGGTAGCTCAGACAGTAAAGAATTCACCTGCAATGCAGGAGACCCTGGTTTGATTCCTGGGTCAAGAAGATTCCCTGGAGAAGGGAAGGGCTACCTACTCCAGTATTCTTGCCTGGAGAATCCCATGGAGAGAGGAGACTTGCAGGCTATAGACCATGGAGTAGCAAAGAATTAGACACGACTGAGTGACTAACTTTCTAACGACAGAGTCATTAAAAAAATGAAATGTATTGGTGAGCTAATAATAGATTTTATATAGAAATGTAAAGGACCTAGAGTAATCAAAGCAATTTCATAAAAGAACAAATTCAAAGGGCTTATAATACATGATTTTGACACTTGCTATAAAGCTATTGTTGGAGAAGGCAATGGCACCCCACTCCAGTACTCTTGCCTGGAAAATCCTATGGATGGAGGAGCCTGGTGGGCTGCAGTCCATGGGGTCGCTAAGAGTTGGGCACAACTGAGCAACTTCACTTTCACTTTTCACTTTCATGCACTGGAGAAGGAAATGGGAACCCACTCTAGCGTTCTTGCCTGGAGAATCCCAGGGATGGGGGAGCCTGGTGGGCTGCCGTCTATGGGGTCGCACAGAATCGGACACAACTGAAGTGACTTAGCAGCAGCAGCAGCATAAAGCTATAGTAATTAAGAAAGTATGGTATTGGCATAGATAGATGAACAGATAGATGGGAAAAAATAGAATCTAGAAACAGAATCACACACAGAGTCAAATGATTTCTGACAAAGGCAATTCAGTAGAGGAAAAATCATTTTTAAATGGTACTTGAATAATTTAATATTTATATAAGCTCAGTGATCCTCGGAGAAGGCAATGGCAACCCACTCCAGTACTCTTGCCTGGAAAATCTCATGGGTGGAGGAGCCTGGTAGGCTGCAGTCCATGGGGTTGCTAAGAGTCAGGTACGACTGAGCAACTTCGTTTTCACTTTTCACTTTCATGCATTGGAGAAGGAAATGGCAACCCACTCTAGTGTTCTTGCCTGGAGAATCCCAGGGACGGGGGAGCCTGGTGGGCTGCTATCTATGGGATCGCACAAAGTCGGACACGACTGAAGTGACTTAGCAGCAACAGCAGCAATGATCCTCAACCTCCATTTCACACCATATACAAAAATTCATTTGAGATGGATCATAAACCTAAATGTAAAAACTAACCTATAAACCTTCTAGAATAAAATATGGGAGAATATACATGCAAAGACTGAGGTGGAAAAAGATTTCCTAGGCCACATAAAAATATAACAAGAAAAGAAAAAAATTATAACTTCCCTGGAGGTCCAGTGATCAAGACTGAGCTTCCAATGCAGGGGTGCAATCTGATCCCTGATCAGGGAACTAAGATTCCATGTGCCCTGTGGTGGGTCCATAAAGAAAACAAAAAATAGATTCAATGTACTTTATTAAAATTAAAATGTCTAATTATCAAAAAGCATTGTTAATAAAATCAACAGGCAATCCCCAGACTGGGAGAAATATGTGTTTCTGACAAAGGACTCATAAACAGAATATGCAAGAACTCCTAAAAGTATACAATAAAAAGACAAAGAATATTTTTTAATGGGCAAAGAACACGGACATGTTTCACAAAAGAGAATATGTGTGTAGCCAATAAACACATAAAAAAGACGCTCAGTATCCTTGATCAATAGGGAAATGCAAATTAAAACCACAGCAGGATACTACTACAAACCCACTGAAAGGGTTAAATTTTTAAAATTGTAACAATACCAAATATTAGAGAGGCTATGGAGCAACTGGATCTCTTGTACATTGATGGTGAAAAGATAAAATGGTACAGCCACTTTGGAAAACTGGCATTTTCTTATAAATATTCAATTCTCTTGTGATCCAGGAATTTCAAAAGAAATTAAAGCATATGCCTACTAAAAATTGTATAAGAATGTTAATTGTGGCTTTATTTCTGATAGCCGGACCTTGGAAACAATGTAAGTTCATCAACAGGAGAGTGAATAGACAAAATGAGATATATTTGTACAGTGGGATCAGTTCAGTTCAGTCCAGCTCAGTTGTTCAGTCGTGTCCAACTCTTTGCAACCCCATGGACTACAGCGCACTAGGCCTCCCTGTCCATCACCAGCTCAGAACTTTCTCAAACTCATGTCCATTGAGTCAGTGATGCCATCCAAGCATTTCATCCTCTGTCATTCCCTTCTCCTCCTGCCTTCAACCTTTCCCAGCATCAGGGTCTTTTTAAATGAGTCAGCTCTACTCATCAGGTGGCCAAAATATTGGAGTTTCAGCTGCAGCATCAGTCCTTCCAATGAATATTCAGGACTGATTTCCTTCAGAATGGGTTGGTTGGATCTCCTTGCAGTCCAAGAGACTCTCTTGAACTTCTCCAACACCACAATTCAAAAGCATTAATTCTTTGATGCTCAGCTTTCTTTATAGTCCAACTCTCACATCCATACATGGCTACTGGAAAAACCATAGCTTTGACTAGACTGACCTTTGTTGGCAAAGTAATGTCTCTGCTTTTTAATATGTTGTCTAGGTTGGTCATAACTTTTCTTCCAAGGAGCAAGTGTCTTTCAATTTCATCACTGCAGTCACCATTTGCAGTGATTTTTGAGCCCCCAAAAATAAAGTCTCTCAGTGTTTCCCCATCTATTTGCCATGAAGTGATGGGACCAAACGTCATGATCTTAGTTTTCTGAATGTTGGGTTTTAAGCCAACTTTTACTCTCCTCTTTCACTTTCATCAAAAGGCTCTTTAGTTCTTCTTTGCTTTCTGCCATAAGGGTGGTGTCATCTGCATATCTGCGGTTATTGATATTTCTCCTGGCAATCTTGATTCCAGATTGTGCTTCATCTGACCCAGCATTTCTCATGATGTACTCTGCATATGTTAAACAAGCAGGGTGACAATATAAAGCTTTGACTCACTGCTTTCCCGATTTGGAACCAATATGTTGTTCCATGTCCAGTTCTGTTTCTTCTTGACCTACATACAGATTTCTCAAGAGGCAGGTCAGGTGGTCTGGTATTCCCATCTCTTGAAGAATTTTCCACAGTTTCATGTGATCCACACAGTCAAAGGCTTTGGCAGAGTCAATAAAACAGAAGTAGATTTTTTTTTTTTTTAACTCTCTTGCTTTTTCAATGATCCAACAGATGTTGGCAATTTGATCTCTGGTTCCTCTGCCTTTTCTAAATCCAACTTGAACATCTGGAAGTTCATGGTTCACATACTGTTGAAGCCTGGCTTGGAGAATTTTGAGCATTACCTTACTAGCGTGTGAGATGAGTGCAATTGTGTGGTAGTTGGAGCATTCTTTGGCATTGCCTTTCTTTGGGGTTGGAATGAAAACTGACCTTTTCCAGTCCTGTGGCCACTGCTGTATTTTCCAAATTTGCTGGCATATTGAGTGCAGCGCTTTCACAGCATCATCTTTTAGGATTTGAAATAAAAACTGGAATTCCATCACATCTGCTAGCTTTGTTTGTAGTGATGCTTCCTAATGCCTACTTGACTTCACATTCCAGGATGTCTGGCTCTAGGTGAGTGATCACACCATCGTGATTATCTGGGTTGTGAAGATCTTTTTTGTATAGTTCTTCTGTGTATTCTTGCCACCTCTTTTTAATATCTTCTGCTTCTGTTAGGTTCATACCATTTCTGTCCTTTATTGTGGCCATCTTTGCATCAAAAGTTCCCTTGGTATCTCTAATTTTCTTGAAGAGATCTCTAGTCTTTCCCATTCCATTATTTTCATCTATTTCTTTGCATTGATCACTGAGAAAGGCTTTCTTATCTCTCCTTTCTATTCTTTGAAACTGTGCATTCAATTGGGTATTTCTTTCCTTTTCTCCTTTGCCTTTCACATCTTTTCTTTGCTCAGCTATTTGTAAGGCCTCCTCAGACAACCATTTTGCCTTTTTGCATTTCTTTTTCTTGGGGAGGGTCTTGATCACTGCCTCCTGTACAGTGCCACAAACCTCCATCCATAGTTCTTCAGGCACTCTGTCTATCAGATCTAATCCCTTGAATCTATTTGTCATTTCCACTGTAAAATCATAAGGGATTTGATTAAGGTCATACCTGAATGGTCTAGTGGCTTTCCCTATTTTCTTCAATTTAAGTCTGAATTTGGCAATAAGGAGTTCATGATCTGAACCACCGTCAGCTCCTGGTCTTGTTTTTGCTGACTGTATAGAGCTTCTCTACTTTTGGATGCAAAGAATATAATCAATCTGATTTTGGCATTGACCATCTGGTGATGTCCATGTGTAGAGTCTTCTCTGTGTTGTTGGAAAAGGGTGTTTGATATGACCAGTGTATTCTCTTGGAAAAGCTCTGTTAGCTTTTGACCTACTTTATTTTGTACTCCAAGGTCAAATTTGTCTGTTATTACGGGTATTTCTTGACTTCCTACCCTTGCATTCCAGTCCCCTATAATGAAAAGGACACCTTTTTTGGGTGTTAGTTCTAGAAGGTCTTGTAGGTCTTCATAGATCCATCCAGCTTCAGCTTCTTCAGCATTATTGGTTGGGGCATAGACTTGGATTACTGTGATATTGAATGGTTTACCTTAGAAACGAACAGAGATCATTCTGTCAGTTTTGAGATTGCATCCAAGTACTGCATTTTGGACTCGTTTGTTGACTATGATGGCCACTCCATTTATTCTAAGGGATTCTTGCCCACAGTAGTAAATATAATGATCATCTGAGTTAAATTCACCCATTCCAGTCCATTTTAGTTGGCTGATTCCTCAAATGTCAATGTTCACTCTTGCCATCTCCTGTTTGACCACTTCCAATTTGCCTTGATTCATGGACCTAACATTCCAGGTTCCTATACAATACTGCACTTTATAGCATAGACTTTACTTCCATCACCAGTTACATCCACAACTGGGTGCTGTTTTTGCTTTGGTTCTATCTCTTCTTTCTTTCTGGAGTTATTTCTCCACTGATCTCCAGTAGCATATTGGGCACCTACCAACCTGGGGAGTTCATCTTTCAGTGTCCTATCTTTTTGCCTTTTCATACTGTTCATGGGGTTCTCAAGGCAAGAATACTCAAGTGGTTTGCCATTCCCTTTTCCAGTGGACCACATTCTGTCAGAACTCTCCACCATGACCCATCCATCTTTGGTGGTACAGTGGGATGTTGTCCATAAATTAAAAGGAATAAATTAGTAATACATACAGTAATAGCAACATAGATGAATATAAAAAATATTACATTATGAAAAAAAACCAGACATGAAAGAGTACATACACTGAATGACTCATTTATGTAATGCCCAGAAACAGGCAAAACTGCTCTGTGCAAAGAGAAATCAGAATTATGGTTATTGGACATCTCTGGTGGTCCAGTATTTAAGGCTCCACACTTCCACTGCAGGGGCCCAGGTTCGATCCGTGGTTGGGGAACTAAAATCCTGCATGCTGTGCAGCATGGCCAAAAAATAATAAATAAATAAAAGGTTTAAAAAAGAAAGAGATAATTGTGGTTACTTCTGGGAGGGTGGAGGGAGGGTGGTTAACCAGAAAGAATCATGGGGAAATTTTCTGTGTGATAGCAATCTTCTGTATTTTTATTAAGCCATTGGATGCACAGGTATATTTGTCAAAACTCATCAAATTGTACACTTGAGGTCTGTGCACCTTACTTCATGTAATTATATTTTAATTTAAAATGAATTTAAATAAATAAAAGGAGAAAATGAGTTGCATCTCCCAGTATTTTGCTCCTTGGCATTCGAAGTATTCAGGCTAAACTACATGTTGTTGAAGGTACTGTGGATGGTTGAGACTAAGTCATTTAATAAAAAGTAAACTCAGATTTAGGTCATACCTGAATGGTCTAGTGGTTTTCTCTACTTTCTTCAATTTAAGTCTGAATTTGGCAATAAGGAGTTCATGATCTGAGCCACAGTCAGCTCCTGGTTTTGTTTTTGTTGACTGTATAGAGCTTCTCCATCTTTGGCTGCAAAGAATATAATCAATCTGATTTCGGTGTTGAATCTGGTGATGTCCATGCATAGAGTCTTCTCTTGTGTTGTTGGAAGAGGGTGTTTGCTATGACCAGTGCATTTTCTTGGCAAAACTCTATTAGTCTTTGCCCTGCTTCATTCCGTATTCCAAGGCCAAATTTGCCTGTTACTCCAGGTGTTTCTTGACATCCTACTTTTGCATTCCAGTTCCCTACAATGAAAAGGACATCTTTTTTGAGTATTGGTTCTAAAAGATCTTGTAGGTCTTCATATAACCGTTCAACTTCAGTTCAACTGGAAAAGGTCAGTTTTCATTCCAATCCCAAAGAAAAGCAATGCCAAAGAATGCTCAAACTACCACACAATTGCACTCATTTCACACGCTAGTAAAGTAATGCTCAAAATTCTCCAAGCCAGGCTTCAGCAATACATGAACCATGAACTTCCAGATGTTCAACCTGGTTTTAGAAAAGACAGAGGAACCAGAGATCAAATTGCAAACATCCGCTGGATCATGGAAAAAACAAGAGAGTTCCAGAAAAACATCTATTTCTGCTTTATTGACTATGCCAAAGCCTTTGACTGTGTGGATCACAAGAAACTGTGGAAAATTCTTCAAGAGATGGGAATACCAGACCACCTGACCTGCCTCTTGAGAAATCTGTATGCAGGTCAGGAAGCAACAGTTAGAACTGGACATGGAACAACAGACTGGTTCCAAATAGGAAAAGGAGTACGTCAAGGCTGTATATTGTCACCCTGCTTATTTAACTTATATGCAGAGTACATCATGAGAAATGCTGGGCTGGAAGAAACACAAGCTGGAATCAAGATTGCCGGGAGAAATATCAATAACCTCAGATATGCAGATGACACCACCCTTATGGCAGAAAGTGAAGAGGAACTCAAAAGCCTCTTGATGAAAGTGAAAGTGGAGAGTGAAAAAGTTGGCTTAAAGCTCAACATTCAGAAAACGAAGATCATGGCATCCGGTCCCATCACTTCATGGGAAATAGATAGCGAAACAGTGGAAACAGTGTCAGACTTTATTTTTTTGGGCTCCAAAATCACTGCAGATGGTGACTGCAGCCATGAAGTTAAAAGACGCTTACTCCTTGGAAGGAAAGTTATGACCAACCTAGATAGCATATTGAAAAGCAGAGACATTACTTTGCCAACAAAGGTTCGTCTAGTCAAGGCTATGGTTTTTCCAGTGGTCATGTATGGATGTGAGAGTTGGACTGTCAAGAAGGCTGAGAGCCAAAGAATTGATGCTTTTGAACTGTGGTGTTGGAGAAGACTCTTGAGAGTCCCTTGGACTGCAAGGAGATCCAACCAGTCCATCCTAAAGGAGATCAGCCCTGGGATTTCTTTGGAAGGAATGATGCTAAAGCTGAAACTCCAGTACTTTGGCCACCTCATGCGAAGAGTTGACTCATTGGAAAAGACTCTGATGCTGGGTGAGATTGGGGGCAGGAGGAGAAGGGGACGACAGAGGATGAGATGGCTGGATGGCATCACTGACTCGATGGACGTGAGTCTGGGTGAACTCCGGGAGTTGGTGATGGACAGGGAGGCCTGGCGTGCTGCGATTCATGGGGTCGCAAACAGTCGGACACGACTGAGAGAATGAACTGAATTGAACTGAAACTCAGATTTTCAAAACCTTGGTATACATGATACCATTCTAATCATATATTTTGTAAAAAGCAGTACCTGTGTTCATCTTCTCTTTTCAAGTACTCAACATAGATAAGGAAATTTATGTTGCTAAAAATTTCAAGGTGTTTTAAAATGTTTTTGTTTCTTTTTATTTTCTGGAAGTCTCCCCTTATCTGGCCTTATCTTTACTCCCCTCCTAACAGCCAAACCCTTAGCCATTCTGTGTTCCTATCTTAGAACCTGTGCTGTTTGCACATTTCCTTTGTTAAACGTCCTCCCCACCCCCATTTCTCATCAACTTCTTCCTCTCCTTGAAGAGTTCATGCAGAAGTCACCACACCAGCAAGATCTCCCAGTAAACACCCCTCACTCCCCATAGTTTGAGTTCTGTGCTTATTCTAGGTTTATCTGTAATGTTGCCTTTACTTCAGGTTAAATGATGCCAAGGTTTCTCCCGGCTCAAAAATGTTAGCTCTTTGAACAACTGGTTCTAGACTCGAAAGAAGAAAAACAGTCAAGTCACCAACAGTAGCATCTTCATGAGGTTCCACATGAGGAAGACAAATGAAAAAAAGAGAACCTGGGGACACTTTTCTATGGGAACCACAGCACCTACATTTAGATTGGAAACTACGGTCTCCACTGACTGATAAGAGCAGGCTGAGACTGTCAGACTCATGTAGAGATGGATACCTGAGGCTTTGGGGGTCTGATATGAAAGAACTCATATCAGGAGAGTGGGTCTGCATGAGTGTCCTGTGTGTGGGGGTTTGAGAAAAAAGGATTAACACAACTCAAGACTAAATGCTGCTGCTGCTGCTAAGTCACTTCAGTCGTGTTCGACTCTGTGCGACCCCATAGACGGCAGCCCACCAGGCTACCCCATCCCTGGGATTCTCCAGGCAAGAACACTGGATTAGGTTGCCATTTCCTTCTCCAATGCATGAAAGTGAAAAGTGAAAGTGAAGTCGCTTAGTCGTGTCAGACCCTCAGCGACCCCATGGACTACAGCCTACCAGGCTCCTCCATACATGGGATTTTCCAGGCAAGAGTACAGATACTCCAAATATTGGAGTATTGCAGTACTCCAATATTTATGGAGTACTTTCTCTAGTGCCAGATTCTATGCTAAACACTTTGAATCCATGAATCTTATTTAATCCTCATTATAACTCTTTGCAGAGAGATTAAGTAGTGTGCCCAAGACTTCAGAGCTTGGAAGTGACAGAACTGGGTCTCGTTTCTTAGTCTGTTTGACTCTAGAGTCCATACTGTCAATCACCAGGCTCCTCTGTTTCCTAGGAAAAGAACTGCCAAAATCATTTTGCCCTGTCTCTTGGTTTCAGGTACCTCAAGCAGCCCAAACAGACAATCCCTTTCCCATTATTTTTAGGTTATCTGGGAAGGGGAGTCTGCAGCATTCCTTAATAACCTGTTCCAGCATCTCTCACATCTCCAGCCAGGGAGCCCTTTTTTGTATGTAATTGGAATCTCTACTCTTATTGCATGATTAGAAGATAAGTTTAAATTATAATTTCAACAGAAGCAGGAGGATGCAGAAACTGCTACAGTAAGAACTTTAAATAGTCTTTATCTGTTCTATTCATCTGAGTTTTGTCAGATTTCTATAGCAGGGTAGCCTGGAGTCATATAAAAGAAGACTGATGAGGGGACAAGGTAAGACAAGAAGCAAATATTCATTAAAGAGATGGAGAAATGGATTTATTCTCATTAAGGTGGAATGAGACCTTACATAGACCATAGAGTCAACTGTACTATGAAACTATGGTCTAGCCAAGGGAAACGCAGGAAGTAAGCTAGTAGGCATGGGAACCAGGAGCAGAAAACCATAGCAATGTTATGCTGGTACTCTGCAATAGTCATCCACCTTGGTCACTTGGTCTAAAGAAGCAAAAATTACGTCAAACACATTCAGCACCTACAAGGAACTCATTTCTCCATGTTTTCCTCTTCCTTCTCTTGAGCACACGTGACTGTATTATGGAGAAATCTTTGCTCTCAAAAATAGTGCTGTGAATACCCAGAATTCTGGGTCTTTCTTACTCAAGAGCTTAACCTCAAACCTCAGAATTGAAACCTAAAATGTCTCAGGCCACTGAGTTGGAGAGTGAGAGGTGTTAAAGCTACAACATCAAAGTTAGTAAGGGGCAGAGCGCATATTGAGAACAACATCACTCATTTAGCAACAGATAGCTGGTTCATTTCTCTTTATTCTTTTCCCATTTTCTTCAACTCAGTGCGGGAAATGAGACTCAGGACAAGTAGAGTTGACCTTTGGATGACACTGTGGTCCAGGGGACCCACCCACTGAGGGACTGAACATCCTCCTATAACTCATAGTCAGCTCTCCATACCACAGGTCCTCTGTAGCCCATGTTTCGCATCTGCTGACTCAACCAATGGCATTGATATTTGCTATTGAGAAAAAGTTGCCTTTAAGTGAACCCATGCCATCCAAACCCATGTTGTTCCAGCCAGAGTCCACTGCACATTTTTATAGAGACCAGAGCTGAGAGGAAGAACCAGTGCCTCAAGTACTATCCAGAAAGCAAAGCTCAGCCAAACATGACAGTGAGACATCCTGGTGGGGATGAGCCATAGAGATCAGGTATCATTAAAGGAAAAAAGGATGGACTATTCATGTGTAATACTTGCCTTGAGTGGTTTCTAAGTAAGGATCAAGAAAGGAAGCTGAACTGGGCTAACGTGTTGACACTTTCCCTCCCCCGACAGCTTGAATAAACACACCACCTCCAGCATCTCTTCTGGTTGCTGGTGCAGCAGAAGAGATGTACTTTGTACAAGTCTGGGAACAGAAGCCAGGTTTCCTGACTGTTGCTTAAGTCTGTAACTTTTCCAAACTTACCTCAGGGCAGATATCTGTTGAGCAGATGGGATTGTGAAATTTCCCGAGGAAGCCTTTGGCAAGAACAACAAACGGGACCACCCCAGAGGTCAGAACAAAGTGTAAATACTGAGCTGGCACTGGCCCTCATTGGAGGGACCTTCAGCAACTGGCACCTTGCTGTGCCAGGTGGTTAGGAAGCGCATAAAGGGGACCAAAGCCAGGGGCTGGTCTAACTTGGGTCAGAGGCCTTTTTGAATTTAAGTGATGGAGAGAGGGATTGAGAGAGGATTACAGTAGTCAGACTGACCAATTACTTAGGCTGGTGCAGGGATCCATACTCAATAGAGATTCTCTAGATCTAGGAGCTGGTTCTTAATGTGGCATGCTCAGAAATTCAGTTTTACCAAAGCATAAGCACTGATTTGGCCCATTTCTATTTCCCGGATATGGTCCGTTGACCTCTAGCATGGTATCCGTTCCTGCTTAGCCTGCTCTGTGCTCCAGAGGCTGGCAGTATGGTCCACATCAACAGAATCCCTCGCCCCCATTGTCTTTGGCCAATCAGAAGCACTGGCAGTAGATCACCGTGTAAACAGACAGAGGTGATCAGCATGAAATGGAGCAGGACTCTATGGTCCAGGTCCTGTGCCACATCCTGTGCCTGCCTTTTGTGTGTGGAAAAAATTTAGCTAAAGAATAAATTTAATCAGAGCAGTGAGAAATCAGAGAAGATGTGAGAAATCAGAGAAAATGCAGAAACAAAGGAAAACAGTCAGAGGAGACTAAATAATAATAATGTTGCCATTAAGCATAGTCAAGGACCTTTAGTTCCTATCTATCCCATAGATAATATTCTGAGCCATATCCTGTGACCTGTCTTATAGATACTGAAACCCCTGGCAGGTGAAAAAGTTAACCACATTATGGCCAGACTGTTGCTGTGATGTCAGCTGCCACAATTCTGAGAATTGAGCTCAAAGAAATGGAAACAAACCAACCCTGGAACTGAAGATTAACTGTACCTAAAACAATCAGGATGATGCTAGTCAGACCTCCCATGACCAATTTCAAGATGCCTGTCAGAGCTGACTGTACTGTTTCTGTATACAGCGCCCACCCCCCGCCCCCATCTATAAAAGTTGTTGCCCACTGATTGTCCGTCGTGGGACTTGGCCTTTGGACAGACATTTAGCGTCCCCCCTCCAGTTGCTGGTATCAGAAATAAACCAAACCTTTCTTTCCACCAACCCAGCCTGTTTATTGGTTTTTGAGCATCAAGCAGCTGGAAACCACTCTTTCGGTAACAAGCATAATTACTCTCTCAATTTCCTGCCTTCCAGGTCGCTGTGGATTAGCCTTGTACCAGGTCCTGTCAGGCAGCTCTCTTCCATACAAGCCTAAGGGATGAGAGAGTTTCCCCACAGTTATTAGCCCTGAATTCTGTATTATTCCTTGCAAATGTTCCATACTTTGTAAATCATAGCTTTATTAAACTCTCTTTAAAGGATAGAATTGCATGTGTTGTCTCAGAACACGTCTAATGTTCAATCAACCTGATTTTTAATGAAGAGCTGTCAAACTAACAGCATGGAAATGAAGATCAGAGTAACTGTCCCCAAGGCAAGTTTATATACTGACTACTATCTTATCCTCTAACCTTATGAGTTTCTTGTGTTGCAAAGAGAACTTTGAAAAGTTCTTCATTCAAACTGCCTCCAGTTTGAATAAGTTGCTTTTAGATGCAGGCTTCCCGGAAGGCTCAGTGGTAAAGAATGCACCTACAATGCAGGAGATACAGGTTCGATGCCTGGGTCAGGAAGATCCTCGGGAGGAGGAAATGGCAATCCTCTCCGGTATTCTTGCCTAAAAAATCCCATGGACAGAGGAGCTGGGTGGGCTACAGTTCAAAGTGTTGCAAAGAGTCAGCCACGATGAAGCGACTGAGCACCCAGGCATTCAGATGGGTGGTAGTACTTGGTAATAGTGTTAAATATGTGTTTTATTTAAATATCGGAGAAGGCAATGGCACCCCACTCCAGTACTCTTGCCTGGCAAATCCCATGGATGGAGGAGCCTGGTAGGCTGCAGTCCATGGGGTCGCTAAGAGTCGGAGACGACTGAGTGACTTCATTTTCACTTTTCACTTTCCATTTCCATTTTCATTGGAAAAGAAAATGGCAACCCACACCAACGTTCTTGCCTGAAGAATCCCGGGGACGGGGAAGCCGGGTGCTGCCGTCTATGGGGTCACACAGAGTTGGACATGACTCAAGTGACTTAGCAGCAGCAGCATTAAATATGCTTGCTTTTTAAACTCAAGTACATGAGCCTATAAGCTAAGATTGTATAAAAACAGTAAAATATTAAGAGTAACTGAGTATTGATAGGCATAGTACAGTAATTTAGAACACAAGCTTTAAAGTTAGATATTCAAATCTTCTACCTATTAGCTGTGTACCTTTTGAAATGTTACTTAACCTCTCTGTCCCTTTTTTTCTAATCTATAAAATAGTCTTAAAAATTATACCTATGTCTTATGACTGTGGTAAAGGTTAAATGAAATAATATAAGGTATGAGTACAGTAAGCACTCGAAAATGCTATCGATCATAATTATTACCATTAGTAAAATGTTAAAATAATGACGTGCCAACCATAAAGTAAATGATCTCATCAGGCTGTTTTGAATGTTAAATGAGTGGCTATTTTTAAAGTGCTTAGAACAGTACCTGGCACATAGCTCAGAGCTCTGTGGTGTTAATTAATATATAAATACGATTTAAGTACAAATACTAAGTATAATTTGATCTCTTTCTCTTTGCCTTTTAATTATTCTCAGTCTCTTCTCAAACTACTTTTGGTTTTCCCTCCACATTTAAATAGAAAACAACCTTTTAACTTTACTCTGAAATTTTTCTTGGCGTCAAAAACCTTCCTGAACTTACGTATGGTTGTTTCAATTTTCGAATTTTTTTTTTTTTTGGCCATGCCATAAAGTCTGTGGTATCTCAGTTCTCTAACCAGGGATTGAACCCAGGAGACATCAGTGAAAGCCCAGTATTCTAACCAATACGCCACCGCAGAACTCCCCAAGTTCTGATTTTTAAGCATCTGTGATTTTAAGCCAGTTTTCTTGAGTATTTTATTCCTCACAGCCCTGAAGAAGCTTTTAGATAATCTTTTTGCCACCGTGGTAGAGAACCTGACTTTCCCCCCCAGGCCAGCCTCTCAGCTTTACCCTCTTGAGAAACAGAACTTGTGGTCTGGAAGGAGTGGCCTGGGCCCAGAGCTGTTTAACATCTGCTTATTCTGGGATTTTGGTACATTAAATTAAGATGTAACACAGGATAGTAAAGCGATAAAGGCTTTCTTAGTAAAACGAGGCCAGGATTATCACTCCCACGGTGTCAGATTTATTCTAATAGGGGAATATCCATTTCTTTGGTAGACCAGATAAAGGTTTTTATCCTGCATCAGTTCTTGAATTCTTGATGTGTGTTTGGTTACAGGTGCCCCCTGAGGAAGGCACCCACAGCCTAGTGTGGAATATTACTGTCCTGCTCCCACCCCTCACCCTTAGGTCTGATGCATGCTAAGCTGCCTGCTTTCCTGGGGAAGCCAGGGAACCCTATGTCCAGAACCTTCCCTCCTTGCTACAGAGAAGTCCTGCTGAGGGTACCAGTAAAACCATCCAGAACTGCAAAGACTGAGGATGTGGAATTTACTATACACAAGAAAAAGGCTTAGAGGAGTTGAAATTTAACTATTCATACTTTTCTTGGGAAGGTAGTGGATTCCAGGAGAAAAGGGGGATTGAACGGGGAAGGGAGAGGAGAAAAGTGTCAAAGGGGCAATTTGTCTATCTGTTCTCCTGTTGATGGACATTTGCATTGTTTCCAAGGTCTGGCTATGAGAAACAAAGCCACAATTAACATTCTTATACAGTTTTTTTTAGTAGATATAAGTTTTCATTTCTTTTGGAATTCCTGGATCACAAAACAGGTGAATACTGATAAGAAAATGCCACTTCTGAGTTCTGTACGCAGAAAAAGAGTTTGCTTGCTAGATTATCAGTTGATTACAAAGGATGTTAAAGGGTACAAATAAACAGCCAGATGAAGAGATATCTATAATAACGTTTGGAAGGGGACTGAGCACAGAAGCTTTGTGCCCAGGAAGTTTAGGGTACATCACCCTCCGGGCATACAGATGAGTACTTCCTCAATCCAGAAACTCTCCAAACCCCATTCTTTCAGGGTTTTATGGAGGCTTTGTTCAGTTCAGTTCAGTCAGTCGTGTCCGACTCTTTGTGACCCCATGAATTGCAGCACGCCAGGCCTCCCTGTCCATCACCAACTCCTAGAGTTCACTCAAACTCACGTCCATCGAGTCGGTGATGCCATCCAGCCATCTCATCCTTTGTGGTCCCCTTCTCCTCCTGCCCCCAATCCCTCCCAGCATCAGAGTCTTTTCCAATGAGTCAACTCTTCCCATGAGGTGGCTAAAGTATTGGAATTTCAGTTTTAGTATCAGTCCTTCCAAAGAACACCCAGGACTGATCTCCTTTAGAATGGACTGGTTGGATCTCCTTACAGTCCAAGGGACTCTCAAGAGTCTTCTCCAACACCACAGTTCAAAAGCATCAATTCTTCAGCACTCAGCTTTCTTCACAGTCCAACTCACATCCATACATGACCACAGGAAAAACCATAGCCTTGACTAGATGGACCTTTGTTGGCAAAGTAATGTCTCTGCTTTTGAATATGCTATCTAGGTTGGTCATAACTTTCCTTCCAAGGAGTAAGTGTCTTTTAATTTCATGGCTGCAGTCACCATCTGCAGTGATTTTGGAGCCCCCCAAAATAAAGTCTGACACTGTTTCCACTGTTTCCCCATCTATTTGCCATGAAGTGATGGGACCAGATGCCATGATCTTAGTTTTCTGAATGTTGAGCTTTTAGCCAACTCTTTCACTCTTCTCTTTCACTTTCATCAAGAGGCTTTTTAGTTCCTCTTCACTTTCTGCCATATGGGTGGTATCATCTGCATATCTGAGGTTATTGTCATTACATAAGATTAATTAATTAAATCATTAGTTGTTGGTGATTAATTCACTCTCTATTCACTCTCCCCTCCCCAGAGGTGGCAGGGGTGGGGGGCAGGGATTGGGGCTAAAAGTTCCAACCATCTAATCACATGGTTGGTTCCCTTGGCATTGAACCCCTACCCTTAGAGGCTTTCCAAAATCACCTCATTAACATAAACTTAGGCACAGTTGAAAGGAGCTTGTTATGAATGACAAAATACACCTTAATCTCTCCTATCATTTAGGAAATTCCAGAGATTTTAGGAGCTCTGTGCTAGAAAAGGAAATGAAAATCAAATATATCTTACTGCAAATTGTTATGTGCTTAGTTGCTCAGTCGTGTCCAATTCTTTGTGACCCCATGGACTGTAGCCCGCCAGGTTCTTCTGTCCATGGGGATTCTCTAGGCAAGAATATTGGAATGGGTTGCCATGCCGTCCTCCAGGGAAACTTCCCAACCCAGGGATGGAACCCAGGTCTCCCAAATTGCAGGCGGATTCTTTACCATCTGAACGACCAGGGAAGCCCATGAATACTGGAGCAGGCAGCCTATCCCTTCTCCAGGAGATCTTCCTGACCCAGGAATTAAATCGAGGTCTCCTGCACTGCAGGTGGATTCTTTACCAGCTGAGCTACCAGAGAACCTGATATAAATTGCTATACTACACTTCTATAACCAAGAAATCCAAAAGCTGATCTAAGTTCAGGTCCAGTTGGACCCAGGGTTTCAAATAACAACATAAGGACTATGGTTTTCACCACCCCTTAGTTCTACAGGCATCTAGTTTTGTTGTTGTTTTAATTGCTCAGTCATGTCTGACTCTTTTGTGACCCCACGGACTGTAGCCTGTCAGCTCCTCTGTCTATGAGATTTCCCAGGAAAGAATACTGGAGTGGGTAGCCAGTCCCTCCTCCAGCGGATCTTCTCAACCCAGGGATTGAACCTGAGTGTCCTGCATCAGCAGGCAGATTCTTTACTGCTGAGCCACCTTGGAAGCCCAGCTAGTTCCGTTGGGCCCAAGCAAATTTTCTCCAGGTGACAGTTAAGATGATCACGAGTTGTCCCTGGCTGATAGCATCTATATACATAAAGAGAAAAGAAAGAACTTTCTCTCCCTAGCATAACCTTCAGTCCATGTCAATTTCTAAACAGGACCCTGGTGAGGTTACATGCTTATCTTACTCCATCCAGGAGGATGGGGTATTCTGACTGTTCAGCTGGAGACACATATTCATGGTAATCACATAGTGTGATTGCTATGGACAATTCTCAGGGCATTTCTCAGATGGATGGCTTGAAGGACAGCTATTCACTCTACCCCTAATTCCATCTGGCTTGAACATTTTCCTAAACTCTCCAATATGAAGCTGTTTTTGCACGCATAGAGTTCAGTGTGTATTCAGCCTGAAAAAAAGGAGCATTGCAGGCTCAACAGCATCAAGGATAGGTCAGAGGTCATCTTCTGCCCCATCACCCTCAGAACTCTTTGTACTTCCTGGAGGACCACTGGTTGATGATAATCATCTAGTGAATACAATCTAGATTTTAAAAACTGGAAGGGTCACTCTGCTGCACCACCTCCCCAACTAACCCTCCGGCCTCCCCAGATCGTAGCTAGAGACACACCTGTGAGACAGAAAAAGAAAGCATTTTCACACAGATTGCTCATAAGCAACAGCTGCATTTATTCTTTTCTACTCTCAGTTCCTTAATCTGCGTTCTCTTTCCACTGGGGTAAAGCCAAAAAGACAATGAAAAAATCCAGCTGTATTATGCATCGTTCTTCTGTAATAAAGTCACAAAATCTCTTATTTTTCAATGAGGGTGTTTTCTGACAGCTGGCTTTTATAATTCATCTATTAGACGGTTTCAATGTAATGACCAATTTTTAAAAATAACTTTGGCAGGCCCCCTAGAGTTTCAACTATTTAAATAAAACATAACAGAATTTTCCAAAGAAATAAAAGGTGATGCCTTCATACAGCTTCTCACATTCAAACAGTCATCCGGAAAGCTAGAACTCACAAACTTATGAGTGAAAGTCTCATTTTCCTGTTCTCAGAATCCTTCCCCTCATTGTATCAGCACTCTCAAAATCCTAATATGAAATTATTCCCTCCAGAAAGTCTTCTTTGGTTAATTACTTCCAGATCTAATTATTGATACATGTTTTCCATCATTTAAACAATAATTGCTAGTACAGTTCCAGTTAGGTTCACCTTCTCTCGTCTATATATGGATTGAAAATTTCATGAGTCTTGGGTTATGAGTGTACCTCCTGCTTTCCCAGGTGATGACTCTTGGGCAGGGATCTTCTTTTTTGTGTCTATATAATTATCCCTTTACTCTCCCCTCGTCCCCAGACTGCTTTTGTTGTTGTTCAGTCACTAAGGTGTGTCTGACTCTTTCATGAACAACAGCTGCAACGGTGTGCAACTCCAAGGACTGTAGCACGCCAGGCTTCCCTGTCCTTCACTATCCCCAAAGTTCGCTCAAACTCATGTCCATTGAGCCGGTGATGCCATCCAACCATCTCATCCTCTGCCACCCTCTTCTCCTCCTGCCCTCAATCTTTTCTAATCAGCTGGCTTTTCGCATCAGGTGGCCAAAGTATTGGAGCTTCAGCTTCAGCATCAGTCCTTCCAATGAATATTCAGGGTTGATTTCCTTTAGAATTGACTAGTTTGATCTCCTTGCTGTCCAAGGAACTCTCTTTAAGCAAAGACAAATGAGGAACTTATTTGCTGGTATAGTGAGAGATCCTGGGCTCTGAAAAATTGCAGAGGTGAAATTCCAGCTCTCCTATTCACAACTGCATCGGAGGAAAGGATCAGTATTTAAAAGCTTAATTTTCTTCCATGAAAACATAAAACATGATAATAAATTACTGAGAGTTTGTGTGATAATTAAGTCAGATCTGTGTTCAAAAGCACTTAAGGATCCTTGAAGATCCTTCAAAAATTAGTGATAGGATTGCAGAAGCTGCTGAATCTATGAAATATCTCTCTCCTTTGTTGGTGGCTTTTAAAAATTTTTTCCAGAAGACAAAACCTTTTATACCAGATTAGAAAGAAGATGGAGGGAGTTCCCTGATAGCCCAGTGGTTAGGAGTCTTCACTTTCACTGATAAGGGCTCAGGTTCGTTCCCTGGTCAGGGAACTAAGATCCTGAAAGCTTTCAGGATCTTAATCAAATAAATAAGGTTGAAATTGTAAATAATCTTGAGGATAAGGAACAATCAAGTCATATATATTCACTCTGCCATGTCTGATAAATATACGGCCACAAACCCCATCACTGGAAGGACTGGTGCTGAAGCTGAAGCTCCAAAACTTTGGCCACCTGATGTGAAGAGCTGACGCATTGAAAAAGACCCTGCTGCTGTGAAAGATTAAAGACAGAAGGAGAAGCGGGCAGCAGAGGATAGGATGGTTGGATGGCATCATCGCTTCACTGGACACGAGTTTAAGCAAACTCTGGGAGGTAGTGAAGGACAGTGCTGCAGTCTGTGGGGTCGCAAAGAGTTGGACACAAATTAGCAAATGAACAACAACAACCACATCCTCCATCACTGCTCTTTCCCTAACCCTTGATGGACACTGCATTGGTCAAAGCAGAGTATCCCATTCAACCTGTGATATTAATACATCTGAGAATTCTCAACAAAGGGCTCTAGACTGACACTGGCAACAAACTGGAGTTTGTCCACTCATGCTAACAAATACTACTGACACCAGGCTACTTTCAAAAGGGCAGGATTTGGTTAGACATTGGGGGACAGTTGGAGGAAGAGAGTGAGGGGACATTCATCACTGGATGTAGATGTGAAAACGGGAAAGGGAAAACAGAGGGAAAAAAGTGCAAGTTCTGTGGCCTGATATCTATTTCTCGGGGTCCGTTTGAAAGAATTGTTCCACAGACAACTAAATAAAATCATTGCCAGTTATGCGGTATTTATCTGGGTGGTGTGGTAGGAAATAGTGTGAGCAGTCCTGCTGCAGACAGAGTAGTCCATGGAGGCCCCTCTAAGAAGGAGTCATTGGGGCTGAGACGTAAACCATGGTCTTCAGGAACCAGCCCCACACAAAGGAGTAGGAAGAAGCAAGCAGGAGAGTTTCAGGCCAGGATCAAGGAGCGAGGGGGAGTGGCAAAGGACGAGGATAAAGGGGAACAGTGCTGGATTACACATAATTCTGGGGCCTAAATAGGAAGTTTACATACACACTAAAGGGGTTTTAGGGTCATTACAAGATCTTAGGTAGACTTATTTTATCTTCTTTTTTAATGAATTAAAATTGCTTTACAATATTGTGTTAGCTTCTGCTGTACAACAAAGTGAATCAGCTCTGTGTAAACACACATCCCCTCCCTCTTGAGCCTCTCTCCTACCCCACCCTCATCCCGCCCCTCTAGGTTGTCACAGAGCACCCAGCGGAGCTTGCTGTGCTATGCGTAGCTTCCTGCTAGCTATCTATTTTACACACCGTAGTGTGTATATGTCAATGCTATTCTCCCAATCTGTCCCACCCTCCCCTTCCCCTCCTCTCTGACCACACGTCCGTTCTCTACATCCGTGTCTCTATTCTTGCCCTGCAAATAGGTTCATCTGTACCATTTTTTTTAATGTGTTAATATATGATATTTGTTTTTCTCTTTCTGACTTACTGCATTCTGTATGACAGACTCAAGGTCCATCCACATCACCACAAATGACCCAGTTTTGTTCCTTCTTATGACTGAGTAGTATTCCTTTGTTTGTAAGTATGATCTTAGGCAGATTTTAAAAGCCCTCTCTGGTTACTGTGTACAAACCAGGTGGGAAGTGGAGATGGGTCAAGAGTTGAAGAGAAGAGACAGATTAGGAGACTGAGTGAAAGAGGACCATGGTAGTATATATCATACATTCAGGGGACAGTGATATGTGTCTGGGAGGTTGACACTCCAGGACTTGCTGATATTCTGAGAAGGGGGTAAGGAGAAAAGAGGAATCATGGGTGACTGCGTTCTTGATGATGGTGCCTGTTATCCAGATAAGGGCCAACAGGAGGAGAAACTTAAGTGTGGAGGGTGGGAGGCAGTGATTTTCTTGCAGAACAAGCTGCGTGTCATTCAGTAGCCACTTACTCTTACCCAGTGGGAATTCTGGGCATGAAATTGAGGGGGGAAAAAAAGAGAGAGAACAAGAGGAAATGTGTGCTCTTATTAAGATCATTCATTCACTCAACAGATATGTATCATACGCCAGACCCTCTTCTAGGTTTTGTTGTTGTTGCTTGGTTGCTTCAGTTGTGTCTGACTCTTTCGTGACCCCATGGACTGTAGCCCGCCAGACTCCTCTGTCCATGGGATTTCCCAGGCAAGAATACTGGAGTAGGTTGCCATTCTCTTCTCCAGGGGATCTTCCAGACCCAGAGACTGAACTCAAGTCTCCTGCATTGGCAGGTGGATTCTTTGCTGCTGAGCCACCAGGAAAACACTCTCCTAGGTTTGGGGATTGCCAAAGTTCTCAGTCTCATGGAATTTCTATTCTACTAGGTATGGTGTATACATGTGTACATACAAAAAGTACATAATATACCAAATGGTGATGAGTACTATGAATAAAATGAAAAAATATAAAAGATAAAAAATTAAGTGTATCTATGCATATGAGAGAAGGCAATGGCAACCCACTCCAGTACTCTTGCCTGGAAAATCCCATGGATGGAGGAGCCTGGCTGCGGTCCATAGGGTTGCTAAGAGTCGGACACGACTGAGCGATTTCACTTTCACTTTTCACTTGCATGCATTGGAGAAGGAAATGTCAACCAACTCCAGTGTCCTTGCCTGGAGCATCCCAGGGTTGGGGGAGCCTGGTGGGCTGCCGTCTATGGGGTCGCACAGAGTCGGACACGACTGAAGGGACAGCAGCAGCAGTGATCCAGTTTAGGTGGGTTCACAAAAATCACATTTTAAACTAACCAACCAAATCCTGAGGCCATACTCCCAATTACCCTCTCTAACTCTCACACATCAAATCTGCATTTTCACTGCCCTGAATCAATCAACACAAGGCCAGGGACCAGGAAACTAGGGCCCGTCCCTCTGCCCTAAAGCTTACAGGAATGATTCAAACTAGCCGAACCTCAACTGTTTTACCTTGTCCAACCCACTCTTTCCTACAGAAAAAGAGTGGAGCCTGTGCTTTCCTCTAAGTCCTATTTCTGCCTCCTGACCCGATCTGGTGCTTCTCCATGTGGCCCTCTTGGCACCAATACCTCCTACTCTCAGGAATTGTAATTCCCAGGTGGCGTTAGTGGTAAAGAACCTGCCAGCCAATGCAGGAGATGTAAGAGACATGGGTTCGATCCCTGGGTGGGGAAAATCCCCTACAGAAGGAAATGGCAACCCACTCCAGTATTGTTGTCTGGAGAATCCCATGGACAGAGGAGCCTGGAGGGCTAGAGTTGGACATGGCTGAAGTGACTTAATATGCACATGTCTTTCAATAGCATTAACCTCTTCCTGTTGCCACGTGATCACCTTACAACTTCCTTCCTCTTCTCCCTCTCCTTTCTTTGAGTCAAGAAATTTCATCCTTCCCTTTGTCTCTTACCTAATTTCCTGTTTGCTTTGCCTAAGGTATGGTTGCTTTGCTCAAGCAGACTGATCCATGTTCTTCCTGCCCTCTAAGACCTGGAACATGGGCACTGTGTGATTCTTGTTTCACTTAGGTTCACCTGACCTCTTGCGGACAGCAGGCTCCCTCTTATTTGCCTTTTGACACGCTTCAATTCCCCTTGCTCCTGATAGTCCTCAATGAAAATCTAGCATATCTTCGAGCCACTGCTCAGTCTTATAAATACATTTCTATTTAGTGCCTCTGAGAAGTTTTCATGGTTAATGTCTGTGCTTTAATATTCCCTCTTGAGTGATGGCTCATCCAGCTAAGTCACACGTTTGTTTTAATTACAAAAGAGGTGACCAACAAGGGAATTTGATTTGATGGCTTAGTTTGGGAGAGCAATTTTTCTATTATTAACTTATATGACAAATCTAAGAGGTACTCTTGGCTAGCATTCATTTAAGTGGGTGAGAGGTTGTGTTTTTCTGTTTAGTTGAGCTTGCTGACCTTTTTAAAGTCAGCGAAATCCAATAATATTGTTTAAGCATCCTTGTAGAATCTATGCTAAACACTAGCAATTGAGTTCAAGTGGATATAATTGGTGTCCTCTGAATATTTATATTCCAAAGCTGACATGAACACAAAACAGTTTAACACAATACTGTGAAATATGCTCATGTGTCAAAATGATTAATATACAGTTGCTTTCTAGCTGAAGTTTGAACAACTAAATGCTGAGTCTCCCCCTCCTACTAGATCTACTGAAATACGCTAGAACTGCCTGGTGCTCAGAACTGCCTGATCCCAATACCATTGAGAACATTGAGTGAAAGCTTTTAAGCTTTCAACAACAAAAAAATCTTAAAATTTGTTGTATTCCCCTCTCCCCAGGGGCGCTAGTGGTAAAGAACGCGCCTGCCAATTCAGGAGATTTGAGAGACGCAGGTTTGATCCCTGGTTGGGGAGATCCCTGGAGAAGGAAATGGCAAAACACTCCAGTCTTCTTGCCTGGAGAATCTCATGGACGGCTGGCGGGCTACAGTCCACAGCGTCGCACAGAGTCACACACGACTGAAATGACTTAGCATGCACCTTCTCTCCAGAAAACATCTTAGGCTTTTTCCTCCTACTGCTTTTATTCTGAATTTCCCTCCTCAATGACTGGTATTTTGATTCAATATTAAGTTTGAACTGACTAGAATGCATCAGGAAACTCCATTCTCCACGACATACATTTATTGCACACCCTATTCTTATTCTTCAGGCATCATTTAAGAGACCCTGCAGTGACATGGGAAGTCCATCTGTCTTTACAGCACAAATCTGAATGCACCTCTCCATCCCTCAGGAAAACTGTAACTCTCCATCTTTTCGTAAAGCCAGTTGGAGCAATGCTGCTGCTGCTGCTAAGTCGCTTCAGTCGTGTCCAACTCTGTACGACCCCATAGATGGCAGCCCACCAGGCTCCCCTGTCCCTGGGATTCTCCAGGCAAGAACACTGGAGTGGGTTGCCATTTCCTTCTCCAATGCATGAAAGTGAAAAGTGAAAGTGAAGTCACTCAGTCGTGTCCGACTCTTAGTGACCCCATGGACTGCAGCCTACCAGGCTCCTCCATCCATGGGATTTTCCAGGCAAGAGTACTGGAGTGGGGTGCCATTGCCTTCTCCGTGGAGCAAATCTTAACGACAACTTAATCCTGCATTTCACAGGTCAGCTGGCATTTATCTGAGTAATTAACAAGCCCAGTTTCCTGCTGTGCTAAGAAGCTTTCAAAATCCTACAAAACTGGACCTGAAAATTCCTAAGCCCACAGCCACACCCTGGCACAGAACTTGATGTCAGTCATTTTGTGTGAGATTATTCTTTAGAGTACAATAGGAAAATCATTCTGCACTTTGGGCAAGAAATCTCAAAACAAGAAACCGAGGTGGGGGGAGAGAGAGGTCCTTTGTGAATCCACTAAAGAAAAACCTCAGGCTGCCAACTTCAGCTCTGCAGGGAAATGGTTACTATGCCAAAGAGATGGATTTCAACCCTATGTCAGCTGAAATCTAAAATGCAGTCAGCTGCTTGAACCGTAGCTGCAAGTTAGTTCTATGTATTCGTAACTTTGAAAAGGCAATATAAACTGTGGTGCTATTTCCCTTGGACTTGGGGCAAAAGGACTTGAGTGGAAGGTTCCAATTACTACAGCAACATTTGAAGGAGGGAGAAAGAACAGTACATTTCTCATTTGGAGATTTTATGTATGCCTCAAGACTGATCTTTCTTATTCCTTATGCAGTGGTCTTGCAAACTGGCCATAAAAAAGAAAACCTCACTATGTCTTACAGTGCCATCAACTCACACTTTGAAAAGAGAAAAAGTGTCCTTAGTAGTATGAAGTTAATTAATTAATATATATATATATATACACACACACAAATAAACATTGATGTTCAGTCGTTCAGTCGTGTCTGCCTCTTTGCGTGGATTGCAGCATGCCAGGCTTCCCTGTCCTTCACCATCTCCCTAAGCTTGCTCAAACTCATGTCCTTTGAGCTGGAGTTGCCATCCAACCATCTCATCCTCTATCATCCCCTTCTCCTCCTGCCTGCAATCTTTCCCAGCATCAGGGTCTTTTCTAAAGAGTCAGCTCTTCTCATCAGATGGCCAAAGTATTGGAGCTTCAGCTTCAGCATCAGTCCTTCAAATGAATATTCAGGGTTGATTTCCTTTAGGATTGACTGGTTTCCTTTAGGATTGACTGGTTTGATCTTCTTGCTGTCCAAGGGACTCTCAAGAGTCTTCTCCAACACCACACTTCAAAAGCATCGATTCTTTGGTGCTCCCTTCTTTATGGTCCAGCTCTCATATCCATACATGACTACTGGAAAAACCATAGGTTTGACTAGACCTTTGTTGGCAAAGTAATGTCTCTGCTTTTTAATATGCTGTGTAGGTTGGTCATAATTTTTCTTCCAAGGAGCAAGCGTCTTTTAATTTCATGGCTGCAGTCACCATCTGCAGTGATTTTGGAGACCCCCAAAATAAAGTCTGTCACTGTTTCCATTGTTTCCCCATCTATTTGCCATGAAGTGATGGCACCGGATGCCATGATCTTCATTTTTTGAATGCTGAGTTTTAAGTCAGCTTTTTCACTCTCCTCTTTCACCATTATCAAGAGCTTCTTTCATTCCTCTTCGCTTTCTGCCATAAGGGTGGTGTCATCTGCACATCTGGGGTTATTAATATTTCTCCTGGAAATCTTGATTCCAGCTGGTGCTTCATCCAGCCCAGCATTTCACATGATGTACTCTGCATAGAAGTTAAATAATCAGGGTGACAATATGCAGCCTTGATGTACTCCTTTCATAATTTGGAACCAATCCATCATTTCATGTCTGGTTCTAACTGCTACTTCTTGACTTGCATACAGGTTTCTCAGGAGGCAGGTAAGGTGGTCTGGTATTCCCATCTCTTTAAGAATTTTTAAGTTTGTTTTGATCCAAACAGCCGAAGGCTTTAGTGTAGTCAATAAAGCAGATGTTCTTTCTGGAATTCTCTTGCCTTTTCTATGATCTAACAGTTGGAAATTTGATCTCTGGTTCCTCTGCATTTTCTAAATCCAGCTTGAACATCTGGAAGTTCTTGGTTCACGTACTCTTTTAGCCTCGTTTGGAGAATTTTGAGTATTAATTTGCTAGTTTGTGAGATGAGTGCAATTGTGTGGTAGTTTGAACATTCTTTGACATTGCCCTTCTTTGGGATTGGAACGAAAACTGACCTTTTCCAGTCCTGTGGCCACTACTGAGTTATCCAAATTTTCTGACATATTTATTGCAGTACTTTAACAGCATCATCTTTTAGGATTTGAAATAGCTCAGCTGGAATTCCGTCACCTCCACTAGCTTTGTTTGTAGTGATGCTTCCTAAGGACCACTTGAATTTGCACTCCAGGCTGTCTGGCTCTAGGTGAGTGATCACACCATCATGGTTATCTGGGTCATGAAGATCTTTTTTGTATAGGTCTCCTATATAATCTTGTTACCTCTTTTTAATATCTTCTGCTTCTGTTAGGTCCATACTATTTCTCTCTTTTATTGTGCTCATCTTTGCATGAAATAGTCCCTTGGTATCTCTAATTTTCTTGAAGAGATCTCTAGTCTTTCCTATTCTGTTGTTTTCCTCTATTTCTTTGCCTTGCTCACTGAGGAAAGCTTTCTTAGCTCTCCTGTTACTCTTTGGAACTCTGCATTCAAATGCATTCAGATGGATATATCTTTCCTTTTCTCCTTTGACTTTCACTTCTCTTCTTTTCTGAACTATTTGTAAGGCCTCCTCAGACACCATTTTGCCTTTTTGCATTTCTTTTTCTTGGGGATGGTTTTGATCACCACCTCCTGTACAGTGTTACAAACCTCCGAACCTCCATTCATAGTTCTTCAGGCACTGTCTATCAGATCTAATCCCTTGAATCTATTTGTCACTTCCACTGTATAATCATAAGGGATTTGATTTAAGTCATACCTGAATGGTCTAGTGGCTTTCCCTACTTTCTTCAATTTAAATCTGAATTTTGCAATGAGTTCATTATCTGAGCCACAGTTAGCTCCTGGTCTTGTTTTCTCTGGCTGTATAGAGTTTCTCCATCTTCAGTTGTAAAGAATATAAACAATCTGATTTTGGTATTGACCGTCTGGTGATGTCCATGTGTAGCATCTTCTCTTGTGTTTTTGGAAGAGGGTGTTTTCTATGACCAGTGTGTTCTCTTGGCAAATCTCTGTAGTTTTTGCCCTGCTTCATTTTGTACTCCAAGGCCAAACTTGCCTGCTACTTCAGGTATCTCTTGACTTCCTACTTTTGCATTCTAGTCCCCTGTAATGAAAAGGACATCATTTTTTGTGTGTTAGTTCTAGAAGGTCTTGTAGGTCCTCATAGAACCACTCAACTTCAGCTTCTTCAGCCTTAATGGTTGGGGCATAGACTTGGATTACTGTGATACTAAATGGTTTGTTTGCCTTGGAAATGAACAGAGACCATTCCATCATTTTTGACATTGCATCTAAGTACTGCATTTCGGACTCTTTTGTTGACTATGAGGGCTACTCCATTTCTTCTAAAGATTCTTGTCCACAGTAGTAGATATAATGGTCATCTGAATTAAATTTGCCCATTCCAGTCCATTTTAGTTCACTGATTCCTAAAATGTCAATGTTCACTCTTGCCATCTCCTGTTTGACCATTTCCAATTGCCTTGATTCATGGACCTAACATGCCAGGTTCCTATGCAATGTTGTTCTTTACAGCATAAGACTTAACTTTCACCACCAGACATCCACAACTGGGCATTATTTCTGCTTTGGCTTAACCTATTCATTCCTTCTTGAGCTTTTGGTCCACTCTTCCCCAGTAGCATATTGGGCACCCAGGGAGTGCCTACTGACCTGGGGAGTTCATCTTTCAGTGTCATATCTTTTTGTCTTTTCATACTGTTCATGGAGTTCTCAAGACAAGAATGCTGAAGTGGTTTTCCATCCCCTTCTCCAGTGGACCACATTTTGACAGAACTTTCGATGACCCATCTGTCTTGGATGGCCCTACACAGCATGGCTCATAGTTTCATTGAGTTAGACAAGGCTGTGATCCAATGTGATCAGTTTGGTTAATTGTCTGTGTTTGTGGTTTTCATTCTGTCTGCCCTCTGATGAATGAGAATAAGAGGCTTGTGGAAGCTTCCTGATGGAGGGGCTGACTGTGGGGGAAACTGGGTCTTGCTCTGGTGGGTGGGGTCATGATTACTTCAGTTCAGTTGCTCAGTCATGTCCGACTCCTTAAGATCCCATGGACTGCAGCACGCCAGGCTTGCCTGTCCATCACCAACTCCCCGAGCTTGCTTAAACTCATGTCCATTGAGTCGGATGCCATCCAACCATCTAATCCTCTGTTGTCCCCTTCTCCTCCTGCCTTCAATCTTTCCCAGCATCAGGGTCTTTTCCACTGAGTCAGTCCTTTGCATCAGGTGGCCAAAGTGTTGGAGCTTCAGTTTCAGCATCAGTCCTTCCAATGACTATTCAGGACTGATTTCCTTTAGGATTGACTGGTTTGCTCTCCTTGCAGTCCAAGTCTCAGTAAATCATTTACAAGCCTTGCTCAGCAAATCTTTAATCCAATTTTTTGCTGATGGGTGGGGCTGTGTTCCCTCCCTGTCATTTGGCCTAAGGCCAAACTATGGCAGGGGTAATGGCCACCCCCTTCAAAAGAACTTAGGCTACCATGCTGTGGCTCCCAGGACTATTGTAGTCAGTGCCCCCGACCCTGCAGCAGGCGACTGTTGACCCACACCTCTTCTGGAGACTCTTGGACACTCACAGGCAAGTCTGGCTCAGTCTCCTGTGGGGTCACTGCTCCTTTCTCCTGGGTCCTGATATGCACAAGGCTTTATTTGTGCTCGCCAAGAGTTTGTTTCCCCAGTCCTGTGAAAGTTCTGCAATCAAATCCCACTGGCCTCCAAAGTCAAATTCCCTGGAAGTTCTCAGTCCTCTTGTCCGATCCTCAGGTTGGGAAATCTGTTGTGGGCCCTAGAACTTTTGCAACAGTGTGAGAGACCTATTCTCCAGTTAGTGGGTCATCTGCTTGGCAGCGTTATGGTAGCGCTAACGGTGATCTCCTCCAAAAGGACTTATGCCACCCACCGCCTCCCAGGTCTGCTGCAACCAGAGCCCCTGTCCCCATGGCAGGCCACTGATGACCTGTGCCTCACAGGAGACACTCAAGCACCCAAAGTCAGGTCTGGCTTAGTCTCTGATGGGGGTCACTGCATCTTTCCCTAAGTCTTGGTGCTTACAAGGTTTTTGTTTGCACCCTCTGAGCATCTCTGGTGGGTCTGAAGTTTGATTCTAAACATGATTTCAGTCCTCCTACATCTACTATATATATATATATATGTGTGTGTGTGTGTGTGTGTGTGTGTGTGTATGTGTGTGTGTAATATGTATTATATATATAGTTTTTGCTTAGAAACTAAGTCATGTCTGACTCTTTTGTGACCCCCATGGACTGTAGCTTGCTAGGCTCCTCTGTCTGTGGAATTCCCCAGACAAGAATACTAGAGTGGGTTGCCATTTGCTCCTCCAGGGGATCTTTCCAACCCAGGGATTGAACTCGTGTCCCTTGCATGGAGAGGAGGATTATTTACCACTGATCCACCAGTTGTTGTTGTTCAGTTGCTAAGTTATGTCCAACACTTTGCAACCCGATGGACTGCAGCACACCAGGCTTCCCTGTCTTTCACAGTCTCCTGGAGTTTGCCAAGTTCATGTCCATTGAATTGGTGAAGGCATACAACCATCTCATCCTCTGTTGCCCACTTCTCCCACCTTCAATATTTCCCAGCATCAAGTTCTTTTCCAATGAGTTGGCTCTTTGTATCAGGTGGCAAAAATATTGGAGATTCAGCTTCAGCAACAGTCCTTCCAATTAATACTTATGGTTGATTTCCTTTAGGATTGACTGGTTTGATCTCTTGGCAGTCTATCAGACTCTGTGTTTCCAGCACCACAATTAGAAAGCATCAATTGTTCAGCACTAGCCTTCTTTATGGTCCAGCTCTCACATCTGTACATGATTACTGGAAAAACCATAGCTTTGATTATATGGACTTTTGTTAGCAAAGTGATGCCACCAGGGAAGCCCCTATATATATAGTATTGATAAATATGATAAATATAATCTCCCCAGTTGACTGTAGACTTGGGGAAAGGCAGTAATTCAGTATTAGTTAAAGTACTGCAGAAATAGTGCCCATCAAACTTGGCTGTCGCTCATCCCCATCTTGACCACTTCCCTTAAGTGTTTCTTTCAGTGATGGTGAATAATAATCACAATCCTTGGAAAGGTACGATCATAACTTCATGACTATATAGAAATAAATGTGTGGATTTGTTCATCCAGGGGCAGGATGATGAGGGGAACCAGCCCCTCCATCATCAAAATAATTTGATAACACGTAACACATTCTAAATGTTCAAAACACAGCTAACAAAAATATTCCTGATATTTCGCTCCTTCAAGGTCAAATCCCTTGTTCTTCAATAAATACCATGACTCCCTTTCTTTTAAAATGTGTACCTAGGACTTTCCTGGTTGTCCAGTGATTAAGAATCTGTCTGCCAATGCGGGGGACGTCGGTTTGATCCTTGGTCTGGGAAGATTCCATATGCCACGAGGCAACTAAGCCCAGCGCCACAACTACTGAAGCTCACTGACCTAGAGCCCATGGTCTGCCACAAGAGAAGCCACGGCAGCGAGAAGACTGAGCACCACAAGTAGAGAGTAGCCCCTGTTAGCCACAACTAGAGAAAAAGCTCGTGCAGCAACGAAGACCCTGCACAGCCCCCAAAATAAGTAAATATAAAAAATAAAATGTATTCCTGAATCTTTCTTCAGACATAAACTTCATCTTGTTTATTACCCTCATTTTCAAAGTGCTATTATTTATTGCTTAACAGCACTACGACATTTCCCACATTTTCTTTAGAACTTGTTCACAAGTCACCCCCAGAATCAGTTTGGACATTTTATAATCATTACATTTCATTTATTTTTTAAAGAATTACTGAGGTATAATTTACATATCATAAAACTCATCCATTTTAAGCATACATTTTCATAATTTTTAGCACAGTTATAGAATTGTGCAACAATCACCACAATCTAATTTTGGAGCATCTTCATCACCTGTTCCCATCTATAGCCCTGGCAACCACTCATCTGCTTTCTGTCTATGTGCATAAGCTTTTTCTAGATATTTCATATAAATAGAATCATAAGATATATAAGCTTTTGTGACTGACTTAGTTCACTTAGCATAATCTTTTTGTTTTTAAGGTTCATCCACGTTGTAGCATGTATTAACACTTCACTCCTTTTTAGGACTCAACGCTGCTTACTTAACTTATATGCAGAGTATTATCAGGCTGGATGAAACACAAGCTGGAATCAAGAAAGCTGGTAGAAATATCAATAACCTCAGATATGCAGATGACACCATCCTTATGGCAGAAAGCAAAGAGGAACTAAAGAGCCTCTTGATGAGGGTGAAAGAGGATAGTGAAAAAGCCAGCCTAAAACTCAACATTCAAAAAACAAAGATCATGGCATCTGGTCCCATCACTTCATGGAAAATAGAGAGGGAAACAATGGAAACAGTGACAGACTTTATTTTGGGGGGCTCCAAAATCACTGCAGATGATGACTGCAGCCATGAGATAAAAGACACTTTCTCCTTGGAAGAAAAGCTATGACAAACCGGGACAGCCTATTAAAAAGCAGAGACACTACTTTGCCTACAAAGTAGGTCAAACCTATGGTTTTTCCAATGGTCACATATGGATGTGAGACCTGGACCATAAAGAAGGGAGCACCAAAGAATTGATGCTTTTGAACTGTGATGTTGGAGAAGACTCTTGGGAGTCCCTTGTGCAGCAAGGAGATCAAACAAGTCAATCCTAAAGCAAATCAGTCAATCCTAAAGGACATCAGTCCTGAATATTCATTTGAAGGACTGATGCTGAAGCTGAAGCTCCAATACTTTGGCCACCTGATGCAAAGAACTGACTCATTGGAAAAGACCCTGATGCTGGGAAAGATAGAAGGCAGGAGGAGAAGGGGACGACAGAGGATGAGATTCTTGGATGGCATCACTGACTCAATGGGCATGAGTTTGAGCAAGCTCTGGGAGATGGTGAAGGACAGGGAGGCCTGGTGTGCTGCAGTCCATGGGGTCATAGATAGTCAGATAGGACTGAGCAACTGAACAACAACACTATTCCATTTTAAGTGTATATGATATTTGTTTATCCACTCCTCAGTTGATGGTTATTTGGTTTGTTTCCAGTTTCTGGCTGCTATGAATACAGCTGCTCTTAACATTCACATGTAGGTCTTTGAGTGGACTTAAATTCCTTTTTTTTTTTTTTTTTATCAGAAAATGTATTTCTCAATTTTATCTTTTCTCTATTCTCAATAGCTTCACAACATGAGACTATTCAAAGAATGTAGCATAAACTCTGAAAGTGATACACTAAGAAAAGCTTTTCTGAAAATGAATTCTTCACAGACAACACCATTGCATTAAGACGTACATACTGAAGAAGACAATGTTTATCTGACATATAAATTCAGAGATATTGATTATAAAATGGTTAATTTCATATGTACGGCTTAATTACACCATTCTTGTGCATCTACAATAGTTTACACAATACATTGCATCTTGTGGCTCTGACTGCAAAGAATCCTCTTACCAGTGTAGGAGACACAAGGGCAATCCACTGCAGTGTTCTTGCCTGGATAATCCCATGGACTGAGGAACCTGGAAGGCTACAGTCCATAGGGTCGCAAAGAGTTGGACACAGCTGAGCTCACAAGAGTTTGCACATGGTTCAGTTCAGTTCATTCGCTCAGTCGTGTCCGACTGTTTGCGACCCCATGAATCGCAGCACGCCAGGCCTCCCTGTCCATGACCAACTTCCAGAGTTCACCCAGACTCATGTCCATCGAGTCAGTGATGCCATCCAGCCATCTCACCCTCTGTCGTCCCCTTCTCCTCCTGCCCCCAATCCCTCCCAGCATCAGAGTCTTTTCCAATGAGTCAACTCTTCGCATGAGGTGGCCAAAGTACTGGAGTTTTAGCTTTAGCATCATTTCTTCCAAAGAAATCCCAGGGCTGATCTCCTTCAGAATGGACTGGTTGGATCTCCTTGCAGTCCAAGGGACTCTCAAGAGTCTTCTCCAACACCACAGTTCAAAAGCATCAATTCTTCGGCACTCAGCCTTCTTGACAGTCCAACTCTCACATCCATACATGACCACTGGAAAAACCATAGCCTTGACTAGACAAACCTTTGTTGGCAAAGTAATGTCTCTGCTTTTCAATATGCTGTCTAGGTTGGTCATAACCTTCCTTCCAAGGAGTAAGCGTCTTTTAATTTCATGGCTGCAGTCACCATCTGCAGTGATTTTGGAGCCCCCAAAAATAAAGTCTGACACTGTTTCCACTGTTTCCCCATCTATTTCCCTTGAAGTGATGGGACCAGATACCATGATCTTTGTTTTCTGAATGTTGAGCTTTAAGCCAACGTTTTCACTCTCCACTTTCACTTTCATCAAGAGGCTTTTGAGTTCCTCTTCACTTTCTGCCATAAGGGTGGTGTCATCTGCATATCTGAGGTTATTGATATTTCTCCTGGCAATCTTGATTCCAGCTTGTGTTTCTTTCAGTCCAGCATTTCTCATGATGTACTCTGCATATAAGTTAAATAAGCAGGGTGACAATATATAGCCTTGACGTACTCCTTTTCCTATTTGGAACCAGTCTGTTGTTCCATGTCCAGTTCTAACTGTTGCTTCCTGACCTGCATACAGATTTCTCAAGAGGCAGATCAGGTGGTCTGGTATTTCCATCTCTTGAAGAATTTTCCACAGTTTATTGTGATCCACACAGTCAAAGGCTTTGGCATAGTCAATAAAGCAGAAATAGATGTTTTCTGGAACTCTCTTGCTTTTTCCATGATCCACCGGATATTGGCAATTTGATCTCTGGTTCCTCTGCCTTTTCTAAAACCAGCTTGAACATCAGGAAGTTCACGGTTCACATATTGCTGAAGCCTGGCTTGGAGAATTTTGAGCATTACTTTACTAGCGTGTGAGATGAGTGCAATTATGCGGTAGTTTGAGCATTCTTTGGCATTGCCTTTCTTTGACATTGGAATGAAAACTGACCTTTTCCAGTCCTGAGGCCACTGCTGAGTTTTCCAAATTTGCTGGCATATTGAGTGCAGCACTTTCACAGCATCATCTTTCAGGATTTGGAATAGCTCCACTGGAATTCCATCACCTCCACTAGCTTTGTTCGTAGTGATGCTTTCTAAGGCCCACTTGACTTCACATTCCAGGATGTCTGGCTCTAGGTGAGTGATCACACCATCGTGATTATCTGGGTCGTGAAGATCTTTTTTGTACAGTTCTTCTGTGTATTCTTGCCATCTCTTCTTAATATCTTCTGCTTCTGTTAGGTCCATACCATTTCTGTCCTTTATTGTGCCCATCTTTGCATGAAATGTTCCCTTGGTATCTCTAATTTTCTTGAAGAGATTTCTAGTCTTTCCCTTTCTGTTGTTTTCCTCTATTTCTTTGCATTGATCGCTGAAGAAGGCTTTCTTATCTCTTCTTGCTATTCTTTGGAACTCTGCATTCAGATGCTTATATCTTTCCTTTGCTCCTTTGCTTTTCACTTCTCTTCTTTTCACAGCTATTTGTAAGGCCTCCCCAGACAGCATGTGGTAGCTGATTGCTAAATATTTGCTGACTGATTTTAAAATGCCCAGAGTTCCCTTTAGAAACTAATATATCAAAAGTTTCAACCCTTCAACCTTAAAGTTTTTTCTTATTTTGTATGAACACCCACAGCCCCCTAAGATAACATGACAAGCTCTAGAAAGTGTCCCAAGTCACATTTATCTACCCGACAGCCATACTGATCTTCTTTCATCTCATGGGACTCCCCTCAGAGTAATTACTCTGTAGCCTTGGAGAGGCAGGATACCTTTTGTGTTGGGCCAGTGCAAGCAGTTGGTCGGCCAATGCATTATGTCTCCATGAGAAACAGTCCCAGGAGGCAAGCTTTCTCTTGGCAAGGGGCTCCCCGGCTCCTTGCTGGCACATGTTTTCAGAAGGTTGACTGGCCTAGATCCAGTATTGGCTAACTTCCCCTCACTTGCTCCCTGTACACCAATCCAGGCCCACGTGGTCAGCTTTGGGCTGTTAACAGACTGCAGCCACTCTGTGGCAAGTAGAAGCACTCTGTGGCCCTGCTTGCTGACATTTTAGATGCCTTTATTGGCTCCCGGGAGCCACTAATGCACAGGTGCCTGTGGTCTGTGGGCTCCAGGGGGGCACTCAGTGAAAACTCATCTTAGTTGGACAAATGAAATGCTCTTCTTCCAGCTTTCCTGGCGCTCAAGAAAGCAGCGTATTAGAAATGCAGGCTGAGCGTCCGCCCACAGCGCATGCTCCGTGTGCCTCTTCCCCGGGAGCCCTGCCAAGGGCGGAGAATGACAGGCTCTTTCCATCGGGTTCTACTGCCTTCAGTGGTTGGCTCTTTTCCACTTTCATGTGGTTTTAAGTCATTTCGGTTTTAGATTTCAAAGCATTTTCATACAAGTATTAACTCACATCATAAGCACAGGTTTTAGAACTTAATGTAAAATATATTTAAATGAGTATATTTCCTTTCCACCAAATTTCATTTCAGTAGACATCAATTAAAAAATTAATATGTTCAACATTTATTGTTTGCTCATTATACATTGCTCCCTTAAAAAAAAACAAAAACCCAAAACACAGCTATATATGTAAGGGAGATTGAGAGGTACAGACTTCCGGTTCCAGACTTTCAGCAAAATAAATGAGTCACAGGTACAAAGGCACAGTGTGTGGAATGTAGTCATAACCTAGGTAATATCTTTGTATGTGATTGATTTACAACACTACGTTAGTTCCACTGTGGTTCAACGTTTCCATGTTTCAAAGTGATCAGATTGTGATTCCTTATCATGGTCATCATTTTGAAATATATAAAAATATTGAATTACTATGGAACTAACATAATGTTGTAAATCAACGTTTTACATTTACACTTCAGATTCCTTACACTTCAGATTCCTTACACTTCAGATTCCTTACAAACCCTTACACTTCAGAAAGGAATAAGCAAACTTATAGGAAAAAAAAAAAAAAAATAGATTCGTGGTTTCCAGAGGTAGGGAGTGAAGGGAGGAAGAATTGAATGAAGGCAAGTCAAAAGGTACTAACTCCCAGTTATGAGATAAGTACTAGAGATCTAATGTAAATGGTAAATATAATTAACACTGCTGTATATTATAAATGAAGGTTTTTTAAGGGTAAATCCTAAGAGCTGTCATCACAAGCAAAAATAACTTCTTTTCATACTTCTTTAATTTTGTGTGTATATGAGATGGATGTTCACTAAATTTACTGTGATAATCATTTCATGATGTATGTAAGTCAAATCATTATGCTCTACACCTTAAACTTATACAGGGATATATGTCAATATATCTCAGTAAAACTGGTAGAAAAAATGCTATGTATGTTCAGTTCAGTCACTCAGTTGTGTCTGACTCTTTGCGACCCCATGAATCTCAGCACACCAGGCCTCCCTGTTTATCTCCAACTCCCAGAGTTTACTCAAACTCATGTCCATCCAGCCATCTCATCCTCTGTCGTCCCCTTCTCCTCCTGCCCCCAATCCCTCCCAGCATCAGGGTCTTTTCCAATGAGTCAACTCTTCGCATGAGGTGGCCAAAGTATTGGAGTTTCAGCTTTAGCATCATTCCTTCCAATGAACACCCAGGACTGATCTCCTTTAGGATGGACTGGTTGGATCGCCTTTCAGTCCAAGGGACTCTCAAGCGTCTTCTCCAACACCACAGTTCAAAAGCATCAATTCTTCAGCACTCAGCTTTCTTCACATGTTACTCATTAGCTAATTAAAAATTTTTTCCCAGTGTTGTTGCTTTCTTATTTACTCTATCCTTAGAATATTGTTACTGTCTCTCCTCTTCCTTTCAGTATTAATCCTTAATACCTTTCTTTGACTGTCTTGTCCATCCACTGTAGGGCACATCTGTTCTTATTTACAGCACCCTCCCTTCTGAAAAGAGTACTCACCACACACCCTTGTTCCTCCAACCAAGACATCTCAGAAGAACTTTTCTCTTCTTACTCAGCTCTGACTGGCTGACACAGGGATGGACAATGACACAATTTAACCAATCACAGACCTTTCCTGGAACTATTCCAATTGAATTGAAAGGGAAGTGGGCTGTTTGCTCTCTGATCAAAATGTTCTCATGTTTGCTTAAGCAAGTCCCGGATGGGTACTGTCATTTGCAACCAAAAGCTTTAACTTATGTATCTACTCTTTTCCTATAATCTTGGCCACAGTGTTTCTGGTTGTATAACTTTTTTTTTTTTTTAACTGAGTTTGAAGTCTGCAAATTAAAATAAAACACATAGTATAATACTTTTGCACTGTCCTATTTCCTTTTAGTAATCTAAGGATTTTTTAATTGCTCTAAGGATTCCAACAGAGAAGATATAAATATAGGAAGGTGTTCAGAAACCACATCACTATGGAACATTGCAAACAACTGAGTGTTCAATTACGAAAACAAACAAACAGCCTCTGGGGAAGAGGTGGTGGAAGTAAAGCCGTTTGCAATTATTTGAAAAGCTCTTATGCAGAGAAGGAAGTAAAGTCATTGCTTGTCATTTTTATAGAGGCATCAATCCCCACAATTGAAATTAGCAGTCTGATTACTGTTCTTTATAAAAAAGAAAGTACTTTCTAATAATCAAAGGGTACCAAAAATGAAACAGGCCTCCACTCAAAAAGTAAGATTTCCAGAGACTTAGAAGTGACTTTTTTTAATTTGTCTGAGCCTTGCAGCTTGTGGGATCTTATTAGTTGCCCACCTCCACCACCAGGTATAGAAACTGGGTCCTGCAGTAAAAGCGCTGAGTCCTAACTACTGGATTGCCAGGAAATTCCGCCCACTCCATATATATATGGAGTATAGGGCTTCCTGGATGGCTCAATGGCAAAGAATCAGCCTGCACTGGAGTATAGGTGATTTACAATGCTGTGTTAATTTCAGTTGTACAGCAGAGTGATTCAGTTATACATATACACATATCTATTCTTTTTCAATTTCTTTTCCCATATAGGTTATTATAGAGTATTGAGTAGAGTTCCAAGTGTAGGTCCTTGTTGATTATCTATTTTATATATGGTAGTATGTATATGTTAATCCTGATCTTCTAATTTATCCCTCAGCTACCTACCTTTTCCCTTGGGTAACTATAAATTTGTTTTCTATGTCTGTGAGTCTCTGTTTTGTAAATAAGTTTATTTGTATCATTTTTAAGATTTCACATATAAGTGATATCATAAGATATCTGTCTTTCTCTGTCTGACTTACTTCATTTAGTGTTGTAGTCTCAAGGTCCATGCAGTTCAGTGCAGTTCAGTTCAGTCGCTCAGTCATGCCTGACTCTTTGAGACCCCATGAATCACAGCACGCCAGGCCTCCCTGTTTATCACCAACTCCCGGAGTTTACCCAAACTCATGTCCATCGAGTAGGTGATGCCATCCAGCCATCTCATCCTCTGTTTTCCCCTTCTCTTCCTGCCCCCAATCCCTCCCAGCATCAGAGTCTTTTCCAATGAGTCAGTTCTTCGCATGAGGTGGCCAAAGTATTGGAGTTTCAGCTTTAGCATCAGTCCTTCCAAAGAACACCCAGGACTGATCTCCTTTAGGATGGACTGATAGGATCTCCTTGCAGTCCAAGGGACTCTCAAGAGTCTTCTCCAACACCCCAGTTCAAAAGCATCAGTTCTTTGGCGCTCAGCTTTCTTCACAGTCCAACTTTCACATCCATACATGACCACTGGAAAAACCATAGCCTTGACTAGACAGACCTTTGTTGACAAAGTGATGTCTCTGCTTTTTAATATGCTATCTAGGTTGGTCAGAACTTTCCTTCCAAGGTCCATTCATGTTGCTGCAAATGGCATTCTATCATTCTTTTTTATGGCTGAGTAATAGTCCATGGCATGCTCCACATCTTTATCCATTCATTTGTCAGTGGACACCTAGATTGCTTCCACGCCTTGGCTATTGTTAGTAGTGCTGCAATGAACACTGGGGTGTGTCTGTCTTTTTGGATTATGGTTTTCTTCAGATATGTGCCCAGGAGTGGGATTGCAAGATCATGGAGCCTGGTGGCCTGCAGTCCATGGGGTCGCGAAGAGTCGGACACGACTGAGCGACTTCACTTTCCACTTTCATGCTTTGGAGAAGGAAATGGCAACCCACTCCAGTGTTCTTGCCTGGAGAATCCCACGGACGGAGAAGCCTAGGAGGCTGTAGTCCATGGGGTTGCACAGTCGGACACGACTGAGGCGACTAAGTAGTAGTAGTGGTGTAGAGGTGATGGTTTAAGGCTTCCTGAGTGAGACATACTACTTGGTGCTGACGTGGAGATGGAGGTGGGGATACTGCCAGAGAGAGAGGTCAAGAGCTCAGAGCTCTGCCTAGGATTAGGCCCTGGCTTCCCCTGAGACAGGAACAGGTTCTCATCCTGTACCCCATCATGCTAGAGTGATGAACCATTAACATCCCTGATTGCCTTCATTTAAATTATTTAAATGGTAACTGGGATATCTGGCCTCTCTGGATCTTGGTTTTTCTCAAATGGGAAATGGGAAACTTGGACCGGCTTAAAAGTCTCCAGATTTTCTTGTTAGGGATCAGACAGGGAGGACTGAGAGGGAATCCTAAAGGTTGGAGAGGTGAGGTGATGCAACCTCCAGTGTTCCGCATACAATGCTCCCTCATTCTCTCTAGGCATTGAAATTGCCTTATGGCTGGAGAAGGCGATGGCACCCCACTCCAGTACTCTTGCCTGGAAAATCCCATGGACGGAGGAGCCTGGTAGGCTGCAGTCCGCGGGGTCGCAAAGAGTTGGACACAACTGAGCGACTTCCCTTTCCCTATGGCTGGAGAGGTACCTGGAGGGAGGGGATGATGGAGAATGAGGCGGGTATATGCAGGACTGGTGACATAATCTGCAGGGCCCTGCATAAAGTGAAAATTCAGACCCCTTGTTAAGAATTTCAAGATGGCAACAACAGAGCATTAAACAAAGTGCAGAGTCCTTCTAAGTGTGGGGCCTGTGTAACTAACTGCACAGGTCATGTGTCAGTGAAGCCAGCCCTAGGTATATGACAACACCTGTATCAACTGGGCCAATTTTATTCAAGGCTCTTTGCCTTGATAATTTCAAAACTCTCCTTTGGCTATAATGGGGATATTTCAATCAACAAATCCATTGAAAGCTTCACTGATCATCTATATACTAAAAAATTGACAATTCTTTAATTAAACAATAGAAGGAACAAATAAATGCCCCACAATTACTAAATTTCTGTGAATTCTCTAAAATTGGAATGATTGTGGCTTTGGCTCATTATGGCAATTTGTCTCCAAATAGGCCTGCCGATTAAGGGGATTTGTCTGCATTGTTTACCATGCATTTTTATCCCCATCTGTCTTTATTCAGAATCAAGTGCATCCATTTATCCTCCCCTCTGGGATGTGTGTCGGTGAACTATTTTTCTTCTCTTATTTATTCAGCAACTACTTTCTACGCTTGCTGAACTTTATGTGCCGCAGGCTGGGCTAAGTATTGTAACCACTAGGGACCAGTCCACAGATAAGCATGACTGCCGTGCTGGGAGGAAGGGTCATCTAAAAGAAGACAGTATTACGAGCAAGGCATTAAAGTCAAAATCTTAAATTGGTAATTTGGTGTTCAATCCCTGTTTGACTCGCCACCACTACCACCAAAAAAAAAAACTCATTTGGTGACCTTTCCCAGTTGTTGGATGTAGGGTTTGGAGTTACCCAAGCCATTGTTTCTGCACAGAGATGTTTCAAAACCTTATTAAAAATGTTTGGGAAATTCCCAGGCAGCCCGCTGGTTAGGACTCTGTGTTCTCACTGCCAAGGGCCTAGGCTCAATTCCTGGTCAGGGAACTAAGATCCCACAGTCATGTGGCATGCCCCTCCTCCAAAAATTTTGGATCCCCAGAAAGCCCTATTATATTCAAGTTTACCAGAAGATTGGGGAGGGATGGGGTTGATGGGCTTCATTGTTTATAATGCCAGAAGTGCTGGTAAAAAGAAGTAAAGTTTTGAGTCCTACAGATGCAGAAAGTAAATATATGGATGCCAAGGAGGGAAGGGTACGGAGTGGGATGAACTGGGAGATTGGGATTAACATATACACACTATTGATACTATGTCTAAAATAGATAACTCTTGAGAACCTACTCTATGGCACAAGGAACTCTACTCAGTGCTCTGTGGTGACCTAAATGGAAAGGAAATCCAAAGAAAAGGGGATATATGTGTAGGTGTGGCTGATTCTATTCGCTGTACAGTAGAAACTAACGCAACAACGTAAAGCAACTATTTGTGCGTGCATGCTAAGTCACTCAGTCACGGCCAACTCTTTGCAACCAATAGACTATAGCCCACCAGGCTCCTCTGTCCATGGGATTTTCCAGGCAGGAATACTGAAGTAGGTTGCCATGCTCTCTTCCAGAGCTCTTACTGGCCCAGGGATCAAACCCACATCTCTTACATCTGTTGCATTGGCAGATGGGTTCTTTACCACTAGTGCCACCTGGGAAGCCTACTCCAGTGAAAAGAATGAAAGAAAATTTTGAGTCCTGATTCTGCTCATGGTCATCATTAACCAGCTTTACTTGGAGCACACATCAGATGGAACATCAGTCTGGCTGTAAATTTAAGAAAGCTCTTTTAGATGGGAACATGAAATATCACTATACACATGGCATGAAGAAATGTACCTGTAATATGCAAAAAAAAAAAATTTATATTGGACAATGGCAAAGAATCCAGTGTTGTTGAAATGTAGGAGGTGTGTGGGGGATAACTGGGGAGATGAATATAGAAAGGAAGCTTGGAATCAATGGTGAAGGTCAGGGAATGCCAGAGGAATTTGTCACTGATTCCATGAACAGAAGGAGTTTCTGAGCAGGGAAGTGCCAAGATCAGAGCTGTCCTTTAAGGAATTTAATTTGTCAGTCACAACTGGCACTCATAAGTGGTAGCAATTATTATTATCTTATTATGTAATAGTTTAAGCAGTATGTGTTTAGAAAAAGTAACCATCAATCATGTACAACAATGTCATTTCCCCGCAGTCTCCACAATCTGGTGAATTATCAACTACCATAGTCTATCTCTCTAATGTATTTAGGCTTTTTTCAATTTCTCAGTAGTTCTCAATCTTCAGTCATTAAATTCATTCCCAAGGATTTTTCTTAATATTATTATGGAATTCCCCAGGCAAGAATACTGGAATGGGTAGCCATTCCCTTCTCCAAGGGATATTCCCAACCCACGAATTGAACCTGGGTCTCCTGCATTGCAGGAAGATTCTTTACTGTTTGAGCCACAAGGGAAATCCATTATAATCAATACTTTAAAATTATTTCTAATGGTTTATTGCTGGCATATAGAAATATAATTGACTTTTTATGTTGAAATTATATACTGTGACCTGGATAAATTCACTTATTTCTATCAAGTTTGGGTTTTTGGGTAGATTTTTAGAATGATTTTCCAAGTAACTATCATATTGTCTATGAATGAAGTTCTTTTTATCTTCCTTTATTATCTATAGGTCTTTTATTTCTTTTCCATGTCTTTTTTGCTGGCTAATACTAATAGAATTGTCAGAATAGATATTCTTGCCTTGTTTCCAGGCTAAGGGAAAAGGCTTTAGCCCTTTAACATTAAATATGGGTGAGCTATGGATTTTGTAGATGCCCTTTATCAGACTGTTCTTCTTTCTGTAATTTGCTGAGAGATTAGTTGGATTTTGTCAAACTCTTTTGCTGCATCTATTAAGGTAATCTTGTGACTTTCTCCTTTATTCTTTTAATGTAGTGAACTATAATGACTGATTTTTATTATTGAACTAACTTTGCATTCTTGCCTACAAACTGTTGACCATGATATACTATCCTTATATTCCATACATTGCTGAATTCAGTATGCTAACATTTTGTTAAATACTTTTTCTTTTATGTCTACGAAGGTTGTTATTGTTGTTTAGTTGCTAAGTCGTGTTGGACTCTTTTGTAACCCCATGGACTGTAGCTCATCAGGCTTCTCTGTCCATGGGATTTCCCAGGCGAGAATAATGGAGTGGGTTGCCATTTCCTTCTGCAAGGATCTTCCCAACTCAGGGATTGAACCCGAGTCTCCTGCATCTCCTGCATTGGCATGTGGGTTCTTTACCACTGAGTCACCTGGGAAGCCCTATGAAGGTTACTTATCCAAAATTACCTCTTACTGTAATGTCCTTTGGAGAAGGCAATGGCACCCCACTCCAGTACTCTTGCCTGGAAAATCCCATGGATGGAGGAGCCTGGTAGGCTGCAGTCCATGGGGTCGCTAAGAGTTGGACGCGACTGAGCAACTTCACTTTTTTACTTTTCACTTTCATGCATTGGAGAAGGAAATGGCAACCCACTCCAGTGTTCTTGCCTGGAGAATCCCAGGGACGGGGGAGCCTGGTGGGCTGCCGTCTATGGGGTCACACAGAGTTGGACACGACTAAAGTGACTTAGCAGCAGTAATGTCCTTGTCTTATTTTGATAACAGGGTAATTCTGGCCTCATGAAATGAAGTGGTAAATGCTCTTTCCTTTTTTCCCTAAAAGTATATGCACAAACTGAGTACTGTTTCTTGTTTAAATGTTTAGACCACCTGATGTTGTCTCATAATGAAACACAAAAGTTCTTTTCATTTTATTTTCACTCTTTTTATCTCTTTATGTCCAGTTTGTTTAATTTTCATTGCCCCATCTTTCAGACTACTAATCTTTTCCCCCTAAAGTATCCAATATTATGTAAATTGCAAAAATCCAGTGATTATTTTCATTTTGAATATTGTATTTTTCATTGTTGTTTCACTATTATTTTCATTCCCTTTTAAAAAATAATTCTCATTTCTCTGTTGAGCTCCCTCTGTATTCCCTCATTGTATTGGTTTCCCGCAGTTGCCATGAGAAATTACTACACACTGGGTTCCTATTGTTCAGTCGCGCAGTCGTGTCTGACTCTTTGTGGCCCCATGGACTGCATCACAATAGGCTTCCCTGTCCTTCACCATCTCCTGGAGCTTGCTCAAACTCATGTCCATTGAGTCAATGATGCCATGTATTCAACAGGTTTATATGGCATATATATGACAGCATATAATGGGTTTCTATAAACAACAGAAAAAGTTTTCCTTCACTGTTCAGGAGGCCAAAAGTCTGAAATCACTATTACTGAAGTACAGGTGTCAATGGGGCTCACCCTCTCTAAGATTCTAGAGAGAATCTGTTGCATGCCTCTTCCAGCTTCTGGGGACTACCAAAATTTCTTGGCTTGTGGTCATATCACTCTAGTCTTTAGGGCCCACACCTTCAAATCTCTCCCTGCTCTGTCTTCTCTTCTGTGTGTGTGTTTGAAGGGGAGGTTTAAATCTCCTTCTGCCTTCCTCTTGTAAGGGTATATGTGATTGTGTTTCAGGCCCACTCAGATAAACTCCTTTTGGCTAAGATCATAGGGGCTTCCCTGGTATCTCAGTGGTAAAGAACCCACCTGCAAATGCAGGAGATTCAAGAGACGCAGGTTGCATCCCTAGGTTGGGAAGATCCCCTGGAGTAGGAAAAGGCAACTTGCTCCAGTATTCTTGCCTCCAAATTTCTGTGGACAGAGGAGCCTTGTGGACTACAGTACATGGGATTGTAAAGAGTTGGACATGACTCAGCAACTGACCACACACACACACACACACACACACATAACTCCCATCTCAAGATTCTTAACCACATCCATAAAAACTTTGCCTCATAAGGTAATATTCACAGGATTCAGGATTAGGATGCAAAATCTTTGGGGAAGCTATTTTTCAATCTATCATATTCATTATATTCATTTTTCATTTAAATTTTCTAACATTTATAATAACTCTTTTTAAAGTCTTTGCTAATTCCATCATCTCCTTTTCTATGGACTTTTTTCCTTCCAGCTCTGAGTTATATTTTTCTTCTCTTTCTTATGCTGAGTTATTTCTGATTGTCTGTTGGGCGCTGTAAATTCTTCCTTTTTTGGAAGGTAGATTTTGCTTTCTTTTTTCAAAAAGTCTTGAAATTTCTGTTCTGACAGGTTATTCATCTGTTGAGAGGTCTACTTTTTCTTGTTCAGACTTGTTTTTAAGTTTTATTAAAATGGATCTAACTCTGGGCAAGAGTAGTGTTACTCTTAAGGCACGAGTTTACTGTAGTCTTAAGTGTTGTTGAGCAACACTAGGGTTATTTAGCAAGATTACTGTATTCTGGTTGGTTGGAATTCCAATATTTCCCAGTACTGTGTGACCACCAAAACCTCAGATGATCTCACTGATCCCCTAGTAGCTATTCTCTGCCAGGCCTACATTCGTCTTGCAATGTACATATTTAACTTTGTATTTAACCAAAGACTCAAGGTTACCCTAGGCTAATTTCTGGAGCTCTTTCTCTGCATGGCTTGCTGCCCTCTAATGCTCCACTCTGCTTATTTAACTTATATGCAGAGTACATCATGAGAAACGCTGGGCTGGATGAAGCACAAGCTGGAATCAAGATTGCCAGGAGAAATATCAATAACCTCAGATATGCAGATGACACCACCCTTTTGGCAGAAAGTGAAGTAGAACTAAAGAGCCTCTTGATGAAAGTGAAAGAGGAGAGTGAAAAAGTTGGCTTAAAGCTCAACATTCGGAAAACTAAGATCATGGCATCTGGTTCCATCACTTCATGGCAAATAGATGGGGAAGCAATGGAAACAGTGACAGACTTTATTTGGGGCAGGGGGGCTCCAAAATCACTGCAGATGGTAACTGCAGCCATGAAATTAAAAGACACTTGCTCCTTGGAAGAAAAGTTATGACCAACCTAGACAGCATATTAAAAAGCAGAGATATTACTTTGCCTACCATCTAGTCAAAGCTATGATTTTTCCAGTAATCATGTATGGATGTGAGAGCTGGACTATAAAAAAAGCTGAGAGCTGGACTATAAAGAAAGCTGAGCATTGAAGAATTGATGCGTTTGAAGTGTGGTGTTGGAGAAGAGTCTTGAGAGTCCCTTGGATTGCAAGGAGATCCAACCAGTCCATCCTACAGGAAATCAGTCCTGAATATTTATTGGAAGGACTGATGCTGAAGCTGAAGCTCCAATACTTTGGCCACCTGATACGAAGAGCCAACTCATTGGAAAAGACCCCCATGCTGGGAAAGACTGAAGGCAGGAGGACAAGGGGATGACAGAGGACAAGATGGTTGGATGGCATCATTGACTCAATGGACATGAGTTTGAGTAAACTTCGAGAGCTGGTGTTGGACAGGGAGGCCTGGCGTGCTGCAGTCCATGGGGTCACAAAGAGTCGGACATGACTGAGCGACTGAACTGAACTGAACTGCAAAATCTGGCTGCCTTCATGGCACCTTAGAAATAACTCCCAGGCAGAAAGATGTGACGCATGGGGAGTCCATCTAAAGTTTTTAATTTTTAAAGGATAAAATCCTTCCTACATCTCTTGTGTAAAGCTTGAACATAACTTTTCAAACTCAGAAAATGGAACACAATTTTTAAACCTTGAATGTAATGTAATAGTTATACAATCGTTTACAATATAAAAATAAATTTGAAGGCTTCCCTGGAGGTGCAGTGGTTAAAAGCCTGCCTGCTGATACAGGGAACATGGGTTCCATCCTTGGTCCGGGAAGATCCCACATACTGTGGGCCAACTAAACCTGTGCATCACAGCTACTGAGCTGGCACGCTAGAGCCCACCAACTGCAACTACTGAAGTCTGAGCACTCTAGGGCCCACGCCCTGCAACAAGAGAAGCCACTGCAATGAGAAACCGTGCACTGCAATGAAGAGTAGCCCTTGCTCACTGCAACTAGAGAAAGCCCGCGTGCAGCAACAAAGACCCAGTGCAGCCAAGAAGGAAAAAAAAGATAAAATAGGTAAATAATTTTAAAAATAAATTTGAGATCTATTTCCCATCACGGTAAAATCCTAAGTCCATCCTGAGAAAACCATAATTTAAAAAGATATATGTACCCCAGTGTTCATTGCCGCTAGATTTAGCCAAGACAGGGAAGCAAACTAAATATCCATTAACAGATGAATGGATGGAGAAGATGTGGTACATATATACAATGGAACATTTGCTCAGCTATACAAGAATGAAAAAATGCCGTTTGCAGTGACATGGATGGACCTAAACATTACACCGTTGCAGAAACCAGTACTCGAGAAACCAAGCACCACACTCGGAGAACTGGAGAACTCAGGTTTATTATGCTGCTGGGCCCAGAGGAGTTAACACTCCAAGCTCTGAGCCCCGAACAAGGGGATTACAGAGTTTTCATAGACAGACTGTAGTGGGCAACTCTAACTGTTCATAGGCTCGTTTAAACTAAGGGGAATCACTCGCAGGAACAGCAGTCAAGATGGGGAGGGGGAAGTCTGTCCTGGACAGGTGTAATTAAGCAGGCTTGTAGGGGCTGGGTGATTGCAAAGAGCAGGACAAGGGTGAGTGAGATAAACTCCAGTTCCTAGTATTGCAAGTCCTCACTTTCTGAGACCTACGTGATCTAGACTTTGTAAGGGGCAAGCTGAGTTACAGAGGTAGAAGGAGAAGGAGGTTATGTAAAATTTTAAATTTTCCTCTTCAACACTAAGTGAAATAAGTCAGAGAAAGACAAATATCATATGATATCACTTATATGTGGAATCCAAAAAAAAATGGTACAAACGGACTTATTGACAAAACAGAATTAGAATCCCAGATATAGAAGACAAACTTATAGTTACCAAAGGCAAAGGGTGGGAGGAGGATAAATTAGGAAATTGGGATTAATATATATACACTGCTGCCGCTATTGCTGCTAAGTCGCTTCAGTCATGTTCGACTCTGTGCGACCCCATAGATGGCAGCCCACCAGGCTCCCCCATCTCTGGGATTCTCCAGACAAGAACACTGGAGTGGGTTGCCATTTCCTTCTCCAATGAATGAAAGTGAAAAGTGAAAGTGAAGTCGCTCAGTCGTGTCTGACTCTTCGCGACCCCATGGACTGCAGCCTACCAGGCTCCTCCGTCCATGGGATTTTCCAGGCAAGAGTACTGGAGTGGGGTGCCATTGCCTTCTCCATATATATACTACTATATATATATATATATATATATAGAAAAATAGATAATTAATAAGGATTTACTGTATAGCACATGGAACTCTACTCAATATTCTGTAATAGCCTATATGGGAAAAGAATCTAAAATAGAATGGATATATGTGTATGTATAACTGATTCACTTTGTTTTACAACTGAAACTAATACAACATTGTAAATCAACTATACTCTGATAAATAAAGTTTTAACTAAAGGTCAAATCCAGTATTACTATTTTTTTCCCTGGCCACATTGTGCAGCATATGGGATCCCAGTTTTCTGACCAGGAGTGGAACCCTAGCCCTTAGCAGTGGAATTGCAAAGTCCTAACCACTGGACCACCAGGGAATTCCCTTGCTATGATTTTAAAGCTTGCTTTCCCTGGGTTGGGAAGATGACCAGGCACCGGAAATGACAGCCCACTCCGGTAATCTTGCTTGGAAAATTCCATGGACAGAGGAGCCTGGTAGGCTACAGTCCATGAAATCACGAAGGGTTGGACATGACTGACTGAGCACGCCCATACATTTACTGAGCATTTGTGTGGAAGGCTAAACACTTTACATGCATTTCTCATGTAACTGTGAAACAACTCTATGTGGTATATACTCTGTTTTGTAGTTGGGTAAATAAGATTTGTGGAGGTTTAAGTAACTTTCCCAAAGTCACAGTCTTTGTAGGTGGCATATTCAAGGTTTGAATTCATCTCTATCTGATGAAAAACCCAAGTTCTGTTTTTGTGTGTGCGTGTATGGTTTTCTTTGCTTTGTTTGGTTTTAAAGCCTGAGTTCTTAAGCATTACATAATAAAGTACACTTAAGAACACCAAGACCCGTATCTGGCAATATAGTTGAAACAGGTGAAATTCAATGACTCAGTAAGGCAGGCTTATTCAAGTTTCTAGTAATGCAACTGTACAAATGCTTTAGCGTAGCTGGCTAGGCATTTGCCTGTTTGATTTTACCTACTTCTCCATTTTTCTCTTTGTTGTTCATTATTGCAGGAAACCACATTTTTGCCCATCAGAATTTCTCCTCTTTGGATTCAAGGAATAATAAAAGAAAAAAAAAAAAAGACATAACCAAGGGATTTCTTCAGAATTAAAGCAAGTGACCCCAAGAAACAACTCAAATCCACATAGTAGAAACAAAGAGCACCAGTAAAGACAATAATGTAATTTAAAAAGACAGTGTAAATGTCTTTGTGTTCTTTCATCTCTTAACTGATTTAAGAGACAATTGTCTGGTTGGGCTTAGAGCGTATAGAAATAAGCAGGATATTGTGATTTAAAAGAAGAAGTGTATGCTTGGTCTTCATCCCTATTCCTGGCACGTAGCTCTCAGAACCCTAGGAATTTCCCAAGCTGGAAAAGTAATGGGAGCATATTTTGCTGCAGTATTTGATCGTTTGTCCTTGGCTCCTGAAACAGCTCCAGAACCAAAAAGGTCAGAGAAATGTCTTGTTATTTGTAACAAGCCCCTTTGGGTCATGCCTGATTTTATGAGTTTAATCACCTAAGGCCAATGATTTAATCAATCATGTCTATGTAATGAAGGCTCCTTAAAAACACAAAAGCACAGGGATCAGAGGGCTTCTGAGTTGGTGAAAACCTGGAGGTGCTGGAGGCGTGCTCAGAGAGAGCCTGGGAACGCCACACCACTTTCCCCATCCCTTTCCCTAAGCATTTCTTTCTTCCATCAGGTTGTACATCTGTTACATCTATATCCTTTTTTTTTGTTTTGGAAGAGCACGTTAGTTCCCCAACTGGGGACTGAACCTGGTCCCTTGGCAGTGACAGCTCGGAGTCCCGACCGCTGGACTGCCAGGTGTCCAGAGTGTCCTTGTGTCCTTCATAACATCTTTTACAATAAACTGGTAAATGTAAGCAAATGTTTCTCTGAGTTCTGTGAACCACTCTAGCAAACTCATTGAACCTAAGGAGAGGTTTGTGGGAATCTCCCATCTATAGCCCATAGGTCAGAAGTACAAGTAATAGCCTGGACTTGTGATGGGCATCTAAAGGGAGCAGAAAGGACAGTCTTTAGGGCTGAGTCCTTAAGCTGTGGGATCTGATATTAACTTCAGGTAGAGAATGTCAGAAATGATTTAATTTCTTGGGTGTTGGAAAAAACAGTGGAATAAAAGGAAGGGAGGAGTCAAGGATGACCTCCTGAAGACCAGTATCTGGAAGGCATCTCCATTACTTTAATATACAGTTTACAACTAGTATCACAAAGATCCAAACATGTGGCTTAACCAGGCAGAAAATTTAACTGGATAGTTTCTCTCTTAGTTTACAGTTTGTGTAGTTCAAGCCGAGAGAGGAGTGTTGGATATTGGTACTGGGAACTCAAGTTCCTTCCATCTTGTTGCTTTGCAGTTTCTAGGTTTGTCCAGAGGATCAAAGATTTCTCATGACCACATTCCAGACTGTAGGGAGAGTGAGAGTGAAAGAAGAAATGTGTGCATGCATGCATGCTCAGTTGGGTCCAACTCTTTGCAACCCCATGGACTGAGCCCAACAGGTTCCTCTGTCAGTGGGATTCTCCAGGCAAGAACACCGGAGTAGCTTGCCACTTCCTCCTCCAGGGGGTATTTCCAACCTGGGGATTAAACCTGTGTTTCCTGCATTGGCTGGTGCATTCTCAACCACTAAGCCACCTGGGAAGCCTGGGAAGAAGGACTGCTCCTTTTCTATGAAGTGTATGAACAAGTGGATCATTTCTGTTTACATCCCACTGGCCTGAACCTAATTTCATAGCCATGCCAAGGAAGAGTAGAAAACAAATCTTCAGTGGGTCAGCCAAGGGTCCAGCATAAAGTGCTATCACCAGGAAAGCAAAGAGGAGATTGGATGCTGGAAGGGAAAGGCAGGGTCCACCACAGATGTGAGTAGATCCAGTTGTTAGAAAGTTCTGTGCTCCCTAAACTGAGTCTGCCTCTGTGACATTCACCTGTTGGTCCTACATCTGCCCGCACTCAGGGAGCATAAATCTATCTCACTTTTTACACAATAGCTTTTCAAATATTTGAAGACAATTGTAACTTCTCCCTAAGACATTTCCAGGTTAAATGTCCTCTCAGTTTCCTTCAACTATTTCTCATAGGACGTATTCTTCAGATTCTCATAACATTGGCTGATGTATGCTGGTTATTGTTTTATGAATTTTGCATTTCTTAAAATGTGGGACCAGAATAGATTGCTTATGTAACATGGATAGACTAGAATTACCATCTGTTCTGGAGAGTATATTTTAGTTAATATAGCCTAAGATTGTATTCTAACAACTGAATTATACTATTGACTTATGTGGAATCTGAGATCAGTAAAAGAACACAGCTCTTTCTTTCAGATCCTGAGTCTTCGCATTCAGTTCAGTTCAGTTTAGTTCAGTTGCTCAGTCATGTCCAACTCTTTGCGACCCCATGAATCGCAGCACGCCAGGCCTCCCTGTCCATCACCAACTCCCGGAGTTCACTCAGACTCACATCCATCAAGTTAGTGATGCCATCCAGCCATCGCATCCTCTTTTGTCCCCTTCTCCTCCTGCCCCCAATCCCTCCCAGCATCAGAGTCTTTTCCAATGAGTCAACTCTTCGCATGAGGTGGCCAAAGTACTGGAGTTTCAGCTTTAGCATCATTCCTTCCAAAGAAATCCCAGGGTCGATCTCCTTCAGAATGGACTGGTTGGATCTCCTTGCAGTCCAAGGGACTCTCAAGAGTCTTCTCCAACACCACAGTTCAAAAGCATCAATTCTTCGGTGCTCAGCCTTCTTCACAGTCCAACTCTCACATTCATACATGACCACAGGAAAAACCATAGCCTTGACTAGACGAACCTTTGTGGGCAAAGTAATGTCTCTGCTTTTGAATATGCTATCTAGGTTGGACATAACTTTCCTTCCAAGGAGTAAGAGTCTTTTAATTTCATGGCTGCAGTCACCATCTGCAGTAATTTTGGAGCCCAGAAAAATAAAGTCTGACACTGTTTCCACTGTTTTGCTATCTATTTCCCATGAAGTGATGGGACCGGATGCCATGATCTTCGTTTTCTGAATGTTGAGCTTTAAGCCAACGTTTTCACTCTCGACTTTCACTTTCATCAAGAGGCTTTTGAGTTCCTCTTCACTTTCTGCCATAAGGGTGGTGTCATCTGCATATCTGAGGTGATTGATATTTCTCCCAGCAATCTTGATTCCAGTTTGTGTTTCTTCCAGTCCAGCATTTCTCATATCTTTGCTTTATAGTCATGCAAATGATTTTATAAACTTAAAAGTGCTACTTTACCCCTACGACTTTTTCTCCTATTACTTTTACCCTAAGGTTCTAAGATGTCAATAGGATTTCATCATCTGATCTGCTATTACCTATAACTTTCTGAATAGATTTTAAAAATTTAAACAATAAAAAACCAAAATAATTATTATCTCTAGGAAAAAAAATTATACAAGGGAAACAATAATAACATACAACTCAATTTTTACTAGTATACTACCAATATAATACTCCAATGAATAGTAATAAATGTTATTTATACAGGTATACTAATGTAAGTATTGAATATGGATTTAACAAAAATTGAGATTAACAGTAAAGAAAGAGATGAAAAGAGAGAGGTATAAGAGCAAGAAATCCTCATTTCCTGAAATATAAAAATGAATAGATATTACCTAAAATTGTTGAACGAAGACATATTAATATAAGCAAGTTATTTACAAGTACAGAAATAAATACCAGAAGAAATAGCTTAAACATTGAAAGTCAGTGCATCTGAGGAGTGGGGCTATTGACAAGAGGTATGCAGGCAGGATTTGATTTAGGTCATACCTGAATGGCCTAGTGGTTTTTCCTTACTTTCTGTAATTTAAGTCTGAATTTTGCAATCAGGATCTCACAATCTGAGCCACAGTCATCTCCTGGTCTTGCTTTTGCTGACTGTATAGAGTTTCTCCATCTTTGGTTGCAAAGAACATAATCAATCTGATTTCAGTATTGACCATCTGGTGATGTCCATATGTAGAGTTGTCTCTTGTGTTGTTGGAAGAGGGTGTTTGCTATGACCAGTGTGTTCTCTTGACAAAACTCTGTTAGCCTTTGCCCTGCTTCATTTTGTATGCCAAGGCCAAATTTGCCTGTCATTCCGGGTATCTCTTGACTTCCGACTTTTGCATTCCAATCCCCTATAATGAAAAGGATATCTTTCTTTTTTTTTTTTTTTTTGGTGTTAGTTCTAGAAGTTCTTGTAGGTCTTTATAAAATGGATCAACTTCAGCTTCTTCATCATCAGTGTTTGGGGCATAGACTTGGATAACTGTGATGTTGAATGGTTTGCCTTGGAAATGAACCAAGATTATTCTGTCATTTTTGAAACTGCACCCAATTTCAGACTCTTTTGCTAATTATGAGGGCTACTCCGTTTCTTCTAAGGGATTTTTGCGCACAGTTCAGTTCAGTTCAGTTGCTCAGTCATGTTTGACTCTTTGCAACCCCCTGGAGTGCAGCACGCCAGGCCTCTCTATCCATTCCCAACTCTTGCAGCATGCTCAAACTCATGTCCATCAAAGTAGTGATGCCATCCAACTGTCTTAGCCTCTGTCATCCCCTTCTCCTGTCTTCAATCTTTCCCAGAATCAGGGTCTTTTCCAATGAGTCAGATCTTCACATCAAGTGGCCAAAGTATTGGAGTTTCAGCTTCAGCAGCAGTCCTTCCAATGAATATTCAGGATTGATTTCCTTTAGGATTGACTGGTTGGATCTCCTTGCAGTCCAAGGGACTCTCAAGAGTCTTCTCCAACACCACAGTTCAAAAGCATCAATTCTTCAGCACTCAGCTTTCTTTATAGTCCAACTCTCACATCCATACATGACTACTGGAAAAACCATAGCTTTGACTAGACTACACAGTAGTAGATATAATGGTCATCTGTGTTAAATTTGCCCATTCCCATCCATTTTAGTTCACTGATTCCTGGGATGTTGATGTTCTCTCTTGCCATCTCCTGCATGACCACATCCAACTTACCTTGATTCACAGATCTAATATTCCAGGTTCCTGTGCATGCCAAGTTGCTTCAGTCATGTCCAGCTCTTTGTGACCTTATGGACTGTGGCCTTCCAGATTCCTCTGTCCATGGGATTCTCCAGGCAAGAATACTGCAGTGGGTTGCCATGCCCTCCTCCAGGGATCTTTCCAACCCAGAGATCAACCCGAGTCTCTTATACCTCCTGCATTAGCAGGTGGTTTCTTTACCACTAGTGCCACCTGGGAAGCAATGCTGTCCTTTACAGCATGGCCTTTACTTTTACCACCAGACACATCCACAGCTGAGCATCCTTTCTGCTGTGGCCCAGACACTTCATCCTTACTGGAGGTATTACTAATTTTCCTCCAGCCTTCCCCAGTAGCATTTTGGACACTTTCTGACCTGGGGGACTCATCTTCTGGTGTCATATTTTTTTGCCTTTTCATACTCTCTCTGGGCTTCTCCAGACAAGAATACTGAAATGGGTTGCCATTTCCTTCTCCAGTGACCCATGTTTGGTCAGAACTCTTCACTATGACCTGCTTATCTTGGGTGGCCATGCAGGGCATGGCTCACAGCTCCACTGAGTTATCCAAGCCCCTTCATCATGACAAGGCCATTCAGGTATGACCTAAATCAAATCCCTTATGGTGCTACAGTGGAGGAGACAAATAGATTCAAGGGATAATATCTGGTAGACAGAGTGCCTGAAGAACTATGGACGGAAGTTCATAACGTTGTATAAGAGGCAGTGACCAAAACCATCCCAAAGAAAAAGAAATGCAAGATAAAGTGAATGTCTGAGGAGAATTTACAAATAGCTGAGAAGAGAAGAGAAGTAAAAGGCAAGGGAGAAAGAAGAAGATATACCCAACTGAATGCTGAGTTCCAGAGAACAGCAAAGAGAGATAAGAAGGCCTTTTCTTAGATGAACAATGCAAAGAAATAGAGGAAAATAATAGAATAGGAAAGGTTACAGATCCTTTCAAGAAAATTGGAGATATGAAGGAAACACTTCATGCAAGGTGGGTGTGATGAAGGACAGAAATGGCAAGGATCTAACAAAAGCAGAAGAGATTACGAAGAGGTGGCAAGAATACACAGAAGAACTGTACAAAAAGATCTTAATGACTCAGGTAACTATGATTGTATGGTCACTTACTCACCTAGAGCCAAATATCCTAGAGTGTGAAGTCAAGTGGACCTTAGGAAGCATTACTACAAACAGAGATAGTGGATGTGATGGAATTCCAGCTGAGCTATTTAAAATCCTAAAAAATGATGATGTTAAAGTGCTGCAGCAAATTTGGAAAACTCAGCAGTTGGCCATATGACTGGTAAAGGTTAGTTTTCATTCCAATCAAAAGAAAGGCAAGGCCAAAGAGTATTCAAACTATCACACAATTGCACTCATTTCACATGCTAACAAGGTAATGCTCATAATTCTTCAAGCTAGGCTTCAACAGTACAGGATCTGAGAACTTCCAGATGTACAAGCTGGATTTAGAAAAGGTAGAGGAACCAGAGATCAAATTGTCAACATCTGTTGGATCATAGAGAAAGCAAGGGAATTTCAGAAAAACATCTACTTCTGCTTCATTGACTATGCTAAAGCCTTTGACTGTGTGGGTCACAACAAACTGTGGAAGATTCTTAAAGAGATGGGACTGCCAGACCACCTTACCTGTCTCCTGAGAAAATGGTATTCGGGTCAAGAAGGCACAGTTAGAACCAGACATGGAACAATGGACTGGTTCAACACTGAGAAAGGAGTATGTCAAGGCTTTATATTGTCACCCTGATTGTTTAACTTTTATGCAGAGCATATCATGTGAAATGCCATGCTAGGTGAATCCTAAGGTAGCATCACAATTCCCAGGAGAAATATCAATAACTACAGATATGCAGAAGATACCACTCTAGTGGTAGAAAGGAAAGAGGAGCTAAAGAGCCTCTTGATGAAAATGAAAGAGGAGAATGAAAAACCTGGCTTAAAACTTAACATTTAAAAAAATAAGATCATGGTATCTGGTCCATTACTTCATGGCAAATAGAAAGGGAAAAAGTGGAAGCAGTAACAGATTTTATGTTCTTGGCCATGAAAATCACTGTGGATGGTGACTGCAGCCATGAAATTAAATGACACTCTTTGGAAGGAAAGCTACGACAAACCTCGACAGCATATTAAAAACAGAGATATCACTTTGCCAAGAAAGATCTGTATAGTCAAAGCTAAGGTTTTTCCAGTAGTCATGTACAGATGTGAGTGTTGGACCATAAAGAAGACTGAGTGCCAAAGAATTGATATTTTCGAACGGTGGTGCTGGAGAAGACTCTTGAGAGTCTCTTGGACAGCAAGGAGATCAAAGCAGTCAGTCCTACAGGAAATCAACCCTCAATATTGTTGAGTCAGGACTGTTGCTGAAGCTGAAGCTCCAATACTTTGGCCATCTTATGTGAAGAACCAACTTGTAGGAAAAGACCCTGATGCTAGGATAGATTAAAAGCAAAAGAAAAGAGGGCGACAGAGGACAACGAGATGGTAAGATAGCAACGCCAACTCCACGGACATGAATTTGAGCAAACTCTGGGAGATTCTGAAGGACAGAATGGCCTGGCAGGCTACAGTCCATGGGGTTGCAAGGAGTTGGACAAAACTTAGCAACTGAACAACAATGAAAGCAAGAGAAACCAAGTTTTCTTCTGTCTGTTCAGTGCCACTTGACTTTTTTCTATTTTACTGTGTTAAAAATAAACATAATTTAAAAAATAAACTCAGTTTAATTTGAGCTGTTCAGTAAGCTGAAGTTTAGGAATCTTTTTATGTGTCATTACTTCACAGTTTAGACCAGGAAAGGCAAAGATGCCTTTTTCTACACAATATAACACTACATCTGGTGTGGAGTTATCTCTTGTGTCAGGGAGTTAAATTTAATCACCCCTTTGCTGTCCTATCGTTATGAAGTGACAAAGTTAATGCAATTTATTCAGTATTCTGTTCCTTTATTAATGTGTCACTCAGAGTAAGGCTCTAATTTTGTGAAATAATTTTTGTTCTGGGTTTAAAAACCATCATTTCTGTCAGTTTGCTTGCAAAAAAATTTAGAAATTTGAATGAGACATAATTCAGATCCAATTCCCTGAATTATTTTAATTCAGGGAGAACATTTTTTCTTGGTGAGAAAATTTGTTACTTGTCCCCTAAAAAAGTGACAGAAACCTTAGTGGATACCTAGTCTAGACTCTTAAGACAGATAAACACAGGCAGTGAGGAAGGTCAGAATTATGCGAGCATTGTGATGATGCTAAAGTAACCAGTTCTTTCAATGACACAATTTTCTAACTGCTGCTGCTACTGCTGCTAAGTCGCTTCAGTCGTGTCCGACTCTAGGCGACCCCATAGACAGCAGCCCACCAGGCTCCCCCGTCCCTGGGATTCTCCAGGCAAGAACACTGGAGTGGGTTGCCATTTCCTTCTCCAATGTATGAAAGTGAAAAGTGAAAGTGAAGTCGCTCAGTGTCTGACTTCTAGTGACCCCATGGACTGCAGCCCACCAGGCTCCTTGGTCCATGGGATTTTCCAGGCAAGAGTACTGGAGTGGGGTGCCATTGCCTTCTCCAGTTTTCTAACTAACCAGTCCTATTTCTGTGCTTTGTATTTTGGCTCAGGTGGAAAGAGAACCTGGACCCTGTCCTTTGTTGTGCTCCACATGCCACGGGTGTCCAGTCAACTTTCATTATTTAGCAAATATTTACTTGGCTTCTCTAGTGAATGAAGACAGTGGGTTGAGTAAGCAGCCTCGTTCTCCCTTCTGAGAAAGAGAACACAGGGGTTTAATAAGACCTTTCTCTTCTGCTGCCCTTTGCAAAGTGGACAAATACTCCATGTGCCTAGGCAGAGACTGAGTGTTCATAGCAATTTATACCTGCCCATCAGCCCCTGGAGGGAGGACAGCAATTCTTTAGAAAAACAATGGACTGTTGTCCCCTGGATGAACTCCCTTTTGTTCAAAGCATGGTTGCAGCGGCTTGTGGGGGAGGCATGGGGTTTTGCACAAAGTACCAGACACATGGAGGTAAGCATGTGCCCTGGGGTCTTTGTAGTTCGGTATGTTGCCGCTGCTGCTAAGTTGCTTCAGTTGCGTCCGACTCTGTGCGACCCCATAGACAGCAGCCCACCAGGCTCCCCCGTCCCGGGGATTCTCCAGTTCTGTATGTGTGCCTGCCAATGGGCCAAGGCCAACTTCCTGATATAAACCCTCTCCCAGGCATTTTAGTTTGCAGAAGCCAAAGGGGGTAAAAATGATTACACAGACAATAATGCCTTGCCTACTGTGAAGAATTGAAAGGAACTCCTGTTCAGATCTCTGTGCCTCTGCATTTTGACTGTGTGACTGGGGAAACATCTTGGGAAGAGCACAGGCAAGCCTGGGTTCAGACCCCAGCTTCACACCTTATCCCAGATGGCACTGTACAGGTCACTTACTGACTGTGAGCTGCACTTTCTCCTATTTTGAGACATAACGTGTTGTGTGGAAAGCTCCTAAAACACAGCAGGTATCCAATTAAAATGATTAAAGCTATCAAAGTTATGTTTGTGGAACACCAGCAGGATTCAATATAAAACTTGCAGGCTGGAAAAGTGTCATCAAGACACTTGACGTATTTTTTTTTTCTGAAGAGATGATCATTTTCCCAACTCTTGTGAGCTCTGGCTCCTGACCACTTGCAGATGCAGTGCAGATTTCTGGCAGAGACGTCTCTGTAGTCATTGTCAATAAGAGATCATGTCCCATTTTAGCATCCTTCCCCAGACTTCTATCAACTAAACAAATGGATACCCCCATGAGCTGGAAACCAAGAGGGGGTCAATCCTCTTTCTGCCTGGGAAGTACTTTTTGATTGTCACTAATTGGTATTTATCCCAAGCCATCTTACAGAATCTTTCAGTCTGCATCTTTTGCACAGGCTGAAACTCATCCTTACCACAGGAGAGAGTAACTATACCCAGGAGGCAGGAAGAAGGCTGAGGGCCCTCCAGGCAGGAAGAGAGATGCAAACTGGTTCTAAAGGTGGAAAGGGCTAGAGGACAAAGGAAGTTGCTGTTCAACTGGTTTACTAAATGGAAACTCCTCTGAACTTTCCTAAGAATTCTGCATGGAAAGAGAAAGAAAGCAGACACTTTCTCCAGAGCCTATCCATAAAGGGAAACTTGAAAAATATCTACGTTTATCGACATTGTGGCTTGAACTTCCCTGGTGGCTCAGACGGTAAAGCGTCTATCTACAATGTGGGAGACCTGGGTTCGATCCCTGGGTTGGGAAGTTCCCTGGAGAAGGAAATGGCAACCCACTCCAGTACTCTTGCCTAGAAAATCCCATGGACGGAGGGGTGTCCATGGGGTCGCAAAGAAGTCAGACACTACTGAGGGACTTCACTTTCACGTTGTGGCTAGGTCAAGGCTGGGCCAAATGCCTCTGTTTCTAAGAACCCATGATATCCCAGTGTTATGCTCTCGTATGCAACAGGGATATTCATTCCTTGCAGCCCCAGCTCAGAGTGTGCTAATACGGTGGCCATCAACTCTTGTGGCACCCTGGTGTTCTTGAGCATCCGGGGGAATTGTGGGTTGGCAGGTGAGCACAGACAGGACCAGCATCCTGCTCATGCCCTGATAAAGGGTTTCTAGGCTGAGATTCTGGGGTTCACAGCTCCTAGACACACACAGGACTCTCATGCATTTCCTTGGGATCCATTTCCCCTGGCACTTTGGGGGCAATGAGCCAACCTGATCCAACTCTCAGGAGTAGATGCCCCCAGACTCAGAGCCCCTTTCCTTATTTCCTCTTCAACTCCACCCCCCACCCCCATTTTCTTTTTTGGCCTCACTCTCAAAAACCCCTATTCTTCTAATTCATTTTGTTTTTTAAACCATAAAAGGGCTTAACAGTTCCTCTAAAGAGCCTGATGGTTGATAATGGACTGGAAAAGTTGTCCAACCCTTTATGGGACAACCTAAAACTTGTTTGCCCTCATATAGGGGCAGAGGAAACTCAATTCCTAGAAACAGATGTTGATTTTTTCCCAGAATAAAACAATGTTTCCCATCCTTTCTGATGAATCATCATCTATCAGAGATGGACAAAGGGACTCTTTGCTAGAGTTAACAAAGCATAAACAAAATAGAAAGCCCCAGTAAAATAAGTTCTTAATGGTCTAGCCTGCAAGCTAAGTTGTGAGTTACCTTGTACACATTTATGTAAATGTCCCCTGGCCCCTGTGAGAAGAGGAGCAAGGTATGTATCCTTCTCACCTTTTTTCTGCCCCATGTCACTTGGCATGTCAGTTGTGCCTTACAGCAGCAAATAAATGGTCCTCTCATATCTTTATTGCTGCTCCTTCAACTCTTTCTTATATGATCTGAACTAAAGTGCCTCCACCATTTCGTTACCATTTCTGACATACTGTTTTGTATCTACAGCCCTCTACAACTGAGGCCCTTGGAAGAAAATTAAGCATTTCAGCTGTGCTCTGTCCTGTCCAGAGCATGGACAAGGCCATAACATTAAAACCTCTGTAGAGATTAATACCAATCTGTTCATCTCTATCCTTACAATCACTCAAGCAGTTATACCACCTAATTATGGCTTTAATCCATATTTCTCCAGCTTGAGTATATTGAAATCATAGGAGATTTTGATAAATGTTGTTAAAGTACTAAAAGACTGAAAATTATAGCTCCTTGGTCTTCTAGAATCATGTATTGTCAGGTATGAGTCTATCTGCAAGAGTTAAATAAGATAGGAATTTATTTTGCTTTTATGTATAAGTTCAAGTTGGTATACTAGCTTTGCTCCAAGGGATTGTCAGGGATATAGGCTCTTGTTGCTGACCCACACTTACATACTGACCTCATCTGCCTGGTCCAAAAGGACCCACCCATCCACATTTTAGCAAATAACATGCATCTCTGTTTGGGGGCATGACTCAGAAAAGGTGTACTTTGCTTTTGCTCACAGCCATTGGGCACAACTTGGTCACATGTTTTAAACCTAGCTGCAAGTGGGGCTAGGAAATTTATTTTTTTTAAGGTAAGTTGAATAAAGTCCCCTACTCTCAAGATGCCCATGTCCTAATCCATGGGACCTGTGAATATGTTACCTTATGTAGCAAAAGGACTTTGTAGATATGATTAAGTTAAGGAAGCTGAGATGTGAAGATTATTACTGATTATACAGGTAAGTCCATTGTATTAAAAAGAGGTCTTTAAATTTTTTTTTTTTTAATTTTATATTGGACTGTAGTTGACTTTGAAAAAAAAATGGCAACTCAATCCAGTATTCTTGCCTGGGAAATCCCTTGGACAGGGGAACCTGGTTGGCTACAGTCCATAGGGTCACAAAGAGTAGGACATGACTTAGTGACTAAACCATCACCACATACTTGACTAACAATGTTGTTTTAGTTTCAGGTGTGCAGCAAGTGATACAGTTATACATATACATATATCTATTCTTTTCCAGATTCTTTTCCCATACAGGTTACTACAGAGTACTGAGTAGAGTTTCCTGTGCTATACAGTAGGTCCTTATTGTTTATCTGTCTTAAGTGCATGCATGTGTGCTAAGTCACTTCAGGTGTGTCCAGTTCTTTTCGACCCCATGAACTGTAGCCTGCCAGGCTCCTCTGCCCATGGAATTCTCCAGGCAAGAATACTGGGGTGGGTTGCCATGCTCTCCTCCAGGGGATCTTCCAGACCCAGGGATTGAATCCACATCTCTTATGTCTTCTGAATTGAAAGGCAGGTTCTTTACCATTAGCCCCACCTGGGAAGCCCCTATCTTAAATATAGCAATGTGTATATATCAATCCTGATTTCCCCAAAGTGTCCTTTTAAGAGAGATGCAGGAAAGTCAGAAGGCAGAGGATGAAAGCAGAGGTCACTGAGAGGGAGAAAGAGAGATTTAAAGATGTTATGCTGGTAGTTTTGAAGATGAAGGAAGGGGCCACAAGCCAAAGAATGCAGGCAGCCTGTAGAAGCTGGAAAAGGCATGAAAGAGAAAGTGTTAGTTGCTCAGCCGTGTCTTTGCTACCCCATGGACTATAGCCTGCAAGGCTCCTTTGTCCATGGAATTCTCCAGACAAAGTACAGTAATGGGTTGCCATTCCCTTTTGCAGCAGATCTTTCCAACCCAGGGATCAAATCCAGGTCTTCTGCATTGCAGGCAGATTCTTTACCATCTGAGCCACTAGGGAAGCGGAAAAGGCATAGCAATAGATTATCTCCTAGAACTTCCAGAAGAAATGCAGCTCCGCTGATCCATTTAAACTTCTGGCCTCCAGAATAGAATAAGTTTGTGTTAATTTAGACCACTAAATTTGTGACAATTTGTTATAGTGGCAACAAGAAACTAACATAGTATCTTGGCTGAAATTCTGTTACTTTGGAAAAAGGAAAGACTAGATATTGGGAGATAACTAGAAGTCTCTACAGCAACTTTTTTCAGGGGGCTGGGGTGAGGGGATAATCTTAATCCTAGTCCTAAAATTCACTTCTTTCTCTTCCAGTAGTCCACAAACATTCTTTTGAAAATCCCATTGTTTACCTTGCTTGGGCTCACTGTTAAACTCAGAGGCTGTATGTAGTTCTAGGAATCCTTTCCGTTTCTGAAAATAATTTTGTCTTTCAGTCCTCTTTTATTGTCCCTGATGCATCAGAGATAACCAACTAGAGTTTAACTACTTACCTGTTCTTTTGGTGTAAGTTGCAGGAGCTCAAGATCTGAAGTCAATTAGGAATGGTCATTAACCCTTTCAGTAGGGGGATCATCTCCTTGAGACAGAATTCAGAAACATAGGTGCTGAGAAGTTCTGCTTTCTTTATGTCATCTCCCAGCAGTATACCTTCAGCATTCTGCAACAGACTTTGAAGTTCTGGCTTAAATTGCCTTTGATGATGTTAGATCACCTCCACAGATTTATGAAGGCCTGAGCCATTGCTGCTCTGTATTGCCCAACTAAAAAAATGCAAAGGATTCAGATTTCTCCAATGGCTGTCTTAGCAATTGCTTGACTGCTTTTCAAGAGAGATCAAGTGCTCATGTTTCCGGGCCTCCAGCCCTGTTAGGCCTCCGCTCCCTATTCCAGCAATAGTTCCAGGGTTGCTAAAACTGATGCACTGCTTACCTTGGCTCACCCAAGATCTGCTGTTTCTTGTAAGAGCCATTTGCTCTCAGAGAACAACCTATGGGATGACAGCCAGGATAATAGGGGAATCAAATAATTCTAAGGCTTAAGGTTTCCAACAGATGAGCACATCTCTGTTTTTTTTCCTCACCTGCTCTGTGTTCTCTTTGCCAACCCTCCCTCTGCCCCAGATTCATTGGCAGTCAAGGCAGGAGCCAACTGCCTACCGAGTGTCCTCATTAAAATGCACCGCTCTTGCTAATTAGGAGCCAAGGTTCTCCCACGGTGGGCTTGGCCTGAGTATTGCCATTATCTTCATAAATAGACTCTTTACTTTGCAAATGGTGCTGTCATAGCCAGGCATTCCCGACCTGGCAAATGCTCTGTGCATTCTTAAGTGGAGCAGGGAATGTGTTAGCAAGAGAAGGCAGAGGCATTCACGCTGAAACAGGGGCTCTGTCCTGACTTCACCCTGCTGTCTGGGCAGCAGGCAGCCAACACAAGGGCTGAATCTGTGTAGACAACCACGATGTGCAGGAACCATATGGCCCAGATTTTCTGGGCGATCTTCTTTCTCATCATTTTAATCTTTATAGTAAAGGCAACTTTTAAAATGCATAACTATATATTTTTTAAGTTATCCAATGGCTTTACCTTTTAAAAGACCATTCCTATCAATACATTCACAAATGGGGGAGGGGTGAATCAGAATGACTTCTTGGTCTCCCTAAAATGCCTTATGAGCATGTGTTTACTTATTTATTTTCTTTCACCTTGACAATCTCTCTCTGGGAGGACTTCCCTGGTGGTCCAGTGGTTAAGAATATGCCTTCCAAAGCAGGGGACGTGGGTTCGGTCCCTGGTCAGGGAACTAGATCCCACATGCCACAGCTAAAGATCCCCCATGACTCAATGAAGACTGAAGATCCTGTATGCTGCAATTAAGACCTGGCACGGCCAAGTAAATAAATAAAAATAAATATTTTTTAAAGACGAATTTCAGTTTAAAAATATAAAATAAAATCATGATTTTGCTGCCTGTCTGAGGCTTCCCTGTCATTTCTAGTTCTAGTTCTTTTGCAAGGCCTGTCTTGACTCCCTCAGTGAAATGTGACTTCTCCTTTTTTCTGTAGTGTCAGCATATTTGTTTCTCTCTCTTTTGTGCCATCTATTTCTGAAATGTCAACACTGTGCCAGGTCTTATCTTGAACACTTTATACCTGTCACCTCTAACCCTTACAATGAACTTGCATTATGAACCAATTATGTGTTATACCTATTTTTTTGTATGAGAAAACCGAGGCTCATTGACATCAAGAAACTTGTCCAGGGATAGCCCTTAGCAAGGAGCAGAGCAAGGCACGAAGCTGAGTTGCAGTTCATAGTGACCTAGGTTGCAGACTCTGAAATGGAAGATTCTGTCTCTATCATATCAGCATTTTCTTTCTGCCTGAGGCACTTAAGAGTAATGAATTGAGGAAACACAGTCCTTGATTATAACCTAATTGGAGAAGGCAATGGCACCCCACTCCAGTACTTTTGCCTGGAGAATCCCATGGACAGAGGAGCCTGGTAGGCTGCAGTCCATGGGGTCGCGAAGAGTCGGACACGACTGAAGTGACTTAGCAGCAGCAGCATAACCTAATTAGGGAGATAAAAACATGTCTTCAAGAAAAATAGCTATTTTAATAGTTGTTGTTTAGTTGCTAAGGCCGACTTTTTGTGACTGGATGGACTGTGGCTCACCAGGCTCCTCTATCCATCAGATTTCCCAGGCAAGAATACTGGAGTGGGTTGCCATTTCCTTCTCCAACGTATCTTCCTGACCCAGGGATTGAACCCGTGTCTCCTGCAGGAGCCACCTGGGAATCCCATATTATTAAGAAGATAGTCTAAAATGCAGCTGGTACAAGCATTATACGTTCTGCAGGTGAACTTACATTCTGCAAAGTTTATTATTAAACGGTTTGTGTGATTGATTCAGTTATAGGGCAAGTTGTTAGCCTTCCCCCTGATACCACAGTATTGTGTTAATTTCAGGTGGGAAGCATAATGATTCCATATTTTACAGATTATATTCATTATAGGTTATTACAAGATAATGGGTATAATTCCCTGTGTGTGTGAACCACCTCAACATCTTGTTAGAATGAAGATTCTGATGCACGTCGGGGATGGGACCTAAATCTGCATTTAAAACAAGCTCCCGGGTGATGTTACAGCTGCTGGTCTGCTGGTCACACTTTGAATATCAAGACTGTAAGAGATTCTACTAAGAAAGTATAATCAGAAGACCGTGGAAAAAAAAAGGAAGAAGTGGTAGGAGGGGTCTGGGGGATGGTGGTGGAGATTAGAAACCAGGAAGGATTAGAAATGGGAGAAAAGCGCAGGGAACATTTCAGTGCTGGTTGGTGTCTCTCACACACAGGTCCCCATGCTTTTCTCTGTGTTGAACTTTGCCTGCAAATTTCACTGACACACTTTTGTTTATCCTTTAAAATTATAGCTCAGAGGTCACTTCCAGAAAACTCTGCTGAGTGTCCAGGCTGAGCTAGTGCTCCTCCCACGTAAGTTCATAATGGTCAGCACACACCTCCTCCTGTCTATCTGCTTCCCCACCTGCTGTCAATCCTTGGAAGTCAAGGAGTGTGTATTAAAGGTCTGACACATGATGGATGATGGATGCTCTCTAATAAGGGAGTTTATGAATGGAGACCTAGGGGCGGGTAGTGAGAAGGCAGTAGTATAGCACTAGAGAGAGGAAAGAAACAAAGCTAGGGCAGGGAAGGAGTTCTGTTTCCGTCATCTGTCGCCACAATAAGATTATGTATGAAACAACCCCCAAACCCAGTAACTTACACTATGAGAAACAGTATGGAGTTTCCCTAAAAAGCTAAACTTAAAGTTACCATATGATATAGCAGTCCCACTCCTGGGCCATATATGCAGAAAAAGCAAGAACTCTAATTTGAAATGATAACGCACGCACCCCGGTGTTCATTCCAGTACTATTTACAGCGGCCAAGGCATGGAAGCAAACTAAGTGTCCATCAACAGGTGAATGGGCCGAGAAGACGTGGTGCATAGATACAGTGGAATATTACTCAGCCACGAAAAAGGTAAAGGAATGCCATTGGCAGAAACATGAGTGGACCTACAGACTATCATCCTAAGTGAAGTAAATCAGACAGAGAAAGACAAATATCATGAGGTGTCACTTATATGTGGAGTCTAAAAAATAGTACAAATAAACTTATTTACAAAAGAGAAATAGACTCACAGACAGAATACAAACATGGAAAGGAGAGGGGGATAAATTAGGAGTTTGTGATTAGCAAGCTTGGGATTACATGCTATTAATATGCAAAATAGATAAACAACAAGGATTTACTGTATAGCACAGGAAACTATATTCAATATCTTGTAATAAGTAATTAAAAATACATATAAAGCCATCTGGCCCCTATAAGAGAAAAGAATCTGAAAGAATATGCATTATTTTTCAGATTGTTTCATATATTCAGTTATATATATCTAACTGGATAGATATATATCTGGCTGGATGGCATCACCGAAGCAATGAACATGAACTTGGGCAAACTTTGGAAGATGATGAGGGACAAGGAGGCTTGGTGTGCTGCAGTCCATGGGGTTGCAAAGAGTCACACATGACTGGATGACTGAACAACAACTGAATATATATATATATATAATATATATATATTAAATATATAAAACTGAATAACTTTGCTATACACCTGAAATGAACAACACATTGTAAATTAACTATAGTTTAGTTAAAAAAAAAAAAACCCAGTGGGTTAAAACAATAAGCCTCTATTTAAGTCATGAGTGAACAGGTCAGCTGGACTATTCTGATCCCAAAGAGATGCTCAAGTGTCAGCGCTCAGCCGACAGGCGGACTCTCGCCCACAGTGGGGACCTCAGCTCAGGTCCATGTGGCCTCATCACAGCAGTTAACCCACATTTGGGCTCAAGTCCAAGGCAGGGTTCCAAGAGAGGGAAAGAAGTGTGCAAGGCCTCTTGATTTTTAGGCCTGGACATGGGATATGACTACTTTTGCTTCATTTTATTGGCCAAAGCAAGTCAAAAGGCCAGTTCTGAGTTGAGAAGTTGGGCAGTAGACTCTACCTCTTGATAAGACGAGCTGCAAGTCAAAGAGTAAGGGTGTGACAACATGAAGAGGAGTAATTGGGGGTCATTTGGGGGATCAACCATCATCATTTTAAATTGACTCACACTCTTTGACTATTTGTAAGAATATGCAGATTCCAGGGCACCCTAGCAGTGGGTCTTGACCTTCACACTGTCACCATCAGGAGAGAGCGGGGCTGAAAACATAGCCAGTCTCCATTATTTGCACATCAGTCACTCAAGGCAAATGTTCTTTCCCAGAATGGATTCTTAACTGCTTCCTCCTACTGTCCAGCTGGTGTGTATGTTCATATAATTCAGATTTGGCCTAAAATTAGGGTGAGCAAAATACGATTAGAGAGGCAAATTTTGGGGGGAAAAAAAAAATGAAACCAAACTAAAACTAAATATAAATACTTCAATGTTTAGCTTCATTTGGATTACATGTGTTCCCTCAATGCACAGTTGTTAGTGTACATATATATTTTAATTCAATGTTTTGACCAGGTAACCCATAAACTAAAGTATAAAAGGCTGTAGGTGAATTCTCCCTCATACCTTATATACCCATGTGTGTATGCACATGGGTATACACACACACACACCACCAAATAGTGTTTTTTTAGAAGCAAACAATGTTATTATTTAAAGATGTCCTTTCTGGAGTGCACATGTAATCAGATATAAACAAATGCATACATATGTCATTTCCTTGATTCTGCATTTTGCTTTAATTTTTCAATTAACATCACATTCATAAACATTTTTGCCAAATCAGGACACACAAACTTTTCCTTTTTTAGGACTGCATCATTTTCCACTGTATCCTTTCTCATGTAATCAGCCCTTCATTGACAGGCATTTGATTTGTTTCCATTCTTTTTCTCTCACAGAATTAAATCTTGAGATGATTTGTGTTAGGACAGCAATGAATTCCAAAGTTTGGCCTTATGAATGGATAGATGACAATGACTGCTCTCTTTCTTCTGTTCTGATGGGAATCTTTGTCTTGGTTTGTAACCTTGCAACATTTGAAAACAAACAGAAAATCCCATAAAGATGCTGGTTTGGGCCTGTGCCCAGGATTTTTGGAACCTGATGTTCGAAGTGACCTCTAGAGGAAGGCATGGGGGATCGTGAGGAGAGAGTGAGTGAGCTGAATATGATTAAAAATACAGTCAGTTCTGTTGCATTTTTAAAGGGCTGTTGAGAACTGTTTAGGGGAAACGCCAGTTTGTTCAAGCGTCTCTTTGTGCTTAAGAGCTTTTCCACATTAGCCAGCTCTGCTTTCTCCAGTCAGCATTTTCTGTGCCAGAGGGTGAATTGGAGATGTGCAGAGCTGATGTCCTGAAAAAACTATGGTATGGCCTCACGAGCTGGACTCTTACGGGTCCCTGAACAACTCAGAACAGTCCAAGCGCCACAGTCCACATCTAAGTTCAGCTCATCTCGCTGATTGATCCAGTCGTGACATATGCCCATTGTTTCCAAATGTCAGCCTGGTGCACCTGCTGCCTCAGAGTCACCCCAGATGTGTTGTGAGGAACAGATTCCTGGGCTCCAGCTCATCAGACCATGGAACCAGCCCCTCTGGAATCCCTAATAAGCTCCCTAGGTAACTCAGAAGCATCATCAGGCCTGGGAAGTCTACCAAGGCAATAGTGCAGATAAACATTTCTGCATTTAGAAACCAGGAAGCTCAGGCCTTGCAGACTCTATATGTGGGACACACCAAATGTTCTGTGCTCCATCAGCCTCATGCTCAGGCGTGGAAAAGGCTTACCGTTCCCTCTGGCTTCAAAGGGATCAAATGTGAAGTTCTGGCCCTACCCTGAACGGGACTCTGAAATGGTGACTTATGGGGAAACATGCTGTAAGGCACTGCTAACTCAAGTGCCAGCCCAATTCTCCCCCCTTTGTCTTGTGTTAATAGACATGAGCCCTTCAGAGTAAGCAAGCAGTGGTCCCCTTGATGGAAGTGGGGTTAGATCAGGTGCTGGGGCCGGTCAGGCTGGCAGTGAAGCTAATCTGAAAAAGCTAGATAAGGTTGGGCAGAGAGGTGGCCCTGCCCAAGGAAAAGCAGCTGCTTTCTCAAAGAAGAGACTTAGGACTTTGGGTAGTGGTGGAGGAGGGGAGGAAAGGAGACTTGGGTTCCCTCCCCCAACACACACTTGCCCTCCAGGGAGAACTGTCTGATCTTAAAGTTCAGAGTCTATTTAGGAAGCTCTGGGACTTCTGTGGGGGTCAAGTGGTTAAGACTTTGCCTTCCAATGCAGGGGTCTTCCCAGGCGGTGCTAGTGGTAAAGAATCTGCCTGCCAATGCAGGAGACATAAGAGATGTGGGTTCAATCCCTGGGATGGGAAGATCCCATGGAGGAGGGTGTGGCAACCCACTCCAGTATTCATGCCTGGAGAAGCCCACGGACAGAGGAGCCTGGTGGGATACAGTCCATAAAGTCACAAAGAGTTGGACACAACTGAAGCAACTTAGCACACACACACACACGCAGGGGTTGCAGGTGTGATCCCTGCTTGGGGAGCTAAGATCCCCCATGCCTTGTGACCAAAAAACCAAAACAGAAAACAGAAGCAATATTGCAACCAATAAAGGCTTTAAAAACGGTCCACATAAAAAAGTCTTTTAAAAAAGGAAAAAAGAAGCTCTGCTTTTCTAGAGGGAGATAGGCCATACGTGTGTCCAGCCTTAAAAGGGAACCGTTCTCTCTAGGGGTGAACTGTCAGGGATGGCCATCCTCCCTTACTTGCGTTTTCACGTGGGTGAGAGACCTTCACACTTCTGCTTGAATGCACTAAGGGTTTAATTTCCGAGCTCCATCCAGGACTCTGGAGAAGCAGGCATTAATACTTGGCTATTTCAGGATGGAGCTGTGCAAACAAAGCTTCCAACAGTCAAAAGCAGTTTCTCAAAGTTTTATTTGTGCTCTGCGCATAGTTGCTTCTCAGTAAATATCTGGCAAATTAATGACAGCAGATCAGGTAAAGTAAGTGATATCTAGATATAGAAATATACCCCCTCCTATGATGAAGCCATGGTAATGTTCTTATATTTTCCAATATCCTGAATCCACAATGATTTGCAGTAATTCTTGGTGCTTTGAAAATATTCCACTTCTGTGAAGGAAAAAATGGATAAAGGATTCATATGAAAATGTCTTCATGGATTAAGGAATTTTAGGTAAGTACTTCAGAGAGACTAAGAGAACATATTCTAAACCCTGTTTCTCTGAGCATCAAACTCTGGTTAAGCCCAAAGCAACTAGGATTGCCTTGACGCTACAGTGCCTTATAGTTCATATCTAGGGCTTAGGTACGGAGAAGGCAATGGCACCCCACTCCAGTACTCTTGCCTGGAAAATCCCAGGGACAGAGGAGCCTGGTAGGTTGCAGTCCATGGGGTCGCTAAGAGTTGGACACTACTGAGCGACTTCACTTTCACTTTTCACTTTCATGCATTGGAGAAGGAAATGGCAACCCACTCCAGTGTTCTTGCCTGGAGAATCCCAGGGATGAGGGAGCCTGGTGGGCTGCTGTCTATGGGGGTCACACAGAGTCAGACACCACTGAAGTGACTTAGCAGCAGCAGCAGCAGGGCTTAGGTAACTGACAATAACAATTTGCACTAATGACAAATTTTTGTCTTACTGAGTTGGATATGAAAGGGGATTTGGGGAGATGTGGAAAGGGGGAAAAGGAGGAAGAAGACAAAGGCATTCCAAAGAGAAAAGGCTGTATACACAGGAAGATCGAGGGAGGGAGGAATGGAGTAATTAACACAAGAAATGGAGCTTCAGGGGGCTGAGGTTGTGGGGATGGGCAGATAAAGACAAAGACAGAGAGAGTTATCAGTGTAACTAATCTTTTTAAGGAAACAACTTTTGGTTTCTCTCTATTGGTTTTTTGTTTTCAATGTAATTGATTTCTGCTCTTATCTTTATTAGTTCCTGTTGTGGCCTTTCTCTTAAATTGCTCCCAGGATTTTTTCTCTTGTTTCAACAACTGTGATGCATCTTGGTATGGATGACTTTGGTTTTTTACTTTTGTGAGTTTGCTGAACTGCTTGGTTTTATATATCAATGTTGTTTTGTTGTTTAGTCTCTAAGTTGTGTCCAACTCTTTGCGACTCCACGGGGATTTCCCAGGCAAGAATACTGGAGTGGGTTGCCATTTCCTTCTCCAGGGGATCTTCCTGATCCAGGGATTGAATCCAGTCTCAAGCATTGGCAGGTGGATTCTTTACCACTGAGCCACCAGAAAAGCCCCTATACATTTATTTGTTGTTCAGTCACTAAGTCGTGTCCGACTCTTTTTGACACTATGAACTGCAGCATGCCAGGCTTCCCTGTCCTTTATTATCTCCCAGAGTTTACTCAAACTCATGTCCATTGAGTCGGTGATACCATCCAACCCTCTCATCTTTCTCCTCCTGCCTTCAATCTTTCCCAGCATCAGGGTCTTTTCCAATGAGTTGGCTCTTTGCATTACTGGCCAAAGTATTGGAGGTTCAGCTTCAGCATCAATCCTTCCAGTGAACATTCAGGGTTGATTTCCTTTAGGATTGACTGGTTTGGTCTCCTTGCTGTCTAAGAAAATCTCAAGAGTTTTCTCCAGCACCAAAATTTGAAAGCACCACAATTAATATCTTTCACCAAATTAGGAAATTTTGGGCCATTATTTCCTCAAATGACTTTTGCGCACTGCATTCTTTCTAGGACTCCAATGACATCAATATTAGACCTAAAAATGTCCAATGACATCAGTAGTAAACCTAAAAATGTCCAATGACATTTGGCAATCTCCCATATGTCCCTGAGGAACTGGTGTTTTGTTTACTTTTTCCAATTTTTTTCTTTACTGTTATTGAGATTGGATGAATTCTACTGATCTATTTTCCAGTTCATTGATTCTTTCCTCTAACATCTCCATTCTTCTATTTTAAAATATAATAAATAAAATGTACCCCATCCATGTATTTAAAAAAAATAGTTATTATATTATCTAATTCTAAAATTACCATTTGGTTCTTTATTTAATATCTTCTATTTCTTTACTGAGACTGTCTCTGTTTCCATCTGGTTCAAGAATATTCAACATCCTTGGAGGATTTTTTATAATAGTTGCTTTAAGTCTTTGATTATTCCAACATCTGTATCATCTTACTGTTGACATCTGTTGATTACCTTTTCTTGTGCAATTTGAGATTTTTCTGATTCATTGTATGCCAAGTAATTTTAGATTATTCTGGACATTTTCAATATTCTATGAGATCCTGGGTCTTATTTATATCCTGTGAAGAGTATTGATACTTCTGTTTTAGTAGTGACCAGCTTGGCTGGGCTCAGGACACATGTTCCAACTATGTACTTCTGTGTGTGTGGTTCCAAGGTCAGTTCCATTTTCAAAGCCTTTGCAGTGTTACTCAGATTACTCAGTATCCTCCTATGGTCAGTCTGGGATGGGGGCAGTGGTCTCTCCCATAGTTCAGTTTTCAAAGTCTTTGGTGTGTTGCTTAGGGTCAGATTCATACATGTCAACCTTATGGGTGAGCTCAGGAATTCATCAACAATGTCCCTAGGTCCTCCTTCTCCATAATCTCCTCAGTACTTTCTGGGGCTCCACTTCTCATTCCTTTAGTCAGAAAGTTGGGGCTTTAATTTCCTTGGTCTGCTGTGTACTTTCACAAGGGCACCTAAATCTGGGTCCAGGCAGCAGGAAAACAAGAAAGATAGTAATAGCAATGGGGGGAGCACCTCCTGGAGACCACAGCTTCTCAAATCAGAGTGGGAAGTTCCTCTTCTCATGATTTTAGATGCCCAGGGGCCCCTCTGCTGCCATGCCACCACCACCTCAGGATCTTCTGGGGCCTGGGGCAAAAAAAGAAGAGAGAGGAGGAAAAATGGACCATTTTCTCTACTCCCCCTAAGCATTAAGGAGTCTCCTTTCTGTTTGTTGAGCTGGAAGTGGAGGCTTCTCCTGGAACTCTAACCACGTCTTGTTCTCACTTCCAGTTTTCAGACTGCCTTGAGTCCAGCCAGCAGACACCAAGGGGAACAAGTGGGAGGAGGAGATTCATTGCTGGTTCTGCGGTACTTTGAATTCTGGTCTCCTTTCCCAAGCCACCTGCCATCATCTTTTCAGCTGCCCCATGCATTCTTCCCAGTTTTTATAGCTGCCTTCAGTGGGAGAGAAGAGGTAGAGTATGCTCACTCCATCTTCATGCTTCTGTTTTGCTTTGCAAGGACTCTACCTAACTCTGCTCGGCAACTTATAAACTAACTAAGGAGGTTTTTAACTTTTACTTTATTTCATTCTGAGATGAGTGTACGAAAACCAAAATCACTACAGAAGAAGCTTATCTATTAAGGAAAGCAACATATGTTTGACTTCTTAACTTTTTACATTACTTTGTTTCCTCCTTAAGATCATGGGCAAGAGAAATCAAAGATAGATCCTGGTTCCTATGCAATTTACATAGTTGCTGAGAAAACTGTCTGTGATGCCTTCAGGTGCTTGTAGCAGGAAGTAAGCCTAGGACTTGACCTCAGAATTGTGGTTTAGGAAAATAGCTTATAGTCCAAACAGAGAAGTCTTTCATAAATGCCTCGGGATTTAACTGCGCTTCACAGAAAAACCCTAATGATCTTGCTTTCTCATAACTTTTTGAAAAGACGCAGTGAATTGCCAAGACCCGTACGTTCTTCATCAAGGACTTCCGAGGAGATAAGATGTAATTTGCTCTTTTGTTGGCCTTACTGGGGAGGGTGAATTCCAGGGAGTGATGTATGTTTCCTGTAAATTCAGCAAGCCATTGTGGAACAGAATTGCTTCAGATATTGTCAGTGGGAACATAATGTGGGTCAATGAATCATAGATTCTATTTGGTAGTCTACCACAGAGAACACTAAGAAAGCTATCCCGGTGGGAAAAACTAGAGACACTTGTAACTAAACAGCATGGCATGAGGGCAGGAGGGGAGGAAAAGTGGGACGATTTGCCCAATAGACTGAAGACTTGATTTCAACCGGTTAGTCACTGAGCAGGGAGGGTTGTTGTTCTTTCCCTCCAGGTGGTGGGAGTAACTATGAAGCCAGAACACAGACTGCACAGCCACAAACAGAAACATGACCCTTGAGGTAAGTCCCCTAAGCCCCTCAGACAACCACCTCTGTTTAGTTTATCAACACCTAGACTTGTCCCTTGGAACAAATCTATGGATATTAAATGCAACAGTCTCATACTGTCCTTGTCATCCTATTTTCTGCTACAGAGAAGAGCCAGTTCATATGCTGGCTTTATCTGCCCTTCTTTTTGCTTCACAAAATTCGGGTGAAGCTATTGGTGGTGGTGGTGGAAGTTGGGGGAGGCCCAGAGCAGTAAAATAAGTGCAAATAAGGATGATTCATTCCTTGTTATCATTGCTGTTTAGTCACTAAGTCGCGTTCAACTCTGTGAGCCCATGGACTCCACCAGGCTCCTCTGTCCATGGGATTTCCCAGACAATACTAGAGTGGGTTGCCATTTCCTACTCCAGGGGATCTTCCTGACCCAGAGATCAAACCCACGTCTCCTGCATTAGCAGGTGGATTCTTTACCACTGGGCCACCAAGAATGCCCTGATTTGTTCCTTAGATGAGGCCTTCCCTCAAAACAATGTTATCCCCTCTATAAGTGAAGAGACATAATGAACAATAACAACCCCAAGTCACAGTTATTCATTCCAGGAGTGAAACTTAGGAGCCTTCACTTGAATGACCTTCTGTTGAGCTCATTAGGGTCCCGGAGGAAGAGAAGAATTTCACCTGAGGGCTTACACAAAACCAAGGTCAGACAGTTCTGTCTTTACCCTCTGCCACCAGCCTCTCCACCAGCTAGTCCTCCGGAGATCTGTACAAGGGGAACAGCGGTTCTTTGTTTCAGACAAGGACAGACAAGAAAACTGCAGTTTTACTGCAGCCGGAGGGGTTTGGAATACATGTGAGAAAGAACTGTTAGACTCCAAGTATCGTGAGATGGAGGAATAAGGGACAGGGGTGGGCAGCAGGCTTCTTTCTAGATTTTAGAGACAGCTCTCCTTATGGGGCTGGAGAAGGCGATGGCACCCCACTCCAGTACTCTTGCCTGGAAAATCCCATGGACAGAGAAGCCTGGTAGGCTGCAGTCCATGGGGTCGCGAAGAGTCGGACACAACTGAAGCAACTTAGCAGCAGCAGCAGCAGTTCCTTATGGGGTGGCTAACAACAGTCCTTATCGGAGGACAAACTACCAGAATCCAGGCTTCCTGTGTCCCTGGTGGCTCAGAGGTAAAGAATCCACCTGCCAGTGCAAGAGACATGGGTTTGCTCCCTGGTCCAGGAAGATCCCACATGCTGAGCGGCGTGTGCACCACAACTATTAAGCCTGTGCTCTAGAGCCCGGAAGTCACAACTACTGAGCCCACGTGCTGCCACTACTGAAGCCCATGTGCCCTCGTGTCCATACTCCACAGCAAGAGAAGCCACTGCCACTAGATGCCCATGCATGGCAACTAAAGGGTAGCCCCTACCTGCCACAACTAGAGAAAAGCCCAGGCAGCAACGAAAACACAGTACAGCTCAAGGCAAAAAAAAAATCCAGGTCTCTGATTCCACCCTTTCTATTCTCATTCTTCTGACTGTAGAGAGGGTTCTGATTCTGGCCCTTGATGCAGTTTCTCCACCAGGACTGCTGAGGCAGAGAGCTTTTGTCTGGAGGGTCTCTGTTCTCATGAGATCCCAGCACATAGGGATTCTCTGGTCCACATGGGGAGGGAAAGAGAAACAACTTTTTCTCAATATGAGCAATTGCTTCCTTCTCATCAGAGAAGAGTTACTTAGGTTTCTCCAGGAGGAAAGAAACACCACTTTTCCAAATTTAAAAGACATTCTTAGCACCAGACCAGCAGCAATATCCTAGGGTTGGGCTTCCTAAACATGGTCACCCATTAGAATCCCTGGGGACTTTGGGCACACTCCTAACTCAGTTAAGCCAGAAATTCTGGTTGGTAGGGCAGAGCTGTGGGGTTTTTTTTAAAACTCTTGGAAAGAGCATCCAGGGTTGAAAAACACCATTCAAGGAGTACAGTTAACACCCAGTGGAGACGGGGGCAACAGAGGATGAGATGATTGGGTGGCATCATTGACTCAACGGGCATGAGTTTGAGAAAACGCTGGGAGACAGTGAAGGACAGGGAAGCTTGGTGTTTTGCAGTTCATGGCTTCACAAAGAGTTGGACACAACTGAGTGACTGAACAAACTAGCAGTTCAAACATACGATGCTGGACCAAGGGAGGGGAGTACAAAATGTCCCATGCATCGCCGCAGTTTACTGCCATTCAGCGGCTCTGTGGGAGGATTAGAGCCCCGGGCATTATCCTGTGGAGACAGGTGGCTGGCTGGCTGGCTGGCAGGCAGCCCCGTCCATAGCCCTGTTGCAGGAGCCCAGGAAGGCAGACTCCTAGAACAAAGTCTTGAAGGCTCCCCACAGGGAGCAGGAAGATGTGAGTCTATTCTGAGGGTAGGTGGCTCCGTGCCGCTACTCACAAGCTGCTCCTCCATCTCCAGCCCTCAAAGGGAAGAATGTGTAACAGTTGTCCTCTGTAAAAAAGAGACATGGTATCTGTGAAGACTTAGTGGCTGGGAACTTGTAGGGGCAGCCAAGTGCAAGAGTTAGGAATTACAGTTCTGGATCTGGACCAACCTAAGGTCAAAGTCCTACCATGGCCTAGCTTCATGCTTGCAGGCATATTTCTTAATTGCTTTTAGTTTTGATTTTCTTATCTATAAAAGTGAGAGACAGTGAAGTCGCTCAGTCATGTCCTACTCTTTGTGACCCCATGGACTGTAGCCTACCAGGCTCCTCCATCTATGGGATTTTCCAGGCAATAGTACTGGAGTGGGGTGCCATTTCCTTCTCCAGGGGATCTTCCCAACCCAGGGATCGAACCCGGGTCTCCTGCATTGCAGACAGACGCTTTACCGTCTGGGCCACCAGGGAAGTCCTTTCTTATCTATAAAATGAGGATAATAATAGTGACTACCTCGTATGGTTGTGATGATTCAGGGAAAAAATGAATGTAATACTTGGGATAAGGCATTCAATAGAAAGTACCTGTATTTCCCTTGTTGGGGTGGGCATTGCAGTGGAGGTGGCGATGGTGGTGGAGGAGGGGGAGGTTTCCTCCACAACAGAGTGGTGACACAGGACATGAAGGAGGAGGTGGGAGGGAAAGGCATTGGCCAGGACACCAGGCGGGCGCTGACGGTCTCTGCCCAAGTCAAGGGGCATGCTCATTGGCTCCTTCATTGGGCATGCTTCACAGCTCCTGCATTTTTTTTTTTTTCAGCTGCACCAGGCATGTGTGATCTTAGCTGCCTGACCAGGGGTTGGACCAAGCCTCCTGTAACAGAAGCATGGAGTCTTAACCACTGGACCACCAGGGAAGTCCCACAGCCCCTGCAGTTGATAGGGAAGGACACCCCTCTGTGTGGGGGCTTCAAGCAGCCCAAGTCTAGATGCTCAACCTTAAGAGCTAGTGCAGAGAAGGCAATGGCACCCCACTCCAGTACTCTTGCCTGGCAAATCCCATGGACGGAGGAGCCTAGTGGGCTGCAGTTCATGGGGTCGCTAAGAGTCAGACACGACTGAGCGACTTCACTTTCACTTTTCACTCTCATGCATTGGAGAAGGAAATGGCAACCCACTCCAGTATTCTTGCCTGGAGAGTCCCAGGGACGGGGGAACCTGATGGGCTGCCATCTATGGGGTTGCACAGAGTCGGACACGACTGAAGCAACTTAGCAGCAGCAGCAGCAAGAGCTAGTGACATTATCACCCAGGTGCTTGTCCTCTTCATTAGCCCTGGAGATTCTGAGACAGAAAGTTCATGGTGGAGCCAAGGAATCTGTTTCTTTATGAGTTCTCTGGATGACTTCTCTGCACAGACAGGTTTGAGAACCACAGTGCAGCCTGCTCAACTCAATGAAAAGGGGTCACAAAGGCATTTCTACTTGAACTCATGGGCTCCCTCTATGTCTCACTGCCAGAGATCAGCAGTCCCAGAATCTTAAATTACCAAGTCTTTTCTTTTAAATGCACTTGGGCCTTGATGGGACACTACAGAGTCCTACTGCTCAAGATCAATGGGGCAAGTACATGAAATTCTGAAGAGGTGGAGAGGTAAGAAGTGATTTGGGGATGGGTGTGGTCTGGGAATGAGAAGATTCAGGTCAAGTGTAGTTCCTTTCAGCTTTCCAGGACTGCCCATGTGGGTGTGTGTGTGTGGGGGGGGTCCTTCTGTTGGTGGGGAGTCCCTGACCTTCAGCAGCCAGTGGACACACTCAACGTGTCATTCTGCCCCCATCTCACATCCTTCTCCAGGGGAGACAGTCCTAGCTGAAGCTGCTCAGGCTTTGAACCTTGCACCCAACACGGTCTTTCTTATTACTTTTTCCACCAGATGCCCTATGTTTCAGTGATATAAACGACTTATCATTTCACTCACTTGCACTGGAATCCACAGTCTTCCAAAACCCCATCTACCTTTCTCTTCCTGATTGTTATATGCAAAGGAAAACCCAGCCTACTGCAACGACTGCTACACCACAGCTGACATTTGCTTAGCACTTAGCGAGATTAACTTACTGCATCTTCATAATAATGTTCTACAATAGGCACATTATCCTTACTCTAAATACAAGGAAGCTGGGGCCATCTGGTTCCAAACTTTGTGCTTCTAACCATCGTGTTATGCTGTTTTTTTCGTGAACAATCTCTGAATGGAAAGACAATGGCCTTTGAGGTGGGAAATACCATTGGCTTTGACATGTATTAGTTGAAACATCTTGAGCAGATTACTTAACTTTCCTGAGCCTCCATTTTATTATCTGTAAAAGAAGTATAATTTCAACACACAGTAATGGATAAATAAGGAAATTGAAGGATCTCGTGTCTTGGTCTCTTTAGTCAACTCCGGAGGTTTGTTCCTCAGTATCTAGCCTCTACATCTTCTGGACCCTTTCTTGCACTGCTAGCAATAAGGCTGTTTCACTTTCTTATCATTCATGTGTTCACTGCAGTAACACTTACCATTTTCTTCCAGAACTTTTGCTTTGGACTTCCTTGGTGGCTCAGTGGATAAGAATCCACCTGCCCATGCAGGTGACATGCGTTGGATCCCAGATCTGGGAAGATCTCACATCCACGGGGCAACTAAGTCCATGCATCACAACCGCTGAGCCTGCGCTCTAGAGCCTGTGCTGTGCGACAAGAGAAGCCACCAAAATGAGAAGTCTGAGCAATGCAACGATGAGTGCCCTCTGCTTCCCACAACTAGAGAAAGAAAATGAAAAAAAGGCTGTGCAGCAATGGAGATCCAGCATAGCCATATATATACATATATATATATATACACACACAACTGAAATTTGCATTCACACCTTGGCAAACTTTGGCACAAGAAGCCTAGTTTTGGCTCATCTTGGCTTCCAATGTAACTTCCTCACTAAGCTGAATCATTTACAAATCATTTTTACTTAAAGCGAGAGACATGTGACTCTTCCTTTTGCTTGAACACTTGGAGGTCATTGTAGGGTTTTTTTTTTTTTTTTTTTTCCTTTATATTTGGCTGTGCTTCGTGGCATTCAGAATCTTAGTTACCCAACCAGGGATTGGACCCATACCCTCTGCAGTGGAAGCATGGAGTCTTAACTGTGGGACAACCAGGGAAGTCCCCATAGGGTTATTAATTTGCCTAATTTCAATACTTTTATGTGTCTGGGAATAAGGAGGTCTGAGGAGAGGGAAGAAGGGGCAACAGCTGGTTGATGGAGCAATCAGAGCACATTAACATCTAGTGATTAAGTTCCCTGTCTTATATGGTGAGGCCACCTGTGGTACCTCAAGACAGTTACAACAGTAACATCAAAGATCACTGACCACAGATCGCCGTAACAAATATAATCAGGGTGAACAAGTTTGAATATTGTGAGAATTATCAAAATGTGACACAAAAGACGTGAAATGAGCCAACGCTGTTGGCCAAGGGCACTTATATAACAACTCAGGGTTGCCACAAACCTTTGATTTGTTAAAACAAACAAACACACAGAAAAACACTCTAAACGATAAAAACAACTCAGTATCTGCAAAGTGCAATAAAATGCAGTGTGCCTACACTGAAGATGCAGTTGACTCCCTCTCCACACGCCCACCTGTGGTTATATTTCCGTGTGTCCTGTGCCCCGAAAAGGCCCCCAGAAGGCAGTTCCCATGGAAGGGTGTGACTGGGAGCAACCAACTGTTCCGTCACCCTGTGTATTCAAGTTCCTGGCAGTACAGCCTGGAAGGTGCTCAAAAAGGTTTTATTGAACAAAGAACAGTTGCTCCTTATTTTTGGCTACAGGTTATGCTAATGTATTGAGTCTGCTCAATTCCAATACCAACTCGGTATTGCAAATACACAAAACAGTAATATTGAAAACCTAGTATTTGTGAGGTCCCAGACTGCCATGAATCATCTCACTTAATCCCCAAAATGAGTGTGAAGAAGGCACTATCACTGTCATTTTATGGATGAGGAGGAGGCCTGAGTTTAGGGGAAGAATGAACGTGTTCAATATGAAAAGGAGTCATTGGAAGAGCCCACACTCAACCTCTATCAATACCAGGGAGTTGTAAAGCCTTTTTATTATCTCCCTCCCTCCTTATTAAAGGCTGTTTTCAGGACTTCCCTGGTGGTCCAGTGGCTAGGACTCCATGCAGGGGGCCCAGGTTCCATCCCTGGTCAGGGAACTAGATCCCACATGCTGCAATTTAAAAAAAAAAGTCCCTCACACCACAACAAAGATTGAAGATCCTGCATGCCACAACTAAGACCCATCACAGCCAGATAAAATAAATAAAATTTTTTTTCAAAAATTAAAAAGAATAAAATGAAAGGCTGTTTTCGTCTGGATAACCCCACTCACTGTGACTTTCTCCAGGGCTCTCTAGCAAGAGCTCTCATTCCCAGGCCTCTTCAAAATCCTTGCAGGTCTGGCTAGGTGCCCCCACCAGCATCACCTTCCTAGACTCTCAACTCTGTCCCCCATCCCTCCCGCTTCCCTGCCTGGCTCCTCTCCCTCCTCCTTGAGTTCCCGGTGGCCCTGCCTCGTGGTCTTGAGAAGGTGTTGGTCAAGTGAGCTTGGTGGTAGTGGAAGCATGACCCACCCCATTGCTTTATTTCCCTCCTTCATCCCTATGGGCCTTGGTTCTCTCCCCTGCCCCCAAATACCATCAGCTGGTGACAGAGAAGAAAAAAGGGCCATCTTCTGCTGGAGCTTAACTTTTTAATTAATTCTCAATTTAGTGACCATGTAAAGTTAGTTTCTTATCATGCCTCCTTTTTCAAGTATTTTATTGACTTGCATTTGCTATCACAGAGAACACCCTTTCCTTCCCCCTCTCCCCCAAGTTTATACAACTTCCCTATGGATCTGCAGGGTCTTTAAGATAAATAGATTGTTCATCTCAAAATCAACTCCCTCCATTGGACCTGGTGAGAGCCCCTGGCTGCGCTGGTGCTCCGCGGTCAGGCTGAGTCTCTTCTGTGCTGCTTAAGGAAGGGCTCTGTCCCATTGCCTTTCTTTGACAGCATCAGCCTGACCTGAATGCCAGCTGCACCACCAGCTCAGTCCTTAGGTTCTGTCACCTGAAAAGGCAAAGAGCCAGCTCTTACAGACAGTGGGGAAGCCTGGATGACAACTGAACTGATGAGGCTGAAGTCAGAGGCTGTGAGCTCAGCTCTAGCCATGCTTGAGAAATGGCATCGTTACACCACAGAGACTCAGGAGTTGTCAATGGGCTTTAGAAAGCAGAATGATGTGTCTGGCTGGGGAGAGATGAGATAGTGGGTATAGTCAAGGTGCTGAGTTTCTCTTACTACTCTGCCTTTGACATGTGCCCTGTCAGTCACTCAAACACCATAGATGTCTATTCTAAGTGCCTGGGGACATCACCATCTCCAGTGCCTGGAGACTGCAGGGTCCTGGGCCTCATGGAGTCAAGAGTGAGTGGGCACTGACTGTCTCTTTGTCCCTGTTGCCTCCTGAAAATGAGGCTGAATGACAAAAAGCCAAATGACTGGCTTTTTCTAAGATATTTTGAGTACCTGGAGGATACACTGCCATTTTGTTTCATCAGTTATTCCCTATAATTCCCTCTGGGGTTGGGACGGCACAGTGAGGAGATGGAATGGAAATGGGAAAGAAGATAAGCAGGTAAAGAGTAGGACCCACTTGTCCCAGACGATCGTTGTCCTAACCTTCCTGAGCCGTGCCAATCTCAGGGCACACACCTTATTCATTCATTGGTTTGATCATTTATCAAACATTTATGGTATGCCTACTGTATACCAGGCACAGAACTAACTGCAGAGAGCTCAAAGTCAAATGAGACATAAACCTTGAATTCAATAAGCTTTAGTCCAGGATTGAGATTGTTTAGAGGTACATATGCTATCTTGAAGGTGGGTATATTATATAGTGGGGAACCAAAGAGAGATGGGTCAGTACCCCTTGAGTTGAGTTGTTGGTTTTTTTAGATCAGTAAGTCATGTCTGACTCTTTTGCAACCCCATGGACTGTAGCCTGCCAGGCTCCTCTGTCCATGGGATTCTCCAGGCAAGAATACTGGAGTGGGTTGCCATTTTCTTCTCTGAGGGATCCTCCCGACCTACGGATCAAACCCACATCTCCTGTATCTCCTGCGTTACAGTCAGATTCTTTACCACTGCACCCCTGGGGAAACCCTTTAGCTGAGTATTGAAGGATGGGTGTGAGTTCACCAGGCAGCCAAGTAGCAATGACAGGGTATGTATGCAAACAGAATGCATGCCAGAACGTATGCAAACAGCAAAGCATGGTAAAGAAGTGGTCGGTTTGTTTGTAAAGCTGGAGTGTAGACTATGAAGTAACGGCAGTGCTTAGGGGCATAAGGAGGGAAAGGGAAGTAGTGATCAGAAGTGAGAATGCAGAATAGTCAGCCATCAGACCGCAGGAGACTAATATGTTATGATAAGGAGTTTCGAGTTTATCCTTATCTCAGATAAGTAAATCACTGATATTTCTGAGATAAGGAGATAACACAACCATATTTGTGTTAATATTTTATACATCTTTTATAAATCATAGTATATTTTAGAAAGTTAACTCTGGTAGAATCAGGGAGAACAGATTGAAGGAGGTGGTGGTGAGATGAGAAGCAGGGACACCGTCTAGACGTCCAGACGTGTATTTGTCAACTCTTCATTTAAAACACAAATCCAATTCAAACTAACTTCAGATAAATAGAGAGAGAGACAGAGTCATAGAACAGGGTGTAAAGGCACCATTGGATCCAGGAATGCAATAAAGGTCATCAGATCTCTCTCCATCTCCCTCTCTCTTTTTAATTTGGCCCCACTGGGCCTTCATGGTGCTAAGTGGGATCTAGGTCCCTGACCTGGGATCGAGCCTGAGCCCCTGCATTGCGAGGGCGGAGTCTTAACCACTGGACCACCAGGTAAGTCCCTGTCTCCATCTCTCGACTCTGCTAGTTTTCTCTTTTCTTTATGTGTTATAGCCTCTCATCCTACAGACAGATTATGTCCACAGGGCAGGAACAATGGTTGCTGAAAACTTCAAGACTATATCCTTATAACTTTTGATTCAGAAGTGAAAGAGGGACTTCCATGGTGGTCTAGTGGTTAAGACTCTGTGTTCCCAGTGCCGAGGGCCTGGGATTCCATCCCTGCTGAAGGAACTAGACTCCACACGCTACGACTAAAAGATCAGTATGCCGTAACGAGGGCTGAAGATCCTGCATGCTGCAGTTAAGACCCAACACAGCTAAATATTAAAAATATTTTTTTTTAAAAGAATCAAAAGAGACCGTCTTCCTCCCTGAAACTTCATATCAAATTTCACAGACGTGCTCTGATTGGCTCTGCATGGAACACATCCTCCTTGTGGGCAGGTGTGTTGGGCACTAGCACTCCCCAGGGCACAGTGCCAGGCCCACCCCTGTAGACTGGATAAAGGACCCTTCCCCAGAGATAAGCTGGTATAGTTACCAAAACGAGAAGGAACTGAGGACATACAGGACAGATACAGCTATTAATACATCTGCCACGATCAACTTCACTGAGGTCAAAACCAAGGAAGAATTGGGTTTGAGGAGGAAGGGATAGATTCAATAACTTTAAAAAAGGAACTTGGTGAGAGATAAGAAATGAGAAAGAGAGGAGGGAAGGGAGGGGAAAGCTTTAATAAATGCCTGATGATTGACCGAATGCATGGCTGAAGCTGAACGACTTCCTCCTGTTGGCATCACATGCTCGGCATGGAACAGCTAGTGTTCTGAATGCAGGATGCTCGTGTAGCTCCTGCACACTACAGTTTCTGTGCAAAGGATACTACTACTGTCTGCTAGAGCTCAGGGGGCTTGGTGCCCTGAGGACCGTGAGAGCCCCTTGTAGTTCAGGCTGCTGGGCAGAGCAGTTGTCCAGGGCAGCTCGTTGCTCAGAGGTGCTGATTTCTGGAGAGCAGCTTTCTCGCCAGGCTTGTTGGCAGAGAACACGAGGATGGTGGCCGTCCACCCCCTGCTGCCCCGGGTCTGGGGAAAGACTGGTTGGCAGGGCTACAGGAGGCTCCCAGCTGCTAAAACTCTCTCAGCTGGCTTCTCGGGCTGGGAGAGGGGCAGTGGGGGCTGCCAAGGACGTGACATTTCTCATGCTAATTAGGAAGGGAGGCAGCATCCACAACTCACTGATTTATGTTTTTATGCTGCACGTCAGCCTTATCTAAGGCTAGGTGAGAGCAAGGGCCTCTGCTTTGGAACCGTTCCCATGTTTATGCTCCCAGAGCTTTCGTGTCCATGGTCCTGAATTTCTATGGCTACAGAGAGTGCCTGATCTCAGCCTCTTCTCATGCTGCCTCCAGCAGGATCACTCTCTCCCCTTTCTGAGCCTGGTCTGGTATCTAGAGAGGAGCAGAGCTGAGACTGGGAGCACCAATGGGAGTCATGGAGAAAATTCATCCTCTTGCTTTTCTTAGTTCAATTCAGCCCTGATGCTGAACTTCTTGAACTCTGTGGGCATTTTTGGGGGAGGAAGCTTCTGTTTGCAAGGGATCCAGATGCTGTGGGAGCGTGTGTGTGAGCGTGATCACACGAGTACAGAGGGTTTATATGGCCTTGGAAAGAAGTCCACAGTATGTTGTTAAATGAAAACAACAACAACAACAGTATTCAAACAGTAGATATAGCAGGAACCTGGTGTCACAAAATCTACTATGAATACCTATGAGTGAGTGAAGTCACTCAGTCGTGTCCAACTCTTTGAGAGTCCATGGACTGTAGCCCACCAGGTTCCTCAGTCCATGGAATTTTCCAGGTAAGAATACTGGAGTGGGTTGCCATTTCCTTCTCTAGAGGATCTTCCCAACCCAGGGATTGAACCTGGGTCTCCCGCATTGCAGGCAGACGCTTTACCATCTGAGCCACCAGGGAACATAATTACTTACAGAGACAGTTTGGGGAATATACAGTAAAACGTTAGTACTGGTTTTCCTTGTATTATAAGATCTGGCGTGGTTTGTGTATATGTGTGTTTAGAATTTTGCCTTCTCTGATTTATTCTTCTTTTCTGATTTTTCTTTAATGAATATATATTACTTATAACAAGGACTTCCCAGGTGGTGCTAGTGATAAAGAACACACCAGCTAATGCAGGAGACATAAGAGATGTGAGTTTGTGCCCTGGGTGGGGAAGATCCCCTGAAGGAGGGCATGGCAACCCATTCCAGTACTCTTTCCCGGAGAACCCCATGGACAGAGGAGCTTGGCTGGCTACGGTCCACAGGACTGCAAAGAGTCAGACATGACTGAAATGACTTAGCACGCAGGCAAATAATAATAAACAATACTACTACTACCAAACATATGGCAACGAGAGACTTAAATGACCTGCTCCTATTTTGATACCCTTTCAACACAAGTCCTGAAAGACAGTCAGGAAGGATCTAAGAGAAACCAAGACCATTGCAATGGACTGAATCATTTTGTTCCCCAGATTCATATGTTGAACTCCTACCGCCCCATGTGATGGTATTAGAAGGTGTGGCCATAGGTAGGTAATTAGGACATGAGGGTGGGTCCTGAAGAGGATTAGTGCCCTTGTAAGAGAGACCCCAGAGAGTGCCCTTCCCCCTCTGCCACATGAGACACAATGAGATGACAGCTATGGACCAGGAAGTGGGCACTCACCAGACTCTGAATCTTGGACTTCCCAGCTGCCAGAACTGCGAGAAGTAAATGTCTGTCATTTATAAGCTACCCCATCCTTGATATTCTGTTATAGCAGCCCCAATGGACAGAGAAAACCTTGGATCTAAAAAGATTCGGAGGACTCTGCCCCTCAGTCCTATTCAGTTCAGCTCAGCATGGTCGTTCATTCGTGTCCAATTCTTTGCGACCCCATGAACTGCAGCACGCCGGGCCTCCCTGTCCATCACTAACTCCCGGAGCCTACCCAAACTCATGTCCATTGAGTCAGTGATGCCATCCAACCATCTCATCCTCTGTTATCCCCTTCTCCTCCTGCCCTCAATCTTTCCCAGCATCAGGGTCTTTTCAAATGAGTCAGCTCTTCGCATCAGGTGGCCAAAGTATTGGAGTTTCAGCTTCAACATCAGTCCTTCCAATGAACACCCAGGACTGATTTTCCTTAGGATGGACTGGTTGGATCTCCTTGCAGTCCAAGGGACTCTCAAGAGTCTTCTCCAACACCACACTTCAAAAGCGTCAATTCTTCAGTGCTCAGCTTTCTTTATAGTCCAACTCTCACATCCATACATGACTACTGGAAAAACCATAGCCTTGACTAGACAGACCTTTGTTGGCAAAGTAATGTCTCTGCTTTTTCATATGCTGTCTAGGTTGGTCATAACTTTCCTTTCAAGGAGTAAGTGTCTTTTAATTTCATGGCTGCGATCACCATCCGCAGTGGTTTTGGAGCCCCCCAAAATAGTCAGCCACTGTTTCCCCATCTATTTGCCATGAAGTGATGTTAGGTTGGCCAAAAAGTTCATTTAGGTTTTTCTGTAACATTTGGGCATCTTACATAAAAAACCCAAATGAAATTTTTGGCCAACCCAATGCTTGGGCTCTTCTGTATGGACATCTGTATCTAATATGTAAAGAATTCCAAGTGTGTCAACCCACCTCGGAGACTGGTGTTCCCTGGGTTTATTCTGCAAGGAGCAAGAGAGACACAGCTAATTAAACTGATGCAGGATGTGATGTGAGGGTGGAGCAGGTGTGGACAGGTAAATATGAGAAGAACTTCTGCTGAGTGCATTGGTTAACTGTAATTTCTGCTGTGGAATTACCCATGAATGATGTTTCTATGATGCTTGAGTGAAGCAAGTAGAACTCATTCCAATAAAAAAAGAAAATTTTTTTAAAAAACCCTTCCTATTTTACCCATCCACCGCCCCAACCCCTACTCCAGGATCATAAACTTCATTGCAAAATTGGAGCCGTTGAGTTTTTTGGAGTCTGACACAGTTGGAAGTGTGAAATGCAGCCATCTGGCAGGCCAGAAAGCAAGTGGTTTGAAATATTTATTTCCGTGAAGCATTAGCTATGATTTTTAACCATGTGTTGGAAGTTCTGAGCAGAAGCACAGTTTGAGGCTCTGGTCAGCCAACAAAGGCTCTTTTTAAAATTTTATTTGATTAAAGTATAGTTGATATGCAATGTTGTGCTAGTTTTAGGTATACAACAAAGCGATTCAGTTATACATATATTCTTTTTTTTTTGGCTGCGCTGGGTCTTCGTTGCTGCATGCAGGCTTTCTCTAGTTGCAGTGCTTGGGTTTCTCATTGCTGTGGCTTCTCTTTGCAGAGCACAGGCTCCAGAGCGTGGCTCAGTAATTGTGGTGCACAATCTTTGTTGTCCCACGGCATGTGGCATCCTCCCAGGTCAGGGATCAAGCCCATGTCCTCCTCACTGGCAGGTGGATTCTTAACCAGTGGACCACCAGGGAAGTCCTACATATTCTTTTTCAAATTTTTTTCTGTATGGTTTATCACAGGATATTGAATAAAGTTCCCTGGGCTATACAGTGGGACCTTGTTGTTTATCTCCAAGATTTATTGGCTGGGCTATTTTCCCCTAGGATAAAGCAGGTAACAGGCCTAAAGAGAAAAAGCAATGACTTCCTTCCTGTAGTTTTGTTGGGTTTTTTGTAGGAATATTAATCAAGAGAGAAGGGTTCTAATGCTGAGATTAACAACCAGGAGAATTCTCAGAGACTCTGTGAGCTTTAAAAACATTTTACAGAGCTGGGTGAATAAAAGGAGGCAGGGAGAGTCCATCTTAGTAGCATGAGTTTGAATTTGGGGATCCCTGGCAAAGTACCTGCAAAGGCCATTACCTTTCATTAATCACACAATGAACAACTCAGAGTGCAGGGCCAGTGGCTGCAAGAAGCAGGGGAGAGATGGCAGCTTAGATGCCCTGTGGGTGACAGTTGCAGCCTGGACCAGGCAGACGAAACTCCCTTCTGCACCTGCCTGCAGAGAAGCTCATTTCTGAATGGACCAGCCCTTTCCTAGGGCAGGAGATGGGGCCCCTCATCTACATAGGGTGGAATCATTACATGCTATTCCCTGGTCTGCTATTGTCAGGAAAATGGGAGGAGCAAAGACTGAAAGAACAAAGATTTTTTTTTTTTTCACATTTCCAGCTGAAGCAGTGAATATTGGATCATATGGAAGATGTTCTTGGGACTTTTCCAGATTATTTTAAGAAGGCAGGCATTTTCTGAGAATGGGCATTCTGCTTTTGGGTTAATTTTTTGAAGGCCATCTGTGATTGATTTACTAGAGAGCTAATAATATTTTGCTTTCCTCTGTTTTCTCTCCAAAGCATCCCAAACTTCTCCAATTCCATAGACCCAGCCCAGATGTAGAGAGGCCAACGTCACAGGCTAAATAGGCTCTCTGGTATTTATAGCTTAATGGGAACGCTAACTTATGGGCTGGTGATTTTTCTTGTAACCCTAAGACTATGCAGGGGATCTTCTGTTTAAAATAGAACTGCACCCATCCCAGGGTTCATAGCAGCCCTGTTTACAATAGCCAAGAATTGGAAGCAACCTAAGGGTTCATTGATAGATTATGGGTAAAGAAGATGTGGTATATATACACAATGGAATATTATTCAGCCATAAAAAGAATGAGAGAATGCCATTTGCCGCAACATAGATGGACTTAGAGATTATCATATTGAGTGAAGTCAGATAAAGACAAATCTCATGTATCACTTATATATGGAATCCTTAAAAAACAATATAAATGAACTTATTTACAAGACAGAAATAGACTCAGATGTAGAAAACAAATTTATAGTTACCAGAGGGGATAATGGTGGAGAATTGGAGTGGTTGGGAGATAAATTAGGAGTTTAGAATTAACATAAGCACACTACTCTGTATAAACTAAATAAGGACCTCCTGTATAGCATAGGGAACCATATTCAGTGTCTTGTAATAAACCTATAGTGGAAAAGAATTTGAAAAGGATATATATGTGTGTATATAAATGGTGATGGTGGTTTAGTCACTAAGTCATGTCCAACTCTTGTGACCCCATGGACTGTAGCCTGCCAGGCTCCTCTGTCTGTGGGATTTCCCAGGCAAGAATACTGAAGTGGGTTGCCATTTCCTTCTCTAGGGGATCTTCCCCATCCAGGAATCAAACTCAGGTCTCCTGCATTGCAGGTAGATTCTTTACTGACTGAGTAACCAGGGAAGCTGTATACACACACACACACACACACATAACTTTGCTGTACACACAACATTGTAAATTAACTATGAGGAAGTGAAGTGAAGTCGTTCAGTCATGTCCGACTCTTTGCGACCCCATGGACTGAAGCCTACAAGGCTCCTCTGTCCATGGAATTTTCCAGGCAAGAGTACTGGAGTGGGTTGCCATTTCCTTCTCCAGGGGATCTTCCCGAGCCAGGGAATGAACCCAGGTCTCCCGCATTGCAGGCAGATGCTCTACCATTTGAGCCATCAGGGAAGCCCCAAAAATGGTTTAAAAAATTAGACTCTTGTTTTTGGCTAAATGCTGTGACTTTTCCATAAAAAAATCTAAAACAAAACAAAAGAGAATTGCACCTAAGATTTGAGGATTTGTGTTATGGATATCTTCTGTACCACAGAAATTAAAAATCATAGAAGAGAGGACTGAGCTAGGGCTGCAGAGAAGTCAAAAAAGAGGTACTATGTCAAATATGGCTATAACATTAATAGCTGCTGATGAGTATTGTCAGTCACTGAGCTGATTGCTTGTAATGAATAATCTCATTTAATCCTTAATAGGTCTGTGAAGAAGGTACTATTATGACCATAGCACAGATAATTTAGAAATATTAAGTACTGTCCCATCTTTTTTTGAATTCTAATTTTTGAATTGAGGTACCACTGACAAATAAAATGGTATATATTTGAAGTGTACAACATGATGATTCATGTACATATACACTGTTAAATGATTAACACAATCAAGTTAATTAATACATTCATCACCTTTTTTTAGAGAGATGGCAAGAATGCTTAAGAGCTACTCTCTTGGGACTTCCCTGGTGGTCTGGTGGCTAAGACTTGGCACTCCCAATACAGGGGGCCCAGGTTCAATTCCTGGTCAGGGAACTAGACCTCATGTGCTAGCACAGTCAAATAAATAAATATTAAAAATAAATAAATTAAAAATATTTTAATCTACTCTGTCAGCAAACTTCAAGTATACAACACAGTAATATTAACCATAGTCACCATACTGTACATTAGAGCCTCAGAACTTACTCATTAGAAATGTTATTAATGTATTAGTTGCTCAGTCATGTCCGACTCTTTGCAACCCCGTGGATTGTAGCCCACTAGGCTCCTCTGTTGGAGAAGGCAATGGCAACCCACTCCAGTATTCTTGCCTGGAGAATCCCAGGGATGGGGGAGCCTGGTGGGCTGCCGTCTATGGGGTCGCACAGAGTTGGAGTGCTAAAGCGACTTAGCAGCAGCAGCAGCAGCAGCAGGCTCCTCTGTCCATGGAATTATCCAGGTAAGAATACTGGAGCGGGTAGCCATTTCCTTCTCCAGGGGATCTTCCTGACCCAGGGATTGAATTCCGGTCTCCTGCATTGCAGGCAGATTCTTTACCATTTGAGCCACCAGAGAAGCCCAACAAGAATTTATTCACCTCATAACTAAAAGTCTGTACATTTGACTAACATATTCCCATTTCCCTCACCCCTCAGCCTCTGGCAACCACTATTCCACTCCTGTTTCAGAGTTCCCCGCTTTTTGTTAGATTTCACATATAAATGATACCACACAGTATTCATCCTTCTCTGTTGCCCATGTCTTAATGAGGGTTTAGGAAACAGGACTGAACCAGATCATCCTATACAGTAACTTGTGTTTCTGCACCCAACACTGTATTCTCGAGCAGAAGGTAAGGAGGAGGTGTTTGGCAATGAACTCATCCTCCTAAAAATCATCCCGAGTAAGAACCATTTCCTGTCTCTAACCTGGCTCATTCCTTGGCTCCAGATATAGAGCCCATACTTTGTGGCCTAGAGGATATTTTACTCTCTGCGGTCTAGAGGATATTTTACTCTCTGCACTGCACCTCTCTGGTGTTAACAGAACTCATTTGCTTAAAGGACTGAGGTGTCTCCTGCCAGAGAATACATCCTGAGAGAAAGAGCTGCCAGCAGAGGGGTAATTCAGTACAATTTAATACAGCATGGTGTGAGTTACTCGGATTTGTCTCTTCATCCCACCTCTGAGTCCTACTGAGAACAAGGAGGGGGCTGATTAGCTGGTCTATTTCTAGTCTTCTCCTGACATTACTATTATGTTTGTGTGGCTGGCTAGAGAACCTTCTTAGGGCATCATGGTGAAAGACATCATTAGGATTGCTTGCCCAGCTAGCCCATCTTCCTTGACACTGCGGTTTACAGCTATGGGGGCTGACTCTTGGTTCTAGCTTTGTGGGGCTGCCTCTTCCTTGCTTTACCCTATGACCGCTACACCTGACTGATGCAGCAGTGGGCTCTTGTTTGCAGCTGGGCCAATCAGAGCCTCTTCCCAAGAATTAGGAATTGGGACTGAGAGAAAGTGAACGGTTAGTCCTGTAACGTGAATTTAGGAGCCACTTCCACCAAGTAGGCGAATGCACTGAGGAAGGTGGTCCTCTGACAGAAAATCAACTATAGAGAGGTGAGCAGAGACAAGTGGAGAACAAATACAGATGGACTTCCTGTCTCTTCTTCCAGTCCTCTCCTGTGACCCATTGCTCTGGGCACACCTAGTTTTTTTTGTTTTGTTTTGTTTCTGTTTTTTTTTTTTTAATATATAATAAATTATTTTTTCCTCTTACACCAGCTTAAGATGGGGACTTCTCTCGTAGCTCAGTCAGTAAAGAGTCTGACTGCAATGCAGGAGAGCTCAGGTTCAATCCCTGGATTGGGAAGATCCCCTGGAGAAGGAAATGACAACCCACTCCAGTATTCTTGCCTGGAGAATCCCATGGTCAGAAAAGCCTGGCAGGTTACAGTACCTGGGGCTGCACAGAATCAGACATGACTTAGCGACTACACCCCCACAGCTTGAGATGGTTTCTAAACTTGCAATGAAGAATTCTGATTTTTCTGAGTTTTACGAGTTAGTGTAGCATATAATCTGTTAAGTGATGCTGTGATGATAGGTACATTTCCCCGTAGGTAAATTAATTTTGCTTAGTCCTAAAGCAACAGTTTAAGGTTTTAGAACAGTTTCTCCTTATCTGTTCTCACAAGGTATGAGTCGGGGTATGGATCAGCATCACTGGTAGACAAGCAGTTTAAAAGCAAATGTACTTTTGATAGTGAGCATGTTTTATCTTGGAATATGATTGACAGCATATTATCTTTTTCTTCTTCATGCAACCTTCAACCCCAAAGATTGCCAGGAGGACAAATCTTATACACAAAACCATTTCTGTTCTTTTCTTTCTTTTTGGCTGTGCTGGGTCTTCATTGCTGTACTCGGGCTTTTCTCTAGTTGCTGTGAGCAGGGGCTGCTCTCTCGTTGTGGTGCATGGGCTTTTCATTGCAGTGGCTTCTCTTGTTGTGGAGCATGGGGCTCTTGGGTGCACGGGCTTCAGTAGTTCAGGCACCTGGGTTCAAGAGTTTTGGTTCCTGGGCTCTAGGGCACAGACAGGCTCAATAGTTGTGCATGGGCTCACTTGCCCCGAGGCATGTGGGATCTTCCCGGACCTGGGTTTGAACCTGTGTCTCTTGCATTGGCAAGCAGATTCTTTACCATGGAGCCACCAGGGAAGCCCTGCTTTTCTTTAATGTGTTAGTCACTCAGTTGTGTCTGACTGTTTGCGACCCCATGGACTGTAGCCTGCCAAGTTCCTCTGTCCATGGGATTTCATAAGCAAGAATACTGGAGTGGGTTGCCATTACCTTCTCCAGGGGATCTTCCCAACCCAGGGATCAAACCTGTGTCTCCTGCATTGCAGATGGATTCTTTCTTTACCATCTGAGCCATCAGGGAAGCCCAGGTTTTCTTTATGTTCTAAAATGTGAGCAAGGAAGACAAAGTTTTTGCTTTTGGGAAGCCAACAAGGGTCTCACTAGCCTGCCATGGGAAAGGGAGTGAGCAAGAGTGAGGGTCAGGTGGCCCTGGGGATAAATAATGCAGTTGTAGGGTAAAAGGACTAAAGTCAGACACACAGTTTTATGAAGAGCAAAACCATAGGCTCCCTTCTTGCTTTGAATTCCTGGGAGGAACAACCTAGAGGGTAACATGACATCTATATTAGCCTTCTACAGCTACCATAACCAAGTCCCACAAACGAGGTGGCTAACACCAGAAGAAACATTGTCTCATGGTTCTGGAAGCTATAGGTCTGAAATCAGCATCTTGGCAGGGCCACATTCACTGTCAAACCTGGAGGGGAGGATCCTTCCATGCCTCTTCCAGATTCTGGTGGCCCCAGGCATTCTTTGGTTTGTGGCAGCATCACTCCAATCTGCCTCCGAACAGTTTGGGCTTGTGTGCTTGGATTAAGAAAAGGCTGATACAAAGGATCGCTCATAGTTAGATACTGGATCTACATCAGCTTGATTACTAGAATTTCTTATCTGCCTCTCCACCTGAAGGAGTAGGGATTATGTCCTTCATATATTTATTCCCATCATAGTATAATATAGGGCATGTTTTAAACCAAGGGCTCAATGAATAGCTGTTAAATGAAGGAATGCATGCAAGCACAACTCGCTCAGGGTTGGCTCAGAAGTAGGGCAGGGCTGGGACTTCTCTGGAGGTCCAGTGGTGCTTCCACTGCAAGGGGCGTGGGTTCAATCCCTGGCCAGGGAACTAAGGTCCTGTATGCCAGGCAGTGTGGCCAAATAAATAAAAACCAAACAAACCAGAAGGAAGTAGGGCAGGGCTGAAGTTGCATGATTAGACACTACAGTTGAGAGAGGCTGAGGGGCAGGCACTGCCATGTTCTGCCTTAGCATTTATGCTATCTATCATTGGATGGGGTGAGGAGGAGGATGAGAAAGAGGAAAATGAGGTGGAAAGAAGAGGAGGGGAAGCTGGAAAGCACTGTCACTCCTGCTGAGCTGGTGCTTGCTAATTAAGTTGCATTACCAGGTTTGTAATATATTAGTAGGTGTTCCATATTCAAATGTAAAAATTTATTATCTTCTAACTGAGAGATGAATTTGAATTATCCTTGTCATTGCTCTTTTCTGCTCTTTAATTGGTTCTATTGATTTCTTCTGCTGGGAAATATATCAGAACCAAGGCATAATTACCACGAAGAAGCCTTATTCCTGTTAAAGTACTAGTAAAGTATTCTGGGAGGGTTAAAACTCCACTGATGCCTGGATCCTTATTGTTTCAGTCCATGAGTCCACCAGGTCACTAGTGCTAAGGCCAGAGAATCTGTGGGACTTTTAGTTAAAAAGTCAGAGACTTTGGAGGTAATGTCAGAGAGATTTTTTAACTCAAAGTAACTCCCAACAAAGAAACTTCCACTAAATTTACTGAAATCTGATCATCTATCCTCTTCTCAAACATGTCCAGTGATGTGTTTGTTAGAATCAATGCTGTGTTTTTTTGGTAGTAGTTTTTTGGTAGTTTATTTGGTAGTAGATACAAAATAATGCAACATTTACAATAGATGGTGACTTAGATTTAGTGAAATCCAGTAATTTGAACTTACTTTCCCTCTTTCTTTATGAAAGCAGTTTATCCTAGTGACCTCAAACATCCATGGGGCTTGACTCTTGAACAGACTTTGAATTTGCTCTGAACAAATGACAGCTTTTGTCAAATGTTCGGATGAAAGGAAAGACAAAGCATTTCCAAGAGCTACCAACCTAGTGACTACTTTTTAATAAAAGCAGATCATTAACTCAATCAGCAACTTTTTACTGAGCACCTATTATGTATCAGCTATGGTTCCAAATTTGGATATATATTTACAGTAAACAACACAGATAAGTTCTTCCTTCTTAAGCTTTTTCTTTCCGTACTAGATCATCACATATCTTCACTGTTGTTTTTCTTTCTCTTGTGCTTTTCTTTTTAGTTTGACGTTATCACTTGATGGCTAAGACATAATATTTACAAGAGCAACTGAACTGATTCTGCTTTCTACTGGTTGTTAAAACAGTACCATTTTCCCTACCTTCTTTTTTTGTTCTGAATGTGCTAATCTTGGTTCAATTTTTCACATGAATTTTAGCTCATATCTTGTATTGCTTTCTAAATATTGGTGTTTACATGACCTCATTGTCGTTTATGTTTTTAACAGTTGATGGTAGTAATCATCTTTCTCCCAGGTCCCCAAACAACAGGGCATTTTGACTCTTCAGTTTTCCTTATGTCCAACACTTGGCCACCAGTCCTTCTGCTTAGGACTCTCTGTTGAAAGTTGGAGAACAATAACCCAATTGATTTATGTCAAAGAAAATGGACCAACTCATATGATTGGGACGTTCACTGATTTTCACTATGGTAGGACCTAAAATCCCAAAGATATTAACAGGACTCTGTCTTTTTGCTTTGTTTTTTTTTTCTATTTGTTTTCATTCGTGGAAGGCTCTTTAGCTTGATCACCACACCGCCCACCCCCCCCCCAAAAAAATCTTTTTTCTGATACCATCAGTCCTCAAGAGGATATGATGTTTTCATCAACCAAGTTTGGGGTATGTGCCCACTCAAGCCATATGGCCTGAAATGGTAACAGGTGTCTCCTCAAGGGAAGATCCATCAGAGCTGTTATGAGACGAGAGGATGGATACTAGGTAAGTGAAAACTAATCTATCTCCCCACAGTCTCACGTCTTACACATCTCCCTCTATAGTGTTGTTTGTATTTGTTCTCCTTTCCCCATTTTCTCTGCCTCTGTCTTAGCTGAATTACGTTAGAGCTTCTCCTAGACTGTGGAAAAGGGTTCTTAACTAGTCTTCCAGGTTTTGGTTTCATCAGCACAGCCATGTCACACAATTTCATGGACACAGATTGTATAAAGGTCTATATGCAAAAACTGTGAAACACCCTGGACTAGACTCTCTTCCCATCTGCACTCCCTCCCATGTGAAATTCCCAGAGGAATCTTCCAAAGTGTAATTCTGAATGTGTCATAATCTTCAAAAGACCACCAGTCTAGGAAAAGAGTCAAAAAAGTCATTATGTAGAGGTGACAGAGAGATACCATATTTAAAAGGCGGAGACTGAAATTGATAGAACAATGAGAAAAAATGACTCTACTATATAGCACTAACTAACTGATGAAAGAAACACAAAGGCTGCTATGTGTATGTGCTCAGTCGGGTCCCACTCTTTGCAACCTATGGACTGTAGCCTGCCAGGCTCCTCTGTCCATGGAATTTTCCAGGCAAGAATACTGGAGCAGGTTGCCAAAACACAAAGCAATACAAGAGATGTCCACTAACCACAAAGAATTCTTGCAAGATGATAAAAATGGGAACCTTACAAATATCAGTACTATATACCATTGTGTAGGAAGGGCCATATGAGGTCCTGTCCGTATTTAATAGATAACTTGTGGCTGGAATGATGAGGGACAGCATCATGCTAGAGGTGGTCTTTGAACTGGCCCTTGACAAACAGGAGCAGGGGGTTTACTGGCTAAGAGGAGGTGAGGAAGGGGCATGACTGGCAAAGCGAATGGCTCAAGCAAAGACATGGCAAGTTTGATAGAAGGTTGGAGAATGGGCACTTTCCCAGACTGGCTGTGTCCTAGTTGCTGGAGACGATGTTGAGACTAAGTTCATGCTAAATTGTTGAAAGTATTGGATTTGGGGGATGATGGAGAAGTGGCCTGTGCTGAAAAAAGAAGTAAAATAAGAAAGAATGCAGAAATGGTAATGACGGCAAATATATTTTGTTGGGTTGGATTAATTTGAGGGGCTTTTTTTTTAGTTAGTGTCTACAGAAGCTGGAATCAAGATTTCTGGGAGTAATATCAATAACCTCAAATATGCAGATGATACCACCCTTATGGCAGAAGGTGAAGAGGAACTAAACAACCTCTTGATGAAGGTCAAAGAGGAGTGTGAAAACTCAACATTCCGAAAACTAAGATCATGGCATCCAGTCCCATCACTTCATGGCAAGTAGATGGGGAAACAAGGGAAACAGTGAGACACTTTATTCTGGGGGGCTCCAAAATCACTGCAGACAATGACTGCAGCCATGAAATTAAAAGATGCTCACTCCTTGGAAGGAAAGCTATGACAAACCTAGACAGCAAATTATAAAGCAAAAAAGCTTACTTTGCTGACAAAGGTCCATATAGTCAAAGTTACGTTTTTTCCAGTAATCATGTATGGATGTGAGAGTTGGACCATAAAGAAGACTGAGCACCAAAGAATTGATGCTTTTGAACTGTGGTGTTGGAGAAGACTCTTGAGAGTCCCTTGGATTGCAAGGATATCAAACTAGTCAATCCTAAAGGAAATCAGTCCTGAATATTTATTGGAAGGACTGATGCTGCAGTTGAAGCTTCAAAACTCTGGTCACCTGATTCAAAGAGTCAACACATTAGAAAAGAGCCCGATGCTGGGAAAGATTGAAGGCAGGAGAAGGGGACAACAGAAGACGAGATTGTTGGATGGCATCACCGACTCAATGGACATGAGTTTGAGCAAGCTCGGGGAGATTGTGAAAGACAGGGAAGCCTGGCGTGCTGCAGTCCATGAGGTTGCAAAGACTCTGACATGACTGAACGACTGAATAACAACAACAAAGAAAGGATATTCTTGATTGTAAGCTGAGTTGACTAAGTGGTCTACTTTATCCTAATATTGCCCTTGTATCTTTTTAGAGTATAGTCTAATCAGATTTGTTTTGTGAATTAATTCTTGTTTAATAGAAAACTAATTGAGTAGATATATATTGCCTTTGCTTTAATGTGATATTGTTTCCATGTATTTATGCAAACACATGACATTCAATATACCTTGCTATAAAAATTCTTACCACAGTTTCAGAAGCATTCTCAAGTAAAGATGTGGTAATCTGAACAGGAAAAGAAGAAGTGCAATCTGAAGGGCAAGCAGACATTTATCAGGTGGTCTGTAGGGTCATTTGCACTTTCTATGCTTTTAAGAGAGTGAGTAGGAAAGTGGTCTGAGCTCTTGAGGTCCAGCATGGGGAGCACATTTTCCACTTCTGTGCAGCCGGCATCCTCCTGCCTTCTGTGGGATGGAGTGGGTCTGTGCCTTAGCAACCAGGGCTCATGCCTCCAGAATAGAATCAGCACATGGGCCCCTGGGGCCAGCCTGATATTGAATCTTATTCTTGGCTCCATCTTTGCTCCTACCTTCCCCCCAGCCAGGCTGTATTTGTTTGGGATTCTGTGCTGCAACTGAGGCGGGCCCAGGCGGGCTATGCAAGGTCATGGAGCAGCTGCAGAGAGAGTAGCAGAGAGATACAGTGTGGGCCCTTTTTGCATGCTCAGTGTGGGGGATAACTTCCCAGCTAGCCTGAAAGGTCAGCCAGGGGATCTCGTTTGTGAAAATATAAAGGAGCATAAGTTGCTGGCTGTTTCTTGCTTCATTTTCTCTCTCCCTTTTACCCTGGGACTGGGAGTTGGGTTATACTCCTTGCCAGGACCATTCCTTCCTTGTCAACTGACTGCCTCTCTTTCTTCCCTTCTCAAAAGAAAGGATGGGTTTCTTGGCTGGATTTCTGATAGCTTCTGAAAGGCCTTCCATTCCCTGCTGACAGAGGCTGGCTTCAGTGCGACTGGTGCGACATGCCACGATATGTCAGGACTTGGTCCCAACGTGTCCTGGGAAACACACTTCAGCAAGGCAGTCCTGCAATCTCTGCAACGGGGAAGGAAGTGGTGGTGGACTTAGAATGCATCTGTGTGAGGTGAGCTCCATGGCCAATTTGGGCGGCTTCCCGTTCCCCATCATGGCAGGCCACCAGAATGAGGTCACAGATGCCTGCTCTCTGATCCAGATTAGTTCAGAAAGTACTGGGCAACACACAGATGCCCAGATATCCTGAGGGGAAGATTTATCTCTATAAGACGTTTTCCAGCTCCCAGACTGTATTTCAACAATAGCCTGCTCCTGCTTTTCCTTATGTTCTATTGATAGTGGTGGGATTAGGAACAGACCTTACTAAACCAAAATGTAGATGCCTCTACCCCAGTTCAGCAGAAAAACAGATATTTATCTGTTGGTTGGAAATATTTCTGGACTTTGGTTGTAAGATGCTAGAGTGGCTAGATACCCCCGTGACCTGCATGAAGGAAGCCCACCATTGACCCTTTGTAAGAAGGAAATACCCATTGCAGGTTAAGAGAGTCTGATAAATGGTCAATAGGTACATGAAAAGATGCTCAATTCTGCTAGTTGTTAGAGAAATACAAATCAAAACCACAAGGGGGTATCACTTCATACCAGTCAGAATGGCCATCATCAAAAAGTCTATAGAATACAAACTCTGGAGAGGATGTGGGGAAAAGGGAACCCTCCTACACTGTTGGTTGGAATGTAAATTGGTGCAGTTACTATGGAAAACAGTATGAAGTTTCCTTAAAAAACTAAATATAGAGCTACCATATGATCCAGAAACCTCACTCACGGGTATATATCCGAAAAAAAAGAAAATTCTAATTGAAAAAGATACACTCACCCCAACATGCTCACAGCAACACTATTTACCCATAGCTGAGATATGGAAGCAAACTAAATGTCCATCAGCAGGTGAGTGGATAAAGAAGTTGTGTTTACATATATATATATATTCTTCTTTAAGGCTGAGAAGGAATCAAGTATTGCTATCTGCAGCAATATGGATGGGCCTAGAGAATACTAAGCTTAGCAAAATAAGTCAGAGAAAGACCAACGCTGTAAGGTATCACTTATGAATAGAATCTAAAAAAATAATATAAATGACTGTGTAAGCAAAACGAAACAGACTCATAGGCATAGAAAACAAATTTATGGTTATCAAAGGGGAGAGAGAGGGGAGGAGGGATAAATTAGGAGCATGGGATTAACAAGGTACCATACAGAAAATAGATAAGCAACAAGGATTTACTGTATAGCACAGGGAATTATATTCAATATCTTTTAATAACCTATAATGGAATATAATCTGCAAAAAAAAAAAACAACCAGCAAACAACTGAATCAGTATGCTGTATGCCTGAAACTAGTGCAATATTGTAAATCACTATAATTTTAATAAGTAAAAAAATACTGGTAGTGCTCACCTCGCAGTGGTGTGAGGACTAATCAAGGTATGCACACAAAGGGTTTAGCACAGAGCTTGGTGTTTAGTAAGCACTCAAGAAGTGGTAGATACAGTGATTATTACGGCAGCAGTTCTGCCTTTATTGTTTGGCCCTGATTAACCAAAGGAGGAAGAATGGGGCTCCACACACATCCAGCCGCTGTTGCTCCCACAAGCAGTCCTGGCAGCTCTTAACCAAACAGCACTTACAGAGGGGGCTAATTTAACACAGTATTAATTTTAAGATGCAGCTGGGTCATCCCCAGGCTCCCATGCCTTCCCGCTCCTGTCTGGCACACTGCCCTGGAGAGACAGTCCTCTCTGTGATGTCCAGATGGACCTCAGGAGGGTGTTTGTGACTCAGCGATCAAAGGGTTGTTAATTTTACACCCATATCACATTAACACACGTTTTAAATGGTCTCATTAGTTTTTCTGCTGATATCCAGCTTTGAAATTATTGCTTTGCCTGCAGAGCCCCCGCGGACATGAGCTCTCATTTTTAGGACTAACACCCCCGCACATCCATAAATCTAGGATGGCTGCCATTTGGGCTTTCTCTGTGTTTCAACTGGTCTGTGAGATTGGAGAAGTGGGAAGTCAGAAACCACTACTTTGATGTCAGGTTGGGATAAATGCAGGTAGAGCCACTCCTCTGCACAAATGCAGGGGGAGAGTGGGGTGTGTCGATGAAAAGAATCAGGCGCTATCTGTGGACCACAAGCTTGAGGGCAGTCAGCAGGGTGCCTTAGTTCAAGTGCCTGACACAGATGATGGTAAGTGTGTGGGTGTCTGTCCCTATGCTCAGCTTGGTAACCAGTCCCCCTCAAAGAAGAAACATTTGACAAAATAGGGACTCAGTACATCTTACAAGACTTTAAAGGAGGTTTTACTTAAGATCGGCTCTAGAGAATATCTCTACGACAGCCCTTCTGGCAAAGACTGCCAGAATGTTACATTTTTTATTTAGTCTCTCTGCAAACCTCAGAACCTTTACTTCTCGGGGATTCCTTTAAAATATAAGTTAAAAATTACTTCCTCAAGCTTTCGTTGTTGAAATAGCTAGCTCTGTGTGGTACTGTGTTGAGCCCCTTTCAAAGGGAAAAAAAACAACAAGTGGGACTGGGTAGCCTAAAAAGTGTTCCTCTCCCCTCTTTTGGGCTGGTGCCTGGAGCAGTGTCCAGCTCTTCCCGACAGGGCGTGAGTGACAGGTGCTGAGAACACAGGGCCGTTTGTCAGAATCGGGCCTCCCGTCAGCACACAGGAGACTGAGGCTCATGCCTCAGTTGTGCCACGGCTGTCCTCCATGAACCGGAACCCTCAGCCAAGCATAGTCTAGCCCGCGGGAGGACGGCAGCGCACACCCTCTGGGTGTCTCACCAGCAAACCCGATCACAATCAACTTCAGCCGTGGGGCCCTTCTGCGGGTGACTGCCGATTCAGAGCCAGCACTAAGCCAGCACTGACGGGCACTCACCGGATGCCGTTGCCCTTCCTGGGTACTGCCCTCATAGCAATTTCGTGAGGTAGATGTCAAGATTCCCATTTTACAGATGAGGAAACAGAATTTGAGAGGGAAGCAAGCTGTTGCCTTGGGTCTATCCACTAAATGACAGGATCAGGATTCAAGCCCAGATTCCCTCCAAGTGTGTGTTCAGTCACCTGGCTCCTCTGTCCATGATATTATTCAGGCAAGAATACTGGGGTGGCTTGTCATTTTCTTCTCCTGGGGATCTTCCTGGCCCAGGGATCAAACCCATGTCTCTTGTGTCTCCTGCATTGGCAGGCAGATTCTTTACCATTAGCGTCACCTAGAGAACCAGATTCTCTCCAAAGCCAGTCCTAATCGTCTAAGGAGACCCAGGTAGGATCTGACACATGGAGAGGTGAATCTGGGCAACACTCTGCAAACCCACAGTTCCTTAGGGAGTAGGGCCACTGGCAGATTTATTAACAACTGTCTGATACAGTCTAGCCTTTTTTTCTTTTTCATATTTAAGAATTGTTCAAAAGGAGTCATAATAACATTTGAATTCGCTTTTAAAGATGGAACATCTTAAAATAAATCAATTTGTTTGATAGATCCTTATTACAGAAAATTTAGATATAGAAAAGAGAAGAAATATCAGTCATTGGTAATCCCACCATCATTAGCATTCTGGCCTTTTTTCATTCTATGTGCATATAAATGCATGACAAAATCCAAACTGGAGTATAAATAAAATCTTTTTTACTTCCATTTCCCTCTCAACCTTATATAATAAACATTTCCCATAATGTATATATTCTTTGAGAATAATATTTCAAAAGCTTTGAACAGGTTCTAGAACTTATATAGTAAGTGCTTAACAAATGGTAACTTCCTATTTATCATAAAATATCTCACTGGATGAAAGGACTGTAATTTATTTTACCTTTCTGATTGTGATGAAAATTTAGTTTGCTTCCCCCTCATTATTATAAGAAATTGTACCAAGAACTTTTTGTAACTAAAATTGTGTCTAAGTTTCACATTAATTTCTCAGGATAGATTCTTGCTAAGGAATTTCTGGATCAAAGCTTAGGCCATTTTAAGCTTGTTATTTCAAATACAAGCTTATTTGTATTTCAAATACAAGGGCTTCTCTGGTGGCTCAGATGGTAAAGACTCCACCTGCAATGCAGGAGACCTGGATTCAGTTCCTGGGTTGTGAAGATCCCCTGGAGGAAGGCATAGCAACCCACTCCAGTATTCTTGCCTGGAGAATCCCTACGGACAAGAGAAGCTTAGGGGGCTATAGCCCATGGAGTTGCAAAGAGTCAGACATGACTGAGTGACCAAACACATTTCAAATACATGTCACTAAATTGCTTTCCTAGAATGCGTGTACCTGTTTAAATTCTCACAGTGGTATAGGAGAGGGTCCATTTCTTCCCACACTGAACTTCAGTGATCCTTTGACTTTGACAAGCACCGTTTTATTTAAAACACAGCCTGAATGACCCAGGAGCTTCTCATGCATGGAAAGACTCAGCAGGAAGGCAACTTGGCCTTGACATAATATCAATGAGATCTGGGAATTACCTCTTTGGGTACACAGTTCTGAGCTACCACCATTCTGCCCTAATCTGGTGCTTGTTCTATATCCCTGAGAATGCTTGCACTTCTCTTTATGTAATTTTCACCCCACTGGTGATGGCTCATTTAGCGTCCATCCTCCCTGCTGGACTGTAAGCTTCATGAGACCAGCTCTCTTTCATAACATTAAGGTCTAGCCCAGAACCTGGTCCCCGACACACAGTCAGTATTGTGAATGGAAGAACTGCAGCTGTACGTCAGCATGCCCTAAATTAAGAGCTCTGAGCTGAATCATCCTCTTGTGGCTGTGTTTAAAAATGGGAAAAGCATTTCTTATATATGGTTAAACAAAAAAGCAAGTTACAGACATTGTGTGCTTTATGATATATCAGTTTTGCAAGATGGAGGAAGAAGTAGGGAGAGACAAACAGAGATGAAGAGATCTTCAGAGGAGGGGAGACCCAGAGTGTTACCAAAAGTGGGGTCCAGCTGCTCACCATGCTAGATCCAATAAAATGCCCAAGTGACACTCAGCACCCACAAATGGTCCTCAAGGTCAGACAACATCAGAACCAACTGGCAAGAATGCCTAATAGTACTTTGTGCTCAAAAGAGAGGTTTCCCTGAGTGCACATCCAAGGACTTACTCAGTCCTGGAGCTCATCAGCTTGTCCAGATTCATGTTTCCATTCCACCAAGGAAAAGCATACATTGGCAGCCACTGCTCAGCAGGGGAGAAACAGAGATGATCCCCGAAACAAATGGTTTTGGCAGCTGCTAGGAATGTCCCCCGGGAGAAGGCAATGGCAACCCACTCCAGTACTCTTGCCTGGAAAATCCCATGGACGGAGGAGCTGCTAGGCTGCAATCCAGGGGTCGCGAAGAGTCGGACACGACTGAGCAACTCCACTTTTCACTTTCATGTATTGGAGAAGGAAATGGCAAGCCACTCCTGTGTTCTTGCCTGGAGAATCCCAGGGACGGGGGAGCCTGGTGGGCTGCCGTCTATGGGGTCACACAGAGTCGGACACGACTGAAGCGACTTAGCAGCAGTAACAGGAATGTCCCCCAAATCCCCCTCTTGAGCCCAGAGAAGCACAAACAGCAGGATCATCACCACCATCCTGGCACATCACCACGGCCAATGGCTCTTCTTGGGCAAATCCCGGGAGCCAGCTGTGTCGAGAGGGCAGCCTCACACTGGGCACCAAAAACCTGTTAGCAAAAGTGGAGTCCAGCTGCTCCCTGTTCTAAAGCCAATAAAGAGGCCAAGCTGGTGGAAAGAAAGGTTGGCTTTATTTCAGAGGCCAGCAATGAAGTGGGGCAGACTCCTGTCCAAAGGCTGGCTCTCCCCACTGACAATCAGTGGGCAAGGACTTTCATAGATGGAGGGAGTGGGCTACGTGCAGAAACAGCACAATCAGATCTGACAGTCATCTTGAAACTGGTCATCGGTAGTCTGATCAGTATCATCCTGATTGTTTTAAGTACAGTTAGTCTTCAGTTTCTGGAGAAGGCAATGGCACCCCACTCCAGTACTCTTGCCTGGAAAATCCCATGGACGGAGGAGCCTGGAAGGCTGCCGTCCATGGGGTCGCTGAGGGTTGGACACGACTGAGCGACTTCACTTTCACTTTTCACTTTCATGCATTGGAGAAGGAAATGGCAACCCACTCCAGTGTTCTTGCCTGGAGAATCCCAAGGATGGGGGAGCCTGGTGGGCTGCTGTCTATGGGGTCGCACAGAGTTGGACACGACTGAAGTGACTTAGCAGCAGCAGCAGCAGTCTTCAGTTCCAGGGTCGGTTTGTTTCCATTTCTGTGAGACCAGTTCTTGGAATTGTGGCAGCTGACATCATGGCTAGTCTGGTCACCCTGTAATTAACTTCTTCACCTGGTGGGGGTTTCAGTATCTATGAAGTGAAGTCATTCAGTCGTGTCTGACTCTTTGCGACCCCATGGACTGTAGCCTACCAGGCTCCTCTGTCCATGGGATTTTCCAGGCAATAGTACTGGAGTGGATTGCCATTTCCTTTGCCAGGGGATCTTCCCAACCCAGAGATCGAACCTGAGTCTCTCGCATTGTAGACAAGTGCTTTACCGTCCAAGCCACCAGGGAAGTCCTTCAGTATCTATAAGACAGCTCAAAGGATAGGGCTCAGAGTATTACCTGTAGCCCTTGAGGAGGAACTAAAGGTTTTTGACTTTGCAAATAAAGTATTATTTGGTCTCATTTGACTGTTTTCTTTCTTTTCTCACTTCTCTGATTAAATTTATTCTTTGACTAAAATTTTTCTACAGACAAAAGTCAGGCTGAGGACATGAGGGAGTAAAGACCATAAGGTCCTGCTCCTTTTCAAGAGAAAGACTGAATCCTGAAATATTAATCGTGGTCATTGCAGCCTGGAAATAAGGTTTTCTTTTTTGTATTTCTGTTTTCCAAAAATGTTTATTATGCCCATGAATTGGAAATGTTTTTTAATTAAAATTATCAGGTCTCAAATACTTTGAAATCTGTGTGGTATTATGGTGACTTGGCAAATTTCACCTTATTAATAGAGTTCCTTTCATCAGCCAGAGTCACCTTATTTATGTATGCTCTTTTCTTCCCAGGACTGTAATTTTTATTTTAACTTAAAGAACTGGGGTGAAGAGGAGAAAAAAAAGTTTACAAAACTCCTAGCAATCTAGAAGCTGATTTTTTCCAAGCCAGCAAATCTCTTTGGGGAGGTGAGAAATGATTTTGCTGAATGAAGAGGGGATCTAAGGTCAGCACTAAATAGATGTGTTGCTTTTCCCAGAGTTGGCTGAAAAGATCAAATGACTTCTTCCACTGAGAAGTTACAATTAGATGATTAACAGAATTTCCTCACCACTTTAAGGGCTTCAATTCTTATTCCCCCAATTGCTTGGCCTTGGTGCCTTCTCTCTTCTCCAGGGACCAGCACTCAGAGATCCCAGACCCCAGGGAGGAATGGCAGAGTCATAGTTTCCAGGGCGAGATTCCGCACTGAAGGGGAAGCATAGGAGAGGAGGCTGGGGGTGAGGAAAAAGTAGTCTCTGATCCACAGGGGCTTATAATTTATTCAATGTGGCTTTTACTGTTTGAAAATTTCTCTTTCCACTGTCACCACCCCCCCCCAGCCCCCAGGGAATGTAGGATCCTATAGCTATAAATGCATGGTCCCTGAAACGACATACTCCCTGAATTTTCTGAAATCATATAAAAGAAAATATATAACTCTCTTCATCAGAGATGAGTTAGAACATGTGTTTCTCTTTCTGCCTTAATTTCTGGCATTTGTGAATTAAACTCATTGCTTCAGTGCAGTGACCATGTCATCCTGAATGCTTTTGCATATTACCCTTATCTCCTGGTGGATAATGTCTTATTTATTTGGCCCATCTTTATGTGGACTTGTAATTCACCTCATAAATTATTCTAATCCATCATAGATGCCCTTTGGTATTAAAGTGTGATATAGACGCATTTATTCATTTATTTATTCTATGGGATGGGTTAAGGATAAGCTGCTGTAATAAAAGTGAAGCCCCGTTCTTTCTTATACACACTCCCACTGTGAGTGGCCCAGGCTGGCAGGTGAGCAGGGGCTATGGGTGTGGCCACAAGTCGGGCTCCCAAGGTCTCCATGACCTGTCATATAATGGAATGACATCATTGAATGATCAAGTGTGAGCCATAAGAACATCTGTATCTCAGCCTATGGGAAGTTGAGAGAGAAAACTTCAGGGCAATCTGCTTATCTTTTTAAAAAATTAATAACTTTATTTTTTAGTTATTTTAGGTTTACAGTAAAATTGGTCAGAGTACAGAAAACTCCCATATCCACTCCCCCACCCATTCCCATTTATGAGCATACTTCCCACTTATGTACAACATGGATACATCATTATCAACCAAAGACCATGGTTTACACTAGGGTTCACTGGTGGTGTACGTTCTATGGGTTTGGACAAATGTATCTACCACTGTAGAATTATAGGGAATAGCTGGCCTAATCCTCTGTGCTCTGCCTACTCCTTCCTTCCATCACCCGTTGGCAACTACTGATCTTTTTTTTCTGGCAGCACCAGCATGTGGGATCTTAGTTCCCTGACCAGGGATCAAACCTGTGCCCCCTGTGTTGGAAGCTCAGAGTCTTAACCACTAGATTGTTAGGGAAGTCCAACCGCAGATCTTTCTACTGTCTTCATGGCTTGGCCTTTCCCAGAACCTCAAATAATCAGAATCTACAGTATGTAGCATTTCATACTTTGCAGTATTCAGCCTTTTCAGACTGTCTTTTTTTCACTTAATAATATGCATTTAGGCTTCTTCCATGTCTTTTCATGGTTTTGTAGCATTGAGTAATATTCCATTGTCTGAAATACCATAGTTATTCTTCTCAACTACCAAGGATATCTTCACTGCTTTCAAATTTTGGCAATTATGAATAAAGCTGCTATAAATATTTGTGTATAAATATTTGTTTGGGTTTTTTCGGTCTGGGCATAGGTTTTTCTATTTTGTATATCTTTAAAAACCAGCTCTTAATTTCATTTATTTATTTATTTGATTGCACTAGGTCTTGGTTGTGGCACAAGGAATCTTTAGTTGCAGCATGTGGGATCTAGTTACCTGAACAGGGTTCGAACCCAGGTGCCCTACATTGGGAGCATGGAGTCTCAGCCACTGGATGACCAGGGAAGTCCCTTCATTGATCTTTTCTATGGTCTTTTTAGTTTCTATTTTATTTATTTCCACTCTGATCTTTGTAATTTCCTTCCTTCTAACTTTGGGCTGGGCTTTCCTAGTGGCTCAGATGATAAAGAATCTGCCCACAATGCAGGAGACCCAGGTTGGATTCCTGGGTTGGGAAGATCTCCTGGAGAAGGGAATGGCAACCCACTCCAGTATTCTTGCCTGGAGAATTCCATGGACAGAAGAGACTGGCGGGTTGCAGTCCATTGGGTTGCAAAGAGTAAGACACAACTGAGCGACTACCACACACACACAAATTTGAGCTTCTTTAGTTCTTTTTCTAGTTCCTTGAGGAGTTAAAGTAGGTTGCTTATTCAAAATCTTTCTGTTTTTCTTAATGCAGGCATGGATCTCTATTAACTTCCCTCTTAGAATTATTTTTGCTGCATCCCATAGGTCTTTAAATGTTGTATTTCTATTTTTACATATCTCAAGATATTTTTAAATTTCTTTTTATTTTTTCTCTGACCCATTAGTTTTTTGGTAACATGTCATTTAATTTCCACATATTTGTGAATTTTCCAGTTCTCTTCTTGTCACTGATGTCTAGTTTATTATCATCGTGGTCAGAAAAGATGCTTGATACACTTTTAGTCTTCTTAAATGTATTGAGACGGGTTTTGTGACCTCACATATGACCTATCCTGGAGAGTGTTCCATGTGCTCTTGAGAAGAATATGTACTGCGGTGCTGCTGTGGCTCTCTGCCCCTGCCTGCCTGCCTGCCTGTTAAGCCACTTCTGCCATGTCTGACTCTTTGCAATCCTATGGACTGTAGCCCACCAGGCTCTCCTCTGTCCATAGGATTCTCCCAGTAAGAACACTGGAGTGTGTTGCCATGCCCTCTTCTAGGGGATCTTCCCAACCCAGGGATCAAACCTGTGTCTCTTATGTCTCCTGCATTGGCAGGCAGGTTCTTTATCTTCCTGTCCTTCTTTCCAGTTTTAGGGGCAGTGGTTTGCCTTGTGATCTAACTTCTTCAACAGACCCAAGAAGAGTTATTGATTTTCCTGTTTGTTTAGTTTTTTTTACTTGTTAGGCTGGAGTGGTGACTTCCAAGCTCCTTACATGCTGCACTAAAAAGCTGCTTATCTTTCAAATTAGAGATAAGTAGAAGTTGTGTTCATCACTTCTGTTTGCACCCATGGCCCAGACTTACCCACAGAGCCACCTAAGCTGCAAGGGAGATTGGAAAATGTAATCTCCATCACATATAAAATATTTTTGTTTATCCACTATATGTTAGACATTGTTCTGGGCACTAGGGATACAGCAGTATTTGTCTGTTCAGGTTAGAGAGGGATAAACTTATGAATGAATGAATGACTAAATTAACTACTTAATAGGTGATTTGTCAGTTGGTGATATATATGTGATAGAAAGGAACAAAAGGCAGGGCAGTGGGGACACGGAGAGTGGAGAGTAGAAATCTCAATTTAAAATGTAACAGTTGGGGATGGCCCACTTAAAAGGTGACATTTCAGTGCAGGCCTGATGGAGGTGTGGGAGTGATTCATGGCTATACCTGAAGTGAAGAATGTTCCAAGCATAGAGAGTAACTTAGTTCAGAGGTTCTGGGGAGTGGGGGGTGGGGGTGGGGTGCTGGCATAGAATGAGGAGCAGCCAGAGGGGCTGTTAAACAGAATGGATGGTAGGGCTGAAGGTGAGGATTCAAAGCAATGAGGTGAGTCCTCGGACTGTACTGTGTAGATAATGTCCAAAATCTTATCAATTTATTTCGAAAGTAGTTATCAAGGACCCATTTTTTCATTCATTTATTTATTCATTAAATAAAACTATTGTGCCTCTCTTATCTGCCAGGCCCATTATACATGTGGGCAATATAATAATAGGTTAGATAAAGACTTGCTGTGAATCATTAAGGAGAGACAAGGCCGTGTCCACACAGAGACTAGATTCCCTCTGATGATATCTTTTAAAAATAGAAAATGTTATCCAGTGTGATAGGTAATCTTATGTGTCAACTTGGCTGGGGCACGGGATGCCCACATATCTGGTTAAGCATTATTCCTGGATACATGTATATGTATGGCTAAGTCCCTTCACTGTTCAGCTGAAACTATCACAATGTTGTTAATTGGCTATACCCCAATACAAAATGCTTTTGGTGTTAAAAAAATAAATAAAAAATATGCACAAGAAAGCAAATATAAGAGAATACTTTAAAATATTAGTTTGAGATAGTAGATAATATAGATCATTATCTACATTATCTATTACATTAAAGGTATGGAGTTAAGTGATTTCTGTTTTTATACCTTTATTTGCAAACTCCTATTATACAGATCTATTCTATAAGGAAAAAACTGAAGTCACAAATACAAAACAAAATAATTTGCAAAAGATAATCATTTGTCACCAGATTTGTCTAATATTTGGCATGAGAAGTATGTTACCTAAATAGATACAAAAATTATTACACCAAAAAAAAAAAAAAAAAAAGATGTTTCTGGCACTAAGGTGAGTGCTCTGAGAGATGTGAACCCAGAGGAGAGTCATGTTCTGGGGATTCACAGAGGGTTTCTGAAGGAGATCAAATCTGACCTGAGTCTTGGAGGATGAGTGCAAGGGAAGTAGATGGAAAGTGGGGGATAGTATTCTAGGGAGTCAAACAGAGTGAGAAAAGGCACACAATGTGAGGTGACATGAAGGGGACATTCCTTCTCCATTCCTGCGGCTTCTTCCTGCATGGAGGAAGCGCCCCTGTCTCACCCTGTCCACTCTCTCTCTCTTTACTTCTCTTCCAGAGAAGTGAATTCTCTATTTTGTTTTGTTGTTTTGTTCAGCCACACCATGTGGCATATGGGATCTCCCCTGACCAGGGATCAAACCTGTGCCTCCTGTACTGGAAGCTCGGAGTCTTAACCACTGGACCACCACGGAGGTCCTGGAGAAGTGAGCTCTGATTGGAGAATTCTGAAACCGGAGTGAATTCTGATGAGTAAATCTGAGAACTCTGGAGTGTGCTTGGTTAACTCTCTTCTCTTCCTGATAGGAGTGAGCTGTAGATAATGGGCACAAGGCTGTCTTTCTGGGGTTCATTCACCTCAAGGAAGCCCCCTCATCTACACAGGAGTCATCTTCTCCAGCATGGACTTTGTCAGTGCCAAAGGGGGTGTCTTGGTCTTTCACATGTGGTCTCCTTGTTGTATTACTCAACTGATCCAGCAGGTATCAGAGCTCTAGCAAGGAAGTCAGGTGCTATTAGTGGGTCTTCTAGAACCCACATAAAGGGGATGTAAGGTGTGACGTAGTGAGGGCAGAGAAGAGGGTCAACAGATTTGGAAGAGCTGGGTCATAGGATGCCTTTGTCTTAACAGCCGTGTGTGGGATCCACTGAATTTGGTTTGAAACTGGGAACTAACCTTCTTAGAATCGCTTTCTATTTCGTGTCTCTCTGGCAATAGTATGATTTTGGGGATGACAGAAATCAGATCAAAGGCAGGTAGGCCAATCTAAAATGTATATTGGGAAAAAAAATAAATAAATAAAATGTATATTGGGAAGGTGAGAGTCCCATGTAGCCGCAACATCATCCACTGCAGGTGTGATGGTCTCTGGGCAGCTCCAGGCACCCTGTGATGATTAGCTGGCCACCATGGTGTTCCCACAATGCAATGCACAGCACATGTGCATTGGGACCATCGAGGCTGAATTAATGTTACCTGATAATTGGGTTCACCTCTCAGAGGATGTTGAACCAAAAGACACAACTAAGGTAAAAAGTGGGAGAAGGAAGGATTTGTTACTTGCAGTCTTTGATTACTTAAGGAAATTACTCCTCCCTACTCAAAGAGCTAAGTTTTGGAGAGGGAGACAAGATGGCAGAGTAGAAGGACCTTGAGCTCACCTCCTCTCACAGGCACACCAGAATCACAACTAACTGCTGAACCACCATTGACAAAAAAGACTGGAAGCTACCCCCAAAAAATATTCTACATCCAAAGATGTAAGGAAACCACAATGAGACAGTAGAAGGGGTGCACTCGAGATACAATCAAATTCCATACCATCCAGGTGGGTGACCCACAAACTGGAGAATACTTATATGACAGAAGTTCTCTCACAGGAGTAAAAGTTCTAAACCCCACGTCAGGCTTCCCAGCCTGGAGGTCTGGGATTGACAGGAGGAGCCTGGGGAGCAGGAGGAGGGAGCACTTGACATCAGTAGCCAGTGGGGCTTGATTATAGGAGTTCCGCAGGGTTGGGAGAAACAGAGACTCCATTCTTAGAAAGAAAAAAGTGAAAGTGAAAGTCGCTCAGTTGTGTCTGACTTTTTGTTACCCTAGGCTCCTCTGTCCATAAAATTCTCCAGGCAAGAATACTGGAGTGGTTTGCCATTTCCTTCTCCAGGGGATCTTAATGACCCAGGGATTGAACCTGAGTCTCCTGCATTGCAGGCAGACTCTTGACCATCTGGGCCAAGCTCAGAGGGTGCACACAAAGTCTCGTGTGCACTGGGACACAGAGCAACAGCAATGACTTCATAGGAACCTGGGCCAGACCTACCTACTGGTCTTGGGAGTGTCTCCTGGGGAGACAGCTGGCAACAGTGGCCCTCTCTGAGGTCATAAAAGCTGGTGGTGGATATATTAGGAGTATTCATCTTCAAGCCCCTCGCTGAAGCCAGACATATTGCTTTGGTAATTAGCATGGAGACCTGGTCCCACCCAATATCCTCTGACCTCTGATGCTGATGCTGAGATGCCTCAAACCAAATAACAAACAGGGCAGGACACATCTCCACCCTTCACCAGACAGGCTACCCAAAACTCCCTGAGCCCACAGCCACCTCTGCACCCCTGCGTGGACACAGCCCTGATCCCCAGAGGTCCAAGATCCAGCTCCATCCACCAGTGGGCAGGCACAAGCCCCTCCGACCAGGAAGCCTGCACAAGCCTCTGGACTAGCCTCTCCCACTAGGGGGCAGACACCAGAAGCAAGAAAACTGTTTTGCAGCCTGGGAGCTGAGTCTGCAAACACAGCTCAGAACCTACGCTGGGATCAACTGGTCACTGGCCCTTGGGAACATACTTCTGGGACAAATAGAACATCCTCTACAAAGAGCCAATTCTTCAAAGTCTAGAAACATAACTAAGCCTTTCCCTTTTCCAGGGGATCTTTCTGGCCCAGGTATTGAACCCAGGTCTCCTGCATTGCAGGCGGGTTGTCTGAGCCACCAGGGAAGCCCTAACCAAGCTACCGCATACATAAAAATATAGATAGAAATGTAAACAACATAAGACAGCAAAGAAATACGTTCCAGATTAAGGGACAAGATGAAACCCCAGAAGAACAACTAAGTTGAGAAAGGCAATCTGCCCGAGAAACGAGAGTCCTGAGCTACTTCGGAAGAAAGTGCAGAGGGGAGCCTGACCCAGCAAATGTCTAGAAGACCATATACATAAGATTGAATGATTGGCCAGTTGTAATGCCATGAATTAGTGGGAGTAATTTGTGATGTGTCCCAATTCTCTGACTTCAGTAGCCAAGTGGTTTGTAATTTCAATTACCACGAAAGTAAACACAAGAAAAGGATCCAACCTGGGGCAGGTGAGGCAATAATGAATTTAGTTTGGACCACACTGATTTTCGTGTCTGAGATCTCCAGGTGAGATGTCTACAGACTGGAGTTGGCTATGAGTCTCAAGTTGAGCAGTGATGTCAGTATTGGAGATTTGAATTTGGAAGTCACCAGCAAAGGGAAGGGAACATTAAAATCATGCCTGTGTTGAATACTGTAAGAAAATGAAAGAGTAGGACAGAAAGCAACATCCCACTTGTGGGGAGTGGGGGTCCAAAAGTTTAAGAAGTTGGCAGACAAGGAAGACTGTGAAACAGGATAAAAAGCAATGATCAGAGATGTAGGAGGAAACTCATAAGAGATGTCAAAGAAGTAGAGAATTTCAGAAAGAATTGAATGAGAAATAGTGTCAAACACAGTAGAATGGCCCAAGTAGACTTAGACGGCGAGTGTCCAGTGGCATTGGCAATTTGGAGGTGATGCTTTTTGAGGGGTTTTTTTTATGTTGTTTTTTCCCTTTTTAAAAACAATTAATTAATTTATTTGGCTGCATCAGGTCTTAGTTGTGGCATGCACAGTCTTAGCTGCGGCATGCAGAATCTAGCTCCCTGACCAGGAATCAAACCCAGATTCCCTGCATTGGGAGCAAGGAATCTCAGCCACTGGACTACTAGGGAAATCCCCGGAGGTGATGTTTTTGAAAATGGTTTGAATTGAATGGTCTGGTCAGAAGTCAGGTGGAAGTGGGTGAAGAAGTGAAGACCCCAATTACTGGGGCTATTTTCAAGATGCCTGACTGAGAGGTCAAGGGGATGTCAAGAGAGACTTTCTCCTCAAAAGGTGAATCTTGATGTATTTATAGGCTGAGGGTAATGAACTAATAGGACACAAGAGAGTGAATTTATAAAACAAAGGGGAGTATGGATGGAACAAGATGACCAAGGGTAAAGGAGATCATGAATACAAAGCTGGGATGGGAGTAGTGAGAAGTGTGTGTGTGTGCGCACCAGCAGAGGCGGGTGGGGATTATCTTGAACTCAAGATGAATTGTCTATTTTCCTGAGACCTGAAAAAGAGTGAAAGGTATTTCTTTCTTTAATATTTGTTTTATTTGGCTGCACCAGGTCTTAGCTGCAGCATGCAGGATCTAGTTTCTTGACCAGGGATTGAACCCTGGACCCCCTGCATTGGGAGTGAGGAGTCTTAACCATCAGGCCACCAGACAAGTTTGAAGTGAAGGGTATTTCTAAATGAGATAAGCGTTGTTTCATTGTTGATATTTGGGTGGAGGGCATGAGGAAGCAAAAGTTCATGCTGGTGGCCTCAGTTTTCTCAATTAAATAGAAAGCAAGGTCATGTGCTGAGAGAATGTTGGGGCTTGAGAAGGGAGTGAAGGTCTGACATGAACACCAGGCAGAATGGGGGACGAGGGGAGACAGTAACAATGGAAATGTTGATCTCCCCTGAAGCTGGCTGGGTTAGAGAGGAGAGAGGGAGGACTGGAGGCTCCTGCAGACTGAGTGGAAATGGAAAGAGCAAGAAGTGCAGTGGTCCATGAAATACTAGTGATGATAATGAGGGCATGAAAGAGAAGTGTTCGGCAGCAGATAGCAGTACTTTTCAACGACTTAGTTCTAAAACAATAACTAACACATGAACAGCTCTCCACATTTTAGGACATGTTTTTGCAGACCTATTTCATTTGTTTCCATAGCAGCACTATGAGGCATATGTTATTATTTTCCTGTTCCCCAGAGATGAAGTGAGACAGAGAAAGTGACTTCCTCAAGGTCAGACAAGTAGTAAAAACAGGACCTCAAACTAGATATTTGGTCTCCAAGCTTCACACAGATAGGACTGGATATTTAAGGACATGGATGATCCAAGTCAGGGATAAAATATATGCGTTGGGTTGATTTTTCTAGGAGGAAGGGTGCGTCTTCTCTACTTGTGCACCAGGGCAGCCGGCTGGCTCGCTGGCATGAGGTTTACATCACAGTAAATCTTGGCTTTAGTGGGCTAACTGACCCTCAGAGCCCACAGAGGTCCATGCATGCCCTGTCCTAATCCACACCTCCATGCTTTTGTATTTGTTGCCCTTCCATCTAAAATATCCTCCCTGTGGTTGTCTCCTAGCTAACTCCCATATCTTTCAAAGCTCCCCAACCACCTTTCCTGCAGGTTGAGCCCAAAGCCCTATTTTGTGCTCTTCATCATACCCTGGGCTCTTCTTTAGTCCATCACATTGAACTTGTCACCTGTACACCTGTCTCCCTCACTTGACTAAGAGCACTTTGAGGCCAAGAACTGTGTCTTATGTCTCTGCATCTTTGTACAAAGTGCCCGGCACAGTACCTGGTGCAAATAAGGGTCAGTCGCCTGCATGTATGGAAAATATGACCCTTCAGTGCAACTAGAAGCATGTGTTAGTCCATCCCATGGTCAGTCTGAACACAGCCTCACTCTTCTTTGTGGAGATGACAAGATCTGACAGCTCATTAGCAAGAGATTCCCTCTCTTCCACTGAGACTTGTCTTCTGTTTTACCTTGAAAGGTCTAGAAAGTATCCAGAAATAGACCACTTTCTCAATATCATCTTTTATTTTTTTTTTAATGTTAATTTGTTTCCTTATTTGGCTGAGCTGAGTCTTACTTGCCACACTCAGGATCCTCCATCTTCATCGCAGCATTCAGGATCTTTAGTTGCAGCATGTAAACTCAGTTGTAACTCAGTTCCCTGACCAGGGATAGAACCCAGGCACCCTGCATTGGGAGCGTGGAACCTTACCCACTGGACCACCAGGGAAGTCCCTGAACAGCATCCCTTGCCTGGATTATTGCAACAGTGTCCTAACTGCTCTCCCTGCTTTGCCCTTCCCAGGGTGCAACCCATTCCTAGCACAGTGCCGGAGCGATCCTGTCGGCATGCAGGTCAGATGATGTTCCTCCTCTGCTCAGTGTCTCCCAGCTCACCCAACGTGAAAGCCCAAATCTTTTCAAGTCCACTCAGTGCCCTACATGATCTAGCCCCTGTGAGCTTCTGATTCCACCTTCTACTCAACTACATTGGCGTCCTCACTGTTTTTTACACACCAGGTCCACTCACCCCAGGACCTTGCATTGCCATTCCCTTCCCCGGAGTCCTCCACCAGATTTCATCATCATCCTCTCCTTTCCACCTTCAGCTCTCTTACTCAGCTACATCCACCTTTATAACCCTTCTTGTAACCCTTTTATTTTTATTTTTGGCTGCACCACGCGACTTGCCAGATCTTAGTTTCCTGTCTGGGGATGGAGCCTGTGCCCCTGGCAGTGGAAGCATGGAGTTCTGATCACTGGATTGCCAGGGAATTCCCTTCCTACTTTATTTTTTACTTAGACCTCAAATGCTGACTAGAATACTAGATATCTTACTTATTGATATTGTTTCTTTTCTGTCTCCCCCAGTAGAGTAGTGAATTAGACCTGCCTAGGTCATTTCTATATCCCTCATTCCTGGACGGTGTCTGGCATAGAGGAGACAATGAACATACGCTGAGTGAAGGAGTTCTAATTCAAGGCTGACCTCTTACCTCCTGGTTAAATATGACCAGTTCTCAAATTGGTTTCATATGTGTTAATTTGGTTTGTTTAACTGCAGTATATTCTTTTCAAAAGTAGAGAGCTGGTATACACTTTATGCCTGTTGATTAATGCAAAGTGATGGCCCTCATAATTCAACCACATCTGTCTTTTGCCCCATCTTCCCACTCCCTTCCCATGCCTGGATCAGCTTGTGCCTCCTCGACCACTGTTTTCCTTTTTACTCCCTCTCTTCCTCCTGTTTCCTTGTATCAGGGAAACCTCATCATTCCCAGAGAAGAATCTTCCTTTCCATTGCTTCTGCTGATTTAATCTTTGCTTTTTAATCAGAAACAGAGGTGGGGGTGAGAGTAGGGAATATACTCAGACCATCATACATCATTTTATGGAAGGAAAAAACCTGACATTTTCATTGGCACATAAATTCTGGAGCTCCGGGACTGGAGAGGACCTACGAGGCCGGCTCATTCATCTTCACACCTCTGCGTCCTTTTGTGTTGAAAAATCATTCCCCAAATGCAACTGTCTAGCCTTTTCTCTGACTGTGCTCTGAAGACACTATTAATACTTCCCTAACCTCCTTAGGGGTTTTAGTGTCTTAGTGGAAAATACGAATGTATTATTAAAGCATCTGAAGTGCAGCAGTTATGGAATTGGAGCACTGTAAATGCACAAATCTACACTCAGTGAATGATTCTTCTCGTCTGCCTTTCTCCCATTCCTCTCTCCACCCGACCCAGGTGCATTTCATGTTTAATAAACTGTCTAAGTCTTCACTATAGGATATTCAAATCCAAGAGAAACTTTCAGCTTGATGATTTCTCCTAATCTCCTTTTAAGACTGTCCCTAAATCGTTCCCACCTGAACATAACTGTAGTCGACTTAGAAGACAGACTGCACAACCTATGGAGACTGGGTTTGAATCCAGTTCTAAAATGAATCAGTAGGGTGAATTTGGGCACTTGACTTCTCACTGTCTTTGCTTCCTCATCTGTAAAATAGATGTAAAACTGCCAAGACATGGAAGCAATCTAAGTATCCATCAACAGATTTATGGATTAAAAAAGATGTGGTAAATATACACAATGGAATATTAATAAAAAAGAATTACATTTTATGATTTGCAGCAACATGGACTTGGAAGGCATTATGCTAAGTGAAATAAGCCAGAGAAATACTGTATATCACTTATCAAATACTGTATGATATCACTTATATATGGAACTTAAAAAAATGTGACAAACTAGTGATTATACCACAAAAAGAAGCAGACTCACAGATATAGAGAACAAACGGGTGGTTACCAGTAGGGAGAGGGAAGGGGGGAAGGCAAAATAGATGCCGGGGATTAAGAGATACAGACTACTAGGTATGAAATAAGCTACAAGGATATATTATACAACATGGGGAGTACTGCTGCTAAGTCGCTTCAGTCGTGTCCAACTCTGTGCGATCCCGTAGACGGCAGCCCACCAGGCTCCCCCGTCCCTGGGATTCTCCAGGCAAGAACACTGGAGTGGGTTGCCATTTCCTTCTCCAATGCATGCAAGTGAAAAGTGAAAGTGAAGTCGCTCAGTCATGCCTAACTCTTAGTGACCCCATGGACTGCAGCCTATCAGGCTCCTCCATCCATGGAATTTTCCAGGCAAGAGTACTGGAGTGGGGTGCCATTGCCTTCTCCATGGGGAGTACAGCCAGTATTTTATAATTACTACAAATAGAGTATTGGGCTTCCCAGATGGCACAATGGTAAAGAATCCGCCTACCAATACAGGAGACGCAAGAAACTTGGGTTTGACCCCTGGGTCAGGAAGATCCCCTAGAGTAGGAAATAGCAACCTGCTCCAGTATTCTTGCCTGGAAAAATTCGTGGACAGGGAAGCCTGGAAGCCTACAATCCATGAGGTCACAAAGAATCAGACATGACTGAGCAATTGAGCACATAAATGGAGTATAATTTTTAAAAATTGTGAATCACTATATTGTACACCTGTAATTTATATAATATTATATATCAACTATATTTCAATTAAAAAAATACTCAACTTTAAAAAAAATAATTAAAACAGGTATAAAGTACATTCTGTGACATTCTTGCAACCATTAAATAAGATTTAGCTTTGAAAGGATTCATATACCACCCTGAAACTTGGTGTGTTAATCCATGAGAATGATGATAATGATAATAGGTAATACTTAATATATATCACCCACTGAATATATACCAGGCATTAAGAAGTATTTTATATATGTTTGTTCATTTAATAGTAAATCATGGAGGAGGTTATTCCTTTCATTATCATTATGATGATCTTTTCTCATTATTTATTTATATATATATGTGTATATATATATATATATATATATATATACACATACATTTTTTTTTGGCCACATGGCATTTGGGATCTTAGTTCCCTGAGCAGGGATCCAACCCACACCCCCGGTAGAGGAAACGCAGAGTCCCAACCACTGATCAGGGAAGTCCCACAGAGATCGTTTTAAAGGCCTATGAAAGAAGGTGAGCGGGTGCTTTTTTTCTTGAAGGATCTGTTATTTGTTGAATGGTTGAAGTTCACACAACCAAAGAGAAAGGAGAAATGGACTGAGAGAGAAAGGATGGGGGGGCAGCGAGTGAGGGAGGCTGTTTCCTGTGTTGGCTCAGGCCTGAGTGCAGCAGACTCGTCCTCCGCAGGGCAGTGGCATGGACAGGGAGGGGCATCAGGGGCGGTGTGCAACTTTGGGGTCATGTCGCTCAGTTTCTGTGATTTGTGACAGCCCATCTCTCTGGAAGTGAATGCAGAAGGGAGGGAGAGGGGTGTGTTTTCAAGCTGCAAAAAACTCACAACAGGTCAAACTGACCCAACCAAGAAGAAGCTTGATTAGAGCCTAACAATGGCGTTAATAGTCTTGTCAGAGTGCTCTGAAAATATTTGCATTTAGCTCGCAGATGGTTTTTTTCATTGCAAAAAAAAAAAAAAAATGTAATGATGATTCTCAAAGACACTAAAGAAAATTGAAGAGAAGAAAATTTTGGAAACACGACTATATTGCAACTCATCATAAAGGAGAAATCTGCTCCATGATAAGGCTGTAGTGGGTGCAAATCCAGATGGTTCCTGACACAAAAGGATGTGAGGTGTAATCGTTTTTGTACTAGAAATTGGAGATGGACCATTGAAAGTAATAATGCAATTCCTGTTACCAGTTCAGGTTCCCGAGCCCTAAATGTCTTTTCATAAATTGTGATACTCTATTGAAACTTCCGTGGAGAAGGCAATGGCACCCCACTCCAGTAGTCTTGCCTGGAAAATCCCATGGACGGAGGAGCCTGGAAGGCTGCAGTCCATGGGGTCGCTGAGGGTCAGACACGACTGAGCGACTTCATTTTCACTTTTCACTTTCATGCATTGGAGGAGGAAATGACAACCCACTCCAGTCTTCTTGCCTGGAGAATCCCAGGGACGGGGGAGCCTGGTGGGCTGCCGTCTATGGGGTCGCACAGAGTCGGACATGACTGAAGCGACTTAGCAGCGGCAGCATTGAAACTTCCGATTTGTTTTAATAACATACTAATAATTTTTAATTTGTGAAATATGTAGGTAGGTGCTTTCTGAGAACATTTTTTCTTTTTGGTGAAATATAGTTGATTTACAATACTGTGTTAGTTTCAGGTGCTCAGCAACATGATTTGGTTATATATATATATATATTCTTTTAAAAATTCTATTCCATTAGTATATTACAAAATATTGGACATAGTTTCCTGTGCTATTCAGTAAATCCTTGTTGTTTATCTATTTTATATATAATTGTATCTTTTCATCCCATACTCCTAATATATCCCTCCGTCTTCTTCTCCTCTGGTAACCATAAGTTTGTTTTCTATGTCAGTCTGTTTCTGTTTTGCAAATAAGTTCATTTGTACTATTTTTTAGATCCCACATATAAGTGATATCCTATATGTCCTTGTGTGACTTACTTTACTTAGTATGATAATCTCTAGGCTCATCCATGTTGCTGCAAATGGCATTATTTCATTCTTTTTATGGCTGAATAATATTCCATTGTATATATGTACCTGTATATATGTACCACATCTTCTTCACCAGCTCATCAGTCAGTGGGCACTTAGGCTGCTTTCATGTCTTGGCTATTATAAATAGTGCTGCTATGAACAATAGGGTGCATGTATCTTTTCAAATTAGAGCTTTCGTCTTTTTCAGATATATACCCAAGAATGGGATTGCTGGATCACATGGTAGTCCTATTTTTAGCTTTTTAAGGAATCTTCATTCTATTTTCCATAAAGGCTGTACCAATTTACATTCCCACCAATAGTGTGGGAGGGTCCCCCTTTCTCCACACCCTCTCCAGCATTTATTTATAGACTTTTTGATGATGGACATTCTGACTGGAACGAGCTGATACCTCACAGTAGTTTTGATTTGCATTTCACTGAGAGCATTTTTGAAAGGGTTTCTGAAATACTCAGGGAGGCAACAGGAGGAACAGGATTACCTTCTGAGAAAGTCCTCCCACTTCCAGCTCTCGACAATTTTATTCCTTCAGCTCCTAAAGCTGCACCTAAGATTTTCTAACCAATATTCCTTCCACCTGATGCTTCCTTTTTTTTGGAGGGATGGTGCTACATGACATGTGGGATCTTAGTTCCCCAATTGGGAATCAAACTCATGCCTCCTGTACTGGGAGCACAAGGTCTTAACCACTGGACCATCAGAGAAGTCCTGCTGTTTCCTCTTTAGGTGACAGTTTCTCCCTTCCCATCCACTTGGTGGTTGGCTTCTTATCCTTTAAGTTCAGGATTAGCTATCACCCTTCTACAGGCTTTTACTGACCAGCATGAAACCCCTACTATGACTCCAGCTTACAGTGGGCTGGTTGTTCTGTGGCCACAACAGCTTCTTTTATTTGTTTGTTTTCTTGTCAATGGGATCTCCTACAACTCTAGGGTCCACAAGAGCAGGTGAACAGGGCCATCCTGGGACTAGCATCTAACACAGTGATCATCACCTCGTTCAAAGAAGCCCAAGAAACATTGGTTAAGTGAGAGGAATGAAAGTTGCTGCCTCCCTTTTCCCCCGTTTTTTTCTTTTCTTTCTTTCTTCTTTTTTTTCCCCCCCATTGGAAGTATAATTGCTTTGGGCTTCCCTGGTGCCTCAGTGGTAAAGAATCCACCTGCCAATGGAGGAGACTCAGGTTTGATCCCTGGGTCAGGAAAATCCCTGGAGACGGAAATGGCAACCCAATCCAGTATTCTTGCCTGGGAAATCCCATGGACAGAGGACCTTGACGGGCTACAATCCATGGAGTCACAAAAGAGTTGGACATGACTTAGTGACTGAACAACAACAAAATTGCTTTACAATACTGTGTTAGCTTCTGCTGAACAACAAAGTGAATCAGCTGTATGTATACATATATCCCCTCATTCCCACCCACCCCAGCCCATGTTTCCTTTTTATTTATCATGCACTCATGGAAAATATACTAAAGCATGGGCCCTTTTTTAGCTGTGTCCTAAGATCTCTGTAGGAAATTTTCACAGCTTATTTAGCTGAGAATGGGTGCCATTTGACCTTGGGCTACTCAAGTCTCAGAATAAGATTGTCACGATGTATTATTATTCAAGTTAATACAGTTTGATGTAAGGCTCATCTCCATTTGAGTAGTCGGTGATTTTTCTTCTTACCTTTCAAAAGAGAAATGAAAATGCCCTCACCTGGCCCCTTAGTATCTACAAAGCAATATCTTATTCAGCATGAGGACCAAAAAAACCACAGTCCCTTTCCTTTCTTTACAAAATTGTGAATGGTAAAGGTCAAGTCTCAGACTTCTTTTAAACTTGGAGTATAGTTGCTTTATAGTTGTGTTCGTTTCTGCTTTACAACAAAGTGAATCAGCTATGTGTATACATACATCCCCTCCTGCCGGGACCTCCCTCCTACCCCACCCCCGTCGCACCCGTCTAGGTCATCACAGAGCACTGAGCTGCGCTCCCGGTGCTATTCACCGAGTTCCAGCCAGCTATGCATTTTACACATGGTAGTGTATGTATGTCAACCCCAGTCTCCCAATTCACCCCACTCGCCTTTCCCCTTCCATCTCTACATGTCTGTTCTCTATGTCTGCATCTCTATTTTTGCCCTCCAAATAAGTTCATCTGTACCATTTTTCTAATTCCACATATATGTATTAATATACAATATTTGTTTTTCTCTTTCCGACTTACTTCACTCTGTGTAACAGACTCTACATCCATCCACAAAATCTCAGACTCTTAATAACAGCTGGATTATTGTGTCTGTGGATACCCTACAGTAGTACTTGCCATAATGATTCTCATTTTCACATTGATGAAATGACACCCAGAGAAGGTAAATAACTTTCCCCAGGCTCCAAACTTAGCAAGTGACAATAGGCAGGATTCAAAGCCATGTCTGTTCAATGCTGAGACTCACGTACTCGACTCTATTACAAATAAACACTCCAATTGTGAATAGCATTGTCTGAGCATGCACTACCCAGAACCAGGAATAAGCATCCTAGGAAACAAGAAAAGAAAAAGAGGGACTTCCCCGGTGGTCCAGTGGCTAAGACTCCACACTCCCAGTGCAGGGGGCCCAGTTTGACCCCTGGTCAGGGAACTAGATCCCACATGCCACAACTAACGATCCTGCACGCTACAGCTAAGACCGGGTGCAGCCAAATAAATATTAAAATTTAAAAAGAGCTGCCCAGGATCCCTTCCTTAGAACACATCATCACAACATATACAAAAGAATCCCTAAATGCACCAAGCTAGGGCCAACCTGACACTTCCTAGTGGTTACCTTCTTAGTGGACAGGAGGATGAAATGACAGGGATAGGTGGGGCTAATTGGAGAGACTTTCCAGAAGGTACATGTCATTCACTAGATTTTAAAAGAGAGAGAGGGATGAAGGAAAGACGCATACCTGTGGGGCTTCCTTAGTGATCACTCCTATTAGCTGTATGGCCTTGGGGTCCGGGCCTGAAATACAGCCAGGAAGGATGGGAAGGATGACCAAGATATTAATTACTTGTCTTGGCATAGCACGATTGGCCTAGGGATTCGAGGCACCTACAAGCTTCAAGATTCTTGAGGAATGAGGGTGGTGAGTTTCAGGAAAAGAGTGAATCTTAGTCTCCTCTGCTGTTGTGAATCACTCACTCGAGTGTGGCCAAGGGACAGGAGGCTGACATCAGCAGTTCCTGGCACTTTTGCTGGAGTAGGACCTGTGGGAGAATGGCTTCCAGTACGGCTGTACCAAATCTGAAGTCATAAATATATTTTGAGTGGGGCAGGGAGCTTCTGTGCTTTTGTACAACTGGATTTCAAGTTAACCTTCCCACTTTGTTACAGAGGACAATTAATACCTGGTTACTTTTTGTAGAGAAGAGATTCAAGATGCTCAGATCGGAAGAAATATCATAATGGGGAATTTTCCTGTCTATATACCTGGGTTGAAGATAGATAAAATTGTAGGTTTCGTTATAACAAAAGGAACATTGGATCCTGCTCTTCAGGGGACCTCCTAATGCTTTGTAGGTCCTTTCTAGAGGACAAGGGCTTCCTTCTCTCAAAATTGATACCATAAAGATCTCAGCTTCAGTTAGGACAATTAACTCTTTAATGGCTTGGAACAGTGGATTCTGCAAAATGATAAGACAAGGAAGCAACAAATTTTCAAGGCCTCCCTATATAGCCTCCCTCCCATCCCCCAGGGTGGGCTCCATATGAATAAAAGTATAAGTCATTTATTCTAATTTCTTCAAACTTCACTGACTCTGTGTGTGTATACTCTTCCTGGACTGTGCTGTGCTATTTAGTATGCACTTAAAGTGCATTTTAGTGGATATTAAAGAAGGCACTTGCTTATTGCCAGCATTTTCTATGAGTATCTAATTAAGTTCAGGTTCTTGTGTTAATTATCCAGTTCTGTAACGTTTATTAAGCTATCTGATTTTAATATAATCCTACTGCAAGTAGTGATTATGTAGTCATTCAACTGCTCAGAGAAAACGCATTAAATCCCAGATGTGTAAGGTGAATTGCTTGAATGCAACTGGCCATTAGGTTTGATCACAAAACGTTTATTAGAGGAAGAGACATCATTTTAGTTTGACTTCATATCTTTAGTGCACCCACCATCAACTGATATAAGCAGAATTTCACAGTGTTTCTTAGTTTCAAACTCGGTCTCGACTGTGACTTACATTTGTCTCAATTTGTTTTTAAAAATACAATACTAAATAAATAATATTGCTTGCTTGTTAAGTATTTTCTCTCTCTCAACTTCAATAATACCTTTTGTTTTTAGGGATACTTTTTAAAAAACACCCTCTTCATGGGAACTCCCTGGTGGTCCGGTGGTTAAGACTTGAAACGCTCACTCCCAGGGGTCCAGGTTCAATCCCTGGTCGATCCCACAAGCCCCACAGCATGGCAAAAACAAAACAAACAAACAGAAAAAGTCCTCTTCAGCTAGGATTTTAAACTTGCACAACAGGTATATCAAAAAAGTACCCTTAGTCCTTTTTTCCCTCACAGAGAAAATGACTCACCAGACTCGAACACTCTCAAATTCTTGTCACGGAACCCACAAACATCCCAGGTCCAAGCCCATTCGCCCCTTCTCTGACCTCCTGTGACAGCAGAGGGGCCTTCCTCCTCACTCTCAGCTTCTGTCCTGCTTGTTCCCTAACGTCGGCCTCTCCAGCCTTGTAAGTAAGCTCCAGCCTGGACCGTCTTTAATCCCGTCAGTCCATTAGTCACTTCCTATAGTACTTAAATACCCTCCAAATCACTCGTATTTATAAACCACCCCCCACCTTGACCCAACCCCCTACCACCCACTACTGGCTCCAGTTTCCCCCCCAAATTTGGAGCTTCACTTCCTGAAGTGCATGTCCTTCCCAACTGTTCATTTTGTACCTACATACATCCGCTCCCACCATCCTTCATCCATTGGCTGCTGTGAACTTGCCTGTGACCTCCCTGTGCTAAATGCCCCTCAGTCCTTATTGTGCTTGGCTGCTGGGTAGCATTCGTCACCAGCTTTGGTTCCCTCCTTTTTGAAGCAGTCTCTTACCCTGGATCCTGCAAAGCAATGTTCTCCTGGATAACCTCGTGTTTCTGGCTCCTTCCGAGTTCCTTTGTTAGTGGTCATCCTCCTCTGCTCCTCCTCCCCTTCCTCCTCCCTCTGCCCTTTCACTTCCTTCTCCTCGTCTCCTCTTCCCCTGCCTCTTCCTCCTCTTTCTCCTCCTCCCCTTCCTTCTCCTTCAGCTCCCATTCCCAGTTCTTCTTCCTCTTCTTCTTTGACTTGTCCTTCAAATATCCTTCAGGATTCTGTCCTTGGCTATTTCTGACTCAGCACCCACTCTCTGGGCCACCTCTTTCATGGCTTTTATGAGCATCTATATGCTGCTTTCAAATCTGTATCTCCCCGCCGCCCATTCATTCACACAGCAGGCAGCATAGCATTTTGTCACACACAGATCTGTCACTTCACTGAATGCACTCATCCCTATGTTCCTTTACTTTTAGGATAAAACCAAACCTCTTTGCTGATAAAATTTTAAAAAGCCCACCCCTACCCCTGCTCCAGAGGATTTGGTCTTACCTGGCACTCCAGCCTCAGCCTCTTTCCAGTCTCCTTCTGGAATTCTACATTCCAGCCCTACTAAGACCTTCACTGTCTCTCATGGTCCATGCTCTTTCAACTCTTAACTTCCCTGTATCAATTCTTTCTACTTGGAGTCCTCCTCTAATGGGCCACTCATATGTCACCTTCAGGCCTCTGGTCAAGAATAGCATCCTTCAAGAGAGCTGTCCTCACCCCCAGGTTAGGTCCTGCTGATTTCTGCACATTTCCTATGAAAATATTCACTACACCTTTTTGATATTCATGTTTAATTGTTCATTGTTTTCTCCCAGCTCCTAGCCCAACACCCAGTATGCATTAGGTGCTCACAGCTATGTTCTAGTTGAATGAACAAGTTTATCTAAATGATAATAGCATTATCCCTACATATTTGAGAATTTCCACAACCCTTCAGGAAGACGGTCCTTGTGTTCTCCCATCTGTGAATCAAACTGTGCTTCCAAACCAACCTGTTCATGCAAAATAATTAAGCATTTGTGTAAAACTGGGGTGGAAGAGGCAGCAACACCAAAGGCAGCTGAGCTACTCTTCTGCTGCAGAAAAGTGGGTGAGAGTTTAAATGGGAAGGTGTCTAACATCTGGCTTTCTTTCCCTTGCTGGGAGGTTTGCACATACGCTCTGTAACCTACTTGCAACATTATGATTAATAGCGATCATGACAACATTGTCCTTTAAATATTTAAAAAATATTTAGGTCCTAAAAAATATCTGGTCCAGTGGCACAGATTCCATCCTCCCAATGCAGGTGGCCCAGGTTTAATCCCTGGCCAGGAAACTAGAACCCACATGCTGCAACCAAGAGTTCTTGAGCCACAACTAAAGATCCCGCAGGCTGCAACTAAGAGCCAGCACAGCCAAATACATAAATATTTTAAAAAATATTTAATATGTCCTTAAATGTGGCTGGATTAAGTGTGATTTTTTCAAAGCAGGGGAATCACTGTGATTTCTAATGGAGACACAGGATTAGGTATGTAGACATTAGCATTGTAGAAAAACTCCTAGGATACCTTTTGTTGTTCAGTCACTAAGTTGTGTCCGACTGTTTGTGACCCCATGAACTGCAGCGTGCCAGGCTTCCCTGTCCTTCACTATCTCCTGGAGTTTGCTCAAACTCATGTCCTTTGAGTCAGTGATGCTATCCAGCCATCTTGTCCTCTGCCCCTGCTCCTTTTGCCTGCAATCTTTCCCAGCATCAGAGTCTTCTCCAATGAGTCAGGTCTCTGCATCAGGTGGTCAAAATATTAGAGCTCCAGCTTCAGCATCCGTCCTTCCCATGAACATTCAGGGTTAATATATACGAGTTTCATATAACTGAAAAAAATCTTTTCATGTACCTGCTTCTGGATGAGCAACAGGTGATGGGATGCGGTCTTCCTGGGGCCACAGGGATGCAGCTTCTGTCCGGGTCCTGTCATTTTGTAAATATATTTGCCTGAATTAAATGTATATAAATATATATATTTGCTTGATGTTTTCCCTGTCTATAGCAGGACCCCAAATACTGAGAAATCTGCCTAAGATAAAGAAAATGTTTGGTAAGAATCCAGAGATGACATTTCCTGAACCATCAGAGTGTAGAGAACCACCCTGATCTCCAGCAGCACACGTTGGGTAAATATATACACAAATAATATCTATTTATTATTATTCACTCATATATAAACCTACACTGTTTGGTGTATTTCATTGTTGATTCTAAAATACGTGCCCAGGGACGGAACAGTGGAGCTTTAAAGGCAGTTAAAAGGAAAGAAGCAGGGAGGGTACATGGTCGCCAGCCTGGCTGAGCAGCAAGATTTTCTCAAGACACAGGAGGGAGTAGATGAGCTTTCCAGAGCCCTCTCGTCGGAAGATTTTATGATGGCGTGCGCGTCCTCTGTGTGGACATGAAGGCTGGTGCTCCTGCTTTTTCTGTGGCAGCACAGGGAAAGTGTGATTGCTCCACCTACAGTCACATCGCAGAAACTACACAGCCTCGGCCCGGAGAATCAACAAAATCACAAACAAAACGGGGGAAAACACCCACCGAGGACACAATTCCAGAGTCCGTTATAAATAATATTCTCCCCAAATCATATTTGCATTTAGTCCAGGCTTTCAGAGAGACAGTAACTAACTTCCATATTCTGTGTTTTGCACAGTTATCAAGATTCATTCATATACTTAATGCCTAATATGGAAGACCATTTCACGAGAAAAAGAAGAGATTAAAAGTTTGGCCCTTCCTTTGACAAGTGAGGAACAAAGACCTGGACAGGTAAGTTAGATGACCATGGTTATTCAGTGACTAAATGAAGACACAGGTGTTTGACTACTGATAGGACAGTGGTGTGAAGATTTCTCTCCTTCTGAGACTGATCCAACGCTGCAGGGCTGTCATCAAACATTATACCTCAGATTCTTTCTCCTTTCATTCTTAGGCCCTGGTCCTCACTCCTCTGAATTTCAGGCCACCTGCAGGCACCTTGTCCCTCCTCTGGCCTCCTCACTTCCTTACCTCTGCCCTTATAAACTCCCATGCAATTCCATAAACTTGTCAGCTCTTACCAGGCTCAGGTCACACTAAAGACCTGCCCTGAACACTCTTCTCCAGACACCACCTGACTTTGCTATTTCTCTCTTTCTCTCCACTCAGGTCTCTTCAAATGTGTTAGGTAGTTAGAATAGGAAAAAGGAGTCCAAGATGGCAGTGGCTGAAAGACAAACAAAGAGAAAAGCCTGTGAAAATGGAACAAAAGAAAATCCGTGGACTGAAGTGAGAACTTTAGGTGAAACAAATATGCCCCCTTCTTGGCTAGCCCAATTTGCATAAGGCAGGCTCAGAAGGGAGGAGACAAAATGTATAAAAAGAGGATTGAGGCCTTTCCTTTGGGGTCAGCCCGCCCTCGCCTTGAGGGTGTACTATCCTTTGTTTGCCGAATAAAACTCTGAGCTGTAACCGAGGTGTGACACTGCTCCACCATTTCGAATGTGTGCCGTGGCAAAACAGAACTATGGAAATTACACACTCCCCCGACAGTCTCTCCTTGCCGAGCCCTTCCTTCACGCTCCCTAAAATAGTGAGTTCTTCATTCATTTTTAAACAGTCAAATATACTTTGAAACTTTACTTTGAAATAAAATGCATATATTGAAACTTACAGGAACCACAAAGCACTCCTTAAACTTCTGGAACTCCAGCACCTACAACCAGACTGTCTCTGACATGCAATCTTCCCTCCTTGACCCTACCTGATGGTGGCAAGACTGAATTGCTGAGAAAGAGGATGAGGAAGAGAGAAAATCCTTCCCTTCAAAGAGAATATCCCTTTGATTCCTCATTCTTCATCCTGACCAAGTTCTAAGGTTGGGCCCTACATCTTACATGTTTCTCTATCAAGAAGCACCTAATTTTCTTGTCTTCCCCCTATTCCATTTTATTTTTTGAATTTTTATTTATTTATTTTGGTTGTTTTGGAGAGGCTAAGTTGTGTCTGACTCTTTGCTACCCCATGGACTGCAGCACTCCAGGCTCTTCTGTCCTCCACTATCTCACGGAGTTTGCTAAAATTCATGTCCATTGAGTTGGTGATGCCATCCAACCATCTCATTCTCTGCTGCCCCCTTTTCCTTTTGCCTTCAATCTTTCCCAGCATCAGGGTCTGTTCCAATGAGTCAGCTTTTTGCATCAGGTATAGTTGATTCACATTGCTTTAATTTTTTCTGTACAGCAAAATGATTCAGTTATATATTCATTTTCATATTTTTTCCATTATGATTTACCACAGGATATTGAATATATCAATAATTCCCTGTGCTACACAGTGGGACCTTGTTATTTATCTATCCTATATATACAAGTTCGCATCTGCCAACCCCAGACTCCTACTCCATCCCTCCCTCCCTGCTGGCAACCATATATGTTCTCTATGTCTGTGAGTCTGCCTGTTTCATAGGTAAGTTCATTTGTGTCATATTTTAGATTCCACATATAAGTTATATCATATGCTATCTGTCTTATCTGACTTACTTAGTATGATAATCTCTAGGTCCACCCATGTTGCAGTAAATATCATTGTTTCATCCATTTTTATGGCTGAGTAATAGTCCACCAAGTGTAGGTACCACATCTTCTTCATCCATTCATCTGTTGATGGACATTTAGGTTGCTACCATGTCCTGGCTATTGGGAATAGTGCTGCTATGGACACAGGAGAAGCAGCACCTAATTTCTAATTGTGACTCAAGTAGCTGGAAACCTAGCCCCTCAAAGAAGGTGGAAACTCCCCAGGCCAGCTCTTAATCAACTCTGATGAGCAAATGCCTTAATTTCCTATAGGATGGGACTTCAAATGATGGAATTTTGTAAGAATTATGCATAACTGCCCAATAAATACATCAAGGCATTGTTTTTTCTACAACTTCAGCACCACACAAAAAAGTTTACAATTGGAGTGATGTCTCTAGTATTGTTGCTTTAGAGAGAATCTGAATATCCAGTTTATGATATTTTGTCTCTCTCTTAACATTCTCACCCAAGTTATCATTCCAGCCTACAAACTCTCAGTGTGACTGAGTGTAACTCAGTGTGACTCAGTGTAAATTCAATAATTTACATTTTTGTATTTTTGATATTTTCTAGATGTGACCTTTTATTTTCCACTTAGGTAAGTCCCTTTAACATTTCTTGTAGAGCTGGTTGGTGGTGCTGACCTCTTTGCTTTTGCTTATCTATAAAACCTTTGATCTCTCTTTCTAATCTGATTGAAAGCCTTGCCAAGTAGAGTATTATTGGTTGTAGGTTTTTCCTTGTTATCACTTTAAATATAACCTGCCACTCCCTTGTGGCCTCCAGAATTCCTGATGAAAAGTCAGCTGATAGCCCTATGGGTGTTTCCTTGTTTGTAACTTGTTGCTTTCCCCTTCGCTGCTTATACTATCTTCTCTTTAGCTTTACTTTTTGCCCTTTTAATTACAGTGTGTCTTGATGTGGTCCTCTTTGGGGTGATCCTGCGTAGGACTTTCTGTGCTTCCTGGACCTGGATGTTTCCTTTCCCAGGTGAGGGAAGTCTTCAATATATGTTCTCTGGGACTTCCCTGGTGATTCAGTGGCTAAGAATCCACCTGCCAATGCACGGGACATGGTTCAATCCCTGGTCCAGGAAGTAAGGTCCCACAGGCTGTGAGGCAACTAGTCCTGTGTACCACACCCACCGAGCTTGTACTCTAGAGCCCACGAGGCACAACTACTGCAGCCAGCACGCCCTTGAACCCATGCTCCACAACAAGAGAAGCCACCTCAATCAGTCCAAGCACCGTAACTAGAGAAGCCCCTGCTCGCTGCAACTGGAGAAAGCCTCACCCAGCAACGAGGACCCAGCACAGCCAAAAATAAATAAAATAAATAAAAAATTTTAAAGAATAAGTTTTATGTACCAGTTCAGTTCAGTCACTCAGTCATGTCCAACTCTTTGCGACCCCATGGACTGCAGCACGCCAGGCTTCCCTGTCCATCACCAACTCCCAGAGCTTACTCAAACTCTCATGTCCATTGAGTCAGTGATGCCATCCAATCCTCTCATGCTCTGTCATCCCCTTCTCCTATCTCCAATCTTTTCCAGCATCAGGGTATTTTCCAATGAGTCAGTTCTTAGCATCAGGTGGCAAAAGTATTGGAGTTTCAGCATCAGTCCTTCCTATGAATACTCAGGACTGATTTTCTTTAGGATTGACTGGTTGGACCTCCTTGCAGTCCGAGGGATGCTCAAGAGTCTTCTCCAACATCACAGTTCAAAAGCATCAATTCTTTTGTGCTCAGCTTTTTTGATAGTCCAACTCTCACATCCATATATGACTACTGGAAAAACCATAGCTTTGACTAGATGGACCTTTGCTGGCAAAGTAATATCTGTTTTTAAATATGCTACCTAGATGGGTCATAGTTTTTCTTCCAAGGAGCAAGTGTCTTTTAATTTCATGGCTGCATCACCATCCACAGTTATTTTGGAGTCCAAGAAAATAGTCTATCACTGTTTCCATTGTTTCCCCATCTATTTACCATGAAGTGATTGGACCGGATGCCATGATCAACATTTTTGAATGTTGAGTTTTAAGCCAACTTTTTCACTCTCCTGTTTCACTTTCATCAAGAGGCTTAGTTCTTCTTCAGTTTCTGCCATAAGGGTGATGTCATCTGCATATCTGAGGTTATTGATATTTCTCCCGGCAATCTTGATTCCAGCTTGTGCTTCCTCCAGCCCAGCATTTCGCACGATGTACTCTGCATATAAGTTAAATAAGCAGGGTGACAATAGCCTTGACATACTCCTTTCCCAATTTGGAACCAGTCTGTTGTTCCATGTCCAGTTCTAACTGTTGCTTCTTGACCTGCATACAGATTTACCTGCATACAGATTTCTCAGGAGGCAAGTAAGGTGTTATATGTGTACACACACACACACACACACACACACACACACACATTCTCTGCCCCTTTCTTCTCCTTCTGGATCCCTATAACGTGAATGTTCATAAACTTGATGTCGTCCTTTTCTCGTATTAGACTTTCCTCAAGTTTTAAATTTCTATTTCCTTATGTTTAGCTTCAGTGATTTTCACTTGTCTGTCTTCCAGTTCACTGATCCATTCCTCTGTATCATCTAATCTAGGGTTCACTCCTTTTAGTGTATTTTTAATTCCAGTTATTGTTCAGTTCGGCAACTTCCCTGGTGGCTTAGAGGGTAAAGCGTCTGCCTACAATGTGGGAGACTCGGGTTTGATCCCTGGGTTGGGAAGATCCCCTGGAGAAAGAAATGGCACCCCACTCCGCTACTTTTGCCTGGAAAACACCATGGACGGAGGAGCCTGGTAGGCTACAGTCCATGGGGTTGCAAAGAGCTGGATACAACTGAGTGACTTCACTTCACTTCATTGTTCAGTTCTGTCTGGGTCTTCTTTATATTTTCTAACTTTTTGTTAAAAACTTCTAACTTCCATCCTGTTGATACATTCATCTCCCCCCCGCCACCCCAGTTCTTTGAGCATTTTATGATTAGTATCTATCAGGTAGATTGCTTACCTTTGCTTCACCGAGTTCTTCTGCGGGTTTCTTTTGTTCCTTTGTTTGCTACATATTTATCTTCACCACATTTTGCCTAATTCACCGCTTTATTTGTAGGTGGGCTGTATTTCCCCAATCTTGGAGAAGTGACATCTGTAGGAAATGTCCTGTGGGGTCCAGCAGTGCTGTGCCCTCTGGTCACCAGAGCTATGTGCTTTAAGGTGCCTTCTGTGTGGGCTGCGTGGGTTCTGCCCTTGTGACTGGCTGCCTACTGTAGGCACGCTGGCAGGTGTAGCAGGTCCCTGATCAGGTTGGGCTGCTGGTCTCTGCTGGGCAGGGCCAGATCCTGGTGGCTCTGGCTGCACAGCTGAAGGAATCCCACTTTTGTTGCTGGTTTGCTGTTGGGTGGGTCTGATTCTTAATTAACAAGACTGCTGCAGTGCCATGATAGTTCTGTATCTGGTGGGTGGGGCAAGACCCACATGGTCCTGAGGCTGGTACCCACCCACTAGTGGGTGAGATCAAGGGTCCAGAACTGGGTCCTGGGGTCTTTGGCTGCTGGGTGGTGGGGGCTCAGAGCTAGTGTCCACCCACTGGGGCCCAAGGGGACACAGGGTTAGCACTGACCCCCTGGTGGGTGGAACCAGATCCCAGCCTCTGGCAGCAGGGCCCTGGGGTTCTGGGGTTGGAGCTGGCTGCAGCTGGGCAGGGCTAGGGCCCAGGAAGTCCTGGGACTGGTGCCCCACTGGTGAGTACACTGGGGCCTAACAAAGCTGGACAGAGCCACGAGGGTCCCAGGGCTGATGTCAGCCCACTCCTTGTTGGTGGGGGGAGTGGGGGGCGGGGGGGAGAGAGGAGGCTGTGGCCCAGGGGCTTCTGGTGATGGTGTCCACTCACTGATGGTTGAGTTTGGGTCCTAGGGCTAGTGTCGGCTTGCTGGTGGTTGGGGCCAGGTCCTGGGCCCCATGGTGGTCTGGGCTGAGTCCCAGGGCAGCTGGAGGCTCAAGGGATTCTAAGGTAGCTGGGCTGCTGGGAGGTGGCGTCATGTCCCCACCCAGCTAGCTGCCTGGCCGGTGGCATCTGGGAATGGTACCAATCGGGCAAAAATTAAATTAGATAATGCATTTAAAGGGCTGTGTACTAGGTATTGACAAAGTCGTTACTCAATCTCCTTGAAAACAGAAAATACTTTGAACTGAGTAATAATGAAAACAGCCTTTCGAAATTTGTGTGATACAGTCATAGCAGGCCTTAGATGGAATTTTGTGGCTTTAAATGTTTATATTTGCAAAGAAGAAGAAAAAAAAAAATCAATGACATGAGTTTTTACTTTAAGAAGTTAGGGGGCAAAAAAGAGATAAACCCCAAACCAACAAAAGGGAATAAAAAGAGGCAGAAATTAATGATATGGAAGACAATCCATATCATAGAGATATGATAGAGAAAAACCAACAAAGTCAGAAGTCGGTTCTTTTTCTTGAAAATGGTATATTAAAATTGACAAAGGAAGAATGAAGAACCTCTATCTATTAAGCATCTGAATTAAACTGAGAAAGACTGAAGGCAAAATACGTGAAAGGTCATCCTAGGTATGACAACAATCATCGAACCCAGAAAGAGGCATTCAGTACAATTTACATGAATAATAGGCTCTGCTAACATTTAATTGAGTGTTTCTAACTTGTTTAATTGTATTAGGTAGGCAGTGCTTTCATCAACCAAGGTCATACAATCTGCACATGGCAGACAGGACTCAAAACTATTTAACTCAGAAGCTCAGATCATCTATTAAAATTTCTCTGAGATGAATTACACTCTAGCTGAAGCTAATATCCTCCTAGGTTTGTTGCTTCTTGGTTGCTCAGTCATGTCCAACTCTTTGCAACCCCATGGACTATACAGTCCATGGAATTCTCCAGGCCAGAATACTGGACTGGGTAGCCTTTCCCTTCTCCAGGGGATCTTCCCAACCCAGGGATCAAACCCAGGTCTCCCTCACTGCAGGCAATTCTTTACCAGATGAGCCACCAGAGAAGCCCAAGAATCTGGGGTGGGTAGCCTATTCCTTCTCTAGCGGATCTTCCCGACCCAGGAATGGAACCAGGGTCTCCTGCATTGCAAGCAGAATCTTTACCAACTGAGCTATCAGGGAATATAATTTTGAGGAATTTTTCTTTTACTTGTATTCAGAGCACACAGTTATGTAGTAATGTCACAGAGTCATTCAACCCCCTAATTGGTATTCATATTACTAACTCATGTAGGGTCAGAATCCAGGGTACTGGTGGGTTTTGCTTCCAGTGGAAGGTATGACTGAGTGAGAAAGAAAGGAGCAAATTTATCCTTGATGTGGGGACCATTTTTGATTCCTTTCTACTTCTCCTGACTTCTGCAAGGCACTCACCAAATGTCAGCTAATGAATAAATGAGAAATAAGTGGTTGGCTAAAACATCAACATTTAAGATCCTGCAGATTAAATATTTGTACCTAATGCCGTGTTTGGCACCTAGTAGGGGTTCATTAATTATTGAAGAGGATGACATTTCCACCATTTTATTAATTCATTCAGCAAAGTATTTAGCAAACCTCAGCCAGGTCTTGGGCATTCAATAAGGACATATGATTTAATATAAGGATGATTCACACGTGGTTTCTACTTTATGTAAGAATCTACGTGGAGTCTAGAATAAATTAGGGCAAAGGGTAACAGAGTTTTGCCAAAAGAATGCACTGGTCATAGCAAACACCCTCTTCCAACAACACAAGAGAAGACTCTACACATGGACATCACCAGATGGTCAACACGAAATCAGACTGATTATATTCTTTGCAGCCAAAGATGGAGAAACTCTATACAGTCAGCAAAAACAAGACCGGGAGCTGAGAGTGGCTCAGCTGACAGTGGCAACTCCTTATTGCCAAATTCAGACTTAAATTGAAGAAAGTAGGGAAAACCACTAGACCATTCAGGTATGACCTAAATCAAATCCCTTATGATTATACAGTGGAAGTGAGAAATAGATTTAAGGGACTAGATCTGATAGATAAAGAGTGCCTGATGAACTATGGACTGAGGTTCTTGGCATTGTACAAGAGACAGGGATCAAGACCATCCCCACGGAAAAGAAATGCAAAAAAGCAAAATGGCTGTCTGGGGAGGCCTTACAAATAGCTGTGAAAAGAAGAGAAGCAAAAAGCAAAGGAGAAAAGGAAAGATACAAGCATCTGAATGCAGAGTTCCAAAGAAGAGCAAGAAGAGATAAGAAAGCCTTCCTCAGTGATCAATGCAAAGAAATAGAGGAAAACAACAGAATGGGAAAGACTAGAGATCTCTTCAAGAAAATTAGAGATACCAAGGGAACATTTCATGCAAAGATGGGCTCGATAAAGGACAGAAATGATATGGACCTAACAGAAGCAGAAGATATTAAGAAGAGGTAGCAAGAATACACAGAAGGACTGTACAAAAAAGATCTTCACAACCCAGATAATCACGATGGTATGATCACTGACCTAGAGCCAGAGATCCTGGAATGTGAAGTCAAGTGGGCCTTAGAAAGCATCACTACAAACAAAGCTAGTGGAGGTGATAGAATTCCAGTTGAGCTCTTTCAAATCCTGAAAGATGATGCTGTGAAAGTGCTGCACTCAATATGCCAGCAAATTTGGAAAACTCAGCAGTGGCCACAGGACTGGAAAAGGTCAGTTTTCATTCCAATCCCAAAGAAAGGCAAAGCCAAAGAATGCTCCAACTACCGCATAATTGCACTCATCTCACACGCTAGTAAAGTAATGCTCAAAATTCTCCAAGCCAGGCTTCAGCAGTACGTGAACCGTGAACTTCCAGATGTTCAAGCTGGTTTTAGAAAAGGCAGAGGAACCAGAGATCAAATTGCCAACATCTGCTGGATCATGGAAAAAGCAAGACAGTTCCAGAAAAACATATATTTCTGCCTTATTGACTATGCCAAAGCCTTTGACTGTGTGGATCACAATAAACTGTGGAAAATTCTTCAAGAGATGGGAATACCAGACCACCTGACCTGCCTCTTGAGAAACCTATATGCAGGTCAGGAAGCAACAGTTAGAACTGGACATGGGACAACAGACTGGTTCCAAATAGGAAAAGGAGTACATCGAGGCTGTATATTGTCACCCTGCTTATTTAACTTCTATGCAGAGTACATTATGAGAAACGTTGGGCTGGAAGAAGCACAAGCTGGAATCAAGATTGCCGGGAGAAATATCAATAACCTCAGATATGCAGATGACACTACCCTTATGGCAGAAAGTGAAGAGGAACTAAAAAGCCTCTTGATGAAAGTGAAAGAGAAGAGTGAAAAAGCTGGCTTAAAGTTCAACATTCAGAAAACGAAGATCATGCAATCCAGTCCCATCACTTCATGGGAAATAGATGGGGAAACAGTGGAAACAGTGTCAGACTTTATTTTTCTGGGCTCCAAAATCACTGCAGATGGTGACTGCAGCCATGAAATTAAAAGACGCTTGCTATTTGGAAGGAAAGTTCTGACCAACCTAGATAGCATATTCAAAAGCAGAGACATGTCTTTGCCAACAAAGGTCCATCTAGTCAAGGCTATGGTTTTTCCAGTGGTCATGTATGGATGTGCGAGTTGGACTGTGAAGAAAGCTGAGTGCCGAAGAATTGATGCTTTTGAACTGTGGTGTTGGAGAAGACTCTTGAGAGTCCCTTGGACTGCAAGGGGATCCAACCAGTCCATTCTAAAGGAGATTAGCCCTGGGTGTTCTTTAGAAGGAATGATGCTAAAGCTGAAACTCCAGTACTTTGGCTACCTCATGGGAAGAGCTGACTCATTGGAAAAGACTCTGATGCTGGGAGGGATTGAGGGCAGGAGGAGAAGGGGACAACAGAGGATGAGATGACTGCATGGCATCACCGACTCGATGGACGTGAGTTTGAGTTAACTCTGGGAGTTGGTGATGGACAGGGAGGCCTGGCGTGCTGCGATTCATGGGGTCGCAAAGAGTCGGACACGACTGAGCGACTGAACTGAACTGACTGAACAATTACAGATGATAGAAAGCAGTAAATGCTGATAAGACTGCCACTCAAGTGTTTTGAGTTTGAAGCTAGGAAGACAAAGGAAGCTCGTTCCCCCTCAAACTGGTTTCTCCGGATTTCCCTTTGTCATGTTCTACTTAGCAACCTCATAGCCTCAAACTTCTCTTCTCACTGAATTTATTCCAAACCTTTGTTCTATTTTGTCTCCCTATCTCTGTCTTCTCAGGCGTTATCTCTGTTGAAATAATCTGCTTGCACTGTAAACTCTGCATGTCCAAAACAGAACTCATAATTCGCTGCCAGTCTATCCTTGCCTTTTTGAAGATGAGAGAGGAAAAGAAAACGCACACACAATAAAGGGCAGTGAGGAACAGGGAAATGACAGCATTCAGAGACGAGGAGACAAGGACAATGACTCGGTATGTCTTCAGGTTTTGCAATGTGCTCTATATTGTCTCCATCTATTTTCCAATTCCTACCATAAAAGGGGGAAATGTGATCCTTTTCTTTTTAAAAAAAATATTCACTTATTCATTCATTTGCCTGGCCTAGGCTTAGTTGTGATATGCAGGATCTTTGATTGTGGCATGTAGGCTCTAGTTCCCTGACCAGGGATTGAAATCTGTGTCCCCTGCTTTGGGATTGTGGAGTCTAAGCCACTGGACCACCAAGGAAGTCTGTTGATTTTCTATCTTATAACCACAAAAAGTTTCAAAGGCAAGTCTCTCACTTAATATTCATGTGGGAAGGAATTTAAATTCTCATGTCCATGAGCAACTTCTGAATTCCTCTAAAGTCTTTCACTTGACATTCCTGTGGGAAGGAATTTAGATCCTCACTTTCTTGAGCAATTTCTGAACATCTGACTGTGCACAAAAAACAGTGTTTGTATTACTTAACATAACACTGCTTAATAAGATTAGAACTTGAGAGAGGAGGCAGGGCAGAGACTAGTTTACTACTAAGATCTTTGAGGAAACTTCCCTCATAAATTATATTCTTTCTTTTCTATTAGCTACACAGTATTAAGAATCTAGAGGAAACTTTAACACTCATAATTGAAGTTATGGAATTAAGAGCACTAAGACATCCAGTGAATGGATAATCTGAAATAATTTTGAGCTCATTCATTCCCTCAATACCTTTATTGGGATCCTCAAAAAGAGGAAAATAAATTACATGGGCATGGCAAAATGGCTAGCTGGTCAACAACTGGTGACCCTGTCCCCAGGGACACAGCTGGACACATTTCCCAGAATCCTTTCCAGTTAGATGGGCCACATGATTAAGTTTTATCCAAAGCAACATGGGCACTCTACCCTCTTCCCCTGCTGGCTCCTTCAACAGAGAAAACTTTGTAAACCGGGAGAATAGCAGAGACCAGAGATGGAAGGAGCCTGGGTCTCAGATAACTGTGGAAATCTGTTCACCAACCAGAAACACCCATGCTGGACTTTACATGAGAACAGAAATAACCTCAGGAAAGTTACCAGCTGGGTTCCAGTGTCCTTACATCAAGGACTTTTACCTGATTAAGAATAAAAGCTCAATAAATATTAGCTTTCATCATTTCGGGAAACAAAGTTTACTTCTTCTTAATTCCTTTTTTTCCCTCAGGCAGAGAGGAAAACAGGGAGCATGGGGATTAGTGAAAAGCATTTAGATGCACTGACCAGTTACAAAATACTAAATGGTACACTGGGATGCTTAAGCAACACCGTGACAATAACTTAAACAGAAAGGGGAAAAACCAAACATTTTCTTCTGGATCCAAAGCATTCAATTTTATGATTGGTGTCTTGCTAAAAGAATCTAATAAAAGATATGAAATATAAAAAGAAAGTGGCACTCCCTTCTCTCTTTCTCCCCTTGATAGCAAGCATTTGGAGATATTCTAGAAGTTTTGACAATCCACATCACTTCTGAAGTTTCACATTGATATAAAATTTGTACAAAGAGTATTTTATGCTTATATAATATTTAACTGATACACTTTAATAACAGTCATAATCAACTTTTATTGTTTACATAAATAGATTACACAATACCTTTGCAAACCATGTTTTCCCAACATGCTTATATTATAACACATGACATTTCTTAATGAAAGTTATCTGTTACTTTTCACAGAGGGAGTGGGAAGAAGTAAAGAAACAGGAGGGTGTTGAAATAAGATTTCTAAACTAATCTTGAGTGATAGGCCTAAACCATTTGGCAATTATTTCCTTTTATAGAAATCACAGGATTGTAAGTTTGAAACATATCAAAAGTGCAGTGCATCAATTTAATTAAAAACACCAGTAGCGTTAAATATATTACCTGGGCCTCACATTTCCCTTTCTTCATATATTCAGAGTCACATCATTTTACATCTATTAAATAACAATTGAAAACAATAAAGACCAAAATTTTTAATCCCGGATCTGGATTAAATCATGGCAGTACTAAAGTTTTCTAAAATTCCAATGTATCTGTTCATCAGTAAAATGTAACAGTTGATGATGTCGCCAGAGAGTAAGTTTTCTATGTTTGGAAAGACAATAATCTTGTAACACCTGCTATTAATCAGGTTACTGAGCTGATAATACATTATGATTTTTTTGCAAACCTGTGTTTCTACTTAACTAAGCACAAGTTATCATACCAACACAGTAAGTCCCCTACACACGAACCTTCACGTTTCTAACCTTCAAAGATGAGGACATGCGCTCGCGTGTCCAATCACGTAAGTTCACATATCTAGTGTATGTTGTCACACGCGTGCATCCTGTACACGGGGCTGTGCTTTTGTGTACTTTACTGTACAGTGCTGTAGAGTATGGTATGTTTACTTCAAGCCCAGGATGTCTGAAGCAAACATAAAAGCAGTGGTGATGCAGCTGGTATCCCCTATTCAGAGCTGATGATCTGAAGCTCTTCCATCTCCCACCTCCTTGAGTTAGTAACTCTCCTCGCCTGTTCACTCGATGACAGCCCATGTGCCATCTGCTATACTATATTACTGTACTTTTCAAGGTACTGTACTGTACGAGTAAAGATGTTTATTTTTTGTGTTTACGTATTATTTGTGTGAAAAGTCTTATAAATCTATTACAGAACAGTACCATATAGCCAATTGTGCTGGTTGGGTAGATGAGCTAACTTTGCTGGACTTGGAAACAAATTTGACTGACGAACTTGGCTCTCAGAACCGAACTTGTTTTTACGTAGGGAACTTACTGTACCAAATACTTAATCATTCCTGATACGAGGAATCATCTTCATATTAGTACTTCTTTGTTATGCCGTTTAGTCTTGATATCATTAAGCACAATGAATTTTACTTTAATGAATATGCACAAATTAAGGCAAAAGGACATAGCCCAGTCCCCTCAATAATCTATCCTCTATCTTAAAAAAACTGCTGTTGAGGCTATACAAATTACAGATCTGCTGGCTGGAAAGACACAACTTGTACCTTAGAGCAACATCCAGTATTTGGAGCACAAGGTTAAAATCGTGGTACACATGGCATGTTCCCTTGATCTACCATTATGAGCACTCCTCAGCTATACCCACAATACTGATTTTTCAAATGATACTGTTCACTTGCTATGCCTCCTCATGGTAACGTATGTAATTATTTTTCCTTGATTAAAAATTTTTAATAATTGGGAAATACTCTACTCAGTCTTTGTACACTCTCCATTGAATAATTTTTCATTTTTATAACCATTTCCTCCATGGCTATTGTGCTTTTCTTCTGCCATTTTCTTCACATAATTAAGAGGTCCATTCCCCTCAAAGGAGGAGGGATTTCTGAATGAGCCTCCAATTCTATCCCACAAGGTGAAATACTGTCCATAATTATAGTCAAAGAGCATATGGTGGTCTGTGTGATGAGCTGAGCCATTAATAAAAGGCTTTAAGAGCTGGGGAACACGAAAATCACCATCGTGAATGGAAATTGTCCAGATATTGACCAAGATGTACAAGCTTAAATAAACTACCTTGTGTAACGGGAAGATAAAAGGGTATATGTGGTAAGGCAGACTCTGAAGGAAGCCATCCAGAGGATGAAAAGCGTGACTTGCAAATGGAGTTGGGATCTTCCAGATGTGATGAGGTTTGTGTAAGCGCTATAGAAGAAAAGACCATGTTAATGCCACAGACTTAACCCAGTGCAACATTCTACTTAGCTTTTCATGCTCATGGTGTGGGAAAGGACCTATCTGGAAAAAATCCTGTTGAATTTAGCAAATTACTTTAGAAAATCCCCAAGACAGTAAGATTTTTAGCACAGCCCTTGCAGATTCATAAAGAAGGATACAAACAAAATGTACCTGGTACCTATCATAACTAAGGCTACTTAGGTATTTAATAAGTTAGAGGAAATTCTTGAAAACGAGACAGGATTTATAGTTATCCACTGCTGGAATGTGTATTTTCTCTCTTCCTCTACAAATGAGTCAAGCTTATTACCTTATATACAAGTTTATGATGAAGGCCTCTGTGAATCCAGTAGATCAGCATGTCAGTGAAGAAGAGAAAGGACAAGACACTAGCAACAAGTTGAAACCAGCCTACAAGAGACAAAAGGATATGGCAGAATCAAGATTCAGCTCCTAAGATCAGTTTACTTTCTTCCCCCGCTTAAAATATATTTTAACTTTGTATTGGGTTATAGACAATGAACAATGTGATAGTTTCAGGTGAGCAGTGAAGGGACTCAGCCATATATACACAAGTATCCATTCTTCTCCAAACTCCCCTCCCATCCAGGCTGCCACATAACACTGAACAGAGTTCCCTGTGCTAGACAGTAGGTCCTTGTTGGTTATCCATTTTAAATATAGCAGTGTGTATATGTTGATCCCAAACTGCCTAACTATCTGTCCTTCCCCCCCAGCAACCATAAATTCGTTCAGAGGTTACTTTTGACAGGTCCGTCTAAGGAGACAAAACAGGATACTAGACCCAAACACTGCCAACTATCTGCTTTGTTAATTCAATACATCACAACCTCCATTTCCCTTGACTCTGGGATCTGTTCATTTTCCTCTCATAAAAACTTGAAGTGTCCTACATAAAATATTTCTTAAACTATGAAGATACTTAACGAAACAGAAAGAGTATACTCCTATGGTATCTTTATTATTTAAATGCTGGAGAATAATGTTATTTGTTTTTCCTTTCATATTAATCTTCGTAACACACATCTTTACATATTTTACCTCCTCTGCTTAGAATTTTATTTTCCACGAACTACCTTAAGCCATGGTATTATGAACATTTACTCTGTAACCCAACTCCTTCTGACCTTTCCAACCTCATCTACTCATGTACTAACCAGCCTGGTTCACTTAGCATCCTCCCAACATCTTCAGAGTCCTGCCTCTGTATCTTTACTCAAACCTCTCTCCTTTTACTTTGATTCATAACTCAGCCCACCTTCCAAGGCTGAGCCAATTTAGCGCCCTGGTGTGTGACTTTTGTTCCCTCCTTTGAAAACTAAACTTTTACTAGGAGAGCAGGGGTGCTTGATGCCAGGAAGCTTGGATTTCAGTCCCAGATCCACCCCTTAGTTGTCAAGTGAGCTCAGCAAGTTACTGAAACTCTTCTGTACACTTAATTTACTCACCTCTAAAGGAGCATATAGTAGTACCTACCTCATAGGATTAATGTAGAATAAGATGGAGTGATGACATGTGAAAAGCTTAGAACTAAAGCTGGTACATATGAACAACAAATTTTAACTCTGTATTATTCTTACTTTCTAATACTAGATACTAGAAATGTACCTTGATGAAGTAATTCCAGAATTTCACAAAACTTTTAGTCACTGTAACACTGTTTATAATAGAAAAACAGGAAACAATCTAAAGAGCTAAACGTATGGATCATTTAAATAAAGTGCAATGTAATTCTAAAACTAACTGGCATGAAAATATGGGCATAAACATTGGCAAGAAAAAAAAAAAAATCAGAGTCCAAGCCAGCATGCATAGCAAGGGTTTCAATTTTGTGATATAAATAATGATAGATTTTTTTAAAAAAATAAGTGATGATGGATTTTTTTTTTAATTTGTCTTCTGATTTTTTTATAAGGATCGCTCACTTGAGATTTATCTTTTTTGGGGGGCAATTCTTGAATTCAATATAGGTAATAGGAAACAAATTCAAGGCTCTAGCTCTGATGATGCCAATTTCTCCTGGGCACAATCTCATCTACAAGAAAGACTTTAAAGTTGAGATGAAATTAAAGAAATGCACATATGTGGCAGGACATGAACGAATTAAAGTAGAATACTAAAAACAAACTGGGCTTCCCAGGTGGCACTAATGGGAACCTGCCTGCCAATGCAGGAAATGTAAGAGACATGGGTTAGATCCCTAGGTTGGGAAGATCCCCTGGAGGAGGGCATAGCAATCCACTCCAGTATTCTTGCCTGGAGAAACCCATGGACAGAGAAGCCTGGTGGGCTACAGCCGATATGGTCGCAAAGAGTCAGACACGACTGAAGCAACTAAGCATACACACATAAAAACAAACTGAAGAATTTTTAATTATTTTGAAGAAAAGAAGGGGCAGATGTGACTCTTTCAAGAAACCCATCTGTGCCTGACGTTTACACTATATACGGAAACTCTTACACCATATATGGAAACTCACCATATGGAAACTCGCCTATGCCGTCATAGAGTCTGCTGTAACCTCTCACCTCTAGCAGGAACAGTAAAACCGTGGGGATGCTCATCCATGGCATTGACTGGACAGAATGCGTAATCTCTCGAGAGACTTGATTCTGAAAATGAAGTTTCCAATACTTACAAAGCACAGAATCCATGTTAAACAAAACTAGCACACAATTGTTCCAGATTGGATTTTGAACGTCTCTTTTATATGAAGGCACTTACCTCCAAACCGCTTCTACTAAAATATTATTGTTTGGGCAGGGGTGTGTAAAAAAAAACATTCCTTTTGCAGGAAGCAAATGCAACAAATATTTTAAATTCTAAAACTTCTTTTCCCCTTCTTACAAAATCTCTATTCCAAATTTCTATTTAAAGAATAATACTTTATTTCATAATTAACTTCCATCCCCAACCCTTTCTACATTTCCCCCCCAACTCTTTGCAGTGACTGACAAATACAACTAACTGGAACAGAAAAGTCACTAAACAGGTCTATATCTGCTGAGATTGGATTATCTAGTCAAAAACTATATACATAGTAAAAGCATATTTCAGCTTGTGAAAGTTTAATATTAAAACAATTACACAAATGTATACATTTATTTATTCATCACTATTAGCAAAGAAATTCTTGTCTATGTGTCTAGCAAGACCAGGCTTCCAGTTAAAAAAAAAAGGTACAGTCTATTTATATGTTTAAATTAAGGAAAGGAGAGAGAGGACTAGTTCTTCCAAAAATATCCCATTTGGAGCTGGTTTTAGAAACTCTAAATGTTATAACCAGTTTAATCTGAAAATCTCACAAATATTGATACATCACATTGCTATTTTTACTGTAATAGTAATTAAACAATAGATAAGAAAACCACCTACCTTTAAAAATTGTGGGTGTTTCATTAATAAATGATCATAGACAAAATAATAACTCAGTGTTGCAAAGAAGAAATACAGTATAAAAGCACCGAGATTTGTTACAATCAGGAGAGTGATAGCTTGTCGGAAGATGTTGTCCTCTGGCCATGTGGCTGGATATATGTACGGTGTAAAAAAATAATAATCTGCAATACTGAGTACAAGATCCATCTTAGCCCTAAAGGATAAACAGGTAACAACAATTACTTCCCCATGTCGACATTTCTCAAAGCAAAACTTTTTCAGAACAACTATATGTGAGGTTCCTGCCTTGGTAAGCATATGAAGTACAAGTCTGCTGCTACTACAATCCTGTAAATGCCATCATTAGAGCAGAAGGGGTCTTCAATGTCATCTCTGAGGGCCCAGTCTCTTCATTTTATACGTGGGGACTCCAAAGCTCAGTGAGAGAAACGGGCCCACAAAACTTCTTCTCCAAGGCCAGGCTGATGGCTGGCTGGTGTTAAGCCCAGATCTAAATGCATCTGAGTGTTTGCTTCCACTATATCCTATTGCCAGAGGACAGGGTAATAGTTAAAATGCAAATAGTAAAGGTATTTAGGTAAATGGCCTTCTCCTTCCGCTACAAGTTTCAGTGGCATCTTTCTCCTAAAAGGATTCAGATTTCAGAGACTTTTGCTTCAGTGCTGAGACTTCAGGTCAATTCCCTAAAAGGGATCTATGTTGTGACCACAAGCATAAAAGTCAGAGACTATTTTTGTGACTGACCGGAACTCTCACTGATGGAACAAAAGATGTATTCTTGACACTGAAAACTAGAATACATTTATTCCCCCCACCCCCGCTGCCGGCTTCCCAGCACTCAGGGGTTGGCAAACTGTGGTCCCACAGGGCCTGAATCCAGTGCCTGTTTCTGTAAAGAAGCTTTGTTGAAACACAGCTATGTCCACATGTGTCTATTATATTGTCTATAGCTGCTTCTCTATACTACAAAGTCAAGGCTGAGTCACTGTAACAGACACAGCATGCTCACAAATGGTTATTATCTAGCCCTCTGAAAGGAAAGTATGCCAGCTCCAGTTCCAGATGCTTAAACTTTGAAAAACTTAAGTTGAGTCTACATTCATGATCCTGCATATACTGTTCAGCAAATTCACAGTCAGCTTTTGTGGGCTGATCACTGACTCCGTCACTGACAATCTATTTTCTCATTCTTCACTGCACTGTTGGTAGTGAGAAATGTGCCCAGTATTCTAAACAGCCCTCATCTATAACTAAAACTTTTGAACAACAGCAACAATAAGAAAAATAAGTCTGAAAATTGCCATTGAGTTTCCAGTCTCTTAAAATCAAATTCTAGAAGTTCTTTATTTATTAGGGCATTTAGCCCCTTGTTTGTGATATGAGTTGTAAGCATTTTTTCTCACATTGACATGGAAGAAAATTTATAATCAATTGACATTTATCCTTCATCATATATTGTTAATTCACTCAAACTACACCAGGTGATGAGCATACAAAGATTAAAAAGATTCAGTCTAAATCCATCTTCAAAATAAGGCAGCTATAGGAAGGAATAGTTCTATCGATTCAAGTGCTACAATAAAGGTTATTGTTTAGTTGCTAAGTTGTGTCCCACTCCTTCGGGACCCCATGGACTGCAGCCTGCAGCTCCTCTGTCCATGGGATTTCCCAGGCAAGAATCCTGGAGTGGGTTGCCATTTCCTTCTCCAGGGGATCTTCCCAACCCAGGGATTGAACCTGCATATCCTGCATTGGGAGGTGGATTCTTTACCACAGGGCTACCCAGAAGCCCTACAAAAAAGGTACATATATGCAAACTGTACGAAATTAGAAAAGACAACAGAACTATCTCCTCTTACAACAGAAGGCTGTACAGTGAAGTACTTTGATTTGGGCTTTGAAGGACATTACCAGGGGAAAAAAAGGGTGGGGGGGATAATTATTTCAATTAGAAATAACAACTGCAAAGGCATGGAAAGGCCATGGTACATTCACAGCTCATGGGACATGGCAAGGTGGATGCTTAAGAGCGTGACAAGGGTGAAGCAGAGGGAAAAAAACGGTGGAAGATGAACCTGGTAAAAGGAAACTGGTATCAGACTGCTTTTACTATTGGATCTGGTGCCCCGCTAAGGAATTTGAACTTTCCCTCACACATGACGGAGGAGACACGAAAGACTTTTGATGAGGAAAGAAGTATAAACAGACCCATATTTTAGAAAAACTGTTGCGTTAGGAATGTGATGTACTGATGAGATGCAGGGAGACTGGTTGCTCCTAACTAGTGTGGTACACTAACCTAGGGAGGATGATTGCCTGACCTCAGACAACAGTTGTGAGAATAGACATATTCATCAGAGACTTAGAAGTATAATGCAAACTATTATACAGAAAGAATAAACAACAAGTCCTACTATATAGCACAGGGAACATATTCAATATCCTGTTATAAACCATAATGGAGAAAAATAAGAAAACCTATCATCAGAAACTAATAAAATTTTGTAAATCAACTATACATCAGTTAAAAAAAATCTAAGATGATTGTGAGATTTTTACCTTGCCTGAATGGATGATGAGGTTATCCCAATAGGGAATATTGTGGAGCTAGCATATTTGGGTGCAACAGGAACTTTTGGGGTATGAGGAATGATGGGTTCAGTTTGGATCTTAAGTCTAATTGCTGTGGCTCATCTGGACTCCTGGATAAAAGCAGCAGACTACACGCAAACATGAATCTGAAGATCAAAAGGAGCCTAGTTGCTGAAGCCATAAATTAGGACAGAGCAGCAGGTCAAGTACATTAAGTGATATCTGAAACAAACATTTAAGAAGAACCTAACAACTGAAAAGAATATTGCTATACCACTAAAGGCTAGTTCCCTGGTGGCTCAGACGATAAAGAAACTGCCTGCAATGCAGGAGACCTCGGTTTGATCTCTGGGCTGGGAACATCACCTGGAGAAGGAAATACCAGAAATACCAGAAGTAAATACCAGAAATACTGGCGTGGAGAAGAATACCACGCCAGTATTCTTGCCTGGAGCATCCTATGGACAGAGGAGCCCGGCAGGCTAAGTCCATAGGGTTGCACAGAGTCGGACATGACTAAAGCAAATTAGCATACACGCACACACACATTTTACAGGTTGGCAGGAGTTGGTGAACCAGTCTTGCATATTACCTATAATGCCAAACAGCCATAATTCCATATACAGTAAGTCCCCTACATAGGAATAAGTTCTGTTCCTAAGTCCAACAACGTCAGCCCAAGTATCCAGTAACACAGTCGGCTACATGGTACTGTTCTGTAATAGGTTTATAATGCTTTTCACAGAAAGAATATACAAAAAACAAACAAAAAATAAAACATTTTAAATTTTACCATACAATACCTTGAAAGGCACAGTAGTACAGTACATAGCTGGCATACAGACAGGGGCTGGCATCAAGTGAACAGGCAAGAAGCCTTACTGACGAGAGGAAGGGGCAGCAGGAGAGAGGAGGAGGGAGAGGGAAGAGCTGAAGGACTGTCAGCAACAGGAGACAGAGGCGAGGCTGCAATTTCACTGACACTGGCGGAATGGATGTTCACATCTTTGAAAGTTCAAAATTTGAAGGTTCTTATGTAGGGGACTTAGTATAGTATCTGGAACAGTATCGTGTAGCCAAAAATAACTCAAACATTAACCATGAGCGTTCTTTAACTTTGTTTTTTATTTAACTTTTAATATCCAATGTAAGTAAAAACTTTAATAAGCTCTCAGTCCCTACCTATTAAAAAAAACTCTTAACTGAAGACCATGTGAGTTGTATTGATTTGAATATTCCCTGTATGTAACTGCCGTGATAGTAAACCAGTGCCTAGAGGGAAGGAGGAAATGTACCTCAGACCATCTGGAGGCAGCTGAGATACTGTGAGATGAAACCTGTTTTAAAGTGTTTCCAGAATGTGTGGGTTGTAGTAAATAGGTACTCACAAATATATTGCTGTAATTTCTGACAAGCAGTACGTTAAGGCTGTAAATTGTCACCCTGTTTATTTAACTTCTATGCAGAGTACATCATGAGAAACACTGGGCTGGAGGAAGCACAAGCACAAGATTGCTGGGAGAAATATCAATAACCTCAGATATGCAGATGACACCACCCTTATGGCAGAAAGTGAAGAAGAACTAAAGAGCCTCTTGATGAAAGTGAAAGAGGAGAGTGAAAAAGTTGGCTTAAAGCTCAACATTCAGAAAACAAAGATCATGGCATCCAGTCCTATCACTTCATGGCAAATAGATAGGGAAACAGTGGAAAGAGTGGCTGACTTTATTTTTTGGGGCTCCAAAATCACTGCAGATGGTGATCGCAGCCATAAAATTAAAAGATGCTTCCTCCCTGGAAGAAAGTTATGACCAACCTAGACAGCATATTGAAAAGCAGAGACATTACTTTGTCAACAAAGGTCCGTCTAGTCAAGGCTATGGTTTTTCCAGTGGTCATGTACGGATGTGAGACTTGGACTATAAAGAAAGCTGAGTGCTGAAGAATTGATGCTTTTGAACTATGGTGTTGCAGAAGACTCTTGAGAGTCCCTTGGACTGCAAGGAGACCCGACCAGTCTATCTTAAAGGAAATCAGTCCTGGGTGTTCACTGGTAGGACTGATGTTGAAGCTGAAACTCCAATACTTTGGCCACCTGATGCAAAGAGCTGGCTCATTTGAAAAGACCCTGATTCTGGGAAAGATTGAGGGCAAGAGGAGAAGGGGATGAAAGAGGATGAGATAGTTGGATGGCATCACCGACTCAATGGACATGGGTTTGGGTGGACTCCGGGAGTTGGTGATGGACAGGGAGGCCTGGCATGCTGTGGTTCATGGGGTCGCAAAGAGTCAGACACAACTGAGTGACTGAACTGAGCTGAACAAAAAAAGTTTTAAATCACTAACAATTATGATCTCAAAACTGCAATTCAATTTTGAAGTTTATATTCAAACCCACATCTATGAAATGGAGAAAGCATATCTAGGTTAGGTTACAGAACTGTTCTAAGATTTAGAGATGAAGCATAGGGTGTGGCGTTATCTAACATGTGGAACCTCCTCAACAAACAGGCGCTATTATTACTACTGTTACAGGAAGCACAGCTGAGTCAAAATTACTCTAACCTAAGGCAGAAAAAAGTGTTATTTGATTTAAAAAATTGCTCATTTCTAATATCAACATTTACTATATATGAGGTACTGTAAATATTAACTCATTTAACCCTTTCAAGATACACCCTAAAAGTTAGGTACTAGCATTACCCCAGAGTCGGACACGACTGAAGTGACTTAGCATAGCTTAGCATTATCCTTGTATGAAATCTGGACACAAAATTCCCAGAGTGATGAAGTAAACAAATCCTGGGGCTGGGATTCAATCACCCTCAGGCTGGTTGCAAAATCCACGGACTTTAACCAAGTTCTACTGCTTCTTCATCATTATCTCTTCTGCTCCTTAAATTTTTAAATTCTCAGTGAACTTACAAGCTCACATACTTTTGCATATAATTTTAAAGTGTTAATACCCCTAAAGCCAGGGTCTCTATAGCCATCTTAATTACACGACAATAACTGGGGCTTGCATAAATAATCACCAGTTCTTCAGCCTAATGCCTTTGCCTCATGAAGGGGAAAAAAAAAAAAAAAAACAACCCAAGAACACAAAGAAATTCGTCGCAAAACGCTTTACTAGCGTTCAGTGGACTAACTTGCCTTGTAATAGATTTTCGCAATAGCCAACATCAAACATTTCATTTTCTTCAGGTCCATTCTCATGTTTTGTTTCTTTCACGTCCAAGCCTCCTCGTGCCCTGAAATACGCGCTCTGGCCAGGCAGAGGCCCCTAACCTGGAGGTCTCTGGCCGCAACTCGCCTCCCGCCAGCCCCCGGCCAGCGCGCGTGCCCTGCGCCCTGCACTCGCCCCATCACAGCCCCCCACCCAGCTACCTGCTCGTCCCTGCCAATGGTCAGCGCAGGAGTCCTTGAGCCAAATTTCGCAGACAGAGCCCCAGCTCCTGCCCAGGGCCTTACGTCCAGGAAGCAGTCAACAAACGCCAGTGGGATGGGGGAGGAAGGGGAGGGACAGACACGCTCTCAACTTCACCTCCTGGGTCTTGCCGGAGGTGAAGTCTCTCTACCTCACTCCCCCATCCCCCCCTTTCTTCCTCTCCTCACGCATCCCGCTCAGGTGTATTCGGCCTCCTTTCTCAGCCCCCGTGTCATCCTTACCTAGAAAGAATCGGCCGCCCGCTGCCCAGCTGCCGACTTGGTTCGTCCGGGACTCACGCAGTTCCAGCTAGTGGAGCGCCGCGGTCAACCAAGCAGCCGAAGTCGGGAAGGGCGTAGCTTAACCTCACGCTCGGGGCGGCCGGCGCCGCCAGCCAACCAGAGGCTAGCGACATAAGCTGATATGACGGCAGATCGCGCGACTTGGCTGACGGCGGCTCTCAGCGGTCAAGTGGGCGCCGCGCGCTCCGACACGCCCCTTTCGCCCCTCTCCGGCTGAAGGGAGGCGGGACCCGATTTAGGTACTAAGGTGGCAGAGCGTGGGGTTTTAGATTGGATTTTTGTTTGTTTTTTGCTTTCTCACGGGCGCTGACGTGTGTAACGCAGTCTTGTAGGAAGCAGGTTTCAGTTCAGTTCAGTCCACCGCCCAGTTGTGTCCGACCCCATGGTCTGCCCTGTCCATCACCACCTCCCGGAGCTTGTTTAAACTCATGTCCATCCAGTGGGTGATGCTATCTAACCATCTTATCCTTTGTGATCTCCTCCTCCCGCCTTCAGTTTTTCCCAGCATCAGGGTCTTTTCCAATGAGTCAGTTCTTCACAACAGGTGGCCAAAGTATTGAAATTTCAACTTAATTATCAGTCCTTCCAATGAACATTCAGGACGGATTTCCTTTAGGATGGACTGGTTGGATCTCCGTGCAGTCCAAGGGACTCTCAGGAGTCTTCTTCAACAGAGGTATCAATTCTTCCGTGCTCAGCTTTTTTTAGAGTCCAACTCTTACATCCATGCATGACTACTGGAAAAACTAGCTTTGACTAGACGGACCTTTGTTGGGAAAGTAATGTCTTTGCTTTTTAATATGCTGTCTAGGTTGGTCATAGCTTTTATTCCAAGGAGCAAGCGTCTCTTAATTTCATGGTTGCAGTCACCCAAGAAAATAGTCTGTCATTGTTTCCATTGTTTCCCCATCTATTTGCCACGAAGTGATGGAACCAGATGGCATGATCTTAGTTATCTTAATGTTGAGTTTTAAGCCAATTTTTTCACTCTCCTCTTTCATCAAGAGGCTCTTTGGTTCTTCTTCGCTTTCTGTTATAAGGGTGGTATCATCTGCATATCTGAGGTTATTGATATTTCTCCTGGCAGTCTTGATTCCAGCTTGTGCTTCAGTTAGCCTGGCATTTAGCATGATGTACTCTGCATATCCAAAATGACTGCAGATAATGACTGCAGCCATGAAATTAAAAGACGCTTGCTCCTTGGAAGAAAAGTTATGACCAACCTAGATAGCATATTGAAAAGCAAAGACATTACTTTGCCAACAAAGGTCTGTCTAGTCAAGGCTATGGTTTTTCCCAGTGGTCATGTATTGATGTGAGAGTTGGACTGTGAAGAAAGCTGAGCACCAAAGAATTGATACTTTTGAACTGTGGTGTTGGAGAAGACTCTTGAGAGTCCCTTGGACTACAAGGAGATCCAACCAGTCCATTCTGAAGGAGATCAGCCCTGGGATTTCTTTGGAAGGAATGATGCTAAAGCTGAAACTCCAGTACTTTGGCCACCTCATGCGAAGAGTTGACTGATTGGAAAAGACTCTGATGCTGGGAGGGATTGGGGGCAGGAGGAGAAGGGGACGACAGAGGATGAGATGGCTGGATGGCATCACTGACTCGATGGACTTGAGTCTGGGTGAACTCCAGGAGTTGGTGATGGACAGGGAGGCCTGGCATGCTGTGATTCATGGGGTCACAAAGGGTCGGACATGACTGAGCGGCTGAACTGGAACTGGATTGGACTCTGCATATAAGTTAAATAAGCAGGTTGACAATATATAGCCTTCATATACTCCTTTCCCAATTTGGAACCAGTCTGTTGTTCCATGTCCGATTCTAACTGCTGCTTCTTGACTTGCATACAGATTTTTCAGGAGGCAGGTAAGGTGGTCTGGTATCCCCATCTCTTTAAGAATTTTCCACAGTTTGTTGTGATCCACACAGTCAAAGGCTTTGGCATAGTCAATAAAGCTGAAGTAGATGTTTTTCTGGAACTGTCTTGCTTTTTCGATGAGGCAACAGATGTTGGCAATTTGATCTCTGGTTCACATACTGTTGAAGCCTGGCTTGGAGAGTTTTGAGCATTACTTTGCTAGCATGTGAGATGAGTGAATTGTGTGGTAGTTTGAACATTCATTGGCATTGTCTTTCTTTGAGGTTGGAATGAAACTTATCTTTTCCAGTCCTGTGGCAGGTTTATAGTTGGAAAAAGTCCTTACTGTGCCTTGCTGCCGCTGCTGCTGCTGCTGCGTCACTTCAGTCATGTCTGACTCTGTGCGACCCCATAGACGGCAGCCCACCAGGCTTCCCTGTCCCTGAGATTCTCCAGGCAAGAACACTGGAGTGGGTTGCCATTTCCTTCTCCAGTGCATGAAAGTGAAAAGTGAAAGTGAAGTCACTTAGTCATGTCCGACTCTTATCGACCCCATGGACTGCAGCCCAGCAGGCTTCTCTGTCCATGGGATTTTCCAGGCAAGAGTACTGGAGTGGGGTGCCATTGCCTCTCTGACTGTGCCTTAAGGGAAGTAGATACTTCCTTTGATGTGTGTGTTGGAAGCATTTTCAACTTAACAAGGGGTAAGTTGGTTGTCACTTTGCTAGTACCTGTTTCTCAATCTGGGGCCTACTCTTTTCTATGACATTAAGTGGTTTGAATCTGGCCAAACCAGTTTAGGTAGTGCTAAAATGCCAGAAATCTTTTTATAATACAGATAAAGTGGATTTATACAAGCTAATTAGTAAATCTGTAGCTCCCTAGATGTTTGCTTTTGCATGGGAATGTGTAGTTTTTATTTTTGTAGTTATTAGCTTTTCTAAATATGAATTGCTGTGGTCACACTTGTGAATAGACCTTCCTGGAAACCTCAGTGGAGTGGTTAGCAAAGTCCAACCAGCACTGTCCAACCACTTTAGAGTTTCCTGGAAATAAAGAAGCCACACCAGACCTGCTAGATCAGAAACTCTGGGAAGACCTCAAGAATCTGGATTTAACAAACTGAGTTGATTCCAGTGTTTGATGAAGTTTGGGCACCACTGCTCTAGTGAATAAACTTTAATGATAAAGTTTGGGTCACAAAAGTAGGAAGACAAGAGATGCCTGGCGTAACAGACAAGTTTGGCCTTGGATTACAAAATGAAGCAGGGCAAAGGCTAACAGAGTTTTGCCAAGAGAATGCACTGGTCATAGAAAACATCCTCTTTCAACAACACAGGAGAAGACTTTACATGTGGACATCACTAGGTGGTTAATACTGAAACCAAATTGATTATATTATTTGCAGCCAAAGATGGAGAAGTTCTATACAGTCAACAAAAAAACAACCTGGAGATGACTGTAGCTCAGATCATGAACTCCTTATTGCAAAATTCAGACTTAAATTGAAGAAAGTAGGGAAACCACTAGACCATTCAGGTATGACCTAAATCAGATCCCTTACAATTATACAGTGGAAGTGACAGATAGATTCAAGGGATTGTATATGATAGACAGAGTGCCTGAAGAACTATGGAGGGAGGTTCATGACATTGTACAGGAGGCAGTGATCAAGACCATCCCCAAGAAAAAGAAATGCAAAAAGGCAAAATTTGTCTGAGGAGGCATTACAAATAGCTGAGAAAAGAAGCAAAGTGAAAGGCAAAAGGAGAAAAGATATGCCCATTTGAATGCAGAATTCCAAAGAATAGTAAGGTGAGATAAGAAAGCCTTCCTCAGTGATCGGTGAAAAGAAATAAACAATAGAATGGAAAAGACTAGTGATCTCTTCAAGAAGATACCAAGGGAACATTTCATGCAAAGGTGAGCACAACAAAGGACACAAATGCTATGGACCTAACAGAAGCTGAAGGTATCATAAACATGTGACAAGAATACTCACAAGAACTATACAAAAAAAATGTTTATGATGCAGATAACCAGGATGGTGTGATCACTCACCTAGAGCCAGAATCCTGGAGTGTGAAGTGAGGTGGGCCTTTGGCAGCATCACCACACGCAAAGCTAGTGGAGGTGATGGAATTCCAGTTGAGCTCTTTCAAATCCTAAAAGATGATGCTGTTAAAATACTGTACTCAATATGCCAGCAAATTTGGAAAACCCAACAGTGGCCACAGGACAGGAAAAAGTCAGTTTTCATTCCAATCCCAAAGAAAGGCAATGCCAAAGCATGTTTAAACTGCTGCACGATTGCACTCATCTCACATGCTAGCAAAGTATTGCTCAAAATTCTTCAAGCTAGGCTTCAAAACGTAAACTGTGAACTTCCAGAAGTTCAAGCTGGTTTTAGAAAAGGCAGAGGAACCTGAGATTAAATTGCCAACATCTGTTGGATCATTGTAAAAACAAGAGAGTTCCAGAAAAACATCTACCTCAGCTTATTGACTATGCTAAAGCCTTTGACTGTGTGGATCACAACAAACTGTGGAAGATTCTTAAAGAGATGGGGATACCAGACCACCTTACCTGCTTCCTGAGAAATCTGTATGCAAGTCAAGAAGCAACAATTAGAACTGGACATGGAACAACAGACTGGTTCCAAATTGGGAAAGGAGTGTATGAAGGCTATATATTGTCACCCTGCTTATTTAACTTATATGTAGAGTACATCATGAGAAATGCTGGGCTGGAAGAAGCACAAGCTGGAATCAAGATTGCCAGGAGAAAGATCAATAACCTCAGATATACAGATGATACCACCCTTATTGCAGAAAGCGAAGAAAAACTAGAGCCTTTTAATGAAAGTGAAAGAGGAGAGTGAAAAAATTGGCTTAAAACTCAACGTTCAAAAAACTAAGATCATGGAAACTTACGTTATCATATGTAAAATACATAGCCAGTGGGAATTTGCTGTATGGCTCAGAAAACTCAAACAGGGGCTGTGTATCAACCTAGATGGGTGGGATGGGGAGGGAGATGGGAGGGACACTCAAAAGAGATGGGGTATATGTATACCTATGGCTGATTCATGTTGAGGTTTGACAGAAAACAACAAAATTCTGTAAAGCAATTATCCTTCAATTAAAAAAATTAATTAAAAAAAAAAAACTAAGATCATGGCATCTGGTCCCATCACTTCATGGCAAATAGATGGGGAAACAATGGAAACAGTGACAGACTTTATTTTCTTGGGCTCCAAAATCACCGCAGATGGTGATTGCAGCCATGAAATTAAAAGACGCTTACTCCTTGGAAGGAAAGTTATGACCAACCTAAATAGCATATTGAAAATCAGAGACATTACTTTGCCAACAAAGGTCCATCTAGTCAAGGCTATGGTTTTTCCTGTGGTCATGTATGGATATGAGAGTTGGACTGTGAAGAAGGCTGAGCACCGAAGAATTGATGCTTTGGAACTGTGGTGTTGGAGAAGACTCTGAGAGTCCCTTGGACTGCAAGGAGAGCCAACCAGTCCATTCTGAAGGAGATCAGTCCCGGGTGTTCATTGAAAGGACTGATGCTAAAGCTGAAACTCTAGTACTTTGGCCACCTCATGAGAAGAGTTGACTCATTGGAAAAGACTCTGATGCTTGGAGGGATTGGGGGCAGGAGGAGAAGGGGATGACAGAGGATGAGATGGCTGGATGGCATCACTGACTCGATGGAAGTGAGTCTGAGTGAACTCCAGGAGTTGGTGATGGACAGGGAGGCCTGGCGTGCTGCGATTCATGGGGTTACAAAGAGTTGGACATGACTGAGCGACTGAACTGAACTGAACTGAACTGAGTATCCCAATGTGTGTGTGTGTGTGTGTGTGTGTGTGCGCGCGCGCGCACGCATGCACATCATATCTTCTTTATCCATTCATCTGTTAATGGACATTTAGGTTGCTTCCATATCTTGGTTGTTGTAAATAATGCTTCTGTTAACACTGGTACACATGTATCTTTTTGAATTAGTGTTTTTGTCTTCTTCAGATTTATATCCAGGAGTGGAATGGTCATTTTATTTTTAGCGTTTTGGGGAACCTCTACACTGTTTTCCAAGTAGCTGCATCAATTTACGTTTCTACCAGTTGTGGTTAAGAGTTCCCTTTCTCTACTTTCTTGTGAACATTTGTTTTTTGTGGTCTTTTTGAGGATAGCCATTCTGACAGGTATGAGATAGTATCTCATTGTTGTTTTGATATGCATTGGAGAGGGGAAATGACAACCCACTCCAGTATTCTCGCCTTGACAGAGGAGCCTGGCGGGCTATATGGGGTTGCACGAATGAGCGACTTCTCTTTCTTTCTTTTCTTTGATAGGCATTTCTCTGATGATTAGCACTGTTAAGCATCTTTTCATGTGCCTCTTGGCTATCTGTATGCCTTTTTTAGAAAAAAGTCTATTCAGGGTCTTTTGCCAGATTTTAACCAGGTTCCTTGTTTTTGATATTGAGTTGTCTGAACCGTATATATTTTTGATATTAACCCCGTATTGGTTGTATTCTTTGCAAATGTGTTCTCCCATTCAGTAGGTTGTCTTTTCATTTTGTTGATGGTTTTCTTTGCTGTGCAAAATCTTTTAAGTTTAATTAGGTCCCATTTGTTTATTTCTGCTTTTGTTTCCTGTGCCTTAGGAGAAAGATCCAAAAAATATATTGCTATGACTTATGTCAAAGAGTGTTCTAACAATGTTTTCTCCTAGAAATTTTATGATTTCTGGTCTTACATGTAGGGATTTAATTCATTTTGAGTTTATTTTTGTATAAGGCATTAGAGAATATTCTAATTTCACTCTTTTACATGTAGCTGTCCAGTTTTCCCAGCACCACTTATTGAAGAGGCTATCTTTCCTCCATTGTATGTTCTTTTCTCCTTTGTCGTGTATTAATTGACCATTGGAGTGTGGGTTTATTTCTGGGCTCGCTATTTTGTTCCATTGATCTATGTGCCCCCTTTTTTTATGCCAGTGCTATAGGGGTTTTGTTTGTTTGTTTTTGGCTTCACATGGCTTGCAGGATCTTAGTTCCCTGACCAGGGATGGAACTCATGGCTCTTTCAGTCAAAGTTGCAGTGTCTTAACCACTGGACTGCTAGGGAAGTCCCCTATATTTTTTTGATTACTGTAGATTTGTAGTGTAGCCAAAAGTCAAGGAGCATGATACCTCCAGATTCTTCTTTCTCAAGATGGTTTTATCTATTTGGGATCTTTTGTGTTTCTACACAAATTTTAAATTACTTGTTCTAGTTCTTTGAAAAATACCATTAGTATTTTGAAAGAGATTGCATTGAATCTATAGATTGCTTTGAGTAGTATGATTGTTTTAACAATATTAATTCTTCTAGTCCATTAACACTGTGTGTCTTTCTTTCTGTCGTCTTTAATTTCTTTTATCAGTGTCTTATAGTTTTCCGAGTACAGGTCTTTTACCTCCTTAGTTAGATTTATTCCTAGGTGTTTTAATCTTTTTGATGCAATTGTAAATGGGATTGTTTCCTTGATTTCTCTTTCTGATAGTTCATTGTTAGTGTATAGAGATGCAACAGATTTCTGTCTATTTTGTATTCTGAAACAACCAAATTCATTGATGAGCAGACTGCAGTTCAGTTGTTCAGTCATGTCTGACTCTTTGCAACCCCATGGACCGCAGCATGCCAGGCTTCCCTGGCCATGGAATTATCCAGGCAAGAATACTGGAGTGGGTTGCCATTTCCTTCTGCAGGGGATCTTCCCAACCCAGGGACTGAACCCAGGTCTCCTGCATTGCAGGCATATTCTTTACCTTCTGAGTCACCAGGGAAACCCAGAGAAGTCTTTTAGAGCCCTCAAATCTAGTAGAAATCTGCATTCAATCTGCTTTATAAGTGTCTTCATTTGTCTCAACTTTGAACAAACTGAAGCAGGAAATCCAATGCAAAGCACTAGAGGTACAGTATATATAAGAAAGACTGCTCAGAACTCCAATCAGAATTATACTTAAAAGAAAGTCCTTAATGAATGGGGAATAAATATTTAGAATATAAAGTTAACTATGCTCATTAACACCTTTGTGTGAAAGGAAAATAAACTTTTCTCTTGACTAAATCTCTAATATTTTGTGTGTCTGTAACATGAACCCTTGGAGAAGGCAATGGCACCCCACTCCAGTACTCTTGCCTGGAAAATCCCATGGACGGAGGAGCCTGGTAGCCTGCAGTGCATGGGGTCGCTAAGAGTCGGACACGACTGAGCGTCTTCACTTTCACTTTTCACTTTCCACTTTGAAGCATTGGAGAAGGAAATGGCAACCCACTCCAGTGTTCTTGCCTGGAGAACCCCAGGGAGACGGGGGAGCCTGGTGGGCTGCTGTCTATGGGGTCGCACGGAGTTGGACATGACTGAAGCGACTTAGCAGCAGCAGCAGCCACAGGTAATTACAGAACAATTAATCTGTGACATATGAACTACTCATGTTGAGGCGTTAGCATTCATCCATGTGTGGACTGCTGGGGCCTGAAGAGATCTGAGTTGCAAATATAAATTTTGACTAAAATAGAATCGGAGCACAGAGAGAACATTGACTTACTGTGTAAGGAATGCAAAGCAGTTTATGGGAGTTCACCAGCGTCAGGTGGTGGATGCGACTAGAAAGAGAAGGGAGCGGCTTCTGCCATGGATGACAAGTCACAGCATGCAGCATGTTCTGGGATGAAAAGTGGGACGATCATGTGGCTACAGCTGAGAATCTTTTTTTTTTTTTGGCTGTGCTGGGTCTTCATTGTGGCACCAGGCTTGGATGCCCTGGGGCATGTGGGATCTTTGTTCACTAACCAGAGGTCGAACCTGAGTCCCTAATGTTGGAAAGCAGACTATTTACTCCTCGACTGCCGGGAGCCGGCGAGAGACATTCCACTCATGACAAAGGTCATGAGGAAGGAGGCTCGGCATACGCAAAGGCGGCATCGAGCCTCGGGAGTGCCCCCGGATATTCTCGAGCATCTACCCCCAAAAACCAGAGTCTGCCTACTTTATTGCTTTGTGCTCTCACCTCTGACTTTACTGGGGGCTGTCCCCCACCACCATCTCGCTCTCTCTGTCAAAGAGCTAACTTACAGCTCCAATTAATAAAGTTCCTGGGCAATTAGGAGTGTTTAAATCCAAACCCCTCAGATGGCTCTCTAACTCGCCTGACAAGTTTACCCGGACACCTACAGCTATGCATACGATTGTTTACAGTCTCCCAGCCTCAAGAGGCACAGGAAGCTTAAGATATTCAAATAGCTTAGAGCCTCTCAGAGAGTTAGAAACTGTCAGAATAAAACTAGTAAAAGATTTCATTGATGAGCCAATGCTTGCTGCCAAGTTTTCACATCCCCTGTATTGTATCCTTGAATGTGTATTAATTAATATAGTTGGTATGTAGAAAAAATAAGTAGTGGCCTTGGTGTTAGTAACTTTAGACCCTTAAGGTAATAAATTCTTTCCTTTGTAAAGCCATTACACATCCACCCTATAGGAATGTAATTTTATCTTCGAAAGATGGCGCCAAACCTTAAAATAATTATTCTTAGAGAAAATAAGTCTTTGTTGATAAGTCCTTGTCAAGAGTCATAAAATGTTAATAGGCCTTCTGGCCAGAAGATGATGTAAATCACCTAAACCATTTGTATACGATAAATTTGCAGGAAAGAAACCCTGGTTTTTGATAAGCATCAAAGACTGCTGACTTTGAATCCCCTATTATCCTCTATGTGTAACTTAGGGTATAAAAGCCCCTTTTGAAAATAAAGCTACGGGCCTTGCTCGCCAAAGCTTGGTCTCCCCATGTCATTCTTCCCCTCAATTTTCAGCTGAGTGTCCATCTGGAGCGCGGATATCCTCTGCGACCATTTATTTGCCTGGGCTTCTAAGACCCACTCGAGAAGGTGTCTAAGGTGGGGCACCTTCCGCTATTCGAGAGGGCGCCTGCGGCCTCCGTGGTCAGAGCTAACCTGGTGTCACGGGTTATATTGATTTTCCGCGTAAACCAAGCCACTCAGCTTCTTTTCTCCACTGAATTTTCCTACTGAGCTATCCTCATTCTATTACTCTTTATTATCTCTAATTAACATATAAATAGTCGCCTAGGCCGTCTCTCCTTCAAATACCCTGGATCAGCCGGGGCTGGACCTCGGCACTCGGCCACGAGGGAAGTCCTGAGAATTGTCTTATAAACAAGACAGAAGGAGGATGGACTGATCATTTGAGTTCTGTTTGTTGGGATTCTTTGAGGTCTGGGATGAATTTCTCTGTGGGGGAGTTTAATTTGCTTCTGTCAGGCTTCTGGGGATTCTACTAATCCAAGATCACTCTAATTGAAACTCTCATTTTGAGGTGTTTAAGACCACCAAGATGACAAGAAATTGGCCTGAGACCTGCCTTTCAGTTCTAAATTCTCATTGGCAATATCTTCCCTTTTTGCTGCTGCAGCTGCTGCTAAGTTGCTTCAGTCGTGTCCGACTCTGTGCGACTGCAGAGATGGCAGCCCACCAGGCTCCCCCGTCCCTGGGATTCTCCAGGCAAGAACACTGGAGTGGGTTGCGATTTCCTTCTCCGATGCATGAAAGTGAAAAGTGAAAGTGAAGTCGCTCAGTCGTGTCCGACTCTTAGCAACCCCATGGACTGCAGGCTACCAGGCTCCTCCGTCCATGGGATTTTCCAGGCAAGAGTACTGGAGTGGGTTGCCATTGCCTTCTCCATCCCTTTTTGCTCGTATATTTAATTCCTTTGGAGTCTGCTGGAGTGGGGTGGGGAGAGAAATTTTTATGAAAAGTAGATATCCAGATACCTATATCACCAAGTAATCAGAAACAGAATGAAAATTACCTTTCTGATGAAAGAGGCTGGCATTTTATTTCCTGGCATTTTTACATAATGAGTAAGCTATTTCCAAATGTCTTTGCTTTAGAAAATGTTGGGGAAAGGAAAGAAATATAACGGCTGGCCCAAATGTCAGAGAGCTGGACTTTATCCCCCAAACATCTTTTATTTACTCATTGCCTTGCTTGTCACCAATGGACTTCGTTTGTTTTTATTTTTTGGCTGTGCTGGGTCAGAGTTGCTGCACAAGGGCTTTCTCTAGCTGTGGGGAGAGGGGACTACTCTCTAGTTGCAGTGCACGGGCTTCTCATTGCAGTGGCTTCTCTTTTTGTGGTTCAAGGGCTCCAGAGTTCAGGCTCAGTAGTTGTGACCCACAGGCTTAGTTGCCCAGCGACATGTGGAATCCTCCTGGACGAGGGATCCAACCTGTGTCCCCTGCATTGAAAGGCAAAGTCTTAGCCACTGGACCACCAGGGAAGTCCCACCAATGAATAGACTTTAAATGCCAGAGCTAATTTTTAGTCTGGCCCCTAGTGCATGCATGCTAAGTGGCTTCAATAGTGTCCGACTCTGTGACTCTGGACGGCAGCCTACCAGGCTCCACACTATTGTAAAGTAATTATCCTCAAATTAAAATAAATGAATAAAATTAAAAAAAAAAAAAAAGAAAAGAAACATACTATATATATACATTGGGGAGAAAAAAAATAATATACTGGAATGGGTTGCCACGCCCTCCTCCAGGGAGTTTTTCCCAACCCAGGGATCAAACCTGTGTCTCCTATGTCTACCTGTGTTGGCAGGCGGGTTCTTTACCACTAGTGCCAGCTGGGAACCCCCCTGGCCCCTAGTTTAGTGACATAGATTTCAACTGCCTCCCATGTGAAAACAGAACACTGATTCACACTGTGTTCATTTTCTATGCCTGCCCTAACAAAGTACCAGACATTGGGTGGCTTAAAACAATAGAAATGTATTGTCTAACAGTTCTGGAGGCTGGAAGTCCAAAAATCAAGGTGCTGGCAGAGCCACATGCCTTCTGCAACCTCTAGAGAAGAGCTTTCATGCCTCTTCCTAGCTTCAGGTAGAGGCCATCAATCCTTGGTGTTGCTTGGTTTACAAGCGCCCTCAGTCTCTGGTATTACACGATGTTCTCCTCTGTGTCTGCCCCAATTCCCCTCTTCTTATTAAGGGACATTGGCCCTACGGAATTAAGGGTCCCCCCTACCCCATCATGACCTCATTTTAGTTAATATTTATCTACAGCAACCCTATTTCCAAATAAGGTCACATTCTTTTTTAAATGAATTATTTCTGGCTGCGCTGGGTCACTGTTGCTGCTCACAGGCTTTCTCTAGTTGCAGTGAGCGGGGGCTACTCTCCAGCTGAGGTGCACCAATTTTCACTGCAGTGGCTTCTCTTCTTGTGGAGTGCAGGCTCTAGAGCGCTGGCTCAGTAGGTGTGGTACATGGTCTTAGTTGCTCCACGGCACGTAGGATCTTCCCAGATTAGGAATTGAACCGGCATTCCCTGCACTGTCAGGTGGATTCTTCACCACTGAATCACAAGGGAAGTCCCTAAGGTCACATGCTGAAGTTCTAGGTGTTAAGATCAACATATTTTTTTCTGGAACTCAATTCGGCTTGTAAGACCTACCTTTCAGGTTGCTCCCTTCTGTCTTCCTCAATACATATCATGCATGTCTTATCTATCTCAGCCATAGCACTTGTTATTGTTGAAAATAAACTATTTTTGGTATATAGCACACATAGAGATGAAAACATACACAAGGCAAATGTACATGTTGAGGAATAATCACAAAATTAACACACATGTTGCCATCACTCAGTTAAAAAAGAGGACATTACCAGAGCCCTAGAACCCTCCTCATACCCGCTCTGAGTTACAGTCCTTCCTAACCAAAGGTAGTCACCATTCTCATTTCTAATAGGTTTGTTTTGCCTGGTTTTGAAGTTTATATGATTAGAATAATTCTGTGCCTATTCTTTTGTCTTTTGTGTCATTTATTTGCTAGTCCGTTTGTGAGTTGATGCAAATTATCAATGTATCAATCCCTTATTTTCTTTTCTGCTTTGTTGTCCATTGTATGACTATATTGTGTTTATTTATCCATGGCACCTTTTGTGATTATTTATGCATGGCACCATCAATAAATATTTAGCTTGTTTTCAGTTTGTGCTCTTACAAATAATGTCATTAAGGACTTTCTGACATACGTTGTTGATACATGTGAAGTACGCATCTATGTTTTGTATATCTTTAGGAGTAAGTAGCCAGATCTTAGGTTTTACACACATTTATTAGCTTGAATACATTGCTGTCAAACCAGTTTTCAGTGTGTGAACTGAATTTTCATTCCCTCCAAAGGTATACATTTGTCTATCCTTTGCCAACAACAGTAGCATACGAGTTTCAGTTGCTTTAGATTCTTTTGAAATACCAAGTGCGGGGTATTATCAGTCTATTAAATTATAACTATCTTGTGGGTATGTAATGATATTTTACACAGATACTGGTGTTCATTTAAATTGGTTCATTGACTAATGTTTTCATGCTTATTGGCCATTTTTGAATATCTACTTTGTTGATGTGCCTATTCTGACATTTTGCCCCTATATTTGCTACTGAATTGTCTACATTAAAAATATTACTCTGTAGCCTATGTTTATATATTCTGGATATATAATGTTCCAATGTATTGCTGATATTTTCTCCCAAACTGTAGTTTGAATTTTGTTTGTATTAATGACATCTTTTTTTTTTTTTTTTTTTTCCTGTGCTGGGTCTATGTTGCTGCACATGGGTTCTCTCTAGCTGTGGCTAGCAGAAGCTACTCTCTAGTTGGGGTGCATGGACTTTTCATTTCAGTGGTTTCTCTTGTTGTGTAGCACGGGCGTTAGGGCATGTGGGCTTCAGTAGTTGTGGCACACAGGCTGTAGAGGGAAGGCTCAGGAGTTGTGGCACATGGGCTTAGTTGCCCCATGGCACGTGGAATCTTCCCAGAGCAGGGATCAAACCCAAGTCCTCTGGATTGATAGGCAGATTCTTGATGACTGGACGACAAGGGAAGTCCAATATCTTTGATATACATATTTTGTTCAATTTATTTCTAGGTATTTGATGATTGTTGTGCTATTTCAAATGAGATGATTCTCAGGATTTGGTTTTTTTCTCTTTTTTTAAAATTGTCGTTGATTTATAAAAAAATTCTCTTCCTTATAGTTTGTTGTTAGTGTATAGAAATGCAACTGATTTCTGTATGTTAATCCTATATCCTGCAACTTTGCTGAATTTATTTATTGTATTTAATAGCTTTTTGGAGGCATCTTGAGGATTTTCATGTATTGTATCATGTCATCTGTAACCAGTGATGACTTTACTTTTTCCTTTCCAATTTTGATGTCACTAATTTGTTTTCCTTTTTTGGTTGCTATGGCTAGGACTTCCAATACCATGTTGAATAAAGGTGATGAGAGTGGACATTCTTGTTTTGCTCCTGATCTTAGAGGAAATGGTTTCAGCTTTTAATGGTTGAATATGGTATTAGCTGTGGGCTTGTCATATATAGTCTTTATTGTTGAGGTAGGTTCCCTAGAGATTTTATAATAAATGGACATTGAAATTTGTCAAAGGTTTTTTCTATTGAGATGATCACATGATTTTTATTCTTCCATTCATTCATGTGGTATATCACATTTGATTGATTTGCAAATATTCAGCCATCGTTGTATCCCTGGGATAAATCCCAGTTGACCATGGTGAATAACCCCTTCAGTGTGCTGGTGAATTTTTTTCTAATATTTTGTTGAGGATTTCTTTGTGCACCTTTGTTCATCAGTGATATTGGCCTGAAATTTTTCTTTTGTGGAGTCCTTGTCTGGTTTTGGTATCCAGGTGATGCTGTCTTTATGGTGTTACTATCAGTTTCCCCCTCTATGTTTATTAATATTTGCTGTATGTATTTACATGTTCATAGGTTGGGTGTATTTATGTTTACAGTTATTATATATTCTGGCTGGCTTGATCCCTTTAGCATAATGTAATGTCCTTTTTTGTCTCTTGTTACAGTCTCCCTTTGAGAATCTATTTTGTCTGATGTAAGTGTTGCTACCCCAGCTTTTTTTCTGTTTCCATTTGCATGGATACTTTTTTCCATCCCCCCACTTTCAGTTTTTCTCTACATCTCAAGTGAGTTTCTTATATGGGTGTTGTTTTTTTATTCATTTACTCCATGCATTTTGATTGGAGCTTTTGATCAATTTACATTTAGAGTAACCATTGATATGTATGTACTTATTACCATTTTGTTAATTGTTTTCTGGTTGTTTTATAGTTTTTTTGTTTCTTTTTTCTTCTTTTGTTCTTTTCTTTTGTGATCTGATGACCATCTTTAGTTTTATGTTTGGGTTCCTCTTTCTTTTTTTGTATGTGTATATATATACATATATATATTTGGTTTGTGGTTACCATGAGGTTTATAACAAGAATTTTTTTAAGTTGATGATCTCTTAAATTCAAATTCATTTTTTAAAAAACCTGCAAGCTCACTTTCCCTCTCATGTTTAATGTTTTTGACTTCATATTTTGCATCTTTTAATTCTGTGTATCTCTTAGCTATTTATTGTGGAGGTAGATGATTTACTACTTTTATCTTTTAATTTTTATTTTAACCTTTAAGCTTTAAAAGTGGCTAATCTATTACCTTAACCAATGTTTTTACCAATGAAATTTTCCTTTTTGTAATGTTCATATTTCTAGCTGTGGTCTTTTCTTGTCCACTTAGAGAAGTCCCTTTAACATTTCTTGTAAAGTCAATTTAGTGGTGCTTTTGCTTGTCTGTAAAACTCTTTCCATCTGATTGATAGCCTTGGTGGTTATTCTTGGTTGTAGGTTTTCCCCTTTTATCACTATGATTATATCATGTGAATCTCTTCTGACCTGCCAAGTTTCTACTGGAACTGTCCACTGACAGTCAGTTGATAGTCTTATGAAAGTTCCCTTTTATGCAACTAGTTGCTTTTCCCTTACTGCTTTTAAGGGTAAGTGTTACCATTTCAATTACAATGTGTCTTGGTGCATTCCCTTCTGGGTTAGTTTTGTTTGGCATTGTACTTCCTGGATCTGGACAAAGAAGTATTTCCAGCAACTCGAAAAGCTAGAGTCCAGGCTATGAAACGGAAAGGAATCTCTCATGATTCAGAAAGATGGAAACAAGTAAAGAAACTTCTGATATCTTACTGGTACTTACTTGGTGCTTCTGCAGAGCTAGAGATTCTTAGCATCCTGACAGAAGTAGGGCTGTGCTGGGTCTTCATTGTGGCACCAGGCTTAGATGCCCTGGGGCATGTGGGATCTTTGTTCACTAACCAGAGGTCGAACCTGAGTCCCTAATGTTGGAAAGCAGACTATTTACTCCTCGACTGCCGGGAGCCGGCGAGAGACATTCCACTCGTGACAAAGGTCATGAGGAAGGAGGCTCGGCATACGCAAAGGCGGGATCGAGCCTCGGGAGTGCCCCCGGATATTCTCGAGCATCTACCCTCAAAAACCAGAGTCTGCCTACTTTATTGCTTTGTGCTCTCACCTCTGACTTTACTGGGGGCTGTCCCCCACCACCATCTCGCTCTCTCTGTCAAAGAGCTAACTTACAGCTCCAATTAATAAAGTTCCTGGGCAATTAGGAGTGTTTAAATCCAAACCCCTCAGATGGCTCTCTAACTCGCCTGACAAGTTTACCCGGACACCTACAGCTATGCATATGATTGTTTACAGTCTCCCAGCCTCAAGAGGCACAGGAAGCTTAAGATATTCAAATAGCTTAGAGCCTCTCAGAGAGTTAGAAACTGTCAGAATAAAACTAGTAAAAGATTTCATTGATGAGCCAATGCTTGCTGCCAAGTTTTCACATCCCCTGTATTGTATCCTTGAATGTGTATTAATTAATATAGTTGGTATGTAGAAAAAATAAGTAGTGGCCTTGGTGTTAGTAACACCAGGTAATAAATTCTTTCCTTTGTAAACCCATTACACATCCGCCCTATAGGAATGTAATCTTATCTTCGGAAGATGGCGCCAAACCTTAAAATAATTACTCTTAGAGAAAATAAGTCTTTGTTGATAAGTCCTTGTCAAGAGTCATAAAATGTTAATAGGCCTTCTGGCCAGAAGATGATGTAAATCACCTAAACCATTTATATACGATAAATTTGCAGGAAAGAAACCCTGGTTTTTGATAAGCATCAAAGACTGCTGACTTTGCATCCCCTATTATCCTCTATGTGTAACTTAGGGTATAAAAGCCCCTGTTGAAAATAAAGCTACAGGTCTTGCTCACCAACTCTTGGTCTCCCCATGTCATTCTTCCCCTCAACCTCCAGCTGAGTATCCATCTGGAGCGCGGATATCCTCTGCGACCATTTATTTGCCTGGGCTTCTAAGACCCACTCGAGAAGGTGTCTAAGGTGGGGCACCTTCCGCTATTTGAGAGGACGCCTGCAGCCTCCGTGGTCAGAGCTAACCTGGTGTCATGGGTTATATTGATTTTGCGCGTAAACCAAGCTACTCAGCTTCTTTTCTCCACTGAATTTTCCTACTGAGCTATCCTCATTCTATTATTCTTTATATCTCTGAATAAATAAATAAATAGGTCGCCTACTTCGTCTCCCCTTTGAATACCCTGGATCAGCCGGGGCTGGACCTTGGCACCCAAGTAACTCTTTTAGCATTTCTTGTAGTGCCTCTTTTGGAGGTGAAATTGCTTCACTTCCATCTATCTGAAAATGTCTTTATTTCACCTGTGTTTTTGCAGGATATATTTTGCCATATGTAGAATGGTAGGTTGTCTTTTTTTTTTTTCCTTCAAGTGCTTAAACGTTGTCTTCTCATTGTCTCTGGCCCACCTTGTTTCTAATAAGAAGCAGCAATAATTCTTATTGTTGTTTCCTTGTATGTAACTTCCCTGGTGGCTCAGACAGTAAAGAATCTGCCTGCAGTGCGGGAGACCCGAGTTGAATCCCTTAGTCAGGAAGGTCCCCTGGAGAAGAGAAAGGCAATCTACTCCAGTATTCTTCCCTGGAGAATTCCATAGACAGAGGCTATATATAGGCCATGGGGCTGCAAAGAGTCAGTTGCTTTTAAGATTTCCTCTTTATCTTGGTTTTCAGCAGTTTGAGTCTGATGTGCCTAGGTGTGCTGTGTTCTGTGTATGTGTGTGTGTGTGGCCACACACACGTGCTTCTCTTGCTCAGAGTTTGCTAATCGAAATCTTTCAAAGGTTTTGGAAAGTTCTCAGCCATTATCTCTTCCACAATTTCTTCTGTGCCATTCCCTCTCATACTCTAATGATTATATCTATGTGTCCTGTAGATCTCAGATATTTTATTGTATTTTCTGTTGTTTTTATTCTTGCATTTCAGTTGATATAATTTCTATTGCCTTTAAGTGTATATATCTTTTTCTTCCTCTGTGTCCAGGCTGCTTCTAATCCAATCAAATAAATTCTGCACTTATGATATGTTTTTCATTTCTAGCACTTCCATGTGATCTGTTTTTATCATTTCCATCTCCCTGCTGACATTTCCCATATGTTTGCGAATGTCCAAACTTTTCCACTTCTCCAGCTTTTCCACTAGGTCCTTTAACACATTTTCATAGTTATTTTTAAGTCCCCGTCTCATAATTCCTATATCTGGTACATTTCCCAGTCCGATTCCTTCCTCCCATGATCATGATTTCCATCACCTTGGTTCTTCGTTTGTCTCATAGTTTGCCTTGTACATTGGACATAGTGTATAAAAGAATAGTCGAGGCTGAAGTAAATAATATTTCCCCCAGAAAATTGCTCAGCCCTACTTCTGTCAGGATGCTAAGAATCTCTAGCTCTGCAGAAGCACCAAGTAAGTACCAGTAAGATATCAGAAGTTTCTTTACTTGTTTCCATCTTTCTGAATCATGAGAGATTCCTTTCCGTTTCATAGCCTGGACTCTAGCTTTTCGAGTTGCTGGAAATACTTCTTTGTCCATCAGTTCCATCCCTACCTTTTTGTACCTAAGAAGATCTCTCTATGTTCTACTATCCTGGAGTGGGTTTCAGTCTGGCAGTCACTGCTTTGCACTCAGAACAAGCCCAAGTGCTGCAGAAAGATTTGTCTCCTCCTGTTTCTGCATTGCCTCTTCCCTGCAGTGGGCCATTGTCTCAACTTGGAAAAGGTCTGAGCACCTTATACAGGATCTTGGGAAGCTGTTCTGCTCTCCTCCCAGCCTTCGGCATCCTATCTGTGTGCCCTTGATGAAGGCCTGTGGGAGACAGTTGGCAGCTAGGTGCATACATTTTCTGTGGTTGGGGTTCCATGGGATTCTAATGCATCTTGCAGCTCACATGTGGTCTTTATAAATTCATTAAAATATGGCTGGTTTCTCCTTATTATCTACTAGCATGCATTCTTTCCTCTTTCAGGTGCTCTGCTAGAATAACAATAGGTCTCTACTCTTAAGGTCTCTACTCTTAAAGGAAGGCTTCTTCACGTTCTAGATTGTCACCTAGTTAGATTTAACTCTATTCCAAGATCTCTGGTGGGCTTAAAATACTATGGTTTTGTAGCTTCTCTGACTTGTTGTTATTGTTAGGGTAGTAGCGACTGCCCTTGTTACTTGAACTTAGAAGGCCTTGAATTTTAATGGCCTCTAATGAATAGGAGACAAAGTCTGGATCCAAAGAAGGATGGGAAGTAAAATCCAAGATTCTAGCATAAGCCAGAACTCTAGGAAGGGTTGATGTAGAAAATGATGTTTCCAAAGGAGGTTTGTGTGTTTGGCCTTTGCTCTAGGATAAGCAGGGAAAGAAAGGAAGAAAGAAAGAAACGGGGAAAAGAAGAAAGAAAGAAGAGAAGGAAGGAAGAAAGGAGGAAAGAGAGGAAGGAGGAAAGAAGGGAGGAAGGAAAGAAAGAATGAATGAAATAAAGAGGGATTTCCCTGGTGGTTCAGTGGTTAAGACTGTGCTTCCAATGCAAGGGACATGGGTTTGATACCTGGTTGGGAAATTAAGATCTCATATGCTATGTGGTGTGGCCAAAAATTAAAATAAAATGAAAGAAAGAAAGAAAAGATCGTCTTTGAGAATTTTGAACCATAAGCCCACACTCATGCTGATTTGGAGACATGACTCATGCTACCTACACAGTCTTGCAGTACTTGGGTGCAATCTCAAAAACAACAGAATGACCTCTGTTCATTTATAAGGCAAACAATTCAATATCACAGTAATCTAAGTCTATGTCCCAACCACTAATGCCAAAGAAGCTGAAGTTGAATGCCTCTACAAAGACCTGCAAGACATTCTAGAACTAACACCCCAAAAAGATGTCCTTTTCATCATAGGGAACTGGAATGCAAAAGTAGGAAGTCAAGAGATACCTGGAATAACAGGCAAGTTTAGCCTTGCAGTACAAAACGAAGCAGGGCAAAGGCTAACAGAGTTTTGCTAAGAGAACACACTGGTCATAGCAAATACTCTCTTCCAACAGCACAAGAGACGACTCTACACAGGGACATCACCAGATGGTCAATACTAAAATCAGATTGATTATATTCTTTGCAGCCGAAGATGGAAAAGCTCTATACAGTCAGCAAAAACAAGACCAGGAGCTGACTGTGGCTCCGATCATGAACTCCTTATTGCCTAATTCAGACTTAAATTGAAGAAAGTAGGGAAGACCACTTGACCATTCAGGTATGACCTAAATCAAATCCCTTACAAATTATACAGTGGAAGTGACAAATAGATTCAAGGGATTAGATCTGATAGACAGAGTGCCTGAAGAACTATGGATGGAAGTTTGTGACATTGTACAGGAGGTGGTGATTAAATCCATTCCCAAGAAGAAAAAATGTGAAAAAGGCAAAATGGTTGTCTTAGGAGGCTTTACAAATAGCTGAGAAAAGAACAGAAGTGAAAGGCAAAGGAGAAAAGGAAAGATATGCCCATTTGAATGCAGAGTTTCAAAGACTAGCAAGGAGAGATAGGAAAGCCTTCCTCAGTGATCAATGCAAAGAAATAGAGGAAAATGATAGAATGGGAAAGACTAGAGAACTCTTCAAGAAAATCAGAGATACCAAGGGAACATTTCATGCAAAGATGGGCACAATGAAGGACAGAAATGGTATGGACCTAACAGAAGTAGACAATACTAAGACGAGGTGGCAAGAATAAACAGAAGAACTCTACCAAAAAAATCTTAACGACCCAGATAACCACGATGGTGTGATCACTCACCTAGAGCCAGACATCCTGGACTGTGAAGTGAGGTTGGACTTAGGAAGCATCACTATGAACAAAGCTAGTGGAGGTGATGGAATTCTAGCTGAACTATTTCAAATCCTAAAAGATGATGCTGTGAAAGTGCTGCACTCAATATGCCAGCAAATTTGGAAAACTCAGCAGTGGCCACAAGACTGGAAAAGGTCAGTTTTCATTCCAATCCCAAAGAAAGGCAATGTCAAAGAATGTTAAAACTGCCACACAATTGCACTCATCTCACATGCTAGCAAAGTACTGCTCAAAATTTCCCAAGCTAGACTTCAACAATACATGAACTGAGAACTTCCAGATGTTCAAACTGGATTTAGAAAAGGCAGAGGAACCAGAGATCAAATTGCCAACATCCATTGGATCATGGAAAAAGGAAGAGAGTTCCAGAAAAACATCTATTTCTGCTTCTTGACCATGCTAAAGCCTTTTGACTGTGTGGATGACAACAAACTGGAAAATTCTTAAAGAGATTACCTGCCTCCTGAGAAATCTGTATGCAGGTCAAGAAGCAACAGTTAGAAGCGAATATGGCACAATACACTGGTTCCAATTTGGGAAAGGAGTACGTCAAGGCTGTATATTGTCACCCTGCTTATTTAACATATATGCAGAGTACATCACGAGAAATGCCAGACTGGATGAAGCATAAGCTGAAATCAAGATTGCCGGGAGAAATATCAATAACCTCAGATGTGCAGTTGACACCACCCTAATGGCAGAAAGTGAAGAGGAACTAAAGATCCTCTTGATGAAAGTGAAAGAGGAGAGTAAAAAAGTTGGCTTGAAACTCAACATTCAAAAAGCAAAGATCATGGCATCTGATCCCATCACTTCATGGCAAATAGATGGGGAAACAGTGGAACAGTGAGATACTTTATTTTCTTGGGCTCCAAAATCACTGCAGATGGTGACTGCAGCCATGAAATTAAAAACCGCTTGCTGCTTAGAAGAAAAGCTATGACAAACCTAGACAGCATACTAAAGAGCAGACATTCCTTTGCCGACAAAGGTTTGTCTAGTCAAAGCTATGGTTTTTCCAGTAGTCATGTATGGATGTGAGAGTTGGACTATAAAGAAAGCTGAGCGCTGAAGAATTGATGCTTTTGAACTGTGGTGTTGGAGAAGACTCTTGAGAGTCCCTTGGACTGCAAGGATATCAAACCAGTCCATCCTAAAGGAAATTAGTCCTGAATATTCATTGGAAGGACTGATGCTGAAGCTGAAACTCCAATACTTTGGCCACCTGATGTGAACAACTGACTCATTTAAAAGACCCTGAGGCTGGGAAAGATTGAAGGCAGGAGGAGAAGGGAATGACAGAGGATAAGATGGTTGGATGGCATCACCGACTCGATAGACATGAGTTTGAGCAAGCTCCAGAAGTTGGTGATGGACAGAGAAACCTGGCATGTTGCAGTCCATGGGGTTGTAAAGAGTTGGACATGACTGAGTGACTGAACTGAATTGAACTGATCTGCATAGTCTGAATGACATCAGACCCAGATTTCATTTTAAAGTAGCGATAAGCTGATATTACAGTAGACGCCTGACAGAAGCAAAGAAAATCTTCCCTGTGTAATTCATGTAAAACATTGATTTCAGCTCTTCCTGTGCCTAGTATTGTCATGACTCCTGGTCCTGAAGTACACAGCAGCTCCAAATCCCTTGATGCTGGACATCCTAACTGATGTTTTTGCCTTCATGCATCCACTGGGCCCTCTCATCTTTTTACTAAGGAACAGACTCAGGTGTGTCAGAGCAGGACAGAAAGTAAAGACGATCTGCCCACATGGTTCCTTAAGATTGAGGACATTCTGATGTAAGGTACCCTGCCAGTTTCACGGATGTCATTGACATTGACAAGAGTGGTGGGAATTTCCATTTGATCTGTGACCCAAATTGTTCATTATATTGGGCCTGAGGAGGCCACATATAAATTCTGTGAAACGAGGAGGATCTTTTTGAGTATCTTCTGAATTGATTTGCAGTTCAACCAAATCAATTTGCTATTTCATCAAGTATGTATGTTGACAGGGAGTGCTAATCTGGGACAAATTGATGACATCACCTGTACACACACGCACACACGACACAAAGAGAGAAAGAACCTGACTCAAATGACTTGTGTGTAAGAAGCCAACAGCAATAGTTTTATCAAAAAGCAATAACTTTCCCAACATATTCATCATTGGAGGAAAGAGCAAACCATGGACTTCCCTGTGCCTAAGAAAGAGTACTTGCCTCATCATGGCTGAAGACAGAGACTATTAGCCAAACAGAGCAATAGGTGAAATGATTTCCAGAGCAGAGAAGTGGAGAGCTCCTTGTGGCTAATTAAAGATGCATTAGCCTGGAGGAGAAAACAAAAATAAACCTTTATTTTCAGGGAATTTCCACCAAAGGGGCATGCAGTCACGATTTTTAAAAAATTACTAAGACACACGAAGAAACAAGCCCAAATAAACAAAAGGCACCAGGAAAAAAGTGTAAAAAACTGAAGTATCAGACTCCCAAGATTGATATTAGAATTACTAGACTACAAAACAAGAATATTTATCTATTTAAACTTAAGCTCCCTGAATGAAAATGAGAATCTTAAAATCACAGCGTTGAACAACAACAACAAAAAGCAAGTCCCAAATCAGTAAAATAGATAAATTAATGTTAATCTACTTATACCACAAATATCATAGAGCAATTTTAAAAAATGAATTAGAGATATGCATATAAAGATGGGGGAATCTCAGAAATGAAATGATGAGTGAGAAAAACTTTAAAAAATACATATGAGTTCTTTTATATAAGTTCCAAGACCTGGAAAAAATAAATAATTAAATATTCTATTATTTAGAGATACAGTATATATTATAAAACTATTTTTGAAAGTAGCTGGTAATTTATAATCCAGAATGTTGGTTTCATATAGATGGAAAGGAGAGGTAAAAGCTCAGAGAGGGGGCACAGTGGCTTAGAAGATTTTTGGGTTGTGTTTTATTTCTTATGGAGAAGGGAAAGGCTACCCACTCCAGTGTTCTGGCCTGGAGAAGTCTATGGACTGTATAGTCCATGGGGTCACAAAGAGTCGGACACGACTGAGCGACTTTCACTTCACTTCACTTATTTCTTAAGCCAGGAGGTTTAACATATTTGGTTTTATTAACATTATTTAAGTATATGAGTATAGTTTATTCATTATTTTGTATGAATGAATTTTTTTTAATTAAAAAAATATTTAAAAAAGATTTATTTGAATTTCTTGTGTACTAAATCACAACATTGTAAAGCAATTATAAGCCAATATAAAAAAAATACGTATCAGAACAACTGGAAAAAAAATTCTTGCTAGGAAGGACTGCATAGAAAAAAAACCATTCTGTTTCTGGCAAGACAAAATATCAAATAGGTCCATCTAGTGGTGAATTAGAGAATCTCAAAAATAAGGATATTCCAGCTGAAGAAATACACTGGAGATAAGGCTTTTACTCAAAAATATCATTCGAAAACCATGTACACAAGTAGAAAAAAAAATTATTAATTGAGTAAATAACTCTTTGATTTCAGATGCGTGGTAAAATTCTTTGGTTTGTCTCTAACTGGTTGAAAGATTAAAAATCAAGCTTAGGTAATTTGCAAGGCCCCAGCCTCCTTTAAGCTTCCTGAAGGAGGAAATGGCAACCCACTCCAATATTCTTGCCTGGAAAATCCCATGGAAAGAGGAGCCTGGTGGGCTCAGTCCACAGGGTCGCAGAGTCAGACACGACTGAACCGACGTAACACAGCACACCCAAGGCCTCCCCTTGTGGGCATCTTTCCCCCCTCACTTCAGGTGCTTTCCTCCCCAGGTCTCCGTCATTGCAGGTGGATTCTTTACCATCTGAGCCACCAGGGAAGCCCACTTATATGTATGAACACATCACTAAATAAAAATGAGCAAAGGACAGAAATATGCTCGCATTCAGAGACATAACTTTGCCAACAAAGGTTCGTCTAGTCAAGGCTATGGTTTTTCCTGTGGTCATGTATGGATGGGAGAGTTGGACTGTGAAAAAGGCTGAGCGCTGAAGAATTGATGCTTTTGAACTGTGGTGTTGGAGAAGACTCTTGAGAGTCCCTTGGACTGCAAGGAGATCCAACCAGTCCATTCTGAAGGAGATCAGCCCTGGGATTCCTTTGGGAGGAATGATGCTAAAGCTGAAACTCCAGTACTTTGGCCACCTCATGCGAAGAGTTGACTGATTGGAAAAGACTCTGATGCTGGGAGGGATTGGGGGCAGGAGGAGAAGGGGACGACAGAGGATGAGTTGGCTGGATGGCATCACTGACTCGATGGACGTGAGTCTGGGTGAACTCCGGGAGTTGGTGATGGACAGGGAGGCCTGGCGTGCTGCGATTCATGGGGTCGGAAAGAGTCAGACACGACTGAGCGACTGATCTGATCTGATCTGATATGTTGTTTTATATATATATATAGAATATCTGGGGAAGGACATGCAAGAAACTGACAAACCTTTAGGGAGGGGGACTCTGGGGAAATTAAGTGAGAAAGGAACTTAATTTGGTTGTTTACTGTCTGTTTATTGATACTGATTTGGTTTTGTTACAATGTGCTTGTGTGACTTCCTCATACCAATTTTAAAGAGAAAAGAGTGTGTGTTCTATATGTGGAGATGCTGTGTTGTGCTTAGTCGCTCAGTCGTGTCTGAGTCTTTGCTACCCTGTGGATTGTAGCCCACAAAGGCTCCTCTGTCTACGGGAATTCTCCAGACAAGAATGCTGAATGGGTCGCCATGCCCTCCCCTTCAAAGGATCTGCCTGACCCAGGGATCGAACCCAGGTCTCCGTCATTGCCGGTGGATTCTTTACCGTCTGAGCCACCAGGGAAGCCCTATGGAGATGTTACACACTGATAAATAACTTCCTGCAGATAAAGAGCATTGATGCTTTCTAATGAATGTTATGTGTTCGTGGTTATGCACCAATGCTGTGGTGTAAGGCAGCTTTAATTTCTCAGGGGAATGGGCTTACCTGGATGGAAGACAAATCTCTCCTGCCTGTCTTTGGACATATTGATTGCCCATAATATTTAGCTACAGCCTTTAGCTGTAAATGATTTATCTGACAACGGACATATTTTCCCAATTATGTTGAAAAAAATCAGTTTGTACTTTTTCTGGATGGATGTTCAAACCTCAGTACTCTATAAACTGCCTGAAATCTAACAGTGATCTCAGACTGGCACTTGACCTTTGCAAAGATCTACTTTGGACACTAATTGGGAGAAACACTGTAATTCATTTTGTATAGTAAACTCCCAAATGAACGTGCAGTCAAGTATCACTTCAGCCAAAGCACGAGTGTTTTCTGAGCAGATCTCTTCTAGTGGATGCAAGGCTTGTTTCCTCAGCACTCACTCTCCTTTCCCATTGTGTGGCAGCAGTGAGCTTTGAGGAACTGACCCGAGTTCCGTTGATGGGCTCTGGTTAGGAATCCAGGGGTTGCTTCAAGGACCTACCGTTGCATGAGGGGATGTAAATTGGCCCCCAGAGACTGAAAAGAAAGACTCCATTGGTTGGCTTAGGGAGAGGAAATTTCTGTCATCTGCTGGATGTAAATAAAGAAATCAGCGGGTCTTACTGTAACCAGCAGCTGTCTCACAACCCAGAGAGGGAACCAGACATAGAATGATACAGACCCTGTGCTTACAGAGTAAAGAGAAAGAACCTATATTCTTGATGACACAAGTGAGTCACTTAAACAGCCAACCCTGGAGCCTGCCCCATCTCTAGACTTGGTGTAAATGCCAACTGGTCAGTTTTTCATTCCTTGAATCAAATGGGGTGGGTTGGTTTCTCTATTACTTTCAATTGGAAGCATCGTAGTGTGTATTTCAGTAGAACAGTAAGAAAACCCCTCCATATAGAAATTACAGTATCTAGGCTAGATCTTGAATACCCTTCTCAGGATGAAATTCTTGAATATTTTGATTATAGAAGTGTAAAAGGACTACCCTGGTGGTCCAGTGGTTAAGAATCTGCCTTGCAAGGCAGTGGACATGGATTCGATTTCTGGTTTAGAAGGATCCCACATGCCAGGAGCAACTAAGCCCATGCACCACAACTACTGAGCCCATGTGCTGCAACTACTGAAGCCCGTATGCCTAGAGCCTGTGCTCCTCAACAAGAGAAGCCACTGCAATGAGAAGCCCGAGCACCTCAATAGAGAGCAGCCCCCACACTCTACAACTAGAGAAAAGACCACGCAGCAGCAAAGACCCAGCACAGCCAAAAATAAAAAAATAATTGAATCATTAAAAAAAACCCACTGAAGTTTGGTGTCTGTGTATCACCATTTATTGAGCAGACTTCACTTTCACTTGTCACTTTCATGCACTGGAGAAGGAAATGGCAACCCACTCCAGTGTTCTTGCCTGGAGAACCCCAGGGACGGAGGAGCCTGGTGGGCTGCCGTCTATGGGGTCACGCAGAGCCAGATATGACTGAAGTGACTTAGCAGCAGCAGCAGCAGCTATGAAGCAGACACTTTATTTCCGAATCTCATAATCATTCTGCAAGTTAAGTACTTTTCAGTTTCGAGAATCTGGGTTCAGATGCTCGCTGAGATGAAGTCACTTATTCAAGGCAGCATAGCCAGTGAGTGATGGAGCTGAGCCTTGACCTTCTCCCGGTACTGTGCCTGCCACACCCAGGGCCTGCCTGCTCAAACAGAAAAGCCTTTGCTATCACATTCTGTGATTTCTGCATCTTTACCTCAACTGCCCCGGGTACCACCACCAGGGCTGGGGGTCTCCAGATCTAAGGGCTTCCCATCCGAAGTCAGGCTAGTAGCTTATGATGTGGTCTGTCATGGAAAGCTCTGCTAGAGAAGAGACGAATGATCTAAATTCTCACTCTTATTTGTTTCATTTTAGAAATAGTGAGCAAACCAGGCAGTTGTTAGGGAAAGAAGCTGGGAGAATGTGAGACAAAGCTGGAGGGCATTTAATTATACTCTCAAGAACATGCGAACTAGGTAAGACAGAACTAGACTGCTAGGTCACCCAAGCCAGAAAGACTGAAGTGGATTCAACTCAGACAGAAAAAAAATCAAAATCTGAAGTAAAGGGAAATAGCTGTCAACCACACTAAATTCTGCAAACAGTGCCTGTATCTGCAAAATCATGCTCATTATGTCCTCTAGTCCATGATCTGCAGGCTCCTCCCTTAACTCCAGCCAAGCAAACAATTTGTGTGCATGGGTACACTGTGCTGGTGATCAGTATTGCCTTTCAGCTTCAAATTCAGCCTTTTGCCTGAACACGTAAGTACATGATGCTGTCCCCTTCTTGGAAAGCATTTTTGCTTGTCCAGCTTATTCCTTTGCACCCTAAAAAATGACACAAGAGAAAATTCCTCTGAGAAACTTCTAATGATCTTCTCCATTGAACTGTGTCCACATGAGCACAGCTCCAGGGAAACCCTCTTGGCTACATAACAGCTTTATATCAGGAGAAGTTAGTCTGAGTAATGATCAGATGTGAAGTGAGCAGAAAACCGAAGAGAAGATTAAGTAGCAGGTGTAACAAGGACTGACTCAGGAGTCAAACTAGTACCAACCCCTAAATATGCTAGAGGGAAATGCTCCCTCAAGAAAGGGAGGCATTAGCAGATGCAAGCTAGCCTGCACAGGATAGATAAACAACAAGGTCCTGCTGTAATGCACAGGGAACTATATTCAATAGCCTGTGATCTACAGTTACCAGGACATGGAAGCAACCTAGATGTCCATCGATAGTGGTGCGTACATACAATGGAATATTACTCAGCCCTAAAAAGGAATGGATTTGAGTCAGTTCTAGTGAGGTGGATGAACCTAGAGCCTGTTATACAGAGTGGAGTAAGTCAGAAAGAGAAAAACAAATATCATATATTTACACATATATATGGAATCTAGAAAAAATGGTACTAATGAACCTATTTGGAGGGGAGGAATAGAGACACAGACATAGAGAATGGACTTGTGGACACAGTAGGGGAAGCAGAAGGCGGGATGAATTAAGAAAGTAGCATTGACATGTATATATTACCATATGTAAAGCAGATAGCTAGTGGCAAGCTGCTATATAACACAGGGAGACACGAGTACCCCAATGTTCATCGCAGCACTGTTTATAATAGCCAGGACATGGAAGCAACCTAGATGTCCATCAGCAGATGAATGGATAAGCAAGCTGTGGTACATATACACAATGGAGTATTATTCAGCCATTAAAAAGAATACATTTGAATCAGTTCTAATGAGGTGGATGAAACTGGAGCCTATTATCCAGAGTGAAGTAAGCCAGAAAGAAAAACACCAATACAGTATACTAACGCATATATATGGAATTTAGAAAGATGGTAACAATAACCCTGTGTACGAGACAGCAAAAGAGACACTGATGTATAGAACAGTCTTATGGACTCTGTGGGAGAGGGAGAGGGTGGGAAGACTTGGGAGAATGGCATTGAAACATGTAAAATATCATGTATGAAATGAGCTGCCAGTCCAGGTTCGATGCATGATACTGGATGCTTGGGGCTGGTGCACTGGGACGACCCAGAGGGATGGAATGGGGAGGGAGGAGGGAGGAGGGTTCAGGATGGGGAACACATGTATACCTGTGGTGGATTCATTTTGATATTTGGCAAAACTAATACAGTTATGTAAAGTTTAAAAATAAAATAAAATTAAAAAAAAAAGAAAAAAAAAGATATTATATTCACTGTTTATGTAATTGTGTGGTATTTCCTCTAAAATTATAGTGAAAATATCTATAATTAAATAAACGCTCTCTCCAATTAAAAAAAAAAAAAAAACACAGGGAGAGCAGCCTGGCGCTCTGTGTTGACCTAGATGGGTGGCCTGGGGGAGGCGAGGGAGGTGCACCAGGGAGGGGAGATATATATATAATTATGGTTGATTCACATTGTTGTATGGCAGAAACCAACACAGCATTGTAGAGCAATTTTTTTTCCCAATTAAAAAAAAAATATGTATTTGAAATAAACAAAACAGCAGTGTTATTAAACTATTATTTTAAGTAAAAAAAAAAAATTCTGTGATAAACCATAATGGAAAAGAATATATAAAAATGAATGTATGTATATGTATAACTGAATCACTTTGCTGTACAACAGAAATTAATGCAACTTCGTAAATCAACTATAGTTCAATCAAAAAAATAAATTAAAAAAATAAAAACAGAGCCAGACAAGTGGATTAAAATTATTCACACAGGGACTTCCCTGGTGGTCGAGTGGCTAAGACTTCATCCTTCCAATGTAGAGGGCCTGGGTTCAATCCCTGGTCAGGAACTGGATCCCACATGCCGCAACTAAGACCTGGCACAGCTAAATAAATAAAATAAGCAAATACATGTTAAAAAAAATCCTTATAAAAAAAATTTCACATATCCTAATCCTACCTCCTGAGTTAGATATATTTATACATATATATTTATAACATTATTATATTTTCATTTTATTATGTTTTATTTCATATACATTATTTTACTTTATTCCATATATTATATTTTCATATATATGTATATATAATTGAAAGTTTGAAGCCGACAGACTTTTTATTCACTTGTAACTAAGGTAAAATGGATCTGATTCTAAATTAATGAGAATGATACACTATAATAGCAATTTGTATTACAAACTGTTCTTGAGGCAACCATCTGTACTACACAAATAAATTTGTCTCCGAAACTGCAAGGCAACACTTGCCCAGAGTCCTACAGAGAATCCAGATGCAAATTTTCCTGGCTCGCTGCCTTTGCTTTATCTATTTGGCCTACCAGTTTGTGAACAAATTTATATATAAAATTTTAAAAGCTGGCTCAGGCCCCGAGAGTGAGGTGGAACAATAACAACAGTGATTTGTATTTGTGTAAGTAGAACGTTTATCCTAAATGATCAGATCATTTCAAAACACCCTCCCATTCATTTATACCCATTTATCCAAAGCAGGGAAAGTATAAATAAATATTTTAATAGCATCATTTGGTAAGAAGTATGCCAGTGATCTACATTGGTTTGAACCAGACATGGGTGTTGTATGATTTGTATGTCCCTAGGGAATTATACTCTTGCCTGGAAAATCCTAAGGACAGAGGAGCCTGGTGGGCTGCAGTCCATGGGGTCGCTAAGAGTTGGACACGACTGAGCGACTTCCCTTTCACTTTTCACTTTCACACATTGGAGAAGGAAATGGCAAACTCCAGTGTTCTTGCCTGGAGAATCCCAGGGACGGGGGAGCCTGGTGGGCTGCTGTCTTTGGGGTCGCCTAGAGTCGGACACGACTGAAGCGACTTAGCAGCAGCAGCAGCAGCAGGGAATAGTACTTTAAATTCAGAAATGTTGTTTAATACTGACATTAGGGGATTTGGGAATGAGATCCCATTAAGTTGTATTTCTTCATCTACCATGCCTAAGATTTATGAAACACTGATCTCAGAACTAGAAATAAAATCGTAAGGCTCAAACTTTATAATTTAAGAAATTTACAGTTTAATTATTCTCCTGGTGACTCAGTTGGTTAAGAATATGCCTACAATGCAGGAGACTCAGGTTCAATCCCCTGGGGAAGGAAATGACAACCCACTCCAGTATTCTTGCCTGGGAAATACAATGAACAGAGGAGCCTGGAGGGCTACACTTCATGTGGTCACAAGAGTCAGAGTGGACTTGGAGATTAAACCACCACCACCACCACCCAGGTTTATTGAGATATAACTGACACATAACATTGTGTAAGTTTAAGGTATACAATGTCATGATTTGATGCACATATATATTGCAAAATGTTAACCACAATAAGGTTAAGTACTCTTGTCTGAAAAGTCCCATGGATGGAGGAGCCTGGTAAGCTGCAGTCCATGGGGTCGCTAAGAGTCGGACACGATTAAGCGACTTCACTTTCACTTTTCACTTTCATGCATTGGAGAAAGAAATGGCAACCCACTCCAGTGTTTGCCTGGAGAATCCCAGGGACAGGGGAGCCTGGTGGGCTGCTGTCTATGGGGTCACACAGAGTCGGACACGACTGATTCGACTTAGCAGCAGCAGCACATCCTTCACCTCACACAATTACCACTGCTGTTTTTGTGAAAACATTTAATATCTAACCTTATCACTTCTCCCTTTCAAGTATACAATACACTGTTGTTAACTCTAGTCACCACACTGTTTATTAAATCTCTCAAACTTATTTCTCTTATGAAGTTTGTACTCAAATTTCTGAATTTGAAGTTAGTACTCTTTGACCAACATCTCTTTCCCCATCCCCAACCCCTGAAAATAGTTCTATCCTTTGTGTCTATGAGTTCAGCTTTTTTAGAGTTAACTATTAATATAAGTGAGATCATATAGCATTTGACTTCCTCTATTTTATTTATCATAATGCCCCCAAAGTCCATTTATGTTGTCAAGAATGGCAAGCATTCCTTCTTTTTAAAGGCTGAATAAACATTCTGTGTGTGTATCTATTGTTGTTGTTGTTCAGTCGTTAAGTCGTGTCTGACTCTTTGGGACCCTGTGGACTGGTTGTCCTGGCCTCCATTCCCTCCTGAAGTTTGCTTAAATTCCTATCCATTGAGTCAGTGATGCCATCCAACCATCTCATCTTTTGTCAAATATTGATTCCATTTTCACTTGTTAGAGAACATTTTTTTTCTTGCTTCTCCCCCGCCCTTATAAAAAATATCAAGTCCCTATTTTATTTATTTAGCTGTGCTGGGCCTTACTCGTGGCACGTGGGATCTTCAGTCTTTGATGTGGTGTGTGAAATCTTTAGTTGTGGTGTGCAATCTCTTATTTGCAGAATGTGGGATCTAGTTCCCTGACCAGGGATTAACCCCAGGCCCCGTGTGTTCGGAGCGTGGAGTCTTAGCCACTGGACCACCAGGGCATGCCCCCGCTTTACAGGGCGTCGTTAATTTCTGCTACACAGCGAAGTGAATCAGCTATACTATGCATATACCCCTTCTTTTTTGGATTTCCTTCCCATTCAGTCACCACAGAGCACTGAGTTGAGTTCCCTGTGCTATACAGTACCTTCTCTTTAGTTATCTATTTTACCCATAGAATCAGTGGTGTACATGCATCAATCCCAATCACCCAATTCTTCCCACCCCCACCCCCATGGTTTTTTATGAAGTTATATCTAAGAACTCCAGCAGGAGTAAGCATGGGTGGGGATTTCTGTCCCAGACTCCCTCTGACTGAGGGATTGCCCTCCCCGCCATGGTCTGCCCATCCCCCACATTCCACCCACACTGCGGGAAACAGACCACCAGCTCTTGGATTTGACAAGTATATCTTTCTAATAGGAGAGGCCCAACTCTTCCTCAGCTTCAGTGCTAAAAGCTCCTGGCTTGGGACTTTTCATGCAGATTGGGTAGAGACTCCTGAAAAGATGAGGCATAGCCAACAGCAGGCAGTAAGAGGATAGGAGCACGTCCACAGTGCGATGAGCATTGTGTCCAAACATGGAGAGAGGGACACAGAGAGGATGGTAGACCAAGCACGGTTTATTTGTCAAGTATGTTAGCATTTGGGGAATCTGGGAAGAGGCATAAGATTTATCTCCTAAGGCATCAGAGAATTTTTTGAACTATTTTTAAACCTTTTTGTAAGTCTGAAATTATTCCAAAACAAATGTTTAGCAGATTTTGTGATATGTGGTTTGTTTTTTTTCCACCAGAATAAAAATGTAAAATAAAATGTTTTGAAAGTGGCATCTGAAGCCTGTAAGCTTCGGTTTCCTTGGGGCACGTCACTCCCACTGCCTGCACTTGACTTTGCACACGGACGTTGATGAGCCAGCCTCCCACAGGTCTTTCAGACTGGGGAGGATATTGAGCACAGGGTCTAGGGATTTGATGTTATTTTAAGTCATCAAGCAGGTCATTGGAGGTTTTGAACAGTTCAGCAATATTATTTTGAAAAAGAACTCTATGCGGAGGACAATTTGGAAGGAGAATGACTCTAGGGAGATTTAACTAAGGACCATGGAAAGGAGAAACATGAGCTAAATTTTAATGGAAGGATCGACAAATTTGGCTACTGCTGGTGATACCATTAATGGAAACAGAAGAGACACTGGATGTGTTTGGAGATGTGTAAACATAGAGAGCTACTCAGTGTTATAAACAGTGCCAGAGAGAAAGTAGAATCATTTTATGGAAAAAGGCATGAATAAAATCATAAATTTTATGAGTAACTATGTAAGGGAGGATTTCTAAACATGACATCAGAGAAACCTCGGACAACCAAATTTTAAATTGTGTAGATTTTTAAAACCTTCTCACACAAATTAAAAAGTGAATAACCTGAGAATAAACTTTGCAATGTACATGTATATTTATATTTAAGATAAATCCTCAATATCTTATAAATCCATAGTAAAAGACAAACTCCCAATTATAAAATTAATTGATAGCCAATTCACGGAGAAAACATACCTATGGCTGAAAGGAGGAAGGAAGTTCAGCCTCATTAATACTCAGAAAAATTAAATTAGAAGAATTTGTGTTCCACCCATGAAATTGCAAAAATTCAAAAATGATGTAAGGGGCTTCCCTGGTGGCTCAGTGGTACAGAATCTGCCTGCCAATGCAGGAGACCAAGTTTGACCCCTAACCCAGGAAGATTCCACATGCTGCAACCAGGCCCGTGCACCACAACGATTGAGCCTGTGCTCCAGACCCTGGGAGCCGCAACCACTGAGCCCATGTGCTGCAATTACTGGAGCCCATGTGCTGCAATTACTGAAGCCCATGCACCCGAGGACCCGTGCTCTGCAACAAGAGGAACCCATGCACCACAACCAAGGAGTACCCCTACTCTGCAACTGGATAAAAGCCCGCTCAGCAATGAAGACCCAGCACAGACGAAAATAAAATAGAATTAAATAAAATTACTTTAAAAAATGATAGTAAGCCAGGGAGTTTGAGAAGTAATGTGAAGAAACAGACGGTCACATACATGATTGGTGGGAGCAGAAATCTTTTTGGAGGAAATGTACATATCCATTATCCAGCACCTTCCTTTGTAGGAATCAATCCAGAGTATGTAATCTTGAGTATACAGTAATTTATCTACAAGAATATTCATTAAAGTGTTGAAAATAATATAATTTAAAGCCACCTACATGTACAAATTAGGAGATTGCTTAAATAAATGGTGGTAATAAAATGCTCAGTAGCCATTACAAATATTATTTTGGATGTATGTCATAAGGACAAAGAGCTATTCAGTAAGAAAAAAACCCCAAATTCATGTATATTGTAATTATATTAAAATTTTTAATATCATTGAGGTATATGTATATTGTAATCTTATTAAAAATTGAAAGATAAAACTCTGGAAATACACATATCAAAAAATTACTAGAATTGTTTGTAAAGGTCAGGTATGGATATTATATCTTTCCTTCTTGTTTTCTTACTGTATTTTCTAATGTTGTGCAAACGGTTTTTTCAAGTCACCTGTTGAAAGTGTACAGTCCAGTAGTTTTCAACATATTCACAGAGCTGTGCAGTCCTCACCACAATTGAGAACATTTTCATCACTTCAAGTTCAAACCCATTGGCAATCACTCTGCATTTCCCCTCAGCCTCACCAACCATTACTCTACTTTTTGTCTCTGTAGATTTGATTATTCTGGACATTTCCTATTAAAGGAATTATATAGTATGTAGCCTTTTGTGACTTATCATGTTTTCAGGGTTTGTTCATGTTGTAGCATGCTTAAGTACTTCATTCCTTTCAAATACTGAATAATATTTCATTGTAGGGATATATCATATTTTATTTTTTTATTCATCAGTGGAAGGACATTTGGATTGTTTCCATTTTTTTTTTGGCTATTATGAATAACACTGCTGTAAACATTAGTGAACAAAGTTTTGTGTGGACATGTGCTTCCAATACTTTTGGATGTATACTTAGGAGCAGAATTGCTGGGTCGTATGTTAGTTCTGTGTTTAACATTTTGAGGAACTGCCAGAATGTTTTCCAAAGGTGCTACACCATTTTACATTCCCACAGTAGTGTATGAGTTTTCCAATTTTTCATTTAATATAAATTTATTTTAATTGGAGGCTAATTACTTTACAATATTGTATTGGTTTTGCCATACATCAACATGAATCCACCATGGGTGTACACCTGGCATCGCCGACTTGATGGACATGAGTTTGAGCAAGCTCTGGGAGTTGGTGATGGACAGGGAACCCTGGTGTGCTGCAGTCTATGGGGTTGCAAAGAGTCGGACATGACTGAGAGACTAAAGTGAACTTATATTAAGCTTTGAACTTGGAGAATGTAAGCCATCCAACTTTGTTATTTTTTTGTCGGATCGTTTTGGCAGTCTAGGTCCCTTGCATATTCTTATGTATCAATACTTTAGGATCAACTTCTCAATTTCTTGGGGGGAAAGGGCAGCTGGAATTTTGAAAAGGATTGCATTTTGATTCCGTGGATCAATTTGGAAAATCCTTCCACCTGTAGTGGATTTAATGGTGGTCCCAAAAGGATATATTACGTCCTAAACTCTGGAACCTGTGAATGTGAATTTTTTCTGGAAGTTGACTCTTTATAGATGTAATTGTTTCAAAATAAGATCATCCTGGATTTACAGTAAGCCCTAAATCCAATGACAGTTGTTCTTATAAGATAAAGGTAGAGGGAGATTTTAAGACTTAGACACACAGAGGAGAAGTCCATATAAAGATGGAGGCAGAGATGGGAATCATGAAACCCAAATCAACAGGTGCCTGCAGCCACCAGAAGCTGGAACAGGCAAGGAAAGATTCTGAGGGAGCACATCCTTGATGACACCTTGAGTTCAGACTCCTGACCTTCACAACTGTGGGAGAGAATAGATTTCTGTTGTTTTAGGCTACCCGCTCTGTGATCATCTGTTACAGCAACTGTGAGAAACTCTAGTTAATCTGTGTGCTGTGCTCAGTCAAGTCTGACTCTTTGTGACCCCATGAACTGTAGCCCAACGGGCTCCTCTGTCCATGGGGTTTCCCAGGCAAGAATACTGGAGTGGGTTGCCATTCCCTTCTCCAGGGGATCTTCCCAACCCAGGGATGAAACCTGTGGTCTCCTGCATCTCCTGCATTGGCAGGTGGGTTATTTTACCACTAGCGCCACCTGGGAAACCCATACACAATCTAAACATCATTAAATCTTCCAACCCATGAACCTGGTTTGTGTTTCCATTTATTTAGATCTTTAATTTCACTCAATAATGTTTTACAGTTTTCAGTGTATTTGTCTTTCACTTCTTTTGTTAAATTTATTCCTGAGGCTTTTGTTCTATTGATGCTATTGTAAATAAACTTTAAAATTTTTTATTCTTGGATTGTATGGAAATACAGTTGTTTCTCATGTCTGCAGCCTTGTTGAACCTGATTACTAGCTCCAATTGGTTTTCTGTATATATGGATTTCTAATAAATCCATAAGGTTTTATAAATATAAAATCATGACATCTGCAAATAGAAATACTTTTGCTTCTTCCTTTCTTGCCGGGGGCCTTCCTTACAATGGTACATGTAAGTGGTCAGAACATATGCACTACTTATGCTCTATTATGCAGCTACATGGCCCTCTAGATTCCCACGAATATGTCCGATAATTGCAAAGCCCCACATAAATATCTTATTCCTTACCTTTTTATTTACCCCCAGGTTTTGGTTATCCTATTGCATCTTGCATGAATATCAGCCCCTTTTGCTACTTTCAGTGGTTGCCAGGCTGCTGTGTGTATGTGTGTGTGTGTGTGTGTGTGTTAATTTTTTGGTTGTTGTTAAATATTTATTCTATTTATTTATTTGTTTGGCTGTGCTGGGTCTTATTTGCAGCATGTGGGATCTTCGATCTTCACTGAAGCGTATAGGATCTTGTTCCCTGACCAGGGATCAAACCCAGGCCCCCTGCATTGGGAGTGTGGAGTCTTAGCCATTGGACCACCAGAAAATTTCCCCAGGCTGCAGTTTTTAACTGTGATTGTGGGCTATTGATATTCGTGATTATCATATAGTGAGAGGAGGGATGAGAATAGGGCAAATTAAAAATGCCACAAGGCTCATTGTTCTTTACCAAACTCAGCCTTTTTTCTTGAAAAAAAAAAAAAAAAAAAAGTTCCCTGACGGCTTATAGCCTTTGATTAATTTCCAGGGTTCCAAAAAGTTGATCATGACAGTTTTTGCCAGCCTCGTTTCTTTATAGAGTAGAGAATTTTTAGAGGTCCTGAGCCTGGCGGGCTACAGTCTGTGGAGTCTCAAAGAGTCGGACTCGACTGAAGAGACAGCATGCATGCGTGCGTTCTGTATTTTTATTAGTATCACCCTTATAGTCTTCTTAAGCTTAGATTTTAAAACTTAACTCCTAACAATATTTCCGGTGTTTTGTTAATAAATCTTGAGGAAAATGGATAATTTATTTCTAGATTTAATTCATTTCATACATAAATAAAATTCTCAAGTTGATAGTGACATGCAGCCACATTGTCACTCGTTGTCAAATGTGTTTTAAGTACTGAGAAAAAGGTCTATATACAAAGTACTGAGAAAGAGTACACTGTATACAAAGAATGTGGATGTAGATGTTCCAACAGCCAAATATTTTATTGTGCAATGAAATGCTGATGGAAAGGCAGTGAGGTTACGATGAATTTGACTTGCATCCTGATTCTGTAAGTGACCTATATGGCTAGGTTCTGCATGTAAATATCAGCTTGAGGAGAGGTTTATTTATGCATTAAATGAATTAACTCAAGAAATAAATTACCCACCTTCCTCAAGATTTATTAATAAAACATTGGGAATATTGTTAGGAATTGAGGTGGCTTGGATGGCTATGCTAAAGATGATTGAGGAATATTTTGCTCTGGGAAATTCAGCTCCCAGCTCCCCGAAGCATTTGAAGTCCACCTCTCAGTATTTTTTATATAGTGAAAAGTTTTATATTTGGAATTAGCCAGCTGGACTCAGTTTAGATGATCCTAATTTTGTTGGCAACATCCAAAGCATCATAGTCAGGAGCCAGTTGCACATATGCCTTCTTCTCTCCATCAGTCCTGATCAGGGTGTCGACCTTTGTCGTGTCAAGGCCATTGCTGTTCTTCTGTCGCAAAGCTGTGTCTGACTCTTTGCAGCCCTGTGGACTGCAGCACACCAGGCTCAATGGCGTAGAGCTTCTTTTAAAAATATTTCTTAATTGGTGGAAAATTGCTTTACAATATTGTGTTGGTTTCTGCCACACAACAATGCAAATCAGTCATAATTATATATGTATCGTCCCCCTCTTGAGCCTCACTCCCCTCCCCCGCCCACCCCTCTAGGTCATCACAGAGCGCCAGGCTGGGCTCCCTGTGCTGTACAGCAACTTCCCGCTAATGAACCCCTAGAGAACAGACTTGCGGACTCAGCTGGGGGTGAGACAAACTGAGAAAGTACCACTGACATACAGACACTAGCACGCGCACAGTAGGTGGCATGGAGCTTCTCCACAGCCTGACTAGTTTGGTGCTTGTTGGCCCTGATGTTCACAATGAACACCAGTGTGGTGTTGTCGTCTCTGCTCCTCGTGGCTGACTCAGTGGTGAGGAGGACTTCATGATGGCAGTGATCAAGCCGGTTTCTCCCAGGGGTGCCCTTCCAAGGATATTTGGGCTGCCTCCTGAGCCACAGTGCTTTGGGCCACTGGACGGTGGGTGATGCTCAGATCTTCTTTTTCTGTGGTTGTGGACATCTTTCCAAAGCAGTCTGTGGACGGCTTTACTGGCCTTCCAAGCCTTTGCTTTGGCTTTGACTCTGGAAGGGCATCAGCTTCCTCCTTTGCCTTTGGCCCCATCTTCGTGAAAAACAGTCTCTTGCTTTTTAATTGTTGTGTTTTCTTGCTTTTCCAACACATGACTTTACCACTCATACAACCAAATCTCTCAGACATTTCTGTCTCTTTGCCAGACTATGAGCTTTCAGATATTTTAGATTCTTTAAAAGGTGTACTAGGTCACACCATCCCCTGGCCTGTAGATAATTAAAATCAGCACCGAACAGCAATATACACTCTAAAGCAACGATCAGTTCTCAGCCTTTATGCTGCCGTGACACTCTTGATGAATGCTTTCCTTATGTGGGAAACATTCTCAAGGGCACATTCATATTTGGACAAACATCTCAAATTTGGAAGTCATGCGTTGTGGTAATTTGTAATCATCAGAACAGTTAACTGCCCATCTGTAGCAGAGGCTCTTTGTGACCCACGGCAGAGATAAACTTGGGCTGTAAGGCAGGACAGTCCCAGCATTCTGGCTACAATGTCACTCCCTTGTCTCCTAGAATTCATAGATGTATATATTTACAGGAATATATACACATGTGCATGTGTATTAGTTGCTCAGTTGTGTCCAACTCTTTGCAACCCCGTGGACTGTAGCCTGCCAGGCTTCTCTGTCCATGGGATTCTCCAGGCAGGAATACTGGAGTGGGTAGCCTATCCCCTCTCCAATATACACACATACATACATATTAAAGTAAATCTTTTGGAAATTTCAGTACTTTAGCTAAAAACAACTTAACATCTTGTTTTGGTTCATAGTCTGTGCAGCCAGATTGTGTAGGACAGAATCTGATTTCATTATGTGCTAGCAGTGTGATCCTCTGGCAAGTTAACCTCTGTCCTTCAGCATCGTCATCCATCAAGTGGACATAAAGGTGCCTGTGTCATAAGGCCACTGTGAGGACACCTGAGATCACGTATATAAAGGACCAAATCTGCTTCTTATGGTGGACACTCTTTTGTTTGCAACAGATCACTCTGACTCACCTTGCCCTTGATTGCTTAAAATGATTTAGAGTTACATAAATCAGAGTTATGTAACTCTTAAAAGGTTTAGAGTTACATAAATAAAACTACTGGGCTTCCCAGGTGGGTCAGTGGTAAAGAATCCGCCTGCAAAGCAGGAGACGCAGGTTCGATCTCTGGGTCAGGAAGATTCTCTGGAGAAGGAAATGACAGCTCATATCAGTATTCTTGCCTGAGAAATCCCATGGACAGAGGAGCCTGACGGGTTACAGCCCATGGGGGTCACAAAAGAGTCAGACACAACTTAACGACTAAACAACAACAAATACTAAACATTGAGTAAGTTTTTCTACTCATTCAGGACGTGTCAGTATCTGGAAGCCTTTTTGGTCTTAGAGATGGAATCCTTTATCACATGAAATCACATGAAGAACCTCGGTGCAGAAACCAGTAACAAACAGATGCTCTGTTTGCACTGGGAGGTCTGTGCAAATAGATGGGAGGTCAGATGGGAGGTCAGACGGGAGGTCAGACGGGAGGTCAGACGGGAGGTCAGATGAGAGGTCTGCAGCCCCATCTTTTCTGTCTGCGGCAGCACTTGCAGAGTCATAAGGAATTCTAGGCATCCAAGGAAGACAGTTGGAAATCCTGTAGTCTGGTCATGCTCTTGCAATACCAATGTTCTCTTTGTTGGCAACATGTGAGTATATAAAATGAAGTCCAATGTCCAACCTAGCTTGTATGTCATTTTTTCTTTTTAATTTATTAATTTTTTTTGGCTGCACTGGGCCTTAGTTGTGGCATGTGGTATCCTCTTGCTGTGATTTGGGGGATCTGTTAGTTGTGGCATGTGGGATTTAGTTCCCTTACCAGGTGGCTCAGGTGTTCCCTGGTGGCTCAGAGGATAAAGCATCTGCCTGCCATGTGAGAGACTCGGGTTCGATCCCTGGGTTGGGAAGATCCCCTGGAGAAGGCAAAGGCACCCACTCCAGTACTCTTGCCAGGAGAATCCCGTGGACAGAGGAGCCTGGCGGGCTACAGTCCATGGGGTCGCAAAGAGTCGGGCATGACTGAGCGAGTTCAATGTTCACCAGGTAACGAACCCAGGGTTCCTGAAGTGGGAGCACAGATTATTAGCCACTGGATCAGGGAAGTTCCTACCTTGTATATCTTGGAAAAAAAAAAAAAAATCAGCCTAGAAGGTGACCCTTCTGCATTATGAAAGGCTGTGAGCTTAATTAGCAATTTCATCAGTGTATGTGTTTAGGAAATTATCTGCCTTGGGAGTTCAGTACACCCATTTGGAGAGTAAAACTTTATAGAGTGGTGACTTTCAAGCTTTAAAAAACATCAGTTATTACCTGAAGGCCTTGTTAAATCACAGATTTCTGGGCCCCACTACCAGAGTTTCTGATTTGGTAGGACTTGGATAGCATCTGAAAATGTGCTGTTATTTTTTTTTTTAACAATTTGATATAATTCAGATACCATATTATGAATCCTTTCAAGGTGTACCATTCAATGGTTTTTAGTATATCTATAGAGTTTTGCAACCATCACCACAATCAATTTTAGAATCAATTTTTATCACCCCCAAAGAAGCCTTGTATCCATTAGCAGTCACTCCCAGTCTCCTTCCAACCTTCAGCCCTAGGCAACCACAAATTTGCTTTGTCTCTACAGATTTGTCTGTTTGGGACATTTCATATAATATGTGGTCTCTTTCAAAAAAAAGTTTTATTATAAGTTGAGTTACAATATTATGTTCATTTCTACTGTATAGCAAAGTTATTGTTATTTATATATATGTATGTGTGTATATACATACACACACATTCTTTTTCATATCCTTTTCCATTACAGTTCATCACAGGATAATTCCCTGTGCTATACAGTAGGAGCTTGTTGTTTATCCATTCTATGTATACCAGTTTGCATCTGCTAGTCTCAGACTCCCAATGTAACCCTCTCCTACACTCTCCCCCTTGGCAACCACCAGTCTATCTCTGTGCCCCTACTTCTGCTTCTGTTTCATTTGTGTCATAGTTTGGATTCCACATATAAGTGGTATCATGTGGTATTTGTCTTTCTCTTTCTGACTTACTGTAGTTCGTATGACAATCTCTAGGTCCATCCATGTTGCTGCAAAACGGCATTATTTCATTCTTTTCCATGGTTGAGTAGTATTCTCTCTCTGTATGTGTGATGTATTTATATATATAAATGCTGCCCAGGTGGCTCAGTGATAAAGAATCTGCCTGCCAATGCAGGAGACGCATATATATATATATATGAAAAAGTGAAACTGTTAGTTGCTCAGTTATGTCCAGCTCTTGGCAACCCACATGGACTGTAGCCTGCCAGACTCCGCTATCCATGGAATTCTCCAGGCAAGAATACTGGAGTGGGTAGCCATTCTCTTCTCTAGGGGATCTTTCCTACCCAGAGGTCAAATCCAGGTCTCCCACATTGCAGGCAGATTCTTTACCATCTGAGCCACCAGGGAAGCCATGTACATATATGGTACTGTGGTGTGTATATATATACACACACACCATGACTTCTTTATTCATTTGTTAATGGACATTTCAGTTGCTTGCACGTCTTGGCTATTACCAGTAGTGCTACAGTGAACATCGATGTACATGTATCTTTTTGAATTATGGTTTTCTCTGGATATATGCCCAAGAGTGGGATTGCTGGATCAGAACGTCCATACTGCTGTCCATAGTGGCTGCACCAACTTACCTTCCTACTAACAGCTTAGGAAGGTTGCCTTGAAAATGTGCATTTCTAACAAGTTCTGGGTGATGCTGCTGCTGGTCTGGGGCCACTTTGAAAACCATTATTATTAGAGAGGAGAATAAGTGGAGTGGTTGGTTACTCCACAACACCAGGGATTCATCGTTGATGAAACAATCTATATTTACTGCCATCTTGTGAAATTTTGAGATTTAATTTAACATTTATTTATTGAATTTCTACTATGGACCAAACAAACACTATGCTAAATGTTGAGAGTAAAATAGCTTAACTGTACTGTATCTTCTTGAGAAGAATTACATTTAAGTGCAGGACAGACCAGTAAGCAGGCAATTATAATATAGTGTGAAAAGCCCTCTAATAGAGCTAAGTACTAGGTGCTAGGGAACCTGCCACATCTTTGGGCTCAGAGAAGGCTTTCTCAAGAAGACGACACCTATATTCAAAATAAAAAATACACTCTCACTTAGAAGACAAGCTAAGGACGGTTTGGTAGGTTTTAGGTTGTATTTGCTTGTGCTTAACTTTTGTTGTTGCTTTGTGGTTAACTTTTATATAACAAAATAATCTTGTCATTGAGTCTAAAGTTCAGTTCTGTCTTTTTATATTTACTATTCCAAGAACTAAGACAAATTTCTGGCAAGCCACGGAAGCATGACCTTTTGTACAAGCAGATGTGGAAAGGAGAATTCTTGTTTCCAATGCTTGAGCAGCAAGAACAGTAATGAGAGAAGTTCCTATAAGTGGGTTTTCATTTCTGTTCTTTTTAAAGTGTAATTAGAATGACTGGCCTATCGTGTGGGTTATCATATTTGCTGGTAAACAACTTATTGATATGTTTCTTTTGAAATACTTGGTAAGAGTGATTAAAATGCATGAGACTATGTTTTCTGGAATGAATCATTCAGGCATCATTTTTCACTGGTGGGCACTGAAGTAGAAAAGTGAGAGCTTGCATAACTTAAATATATTTATACGTATTTTATATGGTATTTCTTTCTGTAAGAGGATTTTTTTTCATGCCTCATAAACCTTTTCTAACACAGATAATTTAAATTATTTTATAGGACATTCATTTTAGAGAATGAGGTATAGAAAAATAAAAGCCATTTCTTGGTCAGTGCCTCCTGACCCTTGGGGTGTCATTGTGTCCTTGGCTTCCTCAAACCCTTTCTCAATTTTTAATTTAGATGGAAAAAGAATAGAGCAAGGGAGATTTGGGAACTGTAGTGGAGAAGGGAAGTATTATGGCCAGTGTATACTGAGAATATATATTATAGGACTTATTCTCAGCTCAAATATGTGTAAAAGTCATTTTTCTCTTTCTGCTTGGCAACCAACCCTTGCTGACCTCCAGATATCTACCAGACAGTATCTGTCAATAGTTCTGTAGGGAGAAAGCACTTTTGCAGAGCAGAGACAAAAGGTACATAGTCTAATCATTTTTCAAAGCAGATCAATGTTTTCTAATCTTTTTGATACCAAGGCCTCCTATGATAAAGATGAAAAAAAAAATCTCTCTGCCCTCCCAGAGACTGTAATGTGCATTCCCTTGAGGATCACAGCATTTTTTTTTTGCAAATTTTCACCAGCAGAGATGTCAATCTTTTGTGTGGTTTGTATTATAAAAGAAATAGATGCTTTTGTTGTTTTCCAAATATGTAAGTGTAATATAATTTTAAATATGCTTTTTTATTCCACAAACATATTGTTTCCCCTAGAAGACTGATACATCTCCATTGGAAGATTAGGTCCTGCTCATATCTCCCAGGGATGAGAATTATAGCTCCAGACGTGCGTTGGTGAGGTGGGGGAGAAAACGTGAAAGTTATATTTATATGACTATTTTTAGTTACCAAGACAAACACGTTACACCTTAATAACAATGAATGAGTTAGTTAACACTGACACCCCTGATGCCGTCACTTATTTCTGAGTCAGTTACCTGAGTATTCTGAGGAGATGGGACTGTCACAATGTGGACAGCATCACCGTGGTTCTTCCATTTGTCGTCTTTCTTCAGATTGTGACTTAGGCCATTTACACCACCTTTAAGTGGAATTTATGCATTTCGGATGAACATAGCCTACACAAAAGACTCCTACCAAAAAATCATAGCTAAAATATAATAACAAGTTTGTAAACATAAGCACACACAGTAATTAGATTAAAAGGAAGCATCTCTAATATGAAAACGTCCATACAATTTTAAGTGAACTTTGGAGTCATGCAATATTCTGCACAGTTTATAACATTTCACTAAACACTTAACACTAAATGTTTCAGTACACATTAGAAAATATTTTAAAGAAGTGACAATAAAAATACATGTAAAAATTTTAGAATCAAACTAACATAATTCTTATAAAGAAATTTGTAACTTTAAATGCTCCATGGAAAGAGGAACCTGGTGGGCTACAGTCCATGGGGTCGCAAAGCGTCGGACACAACAGAGCGACAAACACACTTTGCCAAGACTGATTAAGTAAAAATAGAAAAGGCGCAAATGATCAGTACTAGGAATGAAAACAGGGAGTGAGGGGGTTACTGGAGATGTTACAGGTATCAGAAAGATAATAGATAATCAACTTAATGCCAATAACATTTAAAATTTAAATAGACTGGAAAAAATCCCTGAAAAAATATAACTGCTAAAACCTGGTTTTATTAAATATGTTAATAATTATTTACTTTATAATTTATAAAGTTTTATTAAAATATTTTATTAAAAATAAAACTGGCTCAAAGAATAGAGAACCACAATAGTTAGGAATTGTCAAGGGAATTGAGTCAGTGGTTAAATATTGTTCCATAGAGAAAACTCTGGGGCTACATGTGTTTTACAAAACACCCAAAGAAAAAACGACTCTAGCCTTCCAAAAACAATTGCAAAGAATTTTCAAAATAAGAAATATTCTGGAACTAATTTTATGAATATAGCATAATTTTGGTATAAAATTCCAATAAGGTCAGCATAAGAAAAAAAAACTATAGGCCAATATAAACTAATTGATAGCATTTCAACAATGCACAAAAGGTTGATATTTCACAAGCAAGTTGTATATATCCTAGGAATACAAGGTATTATCTTTTCAGTATTAGAAAATCAATTAAGCAATTCATGTTCATAAATTAAAGGAGAAAAAAATAATATGATCAGCTCCGTAGATGCTGGGAAAGCATTTGAGAAAATACAGCATCCATTCATAGTGAAAACTATTAACAAAGTAAAAATATAAGGGAGCTTTTGTAAACTTATAAAGAACATTCACAAAAAGTTTGAAAGAAAAGATAATACTTAGTTAAGACACATTGAAAATTTTTGTTTGTGATCAGTATTAAGACAAAAGCCCCTGCCATCATTCATATTAAAGAAAGTCCCTGATATCCTACCAACACAGTAAGAAAAGAAAAAGGTAGACTTCCTTGGTGGTCCAGTAGTTAAGACTCTGTGCTCCCAGTTTAGGGGACACAGGTTTGATCCCTGGTCAGGGAAGATTCCACATGTGGCATGGAAGTGAAGTGAAAGACGCTCAGTCGTGTCCAACTCTTTGCGACTCCATAGACTACACAGCCCACAGAATTCTCTAGGCCAGAATACTGAAGGGGGTAGCCTTTCCCTTCTCCAGGGGATCTTCCCAACCCAGGGGTCGATCACAGGTCTCCCGCAATGTCTCATGGAGTGGCCAAAAAAAAAAGAAAAAAGTAAAATATATGGAAATGGAAAGAACAAAATTATTGTTTTCAGATAGTATGCTATATATGTGAAACACCCAAAGACTCTACAGATAAATGATCAGAGTTATTTAGGGAGCTTCTGGAAATCACTAGGAGAAACTCAATATAGAAAAGGCAATTGTATTTCAACACATCAGCACCAGTTAGATAATATATTCAGAAACAAATACTATTTACCTAACAACAGTAACCAAATACCTAGGAATAATTTTTAAAAAATATATAAAACTTTGGGAAGAAAAATTGCAAATATTTGGAATTATTAAAAATGTAAATGGACAATAATTAGGAAATTTCAACGTTATAAAGATGTTAGTTCGCAAATGGATTTTTGGATTCAGTGCAATCCCAATCAAAACACCAATAGGTTTTTTTGGTGTGCTGTTTTATGTTGGGAAATTTGTAACTTTTGTTCATGTGAATTTATATGGAATATTATATTATATAATATTATAATATATTATGCTGAAATTTACATGAAAGAATAAAGGCCTAAGAATAGCCATCATTCTTTTTTCATTATTTATTTAATTTTATTGAATCAATTTTTTAAATTGGAGGATAATTGCTTTACAGTGGTGTGTTGGTTTCTGCTGTACATCAACGTGAATCGGCGGTAAGTATACATATACCTTCTCCCTCGTCATTCTTGATAAAAAAACAAAATAGAAGAATGTGTCCTTCTAAGTATCAAGATATAAAGCCACAAGTAATCAGGATAGTGTGGTTTTAGGTCAGGGATAAACAGATTGGCCAACGGATAACGCAGAGAGAGCTCAGAAATAATCCGTACACACAAAGCAGGCACTGAGAAATAATTATCTGAAGGATAATTCTACAAATGGTGCTTGGGCTATTTGTTACCAAATGAAAAGAAGAAGTGCACCCCAATCTCACATAAAAATCATCCTAGTAGATTAAAGACCTAAAAATGGAAAATTTTGAATTGAAATCAAAATTGAAATTTTAAAACTTTTAGGAAAAGAGCGTTATGAACTTGAGGTAGGAAGGGATTTTTAAAAACACACATAGGCATATGCCACTTATCACTGATTGATAAGTCAACTATATTAAAATTAAAAATGTGTATTCCTCACAAAAAAAATAGAGAGTAAAAACAGATCACGAATTGGGAGAAGATATTTTCAACATATGTAATCATAAAGATGAGCGTCCAGAATGTAAAAGAATTCTATGAATCAGTAAAAATGACAATTTATCAGAAAAAAATGAGCAAAAGACATAAACAGATGGCATGGAAGAAACAAAAATGACTCATAAATCCATGTAAAGATTCTTAACCTTAACAGTCATCTGGAAAATTTAAGTCAAAAATATAATATACGGTTTCACACTCAACAGATTGGCAAAAATAAAAAAAGCTTTACAAAACCAAATTTGGGCAAGGAGGCCAAGCAATGGCAACTCTCATGCACGAGGTTGAGAGAATTACTTTGGGAAACTGTTAGCATTGCTTTGTAAAGTTGAATATCCCTCAGTACCCAGCAAATTCACTCCTGGAAATATACCTTGGGAAGCAAAAATGTACATGGTAGCACTGTTGGTAATAACAGTAAAAGAAACATGATTCAATTCAAATGTCCTTCTGTAATATAATCATAAATAAATTGCGGCTTATTCCTATAATGGAGTACTACCATTGGCCCTGTGTATCCTTGGCTACTATAATCAATCACAGATTGAAAATATTTGGGGAAAAAATTCCAGAAGTTCCAAAAGGCAAAACTTGAATTTTCTGTGGGCTGACAACTGTTTACACAGCATTTATATTTTATTAGGTATCATAAGTAACCTATAAATGATTTAAAGTACATGGAGGGTGGGGGAAGAATGTGTGTAGGTTATATGCAAATATTGTATGTACCATTTTATATAAGGGACTTGAGCTTCTGTGGATTTTTGTATCTGAAAGGGGTCCTGTAACCAATTCTCTGAGGATTTCAAGGATGACTGTATACAGAAGTAGAAATGAATGAACTGGAGCTACTCATGTTGCTGTTTTTGTTCAGTTCCTAAGTCATGTCCAACTCTTTGCGACCCCATGGACTGCAGTATGTCAGGCTTTCCTGTCCTTCACTATCTCCCAGAGTTTGCTCAGATTCATATCCATTGAGTTGGCGATGCCATCCAACCATCTCATCCTCTGTTGCCCTCTTCTCCTGCCTTCAGTTTTTCCCAGCATCAGAGTCTTTTCCAATCAGTCAGCTCTTTGCATCAAGTGGCTAAAGTATTGGAGCTTCAGCTTCAGCATCAGTCCTTCCAATGAATATTCAGAGTTGATTTCTTTTAGGATTGACTAGTTTGATCTCCTTGCAGTCCAAGAGACTCTCAAGAGTCTTCTCTAGCACCACAGTTTGAAAGCATTAATTCTTCAGAGCTCAGCCTTCTTTATGGTCCAGCTTTCACATCCATACATGACTATTGGAAAAATCATAACTTTGACTACACAGACCTTTGTCGGCAAAGTGTGTCTCTGCTTTTTAATATGTTGTCTAGGTTTGTCATAGCTTTTCTTCCAAGGAGCAAGCATCTTTAATCACGTTAGCATGGATGAATCTCAAAATGATGGTGCTGAATGAAAAAAAGCATACATACATACACTATGATCTATTTTATATACAATTTGAACAAAGGAAAAGGGAAGCAACATATTGTTTGGGGCTACATATACATGTGGGCTTCCCTAGTGATTCAAATGGTAAAGAATCTGCCTGCAATGCTGGAGACCCTCGATCCTCAGGTCAAGAAGATTCCCTGGAGAAGGCAATGGCTACCCACTCCAGTATTCTCGCCTGGAGAATTCCATGGACATAGGAGCCTGGTGGGCTGTAGTCCATGGGGTTGCAAAGAGTCAGACATGACTGAGTGACTAACACACACACACACACACACACACACATACACACACACAGTATATGTGGTAAAATTAAAAGAAGAAAAAGATGAGTGATTTCAAAGATAATGGTTACTTTGAGAAGGGTTATGTGCATAGATTTGGTTGGGGAGTCATGCAAGGAGGTTTCAAGGTAGGTACTTGTAATATTCTATTTTTTGACCAATGAGGTTGGCATGTGAGTGAGTGTTCAGCTTATTATGATTGTCTGTTTATCTTTATACACTCTCTTGTATATATAATCTATTTCACAACAAAAATTTTAATTAAACATTTACAGTTCTGCAGAGTGAATATTTGGACATTTTCTTTGACTATTTATAAACATATGACTCAAAGCTTTTTAATAAAGTAGAAATCACATTTGTAAGCAAAAATAGCATTAATACTAGAAAACCCAATTAATTTGCTGATATGTGCCTGATGATTATAGAATTCTGGGTAAGTATCAAAATTTTTCAAAAATAACAAAACTTATTCTACACTTTGCTCCTACTAAGATATTCCTACATAATGATTATATAAAACCTGATCTTTAAAAATATATGTATGTGCTTTATAATCTACATAATATATTAGTAAACTAGTACTGATCTCTAACTTGTGCATGCGTGCATGCTCAGTCGTGTCCCACTCTGTGCAAGCCCATGGACTGTAGCCCGCCAGGCTCCTCTGTCCATGGGATTTCCAAGGCAAAAATAGTGGAAAGGATTACCTTTCCTCTTCCAGGATATCTTCCCTACCCAGGGATCAAACCCACGTCTCCTGCATCTCCTGCATTGGCAGGCAGATTCTTTTACTACTGAGCCACCTGGTAAAACAATCTGGGAAGTTGGATATCAAACTTGTGCATAAGCATAAATATTATACTGGGCATGCTCAAAAATTTTCTTACTTAGTGGGTAATGAAAACATTTGGAGACCACTGCTCAAGAAACCGTTTGGCAACACCTCTGTAACCAAGGGTGTCTTAGAGTCACCCAGGCACATGTTTAAAATGCTGTCTCCTGGACATACCCTCAGGATTCTGTTAGGTTAGTATGGAGAGGGCCCAGGAACATTCATTTTTAACACGTGCTCCAGGATGTTTGGCTTCCCAGGTGGCGCTAGTGGTAAAGAACCCATCTGCCAATGCAGGAGATGTAAGAGATGCAAATTCGATCCCCGGGTCCGGAGGATCCCCTGGAGAAGCACATGGCAACCCACTCCAGGATTCTTGCCTGGAAAATCCCGTGGGCAGAGGAGACTGGCAGGCTGTAGTCCATAGGGTCACAAAGAGTCAGACATGACTGAAGCGACTTAGAAGGTGGTTCTGATATTAGTTCACCTGTCACAATTTTGCTCTAAGTTTAGACAACAATCCAACCACATCTTTAGGAAGCTATGTCCTGAGACTGTGCAGAGCGGCTTTGACTGAATTGAACTTTGGCATGATGCCATGGAGGGGTTCTGTCAGAAGGAAATGGCCCTTTTAAATTCATGCCAACACCTGGGATGAAGCTGTAATTGATGTTATAGTGTATGGAGGGGGCAGATCATAAAGCCCAGTACAGCGTTCATACTCAATAAATGGTGACTTCTTATGTTGTAATTCTGTATTATGTGTTAATTCTCCTTATGAGAGCACTTAGGAGCGAGTTCTTTCTGCTCTAAGTATAGGGAATAATTATGCTATTCTTTATAATAAAGCAATTTGACAGTCTGCTTCTTAGTTCAATTTATTTTGATACTGGGTTAAATGGCTGTCATAGCTGACAAAAGATACCTCCCACGAATGTATAGATTCCAACAGAGAAGTGAGTCATCGGTTGGACTTACAAAATGATTATATCTATTTTTTCCTCTCTCACTTACCACTTATCTTAAGCAGTCTGTTTTTATTCTATAGACACTCCCTTGAGTGACTTTGTGTTGTTTCCCAGGCAGCTTAGAATCAAATTAGTGGCTCTTCCTTAGTGTCTGTACAGAATTTCTTGATAGGCAAAAAAGCATGTAAGTTTTTTTTTTTTACACTAAACACCATTCATTTTTATTAACTGTGTGCTTACTCGCTCAGTTGTGTCTGAGTCTTTGCGACCCCATGGACTGTAGCCTGCCAGGCTCCTCTGTCCATGGGGATTCTCCAGGCAAAAATACTAGAGTAGGTTGCCATTTCCTTCTCCAAGCATGTAAGTTTTTATACTACTTTATATTCTTACCTCTTTTTCTTACCTGCCTCTAAATAATGCAGCTTGGGGGTTATTTCTATATCCTTGTTATTGCCTTAAAGAGATGTTGGAATAGAGCAAGAGGAAGGGAAAGAAGAGGGAATGAGTGAGTAGGAACACAAATGAGAAGAGGAAAAAACTGAGTAACTAGAATAAGCTCAAGCTTATTCATGCCTGGAGCAATAATCAGAATTAGTATTCCCAGATGGCCCAGCGGGTAAAGAATTCACCTGCAACGCAGGAGACGTGGGTTTGATCCCTGGGTAGGGAAGATCCCCTGGAGGAGGAAATGGCCACTCAATCCAATATTCTTGCCTGAGAAATCCCATGGACAGAGGAGCCTGGTGGGCTGCAGTCCATGGGGGTAGCAAAGAGTCGGACACAACTGAGCACTGGGTAGCACTCAAGTATCCAATTAATATTATGTGGATATTTCGCTTTCTCTTTCATGGGTATTTATCCACTAATTATATATTGGGTAAATACTAACAAATTAATCAGTTCTTTTATAGGGAATTATTGGTTATTTTTGCTTATAGACTGGTCTCCATTGTATCATACAAGGTTTGGGATGCATCTTTATTAATTGGGGAAACTTTCCAAATGTTTGACTTGGAGAATAATAGAGGAGCAATCCTTCTTCAATTTCTCTTGTATTCTTAAAAGACTTATTCCAAGCTTTAAATTTTCATTGGTTAAATTTTCATAGGCTCATGGAATTGTTATCAGTCTAACTAGTCTTAGTAGGACTTTGCAAGGATCAAGATTGTGAGAAGTTTCTATTTTTAAGTGCTAGTTAAGAGCAATTTTTCATCTTCTATTTCTACCTGCTGATAACATTTAGGAAAAACATCCAAGTGCAATAATAATGGATCTGAAATGAGTGTGTTTACATAATTTTTAATAAATGAAAGCTGCTCATTTTCTTTTCATTAATGCTTCACTGTTTTTAATAGCTTTTAATGTCTCATGCCTTTTTGGAAAGCCTGCATGCTTGATAATTTTCCTTTTTAGACAGTAGTTCAGCATTCAGAAATGCCAGCAAGCTTTTTAGAGAATATTCCCATAAGGGATATCTATATGAACACTTTTACAGTAAGTGGGCTAGTATTCTTAAGATGTTAATAACATTGCTGATTGATCCCTGTGCAAGTTGCAGTTAAAATTAATTGGGGGAAAAGATACTCATACTTTACAGGGCAGTGAAGAGATATTAGAGAATGGTAAACAAGTAAAACAAGTTTTGAACTAATTAATGGCATATTCTCTCACTGATGCTGAAAAGCAGTGTTTTACTACAAGAAGAAATTTATTCTTATACCTTTTTAATGATCTGTAATGTCAATAAGGAAAGAGAAATACTAAAAGCTAGCTTAATTGGCAGTCTTATAAACACAGTCCTTGACTAACTTCTCTTCCACACAACACAAAAACAATAGGTAACACTGAGATAATGAAGATTGAAAAAAACAAACCTACTGTACACTATTTATATACAGAGCCCCATACTAAGTAGCTTAGATTTGTCATTTCACTAAGTTCTCTGAGCAAGCAGAGGGAATAAGTAATATTATTCCTATTTTATAGATTTTGGAGGTCAGAAGGGGCTTCCCAGGTGGCACAGTGGTAAAGAATCTGCCCACCAATGCAGGAGATGCAAAAGACATGGGTTTGATCCCTGGGTTGGGAAGATCCCCTGGATAGGAAAGGTACTCTTGCTCTGGTATTCTTGCTAGGACAGAGGAGCCTGGCAGTCCACAGTCTATGGAGCTGCAAAAAGTTGGACGCAACTGAGCACACACACACACACAGCTTCTGAGAAAGATTCAATAACTTGCTTAACATCTTCTTACTCTCAACGCAATTGGCCACTCTATCCTGCTTGAAATCCTCTCTTTCTATGGTATCCAGTCCCCCTTCCTCCTGAGTTTTCCTTGGCTTTTTCAGGCTATTCCTCGGTTTCCTTTGGTCACATCTGCCTCTCTTTCTAATTTCTAGATTTTGATCCTGCAGATTCTCAGGTCCCCTGAGAGTGGGACCCCTTCTCTCTCTCAAACTCTGTCCTCTGCTTAAATGCCATCTAAATGTATAAGATTCCTATATATGGCTTATCACCACCCCAGTCTAGTCTGACAAGCTCCTGTCGTATATCTTCTGCCTACTTGACACCTCTGCTTGGATCTCTTACAGACATTGCTTGCTCAATGTGTACCAAACTCAACAGTTGATTTTCTCCCTGAAACTATTTCTCACTTTTTTCTGTCTTAGTAAGTGACATCATCATCCATCCTGTTGTACAAATCAGAAACAGTTTTGATTTCTATCTTTCCCCTGTCTTCAAACCCAATGGATGACTTAGTCCCACAGCATCTTCCTCCAAAATATAGCTCAGTCATCTGTTTCTTCCCATAGGCTCCGTCCCTGGGCTTTTGCCAACCACCCAGCCCTGTACAAGAGTCACTAATTCTTCCTGCTTCCTCACTTGCTCTTTACAAATCCATTCTCTATATAGTATTTGGAGTTACTATTTTAATGTAAATTGGTGGAAATAAGCAGGCAGAGCACAGAGGATTTTTAGGGCAATAAAAGTATTCTGTGTGATCCTATAGATATAATGGGTACGTGTCACCACGCTTTTGCCAACAATGTGTACCACCAAGGAGGAACCCTCATGTGAATGGACTCTGCATGGTGATGTGTACCACCAAGGAGGAGCCCTCATGTGAATGGACTCTGCATGGTGATGTGTCAATGTAGGTTCACTGATTGTAACAAATGTATCAGTACCACGTGGTGTGAGGTGTTGATGGTGGGGAAAGTTATACATGTGTGTGGGCAGGGGATATTTGAGAAATCTGCGTAGTTTCTGCTCAATTTTGCTGTGAACCAAAAACTGCTCTAAAAAATAAGTTCTTCTTAAAAAGTAAATTGGATGATATCACTCTCTTACTTAAAATCTTTTAGTGGCTTACTATTACTCTTAACATAAAATTCAGATGCCTTCTCCTGGTTGACAAGACCACTGTCTACCTCCCCAGGCCTAGCATGTAGCACCCTACCTCCTTATCCCTGCAAATGGCATTCTCAAGCCTCAAGACCTTGCCCGAAAGGTCTTGAACCTCTCCTTTGTTTGAAAAGCCTCCCCAGACATGCCCTCCTTCACGCTTGCTTGGTTCCTTCTTTTCCCTCAAATCTCAGCTGAAAGAAGGCCTACCTGACCACTGTATCTCAATGACTTTTCCACCCTCATTTCCTCCCATAACGTCCTGTTTGCTTTTTCCATAGGACTTTTCTCCATTGGAAATTACTTCTTTATCAGTTTTCATTTACCACCATAGACCAATACCCACTACAAGGAAAGTGTGTGAAAGTGTGTGTTAATCGCTCAGTTGTGTCCAGCTCTTTGTGGCTTCCATGGATGGTAGCCCTCCAGGTTCCTCTGTCCATGGGATTTCTCAGGAAGGAAAACTGGAGTGGGTTGCCATTCCCTTCTCCAGTGGGTCTTGCTGACCCAGGGATTGAACCCAGATCTCCTCCACTGCAGCCAGATTCTTTACCATCTGAGCCACCACGGAAGCCCTGGTACAAGGAAAACAGTTGATAAATATTTGAAAAAATAATTGAATAAATGAAGTACATCTGGTTAGTAAGTGGTGAAACCAGGACTCAAACCCAGAGCCTGTCTGACTCTAGAATCTGTGTTCTGAACTCTCATGCTAGGAGTAAAATCAGCTCATGTTCAGTGGAATTTTAGTGTAAAATTTCATTTTAGCACAAAAAATCTGAAATTCTTTTAAAATTGGATCATCCACATGACAACCCTCCAAGGAAAATAGAGTACTTGATTGACCTGTATCTAAGTGATGTTGGATAACATAAAGTATACCTGTCATATTTGGCATTTTGCTTACTAAGATGCCAGACAAGATCCCTTGCAATAACTCTTTCAACTCTGTCAAATATTTTGAAAATCAAATAACATGACTTTGGGCAAGTTACTTAACCTCTCTAGACCAGCATCTATAAAACAGGAAAATAATGATTTCACAGGCTCATTTAGGAGGAATAAAGGAAATAGATGAAAAACCCTCACCACAGGGTTGATATGCAGTTAGTAAATAATAACTGTGTTTCTTTAAAAAAAAAGTCTTACTTCTTCCGTTAAGTGAAAAACTCTAATCTTCAGGGTTAACTAAACAAGATTTCTTTTTTTTTTTTTTGGATGAGCTGGATTGACATGCCAAGTGATCAAAGACTAATAATAGCTGGAGAAAATTGGCAAGAGAACTGCCTCTTCAGGGGGACCCAAGAAATCCACCGGAAGCTTCTAAATCTCCATGAACTGGCTTCTAAATTTCCACTGAGCTTACACTTGATGGCAAAGGACAGCTACAGTCCCAGTTTTGAAGTCAGTGCCATTCTTGGAGGTTGTGTTTGGTTCACGGGCTTACATTTCCCACAAAGCTTTGAGGAATATGCCGGAAGAGAGCAACATATATGTTTTTTTCCAAACTACTTTACAATAGTTTTATTTATGTATTCGTTTATTTTTGGCTGTACTGGGTCTTTGTTGCTATGTGGGCTTTTCTCTAGGTGCAGCGAGCAGGGGCTAGTCTCTAGTCGTGGTGTGCGGGCTTCTCGTTGCAGCGGCTTCTCTTGTTGTGGAGCGCAGGACTCACGGATTTCAGTAGTTGTGGGACTGGGGCTCAGTAGTTGTGGCCCACGGCCTTAGTTGCTCTGTGGCAGGTGGGATCTTCCCAGATCAGGGATCAAACCCATGACTCCTGCATTAGCAGGGGAATTCTTTACCACTGAGCCACCAGGAAAGCCCCCAGATTATTTTTAAAGAGATATTTGAGTTGGTTCATTAATTCTGCCTAGAACAATAACAACAAACAGATACACACTGATATTCAGGAACAGGAATTTTTCTTTTCTTTCCTCTTTTCCTTTTTATAGGCGTCAGAGGGCTTTGCTTTCCAGTATTTGCCAACTGCTCTATTTCATGTTTTAATGAAAGTCTTGGGTCTCATTTTTCTTTGAGATCAGTTTGAGAGGACCATATTTCTTTCAGAAGAAAAAAAAGCTCAGAATTTCTTTTCTGTCTCTCAGGTTCTGGATGTTATTGTGGCAAAAGTCGACAAGCTGGCAGAGGGAGCCACGGAATGTTCTGAGAATCTGAAAACATAGCAAATGCAGTTGAATGAATTTTGAATGACAGATTCCTCATCTAACTCAGGAGAAATTAAATAGAACTTTTGCTAAATATTTTTTTAAAAACTCATGGGACTTCCCTGGAGATCCAGCAGTTAAGGATCCGTGCTTCTACTGCAAAGGGCACAGGTGTGATCCCTGATCAGGGAACGAAGATCCCATATGCTGCTCAGTGTGGGGAGGAAAAAAAAAAAAAAGTGAAAGCTCAGTGCTAAATACTACAAATTTTAAGATTCACCATAACGAGAGTCTTTCCTTACAACTCACTCTGGAGTCTTACATTTACACACACACACACACACACACACACACACTCACACACATAACTGTAGAAATAAATGGAACCTTAGCTATCTTAATGGCTGAGACTTGGACAAAAGAGATCGGCCAAGGAAATATTAGTAGTTTTACAATGTCCAAGGGGGAAGTTATTGGTATTTCTTGTGTATCTTATGGATTGGGCTTTACATTTATTTACTTGCTGTTCAATCAGTTTAGTGTTGTTTTAAAATACGCATTTGTTCCAAAGGTAATTGAATCAAGACACATTTTTCTTTTCCTTACATTGCTTAGTTTCTACAAGGAATATTTTATTCAATTCATACTTTCTTCCTCAGGGTAATCTTGTCTCTCCATTTCATTTCTTGGATCTGGGTTCCATTAGATTTTTACTCATGGAATTAAATGTGAGCGAGTCACAGTTATCCTTCTTAGGGTATTTCTAAATATCTCAGAAAGAAAATTAAGATAATTTTCTCCTATCTTTTAATGAAATCTGCTTAGGAGTTTTACTAAAAGTGAACTTTCCTTTTTGTGACATTTTTGGAAGGGGACATGAATTACCTTTGATGTTGGTCCAGTCAACTTGGTTCTCTCGAGGTCCCATGAGAAGGGCCAAGCCTGGTCCATCTGTGTTCTCTCTACCATCCTCAGCTACACCTTCTTACATTTTGAAGTGAAATCTCCTTGTCCTACCTTTGAAAACTGAAGGATTATGCCACGCTCATTTTCCCAGCCTATGTGCAGTCACATAGCACTTCCCAGGCGGCCCTAGTGGCAAAGAACCCGACTGCCAATGCAGGAGACACAAGAGATTCGGGTTTGATCCCTGGGTCAGAAAGATCCCCTGCAGGAGGCCTTAACAATCCCTTGCAGTATTCTCGAGTGGAGAATCCCATGGACAGAGAAGCCTGGCGGGCTACAGTCCATAGGGTCACAAAAAGTTGGACATGACTGAAGCAACTTAGCCCGCATGCGTGCAGTGAGAAGGAAAAACCCAGAATAGGATTGGAATAATTAATGTAGGAATTGGTGAAAATGCTTGCATTTTCAAGTTGTTTATAAAAACAAAACTGCCATAGGAGCATGCTTTGGAGGTGGCATTTAAGGGACCTACTTCTAAGCTCAGACTAAAAGATGCGGCATTTTGTCGTTTTTGTAATATTTGAGCACCTCAAAATGACACTTTTTGGTAGAAGACTTAGAAATACACCCATACATTTTGCAACACTTAATTATGGAAAATTTCTAGTCACCATCCAAGTTTTAAGTTCTATAGTTTTAAGACCCCATGAATTGTAGCCTGTCAGGCTCTTCTGTCCATGGAATTCTCCAGGCAAGAATACTGCAGTGGGTTGCCATTCCCTTCTCCAAGGGATCTTCCCAACCCAGGGATTGAACTTTAACTCGGGTCTCCTGTACTGCAGACAGATTCTTTACCATCTGAGCCACCAGGGAAGCCCATAGTTTTAAGCTACCAACACAGTATGGAAAACTCCAAGGCAGAGAAGATATGAGGAGTTCATACTGATGTAGCTGTGAGGTCTCTTGGCTTCTAGGAGTCACAGATGGAGATTTACTAGGAAAAATGACATTTATGAATCTGTGTTTCTGGAGCGTAACACCTGGAATTTCACAAAGTCCTCATTTGTTGTGACTGTTGTGAATTGCTTTTCCTAAAATTAAAAGTATTTAGAGTTATATGTGAAGACGTGTTTCTCTAGGATTTAGGCAGCCTGTGTTTTCAGGGCAATTTGCCTAAATAGTGTGCATTTAAACTGATTGCAATCACTTGCTAAATTGTTCACTGTGGCCCAAGGTGGTGGTGGGTTTTTAAGATAAGGGAGATAAGATTTCTCTCCCTCTATTGACTTAGTTCTTGATTTCCACTTAAAGTTAACTAATTAAAGGAACTGTTTATGAAAAGGATCAAAAGGGCAAAAGTACAATTAGTAAATGTTAGCGCATGGGAGATGTGAATAAAATCTACAGGGGCTGCATCTCTAGATCCTGCTAATCTGGAATTAAAATTTAGAATATTTCCACTTCTATTTTGGAGATTTAACGGTAAGTATTTAGGATCTAGGGCTTTGTTACAAGAAAAAAAATGTGTTCTGTGCCATCCACAATGGTTCTGATTTTATGCCTTGACTATTCTGCTACGGCACCTAGACACTTTTGCATTATATGTCCCATCATTTTCCCTCATGGAATTACTTTGCCAAATTGCTTTCTGAGCAGGACTCTTCAAGAGAGCAGACTCCCTCCTTTGCAAGGATGCAGCATTCTGCAGTCATGAACTCTGGGACTCAGGAAGAACATCATTGAATATACACTTGTAACTCCTTGATCTGAGTAGATCCACGTAGAAAGTAGACTACATTCAAGGACCAGGACTGCAGGTTGTACCGAGAATTCTCATGTCAGGCAAGAGGAAAACACTGGGAGCCATGCATTCTTGTCTTTGATTAGCATATAATTAACTTAATAGCATATGTCTGCAAATAGTGTTAAAATAGGAAAAACTCTGTGAGTTCTACATAAATTCAATGTAAATGTTTGTCAAGCTCTAATTACTTATGTTATCTTTTTCAGTAAAATCATATATTTTTGACCAATTAAAGATAGGGTGATATCAGTGGATTTTTGTACCTTGAACTATTCCACAAAGAAATTCAAGAGTCAGGGGGAGAAATCAAGAACTGTGTGTCACAGTTTGTTTCTTCTTAAAAGGCTGAAAAAACTGCTATCATTCTCATATGTCTCATCAGAAGTTGGAAATGCCTAGATAAACCTACTAGCACACATATACGAGTGGGCTTGCATTTTCCTTTAGCTGGTACTTAATGCAATTACAACTTCAACCCAGTGCTTCCCCTCTGATTTCTCTGTCAAAATGCTGCATGATTTAGGATTGAGTAATAGTAAATACAGGTGGGAAAGCATTCGTGATGAAGGATGCTCCATGAGCACAAGGTACTGTTATTTCATCTAATGAGAGAATGTCTGAGTTTTTAAACTGTCTCATCATCAATATTTTACGCTAATGAATAAAACAGTAGCTGACCCAGAGGCCACACGCAAACAGAAACACACAGCAAAATGTACAGTGAACATTTTTCCTCCATTTGTTTTCTTAACAAACAGAATTTGATCGCCGAGTTATACATGAAACAATGAGTGTTTTGTGTTTTATTTCTATCAATAGACACAGAGATCTGTCCCTCTGCCACGAAGACGTTGTCTTATATGAGAGTCATATTTCAGCAAACATAATTAAACCATCACAAACAGAGACTTCCATTAGTCAGACCAGAGTTATGGTTGTTGTGCTTTAGACGCATAAGAAAGTATTTCACAGTCTGCTGTGGGGAAAGAAAGACCACTAAATATTTCATGGCTTTTTCCAGATCAGACTGTTTATTTCCCAACATTTTAAAGGGATACTTAATTTTTCTCGATAGCTATTTTTGTCAACACGTTAAGAGAAATGGATATTAAGGACAAAATTTGCATGGGATGCCACGAGCTGCTATTTTTTTCCCTGGAATGATGCTTCCTGGGCGCATAAGAATAAATATCGTACTGTTCTCAGAAATGTCCTTGGCATTTGGTGTGTTCTCTAAAGCTACATTCTGGTAACGCTCCACATCTGAGGTTTCACGGAGAGGGAGAAATCATATTTTGATTGGTGTCGTTCAAGGCACGTTCGTGTTTCATGCGAAAATAAAAGCGGACACTAGAGGGTGCTGTTTGATTTTCTGTTTCACTGAGTTGTGCCGCAGATGCCCGTGATTCAGGGCACTGAAAAATGCCGTCGTGTTCTCCTAGCCAGGACCAAATCGCAGTGCAATACAAGATGCAGACATCCCTGAGTTCAAGGAGAGAGGCCGGAAGGTTCAGAACGGTGTCGATGCTAAACTCATTCAGAATTAGTAAAGTAATGCTTTATTACTCTAACCCGGTATGACTGTCATTTTTTTTTTTTAATAATTACTTAATATTCTTGGTTGAAAGAAATTTTATTAGACTTCAAGCTCTCACTAAATGTCAAATGGTTCTAAAGATAGCTAGAATATTAGATAATGTGAAACAATTCGTGCTCTCAAGGTTTGGCACTAGGATTTTGAATAGAGCCCATACTTACTACTGGTTAAGAAACTAATTATAGAATTCCCAGTTGGCAGAAATGCCAGACCCCAGGATGTTGTTTCTTTTGATATCAGAGAAATACCAAGTTAATAAGATTCCTAATTAGCTCCCCTTTTCACCTTTGCTAAGCATGTGCTTTCTTTCACCCCCCTTTCTTAAGGCAAATCGTTTTGAGCGGCAGGAGAAGACAATGTTCTGGAGTTCTCTAAATATATGCTCTCATAGGGTTTACGTTTGTATCCTGTCATTTTCTAACCTAAGAATATTTTAAAAGAAGCTTAAAGTTCTCATTTTATAGAGAGGAAAGTTAAGGTATTGTGATCTGGAATGATTTGTCTCAAGCAGACAATTAAATTAGCATTGTAGAAGGGTCAGGACCATATCCTGGTTCTTCTTGCAGACAGTCAGCTAAGGGACCTGTTCATTTTTAGTTCCATAGATAAATGTTTCTCTTTAATACAGATAGGCATGACTGGTTCAAAGGCTACTTGGCAGCCATCACCACAGATTTCCGGTTCTTCTCCCTCCCAGGCTACAGGAAGTTCACAATGCCCTCTCTCTGAACGTTAGTTCTGGCCATGTAACTTGCTTTGGTCAGTGCAATGGGAATAGATATGTTGTGTCTCTTATGAGGTGTGGTTCCCTACACTCTCTCCCCTTGCGGAGGTGAGCCCCAAAGTCTCCTATGGAGCTGGCAGCAACAAAAGGTAATAAAATATCGAGAAATAACAAGTGTTGGCAAGGACGTGGGGAAAAGGGAACCCCTGGCTGTTAGGAATGTAAATTGGTGTAGCCACTCTGGAAAACAGTATGGTGATTCCTCCATAAACTGAAAATAGAACCACCCCACGATCCAGCAATTCCACTTCTGGGCATTTATCCAAAGGAGATGAAAAGACTAACTTGAAAAGATATCTGCACCCCTGTGCTCACTGCAGCATTATTTACAATAGCCACGATATGGAAACAACTAAATATCCATCAGTGGAAGGATGGATAAAGAAGATGTGGTCGGACCCGACTGATGACTGAATACATACATGCATACAACGGAATATTATTCAGCTATAGTAAAGGAAGAAATCCTGCCACTTGCAATAACATGGACAGACCATGAGGGATTATGCTAAATGAAATAAGTCAGACAGTGAAGGACAAATACACTGCGTTAGCCGAAAAGTACATTTTCCATAACATTTTATGGAAAACTGGAAAGAACTTTTTGGACAACCAATAGTATGGTCTCATTTATTGGGGAATCTAAAAAACAAAACAAAAAACCATAGAACAGACGGGTGGTTCCTAGAGACAGAGTGAAATGGGTGAAGAGGGTCAAAACATACAAACTTCCAGTTACAAAATAACTGTGTCCTGGGGAGGTAATGTACATCATGACAACTATATGAATATATGTTACATGAATAACTGTATTCTGTATTTGAAAGTTAGAAGAGTAGATCTTAAAAGTTCTCATCACAAGATAAAAACTGTAACTATGAATGGCGATGGATGTTAACTAGACTTAGTGATGATCATTTCCTGGTATATACATATATTGAATCATTACATTGTATACCTGAAACTAACATAATGTTGGATGTCAATTATATCTCCATAAAAACGTGATTCTGACACAGGAACAGAAGAAGAACCCATGGAAGAGAATCAGGAGCTCACAGAACCACAGAGACTGAAGCTGATTTGTGCTAAAGGTGGTACTGCAGTCCTATGAAGAAAGAATACATTGCTCAGTAAAAATGAGAGAAAAACAAGCTAATGAAGTCTCCATCCACCACCACCCCCCAGGATGCAAGTAAGGATCAGAATCCCCTGACGTGAGCAAAAGAGAAACCTCTGTTGTGTAAGCCACTTAGATTCCGGGGTTTTCTATTAGGCCTCTACACCTACCTTATCCTGATGACAGGTGAGGGTGTCAACCCTCTGAGAAAACCAGAGGCCAAGAATCAGTGTGGCCAGAAAGGATTTAATTAAAAATATTAAAAAAAACAATTATAGTCTTTAATTTAGAAATTTATAATGACTGTGATATGAGGATCAATAAAGAGAAGTTATGACATGGGAAAACATTTCCTCCTTATATGTCTTCAGTTTAAAATTTATCTAAGGAAATCATGGGTTAGTTTCAGTGTGTCTGACTCTTTGCAACCCCATGGACTGTAGCCCTCCAGGCTTCTCTGTCCATGGGACTCCCCAGGCAAGAATACTGGAGTATTCTTGCTGTTCCCTTCTCCAGGGGATCTTCCTGACCCAGGGATCGAACCCCGTCTCCTGCAGTACAGGTGGATTCTTAACTGTCTGAGCCACTAGGGAAGCCCAATCAGGTAGAAATAAATAAATAAATGTTACTGTGTTCAACTCAGAATCTGACTGTGAAAACCTATACCTTAGACTCTGGAAATGAGAATTGAACATTAGCTCTGAGGCTGCTGATCTTAAAGTGGGGGAAGTGTGGAGCTGGGGATTTTCATGTGAACAAAGAACTTGTGCATAACATCAATTTCCATCACAGTGAGGAAGAAGTACTCTGCATCTTACCTCGAATGGGCAGTTTATTCCTTAATCCATCTCAATGTTCAGCATTTTCCCAAAAGATCTTAAAATGTCCAAGTTGAAGCAGACGCATATTTTTCTCCATCAATACCAGCTGTCTTCCTGGCTGCACAGCATCTATGGCTGCCAAGCTAGAGTCTGCAGACCCTCCCAGGGGCTGAGAGAACAAAGCCGCTCGGCCCAGACTCAGTCTACACACCACTTCTTCAGTCCAGAGACAGTGACAGCCTTTTATAGGCCAGACAACAGGAATCATCCTCACACTAAGAGTCAAGGACACTAGGGTCTCCGCTCAGTGTTTCCCAGAGTTCCCAGGAAACGGCAGAAATACCCTCAGCTTCAATCCAGAACAACGTCAAAATGAACTGGAAGTGGTGTTTACTTTGTTTTTAACCTTAAAAAGAGAGGCACCCCAGGGATGTATTTACCAGGCCCTCCGTTTTGTAGTTAATTAGAGTAAATGTGGGTTTTTGTATCATGTACAAAAGAGGCCACTGCCTGCTTCTCTTCTTCTTAGCACCTTCCTAAATGCCCCACTAATGCTCTGCCAGTACAAACAGCCGCATAGTAAAATGAGCTCCAGCCAGCAGGGCCTACCTGCTCCAGTTGCTGCTGCTCTAGCTGCCTCTTTGTTTATATCAGAGGATGCTATTTGGTGTGCAAAGCTTAACATCAATACGAATGATTCTGGCCACCGAATAATGAGAATAATTGAACACAGAGTTTATTTAAGCATAAAACATATTAAAAATTATTCGGTTGATTTGTAAAAGAGAAGAGTTTGGGTCTGAAGGGAACGATGGGGGGTCGGGTTCCCCAGGTCAGCAAACAATATGCGAGGTGGACACTTGGCCCTGGCAGGACTGGCGGACATGAGGGCAGGGGGAGGAGAACGTGGGTGAATCGGAGGTCGGACACTTCCAAACATTGGAGAGACCCCTCAGAGGGAGTCAAGCCTTCCAATCACTGCTTCTCCACATTCACTCTCACTCCACCAGGCCCTCCCTCTGTAAAAACTATGATCCAGACACAGCACTGGATCTACTGGTGGGGTAGATTTCTCTGGTGAGATTTCCAGGTAGACTTGTTTCACCAGAATTTTTTCCTTTACTGGTTTTTCCTGTGAGCCCAATGTTCCTAGTGACAATTGTTTGGAAATGTTAGGCAAGATACATGTTTTCCACAAGCAACTTTTAGAAGCAGGTTTGCATACTCCGAAAGGGGGTGGTGGTGGCGTGGCTTTTCCCTCTTTTCTGGAACTCTGACCCTATGGGGGAGATGGCACCACTTTGAGACTGTGGACAATTTTAAATAGGTTCTGACTTAAGGGCACACACCTTATCGCCTACAGGGGGTCGAAGTAAGTAAATTACAGTACTTTATATATAACCTTGAGTGAATTATGAGGTCATGCCTGACTTATAGACAAAATGCCATAGTGAAATCTGGGTCATGACGAGAAGCAGCATCCAAACTTGAAGTTCGATGGAAGAATTAGAGGCTGTGAACAGAAAGAGCGACATGGTAAGTCCTATGAAAAAATGTACTGCTTGACATGGATCAGCCATCCTGGTGGATTCAAACAAAGGCACCTGCTTTTTTCAATGCCAAGAACCCACCTTCTCCAAGTGGACTTGACTGTGGCAGTGAGGAAGTGAAATTAACTCAACCTCTAGATGAATCCTAACTTAAACGGGGAAACCTGGTAGCTAAGGCTGCTGCAGCAAAGTGTGTTTGATGGATCACACACCCCAGTCCTAGACTTGGGGGCCAGATTAAAGGTCACCACTTCGTTCTTAAATGCCTGAATGTGTGTGTGTGCTCAGTTGCTCAGTTGTGGTCTGACTCCTTGCGACCCCATGGACTATAGCCCTCCAGGCTCCTCTGTGCATGGAATTTTCCAGGCAAGAATACTGAAGTGGGTTTCCATTTCCTTCTCCAGGGGATCTTCTTGACCCAGGGATCGAACCCTCGATTCCTGTGTCTCCTGCATTGGCAGGCGGAATCTTTACCACTAGCACCACCTGGGAAGCTCTATTAAATGGCTGGATAACTTTCTTTAAAAAAAAAAATTCCATCTTTTAGATAAAAGATCAGGGACTCAAAGGTTTAAAAAACCAAAAAGATGCTAGTATTCCTTGAGTGGGCTTCCCTAGTGGCTCGGTGGTAAAGAATTCACTTGCCAATGCAGGAGACGTGGGTTCAATCCCTGGGTCAAAAAAATCCCCTGGAGAAGGAAATGGCAACCCATTCAGTATTCTTGCCTGGGAAATCCCACGGACAGAGGCGCCTGGAAGGCTACAGTCCATGGGGGTGCAAGAGAGTCAGACATGACTTAGTGATGCAACAACAACAATAAGTTCTTTGGGTGTTTGCTTCATCTTTCCTTCTTACTTTCTGGAAGTCTCATAGGTCAGCTGCTGACCCACTGGGCCTCGCGTTGGAATGTCTCCTTCTGGGAGTCAAGAACTTCCTGTGCCCCTGGCTGCCCGCCCAGAGGCTGTGAGCTCACCTCGGCAGCTCTTGCCGTCCTCCTGCAGGGTGCCGGTCACGCAGCTGCACAGAGGCCCGTCCACCCGGCTCGTGCAGATCTGCTCACATCCTCCATTGTCCTCACACCAGTCCAGCCCTGAAATACAGCCCTGGACAAGTTACCTGCAGACAGTCTAGCTCTTCATCTCATATCTACGGGCAAGGCTTTAAAGAGAGGCGTGGCAAGGGAAAAGGCCTAGTACTCTCATGAGTTTTCAGTAATCTGTGAAAGGATGTCATTATGGACACCTGTGATTATGGCAAGCTTCGCAAACTGGGGTCCCCAAGCAGGCGTCCTCAAGCTCCTGGTTCACCAGGTTCACGTCATAGGCACCACACACCCCAGAGTTAGCCTGAATCTTCAAATCCCATTGTTTTAATCATTTAGAGTGTTTTAGGGAACATACATACTTTTTCTCCTAATAGGTCCCACTGAAATGATCTGTTCTTTAGGTTCCTTGGTATAATCTGTGGCAGTCCTGGAATTTTGAGGGCAAGTCTGAAAGACAGAACACCAAAGGGAACATTTCACACAATTAAGCTGATAACTTATTCTTCACCACATCCTCACCTCCAAAAGAGGCAGGGGTTCAGTCCAGAGCACTACTGCAGCTCAGATTAATTAGAAGCAATGTATTCTTGATCATTGAGCCCCCTGGGACTTGGGGCTGTATGTTGAACAGAATTTAATATGTTCTCCACACTAGAATTAGATTCAAAGAGGCTCCCCTCCTAGGAAGGAGGATCCTGTATCAGATCAGATGGTAATGTATGGACCAGCATCGGTAAGCAGCTCGGGCCACCGCCCCATCTCAATTCTGCCAAAAATGTATTGTTCAGCCACTTAGTCACGTCTGACTCTTTTTTGCAGCCCTGTAGACTTTCAGGCTCCTCTGTCCATGGGATTTTTTCAAGCAAGAAGACTGGAGGGAATATCTTGCCATTTCCTCCTCCAGGGGATCTTCCCAACCCATGGATCAAACCCTCGTCTCCTGCATTGGCAGGCAGGTTTTTTACCACTGAGCCACCTGGGAGGCCATCCGTCAACATGTTGCTGCTGCTGCTGAGTCACTTCAGTTGTGTCCGACTCTGTGTGACCCCATAGACAGCAGCCCACCAGGCTCCGCCATCCCTGGGATTCTCCAGGCAAGAACACTGGAGTGGGTTGCCATTTCCTTCTCCAATGCATGAGAGTGAAAAGTGAAAGTGAAGTCGCTCAGTCGTGTCCGACTCTTCGCGACCCCATGGACTGCAGCCTACCAGGCTCCTCCGTCCATGGGATTTTCCAAGCAAGAATACTGGAGTGGGGTGCCATTGCCTTCTCCGATCTGTCAACATGAGGTGAGGGTAAAGCTGCAATGTTAAGGGTTAGGGGCCAGGGACTGGCGCAGTAAAACCTTAGGGACATAGTTGTACATGGTGGAGATGTAAGCCTGGCGTGGACCAGATGATGAGTCTGTCACCTCATCTGCCAGCCCCTCAGAGCCCCAGGCCCAGAGCATGGAGGTGGATAATCTATGGGATAGCCCCTCCCTAAAGGAGACCTGGATAAAGTACATACTGAGCTTGGCAGTTTGCTTCTAAGTGGAGGAGATCTTGGCCCCAGCCTTCACTTCAGAGGCAGGTGACCTGGCTTCTTGAGGCTCTGGCACAGTAGTTCTCAAACAGGGCCAATTTTTTCCCCCAGGGGACACTGGGCAATTCCAGGAAGCATTTCAGGTGTTGTACGAGGGGAGGAGGTGCTGGCATCCAGTGGGTGGAGGTCAGAGATGTGCTGAACAGTCAACAGAGCACAGGGCAGCCCCACAGCAAAGAATCATTTGGTCCAAAATGTCAGTAGCGCTGAGGTTTAAGAAACCCTGGTCTAGTGTTACACCAACAACAGTCTGACATTTCAGAGATAGAGAAGAGTAAACGGTCATCATTCTACCCTGCTCTCTTAGTGTTCTGGCACAGATGACTATCACTCCTGGGCATCTGAAGATGGTTGTTATTCAGCCACCGCCAGGTGCCTTGAGCCCTAAAAAAAAAAACCTCTAAAGAGCCACCGAACTTGGCATTCACCATCCCCACGTGGGGAAACCTGAGGCCGTGAGAAATAAAGACGCACATTGAATTTCCACACTCTCACTTACTATTTTGCAGGAGTACTTTTCTGAATCACAGAGGGACACTGCGCAGTGTAGGTGGACTTCATCATAATCCCCAATGAACTTAAAGACCGTGACGTGGAAGCGGCAGGTGAGGGAGACGCCGTTCTCCTCAATGCCAATGGTGTTGTCTTTAATGTTCTGACACCTGTTCAGAAAGAAAGGGACTCTCTGCTTCACACGTTCATGTCCCACACCGAACCATCACGAACGGTAAAAATGCCTTTGCGTTTGAAAGTGACCTCTGGAGTGTGTGGGCTTGTTTTGTTAGGACTCCCTTACAGTTTCATAGTTTGTTGGAAAAGCATCAAATAGCGCCTCAAATTAGCATCTTAACTGCAACTAAAGACAAAACAACCGGAGGGCCTGTACTCAATTTCCCTGCACGTCAGTTTCTCATCCCTATCCTTCAGAAAGCTGTGTTTTACGGGTATCAGTTAAACAAACACAAGATGAGTCCCTACGTCTTCTGTACTTTCTTCAGTTAATTAGCAATTTGGGGAGGGGCCCCTTTTTCAAGATCTATTGGGAAGTCTCCCTATAAGTGCAAACACATGGGAGCTGGAGAAGACAGACAAGCTGAAGGGACACCCCTGATTCCCTCTTTGCGGTACTGAGCCAATAGGCAAGGGACGACGGTATCTGCCTCCACTCGTTGGCGTTCCCCAAATGGCCCGCAGTCTCTTATGCCCCAGGGTCTTTTCACACACTGTTTCCCCACCTGGAAGCCTCTCTGCACATCTAACTAACCCTGCTTTTTCTCCAGTGCCCGTCTGTGGTTCCCCCTCCAGTATAAATATGCCCTGATCAGGCAGGAACAAGTGGCCTTGCCTGAAATTTGCCGACAACACCCTGCTGAGCCCCGGGGAACATGAACCAAGGTGCAATCGTCACGGTGTCTCCAACACACTGATGGGCACGCAGTAAGTATTTCAAAAGAAGATGTGGTACATATATACAAGGGAATATTACTCAGACATTAAAAAGAATGAAATAATGCTATTTGCAGCAAATGGATGGACCTGGAGAGTATCATACTAAATCAGTCAAAGAAAGACAAATATCATATGATATTGCTTATATGAGGAATCTTTAAGAAATGATGAGGAATCTAAAAAAGATGATACAAATGAATTTATTTAAAAAACAGAAGTTGACTCACAGACTTAAAATAAGAACTTATGGTTACCAGGTGGGTAGGGTGGGTAAAAGGGAGAGATTGGGAGTTTGGGGTTGACATGTACACACTGCTATATTTAAAATACATAACCAATAAGGGCCTACTGTAAAAAATAAATAAAATTTTTAAATAAAAAGGAATATTTAGATGCTGTGTAGTCAAACTCATACAAATATTTGCCTGACAGATAAAAGCTATGACACATCTTTTAACTCCAAGAGAATATTTCTGTGTGTGTCTATGTGTGTGTACAATTATATATAAATTGTATTTTTACTTTTGGAACATTACAAACAGTATTAACTCTCAGAACTGTTTTTTTTGAAATGTGGTGTTAAAATTATACTTAATTTTTAGACCCCCCAAAAACTCTGGGAATAATCAGTGAGTGAATGAATGAATTGTGCTGCCATGGCCAAGGCTGGCCCATTGCAGCCAAGGAGCTCTTTAAAAAAGATCTTATCAAGATAAAATGGGTGGCTCTTCTCCTTATGTTTTCTTCCCTTGGCCCACAGAATTCAATAGTTTAGTGATAAGGAAAAATTTTAATTGATGTTATTCTTCAGGATCCCCACACCTGCTCAGTTTGGTAATTCAGTCTATAAGGCAATAGTTTCCTAAAAGCTTTGAAACAAAAACTTATTAGCCATACTTTTCCTTGTCACTGTAACTCATTTGAATAATCTAAATTGGTTCAAGGATTCTGCAGTGTTCTCAGCCCTCTGGTCTTCACGCAGCAACTCCCTCCTTTTTTAAAAAAATATTTACTTATTTGGCTGTGTCAGGGCTTAGTTGCATCTCGTGGGATCTTCTACCTTTCTTTCAGCATGCAGGATCTTTAGTTCCGGCATGTGAGACCTAGTTCCCTGACAAGGGATTGAACCCAGGCCCCCTGCACTGAGAATGTGGAATCTTAGCCACTGGACCACCAGGAAAGTCCCCAGACCTTCCCTCATAACTAGACCCCCAACTCCCAGAGAGATGATTTGAGATTTAAGTGTCAGAAAAACAGGAAGCAGAAGGAAGGGGTCTCGGGAAGCAGGGACAGTCTGTCTGGATGTCGCCTTAGGGGGCAAACAAACCGAACACCAGGATCCTTGTCCACAATCGGAAGGATGGTGTCCTTTCCTCTGTCTGGCCATACACAGAGAGCAGAGAAGTGACCTTTGTGTGCTCAGACCACTGCATCACTGGTACACGGCAGCGGCATCTCTGCACCCCCCACCCCCGTGTAGCTGGAGAGAAGCAGCTGACCCCCCTCCCCCCAAATTCCAATGCAGAACCATTCTGCTCAGTCATTCCGCACTGAGCATCAGTTTTTCCATAAGCTCACTGGGAAAAAAAAAAAAACACAAAACAATAACCATATTCCTTCAAGAAAGGTCAAAAGGACTCATGAATTAAAATTCTCTCACATGATGAAATTACTTCTCACCCAACAACAGTTTAATTTGAAGACCTTCATCCAGACCCTGGGGGAAGCTGAGATTTATGAACGCGCTCACTTACTCTCCCTCTCTGGGTCAACTCTATTAAATACTATTTAAAAAATGCTAAATGCCACAGTGTCCTTCAAAGGCAGCCCAAGCCCACCCACCAGGGTTTGTATAGTGGCTCAAATCGTAGCCCTTTTATTTTGGGAGAAAAGACCATGATGGGGTGGGGAGCAAGGGAACACATGGAGAAAGAGACCTGTTACATTAGCCTGAGCATCTGGATCTGCAAGATACCATGTAATCCTCAAGCCCTTCCCTCTGCCTCCAGGGAGGCTAAAAATCAACCCAGAAAGATAGTGCCTTCATGAGGCCTTTGCTGAAAATCCCATTCGACACCTCAGCAACCCACGCCATAAGCCACACCTGGCCAGGTAGGGAGTTGATGTACCTTGGTATCTGAAAGATTTCTTCCTCTGCCCCTTGCTGGTTAGGTAGCCTTGGGTGAGCTGTATTCAGGCTCTGAGCCTGTTCATCTGCAAAGTAGTGGATGTTTATTGTTTGTCTGCCTAGAAGCATAGTCTTCTTTGGGGGAACTATTCCTTCCCTCCCCAACTTGAAGGCTAATTATACCCTATCCATAGCACCCCAGGGAAGGATGCTGACTCAGGCCTGAGATAGGGTTCAAGAAACACTATTCCCAAATCTGGCACCTTGAATATTTTCAACTGAAGGAGTTTGAGAAAAATGACAGAATCAGGAAGGTCACTCTTCTCCCCTGAAAGAGGCCATAAAACTCTCCTGTGAGAGGTATACCAGAGGAAAGGAGCATTCTTATCTCCAAAGTCAAGGGGGCACTGAGAAGAGTCTGAAGAGTCTGGCTAAGATTTCCCTCGGTTCACTATAGTGACCACACATGATGGACCTATCATATCCACAACTGTTCACTCTTTGTCAAATGGGGAAAACGATACTCAGTTTGAACGATTTCTTAGAGTCTCCATTTCCTTATGAAGACTCCCGTGTCATGTAAAATTTATATTAAATAAATGTGTATGCTTTTCTCCTGTTAATCTTTGTCCAAATAATTTTCAGACCCAGCCAGGAACCCTAAGAGGATCAAAAAAACTGTCCTCCCCAACACCAGGCACTTTAATGTTGCATCTTCTCCAAACAAAGGAGAGGGAATCCATCCAAGAAAAGCTTATCATACTCCTTCCCAATTCCCTGAATTGGGATTAGAAGGAATGCTCATTCCTGGGGGTTACAATGCTGAAAAAATGCTGGTGTCTAATGAGGACAATGAGAAAGACAGAGACAATGACAGAAACAGAGAGACAAAGGATAGAGGGAGGGAGGGAGTGTTGACAGCAACTGGCCCCCGAACCCAATTATTCCTGAAGCCACATCTACTTATGTGATTTGGTTTTGTAAACATTAAGTACTTTGTTTTTGCATAAACTTGTTTGAAATGGTCTATACCACTTATAAAAGAAAGAATTTTGATAAATACAGTCATCTGCTTTTAAGAATTCATGTACTGGGGTGATGGAAATGTTCCAAAATTAGATTATGATGATGGTTGCACTTCTCTGTAAATTTACCAAAAATTGTTGAATTTTACACTTAGAGCAAATGCATTTTATTGCACATAAATTATGTATGCAATAAACCTGTTAAGAAATTATTGTTGCTTGACAAAACCACTAAGTGTTTTTAAAAAATAAAGATAATTATCATGATTGTTGATTGGTTCATAGCCTTTTCTTCTTTTTCATTCACCCATTCATTCATTCAATAATTTTGTTGCATAACCACTATTTTTCAGGAAATATACTAGGTGCTGGGCACATATTGGTGAGTAGAAAAACTCACCTACAGGCTATTATGCCAATTCTTTTTAAATTTTGATAGATCCATTATTCACCAACTTTAGTAATTCTCATTACCTCCTTTCATTTGTAGATAATCCACATTCAACTCAGATTGAAATTCAAAGTAGGTAGGGCAGAAAGCCCTGTTTGATCACATTGAGAATAGAGCATTTTATAGTTAATGCCACAGAAAACTGGTGATCTACCACTAAATTGTGTGTGACTTCAAGAATTGCTTGTTCTCACTAAGCCTCAGCCTTCTCATCTATTAAAAAGGAGCTTATCACATTTACTTCATACGTAGTTATAAGGATTAGATAGTTCTTGGGTGCAAAATGCTGGTCCTGTAGGTAGTCAGCAAATGTTAGTTACCTTTCTCTTCCCTAAAAAAGATGTAGACAAATCTCACGCTAACGGCTCTGAGACCGTCCTTCAGGAAGAGGCTACCCACCCGCCTTCAATGATGAAGTATCGGAGCTTGTCGTTGCTGTCACGGGATGGGGTGGCGTAGCATTTGTTCAGTGTCAGAATGAGATGTGTGGAGTCAGCTCCGACCACAAAGACCCCAACGTACAGCACATCTCGAGTTGTCAGCACAACTTCACCCTGGCGGTAAGGATGTTTGTAGGAGGCGTTTTTGTAGAGCGCCATCTTGGTGGTGAAGCTGCCTTCTTGAGTTGGAACCGTCAGGTTAATGACACTATAAGGGAAAAAGTTGTGGACTTAAAAAAATATTCACAGCCTAAAAGTCGAGAGTTATGTTTTATTTGGTGGGAATTTGTAGGACTCCAAATGACCCTGACCCAACTGCTCCCAGAATGGGAGGGGAGGGGCCAGGTTATACAGAAGTTTTGCAACAAAGGGTAATCTGAACATCCAAAAATTATTGTTAATTAAAGAAAACCAGATATCCCAAGTTAAGGAATTTAGTGCTTTTCTATGCACGGGAAGATGCAAGAGTCTGGGCTCACTGAAATCATTCCTTGGATATGCACCTCAGCTATCTGGGGCCAGTATCCTGTTTTCACATCCTAAGCTTCTTTTTTTCAGGGCTCAACTTAAGGAGTGGCTACAGTCTGGCGGCTGCTAGATGGCAGGTGTTCTTTCCTTCCTGAGTTGCCTCAGGTCTCATCAGCTCACCATGCACAGGGGCTGCACTCCCTGATGACTGTGACATCCTTTGTTTACTGACATGGCAGCAAATATTCCGGTTCTCACAGTCATGAGTAGGGAACCCCAAACAATGCTGTCTATCCAATCACCATTTTCCAAGCTGAAAATGCAGAGGGAAAGCCAGGCAGAGAGAAGTAAAGTCTAATAGGCTACATGTGGCCATTAAAATTAAACTAAAAATTCACTTCCTCAGTGCCCTGCTCCCCTGGCACATTTCAAGAGCTCAATGCCCACATACAGCTACTGCATTGGACAGCACAGATATGGGACATTTCCATCCCTGTAGAAAGTTCTATCGAACAGCACCGGTGTAAGACATCTGAGTTCAGAAAACATGAATTATTCTTTCCTAGTGCTTCAGAGACAGATGCTAGCAATTTTGATTATGCTAACCTTAACTGTCAAGGAAAAGACAGAGCGATGTGCACAGCCCCTGAGATTCTCTACCTTAGCATAGGCTTCACAACGGAGTCCAAGGAGATCTTGATATCCAGCTCATAAGCACATGAAAATTCCACATTGATTGTCCTGTCCCTGGTGATGATGTTGCCAGTATTATTGGCACTTTCGATCCAAATAGTGTTTTTATACATGATATGAGTGCCATTGGACTGCAGACAAAGGAAGGTCAGAAATCATTAAATCTGGGTGTGAGTATGTGGCTTGCATTTTAAATCCATGGGCCTGAAAGTAGAGAAATGGCTTCATTCCATACATAACCCAGAGGCCAGTATAAATCAGGATGGAGCTAGTCTCAGCATTTAGTAAGAAAAAAAAAAGTATTAAATGGATGGCAACAGCACCTTTCAATCTGATAACTTTGAATGCCCACCAAGGGTGATTTCATGTACCACTGAATTCTAAGTACTACCAGCCCCGGGTTATCTGTGGGAACCCAAGCTGGGCACAGCATAAAGTATTGCCATCCCAAGGTAAAATACATATCATCTTTCAATTCTTAATTCAAAATCCACCCCCTGTCAAATCTTGTACCAGGCATGCCCACAAGTACCCAAATGGATACATGCATGTTTTACCATCTTGCTCCTCTCACTCGCTGATTAAAAAGTGTTAATGTACACAGTTAACAAAATATATATTACCATATGTAAAATAGATACCCAGTGGGAATTTGCTGTGTGACACAGGGAGCTCAACCCAGTGTTCTATGACAACCTGGAGGGGCAGGGAGTGGAAGGTGGGAGGGAGTTTCAAGAAGGAGGGGACATATGTATACCTGTGGCTGATTCATGTCGATGACTGGCAGAAACCAGCACAATATTGTAAAGCAAATATTTTGCAATAAAAAATTAAAAAAAAAAAGAAAGATGGCAGGAAGGCACAGGAGGAAGAGAAGTGAGATGCTTTGCTAACCTAGAAATTAGATAGCCCAAGACAAAAAGTTGTGACCTTGCTATATTTCTGCATCCAACTGTTAAATGATGTCTGAATCACCCTTACCCCTCGAAATAGCTGAACCCAACTGTCTACCTGGAAGAACAATAAAAGCACGAAAGAGATAAAAACATGTGTCAACATTCAGGGCAAAGGATGACAGCAGACAGGGCAAAGCAGGGAAGGAAGTATGTCACTTATCTTGCTTTCAGCTCAATCAATCACTTAGCACTCAATGATGGGTGTCTTTTGCTGTTTTCCAAGGAGCATGTTTCTAAGTTAGACCCCTGAAGTTGGCTTAAGGACGATCAGTGTGCAAACGTCCAGAGCTGTCGCCACCAAGGCCGGGCGCTCTTTCTGGCCCCTGTTGCTCACCTGCACGATGTTTCCACAGTTCCCTTTGGTGTTGTTGATCTGAAAGGAGATAAAGTCCTCGCCCTCAATGCCGGTGCACTGCCTGTCATTGACCCGCACGCCCTCCCTCTCGAAGCCGAGCTGGAAGAGCTTGCACTTAGATATGGACACTTCCATCTGAGCCGCCTTGCAGGTCACCTCTGCATCAATGATGTCGTGGGAGTCTGTGGGGACACAGGTATGAAAGGCGAGTCACTGGGAGCTGCCCTTGCTGCGGGAGTGGGCGTGGTACCCTGTCCTCTTCAGAAGAGGCTGATGATCTTCACACAGAAGCTTTGGCATACCTAACAAAGCTCTGATCAGTCTCAATGAGTATATGAAGTCATTCAAAGCAATAACCTGAGCAATGCCAGAGCCTTTTTTTAAAAGATGAAAATGCTATACAAAGCATCTTTGCTCTTTTCTTCTTAAACCCAGGATTCCTGCCCCATTCTGGTAGGAGCTACTCTTGTAAGCTCCATACCATGTCTGGCTTGCTGTGGCCTGGCTAAAAAACATGATTCAAGTGAGGGCAGCCCTGGGTTGGTACCCAGGCCAGCACTAGGAGCTCTTGTTTTCTGTCATGGGATGCACCAGTGGACATTTTCCATGAGTACACAAACACAGGCTAACGAGCACTAAAGAAGCAGAGAGAAACACTTTTATCTGCTTTGGTGAAGCCTTTGAACAGCTCATGTGGTCCCCTCCTGTGGAGCCTTCTGGTCAACCAGGCATTCATTTGCTGATGCTAAACGTAGCACATGCCTCCTGAGTTCCCTGGTTCAACCAAGGGCATGGAGCTGGGAAGCAAAGCAGCTCCCCTTCAAGCTGACAAAACAGTGTGCTCTGGGCCAGGGACAAGGTCATTGCTACTTTAAGGTGGCTGTGGTTAAGAACAGGACCTGGAGTCCTAATGGCTTGCAGTTTGCTTCAACATTTCAGTTTTCTTCGAGACCTGCTGAAAAGTTCAGGGAAGATAAAGCTGGCTTTAAACACGTCTTCAAGCACCTGGCACTCTCGTCCTGATTGTTTCATGTTTTCGCCAAACCACCCTATCTCCCTGTGAGTCTAAAAGATCAATTTGGATCTCTCTGGTGTTGAACATGGCCTCAGATGGAGCTGACTGATTCTATGAATGTACAAATTTACGTTTATCATTTATTGAAGAAAGGGATGTAGCTACAAGGAAATGAACATTAGCCAACTTTGAAGAGGTCGGGTTCCTTTCTTGTTCTGCTTAAATGCTCATGAAAACTTCATTATCTGGGTTTCTAACCCACAGTATGGGACGTGTGGTCTCCCACCCAGGAGCTCTCCTACAAGGCTGCCAGGCGTCTCCCACTGGGCCTGTCTTGGAGGGGGGGGCGGCAGGTGTCACTCACTGTTTCCATAGGGAGGGGGTTCAATGCAGCCACACAGCTCCCCTCCATTTTCCAGTTCACAGGTTCGGTTGGGACAGTCCACCCCCACACAAGGATCTTCAACCACTCCTGCTAAAAAGGAAAACAAACAGAAACACACACAACTTGATTTTCACACCAATGCCCAGCAGCATGTGGTCACACTCTGAACTTGCCACTTCAGTGGACCTGGTGATGGTCAGATGGCAGATACAAATTAACAAACAGGGCAGCCTTTCAGGAAGTAATGACGATAGCTAATAATTGGGTCTTTGCTATGTGTTTCATGCATTGGTGGCATTATCTCTTCCAACCCTTACAATCTCTGCCAGCTAAGTACTGTAACTTGGCATCACAGCTGAAATGTACCCAAAGTCACGCACAGGTGAAGGTAAGTGAGGAGGATGGAAGATACGAACAAGCTGAACTGCCAGCACGTCCCGAGATTCCTGCACTTACTGCTCTGTACACCATCATGTGCATCAAAGTCTTTATATTTATATAAGCTGTAGACTGCAAACCATTTACCTCTATATTCCCAATACCTGGCCACCTCACAGTAGATACTCAACAAGTAATTGTCAAGAATGAAGATTTCAGGGCCAGTAAGGTCCCAGAGAGGTCCCTTAAACCAGGACTTCTTAGTCTTTTTTTTTTTTTTGATTCATGGTCCACATGCTTCTACTTAATTTGTAAAAGTAGGCAAACCAAAATCTACACACAACTCGCCAGCATTGACTGAGATTAATGGCACTTTTTTTTTGCCAAAACAGGGAAAACTCTAAGTAAAATACAAATGTATGTGGAGTGTCATCACCAACAGATTACAAACAATATTTCTGTAGCAGATGAGCCCATAGGCCACCTGCAAGCTCATTAACGTCTCAGTTTGAGAACCACTAATGGAAAACACTTTCTTTTAGACACTCATTTCTTTATTTAAAGACTCTCTTTCCCTATCCAGGTGTAATAATCTTCCTTGTTGTCATGGTTTCTAACAGTAAGTGTTAAAGAAACAGCCATGATTCAACTCAAGCATGCGCCAAGTTACCTTCAAGAGTTTAAAAACAAAACAAAACAAACCCCTCAAGCTGTCCCGTAACTGCAGATGCTTCTCCTGACCTTCTGCTAAATAACCATTACCACAGGTGAGAGGACAGGAATGGAGTCGCATCAGTCTGTCTTAATTCCAAGGAAGATGACTAGAATAGAGCCCTCACCATCAGCTAAATACACGTACTTATTATTTTTGCAGTTTAAACTTTTTATTTTGTATTGGGGAATAGCCAATTAACAGTGTTGTGATAGTTTCAGGTGAACAGTGAAGGGACCCAGCCATACATATACCTGTATCCATTCTCCCCCAAACTCCCCTCCCACCCAGGCTGCCACATAACACTGAGCAGAGTCCCCTGGGCTATACAGTAGTCCTTTGTTGCTTACCCATTTTACATATAGCAGTGTGTACATGACCATTCCAAATTCCCTAACCATCCCTTCTCCCATCCTTCCTCCTTGCAACCATAAGTTTGTGCTCTAAACAGTGAAGCTCTTTCTGTTTTGTAAATAAGTTCATTTGTATAATTTCTTTTCAGATTCCACACGTAAGGGACGCCATAGGATATCTCTTATCCTCTGTCTGACTTACTTCACTCAGTATGACACCCTCTAGGTCAGAGAAGGAAATGGCAACCCGCTCCACTGTTCTTGCCTGGAGAATCCCAGAGACAGGGGAGCCTGGTGGGCTGCCGTCTCTAGGGTCGCACAGAGTCAGACACGACTGAAGCAACTAGCAGCAGCGGCAGCAGCAGGTCCACCCTTGTTGCTACAAATGGCATTACTTCTTTTTAATGGCTAAGTAATATTCCACCAAATAAACTTATTTCTTAAAAGCTTCTTTTTCTAGAGGCCCATTTATTGCCTAATGCGTTCAGCACCCAAGACAGTGCTAAGCACACAGCAGCCACCCAATGAATGTGCTGGTTGATTAACACAATATGCAAACCACCGAGGAGAATAAGGGGGAAAAAAAGTGTGGAGGTTACAGCCCCCAAGAAGACAAAAACCTCACTTACAAACAGAGTGGGCCATTTACTACTTGGCAAATACAACATGCCCAATACAGAGGTTAAGTTTTGAGGTGAAAAACAAAAACTGATATATTTTTTTAAAATTCCAGACAATTTCTGAAGTTCAAGACAGTTTAGGCTCTTTAAAGTATTGCTTATTAACAGAAGAGGGTAAAATATTAAAGTTACCAAACAAAACACTTTTATTGATTGCCAACAGAAACTACTGCATTTGCTTAAGAGTTTCTGAAATCACTGAGTGCATATTTTAATTAACGACATTGTTTTCAGGTTCTGAATTGTGTATCCCTACTCTTGTCAGGTGTGGTGTGCAGACTTACTGATGAGAACACTCCGTCTTGAAACAAACACGGCCAGTTTTCACGGCGGTACCTGTGTGTACACGGGGCTGCTGTTGTGCCTCGAGGGACACGCACACGTTCTGACGGACGCAGTGTCACACTGCATTCATGGGACAGAGTGACCATTTATGTACATGGACACGCATATACGGATATGACAAATTTATGCGCATTTAGGCACACACTTACTTGCTCCATCTATCTGATTAACATGGCAAGAAAACAAAGAGAATAATAGATAATGGACGTCAAAGTAGTTATCTCACTACAGAAAAAAAATGCAAGAGTCTATAGATTTTTATTTCATCAATAGCACACGTATAATCCCTTTATAAATCTAATCATGGCTTCCTTGCAACCAGGAAGATACAGCCAGCTCAGTCTGCCATTTGCCACCTGCCTTCTCTTTGTGATCTGGGCTCTGACTCATGTGAAAGGAGCTTTTGGAGAGCTGAATTTGGGGCACTGAAATCAATTAGGAGTCCCATGCTCTGTCCTGCTATCTTAGAAGTCACTACACTGGTGCTCTTCCAACCCAGAGAACCCCACCTTCCTCTGTTGATATTCTGAATTCCATAACTGGACCTAGGGGGGAGTCAAGCGCCACTGAAAGTGCCCCCTCACAGAATCTCCTGCAGCCCACACCTCTCCACCCTTCAACCCCCAAAGCAGATCTACAGGTTGAGATGGAGACCAGTGGCTAGCCCCAGACAAAGTGACGCCACTGGCCAAGCTGTGCTTTCTAACTCAGAGAAGAGTCTGCAGAAATAAAATCATTCTCTTACAGCAATTCTCCCTCTCAATCCACTCGGTGCTGAGGATTCCAAAGGAGCGGCAGGACTCCCCGTAGGCGGCCAGGGAGCCACACAGCTGAAACTTCTTGTGGTTGTAGCAGCCGTCCAGGTAGCAGGACTCGTAGAAGGGGAGGGGGTCGAGCAGCCCGTAGCAGGGCTGGAAGAAGCCCTTCATGTCCGTGAGCTTCAGGCAGTAGCCGTCGCCCTGCATGTCCTGGATGTGCACGTTGTCGCACATGGCCGCGTACTGTGAGAACTGCAGCTCGTTGCAGCTGGGGGTGAAAGACGTAGTCAGACCAGGAGGCAACGCCAGGCGTGTGAGATGGCCAGTGGGGGTGGGGGAGGGAGACCACAGTGGTGACCTCTTCAGCTAACCCAGAAGTCAGTGTGGGTGCTGATCCCAACCTTAACCCAGGCTAGGGTTCAAAAGTCAAGGTAGTTTCTACTGTTACAGCACTGGGATGAGCGAGGGTAAAATAAAATGATAGTAGCCAGTGTGTCAGACAAGGGTAGATATTGATATAATAACCATTAACCTTTGATGTCCGAGAAGGCAATGGCACCCCACTCCAGTACTCTTGCCTGGAAAATCCCATGGATGGAGGAGCCTGGTGGGCTGCAGTCCATGGGGTCACTAAGAGTCGGGCACGACTGAGCAACTTCACTTTCACTTTTCACTTTTCACTTTCATGCATTGGAGAAGGAAATGGCAGCCCACTCCAGTGTTCTTGCCTGGAGAATCCCAGGGACGGCGGAGCCTGGTGGGTTGCCGTCTATGGGGTCGCACAGAGTCAGACACGACTGAAGCGACTTAGCAGCAGCAGCAGCAACCTTTGATGTGGGCTTCCCTGGTGGCTCAGTGGTAAAAAAAAAAAAAAAAAAAAACCCACCTGCCAATGCAAGATATGCAGCTTCAACCCCGGGGTTGGGAAGATCCCCTAGGGAAGGAAATGGCAACCCACTCCAGTGTCCTTGCCTCCTGGAAAATCCCATGGACAGAGGAGCCTGGAGGGCTACAGTCTATGGGGTCACAAAGAGTTGGACACGATCAACTCTGTTGTTTAGTGACTACACAACAACAACCTTTGATATAACTGACTGATATGATTGATACAATAACTATCAACAGATATGGATATAATAACCAATAACAATAATGATAATTACATTATTATTAATAAAAAATAAAAGTAATAACTGTTGGTAAAGTAAAAGATTTGAAAGGACATCCAGAAGCTTCTAAACCATTTCCAGTTAGCTACCAGAGACCATAAGGAAAATCTTCACAAGAAAATTGGTGTCAGGCTGCAACCATTTATAAGAGAAGAAAAAAAGGAAATAAGAAGGGAAAGGAAACTCAAACAGAATGATGATTCCTAAGGAGGAGCTGAATCTTGCTCATCTTTGGAAGCCCCAGAATAGTTTAATGTGCAAAGGAGTCATTTTTCTAACTGTGGGTCCCAGAAGTGACATTTTAGAGAAAGCATCACATTAGGAATTCTGAAATCTAATCTGGGCTTTGCCACTTACTGTGCCCCCTCATCTAAATCATTCCACTCTAACCTCCGTTGCACCTAGAAAAGGAAGAGACTGGACCAGACTGTGCCCAAGGTTCTTTCCAGCTCTGGGTCCCACAATTCACAGGACGGTCTAATTTATGGCACATTTTTCAGTTTACACCTGCAGAAAAGTCAAAGAGGGTTGAGAGCTTCATTCCCACATCTGGGAATTCAGCTGACGTTTGGCACATTAAAGCTCAAGGGGACAGAATCATTGTACAAGCAAAGAAATGCCAAGAAAGAGAAGTGTAGCTCTAGAACCTCAGAGGAATTAACATGATTTGGCAGTCTGGAAGGACTCTTAAGTTAAACACCTTTGAAATTACTTGCCTAGTTCCTTCTATCTCAGTTGGCCAGAGAGGGGCCTGATAATAACCTCAATGACTTCTACTTTCTTGGACTTTCTAGACTCCCACCAACTTCTGCCTACACAACCAAGCCTCTGGTAAGAGGTACAGATGGCTCTTGTGGTAAAGTACCCACCTGCCAATGCAGGAGACATAAGAGACGCAGACTCAATCCTGGGACAATCCTGGAGGAGGGCATGGCAACCCACACCAGTATTCCTGCCTGGAGAATTCCATGGACAGAGGAGCCTGGCAGGCTGTATGACTGAAGTGACTTAGCATGCACAGACACGAAGTCTCAGCACTAGGGAGCAAGGAATAACCCTCTTCTCCTGGGTTAACTCTTAATCCCACCCTCAGCAAGGATGCCCAGTCACAGTTAAAGTTAAACTTGACCAGTTGGGCAGATGGTCAAGGCTTTAGAGTTCTAATCCTAGGAACACTCTTCTGTTTGGCCAAGGGCCGGATAACACCAAAATTCAGACTTATCATCTAAGCCTAGTTACTTCCTCTGCTGTTCAAGAAATTACTGTGCCTGTTTGTATGATGAAAACTCCAAAGATCTTGAGCTTAGCTCTTTGTAGGCGAGGAAGGGAGTTGCTATATGAAGTACCTCCCTCATCAACATCTGTCATAGACACGGGAGGACTGGGACCACTGAGTCTAGTGACTGGAGACTCTCACCTCTTCTGCATGCCATTGGTTTTCCAGCTCTGGGCCAGGACCACGCTGCTCACCACCGGCTTCCCCCGCAAGGTCACGTAATCATCAGTTAAGTCCCCATTGAAGTTGCCGCAAAGGCCACACACTTTGTTCTGCAGCCTCTCGCTGATGCTGATTTTTATGACGTTGTAGCCGTTGTAGTAGATTTGGATGTCGGGGCTGGTGTCAATCACCAGGAACCCCTCACTGCTGTAGATTTTTGTTGCCAGGCCGGTTATGAATGGAACATTCACTTGTGTGCCATTCACCTGTTAAAGGAGAAAGAAGAAGTAAATGACCCTCAAAGCAGAAATTGGCAAATATTTACTGTAAAAGTCCTGAGTAAACATTTTAGGCTTTGTAGCCCATATGATCTATCCTCGTGGCAAAAAAAGCAGCCACAGACAAAAGTAACTAAATGAGCAAGGCTGTGTTCCACTAAAGCTTTATTTACAAGAATAGGCAGCAAGGAGATTTGACTGAATTTCGTATTTTGCTGATGCCTGCCCAGGAATCTGAGGGCTTGCTCATCTTACTGTCCACAGTACCTCCCAAAGAAGCAAACTATGGTGGCAGAGAGATTAAAATAAAAATGCTGCAAAGGTATAATGCACAACAAGTGGCTAGATTTTTGTATAAAACTTTCTCCAGCATAAACCAATTACTGAAAAAAAAATCCCAATCCTGCGTTAAGGAGAGTCTAACATGGTTAAAATGAATCTGGGGATCATTGCTATGTTTATTGTTTTCTTATTTATAACATTCGAACAGGAGATGCCCTCCCAGAGGCCCTATAGGCAGAGTATTTTCTCCATTTGTCATTTTCTTGCTTTATAACAGTTTCTTTTCTTAGCCCTTAAGACAGAACATAACATGCCTTTTCTGTACTTACAAAAGAAATTGTTCTTTTCCCCCCTCTAGGTTATCAGTAACTTTTGTTGCTTAAAAAAACATAGCAGAAGCCTTAAAAAAATATGATTCTTTACTATTTTGGTGGCTGGGAGTATTTTATTCAGCACAATGTCAGTTTTGATCTCAGGTGATCCCTTTTTGCTTTCTTGCTGATATATTCTGGGCCCACACAGTCATGTCCATGTGGGCCAATTTGCAAAAGGAATTAGAGTGTCAAAAACAGTAGCAGATTAACTTTCATTGAAGTTAAAAACCAGTATTAAAATCCAGACTCTTCCTTTTAAGCTTGCAAAACCCTACCAGTCTTTTGCCTAATGCTGGATACTAAGCTATTCGATGACTCCTTAAATAGAGATACTCCCGGTGCATGATTATCTGAGCCAGTGGTGGAAAGCAGATACAGTACCACTCAATTCCAAAAACATTAATATGCCCGTGCTGGCTCTCTCCTTGGCCCTCCCTAGCTGGGATTTGCAACACGGGGTGGGGGGAGGCAGGGCTGACTCCATGGTTCTAGTCCGCCTGCAGCCGACTGGTTTAGCTGAGTGACTGGGTGACTGGCAGTCACCACCACTTCAGAGCAGGTTATCTTCTCAGATGGAAGGATGGGAGGAATACAGGTCGGAGTGGTGCATTAGTTTATTGGGGGGGTGGGGGTTGGAGATTCACATTTACTTATATGCCGTTGTAAGATTCACAGGAAACCCGGCAACTCTCTTAGAGAAGAGCCAACCCTAAGAGAAATCCACCATCTCTCTCGTCTGTGCTCCTTCCCTCGGCGTGTCATTAGGGGGCGCTCTCATAGTGAGGGACGATCCCTCCCACCCGTTTTTATTTAGGTAGCTGTGTTTACAGGCAAAGACTTGCTGTCTTTCATTTTCTAGAAAGGATGGCAGAGATGAAAGAGTCGGTCTTCTTTCAGGTGGCAGAGCCAAGAATAATTTCAAGCTCTTATAAACAAATGAGAATCTTTTTGGAAATTAATTCAGAGTAAAAGCTGACTTATCTACCAATACCTGAAGTTTGGTTTTTTTTTTTTAGATTTTTTTTTTTTTTTGATGCAGACCATTTTTAAAGCCTTTATTGAATTCTTTACATTATTGCTCCCATTTTATGTTTTGGTTTTTTGGCTGTGTGGCATGTGGGATCTTAACCACTGGCCAGGGATTGAACCTACACCCCCTGCATCAGAAGGCGAAGTCCCAACAACTGGACCACCAGGGAAGTCCCTCACCTGAAGTTTTATTAGCATACATGCTGACCTTATGTCCTTGAGATACTGTGCATATCCTGCAAGGCCTTTGGAATCGTATGTGCTAAGTCATGTCAGTTGTGTCCAACTCTTTGTGACCCTATGGACTGTGGCCCGCCAGTCTCCTCTATCAATGGGATTCTCCAGGCAAGAATACTGGAGTGGGTTGCCTTGCTTTCCTCTAGGGATCTTCCCTACCCTGGAATTGAACCCACATCTCTTATGTCTTCTGCACTGGCAGGTGGATTCTTTACCACTAGTAAGCGAAAGACTAAATGGGGCCCTTGCTTATGCCTGTAGAATCTTTACACTTTCAATTCTCTAAAATCTGGTTATCTGTGTATGCTATGCTATGCTATGCTATGCTAAGTCACTTCAGTCGTGTCCGACTCCTCTGTCCATGGGATTTTCCAGGCAAGAGTACTGGAGTGGGGTGCCATTGCCTTCTCCGATCTGTGTATGGTATGTATGAAATAGCCAGTTAAACTCATTATCCGGGAAAACCACAGTAAATAGCCCTCTAGATAGGCCCTCCTTCCAGGGCACATTTCTTAAGAATCAAGGGCAGGCTCGTCACCTTGACTGTGTTCCGGTCGTTGATGAGAATCTGCTCTTCGTTAATGTAGAAATAGACGGGCGAAATGATGGTGAGATTGGGGGCCGACCACTTGTCGAAGTTGATGATGAGCTGGAAGGAGATGTCGGGGAGCTTCTGGCAGATAGTGGAGAGCACGAAGGCGCAGTTGGCTGGGAAGCGGAGGAAGGCGCCGTCGAAGGTGCGGAAGACGCCGCCGCCGGCCGCCAGGCAGTAGGAGGTCTTGGTACTGAAGCAGCCGCGCACCCCGTTGCGCAGCGCGCACTCCTCGTCCGACTTGCACTGGCGCGGGTCGCACTGGATTAGGTTGCGCCGGAAACAGCGGCACCGCCGCGTGCAGTCGCTGTTCCAGAACAGCTGCTTGGGCTGGAAGAGAGGCGCCCTTTGCATGAAACTCTGGTGGTGGTCAAGGTTGGGGACCCCAAAGCCCAGTCCACCTGGACCATTTCCGGGCTGGGTTGGCCTATCAGTAACAGGGCTGGAATTTGCCACAAGGGAGGCTGGTTCAAGTCAAACAGTACCTGCCTTCCGGGTAACTCAGATGCCAAACAATATGCTACCTGGTCTCTAGTGATTTCAATCAAGAATTTGGGGATCTTCACAGTGGGTTGTAGAGCTAATCACAGTCAACCAACTAGAGAAGCAGGTCAAGGAACTAGGCAAAGTGGAAAATACTTGGTAGGGAATTCATCTAACAAGTATCAGCTCTACTTGAAGGAACAAATTTAAATTCACTCAATAATGATAAACCCCACCCTTCAATTTTAACTAGGCTAAAGAAAGAGAGAACTAATTCCTATGCTGAACCATTTTTGTCACCTTAAAAAATGCACAATGTGAGAGTTGCAAGTTAAGTTTTATTGGGGGCAAAATAAGGGCTATAGCTCAGGAGACAGCATTTCAGATAGCTCTGAGATACTGCTCCAAAGAGGCAAGCGGGAGGGTATGTATGTGATTTTGATGAAGGGAGAATATATGCAATCAAGCACTTATTTTTTGCAGAAGGTTTCTGCTAGTCATGAGGAGCAGTCATGACCATGAAGGATTTTAGTGCTTTTCTAGATATAAGGAGCTACAAGAATTGCGTGCATAAAATCGGCTCTAAAAATACCTATTTGAAGACCTATCCCTGGTTTTTCCCAGAGCACAGAATGCCTGATTTCTGCTCTTCACCCTGAACTCTTTTCAGGGAATGTTGAAAAATAAGCAGCTGACGTAGCACATGTTTTAATCCCTGTAGAGGTAGATGGCAAGTGCCAATGGCAAGTGCCAATTTGTAGCTGACAGTTTCAACATTTCACAGGACTCACTGTTCCAAACTTCTTTCCTTGTAAATAATCTAATTTACTTTTGTTGCAGATACCTCTATTTCTATATCCTGAAGCGAGAAATCTAGATAACAGTTAGGGTCCATGAAGGGAAAACTTTGGGATCAGACCACCTGGGTTTCGATCCCAGCTCTGCCACCCTACTCATGCCACCCTGAGAGGCTCTGCCAGCCTCCCAGAGTGTTGGTTTGCTTTCTCTAAATTGAAGTTAGTAATAATGTCTTGCAAGGCAGTTGTGAAGATTAAATTCAATAAGACGTGTGATGCACATTTCCCGGCTGAGAGTAGGTACTCAATAAATAATAGCTGCTGTTATTACCAGAGAAGAACCACTCATCCTCTTTCAGATAGTGGGGAATTATAAAAATTTATATTAAATACCTGCAACGAAGTGTATCAGCAATTGGTGGCAGCTATTATTTTTCACTCTTTCTACAACCTGTAGACACAGCTGTACTTGGAGAGTCTGTGCTCTTGATCTCATACCTGTTCTAGACTAAGAATTCCAGGGAACTGTTTGAAATTGGTCATGACTGTTCAAGTGGAGTGTGGTCCCAATGAGTGGTTTACTTCATAGAGATGAGGGCACTCAAGGCATTAATTCAATTTTCTAAAACAGTGCTTTCCAGAGATGTTTTAATTGCACAAGAAGGGCCTGTTCTACTGTCTGGTCACAATTTTCTGCATTAACGATAGACTTATCAAAATCCTGGATATCAAATAGAGATCTGACTTAGATCCAAGGGTAAGTAGGAAGAGGGTGAGATCTTCCAGGAAGAGTTTTCTCAAGAAAACCATTCCTGATTCTTTCACCCCTAAAATGGAGTATAAGTAGTTCCCGGAACCTCTTTCCAGACCCGTGAAATATTCTGGGTGCCAGCAGCTTCACAAATTGGCTTCCTTTCTCTTATCAGATTTGCAGAATAATTGAGTGGATGGTCTGGCCTCTCTCAGATAAGAAGTCAGACATTGCATGGGTGGGGAGAGAAAAATAACCTGATGTATGTGGATATGATCAAGGGTCCATAACTCATCCTACAGGAGAACTTGATCATGAAAGTAGCATCCCAGTAAAGAGACTGGCCCAGTGCTGCCTGCTCAACCGTAATTAGACCTGATAAGGACAGCCGGGTAATTACCCTACATGCTAATGGCTAGATGTGTTCTCTTTTTATTTCCAAAGAAATCTGTCGTATAAACAAGCCTCCAAGCTTGCGTGAACTGTGGCAAGTAGGTATGCATTATTTGTTCTGGGAATTTGCTACTTCCCAGATATAAGCTGTTGTCAAAACCCACTGACTTTCTGATGAAAAGTGGATACTAATGTTGAGAGTGCTAATAGCTGCTGAGAGCTGTATTGTGCTTTTTCTAAGAGCTCCAAGGGCTTTTATATGCATCATTTCATTAACACGCCTGGATTTTTTTAATTTATAAAATGCCTCTTAAGAGAATTAACAAAACAATAAGCAGCTACCAATTATTGAACTGCTAGGTGCCAGGTACTAAGGCACCTGCATAGATTACACAATGACCATATGAGTTGGTATTATTAGTAATGTTTTGGAGATAAGGTCACAGAAGCTCAGAGAAATAACACAGTTTGTTCAGTGTCACATCACCAGTGTTGGTTCAGCTAGGATCAAGCCCAAATCTCAATCCATTATGTCACAGACACTCAGGATCTCTGTTGAGGGAAGCATGACACACTTGATAAGTGGATACATTTCAGTAAATCTCTGGACAGGGGAGCAGAGATTGAAATAGTGTTTTTAGTTTTGAGCCTGGTTATCTCTTCTCCCAGATTGTAGGAAAATGGAATCTATTATTATTTTCTCCCACATGTTTTGCCTCTTCCTTTCAAATAATCAATATCTCTGAGAGCTAACTTCAAAACTCACCTCTGCCAAGAAGCCTTCTTTGATCAATTCTGCTATCTTACTCTACTTCCCCCCATCTTTCTAATACAACATTTAAACAAATTTCCCACTGAAAATGAGACTGATGGTAACGGCCATATTCATCTCATTCTATTTCTTCTCAAAGTAAAGCCAACTTAGTTGTTCTTGAACAAGAATAATATTTCTTTACAGAAAGAAAGCAGTGTTTCTTTTTTGCCTAGTTTATTTTCAATTTAGACACTTCAATTAGGTTTTTTTTTTAATGCTTCGATTCTTTTTCATTTTAAAATTGATTAGTTCTGTAGGGTATTATTTTTCACTTGTTGATATGTTATTTTGTAATTGTCCTCTTGTTTTTAAAGTGCATTTTTTTCTCCTCTCCTGAATAGATTTTTAAGTTCCTTAAGGCAGGGAACATGCTTTATCATCCCCAACAATACCACTAGCACGGAGATCTTCAAATAGCAGCTATTGCACAGATGCTGTTGTTAACTGTCTACTCACCAATGTCAGGTATTGATATCGTTTAAACAGAGAATGGGTGAGAGGCAGAACCCAGGGCTAAATAACCTCTCCAGGCAAGATCTTTTTAAGCACATAAAGTATTCCAGCACATAAAGAAAGATTACAGGGTGGAAGTGTAAATGATTTTGCATGCTCATATGTTTTACTCAGGGACATCTGAGAAAGGCATCTTCATCAGCTCTATGTGAAGCCCCCAAAGAGAGAGAAGAGGGTAGGATGCGGAAAACAGGACATTAAGCAGCCCAGACAGAACTCTCTGGGGATGGTCCTAGAGGGACAAATGGCACACGAGGAGATGGCAGCCTTCACTCCTCTTCTCATGGAGCTGCAATAGACAGAAGAGAGAAAGCCACCCTCCCAGCCTAGAGCTCCATATTTTCCAGTTAAAACTGCCCTTAGCTAAGACAGGTATAAATGTCAGATTCACTGCCTTCCTATTTCCAAACAGCAGCTACGTCAGAAGCTTTCAGACTAAGATTTACAGGAGAGGAAATCAGAAGGGCTTAGAGAAAGGCACGGAGGAGGGAGAAAGGCACACACAATGCTAGCGAGGAGGCGGGTAGAGTGAGACCCAAGCGCATGTCTAAATCCGGAGCCTCTGTCCGTCCGTGACCTGTCCGTGACCTCTCGCCCCACAGGTCCCCCCTCTCCGCCTCCCTGTGAATCCACAGCACCATCTTATCCTCATCCGAAGGGAAGATGGGTTCACCGCGACCCATCTTTCTTCTAGCGGGCAGAGAACTCCGCTGCCTCTCAAGGAAGACAGGCGGGCCGGCGCCCCTACCTCGTAGTACTTGCCGTCGGAGTAGCAGCCGCAGCTGTGGGGCAGAATGCAGCTCTTGCCGTTGAGGACGTAGCCGGGGTCGCACTGGCAGCCCTCCACGCAGTAGTGGTTGCAGTCGCTCTTGAGGCGGATGGCGGCGCAGCGGGGCTGGCACACGCTCACGCAGCTCTCGTAGTGGCTGTTGGGAGGGCAGGCGACGGCTGCAACGGGAGACACGGGTCAGGATGGGCCATCCCCAGGGCTGTCAAAGCCTTCCTCCCGGCCTTCCCTCACCCACTCGGGGAGATGGAGGCCTGGTGGGGAGGAAGCTTTGCCCCCCACCTCCCGCTTTCCTCCCCTCTCTGCTTATGCAACGCCTCTATGGGACTCAGCACTGCAGAAACCATGGACAGCAGAGCAGAGGGAGGTTACCCGGCTCCTCACACCTCTTGCTCCTCACACCTCTTGCTCCTCTCCTCAGTCTTGCTTTCCCTGAGGTTCTCTCCAACCTGTTGCCTTAAACCCACTACCCAACATGCATCTTGACTCCAGTGATTCATTGGATGGTCTCCAGGGGATGCCCCACACTCATTTCTGCCTTTAGGTCCCCATCTGGTGTTCATCTCCCTTCCCCCACCCATTTCTTCATCCTCCCAGTGTCTCCAAATTTATCTCCCATTTATCATTTTCTTACTGGAGTATAAAGGCTTTACCATTTTGTGTTAGTTTCTGCTGGACAATGAAGTGAATCAACTATACCTGTATGTATATCCCTTCCCTCTTCGACCTCCCTCCCACCCCCTTCCCTACCATCCCACCCATCTAGGTCATCACAGAGAACGGAGCTGAGCTCCCTGTACTTTATAGCAAGTTCCCACTACCTGTCTATCTTCCACATGGTGTATGTATGTGTTAGTTACTCAGTCGTGTCAGACTCTTTTTGACCCCGTGGACTGTAGCCTGCCAGGCTCCTCTGTCCATGGAATTCTCCAGGCCAAGAATACTGGAGTGGGTAGCTATTCCCTTCTTCAGGGGATCTTCCAGAACCAGGGATCGAATCCGGGTCTCTTGCATTGCAGGCAGATTCTTTACCATCTGAGACAGCAGGGCAGCCCTTTACACATGGCAGTGTGGTGTATTATGTCAACCCTATTTTCCCAATTCATCCCACCCACCCCTTTGCCGCAGTGTCCACATGTCCATTTTCTACATATTCATCTCTATTCCTCCCCTGGAAATAGGTTCATCTGTACAATTTTTCTAGACTCTACATAATGTGTTAATATTTTATTTGTTTTACTCTTTTGGCCATGGTCCATGGCATGTGAGAGCTTAGTTCCCTGGCCCAGTATTGGATTGTGTCCCCTGCATTGGCAATATGGAGTCTTAACCCCTGGACCGCCAAGGGGAGTCCCCAGATCCCTCATTCTTCAAGCCCCAGGTAGAATCCCAACTTATCTGCAAAACTCCCTATTCTTTCACTAACTCAAAACTTCCAGAACCCTTTTCCAAGCCAATAGTTTTTAACAGTTGGCCCTTGAACCCCTTGATTTCTGAGAAGGCAAACCTACGTGGTGTGTGTGCCTGTGTATAGAGACCAATCCATGTCAACTATGTTCTGTGGCTTTTAAATGTATGTACACGCTTTCCTGGAAGGCAACTGGGGTCCTGGTGAAGGGTGTGGGCTCTGGAATCAGCTCTAAGAGATTGGAGCCATTACCTAATCTCTCTGGGTTTCAGCTCCTTATCTGTACTATGCAGTTACCCAGGGCAGCACTTCATGGCTTTTTGGGAGGGAATGAGTGAGTCTGTGTACTTAGAACAGTGCCAAGCACCTAAGTGCTTGGTGTGCTGCAGTCTGTGGGGTTGCAAAGAGTCAGACGAGACTTAGCGACGGGACAACAGCAACAACAAGCACCGAAGTGTTCAGCAAGTGGTAGTCAATCATTAAAGACAGATTTGCTTAAATATTTTACAGAAACTAGTATTTAAGTCAATGTATACAAAAAAAGCGGTAAAGAACCTGCCTGCCAATGCAGGAGATGTGGGTTTAAACCGAGTTGGGAAGATCCCATGGAGAAGGAAACGGCAACCCACTCCAGTGTTCTTGCCTGGGAAATGTCATGGACAGAGGAGCCTCATGGGCCACAGTCCATCAGGTCGGAAAAGAATTGACATGACTTATCAAATAAACAACAAAAATAACAATACAAAAAAGTACAACTACTCTTATGTGGGAATTTCTACTCTACATCACTTAGGCTTGAATCATTGTTTTTGCACTGCTCTGTGTATTTTATGTGTTTATAAAGATGCTACATCCTTGTACATTTATCCATGCCCTCATGAGTTAATGAATCTCTACAATAAATTCCTGGAAGTGGAATAATTGGGTCAGAGGGTATGTGCATTTAAGCTTTTGATGGATGCAACTGAACTGGCCTCTAAAGAGACTGTCAATTTATCCTCCTACCAGGGCTATATGAGATTTATTTTTCCCTCATCCTCACTAATTGTTTATCCCCAAACTTTCTGGTCCTTGGAAAAAAACTACATGCTATACCTATAAGGGATCACCATCCAGAATATGAAGGAACTTCTAAAATTCAACAACAAAAAAAACCAATCTGATACAAAAATGAGAGAGGAATTTGAATAGACCTTTCTGCAAAGAAGATATATGAATGGCCAATAAGCATGTGAAAATCAACACCACTAATCATCAGGAAAATAAAAGCTATAATGTAATATCACCTCCTACCCATTAAGATGGTTACTATAAAAAAACACCCAGAAAATAACAAATATTGGTAAAGATGTGGAAAAATTGGAACCCTTTGCCCTGTTGATAAGTATGTAAAATGGTACAGCTGCTGTGGGAAAGAGTAGGGTGGTTTCTCAAAGAATTGAAAATAGAATTACCCTATAGGCCCAGCAATTCCATTCCTGGGTGTATACTTAAAAACGTGAAAGAAATATCTCTAAGAGACATTTAGACACTGTTGTCATAGCAGCATTATTCATTATAGCTAAATCATGGAAGCAATACAGGTGTCCACCAATGGATGAATGGATAAGCACAATGAAGTCTATACATACAATGGAATATCACTTAACCTGAAAAAGGAAGGAGATTCTGCAACTTGGATGAACCTTGAGACATTATGCTAAGTGAGATAAACCATCCACGAAAAGATGAATACCGTATGATTCCACTTATGTGAGGTATCTAGTTAAGACAGGAAGTAGAACAGTGGTTTCAGGGGACTCTGGAAAGGGAGAGGAATGGAGAGTTAGTGTTTAATGGGTACAGAGTTTCAGTTGAGCAAAATGAAAAGCATTCTGGAGGTGGGGGATGGTGGTTGCACAACAATATGAATGTACTTAGTGACACTGAACTACACCCTTAAAAATGGTTACAATAGCAATTTTGTTATGTGTATTTTACCACAATAAGAAATTAATGCTATATCCTTATTTCATTTGCATCCTTTGTGAGACTGATTATCTTTTTCCTTTGTTTATAATCTATTTGTATATCTTTTTCTGTGAATTGCCTTTTCACGTCCTTTACACATTTTGTTTGTTGAATTTTTTATTAAATTGTAAAAGCTCTTTGTAAACTGAAAATACATTTTTGTTTGTCACGTGTTAAAATATTTACCAATTGCTTTTTGACTTTGCTGCTTCTTCCTTTTTTTTTTGGTACATTGGTTTGTGATCTTGATGATGTTTTTGCCATATGGAAATACAAAAGTTTAAAGTAGTCAAATTTATCATGTTTTCCCTTGTGGTTTTAGGTGTTTTGCTTAGAAAGGCCCTCTTTACTCCTAGATTACCAAAAATATGCCTTTGTTCTCTTTTAGTAGTTTGTTTCATTTTAAATTTGTTTATTCTGGCTGTGCTGGGTCTTCGCTGCTGCATGGGCTTTTCTCTAGTTTTGGAGAGCAGGGGCTACTCACTAGTAGCAGAGCACGCGCTTCTCTTTGCAGTGGCTTCTCAGTGCGGAGCACAGGCTCCAGGGTGCACGGGTATCCGTAGTCGCAGCACATGGGCTCTGTAGCTTTGGCTCACAGGCTCGAGAGCACAGGCTCAATAACTGTGCACAGGCTTAGTTGCTCCATGGCATGTGGGACCTTCCCAGATCAGGGATCAAACCCATGTCTCCTGCATTGGCAAGTAGATGCTTTACCACTGAACCACCAGGGAAACCCTTCTGGTAGTTTTATGATTTAAATGTTCATGTTTAATCTTGGCTCTGTCTGGGTTTTATTTTTGAGTGAGGAAATGAAGGAAGGATTTAATTATTTTTCCCCCTGATAGTTTGTCCTTTATTGACTAATACACTTCCCCCAGTGATTGGAAACACCAGCTTTACTATATACTAATTTCTCTTTGGTGTTTGGGCCTATTTCTAGACTTTCTCATTGGCCCACTGGTTGGTTTTTTCTGTGCATGTGCCAGTATCGACTAGTCATCTGGCAAATCCCATGGACAAGGTACAGTCCACAGGGTAGAAAAGAGTCAGACACAACTGAAGCAACTTAGCACGCACGCATTGAAACTCTACAATATATTTTAATATCTGGGAAGACATAACTACCAATTTAGAAATGTCTACTGTTGTTTCAAGTATACCCGTCCTATTTGCCCAACAAGGCAATAAACTCCATATTTCATACTTCTGATTTTTTGTGGTCCCCCAAACAGTGCTGAGAATGTGACAAGTGATTAATAAATACTTGATTCTTGACAACAATCTTCCAAATTCCTAATTCTGATTTTCTCCACCCAAATGCAGTACGGAGAGCTGAAAGTGATGATGGTTCTACACCTGGATTTCTATTGTGGTCACAACTGTGTCTCTTGCTGTGGCCAGTGGACTGATACAGCCTTTGTGCCCTCGGTGGGCAGGATGCATGGGAAGAGCAACGCAGCAATGAAATGGAACTGGTCAAGGTTCTGGAGTCAGGCTGACCGGGCTTGAGTCTTGGCCTCTGTGACTAACTAGCAATGTCACCTTGGGCAGGTTATCTACTCTCTCTAAACCTTGGCTCCTCTGCTTCCTCATCTGTAAAATGGAGATAATAACATCTCCCTCATCAAATATTAATCATTGTTATCATAAAATGGGGTGCAATTTTGTACAGTGCCTGGCACTTCGATGAAAGTTTCTGTTACTAACAGTAGGAACAGTTGTAGTAGTAACAATAGGAATTTTTAAAGTTATTCAACTACAATTTTTTTTTGATCGCGCTGGGTCTTTGTTATAGCTCCAGGCTCTTCCGTGCGGCTTCGCTAGTTATGGTGCAAGGGTTCTAGAGAGTGTGGGCTCAGTAGCTGCAGCACGTGGGCCCAGTTGGCCCTTGGGATGTGGGCTCTTAGTTTCCCTGACAGGGATCAAACCTGTGTCCCATGCCATTGCAAGGGATTCTTAATCACTGGACCACTAGGGGAGTCCCTCAGTTAGAATTTATTGAGTTTGCAGAGAAAGATATAGGAAAATGCCTAATGATCAGACTTTTGACCAAGAGCTTTGAAGTAGCAAAATCTGCCTCTGAAAAAAGAGAAAATGATACTCAACGTTGGCTGATGAGGCGCCAGACAGCCTTGTGTATGAGCCGTCATCACGTTTAATTCTCACGATGGCCCGCTGAGGTTGGAAGGTGCCTCCCCAGACCTGGTTCTACAGAGCTCTGCATCCCCTGTGGTACCCAGGCACTCCCAACCCCCCAGGGCTTCCTGGCCTGACCAGATAAGAGGAGCAGCATCCTACAGCCAGAGAGCACTGTCTCTGGAGCCACCTTCCAATTTACCCAAGCCAATTTCCTTGGGAAAGTCACTGAATTACTCTGAGCTTTGGTTTCCTCCTCTAGAAAGTGGGACTATTAATATGGCAGAAACCAACACAATATTGTAAAGCAATTATCCTCCAATTAAAAATAAATAAATTTTTAAAAATAGGGCGTACTTTACAGGGTTGCTGTAAAGTTATAGGAGTCATTGACTGAGGACTCAGCACTGAGAAGAGTGCCTGGCACATGGTCAGAGCTAAGTACCTGCAATGAATTTATTATTTTCTTCTCTTACTGTATCCTCACCATCAAGTGCTCTAATTTAAGTTCTCCATTAAAGAACTGAAAGAATGACAGATGCAGCTGAAAGAATTTTAAGACAGCATTCGCAATAAAGACAACTGGCCTCCCCTCCCTGCTCTAAGCCTATTTGTTCAACTTGGGTGAAAGAGTTTTCCAATGCATTTGCAAAAAGAGTAATTCAGTAATAAATTATCCCATTGATGGGAACAGCCAATATTATTGATAACCAACAGCATCCTACCTTGTTACCAATCAAGCATATATTTAATGGGCAATTCTGGCTTAACCCTTTTTCTCCTGAAAACAGCATTCTCATTTCTCAACATGTGAGTGTTGAAATGGATGAATTCTTAGTGGAAGAGAGGAGTGGGACATGCATGTGTGCTAAATCACTCAGTCATGTCCAACTCTTTGCAACACTATAGACTACAGCCCATCAGGTCTTATGTCCATGGGAATTCTCCAGGCAAGAATACTGGAGTGGGTTGTCCTGTCCTCCTCCAGGGGATCTTCCCGACCCAGGGATCAAACCCACGTCTCATGTCTCCTTCACTGGCAGGCGCGTTCTTTACCACTAGTGCCACCTGAGCAAACCCAGGGAGGGAGACGGGGGATGCTATTCCTGCCCTCATGTCTCAGAGGTTAACACCATGTCAGATTTGGTTGTTGTTTAGTTGCAAAGTTGTGTCCAACTCTTTTGTGACACCATGGACTGTAGCCCACCATGCTCCTCTGTCCATAGGATTTCCCAGGTAAGAATACTAGCGTGAGTTGTCATTTCCTTCTCCAGGGGATCTTCCAACCCAGGGATCAAACCCACATCTCCTGCATTGGCAGGAGAGTTCTTTACCACTGAGCCACCAGGCAAGCCCCAAACTTGGTTACAAACAATCATATTGAAGCCAGTCTGTGTTCAGTGATCTTTCAGATTGAATGGCTGAGTTAGGACTCAGGCTCCCACGGCTTTTCTCTGCTTCTGAAATTCAAAATGGAAAACTAAGCTGCCTCCAACTGTGTCCGCACACCCTCCATCTCCACCCACACGCCATCTCTAAAGTGTAATTTTTTTTTTCTCTTATTTTAGCTTTTCTTTTTGCCAGTCACCACCACCACCTCTTCAGGAGCTTTCTTTTAGATCTTGGCCCCTGTCCTGAAATGCCAAGGTGAGGGAAGGACTATCCCCACTGCGGTGAGGACAGCTGGCCTAGGCCTTGCTGGCAGGCAGAAGTCCAGGCAGGGATGGAGTTCATGGTCAAGGGTGGGCAGGATAGACTCTGCTCTGACTTGTATGGAGCTCCCTGTGACTATGTATAGAGGATGCCACCAATGTCTGGACAGCACTCTGAGCGGGGGAGAGGAAAGAATGCTGGTTGAGGGGACAGGAGGACAAGAAAAATAGTCTTCATAGCCTTTAGGAACAGTCTCCCTTTTCCAAACCGTTTCCCCATCCTGCACCAGTTTCAGCCCTATGGGTCCAAGCTCCCTAGAAGAAGGGGACCTTTCTCCTCAAAGGTAAGGCCATGAGCGTGTGCTAACTTGCTTCTTTTTCTTTCCCATGAGTGACAACATTTGATACCCATAATTTCAGGTGAGAGCTCCTGGTATTAGCCTTCTTTAAACAATTCTTATCTGCTCATTGCAGCTAGAGGTAATGGATGTGGGCAGACACTATTCTCTGCCCCACATCCCAGCGACACCAGACAAAATGGCGGCCTCCGCGGCATGGCTACAGGAAAAGAGGGACTGCTCTGCAGCAGGTCTCAAGAGGCAGCAGGCAGGGTCTCCTTCCTAAAACTCTCTCCCCATCCTGCACCATGTCTAGGCCCCTGGCTTCAAAGGCTGGTCTTCTGATTTAGGGGAAGGTAAGCTCTCTTATGGGTTTCCCAGGCAGTGCAGTGGTAAAGAATCCGCCTACCAATGCAAGAGACACAAGTGACTTGGGTTCGATCCCTGATCAGGAAGATACCTTGGAGGAGGAAATGGCAACTACTCTAGTATTCTTGCCTGGGAAACCCCATGAACAGAGGAGCCTGGAGGGCTATGGTCTGTGGGGTCACAAAGAGTCCGATACAACTGAGCAACTGAGCATGCTGACAATGAAGCACTCTCACCCCAGTGAGCTCACCTCAGTGAATCCAGAGTAGTTCTGGAGGTTTATCCACAGTCTGACTTTTTCATAGGCGTATTTATTTTATTAAAGTCACCAGAGGCCCCTACTGGCATTGCTCCCTGTAACCCCTCACTCAGGGATTGAGCCTGGCTGACATGGCATCTTCTCCGTCCCCCTCCCCACTTCCTCCCACCCTCCCCTCCTAATCTACATGAATACAATTATGTGGAATGTAAACGAACTGTGTGAGCATTAAATGACAATACTGTTTTTGGTTTTTCATCCAAATCTCCCTTTACCAGGATGAAAAGGGATTTTATTCTCCAGGACCCCTGCTGTATCACTTATTTGGAGCTCTTTGCATTCAGCATCCATTTGTAGCCTTTCTCATACAGTTAGGCCTAAAAGAAATTTGCTGTAGCTAATGAGATTGAGATGGGAAAACAGACCCAGGCAGTTTGGCCAAAGACCAATAGCAGTTTCTCTTCCCCATTTTTTCCTATTGTGATGTGCTAAATGCAGATAAATTATTCCACTATGTAGTGTACAGGCTGAGAGCTGGAGCTTTGAGGCTGGAAGGTCAAACCCTGACTTTGCCACTGAAATTGTAGGACTTTAGGCAAGTTACTTAACTCCTGTGAGTCTCAGTTTCTCCCTGACTAATTGGGTGATTGAGGAGATAATGTTGATAAAGTGTTTAGCACTGGACTTGGCTCAAAGCGAGCCAGGAATGTAACAACAATACCACTTAACATGCATGGAGTGCGCTAGGCTTTCAATTATCTAATTTGATCCTCCTGACGTTTCTGTAGCATAAAGAGTGTAGGCAGCAGCATTATCGGGGAGTGCGGGGGGGTGGGGGTACAAATGACCAGGGAGGACAAGTGAAATGCGTCAGGGTCACAACCATCCTTACGGACAGAGCAAGGCAAGAATCCAGGCGCTCTAGTTCTTCTGCTTTTTCTCTCTTTTTTCATTGACATATAATCGATGTGCAATATTAATGTTAATCTCAGGTGTATCTAATTCTTTTTCCAATGTTTTCAACATTCTGTCCAATGCTTTCAACATTCTGCTATATTTCATCAATGCAAAAACTGATACACGACATGTGTGCGTGCTAAATTGCTTCAGTCGCGTCTGATTCTTTGTGACCTATGAAATGTAGCCCGCCAGGCTCCTCTGTCCATGGGACTCTCCAGGCAAGAATACTGGAATGGGTTGCCATGCCCTCCTCCAGGGGATCTTCCTGATCCAGGGATTGAACCTGGGTTTCTTACATGTCCTGCATTGGTAAAGCAGGTTCTTTACCACTAGTGTACCTGATAAATGACATATATGAGTCAAATAGAAAAATATATTAGGTGAAAGCATATAAATTATCAGTACAGTGATGAGTCAGTGAGGTTCTAGAACTATGAACTAAGCAACCTACTATCTCATTCCCCCCTATTTGTCTTTTGTTAGAATCCTACTGTGTCCTTGCTGAGCCCAAATGCCATGTGGGCTGCTCTCTGCTTTATGTACATTTTGATTCATCTTCAGAGGAATATAAAGGAAGGAAGTGGTATTAACCCCATTTTATAGATAAGAAGACAGAGGTTCTTGGAGGTTTGAGCTCTTGCTTCAGATAGCAAACTCAATTCCAAAGGGTAGATCTCCTTACCCCCAAAAAGTGCATATCCTGAGACATCGCTGGTGGTCCAGCAGTTAAGACTCCATGCTTCCACTGCTAGGGGCCTACATTCAATTGCTGGGTCAGGGAACTAAGATCCTGCATGCCACGCGGCACGGCCAAAAACCCCCACCAAAACCGGAGTGCATGTCCTGAAATGGCCCCGCTGGATTTGCTCTGACTCGTACTGGGTGACTGGCCCACCCACACCAATCAAAATGCAAGGAGAGCCCACAGGAAGGACTCACAGCAGGACGTGTAGTTCCTCCAGCCAGTCACCGCGATCCCCTGGGTCTGGCAGGTGCTGGCATAGTTCTGCAGCCAGCTGCAGGCGGTCTGCACAGCGCCCCCATCGATGCAAGAGTCGAAGAGGCAGTTCTTATAGAAGAAAGTGGGGTTGACCTTGCTGTGGCACTTGGTGAAGCCCGCATTCTGGTTGGGGATCAGGCTGCAGAGCTGCTGCACTTTGGAGAAACCTTCCACCTTGGCACAGGATGGGCAGTGGTCACCACAGCCAATCTGGCAGAAGGTGTCCCTCTTCACCCAGCTCTGTCCAAACTCATTGACGCTGGAGGCCAGCAGACCCATGGGCATCTCCAGGTCGTCGTCGGGGTTGCCATTGTAGCGGCCACACAGGCCGTAGGTGCTGTTCTGCATGCTCCGAGGGACCGTGACGGACAGGAAGGTCTTCCAGTCGTAGACCACCTTTAGCCCAAAGTCAGTTTCCACCACCACGTGGAAACCAAAAGAAAAGATGTTTATCTTCCCTTGTCCCAACTTCAGGGGCAGATAGAGCCGTTCATTGTTGACCTGCAAGAGGAAGCCGGTTGGCATAGACAAATCCAGGTGACCCAGACATTCCCCCACCCCGTCCCCCACTGCTCTTTTAATGATTAGTCTCTGAGAGGCAGCCCCAGAGGGGGGTGGAAGCAGGTTGAATCCAATCTTTGCATTTAGTGTCGTTTCTGTCACTCAACTATTATTATTAGGATTTGAACAGACTTAAATGACTATCCTTTGTACATCAATACACCTATTTATTTCAGTGCCTTCTGTTTATAGCGTTATTTCCCCCAGGAGTTCAAATTGTTTTCTCCAAGGTAATGAGAGGGTAATAAGAATTCAATTAAAGTTTAGACTAAAATATCCAAACCTAGAACTCTTATGTTGCTATTTCCAGCTCTTCCATGGATTTATCTTAGACAAGCCTCAATTTATTAAATCCTTCAGGATCTTCTTTTTCCTGAAGAATGACTTGACTTTGCTGATCCCTCTGCCAAGGATGCTATTCTTTACCCGTCAACATCCTTCTCATCCCCAGACCCTGCTCCAATGCCAGCTCTTCTATAAGACAAGATTTTTGGAGCCTGTGGTCAGAATGAATCACTCCCTCGTCTGGGCAACCAGAACAAGTTATTTATACCTCTCTCCTGTTCTTCTGCACCTTTGGCCAAGATCAGGCACGTGTACCTGTTACTGAAGCGCATATGACATCAGCCTCATATTACAGCTGGTTGTCTACACCTCTGTCTCATCTACAGGATTAGGAGCGACTTGAGAGGAGGGACCACACTTTATTGATCTATGCATCCACCTCCCCCTCGTTCCCCGCTGGGCGCCCACCACAAAGCCTCACGTGGAGAGGGTACTTGACACATGTTTCCTCCTGTATATTTTAAGTTGAGAAAACTAGGAAATCTCTGAGCTTCAAACTCCAGTATGGTATGGCCCTCGCACCACTTTGATTCAGATCAGTCAAATCCTGCAGCTTGTGGCTGGGTGAGTGCATGCTGGAAAACAAAGACTGTTGTGAGGGCTAAGAGAGAGCTGATCTTCCTGGTGGAGAGGAAGGTGGCTGCCCTTTGGGGTGGTCTGAGGTTGCTCTCTGACTGGAAATACCTCCCCTTCTGACCTCCTTAATCTCTTTCTCATCTGACACTCCCACCCCCAGCCCAACCACCTTAATTCAGACTCTCATCACCTTCCAACCTTCCACCTCGACTCTTAAACACACCTGCTACTCCTCTCCCTGCCCTAGTCCTCCCCTCTCCTTCATTCACTCTTCACTGCCTCTCCAATATTTTTTAATGCAATTAATACTTAAAACCCTCTCTGCAGTGTGAATGAAATGGGGGATACACTTAGCACATCGGACAGGGCTCTCCAGGAGCTGGCCCTGCCTCTCAGGCCCAACCCACTCATTTCCTGCACCCCAGCCACACCCAGCACTTCACTGCTCCCCAAACGGACTGAGTTGCACCACTCCACATGCTGCTCCCTTTGCTGTGAGTGTGGTGGTGCTTTCTGGGTCCCTTCGGGGGACTCATCCTCAGCAGTTGTGAATGTGGGCTAGTGATAACTCACAGTTGGTCTTGGTCACAGGGAAGCCATCTGGCCCAGGAGGTTATGACCTCCTATTCCAGCCCTGACCTCACCCTAAGGGCAGCCATTGGTCAATGGCTGACCAACACAGGGGACTGATTCTGTGTGTGGGTCACGCATCAGAGTTTCCGGTGACTGAAACTAGTGTCCAGCTTAGACCACATCCTCTTTGAGCTCCCTACTCCTGGTGTATCCCTCATTTTCAGGCACCACTTTCTCAGACTCTGCCTCTAGGCGATCAAACCTGAGACAGCACTGATGCTCCTCCCCATCCCCCCATTCTCTGGGGCAATATTCACCCTTCAAATTTCAACTCAGCTATCTCCTTGTCTGTGAATATTTGTCCAGGCAGGACTCACTCACTCATCTGGTAGGCATCAGTCTGGCACTACTGTGCACCAGCCACCGTGCTAAATGCTAGGATAAAGCACAAGGCTCTTTCCCTAGGAGCTCACAGGCGTGTGGTCAAGACAAGTACATAAGCAGGTCTGATTGATAAAAGTTAACATTAGAGATAAATAGATGCACAGGAACCAGACTCAGCCTGGGAACAGAATCAAGGATACCTACTGAAGATGGTGCCCACACCCAGCTCTGAATGGGGAGTAGTGCTGGCCAGTCAAGATAGGTTAAGAGTTTGAGATTAAAATATACACATACTAGATAACTAGTTAGGATCTACTGTTTAGCACAGGGAACTCTACTCAATACTCTGTAATGGCCTATATGGGAAAAGAATTTACAAAAGAGTGGATACATGTACATGTATAACTGAGCCACTTTGCTGTACACCCGAAGCTAACACCATTGTAAATCAACTATACCCCAATAAAATTTTTAAAAAATACTACTATAGATAAAATAGCTAACCAACAAGGATCCACTTGTATCACAGAGAATTATACTCAATATTCTATAATATACAGAATAACCATACTCGATATTCTATAATGGAAGAGAATGTAAGAAATATATATGTGTGTGTATATATGTATATACACATGTATGTATAACTGAATCACTTCACTATATACCTAAAACTATTGGAGAAGGCAATGGCACCCCACTCCAGTACTCTTGCCTGGAAAATCCCATGAACAGAGGAGCCTGGTAGGCTACAGTCCATGGGGTCACGAAGAGTCGGATATGACTGAGCAACTTCACTTTCACTTTTCACTTTCATGCACTGGAGAAGGAAATGGCAACCCACTCCAGTGTTCTTGCCTGCAGAATCCCAGGGATGGGGGAGCCTGGTGGGCTGCCGTCTATGGGGTCGCACAGAGTCAGACACGACTGAAGCGACTTAGCAGCAGAAACACAACATTATAAGTCAACTATATTTCAATAAAAATTAAAAGCAGAACAAAACAACAAAAAAGAAGGAATGAAAGTGAAGAAAAGGGTATCCCAAGAAGAGAGCATAGCCCACGTCAAAGCCAAGAGGAGAGAAACAACCTCATAAATATGAGGAATTACAGCAATTTAATGATGCTGGAGCACAAAATGTGACCTTGGGAATGATGGAAGATGAAGATGGAGAGATGGGAGTTTCCTGGACCATGGAGGGCCACGTGTGTAATGTCCCATGAGATCAAGCTTGAAAGAGACTCATTTTGCAAAAAAGTCACCAGTGATCTTAGTAAAAGAACTTCAGTAGCATGATGAAACCTGAGGTTAGACTGGAGAAGTTAAACAGCAGACAGGGGATATGGAAGCAGAGATGACTCCAGGAGTTTGGTAAGAAAAGGGAGCAGAGGGATTAGATAGAAGAGGGATTGGGCTGAACTGGGGTCAAGGTTTGTCTTAGAATAAATATGTTTATGGGTTGAAGAGAAGGACCTAAGACACAGGAGAGGGAGGAGATGACAAATGGGCAAGAGCCTGAGAAGGCAAGATAGAGATGGTGCAGGTGGGTAGTGGCCCTGGAGGGGGAAGAGATGCCTCATTCTCTGGAACAAGGAGAGGAGGTGAAGATGACGTGGTGATGGGTCATTTCGGTGACAGGGTGGAGGAGGGAAGTGGAGGAGGGAGATCACATCTGGTAGGCACAATTCTCTCAATAAGAAGGCCCAGAGCTCAGGTGACATAGGTTCCATGTAGACCCATAATACAGGTGCTCAAGGTCACTGAGACACGGAGGCCGAAGGGCCTCCCACCAGCCTTGACAACACACGTGAATAAACGCAAGGCTGTGCACCAAATGGCTCACGTGTGCCCGCTGGCGTTTCTCCAATTCTCTGCTCCTGGCTACCGGATGTCAAGCAGGGGGCGACACCTTGGGGAGGTCTTGTACCTGGATTACAACTGAGAGGCTTCGAGAACCTGGGAAAGCAAGGCCTCAACATAAACAGGCCGGCTTGGCTTCTCTCATCTCTGAAGCCCCGGGAATGCCACCCCCATCCCTACATCCCTGCCCTGTCTGCCCTTGCGAGTGAGAATGGAGGGAAGGTGGGAGGCCGAGGAAGGAAGGGGTCAGTAAGGAAGCAGTGCCTGATGGACGGAGGACGCAGGCACAGAGGAGGAAGAGGAGGACGTGGGGATCAGTGTGGGGCTATTTGTTTCTAATCTGAGTATCGGAAATAAGGCCACAAACTTGCTTTTCAGTGGAGAGCTTTCCTTTAAATAGCTGGCCCAGACCTGCTGCCACCTCTTCAGCTGTTCTGAGGTCCCCTCACAGCCCCCCACCTTGCTGCCCCTCTGGGTCTCCATGGACGATTCCTGGCCCTCCTTCTGGGCCCGGCCAATGGACACCTTCAGGGCTCAGCTCCGGGTCATCTCTTCCAGAAAGCCTTCCTTCTCCACCCCCAGGTAGCTCAGGCAACCTGTTCTCTCATGACACCCACCTTCCGCCCACACATCACATTTTTCTGGGATTTCACATCATGTTAAAGTTACCTGTGAACACATCTGTCTCGCCTACCAGACCCTGAGTTCCCTTAGCACAGGAGCCCTGTTTGACTCATGTTTCTACCCTCAGGGTTTGGCACAGGACAGACATCAATACAAGCCTGTCAAACACAACTGAGCCAGAGTGATGTTCAAAGGTCCTCTCTTCTCTGCTGCCCATAGGATGAGCAGTCAGTGATAAAGACACTGGCTGTGAGGCTCCTGAAAGCCTTTCCCTCAGCCTGGACCACTCAGGACCTGGCTGTGTTGAGCCTAGGGGAGACGGAGGACAGGGGCCATCTCTGTGGAGCTCCGGCTGTGGAAGGCTGATGCTTGGGCTGTGCAATGCCCTGGAGAGGCTCCCCTCTCCTGCTCACCCCACACCCTGCCTGGTACACACACAGCATGTTTATTTCTAGTTTTCCTTGGCTTAGTGGATTTCCCCATATCCTCAGTACTGCAGGGAAAGAGAGTCCCAGAGGGACCTGGCGTCCCAGGGAGTCCCTTCCAGGTCACCTCTGGTTTTGTGTGCACCGGCAGTGACCTGGCTCTGTTGCTGTGTTTTGCCGGTGCCTGACTGTGTGTTGTCATTATGATGGCCGTTATTCTTCTCAGGGAGAGATGGTGACTAATAATAACATCATGGGAAAAACAAATGCAAATCATTGAACAAGCAGATCCTGTAGTGCATGTTAATAATTCAAAGTAAATGCTAAATCTATCCCCCAGGCCCCCGAAGGAAAGAACCTTCAAGCATCCTGAACTTGGTCTTCCTGTCAGAGATTGGAAAGCTATATACTCTGTTCCCAGCTTGGGCATCTTAGGACATCTGGGGACATAGAAAGGCAGGCTGTGGAAAGTGTCCCCTCACCCCGTTAATCAATTCCTCCTTGCTGCCCATGACTTTCTAATTACTCCCTGTTGTAGACTTGAGTTGTGTCCCCCCAAAAGATACACTGAAGTCTTAACCCCCAGGACATGTGAACGTGGTCTTGCTCGGAAATAGGGTCTTTGCAGATCTTAATCAAGTTAAGATCAGATCACGCTGTGAAAGGGTGGACCCTAAATCCAACGACGAGTGGTCTTAAAAGGAGAGAGATTTGGCACAGGGGGAAGAAGGTCATGAAAAGATGGAGGCAGAGACTGGAGGTATGAGGCCCCAAGGCAAGGGTCACCTACAACCACCAGAAGCTGGGAGAAAGCCTGGAATAGATGCTTCCCTAGGACCCCAGAGGGACCATGGCCCTGCCAACACCTTGATTTCAGACTCCTGGCCTCCAGAGCTCTAAGAAAGTTTCTGCTGTTTTAGGCCACCTGGTCCATGATGCTTTGTGATGGGAGCCCTAAGAACTAACATACTCTCCCTTCTCCATCTCTTTCTGAGAGGAAGAGACCAGCAGTGTGGTTCTCATGGCTCTTGACTTTTTAGCCATGAGTGCATCTCAAGAGACATGTGCCTGGAAGGTGAGCTCACCCAAAGAGAGGGAAACACCCAGTGAGAGCAGGGAATCAGCCTCTGGGGAAGAGAGAAGGGAGAGCAGAAAAAAGAACAAGTGTCCATGAGGATCTGGTGTCCATATGTGAAGGTAACTGGGTCAGAAAACATAGGTAACCTCGGATGTCTACTTAACTAAACCTTGAGAGTGTGTAATGCAAGGCAGAAAATACAATTTCATAGTACACTGGATGAGACAGGGCTTACGAACAGATTGCATTTTAAAAGAAGAGAACAACCTGAAAAGTAGAAAGGTGGAAGAGCATTAAATGTCACAGAAAGAAGGAATGACATCAAAATTTATAAATCTAAGGGTAGAAAAATATCAGAGGAGGAGCAAAGTACAAATAGGAGGCAGCCACATGGACAAAATGATTGATGTCTTTGTTTTAACACAGTTGATGGAAGTGAAGGAGAGAAGTTATTGTAATGAGTGACTTTGACTATCCAGACATCTGTTAGAAAACTTACGTGGCTAAAAGCAAGGCACCTGATATATTCCTAACTTGTTCGGGTGGCAATTCAATCTTCCCAATTGCTGAAGAAGTGACCAGCGGCAAAATGAAAGTTGTAGGAACCTTGGAAGAAAGGGCTTATTATGTCATCTGTTTCCTTTATTTGACAAATGTTTTGAGTGTCATGGCATGCAGTATATTCATTTAACATAAAGATGGATTAGGTGTGGTTCCCACACTCAAGAGGCCCACAATGAGTATTGAGTGAGCCAGACACAAACATCATGGAAAAATGCACTATGATTAATGCCTTCAATGACTGAGGGACCAACTGTTAGAAGGAAACACATAGGGAAACAGTAGGGGGTTTGGGTAAAATATCCGAGAAAGAGAAGAGGAATGTCCATAGTGAGACTTTCATCTTAGGTGCTAAAAAGGCACATTTTCCAGTAAACGTGAAAGAGAAGACAGTTTAACAAGCAGATGGCTGGTGAGAGCCTATTGTAAAGCACAGGGGAAAAAAAAAGGTACAATCTGTTTTTAGGACATATATTAAGTTAACCTTAAGAATGCATTCCAATATACAGAGGGTACAGACAAATATGTGCTTCCCTGGTGGCTCAGTGCTAAAGAATCTGCCTGCCAATGCAGAAGACTTGAGTTTGATCCCTGGGTTGGGAAAATCCCCTGGAGAAGAGAATGGCAACCCTCTTCAGTATTTTGAGCTTCCTAGGTGGCTCAGTGGTAAAGAATCCACCTACAGTTAAGGAGCTGCAGGAGACACAGCTTCAATCCCTGGGTCAGGAAGATCCCCTGGAGGCAGAAATGGCGACCCATTCCAGTATTCTTGCCTGGGAAATCCCATGGACAGAGGAGCCTGGCAAGCAACAGTCCATGCGATCGCAAAGAGTCAGACACGACTGAGTGGCTAAGCACAAAGACAAATACTATTTGATTCCACTTATATGCGGAACCTAGAACAGTGAAATTCATAGAGCACTGGTAGATGCCAGAGGCTGGGGTGGGGAGGGGAGATGGCAAGTTAGTGTTTCAAGGGGCAGAGTTTTGGTTTAGGAAGGTGAAAAATTTGGGAGTGGAAAGTGATGAGAGTTGCACAACAATATGAATGCACTCAGTGCCACTGAACTGTGCGGCGTGTAGCGTTAGTCACCCAGCTGTGTCTGATCCTTCGCAACCCCATGGACTGTAGCCCACCAGGCTCCTCTGTCCATGGGATTCTCCCGGCAAGAATCTTGGAGTGGGTTCCCATTTCCTACTCCAGAGGATCTTCCCAATCCAGCGATCGAACCTGAGTCTCCTCCATTGCAGGCAGATTCTTTACCGTATGAACTACAGGGAAGTCTCAAATTGTACAGTGAAGTATGCTTAGAATAGTATGTTTTATGTTATGCGACTTTTATGGCAATAAAAAAAAAAGCTCATAAACCTCTGTTTGTCAGAGAAGGGGGTTAAAGGAAATCCTAAGAAAAGAAAGATATCAGCAGAGCTGCGCAAGGAACTCTTTAAGTCAGGATTTGAAAGAGAACATATGCAAGAGGAAGAAGCACCTCCTTAGAGATATATTACACCACAGACCTGGGAAGATAGTGTTAGAAGGCTGACATCCTAAGTCAGCCCCTCCAAAATGCTAAAGTAATGGCTTGTTAGTGTCCCAAGTTCTACTTAGGGTGGGCCCTTGAAGAAGGGCTGGCCGGGCTCTTGCTGGGGCTGATGTCCACAGGCTGGACTTTGGAGTGCACAAAACTCCTCAATCCCTACCTGCTCCTGTCTTTAAGGTCAATGGACAGAAAATGTGGGAAAAAGTAAGATTATAAGGGAGTCCCTAAGTGCTCCAAATGTGGGCAAGACTCTTGAACTCCCTGGTTCCCTGGGAACCAAAGGGAGACTGGAAGAGGCGGAAGGAGGCCCAAGCAGGCAAATGTTTTTATCTCAAAGAAGAGAAGGAGGGGCTTCTCTGATGGTCCAGTGGTTATGAATTCACCTGCCAATGCAGGAGACCCAGGTTTAATCCCTGGTCTGGAAAGATCCCACCTGCCGCGGGGCAACTAAGCTCGTGAACCACAAGTACTGAGCCCGTGCACCCTGGAGCCCATGCTCCGGAAGAAGAGAAGCCAGTGCAATGAGCAAGCTGTGCAACGCAACTGGGGAGTAGCCCCCACTCGCCACAACTAGAGAAAGCCTGTGCACAGCAAGGAAGACCCAGTGCAGCCAAAAACAAATAAAATACAAGGCAAGGGGATGGATTAAACAACAGTACACTTGCAGATGCCTAGCCTGTACTAGGCGTGCCTTCTCCTACATAGACAGCCACTGCCTGAGGCCACATGACAGTGGTCGAGCCGGAACTCCATCTAGGTCTGTGCCGTCCCCAGCACACTGCTGTGACATGAAAGGCTGAGTCCCTAGAGCTGGCTCTGTCCCTAATTCGGTTCCGGTGACCTGGGTATTTTCCTGTCTGAGGGCTCCATTCCTTATCTGTAAGATAAAGTCACAAGAAATCTGCAGGGCCCCTCTCTGCCCTGACATCCTCTGCTGTTCCTTAGATCCTGGGCCTGCCTGGTTCAGCTGCAGCCTGGCTTGCTGGCCCGGGAGCCCTGTCCTCACATCCCCACGGCTCCCCTGCTGGGGCCCTGCACCCACTCACCAGCACCGTGTGCTTGTAGGCCCTGTGAATCACGATGCTGTAGCCCCACACGGTCACGTCCACCTGCTTGACCCACAGCGCCAGCGACGGATCTCGATCCTCGTTCTTGGCTGTGATGACGAACTTGGGGAACGTGTCTGAGTTCGGCCTGCTTCCTGTGGTGCACAGGATGAGCGGGCAGCTGGTCTGGAAGTCAAAGGGGTAGCCGTCAAAGGTCAGGTAGTGGCCGTAGCCCGAGACGACGCAGGAGGCGTCGGTGCGGGCCTGGCAGTAGTAGAGGCCGCCCTCCTCCATGCAGTACTCGTCGTCCTTGCAGGGGATGGTCTCACAGTGGACGCTGTTGTCCGTGCCGTTGCAGTAGCAGAAGATCTGGCAGTCCAGGTCCACCCAGAAGGTCTCATTGGTGGCAAGCTTGTGCCCTTCGAAGTTGCAGCCACACTCGCTCCGGGTGACGCACTGGCTGCCTTGCAGGGCATAGCCCTCGTCACACTGACACCCCTCGGAGCAGATGTCCACACAGATGGGGCCCAGGGCCAGGGTCTCACAGGTCTCCGTACACGTCATGCACTCCTCGAAATGGCTGTTCTCCGGGCACTCCAGAGCTGAGGGTAGGCAAGGAGAAGAGGGGCTTGATAAAGGGACAGAGAGTAGAGACAGAGTTTGTGTATACTCATCAGCATGCACGGTGCGTGTGCATTCACGGGTGTATGCACATGTATATGTGCATGTGTGTGCATGCATGGGTGTGTGCAATGCATGTGTGTGCCTGTGTGTGCATGCATGTGTATATGCTGCACGTGACTCTTATTTGTCCAGCACAGTGGGCTCAGCGAATGCCATGTGATCAGCATGCCGCCAGCTTCACTGGGGGTGATCCATCCGAGACTCCGTGAGCCTTTGTCATGCGCCCCTAGCGCACTTGATTTTTCACACAGAAGATTCTGGGAGGACAGGCCTGTTCTGAGCACCTGCAACATGCCAGGCACCGTTCTAGGCATTTTAGTGTGATTTTCCCAAGAATCTGGACGGTAAGGAAAGTCAAATCACCCTTGTCTTACAGGTGAGGAAACTGAAGTTTAGTGACTTCACTCCGCTGGTAAGTACTGGAGAGAGATTCAAAACTGTGTCTCCTGAATCTAAGTCTCTGAACTCAAAGACTCTGGAAAGAGAGTCCTGGAAGGAACAAATGCTTTGAGGCCACAGAGACCTGGGGGTACCGTCTCTGAGCTTCAGTTTCTTCTTTTATTAAATAAGGACAACACTTAACTAGGACCGCTGTGCTAATATGCCAAGTCCACAGTAGAGGTCAGTAAACGCTGTGCTCTTCCCCCTCTTATACTCCCCTCCATCACAGACAGGCTTCAGGGAGGTGCCACCACTCTACAAACTGGACTCACCCTGGGTCTTTCGCCTCTCTGCTCCTGTGCTCTCTGACCCCTTCCGCCTCCTCACTGACTTCAGAAATGGTCACCCCCACATCCTCTGTTCATGCCCTTGGCCCCACCGGCATGGCCCTCACCAAGTGAAATGCTACCCATCTTCCAACTTCACTTCAAGCTGTGCTTCTGTCTAGAAGCCTTCCTTGATGGATTAAGTCTCTGAGTCACTAAGCACAGCATATAAAAGAAAAGCATACATAGCTCACCGTGGGGTTCTGTGTAACCTTCCCATTTCTCTTTATTATTTTTGTTTGTCAGAATTTGATACTAGCCGGGGTGAGTCTAGGAGCAGAGAAGAAATCTACCTACAGGTCTGTGTTGTCTGAAGATCTGTGAAGGTCCTCACCCACCATCTCCTGGGAGTTTAAGATCTGGCCTTTAAGGCTCTCTTTAGGTATTATGTACACTATCACTCCTTAAGAGGGTTTTACAATTCAAGGACACAAAGGACACTATAGAGAAATAAAGTGCCTGGCAGTAATAGATCTGCTGATGAGTACCAACTCAACAGTTCTGCACTGCGTACTGAAAGCCAATCTTTTTTCCCCCTCTGGGCTAAGGGGTTGTCTCCACTTCCATTGACTAGTTGAAGGCTAGTTCAGCACTGATAAAATATGTCTGTAGAGAGGGATTTTCACATTTGTCTCTAAATTATGAATGTTCTAACACTGACTGCAGGTTTATGGTGATAGCAAATAACATGAGTTATTTAAATAGCTCCCGTTTTATGACTTATTGTGTTGTCTGAATGTGTCTGAAAGTCTGGCATATACAGAAACAAAGTAATAAAACTTCTCCTGGCCCCCAAAATGCCTCTGAAATTACTTAATTGGGCAGTCTGACTCTGCCAGTGAGCGCCGGTTAAAAAATATCCAAACACAGAAGCAGCGGTTGTCTCTTTCCAGGCCCAAAGGAGACTGTGCTCCTGATTTGCAGTTGTTACGCAATCCAATCCCCACTCTGCAAGACCCCGGCCAGATTAACCTCTTAGTACCCAGAGACTTGATTATAAAGTGTGTGTGCTCTGGACTGCCTCACCAGACCCATCCACGCATTTTAGGGCATTCTCAAGTGTGTGCCGTGACCCTCCACCCAAGGAAGCCAGGCTCCATGTGGCTGCTGCTGTCCACATGCCTCCCTCTAAAAGAGGTACTTAAAAGCACTTGCTCCAGCTCTGCAGGCCCTGATGAAGGATTCAGTTCAGTTCAGTTGCTCAGTCATGTCCAAATCTTTGCGACCCCGTGGACTGCAGCAAGCCAAGCTCCCTATCCATACCAACTCCCAGAGCATGCTTAAACTTGTGTCCATTGAGTCAGTAATGCCACCCAACCATCTCATCCTTTGTCATCCCTTTGTATTCCCCTTAAATCTTTTCCAGCATCAGGGTCTTTTCCAGTGAGTCAATTCTTTGCATCAGGTGGCCAAAGTATTGGAGCTTCAGCTTCAGCTTCAGCATCAGTCCTTCCAATGAATATTCAGAACTGATTCCTTTTAGGATTGACTGGTTTGATCTCCTTGCAGTCCAAGGGACTCTCAAGAATCTTCTCCCACACTATAGTTCAAAAGCATCAATTCTTTGGTGCTCAGCTTTCTTTATAGTCCAGCTCTCAGATCCATACATGACTACAGGAAAAACCATAGCTTTGACTATTTGGATCTTTGTCATCAATGTAATGTCTGTGCTTTTTAATATGCTGTCTAGGTTGGTCACAGCTTTTCTTCCAAGGAGCAAGTGTCTTTTAATTTCATGGCTGCTATTACCTTCTGCAGTGATTTTGGAGCCCAAGAAAATAAAGTCTCTCACTGTTTCCCCATCAATTTGCCAAGAGGTGATGTGACCATATGCCATGATCTTAGTTTTTTGAACGATGAGTTTTAAGCCAGCTTTTTCACTCTCGTCTTTAACTTTCATCAAGAGACTCTTCAGTTCCTCTTTACTTTCTGCCATAAGGGTGATGACATCTGCATATCTGAGGTTATTGATATTTCTCCTGGCAATCTTGATTCCAGCTTGTGCTTCATCCAGTCTGGCATTTCACATAATGTGCTCTGCATATAAGTTAAATAAACTGGGTGACAATATACAGCCTTGACGTATTCCTTTCCCAATCTGGAACCAGTCAGTTGTTCCGTGTCCGGTTCTAACTGTTGCTTCTTGACCTGCATACAGATCTCTCAGGAGGCAGGTAAGTTGGTCTGGTATTCCCATCTCTTTAAGAATTTTCCAGAGTTTGTTGTGATCCACACAGTCAAAGTCTTTGGCGTAGTCAATATAGCAGAAGTTAGACGCTTTTCTGGAACTCTCTTGCTTTTTCAATAATCCAACAGATTTGGAAATTTGATCTCTGGCTCCTCTGCCTTTTCTAAATCCAGCTTGAACATCTGGAAGTTCTCAGTTCATGTACTGTTTGAAGCCAGGCTTGGGGAATTTTGAGCATAACTTTGCTAGTGTGTTAGATGAGTGCAATTATGCGGTAGTTTGAGCATTCTTTGGCATTGCCTTTCTTTGGGGATTGGAATGAAAACTGACCTTTTTCAATCCTGTGGCCACTGCTGAGTTTTCCAAATTTGCTGACATATTGAATGCAGCACTTTCACAACATCATCCTTTAGGATTTGAAATAGCTCAACTGTAATTCCATCACCCCTGCTAGCTTTGTTCATAGTGATGTTTCCTAAGGCCCACTTCACTTCGCATTCCAGGATGTCCAGCTCTAGGTGAGTGATCACACCATTGTGGTTATCTGGGTCATTAAGATCACAGTTCTTCTGTGTATTCTTGCCACCTCTTCTTAATATCTTCTGCTTTGTAAGGTCCATACCATTTCTGTCCTTTATTGTGCCCATCATTGCATGAAGTGTTCCCTTGATATCTGTAATTTTCTTGAAGAGATCTTCAGTCTTTCCCATTCTATTTCTATTCTATTCTATTCTATTCTATATAGTCTTTCCCCCTCTATTTCTTTGCATTGATCACTGAGGAAGGCTTTCTTATTTCTCTCTCCTTGCTATTCTTTGGAACTCTGCATTCAAATGGTATATCTTTCCTTTTGTCCTTGGCCATTAGCTTCTCTTCTTTTATCAGCTATTTGTAAGGCCTCCTCAGACAACCATTTTGCCTTTTTGCATTTCTTGCTCTTGGGGATGGTTTTGATCACCACCTCCTGTACAATGTCACAAATCTCTGTGCATAGTTCTTCAGGCACCCTGTCTGTCAGATATAATCCCTTGAATCTATTTCTCACTTCCACTGTATAATCATAAGGGATTTGATTTAGGTCATACCTGAATGGTCTAGTGGTTTTCCCTACTTTTTTCAATTTAAGTCTGAATTTGGCAATAAGGAGTTCATGATCTGAGCCACAATCAGCTCCTGGTCTTGTTTTTGCTGACTGTATAGAGCTTCTCCATCTTCAGCTGCAAAGAATATAATCAATCTGATTTCAGTATTGACCATCTGGTGATGTTCATGTGTAGAGTCTTCTCTTGTGTTGTTGGAAGAGGGTGTTTTCTATGACCAGTGTGTTCTCTTGGCAAAACTGTTAGCTTTTGCCCTACTTCATTTTGTACTCCAAGGCCAAACTTGCCTGTTATTCCAGGTATCTCCTGATTTCCTACTTTTGCATTCCTGTCCTGTATGAGGAAAAGGGCATTTTTTTTTTTTTTTTGGTGTTAGTTCTAGGTCTTATAGGTCTTCATAGAACTGTTGGTGAAGGATGGGGAGAAGCAATTCTCAGCAGGTACTGCAACCAGGAAAAGAAAGCATCATTGCCATGGCCCCACACTTACTTCCCATGAACAATGCCACCAAATTGTGCTTGGTGCAGTACAAAAACAATCCAATGACATTTCCCGCTAGGCAGGAGCTCATAGTCTAAAAGGATGACACAGATACAGTCTGGCAACAACATGGATTGGGTATAGGCAGACTCTGTAATCCTGTAACATGAATGAACTATAACTACAAAGCTGAGTGCAGGGGGAGGGACGGAGATCATTGCAGACAAGCTGGAGATAGGGCAGAAGAGGATGTGGGAGGTGGGTTAATAACAAGGCCTTGGGAAGGCATTCTGAGGTCCCAGTAGGTGTGGTGGTCAGTAGAAACCTTGGAGCTTCCCTCCCTTTAGGTAAATTTCTGAAAAGAGCATTCCCAGAATTCCAGCTCCAGGATTGACAGCTTCTGCAATTAAACCCTCCCCAGTGTGGTCAGGGTCACCAGGGACAAAACCGCCTATCTTTGGGATGACACTCCTTTGGACTTTTGATGCTCAGAAACAAGGGCATTATTATAAAATAAAGGTGAGTGAGTGTGTGTGTGTGTGTGTGTGTGTGTCTGTGTCTTAGTTCTGTCTAAGAATTTTCTACTGAAAAGGCCTAGAGGCAAAGTAAGGATACTCCAGTAGTGATAGGTAAGCCTCACCCAAACCTTGGTTTCTTCTTCTTTTCTTAAATCTTTTGGCCCTGTTGCAATGCCTCTTAGTTTTCTGAGCAGGGCTCGAATCCATGTCCCCTGCATTGGAAGCATGGAGTCGTAACCAGTGGACCACCAGGGAAGTACCCAGACCTTAACTTCTAATAACATTCTCCACCAAAAGGAACCTGGGCTTCTTAGAGTAATGGTTGATTCTAGGCTAGGGAAGGGAAGGCTAAAAGATGACATGGAGCATCTTGTTAATCTAGAAAGTAAGAAAATGGGTGAGAGGGAGGTTCAAGAAGGAAGGGACATGTGTATACTTGTGGCTGACCTATGTTAATGTAAAGCAGAAACCAACACAGCATTGTAAAGCAACTATCCTCCAATTACAAATAAATTAATTTTTAAAAAATAAAGAAAGTGACAGAAGCCTATGAAAAGGAGGTAGGAGGCAACTTGAAGGGGCTCCCTCGGGCCAAATCTGAAACAATTTTAATGCCAAAATAATTAACAAATGTAATATATCCCCAGTGGTTCAGTGGTAAAGAATCTGCATGCCAAGCAGGACCTGTGGGTTCGATCCCTGGGTCAGGAAGAGCCCTTGGAGGAGGAAATGGCAAGCTATTGCAGTATTCTTGCCTGGGAAATCCCATGGACAGAGGAGTCTGGCTACAGTCCATGGGGTCAAAAAGAGTTGGACATGACTTAGTGACTGAGCATGAGCGTGAGAAATAGGAAACACAAATAACTGAAAAAAAAACAGGAATCCACGTGTCAATATTGAGAAGATAGATGAAGGACTTCCCTGGAGGTCCAGTGGTTAGGACTCCACGTTTCCAAAGCAGGGGGCATAGGTCTGACCCTTGGTCAGGGAACTAGATCCCACAAGCTGCAAGGTGTGCTCCTTCAAAAGATAGATGATTGAGATAAATAAATAGGTGGATGGATGGATAAATGATAGATAGGTGACAGGCAGACAGAAGAGAAGCGAGGGCTCAGTAAAATAACAGCTGCTGACGGGCACTAGTGGAGAGAGTACAGGCGCTGGAAACTGTCAGCCTGTAATCATCATGCTGAAGATCAATACGAGCATAAGCCATCGGTGGGCACTAAATCGAGGAGGAGGACTCTGAAGACAAGCAGGACACTGCATGGTCTTAAAGTATTTCCCCACAGAGTGGTCATTAGTTGCACGGGAGAAACCCCATAATGACACAGAGTGAAGACATTTGACACCTCCTGACCAGGGGATCAACATGCCCATCCCTAATGATAGGAGGCGCTACACAGTGTGCCACCCATGTGACCTGATACCAGGAGGAAAACAGGCATCTCCTAAGCAGGAAGCTTGGTGCAGTATACAGTGTTACCCCGTCATGGGGATACACCCAACCCAAATGGGGGGCCATTCTGTCTCAAAATGGGGGAGACTCTATTCTTTAAAAATGACAAGATCATTAGAGACAAAGAAAGTTAAAGAATTGTTCCAGGTTTAAGGAGACCAAAGAGACATGACAACTAAATGCCACGTGGGATCCTAAGACTAGATCCATATTGAGAGAGGGCTAAAGCTATAAAGGACATTACTGGGTCAACTGGCAAAACTGAAATACAAATGTTAAGTTATCGCATCAATGTTAAGTTTCCTAAGGTCAGTAACTGTACTATGCTATGAATAAGTGTCCTGATTATAAGGAAATACAGACTTATGTATTTAGGGGCACAAAGGGAAATGAGCTCTGCAACTTCTTCTCAAACAGAGAGAAAGTGAGAGGGAATGACAAGGCCAGTGGGGCAAAATGCTAGCAGTAGATTCATCTGGGTGAAAGCTATATCGATAGGCTTGTACCTTCCCTGTAACTTTCAAGTTATTTCAAAGTAAAAAGTTAAATAGGAAGAAATACAATGGGAGAGAAAGAATCAGACGTGAGGGATAGAATTCTCAATGGTGGAGCTGGTCTTGGTGAGGTCTGACCTTCTTGGTAGGGAAGAGATATGGAGATGCAGTCCAGGTGGGTCAGTCCTGGTTCCAGGCCTGGGTCCCACCTCCTCAGCCACCCCTCCTTCTACCTTCCCACTTACTCCTCCCTCTGGGCTCTTCCCTAGCTGAGGAGGTTCTCTATCTCCTCTTCCCAGCAATTATTCTCATTACTACCAGTAGTGCCAAGAGGGGTGAAATATTCTGGGGACAAAATGAAAAACCAGCTACATGGGGCTCTTCATAACCATTGTCAAGTTGTCCTTGGGAATAGGGCTAATCTCTACTCGGGAGAAGGTACCCCAACTGATCACATTCTGTTGAAATGAATGGGGTCCTGCTGCCAAGAGAGAAGGCACCCACTGAGCTGTCACAAAGATTTCTGGTGCTTTGACATGATGTGTCTCCTCCACTAGATAAAACCAAGGGTCAAGAGCTAACTGTTCTACAGCGAAGAGGGACTGTGTGATGAGAAACAAAAATAAAGGTGAGAAACAGTCTGGTCTTGGGGGACAGGCCTTCCAGAGGACACCCAGGGAAAGTCTACAAGGTAATTAGATTGTCCTTGAGTGTGGGATTCCACCGGGAAAAGAAGACGATCCAGTGGGATGTCTCAGCTCTTGCCCCGCCCATCATCCGGCCGGCCTCCCCCATAACGCAGCCCCAACTCACGGCAGAAGTCGTGGGTTCTCCAGGGGCCCACCTCCACATCGGCGTTCTTGCAGGCACTTGCGTACCGGGCCACGGAGTCACACAGCTCTGACTTGTTGCCCCCGCTCTGACACAGGCGGAAGAGGCAGGTGCGGTAGTAAGCGGTGACGTTGACCACACTGTGACACTCCAGGAAGGAGCTGTTGGAGGGGTCGTTGATGATGCCGCACCTGGAACGGCTGCGGTAGAACTTCAGCAGCTCCGAGTCATTGTTGCAGGCCTTCAGCAGGTCCCCGCACTCCCCATTGCAGATCTCCTCGAAAGTGGTCCAGCTCTCCAGGAACACCGCCAGGTTGTCCGTGCACTTGCCAGTGGGGAGACAGAACTCGTCACTGGCATTGGCATTGAAGAAGCCGCACAACCCCCCAGTGCAGTTAAAGTAGGCCGTGGAGAGTCGGATGTAGAGCAGACCCACGTCTGAGTACTGCACGGTCAGCACACCCCTGGACTCCACCGTCGTGCTGTTTTTGTTTCGATAGATTTCCAGCTTCCCCGAAGGATGGAAAAAAGGCAGTTCCACTTCCTGACCATTCACCTGAAAAATTAAATCACTGTCATTCATCCCAGATATGCACAGAGTGCCCACAGTTTCCTAGGCTGTGAATAAAGATGTGGTTCTGCCCCATGACTAGCCCTTGGAGAAATGTCGAGAAGCTGACAGTCTGTGGAAACCACACAGACATCAACTGTTTTTTCATGGGCATCTTTGCTGCTTTTTTTCCAGGCTCCTCTGATCCAACACATTTGCTGTGTGTGTGTGTGTGAGAGAGAGAGAGAGACCCTGAGCTAGTTCTAAACACTGAAGTGTGAGCAGCAGTCATTGTAGATATGTGACTTACCTGTCCCCGACCTCCCACCTCCTTCCTCTCCCTTCCTCACTCTTCAAATCTTACTCTTCCCTGTGTCTCAGCCCCTTGGAAGCACACAGTATATATATCTAATTATCCAGCTGTCCATCTGCCTATCTACCTAACACTAGTTCAATAAATTAATTTCTGCCAGCATGTCAGTGGGTATAAAAACACAGCCCTTTCAGTTTGTGGATGGATGTTTTATTTACTGCATTGACTTTTACTTTCTAGATTAGATGTCGTGTGATATTATGAAATGCATGTACCATTGGAAGGAGGGTGAACCGCCCCTCCCCCACCCTCCCTCATCTCAGTTCTGCCACCACCCAGGTGTCAGGCCCAGGGCCCTCACTTAGCCTTTTGGGGATTCTCCTATGAAAATGAGGAGTTGCATTAGATGATTTCCAAAAATTCCTTCTAGAACTAATTATCTATGAACCTGTATGTGTAGTATTGGGTATTTTAGACCAGAACAGAGGGGCGGGAGGCACCATGGCAGGCACCCTAGTGTTACATCAATTTCAATCTATAAATAGAAGATCCAACATAGTACAGGGTAAAGAGCACAGACTCTGGAGCCAGCTGACCCAGCCCTGAATTTCATTTTAGGGCTGTGTGTCTTTGGGGAAGTCACTTAACCTCTCTGTGCGTCAGTTTTCTCATCTGTAAAATGAGAATAGTTATCTACGGCCTAGGATGAAATGCCATACTGCTTAGGATAGTGCTTGGCACATAGTAGGCGTCCTGTAAGTATTTGCTATTCTGGGGAGCTGGTCCTCCTCTCATTTGAGGAATCCCAGCTTCACTCCACGTCTCCACTCGATGCATACTTGGTGTTGACAGTCAGAAAGCTCTCCCATTTCAGAGTCATTGCGGTCCTAGAATCCGCTCACGGTCCCAGGCATCGAGGCAAGCCCGAAGAACACGGCTCCACCGCGGGACTCATCAGAAAACTCTCCAAGGCCACAGGAGTCTTACCTTGACCTCCGAAGCCCCAATGCCTCCTATCTTGACCTCTTGGTCGGCCACCAGGATCCGGACACCCCGCAGCCAGGCGGGCCCCGCCTCGGGCTTCTTCTTGTTGATGTCGATTTCCAAGTACTCCGGCCGCTCGGGGCAGGTCTTGAGGAGCGTGTAGGAGAACTCGGTGGGGAAGGCGTAGGCGGCGCCGTCGAAGGTGTGCAGTACCTGGCTCTGGCTGAGCAGGCACACGGTCTCCCGCTTGGGGAAGCAGCCCTGATAGCCGTCCTCCACGGCGCACACCTCCCCGCCACGGCACGTCTTGTTGAAGCAGTACACGTCGCCGCCCTCCTCACACAGGCACTGTACCGTGCAGTTAGCCGTGGCCCAGAAGAACTCGCCCATGGCGTAGTAGTGGCCGTCGAAGTCACAGCCGCACTTGTGCAGCGGGACGCACTGGCTGGTGCTGAGGACAAAGCCTTCGTTGCACTCGCAGCCCTCCGTGCAGGGCGTGACGCAGTTCTGCGAGGCCGTCAGATCCGAGCATGTGTCTGGGCAGCTGCTGGTGCACACGGAGTAGTGGCTGAAGCTCGGGCACTGCACGGTGGACACTGACGTAGGGGAGAGGAGAGAGTGACAAGGTGAATGACCCGGGGGCTAACCGGAGGGTGGGGGGCGAAGGGGGTTGCCTGGAGAAGAGCGCCCCTTCTGGACCAGTTGGCTCCCGGAGAAGGGTCTAGCCGGCACTCGCTGGGGGAAGGGAGACTGAGATTGTGTCTATAGTGAGGAGCTCAACTCCTTTGGTAATAACTACTGAGCAGCGAGAAGGGTTAGAACCTCATTTGATCATCTTGGAAGAAAGATGGAAGAAAGACTAGAAGAAAACTTCAGGTTACTATCCTAATTAGATTTCACCGATTATTCAATACAGGTTTAGTATTGAGTGATCTACAACCAGGGAGATGGTTTAAGATATTCACCTCATGGGCATATAAGTTGGTCTGATTTTAAAGAGCACGCCCCATTCTTAGAAGGAAATAAATCCAACTTGCAAGAGAAATAAAAAAGGTAACTCTTAGAGGAGGAATTTGAAAAAGTGAATTTTCGAACAGGGACCAAAGGAGACAGAAAATGAATTCTCTGGGATTTGAAAAATAAGAAAGAACCTTGGCTATCTGAAAAGAACCTGTGTGCCCGTCCCCAGGAGACTAGATTGAAACTAGATGCCTTCCAAAGGCCCTTCTTGCCTTGGAAGCATTCAGTTCTTTAAAAACATCTGACTCTGGTTTAGGTCTGATTGAATCCTACAGGTGGGTGCTCAAGAGCCTGGTAGACTAGTTCTCTGAATTAAATCTAATTCATCCCACTAAAGTGAAAGAGAGAGAGAGAGTAATGTGGAGGGTAGGAAAGCAGTACCACTAGAAAAAATTAGCCATGATAGGCAAAAATTTAGGCAACTGGATGCTCTTAGATTATACAAGGATTAAAGAGAAGTCATAGTCAGTCTTAGCTTGAATCAGCATTTGGATATTTCAGGCGTGATAGAGGCTGGCCAGTCCCCACAGCAAAAAAATAAAAAACAAAAATATATTGTCTTTTAATAGCTTGATTAATTCCGAAAGAATTGATTCTGATGCATATTAATTTCTATGAAGCCAATTTAAACTGATAGGAAAAAAATTGCCCTCTGGCCTTGGAACTGAAAGAAACTTTAAAAATCTTACCTCCACAACACTCTCAAATGCATGGGGTATAATTTTCTGTTTACTTTTGTGGAGAAAACCAAAGACCAGGAAAGAAACAAAATTCCAACAGGTGATTTGGCTTTTCTGTTTGCTGGTTTTTAACATTTACATTACTAGGAAGAGTAGTTATGGAGAGAAAGTTGCATAGGAGGAAACCATAAAACAGCTACATGGTTCCAAACACTCAATCCAAAAGTGTAATTCCAAGGGGACAGGTGGGTTTCCCACACTATCGGGGCTTTTCCTTAGCACCCAGCATATTTTAGAAAGCCTCTACCTGCCCTGTCTATTGCCCCTTCTCTGACCAGCTGAAATGCTCCAAAGCAGGAGTCATAGAACCTGGAGGGACTGCAAGTGAAGAAGAAAGAGCCAAGGACAAAAATGCCATGGGTTCTATATAAATATCTGGATGGTGAATACTTTTCCCAAAATCTAGTCTTGATTCCCCAGGCCAGCGTCCACATTTCCGCAATGGCCTCAGAGATAGACACCTCCAGCTTGGACTGCCCCCCTCAACCTTGGCTTGGCCACCACTGTTAATGGCCCTACTCTGGCCACACATTCCATGTCTCCAGACCACAGATGCTTATTAGTGGTTTCTTGTTTTCTGATCACCATTTTGGCTGGGGAGAAAGGTCAAGATCCTTTTATAGTTCATTCTTTATCATTTGTGATACTTCAACCTCACCCTGACCCTCAGGTAATGTGTCTTAACAGGGAGCTCTCTGAGGAGCCTGGAAACCCTCTCCCAGCCCCCCTGCACACGAGCGGCTTTCCATGTGGACGGGATGCCATCTTACCACACCCAGTCTGGATGCGCCAGTCTCCAATCGGAATGCCCAAGCCTTGGCACACAAGGGCATAGGCCTGGATGGCCTGACACAGGAGGGTCCCATTGTCCCTCACACTGCACAAGTCATACACGCAGCTGTGCACGAAGGCCGTGGGGTCCATAACAGTGCCACACTCCCACAGGGGACCGTCCGTCCTGTTGAGGAAGCCACAGTAGTCGGGACCAAAGTAGAGGGCCTCGGTGGCCATGTCACACTGAGTGCAGTTGTCCACGCAGCCCGAGTCACACTTCCACTCGGTGTGGTAGACCCGCCAGCTCTCTCCCAGGTCCAGGACTGACATGGCCGGCCTGCCGTCAGGGCGCAGGAAGTCATCCAAAGGGTTTTTGTTGTAGTTCCCGCAGAGTCCGCACGTGGAGTTGATATAGGAGCCTGGGATGGAGATGGAGGCGTAGTGCTGGCCATCAAATGTCACTAAGAGCCCAAAATCCGTTTCCACGGCAGTAGACATGCCACTCTGGTAGATTTTCACCGCCCCCAATTCTAAGGTGACGGGCAAAGAAGCCACTAGGTCATTAACCTGCCAACAACAGCAATAGTGAAAAGGCAGGTGAGCAGAGGCCAGGGTAGCGGGTCCAGCCGAGGTCAGGAAAAGGAGGAGGAGCAACTCAGTGACCCAGAGTGCGTGGCCCCCAAGCTGCTCAGGCACCGGAGGGCCGGGCTTGCCTTCCAGGAAGGCAGAGGCCCCCGGGACCCTTGAGAGCAGGCTGGCATTTGAGTTGTGACAGATATGCATTGCTTAGTGCAACTCTAGACCCCTCTGGAGACCAGGTGGTGGTCAACACTTCTGCCTGGCTCTCAAGGCATGTGTGCATGCTCAGTTATATCCAACTCTTTGCAACCCCGTGGACTATAGCCCACCAGGCTCCTCTGTCCATGGGATTTCCAGGCAAGAATACTGGAGTGGGTTGCCATCTCCTCCTCCAGGGGATCTTCCAGACCCAGGGATCAAACCCACGTCTCCTGTATCTCCTGCATGGGCAGGCAGATTCTTTACCACTGCACCCCCTGGGAAGCCTGGCTCTCAGGCCAGCTTCAAGTCTTTTCTCAAAAGACTAGTTACCTGGCTTTTCCTCTTTTCTCCTTGAAATTCATTCTTTAAGTCTCAGCTCAAGTCACATACTTTCCATGATCCCTGTGCTGCCCTTGGCACCCCTGGACACTCCTCCCAGCAGGCAGGGACACTATAAACCATCCCACACCATCAAGCTTTGAGGCTTCCCTGGTGTTATTCTCTGAGTATTACACCCTGTCACTTTCTGATACCAGGACTTTGTCATGTCATCATTCAACACAACAAATTTGAACACCTACTAGGTACCAAGCACTATGTTAGGTGTTGAGAAAAAGAATTTTAAAAAAAGTAATTGTCCCTGCCCCTGATGAATTCTTGGTCTACTGAGGAAGAGAGACACAAATATCAATGTACCAGTTAAAATATGCATTCATAGGTGATGCAGTGATCCAGTGGGAGAAAGGTACCTGACCACTGATCCAGCCTGGGGAGGGGGCATTCGTATCAGCTTTTTAGGGGCAATCAAGTCTGACCTGAGTCTTCAGAGATAAGCAGAAGTGGCTGAAGGAAGAGGAGGGGTCAGAGAATTCCAGGACAAGAGAATGAAGTTGCACAGTTAGATAGAGCTATATGAATATGAGGATAGTCATCGGGTGTTGCTGGGCTGCAGAGGGAAGGGGTGGCTGGAGAGGAAGGTGGATACACAAGCAGGGTCCATTCATTCAACAGATGTCAACAACGTAGCCCTTTCTGTGTGTCCAGCTCTGTTCTAAGAGTTGGGGACAAAAATGTGCTTCTTGGAACATCTGTTTCCCTTCAGGAGACCAACAACAAACAAAACCAATAAGGAAAATAGGTAACAACACCAGGAAACTGTTCTGCAGGAAAATAAAGCTGGGAATGTGGGTCCAAAGTGCTAGAGAGTTTTTGATTTTAAATAGGGTCAGGGAAGGCCCCACGGGGAAGGAGACCTTTGAGATGAGGAGGAATCCATGCCATTACCTGGGGTGAGAGTGGCTTGAGCAGAGAGTACAGCAAGGCCCTGGGGTGGAGCGTGCTGGGCACCCTGGGGACACATGGGCCATGTGGCCAGAGTGAAGAGCCAGGAGAGGGCAGTGGTCAGTGAGGTCAGAGAGATAAGGGCAGCCAGAACAGGCAGGGCCTTGTTGGCCACTGTAAAGACTCTGGCTGTGACTCTGAGGGAAGCCGAGAGGGCACGCAGAGCAAAAGATGGACAAGATCTGACTTCCGTTTTGGGAGAATTGCTTTGGCTTCTGTGTTGGGAACAGATCTCAGAAAAAAAGTCTGTTTTGGGGACAAAATGAAACCCCACTAAAACAAAAAACAACTTGGATTTCTCTTCTATAGCAAGAGCTCTGAAAAGTTTTAAGCAAGGGAATGACATGGTCAGACTTGTGTTTGAGGAAGTCCATTCTGGCCAGTGGGAAGGATGTATTGAAGTAGGTAGAGATGGCGTGCTTGCTCAGTCGCTCAGTTGAGTCCTACTCTTTGCGACCCTGTGGACTGTAGCCCACCAGGCTCCTCTGTCCATGGGATTTTCCAGGCAAGAATACTGGAGTGGGTTGCCATTTCCTTCTCCAGGGGATCTTCCCAACCCAGGGATTGAACCCATGTCTATTGGAGGTGGATTCTTTACCATTGAGCCACCTGGGAAGCCCAAGTGGAGATTAAAAACAGAGAAATCAGGCAGGTAACTGGTGTTGGAGGCTGGGGGCAATGGAGGGCAAGGCCTGACCTCCCCACAGACATGGAGAAGGGCCAGCTGGTAGAGGATACTCCACAGGGCCTGGGGCTTTTTGCAGGGTGTGTGTGTGGGGTGGGTGAGAAATGGGCAAAGGATTAAGAGAGAATCCCATGAGTAAGTGGCTTGATAAGCCTTCAATAGGGTTTGTTTTCTTCTTTCTCACACTTGCCCTGCCTGGCACCTCTGGACATCACTTTCTGAGGGCTGGGATAGATGGTTAGTCCTAGAGCAGTCCTGGGCGGGCTGACTGTAACTGCTTGTCCAGGCTGCCCTGACCCGTCCTGCTTCCTGGCACATGGAAACATCAGGGTCTTTAGTGCCACCATTGCCGCTACTCTCTGGGTTGTCTAGGATTTGAGACAACAAACTGACTGAGCGTGGCTCCCAAGGTTTACCACGCCAATGCCGATTGCAATTCTCTGTCCTTGGAGATTAGTAAGATTTAATAGGGGGAGGGGACCAAAAAAAAAAAAAAAAAAACAGGCTTGAGATGAAAGCTATCTGATGAGAGTTAGAAATAGGAAAAAAATCCCCTAGAGTTGACTGATTCATCCCTATCTCCCAGGTAGCAAGTTAGCCTGCAAAGATGAGAAGAGCCACGCTCTAAGGGAGGTCACCCAGCAAGAGCGCTGGGTGATTACTGTGTATTGTTCTGTGCTGAGATGTAGGGAGGGACATCTCCTCCAAGGTGGTATAATTGTAAATGCCAAATACCTCCCTCGCTGAATGTCCTCCTCTCCTCTCGCTCAGCTCCTGCTAAAAAAAGGACCGTTGTTGCATCTCAGAGCAGAAGCCACAGAGCGGGGACTGTGCCTGGATGTTGCTACTGCCCCCCGGTTTCTCTGCAGCTGATCTTGTCCCACTCAGAACGCCTGTGTCCCTATGCTGACCATCACTGTTGCCCAAGGTATTTTTCCTGACACAGTGGTCATTGTGCCCCCTTCCTCTCTCGTACATGTCTCAGTTTCAACCACATGTTAGAGTCCTGTGCTGTACCCCACAGAGCTCGGGGTAGGAGCTCCGGGGACTCTTACCATCACATGGCTTATTATTTCATTCCTGGTGTCCCAGTCCTCAGCTTCCGATGAGCTGATGTTGATGAGTCTCCCTGTTTGTGTCTCCTCCTCTCCCTGTGTTCCAGGCAACCCTCCCCCAGAATGATATTTCTCCCAGAAGAGGAGTGAGAAGTAGCATCATAGGATAGGTCTTAGAATGAGAAAAGATTTTGGTAGGAATGGCAGCGTGGGAACAAGTGTATATTGAGTGCCTACTGTTTGCCAGGCTCTGTACCAGCTGTCACACATGTGGCTGTCCTGTTTCATCCTCAGAAAAATCTAATAAGGTCTTTATAATCTCCCTGCTTTGCAAATGGAGAAACTGAGGTTCGAGGCTTGCATAATTTGCGGGTGACAGGACCCTCCCACTTTCCACCATTCCCCGCTGCTTCCGTCTGGGGCTAAATAGAGGGAGTCAAGTCCAAACTATAGCTAAGAGCCCTCCCTTCCAGACACAACACAATGACCCCATTTTATAGATGGACATAGTGAGGTTCAAAGAGGCCTCTCAACTGGCGTGGTGGCACAGGGCTTGAGTAGATCTGACCTCAGAGTATGATCTCTTTGAGCTATTTGGCATTGGCCCTCTTTTCCCTGATGTACCCTAAACTATGCAGTTTTATCTGAGAGAAAAAGATGAAAACTGATAAGTATTAGCTAGAAGGAGACATTTTCTATATATGAGTGCTAGCTGGGCTTTTCCCACTCCAGTACTCTTGCCTGGAAAATCCCATGGACAGAGGGGCCTGGTAGACTGCAGTCCATGGGGTCACTAAGAGTTGGACACGACTAAGTGACTTCACTTTCCCTTTTCACTTTTCACTTTCATGCATTGGAGAAGGAAATGGCAACCCACTCCAGTGTTCTTGCTTGGAGAATCCCAGGGATGGGGAAGCCTGGTGGGCAGTCGTCTATGGGGTCTCACAGTCGGACACAACTGAAGTGACTTAGCAGCAGCAGCAACAGCAGCTGGGTTCCCCCCCCCATTAACATATACAATCCTAAATTGTTTATTTTGTCACTTAAGAACATTTCAAAGGGGGAAAATGCATATTCAGAACCCAGTTCCTAACCCCAGCATACGGAGAAAAGCGATCCGTTCCTAAGATCTGTTTTCCGGCCTGGCATGTCTGGAAGTCGGCTGCCTCGCAGGCAAATCAGGCTCCTTCTTGCCTCACACCCCCTCCTCGCCTGTCCCCACGTCACCCTGGGTGGGGGCTCTGCCATCCACGGAGCCGTCCTCCCCCGGCAGAGCAGGTGTATTCAGAGACACTTGGAAGCCATTTGGCAAAAGGAAAAGGGAGCCATTGTTCGCTTGCAGTTGGAATCACATAACCTTTTCTTTCTGAAACATTTACATTCACATCCACACCTCCCTGTCGCTACAGAAAATTGAGGAATCCGTGCCCTCCGCTTGGACTATGGAAGAGAGCCACGCAAACTTAGCAGAGCTGCTGAGCCTGAAAGCACTGGCGGTGCCCCTTTCCTTCTAAAAAGAAAAAGAGTCTGACTGTGAGGGGGAAAGAATTTTTAATCAAAATGGAAAATAGGAATAAAGCATGAAGCTTTCTTTTTCAACTACAGATATTGTACACATGATCCCCACAAGACAAAGGGGTAGGGGAGAGCTAGTGAGCATTTTTCTAGCTGGAAATGTTAGCCTCTATCCGCAAGGACAAATGTCCTGCTCGACAGCACAAGAGAAATTTAAAAGGGAAAAACTCCAAACTTCCGCAGCTGAATTCTTACCTTTGATTTGATTTACAGACCTGTCTCTAGGGAGACTAACCAAATAACAAGCAAATTGGCATTTCAACCACAGTAATAGGCCGCTTTCTAATTATGACACTGATACGCTGCACGGACCTAGGAAGGGCAGAGCCAGAAAAGGTGAAATTAGTTCCTCGGTCCTGCCTTTTGTTGGCCACACTGCACCAATTAAAACTACAAAACGTATTTTAAAATAAAAAGAAAGACCTCCCTGTGTTGGCATCTGTTCTGGTTTGTAATCTCTGTGATGACCTCCGTGCTTGGGGATTAAGGACTCCATGGGGTTGCAGCAATCAGCCCCTTGTGGTCCTGGTTATTACTGCTTGAATAAATGCACGGCTGCCACAGGGTCTTCATTAACATCATGAAAACTGGGGCCTCCACAAATTGAGTAATTGCTAGTGGCTTTTTTTCTCTCTCTTTTGTCAGTGCCCTATCCTGATATCCAGGTGGATGGGGATGAGAATCATTTGCATAGGTTAAACGAACCAAACCAAATCATAGAGATCTGTGTTCTCTCGCATTCCAAGCAGGAGTCGGGGGTGGGGGGGGAGGTTGTGTTAAAGGAGCATTTGGGCAATTACTGTAACTTTCCATCCAGGTTTCACTAAAGAAGTCACCCAGCCCACTCTAGCTGCCTGGACAGACAGTGCTTATGGACACACCAATCAATTTAGGGGTTTCTCTGAGAATGAAGCCACAGCTCTTTGGCAAACAGAATGAGTGGGTGGGGTGAGGATTATTAATCAAAGACTGTAGTGAGTTATGGGTTTGTATGTTGTGTTTACATTGACTCCAGGGCATGGACATGTGGCTACCACTGTTTCAAGCTAGGTCTATGAGAAACTAAATTTACCTCTGTTCCCAGTTACTTCTGAGCTTGGATGTACATGTGCGTGTGTGTGTGTGTGTGTGTATGAGGGAACTAAGAACCTAAATGTACATTAAGATACCCAGCAGATAGATGTGTCAAAGAGAAAGCTTAGCTCTTGCACAAACAGACTTTAGCCTCATGAACAATTTTACAAGGCATTTGCAAGGCAGGAAGAGCCATGCAAGTCTTTGGTACCAACAGCAAACAGCAGAACTAGTAGATCTGGGAAGGTCTTCCCCAGGATGAAGCATCTCCAGCTTCCCCATCTCCCCATGGAGGATGGAGATGGGCTCACCTTGACTTTTCCATAGCTTCCTTTGGGGATGAGAATCTTGTAGCCATTCACCTCCACCAAGAGCTCCTTCACCCAGGAGACGGCTGAGCCCCCCCGGTGCTCGTTCTTGGCCTCCACGCTGAAGAAGGGGAGACTGGAAGTCTGCAAACACTGTCGGGCCAATAGGTAGGCACAAGAGCCTTGGAAGTGGAAGAGAAAGCCATCGAACGTGTGGTAGTGCGGCTCCCCGAACACCACACACGTGCTGGTCTCCACCGGGCTGCAGTAGAAGAATTTGCCTTTGGGTTCGCACAGCTCGTAGGGGCTGCAGGAGGCATCCTGGCAGTAGATCTCGTTGTTGAAATCCAGACAGCGGCATTTGATGGTGCAGTTCAGGTCATCCCAAAACACCTCCCCTCGCCGAAGGAACTGTCCTGGGGAGGAAGGACAGCAGAGCTGACATTTACTGCGTATTTACCTTCTGTGCCGGGCATGGGGCTAAAAGCTTTACTTGCCTCATACCATTCAACCCACAAGAGAAACCCCTGTTAGATACGAAGTGCTGCCTTCTGTTGTCAAGTGAGGAAACTGAGGCTGAAAAGTAGTTAGACGATTCATCTCAGTCACTTAGCAACTCAATGGCGAAGCTGGGATTCCAAGCCAAATGTGTGTGGAATCCAGCCTAAGCTCTTGGCAACACTGTCTCCGCCGCTGGTGAGCTCACTTCCGTTCAAGGAAAGACACGTTGCTTCACTCCACGGGAAAGGCCAGGACACACAGCTGCCCTCGCCTTCCTTTTGACATCAAGAAGAAGGGTATTCAGAAAGGAGCCCCCTCAGGTAACTCGGCAGCACTGTTGGTTCATTGGCCAATGTGTTCCTTCATTCACTCATCCGCTCATTCAACAAGCAGTTGTTGGGGCTCAGTATGAAATGGAGCAGAACCCTGTGGTCCTTGCCCCCAGTCCACCATGTCTCCTGCCTGCCTTTTGTCTGTGGAAAACTGCAGTCAAAGAATGAGTTTAATCAGAGAAGTGAGAAATGTGGAAACAAAGGAAAACAGTCAAAGGAGACTAAGTAATAATAATGTAGTCATTAAGCATAATCAAAGACCTTTAGTTCTTTCTCAAGGGCTATAGATAATATTCTGAGTCATATCCTGTGAGTTGTCTTATAGATACTAAAACAGCAGGTGGAAAAGTTAACTATATGATGACCAGATTGTACCAGGACATGAGTTGCGACAATTCCAAGAACTGACCCCCTCCCCCGGCCCACGACCGACTCTGTCATTAAGAGCTCTCACCCCCTGCTTGTCGGCAGCAGGGAGGGGGGCGGGTATCAGTCTTTGGACAGATGTCTACCATCCTCCTCCCTCCCCCCAGTTGCTGGCATCTGAAATAAAGCAAACTTTCCTTTCTACCTACCTGGCCTGTCTATTGGCTTTTGAGCAGTGAGCAGCCAGACACACATATACATACCTTTTGGTAACAAGTAGGTGCCAGAAAAGAATCAGGAGTCAGACCCACAAAATTAAATCCCAGGCTCCCTGGGAAGATGTTGGAAAGGGCTGACCTCTGACTTGGCACCATCGTGGGCTCACAAATCCTGCAGACACTACTCAAGCAGGACTTACACCTACATGAGTTACCTCCGCTTTTTGCTCCATACTCGGTCATGTACCTCTCTTTGCAACCCATGGACCATAGCCCACCAGGCTCCTCTGTCCATGGGATTTCCAAGACTGGAGTGGGTTGCCATTTCCTCCTCTAGAAGATCTTCCTGACCCACCCCAGGCCCTGTCTAAGTCTAGCCCTCCTCACTCTTTATCCACTGGACAGAATTTCTTGACAAAATCTGGGTCAGGAGGAGAATGAGGTGAGGAGGGGAATGGTTCTAAGCAATGTGCTAAGTTTTTTTCTAGTTTTTTTTTTAAAAATTAATAAACTTTATTTTTAGAGGAGTTTTAAGTTCACAGAAAAATTGAGTGCAAAGTACTGAGAGTTTCCATATACTTCCCATCCTGACACAACTGGGAAGTGCTAATTTTTAAAATCCTTACTACTTACTTCCCTTTATTTGGAAGGTGCTTAGTCTTTAAAACTATTTCCCTAAATGAATGATTTCCCCCCACCAAAACCCTTGAAATCTGTGAGTTCTTAAGAGCAACCTTCAGTGGACATGGGAGCTGGGCTGGGGGTTGTGATCCAGTTCTTGGTCAGGGGTCAGAGTCAAGAGAACCAAGCAGTGGCCACAAGTCTGCCATCCACTGCCAAGACCGCCGCCCTAACTTCCTCCTGTCTCAGTCCTCCACCCTGGAGAAAGTGGACAAGACTATGTTCTCATCTCTGCCTCCTGGGGAACAGAGACGCTAGAAAAAACTGGCCCAGGTTGATAAGGTAGAAACATCTGTACACTGAGAATGTTTGAAAAGGCAAATATAAAAGATGCAATGTTAAGTGTAAACAAGATCATATGCCAGGAATAACTATAGCTTGAAACTGTAGTTGGAAAAGGTTTTTCAAATTTTTATAAAACTGAATACCTAGGGACTTCACTGGTGGGTCAGTGGTTAAGAATCCATCTTCAAATGCAGGGGATATGGGTTCAATCCCTGGCTGGTGAACGAAGATCCCACATGCCGCAGAGCAACTGAGCCCATGCAGCTCAACTAGAGAGAAGGTCGTAAACTGCAATGAAAGATCCCACATTCTGAGACCTGACTCTGTCCAAAATAAATAAATTAATTAATTTATAAAAAAAAAAACCCTGAATACCTAATGCAGAGCACAAGGCTGCCAGGTGAGCCGAGGCAGAGGGCAGGCCTGCCCTGGTGACAGTCCTTTCAGTATCTGCCCAACAGGAACAATTAGGTTTCAGCGGGCAGTTCTGTTTCATACCTGTTGGGAATAGGGCCCCTGAATAACATAATAGACGTATTCACATTCCCAGTAGGTCATATGCATCAGCCTTGAAAACAGGCCCTTCCAACCTCAGTGCTTTTTGGCACTAACCCAGGCTGCATATATTGTAACAGCCTCCACTCGGCATAATTTCCAGTTTCTGCTTTCTCAGCCTTCCAATAAATGAGGGGTAAATGCCTTTGAATAGAGGAGGTTTGGCCCAAAAGGTAGACTCTCTGAGATAATTTTGTTTGCAAAATGATGATATAATAAACCCGCTCTATGCAACACTTCCCCTGTTATCACCCAGGCCAAATCCCCATCTCATTAGATTGATATATGTCCAGTGGCACATTAAAATGCACAGCAGTCTGTATAAGGAGATTGGATTTGTCCTGTAGATGAAACCCACAGCCATCACTCAGTGGGAGAAAGAATGAAGTCAAAGTGAGGACTTTGTGCATGGCTGGCATCTGGCCAACCCCACGGCTCTGTGACTCTGTAGTTTTCCATTATCACAGCATTTCACTCCCGGGACCCGAGGAGAGGCTGCCACCAGGCCCTTAGGTAGCATGGCCACAGCCAGTCAGCTGTGACACGTGGACAAGCGGGAGAGGCATCGGGTAGGTCCCCAGCCCAGGCCACAAAGGCGAGAGAGAGAATGGGGCAGTGGTTTGGTGTCTTTCTCAGGCCTCAGATGAAGCTGTGTTTACACTGTGTAAGGGAGGAGAGTGCAGTCTTTGAAATCCTGGTGAGCTTTGGAGCTAGGTTCTTTTCTGTCCAGTTTAATACTGGCTTAGCTCTAAGCATTTATTTATTCAGAACATGGAGGACTTGACGGCGTCCACAGAGGCAAGGATGCCCAGGCAGGCCACTTTCACCAACGACCTTCCCTCAGAGCAAAGGCAGAGGTTTGATAAGTGTGAGTGCAGCACAGGGGAGGCGGGCAGAGGGTGTGGGCATTTCAGGCCAGCTGAATATGAAAGCGCAAGCGCGGGTCACTCAGTCGTGTCTGACTCTTTGCGACCCCATGGACTATACAGTCCCTGGATTCTCCAGGCCAGAATCCTGGAGTGGGTAGCTGTTCCCTTCTCCAGGGGAACCTACCAACCCAGGGATCGAACCGAGGCCTCCCGCATTGCAGGAGGATTCTTTATCATCAGAGCTACAGGGAAGCCCAAGAACACTGGAGTGGGTAGCCTATGCCTTCTCCAGTGGATCTTCCCAACCCAGGAAGTGAACTGGGGTTTCTTGGGAAATAGATGGGGAAACAGTGGAAACAGTGTCAGACTTTATTTTTTGGGGCTCCAAAATCACTGCAGATGGTGATTGCAGCCATGAAATTAAAAGATGCTTACTCCTTGGAAGGAAAGTTATGACCAGTCTAGGTAGCATGTTAAAAAGCAGAGACATTACTTTGCTAACAAAGGTCCGTCTAGTCAAGGCTGTGGTTTTTCCAGTGGTCATGTATGGATGTGAGAGTTGGACTGTGAAGAAAGCTGAGTGCCAAAGAATTGGTGCTTTTGAACTGTGGTGTTGGAGAAGACTCTTGAGAGTCCCTTGGACTGCAAGGAGGTCCGTCCAACCAGTCCATCCTAAAGGAGATCAGTCCTGGGTATTCATTGGAAGGACTGATGCTGAAGCTGAAACTCCAATACTTTGGCCACCTTATGTGAATTGTTAACTCATTGGAAAAGACTCTGATGCTGGGAGGGATTGGGGGCAGGAGGAGAAGGGGATGACATAGGATGAGATGGCTGGATGGCATCACCGACTTGATGGACATGAGTTTGAGTAAACTCCGGGAGTTGGTGATGGACAGGGAGGCCTGGCGTGCTGTGATTCATGGGGTCACAGAGTCGGACACGACTGAGCGACTAAACTGACTGACTGACTCCTGTGTTGCAGGAGGATTCTTTACCAGCTGAGCTACCAGGGAAGGTGGCTATAGCTCTTCTGATTATTATACAAATTGAAGCTCCCAGGGCTGCAGAGACATACAGGTCCCCAGACCATGCTTTCAGTGGAAGGACAGAAAGAGACCTCCTGAAAGCTCCATCCCAAACCGTAACTTTCTTATGCATCTGGGCGCATTTCCCTGGATCATCTGTGTTTACACAGCACCCTGCACCCGCATCTCTTGTGATAGGTTTTGCACTGTTTCATCACCGAGTCCACAGCTGTCTTCTCTACTGTAGGGTCAGAGGAGTCCAGAGCAACTTCATCTTCAGCACCTAAGAGAATGGCTAGCGTCTCATTTGGAAAGATGTAGTGGTTGGATGGCTGAATGGATGGATGGATAGTTGGGTGGATAGGTGAGTGGGTAAGTGGATCGGTTGAGAGATGAATGGCTGACTTACTAATTCTGGTTGCTATAGCCTCCACTTCTAGAAGCAGAAATATGAACAGAAATCCTGTTTTCTGAATACTTTTAGACATGTAAGAAGCAGGAATCTATAAACCAGGACGTTCCTATGAGAGTCCTGGGCTGTTTTGCACATCCAAAGAGGTTTTGATATTTCAGAGAAGGCTCCAAACTTCGGATGCCAATGTAAAGGAAACCCACCGAGGTTCATTTATAGCTTGTTCACACAGATGTAAAGCCAGCTTTGATTCTCCCTAAAATCCTGAATGTTTTGCCACTGCTTCGAGGATTTTAGGAGAAGCTACCCTAAAGACTATGACATTTTTTCCCCCTTTGTTTCTAATCATACTAGGAAGCACTGATTTACTCTCGTAGAGACTTGGCGAGGCTTCAAGTTCACCCACTCCTGTGGATCTACAAAGTGCAGATGGCAGAGCAGGAGTAAAGATGAGAAGGAAAATTTAAAGGGGGAAATGGCAACAACAACAACAACAAAAATAATGTTAAACAGGAGGGCTCCCTTCTGTCCCTCTGGCTGAGAAATCATTCAAGAGCCTCATGCACTTTGCAGTAGTTCCCGATGGGGAGCTGTGTTCACACCCCAGGCAAAGACTTCAGAAATCGCAGTATGGCCAATGCAGGCTTCAGCTCCTGGAGTGATGAATGTGCGTGCTAAAATTACCTTGATCTCCATTATCCAGCCGAGCGGTGTCAAGAGTAAGGCATCAGCAATGAGTCCGCCCCCGTGGCTTAAAAGCCTGCCTGTCAGTCTAAACTAAACAAACCCTGCTCTGCCTCAGAGAAGAGGAAATGCCTTTACCTCTAGAGGTGCAGCCATTGGCTGGGTCAATTTCCTTCCCGTCAACTTTAAATGCCCAGCGACCTGGCACATTGACGTTTGTTGTCTCTTGGATGTTGACAATATCAGGGGTTCTTGACCCCGGCAGGCTGAAGAAATTGGTGAGGTTTCCACCATTAAATCCCGCCTAGAGCACAGAAGAAAGAACAGACTTTTGAGCATACACACCATCCCCTTTTGGTTTACTTGTCCAACGTCTTGTTCTCAGAGCCCAGCACAACATGAAATCAAGAGACAAACTTTTAACTTTTCCCGGAGCCCCCAGGGCCACCATTCCAGGTGACAAAGGCCCACTAGTTCATGCCACACCTGGATCAAGATAGAAAGGTAGGCGAGACTAGTCCCTCGGTCCACCTGCTGGACCAGATGTGCTTCTCCAATTCAAAGCAAGATCCCCCTGGGGATGCTGAGAGTGTAGGCAGAGAGTGCAGGGCTTTAGAAACACACAGGAGAATGACCCAGAGTACCACCTACCTGCGCCATCACTCCCCCAAGGCCCGTCAGGGGATCGCCACCACTTGCAGTCCCAGTGGTCCAGTTGATCTCGTAATAATTGAAGAGCGTGAATGTGAAGGAGCCATCAGATACCAGGACGGCCTGGAAGGTATTCACCTACAGGATGAGAATGGGTGGGTGCGGGGGTCTCATGACCCACATTCCCCATCATCTCCCCAGTAGCTTCCTTTACCCTGCCCTCTCCCCCCTCCCCAAGCTGCCCAGAGCTGCTCCCAGGCCACCTCTTGCTCTGCCTTCTCTCCGAATATGTTCTCGCCTCCAGTGGGAAAAGCAAGTTATGTGGGGTTGTGCATCCAGAAGAGAAATTGCCTGAGAATTACCTAGAGGCTGACTCAGCGCCCCTCTTAACATCTCTGAATGGTACCAGAAGGGAAAGTCAGAGGCTGGCTCAGGGTGTGATAATCCTGAGTACCTATAGATGGCAGCATGAGAATAAACTATAGGAAGCCATCAGGTCGGGGAGAGGGCTGTGAGCACCTGTTCCCAGAACTGTGGGGTGGAGTGGGGGAGGGGGAACAGGGCACACAAATGCCAGTCTGTGTCACTCCAGTGGTGGCATGGGCCGTGCTCTCTGGCTTCCTAGAAAACACGGCTAACCTTGGTGAGATGTCTTCCCCTCTCTTAGGTGAAGCTTGGAAAGTGCTTTTTAAAAAGCACATTGTGGGGAGAAATTGCTCCTCTAATGGAGCATTCATGCATCACTTTATATCTGTAAAATTCTCTCCATGCTCCCCTCCCATCTGTACCTCAACCAATGTTAAGATGGGCAATTTTTTGGCCCATTCACATCTCAGAAGCTAAGAAAACTGAGGGCTGGGACTTCCCTTGTGGTCCAGTGGCTAAGAATCCACCTTCCAAGGCAGGGGACCTGGGTTCAGTCCCCGGTTGAGGAACTAAGATCCCACATGTCGCATTGCAACTAAGCCCTGGAGCTACAATTACTGAGCCTGTGCATGCTGCAATGAAGACCCGGTGCAGCCAAAATAATTTTTTTTTTTTTAAAGAAGGAAAACTGAGGGCTAAAGGAAACAAATTGCTGGACATGCCACAATGATCCAACAACAGAAAATGGACTGGAGCCAGAGCTCCCAGTCTGATCTCCGAGTGCACTGTCATTACACACTACCTTAATTTTCAACTTTTAAGGATGAGATGTTATACAAATTCAAACCAGCCCTGCTAACAGTTTCCAGAAAGAAGCTGTAGCAAACTTAGTCCTTTACTCTTTTCCTTTGCTAATCCCTACCCCTTGATGCGTGTTTTCAGGAAATTCAAGTAAAACTAGAGTTAAAAGGAGAGACTGCTTTGACCTTTCCCGTTCAAACCCAGCATTTTCCCAGCTGCCTGATACCATCCTGGTTAACATTCTGTCAGACGCAGAGGAACACCCACATCCTTATCCTGTGTAATCAAACTGGGCTAGAGGATCTTGGAAGCCCCAAATCTCCCATCCTGGACGGTCCCAGGGAAGGAGAAGAGGTGCAAGTAAAGAAAAGCCCTTTTTGTAACCAAGAACTTTCTCCTCGAGCTCTGCGCTTGCCACGGCCGATGGCACTTACGATAGAGCCACCCAGGTATATGCCTCCTTCTCTGGCCTCGCACAACAAAAGAGCAAAGTGGGACACAGCGGGGACCAGCAGTCAGCCTCATGGCCGCTGCGGGGTCAGGTTCAAGAGACAGGCATAAAGTCAAGGTCATGCAAGGACCAAGGCTAAACTCTCCTTCAGACCAGGATGCTCCTTCAGGATGTGAATTCCTTCTGAAATGAATTTGGAAATATCTTTGATCCAAGCAGGTCTTGAAAGCAACGCATGTCTGACCCCAGAAGTCAGCTCATCACCAGCTAATCATCCTTAAGAACGTTCCAGAAGCTGGCTCACCCTCAGGCAACTTCTCACTTACTCTCACACATACCCCTCCCCGCAACACACACACAGGTCATTCTACAACCTGAGTTTAAGACTCCTCTGGATTTGTTTTTGTAAAACCATGTTTTCAATTCTTGAAAAGCCCTTTTGTGCTATTTCGTGCTCGTGCTAAGTCGCTTCAGTTATGTCCGACTCTTTGTGACCCCATTGACTGTAGCCTGCCAGGCTCCTCTGTCCATGGGATTTTCCAGGCAAGAATACTGGAGTGGGTTGACATTTCCTCCTCCAGGGGATCTTCCTGACCTAGGGATTGAACCTGCATCTCCTGCATTGGCAGGCATATGCTTTACCACTGAGTCACCAGGGAAGCCCCTATGATACTTCAGAGGACTTTTAATGCTACATAGCGGGGGCAACAGAGGAAAGAGGTTAGGATTCAGAGATAGGAGACTTGGTTTGCATCCTGCACTGCCTCGTATAAGGTTCAAATCCCTTTTCTTGACCCTTGGGGAAGTTACTTAACCTCTCTGGGCCTGTTCCCTCACCTTTAAAGTGGAAAGCAAGCTTCCACAGGTCAAAGATTTGCAGAGACAGGGCTAAATGATTTGCAGACATAGCCTAATACAGCCCAGGGTTCATGGTCAGCCTCAATAAATATTGGTTTTCCTTCCTTAAAGTAAACAGGTCCCTATCCCCTTGACTTTCTATTGGACTTCTAAAAGATCTCTCATGCCCTATGTTTAATTGGCCTGTTGATATGTGTTATTCTAAAGAAGTGGAGGCCTGGGATAAGGGTAAACAGGAGAGGGGGCAGATTTCAAAGACAAGGATGGATAGACACTCCTGCAGCTCTGGAGGACTTTTATCATCTTTCTCTCCCAGGAGCTCAAAGCACTTAGATGTTACCTCATTCATCCTCATGGAAAGAGTCCTCACCTAGTCTAGAAATTTACTCCAGAGTACAAACCAGAAAGTATCTAAATTATCTTGCCTTTTTTACTGCCAATGGAAGTTTTGTGTTTTTTTTTTTTAAAAAAAAAAAAAGGTGGTCAGCATTTGATGGGCATTTTTTTTCTCCCACTGACACTCAAATTTATTGATCGCTGGCATCCCGCATTCTAACACTGTAAGGTATGAGACTTGAGGACATAAAACATCACCCGAGAAGTTGTTAGCAATCCATAACATGACAGAGGGAAATGTATGCTTCTTTAGAGGTTATTTCTAGCCAATGCATCCCTTGTTTAAACTTGTTTCTTTCTGTGGTCCAGGACATCTTAGTGATGCGGTGCATCTCGATGCTCCAGTCAGGAAGTGCAAAGAGACAGGGTGCTCACTGCCTGGCAGCTACCAACTGCAAACACAGCACTTTTTCACCTCTCTCTCTCTCTCTCTCTCAACTCAGTAGTTTCTGTTCCACCCTTAAACAACTGACTCATCGCCAAGGAAATTGGAAAACAGATGGAATTGGAAACAATCCTAAGAAAGCGAAGGGCAGATTTTTGAGTGTCTTTGCTTACTGGAAATTATACATCGAAGACCCATCTGCTACTTCAAAGATCTCCATTGCCAAAGTCACCCAAACAAATGGCAAGCTTTCCTGAAAACTCTGTTCTGTCCTTTTATATAGAAAGTTGATTATCTCTATAATAATGCCAGTGATAATCTTCCTTATTTGACTTTTATTTGATTGCTCATTTGGGATTTCTGAGCAGATGTTGAAACTTTATTCATGAAAACGCTTTAACTGCCCACTCCAATTAGCATCAAAGATGAATAATTCTAGCTCCGGTCACAATTTTTTTTTTAAAAAAAGGTCATAACATAATAAAATAAGCCAGATCATTTGGCCCAAAACTGACACCCTATTTTCCTTTTCCTATCAGGTTTTGTGAAAAAAAAAAAAAAAAAAAAAAAAAAAGGGTAAAAAAAGGAAATTAGCTGATGGAGAAAGCCTTTTGTGCCTCTGGTAAGAGAAAGGGACCTTTGGTTTCCTGATTGTTCCCTAATCATCAGGGGTGTCAGTGCCTCAATCACTCTCCTGCAAAACAGAAATGCTACACACTACAAGGAAAGTGAGGAGGGTTTCTTTTTAGACATTTGTGATGATTCGTGACAGAGATGACACAGATTCTGAAATATTACAGCTGACCAGACTGGTTAGGTGTGATAGCTCCCTCTGTTTCCTAAAAAGTGAGTTGGCAAGACTCCTCAGTTAACTCAAGGAAACCGACATTCTTCAGCTCTAACAATTAGGCTCCTTCAGAGTCGTTAAGATGGATAAGAATTAGATGTCAGGATATGAAGTGGAAAATGGAAAATATGAATGATTACAGGCGTGGTGCTGCTCCCTCCGTAAAACGTGACTTCCTCCCAGGTCACAATGAAAACCCAAGAGGCAGAGAAGGTTGCCATGTCTTTGAAGTACTTCCTGATGTCCTTGGTGGCTCTTTTCAAGATGACAGGGTCCATGGTCTCTCTGTAATAGATCTCGCCTCGAATCCCATTGTGCACATCTGCCCAAAAGGGAGCAATGAAGGCCCTCCCATCTGTCAGGGGAAAAGATTCAGGTGTGAACTGGCTCACGAGCACGTTGAAGGAGACAACTCCGTTGTTATTGACCTACAAAGACAGGAGAGGTTTTGCACAGTGGATCCAAGACCGTGACACTTTCAGAGTCATAAACCAAAACAGACGTTCACCTAATCATATGAATGGAAACAACTTTTAAACCACTGAATTAGAACCTCCAGACAGCAGCTTCCATTGCTCAACTAGGAGGTTCGTTTGCTTCCAGACAAACTCATCAGTTTCCTTTCACTTTCAATTTGTAGTCAGCTTCATTTCTTAAATAATCAGCCTCATTTTCATGTTCTCTATCCTGTCTTTGTTTATACTTATCAAACGCTACTGGATTATGTGTGTATGTGTGTGTGTGTGTGTGTATGTGTTGAGTTAGGCAGTGGCTTATGTGGACAATAAAGAAGGTCTGGAATTACAGATGCAAAATAGACAGAAAAAAACCAATGTGGAAGCAAAAAGTTAAATTAAAAAATTAAGGAACTCTGTATTAGACCTTGATTCCTATTATATGACGAGAGAGGAGTGTCAGTAAAAGATAGATCAAATACTCCATCATCAAACTCAGATCTCAGATGAACTACATCCCACTCTGAGACATTTAAAGGAATTCTACTGATGTCACAACCACTCTGTACCCAGAAAAGGGACAAAGTAATACTCTACAGATGAGCCCAATTCCATTACAGCTCTTGTAGTCTGGGGACTTCTTTGTGTAATCTCTGCACAAAATGGAGACATGAAAGCTTTACATTGAATATGTAAATGACTATCTTACAATGATTTCTTCATGATTTGTAAATGGCTTAGTAAGCTTACTAAATTACTCAACCGTATGCAAGTAACAAGCCAATATGCATACTCATAAACAGGATCTGTAAAAAATTTTCCTCTGTCTGTGTCTGCAGCTCAATAAGTTGGCCTATGAAGCTCATTTAACTCTAGGGCTTGTACAGTTTCAACAGCAGGAATGTCAGTGATGGGAATCCTTCCAATTCCTCAATACAGAAATATTCTATTGTTAGGTTCATATTAATTAGAAATATTGTGGACATTAATGGTGATCCAGATCCCAGAGGTTAGTTATCAGTATCTGAGTCACGGGTACGTCACCCTATTTTGGAAGCAAGGGTGTGTGGTTTGAAAAGGAAGCTGGAGACCTAACTACAAAGACATTGAGAGTCTACTGCCTGCAAGTCAGTGAACAAACCAGAATCTTGAGCAAGACTATATGACTCTGGAAACTCAGGGAATAATTTGCCCTCAAATAAGCCTGCCCCAAATTAATTGCATCTGTAATTCCAGACCTTCTTTATTGTCCACGTAAGCCACTGCCTAACTCAACACACACACACACACACACACACACACACACACACACATAATCCAGTAGCATTTGATAAGTATAAACAATTCTGCAAAAGCAAGAATTTTTCAGAATCCATGTCACCCAATACAGTGAAGGAGAAAGAGGAGCTTAACTAAATACACGTGTTTTGGCTAGTGGTCTAGGAGACCAAGGCTTCCAGAATGGGAGCCCTGAGAATACTCTCATCTCCAAAATCAGGTCAATATATTCAGAAACTCGCCATCACCTGTTACAGACCGAGGAGGCTATACAGTAAGTAGAGCATAAAGGGCATTTCAAGATGCCAGAGCAATGAGTTTTCTAGGAAATAATGGTGTAATTAAAACACACAAACTAGCAGAGGACGTTTATGATGACTCAGATGTGTTGTGATTATCTTCTATAGTTAAAGGCAGTGGTTCTCAAACTTTTGCAGGCATCAGAATCCCCTGGAGAGCTAGTTTAAACACAGATTGCTGCCCACCTCCCAGATTCCATAGGCCTGGGTGGGGCCTGATAAGTGGCATTTCTAGCAAGTGCCCAGGTGGTGCTAGAGCTGCAAGTTCAAGCACCGGGGCTGATGTAATGCAAGAGGAAATTGTTTTCTGGTGGGACTCAGCCCTGAGCTATCAATAAAAAGCAGAGAAGACAGAGGTCCCAGACGCAGAGATGACCAGAGCTGGAGGTGTTCAGAGTTTGATTTCTTCCTCCAGGGCAGAACATAGGAAACATTGGAATGTAATATAATCTTCATTTTCTTCATTCAATTCTTTAAGGCCAAAGATGAAGACAGGTTTGATTGCTCTGAACGTTTTCGTCAATGTGCAGTAGCCTCACTAGCAGCAATTCCAATGGTAAAAAATAAAAAAGAACCTGAGAACACAGGCCCAGGAGAGCTCTGACAGCAAATGATACCATTTCTTCACGCAGCTTTGACAATGAGACCCTATGGCGGATCTCAGACCCTTTGAGGGTGGCCGATTCTGCAAACAACATGTAAATAATAGTTGATTACCCCTCTTCTCTACTCGGACTCTGCTCAAAATTGGTAGGAAGTCTAAGAGGAGCAGATGCCTAAACCCTTCACACCCCCAGAAGGGAAAGAAAAATGAGATTACTCCTATTGGTGGTTCACTGTATCTTTTTATCTTGTCTAGTGGCAGAAATAATGTTCCTGGCACTGGGGCCTCTGCTTCTCTTCGGTGTTTAATCACCCACAAAAGCAATTTATTGCCCTGTATACTCCTCTACTATGAACATTAGCCATTAAATATACCTTTGACTTCCTTAATCATAAAACCTATCAGCTCATGAAATCTCAGAACTCGTCATCTGGGCTGCCAATAAATCCTCCATTCCCAGAGCCCTGGAAAAAGGTATTTAAAATACTTTTGCTTAATGACAAACAAGGTGGGGAGGGCCGTAGACCCACAGCTAAGTCGTTTCTCACTTACATAGACAGTACGGTAAGGAACGCCGAAGAAGAAGACGGGAATGGCTAGTTTAATCTCAGATGAGCTCCCATCGTCCACTTTAGGGGTTTTGGTGTCATTCTGCCAAAATGGATACATGAGTTCCCTGGGCTGAACTGTCAAGAGAGAGGGTGGTTAGGTAGACAGCAGATCCCCCTCCATTAGGCAAGCTGCTTCCTTCCCACCCACTAGATCCAGCTTCTTCCAGTAAGTTACAAATGGCACACACGTCAGGTGGGCTTTTTATTTATCCTAAACCTCAGCTGGACACAGTGCGTGATCTTCTGCCTCCGGAAAGAGGAGCATGGAAGTGATGATGTTTCTCCTTAAGAGAAATCACTTCCTGCTTCATTCTATATTTTCATACATTTAGGAGACAGCAATGGGCATCACTGGCTGGAAGGTTGTGAAATTGACCCTGCCTGGAGCTCTCAGAGCACTGAGAGGGGCCTCTGGGTCTGGCGGGGCTTAGCTGGCTTGATCCTTGATCAGAAAGCAGCATATAGAGAATGTGGCCAGTGGCTCTGAAATTCCCTCCTAGCTCAAGAATTCTACTATCAAGGCTTTTCCTGAAAGGAGTCCCCTTCTTCTCTACTGCACAATAGGAGAAGATAGCAGATCCCAGAGGAAACAGACAATAGTTGGATCTGGGACAAGGGTGGGAGGAGAGGGTTTGTAGTAAGTGGCCCGTGAATGACCTTGATTGAGCTCCAGCCCCGTGAGAAGGCTCCCTGCCCGGCTCCTGTTTACAAAGCCAGACACGGGATACTCTGGGGCACAGAAGGTTGGGCCTCTGTGAGCTCTTTGGAGAGGAGGCTGGGGGATCTGACTTATCACCCTGGTCAAAGGTGAGAGTCACCACACAGACACATACACCTCACCTCCTGCAACCCTGTCACCACCTCTCTTGGCAACTTGGCTTATTTCTCAAGTTTCTCATCCAAACTCTTGCAAAAGGTGGCCCAGTTTATAGAAATTAGCTTCTCTAGGGTCTTCATTACCAATGATCAGGTCCAGTGGCTTGTGTGAACTAATCTACATTCGGGATTACATTACATTAATTAATTACATTCCAGTAATACTTTTTCTCTGCCTGTGTCCCTTCTCTTCTTGGGTGAAAACAGAGCAATAGGACATCATCTTTTCTTCCATGTTCTAAAACTGTGTGTTAGTTTCCAGGGACAGCAGTGCATCCGTTTGGGGCTTCTGCTGACAGTTCATGAGGTACCTGATGGCCACAGTCCAGAGGCCGACACCCCATCCTCAGGCTGGGTGGAGGGGGGCCCTCCTTGGAAAAGTCCCTGCTCTGTGTTGATAGAGTCGATAGGCTAACGAGCAATTGGCCAGTGGTTGCCCTGCTCCTCTGGGAGTCTTTTAGTGAGCAGATAGCAGTTCATGGAAGAGAGAAACAGAGTGACCAGAAAGCCACTCAGCAGGGCCAGGTGCCAGCTTCTCTCCTCCTGAAGAAGGGAATTCCAGGAGGTCTGCCTGGAGGAAGAGCTCCTCTGTTGCAAAGGATTAATATAAGAGGAAAGCGGGGAAAAGGAGTCTGGTCTTTAGTGAACAAGCCAGCCTGCAGAAGTCGCTGCAAAGCTAGCCAAAGGAAGGAGCTTTCAGAGGTGCTGTAATTAATTTCATCACAGGAGCTCTCAGCCCACGTGCTTTATTTAGTGTCACGATCAGTAGACAAGAAAGGATTCTTTTCTAACGGTCATAATTACATAGACATAACAAACTCCAAATTCTCAGAAGGGAGGAATTTTTTAAAAATTTCTTTGTGATCCTTATCATAGTATTCTATACAGGTACTTATTAAATTTGAAGGGTAATGAGCTTTCTCAAATTAATAATAATAATAAATCAAATCTTGCTATGGATTTATCCTTCATGGGGAACTTTTTAGGAGTGATGCCCAAGTGTAAATAAGGGCCTGATTCACGCTGAATTGTAATCATTTGAATGGAAAGAGTAATTTGTATTCAGGGCAGCACTGGCTGAGCTGCCAAGGAAATGGAAACTCCTCACCCCTCTTGGAGGAGACAGAAAACTATGGTCAGAGAGACTGTCTCTAACTTCTCTCTCTGCTCCAAAGGCAATGCAAATTTGAAAGAGTCCTTTCTTCATGAGTGATCCTAACTAGTTCATGATTTTGGACAGGAAAAGAATGGACAATTAAAAAATTTCAATATAAGAATACAAAGAATCAGGATATCTAATATTGCAAGTACGTAGCAAATACTTGTTGAATGAAAAAAAAAGATGCTTAATAAAAGATAAAAGAGAGTAGGTTTAAACTACAGTAATTTCCACTTTAGAAGTCATTACCATTATAAAAATATGACTTGTTAACAACATGGCTTGTTGATAGCATCAGAGTTAATAAAAGAAAACTTATTCATGCTGATCTTAAGCAGAGAATTTACAGTAAACATAACTATGTTTCCAGGAGTTTTTTCCCCCCAACAAATAAGACATCCTTTCTTAGTGCAGCAGTAGGTGAGGGGCAGAGGGACTCATTATTGTGGGGTTTCACACCATGGCCTGCCCGATATAGCTGCTTAAATTTATCCAACCCTAGGAAAATGGTAGGGTTCCACACACCTCATACACCTTTTCCCTCAGACTTGTGATCATGTGTCTGTTCAACTAAACAAACAAAACCAAGACAGATGCTCTAGAATTTTAGCCAGGCAAGTTTCAAATCAATATAAACTTTCCTACATTTCTAGTCTAAAATTCAAAAACTGTAGAAAGAAATCCATGCAATCTTTTACCTACCCCAGGCAATGCTACATAGAGAAAAAAGAGAAATCACGGAGGGGAATAATTTTCTTATTTCACTTGCAGTTTTAGATTTTTGGCCATTGTAAATGGTCACTGAGACTCAAGTCACTGACATTAATGTCATTGAACCTTCCTGATTTTGGCTTAAATAAGTGTGTTTTTTTTTTTGTTTAAGTTTGTGCCACCAGTTCAATGCCTTCATTGGAATCAGTCATCAGGGACAGGGTGCACATGCACCAACCCTGTATACTTTTAATGAAAATAATTTGCATTATCTTAAAGACCAACTCCATTTACATGGGGCAACCTGGTATAAGCAATTGTGTTCCAAGTAAAATAAGAAAAAGTAGGGATGTAAGTGAACATCATTCAAAGTTAATATATTTTGCCCTTGACAACAGAATTTAATTTACATTTTTCTTGTTATAACAGTAGACACATGTACACCTGCCCTGACAATTATGGCTCCAACAAAAGCGTCTCTTTATAAATTCAAGAGAGTGCTAATCACGAGCTTTATGGAATTTTGTAGTACTCACCTTGGTGCCATACAAGTGCGAAGATGAAAGAGACCCAAATTCTAAGTAATGATGAATAATTCATCCTGGAATTTTAAAAAGAAAAAGAAAAAAATCCCCAGCTTGCCAGAGTAAACAGAACACCAGGTGCATTTGGTGGCAAATCCCAAGACACATCACAACCGTCATAGAGCATTCACATAGCAGCAGCAGCAGTTCTGAGTCAGGCTGAAGTGCCCTGGATGCTGGTGGGGCCTCTTAAGTTCAGTACTTTGTGGACAAATTAGATTCCCCCATGAGAAGCAGTTTGGAAGTGTAATGAATCACTTAAATTGTCAGGAAATTATATAGAATCAATGAGCAAACAACCAGTCAAGGAAAGGAATCTCTGCTCCCGCTACTAGAGCCCTGAAAACCAGCACCTCACTCCAAAGATGCCCGGTGTGTCTCTAGAACAGACATCCATCCTCTGTGAGACCAGGCTATCGAATTTTCACAACAGCTTTCATTCAAGATCCAATAAAAGTCAGTTAAAGTACAGGATGTCCTATAGGTAGGAGGATTTAGAGTTTGCTGTCCCCTCCTCTAAGGGTGGCTCAGTGGTAAAGGATCCACCTGCCAATGCAAGAGACGCCGCAGACTCAGGTTTGACCCCTGGGTTGGGAAGATCCCCGGAGGAGAAAATGGCAACCCACTCCAGTATTCTTGCCTGGAAAATTCCATGGACAGAGGCACCTGGAGAGCTACAGTCCATGGGGTTGCAAAGAATCAGACACAGCTAAGCATGCACACGCATCCCCTTCTCTAAAGTATGGAGCCAGTCCATCATTTTGAAGTGCTGACCAGAGTCATGGGCAGTATAAGACACTGACCATCCAAATGTGAAATAAATAATAGACACATAACAAAAAAAGAATTATGTCAGGATGGCTCTTTGAAATTACAATAAAAGTAGAATCCAGTACAAAAACAAGTCATTAGTTGCAGCAAATTAGTTAGAGAAAGAACATCACAGGAGTGAACTTGTTTTCATTTTAGTTACAATCCGTTGAACCGGTGGCTTTACCCTTGGACAGCCTGTGCCGCTCTGTAGAGCTAAAATCCAAGCTCCCAGTTATACATACACCTGGAACTGAAGCGAGTGCAGAGGAAACCCTGAAGTTTGCTCCCGGCAGCATTCTTAAAAATAAAAACCCTTCCCTTATTATTGGAAGCTATCACAATTCATCAGCCAAACTTCCAAGGAAAAATCAGTGAACCTCCTCTGTGAGTTTTATTGTAAATCTTCAGCTGTCAAGCACACGCATTGAAACCTCAAGCATACCATAAATATTCGTCAGTTTTGCTGAAAACATGACTAAGACTTCAGCAGAGATCACACACAGTTTTTAGCAGAAGGAGATGTCAAGCAGGTTTAAGACTGAAGTCCTTAGGGAAAGAGTTCAGAGAGCAGGAAGGAGGATTCATTTAAATATTTGTATTTATGAAAAATGTCACTAACCTGTTCGGCAGGGACTGGAGGAATTGAGTCGGAAATATTAAGCCAAATCTTGGTAAACCCGGAAAAAATTAGGTAAAACAAGAATTTATGTCAGTTCTCCCCCACTCGCTGCCAATTATTTCTGATTCCTGAAATGATGTCTGAATCCCCTACTCTTAAAACCAAAAATTCAGTTAGTCCTGTGCTAGAGTCAGATAAGTGTTGAGTTGCAATCAAGTTTTTTTCCTATTGATTAAGGAAAAGTAAATCTAAAGATCAGTTTCAGGATTGCGTAGAGAGGTTCTTTTCCTGAAAAACTAGACCTTTTTCTCCCCCCCTCCCCACTCCCACCCCTTAAAAAAAAAAGTAGATTCAGATGGAAATGTCAGTTACTTGGAGCTGAAACCTTGGTCCTTTCTGATCAGAATCACTTTGCACTGAAAACACAAAAGAAACCCCCCCCTTCTACCTTTGTACCCAAAAAAAGAGAACTGTATAATGTTACAGAATTAGCATCCACCAGCATGATATTAAAACTCCAAACAAAGCTGCTGCCTCCAACATTTAAATGAGGTTGGTTTGCTACTAAAGTCTTTTTTTGTCTCTCTGGTTTTGAACAGTTGCCACTGATAGACTCTACGCTGTGTTTTCATAGGTATGCATGAAGTATTTAAAGAAGTGCTCTCAAAATTTTCTAGGTTTTATTCCTGCCACTTTCTCTCTGATTCACCTCTGGGCAGAGGATTAGGCCAGGGAACAGGTAAGCAGCGTGAGGCATGATCTTTCACAGGGGAAAAATCAAAGGCTCTGAAAACCTCCACAGATGCCCACTGAGGGTCCCCGGAGGGTGTGGGGGAGATAGAACCCCTCCTGATGAAATTTTGCTCTAGGTATTTAAACATCATGAACAAGGCTAAAACCGTTTCCAGTTCTGTCGATGCAGAATGAGAAACATTGGCTAAGGCAGAAACGAAGTTTAGTATCTAAAATTATTAAAGTGAGACTCGTTTTTAGAAAAGGAAATCATTCGAACGTAGCAGGGAAAAACTCTCTGTAAATTAATAGGAATTTAAAAATTGCTCCAAATTTATCTCTGACCAGACATTTAAAGGCCAACTGTGTCAAAAGACATAACTCCAGTTTTCAGTACGTTGTCCTAAAATGGACAAGAGGTTTGGGGAACTGATTTTTCAGTCTAAATTAGTCAATATATTTTTTTTCCCCAAAATCCTGTGGTAATTCAGTAGGGTTTTTACCCTACCCTCCATATATATTTACTTTCAGATGTGTCAAATAACTATCCATCTTTCTCCAAAAGGCACATATTTATGTAACAGAAAGTCTGACTTTGGGGCTGTCTGTTTCCAATAAAATTAACTCAAATCCAAGACTCACCTTGAAAAGCATTTTCCTTGCCCAGTCTTTATTAAGGTGTTAGTCCTGTAGTCAACCTATATGTCATGAAGCAAAACAGTTGGTTCTACTTTCACAACTTCTAGTGGCATAACTGTTCTGGTCTTCTCTCTTCGTGCACTCACGGGCATTTGTGTTCAGCCTTTTGATCCATAGCAAATGCTTCGTCCTTCTTGAGGCGGGGCTGCTCCTGGGTTAACCAGGTACACAAGATGGCAGCGTGCATGGCTCAGAATGGCGGCTCTGGGGTGAGCAGGTCAGGCGCCTGAGAGCAGCCGGGGCTGACACGTCACCGGCTGGGCTGGGGAGCCAGTCAGCGAGTGTGTGTTTCAAGTGGACACTCAGTGGTCACAGAAGGGGAAAAAAATGACAAAAATCTCTTTTTATGCCGTGTCGGCAGGGGGACTTATTTTGTTGAAGGGGTGAAGTGAGCCAAGATTTCGACCTAAGGTGGTGTGGGCGTGGCTTGGAGCCAGTAACCCAAGACACTTAGTTTTTTACAAAGAAGGCATAGACGGATGCTGCTTTTTAGGCAGGAGGAAAGACAGTTCAAACACAAAACAAAACAAAAAATCGAATTCCCTAAAAACAGAGTCAGCCTTATATGCTGATTGTTTTTGTTTCGTTTTCTTCAGTTGCTTACACCTTTTGAGCTAGTTTGAAATGATGCAGTGAGAAGTGTGGCAGGCTGCAAGTCTCAAGCTGTGAGCTCCTTCAGCCTCAGCCTTGCTGCTGGAGCCGCAAGAGACCCTGCCAGTGACTGGGCCACATGGTTGCAACAGCCTCGTCACTTTCCACCAAAGCAGGACTCCCCTAATGGGCAATTTTTGCTCGAGAGAACCTAGTTGAGTTGACAAAGACAATATCAAGTCTTCAACTGAGGCAGCTCTATTATGCCAAAATCAGGGTCTAATTGGGAAAACCTTGTACTTGTGTATACAATTTTATGTATTAGGATTTTATATATAAATAACTGGGCTTCCCTGGTGGCTCAGATGGTAAAGAATCTGCCTGCAGTGCAGGAGACCCAGGTTCAATCCCTGGGTCAGGAACATCCTCTCTAGAAGGGAATGGCTACTCACTCCAGTATTTTTGCCTGGAAAATTCCACGGACAGAGGAGCCTGGTGGTCTAGTCTTCATGGGATCCCAAAGAGTCGGACATGACTGAGCAACAAGATTCATATACATCCATCCATACATACATATATATTACATATATATACATATATGTACATATACATATATATACATACATACATATATATATATATATATATATATATATAGAGAGAGAGAGAGAGAGAGAGAGAGAGAGAGAGAGGTTGAAATGCCCAAATTACTGGGACAGATGGCAGAAGGAATTAAAAGTCTCAGAAGAATGAACGTGTTGGATGTCCACAGGCATAGAATTCCAGGTAAAATAGCCTCTGACTAGAGAACCTACTTTATGAGAAAAGGGATGTGACAGCGTGTGCCCAAAATTATAGTAGGAGCCACAGGTTGGAGCGGTGCCCCAAGAGGAGGAATCCACGGGTCCCGGTACCAAGGTGTGGAAGTAGGAGTAGCCCCACTTGTGATCACTCCCAGGGATTATTGAGAGACTTTGGCTCCCCAACCCATCATCTCTAGGTTGCACGGAGTTTGACATCCTGGTTCCCAAGAGGGCATACTCTCACCAGAAGACATGACAAGAGTCCTACTGAGCTGCAAGCTGCGGCTGTGGAGCCGTCTGGGTACTCCAGGTCCCCTGTGACAGAGACCAGCAGGAAAGATGAGCCGCCGTCCCATCAGGAATCCCTGACTCTGATGAGCAGGAGGAGGTGGGGCTGCTGTTGCATGACAGGTTCGAGGGGTGAGGTGTGTGGAACTCAGGTGATACACTATGGCAGCTCTTGATACTCCCTTGGCTGGTTGTGACTGTGATGGACAAGCACAGCAACCTAAGCCTGAGCAGCATATGGTAACCAGGGATTCGGACTCCTCAGGAATTAGAGTTTGGGAGGAACCACAAGGGAAACCACTGAGACCTGCAGGGGTGATAGAATGGATGGTGCACGAGGGAGATGATGGGTTCCGGTCGTGGGCCTGAAACCAACTGCAGGGGCCATAGTTCACTCCTCTGATCTCCCCTTTCTGAGGTTCCCCTCAGGAAGAGAAGTCCACCAGAGCTGTGGAAGAGCTGGCCCTGATCATGGATGGAGAACTGCATCTACTCACGGCATGGGGTGGACTGTGGTCCGTACAGATGTGCACCGCTCAGATCCACCTTACAGGAAAGGATGCTCGGAAGCCACAGAATACGGTTAGCTGACAGCTTCCAATGGCTGGCTCCCCTGGTGTCTGTATCCATGTTCAAGCTGAGGTTATGTTCTTGTGTTCCTCCATGCATGACTGAGAAAAGCTTTGGTACAAAGGACCTGAGTGAGACTCATAGGCAATTTTTGCACCAGAGCATCATATTGGGCTTGCAGACCTTGTCAGGTCCATGGCACAGTGTGATGCCCTCTGCTGCCGCATCCTTCTTTCCCCCTTTTCCTTTCCCCAATTCCCCAAGAAGCCTTTTGCACTCCTCCCTGCACCTTAGCATCTGCATCCCAGACAGCTGAATCTGTGACACGGATGTCTTGGATAAATATACCAGCCCTCTGCAACTGATCATTCTGCTTCGTTGTATATGCTGTGGAGATTCCACATATTTCTGTAGTTCGTTTGTTTCTACCACTTATCCATTGACTGATTAATGTTCAGCCTCCTAGATCTAACTTGACAAAGTGATTACATCTAAGGTTATTCATTTATTTGGCTGGGTCGGGTCTTAGTCGTGGCATGTGGGCTTAGTTGCTCCTTGGCATGTGGGACTCTTAGTTCGCTGACCAGGGATTGAACCTGCATCCCTGGCATTACAAGGCGGATTCTTAACCACTGGACCAGCAGGGAAGTCTCTTCATCTAATGTTATGTTTAACGTTCTCCCCGAAAATGGTGGTTAGTCACAGCAGAGTCCTTGAAACGGATGAGCTGATGTAGAAAATGCAATTATGCTGGTGAAGACCTCCTAAATAGTAAAGATATTCAGAATGGAAAGTTCTCAAGAGCGCTGCATCTCGAAGTTTGTTTCTCTTACTGTCTTGGAATCTTTGTTCTTATACACCTGGGTTAACTTTCATAAAATTGGTTCTCATGCAGTCTGTTAGTTTTTCCATCTTAAGAGCAAAATGTTTAAAAACCTGATGTCATATTTCTAAAATTTTTCATATTTAGTAGTATCATGGTAATCATTTTGTAACAGTAAGCTGGAAGCATTAGGAGTTAAAATTGTAGCACAGATCCTCTAGAACCTGTCTTTTTAAAGACTCAATATTATTTACCTCTAAGTAATTTTCTTTTTTTGGTGGGGAGGTTTCCCTGGTGGCTCAGCAGTAAAGAATCCATCTGCCAAGCAGGAGACTCGTATTCGATCCCTGGGTCAGGAAGATCCCCAGGAGAAGGAAATGCAACTCACTCCAGTATTCTTGCCTGGGAAATCCCATGGACAGAGGAGCCTAGCAGGCTACAGTCTATGGGGTTGCAAAACAGTTGGACACCACTTAGTGACTAAACAATAACATTTTTCTTTTTGTGCTGATCTTAGTCTAGACACTGAACTCTTAATTATGAGAAAAAAGGCATTGACTCTTGGAAGATCACGTGGAATAACATTAATGTTTATTAGCTAACTAGCAAGACTTTCTAGATCTAAGATCTCAATAATAAAAGATGCTCAGCTCTGAAACTTAAACAAGGACTCAGATATTTTTTGAAAATAACTCTAGAATTTATCTCTAGGCAAGGGGTTTGTAATAGCTAATTCTAAGTAGACCAACATAACCAAAAAAAAAAAAAAAAACCCCAAAACCAGTCATTCTAACATCCTTGCTAGCACATAAGCAATCAAGTTGAAAAGGGATTGGGGGAAGACACTTTGTATTTCCTATTCACCAAGTAGTTCTTCTTAGAAGAATTTCACTGGTTGGAAAGAAGCAGTTCTGATTAAAGCTTACTGCAGACAATAAACAGAGGGTTTTAGGGCTATTTGTCTATCACTTTTCAAGGGCACTCGGTGGAAACAAATGCTGGTGCATTGTTAAGGATGAATAGTACATACACCGTCTCCAGTAGAAGTGATACCTCACTCACCAGTGATTTAACAATTGCAGATTCCAAGGAAAGATAGCTCCTAAGACAGACAATTTGTATGGCTCATGCAAATCCTTTGTGTGTTGAATTCAAGTGTCTAGATCTGCATGCCTAATTGGGAAGAATCCCATCTTGATTGCCCTAACCAAGAATTACTATCAAGCCCAAGATCAGTAAAATCTTTGACTTTGCAGGGATGTGACAAGTAGTAAAATCAGAAGAAAAAAAAATGTTCTTTTATGTAACTCCAGTGGAGAAAAATTTGGCGACATCCACCAGAATTACTCTGAGGGTTTCCCTCGTAGCTCAGTCGGTAGAGTCTGACTGCAATGCAGGAGACCTGGGTTTGATCCCTGGGTCGGGAAGATCCCCTGGAGAAGGAAATGGCAACCCACTCCAGTATTCTTGCCTGGAGACTCCCACGACAGAGGAGCCTGGCAGGCTACAATCTACGGGTTCAGAGTCAAACACGACTGAGCGACTAAACACACACACCAAAGTTACAAACACTCTGATCTTTGGTTGGGAAGATCCCCTGGAGAAGGGAAAGGCTACCCACTCCAGTATCCTGGCCTGGAGAATTCCATGGGCTCTATAGTCCACGGGGTCGCAAAGAGTCGAATACGACTGAGCGACTTTGACTTTTTCACTTTCTGACCTTTGATTTAGCAATCCCACTTCTGGGAATGTATTCTACAGTTTTATTTTGAACATTTTGTAAAAGAATGTATGCTTTTTACTGCAGCAAACTAAAAAAAGTAGAAAAGAGAGAGAGGGTGGGGGTGGAGATTGGGAGAGAGAGTAAAGAAAGACTGAAATATCTATCAGTAAGGTATTGATCAGGGACTTCCTTAGTGGTCCAGTGGTTAAGACCTAGTGCTTCCAAAGCAGGGGGTGAGGGTTCGATCCCTGGTTGGGGAACTGAGGTCCCGCATGCTACATGGCACACCCAAAAATTGTAAAAATAAGGTGTGGTCAAATAAATTATAAATCACATCTAAAATAGAATAATACTATATGCGTCTATGCTCAGTTTCTCTGTCCTGTCCGACTCTTTGGGACTTCGTGGACTGAAGCCCACCAGGCTCCTCTGTCCATGGGACTTTTCAGGCAAGAAGACCGGAGTGGGTTGATGATATACTATAAACAAAGCATAAGATCATTTTGTGCATGGTGTTAGAGAGAGATTTCCAAGGTAGACTTTAAGTGAAAAAAAGCAAGGTGCATGATGGTATATGCTAACTTTGCTAGATAAAAAGGGATCAATAAGAATATACGTTCTCATTTGCCATTATTTGTGTTAACTCTGCAAAGACACATAAGAAACTAATAAAAGATGGAAAACAGGGGTTAGAGTGGAATTCTCCAATGTATGCTTTCTTTGTATTGTTTGACTTTTGAATTGTGAATGTTTTATATTTAAAAATGAAATATAAATGACTTTTAACAGATGTATTTTTGTAAACATTGAAATATACACCAAAGAAAAAATTCTAACACAAGCAAAGCTATTCATGATGTCCTAGTTGTATTCTCTAATAGTGGAATAAAGCTTACATCTGCTCTCAAATGTATCAGGTAGTTCAGAAAAAATTTTTTCCTCTTTAGCCTATATTCTTTAATGTCTGCCTCCTCTGATTCCCATTCTTATTTAACACCTTAGTTGTGTTACTTATAGTGACTTAAGAAGCATTCAAGGATGAAGAGTCTGTGAAAGACTCGGTAAACCGAAACTGCGTTGCAATTCTTGGGCAGATTTAGATATCACAGATCATAATAAACTGCCTCCTCTATTTTGTAATAAATATTTATATTCCTCACAAGTCTCTGTCTTTAATTTTAGAGAGGAACAATAGCAGTGACAGCCTCTTTCCTGTAACAAAACATTTGATACAAGCTCCATTAGATGACTGTTTATCCCCCTGCCCCCACACCCATAAACATCAAGTTTCAGTTCCTTTGAACACAGATGCCTCCTTAATAAACGTCGAAATCAAAACTGATTGACTTGTTCCACCTTGGGTTGTTCACTGAAACAAAGTTTTAAGGCTCTAGAATGTCCTCAGTTTGAAAAGCAAATGATCAGTGTCCAGCATCATATTGTGGGTTCATTTATCCTTGTCAATAGCACCCATGACGAGTGTTCACTGTGGCTCCCCCCAGAAGAGCAAAGAGGCCAATAGGAACATACCAATCACAATGTCACAATTCTGGAAGGGCCGTGAGGCCAAGTTCCAATTTGGATTTAGAGCCACCAGCCACATCAGTGATTTTTTATATAGAGCAACTCAATTTAGTACATGAATATTGAGGGATATCTCATTTCAGTGTTTTAGTGAAACATGAAGACTAACGGTGTGTGTGTGTAGGGTGATGAAGGAGAGCTTCAGTGGCAAGCACTGTAGTACACCTGTCAACTACAGCCAAATTTCTGGGGTTTGAATCCTGGCTCTGGTGTCATTTATCAACAGTGTGACTTTTGGCAAGTTACTCAGCCTCTCTGTGCCTCATGAGTAAGAAGATGGAGATAAATCATAGTGCTGAACCATAGGGATGCCATGAACACCAAAAGGCTTTAATATAGGTAGAGCATCTAGGTTGGGCCCTGGTTGATAATAAATTAGTGCTTATTGTTAGTGTTTAGAAGAAACATGAGGATGAAAGTATAAGCCTGGATCCCTGGCACTGATTAACACAACCAAGAACTCTCTCTACTTTTGTCTCATCTTCCTCTTGGATTTGGAGAAGGCAATGGCACCCCACTCCAGTACTCTTGCCTGGAAAATCCCATGGATGGAGGAGCCTGGTAGGCTGCAGTCCATGGGATCGCAAAGAGCCGGACACGACTGAAGCGATTTAGCAGCAGCAGCAGCAGCCTCTTGGATTATGAGTTTGTTACTCCTCTCTTGATATATGTGCCTTAAAATAGAATGCAAATTGCTCAGGGGCCTAAACTACATTGAAGAAAAGCATAAGACGTTCACATATATTATACTCATAGGTCTAGGCAAATACATGTATTTGAACACTTCAATAGATCAATTAAAATTAAAAAAAAAATACTCTAAACATTTTTAGGGTTATTCTCAAATTTTTGAAGGATACAGAAATTCATTATATTTTAAGGAGATATAATATGGTATGTTATCCCCTTCATGTATTAACTCAATTCCTAAATCTCAAGTTACATTAAAAACTTAACATTAGATGAAATGACTTATGTTAATATTTATCATGACCTATGTTTTTAAAGGTTATCTGGTTAAATTTGAATCCTGAAATTCTAAGTTGGAGAACACAGATAACTTCTTTTCCAGAGAAGAGTTGGAAAGACAAACAGGACTTCAAAGGTTAACCTTCTTGTTTTACATGTATTCTAACAACTGTTAGAAGTTACAGTGCTGTTCAGCCCAGTGGGCTAATGGGTGTCTTGACATATGTCTCCCATGTAAGAAGTCGGAGAAGCTCATAATAAATACTAGCTACATAGAACTTAGCTCAGAGGTTAAAACTACAATTTTTTGAAATTTGAATAAGAGGTAGAAATAATCTTAAATTTAAACAGATCATGATACTTCTGCATTTCTGAAGAACTGAGAAAAAATTTAATAGATACTGTCTTCTAAATACAGTAACAAAGTATACACAGTACTTGGACTTCAATTCTTGGAACAAGGTTCATTCACAACAGATCACTGAGAAATTATTGATAAGCAGATATGGCTCAGTGCCCCAAACTCTAATTCTTATACAAAATTATTTTCAAAGGAAAGAAGTGTCCCTTGGAACACTGTCACAAAAGCTTAATTCATCTAAATGAGATTCTTACTCAAAAAAGGGGATGCCAAATATCTCAAAGATGGGTTTTTATTTTTAAAAGAGCATGTTAGAAGTATAAAACTTTGCTAACAGAAAAGTAATATTTCCTATGAATCTTTGTTTTGCAGCTTTAATCGCTAACTTTGACAACATGCCAACTAAATTTCTTAAGCTGATCAGATCCTTACCAGCTTAGGCCCAGTTCCCCAGAGGACTCAACCAGAGCACTATCATCAACTTTTTGATATATAAAAATAAACAAGTACTTTGACGACACAACTCCAGAAAAGAAAAATCAGAACACAAAGAGAAAGTGGACTTGGATTTTTAATTTTTTTAAAGATTATCTCTCTATATATATATTAATAAAAAGTGCAAAGAATAGACCTTCATGTTTAAATTATATTCTAAAATAAAATATATATATATTTCCATTAACTGCAGGAGACAACTGGCAAGTAAAGAGCCTGAGAGAGTCCAGTCCCTCTCCATCACTACAGTGGACACGTATTTGAAGGAAGCACCTATGAAAAATAGAGTGTTCACAACACACCTGGTAACACAGAGAGCTTCTGAGTGTTCTTGGAAGCAGTTGGTTTGCATTTGCAATCCAACATGAAATGAGGGGAAAAGTCAAATTCATCAGTGGAAAGGACGTTGCTTAGAACAATCTATTATTCTGTATTCTGTTTTATTTGCCCTGGAGCCTAGCACCTCCCATGGAGCAAGCCACCCTCAACACACGGGCTCCTAAAAGCTGTCACCTGCGTGCCTCAAATGGTGACATGTTACCGGTGTAACAAGTCTTCCCTGTTCATAACACTGCTGATTTAGCAACATAGCTAAAACATTTGGTTAGAATTGAACTTTCCTTTCTTTTTAAGGAAACAAACTTTTAAAACATAGCATCATAACATTTGGCTCTGTTACATACAGCTCATGTTTTGGGCTTATTTTCACCAAAAGGTCTTAAAGGAACAAGGGTTATATAATATCTGCTTTCTTAGGCATTTACAGTCATGGTGGCAATAGGTTACAGAAACAATAGAAACTTTCAATAAGGAAAAAAGATACATGACTCTGAACTTTTTTTTTTTTAACGCAATGTGGGATATTTCAACAATTCAAATTCAAAAATTTATTTCCACTGTGGTTTCAGCAGCTCCATGCCCACATGAAAAGGATGCCTCAGTATTGACTTGGTTTTCTTTTATTACTCCTTTCCTTTTTAACAACTGAAAAGAATTTCTATTTTAGAAAAGATATGTTCTATACACTGTGCCTGTAGCAACATTATCTGTAATACTGGCTATGACAGAATTTTGCTTCATAAATGTCAATGATACGCTCTCGCTGAATCTGGATGGAGTTAACATTAAAACACAGATAAGCTACAATCAATTATGCATAACTTGTTGACTCAAAAATCCATGGTCTCTCTTCTCCTTCTTTTTTGCCTGTTATAAAAATAATTTTGGTTACAAGTGTCTACACAGCACCAATTTTATTTCAAGAGCAGCATCTTTACTCGGCCACCCAAATAAGTCTACATGTATACATGCTCAAACAGCTTTTCTCATTTACTTCCGTTCTGTAACTCTAAAAGACTGATAATTGCATTAGATCTTGTCTCAATCAAAAATCATTTAGCAATTATTAGAACCATCAATTACAATGTCCCCCAAATACCCACGACCATTGAATTAAATGAGAAGTTCCCTTGACATGCAACTGTGTAATTGGAGAATTACGCCTGCAGCTGATGGGCACTGTGTTCTGTAATAGCAGAAGGAACAAGTCTCTAATAATAAAAAAGCATTTTCATAAAACTTTGTCATATATAAAATATCTTATTGTTACTATTTCACTGATGATTAAAGCGTAACACAGGTGTTCGCTCTGCTTTCTGCTGTGAGACAGTCGTGGGTCATACAACCTTAAAAAATAAGAGCTCATCTGTTTCCCAGGCTGACAAAAGCGACGGGCTCAATTACACTGTTTCTCTCTCATACTCATTTGCACTCACACGCACGTACACAAAGCACCCACAGTTTTAATTGTCATGACACGGTTGCCACACTTTTTCCCACCTCCAAAAATCTGTCAGGAAAATGTGATTGCAAAATAATTATTCTTGTCTATACCCCACCTGGATCTCCATTGTTCATTTTTATGATTTTGAAAGATAAAGTCTGCAGCAGCAGGAGAGCTGGCCTCATTCATCTTCCTAAACCCTTTGGTTTCCACCTTCAACATTACGGTGAATGTAGATTTGACTCAGCAAGCCTGGGTCAAAGGCTTTACAGATACTGAACCTGAAGTGCATTAAGAGAATAAACATCTGCTATTGTGGCCTAGGATGACTGAAAAAGTAGCAATAATAAACACAACTTTGTATCTGAGAAGGGTTTTACAAGAGTCATCTAAGAATTTCGTAAGAAATTAAGAGTTTGTAGAAGTGATGGAATCATGTAACAAAGGTCAAAAGGTCAAATGCAATCAGATAACAGTTACATTCTTTGAAAAATACTTCATGTGCACATTTTCTGCCCCAGTGGCACTAAGTCCTTCTCAAGTCTCCCATCAGTAAACACGGTGGATCCAGAAAAACATATATCAAAGGAAGAGACTACACTGATTAACAAAGGAACAGAAGAACAAACCAAAAGATGTCAGAGCAGGTAAGGACTACCTTTTAAAGGGAAGTGCTTTAAATATGATTGTGCAAAAAACATAACTTGGAGGCAAATCTGAAGTTTTGACACTTATACTTTACTCAGAGATTAGTCAGAGCTGTTCTCCTGTAGGGGCAACTAAGTTGAAACATAAAACAAAAAGAATTGTTTAATTATGACATCACAAAATCCCAGGGAAGAACTGGGAATCAAAGATCCCTTTGAAGAAAATTTCCCACTTTTTCTAATGCAAAGTGCGAGAGCAAAGACTTCAAATGATGCCAGGCAGGAAAGTCACGACACACTTTCTCCCATATCCCCTCTACGTGACTCCCTCACACATACCACCAAGAGTTTACTAGGTAACTCTTAGCTCTCCTGGCATGTATATCCATTGCACTATTGAATTCTTCATGAAGTCAGGCCTCCATTCCCAATAAAGTAATGAAAAAGATAGATATGAAAAAAATACATTCAAAAAGCAAAGAACTCTGGGATTTGACCTATCTCATGTCAGTAATGGGTGATCTACTGGGGGAGGAACATTAAGACCGGGACAGTCACACACAGAGCTCAGACTGCTCGTGCCTGCGCTTCCAGCAGCCCGTGTTCCCTCATGGACTCTTCTTCCAGACCCTAACAGAACTAAAGGTTCCAACTGAGTACCTGAGATCAGAACCAGGTTGAGAAATGCTTGAAACATGTGACATTATTTCAAAAGGGAGAAATGAAGAAAAAAACTTACCCAAGTTGAGAAATGAGAAGTTAGGTACGGACAGAATAAAACTATTGGGCAAATGTGCAGACACAAGTCAAAAGGAATAACTGAACTCAAGAAGGAAAGGAGAGAGGGAGGGGAAAATGGAAGAACTGAGAGAGAGACATGCCGGCCCTTCCTGGAAAGATTCCTCGTCTCCTGATTTAAGCGCAGATGCCCTTCTGGGGGGCGCACTGTTCACACCAGCGTCACAAGTGTACCTAAGTGGTCATGACAACCAAGCGGCACACAGATCCCCGTGAACATCGTTACGAGTCGGTGCTGCCCAGGCATCTCTCATGACGGTGGGCACAGGGACTGGGGATGTGGCCAATTCTGGTGGCAGAGCCGAAGGAATCGGTGGTAGAAAATACCAAAAACAGCCCCCTAACCCATTTTAGAGGGAAATATACAAAACCCCCCAAAACCTAAACAAAACAAAACTAAGCAAAACAACCTTCTCCCTCCTGAAGAAAACTTCACAGAACAAATGCCCTGCAAGTCCTAATGCGTGTGTTCTCACAAGGCTGGCAGAGATTATTTTGTCTTGGATTCCACAAAAATTTTGTCTCCATCCCTAATGCCAAAAGAATGCAAGGCTCGAGAGCTGTACTTCATTTCCTCTGGGCCAAAGGGTGCTTCATGGTCAAAATAGTAGAGAAGCATGTTGCTCGTGGGTAACTGAACTAGAGTTTTTAATTGTTTCTTTAGTTCTGCAACTGTTTGGTCCAGACGAATGCTCATCTCTTCCACCTGGTCGTTAAAGTGGACTTCTACTTTCGCACTGCTCTGGGGTCTCAGGTCCACTTCTGCCAAAGGCTCCAACTTCCCATATTTTGTAATGAGTTCATGATACCTAGAAGGGAAAAAACAGAAAACCAAAACAGTGATACCTAAGCCACCAGCGCAAGAACTACTGACTTCTTCAGAACTACAGGTAAACTACTGTTATTCTCAACATCTAATATCCTAGTCTAATATTATATCTGCTTACCTGCCTACCTATCTACTGTGAGTATGTGGAATCTGTGATCTGATATGGTTGTCTCCTTGAAATCTCAGTAAAACCCCATCCTTGCAGAGAGGGGGTTTCTTCTAAAGATGGCTATCATGCCTGCTGCTAATAATTATGGAAGAATAGGCTTAGAGAGGAGAGGAGAGGAGAACCTAATAATTATGAAAGAATAGGCTTAGAGAGGAGAGGAGAACCTAAAAAGGTAGACACTACAAAGGTTACAGACAGAAGTCCAGTCACTCTGTAGAACCCACTTGCTTTGGCATCATCATCAAGGTATGTAGATATCTAAGCCCGTGTTTTTTGGTAATAGCTGGAAAGATGGACATAGACCAGCAGTTTCTGACCCTATATAAGCCATAACTTACAAACAAAAACACTGTTGTAAAAAATAGTTGTATATTAGCTATTAACTCTGATTTTTCAGTGATGCTTTGTTTGACTGGTTCTGCCTAGCCTAGTTGACTGTAATATAAGGAGTTTGTGGAAGAATCAAGAATATGTTCTGGTAAAAAAAAAAGTGGTAAATGAGGGATACAAGTTCCCTGATCAAGGCAGGAATTAAAGAGCCAAAGATACTAGGAGGAAAGTGAATTATGCAGGTGGGACCAGGGCCTAAGAGGACAAGTTTCCCATGTGAAAAATCTTGTCTCATCTGCCAGCTTTGGAGAATGTAGGTTTGATCTCCCTGTGGATGCTGAGCAGTTTTCTACAAACCAGAGAGGGAAAAAGTGCTGAAAAAGATCTGATATTAGCTTTACTATAACCAAGATATACTGAGGTTAATTCTGGATCAGAATACAGTGGTCATAAGCTTGCTACTCCCCCACGTTTTCCACCCTACTTTAGCTTTAACTCAGTTAAATCAGTGTTGTAACTAGGTTGGTAGAACACTGAAACTGCAGTAAGACCTCTGTGATCAGGGATGGAGGCAATCATTGCCATGAAGTGGCTGCTGCTGCTGCTTAGTCACTTCAGTTGTGTCCGACTCTGTGCAACCCCAGAGACGGCAGCCCACCAGGCTCCCCCGTCCCTGGGATTCTCCAGGCAAGAACACTGGAGTGGGTTGCCATTTCCTTCTCCAAAGCATGAAAGTGAAAAGTGAAAGTGAAGTCACTCAATCGTGTCTGACTCTTAGCGACCCCATGGACTGCAGCCTTCCAGGCTCCTCTGCCCATGGGGTTTTCCAGGCAGGAGTACTAGAGTGGGGGCCACTGCCTTCTCCGGGGACCAGGTAAAATAGCACTGGCCTTGGAGTCAGAAGATGTGATGTCAAAGTCTTGACTTACAATTAGTTGTGTGACTTACCAACTCACTCAATCCTTTCGTATCTCAGATTCCTCACTAGTAAAACTGGGATAATAAGTCTGTCCTTCCTACCTTATAAGACAGTTGTGAGGCTTATACAAAATAACAGATGAGTAAGAACTTGACCACCTCATGCGAAGAGTTGACTCATTGGAAAAGACCCTGATGCTGGGAGAGATTGGGAGCAGGAGAAGGGGACGACAGAGGATAAGACGGCTGGATGGCATCACTGACTCTATGGACATGAGTTTGAGTGAACTCTGGGAGTTGGTGATGGACAGGGAGGCCTGGTGTGTGCTGTGATTCATGGGGTCGCAAAGAGTTGGACACGACTGAGCGACTGAACTGAACTGAAGAACTTGTAAATTCTAAGTCCATATACAAATAAATATTAAGACTCCATTCCTGTTGTCTGGAACTTGTATTATTAAAACACACATATCCTTTAAAAAACATATGACTGAAATCTACTTAGGAAGGACTTCTTTGAAAAGATGGTGGTATGATGAAACACATTATGGAAATTTCTCCCAGATCTTGGACCCCAAATAATATTTTTAAGGGTAAAATATTACCCCAGCAACTAATACAGAAAAAGAGGGAACAGTCTCATTGAAGTAGCCCTTTAAAAGGAACCAAAAGCTTTGTGCTATGTGGTTTTGTTAATAAGCAAGGATCCTAATTCAGCCCCTAGAAGACATTATGGAGAAAGAAGGTAAGGAAACAAAACCCTTACCAAGGTCAGTACCTTTAGTGTACTGACCAATACTTTTAAATTTAGAGCAAATGGGGCTGAAGGAGAATGGAGTCAGCTGGGAGGAAGACTAAGGATATCCCTCAGGGATCAGAAGGCGCTACACCCCACTGCCAGTATGTCAGGATCTTAGCAAGGGGAAACAAAACAAAGCAAAATAGTCCACACGAACAAAAAGCAAAACTACCAGGACTTGAAATTTTCCAAGGCTCCAAATTAAAAAAGCAAAATGACTCAAAGTCCAAGGGTATCTTTCTGTTACCCAGTCTCCTAGCGTATGACTTCAAGTAAGTGAAACTAGGTTATGATAATTTAACAAAATCTTGGGAAAGATAGCAGAACCCAGGGGTCAAATAAAAGCTGAACCCAGTTCTACAGATGTTTTCCCTTCAGACTACAGGAAAGTAGATAGAATTGTAACACCCCAGACTCTCAGACTCTGTCCAGGAGAGACAAAAGAAACAGTGGTGAGGGGTCAGGAGTTTACTTAGACCATGTTTCAGTACAGACATGGTCTAGAGAGCGGGACTCACTTTTAAGCATAAGCAAGAAGATAAGACAGAGAGGCAACTAAGCACATACCACACAGCAAAAGGAATAAAAGAGAGAAACACGTAAGTGAAAGGCAGAGGAGAACTCGATCTCAAAGGAAACATCTCAATGAAATGAAAATGCCCCACAGATACTCTAAGGTGCAGAAATTAATAAGTGCATTAATATCATAAAACAGGAGCTCAAAGATAAAGGATAAGCAGCAGAATGAGATGAAAAGCAAGATTTCAGCATCAGTGAAAGAGACTGAGCAAAATAATACATTTCCTACCAAATAAATAAATTAGAAAGCATGACCCAGGAATATTATACCTCACCAAGTTTTGTTTTGTTTTTTTTCCCCAGAAATAAGCTTAACAAGCAAACTTAGGGAATATAGAACCCTCGAGTCTTTTTGAAAAAGAAAAACACTAGTCAACAGTGAGATTACAGAACTAGTGGTAAGCCATGAATCTATTTAAATATAAAACTAAAACTTAATATTATAGCTGTATAATCCTATACTTATTTGTACTTGACATTATAGTCAACTGAATTTATCTCAAGCATAAACATATTTGTACACAAAATTATGGCCCATGTCCAGAAATTAGCCTACTTGTTACAACCGGTCAAGTCTACCTACAAATTAAATGACCTATAAATTAGGACACTCTAAGGTCTTATAGTTTTCCCTAACTCAACACGTCCAAAGATAATTCATTGTTGCTCCCCAACCTTCTTCTCTTCTAGTCTTTCTTATCTCAGTAAATGGCACCAGAAACTATCTAATCATCCCAGCCAGAAACTGAACAGTCGTCCGGATTCCTTCCTATCTCTCTTCTCCACTTCTCCCACTCATCAATTGCTGTGTCATACTAATTCTATTCCTAAATATTTCATGAGTCTATCTGCATCTCTTTGCCCACTTTTCTTGTAAATTCAAGCCACTATCATTAATAACACAGATTGCCACAGCTTTCTTTGGATGCATAAGCTGGATGAGTCTCCTCAGTATTTGTTCCAACCTCATCCTAGAATGCCTTTCTATACTACAAAGATGAAAACTACATTTACCACCCTTCTTTTCAGGTGAGATTTAACTTTCATCAATCTCATTCAACAGCCCAGGGAGAGAGAGTGGCTCTAGCAGACATGGGTGGGAACAGCTTGGTTAGAGGCTTCCTAATATCAGATGGTGGTTCACATAGTGTGTTCCTGCAGTCAACTCCCCTGGCAGCAGCTTGCTGGTCTCCAGGTCACAGCCAAGGTGGTGTGATCCACCCCCAGGGACGGCAGCGTCCTGAGCAGCCCCTTAGCTGGTGCTAGTGGAGGACGCAGTGCCCTTGGTGGCCTAGTTCTGCAGTACCACTCTAGACAGAATCCCAGGGAGGCAGCCCTTCTTCAGATTCTATAACACCTTATTCCTTGTATCAAATCCCTTTCTTCTTAAAATAGCTCATGTGGCTCCTCTTACCTGAATCTCAAATGATATTCCTTTCAATGGTTTCCCAAGACCTTAGAGTAGCTCCCCAATTACTCTTGTCTATATTATAGCCAAAGTCATGGTTATAAAACACAAAGTTGAGCACAACATTCTTCTCTTAAAATCACATAAGACACAGAGAATAATGTCTTAAGTCTTTAATATGATTAAGATGGGCAGAATTTTGTCCATCCCCAATCATCTCCATTCCCTGGTGTTATTCTCAAGATTATATCATGCTATGTGGCATAGTTGATCCTAAAATAGGGAGATTAACTGGATACCTATGTGCACGCTCAGTCGCTTCAGTCGTGTCTGACTCTTCACAACCTTATGAACCATAGTCCACCACGCTCCTCTGTCCAAGGGATTCCCCAGGCAAGAATACTGGAGTGGGTTGCCATGCCTTCCTCCAGGGGAATCTTCCCAACCCAGGGATTGAACCCATGTCTCTTAGGTCTCATGCACTGGCAGGTGGATTCTTTACTACTAGTGCCACCTGGGAAGCCCATTAACTGAGTGGGGCCTAATCTAATCATCAGATCAGATCAGTCACTCAGTCGTGTCCGACTCTTTGAGACCCCATGAATCGCAGCATGCCAGGCCTCCCTGTCCATCACCAACTCCCGGAGTTCACTCAGACTCACGTCCATTGAGTCAGTGATGCCATCCAGCCATCTCATCCTCTGTTGTCCCCTTCTCCTCCTGCCCCCAGTCCCTCCCAGCATCAGAGTCTTTTCCAATGAGTCAACTCTTCGCATGAGGTGGCCAAAGTACTGGAGTTTCAGCTTCAGCATCATTCCTTCCAAAGAAAGCCCAGGGCTGATCTTCAGAATGGACTGGTTGGATCTCCTTGCAGTCCAAGGGACTCTCAAGAGTCTTCTCCAACACCACAGTTCAAAAGCATCAAGCAAAGAAACTTCTCCAGCTAACAATAGAAGAGGAAGTGAGGGAGATTCCAAGCATAAGAAGGACCTGACATGACATGCCTGACATGACCTGGCTTGCCGATGAAGGGAGGCACACGGAAAGCATGAGAAGAAACAGAATTAAGCTGCCATCCTGAACAAGCCTGAAAGGTGATGCTTCTCCAGAACCTCCAATAAGGAACACAGCCCTGTTGCCTGACTCCTTGATTTTGGCCTTGTGAGACCCTAAGCAGAGAACCCAGTTAAACCATCCTGTGCTCACACTTTTGACCCATAAAAACTGTTAACATAATAAGCAGACATTGTTTTAAGCCACTAAGTTTACAGCAATTAGTTATAGCAGCAACAGAAAACTAATACATTGATTATAAAAGTGTCTTCATGATTTCATTCCCATGTAACTTTCCAAACTTATTTTGTGTCATCAATATAACCACATCCTATACCTATTTTTCACTTATTTAATCTTAAAATCAAGGTTTATTTATTGATTTTGAGGTAATGTCAGCAGAGTTTTGTATATAGATGAAAGCCTGGATATGGACTATAACAAATACTGACTCTTTATGCTATAAAAATGAAGAAAAAATATTAAAGTTGTGACTCATGATAACTCACTACATATACTGAATATGTAACCCTAAAAGTTACATAAGTGAAAATCATGATTTTAAGATAATATGTTTATCCCCAAATATCTTTATTTTGGATTATTGTTTAGCAAGGCAAATCAGTAGATACAAAAAATCATGATTTTACAAAATGCCCAGTAAATTTTAGAAACCAATTTCTTAGTCCACCAGCTTAGAAATTTTATTCATTATTCAAAAGTTCATCTAAACAATGTCTGAACCATACCTGCATATTCTGTATTATCTGAGCTTTTCTTCGCATCATCAGCCCCAAAGCTATAGCCATAAGAGGTGAATGGCTTTTTTCTTCTCAAAGCTGTATGATTTCTGATGATTAACTAGTCTTCAAAATGAATGATCTCAATTTATAGTCTACCAATCAGTACTTCTATCTGGCTATTTAAAAGTATTTAATATTTGTGAGTCTCACTTCTGAAGTGGGCAAAATGCTATAGGCCTACCTTGGAAGATACTACTGACAAGGATATACTGTAATAAGCAAATGCTAAAATGTAATATATACTGTGTTTGTGTTCAGTAGTTCTGAATACCATTCCCCCATGACCTTCCAACAGAAAATGACCAATCACAAGAGAAACAAAATTTACCACACACAGCATAAAGGCCAGCATGACCACATGGGTAACTGAAAATGATAAATGGAAACCAAATGCTCGCTGCAACCTTGTGAAGAACACTACCCACAGACAAACTGGCATCGTGCTTTTTTCCTCCTTCTTATTAAATAAAAACACCCATAGAGAGAAAAGCTTCTTTCAACTTTAAGAGTCTTTGAATGGTGAGGAGTTAGAAATTAGTTACTTGTAAAGTGGGTTGTGGGTGGCACTAACAAAGGGGGGACTGGAGAATGAAGCCACGCTTAGTGGAGCTGGGGTTGGGCACTCCACTCCCAGTGTGCATAAACAGGCCCTCACACATGAGGGGCTCCTGGTCCATGGCACACCTGCCTAATGGGACAGACACATGCGCATATTTTAGTAGCATGATGGTCAGGTTGGGAGAGGTATGTCCCTTTCTCCTTACTGCCTATTTTCACTCTTGATTCCTAAGATAGCTAGGAACATTTCCTCAATTACAATTCAGTCACTGGTCCAAGAAGCTAGAATAAAGACCTGGCACACTACTTGAAAAAGACTGTAGGTTTCTACCATAAATCTTAGTCTGAGGGTGAATTTATGAAAAAACCTAATCCCTAAAGATGAACAGAGACAAAGGTTACCTTGCAGTCTTATAAACTATCCTAAGCAATATGAACATAATATTTTATATAATTTTTAGGAGCATGGAAGACTAAAGGAGGCCTAGAAGCAAAGGTTTTAAGCTGGCAGAAAGCTCCCACATTTGGACCTCATGTCTCCAAATCCATAAAAACGGCAGCTCACAATCTCAAGGAGCATCCTAGAGAAAAATGATGAGTCTTACATAAAATGCAAGTGTATTACCACAATGGCATTATGGGTATCCCAGAAGTGTTCCATCTCTCCCTTATAACTATCTGGAGGTGTGCTCACAGGGGCCTATCCAGTAGTGTTAAGCTAACAATTCTACTACTCTATTGAGTCTCAAAAGCAGACTCATGGAATCAACTAGAGTATTTATTCTAAATAAAGCTATTTTACTTCAAAATAAGGTCTTCTCTTGTGGCTCAGCTGGTAAAGAGTCCATCTGCAATGCAGGAGACCTGGGTTCAATCCCTGGGTTGGAAGATCCCCTGGAGAAGGGAAAGCCTACGCACTCCAGTATTCTAGCCTAGAGAATTCCATAGACTGTATACTCCATGGGGTTGCAAAGAGTTGGACATGACTGAGTGACTTTCACTTTCACTTCAAAATAAATCCCCTGGACTGTAAGGAGATCAAACCAGTCCATCCTAAAGGAAATCAGTCCTGAATATTCATTGGAAGGACTGATGCTGAAACTCCAATATTTTGGCCACCTGATGTGAAGAACTGACTTCTTAGAAAAGACCCTGATGCTGGGAAAGATTGAAGGCAGGAGGAGAAGAGAACAACAGAGGATGAGATGGTCGGATGGCATCACCAACTCGATGGACATGAGATTGAGCAAGCCCTGGGAGTTGGTGATGGACAGGGAAGTCTGGCGTGCTGCAGTCCATGGGGTCACAAGGAGTCAGACACGACTGAGCACACACACACACACGCATATCATGGCATATCAAGGATTGCCATAGCAGTCTGCACCTGGGATTTTGCCCTCTACTTAAACAGTTTCCTCAAAGTCACCAACATCTTTAAAACAAATAAAACATCACATTTCAGAAGCAGAAAAGATCGCAGAGATCATCTACTACATACTTCACAGATAAGTAATTGAATTGAGGGCCAGTTTGCTATGGAAGAATGAAAGGTAGAAAGTAGAATTTGGGTCTTGTTCTCAGACCATCATTCTTTCTCAGTTATCACCATCTTAATGGTTTGCTGCAATAATGAATACTGCTCTAGAAATTCTCTTCTCCTTTTACATTACATTGCAATCTCTTTTTACAGGTTTTCTTTTTACCATCTACACTTGGGTAGTACTCAAAATTCACTCCCAGATTCTCATCCCTTTGCTGTCTGTGATCTTCCACCATGGAGCTCATTCTCTCACTTAAATGAGGCCACAGATGCTTCCCACTTGTCTTCCTCAAGCTTCTGTATTTCACCTACATCCAGAATTACTTATTCTCATCATTGACACAGAGCAAAGTGTCTGGAACTGAACTTAGTATTTTTCATATAGTTTTCCATAAAGACTTAGAAATTTGTTTCAATTTACTATTTCTTAAATTCAAGTACTGACAAAGTTGCCTAGTAAATGGACAGACACCTAGTCATAAATAGAATACTATATAGCAGATAAGTAATTATTTGATATACACTTATCAATATGATTAAAACCCTGAACAAAATGGCTCCATAAATTCACATTTTAACATATTTCTGCTCCAAAAGCAGAATAAAATGGATAAAATATGAAAGAGTTGAATTGCAAGAACACATGGCCCAGTCTCAAAAATAAGAGACATCTCCATGGATCAGAAACTGCACAGAAATACAAAGCATACAACTGAAACTATAGGACCACTGGACTCCAAGTTCAAAGCAGGTAGTAGCAGTCAGGAGTTAAATTCCTGTTAAGCAAAGGTGGTTAAAAGTACCCCACAGGGGCTATAGGAACTCAAGCCGGGATCACTGCCTGAAGTATCAATAGAGTTAGGGTAATGTGAGGTTGGGCATGAAATAAGGAGCAAAAAACTGCTGCAGATCCACTTCCTCAGGCTACCTCTTTTGACCAATGGGTCTAGGTAAAGGAAGTAAAAAGATAACTCTTCCAAAAGGAACTGAATCAAATCACCTACTGCTAGGGGTTTCCCAGGTGGCACAGTGGTAAAGAATCTGCCTTCCAATGTAAGAGACATAAGAGATGTGGGTTTGATCCCTGGGTCAGGAAGTCCCCTGGAGTAGGAAATGGCAACCCACTCCAATATTCTTGCCTGGAAAATTCCAGACAGAGGAGCCTGGCGGGCCATAGTCCATGGAGTTAAAAAGAGATGGACATGACTGAGCAACTGAGAAGATACACGCACACCTCCTGCTTAGATGACTAGATGTACACTAACTCAGTAATTAGTGGGATAGGGTCTCCAAAATCCATTGTGAGAGCTGGTTCTAGATCAAGAATCTAGGGAGCCAGTTAGAGACAACTGCAAAAACCATTACAAAGGGAGAGGTAAGCTCAAAAGATATATATAAATAACAATATATATATATAAGTAGCAATCCTCAACGTGTATATATCTAACAAGAGAGCTTCAAGATAATGAAACAAAAACTGGTAGAACTGGAAGCTGAAATAGACAAATCCATAGTTACAATTAGAGACTTGAGCACTCCTTTCTCAGTAATTAACAGAATAAGAATACAGAAAACTGTGAGCAATATAAAGACCTGGCCAACACTACAAACTTGACCGACATTTTTAATACACATTTTCTAGCAACATCAGAAAACATGTTTTTTACCTAGTGCATATGGAACTTTGTCCAAAACAGACCATATTCTAGGCCCCAAATATACCTTTATTAGGTTTAAAATAATTGAAATAATACAAGATATGTTATCTGACTGTAATAAACTTAATTATAAATCATTAACAGAAATATAACTGGAAAATCCCCAAGAATTTTGAAAATACACAACACACATGTAAATAACTCATGGATCAAATATAAAGTCACAAGAAAAATTAGAAAATTTTCTAAACTCAATAAAAATACAATATATCAAAAAGTATAGAATGTAGCTAAAGCAGTTGATTAAAGAGAAATTTATAGAATTAAATGTTTACAAAGAAAAGGGGTCTCAAATCAATAATCTAAGCTTCCACCTTAAGAAAATAGAAAAAGATGAGCAAACTAAACTCAAACCAAGAAGAAGGAAGAAACTAATAAAGATATGAGAGGAAAATAAGTGAAATAGTAAGCAGAAAACCAAGAGAAAACCCATAAAACTCAAAGCTGGTCCTTAAGGTTAGTGAACTTGATAAGCTTCTAGCCAGACTGATCAAGAAAAGAAGATACTAATATCAGGATTAAATGAGGAGACATCACTCTAAAACATCAAAGTTTATAATAAATGAATATTATGAACAACTTTATGCTAATAAATTCAATACCTAAGATAAAATGAATTCCTTCAAAGACACAAACTATCAAAGCTCATTCAAGAAGGAACAACTTGAATCAAGCTATATCTATTAAATAAATTTAATCATAGTTAAAATCTACAGTAAATATCAGGCACAGATGGCCTCACTGACAAATTCTACAAAATACTTAAGAAATAAATAATATTCTACACAAACTCTTTCAGAAAAGGGAAGAAGAAAGAACACTCACAAACTCATTTTATGAGGCCAGCACTATCCTAAAATTCTAGTATTAAACCAAGACAAAGACATTAAGAAAAAGAAAATTACAGATTTATAAAAACAATCCTCATGAATATAGACACAAAGATTCTCAACAAAACATCAGCAAGATAAACCTTCCAATACATAAAAAGATTAACATTATAGTATAGCCAAGTGAGATTTATTCTGGGAATTTAAGGCTGGTTAAACATTAAAAAAAAAAAAAAAAACAGTTAATATAATTCACTGTAATGGCACACTAAATTTAAAAAACTACATGAGTTTCTTAAGAGATGCAGAAAAAGAGGGAAAAAAGAAAAATAAAAGAGAAGTATAAGTCATATAGATTGGAAAAGAAGATATACACTGTGCCTTGTCATATACAACACGACTGCCTACAATGAACTTACCAAAGAACTACTAGAGGCAATAAATCTACCAAGGTTGCAAGATACAAGGTCAATATACAAAAACTAATTGTATTTCTATCCTAGCAATGAACAGTTGAAAACTGAAATTAAAAATAGTACTATTTATAATAGGGCTTAGATACATGAAATCCTTAAGTAAAAATGTAATAAAATATGGGCAGGATTTATGGGCAAACTATGAAACACCAATTACTTAAAGAAATCATAGGAAACTTAAAGAAATGGAGAGATACATTGGTTCATGGACAGGAAGGCTCAATATTATTAAGATGTCAATTCTACCCAAATTGTTCTACAGATTCAACAAAATCTCAAGCAAAATCCCAGCAGGAATTTTTTTTCTAAAATTCAATAACTTGTCCTAATATTTATATGTAAAGGCAAAGGAATTAGAACAGCCAAAATAACTTTGAAAAGAAAATCAAAGTTGAAATACATACTGCCTGGATTTCAAGACTTATTTTAAAGCTACAGTAATCAAGACAGCATAATACCGGCAAAAGGACAGACACATAGACCAGTGGAAAACAAGAGAGAATCCAGAAACAGAGTCTACCTATACAGTTAATTGCTTTTTCAACAAAGGTATAAACTTAGTTAAATAGTAAAAAGATAGTCTTATCAATGAATACAACGAAACAATGACATTCATATTTTCAAATTAAAACAAAACAAAAAATTAATCTATATCCTAGATCATATACAAAAATTAACTCAAATGAATCAATGTGCTTAAATGTAAAACCTAAAACTATAAAATGCCTAGAAAACATAAGAAATCTCTGTGATCTAAGATTTGATATAACACCAAAAGCATAATCCATAAAAGAAAAAAAATCAGTAAGTTGAATGCCACCAAAATTTAAAATGCCTGCTATTTGAAAATAACTGATAAAAAATAAAATAACAAGCCAGCCTGAGAGAAAATGTTTACCAAACAATTGTCTGATAAGGGATATAAATATATATATATATGGAGCATATAAGTAACTCTCAGAATTCAATAATAAGAAAAGAACCCAGTACAAAAATGGGCAAAAGATTTTAACATATATTTCACCAAAGAAGGCATCTGGGTAGCAAATAAGCACATGAGAAGATGCTCTATACAGTTAGTCACTAGGTACATACAAATTAAAACCACTATGTATCTATTAGAATGGCTAAAATTAAAGACAGAAACAAGAAAACTGAAAATACCATGGTGGTGAGGATTTGAAGCAACAGAATTCTCATGTTGCTGATGGGAAAGCAAAATGGTACAGTCACTCTGGAAAACAGCTTGACAAGTTAAACATATACTTCCCACATGACTCAGCAATTCCACTTCTCTGTATTTACTGAAGAGAAATAAGAATTTATGTTCACACACAAACCTGTGAGTGGTTATAATAGCTTTCTTAATAAATTGCCCAAAAGGGTAAACAACCAGAATGTACTTCAGCTGATAAATGTCTAAATAAACCATGTCCTACTGAACAGTAAAAAGGATCTAACTAGTGATACACACAAGATGAATCTCAAATGCATTATGCTAAATAAAAGAAACCAGATTCAAAAAGCTACCTACATCTCCTTTTAGAAAAGGATAGAGCTACTAGATAGAAAATCAACAAGAACAGAGATATGAACAAAACAATCAACAGTGTCTAACTGACACACATTGAACACTCCACTTTACAAGAGCAGAATACACAATTTTCAAGCACCCATGGAATAATCACCAAGGTGGGCATAAAATACACTTTAGCAAATTTAAAAGAATTGATATTATACAAAGTATATTTTCTGACCATAATGGAACAAAAGTAGAAATCAATATCGGAAAGATAAGAGGAAAAGTCCTAAACACTTGGAAATTAAACTTCTAAATAAACCATGAGTCAAAGAGGAAGACTCAAATAAAATAATAATTTTTAAAAACAAAACTGAATGGAAATTGAAATATAACACATTAAAACACGTGGGATGCCCGCAGTGCAGACAGTGACATTTATAGCACTTAAATGTTTACTAGAAAGTCCTCAAATTAAGAATCTATATTCCTACGTCAAAAACTAGGAAAAGAGCAAATCAAGCAAAAGGAAGGAAATAATCAGAAATCAATGGTTTTTTTTTAAAGGAAAACACTGAAAACTACAAAACATTATTGAAATAAATTAATGAGGACATAAATAAGCAGAAAGATGATCCATGTTCATGGACTGAAATACTTCATATTATTAAAATGTACAGTTATGTAAAGTTTAAAAATAAAATTAAAAAAATAAATAAATAAATAAAATGTCCACATTTAATACAATCTACAGATTCAACACAATTCCTATCACTATCTCAATAGCATTTTTTTTTCATATACAGGAAAAATAATCCTCAAATTTATACGGAATCTCAAAGGATCCTGATTAGCCAAAAAAATGTGGAAGGGAAGAATAAAATTAGAGGACTCACATTTTCCTTATTTCAAAACATATTATTAAGCTACTGTAATCAAAATAGCACGGGACTGGCATAAAGACAGACATAGGCCAATGGAAGAGAACAGAGAGGGCAACAATAAAACTCACATACATGGTCAAATGACCCATAAAGGTTTGAAGACCACCCAACAGTGAAAAGACAGTTTCTTCAACAAATGGTGCTGGGAAAATTGGGAAAAGAAAGTAGACTCTTACCTTCATCAAATACATAAATGAACTCAAAATGTATTAAAGACCTAAATGTAACATCTAAAACTATAAAATTCATAGAAGAAAATATAAGGGGAAGCTTCATGACACTGTATTTGGCAATGATTTCTTAGATACTGGGGCTTCCCTGGTGGCTAAGAGGGTAAAAGCATCTGTCTACAATCCTGGAGACCCGGGTTTGATCCCTGGATCGGGAAGATCCCTTGGAGAAGGAAACAACAACCCACTCTAGTCCTCTTGCCTGAAAATCCCATGCCCCAGTCCATGGGGTCACAAAGAGTCAGACACGACTGAGTGACTTCACTTCTTCACTTCACTTCACACCAAAACCAGAGACAACAAAAGCAAAAATAGACTTATGAGACTACATTAGACCTAAAAAACTTTTGTACATCAAAGCATACAATTAACAGAGCTAAAAGGCAAATTACCAAATGGGAGAAAATACCTGCAAATCACATATCTGATAAGGGGTTAATATCCAAAATGTATAAAGATATCCTACAACTCAACAACAAAAAATATAAAAACAGATTTAAAAAGATTCTCTGAATTAAATGGAAAGACATCTTATATTCACAGATAAGATGTAACAGCATCAAGATGTCAATTCTCCCAAATTAGTCAATGAATTCAATGTAATTGGAATCCAAATTATAGCAGGATTTTTGTGAAACCTGATAAGCCAATCCTAAAATTATAGGGAAAAGGATCTAAAACATCTAATCTGAATTAGATTCAGTTAACCTGAATCTAGAAAAAGAACAATTAGGTGAGGAAACATATTCTTCCTGGGAATTCAGACTTACTATAATTTAACAATGTAATACAGCAATTTTGTAATGGTACAGGAATGGACTATACATCAATGGAATAGAACAGGACTCTGACAAAGAATCATGAATATACATAAAAAACTAGATATATAACTGAACTGGTATTACAGATCAATGGTGAATACCAATTATTATTGTGGAGGAAAAAAACAGTCTTAGATTGCTATTAGAGACTAAACACAAAAATAGATTCCAGACAAATCAAAGCCATAAATGTGAAAGCACTTTTAGAAAAAAGCCCACAAGATTATATTCAGTGATCTTTGGAAAAGAAATGATTTCTTGACCAAGATGGAGTAAGAATAAAGCACAGAGGGACTTCCCTAGCAGTCCAGTGGTTTAGGGCTCCATGCTTCCACTGCACGGCTGTGGGTTTTGATCCCTGGTCGGGGAACTAAGATCCCACACACTGTACAGTGTGGCCAAAAATTAAAAAAAAAAAAAACAAAAAAAAACACTGTAGAACAAAGGACTGATACACATTATAGTAAATTTTTAAAACTTCTTTTCAACAAAATACAAAGTGAAAATATCAGATTGAAAAGCTACACAAGAAAAAACTGCAGTGTATATTGACAAAAGTATAAGAAGATCCCACTTTATACTTTAATAGATATATAAAATATAATAGGTAGACATCAACTATATACATCAAATTCTTGTCAGTGGTTGGTTACTTTTTGGAGTAAGAAATAGGACTAAGAACAGAGACAAAAAAGTACTCCAGTTTTATCTGTAATATTATCTATTTCAATGAAAAAATAAACAAGTAAAATACTAAAAATCATCAGTCCTGAACCATGTGAACATGAGTATTTATATATTATTCTCAGTATTTTATTTTAATTCTAAAAAAGCAAACAAAAACAATAAAAGATAAAACTGGCCCCATGCCCTGGCCAAAACAAAAAGTTTAGACAACAAAGAAAATTTCCCCCAAGACCATGATTTGGGAGGGCTGGTTCTCATTCTTTCTTTCCTTTGCAGCTATGTTCAAATTCTCATATACTAACTCTAATCAAGATTAGGAAGGCAGCCTATCTTCTGCTGGGCTGGGAAAGTGGAAAGAAGTCACAATCAAGTCCAAGGTAATTGGAATGACAAAAGCGGTAAGCAACAGGGAGAGCTAACATTTCAGAGGCTCTCCATGGCGCGCCAAGCAGAAAGCCCCTTTTGTTTCTCATCAGACTTGCAGCTGAATGTGAGGAGTGCTGTGTCACGGCCCTTGTCAGAGGATGATGGAGGCTGGCAGTATGGAGAAGCCCAGGAGACTCTGTCCAACGGAGGAATGTTCCCTCACAACAGCAGGTCCTCTGTCTGGAAGGGATATGAGGGAACAACCAGGCACACTAGGATTTCTCCAGCACCCAGGGCAAAATAAGCCTTCATTGAGGTGGGGTCCAAATACAGCCTGCTGCCCTGCTCTCACAGTAACATGAAGATACAATCAGCTCCATTTAGAAAAGCCATTAGTCTTAAGCAGGAAAAAACATGCTCTCCATATTTTAAAAAGCTGGTTACCACTAATGACAATCCAATAAACATTTGAGGAATGCCTACTACAATTCCTGACATCATAAATAAGGATTTCCCAGGGGACAGTTTAGGGACTCCTTGGGACAAACATAAAGTGAGATACCAAAAGAGGATAAAAGCAAAAAGAAAAGCCTTTAAGAAAACTTTATTTCTCGCACTGCCACTCTGTCTCTGACTACAGCATTTCTTCCCATCAAATAACTGCTCACTGGAGCTATGCCTCTCATAACTCCCTTTTATGAAAAACAAAATTCTAAAGTCTAAAAAAAGACACCCTAAATCAATGCATTTACTTTCCCTGTCTTTAAAAATAAATAGAAACCATTGGACCACCCCCCCCAAAAGATACATGATATGTTGATTTCTAAAAGAAAAGTTACCATGGTTTTTCTTTTTCTGTTTCTCTTTAAAACTAAACACAGGGGAGCGGTATATTAGTTAAGTAGGAAATAAGTAACTTAAATTCAATCTCTCAGGAAATTAAGAGATAAAGAAAACATGAAACAAAGGAAAAACTGATAAATACAGGCAATGTAGAGAGATGTCTGATAAACGGAAAGGCAAAAAATAATAAATAGGTACATTTTAACATGCGCCAGATTCATAAATGTGGAGTTTTTTCTCTCTAAATGGTACTTTTATACCCCTAGAGAAATCAGACCTATAAATACCAGAAAACACATAGAATTTCACGAGGTATTTTCTAAAAATGGCTTCAAATTATACAGTGAAATTCAGTCCTAATATGTACCTCTGTAAAGAGAAATAAAGGACCACTGATACACAAATCCTCCTTTACTCAAGTCTCAGTTATTAACTAGGTCTCTGGGTCTCTCTCAGCCTCTCCTTCTAAAAACAAACCTAAATCTGCCCACATAACTTTCCCACTTGAAGCCTTTCAATGATTTCCACATGGCCTACAAGAAAAAGTCCTAGTCTACTGGCATGGCCGAAGAATTGATGCTTTTGAACTGTGGTGCTGGAAAAGACTCTTGCGAGTCCCTTGGACTGCAAGATCCAACCAGTCCATCCTAAAGGAGACCAGTCCTGGGTGTTTATTGGAAGGACTGATGCTGAGGCTGAAACTCCAATACTTTGGCCACCTCACACAAAGAGTTGACTCATTGGAAAAGACCCTGATGCTGGGAGGGATTGGGGCCAGGAGGAGAAGGGGACGACAGAGGATGAGATGGCTGGATGGAGTCACTGACTCGATGCACATGAGTTTGGGTGAACTCCGGGAGTTGGTGATGGACAGGGAGGCCTGATGTGCTGCGATTCATGGAGTCGCAAAGAGTCGGACACGACTGAGCAACTGAACTGAACTGAACTGAACTGGCATGGCACACCAAGGTCTTAAATGGCCTGCTCTGGTTTCTACCTTCCTCCCCTGTGTTATCTGCCACGACTTCCCATTTAATTGCTCATCATTAAGTCATACTGGAACTAAAGACTTATTTCATACCTCTGTGCCTTAACTTCCCACAAACTCCCTTCTGTCTGGAATATTCTCCCCCTCATCTTCACCAGATTAACTCAGTAATAAGAAATGTAGGTTGCTGCTGATGCTAAGTCACTTCAGTCGTGTCCAACTCTGTGCGACCCCATAGAGAGCAGCCCACCAGGCTCCCCCATCCCTAGGATTCTCCAGGCAAGAACACTGGAGTGGGTTGCCATTTCCTTCTCCAATGCATGAAAGTGAAAAGTAAAAATGAAGTCGCTGAGTCGTGCCCGACTCTTACCAACCCCATGGACTGCAGCCTACCAGGCTCCTCCGTCCATGGGATTTTCAGGGAAGAGTACTGGAGTGGGTTGCCATTGCCTTCTCCAAAGACATGTAGGTTAGGTGTTGATAAATACAAATAATGGTAGGTTAAGAGAATGACAGGAGACAGAGGTGTGCTGTTTCAGCTAGCTTGGCCAGGAAGGGAGTCTCTGATGAGGTATCAGAGAGCCCAGCAGTTGCTGCGGCACATTCTGAACAGAGGAAACGATGCAAAGGCCTGAGGCGGAGTGTGCTTGGTGTTTGATGAACGGCAAGGATTTTTTTCCCCATGTATTTGAGTTCTTATAAACTGGCTGCCATGTGGAGAACTGGGCTTCCCTGGTGGCTCATTGGTAAAGAATCTGCCTGCAATGCAGAAGACCTGGGTTCGAACCCTGAGTTGGGAAGATCCCCTGGAGGAAGACATGGCAACCCACTCCAGTATTCTTGCCTGGAGAATCCCCATGGACAAAGGAGCCTGGCGGGCTACAGTTCATGGGGTCACAAAGAGTTGGACATAAATCTCCAAGAATGGAGAGATGGAGAGACTAAGCACAGCATGTGGAGAATATGGGGCAAGGGTGGATATAGGGAGGCCAATTGTAATAGGAAAGAACAAATCTGACTCCATATTAGATCTATTTTACTTAACCTCTGTCTTCTATTGCTTTGCTTCAAGTTAAGAATGTTGCCTATAGCCTGAAATACAATACAGGTTAGCCCATTCTCATGACTCTGACCTTTAAAAGTGCAACACTTTTCATTGGATAAGATATGAGATATAAAAAGCTGCAGGATAGAGAATAGCACTTCTCTCCTTGGAGGTTTACAGGGACATCAGTGACCTGACCTACTCAGACAGCTAAGAAAGGATTACCACGGCAAGAAGTTTGCAAAAACAAACCAAATTCCCTCCCCTTTTAATATAAAAGAAGTCTGAATTCTAACTCAAGTAAGATGATTCTTTGGGATGCTAATCCACCATCTTCTCAATCTTCTGGCCTTCAAAATAAAGTCGCTCTTCCTTGTCCTAACAACTTGTCTCTTGATTTATTGGCCTGCTGTGCAGTAAACAGTGCACACTTAAGAGCTGGTAACACAATTGGAAGGCTACTATAATAATACAGGTAAGAGATGAGGAAGGCTTGAACTAAAATGATGCTAAGAAGTATTAAGATTCTATATATTTTTGAAAGCAGAATTGAAAAAAACAAAATGGACTAGTTGTGGGGTATAGGAGAAAGAAATCAGGGATGGTGCCCAACTCTTAATCTTGAGCAAATGGAAGAATGAAGAGATGGAGGAAAATGTGCACAGCAGCAGATAAAGCAGGGAAGGCGAGGGGCCAAGGAAAGGTAAAGAAGGGACCAAAAGTTAGATTTTGGACACATTAGGGTTAAACATCAGATAGAGATGTCAGGTAGATATCTGGAAATATTAGTTTGGAATTTAGGGGCAGATAGATCAGAGCTGAATAAATTTGGCAATTATTTGCAATTAAAAGATGTGGAAAGCCACAGGACTAGATAAAAGTACCTATGGGATGAGTACAGAAGAGAAGAGATGCAAAGATGAAATCCTGAGATAACTGGATTTTTAGAAGTTGGGAACATGAGGCGCCTCCAGCAGAGGAAATGTATCTCTAGCTTAGTCCAGATGGCAACCTTCTTAAGAATAGATACTACTATTTTGTCTTATCTGCAGCTTCTGGCTCAATGCCTCTTAGTTCATAGTAGATATTCAGTAAATAAATTAAACTGCCCTTTGAAACCCATCTAGAATCTAGAGTTATTTCCTAGAAGGTCTCCTGGTAAAATATGAGAGTCCAACAACTGAAATATGACCAACCCAGTGAGGACATCTTTTCAACCACTGGCAGCACCCACTGAACTGATTCTGAAATAGCACACCACTGCCATACAAGCCATGGAGAGACTAGGCAGAAATGAAGACTCCAAAAGAAAATCTATTGATTGGAAAAGCAAACACTATGATGTTTAAAGACCAAGAATCATGCAACAGAAATTTTTCATCTTCTATTGTTTTACAAAATAAATAAATATGAAACATATGGGCAACTCCTCTGCTTTTTGTGTGTGTGTGTGTCTGTCCATAATTACCATAAACAGACACAGTAGAGAGGCTAAGCTTCCAGCTCCACCTACCAGTAGAAGGGGAGCACCTGTAAGGAATTATAACACTCTTAATAAGTATGTCTCCCTTCAGTCCTCTAAACATTTTATTCTGTTCATCATAAAAAATTGAAGTGGTACAGGTAACTGGAGCTTATATTTTATTCTGAGATAGAAAAAAAGAATATGTAAATTTCTGGACCATCTTTAAAGTCTTCTGTTGCCAAAATGACTAATCATATGGAAACAGATGTGTGTGAATAATCCGACTGACTCACAAAATAACTTTGCTACCATAAAGGACACTGAATGGATCATAACAGCCTTTTATTTGAGCTCTCAAAAGACATTTTGGCTAACTTTTCTTACTTATGTCTAAGTTGAGCAGAAGTATTTGGTGATTAATGACACAAGACAGGAAAATGAGAGAAGAATGGGGAGCCTAAAACTGGGGAAGGATGCTGGGAAAGTCAGAATTTATAGGGAAATCAAGATTTTAAAAATCCATGGTCAAGTGAAAAGGAATGTTTTCTTCAAAATAAACAGATACCTCAATCCCACCAGGAAACTAAAGCTCAAATGTGATTTTGTATGAAACATTAAATTATCCAGGAAGTCAAATTTTTACCTTTTACTATGAACTGTGCTATTCACTATTCATAGGCATTTTGGGGAGAAATTACGCATATAACTTGGGAGACAATTAAAGAGATGGTAAGTATAGTACTAATGCCCTGTTTATATATCACTCTTAATTCATAACAAATGCATTTAATATAAATTCCTCTCTGTTATTCACCATTTCATCTTGCATCAGCATGAATGCTACTATATTCTTTTAAAAATGGCTAACACAGCTCCTGGCATATTATAGTGGCTCAAAAATCAGTCCACCAGGAGACTTATAAGAAAACTACTAGGCAATGTGTACTACAGTGGATATATGTCAACTTCGGCATCAGAATGCCCTTCTGATTTGAGGGAAACTCAAGATAGATGAGAGGCAGAAACCACGTCCCACTACAGAAGCTAAAGAGTAGGTATTCTCTTTCTCCCCTGGAAGCTAGAACCTGGGAAGGTGACATAAACCTGTCTAACTACAGCTGGAATTTTAAATCCTAAGATGTAATGCAAGGACATGAGGTCTGACAGAGATTACTCACAGCAGATAAGGAAGAGTCAAACATTCAAAAGCATGGCTGCAAAATGTCTGAAGGCAGTGAAGTCTAGCAACTTACTCATGACTGTCCAGCGACCAGTGTAAGAAGGGTACTGTTTGTACAGTGAGATCTACAGAAATCTTGGCTGTGCCTGCCTTCCCCTCAACCCGCCCAAGCCTAATTCTCTAATCTTATCAATTCTGAGCCCTACACAGTATTCATTATTCTTTTACTAAATTCCTGTTCTACTTAAGTTGGCCAGAGTTGATTTCTGTTCTGTGCCCTATGGGCCTACTACCAGGGAGTAGATTACCCAGCAATAATACCTCAGGTGATTAAAGGTGATTTGGGATTGGTTTCTGGCCTAGTAGAGGCCAGTGAGTATCACAATTTTCATGGGAGGGATTTTGCAAGTCCTTGCCATGGAGTGGTGAAATAACTAATTATCACTTGAGCTCACATGAAATGCTCTAGGAGACTGACAGAGTGCTGCCAAGAAAAAAACACATGACGGGAATGAACAATTCAAGACTATGAGCACCCGCTATTCTAAGGGTACAAAATGGAGAATATTACATAAAGAGAATGTTAATGTCAAATTCCTATAAAGGATCTTTGCTCTTTTACAACAGAGCTGAAGTAGCCATAAAAACAAATATACAAGATTTTATGCTCTAGGTTGCTGAATTATAGGTCATTTTGCATCCATATTGGAACTATGCTATGAAAGTTGAAGCACTGATGGGAGAGACACAGAGCATATATTGGAGTGGAAGTATATATAAGGAAGGACTCCGAGGACTTGGGAATATCCTGAATCCCTAAATCCTCACTGGGTCCAACAAGACTGTTCCTCTGTGGCTTGAAAAGGCAGTAAAATTCCCTTGCCTGAGGGAATTACCTTGTAAGTGTAAACTAATTCCCCATTTGCCTCCTCCCTCCACATACATACTCTACTGCACCACCATCAATCAATAACAGCATTGTCCGTGGGATCATTTACAAAACCATCAAAACATTTACAAGTCTGTAGTCATTTATATGGACAAACATATGGGAAATGAATATAGGGAATATAAAAAATAAGTTGTGTTAACCAAGGCGAAAAAAAGCAATTCTAGATCTGGCTGATTTTGTGTAGGTATATTACCAAAGGTTCTGAATTTTAAAAAACCTAGCGGCTAGCTTCAATGGTTTAGAATCATTTAGAGTGGTTCTAAGCTGGCTGACTGGAAATTGGACTCAGTGGTGGTGGTCTATGCTAAAACAAGTTGAAATGTCACAAATTCTTTGAGCTAATGTGGAAGGAGGAATTCAGAAACTTCAAGACACAGGGATGAAGGAAATTACTGTCACCCTGTATCACTTCACCCATTCTCCAGCCATGGACCCTACAAAGACCCAGAGATACTGTCTTCCCCAAGGCCTTGCAAAATACATTCATGAGCAGAGCACACACATCCTTGGAAAACATTTTATAGGCCAGGGATGCTGGTGGGAGACACTGAAATCTGGTTGCCCATTTCAATATTTCAATATCAGGAAGGAAGGAAGAGACCAGGCGGTAGCATCAAGCTACTACTAGGAACTGTGACTACTTACTACTAGTGAGTGAGAAAAGAGGCATAATTATAAAAAAGGCAACAAGGTCAGAGTGGTAATTAAAACAGCTTGACTGCATAAATCTTTGGTAGTAGGTAACTGATCACAGTCTACGTAGGATTGGAATAGGTTATCTCATTACAAGGAAAAAGAAATGTGTTTTCATTTGTATAAGAAATTTATTAGGGTAGGTAAGAAAAGAAATGTTTAATACATAACTTCAAAGAAAAGGTATATATCTAGATGTTAATCAAAGTAATCTCTGTGTCAGACTATAGTAAATGTTCTTTTCGCTGAACTGCTCCTACATGGGAAGAAGTCCCAAGATTAGGGGAAGCAAGATTATCACTTCTCACTGCAGAAGCCAAAAAGGAACAGATAAGCCCACTTCTTATCTCTGGGGAGACAGAGTGTGGGTACATGCCTTAAACCAGCCAATCAGCCAGTCAGATGCAAGGTCTGAACTGAGGGAATGAAGCAAAGGTCAGTAACAAATTATTTTCCGCGCTAATGGGGAAATCAAAAGTCTATGACACTGCTGCAGGTGTTCAGTGGTAAAGTCCAGCGCAGGGTGCCAAGAGAAATCTATAAAGAGGACTGTAAGAGGAAAGCTTGGCTATCCTTGCTTTCCTTCCTGTCTAAACTGGGTTCTCTAGACCATCTAGCAATTCTTTTAGTTTCTCAATATCCTTCCAATAAAGTCCTCCCCTTGATAAAGATGATTTCTATGACATGGATTCAAGATACTGATTACTACAGAGGCATAAAAGCACTTTAGGAAAATTATGCCATCAGGGACAGAAACAATTTACTGCCATATATATACTACTTCCTGTAGCAGACTGGAAGTTAAGTAACCTGTCATGACAGACTTATGCTTAAAACCAGAATATTTACTTCTTCTAATAATACATTAGATTGAATCAAATGAAACTATAGATATCAGACTATAGTTTTCTTAACCTAAAATGTTTTTTTACATGGTTTAACTTAATATTTCTGGGTTGTGCTAAAGGCATAGTTGTATTTCTTCCTAACTAGCTGTTCTTAGCTAATTTTAAAAGTTTACCTTCAAAATCCTTACTTAATTGTCTAACATTTTAAACATTTAAGCATTAAAATTCTACTGCTAATAGCACAAATCTCTTACACAGCCCTGGTTGAGCCTTACAGTATGGAAACTCTCTTAAAGTCTGTAAATAACAGAGAACTCTGAGGAAAAAAATGTTCAGTAGGAATGAATTAGGACTTTCTTGTAACTCAAATGGTAAAGAATCTGCCTGCAATGCAGGAGACCCGGGTTCGATCTCTGAGTCGAGATGATTCTCTGGAGAAGGGAATGGCAACCTACTCCAGATTTCTTGCCTGGAGAATCCCATGGACAGAGAAGCCTGGAAAGCTACAGTCCAGGCGGTCACAGAGAGTTGGACACGACTGAGCATGATGTGCCAGATGTCGGGAATGAATTAGAATCACTGCAATTTGTAAACAGAATGTGGTTTGACTCATGTTCAATCTTAACTTGCATCTTGTTGTCTGAAATGCCTCCTGTTGAATGCTATTCTTAAACTCTTTAAGAAAAGAATAACTTTTGGGGTAACTGATTCTAGTTTTCAATACCCAGAAACCTGTTTAGGGAGTCTTTTCCCCTTTATGTTTACCTATATAATATCTGCTACATTTTCTTTACATTTATAGAATATTAGTTTCTCACCAAACAATATGTATTAACCCTTCATATTCAGGCCTCAGCATTTCTCTTCCAACTCAACATCCTCATTTATTTAATATTTCCTATTTAAGGAGTCTATTTTCTAGTCCCTTTCTCATAATCACTAAACCTCATGTACATTTGCCAAGCCTTCCAAACTGCAGAACACAGTAAAGCTTAAAAGCAGATGCAATGTGAAAAAAAAGACCAGTTTTGGGGGTGGGTGAAAATGTGCTCCTGGAAGAAAGGAACAAAAAGGAATTGATGATATGGAAGATGGAGTGGGAACTACTGGAAGCAGTCAAATACTTAGCCAAACATTCTTAATACAAGTGCAAGGCTAGAAAAAATACACTATGGAGAATAACATAAAACAGGTTTGCTTTTTCTTCTAAGAGGGTCCAATAACAAGTCAGTAGATTTTGCTTTAAAGCAATAGTTCTTAAGTTGCCTCAATACTTGCTAAAGTGTTGCTAAGCTGATGAGGGGTTTTTACCTAAATGGCACTTCTTCCTGTGGGACATCCACATAGTAACGGATAAAAAATCTCTCGGAGTCTTCTCGCTCACCATCAGTAACAACACTGCCATTAAGTTTGGAGACGGATGGCAATCTATAAATAAAAAGCAAAAGATACAATAAAACGATTGGCTTGAGGCCCAGTCTTATTCTCTTGAAAGGATGCATTTGATGCAGCTCCGCCTGTGTACAACTACTTACATGAACTAACGTGATAGAAAATAAAGAGACCAAAAATGTCTCTAAAGTTGCATTTTTGGAAGTTAACACTGACCTTTTATAACCATACCTCACCTTTCAAAATAAGATTCTATACAGTACTGTCCAAACTTAAATATGATGCAACCCACACATGTAATTTAAATTCTCTAGTATCCACATTTTAAAAAGTAAAAAGTAAGCAAATGAGCTTAATTTTAATACTACATTATATTTAATCTAATATATTTAGGATATATTTTAACCTATAATAGACACTAAGTAACTAAGGTACTTCACGTTCTTTTTGTTCATATAAAGTGTTTGAAATCTAGTATGTGTTTTTTCATTTATAGTACATTTCAATTCAGACTAGCCATAATTTCAAGTGTTCCAAAGTCACACATGGCTTGATGGGGCCATACTGAACAGCACAGGTCTACACAGCAGTCAGTACAATTTGCTCACATAGTTCAGGAATTCATTTATTGTATTTACAAAAGAATTGTGTAAAGAAAACAAAGCACAAGGTATGCAAGACTTAACTCTTCTTAGAAGAAAAATATGCTGAAATTTATTTCCTCAGTAGGATATTAACGTGTACGTTAACAACTGGAAAGCAGTAAAGACCTGCTAGACATTAGCTGGTCAGAAAGATCAAAGCAGTTTACAGAATCACTCTTCTTTAGGGAATCTTCAAGATTACTGTTCCCCTATTAAACTACTATGTATATACATGAGAGAACAGAGCAAAGCTCCACAGCCCTTTACATCTTAGCCAAACCTTAATGCTGTTAAAGACACATACATACAAAAATAAACCCTCACGGGACATTTCAGGAGTCTGAGGGAGGCAGAGGCTGACAATGAAAGGCAGGACAGCTGGAGGAAGAAGGTAACAAGGTGGTGGTCAAGTTTAGGTCAATCTAAATGGAAGAAAAAACCACAGATACTGCTCTCTTGAGTTTTACACTAATGAAACAGCCCAATTTCCAGGGATTTACACTGTAAATGACTTCTATGTTAACAGAGAAAACAAGGAATTGATTCCCAAATATACTGACTTTTTCCTCATGACCCAAAACAAGATTTCAAATATTGTAAATATCAAAAAGTATAAAAATGGAATAGACTTGTGAGGAAATTTTTCAGTGGTCTTGGCAGATGAATTATATTTCACATTTTTCATATCATATTACGTTCCTTTTCTTCTAGAATTTGGAGGTGCAGAAGCTTTAAGCACAGTCTGTTCTAGAGATGGATAAACACACAGTGTACTTCCTCCCACCTTCCAATAGTGCATATTCCCTTAATGAAACAACAAAGCACCGAGGAAAGAAAGCAGAATAATCAGGACAACAGACCTGGCTATTACCAACTTCCTTCGCTCCTCAGTGGTGTATGGCTGCAGAAGAGGAATTCCTAACAACCTCACTTCTTCAAGTTTAGGGAATGAGTTTAGTTTGTCAATGTCTTCCCAGGACTGCAAACCTAATTTGAGAAATATATTGTTTAAGTAAATCCAGAAAAGCATACAAATGAGAAGATAAACGTCACCAAACATATTATTTCCATTAATAAGTTCTGAAATGCTAAAATGATCACAAAAGCTAGTTCTAGATCCTGAAATTTTTTTTTATTCAAGGAAAGAGTAGAATCAGATCAGATCAGATCAGTCACTCAGTCATGTCCGACTCTTTGCGACCCCATGAATCGCAGCACGCCAGGCCTCCTTGTCCATCACCAACTCCCGGAGTTCACTCAGACTCACGTCCATCGAGTCAGTGATGCCATCCAGCCATCTCATCCTCTGTCGTCCCCTTCTCCTCTTGCCCCCAATCCCTCCCAGCATCAGTCTTTTCCAATGAGTCAACTCTTCGCATGAGGTGGCCAAAGTACTGGAGTTTCAGCTTTAGCATCATTCCTTCCAAAGAAATCCCAGGGCTGATCTCCTTTGGAATGGACTGGTTGGATCTCCTTGCAGTCCAAGGGACTCTCAAGAGTCTTCTCCAACACCACAGTTCAAAAGCATCAATTCTTCAGCGCTCAGCCTTCTTCACAGTCCAACTCTCACATCCATACACAATCACAGGAAAAACCATAGCCTTGACTAGACGAACCTTTGTTGGCAAAGTAATGTCTCTGCTTTTGAATATGCTATCTAGGTTGGTCATAACTTTCCTTCCAAGGAGTAAGTGTCTTTTAATTTCATGGCTGCAGTCACCATCTGCAGTGATTTTGGAGCCCAGAAAAATAAAGTCTGACACTGTTTCCAATAAAACACCATAAAACTTCCCCGCAGCCTCTCCTTTCTCTGTGACCCCAGTGTTCAAGGGATCCCCTTTACTCTCCAACATTCACTCATCTACTGATTCTCTACCCAAAAGGCTGGTAAAGGGGACCACCAGTGGTTTAATAAGCAGTATGGATGTCATGATTACAAAATTTTAAAAGTAATGTGATCAACTCTTTCATCAAATACAGACTCACAGAATCTAAGAGTGGATACTGCTAGACTAAATTTTTACTTAACAAGTACTAAAATGGGCAAAGTCCACAGAACCAGAAACTAAACATTATCTTTCAACTATCTCCATCTTGGGGATAGGGAAAACACATTCAAAATTTAAAACAAACAAATTGAGACAGAAAAAACTTGAACCCCTTGGGCAGGAAAATAGGCAACAAATTAAGACTGGTCAGTCTTAAAAGGAAACTCTTTCTATGGCTGTGAACAAATGTAGCATCCAAGTCTTTACTTGGCACTGGCAGGAAAAATACTCCTGGTCAGTTTTACAACATATTAATTAAATCCATTGCAGAGAACAACGTAGTCCCTTTCTTCCCTTCCTATTTCTATCAGCCTTCAGCAAGGTAAAGGCAGAGCAGCAATAAACTGGTGCATAACCAACCCAGGTCACTGCTGTCCTCTTCAGAACAGCATTCTATCTAGGAGGAAGAATGGAGTTAGCTCAAGCAGTGTCAGTTGTGAAATAAACAGTTTCCTTATGCAAATCACTTGTTTTTTAAAAAATTTTAATTGGAGGACAATTGCTGTATAATCACTTGTTTTTAAGACTTAATTCCCACCCTTAAAATCTCCATGGTGAAATAAACTGTGTGGTTTTCAGTTACAGGTCGGAATTATTTTTCCTTATATAGTTGGTTTCTTAAAAAAAAAAAAAAAGGCAGAAAGACAATGCCAAGAGAATGGGAAGAAAATCCACAGACTGGGAGAATATATTTGCTAAAGGCACATGGATAAAGGATTGTTATGCAAAATATACAAAGAACTCCTAAAACTCAACAATAGGAAAAGTAACAATCTGATGAAAAAATGGGCAGAAAACCTGAACAGACATCTCAGCAAAGAAATACAGACAGCAAGTAAGCATACGAGAAGATGTTCTATACCATATGCCATCAGGAAAATGCAAATTAAAACAATGAGATACCACTATACACCTGTTAGAATGGCCAGAAGCCAAAACACTCACAGAATCAAATGCTGACAAAGGATGTGGAGCAACAGGAACTCTCATTCATTACTGGTGCAATGCAAATGGTATAGCCACTTTAGAAGAGAGTTTCGTAACTTCTTACAAAACTACACATACTCTTACTATATGATCTAGCGACTGTGCTGTTATTCACCCAAATGAATTGAAAACATGTCCACACAAAAACCTACACATGGAGGTTTGCAACTTTATTAATTAAGCCAAAATGTGGAAGAAACCAAGATATTCTTCAGTTTGTGAGCAGATAAATAAACTGTGGTACATTCAGCTAATGGAGTGTTATTTACCACTAAAAATGAAATGAGCTATCATGAAAAGACATGAGGGAATTTAAACTAAGAGAAAGAAGTGAATTACTCAGTTAAAGAAGCCAATCTGAAAAGGCTACACACTGTATGATTCCAACTATGTGACATTCTGGAAGAGGCCAAAGTATGGAGACAGCAAAAACATCAGTGGTTGCCAGGGATTAGGGAGGCAGAAGCGATGAACAGGCAGAGAACAGAGGCTAGTTAGGGCAGTAAACTAAGGTGTACAATACTACAATGGTAGATGTGTGTTACTATACATTTGTCCAAACCCACACAATGAACACCACCAAGAGTGCAAGCTCTGAACTTTGGATGATGTCAATGTAGGTAAACTGAATGTATCACTTTGGTGCTGGGAGGTTGATAGAAGGGGAGGTTTTGCATGAGTAGGGGCAGGGAGTATATGGGAACTCTATGTACTCTCTGCTCAATTTTGCTGTGAATATTAAGACTCCAAATAATAAAATTTACTCATTTTTAAAATTAGGCTAAAATATTCATTCCTGTTATATATGCAGAATCAAATGGCAACAAACTGATAATCAATTATATGTAAATACTAGAAAAGATAAGTGGGAATTTGAAAGGACTGGGATTCCTTAACCTAAATCCAGACAAAACCATCTTGTTTGTAACTTTTTGTACTCTTTTACCCTTCTTTTTCGGAGAAGGCGATGGCACCCCACTCCAGTACTCTTGCCTGGAAAATCCTACGGACGTAAGAGCCTGGTAGGCAGCAGTCCATGGGGTCGCAAAGAGTCGGACACGACTGAGCGACTTCACTTTCACTTTTCACTTTCATGCTTTGGAGAAGGAAATGGCAACCCACTCCAGTGTTCTTGCCTGGAGAATCCCAGGGACGGGGGAGGCTGGTGGGCTGCCATCTATGGGGTCCCACAGAGTTGGACACGACTGAAGTGACTTAGCAGCAGCAGCACCCTTCTTTTTACTACCCAATTCATCAATTTCACTTCTTTCATAGCATGGCCCCTTTAATATATAAAATATTAATAACTAATATAACACTATGCCAAGTGAGTATTTGATAAATATTGATATTTACCACAGCATTTATAAAAATGAATGCCTTAAATTTAACTAATCAATAGGCATCTACATGTCACTCTGTAAAAGCATCCTGTAAGAAGGCAGAGCTATGATGGAAAGAAATACACTTTCACTGTTTTTCACGCATAAGTGCAGATCAATTTGCATGTAGAATAAGAACAAGCATGTCCCTCACCTGACTTGTGGAGGCTGATGGATCGCAGATTAGGAAACAACCTGGCCAATGAATCATCAGGCTCCTCGATAGCGTTCAAATGGTTGTTGGCCAGGACAAGGGTATCCAGTGAGGGAAACATAACTCCTAACTTGCGTATTTCAGTCCAGTCTTGGAGGTTATTGTCTGTTATATGTAGTAGCTTAAGAGAATGACAGCAAATAGAAGGACAAGACACTGTTTCATAGTCATTAAGGCACAGGAAGAGTTCTTCCAAACTGCAGAGAAAAAAGGAAATATTTCATTGTTTAAAGCAGTCAAGTTTCTACTTTGCACCTACTTTTAGTCACTCAGTAAATAAGCATCTACTACGTATGAGACTCTGCTACGTATAGTAGCACAAATATAAAGATGTCTTTCTGAAGTTTAAAATACAGCTGGGAAGACAACTACAGTACATAAAAGAGCAGAGAATGACACAAGCCAGCACTAAAGTAATTGTATTAAATAAATAAGTGCTCAACGGAGCAGCGCTGTAAGTGCAATGCCACTTCATCTAGGAATGGAATTGAAATTGTAGTTGGAACAGCCAGGAAAGGAAGCATGGCCTTGAAGAAGGGGCAGAGGTGGGTAAACTGAGAGGAGATAAAAGAAAATTCTAGAAACAACATGAACAGTGTTTAGAAATAGAAATAATAGTTATCATTTATTGAATTCCTACGCTGTGTCAGGTCCTGTGCAGGTGCTTTATATACCATACTTCCACTTCTGAAATTTTAATTATGCCCACTTTATAGACAAGAGATTAATAAGCTTATCAAAGGTCATATGGTTAGGAAGTGGAACTGTGATTTAAAGCTCATTCCATGCTATGCTAAATGTTGCATGCAGTGAGAAAACCAATCTCATTAGAGGGAGAGTGAGAAACTAAGATGGAATAAGTGAGTTGAGACCAGACTCTGAAAGGCTTTAATAATTTCCGTATTTAGACAATCAAGGACACTACACCTTCATATATTTCTTTAAACTATTTCCTTTGAATATTTATGTGCATATACAAAGATAGATATAAACAAAACATAACAAAACATTTCTAAACTGACACACAGAAGTATAATTTCCTGCTTAAATTATTGAAAAGAATATGAGGTCCATTCTCCCATCATGCCAGCTAGGCACTTACTTAATCATCTGAGCGTTAATATATTTTAGAGACACTATGATTCTTTCCTCCTAAAGACAAGGGCTAAGGCAAAATTCTGGAATCAGGTAATCAGAAGATTAAAATGGAGAAAGGCTGGGTTGATCTTGAAATGATAAGTGCTTCTCAGGGATATTTTCTAGCCAAAGGATGACATATCCTATGTCTTGGTGCTACTCAACACTGTACAAGTATTCCAGTGAAAATACTACTAGATTACCCTCACACCCTCATTTAATTACTTCATTTTTCTAACCTCATTCTCCATTCAATCTGCAGTTCTAGTATTTCTGAGGTGGGAGGCCAGCAGTAATTCTAGGTACTAACACAGACGGCAACATAGTTCCCTCTCCATCATGCCGTTTGGGCTTACTCTGGTAACTCCTGCAGTATCGTGTGGACTGTCTCCCAAGAAGCTTTGCTGTTGTTGAGGACAAGTTTTCGAACCCCAGAGAAGGACCCAGCACATGTTCTTTCTAAAACTGATAAATTCAGAGGGTTGGAACTCAGGTTTAGAAACTCCAACTGGGGAACATTTGACACAATTTTACTGACCTATGGAGAAAAAAAAAGAAAAGCATATTAGGCAGTAATCATAGATTTTAAACAGCAATCATAGTCAAGAAAACCTAAGTGAGTGGGTCTCCAGGCAAAATGCCACTTATACTATGAAGTCCTATTTAGAGATGGTATGCACAGAGAGGCACAGATAATTTCAACAAGTCATGGCAAATGATTTAATTCCTTTCTATAGCATCACTGAAAATTAATGGTATAAAAGAAAAATTTTCTATGTTGCCTTTGGCAAAGTTTTTGATTCTGCTCTGTATAATATTCTCTTTGATATCGCTATATGATATTTTGGAGAAAAGATCATTTGGATGACATTTTCTAAAGAGCTGAGATTGGGTCATGTACAAGTAATTCTCTTTGAATATCTCTTCCTTCCATCCTCAGTACAATATTAAGGCTAATTAAAGGTTTATTGAAGACCACATGGTAACAATTCAGGTATTCAAAATTAATTACATAATCATTTAGAAAACACTTTCAGCTTGGTCCAAAGATGCACCAAGCTTTAAAATATATTTACTTAAAAATAAAAAGCATCTGTGACTATATTACAAAAGGGAAAACATGATCATCAACAAAAGAGAAAACATGATCAAAACATGATCATGATCATCAAACATGATTTAGCGAGCAACTTGGTACACAAGAAAGAAAAAAAAAAAAGGAAATGAGCTTCATTGATTACTGACCTAAACTATTCAATATGCACTGTACTAGGTTTTTTAGGGCTTCCTGGGTAGCTCAGGTGGTAGAGAATCCACTGCAATGCAGGAGACCCTGGGTTCGATTCCTGGGTTGGGAAGTTCCCCTGGAGAAGGGCTGGCTACCCACTCCAGTATTCTTGCCTGGAGAACCCCCATGGACAGAGGAGCCTGGCAGGCTACAGTCCATGGGGTTGCAAAGAGTCGGACACGACTGAGTGACTAAGCACAGCACACTAGGCTTTGGTTTAAAATGCAAGAGATTCATACCAGTTGGCATGTATTCTCCTGTTTGATCTCTTTTGTGATCAAATGGTACCAAGCATTTCGGTGATATATGCCTAAGATTTGGAGTTTAGTGAGTGGCCACAATGCAGCTGAATAGTCCACACATGGACCGATCCTTTACTGCATTCTACCACCTGGATACCAATGATACAAAGGCCTTTCACACAGAAGATGATGACTAGCTAAGCTTTAAGGACAAAAAAAAAAGATGAAAAGGAATTGGCTCCAACTATAGCATGAAGGATAAGTTCTAATTTTAGTACTGCTGCTGCTACTGCTGCTAAGTCGCTGCAGTCGTGTCCGACTCTGTGAGACCCCATAGACAGCAGCCCACCAGGCTCCCCCGTCCCTGGGATTCTCCAGGCAAGAACACTGGAGTGGGTTGCCATTTCCTTCTCCAATGCAGGAAAGTGGGAAGTGAAAGTGAAGTCGCTCAGTCGTGTCTGACTCTTAGCGACCCCATGGACTGCAGCCTACCAGGCTCCTGCATCCATGGGATTTTCCAGGCAACAGTACTGGAGTGGGGTGCCATTGCCTTCTCCCAATTTTAGTACAACCCCAGTTAAATAAACAAAGCATACACCCTTTGCTAACCACCACCCTTCATATTTTATTTTTATAATAAAGAAGAAAACTTCCCCAAGATGGATACTCTCAAGTGTTTTTGAAACAATTTCTGAAAGAATTTCCAAGGCTAGCATATACCTGATGTGATCCTCTTCATGGTTTGCATCTGCACTACTATCTAATGAGAATAAAGATTTAAAGTAATGACTCATCATACATCACCCACTGGCTATCTATTTTACATATGGTAATGTATACTTTTCAATGCTATTCTCTCAAATCATCCCACTCTTTCCTTCTCCCACCATGTCCAAAAGTCTGTTCTTTATGTCTGTGTCTCCTTTGTTCTGTGAAAACCAGGAGGGATGGGGTGGATGTGGGAGGAGGGCTCAGAAGGGAGGGGACACATGTATGCCTATGGCCAATTCATGTTGTTATATGGCAAAGGCCATTACAGTACTGTAAAGTAATTATCCTCCAAATAATTAATTAATTAAAAAAATAATGACTCAGCCCCAGAATATCCTAAAAAATGGACTACAACCGAATAATCCAAATATTATTTGGAAAATAATACATGTTAGAAATAAATATCTTCTTTAAAAGATTAAAATTTAAAAGGATTTTGGGTCACCTTAGATTAACAATATTCTGGAAAATATTATACTCATTACACAGGTAGGTTTATTCATGGCAGAAAAATGTCTTAATAGTAAAGGCTGATATTCAATGAGTATCTCAGGCTTCTCTTTTTTAAATTCTAAAACTAGAAAACAAGACCCATCGATCTGAAATGAGTTCAGGATACTCATATGCAGAACATGGAGATGAACTCAGACCACCTCTTTGGTCTCTACAGCTCTATGACTTAACAGGGGACCCTCTACTTTTGAAAAGGAAGAAACTAAGGTTTTAAGAGAAATGGGAAAGGGCTGTAAGATAACAATCTGTAATTTATACCTAAGCTATTCTCTACTTCACCCGAGTGGGGGCTTCCTCCCTCCTCTAAACTGCTTAGTTCAATTTCCTTTATAAAATGGTTTTGATAAGGAGAGGAGGATAAAAGAGATACTTTGGGAAAGGTCAGACAAAAATCTACTTAGCCAAATATTCAAATCAAAAGCTAAAAAATGCATCTCTTTTTTTTATACATACAGATGCCCAGTTTTAGAAGGGCTGGAGACAAATCTTTGCCTCTCCCCCAAGTATTACACTTCTCACTTCTATTTATATTAGCCTCTGAATAGATAGCAGCCAGTTGTTTAAAGTATAAAAGAAGCTACTTATAACATTAATGACCATTCAAAAACACTGAAAGGACAAACTAGATTATTCTGTTCCATACTGCTATATCAAATACTGGCTGAAATAAACTTAGTTAATGGCCAGGGACAGATGATCTTTCTGGTAATCAAATACATGTGTTGCAATGGGTTGGAATGTAATATTTTAAAACTGTGACCTATGAGGCCTTCTGTAGCTTGGCAGAGAGTTTAATCAATTCTAAAAAAGGTCAATATTCTTCCACTGTCAGTATTTCTCCCCTATCTCTGTGTTCTGATATATATTCTAGAAGACTGGGATGAGCTACAGTTAAGGGGAAGGACAAAATATAAAGGAAAGATGAAAACAAAAATAAATTGGAAAATGGAAACTTTAAGGGTAGCAGCAAACATTCATTTGAAAACTGCCTGAAATCAGACTATAGGGCACTTATAGGAATATATAAACTGAGCACCAATACAGTGCAAATAAACGTGTGGCTGTGAGTGTCGTCTCAGCTGTCAGTCCTGTCAACTCTTTGAGGCTCCATGGACTGTAGCCCACTAGGCTCCTCTCTCTGTGGAATTTTCCAGGCAAGAATACTGGAGTGGAGTGCGCTTTCCCACTCCAGGGATCTTCCCAACTCAGGGATCGAACCCACGTCTCCTGCATCTCCTGCACTGGCAGGTGGATTCTTTATCACCAGCGCCGCCTGGAAAGCCCAAACATGTGACCCTCTGGCTCTATCAGTCAATGTGGGTTGGAAAAATGTTCAGTGTAGATCTTTGTCTAAGCAGAGAAAAGGCTGAATTACCTAGTATAAATTTTGTGTTCTGATCCATGTTGACACAAATCATCCTTCTGAGGTAGCAGTTATATCTCTATTAAACTGTTCCCATCAGTTAGCAAAAGCGTATGTATGTGGTCAAAGCACAAAGTACAACACCTCTGTGAAATTTTTACTGCCAAAGGAATAAATTTAGGGGAATCAGCTTGTGAACATAGGAGCTAAAATGATTCAGGGTAAGAGTTGGTCTGACTTGTCATCCACGCAGGTCAAAAGTCTCACCAGAGTTCAGCAGGAGGACTGCTGTGGGAATCCTGGAGAAGGAGGATTAACAAGGTAGTTCTTTTTGCATGTGTACAATGTGGACAGAGCATGCATGTCAATTAAGCATCTCAAAGGACCCAGAAGGCACACACTGTAACTTGTTGAACAGTGAACTGGAAGAGTTGTTTGTATAAGTGAACCAATCAATAAATACATGGATAAGTAGAGACTGTTTCTTGGAAACAGCCAGGTAAATCTGTATATATTAACACATGATTTAGAAATCAAGTGGCATACATCTCAAAGAATTTTGGCAAACATCTTAATGAAAGTAGGAAATATAATGGGGAGCACAGATAACAGATTAAATAAGACTATGAAAGCAATGAATATAAGAAAAGCTAAAGAAAAGTAAGTTATAGATTTTTCTTTAACAAGAAAGCGGTCTTAGGATTTGTATCACATTTAATATCTACCAGGTGTCTTGACAATTAATTTTATCAGTAGCCTTGTCTTACAGATGATAAAGGAATAAGTGAATTTCTTAAGATTACAGGAAAAGTTAGAGCAACTGGGCAGGACCAAACCTCAAGATACAATCATTTATTCTTTAATGAACTCAGCAAACATATGAATGCCTAGAATGCTGCTGTTTGCTGTTTAGTCACTAAGTCATGTGCTATACTTTGTGACCCCATGAACTGTAGCCTGCCAGGCTCGTCTTGTCCATGGGATTTACCAGGCAAGAATACTGGAGTGTGTTGCTATTTTCTTTTCCAGCCTAGACTGCTACTGCTGATGATAAAAAAGAAAGCCCTGAAAAAGCTCGTGGTCCAGCACAAAACTGCCAAGTAAGCCAGGGACCGCACTACATGGTGATCAATTCTGTCACAGCGGCGTGATATAGGTGTTGCTGCTGCTGCTGCTAAGTCGCTTCAGTCGTGTCCAACTCTGTGCAACCCCATAGACGGCAGCTCACCAGGCTCCCCCATCCCTGGGATTCTCCAGGCAAGAACACTGGAGTGGGTTGCCATTTCCTTCTCCAATGCAGGAAAGTGAAAAGTGAAAGTGAAGTCGCTCAGTCGTGTCCGACTCTGAGCGAGCCCATGGACTGCAGCCTACCAGGCTCCTCCGTCCATGGGATTTTCCAGGCAAGAGTACTGGAGTGGGGTGCCATTGTCTTCTCCAGATATAGGTGTTAGGATGATCTAATTCTGCCTGATTGAGAGTCAGGGGAAATTTCAGAGAGGAACAACTTGGGCCAAATCTTGAAAGATACACAGAAAGCAGCTGGGTAGACAGAGGAGAAAGAGAACAGTAGATTCAGAATGAATAAAAGCAGGGAAGTTTCCCTTGTCAGGATTTATCATGAACTGCAGAAAAGCACGTGGCTAAAGATGGAGAAAAGACTCTGGAAATAGCAAAGGGTCACATGATGGAGGGTCACACTTAGAGAGTTCAAACCATTGTTTGTAGGCAGTGAAAATCAGTGAAGGGACTTGAAGCTTCATAATCACGTTTCATTATTTAAAGGAGTCTGGTACCACTGCAGAAAGTAGCTTAGAGGAAGCAGAGTAAAATCTGAGGCAGAAAACCCATTAAGACACTTTTCCAGTAGTCCAAATAAGAAATAAGAACCTAAATTAAGGTAAAAAATCAAGCAGGAAGAACTACTTTTCTCTTAAAGATACCTTCTATCAGGTCATGTTATAATCAGGTAGTAATGTTATATATAATAACAAGAAAGAATGTCATAATACTATTATTTGTGCAACTCAGAATTACTCTGAGGTCAAAGGCATCAGTTACGTCAAATCACCAATAAGACTTAATAAAATAAGGAAAAGTTCTAAAATATTTGGAATAAATTTCAGTGTCAAGAAAAAACATTTTTATAACCTTAGTTTTGAGCTCCAGCAATTTTTATGTCAATTTATGGTAATAAATATTGAAGTAGTAGCAGAGAATGAACACAGGATATGTAAACTAGTGAAACAGGAGATAATTTAATGCACTGTTAGCAGTCTAAACCTCTGTGGTCTTATTAACCTCTTGATGCCTAGAATAAAGTTTCTCAGTGTTTTTCACATTAATGAAAAACAAGTAAGCAATAACAAAGTTAACTGAAAAATCACTATAGAAACAGTTGAAGCAATCAGTTATTTCTCTTGAGACATACAGAGAAGAAGCCCAAGTGAGAAGCAGAGTTCACAGCATACATAGCAACACAGAATCATACAGTGAGTCATTGCTGCCCTTCACCAAAACTCAGCAATATAGAAGCTTTACCTCATGCCAGTCTTCAAGTTTATTGTCAGAAAGATCTAGTTCTGACACGTGAGCACAGAAGGCAGCAATTTCTTTTTCATCTCCTGCACAGGTTATTCCACAGCTGTTCAACACCAATACACTTGGGAGGTTGAGGCGATCTGAATCACAAGGGAAATGAAACATGTTCTACGTCAGCCTAATTCTTGTCTACATACACTGAACCGTCAGGAATCAAAATCAAATTATGTGAAATTACACAAGGCCCTGAGAATACAGGATGTGATGGAATCCAAGGGTACTGAATTTCAAGGGGGAGATAGCCAAATATGACCCAGGAGAAGATTAGAAGTACTAGACTGAAAAGTCCTGGAGGCTTTACCTCCTGCAGGACTGTTTGCTCAGCTACCAACAACAGCACCATCATCGACACTGTCACCCTATCATCTGACATGAGATCCCTGTGGTTCACGTCAGGGCTGCCACTGTCTTCTCATGGCCTCAATTCTTTCTTTTTAAAATTTAGTTCAAAAGTATCATTCTGGTTAGCTCTTTTCTCAGACAGTCTGATTTGTATTTTCACCTCTTGTTGCCTTTGAAAATTATCTCAGACCATTAGATAGTGTATCGGCTAAATCAAGTCTGTTCTTCAAGTTCATATCAACTCAAGGAATCTTCCTCACTTACATGAATCCATTTAAAAATCGACATCTTTCTCCCATACCTGTCCATCAGTCAACCCCCTTTCATGTCCACATAGAATTTGTCCCTTAGAAAAATGAGACTTTCAAAAATATATAATTATGAGAGAATATGTTTCAGAGTCTTAAACCATTCAATGAATTCAGTCAAACTACTGCTTGTTCAAAAATAAGCCAATAAAATCACTCTTCCTATCTCTAATAAAAAGGATCAATATGATAATTCAGCCACTTTTTTCCTATTTGATATAAACCAAAGACTCACAAAAGTATATTTTATGACTGGAGGCCTCAAATAATATGATTTTTCAACTTAGTGCTTTTCACAAAATCAATTTTCTCAGGATGGAAGTGGATCCTAAAAAAATGATCAAGTAAGAAATCCACTTCTTTCTGCTGTTCCAGTTTATATGGAGTGGTAAGATAGTGGTATTGAGAAATAACAAACATTTAGTAACCTTCGGACATAGGAACTTTAAAACACTGTTTAATATTAACCTCCCATAATGACAAAGAACTATTTCCAAGAACAATTAATTACGACATTAAGTTAAAATGCAAACCAAAAACACACATTGTATGTTTCCAGTTGTAGATGATTGCTCACATAAGCCCCCTCCTAGAATGTCTTTATCCCCTCTCTAACCAAATTTTACTTTCTTGAAGGATGAGTTCAAATCTCACAATTTTGAACTCTTTCCTGTTCATATTAACTCACTCCCTAAATTTCTTTCCCAATCAGTGTGCCATTCATTTGATTCAATATAAACTACCTTGTGTTATTATATATTTTTATAAATGTGAGTATCTTGTAATCCAATAGGCTATGAGGTCATTGAGGACACAGGCCAGGCTTGTACTATCTTCTACCTTCCAAGTTCTTTGAAATACTCTCATTCAAATATTGCTCTTGCCCTGTGAGTGCAACTAAAATGCCTTTTGGCCAATCTATAGGAAGATAAATCCTTTCAGGTTTTCCAAGAAACTAAAATCATAGAAAGGGAGAAAGGCTATTCAATTCATAATTCAAAATAAAGGGAATCATTTGCAAATAAGGCAATAGTCTGGTTTAATGTCCTAAGTAAGTTCCAGTAAATAAATGTTTTATGTCCCATCTTTCTTACCTTTCATAGGAGAGCCCTGAGGTGTGGCTGGGACATGGACTCCCATCCCAGGACCACGGCGATAAGGAAAGTTTTCAGGACTGTATTTTTCACATAATACTTGCATAAAACTCCTCCCGCTAGGTTGATCCATCTTCCTTTCCTAAAATTCTATAAGAAACCAGAAATCATCAAAATTTGTCTATTTAGTCACACAGGAAATATTTATTGAGAATCAATTATTTACAAGGTACTAAGCAAGGCATTGCCAACACAGAAGAGATGGTCACTGACCCCAGGAACTTATACTGTGGTGAGATCTCATGATTTAGTGAAGCTACATAGGCAGACAAATGGCAGCAATATAGTTCAGCATATGGTAACTGCAATACAGATGAAAAGAGCTACAAGATTTAGAAGAGAAGGCCATCAGCCAAGTGTAACAGGAAGACTCTGGCTGGTGCACGGGTTCATGCGATAGGAGGAAAGGGGGCCAATAGGAAGGCGCAGATTACACATCAGACTGAAGAATGGGATGAATACTTTGACCCTGAATTGACATTTGTTACTTAAAGTCCTCTCTTCTTCCACAGCTACTTCTACTGAGGAATGAGTATATAGGTTCTAGTTGATGGGATAAAAATAAAGAATTCTATGGAGGCTTCTGGGAATAATCCTTAAAAGATAGCCAGTGTGCCCTTTGTCCTCCTTCCCCGTCTCCTCAGTTCTATTGCCTAGAAACAGATCCTTGCTCTATGAGACCAAGAGACACATCCTAAGGAAGGTGAAACAAACAGCTGAAGGGGATTTAAGTCCCTGAGGATGTCATGGAACTGAGGTGCCATAATGCTGCTCAGTGCATATCTCTGGAAATTTCAGTAAAAGAGGAATAACCTTGTTTTATTTGAGCCACTGTCCTCAATTTTTCAGTCACTTAAAAATGAGCCCAATCCTAACTAAGTCAGAGTATCATTAGCACTAATGTATTAGTATTAGTATTGTCAAGGTTAAGTCTAACCTCAGCTAAGGGTACAAACATACTGTAATCCCAGCATACTCCCAGTACTCATGCATAGGTTAAAAAAGGTAACATCAAACAGTGTGGGCCTGCTTACCATTATCTTGAGGAACTGGCTTTTGATCTGCATTAAACATAAATCAAAATATAGGCCACCAATTGTCTTCTGTAGTTCTGCCTATTAGAAACTAAGCTTTTTACTGAAATAATCAGAAAAAAAAGGAAGAAGGATAAAGAGTACTCAAAGAAGAGTACTCTTCTTTGAATACTTAAACAGAGCAGAGAGAATGCACAATGGTATAAAAGAGTAACCAGAAGAAATCTAACAACAGAGAGCATCAGGATCACCTAAATAGGAATCTCAGACAGAGGAGATCCTGTTTGGGAGAAGAGTTAGATGCTGCGAAGTACAGGGGTGTCACAATGAGAGCCCAGTGATGCAGTGTAGTACAAACAGATTCAACATCTACTTAGAAAGCAAGCTTTTCAGGAGTTTTAGGGGCTGAGGGGAAGATGGAGTCAAGGCTGGCTCCCAGGTTTCTAGTCCAGGTGACTAGGTCACTGGTGATAACCCTAAGTAAAAAGAGAATGCAGAAAGATCTAGTTTTAAGCAGGAAAATGATGAATTCTATTTTACACATGTTCAATCTGAGGCATCTGATTCAGGGAAACAGACTGAAGTTGGGTGAGAAAGGTGAGCCTGAGGTGAGGCTTTGGACCTCATCAGGAAATATCATGAATAAGGACAGTCAGGTGACAGAACTCTCCAGGACATTGATATTTAAGATCCAGGTAGAGGAAGCAACATCATGAAGGAAAACAAAAAGGGACAGAGAGTGGAGTGCATAGCTAACACTTTGAGAAGTTCTGATGAGGTGAGGAAGAAAATGAGCTGATAAGGAAGGCAGGAATAGGACAGAGTAGGGGTCAGGGGAGCAAGTGCCCAAGATTTTTCCTCTTAAAATAGGAGAGACCTGACACAGTTTAGATTATGCAGATGCAGCAAGTAGAGCTGGAGAGTATGAAAATGACTACTGGTACCTGGTCCTAGGAAAAACTAGCAGGAATGAGCCTTCTAGAAGGCTGTTTGGTACTAGTCAGATAGCACTGCAAACTGGTTACCATCGGCAGTGATACATTTACTTCACTATGCTGCACTGGGTTTGCTTTTGCTTTCAGTCTAATTATACTCATGTTAGGTATTTTCCTCATGTGACTGTCCTGGCTCCACCATGGCATTATAAAGGTGAGCAATGCTATGCAACTCTGCTTCTTCAGTATTGATTCACAGCATCTGGCACAGTACTCTACACACAGTCATGGTTCAATAAGTGTCGCTGAGTACTATTAATAAAATAACTAGCTTTCGGTATGCCAAGTAGAAAGAGCAGAGGATTCAGGATCAGGAGTAGATATAAGTCCCACCCAGTTCTATCACTTAATACTTTTGTGCCACTGAGCAAGACATTGTGTTTCTCTGGGGCTTAAATGTCCTTTCTGTAAAAGACAATATTAATATCTATACTACTTGGAGTTCAGGGTTACCATAGAGCTCTGAAATGTACAAATGTGTTATTTAGATTATAGGGCTCTTGTAAATCTCTAAAATTCAGAACTGTTACTAACTATAAAAGGAATCTGTAATGTGGTAAAAGGCACATAAACATAGAAAACTTCGACTCTGGCAATTGCTAGCTGGGTAAAACATAAACTAGTTATCTAACCTCTTTCCACTTCAAGTTTTCCCACTATGGATGAGCTAAAAATTTCCTCTTGTATTTGCAGTAGGAATGTAAAAATGACATGAATATAAAAGTGGTCTTTAAACCTGGCCCATTTACGTCTTCTGTACTTTATGACATCAACTCACAAACACCTAGAGCACAGAGTAGACACTCATTGACCACATGTCCAAAAGTTTTATCTGTACGATCTATCAAAGTTTAGACAGTGGAAATGCATTTCATAACAAGTATACTACAAGTAAACTTGAAAATATAGGGCTGCCCTCTGTCACGGTTGTCATTTGGGAGCTTAAGAACAGGGTCTGTTTTAGTACAAGAGAGCTTGTTCCTTCTGCGCACATGGAGTGGTAAGTACATGCTGCTGTCCTCTGTCCCAGCACTGTGCCAAAACCGAACTCTGCATTTTCATCAACGACTCCAGAAACCTCCAGGTAGAAAGGTTCTTTCTCAACGTAAACTCATCACCGACAGCAGACAGCACAGAGCAGGTGCTATGCCACTAGTGACAGGCCCCACGGTTCTGATCAAAGGCCGCCTCAAGCCGAACGCCAAGAGAATTTTCAGAAACGTTTAACAGAAAGTCAAAGAGGTTGCACTGCTATCTTCCATACATACAACTGGCAGTTCAGAAGAATGAAAACTGTGTGGGCGGGGGCTCACCTGTCAGTGTCAAAATAACAGTCACCAAGATTAAACAGCATCTTTTAACTGGAAGCTTCACATTCACTTAATCCTAAACCTCTTCATTCAAGGACAATAATCTTAATCACAATTTAAATATAGACAAGCTGAGTGTGGAATTAAAGAGACCTTGGCTAAAACTGGAGTCTGGACAGGGCTATAGGCTGGGCTTTCATCCCTGCCATGTGACATTAATTACTTCAAACAGGAAGAGACGCAGGCCTTCATCTATGACAGGAAGATGTTGCCTACTTTACTAGCCAGCAGGAAGAAAAAAATGCTCCACCCAGTGACAACCCAGCCAGAGACTGAAAACAGCCCAACCAACCGCCATACTTTGGACTCCCAGCTTCCTCAATGGACTCTTTGGTTATGTAACGCCACCCTCTTCAGCTCCCCTCATTTTCCCTATAAAAGCAAGTTCCCCTTCCTTGGATCTGCCTATGGTCTGCCATAGTTTGCACATCTCACATTGTAAATCCTCTGGCTATTCCCGAATAAACTGGCTTTTGGTGGCTAAGTAACTGACTATTATACTACTAAAACTGATATGAGGATGGTAACATTAGAAACTTATACAAGTTAAAGTAAATGCTGGTAAGCAAGCAATTGTGGGAACTTAAAAGTTATTCCTCATGGCCCCATGCTTTAAGTTTTTCTAAGTAGTCTGCTTTTTTTTTTTTTTCCTCTAAAGACTAAAAAGCAATGTTAGGCAACTTCACTGGTTATTTTCCAGGATACTCTACTGGAACAGCTTTCCATGAATGCAGATACTGTACGCATTAATACACAGATTTTGAATTAGAACACTAAGACTGCAAAATGGATCAGTAACATAAATCTACTCAAAATCTGTTGGAGCACTTGGAAGGAAGAACAGTAGGTGGGAATCGGAAAACTGAAAACCAAATAGACTGAAAAATGAGTAAGTATAGGATGGAAAAAGACCTTTAATTGGAGCCTTTTAAAGGGTTTTTTTGGAGGTGGAACAATAATCTATTACTATGGAAAGAACTGGTGTCAAGTTACATCTGATTACCTTCCACAGTTGCAGAGTTCTAATAAACTTATAAAAGTGTTCTGAATTGGTGCTTCAAGCCAGGGAACCAGGAATCTGGGGGTGATGTTGCTTGGTTCTCTTACTGAGTCATGGAGTGTGCCTGTGAACATCTTAACCCCTTTGTGCCTCAAATTCTGACTATGCTATATGCTCTTTTTATAAGCCCCTGGTGAAAGTGCAAGGATAAGGAGCTCAGGACACTTTTGCCAAATAGATTAATATCAGAATAGGACACCCATTTACCTAAGTAACCTCAATTGCTATCAATTTGACTCAACATCAGGTCACAATTAGTATGAAACTCAACACAACTGGAAACAGAGAACAGGCCATATCTGACCACTAAGAGAGGAAGATATGGCCTTATGCTGGTATGCAAGACCAATATTTACTTCACCAAAAAATTTTATGGCAGAATTCTATATTTTATATAAACACTATTAATACCAGCCTCACTCACAACTTCCAAAACTATCCCAGAGTCCCAAAACATTTAAAATCTTATTAAAAAATAGGTTTATCTGTCTATATATATATGTATAGACTATCTCCAGAAGGTAGAATATCCAGAAGGATATAAAACAAAAGTAGCAAAATTCATGCCTGTGGTTGACTCCAAAGAGAGGAAATGAGGAACAAAGTGAGGAGAGTGGTTTTTTACTGTGTACCTGTCTGAACCACCTGAACTCACCAGATGCATATATCACCCTTTCTTTTCCCATATATTATCTTTTCAAAATACAAAACATTTTTAAGTGATAATATCTGGGACTGACCTGATCTGTCAAAGTGTTTTTTAAGTCATTATTGTCAACAGTTTGTGGGAAAAAAATGCCAAACTCGACTATGTGGAATATATAATTTTAAAAGAAATAATAAGTTTTAAAGGAATTGGGAATTGAGGAAGAAAAGAAAAAAACTGGTGGCTAAATGGAAATATTTTTGTAAAGGGGCATTGATAAAGAAAAAGAAAGGGCTTCCCTGGTGGCTCAGAGGTAACAAATCTGCCTGCAATGCAGGAGAAGCAGGTCCAATCCCTGAGTCAAGTAGATCTCCTGAAGGAAATGGCAACCCATTCCAATATTCTTGCCTGTGAAAACCCATAGATAGAGGGGCCTGGAGGGCCACAGTCCATGCGGTTGCAAGAGTTGGACACAGACTGAGTGACTAAACAACAAAAAAGAAAGCAGAACAAAGCACATCTGAGCCTCAGAACTAAACTACAATCAAAATGAGAGGCTGGGTTGAGATGAAGTGGGAAATTGACTATGATGGGTACAGAGTGGTGGGAAGAACACCCTCGGGGCTCCAGTGTCATTTCTTATGCTAACCAAGTTAAATGTGTTAATAAGTTACCCAATATTTCATCCCAATTACCCAAATGGTATCCAAACCACTGACTTAGGAACCACAAGAGATCCAGGAGGCAGAGGTTGCAAAGCCATGGCCTAAGGATGCTTTGGAGCTTCAGGCCTCCCAGTTGCCTCTTGCTGTGGAGACTAACTAAAGACTGGGGCTTCCTACAAGATGCAAATTACTGGAATAATAAATAGTGGCAAACTGACTTACAGTTCTCAATAATAAGTCGCAATAATTCAAAATATGCATTAATGCAGGATGAAGCTAAACATTCAGGAAGAGTTTTCACAGCATAGAAATAATAAAGAAGAGGGAAGCACTCCCAAGTAGCTTAAGTTTATTTCAGCCATTTGACACAGACCCATGCAGATACAATTTACAACTAACCAATCTTATCTATCCATCAGAGAAGGGCAGGAGAAAAACACACTTTAGAGCTACCTGCTAGTATATTGCTACCAAATATGTGAAAATAAAATTTAGGTTAAACATTTTGGCCAAAGGCTCCACAATTTCACCTTTGGAACGGTTCTGTTGGTCAGATGACATTTCATTCCAGGCATTTTTCTCTTCTCGGGTACCTACTTCCTTTACAAGACAATCTGAGAATAAGAATTCTTCACCACTTGTTTAATAAAAATGGAGACAACAAATATACCCAGTTTTCACTCTCTTTTTTGCACGTTATCAAGTGGTCCCAATTAGGCTTATTTACTCATTCATTTATTTATGAAATGTGTGCCCTCACAAAGTTTATAGTCTCAGGTAGTTCCATTCAACAAACATGAACCAGACACTGCATCTGTGCCAAGCAAAAAGAAAGTGAGAAAATAAAATACAAACTCTGTCCCTACGGCATCCACAACCTAGAGGGAAATTCAGGAAGATAATACATACCTCAAACAGGGCACCCAGAAATAGTGAATTCAAAGAGAAGAAGTGATGAACTTTTGTAAGTATAATCAAGAAGTAGGAGGTGAATCCTCAGCCATTTTGAAAGATGACAAAGATTAGGCTAATGGGAGGAAGAGCATTCCAGGCACAGGAAACAACTGAAGATAAACCTCATAAGACACATTCAGTGGTTTTGCTACAACATGAAATTTGCATAGGGAGCAGACCAAAAAGTGGACGACAGTCAGCTCATGCCTGACCTTGCTCAGTTTGACTTTACCCTATAGAGATAAAAGAGAAGTTTTGACAGATTGCTGTGAATATTGCAAGGACGGGGTTACCGATCTTTATTTACACTATCAAGAGGTCAAAAATGGTAATTTTTAAAACCCTAAAAGGACTGGGTAAGTAGGAGTTTGTTCACCTTAGAGGAAGCATCTTCAGTAGAGACAAGGGGATAAAAACCATAGTTTAGAGAGTTAAGGAAATAAATAAGTGTAGACAGTTAAGTATAGACCATGCCTTTGTGATGCTTAGATGAAAACAGAAGAGATGGGACAGTTGATGAAGAAAAGTGAAGTGTTCAGAGATAGAGAGCTGTTATATCTTGAATGAGGAATTTATAGGATGAGTTTTGGGGTGTGGGTGGTAATGGCATGGAGGAGGTCAAAAAAACTAACAAAACAAAGCTAAGGAGGAAAATCTGAGTAGTGTCAAAGAATCTCTTAGGACTACTAGCTTTCTTAATTTTTGGAAGTTTTTTTCAAAGCCCATTTAGCTTTTACTTTGGGATTCCTAACCTCATCCCCAGAAAGCTTCCTGTTTTTAAAGATCCCCATTATTTCTGAACTCTGCCAGATTCTTGGACATTTTAGGTAGCTGGGACTTCAGCTTGTTGTTTTGTTTCCTACATCTTTCTGATCCTCAGCAAGAGTGTACCCCAGTAAAACATAATTACTCTGGGAAAGCATATGTGTATTTTACATATTTTTACCTCCAGGAAAGATTAAAAGAAAGAACAATAAAGGAATGGATAAAGAAGATGTGATACATATATACAATGGAATACTATTCAGCCATAACAAAGAACAGAATAATGCCATCTGCAGCAACATGGGTGCAATTAGAGATTATCATACTAAGTGAAGTTGGTCAGAAAGAGAAAGACAAATACCATACGATATCACTTACATGTGAAATCTAAAATATGGCACAAATGAACCTATTTACAAAACAGAAACAGACTCACAGACATAGACAACTGACTTGTGGTTGCTAAGTGGAGGTGGGATTGACTAGGAGTTTGGGGTTAGCAGATGCAAACCACTACATTTAGAATAAGGTTCTACTGTAGAGCACAGGGAACTCTCTCTAATCTCCTGGGATAAACCGTAATGGAAAAGGATATTATAAAAGAATATACAGCAGAAATTAGCACAATGTTATGAATCAACTATACTTCATTAAAAATTATATTAAAAAAGAGAAAAGGGTCTACTGATAAGCTTTTTTCTAAAAAAAAGTGCTTTAAAAATACTAGTGATATACACTCTGAATTTTTAAAAATTACCAACTGAAAATAAGCCAAAAAACTGTTATGTCATGTAGATGGAGTTTCACTTTTCACTAGCTAAGCATGTAAATAACTGTTATCAAAAAGCTTTTCTTATCTGAAGCATATTTACAGCCACAGCCATACCAGGAAGCTTTGGTTGACAGATTTGGAAAGTAGACTAAAAGCCTGAGGATGCACCTTATGGTGTGTATTTTTTTCAGACCATTTTTTCCATGCTATGTAGAGACATGCTTTTCACACAAAGATCAAATTAATTTTAGATATATAGCTCTATAACCTGCCTTTTCACTAAACAGCTCATGAAAAACTTTCTATATCCATAAATAAATACCTATATAATCATTTTTAAGGTCTGTAGAACATTCCATTAACAAGCTTTTGCTGCTGAACTCATGAATGACAGTGATCTCTCCCATAGAAACACATTAAAGACATCGTCCAGGTCAACATACTTAGGCTAGACAGTCTCATTCTGTATGGCACTTCTGCTTTCCCTTATCATAAAGTACATATACAGGCAACTCTATCTCAGTTACCTCCTTGAACATTATGTAATATACTAAGCAGATGCCTTCTTGGGATGAAAAGCAAGGAAAATAAACTAATTCTAATAACCTTTCAGAGCTCTTCTCAAGAATTATGGCTTACCAATTCACCAACTGACTCTGAGCATGCCAAGTGCAAAACTTGAGTGCAGCTGATAAGTCCATTATCACAACACACCATGATCTCACACCCTACTATGAACCACCCTATTTCTCAAAGTCTCCTTCTCAGCTGTATACTAAGCTACACCTAAGTACAATAATGTGGCACATCAACTTTTCTTGGTAGAAGATTTTTTCAAAAAATGCAACACTGCCAAATGAAATGTGAATTCAGACTCCTGGTCAGTCTCTGAATTGGACTATTAGTAGGGCACTGCTATCCTTTTCACTTATCACAGCACAGTTCATTCTCCTTAAAACCACCACAGGCACAAATATATCTAACCCAAATTCTTTATGTAATTATATTAGTGGCACCAGAGATATCTAAAACTGTGACTCTATGTTATCAGTGAGTATGGCCTCAGAGCTGTCTGTATTTTTTTACTAAAGGACCATACTGCACACAAAGCACATTTGATATTGGACAAAAGACAAAGTTTTCTCATCTACAGCTGCATATTAGTAACCAGGATTGACTCTCATGCTGGTAGTCTGTTCTGTGCAGCACTCAAAATTTCTGATCCAAATGAACTAGCCCAAGAACTTTATAATTTTAATGAGAAAGTACTTAAGAGGAAAAAGATTAATACTGTTACTTAGATGTAAGCATCTCTTTGTATGAAACTATTGCTAAGAACTTCTTTCTTGATTCCCATAGCTTCTGTGAGAAATGTTGGCTTACACCAATTATCTACATCCCTACTAAATTAGGCATTTTAGAATACAGAAAAGCACTTTTCATCAACTTTCAGCAATCATAAGAACAACAGAAAGTTTAACGTTCACCTCACCCCTTATTTCAATCAATTCCAAGAATTCCACCCTTATCCCCCACTTTCCAACTCCTTTACAAACAAATCTCCAACAACCCCTATCTTTCCACATGGACCAGAAAAAAAGTCTTAAGGCTTTTATGTTGCACTTACTCAAAATTCACGAGTAGAAACATTTACTCCTGAATCGACGCTCCCCGAAAGCTGAGTGTCCCCACACTGAGATTAACAATCATTTTAAAGCCCAGTAATTTTCCACAGGCACCTTCTCAAACAGACAGACTGACACTTCTATTTACACAGGACACGAAACTGAGGTGACCTGCTCAGGTTTCTGTGGCCCAACCAGGATGCTAAGTCATACTTTCTGTATTCCTAATCTGTTGAGCCATGCTGTCTTCACTACAAAAAAAAAAAAAGAAGAAAAAAAATGCATGTCAATAGTATATGGCATCATGCATAAATCATAGAAATCCAACTTATTAAAATATATGAGAACCATCACACCCAAAATACCTCTTGTAACTACATCAAAGTAACTGAACCACAAACCTAAGCAGCTGTACTGACTGGTCTAGTAACCAAAGGGGGGAAAATATTCTTAACTTCTCCTTCCTCCCAAAAAGCACTAAATATTAGTTTGCTGAATGTACCGGTTTTCATTAGAAGAAAATTATACATGCATACTATCTTTCAGCTGTGAATACACAAGCTTAAGGTCACTATTCAGCTGTTTACAGAACAGATCACCCCATCATCTCTACTTGTGTGTACCTACCTATCAAGTTTAACGTAGGAATGGACTACTAGCTCATCACTCTGCAGCCTTCTAGAGTTTACAAAGCATTCTTGTAAACAGCCACACAGAGAAGTTACAAAAGTTTACAGGTTATTAAAAAAAATTCACTAGCCCTTGCCATACTTTGTACTATAGTAGTATTATTGCCCTACGGTGATATTGCCTGGTGGTAATAAGGGCAACCAAACTGCCTGGATGTAAATCATGACTGACTTCACCACTCTGTATGTGAGCAAGTTACTTTGGTTTCTATTAATAAGTCTCCTCATTCATAAAAGGGGTAAAAGATAGCCCCTAACTCCTAGTTCACAGGGTTGCTGAATGAATGGAGGTAATATGGGTAAAACATGTTTAGCACATCACCTTGCACAGGAAGAGCACTTAAATACCAGCTATTACTCCTCCTGCTACTCCGATTATTACTCTCATTACCATTCACTGAAACAGTAATGTAGGGCTGGTGGACTTATTTACAATTATTGTTAAATAGTTTTGATCTAATATTTTTTGGTCCTAGGTCAATGCTAATGCCAATTAATGAATGTCTGACATTTATAATGTCATTCCTCCTTAACTAGAAGGTATTCCCTTCTCCACCTGTCTTAAGTTTTACTCATTCTTCAAAGCCCGACTCAGAATACTTGGAGATAAACACTCTTCGGATACCTCCCGACATAATGCTTCTTTTGAGCTGAGCTCAGCCTATCCATTACCTAAAATATTCAGTGGGTAATTAATCATGTATTTGCATGGATTCTTTTCACTTTTCTCCCATTGTTAACTAATGCATAGTGTTGTGATTTTCATGTGTTTGTTTTAAATCCTTAGTCAGTATAGTTCTTGAGGCTAAGAACCATATCACAATGCTTCTTTCTATCATGGGCTGAAACTTTGTGCATAATCCACACTCAATAAATATGGTAATAGATGAGTTTTTTAATCACTTCTGATTTTTCATATCAAATATACTTTTAAAAATATCAAAGGCAGGGATATAACAAACAGATTAGTTATGAAAATGCTTCTTAGCTACCACTGAAATACTAATTATGTCTACCTCTCCATGGGGATTCCAAAAATAAGACAACACATGATAGAGCAATGAATCATAGCAGAATAAAAAATTCTTGCTTCCAAGCACAAGTTGAATTCTTCCACAAAAACTATAACCACAGTAGATTTAATACCGAATATATGATTTTGGTATCCATACTATACTGTACATCTCATACATAAGATTTAATAATTTATGCCATTCTTTAGATCAACAGGCACAGTACAGTAACTAAAAATGAATATATGTGCATTGCTGGTGAGAATGTAAAATGGTGTACTTGCTACAGAAAACAGTTTGGCAGTTTCTCAAAAAATTAAACATGGAATTACATACGATCCAGCAACCCCATTTCTGGGTATATGTCAAAAGAATTGAAAGCAGGGACTTGAACAGCTATTTGTACACCAATATTCATAGCAGCATTATTCCCAATAGCCAAGGATGGAAATTACCTAAACATCCATGGGCATATAAATGGATAAGGAAAACGTAGAATGTATACACAGTGGAGAAGTATTCAGCTTTGAAAAGGAAGGCAATTCTGACACATGCTTCAATATGAATGAACCTTGAAGACATAAACCTAAGTGAAATAAACTACACACAGAAGAACTACTACTATATAATTCCACTTATACAAAGTGCCTAGAGTAGTCACATTCACAGAGATAGGAAGTGTAATAGAATGATGGTTGCCAGGGGCTGGGGAGAGTGGGGAATGGCGAATTTCAGTCTGGGGACATGAAAAAGCTCTGGAGAGGGATGGTGGGGATGGTTGTACAACAATGTGAATGTACGTACTGCCACTGATACATACACTTAAAAATGGTTAAAATGGTACATGTTATATATATTTTACCACAATAAAATTTCAAAAAATCAAGGAATAAATAAAATATACTTAAAAACAAAGATGAATATAGGTCAAATCTAAAGTGTCTGGTTCTTACTCTCTCAACATACTTACCAAATTGATGCCAACAATTCACTTAAGGATCTTCAATAGTGAGTGAGGGATAAATTAGCCAAGTCTCAATAAATGCATTTGTAACAGATATGATTTATAATGTACACAATCGTATCTTTTATTTTGGACTCCTTTACTGATGTTCACATGGGAAAATGTCACTAATGGATGAGGGATTAATAGAGATAACATTTAAATTACAATCTCCAAAGGGACTTGCCTTTATAAAATGTATGCCTTAAGTTACTAATAGTACCTATGAGAAAATATCATCCTCATGCAAGACATAATAATATGGTTTAATAATCTGGACTTGTTTCCAACATTTTAAAGGTCACAATTCTTTCCTAAAATTCTCTATTCATTTACCTATGAACTAAATAACAACAACATAATAATAAAAATATTCTCAAAAATGAACTATCTTCATTGAGATAATGCTGTGCTTAGTTGCTCAGTCATGTCTGACTCTTTGTGACCCCATGGACTGTAGCCTGCCAGGTTCCTCTCTTCATAGGGATTCTCCAGGCAAGAATATTGGAGTGGGTTGCCATGCCCTCCTCCAGGGGATCTTCCCAATCCAGGAATCAAACCCAGTTCTCCCGCATTGCATTCTTTATCGTCTGAGCCACCAGGGAAGCCCACTGAGCCAATGGCATCCATCAACTACAACTTATATATGAGAGAATGATTGCATTATATCATTCTTTTAAAATGAAATATTATAAATATATGTGTAAGCATAAGAGGAAAGGGAAAGTGCTAAAGTTGCTGAAAAACTGTCTCCCCAGATTTCATAATACAGTAGAGCCTCATTATTAGCAAATTCTCTATTTGCAAATTCACCAACTCAAATTAATTTGTAACTCCAAAGTCAATACTTGCAGCATTTTCATGGTCATTTGCAGATACTCTCAGAGAAACAAAAAAATGAGTCACCTAACAGTATGTTTCCAGCTGAGAGAGAAAAAAGGCGTCACTCTGCCTTCTCGTTTCAGCTCTCATACTGTAAACAAGCGTCCTTTTCAGGATCTATTTAGTGCCAGGTTTTTTTTATATTTTTGTGCTTTTCTGTTGACCTTACTATAGGAAAAGGCCCCTCAGCACATTGCTGTGTGCCTAAACACAAGAAGATTTTAATGTACCTCATGGAAAAAACAGGTGTTAGATAAGATTTATTCAGGCATGAACTACAGAGCTAATCACTATGAATCCAAAGTTAATGAATCAACAATATATACTGAATACAGTGTCTTTAAACAGAAACACATATTAAACAAGGTTAAAAAAAATAAATAAATAAACAAGGTTAGGTATTAATCACTTGATGAAAATGTGAGCAAAGACTGACAGGACCCTAACCCTATATTTCCCCTGGGAACAATGGTTACAAATTTACTAATTTGGTATTTATGGCAACTTTACATAAGTACCATGAATAACAAGAATCAACTGTACTTTGCAAAGAAAACTTGGGAGGGAAGAAAAATGGATCAATGGACTTGAATGGATAGTCCAGACACAGGTCTATGTAAACCTGGCTGCAGGCAGCATAGAGATTAGCAGGAAAAAAGCTGAACTACACAAGAACTGCCCCAGGACAAGAGAATACAGATCTGGGAAGAGTGAAAGGGGAATTCCTCATCTCACAACACAGAAAGGTTCAATCCAGCTACAATGTTGAATGCAAACTTTACCCCAATGAGAAAAAAATAAGTATTTTTTAAAAATAGGAAAACAGCTCTAAGATCTTGATTTAGGGAATTATTTCATAAGCAAAATGCAAAAAGAACCCATAAAGGAAAAGTAAAATGAAAAACTTTTGATCATCAAAAGATATTACACACAGAAAAGATAAGCTAGAAACAGGAAAAAGATACTTGCAACACATGTAATTAACATAGAGAACTAAAACCAATAAGAAAAAGGCAAATGATGCAATAGAAAAACGGACAAAAGACATGAACAAGTATTTAACAGAAGATAAAATTCAAAAGACTAATAAATATATGTAAAAGATGTTCAATAATATTCAAAGACAGAAATTTAAATCTCAATGAACTATCATTTTACAAAAACTAGCAAAACTTAAAAACTCTGACAATACCAAGTGTTGGAGAAAATGTGGAAGAACAGGAACTCTTCCACTGCTAGTAGGAATACAAATACCTTGGAAAACCGTTTATCATCATCTAGTGAAGCTGAATATGCACATTTCCTGTGACACAGCAATTCTCAGTGTAACTTTACAGGAACTTGTAATGTGTACCAGGAGAAAAGTACAAGTGTCCACAACAACAGTATTGTTTGAAATTACAAATATGCTGGTGAAAAAAATCCCCTTATATCCAATAGGCAGCTGGATAAATTCCATTACATTCATAATATGTTTACACAGCAATGGAAGTAATAATTGGTCATTCGTTATGACTGCTTCCTTATCAATACAAATGACTTTTAAAAACACTGTTAAATGGATAAAATAACCGATCACAAGAATATATACAGTATAATTCCACTTAAAATTCAAACACATAGAAAATTAATCATTGCATTGTTCAGGGTTACATGCATAGGTGGTAACTGTAAAGAAAAGTTACATGAATAATAAACAAAAAATTCAGAATTGTGGTATCCTTGGACAGGGGGGGTGAATAACCAAGGAGAGGCACATAGGAAACAAAATCAGAATTCTTAATTTCCTCAGATCTGCTCCTCCTCCACTAGTTCCCACCTACAGAGTTATATTTTTCTCTTCCTCTCACACCCCCTGTAATTAATCAACCTCTGTGTGTGTTAGTCAGTCAGTCATGTCCGACTCTTTGTGATCCCATGGACTACAGCCCACCAGGTTCCTCCGTCCATGGGATCCTCCAGGCAAGAATACTGAAGTGGGTTGCCATCTCCTCCTCCAGGGGATCCTACCTCCCCAGGGATCGAACCCGGGTCTTCTGCATTGCGGGCAGATTCTTTACCTTCTGAGCCACTAACACCCCAATTCTGCCCAATTCTTTCCATTTCCTCTACTTTACTCTGGGTTAAGCCTTCATTAATCTCTTGCTAGGACTGTGGCAAGAGGTTCCTCTTAAGTCTCTCATGACTGTATAATTCATTCTCCAAGATCATCTAAGTGATCTTTTCAAAATGTAAGTCATGTCCTTTAAACTCTCCAAAGGCTTCTCTTCACAATCAGAATAAAATTCAGTCTTTACCACAGACTTCAGGGCTTCATTTTACCTGTTCTATGATTACCTCCTCCCACCCCTTTCCTAGCCCACTAGGTTTCAGCCGGCTTGGCTTTCTACTTCTCAAACCTGCCAAGTTGATTCCCCCTCTTAAGGCTTTTACAGGAATGCCCTTTTCCTGGCTCTTGGCTTAGCTGGCTTCATCTCAGCATTTAAATCTCAAATAAATTTAAGCACAAATGCTACCTTCTCAACCAAGTTGCCTCTGACCACCTCATTAAATATGGCAACACTGCCACCAGCAAGCACTTATCACTTCACTGTTTCACTCTTTACAGCACTTATCACTATCTGTTAATTTAGTGATAAATTCCACCAGAACCCAAGTCCCACAAAAGCAGTGATCTGTCAGTTCAGTTCAGTGTAGTACAAAGCAGTGTCAGGCAAGTGGCAACAAATATTTGTTGGATGAATAGAACAGTGAACTTTATTTTCAATAAACATGAAGTAGCACTTTCTGACAGTGATGTGAAAATCAAGAACACCAATGAGAAGTATTACAGATGGAAAGGAATTTTGAAAACTATGTCTCTGTGAAAGCGTTAGTCCCTCAGTCATGTCTGATTCTTTGCGATCCCATGGACTATGTAGCCAACCAAACTCCCCTGTCCATAGAATTCTCCAGGCAAGAATACCGGAGTGGGTTGCCATTCCCTTTTCCAGGGGATCTTCCTGACCCAGGGGTGTGTTTGTGTGTGTGTGTATACACACACACACACAGAATTTTGCATTCTCCTTCAGGGAGATGGGGGGAGCGGAATCTAACATGCTAATTTGGCATCAATCGTTCTAAAGAAGGAAAAAACACATTTTTATGACTTTATATGCCATACAGATCCATCAACTGTCAGTCTACAATAGAAAATGAATCTTAAGCTTGAATTCTTAAAAACATGAGTAATTTGTGTATTCACAATGACTGACAACCGTCTATTCTCGTTTCATTACTTTGATGACCCCTGTTACGATCAACATGACAACAGTACATAATACCTATTGAGCTCACTACGTGCTTGGTACTATGTTGTTTTATACATGTTATTACTCAGTCCTCACGACCTTTATCAGAGGTACTGTTACTAACCCTGTTTTACACATCAGAAAACTAAAGCAAAGAGGGTCTAGTCAGATGGCTAATGAGTGAAAGACTCAAATCTAGGCTGCCCAAGTTCAAAGCCCTAAAATTAAACCCATCTGCTGAACGGATACTGCTCAATTCACTTACATTATCTGCTAAAAAACTGTATGTGTATCTACTGCAATTTTATGCATCATGCTAGGTCAGCAATTCTTAAACATTACTGTACATTAGAATCACCTGGGCAGATTCCTAGATTCTGATTCAGTTAAGTCTAGAGTGGAATTTCCAGAGATCTGCAATTTTAACTGTCTTGGTCCATAAACTATACTCAACTCTGTGCAGGGTGTTCTACAGGTTTGAGGATATATGAGCCTCCTGTCTCAATCAGTTTACAATCTAAAAGGGACAGAAATCAGACATACAATTGGTAACTATACAGTGATACAGAAGTAGTATCAACAAAACAGCAAGACTTCAAGGAAGAGGGATCAGCTGTAACGAAATGAAGATGAGCAGGATTTCATGAAGAAAGTCCTGCAGACTTTCAGGAATTAACACTACATGCAAAGGAAGGATCGAAAAGCAGACAGCTTGGCAGGAACAGAGGCTCTGCATTTACGGCTGGAAAAGTAATGTCAGTAAAAATGCTCTCAATGTCAACCTAAACACTATGGGTTTTATTCAGTGCTGGCTCTGGGAAATTGCTAATGGTTTTTGAGGAGGGAAATAATAAATCACAGCAATATTCTTTGGAAGAGTACTCTGATGAAGTTATGCAAGATCAAGTATATTGAGAACAACAATGGGAATAGTTAGGCTGGCAGCGTTCCAATCTCAAAAAACTAACAGCTAGAACATGGTACTGGAAAAGATGAAAAAAAGGAAGAATGGTACCTCTTGACAATGAACTGCACGTGGGGCAGAGGCAACAGTCACAGCTATTAACAAATGATTTCTTCATGTTACTTTTTACAACTTTTTCTTACACAACCAACTAAGCTCCAAACTATAGAGTTCACTTATTCAAAACACAGCCCATGACTAAGAAGTCAGCAAACAGGCCTGCAAAATACATGTCACATAGTTCATACACTAAAAAAAAAAAAGTACATGTATATATATTATTCTTAATATATAATATATATAAATGAAAGAACATTATTAAGAGCAATATAATCTCATTTTACTCAAAGTTCTAACAAGGGTAAGCATCTAATTTCCAAACCCACAGCAGTTCAGAAGGAAAAATTAGAAGGGTAAAAGAGCAAAAATTAGAAGGGTATAGACAGGTGGAAGAAGCTGAAGAATAGAAAGGAAAACTATAAAAAAAAAAAAGCACACAGAATCACTCAGGGTAAATTCTCCACAACTGTTTATTGACAGATACACATGATTCCCAGAAAAATGGAATTAATGAGAATCTTCCTTAATGTCCCAAACATCTACCACACAAAGAAAACTTTTAAACATTTTAAAACAAATTTTTACCTGAGTAAAACGTAATTTTTAAAGGATGACTGATACATGCAGGCAGAGCAACCAAGAGATAGTCAAAAAATAAAGGTAAGAAAGATGTATTTTATAATACAGTAAGTTTGAAGATAATAAGAATGCTTTCATAAAGCATCTACTCAAGAATATGGCCCCAGTGGTAAACTTTACTTCAGGCAATATTTTCCTGATGGCTGTGCCTTTGAATTCCAGGTTTCAAATAATATGAGGGCATCTTCAACAAAAATAAAAATGATTGAACTGGTCTTAAATACAACCTATAAATATGTACCTACTGAAATCAGGCAGCATCATTTGACAATGTCCTGTAACAAAAGGCCATGTGACACTTTTAAAAGGACATTAAACATCACAACACATGAAGGCTTCTCACTTTGGTCACCAATACTCGTTAAAATTTATTATACTACTACTCACACAAGGACCTTATCTGTTTCAAAAACAGATGAAAATGTCATTTTCATGGGGAGAATTAAGATGTTAATTAACTGAAAGATATCTTGTTTATGATTTAAGTTACTAAAGCCAGGAACCTACACCTTAAATCATGCAGAAAAAGCATATCATGCATTAATTATTGGAGTAGGAAGAGTACGGGTTTCAGCTTGAGATTTTTTATACCGCAGAAAGGCAAATTAATGTATAACATTGTAACGTTAAAATAAAATTACCTTAAAGATGTTGTAAGGATGAATCAACTGTATGGAACTAGGCCTCTCATATTTCTCAGATCCAGCAAAGAACAGAAAATTAAAAGCACATACTTATTTCAAAATTTCATCAACTGATCAGGCAAATTAAGACATCAAAGATTATGGTACAATTTACTACACCTTCTAAATATGTAAACAAAAGTAGTCAATTGCACCAGGGGGGTTCCACTCTCCCTATCTCCTTATTATCATCCTTGTTCTCTAGAAACATCCAGGAAGACACTAACTGAAGCCAAAAAAATGTGCCCTGGAGACAGTTTGTCAAACTGCAAGTTATGACCCGTGTATCAATTTAGTGCGTTTAGTTAGCATTTCTTAAAGAAAAAGAATGAAATATAATAGCAATTATCAGTATGCATCATTAGTAGTAAGAATGAGTACTGCTTTGTGAAACTTCTTGTTCCTATGTGGGTATGTACTAGATGTTAATGAACTAGATGTTATTCTTACTATAATTTTTTTTAAAGTTTGAAGGCTCCTAACCTAGAGATTTAGGTCAAATGTCTCTGGACCCAAAGACATTCATCAGCCCTCAGCACCTACACAACCTCTTAGCTCAAGCTGGGCTCGTGGAAACCAATTTAAGAGCTCCAGGCAGCCAAAAAAGAACGAGGACACGCCTTAACTAAGCCCGAATTTGGACCTGAAAGAACTAACCTCCCCTAACACCAGCCCTAGGCGGTGCCTACAAGCTTCTGGTAACTTAGCAACCTCAAGGAGCTCCTCCTCCCTCCACTGACTAGAAACAGTTCTACTCTTCCAACCAACTCTACGAAACTACAACTTCTAGAATCACTGTGCCCCAAGACAGTATCACCTCTCCTTCTCGCTTCACCAATTCCCAGTATGTCTTCCTAGAAGAGGACCTCGAACTCAGCAGAGAATGAAGCTCCTCACAGATCCTGACCCTTCTTCTCCTCTCCCAGATCTCCGGACAGGGTACCCTCCTCCCAGGTCCCATCCTACCCCAACCGCCTCATTGTCAGTCAGTTGTCCTGGGGGCAAAACTATTCTCTCAAAAGCCCTCTTTAAACTGCCGCTTGCTTGCTCCTACGGGGCCCCGGAAGGAGCAGGCCTGGTGTCCCAGGAGCTCCTAACCCAACCGAACCTCCCCGGGGACACGTACTCTTTTTTTTTTTTTACTCAGTAGTTATTCAGAGGCAAGTTTCCTATTTCCCCAGCAGCCCCAGACATCTCCAATATCCATCTTCTACCAGCCATGGGGCATCTCCTCGTCCCCCAGGCCCCGGGGCACAGCGGGAAGCCCTGATTCTCCCAGGAACTCAGACAGGCTCCCCCATACGGCCTCCTCCAACTCATGCCCCTCTCCCAGCCCAGGCCCTCCCCGCGCCGCCGCAGCGCAGGCCCGGCCCCATCCTCCCTCCGGCCCCGGCAGGTGTCCCATCCTCCCCTTCGCCCAGGCAGGCCTCGTCCCGCTCCGACTTCTTCCTACTATTTCCTCGCACGGCACCCCGGCTCCAAAGGGGAGCCCCTCGGGCCTCGACAACCCGGCGGAGCCGGCAGGCCCGGGCTCCACTCACCCCTCAGCCCGGGAGGCGGGGGAGCTGCTGCGGCGGCTCCTCGGCCTGCGCCTCTCCTCCCCCCTCCCGGCCGCCGCCGTGGCCGCCGCTCAGCCTCGGGCCTGCTGACGGCCGGCCCCGGACCGGCTCCGCTTCACCTCGTCCCCAACTCCGGCCTCCGGAGCCCTGTGTCCTGCATTGACCCGGAAGCAGCTTTCCCGGCCCAACAACAACACGTGACCCCGCCGCACGTGTCACGTCCGCTGCGTGAATGGGAGGGGGCGCCGGAGGAGCCGGTCCTCCAGGACCATGCTGAGGTTGCCGTGGCGACGGGGATGTCGCGGCCGGCCGGGTAGTCACTAGAAACACACTTTATCGTCTGCTTTTTCTCTTGCTCGTCATGGGGGGACACCCTGGGTGCAAAGGAGGAGCACAAATTGTCGCATCAGAGTGGAATAGTGGCAAGTCAGAGTCGAGCCCGGGACTCTGAGAGGCTGCTGTCTTACAGAAAGGAGCAGCAAGCCGAAAGTTTCCACAATCAGCTAGAATTTTGTCCTGATTCGGTCACTAGTTTACCGGTGACCCTGATCAGTTCCCCTCCTTTCTATGTCTTCAGTGTCCTTACTCGCGAGCTCTAGGCTGTAATCGAATACTGTCCCAAGATGCTTTTGTGTAAGGATGTGGTAGCACTCTGACCTTTATTTCTGTCCTTGTCACAAGGTCTGCGGCATCCTGAGATTTCGGCGCTCCAACACCAATGTAGTGATTGCATCTTTCACTTATTGAGCCCCTTCTAGATACCAGGCACTGTATATAAGCTACTTCCAATTTTTTATGACCTTCCCAAAGTAGGTATTTTACAGAATTGAAAACTGAAATTCACAAAGGTTAAGTGATCTACCCAAGACAATTAGTCAAAGTGACCAGACTGAGATTGGAATTCAGGTCAGTCTGGCACCAAAGTTAAGTGCCCGCACTTCACATTATGCTATACTACTGCTCCAGCTCTATACACATTATATCTCACTGTTGGGCTGTGATGGTTTATGTACTTCTTTGACCATTTCTTTTGCAAAAATAGGGGTGGTGCTGACTGAAAACACCGTCCCTAAAAGACTGAAGAGAATTCAGTCTTTTAGGAATATTTCAGCTGAAGAGCTAGGAGTTGACAAGATCGTCATGCATAAGGTGTGTGTGTTTTCATGTAGTGTGTGCTAGGCAGCAGGTAAGGGGTCGTGATGTGCATACAGAAGTAGTTATTGGTTCATAGAGTGGGGAAGACAAAATTCTTTGCAAGGGACTTGGTGGTAATCCTGGGACTTACTTCTCTTATTTTGTTTGGTTTTGACTTAGATAAGTCAAAAACTTGTTTTCCTATAGATAAGCCTTAGGGGAATTAAGAGAGGGGCGGGAAAAGAGTTGATTAAAGAAAATGTTCTGAAGATCAAGGAGAGGGTGAGCCAAGAAACTGTTTCCTCCTTCTGCAGAGCACAGAGGGTCTTTCTGGCACCATAGGGTGAATGGCTTTAGAAGTATTAGGATCATTGACATGACCAACATCTAGTAGTTTCAGTGACAAGGACCATGAGAAGAACTGAGTGAAATATGCACAGAGGAGAAAGAGCAAGGTGGATGCTACATGGATGCTTTACTGATAGACATACTTGTGAGCTCAGGTACCCTTGGGAACATTCAGATACTTAAGAAGTTAGATGTCCTATGAGCAACTAGGGGAAAAGGCAAAAAATGTGGGGTCATTATTGCTCACAAATACTGCATACAGTGTATATAAATGCATATATGAATACTGTATAAGATTGGGTGTGATTAGTTATAGTCAGCCCTTCGTAACCCAGGGATTCCATATCCGCAGATTCAACCAATTGCAGATAGAAAAAATTCAGGAAAAAAAGAAAATTCCAAAAAGTAAAACTTGAACTTGCTGTGTGTAGACAACTATTTGGGCTTTCCTGGTGGCTCAAATGGTAAAGAATCTGCATGAGATCTGGGTTAGATGGCCTTGGAGAAGACAACTATTTATTTGACATTTACATGTATATCATATTCAACCATTTACATAGCAGCTACATTGTACTAGGTATTATAAGTAATTTAGAAATGATTTAAAGTATATGGGAGGATATATATAGGTTATATGCAGGTACTACACCATTTCTTATAAGAGACTTGAGCATCTGTGGATTTTGATATCTAGGAAGAGCCTGGAACAATCCCCTGTGAATACTGAGAGATGACTATATACACTTTGCTTCTTTGAGATGTCCTTGACTCACTTTTCTTTCGTTCCCTTCTCTCCCCTTGTAGAGCATACTCCTAAAGACAAGATCAACGTCTCTACCCATCCCTTGTCTATCTCCACAAGATAGACAAAATTATCTTTCTAAAACTCATGTGTAGGGACTTCCCTGGTGGTCCAGTAGTTAAGAGTTAGCTTTCCAATGTGAGTTCAGTCCCTGGTGGGAGAACATGCCTCAGAGCAACTAAGCCCATACACCACAACTGGAGAGCCCACACAGGACATATTATATTAATTTTTTAAAAAACCTCATGCGTGATCATGTTGTTCCCTGTCTGTTCTTATTATGTCCATGCCCTGTTCAATCTGATAGGCAGTAGCCACATGTGGTTATTTAAATTAATTAAACTCGCATTTCCTAAGTCACAAACACTAGCTGCATTTCAAGAACTCAGTGGCTGTGCGTGGCTGGGGCTATCATTTTGGACAGTGCCCACAGAGACCATTTTCATGATCACACAATGTCTGTTAGTGCTGCTCTACCCCTTTCTCAATCCCTCGGGTTTATGTTCTATGAGAATTTGCTCTGCTAAGCCCTTTGCTTCAAACATTCTTCTTCTACCTCCTTGAGACTGAAAATGATATTTAACAGCTTATTCTCTTGTCTCCTTGACAAGCACTTAAGCCTCCATGAAAGTAGGAGCTAGATCCATTGTGTTCATCCTGGATTCCCCATTATCTCTAAAGGACTTTATGTACAAAGAGATGGTGGACAGGGAAGTTAAATGAGGATGTGACAGAAAGATGGTCATTTTATTAGAAATTGTTGGTAATTTGATTGTTTTGACCTACAAACGGCAATTTCATATGGTTCAAGCTAATAATAAGAAAGAACTTTCGAAGAATTGGATTGCTTTAATCCATTCCAATGAGTTCCCTGTTACTTGGATAGGTTAGGCAAAGGAGAATCCTGCTAGAATGGTATATAAATAATTCCTGTATCAGGTCTTCCCTGGCAGTCCAGTGGTTAAGACTCTGCACTTCCAATCCAAGGGACATGGGTTCAATCCCTGGTTGGGGAGCTAAGATTCCATATGCTATGCAGTGCAGCCAAGAAAAAGTGTAATAATAATTCCTGGATCAGTTGGACTGGTTAACCAGTCAAATTCTAAGGTTCTAAGTCTACAGTCCTCCAACCAGTTCTTTATTTCAAAACTGAGTATAACAGTATAGCAATAATCATAGCCACTTCTTGAGTTTCTATTATGTGCTGAACATGGTCAAGCTATTTCACATAGATTATTTCCTTTAATCCTCACAGTGATTTTTATGAAGTACATTTGGTGCCAGCAGATTTGCCAGTTAAGACTCTAGAGAAATTATATACCTAATAACATACAGCTAGTCAATGACAGAGGCTGAATACATTTTTAGGTCAGTCTGACACCAGAATCTGAGTTCACAGTAACACTGCATTGATGAGATGTAATTCAACAGGAAGTTTCAGTCAGACTTTTGCATGCTCTTCTAATTCAACAACTGGTTATTTTGTAATGGATATATACCTAGCTAGGTGGTGTGGGGAAAACAAAGATGGATAAGGTATTGTTCCTAAAATGTAGTTGGAAGATAATGCTTATACCCAAATAACAGTGATAAAGGACAGTTAAATATCTATTATTTTAAAAGGAGGGTGGGTTAGGGAGTCGTCTTCTTAGCTAAAGACCTCTCCCAAGTAGGCAAAGCATAAGGACAGAATTATATGAGAATTCAATGTGAACAATATCAGTACACAGATGGGAACAAAGGGGAAGAGAAAAGCTACTGCTTCCCTGGAAAGAATGACAGCTGGTTTAGAAATTGAAAGTTTGCAATACTAGTCCTGGTTTTTGCACTAAGCAGCCTTGTCACTTGATCTATTTCTGCCTTTATCTCGGAGAAGGCAATGGCACCCCACTCCAGTACTCTTGCCTGGAAAAATCCCATGGATGGAGGAGCCTGGTAGACTGCAGTCCATGGAGTCGTGAAGAGTCAGACAAGACTGAGCAACTTCACTTTCACTTTTCACTTTCATGCATTGGAGAAGGAAATGGCAACGCACTCCAGTGTTCTTGCCTGGAGAATCCCAGGGGCAGCAGAGCCTGGTGGGCTGCCATCTATGGGGTTGCACAAAGTCAGACACAACTGAAGCAACTTAGCAGCAGCAGCAGCAGAGCTTTATCTATCAGATAACCTGAATTGAATATGTCATGGTGAATATATAGAATATTTTACATGTATGTATTTTCAAGAGGAAGTGCCATAGTTTCCATAAGATTCCCAAGGAAATCACAACTCAAAAAACTTATAGGCTACATTATAGCTTTAAATTCTGCAATTCTGAGATTCTGTATTTTATTTTTGTCAACATTATTGATGTCTCTGTCAGGAAATGAACTGTCATGCCAAGCTCAGTGACCAAGCAAAGAGCAGGGATACTTTTATTTTAAACTGAAGACTCATATCTAGAACTATTTAGAAAGTATCAGGGTTTTCTTACTGGGCAGAATATAGTCTTAAAAAAAAATTCAGTTTGCTTTTCTGAGATGTACATAAATGGATCAGTTGTAAGAAGCTTAATTATCAAGGAGGCTTTACCTTTATTAAGATTGTTTTCTTCAAATTGCTGGAAATTTCACTAACCCCTCTTAGTTTTTATATTTCTGTATGTATAATTTACACACAGAAAACTGCACATGTGCATTGTACATATATGAACCGTTCAATGAATTATCACAGAGCAAAAGCCCGTGTAACCACCAGCCTGTTGAGTCATGGTACAAGGCCAGTTTCCCAGTCTTCCCCCAGTCACTACATCCACCATTCTCCCTAAAGTTACTGACTATCCTTCTAATATTGGAGCTTATTTTTTCCTGTTTTTACACTTTTATGTGTGTGCTAAGTGGCTTTAGTCGTGTCCAACTTTTCGTGACCCTGTGGACTCTAGCCCACCAGGCTCATCTGTCCAAGGGATTCTCCAGGCAAGATTACTGGAGTGGGTTTCCATGCCCTCCTCCAGGGGATCTTCCTGACCCAGGGATTGAATCCATGTCTCTTGCATCTCCTGTGTTGGCAGGCAGGTTCTTTACCACTAGCACCACCTGGGAAGCCCAAACTTTATATAAATGAAATCAAATGAGGTGACTTCCTTCACTTCATGTTGTGAATCTTCTATGTTTTTTCAAATAGATGAATAAAATCTTTGTTGCTAAATGGTATTTCATATTATAATCCACTATAGTTATCCATTCACTATTGAAAGATGTTCGGGTTGTTTCAAATTTTTTATTACTATGTATAATGCTGCTGTGAACATTCTTATACTTGATTTTTAGTGCACACATATACCCATTTCTTTGGGAATATACTCAGGGAATAAAATTGATGGGTCACAGCTTTTGATCAGCACTGTCTAATAGAAATACAGTGCAAGTCAAGTCACATCTGTAATTTAAAATTTTCTAGTAGCTACATTAAAAAGTTAAAAAAATGAATACTAAGCATGCACTTTTTTGTTTTAATGCGTCTGAACTACTATCATTTTAACATGTCATCAATATCACAAGTGTTAATTAGATATTTTACATTCTTTTCACATTTTGAATCGCCAAAATTCAATGTGTATTTTACACGTATTGCAGTTTGGACTAGCCACGGCTCAAGAGTTCAATAAACAAACGTGGTACCAACTGCTATTACTGCTGCACTATTGGACAGTGCAGCTTTAGACAACACTACCAAACACTTTTCCAAAGTGCTTGTGCCAATTTACAATTCTACAGCAGTGTATGAGAATTACATTTGTTCCACATCTTCATCAATACTTGGTACTGCACATCTGTTTAATTTTAGCCATTTTGATGATCATATAGTAGTATCTTATTTTGGCTTAATTTACATTTCCTTAATGATAAAGAGGGCTTCCCTGATGGCTCAACGGTAAAGAATCCACCTGCAATTCAAGAGACACAGAAGATGCAAGTTTGATCCTTGGGTTGGGAAGATCCCTTGGAGGAGTGCATGGCAACTCACTCCAGTATTTTTGCTGCGAAAATCCCATGGAGAGAGGGGCCTGGCAGGGTACAGTCCATAGAGTCTCAAAGAGGTGGGCACAGCTAAAGCAACTGATCATGCAGTAGTAAGGAGGTTGAGTATCTTTTCCTATGCTTATTGGCAAATTGATATTCTCCTTCATGAACAGTATGGGCCCTTTTTTTTCTGCTAACTTTGTCTGTCGCTTTCTCATTGGTCTGATAAAATTAGTTGAAAAGTACTCTCTCTTTTTCTATTCCCTGCAAAAATTTGTGTAATATGGCATTATTTATTTCTTAGATGATTGTTTGAGTTCTCCGATGAAGTCATTTTGACCTAGATTATTTTATATAGAAAGTTTTAAATTACAGGTTCAGTTTATTTCATAGTTAGACATTATTCAACTTTTGCTACTCTCCTTGCATCAGTTTTGGTAAGTTATAGAAGATTTAATTATTATAGCTTTGAAATATAGTTTGAAATCAGGACTTGTGATGCCTCCAGCTTTGTTCTTTCTTTTTGAAATTGCTTTAGCTGTTCAGTCTTTTGTGATTCTATACAAATATTAGGATTTTTTTTCTGTCTCCATGAAAAATGACACTGGAATTTCAATAGTGATTGAGTTGAATCTATAGATGGCTTTGGGTAATACGGACGTTTAGCAATATTAACTCTTTTGATTCTTGAACCCAAGATATCTTTGCATTTTTTTGTATATCTTCTTCAGTTTCTTTTATCACATCTTATAGATTTCTTTGCCACAAAACAAGTCTTAGAAAATTTAACATTGAACTCATGCCAACTATCTTTTAAATTACTATTATATGAAACTAAAGAACACAGCCTAAACAACTAATGGGTCAAAGAAACAAATACAAAATAAAATTTAAAATATCTTAAAATAAATGAAAATTAAAACACAGTACATTAACACCTGTGGCAATTCTTACAAGCAAGTTTATAGTGATAAATGCATATTTAAGAAAACAGAAAGATCTCAAATAAATAACCTAACTTTGCACCTCAAGGAATTATCAAAAGAATAGCAAGCTAAGCCCAAATTTAGCAGAAGGAAAGAAATTCAGAGAAGAAATAAGTGAAATAGAGACCACAAAGATAATAGATCAAGAAAACGAAAATCTGATTTTTTTGAAGAGATAGACAAAATGGGCAAAGCTTCAGCTGGTTTGAGCAAGAAAAAAATGAATGAAGACTCAAATAACTAAAATCATAAATGAAAGAGGAGATATTGCAACAGATATGACAAAAATACATAGGATCATAAAAGACTACTTTGAACAATTATGTGCCAACAAATTTGATAAATTTATCCCCCCCCAAAATGGATAAATTCCTAGATATATACAACCTACCAAGACGAAATCATGAATAAACAGAGAATCTGAACAGACCAATAAGGAGGTTGAATTAGTAACCAAAAATTCCCAACACAAAAAGCCCAGGACCACAGATTTTCATTGTTGAATGCTATCAAATATTTTAAAAAGAATTAATGACAATCTTTCTCAAAAATATGAAGAGGAGGGAACACTCCCAGACTTATTTTACAAGGCCAGAATTGCCTTGGTACCTAAGTCAGTTAAGGAAACTACAAGGAAAGAAAACTATAGACCAATATCCATGCCAAATATAGATGCAAAAATTCTCAACAATATATTAACAAACTGAATTCAACAGCACATTAAAAGGATCATACACCAAGATGAAGTGGGATTTATCCCTGAGATGCAAGGATAATTCAAATCAATCACAAATCAATAAATGTGATAGATCACATTAATAGAATGAAAGATAAAAATCGTATGATCATCTCAAGAGATTCAAAAGAGAGCATTTGATAAAGTATGTGTTTCATTATAAAAACCTTCAACAAATTGGGCATGTAAGGAACATATGTAAATATAAGAAATAAATACAATAAAAAATAATAATATGGCACACCTACAGCTAATATTGTATCAACAATGAAAGGTTGGGTGCCCATTCTCTTATTTAACACAATATTAGAAGTCCTAGCTAAAAACAATCATTCAAAATAAAGGCAACGAAATTGGAAAGGAAGAAGTAAAATTGTCATTATTTGCAGATAATATGATCTTATACAAAGAAAATTAAAAGCCATGAAATTAAAAGTTGTTTGCTCCTTGGAAGAAAAGCTATGACTAACCTAAACAACATATTAAAAAACAGAGACATTACTTTGCTGACAAAGGTCTGTCTAGTCAAAGCTATGGTTTTTCCAGTAGTCATGTGCAAATGTGAGAGTTGGACCATAAAGAAAGCTGAGCACTGAAGAATTGATGCTTTTGAACTGTGGTGTTGGAGAACTCTTGAGAGTCCCTTGGACTGCAAGGAGATCCAACCAGTCCATCCTAAAGGAAATCAGTCCTGAATATTCATTGGAAGGACTGACGCTGAGGCTGAAACTCCAATACTTTGGCCACCTGATGCGAAGAATTGACTCATTGGAAAAGACCCTGATGCTGGGGAAGACTGAAGGCAGGAGGAGAAGGGGATGAGAGGATGAGATGGTTGGATGGCATCACCGACTCGATGGACATGAGTTTGAGCAAGCTCCGGGAGCTGGTGATGGAAAGGGAGGCCTGGCTTGCTGCAGTCCATGGGGTCGCAAAGAGTCGGAGATGACTGAGTGACTGAACTGAACTGATACATAGAAAATCCTAAGACTCAACCAAAAAAAACTGTTAGAACTAATCAACAAATGTATTAATGTTGCAGGATATAAAATAACACAGAAATCAGTTGTGTTTCTATACACTAACAATGAAATATCTGGAAAAAAAAAAGTATCCCATTCACAATAGCACCAAAAATAATAAAACACTTAGAAGTAAATTTAACCAAGGATGTGAAAGATCCGTACAGTGGAAACTACATTAATTGATTTTTAAATGTTAGACCAGCCTTACATACCTGGAGTAGACCAGGTGTATAATATAATTCTTTTTGTATATTGTGAGATTTGATTTGCTAATATTTTGTTGAGTATTTGCACCTATGTTCATGAGAGATCTTGGAATTTTTACTAATCTCTGACTTCATGCAAGAAATATAGTGTGAATAGATACGGGAACTTGAGAGAATTTTAGTGAGCTTAATAATAGTAGCTAAACTTACAATGGGAAAAGGCAATGGCACCCCACTCCAGTACTCTTGCCTGGAAAATCCCATGGATGGAGGAGCCTGGTAGGCTGCAGTCCATGAGATTGCTAAGAGTCGGACACGACTGAGCGACTTCACTTTCACTTTTTGCTTTCATGCATTGGAGAAGGAAATGGCAACCCACTCCAGTGTTCTTGCCTGGAGAATCTCAGAGACAGGGGAGCCTGGTGGGCTGCTGTCTGTGACGTCGCACAGAGTCAGACACGACTGGAGTGACTTAGCAGTAGCAGCAGTAAACTTGCAATGAGGTCTTACGAAGAGCCATATATTATTCTTAGCTTTTCATGCACTTACTCATTTAGCTTCCAAAGATAAATTTTATGCATATTCAAGTCATTTTTCTCCAGTAAGGATTAATCATTAAAAGGGGAATCTCTTTAAAATTGACATACTTCTTCTAGAGCTATAGTGTGCTGATAACAGTAACTAGCTCAAGAGTTGGCTGTGATAGTTCGTCAGCAAAATTGATGGAATAAATGAATTAAATAATATTATAACATAATTCCACTACTAATTGTATTATTGAGTTATACTCCAAAGAACCACTTGGAGACTCAATTGAGGGTGCATAAACACATTTAATTAAGTTTTCTGAGGCATGTTTTAAATGTTCCGAGGCATGTTTATTTTGGGCTCACAATAAAGCAGCTACTTGGCTGCCCTGTTGTTCTCTATTCTCTGTAAATGTTTAGCTCAGCAAAGTTGTATCACAGTAAGCATTGCTTCCAAGCCAGGAACTTGTCATAGGTAAACTTGGCTTTCCATTAAGATTAAATATCGCTCATAGGTATCCATCTGTTTTGGAAGGTTTAGTTGCTCACCTACCTCTGGAGGCTCCATTGAACTCTGTGAATATGTCATTTTTAAAAATGACACCGATTTTAAAATAACACTGAGTGCAATTAAATTGTATATAAAGTTAATTCAAAAAATTCAGCCAACTATTAAGGCACTAGGAAGATAATTCTCTTGAATACAAACATTTCTTGTTATTTATCTGTTAGAAGTTTAGAGCTAGTTATGTCTAAAAATGTTCAATGAGTCTTCCCTGGTTGCCCAGTGGTTAAGATTCCAAACTTCCACTGCAGGGGTAAAAAATAAACCAGTATTACTCATTATTTTAAAAATAAATAAATAAAAATTAAAAAAATAAAAATCGTCAAGGTACTTTCATATGACTCATTTAACCTTGACTTTTCTCCTGTAAAATTGTAAACAAAGGAAGTAACATAGACTACAGAAATGGAAAACTAAATGAGCAAAAGAACAATTCAGGGAGAACTCTGGAAGAGCAGGTAGTGTAATTCCATACATTTTACACGTAAAAGTTGTATTGCAATAGACATCACCTTAGTGCTAGTAGACTGCCTTTCCACAAAATTAAAGGTCTCTCCTTATTTAATGACCTGATTCACTGATGCTTTGGTAGTTTTAAAACAGGCTACAGGGACTTCCCTGGTGGTCCAGTGATTGCATGTCTGACTTTCAGTGCAGGGGATGCTGTTTTGATCTACAGCTGTGGAGCTAAGATCCCACATGCTACAGGGCAACTTAGCCCATGAGTCTGCCACAACTAGAGAGAAGCCAGCAAGCCAAAACAGAGAACCCAAGAGCCACAATGAAGGATTCTCATGACACCTTAAGACCTGACACAGCCAAATAAATAAATATTGGAAAAAAAAAAAAAAACACCCTGAACTGTACCCTTATAAAATGGTTGAAGATGATGAAAAACAAAGAGGCTACAAATACTTTGACCTGAGTGGTGGGGTCTACACCCACTCTCCTAGCACCTGGATGGGCCTTTGGGACTGCCTCAACCAGCAGAGTAAAATGCCATGGATACTCGATGCTCTCTTGGGACACGTGTGTTGACAGCCTTGCTGTGAGGAAGCCAGTGGAGGCACTTAGAGAGCTCACAGGAGGGTATCCCCACAGACCTGGCCAACAGCCTTGGCTAAGGTCTCAGATAACTACATCACCTACCAGACATGTGAGTGAGTGAGTCTTCACGTGATTCCAGTCCCCCAGCTTTTGAGTATTTCTGACCATAGTCCCAGGCATCATGGAGCAGAGATGAGTCATCCACTGTGTTGTGTCTTCCCTGAATTCCTTACCACCAAATCCATGAGCAAATTTGTTGTGCTCACGTGGCATGGTTGCTCTATGCCACTAAGTTTGGGATAGTTTGTTGCAGAGAAATAGGTACCTGGAACTCACTACTAGTTGAGGACTAGAATCTTGGCACAGCCTGGTTTTCCTGGCTCACTTTCCATGGTTCTTCCTACCTCTGCCAGGCTCCTCTTTTCTCCCCCAACCCCGCCCAGTTTGCTCTCCTTCATGGGCCTGTCTTTCACATTCCCTGGGCCTTTGCTAGCGCTAATCCTTCTTCCTGGGCTTGAACATCACTGACACCCAGATTTGAATCCTGTTTGGGCCTCTCAATAGCACAATAATCAACCTCCCTAATCCTCACTAGAAAAATAGGGATAAAGACAGAACCTATTAATAGATTAAATGGCTAAAATGTGTCATGTGCTTAGTGTCTCAGACACAGTAAACACTCAATAAATGTTAGCTATTATTATAAGTTCTTTCTATTCTCTTAAGTGAGTTTCTCCCCTTCATGGATCACAGCCTTGTCATGGCAAAGGGGCTTGCATAACTCAATGAAGCTATGAGCCATGCCATGGAGGGCCACCAAAGATGGATGGGTCATGGTAAAGAGTTCTGACAAAACACGGTCCACTGGAGGACAGAATGGAAAACTGCTCCAGTATTCTTACTGTGAGAACCCCATGAACAGGCAAAAAGATATGACACCGGAAGATAAGCCCCCATCCCCCAGGTCAAAAGTGTCCAATATGCTACTGGGGAAGAGTGGAGGGCAATTACTAATAGCTCCATAACTTATACACAGAGTACATCACGCAAAATGCCAGGCTGGATGAAGCACAGGTTGGAATCAAGACTGCTTGGAGAAATATCATCAACCTCAGACAAGCAGATGATATCATTCTAGTGGCAAGAAAGTGAGGGTGAAAGAGGAGAGTGAAAAAGCTGGCTTAAAACTCAACATTCAACAAACGAAGATCACTGCAGCCGGTGCCATTACTTCATGGTAAATAGATGCAGAAAAAGTGGAAACAGTGACAGATTTTATTTTCCTGGGCTCCAAAATCACTGCAGATGGTGATGTAGCCACAAAATTAAAAGACACTTACTCCTTGGAAGAAAAGCTATGACAAACCTAGACAGCATATTAAAAAACAGAGACATCACTTTGCTGCCAAAGGTCTATATAATCAAAGGAATGGTTTTTTCCAGTAATCATGTACAGATGTGAGAGTTGGACCATAAAGAAGGCTGAATGCCAAAGAAATGATGCTTTTGAATTGTGGTGCTGAAAAAGACTCTTAAGAGTCCCTTGGACAGCAAGGAGATCAAACAAGTCAATCCTAAAGGAAAGCAAGCCTGAATAATCATTGGAAGGACTGATGCTAAAGCTGAAGCTCCAATACTTTGGCCACCTGATATGAAGAGCTGACTCATTGGAAAAGACCCTGATGCTGGGAAAGATTGAAGGCAAAAGGAGAAGAGGGCAGCAGAGATTGAGATGGTTGGATAACATCACCAACTCAATGGACATGAATCTGAGCAAACTCCAGGAGAAGGAGAAGGTCAGGGAAGCCTTACATGATACAGTCCACAGGGTTGCCAACTAGACAGCAACAACAAAAGTGAGTTTCTATTGCATAGTCAAAGCTTAAATGAAACTTTTTGACTTTTAAGTTTGAGCTCATGTGTCAATTTCTCTGTGAAGACATACCCACCTACTAAACAAAATCAAATTTCTCCTTCTGTTATGCTTCCAAGTATTAATACTTTTCACATTATTTTACTATAGCTCTTAACAAGCAACTTATGATATACGTGACCCTTCAGTTCAGTTCAGTCGCTCAGTCGTGTCCGACTCTTTGCGACCCCATGCATCGCAGCACGCCAGGCCTCCCTGTCCATCACCAACTCCCGGAGTTCACTCAAACTCACGTCCATCGAGTCAGTGATGCCATCCAGCCATCTCATCCTCTGTCATCCCCTTCTCCTCCTTCCCCCAATCCCTCCCAGCATCAGAGTCTTTTCCAATGAGTCAACTCTTCACATGAGGTGGCCAAAGTACTGGAGTTTCAGCTTTAGCATCATTCCTTCCAAAGAAATCCCAGGGCTGATCTCCTTCAGAATGGACCGGTTGGATCTCCTTGCAGTCCAAGGGATTTTCAAGAGTCTTCTCCAGCACCACAGTTCAAAAGCATCAATTCTTTGGCGCTCAGCCTTCTTCACAGTCCAACTCTCACATCCATACATGACCACTGGAAAAACCATAGCCTTGACTAGACGGACCTTTGTTGGCAAAGTAATGTCTCTGCTTTTGAATACGTTATCTAGGTTGGCCATAATTTTCCTTCCAAGGAGTAAGCGTCTTTTAATTTCATGGCTGCAATCACCATCTGTAGTGATCTTGGAGCCCCAAAAAATAAAGTCTGACACTGTTTCCACTGTTACCCCATCTATTTCCCATGAAGTGGTGGGACCGGATGCCATGATCTTCGTTTTCTGAATGTTGAGTTTTAAGCCAACTTTTTCACTTTCCTCTTTCACCTTCATCAAGAGGCTTTTTAGTTCCTCTTCACTTTCTGCCATAAGGGTAGTGTCATCTGCATATCTGAGGTTATTGATATTTCTCCCAGCAATCTTGATTCCAGCTTCTGCTTCTTCCAGTCCAGCATTTCTCATGATGTACTTGTATTAGACCTCAAATCCCTCCAGGAAACCATTTAAGCAAAGGCCTCACAGAAGTAAAAAATGTCCTTTATTTGTCTCTTGTGTGAGTGTATGTGTGTATATATATGTACATGTATGTATGCGTGTGTGTCTCCTACATATAAACCTTCAAGTTACAAACTTTTAAGCTTGTGAACATGCATTCTCATGTCCACTCACATAAGTAGGTTCATGTGTCTGGTGTACATTGTTAGGTACATGTCATCTACAGGTGGCTGTGCTTTTGTGTACTTTACTGTACAGAGGACAGTAGTTCAATATCTTTATTTCAAGGCCAGACTGTCCAGAAGCAATCAGTAAAAGTAGTGATGACGTGACTGGCGCTATTGTACTTTTCAAAGTGCCGTCCTGTAAGATTAAAAGTGTTTTCTTATGTGTTGTGTGAAAAGTATTATAAACCTATTATAGTAAAGTACTAGCCAATTGTGTTAGTTGGGTTCCTAGGCTTACTTTGTTGGACTCAACGAATGCATTCTTGGAGTGGAACTTATTTGTATGTAGGGGACTTGCTGTATATATATGTAAAAACATGTGTTTGTATATATATTTGGTATATAACTACATCAAATACCATAATGGGGAAAATAACGTGAGCAATTGATTAGATGGCTGTGAATGGATAAGACTCAAGAATTTACAGAACCTCAGTTTCTGTAGAGATAGTCTCTCCATTCACAAACTTACACTTTGTAACTTTGTTAAGGAAACATAAATGAATTGTGGAAGTCCTGTCAGGAGAGAAGTTTGCTTTCTATTTGTTCATTATTGTCCCTTGTGCCCCAGTCATTGTGGTGGGTGCTGTACAGTTTGGACTCCATGGTCCACCGTTACATTCACTCCCTTGCAAATATCCCTAACCTCAGTGCCTCTCTTTTCCCTCTGTCCTTCTTGTCTGGCAAACTCAAGGATGAACCTAACCGTGCCAGTTCTAGAGAAGGTGAGTACTGCTAGAGAAATTCACATACCTGACCTGACTTTACTTCTGACTTTTAACAGGCACTCAGTATTGCTCACTCATCTTGGTGAGTTTTTCTGATTTCCCACTCCTTAAGGTTCCTTTCTCTCTGTAAAATTCCCTTTACCCCTTTGTCTTCCCTCCTGCTGAGCAGATGACTTCACTTCAAACTTAATTAAGAAAAGTAAATACCATTGGTGTGAACTTACTTGTCTTCCTATACCTTCCCCTAAAAGTCAGCCCACACCTGTCCCCATTTCTTCTGCTAAAATGGAGACCCTGCCCCTCCGCCTACCAAAGGCTGATCCTCCCTTTGTGTTCTGGGTTTCTTCTGCCTTCATCCATTCAAGGTCTCCCACCCTTTGGCTTCCTCCATTTTTATATGCTTCACAAGTCGCTTGTCTACTGGGTCATCCCCATCACAACAGGAACATACTCTAGTATTTCCCATCTTCTTGACTTTACATTCTATGCCCCTCCTCCTACTGCTCTATTTCTCTGCCCCTGTCTCAGCAAAACATCTTTAAAATACCTGTTATACATGCTGTCTCTTGTCTCTCTCAATATTCACTCTTTGGTTTACTCCAATCTTGATTCTGTTTCCACCACTCTCCACTGAAACCATTCTTGTGAGGGTCACCAATGAGTACTTCTAGTACTTCTGTTTTCATTTTAAATTCATAGTAGCATTTGCTTCACTTAACCTCTCCCTCTTTTTTGGCCTCTGAGGCATCATTTAGTTTTCCTCTTTCACACCTACTGCTTCTTCTTCAGAGAAGGCAATGGCACCCCATTCCAGTACTCTTGCCTGGAAAATCCCATGGACAGAGGAACCTGGTGGGCTGCAGTCCATGGGGTTGCTAAGAGTCAGATACGATTGAGCGACTTCCCTTTCACTTTTCACTTTCATGCATTGGAGAAGGAAATGGCAACCCACTCCAGTGTTCTTGCCTGGAGAATCCCAGGGACCGGGGAGCCTGGTGGGCTGCCGTCTATGGGGTTGCACAGAGTTGGACACGACTGAAGTGACTTAGCAGCAGTAGCAGCTCCTTCTTAGTCTCCTTGACTAGTTTATCCTCCTCTACCTTACCTCCAAATGTTAGAACTTCTTAGGGTTTATCCAAGGCCTCTTCTTTTCTTTCTGTCTCTAGTCTTTCCCTATGTCGTGTCATCTATTGCACTTGTTTAAATAACATCTTCACACTGATGAATTCTTTATTTAAAAAAAATTTTTTGAAGGTTTTTTTAATGTCTTCATTTTTGAAGTCTTGAATTTGTTACAATATTGGTTCTGTTTTATGTTTTGGTTTTTTGGCCACGAGTCCTGTGGGATTTTAGCTCCCTGACCAGGGATCAAACCTGTACCCCCCACATTGGAAGGAGAAGTCCTAACCTCTGAACCACCAGGGAAGTCCCCAAGCTGATGAATTCTACATTACTAGCCCAGATTTCTCTGAGCCCCTAGGCTTACAAATTCAACTGCCTTTTTAATTGCCTGTTTAACAAACAATGAATAGAGAAAAGGTGTCTATTTGTCCAGTTAGGAAATTCTGGAACAGGTTGCTGGGAGTCTGAATGAGAAGTTGGTGTTCTTGTAGGGTAAGAAGACACTGGAATTATAGCAAGCTAGAAAGAAGTGGGGAAAAGATCTCCCCAGCTTCTGGCATAGGAAGGAAACTTGGCCGGGGGCGTAGATAAGAGTCAAGGTGCTGAGATCATTCTGAGTCGTGTATTGTGGTGTGGGGGAAGGATGCTTTCACAGGATAGGTATCAAATCCCTAGAGTTCACACCTTGGGAACTTCCCCCAACTTTTTTCATAGAAGGCTTTGTAAACTCAGAGAGCTAGGCAATCAATGCCTTGGGAAGACTATTTAAAGGACTGAAGCATCTTAAGAAGAAAAGCAGCACTGAGGTATGTAGCATGGAGGTTAGGGGTAATACTGAAGCAGCAGAGAAATTCTATAAGCCAGTGAGCACTTATGAGATGGGGACCCTACCAGTGAAAGACAGTCTTAGAAAGGTGAGTTTGCAAGCCCTCATGTGCCTAAGTTGCTGCAGGTGCTTTCACACACACACACGCACACACACACACACACACACACAGCTTTTTGTTAAAAAAAAAATCTGGGAAAAACAGCATCTTCTATTACCCTCTTGGAGAACCGCCATACCTATTCACATTATAAATGGTCCAAAAAATTCTGCAGTACATAAAAGAGTTTAGCTATTTCATGAACCATGCTCCAAACATATTTAGCCTCAGAGCCCTTTGTCATGAAATACCTTATAATGTGTCACTGAACCCAATTGTTCCCAGAAACAGAGGACCACAGGGAGACAATGTTTCCTTGGGCACAGATTCAGACTCCATGGGTCCCAAGGAGTTATTTAAGAGGGGTCTGCAAATCCCTGTGTACCCCAAACCCTCACTGAATAAACAACAGTTCTCAAATATACACATACTACTTTTTAAAAATGTGTAAATACGTGAAATTTTAAGAATACTAATTCTGTATAAAATATATAGCTAGCGGGAAGTTGCTGTATAGCACAGGGAGCTCAGCTCGGTGCTCTGTGACGACCTCGAGAGGTGGGATGGATGGGGGCCAGGGAGATTCAAGAGGGAGGGGACAGATATATACTTACAGTTGATTCATGTTGTGTGGCAGAAACTAACACAACATTGTAAAGCAATTATCTTCCAATTAAAAAAATTAAAAATAATTAAAAAATAAAAATACTAATTCTTAATTATCCCATGATCTTATTATGTGGGAGCATGAAGAATATCTTCTTTTTTTAAAAAAAAAAAAAGTTCCAAAAAGCAAAACTAATTTGTTGGGTACTGGCAACTATTTACATACCCTAAAGTAACATAAGGGATCTAAAAGTGATTTAAAGTATATGGGAGAATATGCACAGATTATATGCAAATATGGCCATTTTGGGGAGGGATTAGGGGCAGGAGGAGAAGGGGACAACAGAGGATGAGATAGCTGCATGGCATCACTGACTCAATGGACGTGAGTCTGAGTGAACTCCGGGAGTTGGTGATGGACAGGGAGGCCCGGCATGCTGTGATTCATGGGGTCGCAGGGAGTCGGACATGACTGAGCGACTGATCTGATCTGATCTGATGTAAGGAACCTGAGCATCTACAGAAGATGGTCTTGGAATCAATCCCTTCCCCCACCTTGGCTACCGAGAGACAAATGCTCTGTGAATTTCTGTAGGGAAACGACACCATTGGTTTCATACCAACTGTTCTGAAGTCACAAGTTTCAGAAACTTTTTGATGAAGTCAATGAGTCCTTGGATGGTTCGGGTTCGCTCTACAGCCCACTTCTTTGTTTTCATTATAGGAGTGTCTCCCACAGCCTTTAGCAGGGTGTTGCTTTTTTTCTTGGTGTCACTGACAGGTTCCTCTGTTCCCAGAGAGACTGAAGAAGTGGGCTCTGGGGTGGCTGTTTCTGGGGAGACCTCCTTAGGGCCTCCAGCTTCAGGAGCAGTCGAGGGAGGGAGCTGTAGTGCAGACTCCTCAGCCATCTTTCTTGGAGGGCAAAGAGTATTTTCTTATTAAAAAAAAAAAAGGAATTTCATAAGTAAAAGTTTGTGAATCAACCAACCTTAAAATGATTTTGATCGTTTACATAATAACGGCTGATATCTTTTGGTGCTTAATATTCAGGTTCTGTGCTCAATGCTTCATAAAGATTGTCTCACTTAATCCTACAGCAATTCTACGAGGTAGGCACTCATTATTATTCTCATCGTATAGTTGAGAAAAACGAGGCTTAGTGAAATTAAGTGGAGGCATTTGTTGAGCATCACACAATAAAAGTGGTCAAGTTGGGACTTCAATCCAGAGTCTGACTCCAAAGCCCACATCTTAACCATGGGGCTGTCACCCCTTATCAGAACACTGCGTCCTGGGGGAGACAAGGCACACGCCGTAAGTTTCAGCTTTGTCAGGGAAGAACGGAGATTTCTGTGTTTTACGGCAGCTGATGCTGTTCCTGAGAAACTTGTCCATGGACCTCTCCTTCACCAGACCACACTCTGTCCTTCTCGTCATTAATTCTTCAATTTAAAAAGGAAAAAAAAAAATGCAATTCAACATTTTGAGGAAAATGAAGGCATGAGAGAAGAGACCTTTTCTCAACTTTTTTTCTCTTTTTAAAAAACCATGTATTTTTACGTGTTGTTTGGCTCCGCTGGGTCTTAGTCGCTGTGTGCAGGATGGCTGTGTTGCAGCATGTAGGATCTAGACCCCTGACCAGGAATTGAATCCAGGACCCCTGCATTGGGAGCACCAAGTCTTAGCCACTGGACCACCAGGGAAGTCCCTCCTCAGCTTTCTCTCAGGTAAAAAATTAATACTTTTCCCTCATGAAATTACACCCATCTCCACAGCACCTCACTGGGATTTGACCCAGAAAAAAATGGGGAAAAATCACATTTTGACAGAATTACCAAGAAGCAAAACAGTCCTGGGGGAGGGAAGCCTCAGTGTGCTTTTCCTAAAAGAGGGGCCTCAGCATGGTTCATTTGAGTTCCATCCCCTCACTTGTGGTAATAATGCTGAATTATCAGCACTCTTCTCAGTCAGAGACAAGACTTGTGATTTGAGTGAGTTAAGGTGTACCTTTGAACTATGGCAAGTCTTAATATATATAATTTTTTAAAAGACCGACATACCAGAAAGCGAAAGGCAGGTGGAAAATGTGATGGTGGTCCTTCATGCATAAAGATGATGGTGATTGCCAAGTGCGGGTCCTTGACTCTCTGCCTCATAAATTGTCTGCTGAGTGCCACTGCCCAGCGTCGCAGATTGGCACTGCTTTTGTCTTCCTCTCAACATATGGAACAGATTTTTGCTTACATACAAACACTACCATCCCATCCCAGATAGTATCCCAGCAGGAAAATAGAACATCAAATTGCTTTCCTGAACTCGTTTTCTTTTAGCAAGTTATTTTTCAGAGTTTTCCCAGCATGTCTCAAAAAGCACTTTAATACCTCAACTCCTGAGGGGCAACAATATATTATAAATGATGTATTGGGAAAAACACTCATTTAGGATCTAGATGGGAGTTAATAATTTAACTGCCTTTTAGAGAGCTGCATTTCAAACAGTGTAGATGATGCTTCTGTGGGAAAAACAAAACGTTAGAATAGTCTTAATATAATCAACTTAATATATAACTTAATATAATCAACCCTTGGACCACCCAGAGTAACGACATTTGGCATAATTTCCTTTATAGATTAGTATGGAGCACTGTATTGCATAGATGTAAGTATTTATATATATATATATGTATATGTAAGTATTTGAATATGCATATATAAATAGATAGATGTATCTATGTATGAGGGCTTCCCTGGTAGCTCAGCTGGTAAAGAATCTGCCTGCAATGCAGGAGACCCGGGTTTGATCCTTGGATTGGGAAGATCCCCTGGAGGAGGACATAGCAACCCACTCCTGTATTCTTGCCTGGAGAGTCCCATGAACAGAGGAGCCTGGTGGGCTACAGTCCGTGGGATCACTATGAGTCAGACGTGACTGAGCAACTAAGCACAGCACAGGACATCTATGTATGAGTGTTCTTCCAGGTAAAACCAAGGCGAAGGGCTTCCCTGGCAGTTCAGTGGCTAAGACTCTGTGTTCCCAATGCAAGGGACCCGGGTTTGATCCCTGGTCAGGGAACTAGATCCTACTAAGAGTTTGCATGCTGCAACCAAAAAAATAAAAGCAGGGTGAAAAGAGAAGAAAAAAACAAGGGCAAGAACAAAGATGACTCCAAGGTGAGGCTTAAATAATGTACACAGTGATGATGTACAGTTACTGTTGGGTCTCAAACTGAGCCTTCCAGATATTCACTCAAAAAAGGAAATGAACTTTGTCTGTTCACAGCATCAAAAGGATAAAATCAAGTACCCAAGGGATTTTTTAAGCTGTTTTTGGCACCAAGACCAGACAGGGCTCTTTCCCTAGAGGTCTGGTAAAATGGACACTATGTGATACAGTGAACATCAGACTCACAAACATTCTTTACAATAGATTTAGTGACATTCGCTGAGCTGTTTCTCGTGAAGACCCTCCATCACAGCTAATAGCATCTCGCTAAAGGGTAATTCTTTAAGAATTATTCTTTATGGGCCCAGTATAGACTGTATAATCAGTTCTCTACTGATCAACAAAGGGCAACCAGAAATTGAAACCAAAAAAACCTTTTATTATTAAAATAGACTGGCTAGTTATCGCCTATGTGCAAGCAGTCAGATTTTGCCAGTAAATGCTTTAGAGAGTTAAGTTTTATTCAGCTTGAAGTCTCCTATGCCTTTCCCACCAGCATATAGATACTGGAAGGAGGCTGTGCACAGTAGCAGTTTGGGAAAGTGTCCTTGTCCTCATCAACATCGTCACCATCAGCATCACAAGCTCTTCCATTTCTTGGGCCTTTATCACTTTCTAAGTTCTGTATATATATGGGCTTCCCTTGTGGCTCAGTTGGTGAAGAATCTGCCTGCAGTGTGGTAGACCTGGGTTGGGAAGATCTCCTGGAGGAGGGCATGGCACCCCACTCCCATATTCTTGCCTGGAGAACCCACATGGACAGAGGACCCTGGTGGGCTATAGTCTATGGTGTTACAAAGAGTCGGACACGACTAAGCAACTAAGCACAACACACACATACACACTCACACATATATATACATATATTTATATATACACTCTGGGGTTTCCCAGGTTGGCACAGTGGGAAAGAATCCACCTGCCAATGTAGGAGATGCAGGAGACATTTGATCTCCAGGTCGGGAAGATCCTCTGGAGTAGGAAATAGCAACCCACTCCAGTAGGAAATGGCAACCCACTGTCCTGGGAAATCCCATGGACAGAGGAGTCTGGCAGGCTACAGTCCAGAGGATCTCAAAGAGTCAGACACAACTGAGCGACTTAGCAACTGTGCACACACACATATACACGTACTTCACTTGTATTATCTCTGTAATCCTCCCAGCAATATCGCAAGACATTTTATTTTACCAAAAAGACATTGAAGTTAGGGAGTTTGGGATGGACAGGAACACGCTGCTATATCTAAAATGGATAACCAACACAGATCTACTGTATAGCACATGGAACTCTGCTCAAAGTTATGTGGCAGCCTGGGTGGGAGGGGGTTTTAGGAAAGAATGGATATGTATATATATATGGCTGAGTCTCTTCACTGTTCACCTGAAATTATCACAACATAGTTAGTTGGCTATACCCCAACACAAAAGTTTTTAAAAAAGAGACTTTGGAGATTATAACCATTAAATGAATTGCCTAAAGCACCAGCAGCTCATAAGTGGTACAGCCAGAATCGGACTCCAGTCCTGACTTTCCATCTCCCCATACAACCTCTATATTTCTATGATTAATTAGGTCCCCACCGTCCCCACAACCAACACCACCGATTTCTTGTAAACCCTTTCGATGTTGTGTGCCTTCTTTCCAATGGCACATAGGACTAAAAATTATTTGAAGACAGAAATCACTCTGTTGATCTTTTGAGTAGGTTTAGTACTCCAGAAGAGAGAGAAAGAAAGAGAAGCACTTCCGAATCCTTTTACTTTCTCAGTAGCAATAATGCAACCTGTGTTGTTCTTGGGCAGTCTTGATTTCTACTAACACATTCTCATTAAAAACCACTTATCTGCGTTTCATTAACAAAGTAACCCTTCCTTTCATGCATCTGTAGTAGGGAGTTGTTTTCTGGTTTTGCTTTCCTGCTTGCATCTGTTTTGTTTCATCAGTACACGCCAAGACTATCCAGCACCGCTATAAGAAGCCCTCCACTTATGTTACAGATGCACTCAAACCGTGAGATCTTAAGAAGTATCCCTGTTGGCCTTAGATCAATAGTTCAATCTCCCAGAATATCTAACAGAGGCTGCGTCTGTAAAATTAAGAATACTACTTTAAAGAATGAATGAGTGGTTTTTGTGGTCAATGGTTAAACTTGAGAGATGGCATATGAGGGAAAACCCCCTGAGATATGGGGGTTTTCACTCAATATTATACGGTAAAGACTTATTCATAGGTAGAGGCACCTTATTCACTTTTACAACTGTAAACTGTTCCATTGTACCAATTAAATCATAACTTTAAAAGTCCTTCCGTTTATTGGTGGACATTTAAATTTTGTCCAGATTTTTTTTAAGCAATCTGTGTGTTTGGCTGTTATAAACTGCTGCAGTGAATATTCTTGTTCATGTATGCTTGTGAACAGTTGCAAGAATTTTTCTAGAGTATATACCAAGATCTGCAATTGATTCATAGAATATTCCTCATCTTTACCTTCATTGGATGTTGCCAATTTTTCTTTCCAGTTTACACTCCAACCAGCAGCTGAGATTTCTCTTGAGCAAACATCCTCACCAGCTCCTAACGTTATCAAATTTTTATTTGTTTATTTAGCCTCCTTGGTAGGTGTGAAATATTATTTTAGTGTTGTTTTGAAGATCTTCTGGTGTTTGAAAAGTAGCTGATTAAGTAGCTCTGTGAAAACATAGCCTTGTCCTAGATGTAGTGAATGATGTGTGAGAAGAATTCATTCATTGTATTCGATAACTGTGGTTAAGGAGAGTGCTGCCAATGCTTTGAGCAGTTGTATTTAAAATAAAAATGTCACTGGTGTTCATATTTTGACAAATTGTTAAAAGTTCTTCTCCGTTTCCTATAATACTTGCCTTTTTACCTTTTTCTGTTCAGATTGGGTTAAGAATTTGCAGCTACCAATAAATAAGTCAAGGCGGGTGCTCATCTACATAGGGCAAGTCGTTTCTTTGAAATTTGAAGCTTAACTTTAGACTGTGGCCTAAACTTCCTTCAACGTGCTTTAAGATATTCCAGGGACTTCCCTGCTGGTTCAGTGGCTGAGACTCGGCACTCCCAGTGCAGAGGGCCTGGGTTCAGTCCCTGGTCTGGGAACTAGATCCCCCATGCCGCAACAAAGACCAAATATCCTTCTTGTTGCAACAAGACCTGGTGCAGCCAAATAAATAAAATAAATATTAAAAAATAAGGTTTTTTAAGAAAGACATTCCAGATGCTTGGGGTGGAGGAGTTGGCCTCTGGAAGCTGAGTAGGCTGGTGACTGCAAAGTCGCCTGCGAGGATGGACCATGCTCTGGAAAGCAGCCACAGCTCCTAAGTCTGATTAATTGCTGCCTCTAATCCATGTTTATTTTCCTTTACTTATCTCTGAGCCTTTGGTTGTCCTATGTCATCATTTTAGCCTTGCTGCAGTGCTGCCACAGCAAATTAAGTGTCCTAAGTCCACTTGAGTCCTTTTGTGAAAGATCAGATTGGCCCCAGAGGCAAAGGTGGCAGCAAGAATGATTAGTGATAGAACTCCAAGCTGAATGTGAATCTTGAGAGGGCAGAGATCAGACCAGTCAGGTCTAGTCTCCCATTCTCAAGTAGAGATTTTCCCTCCATTTCAAGTTAAAAGACGCTTGCTGCTTGAAAGGAAAGCTATGGGAAGCCTAGACAGTGTCTTTGGAGAAGGGCATGGCAACCCTCTCCAGTAGCCTTGCCTGGAGAATCCCATGGACAAGAGGAGCCTGGAGGGCTACAGCCCATAGGGTCACACAGAGTCGGACATGATTGAAGCAACTTAGCATGCACACATGCAGACAGTGTGTTAAATATTAAAAAGCAGAGTTATCACTTTGACAACAAAAGTCAGTATAGTCAAAGCTATGGTTTTTCCAGTAGTCATGTACACATGAGAGTTGGACTGTAAAGAAGGGTGATCACTGAAGAATTGAAGATTTCAAACTGTGGTGCTGGAGAAGACTCTTGAGAGTCCCTTGGACTTCAAAGAGATCAAACTAGTCAGTCCTAAAAGGAAATCAACACTGAATATTCATCGGAAGGACTGATGCTAAAGCTCCAATACTTTTGCCACTTGATGCAAAGAGCTGACTCATTAGAAAAGACCCTGATGCTGGGAAAGATTGAAGGCAAAAGGAGAAGGGGTTGACAGAGGATGAGATGGTTAGATAGCATCACCAACTCAACGGACATGAATTTGAGCAAACTCTGGGAGATAGTGGAGGACAGAGGGGCCTGGCATGCTGCAGCCCATGGGTTTGCAAAGAGTCGGACACAACTTAACGACTGAACAACAACACATTTTTATTAAAGGAGACTGGGTGTTTTTCCCACTTAGAATTTCCCACATAGGCTTCTGGGACAGGTGACGCCTGGCTGACCCAGTTGTGCAATAAGGCTCCTAGTGCTTAACTTCCAGGGACTTGGCATGATGTCACAGAGAAAGCACAATCTTTGAGGCTGGCCAGCTCTTTTTTTTCACATCCGTACTGGGAGAGGTTGGTGAACTTGTGCAAATTACTTCAATTCCCTGAGCCTCCAACTCTTTAGCTCTAAAATAAGGGTGAAAAAGATTACCTGAGAGGGTTGCTGCGAAAATTAAATATAATTTATGTGAAAGCACCTAGTGTCATACCTGGGACACAATTAAAACGAAAGAAACATTAGTTTCCTTGCTCCCCTGCCCCACCCTACCCCCACCCCTCCATCTCTGGGACCAGCTTTCCCATAGACCCAGCACCCTCAGAAACCCCAGAATCCTTGGAGGCAGGAACCTGTATAACCTTCGTAAAAGTTGACCTCTCCCGGACCTTGCTTCTGCTATGGTGTCTTTGACTTATAATGATTAACTCAATGTCATACCTGCTGAACCCAAAGAAGCCACTCTATTGACTATGTCAGGTATCAGAACAGGTTTATGGGGGACATGCAGTCTGAGGGGACAGTTGGAATCAACACTAACGTCCAGGTCATACCACTTACCTTCCAGAAAAGCCTTGGTGTTCAGTTTTGAAGTGAATGGATTTTTCTGTCAAAGTCCCTGGGGAACAGTCATTGCCCTTACTGCCCTTACAGTAACTGCATCTCCTCACTGCTGAAAGAGGTTTAGGATCAATAGATGGGATTATGATTATCCGTGACGCTCTTTGGTATTAAATTAAAATGCTTTCAGTAGTTGGTGGCCTGCTTAGGTGGCCGCCTATGGAACCTTTCCTGTCTGTCATCACCTTTCAAGGTTGCCCCTGCTATGGCATTCTCAAGGAAGAAGGCAGCCTCCGATAAGGAATTCGGGTGGGGTCTCAGCCCTGTGCTTACCCATGGGACACTCAGCTGGCTGGAAACATCCTTCCCTCTGGCACACCAGCTCCTTACTGACAGTCTCAGTGGAGAAACTGAAGATCAAACAAGTTTAATCTCTGACCCTCATGCCGGCCACCGAGCAGGGTTCTGTCTTCAGGGCAAGGGGGATCTGAAATAATTCATGTTGCTCTCATCACAGCACTCTGCCTCCGCAGGAGACTGTCAGCTGCTTGGGGCCATCAATGTGACATATCTTTCTAGTTTTACACGGAGACTAAAATACCATTTAAATCTTATTCCAACATTTCTCAAATCAGGTGGGTATTACCAAGCATGAAGTCATCATCTAAAAAACTCAATTTTAAAGGGTTAGTTCTTTGGGAAAAAATAAGAAAGAACATTTCCTCCTGTTTACTCTGAGATATGCTTTTTTTTTTTTTTTTTCCCAATAGGCTGGTTATTGTGCCTGTCTTAATCTTTTGAGATTAAGCTTCAATGTTTCACCTTGACTCCAATTTGCTCATAAATCTCTTCATTTTCTTAATTTAAATGTTTTTGCCAACTTCATGGTTTAATAATGAGAAATAAAATTGGAACTTAATGACTACTAAGGAGGGTATTTTCATTTCATCTGGAATTAACAGAACTGTGGAAGGGGCAGGCAGCCTGTCAGACCAGCTGCCACAACCTGAGCTGAAATATGCCAAATGCGGCTTGATGTTACACATCTCTTTATACCCAGGGTAATTCTCTGAACCGATTACGTGAAAATCCTTCAAATCCAGCTCTACTTACATCCACCTGATTGCTATGTCCCTATTGATTAGCTGCAAACTGTTCATTGAATTCAGGCCATCTGAGAAGCCCCCACGTCCCCAAAGTGTCCCTCTCACATGCTGCCCATTGTAGCCAAGGCACTCAGCTCCAGTACACTTCAGCACAAGTTGTATAATGGGAGCTCCGGGACCACAATCATCAGATAACTAGGCAGGACAGAGTACGGTTTCAGCACTTCCCCCTGAGCAGTCTTTCACTTAAAGGAGAGAAAGAACTCTAAAAAAGAGTTTTAAAACCCCTTCCTCATAAGTTTACCACTGGAGAAAGCTATCCATCACGAGGCTGTGTAGCCTAGAATTCTCTCCTTATCCCAGAGCTGAGAGGAAACACTAGCTAGGTACTTTCCCTTGTGTAGGGAGAGGGGCTCTGGTTTCTTTTGCTTGTGTAGAATATAGCAGGTCCTCTGAGACTGTCAGTGGAGAGGCCACTTGGCACTGAGCAGAATAATGGGAACTGGCTAGAGACAGAACAACCCATGTCTATAGGGAGCTTATTGGATGGTCCAAAAAATTAAGCTCAGCTTCTTCCACCATAGTTATAACCCCACAGGTATGTCTCAGGCCATCTTTCCTCACCTCGTATCACTTCTTTCTAAAGAGTATCCTGCAATGACTCATTTAGTATTTAGCCATATGTTGGCTTCGCAGGGGGTGCTAGTGGTAAAGAACCTGCCTGCAATGCAGGAGACATAAGAGATGCAGGTTCAATCCCTGGTTCAGGAAGATCCCCTGCAGGAGGGTGCAGCAACCCACTCTGTATTCAAGTATTCTTGCCTGGATAATCTCATGGACAGAGGATCCTGGAGAGATAAGGCCCATAGGGTCCCTAAGAGTTGGACACAACTGACGTAACTTAGCAGGCATGCATGCAAGTCTTAGGGTAAAATACTTTGTGCAATTAGAACTTTAATATGGACTCTCAATTCCTCAAAGGTGGAGAACTTTGTTTTATATTTTGTGTTCATTCATTGATTGATTGATAATCAACCCATTCATGATTCTTGCATTTACTATGCTGACAGAACAGTGCAAACTTACTTGTATGTAGTCCAAGGACTCCAGTAAAGTGTGGTACCTAATTCCTGCCTTCTACTAGTTCAGAATCTTGTTGGATAAGCCCAGTGTATATGGAGAGAACGTTAGGTAATAATGTAATTGCATACATTAAAATCATAATGACTCAAAGACACATGAAAATGACTAGAAGACAAAATTTTAAAAATGAAGACCTTTAGTTATTGACATTTGGGGTAGTTTTTTCTTATACTTTTTGGATTTTCCAAATTTTCTGTAGTGCATGTGTACTACTTTATTAATCATAAAACACTAAACCTTAAAAGTATAAATTCGGTTGAAAAACAGTTACAGAAATGTCACAAAATCAAATTAAGATTCAGGGTCAAATGAGCAGCCCAGAAAATGAGTTCCTTCAGTTTTAAATGCCTTGTTCTTGTATCCTTCAGTATCTAGACAGAAATGTGCACACAAGAGATGTCAAAAGAACTTTTTGGACTATATAATAATAACTTCTTGCTAAATATAAGGCTTGTTGATGAAATAATTCCTTATTATGTCTTTTGTAATCACATTTTTCATCCTTAAATAAATCTCTCTTATTAGTTTGTAACTGTTTCCTATTTCTTCAACAAGATCATATTTTGTGTTCTATATTATTCCCCCTTGCATTATAGCTGTGTACATTTGTCTCCTCTTTTAAATGATACTTTGAAGGCAGACCCCATGCCTGACAATCATAGGATCTCAAGGTTGAAATGAAAAAGACTGCTAAAAATAGTAAGATTCTAGAGCAGGGTAGCTGTGTTCAAATCCTAGATCCACAATTGACTTCTAAATTGCTGCTGGCCAAGTAAAATAGTTTCCTTTTCTGTAGCAGGAGGAAAATAATAACTCCCAGTCATGAATATAAAAATAGCATCTACAAAACACAGAGCATAGTATCTGGCGATTATTAAGTACTCAATGAAAGATAGAATATTACTATTATGATCATCTCCCTCTCCTATAAGGGATCATTATAGCACATCATCTAGTCTGACATCATAAAATATAACCATATTGTTAATCCATGAAGATATTTCTGATACCATCAACTTTGCATACTCACGATGACAGGGAACTCAGCATTTGTTTACAAGTTCTTTAATCGATCCGTATCCTGTATCTCAGCAACATATGCAATTAGTTCTAGGGGTTACAAAGGATAAAAAGTCCACACGACCTCATCCATCTTCACATCCCTCAACAGCACCCACAAACCTCGCTCCCTTCCCATCAGGGCAAACATAACACTTAATAAAGTTTTATTGGTTTGAATGGTCAGTTACTTCTTTGGTCACAGAGGCTTGGGTATCATTTTAATTGTAGGGTATGAACTAAAATGAAGTACCTGACTACTGAATGAGAGTCCTTCCAGATTTACAAGTCTAGGGGGCAAACTTCTAGATCCTCAGGGCTTTATGCATAATTTTCCTCATTTACATTGTTATCTCTGATCACTGAACAGGACTCTCTCTGTAAGCAAAAACAGAGCAGCTGGATGTTTGCATCAACTAAATGACCATTCTGGTTCATTGATGCATGCCCTATTAAAGCCATCAAACTTCATTGTCGTTAATAATAAGAAATATCACCAGACAACCTAATAAAAACTCTCCTTCTACTGAAATTCCATCTCTAAAGTAATATATTGAGCATCTCTGATGATTTCTCAGTATTGAAGCGGGTTGTTTCAAAAACGAACGCAAAATATTAGTGGTGAACAAAGTTGTAGATTTAGAGTGAATTGTCTGCTTCGACAACAAAAAAGCAAGAATCCTAGCTAATAAAAAGCAAGCATATGCAGAACCCTGTCTGTGAGTTCTATTCTTCCTGGAGGAAAATCCCCCAGATGGGATCAAATGATAGGGTGTAATGGGAGATACACGGGTAAAGCACACAGCCAGAACTGGATTTGAATATCTGCCTTTCACTAAGAGCTTTGTCTTTTACCAGCTGTGGAATTTTGGGTATGTTATTTAATTTCCAAAGCCCTACATTTTTCTGACCTGAAAATAGTAATATTTAATTCAGAAGGGCTGTCACGAGGATTAAATAAACAAATGTTTGTAGTGTATTTGGTATGTAGCAGATACTGGAGAAAAGCTGGTTCTTTCTCTCTGCTTCCTTTCTACTTCTTTGATCTAAACACTAACTTCTTTGATCTAGAACTATTTTAGGGAAATAATAGCATTTTTCCCAGCTCATCAAAACTGGCCAGACTTCCCAGAATGGTAATCAGTCTACATACTAAAGCTCTACTTTGTTAACTTTTAAGCAATTATGATGTTTTCACATGTAAAAACCAAATCACCAAGAGGAATTTCTTTCAGCTTTCCTGGTGAGTAAGGAGGAAACTGAATTTGCTTTTGATTATTTTGATAAAGATGATCGCATTTCTCCTGAGCAAGTACTACCTTGATGGGCTTATATTGAAACGGAGAGCCCATGAGCCGTGTTTTGATAATTTTATTTTGGAGCAGAAATCACTTTTTGAAAATAATGAGGAGAGAAGGGAGAAGGATGATTGATTTTTTTCCAAAGCTGGTGTGGGAGTCAAGAGGCTGAATTCTGACCACCTGTTTAGAAGGCATGTAAACAACTGGAAGAAAACATCCCCTTGAACCTCCCAATTGGAACCAACTCTCCACCAGCTAACGAACGTTATCAACCTGCTGTCCCCATCAGGTTCACATCCAGTTAAATAAACGAAGTAATATTTTTTGCCTGGTGTAAAGTTTTAAGTCGTTCTGTGCACAGTAGCTTTAAATCAGGAATGTATTCGTATATTTCTGCTACTTGGTTTCAAACCTGCAGCATTTTTATGTACATTTGCTCTCAGCTGAATTTGCCTCATTCATTCATGCATTCATTCATGGGAACCAAATATGTGCAAAGAATCCTATGCACTGTGAATGAATTAAAGATGGAAAAGGCATTTTCTCTGTACATTAAGGGCCTTACTTACTCTGGTAGGTGGGAGTAAGCATATATGATTCAATGTAGGAAATGATCAAGCTTCCCTGGTGGCTCAGACAATAAAGAATATGCCTGCAATGCAGGAGACCTGAGTTTGATCCCTGGATTGGGAAGAACCCCTGGAGGAGGGTATGGCAACCCAATCTAGTAGAGAATCCCCATGGACAGATGAGCCTGGCGGGCTGCAGTCCATGGGGTCACAAAGAGTCAGACATGACTGAGCAACTAAGCACAGCACAGCTCAGGAAGTGATCAGGGAAAGAAAGATTGGGGATGTTCAGGAGAAGGAGAGATTATTACCGCCTTGGGGATGGGGATCATTGAAGATGTCACAGGGAAATGATATTTGAGCTGGATCTTAAATATAGGCAGGTTTCCATTTACAGCAACTTGGATGGATCTAGAGATTATCCTACTAAGCAAAACAAGTCAGAAAGACAAAGACACATACAAAAAGAAGTGATTTCTGCTCCAAAATAAAATGATTAAAATTTGGCTCATGGGCTCTCCATTTCAATATAAATCCATCAAGGCAGTACTTGCTCAGGAGAAATGCAAGGGGCTTCCCTGATAGCTCAGTTGGTAAAGAATCTGCCTGCAATGCAGGAGATCCTAGGTTGGGAAGATCTGCTGGAGAAGGGATAAGCTACCCATTCCAGTATTCTTGGGCTTCCCCTGTGACTCAGCTAGTAAAGAATCCGCCTGCAATGTGGGAGACCTGGGTTTGATCCCTGGGTTGGGAAGATCCCCTGGAGAAGGGAAAGGCTACCGGCTCCAGTATTCCGGCCTAGAGAAGTCCATGGGGTCACAAAGAGTCAGACACAACTGAGCGACTTTCACTTTCACTTTAACAAAATAATCAAAACCAGTTCAGTTTCCTCCTTACTTACCAGGAAAACTGAAAGAAATTCCCCTTGATGATTTGCTCTAAAAAGATGAAAAGACAAATACAAAGAAAGACAAATACGAATATGATATCATTATATGTGAAACCTAAGATACCATACAAATCGGCCTATCTATGAAGAAAAAAACAGACTCACAGACACAGAGAACAGACTTGTGGTTGCCAAGAGGGAGGGGGCAAAGGGAGATGGATTGGGAATTAGGGGTTAGCAGATGCAAACTATTATACACAGAACAACAACAAAGTCCTGCTTTATAACACAGGGAACTTCATTCAATATCCCGTGATGAAACATACTGAAAAAGAATATATGCATATATATGTATATGTATAACTCAGTCACTTTGCTATACAGAAGAAATTAACACAACATTGTAAATCCACTATTCTTTAGTAAATTAATATTTTAAATTTAAGAATAAGTTAAAATTTATTTATTGAAGAATAGTAGACTTACAATATTGTGTTAATTTTTCTGTACAGCAAAGACATTCAGTTATACATATATATATATATATATATCTTTTTTCATATTCTTTTCCATTCTGTAGGCTAGAATACTGGAGTGGGTTGCTATTCCCTTCTCCAGGGGATCTTCCCAACACAGGGATCAAACCCTGATCTCCTGCATTGCAGGCAGATTCTTTACCATCCGAGCCACTGGTGACTCATACATACAGGGAGACTTTGACAGTGGAGAGTTGAAAGAGAAGGCAGGAGCTGGGAACTGCCAAAGTAAAGGCAGAGGAGAAGAAAAGCATGGGATGGAGAGGGTATACACAGAGTAGAAAGCAGTGTGGTTTGACTGCAGGGTGGGATGGAGGGAAGGTGAGAAAAGTGTCAGGAGAAGGTTGGAAGATCAGCAGGGGCCGAATCAATGAGGAACTTACATCCTCTAGAAATCATGGCAGCCTCAGTAAATTTGTTGTTTTATTTGTGACAGAAAATAGACTGCTAAATGAAAACCTTGCTTCAGATTTCTATAGCTCCCAGTCAACTTAGCCACTTACATTTTAACAGTTTCATTGTGTGACCTTTCTGAAAATTGTTTGCTGCCTACAATGGACAACGTGATTGACAAGTGTCGAGTAGAGGAATGTCAACGTGCGCTGCTCTTGTTCTCATGAATGGTGTTCCATTACACTATCACCAGAACGTTTTGCCTGGTCAGTTATTCATGCTGGAGGAGTTCTGTTTTGCATCTGATGGGGGTGGAGGGTGAAGAGGTTTTAAGAAGTTAGCTCAGGCATCTTATCCCTCAACTGGGAATAGGGAAAAAGCACCTTCTACTTCATGCATCTACATATATGTTGGTTTAGAAATAAATTACGTCCAAGACTGCTCAGGGAGAACTAAGCCACTAAAAGCCAGAAGATTAAACCCAGGAATGTTATCTAGAAGCACTGACAAACCCTGAAGTGATCGTGGAAACTGTCTTCTCTCTTTCAAAATAGACATAAGAGCCCTGATGGGAATCTCCCAGTCTGTGCTAAACTCACACACACACACCAGCTTAGCTTGAATAAACAGGGGCAAAAGAAGCACAGAGAAATAAATTTAAGTCTCTCTGTGCAGAAGTATTTTCCATCAGATTCTCTTTAAGCTACTTTTTAAGTCCTGTCGCCACATTTGAGTGTGTGGGTATGAACATCTCCAGTAGTGCTGTCCCGTGTGTGAGTGTGTGAGTGTGTGTGTGTGTGTGTGTGTGTGTGTGTTATCCTGCTTGTGACTGTCACATGTCACCTGGTTTTGGTGATTTAGCATGTTTCTTTATGCCCACTTGGACCTATAGGATTACAGATGATGTAGAATTGGAAGCTACATTCTGTTATTTTTCATGGAAAAGCTACTAAGAATCTAATCAGAACAATCCAAGTAGAATAATTTTCCATGCAGGCTCCATGGGCTTCGGCTACCTGGATGGTTCAATGGACTGAAAAGAAAATCATTCTGAATGTTCCTGTACATCATAAATTTGGGCATTTGGTTCTGTATTAGTTTTTCACATTGGTTCCACACTTTCAGTTCTGTATTTCACCCTCCTTCTGCCCAATTTAAAAAGTATTTAATCTTTTTTAAAAAGAGCTCATAATCCACTTCGAATCATCTCATTGCTTGTTTCACAGTTAGCCTTTCTGTATTCTGTAGGTCTAGGCTGTTTGTCTCTATAGCTAATCTCACTAATACAACATAAAGAAGCCCAGGAACGAGCTAGTGCTGAAAATTTCTCAACAGTACTGGCAGCAGATAGGAAGAAGCATAATAGGTGAGCTGGAATCCTGGGAAAAAGAACGCTGTGGGCAAAACAAAACAACTGCCTCAACAAGCTATCTCTTATCAGAATGGCGCTGAATCCATCAACATGAATTAACCATATTTCATTCCCAGAAAAAGTGAACTCTTGTTTTTCTAGATGTCCAAAATAAATAAACTCATTAATTAACAACCCCAAGTCACAAACAGTCCTGCTTCCTCCACTAAGCCAATCTCAATTACCTGGAATCTTCAGCCTCTTGGAATGTCTACATGACTTGATTCCAAATCACACACTCCAGCACTTGAATATTTTGTGCTTTATCTTCACTGTTTCTTACAGGTAACTGTTGTCTTCTCAGACAGAAGACAGACACAGACTCTAATGTGGGGCTGTAGACTGAAGAAACACCCTCTTAAGGTCACTCACGAATCTAAGAATAATTCCCAACAGGATGACAGGCCTCTTGGTCCCTGTTCCCCTCTGACTTTTCTGCCATAGTCAAGAGAGAACACTGGATTGGGTACAAGGGATTCTGAAGGGTTAGCAGGATTCTTTTTTTTTTTTTTTTTTAAACAAGCTCTGGCCAGTTTTATTAAAGAAAAATTGTACATGATTTACTTTTCACCAGTCTGTTCTGGCATGCTTCTAATAATATCAGAATCACCTGGATCAACGATAGCCAGTGTGCATACTCTGTAGTATTTTCCACATGCTGTGCCCAATTCAATATTATTGCCACCGTAGTGATGGACACCAGTTTTGGCCAACATGGCATAATACTCTATTTTAGATTTCCTCAAGGCTGGGCAGTTGTTGGCGAGGATGACCAGTTTCGCTTTGCCTTGTCTGATCATTTTCAGAGTCTGTTTGTACCCCAGCATGTACTTTCCACTTTTCATAACCAGCTGGAGCCTAGAGTTGATCGACTCCAGTGACTTTTTCGTCTTTTTTGCGGCCACCATCTTCTTGCCTTAGATGTGGGACGCCTCCAACCAAGAGCAGCCACCAAGATGGCCAGGAAGCGAGCAGCAGGATTCTTTAGCTAGTTTTCTGGCAGGAGGATCATTTCGCTTATGTGTCTGACCTCCATCCTCTATAATACAGACTCTACATATTTGCAGTAAGACTCTATATATTTACCTTTGTAAATAAGTTAAACTCCCCAGATACAACTCAGTTACAATGCATTGGTTCTCTGACTCATTTCCTTCAATCCTGACCATTAAAATATTTACATGCATGGTCTCACTTAATATATGAGCAGATTATATGCTCAACTCCTTTTTTAAAAAAGTCATTATTGAATTTGCTGCAATATTACTTCTCTTTTATGCTTTTTGGCTGCACATTACATGGGATCTTAGCTCCCTGACCAGGAATCGAACCTTCACCCCCTGCATTGGGAAGCAGTCTTAACCACTGAACTGCCAGGGAAGTCCATACACTCAACCTCTTTATGGTTCTTCTTAGGCCATCAACTTTTCTGCCATTTCTGATCAGAGAGTTTGTTTTCCATTCTACTCCCTTCACAAACATTTTTCTTTCTTGATCTTCGTGCCAGTTCTTACGGTAACATTAATATGTTTTCATTCAGATTTGGAAATTAGTATGAAATTAATAGAATTTGAAGGATAACATTCTGTTGATAGTGACAGAACTGCTCTTTCCAGGTTGCCCTTAAATTACAGAGGGGTTGTTGACCTCCTCAGTTTTAAAACTTAGAGAGTTTTTCCTCTGCAATCAACAACTGTTATTTCTAGCTTCCCTGGTGGCTCAGATGATAAAGAATCCGCCTTTCAATGCAGGAGACTTGGGTCGAGCCCTGGGTCAGGAAGATCCCCTGGAGAAGGAAATGTCTACCCACTCCAGTGTTCTTGCCTGGAGAATTTCATGGACAGAGGAGCCTGGTGGGCTATAGTCCATGGGGATCGCAAAAGAGTTAGACAAGACTCAGCGACTAAACAGCAATAACAAATATTTTTTCTATGAGAGGAGTTCTCTAAAGGCACATCATCACCAATCTTTGAGGCATGCAGTAGGATCCCCCGGTTGTCAGCCCCTGAGGACACTCCGTTTGGCTAATGTTGGAGGATTTGCCTGTGGGGTTGTGGGGAGAAGCCACCTTTCACAGAAAGACAAGCGAACAACTCAAAGCAACTAAAGGCTTAATTTTTCTCTTTGAGAGGTCCCATAGGAAGCACTAGCTTTAAGTGAAATCTTTATGAAAGGATTCCTTCTCTGAATTTTCCCAACAGGCCTCTTTGTTATTACCTCCAGAGAGTCGCCTACCCATCAGGGAACCAAATCCCCCTTATCGTGTCCAGACTGCTTTACTGCTGTGCACACCCCACTGGAGGGAGGGTTACAAACGGTTCTCTCAAGCTTCACTCAAACCACCAGCCTGCCGAGTCTGAAATGCCCCGGTCTTTTCTGGCCTTCTGCACCATGGGAAGTCCCCCTTGGATTCCCAAAGAAAATTAAACTCCTTGGAATTCCAAACTAATAAACTTTCACAGAGCAGCCCCAGGCGGATTGGTTATCATGATATTTCGGTCTCACCTAACCAATAAGAGGGCCGGTTGGCAAGTTCCCAGGATGAATATTCTCATATGAGCATTGGATTCGAGGAAGCCAAAAGATTTTTGGCCATCTATGTACTCAACTTACACCCCACCTGGGTTCTGAGGTAGAGATCTTGTGACCGTTGGGGCCCTGCAAGGCAATTAAAAGAAATAAAGCAAAGTATTATATTTTAATTGATGTAATCTTCAAGCTCCCAGTGGAATCTGGGGTGATATCTGACTAGAGTTACCCTAGGTATCAATAGATGACTATTCTGTGAAAGTGCATTTAGGAAGACAAAACCCTATGAATCCTGAACTTCATTAACATGTGTATCCATTTGGGGGTGGGAGGTGGGGATTCACTCTGTCTCCAGGACTACAAACTGAAAGAAGCCACCTAGGTTTTTCTGGGGTCTGAACAAAGAGCCGAAGGGGGTGGGAACTGAAGAGAGGGCAAGAGAGAAGGGCAGGTGGAGGGGAAGACAAAATGTGGGTTTATATTTTTATTTGCTTTCAGAGTACCTGGATTTTGGACACACCAAACCACTCTTTCGAAACCCAGACAGCTTTCATCCATCACTAACATTTCAGGGTTTCTTTCTGTTTTATTGTAAATATTCCAGTCCAAGAAAGATAAACAGACAAGAAAAAACAGCTTTATACAGTATACAGAGTCAGATAGAAAATACAGAATGGAAAAGAAAGGCAACAACCAACAGATAAAAAGTGGAGACGAACCAAGGAAGAGAACTAGCTGGTTGCAAATTCGCAGCAGCTTGAGCGAGGTGCAACAATGGTTTCTGCAGCTGATAGAAACTGCCTTGTGCTGCCAGTCTTATCTTTATTCCGTGAAAGAAACAGACTTTATAAATGATTCATGGGGACATTTACTTCACTAATCCATTAAAAAAAGTTTGTTATTGATCAAGATATCTTGCTCATAAAAATGAGTTTTATTTGTCTTAAAAAAAAAAAAAAAAACCCTTCCCGCTCCACATGTGATCTGACAGTAGGGACCACATTGTGAGAAGCAAGGGCTGGAGTTGAGGGCAGCATGGCACCATTTTGGTCTGCAGTCTGTCGGCCTCCAGGTGCCCTTCCCGCCAAGTCCGTGTTCCTTCAGGTGGTTCAAGCGAGCAAGGTTTAAAAAAAAGACTCGTGTCTGCAGAGCTTGCTGACATTTGATGAGTTAAGAGGAAAAAGTGAAAGGACTGAAATTCATGTGAGAGAAGAGGTCAGCCTAGTACAAAACCGGTATCCTTTATTTGACGCCTCAGGGTACCCCCAGGATGGCTGCTCTAACCAACTGTCCTGGCACAAAGAAGATGTCAACCTAATGTCGATGGCAAAAACATGGAATTAAGCTCGTCGTCTTCCAAAGGGGTCTTTACGTTAGTACATTCAGAACAGAAACAACGGGAGGACAATTTCGATTCAAGGTGTTGATGGCGGGGCAGGTGATCGTTGTAGCTATTTAGCTCTCTCTCCTTCTGGATTTTCTAAACTGACAAACAGAAATTGCATAGAATTTGTTTTCCATCAGAACATGAGAACTCTGTGTGTGAAACTCCCAATTGGAGAAGCCAAGCAAAGGTCAAGTGGCTGCTGGGAAGGCTGCCCCTCCCGTCAGAAGATGCTGTGGACCCTGCAAGCATCTCGCAAGTAGAGAAGCACTTTGCAGGCACCTGACAGCCTGGAAAGCATCAGTAACTCTGAGTGTGCAGATGGAAGAGAAGTGAGATGCTTCATGTGAAGTCATACAAGGGGGCCACTGCCCATGTGTCGGTAAGAACTCAAGAGTTCCTAGTTCCCAGGCCTGTGCACTGGCCACAAGGCCCTACCTCTCTCCCAGGAACCTGGCAAAGTCTTTCTATATAATAAACACACACACACATACACACACACATACACACACACACACACACACGCGCGCGCTTGTACCCAGGTCTCCCATCTAGTAGCAAGAAGTCACCCAATCCAGGATAGCTCTGGCTTCATAGGCAGCTACTGAATTTTGTTAAAAAGAGGTGCAGGTAACAAAGGCTGCACCGGACCAGCAGGGGGGCCCCATCCTCTCCCCACCCCACACCCCATGAACACTGAGCCAAGGCCACTGTCCAGGAAGTTTGCATTTACCCTCTCTGCTCCTTAAACCAGCCCTGGGATAGTCAATGCCTTCTGCGCTCCTCTCCTCTCCTCCTCAGAGATCACTTTCACCAAAGACCACACCAAACCCAATCACAGTGAAAGTCAAAAAGAGAAACAAAAAGAAGGGACATATTAACCTCTCAGGCATTTGGAGTTCTCTCAGTCAACTTTGAGTTCATTGGTTTGGGACGTTTTAAAAATTACTTTAATTGACCTTTATTGGAGACTCTCCACCTAATTCTTCCCAAGAGCCTTCTCCTCCATGCCCCTGTGTCCCCAGTCACCACACAGAAAGGAGAATTCAGCACCTGGAGTTTGATGCACTGGCTGCTCCATATCCTAAAATTTAGGGAAATGGTAACAGAGATTATGGTGACTTCCAATCCCTAACCCAGCCTCCCCGCCTCCCCAAGAAAGCAAAACAAGGGAAGAGAATTGAGACTACAAAGGAGGGAAGGAAGGCAAAAGAGACAACAAAAGAACATTAACAAAAATATACAAATCCAGAAAAGAAAAACTTCCCTGTTGAGTTTAATTTTTTTTTTTTTCCTGTAAGAACTAGACCCAGGGTACAATGGCCCCTTCCTAGGGGGAAATTCCACTGATGATGCCACCAATTCATCTGACGGTCTGGACAGGGACCCCCACCCGGACTCTGTAGTTTTGGCGGGATGGGAAGGCCCACTGAGGGGAGGGGGGCTTGTGGCTGGGAGGCAGAGAGTCCCTTGCCACTTGGGCGCATCGTCTCTGGGGTGGCCCCAGCTCCCCGGACCAGGGCGCCGCCTCCGGCTGGGGCATCAGGCTCTTTGATCTGTTTGTAAAGTTACTGGATCCAAAATCCGGAGAGAAGGGTGGACGCTGTACAAGTCCGAGGGCCCGGCGGGCAGCAGGCGCCGGCCCGGCGCATTCCGCCCCCGCAGCGGGCAGCGGAGCGGAGCATCTTAGGCGGCTGCGGGGTTACTCGGGCTCGCTGCTGTTGGTGGTCTTCTCCCACTCCAGGCTCTCCTCGCTGCGCGCCGGGGACGGCCGCGCCCGCAGGCCCTGGAAGCGGCGGCACTCGGGGCACACGCGGATGTGCGTGCAGCCGCGGGCCACCAGGGCGGCCTCCTGGGCCAGTCTCTGCGCCAACTGGTCTGGCTCCCCGGCCCCGCACAGCTTGCCGTTGCTGAGCGTCGCGGTGCCCCGGGGCCGGCGCTGCTCCTCCGGGATGGGGGGCCGGGGCGGCGGCAGCCCAGAGCGCCGCCGGCGCGGATGGACAGTGTCCTGGCATAGGATGATGTTGCGCAACTCGCTCACCATCTCCTGGCAGACGGACCCCTGCAGGACATGGGAAGGTCACAGCCCCATCTTTCAAGAGCAGCCCCATACGGTCCCCAGCGTGCTAGTTCGGGCGAGCGATCAGGGCGCAGAGTTTCAGAATTTTATCATCGTAAATGATCGATGGTCTTTCAACTCATCCTCTCACTTCCACCCGCTATTTAATATTCAAACATCCTCCATACCATCGTGTGCAACAGCCCTACCAGCTGCTTGTTTCAACTTTGAACACCTTCAAAGACAGTGATCTCACCGCGGTGGGAAAGCGCCCCTACCAGTTTTGCATATTTCCCTTAAACGCTGCTTCCTTCTACTGACTTAATTCCTCTCCCTGAAATTGTCATCCATGGATCCCAGTTAAATTTGGACCTTGAAGCTGACTAAATAACTAATCCCTCTACCAGATGTCAGTCTTTCAAGTATTTGAAAAAGCAGCCCTGTCTCCATGAACATTCTGTTCTCAGGCTAAAAAGTCTCATTTCTTTTAATCAGCTGGTTATGGCTGGAGAGGCTGCTGTTGTAACAAGAACTGTACAACAGCCATCTACTCCTGCAGCTTTCCTGATAAGAAACTCTTGGGTCCAGCTGTGTTTTAGAATATTTTGGATTTGGACAAGGTAATACAGTGAACATAAAATACATTATGTATCTGTTCCAGTGGGCTCTGGGGAAGACCCTGCATTCAAACACATTAATATTTCTGTAGCAAAAGGTATATATGCTCACCCCAAGTGAGAGAAAGACCATAAACATTAGCCTCATACAAGTCCAAGTCGAGGTTTGTCACCAAATATGCTGGCATCAAACAAAAAAATTGGAACTTTCTGAACTGAGCTTTTTAGGTTTCAGAATTGCGAATGAAGAATCTTGAACCTGTACCATGACAACCATGTGCTGTGCTTAGTCACTCAGTCATGTCCGACTTTTTGCGATCGCCTGCATTGTTCCATTAATTGTTCCATTAGGGGAGTCTACTTCTCTGTACCTGCTTCAGGTGGAGGGTCTGTGTAAGCTGGGTTATTTTCCCAAGAACTCACCCATGTTCTGGATGTACCTTGAACAATTCAGTGAGGAGTTCAAGCTCTCCCAGGCTCCTCTGTCCATGGGATTCTCCAGGCAAGAATACTGGAATGGGTTGCCACGCCCTCCTCCAGGGGAATCTTCCCAACCCAGGAGTTGAACCCAGGTCTCCATTGCAGGTGAATTCTTTACCATCTGAGCCACCAGGGAAGCCCATGACTATCAGAGTTATACCCATTTCACAGATGTGGAAATGGAGGCTCAAAGAATTTATATACTTTACTAGACTTATTCAACTAACAAATAGCTGACCTAGAAGTTGAATCTACACCTACCTACTTCAGAGTGAGTACATGCTCTGCTTTGTTCTCTACTCTGTGCTGGAAAGGACACTTTTTCCCCCCAGGATGGGAGGAGGAACTTTCTTTTCTTTCATGTTCTCTCTTCCAGTCTTCCCATTCTATCAGCAGAAACGGGAAGTTGCTTTACCATAGTCAAATAGTTCATGTAGCCTTTACTCTTCTTTCTAGATGTTGGGAGAGCTTGAACTCCTCACTGAATTGTTCAAGGTACATCCAGAACATGGGTGAGTTCTTGGGAAAATAACCCAGCTTACACAGATCCTCTACCTGAAGCAGCTACAGAGAAGTAGACTCCCCTAATGGAACACGGCCTGAGTCAGGACGAGACTCAAGACTGTCAATAAATAGCAGAGACTCTATGCAAGTCTTGACTTCTCGTGCTTCTAATAATAACAAAAGCATCATCTCCTGTCTAATGTATTTTATGTGACAGAATATACCAACATACATGTATTGACTGTCAACTGAGTATCAAATTCTTAGTAGTGGGAATACTGACACTAAAGACCAAGTCCTTACTTTCGGGTAGCAAAATGTCTAGTAACCAGGCTGATATGAAAATAATTGGCACACAGTGTGTGACTGCTCTATGCTCTGGTTACAGGGGTGGTGGAAGGGAGGAGAAATGAGTAGCGTTCTGATTTGGGGGAGAAGGCAGGAGATGTGGGGAAGGTTTCACAGGGCAAGGAACACCTAAATGAGGTCTTAGGGAGAGGTACGAGCATCATTGTTTAAGGAACAGATGGAGGAAGAGAGCCAGTAATGCTAAAGAGAGAAGGAGGTGGGGAACCAAGAGAGTCTGGAGCAGGCAAGGCAAGGGAAGAAAGAGTTCTGGAAGGAACTGCCCACTTCATCAAGGGCCACACTGAGGTCCAATAAGGCCCAGTGGGTTATCTTTTGGTTTCGTTCGTTGGGAGAGGTCAGGCCTCTTAGCCACGACCTTTCAGGGCAGAGGTGGGGAGAAGCCAGCTGTCCTTGAGTGAGGCCAGAATGGGAGGTGAGACAGGGAGGTGGAGGCAGTGGATCACCTGGGTTTGCAAGAGAGAGGGAGGGCAAGAGCAATAGTAACATGGCTGTTACTTGAGACTATGGGATAAACATTAGTGTAGTTGTGGACTTTGGGGAGAGAACAGGGAGAAAAAATAAATGAGAGAAAAAGGATAATCCTAGAGGAGCTGAGGAAAGATGGGAATGAGGTGGAGGGGTGACCAGAACATGCGAGGCAGCCCCAGGGGTGGCTCCAGCTGTGGATGGATTTTTAAGGTGGCGATCTTCAGTGGGGACTGGTCACTCCTGATCTCTTGGTGAGACAGGAGGGAACATTAGTCATGAAGGAGCAAAGGGTTATGAGGAGTGGGTGATGACTTGGAAGTCCTATGGGGACATGAGAGAGGAAGAGATTGGTGAGCTGTGTTAAATCGAGGCCCTACATGAGGCTGGACCGCAGAGGTTTAGAGGAGCCCTGGACTCTTAGTTATTGTTAGGAGCTGTTTCTCCAGTGTCAGTTAGGGAGAAAGATTTTAGGACAATCAGGAGTTGGGAGACTGAGATAGATGCCAGTATACTTTAGTTTTTTTTTAGTTTTTTGAGGAACCTCCATACTGCTCTCTATCCCATGGGTAACATAAATAGCTAATGGGAAGCTGCTGTATAGCAGAGAGAACTCAGCTCGGTGCTCTGCGATGACCTAGAGGTAGGGTGGGAGGAGGGGAGGGGAGAGGGAGGTTCAAGAGGGAGGGGACATGTGTACACATATAGCTGATGGACTTCGTTGTATAGCAGAAACTAACACAACACTGAAAAGCAATTATACCCCAATTAAAACAAACATATAATGCAAGTAGCATGTAAGGAGGTAGAATGGGGCTACAATTGGATAAAGTCTTTTCCTCCTTCTTAGACTCCTCCATCTGTGTGAAGCTTAATTAACCCAGTTTCTAAGTCACAGGTCTGAGAATTAAACTTCTTCCAAATCTCTGAGAAGGAAGATGCCATTTTGAGCTCTCATGAATTAGGATAATAGCTCTAGACAGCTTTTACCTGCAAGGCAAAAACATACTTAAGATGGAAGAGCCAAAGCCACTGTTTCCATTGTAACCTGGTTACTTTTGCTTGTTTTTCCTTTTAATACTATACCTTAAATCACAGTTGTGCTAAATCCGTGGGCCCCCCACCCTCCTGTGGGATTTCACAGGTTCTGTCTGAAGTGACCTTTGTCCCTGCATGAGCCTCTGAACTTTGCCCTGCCTGCCAACACTATATAGGTCATACCCATTAGAAGGTTTACCTCAGTTGCTTCTGAGTGTCGGAGAGTCCATAAAAACTCCAACATAGCCATAAAAATGGCCACGATTAAGCCACAAATAAGAACCACAAAGATTCCACCAATATTCTCCATTCCTAGTCCTGTAAGAAAGTGAGAACAAACAAAAAAATAGCGTAAAAGAGCTGGGAGACATAATTATTCTATGAAAAATGTTGAATGTTATTTGAATTACCAGCACTTGAGACTTGTAGATGCTTTACACACATGTTCCCTGAGATACAATTATTCTTTTGAAACAAAAGCAGAGCGTAGCCGGAGGAGAAGAGGGGAAGGGGATGTAGATGCAGATGGAGGAGATTGGTGAGAGGCTTCTTGGGGCGGGAGTGGAGGTCATCTTATGAAAATGGGCTCAGGCAAAATTGGATTTCGCCTATAGATACCAGAGGGCTTCCCAGGTGGCTCAGTGGTAAAAAATCCGCCTGCGATGCAGGAGATGCAAGTTCGATCCCTGGATAAGGAAGATCCCCTGGAGAAGGAAATGGCTACCCACTCCAGTATTCTTGCCTGGGAAATCTCATGAACAGATAAGCCTGGCGGGCTACAGTCCATGGGGTTGCAAAAGAGTTGGACACAACTTAGTGACTATAAAACAACGATAACAATGATATCAAAATACCAGCAAATTCTAGCTGTTTCACAAAAATGTAGTCAATCTTCCTAACACTGTGTTTGCTTGATATAAAGCCATTTATATCTATGGATATAAAAAACTTGTAACCTAACTGTGGATAGAAAAAAGTTTCTTTACTTATCTGTGTCAACATGTTACTAAAATACTTCCTTGGAAAGTAAAACTTTTTATTCCACCAGACCAGTGGCTCCCAAACCTGAAGGCCATCAGAACCATCTGGGAAGCTCATTAAAAACATAGATCCCTAGTCCTTACCCTAGACCTACGGAATCCCTACCTCTGGAAATGATGCCTAGGAATCTGTATTTTTAAATGCATTTCACAGGTGATTCTTTTCCAGCCAGGCCTAAAATTTGTTTGCAAATTGGTATTTAGGAAAGCATCGTACATAGCTAAGTTTCTTCAAGTCAGGCACAATATATGGTTATAACCTCACTTCCTAGTATGATAACTGTCCACATAACATATACTTAACAAATACTTCTAGAATTATACGGTTGTTTCACTTCTGCAATGTCAAACACCACATTCGCTATGTAACTGGATGCTTTTTTGGGGGGAGTGTCAGAAACACATGAAACTCTGATTCACCAGGGGCCACAATCATAAATCTAAAAGCAGCTTTTATCTAGGAAAGTGCCAAGAGCGTGGCTTCCCCCCTGTGCTCTTCCTGGATACTTGCACGTTTTGAGCGTCTGTTCAACCAGCAGTACCCTCATGGGACAGGGAGCTATGTCATGTCAGGGAGAGCCCGAGTCTTGCAACGCTGAGATGAACCAGGGTTTAGGAGCAGAAATCTGACACTGCTTCCTGTACTTGGGAAAGCTGGAAAAATATCCCTGCCTAGCCATTTCAAGATGCCTTGGGTTTCCTCTCATAAAGCCTCAAGTGAATGTCTTGTTTTTTTTGGTTTTTGTTCTGTTTTTAAAATAACACAGCATGGCACAGCATCTGCCTATACTAATAATCTGCTACTCCAAGGGCTCACATCATGAATGCACCCAATGGGTTATACACTCTGGTCTGCAGGTCCACACAGCCAACTCTTGAGGACCTGCGTGAATACAGCATCCTCTATTTTGAATAATCAAAACCAAGAGACAACTTAAAAACTCAGTTCTAAGGGAACGCATATAGAGTTTGGAGTAGATTTCTTCCTTCTAGGACAAAGGTGCTTGGGCTTCTTTGATGACCTGTCCCTCTAACCTGGAACCATTTAGGCAGAAGGTTTTGACCATAGGAACATCAGAGACACAAAAGAGACACTTAAGGGGGAATGCCCCAGGAATCTAGCTGGGGTGTGCAGCCTCAGCTTTAGGGGTGGTGAGAACCGGGTTTTAGAACATGCACCTGGACATCATGGGCTAACCAGTTTCTCCAGCCGGCCCCTGTGGAGAAAGGGCTCCCCAGTGAAGGGGAAGTGATAACTGATGCCAAGGAGGCCCGCCTGTTTAGGTAAACAGAGCCCCAAGTGACTGTTGAGGTACCATGGACTTTCCTATTACCTTCAGATAGTTCTGCCTGATATAGAAAAAACACTGTTGTTCAGTCACTAAGTCGTGTCCAACTCTTTGGGACCCCATGGACTGCAGCATGCCAGGCTCCTCTGTCCTCTACTATCTCCCGGAGTTTGCTCACATTCATGTCCATTGAGCTGGTGATGGTATCTAAACATCTCATCCTCTGTCACTCCCTTCTCCTTTTGCCTTCAATCTTTTCCAGCATCAGGGTCTCTTCCAGTGAATTGGCTCTTTGCATCAGGTGGCCAAAGTATTGAAGCTTCAGCTCCAGAAAAAAGATTAGGATCCCTTTTTAGGAACTCAACCTCCCCTTGTGTTTCTGCAGAGGAGGTGTTCCACCCTCAAGTCCAGTTCTGCCATCTGGGCTCCAGTGTTTCCCTGTTGCCCTCTGTCCCCATCCTGGCCCTCCCCAATCTTGTCCTCCCCACTGGCTTTTTCCCTCAGCACGAAAACACACTCAAGTCTTTCCCTTCTTATCAGTGTCTACACGCTACTATATTTAAAATGGATAACCAACAAGGTCCTACTGTACAGCACAGGGAACTCTGCTAAATGTTATGTGGCAGCCTGGATGGGAGGGGAGTTTGGGGGAGATGGATACATGTATTCGTATGACTGAGTCCCTTTGCTGTCCACCTGAAACTATCACAACATTGTTACTTGGCTATACTCCAGTATAAAATATTAATTAAAAATTTAAAAAGAAAAATAAAAAATCCTTCTCCTCCCTCCAGCTCTGTCTAGTGAATACCCTTCTTTTTTCCTTTCTTCCCTGGCCAAGCTTTTTGAAACAGTTTGTCTTTATCAGAACTATTTTAAGATAGCTCTTAAAACACTTACAGTTGGAGGCCCCAGCCCACATGAAACAAAAAGAAAATGTACCCACATTGTATGTTAAATGCATTTTTAAAATTCTGCTTCTGATGTGAAGGAGTGGCAAGCAACAATTAATGTATAATTGGCTGTGATTTCTTAGCAGTTATTGTGCGTATAAGAGAATGTTTGCAAAAGGAGAAAAATCAAGATGAAAAATTGTTTCTAAATGTAATGAAGTTTTTATGAATATTAAATGTAAAGTTAATGAAGTTGAAACAATGTTACATCTTGGAGATATTTAATTACACGTCAACTTAATTTAGCAGTTTTCTTTTTGCATTTTGAAGCTAATAATTTTTTTCAGACCTCAAACATAGTTTTGGACACTCAAGAAAAGCTTTTAGTGCTAGGTGATCTGTCTATGGTATCTAAAGGAGAAAATTATTGTGCTCTGAATTCACTTTTATCCTCCCGAATATTTACTTGTCATCCCATGAAATTTTGTTTTGTACCGCTAAAACCAAGTTCATCAGGGTCACCAATGAACATTTTGTTTCTAATCTATCAGAAAATTTCCAGTCCTGAACTTAGATGACTTCTTGTAACACTTGACATTGTCAACCAACCCCTTTTTTGCATTTTTTTTTTGTTGTTGTTGTCTACACTGTGAGGTTGTTGGGATCTCATTTCCCCCACCAGGGACTGAACCTGGGTCACAGCAGTAAAAGTGGCAAATCCTAACCATGGTACCATCAGGGAACTTCCTCTTCCTCCTTTTTTTCATGAAGCCATTGCTCTCTGCTCTCCTCCAGGCTTCTCAATTGTCTTTGCCTGCTCTGAAGCATATTCTCCTATTTCCCTGCACTGGGTCTCTTGCCTGTCCTCCATGTACTGTCCTGCTGATTTAATCTCCTAAATGCTTTTTAATTTCTTACCCTTCTCTCTGTCTCTCCTACCACGTCCCTAGCTCAGGCCCTCACCATCTCTTGCCTGGACTTTGGCTGAAGACTCCAAAATGATTTCTCTGTACACAGCCAGTCCTTCTCAACTTTACCATCCATGTAGTTGCCCGAGTGATCTTTCTGGTCAGAAGATTTCTAATACATCTTGTATCACTCTAAAACTGCATAGAATAATCATTAGTTTAATGTAGATACCTTGATTTCCCACTAGACTGTGATTCCCTTGAGAGGAGGATCCATGTCTTGTTCAGCTCTGTAAAACCACAATCATGGCCCACCATAAGAGTCAATAAATGCTTGTTGAAAAAATGAGCTGACAGAAAGAGGATAAGGACATCACAGGTATAGAAGCCTGCATTACCCAAAACTTTGGATTCATATTGTGATATGTACTCACTCCTAATCAAATGCTTTTAAATTAATAATAAAGTAGGCCAGCCCTCATCTATTATTCCCAGGTGGCACTAGGGGTAAAGAATCTGCCTGCCAGTGTAGGAGATGTAAGAGACAGTGTGGGTTTGTCCCCTGGGTCGGGAAGATTCCCTGGAGGAGGAAATGGCAGCCCACTCCAGTATTCTTGTCTGATAAATCCCATGGACAGAGGAGCATGGGGGCTACAGTCCATGGGGTCGCAAAGAGTCAGACATGACTGAGAGTTTGAGCACTAGCCCTCATCCAATTCTCCTAGCCTGGTGACACAGGCAGATGGCCCAGATTGTACTGAATGGCTGGCCAAAGTGGGACTGAACATGACGTGGATGATCCACAATGTAGACTTGACCGTACGTGGTCCTGAGCAGGTCTGGGGGGTGGGGCTGGGGGAGAGTTATAAACAAACAGGTGATCTGTGCTGGCATAATCTTGATCAGGTGAGGGAAAGCTTCTTGGAGGAGCTTAGGTTTAAACAGGGTTCTGGTAGAAACCATGAGTCAGTGAAACACCCCACAGCCTCTCTTTCCCAGCTTCTTGTGTTTCGAGACCAGCATGTTAATCAGGGCTGTCAGCTCCAGCGTGCTGACTCCGGGCTGAGTGGCCCCCTTCCCGTAGGAGCGGGGCTTGTATACTGCCCGTGCTTTTAGGAACTTATTGCAAAGGGGAGGCAAGAATAGATTGCTGGCAGAGATGCAGTTGAGAAACAGATGGAGTGGGGAGCGAGCGGGAAGCAGAGTTAGGAGGGAGCAGCGGTTCCGTTAACATCGTCATTAGTCATTCTCCTAGAAGTCAGACGCCTTCCCCGGCTCACAGCCATCACTCAGAGGAGCATGTCATGTGGACTCCCTCCAGTCTGACCCCAAGGCCCATGATGCACCCATAGATGCCTCCACACCTGTACTGGAGTCATCTTATCACCCCCTACCCCTTCTTCAGACAAGACCACACAGAAGCCATCCAGACAGATGGCTTTCAAACTGAGATTTTCCTGACACGAGTTTCTGAGGCTCAGTTGGGTCCCAGAAGTAAGACTATTAAACTAAAATGGAATCAAACTCTCCCCATAAACTCTCGGTGGATTAAAGACTAACTTTGGTGTCATTCACAGATTGCCCACAAATACAAATGATAGTTGACAAATGCAAATGAAGAATGCTGTCTCCAGAACCACAGAGAGGAATGGGCCACCTGCAAGGGAGTATCTCTGAATAGATTTGAATCTCCACCCACCCACCCAGCCACCTGCTCTGCCTTTGGGTCTGACCAGCAAATAGTCACCTTTTGGATTCAGGTGCACATATATCCCAGACCTTAAAGCCCGTGCATATCTCCAAGTGGTCCTGTGGAAATCTGCAAATGCAAGGCAGGACAGTTCCTTTTGAATGGGAGCCTGGGAAGCAAAGCAGCAGAGGCAACAGGAGTCACATGGCAGGGGCAGAGAGAGGAGAGACTGGTACCTCAATCCCTTTAGGAGGCAGTGTATTTTGTCTTTGACATCAGTCAACACATCCTTCTTGAGAAGCTCCCATGAGCTGAGCACTATGCTAGATGCTGAAGCTTGGTGCAGTCTTCCAGATTGACAACATTTGATAAGAACGTGGATTCTTTGACCAATATGATTTTCAAGCACTTAACTAATTCAGAGTCTAGAAGCTCCCTGGCGGCTCAGCGGTAAAGAATCCGCCTGCCAGTGAAGGAGACCAGGGTTCGATCCTTGGGTCAGGAAGATCCCCTGGAGAAGGAAATGGCAACCCACTCCAGTATTCTTGCCTGGGAAATCCCACAGACAGATTATTCTGGAGGGCTACAGTCCGTGGGGTCGCAAAGAGTCAGGCATGACTTAGCAACTAAATAAATAAAAACAATCCAGAGCCACATTCACCTACATTCATGCAAATATATTAAATGGCCCCATCTCTATGGACTTCTTTGTTGTAAGTAGCAACTTTACTTGCCCATATATGAGCTGACCTGCATGACCTTTTCAGAAAATACAAAGTGAATCATCAGGTTTGCACTGCTGAGGACTGTGAAACTAAGTTTGCCATTTCTTTTTGCATCGATCATGACATCTGTTGACTAGACCTTAGCAGATTCTGGAGACAGTGATGGCATAAGGATAGGAAAAGCAACAGAATAGAAGAGGGATGGGAAACGCATCTGATAAATTTTGCAATTTATCAAAATAAAAATTATAGAAGGGGCACTTTACAATTTATCAAAGTATAAGCTTGAGCACCTCGGATCTCATTCAATTCTCATTAAAAACACTATAAAGAAGGTCCACTGTCGGCATTTTACAGTTAAAGAAACAGAAATTCAGAGAACTTCAAGAATTTGCCCAAGTCTTCAGAGCTAAGATGTGAAATCCAGGTAAGTCTGGCTGCGCAGCTAATGTTTATAAAAATAAAGCTGACCTTTATGAATGTCTACTATGAGCCAGCTTACTAGGCTAAATGTTTTAATCCAATCCTAACAGTTGCCCTGTGAAATTGGCACTACCCTTGCCTCTATGTTTCAGATAAGGAAACTAAGGTACTGGAGTCAGGTAATTTGCCCAGGACCCCACAGCTGGCAAGCGGAAGTGCCTGATTCAAATGGAAGCTGGAGTCTCAGCCTGTATCCTTACCCTACACCACCTTTCCGGGGAACTGGGGGCCCCCATTGTCCCTCATGCTGCAGGAGCATGATTACAGGACTCAACCTGGCTCCCCATGATGGAAGTCGTTCCTAGGACCACTGCCCCAGTCCTGTCCCGAGTGCCTGGGGAGAGAGGCTGTGCTGTTGCTTAGTCAGTCAGTCATGACTGACTCTTTTGCGACCCCATGGATTTGCAGCCCGCCAAGCTCCACTATCCATGGGATTTCTCAGGCAGGAATACTGGAATGGGTTTTCATTTCCTTTTCCAGGGGTTCTTTCTGACCCAGGAATCCAACTCGTGTCTCCTGCATTGCAGGTGGATTCTTTACCACTGAGCCACCAGGGAAGCCCATGTATGGGCTGTGAGTTCCACTTATAAAAACCCCTTCTCTCCTTGGGAACATTATATCTAATGTTTGGATCGAAGATCCATTGACTTAATCTTGCCTCACTTTGCAGACATGGTGCGGCTGTGGTCTTTATACTCGCTGATCTCCTTTGATGCAGACACACCGGGCCATGGTTCACCTGTTCTTGATCACGCTTTCCACCCTACCCCTACCCCCAATCCCAGAGTTTCCCTGTCTCTGAGCAGTCAATCCGATTTGTTTAGGAAGAGGCTTTCTCTGCCAGCATCACTTTGAGACACTATCTAAACTCCCATATTCAGGTTTCCAGTCTTGGCTCTCTCCAGAGAAACTAGAGAGCCAGCATAATAGAGCTGGGCCCCCAGGGAAGAAAGAGAAGGGAAAATGTCCCCACAATTCCCCCCACCCCTCTCATCACTCGCCCCCACCCTTGCTAAGATGTCTCACACTTTCATTCCCGCCATGCCAGACAGCAAACTTCCTGCTCTCTAAGGATTTTGTGAGTCAATGCCACTGGCCTCCTTTCCATCCTTGAAAGGGGATCCTGATTTTCACAGCCCGGTGTTGTATTTATGTTCCTTTGAAGCCTGATTGTGAGCTTGTGTTTTTTAAGATAAAAGTATTTAATTTCCTTGGAATTCACCAACTACCTTTTTGTCTGGGTATTGCTCTGCAAAGCCTTAGGTAATACAATCCCCTTGAATGGGGATGTCGGCCCCTGTGAGTGGCTAGCGATATTTCTTTTTATAGGAGTTGAGTGAGAAAATAAATAAAATGAGTGCTTTTGAAAAGACAAGGCAGAAGAAAATGAAGCAGCTTGGAATGAAGCCTGCTTCTTTTTGTAATGCTCCTGTCCTCCACATGATCTGTGTTTTTCAGCTGTGTATGCAGGTAACCGGTCACTGAGTTATAGGCAGGGAAAGAAATGGGGATAGATGAAGCCAAGGGGTAATGTTGTGGTTCTCATCAGATCCAAGGAAGACCTGGCAAAAAAAAAACAACTCAGATTGGTGGCATCAGCCCAATGTTAGGATTCTTCTCTGGAATTTGGCAGCGATGCTGGAGCTATAATATTGGATTAGAAGTGGAGTAGCATCAGATCCTTTTCTTTAAAATGTATCACATTTTAATAGGATAACACAGTAGAAAAGGATTATGCCAGGCACCGTGACTGTCTGAAACATCCTAATTGATGTCACTCTCAGCTTCAGAGGTCTGTGAGATAAGGATCCCCTTCAAAGTTCCCTCCACCTCCATCCCTCTCAGTCTGCTCCGTCTTCTCCTCCTTCCTTTAGGTCCATTTGGAAGCCAAGGGATTCCAATCAATAAAAGAAAGATCTCCTAGGAGCTGCTTTGGAAAGTAAATGAAAAGGACTGCCCTTTGTTCAATTTGAGATGCAAGAAAAAACATGGTCCTGCGGCTCCCTTCCGGGCCCCCACGAAAGACTTCAAGGAAGAGAGCTTCCAGGCCATGCTGGCTCCTGTTCTTCTGCCACAGGGGAGGGGAGGTCTGTCAAGCAGTGAGTTATATCCTGGAAGTCTGATGGCTAATTTGTCACACACTAACCAAGCAGTGGCTCCAGTCCTTCCAGGTTAGTGCTTCTGGCCTGGCTTGGCAGAGGTCACGTGGACTTTTACTCAGCCAGAAAGCCTTTCAGCCTCTCTGAGTAATGTCTGCTTGGGTTTCAGCCATGGCAGAAATGGGGTCAGTGCGTTAAACTGGCACCAGCTGCTGTGGCTGGGCTGGGAACTGAAGCCCCCCAGCTCTTACGCTGATTTGCACAGCATCTCCCACACAGCCCCTTCTTGGACCACACCGGTGATTAATACGGCTCCCCCTCTTGTACTCAAGGACGACTGAAAGGAGGCAAGACAGCATCAGCTGGTTGATAGAACCCAAGCATCTTCTGAAGCACATGCGACCTGGGCAAGGATGACTTCCACTGTTTATTTTCCCTCTTCATCTGCTCAGTTCTCTTCTCCGTGCCAGGGAACATTCAGTCCCCAATTGCAGAGTGGGGAGAAGCCTCTTGCTCACTTCTTTCCATCTTTTCTGGAAGCCTGCTTTCCCTGTCTCTCTCCTCCATCCATTCTGAGCTCTGCTGTCAGACAGTCTTCTTAAAACCTCTGTGGAATGGGGAAGAATATCCCAAGCCAACTGCACTGCAAAAACGACAACTTAATTTTCCTATAAAAGTACCAAATGTCTACCTCAGGCTTCTGTTTTCACCTGATTGCCAGAAACAGATTTCTTTATGTTTAAATTTCATGTTTGCTGCTGCTGCTGCTAAGTCGCTTCAGTCATGTCCGACTCTGTGCAACCCCATAGACGGCAGCCCACCAGGCTCCCTCGTCCCTGGGATTCTCCAGGCAAGAACACTGGAGTGGGTTGCCATTTCCTTCTCCAATGCATGAAAGTGAAAAGTGAAAGTGAAGTCGCTCAGTTGTGTCCGACTCTTAGCGACCCCATGGACTGCAGCCTACCAGGCTCCTCCGCCCATGGGATTTTCCAGGCAAGAGTACTGGAGTGGGGTGCCATTGCCTTCTCCGAAATTTCAGGTTTAGACTCAGTTAAATACAGTGTTATCTCTGTTCCCCTTTCACTCCTGGATATATTTCAGGTCTGAGGTTGGCAAGGAGATGATGTCATGGGGGTGGAGTTAGGCGTCCTGTCCTAATGCTGGATTCGACTTAGATTTCCAATATCCTTGTCTGGGACCCTGGAAAATGCAGGCCTGTCCCTGCGACCTCTCTGCCCCTGGTCCCCACCTGCCATCTCTCATGCCCACCCCCACTCCATGCAGCATGACACATATTTCTGGGGTCTGCCAAACTCTGGAAGCAAGCAAAAATCTCTTTGCCTCTAGGGATTACCAACAAATCCAGAGTTCTCTCTGGTACTCTCCACCTCTCAGCCAGACATCAGGCTCCTTCTCAGGGCCCCTCCAAATTCTAACACATCCATTCCTGCTCAGAAACTCCCTGTCTCAGGAGGGCACTTTTTTATCTGGTTTGCAGCCTGGGTGGCCTGGGTCTTTGAAGTTCTAGTGCCAGCTTTACACCAAGCTTCTTTCCAGGTACTGGCCTTCTGTATTCCAAAATACTTTTTAGCAAATCAAACACCTTGACTTCTAAGAACACTGTGTCTGCTGAGTTGGAACAGCTTCTTTTAGAACTTAAAGGCAGTATCTCCTCTCTGTTCCTCCCAAGGCAATGACTGTCCCCTGGGACCATGAATGCCACTGACAGGTCAGAGCTCCATCCACGACACCTGCTTTCTTGATGCCCCATCTCATGCCAGAACTGTTGAGGTCTGCCACCAACGTCACCAACTCGGTCCAGTGTGCTCATGGTGTGCCAAGGTGCATGCAGAGCTCTGGGGTGTTCCTAGGACATCTTCCTAGACACAATTTTACCCAGGGTTTAGGCCAGAAAAGGGTTTTTCCATTACATAAACATGCCCATATTCGGCTGTCAGATGCAAAACTCACACGTGTTTTTAGGACAAAACAGAAGACTTTAAGGATATTCCAAACATGTCGGTCTGTTTGAGACACTTGTGACTGTGTCCCCAGACCCCCCAAAAGTCCACACTCAGTCCCCTCTGCGGCTCATCTCTTCCATGGGAAAGGCTGGGACACTGGTCTGCTGTCCACACGCCTTCACCCACTTCTCAATGTCCTCTTAACTCCAACCTCACCCTGCTTTTTGAATCTAATTCCTGAGTGTGGCAGCTGCACTCCATCATCTTCCTAACACTGTGACTTCCCGGGGCTTCCCTGGTGGCTCAGTGGTAAAGAACCTGCCTGCGAATGCAGGTAACTTGGGTTCAATCCCTGTTGAGCCTGTGCTCTAGAGCCCAGGAGCCGCAACTACTGAAGTCCATGTGCCCTGGAGCCTGTACTCTGCCACAAGAGAAGCTGCTGCAGTGAGAAGCCCATACACAACAATAGAGAAAAGCCCGTGCAGCAGTGAAGACCCAGCAGAGCCAAATAAATAAATAAAATGAAAATAAATAAAGCTGTAACTCCTAATGGATCTTTCATGGTCCAGGCCCCATGTCTCTGTAAACCTTCCCTGAATATTGCTCAGAAGTATTGCCCTGGGGCTTCATAATACCTTCTGTCCAGCTCTATGGAAGCATCTCTGCATTGTGACTGTTACAGAGATGATCTGTGCCTCTCTCTAGGTGCTAAGCCTCTTGAGGGCAGGGCCACGTCTTATTGCTTTTGATACTTTTGGAGCCCAGCACAGTGCCTGATACACAGTGGTCTCCACTGTTTGTTGGAGGCAGTGGGGGCTCTGTAAACACTTTCCATCCACTGCCTGGATGTCAGGGCTGTCTGGAGGAAAACAGACTTAGGAAGTAGGACCAGTCTGTAGGTCCTTGAGATGATGGCTGATTCATTCATTCCTTTCCATTCCTTGCATCAAGTACTGATGAAATGTCAAATGATATGCTGGTCACCGGGATAGAAAAATACAAACGACACAGACCCTGTCCTTAAGGTTTTCACAGTCCATAGGGAACAACTATTAACAGAAAACTAATGTCCTATGTGTTGAAGAAGAACTACGTAGCCTGAAGGAATACAGGGTGGACAGATGCACTTGTGGACACTATTCAGACCTCAATTGCTTATTTAGATAAAAAATTTAAAATAAAATCACTTCTCATTTCCTTTGAACCAGGTGCCCTGCTAAGCATTTAACATGATTTATCTCATTCGATCTCTGCAATAGCCCAAGGAGGGTCATTATTATTTTTAGCTCTGTTTTCCAGAGAAGGAAACTAAGGCTTAAAGACATTTTACAGTGTAAATAACAAGGCCATCTATGGAGCAGAGTCCCCTTGACCCACTATTCATGATTTTGAGCCCTGTCCACACTGCCTCAGGGGAGAGAACCAACATAGTGGCGGTCGGCAGAACAAACAGGTGTGCAGGGAGCAAAAGTTTGATAAGCTCCATTCTTGGGCAGTGGGGGGATTCCACTGGACTTTGGGTGAAATCGTGAATGGGACAGAGATGATCTAAATTGAGGTCCCTGAGTGAAAACCGTAAGGTCCCAGCTCCTTTTCATTACGTCCTTGCCGATCTGCTGCCCTCCAAATGTTCCTCTATAGATTACTGGTGAAAATAAACGCAAGCAAATACTAACTGCCAGGGGCTGGGTTTAGCAGTCAGGGATGAAAGGGGAAACTGGAGAGTTGGGATAACTCAGTAGTAAGTCTCGAGGGGAAACCAGGCTCCAAAAGATCAAATAGGATCAGGTTTACAAAGGGAAGGAAAGCGGGGGACCTCACCACCAGTGACAAGGAGAAGAGGAGGGAGGCTTGGAGCAGCCAGAGCTAGTGGGGTCCCTGCAGCTCTCTGAGCCCTTGCTCTTAGCCACCCCTGTTTTGATCAGTCCCCCTCATCTATAGCCTCCCCACATCCCCATGTATGTCCAGTCAGCTGTCAGAGTCAGGAACAACTCTACAGAGTGGAGAGCTCTGGGAGTGAAGGCTACCCAGGAAACCATCACAGCAGTGTCATTCAGCACCTTAGTGTGGCCCAGGGGGACGGTGAGTGGTGTCTTCTGACAGCTGTCAGTCAGTGGCTCTAATCACACATCCCACAAACTTTCCCTGAGTGCCCATTATGTGTCAGTCTCTGCAGGGAAGGCCAGGGACATAGAGCAGAGGAGACAGGTCCACTCTAAGGGGCCATTGACCAGGCAGAGGACACCAAGAGTTGCAACGCAGCATGTTGAGTGATCAATCCAAAGCCACAGAAGGCACCCAACCCACTGTGGGAGGGAGAGGGCTGGAGGAGGATCAAGGGCTTTTAGAGTGCCAGAAACCTGGACATCTCTCCTGTTTCACTCTGGGTCCCAGGTCCACCTCTCTGTTTCTATTTTAAATTATTCCAGATCAGGACTTTCCTAGTGGTCCAGTGGTTATGATTCTGTGTTTCCACTGCAGGGGGCACAGGTTTGATCCCTGGTCAGGGAACTAAGATCCTGCATGCTGCAAGGTGCTGCCAAAAAAAAAAAAAAACAAAAAAAAACCGATATTCTAAATGACTAAGGGCTGCTCCTGTATTCCTGAACCCTCTCCTTGCAGGATCAAGATGCACACGGAGACACTTAGGAGCACAAAGTCACTCCCTCACTGTCTCATCCTGGATAATCACTCACGCTGAGCCAAGAGGGGAAGCGCAAGGATCATCCATTTTACTCCTCTGCTGCCTCCCCGGGGGACAGCGTGTATAGGTAAACTTGCTACATATTTTAGCAAGGCTGCAGTAGATCACTGGGGTGACCAGATGATTTATTGCTCAAACCAGGACATTTGGAGAATGAAAGGGCATTCTAAAAATAACTAACAGGCATTAACTGATCTACAGCAGATACGTAGTCCGAGACTGTCCCGGGTGAGCCAGGGTGTATATTCCCCAGACAGAAAATGCTGCGTGTTCAGGACCCTCGCACAGGTGTGCTAAGTGGTTTCAGTCATGTCTAACTATCTGCGACCCCATGGACTGTAGCCTGCCAGGCTCCTCTGTCCAAGGGGTTCTCCAGGCAACAACACTGGAGTGGGTTGCCATCTTCCAGGGGATCTTCCTGACCCAGGGATTGAACTCATGTCTCCTGTAACACCTGCATTACAGGCAGATTCTTGACCGCTGAGCCACAGGGGAAGCCCCGCCTCAACTTCACGGCAGTCAGTGACTGCTCTCTATCCAGCTGGATTTAGCATTCATTCATTCATTCAATACAAAATCCATGTGCCAGGCCCAGTGGACAGCCCTGTGAGGAAGACACACTCTGCCCTCATGGAATTTATGTTCTAGAAGAGGCAGAAAGTAAACAGATTAATAGAAAATAATAATATCAGGTAGTGACAAAGTTGGAAAAGAGAAATAAAGCAGTTAAGAGGAGGGGGAGAGGTATGCAGGGTGGGGACTTGATGGCCCCTCTGAGGGAGCTTCTGAAGGAGCAGGCTTGGGGAGCAGGAAGAAAACGCAGGGAAGAGATCAGGTAGGGTCGGGAGTCATAGAAAGCTTGAGTTTTATTCTGAGTGAGATGGGAACCATTGGGAGGTTTGTCAGGCCAAAGCTGCAATCTCTTTTCTTCCCGTTTGGCTGCACCTCACAGCATGAGGAACTTCCTTGACCAGGGATCGAACCCACACTCCTTGCAGTGAAGGGGCAGAGTCTTAACCATTGAATCGCCAGGGAAGCCCCCAAGGCTGCAATCTTATGTGCGTCTTAAAAAGAATGACCTTTTTAAGGCTCCTGGTGGAGAGAACACTGTGTGTGTGAGTGTGGAGTCACTTCAGTTGTGTCTGACTCTGTGACACTATGGACTGCAGCCCCCCAGTCTCCTCTGTCCTGGGATTCTCCAGGCAAGAATACTGGAGTGGGTTGCCATGCCCATCTTCCCGACCTAGGGATTGAACCTGAGTCTCTTACATCTAACTTGCACTGGCAGGTGGGTTCTTTACCACTAGCGCCACCTGGGAAGCCCTGGAGAGAACACTGAAGAGGGGCAAAAATGGGAAAAAGAAGCCAGGCTGTTGTAATCGTGCGGTTGTGGAGTGCCAGGGACACAGGCCACAGTGGAAGAGGTGGTGCTGGAGCAGAAGTGATTGGACTTGAGATGCGTGGCAGGGTTAGCATCTGTAGAGCTTGGGAGCAGGCGGGAGTGGATACCCTACAGGGAGCCGAGATCTGGGGACAGGGCTGACCCTCGCCGATCCCAGCCTGGCCCTGGGCTCCTTTCGAGGCTTGTTTTCAACCTGCAATGACCTGGGATTTGGAAGCCAGAGATAAGCAGCTGTGGTCTCCCAGGCAGGAGGGGGGGCCCCGGCTGCCCTTACCTTTGGCTCTGTGATCCTCCTCCTTGGGGCACTTGCCCCCTTCCCACCACTTGCGCTTCAGGATTTCCAGGCGGTTGTTCTCCTGCAGCTGGAGAATGGCCAGATCAAACTCGTCCCGAAAGACGGAGCCTGGGGGTCACAGGAGAGCCCGAAACACAGGACGTGAGTGCCCCGTCTGCATCTCTCTGCTCCCCAGCCAGGTCTCAACCTCCTTGCCACCCCCCACCACCCCGCCCATGTAGCACAGGAGGGGAGGGGCTGGGGTCCCCGCAGGAGCACGGCTCTCCACTGTGCTCAGGCTGGGACTCTCCGTGGAGAGGACTGTATTCTGGCCCCAAGTGGGGCACCAGGTATTTCTACTTCCCTTCTCTCCATGCTGACTGGCACACCCAGCCCATGGCCAAGACCCCACTGTGGGTCAAGTGACAGACAGCTGTGCCTCCCACCTCCCCATCCAGGCACCACTGCGTTCTACCTGGGTGAACCCATGGGCATGCGGGGAACTGGTTGCAAAAGCTTCCCATCTGCCTGCCTCTGGGAGGCCAAGCAGGGACATCTTCTGTGACACAAACCTTGCTACCCATCAGCTGCCTACTCTCTACTTTATTTAAATTAGTTTCTCTGCCATTTGTAACTCTCACTACATTACACCCAACAACTGTTTACCAGGAGCAGCCATCAATAAGAGAAGAGCCACCCAGAGAGAGGGGTGGCTCTATCTGCATGGAGAACCCATCTGGGGCATCCCCAACCCTCACAGCTGCCCGCTGGGTGCCCCAAAACCCTGACCTTGTCCACCACCCTATCTACATCACTCCCCCCACCTCCTCAAACCGAAGGCTTAGTTGAGTGCAATTCTTTTTTTAATTTTCAAATGGAATACTGTCAAGGAGCTCTGGTCCCGGAATTTAGATTTAATCACAGAAACAGGCTTAAACGAAACCATGGAAAGCTCGATGCCCCAGCCCAGGCTGAGGTCTGAAATCATTAAGAAAAAGCTGCCAAGAAGCTGGAAAGCAACTAAGCTACCCAGGTTCTTGTCTAAGCTCTGTGAAGGGCTGCTGTGGACAGATGGTCTGGGGGAAAGGGCTCTAGTGAAGGATACAGGCAGGAGCTGGAACAAATAGATGCCTGCGCTCAAACTTTCATGCACATTGGAATCCCCTGGGGATTTTGTCAAACCCCGCAGACTCTGATTCAGTGGGTCTGGGGTGGCGGCTGAGAGTGCATTTCTAACAAGCTCCAAGGTAATGCCCTGCCACTGGGCCATGGACTGCCCTTTGACAGGTAAGCAATCAGATCAGTTCCCAAATCTCTTAGGACTCTAACAGCCCATGACTCCATAGATAGAAACTTCCCTGCTATAGATACAACTATGCTTGGGCATTCAAACCCCAAGCCTGCAGCACTGAACGCAAATTGGGTGAATGTCAACAGCACCTCACCTATAGCAGGTACTTAACACACGTCTGAAGTGAATGGCTACTTGAACTAACAGATGGTGTTAGATGGTGAGACTAATGAACACTCCAGGTTTAGAAACAAGTATCCACCCGACAAGGCATTTCGAGCAGTTTTCAAGGCATCTTCAGCCCAATGTCTATAGCACACCAAGTGCCCCAGCAAAGGCTTATTCCGCTTACTCCGTGTTTGCCTACTTAGCTCCTAAACTACCTACCCATCTCCTTCCTTGTTCTGTTTCCCTTAATTTTCCTGGGTCCAGTCACATTGCTTATTTGCTTACGCCCTTACCTCTCACTTAAGAAGGACCCACGTGCTTGTCTTTAGGACCTAAATTTTGTCTTATCAGTCGACTCTGCAGTGCTCTTCCCAGCCTGATCTGAGAACCTGGGCTAACTCATAGTTCACCCTCTCCATCTATCCTGTTTTCTCAAGCTGGGTACCCTTCTGTCAACATGGACTGGGACGCGAAACGCTAGATTTGAGACAGGCACCCTAAGCTCAAGCCCAGTTTCTCTCTCCACCTATTCTGTGACCTTGGACAAGTAACTTATCAACCCTGAATCTCAGTTCTATCCTCTAGGATGGGAAGGACCACATCTACCTTGCAGGTGGAATAAGATTAACACAAGCGGAAACAGCATCACTTCAGACACAGAACCAATGCATTTCCCTCCCCTTTTCATTGGTTACCGATGAGAATTTCTAGTCAGTCAGCTTCATGTCAACTCTCTATAGGTTTTTCCTCTATGAACACTCTTGAAACACCTGACATTTCAGTTAAATATGTTAAATTGCTAGAGTATTATCAAGGTGAACCTTAAGTTCATTTTGCGGTTCACTCCACCATCTTGAAACAAAATGTCAAGCTGTAAATTTCTCAAAGGGCCCACGATCTGTAATATTAATGGACTCAATGAAATATGATGCTAAGCGGAGAGTAAGCAGGCACCCTGAGTGAGGCTTCTGGGCTATAGAATTACTAGTGTCAGGAATCACAGGGTTCAAGAGTTGAATCGTGTTACTGCCTATGTTCCTGGGCTTGGTTTCTGAGCAGTCTTTAAGAAGTCATCTGCTTTGATCAAGTAACAGAGGGAATGATGGAAAAGATGAGGATGGTCTAATGTTTCCCCAAACAGGCTAAGTATGATGAGACACCATGGTGAGACCAGATGATTAGGTTTAACCTTCAAAATAACCCTTTGAGTTAGGTATTAGAAACCTGGTTTTAAAACAAGATGGGCTTCCCTGGTGGCTCAGACGGTAAAGAATCCGCCTGTAATGCAGGAGACCTGGGTTCGATCCCTAGGTCGGGAAGATCCCTTGGAGAAGGGAATGGCAACCCACTCCAGTATTTTTGCCTGGAGAATTCCATGGACAGAGGAGCCTGGCAGGTTACAGTCCATGGGGTCGCAAAGAGTCAGACATGACTGAGCGACTTTATGTTTAAAATGAGATAACTGAGACTCCGAGAGGTTAAATCACTTGTCCAAGGTCCTGCAGTCAGGAAGCAGGGTGCATTTCCAGATCTGCCTGCCTCAAAGCCATGCTCTTCACAAGACACTGGTATAAGTAAGCCCAGTAATTTATAGAGTTCTGAGTTATGTAATGATCCAGAGAAGGGGTGTAACACTACTATATATAAAATAGATAACCAGCAAGGACCTACTGTATAGCACATGGAACTCTACTCAATATTTTTTAATAACCTATAAATGGAGAGAGTCTGAAAAATATATATATGTCTACTGAATGACTCTGCTATACACCTGAAACTAACACACCACTGTAAATCAACTATACTTAAAAGAAAAGAGAGAGAGGAAGAATTGTGCAAGATCATAGCAAAGATGCGTGTACTGTATATCAATCTCCCCACATGATCTGATTTCTTCCATTCCTGCTTCTTTCCCTGCTGCCTGGCACAGGACAATCTTGTCTGAAGTCATGAGTGCCACACGACTCTCCATGGTGTTGGGGGAAGGGTATGTGTCTGAAACACCTGGGAGACATTTCCAGACCTCCGCCACAACCATGGTGAGCAGTTAACGTGCTCTCCCTCACCTTCTGGTGAAGGAGTCATCGGCGAGGGAAGGCCTAAAGCAGGCATTGCCTTTAGAAGGCATAGCTGGGATACCTTTATGGAAGCCAAGCTTCTCTAGCCTCATCAGAGCTACATCAGAGCGCTCCCGCTCACTCTCAGCTATCTACGCTGACTCAGAGTAGAGGGATCCATGAGAGCCACAGATGATTTGAAAGCCATCTCCTCCAATCACATCAGTCCCCTTTCATATTACACCTTTCACCGCGGATGCTAATAGCAAAATTAATTCACTTGAGTCCTACCACCTCCCTTCCACCACTCGTAGAGATGTCAGCCAGCAGAGAAATGATCAAAGAGCAGGAAGCGGAAGGGGAGAGAACAACAGGCCTAAAGAATCCACCAGGGGCATCTGAGTGCCCTTTAGTAATCATGCAATTAATAACTAACAAGGGCTTCCCTGGTGGCTCAGTGGCAAAGAATCCATCTGCCAATGCAGGAGACACAGGTTCTATCCCTGATCTGGCAAGATCCCACTTGTTGCAACTACTGGAGCCTGTGTGCCCTGGAGTTGGTGCTTCACGACAAGAGAAGCCACTGCAATGAGAAGCCCACGCACCGCAATTAGAGAGTAGCTCCTGCTCGCCGCAACTGCAGAAAAGCCTGAGCAGCACTGAGGACCCAGTGCAGCCAAAAATAAATAAACAAAATTATAAAAAATGGAATCAATTAACCCTTCAGTAACTAAGGACTGAGAACTGATCCCTGATGACGTGAAATATGAGGGTTTGCTTTTAAAAAAAAACAAACCTTGAGAATGCCTGCCTCAAGTCACTGAGAAATTGGTTCTAGAAACAGGGGTTGTTGACATGAAGGCTGCCTTCAGTGGTCTGAGCTGCCCTGAGCCTGCCTGGGTGGAGCTACCCGAAGAGGCTGATCCTCTCCTGCATACCGACTGGCATGCCAATCCCATAGCCCTTGGTGTCCAGCAGGCCCCCAATCTGAGTGAGGTTGCAGTTTCGCTGCCGATAGTACTCATTCATAGTGGACTCCAGAAGGAAGGCGTAGTTGGAATTCAACACCCTGGCGATCCCCTCCTCCGTGCTCTTCACGAACACACTCGGCTGCTTGGAATACATGTAATTCCACATGCGCTGGTAGGTCTGATAGCGGGAATTCTGGGAAAAAGAACACAAGGAAGCAGGTTGAGGGTCAAAAGCAGACAGTGGTCTGCAAAGGGAGAGCATCCAAGTGGTCCCTCAAATCCTGGTGCTTCCGCTATTCAGTCCCCTCCTTGCCTTCAAGAACCTGTTCCCTTTCATCTCTCAGCTGCCGCTGCTCAATGGCAGGAGGAGAGGGTTGTGATTCTGATACCTTTTACAGAAAGACAGCCCCTGGAGAAGGGAATGGCAGCCCACTCCAGTATTCTTGCCTGAAGAATCCCCTGGACGCAGGAGCCTGCTAGAGTCCATGGGATCGCAAAGAGTCGGACACGACTGAGCGACTAAACATGCACACACACAGAGAAAGACGGAGAAGGAACAGGATCTGAAGGTGCTGCAAACTCCGCCTACTGGTTTGATCATTGCATCTGCCTCATCCACCCTCAAGGGGTCTTCCATTACCAACCTCCACATGCTGACCAAAGTGAGTACGGGTATTCTGGCTGCACCCTCCACAGTCCTTCTGGGAGGCAGAGAGCTCAGATTCATTCTGGACTTCTAAGAGACATTATCCAAAGGATGAATGCCAGCCCTTTTCTATCCACTCTGAACCAGTCCATCATCACATATCCAATGCTGGCTTCTCAGGTACAAATAAGAAGGAGACAGAGATTTCTGGGGGATTATCCAAACCCTATGTCTGCATGATGCCTTCATGGCCCCTGTGCCAGCAGCTTACGTATGGAAAACAGAAAACTGAAGGCCTTGGACTTGTTTCATGTGAAAATGAACTTCTTGGGTCATAGGCTGCTTAGACAATCACAGACTCCAGGGAAATCTGCTTCCCTAGAGATCCTGAAGCCAACACAAACTATTTCTGTGTCTAGCCCAGCTCTGGTTGGCCAGCTAACACGCATTGTGGCAGAATCAGCTCCTGAGCCTTGCAAAGGAAACTCAGAGAAGCCAAAACGGTCCCCATCTGAGATCTATATAGTCTAGGATCAGTGAAACCAGTTCAGCTTAAAAAAGTTCCTTACACTTCATTCATTAGTGTATTACTCCAATCTTGCTTTGTCTAAGTACTACTAATAAAACTTACCCTACAAAAAATTTTTAAAGTGTGCATTAGCCTCATCCTATGCAGTAATATAAGTAAAAGTATAGGTTAGCTTCACCACATATTTTTTCTAATGCTTATTAGAATAAATATGAAACTATTGCAATTAAAAAACATTTCGATCACTAAAATCATCTTAAGCAGCACTAATCATTCATGATCAACACTCAGGGACAAGGCTGGCATTAACCCAATGTTCTGGGGACCTGGTTCCAGGGATATTTTGGGGAGCAAGGGGGAAAATGAGCCCCATGAGGACCTCCAAACTAGGGGTTCAAAAGGGAGGATGAGATGAGGAGAGATGTTTTTATCTCCAGCAGACAAACATCTCAACTTTATCCTGCCCAACTCCCGATGCTGGTGAGCAACCATATGGGTTTACTTGGAAGAAGGTCATGCTGGAGCCTCCGTGAATCGTGCCATACTCTATGGCAGTCTGGTCAGCCAGGTCATCCACTGACTCAATGGGCACATCCATACGCTGCACGGTCAGGAAGGCTGCCAGGTTGGCCGTGTAGGATGAGATGATGATCAGCGTGAATGCCCACCTATGCAGGAAAAGACCAGGAAGTCATCATTGCCTGGGCACACCCAGGAGTCTTAGCCCCCATCCCCATGCTGTGACATGGGAGAGGGCAAGTGGCCCTCTTCTTCTGAAAGAGCCCTCAGCTTAGTGGGGGAAGAGAAAGGAGGCAGGGCATATGATTTCAACAGAAATGAACAGTGCTTGGGAGGGTTGCCTCGAAGAAGACCATGGCTCTCTTTCTCTTATTTCCTAAAGGAGGTGATTATTGGGTTACTACTCAAAAGAAGTGTGTCTGTGAACATGAAACAGCTTGGGAGACAGTGAGCAAAGAGCTAGTGAATGAGCTAAGGGTGTCAGCTCTGGGGGCTCTCTTCAGAGCTACAGCCGGGAAACTTCCCCCACCTCCTGTCCCCTCACGATGCAGTTGACCTTCAGAGGAGCATTGTCATGTACTGAGCACCCATGGAGAGCCACACCCTCCAGCTCCTGTGCTCCCTACAACTCAGGGAAGTGACATTCTTATTGTGACTTTATAGAAGAGGAAACCGAGGCTGAGAGAAGCAAAGTCACGTGGCCAAGTAACACATGGAGAAATTCGTATTCTAAAACCAGTTCCACAAATCGTCAGAGCGGGAGCTCTTCAAGACAAACTGATGACAAGCACCTTTGAGCCGCTGAGAAGTTGGAATTGGAAAACACTCTTACAAAGGTCATGCTATTTCAAAACGGAAGGTTGTTTCATTGGGTAGATCGAACTCATTTAAAATTAGAATAGCTCTGCAGCTCAGGCAGCACACACACTAAAGTCATTAAAACCAGTTTGTTCACTTAAGTAGGTTAAACAGGACTTCTACCATCTGGTCAGCAGTATGGATCTGCTTTCTAATCCATTTGTTTATAGGGGTTCAAAGATATATGTAAGCATAACTGAGGCTGGCGAATTGCCAAATTCTGAATCAGTGGAGTCTGAATTAATGAGGCTTCAGTTCATTACGAAGACATTGCCAACGAAGGCACAGTGTTTGCCATGGGCTGCGGCAGGGCAGCTTGAAGGTGGGTTTGCAAGAGCAGGAAGTCCCCTTACCCCCTGGCCTGTGCGCTTTCTCCCAGGAGTGAAAGGACAGTTGCATCCATCAACTTGACGGGAACATCACATGCCAGCCCGCCAGATCCATGCCCCAGACCACCAGTAAGAGACCTGGTTTTAGTTCTGGCTTTGTCTAATTCCACCTGTGAGACCTTGAGGGAAAGCTACACAATGCCTCTGAGGTCGTTTGCTTGACTAATAAATGGGGGATAATAATGCCTGCTTTGTGTTTCCCAGGTGGGACAGTGGTAAAGAATCTGCCTGCCAGTGCAGGAGATGCAAGATACTCAGGTTTGATCCCTGGGTCAAGAAGATCCCCTGCAGGAGGAAATGGCAACCCACTCCAGTATTCTTGCCCGGCAGGCCACAGTCCATGGGGTTGCAGAGAGTTAGACACGACTTAGCAACTGAACACCCTAATAATGCCTGGTTTACCTGTCTTGGATCAGATCAGATAACATGTCATTAGTGACTAATTATTTGTAAAGGATGAGATGAGCATGAGATACGGAGACAAGTAGAAACAGTCCCATTTCATCACAAATGGGATGAAAATAATTTGTCTATCTTCCCTACTGGTGACCTGTAAGTGTCAGGAGTCCCTCCATCCTCAAATTGGCTTTCCTGTTCCTGCCAGAGTTCTTACACCCTCTTGGAAGTTGTTTCTTATGAGCCTCCCCCAGAGGAGGCTGGGGGTGGTGGTGAGTGCTCCCCAGGTGGAGGTGAGCATTCGGAAGTTGCTCTGACCCACGGTTGTTGGTTAATGAGCCCTGGGTGTGGACATGACCTCAGAGCTGGCTGGGGAGGTTCCCTCAACCACACAGCTACACTCTGGCATCTGTTCCACCCTGGACAGCCATGTGGCTGTTTATGCCACTGGTCACAGGGGACGGTTCCAAGAGCCTAAGTAGCTCAGTGCAAGCCCATCACCTCTGCTGAGAAAGCAAATCACACCCACGCTCCCTCCAGAGGGGTCAACAGAGCCTTGCTCCTGTGCCAAGTGGGCATTTTATTGTGAAGCTGGCATTCTTGTTAGAGACATGGTATTTTCTGTCACTTGCTCTGGATGAGGATGCCAGGGTAGGTCATAAAGGCCGGGTCCTCTAACCTCCCACTCTCCAGGGAGCCAACAAACCGAGGCTGTGATTTCATAACCAAGAGCTCCAAGAGGCAGACGAGCACACCAACACCCCTGGGTCAGGCTGGGGAGGGCCGAGCCTCCCTCCCACACACGCTCTGGAGCAGGGTAACCGAGCCACCTGAGGCCAGCTATTTAAAGCCCTCCTGAGTCAGTGGGCTGAGTCAACAGCCTGCAGGACAGGTGGTCCCCTCGGCACCGGGGCAGATGTCCTCTAGGGGAGGGAATTCCTGGATGTGTGAGCTGACAGGTTAAGGGAGCAGGTAATGGAGCCCCACTTGGCGCCACATGGTAACATGCCCCTTTGGATGGAAAAGCCTGGGTAGAAAGGGATCAAAATCTGCAGCTGACATCTCATCTCCGGGTCTCTGCCCAGATTTCCTGGATTTTTTAGAGGGTTCTGCGACTGTGCCTGCCGAGGTCTCCTTTCTGCTGGGGAACGTGAGGCCAGGCTCCCCATGGTGATACGCTCAGTGACTCCTGGGCCGGATGTGATCATGGGTGAGCATCCTGCCCCAGTGATTTAAATCCCACTGTATTTGTCACTTATCAGTCCCGGCTGTGTTTCCACCTGCTAGGATCAGCCCCAGTCCACTGACTCCCAGGTAACAGTCCAGATGCTCCACCATCCCCAGCATCCTCATCCCTTCCCCTTTCCTCCAGCTTACACAGGCTGAGAAGGAGGGGAGAGAATGAAGGCTATAAGTCCTAAAAGCTGTGATACCAAACCCGAGGTTGGGCTTTTGAGTGAGGACGGAGAACTTGCCTCTCAAGGTTACATCGATATTTCATTTCCCCCCAAAATAAATGGTCTAATAGCAATGATCAGTTCAAACATTTATGTGGCACTTCCACATTTTCAGGGAACTTCCCCACACCTTGAATCATTTCACCCTCTTCCTTTTGCCCTGCCTGATCCAAGGGGAGAAGGAGCTGGCCAACGGCCCTGTGGACCCTGCTGTCAACTTAGACCCCGAGGTCCCGTCCAACTCTGAGCCACTAAGAGCTTGCTTTTTCTATACCTGCTGAGGTGGACACGTCTGGCAGGCCCAGAGGCAGGAGCAGAGGGACAGAACTCCAGAAAGCTGCTGGAGGTGGAGTGATGTGACTTGGGGTTGGTGGGGGGAGGGCCGGGACTTCCTGCTACACCCTGTGCACATTTGCACAAATTTGCACATGACTTCTCAGGCCCTGCCTGTAAAATGCCAGTCATTCTCAGGTCAGGAAGTCATAACTGCAGTGGGCTTTCAAGGCATTTTCTCACCGGGTCTCCTCTTGTGCCTCGGCTCCTCTCTGCATCTCCAAGGTGGGGGAACGGGAAAGGAGAGAAGATGGCACAAAAAGCACCCCCCATTGCACCTCCCCCCACCCCACCCCACCAGCCCTCTAAGCTGGCAGAGGCTGTCCGAGGGCAGAGCTGAGGTTCCTGCCTGCAGGAAGCTGGATCAGGGCTCATCTGAGGACCCCAGGATCTTACCAGACGCCACTGACGCAGCGGGTGGATAAGGCGCGCGGGGCGATGGTTGAGCCCTGCTGCATGAAGCCCCCGACGGGAAACCAGAGGCTGTTGCCCAGGGAGTACTGATTGACAAGGAGGTTGCACCGGCCCTGGGCACATGGGTGGGGGCTGTACCACTCGTAGGGGGTCAGTCTGTGGGAGAAAGGAACACACATCAGTGCCGTGGAGAGTGGGCATAAAGAAGGGGTGCTGGGGGGGTTTGGGGGTGCTCTTCTTCCTGGCCTGACCCCTGGACCTTGGTAGCTGCCTGTGGCCTTGGGCAAGCCAGCTCCCTTCTGTTGGACTATGTTGGCAGTTTTGGAACTTTCTTTAATCAAAGAAACATCTTAATTTTTTCAAAATAAATCAAGTCATGGGGGTGGATGGCTGGGAATTGCTTGTTCTGTCTTTTTTGCTCCCTGGAAGTGACCACAGAGAGAACCCTAGGGCCCCACAGAGCCATGGATTGAAAATTCTCAACCCAGAGTGGAAATTCTCAAAATGTAACTGACATCAGAATCACCAAGAAGGCTTGTGAAAACACAGATCACTGGGCCCCAGCCCTGAAGTGTCTGATTCGCTAAGTCTGGGTGAGGCCTATGAATCTGCAGGTTCCTGGGAGAAGGGGATGCCACTGGTCCAGGGACTGCACTTTGCAAACCACTGACTCCAGTGATTCCCTCTGGCCCTGGTTCTCAACTCTGTCTGTGTTTCAGACGCACCCAGGAGCTTTTAAAAAAATCCCAACACCTGGATTCCATGCCCAGAGGTTCTGATTTCATTTGTCCAGATACGGCCTGGGCCTCAGCATGTCTCAGGGCTCCCTGGATGAGTGCGATGGACACATAGGGTTGACAAGGCACACAGGCTCCTTCGACTGTCCCTCGCAGCCTCACGCTGGCCTCTCTCCCAGCGGTACCTCTAATGTCTCTGATGCCCTAACTTCCTGCCCACCAGACACATGCCCTCCCTCTTCCCCAGCCTGCCTCCCACACAAAGCCTTCCAGCTCTGATGTGGGAGACGCATCTGGACATATGCCAAGAAGGGCAGGTCTGCGTGTTCACGTGATGTCATCATCTTCCCTGGCCTTCCTGTCCCTTCGCTCAGCCTAGGCTGCAGGTGCTATGCTGAGGGGCTGGTTCACATTTCCTTTGCTGCTGCTTGTTCCTGATTACAAGGCCAGTGTGCCATCTCTGGCCCCTGCCTCCATACGTCCTCCTTCCTTCCAGAGACTGTGGGGTTGGATCGTACCCGTGTGGCTTCACCCCAGTGGTTCCCAAGCCTACGGGTGGTTGGATGTGAGCTTCAGAACTACAGATTCCTGGGGCCTCATCCCTAGAGATTCTGAGATGATCTGACTTAGACATTCAAGTTTTTTTAAAGCTCCCTGAATGACTCGGATATCAGCTGGCTTGGGAATGGCTGCCATAGAGCAATGGTTTTCAAACATCTTTTCCCCTTTAAAATCTTACCCAGAAGTACAATATATGAGAGAGAAAAGTGGAGCTGGTCTGAATGAAGACGAGCTGAGGCTGCAGATCTCCGTGTGCCTAGCCTCTTCACCGCCCCTCCATGTGTCCGCATCTACCAGGAGCCTCCACGTCCCCGGGAATCCAGTTTGAAAGCTATTGCCTGGGCCAGATTACCCTACCCTCAGATATTACTTATATAGGATATTATATGTATTTTGCTGTTGTTGTTCAGTAGCTAAGGCCATGTTGGACTGTGGCAGGCCAGGCTCCTCTGTCCTTCACTGTCTCCTGGAGTTTGCTCAAATTCATGTGAATCAGTGATGCCATCCAACCAACTCATCCTCTGTTGTCCCCTTCTCCTCCAGCCTTCAATCTTGCCCAGCATCAGGGTCTTTTCCAACGAACTAGCTCTTCATATCAAGTGGCCTGTATGTCTGTGTGTGTGTGTGTGTGTGTGTGTATACATATTGTATGATATATATGATGTATGATCAGACCTCTAGTACAATTTTTTGGTTAATCTTTTTGTTAATTCTGGATCCTGGGGGGGCAGTGTGTGTGTGAATGTGGATGGCAGGAGAGAGGGGCTGTTTAAGCCCCCAGGGCTGATTGAAAAGCTTCAGGCTGTGGCAGGCAGGGTGAAGCGGTCTTGTGTGTGTGTGCGTGTGTATGTATGTATCTGATAACCATGCCCTAATACCACTTCCAGGCCCTCGAGGCCACCTGAGAACCATGACTTTCTACACACAGGGGCTCAATCAAAGGGGACAAGAGAGAATTCCAGGGCAGTGGAGCCGAGACTCAGGCAGACAGCTTCCTGTGAGCAGCCGCAGACAGCCCAGCGAAGTGCAGAGCGGACGTGTCAGATGGCGTGCCAGCTCCCGCACCTTGCCAGTCGACACTGACAATAGATACTTGACAGTGGCCATGGCTACAGGCCCAAGCGGGGTAGGTGGCACCCAAGTGGCACATGCAGCACCCTGTGATGATGACCAGGTTGTAAGCAAGGCCTTTCCCCCTTTAGCTGGATCTCAGGGGTCGGGAACGACTTCCTGAACCTGGCTTTGATCTCCACTGGAAGAGGCATGGACTGGGTGATGCCACGCCTCTTGGGCAGGCTGGGAACTGCCCTAGGGGTTCGTACTCCGAAGATCCTTGGGGCTCCATTTTCATTTTTTAAAATTTATTTTTAACGGGGGGGAAATTGCTTTACAATGTTGTGTTGGTTCCTGGTGTGGGTTTGTGTGTGTGTTAGTTGTTTGGTTGTGCTTTGAGAGCCCACTGACGTAGCCCACCAAGCTTCTCTGTCCATGGGATTCTCCAGGCAAGAATACTGGAGTTGGTAGCTATTTCCTTTTCCAGGGGATCTTCCCGACCCAGGGATTGAACCTGGGTCTCCTGCATTGCAAGTGGAGTATTCTTTACCATCTGAGCCACCAGGGAAGCCTGGTCTCCCCTGTACAACGATGCAAATCACCCATAATTATATATGCATCACATCCCTCCTGGGAGTTCCATCTTCTAGCTGGAGGGAGCACAGACTACCCTTGAGCAATGAATAGACATGCTTCTGGGGAAGACCCCATCCCATAGAGGTGGACCGTTCACTACAGAATAGGCCAGCGCTGCCCCTGTAGCCCCGAGGCAGAGGAGAGCAGACGGCTGGACCAGAGCCACTGTCGGCCCCCCAGACTCTTACTCTGAGTGGGTCCTGGCTCCTCTGAGGTGATCAGCTGAGCTCTGAGCAGGAAGCAGGGATCTGCATGAATGACCCTGAACCACGGGAGCTGGCTCTGCCTCTGGATAGTAAGTGGGCTCTCCTGAAGCCCAACTTAGCCTTAGAGAGAAACGACCCCCTCTGCGCATCCTCCTGGGATGTTCCTTGGCTTCTTCCTGGGCTCAGGGACACTCTCTCATGTCCAGGGAGATTGGGGGGGGTGGGTTTCTTCTCCTCCCTGACCCCCAATCTGGACCATGTGTCTCAACACAGAGCTGCTTGCCAATGCTGCTCTCCATCCTGCCCTGCTGCTGCCAGCCGCCCTACATGGTCTCCATTCAACAAGGCAGCTGTGTTTTTACAGACAGACCCGGGCTGGGGAAGGGCCAGGCCCTCTGCAGAGGAGGCCGTCTCCCTTGCCTATGTCACCGAGGCTGCCGGTTCCCTACTCTGGATTTGCAGGCTTTGTTTCCTGTCACTCAGCACTTTGTGGCAGGTCCTGGCGAGGACAGATGCCAGGGCAGCCAAAGGCAGAGCACTTAATCAGAGTAGTCTTCCCACCACCTTCCTCCCCTCCTCTCTCTCCCAAGGCAGGGGGCTGGAGACTAGGGAATGAGAAGGGTAAGAGGCAAGGGGCACATATTCGGACAAGCTCGCCTGTCTGTGTTGTGCATATCAGGGGACAGGCATGTAGATGGATGTATGGGCAGTGCCCGGCTGACAGCCGGGCCGAGTGGCTCGGGTCCTGAGCCCGTCTCCCATTCCTCTGGTTTGGCACCAAGGTCTTCTCCACCTGCCCCCTCCTGCTCCCCACCCCTGCCCATGCAGTTCCCAGAGGTGGACACGAGGTGGCGATGTGAGGACAGGGAAGGGGAGAAGCCAGTACCGAGCCACGAGGAAGAGGACGCAGCTGACGGCCAGATAGGCTAGAAGCATGAAGAGCCAGACGCCCGGAGAAAATGGGTCCAGGAAGGAGAAATAGCCGGGTCTGCGTCCCTGAAAATGGAGACAGAAACGAGATTCATGTATGCATTCAGTCAGCACAGCCCTTGGGCGGGGAGGGCAGAGGGGTTGGTGAGCTGGGAATGGGCCCAGACTGCACTGTCTTGGGTTATGGGTGATTGGTTTAAATGACAGGGGCTGAAGGTGTAGAGGGGTCTGCTCTGAAACATCTACGCAGCCCTTAACTCAGTAGATGAAACTAAAGAATGGCTCAAGGCCTCATCACTTCCTAGGATGAAGAAGGCTCTGCGATGGGCAATAGAACAGCCCTCAGTGTCCCTTGTATGCGTCCGCATGTCCTCCAGGGGCAGCGTGGATGGGCTCTGAAGCACCTTAGATCTGTTGATGTCCGAGGACATGCAGCCTCCTCTGCCACTCACGTCTTTCTTACGAGGATGCTAATTTGATAGGCATCCTTGGTTTTTGGTTTGCAGGGTGATCTCACATACATGTTAACATCTTCTCATGTAAATCTCAAACTGGGTGCTGTGAAGAACCCAGATTCCTATTTTCATTGTATTCAGAAAGAAATCAAAGCCCTAAGGCATTCAAGAGTTGTGTCCAAGGTTAGACAGCTCATCAGTGGAAGAACTGGGACTCAAATGCATGCTTGCTGACACAAAGCCCAGGGCATCTGACGCAGCCCACGGTACTGCAGAAAAACATGGTTGTTCCTAGGCCAGGCAGAGTCATGGGAGCCAAAGGATGGAGCCAAGAACCAGCCAGAAAGCTGGGGACAACACTCTTGGTGGGGGCATTTTCTGCAGGAAAGTGAGATGGGATGAGAAGGAAGGAATTTCAGAACCTGCTCCTGGTCTTTAGCAGTGTGGTCTCAGCCAAGTGCACACCCCTCTCCAGACTCCACTGGAGCTGATCTAGATCAAAGGTGATGCCCTGGTGACCTGAAGCCCACAGACCACTTGTTTGTTGACTTGTAGTGTTTACTCATTTTGATAAGCTGTCAACATTAAGTGACTAGGACGTTTCACAGAAAAATCCAGATTTCTGGCTTTAAAAATGGATGATCTGGCTACATTGGGCCTAATTCTCAACCGGCTGGAGCTGAGTGGTGGCTGTTCACTCAAGACAGTGTCCCACTCTACAGCTCCCACTGCTGCCCTGGTCTTGAACCAGGCTGCTTCTTCCACTTACTATGAAACCATTGGAACAGATGCTCCCTAAAGACCATTCTAAATCGAAAATGATATGACTTTATGATTCCAGGAATCTAGGAGGTCCATGGATAGGATAGAAAACCAGTATTAAGCTCAGGAGTGCTATGAACAGGTAAACTTTCAAGTTCAAGGACATATCAGTCATGGCACAACCTGCTGTCAATATCAAGGTATGTCATTTTGTACTGGGGCTCCCAGAGACACCAAGGGGAGCTATCGATGCCAACACTGAGCTGATCTCAATCAGCTTTCTGGGCTTTTGTTATCCAAGGACAGCCAGACCATGAGATAATGCTGAGAAACTGCAGGTAACAACAGCTGCTCCCAAGGCAGCATCTAAGGAGCAGGAGAGACAATGCTGCAAGGCCCTGTTGTATCTGCACAAACCCCAATTGTGGCTGATTTTCAACTGCTCTTCTGGTGAGTTCTCCATCCCTTCCTAGTGAGCCAACAGACAAATTCCCAAAGCACTTGGGAGTATAATTTTATTCTCCCACTGAGGACATAGTCCAGAGGGTACAGAGTGAAGAAGTCAAAGCTTACCCTCTGCCAGTGGGGCACTGGTTCTTGGATCCTGAAGTCCTTCATCAGTGGTGATAGTGACCCCTGGGGTGGTCTGTCTGAAATTGGATTTCTCTCCCAATGTGGCTTAGACCAGGGAACTGCCCTCTGATACCAAATGCAATTTCTCTGCCTCATGTGTGTTCATGTTGAGCTGCAGAGAACACTCAGGTGACTGGGAAAATAAAACAGCTTGAGGGACAAAGCCCCGTGACGAGGGGAACAGCAGAGAAACAGGGAGAAGACCGTTTGAGTACGTACGGCCCTATCACTATGTAAATTGTCTAACAGGAAGAAGGACGCAAGACCTTCCCTGTTAGTCATTTCCATGTCCATCACGGACTAACCATGCCTTCACCATCATCCTAAAAGCTGGTGCAGATGCAGGAAGAGACAGACTGAGTCCAGAAGGGGATGAAGATGCTCATTATATCTACACACCTGCTGCAGAAAATCACTCGTTTGGGCCACTCTTGGGGTCCTTCTATCCCCTGGAGCTTCTCTGGGCAAACGTACATGAATTCTACACCTGTCACTCATGACTGCTTCACTCTGTGTCTCCCAACTGAGAGATATCCAGGAGAAAAAAATTCTTCCATTGTTGCTCTCTGAATCTGAAACCCCATTAGATGCTCAATGTCAGAAATCTATACCTGATTATATCACAACGAATGAAATTGAGGAGAATGACAGCACTATTTAAAGCTGCCATATTTGGTTATGGGTGATAACAAGTGATGCACAGCCATGGGAAAAATTCCTGGAGACTTAAGTTATAAAACACAGAGCATCACACAAACAAGGATCAAGACATAAACAGAGCTCCCCTGGAAACATATCAGTCACGTTGGCAAGGCAACATCTGATTCCACGTGTGATTGACTGACGCCAACCAGAAGAGCAAGGAATGGGCAGTCATTTGAGATGTGGGTCTGGGCTTGCACAGACTAGGCTTGGACTGAGCCCAAGCTGTTTTTATGATGCCAAAGAGAAGTATGTTACTTGCAAGGCTCTGAACGCCTCCCGTTTTTTTCTATGTGGATGCTTTCGATTGCTTCCTTCCCAACAGACATCTGAGTTACTGGTACTGGGGGTAGATCAGGTGTCACATGCCACTGGCATTTCTTCCTAATAACAGGTTTTCCTTAACCCAATGGATATATGGATATATGATGGTGACGCTTTTCTTCAGAAGAACTCAAAATGCTTCACTATGTTCTTTGGATTTCAGTATTCAGTTCTCCATATTGACAGATGGAAGAAATGGGACCCAGGGAGGTTAAGTGCCGTGCTCACATCACTGGTGATGGTTTCAATTTCTCTGGTGCTCATTTGTCAAGCTGTGCCATAGGGATACCGTGCTCTCCTTCTTTCAAACGGCAGCTGTACAGCATCTTCCTCTCTGTTGTATCTTTACAACTTGCTCCAATAAACTCCCTAATTAATCCCACACCTTCTCCCCAATGCCAACAGAATCCAAGCCTACTCGATCTCACCCCCTTAAAGTACTCTAAACATTATTTATTTATACCCATCATCATTTAAGACTCTTGAGAGTCCCTTGGACAGCAAGGAGATCAACCCGGTCAATCCTAAAGGAAATCAACCCTGAATATTCATTGGAAGGCCTGATGCTGAAGCGGAAACTCCAGTACTTTGGCTACCTGATGTGAAGAACTGACTTATTGGAAAAGACCCTGATGTTGGGAAAGATTGAAGGCAGGAGAAGGGGGTGACAGAGGATGAGACGGTTGGATAGCATCACCAATTCAATGGACATTAGTTTGAGCAAGCTCTGGGAGTTGGTGATGAACAGGGAAGCCTGGTGTGCTGCAGTCCATGGGGTTGAAAAGAATCAGACATGACTGAGTGAGTGAATGACAAGAAACCATGCTTTATGGGGACTCTGTTATTGATTTTTACATGTCTCTGTTGACTACATTTTGGGCCCGTTCCTTCTGGTGAAGACAACAACTTTGAAGGTAGATAACTGGTGATACAGAGTCTATGCCCCAAATGTCTAGGTCAGGCCAAGCCCTGTAAATGGGGCTGCAAATTAGATGGCACCAAAATGGGAACTGGTTCCTTGATTTTTGTATTGTGCTTCAGACTGACCACAACAGAGCCAGCATCACGGATGCTGTCGGACGGTGAGCGAGACGGGGCTGGTAACCGAATGACTACAATCCCTGAGTGGCGAGGCCCTTTGAATGTCAGCAGTGGAGCTGTTCACGGAGTTACAGAGTGGAACTAATCTCCTCTTGCCTGTTGAAAATTCCTCTTATCCTTAAAAAAATCCATAAACTCACTGATACTTCATTGCACATTTACTGGAAGAAATGACATTATAGTAAGAAAGTAATTGCTTGCCCAGAGTCTGGAGCCAAATGCATAAGGACATTGGGGCCACGTAGTGTAAGACAGGTAATGAATTAACATGCAGACTCTGGAGTCAGCCTGCCCAGGACTGAATCCTGGCTGTACCATATACAATTATGGGATCTTGGGCAAGTTACGTAAGCTCTCTAGGTCTCCATGTCGTCTGTAACATGGGGGTAATCATAAAACCTACCTCTTGCATTGTTTTAACACACAGTAAGTGTGTTATATATATATAACATATATATATATATAACATATATATATATATATATATATATAAAAGTGTTGGCTCCCCCCGCCACCCCCGTCTAATGGGCTTCCCTGGTGGCTCAGAGGTAAAGAATCCACCTGCCAATGCAGGAGACGAAGGTTCAATCCTTCGTCTAAGACCTAAGTTCTAATCCTTCGTTTCCCAGTGGTGGGAAAGATCCCCTGGAGAAGGGCGTGGCAACCCACTCCAGTACTCTAGACTGGAAAATCCTGTGGACAGAGGAGCCTGGCGGGCTACAGTCCATGGGGTTGCAAAGAGTCGGACACGACTTAGCAAGTGAACAACAACTGTCTAATGGGAGCCATGTGTGAGAGAGGTGGGGGAGATGGTGTATGACGAAAGAGGGAACTGCCTTTTATAGCCCTCCCTCACGGACAAGAAATCCAATTTTCCGTCCTGTAGTAGCACATGCTAAAGATGCTTGGAGGGAGAATTCCATCTGGCCACATTCCCTTTCTATAACTCCTAGAGTTTTTGTGGGTTATAATACATGAATCATGAGGGCTTCCCCAGGGCTCCCCCAGGAAGTGATTAGGGTAATACCAGGCTCTCTTCTGGAAGGCTGGCTCTTAGAAGCTGGTAATTGCAAGCTTTGGAACTCAGTTCCACCTCAGCCTTCCCAAGGAAGTCAAGACAGAGTGGCTCAGATGTGCAGTGGGCTCTCCTGTGTCTGTGTGAGGGCTGGGCACCCGCATCACCATTTCCTGACACACAGACTTGGGCCATCAATGCTGCTCCTTCTCTTCCTCCAGCAGAACTCTTCCCTCTCCAGCAGAACCAATGACAAAGGCTCATCCTGTCCTCCATGTGGTCTTGCCAGTCTGTAGAACTAAATGGCCATTCATACAGAGGTTTCTTTCCACTACCAGTTGTCATCAGTGGTCAATAAAACACTCTTTAGGGCTGAAGAAACAGATAAGACAGACACAGTCTCCATGAATCCTTCTGGAAGAAGCAGAAGGAGGAGATTCTTGGTCCACCCCAGGAACCCATGGATAACTCCCTCAGTGTGTCTGCAGTGGACCGTCTTGATATTTTGGTTTAGCACGCACTTCCCACCTCTGACTCTAAGAGGAAAAAAGAAGTAAGCAATTAATTCCTCTTCACTTAAAACACCCAGATGGGGTTGTTGCCTTTATAATCCAGATGCTGGTATATCTATTTTCACTTTGCTGATTGGAAATCTGTCACAAGAAGACCTAAGTTCTAAACCTGGTCCTGACCTTGACTTTCTGAGTGATCTTAGGTGAACCACTCTGCCTCTCTGGGTGCTGTTTCCTTCTTCTAGAAAGTGGAACACTGCAATCAACATGAAGTAGGGATGTGAGAATTACTATAGTAACATTGATAAAATCCTTCAGCTTCTTGAGAAAGAAGCACTCTATAAGTAACCAATATTAATGTGATTATACATCCAGAGAACCATACTTCCATTATATGGGCTATCAGGTTACTTAGTTTTAAGGAATAGAACTTTATTCATTTTCTATTTTCTTATAACAGAGTATTAAGCAGTATTAGAAATGATTCATTGGTTTACTAAGTATTATTCTCCATTTTCCTAGACAGTCTTTCTGAGATGAAACAGCCCTTCTTGAAAAATGACTAATACATCCAGAAAAAATGCCAGGTGTTAATTTAATGTTGACATTTATTTCTTGCTCATTTTTTAATTTAATCACTGTTTGCTTTTTTTTTTTTTTTTACTTTTCTTTAGAGAGATGATTCTTGCCAAGGGTTAAGAAGAGAAAAAGAACAAAGCGTCAAACTTTCACATTTGTCATTCAAAGATGGAGCAGGACATCGCAGGGGAAAATAATTAACTCATATTTTCTAAACACTTATTTATTTGTTTACCTATTTTTGGTGGTCCTGGTTGTGGCACATGGGCACTTGCTTGGGGTATGTGGGCTTTCTTTAGCTGTGGCAAGCTGGGGCTACTCCCCAGTTGTGGCCTGGAGGCTCAGTAGTTGTGGCTCATGGGCTTGGTTTCCTGAACCATGTGGGATCTTAGTTTCCAGACCAGGGATCGAACCCATGTCTCCTGCATGGGCAGGCAGATTCTTAACTACTAGACCACCAGGGAAATCTCACTAACTCACATTTTCAAGGGAGCCTTAGATGCTCTGGCTGGTTCAGGGCACTACATGGGATCATAGATAGTATCATCAGATTAGAAAGGATCTTGAAAGATCACCCAACACATGTCCTTGACACAAGGAAATATACCTGCTATACCATAAAGATAGATCATTGGAAGTGTACGGACTTGGAGACTGAAAACCTGGGTTCCGTGCCACTCCCACCACTGCACCATCTTTCTTCTTTCCCATGCACCACTGGCCATCACTGACCTCAGAATCCTTCTGTGTGAAACGAGAATTCTACTGTCTGCCTCGGGGGGTTGCTGTAGTAAACCAGAGAGTGTTATGTGAAAGGGCTTCATGAATAACGAGGCGTCAGATGATGTTAGTCAACATGCAAATATCCTGGACATGCACCCAACCTCCTTGAATATATTGATGCTGAATTTTTTGAACTTGATTATCCATCTGGGGGCTCTATGTGCCAAATGTCAAACCCCAGGTTGGCTTCTGGCATGCTCTGGTGAGGCCTTGCTCCAACAGTCAGTGTGTGCTTGAGGCATACAAACTTACTTTAATATTAATCTGAGCAAAACATCATTAGGCAAATTGCTGCTGTAGAAAAATAAGAGAGAGAAAACTACATGACATACTCTAACATCAAATATGAATGTTTTTTGTTTTCTGTGCTCTTCTCCCTTCCATTCACAGATATTTGGAAGCTTATAGTATGCATCAATTCTATAAAACTCTGGACTACAAAATGCACAATTCTATGAACTCCCCTGGACTGCAAAATGCCCTTGGGGTTATACTGCTATGTTACATACTGAACTTTTCAATAATAATCAACTAATATGCCAAGGAAATGAAGAGAGTCCTGAACTTCTGATGTCCCCAGTCAGTGGATTCCCATCTGCGGAGTACAAGGGGACACTCCAGATTCTAAAGGCCTGGGCCCTCTATGCTTGACCTGGAAGCTCACCTGGCCTGGGTCAGGGGTTCTGAGACCTTCTCAGGAGGGTGCTTTGCTGTCTGTGGGATGCACAGGCATCAGGGCAGGAGGGAGTAAGGGGCTCAGGCGGCAGCTATGGCAAGGCCTGACCTGTTGATGGATCTGAGCTGCCCCAACATCTGCTTTCACTCCCTTTTTGTTCTCAAGACCAACAGGGTAAGGGCCAGAAAGAAAAAGAAGAAATCAATTCGGGTCACTCATCCTGCTGCCTGGAATACTGGACCTTCTGACAGAAGCCAGGTTCCTGGGAGTCAGTGATGCTTGGCTGTGAACCACAAAGGGAAGCGGTGCTCATTGCTCACAGAATCACAAGATCCCTCACACTTCTCCCCGCTTTCCTTTCTTCCCTCTATACTTTTCAAGTAAATGCTGCATGTTTAGGATGATGACATTTTCCATACCAAAAATCATCCCATAAAAATGCATAGTCTAATACCATATGATATTGGGGCTTCCCAGGTGGCTCAGCAAAGAATCTGCCTGCCAATGCAGGACACACGGGCTCAATGATCCCTGCTCCAAAATGATTCCACGTGCCTTGGGGCAAATAAGCCCGTGCAACACAATTACTGAGGCTGTGTGCTGCAGCTACTGAAGCCTGAGTGCCCTAGAGCCTGTATTCCACAAGAGAAGCCACCGCAACAGGAAGCCTGCACACGGCAGCTAGAGAGTAGCCCCTCTTACCGCAGCTCGAGAAAGCCCACGTGCAGCAACAAAGACCCAGCACAGCCAAAAATAAAGAAAGTACTTTTTAAAAGCCTAAAAAATAAAAAGAAAAGAAACACCTGCCTTCAAGGAGGATACAGGCCACTGGGATGCAGCAGTTGATGATAGAGATGAGGAGAGCCTGAACCAAGGCAGAGTGAGCAGGAATTATCAGTATATATGCAGATTGTTTAGGACATGAGTGGACCAAATGGACATTTGAGGAAAGACAAGTGCAGGGCGGCTCAGGTGGCTGGATGGAGATGCTGTGACCTGAGAGGGGGCAGAGGGGAGGAGGGAGGAATATACCAAATGCAGTTTGTTTGTGTCACTGTTTTTGAGGTGCCTGTGAGATATCCATGTGGAGATGTCTCCTGTGTGCTCAGATGCTCAGTCGTGTCTGACTCTTCGTGACTCCGTAGACTGCAGCCTGTCAGGCTCCTCTGTCCATGGCATTATTCTAGCAATGATACTGGAGTGTTGTCATTTCCTCCTCCAGGGATCTTCCTGACTCAGGGATCGAACCTGTGTCTCCCGTGGCTCCCACATTGGCAGGCGGATTCTTTATCACTGAGCCACCTGGGAAGTCTGGAGATGACTTAGTAATGTATTTAAAATATGCTTCCAGAATTCAGGAGAGCAGTCAGGGTTAGATTTATAGATTTGGGAGCAGGTGAGATTATCCAGGCAGAGAATTGGGAGAGTGAGAATAGAAAAGGACCACAGACATTTAAGTGGCAAACACAGAGAGAAGAATCAAGAGAAATGGTAAAGAAGGCAATAATCAGAGAGACAGGAAGCACAGCAGGAGAAAATGGTGATGTGGATGCTAGGAACAGAGAGGGGGTTTTAATAAGCAGGAGAGATTGACAATAACAAATGCCAAAGCCAGCCTCTGAGTGGCAGGGAGTAGAGGTTGAAGAGCAAAACAGTCTTCTGATTCTGATCCTGGATATGCCTGGCAGAAATAGATTATACCCCAAGGTTCTAGAGGAAGGAAAATATCTCACAATCAACTCGTGATGATCCATGTTCGAGAAAGAACCTAGATAATCTGAGATTGCTGGAAGGGCACAAATTACTTCTGATTATCTTTAGACTTGAGATATACCTGCCACCACCTGTTATTTTGAAAGGTTCTGAAGAATTTCTAACTAGGCATTTATACCTTGTGTTAATTATTTTCACTTTTGGACACAGGTTTGATTTTCACCAGATGCTCACTTTTTTGGTAACTATCATTCACGACTCAGGTGACCTTGGATATAGAGCTAAGAGACTGGGTCATTATAAATTACATTAAATGAATCATATTTTTGCTCACAGAGAACTATCAGTTAGAGAAAATTTACAAAATAATAAACACACAGTATCCAACTTTAATTTCATCAGCTTAACACTTATTATGTCAGAAAGAGCTTCTGTATGTATAATAATTTTAGACTGTGGCACTCATGGTGAGCTCTGCTGGGCTCCCCTTTGGTATTAGCTGTTTCTGACAACCTCTTTTGTTTCAGACTCTGCCCAGTTCATCTCAGACTTGTTCTAACCAGGTCTCCCCCAGTTTAGTCAATTCAGGATTGTCCTCTCCCCAGCTCACTTTCTGATGCTTTCTAAGCATTCTGCTGCACACATGGAATGCAAGTAAATATTTGTTGAATAAATGCATAAACCATCAGTTCTGCTTAGTGTGAGCTGTTCACGCCAGCACTCAATTTTTACTCAGCTTGGCCCCCTGTTAGAAATTAGATCTGAGCAGCTGTGTGACACCCTAGTGCCTCAGTAAAATGGCAGGGATGGGGAAGGAACGTTGATCAGACAGGGGAACTGTGTGGGTAAGGCTCTCCAGAGAGACAGAGAGAACCAGGAGGATGTGTGTGTGTGTGTGTGTGTGTGTGTGTGTGTGTGTGTGTGCACATGCTCAGTCATGTCTCTTTGTGACCCTGTGGACTGTAGCCCACCAGGCTCCTCTCTGTCCATGGGATTTCCCAGGCAAGAATACTGGAGTGGGTTGCTATTTCCTACTCTAGGGGATCTTCCCGACTCAGGGATAAAACTTGTGTTTCTTGCTTCGCTTGCATTGGTGAGTGGATTCTTTACCAGTAGCGCTACCTGAGTTATTTCAAGGAATTGGCTCCTGTGATTGTAGGAGCTGCTACTGCTAAGTCACTTTAATCATGTCCGACTCTGTGCGACCCCATAGATGGCAGCCTACCAGGCTCCCCCGTCCCTGGGATTCTCAGGCAAGAACACTGGAGTGGGTTGCCATTTCCTTCTCCAATGCATGAAAGTGAAAAGTGAAAGGGAAGTCACACAGTCGTGTCTGACCCTCAGGGACCCCATGGACTGCAGCCTACCAGGCTTCTCCATCCATGGGATTTTCCAGGCAAGACTGTAGGAGCTGGTAGGTCCCAAATCTGTAGGGCAGGCTGGAAATTCAGGATTTCTACGTGATAGCCTTGATACAGAATTCCCTTTGCTTTGGGAAAACTGCTTTTGCTCTCAAGGCCTTTCACTGATTGGATGAGACCCACCCACATTATCAAGGGTCATCTCCTTTATTTGACGTCAACTGATCATAGATGTTCATTGCATCTACAAAAGACCCTCATAGCATCGTCTGGACTAGGGTTTGACGGAACCTCTCCAAGGTGACACATAAAACTTCACATCCCAGAACGAATGCAGACGAGCTCATACAGTCCGAGGTGTGCAGGTGGTAGAAAACATTTGGCCAGTGATCCAATTAAGGATGTCCAGAGCTGATATTCAGAATAGTGGTGTCCTGGTGGTGGAGGTGGCCTAGTAGCAGATGTTCCTAGGTGGTGAAAACACTTGTGCTGATGTGCTTTTACTCATATGGTTCCTCTCAGCCCATCTGATCATGGGTGGTGCTCTAGTGCCTTTGGCCTTAATCAAGAAATCAAGGCCAGAGCCTAGTCATGTGACTTGGCCATAGACATACCATTTGGAGGAAGACTGTGTCTCTGTTTTTTTTGGATCCTCCTTCGGAGCTCAGCTGTGGGAGGAGAATGGGTCGGGGTGGGGGGTGGGGCTCAAGAAATGGTGCTGGATGGAAAGCTGTCTCCAGGTACCAAGAGATGTAATGATGACAAGAACATTACCCTGTGAATCAGGAGACCTGGATTCCAGACTCAGCTCCAGGTGTGACCTTGGTCTCCTCGTCTGTAAGATGGGAATGGTAACACCTCCCTTCTTTCCTCAAAGAACAGTTGTGAGGACTAGCTGAGAACAGGGAGAGAGCCCCACTTACGGGACAACTTATGAGCAGGTCACACAATGTAGGTGACAGCCTCATATCACGGTGAAACAGAGCAGGACCTATGGTCCTTGTCTCCCCCCATCATGTCCTCTGCCTGCCCCATATGTGTGGAAAACTTTAGCCAAACGATAAGTTTAATCAGAGAAGTGAGAAATGCAGAAACAAAGGAAAACAGTCAAAGGAGACTAAATAGTAATAATGTAGTCATTAAGCATAGTCAAGAACCTTTAGTTCTTTCTCAAGGGCTATAGATAATATTCTGAGCCATATCCTCTGAGCTGTCTTACAGATACCAAAACAGCAGGTGGAGAAATTAACTACAGGATGATCAGACTGTACCCATGACATGAGCTGCCACAATTCTGAGAACTGGCCTCAAAGAAATGGAAACAAACTGACCTTGAAACGAAAGATTGGACCTAAACAATCAAGATGCTGCTGCTCAGACCACTGATGACCAATTTAAAGATGACGGTCAGGGCTGACTGTGCTATTTCTGTATGTAGCCCCCTACTTCTGTCTATAAAAGCTCTTGCCCCACTGCTTGCCAGCAGGGGATGGGGAGAGTCCCCCACCTTTTGGACAGACGTCCGCCACCCTTCCCCCACCCCAGTTGCCGGCCTCTGAAATAAAGCAAACTTCCCTTTCCACCAACGTGGCCTGCTTACTGGCTTTTGAGTGGCGAGCAGCCGGACCCTCTATACATTCTTTCAGTAACAACAGAGAACACAGGCTTGCACCACACCATTCCTGGGTGTGAACTCTGCTTTTTCACTGAGAGGTGTGTGGGCTTGGCCACCTTTGTAGAACTGCTTGCCACTGTTTCCTCATTTCTAAAATAAGAACAGGATGACTGTACTCATTTATTAGGGCTGCCATAACAAGGTGCCTCTGACTGGCAGGGAGGGGGCTTAATGCAACAGAAGTGTATCATCTCACGGTTCTGGAGGCTGGAAGTTCAGAATTAAGGGCAAGTTCTTTCCTTGTCCCTTCTAGCTTCTGGGATTGCTGGCCATCCTTGGCGTTTCTTGGCTTGTAGATGCATCCCTCCAGTCTGCCTCCAAATTCACAGAGTCTTGTCTTCTCCTCTGGGTGTCTGCGTCCAAATTTCCCACTTCTTTATAGAGACACTGGTCATTGGATTAGCTCCACCTCCGCCATTCCAGTATGACCTCATCTTAACTTGACTCCATCTGCGAAGAACCTATTTCCAAATAAGGTCACCCAATTCACAAGTCCTTTTGAGGGGACACAAATCAATCTGTAACAACACCCCACATCACAGGGGCCTGAAGAGTGTCTGGCACACAAGAGGTGCTCAGTGAATGGGAGTTATCATTATCATGGAAAAGATAGGGGGAAGGATCAAAATCCCCCTTCATGCATAAGACAGACACATCCATCACCGTAGTGATTATGACCAGATCCTCACATTTCTTTCTGGCTTAGCCCGGACAGCTTGGGATTTTGATGCTGTCTCATCTTCCAGATGATGTAGCCTCTTTGTCCAAGCTGGGCAGCAATGATGATGGACAATGAGGCCCAGCCCAGGACAGTGGACTTCTGAGCTGCCCGAGTGGACTCTGAGACAAGAAGTCCTTCCTCCTGGAGAAACGGGCCACAGATCCTGAAGCCCTGGCTGGGGCTGCAAATACAGAAAACTCCTTTCTCCCAGGGCTGAGACTTGGGGCCCGGGAGGGGCTCAGAAGGGTGGAGGGTCTTCAGCAGGTACATGGGGTGAGCTCTGAGTTCCTCGCTGTTGAGCAGCTTTGTGGTGCCGGGTGCTAGAATACATCATGTTGGCATGACCTTGGATGCCTAAAGTGACTAGATCATTGGGGAAATCCATGTAATAGATGTGTGCTTAGAGCCAGGTTGGATAAGGGTTACTATTCCCTCTCCGGATGCTCCCCCCACCAGCCAGTAACTTTGACGTCGCATCCAGCCCCTGCTGCCCACAGGTGAGCTTTTACAAACTCATTTTTATACTCAGTCTAGTCTTTCCTTTTGAAAGGGAGGCAGAAGAAGCTATAAGTGATATTACATTACCTGCTCTTTATACTCCAGTACAGATAATAAAAAGAGGGAGTCTGCATTGCCTCAGTATTTGCAATGCTTAGAATGAAGAGAAGTAGATCTGAAGGTTGCCAAAGGCTTTGAGAAATCTGGGGTGACTCATCTGGGCTGGGGACCCACCACCTTGGAGGAACCTGAGTAACCCACGGGTCCAATTGCCAACACTCTACGAACCAAGAGTTGAATGATTGTTCTTGGCCATCCCTATGCAGTGAGGCAGAAGCATTATTTTTACTGGAAAGCCCCCAAGTGTGACTTTTCCATTCCTCCTGTTTGCAAGTCCTCACAGCTGATGGGGGAGAAAATAGCCTGGCACATTTGCATTTAAGTCTTGAAATCTAAATATTTCTGTGAGTCATTCATTATTACCATATAACTCAGTGTTTGCATGCAAATAACTCTAATGCCATAAATGCTTATAAAATAAATCTCTTACCATATGAACTCGGTAAAGAATGCTAATTCCCAGAGTCATGAATGGCTTCGAGAAATCAATCACTTTCTCCCGTTCTGCAGTAATGGTGAGGCCCGCCACAGCCAGATCCGCTTTCTGAAAGGAACAGAGGGAGGTCATCAAAGGGGTGGCCCCATGAGATGGGGGCACAGGGACTTGTGACCAAAGATGCCAGTGATGGAGAGGTGCCACTCTGGTCTGGCTTCTCTGCTTGGGGAGTGATCCTAAGAAGCCAGAGGTCTGAACAATCACTCATGAGAGGACATGGATGTTGAAGCTGTAACTCATGTTCATCTGAAGTACGTGTGTGTGCTCAGTTGCTTCGGTCCTGTCCGACTCTTTGCGACTCGACAGGCTGTAGCTCACCAGGCTCCTCAGCTGAGGGATTCTCTAAGCAAGAATACTGGAGTGGGTTGCTATGCCCTTTTCCAGGGGATCTTCCTGACCCAGGGATCGAACGAGTGTCTCCTGCATTAAAGGCAGATTCTTTACCACTGAACTACCAGGGAAGACCTCATCTGAGGTTAGACCCCTTTAAATATGTAAATTAGGATAAAAAGGGAAGCTCACTACGGACCTGTCAGACAGAGACTAAAAACGCCCTAGGCAAGGGAGAATTGGCAGAAAGAACTTCTGGATACTCAATAATGAGTAGTTTTTTATTCAACTGATGAACTTGCTCAGCCAACAAACAAGTCCCAGTGTTGTGTGAGCTTTGGTGAGGGAGTTACAGTGGAAAATAAAAATGATGGCTCCTCGGAAATTACAGGCAATCTAACGCAACCGCATTTATCTCCCAGGGAAGAAATGAAGGCCAAGAATTGAGCGAGTGGCCCAACGTCACGAGCTTGTCTTTGTCAGAGGCAGGACTACACCGCAGTCTTCCTGAACCACTGGCCTTACATTGCTGTCAAGGTCAAAATCCAGGTGCCAGAGCAGAACTCTGAGAAGGGTCTCTGATCCCTCTTATGCGAAGTCACCAGATGTTTCTGCACCTCAGGTGCCCACACCTGATGAGAATCTTTCTTGAATTAAGATCCCCTGAGAAAGGAAGTGCTGTCAGCGCCTCCATATACCTCTCTGTCAGGAAGTTCTTCCTTGTGTCTAACTTCAATACACTCTGTTGCAAAGCAAGCTCACTTCCTATTGGCCTGCTCCCCTATACATAGAGTGGGGGGAAAGGCCCAGAGTGCTGTTCACTTCTGGCCATGCTCTGCCCTAACTAGCCAACCAACCTAGTCACTTCACTTCTCTTGGCTTCCTTAATTTCATCCGCAAACCAAGGGTATGGGGTTTAGACAGTACCAGGATCCTTCCAGGCAATTCTCCGACAGTAATTTTCAAAGTGTAGTCTAGGATCACCCGCATTAGAATCACCTTATTCTTATTAAAGACGAAGAATGTTAATGAGGAAAGGGCTTATTAAAATGTGAATTCCTGAGTCTCATCCCAAACCTCCTGGATCAGACTCTGGTCACGAGGCCCGGGCATCTATTTGTGACAAGTTGTCCAAGTGATTCTGACTTATACCGATATTTAAGAGCTATGTTTTATAACCTAGGCATGTATCTCAGACTAGCTTCCATCAAGGTTTCCATTTCAGCTTCTTTCACCACTAATTCTGGTGGATCTGTTGACACACAAAGTGGAGAAAGAAAGGAGGAAAAGTGAGGTGTTTAACAATCTACAAACAGGCCAACTGGCTCTGAATGAGAAAACACACACACACACACATGCTACACATGTGTGCGATTTTTCCTAAATCATTGCAAAGGAAGTAAGGAGACAGACATGTCACTCCTCACTTTATACACAAAGGGATTTATGATTTGTACACACAGGATACATCCATTGACAAAAGTCAGTTTCTTCTCCATCTCAGCTCCGCTCCTCAACCCCCAACTCATGCTAAAAGCAGCCACTCGATCCAGCATCAGTTAACAAGGTAGAGCCTTATAAAGTGAAAGTATTAGTCACTCAGTCATGTCCGACTCTCTGCATCCCCATGGACTGTAGCCCGCCAGGATCCTCTGTCCTTGGAATTCTCCAGGCAAGAATTCTAGAGTGGGTAGCTGTTCCCTTCTCCAGGGGATCTTCCTGATTCATGGATTGAACTCAGGTCTCCTGCATTGCAGGCAGATTCTTTACCATCTGAGCCACCAGAGAATCCCTTACAAAGTGAGGCCAGGCTTTAAAGTAACTAGACTGCAGATGTAAGAGATTTTTAATAAAAACGAAAAACATGAATGCCTTTTTGAGCTCATTCCATATTTCTCCAAGAGAGTGCTGATGACTGCTGTTAAGTGAGTCAACCCTTGAGAAAGGAGTGAAGTTTGATTAGAAGATTGTTAGTGCCTTCATTTGTGGGGATCCTTCAGAGGGTTATTTGGACCTTTCAGAACTTTTTTTTCAGTCCCTCAATGACAGTGGCTCTAACTTGAGTTCCACTCAACAGCACATTTGTAAAGCAACAGAAATCAACCACAAAGATGTAGCAGGTGCAATACTGGTCCTGTGCAGGGTTACAGCAAAAGAGCAGTCAAGCCCTGCAAAGACCCTCGGCAGAGGAGATAGGAGTTTAATAGGTTGGAATGAAAGAACTGAAGAAAAGAATAGAAAAATGAAAACTGATACAATGGGCAAGAGGTAACCACAGCATCCTGTCATTTTTCTGGTTATTAAAAAAAAAAAAAGATACATCCAAACCAACAACTCTATGCTCAAGTTTCTTTTCCCTCCACCACCACCAACACAGCCTTCCTCCCAAAAGGGCGAACTTCAGACTGCAATCTAGAAATCATTTCACAAGTTTATAAAGTCGGCCAGCAACAACATTATGGTAAAACAATTCCATGTGGAGAGGAAACTAGAAATGGACAGCATCCCAGGAGGGTGCTTTCTTGGATAGAAGCAGAAAGACCACACAGCCCGGGAGAACGTCTGTCCCAGCCTCAGACCCGGCACTTCTGTCTATTTTCAAATAGACGCTTCCCCAAGCTAGACCAAACAGAAAACTGCCCCCTGGAGGCACTCCTGCCTCTTTAGCCCAGCCTTCTCTCTCTCCTTTGTCTCCACTTGACAGTAACCAGGGTGCAGGGGAGGCAAGGAGGGAAGAGCGAGGTGCTAGAAGAAGCTATGGAGGTTATGTAGTGGATTGTTTTTTCATTGACTCAGTAGTGAGCAGCAATCACATTCTATGGCTTCTGTGCAGCCTGGATTACCAGCAACAACCTCATGGGATTGGCTATTCCAAAAGGCAGGCATGTCTTTTATTTTTACCTTCGTTAAAAAGACATTATCCTGTAAAGCAGGCTTTGATGAGGAGGTCATGAGCCATGAAACCAAATTAACAACCGCAGGGGCTGGGGCTGCAGACTAGCAATTGTGGACATGGGAAGTCAAGGGAAGTGGGCATCACGACAGTTCAGCCCAGCCCTTCTGCATCTCTGGTTACTCTTTGGGGAGAGCCATGCTCTCCAGTGAAAGAACCACAGACAGGACATCAGAAGACCTGGCTCTCATCACAGCTGGGCCATAAACTCACTGTGATCTGGGATAAGTGATTCTACCGTCCAGGCCTGAGTTTCTGCTACTGTGAAATGAAAAGACTCAACCAGATGCTCTGAAGCTCTTGCATGTGTGCGTGCTAAGTCGCTTCAGTCATGTCTGACTCTTTGCGACACTGTGGACTGTAGCCCGCCGAGCTCCTCTGTCCATGGGATTCTCCAGGAAGAAATCTTCCCAACCCAGGGACTGAACCCATGTCTCTTATGTCTAATCTGCACTGGCAGGTGGATTCTTTACCACTAGCGCTGCCTGGGAAGCCCTCTGAAGCTCTTCCCCAGGCCTAAGATCCCAGGCTTTCATTTTGCTGGACTAGGAAGGGAGGAAGTTCCATCAACTGGTCCCCGTTTGCTCCAGAAGATGATGGTGGTCCCTAGAATCGATGTTTCAGAGATGTCAGGGAGGAGTCTGTTTATCACCTTAGTCAGCAGGGAGCAGAGCCCAAGGCAGGAAAGCCAGAAAGGCCAGAAAGATACAATGCCATCTGGAGAGGGCAGATCTAGAGGTGTACCCTGTGGGGGCCGGGAAGCCAGAAAAGGGTAGGATGCCTGGAGCTAGAGAAAGAAGAGAGGGAGGAATGGGAACACGAAACAGGCAGAACATTCTGTAAGCATCATGATGCTCCTGGTTACTGGGTGTGTGTGTGTGTGTGTGTGTGTGCACGTGCACACACACACAGGGGTGTATAAATACATTCCCTCTGAGAGAAAGACCTCTCTCCTCTTCCCATTTTTGATTGAAAGTGCTCTTTGAAGAGCTTCATGTTCTGCCTCTGAGAGATCCCCTCTTTTATCTCCTGGATGTTTGTGGAATTTACAAGGGGAGGGCAGACTGCAGGCAGCCTGGAGGTGACTTCCAAAACATACTACCCTGTGCCTCCTGGGTTGAATAGGGGTCACACCAGACTGCCACCATCATCGCTATCAGCCTTAAGCCTCAGGGTGGCCGTGGCTCTTCTCCTGGGATGAGAGGCCTGGCTGGAAGACAGCAAATTCACAGCAGGGCTCTGGGCCGTGCCTGCCCCAGCCTGCAGACCCCACCCCGTGCTTCCCTGAGAACGCCTCCAGGGAGGCCTCTGCCCACAGCACCAGATCCTGAAAGAGCTGAAGGATCAAAGCTTTCCTGTCTCCCTTTTCTTTTCTTTTAGGCGCCTGCTGCCCCCTTTAAGGCAAAATTCTATCCCTTGCCCTCAGCAGTGCCCAGGCACCCTGGGCAGACCTCCGCTGCCTCAGCTCCCTGCCTCCTTTGTCTAAGAGCTCCTCTCTCACATGGAGCCTGGCTAATGAGAGGATGGGGTGGGTCAGAAGACCTGGCTCTGCCTTTTGCTGACCAAATGTTCATAACGACTCACTTAGCCTCTCTTGGACTCAGCTTACCAGGTTATACAATGGGGTGATGCCTGCCTATCGATATTATGTGAGAGTCAAGAGAGATGATGGGTGTGGAAGAGCCCTATGAACTCTGCACACTGTAGAGTCCCCCCCACACCTGCCTGGGGCAATGGAGGTAGTAGACGGGGTGGCTGAGACTCAGCCTTCAGTGTGGGCCAGACCCGTCTGGGCTCTGTTATTTCTTCCTTGCTGTGTGACCTTGGACAAAAGTTATGTAACCTCTCTGAGCCTCAGTTTGCTTATCTGAAAGTGGGGATGATAATAGCCCCCACTTCCCAGAATTGCTAAGAAAGTGAATGAGACGCTGCTTATAAATGCTGAGCATGGGCCTGCTTCAAAGTAAGTACCTGATTAATGTTTGATGTTAAGATGATACTGATAGTGAAAATGATGATGAACTTGATAATGAGGAGAATCTCAACAGGGCCTCTGGAGACAACATCTTAACCCACGATGAGTTGTAGAAACGTCTGAGGGGGCAGCCAGGCCTGTTCCACCTCCAGGTGGGCAGAGGTCTCCGGACATTTGGCCCCTAGCGGCCTTTCCCAGGTGACCTGGGACACACACACAGCGGAACCGACCCAGTGAGCCTCCCTGGTGTAACTGCCTATCCACCTAAGGACCCTCTTAGGCCGCATACTGTACCACTGCTTAGAAATCTCAAGGAAAAACCTAACATCCAACTTGGAAGCGAAATCCAGCCATTGTCCACAGCCTCTTCCTTGCTATACGATTCTCCTCTGGGGACAACAGATTCAGTGACCTCCCCAGTTCCCTTTGAATTCCTGGATCCATCATGCTATCTCTAGTCAGCTTCCAGGTCTTTGTTCTCTGGCCTCTTTTTAACTCGGCCCCCACTGCCTCCCAGTCCCCTGGGGCTCCTGCCCACTGGGAAGGCCGGCTGCCCTCCTTCACCTGCCTTGTCACCAGCTTTCTACTCCTTTGCTGGTCACATCTGCACAGATCTTGTTTCACCTGCTACTCAGGCCCCATAGTGCCTCACATCCTTTGCTGGCATTTATTTAACTCTGTTATTGTGTTATTTAACACTGGAAAGCTTTGGGAGGATACAGTTGGAAAGAGAAAATGCTACACAGAATAAGGGTGTATCGAGCATTCCTGGAAGCCTTCATTCCGGGGTAATTGTCTCTGGAGATCCTTTGTATATTGAAAAGGCTTACAGAATCCCAAGCAAGGCCAGGCCTGAGGTGGTGAGAGTGGTGAGGGCATTATCTGTAAAGACCCAGATAGGAAGGAGCCCCAAGTTCACCAAGCCTGGCTTCCCAGGGAGGGATAAAGGATGCTGGGCTCTGGTTGAGTATCTGGGCCCAGGGTGACATGGGACCACGGAGCTCACTGGATCCCCAGTCAGCTCCTGGGATCTGCCCTGGAGTGTGGAATGTCAGGGAAGGCAGAACCCACTGCCCCCTCCCCAGCAATCCTTCCCTCTGTAACAGCATCCTCTTATCGACCCTCTGCCCTGCCCCAGGCAGGGAGCAAAGTGCTGGGATACAGGGGTAAGCAAACACAGGCAGGGTCCCTGACGGCAGCAGAGGCAGTCGCCAGACTGTTGGAAAAGAAATCTGTAGAATGACAGCTGCACTAAGTGCTTACAGGAGTCATCTGTGGCCCCATAAGAAGGGAAAACACGGGTTGACAGAGTCTTCCTGGGAGCTTTCTCAGGATGAGACTCAGTTATCTGAACAAGAGTTACCAGTGAGAAGGCCTGGGACGAGCACTCCCACTCAGGGTGGGGGGTTGCTGCATGTGCAAAGGCCCTGAGGCAGGAAGGAGCTTGGGGCATTCCAGAAGAGGGCCAGAGTGTCTGAAGCGCACAGGGCTGGGAACGGTGCTGTAAGATGAAGCTGGAGGGGCAGGCAGAAGATGCAACGACTTGAAGAGCAGTTGAAAGGCCCTGAAGTACTTTAAGCAGAATCAGGTCTGTAACCCTAACACATTTAATGCCCATAGCCCTGCCTGTTGCTTAGTTAGTAAACCGACACACAGGCAGAGCTGCAGGTGTAGCCTGGGAGTAGACCTCATGGTCTCCGCACCTCTCCAAGTTCAGCCTCATTTCCCAGCACTCCTCCTGAAGCCCCTGGGAGTCAAACACGCCTCCTATAGCTCTTTCACTTGGAATGTTCAATGGTAACTCCCCTCTTTAAGGTCCATTCAAAGTATATCTCCTCTGTATAAACTTCCCTATCAGTTTCTCAGGAATAAGCCTTCCCTCCTCTCAATCAAAAAGGGAGCTAAGGGACGTCCCTGGTGGTCCAGGGGTCGAGAACCTGCCTTCCGACACCAGGGACGTGGGTTCAATCCCTGATCGGGGAACTAAGATCCCACATGCCACAGGGCAACTAAGCCTGCAGACTGCAACTCCTGAGCCCAAGCGCTCTGGAGCCCATGTGCTACGGACAGGGAGCCTGAGTGCCACACAAGAAGACCCATGCCACAGGGAAGACCCCACATGCTACAACCAAGGCTTGATGCAGCCAAAGATAAATGAATAGAAATAATCATAAAGTGAATATATATGGGGGGGGGCGGGGAATGGAGCTAAAACACTGCTTATACCACTTAGGTAGCATTTCCCATAAATTGCCTTATATTAGAACAGGCACCTGAGCTCACATGCCAACCCTACCCTTACTGGCTGTGTGACTTTGAGAAAGGACTTACCTTCTCTGTGCCTCAATTTCTTCATCGAGAGAGTGGGCCTAACAACAGCTCCCACCCTCATGGAGCCTCTACAGGAATTAATTGAACAACCCACACAAAGTCTATGCCTGGCACAGAATAATTCTCATTGAATGAGAGCGCTTACTATTATTATTGTGTGAACATTATTATTGTTGTGAACAGTCATGCACATAAATTAGCTCCCCCATTAGATTATAAGAAGAAAGGACCATATTGTCAAAAAAATTAACTTATGTAGTTGCCATAGGCTTCATTTAACAAAGAAACTGAGGCCCAGACAGGTTGAGACTAATTTGCTCAAGTACACACAGCTTGGAAACAGAGAAATCTGTCTTCAGATGCACATATTCTCAGGACTGCTTTCTTATGGCTGCATTGTTCATAGTGACATTCCCAAAGTGGACACACAGCAAGTGCAGCCAGAAGGGCAGGGTACAGGGGGCCAACTTCTCAGACACGGCCTACCCTCCAGCCCCTTCCTGCCGACAGCAGAATCAGGTTGATTTCTGACACATACCTGACGAGCCTGTACCCGGAGGGACTTATTTGGAAGCTGGGTCATTATAACCAAATTCAGGTCATGCTCCGGATGCAAACAGGTGCACTTCTTCATGCTCCAGCCTAAAGAGGACTCGAAGCCCTACATCCCCACTAGAGGGCTCCCTTCTTCCCCTGCCCCCTCCCCAGCCCCAGCTCCCTGTAACTCCAGGGCTGTGTGCTACACAGGGAGCCCAAGCGAAAAGCGAATGGGCCCCCACGCTCTGTGATTAAGGCAGCCGTCAGCGGAGAGGTGTTAATTACCCTCCGGGAAGAAGCCGATGCTGAAGAGGACCCGGGCTGAGCCAGGCGGGCCAGAAGAGAAAGGACCGGCTTCCAGAATCTCGGCAGCCCTCAGGCCTTCCGTGCTGCGCAGTGGAGCAGATTAACACCTGCAGCTCAGCCCATTTCAAATTAGATTATGTGCTCACTTTCTGTCTTTTGATCCATCTACCTGCTGGGCACCTTCTTCTCCTCTCTTGACCCCACCTAGGGAGCCGCTCAGGGAACCTGCCGGGATGCACCAGGGTCCCTGTGCTGAGCGGCAACGGGATCTGAAGGTGCCGGGGAGCTCACTCCCACTCCAGGGTTCGCTGTTATCCACAGGAGCCATCACTTAGACGCCCTAATAATAGGTTTCAGCTTTGCACACAGCTGCTCTTCTGTTGCGTTAGGTAGGCGGCTTCCCACTCCATCCGCCGTGGGCTGGGGCTGAGGGTAAATTAATAGGGCCCCATGGCACCTGCACAATGATGGGTGCCCTGTTGACTGAGGAGACTGGGGGTCAACCCATCCCTTCCCCTCCCTTCTTTCAGTCCAGGATATGGGAACACGGAGGAGGACCAGCTAGTCACCTGTCTCTCTCTCTCTCACACACACACTCAAATCAGCCTGCTTCCCGTTCCGAGGAAGGTCCTGATCAGAACCTTTTTGAGTATGTGTGCGTGCATGCTCAGTCATTCAATCGTGTCCGACTCTTTGCAACCCCATGGACTGTAGCCCACCAGGCTCCTCTGTCCAAGGGATTTTCCAGGCAAGAATCCTGCAGTGGGTTGCCATGTCCTCCTCCAGGGGATCTTCCTGACTCAGGGATCGAACCCTCATCTTCTGCAGATTCTTCACCCACTGAGCCACTTGGGAAGCCCTTTTTGAGCACATCTGAGCCCAAATCTGAGAGATTTACTCATGCACCCAGGGCTGAGCCTACAAGGCTCAGAGTCAAACCCAGAGAAGCATTAGCATTCCCGGGGAAGTAGCAATGTCACTGGCAGGTGCAAGGGCTCCCTGGTGCTATTTCTTGAGGTGACAGCCTACTCTCAGGGCTGGATGAATTTCTTTAGAGTTAAATTAAAATCCCCATGAAATATTTAGTTGGCTCAGCTCAGAGCTGTGTAATTGGCCTATGTGGGCCGATTTGAGGAAAGAACCAGGCTTAAGCAAAGACGGGTTGACAATTCTTTCACGGGTGAAGTTGTGCAGCACAGGGGTCCAAGCTGGGGCAGGAGGCCAACAAATGTTGTTGACCTTTGACCTCTTGTCACATGCTCCCATCTCTGGCCACGGACCCTCTCTGCCCTTTCAGGTCAGAGAGATGTATGTCAATCCCAATTCTACAATCTGCAGTGAGCAAATTACCTGAAGTCTGGGCTTCAGCTTCCTCACCTCCAAAATGGACACAATCATGCCTGTTTTTTGAGATTGTTGCAAGGATTAAATCCAGTAACCTCTGTGGACTGAGCTCAGGGGTCATTCTGCCCTTATAATCCCCTCTTCCAACTGTAGCCGGGGGAGGGGCGGGGGGGGGGTGGTGGTGTTTGAAGCTAAAGCAGATCATGCTGTTCTCTGTATTGCCTTTTTACTTTTCTATGCCATGGACCCTCATCAGCGGTCTGGTGAGGTCTGTCGACCCTTTCTTTAAAAATGTTTTAAAATGTTTATTACATTTGCTGTATCATGTGACTGTATTACATAATACATAATTACAAGGGACCTCCTTGGCAGTCTAGTGGTTAAGACTTTTTGCTTCCAATGCAAGGGGTGCAGGTTGGATCCCTGGTGGGGAAACTAAGATCCCATATGCCACATGGTGCGGCTAATAAATGAATAAAAAATAAAAGTAAAGAATACATAACCACATAATTGTGATACATTGACCATGAGAGCCAGAGGTAGGTCTCAGTTCAGTTCAGTTCAGTGGCTCAGTCATATCTGACTCTTTGCGACCCCATGAATTGCAGCACACCAGGCCTCCCTGTCCATCACCAACTCCCAGAGTTCACTCAGACTCACGTCCATCGAGTCAGTGATGCCATCCAACCATCTCATCCTCTGTTGTCCCCTTCTCCTCCTGCCCCCAATCCCTCCCAGCATCAGAGTCTTTCCCAGTGAGTCAACTCTTCGCATGAGAGGTAGGTCTAGCAACATTCTAATGGCACCATTGTTGACAGAGTCACAGAATGCTTAATACCAATAAGGTTTGTTGCCCACATTTATAGATAAAGGAAATATCATATTTCAGTTTGAATTTAGAAAAAAACATAGATATAAATTTTTCCCTTTTAAGTTTATGATCTCTCTTGATGCTCTCCTCAGATCCTTGGGTGGCCGTGGACCCCAGGAAAAGAACCCAGAGAGACAGACTTTCCAATTACTGACCCTGATTCCTTATCAGGCCCACCAGGCATGGTGTGATGGGGCAGTGCTCTGGTTCTCAAACGTGACCGGTTCATTTGCATTGTGGAATTCTGGCATTTACTCTTTCCTCTCCCTGCTCTTGGGCTTCCCAAGTGGTCAGCGGTAAAGAATCCCCCTGCCAATGCAAGGGATGCAGGCTCAATCCCTCAGTCAGGAAAGTCCCCTGGAGGAGGAAATGGCAACCCACTCCAGTATTCTTGCCTGGGAAATCCCATGGACAGAGGAGCCTGGTGGGCTACAATCCATGGGGTCACCAAAGAGTCGGACATGACTGAGAGACTAAACACCAATTCCCAGCTCTGCCCTGGCCTTGGTGAGGCTGCTTCTGCACATGGTTCGGATCTCAGAGTGGTCTTTCCAGAATATTCATTCAAAGGAGCCCTCTCTCTGACACTCTCTGTGTAATTATCCTGAGTTTTTTCCTTCACGGCAAAAATCACCATCTAAAATTGTCTTGTTCATTCCTTCATCTTCCTGTTTATTGTCTGTTTAGAAAGAAGGTTCCAGTAGGCAGGAACCTGTTGTTGCTGTGGCCACACAGCTCTCCAGAGACTAGAACAGTGCCTGGCATGTGATGGGTACCAAATAGATATTTGATGAAGAAAGGCACAACTGAATGAATGAATAGACGAATCAAAGAAAGCAAGCAGGAGCTCATTCATGTGATTTTCTCATCTTGACTCTGAGTTAGGGAGCAATTATGCACAATTCCAGCTAAAAGTGCGCATGCTCCAGCCACCCTCGGCACTCACCAGCCACCATAATCTTAGGTGAGTGACCAAACCTCTCTGTACCTCAGTTTCCTCATCTGGAAAGTGGGACAGTAATGATACATACCTCATAAGGATGTTGTGAAGACTAAATGAAATGATATATGAAAAGCACTCAGATCAGTGCCTGGAGCAGAAAATGCTACAGAAGTGTAAGCTATTATTTTTGTTGTTGCAAGTTAAAGGCTCAACTTCAATGTTATTTAAAACAGTGATTATTTCAAAAGATCAATATAGGTTTTGAAGAGAGAACAAAGAAATCCCATGATTGGAAAACCGATACGTATGATAGAGGTTACGCTGTGTTTATGTAGTTGGGATGTGAGAAAGAACTAGCCCTGAGAGTCTGGGGATGCAGGGATTCCCCGGGGAAGCCTGAACTCTGCTTCCTCACACTGTGGCACCCTTACCAGCACCTTCATCATCCCCAACCCCCGATTTGCTGAAGATCGACCAGTGATTGACACATCAAAGAAAACGATAGAAACCCCAGTTTTCAGGATGATAGGCTCATTCATAATCCAAATGCTCCTTATTCCCCAATCAAATTGATACAAACCTCCAGCCCACATGACAATGTGGCCCTCAGTAGGACCTATGATAAGAGGCAGAGGATTGCCACTGGTGAGCTCACACACTGCTGCCAGTCTCCCACATACCCTGCTGGCTGCCAGAAAAGCCAAAGGTCTGGGACACGGTGTGGGGCTCTGACACTGAGCAAGGCTAACTGGCCCACATGGGGATCAAGCTTGCAGCCCTGACCTTTCAGGAAGAAAACCAGTGCTGACCAAGCCAGTTCCACAGCTGCTGGGGCCTCTGGATTCCAGGCCTGTGTGTATCTGACAGCATTCTAGCTCACGGTGCTCTTCTTTTATTTCCCTTCCCACTTGTCAGCCCTGTGTTTAGGAACAGCGTGATTCACAGGCTGCTCTTAGGACTGTTGTTGGGTGAGATAAAGGACCACCAGCTCCTGGGAGCATTGCTGACAGCCACAGAGACCTTCCAGAGGTGGCCCCTTTGCCCCTGCTGAACTCCAAGTCAACAAGCCTCCTCCAGTGATTCCCCCATCCCTTACTGTCTTGCTGGACAGAAGAAATGTCTGAACTGGCCTCAGATTGACCCCTGAGCTGTGCCACAGGGTGCCAGGAAGGGTGAGCAATGACCTGACTCATCAGATCCATGTACTGGTTAACAGCTAGCGTTTTTCTCATTTCTTATCAGTACATGCACAAGTCAAAGCCATTGCCAAGGGCAGAGGGCATTTTCTCAGGGATCCCTGCTGTTTTTCCCAAGAAGACAGCTAAAGGTGCTGTCATAAGCCTCTGGCCCCTCCTCCTTGGTGCTGAAGTGCATTTGGTCTACTTTAGAGAGGTGCTGACAGGGTTCTCATGCCCCCTCATAATAAACACCTCTAAAATTCTTTTCACAGACTGCATATGAGCTCCATAACAACTTCAAAGCCAGCAGTAGCCCATGTAGAGATAGGAGAATAAGAGCAAAGATGGTGTTCAATTCAGGACGATGGTTACCTTTTGGGAGGAGGGAGGGTGCAGAGTGAGGGGAGGCATTTTGGCAGGCAGGGGAAGGGTCTGCAGCGTGCTGGTGCTGGTGTATGTCTTGACCGGAATTGTGATGACATGGGTATGTCCCTTCTGTGATAAGTCAAGTTGATGCTTATGATTTGTGTGCATTCTATATGTATATTTCAATTACAATGCTTTTTAAAAAGTTAAGTGATTTGCTCAAATAGAAGAAAGAGTGGCTACCATCAAGCCTGATACTCAGCATCTTGCTGACTTTTTTTTTTTAATTATTTTGTATTAAAGTAGAGCCAAGTAAAAATGTGATAATTACAGGTGAACAGCAAAGGGACTCAGCCATACATATTATGTATCCATTCTCCCCCAAACTCCCCTCCCATCCAGGCTGCCACATAAAACATTGCCTGCTGACTCTTTGGAATAAAAAAGCCTGGAAGATACATACAGGGCTGCAGTGGCTACATTATTTGTGCCAAGGGCTGGTATGTTCAGACATGACAAATCTATAGCCTATCTCTGTTTAAACATCTGGGTGGCTTCTAATTCAAGACAAGCTAAAAGGAACATTTGGCTGTTTTAACTGGATTTGTATTTTGCATCTGGATGGAGAAAAGTCCAGATCCCTTGTCTGGTGCAAACAACTGGATGGACTGTAAAAGTCTCAGGAGCCAACTCTCTCTCTGCTGTGAACACCAGGCAAAGCCCAGTGCCTGGGAGCCGGGGAACCTGGCCCCTCAACTGGGAGCCGAAAACACCCTCCAACACTTGCCAGCCTCCACTCTAGATGGGTCTTAAAACCCAGAAGGAGACAGCACTTCATCCCATGTTGGATAGCGGTGTTTTCACAGTGTTTTGTGGGTCCTGGGTTTAAGTATGCGTCCTGCTAGCTATGTGATCATGGGCAAGTTACTTAACCTCTCTGAACTTGTTTTCTCATGAGTAAAGTATGAATGGCAACAGCTTCTCTTTTACAGAGTTGCTGTGAGGATTACATGAGTTAATGTCCAAGGTCTGACACAAAGAACATGTTCACTGCTCAATCAAGTTTGCTGCTGTTAATATTATGCTCTTTCTGATTCTGGCATCCCACCTCCATCCTCTGCCCATCTGCTCGACACCCCCAGTACCTGGCCTGTGCTTTGGGCTGCACCGTCCTGCCTGGTGGGTTTTTTAAAAATACATTTTATTGAATTTTAATAATTTTATTTAGTTGTTTTTTTGTGGCTGCGTGCAGGTTTTCTCTAGTTGCAGCGAGCAGGGGCTATTCTCTAGCTGTGGTGCATGGGCTTCTCATTGCAGCAGCTTCGCTTGCTGCAGAGCATGGGCTCTAGAGCGCAGGAGCAGTAGCTGTGGTACACGGGCTTCAGTAGTTACTGCACAAGGGCTTAGTTGTCCCACCGCATGTGGGATCTTCCTGGTGTGTGTGCTTAGTCGCTCAGTCGTGTCCAACTCTTTGTGACTCCATGGACTGTAGCCCGTCAGACTTCTCTGCCCATGGAATTTTCCAGGCAAGAATACTGGAATGGGTTGCCATTTCCTCCAGGGGATCTCCTCGACCCAGGGATTGAACCTACATCTCCTGAGTCTCCTGCATTAGCTGGCAGTTTCTTTACCACTGAGCAACCAGGGAAGACCCTGGACCAGGGATTGAACCAGTGTCTCCTGCATTGCAAGGCAGATTCTTAACCACTGGACCATCTGGCAGGGTTTTTGAAGGTCGAACTCTCCTACCTGATTGGCTCCTACTGACTCCCCTTCACTTTTGGTCAGACTGACACCAGCTGACACAACTGCTGATCTGCTGTACTTACTGACCACATCCACCCTCTGCTTTGATCTCCTGCCTGTATTCCACCATTCACCAACCCTGGCAGCCAGCTGGGTCCCCAGGCAGGTGTGCTTAGGGTGTGTCCTGGATGTGGATAAAGGATCCATTCAGCAAAAGTTGACAGTCTTTCTGGGCTGTTCAAATTCACTGAATGGACCACCCGCTGCCATTTTTAAAGATCTAGGCCTTTACCTGTTGCCTAAATTGCAAATGTAGACACAGCAGGGGCTGAAGTTTGTCTTTGAGCAAGGGAGCTCACCTGAGGACTGCAGAAGGGAAAATGCCATAGGTTCTGGAAAGGGCAGGGCAGAACAGGCTCTCAGACAGCCATCTCCAGAGCTGCCAACACTGCTGTTGGCACCACTGAGCCATTTCTGGTTCTCACGCTGACAAATGGTGGGATGTCAGTTGCTCCTGACAAGCTATAGGATGGCCAGAAGAATGATCTGTGAATAAGCCCCCTAAAGCAGATAAGGCTTCTGGCCAAGAACTGAGATGGTGAGGCCAAGCCATGACAACAAGCAAGTTGAAAACACAAGACCTTCTGGTGTGAATTCATTTCTGTGAGTGAGGGATGGATGGTGGAATGACAGAGGGGACTGTCGCATATGGTTGCTCTGGAGCAGAGCTATTTATTCCTGGGAAGGCAAGGGGCTTCCCAGGTGGCCCTAGTGGTAAAGATCCTGCCTGCCAATGCAGGAAACTCAGGAGATGTGGGTTCGATTCCTGGGACAGGAAGATCCCCTGGAGGAGGGCATAGCAATTGACTCCGATATTCTTGCTTGGAGAATCCCATGGGCAGAGAAACCTGGTGGACTACAGTCCATAGGGTCGCAAAGAATTGGACATGACTGAGCGACTGAGTGTGCATGCACAAGGCAAGGGATGAGCAGTGCCCGCCGGCTGGGGTGGGGGTGCTGGAGTGGGCAGGGAGCCACTCCAGCAGGATCTGATGACCCAGAGACGGCTGGATGAGCAAATATGTCAGGTGTTCAAGGTGGCTCCCCACAGTCCTCAAGAGGACACACTACAAACCCATTTGAATTTGGAATCTGACTCTGGTACTTCTCAGCCCCATGATTTTGGACAAATGAACCTCTGAGCCTGTTTGCTGATTTATAAAACAGGGGTCAGAATACTTTACTTTGTCAGGTTCTTTGAAGATTCAGTTCAGTTCATTCACTCAGTTGTATCCAACTCTTTGTGATCCCATGGACTGCAGCACATCAGGCTTCCCTGTCCACCACTATCTCCTGGAGCTTGGTCAAACTCATGTCCATTGAATCAGTGATGCCATCCAACCATCTCATCCTGTCGCCTTGCCTTCTCCTCCTGCCTTCAATCTTTCCCAGCATCAGGGTCTTTTCCAGTAAGTCGGTTCTTCGCATCAGGTGGCCAAAGAACTGGAGCTTCAGCTTTAGCATCAGTCCTTCCAATGAATATTCAGGGTTGATTTCTTTTAGGATTGACTGGTTTGATCTCCTTGCTGTCCAAAAGACTCTCAAGACTCTTCTCCAACACCACATTTCAAAAGCGTCAATTCTTTGGCACTCAGCTTTCTCATATGCGTACATGACTACTGGAAAAACCACAGCTTTGACTAGACAGACCTTTGTCAACAAAATAATGTCTCTGCTTTTTAATATGTTGTCTAGGTGGGTCATAGCTTTTCTTCCAAGGAGCAAGGGTCTTTTAATGTCATGGCTGCAGTCACCATCTGCAATGATTTTGGAGCCCAAGAAAATAAAGTCTCTCCCTGTTTCCCCGTCTATTTGCCATGAAGAGATGGGACCAGATGCCATGATCTTCGTTTTTTGAATGTTGAGTTTTAAGTCAGCTTTTTCACTCTCTTCTTTCACTTTCATCAAGAGGCTCTTTAGTTCCTCTTCACTTTCTGGCATAAGAGTGGTGTCATCTGCATCTCTGAGGTTCCTGACATTTCTCCTGGAAATCTTGATCTCAGCTTGTGCTTCATTAAATGAGATAATATTTGTAGACCAACTATTAGCACTGCAGCTGGCATCCAGTAAGCACTCAATAAACAGCACCCATGACTGTCTTTGGCGCAATATCACCCAAGGAACAGGTGAAAGGTCAGCCTAGGGAGCCACAAGGGGTTGAGCTCAGAATACAGGAGTCTCAGGGGAGATGACTCAGATGTCCATGAAGCGCCCGCTTCATGGTGTCATGGTGTCACTCTCTCTACCAACACCTACACTTGAGGAAATAAAACCGGCAAGCACAAGCAGAGGCTGATTGCAAAGGCAGTTGGAGGGGATGTCCTTGGTGGTCCAGTGGCTAAGACTCTGTGCTCCTAATGTAGGGGGCCCAGGTTCGATTCTTGGTCAGGGAACTAGATCCCACATGCCATAACTAAGAGTTTGCATGTCACAACTAAAGATTCCATGAATTGTAACTGAGACCCAGCACAGTCAAAACTAACAAGGATATATATATATATATATATATATATATATATATATGTACACACATATATAAAACAAAGGCAGTCAGAGGACAAATGTGTGTGTGATGAGAGTTGAGCAGACAACCATGCAGAAAGTGAAGAGGAACTAAAAAAGCCTCTTGATGAAGGTGAAACTGGAGAGTGAAAAAGCTGGCTTAAAGCTCAACATTCAGAAAACAAAGATCATGGCATCCAGTGCCATCACTTCATAGGAAATAGATGGAGAAACAATGGAAACAGTGTCAGACTTTATTTTTCTGGCCTCTAAAATCACTGCAGATGGTGACTGCAGCCATGAAATTAAAAGACGCTTACTCCTTGGAAGGAAAATTATGGCCAACCTAGATAGCATATTCAAAAGCAGAGACGTTACATTGCCAACAAAGGTCTGTCCAGTCAAGGCTATGGTTTTTCCTGTGGTCATGTATGGATGTGAGAGTTGGACTGTGAAGGAGGCTGAGCGCCAAAGAATTGATGCTTTTTAGCTGTGGTGTTGGAGAAGACTCTTGAAAGTCCCTTGGACTGCAAGGAGATCCAACCAGTCCATTCAGAAGGAGATCAGCCCTGGGATTTCTTTGGAAGGAATGATGCTAAAGCTGAAACTCCAGTACTTTGGCCACCTCATGCAAAGAGTTGACTCATTGGAAAAGACTCTGATGCTGGGAGGGATTGGGGGCAGGAGGAGAAGGGGACGACAGAGGATGAGATGGCTGGATGGCATCACTGACTTGATGGACGTGAGTCTGAGTGAACTCCGGGAGTTGGTGATGGACAGGGAGGCCTGGTGTGCTGCAATTCATGGGGTCGCAAAGAGTCAGACACGACTGAGCGACTGAACTGAACTGAACTGAACTGAAAGCTTCAAGACTGAAGACAGAGGGCTGTGACTCAGAGAGCAAACTAGAAGATAGGGTCAATTTCAGAGTCAGACAACTCACCCCAGACATTCCCACCCCATGAGGAGAGGAAAGAGGGGGAGGGGGCTTAAGCTCCTCTTTTCTCAAGACAATATTGGTGTGGGATGTAGGGCGGGGTTGCACATACACCGGGGTGAGCTGAGGGCCCAGCTTTGGGGACCAGGGGAAGGTGGAGCTGGGAAGGGAGGCAGGGATTTGATGGGAAGTGTATGGGTGCCCATGGCATCTCTGCTGCCCCAGCCTGCTGAATGCGCCAGCACTTCTGGGCCACTGTGTGTTCCTGTTACCAGTCAAAGGGATCATCTGAAAGTCTATCACTGGTTCTTGGCATTGGGATGGTCTGTCCAGGCTCTGAGGTCTCTGGGCTCAAGGGCTATAATGGTTCATTTTTTTATACATGTCTTCATGACACCCCATCCATCTACTCATCCATCCATCCACCCATCCACTCACCTACCACCCATCCATCCATCCATCCATCTATCAAGCCATTTATCTACCATCCATCCATCCACCCACCCACCCACCCATTTATCTACCATCCATCCAGCCATCCACCCAAACTTTTATCTACCATCCATCCATCTGAGTGTGTGAGTGCTAAGTCGCTTCAGTCGTGTCTGATTCTGGGCAGCCCAGGCAGACCACAGCCTGCCAGGCTCCTCTGCCATGGGATTCTCCAGGAAAGAATACTAGGGTGGGTGGCTCTGACCAACTCCAGGGGATCTTCCTGATCCAAGCATCAAGGTTCTTTACCACTAGCACCATCTAGGAAGTCCATCCACCCATCTACCCATATATTTATTTACCATCCATCAATCCACCCATCTATTCATCCATCCATCCATCCATCCATCCACCCATTTGTCTACCCTTTCATCCATCCTATAATTCCTAAGTTTGCTGAGGGCTGTTTCCCGGTGCCATCAGCATACAGATGAACAAGATAAATGTAAGTTCTGATCTTAGAGAACTTGCATTCCAGTCTCACAGTAAGCAAGGTGATTTCATTTGGCAACAGTTTCTTTGAAGATCACACAACAAGGTACTGTGGAAGAGAGGGGTTCAGAGACAGGATGGTAGTCCCTTAGGTGGCAGAGAAAGAATACTTCTTGGAGGAGGCAACATCTGAATTAGACCTAGATAACCAGGTAGAAGCAGTAAATTGGAGACTTTGAAGGAAGAGATTTCTGCTAGAAGGAAGAAAACAAACCATATGCTGGAACTGAGCATACAAGGAGTCAAGAGAAGGTCAGAGAGAGTGGAGCCAGTGATGGGAGATGCAGGGTCTTGTGAGCTCTTAATTACTTCTCTAGATGGTAGGGACGTTGGTGAAATTGTGACTGATGAAGGTAGTTGTTAGTCAGTCGCTAAATCATGTCCTACTCTTTTCAACCCCATGGACTGCAGCACACCAGGCTTCCCGGTCCTTCACTATCTCCCAGAGTTTGCTCAAACTCATGTCCATTGAGTTGGTGATACTACTCAACCATCTCATCCTCTTTCATCCCCTTCTCCTCCCACCCTCAATCTTTCCCAGCATTTTCCAATGACTCAGCTCTTTGCCTTAGGTGGTCAAAGTATTGGAGCTTCAGCTTCAGCATCAGTCCTTCCAATGAATATTCAGGATTGATATCCTTTAGGATTGAGTGGTTTGATTTCCTCGCAGTCCAAGAGACTCTCCAGATTCTTCTCCAGCACCACAATTTGAAAGCATCAATTCTTCAGTGCTCAGCCTTCTTTATGGTCCAACTCTCACAACCGTACATGACTAGTGGAAAAACCATAGCTTTGGCTATACAGATCTTTTGTCAGCAAAGTGACATCTCTGCTTTTTAATATACTGTCTAGGTTTGTCATAGTTTTCCTTCCAAGGAGCAAGTGCCATTTAATTTCATGGCTGCGGTCACCATCCACAGTGATTTTGGAGCCCAAGAAGATAAAATCTGTCACTGTTTTCACTCCCCCCCCCCAACCATTTGCCATGAAGTGAGGGGACCAGATGCCATGATCTTAGCTTTTTGAATGCTGAGTTTTAAGTCAGCTTTTTCACTCTCCTCTTTCACCCTCATGAAGAGGTTCTTTAGTTACTCCTGGCTTGATGAAGGTAGAACATGGAGGAGATGTTTTTGCTCACTGAACAAGGGAGCAAATGTTGGCCCAGGGAGATCTGGCACCAGCTTAAAGCTCAGGGACACACCTAGACTTCCAACTCAAGGTATTTTTTTTCTAAGATCAGGAGGACATGTGAACTTGCCACCTATGCCTCCACCTTTTCACCTAACAGAGGCTATGTCTCTCGCAAGAGATGACCCAGAGACCATTCCTCTGGACGGAATTTCTGTTCCTTGTGTCTGCTTTCCCCAGACAAGAGGGCAAGGAGAGGGAGTCAGAACCACGGCAGGTTCCCACTGATGCAGATAACCTTTAGAAGGCAGCCAGAGCTCAGGTCACAGGAGCACGACCAGACACATGGTACTTTAGTTCTGTCTTGATCAGTTACACTTCTGTGGTCTCCAGACAGGTGCAGCAAGGAGAAATTAACCCAATTAACCCAGGCCAGCGTGGGACAGGGAAGGACCCAGTCCTGGACGAACACATCTTCCAGAAAGGCAGGCCTGTGGACCCACGTGTTTGGGGATGGATGGAGGAGGGACCAAGGCTTTAGGTCCGGAGAGGAAGTGCAAGCAGAGTCTTATGGGAGAGGCAGGTAACAGACAGCAGGGAAGGAGAGAAGAGGTCTGACCTTGTTTAAGAGTCACAGCATGCCAGGGATACTGAGGACATTACAGTTCATTGATTTCTCATAATAACCGGGGGTAGATGCTACTATCACCATTTTGAGGATGAAGATGCGGCGTGGGGTGGATCACAAACACTGGCTGGCTTGTCCAAGCAGCTGGGGTGGGTGCTGCGGCATGGGGAGAGGGGTGGAGGATGGCTGAGCACGCTCAGCTCCCCCCATTTCACTACCTCCTGCCTCTGGCGACCCTCCAATGGAGCTTGGCCCAGCTCTGCCCTCTCGCCCATCTTACCCCCACACTATATTTCTCCACCTCCAAGTTCTGCCTGTACCTCAGACCCATGTCATCTACTCCTCACCTCTGCCATCTAAAGCAACTTGTTTTTTCCAGAGGCTGTTTCTCAGTTCATGACTTCACCAGGCACTTGTCAGCTAAAACCGAGAGCAGGAGTCAGCCAGAGTCTCCCCGTCCTACCTCCCTGCTGTCTCTCCAGTCGATAACCAAGCCCCATCCATCCTACCTCTGAAACGCCCATGTAATCCATCACTACCTCCCGGATCTGATGGCCACTGTCATCACTCAAGTCTTTACTGGAATTATTCAGTAGTTTCTGCACTGGCCTCATTGCTCCTAGTTCCTCCCCACTCCATCTGTCCAGCTGAGTGGATGCCAAGGGCACTTGGGGTCCTCGAACTTGACCGTGCATTACAACCACCTGGAGGGCCTGTGAAAATGCATGTTGCCGGGCCCTACTCCAGACTGTCTGATTCAGCAGGTCTGGATGGGACCCTAGAATTTGGGCTGCTCACAAGTCTTAGGTAATGCTGGTGCTGCTGTCTCAAGGACCACACTTTGAGAACCACTGCTCTAGAATCTACTTCCAGACAAAAGATCTAATCACATCACTGCCCCGCCTAAAGAAACTCCAGCAACTCCCTGTGTGTGTGTGTATGTGTGCGTGTGCGCACTCAGAAGCTAAGTTGTGTCTGACTCTTAGTGACCTCATGGACTGTAGCCCGCCAGGCTCCTCTGTCCATGGGATTTCCCAGGCAAGAATACTGCTGTGGGTTGTCATTTCCTTCTCCAGGGCATCTTTCAGACCCAGAGATTGAAGCGGTGTCTCCTGCTTGGCAAGATGATTCTTTACCACTGAGCCACCTGGAAACCCCAGCAACTACCTACTAGCTTTCAAATATGGTCCAAACTCCCTACAGTGATATTCACAATCTGTCCCACACTTTCTCTCCAGTGTCACCTCAAGCCCTGATCTCTCTTTAACCTATGACGTGGCCACATTGCTCTACTTGTGTTCCTTACACCTGTCACATATTTCAAACTCCATGTCTTTGCCCACACAGTTCCCTCTGCCTGTAACTCTTTCCTCCTTGGCTCTTGTCAAATTCCTGCTGCTGCTGCTGCTACTACTGCTAAGTCACTTCAGTCGCGTCCGACTCTGTGCAACCCCATAGACGGCAGCCCACTAGGCTCCCCCATCCCTGGGATTCTCCAGGCAAGAACACTGGAGTGGGTTGCCATTTCCTTCTCCAATGCATTAAAGTGAAAAGTGAAAGTGAAGACGCTCAGTCGTATCCAACTCTTAGTGACTCCATGGACTGACTTCAGCCTACCAGGCTCCTCCCTCCATGGGATTTTCCAGGCAAGAGCATTGGAGTGGGCTGCCAATGCCCTCTCTGTGTCAAATTCCTACTTATCCATTAAGGTCCAACTTGACTATGACTTGCCTTAGAGGCACCACAGTGTGTTAGAATGACCATGGACTTTGATGTCAGGCTTGGCTTTGAATTCCAGAATCAATCAACTTGTTAGCTGAGTTAGTCTTTCTGTTAAGCTGGAGCTAAGCTCAGCATCCTCACTATAAACTGTGAATAATAACATTTATTTGTAAGATTGTTGTTGGAGAGGAAATGACGCATAAGAAATGCCTGGCAGGTAGTAGCTCCTCAATAAACAATAGCTATTATTATCGTTATTGCTGCTCTAAAGTCTTGCCTGGCTTCCTGGAGCTGAATAATTTCTTTTCCTGTATTCCCATAAAATTTTGTATATGATCCCATTTTGCATATATCTCATGCTGTGGTCTCATTATTTTTATGCACTGGGCCTCATTCCTATTATAGTTGGGGGCCATTGTACAAATTATAAAAATTGATCCTCCTAGCAAACTTAGTGGGCACATGACTTGGCAAACTAAAGACGTCTTTGCAGGAGGAAAATTTACAGGTGGATAGAGGCTCACACCAGAGCACATGCTTGGTGAGCTGCATGAGGCTGGGTTTCAGTCCCCACCCACCCCTTTGTACAATATACACTTGCACAACCGTCCTTGGAAGCTCTGTAAAGATAGAATGTGAACCTAGTGAAAGTAAAAACTGGGTCTTATTTAACCTGAAGTCACAAGCAGTGTTGAATCAATGCCTGTAGGGGCTGGTAATAGTGCCTGAGGATGGGAAGCACTTAAGTAGGGTGAGTAGGGCCCTGGCCCCAGGTTCAGGAAAAGCATCCTTAACTCCTAGAGGGAAGGGAAGTACAAGACCCAGGGTTAGTAACATCAGACACTCAGGCTTTGGAGAAAAATCAGCAGCTGAATTACTGGGTACTTTGGGGAACAAGGGGCTTCTCTTGTGGCTCAGCTGGTAAAGAATCCGCCTGCAATGCGGGAGACCTAGGTTCGATCCCTGGGTTGGGAAGATCCCCTGGAGAAGGGAGAGGCTACCCACTCCAGTATTCTGGCCTGGAGAATTCCATGGACTGTATAGCCCATGGGGTCTCGAAGAGTTGGACATGACTGAGCGACTTTCCTTTCACTTAGGGGAAAAAGAGGATAAGTGTCCTCACGCCCAACCGGACCTCTTCAAAGCACCCCTGACCTCAGACTACAGCCCGATGCATGGTCAAGCCCGTAGATGACACCTCACCTCTGCCATGTGAGGCGGGCAATCAGGACTACAGGACTCTTAGGAGATACTAAGATCCCACTTTTCGCAGCTTCCGTCCCCACTCCTGCCCCAAATCAGTTCCCTACCGCCTGGCTCTTCTGTGTCACAGCAAGCCAATCTCTCAGAAGGCTTTCAGATGCCTTAATTAATCCACTTTCACTTACTCTGCAGACCCTCACTCTCCTAAACAGCCGGTACTCGGCTGGGAAGGTGGAAATAATTTCTAAGAAGGGAGCCTTCTGACAAATTTCCCAGGCCATTTTCTAGACACCCATGGGGTTTGGAGGCGTTACCAGTCTGGAGCTGCTGGGGTAGCTGTGAACATAACTGAACTGCAAAACCCCTGGGATTCCCATCCATAGCAGCTTCTTCAGTAGAAAGAACCCTCCCAGAGTCTCAGGACAGCCAGACAAAGCTCTGCTGTCTCTTCCTGAATCTGTGGCTGATTCTCTGGGCCTCATGTTCCATGATCCCAGAGAGGGACCCATCTTGACACTGCTTCCTGGGAGATGAGCATTTAAGCTGTGCACACTCACAGCTGATGTACACTGTCACTCCCTGGTCCTGCCCTGCTTAGGGCTCCCTTAGCAACCTACTCACCTCTCTCCTGCCTACCCTGGAGCACACGGCTTCTTTTACGTGTCTGTATTCTGCCTACCTCCATATCACCTCACCTATAAGCTCTCAAAGACAGAACGAAATCTCATCTATCCTTTCCCCCCAAACCTCGAGCACAGTAACTGACTCACTGTGTTAAATTACTATCTGCTGATTGATTAATCAATTCATGGCCCAGTTTTCCAAGCCTCAGGTTAACGACTGGGTTGATAGAAACCTGCTCAGGAATGAACTCCCTAAGTTTATTCAGGGAACACTTATCACCTGGTGCCTTGCTCTGCATGACCTAAAGGGACTATCTGATACACTTTGCTGTGTCCCAGGCGCTGTGTTAGGTGGATGCAGATATCAAGAGAAATGAAATACTGTGCTTGCCCGCAAGGAGCTGCCAGTCTCGCTGCCACTAAGAATCCATCCCAGCGGTCCCCAGCGAGGAGTCATTTCTGCCTCCTACTTTGTCAGTTGAAAAGGAGGTAGTTTATATCTATAACAGAGCTTTATTCCATACAACTTGGTGTTAAAATAACTTCTGCCATCTGTCTGCCTTTCCAGTGGGAGAGCTCCTGGAGGAAACAGACCTGGTTTCAAATCCTCATGCTTCTAGGTGCTGGCCTCTCTGGGGCTGTGTGTTCTTAGTCTGTAAAAAGGAAGTAGTTAAAACACCCACTTCCCAGATAATGCGGTTGAGGATGTAAATATCACCCATGTGTCCCTCTCAATCTGGCCGTGCAGCGCCTCCTCTTTTTCTGCCATTCTTTTGGTCCAGTCTATTCCTTCCTCTCCATTCTCCTAGCAAGTAGATGCAGAGGACACGAAGGCTGTACCAAAATCACGCAAAAATCCATTCCAGCCACCAGCTCTCATGAGTCCCTGGTGGTGCAGTAAGACGCACTCAAGACAGGGGTCTGAATAGCGTGTGAATCTGGGCTCTGGCTGCTTGCTGAGAGTCTGTGCTTGGGTCCATTGCTGACTCTCTGAGCCTCCATTCCATCTGTAAAATGGAGTAATAATCCCTCTCAGGCCATGCACGGATTACATGAAATAGCATCTGCCGAGCTCCTACACAGTGGCTGCCTCTGTCAGCAGCTGTCATTGTCCTGCTCTCCCTCCTGGGGGCTCAGTTTTGAATAAGGACATGGTGCCTTCATCAGATGACCACTCCCCCCATTGTAATTCTCTACAGAGCCATGGAGAGCAAGAGGAAAAAGTCTGAAGGCCCAGGACCGAGCCCTCAGCTGAAAGCCGGTGACGGCCAGGTAGGGTATTGTCTGGGGCTCATGTTCACTGCATGCTGCGGGTCCAGAGGCCCAGCCTCAGTCTTCTGGGGGCTCTGTGCCTCAGCCGTAAATGTGGAGAGAGGACAGCGGTCATAGAGACAGACAGCAGCAACCAGCTGCACGGGCGGCAGCTGAGACAGACGTCTCAGAAGAAAAGCACAGCGGCCGCAGTTTCAAAACTGCTTTTCTTGGCTTTTATCGGGTGGGTGAAAGGACTCGAGTAACAGAAAGGAACCTTTGAGGACTCCAGATGAGACAGACAGTTGTAAGGGAGGGTCTGATGAGAGATGGAGAGCGAAGGCGGTTGTGGTCCAGGAAGCAGCCCAGGGCTCTGGCCCTTTTATTCTCAAGGACAACAGCCTGTGGATAATGAACCAGACAAGATGGATTTCCTCCCTTCCCGCATCTCGGGGGTTGTATGCAGGGACCACTGTTTGACACACATGCCGCAAGAAGCCATTCCAGGAAGGACCTTGCCCAGAGTCAGACAGCCTTCCCTCTTCTGAGAGGCAGGACGGCCTGCTTAAAAGTCCCCATGAAAGGGGAGCTCCCCCACTCAGTAGGTCCTAGAATGAAATGCCAAGACCCCACACTGTCGCCGTTTTCTCCTGGTCTTCACTGACCCTGCTTTTATTTGGGCCCCATCCTGCCCCCTGCATCACTGGACCGCTCTCTGATAAGCATAACTGAATCTGGTCTTCCCACATCCAGTCCATCCCCATCTCGCCTCCGGGACCAAAGCCAATTACAGCACTCCTCCCCTCCTGGAATAAAACAAACCAACCACCTCTCTCTCTTCAAAAGCTCCCCATTAGCCCTCTGGACATAGTTTAAATATACAAACACATAAATCCTGTCACCACTGGCCCCTGCCTATAGCTCTACCCGCCTCCACTCCCTGCCATCCTTGATGCCAGCCGCACAGAGCCATTTGCACTGCCTGGTATAATCTCAGTATTTTCTGCACCTAGAATATTCTTTTCTGTTGAGATGATGCGCCTCCATCCTCAACACTCTGTTCCACGATCCCTTCCTGGGTGAGTCCTTCCCTGCTCGTTCCTGTACATACCTTGTTCGTGCTTCCACCAGCCCTACCAGCGTCGCTCACTACCCATGTGACCACGTCATCTGCTTCGTGACTCAGTTTCCTCATCTGGAACATCAGGTTATCGTGAAGACAAACGAGTCAAGCGTGTAAAACAGTGCCTGGCCCACAGGAAATACTTAATAAATGTCAGTCATTGTTACCTTCATCATTATTGTTGTTGTTCAGTCACTAAGTTGTGCCTAACTCTTTGCAACCCCACGGACTGCAGCACGCCAGGCTTCCCTGTCCTTCACTATCTCCTGGAGTTTGCTCACATCCATTGAGTCGATGATGCCATCCAACCATCTCGTCCTCTGTCACCCCCTTCTCCTCCTGCCTTCAATCTTTCCCAGCCTCGGGGTCTTTTCCAATGAGTTGGCTCTTCGCATCAGGTGGCCAAAGTATCAGAGCTTCAGCTTCAGCATCAGTCCTTCCAATGAATATACAGGGTTGGTTTCCTTTAGGATTGACTGGTTTAATCTCCTTGCTGTCCAAGGGATTCTCCAGCATCTTTTCCAGCACCACAATTCAAAAGCATCAATTCTTCAGCACTCAGCCTTCCTTATGGTCTAACTCTCATATCCATACATGACCACTGGAAAAACCATAGCTTTGATTATATGGACCTTTGTCAGCACTGTTAATATTATTAACAGAGCATGTATCACACAGTACTGGAATTTGTGGTTCATTTGTCTCTTTGAGTAGGTCCTGAGCTCCTTACCAGCAATTCCTCCCATCCAAATAGTGCTTGTCGGAGAGTGGACACTTTGATGAATGAGTGAATGAATGAATGACTTGCTGAATTATCATTGGAGCCCACCTCCTCCTATCCGAGTAAACGCAGGGACCAGGCTTTAAGAGGAAGAGAAAGATGGGGAACACGTGTATACCTGTGGCAGATTCATGTTGATATATGGCAAAACCAATACAATATTGTAAAGTTAAAAAATAAAAAAAAAAAGAGGAAGAGAAAGTCCTCCCCTTGAACCTGGCTGTCACATGGGAAAAGAGTTGAGCATTCAGTTTTAGCCCCTGGATCAGTATCTTGATTTTAAAGAACAGAATTCCATGACCTATTTTCAGTTAAAATAGTCTCTGGCTTCAAGGTGAAAAGGAATCCCAGGGGACTAGTTGCATTTTTTTTTTTTTTTTTTTTTTTTTTAGTTCAGCAAAATGTCTCTCAGCAACTTTCCCAGTGGATCGAGGCCACAGACAGCCCACCTCACCAGGTCTCCAGCAAACTCTCTCCACAATCCTTTCTCCTAGGGGCCCAGGAGGGGAAATGGAATGAGGCATTTCAGCTTCATCTACACTTAATTCATCAAAATGTCATTGGTAAGAGCTATTTGATGTCCAAAGCTTATGAGCCTTGAATCTAAGCCTTCTAAAGCCCCTTTCTCTTTGAACCTAAATGGGCTGTTCTGCCAACCTGGCGTTGACTGCCAACAGGGGACTTGGTTCTGAGCTTTGAAGCTTGAGGGGGGCTCTCTCTCTCTTCCTGAATGTGCTTTACTCTTTTCCAAGCTGGGCCCCTAGGATGTGAAATGCAATCTCTCCCCTTCCAGGATACCAGTGCTCAGGGCTGAACCCACAAGAAAGCTTGACACACAACTGGGGGAGAGGAGAAGGGGTCAGAGAGGTCATCCACTCACTTTACAAATAAAGTGCAGCCCCTTTATGGGCCAGAGTCAGACGTGGGTACCAAGTGCTGGGCATCCTCCAAAGGCTCTGCCTAGAAAGACCTCTCGGAAGAGAGCACCATTCATGGCTGGAGGGAGATGAGGGTGTAAGTCCATCAGGAGAGGCCACGAGGACTCAGGTGCCCATCTGCTGGCTGTGGGACTGGGGGTGAATCATTTGTACTTCTTAGCCGCAGGGTGTTCACCCATAGATCCACTTCACAGAGCCATTACGGAGGATAAAGAGTCAGCGCTGTGAAAGCAGTTTCAAACACAAAATCAACGCATACGTGTGTGGGTTGGGGGGTGACTAGGGCAACAGACAGGACAGACGCACCCCTGACCGCACTGCTTCCCAGTGGCCCGTTCATGTCTCGGCAAGGAACCCCAAACCCCTTCACAAATGCGCCGTTCCCCCACCCTCTGTCCTGACCACCGTGATCCCCACCAGGACTCCGCTCCAGCCACGTGACCGTCCCTGCCTCTCCCCAGTGCCTAAGAGATGCGCGTGCTCTCAACTCCCAGCAGCCACTTCCACAAGCAATTTCATTTTAAACAACAGCCAACCTTTCAGCTCCATAGCTCCTTCTAGCTACAACCCTTTATCTTGCTTTCCCACAAGAGCGAAGCTTCTGTAAAGAGTATTCCACAATGATTCAACCATTGCAGTGTGATTTCAATCCAGGCATCCACTGAAACCACTCTTGTCCGTGGCTTCTGCATTCTAAATCTGATGGAAGGCTCTCTTGTGCTTCCTTTCAAGAGGTGGGAAGCTTCTTTACCCACCTCTCTTCAGCAGCCTTCACAGGCTCTCCTCCCTCTCCTCCCTCTTGAATGTATGATTTTTCTCCCGGAGGATTCCATCCCTCCTCACAGCTTCAAACCACCTACAGCTCACCAACCACGCCAGCACCTACCCCTGGAGCCGCAGAGCCCACTCTAACCAACTCGCTGCTGAGCATCTCTACCTACGTGTCCAAAAGGCTTTTCACAGTTACCATTTCCAAAGCGAAAATCCTCCCCCTCTTTCCTCCCAGACCTGTTTTTCTCCTGGGTTTTCCACCTCAAAGACTGGCACTACCAACCACCCAGACGTCCACATCAGCGTCCACATCAGAAACCTGGGTGTTATCCGTTCTACTCTTGTCCCCCTCCCATGGGCCACGTCCATTCAGTCCTTGAGTCCTGACAGTCCATCTGTTAAATAGCTTCCACAAGTTACCAAACAGAATTATACTATGATCTCATTTAAGAAAAAACTTGTGTAAGTACCTACTCATTAAGAAATCAGAAGGGATCATATTGAAATGTTAACCATGGGTATGACTGGCTGGTGGAATTATAAGTAATTTTTTTTTAAAAACACATATATTTTATAAAGATTGTATTTATTTTTTCGTCGCTAAGTCTGTCTGACTCTTTTACGACCCCATGGATTGTAGCCCTCCAGGTTCCTATGTCCTTGGGATTCTCCAGGCAAGAATACTGGTGGGGTTGCCATTTCTTTTTCCAGGGGATCTTCCCTAGTAAGGGATGGAACTCCTGTCTCCTGCATTGGCAGGAGGATTCTTTACCACTGAGCCATTCTATATTACAGAAAAACTTACCTTTAAAGACAGCTTTTGAAGGCTTCTTCTGACTCCTAAGTTACTTCTGGTTCTCATCACCTCTTGCAACAGTTCAATCTTCTCCCTGGTCCCCTGCCTCCAGGCCTTTCCCATCCCTCCACCCATCCATGTTCCACACTGTAGAAGGCCATGTAGACCACTGCCCACTTCCTAGGCTCACTTCCCACCACGCTCTGTTCCAGGCGTAGTATCCTAAAACGGAAACTGCCATGCCCCTTCCTGTCTCCAGGCTGTGGACTCTGCCTGGTGCCCTCCCTCCTGGTTTGATCTTCTCCCTCCACATCCCTGCTTCCCCTGGCCAGCTCCTCCTGGAGCTGTCAAGCATCATCTCCTGCAGGTGTCCTTCCTACACCTCCAAAGCAGTCAAGAGGCCCTCCTCCAGTCCTCTCACCAGCCCCTCTACCTCCCCATCCTAGCCTTTCTCACTCTGCTTTTACGCAACTGGTCCTCCATCAAAGAGTGACCTAGCGTCTGTCTCATTCATCTCTATATGTGAATACCTCCAACAATTTCAATGAAAAATTCACTTTAAATAAATATACTGGGGTGACACAGGAGGATGTTCCAAGGGCATCTTCTTCTTCAAGCTTTAGTCCATCTCCTCCTCTCTGCCAAGTACGCCTCCACCAAAACACACCACCACCGCTGTGGGCTCAGCTTGTGAAGGGTTTGACTGGGGGCAAAATGAATCCAGACCCAAGAGGCTCCCAAACAGACACACTGCACTTTTCCCCTATCCAGACACAGCCCTGGGGGTGAGAGGCCAGTCACCTGCTCAGCTGACGTGAAGCCACTTGTTTTCACTCCAGCCACACTCCTACTTTTAACGGGATTTACACCAAAAGACACACTCTGATGCTTTTCAAAAGTAAGCAGAAAATATGTTTGAATGCTCTTTCATAACTAACACGCCATGAGTGCTAGCCCCACAGTCTTAGGTAAGCAGGTGACTATGGATACGAAAGACTGAGGCTCTAGAACACCCAATAGAGATGACCCAGGAGATGACTCTTTACACTGCATCACTCTGCATCCAGGAGGCCACTGCATTCCTCAAATGATCTAAATAAAGAGATTCCTGTATGTCAAACTTTCTGTGGGTGTGGGCATGCTCATGTGTGTGTTATTTTAAATCCTTACAAAAATTCTTTCTGGATAAACACTGAAGCCTTGGGGGATGGGGTGGGAAGGATAAAAAAAAGTTGCCCAAGAACACACAGCTAGTAAGTAAGTGAACTGAAATTAGGTTTAACATCAAGATTCCCACTCTCAGACCATGAGCACTGAAGTCAGCTCACTCAGTTGTGTCCGACTCTTTGGGACCCCATCAACTGTACCCCACCAGGCTTCTCTGTCCATGGGGATTCTCCAGCCGAGAACAGTGAAGCGGGTTGTCATGCTCTCCTCCAGGAGATCTTCCTGACCCAGGGATCGAATCTGGGTCTCCTGCATTGCAGGCAGACTCTTTACCATCTGAGCCATGAGGGAAGCCCCAAGTCAACTGGACCAGGGCTTAAATGCTGACTCTAAACTTACCAGCTGTGTGATCTTTGGCAGGTTATTTAACCTCCCTGAGCCTGCATTTCCTCATCTGTATATAAGTGACAGATTTAGGTGAGATGACCTCTGAGGTCTCTTCTGTCTGGGACACTGACTAGCCAGCCCCAAGGCTTTGTTGTTATAACCTCTAATCTGTGCAACTTGGGGAAGAGGTCATACAGTGGGGCTGCGGGCCATAGGACTGTTGTGATCCTAGGGGACATCGGGACAGACATATCAAGCACTGCACCTTAGATCAGGGCCAGCATACGTATTGAAAGTGAAAGTGAAGTCGCTCAGTCGTGTCCGACTCTTAGTGACCCCATGGACTACAGCCCACCAGGCCCTCCGTCCATGGGATTTTCCAGGCAAGAGTACTGGAGTATTGAAAGAACGGGTTAATTCCTTAATTAATTAATACTACCCAGCCACATCTTGACGAGACCAAAGCAGCAGTGTTTTGACTTGAAAGCAGATCTGGGGTGAATTTTAAGATCCCAGTCTGATTGCCCAAATCATTCAGTATGAAGCTGCATGTCCTTGAGTCCCAGATCCTTTCCTCTTCCTGCCAGTCCACGTCACAGCTCATTAAGGGGCTGATAAGGGGATGGCCGTGCACCGACTCCGACATCCCTGAAGTCACCCCACAAGTCACAAGGCAGCCCAAGGGAGCTGAAGAAACGGGCTCAAGGTCACTGAGTACGTGAGTAAGACAGGAGGATGGGCGGTTCAGCTTTCTGAGGTTTAACCACTAGAGGGCGCCTCGACCGGGGGTTCTAAACAATAAGACTGCCTTGGGAGGGGATCTGGAACTTAGAGAGGAGCCAAACATCCTTTTTTGCGGAAGCGTAGGCATCATCGGCTAGGAGTTTGAGCCTCAAAGACGGCAGAAGGCTTCACCCCTGTGAGAGGCTCTCAGGCCCCCTGGGCCTTCTATGGTCTTCCATTGATTGCCTGCAAGCCTCACTCTGCCAGCAGGGCCTCCCTCCTGGACTCTAGGAACCCGACAATTCATGGTCTCACTGAACAAGTCTTGCTACTGGCCCCGCTGAGTCACTGCAAATGCTATCAGGAAAACTCCTAAGCACCATCCCACCTCAGCCCTTAGATACCTTCCACGTGCTTTGTCTATATAGAACTTTCCATCATGCATTGGCAAGGATTGCTTACTCAATACCCCTACTAATATTTTTATCCTTGAAGACTGGGATTTAAAAAATGTATCTTTTATCCCAAGTTTGGTACATATAAAAGGCGGCATGTGTGCTCAGCCACTCAGTCGTGTCCGACTCTTTGTGACCCCATGGACTGTAGCCTGCCAGGCTCCTCTGTCCACGGGGATTCTCCAGGCAAGAATACTGGAGTGGGTTGCCATTTCCTTCTCCAGGAGATCTTTCCGACCCAGGGATCGAACCCATGTCTCCTGCATTTGCAGGCGATTCTCTACCAGTGAGCCACCTGGAAAGCCCATATATAAAGGATTACAATCATGTTAATTTAACAGATAAAGAGATGAGAGGAAAGAAGGAAAGAAAAAAGCAAGCAAAGGTGAAAGGGAAGGAGAATACAAAGGCAGGGACTGGGCTTATGCAGACCTTCCTTGGTAACATCTCCGTCCAGCTGAGGTCGTGTGCTGTGGTGGGATTCTGGAGTTAGATGCATCTGAGTTCAAATCCCAGCCCTGTCTCACCCTGACGGTGTGCCTTCAGACAAACCATTCAAGCTCTCCGTTTAGGTGGCACATTTGTAAAATGAGGATAACAACGAACTATTAATAAAAGGTATGTTCTGAGAGGATTAGAGATAATGTATGTAAAGCCCCCTACACGTTGGCACTGGCTGGGAGCCTGCAGGGGCTCCCTCTGCACTTGGAAAGCGCGGAGAGGGATGGGTCAGTTCAAGGTCGCTCTAAGAACCTAGGTCTGTGATCTCTGCGTTGGGTGCCGATCACCTACCCTGATGAGAAATGCTCAGTTATGGAAATACAGACAGTGAATTAATAACAACTTAATTTTTACAGATGTTAGTAGTTTGTGCCAAGAAAACAAGCACTCTGGCCCTGGAAGAACTTTTTACAGTCTTGCTCTAACCGAATGATGACTGACAGTCTAGGATGCTCACCTACCTTTTAATCAAGTCTCCACATTCACCCTGAAAATTTACAGCCCTCCCAAGTGCGCCTTGGCCCTGGTCTGTAAGGGCACATTAAGGATAGCAGAAAATAATACAAAAAGTAACAAAACAGCCGTAACTGTGACCAATGCTTCTGACAGTCGGTCCCTTTTCCCTTGTTATTTAACCATGTTTCTTTGACAGCCCTTCTCAAGCGTCAAAGTCAGCTGATGTAGGTGTGTTCTACACCAGGGCCTGTCCAAGCTCTGCCAGGGGTACTGATGATCAAAAAACTCATCAAAACTGGAACTCCCCTGGTGGTCCAGTGGTTGACAGTCTGCCTGCCAATGCAGGGGACACGGGTTTGATCCTTGCTCCAGGAACTAGATCCCACACATGTGTGTGCTAAGTCACTTCAGTTGTGTCCAACTGATCCCACATGTGTGCGTGCTAAGTTGCTTCAGTTGTATCTGACTCTTTGTGACCCTTTGGACTGTAGCCTGCCAGGTTCTTCTGTCCATAGGATTCTCCAGGCAAGAATACTGGAGTGCATTGCCACGCACTCCTCCAGAGGATCTTTCTGACCCAGGGATCAAACCTGCGGTTCTTACTTCTCCTGCATTGACAGGTGGAATCTTTACCTCTAGTGCCACCTGGGAAGCCCTGGATCCCACATGCCACAGGGCAACTAAGCCCGTGTGCCACAGCCACTGAGCCTGTGCATCCGAGAGCTGGTGCTCCACAACAAGAGAAGGCACCACAATGAGAAGCCCGTGCATGGCAATTAGAGAGTAGCCCCTGTCTACTGCAACTAGAGGAAAACCCTTGTGCAGCAATGAAGACACAGCAAAGCCAAAAAATAAATAATTAAAAAAAAAACAAAACAAACAAAAAGCACCTGAATTATCCAAGAAGTGAACCCAATCTCTAAGCTGCATTTATTGGTCAAAGCCTCTATTCCTCAGCCATTACAGGTGATAGACTGGGACCAGAAGAGCCACAGGGCAAGGATCATGGTAGTCCTATTCACCAATGAATAATATCAATGTATATATATCACCCGTGCCTGGCTCGGTGCCAGCTCAGGGAAGATTCATGCAATGAACGGACAAATAAATGAAAAAAGCATGACTGACTGACTGAATAAACAGAGGCTTCATGAACATAAAGCACAACCTTCTGTCCTTCCATCACCCTCCCCAACCCACCCTCAGATCCAAACCACCTGTTCTTTCCTTACCCGAGCGATCAGCTCCCCGACCATGCCTGTCCAGGTGCCATTGGCCTCGGGCACGCCATACACGCCGTCCCCGACCAGACGGATCTTGTAGTTGAACCGGAGGATCTCTGCCAGCTCCTGGAGCATGTCCACACAGAAGCCCTCGTAGCGGTCGTTGCCTTCCATTTCCTGGTGGTTCCCCTTCAGCATTAAATATGGGTTTTCCTGCAGCAAAACTGGGCAGCTGTCATTCTCATCTTAGCCCTGGCGTCTCAGCCACATGTGATGAGGGGACTGGGGACACAGGAGGGTAGGGAGAAGACGGGGTGGAGGAGGGAAGTGGCTTGGGTAATGGGACACTTTGGAGGTGGCCGTTACCTCCCTTTCCTGACTTCAAGGCACTTCTCTTACCAGGAACACGCAAGGGTCTCACTGCACAGAGGGTCCAGTGGAAGCCCCTCTATCTTGTTTAAGGTCATCATCTGACCCCATCTCCCATTTCATTCCGTCCTTTCCCCCCCTTTCCTTTTGTTTATTCCACACAGACTGATCTCAGGGCATTATGAGATGCAGGGATGCTGACGACAGAACAGGTGAGGTTCTTAAATGCACTGTGTGACCACAACCCAAGGCGGAATGGGTCCGGCCATGGGTGTTGGGAAAAGGGCTGGGTCTCTCAGGTGACATGTCCAGGGAAGGTTCCACGGAGGAGGTGGGATGCAGGCTGGGCTCCAGAGGATGACAGACTGACAGATGGAAGTAGCGGGGACAGAGGGCTGCGTGGGCAGGGGAAAGGCAGGGTCAAGGACATAATCCCCAGTGAGATGGAGCTCAGCCCATTCAGCAGATGATGGAGGCGCCCTTGAGTGGGAGCCTGGCTTGTGGGCAGGGGTGGGATGGGAGGATAAATTTAGAAAGATGAGTTAGGGTCAGCACGGGCCTTGGATGCCAGGGCGAGGTACATCACACATATATAATAGGGAAGCACTCAGAGTTTTAGAGACTCAAAGACGTGCGTGAAGAATATGACAAAGTGAGCGAGAGAGAAGGTCTGGGCGTGAGGACAGAGCCTTTCCTGCTAGGAGATACAGATTCCTGAGCTGTGCTTTGGCTCAGGTGGGTTTCAGAGCTGGACAAGGCACAGAGAGGGCCAGGTGGATGCCAGGATGGGTGTGGAGCACAGAGGGAGGATCCTCAGACCCTCAGAGCCTGAACAGGAGACTCATGATGGTGTCATCATGGCCATGGATGGTTTGAAAAGGAAGAGGTTTTGGAACATGTTGAATCTGAGGTGTTGATAGGCAATTCAGGAGCAAATATGTGACTGAATGTTGGAATACGGAGGGAGGGCAGGATTGGGGGCACAGATGGGGCCTCTGGATAGAGGCGGTGGCTGAAGTGGCAGGATATGGGAGACCATGGAGGGGGAAGGACAGCAGAGGGATAAGACCTGATCCGGGGGTGGGGGTGAATGAAGAGCAGCCACAGAGCAGGACAAAGCAGAAGCAGCCAGAAAAGCCAAAGATCAGGAAAATGTGGTCATGAAGGTCAAGGAGGTGGGGGTTTCAAGCAGAAGAAGGCAGGCATTCCCACCCAGAGAGGAAGCAGGGCTGTGAAAGGGTAACTGGGTCATGTGTCACTGGAGATGTTCGAAGGCAGACTGGGGTTGTTGGGGGGAGGTGATGGCAGACCCTGCAGGGATGGGGGTGAATGAGAAGTGCACAGGGCAGGGCCGGGGTTGTTGGGAGGTTAGGAGATAAGGACCAGCCGGCAGAGCGCTTCTCCACCCAGCAGCTCCCAGTCACATCTCTTTCCAAACTTCAGTTCCCCTCTACCAGCAATGGCGACCACCGACCCCTTGATGGATGATCCCCTAAACTGGAGGGTAGTCCAAGGGCAGCAGGGTGAAGGAGAGGTGGTCTTAGGATGGGAGGGACAAGAGTATACATGCAGGTGGAAAGGGAGGGATCCCTAGAAAAGGCAAAATAGAGAAGGAAGAAAGAGAAGTGCGAGTCAGGGCAGCAAAGTCCCAGGAGGGCCAGAGTCAAGGCGAACTCAAGTCCGGGAAGTGGACCTGAGGATGGAGAGGAGGGCCAGGGTCAGCAGGTTCAGAGAGGAAGGGAGGAGGGCAGAGGCAAGGAGTGCACCAGAGTCGTGCTGGGGCAGGAGGGAAGGCTTGGCTCGTCTGGAGAGGTTTGCTCAGGGGATACGATGGGGGTGACAGAGAGGAGCCTGGGGTTGCCCAGGTCCAGCTGAGTCAGGAGGCTGAATGCAGAGGGGCAGCTGGGAGCAGGACTTAGAAGGAGAGGTGGACTCAGAGACAGGCAGGAGGTGAGATGGCTGAGCATCACGGTGGAGACAGTTCTAGAAGCCAAGAGAGGAAAGTGCTGAAATGCTGGTTTGCTGAACTCAGGCTGGAAGGGGCCTCTGGGCTGGGTAAGACCAGAGGTCATGAGCAGAGGAAGGGCGAGAGCAGTGTGAAGCAGAAGAGGGGAAGGCAGGAGGTTCCGTGCCAGGGGGAGGGACCTCTGAGTTGAAGGTGATGTGATTCTGGTTCATGATCAAGTGCACTGTCCTGTCAATGAGACGCAGCCAGGCTCCCCACCCTCCATACACGCTTTCCTTGGCTCAAGGGCTCTTCTCCGTCCTTCTGTTTAACCTAATGCAACACTGTCCTTGGGGTCCCATTGAGAATTCCTACTGTGCTCCCAGCCAGGGTCCCACACTCACACCCTCCATCTTCCTACACCTGCTGCCTCCCAGGCAGGATGTACGTGGGCCTGGGCCTGACTCCTCATGGTGTCCCCACCTGGCTCCAGTGTTCAGCACCTGTGGATTGTGTGGGTAAAAAGTGCATAGCTGGGCAGTTTCCATGTCTGGATTGGAAGGCAACCTGCTAGGGTATCTTTAATGACCCCAAGGAGTTTCACAAAGTTCTTCTCCCTGAGCACTCTTAAGTTAATTTAAAATCCACTGGCATATTTAGAGTGAATAAACACAAGGCCAATGCTAGAGGGAGGAGTCACAGGCATTTTGGAAAGTGTAGGGGCTGAGTGCTGGCCTGGGGCCCCCTCCTGGCAGGGGCGTTGGAAGAACGGAAGATAGTGATATGGGCAAAAAGCTTAACCCGGGTTCTGACACAAGGTGGGGTATTTGCTGCAGCTAATTCAGTGTATTCCTCTGGAGGAAGGCATGGCAACCCGCTCCAGTATTCTTGCCTGGAGAATCCCCATGGACAGAGGAGCCTGGCAGGCCACAGTCCATGGGATCACAAAGAGTTGGATATGACTCAGTGACTAAACAACAACAACAATTCTGTGTATTAGCTGGTGCTAACCAATAAATCACAAGTTCCCAACTGCACCCTGTCAAGAGCAGGACACAACAGGACTATGTGCTGAGTTTTAAGGGATAAACCATTTAGGAAGACCATTTGCCAAGGCTCTCTTCCAAATGGTCAGCAGGAACTGGGACATGTGCTTGAGGATGGGCAGCAGGGCATGGTCTCAGGAAGCCCTTCAGAGGCAGAGAAAGTCCCCCTCAGCCAGGACTGTTGCTCATTGTGGCCCCAGCTCAGCCAGGCATGCCCAGATTTGGGGGTCTAGGTGACACCATCACCCCCTCATCCTGCTGACGTTTTCACACTGCTTTGGATGAGCTAAGGTTGAGCTGAGACGGGGGTGGCAAAAACTCTGTGAGCTGGAATTGCCTGTCCATCCTTTGCTGTGACTATTCCCTCTGCCTGGAATGTTCCTCCCAGACCACCACGTGTCACCTCACCCCCATCAGGTCTCTGTTCAGATCTGCCCTTCTCAGTGAGGCCAGCACCCCACTCCCCTCCCCCAGCTCTGCCTATACCCTAGCACCTAGAACTGAGCCCAGAACACAGGCGTGCCCCCCAAATACTTGGTGAATGAATGGAAGTATTCAGTGACCCCTGTCTCGTACCACGTGAAGGGAAATCCCATGAGCTGGCATTCAAGTCCCTGAGCATTGTGGACCCAACCCACTTTTCCAGCCTCAGGCCTTCCCTCTCTACCTATGCCCATGTCCTAGCAACCTGCCCTTTCCTGCATCTCCTGAGTGCCCGACAAGGCTCTCCTTCGTCCACTTCTCCCTCCTTGTCTCTTGCTGTCTTTTTGAGGCCCATCCTCAAGTCCCTCTTCTTGGAAGGCTTTGCTGACCATCCCTTTGCTGGGATGGGACCTCTCCTTCCTTCAAACCCCACAGTGTAGACATGAGCCTATTTCTTGGCTTTTTTCCTGCTCTGCTCACAGCAGATCAGTTATTCCAGTCATTCCAGTCCAGGGCTCCTGGGCCCCTGGAGTTTAAGAACGTAGTGATGGAGGTTTTCATTATCTTGAAAGCCTAATCTTTCAAAGGAAGGTCCTTTTCTTAACGGACACATTTCCCGACTTTGCACAGTTAGCAATGATAAGGCGGAACAGACTCACTAATAGTTGGGTCTGTTTGGAGCTGGAATTACATCAGTGTAGCCACACTGGTTATCTCTTGCTGATAAGACGCTGGGCCAGACAGGGAAGTAGGCTTTTGATTAGTTAAAAGGAGGTGGAGGAAGGGAGGAAACTCATTATTACTTAAAATATGCAGTTGGTTTAATTGACAAATCTTTAAAAACATGATGTCGTTGTACGTGGGGGGAGGGGAGAAGTAAACGACTTTGGCCATGAATACACTTGACTCGTGCCATCTACTAAATTACAGCCTCTTTGAGGACAGAGACTGAGTCTTACTCATCTTCGTGTCCCCAGGAATGAACAGAGTGCCTGACACACAGCGGGAAGGGCTGGGTAATCATCGAAGAGAATTGGATCAAATAAAAAAGGCAGATGGTCCCTTTCTCTGTAGATTGAGAACTTCCCTTTAATCGTTTGGAAATGAAGAAATCACAGGCCATAAAAACCCACTGAGTTCAGGTGTCCACTGGCAGGGGTGCAATTTGTACACATAGGCACCAAGCAAAGCAGGCTGCCGTGAAAGAGTAGGGGCCATCCTGGTGAACTTCTCCCCACTGTGTCTTAAGGTGCCCTGCCCTTGGCCATGCACAGATGCCCCGGTTGTTGGGGTGCCCCCATTAGAGACATCCACAAACTGCCATCTCGCCACCCCATCCCGCTTCCCCAGCTGCCTTGGAACTCATCAGATATCATTTCCATATGAAGCAGCAACTTGAGTTTAATTACACTGTCATAAATCGGCCTCGGTGCTGTGATTAGAGCTCCCATCTTCTGTTCCTGGGGAGGCTGCAAGAAGGAGGAGGCACCCCGGGGAGCAGCAGCTGGGAAGCCCTAGGGGCACCCGCTTACCAGGATGGTGGTGACGACCAGGGTGGTGTTGAAGAGGCTGTCAGAGATGTTGGAGGCGTACAGGCGGCTGTCCATGCTGAGGCCGTCTGCCACATGCCACTGGCCAATCTGAGGAGACCAAGGAGAGAGGCTGGGAAGGGCTGGGGGGAGGTGGAGGCTAAAGAGCTGGGGTGCTGAGATCCCATGAGACTCCAGGGCTGGGGGAGTTGAGAGGCCAGTCCCCTGCCTCTAGCGGGGCTACGATTAAGTCACAGAAGGAGGGAGCCACACAGAGTATGGAGCAGAGGGGCTGAACTGGGACAGGGCTACTAGGGTTCGGGGCATTAGGGAAGGGTAGGGAGACTGTGAAGGAAAGCAAGACTTAAGAGAGAGGTGGAGAAGAAAATGGGAAAAGAAATCAGGAATGGAGGTGACCTAAATGGGAAGGAAATCCAAAAAAGAGGAGATATAGGTACACACATATACATATGGCTGATTCACTTTGCTGTACAGCAGAAATGAACTCAATATTGTAAAGCAACTATACTCCTATAAAAACTAAAAACAGAAAAAAAGAAATCACGAATGGAATGCAGTTCAGGGACGCTCTCTCACCCAGAAGTGTGGGGAGCCGGGGGAATTGCATTAACTGGAAGCAGGACTGAGCCGCACAGCTCTTTCGCTCTACCCTGCCTTCCGGAAGCCTCATCATCTAAACAAGAACCAGCATGGCCACCACGTGGCACTTACTCAGCTCTTCAATAAACGCCTGCTGAATGGCTCAATGGATGCATGGACCATAAGAGGGAAGAGCCAGGCTCTAGTTTTGGTGGAGTCACTTGCTGACTGTGAGAACCTTGGCGGGTTACTTGAATCTTTCCCAGTCTCCGTTTCCCCAGCTCTAAATGGGAGTGGCAACGTTTGCCCTGCCTTCCCAGAACAAATGGAAATCATGCAAACGCCAGTTTGATGTTACATTATTCAGCCAGACCCAGGACCTCAGATCTCAACTGCATCACCCCAGAAGTGACTGAACTTCTCTGAATACATTTCCTCATCTGTGAAATAGGAATAATACAAACCTCCTGGGGTCATTGTGAGAACGGATTTAAGCTGAAACTCAATACCTGCTAGTTTCCTTCCTCTTCATTGTTTTGACTAGAGAGGGGAAAATAAAAATCCATAACTTAGTTCCACCAGTTCCACTTAGTTCAACTTTCTAAGAAAATCACCTAAATCGAAATTCAGCATCATTGGGTTTTTAGAGAATTTGTTTGTTTTCCCAGTGGAACCCTTTTTATAGCTACACATACGTGTGTGTGCTACCAGTATCTTTCTACTAGCTGGATCCTCTGGCAAACCATTTCTGTTGCTAGGAGTTGGAGGTGGGCAGCCAGGAGAGTCGGCTGGCAGCTGGCTAGAAACCCAATGAAATGCACACATCCGCCTTTGCCAGGCATCTCCAGGCACCGGCAGCAGCTTCCCTGGAAAATTCTCACAGGTTCCATGGATGCCACATGGCTCCACCCGCCAGAGCTGGGTTCTGGATTCCTCTTGTGGAAGCTCCAACCACAGAAAAGACTCGTCTCAGCTTTGGCTCTGGACCCACCCCCAGAAGGCTGACAGTCACGGGGAGCAGGAACCATCTCTCTGACATCATGGTCTGGAGCTTAAAGAGGGGAGGGCCAGGTGGGAAACCTCCAGTTCCAGCAAGAGCTCCGATGCTCTCTCCAAGTATGCTTTTCATCTGTCAAAGGAGAGATAGGGGCTTGCCTGGTGGTCCAGTGGTTAAGAATCTGCCTTGCAATATGGGGGACACCAGTTCGATCCCTGGTCCTGGAAGATCCCACATGCTGTGGGGCAACTAAGCCCTTGCAGCACAACTACTGAGCCTACTACTGAGCCTGCAAGCTGCAACCACTGAGCCCATGTGCAGCAACTACTGAACTTGTGCACCAAGAGCCTGTCCTCTGCAGCAAGAGAAGCCACCACAATGGGAAGCCCACACGCCATAACGAAGAGAAGCCCCCGATCACTGCAACTAGAGAAATTCTGTTCGGAGCAACAAAGACCCAGCACAACCCGAAATGAATACACAAATAAACAAAAGAGAAAAAAACCTTTTTTTGAAAAAGGAGAGATGACCAAAAACCCCTCTCCAAGCTTCAGCAAGAATGCCACTGGTGTCTCCACCTCTACAAAGGCAGATAGGTGCTGCGCGAGTTCCTGATCATCTTAGTTTACAAGCAGCATCTCCTGCATATCCACATGGGAAGCCTCGTCTAGATAAAGAAACTGAGGCCAAGATAAAAGAGCCCACCCAGCAACTTGCCTGAGGCAACCTCGCCATCAGCTGAGACACCTGAGCTTTAACCCCTGTGCTCTTAGCCCCAGATCGCCTTGCCAAGGATGCCTTCGTGGCCTCCTGTCTGGCTCTTCCAGCGTCCTACCGCATGTTCGGCTTACATGTCCATCTCCCCTGCTAGTCTGTGGGGGAGGGACTGGCTTGTTCAGGCTCAGCCCCCAGTTTCCTGCTCAGGGACTGGTACGTAGAAGCAGAGGAAACCATCATCTCTCACAGGCTGAGTGTTCCTGTCAGTGAGGCAAGAGCAGGAGGCAGGCGAGCCTCCTCTGGCTCCCTGGGGTGCCCCCTGCAGGGATCAGCCAGGTCAGGGAACAACCTGAGCTACCTGGCCTCCGCCCCTCTCTCTGCTGGGGAGAGAGTTGGGGAGGATGAGGGATGAGCCACAAGATTTTCAAGTGAAGGGGGAAAGGGAACAAGAGTTACCAGACACCTCTTGTGCTGAATGAGCTCCATCAGCTGAATTTTCCCAGCAACCTTGTGGAGTAGTGACAGTGCATTCATTTTATTTACAAGGAAACTAGAGCGCAGAGGTTTAATGACCTGCCTAAGGTGGTGGTTAAGAACTTGCCAGCCAGTGTAGGAGATGTGGGTTCAATCCCTGGGTCAGATGACCCCCTGGAGAAGGAAATGGCAAGGCACTCCAGTATTCTGGCCTGGAAAGTCCCATGGACAGAGGAGCCTGGTGGGCTATAGTCCATGGGGTTACAAAGAGTCAGACACAACTTAGTGACTAAACAACAACAAAGTCACTTAGTTAGCAGGTGATGCATGGTCTTGAACCCAGAGCTGTCTGACTCCTGAATCCAAGACCTTTCCTGTGTCCACTGCTGTCTCTGGGCTGGGGATGCTAATGTGTCCTCTATGTAAGCAGCCTGGCCAACCAGAGGAAAGGCTCAAAGGAGCCTCAGCCATACAGCCAGAACCCGGGACACAGCTTTTTTCTTTCCTGGGTTTTTATATCCACAAAAGCAAGTGAAATGAGTCTGCTTCCCTATCTTCAGGATGGCTAGAACTGGCTCCTGGCAACCTCCTAGGATCAGAAGGGCCAGATTTGAACAGAAGGACCTCAAAACAATTAGTCCGGATGTCAGCATCTGGATGTTTGGGACAGGACTGAACTTCTCAGAGTCCTGTCCCCTAAGCACGCACTTCACAGGACCAGCAAGGCCTCACCCCCTACCAGTTCCGCACCCTCACTGATCTCAGGGGACCCAGTGCTCACTAACCGCCTGCCCCAGCCCTGGACTCCCTGTCTGACCCAAGCCATGAGATAGGTTCGCACAAAACCTAGGGATATAAATGATTTACCCAGAGCCAGATCTGACAGCCTGAGCCATGTCCCCTGCCACCTCCCACCTCTGGGGACATGGCGAGGAGATGAATTAGCCCCCAAGCTCCAGTCAGGAAATGAATCTCCCCCCAACACTCCCATTAGCCCCCAAGAAATTAATAAACTCATCGGATCCAACAAAGCGGCTTGGCAGCTACTACCCAGAGCAATCTAATTGCAGAAAGGCAGTGGGAGGGAGAGCGAGAGGCAGAGCCAGGCGCCCTGGGATACAGGCTAATTGCCCCACCCACTGGGCACCTTCTATGCCAGACACATGCCAGGGGTGGGCAGGAGCTACAGCTCTCATCACTGACAATCTGCGGCTCTGCCTCCAGCCAAACTCCCTTGCTCCACCCCACTGACACCTGCCCCAAACCTCCTGCAGGAACAGCTGCTTTGTAAGCCTCTTCCACATGTCCACATGTGCCAGCTTGATTATGCTGCAAATAATGTCTTCCTGGGGCCCTCTCTTTGCACTTTCTCTCTCTCCCACTTGCTCTACTTTCCCACTAGAGATCCCAGGAGTTGCAGGGAAGGGAGGAGAGGGTTTGGACTTGGACACCACCACTGCAAACCTATACAGCACCTTCAGGCAGGTAGGAAAATGACATCCCCCTGGGCTGATGTAGTCCAGCAGGTGCACAGCTGAGCATGCTGATTCCAGCCTCCACTCACCACTGAGCATCCCACAGTCTGCACTATGCATGCAACAGCCCCAGTGTTAGAGGACCTGAGTTGAACTTGACTTCTCTGCTTCCAAGCTGTGTGACTCTGGGTGAGTTACTTAATCCTTCTGAGCCTGTTTCCTTCATCTATAAAATGGGTGTTAAAATAGTAATGATTACCTCCTAAGGGCTCATAAGGAGATTAAGGGAGATAATACATGCGCAGAGTGCTAGGTAAGTATCCATTTAATTTGTAATGTCATCATTTGAGAGAGAAGGCGAGGTCTCTTCTGCGCCCCACACTTTGCACTGTAGACTTTGGGTTATGAGATTAGACCAGGGTCTCCCTGGTGGCTCAGATGGTAAAGAATCTGCCTGCGATACAGGAGACCCGGGTTTGATCCCTGGGTCAGGAATATCCCCTGGACGAGGGCATGGCAGCTCACTCCAGTACTCTTGCCTGGAGAATACCATGGACAGAGGAGCCTGGAGGGCTACAGGGGGCACAGGTTTGATCCCTGGTCAGGGAACTAGATCCTGCATACTGCAACTAAGGCCTGGCATAGCGAAATAAATAAACAAAGGTCTTCTTTGTCCATTTCATTGATGTAAACACTCCCACTGAGGCTGATTTCAAGCTGCTAACATGTTATCATGGGACACTGAGTTGGGAAGAGAAGTGTAAAACTGGGGAGCGGGGGAGCTCTGGCTAGCTGGGTGAGCTGGTTCTAGGATATCACTGGCGCCACCAGGCTCACAGGTCCTGGGATGGGCACCCATTTATGTCTAGGAATCTCACTGCCACCCTACTTATGAGTAAGGAAAGTGACCTCTGCACGAGGTAATAATTTACCTGAATCCCAGAGCTGAGACATGGAAAAAAATCAGGATTCAAAACAAGGCCAATGTGCTGCTTTATTGAGATCATGATATTAAAAAAAAAAAAGTATATCCCTTCTCATTACTGATTCTATGCTCTTTGAAGGAACTAGAAGTACTTCGTCAAATATGAAAATCGATATGATATGGGATGTCATGGGGTATTATGGGATATCCCCAAATATGATATGGGATGTGTCTGCACGTGCACAGAAAGTATCATTTACCCAATTTCCCCAAAGGACAAAGAATCCATATAAATTAATAATAATCTTGCTCTGTTAAGCACTAAAATTAGGGGGGGGGGATTTTAATTATTTATCTGAAAGTATTATTTCCCAAAATTCTTTACAAGGGAATTGTATTAATACTTTCTGCTGTCCTCTTAAACAGAGTGCATGTCTTTACCTTAATGCAGTGTCATCCTTTCGAAGCCAATTATTACCCTGTCCTGTGATACAGGCTGCTTATCGGTTTCTGAAATGTGGTGGCCTCTCACCCTCATTTCTGTGTTTTCATAAGTTAATTTGTCTGCTTTTCGTAGTATCTCTTTTCTCATGGTGAACTGTCATTTCTGACTGCTATCAGGACAGCTGTCTCGAAGAGGCTCTGTCCTTTCAGCAGCTGTATTTAAGATCCCTGGCTGAGCAACCAAGGGACCAAGCTTGAAAGAACTGCTGTACGAAAAGCAGAGATAAGGTCTGATGGGGCCTAGGGCCTTTAGCGAACAGACTCTGTGACACTGATAAGGGCGGCCCACAGTCCCTCGGAGAGGCGACTGCCATACACGTGAATGAGTGTCAGAGACCTGCTTTTGGTCTGCTGCTGACCCCGGGTCAGCATAAGCAAGCTGGTCACTCCCTCAGCAAGGCATCGTGGGAAATGCTTGTCCAGGAGCCCTGACCCCAGGTGTCCCCTGATGCTTTCTGAAAGCACTGGTGTGGAGTCTGGAGATCTGCATTAGCATCCCAGCACCGTGACCACAGGGCAAGTCACTTAATTTCTCCAAGTCTCATACTTGCCGGCTTCCATCCTCATCCAAGCTCCCAATGAACTTGGCTGGGACCGGGAACCTCCAGGGCCTCTGTTTGTTCTGTTAGACACTTGGCAGCAGCCAGCCATCTCTACAAAGCCTCAACTATGGTCACACTGGCCCCTGCTGAGACCCTTCAACTCTTAAGGATAAAGACCAGGGTCCTTAATACTAGGCCCTCCACACCCACCGGGCCCTACAAGGCCTGGCCTCTGCCCACCCTCCACATTCATCTCATACCCTCTTTCCCGGCCTTATCTTTGCTCCAGGCAAAACTTTCAGTTCAAGTGCAATTAACTTCCCGTCAGGGTCTCTTGTACCTGCTGTTCCCTCTCTGGGACTCTCCTTGCTGCCCGACCCCCTGCCTGCAGCCCCATTTCGGCTAGTTCAGGGGTTGGCAGACCACAGACTGTGAGTTGAATTCGGCTTGCTGCCTGTTTCAGAAAATAATGTTTTATTGGAACACAGTCACACCCATTCATTGATTGTTCCATCTGTGATGACATTCATCTTCAACAGTAAAGCTGTAAAGTGTAAATTTTTACCCTCTGGGCCTATTTACAAGAGAAGTTTTTCAAACTTTGATCTAGTTTATATCTGTTAACCCCTCAGGCCTCAATTTAGAAATCACTACCTCTAGGAAGCCTTTCTTTTAACTCCCAAAGTCAAACTTCTCCCAGAACCACATTCTTTTCCTTTAGAGCATCTGTCTCAGGCTGTCATTATACATTCATTAATGAGCCCATCACTCACTACCTGTCTTTCTCCCTGGTCCGCTCTTAGTCCTGCCCAGAGAAGCCACACGCCTCCAGCTCCCAAGCCCTCCTGCTCCCTCCTGCCTAGAATCACTAGAGGCTGTCATTTTGCCGCTTTGTTCTCTCCCCAGTAGGTAAAAAGGGATTCATTTTTAAAGCCCTGAAGGATTTCCTCACAACCGTACCTGCCTCCATGAGTACGCACACGGCTCTGTAACATTTAATATTTCGTGTATGTTCAGATGATTGTTCTTTGCTCTCAGCACTGCCAGGATCCAGTTTCTAGACAGGCTGACATAGCCCCAAGGCCGGACAAGTTCTTCTGCTCCAGAGTCAAGAGTTTGCAAACACTTACTGATCACCTTTGCACACCGGGCACTCAGCCACGTGATTTAATTACACAAATTCCCTTGATTCTGCGTAACAACTCTGTTATCATTCACATCTGAGAAATGTAAGCACTTCAGACAAGTTTTTGTTGAAACAATGAATGCATGAAATAAATGAATTCATTTGGTTGAATGAATGAATGAAACTGAGACTCAGAGATATCAAACTTGCTGAGGATCACAGTTAATATGAGATGAAACTGGAATTAAAACTTGGGTTCTATTTACTGCTCTACCATCTGGTTGGGTTAGGACAGGTGCAGGCTACCCTGAGCTTATGTCCTGGGCCTACCCACACACCTCTTTCATCACCGTGAACTTGTTCTTTGGAGATTACAGCCCTGAAGGGATTCTGTGCAAGAGTCCACAAGAGTGATCTTGATCAAGGTACAGGTTAGTTTCTTAGGGATTGAGCATAGGAGTTCACAACGGGAGGGCACCAGAAGGCCCACATTTTCTTAACTCCTCTGCCATGCATAAGCAAGTCACTTAACCTCTCTGAATCTTCCTTGGCTCCAAAACGGAAATAAATGAATTGGCCTACCCATAGTACAGCAATACTGTTCCCTGTCAACTGAGCTGTGCGTGTCATGGCTTTTGTGTAGGCTTAGTCAGTTATGTCGGAGAAGGCAATGGCACCCCACTCCAGTACTCTTGCCTGGAAAATCCCATGGATGGAGGAGCCTGGTAGACTGCAGTCCATGGGGTCGCTAGAGTTGGACACGACTGAGCGACTTCACTTTCACTTTTCACTTGCATGCATTGGAGAAGGAAATGGCAACCCACTCCAGTGTTCTTGCCTGGAGAATCCCAGAGATGGGGAAGCCTGATGGGCTGCCATCTATGGGGTCCCACAGAGTCGGACACAACTGAAGAGACTTAGCAGCAGCAGTCAGTCATGTCCGATTCTTTGCAACCCCATGGACTGTAGCCCACCAGACTCCTCTGTACATGGAATTTTCCAAGCAAGGATACTGGAGTGAGTTGCCATTTCTTACTGCAGGGGATTTTCCAGATCCAAGGATCGAACCCTCATCTTCCGTGTCTCCTGCATTGGCAGATGGATTCTTTACCACTGCGCCACTTGGAAAGCCGTGATGGCTTTTGATGAGTGATAATAAGCCGTGGGAACTTAATAGCACTACTGTCTGTCTGGTAGAAATGCAGCTGAGCAGAGGTCAAGTTCTACCCTGTCATGTGCTATGTGGCCCTGTGCTATGTGGGAAGTCAATTTTGCTGCCTATAAGATAAGGCCCTTCTCCTCCTACTGGGATGTTATGAGGCAATCACAGGGGCTACAGAAGTTTAAAGCCCTATCCAAACATAAGCTCTTCCAGATCCTTGTTTTCTAGGCCCATCCAAGGTTGGATGTCATAACACATGATTCACTTTTTTAACCTCAGCCTCAGGGTTCAAAGTTGAAGTTTTCACTAGGAAGAATACATACAATAATGTATTAGTATCTCCTTGAGTACAGAGGACTAATTTCAACATACAGGCAGGAAAAATGACGGTCTGATGTGAACCACTAGGGGAGGAATTGAGACTCAGTTATAGTTTGGAGTATCTACAGTATAGGTCTGTGCCTTGATATATGACCAGTTAAAAGATTTGTAATGGAAGCCTCCATGGTGAACCCCTGGCATGAAGAAGTAAAATGTTTACCAAATTTAAATACAGTATTTCTAGTCATAGAACTTCAGTTCACATGGGAGACTGGATCAGAGGTCCCTTGCCTAAGCAGGGTGATCTGAGGAACAAAGGGAGTTATTGATGTTGGCTGAAGATCTCGTTCTGCCAGCCAAAATATTCTTTTAGTACAAAATAGGTGCTTACATGCAAAATACTGTAAAAACCCAGGATCAAAGGACAACAGTGGCAAATGGCAAAGGTAAAAGATCAAAAACAATCCTGAGGAAAGATGGGAAGGCTTCATATCAAATGAGCTGTTTCTGGGCTGATTAAGCCTTCAGCTGAGTTGGTCTAAGGCAGTGTTTTGTTCCGGTGTGGCTGCTACCCATTAGTAGGTTAGCAAATCAATTTAGTGGGTCAAGACCTGCATTTTTAAAATGAAATATATATCCAGAACAGAGCAGAGTGCAACCCACACAGCATGGGCAACTACTGTTTCATAAGCTTTAGCTTCAATTATGTGGGGGTGGGTGTTAATGCATGTCCTGGATTTGCAACCAAAATGCAAGTGATGCTCAAAAAGGACAAAAGGGCCTGGCGCAGGGGATTCAGACACTTTGCCTGTTCGCTGCTCTATAGCCAGCCCCTAGCAGAGTACCTGGAACACAACTGATGCTCAATAAAACACATTTTTGGCAATAATGAACTCCTATCTCAGTCACTTTTAACTGCAGGACTATAAAAATTATGCAAGCTGATACTTTTGAGCATGTTGTTGTTTAGTCACTAAGTCGTGTCCACCTCTTTTGCAACCCCATGGACTGCAGCCAAGATGCTCTGTCCATGAGATTTCCTAGGCAAGACTACTGGAGTGGGTTGCCATTTCCTTCTCCAGGGGATCTTCCCGACCCAGGGATTGAACCCACATCTCCTGCATTGGCAGGTGTGTTCCTTACCAGAGTCATCAGGGAAGCCCTTGGAGCATGTGCTGAATGCCACATATGGGACTAAATGCTTTACATTTGTTATTTAATCTTCCCAACTACACTATAAGGAAGGTACTACTATCATCCCATTTTACAGATTAGAAAACAGAAGTTCTAAGAGGTTAGATTTCTTGCCCAAACTTCCATAGTTCACACAGATTTAAACCCAGGCAGGTCCACTCCGCTGCGTTGCCCCCAAGATATTAATTTTCCTGGGCTGTGGACGTGTAGTTAAACATTTGCAAAACCTTTTCATTGCTATTCCTTATCAATTGGTATTTGTTGTAAAGTTTTCCTGGCTGAGATTCCACATTCCTGGAGTCAGCCTTTGCTTCTGACTCACATATTTATAAGAGGATATTTAAATAAATATTTAAATAAAGCTTGACGAAGGGGACAGGCGGATTCATGGAAAAAGTAAAGCATCAGGAATTCTGGCTTCCTGACATGGCTCTGCCATCAACTGGCTCTGATCTCTGAATCCCACACGTGACCACTAGTTCTGGGAGCCCTTGTCTGGGCTCACCATGCCCAGCCATCCATCAACCTTCCGTCTGAATGTCACCCCCTTGGGCAGGTCCTTCCCAACCTCTCATTCACCATCACAGAGACTCAGGCATGAAGCTCTGAACTTCTCCTTTATAGCACTCATTGTATAATTATTTAGATAATTATTTTTTTGTATAATTATTTAGGTAATTATTTGTTTCAAGTCTATTTCCTGCACTACAAAATCCATTCTATGACTAATAGGACTCTATTTTATTCCTCACATATCCTCAATGCCCAGTGTGGAATCAGCACTTAGTAAATATTTGACAATTGCATTAATAAATTCCTCTTTGGAGCTCCAGCTCCCAGGACAGTGCCTGGGTCCTCAATAAATGTGTGTCAAATTGAATTCTGAACTTTCTTTTGGCAAGACCCTTCTTTTTAGTCTTTAGTCATCTTACTTATAAAAGAAAGCTCTAGTCTAGCCCCTTCCAGCTCAAACATGAATTCCTGAAAGTTCCAGGTAGGTGTATAAAGCAGCATAGTTTTTCAAAGGGCTTTGGGGAAACGCCAGGAAGAGACAGTCCTGAGAGGTACAACATAAAGAGGCCTGGAAAGGTGATTGTAGGAGAGCACTGGAAGCCTGGCTGCCCAGGTATGAAAATGAAGCAGGTGGTCAGCTATGAGGAGGATGCCGGGAAGGCCGCTCTCCCACCTGCCAGGAGTCAGCTCTCTCTGAGCCCCGTGGCTCATGCCTGGCATCCTTTCACTAGAGAGCATGGTCTGAGAGCTGGTCAACATGGAAATAAATGTCAAAATGTTAACACGTTATTATTATTATTCAATTCAACAGCTATTTATTGAGCCAGTCAGCTGCACACACTACTTACTTACACCTCAAATATTGCATATTGTTCCAGACACCACTCTTTTAGTGGAGCACAGACTAACTGGAGTGTGTTCCAAGCACACGTCTTCCCTCTTGGCTGAACTCATTACAGTCCGTTCTCATTATTCATGGTAGTTTTGTTCTAACGTTGCCACCAACACTGAATTAGTGAGACTGAACCATTTCTCCTAAAGGAAAAAACAGGGCTATGTTCCTATGAGTCTCCAATCACATTTTGATCAACCAATTAACACATAACCTCGATTTATGTGTGTTTTTGCTGATAGGTATCTTATTTAATTCATATTGTTGATTCATTAACATTGACTGAAATCACATTCTAGAAGGAATAAGTAAAGGCGGTCATGGGAAGCATGGATGAGATGTGTGGACCCAAGAAATGAAATTAAGGACAAAAGGAAGAGGCTTCAGAAAAAAAAAAAGAATTCCACCCAATAGATGGAGAAACTTTCTAACGGTGACAGCTTTCTAAGATGGAATATGCTGTCCCTACAGGTAGTGAGTTCTTTGAATGCACTGGAGGATTCAAGCACAGACTCTACTTCATGAGAACACCTTTGCAAGAATCCAAGCATTTGACTAGCACACTGGTCTGGAGGGTCTTATTAATCCTTTTGGCCTCGAGCGTGGGATCTAGATCACACTTCTACATCAGGGGAATCAGAAGCAAGGCCAGGGTACCAAGGGACAGATGAGGTCCTCGGACATTGTGAGAAAACGGGAGAACAGGAGTATGGGAGTAATGAACGCAGAAAGACAAAGTCACTGTAGGAAATCTTCAGCCATTCACGAGTTTGCTCATTTCTGGCCTTCTCTCCTGGCTGAACTCATGTTTGGTTCTCATAATTCATGGTAGTTGTGTTCTATAACATTACCACAAACACTGAATTAGGGAGACAGAACCACTTCTCCTTAGGGAAAAACAGGGCTAGGGTCCTATGAGCCTCTGGTCACATTTCCATCAACCAATTAACACATAATCTCAATGTATGTGTGTTTCTGCTGATAGACATCTTACTTAATACATGCTGCTGATTCATCAACATTGAACAACAGCACTAAACGTCATGCCTGAACAATGTTTTTCTAATGCCTGTATTTTCTCTGTAAGGCGCGCCACAGCTTTCTTGCACTTAGGAACACTAGACAGCACTTTGGCAGTAAGTGCAGGGGTCATTTTAAATAGCAAAATCACCAAGAAAAAGCACAAAAAGGTGAAAGATGTGACGCTGCAGAGATTATGAAAGAAATCCTTGTTTATAGTATGAACCCAAAGAAGAAGGCAGAGCATTGCCTTGTTGGACCCCTGCTGGGAATATGCCAGGTGACCTGCTCAAATTTTTCCCTGCCACACACACATCTGTGAAAGCACCATGAGCACTACATGGGGGTTGTTGCTTTTGTTTAGTTGCTAAGTCCTGTCTGACTCTTTTGTGACCCCCCATGGACTGCAGCCTGCCAGGCTCCACTGTTCATGGGATTTCCCAGGCAAGAATACTGGAGCAGGATGTCATTTCCTTTTCCAGGGGAATCTTCCTGACCCAGAGATCAAACCCTCATCTCCTGCATTGGCAGGCAGATTCTTTACCACCGAGCCACCAGGGAAGGATTGCATTGGGGTTACAAATATATTTTAGTGAGGAGACAGATTTGCAAATATGGAATCTGCAAATAATGAGGATCAACTGTACTCATCTGCACTCAAATGTTTGGCTCTCGGAAAGATGTGCCCAGACTTCCATCCCGAATCCCCAGTCTCTGGAATATGAAGTGGAATTGGGCTTAGCCCTCAACACTCCTCCTGCCAAAGAGAACAAATCGACAGTGACTCTTTCCAGGGACTCTGGTGACCAGTAAGTACTCACTAGGGCAAGAATGGAGATGGGTCTTGGCTCTGGCTAAGGTCCTCTCCTCAGCAATGCTCTTAAGCAATCTGAAAGACTCTTTAACTAGCTTAGGGTTTCAGAAGATAAATTTCTCTGAGTAGGGCAGTGAGGATGCTCATATCATTTTTCTCTTTGGATGGAAATACTGATTTTGATGACTTCTTTTACCTACATCTCAACTCCCTCTTTTTCTTCATATGGTCAAAAATCTCACAGATATTCTTCTAAACATTTTGGAAGTCCATCAAACTAGCATGTCAGTATACACTCAGTCATGTCCGACTCTTTGAGACCCCATGGACTGTAGCTCCTCAGGCTCCTCTGTCCATGGGATTTCCCAGGCAAGAATACCGGAATGGATTGCCATTTTCTTCTCCAGGGGATCTTCCTGACCCAGGGAGTCTCCTACGTCTCTTGCATTGCAGATGGATTCTTTACTGCTTGAGCCATCAGGGAAGCCCAATCAAACCAGCATGGGGTGCAAGACAGAGAGTGTAAACAGGAAGACTCAGCTTCACAGCCCGCTTTCGCCTCCTGAAGACGGAAGGTATTTCAAATTAGCTGCTGAGGAGAGCATTTATCAGAGAGCTCAGGCATGCTTGAGATTTTTCATTTTACAAGAAAATTACTGCCCTGAACACAACACAGTCAGGGCACAGAGAGTGCCTGGCTTCATCTGTTAACTCACCGGGTAGAGAAGTTCCTCAGGGAAGCAGTTGTACTAATAACACACAGCTTTGAGCTCTGAGCGGCAGATGCCAATTGAACTAACGGTTCTAATGAAGCATCTGGGCTGAAGGAAGCTGATCATGCCCCATCCTCCAGGAGTCAGGGGAAGGCTGAGAAGGCAAGAGTGCAGAGGAAGCTTTCAGGGATGGACCGAGGATGGTCCATTGCTGCTCCCAGACAGACACAGACTGTGGGTGGGAGATGGCGTGTGGCTGGGCCTCACGGAGCTCCAGGAAGATGGGGCGCTTTTAGGTGGGGGAGGGCAGTGGTGTCAGCAGCTCTTGTCTGGACAGGCCCCAGGCATCTTGGGGATTCTCCCAGGAGTAGAGCCGTGACTTCCGGTTTTCATTTTCACACACACTCAAAAACTCTGCAGAGTGGAATTGCTCATACCACCGCATGAGGGAGTGGACGAAGGACAGACGTTGGGAGCGGAAGGAGAGGGGGAGGTGGGGGAGGGCTGTGGAGAACCCATCCTGGAGCGGGGAGGGGTGGGGCTGGGCAGCTGTCAGAATTTATTTCCACTAAGCCTGGCTGGCACGGGCTGGCCCTTGCAGCCCTCTTGCAGGACTCTGGAGTTGCTGCAGGAGTGATATGAGCATATGGCTTGGTCCTGCTTCGTCTCGTTCTACTCTGAAGCAGGTGAGAAGTGAGATCCCAGGAATACTGCATGCATAGAGAAAGAAATATAGGAGTAGACATCTCCACAAGACACCCGAACCAAAATGTGCACAATAGAGGAGAATCCTCAACGCACATCTATGAAATATATTCCATTCTGTTCTCACCACAATTTGATGATTCACATAAAGCAGATACTATGATGACCATCATTCCTGTTTTACTGAGGATGCAATCAAGGAATGGAACGCTGGGAGCTATGAGAGCTCGGACTCGGTCTGAGCACTTCCACAATCCTACAGTGGCCACCCTGAACACAGCTCCTTCTCACCTCCCTGAATTTTCCATTCCCCTTGGCCCACCTGCCTGCACTCCCCACACCTCTGGCCTGGAGCCTGCTCTGCGTCTCATCAGAGTTGAGGGATGTGGGCTGCTTCCTGAGACTAAATTAGCAGCTCTCCCTGGCTTGAGCTGGCTGAAGAGGCACGGGAAGCCGTCACTCAGAACTGGCAAACTTCCCCAGGCTGAGTTCAGGCAGGATGCGTGATCGGGCATATTACAAGAACTAGATTTCAAACACAGCCCTTTAAAATCCCATTCCTCTGCCCAAAAGCAGCCCCCTGTTTGAAATTTCAAGTAGCTCTAATTTGTTTGCTGGTTGACGTGTGAATAAGCATCGGCAGTCAGTGACTTTTCCATCAAAGCTGATAAGCAGGAAGCCCCTGTGCTTTGGGAGGAAGAGCCAGAAGTCTGTGGGCCAGGGAGGTGGGAGGAGAGGAGGCCCTCAGGTGACACCCTCCCGAAGCCAGCTCATCTGCCCCTTGGCTGTCAGTCATCGTGAGGGTGGCCAGGAGCGCCAGATGCCCTCATAGGAGGGGGTGCTTAATATTAATAGACTTCTAACGAACAAGAGGACTACTGCTGTTAAGAGAACAGAAGCAAATGGAAAGGGAGAAACATATCAATGATTGGAGGGACTTCCACTCCAGTTTTCAAATTCCAGCTGCCAATGGGGAAGCTTGTCATGTGAAATCTCTCTTGAACAAATGAGGAACACTGGACAAAATCCTAGGTCCCCAGGCTCCCTGCACACTTCCCAGGTCCCAGCCCTGGGCTCCGCACACCCTAGTCCCTTATTCACAGATGCATCCTTTTTCCCAGCCCTTGCTGAGTCTCACACCCAGCTGGGTGGTCCTCGGCTGTAGTCATGGAGTCCTCAAGGAGGCTTGTCCCTCCCCAAACCTGGAGTGACAGCAGTCCAAGCATGCTACAGAAGAGGCAGCCACAGGGAGCAGGTGAAAGGAGTGCCCGGAGACTCCCTGAGGGCTTCCCTGGCGGTCCAGTGGTTAAGAATCCACCTGCCAACGCAGGGATGTGAGATCGATCCCTGGTCTGGGAAGATCTGACATGCTTTGGGGCAACCAGGATGGTGCACCACAGCTACTGAAGCCAGCACGCTGAGAGTCTGTGCTCCGCAACAAGAGGCGCCACCGCAGTGAGAAGTCCGAACACCGCAACTGCAGAGTAGCCCCTACTTGCCACAACTAGAGAAAGCCTGCAGGCAGCAGTAAAGACTCAGTGCAGCCAAAACTAAATAAATTAATAGATTAATTAATTCATTAAAAAAAAGACTCCCTGAGAAGGGGCTCTGTGATCGGAGCTCTGGTGTCAGCAGGAGTAGCCGAGTGAGAAACGGGATTGAGGGTGCAGGCGCGGGCGTGAGACAGCCGGGTCTGTTGTGCAATCACTAGGGCGAGGCAGCGGAGCAGTGGGGGGGCTGGTCAGAGAGCAGGCTCCTGGCAGGCAGGGCCCAGCCCGTGACAGGCTTGCAGTGAAGCTGCCATTTGCCCTGAAAGCAACCGGGGGCCACCGTGGGGTTTTCAGCCGAGGACTGATGTTTCCTCCTGCCTCCTCTAGTGGGAAAGTTGGACTTAATAACCCGTCAGGTCTCCTCCAACCCTAAGAATTTATAAAGTTCTGGGAGATGCTGACACCTGTTTTAAACCTCCCGCCAATTCCCCTTCTCCCAGCCCCTTCATTAAAAGGGAAAAGTGACTTCTCAGGAACCTTCAAAGCAGCCCCCAAACCACCAATCTCTATCTCCTCTCTCTCCTCTGGAGAACTGCTGCCTCAGAATTTCCTCATCAAAGGCCAAGTCGTGGGGAATGGCCTGCCAAGCAGACCCCAGCCAGCGCTCTCGTCAGGTCCATCCCTGCAGGAAGCGAGGCAGCTGATTTCCAGCAATGAATCCCCATTCCTGCGTGGCTGAGCCAGGACCCACTGAGGCAGCTTCAAAGGATCTGCATATTTATGATAAACTCCCTCCTCGGATGGAAAACACATTGGACAGTAGCAATCACTGCGCTCTCTGAGCGGCTTCCCCGACTGGCGACCTGTCTGAGCCTTAAAGGCTGTTCTCATTAGCGCAGGTGGGACCTGAGCTGTGTCAGAGGCTCATGCAAAGAGGAATGGGGGACAGAACACAGATGTGGGGGTGGAGTGACCTGTCCATGGACCTGTTCATGACTCCGTCCTCACTGTTCCTCCAAGGCCACGTGCAGGCAATGGCAACACAGACCATCATCTGACAGCGTGTTTTGGGGATTTACTATTGTTCTTTGCTTTGGAAGTGGGAGAAGCGATCTGGAGGGGGGACAGACTCCAGCAGGTCTGCTTAAGTTGCATCAAAGCAACAGACACTTCCTGGTCTTCTGGCTGTGCGCGCCACGATAACGTGTAGCTGCCTTTACACTACTCAGTGATGTAGCCGAAGCACGTTCTCGACTCACAAACACTGGACCACCCACCCAGAACTCCATGGAAGACGGCAGATGTGCCTGTTTCGGGGTGGGGGGTGGGGCTTCCGCAGGCAAGGGGCAGCACAGGAGATCAAAGAGAGGCATCCTGTACTCCCAGCAACTGGTGAGACCTGCAGGGACTTCGAGAAGTTGGAGACTGGAGTCCCTGAACCTTTTAGAAGACATTGCATCCCTAATTCTCGGTTTGTAAGAGTGACTCACAAAAGCCGTCTTGCCCATCCTCCTGCCTCTGGTTAGCACTACACTCAAGTCCTTCCAGGAAATCAGGCCCTTGGAAAGCTGGGTTTGTATCAGCTTTGGAAAACAAAACATGGCTGCCGACTCACGGTGTTTTTATTTGCCTACTTCTGGCCGTCTCTGCCAATCTCCATCTCCACACACACAGTTAAATGGATCCGTGGTCCACAAAAAGGTGGCTCAGGACTGGTTTCCATGAAAAAACCACGTGAAAATAACTCTGTATATTTTGGAAGTGGTGACTAGGGGCAAGAGGAGTAGTTAATTAATTCCAAGGGCTGCCATGTGGTAAATAAAAATGGAACGTTTTGAGTGAGGGAGGTGAAAGTCCCATGGTGTTCTCAACTATGTGCCACTTAGCTTCATCTGGAGCCTGGTCCCCACTTTAAAGTCTTTACTGAATTTGCTACAATATTCCTTCTGTTGTTTTATATTCTGGTTTTTATGCCATGAGGCATGTGGGACCTTAGCCTCCCGATCAGGGATCGAACCCGAACCCCCTGCATTGGAAGACGAAGTCTTAACCACTCGACCACCAGGGAAGTCCCGGGTCTCGTGTTTTAACAGAGCCCCAGACAAACCAAAAGGCATTTATGGTGAGAAATTCATCAACTGTGTCGCACTGGGAATGGCTAGGGGCCACGGTTTGGGGAAAGAAAAAGTCAGCGGGACAGGACAACTCAAGCACTGGACAGTGACTGCTAATTTTTACCTTTCCTAAAAGATGAGTATCTCTGACTCATTTATCTTACATTTCCAGCCTTTGACACAAAGTAGGTGCTCAAAAAAAATTTTATGCTAAGTTTCAAAAAAGAATGAATGAAATCAAATCAAATTATGTTTAAGTATTTGAAGAGCTGGTAAAAGAGAGAGGGCGAGAAAGCTGATTGTTCTGGGCTGCTTGATGGGGCAGGATTAGGAGGCAGGTTTTGACTCTGTGCCTGGAAGCTTCTGGAATGTGTCCCTGGGGAGGCATTGAACTCCCCAGCCCAGGATGTGCTCAAGGAAAGGATGTGTGGCTGCTTCCCTCAGGGATGCTGTGGAGAACTTTCTTGCATTGAATTGGAAGATCAGACCAGAGGTCTAAAGGGTCTCCTCCAGCTTGTTCTGGGACATTCTTCAGAGCAGAAGGACCAGAGACCGTGAAAACAGCTACACCTGAATCAGCTCTTTAGTTTGGAACTAACTAGCTAATTGGAGAAGGAAATGGCAACCCACTCCAGTGTTCTTGCCTGGAGAATCCCAGGGATGGGGGAGCCTGGTGCGCTGCCGTCTATGGGGTCGCACAGAGTCGGACACGACTGAAGTGACTTAGCAGCAGCAGCAGCTAAATGGATGGGGGCTTCCCAGGTGGTTCAGTGGTAAAGAATCTGCCTGCCAATGCAGGAGACACAGGAGATGAAGGTTTGATCCCTGGTCCAGGACGATCCCATGGAGAAAGGAAGGACAACCCATTTCAGTATTCTTGCCTGGGAAATCCCATGGACAGAGGAGCCAGGTGGGTGACAGTCCGTGGTGTTGCAAAGAGTTGGACATGACTGAACAACTGAGCAAAACAGCTGAATGGATGAGGACCGTGATTTTCTCTCAGTTTCTTTACTTGCAAGATGGAGAGACTAGTTTTATGCATGGTTGATAAAAGGATGAGAAATTTCAAGTACACAAAACACCCAGCACAGCTCACCGTGTAGCAGACCCCAGTTAAGGGTATCCATTCTCACTATGTCAGCAGAGTCAGCTTTCTATCTAACCATAGGCGAGCAGAACAGACTGCTACACAAATTGAGTTTCAGTAATCTTTGAGTTTAGCCAGGCCAGACGTTGAAGGGTTACCATCTTCACTGCACAGAGGGAGAGACTTGAGGTGCCCTGTTGCGATGAGCCCATCGAAGAGTGTTGATCCCACCTCCCTGGCCTCATCCCTCCATCTCCTAGAGGCTTAATTAGAGCCTGTTAAGCCATTTCCGATCCTCAGATGAAAGGTGCACTCATCTTATTCCAGCCCTAACAAAGTCGCTGGGGGCCTGCTCAGAATCTCTGATCTTTAAACCAAGTTAAAATGAAGGAAATTAAGGGCCCGCTGATGCTGTGCTTCATTTTTCCCCTTGCCTCTTTCAAATATGATTTCTCACAAATTAGGCAGGGAGATTATACTATTCTGATACCACCCAGGAGATCTTTTGGAAGATGGGGAGGGAGAATTTGGAATAGAGATAGGAGATCTCATACAGGCAAAACCTGGAGGCTGAAGCTAGCAGACCTCGTCCAGGTTTGGAAAAGTTCCTTTCAGGACACTGTAGGCAACATTTTCTCCTAAACAGCCTCCAAGGGAAGATCCACAGATGAAAAACCCTCTCCAAACAGAATCAAAACAGTAATTTTTTTAAATGGTAAAAAAAAAAAAAGCCCTGAAATTCTAAAAGACTATTTTTTAAATGGTAATAATCCCTTAATCAGCCACTGGCAGGGACTATGGTATTTGGTTCAGACATTTTACCAATTACAACCCACTGGGTCCCTGCGTGGTGCTTTCTAAATAATCAAACCCAGCTCTTAACAGTCACTCGCCCAGACAGGAAGAGAAAGAACAAAACCAAACCCAAATGAGAAGAGGCCATTACTAAAGAAAGCCCAGCCCAGCGGGTGCCCAGGAGCCAGGTGCTGTCCTGGTTTGGAGCAGGTGGCAGCAAGTTAAGGTGTTTTGATTTGGGGGCTTAGGGATTCCAGGAAAGTGAGAAAAGGCAGGAGTGGGAGACCCATGAGCATGGACTTGGGAGTCAGACAAGCCTGAGTGTGAATTCCAGTTCTGCGCCCAGAGTCCTTGCTATTTGTGGACTTGGGCCAAGTTCCTTCACAACCCTGAGCTTCGGTTTTCTCACTTGTCAAGTGGGAGTTTTATCTACCTTGAAGGGCTGCCCTCCACATCAGAAGTGACCTGTGCAAAGTGCCCATGTGTTGTCTGTGGTACCAAACAGGTCCTCAAGAGATGTTATTTCCCTGCTCTGTGTCACTCTCCCCTCCCCTGCCAGCATCACCGAGGATGGAGTTGGGAGAATAGTACAGCAGTTATACTGACATACCCCTGACATTCCTCCTACCCTGGAAGAGAAGCCCAATTAATTACCAGTCCCTAAACCATCTCTTCATCCTGTAATAAGCAGGGGAAGGACACCTGTCAAGAGGCGAAGACCGGGTCGGTGATTGGGATGGGACCTGGGGACCAGAGCTGCAGAGCTACATCTGTGCTCATGATACATCCTGCAGAGTTCTCACTGCTACTCACGGAACATGAGCCAGACAGGCAAGCAGCAAGATGGTCACCAGATTTGTTGAAGGGAAATGGGTAACAGAAGAGGATTACTCTGATGCACTTTATAAGTCCAATCAAGGATGTGTGTCCCTTGGGGTAGCTGAAGGTCAAAAAAATACCATCCTATTTAATGGTCACTTCTGCAGCAGGTTCCATTCAATATTAGCTCAAAAAAGATGAGGGTGGGATACAGGGGGCGTCAAGCCTATTCTTAGAGGCTGCAGTGTGTATTTGTCAAAGGTGAGCCTGTGGACTGGGGCTTCCCTGATGGCTCAGTGGGTAAAGAAGGTGGCACAGTGGTAAAGAATCTGCCTGCCAATGCAGGAGACGGGGGTTCAATCCCTGGGTCAGGAAGATCCCCTGCAGGAGGAAATGCAACCCTCTCTGTTATTCTTGCTTGGAAAATTCCATGGTGGGCTATACTCCATGGGGTCGCAAAGAATCAGACATGGCTGAGCACAGGGCTTAGGAACATACATTTGAAGGCAAGCATGATGGGTCATTCTTGCATACACCTGGGTTTGAGAAGCCCTACCCTCCACAAGTGCTGTGGAAGATGGGGCAGCAGCCGTCTCTGAGCAGAACCCCTTGCTGGGCTGGGCTGGGGTCGAGTGGTGGGTGCCGGTGGCTGGAGATGCTGCTGTCTCCTAATGACTCAGGCAGCTCTGCAGCCCGGCAGCTGGGAAAAGCAGCCTGAGTGGTGGCTGGTGGAGAAGCAGAGGTAAGGTGAAAAGGTACTCTGAGGCTAATGAGCTGTTCTTCAAGTGGAGGGTGGGATCAGGGCCAACAGCCAACTCTGCCACGGCAGGTGTCGCCTGGTAGAAGTGGGCTCTTTCTGGGGAGCATTAGGAAGCAGGGCTGAAGGCCAAAGAAAGTTTTTCAAAGCCTGAGCCTGGGCTTTCTGTGGACTGAGCCTGGGTTTGGCATCCTCATTGTTCTCCTAACTTCAGTTTTTCTTATCCCCTCTTTTTCCTGACCCTGTTTTACTTTTCCTGTAGCCCTTACCTCCACTGATGTATTATATAGTATTTGTTTGCCTCCTGTCTGTCCCCTACTGGAATACATGCTCCACGGAAGCAGACACTAAGCCCATTTTTAACCTTTGTCTAGAAGACAGCCTGGCACATTACAGGAACTCAATATGTATATTTGTACATATATACATATATACACGTATATATGTATATATAGATATATTGGAGAAGGCAATGGCACCCCACTCCAGTACTCTTATCTGGAAAATCCCATGGACGTAGGAGCCTGGTAGGCTGCAGTCCATGGGGTCGCTAAGAGTCGGACACGACTGAGAGACTTCACTTTGACTTTTCACTTTCATGCATTAGAGAAGGAAATGGCAACCCACTCCAGCGTTCTTGCCTGGAGAATCCCGGGGATGGGGCAGCCTGGTGGGCTGCCGTCTATGGGGTCGCACAGAGTCGGACACGACTGAAGCGACTTAGCAGCAGCAGCAGCATAGATATATATATCTGTGATGATTTAGTAGCTAGGTCGTGTCTGACTCTTGCGACTCCATGGACTATAGCCCACTGGGCTCCTCTGTCCATGGAATTCTCCAGGCAAGAATAGTGGAGTGGGTTGCCATTTTTTTCTCCAGGGATCTTCCCAATCCAGGAATCAAACCTGGGTCTCCTGCACTGCAGGCAGATTCCTTACCGACTGAGCTATGAGGGAAGCCCATATGTATATACTGCAAAAAATGAATAAACGTTCCTTACTTCACATCCCCCACTGGGACTCAGGAAGTCAGCCTGACAATTTGCCTACAGATGGGCGGCTTCCTTTGTTCGGGAATTATGAGCCCAAGGGCATGATTTGAGTTTAATAACCTGAAATTGCACTTATTTTTTCCATGTCAGTCTCTTGCCAGACTGTAGGCTCTCTCAGTGCAGGAACTGTATCTTTTCCATTGCTTCCCCCATGCCCAGCCCGGTGCCTGACACCCAGGACAGGCTCACAATCTGTGACAGCCGTGAAATGACCATTCTGTGATCCTCCATCCCTTAGTTTCTGACTGCCTACCTCACTCCCAGCCCATTTGGGAAGTTATGAAAAACAGTTGCTGATGTCACTGCTTCAAGATCACAGTGCTCCAGCCCTGAGCTAAGAGCAGTCGTTAACATAGCTTCTCTCAGTCTGGGACTCTTGCCTTTTATTTATTGTCTTCCCAGAGGGTGATCTGCCCTTGTCGTTGAGCATAATTGCTTTCCTCCTAGAAGGAACTCCACTGGCCCTGGTGAGACAGGCTGAATCAAGGTCTCTCAGACACAGTGGAAGGATGCAGGTGTGATGGCCCTTCCAGCACAGCCCAGGGTGCCACCCAGATCACCTTTGGGGTCTGTTCCTGTGTCCTCCACGAGGTCTACCCAATCAGGCACTTGTGGGGTGGAGTCCAAAACATCTGCATTTTCCACAAATTGCCAAGGTGATTCTGATGCATAATTTGTCATAATGGTTAAGAACTTGGGCTTTAGAGTCAGAAATGCTTGAATTCAAAACCAGCTGCCATGGCTACATTGTTCAAGATCAAGTCAGTCTGTCTCCTGGAGCCTCAGTTTCCTCACTTGCAAAATGGGGATTAATAAGAAGTAACTACTTTGTGGGATTAAAAGGGAAAATATGAATGACATATTCTGTGCGATAAATGGCTCATGGTTAGAGTTTCATGAATGAAAACCCCTATGGCAATGATGATGGTGGAGTAGTGAAAATGGTAGAGACGGTGGTGGTGGTGAAGGTGATGGAGATGGTGAGACTGATGGTGCAGATCGTAGCAATGGTGACCATGAGGACGACGGTGCTGGGGGTGGTGGTGAAGATGATGGTAGTGGTGCTGGTGACGAAGAAGATGATGATGATTTCTTAATCTCCTGGAAAGGTGATTCTGCAACCTCTTCAGTGGTATGTTTCCTTAGCCACTCTGATAGTCAGGAGGCTCTTCAATATGTCTGCTTCCTGCTATAATTAGTGCATCATTTTCTACTTCTAATGTTTTCCTAAGGTTGGAGGAAGGCGACACTAAGAATAAAGAATTTCCTAATAGAGTGATGGACAGGTTGGGAGCCCTTCAGAGAGGCACTTGGAGTGACTGCCAGAATCCCTGTTTCCTCTGATGTAAGAGAATCGGAGGAAAGGAGAGTGAGAAGGTTAATGCAGGAGGATGAGAGAGGCGGGGCGAGTTGAAAGGAGCTCCAGAGGACGAAGCATCCCTGAGTTGGACAGGGAGCAGCCAGGAGAGGAGGGGTGTGATTGGCATGGCAGGGGGTGGAGGTGGGTTGGTCAGAAAAGAGCTGACAGGAGAGAACTGAACACTAAAGGGATTCCTCAAACCCCACAGGACGGGATCTGATCCGTATGTGACCAGCAAGCCACCTGGAAACTAACACTGGTGCCAGGATTACGGCGAGATTCAGGAAGCAGAATAATCCACATGGTAGAATTCTCTCCTTATACAATGCCCCCCTCTCTGCCCTCTCCCACTATGAAGCACAGTTGCCTCCCTCTTGGTGTTCTGCTGGGGCTGTGACCCCTGATCCACACTGGCTGATCCTGGTGCAGGAAGAGGAGAAGCCTTGCACTGGACACCACCTGCTGCTCTGGGGATGACAGCAGGAGGTCATCCTGAGTGCCAAGGAGAAATGGGCTGGGGACAGAGACAGGAGCAAGGAGGAGGGATCTGCCAGCAGGCTCGGCTTACCTGCCGGAAACCATTCCTTGTGAACTGCAAGATTTTCAAGGCATAGTTGGACCTCTGGCCTTTGCTGTTGAATTCAATGTGGCCGGTGAGACCTTCCAATTCTACCTGTCCAAGAGAGAGTGAGTTACAGCACCAAATAGGCCCAGCCTTCCATGTGGCCTGGAGCAGGCATTCCACCATTCTAGTGAAGGATGCACAAGAGAGGGGAAGCCATCAAGATCCATTCTCCTGTCCACCTCTTGGCCACAGGACCTTGAGACTATGAAAATGATGTCTCTGGAACCAGTTCAGACTTTTGCCCCACACCCAGTGACCTCACAGCTGCTGCATAAACCAACTCGGTACTGAGATGCAAGTTTGAGCTCAGATCCCCCGGAGCTCCTCCTCCACGCCCTTGGCTGTGAATAGCATCTATCCTCCTTGGGCAGCTGCTCGCCCATCTCTAAGCTTCAGGAAGTCAGGAAGACCTGACTCTAGCTGCCAAGTCCCAGCTGCTCTGCACCAGGTTTCTCTGATGGAGATGGCTTTTTCCTGGGCTAGAATCCATGTCTATCCCACCAGTGGTGGCTTAGCTGGGAGAACTCTGGGGGAACTTAGCATCAGGCCAGAAGTGCTGAGCCTGCAACTCCCCGAGGGGCCAACATCCATGGCAGCCATTATCCATCCCCATGTGTGCAGAGCTTTGCAGGGACCATGTCTGAGCCAAGGGGGTCCCAGTTCCAAGCCTAGAATCCAGGGACCGCCTAACAGTCTAAGGCTCAAGAGCCATTGCCCTGCAAACAAACTTGCCATGGATTCTCAGTGGTTTTTAGGGATTAGGAAACAACTGGGACTGATGCTCCCCTGAATGGGATCACCACAGATCATTGTTTTACCCATGGCTGTGATATACTGGGGAGGCCTAGAGGTGGGGGGCCTTGAACAGTGTCCCCCCCAGACTCTGCCCCTTGCAGGCTGGGCGTGGCCCGCAGGGTCCCCACCGCCCCTCACCATGCGCAGGTAGTTCATGAGGCTGGTGCCGTGCTGCCAGATCTGGGCCGAGCCGCAGGACAGGGGCTTCACACCGATCTCCTGGCTGCGGTTCAGCTCCTGCACCGCGGTCACCACAGCATAGACGGCATCAAACAGCAGGGCCGAGGACAGCTGAGGCAGAGAGACAAAGTGGTGGGTGTAAAGGAGGGAAAGGAAAAGGAGGAAGAAAGGAGGAGGAAGAAAAAGCAAAACAAAGAAGTGAGGGCGTGTCTGCCCTGGGTCCACCTCTCCCTGGAGACTTGCAGACACAGCTCGCCACGCCATTTCTCACATCCTCCCACCAGGCCCCAAGCTCTTTCCTGCCACATGGTTGCCGCTTCCCACGTCGTCTGGGATGCGGTCATCTTGGCTGGTGCTCCCTCATTAGCAAATGATCCAGATGCTGAGAAATCAGCATGTGCTTATCTGCAGTATTCTCTGGCATTTGGCCTTCGAGATTCTTCAGGTGCTTCTAAGTAATTACAACTCCAACAAGGGATGCTGGGGGTGAGGAGGAGGAAGAGGATGGAAGGACCATCCTCAAGGTCCCTGTCTTCTCTCCATCTGTATCTTGTCTTCAGAGAGGTGACCCAGGTGATGTATCCCCAGTGTGCTCTGGGCTTCATGAGTCCTTTCTGCGGTCCAGCTTGGGCTGCCTTGAGCTCCTGAAACCTCCTAAGCCCTGAACATCTTCTTTTCCCAGCTTAGTCTCCAAGGGTCCTCCGTCTATCACCAGACAGTTCTCTCCCAGGCTCCTGGCAATCAGCCCAGGTCTCTCACTGGGATCCTCCAGCAGCTTCTCTGAAACCTTGTGTTCCATCCACATTCCTCCAGTTTATTCCTCCCACCCCATCCCCCATCACCAATTTCACCTCCGAAGGTGTGAGAGCCTGTTACCTAACTTCTGGCTCATCAGCTTTTCCCACTGCAGGGGGACCTCATCCCACTGCAGGTCTCCATCCCGAAGCATCTTTTGGATCTCCCAATTGCTTTCTCCCTCTACTATTATTTACTGATTTAGCTCTGGAAAGCATTTGGCACTGCAGGTGGGGAAAGTCCTGGTACCCAACTAGTGCTCCATCCATGTTTCTGCTTCTGGGTCTGCAAAGCCCACCATCCCTGCTCCTTCCATCTTCCATCCTGTTTCCCTTTTGGAGCTCTTGCTGTCTTTCTGTGGCTTCTGTTCCCCATCCATGTGGGCATGTTTCTAGGTCCTGTCTCTGCTTCTCCTGTCCTTGTCTCTTCTAAATATTAACCCCCCCCAAACGACTCAATTCTCATTTAAAATCCTCTCCTCTTTCTTGGCTCAAAATGTTCCTTGGCAAACATCCGCGATTCTCTTGTTTTTATATTTTCATTTGTTTTTTCATTGCTATCTTCTTTGAAGCTGTTTGTAAATTGTTTAGGGGAATGAAAGACTGTATAAATTAAGATGAATCAATCTGACTCAAGGAACAGCAGCTGAATTTCTCCATCCACTGGAATAAAAATAAGAGTATCTTTTAAACACACCACTGTAACCCTTATATTCCCCAACACCCTCAGACCAACGGATTCCCAGAGTTCTCTTGGGTGTCCGTTTGTCTCTGAACTTCTGTCGCTTAAACTCTGATCCCCAGCACAATTCCAGGACAGGAACCATTAAAATTTCATGGAATAGTTCTTACAATCTGGGTTTTATTCAATGAAATAAACACTTAATTACAAACAGCTGCTTTAGCCCAAATTCTAATTACTTAATCTAGCCATCTGTAATTTTAATGATTTTCTACGATTTTTGTTCTTTGCTGCGTGATGAATAGGAGTGGCATATGAAATTAGCAGGGATGTGTCTTCGTTCAAGACTGTCTTCTGCTCAGGCGGGAAGCGTGGTTGTGGTTTGCTGGCAGCCGCCAGGCAGGCACGGCCTGGTGGGGGCAGCACTGAGCGCTTTTTTTTTTTTTTTTTGGTGGTCACCCTTCTGTACAGCCATTCCCTCTCTGTGCCCTTGGAACTGGGCCCCCATTCCAACAAGCTCCACCTGGAACATCATGGGCCCAACAGGGAAGATGAGGAAGAGAGGGAGACACACTCCAGTTGGGAGAAAAAGAAGTAAGAGAGAAGAAAATGCAAAGAAAATGTGGAGTGCAGGAGAGAAAGAACAGAAAGAGCAAGAAGGGGAGGAGGTTATAGTGACAGAGGAAAGTGGAAAGGGCAGAGTGAGGGTGGAGGAGATGAGAAGGAAAAAGAGAACAGAACTGATGGAGGAGGAGAGGACGGTGGAGGAAAGAGAGAGGAGGAGAGCGGCCCCTCCCAGATGGAGCATCTCTTTAGGAAGCTGAGTGGGGAGACAAACCAGGCTGTGTGTTCCTGGAACTGATTCTTTCTCGCCTTCCAGCTCCCGGCAGATGAAGGAGCTAGGCTGTTTGTGCTGGGAATTTCTGCCTCCAAAGAGACAGGAAGAGGCACCGCTTTTCAAAAGGTAGGTGCTGAAGCGAGAAGCCTTGGGAAAGATGAGCTTTACATTCGTCAAGGGGAGGAGTTCCTACATCGCCTTCCCTTCAGACACCATGGCTGGAAGGTTCTGTAAGCTAGAGCCGAGGCTTCGCTGTGGCCCCGTCCTCTGGAGGGCCTCCGCAAGGCCCCCCGGCACTCCTGCACCTCAGTTTTCTCATTTGTTCAATAGGGCAGCATGACTGCTCTTGTCTGTTAGGGTGCCACGAAGAGGAAGACGTCCAGGTGGGATTATTTCAAGCGTCAGTGGTTCAGCATTCTATCTGTTCTCTGTTCTCACTCCTTGACTCTGAGTCTGTGAGTGTGGCTTTCTTTGGCCAACAAAATGAGGCGGAAGTCACAGTGTGCCCATCCTGGGAGCCTAGGACTCAGAGGTCTTGTGCATTTCCACTTGCTTTGCCACCCTCCTGCCACCACCATGAGAGAACATGCCGGGCCAGCCTGCTGGGCTAGAAGGATGGGAGCTATGTGGAGCCCCAGCCTGATCAGCCGACTCCTAGGCATTGAATGAGCTCAGCCAGATCAAAAGGGCTGCCCTGCTGAGCCAGCTTAGATGAGCTGATCCCTGGTTGACCCTCAGATGCACGAGCTCCATAAATGTTTATTTTGTAAGCTGGTGAGATCTGGGTGCTGGTTGTTACAAAGCTGGTGTTGCAAACGCTACCTGATATACTTACTAATGCTTCTTGAAATATCTGCCAGATAAAATGTTAAATAAGTTCATTCAGTGCATGTAGTGGAAGAAGTGGTGAAGTGTTAATCACTCAATCGTGTCCTACTCTTTGCGACCCCCACAGACTGTATCCTGCCAGGCTTCTCTGTCCATGGAATTCTCCAGGCAAGAATACCAGAGTGGGTAGTCATTCCCTTCTGTGGGTAGATCCTCCCAGGGTATCTTCCCAACCCAGGGATTGAACCTGGGTCTCCTGCATTGCGGGCGGATTCTTTACTGTCTGAGCCACCAGGGAATGTGTGGCTCAAAGTATCCAGCAGATGGAATGTTAAATAAATTAATTCAATGCATATCTGTACTCTTTACATTATGCAGTAAAATTGAGGATGGAATCATATCGCATTTTATCTTCACAATAATCCTCTAAGATGGTCAAACCTAATTCCGCAAAATGACAGAAAAAGAATCTGAGGCCCAGGAGGGTTACATAGCTACCTAAGATCACACAGCAAGAAAACAGCAGAGCCGGGATTTGAATCCAGGTCCTGTGCCTCCAAAGCCAGTGCTCTTGTCAGCACATGTGAGCACAGCCCAAGCTGGTCCCACAGCCCTGTGAGTGGTGCCGCCTGGCCGGGGTGTCAGGTGGGCATGAGCCAGGTGCCCAGGGCCACCCGTCTGCCTGTCTGTGGTCAATGTGCACACAAATGGCAGGGTTGAAACCCTCAGAGGGACACTGGCAACGTGGCACCAGGACCTTTAATGTCACTAGGCCACATGCCAGATGTGGACTGGTTTGGGTTGGAGAGGAGAGGGCAGGTTTTGCCTCCTCTTAGCTCAGTTGGTAAATAATCCACCTGCAATGCAGGAGACCCCCGTTCGATTCCTGGGTCGGGAAGATCCACTAGAGAAGGAATAGGCTACCCACTCTAGTATTCTTGGGCTTCCCTTGTGGCTTAGCTGGTAAAGAATCCACCTGCAATGCGGGAGACCTGGGCTTGATCCCTGGGTTGGGAAGATCCCCTGGAGAAGGGAATGGCAACCCACTCCAGTATTCTTGCCTGGGAAATCGCATGGACATAGGAGCCTGGTGGGCTACAGTCCATGGGGTCACAAAGAGTCAGACACGACTAAGTGGCTTTCACTTTACTTTACTTCACTTCCTGATACTGTGCTATGAGCCTCTGAAGAGGCTGTGCTACAGCCTCTGTGAGGTGTAATGAGCACCTCATTACAACACCGGAGTGATGAGTGCAAGACCCACGGACAAGACCAGGGGCACAGGGCTGCACTCCTCCCAGGAGGGGTGAGCAAGGTCCCACCTATGACCCTATGCCTGAGGACTTGTCACTGCACCTTAAGCAACTGGGGGTGAGGACTTCCTTCCTTCAGGTGTTTTGCCCCAGCAAATCCTTCCTATGGCATCTTCCCTCTTTCAGGTCTAAAACACCCTGCTAGAATGTGCTTGGTAACCCTGAGAAACTTCTAGCTCAAGTTCTCATTCTTCCCTCTCTCAGTTGGTTCCCTGATCAAAGCTCCTTGAGCTTTGCAAGAGTTCTGACCTTTGGAAAAGTTATGTGAGCATCACATGAACAGCCTCATGGGGCTTTGGGAGGCTTAAATCTAACCTGGCTAGGACAGATCTAGAAAGCCATGCAAGCCCACTTCCAGAGAACGTGCCTTGTAATAAATGAACATGAGCAGAGATCCCTGACAGGTCCCACAGAGTAAGGACATTGGACCCGGTGGAGAACAGCCAGGGAAATCTCTGCCTTCATCACACACACACAGGGAACGAAGTGCAGGGAAGAAAAACGCAGGTAAAAGCACAAAGGAAGCCTCTCTGGATGAGCTGCACTGGGGGCAATGGTCCACGGCACAGGACCAGGAGTATCAGAATCTAGTTTCATTTGCAAAAGGCTTGGTTTGCCCCTGAACAAGATCCCCACATCCCCTTCCCTCATCTCCATGCCTGGGCTTCAGCCTATCTGAGAGATGAAGGAACAGATCAGCTAAAGCCCTTCCAATGTAAGATTCTTGGATCCGAAACTCAGTGGGTCTTAGCAACAGCATCAACAGGATTCTGGCCACAGACATCACTAAATGACAGTCTGGGGCCTCCACACGCTCCCTCCCTGCTGACTTCTCCCCCAAAGTGTCCCTTGTAAGCACGTTCCAGCACTTGTATGATCTACTTTTGAGCTGGGCCTGGAGAAGGCTGGTGTCCAGGATGGGCTGTGTTTTGGGGGGAGGGGCTGGCTCACAGAGGGGGTGCTGGCAGCAAAGGGGCACCAGGGAGGGGCCTGGTGGGCACTTACTGCGGGCCCCGTGAAGGGCACGTGGTCACAGTTCTCCTGCCAGGACTGGTTGAGGCTCTGTGCAAACTCTTGGAAGAAAGCGTGGGACTGGTTGAAGATGGAAAAGCCCAGAATGTTGACTCGATCGTCCACGAGACTGTCCATCCGCTGGAGCGAGAACTCCTGAAAGACGCAGCAGGCAGGGCAGAGCAGGGTCAGGGAGGGCAGGGTGGGTGGGCTCTGCAGGCTCACAGCTGGGGAGTGCAGCCTAGCCAGATGGACAGCGTTGCCAGGTGTTCTGCGGGGCGTCAGGGTCTGGGGATGGCAGAGAGTTCTTCCTCAAAGAGCTCACAGGGTAGGGGTGCAGGGAGGGAGAAAGGAAAAATGAGCAGAATGATCTCTACGAAAGGCATGTGTACAATGCTCTGGCTGGAGAAAGAAAGAAAAACACGAATGAGTTGGTAGAGGCAGGATAGTGTGTGCAGAAGGTGTGACCCATGAGCTGTCTTGAAGGATGCTCAGGCATTTTCTGGGTGGAAAATGTGAGTGGACCAAGGCTATTCCAGACAGGATTCACCATGGATACAAAGACCTGGAGGTGAGACAGTGTGTGGGCGCCTGCGGGATACTTTCACAGGAGCATCGCTCTTCAAAGCGTGTCCACAGAACGCCTGCCGCAGACTCACCTGGGTATCTTTTTTAAAAAAAGTGATGATGCCTGCATCCCACTTAACACCAACTGAATCCATATCTCAGAAGCTGAGGCCCAGGACCCAGTATTTTTAGCAGGGTCCAAGGTCATATGCACATCAAAGTTTGAGAGTCACTGGGTCAGAACCAGGATACATGAGGGTGGGGTGACTGTGCGAGATGGAGTGGGAGATGTCAGCAGGGGCTGGAGCACAGGGCTTGGTTCCTGGGTCAGGGAGCTCGCGCTTTATCCTAACAGTGATGGGACCTGAAGGCTCAGTCAGCCGAGGAGTGAGAAGATCACGTTGTATTTCTAAGAATCTCCACCTGAACATCTGCAAGTAGGGCTGTGCCTTCATTTTATTATTATTATTTTTTATTCATTTCACAAATATTGAAGTGCTAATTACATGCCAGACACGGGCACAGAGGGTGTTCTAGACACGGAATATATATGAACAAGAAACACATTTCCTGATGTCCAGGACCTTGCAGGTTAGGGGACGAGACAGACTGTAAGCAAACAAATAAATATGTATACTGTCAGACAGGGCTTCCCTGGTGGCTCAGCAGTAAAGAATTTGCCTGCAGTGCAGGAGCCACAGGGAGACACAGTTTCGATCCCTGGGTCAGAAAGATCCCCTGGAAAAGGGTATGGCAACCCACTTCAGTATTCTTGCCTGGAGAATTCTAAGAACAGAGGAGCCTGGTGGGCTACAGTCCATGAGGTCATAGAGTCGGACACAACTGAAGTGACTTAGCACCCAGGCACTGTCAGATATCTGTGGGGTTAGGATGGGGGTTGCTCCCTGAGATGAGGCAGTTAGGGAAACCCCATGTGGGGCAGTGGCATGTAGACACTCAAGGGAATTCTCCCAGGATGTGTGGTCCTCACCCATCACGTGGCTGGAGCCATGGTTTCACTCAGCTAAAAGCTGCAGGCATGAGTCTCAAGGAGGCCAGTTAGTGTCACAGGGAGAAGCACCCCTATCTCAGGCAGGGCTGAGGTCAGAGCCCTGGACCCCCAAAGTCCCCCTGTCCTATACAGGGAAATAAGGCAGGAGAGTGTGGGCTATTCAGCTCACCAATCCCCGCTCCTGAAATAATGCCTTCACATGCAGGTCAGGTCATCCTTGTGCATTGAATTCACATTCAGCACACATTTATTCCACATGCCTCACACACAGCTCTGCACCCTCTGGGCACATGGTCGTTAGACCCCAGGACTAACCCATCAGCCACTCCATCTGACATGACAGATGGCAGGTGCCGTGGGCTTGCTTTGTAGCCGAGCAGAAACACAGCTCTTCTTCAGGCGGCCTCCTTGTCTTAAGACTTAGTTCCTCCAGGCCCCTGTCACGCCCCTGGCGAACTCACTCACTCACATCCACGGCCACGGCCAAGCCCTCGGGCCATGGGCCTGCGCTGTGCCCGGAGTCCAGCCTCATTAGCTGCAGCTTGCAGACTAAAGTTACAAAGATGCCTTTGGAGCCACCAAAGGCTGACAGCATGGAGTGGGATGAGGATTAAGTGTCTTTTGGATCCTGCCACATCCCCGTCAGGGGAACCCGGACGTGTCAGAGAATGTATTGATTCATAAGCTGATATGTCTCCCGTCTCTAACAGGGCAGCTGCCCGTGCACTATGGGCTATCAGCAGACACGAGGGTGCAGATGGCTAACGAGGAGACAGCATCTGGCAAGGACGGGGTGGCGGGGTGCAGAGCCAGGCTGCTGTCAGGCGACCGAGGGGCCTCCCCAGCTGTGGTTGGTGTGGGGGGAGCTGGAGATGTCCCCTCTCCCTCGGCTTCTGTGTCAATGTGGGCAGCTCGTCACCACCGCCCTATCCTCACACACACAGCAGGGTGGAAGAAGGCCCATTTCAAGGAAGCCCTGATAGCTCAGTTGGTAAAGAATCCACCTGCAATGCAGGAGACCGTGGTTCGATTCCTGGGTCAGGAAGATCCCCTGGAGAAGGGATAGGCTACCTATTCCAGTATTCTTGGGCTTCCCTTGTGGCTCAGCTGGTATAGAATCCGCCTGCAATGTGAGAGACCTGGGTTCGATCCCTGGGTTGAGAAGATCCCCTGGAGAAGGGAAAGGCTACCCACTCCAGTATTCTGGCCTGGAGAATTCCATGGACTGTATAGTCCATGGGGTCGCAAAGAGTTGGACATAAGTGAGCAACTTTCACTTTCACTCTGACACCTTGATGTCTAGACTCACAGTGGCAGTAGGGGACACATGGTAAGCACTTTGGGTTCAAATCCAGGGGCTGCACTATACTGCCATGTATGATCTGGGCTTCAGGTCCTCATTTAAAGTGGCAGCAACAATGACAGCAACCTCAGAGGTTGTTCGAGGAACAAATAATAGGCATGCACCAGGCGTATCATCTCTGGCACACAAGACATGTTCAACATGTGACAGCTACGAACATGCGACCACAAGATTGTGGGCAGCTTCTAGCTTCCTACTTCTTTAGTTCCGCTCGTCTTGGAAACCTGAGTCCAGAAGGTGTTTCCTTCAAATGCATGACCCGAGCGGAGTAAGAATGAATGAATTAATTACAGACACTTAGAGACAGCCCATCCCAAAGCCAGACAACCTGTCTTCCTGCCTTTTAATAACTACCTTCTCATCCTCCAATTATATCCTATTTTCAAAGGCCCCCTTAAGATAAAACGATCCAGGAGCTTCCTTGATAATCCATCCTATTTATAACGACCCATGGGAGAGCTTGTGAAAGGACAAGAAAGGGGTGGAGTGTTCTTTTATTGTAATTTCCCAGGACACTTCAGGCTTCTATTCTCTCAGCATCTTCACTGTTAGGAAATGCTTCTTTCTGTCTAAACTTACACTCTTCTGCTGCTGCTGAAGCTTGGTGTCTAAGTGAAAATGGGAAACAGCTGCCCACTGCCAGTTTGTATACAAAGAAAATCTTCTAAGTTCTAGTATTTCCCAAAGTGTGTTTCTTAGGACACTAGCTTTTCTGGGAAGTGTGTACAGAAGTTACAATAAAACAAGTTTCCATGTTCAAATAAGGGGAGCAAACCTGGCATATTCTAAACACATGTTCAAGATTGACAATTCACACTAGCACATTAAAGAAGTCCTACCGTAAGCAGCTTAATTTTGTTTAACCTGGGACTTTCTAAGCTCTAACCATGGAACACTTTCCCCACCAAACCTATGGATGTCTCACAGGAGTGTTCTATAGACTGTGCAGTGGGAAATGCTGTTTTAAACATGCTACATAGTCATGCACAGATGTGAGAGTTGGACCATCAAGCAGGCTGAGTGCTAAAGAATTGATGCTTTCAAACTATGGTGCTGGAGAAGACTCTTGAGAGTCCCTTGGACAGCAAGGAGATCCAACCAGTCAATCCTAAAGAAAATCACCCCTGAATATTCATTGGAAGGACTGATGCTGAAGCTCCAGTTTTCTGGCCACCTGATGCAAAGAGCTGACACGCTGGAAAAGATCCTGATGCTGGGAAAGATTAAGGGGAGGAGGAGAAGGGGGTGACAGAGGATGAGATGGTTGGATGGCATCACTGATTCAATGGACATGAGTTTGAGCATTTGATAGTGAAGGACAGGAAAGCCTGGCATGCTACAGTCCATGGGGTCGCAAAGAGTCGAACATGACTTAGCAACAACTGAACCACAACTCTAAACATATTTAGGGACACATGAATCATAACCCCCAATACAAATCAAGTCATAGGTAGGGTATCATTTGGCTGAGAGGGTATTATACAAGATCAACCAATTTCAGGATGAGAGGGGAGCATAGACCCTCTGGCTCCTGCTTTCCACCGGGAGCTCTAGCCAAGAATGCACCCTGGCCTCATCCAGGTGTCCTGTGCTCTCCAGGTGTGTTCCCTGGCTGGCTGTGACCTTAACTGAAATGACAAAGTGTTAGGAGCCCTGGGGTAGATCAGGTTCTCATGGGAACCTTGGTTCTCTTATAAATGTGCTGGGGAGGGAAATGTTAAGGTCTCTGCTCCCAGTGTGAGTCGATTCCACCACCATCACGAGACCAGGGGAACCAGGGTGAAGAACAGAGCCCATGGCCACCTGGTAAGGCCGAGTGCTGGCACAGAGGCCAAGACCAAGTCTTCAATTACTCCCAGAGCACGTGGTTTCGTGACAGCACTTGCAGTGCCCGTATATTTCCATGCCCATGGCCTCTTCCTCCCAAGGCCTGTGTGTCCCTAAGAGCAGGGATGGACCTGGCCCATTTATTTATTTTTGGCTGTGCTGAGTCTTCACCGCTGGACTTTTCTCTAGTTGTGGGAGCTACTCTGTAGTTGCAGTGCGCAGGCTTCTCATGCAATGGCTTCTCTTGTTGCACAGCACAGGCTCTAGGGTGCGTGGGCTTCAGCAGTCGTGGCATTCGGGCTTCGTAGTTACTGTTCGCAGGCTGCAGCTCAAGAATTTGGGCTCAATAGTTGTGGCACACAGGCTTAGTTGCTCTGCAGCATGTGGGATCTTCCCCGACCAGGGATGGAACCCATGCCCCCTTCATTGGCAGGCAGATTCTTATCCACTGTGCCACCAGGGAAGTCCCCCATTAAAAAAACAAAAACAAAACAAAACTGGCTTCACCCAAGGATTTCAGGATCTTAATTCCCTGACCAAGGATCAAACCTGTGCCCTCTTCATTGAGAGTGCAGGGTCTTAACCACTGGATGGCCAGGGAAGTTCCCTGCCTCATTTCTGAAACCTCCACTGCACCCAGCATAGTGCTTAATACCTGGAAGCTGTTTGGTGAATGTTGCTTGAGGCTGTGGATGGAAGATGCTTCAAAGTCCTGGGGTCCTCACTATGCCTGACTCTGCTCAGTCTTATTCCTACAGAAGGTGTAAGAACATGAGCAGGATGGTGACCATCCCTTGATTGTCCTCTGCAAGTTACATTATTATATTTTGAAAAGCAAATTCCTGACAGCTTGTTTTCTTATCACTGGGCTTTCTCATTTAAAAAGTTATAGATGTGCACACATTTGTGTATGTGTGAGCATATGGGGTCGTGTGTGCATGTGTATCCTTCTGTATACAGTGATTTTTCAGGGGACTGAATAGCTGCAATTGAAGGTCAGGTCATGACCACAAGTGAATACTGGAGAGGGTTACCTGAAATTGAAGGGTGTTTAGAACAGGCCTGGGAGGAAGGCCTCATGCATAAAGGATGGAGAGCCAAGTGAGTGCTGTGGATCAGCTGAATGGCCCCCTTTGTCCAGCAGCTGTGATACTTTCAATGTCCTGGTTTGCCCACAGCCTTCTACTCCAGTCAGTTGCAAGTACCACTCCATGGCCCTACAGCCTGCTCATCCACCAGGCCAGGAGCTAGGGCAAGCTGAGTGTGGGCAGCGGGGTGGAGGGGTGAGGGACAAGGTCAGCCGACTAAGGTTAAAAGCACAAGGGTTTTTCATGATCTGGACTCAGCCTCTGTACTTGACTTTAAGAAGAAAAACAGGAAATCAAAACACAGGTCCAGACCATGTCCTGGGGTCAAGTCCATCTCCTAACCTTTCACTGTCTGGGCCTGGATGCAGGTGAAATGGGGAAGTGGGGGAAGGGCATTTCATACTCTCTGCCCACGAGCCCCTTTTCCTTGGTTTCTTCTCTAAATTTCTGAGCCCCCAGGGGCCTGACCATTGCCAGGGCCACCTCAGCTAGACGCTTCAAAGACAGCCTCTGCCCCCTCTTCTTTCAATTCTATATCTAGTCAATCTGTGTCCTGTATCTCTACCCCTTCCTTTTCAATCCTGCCAGGTCAGGCCTTCCTCATCTCTCCTGTCTATTAAGTAACCTACCCCTTGGACCTTGGGAGACTCAGCCACGACACAGCACAAGCCCCAGCTGCCATTTGTGCATGGCGCCCCCTGGAGCCGTGCCATGTGGCGATCCCATCAGGGGACAGCAGGATATAATAAAAAGAGGTTTTGAAATAAGACAGTCTGTGTTCAAATCCTATTTTGCCACATACTGGTTAGGTGATCTTGGGCAGCTGAGTAGCCTTGCTCACCTGTAAAATGCAGATCAGAGCATCCACCTTGCAGGGATAATCCATGGCTAGTGCAGTCCATCCTCCACGCTGTCCCTTCTCCTCCCTCCTCCTGGTCCCCACACTCCACTTAGGTCTGGACAAAGTGAACTATCTGGCCTGGGGGTTTCTCCTCCCTTCTTCCCTCCCCTCCTCACCCTGCAAAAAGCTATCCTTAGCTACTTGTCAAATAAGAAAAGTTTGGCCAAGTCAGTCACCATAAGGTGTTAATTGCTTGGTGTGGTTATTTGTGTGGAGACAGAAGGCCTGAGTTGCAGTTCCAGACCTTCCAACCATAAATAATCCTAACAAAGCAATAATTATAATAATAATAGCGGTGACAATTTATTGACCACCAACTGTGTGCCTGGCAGAACTAAGCTCTGCATGTGCAGGATCTCAATCCATTCTTATAGCAGCCCTACCACAGGGGAGTTATCAGTGTCAATTTATAGCTGAAGAAGCAGAGACTCAGAGGAATGAGTGGTTTTCCAAGGTCACACAGCTGTAAACAGACCCAGACCCAGTGGTTTATATGTTTGTACCCCTTATTCATCCCTGTGAGTGGGGCATCGAGGGTCAAGGGTACTACGAGTTCCTGCTGACTGTGCTGTGCAAGAGCTGGCAAAATTGAATTAAAATTCACTTCGGAATATACAACTCGACTTTAAGAGCAATGACTTCTGGTCTAAGATTTGCAGCTACAAAATGAACACTGGTTGTCCAAGAGAGTAAAGAGATTATCCAACATCAACGAAATCTCTGCCTGAGAAAGATTTTAATTACAAAGGATCCTGGGGATTGGTGTGGGCTCCAGACTGAGCAACTAAAACTGATCTTGAGAACATGTGAGAGCTGAGGTTTGCCCCACGCCATGTCTGTTCAGCACAAAGAATCCCAGGAAGGAATACGAGACAACACCAGGTTTCAGGTGGGGAGGAATTAGAAATAAATGCAGTATAATTGGATAACCAACAAGGACCTACTGTCTAGCACAGGGAACTCTGCTCAGTGTTATGTGGCAGCCTGGATGGGAGGGGAGTTCGGGGGAGAATGGATACATGTGTATGTATGCCTGAGTCCCTTCCCTGTTCACCCGAAACTATCACAACACTGTTAATTGGCTATAACCCAATACAAAATAAAAAGTTTTTTTATAAAAGAAAGAAAAGCATTGTGACTGAAGACATGAATGGCTAACATGCATAGAGAAGTAGGCAGTTAAAATCAGCTTCATGAACTTGGCTGACTTCAGCCAGGACTGGTTTAGGAGCCTTGGTCATCCCTGATCACCATCATCTGAGCCGCAAAAGCTTTCCTGCTGGCCTGTGGGTGGTCTTGCTCATTGCTATCTCTCTAGCCCAATGAAACTAAGTGAAACCAGAAGCTGGTTCTTTGGTTTCATTAAATGATGCAGACAATAACCGTGCTGGAGGGAGTGGGTATGGATGTGGAGTCACAACATGTTAAATCATACACTGTCTGCTGGTATTTTGTCCTAGATTTTCTTCACTGGAGCTTCACTGGAGTCCCAAATTCCAAAAACCAATCTCTGCTTTTTAATTTTTCAATCTCTTTATTTTAGTCTCTTTTCATTAGACAGGACTCTGTTACAAAATAGGGAAAATCACACTTCACAGTGTTGGCTGTGAGACTTAAAAGAGATAACAGTGATATATAGGAAAGCGCTATATAGATCAGAAATATGAAAAGAACTCCTTGAAATTATTAGTATTGTTAGTATAACAATACACTAGCTCAAGGAAGGCATTTTGTGTGCACTTTCAGGCATCATTAACAGGCAACGAGGAAGACAGGGTGGGGAGGGAGCCTTCTGTCTTCCCTACAGATTTGTCATGGAGGAAGATGGAAGATCTCTCTGATCTTGCATGGAGGCCTGAGAATTCAACATCTCCCTTCCTGCCAGGGCCACAGGCAACTTTTAAAAGTGCCACCCTGATGATGCCTCTACAGCCTCTGCAGTCTCTTTGGATCCCACTACCCAGACCCAGTTGGGCTTTAACTGTCCTTCTCTGCAGACCCTTTGCTCCAGAACTGGTTCATACTCACACAGTGGTGTTTTAAGCAGTCCCTTGTTCCTCTGTTGCTTTCACCCAAGACTCAACCTCTGATCTCTGCTTCTTACTCAGGCCCCGCCCCTAACTTCCTGGGAGAGACCAGCAACCTCCTATCACCCAAATCAGAAGTCATTTATTAAACATTACTTTGTCATTGAGGACCATAACATCAACTGCTTCCATTGGCACAACTCTACAAAACTCGTAAGGCACTTTCCTGCACCTCTTCTGGTCCTCACCAGCACACTTGGTGTGGAGAGAGTGGGTTTTAGTCACATACCCATCTGATGGAAGGAGACACTGAAGCGCCTAGGAGTTAAGTGTCTTGCTCAAAAGACAGACTGGGATTAAGGTCCAGGTACTTGGCCTGCAAGATCCGCACTTACAATCCCATTCCTCCCCCCTGGGCTCAGCAGCAGGTGAGTCAATAGGAGTAGTGGTGTTGGTTCCTCAGTGGTGTCTGACTCTTTGCGACCCCATGGTCTGTAGCTCACCAGGCTCCTCTGTTTAAGGAATTCTCCAGGCAAGAATACTGCAGTTGGTTGCATTCCCTTCTCCAGGGGATCTTCCTGACCCAGGGTCTCCCACACTGCAGGCAGATCCTTTACCATCTGAGCCACCAGTGAAGGATACAGCATAAACTCAAATGCACAAGCCCTCCACTGAGGTTGTTCATGACTGACAACTTTCCCAGGAGTACTGAGAACACCGAAAGCTTCCAATTTCTTAAGCCATTATTATGAAGCTGGAATAATGGAAGATATCCTTGACAATACCACTCCTAAACTTGTACTTCTTATTGTTCCACCCCAATCTAATCCCCTCCCTTGGTTACCTAGTTGTGAACGTCACCATCTTCCACCCATCATTCAGGCTAGGATCTGGAGCTCATTCTCCACTTCTCCCCTTCTCATGCTCCCATCTCATCCATGTTTGCATGCACTAGGTTATTGTCACTGGAAACGCTGTACCTCTTTAACATCCCTTGAATCTGTCCCCTGCTCGCCATCCCAACCGCTTCTGCCTCAATTCAGATCTTCACAAGCTTGTTCTTGGACTTTGAATGAATTGGTTTCCCCTCCTCCAGTTTTGCCTTTCTCCAGCTTCCTCCTTCATGCTATTGCTCAAGAGCTCTTTCTCAACAATTCATTTGATCATGAATCCCTCCCCACCTCCCAATGCTCCTTACTGCACTCAGGACAAAAACAAACTCCTTAGCTGGACATATGTGTCTTTTCACACTATGATTCCTGTCTACCCCTCTGTTCATTCTTCACCTTAAGTTCCTCCATCATCCAGGAACTGGCCACTGTCCTCACAGGTATGCTCATCATCACTTAGAGCTTTTTATCCCATCACTGCTCAGTCACTCATTCATTCATTCAGACTCTAGCCCACCAGGCTCCTCTGTCCATGGGTTTCTCCAGGCAAGAATACTGGAGTGGGTTGCCATGCCCTCCTCCAGGGGAGCTTCCCAAGGATCCTCCAGGGATCCTTCCCAAGGATCAAGCTCTCGTCTCTTGCATCTCCTGCATTGCAGGCAGATTCTTTACCTCTAGTACCATCTGGGAACCTGTCATGAGTTTGTTCAAAGCAACTTCCCAAGGATTGGGTGCTATTGGAGACAATGTATTTACAGTAGCAGCATCCACCCGGGGGAAACAATATAGAAAGAAGTCAAGGTTGTTGACTGAATGAATTTAGGAAGGGAGCACCTGTCAGGCTGTTTCTTATCTTACTGGATGGGCAGCTTGGTCCTTTAACTTTTGAGGCTCTTTCCTTATGACTACAGCTATTCATTTTCCCTTGGGACCCAAAGTATGGGGGAGGCCAGGACCCAAGCTTTTGTCTTTTAAGTGGCCTCTTAGGGGCTTCCCTTGTTGTCCAGTGACTAATACTCTGATTTCACTGTAGGGAAACTAGGTTTGAACCCTGGCCAGGGAACTAGATCCCACATGCCACAACTAAGGGTTTGCATCCTGCAACAAAGATTGAAGATCCCACGTGCCGCAACTAAAATCTGGTTCAGCCAAATAAATAAATAAAAACTGAAAAGAAAAAAACAGTGGCCTCTTAGCCTTTCTCAAGAAAGCACTGAAGCCACCAGGAGTCCAGAATCTCCTGGATACCCTCACATCTTCTCCCTCCCTCCAGGTACCTGTCTGTCTATTTATCTGCATCACAGCCTGTGCTCTCTGCATTCTAGGTGATTGCTTTTTGTGTAATAGGTCTTTGAAGAAAGTAGCAGCTGGGAGGCTAATTCACACCTGTCAGTGAATTCCATTTAATGGGAGATTTGGTTCTAAACCTCCCTACTCCCAGCTTTCCTGGATCCTTCTCCCTGCGTGTCTCCTCTTCATGTATCCCCATGACCTGAGCATGCACAGCCCTTCCTCCCAGGAACCTTGTCCCTTCTCTGCTTTTCTTTCCCAGCATGAGTCTACAAACAGGATTTCAAAAGCAGACTGTATTCTGTCTTGTCCAGCGCTCTGGTCCCTGCACCTTACTCTGCGCTGGTGCTTAGCAAGTGCTCAAACATTCATTATATGAATTCATGATCATCTGCAAACACACATCAGGGTGGAAACACCTTTACAAAGACTTCAGTCATCTGCTCCCAGGAAGAAGGAAGGCAGAGGCCAGGGAGGGGAGAACCCTCCCACCTCCACCCCAGCAGCTCTGTCTTCATCTTAGCTTTAGAAATGTTCTGTGCCTCTGGGAACTAAGTAAGTGGTTACTAACTGTGATGTCAAGAGCTCAATGGATCAAACTGACAAAATGGTGGAGGCTTTGTGTTTTCCCCTTGGGATGAGGGGCGCCATTGCTTTTCTGCAGGCCTGCTTCCTCTATCAGCCACTGACGCCTCACCTCTGAAGTCCCCTGCACTCAGGGTCCACTGATCAGGCCTTCTGTTTGCACCATGCTCCCCCTCCCTCCCAACTCATTAGCCTTAGGCTTGTAGAGACACAATGCCCTCCCACCCCCATCTTAGCAGGCATACTAGGAGTTGTTGGGGAAGATGAGCGACACTGTCAATCAGCAGCCTCAGCCTCCTCCCCCACCTCTGCAGCAGGACCTCCCACAGGGGTAGGGCATCTTGCTGTCTATGACACACTTGAGATCACTCAGCAAGTATATGACTAAGGCTAGACCAGGATCCCGGAGAAGGCAATGGCACCCCGCTCCAGTACTCTTGCCTGGAAAATCCCATGGGCGGAGGAGCCTGGTAGGCTGCAGTCCATGGGGTCCCTAAGAGTCGGACATGACTGAGTGACTTCACTTTGACTTTTCACTTTCATGCATTGGAGAAGGAAATGGCAACCCACTCCAGTGTTCTTGCCTGGAGAATCCCAGGGACTGGGGAGCCTGGTGGGCTGCAGTCTATGGGGTCGCACAGAGTCGGACATGACTGAAGCGACTTAGCAGCAGCAGCAGATCAGGATCCAAGCCACTGGACACTCAGGAGGGAAATGGACATAACAGGTGATTTTTCAGATCTTGGCCATTTTGACTCATTCTAAAGAAAACAAAACAACCCAGGAGCCTCTTCTCTAGGACACACATCATTTTGGGTACCAGGAACATACCAGTATACAAACCTATCTCTGTCAAGGTACTTATCCTTAGGGGCAAGTGGAGGCAAGTTCCAAACAGTGCTGAGCTCAAGTGCTAGGGGCACAGAGAGAGGCAGCATGGCCATAAAAATGACTGTTGATTTTCCCAAGCTGAGAGCTCACTGCAAGCTGAGGCCTGAAAGGCGAGCAGGAGTCAGCAGGCAAGGAGGTGCAGAAGGAGCTTCTAAGACAGAGAAGTGGTGGGATGCACAGAGCTGTGGAGGAGCAAGGCACTGGCTCAGTGCAGGGCATTGCAAGCCACCCCATCTGGCTGGGGTGCTGGGCAGGAGGGAAAGGCACAGCTAGAGTCAGAAGTCCATTCCAAAGAGGCTGCTCTGGGGACTTCCCTGGTGGTGCAGCAGTTGAGAATCCGCCTTCCAATGTAGAGGACGCAAGTTCAATCCCTGGTTGGGGAACTAGGATCCCACACGCCATGGGACAACTAAGCCCACGTGACACAATTATAGAAAGTCCATGCGCTGCGATAAGGACCCAGGGCAGCCAAGATTTTAGAAATAAATTTTAAAAAAAGGAAGAAGATGCTTCGGACTTTATCCTGGGGGTAACAGATAGGGAGCTCCTGCAGGGCTTTAAGCAAAAGAGAGATATCATCAAGAGTGATGTTAGGAAGATGTTAACTCTTGGCCAAGATAAAAATCCAGCTTTGAGCTCACAGGAGAGGCGTCCACCATGCAGGTGACGGCTGGAGGCTTCAGCTGGACAGGCAGGTGTCACACTTACCCCTGGGCTGTGAACGGGAGCCGTCAGCACTGCAAACACAGGGCCGGGGGTGGCGAAAGCCTCAGATGGTGATTAATTGAGTGGCTGATGCCTTTCATATTGAGGGAAGCCTGATGCTGGAGAGAGAGGAGCTGGACTGCTTAATAATAACAGCACTTGCTCCTCCTAATGGTGCTTGTAATACAATTGCACTTATAATGTAATAATAATAATAACATGATTTGCTGTAATGTATTTTCTTCTCAGTCTCTTTATGCTTTCCAAACATTCATTGCATCCCAAGCACTCTTCTCAGCGTGGCCCAAATTCCCCAGGGCCAGGAAACTATGAGGCAACTTCAGCTGTCCCAGGGGCCTCAGTTTCCCCTTTGCTCTGGTTCTGTCTTCTCTCAGGGGCTTGCTTACAGAGCATCATCGGGAGTCAATGTGTATGCCCCCCACAGAGCCACAGTGGGTCAGCGGAGGGAACCTGGGTCCACCATCTATCAGGGGATGTACCATTTGCTGTCCCAAGGTCTCCAGTGCCTTGCTCCTGGTTTCCTGACAACGTCTCTCCTTGTCTATCTTTTCACCAGGCAATGGGGGATGGAGCGGGGGGCGGAGGGGAGGGAGCAAATGAAATAAACTAATTTGCACAATTAGTGCATGGGGTAGCAGGATTCTAAAGATACCATGCCCCACATATACACAATCCCTAGGAATGTGAGTGACTGTGATGAATTTTACTTCCGTGATTAGGCTATGTGATACGGCAAGTACAAGCTCAGTCGCATCTGACTCTTTGAGATCCCCTGCCAGGCTCCTCTGTCCATGGGATTTCCCAGACAAGAATACTGGAGTGGGTTGCCATTTCCTCCTCCCGGGGATCTTCCTGACCCAGCTTCTCCTGCAGCTTCTGCATTGGCAGGCTGATTCTTTACCACTGACTGAGCCGCCTGGGAGGCCCTGCTATATGGCACAGTTGACTTTAAAAGAGGGCGATTCTCCAGGCATGCTAACTTTTTAAAAACAGTTTTCTCTGGCTCATTGCAGAAGAGGAAGTCAAAGAGATTCAAAGTTATGAGAAGCCCTGGACTAGAGGCAGACTGTCTGTGGATGAGAAGGAGACATCACAGAGTGGGTCATGGACAAGATGAGATGGAGGGGAAGGAGGGTCATGGGCAAGGACTAGAGTTTCATTTGCTCCCTTCCGCCTCCCCCATCACCTGATAAAAGGATAGACAATGAGAGGTGTTGCTAGAGAACCAGGAGCAAGGCACTGGACGGTGACCTTTGGATGCTGAGACCAGTCCCTAGCCAAGAGCTCGGAAGAAAACAGAGATTCCAGTCCTGTAATCAACCACAGGATGTAAATTCTGCTGACAACAGGATGAGCCTGGAAGAGGTCCCTGAGCTCTGGATGAGGACATGTCCAGCCAACACCTTAATTTCAACCTGAGTGGAGAGCCCAGCCATGCGGTGTGGCCCTCCAGAGCTGTGAGCCAGTCGCTGTGAGGTTTAAGCTGCTGGCTTTGTAGTAATCGGTTTCACAGCAACAGAAAACTCATACAGCACGGAAAAGCAATAAAGAGCAGTTTGTTAAAGACCTGAGGTAGGCAAGGAGGTCAAGGGCAAGTTCTCAGCTGGACCACTTGTGGAGTGAATGACCTCAGTTAAAGCTTACAAACATCTCTGAGCCTCGCTTCCCTGCTTGGTGGAACCGGAGCCCCTACATCATAGTGGCATTTTGAGGATTTAAGATCGTGAGCATGAAGTACTTAGCATGGTGTCTGGTACTTTGCTGGTACCGTGGGAGCAATGATTGTTACAATATCAGCTAGTGAAAATGGGTAGGTGTTTATGGTCAGACACTTGATAGTGGATTATTGGGAATTGCTGGATCAGTGGACAGAGGGAAGGCTGAGGCATCTTTCATTGAATTAATGGGACTATTGGTGACTCAGGTCAAGGCAGGTCTCCCCTTTCCCAAAGCTCTATTAAGCAAAAGGCCTGGGCAGTCAGAGGGGGACATTTCCATTATATTTCTAGAGATATGGAGCCAGTAGTCCCCAGAGTCTAGTTCTTATTTCAATTTGATTTATTTCACAAGCACAGTCTGGTGCACCCCGCCAGCAACACACACAGGCATGGATGTGGGAGTGTGTGTGTGTGTGTGTCAAGGAAGATGCAAGGAATGAGCTTCAATTCTATTAAATGGATGATACGCAAATATCTCCAACTTGGTGCCAGGAGCCCCGTGGGACCAATGTTCACTGTCACACTATTTGTCAAACACGAGCAAAGGGGCTGAGTGATAATTGGTTCCTCTGACACCGGGCAGGGTTTCTTCGCCTCCACCAGGGTTTCCACACCCCCGCTGAATGCTCCCTCGGTTTTGATTGATTTTCCTGGCAATCCTCATTCTGCTCTCACACCTACCGCCCCATGCCGTTAGGAATCAAGTGTATCTGGAAACTTTAGGCTCACCTGTAATACCCCAGATCTCATTGTGAGGCCCAGATGCTGGGCTCCTGGTCCCCAGTCCAGTCCCTAGCTGGGGTTCTCTCTTTAGGCCTGCAGTGCCCATCACCTTGAAGGGGAGAATAGTTGACAGCCACCCAAGTGAATGTGCGGTGTCTCAGGCATTTATGAATGGCACCCCACTCCAGTACTCTTGCCTGGAAAATCCCATGGACGGAGGAGCCTGGTGGGCTGCAGTCCATGGGGTCGCTAGAGTCGGACACGACTGAGCAGCTTCACTTTCACTTTCAGCACCACAATAACGGTGTTAACTCAGGCTCACTTGGGCTTCCCAAGTGGCACTAGTGGTAAAGAAAGTGAAAGTGGAAGTCACTCAGTCGTGTCCAACTCTGCGACCCCATGGACTATACAGTCCATGGAATTCTCCAGGCCAGAATGCTGGAGTGGGTAGCCTTTCCCTTCTCCAGGGGATCTTCCCAACCCAGGGATCGAACCCAGGTCTCCCACGTTGCAGGAGGATTCTTTACCAGCTGAGCCACAAGGGAAGCCCAAGCATACTGGATAGAATACTATCCCTTCTCCAGAGGATCTTCCCAACCCAGGAATTGAACTGGGGTCTCCTGCACTGCAGATGGACCCTTTACCGACTGGGCTACTAGGGAAGCCCATTGGTAAAGATCCCACCTGCCAATGCAGGAGACATAAGGGACAACAGTTTGATCCCTGGGTCTGGGAGATCCCCTGAGGGAGGACATGGCAACCCACTCCAGTATTCTTGCCTGGAAAATCCCACAGACAGAGGAGCGTGGAGGGCTATAGTCCATAGGGTCGCAAAGAGTCGGACACGACTGAAGCGACTTAGCACGCATGCTGATTCACTTGTGACTCCCACCTTTCTTTTTTATCTGCCTTTCACAGGACATGGAAGGTGGCATTTGGCTGCCTGTGTGTAGGGAGGTGAAGGCTCTGAAAGTTCCTCCACACCTCAAAATACCTTCCTCACCAAATCCAAAATTTCCCATAGGATCCACTTCCTTGGTAGAGGCTTTGGTTAAAAAGGAAATGTCTAAGGCATTAAACTGTGTGTTTAGAACATCCATCCCCCTGTCCTTCTCCACCTGACTAAGTAGTGCTTCTTTAGGGCCCACTGGGTGTGGCCTCCTCCAGGAAGTCTTCATGAGATTGCCAGGCTCTGTGGATAGCTTCATTATTTTAACCCTCTGGCTTTCAATCCTCTGTTGGGGTTTGTCTCCTACTCCACCCTGACCGTCTCAGAGAATGAACTGTATTCATGGTTGCATTCCTGACAAGCTCAATTAACGCTGACCAGCCAATGCATGGTCAGGAGACTTCTGCCCGCCACTCCTGACTCACTGTGAGAGCTGAGCAAGTCACTGTCCCACTCCAGCTATGTCCCCTCAATGTAAAATGATGAGATTCAGTGAGATGCTCTCAAAGGTCCCCCCAGATTCTGTGCTGTCATCAGACCTTCACATATCGGCCTGAACTGGATTTTGAGGCCCTTCGTCCATCAGGGCTCTGAGGAGGTAGCCTGGATGTGGGACGCAGGATAGCGCCTTCTGGGCAAGAGCCGGTGAGAGGACCAGACCCTCACGAGCCAAGGGTGCTGCCCTCTGTGGTGGGGGTGGGGGGAGCTAGGGGCGCAGAGGGCAGTGGAGGGACAAGCTAACCAGACCAGGACACTAGAAGCCATGAAGAGGAAAGCCAGAAGCTTCACATGCCCAGAGAACCCATTCATTTACTATAAATTCACCCAATCCATGAAGTCAACAGAATTTAAGAGCTGAAAGGTCTTTGGAGATCCTTCAGTTTATCCCCAGGGTAGAGAGGACTTGTCCAAGATCACACATGGTCAATTAGTGGGAGAGCCAAGACCAGCCCTTGGAACTACCAGGGCCAACTTCTTTTTTAAAAATTATTTATTTATTTGATTGCACTGGGTCTTTAGTTGTGGCGCTGTGGCATGCGAACTCTCTAGTTGTGGCATATGGGATATATTAATAGTTTCCTGGCCAGGGATCAAACCTGGGCCCCCTGCATTAGGAGTGTGGAGTCTTAGCCACTGGACCACCAGGGAAGTCTCTAAGCCAACTTCTAATGCTAAAAAGTCCAGCAACTTTGCAGGGCAGACGGAATGTCATCTGACAGGAACTTTCCTCTGCCAACTCTGGTTCCCCTCTCTGCATCACAGGTCCTCTGTCCGACTATAGCAGGCACCCTGCTTTTTCTTTGTCAGGCCTACCATGCTTACCTCTGACCACATGCCATCATCCCGTTCACCTTTCTAGTGAAAGTGTCAGTCATGTCCAACTCTTTGCAACCCCATGGACTATAGCCCTCCAAGCCCCTCTGTCTGTGGAATTCTCCAGGCAAGAATACTGGAGTGGGTAGCCATTCCCTTCTCTAGGGGATCTTCCCTATCCAGGAATTGAACTTGGGTCTCCTGCATTGCAGGCAGATTCTTTAACATCTGAATCACCAGGGAATCCCGCTCCTTTATAACCTTCCCTCAACAAATGATTCAAAGCAAACCAAATCTGTAAACCTCTCTCCAAGGCCCCAAAAAAGCACTCAACACTCTTCCTCTGGGCTTCCACTTCTTGCCTCTTTAAGTCACATTCTACTACAGCTTGCATTCCCAGCACACAGCAGACACGTAATAAATGTTTGCTGAATAAGTGGAGTTGACTTCAGCATTTTCCATAGGTAAGTCGCTTAATCATGACTAGCTAATCATTTTATAATGCCATAACTTGGACCGAGGGACTTCCAGCTGTCAGCTGGTTTCCCCAGATGCAAATGCAGAGAATAATTTTCAGTCGTGGCCTCCTGAATCTTTTTCCAATTCTCCCTGCCATTTCCCCTGAACACACCCCCTCTAGCTGTGGCCCAGTTCAGAGAATAGACACAGGAGGGTTGGCAGCCAGAGAGCACAATTCTGGAATAATAGCTTCTCTTCAAGATGTTGTTGGACCCATGTACACCCAGGGGACATTTGTCACTGCCAGACCTGCCCCCTCTCTGAGTTTGCATTTGGTGAGGGCGGTACCTTGGAAGCTCAGTCAGACACATGGGGAACTTTCACTCCATTACTCTTTTCCTAGTTGTACTAAAAACATATTTATTCACCAAAGTATACTGTATTATGCAGAGTGGTTCTCCTAAAAGGCTCAATAAAGGTGAAATATGTGGATAGTCTTAATAATTTTACAATAAACTACATTTTAGAATCAATTGCTCTGGCACTGGAAAGTTGTCCAACTGATGGATTGTAGTTGTTGGCTAGCTGTGTGTGTGTGTGTGTGTTTGTGTGTGTGTGTGTACGTGTGGTGTGTGCTTTCAGTAAAAGACTCTAAGACATGGAAGAGGCTCACGCACCCTGGGAACTGTAGTAGTAACTTCAATTAGATGACAGACCAATTTTGAAATGCTTCTGATAGCAGCTTTGGAGTTTTCAAAAGTTAGGATACAGTAAACCAGGACGCTGAGGCCTAAGTATGGAAATACTCAACAGGGAAGTGGGAAAGAGGGAAGGAAAGGAAATAATGTTTACTAGCACCCTGGTAAATAATATTGACAGGATTAGAAATGTTCCATGTTCCTCACAAAATGATGGTGTATGAATTATCATCCCCATTTTACAGAAGGGAAAACTGAGATTCCAGTAGGTTAAGTAACAGGCCATGTGTACATCTCATGCATGGCAGGACCCAGGTTCTAGCTCAGGTCCTCTCTGATCTGAGTCCCCAGCTGCCTCCATTAAGCCATGTTTCCACCCTCTGCGTCATGACACAGTCATGAGGCTCACCAACCTTGCGTGCCAAGTTATAGGGATGGTGGATGGGACTAGATAATTTCATAATGACCTTGGAAACCCAAAGCAGAGGTTTTGTTTCAGAGACCCTTGGGTTCTGGCTCAGGAGTGCCAGGAGTTGGCTGGAAGAGGCTGCTTGACCAAGGCTGACCCAGGCAAGGTGTGGCCAGGAGAGGAAGCAGCCCCAGGCGACAGGTCACTCAGCACAGTCCTTGCATTCTTTTGCCCCTTCTCACATCTATGGCAGTACTGGTGTCAACCAGGGGCCACAGGTTTCAACACCACCCTCACTTACCAGAACTCCCTGATAGGGGACTTCCCTGGCAGTCCACTGGTTAAGGCTTCACCCTGCTACTACGGGGGTGCGGGTTTGATCCCGAGTTGGGGAATTAAGATCTTTCATGCTGCATAGTGTGGCAAAAAAAAAAAGAACCCCCTGATACTCCATGTTTTGGATCCTGAACAAAACCATCCTTGCTGAACTTCAGTTCAGTTCATTTGCTCAGTTGTGTCCGACTCTTTGCGACCCCATGAATCGCAGCATGCCAGGCCTCCCTGTCTATCACCAACTCCCGGAGTTCACCCAAACTCATGTGCATCGAGTCAGTGATGCCATCCAGCCATCTCATCCTCTGTCGTCCCCTTCTCCTCCTGCCCCCAACCCCTCCCAGCATCAGAGTCTTTTCCAATGAGTCAACTCTTTGCATGAGGTGGCCAAAGTACTGGAGTTTCAGCCTCAGCAACTTGCACACCCTTAATTTCAAATCTGTCCAGCCCAGAATGGAGGAAGAGTGTTCCAGACCAAGTGGTTACCATGTGGGCTATGAAAATGCAGGCATCCTCAGGAAAAGGGGCACTTAGCCCTGCTCCTCCTGGCTGAGCTGGGGACCTTTGCACTCATTGGGCTTACTTGGGATGAGCTGAATTCCTGTTGGATGAAGGAGATGAGCCTTAATCCTAACCAGCCATCTAGTCCAAGAACTCTATAAGGTTATGCACTTCTCTACTCATTAACTCAGTATTTATTGAGCACCTACTATATGCCAGTAGGCTACTGGGTATAGTAATGGACAAGACAGACTTGGTCTTGTGTGTGTGTGTGTGTGTGTGTGTGTGCACTCAGTTGCTTCAGTTGTGCCCAACTCTGCAACCCTATGGACTGTAACCTACCAGGCTCTTCTGTCCATGGGACTCTCCAGGCAAGAATACTGAAGTGGATTGCCACTGCCTCTTCCAGGGGATCTTCCCAACCCAGGGTCTCCCACATTACAGGCAGATTCTTTACTGCTGAGCTACTGGGAAAGCCCAGACTTGGTCTTTCTTTTATGAAATTCAAGGTCTGATGGAAAGGTCAGACGTAGAAGAAGGAATTCCTGCTTGAGATGGATGCTACAAAATACAGAAGACAGGGTGCTGTGAGAGTGTGTAACGGAACTCAGCACAGGGGACGTCAGCAGAAAATGCCTCGAGGAACTGGCATTTAAGGAGGACCTCAACGATGAATGGTGTTGGCCCATCACAGAAAGGAGCAGGAGAGCAGGACAGTGGGCATTTGCATCCTTTGGAATCATTTGTTTCTTCCCTCCCTGACTGCCCTGGCTCCCCTTTCTGTAATAATTTTAGCAATTTCAATTACTTATGGCTAATCTCTCTGATAAACCTCTAGAAAAATAAACACAGGCTCAGTCTGCTTGACAGTAACATGGACCCAGAGGAGAAAAATTGGCTGCATATATCCATCCTGCCCAAACAAGATAGAGACTGGGGCACAAAGGAGTTATTTCTGCAGGACCTGGCTACTCTTTGGGAATCCAGGGAGCTGCTAGCTGAACAGCCATGGGCCCTCGATCTAATGGGTCATCCTCTCCTCTTCTCCAGGAAATATTCCCAACCACAGAGTGCTGTGAATTGAAATGCCCTCAACGGTGTGTAGGATGAAATAAGTCCAGGACTGTAAAGAACCTCAAAGATCACCTACTATTAATACAACCTCATAGTTTTCAGATGAAAAAACTGAAGCACAGGGAGGAGAAACGGCTTGCCTAGATAAATGCAGTAGAGTGAGGTGGCTAAAAGCTAACTACTTGGGTTACTACCTTGAGCAAAGTATCAAAATTTCTTGCTCATCTCTAAAATAGGGATAAAAGAGGGCTCTCCTAGAGCTGTTGGGTGAGGTTTAAGTAAGAAAATAACTGAAAAGCACTTGTTACAGAGTCTAGCATGCAGAAGGTAGGCAATAAATATCAACTTTGACTAATACTATGTTGACCACCAGTTAGTAGCGGGGCTATAACTATATATGATGAGGCCTCCTGTTCGTATAAGCCTTACCATGCAAGCATAACCCTACAGGTGCTAATATAACCATTAACCATTCAGATGCTGGTGTACCCCTGCCTCATGCCTTCCAATACCCAGCCAGCACCAAGTTCCTTCTCTCTAGAGTCCCCAAGGGAACAACTCTGAGATGTTAACCACCTCTATACACATGGCACAAATGGCATTGTGCCCTCCAGCACAGTGGTGGTGGCAAGCCTGGCACTCTAGCCCTACCTGGGGCAGGAAAATGAAAAGATGATCACAGCATCCAGCAAGCCATGCTGCCTACAATGTTGGGAGCAGCCCAGGCGGCCCACAGACCATATAGTTCCCACTTCCAGGGCCCATTTCCTACTTTTTCTGGACATTTCACGATTCTGACCCTTACCCTAAATCTCTACACTTTTTCTGCCAAGGCGGTGGCTCCCTGCTTTGGCACCAGGCCCATCTCTGCTCACTGACAATAGATTAGGGTGATTTTATCTTTTCTATTAGGCAGTGATTGTGAATCTCTCTGGGTTCATTAGTAGCTGGATAATCCTCCCAGATTTATTAGCTCAAACTGCACTTCCTCCTTCACCTCCTCTCTTCAGATGGCATCTTTGCTATCTCAGCGGCCGACTGGGCTTTGCCCAAAGGCCCTTAATTCTTCACGTCCTTTATCCAAACTCCCATCAGTCTTGCGGAACAACGATTCCCATAGCCAAACCTGGAGGCTGACTGGAGGACAGAGACTGCTTCTAGACTAAAGAGCAGGATGAGCACAGTGAATCCATACCTGTTCGGTGCATGCCTCGCCTGGAAGCACCAGACAGGACCATCAGGCCAGCAGCCCACCTGGGCAAGAGCATGCAAGACGCAGACCCTTTTAGTTATAAGGCAGCTGACAACTTTGCTTCCCTTGCGGCTCAGCTGGTAAAGAATCGCCTGCAATGTGGAGACCTGAATTCAATCCCTGGGTTGGGAAGATCCCCTGGAGAAGGGAAAGGCTAACCACTCCAGTATTCTGGCCTGGAGAATTCCATGGACTGTATAGTCCATGGGGTCGCAAAGAGTTAGACATGACTGAGCAACTTTCACTCACTCACTGACACCTTTATAACAAAGTGCTGGTCTCCACGTATAGGGTCAGCTAGCCTCTAAACAGACACACCAGGGCTTAGGTTGCTAATTGGTCTTCTAGAATACAGGAAAGAGACCTGCGATGATTATTAATCATTTAATAATGCAACAGATATGGCTAGCTAATCAGCATTCCCATATCCTCTTCTCCCTGGGCACACAGGACATGGTGTTTCCCCATCTCCCTTGCGGTAGGTGTGAGCATGTGGCCAAGTTTCAGCCAATGAATTAAGAGGACAGATACTACGGGCCACTTCCAGGCCTGGCCCCCCCAAACCCTCTTGTGTCTGACCCACGGTGTTTTGTCCTTTTCCTGGCCTCTCAGTGGACACGTTAGAATCTGGAAGAAATTTGGGCTTCTAGATGACCTTCTGGAAGGCTGCGGATGATGCGAAACACACCTGGAGGCCTTTGAGTGAGAAACGACACGTCTACTGTGTGAAACCATGGCACTGCAGTTGGCGTTGCCGACCAGATACCGAGTGTTATCCATTGCTGATTTTTCATTTTACCAAGACTTCCTGAGATGGCTTTATGATTCACGTTTTACATATGGGGAAACTGAGGCCTGCCAAGAGCATCAGGGTGCGCAGTTAGGAAGCTCCCAAACTGAGGGTTTTCACCAGGTCTGACAGATTTTATATATATTTACCACTATAAAAAAAAAAAGAGTTTAAAAAAAAGCAATGAAGTTCTGATACTGCTATAATGTAGATGAACCCAGAAAACATTATGCTGAGTGAAATAAGCCAGACACAAATATTACATGATTCCACACAATAATAATATTGTGACTGCACAATAACTGATAAATATAATAAATAAAAACTGGGTTTTTACAGCTTCTTTCTCTCATTAGAAAGCTTTCTAATCAGGATTCTCCACGTCAGCCATCCACTCTCGCTTCTTTCAATGGGAAAACTCCAAATAGAAATAAGAAACACATCTGAACACTTCATACCATTAAGACGGCTATTATCACAAAAACAAACAATAACAGGCATTGGGAGGATGTGGGGGAACTCAAACCCTCAATCATTACTCGTGGGAATAAAAATGGTACGGCTAGAAAAGACTATTGTGTTCTTCAAAAATCAAACACAGGATTACCATATGATCCAGCAATTTCACTACCAGATATATACCCAAGAGGATGGAAAGCAGGGACTTGAACAGGTATTTGCATACCTGTGTTCACTGAGACACTATTCATAATAGCCAAAAGGAAGAAGCAACATCAATGTCCATACTGATGGATGAAGAGATACAGTGTGGTATATATGTAAAGTGGATTACCATTGTTCTTTCAGTTGCTAAATCGTGTCCAACTCTCTGTGACCCCATGGATTGCAGCACATCAGGCTTCCCTGTCCTTCCATCTCCCAGAGTTTGCTCAAACTCATGTCCGTTGAATCAGTGATGCCATCCAGCCATCTCATCCTCTGACACCCTCTTCTCCTTCTGCATCAATCTTTCCCAGCATCAGGGACTTATCCAAGGAGTCGGCTGTTCTCATTAGATGAGGAAAATACTGGAGTTTCAACCTCAGCATCAGTCCTTACAACGAGTATTCAGGGTTGATTTCCCTTAAGATTGACTGGTTTGATCTCCTTGCTGTCCAAGGGACTCTCAGGAATCTTCTTCAGCACCATAGTCCGAAGCCATTACTTCTTTGGTGTTACTCCTTCTTTACCATCCAGCTCTCACAACCATACGTGGCCACTGGGAAGACCATAGCCTTGACTGTATAGACCTTTGTCGGCAGAGTAACGTCTCTGCTTTTCAGCACACTTTCCTGCCAAGAAGCAATCATCTTCTGATTTCATGGCTGCAGTTACCATCTGCAGTGATTTTAGAGCCCAAGAAGAGGAAATCTGTCACTACTTCCACCTTTTCCTCCTCTATCTGCCGTGAAGTAATGGGGCCAGGTGCCATGATCTTAGTTTTTTCATGTATTACTCAGCCTTAAAAAGGAAGGGAATTCTGACACCTAGATGACCCCTGAAGACATTATGCTAGGTGAAATAAGTCAGACACTGAAGGACAAACATTAGAATTCCATTTATATGAAGCATATAGAAGAGGCAAATTCATAGAGACAGAAAGCAAAATGGTAGCTGCCAGGAGCTGGGAGTGGGAGAGGGTGGGGAGCTGCTGTTTAATGGGTTTAAGGTCTCAGTTTGAGGATGAAAAAGGCTCTGAACGTGGATCGTGATGATGGTTACCCAACGATGTAAATATATTCACTGTGCTGAATGATATCCTTAATATGGTGAGTTTTATGTGTGTTTTCCACTATAAAACAAGAGTTTAAAAAAAGGAATGAAGTTCTGATACGTGCTATACTATGGATGAATGTAGAAAACGTTAGGCTGCATAAAATAAGCCAGACACAAAAGACAAATATTACCTGATTTCACACAATAATAATATTGTGACTGCACAATAACTGAACTACCTCGTTCTACGCATTGTCTGGAAATTAATAAAATGGCATTTTAGGAGTCACTTTTATAGGCCGTTAGAGGCTGGACAGCAAAATAAATATCTCCTGTTCTTTTTGGTACCTGGGAAACACAAATAGAACTTCCTTTTCTATAACTTCATTTATTTATTTATGGCTGTGCTGGGTCTTCATTGCTGTATGGGCTACTCTCTAGTTTCTGTATTTCGGCTTCTCATTGTAATGGCTTCTCTGGCTGTGAAGCTTGGGCTCGTGGGCATTGGTAGATGTGGCACGTGGGCTCAGTGGTTGCAGCTCCCAGGCTCTAGAGCAGGGCTCTTCCGGCGATGGGCTTACTTGCTCCACCACATGTGGGATCCTCCCGGACCAGGGATCAAACTTCATTCAATGTGTCTCCTTCATTGGCAGGAGGATTCTTAACCACTGAGCCACCAGGGAAGCCCAGGACTTCTTAAAATAATACCTTCCCTTTACTAGACTTGTGTTGTGAGTCAATTTCTGTGTGGCTGTTATCTCCCAGGGCAGGTATTGTTAGTGTTCACCAGCAGATGAGGTCACCCAGGCTCAGAGAGACTGAGCAATGTGCACTGGATCACACAGCTGACAGCTAGTCAACCTGGAGTCCTTAGTCTTGTCTACTAATGCAAAGGCCTGCACCTTTGTGCTAACTCTCAAATGCAAATCTGAGTGCCTGCTGCATCACTGTGGCTGAATTTAGAGAGATGGGACATGATGGACATCTTTGAGGAATCAGAGAAGAAATAAATAAGAATTAAAGTCCAGGTGGCATCTATATTTGGGGGGAAGGACTAGAGCAGAGGTTCCCAACCTCCAGGATCTAATGCCTGATGAACTGAGGTGCAGCTGATATAATAATAATAGAAATAAAGTGCATAGTAAGTGTAATGTGCTTGAATCATCCAGAAACTATCCTCCCTCCTCCAGTCCAAGGAAAAATTGTCTTCCACAAAAGCAGTCCCTGGTGCCATAAAGTTAGGGACCACTGGGCCTCTAGAGAAGCACAGAGGCTCACCTATGACCCTCTAGATATAGCCCCTCCTGCTCTGGTTCAAGACTCCAACAGCAACTGGGCAGAAAGAATGGACTTAAAAATAGTTTCTTTACTCCTAATAAAGGTCTCTCAGAGAGCTGAGAGCCAAGGCACTAATGAGAAGTATCCAGAATATTCTCTCACTGACTGATTTTTGAAATGGCTTTGCTTCTATTTTCTTGGCTATTACTCAGCCATCATCATTTACACAGTTACTTTTCTGATTTCCTGTTGCAAACTCACAAACTGTGAATCCTGTCATTTCCAGATTCAAAGAACTCTCTGAGGAAGGTACCCTCCCAAAGCTCATCTCATTCTGTGTTCACCCAAGAAGGACAAAAGCCCTTTGAAAGCTGAAAGTATCAGAGTGTGACCAAAATACACACTGTCCTGAACACATATAGCATTTGGCAATTCATAACACAGTTTTCTTTATCCTCACAACAACCGTGTAAGATTTCATTATCCCCATTGTACAAATGAGAGACCTGGGGCTCAGAGAGTCAGTGCGACTCCCCCCAAGTCACACAGCAATTACAAAGCAGAGTGGGGACTTGACCCAGGTCCCCTGACTTCATGGGTCTGTGCTTTCTCCGCAAGATTCATCATCAAAGTCTTTATTAACATTTTGGAGAAGAGGGGGTGGTGGGACATAGCAGGGGTGACGCTTTCTTTTTTTACTTTTTTAAAGCTTTTTTTTCATGTGGATCATTTTTTAAAGTCTTCATTGAATTTGTCACAAAAAGTGGAAACAGTGACAGGTTTTATTTTCTTGGGCTCCAAAATCACTGCAGAGGTTGACTGCAGCCATGAAATTAAAAGACGCTTGCTCCTTGGAAGAAAAGCTATGACAAACCCAGACGGTGTATTAAAAAGCCGAAGACATCACTTTGCCGACAAAGGTCTGTATAGTCAAAGCTATGGTTTTTCCAGTAGTCATGTACAGATGTGAGAGTTGGACCATCAAGAAGGCTGAGTGCTGAAGAATTGATGTTTTCGAACTGTGGTTCTGGAGAAGACTCTTGAGAGTCCTTTGGACTGCACAGAGATCAAACTAACCAGTCCTAAAGGAAATCAACCCTGAATATTCATTGGAAGGACTGATGCTGAAGCTGAAGCTCCAATATTTTGGCTACTTGATGGGAAGAGCCGACTTAGTGGAAAAGACCCTAATGCTGAGAAAAATTGAGGGCAAGAAGAGAAGGGGGTTGCAGAGGATGAGATGGTTAGATAGCATCACTGACTCAATGGACATGAATTTGAGCAAACTCTAGGAGATAGTGTAGGACAGTGAAGCCTGGCAAGCTGCAGTCCACGGGGTCGCAAAGAGTTGATGTGACTTAGTGACTAAATGACAACAATATTGCTTCTGTTTTATGAGGGGTGTTTTTGGCCACGAAGCATGTGGGATCTTACTTCCCTGAGCAGAGATGGAACCTGCACCACTGCCTTGGAAGGTGAAGTCTTAACCACTGGATGCCAGGAAGTCCTCGGATGCCTTCTTTTTTGCATATAATTCTATTTATTTATATTTGGCTCTGCTGGGTCTTCATCACTGTGTGTGGACTTTTCTCTAATTGCAGTGAACGGGGTTACTGCTTAGTTGCAGTGGGAAGGCTTCTCATTGAGATGGTTTCTCTTCTTGCAGAGTGTGGCTTTAGGCACTTGGGCTTCAGTAGTTGTGGTTCCTGGGCTCTAGAGCACAGGCTCAACAGGCTTAGGCTTAGTTGCTCCATGGCATGTGGGATCTTTCTGGATCAGGGATGGAACCCACGTCTCCTGCATTGGCAGGCAGATTCTTGATCACTGAGTCACCGGGGAAGCCTCTGTGATGCTTTCTTAAACATCTCCAGGCCAAGCAACCTCACCTCAGTCTCATTATCATCCTGGGAATTCATTTTTCAAATGACTAGCCTCCTTCCATCTGCAAAAACACTTCTGTGAGTCCTAGCTGCCCTACTCCCTCCTCTTTGGCTACCCTGTCGACCTAACATGGGGGCAGGCTGGCCCAAGGCAGGTGGCCCCTGGCCTGCCTTCTCCCCCTCCTCCCCTCTGCTTCCCAGGCTCCCCAAATGGAACACAGATGGAGTTTAATCTGTCCTTATTCTTCTGCCAACTTGCTGGGCTCCCCCAAATGCCTCCTTACTCCAGGCAAATGCTTTCGCATCACTCTGGGAATAGCCTAATCCTTTTCTTCCCTTTTCCATGTTAATGCCCTGATTTACAGCAGCAGTGTGAGATAGAAAAAATAAATTAAATAAACACGCCAACAAAGCAGTTCCTTCTGCTTTATATTCTGAGGGGCAGTGGCTGGGAGGGGGCACGCAGGGGACTTCTGTGGTGCTGGTAATATTCTATTTCTGGATTTGGGTGTTGCTTACACAGGTGTGCTCACCTGGAGGACGTTCGTTCAGCTGCTCACATATGATCTCCGTGGCCTTCTATCTGTAGGTTAGACCTCAGTTAAAAATTCCAACAATGGAACAGGCAGGTCTGTGGTGGGGCATACCAGGCAAAAGACAGCTGAATGACTTTTTGGCAAGCCTGCTGTGGAGGGAGTCCCTACACCAGAAGAGAAGCTATACAGGATTCTTCAAGGGGGCTTTCAACTCTGACAGCAAAGACCTATAGGATGCTTCAGGGAGAACAATGCCACAGAAGCTGCAAGAAAGGGCTGTTCACAAAACTACCGCTAGGGATGAACAGGGATGGCAGGATCCCAGCTTGTCTTTTTGGGCAGCCCTCTCCTCACCTTTGCAGGACATTTCAGGAGACCTGGCCCTGGCCCCTAAATCCCAGAAGGGACACTGCATGACCCCTAGTTTACCCTACCACCTGTGTTGGCCAAGAAAGTCTTAACTCCCAGGTAACCTTTTCCATTTTCAGATTCGAGAGTCAACTCTGTGAGGTTGAATTCTGCTTCCTAAACACATCAAGGCTCTTGTGGTTCATTGACACCTGCGTGTGTGCTAAGTCGCTTCAGTCGCTTCTGGCTCTTGGCGACCCTATGGACTGTAGCCCCCCAGGTTCCTCTGTCATGGGATTCTCCAGGTAAGAGTCCTGGAGTGGGTTGCTGTGTCCTCCTTCAGGGGATCTTCCAGATCCAAGGATTGAACCCACATCTCTTACGTCTCCTGCACTGGCATTGAGAATAAGGAACAGCATATTCACATACCTGGAGATTTGAGTCCCTTCTAACACATGGACTGCTCTAGGAAGGGGTGTGCCAGTTCATTATTATTCATTTGATGTTATCTGCCTTATATCTTTTAAGAAGGTTACTTTCACAAATGACTATAAATAGACAAATGAGTAATAATAAACTGGCACACCCATTCCTGGAGCAGTCCATATGTGTGAAGGGACTCAAATCTCCAGGTATGTGAGCATGCTGTTCCTTATTCCCAAATGTTATTCTGTTCTTTGTTTGTCTAGGAAAAAGTCTACTTGTCTTTCAGGATGTAGCTTAAAGACCCTTTCTTCTGTGAAGCATTTCCTAACTGCCCCGGGTAGAGCAAGTGGCCCCTGCTCTAGGGTCTAAAGCATTTTGTGTCCACATCTCATGGAATTTGCCACTTTGCAATATGACAGTTTGCAATAGGTTTTTGCTGGGCCAGCTTGGTTTCTTATTCCCATTTTAATTTCTAATGCCTGGCTCAGTGCCTGTTACATCAGAAGTATGTCTGGACGGGGACTTCCCAGAATTTGCTGCCAATGCAGGGGACATGGGTTCGATCCCTAGTCCAGGAAAATTCCACAACTAAGCCTGTGTGCCACAACTACTGAAGCCCGAGTGCCCAAGAGCCCATCCGCTCACCACCAACTAGAGAAAGTCCCTGCAGGAACGAAGACTCAGCACACTTTAAAAAACATTTAAAAAAGTATATCTGGATAAAGGAGCTACTTAAATGATTTGGATATTTTATGCATTTATAAAATACATAAATGCATAATAATTAAACCTCTTCTCTGAATGACTGTTTATAACAGCTCTACCTGTGATAGCCCCAAACTGGAAACAACTAAAATGTCTCTCCATAGGTGGATGATTAAGCAAACAGGTACATCCACAGCAAGAAATATGACTCAGCAAAAATAAAGGGCAAACTATTGATTCACACAACAACTTCGATGGATCCTGAGGGCAATACACTGAGTGAAAAAAATTTAACCTCAAAGGTCATCTACTCATGATTCCATTTACGTAAAAGTAGAAAAGTTAGGCAAAGCCACGGTTTTTCCAATAGTCATGAACAGATGTGAGAGCTGGACCCTAAAGAAGGCAGAACACTGAAGAATTGATGCTTTCAAGCTTGTTCTGGAGAAGACTCTGGAGAGTCCTTGACTGCAAGGAGATCAAACTTGTCAGTCTTAAAGGAAATCAACTCTGAATATCATTGAAAAGACTGTTGCTGAAGCTGAAGTTTCAATAATTTGGCTACCTGAGGCGAAGAGCCAAATCATTGGTAAAGACCCTGAAGCTGGGAAAGATTGCAGGCAAAAGGAAAAGGGGGCGGCAGAGGATGAGATGGTTAGATAGCATCACTGACTCAATGGACAAGAATTTGAGCAAACTCTGGGAGATAGTGAAGGACAAGGGAAACTGGTGTGCTGCAGTCCATGGGGTCGCAAAGATTCAGACACAAGTTAGCAACTGAACGACAACAACAACAAAAGTTAGAAATAGAGAACAGATTAGCAGTTATTAGAGATTAGGACTGGTGGGAAGAAGGAACGTGGATGTGACTATAAGGTAGTAGCGAGATCTTTGTGGTAATGAAATAGTTTTTTTCCTAACTGTAGTAGAGTTACACACATCTACATATGTCTTAACAGACTTGATATTTTGATATCCTGGTTTTGATATTGTACTGTAATAACATAAGATATAGCCATTGCAGAAAACTGGGTTAAAGTTACATGGCATCCCTCTGTATTATCTTTGTGACTTTCTGTGACTCTATAATTATCTCAAAATAAAAAGTTATAGTGTTTTTAAACCTGTTCTCTGAGGTTCTTTCTACTGAATTGAGAGTGTGTATATTTCACAATGTTTCACATGTCTTAATGCTTTATGATTTCAAAATAAACACAGATTAAATTACATCATTTCAAAACGATAGCAATTCCATAATGTAGCTGTCCTTACACCCATTTTACAGACAAGGAAACCAAGGCTCAGTGCTTGTTTAAGGGGCACACAGCTGGTATGGGGCAAAACTAGAGCTCCAACTTGACTCAATAAAATTTCTATAGGCCTGTATTCTAGGCTGCAAAAGAAAATTTGAAAAAAATGGCCTCTGAAAGTGTGTCAGTTATAACACCTTTTACCTAGGACAGGCATAATTTTTGTGCTCTAGTGTTCCTAATTCTAAGCCAGCCCACATTAGGGTCTGGAAATGTAGGGACTGAACTGCCAGCCTGCAACTGGACCTATAGAGGAGATGCAACCATCAGAGGGGTCAGCTAGTGGCATCTGAGCAGAGGTATTAGATTCTTCTAGGCTAAGAATTGTTAGGACAAGAGTCCCAAGGCTCCTGGGTTTCCGTATTTCTCAAATGCCCTGCTTCTCTGGCTGGCCATCTGCTCCTCTGGTCCATTTCCCCTACTGCCCATCTCCAGGGCTTCATTCCGTCACACCCCACTGACCCTAATTAATGATACTGTCTATGCCAAAGAGGTGAGCTGTGAAAATGTCTTACCAGATTAGTGAAGATGTATGTGTAATAGGCTGACACCATCCCTAGTTCCGCTGCCTGCAAAGGGAAGAGAAGGAGATTAGAGTGGAAAATGAAAAACCCACTGGAAGCGCATGACTAGGGAGGGCTCCAGGTGTCTGCCCCTGGTCTGGCTCCCCACCGGCAGAGTAGAACATTTTGACTGACTGGTTCTTACACCACCCTCAACCTTGGAGGACGGAGCACAGAAACCTGGCTTCTAGAGTAGGGTCTCTCTCCCTCCAGCCCACGCCTCCACCCCTGCAGGGACACTCATGGTAGCTGATATTCTCATGTGTACACATTCCCATGGATATAACTGGGGATTACGGAAACCAAAGTGACTTTCCGGGAAATGAAACAAATAACAAAAGACTATAATAATTATTTCCACAACCATTAACAATACCAGTGGCTAACACTTGCTGTTTGGTCTGCATCAAGCACCGGACAGCATTTGGCTTGGGTTCACCTGCTGAGGCACACTATTGCTTGCCCACCACCCCGCCCTTGATAGCTGAGGAAACTGAAGCACCGAAGGCTGTGTAGCTTGTCCAGAAGATCACACATCTCATACGTGGAAAAGATGAAATTAAAGCCAAGCAGCCCAACACGCCCCTTGGAGAACTATGATATTGATGGAATTACTGACACACTCCTCTTAGGGGCCAAGGCACGGACAGGAAAGTGGTGGCTTGTAGGCAATTCCCAAATTAACCCCACCCTCATCAGGGTGGGAGTGAGTATGCCTCATAGGCATCTTCTTCAATCTGCGGCAATGCTGGAAAGAGGTGAATTGTTTGCAAACTGCCGTCTTGTCAGTAGTGAGGAGCAAGTGACGTGCCCTTGGTGATGGTGCACCAGGGAGTCTCAGCCCACGGTTGGGAGCTGCTAGTTCAGATGGGCCTCCTTTTGTCTGATCTTTGCAGCATCATAAATACCTCTATAAGCAACCTTCCGTGCCATGTGCCTGGCTTGGAGTGTGACAGGTGCTACAGAAGCTAACAAGGAGATCATGGAAATAATGAGCCCAGCTCTCCCCAGGTCCCCCATCCCTCCTGACAGTCGGTTAGATCTTCATCATGTAGCCTGCAGCCCCGGCCACTAGGAAACCACTTTTGTCAGGACTGTTGAGGTGCATGATGGTGGGGGGGCGGTAAACAAAGCCAGGGATGATTGCCTTCTCCCTTTATATCTTGTTTATCTCCCCAGGGATTCCAATAACTGTGTGAGCATTCTCACAGGTTCCTTGAAGGACAGGCTGGGGTAATTATTAGGTTGGTGGGCCGAAAAGTTCGTTCAGGTTTTCCAAGTTACAGAATAACCCAGACAAACTGTTTAGCCAGCCCAATATATCATCACCATCCCTATAAGAAATTGAGGCAACTGGGGCAAGATTACAAGGGGTCGTGATGGAGCTCAAGGCCTCTCCTTCCTCTAGCAAAGCTACAGTGGCGCCTCCACTTCTGGGGAGGGGGGCATGGTGCTCACCTCCACCTCTTCACCCACCCCCCAAATTATCCATAGAATAATGCCCTTGCCTCTCACCACTGCCTTGCCTGATGGGAGCCCCCTGGTTCCAGGGATGGGTTGGGGGCAGGGGGCTGAGAAAGGGCACTGTTGGATGGTTAAAACCCACTTTGTGAAATCTGCTGTCCTAAAGATAAAACACAAGAGATCCTTGGTTTTTAAGACCTGAATTCTGGGTAAACATGGAATTCGTTGCTGGAACAGCCGCTCAATAAAATAGGGGATTACTCTGAAAATCCTCCTGAAATCAAGAGACAGTGGAGCACTGCCAAGCTCTGAGGCCAGGCTCAGGAGTGCACAACGGGGCTCCCAGAAGCTCTGGGCGCCCTCTGATTGCACTGCTTCCCACGCTGAGTCTACCTTCCCTCAAGGCCAGGTTGTAACCTCATGAAGGAAGAGCCTGGCGCTTCAGGGAAGCATGCGGATTGAGCCCAGGAAGGATACAAGGTCAGCCTGCTGGGGCTTCTAGGAATTCAAATGGGGATGAGCTTTCCCAAAACCTCACTGCTCACTGATGAGTTTGGTTCCAAGGTTACATGGGCTGGGCGATGACCTCAGGAAAGCCTGCCACTGGCCACCCAGCAGAACCATTTGCTAATAATAGTCATTACAAGAAAATTTCCTTCAAACGCACAGCCATAAACAAGAACTTTAAAGCGTTTTTAATGAAAATACCCAGTACTGGCAAGGGTGCTATAAGACACTTATACACCATAGGTGGGAGTGTAAATCCTTACAGACTTCTAAAAAGGCAAGCTGGCAAATCATATCAAAATCCTTAAAAGCATGCATACCTTTAACTCAGTAATTCCACTCCTAGAAATTTATGCTCTGAAAATATTCATGAATGTGCATAAAGATTTATGTAAAAAGATGTGCATTCCAGCATTATTTATTACAGCAAAGAGTGAAAACAACCTGTATCTCCAAAAATAAAGAGATGGTTAAATAAATTATGGTACATCCATATGATAAGAAATGATGCAGCCATTATAATATTTGTAGAAAAATATGTCATGACATGAGAAAAAAATGCATGGCATATAATTAAGTGGGAAAAAAAAAAGGTTCCAGAAGAGTATGTTCAGGGTGTAATAATTTTGAAAAAGGAAAAAAAAAATGTGTCTCTAAGGGCAGAAAGACTAGATATCAAAATTTTATAGTGGTTCTCTCTCAGTGATGGAATTGTGAATGATTTTTATTTTTTTCCTATGGGCTTTTCTGTACTTTCCGAGATTTCAACAATGAACTAGACATATTTTTTAAAAGGGAGGGAGGCAACCACATATGCTGGGAGCCAGGAAATATTCCTAGGCAAGGGCTGACCCCAAAAGGCTTCCACCTGGGGGCTGTCCAGGCAGGAATCAGCTACTGCACGGGAAACATACGTTCTGATCTGCCCTTGGCAGGAGGACTGAGGGACATCTATCTTGCTCCCTACTCCTCAGTCCTCCCCACCCTCCTGAGAACTCCTCAGCCTGCATCTCTCATGCCCTGCAGCTCTTCCATCCTCAATGACTTCATTGATCACAGCTCCGGACACAAGAGAAGAAAGAGAAAGAAAAACTGTGTGTTGGAGTGTGTGTTTGTGAGTTGGGTATACCCACACAGACAGACGTGGGTTTGGAGCTGCAGAAAATTACTATAGCAACAGGCTGAAGGGACGGCCCTGAGTACTCAGAGAAATTTCATTCAAATCTCTTATTAATTCTGAGACTAAACTAGCAGGGGTGGGGAGGTGAGGAGACAGCGAGGGAGGGAGAGGAAGAGAGAATCATCCTGTGTCTGCTGGGCTCCTTGCAGCCCTGCTGAGGTTAATGAGGAACCTCACTCCCCCAGTGGAAGACGGCGGGCTGCACGTGGATGTGCAATTAAAATGGCACTTGAGGAGGCCATGAGCCCAGAGAGGCTGGGGGAGCTGCTGGAGCCAAGGCGGAGCCTGGCAGGGTCCACTCTGCCTGGGGTTGCTTGCTTAGCCCAGACACCAGTCCGGGACACAGTCCCAGTGGTCCCAAGGGTGCCCAGATGATCGAAGCTGTTTGTCCAGTGTGGACCCCCAGGCACTAACTTTTCTCTCTCTGTCTCTGTCTCTGTCTCTGTGTGTGTCTCTGTCTCTCTCTCTTGGACTGGCCTCACTCAGAGAGTTCCAGTTTCCCTGTGTATACATTGATTCCAGAGCTGATCCCTGTGTCCCTGGAAGGGGGTGGGGAGTGGGGGACAAGTGGACTGATTTCCTGTGAAGAGAACTGAGGCAGGCTGCTCCTCCCAGGGCTGGCCTTGGACAGAGCTGCTCATCTCGCAGACTCTCAGTTTCTTCCGCTGCCGGGGGATGCTATCATGTCCACCTCATGTGGTCACGGAGAGGATTACTTTGAAAAATGACACGGCAGCGCTCAGTAAACGATAGAACACATGTAAAGATTACACACAGGGCTGGCATTCAGTAATACACACGGACGAGACAGCCCTGGCTGTCAGAATAGGGAGATGCCTCTACTCGGTTTGGCAAATAGCCTCAGCCCCCGAGTAGCCCGCCCCACCACCCTTGCCCCTCCTAGGAACCCCTGGACCACAGAGCCCCTGGCAGATCCAGGTTTGGTCAGCGTCTCTGTGATGCTGCATCATCCTACTTTTTCCTCTTATATTTCAGGAGCTGTTCACTGGAACTGAGGCACAACTGTTGGGGTCAGAGGTCCAGCCCAGGGCTCCTTCAGCCTCGGCCCAGGGGGGACACCCAAGGCAAGAAGGGAGCGGAGTGTCAGTTCAGAGGCAGAGGGAGGGAGGGGGATGCTCGGCGCCCACCAGCACCCACCCGGCCCGGCGCCCACCTTCAGGAGGATGGTGTGGGACATGGAGGCGTTGGCATGTATGATGATGGTGGCGGTCTTGTCGTCCCGGATCTCCTTGAGGAGCGGGGTGGGGTCCCTGGCGTCATCCAGCATCCGGACCGAGAGAGTGTCCTTGGAGATAAGGAATTGCCGGAGGAGCTTCTCTAGGTTTAAAAGGCCTGGAGGGGAAGAGAGGATGAAGCCCCTGAGGGTCCACGGTGCTGCCTCAGGAGACACGGGAGCCAAAGCCAGAAAACTCGGGAGGGAGGCAGGGTCCTAGGTCTGGCATCAAGTGGTTAGGCCGGAGCATTGTGCATGGTGGGCCCTCATAAATGTTACATCCAGCTTTTATTTCCATGGGGGAGGTCAGGGAGCAGTTCCCTCCAGGTCACAAAGCCCAGAAAACAGATCTAGCAAAACGCTTTGAAATCCTCAGAGCACAGGGGCTGCTCTGAGACAAGGTATTGTTGTGATTATGAAAGAACAGGGTTTGAACTGCACCCAGCAGGCAGTCAGGTGGGCCCAGAACAACTGGGGATCCTGAGCTGAGGACTCTGCCAGGCCCTTGCTATTCGTTGCTAAGCACGTGGGAGAAGGGATTCCAGATGGATGTCACCCAGACACATGGGTCTTAAACGACATCTCTGAAATGGCAGGCCAGGAGGAGGGTGTGTGCATGGGTGGGGGTCTCCTGGGAAGACAGTGGTCTCAATCCCAATGGAAAAAGAACTATAGGCATTTGCTCCCCAAAGCCAATCAATGACAAGAGTAACATTCATTGAATTCTTATTGCGTTCCAGGTAATGGGCTAAACATTTTAATGGCTCATCTCATTTAAGTCCTCCCAAGATCGTACAAAGTATTCCAGGCCCATAGCACAGAGGCGAGCAGGTGACGGGAGAGGAGGGCCTCTCCCAGACACTGTCACCACACATGGGGACAGCCCGCGGAGGGATGCTCTCTAACCAGTCAAAGAGCCCGGGGTTCTGGTGTCTGCACTGGTTAAAGAAATACTAAATGCAGGGAGGTCATGAATATGACCCCAAAGAAGCCGCTTCCCTGTGCAGGTTAAACCCCCTCCGGATCCTTGAGGACCAAAAGGTAAGATGAGGGGGCATCTGAAGAGCATTGTAAGGACTTCCTTGGTGGTCCAGTGGCTAAGATTCCACACTCCCAATGCAGGGGGCCCGGGTTCCCTCCCTGGTTGGAGAACTAGATCTCACTTGCTGCAACTAAGGATGCGCAAGCTGCAACCAAAGGTCCTGCATGCTGCAACAAAGATCAGAGATCCCCAGTGCCATAACGAAGACCCAGCACAGCCAAGTAAATAAATATTTTAAAAAAAAATAGAGAGGATTGTACCAGCTTCCTCATTTTGTAGAGAAATGACAGGATGTGCCCAGGAAAAGAGCTGGGACCAGAATTCCCATTTCCTCGTCTCCATCCCATGCTCTTCACGAGTCCAGACTTCCTCTTAGGATAAAACCCACCAGGAGAAGCAGGCACAGAACCCAGGGAGGCTTGGCTCATGCGTCTCAGGGCTCGGGGGCGAAAGCCTTGGTGTGCTTTGTGAGCAAGGAAGAGGCAGCAGGGTGGAGGGAACTAGGGAGCAGGCTGCGCCGGGGTGATGGAGACGGAGCCCTGGAAGCCGGGGCCAGTGCCTAACTCCCACCCCCACCCTGGGTCCTGAAAAGGTGGTCCCAGGAACTAGGGGCTGCGGTAGGAGAAGCATTGTAGAAGAAGAATGGAGAAGAACTGGAGAGAAGCCTCTGGAGGGCCTGTCCTTCACAAAGGGGTTTCAGCAACGTGGGCTGTGCAAGCCCAGAGTCGAGTTGGTTTTTCCTTCCTTTCCAAACAGGCCTCAGCGGAGGCTTGTTAGACCTCCTGCTGTTGCCTGTGCCCCTCACGGCTCCACACCACCACCCTCCATCCAGAAGGGCACGGAAGCTGCCGGGGCTCCTCCTGCCAACTTTGATGCAGATCTGGATTCAAGCTCAGGGTCAACTGTCGCTAGCTGTGTGAGCTTGAGAACCACCTAACCTCTTCAAGTCTCAATCTTCATCTGTAAAATGGGCATAACAGGTGAGAACTCACTGAGATCCTATGTGAAAGCAGGCTGGGAGCTGGCATGCATGGAGTCAACATTGCTTCTCTTGTATCTACTCATTCCCATAAGAACACAAAGGTCAGGAATGGCAGCTTAGTGAGGCAGAAGAAGAGGGAGGAAGGTGCTCGTCTGTTCATCCAACACTCAGTGTCCTGGTGCCAGGCACTGGGCTGACAAGACACCAGCAGAGAAGACGGGTCAGGTACAGACCCTGCCCTCCAGGGTCTCAGAGGCCAGGAGCCTGCAGCTAAGTGTGTGCATGCATGTTCAGTTGCTTGCTGCTGCTAAGTTGCGTTAGTCCTATCCGCCTCTGTGCGACCCCATAGACGGCAGCCCACCAGGCTCCCCCGTCCCTGCGATTCTCCAGGCAAGAACACTGGAGTGGGTTGCCATTTCCTTCTCCAATGCGTGAAAGTGAAAAGTGAAAGTGAAGTCGCTCAGTCGTGTCCGACTCTTCGCCATCCCACAGACTGTACCCTACCGGGCTCCTCCGCCCATGGGATTTTCCAGGCAAGAGTACTGGAGTGGGGTGCCATCGCCTTCTCCATTCAGTCGCTTAGTTGTGTCCAACTCTTTGCAGTCCAACTCTATCCTATGGACCACGGCCTGCCAGGTTCCTCTGTCCATGGGATTCTCTAGGCAAGAACACTGGAGTGGATTGCCATTTCCTTCTCCAGGGGATCTTCCCAACCCAGGAATCGAACCCGGGTCTCCCGCACTGCAGGCAGATGCTTTACCGTCTGAACCACCAGGAAGCCCTAGCTAGCTAAGTATATAGTAAAGTTCAAATCATATCCCCAGTACTGTGTATAAAATAGATAACAAGGACCTACAGTACAGCACAGGGAACTCTACTCAATACTCTATAATGACCTATATGGAAAAGAATCTAAAAAAAGAGTGAACATATGTATATATATATCTGATCCACTTTGCTGTACCCATGAAACTAACACAACTTTGGAAATCAACGATATTCCAATAAAAAATTTTTTAAAGCCCCAAATCGTATCCCTATTGTATTTGGTGGCCTAAAAATCTGGTTTTACATGGGGCAGCTGCATTGCATCCTATATGTAAAATTCAGAGAATATTCACATCTTCACAGAGATGTTGTGAAAAGCAAAATCACACTAGGACAAAGGTTTAAGCACCTGATCAAAAGGACAAGGAGATCAGGGAGGCCACAGGACTGGAGCTGCTGGAGTCTTGGCTAGCTCCTTGGCTCAAGGAAAGATTTGTCCTCAGGACACGCTCTAGGGGAGCAGCTGGAGGTATGAGCAAGGGAGGGGTGGTGGGGGTGAACTCCCCACTGGGCCTGGAATGCAGCAGGGAGAACCTTTGGAGTTCGACTGGGAGAGAGGCCAAATGCCCTGGGATCCTTCAGATGGGCAATGAAACTCAGTGGGATGAGACGGAAGCCTGGGGAGTGACAGTACAATTACACACAGCATGGAGCAGCCTGGAAAAGGCAGCCCGGGGACCCTGCGTGCCTTGAAAGCTGGCAGGTGCACTGAGCTCCCAGGGAAAAAGGTCCCCTAGGTGTCAGGAAAATGGGGACCCTGCTCCCAGCAACGCCCACGTGCCCCACCCCTGCGGCCCCTTGGGGGTGCTCTGCTGCCCTTTAAGCAAGAAGCAGCATTTCATCCAACCCTGTTTGCCAGGAGGCAGGGGAGAAGGGTCCCTGGGAGGTCCGCCACCTCCCCCAGGATCTCCTAGGAGTCGCTCCCCTTCCCAGGCTGCACCGAGATTAAAGTAGCAAGAAGAGCACAAGGTCAGCTGCCGCGAATCCCAGCTCCCGCACCACCAGGTGAGCTGGTGGGGGCCACTCCCTCTGCCCCCTGCCCTTCTGTGTACCCATCCATGAGATACGGGTAATGACTACCTTATGGGGGAGTCAAATGAGCAGATCAGTGACTTCACCCAGAAGGCGCCCCACCAAGCTGCTTTTCATCCACCCCTCCCCCACCCCTTCACATCCTAACTCTCCTTCACCCAGTCCCCTCCCCACCAAAACCTTTTCTCCACTCTCCAGCCCCCACCCTCCCCTTCTCTCTTCTTCCAACTCGTTCAGGATTTATTATCCAATTCACAGGATACAGCCTTTGGTTATAAACCATAAGAAACATTTGATAGCATATGCTTACGCATATATGCATATATTACAACAGATAACATGTAGTCTAATTATTTCACAGCGTTGGGTAGGGATCCTATTTCAAACTCTGCAGCTCAGCCCCAGTGTGAGGCAGGGTGCACGGTGCTTGCTGGTGGACTGAGCAGAGACTGTGAGAGGAAGAGACTCTCTCCTAAGAAGTCAAGGGAGAAGCAGTGCCAGGTGGGAGCAGACACCATGTCACTTGAGGAGCCGCTGAAGGAAGGGGTGCCTGGCCTGAGGAAGAGGGGAGGGGCTGTCACAAGACAGACTTGCTCTGGATTTATAGTCAAGGACTACGCCCAGGAACAGTGAATGGATGGAACTCGCAGGGGCCGCACTTAGCTCAGTGTAAGGAAGAAACTCTGTTGGAGCTCTCTAAAGAGGCAGTGGCCTTCATCGTGAGGGAGTGAGTTCCCCATGGCTGGAGGTAATCAAGGAAAGACTGAAGCCCCATTTGAGGATGGTTGTAGAGGAAATTAAACCAGTGGTTGGAAAGATGAACTACAAAGATGTTGGTGTCTTTCTAGCCCAGAGATTCTTTATGAATTAGAAAAGGATCCTTTTTTAAAAAAAAAATTCTAGGAAGTGGAAAACATATGCAGAAGAGGAAGGGTGGTTTAGTTACATTAAGCACATCAGGAGATTTTCAGTGCAGTCTGGCATTTTCCAATTGTTTACCTTACCTCTACCTGTTTAATGGAACCAAGTGTGTTAGTCACTCAGTCCTGTCCGACTCTTTGCAATCACATGGACTGTAGCCTGCCAGGCTCCTCTGTCCATGGGATTCTCCAGGCAAGAATACTGGAGTGGGTAGCCACGCCCTCCTCCAGGGGATCTTCCCAACCCAGGGATGGAACCTGGGTCTCCTGCACTGCAAGCAAATTCTTTACCATTTGTGCCACTAGGAACCCCTTAATGGAACTAAGGTATTTGTCAAAGGCAGCTGTCACCAGAGGGGTTCAAAGCTGCTTTCTTCCCAGCTTCTCCTCCACCTCCACCCTGACGCCCCTATCTTGTGACACCCTTAGCCCAGCAGCAGGTCTAGCTGCCAAGTCCAAGGCTGAGAGGGGGCCTGGGGAACCTATTAGTATTGCTCAGGATGTGATGGGATGGATTGATGTGAAAGCCAGCAGGCTGGCTATTCCAGGAAGGAAGGAGGCTGGCTTCTGGGACGGGGAGGTGGGGCAGGAGATGGATGGACAGGTTGAGAAAGGCACAGCAGGGGTTGGACGGGGCTGCGGGACAAGGACACAGAGACCTGAGTGATGGGTCTGCCGGGGACACAGAGGATGCTTGTATCCAAAAATAGGAATAAGTAATCATTTCCCTCTCCATTGGCTGATTCCCTGGGCTTCAGGCTTTGATCCTGGAAAATGGTAACATTTCCGGCTGGTGAAAGCGTTAGTCACTCAGTCGTGTCCGACTCTTTGCGACCCCATGAACTGTAGCCCATCAGGCTTCTCTGTCCATAGGATTTTCTCCAGGCAGGAATACTGGAGTTGGTAGCCATTCCCTTCTGGTGAATCCAGAGGATCTTCCTGACCCAGGGATCAAATCTGGGTCTCTTGCATTGCAGGCAGATTCTTTACAAGTTGAGCCACCAGGGAAGGCCATTCACACTTTCATTTTAAGCTCCTGTGGGCGGCAGCTGACGTAACACCGACTAGAAGGTGGTGGTGAGGACGCAGTGAGATGGTGAACTCTGCCTGGAGCACCTAAACCCAGTACTTGTCCATTCCCCTCCCCTGACAGGGGCAGGTGCCTCAGCTGTGCTGGCTTCATGCCCTGTTTTTCCAGGGAGCAGATTCTGATGGAGTGAGAGGGATGAGGCTCCGAGGTGTCCCGAGAGGGGCAGGGGCACAGAACAATTTCAAATGCTTGAACAGTGGGCTTATTTTACCCACTTTTCAGTTTTGTCCCATCCCACGCCTAGACCTGGCCCCAAGAAAAGACAGAAAGGGCCAGACCGTGGGGGTCAGAGGAGGAGACAGAGAGGGGATAGAGGGGCAGGTGGAGGCTTCTCGCTCCCAGGAGGATCATCTGCTGCCCTGCTTGGCCATCCAGGCTGCCCCCTTCTCTGACAGCAAGGATGGACATGGGAAAAACCTCACCCGGGGACTCTCCTCGCCTTCTCCAGGGTGTTTGTTTGATTGTGTTAGTTCTTTGTTGTTTTGTTGCTGTTGTTGTTGTTTTTTAATTTTCTTGGCTGCACCACACGGCATGTGGGGTCTTAGTTCTCCCGTCAAGGATTGAACCCCGAGCCTCCTGCAGAGTCTTAGCCACTGGACCCCCAGGGAAGTCCTTGTTTGTTTATTAATTGCTAGGGCCCAGCAGGCATCTCTGAGCTGAGACCTGCTTTTGTTGTTTCCTAAGCTTCTTCACATACTGTGGATTTATCCCCCACAATGGTCCAGGAAGCAGGTATCATCATTATTCCTGGGGAGAGACCAAACAGGTCAGCCCAGGGGGCTCAGCGCTAAAGAATCCACCTGCAGTGCAGGAGCCACAGGAGATAAGGGTTGGATCCCTGGGTTGGGAAGATCCCCTGGAGCAGGAAATGGCAAGCTACTCCAGTACTCTTGCCTGGAGAATCCCATGGACAGAGGAGCCTGGCGGGTTACAGTCCAGGGGGTCGCAAAGAGTCGGATATGACTGAGAATGAGTACACCACACATAGAGACCAAACACTGGAACAGGAGAGACGCAGGGCAGATCTCAGAACTCACAGGCCAAGCAAGGTCCAAACCCAGGTTTCTGATTCCAGGTTACAGAGGTGGTACACAAGTGGCAGAGGGTGTAGGGGCACAGAACTTGTAGCCACACACACAAAAAGGACATTAAAATACCTAGAAACGCTAAAGCAAGCATGAAAAACAAACAAAAAGATGATTTGAACTATGTATAGCAATACCAGGAAAATACACAGCATATTATGCTTGTGACCATGAAGAGTCAATCCAGAACATTCGTTGGAAAGACTGATGCTGAGGCTGAAGCTCCAATACTTTGGCCACCTGATGCAAAGAGCCGATTCATTGGAAAAGACCCTGACTCTGGGAAAGACTGAGGGCAGGAGAAGAGGGCGACAGAGGATGAGATGATTGGATGGCATCACCGACTCAACAGACATGAGTTTGTGCAAATTCCGGGAGATAGTGAAGGACAGGGAAACCCAGTGTGCTACAGTCTCTGGGATCACAAAGAGTCGGACATGACTTAGCAACTGAACTGAACTGAATGAAGAGTCTCTGGGTCCAGCTTGAGAGTCTCAAAAGGTAACTCTACGGCAGGGCTGGGTGATCTCACCAAAGGGGCCTCAGGGACCCTGGTAGGGAACCCCAACTTTCGTTGAAAGTCTCCTAACAGCAAGCTCCCCCAGCCCTGTGGGGGTGACCGGGACAGCCACCCCCGGGCTCCTTACCTTGCCTCCCCGAAGCTCACTAGCACTAGGTACTTGAAGATGTTCTGATTTTTTTTTTTTCCCATTAAAGAAAAATAATGCCATCCACAATACAACTGTACTTGGTCCAAAACCTGCTTATTAAAAATCTACTTTGGGGAAGAAGGAGCGTAAGCGGCGTGATTCCCCAGAGAATGATCTCTGTTATGCCTAATTTTGATGCTAGGAAAATAGAATTAGTTCCTAATTCTGTTCCTAATTCTACTTGCAGCGTCTCTCGGCCCTGCATTAATAAGGGAGATGGAAGAGTGTCTCCTCCCAAGCTCTGAGCTGCGTTTCCCTTTAGTCCCTCATTTCTTCATTCTTTGATTAGATTTTTAATCCTCTTTGCCCTTGAACTTCTGCTCTGCCCCACTTTGCTTCTGCCTCTGGTAGATGGGGCCAGTCACTCAGCAGCCTCCAGTGATGAGTTCTTCTCCTCAGAGCAGAGGCAGCAGTGTGTGGTTGATGAGTCCCGCCTGGGCTGTGGGCCGGCCTCGCCAGCACCTGAGCAGACAGACTCATCCTCTCCAGGATTACTGTCTGTGCTTAGCCATCTTGCACCCACTTGAGGGAGGAAGGGGCTACACTGTTCCAGAGAGATCTCTGCCCTGCCAAGGACACTGTGCCTGCCCTGCAGAGCCCACCCTGAGCCCTCCTGAGCCTGGTGCAGCCCAGAAGGGTGGGAGGGGCCAGAGAGGAGGAAGCCCCAGCTCAGATTTGTCATGTACCAGCTGTGTGACCTTAAGTCAAATCACTTAGCAGCACCCAGACTCTTTGCTCAGCTCGGAATGACTGAGAAAGAGGGAGGTAAAGTGGGGAAACATAAGTGAAAGTGCTTTGCAATCTGCAAGGAACTGTTTGAATGTCAGAGAATGTCAATTCCAATGGAAAAAGCCCTGGGCTAGGAGGCAACCATATCTAGCATAGTGCTCGGCACACGGCAGGTGCTTAACCAACATCTGAGCAACTCACGTCCCAAAACCCAGGAAGAGCTGAAGCAGAGGAAACAGGGCTCAGCTTTAAAGCAGGAGGGACTGTGGCTAGACACAAGAAAGAACTTCCTGTCAGGTTGCTGAGATGCTGTAACCCAGCACAGACAAGGGCTGCAGAGCACCCTTTGCCTGGCCTTATTTACAGCCTGTCCTGTCCTCCAGCGTCCCCACTGGATGCATGGGGTGAGCCAGTGCAGTCCTGCCTGAGTGGGCTGGTGGCAGAAATTTCCTGGGAAGAATCTCTGATTCTGTTAAACCTTTCAGTGCTGCAAAGATGCCACGCAAGGAAGGCTACCTGGTGGAACGTAATGTATCCCAACTGTGTTCCATCGAACACTAGCATCCTGTGTGGGCTTTTAGATCAGCATCCTTTTGGGGGCATATGATCAAACCTATTTGGAAGATGCTGAGGTAAATAGTTGTTTTGGCCACAGGACAACTCAGAGTGCCCATGGTAATGTGTGCTGAAATTCTCCATGAGGGAGAGATAGAATGAAGTGTTATCTAAACATTTCTCTCTCTTTTGGGGGCTACAAAATGCTTTGTCCACAAAACCTTATCATCTAAAGCAAAGCTATCCAATAGAACTTTTTGTGAGGATGGAAATGTTCTCTAACTGCACTGTTCATATGAGGTTTTTGAGCACTTGAAGTATGGCTAGAGAGACTAAGAAACTGGACTTTAAATTGTATTTAATTTTAAAATGGGACATTCCAACATTTCCAAAATCACCGGGTTGTTGAATAATTAAATAAAGCATAAAAAAAAAAAAAAAAACATGCATAGGGACTTCCCTGGTGGTCTAGTGGCTAAGAACTCAGCTTCCAATGCAGGGGATGCAAGTTTGATCCCTAGTTGGGGAACTAAGATCTTACAAGCTGCGGGGCAACTAAGCCAGTGCCGCAAGTACTGAGCCTGCCCACCACAACTAGAGAGAAGCCCATGAACCACATCTAGATAGCCTACATGCCACCAAGACCCGCCACAGCCAAATAAAATAAAAAATATATATTTGAAAAGTATGCATAGTTGGGAGTCAGTTACTTTGCTTCTTGGGTAGCACAGAGCAAGTACTCATTTTGTATTAAATAAATGAATGAATGTACAAGTGGAGGCAGTGAGGTGCAAAGGTCCCATAAGAAACAGGTCTGGCCCTTGGCAGGGAGGGGGCTTTTGTTTTCAGATGCTGTGGGCATTCCAGGTTGGAGGAAAGGCTTACCACACTGAGTGGGTCTGAGAAGCCATAGAGGCATGAACACGGATGGGATACCTTTGCCCGTGCAGCCCACCCAGACCCGCATGGTAAAACCTGCACAGGACACAGATGCGGGGGCTTGCACTCCGGGCCCCGGTGGAGCCAGTGGCCAGCGCCTGCCTGACTGCATGTGGGTGCACAGCTGGCACGGGGAGCACACAGGTGCGGATTTGCTGGAATGTGCTGGCTTAAATTAGCCAAATCTCATAAACACGAAATTTATGTCGCAAATTGAGAGTCAGAGAAAACACATTTCTAAAACCTGCATTTGTAAGAAAAAAAAAAAATCTTTACCAGGAATTGACCTTGAACCTTGTTCCATCAGCCAAACCTGCTCTCCAAGGAAAGAAGCTCTTCAAGCCATCAAATACAAATGCATCCAATTTTATATTTTCCCTCTCTCTCTCTCTCTCTCTCTCTCTGTCTTTTTGTGGCTCTTTAACAATGAGGCTGAAAATGTGGGAATTGCCATTTGCAGATGCAGAAAGTCTTGGCAGTTGGCCAGTCTCCCTGTAAAAGAGCTTGTCGCTGTTCGACCCACGCCCAGGGAGTTTCTGACAAAGGGGGCCCCTGGACTGCCCTCTCTTTCACATACACACACACACACACAAACAGCCAAGGACACCTGGGAAGGCCCGAATCCTCTGGTTATCATCTCTAAGATCAGAAAGAGCCCTCCCCTGCGGGGTGTGGTCTGCAGCCAGGGAGGGGCAAACCAGTCCGGTTGACACAGACAGGACCTGACTGTCTGGGTGCAGACAGCCTGGGGAAACTTACATTCTGCTTTGGCACAGATGAGGCAGGCGGTGGTGCAATTGAAGAAGTTCAGGACCCCAGCTACAGCCACGCTGATGTCAGTGTTGCTGGGGTGGAGGTTCAGGGTTGTGAATCTCTGGAACTGGAACTTGATAAACTCTTCTGGGGCCACTTTGAAATGAGGGACCTGGGAGGAGGAGCAAAAAAAACGGGCAGCGGGGAAGATTGGAGAACAAGTGAGAGAGAAAGAAAAGAGGGATGGGTGAGATAAAGCTGCAGAGGGTGGATTCTTCCATGAGTGACCTTTGCCTGGTTGGAGATGGGGCTTGTGGGGGTCAGGGCACCCAGACCATAGGAGGAAGATGAGACAGCATCTCTGGCAAAGTTCAGGACCCAGGATGGGAAAATGTGCAGCCAGAGACCTGGATAAATGGACTGTGGACCTTGGAACGGAGTTCTGAGGCCTCGAGAAGGCAAAACAATAGGTCTTTATTTTCAGCTGCCCACTGCTAGGCAGAGAGACAAAGGGCTCTTGAAGGCATAATCCTTATATTATTCGTAGTTAATGAATCAGAGCTGAGATGGCAAAAAGAGAAAAATATTGCCCTAGGGACTAACCAAGTGGCCCCCTCAACCCAGCCTAGCCAACAGATATATAAACCAGCTCCGGACAAAATTTCTAGATGAAAGCCTGGGATGTGTTCCTCTGAAGACACACGTAAGGATGGGAAGCGCTGCACGCTGGGAAACCGACTAGAGAGCCTCCGAATGGAGCCAGGTAAATAAATACCTGCTTTGGCTTCATTAGGACAGTGTCAGGTTCCCTCTGCGTCTATTACTGACATTTCCGGGAGGCACTGCCCCTGCCTTCTGCCTCTGTTCTCCCAGAAATAGATATTAACAGGCTGTGATGGCTGCTTTATTGGCGGCTTAGGCTATTGGGTAGGTAACAGGAAAGTTAAAATGTAATAAGCTGCCATCCTCCTTGATTGCATTCTGTCACCCTGGTACCCAGAGCCAGAAGAGCTAAAGGCTGTCCGTGTCTCTACCAGAGACGGGTCTGAAACCTCATCCCTCATGCTCACTTAGGGTGCCCAATGTAAGGGTTAGGTTACTATGAGCGCGCATTTGAACTAACTAACTCACTTACAAGTGAGCAAGACTGAGGGTAGACGGCAAGAACTCCCCGATGGTGAATTGGTTGGTTCCTAGACTGGGTTATTCAGGCACGATTGCAGAAACTGTCTCTGTCTGGGCTGGCCCAGAGTCTGGGATGATGTTGACATGGTCTCTGGAAAATTCTGCTAACTTATCCTTTTAAGCTTCTGGAAGAAGTCAGCCAGAGACCAGAGTTCCCCTGAGACTGGGATGGGGGGAGGGTCAAGATTTAGCAGAAAGTAGGGAGAAAATTCCTGAATTCAACTAGGATTAGCCCTTTAACCATAAAGAGAAGGCAACCAATATTTTCCAGCAGAGACTGAAAAGCATAGCCCTGGGGAGAGAGCCTGATGAGTAATGACAGAAGGTGCTGAGAAGTGACACTGACCTGGGGGGTGTCATAAGGGGTCTTTCTTCCCACCGATACTTTGCAACCCTTACAATCTGTCTTGAATCACAAATGAACCGTGAATGGAAAAAAGTTCACAGAGGGGTAACCTGGAGGCCAGGGCTGGGCAGGGTAGCCAGGCTGGCTAGCTCACACATTTGAGGATCTCTGCCCAAGGCCCTCCCTGTGTGGCCATCCAGCCTACTGGGTTCCATCAGCAGCTAACTTACCCCCCATAGAAGCACCTTTAGAGATTCCCATGGATCTACGGATCCCAGAGATGGAGCAGGAAAAGACTCAGGAAAGTGAAGGCTCAGGAGAAAGAGTTTTCGAGTTTGGGTTTGCATCCAGGTTCTGCTGTGTGATTTGGGGCAAACTGCTTAGCCTCTCTAGGCTTCATTCACATGGAGAAACAACAGGTATTTCTTGAGCTTTGGGAGGATAAAATGAGACCCTGTGTGTGAAGCATGTACTAGATGAGTGCCTAACATGTGGGATAAAGGCAATGCCTTTTCTCTTTCCCTTTCCCCTTTCTTCCCAAATCTAGGAACTCCTGGACAAGCTCTTGGGGCTGTATGTACAGGGGGCGAGGGCTGAGGGGTGTCCCTAGGAAGGGGCTGGTGGGGAAGTCTCCCACAGTCCAGCATCTTAAATGCTGCTGTGGAAGCAGCCAGACACTCTGATGGGTCCAGGTGGGGATGGCCAGGCCAGACCTGCTGATTGTCTCTCTAGGACAAAAATCAATCGGTAATTGATCTGCAATTACAAATGCGTCCTAGGACATCAGCATGGAGGTGTGAATCAGGGGAAGAGGTGAGCAGCATGGAGGGGAAGGGCAGTGAGGCAGAAAGCTGCCAGCTGCAGGACCTGCAGAGACGTTAGCAGCATTTAAAGGGATGAACTCCTTGGTGAAGACTCCATTTCTTTTTCCTGAAGCTGAGGGGAATCAGTGTGAGGCAGTTCAGCCTCATAAAATATTAAAAGAAATGCATAATCTGAATGGAAAGGAAAGGCTGCTCTGAAAGGAACATGACCAGACAGATGAGGGGTAACTGTCTGGTGGTTTCCTGGGCAGCACAGCCTGTCTGGCTGGTCAATGGCATGGGGTCCCTGGCAGCAGGATGGGAAGATGGGTGCAACTCGGGGTCTCTGCCTCCGGCCTGAAATGCCAAGCGGGGTTAAAGGATGTGATTGCCGAGATAAAATAACCACTGAACCCCAAGAGGAGGCCATTCTGGAGTGGAGACTTGTCGGGGGATGACTGCAGGGGACAGAGATGAAAGTGCTGGGGAGGAGGGAGAGGGGAGAAAAAAAAGAGAGAGAGAGAAGACAAGAGACAATGGGTAGCTTGGCAACCTCACTTGGTGAAGATCACAGCGAGCGGGAAGTAACAGCCTGCCATAGATGTGAGCTGTTACTCGGAGCCAGCGAGAAAGATTTAAGTTAAACATCAGGTCCAGCTCACGGGGGCTGAGGGCTGTGAGATGCTGGAAGGGACTGCGGTGCGACTGCAGCTCTTTTTTTGGCCTGGGCTGGCGCAGGAGTCATCTTTCAGGATGGCTGGGAGTAGGGATGGGGAGTAGTCAGCACAAAACTTATCTCTGGCATGAAGCTCAGGGGCTCCACCTACAGGAAGAGGTAAGAAAGACCCATTGCAGGATTGGGGCTGGGGCCACAGGGCATTCTACTGTGCTGGTAACAATTCTTAGAGTGGGCTCATAACACAGAGAAAACTCAATATTCTTCTCAAAGCCTCGGGGACTCATCAAGCCATCTGATCATAAGAGAAGTGCAGGTGTCAAGGAAGTGGCTTCCAGAGAGCCTCCTGGGGTGGCAGAGGCCAATCTGCTGCTCCACTGCCCCTGTGAGGGCAACTCACAAAGCAGGAGCCCCGTCCTGCTGTAAGAACTGGACCCTCCCAAGGCTAAAGCTTCTGGAAGTCTGAGCCTCCAGGCTCCTACGACGGGGGCAAGACTGACCCTTCCATTCCCCAGTCCCTCTGCTCTGTCCCCTCCCCAGCTCCTGACCATCAAGCTCCATCTGTCCCCAAAAGACCTGTCTAGAAGTCCACTGGGAGGCTATGGTATCACTTTGCCACCATCTCCCAGGAATATATCTGAAGGGGAAGGACTGATTGATTCCAAGATGGACTAGGAAAGCTTCCAGCAGTAGAATCGCTGAGGGTTCCAGTTTGTTTTCTCCTTTGGGAAAAGGAGGGAGAGAGTTGTTGGAACAGGGAGCAAGCCCTCTCTAGAAACTCATGCTCAAGCATCTTCTTTTTCTCTCTTTTACATTATTTTACCCATTAAGATTTTAATATAGGTGTAAATAATTCTCGTTTAAAAAGTTTCCATTTTCTTTTTTAGAATAAAGATTTAGTGCGCAAATACAGTCCAAAGCTTTGCCCTGTCATTTCCCTAAGAATCGAGCATTTTTATCTCCTGGGGAATGAGAACTAGAGGGAATGGACACAGCACTTTGGAGAAATAAACACTGGAACTGGTGAATGAAGAAGAAAGCAAAATAAAATCTCTTTTTCTAGAGAACTTATGAAATAGAAGTAAGTTTTCAAACTTCATTTCAGCACTAAAATGTAGCAAGTGGAACTGTTAGTCACTCCATCGTGTCTGACTCTTTGTGACTCATGGACTATATAGCCTGCCAGGCTCCTCTGTCCATGGGATTCTACAGGCAAGAATACTGGAGTGGGTTGCCAAGCCCTTCTCCAGGGGATCTACCCGAGCCAGGGATCAAACCTGGGTCTCCTGCATCGTAGGCAACTTCTTTACCATCTGAACCACCAGGGAAGCCACCATATGTAGCAAGGCCTGGCCCCAAAGGCATTCCTCCCCAGAATCCCAATATCTAAACAGATATTCTGGAGCGTTCCTGTGGGGCTCAGACTTTAGCCCTCTCAGCCTCCCCTGGACCACCCTCCCCAGCCTCTCCCTCTCCTCTCATCCACCAAGGGACCGCCTCTGCTCTGCCCGCTACAGGGCCCCAAGACCAGGAGGAGCTCAGCTTGAATGCCTTGTTATGAAACTTTTCTTCTGAGTCCCCTCCATCCAAACAAACTAAAAAAAGTAAGTGCCTACCAAGGCCCACTTCTTTTCCTTGTATGGTTGTTATTAGTGACACCTCCTGCCCTTAAGAGTCCAGGATCTCTCTGGGCTCGAGGCACAGGCTGCCAGCCCACAGAGAGCGCCCCCATCCCGGCCCAGCACTCACCTCCTTCTCCCCACAGATGTTGCTGATGATGGAGCTGGAAGCTGGGCTGGAGGATGGTCCCAGGACAGCGACCACGCCCTTGGGGAGAATCTGACACACTGCAGCCGGCAGCAGGACAGAGCATGGGGAGCAGGAGAGGAAACAGGGCGCTCATCAGGCGGGCCGTGGGCTTCAGCCTCGAGTCCTCCGATCTTCCCCTGATGGCCCCTCACCTCCCACCCACCCCCATCCTGGTCCCCTCTCCCATCCTTCCAAACCCAGTGCCTCTCCTCCCCTGGACCACTGGGCTCCAGGACACTTTTATTAGAGTTTATGGATGGTATTAAATGAGGAAATGACCTAGGTTATTTCAACATATGGCCTCCGCCAACAGGATGTATAAATTGTCTGGGCTGTCACCGAAGGACGGAAGTGCATGGTGGAGACCTGCACACCGCTCCCCCGCCCTCCCCTGGCCTGGCCTGCAGGACGGGTGCTGGGAGCCCAGACACGGTTGCTGCAGGGGCCAAGGGCTCAGTTCACAGAACAGCCAGCCGGTACACAATCTATTACTCCCCACCTCCCTGAAAGAGTCTAGAGAGGAGGAAAGGCAGACGAGCAGAGAGATGAAAGACAGTGAGGATGCTGCAAGCAGAGAGGAGAAAGCAGCTTGGTGAAGGTTAAGGGGAGCAGGAGAGAGAGCAGAAGAAAAAGAGGGTGGCAGAGAGGAGCCCCATCTTTCAATGCCACACACCTTTCGCCCAGCCTGGAGCCTGACCCAACCCGCCCCCCACCTTCCCTGAACCCAACAGGTGCTTTCCTGACCAACCAGCACGCTCTATGACCTTGTAGCTCTCCCGGGGGAGATGCCCTTCACTCCTCTACCCTGGATGCTCACTCACTTACATGTCAAGGAGCATCTCAAATGCCACCTCCTCCTTACCCCTTCCTACTTCTTTTAAGTAGAATTCATCCTCCCCGGGGCTCCGAGGCCCGTGGATTGTCCCCTGGTTCTAAGGCACTTGTAAATGGGTTAATTTCAGTTTGCTGTTTAGATACGTTACTCTTCTCACTAGATTTCAAACCCCTTTAAGGCAGAGCTGAACCGTATTTATCTCTCAATCCCCATTTGACGTTTCCCTGTCTCCAGCATGATGCTTTTTCTAGGGGCCCAGTTCAAGTTTGTTGAATGAATGACTGGGTGGATGAGGCATATGGTCAGAAGAGGAGAGAATGTAAGATTTTAAAATGCTATAGATTGAGAAAGGAAGTAAGGGAAAAAGGAGGAAACAGATGGAGAGAGAACGCAGGACAATTCTCAAGACACACACGGTGATATGAGAACCAAAGAGCCGGCCCTCAGATTATGCCCCATGGTTCCCAGCTGTACTGTAAGACGTCCTGCCCTACAAAACTCAAAGCCTGACCCTGGACACATTTTTCTCCTACTCAACATCAAGAGTCAGGGCAGGGACATCCCTGGTGGTCCAGTGAAGAAGAATCCACCTGCCAGTGCAGGGGACACAGGTTCGATCCCTGGTCCAGGAAGATCCCAGATTCCCTGGGGCAATTAGGCCCATGAGCCACACCAACTGAGACCATGCTACAAGAGAAGCCACCAGAATGAGAAGCTCGCACACCACAACTGGAAATTAGCCCTCGCTTGTCATGACTAGAGAAAGCCTATGCATAGCGAGGAAAGCTCAGTGCAGCCAAAAATAAATAAACAAAAATTTAAAAAGCGTCGCAGCACACTGAGGTTAAGGAATCGGCCCAAGGATCCTCATGGAGTCAACTGCAAAGCCACACCTGCAACCTGGATGCTCTCTATCCTAAAGCAGAATCCTAACCACTGGCCCACACAGCCAAGTCCTGGCTCTCATGGGGCACGGGCGGTGGGTAGAGCACCAGGGTTCAAATCCTGGTGCCGTGGTTTATCACACAAACAAGAGATCCGTGGGGGTCTTCTCTCAGCCCGAGGCACAGGCAGGGGTCCAATCAACACAACATCACAGATCTCAGCTGACGGATAGGCTGTGGGCGGTGGGTGCCTGAGGAGGGCTCATCAGTACCGTCAGAACCATCCCGAGATGGAGTAGCTGTGGGCACACTTTACCATTGGTTTTTAAGTATTTATTTTATTTTATTTTATTCAAGTGCACCGGGTCTTAGCTGCAGCACGTGGGATCTTCGATCTTCATTGCAGCATGCAGGATCTTTAGTTGTGGCATATGGCATTCCTGGTTCCCTGACGAGGGATGGAACCCAGGCCCCCTGCATTAGGAGCGTGGAGTCTCAGCCACCGGACCACCAGGGAAGTCCAGGGCAAGATTTACCTTTGGAGAAAGCTCATCAAAGTTCAAGCTACTTCCACGGAAGTTAGAGCATGTGATCTCAGCCAATTCAACTCTTACTGCCAGCGAGGGGCTCTGAGTTCACTGGCCATCAAATTCCATCAAATTACAGCAGCCCCAGGGCTGAAGCTCAGTTCCTGACTTTAACAATAAGGAAACAGCATCTGAGCGATGTTAAGCGACACCCATAAAGTCACACACCTGATAAAAGTCACAGTCAGTGTTGGAATTCAAGTCTGCTGTGACTGTCCCGCTTGCTCGCAGCCACCTTCCGTGTCTGCCCTCCTCCTTGCAGCCACTTCATCCATCTCTGTTCAACTCCTTGCAGTCTGGGTCCCCACCCCTCGTCATTCTGCTCTACCTGCTTCCCCACGGTCACCAAGGACCTCTTAGCAGTCCTTATCTTTCTTTTGCAGCATTTGACACTAATGATTACATTTGTTCGTTTGAATTTCATGATACCTTCTGGTCCTGATTCTCATCTGCTTTTCTGAAAGGTCTTTCTCACTTCCTTGGCCAACGCCTCTTCCCTCTGCTACCCACTACATTTAGAGTTTGTCCATGCCTCACTCTCCCTGGGCAATCTCATCCTTACCTGTGGCCTCCACTCATCTCTGCCCAGGCAATCCTACACTCTGACAGATGTCCTGGGTTTAAAACAAGTTCCAACCACCTGCTGGGTGTTGCCACAGGGACTTCCCTCTGGTGTCCTGCAGTAAGCATGGACAGAGTGAGGCAGAGAGAGAGAAAGCACAGTCCTTAAGAGCACGGGCTCTGATGCAAGCCTATCTGAGTATGAGTCTTGGCTGGATCACTTGCTGACTAGCTGTGAGACCTTGAGCAAGACCTTGACCAAACTCCCTGAGCCTTCTTCCTCATCTATAGAACTGAGATGCTAAGAGCACCTCTCCTGTAGGGATGTTATGAGCATTAAGGTGAATTAATACATACGAAGTATTTAGAGTGGTATTCTTGCTGGGAAAATCCCATGGACAGAGGAGTCTGGTGGACTACAGTCCGTGAGGTCGCACAGAGCTGGACATGACTGAGCACACACACACACTTAGAGTGGAACTGATATGCCACAGGACTCTTACGATTACTCCCAGTTCATCATATCTGTTATATACTTTTCATATATAATCTGACTTGATCACCACGCTTCCAGGAAGATTCATTAGTATCCCCACTTTACAGATGGGGAAACTGAGGCTTAGAAAACTTAAGTAGCTTGATCAGGCTCACACAGGTCATATATGATAGCGTCAGGCTTGACTTTAAAGCTCCATCTGGGTTTCCCTGGTGACTCAGGTGGTAAATAATTTTCTTGCAAGGCAGGAGGCCCAGGTTCCATCCCTGGGTTGGGAAGATTCCCCTGGAGAAGAAAATGGCAACCCACTCCAGCATTCTTACTTGGAGGATTCCATGGACAGAGGAGCCTGGCAGGCTATATAGTCTGTGGGGTCGCAAAGAGTCGGACATGACTGAGTGAGTAACACTTTCACTTTAGGCATCAAAGCCCAAACTCCTAACCACTTCATTTTACCATCCCCACGCCTCCCCCACCTTAGCTCCTGAAGTTCAAACTGTGGTCTCTTTGACTTTTCCTTGCCTTCTCCCACTGAACCTACTCACGAGCCCCACCAGCCAGCAGCCAGGTCCTGACCATTTGACCGGCTCCTCCCCCTCCGCCCTCTCCTTTTCACTGCCGCCGTCAGTTCCACCAGCCCCTTTACTACCTGCCTCCTCCAGGCTTTCTCCGGGTCTTCATATCCAATCCGTTCTCCACGCTGAGGCCAATTATGACCCTGAACGTGTGTCTGCGTGCCTCTGCAGACCAGAAAGCTTGCCTTATTCATCTCTGCGCCCTCCACACCGAGCAGGGCGGGCCTCAAGAGTTATGTGCTCAATAAACAGCCACTGAACCACACTGAAGCCCACTCAACTCTTACCACAGAAAACGGGAAATAAACGAAATGTCCCATCATAAGGAAATAGTTATCTAAAGTGTGGGTCATATACCCAAGTGGAATATTACTTAGGCATTTGCAATGCTTATGAACAGTTTATAATAGTATTAAAAATATTTATGTAATAATATTAAGAGAAAGAACCAGGATATAAAATTATATGTGTATCTATTTGAAGGTTACAAGTAAGCAAATACAGAAAATAGGCAGGCACCGAGGAGTGATTGGAAGAAGAGGTTATTAAAGCCCATATTTATTAAGTGCTAATTATGGCCAATTCTAAGCACTTTATATGAATTGACTTACTTAATTCTGGAAACAACTTGATGAGAGTTGTTTCACCTTCATTTTACAGATAAGAAAACAGAAAAGTTAAAGGGCAGAGTCAGGATTCAAACCCCCAACCCCTGACTCCAGGGTCGGTTCCTTAACCACTGTACCACACCACCTCCCTCGGCCATGAGTGATTAACCAAGATTGCAATAGAGATTGCTTGACCAGGGGAACACTAAATGATGCTCTTTTTTCCTTCTCTCTACTTTCTAATATAAATGGGCATGTATTCCTTTCATAACACATCGTTATAAAAAATAAAATTTCATTATCAAAAAATGTCTTCCGATGAACAAGTAAAATCCAGACGGGTCTGATCTCCTCAGGATATGACCCTTCTAGCCCCTTCTCCCATCACATCTCCTCTCATTTCACACAAGCTCACCTGGTTCACACTCTGCATTTCTTACCTGAGCCTGTTCCAAGCTGTTCTCTCTAACTAGACCAGCAGTCTTAACCCTGCTGCCTGAGATCTATGGGCAGAAGTCAGTGGTCTGTGAACGTTTGGCGGAAGAAAAATGGCATTATTTTCTCTAACCCCTAACTGAAATTTAGCATCCCCTTCAATTTGGAATAGAGGCCATAAACCACAGTATACTAACAGTAACTGTAACTCTGTCATTGACAGACATCACAAGTGTTTTCAGATCATATGATAGTATTGCAGAGATCTTGAAATACCATTCATATTCATAATTACTTCGAAATTACACTAGTAGTTAGACCTGATCCTGGGTCTGGCTATTGAGTACATTAATAAAGAAATATGTATATTTATATATCACTATCCAAATATTTTAACTGCATGTCTGTCACAGGAAAGAGAGTGGAGCTCAAAAGCATGGGTCACATTCCAGGCCATGTCAGAAACCCTGGGACAGCTGCCAAGTGTGGGATCCTGGCTTTGCATAGGAGAGAATCCAAGAGCGAGCCACAGTGAAGTGAAAGTTTTACTCACAGAGGAAACAGGCAGAGTGCGGGCCATCTCAGAAGGCAAGAGAGGCTCCAGGGTAAGGGGTGGTCAGTTTTTATTGGGGTGGGTAATTTCATAGGCTAATGAGTGGGAGGAGTATTCCAGCTATTTGGGGGATGCATAGGTGGTCAGTCTGCAGCCCTATGGACTGTAGCCACCAGGCTCCTTTGTCCATGGGATTTTCCTGACAAACATACTGGAGTGGGTTGCCATTTCCTTTTCCAGCATTTCTTCCTGACCCAGGGATGGAACTTACACCTCCTACATCTCCTGCATAGCCATTGAGGAAGACCGATTTGGGGGAAGGGATGAGATTAGGGAAGGGGTGGGGATTTTTGGAAATTGGACCACTGCCCACTTTTTGACCTTTTGTAGTTGTCCTTGGAACCATCATGGTGCCTGGGGTGTGTAAATTAGCTTCCGAATGTTACAAAAAGCATATACTGAGGCTCGAGGTCAAGTGGAAAGCGGCTCCTCTGCCATCTTAGATCTAGTTCACTCTAATCAGTTTATGTAGTGTCCTTGGGCTATGTCATTCTTTTAAAGGTGCCCTGCCCCTTTCCTGTCTCCCTCCTCATCCTATCTATGCAATTCCATTCGTTTAAAAACACTTTTCTGAGAAGGGATACTTTAACACCCAAAACTACCATGGTCTATGTCTTCTCTTGCCCTTCTGTCTGGAAAACTCCTACTGATCCTCCAGTGCCCAGCTCAGTTCTTGCCCATTGGTGGGAAAGCACCACTCCCTCTCGAAATTCACATCCCACTGTGGTTCTGAGTCAGCTCTATGCTGGAAGGATCAATTTCCCTGTTCTCTGAATTCCTGGCCTGCTTCTGCCCCAAGCTAGGTTTTTTCACCAGGTCTCAGTACAGAAAAAAGTGAAAGTGAAGTCACTCAGTCCTGTCTGACTCTTTGCGACCCCATGGACTGTAGCCCACCAGGTTCCTCCATCCATGGAATTTTCCAGGCAAGAGTACTGGAGTGGGTTGCCATTTCCTTCTCCAGGGGATCTTCCTGACCCAAGGATCAAACCCGGGTCTCCCGCATTGCAGGCAAACGCTTTTACTGTCTGAGCCACCAGGTAAACCCCAATACGAAGAAGCTTCTCCTAAAAAAAATTCTTAGAGAAAGTCACAATCCTTTATTCTCAATTTCAAAATCCCAAAAGCTCTTATAGTGGATGGTATCATCAAACTCATTTAGTGGCAAAATCTGATCTAAATAGATAGATGTGAAGATATTTATAATATGTGACTATCTGAATGTAAGTATGCATTTGATTTTGAGAGTGAGGTTCAGCCCCAAGCCCCATCTGAAATGCTATTTAATGTATAGTATAAGCAGGACATGACCTTTCTAGTATCTGAAAAGTTCTGAAATCTAAACACATCTGGTCTCAAGGGTTTGGGGACCTGTGCCTTTGTGAGTGTCCATCTCCCATTTCCCACTGCATCTGAAACTCCTTGAAGGTAGGGGTCACAGCTATTCAGTCCTGGCAAAAAGGAATTACTCAATAGATGCTTGCTCAACTGAATTGAAATGATCCAAAATGCAAAGAGTCGGACACAACTGAGCGACTGAACTGAACTGAACTGAAAATGAGTGCAATGAAAGTGAGTTATCATCTTCCCAGCAGCTGGGGCCTGGGGAATTCCTGGGACCTGGGAATTGTTCTTTCATTCCCTATGAAGGATGCCTGCTTGGTAGAAATGAAAATTAGTTATAAAGGACCTCAGCTCTAAAATTTCCTGAACCCCAATGCTGCAGGCCCCGGTCATCCCGTGAGGATCTCTGAGCAGTCTGTGGGATGGAGGGGAGGGAGGGGCACTCTCCTGCCTCCCAGGGAGCATTGGCGATGTGAGTGATGTTGCCATGGCAACCAAGTTTCCCAGCCAGCAGAGGAGTTGGAAGGCAACTGACAGAGCAGCTGCAGGAATAAAACACCACGATGGGGTGCTGTAAGAAGCGGAAACTTCTTCCCCTGCAGACACCAGCTCAGGCTTGGATGTGAAGCCTCCTTAGACACCTGGGCTGGACCGGAGGAGCTTATGGGAACTTAATCATCTCTGAGTCTTCACAGGGAGGGAAAGGGTCTGGCTGTGATGCACATGGTCCAGAGTAGTTAGTCACAGGCTCACTAACTTCAAGCCCTCCAGGGAAGGGGTAGCCTCCCAGATGGGGACGAGAAAACTGGGGCCTCGTCACTTACAGTACGGTGGTCTCTGAGCTCCTGTGATAAATTATCAGGGCGACGGGGAGCTGAGAGCAATGTGGAGCAGCGGCCGGGAGAGCTCACATAAAAACACTTCAGGGCGCTGAAGCCCGAGTGGAGCGGTAGGGCAAGGTGTCTCTGGGTGCCCGGTCATGCTGCGCACTGAGCCCAGAGCACAGCCCTGACCGTCCGAGCGAGGCAAACAACCGCCTCTATCAGCACCAAGGACCATCTGTCCCCTCCTTGTGCCAGAGCCTCCAGAGCACAGTCCACTCTCAGCCCTGTGAATGGACCAGGACCTAAAAGGATGGCCTTGCTCACTTCCAAGCTGAGAGGGGAAATGGGAGGGTGGAGTGCCGGGTCTCTGCACCTTCATGCCCCAAGATGGATACCTCCCTGGTCAGAGTGACCCAGAGTATCTGAGATCTCAAAACTGCCACTGGCTGCCACAGGGATGAAATGAACAACATGGGGAATATAGTCCATAATAACGCAACATCTTTGTACAGTGACAGATGGTAACTAGACTTATCATGGCGATCATTTTGTAATACATACATAGAAATATCAAATCACTGCGATACACAGCAGCAAACAACAGTGTTGCAGGTCAATTATCTTTCAAACACAAACAAACCAGCTCATAGGAAGGAAATTAGATCTGTGCTCACCAGAGGTGGGGAGTGCTCGGAGGGGGAATTAGATGAAGACGGTCAAAAGGTACAAACTTCCAGTTATAAAAAAACTAGGCAGGTAAAGTACATGATTAGTATAATTGACACTGCTGTATGTTCTATATGAAAGTCAAGAAAGTCAATCCTAAGAGTTCTCATCACAAGGACGATTTTTTCTATTTCTTCAATTTTGTATCTATGTGAGATGATGGATATTCACTAACGTTACTGTGATAACAGTTTCATGATGTAAAAAAGTCAAATCATTATGCTGTATACCTTGAACGTATGCGGTATGTCTTAAAACTGGAAGGAAAAGAAACACCTGTCTTTGGCTCCTGTCACCAATGATGTATTGCTCAAAGCCTCAGCACTAGATCACCGGAGAAGCAGCAATACCATTTATAGGGACTTTACACATGCAGGCACCAGGAACCCCAAAGCTTTACAATCATCCCATGAAGGAGGGGTTACAATACTAGTTCTATTACTGATAATACTACTAATGGGTGAAATTTATCAAGAGTTCACCTGACTCCTGGCACTGCTCTAAGTTTTCTAAGTGCATCATCTCAGTCCTTGCAGCAACCTCATGAAGTGAGAACTCATAGTATTCCCATTTTACAAATGGGGAGTCCGAGGCTCAGGTGATAATTCCATGATGTTGGTAAACCCAAGATTAGGATCTTGATCACTGTTCTACACTGCTTTCCAGTCCTGGCCATCGCCACAGCCCCCATAAACACTCTCTGTCTTAGCCATGCCCAGCTGTCATTGTGCCCCAAAATACCCCATTTTTTTCCCTGCCTCAAGCATACTATTAAGCCTTCTGTGTGGATGCCCTCTGTCCTATGCCTCACCTGTCAATCATTCCAAGGCCTGGCCCAGAGGCCTTACCTGACCACCCAGCTACACCATGACCTATTCTGATCTCCCTCTGCTCCTCTCTGAGCCACTCCCTGGCAAGCCCATGCAGAGCTACTGAGATTTATGTCACTTTTCAGATGTGTGGTCTCAGCTGTCCTCTGGGAAAAACTGTGAGCCTCAGTTTTCCCCTTCTGTAAAAGGAGGCAGTTGGGCCAGGTGATTCCTTCAGTTCAGTCGCTCAGTCGTGTCTGACTCTTTGCGACTCCATGGACTGCAACACACCAGGCTTCCCTGTCCATCACCAACTCCTGGAGCTTGCTCAAACTCATGTCCATCGAGTCGGTGATGCCATCCAACCATCTCATCCTCCGTTGTCCCCTTCTCCTCCTCCGTTGTCCCCTTCTCCTCCTGATTTCTTAGCACTGTAATTCAATGTGTCTCTGAGTCCCTGTTATGCATATGTGATGTGGGCAGCTGAGGAAAGGGGAGCAGGGAACACTTGTCGAATGACATATCACTATTTGGATGCCTTCTCTTCTGGCTTCTCACCTTCTCCCTTATGCTGACTTGGAGTCTTTCTAGTGAGCTGATGGAGGAATGTTAGCCCTGTCACCAAAATCTTGGCTCTCTGTGCACCAATGCCAAACAGAAACACCGGGGCAGGGTTATAGAGGAGAAGGAAAGAGTGCCTTTATTTCTTTGCCAGGCAAAGAGGGAGCACCATAGGCTAATGCCTCAAGAACTATGGCCCCCTCTCTGGGTAATAGGGAGAGGTTATCCAGTCAGGCAGGAGTATGCGATAAGGATCTAGGCAGTAACGGTCTTGCATTCTTCTTTCTTCTTCAAAGTTTCAAAAGAGTAGGGTTGCTGACAAGATTAGGGTCTGTGCAGGGTCTTAGGTGGTCCAGTCTACTTATTGGAAAAGATCCTGATGCTGGGAAAGATTGAGAGCAAAAGGCGAAGGGCGTGGCAGAGGATGAGTTGGATGGAGAGCATCACTCAAAGGACATGGATCTTTGCAAACTCTGGGAGATAGAGAAGCCTGGAGTGCTGCAGTAGAGAGAGTTCAGTTCAGTTCAGTTCAGCCCAGTCGTTAGGTCGTGCCTGACTCTTTGCAACCCCAGGGACTGCCGCACACCAGGCTTCCCTGTCCTTCACCATCTCCCAGTTTGCTCAAACTCATGTCCATTGAATCAGTGATGCCATCCAACCATCTCATCTTCTATCGTTCCCTCTCCTGCTGCCTTCAATCTTTCCCAGCCTCAGGGTCTTTTCCAATGGGGTCGCAAAGAGTCAGACATGACGTAGCGACTGAAAAACAACAGGTGGTTTCCTGCTTGCTCCTCTCCTGATGAGCAACTGTTGTGCCCTTTGGAACTCAGAGGTCATGGAGGCTGGAGTCTTGCCTGCGGGAAACGAGGGGCAGAAAGGCCTCCGTGCCCAGGAGCCCCACAGGGCCCTGCTCGGCATCAGCCCTCACTTACTAGAAACAGCTCTGGATCGCTGGAGGTCATGCCCCGTGGAGCCTTTGAGAAGCTCAGAAGCCTGTGCAGGAGGGGCAGCCAGGCAGCCAGAACCTCACGCTCTCTGCCCATCACTGGGGCCTCGCGGGGCCTGGGAACCAGGCACCTGTGGGTTTCCAGGGGAAACAGTGTGGACAGCTGATAGCATGCTTGGCCTCACAGGGACAAACCCAGGCAGAGGCGAGGGGCTGACAGGAAGGCTCCTGCTTTCAGCTCTGCAGTAAATTAAACCTCGAACTGGCTCTGACAGCAGCAGGCACGGTGCCTCCGGGTGTCTGGGTGATAAGGGGGTGGCGCTTAGTTAAGCTCTAATATGTTCGCCACAGGAGACACAGGGATCTATAGGAACAGAGGAGGGCGAGGCCTGTGGGAGCTGCCTGCACAAGAAAGGCCGAGATGGAGATAAGATACAGCAGGAAGGAGGGAAGGGACAGGCGGGCCGGGAGGTGACCTGATAGGTCTTGTCCAGACCTCTTATTTCAGATCTGTGGACCGCACAGAGGGAGCCGGGAAATCAAACATCAAGAAGCCCGAGGCGATGATGGTGACCAGGCAGAGAGGTGAAGGGGATCAGATGTGGGTCTGAGGGAGCTTTATAGGTGACCTTCACTTTAGATAAACTCACTGCCTGAAAATCTATGTGAACCAGATAGAAGCGAGGTGGTTTCCTACTTGTAACTTTCCAGTGTCCGAGTGAGTGAAAGTGTTAGTCACTCGGTTGTGTCCAACTCTGCGATCCCATGGACTGTAACCCACCAGGCTCTTCTGTCCATGGCATTCTCCAGGCAAGAATACTGGAGTTAGCATCCATTCCCTTCTCCCGGGGACCAAAGTTGTTATTGATTAACACCCCATGTGATACTTTTCACCTCCCAGTCTCCCTTTCAACCATCAAATGAGAAGGCTGAACTCCAGACCCCAGCATCTTTAGTTTTACACTTCAGCATCTTTGCTTCTGAAGTTGCCATTGCTTCTCTTGAATGGCACACCTGCCCCAGGTGTGACTCATTATTTGTGCAGTTTCTGAAACTTGCCTATTGCCAAAAGCAGGCACAAGGGTACCCGGTAGGATTGCTACCATCCTCACTTAACCCAGAGCCTCTGCTTTCTACAACCAAGAATGTCATCACCAGGATCTCTTTCATCTCCTTGAAGTGGAGTCCCCAGGCGCAGGGTGACAGATGTGAGGTTGGGGGCGTTGGTCAGGGCCCCAGAGCCACTCAAATGGATTTAAATTAACAATGCAAATCAGCCACTAGCCCAGGGAAGACACCACCACCACGAGACTGAGCAGTAGCTGGCTCTGGGCAGCATATCATGACTTCCAAAGGCTCAGAACTGTCGGATGCATCAACCCAGAAAAAGGGAAAGAGAGTGGAATATTCAGTTATGATCGAGGCCCCAGGAGGCACCTGACATTAAGACAGGCCATGTGAGAGGAGGCTGGGAGGTAGACTGGGCTGCCTGGGAGGGATGGCTGAACTCTGAGACAGAGAAGAGAGAGGTGATGGTAAGAAATAGAGGAAGCCAGATCCAAGGGGGCAGGGGGTATAAGGGATGTGTGGAGAGAATAGTGAAAGTGTTAGTTGCTCAGTTGTGTTCAATTTGGTGACTCTCCTGGACTGTAGCTTGCCAGGCTCCTCTGTCCATGGGATTCTCCAGGCAAGAATACTGGAGTGGGTAGCCATTTCCTTCTCCAGGGGATCTTCCCAACCAAGGGATCGAACCCCAGTCTCACGCACTGTGGGCAGATTCTTTACCGTCTGAGCCACCAGAGAAGCCCATGGAGAAAATAACCCAACAACAAAATCCATAGCTGCCACTTCCTAACTCCTTGGTATGTATAGGTGCTAATGAACTCACCTGCACTGTCTCCTGTTGTGCTCCTAACGACCCTAGGAGGTGTTATCACTGAGGCACGAAGTGGTTAAACAGCCTGTCCACAGTCACACAGCTCATAGGTAACACAACCAGGTCAGTATGATCATCCTACTCTGTCCCACAGTCTCTCCAAGTAGGGATAGCAGAGCTGTTGTTCTGCCTTCATCCTGGGATCCTGCCTCCTTCCAAACTCCTTCCCCCGCCTCGCCACTGACCACCGGTCCGCCCCACCATGCTTCAGCTAAAAGTGCTAACCCACCACCCTCTCTCCCCCTTGCTGAGGGAGGGGAAAGTGGAGCTGGAAGCTTTCTATGAACTATCTGGGTGGTAATTAAAATCCATTGTGGGGGAGCAGCTTTGGCTTTAGATGAAAAGCCTTTGGGGTAGAAAGACCCAAAAGCCCTCTTTTCTAACAAATGCTAATCATGCCTCAAACACAGTGAGATGTAAAAGCTGAACCAAGGCCATTTGTTAGTAAAATACTTGGTGCCTAAAAGAAGGGCCTTAGAAAGATGCTCCAAAGCTCTGTATCATGGATTAAAGATATGTTTCCTTTATTCCCTTGATTCCTCTGGTTTAATATTTTAGATGTATTGACTCTGCTACGCCGGGGTCATTGGGAGAAGAAATTTACATCTGCTAATGACCCCCATTCTCAGAGGGCAATCCACGCTTTCTGTTCTGCAGGGGAAAGTCTGAAGAACCAAAGAAGGGGGAGCTGTTTTTTCCCAAAGAACAGACTATGAGAACTATCTAGAAATCTGGATTCTTGTCTGAGACCTGCCCTCCTGGACAAAAAAACACACCAATGTATAGACAGGACCAGGAGCTTTTCACAGGAAGTCATTGCTGGTATTTCCACTTTCCTTTGGAAGATCCTGAGAAATCTGAATCTTCCTTTCACTGTACTAGAGTTTAACCTCTGTGATAACTGGGATTTCCATCTGTGCCTTACCCCCACTGTCTAGGACAGAGTACAGCAGGCACCCTCTAAATATTTATTGACTGACCGAGTGAATAAATGAATGACAATTCCAAGTACCTGTTCCCCCAAGCTTCCTTCTGGAGGAATCTGTGTCCACAGATCCCGCTGGCCTCAACAACTGCTTCATATGATAGGAATCCACCCTCAGTTTTTAGGAGTGGACTCTCTCCCCAGAAGTAGTTCTCAGGTCAGCTGGCCAATGTCTGTGGCTTGTGAGACCAGCCAAGAGAACCTGGACCAAGCAGATCCTCTGCCTCGGAACTCCAAACCAAGAGGCGTTGGGGGGAGCCGCACACTGAAGACAGCCCGTAAGCCACCTGAGGGCAGGGACCCTATCCATCTTGTTTTCTGCATTGCCCCCAACACAGGATATCCTGAGTTAGGCCCAAAATAGAGCTAATGCTCAGTAAAAGTTTCCCAAATGGGTAAACAAACTGTAAGCTGGATGGCCATCATGGCACATGATGGATGAGCCAGGGAAACGAAAGCGGTAGAAGGAGCAGAGCGTGGATCTGACACAACAGGAGATTTAAGGAACTACAACACAGGGAGCCACTGCCTTCCTCCCTCCCTGCCCTCTTTGGATCCATACGGTATCCTGTTGATTGTACTTAAGCTAAGGTAAATACGTTTCTTCTCCTGCAATATTAATAGTCCAGAATACAGCATCACTGGGCCCACATGCAGAAGACCGCATGTCTGACATACCACGTAAGCGAGTTGTTCTTTGGTTTGGTTTGGTTTTGCCATTGACTGTCATTAAATGTTGATATGGATGGGAAAGGAAGAGATGGGACTTCAGAGTCTTAAGGAACAAAGGCTATCATTTCTCTGGGCTGAGGGGCTCCCCTCCTTCCCTCTGAACTGGAGCGGTTCATCCACAGCTAAGTTACAAGCCATCACCCCACTAACCTGGAAGCTCATCTTGTTAAGCTGTCTAGATAATACCAGCAATGCCAGAGAAGTGCAGGGGAGGCGGAACAGGCGAGACCCTGGACTGGCAAGGCTATGATGTAAGTTCAGGGTCTAGGACTTGCATCTGACTAGCTCTGGCACTGAGTGAGTTATCCAGTCTTTGAGCCTCAGTTTCTTGGTAAAGTTGGAATAACAGCACTTAACTTTCTGGTTGCTGGAAGAATTAAAAGCAGTGCCCAGCACATAGGAGGGGCTCCATAAGTGTGACTGGAGTGATCTACTATGTACGTCTGTAAAGCACTGCAACTCACAGAGGCCTTTCCTATTTTGTAAGTCATTTAACCCTCACAATGACTCACAAAGTAGAGCCTAGCATTCCCATTTTACAGATGAAGAAACTGAGGTTTAAAAGAATCACTGACTTGTCCAAGGTTATCCTCAAGAGTGAGTGGCCGATCTCCAGCCCGAGTCTCAGCTTCTTCCCACAACACTGCCTTTGGCATAAGAAATCAAGACAGGAAGGAAACAGATGTGTCACGACTCTGCTTCCCTGGGGTTGGCCAGATCTCTCCTATCTTAATACCACACAAGGTTTCATTTAGGGATTTGTGCACAAAATGTCCAGGAGATGAATGAATCAATACATGAAGGAATGAATGAGTGGGTAAAATGAAGGAATGAATAAATTTCCTCTCTCAACTCTACCCTACATATGATTTACAACAAAGCCTGGGATCTTGTTCAGACTAAGCCCTACAGGGCCTCCTGGTGCACGTTTCTCTTCCTCTCTCAGGAATCCCTGCATCATAGGTCTTTCGATGGGTGCGGCTCACACCACCAGCCCCTCCTTTGCCAGCAGGGGAAGCAGAGGGCAGCCCTGCCCATTCTACGTACTGGTTTCTGCAGTCTCGTACTCGCTGTCTCTGAGAAGCTCAAAGATGTCCACTTCGACCTTGGCCTTGCCCAGCCTCTCGGGAGCGCGGTTGATGCGGTTCTTGGCCAGGGTGATGGACAGCCGCTCCCCTCTGCTGCACTCCATGGGGTCATCCAAGATAGCGGCTGTGGGCAGGCAACCACATGGACACAGTTGGTACCCTCTACCGTTACCCTCCTCTGCTCCAGTCTCCCCCCCACTGCCACCTTCCACCTCCACCCTGCCATCCTCAAAACTGTCCAAAAGCAAGTCCTCTACCTGCTAAGGGTCTAGGCTTGAAGTCTGGTGTAGCATGAACTCGAATGGGACTAACCACTTCAAGAACCCTGCAATATCACGGTAGGCCACCAGGGGTCCTACCTGCACGAGGACCCTAGGTCGGGAGTAGCGATACCCTTGGATATAGGTTTACGTGCACACACAGGCACACCGGTGCAGAAGAGGGCAGATGGTGGCTCTGCTTTGAAAATAGTACTTCTGGGCACATGAGAAACTGTCCTCGAGGTGATACAGGGCTGAAGGAGGCCAGGTTTGAGAGGGAGAGCTGTGGTATCAAAGAGCAGCTGGAGGTCCTGTTGACCTCTGGCTCTCCATGCTCAGACACGGATGAGACCTGTCACCCAGGGAGTAGTTTCTATGAACTTCATAAGACAGCTTCACAGAGTCGGTGTGAGAATTCAGTAAGACAATGTATATAAGTGGCACACCACTGAAATTTAATCATCGTGACTTAATTAGGGTGAATGATTGGAGTGGCGTGGTACCAACAGCTGCCCAGCTCCTGGAAGCAGTATTCAGTATGTGTGTGTTAAGAATATGTGTCAACCTGAGTTCAAATCCCAGCCCTGCCCTGTGTTAGCTATGGGGCCTCAGTTTCCTCACTGGTAAAAATGGGGAGAGAGCCTATTCTTTGGGCTACAATAAAGATGACAAAGATAATATGTGTGAAGTGCTCAGCGCAGAATTTGGTGCATGAAAAACAATAAATCTAGCCATTGATATCATTCATTCTCTCAGTAGAGGAAGTTACACAATTGAAAATCTCTACATCAAAACTTGTACACAGAAGGGTGGGTGGAGGGATAAATTCAGGCATTGGGATTAACATATAAAGTGAAGTCACTCAGTCGTGTCCCACTCTTTGCAGCCCCATGGACTGTAGCCTACCAGGCTCCCCTGTCCATGGGATTTTCCAGGCAAGAATACTGGAGTGGGTTGCCATTTCCTTCTCCAGGGGATCTTCCCGACCCAGGGACTGAACCCGGGTCTCCTGCATTGCAGGCAGATGCTTTACCCTCTAAGCCACCAGGGAAGACCCTACCCTATATATGTTAAGACCCACCAGGGATTAACATATATACACTACTATATAAAATAGGTAACCGACAAGGACCTACTGTGTAGCACAGGGAGCTAAACTCAGCAGTTTGTAGTACTGAGGGAAAAGAATCTGAAAATGACTATATATATACATGTAACTGAATTGCTGTGCTCTAACACCTGAAACTAACATGGTATTATAAATCAACTGTACTTCAATTTTTAAAAGTTAAAATAAATCATAAAAGTAGTTACTCTGTCTAAATATAAAGAAACTTGTATGCAAATGTCCCAAGCAGCATTATTCATAATAGCCAAAAAGTGGGGACACTCATCCATCAACTGATGAGTAGACGAACAGAGATGCAGTATATCGTTACAGTGAAGCATTATTACAAAAAATAAAAAAGAATAAAGTGCTGATGTATGCCACACCGTGGATGAACCCCAAAAACATGCTCGGTGAAAGAAACCAGACACAAAAGACCACCTGTTAAAAGACACCCTTTATATGAAATGTCCAGAACGGGTGAACCCACAGAGACAGAACGCAGATTAGTTGTTGCCCAGCTGTGGCGGCGGCGGTGGGGAGGTTGGGGGAAGGAGACTGACTGCTAACGCATACAGTGGTTTTTTTTCTGGGGCGGGGGGGCATGTGACAAAAACGTCCTAAAATTGATCACGGGGATGGCTGCACAACTCTGTGAATATACTGAAAGCCGCTGAATTGTATACTTTAAATGGGTGAGTTGTGTGCTATATGAATTATATCTCAATATAAAGCTGTTACAAGAATAAAATAAGAAAGATCACGCTTATCTCGCCGAGGTTGAAGCCTCAGAAGAGCAACACGGAGAATCAAGCCAAATAGATTTCGCTGAAGTGAGGCCCCGGAATCCCTGTGGCTGGTGTGAGCAGAGACCAGGTTCTGTGCTGTTTTTTCTGTATAAAACTCCCCTGTTTCCCTCTTCTGACCCATTTTCCACACCAAAACCAGGACACAGAATATGACAAAGCAATTTTTTTCCTGATTTGTGGGTTTATTTATAGGCATAACCTTAATGAGCGATACAAATTAGATTTCATTTACAATGGTTGGTAATACAGAGGGGCACGCCTAGACCTAGGCAATGAACTTCTGTGAGTCAAGTGGCAAAGTCCATGCACACCTGAGAGAGTGGCCAGAGGACCTTAAATGTACGACTGATGAGCCCAGGGACACCTAAAATTCCTAGCCAGGTTACCTTAGGGAAGCAAGACCAGAATGAGATTATTATTTATGAAGAAGAAACCTGGACAATTACCCTGCGCTGTTCCAGGAAGAAGACTTTGGGAGTGGAAGGGAAGTGGGGCAGCCCAGAGCAGTGGTTCTCAAATGGTGTTCTTTGGAGGGCCCCTGGGTTTCTTCAAGAAGGGGTTCATGGAGGTCTCTAGCCTCACATCAGCTGCAATTAATACAACCTCCACATCTGTCAGTTTTAGATATTGGAGTTCCACAAAAAAACGTGACGTGGGGAAAAAAGGTTTCACTGTTAAAAATATCATAGAAACCATTAGCCCAGACCTAGTGCATAGAAAAGAGACACTTAAAAAATGTCAGGAATTGGCAATGGCATTTCCTGGGAAAGAGGCATGAGTCATGGGTCCATGGCATGAATCTAATGTTAACAGGGACACATCCAGTGACCACTTTAGGGTAAGTCCTGGTGGACACAGTCTCACTTACTGTATCTGGGAATTCCATGAGAGTGTGTTTTCTGTGTTGTCCTCATTTGGAGATGAAAAAAAACAAACAAACAGATCACAGAAGGCAATCGACCTTCCCTCATTCACAGGGCTGGTGAGTATAGAGAAGGGAGGGGATCCCAGGTGGGTCTCATATGGACCCTGTGCCCTTAACCATAGGGCACATTCCTTCTAACGAAACTTGTCTTCCTGGGGATTTGCTGCTGAGAAGCAGTGGTCTAGGCAGGTGTGTCTTGGCTCACACGGCTATAAGAAAACACCATCGAGTGGGTGGTATTTATTTCTCATTTATTTCTGGAGGCTGGGGAGGAGACCAGCGTACCAGCATGACGGTGTGGAGTGGGGTCCTGCTTCCTGCTTTGCAGAGGGCTGTCTTCTCCCAATGTCCTCACACGGCAGAGAGAGGGAGATCAGCTCTCTGGGCACTCTGAATAGGGCACTGATCCCATCATGGGGGCCCCACCTTTATGACCTCACTGAAACCTAATCACCTCCCAAAGCAAGGAGGGATAAATTAGAAGTTTGGGATTACCAGATACAAATGACTATCTGTAAAATAGATAAATAAGGGGCTTCCCAGGTGGTGCTACTGGTAAAGAACCTGCCTGACAATGCAGGAGACATAAGGCAGGTGGGTTCAATCCCTGGATTGGGAGGATCCCCTGGAGGAGGACATGGCACCCTGCTCCAGTATTCTTGCCTGCAGAATTCCATGGACAGAGGAGCCTGGCGGGCTGCAGTCCCTAGGGACTCAAAGAATCAGACACTACTGAAGTGACTTAGCACTCACCTACCAAGGAACTATATTCAATATCTTATAATAAACTGTAATGGAAAAGAATCTGAAAATGAATATACGTGAGCGTGTGTGTGTTTTGGTCAAAAATTCATTTGGGCTTTCCATAAGATGTTATGAAAAAGCCAGAATGAATCTTTTTGGCCAACCCAATATATATAACTGAATCACTTTGCTGTACACTAGAAATTAATACAATAGTGTAAATCAACTATACTTCAATTTAAAAAAAAGATGTGTGCTATGGACTGAAATATGGTCCCCCCCCTCCGCCATTCATTTCTTAAAGCCTTAATCCTCAATGTGATTGCATTTAGAGATACAATCTTTAAAAGGTAATTAAACTTAAAAGAGGTTATAAAGATGGGGTTTGATCTGACATGATTAATACTCTTAGAGAAGGCTCCTTCTCCCACCCCCAAGCCAGGAAGCAGGCTGTCAGGAGGAACTGACCCTGCTGGAATCTTGACCTCAGACTTGCAGCCTTTCAGTTCAGTTCAGTTGCTCAGTCGTGTCCGACTCTTTGCGACCCCATGAATCGCAGCAGGCCAGGCCTCCCTGTCCATCACCAACTCCCGGAGTTCACTCAAACTCACATCCATCGAGTCAGTGATGCCATCCAGCCATCTCATCCTCTGTCGTCCCCTTTTCCTCCTGCCCCTAATCCCTCCCAGCATCAGACTCTTTTCCAAAGAGTCAACTCTTCGCATGAGGTGGCCAAAGTACTGGAGTTTCAGCTTTAGCATCATTCCTTCCAAAGAAATCCCAGGGCTGATCTCCTTCAGAATGGACTGGTTGGATCTCCTTGCAGTCCAAGGGACTTTCAAGAGTCTTCTCCAACACCACAGTTCAAAAGCATCAATTCTTCGGCGCTCAGCCTTCTTCACAGTCCAACTCTCACATCCATACATGACCACAGGAAAAACCATAGCCTTGACTAGACAGACCTTTGGTGGCAAAGCAATGTCTCTGCTTTTGAATATGCTATCTAGGTTGGTCATAACTTTCCTTCCAAGGAGTAAGCGTCTTTTAATTTCATGGCTGCAGTTACCATCTGCAGTGATTTTGGAGCCCCCAAAAAATTAAGTCTGACACTGTTTCCACTGTTTCCCCATCTATTTCCCATGAAGTGACGGGACCAGATGCCATGATCTTAGTTTTCTGAATGTTGAACTTTAAGCCAACTTTTTCACACTCCTCTTTCACTTTCATCAAGAGGCTTTTTAGTTCCTCTTCACTTTCTGCCATAAGGGTGGTGTCATCTGCATATCTGGGGTTATTGATATTTCTCCCGGCAATCTTGATTCCAGCTTGTGCTTCTTCCAGCCTCTAGAACTTGAGACATAAATGCCTGCTGTTGAAGCCACCCAGTCTATAGTGTTTTATTATGGCAGCCCAACCTGACGTAGACAGGACACCGGCCAGCCATGTGACACAACACAGTGAACTCACACAGGTCACAGGACACACTTTGAGACAGAAGGATCACGGCCGGGGAGGGGAAGAGGGCGTATGGAAACTGGACACTGAGGGGCACACGAGAGCCCCTTGGCAGGAGGCACTCAGGACCTGTCCTCAGAGGTACCTGGCAGGTTCTCACCAGCTCACCAAGATCCACAACCCAGCCCTCTCTTCCCAACTCCCATGCCTTCCTGGGCACAAGTTTTCATTAGGTTTTAGACAATGATTAATTTCTGACTGGGAACAACCTCAACTGGGTGCTTGGCTGGCATCAAGTATTATTGGGAGTAGAAGAATTAAGATGACAAGAACCAGATTCCCAGGCTGTGGGCAGCAAGACAAGGTACATGCTCAGGCCTCCTTGGGACATCAGAGGAATAGTCTGCAGCAGGCGTTACCGAGCAGCACACTTGCTGTCCACCTGTCACCTGTGGGGCCTGGGGGTGAAGGAGAGCAGCTGGTTCCGGACTGAACTAGTAGCTGCTGCTCCTGACCTTCATCCCCAGGCCTGGCTGTGCAGCTGGGTCAGGAGGCTGAGTCCCCAGATGCCACCCAAGGAGGAGCCCCATCATTTGGTACATCCTCCATCCCTGGGGACTGCCCTGCAGCTACAGTGAGATTAGGGGTGGAAGGGGGGTCTGGCTCTGAAGCAAAGGCCCAGCTGATTGAGGAGACGCAATCAGGGGTCAGGGTCTGCCCTCTTTCCAGCCGTGTTGTTGTTGTTTAGTCGTCAAGTCATGTCTGACTCTTTGCAACCTCATGGACTGTAGCCCGCCAGGTTCGTCTGCCCATGGGATTTCCCAGGCAAGTATACTGGGATAGGTTGCCATTTTTTTCTCCAAGGGATCTTCCTGACCCAGGAATCAAACCCATGTTTCCTGCATTGGCAGGCAGACTCCTTACCACTGAGCCACCAGGGAAGCCCTTTCCAGCCATGGGGACTGTGTAATGACTCTTCAAACCCACATGGACTCAACATGACTCCTTCCTGCCCAGGGAGCCATGACCCACCACATTTCCACCGGCCTTTCTCCCCACGACCAAGAGCTTTACCCTCTGCTAGCATCTCTGAGTTCTAAGGAAAGGGCGGCCTCTTGGCCCAGCCCACCTGCGCCCAAGTGCCCTGCCATTTTCTGGGCCCACGCCTACAACCACTCTGGAGAGGATGCCTGCCCCAGGGGGCTGGCAGGCCGGGGCTGTCCCCTGTAGTGCTTTCCTACTCACCCGTAGTGGGTGTGGCCACGACCACTCTCAAAGCCCTTAAACCTCCCCATTGTCTGAAGGGTTGGTCCCAATCCAGTCTCTAGGATGGCATCGAATCCTCCACACCTTTCTACCTGCAGCACCCCTCCCACTCCCACGGTGACAGTGCCTCTGTGCTAGGACCTGGGCTGGCCTGTTACGGTCCTTCCTCCAAGCCTCTGCTGACCACAGGTGGTCCAGTGGTTAAGACTCCTCACTTCCAATACACTGATCCCTGGTTATGGAACCAAAGGCCCACATGCCATGCAGCGCAGCCAAGAAATAAATAACAGGGCTCCTCTGGTGGCTTGGTAGTAAAGAATCTGCCTGCCAGTGCAGGAGACACGGGTTCGATTCCTGGTCCGGGGCATCCCATTTGCCGAGGAGCAACTAAGCCTGTGCCCCACAACTGAGTCTGTGCTCTAGAGCCGGTGCTTTGCAACAAGAGAAGCCACCGCGATGAGAAGCCCGTGCACCGCAACAAGAGAAAAGCCCGCACAGCAATGAAGACAGCACAGCCAAAAATAAACGAATAAATAAAAGTACTTTTTAAAAAGAAACAAATAATAAACTAATTTTTTTTAAGAGAAAAATGAGTCTCCCCTGACTCCCCAGCCCGCTGCTCTCCTTGGATTTCCACGTAGTACCTTGGAGGGGTATTTATCTTTCCATTTCTATCTGTGAGCTTCCTCATCAAGCTTGTGCCTTAAAAGCCCAGAACTAAAAACAGAAAAGCCCAGAGCTATTCTTCCTTCTTTTGAAACTCCCCAGATTCCCCATCCCACATCAATCCCCTCTTCTTAGAACTCCCACAGAAACGTCTCTGTACCTTTCCTCAGAGAGTAACCACTTCTGGCTTTCTACTATTTATCATGCCTATTTGTCCATCTTTTCTCCTCCAGACGGTTGGCTCCCTAAGGGTGAAGGCCATGCTTGATTCATCCTGCAACTGTGCAATTCCAGACTCACACATGCATGGAGTCCTTAATGAATGGTACTGAGTGAATAAATAATGCAAGGCCACTGATTTTCATGCCCTACAGCCAGGAGCAGACATTGGGCTGGAAGCAGTAGGCATTAGATGAGGTATGGACTGGACAAAGCTCCTATACCCGGGCTTCCAGGACGGAGGACCCGTGCAGAGCCCTCCTCCCCGCGACTAGAGCTCTCCTGCTCTCTGCTCACCTGTGTTCATCAGAGCGGGGCTTGTCCTCCCTCCACAACTTCTCAGCAGCCCACAAGTGACCCCTCAGATTGAAAAATCAGACTCTTTAATCCCTTGGTTCTTCCAGATCATCTGGTGAAGAATTCAAAAAGCTTTGATACTCTTACCTCTTTGAGGTGGGAATAAAGAGATTTTACTAGAGAGTCTTTATAGGCAATATCTATAACACGCCTACATCTGTTAGAGCCGTGTACTAGCAAGAAGAGGAGGCCTTGTGAGCCTCCAGGGAACCAGCTGACTTTGCGCCAGAGCCAAGCCCCGGGCTGCTTGTCCCCCAGGGGCCCCGGCCACCTCCACCATCACTCATCGGGTACACCTCACTCCCCGTGTCCTCCCAGCACCCTTTGCTTCGCCCTCGTTGGTCTCAGTCGTCCCTCTGGCTGGCGGCATTTGCACCACTGTGCAGGCTGCTCCCACCACAAGCTCACAGCCTGCCCCTCACCTGGGGGGCGACACGGCACCATCGCCCTTGTCCTCTCACGCTACAGAGCATCTGTTTCTCGGATGGTGCCACAGATGGGGCAGAAACAATAGAACTTGATTGTTCCCCCAGTTCTGGAAGCTAGAAGTTCAAGATCAAGGCGTCATCAGGTTTGGTTTCATTTTGAGGCCTCTCTCCTTGGCTTGCAGACGATCGTCTTCTTACATACTCACTTGGTCTTTCCACTGAGCGAGTCTGGAGTCTGTGTCTTAATCTCTACTTAAAAGGGCATCAGTCATGTTGGCTTGGGCCCCACCCATAGGACCTCACTTTTGAAGATTCCCTGGAGAAGGGAATGTCAATCCACTCTAATATTCTTGCCTGAATAATCCCTTGGACAGAGGAGCCTCTGGGGCTACAGTCCATGGGGTCACAAAGAGTTGGACGAGACTGAGAAACTAACACCTCTTTAAGGACCCTATGTCCAAATACAGTCACACCCTGAAGTACTGAGTGTTGGGGTGTTAACAAGGATTTGAGGGGGGTATACAATTCAGGCCAGAATGTGGACCTTCATGTATAGCCACTGCCTATTCTCAACTCCTCACTTTCAGCCCACTGGCTCTCTAAGCCGAGGCCTCTCTCGGTGAACCCCTCAGTCTTGTGCTCCCACCTCTTTCCCTCGGGCTCAGATGTGGGGAGTCTTGTGCTAGGAGACCCCCCACCCGCCCACCTCTCACCACGCTTCCCTGCTCTTCTTTATCTTTCAGTGTCTTTCCCAGATCCTCATTCCTCTCCACTAAAACATGGCCAGGGGACTTCCCTGGTGGTCTGGTGGTTAAGACTCTGTGCTCCCAAGGAAGGAGGCCTGGATTCAATCTCTGGCCAGGAAACTAGATCCCACATGCCACAACTAAAGACCCTCTGTGCCACAACTAAGACCCGGAACGGCCAAATAAATAAATATATTTACTAATCAATTAATTAAATAAAACATGGTCAGAGCCCTCCCTTCCCATCCAGACCCCCCTGACTACACTGACCTAGCTGGTCACCCCACCCTCCTTTCACTCCATCTTCAACTTCAGCCAGGCTTCTCCAGTGATTACTCAAAGTTTGCTATTCATTCCACATTTTTCTTGACCCCTCATACTCTCCCTTCTGTCCCCACCACCCCATTCAAAACTGCACCCACAAAGCAAATAACCTTCAAGAGCCATTTCTGCAAAATTGGTGGGCACAGTTGATTCCTGGTCTAATTAAGTCCTGAGTGGCATGACTCTTTGTATCTGCCACGTGCTGTTCAAAGAGCATCGCGTGTAAAGAGCATTGTGTGTAAAGAGCATCACATGTAAAGAGCATCGTGTGTATAGCTCACTTAATCCTCAAACAACTCTACGACTTACTGTCCCATTTTATAGGTGAGAACACTGAGAAAGGGGATGTTGAGCAACTTGCCCAAGATTGTGCATGCATGCATGCTAAGCCACTTCAGTCGTGTCTGACTCTGAGACCCTATGGACTGTAGCCCACTAGGCTCCTCTGTCCATGGGAATCTCCAGGCAAGAATACTCCAGTGGGTTGCCGTTTCCTCCTCCTCACCCAGCTCCTTACAACAGACTTAATAGAGTCCATGAGCTGCTAGACTGGTCATCAGGCCGCCTCCTCTGCATCTGAGGGTCCTGAGGGTTCTTTTTGGCCTGAGCCCCTCAGCTTCCATGGCTTCTAGAACACAAGGTCCCTGGGTCAAAATTTCCTCCCATTTCCCTGCCCATTCTCTCAAGGTATACATCTCTTGCCTGCCCTTAAAATACCAGGGAACCCCAGGGATCTACAGAGCCCTCTTCTTGCCTCACTCCCATGGGCTTCCTAAATGATTCCACTTACAGGCTCCTCCACAGGGATGCTTGACTTATGTCCACTTGCCCAGCGATCCCAGATGTCTGACATCTCAGACTTGGTAATACCCACACTAAAAGCCCCTCCTCCCCCGGGGATTCTTGCTGCTACATTCCTGAGCTCAGTTAACGGCGGCACCAGCTACCCAGGCATCATGCCTTCTCCCCAGTCCCTCAGCTCCCAGTTGCTTTTGAATGTCCCTCCTCAATATCTCTCGAATCACTGCTTTTCTCTCTGGTCTCAGCTCTGCTGTTCTAGTTCAGTTCTTTCATTTCAATGATATCACTGCAACCTTTTAACTCTCACCTTTTATTTTTAATGTTTTAATTTTATTTTTTTATTAAATATAATTGTTTTACAATGTTGTGCCTCCAGAGTTTTAACCACCACCCAGCACTCCTCAATCACTCCCACACAGCTGTCAGTGATCCTTTTAAGGTGCAAACCCCAGCTTTTAGCTTCCAATCTCCAAACAAATGAATTACTTGATATGGTAGACAAAAGCAGGCTCTAGCTCTCCAGTCTTATACTCTGCTTCTCTGTTCATCCATCTCTACCTTTTAGAAACATTGAACCATCTAACTCTCACAGCACCATCTGGTACACACACACAAAAACAGGTGCACACACAGGCACACACACATGCACACACAGGTACACACATATGCACACACAGGCACACACACACAGGCACACACACAGGCACACACAGGCACACACACAGGCACACACACGCACACACAGGCACACACACGCACACACAGGCACACACACATGCACACACAGAGCTGCTCCATGCCCCCATACTTTTGCTCAGTCTCCTCTGCCTCCTGCCTCCTCACCTTTGCTCACTCACCACTCTTACTCAGAATGAACCCTCAGCTCAGACCTCCCCTCCTTCTGGAAGCCTTCTCTGAACACAAAGGTTTATTAAGTGTTCCAACTATGTGCATTTATAGAATCCCATGGATCTTATACTCTAATTAACAGTTTAGTCTTTAACTTTCACTTCATTCATTTTTTTCTGTAGCCAATGCCTGATAACACTTTTAAATGTTTGAGTAAAATTTGTTTTGGCTTTAGAGGAACTAGAGTTGCAAAAGAGTCAGGCACGACTTAGCGACTAAACAACAACAACGACAACAATGCCTGCTTCTACTCTTCCATCAAAATTACTATTCTGAAAAGTACCTATGTGGACAACATATTTTCACAAAGATGCAGTGAAAAAATGGTCTTTTCAACAAATGGGGCTGGAACAAATGGATATGCATGAGTTTAAAAACAACAACTTCAAACCATGTCTTATATATGGAATAAACCCTCTCTCATACTATATACAAAAATTAACACAAAATAGTTGAAAGCCATATAGTCAAAGCTATGATTTTTCCAGTAGTCATGTATGAATGTAGAGTTGCACCATAAAGAAGGCTGAGTGCCAAACAACTGATGCTTTCAAACTATGGTGCTGGAGAAGACTCTTGAGAGTCCCTTGGACTGCAAGGAGATCAAACCAGTCAATCCTAAAGGGACTCAACCCTGAATATTCATTGGAAGGACTGATGCTGAAGCTGAAGCTCCAATACTTTCGTCAGCTGATGAAAAGAGCCAACTCATTGGAAAAGGCCCTGATGCTGGGAAAGATTGAAAGCAGGAGGAGAAGGGGATGACAGAGGATGAGATGGTTGGATGGCATCACCAACTAACTCAATGGCCATGAGTTTGAGCAAACTCTGGGACATGGTGAAGGACAGGGAAGCCTGGCATGTTGCAATTCATGGGGTCACAGTCGGACATGACTGAGTTACTGAACAACAACAAAACAGAAAAATAAATCACGGACTTAGAATTACAAAACTTCTAGAAGAAAATCTTTGTAACCTTGAATTAGAAAAACATTTTTCACATGTGACACTAGAAGCAAAACCAACAAATTAAAAATGGAAAACTGAACTTTATGAAAATTTAAAATGTCTGCTCCTCAAAAGACACTGTTAGTAGAACAAAAAGATAAGCCACAGACTGGGAGAAAATATTATATGCAAAGCATATACCTGATAAAAGACTTGTATCTAGAATATACAAAGAACTCTCAAAACTCAGTAAGAAACCAAACAACCCAATTTTTAAAAATGAGCAAAAGATCCCTTTCCAACAGACACTCCAACAAAGAGGTTACATAGGTGGCAAATAACCTGTGAAACATAAAAACATCACTAATTACTGGGGAAATACAAAGTACAACTGTAATTAGATATTGTTAGAAACCCATTAGCATAGCTAAAACTTAAAAGCTCAACTGAACCAACTTGGTGAAGAGAAACTGAACCTCGCATATGCTACTGATGAGGCTAGAAATGGGGTGTGAAAGTGTCAGTTGCTCAGTCATGTCTGACTCTGCAACCCCTTGGACTATAGCTTGCCAGGCTCCTCTGTCCATGGAATTCTCCAGGCAAGAATACTGGAGTGTATAGCCATTCCCTTCTACAGGGGATCTTCCTGACTCAGGGCTTGAACCCAGATCTCCTGCATTGCAGGTAGATAATTTACTGTCTGAACCACCAGGGAAGCCCATGCTGCTGCTGCTGCTGCTAAGTGGCTTCAGTCGTGTCCGACTCTGTGCGACCCCATAGAGGGCAGCCCACCAGGCTCCCCCATCCCTGCGATTCTCCAGGCAAGAACAGTGGAGTGAGTTGCCATTTCCTTCTCCAATGCGTGAAACTTAAAAGTGAAAGTGAAGTCGCTCAGTCATGTTCGACTCTAGCGACCCCATGGACTGCAGCCTACTAGGCTCCTCCATCCATGGGATTTTCCAGGCAAGAGTACTGGAGTGGGGTGCCATTTCCTTCTCCAGGGAAGCCCATGCTGCTGCTAAGTCACATCAGTCGTGTCTGACTCTGTGCGACCCCATAGACGGCAGCCCACCAGGCTCCCCCGTCCCTGGGATTCTCCAGGCAAGAACACTGGAGTGGGTTGCCATTTCCTTCTCTAATGCATGAAAGTGAAAAGTGAAAGTGAAGCCGCTCAGTCGTGTCCGACTCTTCGAGACCCCATGGACTGCAGCCTACCAAGCTCCTCTGTCCATGGGAGTTTCCAGGCAAGAGTACTGGAGTGTGTAGCCATTCCCTTCTACAGGGGATCTTCCTGACTCAGGGGTTGAACCCAGATCTCCTGCATTGAAGGTGGATAATTTACTGTCTGAACCACCAGGGAAGCCCATAGCCACCCAGAAAATCATCTGTCAGTTTCTTAAGAAGTTAAAGATACACCTACTGCGTGATTTGGCCATTCCACTCCTAGGTATGCATCCATAAGAAAAGAAAGCATGCTTTTACACAAACATATGTACACAAATGTTCATAATTACTTGATCCAGAACAGTCAAAGACTGGAAACAGCCATCATCAGGTTAATGAATAAACCAACTGTGGTCTATCCATACAATGAAATACTGCTTAGCAATAAAATGGAATGAAAGAAGCCAGACCAAAAAAATGACATACTGTATGTTTCCATTTTTATGTATTTCTAGAAAACACAAACAAATCTGTAGTGCAGAAAGCAGATCAGTGGTTGCCTGGGGATGGGGTTGGGGCTGGGGCAGGAACGAACAGAGTGAGGAATTGTAACGTGGCACCAGGAAACTTTTTTTGGGGTGTTGAAAAAATTTATTATCTTGATTGTCTTTATTATCTTGCAGTTCAACCATAAAAAAGAACAAAAAAATATCATTTGCAGCAACGCAGATGGACCTGGAAATTGTCAAACTGGGTGAAGTCAGTTGGACAAAGACAAATTTCATATGATATTGCTTATATGTGGAACCTTAAAGAGGGTTCAAATGAACTCATCTATAAAACAGAAACAGTCACAGATGTAGAAAACAAATTTACAGTTATCAGGGGTTAAGGGGAAGGGGAGGAATAAATTGGAAGATTGGGATTAACATATACGCACTACTATACATAAAATTGTTTTTGTTTAGTCACTGTGTTGTATCTGACTCTCTTGTGACTCCATGGACTGTAGCCCATCAGGCTCCTCTGTCCATGGGATTTCTCAGGCAAGAATACTGCAGTGAGTTGCCATTTCCTTATCCAGGGGATCTTCCCAACTCAGGGATAGAACCCGTGTCGTCTGCATTGGCAGGCCGATTCTTAACCACTGAGCCACCAGGGAAGCCCATATATAAATCAGATAACTAATAAGGACCTACTGTATAGCGGAGGGAACTCTACTCAATAATCTGTAATGGCCTAAATGCGAAAATAACCTAAAAACAAGTATATGTATATGTATATGCATATGCATGTACATGTATAATTGATTCACTTTGCTGTACACCTGAAACTAATACAATATTATAAATCAACTGTATTCCAATAAAGTCAAGTATATACATACAGTTTATTGTCTATAAATTATGCCTCAATTTTTAAAATATGCTTTTATGAGGAAAACACTACTATTCCTCTGGTTCCTCTCTAACTTCTCCTTCCCCTCCTCTCCACCTCAGCAAATGAAACATCTTACAACTTGGTGGTCTACACCTACTGACTCCAATTTCTCTGCATCTTCTCCATCCTGAGCTGCCACCATCTCTAGATTCACCCTCAGAAATCATCAAGGTTCTCCTTCCTTAGTTTTCAGAGTTTTGTAGTTCTCTGAGGTACCTGTGACTGGACCCTTTTCCTTGGCTTCATCTTTCAACATCTGTCATATGACACCATTTTGATTTACATTCTGATCTCCTTCCTGCATGCTTAGTCACATCCAACTCTTTGGGACCCCATGGACTGTTAGCCGGCCAGGTTCCTCTGTCCATGGGATTCTCCAGGAAAGAATACTGGAATGAGTTGCTGCCGGGGTCCAGCCCCGGCTGATCCAGGGTATTCAAAGCGGGGACGGCGTCGGCGACCTATTTAATTATTTATTCATCAAAGATACAAAGAGTAATAGAATGAGGATAGCTCAGTAGGAAAATTCAGTGGAGAAAAGAGGCTGAGTAGCTTGGTTTACGCGGGAGACCAATAAAACTTCAAGACAAGAAGTTTGCACCACTTACGGAGGCTGCAGGCATCCTTCCGTTCTCCCAAAGGAGAGGAGACACTGAGGCCTCCCCAATCGGAGAAGCCCAGGCATAATTAGTAAGCATGGCAGGTTCCGCGCTCCAGATGGAGACTCAGCCAGAGTGAGAGAGAGAGAGACATGGGGAGACCAGTCTTTTGAGGAACTGATCCCAATTCTTTATTTTTCATGGTCTACTTTTATACACTGAGATGTTATGCAAAAGTCACGCGGGGTCAGCAGTCCTGACTTTTATCAAAGTCAGGTGCTTCATACAAATGTATACAGAGGTCTTAGGGGTGTTACATCATCTTCTGGCCAGGGGGCCTGCTGACGATTCATGACCCTCTCCTTGTGACAGCGGTCAGTCAACCAGGACACTTATTTCTCCAGGGGTGATTATTCTTAAAACAGATGCCACCCAAATAAAGTTACATTCCTATAGGGTGAGGGTGTAGTGGGTTTTAGTTAAGGAAAGAATTTACTTAGCCTAAGGTCTAATGTGATTAATATCAAAGGTTAATACTTATTTCTTCTATATATTCATTAATGTGTGTAAGGGCAGGGGATATGGAGACTTAGCAACAAACATTGGCTCAACAAATGAAAAACCCTTCACCAATACAATTTCTAATCAGCCCACTATACTTATACTAATGGTTTTCTAACTTTTCTAAGGAACCTGTTTTTAGAAGGTTTAAAGCATCTCGTGCCTCTCACAGTTGGGAGGCTGTGAACAATCACATGTGGCCGGACAAGCCTGTCAGGCAGGCTAGAGAACCTTCAGAGGAGTTTGTAGGTTGAAACACTCCTATCACGCCCAGGAATCATTATTAACTGGAGCTCTAAGTTAACTCCTTCTCCGAAAGAGGTGGCGGGGGACAGCCCCCCGTAAAGTCAGAGGTGTAGGGGAGAGCGAAAAGTAGTAAAGTAGGCAGGCTCTGGTTATGGGGGTAGATGCTTGAGGATTTCCAGGGGGACTCCTGAGGCTCGATCCCGCCTTTGCGTATGTCGAGCCTCCTTCCTCATGACCTTTGCCATGGGCGGAGTGCCTCACGCCGGCCCCCAACAAGTTGCCATGCCCTTCTCTGCGATTTTCCTGACCCAGGGATCAAACCCACACCTCTTATGTCTACTGCATTGGCAGGTGGGTTCTTTACCACTAGCATCACCTGGGAAGCCTAAAAGCAAATGACCACCACACAATACGGTATGTGACTGACAGAATCATATTACATTCCAGCCGTAAAGCACCCACAGGTGCTCACTGTGCTGGAGACTCACAGACAACGAAGACCAGGGGTCCCTGGCTCTCAAACATTTGGCCTGTCTTGGGGACTGGAGGAGGTACGGAGAGAAGGAGACCTTTACTGTATAATGAAGTCAGTGGTCCCATAGAGAGAATCACAGATTTCTAAGGAAGTACAGACAAGGGAAAACTAAACACTTTCAGGTGATGGAGGGAAGTTTTAGGGAAAGGCCCCTACGTTTACGGAATACATGTACGGTGAGACCTACTACCTACCAGCCCTGTGCCAGGCTCACAGGAGAGGCAACTGTGAAGGAGGACATGAGTGTTCCTGGAGAGGCCAGGCAACGAAGGGTGTTCCAGAGTGGGGAGCCCCCAAAGGCACAAGGAAGTGTGGGGTGACTGGCTCAGCTGGTGTGAGGGCCCAAGACCCTGAAAGGGGAGGCTGGACAAGACGACAGGAGTCTGAGCAGGAAAGACCTTGTGTGTCACGGCAGGGAACTGAGACAAAACAGTAAGAGGACTTTCCATAGACCATGATGTCATGACATTAGCATTTTCGAGTAATCACTCTCACAGCACAGTAGATACACCAGACAGAGAGCTGAAATGCAGCTAAGAAGATCAGCTTGAGGGTGACTTTAGTAGCTCAACAAAGAGAAATGAGGCGGGTACTGAGGGACAGGATGATGAGGATCAGAGATGGGGCATGACTTAAGTGGTTAAGACTTTCTGCTTCCAATGCAGGAGGCGTTGGGTTCCATTCCTGGTAGGGGAGCTAAGATTCCACATGCCACACAGTGCAGCCAAAAATGAGAGAGAGAAAGAGAGAGAGAGAGAGAGATGGGGCAGATTCAAGTGAGATTCAGGAGGTGGAATCAAGAGGGGTGGCCGAGAGAAGGGCTGGGAGGAGATGAAAAGATCTCTGGCTTCATCTGTCATTTCAATGGTGACATTACTGACTTGGATGAAGAATAGGGGAGAGGGCGGTTTTTGTTTGTTTGTTTCTGGAGAAGGTATAGAGAGTGTAGGGTCATATTCATTATGTTTGGGGTACGATGTTGAGCAGCAAAGTTGCTGGAGACCCAGACCTGGAAGACCTCAGGGTTAGGATGGTGATGACAATTTGGATCTGGAATAGGCTGGAGAGTAAGGAGCAGGGAGGGACAAGGCTAAGACCCTAAGGACTCAATATCTGGGGAGAGCATGAACTGCTGCAAGAGACGGAGTCAGAGTGGTTAGAGTGGATAGAAGTCAAGTAGAATAAGCACTGAGAATTTTCCATGAGATCTGGCAATCAGGAGGTTGCTGGGGACATTTGCAAGAGCGGTTCCTACGGAGAGGTGGGGACACCATTCAGGCGGCCACAGGTGGATGAGTAGTTGAGACGTGCCTGGAGTCAAGCAGCTTGTCTTCCAGAAATGGAGGGCGATCCAGGCAAGAAGTGGAGTGAATCACACTGCCCAAGGGAGGGTCTTTAATTCATTTACAGGAGAGGGCCTCAGATGAAGGAGCCTATGGGAAGGAAGAAACTGACAATGTCAGAAGAAAGGGGCTGTCTCCAGGCCAAGACAGGAGCACACGGCACCATCGTGATGCTCAAATATGGTCATAAACCACAGAAACTCAGTTATCACAACCACATGTTCCAGAAAGGAGGCATGGAAGACACAGGCAGCAGGAATGGTGGAGGGGTAGGGGGGCAGCTAGTCTGTCCTCTAGCGTCAAAGCTACAGGCACAACTTGAAACGCTGGCTGAAGAAAATAAACAAACAGTTCAAGTGGCCCAAACTACATAATTCAAACTTGACTGCAAACTAGCTTTTAAAATGCACAGGCCTGCCTGCCTATTGTGTTTTCTCTCTTACTGAAATTCTGTCCATTCACCTACGTTATTACACGTGTACATATGCCCTTCCTTCAAGAGTCACTGATAAAGATCAGCTCTCCTGTTTCCAGTGCTACAAAAGGAAACCAGTTACACAAAGTACTGGGCTGCATAAAACGGTCTGGTAAGAATGCAGTGCACAGGTGGACCTAGAGACTGCTGTACTGAGTGAAGTAAGTCAGACGCAGAGACAAATAGATAACATTGCTTATGTGTGGAATCTAAAATGAACTTATCTACGAAACAGAAGTAGAGTCACAGATGCAGAAAACAAACTTATGGTTTCCAGGGGGTGAGAGGAGGGATAAATTGGAAGATTGGGATTGACATATACACACTACTACATATAAAATAGGTAGCTAATAAGGACCTAGTGTATAGCACAGGAACTCTACTCAATACTTTCTACAACTCAATACTGAATATGGGAAAAGAATCTAAAAAGAATGAATATATGTATGTGTGTGTGTGTGTATATATATATATATAACTGAATCACTTTGTTGTAACCTGAAACTAATATGACGTAGTAAGTCAACTATAGTCCTGTAAAAATTAAAAAAATAAATTTAAAAAAAAGAAGAAGAAAGAGGCCACTTTCTGAAGCAAGTCCTGCAAAAAGGCTGGTAGGCAAGAGCCTGGGGCACAGGTTACAGGCTCACCTAGGCTGGGAGCGGGACAGCAAGCTGCATTTTCAGGCCCCCTTGTTATTACAGCCCAGCCTGCTTTCTAACTCAGTGACACCCAACAGAAATATAATGCAAGCCACATGTGCAACTTCAGATTTTCTAGTTCAGTTCAGTTCAGTTCAGTTCAGTCGTTCAGTCGTGTCCGACTCTCTGCGACCCCATGAATCGCAGCATGCCACGCCTCCCTGTCCATCACCAACTCCCAGAGTTCACTCAAACTCACGTCCATCGAGTCAGTGATGCCATCCAGCCATCTCATCCTCTGTCGTCCCCTTCTCCTCCTGCCCCCAATCCCTCCCAGCATCAGACTCTTTTCCAATGTGTCAACTCCTCACATGAGGTGGCCAAAGTACTGGAGTTTCAGCTTTAGCATCATTCCTTCCAAAGAAATCCCAGGGCTGATCTCCTTTAGACTGGTTGGGTCTCCTTGCAGTCCAAGGGACTCTCAAGAGTCTTTTCCAACACCACAGTTCAAACGCATCAATTCTTCAGCACTCAGCTTTCTTCACAGTCCAACTCTCACATCCATACATGACCACAGGAAAAACCATAGCTTTGACTAGACTGACCTTTGGTGGCAAAGCAATGTCTCTGCTTTTGAATATGCTATCTAGGTTGGTCATAACTTTTCTTCCAAGGAGTAAGCATCTTTTAATTTCATGGCTGCAGTCACCATCTGCAATGATTTTGGAGCCCAAAAAAATAGAGTCTGACACTGTTTCCACTGTTTCCCCATCTATTTGCCATGAAGTGATGGTACCAGATCCCATGATCTTCGTTTTCTGAATGTCAAGCTTTAAGCCAACTTTTTCACTCTCCTCTTTCACCTTCATCAAGAGGCTTTTTAGTTCCTCTTCACTTTCTGCCATAAGGGTGGTGTCATCTGCATATCTGAGGTTATTGATATTTCTCCCGCCAATCTTGATTCTGGCTTGTGCTTCTTCCAGCCCAGCGTTTCTCATGATGTACTCTGCATAGAAGTTAAATAAGCAGGGTGACAATATACAGCCTTGACGTACTGCTTTTCCTATTTGGAACCAGTCTGTTGTTCCATGTCCAGTTCTAACTGTTGCTTCATGACCTGCATACAAATTTCTCAAGAGGCAGGTCAGATTTTCTAGTAACCACATTGAAAAACTAAACAGCAACAGTTGAAATCAGGACATTAATTTAAATTACATATTGCATTTAATCAAAATTTCCAAATACTACTGTTTCAACGTACCATAAACATAAAAATCACTGAGATGTTTGGACTCTTGTTTTCATACTTAAGTTTCAAAATCTGGGGTGTAATTTTTAATATATATTTATTTGGCAGTGCCAGGTCTTAGTCGCAGAACACGAACTGTTAGTTTGGCATGTGGAATCTAATTCCCTGATCAGGGATTGAACCTGAGCCCCCTGCACTGGAAGTGTGGAGTCTTAGCCACTGGGCTACCAGGGAAGTCCCCAGAGTGTACTTTTTTTAAGTATTTAAATTACATTAGATTTTGAATTCTGGAAATAACTGTATTTTCCATTTGCCAATAGTAATACTTTAAAGTGAAAAACCCCAAAACACAAAAAATAATAATTCTTTTAAATTTCAGAAAGTTTCCTTGTATTTTAACATTTGATACTCCCTTCATTTCACTAAGACAAAGAAGCTCCCCCCATCCAGTGTGTATTTAATACTTACAGCTCATCTCAATTTAAACTAGCCACATTGCAAGTGCTCCACGGAAAGGGCAACCATACCGGACAACACCAGTCTACGTAATATAGATTTGGGGGGCAGGGCATTGAGAGAGACTGAGCTTTGGCTTCTAGTTCCTCTGAAAAGAGGCAAGATCATCACTTTCTGAGCAAGACTGACAAAGATAGGGTGGGTACTTTCAGGTGAAGGCATGGAATAGGTGCTCTGAGATACAAATATATTCCTATTTGGGACTAGTTGAAATGAAGAATGTTGGTGTATTTCGGCAAGTGACCTCAGGGTGGGTAGATGTCAGAACTACCAAGAGTAGGAGTAATTAGGTGGGTTGGCAGGATGAGGGGGCAAACAAATTGAAGGCTCTTACAGGAGCATTGATGAGGGTGATGGGCCATGGTCTTCCCACTTGGCAGGAAAGCCAAAGTTGTCCAAACGGTTGGGCCCAGAAGGACTGAAGAATACTTAGGGTACATGGATGTGTGAACATATGGAAGAGGGTTGGCAGTGGGAGCAAGATGGTAAGAGCTAGAGGCAAAGGATGCTGTTTTCAGATTGTGAGATTTTGAAATGTAAGGTTTTAGAGGCAGAAGAGGACTAGGAGTTGTCACAATCCAGAGTGTGGTGTAGACAGTGACATGGAGAAGGAGAACGTCATTGAAAGGAGGACATTCAGAGTCCCCATAGTGGTGCAATGGCTTCCCCAGTGGCTCAGCAGTCAAGAATCCACCTGCCAACGACTCATTTGTCAATGACTCATTTATCATTTATCTGGCCTTTGACACAAACCAGGCTCAAAAAAAAAAATTCTATGCTAAGTTTCAGGAAAGAACAAATGAAGTGAAATCAAATTATTTTTAAATATTTCAAGAGTTGGGGGGAAAAAGAGAGAGAGAGAGAAAGCTGATTGTTCTGGGCTGCTTAATGGGGCAGGATTAGGAGGCAGGTGCCTGGAAGCTTCTGGAATGTGTCCCTGGGGAGGCAGTGAATTCCCCAGCCCAGGATGTGCTCAAACAAACTGTGGAAAATTCTTAAAGAGATGGGAATATCAGACCACCTTACCTTTCTCTTAAGAAATCTGTATGCAGGTCAAGAAGCAACAGTTAGAACCAGACATGGAACAATGGACTGGTTCCAAATAGGGAAAGACCTAGGTTGAGGTTGTATATTGTCACCCTGCTTATTTAACTTATATGCAGAGTACATCATGCGAAATGCTGGGTTGGATGAAGTACAAGCTGGAATCAAGATTGCCAGGAGAAATATCAATAACCTCAGATACACAGATGACACCACCATTATGGCAGAAAGAGAAGAGGAACTAATGAACCTCTTTATGAAAGTGAAAGAGGAGAGTGAAAAAGCTGGCTTAAAACTCAACATTCAAAAAACTAAGATCATGCTATCTGGTCCCATCACTTCATGGCAGATAGATGGGGAAACAATGAAAACAGTGACAGACTTTATTTTCTTGGGCTCCAAAATCACTGCAGATGGTGACTGTAGCCATGAAATGAAAAGACACTTGCTCCTTGGAATAAAAGCTATGACCAAACTAGACAGCATATTAAAAAGCAGAGACATTCCTTTGTCAACAAAGGTCTGTCTAGTCAAAGCTATGGTTTTTCCAGTAGTCACGTAGGGATGTGAGATTTGAAACATAAAGAAAGCTGAACGCCAAAGAATTGATGTTTTTGAACTGTAGTGTTGGAGAAGACTCATGAAAGTCCCTTGGACTGCAAGGAGATCAAACCAGTACATCCTAAAGGAAATCAGTCCTGAATATTCATTGAAAGGACTGATGCTGAAGCTGAAGCTCCAATACTTTGGTCAGCTGATGAGAAGAGCCGACTCATTGGAAAAGACACTGATGCTGGGAAAGATTGCGGGCAGGAGGAGAAGGGGACGGCAGAGAATGAGATGGTTAAATGGCATCACTGACTTGATGGACATGAATTTGAGCAAGCTCCAGGAGTTGGTGATGGACAGGGAAGCCTGGTGTACTGAAGTCCACGGGATTGCAAAGAGTCAGAAACAGCTGAGTGACTGACGTGAACTGAGAGGCTGTATGGTTATTTCCCTTAGGGATGCTATGGAGAAAATTCTTGAATTGGGTTGGAAGATTAGACCAGATGCCTCAACGGTCTCCTCCAGCTTGTTCTGGGCCATTCTGCAGAGTGGAAGGACCAGGGACCATGAAAACAGCTAGACCCGGACTCAGGTCTTAAGTCTGGAACTAATTAGCTGAATGGATGGGGGCTTCCTAAGTGGCTCAGTGGTAAAGAATCTGCCTGCCAATGCAGGAGACACTGGAGATGTGGGTTCGATGTCTGGTCCAGGAAGATTCCCTGGAGAAGGAAATGGCAACTCACTCCAGTATTCTTGCCTGGGGAATACCGTGAATGGAGGAGCCTGGACAGCTACAGTCCATGGGGTCACAAAAGAGTCAGACACGACTTAGTCACTAAACAACAACAAAGGCAACGGCACTCGAGAGCAGGATCCACGGGCCCTGAGGATGACCAGGGCGGGAGCCAAGGGTTGGAGGAGAGAAAGGCTGTGAGCCCGGAGGAAAGCCACAGATGAGACAGGCAGGTACAAGATGAGTGGAGGCTTGTCCTGGGGAACAATGGTGGAGGGTGTTTGTGGGTTGCACTGGGGAGCAGGGATTACAGCCACCTCTCTTCAGAGATGGCTGGAAGGGACGTGCTGCATCTGACAGGTTTAGGTTTGGCAAGTGGAGGGGGCCGTGTGATGGGCTAGACATTTTTACAGAACTGTGGCTCCATGTCAAGCTGACCAGGGTGTGGAGGGAGTTCAGGAGTGGGAGTGAGCAGGGGCGGGGAGCTCGCACAGAGCAGTGAGAGGACCCATCCCTCCTTGGATGGGTTTGGGGTTCTGTGCACAGGGCTGCAGAGGATGCGTCCTGGTGCCGTGGGACTGCCCTTGGGGCTGGACATCCTGTCTCATCTTTCTTGGTCTCCTCCACCCCACTCAGTACAGATCCAGGCAAACATTAGGCATGTGCCTTCCAAACTTGTTAAAAGACTCACTCCTAATATATGTTAGTTGTAGCATTTTCCAAACTTCACCTTCTGGTCCCTCTCTTAATCCTTCATACTCCCACAGTCAACAAAAGGAGATGACCTCCACGGAAAAAATGACTGAATACAGTCCACAGCATAAACAGAAATCACATCTACATTGTGCTGTGTGCTTAGTCGCTCAGTTGTGTCCAACTCAGAAGTAGCCTGCCAGGCTCCTCCGTCCATGGGATTCTCCAGGCAAGAATACTGGAGTGGGTTGCCATGCCCTCCTCCAGGGGATGTTCCCAACCTGGGGACTGAACCCAAGTCTCCCGCACTGCAGGTGGATTCTTTACCATCTGAGCTAGCAGGGAGGCCCAATAATACTGGAGTCGGTAGTCTATCCCTTCTCCAGGGGATCTTCCCGACCCCAGAATTGAACTGGGGTCTCCTGCACTGCAGGTGGATTCTCTACCAGCTTTACTACCAGGGAAGCCTGCCTTGTTAATACGGCCTCTATAAGGCCTCCACACACCCCATGGATATTCCCAGTTATCCCCAAGCTCTTCTTTTCTCTCCCTGGATCTTGCCACCTCCCTCTAGGCTTCCTTTGGGAAGGACGGTCCCCTGTGTTCTCCTCATCACAGGTCTATGGCAGTCCCCTGGCAGTTCTGGCTGGACCAGACACACGATGGGGGTAGGGCAGTGTCCTGCACAGCCACACTCAATGTTCTCTGCGCACACAATCAGGTAGGGAGAGAGAAAGAATGGACTGGAGTTGCCCATTTGTCTTTTGTAACAGCTGCCAGTGACAGTCTCCTGGCCGAGTTATGAGATGGAGTGGAATGGAGGCAGAGGAATGGGGACTGATGGGGGATGCTGGGAATCTTAACAACCCTAGCACGTACCAAGATGCCAGGCGAGGTCTGCTTTAACTCCAGAGGAGAGATTGAGGCCAGGCCAGCCTCCCAGTGTGGGGTATTCAATTTGATGAGCCCTTACTGAATTCCTCTCTTGATGCTAGCGCTAGTGAGGTAGATGCATTTGAGAACCCAAGACCCGGAGGCATGAAGCAGCCTTGGACCCTGCTCTCAGAGACTCATTGATTAGCTGGGGAGACGGTGGTGAGGATCAGGAAGGACAGAGAGCACAAGCGACAGGCTGGGCCGACTCTGCAAGGTGAGCTCAGCTGGGCAGCTGGCGGGTGCCACCCTGAGTCTCCACTTCTCCATGCCATCTGTGACCCACCTGTCAATCTCCATCATATGACATCACCACTGCTCCATGCTCCTTCCTTAACGCTAGGGAGGGAGACCTTAAGCCATAATCCCACTGAGGGGTTCTTATCTCCACATTTTACCCAAAGCTGTGATAAATGAGGTTGCACCCACCCAAGTCCACAATGCAGGACCTTGTCACCTCCATTCAGAAATGGCAATTACAACGGGAGCTACAAGTCGGACCCATTTGGTTGATGCTAATCCCTCTTCCACCCAAGAAACAGGGTAGAAGAGATAAGGTGAGAGATAAGGACAGATTAGAACTGCTTTGAGTTCTTTGCAAGAAAGTGGCTAGAAAAATTCAAAGGGCCATTACTTTGATTGTTTCTACCTTGGAGTTATCAGTCTTTTTTCCCAGGAGACCAAAGCACAAGTAATAGATCTGCTTGTCCATCATCATCACCAGCCGGGAAAGAGTCAGAACAGGACAGAGAAGTTTATCCAGGAGGACACGGGGTCAGAGCATCTAAGCGAGGGCCCCACATGGGAGAGGCGCTCTGTTAAACATTTGTTCACCAGTTTAATTGAAAAACATTCAGACAATCTCTATTGTGCTCTTTTCCTAAGGTGAAAGGAGGAAATTCACACCAACAAAATGTGTCAAAATTCCAGCTCACATTGTAACGACCATTTCTGACTGGCGAGGACAGTCACTGCTCTATATGCACTGGGGAGGCGGAGTTCTAGAGTCTACACCCAGAATGTAGGTGAGAACTCTGCTTTGCTGTCTCCTCGGCCTCTCTGAGGCCAGCACGTCCCTGTCACCCAGCCTCCCTCATAATCTGCTCAAGTCTCAACATTCTTTGTGGCATTTCACCAAGACAAATACCTCTCAGGTCTCTCCTCCCTCAAAAACCCATATCAGGCCCCATATTTCTCCTGGAGACCAACTCACTTGTTAGCTGGTGCCCCTGGGAAATCATGTATGCTGGGCTTTGTGGAAGGACAGTGAGGACTTGATCCCCTGGAGGAGGGCATGGCAACCGACTCTAGTATTCTCGCCTGGAGAATCCCCATGGACAGAGGAGCCTGGCGGGCTACAGTCCATGGGGTCGCAAAGAGCTGGACATGTCCGAGCTCTTTGATAGAGTACATAGCACATAGTGAGGAGTTGGGGTGGCCCCTTTGGGAAAGATAAATGGCCCTGGCCACCTGAAGCCCAGAAGACCTATCCAGGACAGGGAGGGGAGCTCTCCAGGGTAAGGGGCATCTGCCCAAGTTCTACACCAGAATCCAATAGACGAGGTCTAGCTCTTCTGGGTAACCGGACACTGGCTGAGTTCCCTAATGAGCTGTTGTTGGCTGAAAGAGATGCTTTAGTGGCTGCTGTCAGAATATTTAAAATGCGCAGAGGGACAAGGGAAAAGACACAGCACTAACCTGCAGGAGATAAAAAGCAGTCCCATCCCGATGCCATATGCCACAGAAGTAAAAAGCTAGTAAATTTAATTTAGTATAGACCAAGCAATTACCCACTTTAAAAATTAAGGACTGAGACTGTAAACCCAGTAAACTTCAAATCTTTATAATGAGCAGTTTAATGAGAGCAAGCAGAAGGAGAAAGGAAGGAGGAAGAGGCAAGAAGAAAGAGGAAGGAGGAAGCAGAGAAGAAAGAGGAGGAAGGGAAGGAAGGGGGAGGAAAGAGAGACGCAGGAGACAGTGAACAACAGGAGGAAAGAGGAACAGAGACGTGTTCTTCTCCAGAGAAATTTCCCCTTCTTGTGGGGAAGATTTAAAGTCACAATTGTACACACACACGGGGACAAAATCTTACCCTGTGGAACAGAAGATATTTACTCCTGTTTTTTTTCTCTCCATTCCCACAACCGCCACCATAGTTTCCAACAGGGTTTCTCAACCTCAGCACTGCTGACATTCGAGCTGGATAATTCTTCACTGGGAGGGGCGAGCCTGGGCATTGCACGAAGTTTTGCAGCATCCCTGGCCTCTAGCCACTAAGTGCCAGGAACCCTCTGCTCTAGCTGTGACAACCCAACATACCTGCAGATATTGCCAAGTGTCCCGTGGTGGGAAAGAGGGAAACTGCTCCCCCCAGGTGAGAACCACTAGTTTAGAGCGTTGTCACATAAGTCCACTTTGGTCCCTGAGAATTCTCTCTTCTTTCTGAGTTTTGCTGTTCCACCACCATCTACTTAAAGCCACGGGACGAATTCTAGCAGAGCCCCACTTTGAGGGGATCACTCCACTCTTCAGAAGCACTTAAAAGCATCCCAGTGTCTACTGAGTGCAAAAATAATACCGGACACCTACCATGGGTCTGGTTTTGCTCTGAGCACTGGAAACACACTGGTAAACAAGACAGAGACCCAGACTCGAGGATCTTATGTTCTGGTCAGGGAAGGCAGACAAAGATTGTGTAAAGAAAGAAATATAGGGTAATTTCAGATAGCAACAAGTGCTGTGAAAAATAGGATCTCAGGAGAGTATAATGAGGGGAAATGGTCAGGGAAAGTGAATCTATAAACAGGCATCATCTGAGCAGACACCGAAATGATGAGGAGGAAGAAGCCATTGGGGAGAGAGAAAAAGATTCCAAGTTGAAGGAACGAGAAATAGCTTGGCAGGAATTGGTGCACAGTGGTTGGAGTATAGTGAACGCAGAGAAGCAGGGAGGATAAAGAGGGGGACAGAGGCGGCTTATTGCCTCCTGGGTCATGATGAGAAGTTTCATTTTATTCCAATTGCATGGGAAGTCACCAGACAGTTATAAACAGAGCCCAGTTCCCTAACTTAACTCTAAGGCTTCATAATCTAACCTGTAACCCACTCTACCCTCCTTAAACTGCTTCTACTCCTTATATAAAGCAAAGAGTGTATCCATCTCCCCTGAAGCATGTTACAACACTCTGCCTGGTCCCGTTCCCAGAGTTTCTGACTCAGTACAGGTCTGGGGGGTGGGCTTCCCAGATGGCATTAGTGGCAAAGAACCCACCTGCCAATGCAGGAGACAGAAGGGATGTGGGTTCAATCCCTGGATTGGGAAGATCCCCTGGAGAAGGGCATGGCAACCCACTCTAGTATTCTTGCCTGGAGAATCCCATGGACAGAGGAGCCTGGTGGGCTACAGTCCATGGGGCTGCAGAGTTGGACATGACTGAAGTGACTTAGCATGAACGCACAGGTCTGGGGAGATGCCCAAGAATTTTCACTTCTAACAAATTACCAGGAGCTGCTGACACTGCTAATCCAGGGACCACACTTTGAGGAGCATTCTCTGAACACACCTGACTGCTTCTAAGATGTCCTCAACCATGCTATTTTCATGCAGAGATAACCACACTTTATCCCTCCTCTGCAACTGCTGTGTATCGAAATCTCAGCCATTCTTCAAGGTCTGACTCAAAAACAGAGTCTCACACATACTTTCAAGGATCACCCCAGGCAAATGTACTCCCTCTGTCCATCCATCATTCAGACACCATCTGTAAGGGATCCACAGCACACATACTGGTGTGAGAGCCTCGATTTCCCTCTAATCCATGACTTCTTCCATCGCAACATTCTCATCTTAATAAACCAATTTAGAATCCCCCTCTCCTTTCTGTTTTGAATGAGGTGAGCTATAATTAAATCAATTACTTATAAAATCACTAACACGGTGTCTTCTTTTTTTACCTTGCATTCATTTGGATGACTATTATGAAAAACAAAAACAAACCACCCCCCCCCCCCAAGAAACAAAAAATAACAAATAACAGGTGTTGGCAAGGATGTAGAGAAACTGAAACCCTTGTGTACTGCTGGAGGGAACGTAAAATGGTGCAGCTGCTATGGAAAACAGTATGGTGGCTCCTCAAAAAGTTAAAAATAGAGTTACCATATGATCCAGCAATTCCACGCCTGGGTATATATCCAGGAGAATTGAAAGCAGGGTCTCAAGGAGGTATCTGCATATCCATGGTCATAGGAGTGTTAGTCACAATTGCTAAAACATGGCAGAAACCCGAGCGTCCATCAACAGATGAATGGATAGATAAAAAGTGATATATTGGTATAGACATTATTCCTTTGTATATACAAATATTGTCCCCCCTTAAAAAGGAATGAAATTCTAAGAGATGTTACAACATGGATGAACCATAAGGAAATTATGCTAAGTGAGAGAAGCCAGAAACAAAAAGATAAGTACTGTATGACTCCATTTATATGAGATATCAAAAGTATCCAAACTTATAAAGACATCAAGTATAAAGGTGTCTGTCAGAGGCTGGGGGTTGCCAGAAATGGGCAGTTAACATTCAGTGGGTATAGAGTTCCAGTTCTGCAACATGAGAAAAGTTCTGGAGATAGATGGTGGTAACAGTGGCAAAACACTGTGAATGTACTTCATATCAAACACTCTACACTCACAAATGATTAATATGGTAAATTTTATGTTATATACATCTCACCACAATTAAAAATAATTTTTAATGCAAAAATTGTGTCTTCTACTATTCGCCACTCACTTTACATGGACCATAGCCCGCCAGGCTCCTCTGTCCATGAGATTCTCCAGGAAAGAACACTGGAGAGGGTTGCCGTGCCCTCCTCCAGGGAATCTTCCTGAGCCAGGGATTGAACCATAGACTCTTAGGTCTCCTGCATTGGCAGGCAGGTTCTCTACCACTAGCGCCACCTGGGAAGCCCTTATAGTTTGCAAAGCACTTTCACACATCTTATCTCATTTGCACTTTTTAATAATCTAGGATGCTTTTGAACCATACTATTGGAGAAGACTCTTGAGAGTCTTGGACTGCAAGGAGATCAAACCAGTCAATCCTAAAGAAAATCAATCCTGAATATACATTGGACTGATGTTGAAGTTGCTATGCTTTGGCCACCTGATGTGAAGAGACGACTCATCAGAAAAGACCTGATGCTGGAAAAGATTGAAGGCAGGAGGAGAAGGGGATGACAGAGGATGAGATGGTTGGATGGCATCACTGACTCAACGGACATGAGTTTGAGTAAACTCCGGGAGATGGTGAAGGACAGGGAACCCTGGCATGCTGCAGTCCATGGGGTTGCAAAGAGTCAGCCATGACTGAGCGGCTGAACAACAACAAAAGGGGATAATAGTAAAATGTTAGCATTCCCACTTTATAGATGAGTATTCAGAAGCCCAGAAAGATTAAACCAACTCAAGGACACACAGCTGAATGTGTTGAGGGATTAAAACTAAAAATGAGATCCTTTACTACTAATATTCTGTTCGGTATATTCCAATGGTTTTCCTAGAATGTTCTGTGTAATAAATGACCCCTTTATGGGGGATGCAGTGCTGCATGGCTTTCAGGATCTTAACAAGGAGTTCTAACCACTGGACCACCAGAAAATTTCTTAAATCACCTCTTAAGTGCTAAGTGATGAATACATACTAGCTGTTTGGTTGAGAGAAACAGAAGAAAGCACAGAGGGAAGAAGGGAGAGAAGGAGTTATTTTATTTGAGGAAGATACCTCTCTCATGACTTAGGGAAAGGGGGGAAACCAGTATTTGCTGGATGCTTCTATGTCCCTAGCAGTTTGTTTGTTTGTTTGTTTTTTGGTGTATATATATATATATATATATATTTTTTTTTTTTCTCTTGACTTTTACACACCACAATCTGATATGTGGGTAATATTTTTATTATTTTTCAAAATGATTATTATCATTATTATTTTATTTACAGATGATGATAAAGAAATCTAAGTGCTTAAACCACCTGACCACTTTCACTTCTACTCTGAATCCAGGCCCCAGCTCCCACTACTGGAAACACAGCCACCTCCAGTTCTAGAATGATCTGGTTAACAGCACATTCTTGCCCTTGACTAATAGTCAACGGGTTACTTATCCAATCCACTTTCTTCTTCCTCCACCACCCTAACCAGGGCATTTGCAATTTAAAAAGACACTTCCTTGAAATGCTCCCTCTCCACGGGCCCACTGCAGAGCCCACTCTGCTTGGGCTCTCAGGGTGAGGAGAGACCAGGCCTGTGGACTTTCTTCTTCACTCTCCCTTCCTCCTGGCTCACACAGGACTGAGTACCATCTCCTGCAAGAGAGGCTGGTTCCTCCTCCCTATCACAGGTCTCACACCCTCCTGGGGTCTTCGCAGGGGTCAGGGGAGAATCATGCCTGGTCACTCACTCCTCTGTCCCAGCCCTTCCCCTCCCTCATGAAGGAACACCCAATGGAGGTCATGGGGCAAACCAGCACCTTCTATTCCTGGGCCTGACCCACAAGCAGTAGAGACACGTCCCACCAAGGGCAGGACTGCAGGCCAGGGTTCCCAGGAGCCCACTCTCTCAACTCATCAAGGCATCACACTTTGGCTGCCCCAGTCAAAGGCAAAATCAGCCTGCCCTGTTATAAGAACCTGGAAGGCTCTAAGTCCCCATTGATTTGAAGCAAGGGCTCATTGACCCCTGTATAATGGACTTGGCTGCAAATGTGGTCCAGCCCCTCATTTTCCATCAGACTCTGTTCTTTAGTAAGCTTTCATTCCTCAGCATTCAGAACTGATTAGTCTACCAAATATTAACCCACTCCATGAATCTGATGGTAATGAGGTCGACTTTTGCTATATTTATAATTAATGCTGGCAGACCCAAAGGGTAATTTAGTATTTGAAAAGGCTGATTTTCAAACTTTATGTCAGGGGACATGTTGCCAAATACAGCCTGATAACTGCATCATTAAATAAGGATTCGAGTCTTTATTTAAATTCACGCTCATCTCATCCCTGTCTATAAAACATAAGGATGTGTAAGGAGTCAGTCTCTAATCTTCAAAAAAATTTATCCTTCTTGTTTTCCTTCCCCAATCAGTTGTCCTGGTGTCTGTGTGTTTTCTGGGGGTCCAATCCTGTCTCTCTCAGACATTTTAAAACTCCTGCCCACCAAAAGGACATTCATCATTCAGCAAGGCTCTACCTCTTGCCAACAGGGCAAGCAGTGAGAATGCAAGATGGACATATTCATGGTCCCTGCCCTCAAGGAGGGGGCTTCCCAGGTGGTGCTAGTGGTTAAGAACCCACCTGCCAATGCAGGAGATGTAAGAAATGTGAGTTCGACCCCTGGACTGGGAAGATCCCCTGGAGGAGGGCATGGCAACCCACTCCAGTATTCTTGCCTGCAGAATCCCATGGACAGAGGAGCTTGGCTGGTACAGTCCATAGGGTCACATAGCCGGACAGACTAACACTTTCACCCTCTCTCTCTCACAGACACACCCCTGTTGTTCTGAGAAAGTGCTGTGTTGTGAGCAATCCTATGGAGAGAACCACATGACCAGGTGCTGAAGTGTCCAGTCAACAGCCAGCAAGTAATCAAGTTCTGATCACAACCACAAATGAGCTTACAGACGACTGCAGCCATGGTCAACACCTTGACTGCAGCCCCTTGGGAGACTCTGAGCCAGATCCATCCAGCCTGGCAGCCCCTGGCTGCCTGACCCTCAGAACCCGTGTGAGATGATAAACACTGCTTCAAGCCACTAAGTTTGGGGTAATCTGGTATGCAGGGGTGGATCATTTATATTGCCTAATTCCCCCCCAAGGGCATCTAGCAACCTCCCACCTTTGAGACAGAGACTGGAGTCCTGAAGGAGGCAGTCCCTTCCATAAAAGACACTAATGAGAGGTTCCAGACGAGGTCAAGAAACAAGGAAGGGGATCTCCAGCCTCCCAGGAGGTCAGCTTGCTGTTGAGGTGGGACGGTCATCGGATAGCACTCTCTCCAGCTCCTGCAGCTCCCTCAACCTGGCGCTCTGACCCACATGGGTCCCAGAGGCGCAGCAGAGATGTGAGCACGCAGCCTGTAGCCTGTTTTACTGCTTCCTCCACAACTTACTTCATGAGCTCAGAGGGTACTGTGAGCACAGCAACAAGAGAACAGAGGATTCAGGGAAGGCTCAGCTCCTGCTGGAACAATTCTCAGAGGCTGGCCTTTAGCCGTCATGCTTATGAAGTGTTATTAACGCTTTTAAGCCTCGGTGCCCAGGTTCACAGTCAAACCCAGGCGCCTGCTCAGGGAAGTCCCCCCGGCCCACCATCACACCACGCAGCCTGCCCAGGGGGCCCGAGTGCCAGCAGTGGTGAAAGAAGCCGCGCCTGACCCTAACAACACTATTTAATTAATTATTGGCATATCATTGACGTATTACATTCTGTAAGTTTAAGGCACACAAGGTGTTGGTTTCATACACTGATATATGAAAGTGTGACCACCACTGTAGCTAACACCTTGATCATATCACAAAATCATCATTCTTTTCTGTGGTGAGCACATGAAGATCCAGTCTCTCAGAAAATTTAAAGTTTACAAGATATATGGTTGACTACAATCACTGTGCTGTGCCTTAGATCCTCAGGTCCCGAGGACAATAATAAAATCAGCTCACAAACACCCCAAGAGGGTACAGCGTGGGGGTGCGGAGACCCCAGGCCCGGGAGTCAAGCATCCCCAGATCCCAGTTTCAGCTCCACCGCTGAACTTTTGCCCACAGGCAAGTTACTTGGTTTGATTGACCCACCTGTTCTCACTGGGGTCATCACGGGCTTAAATGAGCAGCTGCACAGCAAGTGCCCACCGCAGGGTCTAGAATACAGCAGGTGCTTGCTGAAGGCCTTCCCCATCCCAGGATATGTGAAAGCCTTCTCCTACCCCATCCCACTCCAACCAGTGCACTGGAAATTCCCTTTTCTGTGCTCCATGCATATATTGAGTATCCTTAAATGGTATATGTTGTGGTTGTTATGTCTTACACTGTTCAAAGCACCTCTTCATCATGAACTTGCTAGACTTTAGATGGCCTGGTGAGGTCTCTGGGCAGGTACTGTGAGCCTCAGTTTTGCCCAAGTCACACAGGTGGTAAGCGCAGAGCCAGGGCCAGAACTCGGCTGTAATTTCTAGTTCTCCTGCCACCCAACCCCAGCGGCCTCTCTGGGCACTTGTCCCTCCTTACCTCATCATATGTTTCTTCCCCTAAAGGGTCTTCTTGTATGGCTTGTCTGCAGTTTCACATGTAAGACTCCAGATTATTCAATCTACAGCAGGTTCTAGAAAGCTGGAGCCCTGAGCTTGTCAGCAGATGAGTTGCAAAAGAAATAGAGGCTCCGGGATGTTCCAGAATATCAGATAAGGTGGGGCCATGCAACAAGGTCCTCCTCTAATACCAGTGAAATGAAATTAGAAGTACTGAAACCATGAACCGCCCCGGGTGCACAGGGCAAAGAAGGGGAAGGGGGAGGCTGCTGGATTCTCTCATCCTCCTGGCCTGCCCACTCACCTGTCTGTACCTATTCTCATCTTTATCTCCTCTTCTGCCTTGGTGGCAGAGGTGGCTCCCATCATGGCATCAGCTAGCCCCTCTGCTCTCATTGAGATATTCATTCTTTCATTTATTCATATATGCATGCCCTCACCCATGCTCAGCTGGTCCCTCGCATGGCTCAGCAACCCTCTGCCATGGTATTACCACTGTGTCTCTGACTCCCACAGTCCTCAGCTTCCTGGGCACCCTCAGTGCCTGACTCTCAGCAGATGACCCTGCCTCCCAATTCACAGGGAGAACACAGACTCTCAGGTTGCACTTTGCAATGGTCAATTCTCCGTGTCAACTTGGTAATGCTGCCCAGATATTCGGTCAAATACCAGTCCAGATGTTGCTGTGAAAGCATTTTTAGGTATGATTAACATTTAAATCAGCAGACTTTGGGTAAAGCAGATTACTCTCCATAATGTGGGTATGGAGAGTATACTGAATTACTCTCATCTGAAAAATTGAAGGTTTTAAGAGAAAAAGACTGAGGTCCCCAAGAAGAAGAAATCCTGCCCTCAGACTCAAGCTACAACATCAGTCTTTCCTGGATTACCAGCCTGCTGGCCTGCCCCACAGCCCGCACAGTCATGTGAGCAAGTTCCTTAAAAGAGTGTATCTCCATATACATATGCACATGTATGCACACACACGCACCCTATTGGCTTTGTTTGTCTGAAGAACCCTAATGCCACTCCCCAGAAATCCCTTTAGCAAACTCCTACCCATCCATGCTCATATGTGACCAGGCGGAGGCCTGCCCAGCAGGCAGACCTTGGCATCTTAGACCCTGAGCACCTTGCAGTGTGAACGTGACTGTGGGTTCTTGAGCAGCACTTCCTTTTCTCCCCAGTGTTTTAATTAAATTATTAATCAATTAATTTTTTCTGTGTAGACGCTACTACACTATAGACACAGGTTCCTCCCATATATTTTGGCTCTTGTGAATAACGCCACAATAAACACAGAAGCGCAGGTATCTCTTAAAGATTCTGTTTTCATTTCCTTTGAAATGAACTGCTGGATCACCCCCGTGGTTCTATTTTTAATTTTCTGAGAAAACCTCCATACTGTTTTCCAAAGTGGCTACACCACTCTACATTCTCATCAACAGCGCGTAAGGATACCTTTTCTCTACTCTCATCAACATTCCAAGAAGTGTGAGGTGATATTTTTCAATTTTGATTACTTTATAGTTTTGATTTGCATTTCCCTGATGATTAATGATGACTGTTGTTGTTTAGTCACTAAGTCGTGTTTCACTCTTTTGCAACCTCATGGACTATAACCCACCAGGCTCCTCTGTCCATGGGATTTCCCAGGCAAAAATGTTGGGAGTGAGCTGCCACTTCCTTCTCCAAGAGATCTTCTCAACCCAGGGATAGAACCAGCGTCTCTTGTGCCTTTTGCATTAGCAGGCGGATTCTTTACCGCTGAGCCATCAGGGAAGCCCCTTAATGATCAGAATCATTTAATGTTCCCGTTGGCCATTTGTGTGTCTTTATTGGAAAAGTATCTATTCAGTTCCTCTATTTCTTAAATAGGTTGCTATGTGTTCTCTTTTTTTTTACTATTGAATTGTGACTTCTGTACGTATTTTGGTATTAACCTCTTATTAGATACACGATTTGCAAATATTTTTCCCCTTGCATAGGCTGTCTTTCCATTTTGCCGATGATTTCCTTTGCTGTACAGAAGCTTGTTAGTTTGATGTAGTCCCATTTTCTTATTTTTCCTTTTGTTGCCTTTGTTTTGGTGTCAAACCCCAAAATTATTGCTACAATGGAATATCAAGGTGCTTACCCTTTATGCTTTTTTCTAGGAATTTTATAGTTTCGTGTCTTACATTTAATTCTTTAATCCATTTTGAATTGATTTTTGTGGAGGTATAAGATAGGAGTCCAACTTCATTATTTAACATATGGCTGTGGCTTTCTCAAGACAATTTATTGAAGAGATTGTCTTTTCCCTATAATATGTTCTTGGCTCCTTTATCACAAATTAACTGACCATATAAGTGTGGGTTTATTTCTGGGCTCATGTTCCACTGATAAATGTGTCTGTTTTTATGCCAATGTTATACTAATTTGATAACCATAGCTTTGCAATAGTTCAAAACTAGGAAGCGTGATATCTCCAGATTTGTTCTTCTTTCATGAGTCTTATTTGGTTATTTGGGGTCTTTCCTGGTTTCATATAAATTTTAGGGTTGCTTTTTCTATTTGTGCAAAATGCCATAAAATTCTGATAAAGATTACATTGAACCTGTAGATTGTTTGAATAGTATGGATATTTTAACAAGATTAATTCTTTCAATACAGGACACTGAGTATGCTTTCATTTAATTATATTATTCAATTTCCTTCAACAAAGTCTTGTAGTTTTTCATGTACAGATCTTTCACCTCCTTTGTTAAGTTTATTCCTAAGTATTTTATTACTTTTGGAGATATTGTAAATGGGATCATTGTCTTAATTACTCTTCTGAAAGCTCATTGTTAGCATATAGAAATGCAACAGATGTCTATATATGAATTTTATACCCTGAAACTTAACTGAATTCATTTATTAGTTATAATAGTTTTTTGGCAGTATCTTCAGGATTTTCTAAATATCATATCATGTCATTGGCAAACAGTCCGTTTTACTTCTTCCTTTCCAATTTGGATGCCTTTTTTTCTTGTCTGATTTCTGTGGCTAAGACTTCTAATATTGTATTGAATAAAAGTGGCAAGAGTTGGTGTGGACCCCTTTGGGTTTGGTTGTTTGGGATTCTCTTTGCTTTCTGTACCTGAAGTCTGCTTTCTTTTCCAGGTTAAGTACATTTTCAGGTATTATTTCTTTTAGTAATTCTCTGCCCCTTTCTCCCTCTCTGGTTTCCTTCTGGATGCCAACATTAGCGCACAGGATGCTGTTCGAGGAGTCTCTTAGACTGGCCTCATTGTTTAAAATTCCCTTTTCTCCTTTCTGCTCAGCTTGGGTGATTTCCATTACTCTGTCTTCCGGTTCACTGGTCCATTCTCTATCATCTAATCTACTGTTGATTCTTTCTAGTATACTTTTTGTTTCAGTCATTGTATTCTTCAGCTTGGCTTGGTTCTCCTTTATATTTTCTTACTCTTTGCTAAAATTATCACTGTGTTCATCAATTCTCCCAAGTTCAGTGAGCATCATTTTTTTTGTACAATACATCCTTGAGCCTATTTTACATTCAGTAGTTTATATCTTCCACTTCTTCACCCCTATGTTGCCCTCCCCACCCACTGGTAACCATTAGTTTATTCTCTAGATCTGTGAGTCCACCTTTTTGGTTATATTTACTAGCTTGTTGTATTTTTTAGATTTCACATATAAGTGACATCGTGCAGTATTTGTCTTTCTCTGTCTGACTTATTTCACTTAGCACAATGCCCTCCAAGTCCATCCATGTTGTTGCAAATGGTAAAATTTTGTCCATTTTTATGGCTGAGTAGTATTCCATTGTGAGTGTGTATCTTTATCCATTCATCTGTTGATGGGCATTTAGGTTGCTTCCATACCATAGATATTGTAAATAATGCTGCTATGAACTTTGGGGTACATGTGTCTTTTTTAATTAGTGGTTGGGGTTTTTTTTTGTTTTTTTTTTTGATACAAACCCAGGAGTGGAATGGTAGTTCTGTTTTTAGTTTTTCACTGAGCATCTTTATGATAATTTAATTAACTTGAGTTCTTTATCAGGTAGATCACTTATCTTCATTTCATTCAGTTCTTTTTCTCAGGTTTTGCCTTACTCATCTGTTTGGATCATATTACTCTGTCTTCTCATTTTGCCCAATTCTCTGAGTTCATTTCTATGCATTAGGTAGGTTGGCTACATTTTCCAGTCTTGGAAAAGTGGCCTTAAATGGGAGATATCCTATGGGGTCCAGTAACTACCCTCTGGTCACCACAGTTATATGCTCTAGGGGTACCGCCTTATGCGGGTTGTGTGGGCCCCTCTGTTGTGGCAGGGCTGAATACTGTGGGCGTGCTGGCAGGTGGGGCTGGTCCCCAGTCTGGTTGGAGGCTACTGGCCCATTGGTGGGCAGATCCAGGTCCTGGCACAGATGGCTGCATTCCCTGAGAGGGCCTGGGGCTGATGCCTGACTACTGGCAGGTCCCAGGGCAGCTAGCTAAGTGCCCCAAAGGGGCCTGGGGCTTATTTTGGCCCACTACGGGGTTGTAAGTCCCCAGCTAGAAGGAGGATTCAACAACGGTGCTTGTTAGCACCAGTGTGATAGAACAAGCTGCTAAAAACAGCTGCTGCCGGCACCTGTGTCCCCAGGGAGAATCCCAGTTGCCTCATGCCTTGCTAGGAGGATCTCCAAGATAAGTAAGCGGTTCTGACCTAGGCTCCTTTCGAATTACTGTCTCTGCGTTGATACTCAGTGTGTGGGATTTTGCATGTGCCCTCTAAGAGCAGAGTCTCTTTCCTACAGCGCTCCAGCTCTCCCATCACAAGTCCGGCTGGCCTTCAAAGCCAGACATTCTGAGAGCCTGTCATCCTGATGTAGAACCCACAGGCTTGTGAGCCTGTTATAAGGCTTTGACCCCTAAAGCCTTTTTCCTCAATGTTAGGTGTTTAATACTATAGACTTTCCTCTTAGAACTGCTTCTGTTGCATCCCATAGGTTTTGATATATTGTATTTCCATTTTCATTGGTCTCAATTTTTTTTTATTTCTCTTTTGATTTCTTCTTTGACCCATTGGTTTTTCAGTAGTATGTTGTTTAATCTCCCTGTGTTTGTGAATTTTCCTGTTGTTTCTTAGAGGTGATTTCTAATTCATACCATCATGATGAAAAATTTGCTTTATATGATATTAATCTTTTAAAATTTATTAAGATATGATCTCTCTTGGAGAACGTTCCATGAGCACTTGTGAAGACTGTGTATTCTGCTGCTGTTGAACGGCAAGTTCTCTAATATATTATTTAAGCCCACCAAGTCTAACATGTGGGGTTTCCCTGGTGGTTCAGTGATAAAGTCTCTACCTGCCAATGCAGGGTACATGGGTTTGATTCCTGGTCTGGGAAGATCCCCTGGAGAAAGAAATGGCAACCCAGTCCAGCATTCTTGCCTGGACAACCCCATGGATAGAGGAGCCTGGTGGGCTACAGTCCATGGAGTTGCAGAGTCGGACACGACTTAGCGACCGAACAGTAACAACAACAGTCCAACAGGTAGTTTAAATCCAGTGTTTCAAAGCTGCACTTCCCGAGGGTCTCATCCTGATGCCAGTTGTGTCTACTGACTGTCATTCATGAGGTTTTATCTATGGGAATCCTTTGTAACCACAGCTGAAGATTCATCCATGTGAGAGGTTTTACTTTTGCTTCTGTCAGAAACTCCAGGAGCATCACCAACTTGTTGCTACTTTTTATTACAGATGCTTCCACTTGGTAATTCTTGAAAGAGCAAGGAGGATAAACTCAAACCTCAGACCTATTAAGGGTCCCCCATGGTTATAAAATCTCAGGGACTATTTTTTCTTACTCAGGAGTCCAAATTATTGCCCTGTTCCCACGAGTGGGCTGTTTTATAGGTCCCCATTTCCCTGAAGACATCATCTTTATGTGGAGTTCTCAATTCTAACTCTCCACATTACAATTCCAGGGTCTTGACTCCTATCTCTTCATGGTCAATGAAATCCAAACTTCCTGAATCCAAGACCAGCACTGCACTTCTCCACTTACCCACCCAAAGCTGCCACGGCATCACTTCATATGCTCACCACTTTGGTTTTCAGCTTCTCTTCATTTTTCGTCCCTGGTGGTTTTCCTTCCTGTCATTCCTGCTCAGCTAGAGTTGGAAAGGGTTTGCTATTATATTTAATCCAGAATTTCTTGGTATTTTCTCAGGGAGGAGTTTTCAATTTATTAGTCAACCATACTGTCAAAATAAAAACCTGCTGAATTTTAATTGTTTATCTGTACATTTGTCTACGCCAATGGGCTTACAAGTTTCTCGAGACAGTACTCTCAATGGTTATAAGCACGGGCTTCAGAGCACAGGCTGACTGGGTTCAAAGCTTGTCTCTGCCACTTATCAGCTTTGGAACATTGGTTACCTAATCTCTGTGTCTCCAGTTTACCCATCTAGAAATAATGATAACATTGGCATCTGCTGTTATGAAGATTAATTGAAATAATACATGCAAAACTCTTCAAACAAAACAAGCACAAGATAAACACTCAATATATATTGCTATTAGTGTTAGGAAAGCACACAGCAGATAGGAACTCAGCAAATATGTACTGAATTCATTATTTTCAACTTTATATCCTCATCAACAGTAATGCTGGCACATCACAGCACTCAATACATATTTAATGAGTTAATATGATGAGATGAGTGAATGCATCAATATTTATACCCACTTTCCTTTCTGACCCCTCACCTGAGCAAGGCCAATCCTTCTAGCAATATTCTAGATCCCACACTTTTCTGCTCTTCCCATGCCTTCTCTCCACCTTGTCCCCCACTCCTCTCCAGAATATAACATGTTCTCATTTTCCCGTAAAACACACACACACACACACACACACACTCCTTTGATTGTATATCTCCTAATTGCATACCCTGGCCTATAGACCAAGTCCTGTGCATCTGGACCAACTCTTTTCTTGACCTCCTGAGCTTGGGTTAGACACCCTTTATCATGAGCCACTGTTTCCTGCCCTGAAGTTCATCCTGATCCTTAAGTATTGTGTGGTAATTGTCCACTTACTAGAGGAAGGAGGGGAGAAGAAAGTGGCAACCCACTCCAGTATTCTTGCCTGGAGAATCCCAGGGATGGAGGAACCAGGTGGGCTGCCATCTATGGGGTCGCACAGAGTCGGACACGACTGAAGCAAGTTAGCAGCAGCAGCAGCAGCAGAGGAAGGAGAGTATAGTTCTTCTCTTGGGATCCCCTGTACCTAAGCACAGAGCCTAGCATCCGGTAGGTACTGAACAAATGCTGATAAACTGAATGAATGAACAGAAGCCAGCGACAGCACAATATTCACAATACTCATCATCCTTACCCCCAGGAGCTAAAAGAAAGAAAGAAAGAAAAAAGCTTCAATCAGCCTTAGCATCATCAAGGTGAGTCCATTTGTTGTCAAGGTTCCTAATGAGATTTATCTTCATGCTGCCCTGATGAACAGGCCCAGAGAGAGCTGAGGACGGCCAGGGACCGGTGGGACGGGGGGAAGCAGAGCTCAATGAAAAGAACACACATTTTGACACAGTTTGAACTTCTAGGTTCAACTCTCTGTCCCACAAATACTAGCGATGGAGCAACTCTGGGTCAGTTAGTCTCTCTAAGCTTCAGTTTCTTTGCCTATAAAATGGGTTTAATAGTGATGGCACCGTCTTAGCTTTATTGTCTCACAGGGTCTGGGAGAAATAGTGTGTGTGGGTGCATGTGAGTATGCTCTATGAATGGTAAAGTGAAACACAAATATTGTTTATTTATTTTTAATTAATCTTTATTGGTATATAGTTGCTTTGCAATGTTGTGTTAGTTTTGACTGTACAACAAAGTGAATTAGCTGTATGTGTATATATATATCAGATCAGATCAGTCACTCAGTCGTGTCCGACTCTTTGCAACCCCATGAATCGCAGCACGCCAGGCCTCCCTATCCATCACCAACTCCCAGAGTTCACTCAGACTCACGTCCATCAAGTCAGTGATGCCATCCAGCCATCTCATCCTCTGTCGTCCCCTTCTCCTCCTGCCCCCAATCCCTCCCAGCATGTATATATATATATACACACACATATATATATACACATATATATATATATACATATATATATATATATATATATATATATATGTATATATATCTCCTCTCTTTTTTGGATTTTCTTCCCATTTAGGTCACCACAGAGCACTGAGTAGAGTTTCCTGAGCCATACAGTAGGTTCTCATTAGTTATTTATTTTATACATAGTGTCAATAGTGTATACAGATCAATCCCAATCTGCCAATTCATCCTATCCACCCAGCCCCTGATGTCCATATGCCAAACATTGTTTAATATTGCTGTAATTTCTGCTCTCTTTCACTCCTTGAGCCAAACCAATCTCAACCACATGCCTGCTTGGCCTGAAATTATCAGAGACACATTGCATAAAATACAAAATTAAGCAAAAATGCATACACAGCATGAGAAAAAGAAGACCTGAAATTCATTCAAAAGAAAGTACACCCTGTCAGCCAGTCTCCAGCAGTACTGCCCAACAGCAGATCCTTGTTGATTATAAAGGACGGGGCAAGGTCAGAGAGGAGACATGACCTGGTACAGTAATGGGACTAGAATCGAGTTTGTCAAAGAGGGAGCCCATCTTCAGAAAGAATGGCTGGAACTAGAAGCTGAACTCTGATTGACTTCCCAGCTCAGCTGAGGGTCAGCCCTCATTAACTTTCACTGTGTGGCATAAATAGATGCTGGGAGTTGAGGTCATTTCATCTTGCCACTGTCACCCAGGCGGCTCTGCACCGCAGAACATGGACAGATTTGTGTGTGTTTGTTTTGGACACCATGCCTTTGCTATAAAGGAAAATCATTCAACTCCTCCCGCTTCCCCTACTGCACCCACGGGGGCTGCAATCTGGTGAGCACCTCAGTGACTACTTGCTGACTGACCGCAGGCACCATTGGGTACAGCCACAAAAGTGGGGGCCCTGTCTTCAGGAAGACCCCACTAACATGCACAGGGTTTGCTGTTACTTGGAAGTGAGAGGGAGATTCCTCAGACCATTGCCACAATTTTCCAGGATTAGGTTTTTAGCTGGTGTATTGGTGAAGCTGGTAGGACATCAGGGTGGTACCCAGGCAGGGAGAAGGGCAGAGCTGCTCAGGAAAGGTGATGGAGGCTTTGTGTGCCAAGAAGCATCACAACTCTTTGTGATGCTCACTGTCTATAATCCAGTCACTTGACTGCCTACAGACCTTTGAAAGGACCAGGCTCTCAGTGAAGGACACTGAGGAAGTCTCCCCATCCATTCCACCCCTCCCTCACTATGTGATAGCCACATGGCTTAGGAATGAACCCTGCTCCAGGAATGAGATCTGATCAGTCTAAACCAGAGGTCAGCATATTATGGCCCATGGGCCAAATCTTATGTGCCACCTATTTTCCATGTGGGGTGGGTGGGGCGAGGGTTTGGTACGGTCCACAAGCTAAGAATGGTTTTGACATTTTTAAATTGCTGGAAAAAAATCAAAAGAAGAATATTTCATGATGTGAAAATTACATGAAATTAAAATATTAACATCCATAAATAAACTTTCTTGGAACACAGCCAAGCTCCTTTACTTATGTCTTGTCTATGGCTACTTTTGTGCTATAAAAGTAGTTGTAACAGAGACTGTAGGGCTCACATTGCCTAAAATATTTACTATCTGGCCCTTTATGGAAAATGTTTGGTCTAAGTCAATCATACTAATCCCATTTCCCTTACAAGTGCTTTCTCATTATCTGGGTAAGAACCCGGACTAAGCTGGCCAGAGTCAGGCATTCCCCTGTGACAATAATTGGTTCTGGGTGGTTATAGGCTCCAAACCAGCCCAGTAAGACTCGTAGAGAGAGGATGCTGTCTGGTTCTCACCTTTATGCAAGACTTGAAAAAAGCTTGCTACTAATTGCCCATGATATAAGGGGCAGCTGATCCCAGAATAAAGCTGAAGGCAAGGACACTGGAGTAGACAAAGCAAAGAGCCCACATCCCTGCTGCCATCACCGAGACACTAGAATCGACCACATGAAGCCCATGCCACCTCCAGACTTCCTGTTGTGGAATTCAATTCATTTTCTTACCATTAAGCTTCTTGAGTTCGGTCTTCTGTTACTTGCAGCCAAAAGCATCTCTCAATTCTGGCCATTAGCACATACTATTCCCTCTGCCCAGAAAACTCTCCTCTCCCCATCCCATGCCTGCCTACCTTCTACTCATCTTTCAAGATCAGCAATTAACAATGTCCTAGGAAGACCATCTGTGACCTCCTAGACTAGGCGATGCCCCCGTGTTGCACACCATCCCCATCCACAGTGCCCTGGACTCATCTTTCTGAAACACACATCATCACATACACAGTGTGTTTATCTCACCCTCCTGGCTAGTCTTGCTGCTCCATTATAGCCAAGACAACCATGTTAATTTTACTCTCCACTATATCCTAACAGTGCCTGGCAGCTAGGTGCTAACTAAATTGCATGAAGACCAGCATTTCTTAGCTTCTGTTTTGTGGACTACCAGTGTCCCACTGGTTAATAGGGAAGACACGGAGGCATTCCCATTTATTTACATCCATTGGAGACTAATTAACATCCGGTGATTATTTTAGCTGTCCTCCTTTTCTCTGCAATGGTTCATCCCAGGGTTCTGTATGGGTTATATCATAGATGGAAACCCAACTATTCCAACTAATGTTCCAGATCTGATATTTAAAAATTCTGAGACACAGAGCTAAGAAGCTGTCTTTCCTACAAGATTTCTCAGAGAGCTGGCTGTAGTGTTGTTGACTCTGAGGCCCTGATTCTGTGCTGCTAGGAGGGAAGTGTAACAGGCAGCCTTTCCCAAACTCATTTGGTGAAGGTTCCTTTTCTTCTAAACCAGTAATAACTTACTGTACTCTAGAGCTTGTGTGTGTGTGTGTGTGTGTGTGTGTTTTAAGTTGAAATGCTGGCTGAGAGCTTTTGGGAAAAAACAAATGCAGAGGGATAGCATGAAGAGGTCCTCAGAATTCTCCAGCAAGAAGCAACTAGTTTGCTAAAGCAGTCCAGAAACACAGATCTCAGGCACAGGGGCCCTAGGTCCTCAAGGTGGGGATGTAAGGCAGCAGCCAAAGGTGGGGGTGGGGTGAAGGGGAGGTCAGTGGGCGCCAGGGGAGGTCTGGTGGCCACTGTCTGTTCTCTGCCACCCATCAATGTGCCACTCCTGCCCCTGGTGTGGTGAGAAGGGCACAGACCACACTGACTGAGCCTTAAGGGATGGAGGGTGAATGGGTACTGATGGGACCGCTGGATGCCAAGTGCAGTCCCCAGCTGGCATCTTACCCAACCTTTACTCCTGGGCTAGGAGTTTGAGTTGCAGGCTATGGAGGGAGCTCCTCTGGTGAGGTGGGGGCCACGATTCTGCACGGTTCCCCTCTGCTGGCTGTGATGTCAGACTCCGTGCTGTCAACTGCATACATCATAAGCAATTGACAAGGAGAGCTCCCGGAGAGGGACCTGCAGCTGCAGGTTCCCTTCATGCTTTCTTAATGCATTGAGCATGGGGCGGAAGTAGAATAATCCCATCTTCAGAAGTTGAGACAGAAGGAATCGCATGGATTCCGCATTTCCCCCATTCAGACTCCTCCTCATGCCTCTGTACGTATGGCTGAGTCCCTTCTCTGTCCACCTGAAACTATCCCAATATTGTTAATCAGCTACACCCCGATACAAAACAAAAGTTTAAACAAACTCTCTTCCACAGAAAAATGGGACTTGGTAACAGCCCTCTGATGACTGCAGAGAGAGGAAGACTGGGTGCTATGGGCCCGACAGAGAAAACCAGTGTTTAAATGCAGGTTTCCTCCTTTCTGGAGCCCACACCTTATGTTAGAACCCAAAAATAAAACAGAGCAGGCTAGATACTAAGGTTTCACTGCCTTCCCCTGACCCCAGGAGCTCTTTTCTCTTTCATAGCTGTGCAGACTGACAGATTCTCCAAAAAGAGAGAGGAATACTTTCCAAAGCCTCCTTGGGCCTTGCCTCATCCTTGGTGCTTTCCAAATGTTAAGTAGTTTTGCCTCCCATATAGTGATACAGGTTAAGTCCTCTTACTCGGGTAATTTCACAGGTAAGATACCTGAGGCTCAGAGAAGTCAGAGGACATGTCCAAAGTCAGAGCCAGAAAGAAATAAAACTGGGATTTGGCACAAAGCGCATGCTCCTTCCAATAGGCTAGCGGTCCCCAACCTTTTTGGCACCAGGGACCAGTTTCGTGGAAGACAGTTTATCCACAGACCGGGGGCAGGGCATGGTTTCGGGGATGCTCTAAGTGCATTACATTTATTGTGCCCTTTCTTATTATTATATCGGCTCCACCTTGGACCATCAGAGTTAGATCCCAGAGGCTGGGGACCCCTGCAGTATGCTGCACCACCATCTGGAAAGCCCCAAGGCAAGTATCATGAGCAGGAGACAAAATTTGCTCTGCCCTGCCTGGTGGTCTTCTCTATTCTGCCCCCATAGAGACTGGTCTCGGGGGTCTGCTGGTATCCCTGTGAGCCTGGTGGCTCCTGATGGCCAAGGACACGCCTCCCAAGGCCCCTGGGGTCCCCCCAGGAGTCCCTCCCCTGCTAGGAGAGGAGGCAGCCCCACCTGAGGCTACTGCTGTGCCCCTGATGAGACTAGACTCTCACGGGCCATTGAGCTGATGAGGTCTGTTTGATTCACTCAAGGATGGAATCCTGCACCTCCTTCAAGAGCAGAAAAGCCAGCTCCACTGAACCATGTTCTCTGGCAGGAAATGAGCTGAGCTCTGGCTGGGATGTCTGGCTGCAAGGGTTGATGCAGCAGGAGGCAAAGGTGGGAAAGGAGCTCAGTTTTCCCAGCTGCATGAAGCGTGTGTGCGGGGAAGCTGCTGGGAGCCTGGGTCCCAGCCTTAGTGGATGGGGCCTTGGCTGCTTCATGAAACTTGCTTCCTGCCTCTGGGGGAAGAGTTCTGGGGTCAGAATCTGAGCCGTGTGTTCATTGCAGACCAGTGGAAGATCCACATGGTGGGACCCCAGGGGTCCACCTGCATGAGGGACTGAAAATCCAGAAAAGAGGCAATGTGTCCCGAGAGAAAAGCAAATATGGGTAAATTTGGTTTAAGAATGTAAGAAAAGGGACATCCCTGGTGGTCCAGTGGATAGGGCCATCAGGGTATGACCGCCAATGCAGGGGACACAGGTTCAATCCCTGGTGTGGGAAGATCCCACATGCCTGGTAGCAACTAAACCCGAGTACCACAACTACCAAGACTGCCCTGTGCAGCAACTACAGAAGCCCGTGCACCCAGAGCCTGTGCTCCACAGCAAGAGAAGCCGCTGCAATGAGAAGCCCATAAACAAACAAGAGCAGACCCCGCTCGCTGCAACTAGAGAAAGCCCAAACACGGCAACAGAGACACAGCACAGACCACCACAAAAAAAAAAAAAAAAAAAAAAATTTAAGAAGAACCGGTAGGAAGAGAAATGCATTTGGGTCCAGCGTGGCTCACGAACCTAGCTGCCCTTTGAGCTAAATACTAGAGACTGTGAAATGAGAAACAAAAAAGCACAGATAGAACAGAAGCTTTCTTTAGGATCCTGAGCTTATAAGGCAGCCCTGTTTCCTTCCCTGGGCAGCAGAGGGCACTCAGAGAGGATGGGGAGGATTATATCCACATCAGGACACCGAAGGGGACAGGAGGGTCAGGAGTAAGAGCTAGACCTGGAGCCACAGAGCCCACGGAAGGCCTGAGGTCAGGCTGGGGCAGGGAGTCCCAGCCGTTTTGCTGGATGTGGGGCCCTAAAATAGAGAGTAGGCATAAACAACAGATGTTTGATGGATGAAAATATACCTTCCAACTATTATTCCCCAGGCTGGGGTGGCCTGAAGAGCCCATACTTTGGTCTTGGGTAGAGCAGGTGACAAGTGCTTTGCCCTCTGGGTCATGAGCGTCATCCTTGTCTTAGGAAGGGCACCAGTGTATAATGCTGGGATTGGTGGGTCTGGAATCCAATACAGAGAACAGATCTCAGTGATGATAGAGTGAGCTCTTGTTGTTCAGTCACTCAGTTGTGTCTGACTCTTTTTGACCCCATGGATAGCAGCACACCAGGCTTCCCTGTCCTTTAGTATCTCCCAGAATTTGCTCAAACTCATGTCCATTGAGTTTGTGCTGCCATCCTACCATCTCATCCTCTGTTGCCGCCTCCGCCTGCCCTCACAATCTTTCTCGGCATCAGGGTCTTTTCCAATGCATCGGTTCTTTGCATCAGGTGGCTACGGTATTCCCAGTCCCAACAATTAACAGTTGTCGCCATGGGCAAGGCACTGAACCTCCCCAGGTGACAGTGATGATAACAGTTCACCCATCATGTTATCATGAGGATTAAAGCTGACATTGACATTGAAATGTCCTGGGCCCCGCAGGGAGCAGCAGAAGGGTCCAAGCCAGGCATGCTCCCAGGGTGAGAGGGCAAGGCCCCACATCTCTTGTTAGCATAGCAATGGAAGCCATCAGGGCCTTGAGAAGGCTTCAGAAGCATTTTATTTTCCTAAATAGTTTTCACTGCTCATTTGCTTAGTAAACCCCTTTTTTTAACAGCAGGGTTAGCTCTTCCTTCCCCAGGGTTCTGCCATCAGGGCTCAGCCCATTGGCTGGATGATGTGTTTGTTTGCTCCTCACTGAAGACTGCGGAGAAGGCAATGGCACCCCACTCCAGTACTCCTGCCTGGAAAATCCCATGGACGGAGGAGCCTGGTGGGCTGCGGTCCATGGGGTCGTTAGGAGTCGGACACAACTAAGCGACTTCACTTTCACTTTCCATTTTCATGCATTGGAGAAGGAAATGGCAACCCACTCCAGTGTTCTTGCCTGGAGAATCCCAGGGACGGGGGAGCCTGGTGGGCTGTCATCTATGGGGTTGCACAGAGTCAGACACGACTGAAGCGACTTAGCAGCAGCAGCAGCAGCAGCAGCAGACTGAAGGCCACAGAGGCAGGCTTTGCTCCATTCATCCCTTTATTTCCAGGGCCTTGGCATATTTCCTGACCACAGATAGTCTCAATAACTGTGTGTTGAATGGATGGACTTTGAACCTCTACCCTGACCAATTCTAATTTCAAACCATCAGAGTCCAAATTAATGGGGTTTCAGGGTAATTAACACTTACATTTTTTTTTTTGCAATTCAGATTCAGTTATCTTGCTTCAAAGGATACCGTCAAGAAAATGAAAAGACAACCCACACAAGGAGATAAAATATTTGCAAATCATAAGGGACTGGCATCTAGAATATATAAAGAATTCTTACGACTTAATAATAAAGACAAATAACCCAATTAAAAATGGGCCAAATATCTGAATAGATATTTCTCCAAAGAAGATCTACAAATGGCCAATCAGCACATGAAAAGATGTCCAACATCATTAGCCATGAGGGAAATACAAATCAAAAACCACATGAGATAGCATGTGAAAAATACACTGCCAGTGGGAATTTAAAATGGTATGTGGTGGTGGTGGTGTAGTGGCTAAGTCGTGTCTGACTCTTGCGATCCCACGGACTGTAGCCCACCAGGCTCCTCTGTCCGTGAGATTTCCCAGGCTAGAATACTGGAGTGGGTTGCCATTTTCTTTTCCAGGGGGGTTCTTTACAACACAGGGATCCACCCACATCTCCTGCTTGGCAGCCTAGTTCTTTACCGCTGAGCCATCAGGAGAGCCATAAAATGATACAATCCCCTTGAAAAAAAGTTTGGCAATCCCTCAAAACGTTAAACATAGAATTACCACATAACCTAGAAATTCTACTCCTAGTTATATACCCAAGAGAAATGAAAACAAATGTCCACACAAAAACTTGTACACTAATGTTCAGAGCAGCATTATTCATATTAGTCAAAAAGTGCAAAAAACTCAAATGCCCATTAACAGATGAATGGATAAACAAAATGTGGTATATCCACATCAAGGAATATTATTTAGTCATAAAAGGGAATGAAGTACTGATACATGACCTTGAAAACATTATGTTACATGAAAACAATCAGGCACAAAAGGCCACATGTTGTATAATGCCATTTGTATGAAATATCCAGAGTAGGTAAATCTACAGGACAGAAACCAGATCAGTGGCTGCCAAGGGCTGGGAAGGATGACAAGATTGAGGAGTGAGAGCTAATAGGTACAGGGTTTCTTTTCTGAAGTGATGAAAATAGTCTGAAAGGGATGGCAGTAATAGTGCTACAGCTCTGAACACACTAAAAGGCACTGAGCTGGATACTTTACCTGGGTCAATTGCCTGGTATGTGAATTATATCTCAACAAAGCTGTTTAAGATAACAAGATAAGGGAGTTCCCTGGTGGTCCAGTGGTTAGGACTCTGAACTTCCACTGCCAAGGGCACAGGTTCGATCCTTGGTTGAGGAACTAAATCCCACAAGCTGCAGGGTGTGGCAAACAAGCAAACAAGACAAAACAACAAACCTAAAAAAAAAAAAAAAATCAGATGACTTCCTTTTTCTTGAATCTAACTCTCAAGCCTCTAACTTTGGAACACAAGGATCTGAGTGGGATCTTAGCTATCAAATCCTCCATAGCCCCTAAAACAGGGATGGAGGTAGAATATCTACTCAAAAAAAAGTTGTGGAATTGAAACGACTATGTAGTTGAAAAGGAGAATAAGGTATGTAGCCTCTCATTCAAATTCAAAACCATCAGGGTAATCACCCCCTGACATCTGGAGGGGACTGGCTAACCTATTTCAGTTTTGTCTAACCACCACCGGTTAGGATGCGTATGGTCCCCATTTTACAGAAGAGGAAATTGAGTGTCAATGAAATTAAATGGCTTCTCTGAGGTTGCACTGAGCAGATGATAATGGTGCAAACGGTTGGACTCTGGTATTCACAACCTGTCTACTTCTCCCTTTCCTAAGCAAAGTCACCCTAGCTGGCTTCCCCTCCCCCACACCTCCCACACTTTTGTCTGGTCGCTCACCAGCCGCCTAGGCTTTGCCAACTGCCTCCCCAGCCCCAAGTCACAATCCCTGCAATCCCTCATATTCACCTAAATAGCTCAATGCAGAGCAGGGCTCAGGGAAATAACTTCTGCTCTGGAGAGAGCTGGGCCAAGCTCCACAGCTTTCCTGTCTTTCCCAGATCACCCACCCTGTGCCTCACCTCTCTTCTGCCAAGGATGTGGTGGGAGGAGCAGGGACAGCTTCCCCCAGTGGAGCACCCCAAACCCTCAGGCCATCTTCCCTGGAGGCTGCCAGATGCAGGGGGCGAGGAGTGGGCAGGACTGAAGAGGCGGCACCTGGAGGGCATCCTCCAGTCCAGGCTCCCAGCTCTCCTGCCTCCAACCCAGGATTGGGCAGGACCTCCTCTGACCTCGCCCTGGAGAGGACGCCCAGAAGCCTGCTGTGTGTCCCAGTCACTGCCACGCTTTGTGCGTTGGCTCTGCAGACAGGCTCTTCCTCCCCATTTAAAGGACCAGAGAGCACAACAAAGGAGAAGCAAGACAGGAAAAGTGAGCTCTGGACTGGCAGAGGTGGAGGGGTGGAGTGCGCAGAGGTGGGTAAGTAAGTAGGAGGCTGAGCCCCAGTCCCGGCCCCTCAGCGAGGCTGTGTGCCCCGTGGCCCTCCGACCACACAGAGAGGGTTAGAAGTCATCATCAATCAACAAAATGGGAGAACTTTAAGAGGAAAAAGCAAATTTAAAACTGACGACCTTTTCAAGCGTCACTCAAAGGCTGACTTTGCTGAACTATCCATGATTATGAGAAGACCCACTGGGCCCAAGAAAGGAGCAGATCTCCCCACTTCTAGCCCAAGCTCAGATTACTTCTGCCTTTGCAACAACTCTCAGGTTGTGGACCGGCCCCACCCCAGCGGGCTGTGTGACTCTGGATATGGCTGGCCCTTTGAAAAAGATGGGGAGAGGCAAGGCACAACCCCTAAAGGAATGGATAGCCACAGCCCACGACACAAATGGTTGGAACCAACTAGGTCCAAGATGGTAGACAAGACTTTCGCTAGACATTGTGTCTCAGTATACACTCATTGTAACGTATCAGCATCTAAATGACACATCCAGAGGTGCCATGACAGTTCCAAGGTGGATCATAAGGTTGAAAGTTGGCGTGGCCCAATTCCTGGGGGCCAAGGAATTGGGCCCAAATCTGCATTCCCCTCCCCCAAATAGCTGCAATATTCCTCCTACCCATTAGCCTATGAAATTACCCACTCCTATAAGGACTGACAACCCCATACCTTGGGGCCACTCTCACCTTCTGAGATGGTCCACACTCTATGGAGTGTGTTCTAAGTAAATCCACTTCTTAACTATCACTTTGTCTCTCACTGAATTCTTTCTGCATGAGATAAGACATCAAGAACCTGAGTTTTATTAAGTCCTGAGACCAGGTGTGTGATCTCAGTCAGAAGGCCGTGGGTTCAAGTCCCAGTGTGAGTTGCACAGCTTCATCTCTGCCTCTGACCGCGTATCAGACCACATGGGAGGGGGCTACCGTGAGGATGATTCCTCTTGCAAAGTTACACTCTCTGCTCCCCACTAAATACCACTAAACTCCACCAGGAGAGATGTTGCAACATTTTCAAGGACCTCACTCACTAAACTCCCTGAATTTTAAATCAAAACTTACTAAATTTTAAATCAAACTCTTCTGCCTCCTAGTTGAGCGACCTTGGGCAGTTCGTGGCCCATCTGAGGATCTTTTCCTCTTTGTCACAGGAAGTTGGTCACCACTTCTTCGCGGTTTGTGGGGAGACCTCAGGGTGAGGGCATGCAGGTGCCCTAGGGAGAGGATGCTGTCACCCTGCAGGGAACACCTGGCGTCTTGTCAGCTGCCACCCCATCACCCTGGAGCTGGGGTCCTCAAAGTGTGTGACTGCATGCTAGAGGTCAGATTCCTGGGCCCCCATCCCGACCAACCACATCAGTCTCTGAGATGGACTTTGTGACCGGCTTCCTTCACCTTCTTTGTGACAGGCTTCCCAAGGATTATCCTGCTCACTAAACATGGAGAATTGCTGTTCAGAAAGCACAGAGCCCAGGGCCAAAGTCTGGAGGGGCTGCGGGAGGGGAGTGGAGAGACCCTGCTAGAAAAGTCAGGAGAAACCTGCAGAACTGGGTTCTGAGGGAACACAGGGGCTGCTTTTATTGAGTCCAGGCAGCTGCCCTACTGTGTCCCTGACCCGCCTGCTTCCTCTGGAGCTGTACCCAGAAACCTGTCCCTCCCTCAACCCACCCAGAGCCTTGCAGGGAAGGCTCCTGGGGACTCTAAGAAGAACTCAACAAAGCAATAACTTCCTCTTCGGAGCACAGGCTTTGGGAGTCCGCTTGGCAGCTTCACCAGCTCATTCATTTTATTTATTTTATTTCATAAAGCTACAGATAGGGCTTCCTATGCAAATGACTCCCAGATGAGATGCAAATTGGGATTCAGAGCCAAGAACCACCATGGATTTTTTTCCTTTCTTTCTTTCTTTTTCTTTTTTAATTGCAGTAGCACTGCAGCACCTCCTACCTGGTCTTCTGCCCTCTGCTCAGCAGCCTCTTATATGTGCTTTCCATGGGCAGCCGCCGGCAAGGCACTGCTCCCTCCTGCCAGGCACCGGTTCTGAGCTTGCCACGGAGAGCTGGTTAACTGCACTCCAGTAGGGGGCCTGGGTGGTGAGCAAGCCTGGGGGCCCTGCCAAGGTGAAAAGGCACCACCCCCTCTCCACTGAAATTCTCTACCCTTCCTCGTCTACACATTAGGCAAATCCAATACAGGTTATATTAAAAGGATGCCTCTGTGCTAAACGTATAAACTGCAAAAGCCTTGACTGCCGAGTATTTCTTTGAGCCCTAAAGATCCATGTTCAAATCCTGGTACAACGACTCAGCAGTTGTGTGACTCTGAACAAACCACTTAATTTGTCCTAACTTCTATTTCCTCATCTGTGATGAGGGTAACAATGCCTGCGTCTTGCCTTGGTAAAGATTACATAGAATAATTTATTTAAAGTACTCAGTACAAAGATCAATAGGTTATTATATTATTTTAATAAAATAGTATATGAAATACTTCACTTTGAGGAGCTTGTGCTCTAGACAACATGATAACAATTGCACCCAAGAATAAAATACTTAGGAATAAATTTAACCAAGAGGTGAAAGACCTGTACACTGAAAACTTTAAGACATTGAAAGAAATTGAAGAAGACATGAAGAAATGGAAAGATATGCCATGGTTATGTCCACAGTACCTAAAGCAATCTACAGTCCATGGCAACTCCTATCAAAATCCCAATGATGTTTTTCACAGAAATAGAACAAAAAATCCTAAAACTTGTTTGGAATCAGAAAAGACCCCAAATAGCCAAAGCAATCCCAAGAAAAAAGAAAAAAAAACTGGAGTTATCACACGCCCTGGTTTCAAATTGTACTACACAGCTCACTAGTCAAAATAGCATAATATCAGCAGAAAAAAAAGGCACAGAGATCAATGCAATAGAATAAAGAACTCAGAAATAAATGTAGATATAATTTACAACAAAGAAGCTAAGAATATACAATAGAGAAAGGAAAGACTCTCCAATAAATGGTACTGGGAAAACTGGACAGCCACAGACAAAAGAATGAAACCAGACCACTATCTCATACCATATGCAAAAATTAACTCAAAATGGATTGAAGAATTGAATATAAAACCTGAAACCACAAAGCTCCTAGAAGAAAACATAGATGGCACATTCTTTGACATTGGTGTTAGCAATATCTTTTCAGATCTGTTTCATCCGGAAGGGCAACGAAAGCAAAAATAAACAAATGGCACTACATCAAACTAAAGAGTTCCTATTCAGCAAAGGAAACCAGCAACGACACACACAAAAAATAGCCTACCAAACAAAAGAAGATATTTGCAAATCATATACCTGATCAACAGTAAAAGTGCTCAGGAGAGAGAAGCATGTTGGTCTAGGAGAGTCCTAAGACTTGAATTCTACTGGGTCTGCTGCTAGGCAAACTTGGAAAGGTGATTCTAGGGAGTCAGTTTCTCTTTAATGAAATAAGAGTCTGGGACCAGTTTCTAATGGTAATCATGGAGGGCGTGACAGAGGAATCAGGTTTGGGGTTCTGCTGGGAATGATGAGTAGGAATGAGGGGAAGGGGAGGGAATTCAAAAGGAGGAGAGAGCCAGATGCAAACACAGGGCCAGGAAAAGATGAGGCACGTTTCATTCATTCATCTGTCCTTCTCTTCATCAACTATTCATCACTCTTTTGTGTGCAGATGCTCTCCAGACACGGGGTTCTCCCCAGTGCATGAGGGGAGAAGAGGGGGGACATGAAACCTGTGGATTCTGGTGCCACCATATATCTGCCCAGGACACGTATACCCCTCTCCCTTCTCCCCACAGACGCTGGGCCGGCTTCTATCAAGGACAGGCTTAAAGGAGATAAATAAAAGCAGGGAGAAAATGAGGTGCAAGAAGAAGACAGAATCAATTATTCCAAGCAAAATAAAAGTGCTCGGCAGGGGGTAGCAGGAGACGGAAGGAGGAAGGTGGAGGCTGGGGTGGTTTCCAGTGGGCTCGCAGCCACGCACTTGAGGAGACCCAGGAGGGAGGAGGCCTCTGTCAGCCACTTCGCTTCCCCGAGACCACCTCCAGAGGCACACACACACCCCAACAGGCTTTGGAAGTGAATGGAGAGGAGTCTGGTCCTCAGAACAGCATCACACTCCCCGATGGTGCTTCTTAGAGAGGATATTGAATTAGCTACAATAATTCAGAAAGGTGCCTTGCTCGGAGTAGCAGTGATAAACTTAATTAAACCATTTAGTTACTGGATCAGGAGCTTGGGTTACCAACAGCCAAGTTCACGCATCATGTTAAGGATTCAAGCTCACATGGCCCTCACCCTGGGTCTTAACGTGAAAAGCATACTTGGAGGGGGAAGGGTTTGAGAACTGGGGTGTATGTGTGTGTGTATGTGTGTGTGTGTGTGTGTGTGTCTGTGTAGAATGATTCTGTACCAGGCTTTGTGCCCACTTTTGGAAATGGTGATAAATTTCTGATTAAATTATCTGACAATAATGTTTGCAATATTAACCACAATACTAAAAATATTAACAGTAATACTGGGCTGTGCTCAAAATAAATCACTAAACCAAAGTATCACAAACAGGAACAGTGTACAGCACTGGGAGTCCTGGCAGCCTAATTTCTAGCCCCCGTCACACCTCCCCCCTCCGCCGCATATTGTTCTGAATACTTCTAAAGCAATTTCTAAAGCTTTGCTATTTGTCTGAGTCTCTCACAAGCCTCAAACCACCTTATCACTCCTGACTCTACATCTAGGTAATCCGTTTATGGGCTTTGGGACTTTTTCCATCATTTCCTGGCCTCCTTCCAGACATCTTCACCACCTTGATCACCGACTCTGTTTGTTACAAACCCTCGAGAGGGAGGAACCCATGGCGAGTCCAGACAGGCCGGGGATGCCTGGGGATCACTCAGAATGGAGGCTGCCTGGGGCCTGTTAGGACGTGCAGTTCATCAACTTCCAACTACTGTGAACCAACAACCAGCAGATTAATAGGATGTGCTGAGGAAGAGCCGCCCTCTCACCCACTAATTGCTTGTTTATGTAACTGATGAGCATGGCACTCATTAGGGGTTGTTAGCACATCAAGGCAGTGTCTGCTGATACTGGGAAAGGCCTGAGGTTTGTGGATCTTAGCTGGTTGTCAGCAGGCACAGTAGCTACTTCTGGGGTCCTCTACCCCCACAGAACTGCCACGGATCAAGAGTTTACTGTTTCACGCATATGACCTCATGTAATTCCATGGCAAGCCTGCGAGGAAGGGACTATCATCCCTGTTTTAGAACTGAGGAAACCCTGGGTCAGAGACACTAAGTGATTTACATAAGGTCACACAGCTCATCCATGGTAAGCTCCACAGCGTTAACTGCTCTGCTGAACGGTCCCCACCTCCAACACCTGCCTTCATACACAATGATGTCATGAATGCAAGTGCTGTCTGCATCTTTCATGCAATTTATTGAACACTCTATGCTGTGTGCTAAGTTGCTTCAGTAGTGTCCAACTCTTTGTGACACCATGGACAGTAGCCTGCTAGGCTCCTCTGTCCATGGGATTCTCCAGGCAAGAAAACTGGAGTGAGTTGCCATGCCCTCCTCCAGGGGCTGGTGTCTGCATTTGAACTTCCAGAGTGAAGGGCTAAGAGGTGAGAAAACCCATGTTCTGCTGCCTCTCTTCTGAGGAATCTGGGATCCTGGATGATGGCAGAGACCTTTCCGTCTGATGCTTTCAACTATTTCTTGATTTCTCTAGAGTGAGACTAAATAAAAATGTAAACTTTAATTCACCTGTTGGGTAAGTGTAAGCTCCCCCTCCCCCTGCCCCGTCTTTGGCCCCTAAGGTATTTTTTATGCCAGCACCCCGTGTTCTCTGTCCCTGGTCTCTGAGGGCACAAAGTCCTCCCCTCCTGGCCAAGACAGGGGTTTTGAAGAAGAAGCAGTTTGCTCTTCTCATCTTGCTCCCATGACTTCTGTATGTATCTGTCCACCTACCTACCTACCTACCTACCTACCTACCAGACCTACTTACCTACCTACCTCTCTAAATGTCATACCTGCCTTACCTACCTGTTTCACCTCAGTTCAGTTCAGTTCAGTCACTCAGTCATGTCCGACTCTTTGCAAGCCCAAGAATTGCAGCACACCAGGCCTCCCTGTCCATCACCAACTCCCAGAGTCTACCCAAACTCATGTCCATCAAGTCGGTGATGCCATCCAGCCATCTCATCCTCTGTCATCCCCTTCTCCTCCTGCCCCCAATCCCTCCCAGCATCAGGGTATTTTCCAGTGAGTCAACTCTTCTCATGAGGTGGCCAAAGTATTGGAGTTTCAGCTTCAGCATCAGTACTTCCAATGAACACCCAGGACTGACTTTAGGATGGACTGGTTGGATCTCCTTGCAGTCCAAGGGACTCTCAAGAGTCTTCTCCAACACCACAGTTCAAAAGCATCAATTCTTCAGAGCTCAGCTTTCTTCACAGTCCAACTCTCACATCCATACATGACCACTGGAAAAACCATAGCCTTGACTAGATGGACCTTTGTTGGCAAAATAATGTCTCTGCTTTTTAATATGCTTTCTATGTTGGTCATAACTTTCCTTCCAAGGAGTAAGCATCTTTTACTTTCATGGCTGAAGCCACCATCTGCAGTGATTTTGGAGGCCAAAAAATAAAGTCTGACACTGTTTCCACTGTTTCCCCATCTATTTCCCATGAAGTGATGGGACCAGATGCCATGATCTTAGTTTTCTGAATGTTGAGCTTTAAGCCAACTTTTTCACTCTCCTCTTTCACTTTCATCAAGAGGCTTTTGAGTTCCTCTTCACTTTCTGCTATAAGGGTGGTGTCATCTGCATATCTGGGGTTATTGATATTTCTCCCGGCAATCTTGATTCCAACTTGTGCTTCTTCCAGCCCAGCGTTTCTCATGGTGTACTCTGCATATAAGTTAGATAAGCAGGGTGACAATATACAGCCTTGACGTACTCCTTTTCCTATTTGGAACCAGTCTGTTGTCCCAAGTCCAGTTCTAACTGTTGATTCCTCACCTGTATACAGGTTTCTCAAGAAGCAGGTCAGGTGGTCTGGTATTCCCATCTCTTTCAGAATTTTCCACAGTTTTTTTTTTGATCCACACAGTCAAAGGCTTTGGCATAGTCAATAAAGCAGAAATAGATGTTTTTCCGGAATGCTTTTTCTTTTTCAATGATCCAGCGGATGTTGGCAATTTGATCTCTGGTTCCTCTGCCTTTTCTAAAACCTACCCCTGCCTAATTATCTGCCACACCTATTTACCTGTCTTACACTCTGTCTAAAAATCAGCAGATCACCTCTGCTTAGGTGTACCAAATCAGATGGCTGCTCTCTGGCAAAAGATGCTATTGATCACAACTTTGAGCCCCTTACACAACTATGTTTCCTTCAAAGTTCCAGAAGGAGAACCTCTGACTTAAGAGAGGTTTCATGACTTCCCAAGATCAAATGGCAAAGCTGAGAAAACACACACCTGTTCTTTAAGGTCCTAGGACTCTGAGCACTGTGGTGGAGGCTGGGGGAGGTGGGGGAACACTTTGGTCATTTTAAATAAACCTCAGAATCATTATTAATAAAGACACTAATATTTAAGTACTGCTTTCTACTTTACAAAGCAATATTACAAGAATTATGATATTTAATCCTTATTAAAACTCTGTATGGTGTGTGTGAGGGTCCCCATTTCATCCAGGATGGGGTTAGAAATTGCACCCAAGTCTTGAGTTCATCAGTAGCAGAACTGAGGTCCTAGTGTTGGCCTAGGACAGCAAGTCCCCAAGTGTCTTATGCATCCTCAGTGCGCTGTGGTACCTGTTATCCTCACCAGCAGAGGCAGCAAAGGCGGTTATCATTACCCTGGGAACCCTCCCAGGTCACACCTCTGACATCATTAGTGGGGACAGGGCTTAATGTCCCATGTTCATAACCAGTTCCATCTCCTTCTCAGTCTTTGTCATCACCCTTAAATAAGCAAACACGCCGATTCCAGAAAGATCTTTCATAATGTTGCCCACCTGTTTGACATCATAATAATCCATTTGATCTCATTTCTCAAGGTCAATAATGTTCGGTTGATTCTAATTTAAAATGTTCACACCCTCTGATCTGAATCTTTCACTTCGAGGTATTACTCTCCAGAAACACTCCTACAAGTGTGCCAAGACTCTGGCACAAGGATGGTAACAACCCACATGTCCATCAAAAGGAGCACACTGATTTAAATGATGGATATTTACATAAGGGAGAAGGCTTCCACTTTTAAAAAGTAGGCAGATTTATATAAACTGATATGGAAAGCTGTTCGCAATATAGTGAAAAGGGCCAATTCCAATAGAGTATGTATAGAATGATCCCCTATTTTCTTTTTAAAGAAAAAAATGTATAGATTTTGATAGAAAAAACTCCAAAGGAATGGTCATCCATGGTGGTTAACTTGGCAGGTGGGACAGAGGGAAATTACAGGAGTAGCGGGTAAACTTCCCGCAAGATGCCCAGTGCACTCTGGCAGGAATTGTTCCTCTGTCTCCACTGTTTTCTCTCCAGCTGTGACCAAGGAAGGAAGCTTGAGGTTCCCCTCCTCCCACAGTCATATTTGGGCATCAGTAAAGATGCAGTGGGGAAAGTCACTCCCATTTACATCCTGACTCAATTCCCTTTAGTCACCAAGTCCCATCAGATTCAGAATGAAATCAAATCATAAAACTGAAACACAAATTTATTTACCACCATGCTAGAGTTGGGCCATTTTTTTCTATCAATTTCCTAGCCCAGAAATTACCTTTTAAATGGATAATGATGATTCCAAGGGTCCAGTTATTGCCTTGAAACCTCACATTTTGATATATCCAATGCTGTTCTCTTATATAAATAACAGTTATTATTGCAAAGTGATTTTTTTCCCCTGCACTTCCGAAGTGTTCCTTCAGGAGATGGCAAGAAAATGGATTCCATTAATATTCCACTTAGAATGGTTGCCTTTCCCAGCACTAACTTCCACATAAATCTCCTTTGAGTCTTTTATTCAAACACTGTCCCTTCCCCCCTGCACTGCCCCACACCCTTCACCCATTTCTCCTCCCCTCTCTCATCTCCTCTTCCCCAGAAAGAGACTCTCCATCCTCTGATTGGCTAGTCAGTGCCTGTGATGATGCCGCCACCTGCTTTGCCCAGGTCCTGGCACAGAGGAAACGTGGCTGACATCATTCTTGTCACTGTTTACAACCTGCTCTCCCTCCATGAGCCAGGGAGTGAGCCTTTTGCATTCCTTTCCTGACTATTTAGTACTGATTAAAACCCCCAAGTAAAAGGCATCAGCAACAAAAGCCTGGCAAACGGACATGAGCTGGGCCGGTGCTGTCCTGGATACAGGTGTGCTGAGCATCCAGGCTCGGTGTGGGGGCAGAAAGGAGGAGGCCTGAGCCCCACAGCTTCCTGCGTATCCCCAGTCTCTGTGGAGCCGGATGGAGCTGGGCGGCAGCAGACACCCAACAGCCTCATTAATGCTCCCATCAGCCCCACTCGCGCTGCAAACTGTGTAGGTTGTTGTTATTAAGAAGTATTTATAAAAGACTCCGTCATGGCAAAGTGCTTGACAGTCATTTCACGGGAGAGACCGGGGTACGGGAGAATCAGACGCCGTGCAGTCGCAGTCGCTAATCTCTCGAGTCTTGTTGAGTACCTTCAAGGACCAATCCTGTCGTTCTGTCCAGTAGCCAGAGATCTGGGCTGCCCTCTGCGCACCTGCTGTGCCGGCCTTGCTGGACCGAGGCATGACAGCGAAGACACAAGTTCACACCTAAAGAGCGTTCATCCCCAGTAAACTGCTTCATCCTACTGCAAGCTGGAAAGGCAGTCAGGGCAGATCCGATTGCTCCCATTTTGTAAATAGGACGACTGAGGCTCAAGGAGGTTGGCTGCCTCGTTCAAGGTTGCAGAGCGTGTTGGTCAGATAAACATTTATTGGTTCTTCACCTCCTACTGTGTGCTCTGACACATCATCCTTGCAACAGGAAAGGGCAGAGCTAGGATGAGAGCCCAAGCCTGTCTTTTTAAAAGTTTCTTTTCTTTCTTTTTTCAAAAGTTTTTAAATCGGAGGGTAATTGCTTTGCAATGTTAGGCTGGTTTCTGCCGTACAACAGTGGGAATCAGTCGTAATTATATTCATATCTTCTCCCTCTTGAGCCTCCCCCACAGTCACAGTCCCACCCCTCTAGGTCATCGCAGAGCACCAGGCTGAGCTGCCTGTGCTATACAGCATCTTCCCACTAGCTATCTATTTCACACATGAGAGTGTATATACGGCAATGCTACTTTCTCAATTCATCCCACCCTCTCCTTCCTCCACTGTGTCTACAAGTCCATTCTCTGCATCTGCCTTATGCAAATTCAAAGATTCTAGTACATCCAATGTCTTCTCAGTTCCTGAAATGAGATCCGTCTACAAGTTCCCAAATCAGACTTGCTTCTCTGGGCGCCCAGGTAGTTCACACATGCTTCTACTGCTGCGCCTGCCCTTGGGTGTTGCACATTTACAGAACTAGTCTCCTCTGAGCCCAAGAACTCCCCCAGAGCAAGGGCTACTTCTGACTCCTCTCTCAAGCCCCAGCATCCACCACAATGCTCAGTGGAGTTCAGCGGGTTCTGGCTGTTTGAATGCAGAGCAAGTCAATGACTGCCTGTTGACATGAGTATGTGTGTATGTGTGAGCACATGCATGTATACTGATGGCCATAGGAACAGAGGAGTTTTCTGTCTGATCTGAAAGGTTAAGCTCCCCTCTGTGGCATTCACATGAACAGAAAGTCCCCCTAGAAAGACAATCTGCATGTTTATTCTTTGCAGAAAGGCAGGATGGCACCATGGTTAAGAATACACAGCTGTTGTACCACCTTTTAGCTGTGAAACCTGGGGCCAGTTTCCCATCTTCTCTAAATCTCCCAATTCCTCAAATTGTAAATAGGGGTGCTGTGACTGGTAGATGATGTAATGCATGCAGATTCTGTGAAGCAGGGGTCCCCAACCTCCAGGCTGTGGACTGGTACCTCTTGTCACATCAGTGGAGCCATTAAATTAGAAATAAAGCACACAATAAATGTACTGAGCTTGAATCACCTCGAAACCATCCCCTGCCCCCGGTCTCATGGGAAAATCATCTTCCATGAAGCCAGTCCCTGGTGCCAAAAATGTTGGGGACCACTGCCCTGAAGGACCCCCAGCATCTGGTAAAGTCAATGGTGGGAACTGTACCGGGAGGGGAGCGCAGCAGGGGGCTCTGGAGCACTTACCAGAGACTTGGCCCAGGGCATGTACCTGGGCCTGTGCCCCACACACCACCCGTGGTCTCTGAGGCCCCACCTCCCTCAGATGCTTAGGTCCCTGGCCCAGCTGGCAGACCCAGAAACACAGGTGGAACAGTATCGGGATCCCCCGGGCAGTCCCAGCCCTAGAGTTCATATAAAACCAAAGGAAGATGGCATGTCTGTGGAAGGGTGAGGGTGACACGAGACAGTCCATAATCAAAATATTTTGCAGAGCACAGGACCAGGAGGAGAGAGAGGGGGCCCCGGTACTTTACAGATGCGCTGAGGTTCTCACAGTGAAGGGCTGACAGATGGGCAGGAGGGACGCTCACAGAGTTCCCATCCCTCGCCAGTCACTCAGCTCTATGGGACACAGTGGCTGAGACGATCTCCTCTGGACCCTCCCAGGGAGGCCAGGATCCCAGGCAGATCCCCAAGATGGCTATGGTGATCCCAGGTCACCAGGGAATGTTGGATCCCTTCCCTGGAAGGTCACTTGCCCTCTCACTGTATGGGTATATTGCACGGTGGGCCATGATGATCTCTCCCAGCTGAGGCAGGGCCAAGCCATGGGGCAGCTATAGATTATGTGGGGTCAGCAGGACCCTATGGGGATGGCCCAGTCCCAACCCTTACTCTAGCTGGAGCCTCAGTCACTCCTGTGTGTTGGAGGCGAGGCAGGAGCTCAGAGTTACTGCTATGACGACAGGCAAGCTGTGATTGTCCCCGGTCCCCTTGAACTTCCAAAGATTGGAAGCACCTACAAGGACAGCATATGACTTTGCCAGTGGCCTAACTACAACCCACTACTATGAAAGTCTGAAAGCCTGTTGCCAAATTGTATCTAACTCTTTGCAACCCCATGGACTGCAGTATGCTAGGCTCTTCTGTCCACGGGATTCTCCAGGCAAGAATACTAGAGTGGGGTGCCATTTTCTCCTCTGGGGGATCTTTCTGACCCAGGACAGTGCTGAGCCACCAGGAAGTCTAACTACAACCCACTATTATACTCAGTTATAAGAGGCTGTAATTCTAGAGTCCAGGCTCAGGCATTTTATTGAAATAAAGGGGAAGAAAGAACAACCTACACCTCCATGATGCCAGATATTGGGTTAGATCTGCACAAGCTTAGCTAATCGTCCATGTAGTCCAAATCTCAAGCTGTTCAATGTCATGCAAACCAGCCATCTGCATTTACCAACTGCAGACTTTGGCCACCAGATGGGCTGTCCTAGTGGGCAAGGCTGGAGCACATGTGAGGTCAGTTGGCTGGGGCACAGTTCTACAACACGGGTCCTGGGTCTGGGCTATGTGCGATCCTGTTAGTGTGATTCTGTTTACAGCCACAAAAGTCACCTTTAGTTTAGGCCAGGACCCTAGATATTAGACAGGCATGTGATTGGGCCAGTTCAGGGTAAATGCATCACAGATGCCAGAAAACAATCGCGTATGTGTAACTGATGCTAAGCGCTGTTGCCTGAGGACAGAGGGATATTAACAGAGAGAGAGAAAAAAAAGAGGAAAAGAGTTTCATTATCTGTTTCATCCTCCAAAATAACCCACAAAGCAACGTAGAATTTTAGCTCTAACACATATGTATGAGATGACTGAACACTTTGTCTCAGAGGAAAGTATAATAGGGAGGGAAAAAAAAAACCTCCAGAGGCAGTAGAAAAGGATTTCTTTCCTATGGGCTCATTTGGATGACCACCTCTGGGGTCCCTTGCATCTCACAGCTTCCTGGGCAGTGCACATTTGCAGGATATGGAGCAAGGCTAGTAGGAGGCCAGGCTTAGCTTCTCAGAGTCTTAAACTCCCCAACAGAGAAGGCAATAAAGCAGACAGACCAATAGGAAACTTAAGAGACCAGATCAGCTAAAATTGGCCCCACCTGCATGGCAAGCCTAGCTGTCAGCACTTTGAAGACACTAACCCATTGCACTCAGCAGCATCTCTACGAGGTGGGCATGTGGAAACTCAAGTCTGGCTCCTCTTCACTCTGCCATCCTGCTGGGATGCCTCTGCTCCTGCGCAAGGTGGGTGTCTCCAGGATGGTGGGTCTGTAGCCTCAGTAAACAAACTAGAGTGGGTTGGGGAGACAGACAGATGTAGATCAGGACTCCAAAGCTCCCTTCAAATTGCCAAACAGCTCTGAAGAGGGCACCCAGCCTGCTCTAAAGCTTCTCTGCTCCAACTTTTAGGCTTTGATCCTTGAATGAAAGAAGGGCTCCCTTGCTCCTGTCAGCATGTCTGAGCTAGCTTCCAGTGGCTGTGTCTCCAGCAGCCCCAGCCTGCACGGTGTCCAGACCCTCCTGCCTCACCGAGATGAGAAAGGACCAGTTGTGGCCAAGCTTTGAAGGGAAGGCATGAACAAGACATGGGGAGAATTAATTCTCTCGGCTTTGCCAAAACAGAGGGAGACAGAGATCAGCAGAACTGGCTGATGGTGCTTTGATTTGACTGGCATTCTCTCAACTGTTAGCTTTTGTTGTCCATAAGCCCAGTGCCCCCTGCCCCTTCAGGCCCTGCTCACCCTGCATGCGAAACACCAGCTGGCCACTAGCTGCCCGGTCGCCTCAGTAAACAGCACTGGTCGGAGCAGGGCAGAGGCCAGGGTAGTGGATTTCAGCAGAACAGACTGTGTGGCTCATCTTCGGAGCAGAGTGCCCATGCCATGGGGCCAGGGAGGGCTCCCTTCCTGCCTGGCACTAAGACGGCTCAAGGGCTTTCCTGATCCATGCCTCAGCCCCACCATCCTTTTTTTTTTTCAAGTCGCTAAGTTGTGTTGCACTCTTCCACCCCATGGACTGCCACATGCCAGGCTCCCCTGTCCTTCACTATGTTTCAGAGTTTGCTCAAATTCGTGTCCACTGAGTCGGTGATGGTATCTAACCATCTCATCCTCTGTCCCCACCTTCTCCTTGTGCCTTCAGTCTTTCCCGGCATTAGGGTCTTTTCCAGCGCGTCAGCTCTTTGAATCAGATGGCTTTATAGCACTTTACACCACTCCATATCCCCAGAAACCATTGTCTTTACTCCATCTCCATCCCACTGACCATGCTCACTTTAACCCACCCCATTGGGTTAGGTTTCATCCTCATCACTCCAACACAGCTTCTACTAAAGTCCTCAGTCATCTACACTGCACCGAGGACCATGAAGAATCTTCTATCCTCCCTGCACTTAGTCTCTTAGAAGCATCAACCAGTGAAATCATTTACTCCACCTTGAAATACTTCCTTCTCTAAGGTCCCATCCTATCTCACTCATCTGTTTATTCACAGCTGTGATTTGCCTTTCTGCCTCAGTGGCTCCTTCTCAAACATCAAGGTGCCCCTCGAAGATTCAGTCCTGAGCCATCTTCCCATCTATGTGCCTGCATGCTAAGTTGCTTCAGTCGTGTCCATCTCTTTGCGACCCAATGGACTGTGTACTCTGCCAGGCTCCACTGTCCATGGGATTCTCCAGGCAAGAATACTGGGGTGGGTTGGCATTTCGTTCTCTGGGGGATCTTCCCGACCCAGGGATCAAGCCCACATCTCTTATATCTCCTGCATTGGCAGGCAGATTCTTTACCACTAATGCCACCTGGGAAGCTCCTTCCCATCTACACTCTCTTTCAAGTGACTTCATCTTTTCCATGGCTTTAAATTCCAGCTATACATTCATGACTTTAAAATATTTTGTTACCCATTGATTGTAAAATAAAACATAGGTGCTGAAAAACCACACAAAATAAATAGCTCGGGGGGATGAACAACCTCATGAGGACTACAGCTATACAGCTTTGCAGCCACCCAGAAGGCCTACGGGTTCCCATCCCAACTGCCTCCCCTCCAAAAGGAACCACTTTCCTGACTTTTATAGGAATCACTTCTTGTGTGTTTTTTCTCCATTTAGGGTTTCATCACCCAAGTGCATTCCCAGATACTGTAGTTTAGTCTTGCCCATTTTGAGGAACTTTGTCTTAATCCTCTTTTAACTTACAAATTTCTCCTTCATCTCTTTCTTTTCCTTAAAATACACCTGTTCCTTTACCCTGTGGGGTTCCCCCACAGTCTGGATTCTGTTGCCTGCACACTCCTGGTACAGCTCAATACACTTTTCTGTCTCTTCATTCTTATAAATCGGCTGCTGGATCCAGAGGCTTGGTCAAGCTCAGGTTCAAACCTTCAGCTGAGCCTATAATTGATGCTATGTTCTTTCATCAGAAGGCACATAACGTCTGCTTTTTATTCTTTTTACAGGATTACCAACTATTGGTGCTCAGTGTCTAACATCTAGATCCCAGGTCCATTCATTCATTTAAGTTTTCACATATCAACCTGAATACTTGTATACAGAGATGCTGCCCCTTATCTATTACTTTGCTACCCAGGGGCACAGTTCATATAGGAGTGACAGGATAAATGCTAATTTCCTTTTATTTACATGGTTTTCAAGATAACTAATTAGCTCCCTGTCATCCTGCAATGACGACCAATTAGTTAATATTTCATATGCCGTTATGAACTCATGGATATAAACATATTAAACCTATGTTTAAACATAGGTTTCGATCCATTGCAGTTATTATCCTTATTAAAGCTCAAATTGTCATCTTTGACCAGTGAGAGTCTCTTTAAGTTAGCGCCTAAGTCCTTTGGACATGACTGCTCCGGGTGGTCTTTTTGTATATTTTCCTGCCTAAACCTGGGATCAGCCATGTCTCCATGTCTCTCACTGGTTTCTTTCAGTGAGAAATGGAATAGCGTGACCATAATCTGGTGCATCTCTTGGTCATAGTCCCTAGGCCTTTTTTCAGTGGACAGAGATAGGGGGCAAAATGAAAAATCTATTTATAGACAGAAATAACAAATATTATATATAAAATAAAATATACAACTTATAAGTATCAAAGTTTATAAGATAAAAATTTCAAGTTCAAGTCTACATGATTTTTACTCTGCCTTTTCTATGACTATATTTATATTTCTATTCTTTTGCACTAAGAATCCAGATTCTCAAGGACACAGGAAAGACAGAAATAGAATGACCATAATGATTCATTTGTGTTATTCCACATCATACATACAACAGTCTCAGAATAGCAGTAGCAATACTAACAGCACTCCCAGCTATTGTGATTATTAAAAAGATTTAAAATGTTTTTGCATATGCCATCTCTGTTCCCCTGTTCTTAATAACATATCTGCATTGTCAGATGATACAGCCATTGCATCTTATAATGTAGCCCTGGGAAACTTCACTTCGTTTTGTTGCTATAAATAACAGCTTAATGCTCACCACTGGTCTAACATCCATATCTCTCCGGCCATAAGGTTGTTCAAACTCAATTCTCTAGTAGATTCCTTATGAAGGACTCATGGGAACAATATTCTCTGAGTAGAAAAGTTACAAAAAACCTAGATAGCAGATTAAAAAGCAGAGACATCATTTTGCCGACAAAGGTCAGTACAGTCAAAGCTAAGATCATGGCATCTGGTCCCATCACTTCATGGCAAATAGATGGGGAAATAATGGAAACAAATGATAGACTTTCTTTCCTTGGGCTCCAAAATCACTGCAGATGGTGACTGCAGCCATGAAATTTAAAGCCACTTGCTCCTTAGAAGAAAAGCTATGACCAATCTAGACAGCATATTCAAAAGCAGAGACGTTACTTTGCCAACAAAGGTCCATCTAGTCAAAGCTATGGTTTTTCCAGTGGTCATGTATAGATGTGAGAGTTGGACTATAAAGAAAGCTGAGCACCAAAGAATTGATGCTTTTGAACTGCGGTGTTGGAGAAGACTCTTCAGAGTCCCTTGGACTGCAAGGAGATCAAACCAGTCAATCCTAAAGGAAATCAGTCCTAAATATTCATTGGAAGGACTGATGCTGAAGCTGAAACTCCAATATTTTGGCCACCTGATGTGAAGAACTGACTCATTGGAAAAGACCCTGATGCTGGAAAAGATTGAAGGCGGGAGAAGGGGATGACAGAGGATGAGATGGTTGGATGCATCACCGACTCGATGGACGTGAGTTTGAGCAAGCTTCAGGAGTTGGTGATGGAGAGGGAAACCTGCTGTGCTGCAGTCCATGGGGTCACAAAGAGTCGGACACAACTGAGTGAGCTGAACTGAAGGTTTTTCCAGTAGTCATGTATGGATGTGAGAGTTGGACCATAAAGGAGGCTGAGCACCGAAGAATTGATGCTTTCAAGTTATGGTGCTGGAGAAGACTCTTGGGAGTCCCTTGGACTGCAAGGAGATCAAACCAGTCGATCCTAAAGGAAATCAGTCCTGAATATTCACTGGAAGGACTGAAGCTGAAGCTGAATCTCCAATACTTTGGCCACCTGATGAGAAGAGCTGACTAATTGGAAAAGACCCTTTTGCTAGGAAAGATTGAGGGCAGGAGGAGAAGGGGGCAACAGAGGACGACATGTTTGGATGGCATCATCGGCTTAACCGACTTGAGTCTGAGCAAACTCTAGGAGATAGTGAAGGACAGGGACACCTGGTGTGCGTGGGGTCGCAAAGTCCATGGGGTTGCAAAGAGTGGGCCATGACTGAGCAACTGAACAGCAAATTTTAATGATAGTTGTGCTGTTTGTGCTTGAATGTCAGTTTGGGTGAATATACAATCTTTGGCTCATATTCCCATTTTCTTTTTTGAGTACCTTTAACATGTTACTCCATTTTTTTCCTGTCATAACATATGGCTGTAGAAAAGTCTGAGGACAGTATCATTTTCTTTCTCATGTGAATCACTTACTCCTCTGCTTAGTTGCCCAAAGGATTCTTTTGTTTTTCTTTAAAGCCTAGTAATGTTATTAGATGGAAAAGGCAATGGCACCCCACTCCAGTGGGGTGTTATTAGAACAAGTTTTGGTCCTTCTGGATCAATATTCTCAGATACACAGGGTGTTCTTTGAATATGCAGCTTTAAATTGTCTTTCAATTTCAGGAAGATTTTTGAATATAACTTTTATGATTTGCTATTTGCTCTAGTTTTCTTTTTTCCTTTCAAGGATACCTGTTATCTATGTGTTGGATCTTCTGTCTTCCTTCAATATGTCACTTTCTCTCAAACCATGCTTATCTCCTAATTTCTTCTCGGTGTTACAGTTTTCTTTCCTTTATGCCTATTTCTCATACGGCTCTATTTGTAGTGTTTATTTGTTCTCGTGTTCCTTATAGTTTACTCCTTCAGTATAAAATGTTTTCCTTTTATTTCTCATTCTTTCTGGAATTCTATCACATTTGTTTTTCTAAATATCAATATAATCATATTTCATGTTGTACTATTTTTTTAAAACGTTTGGCCTATTGTGAAATAACATGTTATAGTTTGGTTTTTTTCCTGTTGTTGTTTTGCTGTTGTTTTTTGTTTTGGTGTGCTTTCATTGTCTACAGGGATATTATTCTCATTCTGTCTCCCTTACAGTAACTTTTATGGACTTTGGATACAATCATTTCATTTTTAAGTGAAAAGAATTTACCTGAACTTTTAGAAAAAGACTTCACTCAGGTGTCTTTTCTAACTCCACGTAGCATCCTCTTCCATTATTTTGTTGTCGTTTAGTCACTAAGTCATGTCTGACTCTTTTGTAACACATGTGTAGCCTGCCCAGGCTCATCTGTCCATGGAATTTCTCAGGCAAGGATACTGGACTAGGTTGCCATTTCCTTTTCCAGGGGATCTTCCCAACCCAAGGATCGAACCCTTGTCTACTGCACTGGCAGGCAGATTCTTCACCACTGAACCCCCAGGGCAGCCCCCCTCCATTGTTTTATGTAGTGTTAAAAATACAGTAGCTTGCTTTCTGAAATTTCTTGGTTCTGTTCCCTTCCCCATATCTTTTTCTGGACTTTTTCTTCTTTTCCTTTCCTTATTATTAACCTAACCTTCCACAATTTGGATTCCACTCCCTACTATCCAGTGGGGACTCCAGCAAGAAGAAGCCCTGGCAGATCGGTTTTGAGAAAATGCAGCAACTGCTCTGGTCTAGCCCCTTCAGTCCAGCTGGTGGGCTCCCTGCAGTCAGCTGCTCTTGTAGTGAGCAGAACCCTGTAACCGCTGCCCCAGTTTCAGCTGCTACTCTCCAAGCGCCCCACCATGTGTTCTGTTGAGTACATCTCTGTGCTGCTACTTGGAGGCTCTTCTTTTCTCAGGTCCACCGCCCCTCTGTTTTCTCTCTGCTCTTTACATATGGACACTAAGACAGATCTTGTATTTTTAATGATCCCATCTTATTGTAATCTAGAGGATATCTTATCACCTGGTTTTACTATAAATGTTGCCTATGGGGTTTTGGTTTTGTCATCTCACATTCTGTTGTTTTATGTGGGGATTTTGGGAAAGATCCAAAACTATTCAAATACTATGCTGCCACTATCTTTCCAAAATCTCTGTGGCTGATAACATTCAAATTTTATCTCCACACTGCATTTCTCACCTGACTTTGTATACCCAACTATTAACTGTTATCTGCATGTGGATGTCCATTTTTCTTCTGGCTGTGCCACACAGCTTATGGGATCTTTAGTTCCCCCAGGAGGGATCAAACCCAGACCCAGAGCAGTGAAAGCATGGAGTCCTAACCACTGGACTGCTGGGGAATTCTCTCCACGTGGAGGTCTAACAGGTGTCTCACACTTAACTTGGCTGAAAGAAGTCAGCTATCCCCCTCAAGTCTATCACCTCTCTTAATCTTCCCCATCTCAATAAATGGCACCACTTCCCTCCCAATCGCTCAGGTCAAAAACTAAGGAGTCAGTCTTTTTGTCTCAAGACTCCAAAATTAATCCTACCCATAGGCTCTGGCCTTTCTTCTATACAAAACACGTCTCTAGTTCAATTACTAACCGCCATCTCCATGCTTTCCCCTGATCCAGGCCTCTACCACCTATCTCCTGGATCTCTACACCACGCTCCAGGTCTCTCTACCTCCACTCTCCCTTCAGGGCAGCTAGAGTGGTCTTTAAAAAAAAAAAAAAATAAGTCAGATTATACCATTCCCATGTTTAACACAACCCCAAGGCTTCCCACTGCTAAAAGTGAAATCCCAACAAGTGACTATGGCCTGTAGGTCCTGCATCATTTGGAGAACTCTGGCTTCTCTGACGCTCTCTCCCTCCAGCTTCCCTATATTTTCTGGGTTCCAGATCCCTGGTCTTCTCTTTGTCTCCAAAACTCCTATATGCTTCTCATCTCAGCACCTTTAGCCCTGCTAGTTCCTGTGTTGGGAATGCTTTTTCCCTGGGTCTTTTCAACACTGCATCTTCTCATTTTGATGTACAAACTCAGAGGAGACTTATTTAATCCCCGAGATAAAGCTGTTATCTATTTTATTCTCTTCTTAGCACTCATCAGTGCCAGCAATTATCTTTTTCATTTCTGTGTCTGTATAAATACATACAAATGTAGGAATATATACATCTTCCCACCCCCGCCACCATTAGAATTCTCCTTGTGGATAGTGATACCACCTGGAACATAATAGGTGCTCAATAAATATTTATCAGTGGATTATTTTTCCAAATGCTTCTGGATATAGCCAAGGGATTTGAGCCCTGCTACAGCAAACACTGGAACATGAATATTCTCCTAAAATTGCCAGCTGCCAATCTAAACCCTTCTCTCAGGACATGGTTCTGTCTATACTGCTGGACAAATTATATTCACCACACAACTCTTGGGAAGAGGAGTGGTCTTCAATTCTATTACAATCAACATTCTTTCTCTATAACCAATATTTTATAATAAAGCTTTTCTATTCCAAAATAAAAATTCATATATAACTGCAAACCTAATTGTTTTTTAATTCACCGTATTCCCCTAATTATAATACAAAGGAGTAATTTAAAAAGTAATTTATGACAAAATAATAAGTATTTCATTATGCAAATGCTTGAGTATGACTAAACTAGAAGACAGAAGGAAGGAGTCAGATTTTTGCACCTCTATGTAGCATCACCACGAACAAAGCAACTATAAATTCAAACTAATACAAAAAGTGTTGTGTTGGCAGCTCAAACACCACAAGCTCAGTTGGCAAGAGTGATAGAGGGTGATATGATTTTCCAAAATGTTGACCAGCTTTTGGTAAAATGAATTACAAAACAAGGTACAGTCTTCCCAACGTGCTTAGTGAATTTTCAGGGAAAATTCAATGTATACTAAATTTTTACAAAAATATCCTGTGTTTACAAATACATAAAATGTATTTGTAAATGCAGAATATATAAGTTTATACTTTACATAAATTCAAAGTAGAAGAGCTAAAAGCCTTGCTATGTCTTCACTGTGCTTTAATCTCCAGAATCTTGAAGAGTACTTGTACAGTGAAAGCCAGCAAAGCTCATTCTTCAATCATTGGAAAATCAGAATTGACCAAATAAATTTACAAAATGCTCCCTGTGTTTATATTATTACAAAATAGCAGCCTTTTTTGTGGTCTTCCAAAACTGGAAACAATTGAAAAGTCCTTCAACTGGTCCAAGAATAGACACACCGTGGTCCATCCATACAACAAAATGCCACTCAGTAATAAAAAGGAATAAACTTTTGATACTGACGACAACCTGGATGACTCTTAAATGCACTATGCTAAGTGGAAAAGGTCAGACTGGAAGGGCTATATACTGTATGTCTTAGAATATTACAGGTTAGGCAACCTATAAACAACAGAAATTTATTTGTTACAGTCCTGGAGGCTGAAAAGTCCAAGATTAAGGAGCCAGCAGACTCAGTGTCTTGGTGAGGGTGTGCTTCCTGTTTCACAGACAGCTGTCTTCTTGCTGTGTCCTCACATGCTGGGAGGGGCAGGAGAGCTCCCTGGGGCCTCTTCTAAATGAGGGCACTAATCCCATTCATGAGGGCTCCATCCTCCTGACCTAATCACCTCCCAGAGTCCTTACTTCCCAATATCATCACATGGAAGGTTAGATTCCAACAAAGAATTCTGGAGGGAACACATTCAAGCTACAGCACTGTATCATTCCACTTATAGGATCTTCCCAAAAAGCAAAAGCAGACCAGAAAACAGATCAGTGTTTGCCAGGAGCTGGGGGTCAGGAGAGGAGTTAACAACAAAGTGACACAAGGGAATATTCAGGGGTGATGCAGTCATTCTATACCTTGATGGAATTGATGGTTACATGCTTGCATGTGTTTGTCAAAACTCATAGAATTGTACACTATAAAAATGAATTTTACTGGATGTTATTATGCCTCAAACTTTAGAAGTATTTTTAAAAATAGGTACCTCCCTGCTGAAAACTGAGAACTGAGAAGTAATATAGAGCTTCACAGGTTATAAAGTCTTTTCAGATGTCCTGGCCACTTCAGTAAGGCTGGGCAAGGCTTACTGACTCAGTTTTGGAAATAAGTACTACGGTATGTGGCAAGCTTTATATGTGACTTTCTGTGGGAAAACTGACACTTAGGTTGAAGGTCTAGTTCCAAAGCCTGAAATTTATCAGTTGGGTACATTTTGGTATTCAAGTCACTGCTCTCCTCTGAACCTCAGTTTCCACATTGTTGATCCTGATTTTCTTTGATTTTAACTTCTAAAATTGTTTAAAATTGTTTATTTATTTAGGTTGCCCTGGGTCCACCGTTGGATTCTGGCTTTTGCTAGTTGTGGTGAGTGAGGACTTCTCTCTAGTTGTGGCACACAGGCTTAGCTGCTCTGAGGCATGTGGGATCTTCCTGGACGAGGGATCAAACTCATGTCCCCTGCATCGGCAAGCAGATTCCTAACCACTGGACCACGAGGGCAGTCTGATCCAGACCCTCTTTGATTCAGTGATTTGCTTATGGCCAGGGAGCAAGGGAAGAGCTGGTTAATGGTAGGCTTCTAGGTCCTGGCCGTTACTCCTTACTCTCGCTGCGCTGATAACTGGAATACTTCTCAGAGGGAGACCCATCAGCTGTTCCCTCCAGCCCAGGGTCAGTGCAAAGGACAGGGGCTGGGAACAAGGCCCAGAGAGCAGGAGGTGGGAGTCACTGAGAACGCGCACTGGAGGCAAGAGCCCACTGCAGGTGGGTCAGAAATTCAGAAGGTGGCAAGTCCAGGCAAGACAACTCTGTGACAAATCAGAAATCAAAGCCATCTGGCTGCAAACTGTCCTGACCTTGAAAAGATCCTGTTCCTAATGACCAGCAGCACAGGGGTCCCCAAGGGCTAATTTTCCTTTCTTATTCTACTGCTCCATTTACAGTACACCTAAGGTTCAGTCATTCCTGCAGGCTCCCTGTCTAATCATCTATAAGGGGTAAAGGAAGATACTTTGCCCCACAGACTTCCAGAGGGTCTTCCCAGGCTGGGAGCTGAGCCTTGGCATCCTTAAGCAACTCCCATGGTACCTTTAAGAACAGTTAATATTAACTGAAGCCTGTTATACACACTGGAACCTGAGCCACCCAAACAGAGCTCAAAGGCCAGTTATCAAAAGTCAAGACACAAACCCCAAACCTCAATATTTCCCTTCTCCCTCTTCAGCTCATGCAGCCTTTGGAATGTGGACCCATCAAAATCTTTTGTTTATGATTCTGTTGTTGAAGCACCATTTACTGATGAGAAATGGCTGGTGTCTGAATAAAGCCCTGGTAGTTACCGCCTCCTTGAAACTTCGTTAAGGAAAACATAATTACCGAGCAAATCTCATTTGGATTCCCTGAATGCTCCAAAGGCTTCGGCACAGACTGTTCTTTGCCCCTTCTTTATAGAAAGAACAGTACAGGGGCTTGCAAGAGATTCCTTGAAACCTAGAGACGCTTTGTGCGAATGCAAATAAAGGGAGCGATGTTTCTCCGGGAAGCCTGCTCGGCTGCCCAGAGAGGGGAATGCTGATGCCTTTCAGAACAACCACAGCTGGGAGTCTGACTCCCCGGCGGAATCAAGATGTCTCTTTGGAAAAGCCTCAAAATCTTTCTGATCCGCAGTTAATTCTCCTGTAAAATGCCATTACCTCCATCATGGTGGAAGCAGTAGGATCTAATAGAGAGTTTTGGAAAGAAAAATGCCAGATAGAACTGCACGAACGTCTCAGCTTGCATTAAAATGATCACTATGGAATGAGGATTCTATAGCCTCTGTTGTGTCTTGCTTGGCACCTGCTAAGAAGGCACAGGGACTGGGACCACCAGCCCAGTACCCCAGGCCCAGTACTAGCTGTGTGGCCTAGCTCAAATTCCTTAACTTCTCTGAGCTTTAGTTTCCTCATCTGTAAACAAGTAGTACTTAATTCCTACTTAATTCCTTAATTCGCTGTGAGAGTGGAGATAAAACATGTAAATGACTAAGACGAGTACCTGACATACAAATACTGTCCAATAGACGTCATGTATGATGATTCCCTTAACTGCCTGTGTTAACCATGTCTTCGATTGTCTGTATTTGGATGCTTTACATCTGGGGTTTTGCTGACCCTGGAGGAACTGCCCCTCTCAGAGTTACCCAATTCCAAGAGATACTAAATAGCTAGCCCACATGGGCACTTTTCCAAAACAGCCAACAAACCCAGAGCCCACACCGCAACCTCCTCCTTTATTGAGTGTTCTCAGTGCAGGTATACTCCATACATGGTACCTGCCCTCATCACTCTCAGGAGTAGGTGCCAGGCAACTAGCTATCTGCCTTCATCACTCTCAGGAGTAGGTACCAGGCAACTAGAGAAAGGCCCTGTGCCCCGGAACCCACTGAGATTATTCAGACTAACCAATCTGAAGCCCATGCATGCTGCCTCACCTGTTCCTCCGTGCAGAAACCACAACAAAGGCTCTTGACCACACTGCCCCCAGATCCCACGCCCTCCTGACCCATATCGGTGGTTCCCTGTGTGGTCCCTGGTGAGGCAAGGCATGCCCCCTCCTCCTGGGAACCTTGAGGAACAAACTATCTTTTCAATGGCGGTCATCTCCTATTCAAATCATTAAGACACTAGATTCAAACACATTAGCTTTGCCACAGCTTTAATCCTCTCCCAACTGCCCTCTCCCAGGTCATCAACCATGTCTCACTGCCAACCAGACGAGCTCATCCATGTCTGCTTTTTTCTCTGGGCCTCCTGATAGCATCTGGCTTTGCTGACTAGCTCATGGCTTAGAGGTCGCTTGTTCTACTTTTTTCCAAAAAGTGTTCCTGAACTACCACTCCAAGCCGCCAGCCAGCGCCCCTCTTTTGTGTCCCCGTGGCTATTGTAATTGCCTATTTTTGTGACTATAAACCCTCCATCAGAAAGTCAACTCAGCAGACTTCCCTGGTGGTCCATTGGCTAAGATTCCATGCTCCCAATGCAGGGGGCCTGGGTTGATCCCTGGTCAGGGAACTAGATCCCTCATGCTGAAACGAAGATCGACGATTCCATGTGCTACAATTAAGACCTGGCACAGCCAAAGAAATAAATAGAAATAATTTTAAAAAGAAGTGAACTCAGAAACCCTTGAGACACGATTTCCCTCCCAGTGCTGATCAATAGCTACTACTGGAAAGAATGAACGAGTAAATGCATGAACAAGAAAACAAATCCAATGGTTGTAACTGAGACTCGTAGTTATCTATGTGTCTCTCTCTCTGTCCCATTACCCTCTCTTCCTTTCCACCAACACCCACAACTCCTCTATCCTTTCTGTCACATACTGAAAGAGAGCAACACCTTGTTAATCCATCTTCCCAATTCCAACATCCTCCTCTCCAACCCAGACTGCACGCTGCCACATCAAAGTTCTTAAAACATAAATCTTCAGTAGAACTTCCCCACCTGCCTCTTCCCAACCTACACCCTCATAGACTAAACATAAGGCCCAAACCGCTTCTCCTGGTGTCAGCACCTCCTCCCTGCTCTGCAACCTCCTTGGCCTCTTCTCCATCTGCCCGTGACTGGGCATCACTGTCGCCCACCTGAAAGCTTATTTCCTTTCCAGTCCTGAGCTATCCTGACCAAAGCAGGATGACACCCTCAGGCCCCAACTCCCACCCTGTCCAGGCTGGGGGTCCGGGGGCCCAGCACTGTCCCAGGAGCTTCTTAGCCCTCATAGGTGTAGGACTGCAGGGGACACAGCCTTGAGACCTGGAATGTGGTCGGAAAAATCTATAATCATTTGCTAACAGCCAGAGACACATCAGAGGATGTCTGGAGAAAACAGTCTACAATAAACCAGAGTCAGACACAAAATGCAGTGTTGATTGATTTCATGACCAATCCTGCCCCAGCAGACTTCAATGTGCTGTGCCTGTGACCGGCAGAAGCAGTTTTAATGGCTGTGCCAATAGGGCCCCCATTTCTCAGTTTCACCCTCTCCTTCCCTCCCCTCCTTCCTTCCTTTCTCTTTTTCTCCCTACACATGCATACACACTCAACGTGCTCTGCATTCCAAGTACAAGGTAGGGCAGTGCTCCACGATTCAGGTGTACTTTGCCTTTGTGTAGAAGATGTTTCCTGAAACAGTGTGAATATTTATATATCACATCCCAGTTTCCCCAAATCTGACTTTTCTGATCCATCTTACCCTTTTCTCTAATTGATCTTTAAGAAACAAAGGTTCCCAATAGTTCCTACTATTTAAGCCTTTTGCTGTTAGCCTGGCGTCTCAGCTTCTCTGTCAAATAGATAATAGCGTCTAATGTGGACCAAAATGCTCCCTTAGCAGAAGAACCCTAGAAAACATCATTATGCAAAAGAAGGATTCTTCTGTAATAAGTCTAGCCATTGCCCCTTAATTTTCTTTTTTGTAAATTCCAATTTTGAATATTAGATGGGAGAGAAGCTTATCTCACTCAGTTCAGATAAATCTGAATATGAAATGAAATACCTTTTTAGTGTGAGAAAGAGTGTCTACAAATAACTCAGGACTCCTGAAGCCTAAGGGAAATGATGAAGAGCTTTCCATCTCTAGAGAAGTGAGAAAGTGTTAGTTGCTCAGTCATGTCTGACTCTCTGCGACCCCATGGGCTGCAGCCCACTAGGTTTTTCTATCCGTGGAGTTCTCCAGGCAAGAATACTGGAGTGGATTAGCCATTCCCTTCTCCAGGGGGTCTTCCTGACCCAGGGATCAAACCTGGGTCTTCTGCATTGCAGGCGGATTCTGTACTATCTGAGCCACCAGGGAAGCCCAAGAAGACTGGCTTCATATGCTGCACCTCAAGTTCATGTTCACAATTACAAGGGAGGTGCTGTCATTAGTCTGACTTTCCCAAGAGAGATGACACTCTAGATGCAAGAAGCCAGGTAGCTGGGCCCAAGATCACACAGGCAGTGAGGGTCAGAGCTGGGGTTTGGATCTAGATCTGACTCTAAAACCTTCATCTTCTTCACGTTATCTCTGGGAGGAGGCCATCTGGTCGATTCCACCCCCACCTCTACTTAAGCCAGGCAGATTGATAGGAAATACTGCTTTACGTGCGTGCAGAGAAGTTGCTCTAATCTTCCTATATTGTAAAAACCTATTGTTTCACTTCTCTAAGCACCATATTAATCTATAAAGGATTCTAAGTAAATCATCCCCATGATTAACAACTCTTATTAAAACTGGGGCTCAGCCCTTCATGAAACTGCTGGGATCAGAGTCAGCAGGGAATGAAAACCCAGCAGAGAGATGGGGAAGGGACTGGAGAGAAGGACCACACAGCCAGCTTGGGAAGCAGGCAGGAAATAGGGTAAGGAGGGTCCTGCAGCAGCCTGAGGTAGGGGACCAGCCACAGAGGCAAAGTCACAGCAGGACCAAGGTGGGCACTGGCCGCTCCTGGGCTGGGAGAGAAGCAACAGCAGCCGGACTGACCCTCCCAAGGCAGCATCCCCAGATACCCATCTGTCTAGCGAGGTGAGGACAAAAGCTCCTGGCTCAGCTGCAGCTTCGGCTTCAGCATAAGGACAGTGTTCATTATGCGAGCCTCTCCCTCTTTCCTTCTATCCTTCTAATCCCATGCTGGGGCCAGGTTGTACTTACAGCTGGAGGTTAAGAGTCCCCGGCTTAGAACACTGGAGAGGAGCGGGAGCACGGGGCCCAGCAAATCACTCATTTCAACAGCATCATACTCTTTGTTAACCCGAGCCTAAATCCGGCTTGCTGCTGCCTATTTCTCCTCGGTCTGTCCTCAGGGAAAATGGAAACTGGCGAGCATCCTCTACTGAATATGGATGCTTTAGCATCTTAGCGACTTGGTCACATCACTCCTCAGTCTGCGGAAAGTCTGAGTTTTTCTGGAATGCCTGGGTGAAGACTGGGCATTATGGATTGACTTACAGATGTGGGAGAGGGGAACATATGCACATCTGGCGTGTGCCAACTTCCTTGGGACCTCCAGTGACAGTCACAGGACTGCCCAGTCTTCATTCCTGGTGAAGAGGTGGAGGAAGGAAGGAGTTAGAAAAGAGGGGAGATGTTAGGAGGAAGACGCCAGGCTTCACAGCACCCAGAGCAGTGAGCAGGTGGCATGACCTTCCTTTCCAGGAATCAGGTGTGCGTCTAGACAGACACTTAGTGGGTGTTAGTTGTTCAGTCATGTCCAACTCTTTGCGATCCCATGGACTATAGCCCGCCAGGTTCCTCTGTCCATGGGATTCTCCAGGCAAGAATACTGGAGTGGGTTGCCATTCCTTTCTTTAGGGGATCTTGGTGCCTCAGGGATTGAACCCTGGTCTCCTGCATTGCAGGCAGACACTTAAGGGGGGAAAAGAGCCGAACTGACTTAATTCTATTTGGAATTTCCTTAGCTCTCTTTCAAAGGCGACTGCTTCGGTTTGCAGGGCAGAGTGGGGGCCAGGGAGGCGGCCTTGGTGACTTTCTGCCCAGCTCTGTGTGGATGACCAAGCTGCTAGGCACCCCCGGGGTGGAGATTGGGGCCTGAGCTTTAGCTCTGAGAGCTTGTTCCTGTCTACAAATCCATCTAAACAAGGCACCTCGGCTTCCCTGGTTCGACCCCCACACACCCAGATGGTGTTCCCTGTTGATGGGCTCTTTTTTACTACCTCACTCAGCCTCCTCGCATCGTCTGTGAGATAGGATGCCACAGGATCCTGATTTCTCTCTTTAAAAGGAAGAACAGGGGGACCAATGAGGTCAGCTGATACAGCCATGGTCACGAACCATGGCTAGAACCCAGTTTTGTGGCTTTGGGGGTTCAAATGTCCTGGCCCTATACATTCCTTCTGTATAGGAGAGGAGGAAAGGGTGCAGTGGCAAAAGAAAGGAGTGGACCCTGTCTCTCTCCACCATTTCAGCATCACAAGTATGCCTGCGTACCTGCAAGTAGGCTCAGCAGACAGAAGGAAAGAAGGAACCCAGAGGTCAGCCTGTCTCCACCAAGGTAACAATGCAAACATTTCCCGTGGGGGCCTTTCTGGAAGCATCTGTTCCCGCAGTGTTGCCCACCACCCGTGTGTTTGCAGTCACTTCCTATTTTTCATTCTTCAGCTACATTTGCATTAGCCCAGCCAGGTGACCCCAGCCCCTGGCTCGCATTAATGCAATGGACACAAGGCATGAAAAATAATTTATTATTGGAGTATAATTGTTTTGCTCCTTAGACAAGGAGATCAAGCCAGTTAATCCTAAAAGAAATCAACCCTGAATATTCACTGGAAGGACTGATGCTGAAGCTTCAATACTTTGGCCACCTGATGTGAAGAGCTGACTCACTGGGAAAGACCCTGATGCTGGGAAACACTGAGGGCAGGAGGAGAAGGGGGTGACAGAGGATGAGATGGCTGGATGGCTTCACCGACTCAATGGACATGAGTTTGACCAAACTCTGGGAGATGGTGAAGGACAGGGAAGCCTGGCATGCTTCAGTTCATGGGGTCGCAAAGAGTCAGACACAACTTAGCGACTGAATGACAATGACATTAATTGTTTTACAATATTGTGCCAGCTTCTGCTATACAACAAAGTGAATCAGCTCTATGTATGCATGTATCCCCTCCCTCTTGGGCCCCCATCCGCCCACCCATCTAGGTCATCACAGAGCACCAAGCTGAGCTCCCTGTGCTACACAGCAGCTTCCCACTAGGCTATTTATTTTACACATGGTAGGAATATATACACAGGGACTTCCCAGGAGGCTCAGTGGTAAAGAATCCACCTGCCAAGTTGGAGACGAGGGTTTGATCCCTGATTCAGGAAGGTTCCCTGGACAAGCAAATGGCAACCCACTCCAGTATTCTTGCCTGGGAAATCCCATGGACAGAGGAGCCTGGCAGGCTACGGTTCATGGGGCCACAGTCGGACATGACTTAGCAGCTAAACAACAGCAACAGTAACAGCAGCATATACAAGCCAATGCTACTTTCTTAGTTAGTCCCACCCTCTCCTTTCCCCAACTGTGTACACAGACACATGGCCTTTGACCTCCTTAAAGGCCATTCGGTCATCAGGGGGAAATCTCCTGGCTGGACCCCAAACTGCCCCTCTGAGTGCTAGAGAGCTGCTTCCTCCACGTTGTCTCTCCTCTTGGGGATGAAGGGGCCCCACAGCAAATATTCAGAGGATTTAGATCTTAAACCCTGCTGTGTCCTCTCTAACCCTCCAAGCTGAAAGCTCAGCCCAGGGCTGTGCAGATGGGGTTTTGTCTAGGGCCCTAAGCCTCTAAATGAGGTTCAGGGGATGACCAAGTCCCAGAACCCGCCTCCTATGAGCCCATCATTAGCTCTGGTCAGAGCATCAGCTGCTTGGGAAGGCTTTCTCCTCCAGCAGCCTCTGGGAGAGATTTCCTTTCCCTCCCCTCACTGTTGGAAGGGTTCCTGCACAGGGCGGGAGAGTGGCTGGGGTGGGGTGCCGAGGGCCTTGCTTCCTCCCACCTACTTATCACACCGCCTTTCTGTTTCCCCAGCCAGGCTGCCAACTCTTTGAAGGCAGTGACTGCATCTTATCTTTGCATCTCTTGGTTCAAGTTCTGAGCCTGCAAATAGCAGGCACTCGATTCATGTTGAGTAAATTAATGAGTTCTATAATTGTACAAATCCACGTTTGGGCTTCTGCAAATCAGGCTCTGGTTCCTCTGCTTCAGCTCTGATATGTTTTTTCCCATCTCAGAAATGCTGCCAGCTCCCCACGACCTACAGAATAGTCCTGACTCCTCATCCTCCTTGCACTTAGGACCACCACCGTCAGACTCCAGACAGCCCTGCAGCCTCATCCACCCCCACCCCACCCCATCCCACCCCCACAGTGGGGACATCCCATGCGCCCAGTTCTTGAGTGACCCTGAAGCCCTTTTCCTTCTCAGGACGGTCCTGCCTCTGTGCCTTTGCTTGGGTTATTTCCCCCACCTGGAATCCACAGAAAGAAGGGGAACAGGGAGAGTATGTTTAATTCATTGGAAATAAATGAAAGTGGAAACCCAGAGGACGCCGTGTGCTATTTTCTGCTTCAGTCTCCCCGGCTCTATCTCAAGGTGGGATGATCTGCCTGAGTCTATCGGCCCTACCAAAGGGAACAGGCGAGGTGCCCATGGAGCCTGGTGAGAGGTGATGCTGTAAAAGTGTGATGTTTCCGTTCTGGTGGTTTGGAGATACCAGGACTTGAGAATCCCTGCCTGAGCCCTTGGCAAATGTCATTCTCTGTACCTGACCAGGAAGTCACTGGGGGAGAAAACCAATGTCTAGAAAAGGAAACAGGAAGTGGGGGAGGAGACACAGAGAGAGCAGGATCCGACGATTAGGGAAAGAAAGGCTTGGAGATATGTTCTCCCTCCTGGGAGGTGTGAGAGAGCAGGGGTCCTCCATCTGAGGTCACTGATTAGCTTCTGAGGAGTTCGTAAGGGTCCCATCTCTCTGGTTTATTTTGCTTTGTTTTGGAAAGAAGACCCACAGCTTTTGTTGGATTCCACTGTGACCCTAAAAGGTGGCTTCCATTCTTAAATTATCTGCTTGCCCTCATGGGTCAGTGCTCGGGACTCTGTCCTAGGTCCCCTGCCCTTCCCGGTTGTGGCATCCATAACCATGGCTTTGATGAGCTGACTCCCGGTACCTCAGGACATGGTGAATTCCTGTTTCCAGTCTGTATTTCTCTTCTGAGCTCCGGACCCACATATCAAGTTTCCTACAGGATACACCATTCCACTGCCAAGCCCAGAGGCACTTCGGAATCAGCAGGACCCAAACTGAATACCTTCAATTCGTTCTTCTCACTTTGGCTAGAGGAGTCTCTCTAAAATAGAAACCTGCTCATGTTCCTCCCTGCTCAGAACTCTGTAGATGTTTCCCCCTCATACTAGGCTTAAGTCCAGGCCTCCTCAACAGGACTCCTTTATGATCTGGCCCCTGACTATCTCTCCAGGCTCATCTCTTTCCACTTTCCTGTTTCCCTACATTCCACATAAACATCATGTCCTCTATTGCCCCCAGTCTTTGAACATGCCTCTTCCTCTAACTACACCACGCTTCCATGGTCTCTTTACCAGGACTAACTCTTACCTTTTATTGAAACTTCAGGTCTCAGTTTAAGTCATGATTTCCTCTAGGAGTGTGTGTGTCTGTGTGTTAGCGGTTTAGTATGTCTGACTCCTTGTGATCCCATGGACTGTAGCCCGCCAGGCTCCTCTATCCATGGGATTTTCCTGGCAAGAATACTGGAGAGGGTTGCCAAGCGCTTCTCCAGGCTCCTATAGGAAAGTTTCCCTGACACACAGATCAGCTCCCAGGTCCTTTTTCAGTGACCTACTGTACCCCAACACCTCCTCTATGAGGATGCATTTGATACTTTCAAGTAAGTCTTAGTCCTCGGTCTCCTCCACTAGATTCTAAGTTCCAAGAGGTTAGAACCTGTACCTGCCTGTTCACCAGTGGAACACGGCACCTGGGGTGGTGCCTGACACAAAATAGATGCTCAATAAATAATTGCTGATAGGAAAAATAAATGGGAGGGTGAATGAATGGAAGAAGGGAAGAGGAGAGGAGAGAAGGAAGGGAGGGTGGAAGGGAGGGAGGGGAGCAGGGAGGACTGGTCTTTTCTGAGAGTCCCTTGCCTTTACTCTAGATTGAAACAGACAGAGGCATTAGTACTTTCCTTACTGCAACCCTCCCCTGAGTTGTGGATGATACATCAAGATAAGCCTCCCGGCTAAGTGAATTCCTAACACTATTGAACATAGCTCCTACTGAAAAGCTGGGATAGCGGATTCCATGCTTTGCATCCCGAACTAGATGCCCAGCAAGGTATCCCACCCACAGCAAGTCCTATCCTAACAACAGAAACTGTGGGCGGCCCCTCCAGGCTCCTCTTCACAACATGCTGCCATGCACATCACCTCACATATAAGAGTCGAGGAGGAAGAGTGCCAAGCAGAGATGGGCCCTGTGAATGACGCCGGAGGAGCATGTGTGGGTAGTGGGAAGATGAGAGCCTGAAACCCGGAGTTCAGCCCGGTTCTAATCCTGACTTTTGGCGGGACTTTGAATCGGCTGCAAATCCACTCTCGACTCAATCTCTGCCTCTGTAAAATGGGGAATCCAGCCCTCCTTTCCCTATCTGCCAAGGCTGCTGTGAAGAGATAAGGCCAGGAAGGCACCGTAAGCGCGGGGAACTGTGAATATTCATGCCTGACATCTCTTAGGGCGACCTTCACAGCTGCCACTCATCCAGTCACTGCTCACCACTTTCCCCCACCACCTTGCAGAGCTCCTAGTTCCAGTTCCACTTGTCTCTCCTCTTCCCTTAGAAATCCTCAGTAGCCAGACAGGATGAAAGAGACACATCTATTACTTCCTACAGCGACAGTCATAAATCCCATTGCAATTAAACCTAGCCTGTGAAAGGGCTCAAAACACAGAACACGCTGCTGTTTCACTTTTGCCAATTACAACATGACAGTGATTGAATAGCCCAGTGGCAGTGATGCACGGGCACCCACTCGGCCTTCCTCCTGCTCCCGTATGGAGTAACCAGACGGGGTCTGGGGGCTTGCAGGTATCAGAGATGACAACACACAGAGCATGCTGATCAAATCTGCAGGGGCCACAAAACTCAGAAGGCGAGCTCTTAGCACATCAGGTGACAGAACCCAAGTGCAAAATGGCAGAACAGAAGACTGAGGGAAACCAAGAAAATGAAATCTTGGATGGAAAATACAAAGTCTTACATTTGGATTTGAGAAATCAATAGCCGATCTATAAACAGGGGACACCTGGCTTGGAACATTTATTAAAAGAAAAAGATACAGTTTTGTTTGTTCATTTGTTTTTGAACCCCAAGCTTGACATGAACCAACTGTGATAAACTGCTATTTGGAAAAAGAAAAGTGCAAACCTGGGTTGTATTAATGATAGCAGAGTATCTGGGACAAAGGAGGGGATCTCCCGCTCGGATCCCCATTCTAGCTAGGCTAATGCCAAGCACTGGGGCCAAATTGGTCACCATTTTCACAAGGACAATGGGAAAGTAGGGAAGGAGAGGCTCCAGGCTAGTGACATAAAGGGAAATTAAATCATAGGGGAAGTGGCTGAAGGAGCAGGATGTCTTCATCCAGGGGAAGTGGCTGAAGGAGCAGGATGTCTTCATCCAGGGGAATGACTGCTGACTTCAAGTGTTTAAAGGGCCATCAAGAAGAATTAGGGGCCTTCTCTGGTGGTCCAGTGGTAAAGAATCTGCCTGCCAATGCAAGGGACACAGTTTTGATCTCTGGTCCAAGAAGATTCCACATGCTGTGGGGCAACTAAGCCCTGATGCTATAACCACTGAACCGGCACAACCTAGAGCCCATGTTCCACAACAAGAGAAGCCCCCGCAATGAGAAGCGCTCAAACTGCAACTGGAGAGTAGGTCCAGTCGTGGCAACTAGAGAAAGCTGTCAAACAGCAGTGAAGGTCCAGTGCAGCCAAAAATAAATAAATTAAATAATTTATTGTTTTTAAAATGAAGAAGATGAACTTTCCTAGGCCCATGAGAGCCCAACTAGGGCCACAGAAGGAAGTGAGGAAGCATCAAAAAAAAACTGACCACCAACCGGAGCTGCCACCTCAGAGGCAGAGCATAACCTGTCCTTGCAGGATGCAGGCAGAGGCTGAATTTAGGAGAAAACAAAAATAGCAGAGTCTGTGACCTCGGATGCACAGGTCTCCACAGGGCACACAAGACTGAGCTGGAGGAGATTTTCCTCAACTGAGCTGGAGATAGTCCCAGATTGCTTTGGCTGAGCAGCTTCAAGGGACCCACATGCCTGCTTCCTTGTCCTCTCTCACTTCCTGCACCTCTGGGCTCATTTTTCTGCCATTTTTGCCCCTCCCTGCCCACCCGCCCCCTGCCCAGCACACCACACGGCTGGATACCAGGATCTTCTCCATCATCTCTGCTGAGAAGCTTTCTCTTGGCTCCCAGGAGCAGGCTGGGTGCCCCTGCACCCCAGCTCCCTTAGTGCCCTGTGCTTTTGGCTTCAGAGTACTCCCCGCCCCCCAAGAGTACTTCTTATTTCTAGAATTTATTTAGCTTTGGCTGCGCTGGGTCTTTGTTGCCGCACATGGACGTTCCCTAGTTGCTGTGAGCAGGGGCTGCTCTCTAGTTGCATTGCACCCAGTGGCTTCTCTCGTTGCCGTGCCCAGGCCCTAGGGCATGTGGGCTTCAGTAGTTGTGGCCCACAGGCTTTCTTGCCCTGCAGCAGGTGAGATCTTAGTTCCCATACCAGGAGTTGAACTTGTGTACCCTGCACTGGCAGTTGGATTCTTAACCACTGGACCACCAGGAAAGTCGGAGTTATTGCTTATTTACTTGTCTACTTTCCCAGCTGTGTGTAGGCTGGAGGAAGGCAGAGACCATGTCCAGTTTGCTCATCACTATACCCAGAACACTCGACACAGCTCATGGCACGCTGCGGTACGGAATTAACATCTCTGAGTTCCTGAATGTATGAATGAACTGGATTCTAAGTGAAGCTCCCAGACTATAGAATGGGGAGATTCCACTGCTAGGACCTCCAGGCTTCCTATCCTTAGAGAACTCATCACCTTCTGTCTCCGTTGGGCTGCATATCAGCTTTGAGGCTTTTCTGCCCCCACAGGTGCAGGGCAACCTTTCCCCCTCCAACAGCAACAGGATTCCCACAGCTCCTGGGTGTCTAAGTTACATCTTCCTATCCCAACAACAGACATTTGGGGGAGTTCTTGCCTGAAAAACAGGAGGTATCAATTTGTTTGATAGGGTTTTGCCAGATGGTCAGAGATTGGAGAAGGTGGTCTCTGCGGCCCCTTTCTGCCCTGGGAATCTCTGCTCTGGGATTTTGGAAGGGCCTGTCCTCCTGCACTCGGGCTATCCTGAGAAGCCCCTTGAATAGAAATATGCCCCATTCCAGGGTGTGACTCCCAGCCAGGAGATGAATCCTCAGCCAGGATAAGCTTGCTCTTTCTCCCTCCTCACCTTGGGCTATGCGGCAGGCAGGTGAGGAGCCCCAGGGCATCTCCAACTTGGGACAGCAGATAAAGGGCAGAATATTCACTCTCACTTGGTCAGCCCATTGAGAAAGTGAAGACCCAAGAAGTTCAGTGTCTTTGCCCTGCTTTAGAAATGCTCATCCTACACTCAGGAGTTAATAGCGTTGCTCTTAATATGAACGTTTTCTCAGTTTTGTTTACCCTCTGCCTCTATGGCTGCTATTGCTGCCATTAATATTTAATGTCTCTTGAGGAAAGCGTGCTTCCCTGACATGACAGCCCTGGTGCAGTGTTCATCAGAGACACTGACTGGGAGCTCCCCGCCTCCTGCAGCTCAGCGGGGCCCACCGGGGCCAGAATCTGGGAACAGGGCCATGGCTGGCCCATCCTCCCCACCTCCTGGAGGCATCCTGGCTGTGGCTAGGAGGCGGGAGGCTCAGGCTCTGTGCAGCCCTCCAGGGAACGGCAGTCCCTGGAATCTGCTAAAGGCTCCCAGTTTATTTATCCACTTTTTAGTCACTGGGCCTCTGGCAAAGAGGTTTCCAGGCACACAGATTGGAAAATAATACAAATTATAACATTTAAAGTGATAAACTGATGATGGTTCATCCTGCTCTGTGAGGTGACAAAACAGCTCTGAGAGAGGACCCAGGAGTGGGCTGTGCGGGGCTCATCTTTACCCCTTAGACCCTCTGGGGCAAGTCTGGAGGTAGGCTGGAGTCCCACCAGAAAGGCCAGCTGCTCCTGGTTCTCCTTTGACCTCTGTGCTTAGAAACCACCCACATATTCCAATCTGGAAAGAAAGATTATTGTGAATTACAATGCTCAGGAGCAAGGAACCCAAGCAGCTGGAATTGGGGACAAGTTTGCCGACACATGATCTTCCGTGGTGGTTCAGCGGTAAAGAATCTGCCTGCAATGCAGGAGACGCAGGAGACAGGAGTTCGATCCCTGGGTCAGGAAGATTCCCTGGAGGAGGAAATGGTAACCCACTCTAGTATGGAAATCCCATGGACAAAGGAGTCTGGCAGGCTATATAGTCCGTAGGATCACAAAGAGTTGGACATGACTGAGCATGCACGCATGCATGCACTTGCCCATACAAAGGCCAGCCTCAACACCAATATTTGCTCAGTCCTTGAGGAGCCAGAGTGAGACAATGCCATTTATCAGGAGGGGGTGGGGGTGGGGGTGCCAGAGGCCCCAGTTACATCTTGACTCTTGTCATTAATAAGCTCGTGGTCTTAGCCAGACCTCTTAACCTCCGCTCAGCTCAGTTCAACCCAGTTTTCTCATCTGACAAATAACAGAATTATTTCATTTTAGAACCTGGAAGAGGCCCCAGAAAATATCGAGTCCAATCTCCTCTCCGTACAGATAACATCTGTCCTCTCTCCTTCTCAGCATGGCTATAAGGATTAATTAGAATACAGGGCATCTTCTGTATTTGTGGATTTGGGATTTAAGACTTGACATGGGGTCAATCCTTTCATTTCGTTTCTGCCTTGCCTCTTGCTGACCACTATTCATCAGGGACCTGTAGATAACTCAGAAACCAAGGCACAGAGTTCTCGTTTACTCATCGTAATGCTTTGCAAGCGTGTGGTTGCTGCTCAGATTTCAAAGCATCTCACTTGCTTTATCTCTTCGATCCCTATGAGGTGGGCAGGGAGGTATCAACATGGCAGATAGGGAAATGCAGATTCTACATCTCATGGGTTATAAGTGGCCAAGAGGGAACTTGATTCCTAGTCATCTCATTCTCTGCCCAGGCTTCTTTTTTTTGGTCACTGAAAACACACTCTCTTTGGCATCATCAGAAAACCTTAGAAGAAGGAAAAGAAAGGGCTTCAGAAAAGAAGGAGCTTTGGGAAATGGGTGTCCAAAAGCTGTCCAAAGCATTGTGTGTAGGGAACAAATACTTCCAAGACTTGTCTCTCTGCAGGGATAATCAGAGGTGCCATATACAAGTAAACTATAGTTATTATTAAGATCCCACACTGCCAAGCCAAATGGCATCAACTCTGCAGAACTCCTATCAAACTGACCTTTTATTTCCTATAAGCTAGTCAGCATTTGTAGAGACTCCCCTTAGGAAGTAATTCTAAAACCCGGGCAGAAGGTAAGGAGAGTTGTCAGGGAAGTGAATCCACATTTTCAGATGATAACACTTACTCTGAGAATTTCTGAAAACAATTATCCCCTTCCTATCAGATGCCATGTCTTATGTATCCTCATATCTCTGGCACCTAACCACCCATGGCACAGACAGAGGTGAGTGAACTGCTGTGTTTGACAGTCTAGAGTGGGGGAAGGGATTACAAGTGGGTCTCAAACTTCAGAATTTCTGTAAATCCCTAGGTGCTGGTTAAAAAGCAGATGCCAGATTCAGAGACTCCACTGTAGATTTCAGTAGAACTGAAACCTACTTTCTTTTTCTTGTTGTTTTGAAATCTACATTCTTAATAAATTCTCTAAGTAAGAGTCTAAATAGGTGATCCTTGGCCCTCCCTTTGAAAATTATGGCTCAGAAAGGATTCTGCATTCCCAAGCTGGCAGGTCCTTCTGAGGGCTATTTATATATGTCACGTCCACACAGTCTGCCCGAAGGCGCTCGGGTTTTATAAATATCCCCAGGCCAAGCAGGTAAAGGTTACTGCCCTGACTTTGCTTAGGCTCTGGGCCATTAGCAGAAAAGACCCTGATGCTATGAAAGATTGAGGGCAAGAGGAGGAGGGGGCAACACAGGATGAGATGGTCAGATGGCATCATCGACTCAATGGACATGAGTTTGAGCAATCTCAGGGAGATAGTGAAGGACAGGGAAGCCTGGTGTGCTGTAGTTTATGGGGTCAGAGAGAGGCAGACACGACTTGGCTACTGAACAGCAACAACATCTGGCTTGCTGGAGTCCTACAAACAACCAATCTTCCATGGGTTGGGAGATGACAGACAGCAGGGGACTCTGCATAGCAGCCCCAGGCCTCAAAGGGCAGCAGAGCTTTGGACCTACTCGAAGGAGAAACTTGAGCCTGAGTGGCAGAAGGACAGGTCTCAGAAAGCCAGGACGCTTTCTGGTCTAACACAGCTGAGGGCAATTAACCTTCAGAGGGGCATCTTCGTTTCAGCATCCAGCAGCTGCCACCGTCTTCTGGAGCCTGTTTGTGTTCCCAAAAGGAGCACCAAGCCGGGGGCATCACCCTGGATGTGGCTCTGTTCCAGAACTCAGAGATTCAAAAGTAAAAAAAAAAAAAAAAACTCACACAAATCAATCTGCCAGCTGCAGGGGCCTCACCACTGAGCCCCACGCTCACCCTCGCCTCTGCCCGCCTGTTAAGTAGGAAGATATTTCTGGTCTCTCCCTGATGAAGATTATTCATCAGGGATTTCTGTCGAGCTGAGCTAGAGGTGGGAGGGGATGGGGAGACTAAACACACACAAATCCCATTTGTGTCTTTCTCACAAAGGGTCTCTCACTTACATCAAAGAAGCAGATTAGGGGCTTCCCTGTTGGCTCAGTGGTAAAGAATCTGCCTGCCAATGCAGGAGATATGGGCTCGATCCCTGGGCCAGGAAGATCCCACATGCCATGGAGCAGCTAAGCCCATGCACCACTACTACTGACGTTATACTGTAGAGCCTGAGCCCACACGCCACAACTATTGAGCCCACGTGCCCTAGAGCCCAGGTTCCACAACAAGAGAAGCCACTGCAATGAGAAGCCTACTGCAACGCAGGGTAGCCTCCACTCACCACAACCAGAGAAAAAGCCTGAACAGCAACAAAGACCCAGCACAGTCAAAAATAAATGAGCAGATCGAAAGCTCTGTGCTTCCCCCACCCACACCCCCTACCCTCCAGAGCAGAAACAAGGTCCCTCGTGCCAGTGGCAGGACCCACTTCCTCAGCACCTTGCCTTTCACCCTTTACTGCTTCATTGAGCCCCTTAGGGTTCTAAGGATGTGGTAATGTCCAAAACATTGCTATTCCTTCTCCATGGCTCATAAGGAGATGGTATTTTTCAGAAATGGTCACAACAACATCTCCCAGCCCACATGCTCTTCCAGTGATGTGACTCTGGACACCACCCCTCGAAGGCAGGGGGGCTTGTGACCACAGTGGAAGTGATGCTATGGGACTTCCACGGGGTCAGAAAGGGCAATACAGCTTCCGCCCAGTTCTTCTGGGTTGTTTGGTCTTAGTACATGGCCTCCATGCTGCATGGAAGCTCAAGAAGCCTGCAGAGGAGCCCCCATGGTGAGGTCCATTTAGAAAGGAAGAGAGGCCCCCTCCAGTCAGTGCCAACCTGCCAGCCATGTAGTTTTATGCACTCGCTCCCAGCTGCCCCCAGTGGATGCTACATGGAGCAGAGATGAGTCCTTCTCAATCTTCCCCATCAAGCGTTGTTGCCCCAGTTGAAGACTACGAGCTAAATAAATGATAGTCGATATGTAAAAGCAGTATGGTTGCCCAGCCTCCCACTTACTTCCCTTCACCTTTGTCAGTATGTAACCAAAATGGGACTCTGAGATTACAGAGCCACATGAGTTTATGTAGCAAGACTCATGCGTGGGATCTGCAGGGGGCAGAGTTCAGAGTTCAGGGTGGATTCAGCCCTGACTGACAGGTCCCTCCTTGGGCTTTACCTCAATGATTCACCCAGAGCAGAGTGGCTGTGCCTGTCAGGCTGGCAGCCAAGACCGTGGGTCTCAGCCAGCGAAGTGATACATGGGGAGCTTGCCGGCTCCAGTTCCCAGGGCGCACGGTTCTGATGCGTGTACTCAGCCGCTTCCATTGCTCCCTAGGGGTGTTATCTCCAGGTGTCTGTAAATGAGCATCACCCTGCAGTGTTGTCCTGAGATGTCCTCATCTGGCAGGCTCATCCAAGCCTGGGTGTTCAACGTTGATGAAGACAAAAAAGCTCTGCTTGCCTGTACCAGGAACTCTGAGGCGCTCCAGGACCTTTGCCAGAGTTGGAGGAGATCTGTGGCTGTTTATCCCTTTCAAGGTGCCAGACAGAGTGTCAGGCTGTGGTTCCAGTGTAGCTATTAACACCTGGCAGAGAATGAGATGGTTGGACGGCATCACCGAATCAATGGACGTGAGTTTGAGCCAACTCCAGGAGACAGTGAAGGACAGGGAAGAGTGGTGTGTTGCAGCCCATGGGATCGCAAAGAGTCAGACATGACTTAGTAACTGAACAACAACAATGATAATATGGTGACTGTAACATAAAGGAGCAGTGCTTGCAGGAGACAAGGCTGCCAAGTAGGAGGCCCCTTTAGACCAAAGGGCAGCCACAGAGAGGGTGGGTGTAGCTGCTATTGATCCAGCCACAGTTTCCCAGGGTCTTGGTCATAAGCTCCTCTTTCTTAACCTCCCATATTGTCTTGATACTGCATGGAACAGACTCTCTGGATGTCTTATATGATAAAGATCCCTGCAGGTTGAGTCCTTTCTGGGCTAGAAATCAACCCTGGACCTTTCAGGGATCCCCATGCTCTTAAAACCTGAGCACACAACACACACAGCGTATGGGCCTTGCAGTCCAGCCACCCATCCCATTCCCTGTTGTAGGTTTATCCATGGTCTCCAAGCTCTGATGTCCTGTGGAGGAGAGGGACCAAGGGCAGACTTGAGCAGAGGTTCACATAGAGACATATGAGCACACCCACTCCTTCAGACCCCAGCAAGCCAGCACAGTCACGATGAGAGGTGGGGGAGCTGGGGAAGGAGAATGCGAACCAAACTCTGGGACTGAATCAGTCAGGAGACCAGGAGAAACTGGATCTGAATGATGACAAGATATCTGACAAGGAGTGGAGCTGGAGGGGAGGGCGGGACAAATTGAGACTGGGTTTGATATATGTACACTCGGTTCAGTCACTTCAGTTCAGTGGCTCAGTTGTGTCCAACTCTTTATGACCCCATGAATCGCAGCACGCCAGGCCTCCTTGTCCATCACCAACTCCCGGAGTTCACTCAAACTCATGTCCATTGAGTTGGTGATGCCATTCAGCCATCTCATCTTCTGTCGTCCCCTTCTCCTCCTGCCCCTAATCCCTCCCAGCATCAGGGTCTTTTCCAATGAGTCAACTCTTTGCATGAGGTGGCCAAAGTATTGGAGTTTCAGCTTTAGCATCAGTCCTTCCAAAGAACACCCAGGACCGATCTCCTTTAGAATGGACTGGTTGGATCTCCTTGCAGTCCAAGGCACTTTCAAGAGTCTTCTCCAACACCACAGTTCAAAAGCATCAATTCTTCAGTGCTTAGCTTTCTTCACAGTCCAACTCCCATATCCATACATGACCACTGGGAAAACCACCTGACCTGCCTCTTGAGAAACCTATATGCAGGTCAGGAAGCAATAGAACTGGACATGGAACAACAGACTGGTTCCAAATAGGAAAAGGAGTAGGTCGAGGCTGTATATTGTCACCCTGCTTATTTAACTTATATGCAGAGTACATCATGAGAAACACTGGGCTGAAGGAAGCACAAGCTGGAATCAAGATTGCTGGGAGAAATATCAATCACCTCAGATATGCAGATGACACCACCCTTATGGCAGAAAGTGAAGAGGAACTCAAAAGCCTCTTGATGAAAGTGAAAGAGGAGAGTGAAAAAGTTGGCTTAAAGCTCAACATTCAGAAAACGAAGATCATGGTATCTGATCCCATCACTTCATGGGAAATAGATGGGGAAACAGTGGAAACAGTATCAGACTTTATTTTGGGGGGCTCCAGAATCACTGCAGATGGTGATTGCAGCCATGAAATTAAAAGACGCTTACTCCTTGGAAGGAAAGTTATGACCAACCCAGATAGCATATTGAAAAGCAGAGACATTACTTTGCCAACAAAGGTCCGTCTAGTCAAGGCATTAGAGTGGCTTAGTTTAGCAGTCAAGTTTCTCGGGCATTCAATTTCAGATAGTGACTAAAACGCCACCCTAACAGCATTTTTATTAACAGATGGTGGAAAACAAACATCTTTGAAGAAGAACCAAAGGGGACAGGTTAAAAGGTCAATCAACAATTATTACTGCGGTTAAACTGGTGTTTAGGGTCCACTGCTGGGAGCGGGATGGCCTGGAGGCCTCACCGCAGCTACAAGAGGATATCAGACAGTAGCCAGAGACATTGGGCCACCGGGGAAAATGAGCAGAAAATGAGGATTGGCTTTGGGCTTTGGCACTGGACTTGACCCAAAATAGAGGCCACAGAACTATGTAAAAAATGGCTTTGAAGTTTTATTAACTGTGATATTGTGATTTATATATTTGGTCTTCATCCTCGCTTCCGGCACAGAGCTCTTAAAACGTGGGGAATTTCCTAAGTGATAAGAGCACTGGGAGAATGTTTGGTTCTATTCTTTGGTCTTTGAGGTCACAGGGTTCCTGAAACCCTTGAGGTTGCCTGGGAGATAGAAGCATCTTTTGTTCTAACGAGGTGACTCTGGGCTCCCAGAAGCCTTCTGGATGGGGGGCTGGTCACCAGAAAGACCCAGCCAGGATCAGAAGCTTGGAGTTTTCAGCACTGTTCCCCATTCACTTGAGAAGGAAGAAGGGCTGGAAATGGAATTAATAATTGATCATGCCTGTGTGAAGAAGCCTGCATAAAATTCCTAAAATACAGGGTTCAGAGAGCTTCCAGACTGGTAAACACATTCACATCTGGAGGATAACAAACAACTCCTCAGGGACAGAGGTTCCTGCGTTCAGGACCTTTCCAGATCTCACCCTGTGTATTTCTTCAGGTAGTGGTTCATCTGTATCCTTTAAAGTGTAAATGTTTCAAGTTCTGTGAGCCGCTCTAGCAAATTAATCATATCTGAGGAGGAGGTCAAGTTTTTCTCATCCATTAACCATGGCCAATAAAAAGAAGTATACATACATCATTAACTGGGACCTAAACGTATATATAAAACTGAAACAAACATTTCGTGAAACAGTAACTTCTTACTGCCTATGACATTCTGGTAAGTTCTTTTCCATTCTTTTTCATTTTTGCTAAACTGCTGGTTGTGAACCACTAAATTGATCTCCCAACTTACTGATGGGTCTTGACCTGCAGTTTGAAAAACAGTGCTCTCAAAGGTTGGCAAACTATGACCCACAGGCCAAATCCTGCCACCTGTTTGGTTTTTAACTGAGGTGAAATTCATACAGTTTATATAATTTCATACATATATTTTATAGTATATAATTTAATGATATTTAGTGCAGGCATTCAAAATGTTGTAAAACAGGCACCTTTCTTCAGTTTCAAAAAATGCTTCGTCACCCCAGAACAACACCATATTCTCTTTAATAATACACACACACCCCATTCTCTCCTACCCTCAGCCCCTGTGTCTCTGGATTTGCCTCCTCTGGGCATTTCGCTTAAAGGAATCATAAAATAAGTTTACTTTTGTATCTGGCTTCTTTCACTTAGCATGATGTTTCAAGGTTCAAGTTATAGCACGTATCAGTAGTTCATTCCTTTTGATGGCTGAATAATATTCCATTGTATATATGTGACTGTTTATACATTCAGCTGTTGATGGATAATTGGGTTGTCTCCATCTTTTAATGATGCTATAAACATTCATGTGCAAGTTTTTATGTGGACGTACATTTTATTTCTTTAGGTATGTACTTAGAGTGGGACTGGTGGGCCATATTATAATTCTGTGCTCAACTTTTTGAAGAACTGCCAAACTGTTTTCCACAGCGGCTGCACCATTTTACATTCTCACCAGCAACATACAAACGTTCTGATTTCTCCACACCCTTGCCAATGCTGACTATCTTCCGGTATTTTTTGTTTTATATTAAAAGCCATCCGAGTGGATGTAAAGTACTATTTCATTGTTGTTTTGATTTGCATTTCCTTAAAAACCAAAGAAGTTTTACATCTTTTCACACATTTGTTGAACATTTGGACTTTGGAGAAATGACTATTCAAGTCCATTGCCAATTTTTTAATTGGGTTGTTTGTCTTTTTGCTGTTGAGTTATAAGAGTTCTTATTATTTACTATTGCTACTGCTAAGTCACTTCAGTCATGTCCGACTCTGTGCGACCCCATAGACGGCAGCCCATCAGGCTCCCCCGTCCCTGGGATTCTCCAAGCAAGAACACTGGAGTGGGTTGCCATTTCCTTCTCCAATGCAGGAAAGTGAAAATTGAAAGTGAAGTCGCTCAGTCATATCTGACTCTTAGCGACCCCATGGACTGCAGCCTACCAGGCTCCTCCATCCATTGGATTTTCCAGGCAAGAGTACTGGAGTGGGGTGCCATTGCCTTCTCCATATTATTTACTATCCCTTATCAAATTTATGATTTGCAAATATTTTCTCCCATTCCATAGGTTGTCATTTCATTTTTTGATAATATCCTTTGATTCACAAAAGTTTAATTTTGATAAGCCCAATTTAACTTTTCTTGCTCATGTTTTTGGTATCACACCCAAGGTCATGAAGGTTTACTGCTATGTTTTCTTCTAATAGTTTTCTAGGGCTTCTCTGATGCCTCAGATGGTAAAGAATCTGTCTACAATGTTGGAGACCCATGTTTGATCCCTGAGTTGGGAAAATCCCCTGGAGAAGGGAATGGCTACCCACTCCAGTATTCGTGCCTGGAGAATTCCATGGACAGAGAAGCCTGGGGGGCTAAAGTCTATGGGTCTCAAAAAGTTGGACAAGACTGAGCGACTAACTTTATAGTTTTAGTTATTATATTTAGGCTTTTGATCCATTTTGGATTAATTTTACACAAGGATTGAGGTAGAGGCCCAACTTCATTCCTTGCAGATGACATTTATCCATATATAGGGAAAATCTCAAATAATCCACCAAAAAAAACCCCAAAAAACTAACAGAGCTAAGAAACAAATTCAGCAAAATTACCAGGTACAAGATTAAAATACAAAAACTAGTTTTGTTTCAAGATACAAGCAATGAACAATTCAAAATGAAAACAGAAAACATTTCCATTTACAATAGCATTAAAAGCATAAAGTACTTTGGAATAAACTCAGGAGATGAAAGACTTATGCACTGAGAACTACAAAACCTTGCTGGAAGAATTGAAAGAAGACATAATTAAGGAGAAAGACAGCCCAGGTTCATGGGTTGAAAGACTTACATTGTCAAGAAGGCAATACTTCCCAAAGTTGTTGATAGGTTCAGTGCAATCCCTATCAAAATTCCAATGGTGTTTTTTTTTTACAGAAATGGAAAAGCTGATCCTCAAATTCATAGAGAACTGCAAGGACTCTGAATAGCCAAGATAATATTGAAAAAGAAAAAGGTGGAAGACTCATACTTTCTGATTCCAAAGTTGCTGTAATCAAAATAGTGGTGCTGGTACAAACACAGATATAAAGACCAGTGGAATAGAATTGAGAGTTCAGAATAAACCCAAACATCTATGACTAGTTGATTTTTGACGAGGGTGCAAAGACTCTTCCATGAGGAAAGAATAGGCAAGAAAGAGCGCTGAGACAGCTGGAAAACCACATGCTACCGGCTTATGTAAATTAAATTTTATCAGAGCACACCCTGCTCATTTGTCTGTGGCTGCTTTTGTGCAACCTGGCAGAGCTGAGCAATCACAACAGAGAGTATAGTCCCAAAGTCTAAAATATCTATTATTTGGTCCTCTACAAAAAAAAAACAAAAACGTGAAGATCCTTGGGTAATAGAGTATTTCTGATGCCCACCTGTGGACATTGCTTCATTTAACAAACATTTGTTAACCACCTACCACATACTAGGCATTGCTCTCGACAAAGAGTGAACAAAAAGACAAAAATGTCTGTCCTCCTGGAGCTTACACTCTAGTAGGGGAACTACCCAGGACAGCTCTGCAATTTAAAGAAATCCAATGACCCCTTGGGGAGGAGAAGCAGTGGCTAAAAGTTACAAGTAGACAAGCTGAGATACAGGCCATGAACCCTCTAGGCACTGACTCATCCAGAAGCTCTCTGTTGGACCTGGTCACATCTCATTTAACTGCATCTTCTGAGTTGGGGCCAGAACTACCCAGCAAGCAATAAATCCTATGGCTCTTCCAGAGGATCTAATAACGTTTAGAGGATTGTGCAGAGGACACTGGTGAGTAAAATACAGTCCCTACATTGCAGAAGACCACAGTCTAGTGAAGAATAAACTAAAGACACAGCATCACAGGAAAAATCAAGACATGTTATTACTTAAGGGGGAAGGATAAATGAGGATTATGAGATTAATAGATGGATACCACTATACATAAAATAGATAAACAGTAAGGATTTACTGTATAGCATAGAGAATTATAGAGGGCTTCCCAAGTATCGCAGTTAAAGAATCTACCTGCCAATGCAAGAGACTCAAGAGACGTGGGTTCAATACCTGTGTTGAGAAGATACCCTGAAGTAGGAAATGGAAACCTACCCCAGTATTTTTTGCCTGGGAAATCCTATGGATACAGGAGCCTGGCAGACTACACCCCACAGAGTCACAAAGAGTTGGACATGACTGAACATGCACACAGGTCACAGAGAATTATTTTCAATATCTTGTAATAACTTCAAATGGAAGAGTCTGAAAAAGAATATATACACATATATAAAACGCTGAATCATTTTGCTGTACACCTGAAAACTAACACACTATTGTAAATCAACTATAGTTCAACAAAAAGAAACACTGTCACTGGGAAGCACTGTGCAAAAACTTCTATAGTTTGCATCTTATTTGATGTTCAAGAGAACACACAAAAGATTTGTATCACACTTGAAAGACGAATAAACTGAATTTCAAATAGCTCAGTATTTTGCCTTTGACCACAAAAATAGTGGGTGGACACCTAGGAATCTGAACCAGGACTATAATGAATCTAAGTTTTGCCATTAAATTATGAAATGACATTTGTGGAACTCCCACTATTTTCTAAGCATGATTCCAGGTTCTACTGATACAAAGATGATCAGACTTAGTGTTCTCTACACTCTGTACCCACCGTGAACAGGAGACGGGACATGGATAATTCACTTGCCTGTGGTGGTTTATAGGTAATTCAGAAGGCAGGACATAAACATAAGTGAGATAGAGACAATAACAGCAGGTACATTCTAAGGGTCCACAAAGAGGTTTAAATAATAATATTTCAAATCAATTCTCGGATGGGATGGATAGGGAAAACTTCACAGAGGAGAGGGAAAAGACAGATGGTAGGATTTTAAAATGGGCATATACTAGGTACACTTCCCTGGTGGCTCAGTGGTAAAGAATCCACCTACATTGCAGGAGACGCAAGAGACTCTGGTTAAATCCCTGGGTCAGGAAGATCCCCTGGAGAAGGAAACGGCAACCCACTCCAGTATTCTTGCCTGACAATCCTATGGACAGAGGAGCCTGGCGGGTTACAGCCCATGGGGTCTTTTTAAAATATTTATTTATTTTTTAATTGAAGGATAATTGCTTTACAGAATTTTGTGGTTTTCTGTCAAACATCAACAAGAATCAGCCATAAGATACATATGTCCCCTCCTTCTTGAGCCTCCCTCCCAATCCCGCCCTTCTAGACTGTCACAGAGCCCCTGTTTGAGTTCCCTGAGTCATACAGCAAATTCGCATTGGCTATCTATTTTACATATGGTATTGTAAGTTTCCATTTTATTCTTTCCATACATCTCACCCTCTCCTTCTCCCCACCCTCCGTGTCCATAAGTCTGTTCTCTATGTCTGTTTCTCCATTCAGTTCAGTTCAGTTCAGTTGCTCAGTAGTGTCCAACTTTTGCAACCCCATGAATCGCAGCACGCCAGGCCTCCCTGTCCATCAACAACTCCTGGAGTTCACTCAGATTCACGTCCATCGAGTCAGTGATGCCATCCAGCCATCTCATCCTCTGTCGTCCTCTTCTCCTCCTGCCCCCAATCCCTCCCAGCATCAGACTCTTTTCCAATGAGTCAACTCTTCGCATGAGGTGGCCAAAGTACTGGAGTTTCAGCTTTAGCATCATTCCTTCCAAAGAAATCCCAGGGCTGATCTCCTTCAGAATGGACTGGTTGGATCTCCTTGCAGTCCAAGGGACTCTCAAGAGTCTTCTCCAACACCACAGTTCAAAAGCATCAATTCTTCGGCGCTCAGCCTTATTCACAGTCCGACTCTCACATCCATACATGATCACTGGAAAAACCATAGCCTTGACTAGATGAACCTTTGTTGGCAAAGTAATGTCTCTGCTTTTCAATATGCTATCTAGGTTGGTCATAACTTTCCTTCCAAGGAGTAAGCGTCTTTTAATTTCATGGCTGCAGTCACCATCTGCAGTGATTTTGGAGCCCAGAAAAATAAAGTCTGACACTGTTTCCACTGTTTCCCCATCTATTTCCCATGAAGTGATGGGATCAGATACCATGATCTTCGTTTTCTGAATGTTGAGCTTTAAGCCAACTTTTTCACTCTCCTCTTTCACCTTCATCAAGAGGCTTTTGAGTTCCTCTTCACTTTCTGCCATAAGGGTGGTGTCATCTGCATATCTGAGGTGATTGATATTTCTCCCGGCAATCTTGATTCCAGCTTGTGTTTCTTCCAGTCCAGCGTTTCTCATGATGTACTCTGCATAGAAGTTAAATAAGCAGGGTGACAATATACAGCCTTGACGTACTCCTTTTCCTATTTGGAACCAGTCTGTTGTTCCATGTCCAGTTCTAACTGCTGCTTCCTGACCTGCATACAGATTTCTCAAGAGGCAGGTCAGGTGGTCTGGTATTCCCATCTCTTTCAGAATTTACCACAGTTTATTGTGATCCACACAGTCAAAGGCTTTGGCATAGTCAATAAAGCAGAAATAGATGTTTTTCTGGAACTCTCTTGCTTTTTCCATGATCCAGCGGATGTTGGCAATTTGATCTCTGGTTCCTCTGCCTTTTCTAAAACCAGCTTGAACATCAGGAAGTTCACAGTTCACATCTTGCTGAAGCCTGGCTTGGAGAATTTTGAGCATTACTTTACTAGCATGTGAGATGAGTGCAATTGTGTGGTAGTCTGAGCATTCTTTGGCATTGCCTTTCTTTGGGATCAGAATGAAAACTGACCTTTTCCAGTCCTGTGGCCACTGCTGAGTTTTCCAAATTTGCTGGCATATTGAGTGCAGCACTTTCACAGCATCATCTTTCAGGATTTGAAATAGCTCAACTGGAATTCCATCACCTCCACCAGCTTTGTTTATAGTGATGCTTTCTAAGGCCCACTTGACTTCACATTCCAGGATGTCTGGCTCTAGGTCAGTGATCACACCATCGTGATTATCTGGGACATGAACATGTTTTTTGTACAGTTCTTCTGTGTATTCTTGCCACCTCTTCTTGATATCTTCTGCTTCTGTTAGGTCCATACCATTTCTGCCCTTTATCAAGCCCATCTTTGCATGAAATGTTCCCTTGGTATCTCTAGTTTTCTTGAAGAGATCTCTAGTCTTTCCCATTCTGTTGTTTCCTCTATTTCTTTGCATTGATCACTGAGGAAGGCTTTTTTTTCTTATCTCTTCTTGTTATTCTTTGGAACTCTGCATTCAGATGCTTATATCTTTCCTCTTCTCCTTTGCTTTTCGCTTCTCTTCTTTTCACAGCTATTTGTAAGGCCTCCCCAGACAGCCATTTTGCTTTTTTGCATTTCTTTTCCATGGGGATGGTCTTGATCCCTGTCTGCTGTACAATGTCATGAACCTCATTCCATAGTTCATCAGGCACTCTATCTATCAGATCTAGGCCCTTAAATCTATTTCTCACTTCCACTGTATAATCATAAGGGATTTGATTTAGGTCATACCCGAATGGTCTAGTGGTTTTCCCTACTTTCTTCAATTTAAGTCTGAATTTGGCAATAAGGAGTTCATGGTCTGAGCCACAGTCAGCTCCTGGTCTTGTTTTTGCTGACTGTATAGAGCTTCTCCATCTTTGGCTGCAAAGAATATAATCAATCTGATTTCGGTGTTGACCATCTGGTGATATCCATGTGTAGAGTCTTCTCTTATGTTGTTTGAAGAGGGTGTTTGCTATGACGGGTGCATTTTCTTGGCAAAACTCTATTAGTCTTTGCCCTGCTTCATTCCGTATTCCAAGGCCAAATTTGCCTGTTACTCCAGGTGTTTCTTGACTTCCTACTTTTGCATTCCAGTCCCCTATAATGAAAAGGACATCTTTTGGGGGTGTTAGTTCTAAAAGGTCTTGTAGGTCTTCATAGAACCATTCAACTTCAGCTTCTTCAGTGAGGCCAGGGGTGGCGGCCGGGAGGAGCAACCCCACTTCCAAGGAGTGGTGGCTGTGTGGGCGCAGGAGGGCCTAAAGGAGCTATTCCACGCTGAAGGTCAGGAAGGGCGGCGGTGAGGAGATACCCCTCGTCCAAGGTAAGGAGCAATGGCTGCGCTTTGCTGGAGCAGCCATAAAGAGATACCCCACGCCCAAGGTAAGAGAAACCCAAGTAAGACGGTAGGTGTTGCAAGAGGGCATCAGGGGGCAGACATACTGAAACCATACTCACAGAAAACTAGTCAATCTAATCACACTAGGACCACAGCCTTGTCTAACTCAGTGAAACTAAGCCATGCCCGTGGGGCAACCCAAGATGGGCGGGTCATGGTGGAGAGGTCTGACAGAATGTGGTCCACTGGAGAAGGGAATGGCAAACCACTTCAGTATTCTTGCCTTGAGAACCCCATGAACAGTATGAAAAGGCAAAATGATAGGATACTTAAAAAGGAACTCCCCAGGTCAGTAGGTGTCCAGTATGCTACTGGAGATCAGTGGAGAAATAACTCCAGAAAGAATGAAGGGATGGAGCCAAAGCAAAAACAATACCCAGCTGTGGATGTGACTGGTGATAGAAGCAAGGTCCTATACTGCAAAAAGCAATATTTCATAGGAACCTGGAATGTCAGGTCCATGAATCAAGGCAAATTGAAAGTGGTCAAACAGGAGATGGCAAGAGTGAATGTCGACATTCTAGGAATCATCGAACTGAAATGGACTGGAATGGGTGAATTTAACTCAGAGGACCATTATATCTACTACTGCGGGCAGGAATCCCTCAGAAGAAATGGAGTAGCCATCATGGTCAACAAAAGAGTCCGAAATGCAGTACTTGGATGCAATCTCAAAAACGACAGAATGATCTCTGTTCGTTTCCAAGGCAAACCATTCAGTATCACAGTTTCTCCATTGCTGCCCTGCAAATAAATTCATCAGTACCATCTTTCCAGATTCCATATAAATGCATCAGTATATGATATTTATATTTCTCTTTCTGACTTACTTCACTCTGTGTAATAGGCTCCAGGTTCGTCCACCTCATTAGAACTGATTCAAATGTGTTCCTTTTTAGAGTCCATGGAGTCTTAAAAGCGTCAGACGCAACTTAGCGACTGAACCACCACCGCTAGGCACGCTCTACCCTCAGATGCACCCAGCGCACAGAGCCCAGGCTGGGCTAAGCAGCGGAAGATAACGACTACAGGATACCTTGGAGAACCTGTCAACTGGCTAATAAACCTAAGAACCTTGGAGGAGCCCCTAGGTCATACACATAATCTCCTTCTCCAACTCTGCTGCTGCTGCTAAGTCGCTTCCGTCGTGTCTGACTCTGTGCAACCCCATAGACGGCAGCCCACCAGGTTCCCCCGTCCCTGGGATTTTCCAGGCAAGAACACTGGAGTGGGTTGCTATTTCCTTCTCCAATGCATGAAAGTGAAGTCGTTCAGTCGTGTCCGACTCTTCACGACCCCATAGACGGCAGCCCACCAGGTTCCCCCGTCCCTGGGATTCTCCAGACAAGAACACTGGAGTGGGTTGCCATTTCCTTCTCCAATGCATGAAAGTGAAGTCGTTCAGTCGTGTCCGACTCTTCACGACCCCATAGACGGCAGCCCACCAGGTTCCCCCGTCCCTGGGATTCTCCAGACAAGAGCACTGGAGTGGGTTGCCATTTCCTTCTCCAATGCATGAAAGTGAAAAGTGAAAGTGAAGTCGCTCAGTTGTGTCCGACTCTTCGCGACCCCATGGACTGCAGCCTACCAGGCTGCTCCATCCATTGGATTTTCCAGGCAAGAGTACTGGAGTGGGGTGCCACTGCCTTCTCCATCTCCAACTCTGCTCTCCCCCAGATACACCAGCTCAGGCCAGCCTATTCTTCTTTGGAGCATTCTACCACCTTCTTGAGGAGCAAAGGATAGTTTGGGAATTTTCAAGCCTTTGGGTCAGAAGAAAAACTGAAAGTTGCTCAGTCATGTCCAACTCTGTGACCCCATGGACTGTATGTAGCCCATCAGACTCCTCTGTCCATGGAATTCTCCAGGCAAGAACACTGGAGTGGGCTGCCATTTCCTTCTCCAGGGGATCTTCCCAACTCAGGGATTGAACCCAGGTCTCTCATATCACAGGCAGACTCTTTACTGTCTGAGCCACCATGGAAGTCCTTTTGAGTCAGAAGACTAGGGTTTAAATCCAGGTTCATTCACTAAGAACTGTACTGTCCATGAATGTAACCACTGGCCACGGGTGGATCTTTAAATTTAAATTAATTTATGTAAAATACAATTAAAAAGTCAGCTCAGTTGTACTAGCCACATTTCAAGCGCTCAGCAGCCAGATGCAGCTCAAAGAGCCAATACAGTAAGTCCGCTACATACAAACCTAGTTTCAGGCTTTCAAAGATGCAAACATGCGTTCCCGTGTCCAGTCACATACATTAGTTCACATGTCTGGCATACATTGTCACGAGTGCACATCCTCTGCAAACGGCAAGGGGGTTTTCTTTATTTGAGGGGGCACTGTTACTTTTTGAGGCCAGGACCCAAACACAGAATAGTACATGAAGGTTGCATCAGCCGTTCAGAATGCAAATCAGTGCTACCATGTCACCCATGATGAGAAGAAAAGAGTTACTACCCACATACTACTGGATCATTTTTTCAAGAAGGTAGATAGAATTGAATCCAGCAAGGAACCAGAACCTGTGCCATGGATGTCAGGCATGAATGAAATTGCAGCTTGTCCTCCATCTCCTATTGCTGACAAAGGTTCAGCTCCACCATCTCCCACCTCCTCTCCCTCCTGCAGTCGGTAACCCTTCTTGCTGTTCACTCGATGCCAGCCCCTGTATGCCAGCTGTTATACAGCGCTACTGTACTTTTCAAGGTTCTATACTGTAAATTAAAAATGCTTTCTTTTTTGTGCTCATTTGTTTTCATGCATTATTTGTGTGAAAATTATTATAAACCTATTATGGTACAGTACTATATAGCTGACTGTGTTAGCTGAGTACCTAGGCTAACTTTGTAGGACTTACAAATTGGATTTATAAACACACACTCTTGGAATGGAGCTCCTTCATATGTAGGGGACTTCCTGTACTGGGCAAAGTAGATAGAGAATATTTCCATCATTGCAGAAAGTTCCCTTGGCCAACACTGATTTCAAAGCTCTGGTGGTCCAGTGGTTAAGAATTTGCCTACCAATGCAGGGCCCACAGGTTCAATCCCTGGCCTGGGAAGATTCCATATTCCATGGACAACTAAGCCCATGCACCACCACTACTGAGCCCACGCTATAGGGCCTTCACACTGCAGCTACTGAAGCCCATGCACCCTTGAGCCTGTGCTCAGCAACAAGAGAAGCCATTGCAAGGAGCAGCCTGCACACCGCAACTAAAGAGTAGCCTCCACCCGCTGCAACTAGAGAAAGCCTGAGTACAGCAAGAAGACCCAGCGTAGCCAAAGAAATAAATTAATTTAATTTCATTAAGAAAGTTTTTTTTTAAAGCCCATGACCTAAAGTTAGCTATGTTTTCTCTTTGCACCTCATTTTCTTTATCTATAAGTAACCCTACAAATCTTCCACTACCAGGACCTGTGGGTAAAATGAGATAAACTTGAAAGTGTCCTGGAATCTTCCACTTTCCTTTTCAATACAATAAATGTTCCCTCCAGCTTTCTGTAAGGCTGGGGCCCCCAGCTCCACTCAGACAGAAATGCCCCCACCATGGGCACAGTCACCCTTCCCCAGACAATGACCCACGGAACAACAAAAAAATGTAGAGCATTGAAAAGCAAAGTGAAACAGAAGTCCTTCAGGAGTGGGCCCACCTCTCGGTCCTCATGTTCCTGGATCTCTCAGGAGCACCTGTTAAAGCTCATCACTCTTTCCTTGACTTCCAGAAGACCCTGCTCACCTGGCTTTCCTCCAAAGACTGGTAGCATCTTCTTATCAATTCAATCTCTTAATTTGGAAGTGACCCAGAGCTTTGTCCTTGGACCTCTTCAATATCTGCACAATTCCAGTCTCAGAACTTTAAGTATCTATATGCTGATGGGGGGCCTTCCCTGGTAGTTCAGCTGGTAAAGAATCTGTCTGGAATGCAGGAGACCCTGATTCAATTCCTGGATTGGGAAGATCCCCTGGAGAAGGAATAGGCTACCCACTCCAGTATTCTTGGGCTTCCTTAGTGGCTCAGACAGTAAAGAATCTGCCTGCAATGCAAGAGACCTGGGTTCAATCCCTGGGTAGGGAAGATCCCCTGGAGGAGGGCATGGAAACCCACTCCAGTATTCTTGCCTGGAGAATCCCATGGATTCTCAGAGGAGAATGGACAGAGGAGCCTGGTGGGCTATAGTACATGAGGTCGCAAAGAGTCAGATAGGACTGAAGCGACTCAGCACTCATGCATGCCTACACTGCTGACTTTCAAGTCTGTATTTCTAGCAGAAGCCAGTCGCTTGAACTCCAGGCTCACATTCCTAAATGTCACCAGATAGTCAAAACAGGTATCTCAGAATTATTAGCCCAAGACTGGACTCAGAGAGCTTCTATTCCCAAGTCAGTCCAGTCTCCCTTTATATTGCAACAAATACCAATTCCATCCTTCTAAAGCTAAACCAAAAACTTTGGAGTCACTCTTGATGCCTCTCTTGCTCTCACATCTCATATATAAACCATCAGGAAATTCTGTTGGCTTTACCTTCAAAATCTATCCAGATTCCACCACTTCTTACTACTGGGCTGCTATACCTGGTGTGAGTCAACATCATCTTTCCCCTGGATTCCTACAAGAGCCTCCTAATTTGGTCTCCCTGCATTTTCCCCTGCAACCAGAGTGATCCCTTCAAAACTGAAGTCAGCTTATGACCTTTTTTTATGCAAAACCTTCTGCTTCCTACAGTTCAATATAAAACAAAACAACTCATGGGCTGAAGATCTAAGTGGACATTTCTCCAAAGAAGATATCCAGATGGCCAAGAGGCACGTGAAAAGATGCTCAACACTGTTGATTATTAGAGAAATGCAAATCAAAACTATAATGAGCTATCACCTCTCACACCAGTCAGAATGGCTGGTCTCACACCAGATCACAATGCCATATGATCCTACAATTCCATTATCAAAAAGTGTACAAAAAATAAATGCTTGAGAGGGTGTGGAGAAAAGGGAACCCCCCTACACTGTTGAGAAGAATGTAAGTTGGGGCATCCAGTACATGAAAACAGCATGGAGTTTCCTTAAAAAACTAAAATTTGAGCTGCCATATGATCCTACAATTCCACTCCTGGGCATATATGAAAACTCTAAATAAAAAATATATGCATCCCAGTGTTCACAGCAGAACTATTCCCATAGCTAAGACACAGAAGCAACATAAGTGTCCATCAACAGATGAATGGATAATGAAGATGTGGCACATACATACAATGGAATATTACTCAGCTATAAAAAAGAATGAAATGATGCCATTTGCAGCAACATGGATGGGCCTAGAGCCTCTTGATGAAAGTGAAAGAGAGTGAAAAAAGTCGGCTTAAAGTTCAACATTCAGAAAACTAAGATCATGGCATCCGGCCCCATCACTTCATGGCTAATAGATGGGGAAACAGTGGAAACAGTGGCTGACTTTATTTTTCTGGGCTCCAAAAGCACTGTGGATGGTGATTGCAGCCATGAAATTAAAAGACGCTTGCTCCTTGGAAGGAAAGTTATGACCAACCTAGACAGCATATTAAAAAGCAGAGACATTACTTTGCCAACAAAGGTCCATCTAGTCAAGGCTATGGTTTTTCCAGTAGTCATGTATGGATGTGAGAGTTGGACTATAAAGAAAGCTGAGTGCTGAAGAATTGATGCTTTTGAACTGTGGTGTTGGAGAAGACTCTTGAGAGGCTCTTGGACTGCAAGGAGATCCAACTAGTCCATCCTAAAGGAGATCAGTCCTGGGTGTTCATTGGAGGGACTGATGCTGAAGCTGAAACTCCAATACTTTGGCCACCTGATGCGGAGAGCTGACTCATTTGAAAAGACCCTGATGCTGGGAAAGATTGAGGCTCAGAGGAGAAGGGGACGACAGAAGATGAGATGGTTGGATGGCAGCACCGACACAATGGACATGGGTTTGGGTGGACTCTGGGAGTTGGTGACGGACAGGGAGGCCTGGTGTGCTGCGATTCATGGGGTCGCAAAGAGTCGGACACGACTGAGTGACTGAACTGAACTGAAAGATTATCACATTAAGTGAAGTAAATCAGACAGAAACAAATATCACAATTACCCCTTACACGTGGAATCTAAAAAATAATGCAAATGAATTTATTTACAAAGCAGACTCACAAAGAAAACAAACTTCTAGTTACCAAAGGAGAGGAATAAACTAGGATCTTGGGATTAACAGATACATACTACTATATATAGAATAGATAAACAACAAGGACCTACTATATAGCACAGGAGATCATATTCAATATTTCTTAAAACCTAGAATAGAAAAGAATCTGAAAAAGAGCATATATATATATATATATGCATAACTGAATCACTTCACCATACACCTGAATCTAACATAACATTGTAAATATACTTCAATTAAAGAAAAAACTCCTTCTGTTTCACATTTTACTCTAAAGAACCACATGGTCTGACCCTCATAGCCACAACTCTGACCTTGTCTCCTATTGTTCTGCCAGGTCAGCCCCCTGGTTGTGTCTTGGACATGTCAGGGCCCCTCCTGTCTCTGGTCTCTGCATGTTTGCATGGGCTCTTCCCTCTCTGACATGCTCTTCTCCTGGTATCTGCCTGGCTCCTCTCTCACTTCCTTTAAGTCTTTACTCAAACATTACTTTCTCAGTGGGGCTTTCCCCAGCCACCCCATCTAACATTTTGACACCCTTTCCCTTGGACCTTTCCTGTCCTTTCTTTGTTTCATTTTTCTCCTTAATACTTACCCTTGACAGACCACATACACAATTTATTTTTATATTCTTCATGAGTCAGGGTTCTTGCTTGTTTTAATTTACCACTTTATGCTCAGTGCCTGGAACAGTGCCTGCTCCCTAGCAGGCACTAAATAAATATTTACTCAGTGAATGAATGAACCAAGAGCTGGAGGCTGCATGGAGACCAGTGGCCAACAGCCCCCAACAGCCATGGGCAGGACCCCTGGAGGAGCCAGCCTGATCTCCCCTCCAAGCACCTTGACCCAGGCTTTGGAGGAATGACCAGGGAGTGTGGGCCACTGAGATAGAGTCAGGGCAGTAGGGCAGTGCCTTGCCACTGGGCTTCAAGGCTCACAGGCAGCTGTGTGGATGGAAGCAGTAGGTTCCAGTGGCAACACGAACTATGAAGTGTGAGAGGCAGTATGTGCTCAGGGCTGCCAATGAAACAAACAGATGCAGGCAGGAAATCTTCCCAGAGCCAGGTAGGGTTTCTCCCTATTGTGTATGGCAGGGAGGGTGATAAAGTATTTATTAAGGGCTCATACCTGGAGGGAGGCCTTGCTGAGACAAGTGAAACCAACAACCCACATCTCGTGATGATCATGTGCATGCATTCATGCTAACTCACTTCATCACGTCCGACTCTGTGCAACGCCATGGACTGTAGCCCGCCAGGCTCCTCTGTCCATGGAATTCTCCAGGCAAGAATACTGGAGTGGGTTGCCATGTCCTCCTCCAGAGGATCTTCCCATCCCAGGAACTGAACCCGCATCTCCTACATCACATGCAGATTCTTTAGCACTGAGCCACCAGGGAAGTCTGTGCTGACTACAGTGCACTGATAAAACAGAAAAACCCATGTGCTCATGGCGGGGGAAATGGGCTCCTGAGAGCTCCACCTTCCCCTCCCCCAAATCAGCATGGTGCCTATATAGGAAGGAAGGAACATACTGTGATGCTGGAAATCTTTATTATTCCCAGCATTGGGGTGCAGACAAGCCTAAGGACCTTCAGAGGCTCAGGGGGGATCACAGAGGATGGGAGTTGGAGGGCACTGGGGGAGCAGGGGCCAGGCTACTGGGCTGGCTATATGGGAGCTGCAGAGGTGGGGAGGGGGGAAGAGCAGGAGGCGGTCATGGCACAACAGAAGCAAAACTGCTTTCCAAGGTGAAGTTCGGAACAAAGGTGAGTTGGAAGGATTTTATGAATATTACCAGGAGATGAGTATCCGGAGCAAAAGACACAGGAGAGGAGAAGTCAGCCCTGGGTAAAAAGCTTTAAAATACCGCATCTCATTAATGCCTCTAGTCCACACAGTGGGCAGCCACAGTTCCCTGCGATTTACAGATGAGGGGCCAGGAGCTCAAAGAGGCTAATTCACTTGCCCAAGGTCACACAGCTCTTGGTGGCTGGATACAGAATTTGATCCAAGTTTCTCTAACTCCAAAGCCAGTGGTTCTTCACAGGAGTCCTGTGAGGCTTTCTGAAAATTTGGGGGATATTTTTTTCCTCTAAATGTAGTCATGCCCAAGCATTTATATACAGGCACACCTCAGAAATAGTGCAGGCTCCATTGTAAACCACCACAATAAAGCGAATATCACAATAAACTGAGTCACATGAATTTTTTGGTTTCCCGGTGCATATAAAAGTTATGTTTACACTATACTGTGGGCTTTTCTGATAACTTAGAGGGTAAAGGAGCCGCCTGCAATGCAGGAGACCCAGGAGATGCAGGTTCGATCCCTGAATTGGGAAGATCCCCTGGAGGAGAAAATGGCAACCTACCCCAGTATCCTTTCCTGAAAAATCCCATGGACAGAGAAGCCTGGCAGGCTAATCTAAAGGGTCGAACACGACTGAGTGACTAAATGTACACACACTATTCTGTGGTCTATTAGCTGTGTGATAGCATTACGTCTAAAAGCACAATGTCCATACGTCAATTTAAAAATACATTTGAATCAGTTCTAATGAGGTGGATGAAACTGGAGCCAATTATACAGAGTGAAGTAAGCCAGAAAGAAAAACACCAATACAGTATACGAACGTATATATATGGAATTTAGAAAGATGGTAACGATAACCCTGTATGCGAGACAGCAAAAGAGACAGAGATGTATAGAACAGTCTTTTGGACTCTGTGGGAGGGGTGGGGGATGATTTGAGAGAATGGCATTGAAACATGTATAATATCATATAAGAAATGAATCGCCAGTCCAGTTCGATGCAGGATACAGGAAGCTTGGGGCTGGTGCACTGGAATGACCCAGAGGGATGGTATGGGGAAGGAGGTGGGAGGGGGATTCAGGATTGGGAACACGTGTACACCCGTGGAGGATTCATGTTGATGTATGGCAAAACCAATACAATATTGTAAAGTAATTAGCCTCTAATTAAAATAAATAAATTTAAATTAAAAAATAAAAATAAAAATACTTCATTGCTACAAAATGCAAACCATCATCTGAGTCTTCAGAGAGTCATAATTATTTTAACCAGTGGAGGGTCTTGCTTCAATGTTGATGGCTCCTGACTGATCAGGGTGGTGGGTGCTGAAGGTTGGGGCACCTTAAAATAAGACAAGATTGAATTTTGCAAATCAACTGACTCTTCCTTTTACGAAAAATTTCTCTGCAGTGTGTAATGCTGTTTGATAGCATCTTACCCACAGCAGAACTTCTTTCAAAGTTGGAGTTAGTCCTCTCAAAGGCTGTTGCTACTTTATCAACTAAGTTTATATAATATTCTTTTTAAAGAAGATAGTCATATTCCCTTTTGCTCACATTTTCTTTTTTTTAAATAATTTTTATTATTTTTGGTTGTGCTGGGTCTTCGTTGCTGCGTGGGCTTTTGCCTAGTTGTGGAGAGTGGGGCTACTTTCTAGCTGTGGTGCTCAGCCACTCACTCTGGTGGCTTCTCCTGTTGCAGAGCGTGGGCTCTACAGTATGTGGGCCTTAATAGTTGGGGAATGTGGGCTCAGTGTTTGTGGCTTATGGGCTTAGCTGCTCCAAGGAATGTGGGGTCTTCCCAGGCCAGGGATAGAACCTGTGTCTCCTGCACTGGCAGGCAGATTCTTTATCACTGCACCACCAGAGAAGCCCTATGTAATATTTTTAAGTTCTTTATTGTCATTTCAATAATCTTCATAGCATCTTCCCCCAGGAGTAGTTTCCATCTCAAAAAACCACTTTCCTTGCTCATCCATAAGGAGCAACTTCCCATTTGTGGAAGCTTTATCATGAGTGAGTGACTGAGTGAAGTCGCTCAGTGGTGTCTGACTCTTTGCAACCCCATGGACTATACAGTCCATGAAATTCTCTAGGGCAGAATACTGGAGTGGGTAGCCTTTCCCTTCTCCAGGGCATCTTGCCAACCCAGGGATCGAACCCAGGTCTCCCACATTGCAGGCAGATTCTTTACAAGCTGAGCCACAGAGGAAGACCACTTTATCATGAGATGACAGTCATTCAGTTAACATCTTCAGGCTCCACTTCTGATTCCAGTTTTCTTACTATTTCTATCACATCTGCAGTTACTTCCTCCACTGGAGTCTTGAACCCTTCAAAGGCATCCATGACAGCTGGAATCAACTGCTTCCAAACTTCTGTTAAGGTTGATATTTTGACCTCTGTCCATGAATCACAAATGTTCTTCATGGCATCCAGAATGGTGAATTTTTTGCTTTCCAGAAGATTTTTGACTGACTTTTCCAAGACTCATCAGAGGAATCACTATCTATGGTAGCTATAGTCTCCTAAAATGTATTTCTTAAATAATAAGCCTTGAAAGTTGAAATGACTCCTTGATTCATGGGCTGCAGAATGGATGCTGTGTTAGCAGGCATGAAAACAACATTAATCTCGTTGTACATCTCCATCAGAGCTCTGGGTAACCAGGTGCATTGTCAAGGAGCAGTAAGATTTCAAAAGGAAACTTTTTTTCTGAGCAGTAGATCTCAACAGGGGACTTAAAATATTCAGTAAACCATGTTGTAAACAGACGTGCTGTCATCCAGGCTTTATTGTTTCATTTAGAGAACACAGGCAGAGTAGACTTAGCATAATTCTTAAAGGCCTGAGGATTTTCAGAATGATAAAGGAGCATTGACTTACACATAAAGTCACCAGCTGCAGAAGCTCTGAACAAGGGAGTCAGCCTGTTCTTTGAAGTTTTGCAGCCAGGGACCGACTTCTCCTCTCTAGCTATGAAAGTCCTAGATGGTATCTTCTTCCAGGAGACTTTGGTCAACATTGAAAATCTGTCGCTTGGTTGTGCTGGGTGTGTAGTAAGCCGCTTCACTAGTGTCTGACTGTTTGTAACACATGGACTGCAGCCCATGAGCCTCCTCTGTCCATGGGATTCTCCAGGCAAGAGTATTGGAATGGGTTGCCATGCCTTCTCTGGGGGATCTTCCCAACCCAGGGATCAAACCCATGTCTCTTAAGTCTCCTGCATTGGCAGGTGGGTTCTTTACCACTAACGCCACCTGGGAAGGCCTTGCTGTTCGTGAGGCCACCTTCATGAATTATCCTAGCTAGATCTTCTGGATAACTTCCTAGCTTCTACAACAGCACTACCTGCTTCACTTCGGACTGGGATGTTATGGAGGTGGCTTCTTTCCTTAAACCTCATGAACTAACCTCTGGTAGCTTCAGACTTTGCTTCGGCAGCGGCCTTACCTCTCTCAGCCTTCCCAGAATTGAAGAGAGTTAGGGACCTACTCTGGATTAGCCTTGGTTTAAGAGCCTGTGGCTGGTTTGATCTTCTATCCAGACCATTCAAACGTTCTCCATTTCAGAAATAAGGCTGTTTCACTTTCTTATCATTTGTGTATTCACTGGAGCAGCACCTTCATTTTCCTTCAATAACTTTTCCTTTGCATTCACAACTTGGCTAAGTGTTTTTGGCTCACCTCAGCTTTCGACATGCTTCCCTCACTAAAAATCATTCCTATTTCTCTCTATATATAATTTAATTTCGGCTGAGCTGGGTCTTCGTTGCTGTGTGTGGGCTTTCTCTAGTTTTGGCAAGTGGGGGCTACTCTGTAGTTGTGGTGCATAGGCTTCTCACGGCAGTGGCTTTTCTCTTGTGGCGTGTGGGCTCTAGAACACAGATTTAGTCGTTGTCGTGCACGAGCTTAGCTGCTCTGTGGCATGTGGGACCTTCCAGGACCAGGGATTGAACCCATGTCCCCAGCACTGGCAGGAGGATTCCTATCCACTGGACCCCCAGGGAAGTCCTATTGCTAGTTTGTGTGTGTGTGTGTGTTTTTAATTTAAAGTAAGAGATGAGTTACTCTTCCTTTCACTTGAACAGTTGGCCATTGCAGGGTTATTAATTGGCTTAATGTCACAATTGTTGTGTCTCAGGGAACAGGGAGGCCCGAGGAGAGGGAGAGAATGGGAGAACAGCCAGTACGTAGAGCAGTCAGAACACACACAACATTTACTAGTTAAATTTGCTGTCAGTATTATTTGTGGTGCCTCAAAGCAACTGTATCAGTAACATTGAAGATCACTGATGACAGATCACTGTAACAATTACGGTAATAGTGAGAAAGTTTGAAATACTGTGACAATTACCAAAATCTGACACGCAGACACAAAGTGAGCAGACACTGTTGGAAAAATGGCTCCAATAGATCTGCTCCATGCAGGGCTGCCACAAACCTTCAGTTTGTAAAAAAAAGAACACAATTATCTGTGAAACACCATAAAACAAAGCACAATAAAATGAGGTGTGCCTGTACGGAAACACAGTTTATTATGTTACTTTCCTTTAATTTATCCTTTGTTATACTTAGGATATTATATGTTTTTAAATCATGCATGCAGAAGGGTTAAAGTATTGGTGAATTCCATTTTAGGATGGTAAAGCACGCTTTTTCAAATACGTATAAAATAGATTGGATCGAACTGAGAAACATCACACCCTTCAAGGTCAGAAAGGAAAAGTGATGTCACCTCAGCTCTGGCCAAACCACCCACTCCTAACTCCAGGACCTAGAAGGAGAGAGGGCGGCCAGAGCAGGAGAAGGAAGAGGAGGGGTGTAGATGTAGCCTGATGCAAGAAGCGGGCAGGCAGGGGTAGGAGTGAGACCCTCCGTGGACAGCACTGGGCTCACATTCACTACTACACTGCCAGCCCTTCCCAGAGGGACTGGCCCCAACCCAACTGCCCCAGCCCCACTAGCGGACGTATTACGCCATGAGGGTTGGCGGTGGCTGGCACACCTGATGATGCCGCTGACAGCCCCGCAAAAGCCTTTCTGTTGAAGTAAATGCACCTTTGTGTGCTCCGCGGCTCATTCCTAGCTCATTTGTAACCTCGGGGCTACCCTGCCCTCTGGCTGTTGGCGTATGCCGAAGGCACACACACTCTTAAAGGTCAGACTTAGTGAAACCAGCTGGAGCACAGCGTGCCATTGGGCATTTAGGATGTGGGCTGGCTGATGCGTTGGGCTGTTCATCACTGTTCATCAGCACAGCCAACCAAAGGCTCTAACTGTCACGTCTTCAAGAACAGAACCGACTGCTGAATGCAGGCTGAACCATCCCGGCGTTAGGTGTGTCTGGAAGGATGTGGTCAGAGAAAGGAAAGGAAAGCAAAGGAAAAACATTAGGAAGATGATGGGACTAAGGACAGGTGAAGAGGCAGAAGGCAGATTCTCTCACAAGGGGAAGCATGGACTCCAGCGAAGGACAGAGGTGGGGACACTGCACCAGGCACTGGACGTCAAGGTTACAGACGTGGGGCTACCCCATCACATCTCCTCCCTGGGTCTCAGTTTTCTCTTCTGTAAATGACAGAGCTGGACCAGGAGACTTCCAAAGGCCTCTTCTGGCTCTGACGGCCTATGAGTTGGGGAGCTGGATCGAAGGAGGGTGCAGAGAGCAGAGCGCTGCCCCACTGCTGCTCTCTGTCACCGCTAAAGGCACTAAGGTCTGAGAGTCACCTGGGGCTCTTCCCTCCTTCCTGGCCATCCTGCTGCCGGTGCCTTGGCCCAACCATCCTCATCTGTCCAGCCCCCACCTTCTCCCCACCCCTAGCCCATCTGGCTGCCTCCAGTTTTCTTCCAAATGAGAAGCACAAGGGAGCCACCACTGAAGCCAGCTCCATACCGCTCCCAGGACATGCCTTGACTCCACACTGGAGCAGGGCTTCAACCCCCTTCTCCATCCTCAGCCCTCCCACTTTGGGACTCAGCCATTGGGACTTCCCAGGCTCCTCTGCCCCATGTCCTCCCCTCACAGGTCTATCTATTAATAGAAACATCTTACTCAAAACTTAATTCAGACTGCACCTCCTAGGGAAGCCTCCTCTGGGTCCCCAGGGCAGAGCTGAGTAGTCACTACTCTGCTCAGCAGGTTCCTCCAGGCCTCTGCAGACCGGGTTATAATTATGATCTGTAGAAATCATCTCCCTCATGAGACTCTGAATCCTCAGGACAGAGGGGGTACCCTCACACCACACCAGACACGAGGCAGGAAAGACTGGCCTTTCTAAACTCCAAGTTCACTCCGCTGCACCACCAACCAGCTCTGTGGTCTTAGGGAAGTGCCACTCCTCCCTTCCGGGACTCTCGTTTCCTCATTGGTACATAGGATCTGAGTCTGAGCTCCGGAGCTGGGGTGAGCCCTGTCCCTCCTGGCCCACTGAGCCGGATTCCGGGGTTCCGAGGGGGTGGTTTGAGGCTGGCTGTGCGGGAGCATCTCTTTTCCCGGTCGCCACTGGGGCAGACACACTTCAGCACAGATGCGCTCACACGCAGACCCTGCAGTGATCCATCCTTCTGCTCTGTGCTCCCAGGGTTAATTAGCCTGCAGCATCTATAGGGCGCTTTCTCCTTTAATAGCCAATTAGATCTTGTTAGCTCTATTGTCATTTATAGGACAAGTCACAGAGGCATTCCCGGGGCCTGCTGGCCCATCTTGCAGAAGCCGGCAGCCCAGATCCCTCTGCTGGCGAGGGGGAGAGAACTGGAAGCCTGGCCTGGGAAGGAAGGCTCGGGGAAGAGCATTGAGGCAGGTCCGCTGCAGGAGGGAGAGGCAGCTGAGAGCCTGGTGCTTGCTCCTGCCAGGTCACGAAGCAGGGCTCTCTGGGTGAGTGATGGGAGGTCCTCCAGGCTTGTTCCGGTTTTGTCACCTCTGTGTGCACCTGGGGGCTGCACACAGCTGGGTCCACGGTCGGTGGTCTGCATGGCGGCTCCAGCTGCAAATCCTCCAGGTCTCTGCAGGGCGGATCAATATCCAGCCAGGCCGCCCTGCTAATGACACCCATTCTCATCCTGGTCACATGGCTCAAAACGGGGCCCAGGCTGTGCTAACGAGGCTCAGACAGCTCTGCCCCATCCTGCCTCCTGCCTGTGGCCACCTTCCAGGCCAGGGAGGTGGTGGGCCAGCCAGACCCTGCAGGCTGACCTCTCTTCCTCTTCTGCATAAATGAAGTTTCTGACAAGCTCTGCCTCGAGCACCCTGGCCACGGAAGAGCTGATGTCTTGATGTGGCCGAAGCAGCCTTTCTCTCTCACTTTGCAGTGAGAACAGAGGGAGTCTTTCTCACAGGCACCTGGGTGAAATATGGCCTGGAGACAATCCCCTGGTGAGTCACGGAAGGCCCGTCACAGCAGGACGGGGCAGCCATGCTGGCCAGAGGGAGAGCCAGGACCTCAGTCAAGGAGCAGCCTGAAGCCCTGGAGGCTGGAAGTGAGTGGACAGGATGGCTCCAGGCACAAGCTCAGCGCCAAGGAAGTTGAAGACCCCTGGTCTATTTACAGCCCCTTGGGGGCTGGACCACAGCTGGCTAACTGATAGCTCAGAACACAGCTCAGCACCGCCTCTGTCTGCAGGCACAGGTCAGCTTGTGTGAGAAAGAGCTCCCTCCCCCTTCCTCCCACACTCCTGGGGCTGCAAGAGCAGGGCTGGCATGAGCACTCTTAGCCAGGGGTCTCTGAGTCTCCTCCTTGGGGGCTGTGAATCATAATAGCAAAGGCCTTTGAAAGGGGTGAGAAGCAGATCTGGCTTCAGCGGAGGCTCAAGATCTTTTTTTTTTTTTTTTTTTACTTCCTACATGTGCTGGAGGGGAAAAGGAAATAATAAAGTTCCTGTGATCAAGCCTGAGGATGATAAACTAGGAAGAATGGAACTGCAGGAAGAGATGGGAAAACATTACAGGAGGCTGCAGTGTTTTATGGTCTGTGCGGCTTTTCTTTCTCTCTCTTTTTTAAGGGAACAAATGAAAGGGCTTGGATTTTAATTAGGCTCCTGAAAGACAAAAATTATCCTGGGTTTACGCAGGTGGGGGTGGGCTCCAGGCTGCCTCTTCCTCCTCCATCTCCCACTGACCCGATTGCAATCTCCAGGAGGCCTGAGGCACAGTCTTTCCCTCCTGCACCCAAGCGAGCTATGAATCAGGCTTCAGGAAGCCAGCGCTGGAGGGAAGGGACCTCCGAAATCCCATAGATTTCTGATTCTCAAACTGTGCTCCCCAGAACACCCTCCTAGGCTACACCTCAGTATTGGGAGGTAGGGGGAGAAGGGACGGCACCCTCCAAGCCTCCAACATCCTGCTTCAATCCCAGTAGCTCAGTTTTTACCTATTACGATTCTGTGTGTAAATGAAAGGTGTAACCACTAAAAATAAGTTTGGAGGCCACTGATCTGGTCTGATCATCTCATTTTACAGATCAGGGCCTCTGAGGTAGTCCAAGGAGGAAAAGCTAGTTTCATGCTGCAAATGAACAGCCAACCTGAGGCCCGAGCCATGGCATCTTATTTAGGCCACTGTTCCTTTCCCAGCACCATTCCGCTTGCAATTCTTTTGTCTGCTATCACAGTTTCCTTGCTGACAATGTCAAAGCTACACTCCCAGTCCAGACCCCAACACTCGTGCCTCAGACCTATATATCCAGCTGTTTACCCAAGGTCCTGAGTACCTGCAGTCCATCACATCTCCCACGCACCCTCTGCCCCTGGTTAATGTTAACCTCCCAGTCTCCCAGCGGCAGCTCCAGAATTTTTATAGGAGGGAATGAAAAGCAGTCAGGCTGAAAGGGGGAATGGTGCCAGTGAACTTGTCTACAGCTGAGTCTGCATGGCTTTCTTAGGTTAGCTGTTTAATTGGGGTGCTAAGGATGCTAATGGAGACCTCCTCCTGACTCAGCCGCTGCAGTCATCCCGAGTGGAAATCCGGAGACGTCCTTGCCTCTGTCTTCATGTTTCCCGCCTACCCCATCTAATCAGAAACTAAATCCTACTAAACTGACTTCTGAAATAATATTATACTTCATTTTCTGTCCTCTATCAGCTCTATGTGAAAGGTCCAGGCCTCCCGGCCTCTTCTATGTCAGCTTTGGAGGCCAGGGCTCCATCTTTTGTGTCTATCTCTCTATACCTATACTCACCAAGCACCCAACACATACTTGTCACTCAGTAAATATTCATGAAAAGGATCGATTGATGGATGAACAAATGGATGGACTACTGCCACAGTCTCATAACTGGTCTCTTTTTTTTAAAGATTTACCCTCTTCAAATATGCCCTCTATTTTACTTCTGGGAAGATTCATCTAAGATATAAATGGCCAAGGCACTCTCCTAACTTAAAACCCATCTGTATTGGTTCCTTATTCCTCCCTAAGTTGAAGCTTCCTTCTCCAGCACACAGGGTCTCCACAACTGGGTCCACGATTCCTCTTCAGTCTTATCTCCCCGGCTTCCTGTCTGCCCTACTTACAATTCCCCTTTGGCGTATCCTTCTTCATCTGGCCCACTTTCACTCTCTTTTAAACCCAGCTCAGGGGACATTGCCCTTAAAAACCAACTCCTGCCGCTACCACCCCTGTTTTAGGCTGGTGGGAGCCTTGCTTCCTGTTTCACAGTGCAAATCTCCATTCCTGCTATCACCGCCCTGAGCTGAATGGTCTGTTATGTGCCATCTCCCCCATTAGACTGCTCAATCCTTGAAAACAAGTCCCCTGTCTTATTCATCTGTCTCCCCAACACCCAGTACCAAGACCAGCATGGAGACTATAGTTGTTTTTCTGTTGCTGTTTTTGGACATGCCACACAGCATGTGGGATCTTAATTTTCCAACCAGGGATCAGACCCTGGACCCCTGCACTGGAAGGCTAGAGTTCTAACCACTAGACTGCCAGGCAAATCCCATAATTGGGTTCTGAAATGAGTAACTGTGCCCCGTGGGGCTGATTCAGAGAAGCAAAGCCTCAGAAGTCTTCCCTACAGCTGAGTGTGCTCCGAAGGAAGGGGTCGAACCAGTTTTTCTCTGTTCTCCCACCCAAGGTCATCGCAGGCACTGGTTATCTCCAGTATTACCTGGTTATCTCAAGCCTTTCCAAGATACTTGCTGACGGGGCACTGTTTACTCTTACAAAGTCAGCGGGGGAGGCAGGTGCAAGGGTGTCAACAGCACAGTGGTGGATCCTCTCCTGCCCTCCGGCCAAGTGGTAAAGAAGGCAACCATCATCCCAGGCACCACTGAGGCTTGATCAATTTGCCTTGTGGAGCTGCCACATCCACCCCCTGCTCCCTGGCTGGGTTCAGAGAGGAATAGCATGTGAGCCACACACAGAGGGACCATAGTCAGCCCAATCCAATGGATACGCATTATGGGAGGGTACCCTTACAGCAGCGCGATGGGAGCAGGAAAGGGCTGGGCACAGCATGAACCAGTGGGGAAAATTCCCAAGCTCCATGCTGCAGAAAGCTCTCTCTCCAGCTCAGAAGTGAGGAGTACAAGTAACCCCAACATGCCCCTTCAGGCCAGTGGCAGGGCATCTGGGGACATAAAGGTCCCACTGCTCAAGAGGCAAGAAATAATCTGCATTCAGGATAAAGGGAGAGGCATTTGGACCAAAGTAAGCGACTTTTTTTTTCTTTTTTTCCAGGACATGTCAGAAGGAAGCAACTAGTCCCCAGGATGTCGGCGTACTGAGGATGAGGGAAACAGAGTCCTCCCCATAATGCTCCTCTGGGTTCCACTGCTCCCTCTGCAAAAGGCTCTCTTCCTACTTCTTCTAAAGGAGGCTGAAGAGAGTGGGAAGAAAAGACTTTTTGGGGTCATCTCACAGCCTGTGTTCAAATCCTAGATACTCAGTTGATTAGCCACACGCTTGATGGAAAGTTATTACACAATTTTGAGCCTCAGTCCTTAACTAGGAAAAGGGGAGTGATGATATATATTTGAGCTGATTATGTGAGAGTTCATGGAGATAATATGGGTGAGGAGTCTTGTGTGGTGCCTGCATATCACAGGCACTCAGCACCTGCTGGCTCTCTCCTTTTACCCTAAATCTTCCTAGGATGCCTCACCCTCACCTCACGTCTGAGGATTGGGCCATGGTAAGAGTAAGCCCATTCCAGGGATTTCTCTGGTGGGCCAGTCATTAAAACATGGCCTGCCAGTGCAGGGGGTACAGGTTTGATCCCTGGATGGGGAGCTGGTATCCCACATGCCTCATGGCCAAAAAACCAGAACATAAACAACAGAAGCAGTGTTGTTGTTGTTCATTCACTCAGTCATGTCCAACTCTTTGTGACCCCATGGACTGCAGCATGCCAGGCTTCCCTGTCCATCACCATCTCCCGGAGTTTGTTCAAACTCATGTCCATTGAGTCGATGATACCATCCAACCATCTCATCTTCTGTCATCTCCTTCTCCTCCTGCTCTCAATCTCTGGCAGCATCAGGGTCTTTTCCAATGAGTTGGCTCTTCAAATCAGGTGGCCAAAGTATTGGAGCTTCAGCTTCAGCATCAGTCCTTCCAGTGAATATTCAGCATTGATTTCCTTTAGCATTGACTGGTTCCATCTCCTTGCAGTCCAAGGGACTCTCAAGTGTCTTCTCCAGCACCATAGTTCAAAAGCATCCATTCTTTGGTGTTTAGCCTTCTTTATAGTCCAACTCTCATATTCATACATGAAAAACCATAGCTTTGACTATTTAGGCAAAGCGATGTCTCTGCTTTTTAATATGCTGTAAAAGCAGTATTATAGCAAATTTAATAAAGACTTTAAAAATGATCCACATAAGAAAAATCTTAAAAAAAATTTTTTTTTTTTAATGAATAAGCCCATTCCACAGGAAGGTGAAGTTCAGGGTAGGTGATTTGGGAGCAATGAGGCCAAGGTAAAAGGAGAAACATGCAAGAGCTCCATAGGGGACAGAAGCCATGAGTCCCTAAAACAGGGTCTTGACTGCCCCCACCCCTGTTTAGGCCACTCTTGGAACACATTCTGAAGTTTGGGCCTTCCTGCTCTTAACAGAAGTCAAGGAGGGAGAGTGAATACCAAGAAAGGCAGTAAAAATGATTAAAGGAATCAGAATTCTTGACCTATAAAGGGAGGTTAAAGGAACATAATATGTGGGACTCGGAGAACCAGGACCCGTGAGGACACGATAACTTCCCATAAATCTGTGAGACACAGCCACATAAAAGAAGGGCAAGAATTATCTCAGGAAGCTAGGGACACCATTAAAAGAAGAAATGGCCTGAAACTAAAATAAGAGAAAGTTAAATCCGGGCCTTGGGAACATTGGCTGATGGGGAGGGTGGGGGCCAAGACACCCGGCTTGTTGATGCAAAGTCATCAAAAAAGGAAAGCCACAGGTCCCAGGGTTATTGTCCCCGTTTGGGGAGAAATGGCCACTTTGGGACCCGTCTGGGCCACTCGGGAGGTGTTCTGACTCTCCGAGCTGAACCGAGGTTTCTGGGCATCCAGTTCCTGACAGGCAGGGCCCTGGCGCCGGCGCTGGGCTGTCTGCTATCTGGGCCCAACCTCACTCTCGAAATACAGAGACAGGTGCAGCCAGTGCCTGCTGTGGGCTTGGCTCAGGCGATTGGAGCGTGAGGCCAGGAAGCCAAGGTCACAAGTTTGAGCCTCACGTGGGCTTTGCCAAGGCTTGCCGTGACAGAATATGGCTGGACAAGTAAACAGCTATCTCCACTGGTGCAAATGTGCTCCAGAGCACAAGCTCCTCCTCAAAAGACCATTCCAGAACATGAGCCTCCACAGTGCCCACTATGTATAAACCGGCCATAAATGTCCAAACACACTCTCAGGAGAGAGCATTTCTACCCAGGACTTCAACACCATACATTAAGGCTGCTCACCTGCCAGGAGGGCAGGGGACATTGGGCTTGCGGGCATCGGGGCTTGGCGTTGGCCTTGGCTGAAGGCAGCTGTATTTCTGCTTTCAGGGTCTGAAGGAATGGAAGGAGCGGGCAGAGCTGACTGTGAACATTTCTACCACCTGTTTGCACAGATCTCCTATCCAGCCATAAATCACTTCTACAGTCTTTCTCAAACCTCACGTAAAATTTATCTTGCTTTTTGCCTGAAATCGACTAAAAAAGAAAAAAAGCTTTAATTACAATAAGAGACACCAAAAGCAGAACACATGGAAAGCCCATTCAATACTCATTTATTCATCCAATCAATAAATATTTATTGAGCACCAGGAATGCACCGTGAGGTGTGATGGAGACCACGAGATGAATAAGGCATTCTCCCTACCTTCAAGGAGGTTTCCCTGGTGGGGGCGGGGGCAGTCACCGATAGAGACACAAAAGTTATAAGATAGGCTGAAGGTGATTTATTTTAACAGAGGGGTAGACTATTAAGTAACTCAGAGGAGAAATGAATCATTCTGACAGAGAGGATCAGGGAAGCTTTCAGAGAGGAGGTGACATGTGACCTGGGTCTGGAGTAAAGAGTGGAATTTTATCAGGCAAAGATGGCAGGGAAGGGCATTTCAGGCATGGGGAAGACCATGGACAAAGTCATGGGGGCAGGAAAACACTGGTTGTCTACAGGAATAGTGGCCCAGTAAAGGTAGAGAAAGGGTTTTCCAGCCTGGCCCCCAAGTTTGGGCTCTCAACTACTGTTGTCTCTTCTTAGTGGTAAAGAACCTGCCTGCCAGTGCAGGAGACATAAGAAACTCGAGTTCGATCCCTGGGTCTTGGGTTCTATCCCTGGGTCGGGAAGATCCCCTGGAGAATGGCATGGTAACCCACTCCAGTATTTTTGCCTGGAAAATTCCATGAACAGAGGAGCCTAGTGCGCTACAGTCCACGGGGTTGCAGAGCCAGACACAACTGAAGCAACTTGCCACACACACAAAGCCAGGGAACAGGGCTCCAGGGTAGGGTTGGGGAAGGTGTCGATGGTGACAGGGCAGTAAGTTACAGTCATATTACTAAATGGCTTACTGTATCCCAAGGATTTTGTACTTTATTTTATTGAAAAAGAGGAACCCTTAGAAGTTCTTGAGTGGTGAACATCAATGGCCAGGTGTGCGTGTTAGGGAAAAAATATGGTTCAACATATAGGATAGACTCAAGAAGTGAGAGACAGGATGCAAGCAAAAAGCTCTCACCAAGCAAGATGTCATTAAAGATCTGACCAGTGGGACTTCCCTAGTGGTCCAGTGGCTAAGACTCCAAGCTCTCAATGCAGGGGCCCATGTTTGATCCCTGGTCAGGAAACTAGATCCCACATGCTGCAACCAAGGATCCCGCGTGTTGCAATGAAGATCAAAAATCCTGTGTGTCATAACCAAAACCCAGCACAGACAAATCAATAAATCAATATGAAAAACAAACAGATCTGACCATGGACTGGCAGAAGAAATGAAAACTCCGCATTTCTGCAGGATCACATATATATTGGGGCTTCCCAGGTGGCATGAGTGGTAAAGAACCCACCTGCCAATACAGGAGATGTAAGAGATGCAGTTCAATCCCTGGGTTGAGGAGATCTGCTGGAGGAAGGCATGGCAACCTGCTCCAGTATTCTTGCCTGGAGAATCCCATGGACAGAGGAGCCTGGTGCGCTACAGTCCGTGGGGTCACAAAGAGTCGAACACGACCGAAGAGACTTAGCACACACGCATGCGTGTGCATGTCATCACGGCACTACGGCAGTGCATTTCCTCAACCGGTTCCTTCTGCCTAGAGCATCCTCCACCCCATCCAGCTGGCTCACTGGAGAGATCCGCTCCAGCTTTCCCCTCACCCCTAAACCCTGTCCCTGCTCTGTACTCCCGGTGCAGCCAGGACATTCCTACATCCAATACTACTAGTACTACTATTATTAATTGTTTGGCCACTTGTCGACCTCTACCACCAGACTGGGAGGTCCTGAGGGTTTGGATTTTGGTTCTCCTTATCTCTGTATTCACAGGAGCTGGGCCAGACTAGGCATTCAGAAAGGGTTCGCCCCAGAAGAGATCATCACTAAAGCACCCTGTGTGTACAACTGCATCTCCTCCGTTCGTATCCAGGTACATAAGTACATCCATTTTGGAATGCGTGTGGACCAGTGCTATGTCCAGCACCTACCTCTCCAACCCATTCTCACTCTGAGCCCCATCACCCTATTTTCAATGTTTGTTATCCCAACTAGCCTCTCTCAACTCCATTAAAATAGAATGAATTTTTTTCAGCTCTCATGCAGCACTCCATATTAGGTGATCTGGGCTGAAACACAATCTGTTTGCTGATATCAAAATGCTGCTGCTCACCCAGGGGATTAACACTCTGACAAAATCATTAGAAACCTGATGGAGTGGTGAGGCCTCCTGAGCTTGCCGAACGCTCATTCCTCAGCCTAATGAATGCCTTCCTCCCAGGCCACAGAGTTACAACCCATCCATTTCCCTGTCTTCCGGGCCGCCTGGAGACACCCGTAAATGCCTTGGGGAAGGTTCTCCCCCAGCTGGCTAGGCCACCTCCTAAGACCTCCAGCTAAGAACTGCCCATGTAAGCTGTGGGTTTTTTTGTGTAGAGAATAAACATTTGATTTCTACTTCTGAGTGGGAGGGGAGAGTCTGAAGCAGATCAATACTTCCTCCGAGAACAACCAAAAATGCTAGATGAAATGCAAAATGCATTTGTGTTAAAGTCTTGTAGGGGCTTCCCAGGTGGCTCAGTGGGTAAAGAATCCGCCTGCAGTGCAGGAGACGTAGGAGACACAGGTTTGATCATGGGTCAGAAGCTCCCCAGGAGGAGGGCATGCAACGCACCTCAGCATTCTACTCTTGCCTGAAGAATCTCATGGACAGAGGAGCCTGGCGGGCAACAGTCCACGGGGTTGCAAAGAGTTGGACATGACTGAAATGACTGAGCACACACATAACGTGCAAGGTCTCATAGACCTGCTGGAGCAAGGGGATTAGCGAGGATATAATTAGCCAGTGGGGAAGGTGAGAAGCAGCAAACTCATATTCTAGAGTTGCTTCTAACCTGGAAGGATTCACCATTTTTGAGTGCAGGACAAGAGACTGAGGATATTTTACATAGGCACAGGGCTGCTGCTAGGAGACAAAAAAAGCCAGCAAAGCTTCCAACAGTATTAGGACTAGAAAGAGAAAATTAGAGGCATGAGGGGCCTCAAATGCATGGCCAGCTTTCCCCTGAGGTCATTTATGGAATTCTGAAAGCTGAACGTAATAGAAGGAGAAAAAAAAACAAACAAAACTAAGCAGAAAGTTCTCTATGAAGCAGAGAGTTTTCCTGAAGTATTAACTTACTGCAAAGACAAGACTACAATCCAGGACCTATCAAAGAAAGGGACCCTGTGAACACATGAGGCTCTCAATTAGTGCTAGCTGTAAAGGAGAGGGACAGATCAGACTAAACCTTATCAAAACACAATCCTGCATGGACTTGGTTCAGTCTTTAGTTGGATTAAGATCACTGGTTGCACTTTGTCTAGCAGAGTAAAACCTCTCTTGAAGATCAGAGCATCCTACAGCCTATACAGTGTCTAGCATTTAATAAAAAAAATTAGGTATACCCAGAGTTGGAACCATACAACCAAAATCCAAGAAGGGGAAAAAACAGACAATAGAAACAGACCCACAGGCAATCCAGATATCCAAGTTCAAAGAAAAGGACTCTAAATGTGACACTTTTGTTGTTCAAAAAAAAGAAAAAAAATTTATATCAATAGAATAGATTAAAAAAAAGAATTTCACCAGAAAACTGGAAACTATAAAAAGAATCACCTGGCAATCTTCCAAGTGAATCATAATAAACATTTTAAAGAATGACAGCTTCCTTAATGGAGGAAAAATACAAAAGCTGGATCCCTGACTCTGCCTAGATCTAACTAAGAGAGCCTGGGGAAAGTCACTGAACTTCTCTGAGCTGTGGTTTCCACATCTGTCAAATAGTAAAATGAGACCTACTCTATCTACTTCAGGGCATCAAGAATATAAAATTAAATAACATACATGAAAGCTCTTAATAAATCATTATACAAATGTAAGGCATCATTATTATAATAGGCTGGCATCAATTCAAAATACAGAGCTTCTGCTCTATCACCAGAGGTATTTTATGTCAATGACAAATGATTAGCGTGCCCTTGACTAATTAATGACCATATTGTTATAAAGGGGTTTGACCAGAGAAAGTTGAGAGGGATAATAATAAAATAGCCATCTCTCGGTTACATTGGGGTTGATTATTCACTTTGTGGATTATCTCTGGACAGCTGAAATCCCAAACTGGCTTCTCCTACTGCTCAATGCATTTTTGGATCACACCCTTCCGTTTCCCAGATGGTGTACGCTCATGGAATGCAGACTCATTCTGATGTGTGCCTGATGAAACATAATCAACAAGGTAAATCTGAAGCAGAAACATCACAATGCCTTCCAAAGCCAACAGCAATAACGTTGGGACAGTTGGTTATTTTGATTCTCCACATCACTGCTCTTCTATTAGCATATGTAATGGAGAGTAATGTCTTGGCTTTCACATGCAAAGGTGATGCAGTCCATTCACGACCAGTGGGACATTTGAGCTTCCCTGGCATAAAAGACAGGCACTCTGCAGGCCTTTGGGGGGAATAAAACTATTAGAAGGACAGGAACCTGGTCCAAACAGAGCTTTTACTCTTGCAAGGAAGATAGCATATGCCTGACCAATTATAACACAAGGTATTAGTGATTTAAGTATTATAAGAGTAACAGAAATACAGAAATTTGTGCAAAAGCTGATTTGGTGTTGAGTTGATCACAGACTTTGGTGCCAAGGTGGCAACAGAATTTGACCTTGAAAGGCAGCAAAACTGGAAATGATCCAAACAGAGGGAAGATTATGAGCAAAGACACAGCTGAAAAAATGCAGCATGGGTACAACGAATTCAGTTCGATGAAGGTGTCTATCAAGAGGATTTTTTTAAAAAAGAATGACATTTATGAAGCATTTCTTATGTGTCATGCATTTTATATACATTTCCCAACTGGTCTCAGAAATATTCCTCTGAAGTATTAATAGATATTATTCATCTCACTCTAGAGGTAAACTGAGACTCAAAAGTAAATTAATTTATTCAAGATCCATCCGCTGCCAAGTGGACAGCAGGGTCAGGCTCAGGGTGGTTGAGTTCCAAAGCCCACATATCTGCTGCTTCTGAGAGCAGCATGACTGACCCTCAGCCCGAATGGTGCTATCACACGTGGGGGACCTCCCACACAGAGCTCATGTGGAAGTTGTTCATATCGAGATGGTAATTACAGCCACAAAGTAGACAAGACAGCCCAGAAAGGGTGAAAGGAGAGTCAAGGGATCGGGGAAGAAGAAAAATCAGAAAAAAAAAGATGAAGAAGTAGTTAGGAGTAGAAAAATAGGAAAGGCTGATGGAAACCAAGATCAAGAGAGAGCTTCAAAAAGCAAGAGGTCACCCAAACTGTAACTGCTGCATAGAGGTAAAGGAGGTTGAGAGGATGAAGACCAAGAAAACGCCCTTTGGCTGGCAGTCTTGAAAAGAATGATTTCAATGGAAAGAGAAGTGCATATGTCCAGGTTATGCAATGCTGAATAGCTGACCTGACCCAGAGACATGGACTGCAGCTGGAACAGAGCTTTCAAAACTTTCCTGATGGCACAAAGGTCATCATCTGGGGGTACATGTTAAAAATATGAATTTCCAGGTGTCATCCTAGTCCCACTAATTGGAATCTCCAGGGAGGAGGGTCTGGGAAGGGCCCCAGAAGGTTCTTAAATCACCAGGACTAGATTAATGTTTCTTAAACTTTAATGAACATGAGAATCCCCTTGGGGGGGCCTAACTTGTAGATACTGATTTTATAGGTGTAGGGTAGAGTTTGAGATTATGCATTTTAACATAATCCCAGGTAATTTCATGTACAGATGTGAGAGTTGGAACGTAAAGAAGGCTGAGCACTGAAGAACTGATGCTTTCAAACTGTAGTACTGGAGAAGACTCTTGAGAGTCCCTTGGACAGGAAGATCAAAGCAGTCAATCCTAAAGGAAATCAACCCTGAATATTCATTGGAAGGACTGATGCTGAAGCCGAAGCTCCAACACTTTGGCCACCTGATGTGAAGAGCTGACTCAGTAGAAAAGACCCTGATGCTGGGAAAGATTGAGGGCAGAAGGAGAAGGGGGCAACGGACAATGAGATGGTTGGATGGCATCATCGACTCAATGGACATGAATCCAAGCAAACTCTGGGAGATAGTGAAGGACAGGTAAGCCTGACGTGTACTAGTCCCTGGGGTCACAAAGAGTTGGGCACAACTGAGCGACTGAACAGCAACAATAGGTAACTTCAACGCTGCAGGCATGAGGATCATATTTTTAATGACAATGGACTGGACAAAAGCTTACTTATCCCAGAGAGGTAGGTGCCAGCACCTGGTTCTTCTTGGCACCCTTCGCGTTTTACCACCTGCGGACCGTGCTCCTGGCTCCTTCCCACGCTCACCAACAGATGGCAGCAGATCTAAATGTCATCTTCCACAGAAGTGCAAGCTCGGAGATTCCATTCCACTCCATCTGCCTTCCTGTACAGCCTAAAAAGCACCCTTCATTCACTGGATCAGATGAGGACAGAGAAGCCTTCCCAGATGACTTGGGTACAGAGTGAGCGAGTTCTCCTTCTACTAGGCGCCTGTACCACATCCTGTCAGCACCCTTCATTGGGCACTTAAATGCTTTGTCCTCTTATGGTTATTAAGTTGTCTTATACCGCCATTCATTTTTCCACCTGTGTTAGTACTGTCTCCACCAGCCCTTGGAGGTCAGGAATCAAATAGAATCCTTTTTCTTCTTAACCTTGACTTACAGTTGTTTGTTTATAATATTGAGTATGAATGAGAGAATGGATCAGTCATTAATTAAATCAGATGTACATTCTATTTGTTTCACTTTTCCTTCTCCCAGAAAAAGGGGGGGGAAAAGGCTTACCAGAAAGTGTTAATGGTCTAGAAAAGTTTTGCACTTATTTGCAAAGTCTGTGTTCATGATTTATCCCTTGAGAATCTTCTAACACATCACCAGGGAAAACTATTCCTAGCCTGGCACATGAACACTCAGGACTAGTGTTTATCAAGAGCAGGGTGTGAGGTCACAATGGCTTCATGTGGTGGCAGCTGGTCTACCAAGAGACATGCTGGCCTTTCAAAACCATTCTCCCACCCATTTTCTATGGCTAGTGTACCATCGTTGGCCAATATGCCCCACAGATATAAAATTCAGTTTTCCAGGGACTTCCCTGGTTGTCCAGTAGCTAAGACTCCGAGTTCCTGATTCAGGCAGCCTGGGTTCAATCCCTGGTCAGGGAACTAGTTCCCACATGCCGCAATTAAAGATCCTGCATGCCGCAACTAAGACCCACCACAGCCAAATATATATATATATATTTTTTTTTTTTTTAATTTAAGTTTTCCATTCTTTCTTAAGAGTTAAAATATTTCAGCTGGTTAAGTCTTGTAGGTACTTCAGTCATGTCATTTATTGTGGATTGACTAGACTATGCCTACTTTGCAAATGGTATCTTTCTTTTTTGAGTAAACATTTTAGGCTGCTCAGTCCTAAAACTCTCCACACTGTTCTCTCCCTAGAAGATGGCCTGGTCTCATGGGTGGGGATAACAGTTACATGATCCCCCTATTACCTGTCTGTCCAAGACCTCTCTTCTGAGAGCCACTATCTTATAACCATTTGACTGCCTGACATGCTGACTTGAATATCTTACAACTCCTGATCTCCCCTACCCTGCCAATCCCAAGGCTGTCCCTATTCCACTCTTCCCCTTCTTAATACCTAACACCTCTGGATACTGAGCTGGTCAAGCTGGAAACCTGGTCATTCCTAACCCTCCAATCAACCTCCACATCTATCTACTACCAAGACTAGTCAATTCAACTTTAGATAGATCCATTTACTTCTCACCATCCCCACAGTCACCACCTAATATAAGCCAACATCATCTCTGGCCTAGGTTATTAAAACCCAAATCATTTTCTGAGCTTTCAAAAGAGTTTTGAGCATTCATCTGTACCCTCAACAATTTACAGAGCACCCTCTCTGTGCTAGTCAATACTTTCAAGAAGAGCACAGCAAGTTCACAGCCTCAAGAGACTTCCTTTGTGGCTCAGACAGTAAAGAATCCATCTGCCAGTACAAGAGACCCAGGTTCGAGCCCTGGGTAGGGAAGATCCCCTGGAGAAGGAAATGGCAACCCAGTCCAGTATTCTTGTCTGGAAAATTCCACAGACAGATAAGACTGGCGGGCTACAGTCCATGGGGTCGCAAAGAATCGGATACAACTAAGCATGCCCAGATGATGATAAGTCATAAGCAAACCTGTTACAATACAGATGTTCATAAGGCAAGATGACCTAGGAGAGTGTGAACAGTAAAAGGAGGGAGAGACGGCGCCAGGGCACACTTCCTGGGGAACGTGACATTTAAGCTGGGTTTTAGAGAATGAGTAGGGATTCATCAGCCAGACACATGGACAAAATTCTTCTGAGTATGGTGACAGGTAAAGTATGACATGTTTAGGGGGCTTTCGGCAGAACAGAGTTAAGAGGGTAGATGGAGATGTGACTGGTGAGATGCGCAGGGACTAGATCACATGGGATGCTGTTATGGGCCAAACTGGGTTCCCCTAAAATCCATATGTTGAAACCTAATCCTCTGTACCTCAGATTGTAACTGTATTTCAAGCTACATCTTTTAAAGAGACCACTGAGTTACAGCGAGGTCATGAGGGCAGGTCTTAATTTAATCTGACTAGTGTCCTGGCAAGAAAAGGAAATATGAACACACAGAGAGACCCCAGAAGGGCGTGTGCAGAGAGGAAACACCATGTGAGAAAGGGATGAGAAGGTGGTTATTTGCAAGTCAAGGAGAATGGCCTTAGGAGAAACCATGCCTGGCCAGCACCTTGACCTTGGATTTCCAGCCTCCAAAACAGAAAATAATTATCTGTTGTTTAAGCCACTCAGTATTTTGGTACAGAAGCCCTAGCAAATGAATATGCACTCGAGTTTGAACCTGGAGGTAACAAGTGACTGGGGAAGGGTTTAAGCAGGGAAAACACTCTTCATCCAGGACGTCCCTGGTGGTCCAGTGGTTAGGAACTCATCTGCCAACGCAGGAGACGGGGGTTTGACCCCTGGTTTGGGAAGATCCCGCATGCTGCAGGGCATCTAAACCCATATGCCACAGCAACTGAGCCCTGGCTCTAGAGCCAGTATTTCACAACAAGAGAAACCACCTCAATGAGAAGAGAATAGCCCCCTGCTCACTGCAACTAGAGAAAACCTGCCTGCAGCAACAAAGCCCCAGCACAGCCAAAAAAAAATTTTTTTTTTAAGAAAAGACTATATTCATCCATCTCTCACTCCCCATAAGCAACGTGGACGCTGTGTCGGGAGCTAGTAGTACAGCTCAAAGAAGGCTTATCTACAGAAATGACACTTTACATAGAGATGAAAGACATGGAGAGGAGGTCAAATTATGGTCTAGACAAAGTATGTGTGAGGCCCTAAGACAGGAAGGCGGGGGCCACATTCAAGAAACTGACCTTAGGCCAGTGTGCGCAGAGCTGGGTGAGACAGGAGAAAAGCTCTAAGAGATGCGGATGAAGGGGTCAAGGCCAGATCATGCAGGGCTTCACATGACTCATAAGCAAGCAGTCTCTTCTCTGGAGAATTCTCCTGGGGGCCCAGGCCGACTCCCTGATGGGGATGGAAGCTGAGGCCATGGCCACCTTCCCTTCCACTGAGCAGCTGGGGGAAGCCCTCCCCGCCGTCCGTCTGGCTGCCCATCGACTGCCAAGGTGACACCACCAAATGTACTTCTTCCCAGCCAGGGCTCAGAGAGACACAGGATTTGCATTTCAATTTGACTTCTTCCCGATGATTCCAGCCAAAGCTTGGAAATCACTCCCCCTGTCATTCTCTCACCAGTTCTGTTTTCCTTTTTTCCTCCCTCCACCCCACTGAGGGCTCTTGTTTTTCCTTGACATCCTGCTCTTCAATGCAGAGAAAAGTCATCCTTAACAGCAGTTTTATTGCCCAGTGATATTAACACAATGAAGGAAATCACTGCTAATTTTTATGAATTATCTCATCATCTGCAACTAATTAACAGCTGCTGAAAGAGCAGCATCCTGCCTCCCCTCGGAGACCCTTTACCTTGAGCATGCTTCCCAACAGCCCTACCCTTGTGGTCAAGGAGGGTCCTCTGCTGGAGATAAGCACTTCCCCTCCAGCAGCCCCCCTCCTCCATGCCCCACCCCCAGCCCCAACTCTGCACTTTCCTGCCTGCCCCAGCGAGAGGAGGCAGCAGTGGGGGGCTGACCAGTTATGCTCAGCCATCGCTGGGCCGCTTGTGATGCGATAATTTAGGCTAGCTGGAAACTTTATTAAAATCCAATCTAAGTGGGCCGCTGCTGCCCTGTTCTCATTACCCACCTCTCCAAAATCAGGCTTGGCCCCTGTGCCTCGCTGAATGTGTCCATAAAACTCAGTGAACAGGCAGCCAACAGCTAAATGGCACTTAATCAGGGGATAATCTAGACCCAGGTGGACAGTAAATACTGAGCGGGGCAGAGGGAAGAGAGGGAGGGAAGGGGAAACAAAGGAGGAGGTGGAGGCACACTCGCATATGCTGCAGCCTCCAGAGAGAGGAGCTGCCCAGAGACACAGAGACAGGGCGGGGAACCATGGCTGGAGAAACGGGAGCCCAGAGCGGCAACGTGACCCTGGAGCATCCCACAGCTCGCAGGGCCTGGGGCTCACTCTCCTCCCAGGCTTCCCGCCTGAGCCCCACTTCTCCGAGCACAGTCCTGCCCCCACCTGCATCTTCCCCATCCCTCTCTACTCTTCCTCCAACCACATCCCTTCCTGAGCCTATCTAAGGAGCCTCTCTTCAAGCGCCCTGGCATCTGGTCAAACCCCAGGCAGCCGCCGGAGATGTCTGCAGAGATGAAGGGAAGGGCACTGAGGGATGGGGTGAAAGGGCTGGAGGCTGGTCCACACCACTGTGGGGCAGAGCCTCCCCGGGTGGGAGTCGGGCATCAGAGTCATGCCGGGCAGGGGGCCCCTGTGATGCCAGCCCGAGCACACAGTCCTCCTTCTAAAGGTCAAATGCTCCAATGGAGTGCCTGCTGAAATTGAAAAGGCCAGAGACTGCACGTTGAGTTATGGGGAGAGGAGGAGTGCAGGGAGGATGCTCCTGGTCCGAGTCTTTTTCTCCTCCTTTGTAAATTCTGAGACACTCAGCTGGCCAACACCTCCACTCCCACCAGAATGTTCCAGGCTCCTTGCTGTTCTGTCTCAGGATGCGTAACTTAGCTCATGTAGTCCCCATTTCCTGCCCCAGGGTCCCCATTTTCAAAGTCACAGGGTATACAGTCCCAAGGGGCACAAACACCTTCTTCACGGCAGCTGGGGGTAAGACTTGAGTCATTCATTCATTCATTCCACCAATGTTTACTGAACACCTGCTATGAGCAAGGATGAGAGGGGCGGTCTTGGCCTCCAGGGAAACCAACGCCTGAACAACTCTCATCACTATGTGACATGAGCCAAAGGATGGGGTGGATCCGGCCGCCCGCAGCGCACTGTGGAACAGGAAAGGGCAGACAGCCCTGTTGTGGGGAAGGAAAGGACAGTCACAGAAATTTTCTTAGAGGAAGAGCGAGATTTTGAAGAAAATTCTGCAGGGGGAGTCGAGGTAAGGAGATAAGGAGATAAAGCAGATGGAGCAAAGGCCCAGGGATGAGAGATGCAGAGGTGCTCCGGGACCCCAGTGTGTCTGGAGGGCAGGATGCCTGATGGCAAGTGTTCACGGGGCAGGGATGGAAATGGGGGCGTGATGATGAAGGCTGGGGTTGTCTGGACGGTCTGCAGCCTGCCTGAGAAGGCTTCAGGTGCCCCGGAAAGGCGCTTGTTGAGCTTCCCCATTAGAGCCCTCCTTAGATGTTGGGGGTGGGGGCATGGAGATGCTATGTCTTCCGATCCTTGGGCACCAGGGCCCAGAAGTGCCCAGGCCCCCACCACCTCCACCTTCAGACGCCCTGGCGGCCCCACCCTGAGGCTTGGGCAAGGAAGCGGAGGAAGCTTTACTCAACATCTTGAACCTCCCACTCCCTGCCCCAACCCAGTGGCCCACTCCAGGTGGTCCCAGGTGGCCCTGGGCACAACATGCCTTGGAGACTGCTGGCAATGCATCCTAAGCACCCCAGGAGAGCACAGGGGAAGTCAAGAACTCCAGTCTCTGTACTCTTTCCAGGCCTCAGGGACACGATTTCCATTCTCTTCCTGGACTGTTTACTCAAAAAGTTAAGCTTAAGCACAAGAGGGAACTTCCCCCATGGCTCAGCAGGTAAAGAATCCGCCTGCAATGCAGGAGACACAGGAGATGTGGATTTGATTCCTGGGTTGGAAAGATCCCCTGGAGGAGGAAATGGCAACCCACTCCAATATTCTTGCCTGAAAAACCCATGGACAGAGGAGCCTGGAAGGATATAGTCCAAAGGGTCGCAAAGGGTCGGACATGACTGAGGGACTGAGCACATACGCAAGTAAAAAGGAGAGGACACTGGTTTTGAAGTAGGGCAGGGCAGTAATAATGAGTGTATGGTCTCCAGAGGCAGACAGGATGTGGGTTTTAATGCTGGTTCCAGCCTCATACCAGCTGTGTGATCCTGGGTAACTTATTTACTCTCTGAGCCTCAGCTTTCTCATCTGTAAAATGGACATGATGGCAGCATTAAGTGATTTTGAACAGCATAGTCCCTGATACATAACCAAATATTTAATAATGTTATTATTATTATTATAAGGCTAGATATTTCTGACTCCAAAAGTCCCAACTCTTACTTTCTTACTTTACACTCTTCTTTCCCTTTTAGAGTGTCCTCTCCAACTCCCATCTCCACTCCCTCTATTTCAAAGGATTGCCCCCCCTTAAAAAAAAAAATACTCCTGGGACTTCCTGGTAGTACAGTGGTGAAGACTCAGTGATTCCACTGCAGGGGGTGTGGGTTTGATCCCTGGTCAGGGAACCAAGATGCTGCATCCTATGCAGTGTGGATAATAATAATAATAATAATAATAATTTAAAAATACTCCTGGCAGAGCCTGTCGCCTGGTCACCAGTCAAGCCACCTTCACTCTCCTTCCCCTGGGGCACTGTGCTGGTCTTACAAGGCAGGGATCCTCTGGGCCCCTCTCCTTGGCACCTTCCTGGGAGAGAAGCACCGGATACATTTAACAGGGCAGGATAAATAGCAATAATAATATATGTTAGCCATTAGCCACATAAGTAATCAAAGATCACTGCCATATGATTCCTGGTTAAACATCATTTGGAATCTAATAAATAGGCGGCTATAAATAAAGGCAACGAGCAGATTCGTCCCCTCCGAGCAGCGCAGTCTCTGCTCTTATTTTTAGCCTAAAGGTGCCTTCAGCGCTACTCGTGTGGTTCAATTTTAAGTTAATTTCTCTCTCTCCAATGTCTGCAAAGGAAACCTGCAAGGGCAGGAGGGGGCAACGAGGGGGGCTCAGGCTTGGCGTCTGCCTTCTGCTTCTCTAAAGAAATTAAGGCACTCCCATCTGCCAATGCAGGGTAGACGGGTTCAATTCCTGGTCTGGGAAGAATTCACATGCCCTGGGGCAACTAAACTCGGGTACCGCAACTCCTGAGCCTATGTGCTACAACTACCGAAGCCCTTGAGCCTACAGCCCATGCTCCACAGCACAAGAAGCCACTGCAGTGAGAGAGTAAGCCCCTGCCTGCCGCAAACAAAGAAAGCCTGCACATGGGAATGAAGACCCAGTGCAGCCAAAAAGAGAGAGAGAGAGAGAGAGAAATTACAGTGTCCTAGGGGTCTTGGGTAGACCTCCTTCATGGTCACCTTCTCCCCACTCCTCCCAGGGGTTCCTCAAAGGGAGTACAGTGGGCGCAGAATGAGAGGCACCTAGTGTGACAGACAGAGCACAGGTCTGGGGCCAAAGAAGTCTGGGTTCAAATCCAGGGTCTTCTATGTTCCGCATGGGGGACCTCAATCCCTCCAAGCCTTGGATTCTATACCTACAGACCAGGCATCATCCAACCTACCTCTGAAGATTGTTGCAAAACCTAAATTATATAATTTATAGTCAGTGATGGGCACATATTAGATGCTCAATGCATATGAATATCATTCCAGCCCCTGGATACAGTCCTTGAAAGTGATGGGCCGCCGTCCTTTCATTAGATGGAAACAGGTGACTTATCAAGAAGGCAAAAAGCCCAAAGTGCCAACGACCATTGCTTAACTCTGGAACTAGCCCGTTAGCACTCAAGGCCTTTCTGCTACCCTGGAGTTCCTTCATGTCTGAGTCTTGCCTTTTCACATTAGAACCTTAACAACAAAATATCCTGTTCCCAGTATTTCCCGCAGAGCCGCAGCCCACTGCAGGGCACTGTCAGCGTTAAATAAGGACCAAGAGAAACAAGCTGGATCAGCCTTAAAGCCCAGGTTTCCTAACTCCCGACTCACGGCAGTATCTTCTAATATCACATGCTTTCCTAAAACACCAGAGGATCTGTCCCTTTCTGGAGGATGACAAGCAGAGTAAGAGACAGTCTGCTGAGACTCTGGGGGGACATAATTCTTTCCTGGCCCCATGGCAGGAAATAAACACATCACTCCAAGCCAAGCCCAGCAGAGCCCACGTGACGCGGCCTCAGATAACACTCTACTTGGAGGTTACTCCTTTGGAACCCTGACACGTTAAATCACCGTGATGAAGTTTCCCATTACACAGTCCCTTTGTGACTCTCTCTCTCCTGTGGCACAGTCTCAGTCAGAGTCATGTGGCTGTCCCGCCGGGTTCCCTCTGCCCATCGAGGAAACACATCCACTTCAGGGCTCTGGGCTGTCTGGTTCTCATGCAGAATGGTTGACCATAACAGGAGTCAGGCAATCGGGTCAAGGGTTGGCCTGGGGCCAGTTTCCAAGTGCAAGTGTGGTCCCCTGCACACAGCTCTGCTCATGAGAAGGCTTTCAAGAGGCTCAGGCTCCTATCTTGGAAACTATCCAAACAGAAGAACAGAATAATGGCCCCCAAAGATGTCCATGTCCTAATCCCCAGAGTCCACCACCACGTTACTTTCCAGGGCAGAACGGACTCTGCAGATGTCATTAAGGTTCCAGACCTTGAGATGGGGAGATTATCCTGGATCATCTCAGCATGCTCAGTATACTCTGATGAGTTCTTAAAATTGGAGAACATTTCCTTGGCTGAGGTCAGGGAGCTGTGATGTGAGAATGAAGTGACCCAGAACTTTGAGAATGGAAGAAGGGGGCCATGAGCCAAGGCATGCAGCACTCGGGAAGCTGGGAACAGCCTCTGCTGACAGCCAGTAATAAAACAAGAACCTTGATTTTGTGACTGCAAGGAATTGAATTCTGCCAACAATCAAAATGAGCAGGAAATGAATTCTCCCCTAGAGCCTCCAAGAAGGATCACAGTCCTGCTGACATCTTAGTTTTAGCTCAGCCTGACTTCTGACCATAAATTAATACACTTGTCTGGATTAAGCCACTGAGTTTGTGGTAATTTGTTATGGCAGCAGGAGAAAGCTATAGTAATAATAACTATGGTAGAACTACTTTTAATAACTACTATTTATTGAACTACTAATTATCAGGCACTGTGCTATCCATTTTGGATACATTATCGTACATAAATCTCAGTATATAGGGTGTGTATAATTACCCCATTATCTAGTAGAAAACAGAGGCTAAATAATTTGCCCAAGGTCACACACTAATTCATTTTCAAGTTTGTATGTCAATAAAGCCCAATTCCATTTAACAGCCCTGCAATGCCACCCAGAATTACGCCTGCCATAATGTTGGGCAAACTATTGCTTTTTTAAAGAAACAAAAGAAAGGGAATTAATATTGTCTAAATATTACTAGATGCTACAAACCATGGATGGTACATATGATATTACATATCTCCTTTCAATTAATATGATAACCTCCTCCTATGGGAAAGCATTATCTCCAGCTTACAGATGGGAAACTGAGCATGAAAAAGGTTGAATGATTTGCCTAAAAGAACATGGCTAGTAACAGAGAGTCACACCCATGGATTTTTACTTCGAGGCTGCCTTGTCCATGATGCTGAGGATATGAAGACGTGAATGTGAACCCCAAGCTCCCCGAGGTGAACATACTTATGACTTCATGGTAAGACAGGCACTGAATCAAGATCCAAAAGGAAGCCCGCCAGGCTGTCATCACAAGCCGACAGCAACAGCCCCCTGCCCACCCCCCAGGAGCGGTCCTGCCCAGAGGCCAGTATTATTCTCTGGTAGATAATTCCTGGGCTTCCCTTGTGGCTCAGCTGGTAAGATAATTCCTGGGCAGACAAGGAAGAAGTTGACTAAATATAGGGAGCGCTCCAATGGGGGTGAATCCACAGATACTTATATTGACTTACATGCTATTTCATCTCCACCAACTCCACTCATTTCCATTTTAAATTCCTTTAGCACTCAAGGTTTTCCCAACTGGCTCTAAAAGGGAAATTGACATTAAAGGTAAAGGTCCCTTTAGGTTCAGAAACCCCAAAAGCTCCAGGAAGAGCAGGGAGTGTCCCCACGATGGCCTTCGGAAAGCTCCCTGCTTCCCTGTCCACTGGCCTGGGGCTTCCTGATGGCTGTCCAGAGGTGTAGGGCCACCCACCGCCACTATGCTCCCCCACAGGCTGGGGTTGGTGCCTTTCTGGCAAGCCCTTAGCAGAGCTTCCTGTGGAGGCTCCCAGGGCTATCTGCCTCCCTCTCCTGTCATCTCGGGGAAAATCCCTGTTCTTTCATCGGTGAGCCGAAAGCTCAAAGTCTCATGTTGTTAGATCCCTGGCACTGGGGGAAATTTATGAGTGTTGCCAGCAAAGTGGCATTCCCTCCCCTGCCTGTGTCACTCCCTGCTTGAAAGACCATGTTCTATAAAGGATGGAAAAGCACATCTTGGAAGAAACCACAGGGGTGACACAACTTGGGGAACCTCCCAGCACTTGCCTCCTTAACACAGATATCTTCAGACACAGGGGCAACCTGCCGCCAGCTTTCAAAGAGCATCGGCTCTGGGGTCAAGAGCAAAGCCAGCCTGAGAGGAGCCGGGGCGGGGGAGGGGGCACGCCTCGCACAGACATAGGTGGAGACCTAGACGGGCTTTTTTTCTTTTAACTGAAACACTGGTCAGTGCTTGGGTCTGACCAGGGGCTCTGAACCTGGAGACCAGACCCCATCAGTCTGCAGCACATGTGGGTGGTGGACAGGGAGTAAATGAGGGGAGTGCCTGTCTCTGATTTGGAGACCACATCCCACCTGGAAAGGAGAAAAGAGAAAACCCATATTCAGAGGGCAGTGACCAGCATGATGAGTAGAATCCAGATATTGAAACGGAAGCAACCGTCAGAGGCACTCATGATGAATCTCTGAAAGAAAGGAGCTGCTGGGGGCTGTGAAATGACAGGGCTTCAGATCTGAGAGACGCCGTCGGCGGGAAGAGCACTAGGCCTGCTCTGTCAGCTCTTGAGAGACAGGCAGAGCTCACAGAGACAGACTGTGGCTCAACAGATAGGAAAACTGATCGTCAGAGCTCTTCAAAAGTGGAATGGGTTACCCTGGGGTTCCCTGGCCACCATCAAGATTTTGTGACTCTGAGGACGAGCAGACAGGCTGGGTCCAGCACTGGAATAATCTGTGGCAGACAAAAGGCAGGTACCCTGGTCAAAACTGGCAGCTTCAGGAAAGAGCTGGGAGCGGGTGGCTAGATCCTAGCTGGGAGGCTGGGTCCCGATTCAGGTCCCCAGACTCTAGGAAGACTGAGGCAAGCAAGGCCTGGCCACAGTCCCCGGGGGAAGCTCAGACACAGTCAAAATATGAGAGTGAGGTTTCAGAATTGATGACAAGACAGAAACTTGAGCCCTGCAGCAGCCGCACAGCTGGGAGAGGATTCTTAGTCAACAGCTCAGTGTTTGGATCTGAGGGACAAAGTAGGACCAGCAGCCAAGACTGGTTTTGATGCTGAGTCATTAACCTGCTGGCTTAGACTTCCTCAGTGGGATGGAGATTGGCCCCAGGACCTACGGTTTGCTGCAGGGGTCAGAGAACCTGGGGACAGGAAGCCAGCAGGGTCACTGCACTGTCCTCGTTTAGAGGAATGCTTGCTTAGAAGTGCTTTGCGAGTGGGACCATCTGCCTTCCAACAGCTTTCAAATTTGAAGCTCCTCAGGGACCTCCCTCGGGTCTGCACTGCTCACTCATTCAGTAGACATTTAGTGAGCACCTTCTGTGTACCCTGGAGGAGGAAACTGCAACCCACTTCAGTATCCTTGCCTGGAAAATTCCACGGACAGAGAAGCCTGGCAGGCTACAGTTCATGGGGTCACAAAGAGTCGGACAAGACTGATGAGGTAGGCAAGCTTCTGTGTACCAGGCACTGCCTTACATGCCAGGGAAACAGCACAGAACAAAACAAAGGGCTTCGGTTGATGGGAAGATGCATAATAAACAGATAGGACCCAGTTTCTCAGATGGTGACAAGTGCTATTAAAAAAAAAAAAAGCAAGGAAGAGAGAGAAAGAGAAATGGTGGGCAGGGCATGACCTATAGGAAATGAGAGCACGAACCACATGCACACATCTAGGTGAAGATTGTCCTAGGCAGAGAGGACACCAAGGAAGCCAGGGGGTGGAGGCTGGTATGGAGTGAGCAAGAGACAGAGGGTAAGGAATGAGGGAAAAAAGTAACAGAACAAGGGGGCAGATCGTGGAGGATACCAAGGGAGGGACCCCAGAAGGACTCTTTCTTTTCCTCTGACTTGAGATGAGAAGGCATTGAAGGAGCTGAGCAGAGGGCTGACATGATCCAGCTTATATTTTAAAAGAATGATCCTTGCTGCCATCCTGAGAAACAAAAGTGACAAGGCAAGAGAGAAGCAGAGAAAGCAGTAGGAAAGCTTTGCAGTGATCCAGGGAGACTACTATCTTGGATCAGGAAAGCCACAGCAGAGGTGGCCAGAAGGGGCTGGGTTCTGGAAAGTGCAGCAGACAGGATCTGCTGAAGGGGAGCATATAGGATATCAGAGAAAGATGGAATTAGGCATGACTCCAAGGGTTGGGACCTAAGTCCAAAGAGATAGGATGCCATCACCATATATGAAATGGAGGAGATGGTATGAGAAACAGTCTTGAAGGGGAACATCAACAGCTCAAGTTTGGACACATTGAGTTTGAGTTTCTCTTAGACCTCCAAGAGGGGATGTGGAGTAGGCATATAAGTCTGGAGTTATGGGGAGATGTCAGAATTGGAGATGACATTGGAGAGTTAGCATCAAAAGCCGCTGGATGAGATCACTAGGCAGTGGGTGGAAAGAGAAGAGGTCTAAGGACAGAACCCTGGGGCACATACATATTCAGAGGTTGGAGATAGGAGAAGGAAACAGCAAAAGAGACTGGGAACTAGTGAGGGAGGGTAAGAACCAAGAAGGAGTGTGACCCAGAAGCCAAGAGAAAGAAGCGTTTCCAGGAAGAGGGAGTGAATGCTGCAGGTGAAATGAGTCCTGGAGACAGGTGATTGGATGAGGCTGTGGAGGCACCGTGGGTGGGAGTGAAAATCTGATGGGAGAGAGTCCTAAGGATTAGGTAAGAGAGGAGAAGAAATGGAGACAGCTTTGCATGAGAATTCTTTTGCCGAGTTTCTCTGCAATGGGAAGAAGAGAAATGGAGTTTCGCTGGAGAAGGATGTGGGGCTAAGGGAGGTTTTTAAGATGGGCATTCACTCAGATCCCCTAGCCAGTAGTGGGGACCATTACCTCAGGGGAAAATGCCCACGACACTGGAAAGGTAAAGAAGATAGAGTCCAACCTCTCAGGACGCTCTTAAGTTTGTGGGACAGATGGAATTCAAATAAGGTTTTTAAAATGTTTGCAAAAACAGGCAGGATAGACCAATGACATCAATGCAAGGCATGCGTGATTCGGTCAGCATGCATACCTCTTGCGCTCTGAGAATTCTAGAAGAGCTTTCCAAACTGGGTGCAGATTCTTGGCTCTTAGAAATACCTGAATTTAAAGCAGGATTTAGGAAAGGGGAAGATACAGCACTTGATGAAGGAGTGGAGAAGGATGCTCCAGGCAGGGGAAGGCCAAGAGATGGACACAGGGTGGCCCAACAGGGCCATTCCCAGTAACAGGCATCTCTTTCCCAGCACTTAATACATGCCTGACGCTTTTGTAAGTGCTCTGTAGGCAGTGGTAGTAGTAGTTTAGTCACTAAGTCATGTCCAACTCTTGCGATCCCATGGACTGTAGCCCGCCAGGTTCCTCTGTCCATAGGATTTCCCAGGCAACAATACTGGAGTGGGTTGCCAATTCCTTCTCCAGGGGATCTTCCTGCATCTCCTGCATTGCAGGTGGGTTCTTTACCAACTGAGCCACCAGGGAACTCACTGAATTCTCATAAACATGAGGAAGCAACTACTGTCATCCATGCCATACTGAAGAAATTGAGCACCAAGAAATTGAGTTGTCTCCCAAGGTCACACAACTAGTAAAGGGTGGTGCTCACATCCAAACCCAGGTTAGTGCCCAGGCTCCAGCATCCAGCTCTACTCTATGCTGGAGGCTTCCCAGGCCAACCCCAGTGCCACGCGGAACACAGCAGGCTCCATGGTGTCCAGTGAGCTTGGAATGGCCATGGAAGGCACCCGGTGAGTCAGGAGAGAGCGGGCTGAGGGGGGAGGGAAATATATAAGGGAGCCCCTCAAGGGCTGCACCAGGTGCTCACCCACCCCCAGATAGGTTGGCTTTCCTCCTGAATCTAGCATGGTGGCGACGCCTCCCGGCCGGGGGTTAGATAAGGTCCCCGTTCATCAAGGGCGGGACTCGATGAGCAGGCGCCTCCCTCTGGACCACGCCCCTCATCGATGTGGGCTAAAGGGGTTCCGGAGCCTCCATGAACTTATCGGCCCCTAACCCAGCTCGACGGGAAGAAACACACACCAAAAAGATACAGAAGGGCTGCTGGGTGACCCGGCATGCCTGCAGCCCTCGTCCAGCCGATATGGAATGCGTGCCCCCGCATCCAGACTAATGAGAGCTAAGTGTGACCGCTGTCTCGCCTGCAGCTGAGCCGCGAGGCTGTGAGTGGGATTCGTGCCTCCGGCCCACTCGGGCTCGCACACACCCAGGCACTTGGTTGAGAGCTGGCAGCGGCCACCGCCATCACCCGCGCATCTCTGACTCCTCAGCAGTGGCCACGGGGAGAAAAGAAACGCCCAGGCAGGGCTACACCAACCAAGCAAGCAGAGCTAGTAGGGCTTCCCTTCTTATCCTGCTTAAGCAACTGTGGCCGAATGGGGTGATGGCTTAAATCGGGCAGATGGCCGCCTCCATTCTAAGCTCTGGTGAGTGGCTGTTAATGAGAACACAATGATAATGGGCTGCCTCCCTCATAGTATGAGAACAGACCAAAGGCTGCAGTATTCTAGCACAGTATCCCAGCTTGGAAAGGGTCCTAAAGGTAAGAGGTCCAGTCCCCGCCCACCATGATGCTGAAATCTCTGTCCAGTCCAGCTGTGGCCATCTCCAGCTGTGAGGACCTCAGCATCAGAACCCATCCCATCTGTCCGATAAGCATTTTTCTACACCAAACCCAAATCTCTCTCCATGATTTCCACCTCCCCCTGAAACAACACATTCCCCCCACACCCTCCCGCCAAAATAGAGCTAATGACTCAGTCCCCATCCCAAGACTCTTGTAAACCACTTTGCAGGGCTGGAGACAGGTTTTTGAAATTCTGACAAAATATCACCATGCCAGTTCTCTCAAATCATGTGTCTCTGCCAGGTAGGGCTTCCTCTGGCAGAGCAGAAGATAGTGTGGGTCATCACATGAGTGGAGGGGCCATATGAGACCCTGGGGGAACCGGGCCCTTCAAGCACCAGCGAACATAGGAAGTCATGCACCAAAATTATTTGGAAATCAGCTCTATGATGTATGGCTTTGAGTTAGGAAAAAATAACCTCCTCCCTTGTCTCTAATACCACTGCCACTGGGGCCTTTCCGAGTTTCCTTCCGGAGAGTCACCATGATATGTTTAAGAAAACACGATGTTTCCTGCCATCACTGGCCTGTTTGCTTTAGTCAGTCTGATTTCTTAAGGTCCTAGGCGTTGGCACACTGGCCCTTGTGGCTTTCAGTCTTACCCATAGAGAATGTACAGTCAGAGGGGAGGATGGGACAAATTCGGAGAGTACAACTGACATATATACACTACCCTGTGTACAATAGACAGCAAGTGGGAAGTTTCTGCAGAGCACAGGGAGCTCAGCTCGGTGCTCTGTGATGACCTAAAGAGGTGGGATGGAGCGGGGTGGGAGGGAGGCTCAAGAGGGAGGAGATGTATGTACACATGCAGCTGATTCACTTTGTTGTACAGAAGAAACTAATAGAACACTGTAAAATAATTATACTCCAATTAAAAAAAAACTACTGTGGGACTTTCCTGCAGGTTCAGTGGTTAGGACTCCGAGCTTCCACTGCAGGGGGCATAGGTTCAGCCCTTGGTCAGGGAACTAAGATCCTGCATGCCACTCGACCGAAAAAAAAGAAAAGAGAGAGAATGTACCAACAGGTTATTCAGGACTCTGCCACCTAGGCTGCCCTCCAGCTTGACTCAGGAGGCCCCCTTTGTCCCTGCCCAGATGTCCTCCCCTCTCTTTCCTTTGGAGGCTACCACTCCGCTGCATGAGAGCTGGGCAAGTCACAAACTCCGTGAGCCTCAGACTCCTCTTCTACGAGATGTGTCTACTTCTATCTACCTGGCAGGTTGTTGGGGAAACTGAATTAACACATGTCGGCCACCTGATGTGAAATGCCGACTCATTGGAAAAGACCCTGATGATGGGGAAGATTGAAGATAAAAGGAGAAGAAGGTGACAGAGGATAAGATGGTTGAATAGCATCACTGAGTCAAGGACATGGACTTGGGAAACCACAGGAGACGGTCAGGGACAGGGCGCCTGGTGTGCTGCAGTCCACGGCTCACAAAGAGTCGGACACAACTTAGGGACTGAACCAAAACAACAAACAGCGTGTCATACAGCGTAAACCGTGGCATCGATGTCACCAGGCAGTTGGGAGTCAGGAGTCCTGGCACTGCCACAGTGGCCTTTGCCAACTTGCTCTGCCTTATGGGGACCCCAGTTTGTCTTATCTGTAAAATGGAGCGTCTAGGCCTAATGCATCCCTTGCTTCCTCAGTGCAAGAGAGTATGGCCAGAGGCTGCACTCACAGATGGGCTCTGGAAAGCTTCAGAGAGAGGATACATGTCCTGACAGTATCCAATGCAGTGCTCCTGGCGGAAGACCAAGCCACAAGCAAAGACAGAGGACGCCGCACGGCTCCCTGGCCTGGAATATCTTTATAACCAAGCCTCCTTCATCCCTCTGAAGAGGCAGGGGTGGCAGGGGTGGAAGGAAGGAGAGGAGAGACAGCCCCGAGTGAGCACGCATGCGGGCAGACGCTGTAAAGGACTGCTTTCAGCAAAATAGTTGCTTTCCTAAATACATATTTTGGACACTTAGGGTTAAATAAAATTGGTTGACATTTCTGAGCACTGACCAACATCTGGGAGAAGAGAGATTAGAAAACTGACAGGTCAGTTCAAGATTCAAAACTCATCATTAGATAATTCATCCAGCAGTTCCTAAGCACATTTCATGGGCCAGACACTGTGCTAGACTCAGGAACACAGACATAATAACAAAGACCCTGATCCCCTGAGGTGGTCATTAGGGGAGGGATTTGTGTCCCAGAAAGCTTTCTCCATGGATTCTCTCTCTAGATGACAGATGAAGGAGAAAGGCATCAATTTATATTTGTTCCTAATGTGAAAGACCAACTGATTGCTATTATATGGGTGACTCAATTGGGAAAAGAGATCAAGACTTGCACGCTGATCAAAATTTCATAAATCAAATCACGTGATCACATCACACATTATGCAGGGAAGCCCCACTACTCAACAAGCCCGATGGTATGTCCTCTGCAAGGCACAGCATTCTACTGGTATATCTGGATCTTGGTGTGTCCGATATATTTAACACACAGCAGAACAGGGTAAGAAAACCGGTGCGTTTTATTCCCCCGCTTACCTCCCCCAATTCTCTTATTATCTTCATCTTCATAACATCTGAATGTTCTGTGTTAAACATTCTCTCTGCAGGACTTGGAGCTCATTGAGGGAAACCAACTCAGTGAAAAATGGGAGTTGTAAAGTGCTTGGGGTCCTAGTAAGACAGAGTGTCGAATAAATCCAAGCTCTTGCTGCTCGACCTCGCAGGGAAACCTTAAACAAGAGATTCAACTGGTACAATAACCTGCTGATGTCTGGCGCCACCCACACTGAGCAGAACTCCGTACCACCCTGATAGAGCCTCTCAGATCCCCAGGCCTCAGTTTCCTCATCTGCTGATGGACTTTGTCTGGGCCCTTAGGAAATTATTTGGGAGTTAAAAACAAAAGAAGAGTGAGAGCCTATAAAAGCAATAATGATTCCATCTTTCAATCCCTTTACCAGATAGAACACAATACATTTCATGTGACTGCTGTGATAATGGAATATCCCAAATGTCTCCAGGGCTGTAGAGCTGCAGCAGAGCAAAGCAGGAAGAGAAGCTTTGGAGACAGACAGGTTTGCATTTCAGTCTCTGTGTGACCTGAGACAAGTTATTTAAGCTCCCTGAGCCTCTGTTTCTTCATCTATAACTTCGGATCATTAATTCTGACATGAAGATTGCCTGAAATATGTGAAACACCCAGCACAGTACCTGGAAGAAAGTGAGGTCTTTCCAAATGGGAATTATTATGGGGATTATTATTATTTAGCACCATATCCTCAGTCCTTGGCACACAGCAATCAATAAATACTTGCTGAGTGGACTCATGAATGAATAGGTGAACCCCTGTTTTTACCGTTACAGCTAACACTTGCCTTAGAACTCAATCAGGATCTCCAGTCCATTCCTCTTCTCTCTTTTAAGTAAGACAGATAGATGGACATTTTCTCTTTCTCCTCTTTCTCCTTTTTCTTCTACTTCCTTCAATAAGTCTACCTCTTTAAGCACAGGGAAAAGCTGACTCATTAGAAAAGACCGTGATGCTGGGAAAGATTGAGGGCAAGAGAAGAAGGGGACGACAGAGGATGAGATGGTTGGATGGCATCACTGATTCAATGGACATGAGTTTGAGCAAGCTCAGGGAGATAATGAAAGACAGGGAAGCCTGGCGTGCTGCAGTTCATGGGGTCATGAAGAGCTGGACACGACTTAGTGACTGAACAACAACAACAAAGGCTGGAAGAAATTTTAAAACAATGATGGAGCATGTTTTGAGGAACGTGTTTTGAGGAACGGAGCATGTTATGAGGAACCACATCTTGCAAGGATCACAAACCCATCCGCCCACCCCTTCACTGAGCTTGTGTGACACACTTGCATACATCAAGTGTGAGGGCCTGTGTCATGTGGTCCATCTCCCTTGGAAGCCAAACTCTGGTGGGAAAATGCCATAATAATCAGAGTATAACCCAGTGAATGATGGAACAGGGGAATGGGAGAATGGTTGGGCAAAGATGATCTGACCCTAGGAAGGACAGGAAAATATTGGGAAAGGAGTCTGAGAGGAAGGGCTGTTTGCACCAGTGATATTGGTGGTGCAAAAGGGGGAGAAGGAGGAGGGGACGGGGGAGGAGGAGCTGGAGAAGTCGCTTTTTTTTTCCAGGCAGAGAAAATGGAATGCAAGGAAGAGATCTTCAGGCCCAGAAGAGGAATGAGAAAAGCCCAGAGTAAATCTCCCTAGTATATGGCATATTCACTTAACAGTGAGTAGTCGTGTGGCTAACATAAGTGACCAGGGAAGGAGTAACAGACGGCTAGCGGGAAAGCCTCACATTCATTCAGCTGACAAATACTGAGTTCCTAATGAGTCTGGGGGCAAGATTTGCTAATATCAGAAGTGGGATGGGAAGAAACTAAGAGACAAGGACCTTCACCTGCTGTTGAAGGTGACTCTGCTTCCCCAGTGGCTTAGGGAGCCCACTGATGGGCAATGGAGGGGGCACTGCAAGAGGAGTCAGGAGACCAGGCCCTAGGACTGACTGCCACCAGCCCCGCCCCCACGAGCCCTGTGACCTTGGCCAAACTGCCACCCCTGTGGGTCTCCCTCCCCATCTGCGAAATGAGCAGGTTGGAAAATGGGATCTGCAGAATCCTTTGATGATCCCTTTAAGTAATGGAGGGCTCTAGAGATGGGGAGGGGAGGTCTTCTCAAGGCATTTATTAACTTGTGGCTCCCACAGTCATCACTCAGAGGACCCAGAGGGACAGAAGCAAAATCAAAAGACATTTCCAGAAGATAGATGACTGAAGCGGGCTGACAGATGTGTGAGAGTTTGGGGAATTTATGCGGGCAGCTTCACCATCATAAATAAAATCCCTTTCTCTTACCCAAAACCTCATTGGGTCGGGGCGGGGGGGTAAACACTGGACCCCGTAATAGACAATTTGGCTGTATCTCCCGCCCCGTGCCTCACTTGAATGAAAAATAGCAGTCCCAAGGCAGGGTAATGGGCTTGGCGCCTCTTTACAAGCATCCATACTGTCACCAGCCGTCAAGCAGGGCTGGAGATGGAGCAGGCGGGACCATTTATCTCCGAGATCCCTGGTCTCTTCATTCAGTCTCACTCTCACAGCCATCTACATTGAGGCTGGGGGTTTGGGAGGAACTCCAGAAGAATCAAATGTGGGGAGAGTGACCCCTGGGAAAGGGGAAGGAGCAGCAGCCCCTCCCTTTTCCAAGAGGCTCTGGAGGCCTTGGGGGACCTGGCGCCATCAACGCTGGTCCAGCCCATCGGTGCAGAAGGCTGCCTGCTGCTCAGCTACTTGCGTTTTCCTGACCTACTTCTCTCCTCATCCCTGCCCTACTCCAGATCCCCTCCGGAGTCCGAGTAATTAGCACCTTTTCATCCATAAAGCTCCTGGCTCCCAGGATAACCAAGGAGACAGCAAAACAAGCCCGGGCATTGCTGTTTTGGTTTTTCTTTACTTTTCTCTCTCTTTGTTGACTTTACTCAGCTTCCTGGACTCTGCAGGAGATCAGGCTCGGTCTGACCTTGTCCACCAGCAGGGCCCCTGGATGGAAATCAGCTGGACGTGGCCTGGCATGAACCACAACCAGCACCAGCAGAGCGGACGGAACTGGACAAGCATCGTTCCAAGTGTGGGGATGGGAGCACAAGGGTCCCTTGGAAGCCCTCCCCTGTCGCACAGCAAGCCAGACAGGGATCTGTCAGCTTCACTTTCTGCTTTGCCTCCGAGGGAACAAGTGTCAAGAGAGCCAAGGCCGCAAGGCGCTACTGATTCCGGCTCAGTCTCTTTCCGCTTCCCATTAGCGACAAATGGAAATTGATGGGTTACCGCTTCATCCACTCATTTAGAGGAGAAGGAAACCTCACAGCAAATGCTGAATAACTGGAGGCATCTTATAAATTAAGCATCTTAAGGATATGAACCGTTTTGCATTGCTGCTAAGCAGAATTAAATTAGGTTTTGAAGTTTCAGTAGAAGTGAATGGGGAAGAGGGAGGAAAGGGTTTGTTTTTAATTCCTTTTTTCAAGTGTGCAGGGTGGTGAGCCAAGGGCAGGATGAGGGAAGGACTGAGTCACTGGTCCTCACTTCTGATTCTAATTAGCTGTCTCTGGCATATCCACGGAGAAATATGTCTGTGCGCCCACGACACAGCACGGAGCAACTTGGGGGCCTCCAACTTAGGCTCTGACCTGTGATGCCTGGCCTGGCCAGGGCCTCCTGACCACCCATCACCACCATCATGCCAACCTCTGGGGCCTTAGAACCAGTCCTAACTGCACTAGAGGAGTTCAGGAGCTTTAGGCCAAGTCCCTGGGATTCTATATCATAGTCTCCATTCTAAAACAGCCTCTAACCCTTTCAGGTTCAAGTTTAGGATCTCAGATCCCGCCTTGTGCATAGTATCCACTTTCGCCATCCCCACCCCAGTCTAGACAGAGAGGCCTCAGGTGGGCACCTGCCCAGATAACCTACCTGGTGTTTAGGTGCTTCTAAGGCTGTTGCCTGGCCTTGCCTAGGGGTCCTGCTGTTGGACTGGTCTTCTTGTGACCAACACACCTGCCTGGATTCCTCACTGCTGTGCCCCTGCTACCTGTCCACACCAACTCCCTTCCCCATATACAAGTACACAACCCAGTCCCCAACATCCCACATCTGTCCCAGGCCATCAGCTGACCACACAGTGTCTGCTGGACCGGACTGTCTGTCTCTGCAGCTGGAGCGTGTTCTCAATACCCAGATCACCAGTGCTCCACTGCTTAACAGCAATGCCTGCGGTTGAGCAGCTTTGCTCAGTCTTGGAGGTGTTGAGGGGTAAGGGAGGCAGTTGATTTTTCAGACATTTCTGAACCCTGGAAAGAGCCAAGCCTTCTGCCAGGCACAGGGGTGTTGATGGACCATCAATAGCAGTGCATGCCTATAACTAGAAGGAGCACCCCCATGGCCGCAAGGACGAGGGACAGAGCAGGTGGACATATGTCCCTGAAGTGGCCCATTCTTCCTTCCCACAACCAGGCTAGGGCAAGGAGACACCAAGGCCTTGCCAAGCAGCCAGGTCAGGGGCACCAAGAACACTTCATCTGAACACAGCCTCCAGGAAGACTTCTGGGATTGATCAGAGGAGAGAAGAGATGAGCTGTGCTCTGATCTCTAGCCCTGGATTTGGAAGCCCCCCAGCCATTCCCATCCTGAGTCCATCACAGGCTGCAAGAGACACTTATCAAAATCTTTAGTTTCATTACAAGAGGAGCCAGGCAGCTTGAGCAGATCACAGCTGTGGGCCTGTCGGCTGCCCCACCACTGCCACCCCTGCCCCAGCCAAACTCAGGAGGGCAGTGCAGGGTCAAATGTGCCTGGCAGACACCTGGGTGCAGGAGGGGCATCGCCCAGGGCTGGGCTGCCCCCAGGGTGCCACAGGGGCAGCGCTTACCGATCCTCAGGGAGTGTGGACTGCAGGCGACCATCACGAGCCACGTGGGAAGCAGCACCAAAGGCGCCCAGACGCGGGGCATCTTCTATAAATCCTCATGGAGCCCTCCGCTGGTCTGGGCATGACATAACTCTGTGGGGGAGGGGGAGAAGTGCGTGAGTCCCCGTGCTGGGAGCCACCCCTCCAGCACAGCGGCCTCCCCGAGTGGACAGCCTCAGTGAGGAGGACTGACGCTCCCTCCCCGAACCCCTGTGCCTGTGGGGGAGCGCCAGGCCGGCTCCAGGCCTTTGCCGTCCCCCCTCTGCCCAGGCTCACAGAAGCCTCAGGTTCTAAAGCCATCCTCCACCTTCACCCCCATCAAATCAGGGGCAGGCAGTGTGACTGTGGCCAAATGATTCATAGTGAAAAGTGAGGTCGCTCAGTCATGTCTGACACTGTGTGACCCCATAGACAGCTGCCCACCAAGCTCCTCTGTCCACAGGATTCTCTAGGCAAGAATACTGGAGTAGGTTGCCGTTTCCTTCTCCAATATAGGCAAAAGACTAGAACAAACATTTCACTAACAATATATCCAAAGTTTTGGAGCACACTTGGAAAAGTACTAGGGAAAATGCAATTATAAATCTCAATACGTTATCACTATACACTCACCAGGACTTCCCTGGTGGCTCAGCGGTAAAGAATCTGCCTGCAGTGCAGGAGATGCAGGTTCAATCCCTGAGTTGAGAAGATCCCCTGGAGAAGGAAATGACAACCCACTCCAATATTCTCATTTGGGAAATCCTATGGACAGAGGAGCCTGGCAGGATTAGTCCATGGGGTCACAAAAAAAGCCAGACACTATTTAGTGACTAAACAACAACAACATACACTCACCAGAATGCCTTAGAAAAATGATACTACAAAGTGTTGGCAAAGATGTGGAGCAACTGGAACCTCCTACAGTGTCACTGGGAACGTAACTTGACGTAACTGTTGTGGAAAACTGGTCTACTAGAACTTAACATGTATGCTAATATCCAGCAACTCCATAGGTATTTCTAATAGAAATGTGTGATACACTCACCAGAGACATACTAGAATGTTCACAGCGGCACTCTTTGGATTTCCCTAAACTGGAAACTACCCAGATGTCCAGCAGCAGGATGGAGGAATGTAGTGTCCGATCACACAAGGGAATACAACTTGGAAATGAAGACGAACAGTCAACAACTCCATGCACCTACGTGATGAATCTCATAGACATAAGGTTGAGTAGAAGAAACCAGGTACAAAAGAGCATTTACCACATGATTCTATCTAAAAGCAGACAAAACCACTGTGTGCTATAAGAAGTCCAGTTAGTGATGACCCCTGCAGGAGGGTGGTGACCAAAAGGGGCCATGGGGGTTCTTCTGAGGATGCTGGTGATGTCCTGTGTCTTATTCCAGATGCTAAGCAAAGTGTGCTTAGTTTGTGAAATCAGTCGAGCTGTATATATACTGATGATAATGTTCACTTTTCTGTATGTGTGTATGTGCGTTACACTTGGTAAAGCTTTTGTTTTATGACATCCCCCCTTCCCACGGCAGCTCATGTTGCAGCCTAACCCAGCACCTTGCATCTTCCTGCACACAACTCCACCCCTCTGCCTGGAGTGTGCTCCTCTCCCTGCACCTTGCCAGGTGCCAGAATCGGGTGCCTCTCTACCCCCTCCTAGCAGCCTCTAGTGGCTCTGATGGCAACATGTTTTCCTCTATTGCCCCTGTCTCTCTGGGCTCAGTGTGGGTTTCTCCAGGGCCAGACCACTCCCAGTTTTACTGCTGTATCCCTTGAGGCTACTTATACCAATAGGTACACAAGACATATTTGTTCAATGGATGGAAGGTCTCAAGCCACTGACTGATATAAGGAGACAGAGGGAAATAAAGGATAAAGATTGGAGCAAAGACAACTTTGCTGTTGGCAAATCAGGCTCAGAATCTTTGTCTTTTAGTTCACTGGTGCTGGGACTTCCCTAGTGCTCTATTGGCTAAGGTTCTGCACTCATAATTCAGGCTCCCAAGCTGGATCATAAAGAAGACTGAGTGCTGAAGAACTGTGGTGCTGGAGAAGACTCTTGAGAGTCCCTTGGACTGCATGGAGATCAAACCAGTCCATCCTAAAGGAAATCAATCCTGAATATTCATTGGAAGGACTGATGCTGAAGCTGAAGTTCTAATACTTTGGCCACCTGATGTGAAGAGCTGACTCATTAGAAAAGACCCTGATGCTGGGAAAGATTGAAGACAGGAGGAGAAGGGGATGACAGAAGATGAGATGTTTGGATGGAATCAACGACTAATGGACATGAGTTTGAGCAAGCTCCGGGAGATGTGAAGGACAAGGAAGTGCTGCAGTCCATGGGGTCACAAAGAGTTGGACACAACTGAGCGACTGAACAACAAAGGCAGGGGGCTCGGGTTCAATTCCTGGTCGGGGAACTAGATTCCACATGACACAGCTAAGACCAAATAATGATGCAGCCAAATAAATCAATTTAACTAAATATTAACTCATGGGTGTTAGTGCAGGAAGAGATGAAAGCACCCATGATCTCAAGGGAAGCTTGGCATTCTTACTCATTGTGGGTAAGGCTGACTATGGAGTGCCTGTCTCCCCACTAGAATTCAAGCTCAGTGGAGGTGGGGCTGGAACAGAAATCCTGTTTCTCTGTCATCTCAGGGCCCAGAACTGTGCCTGGCATATATAACAGCCTCAATAAATTCGCATCGAGTGGAAAATGAATAGGCTGTCAAAGATGGAAGAACCGTAAAAATCTTGCTAGGCTATATAAAAGTAATACTAAATATAATCGTTTCTGTCAAATGCCTTCCATTTATGCCTGGTCAGCCCACTGCACAATAATTATTATGCAGACCGCTAAATAGGTGTCAGATTAGCCTGTGTAAATTTTATTTGATGACAGAACTACACTCAATCCATGAAGGCCTGACGGCCATTATTCATGACCCCAAAGGCTGGCTGATCCTGGAGACCACATGTAAGGACAATGGCTCAGGTCCTCAGCTGCTCTTGGGCAAAGTGATGAGAAATAATTTCCCCAAAACCTTACAGGAATAAAAAGCACCAACATGACACAAGTTGGTAAAGCACAAGGGTTTGCAAAATTTTTTCCATAATCTTTATCTTATTTAATCACAAAACAAGCTCTGTTACTGACAAGGAAGCTGAGCTCAAGAAAGGTGCCTAGTTCAAGGTAACACAGCTGTTACTAGGGAAAGCCAGGGCTAAGCCAGGATTCAGACTCCGCTGGGTAGTCGTCTATCACATACCTGTCTGCATATGAGAGCAGATCGTGAAGATTCTGGATTCTTTATCCAAAAACACAAGGAAAGTTGAGGTCTTATTTTCAATTTATATGAATCTGGTCTTAGAACTTAATGGCATAGCCTTTATCAACTGAAAATATTTTCATAATTTAAGGATAAATTTTTTTTCTAGCAATAGAGCATCCAGCCCCTCTTCCCACTAACATCATCCCTAGGGAGTTCCACCTCCACCCATGAGTTATTACCACTGGCATGGTGTGGCTTCTAAATATAGAATCTCAAGCCCAGAACACCTATACTGAGATGGCCGCCTCCTGAAATCTCCACCTGGACGTCCCACAGCCCTCCAGACACACCTCGTCCTAAAAAGGAAGACTCCTCTCCACCGACCCCACCATCTGTTTCTCCTCCTACATTCTCCTTCCCAGTGGATGGCACCACGATCCATTAGTCACCCAAGTTAGAAAGCAGAGAGTCACTGTAGAGTTCTACTTCCCCACACTCCACATGGACTCAGTCACCAAGTCCCAATAGCTCCATCACTCTCTCTCCATTGCCATCAACCTGCTCCAGTCCAGACATCCACCAGCAACAACCAGGACTCTGTGATAGCAGCCATCTCGGTCTCTCTCCCTCTGGTCTTTCCCTCTCCATTGGATCTCCAGTGAGTGGCCAGAAAAGTGAAATAAAAGTGTTATTCACTCAGTCGTGTCCAACTCTTTGTGACCCCATAAACTACAGCCCGCCAAGCTCCTCAGTCCATGGAATTTTCCAGGCAAGAATACTGGAGTGGGTTGCCATTCCCTTCTCCAGGGGATCTTCCTGACCCAGGGATCAAACTCGGGTCTCCTGCATTGCAAATAGATTCTTTACCATCTAAGCCACCTGATCTTTACCATCTGAGCCACCTGAATGAGCAGCCGGGAGTTCTTACCAAACTGCGAACTTGATAATGACACACCCCAGCCCCAAAGTCTACCACAGCTCTCCACTGCATCCAGAATCAAAGGCAAACTTAACTCCAACAGATAAACCCTTCAAGATCTGGTTCCTCTTTCTTTCTTGTTTTTTTTTTTGTTTGTTTGTTTTATATTTTTGACTGTGCTGGGTCTTCATTGCTTTGCTGGCTTTCTCTAGCTGTGGTGAGCGGACCCTACTCTCTAGTTGCGGTATGAGAGTTTCTCATTGCAGTGGCTTCTCTTGTTGCGGAGCTACAGATTCTAGGGCATGTGGGCTTCAGTAGCTGGGGCTCCCAGGCTCTAGAGCACAAGCTCAATAGTTGTGGCACTTGGGCTTAGTTGCTCCGTGGAATGTGGGATCTTCCCAGACCAGAGATCAAACCAGAGTCTCCTGATTGGCTGAAGGATTCTTTACCACTGATCCACCAGGGGAACCCTGGTTCCTGTCTTCTTGTCTCTACCCCCAACTCCACTGCAGCCGATCCTCAGCAGAGCTCAATCTCCAACTTGCCTCCGCACCCCCCCTCTGCCTGTACACAGGCTCCAGTCTCACCCCGTGATGGCCTGCAAACTGTGTCTTCCAGGCTCACTGCATTACTTCCCCTCTGAGGCTTTCTGTGATCCCTTTCCCATCTGCGGCTACCACATCTGGAACATTCCTCGTTAGGACACGTACTCTGCTCATGATGATGCCTCCTGTCTCCCACAGAACTGTCAGCTGTGACGCCGGGACCGTGGCCAGCACCAGCACACTATCTGGCACACAGTAGGTGCTCTATTAGTACTGGCTGAATGAAATCAATGAACAGATGGCGTCAAAAGACATTTTCTGAGTTTATACCAAGATGAAATAAATTCTCAGTCTGACTTGTACATTTTATGTTTTGTACATTCACTGTAGTTAATACAAACAATCTAAGCAGACAGAATGCTCTAGATCTAGGCATAGGATCATCATGTCAATATATGTTGAAAGGAGGAAAGTGAAAGTGAAAAGTTAGCCTCTCAGTGTCTGACTCTTTGTGACCCCATGGACTGTAGCCTGCAGGCTCCTCTTTCCATGGAATTTCCCAGGCAAGAAGACTGGAAAGGGGAGGGAAATGTTTATTGTCCTTTACTTCTGTGGTTGGGGCTTGGACTGACAGTCACAGTTCTTACACAAGTTGAGTCCTGCTCTGCCATGCAGCGGCTATACACCATGAGCAAGAGAGTTAACTTCTCCAAACCTCAACCTGTTCATTCATAACATGGGGATAATAGAAATGTGTCCATGTTCAGTCACTAAGTCGTGTTCGACTCTTTACAACCCCATGGACTGTAGCCTGCCAGGCTCCCCTGTTCATAGGATTTCCCAGGTGAGAATACTGGAGTGGGTTGTCATTTCCTTCTCCAGGGGATCTTCCCAACCCAGGGATGGAACCTGAGTCGCCTGCATTGGCAGGCGGATTATTTACCACTGAGCCACTAGGGAAGCCCAATGATAAAAGTACCCTCAAAGAATCATTAGGAGGAGTGATGCTAAGATGCTTATCCTGTACTTCTCAGAGTAATTAACTGTTCATGGCTATTATACTACCTCTATAAGATGATATTGCATACCACTTCACAGATGTGGAAACTGAGGCTCAAGGAGGATCAACCACTAACCCAAGGTCATGCAACTAAAGCAGTTGTACTGAAGTTCAAATTCAAGACCATCTAACCCCATGTGATCACAGATCCCAGGCTCCTCGTTCAACTAGAGTTGAATACAAAGGCACTGGCAGAATTTAAGTCCAAAGCGGGCTGATACAAATATGGCTTCTAATTTCCGAAGGCCCCTGATAGGTCTTTCCCAGGCAATTTGAGAACGCTGTTCTTGACACCCTAGAGCACTCATGCCAACCCTAACAAGTGCACAGTTAGGGCCCAGCATGGAAGGAGGCCAGGTCGGATCTGCTGTGGTCCTTAAGGAGGGAACCTCCTGAGCAGCTCCACCCCTTGGAGTCTGTTTCCTCATTGGTAACATGGGGATATGAATGCCTACCTCATGGGGTGACTGGCACCAGGAGAGCAGGGAACATGTAAGAATTTTCCACCTGCATCCCCAGTGTCTAGCACAGGCTGCTCCACAGTGTGAAAGTGTTAGACGCTCACTGGTTTCCAACTCTTTATGACTCCATGGACTGTCTCCAACTCTTTATGACCCCATGGACTGTCCCGCCAGGCTCCTCTGTCCATGGGATTCTCCAGGCAAGAATATTGGAGTGAGTTGCCATTTCCTCCTCCAGGGGATCTTCCCAGCCCAAGGATTGAACCTAGGTCTCCTGCATTACAGGCTGATTTCTTACCATCTGAGCCACCAGGGAAGCCTCAAAAATATCCGTTGAAATTATGAAATAATTCAGCCAGGTTATAGACATGGAAAAGGCTCTGTGGGCGTGAATTATTTCCTAGTGAGTTATTTTCAGAGTCCTTGCCCAGAAAGAAAACGTAGTGTTCGGGTGCAGCTCCTCCACGAGCACGCTCAGCTCTCCTGCTCCAGCCCTTCAGCCCCCACCTGCACAACACAGGAAGTATCACCCCACACACTGATTGCATCCTGCCCCGTGAGCACTTGAGAGACGTGCTGTGGAATCAGACTGGCAGTTGAGGCTTCTGCAGTCTCATCTCTGCTTCAGCATTTACCTGCCCAGGATGTTTCCTGACCCAAACACCAGAAATCAGTTGCTGTTCAGTCACTCAATCGTGTCCAACTCTTTGTGACCCCCTGGACTGCAGCACACCAGGCTTCCCTGTCCTTCACCATCTCCCAGAGTTTGCTCAAACTCATGTCCATTGAGTCGATGATGCCATTCAACCATCTCATTTTATGCTCCCCCTTTTCTCCTCTTGCCCTCAGTCCTTCCCAGCATCAGAGTCTTTTCCAGTGAGTCGGCTCTTTGAATCAGGTGGCCAAGCTACAGAGTTTCAGCTTCAGCACCAGCCCTTCCAATGAATATTCAGGACTGATTTCCTTTAGGATGGACTGGTTGGATCTCCTTGCTGTCCAAGGGACTCTCAAGAGTCTTCTCCAGCACCACAACTCAAAAGCATCAATTCTTCAGCACTCAGAATTCTTTATGGTCCAACTCTCACATCCATAAATGACTACTGAAACAACCATAGCTTTGACTCTACAGAGCTTTGTCAGCAAAGTGATGTCTCTGCTTTTTAATACAATGATCAGAGGTCCCCACTTTTTTTCAAAGGGGGCACCTAATTTCCATTGTTTCAGCATCTCAAGACTGCTCTGCTTCCTCAAGGTAGAAAATCCTCTTCTGTCTCTTTCAGACCTCAATGTCTCTAATCCTCTCTCTGGTGCTTGTATTTTATTTTTTAAAGATTTTTAATATTTATTTTTACTTATTTATTTTGGCTGTGCTGGGTCTTAGTTGTGGCATGTGGGATCTAGTTCTCTGACCAGGGATGGAACCCAGGCCCCCTGCACTGGTAGCCAGAGTCTTAGCCACTAGGCCACTGGGAAGCCCTGGTGCTTGTATTTTTGAATGAAGCTCCGTGAGAGCAGAGCCTTCTTCTTCACTGTTATACCTTCAGCACCTAGAACAGCACCCAGTGCAATGCCGTTATAAATAAACATTAAGAAATGAGTGAATAAATGAATGGTTATTTAACTTGCATGTATTGATTCTCTCTCTCTGTTCCAGACTGTGCGTTCCTGGAAGGCAGGGGAGCATCATCTCTCTGGCATGTATCTTCCTGACACGCTTGTTATGATGCTCATCCTGAATAGAAGCTCCATGAATGTGTGCTGACTCTCAACCCACACTGGTTAACAGGCACAGACAGACACTGCCCAACCACAGCTCCTCATGTTCCACGGTAAACGGTGTCTAGACTCCCTGACCCAGTTGTGCTAAATGACCTCTCCTCTCCTGACTTGTCAGAGGTCCCTTTGCTGGTCTCTCTCATCCCCATAAGGCTATTACACCATCAATTCTGATTTTCTGGGGTGGGTCCAAGAGGAGGCTGACAGCCACTAGAGAATGTTTGGTGGTGGGAGGACAAAGGAAATCAGAGGGGCAGCCAGATTAATTACAGGTTTGCTCTAGACTCTGGGCAACAAGATCTTGATTACTCCTCACGATGCTCCAGCCTCCTCAAGACAAATGGATGTGTGATTCTCTGCTCTTCTGACTCCTCCAACAGAGAGAAACTCCCAACAGCAGCTAGCAGCTTGGATGGGATGTGCAGGTAGTGGGGTGGCACCCCAGGCCATGTGGCCTCCTTGGGGAGTCATCCTCTGTGACCTGATACCATGGGCAGCATGTGCTAAGCATCCCGTCTCCCTGGCAACAAGTATGTGATGCTTGGATGCAGATCCTGTCCTGGGAGTCAGGGGCCTGGGTGTTCACTAGCTCTGAGCCTGTCTGAGCCTCAGTTTTCCATTTTATAAAATAAGAGAGTCAGACCAATGATCTCTAAGGTTCTTTTAAACTCTGAGATTCTTCAGTTCTAGGAACTGTACTTTACGAGAACAGGTAACATTTACTAAATATTTGCTTTCTGGACTTCCCTGGTGGTCCAGTGGTTAAGAATCCACCTGCCAATGCACGAGACACAGGTTTGAGCCTTAGTCCAGGAAGATCCCACAAGCTGTGGGGCAACTAAACTTGTGCGCCTAGAACCCATGTTCCACAACAAGAGAAGCCACCACAATGAGAAGCCCACGCACAACATCGAAGACCCAGGGTAGCCAAAAATAAATAAATATGTATATGTAAGTACATTTGCTTTCTATGTGCAAAGTACTATTTAAGATTTAATGCTCCTCAGAGTTCTGTGAGGCAGACACTCACCCCCCTTCCAATCCCCAGCAGACAAGGAACCCAAAGGTGGAGGGGTCAAATGGGACTTGCCAAGGTCACTCAGCTCATCGGTGGAAGAACTAGGCCATGGCTCCAGCACCCCATTCTCATCCACTGCTCTCTACACCTGCCTCCTCTAGACACCCCAGAATTTGGCACACAGTGGTACCTGAGGAAGTGTTAAAATGTGATGATAGTGATTATCACGATGTTGAAGAAGATGAGAAATGCAAATAGACCTGGGCCCAGTTGCACACTTTGCCAAATCAGGGGCAGGGGGAGCCAGCAACACAGGAATGAGTCTAGAAGTGTCCTTTGGCAAAAGGATCAGCCCCAAGGTCCTCAGCCTTTAGGATTTACTATCAGGAGATGCTCTCAGGAGTTTGTGATGAGTTACAATATGGCACACCAGCCAGGGAGGCTTGGCATCGGCTGGACCAGGTCTGACGCATCAGGATAAACTAAAGTGGAAGGACTGTCCTGCCTGAGCCTGACTTTAGGGGAGGCATCCAGGGAGCAGGGCCCCTGGAGGTGTCTGCCAGCACTCAGGACACACAACTGCAGAAGCGGTTCCCAATTCCTGGGCACTAATGAGTGAGCCGGGGGGACCCCAGTTTGCCTTCCCCTCCAAACCACTTCCCATGTCTATTTCAGACCAAAGCACTCAATCCACCTCTAAACAAAGAGATGACAACCCTGGTTTCCAGTCTCAGCTGTCACTTTGCTTCCTTAAGCTGGTTACTTAACCTCTAAGAGCTTCATTTCCACAATTATAAACCATGGGTGACGCAAGGCCTCCCTTTAAAAGCTGTTGGGAGAGATCTTAGGAGTAATGCGATCGGTGAATGTGAATTTCCGGTCCCTCCCTCATCCCATCCAAGGCACCCTGGACCACAGCCACATCTTCTCCCAGTGAGACGACCTCCCACGCCTCGTGCTAAGATTAATCCACAGCCCTCTCACCTCCAAAATGCTGCTCCAAGTCAGCCCCGCCTAGAACCTTTCCCTGAAGAGTCAGCCCCCCTTCCTCACTCAGACTCAGCCTGGCACAGGAGAAAAAGCAGACGCTGGAGGTGGAGAGTTGTGTGACCTCAGGCCCATCTCTTAACCTCTCAGAGCTCCATTTCTTCTTCGGTGAAATGGGGAAACTACACTCCCACCATCTGCCCTTTGGGGTTGCTAAGAGACTCAAAGGAGATAATAGCTGGAGAATTACGTTGTAGGTGAGTGAAGTGCTTTCTAAAAAGACTTGGTGTTTGTTTTTCCTTTACACTAGACTGGCCAAAGCATGCGTGCTGAGTCATTTCAGTTGTGTCTGACTCTTTGCAACCCTGTGGACTGTATCTGGCTCCTCTGACCATGGGATTTCTCAGGCAAAAATACTGGAGTGGGTTACTGTGCCCTCCTCCAGGGGATCTTCCTGATCCAGGGATTGAACCAAGGTCTCCTGCGTCTCCTGCATTGGCAGGCAGGTTCTTTACCACTAGCGCCACCTAGGAAGCCCAAGCATGCTGCTGCTGCTAAGTCTAGACTTAATACCACTACATGATTTATACTTCATTCATTCAGCAAATATTTCTATTGAGTGCCTACTGGGTGGCAGGCAGTGTCCAATCCCTGCCCTGATGGAGCTTACAGTCTAGGGAGGAGATATTAATCCATATCTAGGTAACTAGATGCCATAATGACAGATGGTGGGGGGAAAGTAGAGGCTACTACAGAGTGCTTGGTGGGGTCCTCACGTAGCCAGAGGGGAAGGCCTTGCTAAGGATAAAATATTTGACGAGTTGGCCAGGTTCTTTGAAGGGGACAGAGGTGAGTAGGGAGGAAAGGAGCCAGACAGAGGGAACAACACAGCAAAGGAGACCCAGAGGCGCTGGTGGAGCGCTCGCCATGAGTGCCGGAGACGGCAGGGAGCCCACGAGGCTAGAAAGCCCGGAGCACCTTCTTTTTGAATCTGCTGTGTTTCTGTGAGTCCCTCTCATTAGGCATCCCCAGTCTCTCTTTGCTCCAAAGTCCAGGATAAGGCTCTACATCCACAGCCAACTGCCCTCCTGAAACTCATACTGGACCGAGCATCCTTCACAGAAAAGGGAGGAGGCCACAGCATCCGAATCTCCTCTCTATGGCAAAGGAGGTGGTTAGAGGTGAGAAGATGGACCCACCAGTCGAGGTGAGCCATAAGAGATGGGAAGAGGATCGATCCCTGGGTCGGATGTGGAGGTCAAGACTGGCTCTGGATGGTGAAAAATGTCCCTGGCATTTATCTGAAGCCACCAGGATGGGCCCTGGGGGGCCAAGCTCCTAGCAGAGACCATGTGAGTTGAGGCTTTGAAAGAAAATAGCCCAGTGGTGGAGCCATCTGGAACACATTTAAAGCAGAGACCTTGCAGGAGCCTCCACAGAGGAACAGAGTAAGCGGGGAGAAAAATGGGGAGAGAAACTGCTGTAAAGGACAATATCCTAATTACCTCCACATAAACACAGCCCTCCCTCCCTTGCTCAGGTTCTGTCTGGGTGTTTGGGAGGAGGGGGCTGCCCTGTAGAAGCCTAGGAGCAAGGCTGTGTGCACTGCAAACTTCCATAAAGAGATGTGGGAAGAGTTGGGCTCTGTAGCCTGGAGAAGACAAGGATGGGGGTGGGAGATGCATCTGAGTTTAACCATCTGCAGCCAGAGATGGGTTATTATAGACTCACATATGATGGAAGACAATCTCCAGCTCCGCTGAGGTCAAAGCCAGAGGACAGCACTCTAACTGTTATGGATAAGGAAGCATGTCCTGACCTGAGAGTGGCTGGGCCACAGACGCAAGCTCCCTTCCCTTGGCCAGGTTCCATCTCACCCACGAGGTCAGCTCATGTACACATCAGCCTTTTCAGCATCTCAGACACTGTTGGCAGGAAGTAAGGCCCTGTCTTCTTAAAGTCCCCGCCAGAGCAGGAGAGAAGGCAGCCATTCCAAGGTGCATGCATTCCTCCAGGAGGCCCAGGACTGGCCCCTCGCTCCCAGCACCCCTAAGGCTGGCAGGTGGGGGGGTGCAGTAGGCAGAAGTAAAGAAGATAGGAAAGCTAGATATTGCACACTAAAGGTCCACAGCAAGATAAGTGCCATGCCTGTGTGTTCAGTTCTGACAGTTCAGTGCAGCCCATGGGCTGCAGCCCACCCAGCTCCCCTGTCCATGGAATTTTCCAGGCAAGAATACTGGAGTGGGTTGCCATTTCCTACTCCAGAAGATCTTCCTGCCCCCAGGAATCAAACACACATCTCTTGTGCCTCCTGCATTGGCAGGCAGATTCTTTACCACTGCACCACCTGGGTGTCCCCTTCATATTTTTTTTTTAATAGGAAGATTGATTGATTTATTTTTTTAGTATAAATTTATTTATTTTAATTGGAGGCTAATTACTTTACAATATTGTATTGGTTTTGCCATGCATCAACATGAATCCGCCATGGGTGTACACACGCTCCCCATCCTGTACCCCCCTCCCACCTCCCTCCCCGTACCATCCCTCTGGGTCATTCCAGTGCACCAGCCCCAAGCATCCTGTATCCTGCATCAAATCTGGACTGGTGATTCGTTTCTTAAATGATATTTTACATGTTTCAACACCATTCTCCCAAATCATCCCACCCTCTCCCTCTCCCACAGAGTCCAAAAGACTGTTCTATACATCTGTGTCTCTTTTGCTGTCTCGCATACAGGGTTATCGTTACCATCTTTCTAAATTCCATATATATGCGTTAGTATACTGTATTGGTGTTTTTCTTTCTGGCTTACTTCACTCTGTATAATAGGCTCCAGTTTCATCCACCTCATTAGAACTGATTCAAATGTATTCTTTTCAATGGCTGAGTAATACTCCATTGTGTATATGTACCACAGTTTTCTTATGCATTCATCTGCTGATGGACATTTAGGTTGCTTCCATGTCCTGGCTATTATAAACAGTGCTGCGATGAACTTTGGGGTACATGTGACTCTTTCCATTCTGGTTTCCTCAGTGTGTATGCCCAGCAGTGGGATTGCTGGGTCATAAGGCAGTTCTATTTCCAGTTTTTTAAAGAATCTCCACACTGTTCTCCATAGTGGCTGTACTAGTTTGCATTCCCACCAACAGTGTAAGAGGGTTCCCTTTTCTCCACACCCTCTCCAGCATTTATTGCTTGTAGACTTTTGGATCACAGCCATTCTGACTGGCGTGAAATGGTACCTCATGGTGGTTTTGATTTGCATTTCTCTGATAATGAGTGATGTTGAGCATCTTTTCATGTGTTTGTTAGCCATCTGTATGTCTTCTTTGGAAAATTGTCTGTTTAGTTCTTTGGCCCATTTTTTGATTGGGTCTTTTATTTTTCTGGAATTGAGCTGCAGGAGTTGCTTGTATATTTTTGAGATTAGTTATTTGTCAGTTGCTTCATTTGCTATTATTTTCTCACATTCTGAAGGCTGTCTTTTCACCTTGCTTATAGTTTTCTTTGTTGTGCAGAAGCTTTTAATTTTAATTAGGTCCCATTTGTTTATTTTTGCTTTTATTTCCAATATTCTGGGAGGTAGGTCATAGAAGATCCTGCTGTGATTTATGTCGGAGAGTGTTTTGCCTATGTTCTCCTCTAGGAGTTTTATAGTTTCTGGTCTTACGTTTAGATCTTTAATCCATTTTGAGTTTATTTTTGTGTATGGTGTTAGAAAGGGGTCTAGTTTCATTCTTTTACAAGTGATTGACCAGTTTTCCCAGCACCACTTGTTAAAAAGATGGTCTTTTCTCCATTGTATATTCTTGCCTCCTTTGTCAAAGATAAGGTGTCCATAGGTGTGTGGATTTATCTCTGGACTTTCTATTTTGTTCCATTGATCTATATTTCTGTCTTTGTGCCAGTAACATACTGTCTTGATGACTGTGGCTTTGTAGTAGAGCCTGAAGTCAGGCAGGTTGATTCTTCTAGTTCCATTCTTCTTTATCAAGATTGCTTTGGCTATTCGAGTTTTTTTGTATTTCCATAAAAATTGTGAAATTATTTGTTCTAGCTCTGTGAAAAATACCATTGGTAGCTTGATAGGGATTGCATTGAATCTATAGATTGCTTTGGGTAGTATACTCATTTTCACTATATCGATTCTTCCGATCCATGAACATGGTATATTTCTCCATCTATTAGTGTCCTCTTTGATTTCTTTCACCAGTGTTTTATAGTTTTCTATATATAGGTCTTTAGTTTCTTTAGGTAGATATATTCCTAAGTATTTTATTCTTTTTGTTGCAATGGTGAATGGAATTGTTTCCTTAATTTCTTTATTTTCTCATTATTAGTGTATAGGAATGCAAGGGATTTCTGTGTGTTGATTTTATATCCTGCAACTTTACTATATTCATTGATTAGCTCTAGTAATTTTCTGGTGGAGTCTTTAGGGTTTTAGGGTAGAGGATCATGTCATCTGCAAACAGGGAGAGTTTTACTTCTTCTTTTCCAATTTGGATTCCTTTTATTTCTTTTTCTGCTCTGATTGCTGTGGCCAAAACTTCCAAAACCATGTTGAATAGTAGTGGTGAAAATGGGCACCCTTGTCTTGTTCCTGACTTTACGGGAAATCCTTTCAAGTTTTCACCATTGAGGATAACGTTTGCTGTGGGTTTGTCATATATAGCTTTTATTATGTTGAGGTATGTTCCTTCTATTCCTGCTTTCTGGAGAGTTTTTATCATAAATGGATGTTGAATTTTGTCAAAGGCTTTCTCTGCATCTATTGAGATAATCATATGACTTGTATTTTTCAATTTGTTAATGTGGTGTATTACATTGATTGATTTGCAGATATTGAAGAATCCTTGCATCCCTGGGATAAAGCCCACTTGGTCATGGTGTATGATCTTTTTAATATGTTGTTGGATTCTGATGGCTAGAATTGGTTAAGGATTTTTGCATCTATGTTCATCAGTGATATTGGCCTGTAGTTTTCTTTTTTTGTGGCATCTCTGTCAGGTTTTGGTATTAGGGTGATGGTGGCCTCATAGAATGAGTTTGGAAGTTTACCTTCCTCTGCACTTTTCTGGAAGAGTTTGAGTAGGATAGGTGTTAGCTCTTCTCTAAATTTTTGGTAGAATTCAGCTGTGAAGCCGTCTGGACCTGGGCTTTTGTTTGCTGAAAGATTTCTGATTACAGTTTCAATTTCTGTGCTTATGATGGGTCTGTTAAGATTTTCTATTTCTTTCTGGTTCAGTTTTGGAAAGTTGTGCTTTTCTAACAATTTGTCCATTTATTCCACATTGTCCATTTTATTGGCATATAATTGCTGATAGTAGTCTCTTATGATCCTTTGTATTTCTGTGTTGTCTGTTGTGATCTCTCCATTTTCATTTCTAATTTTATTGATTTGATTTTTCTCCCTTTGTTTCTTGATGAGTCTGGCTAATGGTTTGTCAATTTTATTTATCCTTTCAAAGAACCAGCTTTTGGCTTTGTTGATTTTTGCTATGGTCTCTTTTGTTTGTTTTGCATTTATTTCTGCCCTAATTTTTAAGATTTCTTTCCTTCTACTAACCCTGGGGTTCTTCATTTCTTCCTTTTCTAGTTGCTTTAGGTGTAGAGTTAGGTTATTTATTTGACTTTTTTCTTGTTTCTTGAGGTATGCCTGTATTGCTATGAACCTTCCCCTTAGCACTGCTTTTACAATGTCCCACAGGTTTTGGGTTGTTGTGTTTTTATTTTCATTCGTTTCTATGCATATTTTGATTTCTTTTTTGATTTCTTCTCTGATTTGTTGGTTATTTAGCAGGGTGTTGTTCAGCCTCCATATGTTGGAATTTTTAATAGTTTTTCTCCTGTAATTGAGATCTAATCTTACTGCTTTGTGGTCAGAAAAGATGCTTGGAATGATTTCAATTTTTTTGAGTTTACCAAAGCTAGATTTATGGCCCAGGATGTGATCTATCCTGGAGAAGGTTCTGTGTGTGCTTGAGAAAAAGGTGAAATTCATTGTTTTGGGGTGAAATGTCCTATAGATATCAATTAGGTCTAATTGGTATATTGTATCATTTAAAGTTTGTGTTTCCTTGTAAATTTTCTGTTTAGTTGATCTATCCATAGGTGTGAGTGGGGTATTAAAGTCTCCCACTATTATTGTGTTATTGTTAATTTCCCCTTTCATACTTGTTAGCATTTGTCTTACATATTGTGGTGCTCCTTTGTTGAGTGCATATATATTTATAATTGTTATATCTTCTTCTTGGATTGATCCTTTGATCATTATGTAGTGTCCTTCTTTGTCTCTTTTCACAGCCTTTGTTTTAAAGTCTATTTTATCTGATATGAGTATTGCTACTCCTGCTTTCTTTTGGTCTCTATTTGCATGGAATATCTTTTTCCAGCCCTGCACTTTCAGTCTGTATGTGTCCCCTGTTTTGAGGTGGGACTCTTGTAGACAACATATATAGGGGTCTTGTTTTTGTATCCATTCAGCCAGTCTTTGTCTTTTGGTTGGGGCATTCAACCCATTTACGTTTAAGGTAATTATTGATAAGTATGATCCCGTTGCCATTTACTTTATTGTTTGGGGTTTGAGTTTATATACCCTTTCTGTGTTTCCTGTCTAGAGAAGCTCCTTTAGCATTTGTTGGACAGCTGGTTTGGTGGTGCTGAGTTCTCTCAGCTTTTGCTTGTCTGTAAAGCTTTTGATTTCTCCTTCATAATATTTGAATGAGATCCTTGCTGGGTACAATAATCTGGGCTGTAGGTTATTTTCTTTCATCACTTTGAGTATGTCCCGCCATTCCCTCCTGGCCTGAAGAGTTTCTATTGAAAGATCAGCTGTTACCCTTATGGGAATCCCCTTGTGTGTTATTTGTTGTTTTTCCCTTGCTGCCTTTAATATTTGTTCTTTGTATTTGATCTTTGTTAATTTGATTAATATGTGTCTTGGGGTATTTCGCTTTGGGTTTATCCTGTTTTGGACTCTCTGGGTTTCTTGGACTTGGGTGATAATTTTCTTCCCCATCTTAGGGAAGTTTTCAACTATTATCTCAAGTATTTTCCCATGGTCTTTCTTTTTGTCTTCTTCTTCTGGGACTCCTATGATTCGAATGTTGGGACGTTTAACATTATCCTGGAGGTCTCTGAGATTGTCCTCATTTCTTTTAATTCGTTTTTCTTTTTTCCTCCCTGATTCATTTATTTCTACCATTCTATCTTCTACTTCACTAATCCTATCTTCTGCCTCTACTATTCTACTTATTTATATTATTATTATTATTCTGCCTCTACTACTCTTCTTATTCTACTATTTGTTCCCTCCAGAGTGTTTTTTATCTCATTTATTGCATTATTCATTATATACTGACTCTTTTTTATTTCTTCTAGGTCCTTGTTAAACCTTTCTTGCATGTTCTCAATCCTTGTCTCCAGGCTATTTATCTGTGATTCCATTTTGATTTCAAGATTTTAGATCGTTTTCACTATCATTATTCAGAATTCTTTACCAGGTAGATTCCCTCTTTTGTTTGGTTTAGTGGGCATTTATCCTGTTCCTTTACCTGCTGGGTATTCCTCTGTCTCTTCATCCTGTTTATATTGCTGTGTTTGGGGTGGCCTTTCTGTATTCTGGCAGTTTGTGGAGTTCTTTTTATTGCGGAGTTTCATCACTGTGGGTGGGGTTGTACAGGTGGCTTGTCAAGGTTTCCTGGTTAGGGAAGCTTGTGTCGGTGTTCTGGTGGATGGAGCTGGATTTCTTCTCTCTGGTGTGCAATGAAATGTCCAGTAATGAGTTACGAGATGTCAGTGGGTTTGGAGTGACTTTGGGCAGCCTGTATATTGAAGCTCAGGGCTGTGCTCCTGTGTTGCTGGAGAATTTGCATGGTATGTCTTGCTCTGGAACTTGTTGGCCTTTGGGTGGTGCTTGGTCTCAGTGTAGGTATGGAGGCGTTTGATAAGCTGCTGTCGATTAATGTTCCCTGGAGTCAGGAGTTCTCTGGTGTTCTCAGGATTTGGACTTAAGCCTCCTGCTTCTGGTTTTTAGTCTTATTTTTACAGTAGCCTTAAGAATTCTCCATCTATACAGCATGGTTGATAAAACATCTAGGTTAAAGATGAAAAGTTTCTCCACAGTGAGGGTGGGTGTCCCCTTCAAATTGCAAAGTGATTGACTTATTCTGCTGGCATCACCCAAGTTCACTGCAAGCTCTGGAAACGGCCTGGAAGTCCCCTCCAGCTCCTTCCCCCACCCAGTGCCACCAGCACTGATGGCCATCCACCTGGGGAAGGCCTGGCACCAGGCTCTGTGTGGGGCAGAGGACAGAAACTGCCGCTGGACAACTGCCCCCTGCAAAGAAGGTCCTAGAACTGCAGGCAGGGCAGGTGGCAGACTCGCTTGTCATTCTGAAGTGTTCTCTACTGTTTGCATTTTAAGCTAAAGATTGGATGACTTTTTCAATTAAGAAATCTAGTTAATAATTTAAAAAACAATAAAGAATTCCAGCTTTCTCAATGACTGGCTCTAAGACCTAGGCTTACTTCACCCCTGAGCCTGCGCCCCCTCCTCTGTAGAGTAAGGCTAACAACTTGGGTCAGGAAGATCCCCTGAAGGAGGGCATGGCAACCCACTCCAGTATTCCTGCCTGGAGAATCCCAAGGACAGAGGAGCCTGGCAGGCTATGGTCCATGGGATCGCAAAGAGTCGGACATGACTGAGCAACTGAGAATGCTCGCATGCAACACCTCAAGGTCAAGCGCTCAGTGACTGCCGGGCCCGTTCAGTGCTCTCACAGTCTCGCTGCACCAACTGCCACCAGCCCAGGTGCTCTGGCTACCAGGAGAGCAGGAGTAGAGCCGCTGTTCAGAGGTGACCCCAGAGTGTGTTCTCAGACACACAGGCTAACCCCAGCACCTCCTCTCCTGCTGCTTCCACAGCTCCCAAGCCTACCTGCAGTTTCCATGCTTACCCAGCCCACATCCAGCACCTCCAAGACACACCAATGCATTCACAGCTCTGGTTCTTAGTAGGATCCCAGGCCCTAGGTGAGAGGAGGGTCCTCCCTTGGAAGGAGAGATGGGGAGGGGAATGGGGGCCCCACTACCTTGACCTGATCTCTGAAGGGGTCAGGGATGCAGAGAACACTCTCTCCAGGAGCTGCCCCGAGATTCCGCATTAGTCACAGGCAACAGTAGCTCTTGGGCTTCCCAGGTAGTGCTAATGGTAAATAATTCACCTGCCACTGCAGGAGACATAAGAGACACGTGTTCTATCCCTGGATTGGGAAGATCCCCTGGAGAAAGAAAGGGCAACCCGCTGCATTATTCTTGCCTGGAGACTCCCATGGACAGAGGAGCCTGGCAGGCTACCCAGTCCATTGGGTCACAAAGAGTTGGAAATGACTGAGGAGATTGAGCACGCACACATAGTAATTCTCACCCAGCCTGTCAAAGCCTCGTCGCTTCTCCTCGCCATGGCCTGGGATGTCTCAGAAACTCAGGCAGAGCCAAGAGAGGCTAGGGGTTGAAGTCCAGAGGCTGAAGGCTTTTGACATTCCCTTGGGGAAATCCTTGACTTCCTTAGTTAAGCAAGGGGGCTGTCTCTGGACTTAACACTTCCCCCACCACAAGGGCCCAGATGAAGCGGGCACATAACCATGAAAGTCCAGCTCCAGCTGCCAGAAGGAGAGAGAAAGGCTGTAAGTACCATCCGGTGTGGGGGTGGGGTGGGGGGAGGAACCTCCCAGATCCTGACAACCCTGCTATGTTGCATCAGTGTCCCTGGGCACTTGGGGCTGACTCAGTGCTGTGCTGAGCACCACCAACAGGCTCTCAGAACCCTCAGGTGGGCTGACTGCCCTCAAGGAACTAACTGGAAAAGTCGGATGTCCTTGTGGGAAAAGTAAATTAAGCAGCACCCCTCGTAAACTCACGGTGCAAGACAGCAATGCAGCCCCTGTCACAAGACAGGGCAGCCTTTGTCAGCAAACGGGAGGAAGTGCTGGGAAGACAGAGGCAGGAAGGCCTCCCGGGGCCTGGAGAGTTGGAACCAGATTCTTGGAAGATGCAGGATGTGTGCTGAGCCCTGAGGTATGCGCTGTGCAGGAAGGGAAACCTTCCAGGCACTCACTGCAGAAGGCAAGAGGAGCTGCCCCGGGGACAGGGAGTAGCCCACCTTGGCAGGAGCACATGGTGTCTGTGGGATCCAGAGAGAAATAAGCCTTGGGGTCAGATTCTAGAAGGCTTTCGATGCCAAGGTTAAGGAGCAGGGACTTTATCCTCCAGGCAATAAAGAGCCACTGAAAGTTTCTGGTCAAGGGAGGGCCAGGACCGGAGCTGTGCTTAAGGAAACTGATGAGACCAGGGTGTGCCAGGTGGCCTGGAGAGCAGCGAGGCCAGTTAATGGGCACTTAGCCACATGTGCGTGGATGTGAACGTGGGGAAGCCAACCCTGAAGGGAGTGGACCCCGTACAGCCTGAACATTAGGGCCCTGAATTTTCCCACAGATTTAGGGAAAAGAAAGTTTCTAAGCAGCCAGGCGTTGGGTCTGCAAAGAAAGTAGAGCCCCAGGCAGCTCCAGAATCAGCCTCAGTAGGACCGAGGGCATCACATATACCGCACCAAGCTTGGATTAGGCCGAGCATATACGCTGGGCTCTAATGGGAGAGATTCTTGAAGAGTCTGGGGCTGGAGTCACAAGGCCTCTGCTCCAACCTGGCTTTACCACCATTCTCTGTGCAACCACCAGCAGACCCTAAAACCTCTGTGCCTTTTGCTGTTGTTGTTTAGTCCCCAAGCCGTGTCCGACTCTTCTTCAACCTCATAGACTGTATATAGCCTGCCACACTCCTCTGTCCATGGAGTTCTCCAGACTAGAAAACTGCAGTGGGGTGCCATTTCCTTCTCCACGGGGTCTTCCCGACCCAGTGATTGAACCCACGTCTCCTGCTTGGCAGGTACCCTCTTAACCACTAAACCACAAGGGAAGCCCCTCTGCGCCTTAATTTCCCATAAAGCTGGAAACATGCTACTTGCACTGTCTTCTCCACAGGGTTGTTCAAAGATCAAAGGAGACACTATATGTGATGCTTATTGCAGTAGATTTTGCCAACTGCCAATCATGTTTCAACAATCAGAAAGTAAGATCCCTGCAGTTGTTTAATTCTTACCTCCTCCGCCCCCACCCCTAACATTTCATTCCCTGTCTTTCATTCTGGAATATATGTCTGACTCCCCATCTCTCAGATTTACTGAACAGATGAACGATTTATCTTTGTTTTCTGTAAAACACCCAGGACAATGTTTTCCACCTAGTTGGAGCTCAATAAATGTACGGTTGATTAATTAATAAAAGTAAACCTATGGAGGATGTTTTAATCATACTCCTCATTCCCATACTCAGTAACTCATCTTAATATCAATGCTAGCAAAAAAAAAAAAAAAATTAGCATGGCAAATTGGAGATCTTGACCTGACCCCTACCTCCATTCACAAAACTCCACATCATTCATCCCAGAGGAGGGCAACATAAGGTAGCCGCTAGCAGCATGAGTTTTGTGCCTGCATCAGACCGAGATCCACGACTCTGGGCTCTGCTCCTTATTAGCTATGCCCTTGGCCAAGTGACCAACCTCTCCAAACCTGTTTTCCCATCCACAATATGAAGAAAATATTGGATATTCCTAAGATTGCTCTCAAAGATTAGCTGTGATCTTAGCAGTATGCCTGCAAATAGCAAGTGCTCAATGATGGCACTGTTGCTTAGATTACTGAGAGCTGTTATTAGGATTATTGGTATTACTGTTCGGAGCCAAATCACCATGATTTGGGGCGACCAGTATTTGGGTACAGATCTCCCATTAGTTCAGATGACTGTTGCTACCCTGTGATTGTCAATAGATGAAACCTCTCTCGTCGCTTTCAACTGGAGAAAGCAGATCAGGAAGAGCTTAGAAATGCCTCAGCCTCCAAAGCCAATCTAACATCCTGCTATCAAGCGGCATCTGGGGCTGGGGGCACTGAGCGCATCAGTCGCCCTTATGGTGCTAACCCAGCGTTAATGGTGCAAGTGAATTACAAACAAGGCCCACCTGCTGTGCTCAGCAACGAAACCCGGCAGGAGGGTAATTGCCCGGAACTTGAGCACAGGGGGACACAGCAGGCATGGAACACATTAAACACGCAGAAGAGCAATCCTAACGCATTCCTTCTCCATGCAGACCCAAGGAGAAGCTGGCAGGCCAGGGGACAGGAACACAGGTGCCAGATGAGAAAGGCTCCAGAAGAAAGGCTCTTCCAAGCCACCACAGCTGGCCACCCAGTCCAGCTGAGGGGATGGGGGAGCACCCAGGTCAGCTCTACACAGCTTGGCATGCCCATGGCAGCTTGGAGGCCAAGGACATCAAACACCTCTGGCTTGGCTCTGGGCACCCCACCCCACGGGAAGGTAGCCTCTGTTGTTAACCCCCTACCCAGGAGTGACTGGGGTAGATAATAGCCTCACCTAGGCTGGTGGTATGAAGACCAGTCTCCTGTTCACTCATTTGTTCATCTCCATGCTGGTGGGACTAGTGGTAAAGAACCCCCCTGCCAATGCAGGAGACTTAAGAGATGCAGGTTTGATCCCTGGGTGGGAAGATCCCCTGGAGAAGGAAATGACAATCACTCCAGTGTTCTTGCCTGGAGAAGCCCATGGAGGTGAGGAGCCCATGAAGGACAGAGGAGCCTGGTGGGCTGCAGTCCATGGGGTCACAAAGAGTCGTACACAACTGTGCAACTAAGCAGGAGCTTACATGCTGAGTATGCACTCACTAGTCATGAGCTGCCAGTGGACAGAAAGCTACTAGAATACAAGACGATCTTTCAAAGGGACATAGGTGCAGACAGCAGTCACCAGGCACAGGCTGGGAAGTGCAGTCACACAGCTAAGGTGTAAGGAAGTGCTGGCAGGACGCAGAGGGTGCCCACTGCTACCCAGGCGTGGTCAGAAAGAGGCCCTTACACTGGTCTTGAAGGACGGAGATACACACACACACACACACACCATACATACATATATTATATATTGACATCATACGTGCATATGTGCTTCCCAGGTGGCACGAGTGGTAAAGAACCTGCCTGCCAATACAGGAAACATAAGAGACAAAGGTTCCATCCCTGGGTTGGGAAGATCCCCTGAAAGAGGGCATGATAACCCACTCCAGTATTCTTGCCTGGAGAACCCCATGGACAGAGGAGCCTGTTGGGCTACAGTCCTTGGGGTCTCAGAGTCTGACTCGACTGAAGTGACTTAGCATGTATGCACCAAGTGTATGTTACTATACATACACATGTGTCCTCAGGTTTTAGGCACCCAAAAGGGAAATGTGTGGTCCAGGGCTCACGGAGCTCCACCAAGTTCTTTTTTATTTTTTTTTAAGCAATTTTGATTTTTCAGTAGGTTTATTTTTCAGTTATTTTTGGCCATGCCTCACAGCATACGGGATCTTAGTTCCTTGACCAGGGATAGAACCTGCATCCCCTTTATTGGAAGTGCAAAGTCTTAACCACTGGACCACCAGGGAAGTCCCCTCCACCAAGTTCTTAACATGCTCTGAGACCAAATGGAAAAGGATAACTTTAGGTACATGGAAGAAAGCAATCCTTGTCTTTAAACATCTTCACTGTCTACTGCAGGCAAGAAAAGCTAACTCCTTCATCCTCTCCCCATCCTACTGGGAAGGTTTCCCAGTAACCTGGGGAGTGACTTTATAGTCGGGACTTTCCACATGGCCTGGTTGAAAGAACAGCTTTCCTCCCCACCCCACTCCTTCCTCCTCCCCGCCTCATGGGAGATCAGACCATGGAAAGGTGCAGTGACATTTCAGGAAGACATAAGAGTAGCAGGAAAGTGCATTAGCTCCGGAAGGCTGGGTTCTAATTCCAGCTCCTTCATTTACGAGCTGTGATCAAGATGCTGACATCTGAGCCTCAGTTGCCTCAACTATAAAATCCTGATAATAACTGTACCTACCTTGCAGGGTTGTTGACTGTTTTAAATGAGAAATGCATGTAAAGTCCTTAATACAGTGCCTGGCACATAGTTAAGTCCTCGATAAATATATTCTAAATATTCTTCATGATAGCACTCCATCACTGCTACCTGGAAGCAAACAGCTCTGCTGAATTTGACCTATACATTTTATCCAGCAAAGATCACTTCATCAGCACTATTTCATTTATTCAGTGAGGATCGACTGAACACCGAGTGGGAGGTTTGAGGTCTCGTCTAAAAACACAGTGTCCTTGTCCCTGAAGCATCTGTTAAAGATTAAAAAAAACAACACCTATTGTGTCCTGTCAAACTGTACATACATGCAATCGTACACATGTATACACACGCATATATACACACAGATGTACATAGAACCCCTGCCCCTGGGAATCTCTCATCTATTGGGTTGGCCAAAAAGTTTGTTCAGGTTACAGACAAACTTGAACAAGCTTTCGGCCAACTCAATACATTTAAAATACTGTTACTCCCATTGCTGGACATGACAGTTATTAAAGTCTAGACAGAAGACAGCACAGGAGTGACTATCATCTGTGTTTCGGAAGCAGAAACTAAGACTCAGGGCAGAAAACGTCTTGCCCAAAGACCAGGAGAAGGGCATGCTAGGGACTGATATTATTGGGCTGCACATGCCACACATGTGCCAATGAGCTGGCCGCTCCATGTACCTAATTCATCGAGTTCCACAACAACCCCATGAAGCCTGGGTCGAGACCCGCCTACAAAGGCGAAGAAACAGGAACTCAACAAAGTAATTTGCCAAGGATCACAAAGCCAGCATGCAGTGGGGCACACGGCAAACAGTTTGTCTGCTTCCAGCCCAGCAGCCTATGCTCCGACCACCAGCAAACGCTAGTGACCAGCCTGCCGAGCGCCGGGCCTGGCGCTCTGCCAGGTCATGCCGGATCCATGCCTGCATACTGCCCCCCGAATGCTCCCACTTTGGGACCTGGAATATTCTTCCCCCACAGAAATCGACACTTGCTCTCAACTTCTTCAGGTCTTGACTCAAATCTCAGAGTCTCAGAGTCTTCATCTTCCCTGCTCCTCTTTCCCTTTCCTTCCACAGCACTCGCCGCCTCCTGACTTATTATATAATTTACTTCCCCATTGTGCTGCTTATTTGTAGGGGTCGCTCCTACACACACTTGTGAAAATGTAAGCTCCCAAGATCAGGGTTTTGTCTACTTTGTTCTTTATGTGCCTGAGCACTGAGAGCAATGCCTGTCATGTAGTAAATGCTCGAGGAAGGTGCTGAATGAATATGAGAAACATGTGAACAGTGCTGCTGCTGCTGCTGCTAAGTCGCTTCAGTCATGTCCGACTCTTAGCGACCCCATGGACTGCAGCCTACCAGGCTCCTCTGTCCATGGGATTTTCCAGGCAAGAGTACTGGAGTGGCATGCCATTGCCTTCTCTGGTGAACAGTAAGTGGGTCCTAAAATTAAACACAGTGCTGACTCAGGCTGTGGCCACCCGGAGTCTCCCAGGTCTGCTGGGGGAAGGCGGCCTTGCGAGCATGTAGACTCGACGTCTTTCTATTGATCACAGGGACAGAGGCAGCTTGAGAAGCATCCTACTTACAATGTTCTGACAGCAAACAAGATGAGGTGAGAAGAAGGACATGGGAGAATTTCAAAGCATTCTCGTCCTGGATTCAAGGAGAAACCAAGGCCACCATTGGCTAGCACAGGCTTCTCACCTCACAGACATGAACATGAGGCTCAGAGTCAGAAAATGGCTTCTTCAGCGTCAAGAATTTGTGTCCAGCTAAAGGCAGGGAGCCAAGCTGGAGGAGGAGTGGAGAGGGTGGGTTCTCGCAACCTGGGAAGTAGAGACAGCCTAGGAAAGCAAATCCAGGATGCAGAAGATGGATCCAGAACCCAGTGCAGGCTCCTCACCTCACAGATATGAACATGAGGCTCAGAGTCAGAAAATGACTTCTTCAGCATCCAGAATCTGTGCCAGAGCAGGTTTTAAGACCTGAGTCTCAAATACGGTGCTGTGTGACAACCTAGAGGGGGTAGGATGGGGTAGAGGAGGTGAGAGGGAGATTTAAGCGGGAGGGGACATGTATATACCTATAGCTGATTCATGTTGATACATGGCAGAAACCAATACAATATTGTAAAGCAAGTATCCTCCACTTAAAAATAAATTAAAATTAAAAATAAATAAATAAAACTTGAGTTTCCTGGCTGCTGGATCAATACTCTTTTTCTGGTAGCACTTACTCATTAAAGTGTTTTTTTTTTTTTAACTGTTTTCCACAAATCAGCTCTCTACTAGGACATAAGACACTATGGGGAGACACTGTGTAAAACAGATAAACACACAGGTAGCCATCAAATTCAAATACCAAGTACATGTTACTGTGGAGGAAGTGTTGCCTGGTTGTCATGGGAACACTGGGAAGGGGTCCCCAAGGCCAGGCTTGGGGGGGTCAGAGAGCACTCCTCAGAAGAAAGGACATCTAAGTGGGGATGTGAACAATACCCTGGGATTAGCCAGAGGGAGGCAGAGAGGCGGACAAGGAAACAGTACATTCATGGCCTGAAGGAAGAGGAAACAGAAATGTTTAGGGATATGAAAGCAATGAGAGCTGATGCCCTGAGGGAGGCGAGACCTGGTCACCCACGGCCTTGGAAGCCACTCCTAAGAAGTGTGAAGTGTATTCTAAGAGCCACTGAACAGTTTCAAGTAAAGTGGTGACGTAACTAGAATCACAGAAAGAAAATAGAAAAATCACTCGGACTGTACCTCAAAAGAAGTTTTGGAGGGGTTGCCTCTAAAGTGTGAAAGATTGGTGGGCTGGGCAACACAGAAGTCCTGACGGATAAAGCGACTTGAACAAAGGCAGGGGCAGAGAGGTGTGTCTGCAGGTGAGACTTTTATAGGAGGTGCAGTTGACAGGACCTGGTGATCTGATGCAGAACATGAAAAAAATAGGAAAACAGGATGACTTCCCTGGTGTCTCAGATGGTAAAGAATCTGCCTGTAATGCAAGAAACCTGTGTTCAGTCCCTGTGTCAGGAAGATCCCCTGGAGAAGAGAATGGCAACCCACTCCACTATTCTTGCCTGGATACTTCCACGGACAGAGGAGTCTGGCAAGCTACACTCCATAGAGTCACAAAGAGCTGGACACGACTGAGTGACTAACACTTTCACTTTCACTTCTCCAGGCTTCCAGACTGGACAACTGTGAGGATACCAGTGCCACCAGAGCAGAGACAGAGGGTGGAGAACAGAGGAAGGAAAAACTGGAAGAAAAGGACGTAAGTCCAGAGATGCCAGGAACATCTATGGTGTGGAGGTCTAACAAGATGAAGAGAACTAACAGCAAGCTCTTGGAACTCTTCTATCCAGAGGTGACCTTGCCAGCCTGAGCTCCAAGCGCCCCTTTGTGTCTCTGTCCATGGTGCTGCCGATTTAGCCTGGCCTTTGGACAGGTGTACTTCACAGACTCTGACTTCTTCCCCAAGGGCTGACCCTCTGCTCTTCAAGGTCAAGGGGCAACCTTCAATTAGGAGGATGTGAAGAAAGGCACCAAATGTTGTTTCTAATTCCTGAAAAAGGGCAATCCCCTGCTTCTTATGCCACTTGAGAAGACATAATTAAGAGGCAGCAGAGTGTGTTACTTAACTTCTCTGTGCCTTGGTGCCCTTATCTGGAAAATGGCGTTAAAAGTAAGTGCTTCGGACTTCTTTGGTGGTCCAGTGGCTAAGACTCGGCACTCCCAATGCAGGAGGCCTGGGTTTGATCCCTGGCCAGGGAACTAGATCCCATATGTTGCAACTAAGAATTCGCATGCTACAGCTAAAATTCCCACACAAGCTGCAAAGATCGAAGATCTCATGAGCTGCAACTAACACCAGCACAGCCAAATAAATAAAAATAAATATTAAAAAAATAAGCGCCCCTTCACAGAGTTGTAAAGGCTAACTGAATTAATATTTGTTAAAGAGCTTCTAAATGAGCCTGGCACGTAGTAAAGTGAAAAGTGAAAGTGTTAGTCACTCAGTTGTGTCCGGCTCTTTGCGACCCATGAACCGTACCCTGCCAGGCTCCTCTGTGCATGGGGTTCTCCAGGCAAGAATACTGGAGTGAGTAGCCATTCCCTCTTCCAGGGGATCTTCCCAACCCAGGGCTTGAACCCAGGTCTCCCAAATTGTAGGCGGATTCTTGACTGTCTGAGCCACCAGGGAAGCCCAGAACATAGTAAGCGCTACATAATTGGCAAATTAGTAAAAATGAATGCATAAAATGAAGACTGAGATGCCACCACGAGGAACAAGATATACAGGGCTGGGAGCAGTGCACTTCTGTAGGCAAAGGCAGCCCAGGAAAAGGAAGGAGCATTCTGCAGTTTGGGATTTAAGCACTCTGGCACACTTCACTAGGAGAAAACCCAGGCTGAGTAGAAAAGATTCAACCAGCTTTAGCCTCAGATCATGCCAAAAAAAAATAATTTATTCTGGGTGTGGACCTTCTTTAAGAAGTAATGTTTACTTCAAAAACACAGCAATTGCACCCCTAATGGCTTTGATGTATGCAGAATTTGACCACCCTCCATTATATTAGGGGAGGTAGTCCTGTTTTATGCATCAGGCTCTCTCTAAAGCACCGAAATTTACAGCACATTTGTTATGCAGCTCAGCAAAAGGTGTATGAATAAAGAATAACGTGCTCAATCAATGCTGCTCAGCCAGGGAGCACAGGAAGCAACTCAGTCTGCCTGTGAAAGGGATCTGCCAAGCACCAATGGGGAAAAAAAAAAAGCCTATCCCACCAGGGCACCCTGACATTGCATTTCGACAGGCTCATGTTCCTGCTTCCACTTTGTCACTTGCTGGTGAAATCAACACAGCCCAAACATGAGGTCACTCGCTTCCCCCGAGAGCTCAGGCTCCATGCCTGTCTGGTTCTCCCCTGTGCCTTGCTTCTGGAAAGGAAAAAGAAAAGGATTTGTTTATGTGTCTGCTCCCCTTCTTGCCTCCTCTCTTTCTCTACCCTCCCTTCCTGCATCTTCTCTTTCTCTTCCATTCTTCATGATGCTTCCCTCCCAGCTGGCCACCAAACACCTACGTCCAGGGAGGCCTGTGTAGCCTGAGGGTCCTCAGAGAAAAAAAGGGGGCACAGGCTCATTTTGCCACAGCTTGGTGTCTAGTCTCTGAAATGCTTGGAAAAGTTGGGATCCTGTCCAGCCAGACACCTCTGACTATGGCCCTGGACTCCAGTCCCATTCTCAGCAACACCAGGGCTCAGGTGGAGACCAGAATCCAGAAAGCACTGCTCTCTCTAGGGAGGAATCCCAGTTGGTCCCCAAGGTCCCCCAACACAGCTTTCCTAAGCTGCTTTGCTTAGAGGTCAAGACCAGCCCCAGGCAAAACTGTGATATAGGCAAGATTTGTTCATTCATTCAACCAACACTTTTGAGCACCAACTCAATGCCAGACACTGACTAAAAGCTGAAAATATCATAGTTCTACTTTTCCTGCCCTCAGGAAATGCTACAGAATGCCACAGGGCGGCAAACAGAGGGGCACCTAGCCTCCCCTGGGGAGGGAGGTCAGAGGAGGGTTCCCAGGAGAAAACCATCTAGCCAGAGACATAGAAGAGAAATAAGAAAGAAATGTCCAAGAATATTCAAGGCATCACTGTCGATGAGAATCAAAAACTAAACACCCAAATGTCCATCAACCATAGAATCAATAAGCGATGGCATATTCAGACAATGGAACACAGCAATGAAAAATCAATGAACTGTACCAACGTGGATGAAACCCACAAAGAGAACATTGAACAAAAGAAAGCCAGACACAAAAGATGCCTGCAGTATGGTTCCATGTTCATTCATTTCCGAAACAGGCACTGAGAGTCAGAACCATGGTCACAGCAGGGGTCATAGTAACAAGTTGGGGGCCTGAGTGGGACAACTGGCTGCTATTTGTCACTCCAGGTGCTGGATAGAAGGGTGTGTCCACTGTGCAAAAATTCAAAGCTGTGCACTTACGATTTCTTTTTTTTTTTGGTATACTTGATAGACTCCTGTGAAAAAGTTTACATTAAAAAAATCAAAGCAAACAAGAGATAACCTGGCACAGTAGGGGTTCTGCTTGTCCTCAGTGCCCCTGACTCCCCTTCTCTGCTCTCTCCCCATAATCACCCGACCTTCTGCCCCTTCCACCCTGCGGTCACATGGGACACCATCAGATTAATTAATTCACGCTAAATTGTCCATGGCTAATAGCAGTTCAGCAGTATTACCCTCCCTGGGGGATTTCCTTTTTAATAAAGTAGAACCGTCTTAACTTAAAATAGCAACTACAACTAGGCAGCGGGAGCACGAGGTAAGTGACGGTGCGGCGGGCACAGCCCTAACACCACTCAGCACACCCTGTGCCGCTGCTTAACCCGAAGCCTGTGACATGCTGAGCCTCTTGCTCCCTCCTGGAAAGTGAACAGTGGGGGCATGGCAGCTGGCCTCCTGGGCTGCAGCAGGGAGGCACCATTTGGGCCTCTAGATCATGAACTAGAACCCTCAGAGCAGGTCTTGGTGAGGCTGGGTCAGCCCCAAGGTCAGCACAGATGGAGCACTAGAAATGTAAAAGTGGTCCGGGCAGACTAGAGCTGGCACCTACCACCTGGGTGTGGCCCTGCAAGACCTGCCAGGGCCATCTGCAGCTTTACAAACTGCCAAAGAACCACCCGGACTTTGACCTAGCCTCCCAATTTACAAAGCTGATTTACTGCACTTCGGGCAGCTCTGTCGTGTTTCCAAGAATTAGCCAAAGAGTTCTCCCATTCTGAGCAGGTGGGGAATTGCCAGGTTTGTAACCTCACAGGCCAATTATCTCTGAGAAAAATTCACAGCGGGCACCAGACACATTGGAAGGACCTGAGACTTCTGCAGGGATCTTGGCCACACTGGCAGCCCCCTACTGCCCTCCCATCCTCTCAGGCCCAGAGTGGGGAGGGGGTTAGGAAACTAGTCCCTTAGCTCCTCAAGGTTCCCTGGTCTCACGGATCCATTTTCAGCTGAGCTTTGCCCCCAGATGCCAAGACTGAGCTTAGCTGAGCACAGAGGGGAGCTTCCATCTCCCTCCCCAGGCAGCCAGAGATGAGGGGCCATGTAGTCTGGCCACCTGCTCTACCTGCTTGGTGGCTCCCTGAGCTGGGCAAGGAGATTAGGGAGGAGGGAGAAATAAGTCCCTGGCAGGCAGTCTCATAAGCGCTCCAGAGATGAACCTCTAACTGTCCCCCCGTTGCCCTCCCTTCTCTCTTCAGTTCCCAGCCCACTGTCTCCAGATCAGTGGGTTTTCCAGACATAGCAACAAGTACCCCGTCTGACAGACTCAATCTTGAACAGTCCCCAGGGGAACAAGGTGCCCCTGGGGAAATGTAGGCTGGCAGCCCGGGAGAGTCTTATGTCTGGGAAGGCTCTTCCCAGAAAAGCCAGGGCACAGCCCTGCAGACAGGCTGCACAGAAGGCTAACCAGGGCGGGACCCTTGGGAGGAGGAGACTCTGTGTTACAGGCGAGGCCTTTCCAGGCTGCCGCTGCTGCAAATAGCCAGAGGGACAGGCCTCTGGTGTCAATCACACCTCCACCCTCTACAATCTGGGGGGTCTCCCCGTGGCCCCGGCACATAGTAGGGTCTCAGGAAATGTTATTTGTCAAGTTTGGTAATTAATCCTCTAACCACCTTAAGTAACAAAAGGAGAGAGAATGCCACCAAAGGCAAGGCACCAGGGTCCACCTCCTGTCATTTTTCAGGTGGCTCACAATATCTCAGGCACTTTCTATACACCATCACTCTTAATCTTCACATAAACTGAAAGGCGGGTCTAAAGATGGGAATACCAAATCACCTTACCTGCCTAAGAAATCTATATGCAGGTCAAGAAGCAACAGCTAGAACTGGACATGGAAAAACAGATTGGTTCCAAATTGGGAAAGGAATATGTCAAGGCTGTATATTGTCACCCTGCTTATTTAACTTATAAGCAGAATACATCATGCGAAATGCCAGGCTGGATGAAGCACAAGCTGGAATCAAAATTGCCAGGAGAAATATCAATAACCTCAGATATGCAGATGACACAACCCTATGGCAGAAAGCAAAGAACTAAAGAGCCTCTTGATGAAAGTAAAAGAGGAGAGTGAAAAAGTTGGCTTAAAGTTCAACATTCAGAAAACTAAGATCATGGCATCTGGTCCCTTCACTTCATGGCAAATAGATGGGGAAACAATGGAAACAGTGAGAAACTTTCTTTTCTTGGGCTCCAAAATCACTGCAGATGGTGATTGCAGCCATGAAATTAAAAGACGCTTGCACCTTGGACGAAAAGCTATGACCAACCTAGACAGCATATTCAAAAGCAGAGACATTACTTTGTTAACAAAGGTCCATCTAGTCAAGGCTATAGTTTTTCCAATAGTCACGTATGGATGTGAGAGCTGGACTATAAAGAAAGCTGAGAGCCAAAGAATTGATGCTTTTGAACTGTGGTGTTGGAGAAGACTCTTGAGAGTCCCTTGGACTGCAAGGAGATCCAATGAGTCCATCCTAAAGGAAACCAGTCCTGAATATTCATTGGAAGGACTGATGCTGAAACTCCAGTACTTTGGCCACCTGATGTGAAAAACTGAATCATTGGAAAAGAGCCTGATGCTAGGAAAGATTGAAGGTGGGAGGAGAAGGGGACTACAGAGGATGAGACGGTTGGATAGCATCACCAACTCGATGGATATAAGTTTGAGTAAGCTCAGGGAATTGGTGATGGACAGGGAAGCCTAGCGTGCTGCAGTCCACGGGGTCAGAAAGAGTCAGATACAACTGAGTGACTGAACTGAACTGAACTTGCACACACCATCACTCTTAATCTTCACATAAACTGAAAGGTGGGTCTAAAGGGCCCCAGGCTTCCCCAGTAGTTCACACAGCAAAGAATCCGCCTGCAATGCAGTATATCTGGGTTTGATCCCAGGGTCGGGAAGATTCCCTGAAGGAGGGCCTGGCAACCCAGTCCAGTATTATTGCCTGGAGAATTCCATAGACAGAGGAACCTGGTGGGCCACAAAGTCTGTGGGGTTGCAAAGAGTCAGATGCGACTGAGAGACTGCCACTTTCACTTTTTTCAAAGAGCCGCACTTTGGAGATGGGGTTCAGAAAGGAGCCGCTGCTGCTCTGAAAGGACACAGCCTGCAAGTGGAAGCAGCAGGACTTGAACCTATGTTTGGCCGCCTCCAAGGGCGTCTCTGAGAACCACTGCACCATCCTGCCCCGACCTCCACGTGCTCAGACACACTCAGCTGCAAAGCAAAGAGGTTCACGGTGGTCTTTCTGCACCTCTCACAAGTAGATGTTCTGTAAGTGAGGCTCTTCACTTAAAAAAAATCTCCAAGCCCAGCCATGCTCTCTGTCTGCCTCTGGCCGGGCGGGGACCCCCAGGAAACACAACGGTGCCGACAGAGGGAAGTCAGAGGCTCACGCAGCCTCCCCAGCCCCGACTCCCAGGGGCCTTCTCATGCTTCACAACCTGTCCTCTCTCACCTAGGGAATGGATCATTTTCATTTCCCTCTTGAATAAAAGCTAAATCAGTACAGTTTTAATGCTTAGGATTTAACTTTATTAATAAACAATAAAAGTTAAAAGTGTCTCAGGTCCCTAATTGAACGCCATCAGTGACAGGTGCAGCAGCCTATCCAAGCAGGATGTGCGAAGACTTTCTAAGTCAAAGGGCGATAACACAGATACATGGAAGCACACCCATGTGCTCTGGAGAGGGGGCCCCTGTCTGCAGGGACCCCCTTGTGCCAGGAAACAGTTCTTTCTGCTCCTAATACAGAAGGGCCATGATTCCTAGGAGGCCTGGCCCCAGCGTAACTGCCTCTGATTTAGAGAGCTGTAAAAGCTTGACTTGGACTCAAATATTTAAGCACTTTAAATACGCTGATAATGATAATTACCCTGCTGATGGCATTCATCTTAAATGAAGCTCCAGGCCAAGAAGACTCTGAAATCACTGACACCAGTACACAATGTTCTTGGTCCTCTCTAAACCTGCCATTGTGCTAATGGCGTGGTGTGGGCAGCCGTCACCCAAGGAAAAAGATCCTGAACTTAGAGCCAGATGACAGGGGTGACTGTGTCCTTGGGTGGCCTGTAAGTCTCCTCACCTGTAAAGTGAAGATGGTACAGCCAGCCTGCCTCCCAAGTTATTGGTGAGAGTGAAGGAAACCTTGAGTGACCTCCAAGTGGGTGACAGAGAGAAGCAGTTAACAAGCCCTCAGCATCAACTCCCTGGCAAACGCAGCAGAGAGCCACACAGCAAAGGCCCTCATTCTTCACACAGAATGAAGGTGCCCAGGTCCCGCGGGCAAAGACTCGTGCACCGAGGACACGGAGGCCTCTAGGGGCAGCTGGTGGTAGTGCAGGGGGCTGCAGGCGACACTGGGAATCCATCAGTTCAGTCGGTACTTCTCTCCCCCACCCACCCCCAGGACTCACTGGGCAGGGCGACTTAAGTGCTATTCCCAAAAGAGCAAAGTTTTCAGCAAGATAAACAGGCGGCAGGCAGTAGGGGGAGGTGAGGACTAGGGAAAGAAGGGTGACTTTTTTTTTTGTTTTTAATTTTCACCTACTCAGTGCAGCAGGTGGGATCTTAGCTCCCCAACCAGGGATCGAACCTGCACCCCCTGCATTGGAAGTTCAAAGTCCCAACCACTGGACCACCAGGGGAGTCCCAGGGGATGGGTTTTAGACCTTTATTTCACAGCCCAGTGCTAGCCTGGAGATAGAACCGGTCAGTGTAGAAAAACCTTGGGGATAAGACTGTAGTTCTAAGAGGACCCAGGATTGCAGGGGCGTGCTATAGCTTGAGAATATGAAAGACAATGAGGAGGAGAGAAAGGGAGCAACTGGGTACTGAAGGCCCACTCTGAGCTGGGCCTTGACATTTGTCGTTGTGGTTCAGTCGTTAAGTCCCGTCCCATTCTTTGTGACCCTAATAGGCCGCAGCGTGCCAGGCTCCTCTGTCCACAGTATTCCCCAGGCAAGAACACTGGAGTGAATTGCCATTTCCTTCTCCAAGGGCTCCTCCTGACCCAGGGATTGAACCCGAGGCTCCTACGTCTCTTGCATTGGCAGACGGATTCTTTACCACTGAGCCACCGGGAAAGTTTGGGCCCTTTGACATACTTTATCTCAATGAATCCTGATAACTCTCTGAGGTGGGTCGCTGTTCCTGTTTTTCCAGACGAGGCTTGGGGGTGGATGGGGGGTTGTTCAGAAGCTGCCCACGCGCTGCAGGAAAGTTCATGATTGTGCTGGACTGGGGCAGGGTCACCTGATTCCACAGCCTGTCCTTACCCTGCACCCCACCAAGCTCCACAGTCAGGGCTCCAGGCATACGGGTCCCGAGTGCATCCTCCAAGCCCGGCTGGATCGTAGGAGCTCAGGGGCAAAGAGGACAAGAGACCAGACCCTTGTCTTCCAAGAGCTTTCAGCATAATTGGAGAGACAGGCCCGAGACTCGGGCAGCAATCATAACAATCAGCCCTAAATTATGAGAAAATGAGGAGTTCGAGGAAAGAATCATCTTCAAACTCTCTTTCATGACATCAGCCGGGAAGACCTCTGCTGACCTCACAGCCCACCGAGGCCTCTGCCCTCTCGCTTTCTCTCTCTCTCTCTCTCTCTCTAATGATGGGCTGCTGAACTCACCAGGCTCCTCACATCCTTCTTGACCCTAGGAGGCTCCCACCCGAGCGGACCTGGAGGCCTGGCCCCAGATGCCACATCCACCCACTCTGTGTACTGAGGCCCGGGGGTCATGGCCGCAGCCCAGCCACCCAGAGCACAGCCCACAGACAGCAGCAGCCGTGTCACTGGGGAGCCAGCGAGAAACGCAGAACCTCAGGCCCCACCTTCAGACACTCCTGAGTTAGAATCCCCCTTATGACAAGGTCTCTACATGATTCATGTGCAGTTTAAAGTCTGAGAGGCACTCTGGAGCCCCCAGCCAGCCCCACGGCCAACATGATCAGCACCAGAGGGGATGATGAGAGTACTGACAGTGACCATGGCGGAGGAAGCGAACGTGACGGCTGACACGTCCTGGAGCTGTCGGTGAGCTGGACACTGCGTCAGTGCTCTGCATGCATCTCTGTTGATTCTCACAAGAGCCCTGAGAGGCCGACGCTGTAACTATCCCCGTCCTGCGCACGAGACAGCTGAGGCTGAGCAGTCACCTAGCCGGTAACAGGGGACAGAGCTGAGACCCAGGCCCAGGACCGCCCAATGCTTCGGCCCATGCACATCTTACCCACGTGGTGAGAGTTCTTCTCCAAGAACCCACAGGTCTCCTGGCACATCTTCTCATTTTCCAATCAGATGAAGCAAAAAGGGGTCCAGAGAGAAAAGGGTTACCAAGATCCCCACAGCCCTGCCCTCCCTCAGCCCCCAGGGCTCTGGCACAGAAGGAGCTGGAGTAATTTTAAAGTCGGCAAAGCTCATCAGCATTAGCTCAATTTTGCTCAAAACAATATGAACTCGTGGACTCTAACAGAACTGCTCTCCCCAGTGGGATTCTTCCTCACCTGACGTTCCTGAGACAGAGTCTCATCCACCCAGAGCCCAGCCCAACACGCTTGGGAGAGGAGGAAGGAGCCTGCTTCTCTTTAGGGGTCCCTTTTTGTCCCCTGGCAGCATGGGGAAGGCTGGCAATGGCTGCTGGCTCAGAACCACTGGCAGGAGTGTGGCTTCAAAGCCGAGACTGCCCCTTCTTCCCAGAGGGTTGCCAGGAGCACGTGCACCCTTAAGAGATGCTGGTTCACTGTTCTTCTTCAAGCATGTTTTGATTTGTTTCAGAAACATGCAAAATAACACCACAAAGCGACCAGGCGGCCTTTTGTCTGAGCTAAAGAATAGGTCATTGGAGGCCTAGCTTGCCTGCTCCCGAGTGGCTGAGCTCCGGTGCCAGGGCTGCAGGGCCTCCTGTTGACCCCAGAGACTGAAAGGTGAGAGATGCCGAGGGCCTGAGGGCTTCTAAAAGGCAGTGACGAGGAATGGCTGCAACCTGCAGCCACGTGGGGAGAGAGGCAACCTCCCAGACTGTTCACTCGCATGATGAGCTCAGTGGGGTTTCTAGACCTCAGCTGGGAAGAATGTGCCCTGCTCTGGGCCCGCGGTGGCCCCGCCACCAGCACAACTGCTGGGCACCTTTCATCTCTGGGCTGGGCACTTTGCTCTGAAGCTTTGCCACTCCAAGTGCAAGTTCATTGATATTGGATTAGCACTAGGACAGCCAGAACAGGCCCAATTAGCACAGAGGACTCTATCTTGGTGCAGACAAAATGTCAGGCTCAAGAGCGGAGCGGGCAGATGCAGCCTCTAGGGGCACAGTATCCCCTCTCTCGAAGCAAAAGGCCAGCTCTCCAGCCGCCCAGCATGGGGGACGCTGGGAGGAAAAGGTGGCTGGAGCTGTCAACACAAACAGCAGAGGCCTGGCAGGGAAACTTTCTGCCTCAGAGGACAACTGGAGCGGAGCAGGAGGGAAGCTGGGTTTAATTCACACCTGCTTGAGGCGCTCCAGCCTTCTCTGCTTGGGGACAGGGGATTGGCCAGAGGCCTGAGTACATAATCAGGTGCACAGGTGGTCCAGAGGGGAGATGCAGGGATGCTGAGAGGGTGTGAGGAGGGCATCAGAGAGGCAGCTACAAGGCCGAGGGCAGAGTGTAGCAGCAGCAACAATAGGGATAACAAGGGTACCAAGTTGGAAAGCATACATATTCTGGGGCAACTGGCCCCACCCCGCTTTTCTTTTATTTCATTTAATTCTCAAACCATCCTTCAGAGGTAGATACTGCTACTGTCCCCATTTTTCAAATGAAGAAACAAAGCTCAGATAGGAAGATGACTTGTCCAGGCACATGGATATTCAGTGGTATAGACAGGATTCAAACTCAGGTCATCAACTACTACGCTGCACAAGTTTTTCTCTCATCACATGTTTCCCTTCATCTTCCCTACCTCTCCAAGCTTTCTGATCCTCCAAGGCCCACCTCTGGGCCACCTCTTCCACGCTGCCCTCCTGGACTGCACCAGGCTTTCCCCAAGCTCACCCAAGTCTGAAGGGCTATGCTACTCCCCTCGGTGCCTGCATGCTTGCTTTGACTGCTGTGTTTGATGGCTGTTTCATCTTCCTGACTAGTTTGTGAGCTCTAAGAGCCAGATGTGATAGTTGGACCATAAAGAAGGCTGAGTACTGAAGAGTTGATGCTTTCAAACTGTGTTGGAGCAGACTTTTTGAGAGTCCCTTGGACTGCAAGGAGACCAAACCAGTCAATCCTAAAGGAAATCAACCCTGAATATTCACTGGATGGACTGATGTTGAAGCTGAAGCTCCAGTACTTTGGCCACCTGATGCAAACAGCTGACTCACTGGAAAAGACTCTGATCCTGGGAAAGATTGAGGGCAGGAGAAGGAGGAAACAGAGAATGAGATGGTTGGATGGCATCATCAATTCAATGGACATGAGTTTGAGCAGACTCCAGGAGACAGTGAGGGACAGGGAAGCCTGGCGTGCTGCATCCATGGGGTCACAAAGAGGTGGATACGAATGAGCGACTGAACAACAACAAAGAGGGCAAGAGACAGGTTCTTCATGCTGGGTATTCTAGCACAGTCTGAGGCTTACACAGCTTGCTTAATAAATATTTAAGAAAGAATGAAGAGATGGAGGGAAGGATAGCTCTTTCCCTGAAACCCTCTTTACTTCACATTTATTTTTCATCGTCTAGAAAAAACAGAGAGAACTGATCCTGGGGTTTCTCACCCTCTCCGGAGAAGTCTTTCACCCCAAGAGCCGATGAGACTGCTTAGGCTTCAGGACCTACCCGGGTCCTCTGTGGTGGTTTTCCTTGGGCCTCCATGAAGCTGATCACCCGTCTCCTTCTCCATCCATCCATCAGTGAAATGGACCAGAGCCCCAGAGAAACAGCTGATGACTTCCACCTTCACTTCCCTTCTCTGCACAGACCATATGCTGTCAGGAGGACCTTGGAAACACAGCTCCTGGCTTCAGATCCCCTACATTCTCCAAAAGGTGCTCTTACCCAAAAAGGCAGGTGGTGGTCAGAGAGGCCCCAGTGAACACCAAAGAAGTGGATTTTCAAGAGTCAGATTCCTTACATCCACCAGAACAAGGGCAGGTAAGAAGTAATGAATGGTTTGGGGGGTGACTGGGTATCCTAGTACCGTAGGCTGAAGATATATTTCTGGGCTAAAAATCAGTGACTTCTCCAAGCAGAGAAAAGGTTGACACCCAGAGATGTCAGATGAAGGGCTGAATGATGGGGACAGAGACCACTCAACCTCCCTCTACCCACCAGCCTGCCACACCTCTGAGTTTCTCCCCACTTTTAAGCTATCAAAAACAAAACAAAACAAAAAAAAACCTTTCATTTTGTTTGAAAAACTTTTCAAATCAGTGATAGAATTGTCCTTCTCTCTCTCTCTCTTTTTTTTTTTTTGGTCGCAATGCATGGCATGTGGGATCTTAGTTCCCCAATCAGGGCTCAACCCTACACCTCTGGCAGTGGAAGCACAGAGTCTTACCCACCAGACCACCAGGGCAGTCCTCATCTTAGTCATCTCCACAGCACCCTTCCATGGAGCTTGCCCTCACCCCTTGTGCTCCCTTAGCACCCCCAGCACCAGCCCCAAGGCTGCACACTGAGAATAACCCTTGCACTTTCCAAAGGACTGTCACAAACTTTGCCTCTGACCACCTCCATCAGGAACATTCTCAGGCCCATTTAACAGATAAGAAGACTGAGGCCAAAGGGGGATTGAGGGGCAAAGCAAACTGTGGGCAGCACATGAGCTCCGGAGTTTTCTTTGGTGTGTGCCTCCACTTTCCTTCTTCAGGGAACATGAGATAACCTGAAGAATGGTTCCACGCAGGAACTGTGGTGGGGGGAGGTGGGAGTGTGACCAGAGGGGACCGGCACTCAAGGGACTCTGTCTGTTTGGCCAGGCCCCGGTGCACAGATCCAGCAGTGCCCGCACACTACGAGCTCAGGCTGCCCGGGGCTCGGTGACCACGGCGACAGCAGCGTGCTGACAGCTTTGCTCCAGCAGTGCCCGCCCCCAGGGACAGGCAGCCTTTCTCTGCGGGAGCTGACTTGGCCTTTGGGAGCCGCCATGCAGCCCCAGGCTGTGTGCGGTGAATCATTAAAGGATGAACAAGGCCTCGGTCACACAGGGAAGCAGAGGGGGAGACGGGAGAGGGGAGGCTCGCGTGGCCAGTCCTGTGGGCCCCATTCCATCTCCCAGGCTGGCTCTGGAGGCTCCAGGAGGCACAGGGTGGAGCAGGAAAGGAAAGGGGGAGATCAGGAAAGCCCAGAACTGGAAAAGACTAGCAGAGCACACCCATCCCATTGCAGAGAGGCCCACGGAGACAGAGGCACTGGAGACAGCGCCTGTGTACATGGACCCAGAGTCAGGAGGAGCTGAGATGAGAACCCAGGTTTATGGCTCCCACCCTGGGCTCTCCTTACACCATATAGTGCGCCTCCTCCTTCAGGGAAGACCAGGAGAGAGAAGGGTGAAAAAGCAAAAGGGTTAGTTGCTCAGTCATGTCCAACTCTTTGGGACCCCATGGTCTGTAGTCCACCAGGCTCCTCAGTCCATGGAATTCTCCAGGCGAGAATACTGGAGTGGGGTGCCACTCCCTTCTCCAGGGAATCTTACTGACCCAGGGACTGAACCTGGATTTCCTGCATTGCAGGCAGATTCTTTAAGGTCTGAGCCACCAGGGAAGGTGAGTGGAGGCTCCCATCCAAATCCGGTTTAGGAGTCATGGCAAGTGTAATTTCTTATGACTAAAGGACTAGACCAACTTGGGCTCCCTAGTGTTCATTCACCAACCAACATTAATGAGTATTAGTGAGATACCTACTATGAGCTATCCCTGAGGATTCCACAGTAAATAAAGTGAACACTGAACCACACAAGCCTAGATGCACCCCCAGTACCGACACAGGGGCTCCCAAGGCAAGATCAGGATGGACAGGACCAGGTTTAACCTCCGCCTGGCCCGCTTCTCCCAGGGGCCACTGACCAGTGTGCCCTGGGCCATGGGCAAGACCCCTGAGACTCCAGGTGTCAACTGGCACATCGGGAACCCTCAGGGTCACCACTGCCAGGGCTGGCTCTCTCTCAGTTTTGTCAAGAAAATGTGTCTTAGGAGCAGACCACAAGGCAAACGTTCTAGTTCATTCTGACCTACAAAGTTCTAGCTACGTGACTCTACCATCCTTCTGATGAGCCTTGGACAAGTAAGAATGGATGGGCAGTGCAGCAAGTGGGGGTCCAGAGCAATGAATGGGCAGCAGTTTTGGAGTCCATGAGATTTAATCCAAATGGGGGTTCAGATAGAGGGGGGGACTGAGTGAATTCCGGGGGGTGGGTCTCTGGCCCAGGATCCCCTAGGAAAAGCCTGGATCAAGGTGAGCTTGAGAAGTGCGTGCACCTAGTCTGGCCAAGGGAAGACAGTAAGGCCATCGGATACAGGGTCCTAAGAGCACCACCCTGCGTGGCCTTGAAACAGCACACCCCAACTCATGAAAGAGATACCCTCTCTCTTTCAATGGCAAGGGAATCTCACTAGCTTCCATCTAAGAAAGTGTCTACATCAGGTCAACGAAAGAAGGTCATTAGATGACCTCAAGTTCTTGCCTGTGTCTCATCAGAGGACCTTAAACCCTTTCTCCATTCCCTGGTCTCTGTTCCCCCAGTTGCAGCGTTGCCTCATCTGTCATCAGCTCACAGGGGAGGCAACTAAAGTCCCCCTTTCGTGGGCTGCCAGTAGCCCTCTAAATCAGTAACAGCTTAACAACTCCAAGAGATACACATACATATGTTTTTATTTGATTCCCCAAAGTGAATTCATTTTGAAAGCATCTCTTTTTGGGGGGAGGGGGGCACTTTGAAATAATTAAAGTCTTCCATCATATGATCCTAGAGATCCCTTTCTGTGAAAAGCCTTTAATTTCATCCTTCTTAATACAATTCCATCCCAGCCGATGAATTTGGCTTTTATATTTCTTCAGATACTGTGTCAGGGCGCTTAATCAGAGGTAGGATCTGAACAGAAGAGAGACTGGGCAGTCCCTGATCACCGGAGCCCGAGGTGGGATGGGCAGGCCACTGTCCGCTCCTCCCCACTCCCCCGCAGGCCGCTGACACCATCGCTGACGAATCATTTCCACCTGGAAGTGCTGATTCACCCATCCATCCATCCACCCACCCTCTCACCAAACACACTGTTTTCTTCCATATCCCTGGCTCTGTCTTTGGGATGAGAAGATAAAGAAACACAAGCCAGAGCATACTTCTGTCCATCGAAACCCAAGCCAAAATGTGGCCTCTTCTGAATAGACTGAACTGTGGTCTGTTAACAGGGGAGACAGACAGACCTAGAGAGAAAGAGCAGCTGAAGAACTGATCAATAAACATCATCCATGTGAGTGCTAAGAGGCAATAACGCTGAATTTCTAACCTAAAATGAGGCACAGAATCTGTTCATAATTTCCCCCCTGCTTCTGCAGGTCAGGGCCCTTTCTTGCTCAGCCTCCCCTGGCTCTTCTTCCCTCTCTGCCTTGGCTGACCACACTATGAAATTAAAATCTATTTTTAAATATTTGTTTAAAGAACAGCTTCATGACTGCTAGTCTTTAATTTTAATACGAAGTGCGTCCCCTCTTTCCCAGGTCTCTCTTCCATCCCCACCACTGCCCTTCCCCCTGGACAACCAGAGATGAGGTGGTCCTCCTTTAGGTGCGGTCTCCTGAGCTTTCTCTCTGGGGCAGCAGGTGGGGAGACGGGCTGGACAGGAGTGAGGGAGGCGGGAGCTGTTCACAGTCCTGGAAGAAAAAAACAAGGTCTGCCCGATAGATAAGGAGGAAGGAGAGAGCTGTGAGAGATTTCCAAGATACTCCCAAAACGCAAATATTCTGGAGAAGGTAAGAGACCAAGTGTCCGTCAGTCTTAAGTGATGTGAAAGATTTCATCCAGTTTGCTTTCTCCCTCTGTGCCAGCTGGCTCTGAGAGGGTGCAAAGAAGCTGGGGGGCCGGTACTGTGGAGTGGGCAGGACAAGGCCTCTGGGAGCACCTGTGGGCTATTTAGGGCACAGAGCCTGTGTGTGAGGGTGGAGCTGCGGCAGCCACCAAAAGCAAAGTCTGCTAGAACCTGGCCGGGGGCTCGGCTTGGCACCTGGTTTACAGGTGAGGAGCTGCAGGGATACAGCCACACTGCCCAAAGATTTCTGTCCATAGAGTCCCGGTTTGAAGGCCACAGAAAGGGACTGGACAGTCAGTTCTTGGAACCCTGGTGGTGTTGCCTCCCGAGAACCACCAAGGGAGTCTCAGGAGTCCTTGATGAAAGGCTGAAGCAGCACATGGAGGAGATGTTTGGGATTTCAGCATAATTATTGTGATAACAATTTAATCATTTAAAAACACTATCTCGTGTTGCTCTGATGAAGAGAGAGGCTCTTTTCCATATTGTTTGTGCCATCTGTGAACAATTTTCACATTAGCCTCTTAGAATGCAGAAGAGTGACAGTGATGTAGAGGGGCTGAGCTGGGAGTGGGGAGGAGAGAAGAGCACAGCGCGGGGAGGAGAGCGATGAAGTCTAGCAGGAAGCAGGGCCTTGGGACAGGGTGGTGGCCAGAAGTGTGAAGGGCCACCCTCTGTAAGCAGACTCAATGCTGGGGCCACGGGAGAACCAGTGGATGGAGATCTGGCCCTGTCCTGTGGGTACTTCACACTTATATGGGAAGAAAGTTAAATCTGTGGGAAAGGTAAGCAAATGCAGAAGAATCCAGCACAAACTGCAGGTGGCAGTTTGATATCAATTAGGTAGATTGCAATCAGTAAAATTTTTCAATGAACTAAGAGTAGAATAGACAATATCAAAGAGAAATACTATTCCATTCCCTACTGAAAGAAACCAGAGTGCTCAGAAGAAATTCCAGGTCAGGGACAGGAATACACAAGGTGAACCTGAGACATCTTGCATTAGAGAGGAAGAAATTGCCCCAGACTAGTGGGTCTAACGATCAAGAGGCTGCCTTGAAGGTTCTACCACTTGGCCAATGATGGGACAATCGGACCTTCAAAGTGAATAGTGATGGTAACTGATTGAAATTTACAGAGAATGCAAAAACTTCACCAGTCCATAATTGTACTAAGGCATGGTGGTCCCCCAAAACATAGGTTCCTGTCCCAATCTTTGGAATCTATGAATATTACCTTATACGGCAAATGATATGATTAAGTTAAAGATCTTGAGAGGAAGGCCTGTCCTGGACTGTGAGGTGGGCTTTGATTGTAACCCACAGGTATCCCTATAAGATAGACAGAGAGAGTAGAAGAGACACAGTGGGGCAATGTGACCATGGGGGCAGTGACGTGAAGTGAAAGTCGATCAGTTGTGTCCTACTCTTTGTGACCCCATGGACTATACAGTCCATGGAATTCTTCAGGCCAGAATACTGAAGTCAGTAGCCTTTCCCTTCTCCAGGGGATCTTCCCAACCCAGGGACTGAACCCAGGTCTCCCACATTGCAGGCAGATTCTTTACCAGCTGAGCCACAAGGGAAGCCCAAGAATACTAGAGTGGGTAGCCTATTCCTTCTCCAGTGGATCTTCCTGACACAGGAATTGAACCGGGGCAGAGACTGGACTAATACAGCCAAAAGCCAAGGACGGCCTGAAGTCATCAGAAGAAGCATGGAACAGATTCTCCCCTTGAGCCTTCAAGGGAACTCGACTCTGTCAACACCTCGGTTTCAACCTTCTGGCCTCCATTCAGACAATACTGCAAAGCTACAGTAATCAAAACAGCATGGTATTGGCACAAAGACAGATATATGGATTGATGGGAGCTGAAGAAAGAGCCCAGAAATAAACCCACACACCTAATATTCAATTAATTTTTGACAAAGGATAGTACAATATACAATGGAGAAAAGATAGTCTCTTTAACAAGTGGTGTTGGGAAAGCTGAACAGTTGCATGCAAATCAATAAAGTTAGAACACATCCTCACACCATACACAAAAATAAACTCAAAATGGCTTAAAGACTTAAATATAAAATATGACTCCATACAACTCTTAAAGAAAATATAGGCAAAACATTCTCTGACATAAATCGATGCAATGTTTTTCTTATGGCAGTCTCCCAAAGCAATAGTAAAAGCAAAAATAAACAAATGGGACCAAATCAAACTTACAAGCTTGTACAGCAAAGAAACCAGAACAAAAGGAAAAGACAACTGAAAAACTGGGAGAAAATAGTTGTAAATGATGCACCCAACAAAGGCTTATACGCACAGCTCATGTAATCAACAGCAAGAAAATAACCCAATCGAAAAGTGGGCAGAAGACCCAAATAGACAATTTTCCAAAGAAGACATACAGATGGCCAACAAGCACATGAGATGTTCAACATTGCTAATTATTAAAGAAATGAGAATCAATACCACAATGAGGTGTCATCTTACACCAATCAGAAGGTCATCATTAAAAAAAAATCAACAAATGACAAATGCTGCAGAGGGTGTAGAGACAAGGAAACCCTCCTACACTGTTAGTGAGAATGTAAATTATTGCAGCCATTATGGAAAACAGTATGGAGGTTCCTCAAAAAAACTAAAAATGGAGCTACCATATGATCCAGTAATTCCATTCCTGGGCATATACCTGGACAAAACTATAATTTAAAAAGATACATGCACATCTATGTTCATAGCAGCACTATTCCAAGGCATGGAAACAACCTAAATGCCCATCAACAGATGAATGGACGAAGAAGATGTGGTATATATATATATATGTATATATATATACACACACACACACACCAGACTACTATTCAGCCATAAAAAGGATGCAATAAAGCAGCAATATGGGTGGACCTAGAGACTATCATACTAAGTGGAGTAAGTCAGAAAAAGAAAGACAAATAGCACATGATATCACTTATATGCAGAATCTAAAATTTGACACAAATGAACGTGTCTACAAAAGAGAAACAGACTCGCAGACATAGAGAAGAGACCTGGGGTTGCAGGGTGGGGGGATGGAGTGGGAGTTTGGGATTAGCAGATACAAACTATGATGTATAGACCCAGGAATCGAACTGGGAATCAGACCAGGAGCCAACCCAGGAATCGAACCGGGGTCTCCTGCATTGCAGGCAGATTCTTTACCAACTGAGCTATCAGGGAAGCCCATGATGTATGTAAGTCTGGGATTAACAGATACAAACTATTATGTATGGAATGAATAAACATGAAGGTCCTATTGTATAGCTCAGGGAACTATATTTGATATCCTGTGATAAATTATAATGGAAAAGAATGTGAAAAATAATGTATTAATATATAACTGAATCACTTTGCTATACAACAGAAATTATCACAACATTATAAATCAACTATACTTCAATAAAACAAATTAAAAAAACCCAACTTCTAGCCTCCAGAACTAAGACAGACCAAGCTTCTGCTGTTTTAAGTGACCCAGTTTGTGGTCCTTTGTTAGGGCAGCCATAGGAAACTAATACAATAAAGATGATCAAGAAAGAGGTGAAAAGCAATGAAAATGGGAACTGTCAGTGCACAGAGCACACAGCATTTCAGTTTGTATATCTGTATCTCTGGGTAATCTGGGCTGGACTCTGAAATGTATTCCTGCTGTGGACTGTGGTCAAGAGATTGAAAAACTCCAGCCGAGTGCTTGAGGGCACCAGCTTTGAAATCTAACAGCTCAGATAGGCAACTCATTTCTGCTCCCTACAGACTGTGGTCTGGGGTAAGTTACTCACCCTTTCAGAGCTTCAGGTCCTCATTGGTACAATGGGGTTGTTATGAGGGCTGGGTTGGGAAGACTTCCTGGAGAAGGGCATGGCAACCCACTCCATGGGGTTGGGTATTCTTGCCTGGAGAATCCCATGGACAGAGGAGTCCGGTGAGCTACAGTCCATAGGGTCGCAAAGAGTCGGACACGACTGAAGCAACTTAGCACTTAGCACATGAGGGATAAAAGAAATAGTGTACTTGCCATAGAGCCTAATATGTCCTGCATCCTCAAGGAATGTTAGCTGTTGCATGTCTGTTGCTAACTCTACTAATAAAAGATACACATGAAGACAAGCACAAGCTCTACCCCATGCCCATGTTGATTATTACAAAGGATTTTTGTCCTGACGTTCCAGCTGAGGAGCCTCTAGAGATGGCAGAATCAGTGTCTGAACTGACCAAATCCAGGTAATCTCTCTACTTCAGAGAGGAGGAAATTGAGGCTCCAGAAAAACAACGACTTTGCCAAGTTTTCGTGTAAGTAAGTGACCAAGATGGGGCTAAAATGCAGTCTCTAAACTCCTGATCAGAGGCAAAGGCACGCTCTCCCCAACTCCCCTTAACTTCTCATCGGCCCCTGGGACATCACAGCAACTACTCCCTGCCAACCCCCCTCCAGCCCAGCACTTCATCCCACCACCAGGGCCCCAGGGAAGACTCCTTTGTGGCCATCCACAGGAAATCCCTTAAATGCAACGTCCATCGATTATCTGGGAAAGGATTTCTGTGCCATTTGAGCTTTCTTTGTACTGAACAAGCTCACAATATCCTGTGATTACCTGTTGAAATGATTCCCATATTTCTCCCTGACAGCTCCAAGTGCCCAGTGCCCTGATCCTGTCCTAGCAGGACGGCCTCCCAGCAGTCAGCTGATCAGAGACTAGAAAGCAGACAGTGAGAAAGGTTCCACTGAGGAGAGGGCTTCCAGGAACCCTGGGCCAACCCTCCAGGCTCCCTGTGCCCTGCTGCTTTCCTCCCCTCACCCAGGACTCAGAGTTCCTTTCCCCATGGACAGGGACTTTGGGCTGGGCAGCCTGTGTCGGCTACTCCACACCTCTCAGCCAAAGAGAATTCAGCCAATCTGGAGAAACAGGAAAGAGGTGGGAGGACTCCTAGTTCTCAGCACTGAGCCACCCAGCCCTGAAATAGTGGCTGAGGATACAGGTTTTGGAACCAGGCAGACTCGGATTGGAATGAGAGCTTTGCTAGTGATTGCGTGATCTTTGGCAAGCGACTTAGCCATTCTCTGAGCCTTGTCTTTAAAACGGGGGTAACGATGTCGACCTCATCGGACAGTTGTAAGGATTAAATGAGATTGTGTTTGTAAAGGGCTTAGCATGATGCTTGGCACATCATAAAACAGCGGGCTGGGTGGAGCTGGAGACACAGTAGTCGTGATGAGAACGGCAGCAGTCACAGTGCTGCACCTACTACCGGGCACACCACTGGAGCTAAGGAAGTGTTTATTAAGCAAATGAAACAAGAGCTTTTCCACAGATGTGAACATCTGCCTTAAAAGCTTTCCCCATCTATGAACCTTTATTCCTTTTCATCACCTAGAAAAACTGTTAGTGAAAGTGTCAGTCGCTCAGTCGTGCCCAACTCTTTGCGACCCCATGGAACCCTAGTCATCTAGAAATTATTTATCAAGCACTGCGATAAACTGAAGGTTTGTGTTCCCCCCAGAATTCACAGGTTGGAATCCAAAACCCCAATGTGATGGTATTAAACATTAGGAGGTGGGGCCTTTGGGAGATGATCAGATCATGAAGGTGGAACCTTTGTGCTGGGATTAGTTCCATGAACAAAAGAGGCCCCCAAAGAAAGGACAGTTAGGGGGTTTGGGGATGTCATATACACAATTATATATTTAAAATGGATAACAAACAAGGACCTATTGTCTAGCACAGGGAACTCTGCTCAATGTTATGTGGCAGCCTGGACGGGTAGGGAGTTTAGGGAGAATGGATACATATATATGCATGGCTGAGTACCTTTGCTGTCTACCTGAAACTATCATGACATTCTTAATCGGCTATACTCCAATACAAAGAAAAAAGTTCAAAAAGAAAACAGGCCCCAAAGAGCTTCCTTCTACCATGTGAGGTTACAGCAAAAAAAAAAAATGGTTATATCAAATCTGCCAGTACCCTGATCTTAAGACATCCCAGCCTCCAGAACTGACAAATGAATATCTGTTGTTTGTAAGCCAGCCAATCTATGGTAATTTGTTAAAGAAGTCCAAACAGGCTAAGACAAGCCCTTAGCACTGGTAATACAACGGAGGGCAAGGCAGACAGAGCCTGTCTGAACAGTTCTAACCTTAACTGTTTGGGAGGTAAAAGACTATTTTGAGAAACTGATTGTTGGCAGAGGCATGGGTGGATCTAGAGAGTGTCAAACAGAGTGAAATAAGTCAGAAAGAGAAAAACAAATATCATATATTAATGTGTATATGCGAAATCTAGAAAAATGGTGCAGATAATCTTATTTGCAAAGCAGAAATAGAGATACAGATGTAGAGAACAAATATATGGATACCAAGGGGGAAAGCAGGGTGGGATGAATGGAGAGATTGGGATTGACACATATACACTATTGGCGCTATGTATAAAATAGATAAATGATGAGGACATACACACAGCACAGGGAACTCAACTCAGAGCTCTGTGGTGACCTACATGCGAAGGAACACCCCACTCCAGTGCTCTTGCCTGGAGAATCCCATGGACGGAGGAGCCTGGTGGGCTGCGGTCCATGGGGTCGCCAAGAGTCAGACACGACTGAGCGACTTCACGTTCACTTTTCACTTTCATGCACTGGAGAAGGAAATGGCAACCCACTCCAGTGTTCTTGCCTGGAGAATCCCAGGGGCGGGGGAGCCTGGTGGGCTGCTGTCTATGGGGTCGCACAGGGTCAGACATGACTGAAGCGACTTAGCAGCAGCAGCAGCAAATGGGAAGGAAATCCAAAAGGGAGGGAATATACATATATATGTACAGTTGATTCATTTTGCTGTACAGTAGAAACTAATGCAACATTTTAAAACAACTATACTCCAACAAAAATTATTTTTAAAAACAGGAAAAAATTTTTCCTAAAAAAGAACATTTCAGACTCTTTCCCAGAGAAACACACATGGCTACATATACATAACATTTTGCCAACATCCACAGGGCTCAGAGAATGTTCTCAGTGAGGATCTGAGTCCTAAGTGAAGTTACTGCTCCAGCCACACTTACCCACTACCGCTCCTGGACCCACTCAGACAGATCATGCAGAGGCCAAGGAACCCAGAGCAAAAGCCCAGTGAAACTGCCTAATGCAGAAGGGGTCCTGGTTTCACTTGCACAGGTAAGTATAGTGAGTCGTAGGCTTGTTCAATGCAAGGAAAACACAGTGGTTCATGGCCTGATGCAGAGGGGAACCTGGTAAAATCTGAGCTCCCCATTCACATGTCTGAAAACTGCCTTCTCAAGGTCCAACTCAGGTTCCCAAGCTGGCCTTTGATTACCTGATTGTCCTTGGGGGGCTTGGTGCCTCGTGCATGCCCATCTCCAATCCCTCTGCTGCCCACTCAAGGCTCGGCCTCCCTTCCTGCATAGGGACCAGAGCTGCCCACTGTTCCCAGGTGTTTATTACGGATCCAGCCTGAATCCCCCCAGCCCATCCGTGCAGGGCAGGGACACAATCCTGCCACGATGCCTCTGCTTGTGAAGTTTCCCTGGAAAGAAATCTACTCACACCCGCCCCCTCACCCACAGTCTTCCCCAGTAAATCCTCTGGGGAATTTTCAACCATCTCCCATCTGTGGTACACCCTCCTCTTCTGCATTCATCTTCCACAGATGCCGGGAACGTCTGACAGTGGCCTGCCTCTGCCCCTAGGACCTAAGCCCCTGGAGGGAAGGGTCTCTGCCTGATCCATCTGTGAATACCCTGGAGTGGAGCACAGAGCCTGGCACATAGTAGGTGCTCGACGATGTTGCTTTCTTCTTTGGGAAAACAGAGACTATGGACTGAGGCAATGTGGGGCTGCCCTCCTAATTCATCCACCCTGTTGGCAGAAACGGGGCCAAATCCTCTGGACCAAAGCAGCTAGCTTCCATCTGGTGAGAGATGGAGCTAAGCATGGCTCCTTGGGGGATAGCTCTGTCACAGCCAATTTGAAAGAATGATCCAGCAGGCTCTTCCTCAAGAACCCCTTACGGAAGCTCTGCTCTCCATCGCTGTCTTTACAACTGAGTTCCAGCTTCGCCACTCCCAGGGATCCCTTAGTGCTGGGGTTATCGGCCCAGAAGCCCAGCAGGAACAATCCTTCATGGCCTGGCCCACTCCAGCATCCCCTCTGCGCCTGGGGCTGGGCCAGACTCCAGCCGCTCAACTCTGGCTGTGTCCACAGCTCCCTCCCCCACCCACCACGCACCATCTCCCTGTTCTTCCCTCTGCCCCTTGTTCCCATGGAGACCCAAGGCCAGCCATGCTTTCAAGCTCCTGGGACAGGCAGGGTCCAGGGTCTCTGGGACTGTTCTCAGGGTCCTGGGTGCTTGAACTGTCAGCTGGCAGACAGCTGGGACCCTAGGGAGACCAGTGTCTGAAATCAGTCGTTAACCCTCTGCCCTCTCTGTAACCCAATGACCTCCTGACTCTGACTCCTGGCACTTCGGGATCAGAAGGGACATTAGGTTCCATCCTCAGCACATGAGGAAACTAAGGCCCAGAAAACAGAAGTACAAGAATGCACGGTAATTAGTGGAACTTAAATCAAGATCCGCTATTCCTACTCCAGGGCTCTTTGGCCACGTGATTAAAATGGAAGTGAGCGCCCAGCTGAACAGGTCGCTGGGGTTCCCTGTCCACAAGTGATGATCATGAAGCCCAACAGCAAAGTCATTGTTTCAGGCCCTGCGGGCAGGGAGAGTGCCAGCCAGGCCCAACAGGTGGAACGTGTTCCTAAAGGTCTCCAGGGGCTCCTTGGGACAAAGAAAGTGACAAGCAGGCACTGGCAGGGCTGGGCTTCCTGGTAATGAGGCGGGAGCTGGGCCACCGGCAGTTGCCAGGCCTGCCAGGCAGAGACAAATTTATCCAAGGGTTAGAGGCTAGGATGTTCTTCAGAACCTGATTTAAAGGCAATTCCCGTCCCCCCAGGCCCAGGTCCTCATCAATCCACAATTCAGGGGAGTTATTAATGTACACTTAAGAGTTGATCTCATTCGGGTATCCTTATACCCAGGAGGCCCACGGGAGAAGCCCACCCACCCTGTCAGCACTTTGGGACATGCCAGTTGGCATCAGCAGGCGTTGTGGATCCTGAGATGAGGCAGAAGAGCTGGTACAGGGCAGAGTGAAGGCCCCTGGTCAGAGTTATGAACCTGCCTCCCACCAACTGTGTGTGTGTGTGTATATGCGTGTGTGTGCTCAGTTGCTCAGTCATGCCTGACGCTGACCCCATGAACTGTAGCCCACCAGGCTCCTCTGTCCATCGAATTTTCCTGGCAAGAAAACTAGAATGAGTTGCCATTTCTTCCACCACTAACTGTGTGAACTGGAGTAAATCACTTCATTCTTTGCCTCAGTTACCCCAACTAGAAAATAATTTCCATTTCTACCTTATTTTTTTCAAAGGGATGTCCCTGGTGGCCCAAGTGGTTAAGAATCCACCTTCCAATGCAGGGGACATGACTTTGATCCCAGGTTGGGGAGCTAAGACCTCACATGCTACAGAGCAACTAAGCTGGCACACTGCAAATAGAGAAAGCCCCCAAGCCACAACAAAGAGCCTGCACAGCCAAAATTCAAAAAAGAAATTATCCTATTTCATGGGCTACAGAGAGAGAAGCAAAGTGAGGTGTGCAGGAAAAGGACAGAGTGCCTAGCATCCTGGAAACCCTCCATTTGTTTGTAGTTCTCATAAATCAGGTCACCCTCAGGCTCTTCAGGAAATAAAAAATTGCAGAAATGCTCCTAACCCTGGAGGGCAGCTGGCATCTCCATGTGAGCAGGTTATGGCCCGAGGAGCTGCCCATACCCAGCAGCTGAGTATGGGTCTGGTCTCCAGGGTGGTTCGGGGTGGCCAGGAGGAGCCGTGGGGCCCTGCTCACCTCCATTCATGCTCCCCAACTTGAGGGCTTCCAGCCTCAGGCACCTGCAGCTCACCTGAGAACTTTCTGGTCCCCGGAACCCATGCAGCCCAGGTACACACGCAGGCCCCAAGTGTCACAATCTCCGGTCAGCGGCCAACAGGATACCTTGCTCTCGGATGCCCTGTACGCTCTCCCACCGTCCCTAGTGGGGCTAGGTGTTGCCCATAGTGTAACCTACAACCTGCTTTATTATCTTCTTCCCCTTTGTTGTCTCGCTTCTCAAGTAAATGATTATTTCCTGGGATGCCCCCACACCACCCCACCCCCTGCAAGGAACTACAGGCACTTACATCTTCAACCCAGGTCGGCTTCTGGCTGCCCTTGCCACCAGCAGAGGAAAGGAGGAAGGCAAGAGAAGGAAGCGAGTGAGGATGTGGGCGGAGCCTCCTTATGGGGAGGAGGAGGGAACAGAGGAGAGAGCGCACTGACTGATAACTGAAGACCAAAATCTAGCTCCTAGGGGAAAACAGATTGTCCGCCACTGAGTCAAAGCAGAACAGAGTGTCTCTGAGTGCACAGATCCCCCAGTTCCAGTCTACAGCAGGACTGGCAACTTTGCCAGAAGGAATCATCAGGCCAATTTTCAAATGTTATAAGCATCCTGAGACATTGAGTGAGCAGGGCAGCATGCAGAGAGCTCACACTGCACCAGGTTCTTCTTCAACACCTCCCCTGGGCCACACAGATGTGCATTCAGAGCTTCCATGCTTCTCTGCCCCAGAACCCGGGGTCACCTTCCAATCAAGGAAAGAATTCCAGAACTCCTGGGATGCAAAGACATGGAGGTCTCCTGTTGGTCCTATCTGATACTTTAATCCCTACCCATCACTTTGAAGCACCCTCAAGGTGAGCAAAAACAATGCATGTACATCCACAGACACATACAAACTTGTGTGCACACGCTTAACATTCATTCACTCATTTTCTCTTTCCCTGTCTCTCTGTCTGGGCTGCCCTGCCCTCCTCGTCAATTCCCCCAATGCTGTTTGCCTTGTATATTCCATCCACACATCAGCCCTACACAGATTTAAGAGGATTACCACTTATCAAGAGCTTTGTATCTCCAAAGCTCTTCCCTATACCAGCTAATTAAACATACACAGTCCCCTTTCCCTCCACTGCAGTATATACAAAGTGTAGGCCATGAATTGATAAGACCTAGGTTCTAGTCCCAGGTGGAGAACATGTCACCTTGCACAAAAGACAGAGGAGTCATTTATGATGATACCTCACAAAAGAGATGGAGAAGCAGAGGGTGTAAGTAACTTGCCAGAGGTCAGTCAGCTAGTAACCAGCGGCTGAGCTCAGCTATGAACTTGGGTCTCTGCAGCTCCCTTAGAACCCAAGCTCCCTTAGGCACTCCCGTATGCAGGTGTTAGTTATCCTCATCATTGTCATACTCCAAGATGACATGCAGAGACCAACCCTTCAGGCCTCGAATGACTGTTGATCCTCGCACCCCTATCACTCACACACAGAGCTCCACTGATTAGGTTGGTAGCTGGTTTGAAATGTTTTTTTCTCCCACAAGCACTCAAGTTCACATCATGAGCTCATAACTCCTCTCCCCTCCGCAGACTCCAAGGTGTGGGCAGTCAATTCTCTTTCCCCTGAGTTCCCCTCACCACCCGCCTCCAGCGCCCCTAGCTCAGAACTCCACATGCAGGGTGGGGAAAGCTCAGAGCTGGCGTGGCCTCAGCCTGGCCCAGAATGAGCAGAGACCCTCTGCCATCCTTTTTTTCCCCCCAATGATTCGATATTTTTTAATTTATTTAATTTTAAGTTCATTTTATTTTTGCTGCGTTGAGACTTTGTTTCTGTGTGCAGGGTTTCTCTAGATGGGGTCAGCAGGGGCTACTTTTGTAGCAGTGTACAAGTTTCTCGTTGTGGTGGCTTCTCTTATTGGGGAGCACAGGCTTCACTAGTTATGGTATGTGGCCTTAACAGTTGTGGCTTATGGGTTTAGTTGCCCCGCAGCATGTGGGATCTTCCCAGATCAGGGATAGAATCTGTGTCCCTTGCACTGGTACACAGATTCTCAACCACTGGGCCATCAGGCACGTCCTGCCTTCTTTCCACAGATTATCACTGGGAAATCCCAAAGCCAGTGACCACCCAGCACAAGGCAACTCAATTAACTAAGGTTTTAATGAGGGCTACATTGACAACTTCTATTGTCCAAGTCTAATAATTCTCTTTAACTGAGATCTTTTGCCTTCATTAAAGTAATTAGTGCCTGTGAGGAAATGATTAGAAAAACTCTCAGGATTTCCACCCATCATGTGGAATCCCACATGCCATATGTTTCATCACCGGGATGCAAGCTTGGTCAATTCTTTCAGATATTGTCACTCCTTAACAAGGCTAATAAGACTCTCTCTTTTTTTTTTTTGCTTCAAAAGTCTTAATAAGATAGAAAATTTGAGGAAATCAATCAGTAATTAATTAGCCATTAAAACTGATTTATCCAGTACTATGAGAACACAGAAGTATTTAATAAGATCCTTGTGGAACTTCCCTGGTGGTCCAGTGGTTAAGACTTCAATGCAGGGGGCACAGCTTCAATCCCTGGTAGAGAAACTAAGATCCTATATGCTGTGTGGCACAGCAAAAAAATAAATTAATTAAAAAAAAAAAAGAAAGGCAACAGCTGAATAGGCTCCTACACTAGAACTAGAGTAAGAAATCAGGCATGCATTCACTGATATACCATGCATAGCCTACTAGCAGTAGAGTCTATACAAGTGGACACCCTGGCAGTTCACAGTGGCAACAGGTGTCCAATACAGACAGCCATGGGGAGAGCATAGGGTGATCATTGACATTTTAGGAATCAGTGAACTGAGATGGACCAGAACGGGCAAATTTAATTCAGATGATGATTATATCTACCACTGTGGGCAGGAATCCCTTAGAAAGAATGGAATAGCCCTCATAGTCAACAAAAGAGTCCGAAATGCAGTATATGGGTGCAATCTCAAAAATGACAGAATGATCTCTGTTCGTTTCCAAGGCAAACCATTCAATATCACAGTAATCCAAGTCTATGCCCCAACCACTAATGCCGAAGAAGCTTAAGTTGAACAGTTCTATGAAGACCTACAAGACCTTCTGGAACTAACACCAAAAAAGTTATCCTTTTCATTGTAGGGGACTGGAATGCAAAAGTAGGAAGTCAAGAGTAGTCACAGGACTGGAAAAGGTCAGTTTTCATTCCAATCCCAAAGAAAGGCAATGCCAAAGAATGTTCAAACTACTGCACAATTGCACTCATTTCACATGCTAGCAAAGTAATGCTCAAAAGTCTCCAAGCTAGGCTTCAACAGTACTTGAACCGAGAACTTCCAGATGTACAAGCTGGATTTAGAAAAGGCAGAGGAACCAGAGATCAAATTGCCAACATCTGCTGGATCATAGAAAAAGCAAGAGAATTCCAGAAAAACATCTGCTTCATTGACTACACTAAAGTCTTTAACTGTGTGGATCACAGCAAACTGTGGAAAATTCTGAAAGAGATGGGAATACCAGACCACCTTACCTGCCACCTATGAAACCTGTGTGCAGGTCAAGAAGCAACAGTTAGAACAGGACATGGAACAACAGACTGGCTCAAAATTGGGAAAAGAGTGTGTCAAGGCTGTATATTGTCACCTTGCTTATTTATCTCATATGCAGAGTATATCATGAGAAATGCCAGGCTGGATGAAGCACAAGGTGGAATCAAAATTGCCAATAATCTCAATATCAATAATCTCAGATATGCAGATGACACCACCCTTATGGCAGAAAGTGAAGAGGAACTAAAAAGCCGCTTGATGAAGGTGAAAAGGAAAGTTAAAAAAAAAAACTGGCTTAAAACTCAACATTCAAAAAACTAAGATTATGGCATCTGGTCCTGTCACTTCATGGAAATTAGATGGGAAACAATAGAAACAGAGAGAGCTTCTCTTTTCTTGGACTCCAAAATCACTGCAGATGGTGACTGCAGCCATGAAATGAAAAGACGCTTGCTCCTTGGAAGAAAAGCTATGACAAATCTAGACAGCATATTAAAAAGCAGAAACATTACTTTGCCTACAAGGTCCATATAGTCAAAGCTATGGTTTTTCCAGTAGTCATGTATGGATGTGAGATTTGGACCATAAAGAAGGCTGAGTGCCGAAGAATTGATGCTTTTGAACTGTGGTGCTGGAGAAGACTCTTGAGAGTCCCTTGGATTGCAAGATCAAACCAGTCAATTCTAAAGGAAATCAACCCTGGATATTCACTAGAAGAACTGATACTAAAGCTGAACCTCCAATACTTTGGCCACCTGATTAGAAGAGCTGACTCATTAGAAAAGACCTTGATGCTGTGAAATATTGAAAGCAGGAGAAGGGGATGACAGAGGACAAGATGGTTGGATTGCACCACTGACTCAATGGACATGAGTTTGAGCAAGCTCCAGGAGGTGGTGAAGCACAGGGAAGCCTGGTGTGCTGCAGTCCATGAAGTGGCAAAGAGCTGGACATGACTGAGGGAGTGAACAACAGTGGGATGGATCCCCAAAGAGCTTGGTGGAAGTAGGTTATGGAAGCAAGTGGCCACAGGACAAGGTAAAACGGCAAGCATGTCGCAAGAAGAATGAACCAAGTATCCAGAAAAGATGGGCTCAGCAGGACTTGAGTTGCAATTGCTCATATAAGGAGATATCCTGTGTCACAGGCTCTCTATCTCTTGTAGGGGTGGGGGGAATGCTCTAAACCCCAAAGCACAGTGTTCTCTGCACAGCGGGAAGCATGTATGATTAATCTTGGAAAATGAGCAGCTATGTGCACATCCACTGGCTTCATTCCATGCTGTGCCTTCCAGGCCTGGAGTTAGGTCATTCATTCATTCAATGAACAGTTACCAAAGGCTGCTGCTGAGGATCCAGGGAGAATGAGACACAATCCCTGCTCACTGAGCTTAGTGTCAGATAGAAGAGAAAGACATACAAATTCTAGGGACAATATATATAGATGGAGAAGAGCTCTCACCACACACTGGAGGCTGTGGTATCCAGACTGGGGTGGTGGGCGGTGAGGCAATATGCCCAGAGGAGGTGACTAAGCCGAATCCTGAAGGACAAGCAGGAGGCGGGTGCGTACACAGGATGCGGCCAGGAAAGCCGATGATGACAGAGACAGAAACGAAAATTATCACACATCACCGTCTTCTGAGTACCTGTCTTGTTTTGTGGCAGAAGCTGTACTTGGTATTTCTCTCTCATACATACACACACGTGTGCATGCACACACGCATACACTGACTCACATAATTTTTCAGAATGTGTGTTTAGGATATTCAGTATCATCACCCCTGTGTGATAAGCAGGTTGATTGAGGCCCAGGGAGATGAAACAACTTTGTTGTGGCCACACAGCCAGCAAATCCCAGGATGGGACATGAATCTGTCTGCCTTCTACTCGCTATTCCAGACTTCAGAACTACAGGGTTGAGTGTGTAACTGAATTTCTTCTTAGCCTCTGGGACCACTGAACTACCCACAGGTCCACGTGGTCAAAGGAGTGAACTGCGGCTCTCAGTCATAGCACTTAGTCCTGAATCCCTGAGAAGCAACCACGGAGAGCCAGTCCCTCTGGTTCTACCTTAAGCTGTGAGCCCAAAACAAAGTCTCTCCTTCTCACTTCCAATTGGAAATTATAACGTGTGGCCTAAAGGTTCGTTCAAGACTCTCCACACCCTTGGATTCTAGCTCTAAAAGGGCTGACGGAGCATCAGTAGGGAACAAGAGGCAAGTAAGAGTTTCCCATCCATATGCTTCCTTGGACCTGGCCTGTGACTTAATAAGGATGCCCAGTCCAGCAGCGCAGACCTCCCCAGAGCAGGAGGGCTAATTGCTGAGCTCCTGAAGCCTGAGACGCTGCAGGGGACTCTTCTCTCCCTCATCCTTCTTGCATTTCACCCCCTCGAAGTGGGTGCCATCTGGAGATAGCCACCCTCTCCTGAAGTTCTCTCGAAAACTTAAGAGTCAGCTCCCCAAGCCATGAAGAACATGCCACCCTGTCTTCAGGTGGGGGCTGCTCCCGAATAATGGTGCCCTCCATCTTGTCCCCCTGCTGATCCCAAGCCCCCTGCCTGCCATGCTCCTGTCCTCTGCTCAGGTGACAAAGATCGTGGACCAGAACCTCAATGCCAGAAAGAGGTCCCTCTGCCATGCCCACCGGCCACACACACAGCAACCCCACATTTTCTGAGGCTTCAGGGGCCAGGAACCAAGAGTCTGCACACAAGAATAAACAATCTCATCTACAAGTGTATATTTTGTCTTCATTATGCCACCACAAAGGTGTTAATATACAACTTACAACATATTAATCACCCCTCTAACTTTCAAATGCTAAATGCATCATTAACATTCATGTTTTCTTCAATTACTTGGCTGTTCTGGGGGAGGGAAGCAAGTCAGCTCCTCACTAAATCCATCTCCTCTGGACAGCTCAGGGGTCATAAACGGCAACTCAGGCCTCCACCCTTATGGTGGAGAGGGGAAATTCCTGCTCCCTGCCTTCATCACCACTGTCTGGCCCACATGCAGGCTGGCCATAAAAAAGTAATTGAAGCCGAGAAATGAAGCAGAGAAAACAAAAGAGAAGGCAGGTGGGAGGGGAGAGGGCAGAACACAGGGAGGAATCACATTAAGCACCAAAGGATCACCGAGAACAATTAGTCTAACCACCTCATCTTATAAATGAGAGAACTGTGGCTCAGATAGGGTAAGCAACTTGCCGAAGACCACACAGCACATGAGTAGAGAGAACAGAGAAAAGGATGAGAGAAAAACTGAGTGCAGAGGAGGAAAGAATGATAGCAGGCCAAGCTGACAAAACATTGAGCAGTAAAGATACAGAGGGTGAGAAAGAAGAAGAAGAGAGAGGGGGGACAGAGGACATGTTAAAAAGGGAGGAAAACCTGAAACAGATGGAAGCCCAGAGTCATCTTCAACTTCACCCCCAACTGCTCAGCTTCCCTGATCCCTGAGGCAGGAGAGGGCTGGGCTCCGGCTGTAACATCTCTGATAGCGGTCCAGCAGACCAGACGTAAGGGGAAGAGAGGCACTGGGGAGCACTGGGGTTGAGCCTCTGCCCCAGGCCTCCAACATTTAGCCAGAGTAGATACACACACAATTAAAATGCCATTACCCCACAACGGTGCTATCCCAGGTTGACTTGGAATGTGTTACAGACACTGGCGGCTATAAAATCAATTTGCTATTATAATTTAGCAAAGCAGATTCAGTCACCTTCCTGAAGCCAGTGGGCTATAGACCAGTCCTGAATTGAAGAAGAGAAAGGGGAAAAAAGGCTCCTGCTGGCCGGTCACTTTTTTGTCCACAGGTTGCAATCCAGCCAGGCCTGTCCACCTTGAGGGGGAGCAGTCAAGGTCAGCGCACACTGGCACTTTCAGAAGAGTGAGCTGGGGCCTCAAAGTCCAGCGAGCAGAGAAGCGAGGCCAGCTCCAGGGGGCACCGTCCCAGGCCCACCAAAGACACAGGCCCTGATGGTGGCTCTGAGCACTGTGAAAAACCCAGACAGGTCGGCACACCCTATGCAAGGCTCCAAAACCACCAGCTGTTGGAGCCTCACAACTCAGGACACGGGTGTGGTGGCCATCACCTCTGCCTCTACACACAGAAAGAAGTCTCAGAAGGATCAGGAGTGTGGCCAAGGTCACCCTCTCAGAAGGGGGATGGCAGAGACCACGTACGTCAATGACCACAGCACCCCACCCTGGAACACAGACACACTCTTGATGTAGCCGACTCTGCAGACTCCTGGCGGAGTGTGACCGGCGGGGTGGCCCTGAGAGCCACTGCAGATGTGTTCCCAAGCCTAGCGATTTTGAGCTTTATCAAGCCTTCTTTGCAGGCTGCCACAGCCCACCTGTCTCTTCCTTTCTATGCCCACTGCTATATCCCAGACCAGGACCCTCCCAGCAGCTCCTTTACAGTCTCTGCTCTCTCCAATCTTGCATACCAGTTCCAGAATACACTCCTAAATGCCACACTGACCCTGACTCCTCCTTGAACGTAAACCTAATACAGCTGCCTCTGCTCTGTAGCTTCTGTTCCCACCACTCAACTGAAAACGCTCCTCAAATACCCACAACCTCCTCATTACCCACCCAACACTGTCCCATCCTCACCTTCCTGAACCTCTTGGCACAGGAAGAGGTTGGCACCTCTGTCATGTCCAACGTCTTCCTCCCTGGGATTCTGTGGTCTTAATTGCTTTTGTCTGTTCTTCTACCTCTGGTTCCTCCTCGCTTCACTTCTGAGCTCTCTTCCTTAGTTTGCTCCATAAATTCATCTGTTCTTCTCAACCCTTATGTGTGTGCCTGTGTGTTAGTCACTCAGTCGTGTCTGACTCTTTGCGACCCCATGGACTGTAGCCTGCCAGGCTCCTCTTTCCATGGGATTTTCCAGGCAAGAATACTGGAGTGGGTTGCCATTTCCCTCTCCAGAGGATCTTCCCGACCTAGGGAACCCTGGTCTCCTGCATTGCAGGCAGATTCTTTAACATCTGAGCCACCAGGGAAGTCCCTCTTAGCCCCAGCCTGCCTGACTTAATCTGAGCGCATGGCTTAGGCTCCATGCACTCAGATTAACTGACTTCAAGTGACTTAATTTTAGTGCATGACTTAGACTCCATCTCTACCCAAATGGAGCCAGATTCTGTGTCTTGAGCCCACTCCTCTCTCCTGAATTTTAGATCGCATCATTCAGTTGCTTGTTGGATGTTTCTCTGTGGCCCCCCCAACTCAATATGTCCAAAGTAGAATTAGTCATCTCCCTTTCTCCCCCTAATGACCACCCCTCCCACATTCTCTCTTTCTGAATGGCATCACCACCTAACCAGTTGTCAACCTTGACTTTCCCCTCTCTTGTACCAACAGTACAGATGCTAACTGTGCCCTGCCTGAATCCCCTTGGCAAGCATCATCCCTGTATGGCAGGCACCTATGACTTTGGGCCAATGGCTTTCTCCTGCAGACCAGTGCTGGGTCATAAGGCCTGGAGGCAACCCTTAGCCAATGACACGTGGCATCTGGATGATTATACCCCAACTCCCTGGCACATCAGGAGGGACACCCTGCGGTCTCTGCAAGCCCCCAGCAGGACTGAGCCCCATGTGTCCACAGCACTCACCTGTCCTTTAAGCTCCTCGCACCGGCTTCCTTTCCTTCCCTGTCTCACTTTGCCACTGGTGTTTTCTATGATCACGCCCTAAACAAACCTCTTACAATATAAATACTGTTCTCAAAGCCTACATTTAGGGGAACCCAGCCTAAGTGCCCACTAACCCTGTATCAGTTACACCATCAAGTTCAAGTCCTAAATGTCTCCTGAGCCGTGTCCTCCTCCTCTCCCCCTGGATCCAGCCCTCCTCATTCTCCCCTGGGTTACAGAAGCAGCCAACTGATGGGCTTCCCTGACCTTCCTCTTGTCCTGCTCCAAACCATCCCCAATTACACATCTGGTGACAGCATTCCTTCCATTAAAACGCTCCAGTGGACCTGCGCAGTCTCTGAGATACAACCAAATCCCTTTATCCTCATGGCTTCAAAGGGCCTCCATGGTCCACCCTCACCTCCTGTGTACATTCAAGCCTATCAAGCTCCTCCCCAAGCCCTATGGTCCCAGCCACACTGAGCTCCCAGCTTCTCCAAGGCACATCCCAGGATGTCCTTGCCTGCCCTCTGCCTTCTGCACACTTATTCTTAGTCAAAAACTAAACGCAAGGATCCCTCCTTCTATGAAGTCTTTCTTGTTGCCCCATCCTCTCCCCGCCCCCCAGGGGAGAACTGCATGCCTTCCTCTCCACGATCACAGCTCCTCTGACATGCTTCTCCCTGGATACCTGTGGCACTCACTGCCCTGAACGCCATCTATACCTTCCCCTCTGATGGTGAGGCAATAGTTTACTACCTTTTTAATTTTTAACCCCAAAAACATTTTGTACTGGGGTATAGCCAATTAACAATGCTGTGATATTTCAAGTGAACAGTGAAGAGACTCAGCCATACACTACACGTGTATCCATTCTCTCCCAAACTCCCCTCCCACCCAGGCTGGCTCATAACATTGAACAGAGTTCCATGTGCTTTACAATAGGTTTTTGTTGGTTATCCGTTTTAAATATAGCAGTATGTACTTGACCTTCCCCAAATCCTTAACTATCCCTTCCCCCTGGCAATCATGAGTTCATTTTCTAAGTCTGTGAGTCTCTTTCTACTGTGTAAGTAAATTCATTTGTATCATTTCTTTTTAGATTCCACCTATAAGGGATGTCATATGATATTTCTCCTTCTCTGTCTGACTGACCATCTTAACATTCCCAGAGCCCAATTCAGTGCCTGTCATTTAATAGGTGCTCATGAAATGTCAGATGAATGCATGGGAACCAGAACAGATGGAAAGAACGAACGTACTCACAGCCTCTCTCCCTCAGGCTCTGCCACTGGCTTGGCTGCTGTTCCACGAGGGATCTGGAGATGTCTGGCGGAGACCTTGCCCTTCCACAAATGTTTACAGTGCTATGCAAATAATCCTCCTCGGGGATGATATACGCTGCCTTTCTGCCCCAGGCATGCCATGGTCAGTGCCAAGTGGGCTGTCGGTGGGGATGCCCAAGCAAGACCCTGAGAAATTTGGGTCTGTGTGGAGGGCTGGGGTGAAGGGATATAATAAAACACTGTACTCGGACAAATCTGGGCCCCATGCCATGAAAAATGTGAGTTTCTCCTTGACTTTGGTGGCAAATGAGGCGTGAAAACATATCAAAATGTGATATTCAATATATAGATGTATTTAATATTTTATGAGACTAGAAACCAGTTACCGAAGGTTTGAATGATAAATCAAACATCAAGCAGATGAACTTTTTCAGGTGTCTGAACCTGGTACATGCCATTCCGGGGAGGAAAAGAGGGAGGAGAGAAAGAAACAGAGGACAAGAATGAAGGGCCTAGAGACCTTGGAAGGCTTTCCCGGTGGCTCAGCAGTAAAGAATCTGCCTGCAATTCAGGAGACATAGGTTCGATCCCTGGGTGGGGACGATCACCTGGAGGAAGCAATGGTAACCCCCTCCAGTATTCTTGCCTGGGGAATCCCATGGACAGAAGAGCCTCGCTGGCTACCATCCATGGGGTTGCAAGAGTCCAGACACAACTTAGCGACTACCGACAACAAAAAGAGACGTTGGAAGGCAAGGTCCAGAGACCCCACTCCCCAGGCCCCTGCCACCAACACACCTCTGTCAAGCCTTCCATATGTTTGCACATCCAGTCCCGGCTGCCTGCAAGCACCTTGCCCACCTAGAGAACTTATTTATCCTGAAAAATCCAGTACTTCCTTTGGAATTCTCTCTAAGCAGCTTCCCTGGACCTTTTACCTTCTGGCCCCAGACCCACAGAAAGCAGGGCATGAAGTATCTATGCTCAGCCTGGGCTTACATTCTAGATGCTGAAGTGCTGGGGGTTTAACGCGCCTGTCTCCCAATCACACTGTAAGCTATCTGAGGACTGAAATGAGGTCCCCCTCACTCCAACATCCTCCAAAGCCTGGGGACTTTCCTGGCAGTCTAGTGGTTAAGACTCCAAGCTTCCATTGTACCGGGCGTGGGTTAGATCCTTGCTGGGTGAACTTAAGATCCCACGTGCCACAGTATGGCCAAAACAACGGCAACAACAACATCCTCCAAAGCCTGGACCGTCCCTGACACAATGCAGACCCTCAATTCACATGGCGCTTGAACTGGAAGAGAAGTCCTGTATCAGGAACCGTGGTCAGCAGACAACTCTGGGGAAACTACCATGGCCCAGATGCGAAGCTAAGAACTTGGTTTCCACGTTGCTCTTTCACATAAACTTCATGGAGACCCTGTGCTCAAAATTTGTCCCATTGAACTTATGAGGGAAGTGAGGCTTGGAGAGATTTTATTACCTATTCTGGGCACTCCTAGAGGACAGGGGACCCCATCTGCCTCGATACAAGCCACAGAAGTGCCTGGCAGGCAGTAAGTTCTCAAAGGTTTGTTGCCTGAGTGTTGATTCTTGTCTCCCTCAAATATTTATTTTGATGTTGAGTAACACACTCATCTAACCCAGGTACCCGCCCCTTGGTTGATCATCAGTATCACTAGCCATCCCAATAAAGTCTAGGGGTAGGGACTGGCTTCCCTGATGTCTCTGTCAGTAAAGAGTCCACCTGCAATGCAGGAGACACAGGTTCATTCTCTGGGTCAGGAAGATCCCCTGGAGAAGGAAATGGCAACCCACTCCAGTATTCTTGCCTGGAGAAACCCATGGACAGAGGAGCCTGGTGGGCTACAGTCCATGGGACTGCAAAGAGTTGGACACAACTTAACAACTAAACCACCACCAGGGATTGACCATAACTATTATTTTTTCTTATTAAAGCTCCCTGGCTGATTCTGACAATGAGACAGAATTGGGGGCCACTAATGCGGCCCTCAGAACCGCTCCTCTGCATCCTGACCATGCTCTCTTCAGCTCAGATGTTAGGGTTCACAGGGTCTGGCACCCCTTCCTTGGATGGGAGTTCTTTTTGCTTATTACCACCCCTCCCCACGCATTAGCTGTTTCCCTTTGAAATCCTCCTGCATCCTCACTTGTCTGCAGGTTACAGGTCTCTCTGCCTGGTGAGGACAATGAGCCTCTCCTGCCAGATCTGGGTGTAAACCAGCCTGGGCTTAACCCAGCCCCACTCTGAAACCCACCTCAGGAGGACAGTCAGCTCTTCCTGAACAGTGCCCCCACTTTCTGACTCGTGTTCAGTCGCTCAGTTGTGTCCAACTCTTTGCAGGCCCAAGGACTGCAGCCCCAGCAGACTCCTCTGTCCATGGGGATTCTCCAGGCAAGAACACTAGAGTGGGTTGCCGTCTCCTACTTGAGGAGATCTTCCTGACCCAGGGATTGAACCTGCATCTTTTTCGTCTCCTGCATTGGCAGGCGGGTTCTTTACAGCTGAGCCACCTGGGAAGCCCCAGAGCAAGAGCATCTCTGGATAAACAGAGCCCATCTGCCAGCAAGACGCAGTCCGCCCATCTGTGACCTTAGCTCTGGTGATTCCCCACCGAAAGGCACTCCTCAGCCCTTGTCCCCCTTCTCCCTGCCTTCCGACCTCTGCCAAAAGAGCTGCCACTGAACACAGTGAACACTGCACAGGATACTAATATTTTATTTTATTGTTTTTAAAGATTTTTTTTTATGTGGACCCTTTTTAAAGTCTTGATTAAGTTTGTTACAATATTGCTTCTGTTTCACGTTTTGGTTTTTTGGCCGTCAGGCATGTGGAATCTCAGCTCCCAGGGATCAAACCTGCATGCCCTGCATTGGAAGCTTAAGTCTTAACCACTGGACCACCAGGGAAGCCCCCAGCTACTAGTATTTTTTAGCATTAACAAGGTACTTGTGAAAACCACGATAGAGCTCTTCATACCCAACCCGGTTCTCAACAGGGACAATGGGCCTTGGGTTCAGATAGTTCTGTATTCAAGCCTACTTCTGCCAAGATGCAAGCATGCTCCTTCACATCTCTGGGCCTTTATTTTCTCATCCACAAAATGGGCTACCAACATCTGCCCCACCAAGGGCTGTGATGATGCCAGCCTGAAAGAAAGTCTAGAAGATGCCAAACTAGCTCCCTGATCCCTCTTTAGGCAGCAACCAGCAGGACCATCTATCCATTCCCTGAAAGGACACAGCCTTCTTGGACAGGGCTGCCGGGCCTGTGAGGAGCCTGCAGGATGGTAATCAATTCCTATTGGGTTCTATTTTATCCACTAAACGGAGACTGGCCCTAGGAAGCAAAAATTCTCATTGGTTGAGAATAGCAAAAGAATGTTGTCAGCATTCTCATCATTTCAGAGAAAAGAGGCCTGGGAGGTCCGGGGCTTGTCAAAGGTAACAAAGGAACAGGAGGGGTCCATCCGCGTGCAGCTGGTCCCCAGGGCTCCCGATCAATACCGTAAGTGGAGCAAGCTGGAAATTTAAGGAGCCTTAGGATGAGAGGGAAGGATGAGAGCAGACAGGACGGCCCCAGGGTGCCTGGCTGCTGACGGAGCTGGTGAGCAGACCCCGGCAAAATCAAAGGCCAGGATCAAGGGCCCAGAAGGCGAGAGTTCCCTTTCAGTCCTTCATGCCTGCCAGAGCTGGGGGACATGCCAAGCCCAGCCCAGGCTCCTCACTTAAAGAGACTGGCAAGCCCTGAGCTCCATTGTTCCAGGAAAAACAAAACACAGAAACACGCTCCGGCTGTTTATCATGTTTGCTGCTCTTTTTCCATCTCATTAACTTTGGTTTCAGAGTTGCTCCCATTCAGTTCTGAGTCAGTTTTACCCCAAACTCACAGTTGCTTTTTTACTTTCACTTCCCCCACATGTTGAGCCTGTTTATTCCTTATTTATTTTGCTCATCTCAGCCCCTTTACTTCTGGGAGTGATTCCAGCAGCTACGAAAAAAACCCAAAAAAAAAAAAAAAAAAAAAAAACAACCCAAGAAATAAAAAACCCCACCACATACAATCAATTAAGAGACAAGCTGCTTGCAAATCACCAGGAAATGAAAAAAGGCTTCCCCTCCTCAATATTGGTTCCCTCCCCTTAAGCATGAGGATTTGACCTTTTCACCAAAAGCCAGGGACCTCCTCAGTGGTACAGTGGGTTAAGAATCTGTCTTCCAATGCATGGGATGCGGGTTCGATCCCTGCTCTAGGAACTAAGATCCCATGTGTTCTGAGAGAACTAAGTCCACACACTGCAATGAAGAGCCCACGTGCTGAAACTAAGACCCACAGACAAAAATAAACCGATACTTAAAAAAATAATAAATAAAATAAGCCAAACCCACTAATACACTGTGTGACCTGAATCAAGTACCTTGCCCTGTCTGGGCCCAAAGCTCTTCTTGTCCACAGTAAAGGAGCTATACTAGTTCTTCTGAGTCCTCAGTCTTTTTTAGGGTCCCCGACTTCTTTGAGAAAGTGACGAAAGCCATAGTCTTTTGCCTCCCAGTTCACTTTCTATACATACACTCAATGTGGCCTGTAATAGTGAGGGGTGGGCGGGCTGCTGGAATCACTGATCACCCTCGTGGGAGGGGGTCCCTGGGCTCCCAAACGGGGTCTCCTGCAGCCCCGACAGGAGAAGCAGAATGAAGACCGACATCCCTCCCCAGCCCTCTCTTCAAGGAACAGACAGGGCCTCCCTGGGAGCCCCTGAGACTAGAAACCCAGCTCCCCCGGCTTAGCCCGAGGCACTGCCTCTGGAAGGCTGCCATTCAGGCAACCAAAGCTGATGTGACATTTGTTTAATTTGCAGGAAAAGTTTTTTTTTTTTAAGAGGAAAAGCCACCATCATAGAACCTCTGGCTCTCGGGCTCTAACGGGACACACAAAGGCTGACAGTGCACAAGGAGCCGGCCGCGCTGAGAAGCCCGCTGGCCGTGCGGGGAGGGCGCTGGGGGAGAGGAGGCCGTCTCCAGCGGTGTAGCCTTCAGACCCCACGCTGGGGTCTCACCTCCCCCTTCTTCCCTTCCCACCATGGCTACTGGAGCAACCAGCTCCCTTCCACCTCAACCAGCCCCACCAGCACCACCCCTCGGGAACTTTCTGCCACGGGGCTTCAGTCGCCGGCATGGTGGTCTAGGGGTGAGCTCCTTTCTGGAGCTTTCCTCCTGTGCCAGGCCCTGTGCTGGGTATTCAAGCCATTGCAGAAAAGAATGAGACCAAAATCAACCAATAATTGTAACCAGTCCTGGCTACAAGGGGCACCAGAGGCCTTTCACATTTGGGTCCCAGGCCTTGGGATCCAGCTATGTACAAAATTCCCAGAGGGATTCATCCGAGAGGCTGAGCTGGGGAAAAGCCCATGGTGTTTACACCTCCTGCAACCTTGTTCTTTCCCTGTTGGAAGGTTATACGGAAACCTTGAATTGAGACCTGAGGGCCTAATAATACCTGAGGCAGGCTACCTTGAAACTGGTTCCCACAAACCTCTGATTAAAGCAGTTTCTACCCAGAAAACAGGTCATCATGGCCTTGGAAGCACAGGAAAGAGGCTGGGGGGCTGGGAAAACAGAATCTGAGATAAAGCTGTCAGGGTATATAAGAGACTCAATCACAGAATGGATTCCTCTGAACCTCTCCCTCCTTCAAAGAGCCTAAAATCCTCTGGTCTGCATTTCCCAGATCATGGGGGGAAAACCATGGAAAGTTCAGATGGAGAAAGCAGAGCATGCTGAGAGCCCTAGAGAAGCGATGAGGCAGGGGCACAGAGCTGCTGCCTCCTCCATCCTGCAGCTATGAGAAATAGAGGCGGGATGGTCCCTACCACCACATCCAGATACGCGCTCCCAGGCAAGCTGAAGCATCTGGTCCAAAGACATAAAGATAACAAAAGATAATGGCTGGTTATGAGAACGTGGATAAATTACCAAAGGGAGGTTTTGTTTTCTCATCCTCTGCATGTTAAAAACAATATAGCAACAAAAAAATGAAACATCTGTCTGGAAACAGCCATGGTGACATTCTGTCCAGATGTAGAGGATCAATAAGTCCCCTCTCCAGCCCCTAAATGACCAGACCAGGAATCATGAAATGGCCTTTTGAAGAACATGACCCTTTGTGGGAGAGCAAAATAACTGCAAAAGCTTCCCATCGCAGGATGAGGCCCGCTCTAATGGGGCTTCCCAGCTCCTCCCATCAAAAGGCGGAGTCTATTCTTTACTCCTTGAATCTGGTCCTGGACACGCGGCTTCCTTGTCCAACTGGACACTAGAAGACATGAACTTACAGAGGCTCCAAAAGTGCTTGTAGCTTAGGGCTTCCCTCTCCTGCAGCCAGCAACTTTCCACTACCACAGGAGCAAGATAAACGAGGTTCAAACCGGCATTATCACTTTCAAAGATGAACCTACAGCTATATGTATGGTTACAGCTACATACGAAATACATGAAAGAAGAGGCCAGGCTGGGGCTAGTCTCCTGGAAAATAAGACCATCTGGGTCTCAGCCCAGCTGATATTGACACAGGCCATTCCAGACCTTCTAGTCCCAGACCCTAGGAACCATTTAGCCAACATGGAGCCAAGAAAAACAGAAAAGTTTGTTAAGCCACTAAGTTGGGGGAATGTTTGTTATGCAGCAGCAGTTACCTGCTACACTCTCCCTGCCATTCACTCTCAAGGAAAAGAATTGGCAGCTCTCCGGGGGTTGGGTTAACTGGACCCAGCAGGAAAGCATCCCAGGTCAAGGGGAAAAGACCACTTCAGCACCAGAACCCTGAATCCAAAGCACTGCTCTGCTCCCTGCTACCTGTGTAAGACCTCGGCAAGATGCCACCTAAGTCTTTTAGCCTCAGTTTCCGCATCTGCACAAAGGAAACCATAGGCGTGAGGTCATTGCGGGGAAGGAAATTAGAGACTGTCTGGGAAAACCACCACTCAAAAAGTACTTCTATCGCTTTTACTCAGCCAGACTAGATGGTCCCGGCAGCTTCCACCTTGAGTTCAGAGGAGCGGATAGCACAGGAAGGGTCCCCAGAGGGACCTGCTCTCCCTGACTCCCCAGACTTGCTCAAACAGGGGCTCTCGAGGGCCGAGGGGAAAGCCTGTCGCTAAGACAGCGGCTCCGATCTGTCGCTGAGGCGCTCGGTTTTTAATCTCTCTGAGAAAGAGATGCTTCATCCAACATTCACCGCATCAGCAGCTCTGTAAGTAAAATGTAGAAAACACAATGTCTTTATTCATTCCATCAAGCGGCAATTAGGGCTCGGAACAGGAATCTTCCATCGGCAGGCACTCTGGCTCCTAAAAAGCCAGGCAGGTTTCTAATTGGGCTGGAGGCTGACTTTGGGGGGATCTCAGAGTCTGAAGAAGGCCTCATCTGGAGTCGCAATTTCCCTTTCCCGTCCACAGCCTCGGAGAAAAAATTAGAAGGCTGAGCTGTATTAGGAAATTAGACAGAGTGGGAGCCGCCGCACTAAACAGGCAAAACACACACAGCCCACAACCTGGAGGACCCCCGCAGATGCCTTAATGTGAACACGCTGGCAAGGCGCTCGGCTCAGGCAGCCAAGTAAGACGGAGAGGCAATTTTATTTTTGTTGTTTAAAAAGAAGCAGCTACAGAAACTGCCTTTATGGTACAGCGAGACTTCGCAGCCCGCTGCTGGGCTCAGCTGAAGAGCCTGGGCTTGGGCAGGGAGCAGGGGCAGGTCAACACCTGTTGGGAAGAGCAGCCAAAAAGCAGAAGAGGAAGGAAGGGGAACAGGCAGGTCTCGCGCGCCTGGGGAGGCAGGACCTGGGAGAGGTGCTGTGCCCGCATGCTCCCCTGGCCCCTGAGTCCTCTTGAGAGCCCGACAAGGGAAGCCATCGTCAGAGCGGGAATTTTTTATCACTTACTGTGAGTATTAGGTATACAAGGATTTTAAAATGTGATAAAGAAGTCATTCTCTCAAGGAGCTCAGAGTCGAAGGGAGTCAGACAAGTGGGACCTACAGTACAGACTGGTCAGTGCTATGGTGGGTGAATGCGGACCTAAGGGTACACAATCCAGGGAGGGGAGGTCCAGGAAGACATGCAGCGTCCCAGCCAAGACCTAAGGAAGCATGGGAGGTGGCTGGGTGGAAAGAAAGAGCTCTTCCAGGCAGACGGAGCTGCACATGCAAAAGTCCAGAGGTCAGGGAGATGAAGCAATGTTAAAGAAACTATAATACCATAATAGGTATTATAGTTTATAATAATACCATTATGGACTATATTACAGATATATAGTTTATATAATACCATTCATAGGTAAATGGCTGCAGTACAAAGTGTACGTGTCACCAAGTAGAAGAGAATAAGGGAAGGAAGAGCACGATCAGACTGGTCCTCCATTCATGCAATCAGTCCGCAAACAGGAAGTGAGCCCTGCTCTCTGCGATGCATTGTATTCTGTGATGTGCAGACAATCGGGCCACAGTAGTGAACAAGATATACAATCTCTGCCCATATGGAGTTAACAGAAAGGAAGGAAAAAGTGAATGTCAGAAATTATTTCAAGAGGTGCTAAGGGCTATGAATGAAACTAATAAGAAGTAGACACAAAGAAAAAACAGATGCAAGAAAAGCTTTATGTGAGAGCAGTCTGAGCCTTAAGGATGTACAACATCGGCCATGTGAACAGCAGGTAGAGATGCTCCAAACAGAGGGAACAGAATATGCAAACCTCCTGGGGCATGAAAGAGCTTGGCACGTCCACAGGTTGAAAGGCCAGTGAGGGTGGAGTGAGAGAAAGGGTTTTGGTTGGATGGGTTCGCTTGCAAGCAACAGAAAACATTCTTCGTGGGAACTGGAACCATAAAGATATGTATTATCCCCTGAAGGGAATGCTGTCAAGTACAGGGTAGATTCAGCTGCTCAGCCAAGTCTATCAGGACCTGCTCCCCCCACCATCTACCATCCTCAGTGTGTGCCTGTGTCTGCCATCATGGCACCCAGGCACCGCATCCTCATCCACCAACATCAGAAAAGTGGGAAGCGGGTATTGGAGGCATCTCCCCCTCATGTCTAATTCTCCCAGGAGGCCAATGCCAGGAGAAATTCTTAAGTCCCATGTTGCAGAACCAATCACATACCCACCCTTAAACCAATCACTGGACATAGAGTCATGGCATTACCACAATTAGCTTGGATTAACCATGGTCACCTCCTGTGGAAGAGAGAAGGACTCACCTTTACCAAAAATGTCACCACCTTTTTCATGAAAAATCCCTTTTCTGAATAAAAGTGGGGTTCTATCACAATGGAAGATGGGAGGAAACAGCTGTCAGGAGGGCGACCAGTCAAGGAGAGGAAGCAAGATGAAGCTGGGGGATTAGATGGCTGGGCTGGATCACACAGAGCCTTATAAGACACAGCAAGGAGTCAGGACTTTATTCTAAGGATAATGAATGACCACTGCAGGGTCTAAGCAGAGAAATAACACAAAACAATTTATGTTTTGAAATGCTGTGCTGTGCAAAGAATAGGGATCAAGAATAGCAGTAAAGAGACCAGTTAGGAGGCTATGGCCCTAGGTCAGGAAGGACATGATGGTGGCGTGGATGGGAGGGTGGGCAGGGCAGACGGAGAGAAGAGTGTGCACTGGAGATACATGTTGGAGGTAAACTGGAAGGATCTGGTGGGAAGTGAGACGGAGAGGGTAAGAGAAAGAAACAGGGAGGACTCCCATGTTTCTGGCCTTGCAAATTGGTGGTCATGGGTGCCATTTACTGAAATGGGAAATTTAGAGAGAAAAAGACATGAGAAGAGAAATCAAGAGTTTGGTTTCTGGGGACTTCTCTGGTGGTCCAGTGGTAAAGAATGCAAGGAACACGGATTTGATCCCTGGTCCAGGAAGGTCCCACATGCCACGGGACAACTAAGCCCGTGGGCCACAATCATAGAGCCCACACTCTAGAGCCTGTGAGCTGTAAGTAACTGAGCCTGTGTACCAAGAGCCCATGCTCTGCAACAAGAGAAGCCACCGCAAGGAGAAGCCCACACACAACAATGAAGATAGCCACAGATAAATGAAATAAAGAGAGTCTAGTTTCCTTTCACATGTTTGGGGTATCTGTAGCACATTCAAATGAAAAATTCAAGGAGACAGAATCCCAAGACCAGACCTCAAGAGAGGAATCTGGAACTTATCACTACAGAGACGGCATTTACGCTTGGTAACACCTAGCAAGGGTGTGTAGATGGAGATGCAAGCTGAGGACCAAGAGTCAGGACATCCGATATTTAGACAAGAGAAAAGGAAGAACAAACAGAAAGGGAGGGAGTAGGGCCAGAGGAGTCCAGCGTCGGGAGCCCAGAAAAAGTACATTGAGAAGGAGAGGGTGTGGAATCCTGCTGAGAAGCCAAGATGAAGACAGTGAAGCATCAGCAGGGCAGGAGGAGGCTATACAGAAGCTACCAGTAACCTCCCTGAGTTGTAAAGTGGCCTGGTGGGGACAGATGGCAGATTGAAGTGGGCAGAAGGGTGACGGGGAGTTGGAGAAGTGGAGGTGGTGTGCCCCGACAATCCTTCTGAGCTGTTTGGCAGTGAAAGAGAACAGAGATGGAGCAGGAGCTGAAAGAGAAGGTACAATTGCAGGCGGCTTGTGGCTTTGTCAAAGAAGACAGATAAGAGAGCAGGTCGGACACTGCTGGGAAAGATCCCAGGTGAGGTCCTCGTGAGAGGCTGAGAGCCGGAGCACAGGTGGAAGGACTTTGCCTCGGAGTTTAAGGAGGGATGAAGCCAAGCCCGGCTGCGACGGGCTCACAGACCTGGGGGCTGGACGGAGATGAGGCGGCTCCACACAGATGCCTCCGTCTCCGTCTCCTCTGTCACTTCCGTGAAGTCTGAAGTGAGATGCAGAGCTCCGAGTACGTTGTAGGAGGTGAGGTGGAGAACTGAAGTCAGAGAAGGGAAGAAACAGGAGCCCTGGGGAGTGAAAAGGGAGTCTACTAGAGAAACATCAGACAATAAAAAACCTTAAAAGGCCATTGACTGGGACTCTGATTTTCAGTTAGGCAATCTCCACCCAGCCTAAGGGAACACGGGGCTGAGCAGAACAGGGATCAATCAGGAAAACAGTGCAGAAATTGTAGTTCCTATGTCAGGGCTCATCACTACAGAAAAACAGGTACATTTCTATACGGGTCCCTGGCAAGCATCTCTGAAGGGGTGTGTGGGGTCCTGTTTTTGATGAGTCAGCCTGCACTTCCCCACTGGCTTTACACACAATTTCTGGGATGCTTAATCTTCATTTCTGAGCCATCTGTAATTGGCACTGGTTCTTAAACTTGAACATAAAGTTTTCCCGTCCCTAAAGTCCCTCTGTCAAGTACTTAATGGCCTGTAAATGACTTAAATAAACCAAAGGAGCTCCAGTTTTAAGGGATCTAGCAGCAAATCCTTCTGTCAAGTGACTTTTGAAATGCAAATAGCCTGGACCTGGAGGTTTTCCTAAGGACAGACCCACCTGTGTTCTGCAGCTTCATGGCCACAGCAAGCACAGGTGGTTTGTACTGACATCTTTTATTTCCTAGGACATTGACACACATCTGCTCAAATTAATTACTCTTCCAAGATCTCTCCCCTGACTCATTTGATGGAAACAAGAGCTCCTGGGCCGATGCAAATACAGAGGGGAGGTGGGGATGCTGACAGAGCAGGCCTACAACAGACAGTCTGCAACTTATCACAATGGAAGCAACAGCGATTGACTTACACTCAAAATGTTTATGAGCATCCACCCAGAGGCAAATGAATACCAGAGCGACCTGGGACAAAGACAGGGATAGAAGGAAGCTGGTGGGACGGTCCTGAGCAGCAGAACCTCCCAGAAGGAGGAGGAGAAAAGAGTCCAGGAGAGGGGAGGAGGCAGAGCGGGCCGGGGCACACACTGAGCACATCCACGGGGAACCCCACCGACACACATCTAAGTTAAACTCCTGACATGATTAGCACTATGGCTACAATGAGCAGATAACAAGAGGTAGGGTGAGAGAAGGTGATCAAGTTATACACAGAGAAAGTGACTGTGGATGGATGGTGCCTCCCAGAGCAGTAGCTCCCCTACTGACCAGTGGCACTGCCAGACTCAGGACCATCTGCCAGAGCCAAAGTTCAGCTGCAGGCTTGGGAGGAAGAGAGACAGATGAGGCCGACCTCCCAGTATGGTGGCTGGCCTCAGTTTCACCCCTTCAGTCAAGAAGGAAGCAGGTTAAGAAGGCAGATCTCCTGTGAGTTAACCACTGAACAACATCCATCACAACTGTGTCTCCTGGCCTTAAGTTAGGGTCAGCCTATTGGAGAAGGCAACGGCAACCCACTCCAGTACTCTTGCCTGGCAAATTCCATGGACGGAGGAGCCTGGTGGGCTGCAGTCCATGGGGTCGCTAGGAGTCGGACACGACTGAGCGACTTCACTTTCGCTTTTCACTTTCATGCATTGGAGAAGGAAATGGCAACCCACTCCAGTGTTCTTGCCTGGAGAATCCCAGGGATGGCGGAGCCTGGTGGGCTGCCGTCTCTGGGGTCGCACAGAGTCGGACACGACTGAAGCGACTCAGCAGCAGCAGCAGCATAGAAATCCAGGGAAGGGAGGGAGCTGAGGATTAATTACGTTACATCATCTTTAACTTCTCGACATCTTCATTTAACCTACCTTTAAAAGAGAGATAGTGGGACCGAACCCAGGGATTGCTGGGAGAACCAACACCACGGGTAAATCACTCAGCACGCTGCTGGCTTCAGTAAGTACTCCACAAAGGCTATGTGGGGTCTGAGGTGAGGGGACCCTGTTGCAGAGGTTGCCACCAAAAGGCCATCAGATCCCACTGACACGAGTCACTGAGCCTCCCTTGCGTCAGCCTTGGGGTTCCTAAGAAGTGGCCCGAGTCCAGATCTGGAAGTGAGTAAACTGTATTCATGCATTCCCCTGACTCAGTATACAATCGAACTAAATGCCAAGTACATGCCAGGCACTGTATGCAGCCTAGAAATACAGCATGAGGGAGGTGGCAGGCCAGGAGAAAGGGACACCTGGACATCAGGGAGCAAGGACTCATCACTAAAGATTCATCTGGAGCCACCCACATCAGGCCACCAGGCTGATATGTGTGGCCAAGGGCTTGTTCTGGGTAGCACAGCAGAAGTCTGCAGATTTCATTCTATTTCTCTGGGGAAGACAAAGCCTGAGGCTATGAGGAAATATGCTGCCCAGGCACAATGACTGAGAAATCGGGGTACCGAGAGGGCCAAGCTGAAAAGAAGCAGCTGCTGCTGCTTCTGCTAAGTCGCTTCAGTCGTGTCCGACTCTGTGCGACCCCATAGACGGCAGCTCACCAGACTCCCTTGTCCCTGGGATTCTCCAGGCAAGAACACTGGAGTGGAAGCAGAGGAAGGGGTAAATGGCAGTGCTGGGGAGGGGCTGAAACACTGAGGAGAAAGAAGAAAAAACCAATGGAAATTAATGCTTCATGGATTAAAAAAAAAAAAAGAAGCATTGAGACCTCCCAGATCCAGACCTTGACCTTAGAGATAGGTTATGTCCTTGAATGGGCAGGAGACATCAGTTAGAAACAGCAGAGACCAGAGCTGATTCTGCCCCTCCTTTGCCGCAACCCTATAACCCTTACCTCCCTCTCAGGCCTCAGGGGTTTGGGCAGAATGTCCTTTGAGGCCCCTTCCTGCTCTGGTCTCTAGGAGCGATGGAGAGAGAAGCCTTTACATGTGGAAATGCCAACCACCAAGCAGGTTGTGTGCGCCTCCCTCCGGCCTTTTTGGCCATCAATACCTTTTAAATATATATTAAAAGAAACAAACACTCTGCCCTGCTGAGAATGGTTGTAATTGTGGATGGGGGCAGGGCTAGATGTGGGAGAGGCAAGTGAGAGGCCCTGGGGGAGCCTCTGCAGGGAAGGTCATGTTTTGTTTTCCGAGGTCCCCCTGTGGCCCAGGGAGTGCAAACAGGGAGTGCTCCCAAAGCAAAGGGTATTAGGCTCAATGTCTTTGTGCATTTTTCAAACCTTCTGAGCCCTGTCCTTCTGCAGTGGCTGCATCTAATTCTAAAGCTTGACTGGCAGCATGAGACACAGGCAGCCAGCACGTAGGAAGTTTGTGGGGCTGAGCCAAGCAGAGTTCCTGAGACTTTCAGTTCAGTTCAGTTCAGTCGCTCAGTCGTGTCCAACTCTGCGACCCCATGAATTGCAGCACGCCAGGCCTCCCTGTCCATCACCAACCCCCGGAGTTCACTCAGACTCACGTCCATCGAGTCGGTGATGCCATCCAGCCATCTCATCCTCTGTCGTCCCCTTCTCCTCCTGCCCCCAATCCCTCCCAGCATCAGAGTCTTTTCCAATCAGTCAACTCTTCGCATGAGGTGGCCAAAGTACTGGAGTTTCAGCTTTAGCATCATTCCTTCCAAAGAAATCCCAGGGCTGATCTCTTTCAGAATGGACTGGTTGGATCTCCTTGCAGTTCAAGGGACTTCTCCAACACCACAGTTCAAAGGCATCAATTCTTCGGCGCTCAGCCTTCTTCACAGTCCAACTCTCACATCCATACATGACCACAGGAAAAACCATAGCCTTGACTAGACGGACCTTTGTTGGCAAAATAATGTCTCTGCTTTTGAATATGCTATCTAGGTTGGTCATAACTTTCCTTCCAAGGAGTAAGCATCTTTTAATTTCATGGCTGCAGTCACCATCTGCAGTGATTTTGGAGCCCCAAAAAATAAAGTCTGACACTGTTTCCACTGTTTCCCCATCTATTTCCCAAGAAGTGATGGGACCGGATGCCATGATCTTCGTTTTCTGAATGTTGAGCTTTAAGCCAACTTTTTCACTCTCCACTTTCACTTTCATCAAGAGGCTTTTTAGTTCCTTTTCACTTTCTGCCATAAGGGTGGTGTCATCTGCATATCTGAGGTAATTGATATTTCTCCCGGCAATCTTGATTCCGGCTTGTGTTTCTTCCAGTCCAGCGTTTCTCATGATGTACTCTGCATATAAGTTAAATAAGCAGGGTGACAACATACAGCCTTGACATACTCCTTTTCCTATTTGGAACCAGTCTGTTGTTGCATGTCCAGTCCTAACTGTTGCTTCCTGACCTGCATACAGATTTCTCAAGAGGCAGGTCAGGTGGTCTGGTATTCCCATCTCTTTCAGAGTTTTCCACAGTTTATTGTGATTCACACAGTCAAAGGCTTTGGCATAGTCAATAAAACAGAAATAGATGTTTTTCTGGAACTCTCTTGCTTTTTCCATGATCCAGCGGATGTTGGCAAGCCAGTGTACTGAGTCCACCCTAGAAACGTGGACTTTACACCATCTTTACTATTTAGATGGTGGCCTCGGTAGGATTTTGACCTCTTCTAGGAAGAAGCCAATGGCACCCCACTCCAGTACTCTTGCCTGGAAAATCCCATGGACGGAAGAGCCTGGAAGGCTGCAGTCCATGGGGTCGCTGAGGGTCAGACACGACTGAGCAACTTCACTTTCACTTTTCACTTTCATGCATTGGAGAAGGAAATGGCAACCCACTCCAGTGTTCTTGCCTGGAGAATCCCAGGGACGGGGGAGCCTGGAGGGCTGCCGTCTATGGGGTCGCACAGAGTTGGACACGACTGAAGCGACTTAGCAGCAGCAGCAGCAGGAAGAAGCCAGGCAGTACACACCCACATCCTGTCTGGGCAATGAGTTACAATTAGGGCAGTGTTTCTCAATCAAGAAATGCAAATTCTTAAGCCTCTACTGAATCAGAAACTCTGGGGAGTGGCACCCAGCAATCTGTTTTCACAAAACTCCTCCAGGTGATATGGGTGCCTGGTAAAGTTTGAGAACCATTGAGATAATATAACAGGTAGGGGTCATTCTTGGGCCCAACACAAGCTGTTTTAATAAGTACTGTCTTCAACTTGGCCGACTTGGTGCCTTTATGTCACCAGCCAGCTGGGCTCCACACTGCATCCAACTTTATGATCCTTGGCAGAGAAGACAGTTCCATTCCAAGTAAAAGTTCCTGATAACCAAGGGTCAGTGACAGATGAATGGATAAATAAAATATGATCTATATATATGGGGGCTTCCCAGTGGCTGAGTAGTAAAGAATCTGCCTGAAAATGCAGGAGACACAGGTTTAATCTCTGGGTCAGGAGGATCCCCTGGAGGAGAAAATGGCAACCCACTCCAGTATTCTTGTATGGAAAATGCCATGAACAGAGGAGCCTGGAGACTACAGTCCATGGAGGTCACAAAGAGTCAGACATGACTTAGCAACTGAGTATGTGTGCACGCACGCACACACACACACACACACTTACAGTGATGCATTATTTATTAAAAAGGAACAACAAATAACCCTAAACTTTATATGGGACCACAAAAGATCCAGAATTGCCAAAGCAATCTTTAGGAAAAACAAAGCTGAAGGCATAACCCTCCCAGACTTCAGACAATACTACAAGGCTATAGTAATCAAAACAGCCTGGTACAAAAACAGATATATGGATCAACAGAACAGAAGACAAAGTCCAGAAATAAATCCACACAACTGTGGCCAATCAATCTTTCACAAAGGAGACAAGACTACACAATGGAGAAAAGACAGTCTCTTCAGCAAGCAGTGCTGGGAAAGCTGGACAGCCACGTGTAAATCAATGAATTTAGGACACACACCCCACACCATACAAAAACAAACTCAAAATGACTTAAAGATTTAAATATAAGATACGATTACATAAAATTCAGACAAACACCCCACACCATACAAAAACAAACTCAAAATGACTTAAAGATTTAAATATAAGATATGATTGCATAAAATTCCTGGAAGAGAACATAGACAAAACATTCTCTGACATAAATCATACCAATATTTTCTTAGGTCATTCTCCCAAGGCAATAGAAGTAAAAGCAAAAATAAACAAATGGGACATAATTAACCTTACAAGCTTTTGCACAGCAAAAGAAACATAAACAAAATGAAAATACAACCACAGTGTGGGAAAAATATTTGCAAATAATGCAACCAACAAGGGATTAATTTCCAAAATATACAAACAGTTCATACAGCTTAATAATAACAACAACAAAAAAAACAAATGACTCTATTAAAAAAAACAACAACACAGAAGACCTAAGCAGAAAATTTTCCAAAGAAGACATCTAGCCGGCCAATAAGCACATGAAATGATGTTCAACATTGTTAATTACTGCTAAGTCACTTCAGTCATGTCCGACTCTGTGTGATCTCATAGACGGCAGCCTACCAGGCTCCCCCATCCCTGGGATCCTCCAGGCAAGAACACTGGAGTGGGTTGCCGTTTCCTTCTCCAATGCGTGAAAGTCAAAAGTGAAAGTGAAGTCACTCAGTCTTGTCCGACTTAGTGACCCCATGAGCTGCAGCCTACCAGGCTCCTCTGTCCAGGGGATTTTCCAGGCAAGAGTACTGGAGTGGGTTGCCATTGCCTTCTCCTGTTAATTATTAGATAAATGCAAATCAATACTACAATGAGGCATCACTTCACACCAGTCAGAATGGCCATCATAAAGTCTACAAATAATAAATGCTGGAGAGGGTGTGGAGAAAAGGGAACCCTTCTACACTGTTGATGGGAGTATAAATTGGTACAGCTACTATGCAGAACAGTATGGAGGTTCCTCAAAAAACTAAAAATGGAGTTACCATATGATTCGGCAATCCTACTCCTGGGAATACATCCAGAGAAAACAATTTGAAAAAATACATACACCCCAATGTTCATAGCAGCACTATTTACAATAGCCAAGACACGAAAGCAACGTGAATGTCCATCGACAAATGAATGCATAAAGAATGTGTGCCATACACACACACAGAAACAAACCCATAAAAAAGAATGAAATAATGCCATCTGCAGCATTATGGATGGACCTAGAGATTATCACACAAGTCAAGTCAAAGACAAACATATGCTATCACTTATATGTAGAATCTAAAAAATGATACAAACGAACTTATTTACAAAACAGAAACACTCTCAGACACAGGAAACAAACTTATTTGTTACCAAAGGGGAAAGAGGAGAAAAAAAGATTAGGAGTTTGGTTTTAGCAGATACAAACTACTATATATAAAATAAACAAGAAGGACCTAGTGTATAGCACACTGAACTATTAATATATTCAATCTCTTATAACAAACTATAATAGAAAAGAATCTGAAAAGAGCAAATTTATGTATAAATACACATAATTATATATATAAGTGAATCACTTTGCTGTATACCAGAAACTAACATAACAATGTAAATTAACGATACTTAAATAAAAAATAAACAATATGGGATGGCTAAAAAATAAATAACATTTTAAAATAAAATTAAGTTTAAAATGAAAACAGAAGGCGCTTAAGACATTATGCTAAGTGAAGTTAGACACAAATAGACAAATACCGTATGATTACACTTACATGAGGTAGCTAGAGGAATCAAATTCACAGAGAGAGAAAGTAGAAATGGCTTTACAGAAAGTAGAAGCGGCTTCCCAAATGGAAGGTCTGTATTCATGAAATACTGCGTCCCCATCCCCCCTCCCCCAGCCCCGTCCAGCGATGGATGCTGCTGATAGCTGCACAGCAATGTGAGTTTTCTTAAAGCTATTGAACAGCGTACTTTAAAATGGTTAAACTGGAAAATGCTAAATTGTATGTTATGTCTAGTTTCCTGCAAAGCTCCTTGTGAGAGTTTGCTGATCCCATAGCTTGCCTGAATCATCTGTTTATAGAAGGCGCCTCCTTATTTCCAGAATGAAGTCCTAACTCTTTTTCATCTTGCAAAGCTGAAACTCTATACTCCTTAAAGAATTCTCCTTCACCCCACCTCTCCCCAGGCCCTGACAACATCATTCTACTTGCTGTATCTATGAACTTGACTGTATACCTCATGTAAGTGGAATCATACAATGTTCACTTTTCAATAAACTTACAGTGTGTTTCCTTGGAAGTTTACAAGTAAAACTTACTCTTCAATATTTCACTTAGCTTAATGTCCTCAAGGTTCGTTTATGTTGTAGCATATGACAACATTTCCTTCTTTTCTAAGGCTGAATGGTACTCCATCATATATACTATATACCATATTTTGTTTACCCAGTCATCCATCAAGAGACATTTGGATTGCCTCCGCCTCTTGGCTATTGTGAAAATGCTGCTGTGAACAGGGGCATGCGAATCTCTCTTCAGACCCTGCTTGCAATTCTTTTTGGATATACACCCAGAAGTGGGATTTCTGGATCATATGGTAGTTCTATTTTTAATTTTTTGAAGAACTGCCATATAGTTTTCCACGGCGGCTGTACCATTTTACATCCCCACCACCAGTGCACAAGGATTCCAACTTCGTATCCCTGCCAACACTTGTTTCTATTTTTTGACAGCAGCCATCCTAATGGGTGTGAGGTGGTATCTCATGGTGGCTTTGATTTGCATTTCTCTATGATTAATGACATCAAGCATCTTTTCATATGCTTATTGGCACTTTGTACATATTTGGAGGAATGTCTATTGCCCATTTCTTAGTCGGGTAATTTGATTTTTTGTTGTTGAGTTGTAGTCCCAATTTTCTTAGCATAAAACCCACAGCCCTTCCAGACTTGGCCCGGCCAACCTTTCCACCATAATCTCTGACCACCCCCTATGCTAGCCAGTGGGTCTCAGTGGGAGTGACTTTGCTTCCAGATGTTTGGTGAGTCTAGAGGCATGTTTGGCTGTCACAACTCATGGACTGGAGGGGATGCTGCTGGTGTCCAGTGGGTAGAGACCAGGGATCCTGCTAAAGATCCTACAATGCCCAGACAGCCATCACAGCAAAGAAGTATCTGACTTGAAATGTTAAGAACCCTATCCTACACTTTCCAAACCAAGGTCCGTACAGCCAAAGCTATGGTCTTTCCTGTAGTCACGTACGAATGTGAGAGTTGGACCATAAGGAAGACTGAGTGCTGAAGAACTGACGCTTTCGAACTGTGGTTCTGCAGAAGACTCTTGAGAGTCCCTTGAAAATAGCAAGGAGATCAAACCAGTCAACCCTAAAGGAAATCAACCCTGAATATTCATTGGAAGGACTGATGCTAAAGCTCCAATACTTTGGCCACCTGATTCGAAGAACTGAGTCATTGGAAAAGACTCTGATGCTGGGAAAGACTGAAGGCAGGAGAAGAAGGGGGTGACAGAAGAAGAGATAGTTGGAAGGCATCAGTGAGTCAATGGACGTAAGTCTGAGCAAACTCGGGGAGATAGTGAGGGACAGGGAAGACTGGGGTGCTGCAGTCCATGGGGTCACAAAGGCTCAGAGATGACTGAGCAACTGAACAACAGTCCTACACTATTTCCTGACATTAAACTCTTCCACTCGTTATTCCAAAGCTTTGCCCTTAGCTTACATCACTTCACCTCCCAGAATGCCTCCCGGGCCCCCATGCCCAACTGAATCCTCCTGCAAACCCCACTTCTGCTGTAAGGGTTTCTCAACCAGCCTCGTTCACAGTAGTTCCCCTACCCTCTGAAAACCTAGATTAGCCAGTAAAGACTTTATGTTATATCTGCTGCCTCCACCTTCCAGAAACCCTATGCTTGCACACAGTAAGTACCAGATGTGTATGTGTTCATTGGTTGCCAGGCAGTAAGAAAGAGAGTTGACTGGCAGAGTGATCACCTCACCCTAATACTCCAACACCAAGAACACTAGACTCCGAGGAGCTTCTGCCCCAGCTGACCCCAAATCCAGGCACTGAGACACCTGAGGACCAGAGGCATGCCCAGCACCTCCACCTTAAGCTATTTCCCCTCCCTCCAGTCCCTGGTATCCTCCAGAGCAGGCCAAGTCCAGTCACACATCAGCAGAGACAGGAGCTCTGGACTTCTGTGTTTGGCTCACTGCAGACTGCCCACCCTCCTGTGTCCACCACAGCTCACAATCCAGGCCCATAATATTAAAAACACTGATGCAGTCTGGCAAATGCCCTCAGAGACTGATGTAGGTTTTCACATTGAGCCCTGCAGGGCTGGAACAATTACATCGTATCAGTTTGGAATTAGGAAGATCTCAATAATGCAGCAAGTAGCTCTGAGAGGCAACCTTGTCCCACAAGGCTCAGCTCCTCCTCTTGACTCAAAAGGCAGCTCAGCAGTCTTCTGGGGCCCTGCTGTTGTTCAGTCGCCCAGTCGTGTCTGACTCTTTGTGACTCCATGGATGCAACACACCAGGCTTCCCTGTCCTTCAGTATCTCCTGGAGTTTGTTCAAAGTCACGCCCATTGAGTCAGTGATGCCATCCAACCACCTCATCCTCTGTCGTCCCCTTCTCCTCCTGCCCTCAATCTTTCCCAGCATCAGCGTCTTTTCCAATGAGTCAGCTCTTTGCATCGGGTGTCCAAAGTATTGGAGTTTCAGCTTCAGCATCAGTCCTTCCAATGAATATTCAGGGTTGATTTCCTTTAGGATTGACTGGTGGATCTCCTTGCTATTCAAGGGACTCTCAAGAGTCTTCTCCAGTACCACAGTTTGAAAGCATCAATTCTTCGGCACTCAGCCTTCTTTATGGTCCAGTTCTCACATCCATACATGACTTCTGTGCCTGCTCCCTCCCTGTGAAGACTTCCAGGTACCTGGCCAGGTAATCCAGCAGGCCGGAGACACTACAACACTAGGGTACCTGCCCATCTGAGCCACAGCCCAGTCAGCCTCATGAGGAGACATCTTCTTCTTCCCTCCTAGCTTTTATCTGGTTGGTCTAAGAATTAAACTGACTTGTGACAGATTAATAGGAGAAAATCTAACAAAAGTTTAATAACATGTAAACGTAGGAGGGACCCAGAAAAACTGAAAAACTCGTCAAAATGGCTGAAATCCTCACTTTATATACTGTCTCCAGCTAAAGACAAAAGAGAAGACTTCCCTGGTGGTCACGAAGCTAACTCTTCACACTCCCAATGCAGGGGGCCCATGTTCGATCCCTGGTCGGAGAACTAGATCCCACATGTGCAGTCAAGTAAATAAATTAAATAAATAAATACCTTTTAAAAAATCTACTCTGTTAAATAAATAAGGAATAAATAGATAAAGATAAAAGAGGATGTTGGGGGTAGTGGTTTGGGACTACAAAGGGGAGGAAAGTAATTCACTGAGACTTGGAAAAGTCAGTGCTTGGGAAATGTTTGGCAGAGACCATAGGACACAGAGAGGAATTTTAACCAACAGACTCTGCTGGGTTCCTGTCTGTTTACACTCCAGCTCAGACTACAGTGAGCTATGCTGACGGCTCCTGTCCTGGAATAAGACGTACATCCACATTCTTTCAGGCAGCTGGGGAAAGATCAGAGGTTTTGCCTCAGTCTTTGGGGCCTTAGAAACATTCAGCCTAAATGAGTCCGCATGCCAAAGAGACAATCAGGGGTACCAAATCTGCTCCCTGACACTTGCAAACAGCATCTGAGATGAATGGGTACAGCCTGAGAGTCAGTCCTGAAGAGCTCTTGACTTGCTCCCTTCACTAGTTCCCAGTCCAAGCTCCTTAGTACACCCATTCCTACCTAGAACACTTTTTTTTTTTTAATGTTTATTTCTTTGGCTATGCCAGGTCTAGTTACAGCACGCAGCATCTTTAGTTTTGGCCAGCAGCAAACTCTTAAGCTGCACCATGTGAGCTTCTAAGCTGTGGCACGTGGGATCTAGTTCCCTGAACACGGATCGAACCCAGGCTCCCTTCCTCGGGAGTGTAGAGTCTTAGCCACTGGACCACTAGGGGAGTCCCTAGAACCTCGTGCTGGAATGATCAAGATAATAATAACTATGTATGTCTGATCCTGCCCTAGGCAATTCACATTTGCCTTCTCAGTAGACATCATTATCCCTTTTTTGGGTGTCAGAGACTTGAAGTAACTTCTCCCTGGTGACACAGGCAATAAATGGAAGAAAGCGAGGATTCAAACCTTGAGCCATGCAAAGCCCCGGCTCTTCTCCCTACACGATCAGAATTATAAGTGGCATTCTAAGAATCCTTTTTCCATATCAAAATGGCTGCGCAGTTGGCTCCCTCCAGCCACCCCCTCCCGGCCCGCCGCCATCCCCAGGGGCCTCTCACCCCTGATTGCCAGTGTCGTTACATTAGGCTTCTTTTCAGCCCAATTCCCATTATATCATCTCAGCCTGGCATTATAAAGCAGCGCCATCATAAACATCAGCTTGATTACAAGCAGAGACTGTTGCCTCCAATAAATAAGCATGCGTAATGTATACAGAGGGAGAAAGAGACACCTCTATATTTTCAGTTTTGTAAAGACAAATCGCTTCGATTGTTTAATCAATAAAAATGCCTCTCTAACTCCTGCCGTTATTACAGAGCTATTTCAGACAGAGTGAAAAAGGAGCATCGAATCTATATTCCTGTCAGGACAGACAGGGTCTGATTAGGCAGACGGATGAAGGCTCAGACCTGATGCCAGTCCCCTGAAGTGTCTGGACCCCACTCGCCTCCAAACCTGGGCAGGTGTCTTGATACCAACTGCACATCAGGTCTGGGGGAGGCTGAAGCCCAAAGAGACTCACCTCAATTGTGGGGCTTGATCTAATCAGGGGATCCCTGGGGACAGGCACACTCGACAGGTCACAGGAAGGGCAGCCTCGCTGGTAGGGCCAAGGGAGGGGAGACCAGGAGTAGAGGGAGCTCATCCTGAAGGTCACACCATGATCCCTGACTCTCCATCCCTCCAGCCATTGCCAAGTTCAGACACTCAGCATCTCACAGTGAACACGCGCCCCCTCACTGACCTTCCTGCTTCCGGTCTCATGGCCTCTAATTCACACCGTGGTGGCCCTGGTCCTTTACCTCGAACAAACATTCGAGGGAAGATGGGATGATCCCCTCCCCCCACCACACACAGAAAGTTTGTGGTTCATTTCCCCAATATCTACACGAGAAAGGCCAAATTGCTCTCTCTATGTAAAGTTCTTTCTGGCACCGGCCTTCCCTTCTTCCAGACTCCCCACCCACATCCCTATCCAGGCACCTTCTCTCTGACTGCTTCAAACTCTGAATTTTCCTGAACACCCTCCACTTCATGTTCCAAAGCCTGTGCACAGTCTGATCCTTCCCCTGAAATTCCACTCCCAAGATCCTCTCTCGGCAAACTCCTACTCCTCTGTTAAGACCCCCTGACCTGACCTCCTCTGGGGCCCTTCTCTGCTCCACCCTGTCCTCCTGCCGCAGGGTTCTGACACCGCACACACACGTGTGCCTCTGCGTTCAGCACACCACACTCTAAGCATCAGCTTACCTGTCTGTTTCGAGGTACCAGTGACTTGTAAAATGTGTATCTCTAGCCCTCACCTCTGCTCTGAACTTTAGACACATATGTCTAGCTCACTCCTTGCCAAATGATCTTAGAGGACTTCCAAAACATAACTCAAAAATTTCAAGTCCCAAAGTTGTTCTCTCTAAGGGTACCTCATCTAAGAAGGCAGCACCCTGATCCAACCAGTCACCTGATCCAAAATTCAGTCACCCCTAATTCCTCCTTCTCCTCTAAGTTCCACATCCAAAGACATGTCCCGTCAATCCTATGTCAAAACATTTATAATGCAATGAACTATGAGAAAGAGAAATGAAGAGAACAATTGTATCAAAAGGAATAAAATACCTAGAAATAAACCTACCTAAAGAGGTGTAAGACCTATACTCAGAAAAACTGATGAAGACACAAACAGATGGAAAAATATAGTGTTCATGGACTGGAAAAATTAATATTGTTAAAATGACCATGCTACCCAAGGCAATCTACAGATTCAGTGCAATCCCTATCAAAATACCAATGGCATTCGTCACAGAACTAGAAGAAGTAATTTTTAAATTTGTACATAAACACAAATCCAAATAGTCAAAACAATCTTGAGAAAGAAAAACAGAGCTGAAAGTATCAGCTTCCTGACTTCAGACTATACTACAAAGTTAAGTAATCAAAACAGTATTTGGTACTGGCACAAAAGGACATAGCTCAATGGAATAAAATAGAGAGCTCTGAGATAAACCCACATAATTATGGTCATTAATCTACAGCAGAGGAGGCGAGAATATACAACAGAGAAAAGATAGTCTCTCCAATAAATGATGTGAGAAAACTGGACAGGGACATATAAAATAATGAAATTAGAACTTTTCTCACACTATATAAAAAATTAACTCAAAATGGATTAAAGACCTAAATGTAAGACTAGAAACTGTAAAATTCCTAGAAGAAAGCACAGTCAGAACACTGATATAAATCGTAGCAATCTTGTTTTGGATCTGTCTCCTAAGGCAAAGGAAACAAAAATAAAAATAAACAAATGGGACCTAATTAAACTTAAAAGCTTTTGCACAGCAAAGGAATGTATCAACAAAATGAAAACAACATACTGGATGGGAGAAAATCAGATGACTGATAAGGAGCTGATATTCAAAATATACAAACAGCTCCTACAACTCAACATCAAAAAACCAAGCAAAAAGAAACCAAAAAATAAAAATTGATAAATTTTTAAATCAAAATTAAGAACTCCTGTCCCTCAAAAAGCACTGTCAACAGAATGAAAAGAACCCAAAAGAACTGAAAGCAGGGTCCCAAAGAAATAGTTTTAAATCCAATTTTACAGTAGCATTATTTACAATAGACAAAAGGTGGAAGCAATGCACAGGTCCATGCACAGAAGAATGCATGAATAAAATGTGGTCTTTGCACATACACGGAATATTATTCAGCCTTGAAAAGGAAGGAAAGTCCGCTACATTCTACAAGACAGATGAAACTTGGGAGCCTTATGCTAAGTGAAATAAGCCAGTTACCAAAGGATAAATACTGTACAATTCCACTTAATGAGCAGTCAAATTCATAAGGAGAGAAAGTAGAATGGTGGTTGCCAGGCACTGGGGAGCTTCATTTAATGGACACAGAATCTCAGTTTTGAAAGATGGAAAGGGTTCTACAGATTGGTTGCACAATAATGTGAATGTACTTAATGCTACTGTACCACACACTTTACAAAGACTAAGATGGTAAAAAGTATGTATTTTACTACAACTTAAAAAAAAAAAGAAACTATGAAACTTAGGCCATCAAGATAAGATTCCCAACAGATCTTAAGAAGCAGCAGTCTTCTGGAACCATTCTTTGAATGACAACAGATTGGTGGTCTCTGATTTTTTAAATTATATATTTAGTCTTGGTTCTGTTTTCATAAATGTACTTAGTCTTGTGACTTAAAAGAGAAAGTGAGTGTGAGAGAGGGAGTGAGGAAAAAATGGGGAGAATCACAGACTGGGAGAAAATCCTTGCAAATTGCATATCTGAAAAAGGATGCATCCAGAATATACAAGAACCCTAAAAAAAAAGAGAAAATATCCCAAAAAGAATATATAAATGTACAAAATACTTAAAAAAGATATGTGAGCCAAAAAGATAAGGGGATTACAAACAAATAGATGAAAAGATACTTATGTCATTAATCATTAGACAAGTGAAAATTAAAACCACAATGAGATACCACTCTATACCTATCAGAGTGGAGGAAGAAAAATGTAAAGGACAATATTAAATGCTGGTGAGCATTCAGAGGAACTGGAACTCACATACACCGCCAATGAGAATGCAAGATGGTACAGCCATTCTGGAACACAGGTTGGCTGTAAAGTCAAACATTCACATAAACATGTGCACGCCAATGAACTTTACTGAAATTGAACTTTATTTGAAACTGCCCCCAAATTGAAAACAACCCAAATGTCCTTCAAGTGGTGAAAGAATATTGAAACTGGTATTTCCATAGAATGGAAAACCCAGCAGGAAAAAGGCGTGAACTCCTAATATACGAAGCAACATGGAAGATTCTTGAACACACGATGCCAAGTGAGAGTGCATTATACTGACTCCCTCTGCTATACACCATACGATTTCATTCATGTGACTCTGTAGAAATGGCAAACCTACGGGATAAAAAAAGCAGATCAGAGGCAGCCAGGGCTGGAAAACAAGGGAGAGGACGACCCAAGGGGCACAGGGGAGTCGGGGGTAACCATAGTCACCATCCCTTGACTGTGGAGGTACTCACACACAGACATTTGGCCACGAAAACGCATAGAACTTCACACCAAACAGGGTGAGTTTCATTGCACGTAAAGTGTGCCTTCAGAAAAACAGCAGCACACATATCTGGAATCTGCCTAGCAGCCACCTGCTGTCGCCAGGGCCACTAGGTCCAAGCTTTCGTCCGCTCTTGCCCCGCCCTCCTCTCTTTCCCCTAACTTTGTTCTCTATGTCTGTTTTCTGAGACTAGTTCTGCTTTGTAAATAAGTTCATTTGTACCATTGCTCTTAGATTCCACATGTAAGTGGTATCATGATTCTGTCTTTGTGTGTCTCCCACTTCCAACCAATGAACTTTCATTTAGAACAGCACTTCCCATGTCCCCACTTTCCCTATAAAAGTAAGATGCCCTCCTTTATTATCTGGACATGCCTGTGGTTCCCCAAAGGTTGCATGTTCTGAACTACAATTCTTGCTGTTGCCAAATAAACCCATTTTGCTGGTACTAATAAAATAACTTGCCTTTTTTTTTTTTTTTTTTTTTGCCACATGGCATGCGGGGTCTTAGTTTCCTGGCCAGGAATCAAACTCATGCCCCCTGTAGTGCAAGCTCAGAGTCTTAACACCACTGGACTGCCAGGGAATCCCCTGTTCTAATAATTTTAGATAAATAGAATCCCTGTCTAGAGCTGGTTCCATCACATGCCTAGGGGCAACTCTACACCCATCCTCTCTCCAGATTCTTGGGGAGCATCAACACAGCACGTTCTCAGTCTAAGAGTCAGGGAGCAGACAGAGAGCCCAGAGGATCCTGCTGCTGTTGTAACATCAGGCCTCCTCTTTGCTGCCCCTGGGCTGTGCCCACCTCTGTCCCTTCATGATCTCATTGCCCATCTCTGGTGGGTGTAGACTCACAGCTAAGGGACCAAATGTCCCTGCCCTTGGGAAGGCAACTCTTGCCCTTCAATCTCCCTGCCCCCAACCTGTGGTTCCCCTTCTCCTGCCCTCATCTTCATCTACCCCATCTATCTCCCTTTGTCTCTCTGTCTCTATATCTTTGCCCCATGCATGTGAACTCACACATACGTGCACACACATACATACACAAACACACTTGCATACTGTCACCACCCCTTTTCCAACTCACTCCCTTCAGCTATTGAATTCACTCTGCCTGGAGGACAGGACCATGACAGATTAATGCGGTGGATACCATGCTGCAAGGGATTCAAAGGATCAAAACGATGTCCAGGCCACAGTTATGGTCCCCTAGGCTGCAGCTGAGATGTCTGTGCATTGCACAGGGGCGCATAGCTTCCTGGACCCTGCTCCAGCATCACCCCTCCTCACGAAGCTCTCAGCCTTGCTAAGCGCACACCAGTCCACCAGTCGGCCGTGGCCGCACACCTCATCGCCAGCGGGGAGGGGCTCTGTCCAGCAGGTGCTCTCGGCCAGCTCATCTGCAGCCCAGCGGTGCGGTTGGGGAAGGCTAGAAAGAAGAGGGCAGGGACTGGCATAATTTCACGTCTGGCCTTTCCTAGCTGACAGGCAAAATGACTCTGTGATCCCTTAGCTCTCTAAATTAGTTGTATTTTATGATCCCCCTGTCTGGCGGGAAACATCCCATTAAATCTTAATGATCTGCCTTCCAAGAAACTCCCCAGGCCTTCTGTCCCCTGGAGGACACGAAGCCCTGGAAAAACAGGGTGGGGTGCTGGCTGGGGAAAGGGGGAGATGAACACCCAAGAGATGGTGTCTGGTAAAGGTTCCCACCCAACATCTTTCATTGGGCATCCGTCTTCAGAACCGGAACCAAGCAGGTCTTTCTAAACCAAGAGCTCTCCGTCTTCCCATTCTGCGCTTCTCGGGACCCAACCCTCCTCTCTGCTCAGACTACACACTCACTCTGAAGCCCACTTGGCCCCCTCCAGCCCAGGTGCCCACTTCTGTCTCTAGGCTACAGAAACCAACTAGGCATAGAATGTGGGACAGAGGTGTACCCTGCCCCACTTTCCATGCACACAGCCCAGGCCAGGGTAGAAATCTCTCTCTGAAAGAAAGATGCCACATGACCTTCAGGATTATTCAAATATTAACTACCTGGATAAACAGTTTCTCCTATATTCTCATTATCACCTCTCTTGCTGAAGCTAAAGTGCAATATTTCTCTTTTATATCCAGAGCAAAGATGCTTCTGGTGGCTCCTGGGGAGACAGGACGGATGACAGGAAAGAGAAGGAGCAGGCAAGCACGGGGAGAGGGAGCAGGATCGTTCCAGCCCCCCCACCCCCAACACAGGCCGTCTGGACGCCCAGCAGGAACTCAGGGGAGACCTTGAGCAGAAGGCTGAAGGTCACCCACTCCAAACAACAGTCAGCCTCATCCCTAACCCAGCACAGATTGGTGGTCCCAGAGGGGTCTTGGGAACACAGGCTCACCAGACTCCATCCACCCACCTCCAAGAGCTCCCTGCATGAACTAGACCTTGTCACCACGTGGGCCTGCCTCAGGAGGTGCCACCCCTGGGCCCTGGCCAGAGGGGCTGTCCATGACCCTCAGAGCTATAAGCCAAGTTCCTTCTTGAACTAAACACTTCATGCTTTTGGCTGGACCCTTTCTTGTCTCTCGTTATTCTCTTGTCTAATGGAACCTTTGAACTTCCCTGGTGGCTCAGTGGTTAAGAATCTGCTTGCAATGCAGGAGACACTGGTTTGATCCCTGGGTTGGGAAGATCTCCTGAAGAAGGAAATGGCAACCCACTCCAGATTCTTGCCTGGGAAATGCCCTGGACAGAAGAGCTTGGCAGGCTACAGTCCATGGGGTTTGCAAAAGAGTCGGATATGACTTGGCAATGAAACAACAATATAACCTTTGGTCTCCAGCTGGCCAGGTCATGAGAAAGCTAAGGACGGGCGTGTGAGTCCTCCCTGCTTCCTTTCCCAATCCAGCCACTCAAAACTCTCCCCAGGTCAGGAGCACCTGCTTCTCCACACTCCACACCCCTCTGGGAGGGGGCAGAGAAGGTAGGCCTCCGTCCTCCTGAAGTCCAGCCTCTCCCGGCAGAGAACACAAATCCATTACAAACTCCCATTATCGCAACCCATTTTAAAGTTATTATTGTGGATTCTTAAGATGTCAACAATGAGGAATCCTATTGTCCCACTAATTAATTCAGCAATCTCCCTGAAATAATAGGAGTTGTAATTGTAATTCCAAACTCACCCTTCGACCACTGGCATCAACTAATTAAACAACAATCAGCCAGCACCAGGCTTTCAAGGGGGAAGATGGACTATTCCTTTTTATAGCTGCAATTAGGAGACACATTCAATAATCAGAATGAAATACAAATTTACCCAGGAGCCCAGTAAATTATGGCCATTCATACTCTGTTTTCCTATGGTCGTCGCCCACAAAATGAAAAAGGGGTTGCATCTTCCAGCTGCAGCAGGATGCTGTCTGGACAGCCTCTGAGCTGCTCCTCAGGGTCCCACTCGACAGCTTTCTGCTGCTCGGTTCAGAAGCGCCAGGAGAAGGGTGGAGGGAGCTGGATGCCCACGCCTGGATCTGCCAGCATCCTAGGGTGTCAGCGGGAGGTCAGAGTGGCTGGAGGTATCTGAGGGAGAATCGTGGAGGCGAGAATAGGAGTCGTACACACTGTTGTGCCTGGGTGGGCTGGTGATACACAGGCCCCAAACACAGGCTCAGGCTCTCAAGAGCACAAGCCCTTCAGAAAATCCTTTGTATTTCCTGCAAAAATGCCCCAGAGGGGAGAAGAGCTTGGAAGATGGTGGAAAGACCCATAGGTCAGAGGGAAGAGGTGTAGAAGAGTGTCTCAAGGAGCCACTGAATAAGGTGTGAAAATTAAATCAGGTAAAAGGCAGGGAGAGGCAGGAGAACTGTGAGACAATACATGGAAAAGATACCAGCACCATGGCGGCACCCTCAGCCCTCCACAGGCTGAGCAGAAAACCTGTACTCTTCAGAACTGGCAAAAATGCACATGTCCACAAATGGAGGGAATGACAGATCCCAGCATTAACATGCATAATTGAATTATCTCGGTTAGTCTGTCTAAGGGAGGCTGGGTGTGGCAGGGCTCTCTGAAATGGAAAAGGCTGCTGAGCAAGATACCTGTTTCCCCCTTCCCAGAACTCCTAGAGGGCAAAGCAGGAGCCACTGAGCAAAAACACAGGACAGCTTTGGAAGAAATTCAAATGAAGGGACTTCCTGGCAAGAGAAACTGGAAACTCCTTGAGGTCATGGGCCTCCTCCCTGCCACTTAGTATAGGACACACAGTAGGTGCTTAATAAGCACAATAGATGGGGGAAAGTGGAAACAGTGGCAGATTTTATTTTCTTGGGCTACAAAATCACTGCACATGGTGACTACAGTGATGAAATTAAAAGATGCATGCTCCCTGGAGGGAAAGCTATGGTCATTCTAGATAGTGTATTAAAAAGCAGAGACATCACTTTGCCAACAAAGGTCCATATAGTCAAAGCTATGGTTTCTCCAGTAGTCATGTATGAATATGAGATTTGGACCATAAAGAAGGCTGAGCACCAAAGAATGTATGCTTTCGAACTGTGGTGCTGGAGAAGACTCTTGAAAGTCCTTTGGACAACAAGAAGATCAAACCAGTCAATCTTAAAATAAATCAACCCTGAATATTCATTGGAAGGACTGATCCTGAAGCTGAAGCTCCAATACTTTGGCCACTTGATGCAAAGAGCCAACTCATTGGAAAAGACCCTGATGCTGGGAAAGATTGAGGGCAAGAGGAGAAGGGGGTGACAGAGGACGAGATGGTTGGATGGCGTCACTGACTCAATGGACATGAATTTGAGCAAACTCAGGGAGATAGTGAAGGACACGGAAGTCTGGCATGCTGCAGCTCATGGGGTCACAAAGAGTCGGACATGATTTAGCGACTGAACAATAATAAACACATGTTAAACAGAGGGGCTGGTTTCTGGGACACCCCTCTGCTCAGTGGGCATTGCAGGGAGACCCAGAGGATAGAGCCCCCCTCCCTGCAGACTGATTGACTGACTTCTTCATGGACAGCAAGTGATGCTCTCAGAACGTGTCTGTTCATTCATTCAAAAACATTCCTTGAGTGTCTACTCCATGCCACCTTTGTACCAAGTACCAGGGGTTCCCTATGAGGAAGGCAGGTAGAGCCCTGACCTGACGGAGCTCACTGTTCTAGGGAAGCAAACAGCCAGGAGGAGCGAGAAATGCCATGAGAGGGAGATAAAGTGCTACAGCCTTGCCCAGAGGAAGAGAATCAAACTGGGGCCTGAAGAAAGCACAGCAGGAAGCCAGGTGCCTCCACGTCCTCATCGGTAAAATGGGAATAATAAGAATGCCTGCCTCAGTCTTCCCTGGTGGTCCAGTGGTTAAGAATCTCCTGCCAATGCAGGGGACACAGGTTCAATCCCTGTTCCAGGAAGATTCCACATGCACGTAAGCCCATGTGCCACAACTACTAAAACCCACGCTCTAGAGCCCACAAGCCACAGCTACTGAAGCCGTGTGTCTAGAGCCCACGCTCCACAACAAGAGATGCTCCTGCAATAAGAAGCCCACTCACCGCAACTACAGAAAGTCTTCACGCAGCATGGAAGACCCAGTGCAGCCAAAACTATTAATTTTTTTTTTAATTTTAAGTGAAAAAAAAGAATGCCTGCCTCATAGGGTTGTTGTGAGAATTGAGTAGATAACATACAAAGATGTTCTACCTGGTCTAGTGCCCGGTTATAAGTGTTTGCTATTATTACCATTACTACTTTAGTTCTTCTTCGCTTTCTGCCATTAAAGTGGTATCATCTGCATATCTGTGGTTATTGATATTTCTTCTAGCAGTCTTGATTCCAGCTTGTGAGTCATCCAGCCCAGCCAGTATTTTGCATGATGTACCCTGCATATAAGTTAAATAACCAGGGTGACAACATACAGCCTTGACATACTCCATTCCCACTTTTGAACCAGTCCATTGTTCCATGTCTGGTTCTAACTGCTGCTTCTGTGAAGGACAGGGAAGCCTGGTGTGCTGAGTCTGTGGGATCGCAAAGAACTAGACGTGACGGAGCAACTGAACAACAATAACAACTATTACTACTATTATTTTTGTTGTTTTTTAAAAAATGTTTATTTCTTTTGTATCTTCCTTGCTGTATGCGGGCTTCCCATGGCAGTGGCTTCCCCTGCTGTGGAGCATGGGCTCTAGGGGCACTGCTCTGAAGCCCACTGCATGGGCTTACACAAGTGGAATCTTCCCAGACCAGGGATCGAACCAGTGTCCTCTGCCTTGCCAGAAGGATTCTCAACCACTGGACCACCAGGGAAGTCCCTACTACTACGATTATCATCCCTCCATCATTCCCTCTTTGGGAGAAGGCCTCTGGCCACAGAGGTCTATCCTTCTGAGCAGCTTAGTCTTGGATGCTGTTCCCAACACTGTCCCCTGCCCATTCAGGGACAGTCACACAGTGTGGCTACTGCTCAATTCATACAGCATGTACAGAGCCCCTACAGCACCCTGGGTACATGCTGGGGCATGTTGTGGACTTGGGGCATGTTCATGTTCATGAACAGCTTGTGATAAGCTGGAGAGAAGACACCTCACATTCCCCAGTTGGTCCCAGAGGCACCGCTGCTGGCCCTGGAGGTGACAGGATTTGTCAAGAGATGTTCTCAGGGCTGTAAGGCCCTCCCAAGGCAGCAGCTTCTAGTCCAGGAGCCAACAGAGATGAGTCAGCAGGAGTCCCAAGGCCTGGCCCTCAGCCACCTTCTGTCTGGGCCCCACAAAGGAGCCAGAGTGGGAGTACAGGCTTAGTCATCTCCAGATATAAGGCGCTGGGAGAAGGTCCTGAGCCCCAGGCCCCAGGCCTCGGTGGTTGCCTGGCTCACAGTTCAGGTCTATCCACACACCGCGTATGGTGGCAGGACCAGGGCCTAATGACTCCCCATGCAGCCTCACCCCACTACTCTTTCCTTTCCTGCTTTGTCCTCTTACATGCTTGCTCATGACCACTCTTTGAGTCCCACAGGCTCCGATTCCAACTTTTCATCCCCACGTGCACCTCCTCCTCCACCCAGAGAGATAATATTTGAGCTGGGCACCAAAGACCCACGAGGCACAGCTGAGGAGCACTGAGCTGGGGTCCAGGGTCCCCAGCAGCTTCAGGATGTTGGGGGTAGGATGCTGGACTAGCTCAGTGACTTGTCTTCTGCTCAACTTCTCAGCAATAAATTGCCAAGGCCTTTTTCATCAGGCCCAGCTCTTGGAAACCATAAAAAATCTGATTGAGCACCCTCAGAAGCACATTCAAGGGGAAATTCTCACACACATGAGTACAGATTTATTCCCTGATGACAATGGCAATATTAGCTTTATTGATCAAGCACCAGCATCCTCAACAACATTTACGGGGCTATGGCTCCCAGCAGCTGCCTGTCCTTCGGCCCAAACTGTGAACCCGGGGGACCCTACATGGAATCAGCAAAACCAATCAAAGATTCACGACCTCAGGGTAATTACAACTCACCAAGGGTCAGTTTGCTTTAAATACACTTTAAATACCTCAAATTGAAAGACACTGGGCTTTTATAATGCCAGAGTCTAGAACTTTACTAGATGAATAAAAGACTACTGAGTAAATTAATGAATGAGTAAATAGTCACCTTCCACGGGCTATGAGCCTGATTATTTAATTATGGATGACTGAAGCCTCTTGCTTTTCCATCTTCTCACACAATATTTAATGGCCTTACTTGGGTCATTTCACTGCTAATTTGTACCTCATTCAGGAGCAGAAGGAGGGAGCAGAGGGGATGAAAACAGGAAAGACATGGATCATTCAGTCTTGCTCCATGCAGCAGCTCTGGGAAAGGTTTGGTGGGTAAGAAAGATTGAAACTGATGGCTACAGCCAGGCTTCTTGGGAGTTATCTGTGGATTTTTATTTATGCAAGACTCCTGCCATGAACTGCCATCTTGCTTCCACTTAGCCTGGGAAATATCCCAAGAGAGGTACTGCTATAGGCAGGGATTGAAAGAGGGACAGAAGGGACTGGGGAAGGAGGAAGCCGCTATCTTAAAGCAAGCCCAGAAAGTCCTCCCAGAGACAGCCTGCAAAGCAGACGGCCCTCCTGCCCTGTTCTCCATCTCAACACGCTCTTAGCTACAGAGTTACAATGGACTTCAGAAGAGCCTGACTCTCTCCCATGATCTCTACTCCTTCACCTGTGGGATTCAGGTCTGAATTCTTCCAGGTAAAGGCTAGTAGACATGTTGTAGAGGGGATCCCTTCGCTGACTTCCTGCCAATACAAAGGGGCACAAGCAAGGGGGAGGGATAAATCAGGAGTCTGGGATTAACAGATGCACATCACTATATACAAAATAGGTAAACAAGGATTTGCTGTATAGCACAAGGAACTATATCCAGTATCTTGTATAGCCTATAATGAAAAATAATCTGAAGCTGTATACCTTGACAGTAATACAACATTTTAGATCAACTATAGCTAATTTTTTTAAAGGGGGATGGGGTATGAGCACAGTGAGTGTGCAACAGGCAAAGCAAGGGGGCAGTGATCCTTACAAACCATGTTCCCTGCCTCCAAGTAGACTTGCCACCCAGAAAGGTATAAAATGTCCAGGTCACCACACAGACCCTGGGGTCCTCTAGGAGACCAGATCCTTGACAGAGTCTAAGCAAAGGTGTTCTAGAGACAGATATCAACAATGGGGCTGGCTAGGGAGGACGAGGAGGAGAGGCAAGGCTGTGAGTGAGGCCAGCTGAGGCCAGGGAGCACTGGTTCTGGCCACGGTAGGAGGAGTGAGGACCCGTGCTCAGAGGAAGGGCACCGGATTTGAACCAGCAGATCTGGGTCCAAGTCACAGTTCTGCCACCTACTAGCATGACATATACAAGGGTCCCACCACCAACCGGCCTTCCTAAATTCAAAATCCTCCAGCAAGATGAAGGAGGATGACAGAAAACGGCAGGAAGAGGGGACTGCCACGCACCAGCTGCAGAAGGCCCCGGTCCAGGGTGCACGGTGCCCCCAGAGGATCGTCACCAAGCCCTTGGACACTGCACGTTGCAAACCTGAGAAAACTCCTGGAGAATGTGCTCCATCAAAACAATGGAGCAAAAAAAAAAAAAAAAACAAAACCAATGGAGCAAACCAAAAAAGAATAAGATGCAGGATCCTAGAAACAGAGAATGCAAATCAAAGGGGGGCAAAGGGAATTCTCAGGGCCAGAGGAGAGGGAGGTCCCGGGATAACATGGCTGCAGGCCTGGGAACAAGCTGTCCAGACAGAACAGAGGTGTCCAGGAGCAAAGTTTCTGAGAAACCTGCTGAAACTGATGCCTTGTCTGATGAGAGTAATCTTGAGGGAAATTATTCTGAGAGGCTATTAGTAGATACAAAGAAAATTACAGCCACAAAGTTAAGCAAAACAAGGCAGTTACTAACTTCAGGGGAAAAAATGAAGCATAACCATAATAAAGCAGTCAGTTGTAAATATTATTCAAATAGGTGTACAGTGGAAGTGAGAAATAGATTTAAGGGACTGGATGGTAAAATACACAAAACATATACTTTACTATCTAAGTGTTTATAAGGATACAGTCCAGTATTGTTAAGTAAACTCACACTGTTGTGTACAATTAGTTTTTAAAATCCTCAAACCCTGACCCTCCAGTGCTGGCCGTGCAGGGATGCTCTCCAGTGAGGCAAGGCAGCAGGTACCTTCTACCCTGACCCTTGTCACCCAAGCTTCATCTTGTCCTGGGGGGAAGGGCTGTCTCGCTCATGATGCTGACACCAACAAGGTGGTCAAATGCTGCTTTGCTGTAGACACAGGTCCGCTGCCTTTCTCTCAAGAGACACAACTAATGAGACTGGAATGATTAAATACGACTTTTCTAACAGCCTGGAAATACAAAGGGGAAAGGAACACGGAACCTGGCTTTAATGGGTATGGTCAACCCTCTCCGGGGTTCCCAGTTCACCCTTCCTACCTAGACCCTGCCTGCCCATGGGGAGACAGCACCTTTCCCTACGCCGACTCCTCCCCCAAGTGTATACTCACAAGAGCAGGGCCTAGAGCTTCTCCCCTGGCACCCTGGGGTCCTCCCAGCCACTCCTGTTTCCTGGCTAATGACCCTCCTCTTCCCGCAGTGACTGACACTTGGTAGCACAACCCTTTGGGGCAGCTCACACCTCTTCCCCCAAATCAAAATGCAACACGAAACCCCTGACATTTACAAGGGGGCACCCTACTTGAAGAATAGGAGAACAAGAGATGGGAAGTCTCTTAATCTTGAACAAAGCAGTAAACATCCCAAAGCCTCAGTTCCCTCATCTGTAAAATGGAGTCTGCAGTCTGTTCCAATCCCAGGGTGCTTATCAGGATCAAGACAGAGATGAATAGAAGGCAGCGTTGCAAAAACTTAGAAATGTGAATGATTACTATAAATCCTGATTTTTTTTTAATGTCTTATTTTTCTTTTTTTTATTGGTGTATAATTGCTTTACAGTGTTGTGTTACTTTCTGCTGTACAGTGAAGTGAATCAGCTCCTGTGCTTAGTCGCTCAGTCGTGTCTGACGCTTTGCGACCCCACAGACTGTAGCCCGCCACTCCTCTGTTCATGGGGATTCTCCAGGCAAGAATACTGAAGTGGGTTACCATGCCCTCCTCCAGGGGAATCAGCTATATGTATCATATATCTTCTTGCTCCTGAACTTCCTTCGCACTCCCCTCATGAAAGTGAAAGTGAAGTCGTGTCCAACTCTTTGCGACCCTGTGGACTGTAGCCCACCAGGCTCCTCCATCCATGGGATTCTCCAGGCAAGAATACTGGAGTGGGTTGCCATTTCCTTCTCCGGGGGTCTCCTGCATTGCAGGCAGACGCTTTAACCTCTGAGCCACCAGGGAAGCCCACCGTACGATTTTTTTAAAATTAGCAGATGAAAAAAATAAATAAATAAAAAATAAAATTAGCAGATGATACAGAGATCTTTAAAGATAGTGGCAGGAGATAAGTGTATGAGGTTAAAAGCCTCAACTTCAGACAGCCCTTTCCCATGGTAACCATGGGGAGTTGCCTGGTAGGTCTCTCCTCCTCCCTGCAGTGGTGTGGGCTGTTCCACCTGGAGCTGCCGACGCCCTGGGCACAGATCTCCATGCCTCAGGCAAATGGTTCCAAACACCTGTGCCATTTCCCCTCCGTAAAATAAAACCGCTCACAAATGCGCTTCTGTTCCTCTCATACAAATGGCAACAGCCGTTGTTCTTATTGGATTGTAGATGAATCACTCAGAAAATATTTTTGGGCACATTATAGAGGCAATAACATAAAAGTACCTGGAAAATGGTTCTGTTTTGTTTTCCACTTTGCAAACCCAAACTGGAGCCTGGGGTTGTATTACATATTTTTGTCTCCTGTTTTTGAACAGAAGTGCTCTGCTCATTTCCACTCCACGCTGAGGAGGCGGACACGTCAATCACTCCTGAGTGGGGTGTGAACCCTTCGGAGGGTCCAGTTTGTCTTCGGCCGCAAGAACTTGAGTGAGAGGAGAGGTGAGTCTGCAACGCCAGCCTTTACATCTAGGAAGAGTGATGGGGAAGATGGAGGTGTACATCTGTCTCTTCTGAGGACAGAAGAGAAGAGAGAGAAGCAGACAGAAGAGAAGGGAGAAGCAGCAGTGAGAAGTCAGGCTGAACCCCAGGAGGACCAGTCTCACTGCCCGGAAGTGAGCAACATTTGATCACATCTCCTAGAGAGTTTATGGGGCTAGACAACCATTTGTATGGCATGTTTTGGGTTCATATCTGCCTTGTGGCAGATGGAGGGATAGATGACCCATGAAAAGCCCAACACTGTGGCATACTAGGAAACTCCTTCTGTGACATCAGGGGACTATCTGGTACCAGGCATGAGGGTCTTGGAAGAGAATGCGGGCTTCTCTCTCCGTCCTGGAGACCTCACTTCATCAGTCTCTTCCTCTGCTAAAGAAGGGCCGGCTGACCACTCCACAGCCTCTCATGCAGGCCTGGCAGGCAAGGCTTTCAATCATGTGTCCACGAGTCCATTCCACACCCATAGTTCTGCTGACTTCCACAGAAATGCCCCCGCGAGCCCCTATACCATCCTGCTGAGAGCTTTGTGAGTCTTAATTCCAACATCAACACATCACAAACAGTGAAGTGGGAAAGAAGAACAAAGTCCTGATACATGCTCCCAGGAACTCCCTTCTAGTTGACACCAACCCAGCAACTGCTCAACCAGTGATGAATCCACTTAACTCTACCATCTCCCATTCAGAAAATTGAACCTAAAAAAACAGAAGTGTGGAGATGATGAAAAGATCAGTTTCTAGGGGTGGTGATCGGGGAGAGATGAGTAGGCAGAGCACAGAGTATGTTCAGGGGAGTTAAAGTACTCTGCTTGATACTGTAGTGACAGATACATGTCATTATACATTTGTCCAAACCCATTAATGTGCTGCACCAAGAGGGAACCCTTAGGGAAACCATGCATCTATGGGTAATTATAGTGTCAGTGTAGGTGCCTCCTTGGTAACAAGTGCACCATTCCAATGATGCTGATGGTAGTGATGCTGATAATGGGGGACACTATACATGTGTGGGGGAGAAGGCAATGGCACCCCACTTCAGTACTCTTGCCTGGAAAATCCCATGGACGGAGTAGCCTGGAGGGCTGCAGGCCATGGGGCGCTGAGGGTCGGACACAACTGAGCGACTTCACTTTCACTTTTCACTTTCATGCATTGGAGAAGGAAATGGCAACCCACTCCAGTGTTCTTGCCTGGAGAATCCCAGGGACAGGGGAGCCTGGTGGGCTGCCGTCTATGGGGTTGCACAGAGTCGGACACAACTGAAGTGACTTAGCAATAGCAGCAGCATACATGTGTGGGAACAGGGGCTTTGTGGGAAATCTCTGTGCTCCCACTTCTAGTTTATTGTAAAAACTAAATCTTAAAAATCTTAAAAAAAAAAAAACCTGAACCTAAAGTAAAAAAAAAGTTTGCATGTTGTTGGAATAGTTTGTGATAAACACTCCAAGGGCACGCATGTGTGCTCAGTCATGTCTGACTCTTTGCAACCCCTTGCACAAAGGCCTGCCATGGTCCTCTGTCCATGGGATTTCTCAGGGAAGAATACTGGAATGGATTGCCATTTCCTACTTTAGGAGATCTTCCTAACCCAGGGATCAAACCCATGTCTCCTGCACTGGCAGGTGGATTCTTTACCACTGAGCCACCTGGGAAACCCACATACATTCCAAGTAGCTTCTTTATTCCAACTCTAGAAGGTCTAAAACCACATATGTTGGCCTGACCAGTCCACAAATTAGTTTGTGATTATCCCAAGTAGACTCTGTTTTAAGACAGCATGGATTTATCTGACACCCGAATATTAGTTGGAAGGGATGTGAGGTCTGGTCTCCTCTCTCAGTCACTTCCTGGCTGGATCACCCTGCTTAACATCTCTGGGCCCCAGTGACTTCCTCTGAAAAACAGAGGAGACAATATCTCACCTTCATCAGAAAATCTCTCAAAACCCCTTAGAGCTCAAGGGCTACATACAATTCCTCACAAAATGGCCTCTACAAATGAATATTTTTCCCTTCTTATTTGTCAATTAAAATCTAAGGGCTAGGGTAAGAGGCAAAGCACAGGCTTTGGAGGCAGAGAGATCAAAGTACAGATCCAGGCTGCCATTCAGGAGCTCCAGGACTTAACCTCTCCAAGCCTGGCTCAGATCTCTATCATCAAAACAACGACAGCTACCTGCATCACATCCAATGCAGAGTAAACATAAGACCACCCCCTTCCTGCTTGGGCACCAAAGAGCTCTCCAAGCCCAGATCCGCCATGTGGCTCAGTTCTTTCTCTTAGATTTCCTGTCTCACCCTTTCCTCCCTTTAGGAAAACATGGCTTTGTCCGTTCCCTGCCAACTGATGTGCTATTAGTTAAGTTTTCTCTTGTGGCCAGATATTACCTCTGAATTATAAGTGAAAAGACAGGGACATAGGAAAAAAGGGGTGGGGGGAGTCATTCAGGAGACAAAGCCTTAGGCCAGACCCTCTATTTCTGCTCATTAAGCAGTGACTGCTGCCCTGGGCTGGAGACCCTCTTCCCCTACCAGTCCCTGGGCATTCGGAGGTTCTCGGTTGTTCTTCTTACAATATTGGATCTGTTCAATGCTTTATATTCGGTTTGCCAACGCAGGGATGATTCAGAGCAAGATTGGGTTATTACAAATTCAGGAGGCACTACACACACGGCTGTCATGTTTCAGTTACCCTTTCTCTCGGTTTAATAAAATTTGCCACACTAATACAAAGCCATCTTTTATCGTTTTTCCCTGCAGTTGTAACAACTTGTCCAGCTCCCTCCTGCTAATTAAAGGAGGAGGGGATGCAGCAGCTCATTGGAAAGTGAGTTTCCAGGGAGGCTGTAAATATCTTTGCAGCCACTTAGCTCTGGTTCTTATGGACCTTTAACGGCCTGCGCCTCCATGATCGGAGCCCTAATGAGGTCAGCAGCTGCTGGACGCGGCAGGCAAAGCCCTGCTTGGTGGCTGCCCGGGTGCCCGCAGGCAGGAGAGGAGCCCAGCGCTCCTCCGGGGCTGGATGACGTGGGTTCCGCAGTCCGTCCTCCCACGCCGCCCCAGCGTCACTGCCTCTGATATGTGTGTGACAGTCTCCCTGGCAAAGAGTACCCACCAGAGTAACCGCGATTGGGAAGGGGGTCGGTTTGACAGGAACCATCCGCACCCCCCCCCCGCCCCCCCCCCTCCCCGGCTTCTCGCCCCATCCCCGCCCCCGGGGTGGAGCAGACAACCGGAAAAGGGTAGGAGGTGGAAGAAAAGGAAATGGGAAGGGAAAGAGGAGCTGTAAACAAAGAGCTGCCCTTGTGTGAAGTCCTGAGATGGGTCCAAAGCCGCCCGCTTCCGGAAGGCCCACGCTTTGTTCATCATCCCACTCCCGAGCCTTCGGGGAGCGAGACAGGGAGAGGGCGCCGGTCTTCACTGCGAACATCTACCTCCGCGCCGGTGTCCATCTGTCCAGCTAATTACCTGCTACGGCAGCCAGGCCGCTGCCCTTTACAAATGAGGCGCGGGCGAGCGGGCGCATTATCATTCCGGGCGCAGGCGGTCTCCCCTGGCCGGCTGGGCAGGCGCCGGCTGACTGTGGCTGCAGGAAGCCTCGGGACCCGGGCTAGGGCAACCTTAGGGCAGGGCGGGGACCGGCCCGGTCCCTATGCGGGACAGGGGTCCTTCCCCCAGGAGACACCTGTCTCCTCTCTGAATCCTAAGGCCCTTTCCATCCGTGCGCATCGATCCCCCTCCTAGAGCCAAGTCGGGGAATCAAAGCAGGCCAGGCCAAGGTCAACGCTGGGGCGGGGGCGCTTGGGGCCAGGAGGCCCCGCCCGCCCCTCAGCACAGCTCGCCCGGCTGATTAGCATGCGGCTGCCGTCGGCCCTGCCGTCCCCCGGCTCGGCGGCCCGGATTCCCCGGCCCTCTCCCCGCGCGCCCACACTAATAAGTTTACAAATGGAAGCCGGTGGCGCCGGTTGCAATAAAAGGCAGAAGCTCCGCTCGGGCGCTTCAATGAGAGCATTTTCTCCCGCAACAAGGGGCTGGATTCAGCTGCCTGCTGCCGTCTGAGCGGGACCAGTTGCCAGAGTAACGAAAGCCTAGCGCACACGTGGGGAGAGGGAGCGGGCGGGGGCTCCAGGGCTCGCCGCCGCCTTCCAGGACCGGCAGCCCTTCCCCTGGAGCACTGCCTCCGCGTCCCCATCTTTCCACTCTGTAGGCGCTCTCAGGATCCTGCCCCCTCCCCACACCCCAGCCTTTTAAAGGTTCTCTGAGAGCTTGTATTACATTCAGGAGACACATCTGGAGCATCTAGTCTGAGATGCATAATGTGCCAGGTCCAGGGAGTCAGTCTGGAGTCAAACTGGACTGTAGCTATGCTCATGGCGGGCGCGGGCGACAGAACAGGACCCCAGGTGCGGTAGGAGCCAGAACTGGCTCAAACAGCCAGAGAGAAAGCAGATGGGGATTCAACTCGGTATGAACAACAGGTGGGCTTTTCTGAAGGGTGGGGAGGAATTCGGCGCTGGAGAACGAAGATGCCCATGATGGAACACTTGGATCAAAGGAGAGTTCCAGAAGTGCTGGGGTCTGCTGAGCTGAGGGAGGAGGCCAGTTGGATGGTGATCAACTCTGCCCATCCCCCTCATAACTACAAGAGGGCTGCTGCTGCTCCGCCCCCAGCCCTTGGCCTATGCATGGCCAAGACTGGACCTAGCTTTTGGTCCTCAGTTTTCAGAAGTTCACATTTTACTCCAGAAAGTCAAGGTTGCCATCCATCCTACTTCCCTTCTAGGGTCCTAAAAATATAAGGATTGTCTTATTTCCTTTTATAAGCTTCTCCTTGGGCACAGAGTCCTTTCCTGGTGGCTCAGAAGCTGCCTGCAATGCAGGAGATCAGGTTTGATCCCTGAGTCAGGAAAATCCCCTGGAGATGGGAACGGCAACCCACTCCAGTATTCTTGCCTGGGAAATCCCATGGACAGAGGAGCCTAGCAGGCTACAGTCCACAGGGTCGCAAGAGTTGGACACGACTTAGCAACTAAACAACCTTGGGCACAGAGTTCACCCAGGACCCAGAAGTTGTTCCCTAGAGCCCAGAGAAGCTGGCACCTGGAAACACGACCTCCCCTCCACCCCATGATCTCACAGCTGCCGTCCCAAAGCTAGGCTGCGGGTTTCAGGGCAGCTGCCTTCCAAACAGCCATGTGCTAGTATCCTAGGAGAAAGCAGGGCCAAAAGCAAAGCTTACTGGCCAAGCAATCCTTAGGCCACACGGGAGAAGACAATAGTAGACACCATCCATATGTCCAATACACACAGAGTTGACTTCCTTTGTAACTGACAAAGAAGAGGTTGTGCCTGGGGGAGGATGAGGTAGGGAGGCACACTTCCCTAGCCCAGTTCCTGGGAGCAGGGCCAGCTGGGTCCCTGCCTGCATGACTGACATCTCAATAGTCACAAGCATCCCCTAGCCCAGTGATCATAATACATCTACTTCATCCACATGAACAGGCCCGGGTCCACAGTGAGGATCCCCGCTGCCACCAAGCAGGCAGGCCACACAAATTTGGGGACTCGGCTACCCATTCTGTCCCCCCAGACCTGGCTCCTCCCTTCTCCACAAATGACGAACCAGCACAGAGTCCTATCAATTCTCCTTTCTAGGTCCTTCAGATTTGTGTACTTCCAGACCTTAGTTTAAGACACACACATTTCACACTAATGTCCACAGTGGCCTCATGGTTTTTCTGCCTCCTGTCCAGCTGCTGAGTGGATCTCAACCTGTCCCCTTTTGTAGAAATCCCTGAAATGGCCTCCTGCTACCTTTAGTCTGACATACAAGGCTCTTCACAATCGGATCCCTGCCAACTCCCTGGCTTCTCCCCTTGTACCTTGGCTCCCACTGCTTGCTATGACCTAAACACAAGTCCTCACTTCCGTGCATGTGTTGAAACGCTTCCCCAACCTCATGATAGCCTACCTCCCATTTTTTCCCAACTGGCTCCTCTACATCCTGTTAGATTCAGCTTTTGCATCACCTCCTCCAGGAAGCCCTCCCTGGTTCTTTGTCATCCATCCAAGGCTGAGCTCCCTACTCAGATGTATTCACCTGCTCTCCAACTAGACCCCGAGCTCCTCAGGGGCAAGGCTTGGCTCCCTCAACTTTCCAGCAAGGCCTTATTAGCAAGTGATTCAAAATGACTGAAAGTCAGATGAGGGTTTGATTCTCAGCTCTTCCATCTGTGAAGGTTGCTTAATTTCTCTGAATCACAGTTCTCTTACTTAAATGAATAACAGTAACATCTTAAGGTTCTTCATGTTAAATTAATTATTGTGTTTATGGAATTTAGCACAATGTTTGACACAGAGAAGATGGACTCGTCTCTTTATTACTTGTTTCTCCTCAGCAACCAGTGCTTCTGGAACATTCTAGCCACCTACTCACAATGGCTGAATGAAACAAATGCCTGAAAGGAAGGACATGACATGGTTCTGAGTCTCCTCAACACCTGGCCAAACTTCCTTAGATAGGCTTTGGTTTCTTTGTAGCCCTTTTCAAGTGGGTCACAAAGAACTGGTGACCAGTTGACATGCCCTCATCAGATTTAATGGGTTGGCCCAAAAATTTGTTCATGCCTTCCCGTACGACGTGATGGAAAAATCCGAGTGAGTCTTTTTGCCAACACAATATACAGTGTAGTCATCCAAGAGTCCAATCTGGATACATGAGTGGGTAAGAAGGCAGGAGAGAGACACAGACAGGGCTGAAGGTGGGTGCCTATCTTTGGGTCATCTTGGGACTTGAGGGAGGAGACAGGAAGCTGTTCATAGTCTATATAGACTTCACCCAAATCTCCTCCTCTGATGTTTCCTGAGCCCTAGAGATACATATGGGCTTCCCTGGTGGCTCAGATGCCTGCAATGCAGGGGACCTGGGTTCAATCCCTGGGTCGGGAAGATCCCCCAGAGAAGGGAATGGCAACCCACTCCAATATTCTTACCTAAAGAAATCCATGGACAGAGGAGTCTGGCAGCTTATCTACTGCCTGCTCTGTGTAGTCTGGGATACCATTTCTATTCGTGAGACCCTCTCATGGTTTGCCATTGCTGGGGCAGAGGAAGCCCAGAACAGGCTCCCCGGCTCCCCAAATGGCTCTCCAGCAGTGCCAGGAATTACTGGGACTGATGCTTCCTCTGAAGCAGGAGGAGGGAGGGAGGGTGCCCAGCAGGTGTGTGGGTGGATAGGCAGGAAAGCCAAAACAAGAGGGAAAGAAGAGAGAGAAATGCTTGAAGCCCGGTAGGTGCAGATCTAGAACGCAGAGGGGAAAGCCTCCATCAAAACCTTTTGAACTTCAAAGTGCGCCGGGTTGATGACCTGCAGTAACCAGTCCTCTCCTGACTGCCCTCAGCCCAGGGTCTGCTCCCTGTCCTGGTCCAAAGCTGCTGCCTCTGGGAGCCCCTGCTCCACCCACCCTCACCCTGAGACCACACACCAGGGAGCTGGACCGGCTTGCTCCCTCCCTGGATGGTTTGCAATTTTAATTTCTCACCTTCCTAAACAGCCAAGATTTATGGCACACTTGACAGAAATATTTAATTTTCCAAATGTCTATTATTCAAAGGCTGTGGAAATCTCCAGACCTAACATTTCTGCATTAACATCCTTCTCACACCGAGGCCAAATAAAGATCTTCCCAGAGGCATGGAAGCGGGGAAAGGAGGGTGCAATCCAGGGCAGAAAGGAAGGGCCCCTAGACAGACCCCCAGGAAGCACACACCATCCCCACCAGATGCACCAAATCACACATAAAGCTTTTTTATTATCATTACTAACATCAGCAAATGCTTTATTACATGCCAGGTATTGAGCTAAGTAATTTTATTTTTTTTAATATTTATTTTTATTTATATATTTATTTGGCTGTGCCAGGTCTTAGTTGCAGCATGTGGCATCCAGTTCCCTAACCTGGGATCAAACCCAGGGCCACCCTGCATTGGCAGTCTCAGCCACTCACCCGACCAGGGAAGTCGGGTACTAAGCAATTTTAACAGCCAGGACCCCATTTATCTTTACAACCCTATGACGCAGCCAGTATAATTATCCTATTTTTCAGGTGGGGAAAGTAAGGCATAGAGTAATCAAGATCACCCAACTAGAGCCCCATTTCACTAGCTCCTAGCCACTATCGGACTGCTTCTTTTGTATACATGATGGAAATGATCTCTTTCTTTCTAGTGGTGTAACTATTTCTATTTCCAATGGAACTAACTGTCCCATTTAATTCCGTATCTCATTAAGTACTGGATTGGCCAAAATATTTGTTTGGGTTTTTTAATAACATCTTATGGAAAACCTTCACGAGCTTTTTGGCCAACCCAATAGATTCATAAAGTCAGTGTGTACATTTGTGAAGGGACCCTGCTATCCATGGAGCACTGCTGCAGGAAAAACAAATGTAGTCCGGTCCCTTGTGGACCACGATCTAAAAATCTATCAGGAAAGCTGGGCACATGTGCAAACAATGCAGCTTCCACACAGGCAGAACCATAATACCACCCAGCTAGGGGCCTCAACTCTACTGAGATAAAGGAGGAAACAAAAAGGACTCAGAGCAAACAAGAGAGACCCCTCCTGGCCCCACTCTAAGCTAATGCTGAGAGAGTTTATTCACACTAAGTGCAAAAGAGGCAAGAGGAAAAGGGAGGCAGACAAGTGGGCAAGAGTAAGAAGAGGCAGCCAATGAAGCAGGAGAAAAGAGAAAAGTCACAGGAACCCAAGAAGGTCCGCTGTGGGGGGAAAAAATTATCCCACCAGGCTCTGGAGCATTGGTTCATTATCAGCCAGGGCCGTTGCTGTTTAGTCGCTAAGTCGTGTCTGACTCTTTGCAACCCCCTGGACTGCAGCCTGCTGGGCTGCTTTGTGCATGGGATTTCCCAGGCAAGAACACTGGAGTGGGTTGCTATCTCCTCCTCCAGAGGATCTTCCCCACCCAGAGATAGAATCCATATCTTCTGCATTGGCAGGAGGATTCTTTACCACTGAGCCACCTGGGAAGCCCATAGCACCCGGGTAGTAGCTAACATTTATGATCACAACCCTGAGAAATGAAAAAGTAATCCAACTGTATTCTGAGTACACTGGTTAAGAGAGCATGCCTATGGCTGATTCATGTTGATGTTTGATAGAAACCAACACAATACTGTAAAGCAATTATCCTTTAATTAAAAATAAATGTTTTTTTTTTAAAAGCTCAGAATGAAACCTTAAAAAAAAAAAAGAAAGCATGCATATTAGTCCTACTTTTCTTATGTCCATTTGGATGGAAAGATTTCATTAAAGCGGCCAAAATATTTTTTTAAGTTTTGGTCCTTAAAGAAGTAAGTTACGTTCTGTCACTGGTTCTGTAAGTACCATGGTCAGTCAGGACTGGGAGCTCCTGCTGGACAAAAAGACTCTGCCTGGAGGGGAGGGGAGTTTGGGGGGAGAATGCATACATGTATATGTATGGCTGAGTCCCTTTGCTGTCCCCCTGAAACTATCACAACATTGTTAATCGGCTATACGCCAATACAAAATACAAAGTTTAATCAAAAAACAAAGATGAAGATTCTGTCTGGCCCTCTCTGCTCAGGGCTCAGGTAAGCACTCAATCAGAGATGAGAGTCCCATGGCTGCTGGGACTTCATTCACACATGGCTGAGAAAGTAGGGGAAGCTAGGGAGCCCCTCTCCCCCAAAGCCAGTCCTGAGGAGCCCGAGACCTCATTCCCCAGCTCCCTGGAGGCCACGCTGAGAGCAGAACTACCACCACCTAACCCAAGGGGACCTTTGCTGTCCCCTGAGGGTCGCCACTCCCAGACTTCTCTAGAAGGAATCCTAATCAAAGTTGTCAGCAGATAATATGCGAGGTTTCTCTATCTTCTTAAGCATGTGTGCTCAGTTGTGTCTGATCCTTTGCAACCCATGGACTTAGCCCGCCAGACTCCTCTGTCCTTGCAATTCTCCAGACAAGAATACTGGAGTGGGTTGCCATTTCCTCCTCCAGGAGATCTTCCCGACCCAGGGATCAAACCCAAGTCTCCTGCATTGTTATGTGGATTCTTTACCACTGCACCCCAGGAAAAGTCCCCTATCTCCCTATGCCTGGTCCTAAATGGCTCTAGTCTGTTACAGCCTAGAAAGGTAACAGAAAAAGTAAACGAAGCAAAAAGATGAAGCTCCATCACCACCACCATGGTTAGGCTTTACTAAGGATCTCAGAAAGCTCTGTAAAACCAGATGCTCACAGTTTGTGAGTCAGAACAAGACAGAAAGTACGGCACAAAGAAAGACCAACCTATGAAACCCGCACCACATCTGAATGGCAAAAACTTCTGCCCATTTTCTTTCTATGTGAACCTAAAATGTCCCCTGAATCCATCTCCTTCAGTCAGCTGAATTCATTCAATTGTTCCTTGTATATAATGTACTTGCCTGTTAATTTTCTACTTTTTATGTTGTGTGTAAATGCCACTACATTGGCACAGCTGAACCAAAAACATCCATGAAGTTTTTAACTTACTTCTTATGGGGGGCAGGGGCAGAGGCAGGGAGGAACTACCATTTATAGAACATTTAGTATAATGCAGACACTTCACATAGGTCTCCCTCATTTCACCTCGTAACAGCCCTCTAAGAGGGCCATCATTCCCATTTTACATATAAGAAAACTGAGGCTCAGAGAGGTTAAGTAAGCTGTGCAGAATTGCACAGCTAGCAAGTGTCGAAGCAGAGATCTGTTTCAGGAGCATTTGACCCTGACTCTGATGCCACCAATACCAATACCACCTTCTTGATGCTATCACCCGCAAAAGAGCTAAGCCAGGGACAGGGAAGACTGCTTCTGACTTCAGACAAGAACGCTCTTCCTTTTTGCCCTAACCCTGGCTGGCATTTCAGGGGCTGCCTTACATGATGAATGGGCTCAGGGCTCACACGAGATGTAATATGTCTTGATTTAGTGGGGCGCTTGATGGGTCATCTGATTAAATTTTACTTGCAAAATTAATTCAGATTGTCTTGGCTGGGTGCTCCTGTCGCCCAGACGGCAGAGAGGCTGGGAAACTGTAAACAAGTGGTCAAGAGAAGAAGCTGGTGATGGTGGGAGTGTAGCGCCAGAGGCAGGGGACTTCAGCAGCAGGAGGTACTGTTTTCTTCCACCGATGCAACCGAGCCCGCATGAGCAGAGGGCAGGCATCTGGGAGGGGCGCCGTGCTGAACCAAGTCTCCATGGGAAGAGGGTTCTTTGTCCCATGATGATGGTCAGAAGGTGTTAGCCGAGGGCAGAGGCCAGGGAGGCAAAATAACCTCGGAGGGCTCCTCCCAGTCCCTGAATCCTCTGTGTTCATAACACATGGCCCACACTGCTACAGCCAGGAGAGAAAGACTCAGCCCGGACTCCTGAATGCTGTCAGCAGGCAGCTCCAAGAACACGGCCGATGGCCTTGCAGTCGGGGTTGATTTACACCTCAGACAGGCCACCTTGGCACAGCAGTAGTTGGAGGTCGGGCCCTCCTGAGAGCAGACTGCTGTCTGCACCGGGCCGGCTCCAATGATGGAGTCAGCTCACACCAGGAAGAGGAGGTCCACTGGGAGGCGAGGTCCCCAGGACAGGGTCCCTGTGCCACCAGAGGGGATGGAGAGTGATGAATGAGCAGGAATCAGCAGCCAGTGCAGAGTGGAGAGAAATTCACACAGGGCTGGGAACGAGACTGCCGGTCACCATTAATGGAGGAGCACAGAGGAGATGAATTACTGTAATTATGAACCTATGGAGGGCAGTTTTTTTTAAAGTGTCCTCCCGTGTATGTACACAGTAGGTGATGGGGGTGGGTTTTCCTCCTAAAACAAAGCATAGGGGTTTAAGCCCCAGATACTGAGGATATATGCAGAAACCTAGGGACTTTTAAAGAGTGAGTGAACCGAAAGGAAACCAGGAAGCTCCCCCAAAAAGCAGGCACCGGATCCCTACCTCTTTGTGGAGTTGGCAGGAGGGAAGTGGAATCGATGGGGGTGAGGGCGGAGGAAAGGGAGGTGCTGCCTCCTGGATGCACCCTGCCTTCACCTTGTGAACCGGCCTGATCTGACTCCCATTTTAAAGGTTTACTCTGCCAGCGATTGAAGGACAGGTTGTGGGGAGGGGGCGGGGTACACAGGAACAGGGATTTGAAGAGAGAATGGTAGTTCCATCTAGGGTGATGGTGGCTAGCAGAAGTTGAAAGGTGATTAGATTTGGGGTCTGTTTCTCGGGTAGAACAAACAGGATTGTTGATGAATATGGATTGCAAGATAAAGAACCATCAATGAATGTATGGCTCAGACTGGCTGTACTGTTATGTATACCAAATGGAATGACCTTTCATTCTCCCAGGCTGACCCTGACTCCCCAGCAATCTCCCCTTCAATTTAAATCTTGACCTAGACCCACCCCTTTCAACTAGCTGATAATTTACTTTAATCCAAGTTAAATAGCCCTTTGTGTGCTGGCAGGGAAACTTAACCATCACCTGAAAATGTATTTCTATGAGAAAAACTGTTTTCAAGTAGCCAACAGCCAATTTATAAATAAACTGCCAGAAATATGACCTGTACGTAAGTGGGAACTGCCTGTATAAATGTTGTCATTGCCTAAACCGTCAAATTCAAGGCAAAGCAATTTCTGTTGCCTCCAAGATTAACGAGCCCAGCCTGGCTGTGCGACTGTGATTCTCGGTGGGTGGGGCCAGTTGTTGCTGTTCAGTCACTAAGTCATGTTCGACTCTCTGCGACTCCGTGGACTGCAGCACGCCAGTCTCCCCTGTCCTTCCCTATCTCCCAGAGTTTGCTCAAATTGTGTCTATTGAGTCAGTGATGCCATCCAACCATCTCGTCCTCTGTCATCCCCTTCTCCTCCTGGCTTCAATCTTTCCCAGCATCAGGATCTTTTCCAATGAGTCAGCTCTTCGAATCAGGTGGCCAAAGTATTGGAGCTTCAGCTTCAGCATCAATCCTTCTAATGAACATTCAGGGTTGACTTCTTTTAGGATTGGTTTGATAGTGACAAATGTGGCAAGAAGGCCCCAGGCCTCTCATGATGACTGAGCCTCTGGGGACAGAGGTAAAAGGGACTTGTAGACTTGATGCCACTCACAGCTTTCCTGAGAGGTACAAAGAGCCAGGGATAAAGGGCAGATCTTCTCTCTGCATCCCCTGTGCCCTGCCCACCCCACCACCTAGACGCTGGGTGTTGCTCAATTCTATTTGTCAAATAAAAAGCTACCCAGAAGGGAAAGGCAGGTGGACTGTGAGTGAGAAGGATGACTTCTGTGTACCTCTCAGAGCAACCTCAGCCCCAACCTGAATTCCACTGATGGCAGAGAAGAAGGTCTGGGAGCGTTGGCTGGGCGTACGGGGACGTAAGCAGACCTGGGTGGAAAGCTTTCTTAGCAACCTCGATGCAAATCAGAATTGGAGAAACACAAGCCAGACCCATCACTGCTGTGTCAGCTCCGGAGAGAAGCCTTTCCACCCTCATCTGGCCCGGCACCTCGCTGTGGCTTCTGGTTCACCACCCAGTAATGAGAACGCCCAGACCTAATGAATAGCAGGAAGCAGCACGACAGGCTCTGCATTCAGAATCCCCGCCAGCAAAAACCACCAGAAACTCAGGCTTTCTGAGGCTGGAAACGTCTCCATTTGCAGGAGTTACGCGTGGAGTCATGGGAAAGACCGGGAGATAGCGCACAGTCATTGGCCACCTGCACTTTGACCCAAGTGTGTGTGCGCTGAAGGACACGTGGGCTGCAGAGAACCTTCTCGGGCCCCCCAGTGCTTGCTGAAGCAAGCACTCCGTCCAGCGGACCTCCGTGGACACCCCCCTTCCTTCCGTGACACTGGGTAACAATGTGGATGCAGTCTTCCTGCCACACCCTCAAACCCAGCAGATATTCCTCATCTGAAAGGAGGGCGAAAGGGGCGCAGGGCCATCTGAGCTCACTCGCAGGAGACTGGAAAGGAGGAGGAAGCCAGGCCTCCCTGTGACTTCATGCCACTCAGCAGTTTGGGGAGTGGAGAAGCAAACCTGGGAGGAAAACAAAACCAAAGTGGAGACAGTATTTCTTGCAGGGGCCGCAGGGGGAGAGGCTGTGGTCCAGCCCTGACACCCGACCGCAACCCCAACACTGAAAGAGACGGCAGGACATGCTGTGAGACCGCAAAGGCCTTCATGGCAAGAATAATGAAGGAACTGCCCCTCTGATGAGCCAGGGCTCTTTTAGTGCATAAATTGTTTCTGCCAAGATATCCTGGGCTCCAAACCTCACACAATCTACAGAGCCTTCTGCACTCCCACTGGGGCCTGACCCTAGGTTTTTTAATGTTAGATATTCATTCACTTTCCTTTTGTTCATGGTGCCTACAGATGCCTACAGTTCAAGGCTATTCCAGGGACTGTGTGTGTGTGTGTGTGTGTTTGACCCCTAACATTCTCCCAGTGTCAGTGTCTGCATGCACCCAGCCCTGTCACATCTGTGCCCCCCCCAAGCTGGTTTCTCTGTGTGAAAGCTTGGCCTGGACACTGTGGCCTGGACCTTCCTCAGCCCTGTCCCTCCCACTCCACCTCCAACTCTGCCAGCTTTGGGAAAACATGGTCTGCTCCAGTATGAAGAGAGAAATATCTGGGTACAAGAGACACGTGGGCAAGCAATCTACACTTACTTGCTTGTTCAGATTCCACAGAACACAGTCCTCATGACATGCCCCCTCCATCTGGTCCCTGACCCCTTTTCACACCTCCTTCCTTCTCCGGACACAAAGGGTCCTCTCTCTCACAGCTCCAGCCCCTGAGGGAGCCAAGTGCTGTTTTCTGGTTCCGAACAGAACCCCCGAGTTCAGGTCCTAACTTCCTTTCTCTGTCGCCTCTTGGAAAATTAACCCACTTCTCGTTTCTCTAGATCTGGGTCAAGTTGCCTCGCTTCTAATGCTGTTCATCCCTCTGACCCCACTCACTGCCTCCACTCCCTCCTCTTCCATCTTCACCCCACATAACCAGTGACATCTAAAGTAACAATTCCAGCCTCCTGGGAGGGTTGGTCACTCCTGCTCTTCCCTCCTTTGGTTTCCAGGCACCACCTCTCCTGCATTCCTCCCTTTCAGTCACCCCCAAGGCTCCCCAACTCCCACCTGGAATGCTGATTCCCCTGGTCTGATCTGATCGCTGGCCCTCTTCTCTCTCACATCACACCCTCTTCTGGGCAATCTCATCTAAACCCTTCACCTGCTGCCCATTAGCTGATGATCCTAAATGTTTATCTCCAACATCTTTTCTATCTCAGAAGTTCTTGGACACGCATAATTATGGCTCCATATAATCTCTCCCTTGCAAATGACCTCTGACTCTTTACCCCTTCCACCCTCCTTCCATTCCCTGGGCTGAGTTCCCAGTCCACCTGAATCCAACTCTCTGTCTTCTCCACGTCTGCACCTCAGGCACCGAACGTTTCGGGAGGTGAACAAAGAGCCAGGCTGACTGTTGGCACTATAACTTTATAACCACAAGCTTCAGACAGGCACTCAGCATCACCCTGTACTCCTCCTACAGATCCCAGGTAAGGTCACCCTACCCCCTGCTCTCAGACTGCTGTCTTCTGCCCTCCCTCCTTCCTCAATAGCCCCTGGGACTCTCAGCCCCTTGCCTCACCCTGTAACCCACTGAGAAAACAAGGAAAGAGGAAACCCCTTAATTTCTCACCACCAAGTTGGCAGCCTTACCTCCTGTTCTCAAATTCTCTGTCATCCCTCCACTTCTGCTCCAGGAGAGGCCAAATCAGTTGATTTCAAGCCCTCCCTTTCATTCAAGAAGGGATTCCCCCTCTCTCCTGTATTATCAATTTATCCCCTCTACACTAGATCATTTCCATCACTATTCACACACTCCGCCATCTCCTGCCTTTAAAAATAAAATGTCCTCCTTGAACCCACATCCCCCTCCAATCACAGCTCCATCCCCTGCTCCTGGTCACAGCTCACCTCAAAGAAACTTCAGTGATCACACCCCTACCCCTCTCTTCCTATTCACTCTTCAGTCACCCCAGTCTGGCTTATCGAGGTCACTGATGACTGCCATGTTGCCAAATCCTGCAGATGCTTCTGTGTTCTTCTTCGGTGTGACACCCCCAGCACTCCTGGATACAGCTGACCTCTCCTCCCTGGGTGCCGTGGCTCCTCATTGCCTGGGCTCCTCTCCGTCTTGGCCACTCTCTCTCTCCATTTCCATCACTGGCTTCTCCATCTCTACCAGGCTCTAAGATTGGCAAACTCCAGGGCTCTGCCCTCAGCCCTCTTCTCTCTATCTCTGTATTTTCCCCCTACATGACTTTTTTCTTAACCACTGATGACGCCCAAATTAACCCTGACCCTTGGCTTGGGCAAGAGACTGATATCCAACTGTTGACTTGTTATGGCTGCTTAGTTGTCTGATTAGCATCTTCAACAGAATCTGCTGAAAAGAGAAGTTCCAACCCATCCCGCCCACCAACCCAACACTCCTCCAGCCCCGTTCCTCACCAGCATCACTAACAGCTCTGTCTTCCTCCAGTCACTCCGGTCCTTCCAGTCCACCCACAGCAGTCTTGTTGATCCTGCACCAGCTACCCCAGGACTCTGCTGGCATCATCTGCCCACTCTGCCATGACCACCCGAGTTTAAGCCTCTCCTCCGCCCACCTGAACAGCTACAACAGCCTCTCGAGGAGTCCCCTGCTTCCACTCATGCCACTCTAGAGTCCATTCTCCACCGGCAGCCAGAGGCATCTTTTCAACATGTAAATGAGATCATGTGCTCCTCAGCTCAAAATCCTTTAATAGCTTTTCATTGCACTTGGAACCAAATCCATCGCAAGTGACAGAAAACCCAACTCAAACTGGCTTAAATGATAAAGACTAAATTACTGATAGCAAAATGTCTGAAGACCTCATATTTTCGCACCTCAATATCCAAGGGAGCCTTTTCTACCACGAAGGGCCCTGGAGGCCAGGAACGGCCCTGACATCCGACTGGCGTTCTCTGATCCTGGGCATCTGTTCTCGTACAGGTTTCCCTGGTCTTCCCTCATTTCACGGCAGCTACTTGTCCCAGATCCTCCTCTACACCCCAACTCCACCGGCTGCCCACAGCCACCCTCCTCAGCCTCTGCACATTTCAGTCCCAGGCTTCTGCTCTGAGCCCAGCAGCATCTTGTGGCAAATAACCTTTCACAGGTGGCGCTAGTGGTAAAGAACCCGCCTGGCAATTCTGGAGACATAAGAGATGTGGGTTCCATCCCTGGGTCATGAAGATCCCTTGAAGGAGGGCATGGCAACCCACTCCAATATTCTTGCCTGGAGAATCCCATGAACAGAGGGCCCTGGAGGGCTACAGTCCATGGGGTCACAGAAGAGTCCGAATTAACAGCGTGTGCAACCTTTCCAGGCTTAGGGTGGTGTTCACTGTGCCTCTCCCATCCTCTGTCTAACCACAGGTCCTTTTTAAAGGAAAAAAGACCTTTTTCATTTTTTAAAGATTATTTTATTTTTTAATTTTTATTTTTTGGCTGCACCACACAGCATGTGGGATCCTAGTCCCCAGAACAGGGATCGAACCTGTGAGACCTGCATTGGAAGCAGAGTCTTAACCACTGGACCACCATGGAAGTCCCAGAAAGAGAGCTTTAAAACATGGGCTGCTGCAGCTCCCATGAAGCTCCCTCTTTCTTGGTTCAACTTTGTGTCTGTCCACTGCTGCCAACTAACAATATCTCATGGGTGGATAGGGGGCATGTGTCTTCTGATAAGAAGCAGCCAAGAAAGAGAGCATCCTTCAGAACGTCGCCTCTCCCCCCGGCAGGGTCCAACAGCTGCCTAGGCCAAGCAATCACCCTTGCTTTTCCGACCAGCATCGTGTGGCCCCAGGTTCTGCGGCCTAGAATATTGGTTTGGAGTTGTGCTTCCACTCAGAAGGCCTGGCCTCAAAGGAAAAAGCTTGGTGCTGCGACTCAGAGGGCCCTGGGGCTGGGGGGCAGACGCCCAGGGACGTGCCTCTGCTCCAGGGCTGCACCCAGGTGGCAAGACTCCCTCTAACCCACAGCTGTGCATCCTCCACACTGCCATCAGCTCGTCCCAGAATGCCAACGGGATCACACTGTTCTCTCTCCTAGAACCCAGCAGCTGAGAAGAGAGAGTCTGAATCCCCTAGTAAGGCGATCAAGGAACCAGCATGCTCCCATCTCCTCTCCTGTCAGCCTGCCATCCACCCAAGCAAGACATGCTGTCTCCGACCACCCTCCCTTTTCCATGCCACCCACCTTCACTGTCTCTGCCTGGAGTCCCCTTGTTTTTACACCGCATGGTTCCACCTTGTGCAGTTCTCACCTCCAGTGTCCTCCACATATCTCTGCTCATCCCCACCCCCATCAGAACTAGGGTCACCTGGGCATCCATATACTAGGTCCCCTTCTACACACCTGCCTTCTACAGACCAGCATTTAAACAACATGACACGAGGCGTATTCTCACACAACAGGGAGAACTCCTGGGTGCCAGGCAGGGCCTGGGAGTCTGGCAGCCTGAGCCAGCATCATGCTTGCAGCTCCAGGTAACAGGAGATGACTCACGCAACGGCTTTGATCAGGACACCTGTGCGTGCACTTCCCAGGGTCTGGCCCCCATGTGTGCCCTCCCACGGGGACCCTCTGGATTTACCCCAGCATAAGGCCAAGCAGCCCCACTTGCCCCGGCAGGCGCCCAGCAGCGGTAGGCTGCAGATTCCCCAAGCACCCAGCACATTTATCCCGCTAATGAGAAGTTTCTTAAAGCTCTAACCAGGCTCTCTTCGTCGAGCAGATTCAGCAACAGATTCTTATAAAAAATAAATTCAGCACATTAAACCCAGATTTCAGCACATTAGTGGACCCATGGGAGGGGCCTGAATTTACCGAATATCAGGCAGTTGCTGTCTTTTAATTAAAAAATAATAATGATGAGCTCTTGTAATTTTTGTTCTCCCCCTAAGAAAGATTTTCTAATTTCCCATGCAAGATACTTTGATGGAAAAACCATATGTTTATGCTGGGACAAAACCCACGCCTGAGTGGCTGGAAATGGGGCTAATGCTTCCCCACTTGGTCTCACCAACTGCAACCGTCTTCTCCACCTGTGTGATCACTGCCTTGAAAGTGTGTGTGAGACTGCGTGCCTGTTTAGGCGTCTGACCACCTCCAGTGATGCTACCTGTGCCCCGCCCGCACGTCGCCACAGTATTCGTCCCTCCCTGTCCCTCCAGCCATCCGGCCACCTGCTGAGGTCACTGCTGCTAGGAGTCAGACACGCCTGAGGCAAGGTCACTGACCTCCGGAGCTCACAGTCTAAGTGCAAAGAGAGATGTCAAGACAAACGAGCACAGCCGCTAAAGGCCACAGTGGACGCAAGCCTGCGGTGTCCTGGGGGCAAGAAGAGGGGACCCTTTCTAGTAAAGGCTTCCAGACGAGGCTTCATGGGGGAGATGGACACTGAGCTGGCTCCTGAGGATGGGGGCGGGAGGGGGCACGAAAGGGACAGGTACTTCAAGTAGATGGGATGGCCATGCAAAAGGGATGGGGCGAGCCAAGCAGGAGCTCTGAGGGAATGGCACAGAGCCCAGGGGAGGGACGCAGGGCTCTGCATGCAAGAAGAGGCTTAAACTAGATGGTTGGTCAGGCAATGCCAAGTCTCCCTCATTGTTCCAAAGCTGTGTTCAGGCCCAGAACCTAGTGGTATTAAGGGTTGAGGTCATATTTGGTTCCTCTAGCAAGATTCTGAATCATCTTCTGGTATTTCTGTTTCATACCCAGTTCATGGAAGCCTGAAGCACTGCCCCAATCCCATCCTTATTCATAATAACCACAGAGTGGGGAGGGGACTCTGGGAGAGTTGGTGCCTGTGACTCAGAAAGGGGAGCGACACACTGGGTCAGGCACTCGGGGTTAATGGTTATTAGACCAGCAGGTGCGGAAGCTACACACCCACAGCCTGGCGGGAAGCAGACATAGCCCCCAGGAAGTCCTCTCCAGACCACTTGGTCTGTTCTCACATGGCTCACCCTCTCCCTACTCCTTCGCCCTCCTTGAAAATAGCCCTGATCATTTCTTCGGACCAGCCGCAGTCCTGAGAAATGCATGAGCAAACCCACGTCCACAGGGGATGAAGCAGCTGAACCGGAACGGTCGTGTGGATGCCATAGGGCGTGGTTTTCAGAGAGGGGTACCGCCGGCAGACACCTCCCTTCTCCTCCACACACTGGCTCCCCTGGGAGGATGACACCCCAAGGGACCCTGTTAGAAGCACAGGACAGGTCCGCCATGCCTCGGGGTCAACACCTGGACCAACCCACGAGGACTGAAGACTCTTAGCCACTGGCTACAGGGGCACCGAGGACAGAAAGGGAGGGCACCCAGGTCGTGAAGTGGGCAGCAGACCACAAAGCAGAGCCCGGGGGGCTCACCCAGAGCCTCCACCCTTAATGGAGGGAGACTGTCCCTGCTGCCCCCATGTGCGCACAGCCTCAACCGAGTGGAAAGCTCAGGATGGAGCACACCTCTGGCTTTCAGTAACGCCTTCCCTGTCTTCATAAAGCCTGAGTTAAAGAACCACGAGGTGTTGCTATTGAAAGATTCCTGAAACTGGTGGTTCCCACCTGACCACTATAATCACAATTTCTCCAGTCCCAAGTAGGCAAAATCCAGTAAACAGCTTCAACGCCTCCCTTTCCAATTCATTGCTGTTGCTATTTCACACAAGAAAGAGGAATTTAAGAGCCAGGCCCTGGAGTCACTCTGTGCATATTAAAATCTCATCAATTCCTGGCTGTGTGACCTTTGCCAAGTTACTTAACCTCTCTGAGTCTGTTTTCCTCACACTCTAAAAAAAGGGTTAATGATAACAGGACCTCAAAGCCTTTAGTATAGTCCTTAATACACAGCATTCAGCACATCAGTTATAGTAGAATTATGGGCGATTCCCACTCTCTTACATTTGCCTCACTGTATTTTAAACTCTCTTCAATGAACATATATCATTTTATAATAAGAAAAAAATTATCTCAGGAAAAAAAACTTCAATTAAATTAATTCAATATAGTTTCAGCCAAAAGAACATTCTAAAGACTAGAGATAAGGTGATTTGGAGCGAGCAAAGCTCCGTTTCTGGTGTGACTATGTAACGCACAGACGTGCTCTCGGCCCCTTTTTCAAAATGACTCCCAATGTCTCCTCATGACCCTGGCTGGAGAATTCTACCCAGAGGTGAAGCAGGGGCCGCTGGGCCCCACCCCGGCTTCCAGCCAGGCTCAGAGCCTCTCTGGTTCGTTCACGCCTCTCTGGCTCGGAGGTGCATTCTCCAGCGGTGCCCAGACTCGCAGCTGGACTCCTGCAGCTGCGAGTTCTGACCCCGCTGCAGACATGCCATGTGGCCTTGGGCCAACAGGGCAACCTCCCTGGTCCAGTTTCCTCATCTACACACTAGAGAAAACAGGACCCTCCGGCAGAGGGCTGTTGTGCCGCTCCAGTGAGGCACACGGGCACCCCACCTGGCACCGGGAGGGAACCTGGGTGCTCACCATCGCAGGTCCCCTCTCCCGAGTGCTGCATGGTGTCCTCTCCTTAGTCCATCTGTGAAATGGGCCACACATGGTTCCTCCATGACATCCTAAGTCTCCACGTCCAGCCCTGACCCCTCTCCTCCTTTAGGACCAGAGCTCTGGCGACCCACAGGACGACCTCCTTCCTTGTTTTCCCTCGTACATCAAACTCAGCCTGTTCCAAACCCAAGGAAATATCGGCAAAAAGGGACACAGCTTCCTCATAACAGCTGTGCTGCAACTGTTCCAATCTTCACATTTAAAGGGCATTTTTCTTGATACCTACCCAGTTGTGGCCATTTGGGTTGAAAGGGCCTCACCAAATCAATTTAACACATTTTATTAAAGGTTTACTCAAAAGGTCCATTCAGAAATGAAGAGGAGCTCACCTGCCCTCAAGAAATACTTAGTCTTGGGACTTCCCTGGTCCAGAGGCTAAGACTCCACGCTCCCAATTCCAGGGACCCAGGTTCCATCCCTGGTCAGGGAACTAGATCCCACACACCTCAACTAAAGACCCAGCATGCCACAACTAAGACCTGGAGCTGACAAATAAACAAATAATAAATAAAATAAGTTTGTGGGGTTTTTTTTTTTTTTTTTTCCTTTTTAGGAGAAATACCTCGTCCTGGTGAAATAAACACAGGAATAAATGGTTTGAGAACACTGAGTGGTAGGTGCTCCAGTAAACCTGTTTAAAGCTTGATGCTGGCTCAATACAGGGGCCACAGTGACAAAGAATCCGCCTGCCAATGCAGGAGATGCAAGAGATGCACATTCGATCCCTGGGTTGGCAAGATTCCCTGGAGAAGCAAACGGCAACCCATTCTAGTATCCTTGCATGGAAAATCCCATGGGCAGAGAAGCCTGGTAGGCTGCAGTCCATGAGGTCACAAAGAGTTGGACGTGAATGATAGACTGAGCATGCATGTACACAAAAGAGGGGACGATTGGCTCTGTCCATGGGGAGGGGATCAGCAAAAGCTTGAACTGGCTGTTGAAGGATGAATAGGAGGTTGGCAGATGGGCAAGGAGGCAAAGACAGACAGAACAGCCTCGGCAAAGGCCCTGAACCGTGAACTACCACAGCATGTCCAGAGAAGCTGCACCTGAATCCGGTGCCTGGTCCCCAGGTTTGGGGGGAGGTGATGTCACACGCTTGCAAGGGTCTCACAGCACACGAACAAGTGGTGCTTTGTATTTCTGAGACCACAGCCCTCTTTGAGAATCTTATGGATACTATCAACCTTGTACCTCAAAGGGACAGATTCACTTGGGACTTCCCCGGTGGTCCAGTGCTTAAGACTCTGCGCCTCCACTGCAGAGGGCATGGGTTCAATCCCTGGTCAGGCAATTAAAATCCTGATGCCACGTGCATGCATGCTAAATCACTTCAGTCGTGTCCTACTCTCTGCAGCCCTGTGGACCGTAACTCGTCAGGCTCCTCTGTCCATGGGATTCTCCAGGCAAGAATACCAGAGTGGGTTGCCACGCCTTCCTCCAGGGGATCTTCCTGACCCAGGGATTGAACCCATGTCTTAAGTCTCCTGCATTGGCAGATGGGTTCTTTACCACTAGCGCCACCTGGGAAGCGCTGCATCCCACTGAGTGCCACAAGATATGGCCAAAAAAATTACAATTAAAGGCATAGTTTCACAAACTTGCATCCAACTCCAGAGTCTTCCTAGCTCTGGACTCTGCCCATGACCCCTGCACATTTAGGACATCCAGGTATTGAACCCTGGGCAAGCAGCCTCAAGAAGAAACCTGGTAATAGGTGCTCAGCCCCTGCACTCCAAGGTTATTCTGCCCTAGAAGCATCCTGACACACTTAACTTGCATTAAAGCTACCTTGCTCTTTCCCGGCCACCTGAATAGGTGGGCAAGACCTTCAGTGATCTGTGCCTAGAGGTCAGGAAGAGCCTCCAACAAGCCCGGGGTTACCATCATTCCCAAAGGTACTCCCCGCCCAGGAAACATTCCATTCCTTGCCCGTCCATCCCACCCCTTTCTGCTGCCAGCTTCCCCACCAGTGAGAGTCAGAGTCACAGCCCCACAGTCACTTGATTATGTAAAAACTGCTTTGGCAGGCAACCTTGAGAAGGAGTCCAGAAGCCAAGCAGGTTGGAGCTTCAGGCTCCTCTTTACCTGGCTGCCTCCTTTCCCGTCAGGGAACCCACTCACCCACCTGGTGCAGAGACCCAATGTCGGGCTCCCAGTGGAGGCATCTGGTTGATGTGTCTGGTGACCCTGTTCAGCAGAGAAAAGCTGACATGGCTTTAAATATTTAACCGCTTTAAATATGTGGTAATGATAATAACTTCACTGATGGCAGCTTGACTTAAGCTCCAGATCAAATAAGATCTGTTGAAGCCAAAGTACTTCCAATTCAATCCCTGGCCAGCTTCCCTCACAGTTGAGAGCCACGAGGGACAGCTGTGTATCCCAGACAGAGCACTGGATTTGGAGTCCACCTGCAAAGAGGGCAGATAGCACTCCTTCCACTGTGCTGTTGTGAAAAGCATGAGATCATGTTTGCAAAAATGCTTCCTTTGGTGACCTATTATTCAGTGGAGATAGACACAAGGGATGACTACCACCGAGAATTTAAGATGCTCCCCACTCATCCGAAGGTTCCACCCTGTGATATACCACGCCTCTCACCTGGTACCTCTTTAAGATACCGGGAACAGGGACTTCCCTGGCGGTCTGGTTAAGGCTCCGCGCTCCTGCTGCAGGAGGTACGGGTTCCACCCCTAGTTGGGAAACTGAGATCCTGATGTTAGGATCTTAGCCAAAATTAGCATCACAGCCTAAAAATAAATAAATAAATGAAAGAAAAAGAAAAAAAGAGCAGGGAGGAAACAAACCAAAAAAGAAAGATAGCCAGAACACAGGCCCAGGACTATCCCATGGGCCCCTGGAAGCCACCCTAGCACTGGTAAAGGGGCTGCACTGTCCTTCCACAGGAACAACTTCCTCAGGGTGCTATCCCCTAAGCAGAGTGTCCCAGGCAGTACCTCTGACCTTAGGGAGTCCACCTCCACAGAGAAGCCTGGCTGAGCGCCTCTCACCTGCTCTGGACGTGGCTCTGGTCTGGATGATCCCAGTGCTGCCTGCCTGCCCTTGAACAGAATTCCCCAGTCTGCGGAGTAAGGACAGAAGAAACCTCATCTGACTCATGGACCACTGAGGATGCTGGCCTTCTCTCTGATGCCTCCATTGGGAGGACCCCAGCCCATCCTGGGATGCACTCAGAGCCCCAAGCTCTGGCTGGTATCATCAGAATTGTCCTGCAGACTTCCTGGGATTGCCTTGACTCACAACTGGAGAAACGCAATCTCTTTTTCCTTCTGACTTCCTTCTCCTCTGGGGTGATCTAGGTGGTTGAGCAGGAGCGCTTGCCAGTTTGAGAGTCTCAGATAAGCAGCGTACTCCAGCACCCGGCCCACCTCTGAACTTGAAGAGAACAGACCCGAGGCAGTCGGCTCAGACAGCTCTAAGCGGCAAGGAAGCCAACAGTGATGGCTATTGCAATACACACAGTCTCATTACTAATGTGAAAACTGATGCCAACGTAGGGAGAAAGAAAAGGGAAATCTGCTTGGAATGTTAAGTCCCAAGGATCTGGAGTGGTTGGATGGGCCTGTCCTGAGAGAGTGGGCCTTTATAACATAGACTTCATGGGAAGGGAATCAGACAGAAGGGAATCTGGTGGACCAGAGTCAGGTGGTGTTGGAGGTAGGGGCTGTCACCTGGACATTTTCTACTTCTCAGAATAAGCTGAGAATAAGTTACCTGTAAGTAACTCCTGTGCCCTACCCCTTCTTCTCAAGAGGAAATAAATCTCAAGAAACACACCCCTCCCCACTGGCCTGGTACCAAACCTGTCTGGAGAAGCAAAGGTGCTTAGGGACAGGCACGTGTCTGGAGGGATGTGTTGAAGCTTCTGAGACCATGAGTGGGGTCGATACCCAGGCTTCTTCCTAGCTCTAAAGAAATCCTTGGGACTTCCCTAGTGGTCCAGGGGTTGAGAATCCTGCTAGTCCAGGGGACACAGGTTTGATCTCTGGTCTGGGAAGATCCCACATGCCTGCCGGGCAACTAAGCCGGCATGCCACAGCTACTGAGCCTGCATGCCCTAGAATCCGTGCTCCACAACAGGAGAAGCCCCCATCGACACAACTAGAGAAAGTCCACTAGCAGCAACAAAGACCCAGCATACTGAAAAATGAATAATAATTTTTTTAATTTAAAAAAAGAAATCCTTCTGCTCTCCTTAGAGCTATGTGATATATGAAAGTCTGTGGCTATGACCGCAAAACACACTTTTGTTTATTAAGGCTAAATAATTAAGACCAGGTTTCTATTTAAATGTTGGCCTTGGCCATAAATCACAAGCTTCCTCTGTGGTTCTCCTCACTGGATGATACATAGATACAGATCCCTGCCCTCCACCCTGGGTCCTTCCCCTTAACAATGAAAACTCACTCAAAGGTTTGTTTTTGGTAAAGAACAAGTGAGTATGCGTTCCAGCCTATACGTAGAAGAGCACATATTTATTCTACAGCAGATTCACTCATTCATTATTGAGCAGCTACTTTGTGTGTGGCACGGGGCCAGGACTGAGGCTATAAAGGAACGCAGGCAGAGTGTGCTGGGGGAGGGGGTACGAACGCCCACCCAGGGTGCAGTCAGAGCAGCAGCGCGCTGATGGAAGCAGGTACCACGGACTTGGAAACCAGAGAAGAAGCAGTGATTAATTCTGCTTTGGGCTTTGGCAGAAGGCATTTGCATTTGCTTCCTTCGCTGTGGGTTTCCAGGTAGGACTCCCCCAGGCAGTACAGCAGCTGCTCCGCTGAGATCTCAGTCGTCACATTTGTACACACTCAGCTGCCTTCTCTCCGTGTCCAATAAAGAGCAAGGCAGCAGTGCTAGTCAGGACGGTGCGAGTTTATTTAGAGGCTTGCTGTGTGGCCGGGACTCATGAAGCATCTGGACATCCCCACCTAGGAGTCCCCTGCCTGGTCACAACCCAGATGTCCTTCTGCCTCACAGTCTCTTGTTTCTAAAGAAACTGCTGGCCACGTAAGGAGGGGATGCTGAAACTGCGGAAAGGAAAAGGAGGTGTCCCTCTGTCTGGGGATGGGGCAAAGAATACGGGACAGAGACGCAGTTAAGTAAGAATCTTTCTCCTCAAACCATGCTGCAGACTGTCTGAAGCATTCACCCTGAATCTTCTCGTCCACCTTCCTGCAGTCCCCTGGCCATCTCACCAGCTGGCTCCCAAAGGTACTGAGGTTTTAATCAACCTATCTCGGAGTGAGGCACTCAGTAATGAGCACAGGGTGCCCCCCTACCTGGCTCGAGCATGATCTACTTAGGGCATGGGGTTTGGGCACATTCCCTTTGCCTGAACACACGGTCCTTTCCTCAAATTGCACTGGGGCTACAAGGAGCTCGCGTCAGCCCCATCTCCAAGTCCTTTGCCCCTCACCAGGCCAACTCAGGTATCCTCATTCTGTGTTCATGTAATTGATTTTTTAAAAAATCTGGATGTGAGACTTCGAGTAGTTAATTCCATGGGCTTGGCTTTGGCCCACTGTTCTGCCCATCGGTCATCCCACATAGCAATTATGTCACCTAGTGGAGTGGCTCTTCCTCCCAGCCTGGTAGCAGGTGTGCATCTGATAATCTGCCTTCTCTCTCTTCATCCAGGACATCCAGAGACATGCCACCCAGGACAGGCCCAAGGATGACACCCTTGGCACTAGAGACCTACAGGAAGGGCTCAGTTACTCTTCGTCATGAAAATGCGTGGGGAACTGAATGAAAGCCCAGACAAAGGTGAGTTTTCTCTGGGTCCACCTTAATTCTTAATTAACACTCTGGATTCAATTATTTAACCCGCTATGAATCTACCTGTCTGTACATCAGGACTATAACAGCATTTCATCTTATTTGCCGAAGAAATGATGCTTTCAAACTATAGCGCTGGAGAAGACTCTTGAGAGTCCCTTGAACAGTAAGGTGATCAAACCAGTCGATCCTAAAGGAAATCAACCCTGAATATTCATTGGAAGAACTGATGCTAAAGCTGAAACACCAATACTTTGGCCACCTAATGCGAAGAGCTGACTCACTGGAAAAGACACTGATGAGGGGAAAGACTGAAGGCAGGAGGATAAGGGGGTGAGAGAGGATGAGATGGCTAGACAGCATCACCAACTCAATGGACATGAATCTGAGCAAACTCTGGGAGATAATGAAGGACAGAGGAACCTGGTGTGCTGCAGTCCATGGGGTCACAAAGAGTCAGACGTGACTTAGTGACTGAACAACAAGAATCGTATTCCTAAAACACAGTCAAGACTTGGCTCAAAGCTCCCTGAAGTTAAGACACCGTGTCTAAGATACTTAGACACAGTTAAGTTTTTGGAACAAAAAAAAAAGAAAAGATGAGGTTGACTTGGCTTGCTCTTCATGAGCACTGCCAGCCCCAGTGAACACCTCTGTTTTCCCAGAGCTCAAAAACCATCTGCTCCACATGCTCTTCCAAAATATTGGAGGAAAATGGCCTAACACTTATTGCTTCATAATATTCTTTAATCTACCTTTTTCTTCTTTGTGAAAACATCTGCCTGTCTTCAGACTTCTGGCACCTCTCCGACTCTCCAGGCAATTTCTCGGCACGATGCTTCTAGAATCGCATTGATAATCGTCTGCAGCTCCCCTAAGAATGACTTTGTGGTTATCTTTGTTGGTCATCATCTCAGATTGATCCCTAGCTTTGGCCCAAGAAGGTATAAAGGCAGCCCTTGGTCAGGAGCAGCCAGTCAAGCTTGCTAATACCGCATTCAAGTGCATTCATGCCTGCCGCCGAGAAATAAAAATGATGCCCGCTGATTGGAGGTCGGTTATAGCATCGGTTTCATAACTTGAGGACTGCTCATTATGTGTGGCAGTGCGCATGGATATGTGTACCCAAAGCATTCAGCATTCATTGGGTTCCTGCTATAATAATAATAGTTAATGTTCATGTCACTTACTATGCTCAGGTACTAAGTGCTTCGTATATTTTACTCGTTTAATCCTTGCTCCAGCCCTGTGAGGTGAATACTCTCATTATCTCCTCTTTACAGCAAACAGAAGCACACAGCGGGAAGTGGTACAGCTGGGATCAGAATCCAAGCAGCCTGGCCCCCAAATTTGGGCTCTCAACTACCGTTCTCTCTTCTTAGGCATGTTTGCTTACATCAGTAAGATGTCATCCCAAGATTTCCACTTCATTTCCTTCAATCTACCAGCACACCTCACATTCCTTACATCTGGGTACTCCTCATCATTCCCTGAATGTTCCATGTATTTTCATAGCACTCGTGCCTCTGTTCATGTTATTGGCTCTGCCTGGAATCTCCTTTCTCCTCTTCCCCACGGAGAAAACTCCTATTCATCCTTCAAAGCCCAGTTCAATGTCATCTGTTCAGTGAAGTATGTCCTATTCCCATCCTGGATAGAATGATTTATTCCCTCCCTTCCGATCCTATAGCAAGTTGTTTGTACTACACAATATCTTAACTGGCTAGATCAGGCTTTATAAATAGTGCAAGATTCTGAAACAGGGATGTAGGGGCCAGGCAGCTGACAAAAAAACAGCAAGAAAAAAGCTTGCAGGTTATCCGGGGCTTAGTCATTCATTCAATAGATACTTATTTAATGCTAACTGTATACCAGGCACTACTTCAGATACTGGGGATTGAGCAGTTATCAAAACACAGAAATCCCTGTCCTCATGGAGCTCACATTCTAGGGAGGCGGGAAAATAAACAACACAAATAAGTAAACATATTAGAAGCATTGTGTTACTCACTCAGTCGTGTCCAATTCTTTGCAATCCCATGGGCTGTAGCTCACCAGGCTCCTGTGGCCATGGGATTCTCCAGGAATACTGGAGTGGGTTGCCATTCCCTTCTCCAGGGGATCTTCCCCACCTAGGGATCGAACCTGGGTCTTGTACATTGCAGGCAGATTCTTTACCATCTGAGCCACCAGGGAAGCCCCAAAACATATTAGAAGGTGGTAAGAAAGAGGTAGTAAGGAAAAAAGAGGGGCAGGGGAAGAAAGTACAGGGAAAGGACAAGAATGTTTTGCAATGCAATCCTTATCTCTGAGACTTAACGCTTGGTTGCCGCTACACAGCACCAACCAGAACGGCATAGACAGTGTTCCTTTTCCCACGGAACTTGGCCAGCGCTTCAGAGGAAAGGCAGGCCCCTCAGCTGCCTCACTCTTACCTCCAGCAGTGGTGATAAGGAGCCAAGGAGCCAATAGGAGCCAAGACTATCCTATTGATCTGAGGAGGCTGACACAGATGAGAAGGACCAGCCAACGGAAGCACTGGAAAGGACACCCAGCCGCAGTGGTCACAGCTAGCATTAACTACACTCGACACTCACGTGGAGCAGTCCGCCGAATCCTCCCAGGTTTACAAGGTGAGGGCTGTTGTCATCCCCCTTGTGCAGATGAGGCCACTGAGGCTTGGAGAGGCTAAGCATCCTAATCAACAACCCATGGAGTCCACATGCCAGGACTGGGGCTCAAACACACGTATCTCTGACTTCGGGGCCACTAAACCCCACAAGTCATTAGTCTTGAGCTGCAGCAGCCAGGAGTTCTGTTCTCTGCGTCCCCAAAATAGGCCTGAGAACAGAGACAAAGCAGAGGAAGACTCTTAAAGCCGAGCCCTGCTCCAAAGATGGGCCTGGCTGGTCCTGTATGACAGCTGGGCTCCTGGACCAGATATTCACTTCCGTGGCTAGAATGAGGGGCGTGATGGAGGGCAGGGGCTCCAGAACCAGACATGCCTGGATGCTTCCCTCCTGGGCTTCCCTCCAGACCTCTGTGAGCATGCCTCAGCCTTCCCTGCTGGGGAAGAGGGTTTCTCCACGTCCCTTGTGGTACAGCCAGGTTACAGCACAGGTGTATTTACCCAAGTGTAGGTCTGGCTGCCCACCTGTGGCCCGTCCTTCAAGTCACACCTGGCTCCACAGGGCCACACGGTTCCTGATCATTGTTTCAATTTTTCCCAAAGCAGTACCAACTCCAGGACGTGCACCTCCGCCCTCCTCCCCTGCCTACTAATGCCCATCACTCCTTCAATTTCTGAACCTCTGAAAGCAGTGGTTCCCTCTACCCTCTGCCCTGACTGGCCTGAAACCCATGGCTAATTACTGCAGTAACCGTGACCCTGAGCCCACCTATTCCCCTGGCCTTGGATCACCCCTGTCCTACCAAACCCCAACTGGCCAGGTTCTTCCCTCCCGCCTCCACACTAGCTTCGACTCTGACCTATTGTCCCAGTTTGCCCCGGAGCATCCTGGGCTTAGTCCCAAGCCTGGGGAGATCCTGAGTTCTAGGCATACAGGATGGTTGGTTATCCTCCCTTCCCCTCTTCACTATAAACCGTGCCCAAGTCTCCCGAAGGTTGGAGAGGCTTCCCAGGGATCTCTGCCCCTGGCCAGGGCTCTCCTGGTCTCTCCTCCCCTCCCTAACAAAGCTACCAAAACCACCTGTTACAGGTCTTCTCTCATCCTGTCCAACATTCCTGCATGGCTGCAATCGGTTGCAATCACCTCCACCCTGTGCCCCGCCAAGTCATCTCCCTGCAAGGTCCCCAGGGACCCCCAAGTTGCCAAATCACTAAGCACAGCCTGCCCTTGCCTTGCTTACTGTACCTTTCTGCCGCACACCACCCTGGATCCTTTCTCCACTTCTACCGAGGTTTCTGCGACCCCTTTCTCTCTTTCTCCAGGCTGTCCCTCTAACTCTGGCTCCTTCCTCTGGTCCTTATCATGGACTCAGGCCCTCAGTGTGGGCAGGCTTCAGAACCCCGGCACCAGCCCTCCCCTCTTCTGACATTAAATGTTCAAGGAGAGCTCATCCAAATCCATGAACCGTCTATGTGCTCCAGTTCCAAAATCTGCATCTCCAGCCCTTGCCTCTCTCCTGGGCTCTGGGTAGACATTCACTGGACATCATGTGGATATCCTTCAGTCACTTCAAATCAGCGAGTCTAAAACAGAACTGATTCCATCACTTGAACTGCAATCTAGTCCTCCCCTGTACACCCCGTCTCGTGAATGACTCCCAGCCGCCCTACACGAGGACTCTGAGATGACAAATGCTGGCGAGGATGCGGAGAGAAGGGAACCCTTGTGCACTGGTGGTGGAATTATAAATTGGTGCAGCCACTGTGGAAAACAGTATGGAGGTTCCTCAAAAAATTAAATATAGAACGACCATCTGATCCAGCAAATTCACTTCTGGGAATACATCCAAAGGAAATGAAAACACTATGTCAAAGAGATATCTGCACCCCCACGTCCACAGTGGCATTATTCACAAGAGCCAAGACATGGAAACAATCGTAAGTGTCCGTCAATGGATAAATAGATAAAGCATATGGATGTGGCATATATAATGTATGACCGAATCACTCTGCTGTACACCTGAAACCAACACAACATTGTAAATCAGCTATATTTCAGCAGAAAAGACGTAGTGTATATAGACAATGGAATATTATTCAGCCATAACAAAAACAACAGAGAAATCCTGCCATTTGTGACCACGTGGATGGACTCTGAGGGCATTTTACTAAGTGAAATGAGTCAGACAGAAAAAAACAAAAACTGTATGATCTCACTTATACGTGGAATCTAAACAACAAACAAACCGAATTTAGAGAAAAAGAAGTCAGACTTGTGGTTACCAGAGGTGGGGGAGGGCAAAGAGGTGTTGGAAAAAAATGGTCACAAGGTACGAACTTCCAGTTATAAGATAAACCAGCAGTGGGGACGTGATGTACAGCGTGATGACTAGTTAACACCACTGAATGAGATACAGGCAAGCTGGTAAGAGTATACCCTCTGGATTTAAGTTAAAAAGTTCTGGATTTAAGGAAAAAATTTTTTTCCATTTTTCCTTTTTCTTTTTATTGTATCTATACGAGACTATGGATGCTAACTAAACTTGCTGCAGTAATCATCTCATAATATACGCATAATATATCCTTGGAAGAAAAGTTATGACCAACCTAGATAGCATATTAAAAAGCAGAGACACTACTTCGCCGACAAAGGTCCATCTAGTCAAAGATATGGTTTTTCCAGTAGTCATGTATGGATGTGAGAGTTGGACTATAAAGAAAGCTGAGCACTGAAGAATTGATACTTTTGAACTGTGGTGTTGGAGAAGACTCTTGAGAGTCCCTCGGACTGCAAGGAGATCCAACCAGTCAATCCTAAAGGAAATCAGTCCTGAATATTCATTGGAAGGACTGATGCTGAAGCTGAAATTCCAATACTTTGGCCACCTGATGCGAAGAACTGACTCATTGGAAAAGACCCTGATGCTGGGAAAGACTGAAGGTGGGAGAAGGAGACGACAGAGGATGAGATGGTGGATGGCATCATCAACTCAATGGACATGAGTTTGAGTAAAGTCCAGGAGTTGGTGATGGACAGGGAAGCCTGGCATGCTGCAGTCCGTAGGGTCGCAAAGAGTTGGACACGACTGAGCAACTGAACTGAACTGAATATATGCAAGTTAAACTGTTGTGCTGTACTCCTTAAATGAATACAGTGATATATATCAATTATATCGCAATAAAACTGAGAAAAAAAACCTCTTGTCTTATTGAAATAACTCCTATTAAGAATTCTGTAGCCAGTAAAACTTACAGTTACATTTAGAAGGTATGAAGTGCCTTTTAGTGAGTTTAGTTTTAGTGAGTTTAGTGAGTTTCAACACACATCTTCTTCTGTGTTTTGGAAATTTTGCTATCAAGAAATTAATGCTAGTGAGCCAATGGTCTATCAACTGACAGTCTTCAAGATTCCTGCCACATCTGAGTCTTCTCATCAGCAGAATCAACACGCTGCAGCTAGAAGGGATTCCTTTCTCGTTTCAGGGAATATGAGTCATTCTATGATAAAGATATTTTTATTGATCTGGGAACTGTGATATTGCGATTTATAATAAGAAATATGTATTTGGTCTTCGTCTCCATTTCTGGCACAGAGCTCCTAAAACCCCTGGAATCTCCTAAGTGATGAGAGTGATAAAGTGTCTATTGTTTCGTTAATGACGTGACTTCTGGACCTCCCCTGGGGATGGGGGCTGGTTGCCAGGAGATCCAACCACATGATTAGATGGTTCTGGGAGAGGAGAGGGACTGGAGGCTGAATCAATTGCCAATAGCCAAGGATTTAATCAATCAATCATGACTATGCAACATAATCTCCATAAAAACCCAAAAGGACAGGATTCAGAGAGCTGCCAGGTTGGTGAACATGAGGAGACTTGTGGGGAGCAGCACCCCCGTGGAGGGCATGGAAACCCCCACCCTTCCGCAGTACCTCGTCCTCCCCATCTCTTCCATCTGGCTGTTCCTGAGTTATATTCTTTACCGGGTAATCTGGTAAGAAAAATGTTTCCTGAGTTCTGTGAGCCACTCTAGCAAAATCATCCACCCCAAGGAGGAGGTGGTGGGAAGGAACCTCTGATTTATAGCCCATCAGCCATCCTGAGTTAGAGGCAGTGGTAGGACCCTCCATCCTTTAGCCAGTGGGTCAGAAACACAGGTCATTACCTGCGTGTGATGTTGGCATCTTCAGTGGAGGATCCTCTTGGGGAATAGAGCCCTTCAGCTGGGGAATCTGATTCTAGACCATGGTAGATGGTGTCAGGATTGAGCTGAATTCTTGAATACCCTTTTGATGTCTGAGAATTGCCTGGTGCTATGAGAGAAAACCCCTCCTGCACACATTGGAAATTGGCCTCAGAACACCAGAAGAGGAACTGTAATAGGTAATAATTTGACTTTTCTATTTTTTGGCCATGCCGTGGGATCTAGGTTACCGACCAGGGATTGGACTCGTACCCTCTGCATTGGAAGCGTGGTCTTAACCACTGATCACCAGGGGAGTCCCAATAATTTAACTTTTGATGAGACTTTACAAAAATAAAATTCTGCATCCTTTGGTAAAAAAAAAAAAAAAAAAGGAATCTCAGAATCATCTAAACCCTGCCTTCACCCACCACCCCTCGCCCTCATCCGAGCAACCCCTAGGTGTCCTGCAGATTCGGCCTCCTTGTGCTTCTGGAGCCCATGCTCATCTGTGCATCCCGGTTCCCCCACCTGAGCCAGCCCCCAGCCCTCCTCGCAGGGTCACGGCCCCACTCAGCAACTGCTCTCCATGCCTCCACTCTGGATCAAGCCCCATCCATCCTCCACACAGCAGCCAGAGTGATAAATTCTAAAAACAAACCCGATCAAGCTATTCCTCAGTTTACAATTTCTCAGTGGCTCTCCGTAGCTTTCAGGATAAAGGTAAAATTTTTCCATGTACTCACACAAGACCCTCCACAATCTGGTTCAGCAAGGACACCACAATCCCTGGGACAGACACAGAGGCAGCAAAATGCTGAAGGAGCCAGCAGCCCTGAATCAGACACCTGAGTCCACGGCTCCGGTTCCTTCACTAGGACAGGTGAGATCCGGGCTCCACACCTCAGTCATTAAAGGAGATGCCAATGGCATCTGCGTGTGGGGTTGTTATAAGGACTAAACTAGATAATCCAAGAAAAGCCCTTGGACACTGCCTGATGCTGAGTGAGTCTCAATATATTATCATCACTGTAATGATTATCAGTTCCTCTCAGCTACCTCTTTAGGAGCCCCGCCGTTACCCACCGCTTCCTCTGCCTGGGGTGCCCTTTGCCAGGCTAACTCTTCCTTGTCTTCTGAATGAAGAGCTCAAGCTGCTTTGCAGGCACTGTTCCTCTTCCACGAAGCCTTTCCTGCCGCCCACATCTGATTTCAATGTCCTCTCAGTGTCCCCGTGGCCCCCTGCCTTGACCATCATGCTGCCCTGGATCAGCTGTTCACGTCTCTCCTACAGAGGGCCAAACGCAGGAACTCGTCCCCTGAGTGCTGATCACAGAGCCTGGCAGACAGCCGGTGTCTCACTGAATGAATGAATGAGGCAAAACCGGGGCTCGTCCCCTAAGTCTCCAGGCCACTACCCTACTCCCTTCCAGAAAACATCTCAAAGCACTTAAAGCCCCCAAAGAAACACACCAGGCTGACTCTATGTCTGTCTTGAGTCTCCAATTAAGGAATGAGCCTTGGGAATCCCCTTGGGAGGGACTAGGGGCCACATGGAGGCCAAAGTCAGTGCCAGAAAACAGAAGATGCTCATTATGAAGCCAGTGAGATGAAACTCAGGTTGTGATGCAGGGAAGGAGACCATATTAGAGAAAGAAAAATGAGCACAAATCAAGCAAAGTGTTTAAGCAATGGACCAAGACTCAGAGGGGAAGGACAGATTAAATCAAACCTCTGACAGGCAGTCAATGGACATTCAATTAACAGTTACAATAATACTAATTTACACAAAATGTCTAAACAATACCCACTCCCCCCACTGCCAAGGTCTTGGATTCAACGCCTCCCAGCTGTTTGGACTTCCCCTGCTAACATCACAGGGCCACCAGGCCTGGGGCAGACTCCATGGTACTGGATCAGCCAGATCAAAAGATGCAGGGAGGCGGGGGAGGGTGAAGGGTGGGCCTGCGTGGACACTCAGAGTCTGGCCTCAGGGCTGGGGAAAGGATGTTGAGAGCAGCAGGGCCAGGCCACTTCTGGAACTGAGAGGAGCCACAAAGGACTCCAAGAGGTCAGAATCAGAATCAGGCAGCCATCTTTGCATCTGCAGCCCAGGGTCCAAGCGGCCATGACCCCAGCTTGGCCTTTGGAAGTCTTGCTCCCTGCGGTTCATGGTACTCGGAAGATAAAATATCTGCCGGGGACACAGAAGTCTTTCTTCATGCTGGATGCTGGGGCAGGAGGAGAGTCTCCATTTGGGGGTAAAAGAGAGGAAGGGGGGTTGGCAGCCACTCCACAGGGACACCCCGAGGTCACTGACCCCACCTTGGCGAGGCAGCCGTGGGCCAGAACCTTGAGGCGGCAGGATGCTGAAGGAGCAGGCAGAGCTCAGATCTAACCGTGACCTTGGGCGGCCCCCTCACGGCTCTGGGCCTCAGTTTCCTCCTGCTCCAGTAAAGTGGGTTAATACTGGTGCCCACCTCAAGGTCGGCTGAGAACTGGGGAGCAGTGTGCCGAGTGCTGAGTCCACAGCGCGGGCACGCTTGACATCTCAGCGATCCTTCGGGCAGTGCTGCAGAGCTGCAGCCCATGTGGGGACAGGGAGGGGGAAGGGAGCGGGGCGGGGAGGGCCATGCCTCTCCTCGTCCATCACAGCTGATGGATGAAATCTGAAAGGTGTTGCAGGTACTACCTAGACACGCAAATCCCAAATCCCCTCACATTCTCTAAGCCCTCCAAAAGCCCAGCTTTAAGCAAAGCAATTTCTTGAGGGAAGCAGGAGCCTGTCTGCTAATATCTGAAGGGCTGTCATATCCCTCTGCTTACACAGTCCTGTTTTCCTTCTGGATCCTATGAAGCCAGCCCCGCAGGTCTCATCACCTGCTTTGTATGGATGAGGAAACTAAGTTACCAAGAGGATAAATGACTTGCTCAAAGTCACACAGTAGCAGGTCCTATCTTTCTTAAATTATGCTTTTTACAGCTCGTGATGCTCCTGAGGCACAGTGGAACCGATGAATCACAGGGACAGAGGTGCTATCTATTGTAGGGGAGGGGGTGGTTCTGAGTCCCCTCTCCCATCCCGGGGGCCCCCCTCTCTCTCTTCCTTATTCCCAGGCATCATGGAACCTATGATACGTCCCTATATTTTTCTTAGAACCTTCTTAGGTCTCTGCCCTGCCTGGCAGAACCTGACCAGCTCTATAACTCAGGTGTCAGAAACGGAGGCACGCGCTGGATGGCAGTCATGGGACCTTGTAGGAAGCAGCCTTCCAAATTACAGATTTTAAGCACAGATAACTGAAATAGACATTGGAGAGCTATTTCCCCAGCCAACAGCCACCTCCTCAGCCTGGAGACGCTGCCGCAGTTGGCAAATGTACTTTCAACAAATTTTAACATGCAGATTAACGACTTCTCAAACTGGACCAGGAGTGGAGAGCTGTTCCCCAAAATAAGCCCTCCCACCCCCACCCCAGTAAGGAACCCGCCGAGGCTTAGTCCCCCTGTCACATGTCTCCATGAAATATCCTTTCTGCATCTTCTCCCCACAGGCCATCGACCAATTCATTTGCTCACCATTATTTTTAAAACTCAAATTTTATTAGCAGTGGAGCGTGAGGAATAAATACTAATACACTGTTTGCACTTGAATTAGCCCTGCCTGTCCTGGGACCACAGGGCTATTTGTCAAAGCCAGACTTCCTCCCCACTGTGATCAGGACACAGGCCTTCCAAGGTCATGGACTCTCAGGTGCCAAGCAAGGATGGGGGGTGCTCTGAGGACTCACATTTTGGGGCTCCCTGGCTCCTGCACAGGCACTGAGCCACCCAAGAGGAAAGAGAGCTGAGGGGCAGGGGGCGGGGTGGGGAGAGGTGCTGTATGCTGAAAAAGATGAACCGAATCCCAACTCCACTGCTTACCAGCTACGTCACCTGGGCTGTGCCCACTTAACCACTTTGAACTTTCTTTTCCTTATCTGTAAAATGGGCCAATAACATGCTCCTCCCAGGGTTGCTGGAGGGAATAAATGAGAAACTGGATGCAAAACTCCTATAAGCAATTTGCACACAATGGGGACAGTGGCTGAGGCCAGGCCATCTGAAACCACCTCCACCCAGTTCCCTAGAAGGATGAAGGATGGGCATCTCCTTTCCTGGTTACCCCCGATCCCCACAGGGGGCTGACACATTTGAATTTCCAGGCAAATCCATGGGACACTCTGATGTAGCACCTGCAGGCAGATGTTAGACGCTCAGCACTGAGCAAAACAGATGCAGCCACTGGTACCCACACTGGGCTCCAGGCTCCTGCCTCTATAGCTGGCTGAGGTCTCAGACTCCACTAGAGGGCGTCACAGCCAAGGGCATTCTTTCCAGGGCAGGTGGACGCGGCAGCTGGGCGCCCAGAGAGAAGCTCTGGACTTACTCCTCTCTTCAGTGCTCAACAGCCTCACTTCTTTCAATAAGCACTCGGTAAGATCCTCTGAGTTACAGGCTGTGGCACAGAAGTGGATATGACAGCCCAATCCCATCCCTGGCTTCCCAGAGCTCAGTGCCCAGTAAGGGGAAACTGAACCGTGAACAGGCAGCTACAGTGCCAGCTGGGGAGTGCTCCAGAGGGAAGGAGCACGGGAGGAGCCAGAGCAGAAAGAGGGGCCCCATTCAGGTTACAGGAAAGGGCTTCCTGGAAGAGGATGGAGAAGCAAAAGGAGAGGAGGTGGCGGAAGGGGTTCCAGGCAGCTGTGCAGCACGTGCAAAGGTCCTGAGGCAGAGAGTCAGCTCTGCACTGGGAAACTACAGCCAGCACTGCAGACTGGCACTGGTTATGTGGATGGAACCTCTAAGGGAGGCCCAGAGGAAGGTCCTCACAGTCCTGCCCTCGGCCAACCTCCAGTCAAATGGGAGTAACAGGATCAATGAACTGGAGACAGGCTTTAGACATAAACCATCACCAAGAACCAGAACTTGCTACTGTGCTTACTCTAATCAGAGGATGTGCCTTCTTGCTAAGGGCTGGGCCGTAACCATCAAGAGCTGAAGGGGTTAATCAGGGCAGGCCTCCCAGAGGAGGTGAGGGGTTCTGCTGTCTGCCCTCCTCGGCACACCTGAATGATGCCAGGAGCCCTCCTTTTCCCATCTGATTGGAAATTTTGGACAACAATAAGGCTTAATCTACTTTGCCAGTTGCATATAAAGGCAAAAACAATGGAATCTCTCTCCCACTAGACAAGGCCGCAGGGCAGGGCCGTTTAGTCTTGAGTTGGGCTAAGAATAAAGGCAACAAAGGAAGTGCCTGCACTCATGCCCCAAGCTCCTCAGGGGAGCAGTAAGGCCTGGTGAAGATGCAAATCCCCCATCTGGGGATCAGGAGGTGCTAAGGGGATTCGCATTATGCAGAAAAGCTCCCCTCTTCCCCTGGCTGCTGGGAGGAGAAATTCTCCAGCCATTCCCCTCTCACCTGGCAGGGATCTGCCCTGGAGGTTTCAAACTGAGCTAGGCATCATTTGCCCTGGAGCCCCATACAGCGCCCTCCCCACCAGGACCCTCAGAGGCTGCCCACCCCATCCTGCCTGCGTGATCTTGCAGCTCTCCAGACAAGCGCTTCCATCTGGTTCCGGCTGCCCCCTTACTCCCATTCTGAGGGCATCTCCAGATTGGGACCAGCTTGGGAGCCGCGCCCTTCTGCATCTTCTACCACAAGCTGCAGGCCAGCAGAACCCTGGCATCATCAGAGTCAAAAAAGACAACACAGACCCAGGAGCCACCCTCCAGCTAGCTGAGGAAGGGTCAGGGCAACACTTAGGTCCTTCATGCTTCACCAAGAGGGCAGCTCTGGAGTCATACCTGGCCTGTGCCCCGCTCTGCCCCAAATTGGCTGTGTGACTTTGGGCAACTTATAGAACCTCTCTGAGGCTCCGTTTCCCTCCTTGTAAAATGTGGCTGTTGGAAGGATTAGGGGAGGAAGTGCATGTGAAATCAGTAGCACATTGCCTGAAACATTCCACAGAAACCAGCTACTATTTCTACCAACAGCATTCCAGGCCTCCTCAAGGACGCTCTGTCAAGTGTCTGGCCATTCTAACTGCTTTTTTTTTTCCTCTTCTTTTTTAAATTTTTGATTCCACCACACAGTATATGGATCTTAGTTCCCCAACCAGGGATTAAACTCACGCCCTCTGCATTGGAAGGCAGAATCTTAACCACTGTCCTGCTGGGGAAGTCCCCTATAAGCCTTGGAGCCCCCCAGATTTTTTTCTTTTTTAAGAAAAAGTTTTAAAATCAAAGTGTAATGTTTGTACAGAAAAGTGCACATTAAGTGTAGAGCTCCATGAATTTCCCATAGTATCAGCTCTCAGATCAAGAGACAGCATTATCAGTATCATAGAGCCCCCTGCACCCCCATGCCTCCTGCAAGGGTACTGTTATCCCGACTTGTTACCAGAGATTTATTTTCCTGTTCTTGAATCTTATAAATCTATATAAAGTCGTATAGTACATACTGAAAGCACCTTACTTAAGAAGCCCTTCCATAGATGTTATCCAATTTGCTCTTCCCCAAGGCTGAGGAGATTAGCTCTTTTATTACCCCCATTTTATTGCTGAACAAACAGAGGCGTCAGACATGGTAACAAACTTATCCAAGGCTGTAGATACCCTGGAAGAGAGCTTGGTGACTCACTCTAGTATTCTTGCCTGGAGAATCGTATGGACAAAGGACCCCACCCAGCTATAGTCTATGGGGTCACACAGAGTCAGACCCGACTGAAGCGACTTAGCATGCACGCACATAGAGGAGGTGAAGAGGAGGGGTCGCCAACTCCAGGCTGGCCAAGGCCCTCTCCTGTCACTACTCCACCACACCAGGCTACATCCCACACATTATACTAGACCACACACCCCCTAACAATGTGTGTGTGTGTTGGGGGGGGGGGTGAACCCCCTCCTCCAGGAAGCCTCCTGGGATTGCCCAGAGAACGGTCAGCCTGCCTCGTGCTTCCCACTGCAACCTGGACACCGGGGGTCTTACCACACTGCTGACTGAACATATCCCTGTCCCTGGGGGGTGTGCGTTTACTCGCTCCTGTGGGTTTGTACAACATCTTTGCCTTCTCTTCTCCACACACCTCTTGGGGTCACAAGTCCCAGAGGGCAAGGCCTGCTCCAGGGCTCATTCCCTGCCCTGCCCGGGACTCAGGGTGGGCTAGCAGCTGGGGGGGTGGGAGTAACCGTGTATCGGGCCCGCCAGGAATGGGCCCTGGAGCAGGGCGCTTGCTCCCCTGGTGTGAGGGGAGGCTCCTGGAGAGCCAGTTTAGTGCGAGCTGGGAGACAAGGAAGAACCAAGGGCTCCCATTTCAAATCCTGATGCTGCAAGTCATGTGACCTCGGGCCAGCTTCTTCCTCTCTCTGGGTCTTGCTTTCCTCACTTGTAAAATGAGCTGACTGGGGACTTCCCCAGTGGTCTAGTGGTTAAGAATCCACCTGCCAACGCAGGGGACATGGGTTCGAACCCTGGTCTGAGAGGATCCCATACACCATGGAGCAACTGGGTTCATGGGCCTAGAGCCCGAGCTCCGTCACAAGAGAAGCCACCGCAGTGAGAAGCCCGAGTACCGCAACTAGAACATAGCCCCCACTCACCACAACTAGAGAGGCCGCACAGCAACGAAGACCCGCACAGCCAAAAATAAACAAATAATTAAATTTTAAAGATAAGGTAAAATCTAGGAAAAAACAATGAGCTGATTGGACTAAGTCCAACTGGACAAATTTACTGTACCCTGGGCCCCTGGCAGACCTCCCATCAACCCAGGTTCTGTCCCAGGGAGCCCACCCTTGGCCCCAGACCCCTCTCAACCCTGCCCTGCAGGCACCACCGCCCATCAGCAGAAGTGGGCCCAGGAGGAGATCCAGCAGACACCACTGAACACGCTGGCACCAAGCAACAGGCGACACTGGGACTCTGCATCCGCGTTCAGTGCCAGACTGTGCCCTGAGATCCAAGGGCTGAAAGCGCAGACAGGGCCACAGCTCACGCCCCGAATCCTGGGGCTTCCATCCCCACAAAAGGCAGTCTTCTCCCAGGTTCTCTGCCCCCACAGTCCTTACGCCCACCTGCCTGGCACCCTCCCACAAATATTCTACCAGGAAGAAATGAAATTCTGGGGCACACCATCCCTGGCTCATACCTCGTGTGTGTAGGGTAGCACCCCTGGGGCTCAGGCCTCTGCTCCCCGGGTCCCCTCCTGATTCACGGGAGTGAAGTCAGAGCTCTCACCGCACGTGCCACCCCCACTCTCACTAGACAGCCCTGTCCAGTCCCCCTTGGCCCTTGACGCCAGGAGGGAGTGAGGTGCCTAGGGATTCGGTCCAGGTGGACCTTGGATCCATACACTGTGAGCTGAAGCTGTCAATCCGATCTTTCCAGAGCCAAGGCTCATTGCTAGCCCCAGACTCCACCATCCAGGGCCTCTGCACACAAGGGGCTCCCAGAAGAAGCCATTCATTAAAAAATATGTCTTAAGCACCTATTAGAAGCTGGTACCATCCAAGCTGTTGGGGAGGCAATGCTGAGAAACAGACCCAGCCCCTGTGCCACCGGAGCTCATCTCTTGGGGAGACAGAGGATGACCTCTGCTGACCTTCCTGAAGCATCTGGCCACACAGTCTCCTGCCCTGGACCCTCTGCAACTGGTGGGCTGTTTAAGTTCCTCCCCTGCCGGGGCTGAAGGCTCAAGCAGAGACACCTACTGGCTCCTTGGAGAGGCACTGGCCACCATGAGAAGACACAGATACAGAGAAAAGGGGTGATGCTATGGTCCAGCTGTGTGGCTGCAGGTTACCCAGGAGTATCCATCATTGCCTGGGTCAAACGGAACCAGTGACCCCTATGGTGTAAGTTGTGGAGAGGATATGCCAAAACATTTGAGGATGGACACTGGAGACGTGACAAGAGGGGCAGCATTCCCGGTCCAGGAACATGGGACAAAGGTCCACTCTGGCTTCTGAGGCCCAAGGTCAAGCCCCGAGCATCCCCCTCCGCTCACCACCTCCGCTGGGGAGGGGCTGAGGGGGAGAGCCAGCCTCGTGCTGATGGAAACACACATCCTCAGCTGACTTTCCACAGCTCACCTGGTGCAATCGCCTTGTTTGCTTTCGATCTGCACCCTACTTGGCACATCTCACGTTCCAGACTATTTACCCAGGACTCTGGCAAGACACCTACTTTTCAAAGGAGAATGGTATGATATTGTTTTCATTCAGATCACCCGGGTGAGCTTTCTCCACCCAGCTGCTTACCCTGCGACTTGGGTCACCTGAACTTTCTGGCCTTCCCGGGGTGTCTGCAGCCTCACGTGGCCTCACAGAAGTTCATGGGAGCAGGCTGTCACCTCAGTCCTCAGGCCCCAGTCCCCAGGACCCAAGGCCCAATCCATCATTTGACAGATTCAGAAGATATCTGTGCTCCCAGCCCTGGGGATGGGGAAGCCCACCCTGTGCTGCTCTGTGGCAGGACCTGGCACTCAAGAGGCACTTGAGAAATGTGTGCTAGGAATGGACGTGACCAAGAATCGGGCACCTACCTGCCCTCCAGGCCAGTGCCAGCCTTGTAGGGTTCTCAGAGCACCCCACCCCCTCAGCTCCAGGCCATTGTCTTCCTGCTAAGCTACTCTAGTTTGAGGAAGAGTCTTTTTTTTTTTTTTTTGGCCACGCCACACAGCATATAGGATCTTAGTTCCCCAACCAGTGATCAAACCCGTGCCCTCCTGCAGTAGAAGCTCGGAGTCTTAACCACTGGGCTGCCAGGTAAGTCTCCGTGGGAAAGAGTCTTGAGCAGAAACCCAAGTAGGAGGAGGCTTCGCCTTTTGCTCGTAATGGCTCTTCACACCCCCAGGACTGGAAGGAGAAGAAGGGTAGAAGTACCTTACAGGGCTCCAAGGAGGGGTGCAGAAGGAGGATTTGTGAGGAGTAGATTTGGCTCAGTATAAGGCAAAGAGTTCTGGTATTTTTTAGGAGAGAATCACTAGCATTTCCTGAGCACCTTCTGCATGCCAGGCAGTATGCTGGGTGCTCCCACATGCTCCCTTGTTTACTGCTACCTGGCGAGGAGCAGCCTGCCTCATGAGAGGTCGAGAGCACGGGTGAGACTGCCAAGTCTATACCTTGGATAAGCTATGCAACCTCTTTGAGCCCCAGGATAATCAATGGATAAAATGAGATGATAGTCCCGACTTCCGAGGGTTGTTGGAAGATCAAAGTAATACTTTGAGAGCATCTACGGAACTCTCCCACACTGCTGGTGTGAATGGGAATTGGAAGTCACTAAGGAAAACACTATGGAGGTTCCTTAAAGCACTAAAAACAGAAGTACTATATGATCCAGCAACCCTACTTCTGGGCATACATATGGAAAAGATGGAAGCTCTACTTTGAAAAGATACATGCACTTCAGTGCTCATGGCAGCATTATTTACAACAGCCAAGATATGGAAGCAACCTAAGTGTCCATCGATAGCTGAATGGATAAAGAGGATACAATGGAATACAATGGAATATCACTTCACCATAAAAAAGAATGAAATAATGCCATTTGCAGCAATATTGATGGACTTAGAAATTATCATACTAAGTGAAGTAAGTCAGACCAAGATAAATATCACCTGATATCACTTATATACAGAACCTAAAAAATTGTACAAATGAACTTATTTACATAACAGAGTCATAGACATAGAAAACAAATGTATGGTTGAGAAAGGGGAAGAAGAGGGTTAAGTTGAGAACAGGAGATGAATAGATATACACTGCTGCTGCTAAGTCGCTTCTGTCGTGTCCGACTCTCAGCGACCCCATGGACTGCAGCCCACCAAGCTCCCCCGTCCCTGGGATTCTCCAGGCAAGAACACTGGAGTGGGTTGCCATGTCCTTCTCCATAGATACACCCTACTAGATATAAAATAGATAAGCAACAAGGACTGTTGTTTGTCTATTGGACTAAGGACTATTGTCTAAGGACTACTGTCTATCCTCTGTCCACGGGATTCTCCAGGCAAGAATACTGGAGTGAGTTGCCATTTCCTTCTCCAGGGGACCTTCCCCACCCAGGGATCAAACCGAGGTCTCCGAGGTCTCCTGCATTGCAGGTGGATTCTTTACCGACTGAGCCACCAGGGAAGCCACTATATAGCACAGGGAATGACAGTCACTACCCTATAATGAACAATCATAAACACACATAAAAGCATCTATAACACAGTACGTGCTTAGTAAAGCTGGATTTCAGATGATGGGGAGGAGGAAGAGGAGGAGAAGAGGGAAGCGGAGGGTGAGCTGAGGCTGGGAAATAGCCAGCAGAGACTCTGTTCACAAGATGGGATGTCCATAGGTAGGATGCTGACTGAATGATCTCAAGTTCCTTCCAGGAATAAGATTCTGTGATTCATTTAACCTCCCTGTGTTTCAGTTTTCCCAGCAATAAAATAGGCATTATCATTCTTGGACAAATGCTGCTTTAGTCAATGCAATATTCTTCGCCTGGGGAAGAGCACTGCTTCCACCATCTGCAAAGGCCGCGGTGGCCTCAGTCAGTCTCAGGCGTGAGGACAGAGCCCCAGGCAAGGGGCAGCGGGCCTGGATCCTGATCCAACCTCTCAACCCATAAACTCTGGTTTTTGACTAGTTACTGAAATTCTGAAAGTCTGGGATGATAATTCCTACCTGTCGCATCCACCTTTCAGGTTTGAGGCCATGTAAGATACCTGGGAGAGAAGAAATCTCCAAGACATCACAAGCCTCTGAATATGTGATACACACCAGGAGCTGGCATCGGCAGCCTCAGCAAAGGGCTGGTTGTGCTGACTGATGGAAGCTTGGGGGTGGGGTGGGCTCGGTGACAAGCTCCACCCATAAGCCCCCTAGGAAATGACTCCATGAGGGTCTTCTGGCCCTCTCTAAATCCACTCTAGTCCTCTCTATCTTTGAAAACGTCTGTGTTATCTCCAGAGAGAGAGATATCCTGTCACCAGCCTTGCCGGGAACATTTTTCCGTGACCTTACGAACAGTCCTAGATCAGGGAGATGCTGTAAAGATTCCTGACAACCACACTGTAACAGCAGGGCACCTCAGATTTCCTCCAGAGATGTCCTGTCATGCCTCTGAGAGTCCAATATACCCAGTTAGACCCTGGGCCCTGGGGGGATGGTGAGCACACAGACCCCTGCTGGTCTGGGCCAAGTGGGATCCAGGACCCTGTGGGGCCCCGTCTCGTCTGAGCTCACGAGAGTCTGGCTAAGGCTTCATGTGGCTCCCTCCTCCAGCATCCAGGCCAGGTCCTCACTTGGACAGCCTCTGTGTTGGATAAGACTGGCACACAATCAGCTACCACAGCAGGAGCTCTGCTGGGGGTGGTCTGTTTCCCCAGTGCTGCCAGTGGCCTTCCACTCAGGGGTCAGAGAAGTCAGGCTAAGGAAAGACAAGCACCGGAGTACAGCAAGAGTTTGCCCCCTTCTCCAAGCCGGGCCTTGCCCACAGGGGAGTGAGGGAGCCGGAGGGCAGTCTAGGAAATTAGGGGAGAGTCAGCGCACATTTCACACACATGTGCCTGTGTGCTCACATGTGTATGCACCCACACAGGCACACACACAGAAACTTTACCCCCAGGGCGTGAAATCAGACTGCTTGGGTATAAATTCCAACTCTACTTCTTACTATGAAACTTTGGGCTAATTCATCACCTGATCTGAATCTCAGCCTTCTCATCTGTAAAATGGGTATAATAGTACCTTAAAGTTATTAAGAGGATGAACTAAGATCCTATATGGAAAGCACTTTGCATCATGCCTGGCACGTAATAAGTACTCAATGAACATTAGCTGTTATTATTGGCATTGGCATTGTTGTGAAGTCATTTGTCCATTCAACAAATATTTATTGAGTACTTACTATGTGTCAGCTGAGTGCTAGAGTCAAAAATCCAAGGCCGTATCCCCGCCTTCAAGGAGTTCACAGACTGTTGCCTTAACAAATCAAGATCAGGCGCTTCCCTGGAGGTTCAGTGGTTGAGACTCCAAGCTTCCAAAGCAGGGGATGTGGGTTTGATCCCTGGTCAGGGAACTAAGATCTTGCAAGCCTCGTGGTGCAGCCAAGAAAAAAAAAAATTCTTTTTTAAATCAAGACCATTCTCCTTTTTAGTTCTAATCTGATTTTGTTGGGATGCCCGGATGGGACCAAATGACTATGAGTCTCTCTCTCCCAGCCTTCTCCCTCCCTCTTGGAGGCCACAAAGCCCAGTGAAAAGGATGCCCCAGCTCAGTGGATTCCTGCCTTATAACCTGGACAACTAACCTAAGCTCCCTGGACCTCCGGGCCCTCCTCTGCCTGGGGCTGGGACTAAACTCCCTCTAGACTTCTCTGATGACTAAAGAAACACCCCTGATGCCTCCTAATAAGGCTTCCCCCATTTCTCACCAACCTGACTAGGAATGGTATTCCATAACATCTTCAGAACTGAACAGGGCTGGAGAGACTCTGTAAAGATGAAAATGTAATCATACTTCTAACAAGAACAACTGTGACCATTTAGCAAGCACTTGGTACACTGCTGAGACTGTCACAGGTGGGTATTATGTTCCTCGTGGGACTGGAAAGGCTGGGGTTGGAATCCCATGCAGTCTGATCCAGGAGCAGCCACCACCTCCCCGCCACCCACCCACAGCCTCTGGAGGGGAGACAGGGTGCCCTGCTCAGGCAGAGAGGAGCAGACAGCAGAGCCCAAAAGGTGACAGCAGCCCTTCATCCCTCCACCCAGCCTGCCCCCTCGGGAGCCGCGCCAGGCTGAGGGCAGAAGCTACCCCGGCATCCCTGGAGCCCCAGGACACATCCATCCTCCTCGGCTTCTCAAACTTTTCTTTTTTTATTAAGTGTGCCTTGTAACCAGCCTCTCACTTACACTTAACATCCTCTGGGTTATTGATTTCTCATTTTATTAAATCCTCTGTTTTAACTCTGGCCCTTAAACTCCAATTCTAAATATGTGTTTACTTCACAATCATTCTTCTGTCCTGAGGGGTCACACCCTTCTCTACTCCCTCCCCCAAGGAGACTCCACGTGATTATCTCACTGAATCGGGAGCCGTGAGGTCGACCTTATCATACAGCCCAGATTATAGAGAGGAAACTGAGGCAATCAGTAGCCTGGTTTTCCCATTTCCCAGCTGGCTCTGTCCCGCGGGTCCACAACATACACCCTCCCCCCCAACAAAGATCTCCCCGCCAGACTGTGTACACGCAGCCTTTCCTTGGCCAAAATATCCCCAGTGCACCCTGGCAGAAACTCCAGAGCCACCTGGTTTTCCCTGCTTCCTCTGAAAACTGCCCCCTGAGAAACACAGGAGAAGGCAGGAGGGGGTAAGCAGGACCCCTCCAGAGGAAGGGCAGGCCAGTGCCAACCCCGGGACTGAGCAACAAAGGGCGGCCTACTGTCCTCCAGACCCCTGTTCCATCCCCCACAACCCGGCCCCGCATCCTGGGAAAAGGCAGGTCCAGGATCAAGCAGGGGGCCAAGGAGGGGTGGGAAGAGTCACAGAGGTCTAGGCCTGTGTGGCAGAGGAGCCCCAGCTCCCAGAGGCTGAAGGCCCGCCCAGCCTTCCTTTGCCCTCCTCACCCACCATATGCCACGAACATATCTCCATGACAGACATTTGTTAAACATGAGTTGAGGTCACTTAAATAAGACAAATATTAATATTTATTTCAGAGCTGCTCTGTGCGAGGCATGATCCCCTGGAGGTGACAGGTAGAGGGAGTGCTGGGCACAAGGGTCCCACTTTCAGGAGGGCAGGACCGAGAGGGCGCCCAGCAGGCTGGGGGGTGAAATTCAGGCATCAGAAATGCCTAGGAGCAGCCCCCAGGGCAGCAGGTGCCCCGAGGCATGCGTCTTTGCAAAAGACTGCTCAGCTGCAAGCTAGGACCCCAAAGCTACCTGGGGGCACCCCTAAACGCCCCATCGCTCTCCTCCCAGCACGTCTGGGCACACACTCCCCAGCCTCCTTCAGACCTGCCTCCCCTCCTGGCTCCCTTGTTCCTGAAAGAAAACCGAGGCTGGAAATCTCGAAGTTCCCTCCGACACTTCCTGCTCCCTCATCTGCGTGCCCAAGCTGTCAGCACGTCTGCCGCTCCTTGGAAATGTCACTCAAGTGCACCCCCTTTCTGTCGTCACCCTCATCTCAGTCCCTCACCCACTCTGGGCACCCAGTCGCCTCTGCCCAAGGATGCTGAACCCTTTCTCTTTGGCTCTCAGGGTTCTGCAGACTCCAGTTAGTTCTGCCCCAGCCCTGTCCCCCTTCCTCCCTGCCGAGATGACCCAGCCTCACCTGTCCCATCCCTTCTGCCCATCACCCAGGCCCCAGGGCACCCCCATCCCCCACTCGGCCTGTGCATCCCTGCACTCCAGCCCCTTGTGAACACCTGGCTCAGCTGGCAGCCACTGCAGGTTCATGCCCACGCCACACGTGCCAACCACACCAACCACACCATGTGCCCGCCTGTGCTCTCCACCTGCTCATAACCCTGCTGGAAGGGGTCCTGCCTCCCCGAGGTTCTGGTAACCCCCCAATCCCTGCTGGTCTGAACCAAGGTGACAGAGACGCTCAGTTGTTTAAAGAAAACCTGCAATGTATCTTTTCATAAAGAGGCTCTTCTTTCCCTTTTCTGGCCTCAGTCGAGGGGAAGGAAGCGGGGTTCTGAAGCGCTCCCTGGTCTGAGCCGTGGGCTACACCGCAGGGCCCCCTATGGGCCCCCTTCCTCATCTGTAAGAGATCATCAGGTCTAATTCACAGGGTCTCTGGGGTGACCGAGAGAAATGAGCCAACTTTGCAGGCAATACAACATTAAATTGAGCCTCTACTTCCTTCCCACCATTTCTCTCAGCTAGTACTGTGGCTTAAAATGTTTTTTTCCTATTGGATTTGCTATAGGTAAGGCATACCCTATTTTATGTAACCATATATTATAATCAAGTAACAACTATTTCTCACATTCCTACTAGGGGCAGGGGCCAATTTCTGGGATGTTGAAGGACAGGGCTTGCTCCTTTGGAGTTGAGGATGTGCCAAGGCACCAAAGGCCTTGTTCTTTAGGGGACCGGCCATCCAGGTGGGAGACAAGCAGAGACAGCTAATTATATATAGCAGGCAGGCTCTGGGAGCTAAACCACAGAGGCTGTGTGGGAGGAGCCACCTGGGGCCACTCCCTGGGCACCTCCTGGGCTGATAAACCCAGTCCCTTCTGCTCACATTCATGCCAACAACAAGCCTTTCAGGCAGAAGAGACTGTTCCCATTTTACAGGTGAGGCAAGTGAGGCTCAGAGAGGTTAAGCAATTTATTCACACCCAGGGAGTGACACCAGAATACGAACCCCAGGTCTGCCTGACATGAGCCGCTGAAGCTGTCACACTTTGGGGATGGAAGGCCAGGGTGGGAGCAGGGAATTCCTTCCCAGGCTATACCTTGTGTGGCTCCAGAGGCACCCTGAAGGCTGGGAAGGGTTTGGGTGGGCAGAAAGGAGGAGAAAAGGACAAGGCAAAGCATAGAGTGCCTGGGGGGAGGATAGGCAGAGAGAGGGCAGAGGGTCAGGTCCAGAGGCACAGAGCTGGGCCCAGCATGTCAATGCCGTAAATTTCAGGCCACAGTCTGGGAACTCCATCCAGGAACCCAAGGGGACCACTGATGCTCTGAAGACCCGGTCACATGTTCCAAACACCATCCTTTGCCAGAAGGCAGGCCAGGCGGAGGCCAGGTGCCTGCAGCCTCCCCAGGGAGGAGGCTATGTTACCATAACCCAAGGCTGGGCCACTGAAGCCCCACGTGGGATAGTAGCCAGGGAAAAGGTCAGGCTGGGCACCAGCTGTGTCCCAGAGAACCAAGGCTCAAGCAACAAGGTGCAGGAGGGTGGGATGGGGGAGCCGAGGAGCGCAAGGCCCCCAGGCCATGTGCCTGGGAGAACCAGCAACTCTGTAGGCAGGGGTCCACAGGAAGCCATGGGCTGCGGTGGGGGTGGGAGGACAGCCAGGGTGCCAGTGCAGCCAGTCTAGGGGCAGGGAGAACGCAGAACCACAGACCAGCCAGGCCGCAGACTGGGGCAGGGGTGGGGAGCCAGCGCCCCGAGCAAGGAGGGGTGCTGAGCTGACACTGGTGAATGTGAGGGATGTGGAGAGGGAGGGCTGAACAGCAGCAAGACCTTAAAAAGCAACAAGTAGTTTCCCAGGTGGCACCAGTGGTAAAGAACCCCCTACCAATACTAGAAGACAACACGGACTCAGGTTCGATCCCTGGGGCGGGAAGGTGTCATGGCAACCCACTCCAGTATTCTTGCCTGAGAAATGCCATGGACAGAGGAGAGAGGCAGGCTACAGCCCATAGGGTCGCACAGAGTCGGACACAGCTGAAGTGACTGAGCACACGTACAATAGCACGAGAGCCGGGCTAGGAGTCCAGAGGCTTCAGGTGTGGCTGCAGAGCCTCGGACAAGTCATTTAACCTCTTTGAGCCTCAGTTTTCAGGGGATCAATAACACCTCCCCGAAGGGCAGTGGTATAGACAAAACGCTTGTCTGGTTCAGATCGAGTAATTTTTCTAAAAAGCATTTGGAAAACTGCGGAACTCAATCACCACGTAAGGGACTCGTACTATGCAGAAGCAACAAGAGATGTTTGCTTCCCACACGTATTCTCTGCCTGTTGCCCACCCGCACCAGCCACACAGCAACCGGCGTCATATTCGATGTTCCTCTTGTTTTCTGAGCAGGTTTTCCTCGTCTCCCAGGACAGGTCATCCTGCCCTCTTCCTTCCCTTCTTGCATCTCAGTCGGGCTGAGACTCACACCAGGCACAGCTGAGGCCCACTGTCCAGGAGGTCCTGTGCTCCAGCAGCTGGGACCTCCTCCTCAGAGTCTCCACTTCTCCGCCACCAGGCAAAGTTCCCTCTCCATCCGCAGGGAAAACCACATTGGGAAGCCAGACCAAGCAGCAGAGCCAGTCTCTAGGAAGAACTTTAGGTGCTGGGGAAAATGCTAGCCAATGATCAAGATGCCTAGGGGGGTCGGGGGGGGAGGTATGGGGAAACACAGAAAATCAGAACCTCCTCTCAACCCCCCTCCCCTAACCCCTGCCCTCCTCCACCAGGCTCTCCCAAGAACTCCAGGAGCCAGATTCATCTTTGGTCTCGGCTGGCAGGTCCAGAGGAGGATGGGGATGGAGCTGGAGAGGCAGGCAGGAGGCTGATGGGCAAGCCGGGGCCGCAGCTCCATGGACGGCTCGCTCCACGAGAAATGAACAAAATACAGAAAATTAAACAAACCCAGACACTGTAATGTGTGCATATTAGATTAACTCTCCAAAGGGTCGTGACCTTGAGGAACACATCCAGCCAGTGAGGAAAGTAATAAACCTGATTAATGAAGAGGCACGAGCTGCAGCTTCAGCAAATAGAGCCTGACGATGCCAGGCGGAGTTCCCGGGGTTCCTCCCTGAGTGGGACCAGAGCACAGAGGACCTCTCCCCAGCCCTCGCCCATCCCACGAGCACAGACACTCCAGGAGCAAACAGGACCCGAGTCTTCTCTCTGGCAGCCCACTGTCAACCCAGACAGCCTCTCTCCCAGGGGATACCACGCCCACCATTGGCAGGTGCTCCTGGAAGCACCCCAGTCACCCAGGTGACCCACAGGGAGCTTAGATGAAGGCAGTTCTCATTGTCCCTGGCAAGGCTCCGGGCCCTTGGCCAGTCCCGGGATGTCTTGGTCTGGTCCCGACTGGCGCCCACTGCCTGGCTCCGGGGCACAGCCAAGCCCAGGGGTCCCTCTGCTTTCCAGACAACCCAGGCCCTTGGGAGAACATGCCCATGAGAGCCACTGGAGGGAGGCAGGGAGGTGGCACCTCGTGGCATCACCAGACAACAGCACCAGGAGGAAGATGGCAGCATGAAGTAGAGGTGCCAAGAGCTGTGCAGCCCGAGGTCCGGTGGGGGAGACGCTGGCCGCATTGCCCGGCCACTGCCAGCCCGGCGGCCCAGAGGGCCCAGGTCCTCCTCGGCTGCGGGCCTCCCCAGCCCAAAGGCCCTCGCCAACTCTCCCTGGGCTCCAACTCCTCCCCCATCACTTTCCTCAGCTCAAGGGAGCCAGCGAAAGAGACACAGGTGCTCCCGGAGCCTAGAAACCCCTGTCCCAGCTGTCGCAAGCTGGCCCTCTCCTCTGGCCAGGTCTGAGCCGCTCACCGCTCGCCAGTCCTCACTAGAGAGGAGCTCGTTTTCAGCTCCCCTCCCCCCGCTCCGCCCCAGCCCCCTCCCCCATCACACGCCCAAATGCAGGTCTCTAGAGTTTCTCCCTCACTTCCCACTCCGGTGAACTAGGGTGGGATGGGTGGGAACCTCAGTAGTCCAGGGAAAAGAGGGTCGTTTCTGATACGACGCTATTCTCCCCGAAGCGAGACGGCGCGAAGGATTGGGTGGGGGGGGGGGGGGGGCGTGTGGTGGTGGCCAGAGTCCAGGGCAGGGGCCGGGGGCAGTCGAGGCAGATGGCAGGGAGAGGACTGGAGGAGGGGGCTTCGTGGGCTCCGGGCTGGGATGGGCACTGTAGCCGGGGACCGAGACGACCAGAGAAGCGGAGGGTGACGAGGTGCGGAGGAGAAGCGCCGGGGTGGGGAAGGGGCCGTCATCCCTGCAGGGGGCAGAGGGAGGGCTGGGAGTTGCACAGGGGCAGAGGGAGGACCAGACCGGGAAGACGGCGAGCCCGGGGAAGGGATGCGGAGGGAGGGAAATGGGGATGGAGACCGGAGGAACTACGGGCGCAGAGCGATGGGGGTTCCGAGCCCGATCGGGAGACGCAGAGACCGGAGTGCAGGGGACAGGCTGGCTGAAGGCGGGAGACGGAGGGAAGGGCGCAGGGAAGGGGGTGGGGGCGGGGGCGGGGTGCGGGGCCGCGGCCCCGGAGGGCAGGAGAAGCAGAGACGTCAGAAGTAGGGAATCCGGGCGCGGGAGGGGGCGCGCGCGGGGCTCCGCGCGGATGGGACGCGGGGGGCGCGGGGGCAGCGCAGGTGCGGGCCGGGGGCGCCGCGGCGGGCCCTGCCCTTACCTGGGCGGCTCCGCACTCCGGGGGCTGAGCTCGGGCAGGGCGCTGCTCCGCCGGCCGCCGGGCTGTTGTTTTCCTTTTTTTTTTTTTTTTCCTTCTTCCGCAGCCGCCGCGGCGGCTCCAGCGCGATCCGCCGGCAGCTGAAGGCAGAGTCTGTGTCCGGCTGCGAGCGAGCGAGGAGCCGGCAGCGCGGGAGGAGCGCGGCCGAGGCGCGCGGCGCCGCCCGGCGGGCACCGCGGGAACTACGGCGGCCCGCGCACGCCGGCCTGGGGGGCGCCCCTTCGGGGCCCGAGCGCCGAGCCGCCCGGCCGCCCTCGTAGCCCTCTCGCCCGGCGCGCTCGGGGCCCAGGCGCCGGAGGAGAGCGGCGGCAAGGGGCCCGAGCGACCGTGAGCAAACTCGCCCCGGGGACCGAGGCCGAACGAGAGGCGCGGGGTCGGGGCCGCAGCTGCAGGCAGGGTCGCAGGGGGCGCGCGCGACCAAGCGGCCGCAGGACGCGGTGCGGGCGCTGCGCTGGATCGACCTCCGGGGGACCCCGGGCGAACCCGCACCCAGCACCGCCCTGCGCAAAGGGGTGCCCACCCCGGCCCGGAGGAGTTCGAGCCCGGCCCGCTTCGGCGGGCAAAGGGCGCCTCCTGGTGGGGCTCTCGGGGAACAGCGCGAGGGAAGAGCGTGCTGGTTTCTGGAGACTGGCCTCGGTGGTGGCTAGGCTGGAGGAGTGGGAAGTCGGCGGAGAGAAAAGAACAATTTGTTCCAGGAGGCTGGAGAGAGACGGCTTGCACTTAGTAGTTCCAGGGCACTATTTTATGAATACAAACATCTTTGGAGGAGCCGTCATCCTCATGCCACGGATGAGGATCCCAGCCCAGGAGCCTGGCCTCAGGTAAACGAGGTAGTGAGCATCAGGACCAGGGGGGCTATCAAGCTTTCTGACATGCCTCCATAGCTCATTGTACTACATCACCGCTGTCCTCCGGAGGAGCTGGGGAATCGGGGATCCTGTGAAGGGAGATCCTGTGACCTCCTCAGAGGGGGACTTCCTTCTTTCCCACTCACATGATCTCTATCTGGGACAAACAAGGCACTGATCCCAGAGTCTTCCCATCGTCAACGGCTTGAGCCGCCCGCACTCAACTCTCTGCCCACCCACAAGGTAGTCAGTTCTCAGAAAAGGATTTGTTCCCAGATGTCCTGGGTTGGGTCTTGGGCATAAAAAGCTGAAACCTAGACGATGATGCTGCGTTCCCCAGGCTCACCACCCCACTCTTACCACTTCTTGGCCACCCAGGGCTGCAGGGAGGAACAGGGGTCACAAGAGTGCTGGCTTCCCGTTCCCACCTCCGCTAGCTGGGCGTGGCGAATGCTCTGTAGGGAAAACCCCAGTACTGCTGCTGGGTGCCGGCATGACAGAACCTACACACGTGTGGTTTTCAGGAACCTTTGCATCAACTCTGCAAGGTATGTGTGAAGATGACCCTAATCCCATTTCACATAAGAAAGCTGCAAAAGCTTAAGATACCCCCAGTAAACCGGCCACACCCGGGGGAGAATCAGCCATACCCTGGGGTGAATCGGCCACACAGAACCATCTAATTCCAGCTCCGTCTTCTCACTCAGGGCCTCATTTGCCAAGTGGACACATGGCTGCACAGAACATGCAGACAGCACACTGGAGGCCCAAGGGGCATTCCTGGGATCCACCCGGGGCAGGTGACTTCACATCCCTCCCCTTCAGTGTTCACATGAGGGAAGCAGACTGAATAATCTCTAAAGTTACTTCAAACTCTGAAAGGCCGAGCCTGGATCCTGGGCCTTTTCTTGGAAAGATGTAAGATGAGCAAGACCATAGAAGCTTAAGTGTTTGGGAAGAAAAGTACCATCTATGTGAAATGTCTCATCTTATTCCTTTGTCTCCTGATAACTGGAGGCGGGGAGGGGGAGAAGTTGTTGGCAAGAGCAACAGAATTGCGGATGGGTCTTGACTGTGGTCTAATGAGGACCCCAGTTTCTCCCCTTCTTGAAAAGATGATTCTGACCTTCTTTCCCTTCCTTAAGGCCTCTGCCTCCTAAAGCACAAGGCCCGCTAGCAGTCAGAAGGTGAATAGTGATGCCAGAGAAGCCTGCCTACAGCCCCGCCCTGGCTGTCCCCCACCCACCTGCTGTCTCTTCCTTCTGCTACTAACCTCAGAGTTCTGAGTGATCGCTGATTGCTGTCCTCTCTTTTTGCAGCAGTATGCAGAATCCTAGTTTCTTGACCAGGGATTGAACCCAAGCCCCCTGAAGTGGAAGCGTGGAGTCCTAACCGCTAGACCACCAGGGAAGATCGTGTCTACTTTCTTTACTCCTGAAAATCAGTGTCACTTGTCAATCAAAGTTTAATTCCAGGCAAGCTAACTTCCCAGGCCTGATTGTGGGTGGGAATGGGGTGGAGAGGCTGGTCCAGATAATCTTGGATCCCACAGCAGGGCTATGTCGGAGGGGAATGAGGCCAGCTCAGCTGAACTACCTCCAAGGCTGCAGCCTTGAATGAGATAGGAGAAGGGTTGGAAATGGTGGTCCCTCCCCTGGAACCTCTCATCTGAAGCATCCCACACAGCCAGCTGCTGGGCTGTGCTAGACAGACAGCATTCCATGTGCTAGGGCCTCATGGTTAAACCCAGTGGATTTAAGCGCTTTGGTGACTGGAGCCCATGGAAAGGAATTTGTTCTCCTGGATTTATGTTAGCACCTTCTTTCTTTGTATTTGCTTCAGGTATATCCCAAAAGAATTCCTGATCTTAAATTTCCTAACCTGTCTTTTCCAAAGGTCCCTTTGAATGTTCACCCCAAGTTCATAATGAACCCATTGCATAAGTGGGGCCAACTCAGGCACACAATGACTGTGTGACTTGTCACTTGTTTAGGGGTACATGCCATCTCTGTCACTGTCTCTTAGAAACTATGGCAACAGTCTTCTAACTGACCTCCCTGGTTCCCTCCAACACATCCACAAATGGCTGTCATTTCAGCTACTTCATCCCTAGCTTAAAATCCTTTCGTGACTCTAGATGGCCTCTAAGGTAAAACTGAGTCCCAAGCTTCTTAGCACAACATAAAAGCTCTCAGCTCACTTCTGTCCCACCACCTATTTTCCACCACTGCCCTTCTCATACTTCATCAATACCAAATGCTTGTAGTTAGTTCTCTGGTCCTCTCATTTTTTTCACAAAAAAAAAAAATTTATATGTTTATTTGGCTTCGCTGGGTCTTAATTGCGGCACAGTCCGGTTCCTCAACCAGGGATCGAACCTGGGCCCCTTGCACTGGGAGCACAGAGTCCTAGCCCCTTGACCACCAGGGACGTCCTCAGTCCTCGGTCCTCCCATGCTACGCCTCTTTGCCTTTAACACATTGACTTTCGCCCAAAGCCCATCCCGCATTCCCTCCCCTCAACCCCACACACAGCTAGACAAGTTCATATTTACCTTTCCAAATTCAGTTCAGGAATCTCTTTCTACTAGAGGTTTTTCCTGACCTGCAGGCTGGCCCTTCTCAAAGAATTAATTACTCCCTCTTTTGGACTTCGCCTGCACTTATTGGCGCTTATGGCTACTCACTCATTTCATGTCTGCTTTCACTAAAAGACTGCGAATTTCATCTCCTGGATTTATCTTTAGCTTCTTCCTTCTTTGTATTTGCTTCAGGTATATCCACAAAGAATATTTGATCTTAAGTTTACCTGCCCTCTCTTTTCTAAGATCCTTTGAAAGCTCATCACCAGTTCGTGGTAAAATCATGCTGTCTTAACAGCACGATGCCTGGGACGGTAGATGCGAGTAAATGTGTTCAGTGAATGCACAGACACGGAGTAAGAATTAGTGGGTCTGCAATTCAGGCAAATCAAATTGCCTTCTGTGGTCAGACCAAACGAGTCAGATAAAATGACCTAACTGGCAATATGAAGCCTTGGTCCCTGCTAAGTTGAAGCTTTTATAAACCTAATGTAAATTAGGGGTTCACATTTGGGGGAATGAAGTTGAAGGAAGCAACAGCCTGATTGAATAACCTTCTTGCCACACAGAAGTAAAATGCAGCCATCCCACCAGAGTACTGCACTCGAACTCTGGAGTAAATGAAAGTGACCCTTCTGTGTCTTCTTGCCACCTATTTGGGGATAAAGGATGATCTAACAGGACCAGTTTAAGAGCAAAATTGAAATTGGAAAGGGGACTGTTCTTGGACTTGACGTAGGTATTTTCACTTGTGCCTTGACGGATGCAACAAGTAGTGCTTTCCCCTGATAACATTATGGCCAAGCGCTGGCAGAGAACAAACATACACGCGTGTGTGTTTAGATCTACATAGCCTCCTGGCCTCCTTGCAGCATGTTGTTCAGCCTACCTGGTTGCAAAGACTACATCTAATGTTAAAAATCCACCTCCCCTCCTCAGGACTTCCCTGGTGGTCCAATGGCTAAGACTGTGCTTCCAATGCAGGGGGCCCAGGTTCAATTAGTGGTCAGGGAACTAGATCCTTCAGGCCACAATTAAGATCCCGCATGCCAAAACTAAGACCCAGCTCAGCCAAATACATACATACATACATAAACCTAAACGTGTTGGAATATGGAGGAAAACAAATAAAAATTTTTTTTCCCTTCTCTTGACAACTGCATGATCATGCATCTCCCTTCCCCCAATGCTTCTTATCTCCATTTTTTAAGTCTAGACCTAAAGAATACCACTCACATTGAAATTAAAATGAAAACTTGGGTCATCCCTGATCAGAATGCAACGTGCCTCTCATCCTGAGCCATGCTGTCTTCCTAATGGGAGACCCTAATACATCCCACCACGTGTCTTAGCTTCCATTTACCACCCAGAAGAGGAGATAAACTGCGTGGCAATTAGTTCTTCAAAAAATCATCGGTGCCTATTATGCATAGGGACTGGAGACAAAATAGGAAATAAGACAACACAGCAATCCAGGGCTTGACCTCTGGCAGCTCACAGTCAAGTAAAAGATCTGGTAGAGGGAGAAGGTTCTGCTTCTAGCAGTTGTGGTCCGCTCTCTCGTCAGGCATTTTCTGTATGATTTTTCACATACAGTTGACTCAGTTACATGGCCGTGGACTAGGTTGGCTGACTTGATGGGGGTAGGGAGCAGACTGCAGGGGCGTGTGACTTATGGCAACTCCAGAGGTGGGACTGAGGGCCCCCAGCACACACTGGCTGAGTCCACACCTGGAATTCTCAGCCTGGGCCTTCTACAGATCTGTGCTGTGGCTGGAGGCTGCAGCTCGGTAGCACAAGTAAAAGCTCGTAACCAGTCCCAAGGTAGTAAGGCTACTATACTCACGTCTAAAAGCAGCATTTTGCTTGGGATGGATTTCCATGTCCACCTTTCCTCATGACTCCCAGTTTCCATCATGCCATGTGATAAATAGAAATCACTCAGTGAGGAAGTAGCAAAGATAGGTTAAAACTTGGTACTTCTGGGGACTCCCCTGGTGGTCCAGCAGCTAAGACTCTGTGCTCTCAATGGAGAGGGCCCAGGTTCTATCCCCAGTCAGGGAACTAGATCCCACATGCAGCAACTAACAGTTCACATCCCCCAGCTAAAGATCTCACGTGCAGCAACTAAAGACCCCGCATGCCTCAACGGAGACTGAAGATTCCACATACCACCACTAACACCCAGTGCAGCCATTTACATAAATCAGTAATTTTAAAAAAAATTTTAAAACTTGGGACTTCAGGCATCAGGAAAGAAGCATGCCACATGAAGGATGCTGGTCAAAGGTCACTGTGAGAAGATGTTAAACATTTAAGCCAAATTGGGTAAACTGTTCCGCAAGGACTAAAGCAGTTGCATTTTTGTTCGCCGTCTCATTTTCCCTCTCAGTCTCCAGTACCTAGGGCAGCTGAAGAAGCAAAACGATTGCACAGGAGGAAGAGGCAGGAAGATGAGGAGTGGGGTGGCATATTCTGCCCGGGAGCAAAGCAGAATCACTTTAGCAGTGGAAAGTAGGTGAAAAAGAGCTCTGCCTTCTCCATGCAGCAGCCTCGGGATGTAAAAATAAGATGACACTTTTCATATTCCCCCAGGTGTTTGGGATTTATAGTTTATCCAGAGAACAGTTTTGTCTGAACAGTGGCATTGTCTTCCTATGAATTATTATAAAATGACTTCAGGATATTATAAAGGTATTTGAAGGTTAAAAAAAAAAAGGATGTGTGTGTGCATATGTATGTGTATATGTGTCTCTCTGTACATATATGAATATATATGTATTTCACATATAGTATATATATACGTGTGTGTGTGTGTGTGCATGTGTATATACATTTCCCTGATACATACATATTTCAACATAAGATTGAGCAGTTTTCTTTTTTCAGCTCAACAGAATAGCAATTCATCCAGCAGCTTCTTTCTGCCAGGTAGGATATTACGTACTATAGGGGACAGAAATAAAAATTGAACAGAGTTTCTACTTTCAAAAAGTTTATATTTGGGTGCATTTAATTTTCCCTTCTAAAGGGAAACCTTTAAATTTTATCTCAGAGCAATTTCTCGGAGCTTGTGCTCTCTCAAGGAATTCCGAATAGCAGGAGGAAGAAAAAAGCAGGTTTTCTATTCACCAGGGACAGATTTCTTACTGTTCCTAGCTAAACAAGGCATGGGTTACATTCAGAAACTGTACTGCAGAGTACGCGCAGCCCAAGTTTAAAATACTAGAAGAGATGCCTACCTGCTAGCTGCAATTACAACCAAAGTACTGTGATGGGTAGTGCATGACATAACAATCATTTCATTCTTGTTCTTCCACATTTCAGAAAAAAGTCTTCATTTAGAAGACTCTAGTTATTTTAATTTGAAAAGACTAAAAGAAGCTGTGGCAGCTGTCTTCAAATACTTAAGAGCTTTCCTATGTTGCTCCATAACCAGGACCAATGGATAGAAGTTACGGGCTGATGTTAGCTCAAATAAGAAAGAATTTATGAGTTGCCTCAGGCGATAATGAGCTCCCCAGCATTGGAAGTATACAAGCAGATGGATGGCCATCTGCCAGGGTTGCATAGAAGGTATTCCAGCGTTGGATTAGAAGGTTGAATGAGCTACCTTCCATCTCTAAATTCTCGGTTCTCAGTCTGTCTCCTTGGCCCAAGGCTAAAAGGAAATTTCAATCTTTGAAGACATGTAACACTTATCGTTGGAAGTAAAAGCACGCCGCATGTGTTTGGGCCTTTCTCTTTAGATGCATGGGCACTTTTCTTTGAATGCAGTGAAGACACTTAATACGAGAAAATGCAGTAATTACTTAAATGCTCTCTTGACAAAGTAATATTATTGACACACTCAAGTGTTACTAGGTAAATAGCACTAATGGCCTTGTTAAGAAAAGGGAATCTATTTACATGAAAAGAAGATGGTTCCAAATAAGACCAATCTGAATAGATGAACACCGTGCTTGGTTTTTAAACGACTTCTTATAACACACACGCACACAGGCATACACGTTCAGGAATGCAAACTCTGTGTGGAGTGAAAGTGAAAAAGCATCTCAATACATCAACTGCTTTTCAGCCTCTGAGTTAGACTAGCTCCTGCTAGAGGAAGGATGGTTTTCTTCATGCATTTTCAAGCATGAAGCACTTGGGTAAAGCTCAGCATACACAGTAATACCTTGTTCTACCGAATACAAATCGACTCCAAGTCACCCCTCCCCCAGTCTGATGGCTGCAGCTGCTTTTCAAATGCTAATTAATTAGGCCCACTGTAGAGGTGATACAGTTGACTTAAAATTTGGATGGGAATGAGACTTCCCTGGTGGTCCATTGGTTAAGGATCCTCCCTGCAATGCAGGGGACTCAGGTTTGATCTCTGGTTGGGGAACTAAGACCCCATATGCCACGGAACAACTTAGCTGGTGTGCCACAAGACAGTCTATGCGCCCCAGTGAAAGAACCTGCATGATGCAACTAAGACCCCATGCAGCCAAATTAATTAATTAATTAAAAAATTTTGATAGGGAAGAATAGAGAAAGTAAATTGACCAAAAAAGTAGGCCCAAGCAAAAATGCTTACACAGAAATACTTGGACATTCAATAACCAAAGCAAGAGAGCAAGTCTTCCCAAAGCAGAGAGTAAGTCTTCCCTCTCCCAACTCCGAAGGATAAGATTTTTACTTTTCCACAGTGCTATAAGGATCTAGTTTATGGCATTGTTGGATAAAGCAGTAGATGAGGCAGGCAGAAGAAAATTTATTAAGTAACAGATTACTGCTGAGGAGGTGTTTTCAATCTTCAGCTGGGTTGGGTGGACTATTGCTCAGTGGTTACTAGGTGCCAGGCCCATCCCAGAGGCTGGGGACGCACAAGTCCCACCTTTCAGGAGCTCCCTCAGCCCTGAGTCCAGAGGGTCAACCCACTCATTTCGGTCCTCTGCTCAACACTGCTACCCTGGCACCTTCCTCATTAAAAGCAAAATAAATCTGAATGCAAGAGTGAATGTGTTTGGATACATTTCTTGCACATAAACATATACAAATAGTAAGAGTTCTGAGGTTGAACACTTTTCAGTTCTGTCATCATGTAGGTACCTAGCCCCTCTCACCATCACTCTTCATAACAACTAACGTTTGTACAGCACTTAACTGTTTACGAGTTGTTTTCATGGCCACTGTGACATGGGTTCCTTGTCTCAGCCCTGTGATGGTGTTATCTTCATTTCAAAGATGGGAAAGGAACCCGCTTGGTAGAAAATCATGAGCCCCCGAGTTGTATTTTCTGATTTTAAACCAGAAAAATTTCCTTCTTACTGTGGTTTTAACTCCATTCTGCCCTCATCGTGTAATACGCCTGAACCTGGGGTATACAGAGTGTAACTGAAAAAGCTGAGCCACTTCTTGGTTAAGTGAGCTACAATCCAAGCTCCTGCTCCTTCAAGTTCCAGGTTTTTTCCTTGTTAATGGCGCCAAGCCACCAATTTTGCCTTGGGCCAGATGAAAAGATCAAAACATTCTTTGTGGAATGAAAAACGCAGGTGAAACCAAAATAGCTGGAAAATGCAACCCATCGCTTGAAATAAGAGCGAAAGTCAAATCTTTATTTTAAATCGATCTTACTTTTAAAGCAAGTTCCCAATGTATTTAATTTCTCTTTCTTATTTCATACCTTGATTTCTATGTCATCCCCAGGGGGGCAGGGGTTGCTTATAAGAGGAAATACTTGGAAAACCTCCCCTAGGATGACATACATTGCCCACTACACATTTTTTAAAAAAATTTTTTGGCCATTAGGGCTAAAACTAAACTCACATGCACTCTAGATTCCTCATCCAGGCAGAAGAACTATGCTCTTCTTTGTGTTTAACAGACCATATGGTTGACATTTAATAAATGTTAGATAATAAAAATAGATGCAGTGCTTCAAAGTAACAGTATCTGAACATCTCGTTAAGCACCAAGTAAGGTAAATAAGCTGCCGTCACACATCTGGACTTGCACACATCCCTGGAGTGCTACCAAAGACACACAGCAGTTGGTATTCCACCAGACGTGCTGGACAGCATTTTTCACCCATTGCCACAGTGAGAGAAAGAAAAAAACAGGCATCTTCCGTTCAGCTCTCTTTCCTAATTATACCTTGGATCCAAATAAAGGAAATACAGCACACACGATCAGAAATGATTGAGAAGTAAATGAAAAGCAACAGAGTAGAGGGTTTAATCACATTATCAGTACCAGGGTCAGAGGAAACAGACAGATGGGAGCGTCAAATTATCCATAACGGCCATGAAACGGAGAAAGAGATTCAAAATCAGAGGAGATGAGTCAAGAAATTAAGCTTGGTTTCCATGTTAATTCAAAACTGTTTGTTTGGGGGCTGAAGGCAGGAAGAAGCAGTGATAACTCCAGCAGGGGAACTGCTCATTAATATCCCAGCAAAACAATAACCTCAGATAATAGGAAATATTATGATGTCTCCAGAGAACAGAGAAAGATTCAAATGTACTCTCCCATCCATGGAGTTCAGTTTAATAGAGGATATTCAACAGAGCTGAATAAATATCAACAAGAAGGTTAAAACATTGATTGGAACAGTGCTTCACACTCCTGACATCTGGAAACAAACAAACCAGTTAAAAAAATACCAGGCAGGGACACTCCTCTATGTACAATAGACGACTAGTAAGGACCCACTGTACAGTACAGAGAACTCTTCTTAATACCCTGTAATGACCTATATGAGAAAAGAATCTGAAAATGAGTGGATATATGTATATATATATAACTGATTCACTGTGCTATACAGCAAAAATTAACACAATTTAAATCAACTATACTGTAATAAATTTTTTTAAAGAAATCTTAAAAAAAAATCATGTAGGGAGATATATTTGTCTGAAAGTAATATTGGCATCTGGTCCCATCACTTCATGGGAAATAGATGGGGAAATAGTGGGAACAGTGTCAGACTTTATTTTTTGGGGCTCCAAAATCACTGCAGATGGTGACTGCAGCCATGAAATTAAAAGACGCTTACTCCTTGGAAGGAAAGTTATGACCAACCTAGAGAGCATATTCAAAAGCAGAGACATTACTTTGCCAACAAAGGTCCGTCTAGTCAAGGCTGTGGTTTTTCCAGTGGTCATGTACGGATGTGAGAGTTGGACTGTGAAGAAAGGTGAGCGCCGAAGAATTGATGCTTTTGAACTGTGGTGCTGGAGAAGACTCTTGCGAGTCCCTTGGACTGCAAGGAGATCCAACCAGTCCATTCTGAAGGAGAACATCCCTGGGATTTCTTTGGAGGGAATGATGCTGAAGCTGAAACTCCTGTACTTTGGCCACCTCATGCGAAGAGTTGACTCATTGGAAAAGACTGATGCTGGGAGGGATTGGGGGCAGGAGGAGAAGGGGACGACAGAGGATGAGATGGCTGGATGGCATCACTGACTCGATGAACGTGAGTCTGAGTGAACTCCAGGAGTTGGTGATGGACAGGGAGGCCTGGCGTGCTGCGATTCATGGGGTCGCAAAGAGTCGGACACGACTGAGCGACTGAACTGAACTGAACACTGGCGATTGCTATTCCAGCTGCCTGGTGGGGGGAGTGAAAAAGGGGTTGGGGAGTAGGAAGCAGAGAGAATGAGAGGCGGGAAGTCATGCTCCCTTGGTGCATTGTAGCTATTGCAGCAGCTACTATTGGGTTTATTACAGTATTTTATGAAGCAATACAGATTACCCAGATAGCTTCAGCTAACACCAGGACTGCACCAGACACGTAATATAACAAACTGCTTGTAAAAGGTTACCAAATCTAGAGGATGGAACCAGCATAAATTGTCTCCTGTCTCGACTTTTGGCGTCCCATCATTTCAGAGCACTTGTCTAACCTTGGCCAAAACAAGGATAAGGTTGAGGTTAGGACCAGAATCCAGGAGACAATTCCTCGTTGCTTTCACGTGCTTAACCAACTGTCTTTCTGTGTATGTCTTTTAATTGCCGAAGAGCGTAGGGACATTGGGAAGGTTCGGGTCGGCTGCTTCATGTTCAAGAGCACTGCTGTCAGCTCCCTGGTGTTGTTGGATCTTTGGGGGAGAATTAAATGCAAGCTCCCCCAGCACCTTGTTGGGTCACCAAGCGGTTGTTTAGATCCCCAAACCCCTGAGATCTCTGGCCACGTTGTGCATGAGGGAAAAACAAAACTCCTGGGAAACTGACTCACTGATAGTAAAGGCATTAGAAGAGCCTATCAAGAGTCTTAAAAAACAAAACCACCAGTAAACCATTTTCACAGCTTATTCCCACAGTGTCATGGCCTCTAGCGCTCTAGACTTTTGGGCCTATGGGACCACCAAATCTGTAAGTGTAGTCATTGAGCTCTTGCTAGGTGTTCAGTGCTGTAATGAAGGGCAGGTGAGAGGTAACAAAAAGCTAAGTGTTACCAGTTAGCGAGTGCTGACTCTGCACAGGTGTCCTACACTTTCCCTGCCTTGCGTCATTGCTTCCGTGTAACCCTGCGAGGCAGGCACTATTCCTTTCCTCATCTTGCAGATGATGACATTGAGCCTTAGTGAAGTTAACTAACTTGCCCAGCGCCACGCAAGTTAGTAAGTGTCAGAACTAGGACTGTCCAATGTCCCGAGTCTGTGTTCCTCAGTCACTGCGTCACATACACCAGTTAGAAGTCCAAAAACACAGACTGAGTTACTTTGTGAGAAAGTTTCCTATGAAAGGAGATGGTTAAGCATCTCCAGGGTAAGCAGAGGGTGGATGAAGACACTGAATCACTGTGTGGAGACAGAGTACATGATTTCCAAGATACTTTTTTCCTTCCATTTTCTAAAAGATGTAATTCACATGCCATAAAATGCACCCTTTAAAAGTGTACAATTCATAGCCAGGACATGGAAGCAACCCAAATGTCCATCAACAGAGGAATGGATAAAGAAGATGTAGTACATATATACAATGGAATATTACTCAGCCATTAAAAAGGAACAAAACTGTGCCATTGTCAGAGACATGGATGGACCTAGAGACTGTTACACAGAGTGAAGTAAGTCAGAAAGAGGAAAAACAAATATTGTATACTAACACATGTATGTGGAATCTAGAAAAATGGTACAGGTGAACCCATTTGCAAAGCAGAAATAGAGACACGGATGCAGAGAACAAACGTATGGACACCAAGGAGGAGAAAGAGGGGTGGGATGAGCTGAGAGATTGGGATTGACATATATACACTGTTATGCATCAAACAGACAACTAATGAGAACCTCTGTATAGCGAAGGGAACTCCACTCAGTGCTCTGTGGTGACCTGAATGGGAAGCAGATCCAAAAAGGAGGGGATGGAGATATATATATATATATATACACACACATATATACACACACACACACACACACACACACATACACACACACATAGAGCTGATTCACTTTGCTGTACAGTAGAAACTAATACAACATTGTAAAACAACTCTACTGCAATAAAAATTTTTTAAAAATAAAGTATATAACTCAATGGTTTTTCATATATTTGCAAGGTGTGTAACTATCACCACTATTTACTCCCAGAACACTTTCAACACCACAAAGAAATCTAGAATATTTTAATCACTTCATACACTTAGCATTATACCTACCCCTCAGCGTCTGGCAACCAGTAATCTACTTTCAATCTCTAGGGACTTACCTATTGCAGACATTTCATATAAATGAATCCTACAATACATGGTCCTTTGTAACTGATTTCTTCACTTAGCATAGTGTTTTCCAGTCTGTCATGTTGTAGCATGTATCAATACTTCATTTCTCTTCGTGGCTAAAAAACATTCCATCGTATGGATACGGCATTTTGTTTATCCATTCATCAGTTGACGGACTCAATACTTTGAACTCTGAGAATTTATGAACACAAGGCTCCTGCCCTTAATCCAGCTGGGACAACTCACATGGATAACTCAATTCAGCTCTGGGACTGTATTTGCAGCTTCTTGGTGGACATCCCCTAGTTGACATATTCCTGCCTAAAACTCAATACAGCCACGTTTAACAAATTTTCCCCACAAAGCCAACCTCTCCTCCATGAGTCCTGACTTCTGTTAATGGCAAAACCAAGCTCGTAGGTCCATGAAACAGTCTTTTGAAAAAACTATTTACTTTTCTTATTTATTTGGCTACACCAGGTCTTAGTTGTGACACGTTCCCAGACCAGGGATAGAACTTGGGCCCCCTGCATTGGAAGCCGAGAATCAGCCACTGGACCACCAGGGAAGTCCCAAAACAATCTTCTTTTAATGTGTGTTTTTAAATTTTATTTCGGCTACACTACACGGCACGCTGGATCTTAGTTCTGTGACTAGGGATTGAAACCGCGCCCCCTGCAGTGGAATGGTGGTCTTAACCCAGTGGATCACCAGAGAAGTCCCTTTTTTCTTTTTTTCAAAATTGGGGCGTAGTTGATTTACAATATTGTGTTAGTTTCAGGTGTGTAGCACAATGATTCAGTTAGATTCTTTGCCCTTTTGGGTTATTACAAAACACTGAGCAGATTTTCCTTTATTATCCAGTAGGTCCTTGTTGTTGCATGCTCAGTCGCTCAGAAGTGTCTGACTCTTTGTGACCCTAAGGACTGTAACCCACCAGGCTCCTCTGTCCATGGAATCTTCCAGGCAAGAATACTGGAGTGGGTTGCCATTTCCTGCTCCAGGGGATCTTTCTGACCCAGGGATTGAACCCATGTCTGCTGTGTCTTCCGCATTGACAGGCAGATTCTTTACCATTGCGCCTTGTTGGTTGCCTATTTTATATATAGAAGTGCGTATATGTTAATCCAAACCTCCTAATTTATCCCTCTCCCTTTCCCCTTTGGTAACCATAAGTTTTCAAAACTGTCTTTTTTCTTAAAAAAAAAAAAAAAGCTTCTCTCTCTCCTGTATGTTTCTTATTAATTTACATACCAACATCTGCAAATTCTACCTTACCTATACCATTTTCTCCCCATTCTGTCAGTTAACCAATTTGAAGTCTCTGTTGAATATTGCAGTAGCCTTCCTTTAGTCTCTCTGACTCCTAACTCTCCTTTTTCTACTCTGTATTACTCAGTGTAATTCAGTTGCTGAATTCATCTTTATGTTCAACTCTGTACAAACCACTGCCAAGATCAAACACTTTAAATGACATGCAAAATTCTACCTCTTAGTCCAATTTAAGTAACCACAATTTAGTAAGGGAGAAAGATAGAAAAGTGATATTCATGTATTTGTCTTTTCAGTGTTTTATTGTAAATACTTTCAAGGACAAAAGTTATTTCCACAGGTGGGTGATAAAGACAAGGTTTGGTGGAAGACAGATCTTGCCTTGAATTCTGGCTGTTCCTCTGGGAACATCACAACCACTGCTAGCTTCAGTTGTCTACCTATTAAAACAGGAGAGAAACACCTAGCTCTTGGGGTGCCTGTTAAGATTAGGAGTAACATACATAAAGCGTGCAGCACCTGATCCTGTGTGCACATGCATGTGCTTAATTGCTCAGCTGTGTTCCACTCTCGGCAGCTCTGTGAACTGCAGCCCACCAGGCTCCTCTGTCCAGAGGATCTTCCCGAACCAGGGATAGAACCTGTGTCTCTTGCATCTCCTGCATTGGCAGGTGGATTCTTTATCACTAGTGCTGCCTGGGAAGCCCACCTGATCCCATAGTTTGTTCTGATAAACTGTAGCTACCCTTTTCACACTCATGGTGAAGCCCTTATGCTTATAATCTGGCCCCTGAAAATACACATCCTCTAACTGGAAATGGGGGTGGGGGGCAGGTGGATACAAGGGAAAAGCCACAACCTCAGGAAGAGTTGGGGGAAGGGGACAGTAACTAACAGTTTCAGGAACTGAAAAGGGGGAGCTGAAGATACAGAGAGGAGGACCAGGTGCATTTCAGACAATGAAGCGAAGGCAGGACCTGGATGCCAGATGAGGAAGATGGGGAGGAGGCAACCTTCCTGGAGAAGCAGGTTGATCGTGGGCAGTAGAGGGGAATAAGGCTAGCTGGATAAACCATGAACATCTCAGACACTAAGCAGAGTTTAACCTCGGTACAGCAGTAACGGTAAAGCCATCGTAGTCTCTTGGGCAGGTGAAGTGTTGTGATGCGGGTAGTGCTGTTGGGAAACCAGATGGGTAGCTGCCTGTGGCAGACGGGACAGCATGAGAAGGCGGTTCTCACAGTGTTTTTAGACGCTCACACGCATGGCAAAGTGAGCCGGCTACAATGGGAGAAGAGCAAGGCTAGATCAAAAAGACATTCTGAGGGACTTCCTTGGTGGCCCAGTGATTAAGAATCCACCTTGCAATGCAGGGGACATGGGCTCCATCCCTGGTGGGGGAACCAGTATCCCACATGCTGTGGAGCAACGGAATCCATGTGCTCTGGAGCCCGTATGCCACCACTAAAGAGCATGTTCACAGTGGAGGAGCCCATATGATGTAACAAATATCCTGTGTGCCACAACTAAGACCCAGTGCAGCCAGATAAATCTTAAAAAAAAAAAAAAAAGTATTTTGAAAGGAAAAAAATCACGGGCCCTCATAACAAATACCATAAATGAACTTGATCCCTAGCCTCTCTCCCCTAAGGCCTAGCTTTTATTTTTTTTCCTGAAGCCATTTCAAACACACTGCTCCTCCAAGTCTTTGTTTTCTGAAACAAAGCTGGGACTAAGTTCACCAATTTATCAATCAACTCTTTAGCTGCTGCTGCCAAGCTATTCTGGCTCAGGGTAGAAACATTCCTGCTCAGATCTTCCCAAAAGAGGAAGAAGAAAGTTGGAACTATCAGTTAATCAATCACAACTCATGTTTGACGATTCAGAGCCTTTCACACACACTCCTCCTAGAATGGAAATACTTGTCCCCCTCCCCCTGCTCCCACAAGCAAGCATCAGGCTCTATATGTATTGCAGCTAAATGTCCCTCACTGACTGCCAAGCAGATTAGAATGTATCCCAAAGTACACAATTTCTAAAAGGGAAAAAAAAGTTAAGAGTATTTGAGTCTTTTACTTTCAGTAGGTGGCATGGCATAGGAACAGTTTTGTCCTTGTTAGTTTATAAATATTTGATTGCATGAAAGCTTCCAAGTTCTCTGGGACTCATCCTTGCTGGCTGGACCAGTTTTTCTGATAGTACATTTGCTTGCTGAATTATCAATCCAGCTAGCTCATGTTATGGGCACTCAACTTTTAAAAATTCTGTAAATTTCATGAGCCTCCCAGAATAAGTAATGGCTCAGGACATGAGCTGAGATGGAGATAAGATCTATCAGTCTCCCCTCAGCCTGCTCAGAAAGTCTCCTCTGAACGGGGAATGTCAGATGTTCTTTCAGAGAAAAGCCCCAAATTTATCATAAACTGGCAGCGAGATCCAGACAAAATAAAAATGATGATTTCACTTCATCAGACTATAGGTAATACTGAACTAGAGGAAGCTATCAAAATAACAAGATAAATACTCCAAAGAACAGAAGAAAAAGAAACGTCCAGGGACAGACTTCAGTGAGTGATACTAAAATTATATTCTGATTTGGAACAACATATGCAGTGGGGAAAGGATAGAGCTTCCCTGAGAATAGCTAGTAAGCAAGAGGTAAGCTGTCTCTATGTTTCGGTGTAATCCATTTCACAGACTTGCTCAGCGAAAGCTGAGAAAACAGAGGCCCAGATAAGGTAGGAACTTATTCTAGCTTAGATAACCAGCTAACAGAGCAGGGAGTGGAGAGAACTCAGGTTTGCTGTAGTCCTGCTTCCTGGCCATATGTATGGCCCTCTCCTTATGGATAGGATGAAAGGTAGAGAGAAATCTCAGAAACCTTGCCACACCATGGACTGGTGGCCACGGTATCTGGGCTATAGGATCTGGGTTCTCCAAAAAGTTCATCTCAAAGTACTATCATGATTTTCATGTGAAAATCATCCACGGTTTTTAGACATGACCATCAGTGCATTTTTTTTAAAAACATAAGACTCTCATTCAATAACCACAATACAACTCAGTCTCTCATTAATTATAAAGAATGAGAGTAGCTCATATATTTTTAAGAGAATAAAACCGTTTCAAAACCACCACGATCTAGCTTTAACTGGAAGATAAACCCAAGTAGTAACCCTAACTCCAATCCTAGCACATTGCATATAGGAAACAAGATGAAAACCACTCATCCCATATGATTACTGAAGTTTGTGGAGCATCCACCACCACAATCCACCCCCTATAATAGGAGCATCAAAACAGCATAATATACAGGCTTCCAATAAATAGATTTCTCTAAAACTGCAGATTTTTTTTCTTTACATTTAGAAGAACAATTGGAGTAAACAAGTATATTATTATATTATATATTATATTATTATTGTTAGAGGTCAGCAACCAATTCTTTAAAAATAAACACACACACCACACACCTTAAGAACCTAGGGCTTAGACACACAGAACCATTATAAAACATGAAATATGGTTATATTGGTAAAATATTTACATTTTCTAAATGTATCATTTTTCACCTTTCCTGCTTTAACTACTAAATCCTACAATGAATAAAAAATTGGAGACACCAATCACATAATTTCTCGTTTACCAGCGCTCTCAGGATAAGTGTTGTGTCAGTTGCTCAGTTGTGTCCGATTCTTTGCGATCCCATGGACTGTAGCCCGCCAGGCTGCTCTGTCCATGGAATTCTCCAGGCAAGAATACTGGAGTGGGTAGCCATTCCCTTCTCCAGTGGATCTTTCTGATCCAGGGATCCTACCTGGGTCTCCTGCCTTGCAGGCAAGATTCTTTACCGTCTGAGCCACGAGAGAAGCCCAGGATAAGTTTTATCCACCCCAATTTACAGATTACAAAGTGGAAACTGAAAGAGTAATCTACTCAAGATTGTACAGCAAGTAAGGAGAAGAGCTGGAAATGAACCTAGATCATCTATGTCCAGGCCCTTTTTACTGCATCAACAATTCTGCACGTATGGTCTGCAAGCCCTCAGGGCTTCCAAGACCCTTTCACAGGGTCCAGGGAATCAAAATTGTTTTCATGAAACTATTAAGACACCATTTGCCTTTCCACTGTTAACTCTGCACTCATGGTGCAAAAGCAACTGAGCGGAAATCTGCTGGTGGTCTTAGCCAAAATCCAGGCAGCGACGCCAAATTTTACTAAGAATCCCTGCGTTCCTGCCACTCCTGTACAGTACTAACAGGGCCAGTTTCTCTTTGGAATGCCCTTGATGAAGCAGTAACAATTTTAAAACTTTATGAAATCACAATCCTTGAGTACATACCTTGTGAAAACTCTGAGACAAAATGAGAAAAACGCATAAAGCACCTCTGTCACACACAAAAGCACCACAACTGTGTCTGGAGGAGAAGTATTAGGACTTGTGCAACTATTTGAGTTGGACGCTAGATAAGCCACTTTTTTTTTTTTTTCCCAAATGGAAGAGTATTTGAACTTGAAAGAATGACAGGTTGGCTATTCAGATTTGCATATTTGGCAAGATATTTCCTCAAAAACGAAAAAGTGAGCCTGTTATCGGGAGGAAAACAACTGCATTTGTTGCCAACAATAAAATGTGAGCTTTCAAGCAAAAATTAAAAACTTTGGAAACTGAGACTTTTCTGATGAGACTGGCTGTTGTTATTAACAAGTGTGATTGACATATAGAAAGAAATGTGTTAACATTTGAAGACCTGAATAATGTGGTAAACCAATATTTTCCAAATGATCAATACAGGCTATTACAAAATCATGCCTGGGAAAACATTCCATTCTTGACACATTTAAAGTATTACATGGATTGATGGATTTGAGCATAACAAAGTATAACAATTTCATTGATAGGACTTCAGACTCCACACTGCAGCTGTTCAAAAAAAATCACTACTTATCAAATTTTAGTGTATTATCAAAAAAGAATATCTAAAATTATCTGGAAAAGCTCTTCTTTTTCCCTTTTATAAATGTATGTCTGGGTGAGGCTAGATTTTCCTCATCTACTTCAACAAAAACCATGTATTATACTAGACTGCACAGAGACCTAGATACTAGGATTCAGTTACCTTCTATTATGGCAGATCTTAGAGATTAAATGCTCTTACAATTTTATTGTGGAAAATATAGGAATTCTTCATAAAAACATGTGATGGGTTTATCATTATTTTAGAATGAATTGTTACTGCTTTTCTCACTTCTTATACATTTTCTCATTTTAATTTCTAATAATATTGATAGCTATAATAATCTACATGAACCTAAGTTCCTCCATAAGGTCCTCAATAATTTTTAAGCATTATGAAGTGGTTCTGAGATCAAAAAGATTGCGAACTGCCACATTATATCCTGCTGCCTTCAATATTTTAAATAATAAGATAGCAGAAAAATTTCTCTGTATTGACATTTCTCCAAAAGTTTTAAAAAGATCACCACATGGGAGTTTGATGTATGACACAGGGCACCCAAAGCTGGTGCTCTTACAACCTGGAGGGATGGGGTGGGGAGGGAGGTGAGAGGGGCGCTCAGAATGGAAGGGACACATGTATGCCTATGGCTGATTCATGTTGATGTGTGGTAAAAACCATCATAATACTGTAATTATCCTTCAATTAAAATAAATTTTAAAATATACAGAGAGAAGAAAAGATCACCAATATCTACCCTAACTATTGTTATTGATCAGAATGTATTCAGGAAGCCCCATCCCTGTGGTCACATATACAAAAAAAAGGATCCTCTAAAATAAAATTCTGTAAAGGAAGACTTATAGTTCCAATAGCACCCTAATCAAATGGGGGGGGGAAAGACTGAAATAGAAAGAGCTCCACCTACCTTAAATAATTTCAAACCAAGACCTTGGCTGATGCCCAGGGAATGATGATGTCTCACTGGTAATAATAGGTGGCAAAACAATCATATTCCCTGACAGCTAAAATCAAGAAGTGTTTTTAATTAGCCTCTAGAATTATACTTGACATTACAGAAGAAAAAAGGAAAACACCTACATCTAGCTAATTATCTGTAATGTTTCACGACTTTCGTCATAGTGGGAAGATATAAAGTTTTAATTGAGAAGTAAATTTTTTAAGAGGACAGATCCTCTTATCTTTCAAGCTGGCATTAAAACTTTGGTGAACCAGTCAAAAGGTGGAAGTAAATGCTCACATGCAAAGACAAGAGTTTGATCTTCTCCATTCCTGTAAGAAGGTATGGGTATTTATTTCTTCTATCAGTTATGTTTATAAGCAGAGCTTATACAGACAGGTTAATTGCTGCAAAGTACATCTGACTTAACTTTTTAAGGTTTAAGTAAAGGATCTACAAAACACTAAGCACTTTTATTTATTTATTTTTTGGCGGCATCACATGACTTGCACAATCACAGTTTCCCAACCAGGGACTGAACCAGAACCCAGGCCACTGCAGCGAAAGCCAGAATCCTAACCACTAGGCCACCAAGAACGCCACTGATTTTTTTTTTTATTATTATGCTTATTAGATCTATCAAACACATGCTAAATAACTGGAAACTAAAATATATGAAGAATAAATCAAATTATGCCTCTATGTAGAAACCAACATACCCCAAAGCCTACAGCTTAAGGTTTTGAAATGAAAGAGTTGAAATGGGATCCATAAAAGCATAGAAATGGTTGGTAGTTTAGGAAGTCCAACACCGGGGATAAGAATGGTAATAAAGACGTCTTACTTCATTTAGGGTAGCATTAAACCAAAGTTACCTTTAAGTAAGCCATAAAAGCTGCTCCATTTACCCCACTAATGTACATTTAAAGTTTTTATGTTATATATATTTTACTACCATTAAAAAGTAATAATAGGCCCCAAATCATTGTACATTTTAAATGAGTAAATTGTACAGTAAATGAATTATATCCCAATAAAACTGTTAAAAAAAAAAACCCCAAACAACGCTGCCCCAGATGCTGGGGCAATTCCAGCTGTGAGTGTCCCCATGGAAGTTTACATGTTACAGAGGTCAACTGGCTGGCCTCACTAGTAAAGATGCTCTGACCAGCAGGAAGATGCCTGACAGTCACCGCCAGTGAGATTAATTATGGCCTCCTTGGTGTCAAAACTTCTCTAAGATAACTTGAATAAGACAAATCAACAGGAATGTAAATAAAAAGTCACATACTTGGTTCCTTTAAGCATATTTAATATTTGAATTCTCATTCTTCTATTTTCCCAGACCCCAGAAAACAGAGTTTTTAGATGACCAATATTTTGTTCCAGAAACATACAGCCTTATCAGCTAATTCATAAAAGAGCTATTTTACAAAGGTACATCTGGATAATTAGAACAATAAAGTCTTTTAGGCATTTCAAAATGTGATCAGTAAAAATACATGATTATTAATAAAGTTTTTTTTTTTTTTAAGATAGTTCCAGATTTCTTTAAAAGTAATTTCTGTTAAAGAGTAGTACATGATTGTACGGTGAACAAGGAAAATAAAATGCTCTAGTAGGAAGAGGCTGATTAAGAGTAACCCACAGTGTGCACAAGTTACAGTTATGTTTGCGGCACACCTGCTTAGCCATTGGCACCTGGAAATGGCGGGCAGGGCTTCCTTCTAGGAGGTACACTTTTTTTTCCTACCAGTTTATTTTCAAAACCATCAGTACCAGTGGAGAAGAACAAGGCAAAGGAACTCTTTTCTTGAGGAAAGAATAATTATGCAGATCACTTTGAAAAGTGGTGGAGGAGTCAGAGGAAAAAAAAATATGATTTAAAACAGGAATGGTAATTCTAGGGAATAAAAAGTTAGCCAGCAGAAAGATGACTGGAAGGTCCTGCTTAATTTTCTATCTTGAGGTCCTCTGTACACAGTTTTGAACCTTGCCCCCTGTGATATATAGGGGAGGAAAGACTGACCAAAGCTCTTGTAGCTCAAAATTACATCATATACCACCTTCAAAGAAGACTGCTTCCAGTTTGAAATATAGAAGCTCCACATAATACACTGAATTTAATGATATCAAAAAGAAAAAAGTATGCAAGCAAAAGACAACTCACAGTAGGCATAATTGTTTTCTTTAGCTTCAAAAATAAGGGAACAGTGGGCTTTTCTCCTTTACTATCACACTAGCTCCCCACCCTCCTCCAAGGACAAATTAACAAAAAAAATTTTTGAGAGGGATTCATCCTTTCTAACGGTCGATCAAAGTTGTTTTAGGGAAAAGAAAGCAAAAAAGCACCTTTTTTGTAGCATATTATAATAAATAGTTACAGTTCAGGTCCTAATAGCCAAAGATAACCCAAGCAGTCCGAGTTATTCATAGCTGGTTTTAAAGTACACGAAATATATGACTTCTAGGGCAGTGATCATGATTTTAAATTACAGCACTTTGGGGTTTATTGATTTGCCTTGCTGAACTCTGTTCTCTGAAAAGGAAAGAGACACCGCAAATGTAAGCTGCCACTTAACAGCAAGGGACCCCTTAGGGCCACCGGAAAGAGCACAGGGTCACGGCAGGTCACGATAGCTAAAACCAGCTCTCCTGCTCTGGGAAGGTGGCTCTGTCCACTGCCCTTGGATCTTTCCACATGGAAGTTGATTCCAACTTCAGTCACCAACTTTGAGAAAACGGCTTTGACAGTCATCAGTCTCACCCAAAAAGAGATTACCTAATTCCATTGTCCTGAAAGGCAGGTATAGTATCAAAGTAGGATGGATGTGATTATAATGGACAAAAGGGAAAAAAAAAAAGGAGAGCATGGGAGGCCAGGATGAGGAGGAGGAGGAAGACATGAGGCTGGTGAGATAAAAAAGAAAACTCAAAATCATGGAATCTTTTCAGAATTAGATTTCATTTGGGGGCTTCATTTGAAGATCTAGAAATGAATTTATTTGGAGGCACAAGAGCAACGGTCAAAATATTTTTCCAGTTAGCCCTGTTTTTGTTCCAAGGAGAGGTTAAACTTCAGGAAAAAGAAAAGCAAATAGTTGCTAAGGACAAGGGGTTGGCTGAACCAGAAGAGAAACTAAAACTCTGCTAACGTACAAATCTTCTTAAATAACTGAGTGCTAGGGAATTATTCAATGACCCTGTACTATCTGAAGTTAAGATGAAAGTTCTATTTGTATTTACCTTTCTTCTGATTAACTGCCCACTGATGGTATTAGTGTCAAGTAACTACAGGTACCCCTTTTAGTTGGGAGTGACTACATTATTTCCAGCAGCACAATGTAACCATTTGGTTTCTACTTGTTTCTCTTAAGAGACACAGAAAGTTCAAGTCCCAAGCTTTACTTATATATTAGCTTCTGCTTCTAAATTTTTTAATCCCATTTTAATTTATACTTGGGCTATAAATCAAAATAAAATTCTAATTTATAGATGAGGTCCAACGATCCAAGTTGGTTTATTTAAAAACACAGATCACTTTTGGAAAGACAGAAACAAGAATCTGGACATAGATGAGCTTTGCTAAGTTGTAGTGGTGTTTATAAACGCAGTTGGGAATCCTTACCACTTATGATGGGGGGAAATTTTATATATATATTATATATATATGTATATATATATATTTTTGAGCAGATGGTGAGGGGATGGCAGGGGAGAGTAAAATTACATCCTAACTACCCACAGAGTTCAGAGGGTACTACTGAAAGACATGAGCAGTGGATCAACTCCTTGTGTATTAACAGAATTGTAATATTTGACAAATGATTTCGTTTTTGATTGGCAAAAATACTTCAAAACACATTAATATATACCTGATGCACAAAGAAAACCACAGAAAGCCAATAGAACTGAAGGGAGTTCTCAAGTTACAGTTCTGAAACATTTATCCTCTGGAGGGTGCTGCCAGGGCTACTATTCATTCTAGAGCAGGCAGTTCCCAACGCCTTGCCTGCAGTATCCAGTGTATGTTCTGGTCTGCAATTTTTAAGGTCAGTCATGCACCAGTGTGGAAAAAGCTCCAGCAGTGAAGTCCGAGGATGTGCTTCTGCAGCTGGCTGGAGCAGCTCTGCCTTCTCCACCGCATCCTCCTCCACTCCACCCTTGGCTCTCTTCTCAAACTCTAAGAGCCCTTTGGCACCATCAGTGCAAAAATCAGAGTCAAACCTCCAGGTACTAACATTTTACTGGCCTTATACTCAGCAGTACCCGTGGCTCATGAAAGCCATTGTTCAACTCAGTAGTGATTCAGTTCCATAACCTTCCCACACTCTCACCCGCTCCCATCCCACCCTTCCTCAGCAGCCCCCACCCCTGCCTCCACCTGAAGCATCTCTGCTTGTTTTCACTTCCTGCTCAGCTGGCAGGGATTATTTTACACAAGTGCCAAGGTCTAATGTATAATTATAAAAATGAAACAATACCAAGGATAACAAATTTATAGTCAAGAAAATAAAATTTGCTTTCCTCTCCCTCCCAAATCCCAACCCTCAACAGAAAAGGAGACGATAGAAGAAAACACACCCATTTTCAAGTGCCTGCTACTTAGTACATTGAGGATTCCTGTTCATCGGGAGCGGATCCCAGCTACAGAGAAGAGGTGCTGGCCTCGGGTGGGAGGAAGCCCCGCACCTGGGAGCACAAAGCTCAAGTCCTCTGCTCGGAGGAGTTGCGGCAGAGGACTTTTGAGTACGCTTTTGAGGGGACCCTCAGACGAGCAGCCTATGGGACAGCAGAGGGCACGGGACATCCTTCGGTAGAGACCTCATGCTCCTCTCTCCTCTGCCCACTCCCTCCCCCTCTTCACCTCTCCAGCCACCTCCTGATACCCCATCCTGAACTCTTTGCTTCAGGAGCAGTCAATCCTTGGGTGTACTAAATACAAAGGGCTAAAACTCTCACTACTCAATTAAAACAAAACATGGCAAAATAAAAATTAAAATGTGCTTTCAAATACGGAATGAAGTCAAATAAATACATCTGATTTTCTCTTTCTCTTAAGTCTAAGTAAAATTTCATATTCTACACCCAAAGCTCTATACATTTGGTTTTTGTTCTGAATCAAAATGGATTTCCAAGAGTGAGAAGAGCAGGGCGAGAGGACGGATGTCCCCTCGCGGACAGACTTGTGCAGCTGCCAGGCTGTGAAGACCCAGTCCTGCTCTGGGCCCCGGAGGGCGTGGCTCCCCCAGGGTGTTTGCAGGCAGATCCTCTGTCACACGTCATACTCTCTCTCAGCGTCCACACTGGAGCCAGGACATGGTGAGACAAGGCTGGTGCTCAAATCCAACAACCTGCAGTCACCTCCAGGACACATGGCTCTAACTTTTATCTGGGAAGAACAAAGAGGTGTAGAGGTCAAATTAAGGAGAAAGAATGAGTTCAAATTAACACAGAGAGGGCCTCCCTGGTGGCTCAGTGGTAAAGTAATCGCCTGCCAATGCAGGAGACTCGGGGTCAATCCCTGATCTGGGAAGATCCCACATGCCGAGGAGCAACTAAGCCTGTGCACCACAGCTATTGAGCCTGTGTGTTAGACCCGCGAGCCGCATCTACTGAGCCCACACACCCTAGCGGCAATGCTCTGCAACGAGAGAAGGCACCACAATGAGAAGCCCATACACTGCAACTGGAGAGTAGCCTCCGCTCGCCGCAACTACAGAAAAGCCCTCGCAGCAATGAAGACCCAGCACAGCCAAAAATACATACATGAATTAAAAAAAAAATAATAAATAAAATTAACACAGAGAATACATCTGAAACCTGTGGACCTTGTTAACATCTTTGTTTCTGGATCGGAATAGCCTCATTCAAAAGAACGAAGGCAAATGAGTACAGACTGCTGCACTGAACACGGGAACCACCTGTGGTCCCTGGGAGACAGGAAAGCACAGCAGGACCCGAGGAGGGCCTGCCTCCGCCGCTACGGAGCCTCGGTTTACCCCCTCCCTGCAGCTCTGCCTTTTGCTTTTGCAAAGGGGAAGGACAACAGAACGCGGGTGGCGTGGGGACTGACAACTGCGGCTCCTCTTTGAGGAAGAGCCGAGTCAGCAGACGGTGGCCTCTGCTTGATGCATGATGTTCGGAAACAAGTATCTTTTTTTTTTTTAAGAGATGAAACAGAATCTCACAAGGTTTTCACTTTAAAGACTAATAAATCATTTCATTCAATGGACTGTTCAGGCAGAATGATTCTTGAGTCAGAAACCCACAGCGTTCACACACCTGAGTGCTTGTCTGTGAGGGCTGATCCAGCCAGCCTTTGGCAAAGAATGGTGTAACTTTCCTCCACCTTCTGTAAAATAAAACCCACAGGTTTTTCATTCAAACATCATTAAAATAAAAAAAACTTTATTTTGAAAATAGGAAAGAAGGCTTTTGTATATTACAGGTCTAAGCTGTCAAATTTAACATTAACATCATTAAAATTTTTGTTAATAGGGAAAAAAAAGAAGTAAATTTCATTTCCTTTTACCTGTTTCTCCCTTGAGTGAATAACTTAAAATGTTCCCATGCAGAAGAAAGTAGAGGAGAGGGCAACTATTAGAGGTGATTATTCCCTCCTGCCCTGGAGTCACCCTGAAAACGATCCCATATGTGGCATGAACTAAGTTAGAGCCAATGTGCCCTCGAAGGCCTCTTAGAATCTTACCAGCCACAGGACATCCCTATATGTAATCCTACAAAGAAAGGAAAACCTATCACATGAAGGTGAAAGAAAAACTAAGGGAGACCAATCTTTACCCAAGAGACTAAGAACACTTTGAACTCTGCCCCCAAAACCTCTAAGTAATGTCATGACAAAACATCTGGGCTCTGGTACCTGTGCCCACGGATGGCAAACTTACAGAGTCCTGTTGTCAGAAATGACCACACAGGTCAGTTCTGCAGTGAAGGCTCACACAGTGACATCTTCAATTGCCCATTTACAGAACCCCTACTCAGAGGCAGGTCTTTAGATTACCACTGGAGCCACTGGAGACAATTTCTCTCTGTCACAGCATCTGGGAAACTATCAACATCACCCTACAATTCACAGATAATTAATAGGTGATGGCAAGTTAAGGCACTTCCCAGCCTAGATTCCTAACTACACAAACTCCACCTATCTCAGCTTATTGCTCACATCTTCTCATGGAGGTCAGCCAATCATCCCAAATGTATTTAGGTCCTTAAACTTTGAAAGCCATACACACACACAGTTTACAGAGTACAACTTTTTCTGCTCTTGTGATATGTAACCAGATAAAACAATGCCGACCTTAGTTTTTCATCCAGGTCTACTCACAGACAATGGTCAGAGAAAACACACAAATCTAGACCCTCAGCAAGGTTACTGACATCAGCATGTTGATCATTCTATACTTCCTCTCTGTTAAATGTGTTTCTTATATCCGACTCCTAAGGATGAAGTCCGAGGTACCTTTAAGTGTTCAAGGTCAGCCTCTATTTTACGAATGTACTCCATGATCTGGCTTTGTGAATCAGCACAAGCAGAGGGACTCTGGATCTCAAAACAGGAATCCTCCATAGCTCCCCAGCGGTGCTGGACCAGTAATTCTGGGTTGAACGGTGAAACAGCCCCATCAGAATGAGCATTCTGGGGAGAAGGCTGCTGCTGGTGTCCAGAGTCCAGAGAGGGGATGCCTGCCCCGGGCTGAAGGGGGAACGAGGAAGCAACCTCGTCATCTGTGGAGCTCTCCTGCACCGGGTCATAGCCATCAAGAATCAGATAGGTTCCTACGGACAGACACAGGACAGGTTGAAGACGTTAGTACCACCTCCAACACATAGGAAAATAGATGTGGGGTGATGTGCTGACACCTTTAAAAGCTATTGAAGTGAAAGTTAAAGTTGCTCAGTCGTGTCTGACTCATTGCAACCCCATGAACTATACAGTCCATAGAATTCTCCAGGTCAGAATACAGGAGTGGGTAGCTTTTCCCTTCTCCAGGGAGTCTTCCAAACCCAGGGATCAAACCTAGGTGGCCTGAATTGCAGGCAAATTCTTTACCAGCTGAGCCTCTAGGGAAGCCCAAGAATACTGGAGTGGGTAGCCTATCTCTTCTCTAGCAGATCTTTCCGACTCAGGAATCGAACTGGGGTCTCCTGCATTGCCAGAGGATTCTTTAATATCTGAAATAGCTTAAAAGCTATTAAAGAGGGGGAAAGACCATTAAGTCCCAAATTTCCAAGTTATGTTTTCAGGACATCAGAATTTTCTTACTTCAGATTAAAGCTACACTTAGCAAACATTCCTGGTAATTCTGGAATAACTTCATGTTTGCTAGCATTTTACAAGTTAAAAGCTGAAAACTACCAGGTCCCTATATGATCTTATGACCACTTACCTGGCCTCATCTCTCACCACTTTCTCCCACAGCCTGTGCTCTTTAACCACAGAATGCCTGCTCTGGCCTCGCAGACTGTGTGCTCACCTCCTCTGTTGGAACACTCTACTCCTGGACACCCACACAGCGTCTTCCTCCCCTTCCCCTGGGTCTCTGCTCAAGTGCTACCTCATGAGAGGCCTTCTTCCTTGACCACCCTGTCCTTCCTCCTTACTGTCTGCGCCCCTCAGTATGACTTATTTTTCTGTATCATCCTTACTATCTGACATCTGTTTATTTGGTAACTTATTTACTCTTTCCCCAAGTGGTGGTGAAGCTTCATGAGAAGAGTGGATTTTTTTGTGTTTTATTCACTGTTCCATCTCCCAGGACCTAGGATGGGGCCCAGGATAGAGTCGATACAGTATTCACTGCATGAAAGAACAGACACTATACACAGACACATAGGCACACACATGAGATAACACATACATAACACATACATGGATATCCAAGCAACATTGATTTCAGCACACAGGACAAATAACGATGATGGAAATCAAAGTTTAAATGTGAAAGGAACTTGCCTGAGATGCGCAAATTAACATCCTTCTCTTCCTTTTTAACTGCTCCATCACCTTCTGATGGATTATCATCACTATGTGCTTCACGGGCATCAAAAAAGTGCTCTCCACTCTCATCAAGACCCCCTTCTGGCTCTGAGGGAGGCATCTCTGGGGTCATAATCATGTGGTCCATTACTAAAATGTCACTTGCCTGGCTCTCTTGGAATGCCAGTACTACTGAATCCCGTGGAGCAGAAGATTCAGTTGAAGTCCGTGGACTGTAACAAGTTGAAATGTCACCAGTTCCAGTTCTAAAGGGCATCTGTGCTTCAACAGGATGACAGGCCTTAATATTTTCAGGGTTCTGGGTTCCACTGTCTGCCTGCACCTCCAGAGAGGCTGTCCTGCATCTTGGAAAATGTGGCCAGTCTTCCTGAGTGCTCTTCTCAGTCAAGCCCAGCTGGTGTACCAGCAGCTGCTTCAACAAACCCACTAGAAGATTTAGGAAGTGGGGAGAACACATGCATTCACATAACCTCAGACAGACAGAATTAAATTAGAGGAATTATAATTTCTCTCTTAAAGCCAGTACCTTTTTACTAACATACAATAAAAAACATTAATTTCACACAATCATTTTTTATTTGGTTTGAAAAATGAAATAAAACACCATCTAGAGAAAATTTAACATTAAACTAGACAAAAAAAAAAAAACCTTGAAGAATTCTCAATGGAGATTTTCCTATTATTCTCCTATTTAAAACTGTTAAATAATCAATACCATGCCTGCCTCCACTTTTTCTTCTATATAACTGGAATAATACCCCCAAGGTACTTCTTAAAAGGATGTAGAAAAGCTGTATTAATCTGAACAAAAGAATCTGAAAGTTCTGCTTTTTCTAGAAGCAGACACTTATCTACATAGGCATTACTTTTTCTAATTTTATTAGAGACACAGAACATTTATTTTATCATCTATAATAACCCAAAGAATCTCCTTAAATGGTGACAAAGAAAAAAAAGCTGGCCTGTAAATTTAATTCCAATGTTTGGTACCATGCATAATTTCAAAGGATAAGGAAATATTTATTAGTTTTTAAAAATGACCTCACTAAGTAACACAGCTTCCTTAGGTTGCTGAAAACAGAACCAATTTAATTTTAAATGGGCCAGTGTATGCTGTGAGGCCACTCAGTGAGAGGGTCAGTGGAACAATGTTAGTGAAACCATCAGAAATCATTACCACTGTTAACTCAATGAGTCTAGAATAAAGTAAGTCTTAAATGACTTGACCAATTCCCTACTTTCAGCTACCTTAATTTCTGTCTTCCCTTTAAATAAAGTCTCCACATGGGTTTGGGTCTTTGACCCTCTGTTTCTCTGTTCTGCAGTCACTCCCTGAGAGATGCTATGAATTGATATGGCTTTGACACTCAGAGCCACCGTTCTCCCTAACCTCCTCCAAAGTTCCAGTCTTAAAATTCCAACCTCCTGCTCATCCTTCCTCTTAAATGGCTTGCAATTTATTACCTACATCTCAATATGTTTTAAAATTGAGCCCACAATCTATGGCAAAGGAAAGAAGGAGAAAAGAAAGTGTAGCAGCGGGCAGTGGCAGTCCTTTCTAATTTTTATTTCTGACAAGAAAACTGAAATTATCTCTGAATATTCCCTTTCCTTTGTCCTCACATCCAAAGAAGTCAATTGTTTTAAGTATTTGTTGGTTCCTCACTTCATTTTTATTTCTCTAACACCATTCCACCATTCTAGTCCAAACCCATTTAGCCTCAAGCCCAGACCACACCAATCCTTCCATTCAAATCCTTCTGCAGCTCTCAGCCAGAGTATTCTTTCTCATTTCTAATATATACACTCCAGCTTAAAAACTTCAAATGGTTCTTTCTCTGCAGCCAGCCTTTTTCCCTTCCTCCAGTACACCTGAGACATGTGATGCACTCCTGTCTATACCAGTGGTTCTCAACCAGGCTGGAAAGGGGGGCGGATAGCTAACAGAGTGGCAAGGACCACCCTGTCGTGCATCTGTGTGTGTGTGTGTGTATGTGTGTGTGTGTGTGAAGAATGGACTGCGGTGAAGAATATTACAGTATCCACCAGAAAAACAGAAGAATATCTGTAGCTGAAATAGTCCTCAAAACTCTGTGGGGTGCCACCCTTCAATCTAGTCTTCAGGGTCCACAACAGCTGGGCTCCACAAAGTGTCCTCCAGCTTCCTAACCCTATCCCACAACTCCTTTAGCTTGTGTGGTCTCCCACACAGGCCAGCTGCCCTACTCACTGCTCTCTGAATACCCCCAGAGGTTTATCCTTTTTGCTGTTGGTCCTACCATTCTTCTTATCTGAATGACTTCTATTTATTCTCCTATTAATAAATACCTATTTTGAGTCTTACCCATTCTTCAAGGCAGTAATCACAGCTCTCTTGTTTTCTAATGCCTCCCTTCTCTGGTCACTCAAACCAGATCAATTTTGACATACCTATAAAGCTTATCTACTTAAGAAGGTAGGGGAAAGTTTTCTGTCATCTTCCAAACTAGACTGTAAAATTCTTGAAGGGAAAATTCATAGTTTATACTTTCTTGACTCTCCCTAAATGGTTGCATAGTACATTATAGAACTCTGGTGCTTAATAAGTATATCCGCGTTAACGTATGAATAGAACTTACAATTCCTTAGTGCATCCAGCGCCCACCGTTCTTCCGAGACAGGCAAGTGTGGATCTGGGATTGTGATTTGATAATTCACTCCAACTTCCTTTAGTGTCCCATCTGCATGCTGCTCCTTTGCAAACTGTCTCTCAGCCACAAAGAGGTCATCTACTTCCGACTTCCCAGAGGTACCCAGCGAATGAGACTGAGGTTTTGATGACATTAAAGGAGACTCTAATCCCAAATCTCTGTCTGTTCAATGGAATAGAGAAAGTAGAATACATCTTAGCAAAACTTTTAATGTGAAGCACCCAGAAAAATATTTGGAAAAAATAACCACATGAGCTACAGAGATTGTCCACGAAGTAAAATGCATGCACTTGGTGTGGCATTATGATTGCACACAGAAGGCACATGAGCAAAGTCTGTTAAGGTGAACAGCAGATGCCAGAACCTGCATAAACCAAAGCAGTCAAGAGTCTCTTCACATTTTATTAACTAACACGTAGACTACTTTCTTCCAGATTAACTTTGCAAAACAGTTTACCTGGACTCTGCAGACCAGTGACTGAAATGTCATGATGTTCCACTTTTAATTTTGGAGGTTCTTCTTCATCGTTGTCTCCTCTGCAGAAGAAAAAATAAATAAATAACCTTTTAGCCTCACAAGGTGCCTAAAGATCATTGCAACAAAATGTTAAGAATCATCCATCGCTTTTCTGATGCCACTCAAGAGCAGAGGCACACTCACTCGCACGGTGGCGGCTGGGGCAGTGGGATCGGCTTTGTGGACTGCTCCTTCACGGACGCGGCCATCCGACATATTAGGTCCTGCCAGCTGCACGTTTGAAAACAGCACAAAACACATACAGAAGGGAAGGAAAACGAAACATATTTTAAATATACTCAGGCAGCAGAAATAAAAACAACGAACTACACCAGAAACGAAACCAAACCAAACCAACCAACAAAAAACCCTATTTCTGCCAGAGGTTATCTTTATTTTGGAGACATACTATTAAGTAGAGATTATAAAAACTCTATACTTTAAAGAAAAACCTAATAACATTATGGATACACTACCCATTAAAAAAACTTCACTTGACACTTGTAGAATTTTTTCTTTAGAAAAGATACTTTTCCAAGTAAGAGACAAGAATACTGGAGTGGGCTGCCATGCCCTTCTCCAGGGGATCTTCCTGACTCAGGGATCAAACCTTTATCTCTTACAACTCCTGCACTGGCAAGTGGGTTCTTTACCACTAGAGCCACCTGGGAAGCCCAAATGAGAGACAGCTATCTAAAAGAACAAGTTCTTAAAAGAACACCTCTCAAAGAATACAGAGGAAGTATCTGTTTCCATACAGTTTTTGGTTTTCAAAATCCTATTACAAAAGCAAGGTTAAGATTGTGGAATATTATATTCAGAACAATAAGACACAATAGAGCAAGGTAGCTATGCCCAGTACATACACAGTCTTTTCAGAAACTGTCTGTGCCACCAGTTCATAAATTTGGGCTCCATTATCAGACATGGAGATGACGAATAAAGCTTTGTTATCTGAAAAAAACAAGACAAATTTACTCTAATGATACGACCCACAGAGGCTGTGAAAGATGTTTCTAGTGTGCTGGTACTCTTGTGCATCTTAATCCAAGTAAAGGTTACACGTGATCACTCTGTAGATACTCATTCACTTAGTAAAAACTCATCAAATACAACTTAAAAATTCTGCAAATTATTTTATCTTATACTATATATATATTATACTTTAATAAGACAAAGATTATAAAAGCTAACACTAATTCCACAGTAATTTATTAAAAACAAAATAGTGTCTATTATCTAAATTATTGAACTAAACATTATTTTTGCATTTATTCTACATTGCCCTTTTGCTAAATGGCTAGTTGGTAATATTCAGTAGGTGCTGATGAAACAAGATCATAAATGTATCTTACCACCATGGAATTAAGAATTTTAAAAAGGGATCTTCATTATTAGTACTGTTAATGTGTAACTTTCTAACTTCAACTGATTTTTAAAAAACCTAAACCACACCCACTTCTCCTGTTTTTGCTTTTTCCCCCACCATATCAAGAGGGAAGCCCTGTCAATGGCTAAATTCAATATTTCTTTTGGTAAATGTCACACTGCACTTGAGAATATGAGCATTATTTTCAAATATCTTCTGATATTGATTTCTAACATAATGCCACAGTGATAAGAAAACAGACTCTATGATTCAATACCTTCAGACCATAAAATTTTACACCCAACATATGTCTTTGGATATGTTCCAGTATCTCCTGGTTTATAGTCTATGGGAACCTGAATAGAATTTCTATCCTGTTGTTCTGTGCAAATTATATAAATCTTAATTATGTTGAATTGGGTCATAGTGCTTTTCCAGTCTACTATATCCTACTTTTCTGTCTGTTCATTCTATTAATTTTTCAGAGTTTGATATTGAAACTCCAACTAAAAAACTCTTTATCTATTAAAAAAAATAATCATAATGTATAGTGGAACCACATGTAACTTTGTTTTGTATCTTCCAAGTCTCTGGTAAAGGTGTTATACTTTCATAATAATCTTTTAATAATCTAATAAATAAAAATAATCTGTCTGCTATATTAGATGCTGCCCAATCCAAATAAATTTTTGCCCAAATAAACTCTTGAAGTTTTTAAAGAAACTAACAAAACAATGAAAGCCTTTTCAATGGCATTAGCTCCAGTTCACCATCTTCACTGATTTGAACATGAAATAAAGATCAGAGTAATACGCAGAAAAATTTTAAATGTGAAAAATTATTCAGAGAATCTAAGCATCCTAAATAATTTTGGGATATAAACTCATAATTCACATTCTAGGCAGTAAATGCATTTCAATTGATCCGTATAAGAATATAAAAGGAGCAGAACTCCATGCCAGCTGTGCAACTCAGACAACACTGAGTGTCTTATGCAATCTCATGATAAACCTGGAGATCAGTGTCATTCAGCGGACATACTCGCCTGTTGCCACTTGTCGAACCAACACCGTATTCAGCTTGATGACAGGGCTAAATGTGTGTTTGCTGTCAGCTGTAGATGCCAGAATCTTACTGTGACACCTTAACACCAGTCTATCATCCTGCTTTTGTAATAATACAAGAATATCTTCCAGCAGCAACGTATACAGATCTAAAAATAAAAATGTAGGAAAAGGTGATTAGTATAGAAACTGAGACGTGTTTTATAAACTTTATAACAATTTGACATAGAAAACTGATTTCTGGTAAATCTAGTAAATTTTAAAAACTGACTTGCTATTGTGTTTTTTAATTTCATTTTTAATAATTCATTTTTAAAGTATCACAACAAATAAAAAAACAATGGTTCTTCACTACAGATAGTTTGAGATAGAGAAGTTTAAAAGAAGCTTAGCCTTCATTCCTAAATAAATATTTAACACATTTCACATGTAAAAAAAAACATAAGCAGATTTTTTGTAAATGTATAAATAACACAAAGTACCACTGCTAACTGCTGTAACTGAAAAATGTGAGTGGATGTCTTTTCTCTTTGGCATAAGGAAACTTTCCTATTCTTTTTCTTTCTCTGCTCTCCCCCCAAATTGGCAGAGAGTACACCTACCAATTGTTTTATCTCTATTCACCTTCCAAACCAATGGGCCTTCGTGAATCATCTTCCTTTTTGTTAAATCCAAATTCTGCCAAAATAAGGAGAATTATATACAAATTATTTCCAAGCACTTAAATGATATTCCATAGTGTCTCCTTTCAAGAAATTCCTAATATAAAAGACATCATTTACATTCACTATTATTGATATCTGTAAGCTATTGAAAACAGAATAAAAATTCAGTTAAAGTAAGCTGCATAAAATATTCTAAAAAGGAAAATGCATCTCGTAGAAAAACACCCAGGAGTAAAATCTTCCCAATCGCACTCTAAACAGATGACAACAGCTAATAAAAATGAAGCAAACGTTCAGTCCCTCGAGTCTCAACCCCCTTCCTTATTTTTTTCTATGCATAACTAACTAGATCATGGCTTATGCATATGAAGCCTCTGAGTTCTAGGCTCTTGTTCCAAAAAAAGCTCCAAAAAAAAGCATTCACAGAAGTCCAGGAAGTACTCAGGCTTGCTCTAAATATCAATAACTTGGGAGAATTATCTTTTAGTATAAGCAGCTCTAGAAAAATCTCAAGTCTCTGGAAGTTAGGAAGCTCAGCATATCAGCATGTTTTGATAAGCTGTTATGTAGGACATAAAAGTCTATTTTAATAGTTACCAAATAAATCTGCCAAAAGAACCAGTGAAACAATACAAGAAAGACTTAAAATCCTCAGAAGTTAATTAACACAAAAACTCCATGTACTAGAAATAACAATTTATAAATATTTTACTATCATTCCAGTAATGGTTTCAACTTTAATGCTTTAGAAGAGCTTCATAGAAAAATAATTATATTCTTTAACTCAAAAATCTGGAAAGTTCCAACAGTAAATGGCCCTACTCTTACTCAAACTATAGAGTACAATAAAATTAAACAGTAAGGAATGTTCCTTAGTCTCCTACAAATTCTTGTCACAAAAAGTTAGTTTCACACAAAATATTCCTCTGATGAAAGACTAAAGCAGTCTTTACACACAGACCAAGACATTTAAAAGGAAGAAAACAATCTTTAGTATAGACAATCTATGATATAAGAACTCCTTCAGTTCATGTATGTTTCCACCGAGATGTTAATCATCTGCCAGGTCTTCAGTAAATTTTTTTTTTAATTTTTTATTTTATTTTATTTTTTAACTTTACAATATTGTATTGGTTTTGCCATATATCAACATGAATCCGCCACAGGTATACACGTGTTCCCCATCCTGAACCCTCCTCCCTCCTCCCTTCCCGTACTATCCCTCTGGGTCGTCTCAGTGCACCAGCCCCAAGCATCCAGTATCGTGCATCGAACCTGGACTGGCGACTTGTTTCATATATGATATTATACATTGATGCCATTCTCCCAAATCATCCCACCCTCTCCCTCTCCCACAGAGTCCAAAAGACCATCTCTTACCCTGAGCTCTTCAACATTTGGGTATTCTGACAACTTCAGATTAGAGGTATCAAGGCGACGCTGATAATCTTCCAAGCGCTGAAAATCAGAGAGGACGGAGCTAAGGTTACTCCTTTGGGGATCAATGATCTCCCTGTTTCTTAATCGAATGCAGACACTGCCCCTGCATTTACTGAGCACTCTGCAACATCAGCCACAACTGACAACTCACTCTTTCTTAAAACACTTCTTCTTTCAGCTTTGGTGACACTACCCTCTCCTGGTTTTCCTTCCACCTCTTCAGCTCTTCCAATCTTTTTTCCAAACTCTCTGGCCTCTAAGTAGCTTGTATTTAATTTCTAAATAGTAAATCATGTACATGGTACAAAATTCAGAAAGTAATATAAGGCACACAAAAAACAGTAAGTCTCCCTCTATGTTTGTCCACACTTCCCCCACCCCCAGTTTTCTCTAAAGAAGTAATCACTAATACCCATTTCTTGGGTAGCCTATGAGGAAAATTCTAAGCAAAAAAGAACACATAGGGGATATAAGTTAGCTTGGCTCTGTGCATTCTAAAGGAGATCAGCCCTGGGTGTTCTTTGGAAGGACTGATGCTAAAGCTGAAACTCCAGTACTTTAGCCACCTCATGTGAAGAGTTGACTCATTGGAAAAGACTGTGATGCTGGGAGGGATTGGGGGCAGGAGGAGAAGGGGACAACAGAGGATGAGATGGCTGGATGGCATCACCGACTCGTTGGATGTGAGTCTGGGTGAACTCCGGGAGATGGTGATGGACAGGGAATCCTGGCGTGCTGCGATTCATGGGGTCAAAAAGACTTGGACACAACTGAGCGACTGAACTGAACTGCCTCTGTGCATGCTGTGTGTAGATACACCCTTTTTAAAAGAAATATATGGTAACATAATATTTTCATATATGTATCACTTATTCAAAAATAACAATATAGTCATATACACATTTCTGTGTGTGCATGATATCAATAAATCTTGGTGATGGTTCCATTAGCAAATAGAGAGTGGGCTCATTTTTTCAGTGGCTGTGTGGTATTCAACTCTGTGAAAAAGCTATAGTTTAATTACATCTTACTAATGGACATGTATATAAGGATCCACTTTCAAAGGAAGAATGGTTGGATTAAAGGGTGCATGCATTTTTCCCAAGATTATAAAATATTTCTAAATAGAAAGGTTGGCACGTATATAGTAAATGCCCATATACTCATCTACATTCCACAATTAACATCTGCTCTATCTGCTTTATCATGTATCTGTCCATCTACTCATCCCTCTATCTATTCATCAATCCATTTGATATTTTGGATGTGTTTCAAAATAAGTTACAGATATAAGCACACTTTAAACATTTTATCATTAACAGAGCTAACAAGAGTTCAATATCCTTAACGGGAGTTCAATATTTGTTTATATACAGTGAAATGTACACACTTTAAGTGTACCTTTCCATGAGCTTTTACCAATGCATATACTTACGCAGTCAAACTCCTATCAAGATACCAAATATGGCCATCACTTCAGAAGGCTCTCTCATACTTCCTCCTAGCTAATATCTGTCCCCACATCTTCAGTGACAAACCACTTTTCTGATTTTTTTCCACCATAAATTAGTTTAGCTAGGTCTTATAAGTTCACTAAACAGAATATATATGTGTGTACTCTTTTGTGTCCAGTTTCTTTCACTCAGAATAATGTTTGTGAGATTCACCCATTATTGCTGGTATTACTTGAGTTTATGACTATACTACATTTGGTTTATGCTATAAACATTCCAGTAGAAGTCTATGGGCATATATCTTCATTTCTCTTGGGTAGATCACTAAGAAGAGAATGCTGGATCAAAGGATGAACACGTGAATATGTGTTTTTTAAATATAGATATAAATTTCTAATTTTCCCTCTAGGGTTATAACATTTTACATTACAAATAACAAAATTCCTATTTTTCCAAAGTTTTACCAACAGACTGAATGAATGAGCAAACAAGCAGCTAGAGATGCTCAAGAGAGCCAAACACAACTCTGACGTCCTACCACAAACTGATCTGGCCCCACCTACTACATGAATAGGTAACCAGTGTTCCGCCTTCAATTATGTAATAACAGCTGCAAGGTTACTGAACTGGCTCTGCGTAACACGAATTTAACGTTCTTATTCTCACTGCCAACCTGTGTCTTCTTGCTTTTTCCTTCTTACCTGTTTGTTCTCTGCCTCCTTAACAGCTTGGTTCACGTAATTTAAGATCTGACGACAGTGATCTGCAGCTTTCTTCACCTTCTCCCTTTCTGTTGGCCACTCTAAATATGGTGAAAAAAATCCAAAATGTAAAATGGAGGAAATCAGAGAAGAATATAAGCATATTGGGAATACCAGACCACCTGATCTGCCTCTTGAGAAATTTGTACGCAGGTCAGGAAGCAACAGTTAGAACTGGACATGGAACAACAGACTGGTTCCAAATAGGAAAAGGAGTTCGTCAAGGCTGTATATTGTCACTCTGTTTATTTAACTTATATGCAGAGTACATCATGAGAAACGCTGGACTGGAAGAAACACAAGCCGGAATCAAGATTGCCAGAGAAATATCAATAACCTCAGATATGCAGATGGCACCACCCTTATGGCAGAAAGTGAATAGGAACTCAAAAGCCTCTTGATGAAAGTGAAAGTGGAGAGTGAAAAGTTGGCTTAAAGCTCAACATTCAGAAAATGAAGATCATGGCATCCGGTCTCATCACTTCATGGGAAATAGATGGGGAAACAGTGCAAACAGTGTCAGACTTTATTTTTCGGGGCTCCAAAATCACTACAGATGGTATTGGCAGCCATGAAATTAAAAGACGCTTACTCCTTGGAAGGAAGGTTATGACCAACCTAGATAGCATATTGAAAAGCAGAGACATTACTTTGCCAACAAAGGTCCGTCTAGTCAAGGCTATGGTTTTTCCAGTGGTCATGTATGGATGTGAGAGTTGGACTGTGAAGAAGGCTGAGCGCTGAAGAATTGATGCTTTTGAACTGTGGTGCTGGAGAAGACTCTTGAGAGTCCCTTGGACTGCAAGGAGATCCAACCAGTCCATTCTGAAGGAGATCAGCCCTGGGATTTCTTTGGAAGGAATGATGCTAAAGCTGAAACTCCAGTACTTTGGCCACCTCATGCGAAGAGTTGACTCCCTCCCTGGGAGGGATTGGGGGCAGGAGGAGAAGGGGACGACAGAGGATGAGATGGCTGGATGGCATCACGGACTCGATGGACGTGAGTCTCAGTGAACTCCGGGAGTCGGTGATGGACAGGGAGGCCTGGCGTGCTGCGATTCATGGGGTTGCAAAGAGTTGGACACGACTGAGCGACTGATCTGATGTGATCTGATATATATATAAAGGAGATACCACTTTATTTTAACAGTATGAAAGCATACTAAGACCCTGAATATTTTTATACCAGGATAAAAAATCTACAGCAGAATCTTAGTTTAGGTAGTCTTGGGACAGGTAAGACTTCTTATCACAGTCTTTAAGCATAAACACTAATTTTTAAAAAGAAATCAAATGTGAGGAGTGATGCTTTATATCAAATATCAAGCCCACCACAAGAAACAGGTTTCATTCACATTGTAAGCTTATATAAATGAGACTCCTTTCTCCTTGCAATTTCAAAGTGCATAGCCTACAAGATTATGTACAACTGACTAGTTAAGCAATATTTTTGAGTGATAAAATAATTAAAAATAGCTCCAAAATAAGTTTCTTTAAATTTGGGATTAAAGAAAGAAAATAACTTACAATACTTGTTATTAAAAGAAGATGAAATTCACCAAAATGTACTGAGATTGTGTTGAAGTTATGCTTTGGTAAAGAATACCAAATCAGAATATTTGAAATTATAATCCTCTAAACAATAGTTCAATTATACTGAATAAATATATTAAAGTACAAAAATTAATGTGTATGAATATTTTCAAATTCCCAGGCATAAGAAATAGGCATTTAATTACACAAAAGTATTGAGCACTAAGTAAGTATAAGAACCTAAAGCTCAAGTGAGAAACTCAGATTCACTTTATATTTTAAAACAAGAGAGTTGGAGTGATAATACACTGATTGGACTTAATGAAAGTACATATCAATAGATACAAAACATCTCTTCAACCCGGTATAGGCAAAGGAAATAGGATGATACATGCTAGAGGAAGTATTGGTAAACTCTTCCTGTATATTTTACAGGCCAAATGGTCTTAGTCACAACTATTTAACCCTGCTGTTGTACAGCAAAAGTAGTCAGGAGATAATATTTCAACAAGTGAGCATGACTTGCTGATTTATGTTCCAATAAAACTTTACTTACAAAAATATGTGTGAGCCAGATTTAACCATGATCCACAGATTGCTTAAACCCTGTGCTTGAGCTACTACTAATGGAGCACATTAAATCAAATAGCCTGAAGACAACTGGAATCTTGCTAGAATATTTTGCCATACTACTTGGAAATTCAAAGTGCCAGACACCAGGATGCTGTGAGAGACTATTCAGAAAAATGTGTTTTTGTTGTTGTTGCTCTTAAGCTCTTTAATTTCAGTGAGAATGTTGTACCTGTGTATTTGGCAATATTGTCCAAGAGAAGAGGGTACTTAGTAAGCCTCTGCATTTGAGTGGGAATGATATCCTTTAGCTGCAGACGACGACACAGTGGATTACTCTCAGCATCCTAAAATTAAAGGCAAATAAGTGAATTTGTAATTCTTATTAGGACTATAATTACCTAACATGCACCATATATTGATTATACAAATGTCTTCAGCATCACAGTTCTGGTTATTAAATCAAGACTTAAAACCTGCCAGGACATGACACGGGCACACTCCACTTCTGTTTTCTTCTTTAATCACATAACATAGCCTTTACCACTCAGCAAATGGCTCTGTGCTATCTGTTTAAGCAAGGATTGAGAACATCCATAATCATCTCTAAGAATTGCTTTCTTGTGAAAAAGTTTTATACTAAGAAAATCTAGTTATGTTTTCCAATGATTGGCTTTCCTACCAAAAGCTAATCAATCAGTTAATCTGCTATCTGCCACTCCAAGTAGGCACAGTAGATCATAAATATAGATATATCAGCTCAGCTGTAACAGAGGTCTGCAAACCTCTCAATAATATGCCAGACGGTGGCTTTGAATGTCATCAGTCTCTGTCACAACTGTTGCATTCTGCTGTTTTAACACAAAAGCAGCCAGAGACAATACCTAAAGGAATGAATGTGGCTCTGTGCAGTAGAGTTCTAAGAAGGCCTCCAAGATTCCAATTTTCTGGTGTACGACCTGTATAACCCACCCCCTGCCCTTGAGTGTGGACAGAACCTATCAATATGATGGGTTATCGCTCCTGTGATTAGGTGACTATCAGTTAACTCTGAGTCAATCAAAAAGGAGATTGTCCTAGGTGAGACTGACTTAATCAGAGGAGTCTTTAAAAGCAAGCTCTGTCAGAGAGACACGTTCCTACTGGCCTGGCAGAGAAGAACACATCTTATAAACTGCCTACAGGGGCTACGTGGCAAAGAGATTTGGGCGCTTGCTAGGAGCCCAGAGCAGTTGCTAGCCAACAACAGCAAGAAGACAGGGTTCTCGATTATACATTTACAAGGAAGTGAATTCTGCTGACAACTAGTGAGCTTAAGAGAGTCCCAGATGAGAACTGCAGCTGCAAGTGATACCTTGATTTCAGCCTGATGAAAGCATGAAGAAAGGACATAGATAAACTGTATTTGTACTCTTAAACTACAAAACTGTGACATGATACATCTGCATCAAGTTGCAACATTTGTGGTGATTTGTCTACAGCAATACAAAATAAACTGTGTTCCAATAAAACTTTATTTATAAAAACAGGGAAGAGGCCGGATATGGCCGGTGGGCTCTAGTTTACTGATGGTTATCTATACCAATATATAGCCCAGTAAGCATGACTGCCGTTTGACTCTTCTCTGGGCTGGCTATAAGGCCCTTCTCAGGTTTTGACAGTATTATTTCAATAGTGTGCATGGCCATTCCCTGCAATATCTCCAAGGCAATGTGACCTTCTAAGTCAAATATTTTAATCCCATCATATATTCTTTATAATTCACCATTACAGTATCACCTTTATATCCTCCAGTAATTTAAGAGATAATGTATGGCTTTAAAAATGTAAACATAGATATAACCCTTATGCAAAATTTTAGTCTTAGAATTCCCCTAGTTCATTCTGTAATTGACCCCCAAAAAAACTGCATTTTTTTTTTTTTTTTTTGGTTAGATGACTCACTCAACTCACTTGCACAAAAGTCTGGAATCGAGAATCCTTTTTCTGGCGAGACTTGATCATTTCCAGGGCAAAGGGTTGGTTACTGCAAAAGGTAGCAGCAGCATGTTTCAACTTTTCCTCCCCGGGTCCACTGAACTGTGCCAAGAACACAAAGAACACAATAGAGAATACAGGATACTGAGCTTATATAAGGCCAGGCAAAAAGACAGACAGCCACAATCCTTCCAATATCCCAGTAAGTATCCCCAAGTGATAAGGAGCAGAAATCTACATATTTAATGTGGATTATCAAGGATTCTCCACTAAAAAACTTCTGACTGATGTATCCAGACCTTTTTTGATCATTGTATAGTATTTTCTTGTTCACAGCTTACCACAACTTAACCTTTTCAGTCTATCCCACTTCTAAATCTGACAGAAAGGTTGACACCTGGGGAATATGAGACACAAAATGCTTAAAGACTGAGATTAAAATTTGATTTTCTTAGAATCTGACACCTTCACAAAAATTACTGTCTTACTGCTCTAGGAAGAAAATCCTTGGGATTCAAGCTTACTTTCTTACTTATGAAATCCAGGGCAGGTCATAACTTCTCTGGGTCACAATAAAATTAAATCACCTCTGCTTCACCTATGCAGAAGGTGGAGCTCCATCCCTTTAATTTCTCTTAGGGAAGAATCATGAGCCTATGAACCTCTTTTACTAAAAATTATACTTTTTACTGGCTTTCCAGGTAGTGCTACTGGTAAAGAACCCACCTGCCAACGCAGGAGATGTTAAGAGATGCGGTTTCGACCCATAAGTTGGGAAGATTCCCCTGGTGAAGAGGATAGCAATCCACTCCTCTGTTCTGGCCTGGAGAACCCCCATGGACAGAGGGGCCTGGTGGGCTACAGTCCATGGGGTCGCAAAGAGTCGGACACGACTGAGTGACTAAGCACAGCACAGCACAGGGCATTTGTAGGTAAATGCTCAGAACTTTCCTCTTCAACTATGAAGCACGCAGAGTGATGTTTTAATAGGTTGCTCCAATGTTGTATTTTTATTTTAAATATGACACTTAACATATTTAGAGATGAGACTGGCAGAATTTTTGGTATGTTAGTCAATCTAGGTACCAGGCAATTACTAACAGCAGCTGGGTTTACAAAAGAAAATAACGCCCCAGGCTCAAGCAGTTTTACAGTGGTTTTACTAGCAGCAAAAGTACATATAAGGTGATCTCATGGGGCCAATACTGGAAAAATACTCTCCAAAACTATTTTTAAAAGAGAAAATAAATCTAGACACCAATTTATGATTTCTGCTTTTAGTATTTCTGGCCAATGCTTTGCCCTAAATTAACCATTTGTACCTAGCAGCAACTAGCCAAACTGGTTAGTCTATTTTGCTTTTCCTCCATCTCTTATAGGCAAAACACACTGGTCAAGAATACAGTTCTTTTTACATGCTCTAAAATAAATCTTCTGTCCCACTTTTAAGAGGTATCTCTTTTTCACATGTAATATTTATATAGTCCAAAGGGCTATTACAAGAGGACCAACTGTACTTTTGTACTTTATTAATGATGAATCTCACCTGACACTTGGTGTTAAACATTATTTATATGAGATGTAAATTAAACTGCTTCAGAATCAAGATTGATATCTTAAGTCCACATGACTCACAACTTTTTAATCCAAATGGAGAAGAAAATTGATGCTACGCTATGTCATACTACAAATTTTCTATTTCAAGTTTGGTAGTGTGCTGCCAAGCCCACAGAACTCAGAGATCAAGAAACAAAATGAGTCACACGACCTGAGTAGCCACAGAATAAGCTGAATTTTCAAGGAAGTTAAGTCTCCTTAACAACAATAATGCCAGCATGGGTCTAAGGAGAAAATGCTTTGGAAAGTTCAGGAAATGCAAGGTGAGACTGGATTAGGATTCCCTGATCCTGTTTTACATGTCAAGTGGCTAATCATTAAGAAGAGATCTACTAATAGATTGGTAGATTTTGAGTCATGGTCTCACCATCAAAGAAAAGAGTAAGATGAAGATTGTTTTGGTCAACTTTCCAGTGTTTAATCTTTCTAAAAGTTATCATTGTAAAATTACTGAAGTCTTTTGGCATTTCCTCAAGCAGTCTACATACTGAAGTAAGTATCTGTTGGCATATCTAAACAGTTCCTGTTCAACCAGTGTTAAAATTTTGGGAACGTCACATGTTTTACTATTACTCATAGGCTTAACTATAGGACTTTCTTTAAGCGTCTAGATCAAATCTCATTTTCATGTAGGAAGATTTTCTATATGTTCCAGTTTAGGTGTCCCTGCTATCTATTTCCAAAATAACCTGTATTCTCCCCTTTTTGTAACACTAATCACACTTGAAATAATGACTATTCTTTTTTTCCTACTGATTATAAGTTCCACAAGGGTAGGAGCTGTATCTGTTCTGACTGCCACTGTATCCCCAGCACCTAGAACAGTGAGTATATGCTGACAAAGAGTCAGCCAGAAAGATAAATGCAATCTGCCAAGCAGCTACTATAGTCTCTGAACTCTCCTTTCTTATACTGTAAATAAGGTTAAGTAATTTTCACTTTTCTGCTTTTGTGATGGTAACTCACAATCTGTAATTGTCCAGGGTTTTACAGTACATTTCTGAGATGCTGACAATAAAAGACAGTTAAAATTCCACATCAGTTAAATTATTTTTATCAAGGTCCATTTTACTCTACATTCTTTAAAACACAAAGAACTATTATTTTTAATCTGATGAGAAAAGAGCATGCAGTTGAATGGGCACTTATTAGAAGACTAATTAAGAATACACACTTGACCCTTTTTATCTTTACATTTAAGGATGAGTTTGCATACTTGGGAAAGTTAGCAGCTTAACCTTAAATCTGATCAAACACCTATGAAAATTTTTAAATGAAATCGCCAATGTCCTTACCCAGATCAGCAAATCTTCCCCAATCTGATCAATAACAGAGGTCTCATTCCTCTTCCGAATAGCCTTCATTTGCTCATTCAATCCAACTAAGAGGGGAAAAAAACGATGAAAAAAAATTAAGCATACATTCATTTTGGGCTGAGATACTGGTAGTATCATGAATCTAAATTAAAAAAAAAAAAAGGATTTTCAGAGTAGTATGGCTTCTTCCCTGATAGTTCAGTCAGTAAAGAATCCACCTGCAATGCAGGAATCTGCCTGCGATGCAGGAGATCTGGGTTCAATTCCTGGGTCCAGAATATCCCGCAGAGAAGGAAATGGCAACCCACTCCAGTATTCTTGCCTAGAAAATCCCATGGACAGAGGAACCTGGTGGGCTACAGTCCATGGGGTTCCAAGAGTCGGACACGACTTAGTGACTAAGCCACATAGCTTCTAATTGCCTTAAATATAAATCTGGACATAATTCCTATACATCTACATATTTTTAGTTCTATATGAAAACCAGTTGCCAAAGCATAAAATAATGTGGAAACTAGCACATTATATATGGTACAGGGGCATCAAATATGCATTTAACCTCAAGATTCCATCTGTAACCAGCCATGCTTGTAAGAAAACAAACTTCGACTGTACAAGTGACTCTGCCCACTATTCCTCTCAAAACGTGTGTTCCCAGGCAACGGACATCATCACGCTCAAATGTGTCACGCACACTGGTGAGACTCAGGAGCAAGAGGCAACTATTCGGTGGGTGGGTGTTGCTAGGTGGTGATGGCATCCTTAATGAAAGAAAGACTAAAAGGAAGGGTCCTGGAGAAACAGTGACTTAAAAAGAGAGGAACTGATACTATTGTCTCCAAAGCCCAAGATGACTACAACCAGGGACAGACAGCAGCACTGATTTTTAATGTATTCATTCAAGCATTCCAAGCAACAAAACCATAAAATAATTTAATTCCTGAATGTTTTGGATTATATGTTATATATCACTACTTACAAAATATATTTATATATATATTATACAGACTATATATTTTAAAAAACATATATAATGTAAGTAATGGGGAATTTCCAAGGGTAATTTTAACTATGTTTTTTTGTCTTAGGCATTGACTTTAGGCCCTAAGTTCTGTGTTAATACTCTGAATAAAAAAAGTTGATGTGGTGAAAGTAAGGAATTGGGGAGAAATTCAAAGATCCAGTTATTTCTTTATATTATGCTCACATATAATTATAGAACTTTCAGGAATGCCAACATGGATACATTTATTTATAAGATTTTACTGTTATGGTGCCTTTTTATACCAACAATCTTTTATCTATTGGAAATGTTAGCAACAAAGATCAGAGTCAATTTATCTTACTGTGAAGTTGAAGAATATCTTCTAAGTTTGAAAAAATTTTCCGTAGCTCTGAAGGTGACAAAATTCCTTCTCTGGACACTCGCTGATAAAACACTTGATCTAGAACCTTCAATGTTCGAACATGAGCTCTTTCAGTGTAGAACAATTCTAAGCAGAAAAATAGGAAACATAAAATGTTACCTCACTTAGAATGAGATCAAACATAGGCGCTGGCTGAAATTAAGAACCAAATGAGTAATATAATCATTATTTATAGTTTTGACAGGATATGGTATCTCTGAAGTCACTTCTTAATTCCATGAAACTCTACTATATACTGGCTCTAAGAGTTGAATACTGCTAAATGAAAAGTATCATTTAAAACTATTCTGTACTTACAAGGTAACAATGTACTCAGAAATCCATGGGTTGCCAGCACCAACCAATCACAACTACAACATTAGAAAACTGTAAGTCCAAATATCACATAGTCTTTGAACTGAACCCTCTTCAGAAGTAATAGCATTCTATGTTATCTAACTTGCCTATTAACTCTAACTAATTAAGCAGGCTGCACTGGGTGCCCGCTGCTGCCCGCGGGCTCTCTCCAGCTGCAGCAAGCAGGGGCTACTCTCTGGTTGCGGCGCATCGGCTTCTCATTGTGGTGGCTTCTTCTGTGTCAGGGCACAGACTCTAGAGCGCGGGCTTCAGGAGTTGTGGCATAGAGGCTTAGTTGCCCCACAGGCGTGTGGGATCTTCCGGGACCAGGGACTGAACTCATGTCCCTTGCATTAGCAGGTGGATTCTTAACCACTGGACTACCGGGGAAGTCCTGTCTATAGACTCTCATTTCTGAGGCCAAACTTTTTAATTTCACCATGTCTCAATGTTGCTAGAGACAGGAAGCATATGTATTCAAATCACAACTTAAAGACAGTAATAGGTACAGCTTCTGTGTCATATACGCTAGGGTAAAATAAAGCACATTACACAAGGATAAAGGAAGACCTAGATTTTAGTTTTCTTCCCATCACTTACCAGCTGCATGATCCTCACTAATTCAATTAGTTATTCTGAGCCTTGGCTCTCTCATTTATAATCTATGCGCAAAAAATAACAGAGCCTGAAAGTAAAGTGAGGGCGCAAGTGTTGTCTCAATGATTCTCCACGTTTAAGATCTATGATGATATGAAATTTAAATAACTTGAATGCTAAACACATTTTCCTTTTAAATTATCAATAAGATCATACAATCACTTGCATTTTTAAGTTGGAAAGTTCGGGGATCATCTATTCATTTCCTCTCTGTTCAAAACAAACGGTGAGTATAAACTCTGAAGCAAACTCCAAGGTTTGGGGTTGGTTTAACTCTAATAAAACTCAATATATGTGAATAACAAAAATGAATTAAACTCACCATTAATTACTTCCTGTCTTTTGATCTCACAAGGCTTGAGTCCCAATAACACTTCTCGACTGACGAGCTGTTGCCAGTTGGGTGGGTCCGTCTCTAAGTCATTTTCAAACTGTTCATCCTCACTCTGACTTTCTCCAAAAGCTATGCTGTCAAACCTAATGAAGAACAAATAATGATTTCTATTTCAGGACATCACACGGACAATGGGAGACAGCACAAGTCTTTATGTTACAGTCAATTAGTCAGATTTCTGAAGTATTACTTAGCAGAGCCTGAAACATCATCCTCCCTTACAAAATAGCTTACATGTGTTATAAACACTTCCATAAATTTTTAAATAGTTGTGTTTATTAAGAAATTTCTTTTATACTATCTAACAGATTTGTACATGGGGCTTTTTTTCCTTTAAAACTAGGACTTTAGGGGAAAAAGATATATTTCTTAAAATATGCCCCACTGAAAGCTACTTTAGGATTACTTACTTTCGAAAGGGCTTTGGTGTCCCATGCTCAGTCACTCTAAAACAATGGAGAATAGACAGTCAATGTATAAATAAAATGGTGATGAAAAAATTGATGACAAAGATATTCAAAATTGTGTTAAACCACAGCAACCGATAAATAATTCTTCTGGATATTCCAATGACTTAATACCAAATAAATTAAAAAACATTTCAGTACCTATCTAATATTTACTACCAATAAATTCTATTTCTTTCCCCCAAAAAGCATGTAGAAAAAAACACTAAGTATAGGCATACTATACAGTGAGAAACTTTTAAGCAGTGCCCTAAACACCCCTGAGACACCCCTGAATTACCTCTCCACTTCCCATTCCTCCTCCTGCACCTGGTCTAATGGAGGAGGTGGGAAATCAAAGATGGTGTTGGGAGTACGAGGAGTGCCATCCAAGGAGTCTCCAGATGCTGGCGTTTCTCCAGCTTGTTTTGATCCTGAAAAGACAAAAGTCAGACATTCAGATGCTGTTCATAAGGACAATGATTAAAAAAAAAAAAAAAACCCATCCCCTAGAAAGCTTCAGTCTCACCCATGGTCATATTCTTACTTAAACAACTGCAGATTAGCTAGAAACAAAATTCTAACATAAAATTTTAACATGCACTACAAAATAAACTGGAATATCATTTTTCAGTTCAGTTCAATTCAGTCGCTCAGTCGTGTCCGACTCTGTGACCCCAAAGACTGCAGCATGCCAGGCTTCCCTGTCCATCATTTTTATGCAGCTTTAAAAAAATCAACATAAGACACGGCAACTACTAGGAAGAGCACATGATACGGAGAAACATTCTCTATATCCTTTTTACTCCAAGTACCAATCTTCTTCATTCAAATTTTAGTTATCATGATGGTCTACCTCCAAATAACTTCATATTTCTCATCTCTGAAGAGTCTGCTCACTTATTCATCCCATTTTCACTTCCCTTCTTTTTTTTCTTCCCATTCTTTAACATCTATATTATTATTCCTATCTGTTATTCCCTAAGTTTAAATGATGGAATTACATATATATTGTTCCAACAAGGCGTTAAGTGCCTTAACTTTCCTCTATGTCACATTAGGTATTTGTGTCCGTATCCTTCTCTTTAATTGTATTTCTTTCCTTTTACCTTTCATGTCTTTCAGTTACATTTTTACTTGTATCCTTAAGAGGATTTTTTACATTTCCATTCTGATCTGCAGCCACAACTAAAAATAGTCTATGCTTCGCCTAACAGGCTGATTCTAAGAGTCTGAAAAAAAAATAGTGTACTTACATTATTGTGACCATACACATATTGTAATACAACATACCCTATACATATTATTCTTGCCAGGTTAAGAGGCATGTTAGGTTAGGATTATGTTTTCTTTTCTACTGGTCCAATGATACAACTCCTAGGTCACATGAAATAGAAAGTTTATTACATTAAAGTCATACACTCCATCAGTCATTTTCAGATTATGCCTCTGTTTGCTTCATGTTTCAATCATGAAGTCTTCCTGTCACCAGCCACCTGTGGAAGCACAGAAGCAGGTCTCTTGGCCCTGTTGAGCTTTTAGATGGCTGGCTGACATCCTGACTACAACTTTATGAGAGAGTCCAACCCAAAACCGCCTAGCTAAGGTGCTCCTGAGCTCCTCACGCACCAAAAATGTGAAGTAGTAAATATTTTTTGTGTGTTACGCCATTAAGTTTTGGGATAATTTATCACAAAGCAATTGATAACTAATAAAACAGTTATTATATATAACAGTTATATTAAGACTTCTTGGTCTCTGCTCCTTTTTCATAACATGGTATTCTTGCTTTAGATATAATAACCTCTTTAATTTCTTCAAGAATACTATCTAATTTGGAGGTGTTTTTATAAGTTCTTACTTATTACCTAAATTGTTTTCTGCTAGTGGCAGTTTTTCTGTTTATTTTGTATTTTCCTCTTTATGCCCCGAATAGGTTTGGTGGTATGGTTTTTCCTGTGGTCATGTATGGATGTGAGAGTTGGACTGTGAAGAAGGCTGAGCACGGAAGAATTGATGCTTTTGAACTGTGGTGTTGGAGAAGACTCTTGAAGAGTCCCTTGGACTGCAAGGAGATCCAACCAGTCCATTCTGAAGGAGATCAGCCCTGGGATTTCTTTGGAAGGCATGATGCTAAAGCTGAAACTCCAGTACTTTGGCCACCTCATGCGAAGAGTTGACTCATTGGAAAAGACTCTGGTGCTAGGAGGGATTGGGGGCAAGAGGAGAAGGGGACGACAGAGGATGAGATGGCTGGATGGCATCATTGACTTGATGGACCTGAGTCTGAGTGAACTCCGGGAGTTGGTGATGGACAGGGAGGCCTGGCGTGCTGCGATTCATGGGGTCGCAAAGAGTCGGACACAATTGAGCAACTGATCTGATCTGATCTGATCTGATTATCTTACGTCTTGACTCTAATAACTTCTGCCAAAAGTGAGTAATGCTGCACATTTCTAGGAATGTAAGACTTAGCAGCTGACTTGACTTTCCTATTCTGCTATGTAGAAGTAGGGTCCTTTCAGCTAGAAGCTCCTCGGGGTGGCATAAGCCCCTGGCATGCCTACCGCCAGGCTTTAGGTCCCCTAAAGTTAGCTTCAGGGCACTAACAGCATGGAGGACTTAAGAACTGTGCACCATGGCCTTACACAATTCACTTAGCTTGTGCCAAGTCACGTCCAACTCTTTGTGACCCCATGGACTGCAGCATGCCAGGCTTCTCTGTCCTTCACTGTCTCCCCGAGTTTGCTCAAACTCTTGTCCACTGAGTCAGTGATGCCATCCAACCATCTCATCCTCTGTCGCTCCCTTCTCCCCCTGCCCTCAATCTTTCCCACCATCAGTGTCTTTTCCAATGAGTCAGCTCTTCGCATCTGGTGGCCAAGTACTGGAACTTCAGCTTCAGCATCAGTTCTTCCAGTAAATATTCAGCATTGATTTCCTTTAGGATTGACTGGTTTGATCTCCTTGCTGTCCAAGGGACTCTCAAGAACTTTCTCCAGCACCACAATTTGAAAGCATCGGTCTTTCTTCAGCACTCAGTCTTCTTTATGGTCCAATTCTCACATCCGTAGATGACTACTGGAAAAACCATACCTTTAACTCTATGGATCTTTGTCAGCAAAGTGATGTCTCTGCTTTTTAACACACTGTCTATGTTTGGCACAGTTTTGCTTTTAAGGAGCAAGCATCTTTTCATTTCATGGCTGCAGTCACCATCCACAGTGATTTTGGAGCCAAAGAATATAAAATCTGCCACTGTTTCCACTTTTTCCCCATCTATTTGCCATGAAGTGATGGGATCAGATGCCATGATCTTAGTTTTTTGAATGCTGAGTTTTAAGCCAGCTTTTTCACGCTTTCATTCTCATGAAGATGCTCTTCAGTTCCTCTTCACTTTCTGCCATCAGGGTGGTTATCATCTGCATATCTGAGATTGTTGATATTTCTCCCTGCAATCTTGATTCTAGCTTGTGAGTCATCCAGTCCAGCGTTTTGCATTAGGTACTCTGCATATAAGTTAAATAAGCAGCATGACAATACACAGCCTTGACGTACTCCTTTCCCAATTTTGAGCCAGTCTGTTGTTCCATGTCTGGTTCTAACTGTTCCTTCTTGACCTGCATACAGCTTTTTCAGGTAAGGTGGTCTGGTATTCCCATCTCTGTAAGAATTCTCCACAGTTTGTTGTGATCCACACAGTCAAAGGCTTTTAGCATAGTCAATAAAGCAGAAGTTGATGTTTTTCTGGAATTCCCTTGCTTTTTCTACGATCCAATGGATGTTGGCAATTTGATCTCTGGTTCCTCTGCCTTTTCTAAATTCAGCTTATATATCTGGAAGTTCTTGATTCAAATACTGTTGAAGCCTAGCTTGAAGGATTTTGAACATTACCTTACTATCATATGAAATGAACACAATTGTATGGTAGTTTGAACATTCTTTGGCACTGCCCTTCTTTGGGATTGGAACGAAGACTGACCTTTTCCAGACCCGTGGCCACTGTTGAGTTTTCCAAATTTGCTGGCATATTGAGGGCAGTACTTTCACAGCATCATCTTTTAGGATTTGAAAGAGCTCAATCGGAATTCCATCACCTCCACTAGCTTTGTTCATAGTAATGCTTCCAAAGGCCCACTTGGCTTCACACTCCAGGATGTCTGGCTCTGGGTGAGTGATCACACCATCATAGTTATCTGGGTCATTAATACCTTTTTTACAGAGTTCTTCTGTGTATTCTTGCCACCTCTTCTTAATAGTTTTTGCTTTTGTTAGGTCCCTGCTGTTTCTGTCCTTTATTGTTCCCATCTTTACATGAAATGTTCCCCTGGTATCATCAATTTTCTTGAAGAGCTCTCTAGACCTTCTCATTCTATTGTTTTCTATTTCTATGCACTGTTCATTTAAGAAGGCTTTCTTATCTCTCCTTGATATTCTCTGGAACTCTGCATTCAGTTGGGTATATCTTTCCCTTTCTACTTTGCCTTTCGCTTCTCTTCTCTGCTCAGCTATCTGTAAGGCCTCTTCAGACAATCACTTTGCCTTCTTGTATTTCTTTTTCTTTGGGATGGTTTTGGTCACCACCTCCTGTACAATGTTATGAACCTCTGTCCACAGTTCTTCAGACACTCTGTCTACCAGATCTCATCCCTTGAACTGTTCATCACCTCCACTGTAAAACCATAAGGGATTTGACTTGGGTCATACATGAATGACAGAGTCGTTTTCCCTACTTTCTTTAAGCCTGAATTTTGCAATGAGAAGCTTATGGTCTGAGCCACAGTCAGCTTTAGGTTTTGTTTTTGCAGACCTCCGGCTGTAAAGAATATAATCAGTCTGACTTCAACTTCTGTAACAAAGAACATATTCATTTTCTTCTGATACGGGAATGACTGCTTATATTCTGTAATGTAAAAATCAGAAGTTGCTGACAGAACTGTTTTGATTATAGATGTGAATTCATCATTTTCAGTTTTACTTCTTCCTCATGCACTCTGTGACTCATATGACAACTCTAAGCCCAAGGTCTCTTTTGGGTTCCAATGGACAGACTGGCTCCCACCTTGGACTCCTTACACGAACTATGGGCTCCTACTTCCTTTATGTCCTTTCATCCATCAAACCACTCGTGTCCATTGCTGCTGCTGCTGCTAAGTCATTTCAGTCGTGTCCAACTCTGTGCGATGCCACAGATGGCAGCCCACCAGGCTCCCCCATCCCTGGGATTCTCCAGGCAAGAACATTGGAGTGGGCTGCCATTTCCTTCTCCAGTGCATGCAAGTGAAAAGTGAAAGTGAAGTCGCTCAGTCGTGTCCGACTCCTAGTGACCCCATGGACTGCAGCCTACCAGGCTCCTCCATCCATGGGATTTTCCAGGCAAGAGTACTGGAGTGGGATGCCATTGCCTTCTCCGTCCCATTAATCTCCCCCAAATTTATGGAAATCTCTTATGAATAAGAATATCTTCTCTTCCTCGGCTTCTTTCCTCTTTTTGCTTTTTGTTTATTCATTACCTAGTGTTCTTTTATTTCAGTGAGACACGACAGCCATGAATTAAGGCATTACTCAGTCCAGCATCTTCAGAATTCCATGTAAGACTGAACTTCCAGGCTTTTCTACGAATGTCACCGCTACTTCTTTGTCTTCTGCTACACGTCCCTCAAATAGAGACTGATGTTTCTGTCATATTCTATGTACTGCAGGGTGATGAGACAGCGACTCTTCTTTTTCCTAAGGACTACTTTTAGACTATTACCCTACTTATAAAAATCCCTTGCTCCACTGAGGCGCTCACTCTCTGAATAATGTCATGTTGTCATTACCAAGAGCCATCTAGCAACACTGAACCTTTGGCTGCTGGCTCACAATTTTCCTCTCCATGCTATTATCAAATGCAGCCACCACAAAATCTATGTCTATAAACATAGCTAAACCTTTGGCTCCTTGGTGCCTCACCTGCTTCATCACTAGTAACCCCCTCTATGCAACCTCAGGGACCACTTCCACGGATCCACCCTTGGTTTTGTCATACCAGAAACTGAACTGCTTCCAAAATCACCAATACAAATGGGTATTTCCTTCTCCAAATACAAGGACCTATTTCTCCCAGCTCACCTGCTTAAGGAACCGATTATAACAAGCATGAAGAAATATGGTAATAAGCTCTTTTCTCAATTACCTACAATTACTTCCTATCTTTCTTTACTCTTCAAATCCTCTTGCCCTTCTCACTAAATCCTCACTCTCAGCTAATAACCTTGCCCTTCACATATACTCTGCATAGCACTGCTTCTCTCCTTCTCAAAACTGTTTTCTATTGGTTATATAGTCCATTTCCCACATTTTTAACCTCTTTCTCTCAATTGGCTTCCCCTTAGTATTAAAAAAAAAAAACCCAGTATCCCAGATTTTTTAAAAGTCTTCTTTAGATGCACCCCACATAAACATATCTGCCTCTAACTTACTTTTACTTTTCTTATTTTTTGTTGTTTTTATTCTATCAATTTTATATTGATAACATTCTTAAATACAGAATAATTTTTACTGATATACATACTGAGCTTCCCTGGTGGCTCAGAGGTTAAAGCGTCTGCCTGTAATGCGGGAGACCTGTGTTACATCCCTGGGTCAGGAAGATCCCCTGGAGAAGGAAATGGCAACCCACTCCTGTACTCTTGCCTGGAGAATCCCATGGACGGGGGAGCCTGGTGGGCTACATGGGGTCACAAAGACAAGGACCTACTGTATATGCTTCTAACTTCTGACCAGTCCTCTCAACACTCCCCACAACTTGAATATTTTATTTATGGTATTTATGACTACTTCCCCAGAAGGCTAAGCTGCATGGGGCAAAAATCTATGTATAATTATTGCATGCTAATGTTTGCCACAGAGATAATGCCTGACAGAAAACTCCATAAACAGTTTCTGAATGGATAATAACTCAAAATTACCATCCAGAGTAGATTTGTCACTGGTTATAGGATACTAAAATCTTTAAACTGTGACTCAGTCCTGATTCAAATAATCTGCCGCTCTATTTCTTAGTATGGTTGTTTTAAAATCCTGATGCTTAGCTAAGTTGAATGACAGCATTAGCTCACCCATATCATTCTCTTTCCCTCCTTCCTGGGAAAGAGTGGCCCCTGAAACCATGGAGGACGTGGAATTGGCTGGCAGGTATCCACTGTCTGCTCCTTCACTTGCTGATCCACTCTGGCGCAGCTTCGCAGAATCCTGAGGTTCAGGACTCACAGACGAGGGTGTGGACAAGTGCTTAGGGTGGCGCTGCTTCTGCAGTTCCATGGCTCTGCCAACTGAACAGAAAGCAACGGCTAGTAAATCATGTGGCAAAACAGCTTTAAAAAAGATGATGAGAAGAATTTAGAAAGAACATGGTGGGCCCTAGAAACATAGAACATGAATTACATAGAGTGAGGAAGAGAGAGAGAGATAGAAAGATAGGAAGGAAGGGAGAAAAAAAGTAAGGAAGAAAGAAAGAGAAGGAAGGAGGTGGGCGGTGGAGATAGAGAGAAAGGCAGGGGAGAGTGAAAGAGGAGGAGGAGAAAAGGGTGGGAGATGGTAGAAGATGAGGGGGAGAGAGAAGAGGTAGAGGAAGAAGGGTCATGAGAAAAGGAGCTGAGAAGACCAGCACCGGGTGGGGGGAGAGGGGATACCGACAGACAGAGATGGACACACCACAAAGCTGAATTCCTCTGTCAGAGTGAAGATGAAGCCTGCTGGCTCTGTGAACTCTTAGCAAGCCCCTACCCCACTCCTCCCTAGCACTCACAATTTCATCATGACATGCCTCAGAGACCATGTAGAATAATCCCCATCCTGCCTGTTACCAGTGTTTACATCAGTCACCATGAGAAGCACCCCAGAGCCGTGCACATCTTCACATAGCTCGTTATATCTCTAATCCTAAAATTCTTCCTTCCCTAACTCCTACAATTCTTCTTCTGAATCCCTTTAACAGATGGTTAAGTTTTTCATTCTCCTCAACCTCTTCTCTAAAGATTTCCTTCATCTTCTCGGTGTTTCTCAACAAGGGGCACCACTGACATTTGAATGAGGATTCTTCACAGGGTGGGACACTCAGCTTTGCTGGACACAACACCCGCCCCCAACTCCAACTGTGCCAGTATTTTCAAATGCGGTGCTGCCCAATGTGAGGACCACTGCAGGACCTAATTTCTCTCCCATAGCACCACCTCTACTTCTCCTGTAGCCCTCTCTAGGAGCAACTCTCCATTAGGCCTGAGGGTGGCGGGACATCAGGAAATAAAGCACAATGAAGAGGTGGAGAACAGTTTAAGTATGGAGAAAATGAGTCATGTACGTATAAAAAGACAAAGTATGATGGTGAAGTTTGTGTACATTTTGTTTTATGAATTTAACAATCAGAAAGTGAACGCAACAAAGTCAGAACAGGTAAGTAAATTATGTTATGAACAGCTGATGGGACGTTCTACTGCCATTAAACATTTATGACAACCGTGAAGTCTAACTGAAAACTGGGGGTTTAGAAATGACACTGAATAGAAACAGTGGAGGTTCAGTGGAAACATTTCTAGAACATCTTTCTCCAGCAACCCAACCTAGCTGAATGAGCCTCTGATCTAAAGATGGCATGGAATGGTGGGAATGCAGCATTTCAGACTTCAACTTACTTGCGCTATTGTCGTGGCGGCTTGGTCTCCTAGGGGGTCCCAAGATGCTGGTGAACCCTCTTCGCTTCCCCTTTTCTTCGCCTTCTCTATCTTTCTTCATACTTTGCTAGAATCAAGGTACAATCAAAGAGGTAAGAGATGCACAATCCTAATGGTCAAGTTGAAAGAAACCGGCCACATGTAAATGAAAGACACACAACGGGCGCTCGTTGGAAGCTGGCACACAGCACTATGTACACGTCAAACTCAAGATGCCTTTTCAAACCCTTCAGAGCTGACAATTTTGGAAAGTAAAAGGTATTTTTATAACACATTTACTGGGAGCTTGTTTGAAGTAACTCATTCATCTCTTGAATAATATTTGCTAAATTAATAATGTCTGAAGGCACAATGCTAAAAGATGGGGTACAACGAAGGAGGAGGCCCTTATCTTCATCCAGCTTTACAATCTAACAACATAAACAATTATAAACATCGAGAGGAACTGTAAAGGAAAAGCATGGGGTCGAAACAAAGCTGAGGATGGCTCTCTGTGTAAACTCCTGTTTTCACTTTTCATATCATCTAACAGTTGGTTCGTACGTCTGGATTTCTCACTAGATTTTGAGTTTCTTCAGAACAGGGACCGTATCTTATTCCTGCTGGCATGCTTAGCACTAATTTGCTGAAAAAGTAAACACGAAGAAGGAGGAAAGCCGTGCAGTCAGATATAAGAAGCATGGCGACCTGAACACACTATTACTACTCCAGTTTTACCTTGATTTTTGGAAGGAATCCAATCCGACCTCGCTTGTGCTCCAAATTTCGAGGTTCTTTCACTTTTACTCCCAAATGTTTCATGTACATGAGAATAACATATTGCATTGTTGAACTGGGGGAGAAAGGATTAAGTAAAATAAGACTTCTGGGAAGGGACAGTGGGTAAATAAAGATATCAAATGACTTCCAAAACCCCCATGCTGAAAGTCTTAGAATTCATCAAGTGAAACATAAAGAGCTATCTACTCACTGTGACCAGTAAAGATTCTACTCAAGATACTAGAATATTAGTCACATAAAATACAAGCCACCAGAGACAGTCTGTATTTTTAAGTTAAAAGAAATAAATCTTAATTTAGGACAGGAGAAAAGACAGTTTCTTTTTTTTTTTTGGTCCTTAAAATTCTAGGAAAAAATAGTTACATTACCTCTTTTCTTCTTCTACAGCCTGAGCAGTCATCCTAAAAATAAAAGCATTTAAGATGAAATATTACAGTTTAATAAAAGAGTTGTTACTAAACTCAGATAACTGATCAACAAAACAGAGTGAAGTCCATGGAATTCTCCAGGCAAGAATACTGCAGTGGATAGCCATTCCCTTCTCCAGGGGATCTTCCCGACCCAGGGATCAAACCCAGGTCTTCCACACTGCAGGCAGATTCTTTACCATCTGAGCCACCAGGGAAGCCCCTGTGGCACAGTAAATGCTTTGGGACCCACTCTAAGTCTCTGTCACCTGGAATGATATATCAGAAAAATTGTGATCCCTGAAGGATCACTTTTTCATCATCAACTTGCCATAAATGTTTTATAGCAAGAAATATTTCCAAAGCCTGTGAATTAAAGCCAATGTAAGTATTCAACCTGTTTTTGATCAGCTAGAAATTCAACAGTTACTCATTTTAGCAATACCCAGAAAAAGAAATACAAGAACGTCATCTACGATATCAGCATAAACTTAAGATTCCAGCTTCTCAAATATTATCACAAAGCAAACAGCTGTACATAAACAACCTGACACCCTTTCTAAATTTGTTCAAATGTACTTTACACATAATTATCATCTCAGTAGAGAGGGCGTTTCTACATGTATTTCTATTACTTACAACACTTCTTCAATTTTGGCAACAATCTGTTCTGCACATGCCCGTTCCTTCTCCAAAGTTAACCGGTCCTTGTCTCGCTCTACATCAAGTTTAGTCAGTTCACTTTCAGCCAGGGTCAGCCCCATGCTGCGCTTCTGCCTAAAGGGAATAGGAGAAATTTCCTGAGGCAGCCTAGAGGGTAATTTCCTGAGTTTCCTAGAGGGTAACTATCTCCCTCTGGAGACACTTCATTGGAGTTTCCATAGTTCTGAATTTCTAGCAACAGGTAAAATGTCATGCTTTTCTATTTGGGGGCCCATGTCACCTGGGACACTGGAAAAAAAATTCTAGAGGAAGTCACTCAACAGAACACATATCCCGAAGGACACACTTGGCCCAGACAGGTACTAAGCTCAATTCCTGCCAGCCATAAGGAACGGGGACCATGGACTCTCAGTACCATGCCAACCTTTCGATGCCAGAAGTTCATTAGGTTTTAGTAACGGTGATAGAGACCACATGTTATGCCAAGGAATGTATAACCTTTTCCTACCTAGAAAGAAAATTAATTCAGGACAACCATATCAGCTTCCACAGGGCTTACCGAAAATCTTCCAAGTGCCTCTGAACTTCTGGGTGGACTCTTTCTTGCATAGTTTGGATATAGTGGCGATGTAGATCCTCAGGAATAAGCTCTGGTCGTCTTTTTTCTGCATAAATACAAGAAATCACCTGATCTAAAGGCACATTCTGTGCATTGTAACTGGCACTACTTGGTGTAAACTTAAAGTAAGATAAAGAGATACTCAATATATTTTAAGTATTTTAATCTTAGAACTCACATTTCATTTACTCTTAAGTGTATTATAGGCTCTTTTACTGTTGTGATTCGTATGACCTACTAGTCACTGTGTAACAGATAAAACCTCTAGAGAGGAGCTGAGCTACCTATCTACAGAGATGCAATCCTCTGGCACATTGGTGCTCCAGACTTACCTAGATCTACTGATATTTCATCAGGAACAGAAACCTTCAGGTGCTAAAACAAAAATGCAAACAAAAAGTGAAATAGCACTAAGGGTCTTTCAGGATCCATATCAGTACTTACACAAAATAAAGAGAAAAAACTTGAATACCTATATTTATATTCATGTATAAGCTCATTTGTGGGGTACCACCCATCTAAATTTCCCAGCTTTGGAATATTCTATGGTTTGAACTTGAAAATAAGCCTTTTCCCCAAGGATCATGTTATAAAGGAAATACCTACAATCCGTTTTACTAGATGACTGGATGCTTTTGTGCCTTACTTATTCCTGTTGGCTTTGGCTTTCTAGAATGAATGAATATTGGTTTGGGCTTTCGAGAATCACTGGTTAAGATGAGTCACACACTGTTTGAATCAATATAGGCAAAAATCTAAACTATATGTAGATAACCATATGAAAAACTTACTCATGTATAACAATTTTATTCACTGTATTTGAGACACTCACACTGAAGACCATGATATTCCCAATCATATTGGTATATAAAGCTGAAGAACCCTCACAAGATGTCATGCATCCAACAAGAAAGTGCTGGATATCAATGTTGAAGCTCTGGAGTCTTAAATCTCTAGTTCTTACATCTGCAGTTCTAACTACTGAAATAAGATAACTGTGTCATAATTAACTTCTTCTTAGCTATATTTTTTCACATGACAACTGCAGTTTGTGATCCCATTACCAGATAATTTTCTCCTGTTAATTTGGGAAATGTCTCAGAAAAAATTGTTTTGCCTTTGGAGAAAATATATTATCTTATTCAAATTTACTCTGTATTATACACCCACTTAAGTCATATTCTTCCAGAATTTAAAAAAAAATTAATGTAAGATCTGAAGTTTTACATCTGAAAATAAGTTACTGCTAAAAATTAAGAGAGCTCTAATATATATTTGAAGAGCAGTTGAAATGGATTTCAAAGCTTTCTCTTTATCTGAAGTTGCTATAAAGTAGCTCAAGCCAACTTTCCAGAAGTACTTCTAGCACAAATGCAAGAAAATATATATACGCTCATTTCTGTATGCACGTATTTATATGAAATAATCTCACCTGCGGCATAAAAGAATAATTAGCAAATTAATCTAGCAGGGTTCTTACACTTTGATGTTAATAAGCAGCAAATACAAGAAATCACCTGATCTGAAGGCACACTCTGTGCCTTAGCATGGAATGCTCTTAAGAAATGTCAAGTTCATATAAACTTCAGTATACTGTCATTTCTTCATTGAAGAAAATCATCTTAATGAATATAATGTGTAATATTTTAAACAATGGCATTATAATCAGAACCCTAACCAATCCATTCAGCAACTATCTGAGTGACCACTCTGTCAGGATCTATTCAGTTTTGGGAAAACAGCAGTGAACAAACAGAACAAAAGACATCTGCCCTAATGGAGCTTCATTCAGGGCAGAGGAGCAGGAATATAGACAGATAAAATAAAGAAAAAAATATAAATTCTATGGACAAAAATAACACAGGAAAGGCGACAGAAAGCAAGGGGGATGAAATTTTAAGTAAATTGGTCAGGGAAGGCCCACTGAGAAGGTACTGAAAGGGGAACTCCCCGGGTCGGTAGGTGCCCAATATGCTACTGGAGATCAATCGAGAAATAACTCCAGAAAGAATGAAGGGATGGAGCCAAAGCAAAAACAATACCCAGTTGTAGATGGGACTGGTGATAGAAGCAAGGTCCGATGCTGTAAAGAGCAATATTGCACAGGAACCTGAAATGTCAGGTCCATGAATCAAGGCAAATTGGAAATGGTCAAACAGGAGATGGCAAGAGTGAACATCGACATTCTAGGAATCAGCGAACTAAAATGGACTGGAAAGGGTGAATTTAACTCAGATGACCATTATATCTACTACTGTGGGCAGGAATCCCTCAGAAGAAATGGAGTAGCCACCATGGTCAACAAAAGACTCTGAAATGCAGTACTTGGATGCAATCTCAAAAACGACAGAATGATCTCTGTTCGTTTCCAAGGCAAACCATTCAATATCATGGTAATCCAAGTCTATGCCGCAACCAGTAACACTGAAGAAGCTGAAGTTGAACGGTTCTATGAAGACCTACAAGACCTTTTAGAACTAAAACCCCAAAAAGATGTCCGTTTTATTATAGGGGACTGGAATGCAAAAGTAGGAAGTCAAGAAACACCTGGGTAACAGGCAAATTTGGCCTTGGAGTACAGAATGAAGCAGGGCAAAGGCTAATAAGAGTTTTGCCAAGAGAACACACTGGTCATAAAAAACACTCTCTTCCAACAACACAAGAGAAGACTCTATACATGGACATCACCAGATGGTCAACACCGAAATTAGACTGATTATATTCTTTGCAGCCAAAGATGGAGAAGCTCACACAGTCAGCAAAAACAAGACCAGGAGCTGACTGTGGCTCAGATCATGAACTCCTTATTGCCAAATTCAGATTTAAATTGAAGAAAGTGGGGAAAACCACTAGACCATTGAGGTATGACCTAAATCAAATCCCTTATGATTATACAGTGGAAGTGAGAAATAGATTTAAAGGACTAGATCTGATAGAGTGCCTGATGAACTATGGATGGAGGTTCATGACATTGTACAGGAGACAGGGATCAAGGCCATCCCCATGAAAAGAAATGCAAAAAAGCAAAATGGCTGTCTGGGGAGGCCTTACAAATAGCTGTGAAAAGAGAAGCGAAAGCAAAGGAGAAAAGGAAAGATACAAGCATCTGAATGCAGAGTTCCAAAGAATAGCAAGGAGAGATAAGAAAGCCTTCCTCAGCGATCAATGCAAAGAAATAGAGGAAAACAACAGAATGGGAAAGACTAGAGATCTCTTCAAGAAAATTAGACATACCAAGGGAACATTTCATGCAAAGATGGGCTCGAAAAAGGACAGAAACGGTATGGACCTAACAGAAGCAGAAGATATTAAGAAGAGGTGGCAAGAATACCCAGAAGAACTGTACAAAAAAGAGTTTCATGACCCAGATAATCATGATGGTGTGATCACTGACCTAGAGCCAGACATCCTGGAATGTGAAGTCAAGTGGGCCTTAGAAAGCATCACTACAAAAAAAGCTAGTGGAGGTGATGGAATTCCAGTTGAGCTATTTCAAATCCTGAAAGATGATGCTGTGAAAGTGCAGCCCTCAATATGCCAGCAAATGTGGAAAACTCAGCAGTGGCCACAGGACTGGAAAAGGTCAGTTTTCATTCCAATCCCAAAGAAAGGCAATGCCAAAGTATGCTCAAACTACCACACAATTGCACTCATCTCACACGCTAGTAAAGTAATCCTCAAAATTCTCCAAGCAAGGCTTCAGCAGTACGTGAATCATGAACTTCTAGATGTTCAAGCTGGTTTTAAAAAGGCAGAGGAACCAGAGTTCAAATTGCCAACATCCGCTAGATCATCAAAAAAGCAAGAGAGTTCCAGAAAAACATCTATTTCTGCTTTATTGACTATGCCAAAGCCTTTGATTGTGTGGATCACAATAAGCTGTGGAAAAGTCTGAAAGAGATGGGAATACCAGACCACCTGACCTGCCTCTTGAGAAACCTATATGCAGGTTAGGAAGCAACAGTTAGAACTGGACATGGAACAACAGACTGGTTCCAAATAGGAAAAGGAGTACGTCAAGGCTGTATATTGTCACCCTGCTTATTTAACTTATATGCAGAGTACATCATGAGAAACGCTGGGCTGGCAGAAGCACAAGCTGGAATCAAGATTGCTGGGAGAAATACCAATAACCTCAGATATGCAGATGACACCACCCTTATGGCAGAAAGTGAAGAGGAACTAAAAAGCCTCTTGATGAAAGTGAAAGAGGAGAGTGAAAAAGTTGGCTTAAAGCTCAACATTCAGAAAACAAAGATCATGGTATCTGATCCCATCACTTCATGGGAAATAGATGGGGAAACAGTGGAAACAGTGTCAGACTTTATTTTTGGGGGCTTCAAAATCACTGCAGATGGTGATTGCAGCCATGAAATTAAAAGATGCTTACTCCTTGGAAGGAAGTTATGACCAGCCTAGACAGCATATTGAAAAGCAGAGACATTACTTTACCAACAAAGGTCCGTCTAGTCAAGGCTATGGTTTTTTCAGTGGTCATGTATGAATGTGAGAGCTGGACTGTGAAGAAAGCTGAGCACCGAAGAATTGATGCTTTTGAACTGCGGTGTTGGAGAAAACTCTTGAGAGTCCCTTGGACTGCAAGGAGATCCAACCAGTCCATCCTAAAGGAGATCAGTCCTGGGTGTTCATTGGAAGGACTGACACTTAAGCTGAAACTCCAATTCTTTGGCCACCTCATGCGAAGAGTGGAAAAGACTCTGATGGTGGGAGGGATTGGGGGCAGAAGAAGAAGGGGACAACAGAGGATGAGATGGCTGGATGGCATCACCGACTCGATGGACATGAGTCTGAGTGAACTCCGGGAGTAGGTGATGGACAGGGAGGCCTGGTGTGCTGCGACTCATGGGGCTGCAAAGAGTCAGACACGACTGAGCGACTGAACTGAACTGAGATGTAGAGGTAGCTTTGTAATAAAATACAAAGAATATAGGGCAAGTGCTGGAGGAAGAGGGGGAGCCAATATGTTTCTGTGTGAGTCTGTTTAAGATGGGAGAAATAACCATGTCTGCACACTAATAGGGCTGATTCAGTAGAAAACAAAAGAACTGATGATGCAAGAGAGAAGGGGTACGTTTGCTAGAGTACCATCTTTGAGTAGGTATAAGAAAGCAGGATCTGGATAAACAGGTGAAGAGGTGGTCTTGAACCAAAAGCAGAAAAATTCCTACATATCATCACATCAGGAGAGAGCGTCAAGCATACGGTATGACAGAAGTAGGGTGACACCTCTGGAAGAAGTTATCTTCTATATGCTTTCAATTTCTCAAAAAAAACAGCAAGGTCATCAGTTCTTGAGAAAAGAACAGGAGAGGAATTGATGGAGAGTTTAAAAAGAGAGAAGGTGTGAAACAGTCAAATAAGAGAACTGCAAATATGAAAGGACTAGAGACATGCAGCATGATTATCAGAGACATATTAAGGGCTGTTATTTATCCTAGAGCAAGGATAATAATAAAATGCATTACTTTAAAAACCTTATTAAGATTTCTATTGGTAAAATAAAACACTACTATTATCTACCATCATTTATATGAGTAAGATCTTTTCCATCCCTTTTCAGTTAAACTGGGCCTCCAAACTTCAAAGAGGCCAACCAGAGTCCAATTATACAAGTACTAACCTTTGGATCTTAATATATATATGTATATTTATATATACACATATATATTGTATTATCTTTTTCATTCCCTTATCCTAAATATGTATATATATAAACCTATATATATACACATGTATATATATCCCTTAAAACCTTTGTGAGAATTTATATGCCTATAATTAACTTAGAAATGATTAAAAAAAAAAAAAAACAGTCATGAGTAGTCAATAATTGAGATATAATACAGACGTCAGAAAGCACAATCAAGTCCAAAAACATGGGAGGGAAGACCGGAAGTAGGAGGCCAGTAATTGAGTATACTGAAGCAAAGACTGTAATATATTAACTTGGTAACTTACAGCAGATCGATCCAGGAAGAACTGATGGAACTCAAGGAAGACACGACGGGTCTCCTTGGAATTGGTCTGTTTATATAGGTCTGAATAGAGGTAACAGAGCTGTAGTAGAGAAAGAAATGGGGAAGAAATCAAGAAAAATGTCATCTGCTAGATCCTCGTTGAATAGAAATGTCTGAAACAAGTAGGTCACCATGAACAATGTAGTTATTACCATATAACCAAGCCTTTGAAAAATAAATTAGTAACATTTTAATCATCTTTCATATCTAATTTAGAAAACTGACAGAAGTCTATCTACCCATCTTGCTAAAACTGAAAAGTTTCATGGTATTTGAATCAATTAAGAACTCTAAACTGGCTAAATCATGAAATACATTACCAATGTTGCAGGGTCAAACTGGGAAACTACATGGTGTAAGAAGACAGCCAAGTGAGCAGGGCGAGATTTTAGCAGCTCAATGCTCTGAAAACAGCTGCACTGCCCATTGATCTAGAAAAATAAGTAAATATACATCAGTAACACCAACACATAAATGCAAAATGTCATGTCAGGTCAGTTAAATATGACTATCCCAATTTCACTTTGACCTTTCCTAAAAAATTCAAGGTTTAAAAAAACTTCACTAGAATAGGCTATGGAATCTCTTCCTCTGAAAATAATCTCTTGGGAACAGATTGGAAGAAAGACCATCCTGGGAGAATGCAAGTCCAGAATATAATTATCAAAGAGCTCACAGGTCTACAAATCAGTACACACAAAAAAACAGGTTAATAACACTTCTAAAAATGTAAAGGGAGGCTTTTTGCCTAATAACAAAATAGGTGTCTTCCTTTTAGGCTAATCAAAGAGACGGTAGTAGGAAATGGAGTTGTGTGATTTTAAATAACACAACTCCTAGAATACTTGTATGTTTCCAAACGGCAATGAACACAGAAAGCAGCAAGAGCTGACCTTAACCTAGAATCATGTAAGTTAATCTTAACAAGTAACACCCATGCTGCACAATCTCTTTCAGAAAATATAAGAGGACTAAGACTTCTCAACTCAGATCTAAGAGCTCAGCATCAACCAACTATCAAAACCAAAGATATTACAAAAAAAGAAAACTACAGACTACTATCCCCCATAAACACACACACAAAAATCCTCAGCAAAATAATAGGATTGAATCCAACAATACTGGAAAAAGGAAAATAAATTATGACCAACCGGGGTTTCTCCCAGGAATGAAACAGGAACAGCTGTTTCAAAATGCTAATAACACCAATTAATGTAATTTACCATGATATGTAGTTCCACATAAATTATATTAATGTAATATAAATTTAATAACAACATCTGATGATCTCAGTCATTCAACAAATTCAACATCTATTCATGATAAAACTCCTATCAAGCTAAAAATAGAAGGAAAACTTCCTCAATTAAAAAAAAAGTATCTATGGCTAACATCATATTAATAATAAATGACTGAATGCATTCTTCCTAAGATTGAGGAGAAGGCCAGGAAGGCCGAGATGCCCTGTCTCAGCACAGTGACTCAGCCTCATACTGGAAATCCTAACCAGCACAGTAAAGGTAATAACAAGAAATAAAAGATAAACACTGGGAAATAAGCAAATAAAAACTGTCAGTTATTTACATAGAAAAATCTTAAAAAGTTATTTTATAAACCTCTTTGAAGTAGTTAGTTTACTAAAAGATCACGTGAGCTTACTAACAAGGACAAGAATAAAGCCAATCACATTCCTATATACCATCAATAAACAACCAGAATTTGAAAATTTTTTAAAAATTTATAAGAACATCCCCCGTCTCCCAAGATAAAATACTTAGGTAAAAATCAATGACTTCTTATCAGCTTCAAGAGCAAGGCCATTTCTATTGGTCAAAGCTAAAATAAGCAATTAACCCAAGCAAGTAAACAGTTAATCTTAGTTCTAATAAGCTTCAAATCCTTATCAATATAATTTCAATCTCCAGAAACTGTTCATTTTTGCAATAAATCAAACATCTTAGAAAATTAATAATTTGTTTTTTAGAAAGAAAAAGTCATCACCTGTTCATGTTCACTACCAAAGTCATCGTCCTCTGCTCCAATAATATGAGGTGCCACACGGGTAGAGGGACTCCCAACAAGCGACTGAGTGTCCTGGAAACATTCATGGAGAAGGAACAGAAAAATTGCCTGGTGGTCAATTTCAGAGACAGAATAAAGCCAAACTATCAAAAAGACATGGTTCACTAAACTGACTGGATTTCTTTTCCTTTTCTTTAGGTACTTTATTTTCAAAGTGGTTCTCAAATTTTCCAGTATTGATTGTTTCTTGGTCGGGGGAGGGGGAGAAAACATTTCCCCTAGAAATAATAAACATCCTCTGTTTATACACCCTTGTTTATCTGGTTCTAATCCCTGTCTGTAGGCTTCATTTATTGTTTCATATATATCTAGACCTTGTTACAGAAAGAAATTAAGCTGGCTTACACAAACAGTTACAATTTTTAACAGTGAACGAAGGCCACAGGACAAAGGGAAAATGGCACTGTTGACATTTTGGGCCAGACGATTCTTCATTGTGGGGGCTGTCCTATGCACTGCAGGGTACGGAGCAGCATACTTGGCCACTGCCCACCCACAAGATGCCAGGAGCAGCCTCCCGGCCATGACAATCAAAAATGTTTCCAGACCTTGCCAAATGTGCCCCGAGGGACAAAATCATTCCTGGTTGAAAATCATTGGCATAATGCAATAAAATGTTCAAGTAATCACACTAACACTGCTATAGAAACGATGGTAACAAGATTGTAAAAATAAATTGTAGGCTGGCAGCCCTCACTCCCTTACACATTTGGATTTAGCATGAAAAGGGGAGTGTTGGAACATTAGTGTATAATGCAAAAAGTATGGGATATTTGAATACCACAAATACAGACATGAAAGACCATATAGTACTAGGAGAAATAGTAAATTTGGAACAAATATGAAAAAAAAGAGTTTGGCTCAAACCTGACAGCAGTTGAATGCTGTAGGATCTGGGGTTGAGCAAAGGGAGTGAGGCTATGGTGACATGGGAGTTATCTGCACAGCAGTTACAGCTGAAACTATGTACATGGACCCACAAGCTATAAATTAAGTGACTAATAAACACATAGCTGCAGTTTTTCTTCATTAAGTGTGTTGCAACTCTAAGTATTTGCATTGCCTAAACTTGATTCTGCCTTTCTGTACTCTTGCTTTTTAAACCACAAGGCTTTAATATTTTTAAAAAATGAGGTGAAGCAGAAATTTTATTTGTTTAGAGTATTAGTGAGACAACTTTTCATTTTACAGCAGACTTGAGGTTTCTGATTTTTCAACAGTCCTTATGTTGCTAATAACAGATGAATCATAATATGCTATTAAATCTTTTACTATAAAACTTTATACAAGTCCTAATCTTAAAAAATAAAATCAGAATGCTAAAAATATTCAATTAGGGATTTACAAGACCTAGCAACTCCATTTCTGATTATATACTCAAAAGAACTGAAGGAAGAACTTAAATGGGTATTTATTTATACATCCATGTTCAGAGTAGCATTATTCATGACAGCCAGAAGGAAAACCACCCAAGTGTTCACTGATGAATGAATGGATAAACCAAATGTGGTATATACACACAATGGATTATTATTCAGCCTTAAAAAGGAAGGAAATTCTGCTACATGCTAAGTCACTGATCAAACTTGAAGACATTATGCTCAGTGAAATAAGCTGGCCACAAAAGGACAAATATTATATATTCTACTTATTATGCGGTTCCTAGTCAGATTCGAAGGGACAGAAAGTAGAATGGTGTTTGCCAGGGCTGGAGAGAGAAGATAATTGAAGTTCGTGGACACCAAGTTTCAGTTGGGGAAGGTGAAAAAGTTTTAGAGATAGATGTGCAGATGGTTGCATAATGATGTGAATCTAACTTAATGACAAAATGAACTTAAAAATGGTTAAATTGTATATTTTATGTTATTTGTATTTTACTATAAAAAAATTTAACCACATAATAATACTATGTAGCAGCTATTTTCCAATCTTTATTAAATTCGTTTAATAAGTTTAAGCTTTTTCTCCAAATTAAACACACACACACACACACACACACACACACACATACACACACCAGTTATGTCTGTCATTGAAGTATAAGGAAAGTCACTATCATTTCATTGATTTCATACTCACAGTGTCCTGAATTGCTTCACTTTTTTCTGGGTTTTCCTCTAGATAAATCCTCTCTTTCAAGCCACTCTTGGGACTCTAATGAAAATAAAAAAAAAAAACAAAAAACGACGTGTTCATTTCAACAGGCCCACCAATGGAGATAAGAAAAAGCAATGTGAAAGAATAATGTTCTGAATGTCACATTTGTGTTTGAAGCTATTAAATATCTTTCATATAATATTTGGCTCTGCTATTTTTTATCTGACTTTGGAAAGTCACTTATTCATTAGGCTTTTAAGTCTTATGTTGATAAAATAATTTCATCTTCAGGCTTGAGGGTTAATTTCTATCAAATAATTCTAATCAGATAGATTACATATTTCAAGCTCATTAAGTCAAAATCAAACTCTACTTCCTCTAAATCCCTCTGTCCCAAACTATTCTTTCTATCCAAGTTAAAAGCATTTCCGCCTCTTTATATGAAGGAAAATGAGCTTCTATTTTTCTGTTACTACCTTATGTAAACTGATTTATGGATTCTTATAAAATTTACATGGTATGTTTGGGATGACCTAATGTAAAATACACACTCTATGATACACAAAGCTTCAATTCTGGCAGATGAGGAACACTCCAAGCAATGGGAGCCATTCTTCAGAGCAGCTGAAAATGAGATGCAAGAGATTTTTGTGTGAATGCCTATACAGAAGATATATGCTATTTGTGTATATAATGTGTATGAGAGAGAGAGAACAGTAATTTCAAATATAAGCCCCACCTGGGAGAAATGGATGACTCTAGGTTAAGAGGTAGGACAGATCAAGCTAGAATAATCTTATCACACCAAAAAGAAAGAAACCTATGCTACTGGGGAGTCATGTCAAAAGAACACAGAAGACAACTTGAGAAGGAACACACTAGTCCCCTCAAAAGGGACAATTTAATAAGTATCAAAAAGAAAAATAACTGTAATGGACTGAAATGCAGTAAGAAACAGGTTAAAAATCTGTGAATTCAATATATTACACATCTACACACATGTGTGCAAACATCCCCACATTTAGTGACCTTCAGAGTATGTCAGGGCACCAATTCTTCTGAAAATAGATATGTAAGGGAAAATAATCAAATATTTATCCTGAATTTCCCGTATAAGCTGTATTTTACAGCAACTTAAAAGCTAGAAGGGAAAATTAAAATTAAAAATAATTTCATTTAATGAATACAGGAAGAATGACAAAATTATATCATTTTGAAATCCCTTATTAAATAATGGATGCAGGCATTTTTGCTATCAATGGAAGTAAAAACATCAGATAAAAACATAGTGGAGAAATTTATGAGGAAGGAATTATGCTGATTTAATCTGCATACCTTATACAAACTTAACAATTGTAAAAAGACAACCAGACATTCTCCTCCTAATGTGGTGTAACAGGATATACACAGTACCACCCATGAATTGTTCTTGCCAAACAACAACCCTCAATCCTTAATCTTTTCAAGACTCTAGATCTTACTATCAATTTTCAGGAAATATATACCAGAGGAACATGCTTAACACCTCCATGAAAATACAATTAGAATGTGGGTAGTTCTACTGGACATATGACCCAGTTTAACAAAAAAAATAGAAAGAAAAAAAAAGAGGAGGGAACTATCATAAATTAAGAGATTTATCAACCAAAGACTGAAGCTGTTGACTGGATCCTGCCTCAAATAAACCTACTGTAAAAAGATTATTATAAGACTATTAGGCTAATCACATTGCATTTTAAGAAAATATTAATGAAGATTTGGTAATGCTACTATGGCTCTAACTTTTTAAGTCTTTTTTTCCTCCCAAAGACGCATGTTAATGAAATAATATCTTGGATTTACTTTAAAATATCCAGTATATGGAGAGTACGAGGAATGAAGGAATACAGACAAAAGTAAGTTTAAGCACTTGTTGATGACTCTGAGCTGGGTGATTAGGTACATGCAGGAGTTTATTATCTTAGTCTATTTTTTAGTAAGTTTGGAATTTTTCAAAATAACTTATTTTTAAAATTATTTATTTATTTATTTTTGGCTGCACTAGGTCTCTGATGCTGCTCGTGGGCTTTCTTTAGTTGTGTGTGGGGGCTTCTCTCTAACTGAGGTGAGCAGGCTTCTCACTGCGGTGGCTTCTCCTGTTGTGAAGCATGGCCTCTAGGCACACAGGCTTCAGCAGTTGTGGTGTGTGGGCTCAGTAGCTGTGGCACGCGGGCTCTAGAGCATGGGCTCAGTAGTTGTGGCACATGGGTTTAACTGCCTTGCAACATACGGGGTCTTAGTTCCTGCACCAGGGATGAAACCTGTGTCCTTTGCATTGGCAGGTGGATTCTTAACCACTGGATCACCAGAGAAATTCCTCAAAGTAACTTTTAAATTAAACATCAGCTGCAAAATGAAAATCAAAAGAGTTTTAGATGATAATTTGCGATCAAAGGAAATCAGTCCTGAATATTCACTGGAAGGACTGATGCTGAAGCTCAAGCTCCAATACTTTGGCCACCTGGTGTGAAGAACTGACTCATTAGAAAAGGACCTGATGCTGGGAAAGATTGAAGGCAGGAGGATAAGGGGACGACAGAGGATGAGATGGCTGGATGGCATGACCAACTTGATGGACGGGAGTTGGAGCAAACTCTGGGAGTTGGTGATGGACAGGGGAGCCTGACATGCTGCAGTCCATGGAGTTGCAGAGTCGGACACGACTGAACTGAACTGAGCTTCTCTTATGAGAAGTATATCCATGGGCATGTGAGTATTCTTTAAAGCCTTCTCTGAGGTGAGCAAGAGCAGGGAATTTCACAATGCTAATGATATCACATTATGCATCCCTGGTGGCTCAGACAGTAAAGTGTCTGTCTACAATGTGAGAGACCTGGGTTCGATCCCTGGGTTGGGAAGATTCCCTGGAGAAGGAAATAGCACTCCAGTACTCTTGCCTTGAAAATCCCATGGACAGAGGAACTTGGTGCAGGCTACTATCCATGGGGTCGCAAAGAGTCGGGTATGACTGAGCGACTTCACTCACTTGAATGGTATCACAAACACCATAAAGAGATTGTTTTATAAAAAGGAGAAGAAAATGGAAAAAATGTAAGGCATCGATTGGTTCCTACAATCTTAATACAGTACAACTGAAACAAACATTGAAATACGTATCTCTAGCTTCAAAAAGACACCTGTAGGAATGACATGAGTTTGTTACGTGTTCAGTGAGTCGTCTTCACTGTATGGCCTCTCATGTGGATATCCACAGCATCCGCTTATTTGGCCTCAATCGCCTCATCTATAAAATGGTGACACTTGCTTTTTTAAGATTACTGAGAGTTAAAAAGAGTAACTGTAAACATTAGGTACAACTACTGTCACAAAGTAGGTATTCAATAAATGGTGACAACTTATCAGCCATTTAACACACATTTGTCAAGTTCCTCTTAAGCCAAGTAGTCTTCTTTTCTTACTGATCTCCCTGTCTATTTACTTCATTTTTGACACGGACATGTTTCTGGCTGTGCCTCTCTTCTGCATGCAAGATACAGCCCAAACTCTACTCATTCCCTCTTGTTCAAAGACCAATTAAACACCAGACACATGTTGAACAGTCTGAATTCACTGGACTGCCTGTTTCTACACTTGCCAATTCACTCTGTATTTCATAAAGTGATATTTAATTAAGCCACAGATTTTATGGTTAACATTTCTGTAAATAAGATAAAATTCAAATCTTTCATTTCCATCACTTGTTCTGAATTCCTACAATCTCATTGTCTTCGTAGATATAAAGTCAAATATGATGGGTGTGTTGCTCTCAAGAAAGTTGAGAGCAAGTTTACAGACATCTAAACTTAGAAACATCTACCACTAGAAACATCTAATGGGAGAGATAAGCCATGAAACCAGAGAGGAGATGCAGCACTGAATCAAACAGAAGAAATGTGAGGATTCCCAGAAGCAGCACTGCTAGAACAAGCTATAACTTGAACTCAAGACTTTGCTTCTAAGATCAACTCCAGCCATTTTAGCTATTAATATAGTCCTAGTACACCTGTAAAATTTTCACTGCTCTCCCAAAATGTAATGCATTTTCAGACCTTGGAGCCTTTGAGTGCTGGTATTTTGAAATTAGGTAGAGGCAATCACTTACCAGCTGAGTAAGTTTGGCAAGTTAGCTAACTCACTTTGGCCTCAGTTTTTCCTTTTGTTTAAGTAATAACAATAGTACTACTTCATCAGACTGTTCTGAGAATTAACTAAGATAAAATATGTTTAACACCTATTATAGCTGATGGTATTAATACATATGCTCAATAAATGTAAGCTACTATAATTCTTTTCTTGAGGCAAAATTGAAATCTTTCATCAAGACAATTAGCCTATCTAATCATAAAACTCTTATTAGTATCTTTCAAAATAAAAATATCCTCAAATCTTCCTTGCACAAGGAACTGAGTCACTGAGCCTAAGCATCAAGATACCCTAAATGGTGGTGGCTTAGACCAGTGGCTTTCAATTTTTTTTCTTTTTACAATCTCCACTAAGAGAAATTTTACATTATTAACCAACGTGTGCACATACACACACACACAGAGCTATACATGTGTACAAATGCACACAACGTGTGCAGGTGTGTATACAACAAAAGTCACAAAAAGTAATACTTACCTCCTTTACATGCAAAGCACTCTTATTTCTTATTCTATTCTTTTTTAAAAAAAATACTGGCCCCAACCCACTAAACTGATTTTATGACCCGCACTGGAAAAAAACTGACTTACAACAGATTATTTTCTTCATCACTTTTAAGAAGGGTGATCTATTTTGAAGTAATTATTCCTATTACTGCATACTACTTACAAAGTATTGCTGAGTATATAACACTTAAGTATTCATATAACTGTGATACTACATCATATTCGGCTTAAAATACTTTCTTATCATCTTAACAACTATCCATGTTCATCTGGCAATTTTTGGGTTAATCAAGAAAGCATTACTAAACATGGGCTATTAACTGAAGTCTAAGAGGACTAAGGCTTTTCCTCTTTGAAATGGCAAAGTGCCCCATGATTCAAGACTGAGTCACTCTGACCACAAATGGAATATTAACATGCTCTTAAAGATATCAACAGTTGGCCTCTCGGTTCAGTAAGAAAGCACCGGCATTATTAACTTCTCTACCCACAAACAAGACGCCTGCTGGGAAATTCCATCTCCTTAAAAGAAACATTTGGCAATGGTGTCCAAGGGAAAAAGTGAACTCTGGAATTAAAAGCTCATATACAACAGGGTCCAGAATTTCTGCCCATCAAATTGCTATATTAAAGATGATGGTGACCCTGAGGGATGGGATGCGAAGGGAGGTGGGAGTGGGGGTTCAGGATGGGGGGCATATGTACACCCATGCTGATTTATGTCAGTGTATGGCAAAAATCAGTACAATATTGTCAAGTAATTAGCCTCCAATTAAAATAAATAAATTAATTTAAAAGATGATGGCGATAAAAATAAAGTAAAAAGAATGCCTGTAGTTCTATAACTTACAATCAAGTCTGGAAGTGGGGCTGTAGAGAAAAATACAACAAAATGAAAGTGCAGAACACTTACATCGGCACTGTCACTACCGGGCCGAGAAGCGTCTCCGCTGCCATAGTCAAGCCTGCCTAGCCCATCACCAGGATCTGCTTCTCCTTCACCCACTGCTAGCCCGTCAGCTAACGGCTTGGAGGATGTAACTACAGCTCCATCCTAAAACAGATTAGGCACACATACATTAAAAACAAACAACAACAAAAAAACTCTTTCATTATTGACCGCATAAAGAAACAGAGTCACACTGCAACCTCAATGGAGACTGTAAAAAGTTGGCCAGTTTGATGTGATCAAGAATGCTCTAAAAGTTCTAAAAGTCAAAGGCATAAATAACTATTAATGCTGTGGTTCTAAAATGGCATGACCTTGAAGACAGGGAAAGTGATATTTCAATAAAGAGAATAAATATTCAAACTTCCAAATAAAGGCAAAAATATAAAACAGTTCAACTTATGTAATTAATATTCCCTGCCTGTTAATAAAGATCATGACACTATAACTTGTGGTCAATTGCCTTCCAACACTTTACAACTTCAATAAATTGCCAATTCTGGGACGCAATGCTATACTGCAAACTATTATAAGCTTTTAAATTAGGAACCACAGTTTTACTCTTGGAACCGAGTAAGATCGCTGTCTTTGCTCAGTAGTAACAACAACATTAAACATTACTTATGTCAATTACTACTAAGGCAGAATACTCAAAACTTCATATAGCTAATGGGACTAAAAGAAACAAACAAAAAAATGTGTAATGAAAAGTACACTGAACCCGGAAGTCAAGAGGCCTTAAAAATGTGTGATCTTGTATGAGTCATTTAACCAAGCTTTCTCAACCATGGCATGATTTTTTTTAACTTTAAAGCGAGCAGATTAGGATAGATGATTTCTGTGTGAAGCTACAGACCTAACTCATGAAGAATAACAAATAAGCAGCTTTTACTCATTTCTCCATATATCAAATCTAAACATTACAGAATATAAATCTGGTTGACATACAATGCTGAGCTATTCTTCTAATGAGACTATCATCCTCATAACTTAACACCTATATAGCAAATCTATTTTTAAATTAAAAATATAGTCATTAAGAACATGAATGTATTTTAAATTCGTCAGACTGAGTTTAAATTCCAGTTCCATGTTCCATTTAGCTACATGACCACAGACAAGTTATTTAACTTATCCAAGTTTTCTTTAAGTGTTTATGTAAAATGCGGGGAAACAACAGTAATATCTAATCTCAGAGGGTTGTTTTGCAGATTAAGTAAGAAAAATTATATATCCCTACTTAAAATATAATTGCCGGTCTGTTTCCAAATGGCAGAATAAACCTCAAAATGGAAATACATGTATCTAAATACATTTCAGTAATTTTTCGTATCAAAGCAAAAACACTCAATTCATTCTAAAATTACTGTGGAACAAAGCAGCATGATATCATGACCAAACAATCAGAGGCCTACATTTCTTTTTTTTCACATTTTTTTTAGTTGACCATTATTTCTGTAACATCCTACACAGGACATCCTGTTGGCCTATACTAGAAAAAATAACTTTTAAAAAGGCTAACTGTAACACCGTCTGACACATTCCCAGAAGAAAATTCTCCGGCAAAATGGCGCGCAGCACTTTTAACAGTGATGTTACCTGAGCAGAGCCTGTGGCTTTGGATAACTGCTCTTGCAGCTGAGGAATGTGTTTCTTGGCCTCTTGGATCTCTTTTAGCAATCTCTGAGCAGGTGTTCGGTTGTAGTCTTCCTGCAATAGCTGAAAAGTTATAAAAATATTTCAAGAATTAACTATTTATGTCAAGAAAATATCTAAAAAGTCCATCCTTAATCAATAAAATAGCTGATGGCACTGATTGCCAATAGTGTCTGATTATGATAAGTACCAACTCAACTATGCCCACTCATGCTTTTACTGGCCTGTAAATAGCCCCATTTCTAACTTAGTACCTGAAGCCGTTCCTGTTCTTTCTGTAACATTTTTCTCAGAATTTCTACTTTCTGGTTATGAACCACATTGTTTTCTTCCTAGAAAAAGAAAAAACAAACAAACAAAAAAAACCAAGAACCAATACAAGGAAAGTGAAGCTAAAATATGTATTGAAAATGAGTCATACGATGTTACATTTCAGCTCCAATCTTCAATACCTATCAGGATTTTCTTTATTTCCGGTGGTTATGACACCAAGCTTTCAGATATGACACTGAAGATAAATGGTTATAGGGAAATTTCAACCTTTCTATCTCACTTTTGATAAAAAAAACACTAAAATGTTAATATCACGTTCAAAAAACACTAAATGTTAATATCAGTTGGAGAAATGAAGTTGACTTAAGTGTAAGAATAGTATCTTGTACTTTGCCTTCCCTTGGATCTTTACTATCAAATCCCTTGCATGGCTCAAATTCCCAGTATTTCCTACCTGAAGTATTAAGACTGCTCCCTAATACATCTCCTGCCATTTCTCCCAGTTTTATAACCCTATAATATTTTATCAAATTAGTCTTCCTAAAATCTTGCTATAATCACATCAGTCAAAAAATATGTAATATATCCTTAATAATCCAGTTACATGTAAATTAGCTTCATTGTTGAGACTCTTCAAAATAAATAGTCTTATTTTTCCAAGCTCATCTCCTACCGTATAAATCTTTAACAAGCACCAGCCAAACAAAAGTCCTGGCTATTTCTCCCCAATACTTGATGCTTTCTTGGCTCTTTACCTTTGTTTATCCTACTCTTGCTACCTGGGTTGCCTTCCTCCCCCTGACCTCCACTGCCACCACTTGAATGTTAACTGTTTTTCAAAGCTCATTTCAAATAACAGCTTTCCATAAACTCCTTCCTTATCGCAACTGGATGTGCTTTCTCCCTTCTTTGAAACCTCACAGAATTTAATATTTTCCTTCTAATAATGTCAACATCCTGCCTTTGTAGTATAATTACCTGCATACCCTTTATTCAATCTCAAACAACAAAGGTTTATTAAGTATCTAGCACTATATGCCAAGCAATATTGCAGACTCTGGGGAAACACAATGAACAAAAAACCCCTTTCCTCTTAGAATATATATTCTAAGAAGACAAAGGACCTTGACCACAGATATCTTAATTATATTTTTGTGGGAGGTACACTGTTTTGTAGATGTAAGTGTTAAATACTTGAATTAAATCTGCCATCCCAATATTGTGCAATCATTCCAATCACTATGTAATTTTTTATCAGCAGCAAATTATTTTCTAGAAGCTTAAAGTTTGTTTAGCAATTCAACACTTTGAAACTCTTAACATACAGCAAAGGCATCATTCATTATATAACGACATTTACAGAGACATTTTCCCACGCTTACCCCCATGAGCACAGGACTAGTAATTCTCTCCATATTCCCAGGTGCACCAGGTGAATGAGGGGATGTCATGATGGGAGACATATGTCCAGTGACCGATGGCTCTACTTCAGAATCAGCAAGTGGAATCTGGGGCGACCCAGGGGGGCGTCCCTGAACAGTGAGAGCTACATAGGAACCAGCTTCCGGGACAGAGATGGCAGAAAGCGGAGGGAAGGGAAAGTAACATTGTCAAAAAAATTTTACAGCATTTTACTACTTAATCTTTGATAGTTCTAAAATATCTAGTTATGTGAGAAAGTTTCATCATCTGCTGGCTAATCATTTCTCCACAGAAAAAGAATCCAATCTGTTATTTCTCTTTTATGACTCCCCTACAGATCTAAAAGAACAATGCGATTTTCAGATAACAAATTATTACTCATAAGATCAGATATTACTTAAAAGCAAGTAAGATTTATGACACCAATGATTTTTTTAAATTTAGATATGAATGAGTTGTTATCAACCATCTACTAATGGCTATGCTCAATTTCTCAAATGGAAATTTAAAAACTCACCATATTAAGATGATACTAATTAGGCAAGGCTTAACTAACTCTGTAATGATGCAATTTTAAATTAACTTTAAAAAATGAGTGTGACAAAAAAACCCCACAAAAAAAGAAAGAGAAAGAAAAAGCCACAACAAAAAAGTACCAAGTTTTAATTTTAAAAATTTGGAGGAAAAGACAAATTGAGTAAGTATTTTACAGGGGAAAAAACTATAGAAAGCAAAGTTACCCATAACCAGAGACTCAACAACAGATATTCATTATTTATATAGAATCAAAAAAAAAACCACTTTCCAAATAAACAACTTTTCTAGATAACTGATCTTTAATGACAGAACCTTTCTCTTATTCTTTAAATTGTATTTCATAGTGTTTCTTTCCACTTACTCTTCCATGAAACTCAATGGCAATTATTTCAGTGTTTCAAGTTCCAAAAAAAATTTTTTTTTTACACTTAGTCATTAATGCTGTGATACTGGGGAGACTTTAAGTATATACACTTTTAAAGTTTTTCAATCAAAAACACTTTGTGACTGTCACAAAGTCATCTGATGTATCTTGTTGACTTATCCATGTTTGTCTTTCAAAGCTTCCTGGTTCTTCCCTTTCCTTCTTTGGATATTTTTAAACTCGTTTGATTTGAAATCACTTTTATCATGTCCAGAATCTGCACTGAAGAGCAGGACATGAGGGAACTCTACTACAAGTATAGTACACAGGGTTTAGGCATTTCAAATTTATATCTGTTTTCAATACTTAGACTGTTTTATGCTTATTTTGAGTTTTCAGCTAGGCTCTTGTTATTGGATAAGTAATCTACTGCTATAGTCCAAGGATTTAAGTAAAACTGATATTGGAACACAGTTACCAGGCATATATTTATTATCATAAACCGTATTTATATAGTACATAAAAATTTACTATGTCATAAATTTATATGTATATATGTATTTATTTAGTACATAAATATGTACTAAATAATACTATATACAAATATGCACTAAATATATTTATACAATACAAATATACATTAAAAAAAGTCACAGTCTCATTAACTAAGTAACCAAATTTATTCAAGTATGAGGTCTTCTAATTCTGATCTTCCCATTTCTTTTTAAAATGTACTCAAGTTAAACACTAAGAACAAAGTGACAGATTTAGAGCACTAGTACTCTGATGACAAGGTAAAGGAATTCACGGGTTACTTTATCTAAGCAATAATAAGGCCAAGAAAGATTCCAGCGTATTAAATTTATTTTAAAGATGTCCACTTACCGAAAAGAAGTAATATTAAATAAAGAAGTAGTGTTTCTGCTTGGCCACAAACACCTGTCTCTTAACTGTAGCCTACTATCCTGTGGAATAGTCTGATAGAGAAGATTGTAAATTCTTAACCCTGGGGATTTCCAAGAGAAGATCACTCCCCTGGATTATTTAATCATTTGCTTATCTGAGAGAATATGATGATGTTACTTGAAGTTCCATTTCAGTTAATCCAGCCATTGTGTCTGATTTTCTAACCTATTCTCTTTCAGGTCAACTCATCCATTTCTTTCAAATATTTTCAATATAACCAAGAATGACAAGGACATTATAATCAGCCATATATATGAAGTGGACTAAAGATGAAGTGAAAAACAGTGAAAGTGTTAGTCACTCTTTGTGACCCCATGGACTGTAGCCCGCCAGTCTCCTCTGTCCACAGCAATTCTCCAGGCAAGAAGACTAGAATGGGTAGCTATTTCCAACTGAGGGACCAAACCTGGATCTCCTGTATTGCAGGTGGATTCTTTTCTGTCTGAGCCACCAGGGACTAAAGATAGTTATTAGTAAGTTAAGAATTTTCACCTCAGACTTTAACATAGGGGTCAGTAAACTCCAGCCAAGGGATTAAATTCAACCCACAGATTATTCTGGCAAATAAAGTTTTACTGAAACACAGCCACGTCCATTCACTGATGTATTGTCTACGCCTGCTTTTACACTATAATGAGAGTCAAGTGGCAAACTATCTGGCCCACAAAGCCTAAAAAAATTACTATCTGGCCTGCTGCAGAAAATGTTTGCTAATCTTTGCTTTAAGGGTTTCAGAAAACAAAACTGAGAATAACATTCACTTACATTTGATTAGCTTCACCACTTCCAAATGGTTTGAATGAGTCACCAGAGTTCCATTCACCTATAAAAACAGTGTGTGTCAGATACATTCTAATTGAGACAATGGATAAACTGACTTTAGGAACTGTTATACACAATACAACCAATTATAATATAGTAAACAGGCCTATATAAAAACGTGTACATATCTGGTTCAATATTCACTTTTACCACTATTCTACAAGGTATATGTGTGTGCCTGCATGCAAAGTCACTTCAGTCATATCTGACTCTGTGTGACCCTATGGACTGCAGCCCGCCAGACTACTCTGTCCACGGAATCAAGACAACAAGACTGGAGTGGGTTGCCATGTCCTCCTCCAGGGGATCTTCCTGACCCAGGGATCAAACCCCTGTCTCTTATGTCTCCTGCATTGGCAGGCAGTATCTTTACCACTAGCACCACCAGGGAAGCCCTCTATAAGGTATACTCAGCAACAAAATGAACTTGAGCACCAAAAAAGGCCTTGATTTAAAGGACATTATAACTTATTCACCATGAAAAATGATAAAATATACTATGCAACAGATACACAAATCCTTCACAGTGAAGAACCCTTGCAAATAGAAAAGCTCTCTATGCTTTTAATTGCAAATTCATTGGTTTTCCAAAAGCATAATACATTTTTCAAAAGATGAATAACCAATATTCTACAATAATATTCAATTTACCTTTTGTTTTCTGATCATGACCTAATCTTTACAGAGAAAATTAAATTTTCAGGCAGGCTAAATGTAGAAAGTGTTCTCCAGAATTTCCACTAAGCCAGAGAAATTAAAACTGAAAATATCAAACATGGATCTACTATTAACATTATTTTTTCTGAGGCAAGTAATACTAATTTTTACAAGTTCAAATTTATCAGGGTATAAAATCGAAGCAAAAGTACATTTGTCATGCCCACCAGAGATGATCACTATTAAGCATGATGCTTAATCTTTGAGATGCTATTCTAATATACACACATCAGATAGACAAGCATACACACACATTATAACTGTCTTTTTCTGCAAATAAAAAAAATACTGTTTTATTGTATTATGGATGCCTTTCAATATAGGTACAAATAGACCTAATCTACTCTTTTTAAGAGCTGGAGATGTAATGCAATTTATTTCTCTGCTGCTGCTAAGTCGCTTCAGTTGTGTCCGACTATGCAACCCCATAGATGGCAGCCCACCAGGCTCCTCCGTCCCTGGGACTCTCCAGGCAAGAATACTGGAGTGGGTTGCCATCTTCTTCTTCAATTTATTTCTCTAGCCCTCATTTTATGCATATTTAGATTGCTTACAAGTTTTCAACGTGATAAAGCTTAAGTAAATTTTCCTATATACATATCACTTCACATTTGAACACCATTTCCTGAGATAAATTCCTAAAGCAAAACTGTTGTCAAAATTTATAAACTTTCTAAAAATATGTAACTTTTGATATATATTGACAAATTTCCATCTAAACAGGTTTTACCTAATTTATATTCACAAGTTTATAAGAGTAGCCATGGTACCATTCCCAAACTATATCAAATGTGTATTAGCAGTCTTTAAAATTCCTAACAAGCAAATATATTTTTACCTATCATTTAATTTCTACTTCTTTGCTATCAGTGAGATTGGACATATCCTCATTGATATATTATTTATTTCAATTACTCTGGGGAATTGCCTGATAAAATTCTTTGCCCATCCTTCCATTAGACTATCTATTCTTTTGTTAGTAATTTAAAAGTATTCTTTATAGTATATTATATTCTATAATATGTTTCAAATATTTATTTCCAGAAGTTCTTTGTAAATATGTTATGTCTTTTCCTGTACAATAATTTGATTTTAAGTAATCACATTAGTTAGTTGCCTAATAATTAGTGACTAATCGGGAGGCCTGGCGTGCTGCGATTCATGGGGTTGCAAAGAGTCGGACACGACTGAGCTGAACTGAACTGAATCCATACTCTACTGATCAAAACTCAAGGCGTTTCTATTGTGTTCCACAGATAGATCCATATTTATACTACAGTCACTTGCTTTGAATTAATCTACACCATCTCACCTCCCACTTACCTCTTCCCATAATACCTTTGCAAAATTTGTTTAGAAGAAATAATCATTTGGAAGTTTGACAAGGAATGGCACACCTCTCAAATTAATTAATATATTATGATGAGAATTTCTTGCTAAGAGTTTAACTTAGAGAAATAAGATCTTTACAACAGTGAGCTACTCTCCTGCCCAAGAACACACATGACTCTATTTATTCAAAACTTTTATTATGCTTTTCAGTTAAGGGTAACATTAATATTAAGATAAATGAAATAAATTTTTATAGTCAATAAATCCATCACCTATAATGTGCAGCTTTTAATAAAAATTCAAGCTAAAAAATTAAAATATGGCTAATATATGCTGCTTTATATTTCTACCATAAATTTCCTAACAGTCTTTTCCTTACCTTGATGATTCGATCACCTGTCTGTACTCCAGCCCGCATGGCTGCTCCATCTGTAATAGAAATTAATTCTTAAAATGTAATGCATTTACATTCACTGACAATCTTCTTAAAAGAGAACCATGTAACAAAACAGTGAAAAACATGGATTGTTAAGTCAGACAGACAAGGTCCAACTCCTGCTTCTGCCACTCACTAGCTGGGTGACCATGGTCAGATTTAATGTTTTTTTTTTTTTCACTCTAAGACTCAATATCCCCTGTAAAATGGAGATTAAAAAGTACCAAAGTACCTCCCTCAAATTACAGCAACTAACATAAAGAAAGTATTCAATATATGGTAATATTGCAGTAGTATAAGATATTATAGTCATTTGAGGGGAAAAGACAGATATTTTTGAGCCTACGACCATTTCTTTACTCTGTCACTACCGAAATATCTCTGGTGCCATGAAGAAAAAAAATTACACAAACTTCTATAAGTGATGATGCTTAATGTATCATGACTAAAGGGTCATGTGATTTTTCTAAAACATACAAGAACTTTTTTCTTTCCATAAGATACAAAAGGAAATCAACTGGGATAAATTCATGCCTATAACACTAAAGACAAATCTAGTACAGTAAGGCCATATGACCTATAATTATGCATTTATTTTATTCTAAGCAATAGACATTATTTAAGCTTTTCTATTCTTACTCTGTTTCTCCCAGTGACAAGACTGTTTTTTTTAAAAAAATGCCTTGCCTTCTTTGACAGACTGTACGAACACTGGATTGTCTCCACTGACCGTCAGCCCAAATCCATTGTCATCCTTCTGGATGATCACACAACGCTGAACAAGACCTGCACAAGAACCACAGGATAAAGAGAGAAGGAAAGAGAAAACAGAGGGAAAAAAAAAAGTCAATAATCATATTATTAGTAATGAACTGTATTATACCTGGAGAAACACAAGGTAGCACATGAAACCCATATAAAAAATAAAGAGCACTAACCCCACAAGCAAAACAAACACAAGAATATCACAGAGAGTCATATATATTGGTTTCTCAAAGGAAAGGTAGAGTAGAATTGCTCCTGGATTAAAAATAGCTAAGGCGAACTGGAAAAGGTAAAGTATTAGAGAGGAGACAGACGGAAGCCCATTCAAGTCTATGCAATTTATTTGTAATATAAAATTCTACCCCCACTTCGTTGTGTTTTTAAGTGCTCTAAATGGTATTTAAACCCAAGACAATCAATCGAACATTCTGAGACATTAGGCTAGCAGCAGCCCATGGTAAACTCTAGAGAAGTTCAGTATTACTCTCAAAAAAAAACATATTCAGAAAAGCAGACTATTAAAAAGAAAGGAATGCCTAGAGAGCACCTGTGGCTCTTCTGAAAAGTCTAACGGAAAGAAACACTTTGGCTTACAGAAATAATAAAAAGAAAAGACAGTAGAAAAGATAAAAGAACTTGTGAACTTAACCAGCTCTTTGATTTCTTTCATATACTTACCTGATTGCTACAGAGAATTTTGTTTTCCTTCCAGTTAAACAGCAAACAAAAATTGTCAAGGTAAGGTGAGAGAAATAAGACCACAACCAAAGGAACAGGGATAAAACAGAACCCTGATTAGTGTCCAGGGCTGTTTTTATCATAGAGCAAGATCGGGAGATCCTGAACTCCATGTTAGCCAAAGGTTTAATATATACTTCCAGCTTTACAGACTCTAAATGCTTCCCCAAAAATGAATATGTAAAAACAATATATAAAAATAACACAAGTATAATGATGATTAGCAAATAAAAACTACTTCAAAATTAAGATTTTTATACAGAGGGATGATCTTTTAAATAACTTTGGTGTACAAAACAAAGGAAGTGCTAAAGACTGCACGTTAATGAATATACATGCATATTTCTTGCTATTAATGAAATGACACAAGTATGAGCTTCCCTAGTGGCTCAGACGGTAAAGAAACTGCTTGCGATGAGGGAGACCTGGGTTCGATCCCTGGGCTGGGAAGATCCCCTGGAGGAGGGCATGGGAACCCATTCCAGTATTCTTGCCTGGAGAACCCCCTTGGACAGAGAAGCCTGGCAGGCTACAGTCCATGGGGTTGCAGAGTCGGACACAACTGAGTGACTAAGCACAGCACACATGACCCTACTACAGATGACAAACTAGAATAACTGGATCCCTATAATGGAATAGAGGAATCTTAAACCTTAATTTATTAACTTACAACAAACCATGAACCTTAAGATAAAAGTTAAAACTTTTCATAAGAACACATAGGAACAAATCTTCAAGACCTTAGGATAGGCAGAGATCTTTCAGGATGCAAAATGCACCAATCATAAAAGAAAAACCGAGCAAACTGGATTCAAAATTTTAAATATTTGCTTTCCTAAAGACAGTAATAAGAAAATGAAAAAGCAAGCCACAGACTGGGACAAAACATTTGTAACAAAACTAATACAGTTATGTAAAGTTTAAAAATAAAATAAAATTAAAAAAAAACAAAAAAAAACAAATTACTGATAAAGCACTTGTATCCAGATTCTTATTTTTTAAAAAAACAACTTTACAATCCAGTAATGGAAGACATATTTTAAAGGGACAAAAGATTTGAAGAAACACATCACACACAAAGATGCACCAGTGGCCAATAAGCATATGCAAAGGTACTCAACATCTGCTGTCTTCAGGAAAATGCAAGTTAAAACCCAATGAGACACCACTATATACTAACCAATGGCTAAAAATGAAAAGACAGATAATACTAAGTACCAGAAAGGGTGCGGAACAACTAGAACTCTCATACAATGCTGGTGAGAATGTTAGATGGTGGAAATTTCTTAAAAAGGTAAGCATATAATTACACATGCCCCAACATCTTCACTCCTATGAGGAATGAAAACTCATGTCCACATAAAGACTGGTAAAAAAAAATGTTCTCAGCAATTTTCCTCATTAAGAGCGAAAAACCAGCAACAACTCAGTTCCGTTGCTCAGTCGTGTCCGACTCTTTGCGATCCCATAAACCTCAGCACCCCAGGCCTCCCTGTCCATCTCCAACTCCCACAGTCTACCCAAACCCATGTCCATTGAGTCGGTGATGCCATCCAACCATCTCATCCTCTGTCATCCCCTTCTCCTCCTGCCCTCAATCTTTCCCAGCATCAGGGTCTTTTCAAATGAGTCAGCTCTTCGCATCAGTTGGCCAAAGTATTGGAGTTTCAGCTTCAACATCAGTCCTTCTAATGAACACCCAGGACTGATCTCCTTTAGGATGGACTGGTTGAATCTCCCTGTAGTCCAAGGGACTCTCAAGAGTTTTCTCCAACACCACAGTTCAAAAGCATCAATTCTTCGGTGCTCAGCTTTCTTTATAATCCAACGCACATCCATACATGACCACTGGAAAAACCATAGCCTTGACTAGATGGACCTTTGTTGACAAAGTAATGTCTTCTTTTCAATATGCTGTCTAGGCTGGTCATAACTTTCCTTCCAAGGAGTAAGTGTCTTTTAATTTCATGGCTATAATCACCATCTGCAGTGATTTTGAAGCCCCAAAAAATAAAGTTTGACACTGTTTCCATCGTTTCCCCATCTATCTCCCATGAAGTGATGGGACCAGATGCCATGATTTTACTTTTCTAAATTGAGCTTCAAGCCAACTTTTTCATTCTCCTCTTTCACTTTCATCAAGAGGCTCTTTAATTCTTCTTCACTTTCTGCCATAACGGTAGTGTCATCGGCATATTGGAGTTTATTGATATTTCTCCCAGTAATCTTGATTCCAGCTTGTGCTTCCTCCAGCCCAGCGTTTCTCATGATGTGCTCTGCATATAAGTTAAATAAGCAGGGTGACAATATACAGCCTTGACGTACTCCTTTTCCTATTTGGAACAGTCTGTTGTTCCATGTCCAGATCTAACTGTTGCCTCCCGACCTGCATATAGGTTTCTCAAGCTGCAGGTCAGGTGGTCTGGTATTCTCATTTCTTTCAAAATTTTCCAGTTTATTGTGATCCACACAATCAAAGGCTTTGGCATAGTCAATAAAGCAGAAATAGGTATTTTTCTGGAACTCTCTTGCTTTTTCGATGATCCATCGGATGTTGGCAATTTGATCTCTGGTTCCTCTGCCTTTTCTAAAACCAGCTTGAACATCTGGAAGTTCACGGTTCACATCGTGCTGAAGCCTGGCTTGGAGAATTTTGAGCATTACTTTACTAGCGTGTGAGATGAGTGCAATTGTGCGGTAGTTTGAGCATTCTTTGGCATTGCCTTTCTTTTGGATGGGAATGAAAACTGACCTTTTCCAGTCCTGTGGCCACTGCTGAGTTTTCCAAATTTGCTGGTATATCAAATGCAGCACTTTCACAGCATCATCTTTCAGGATTTGGAATAGCTCAACTGGAATTCCATCACCTCCACTAGCTTTGTTCATAGTGATGCTTCCTAAGGCGCACTTGACTTCACATTCCAGGATGTCTGGCTCTAGGTAAGTGATCATACCATTTTGGTTATCTGGGTCATGAAGATCTTTTTTGTACAGTTCTGTTTTCTTGCCACCTCTTCTTAATATCTTCTGCTTCTGTTAGGTCCATACCATTTCTGTCCTTTATTGAGCCCATCTTTGCTTGAAATGTTCTCTTGGTATCTCTAATTTTCTTGAAGAGATCTCTAGTCTTTCCCATTCTATTGTTTTCCTCTATTTCTTTGCACTGATTGCTGAGGAAGTCTTTCTTATCTCTCCTTGCTATTCTTTGGAACTCTGCATTCAAATGGGTATATCTTTCCTTTTTCTCCTTTGCTTTTTGCTTCTCTTCTGCACAGCTATTTGTAAGGCCTCCCCAGACAGCCATTTTGCTTTTTTGCATTTCTTTTCCACGGGGATGGTCTTGATTTCTGTTCTCCTGTACAATGTCATGAATCTCATTCCACAGTTCATCCATAGTTCATTAGGCACTCTGTCCATCAGCTCTAGTCCCTTAAATCTATTTCACTTCCACTTCACTATCCACTATTCTACTTCACTATCACTTCCACTGCTAGTCATAAGGGATTTCATTTAGGTCATACCTGAATGGGTCTAGTGGTTTTCCCCACTTTCTTCAATCTAAGTCTGAATTTGGCAATAAGGAGTTCATGATCTGAGCCATAGTCAGCTCCTGGTCTTGTTTTTGCTGACTATATAGAGCTTCTCCATCTTTGGCTGCAAAGAATATAATCAGTCTGATTTCGGTGTTGACCATCTGGTGATGTCCATGTATAGAGTCTTCTCTTGTGTTGTTGGAAGAGGGTGTTTGCTATGACCAGTGTGTTCTCTTGGCAGAACTCTATTAGCCTTTGCCCTGCTTCATTCCATATTCCAAGGCCAAATTTGCCTGTTACTCCAGGTGTTTCTTGACTTCCTACTTTTGCATTCCAGTCCCCTATACTGAAAAGGACATCTTTTTGGGGTGTTAGTTCTAGAAGGTCTTGTAGATCTTCATAGAACTGTTCAACTTCAGCTTCTCCAGCATTACTGGTTGGGGCATAGACTTGGAATACCGTGATACTGAATGGTTTGCCTTGGAAACGAACAGAGATCATTCTGTCATTTTTGAGATTGCATCCAAGTACTGGATTTTGGACTCTTTTGTTGACTATGATGGCTACTCCATTTCTTCCAAGGGATTCTTGCCCACAGTAATAGATATAATGGTCATCTGAATTAAATTCACCCATTCCAGTCATCTTAGTTTGCTGATTCCTAGAATATTGATGTTCACTCTTGCCATCTCCTGTTTGACCACTTCCAATTTGCCTTGATTCATGGACCTAACATTCTAGATTCCTATGCAATACTGCTCTTTACAGCATCAGACCTGGCTTCTATCACCAGTCACATCCACAACTGGGCATTGTTTTTCCTTTGGCTCCATCCCTTCATTCTTTCTGGAGTTATTTCTCCACTGATCTCCAGTAGCATACTGGGCACCTACTGACCTGGGGAGTTCCTCTTTCAGTATCCTATCATTTTGCCTTTTCATACTGTTCATGGGGTTCTCAAGGCATGAATACTGAAGTGGTTTGCCATTCCCTTCTCCAGCAGACCACATTCTGCCAACTGTCCATTAACAGACAAATAGATTTTTTTAAAAAATAGTCATATATCCATTATAATAGAATACTACTTAGCAAGAAAAAAAAAGTAAGGAACTAGTCACACATGCAACAAATATGGATCACAAAAACATCACATTAAGCAAAAGAAGGAAGATACAAAAGACTATAAATATTACATGATTCCAATGTAGAACAAGCCAAAAAGTCAACTATAGTAACAAAAAGCAGATTAGTGGTTGCCTAGGGACACGACAGATGGAGAGGTAAGAATGACTGCAATGAGATATATGAAACAACTTTTTGGGTTGATGGAAATGTTGTGTATCTTAATTAAGGTAATGGTTGTATGAATATGTATCTGTCAAGACTTACTGAATTGTATACTTAATATGAGTGCATCATATTTTATGTAAATTGGATCTCAAAAAAGTTAACTTTCAACTTTAAAAAAATGAGACCTCAATTCTAGAGTCTACCAAGTACTAAACAGTATTTGAATTAAAAAATTCACCACTGTTCTAAAATACAAAACCGTAATGTGGGCAGAGGAAAGATAACCCATCAGGATTTAACCATTTTTGTTTAATGTTGCTTCCTTCAAGTAATTAGGAAAAATTCTAAATAGAATGAGTATGAATGCATAAAATCATGGAAAAAGACATGTTTTATTATAATTTCTAGTACAGAATACAATAAATATAAGTATCAGAGAATGATGTTATACAGGAAGTTTTAACAATGCAAACCCAGCTTTAGAAACATAAAACATGTGATGAGCTTCTTTACAGTCATTTGAAATATCAAAATAAATTAGATATTTTGAATTTTTGAATATCAGAAGTCAAGACAGCTGCAACATTGAATATGTATTTTTTCATGCTGTAACTGTCCCCCCCAGTTATCTCATCTCACTTCCAAAGGGCTGAAAATCAGTGAGTTAGAGGATTCTAATATTGATGTTCGCTTGCTAAGCTACTGATCTTCTTAAGCAGACTCTTTTAGGTTCCTGTAGAAAATCGAGTGCTTGTACACAATGAGAGGAGTAATGAAGGTTAAGAGTTTGCCATATTTGTGTATTTCATTTGAATAAAATGAACCTAAAGTCTCTAGCTTAATGTCTGACAAATACTAAGGGCTAATAAATGTGAGTTATTACTTTATTATGATTAGGGGTGAGTTGCCCTTGGATTTTCCTGCTCAGAAATATATTATTTATCTATGCCATCAATTAAAAATCATTTAATAATACTTTTGTGTCAGCAAACTCATATCATTAATGTAAATAATCCTTAGTAGAGTCAATCCTCATTTATGTCTTTGTCTGAATTTTGTTTTAATAGACCAGCAAATTACTTTGAGATTGGTTAGGGAATATGGACATTTTACAGAGCTTCTTGTAATAACTTTAGAAGATGAGAGACGGCAAGAAGGCCTCAAGAAACAAATCATCTTCTCTTATAAAATTTTTCCTAAATATCAAGACTGGGTTAGGTGTCCCATTCTAACTACCACTGCACCCTCTGCTTACTCTCAGAGCATCTTTACCAGTCACAAGTGATTTGTGTTTATCCTCTTATTAGATTACACACTTTTTAAGAATTCAGGGGCACTACCTTGTTTATGAACTTATCTCAGGACCTGGTAAATGTTCTGGAATAAAAGGAAATTTTTAAATTGCTAATGAATTAATAGGAGTCTAGCTGCTGCTGCTGCTAAGTCACTTCAGTTGTGTCCAACTCTGTGCAACCCTATGGACAGCAGCCCACCAGGCTCCTCTGTCCACAGGATTCTCTAGGCAAGAATACTGGAGTGGGTTGCCATTTCCTTCTCCAACAGGAGTCTAGAGATGGATGGAAACTTAGAGAGGGAGGTGATCAGAGATTAAAAAAAAAAAAAAAAATACCAACACAGTTAATTTTAGCAAATATGCTTAGGGTCCTAACAGACTGCTAAGTATTGAAAAAATATATTAGGGTTACTTCCGAATACTATTGTATTCTCCAATTCAAATTTGTTCCGTTGTGATAACTTTCCCCTTTGATTCTACATTAAAAGGAAAAGATAAAGAGCAAAGAAGAAAAAGCAATGTGCACATCATATCCATCTCTTTCTTCTCCTTAACACCATTATACTGTCCACTTACTATTATTTTAAGTCCATCTACCAGTCTGAGAGTCTGACATACTTGAACATCTAAGAATTACTAGGCCACCAATACAAAAAGAAAACACATACATAGCCCATTCAGGATCCATGGAATTCAAATTATTAAAATGTTCTACTTATCATAGACCAGAATGTGCTTTAACCCACCACAGAGGATAAATTCCACTAAGTACTAAACAGTATTTGAATTCACCATCACCACTCTTACAAAATAGGAAGCCATAGTACTGACATCACCAGTACTAACTAGTCATATTTTTGAAATGTCCTTGTTGACAAAAAGCATTTACTTTTTTGGGCAAATTTGTATTAAGCATCTACTAGTTATTTAACACTGTAATCTGTAGGTGTTATGAGCAATACAAAACTACTAGGAGTCTTTGCTCTCAAAGAACTTAAAATCTTGGTGGGGAAGGGTAATAAAGAAACAGATAGGGCCCATAGACGGCAGCCCACCAGGCTCCCCCATCCCTGGGATTCTCCAGGCAAGAACACTGGAGTGGGTTGCCATTTCCTTCTCCAATGCATGAAAGGGAAAAGTGAAAGTGAAATCGCTCAGTCATGTCCGACTCTTAGCGACCCCATGGACTGCAGCCTACCAGGCTCCCCAACCCATGGGATTTTCCAGGCAAGAGTACTAGAGTGGGGTGCCATCTCCTTCTCCAAGAATATGATAAAATAACAGGCCCAATATGTTATTAAAGAAGGACGAGATTTTAAAAATGGACTCCTAATTACAGAATGTCTATTTCCAAATTTTATTAACTAAAAAAAAAAAAAAAAAACCTTTGACCATGTTAACTTTTTCTGGTTCTTACAATACATATTGTCCATGGTTTGTTTGCTGTTTGCTGGTTTATTTTTCTAATCCCCTTATTCTCTGCTAAAAGATTATTAATTATAATCACCATACAAATGTGTTTATCTCTGAATACAAGTTTTTATAAGGTCACAAAATGACTTTAACATGAACTGTAACCAAGGACTTTGTATGAAGACAGGCAGAGTGTTCAACGAGTAAGGTAACGATAATCTAAATTTGAGATTTAGTCACAGGAATATTTCTTTACTCTCACTGTCTTTAGTGACATATGAAGATTTTTTTTCCCCACAACTGTTTATAACTGCAAATGGAGCACTGGTATCAAGTGCACATCTCTATTATCATACTTACAAAAAAGGATTTCTTCTGTACCAGACTGTGAACTTCTAGAAGCAGGTACAGTCTCCTATTACCTGCTCAATGAATATTTACTAATTTGAATTTATTTTATAAATATATCATACTCAAGTCACTTTTCAAGAAAAAGTAAAATTATATCCCTGAAAACTATGCGAAGTGAGGAAATACTTCTATACAGACACTAACCTTCTGCCCTAAGTTCTAACTAACTTGGTTCTCTATCTACCCTAAAATAACTCTAGTTACAAATAAGTTTTTATTTCTGGTCTTTTAAGGAATATGGTATTTCACCTGGAAGCTGATAATAAATGTCAAGCTTCATGTTATTAGTGAAGTAAAAGTAGACAGTCTATCAAATTTATCTAAATATTATCCTTTCCTAATATTTTTCCCTTTATAAACAAAGGACATGTTTTCCTGTTAAAATATTATGGTTTTTTTCCAATGCTTTTTTACTGAAGTACAATTAATTTATAAATTCTGTTAATTTCAGGCATACAGCATAGTTAAACAGTGTTTTTGCAGATTATATTCCATTACAGGTTATTACAAGATACTCAGTATACTTCCCTATGCTATACAGTATATCCTTGTTTATCTATTTTATATACAGTAGTTTGTATCTATTAATCCCATATCTCAAATCTGTACTTCCTCCCTTCCCTCTTTCCTTTGGTAACCAAAAGTTTGTTTTCTGTATCTGTGATTCTGTTTTGTATATACATTCATTTGTATTGTTTTTAGATTCCACATATAAGTTATATCATATAGTCTTTGTCCTTCTCTGTCTGACTTATTTCACTATGCATAATGCTCTCTAGGTCTATCCATGTGGCTACAAATGGCATTATTCACTTTTCATGGCTGAGTAATATTCCTTGATGTGTGTTATGAGATCCCTCTCTGTATACATACATAAGATATTCTTTTTTAAAAACTGAAGTATAGTTGATGGCTCAGTGGTAAAGAACCCACCTGACAATGCAGGTTCCTTGGGTGGGGAAGATTGCCTGGAGAAGGAAATGGCAACTGACTCCAGTATTCTTGCCTGAGAAACCCTATGGACAGGGCCTGGTGGGCTACAGGGGGTCCCAGGGGCTCCATGGGGGTCCCAAAGAGTCAGACATGGCTTAGCAACTGAGCACGAGCATGATTTATAAAAGTTGGTTCACAATATTGTGTTAGTTTCAGGTGTACAACTAAGTGATTCAGTTATATACATATTTATTCTTCATATTATTTTCCATTATAGGTTATTACAACATATTGAATGTAGTTCCTGTATTGCTGCATCTTCTTAATCCAATCATTTGTTGGCAAGCACTTGAGCTGGTTCCACATCTTGGCTATTATAAATAGTGCTGCTATGAACACTGTGGAGCATTGTCTTTTCCAATTTGCATTTCTGTTTTTCCAGCTATATACCCAGGAGTGGAACTGCTGAATCATATGGTAGTTCTATTTTTAGTTTTTTAAGGAACTCAAACTGTCTTCCACAGTGCCTGTACCAATTTACATTTCCTCCAATGGTGTACAAGGGTTCCCTTTTCTCCACAGCTTCTCTAACATCTGTTATTTGTAGACTTTTTAATGGTCGTCATTCTGACAGGTATGAGGTAACACCTCACTGTGGCTTTGATTAGCATTTCTTCATGACCAGCAGTGATGAGCACCGTTTCACATGCCTGTTAGCCATCTACATATTTTCTTTGAAAAATGGCTATTCAAGTCATCTGCACATTTTTTGACTGGACTGTTTTTTCCTTGATATTAAATTGTAATGAGTCCTTTGTATATTTTGGATATTAACCCCTTGTTGTCACATCATTTGCAAATTTTTTTTCCCATTCCACAGCTTGTCTTTTTGTTTTGTTGATGTTTTCCTTTGCTGTGCAAAAGCTTTTGAGTTTATTTAGGTCTCATTTGTTTATTTCTGCTCTTATTTCTTTTGCCTTAGGAGACTTATCCAAGAAAATTTTGCTACAATTTATGTCAAAGAGTATTCAAGCTCTCTTCTAGCAATTTTATGGTTTTGGGTCTTACATTTAGGTCTTTAAACCATTTTGAGTTTATTTTTGTATATGGTATGAAGGAATGTTATAGTTTCATTGTTTTACATATGGTCATCCAGCTTTCCCAGCATCACTTGAAGAGATTATCTTTTCTCCATTGTTTATCTTGCCCACTTTGTTATAGATTGACTGTAGATGTGTAGATTTATTTCTGGGCTCTCTATTCTGTGCCATTGATCTATGCATTTGTTTTTGTGCCAATACCATGCTGTCCTGACTACTATAGCTTTGGAGTATAGTTTGAAGTTTGAGAGGATTATACCTCCAGTTTGTTCTTTTGTCTCAGAATTGGTTTGGCAATTTGAGGTCATTGGTAATTTCATATAAACTTCAGGATTATTTGTTCTAGTTCTGCAGAAAATGTCTTGTGTATTCTGATTGCACTTAAATCTGTAGATTGCTTTGAGTAATATGGCTATTTTAATAATATTAATTCTTTCAATCTAAGAGTCTGGAATATCTTTCTACTTCTTTGAATCATCTTCAATTTTCTTCATCACTGTTTTACAGTTTTTTAGAATATAGGTCTTTCACTTCCTTGTTTAGGTTTATTCCTAGTTATTTTACTATTTTGATGTGATCTTAAATGGAACTGTCTTTTTTACTTTCTCTGACATTTCATTATTAGTGTATAGTAGAAATGCAACAGATTTCAGTATATTAATCTTGTATCCTGCAATCTTCCTCAATTTGCTGATTGGTTCTAGCAGTATTTTAGTGCAGAATTTAGGGTTCTCTATATAAAGTATCATGTCATATGCAAAGAGTGACAGTTTCACCTCTTCCCTACAATTTTGTATATCTTTTCTTTTTAAAAAAATTTTTTGTCAGACTGCAGTGGCTGGGACTTCCAAAAGCATGTTAAACAGAAGCAGTGAGAGTGAGCATCCTTGCCTTGATTTTGAATTTAGCAGGAAGGCTTTCAATTTCTCACCATTGAGTACTGTGTGTTTCTCTTAAGTGGCCTTTACTATGTTGAGACATATTCCCACTATACTCACTTTAATAGGAGTTTTTATCATGAATGGATCTTGATTTTGGCAAATGCTTTTTCTGCATCTATTGAGATGATTATGTGATTTTTGTCTCTCCTTTTGTTATTGTGGTGCATCACATGGATTTGTGTACACTGAACCATTCTTGTGACCTTAGAATAAATACACCTTGATCATAATATAGGATCAGTTTGTGTATTAAGCTTTAATTTGTTAATATTTTGTATTCACATTCATTTATTTTGCATCTATATTAATCAAAGATGTTGGCCTGTCATTTTTTATAGTGTCTATGGTTTTTGTATCAGGGTAATGAAGGAGATGGGAATACCAGACCACCTGACCTACCTCTTAAGAAACCTGTATGCAGGTCAGGAAGCAACAGTAGAACTGGACATGGAACAACAGACTGGTTCTAAATAGGAAAAGGAGTACGACAAGGCTGTATATTGTCACCCTGCTTATCTAACTTATATGCAGAGTACATCATGAGAAACACTGGGCTGGAAGAACACAAGCTCGAATCAAGATTGCCGGGAGAAATATCAATAACCTCAGATATGCAGATGACACCACCTTATGGCAGAAAGTGAAGAAGAACTAAAGAGCCTCTTGATGAAAGTTAAAGAGGAGAGTGAAAAAGTTGGCTTAAAGCTCAACATTCAGAAAACTAAGATCATGGCATCCGGTCCCATCACTTCATGGAAAACAGATGGGGAAACAGTGGAAACAGTGGCTCACTTCATTTTTCAGGGCTTCAAAATCACTGCAGATGGTGACTGCAGCCATGAAATTAAAAGACACTTACTCTTTGGAAGGAAAGTTATGACCAACCTAGACAGCATATTAAAAAGCAGAGATATTATTTTGTCACCAAAGGTCCATCTAGTCAAGGCTATGGTTTTTCCAGTAGTCATGTATGCATGTGAGAGTTGGACTATAAAGAAAGCTGAGAGCTGAAGAATTGATGCTTTTGAACTGTGGTGTTCGAGAAGACTCTTGAGTCCCTTGGACTGTAAGGAGATCTAACCAGTCCATACTAAAGGAGAAGAGTCCTGGGTGTTCATTGGAAGGACTGATGTTGAAGCTGAAACTCCAATACTTTGGCCACCTGATGCGAAGAGCTGACTCATTTGAAAAGACCCTGATGCTGGGAAAGATTGAGGGTAGGTGGAGAAGGGGATGACAGAGGATGAGATGGTTGGATGGCATCAGTGACTCAATGGACATGGGTTTGGGTAGGCTCTGGGAGTTGGTGATGGACAGGGAGGCCTGGCGTGCTGTGGTTCATGGGGTCACAAAGAGTTGGACACGACTGAGCGACTGAACTGAACTGAACTGAATGATGACTTCATAGTGTGCATCTGGGAGTGTCCCCTTCTCAAGGAATCGCTTAAGAAGGATAAGTATAAGTTCTTTAAATGTTTGGTAGGATTGCCCTGCGAAGCCATCTGGTCTTGGACTTCTGTTTGCTGGGAGTATTTATTTTTTAAATTAAAGACTCAATTTCACTTCTAGTGATTGATCTGTTCAAATTTTCTGTTTCTTCTTGACTCAGTCCTGGGGACATAGGCTGTATGTCCCCAGAAACTTGTTTATTTCTTCTAGACTGTCCAATTTGTTGACACGTTGTTCATAATATGACATATTGTTCATGATAGTCTCTTAAAATTTTTGGTATTTCTGAGGTATAAGATGCTATTTCTCCTTTCATTTCTTTGTTTTTTCTGTTGTATGGTATTTTTAAAGAACTGTAATCGATTTACAGTGTAAATTACTTCTGTACAGCAAAGGGACTCAGTTATACATATACATATACTGTTTTTCATATTCTTTTCCATTACGGTTTATCACAGGGTATTGAATATAGTTCCCTGTGTAACAAACTAGGACCTTGTTATTTATCCATTCTATATATACCAGGTTGTATTGGCTAATTCTAAACTCCCAATCTATCCCTTTCCCTCCTCCCTCCCTCCTCCTTCTTCTCAACAACCAGTCTATTCTCTGTATCTGTGATTCTGTTTCTGTTTCAGAGATAGGTTAATTAGTATCATGTTTCAAATTACACATATAAGTGATATCATATGGTATTTGTCTTTCTGACTTACTTCACTTTGTATGATAATCTCTAGTTACAGCCACATTGCTGCAAATGTGGCATTCTTATTTTTCTACTGCTGCCTTTAGACTTCTCTTTTTACCTTTAACTACATTTTACCATTTTAATTATGATATGTCTTGTTTATAGGTCTGTTAGAGTTCATCCTGTTTAGGACCCACAGTACTTCCTGTATCTGGGTATCTTTTTCCTTCTATAGGTTGAAAATTTTTCAGTCATAATTTCTTCAAATATATGTTTGATGCCCCCCCTCCCCCCCGCCTTTCTGGAACCCTTATGAACATTGGCACATTTTATGTTATCCCAAAGTTCTCTTACTGTTTTTTTTTTTTTTCCCTTTGTCTTTCTGTCTGCCGTTTTATTGGGTGATTTCCATTATTCTACCTTCTGGATCACTTTATGCATTTTTCTATGTCATTTAGTCTTCTCATCTCTTCTAAAGTGCTTTTTTATTTTGGAATTATCTACTTTTAGAACTGAATTATCTACTTTTTTAGTTGAAGGATATTTGCTTTACAGAATTTTGTGGTTTTCTGTCATTCATTCATTAACAAGAATCAGCCGCAGGTACACCCATGTCCCCTCCCTCGAAACTCCCTCCCTCTACCACCCTTCTAGATTGTCACAGAGCTCCTGTTTGAGTTCCCCGAGTCATACAGCAAATTCCCACTGGCTATCTATTTTACATATGGTATTGTAAATTTCCATGTTACTCTCTCCATACATCTCACCCTCTCCTTCCTCCCCCCTCCCTGTGTCCATAAGTCTGTTCTCTATTCTGTTGTTTCTCCATCGCTGCCCTGAAAGTAAATTCATCAGTACTATCTTTTTAGATTCCATATATATGCAATCGGTATACGATATCTATATTTCTCTTTCTGACGTACTTCACTCCCTGTAATAGATTCTAGGTTCATCTACCTCATTAGAACTGACTCAAATGCATTTTTTATGGCTGAGTAGTATTCCATTGTGTGTATATATACCACAGCTACTTTATCCATTCATCTGTTGATGGACATCTAGGTTGCTTCCATGTCCTAGCTATTGTTAATAGTGCTGCAATGAACACTGGGGTACAAATGTCTTTTTCAATTTTGATTTCCTCAGGGTATATGTCTAGGGATGGGATTGCTGGGTCATATGGTGGTTTTACTCCTAGCTTTTTAAGGAATCTCCATACCGTCTTCCAGGGTGGCTGTATCAGTTTACATTCCCACCAGCAAAGCAAGAGGGTTCCCTTTTCTCCAACACCCTCTCAAGCATTTATTATTTGATGATGCCATTCTGACTGGTGTGAGGTGATACCTCATTGTGGTTTTGATTGCATTTCTCTAATAATGAGTGATGCCAAGCATAATTTCACATGACTGTTAGCTATCTGTATGTCTTCTTTGGAGAAATGTCTTTTTAGGTCCTTTTCCCATTTTTTGACTGGGCTGTTTGTTTTTCTGGTTTTGAGTTGTATGAACTGCTTGTATATTTTGGAAATTAATTATTTCTCAGTTTTATTTGCTATTATTTTCTCTCATTCTGAGGGCTGTCTTTTCACCCTGTTTGTAGTTTCTTTTGCTGTGCAAAAGCTTTTAATTAGGTCAAACTCATTTATTTTGTTTTTATTTCCATTACTCTAGGAGGTGCATCACAGAAGATCTTGCTTTAAGTCATCGAGTGTTCTGCCAATGTTTTCCTCTAAAGAGTTTTATAGATTTTGGTCTTACATTTAGGTCTTTAATCCATTTTGAGTTTATCCTCGTGTATGGTGTTAGGAAGTGTTCTAATTTCACTCTTTAACATGTAGTTATGGCAGAAAGTGAAGAAGAACTAAAGAGCCTCTTGATGAAAGTGAAAGAAGAGAGTGAAAAAGTTGGCTTAAAGCTCAACATTCAGCAAACTAAGATCATGGCATCCGGTCCCATCACTTCATGGGAAATAGATGGGGAAACAGTGGAAATAGTGGCTCACTTCATTTTTCAGGGCTCCAAAATCACTGCAGATGGTGACTGCAGCCATGAAATTAAAAGACACTTACTCCTTGGAAGGAAAGTTATGACCAACCTAGACAGCATATTAAAAAGCAGAGACATTACTTTGTCAACAAAGGTCCGTCTAGTCAAGGCTATGGTTTTTCCAGTAGTCATGTATGGATGTGAGAGTTGGACTGTGAAGAAAGTTGAGCGCTGAAGAATTGATGCTTTTGAACTGTGATGCTGGAGAAGACTCTTGAGAGTCTCTTGGACTGCAAGGAGATCCAACCAGTCCATTCTAAAGGAGATCAGTCCTGGGTGTTCACTGGAAGAACTGATGCTGAAGCTGAAACGCCAATACTTTGGCCACCTGATGTGAAGAGCTGACTCATTTGAAAAGACCCTGATGCTGGGAAAGATTGAAGGCAGGAGGAGAAGGGGACAACAGAGGATGAGATGGTTGGATGGCATCACCGCCTCAATGGACATGAGTTTGGGTAAACTCCGAGTTAGTGATGGACAGGGAGGCCTGGGGTGCTGCCGTTGATGGGGCAAAGAGTTAGACACGACTGAACGACTGAACTGAACTGAACTGTCCAGTTTTCCCAGCACTACCTATTGAAGAGGCTATCTTTGCCCCACTGTATATTCTTGCCTCCTTTGTTAAAAATAAGGTACCCATAGGTGCATGGGTTTAACTCTCTATCTTGTTCCACTGGTCTATGTTTCTGCTTTTGTTCCAGTACCATACTGTCTTGATGACTGTAGCTTTGTAGTATAGTCTGAAGTCAGGAAGGTTGATTCCTCCAGCTCCATTCTTCTTTCTCAAGACTGCTTTGGCTATTCAGGGTCTTTTGTGTTTCCATATGAATTGTGAAACTTTTTATTCAAATTCTGTGAAAAATGCCACTGGTAGTTTGATAGGGATTGCATTCAATTTGTAGATTGCATCAGGTAGTACAGTCATTTTCACAATATTGATTCTTCCTACCCAGGAACATGGAATATCTCTCTATCTGTTAGCATCGTCTTTGATTCCTTTCATCAGTGTCTTATAATTTTCCATGTACAGGTCTTTTGTCTCCTTAGGTAGGTTTATTCCTAGATATTTTATTCTTTTTGTTGCAATGGTGAATGGGATTGATTCCTCAATTTCTCTTTCTGATTTTTCATTGTTAGTATATAGGAATGCAAGTGATTTCTGTGTACTCACCTTGTATCCTGTGATTTTGCTGAATTCAATGATTAGCTCTAGTAATTTTCTGATAGTTTCTTTAGGGTTTTCTATATATAGTATCATGTCATCTGCAAATAGTGAAAGTTTTACTTATTTACAATCTGGAACACATTTGAATCAGTTCTAATGAGGTGGATGAAACTGGAGCCTATTATACAGAGTGAAGTAAGCCAGAAAGAAAAACACCAATACAGTATACTAACGCATATATACGGAATTTAGAAAGATGGCAAAAATAACCCTGTGTAACTTCTTTTTAATTTCTAATTCTGTTGATCTGACTTTCCTCCCTTTTTTTCTTGATGTGTCTGCTAATGGTTTGTCAATTTTATTTATCTTCTCAAAGAACCAGGTTTTAGTTTTATTAATCTTTGGTAACATTTCATTTCTTTTTCATTTATTTCTGCTCTGATATTTAGGATTTCTTTCCTTCTGCTGACTCTGGGGCTTTTTTCTGTTGTTCTTTTTCTAGCTTCTTTAGGTGTAGAATTAGTTTGTCTCTTTGATGCTTTTCTTGTTTCCTAAGGTATGGTTGTGTTGCTATGAACTTCCCTCTTAGAACTGCTTTTGCTGAGCCCATAGGTTTTGGGTCATTGTGTTTTCACTGTCATTTGTTTCCAGGAATCTTTTGATTTCCCTTATTTCTTCAGTAACCTCTTTGCTATTTAGTAATGTATTGTTTAATCTCCATGAGTTTCTGTTTTTTGCTGTTTTTTTTTTTCCTAGTTAATATCCAGTATCATAGTGTTATAGTCAGAGAAGATACCTGATAGGATTTCAATTTTCTTAAATTTACTGAGGCTTGATTTGTGACCCAAGATGTGGTCTATCCTGGAGAATGTCCCATGTGCACTTGAAAAGAAAGTGTATTCTTCTGCATTTGGATGGAAAGTCCTGAAGATATCAATTAGGTCCATTTTGTCTAATGTTTCCTTTAAGGTTTGTGTTTCCTTACTGATTCTCTGTCTTGATGATCTGTCCATTGGTGTAAGCGGGGTGTCAAAGTCCCCTAATATTATTGTATTACTGTCAATTTCCCCTCTTATGCCTGTTAGTGTTTGCCTTATGTATCAAGGTGCTCCTATGTTGGGTGCATAAATATTTACAATTGTTACGTCTTCTTGGATTAATCCCTTGATCATCATGTAGTATCCTTCTTTGTCTCTTATAATATTCTTTAAAGTCTATTTTGTCTGAAATAAGGATTGCCACTTCGGATTTCTTTTGGTTTCCATTCACATGGAATATCTTTTTCCATCCTTTTGCTTTCAGTCTGTATGTGTCTCTAGGTCTGAAGTGGGTCTCTTGTAGGCAGCATATATATGGGTCTTATTTTTGTATCCATTCAGTCAATCTGTATCTTTTGGTTGGTGCATTAATCTGTTTACATTTAAGGTGATTAGTGATACGTATGTTCCTACTGGCATTTTCTTGATTGTTTTGGGTTTGTTTTTGTAGGTCTTTCCTTTCTTGTGTGTTTACTGGCTATATAAGTCCCTTCAGTATGTTGCAAGATTAGTTTGGTGGTGCTAAATTCTCTTAACCTCTGCTTGTCTGTAAAACTTTTGATTTCTCCGTCAATTTTGGATGAGATCTTTGCCAAGTATAGTAGTCTTGGTTGTAGATTTTTCTCTTTCATTACTTTAAATATATCTTGCCATTCCCTTCTGGCCTGCAGGGTTTCTGCTAAAAGATCTGCTGTTAAACATATGAGTTTTTCCTTGTATGTTACTTGTTGCTTTTCCTTTGCTGCTTTTAATATTCTTTCTTTGTGCTTAATCTCTGTCAGCTTGATTATTATGTGTCTCAACGTGTTTCTCCTTGGGTTTCTCCTATAAGGGACTCTCGATGCTTCTTGGTCTTGATCTAATTTCTTCAAAAATGTTCTCAATGCCTTTCTTTTTTTCTTCTTGTTCTGCTGCTGCTGCTGCTGCTAAGTCGCGACCCCTATAACTTGAATGCTGGTTCGTTTAATATTGTCCCAAAGGTCTCTGAGGCTATCCTCAATTCTTTTCATTCTTTTCTCTCTATTCTGCTCCTCAGCAGTTATTCCCACCATTCCATCTTCCAGCTCACTTATCCACTCCTCTGCCTCAATTAGTCTATTGGTTCCTTCTAGAGTATTTTTCATTTCAGTAGTTGTGTTACTCATCTCTGTTTGCTTATTTCTTCTATGTCCTTGGTGATTATATTAACGGTGTCAAATGTTTCTTGCATTTTCCCCATTTTATTTTCAAGTCTTCAGAGCATCTTTACTATCATTATTCTGAATTCTCTTTCAGGTAGATTGCTTATTTCCTCTTCGTTTATTTGGCCTTTGAGTTTCTACCTTGTTTCTTTCACTTGTACTGTATTTCTGTCTTTTCATCATTTTTTCTAACTTGCTCCACTTGAGGTCAGGCTTTAGGGTTGTATTCCTTCTTCCTTTTGGTTTTTGTCCTTGGAGGGAAAGGCTGGTTGAGTGGTTTGTGTTGATTTCTTTTTAGGGATGACGTGTGCCTGTGTTCTTTTTCCCTTCGTGCTTTGTCTAGTTTCACTTGCTCATAGGGAATCGCATGTGGAGGCCTTGCACTGGACACTTCAGACCAGAGTTCCAAGTGGGAATCTGAATTATCTGTTTTTTGTAGGATCTTTATTGGTTCTAGAAATTATCTGTGCTTAGATCAATTCTCTTTCTTAGTTCAGTTAACATTATAAAATTTTTGAATTCATTAACCGGTAGACTGATTACCTCTGTTTCATTATTTATTATTTCAGGGTAGTTCCTTGCTCTTTTGAGGGTAGTTCCTCTGCTTTACTATTTTACTTAACTCTGTCTCTGAATTTAGGTGTAAGTTATCCACTGTGGTCTTGAGGGATGTTTTTACATAGCAGCATCCCCGTGTAGACTGTTTATGCCTATTGTCTCTGGTGTGAGGGCTGAACTTGATGTAGATGCCCGACACATTTTTCCTCAGGATGTGCTAGCCATGATCACCTTGATAGGGGGTGCACACACTGGTGTTGGTGGTTGGTGTTGGTCCTGGCCTGCACAGGACTTAAGATGGGATTTCCTCTCTGCTCAGTGGTAGGGTCCACTCCCAGGTTGCTAGAGCAGAATATCTGGTAGTCAGGCTTGAAATGGCTCTGTTCCTTTTTAAGTGTGTTTCTTGTTGGCAAGCCAGTACCCACGTGCTCCTCACAGTGGAGCCCAGGCTTTTCCTGCCTTTCTCTTTGTCCCACTGGTTCACCAAGCAGCCAAGGGGGCTTGTCTCCTCTACAGAGGACCCCAGAACTATGATTCCCAGCCTGTGGCTCCACCTGCTTACTTCCCAGGGTGAGTGTCCACCCACACTATTTCCCTCTTCCTCTTAGGTCCTTTTTAGGGGCAGAGGTCTCAGCCCAGTGTTTCTTCCCATCCTACCCAACTACATGAGAATCTTTCTTGCAGCCTTGGTCGTATAGTTGTTCTTCCAGTTTCCAGTTTGTTTTCAGTGAGAATTTTTCTACATGTAGATGTATTTTTCATGTGCTTTTAGGAGTAGGTGAACTTCACATCCTTTTACTCCACCTCTTTAATCCCCCTTTCCAATGCAACATTTGAAACCAACATAAAAAACTGTTTCTTACTCAAAAGTTAAATACCAAGGATTGAAAGTGAAAAAAAGTGAAGTCTTTATAATGCTTTACCGTAGGGAGGGGAAGAAGTCTTTCAGGTATTCTAAAAAAGGTGAAAAAGTACTCTGAGGTTTCACTGCAATATATTCCTTGAAAAATTCAGCAACTATATTGCCAAATAGAAAATTATGAAAATGTAGTGTTAAATATGCAAAGCAACATGCTAAACCTTTCAAACTGCATTTACTTCAGGGAAAGCACATTAGTTTTTCTTCATCTTTGATTTTTTTTACATGACCAAACTTCTCTAAGTCTCACCTCTTAAGAATTAGCTTCAGGGAAGGGTGTGGAGAAAGACCATGTGCAACCCCATAAAAACAGCTCATTTTTAAACTGCTGCCAGACATACATGTTTTATGAGTTAGACCTTAGATAATCCTTTGATTAAGAAGTTTCTTGATTCTAAATGCACAATGCTGCAAGAAGGGCCTTAAGTTCCAAATATGCCAATTTCTCTTTTACATTATAACCAACAGTTAGTCTCTTTTCAAAGTTACATTTTCTTCTACCTTAAAATTTTTCAGAGAAAGGAAGAATCCAATTAAAATGAATCAACAATTTTATTCCATTAATCCTCTTTACTAAAACAATGCACACCAATCTCAACAACCATTCACTCAATGAGTGATTCCAGTATGTCAGGCATTATGGAAGATGCAAAGATGAATATAAATATGAACAACTTGACATAAAGCAGGATGTTAACAGGATGTCAGACAACAAAAGCAATTGTTTAAAAACTTAGCAAACTTAGGAAAGCCATATGGAAGAGGCAGTAGTTGAACACAGGCCTTGAAGGGTGGGGAGGATTCTAACAAGGAGTTATAGGAGATAAACCGTTCAAAACAATGGGGATGGCATGAGCAAAGAAAAAGTACCAAGTCATGTGTGAAGAAATGAAAATTTGGGGGACAGTCTGGTTCCTTTAGGTGAAAAGCAGTAGATTAATGGAGAATGATGAGTTGGAAACAAATCATGGCATATCTTAATAACTATGTGTACTTTCCTAAGAAGTGAATGACTAAATCCTTACTTCAGTGATACCAATCTGATTGAATACAGAAAAATGAAAAGGAAGTGAATCAATGTGAAATCAACATGAAAGAAACTTATGAGTCTAGTCTATTAAATAAGTCTAATGACATAATGAAAAACTGAACAAAGCTGCAAAGATGAAACCATGCAGTAAGGGGTGAAAAATAATGTGATGGTAGAACCAATGAACGTGGCAAACCGTTGACAATGAGGACAAGAGAAAGGGAGAAGTCACAGGTAAATTTAAGAAAATAAGACTAAGTGAACAGGAAAATGACTGTGCTACTAAAAGAAACAGGGAAATCAACTTCCAGCCATAGTTAACACTGATAATCCCAGATTGGTCATTTGGATTTGAAGGATAGAGTGGAAGTATGCAGTGAACTGTTATAAATATGAGACTGGAAACAGAAAAAGATCAGGGACAAACTTGGGTTATGCTTAAATTGAGAAGAAGGAAAAATAAATACAGAAAATACAAAACCAACATAAAGAGAAAAGGAAAGGGCAGACGTAATATTATATACACCAAAGACAGGGTATCATCGCTGCCTAATGTCTCAAGGGGAAGGTGAGACCTGAGAAAAAGTTTATAAATTTTCAAGTTAGATTATTTTGATTCACCTCCCAGAAAGTATGTGTTCAGCAGTCAGATTTTAAGAAGTTAAGAAGTGAGTGACTTATGAGGACACAGACATTCATGGTGTAGAATGCTCTTTGCAAAGGTGAAGAAAAAACAGAGAGAACGATAACTTGGTGGGAGTAAAAATCAAACCAAGAACTTCTCATTTTACAGATATGAGAAGTCAGGAAAAAAAAATATGAATTTAAAAAGATACATTCTAAGTATCTAAATCAGAATATTTCAAGTAGCAACAATTTGCTTCTGTTATGGGCTGAATGCTTGTGTCACCCCCACAAAATTCATATGCTGAGTCCTAACCCTCAACATGATAGTATTTGGAGATGAATGAGTCCTTTGAGGAGGAATTAGGGTTAAATAAGATCATTAAGAGTGAGGCTCTCATGCTGGGATTAGTATCCTTACGAGATAGCAAAGAGCTTGTTCTCTCTTTCCCCCTCTACACATGCTTACACCAAGGAAAACACCACGCAAGCACGAAGCAAGACGGTGACCATCTTTAAATCAGGAGATGAGCTCTCACCAGAACCTGACTAATGCTAGCAGCTACTGGCAGCCTGATCTCACATTTTTAGTCTCCAAACTGAGAAAATAAAACTCTTGTTAAGTCAAGTCTCTAGTATTTTGCTATACAAGTCCCAGCGGAATAATACAGATTCAAAAAGACAGCTTATTTTCTTATACATAATATCATCAGCTGAGATCTTTTCAGGACACCAAGACAGAAATTAGGGAGAAGCTGTAGTCTAACTCAAAATTCCCTTGCTAAATCTCTCACATTCCTCAAACAACACAAAATTTCTCCATTACAGTAAGGAAAAGATAAAATTAAATATCATTAAAATTTCAGATCAGAAAATATATCTGTATATGGTCAAAAGACTCCAAAATGATCTGAGAGGAAAATAAGGGGAAAAGGAACAAATATTGACCTACTGTACTGGGCAGAAGCTTAACAAAGAAGTGAATACAAAACAAACATTTGATTTCCTCTTAAAATGAGCAAAGTAAATCCATCTCACAAAATGGCTCTAAAAATGGCCAGGAAATTTTAAAATAATTTGTAAGTGAATGACGAGTATCTGTGTGAAGTATCCAGCTAACAAATTTTACCCCAAGAGAAGATAATCTCAAAAGTTAAAAGTGGGCTTGTTAAGAGACCCTCAGTTCAGTTCAGTCGCTCAGTTGTGTCTGACTCTGCGACCCCATGGACTGCAGCACGTCAGGGCTCCCTGTTCATCACCAACTCCTGGGGTTTATTCAAACTCATGTCCATTGTGTCAGTGATGCCATCCAACCATCTCATTCTCTGTCATCCCCTTCTCCTCCTGCCTTCAATCTTTCCCAGCATCAGGGTCTTTTCAAATGAGTCAGTTCTTTGCATCAGGTGGCCAAAGTATTGAAGTTTCAGCTTCAGCATCAGTCCTTCCAATGAATATTCAGGACTGATTTCCTTTAGGATGGACTGGTTGGATCTCCTTGCTTAAGAGACCCTACACTAAAGCAATGTCATCAGTTGCTATGATTCTACTCAAGTTATACTCCAGTATTTCTAAACTTTCCAAAACTCTCCAGATACTCCTTTTCACCCATGCTAACTGCACAGAGTCTGAAGAAGTCTATTCACACTGGTGACAGAATATTTGTAATGTCAACGAGATTTAAGTTAGCATGCTAACTCTGTTGTGATCAAGTCATCCCTCTCTAAAGTGTTTTTTGAGAACTCATGGCTTAGTTCCTTCCAAAAGCGGTATTTCAAGGGTTCTCAAGAAACAAACACAGAGAAGACACACCTTACTTCCCCATTACCACTTAAAATGTTTCTATTACTACCAAGCCAATGGCATGTCTGAACTAGTGTTAGTACTCCTATCGCTGGTTAGAAAAATATTAGTATACTATTTCTAGTCATGGATTCCTAAATTGTTAGTCTCATCCAAAGCAAACAGCATACATACCACAGATCTAGGAAAATGAGGGGGAGATGAAATTACAACATTGCAAAGGTTACTGGAAAAGAATGGTGCTATAAAGAGAGTGTTCACATTCCTAAGGAGAGAATAAACCATAGGAAGGTCTTTATATAGAACAGAAAGACAGAGTCTCAAGAAATTATGAGGAGCCAAATACTTTGGAAGGAAGAAAAAAACGTGAATCTGACATGCCATATGGCATGGTACACATTTCCTGTTAACTACTGTTAAAGGTTTAAACTGCACAGAAACAGTACTGGTCACATACACCCAAGCAAAGCAACCATAGATATGTACCTAACACAGAAGCATTAACTGATTTACAACCAAACACAGGCCTCATAATACTAAACAGTACCTGACAGTACGTGTTCAAGTGCCTTAAAAGAGAAAGGGGGCATTTTTACATATTTTTTCCTTTCATGTATTAATCAAGCTAGGAAACAGCTGCACCTGGAGAAACTTCTACTTGATAGACTTTGGCTCTATTGAAGAAGACCTGGTTTTTCTTTGAGGCCAAATTTGGAATCTTCTTTAAAAAGAAAAACTTATTAGTCTTTCAAAGATTATTTTAAAAGTCTAGGTTCCAGGCAGTGCTTCTCTTATTCACTTTTCTCAAAACACTAATTAGATGCCAAAACAAGAAAAGAGGGCAGGTAAAACTATGCAAAGGAAAAGGAAAAATATGTCTGAACTACACAAACAGGGCTTATGTTATCTTTGGAAGACAGAACACAGCCTGGAAATATTAGTGTTTCAAGCATCTGCTGCAAGACTTGACCATTCAGGTTAAACCTGCTCTTTGTGGAGTTTATGTTTTAGAGGTGCCATTTTGAAATTTTCCCATTCAGAATAAGCTTTGGGAAACTTATGAAAGGCAGAGACATTCTTCATCTACAAAAATAAAACACTTAAGTTATTTTTGCTGTTGTAGAAAAATTATACAAGAACAGCACTTCCAGATGATGAGGCAATTAAAAAGAAAAAAACAATAAAAAAATAAAATAAAAATTCTGAAGAGCTGCTAACACATCTAAACTACACTGGGACTAGACTGAGAGGAAAAGACTGGTAGGAATGATGAAATTCTACATGAGCCAAACTCTGCAAATGGGACATGGGAAGAAAATGCCAAGAATTCAAAGCTCATCCATGTTATTTGGAGAAACTCGACCCGAACATCTTAGAGATCACCTTCCTAACATAAACAAGATGAAAGAGAAGATGGGCATTGTACCTGTTCCTCCTCTATAATGTTAGTTTCTTAAATTTCCACATCACAGCCACATTAAAACCCCAGGCTCCCTTTCCCTGCAGGAGATCATGCCATGCAGAGCAGACACAAGAAGACTGCAGTTAAAAAAAAAAAATGAAACAGCATGAAGCAAGCTCCAAAGGTGCAAGGCTGAATTGGCTACATTAGCTTACCATATATTTCGGATCTACTCTCCTCTGAACTAGACTTTGTCTTCTTGGAGGAGCTATCTGCACAAGAGTGGGAGAAAAGGAGAGAGATATAGAAAATATGGAGACCAAATGTAAGGGGGAAAATTCATGGGGAGAAAAAAAAAAAAAAAGAATGAATCATGATCAAGTTAAATCGTGCAAACACAAAGTATGAACATCACAGGTGACAGCCCTTAGAATGGTCACGAACAGCACAGGTAATGACATTTTAGATTTGTTGAAGAAAAGACAGTGCAATAAAAATATGTTCAAACAAACAACACATGAGAATTCTACAAAATATATATCTGACAGCTGTCGAGATGACAACAGCACTGAAAGCTGTAATAATCTCCTTGTGAAACACGGGCTACCACTTTGCTAACCTGTCTTTGGAGATGGGCACATCACAGATGAACAATACAGACTACGTCAATCTAACAAGACTTTAATGGCTTCGACGAGTATAGGACAGAAACTCTGTGACCCTAGTTATCAAGACAAAACTTATCAATAAATGAAAGCCTTGGAGTCCTATGACATCAAAATGAGGTGTCAAAAACAAAGAATTATTTCTTAATAGAGATCCAGAAGTTACATATTACATACTCCCACCACCAAAGCCTCCTAAATTGATGACTGGGATTTCATTTTTAACCTACCACCCAAGGTTCAGTAGCTGTTCACTTCCATTCTTCCCGTACTAGGTAATATTTATGTTTTTCAAAGTGCACTAGCGGTTTATACTATGAAACATCTTGGATACGAAAGAAACACTCTATTAAAAATGTTATTTCTAAGTGAAAATACCTAAAAATAGATACATTATATTTATGTATCTGAGACTTTAGTATTTACTTACTTTATCTTTTGTCATGGGAATGTCTCAGTGAATAAAACTGTATATCCACAAGGAATATGTTTCAAATGACAAAAGCAAATTTATCAAGTAATTTTTATAAATTAAATACTGAGTGAGTTTACAAGGGGAAACCAAAGCCTATATATTACAAGAAGGGTTCAACCTATATACAAAATTTAGAATATATATAGTCAAAAGCACACTAGCATGAAAATTCTAGGAAATATCAACACTACTGAAGTTGAAAGGCAGCTCTGAGTTTAGAATACTTTTTGAAGAAAAAGGGATTTCTATTCATCTACTTACTCTAAAGTGAGACAATCATTAATTTTGAATTATTTTATCCAATTCTCCAATTTACCGTGATCACATCTGAATTTTTAATTGACTACAGAATATGTAGTTGTTATAGCCTTGATTACAACGTTGGTTTTATAAACATACTACTGTTCATACCTAGGATTTACCTTGCTACCAAGTCCTTGGTCTGACCAAAATTTCCAATTATGATATAACTATTTCTAGTATCATTATTATTTTAAAATACAACACAGTCTGCAATGATGCTTCCATAGTAGAATCCATAGTGCTGAAAGTTAAAAATGCCTGTATTCCTTCTGAGTGCAAAAGTTTCATATTATGTAACTGAAGAGGAAGGAGAGTCTTAAATAGATCAAACAGCTATTCCTGGGTGTTTCAGGCAGTTATGTAGCTTAAGGTGTATTATTCGAAACTTCACCAGTCTCAGTATTCTTTGGCAGAACAAAGTGTGTTACCTGTGGGGTCAAAATCATGTGATGTACTGCGCTCAACTTTCTGCTTCTTATCTGTTGGTGACTCACGGTTCAAAATACTTCCATGCCTAAGTTAAATAAAAGCAATTAAATATTTACCACAAAAAAAATTACTGTAACAAAAAACAATTTAAAAATCCCACGTGCGTCTTACAAAGAGAAACCAATAAATGAGTTTACCTTACGTAGTCTCATAAACCTAATTCATATTTTTCAAGACGTTTTAAAATTCAGTCTGTGCTATGTTTAATACAGTCTATTTAGCTGATTTTAAAAAAAGTGCTTTAAAATAATGAGCAGTATTTACCAATAAGGGCTTCCCTGGTAGCTCAGCTGGTGAAGAATCCGCCTGCAATGCAGGAGACCCCAGTTCGACTCCTGGGTAGGGAAGATTCCCTGGAGAAGGGATAGGCTACCCATTCCACTATTCTTGAGCTTGCCTGGCGGCTCAATCAGTAAAGAATCTGCCTGCAATGTGGGAGACCTAGGTTCGATCCCTGGGTTGGGAAGATCCCCTGGAAGAAGGCATGGCAACCCACTCTAGCAGTCTCACCTGGAGAATCCCATGGACAGAGGAGCCTGGCAGGCAACAGTTCATGGGGTCACAAAGAGGTGGACAAGACTGTGTGACTAAGCACAGCACAGCATTTAGTAATAAAGTGTATTTTATTCTGAGAAATAACTGCTTAAAATCTCTTAGTGGTTTTCACAGGTTGATCACTATTATTCAAATTAACAGATAAAAAAACAGTACTGAAAAGTAATTAAACATAGTCCCCAATTCTTTATTTACTATGGTCACGTTCAAAAACACTGTAAATACAGCACAGATGAGAAGAGTTAAAAAAAAAAAAAAAATCTTAGGCAAGGCTCTTTTAAAGCCTGCCTACAGTTTGTGCCACAGACGTATTTTTTGCAAGCCCCAGATGACATTAGAATTACTGTTTTTCCTATGCCCTACCATATTACACTTGATCAGATAATGGCTGGGCAGCAAATAAGAGCACTACTGTAACACATACATTACTAATTAACTGAAATGCCAAGATGAGCATTGGTATCTTGGACTATGCCATCACTAAAAAATGATAAAAGTATCGTAATAATTAGGAATGACACACTACCTACATTTTAAATAATATTTATGACAAGATCAGCGAGAAAAAGAGATGCTGAAGAACAAGTACTCAGGAAGAGGCACTTAATCCCAGGAAATGAATAAATATGAAGATATAGATACAGACACAAGAAATATCTGGACATTTTGGATTTTTTCCCTTTACTTTCTTAGGGTAACTAACTAATTCAGTTTGCCAAAGTTCATTAACTAAAGGCAGTTACAGTCACCAAAGTTATAAAACACATCAAAATTGGCAATCCATTTACACTCCCCAAGCTACTCACAACTTAAAACAGCCACAAAAGATTCTGAAATTAAATCTCTTCATCGGGAGTGACCTTAAGTATCAATTTGAACAAACTTTTAAAATGCTTACATTAAAAACATTAGAAATGTTATCAAAATAATGCCATCTTCCAGAAAAAATATGCAACACCTGTTACATTTCAAACTTGTAAAACATTTTGAAATCTTAAACTACTTAAATCCACATTTTCTAAAACCACGGAAATGCACCACAATTTCAAAGGAACACTTCTAAGTAACATTGAACCTAAACATATGAAGTACAACTGAACAACTTACCTTATAGGTTTTTTGAGGGGAAACCTGAAACAAACAAACAAACAAAAAAGATTAGATGTAGTTATTTCACTTGTACGATTGTTATTAAGTTTATTCATTCTATAAAACCAGAATAAGGGATTTACATCTTGTACTAACTTTTCCAAGGCAAGATTCAACAAACAAGTGGAACTGGATACATTTTTTAACCTCTTAACTACTTTGTTAAGTCTTAAACTGCAGGTGCATTTACCATCAGCTGTCCCTGAGTATGGGTTCTCTCTTTAAAAATCCAAATAATAATAACAATAGCTACATTTATTGAGGGCTTAGTAGATGCTAAGCACTATTCTAAACTGTTCACATATATTACTTTTTAATTCTAAAAATATCTATGAAGATATTATTTCTCTTTTACAGACTTAAAAAATGGAAGCTAGAAAAATGTCACCATTATAAATATTATAATATAAATACTATATTTACTCTTCCTAGAAAGAAAGTTCCTTCTTCACCTTTCCCCATCCAAAATAGCTGGGTGCTGATTACTGCTCTATTGGTCTGTGTCTAACCTTTGATCATGATCAAATCAAGATCTTCAATTATTTATGTTTAACATAAATAATCCCCATTCAATTATCTCTATAATAACAGAATTCTAGAAAAAACTACCATTGAAGTACTATCAGTTAGTAAAAACAAGTTCCAAAAGTAGAAAACAAAGGGTACTTAAACATTTTTTTCAGTTCTGTAAGGAAAAAGAACCACAGCCTTTCCTCTTAGTTGTCTTTTTAAAAGAATATTTCTGGATGCTTCCTGATAAGAATTTGATGCTATACATAAACACTAACCTAAGTCTAAAGGAATGTTCTCAAACTTCTATTCTTCTTCTCATTTCTATAATTATCTCAACCTATACTATTTCATGTAAAGATTATTTAGTCTAGGTAATAAGAACAGGGTTTATTAAGAATATCAGTAATTTTTTTAAAAGACTATTAGTAAGGGTTGCTGTTTAGTCGCTAAGTTGTGTCCGACTTTTTTTGTGACTCCATGGACTGTAGCCCACCAGGCTCCTTTGTTCATGGGATTTCCCAGGCAAGAATACTGGAATGGGTTGCCATTTCCTTCTCCAGGGGATCTTCCCCACCCAGGGATAGAACTCGTGTCTCCTGCATTGCAGGCAGATTCTTTACCACTGGGCCACCAGGGAAGCACATTAGTAAGGGTAGGAAGAAATAAACATAAAACAATGATACTTGACTATTTTATTTGGCATGGAGATAGTTTAGCATAAAAAGAAAACTTAGCCTAAATATTACTTTAATTATAATTCCCTTTAATTCCCATATAAATTAAAATTGACCCAAAGAAAAAGAGAATCTAAAAACTTCCCTAATAAGTTACAGAGTATTAACTTACAACCCAGGTAGGCATGACAAGAAATAGAGGTTCTGGACTAAGAGAGAGGACACTGCTCTAAAGAACATATTGATTACAAAAGATTATAAAATATTCAGAAATAAGAGTGCCTAAGTAGTCCATCCTTACTTGCTGGAGGAGGTGGGAGGGAATGGGTTTTAAATTTAAAGAATCGCAAAAGCCATCACAATATTATAAAGTAATTATCCTCCAATTAAAATAAATTAAAAAAAAAAAAAGATGAACATAAAAGTTGGCAGTAAAGAATTCCCAACTGAATTTCTGCAGAGGATAATACCTGCAGTTAGCAACCATAGCCACTTGGGCTGACAACCATTATATTAAAAACTCCTATCCCAGAACAATGCTGCTTGCGTCAGAAACTGCATCATCCAGGGAGATTCTGGTAAAGAAACCGGAAGTTCCCAGACTACTGATTGTAAACCAGTTTCCTGAGCTATTTTCTCTTACAAGGGAATGGAAAGGAAAGGAAAGGAAAGAGGACAAAAATGAAATAAGAAGGGCTACCTCAGTACAACTTCCTTATTGCAGTTGACTTACCACAGTCCCCAAGTACAAAGAAATTTCTCAAAAAAATCTTTACATCACAATACTTTTTCTCTAATCACCAAATTCCACTTTAAAATATGTGGTAACACAAACAAATACACATGTACATATGCATGTGACGCTGCATATGCACATAAGTAACAAAGTCAAGGGCCTTCTTCCATCAGCTCTAGCTAAGAACATCACCAACAGAATCCCACGGTTTTGTAAAATCACTACCGCTTCCTGGATATTGACATGGAGATGTAATGAGACAACTAGAAGCAGAAAGCTAGAACCCCGAAGAAAAACTTGGGGCTAGAGTTGTAGATTCATGTCACCAACCTACTGATGGTACGCAATGGCACCCCACTCCAGTACTCTTGCCTGGAAAATCCCATGGACGGAGGGGCCTGGTAGGCTGCAGTCCATGCTAAGGGTCAGACACGACTGAGCGACTTCACTTTCATGCATTGGAGAAGGAAATGGCAACCCACTCCAGCGTTCTTACCTGGAGAATCCCAGGGACGGGGGAGTCTGTTGGGCTGCCGTCTATGGGGTCGCACAGAGTCGGACACGACTGAAGCGACTTAACAGCAGCAGCAGCATAAAGAGAAAACACCAAGGATCAAATCCTTGGGAAAAGTAACCTGTTTTCTGAACAACTGAGTAAGGATGTGACAGCTGATGAAGGAGATAAAGAAGATAAATCACAATAGAGAAAGAGCTGTCCTAGGAACCAACAAAGAAGAGATACGACTACTAAATGCTACAGAAAGGCAGGCTAAAGGCTGAGAAATGGCCATGTTCTAGCAACACAGTAGCCCAACATTAGGCTGATAAAACAATTCTGGTGTACAAAAATCCCATATTTCCAAGTCCCTGTCCATTGTGTAGTCCAATCATAAAATTGTGAAAATCTCATCTGGTTAGATATTTAAGTAGAAACAGCTGTGTCTGAATGCTGACTTAACATTAGATGTGGCTAGTTAACCAAATGCGTCTGGATTTTGAAAATATCCTGTTGATGACTTGGACATTTAGCCAACAATGAATATGTTTGTGTTTATATATATATATATATATATATATATATATATATATATATGTGTGTGTGTGTGTGTGTGTGTGTGTGTGTGTATGTATTTTGCTAGATATATGACAAAGTCAAAGTGCCAATATGAAGAATCGTAACAGATAAAGGAAAGGGTTACCAGGAGTTTGAGCCACTGGGATAAGGTGCCTTGGTTGTTGTTCAGTCCCAAAGTTATACCTGACTTTTTGCAACCCCATGGACTGCAGCTTCCCAGGTGACTCAGTGGGAAAACAATTCGCCTGCAATGCAGGAGACACAGGCAGACACGAGTTTGATTTCCAGGTCGGGAAGATCCCCTGGAGAAGGGCATGGCAATTCACTCCAGTATTCTTGCCTGAAGAATCCCATGGGCCGAGAATCTGGAGGGCTACAGTCCATGGAGTTGCAAAGAGTTGAATACGATTGCAGTGATTTAGCATGCATGCACGCATGGACTGCAGCACACCAGGCTTCCCTGTCCTTCATCATCTCCTGGAGCTTGCTCAAACTCGTGTCCATTGAGTTGGTGATGCCATCTAACTATCTCATCTTCTGTCGTCTTAGCATACTAAGCTTACTTGTGTGCCAAAAGTCCTAACCAAGGGCTTTAAATGTCACAACATATTGACTCACTTGACTCAGGATGCCTTTTCTTGGTTAGTTCTGAGCTCTAGTATTAAATCATTAGGTTACAATATACAGAAGCCTCCCCCAATCTTTTATTTTCACACTTCTCCCAATATGTTAAATCGTGTAGAGGGAAATGTGATTCGGTAATTAAACAACCCTAACCTGCAATTAATATATATATTGGAATAAGACTTTCATTTCTTAGCCAGATTTAATGATTCTATGATACATATATACATATACATGATGTCGTAACTGTTTTTAAGATTTAAAAACTCAGGGCTTCCCTGGTGGCTCAGTGGTAAAGAATCCACCTGCCAGTGCAGAGGACACGGGTTCGATTCCTGGTCTGAGAAGATCCCACATGCTGCAGAGCAACTAAGCCCATGTGCCACAAGTACTGAGCCCGTCCTCTGCAACAAGAGAAGCCACCGTGATGAGAAGTCCGAGCACCTCAACAAAGAGTAGTCCCTGCTCTCCGCAACTAGAGAAAAGCGCACGCATCAACGAAGACCCAGGGCAGAGAAAAATAAATTTTTTTAAAAAGAGAGATCTTAAAACCTAAAAGCTTTAAGACCATTAGACAGAATTTCTTCTGGATTAAAAAAAACTGCAAAGAAGTGCCGAAGTGATGTGTTACAACATATTTGCATATAATAAATAGCCTACTAGAAATCATATTTTCCTTTTATTGATTTTGGTGAGACAAAAGCTAGCCTTTGGATACCACTGCAGTGAGAAGCATTCTGAAAGAAGAAATGGGGATATCACAGGCAAACCTTAATTCCTATTCTGTTTCCTCCAAGATATTAGATTTTTCTCCCCTGGGTTTAGTTATGATGAGGAATTTGAGAGTCTGGATGGTTCTTAATAATGGATGACCGAAATGAAGGGGAGGAAGTTAAGGAAATTTCACCTACATTGGAGAGTGGTCAAGCTTTTATTAACATTCAAACAATGTTAGCTACTAAATTTAGAATTCTCAAAAATTCCATTGTAACATACATCCTGATTTTAGTAATATTAAAATGCAAGAGAAAAATCACTTAAGTGAGTAAAGTTACTAGACAAAGAATTCTGCAAAACAGGTTAACAATTAAGATAATTCCTAGGCTCAGCTCCTCGTAAAATGATAATAAACATCAGTGCAAAAAACAGACTATTCCAGTATTGTTACGGTACTGTCATTGTTCAGTCACTCAGTCATGTCCAACTCTTGGCAACCCCATGGACTATAGCACATCAGGTTTCCTTGTCCTTCACTATCTCCCGGAGCTGCTCAAACTCATGCCCATTGAGTCAGTGATGCTACCTAACCATCTCATCCTCTGTTGCCCCCTTCTCCTCCTGCCCTCGATCTTTCCCAGCATCAGGGTCTTTTCCGATGAGTAGGCTCTTCGCATCAGGTGGCCAAAGTATTGTCACAGTACAGTCAATGAGAATTACATGTGATCTCAACACCTTAGGTTCAATGACTCCTCAGAAAAAACACAAGGTTCATGTTTTGGTTTTACAATGAAAAGGTATTTGAACTTGGGCAAGTTGCTTAACCTCGCTAAGAATCATTTGTAGAACAGTGATAATACTAACACCGAACTCACCACTTCGTTTTGAGGAGTAAATCATAAAATGAGAAGCATTAAATAAGAAGCACTGCCTTGTGCATATTAAGCATTTAATTACTAGTAGCTATTAGGAAGAACTAGTGACATTACTAAGTGTCATTCAGGTATGACCAAAATCAAATCCCTTATGATTATAAGGTGGTGGTGACAAATAGATTAAGGGATTAGCTCTGATAGACGGAGCCTGAAGAAATACGGACAGATGTTTGTAACCCTGTACAGGAGGCACTGATCAAAAACATCCCCAAGAAACGGAAATGCAAAAAGGCAACATGGTGGTCTGAGGAGGCCTTACAAAGAGCTGAGAAGAAAAGAGGAGAGAAAGGCAACGGAGAAAAGGAAAGATATACCATCTGAATGCAGAGTTCCAGAGAAGAGCAAGGAGAGATAAGAAAGCCTTTCTGAGTGAACAATGCAATGAAACAGAGGAAAACAATAGAATGGCAAAGACTAGGGATCTCTTATAGAAAATTAGAGCTACCTAGGGAACATTTCAATGGCACCCCACTCCAGTACTCTTGCCTCGAAAATCCCATGGACGGAGGAGCCTGTTAGGTTGCAGTCCACGGGGTCGCTAAGAGTCAGACACAACTGAGCGACTTCACTTTCACTTTTCACTTTCATGCACTGGAGAAGGAAATGGCAACCCACTCCAGTGTTCTTGCCTGGAGAATCCCAGGGACGGGGGAGCCTGATGGGCTGCTGTCTATGGGGTCGCACAGAGTTGGACACGACTGAAATGACTTAGCATAGCATAGCATAGGGAACATTTCATGCAAAGACAGGCACAATAAAGGACAGAAACGGTATGCACCTGACAGAAGCAGAAGATATTAAGAAGAGGTGGCAATAATACACGGAAGGATTATACAAAAAAGATCTTAATGACTCGGATAACCATGATGGTGTGATCACTCACCTAGAACCAGATACCCTGGAGTGTGAAGGCAAGTGGGCTTTAGGAAGCATCACTATGAACAAAGCTAGCAGAGGTGATGGAATTCCAGCTGAGCTATTTCAAATCCTGAAAGATGATGCTGTGAAAGTGCTGCCCTCAACATGCCAGCAAATTAGGAAAACTTCAGCAGTGGCCACAGGACTGCAAAAACATCAGTTTTCATTCCAATCCCAAGAAGGGTAATGCCAAAGAATGTTCAAACTACCACACAATTGTACTCATTTCAAATGCTAGCAAAGTAATGCTCAAAACCCTTCAAGCTAGACTTCCAACAGTCTGTGAATCAAGAACTTGCAAAAATAAAAGCTGAATTTAGAAAATGCAGAGGAACCAGAGATGAAACTGCCAACATCCATTAGATCATAGAAAAAGCTAGAGTATTCTAGAAAAACATCTACTTCTGCTTTATTGACTATGTTAAAGCCTTTGACTGTGTAGATCACAGTAAACTATAGAAAATTCTTAAAGAGATGAGAATGCCAGACCATCTTATCTGCCTTCTGCAAAACCTGTATGCAGGTCAAGAAGCAACAGTTAGATCTGGACATGGAACAATGGACTGGTTCAAAATTGGGCAAGGCTGTATATTGTCAACCTTATTTAACTTATATTTAACTTATATGCAGAAGTATATTAGTCAGTCAGTCATGTCCAACTCTTTGTAAACCCATGGACTGTAGCCTGCTAGGCTCCTCCATCCTTGGGATTGTTCCAGGCAAGAATACTGGAGTGGGTTACCATTTCTTTCTCCAGGGGATCTTCCTGACCCAGGGATCGAACTCAGGTCTCCTGAATTACAGGCAAATCCTTTACTGTCTGAGCCACTGGGGAATATACAGAGTACACCACCCAAAATGCTGAGGTGGATGAATCACAACCTGGAATCAAGACTGCGGGGAGAAATATCAATTACCTCAGATATGCAGATGATACCATCCTAATGGCAGAAAGCGAAGAGGCACTAAAGAGCCTCTTGATGAAGGTGATGGATGAGAATGAAAAAGTTGGCTTAAAATTCAATATACAAAAAACTAAGATCATGGCATCTGGTCCCATCATTTCATGGCAAATAGATGGGGAAATAATGGAAACAGTGACAGACTTCATTTTCTTGGGCTCCAAAATCACTGTGGATGGTGACTGTAGCCATGAAATTAAAAGACACTTGCTCCTTAGAAGAAAAGCAATGACAAACCTAGACAGCATATTTAAAAGCAGACATTACTTTGCCTACAAACATCCGTATAGACAAAGCTATTGTTTTTCCAATAGTCATGTACGGATATGAGAGCTGGACAACAAAAAAGGCTGAGCACTACAAAACTGAAGCCTTCAAACTGTGGTGCTGAAGAAGACTTCTGAGAGTCCCTTGAACAGCAAGGAGATCAAACCAGTCAATTCTAAAGGAAATCAACCCTGAATGTGCATTGGAAAGACTGATGTTGGAGCTGAAGCTCCAATACTTTAGCCACTGATGCAAAGAGCCAACTCACTGGAAAAGACTCTTTGGATTGGACCCACTGGATGATGGGAATGACTGACGGCAGGAGGAGAATGGGACGACAGAGGATGAGATGGTTGGCTGGCATCACAGACTCAATGGACATGAGTTTGAACATTAGATGGTAAAGGACAGGGAAGCCTTGTGTGCTGCAATCCATGGGGTCACAAAGAGTTGGACACGAGTAAGCGACTGAACAACAATCAGGAAGAACAAATATAAATTCTGAATTTTAGTGGCATGACTTCAAATTCAATAGAAAAGAAAAATAAAGACTAACATTATTCAAATAGCTTTTTAGCTCAGTAAAATCCATAGAAATGCACAGTTCAAAGTCTATGATGAAACTATAAACTTAACTTGCCAAGTCATATTATATAAAATTAATGTCCATACTCAAGTTACCAAATTTCCTAGTTGCTACAGGGTAAGAAAAAAAATCAGATTATAACCAAAACTTTTAATTCTGGCAAGTAAGATCAGTGATTTTTTTAAACAAAGTGAAATTACGATGACTTTGCTTGCCATTTAGTAAAGAGTCCAACATTTCCTCATCTTTAAAATATCAAGAATGATTAAGGTAGTTTGTGTCCTGGACATAAACTGAGTTTTTCATTTGTCTATTTCTAAAAACTAATTTTAATAACCTGAAGCAAAGCACTTAATTTTGAAAGTACTCTAACATGAATATGAGCAAGTTAGCTCAAGTTATTATCTCATTTTTCACAAAATAATAAACGAAGACAGCTGTAAGGACGTTTGCCTACAATACGCAGTACTGAAAAGCACATGATTCAGAGCACAATACTGACATCAGCCGACTGTCAACTGAATCTTTACATCTCTGGACAGCAAGACACAGAACCAAAAGCAGTAAACAACTACCGCCACTTCCCTCCCACCAAAAAAAAGAAAAAACCAAAATACCAGTCATAAATCCTCTTGCCACCTATAATTTATAACTGGTCAAGTTCAGAGTTGCTAAAAGAACTAAAAATTTTGGATCTAGACAAAAAAGAAAAAAAAGAGTCTGAACATTATCTACCACTGTGCTTTTTTGTTAGCATACAGACCCAAAACATGAAAAGTTTAGCAGAGCTGGCAATAAAACAATAATTAGTTTTATCAGAAAGGCTCTTAAAGCAGAAGTCACAGCTGACAGGGTGAGTCATGGAGAATTTTTCATGGTGTTATTAGCTTTAAACTTCTGGACCTTGCAATACAAACCACAGAATGACAAGGAACAAGGAGCTCAGCTCGGTGTAGATCCAAAAATGATTCACTAGAATGTAATGTAAGATCTCAAATTAACTTTTTAAACATAGCTTAGTATACCCCACTTTTACTGAAGAATTTCAAACACAAGACAGATGCTAAGTAAATGTCTCTTGTTTTTGTGGACATACTTTGACAAATCAAATAGTTAATTCTAAATTATTTTAATTCTCTGTCAGAGATATTATACATTTCATATTGGTTGCTTCTGAACTGGGAAAAGTAAGTCATAAAAGAAAATAATAGCTTATTAAACTTTCATCTCTTTATTGATAATCTAGAACATTATCACTTTTGTGAGTATTTCCTGTAAGGTTTCTAACTAAATTTCCTTTGAGATAATGAGTATCACTACTAACTTAGAGTGTCTTTTTAAGACTTCAAATTACTCAAAAAAAAAAAAAAAAAGTTAAAAAAAAATCTGAAAAAAGTCTGAGACCTTCAAACTACTTAAGTATTCTCATACCACTCAACACCAATCAAAATATCAAACACATTAAACAAAAATCAGCAAGAAACTGGACTCTACAGAATAATCTCAGGACTTACAGGGTCAATGCATGATTTTCTTTAGATAGCATTGTTCCTGGTCAATTGCAAAGTCGTCGTGCCTGACTCTTTGTGACCCCATGGACTGCAGCATGCCAGGCTACTCTGTCCTTCGCTATCTCCTGGAGTTTGCCCAAACTCATGTCCACTGAGTTGGTGATGCTATCTAATCATCTCATCCTCTGTTGTCCCCATCTCCTGCCTTCAATCTTTCCCAGCATCAGGGTCTTTTACAATGAGTTGGCTCTTTGCATCAAGTGGCCAAAGTACTGGAGCTTCAGCCTCAGCATCAGTTCTTCCAATGAATATTCAGGGTTGATTTCCTTTAGGATTGACTAGTTTGATCTCCTTGCTGTCCAAGGGACTCTCAAAAGTCTTCTGCAGCACAACTCAAAAGCATTAATTCTTTGCACTCAGCCTTCTTTCTGGTCCAACTCTCACATCCACATATGATTACTGGAAAAGCCATAGCTTTGACTATATGCACCTTTGTTAGCAAAGTGATGTCTCTGCTTTTTAATATGCTGTCTAGGTTTGTCATAGCTGTCCTCCAAAGGAGCAAGCGTCTTTTAATTTCATGGCTGCAGTCACCATCTGCAGTGATTTTGAAGCCCAGGAAAATAAAATCTGTCACTGCTTCCAATTTTTCCCCTTATATTATAGATAGGAATTTAAATCTTAACCTTGTTTCACAATTCCCTCTTTCAGGATTTGTTTGTGACAATAAAAATGAGAGGGAGAGAAAGGCCTCCTAACCTGGGATGAGAATGTTTCCCAACAAGGATTTACACCAACATATACTAATATTAAAAGCTCAAATTTTGTAAGCTGCAGTGACAATTATGCAAAATTTGTAGGAATAAGCTTCTTTCTTCAAATTTGGCAAAAGATACAATTGTGCTTCTGAAAAAAGTAGAAATCCTTAGTTGTTAGCTTTTTACCTTTTGCACTGAGGTGCCATTAAGATACTTTGACAATTTAATAAAATATAAGATAGCATGTCAACATTTTTTCTATTACATAAAAAATTAAATTATTTTCTATTATATAAAAAATTTAAATTATTATGTATCAATTAAAAACAGCATTGTATATAGCAAGGACTACCAATTAAACAAGAAAACAAATTATAATGGATTCTCTTAAGTGCTCTTAAATACTTATCCAGTGTCAACACAACAGTAATAGGATTTCATTTCTAAAATCTTGGGAGAAGGAAAAACCACCAAAGCGACATTAACTCCCAAACCACAGAATACCATTCTTCTTGATCTCTGCTTACCTTCAGGTGTTGGCACAGTGTGTGCTCACTCCTTGACTACAAGGAGCCTAATCACTGCCATAGCTGTATTTAACCAAGTAACGCCCCAAATCACAGGACAAGAAAACATACGGAATAAGAAGAGTATATATTTAGTTCCCACATATGATAAAAATGTTCACAATTTCCTTTATCTAAACCTACACAGGTCTATTTCTTCTGAGGAAACTAAAACCTTATACACTTTCTGAGAAGAACTTGAAGGGAATAAGGACTGAGCATATTCTATGTTTTCCACTTACAATTTTAAAAATTTATGTAAATAATGCATTATGGGTAAGGATTTTGATTATCAATCCTTATATTTAAGTCATATTCCTTAGCTGGTGAGATATTTCCATAAATAATGAAAATTTTGAGGCTATATGAATACAAAATATAGGTAAAGATAAGACCACAAACCAAACTGATGGACAGCCAGTTTCATTACAATTAAATTTTCTACATAACACACCTTCCACATCCATAAAAATGCTTTATTTTCTTCTGAGGAAATTAATTTTCACTGAAAATACTTTTACTGGATATGTATATAATGAATGCTCTGATGAAAATTTTGGTTTTAAAACTAGGGAGATTTCTCTTCATAAACGCTTTGGTTTTGCAATCAAATAATAACAACTCAATTTCTCTTAGCTATCCACTTAAGTTTATCATAAAACCACACTTTCTGCTGCCAAACCTGAATACTTCAAACTTTCAAACTACTGCAAAAAAAAAACACCAAAAAACCCCTCCAATTTTGTGAAGCAAAGTTGAGAAAATCAGATATATGCATGCCCTTTTCACCCTTTCTTCTACAATAAAACCAAGGAACTAGAGCGGAGGTATACTCATTAACAAACAGCTCACAACAATACTTAATCTGAAAAGGTGGAGGGAAAGAGTATTTCAATTGTTTTGACCTTCTTACATTATCTCAGAACTGAGAATCAGTGCTTTATGAAGTTCAGTTCATTTTGAATCCACTGACATTCAATTCTGTTTTCTCCCTTGGATGATAAAAATGTGACTTATTTTAACAAACACCTAAGACTACTGATTAATAATTTCTAAATCAATCTGTGCTACTAAGAGTATTTTATAACATTCTCAAGATAATTCCTCTCTCACAAAGAACTGAGGAATTAGATTATTTTCCCAAAATGTAAAGTTTCCTATTAAGCAATGATTCTCTGTTTCTTAACATGAAAAAATATCTTTTACTCTCAAAGAAACACATGTACACAATTTAAAAAGACAAAATAGAAACCAAAAATTCTTCCATTATCTCAATACCTAGAATTTTTATGAGCACATCCTCTATCTTCTCTCAAGGTATAGACTACTGTATTTGTATATAGCATAAACACAGTGTATAAAAATTCTTTTTATAAAACTTGAAGCATAACAGACATATTATTTGGTAATTTTTTAACTTAATAAAACATCAACATAATTTACATCATTACTTTTTTTTTTTTTTAAACCAAAGCAATGGTTTTAAACTGTGCTGCATAAAATTCTAGGACCATCAGGGGACAAAAATGGGTAGATGGAGACTCTGGGTTTCCCATACATCAGAGCTATTTAACTTTTATTTATTTTATATATTGAACTTACAAGTGAGATAAAGATTCAAAAAACAGGGCTCCAGATCACTCTTGATAACTGCAAAGTGCTTTGTGATACAGCTATTTAATTAACTCAACCAATTCCCTTTTGTAAATATTTAGGCTAGCTCCAGTTTTACAGTATAATAAACAATGTTGTAACAAAATACCCTTGTAACTCAAGGTATGCACTCCCTGTTGATTTCTTCCTTAAGATGAAGTTATCTATAGTAAGGAATCCACATGGGAGTTTAGCTGGAAGTCAAGAGGAGTTTCTGTGTGTACAAGGTAAACAGAACATAGAAGACACAGCAGTCTCCTAGCTCAATCCTGTGAAATCATTTCTAACCCTTATGGAAACACACAGAAGCAAGAAGCTGAAGGAGCTGTTTTAGGAACAGACTTTGTAAGACAAAGGTCCAAGGTAACATTACCTTGCAGCCCAAGTGCCAAAGTGTGGCACAAAACAGGTGAAAGAGATCGTTAAAAAAACTGTTAAAAGTAAAAATGGATAAAGCAGAGATATACATAACAGGTTAGAAGCATATTATCCACAAAGTGAATAAATGCCAAAAAGCTACACCAAACTCAAATTTTCAAATAATTCTGTATTTAGTAATTATAATATCATCATTACCTTTGAGAGAAAAGTAAGCCAAGATATGGAAGATGTTTTACTTATATACACAGTACAGGAATTGTACTTAGTACACAGAGAAATTCTCAGTTCCCCTGCATTAAACATGAAAACAGTCTCTAAACTGGGAACCACCACAGTTGCTGTGGGTTAAATTGTGTCCTCCACAAAGATATGTTGATGTTCTAACTCCTAGTGCTTGTGAATGTGATCACACATTCTTGGTGTTATATCTAAGAAAGCTTTCCCCAACATAACAAAGTCCTACATTTTTCTTCTACATCTTCTTCTGAAAGTTTAATGATGTTCAATTTTACTTTTAGGTCTACGACATATTTTACAATAATTTCTGAACAGGGCATGAGTATGGACAGAAATTTATTTCTTTGCATAGCAATATCCCGTTGTTCCAGCATCATTTGTTGGAAAGACCATCCTTTTTCTATTGAATTGCCTTTACACTTTTGTTGAAAATCAATTGTACATACATATGTGGGCCTATTTCTGAAATACCACAGAGGTGAAATGCCTTTCTTGTCATGTATCAGAGGATGAAAGGTCAAAGTGTTAGCTGCTCAGTCGTGTCAGACTCTTTGCAACCCCATGGACTGTAGTCTGCCAGGTTCCTCCGTCCATGGGCTTCTCCAAGCAAGAATATTGGAATACGTAGCTGTTCCGTTTTCCAGGTGATCTTCTGATCCAGGGATCGAACCTGGGTCTCCTGCATTGCAGACAGTCTAAACCACCAGGGAAGCCCATATCGGAGGATATATAATATCAACTTGACATCACTAGTAATATTACCCTTGGTCATTTGGATAAAACAGAATTTGCCAGATTTTGCCCTGTATTTTTTTTTTCTTTTTTTTGCCCCCTTTCAATATTCTATTCTTTAGAAGCAAGTCACTAAATCCAATCCCATACTAGGGGTTGGGAAGATTAAGCTCCATCTCCTGAAAGAGGCAGAATTCACGTATACCATTTGGAACTCTTCCCATAAGGAAAATTTGTATCTTCCCCCATACTTAATTTATGCAATCATTTCTATCAGCATGAATTCATGTATATTTATTTTATACTTTTGAGTTCTAATCAATACTACATTATTTCATTGCTCAAAAAGGGATTCCAGCTTAAGCCATTGAGAGTTTTTTCAGGTTGGCATCTGTGTTCCCACTGTTTTACTTTTTTTAGCACTTCCTTGTTTCTGGACTATAAAGTGCTCTAGGCTCATCTTATATCTTGCCTACTCCAGCCCTAGAATCAATCATTTCTCTAAGGAGTCTTTTATGGGACTGGTATTTAGAAACCAAGATCTGGGAGCTAAATGTGCTTGCTGCTACTGGGGTGTCAATAGTTCTTGGTCCTACTAGCAGACAAAGCTAAGAAATTAATCTGTACATATATACACATCTATAATTGTTTTTGTATTTATCCACCGTATATTTATTAAGCTAAAGATGAGTTCACACTAACGTCTCTGATTCTAATCCAGTACCAAAGGGTTCACCTCACCCCTTGGCTTAACTTCCCTGACAGTGAGAAATCTAGCTCCCATCTATGTATGTGTGTGAGTTCATGTATGTATGTATATACACACATATACATGTCTTTTATAAGTTCACATGTGTGTTTTATATGTTATTTATATATTATATAATACATAGGTATATATACTGATATATTTATGTATATAATTATATTGCTGAGATTTGTAACATTCCAAACCACAATTTACCTAAATTGCTAAACTTACTGGCATGGTATTCATAATATTCCTTTATTATCTATTTAATACTTATAGATCTGTACTGGTATCACTTCTCATTCCCCAAATCGGTAATGTCTTCTCATCTTCATTTCTGATTAGCCTGATTAGAGATTTAACAACTTTACTGATATTCTCAAAAGAACCAGCTTTTGCTTTCACTGATTTTCTCTACTTTTCTACTTCATTGACTCCCACTCTGATCTTGATCATTTCTTCTTTTGCTTAATTTGATTTAAATTTCCTCTTACTTTTCTAGTTTCTTAAAATGGAAGTTGAAAGGTCACTGACTTTAGACCTTTCCTCTTTCCTAATAGGTGGCTTTTTAAAAAAATTAATTTATTTGGCTGCAATGAGTCTTAGTTGCAACACACAGGGTCTTTGTTGGGTCATGTGGGACCTTTGGCTGTGGTCCTCAGAGGGTTTCAGTAGTTGCGGCACACAAGCTCTCTAGTTGTGGCACGTGGGCTTGGTTGCTCTGCAGCATGTGGGATCTTAATTTCCCCACCAGAGATTGAACCTGCATCCCCTGCATTGAAGGTGGATTCTTAACCACTGTACCACCAAGGAAGTCCTTCTGATAGTTCTTAAATTCTAATAATGTAATTTTTTAAGTAATGCTTTAGTGGCATTCCACAAATTCTGATATGTTGTGCTTTCATTTTCATTCAGCACAAAATAATTTCCCATTTCCTTTCTGATTTCTTCTTTGACTCATGGGTTATTCAGAATTCTTGTTTAATTTCCAAATATTTGAAGATTTTCCATAAATCTTTTATTGATGTCCAATAATTTCATTGTGGTCAGAGAACATACTTTTAATATAACTTAAATCTTTTTAATTTATGCAAATTTATTTTATGGTCCAGAATATGGTCTATCTTGGTGAATGTTCCATGGTGCACTTGCAGAAAACAGAAGTATATTATGTTGTTGGCTAGAATGTTCTATAAATGCAATTAGATCAAATTGGTCAATGGTGTTAAGTGTTTCATATCCTTGCTGATTTTCAGTCTACTGCTCTCAATTATTGAGATATTGAAGTCACTGTTATTGATTGTGGATTTGTTTACATGTCGTTTTTATATGTCAGTTTTGTTTCATGAATTTTAAAGCTCTGTTATTAGATGCACAGAAGTTTAGAGCTGCTGTTTTCTTTTTTATTGACCACTTTATCATTATGAAGTGACTTTCTTTATTCCTAACAATATTTTTGCTTGAAATCTACTTTATCTGCTATTAACATATTCACACTAAGTTTACTTTGATTGGTGTTAGCACAGTATATCTTTTCCTATCCTTTGACTTAAAAAAATTTTTATTTATTTATTTCAATTGGAGGCTAATTACTTTACAATATTGTAGTGGTTTTTGCCATACACTGACATGAATCAGCCATGGGTATACATGTGTTCCCCATCCTGAACCCCTCTCCCCATCCTTTTACTTTGAAATTTTGTGTATTTATTCAAGTATTTTTCTTGTAGGCAGCATATAGTTGGGCTTTGCTGTTTTATCCAATCTGATAATCCTGGCCTTTTAATTGGGGCGTTTAGGCCACTTTCCTTTAATGTGATTACTGATATGGATAGGTTTAAGTCTATCATCATTGCTATTTGCTTTTCACTTGTCTCATTTGTTGTTTCCCCTTTTCACTTTTTCCACTTTCTTTTGGATTAAATTATTTTAATCAATTAATCGATTGATTTTTTTTCCAGTTTCATTGAAAAATAATAGACACACATCACTGTGTAAGTTTAAGGTACACAGTATGATGACTTAATTTACACATAGTGTGAATGATTACCACAATAGGTTCAGCTAACATACATCTTCTCATAAACATACAATAAAAAGGAAAGAAAAAAAAGGAAAAAAAAAAATTCTCCTTGTAATGAGAACTCTTAGAATTTACACTCTTAACAACTTTCCTATGTTATATAGCAGTGTTAGCTATAGTCATAATGTTGCAGCTGACTGATTTTCAAAACAATTTTAATATTCTGTTAACTTGTCTGACTCACTCACTAAACCTTAAATTATCTAAAGGTAAAGAACACATTCTATCTGACTTTGTATTTCAATTAACTAGTAGAGTGCTGAGCATATACTTGACAATACATGTTTACTAAATGCATTTACTCATTTAAAGTTTTTTATTTAGGATTATAGAGGATATAAGTGGTTCCCAATCCAGAAACCACCATTTTATTTTACTACTATTTTATCTATTCCTGAGACCCCAGCTGGCTCAGTGAAAAATGACTCCATCTGCAGCAAAAGCGATGAGCCTTTTTGGCCTAATGGTAATTCCATTCTTGGGTATGTGATTAATTCAGAAAGAGACTGAAGAATAGAAACAAAGTCTGCTGGATGCATCTCTTACTCTTGAGAGAAGCACATGAAATTTCTCCTCCTCCACTAGAGGTGAATGAGGAAGCAAGCAGCCCTGACAGCTAGTCAGCATCCAACCTTAACGACTAGTTTAAGATGAAGGTGACGATGATAGCAAAAAGAGGAAAAACGGAAAGAACCCGGGCCACTCACAGAGTTAAGCTACTAAGTCAAAAATCCCTCAACCCTACCAACAGACTTTTTGTGTTAGCCAGGAAACGTCTTCACCGTCCTTACACCTTAAGTCGGTTTGACTTGGTTTCCTGTTATGGGCAGCCAAACGCATACTAAGTTACATGAACAGCAAACTGTGCCACACACTGTTCTAGACACTGGAGGCTACATCGTGAACAGATACGGCCTCTGCTCTCAGGAAGCTCACATTCTACAGGAATACAACAGTCCAAACAGGTAACTGTACCAAATCATTTCAGAAAGGTTAAGTGCTATGAGAAAAATAAGAGATGTAACTGGGACTAAATGGGTTAAGTTAGTGTACTCAAAGAAGACATCTAAGGCATCTGAGTTGAGATGTAAATGAGGTAAAGAAGCCACTCATGAGAAAATCTGGAGCCAGAGGGTCATGGGAAAAGGGAACAGCCAGTACAAAGGTCACAAGGGAGAAGAAGTTTAGTGCTTTTGAGAAATACGAGGTTCACTGTTGCTTGAGCACAGAGAATGGCCAGGAGAGATCAACAGGAGTAGACAGGAACCAGATAATGTAAGAATGCGAGCAGTATCAACAAATTTAGATTTTACTCAAAGTACAATGGAAAACCACTATAGCTGCTTGAGTCATCACCTGATTTGTTTTAAAGGAGCCTTCTGATGAATGAACTTTCACATTCCATATATTTGAATACTATAAAAGTTACCTGCCTAGTAGCACAGATGGTAAAGAGTCTGCCTGCTGCAATGCAGGAGACCCAGGTTCAATCCCTGGGTTGGAAAGATTCCCTGGAGAAAGGTATGGCAACCCTTTCCAGTATTTTTGCCTAGAGAATTCCATGGACAGACCATGGGATCACAAAGAGTCAAGGCATGACTGAGCAATTAACACACACAAGAAAGTTAACTTCAGTGTATTTTACATAACAGTGTATTTTGCCCCAAATATCAATACTTAGGAAGCACTTAATATATGGAGAATACTACACAAAGCTTATAATGTTGATATAGTCTCTCCCACCAAGCATGAATTCCACATTATCTTGAAATTAGATTTTATTTAGGAAAAAGAATAAAATGAGGGAACTAGTAAAGAAACAGAAATACCTATTACATTGTCATTTCTATCCTAAATTCTCTAGATAACATCTGAAACTCACAGATTTAGTTTTTTTTTTAAAGCATAACATGACTGAGAGGCATCTGGTAAACTTATAACCATAGTTCAGTCATTTCATCTTTGCTCAAGCAAGTGTTTCAGCCCTGTTCTAACACAAGTATTTGGATTTTTCCAAGAGCTGATGTCAGGGCTTTTCACAGAGACAGAACAGCATTTACAGGCCAGAGAAGGAAAAAGGGTTTCCCCAGCAGTTATGCTCAATGTGGCCTTTGTACTGTTCCACTGCTAATGGCAGGAAGACCCTGCTAGATAAAGCTATTTTAGTTCCTGAAAAAAATTCTACCCTGGGAGGGTGAAGCAGAGTCAACGGAGGGAATCCAGTTTAGTTTTACAGCAGTGCTCAAACCCAAATTTAAACGTGCTCAACATCAGAAGAAAAATTTCTGAATGAGAAAAACTGTTTTGCTGAAGTTGTATGTTAAAGAGGAGATAAACTGGCTGGAAATAAGCATAAATTAAAGAGGTAAAGAACAACAAAGTAAGCTGGTCTGTATTTCCTGAGGCCACATTCCCTGAAAAATATTTATTTGGGAAGAATATTTATTAGCTGAGGAACACTCAATACCTTCAGGTTCACTTGGTAGTTAAAAACTATGCTAGGCAGACTGCTCCAAATACATGCCCTCCACTATCCATGGTAAGAATAGTCATTAACAATTGAAGCCATGATAATATTAGCTAAAACGTACTTGAGTAGTAGTTTTACTGGAGTACTTACCATATGCCAATCTCTGCATTAAGTATTTTATACATATATATTAGTTAATTGTATTCTAACAAAGATTCAAAGAGATAAATACTATTTTTAGCTTCATTTTATAGTAGAAAAATGTGAGATTCAAAGAAGCTAAATAACTTATACAAGTTATATAACTAGTAGACGGAGGACTTTTGGCTGAAAACCCTCATAGTCTCACTAGAGCCCCTGCTCTCAACCTCTAGATTACTATCTTCCAACAAAACATTATCTTTCTTTTGTACAGTTTTTCTTTTTACAGTTAACTAAAAGTTTTCACATGAGTGAGGAGCAGAAAACTAGACCTGGTATAACTACAAAATATTTAGCTAGAAAGGTATTTATACCATTTATTCCTTTTAGGCAAAGATAAGCCAATATAAACTGGTTACAAAAGAATTCCCAATCCTACAGAATCTGTGTCCCCAAATCTCAAAGTCTGGTTGAGAATTTTGTTAATATCTATTTGCCAATAGGGCAACTTGCCAGAGTTTCATCTGAAGAAAAATCTGTTTCCACCTAAAAGTGTTTCTTCATGGCAATGTTCTCAGAACCTCTCATTCCTTCAATAAACATGCATTAAACTCCAGGTAAAGGTGTAAAAAGAAAAGCAGTTTTACTGTACTAGGCTTCCTCAACACTAAAAGCAAAAATAAGAGGGGACAAAAGTCCATCTTCTCCATGAAGGAGTACATGAGTACAACCTTAAACCACTAACTATAAAACATACTTGCCGTATCTATTAAATTCTCGATCCACACCAAGAAAGGCTTTAGTAGACCTGAACAGGAAGCAGATCTCCCTAAACCTAGGGATCACAGCTGCAAACCCAGACCTTACTGTTCTAGAGCCTTGTTCTTAACTCCTATGCTTTATAGGTATAAAAAGAATATTCAAAAAGACATTTTTAAAAATTCTGAAAAATACAGAATAATTTTAATCTGAAGATGGAAGGATACAATGCACACTATAAAAACAGCCATAAATTAAAATAAACGACCCTAACCATATACTGCAACTGGGTTTGCAACTCAGCTTCTCTGCTTACCATCTTAATCTTCAGCAAGTTCCTTAATCTTTCTGTGACTTCGCTTCTTTTGCTGCAGCAATTACTGGCATGTTACGTGCACAGTAAATGTTAGCGGTTATTAACTATTCCATCTTCCTGTTACCTACTCTTCTTTTTCTGTTCGTGTTCAGAAGGTCTGTGTGGCTCACAGCCAAGTTCTTCAAGTCACAGAGTTCTCTGTGCTGTGTTCTGGTGGCAGTTATGAAAATTTAAGATTTTTAAGTAAAGAGCTACATGAGCACCTAGACAAAAAAAATTAGGTTATGTGTAAATGGATAAGATTAAGTTACTAGCCTCAAGATTTCTCCACAATAAGACTCCCTATGCTAGAAGCTATGACTCCATTGTGAGAAGAGAAAGCATACAATGTCTAACCTTCCTTTAAAAGTTACTATACATACTGGAAATAGAAATAAACATTTAGAGAAATAAGGAAATAAAGCACCTATCAGCTCTTCTTGGGAGAGGAGGAGAAACACTAATTAAAGCCAAAATCCATCCAATAAAAAATAAAGAATGAACGAACTCAGGAATGCAGACGGTAAGGTAAAAGAATTGAGGGTAAGCACTAAATCAATTAAAATGCAGAAATTAATACATACCTGTAACAAAAGTCACCCCCACAGCTATCCAACAGAAAACGAGTTTCCTCAATGGAGAATGTCTTAATCTCGTGCTCTCACGTACTTTGGAACACAGTACTCATTTTTTTAAAGCATTTATTTGTTGATCTATCACCCACCCCACCCCTAACTTGCAAGAATATAAATTCTATGACGTAAGGATCTCTGGTTCACCTCTATATCTCGGGACAATACTAGGCACAGAGTAGGTGCTCAATAAATAACTGAAACAGTGTCAGACTTTACTTTTGGGGGCTCCAAAATCACTGCAGATGGTGACTGCAGCCAGGAAATTAAAAGACACTTACTCCTTGGAAGGAAAGTTATGACCAACCTAGATAGCATATTCAAAAGCAGAGACATTACTTTGCCAACAAAGGTCCATCTAGTCAAGGCTATGGTTTTTCCAGTGGTCATGTATGGATGTGAGAGTTGGACTGTGAAGAAAGCTGAGTGCCGAAGAATTGATGCTTTTGAACTGTGGTGTTGGAGAAGACTCTTGAGAGTCCCTTGGACTGCAAGGAGATCCAACCAGTCCATTCTAAAGGAGGTCAGTCCTGGGTGTTCCTTGGAAGGAATGATGCTAAAGCTGAAACTCCAGTCCTTTGCCACCTCATGCGAAGAGTTGACTCATTGGAAAAGACTCTGATGCTGGGAGGGATTGGGGGCAGGGAGGAGAAGGGGACAACAGAGGATGAGATGGCTGGATGGCATCACCAACTCGATGGACATGAGTTTGGGTGAACTCCAGGAGTTGGTGAAGGACAGGGAGGCCTGGCGTGCTGTGATTCATGGGGTCTCAAAGAGTCGGATACGACTGAGAGACTGATCTGAACTGAACTGAATGAAAGACAGTAGACATTGTCAGATGGACTTCCTCTAACCTTCTGCGCCCTAACCAACTGCCATCTGGACATGTCCATTTAGATATCTCTCTGGCACCTCAAATTCAATAAATCTAAAACTGAATTCTTCCTCTGCCTCTCAAAATCTGCTTCTCCATCTCAATAAATAAACCACCATCCACCTAGCTAATTCAGTCAGATCTAGAAGTCATTAATGACAACCTTCTTCCCTGGGGCCCAACATCCAATACACCAACTCTCCATCCATCCAATGATATTTATTGAGCACTACCTGTGTATCAGGCACTGCTCTAGAGACTGAAGACACAAAATAAATGTCACTATCTTCAAGGAGTTAACATTCATCATCACATTCCAGTGACCTCACCTTCGATACACATTTCCAATTTCTAGTTCTGACCTTCACCATTGCTAGCTTGCAGCTAGCCATCTCATCTCAAACCTAGACTATCGCACTAGTGGCCTTGCCACTTCTACTCCTGCACACATCCTTCATTTTCCCAAACAGCAGCCATATAATTTCAAAACACAAATCTTAGCATGTTCCTCCCTTGCTTAAATTCTTTCCTACTGCATGTGGGGGGGGGGGGGGGGAATCCAAACACCAAACACGACATGCAAGGCCTAAATATAAAACATAGCTCTTGTTACCTTTCTAATCTCAACTTTACCACCCTCTCCTGCTCATTCCCTATGCTCCAGTCACCTTTATGGCCTACCTTTATTGCTTCATATGCTTGCTTCCTGCCAAAAGGATTATCTTGCATTCTGCTCTGAGCCACTCTCCCTACCCACCCGACTCCTGAGTATACTTCAGGTCTCTGCTTAAAGGTTGCTACCTCAGAAAGGCCTTTCCTGACCTCAGTTTCCAATTTAAATTAAGCTCCTCTTGTTATACTGTCTCCCATAATTAACCTTGTTCTCTCTTTTTTAATAGTTTACCACATTTTATAATTATTTGTGTTCAATGTTATTCTATATAATTAGACATCTCCATAGGTACACAGTAAATCCAGTACCTGGTTAGGTCCTCAAAATGTTCAGTAAATATTTGCTGAATGAATTAATAACTCAACCAAAGAATCAAGAAGAGAAATTCTAAGCAAGGGAAAAAGCATATGCTGATGTGTTTGGACAAAAATTCAAGTAGCTCAGTATGGCTGGAGCATGGGGGTTGGGTGGGGAGAGAGTAAAGATGTCTGGGGAGATAAACAGTAGCCAGATCAAAGGGGGTCTATACATCATACAAAGGAATTTAAACTTTGGTTTCAGCTTCTATAGGTATTGAATATTTTAGACTATGAGACTCTCTGGAGAGGGTTTCAAAAGTGGTCTGCAACATTCTTCCTCCAAAGAACCACTGCTGAAGACAATGCAGGTACACTAACAGACTATAAGCCAGGCAATAGTATGATCCACTATGCACTTTAAAATACTCCCTTGCAATAACATGATGAATGGGCAGCAAAGATATGAAACTGGGGGCTGGAAAACTAATTGGAAAACAACAGCATTTCTAGATTAAAAAATGAAGAGTGCAATAACAAAGGCAATGAAGAATAGGGTCTAAACACCAAAAATAATACTACGTAAATAAGCATGGAAGTTACAGCAAATTTAGGGAAAAAGGAGGGAAAGGAACTCCAAGGAGTCTGGCTTAGATAAAACATTTAATTGTGCCACTTGTAAGCAGTTTTATGTTAGCCAAGGTACCTGGAGGATATCATAGGGGATACGTGTCTACAAAGGACTGGAGTTCAGAGAGGAGACTGATCTGGCAATTCCAGATCAGGATGACATCAGCATGAGAGCAGATATCATGGAAGTAGCCGAGACTCCCCAAGAAATTAACTTATCATCTGTAAAATGTAAAAGTGGTTAGAGAAATCTAAATCAAAATATACTGCTACATTAATATGACTTTAGTCATTATTATTGATTTTTATGGAATCAAAAAATCCATAAACTTGTAAAAAAATAATTTTAAAGGACACGTTCTTATATTTTTAAATTCAAATTTATGTCACAATTACATGGCAGAAAAAACACTAAAACTGTCTAGTTATGATGTCCCTTGCAATGCCAGAATATTGGCAGTGATAGAATTCACCCGTTTAAAAGACTATTGAATTGAAAAATACTCCAAAACCCTTTCTTCTTAAAAAATGTGACCTCTGCTACTTAAAAAAAAAAGTTCTATTTGTGCAAGTGTTATCAATTTCATTTCTCACATTCATTAAAAGTCTAACCTGATAAATGGCATCTATAAAATATCCTACAGCTAACATCATGCTTAAAGGTGAAAAAAAGGAAAGCTTCCCCACTAAGATTAAGAACAGAGATGTTTTCTCTAATCACTTTTACTCAACACTGTACTATTCTAGCCAGTGCAGTATGGCAAGAATAAATAAGTATCCAGGTTGGAAAGCAAGAAGTAAAACTGTCTTAATTCACACTACATGATGATCAATATAGAAAACTCTGAGATCAACAAAAAAGCTACCAGAACTAACTAATAAGCTTAGCAAGGCTGTAGAATTCAAAATCAATAATTAATTGTTTAACTGTAAATTGTACTAACAATGGAAATTAATATTGAAAAGACAATACCATTTACGACAGCATCAAAATATTAAATACCCAGGTGTGTGTGCTGTCAGCTTACTCATATCCAACTCTTTGTGACCCCATGGACTATAACCCAGCAGGCTCCCCTGTCCACGAGATTTTCCAGGCAAGAATACTGGAGTGGGCTGCCACTTCCTCCTCTAGGGGATCTTCCTGACCCAGGGACTGAACCCGCATCTCCTGCACCTCCCTCACTGACAGGCATGTTCTTTACCACTAGCACCACCTTTGTCTCTCTGACAAAAGATACAGAAGACCTGCAAATGGAAAACTAGAACAATATGGCTGAGAAAAAGACCGAAATAGAGTGATATGTTGTATTCATGGACTGGAAAACTCAATATTGTTAAGATGTCATTTTAGCAACACTGATTCAACAAAATCTACAGATTCAACATAATACCAATTAAATTCCCAACACACTTTTTTTTCAGTAATCAACAAACTGATTCTAATGTTCATACAGAAATGCAAAGAACCTAGGCAGGCCAACAACTCTGATAAAGAAGAACATAGTTAAAGGATTAACTCTACTTGATTTCAAGACTTATTATAAAGCTACAGTAGTGAAGATAGCGTGATACTGGGGTCAAGACAGACAAAGAAACTGACAGAACAGAATAGACTCCCAGGTGGCACTAGTAGTAAAGAACCCGCCAGCCAATGCAGGAGACGTAAGAGACTCAGGTTTGATCCCTGGGTCAGGAAGATCCCCTGGAGGAGGGCATAGCAACCCACTCCAATATTCTTGCTTGGAGAATTCCATGGACAGAGGAGCTGGGCAGATCACAAGGAGTCAGACATGACTGAAGTGACTTAGCCCACATATATATGGACAATTGATTTCCAACAAAGGTTCAAAGGGAATTCAGTGGAGGAAAAGCACTTTTTTTTAAAGAAATGGTGCTGGAATATTTGGATATTCATATGCCAAAATATATACTTCAATAAATACCTCAAGCCATATTTTAAAATTATTCAAAATGTACCACAGACCTAAAACTAAACTTAAAACTATAAACCTTCTAAAATCAAACTCCAGAAAAATACTGGTTAGGGAAATATTTCTTGGCAGAAGGATTTACCTCCTTTGAAGTGAAGTGAAAGTCACTTAGTCACGTGGGACTCTTTGCGGCCCCATGGACTATACAGTCCATGGCATTCTCCAGGCCAGAATACTGGAGTGGGTACTTCTCCAGGGGAGCTTCCCAACCCAGCGATAGAACCCAAGTCTCCCACACTGCAGGCAGATTCTTTACCAGCTGAGCCACAAATATTTCTTAGCTATACCAAAAACAAAACCCATAAAAGAAAATACTGACAGACTGAGATTCAAGGGTAAAAAACTTCGGATCTTTGAAATGTGAACTACATCTCAATTAAGCTTTTTAGAAAGAGAAAACTGAGCAAATGAAGACAAGTCACAGACTGGCACAAAATATTTCCAAATCATATATAATAAGGGACTCTTATAACTCAGTATTAAAAGAGAACATAATTAAAAACAAGATTTGACTGGATAATCCATGAAAGAAGACACATGGATGGTAAATAACGTAAAAAGATGCTCAACATCACTGGTCATGATGTGAAACGCAAATAAAAACCACAATGGCACCATTACACACCACTAAAATGGCTGAAATTAAAAAGACTAACAGTACCAGGTATTGGTGAGGCTTTGGGGCAACTAGAGCTTTGCTGGTAGGAATGTAATACAATGAAATCACTTTAGAAAACAGTTCAGCAGTTTCTGAAAGAGTTAAACACTACACTCTTACCTCATAACTCAGCCATTCCACTCCTAGGTGAAATGAAAATATATGTCCACACAGAGACTTATGTGTCCAAAGCAAATCTATTCTTAGTAGTCCCAAACTTGAAAATAACCCAAATGTCATCAGCAGATAAATGGATAAACGAACTGTGGTATATCCATATAGTGGAATATTATTCAGGAGTAAAATGGTATGAACTATTGATACACATGGTCAAATTTTAAAGTAATTATGTAGAATGCAAGAAAAACAAGAAAAAAATCACACACTGTAAAATTTCAGTTTTATAAAATTCAAGAAAATGCAAGCTAATCTTAATGACAAAAAGCAAGAAAATACAAACTAATCTATAATGATACCATCAGTGGGTACCTGATGTGTGGGGAGGGCTAGGAGGGAAAAATTACAAAAGCTACAAAGAAACATGAGATGATGGATATGTATATTACCATGACTGTGGTGGACAGTTTCCAGTTGTGTATATATATATATCAAAACCTATCAAATTTTATACTTTAATCATATACAGTCTTTTATACATCAATTTTACCTCAATAAAGCTACTGAAATCTCAGAAAGCCTAACATTCAAATGAACCAAAACTACCAGTAAATATAATGTCATACTTCATGAAAAGTTTTTGAAGTAAAAGACTCAGTGGTCTGAATATTTTCTACCCATTATAAATTAGTAACATTTAAGTATACATAAATTAACAAATAAACCAAAAAGGAACTTTGCTACTGTGTTTTTCTTTGTGTATATGAAAATTTCTAATAATACTTTAGCATTTTAAAATAGAATACTGGGTAAAACTATGATTGTGAAGCTCTATACTATCAATAATTTTGTATGGGGAAATTCCAGCATATATAAGTTTACTTCCCTAAACTCAATTGCTATAAGTTTTCTTTTTTTCAAAATTCTCATACTAATTAGTTCCTTACAGGGTCATTATAATAGTAAAATGAATAATATTAACCCCAAGGGAATCTGTTGATATTAAAAACTATTTAGTTACTTCTATATCTTATCCGCTGCTGCTGCTAAGTCGCTTCAGTCGTGTCTGACTCTGTGCGACCCCATAGATAGCAGCCCACCAGGCTTCCCCGTCCCTGGGATTCTCCAGGCAAGAACACTGGAGTGGGTTGCCATTTCCTTCTCCAATGCATGAAAGTGAAAAGTCAAAGTGAAGTTGCTCAGTCGTGTCCGACTCTAGCAGCCCCATGGACTGCAGCCTACCAGGCTCCTCTGTCCATGGGATTTCCTAGGCAAAAGTACTGGAGTGGGGTGCCATTGCCTTCTCCGATATCTTATCTACATACTATAAAAGTATATCATTCATTCATTCAATAAATGAATTTACCATAGTCAGGCACTGGTCTAGGTCCTTGCATTGTATTTGGCAGGAACAGAAGAGGGAGACAATAAACAATGACTTAATGAAAAAAAGTATACTGTAATATATTAGAAGGCGATATGCATTACAGATATCCCCTGGAGAAAAAGTAAAGCAGGTTATAAAGGATCAGAAATGGAAACCTATATATTTACAATAAAAACTTGAAAGTAACACTATTTGTTTCCATAAGCCACATATGAAAATCTCTTACATGGAATACAATCATATAATGTTAGAACTGAACTTTAAGTGACCTAGTCCAACCTTCACTCTTTATAAAATATGATGCTAAACTTTTTATCCAATTACTCAATTCCTGATAGGGATTAGGATCCCTATCTCCTGTTCACTCTACCAGCATCACTCTTCATGATGTCAAATAATTGTGATATAATGTTTTAATCCACTCACATTAAAACCATGGAAAAGAGTTTCTGAGCTTGACCTGGGCTTCATCACTTTATGGTCTGTTATTTATGATGAATTACTTAACCTCTCAAAATATAAATTCCCTCATCCATGAAAGAGGGATAGTGCTAATTTTGTGACAAGGTTGTTTAAGGATTAAATGCAGTAAGTGCTCATGAGTGCTCAGTTGCTCAATGACGTTAGACTCTTTTGTGACTCCATGGACTGTAGCCTGTCAGGCTCCTCTGACCGTAAGATTTTCCAGGCAAGAATACTGGAGTGGGTTGCTATATCCTCCTCCAGGAGACCTTCCTTACCTAGGAATGGAAAACAAGTCTCCTGCGTCTCCTGCATTGGCAGGCGGGTTCTTTACCACCGAGCCACCTGGGAATCCTTAGATGTAACAGCTTATGTAAAATACCCACGTGTCAGTATGTAAGTATACATGTGCTAAGTTGCTTCAGCTGTGTCCAACTCTTTGCAGCCCTATGAACTCTAGCCTGCCAGGCTCCTCTGTCCATAGGATTTTCCAGGCAAGAATACTGAAGCGGATTGGCGTGCCCTCCTCCAGGGGATCTTCCTGACCCAGGGATGAAACCTACATCTCTGTGTCTCCTTCATGGGCAGGTGGGTTCTTTACCACTAACGCCACCCAGAAAGCCCATATACGTATATAACCAATAGGTGTGTTCTTGCACACACACACACACACACACACAAATAGTACATCATATGCATAGGTTTTTTATACTCTCTGCTATGCTATAAATCGTGTTTATATTTAAAGCACTGAAAATTATATAAACACTCAATAAGCATTTATTAATTTTTCAGTATTCTGAGGAATCAAGCAACTTTCAAAATGTGACAAATAGTATGATAACTCACACCACTATGAGGAAGATAATCAAATTAACTGAAAGCTTCAGACTATGCTTAAAAATGTTTTTGGTCTTTCTTTTCTAAATAGAGATGTCTGTAGTACTAAACACGTCTTAGTATCATAAATTGGGTCTTTCTATTTACAACAAAACAAATCCCATCATGAAAAACACCTTCAGGAGAAAACAAAAATGCCTGCAGCATTTTATAGCACTTTTGCTTTTCACATTCATGCCCATGCTCATGTATTTACAGAAACGAATGCAAAAAAAAAAAAAAAAAAAAATCAGAATTGCAATTCCAATGCCATCACATAGTAATCTGGCTGCTTCTTCATATTTATAACCAACATTTTAGCTGACAAAAGCAAAAAATACCACAAACTGAACAAAGGATAAAATCATTCAAACAGACAAGAGTGTTTGGTGTCATGGATATCACCGTTTCCAAATGACTGTATATTTCAATTTAGCTTCAAATGGAAAAACAATCATGAAGATTACTCTGTAAAAATATTCCCCTCCCCCACTACAGATTTAATCCCTGCCCCCTCTCATACTCCTTCCATCTCTTAGGTATCAAAGGGAATCAACCAACCTGAAGCTTCAGATAATTAAATCACAGTTTACAGAATAATAAATCAGAGTCCCTAGCTAAGATTTAAGAAGAGTTTTGTCAATTCAGTTCTAAAAAGGTTAACAGAAGGATGCTGCTTCTTCTCCTTCTGAATAAAAATATCCCTGCAATGCTGGATGCTAAAACCTTTGTTCTCAAGCTAAGCAATTAAAGCACAGGTTTTTAAAACTATGAATTTTCTTCCTTTAGATCAAATTAATCTTTTTAAAACATGAAAAAACCTTCAAAGCTATTTAAAGAGTAATGAACAATGTAATAGGTCCTTTTTCTTTCTAATTTTATTCCTGTTGTAAGTATATCCCTTCACTAAAGCTAGTTTTCTACCATTTTGCTACATTTCACATACCACTGAGAAAACAAAGACTGCACTAGATTACCTGGATCACCGGACAAATCAGCAGACAAGTACAAGCTCAAAAGGCTCGTTTCCATGGAGCAGAGCAGAATGAAATCCTCAGTAAAACACCACTCCCTTGGCATTCCTAGGCTTCTCCTTTATACACACTCGACATCCTTGGGAAGGCATTTGTCGGATGATTTTATTGACCACAAGAGGGATGATATGAAGAAACTCCACCTCTTCTCCACCCCCAGTCATCCACCATCAACTGAAGCCCAATACTGTGCTGCTCATGGAAATGCAAAGAACAGCATCCACATACAGCTCCGAAACATTACACTGTAAAATTATATAAATGGTTAAAATAAAAAAAGCAAAGATGTAGTTGGCAATATGTGAAGGGGGTAGGCCAAGCAGCTCCCATAAATTAAAAATACTTGTAAAAGATCCAATTCTAGAGCCACAAAAAAAATTAATTTTCTTCAGAATTTCCTGAATAACATATGATTTTTAGAAGAACATATAGTGTCTCTATCAAAAATGGAGGTCCTTGTATATCTTAAAATTTTCCTTTGCCACTGCTCCTTTCCTGAAAGCTAAATAAACCAAGTAAGTTAGGATTAAACAAAAAAACCTCTTTTTGTTGATAGCGTGATTCCCTTCAAAGGTAATCTGGAACAGGTCGGGGGTGGGGATGGGAGGGTGAAAGAAGAACAGATAAAAATGGGAGGAAAAATATTTTCTGACCCAATAAGCCTAATTAAGTTTGTGAACAAGGCCAAAAGGACTGAAATTTCTTCATGCTACTTTGTCTATTTGTGTTTGATTATTGTAAACCTTCCCTGGTCTCTAAATACGCCCCAGGCGCTGTGATGTCTGGCACTCTGTTAACTAGCATCCCTGCCATTTACACTAGAAGCAGGGAGGGACAAGAGACACACTCCTAGAACCTGTATAATTTTGCTGTAACTAATTTTTCCCAAACACTGCTCCCTAACAAATACATGACCACACTAAGACGACTCATTACCCTCTAATTTCCTTTTCTGTGAGCTTCCCTTGTGGCTCAGCTGGTGAAGAATCTGCCTGCAACGCAGGAGACCTGAGTTTGATCCCTAGGTTGGGAAGATTCCCTGGAGAAGGGAAAGGCTACCCACTCCAATATTCTGGCCTGGAGAATTCCATGGACTGTATAGTCCATGGGGTTGCAAAGAGTCGGGCACGACTAAGCGACTTTCACTTCGTTTTCTGAAATATCAACCTAATTTGACAATTTGGAAAACATAATTACTGGGATCAATACATTAGTAATGAATAAAAAACATACTCTTTGTTTTATAAAACACATTCTGTAAAACATTTGAATATATCTAATTACAAGTTCAGTTCAGTTCAGTCACTCAGTCGTGTCCGACTCTTTGCGACCCCATGAACCGCAGCACGCCAGGCCTCCTAATACCCAGTAATCAGTTCATTCACATAAATTATAGACCAGAGTTCCGTGAATTTATGGACAAATTTACAGAACCTCAGAACCACAAGTAGTGATCTATGAAGAATCATCTTCTAAGAAAGCACACCTTGGCAAATGTAACTTCTAAAAAATAAAGAAGAACCAAAGGCTGGAAAAAAAAAAGTAGATTTTACAGACTTTCTAGAGACTGATTTAATACTCTCTGTGGACAATATTAAACAACAGATTTACTAAATTTATTGTTTCTAAGTACTTAATAGTGAAGTAGTGATATGATTTACCATACAACCATATAACCCAGAGATCACACTCTCAGGTGTTTACCTAGATGATGTGAAAATTTATGTTCATAAAAAAACCTGTCCATGGATGTTTATAGCAGCTTTACTCGTAACTGCTGAAAAGTAGAAGTACTCAGGATAATCTTCATGGAGGAAAGATTAAATAAACTTATAATTCATCCATACAATGGAATGCTGTTTAATAATTTTAAAAGAATGAACTATTAATTTACAAAACTATGGATAAATCTTAATGTTTTATGTTCAAGAAGTGTAAGTAAGTGTTAGTCGTTCAGTTGAGTCCAACCCTCTGCGATCCCATGGACTGTAGCTCACCAGGCTCCTCTGTCCATGGGATTCTCCAGGCAAGAATACTGGAGTGGGTTGCCATTCCCTTCTCCAGGGGATCTTCCCAACCCAGGGATTGAACTCAGGTCTCCCACATTGCAGGCAGATTCTTTACCATCTGAGCTTCTGGGAGGAACCAAGAACTGTTCAAGAAGTTAGACGAAAAATCTAAAGATTTTAATACCATTCCATTCACATGAAACTCTGGAAAATGCAAAAATTAACAACAGGTAAGACAAAAAGCAGATTAACGGTTACTAGGATCGGGGAGGGGAGAGTGGCTGACTACAAAGGGGACACAAGGGGACGCTCAGAGCACAGGCTCCGCTCTGTTAACACTAGGGTGGCGCACACAGGACTCCACTCTCTGTCAAAACCCACAGAGCTGCACGTTGGGAAGAATGGACTTCACTTAATGCTGACCACACAACAGCAAAACCCACCAATCAGACCGCTGGAAGATTCCAAGATGAAATGTGGGCTGTGACAAATGAATCTAACTGCAGTACAAATCATGACATACCTGCACCAAAAGGATGGGGGCGGGGGGGGAGAGCTGACCTAACTAACTTTGGAAAACAATGTTTTGACTGGAAACACTGTACTCTAAATGGAACATTCATTTGTCGTGGGTATATGGATTAACAGTTCTGAAATAGCTTTCCATGTAAACTGGAGTTGAACAAACAAGTAAATGGATAGTGGATGGTCAGAGCCAGGGTTCTCATTGTCAGACAGTAAGGAAAAACAGAGTGAACCCTGTGGTACTGGATTAAAGTCAATTTTCCTTACAGAAGAATTCCAAATCAGAGCTATAGATACTTCTCCCTCAAGTGTGGACTGAGACAAGTGACGTGCTTCAAAATAGTAGACGGAAAGAGAAGAGAGTCACTTTATAGAGTGGAGAAACCTGGCAAACACTCTTAGCCAAGTGGTCCAGATCAATCCATCAGTGATGCTCTATGAATGTCATGTAGACATCACAGACCCTTATAAGATGAAGTGAAAAGAGGACCTGGCCTCTGGGTATTCTTTCCACAAATGCATAACCCTAATGGGACACCGCAACAGCACACCCAGGCTGAAGAGTATTCTAAAACACAGCCAGCCAGCACTCCTCAAGGCCACGAAAAACAAGGTAAACCTGAGGAACTGTCACAAATCAGAAGAGACTGTGGAAACAAGAAAACTAAATGCAATGTGGTATCCTGGAACAGCCTGAGGCCATTAATGGAAAATCTGGTGAGATCAAATAAAGTCTGTAGTTAGTTTACTTAATATCAATGTCAGTTTCTTTGTTCTGACAAATGTATCACAGATGTTAACAATGAGGAAAACTAGGTATGAGGTATATGGGAACTCTGTATACTATCCAAAACTTTTCCTTAATTCTAAATTTATTCTAAAATAAAGAGGTTATTGAATAGTTAGTCTATGATGCTAGAAGTCAGAACAGTAAGCACTTTAAGGTAGTGACTTCAACTGTTGGTTTAAAATATTCCCACAAAGAATATTTTAGGCTTAGATGACCTCACTGGTGAATTATCACACCCATGTAAAGAAAGAGATAAAATCCTACACCCACTCTTTCTGAAAACAGATGATAATTCCCAATTCATTTTCTAAGCCCAACATTACCCTGACATGAAAATAAGGCAATGACATTACAAGAAAATGAAAAATCAATATCCTTTATGAACACAGATGTAAAACTCATCAAAATACTAGCAAATGGCTAACAAACACATGAAAAGATGCTCGACAGCGCTCATTATTAGAGAAATGCAAATTAAAACTACAATGAGATATCACCTCATACCCGTCAGAATGGTCATCACCAAAAGTCTACAAACAATAAATGCTGGAGAGGGTGTGGAAAAAGGGAACTCTTGCACTGTTGGTGGGAATGTAAACTGAAACAGCCACTACGGAATACGGTATGGCAATTCCTTAAAAAACTAGGAATAAAACCACCATATGACCTGGCAATCCCACTCCAAGCATATATCCTGAGGAAACAAAAACTGAAAAAGATACATGTATCCCATTGTTCCTTGCAGCACTATTCACAATAGCTAAAACATGGAAGCAATCTAGATGTTCATCGACAGATGAACGGATAAAGGATATGTATATGGTACATATACACAATGGAATATTACTCAGCCATGAAAAGGAACACATTTGAGTCCGTTCTAATGAGGTGGATGAACCCAGAGCCTATTACACAGACTGCAGTAAGTCAGAATGAGAAAGATCATATACTAATGCATATATACAGAATCTAGAAAAATGGTACTGAGGAATTTACTTACAGAGGAGCAATGGAGAAACAGACAGAGAGAGTAGACTTATGGACATAGGGAGAGGGGAGGAGAGGGTGAGATGGATGGAGAGAGTAACATGGAAACTTATATTACCATATGTAAAATAGATAGCTAACGAGGATTTGTTGTATGTCTCAGAAAACTCAAACAGGGGTTCTGTATCAACCTAGAGGGGTGGGGTGGGGAGGGAGATGGGAGGGAGGTTAAAAAGGGAGAGGATATATGTATACCTATGGCTGATTCATGTTGAGGTTTGACAGAAAACAACAAAATTCTATAAAGCAATTATCCATCAATTAAAAAATAAATTAAAAAATATTAGCAAACCATACATATATACAAACAATACAGAATGATAAAATGGGGTTTATCCCAGGAATGCAAGGTCCACCCAACATCCAAAATTCAGTATAATTCACCACATCACCAGAGTAAAAAATAAATAAATAAATAACCATCTGATCATCTCAATAAACACAGAAACTACACTTTAAAAAATCCAATACTCATCAATGATAAAAATTTTTTTGCAAACTAAGATACCTACGACTTCCCTGGTGGCTCAGATGGTAAAGCGTGTGTCTACAATGCGGGAGACTGGGTTCAATCCCTGGGTTGGGAAGATCCCCTGGAGAAGGAAATGGCAATCCACTCCAGTACTATTGCCTGGAAAATCCCATGGACAGAGGAGCCTGGTAGGTTACAGTCCACAGGGTCGCAAAGAGTTGGACACGACTGAGCAACTTCATTTTGACTTCAGGATACCTAAACTGATAATGGACATCTATAAAAAACAAACACACAATTTCATTTCATACTTCACAGACTGAATGCCTTCTCCCTAAGATAAAAAAAACATGACAAGGATTCTACATGTCTGTTCTCAATTTCTACTCTGATTCGTCAAAGCAGTAACACAATAAAAATAAATATATAAAAGGCTCACAGATTGAAAAGAAAGAAGTACAATTTTCTTTATAGAAAGATGACATAAAAACTCTAAAGTAATTTATTTTTAAAAACTAGTACAACCAAGTCTAGCAAGAAAATAGTATACAGATCAATATACTAAAAAGCTTGATGGAAGTGAAAGAGGAAAGTGAAAAAGTTGGCTTAAAATTCAACATTCAGAAAACTAAGATCATGACATCTGGTCCCATCACTTCACGGCAAATAGATGGGGAAACAATGGAAACAGTGAGAGACTTTATTTTGGGGGCTCCAAAATCACTGCAGGTGGTAAGTGCAGCCATGAAATTAAAAGATGCTTACACCTTGGAAGAAAAGTTATGACCAACCTAGATAGCACATTAAAAAGCAAAGACATTATTTTGCCAACAAAGGTCCGTCTAGTCAAAGCTATGGTTTTTCCAGTAGTCATGTATGAATGTGAGAGTTGAACTATAAAAAAAGCTGAGTGCTGAAGAATTGCTGCTTTTGAACTGTGGTGTTGGAGAAGACTCTTGGACTGCAAGGAGATCCAACCAGTCTATCCTAAAGGAAATCAGTCTTGAATATTCATTGGTAGGATTGATACTGAAGCTGAAATTCCAATCTGGCCACCTGATGCGAAGAACTGACTCTTGGAAAAGACCCTGATACTGGGAAAGATTGAAGGCAGGAGGAGAAGGGGACAACAGAAGATGAGATGGTTGGATGGCGTCACTGACCCGATGCACATGAGTTTGAGTAAGCTCAGGGAGTTGGTGATGGACAGGGAAGCCTGGCGTGCTGCAGTCAACTGAACTGAACTGATATTAAAAGCAACTATATTTATAATTACTAGTGACAAATCAAAAATTAACTTTTAAATACCACTTAAGCTCAAAATACATGAAATATATAGAGATGAAGCTAAACTATGTGCAAAACTTGTACACTGAAAACTGTAGAATCTTTTGAGAGAAATTAAAGACTTCAATAAATGGAGAGTGAGAATATGTTCATGAATCCGAAAACTCATACTGTCAAAATACTGTTTCTCCCCAATCTTAACTAGGTTCAGCACTCTTACCCCAAATCACAGCACCTTTTTAAAAACAGAAACTGGCTTTACTGATACTAAAATTTATATGAAAATACAAAGGACCTAGAAAAGCCAAATGAATTTTTAGAAAGACAACAAAGTTGGAAGACTTACATTATCTTATTTCAAGATTTAAGATCAAGTTAAGATAATCAAGACATAAGGATAGGCATATTGACAAAAAGAATATAACAGAGAGCATAAACAGACCCAGCGAAGACGGTGCTGAAGTTTTTAACAAAGATGCCAAGGCAGTTCTATAAGGAGAGAACAGTCCTTTCTACAAATAGCACTGGATTATATGCCCACACACACACACACACACCCTTCAATCCTTACTCCACACCATATACAAATGTTTACTTGTTAAGTATCAGAAGCCTAAACATAAGAGTTAAACTATGAAACTTTAAGAAAAAAATCAGGAGAAAATTCTTGTGATCTTGAGTTAAGTCACGATTTTTCAGATAGGACCCACAAGGCAAAACATAAAGAGTTGATAAACTGAACTTCATCAAAATTAAAAACTTTTGTTATTTGAAAGACACTGTTAAGGAAATAAAAGGACAAGACACAAACCAGGAAAAAATTTTACCTAAAACATATCTGATAACGGGCTCGTATCTTATCGCTCAATAACAAGATAAGCCACTTTTTAAAGATTTTGAACAGATATATCACAAAAGAAAACATATGGCAAAAAGCACATGTAAAGTCCTCAACATCATTAATCTTAAGAGAAATGTAAATTAAAAATACAATGAAATGGCCATTCACACCTACAAAAATGACCAAAAACACTGATAATACCAAATATTGATAAGAATATGGAAGATGTGAAACTCTCCAACCTTGCTCATAAGAATGTGAAATGCTAGTCAGTCTGGAAAAGAGTCTGGCAGTTTCTTGTAAAGTTAAACATACACTTATCAAACAATTTAGTAATCCTAATTCAGGGATTTCACCACAAAGAAATGAAAACGTGTACCACACAAAAACTCATATGCAAATGTTCAGAATTATCTGAAACAGCCAGAACCGGAAATGATCCAAATGTCCATCGGCAAGTACATGGATAAAGAAACTATTCACACATGGAATACTATAAGCATGAAAAAGAAGCAAACTACTACAACATATAACAACCTGAATGAATCAAAAATGATATTACAGAAGACAGACACAAAAGGGTACACATTGTACACAGACACAAAAAGGGACTTCATTTACATGAAATTCTAGAAAAGACAGAACTCTTGAGACAGAAAGCAGATCAACAGTTTCAGAGGAATAAATGAAAAGATGCAAGAGAGAACTTTCAGAGCGACAGAAATGTTCATTATCTTAGTAACAGTGTTAGTCAAAAATTATACACACCTGTCAAAGCTCATCTAAATACACGCTTAAAATGAGTGAACTTTATTATGTTTAAATTGCATTTCGAAGTAATTTCATTTTTTTATAAAAAAAAAAGTCCAGAATAGCTGATTACTTCTCTAACTTCCTACATGAAATATTGAAACCTTAATTGTTACTTTCAGTTCAGTCGCTCAGTCGTGTCCGACTCTTTGTGACCCCATGAATCGCAGCACGCCAGACCTCCCTGTCCATCACCAACTCCCAGAGTCCACTCAGACTCATGTCTATCGAGTTAGTGATGCCATCCAGCCATCTCATCCTCTGTCGTCCCCTTCTCCTCCTGCCCCCAATCCCTCCCAGCATCAGAGTCTTTTCCAATGAGTCAACTCTTCGCATGAGGTGGCCAAAGTACTGGAGTTTCACTTTAGATAAACATAAATCTTAAGAATGTCATAGAAAAATCTTTTATTTTAAAAATAAAACTTGAAAGATTGAACATTCAAAGCATTTAATTTTTTAACTCCGAATATATTTGTAAAAATATTTAACATTTCAGTGAGCATCGGATCAATATAATGACTTACTCTAATACCTAAAGCCCAAGTAATAACCAGAGTAATTCCCCTAACTAGGATATTCTTACTAGAACACTCCAACACTCTATAATGGAGAAACCTGACACACTACTTCAGCCTGGTGATCAAGGTCATTGTCAACAGTCATCAATTATGTTGATGGTATATATCCTTGATATGATGTGTTGAAAATGGCACTATATCTCTGTGATCCCTCCTTCCAACAACCCATAACTACAGTCTGTGTCAAAAACAACAGAGAAATTCCAATGTAGGGGCATATTACAAAATATTTGACCAGTATTCCTCAAAACTATCAAGATCATCAAAACCAAGATAAGCCTAAGAAACTGTCACAATCTGAGAAACTGTCACAGCCAAGAGGAGCCCAAGGAGACGGGAAAACTAAATGTAATATGGTATCTTGGGTGTGATCCTGGATCAAAAAAGGGGGAACAGTTTAAAAACTAGGGCAATCAAAATTAAGTTTCAACTTTAGGTAATAATAATGATGTATTCAATGCGGCTTCCCAGGTGGATCAGGCAGTAAAAAATCTGCCTGCAATGCAGGAGACCTGGGTTCAATCTCTGGGTTGGGAAGATCCCCTGGAGAAGGAAATGGCAACCCACTCCAGTATTCTAGCTTGGGAAATCCCATGGACAGAGGAGCTTGACGGGCTACAGTCCATGTAGTTGCAAAGAGTGCAACATGACTGAGTGACTAACACTACAATATATTAAATGGCTCAGCAGGCAAAGAAACTGCCTGCAATGCAGGACTGGAGATGTGGGTTCAATCCCTGGGTCAGGAAGATCCCCTGGAAGAGGAAAGGGCAACCCACTCCAGTATTTTTGCCTGGAGAATCCCATGGACAGAGGAGCCTGGGGGCTACGGTTCAGATGGCCGAAAAAAGTCAGATGCAACTGAGCACAAGCAATATATTAAAACTGATTAATTTTAACAACTGTACAATGCTAACATTGTAATGTGTCTAATGTAATGTGTTAATAAAATGGGAATCTGAGGTCAAGTATGGGGTACACAGTCTTCTCTGTACTAGATTTTAATTTTTGTATAAATCTAACCCTGTTATAAAAAGTACTCTTAAAAAAATTCCCCCTTCACCACTTCTCTATTATTAAATAAAAATGTCCATCTCCTCAGAAGAACTTAGAACACTACATGAAAAGAAGGGAAAGATAAAAGAGGAAGGGAATCTAGAGGAGGATGGTACAGGTGCTAATAATTTAAAGAACATCACTACAGCTTTGGTAGAAAATAACATTATAAAGCCTCTTTTTAAAAACTATTTAATGGAAGAAAAGAAAGAACAAAAAGAAAGGTCAAAAGATGATCTAATAAGGATGTTAAAAATACTCTTCCCACTGCTTATACAGCTGTACTGGTGTTTTGACGTCAATCTCAAGACTCCCATGGAGTACAGCAACAATTCACTCTTTAGTGTTTGCTGATCAGATTTCAAAGTAAAACTACTTGTTAATGAATGTTAACAGTTTCCATGATGAGAAGACTAATTTTGCTTAAAATCTGAGAAATATAGTGGCTAACTATGGAAGGAAGAAGGGCAGAAATGGAGAGAGTCATTCTGAGCACACTTACTTGAGTTTAAATTAAGTCTTCTCTCTTAGTCATTTAACTTCTCGTTTTTAATCCTTATTTGCAAACTAGAGTGAAATACCAATGTCTTTCATTTCTTTTACAAGTCAGAAAAAGATATGGTTGGGTTTAGTGTGCTCCTCGAAACTGAGGGTGGATTCCAACATTTTTGAAACTTCAAAGTCTGACATATCTGTATTCAGTATCACAGATTTAACTTACTAGAGCTATGTTGGTGATTTAAATTGCTAATCTACATAATTCAATGTAATCAGTTATTCATCAAAACATATTCTTTGCTAAAACCATCATAGAAATTCTTCACTATCCAAAGAGAAATTTGTTTAAAAAAATTTTTTTCTAAGTCTGTAACTATGAGGACTGAGATTGTTATAACAAAATTCACAAGGTTAATTCTGCATATCTAAAGATAATTTCTGCAATGTTGTAACGTTACACAACTGAATTAAGAAACTTAATTCAAAAACAGGGTAATCACAAATCAATAACACAATACATTCACAAAAATAAAAAAGAACAAAAGCACAGTACAAAAGAAAATCATCAAACCACAAAAGGAAAAACAAAAGATAAAGGAACAAAGAATAAATACAAAATCAACTGGAAAACAAGGTTTAAAATGGCAATAGACACATATCTACCAATAATTGGGCTTCCCTGGTAGCTAAGCTGGTAAAGAATCTTCCTGCAATGCAGAAGACCCCAGTTCGATTCCTGAGTCAGGAAGTTCCCCTGGAGAAGGGATAGGCTACCCATTCCAGTATTTTTGGGCTTCCCTGGTGGCTCAGATGGTAAAGAATCCACCTGCAATGTGGGAGACCTGGGTTTCAATCTGTGGGTTGGGAAGATCCCCTGGAAAAGGGAAAGGCTACCCACTCCAGTATTCTTGCCCAGAGAATTTCCTGGACAGAGGAGCCTGGCAGGCTACAGTCCACAGGGTCACAAAGAGTCAGACACAACTGAGCGACTTTCACTTTCACTACTTTCATCAATAATTACCTTAAATGTCAATGGACTAAATGTTCCAATCAGAAGACATAGACCGGCAGACTGGACTAAAAAGAAAACAAGAGCCTTACTTACACCATGCTGTTTATAAGAGACCAATTTTAGAGTGAAGGACATATAGACTGGAAGTGAGGAGATGAATAAAGGTATTTTATGCAAATGGAAATGACAAGAAAATGGGGGAAGCAATACTTATAACAGACAAAACAGACTTTAAACAAAAGCCATAAAGATAAAGGACACTGCTGCTGCTGCTGCTGCTGCTAAGTTGTTGGAGTCCTGTCTGACTCTGTGCGATACCACAGACGGCAGCCCACCAGGCTCCTCTGTCCCTGGGATTCTCCAGGCAACAACACTGGAATGGGTTGCCATTTCCTTCTCCAATGCACGCATGCATGCTAAGTTGCCTCAGTCGTGTCTGACTCTGTGCAACCCTATGCACAGCAGCCCACCAGGCTCCTCTGTCCACGGGATTCTCTAGGCAAGAATACTGGAGTGGGTTGCCATTGCCTTATCCAGATAAAGGACATTATATAATGATAAAAGAATCAATACAAGAAGACAATACTACACTTAACACAGGCACCCAATATCAGATCAGATCAGTTGCTCAGTCGTGTTCAACTTTTTGCAAACCCATGAATCGCAGCACGCCAGGCCTCCCTCTCCATCACCAACTCCCGGAGTGCACTCAGACTCAAGTCCATCGAGTCAGTGATGCCATCCAGCCATCTCATCCTCTGTTGTCTCCTTCTCTTCTTGCCCCCAATCCCTCCCAGCATCAGAGTCTTTTCCAATCAGTCAACTCTTTGCATCAGGTGGCCAAAGTACTGGAGTTTCAGCTTTAGCGTCATTCCCTCCAAAGAAATTCCAGGGCTGATCTCCTTCAGAATGGACTGGTTGGATCTCCTTGCAGTCCAAGGGACTCTCAAAGTCTTCTCCAACACCACAGTTCAAAAGGATCAATTCTTCGGCGCTCAGCCTTCTTCACAGTCCAACTCTCACATCCATACATGACCACAGGAAAAACCATAGCCTTGACTAGACGAACCTTTGTTGGCAAAGTAATGTCTCTGCTTTTCAATATGCTATCTAGGTTGGTCAAAACTTTCCTTCCAAGGAGTAAGCGTCTTTTAATTTCATGGCTGCAGTCACCATCTGTAGTGGTTTTGGAGCCCAGAAAAATAAAGTCTGACACAGTTTACACTGTTTCCCCTCTATTTCCCATGAAGTGGTGGGACCCGATGCCATGACCTTCGTTTTCTGAATGTTGAGCTTTAAGCCAACTTTTTCACTCTCCACTTTCACTTTTATCAGGAGGCTTTTTAGTTCCTCTTCACTTTCTGCCATAAGGGTGGTATCATCTGCATATCTGAGGTTATTGATATTTCTCCCAGCAATCTTGATTCCAGCTTGTGTTTCTTCCAGTCCAGCGTTTCTCATGATGTACTCTGCATATAACTTAAATACATAAAACAAGTACTAATAGACATAAAGGGAGAAATTGATGTGAATACTATAGTAAGAAATTTTACCACCTCATTCACATCAATAGATAGATCTTCCTTCTAGACAGAAAGTCAATAAAGCAACAGAGAGCCTAAACAATACAATAGAGTAGTTAGACTTACTTGCTATTTTCAGGGCATTACATCAAAGAAAAAAAAGCAGAATACACATTCCTTTCAAGTACACATGGAACATTCTCTAGGATTGCCCACATAATAGGACACAAAATAAGCCTCAACAAATTTAAGAGGATAGAAATTATTTCAAACATTTTTTTTTTCTGATGACAACAGTATGAAACTAGAAATCAACAACAGAAAGAGAAACAAGGGGAAAAGAAAAAGATTACATAAAGACTAAATATGCTACTAAAAAATCAAAAGGTCACAATGAAATAAAGAGGAAATTTACAAATACTGAGACAAATGACAATTAAAATACAACTATACAAAATCTATGGGATGCACCAAAAGCAATTCATAGAGGGAAGTTCATAGTAATACAGGCCTTCCTCAAAAAATAAGAAAAAAAATCAATCTAACCTATCCCCTAAAAGAATTAGAAAAAGAAGAACAAAACAAAACCTAAAGTCAGCTGAAGGAAGGAATACTAAAGATCAGAGAGGAAATAAATAAAATAGAGATTTAAATAAATAAAACAGATTTAGATTTAGGTCAGTTTCACAAGGCAATAGAAATGTAAGCAAAAACAAACAAATGGGACCTAATCAAACTTACAAGTTTTTGCACAACAATGGAACCCATAACAAAATGAAAAGACAACCCAGGGCCTGGAAGAAAATATCTGCAAATGATGCAACCAACAAGGAATTAGTTTCCAAAATATATAAACAGCTCATATAACTCAATAACAACAACAACAAAACAATCAAAAAATGGGCAGAAGATTTAAAAAGACATTTCTCCAAAGAAGACATCCAGATGGTCAACAGGCACATGAAAAGATACTCAACATTGCTAGTTATTAGAGAAATGTAAACCAAAACTACAATGAGGTGCCACCTCACATGAGGCAGAACTGTTGTGTTGTTTAGTCACGAAGTCACATCTGATTCTTTTGCACCCCATGGATTATAGGCCGCCAGGCTCCTCTGTCCATGGGATTTCCCAGGCAAGAATACTGGAGTGGGTTGCCATTTCCTTCTCAAGGGGCTCTTCCTGATCCAGGGATTGAACTCACGGCTCCTGCACTGGCAGGTGGATTCTTTACCACTGAGCCAACCAGTCAGAATGACCATTGCTAAAAGGCCTCCAAATAACAACTGCTGGAGAGGGTGTAGAGAAAAGGAAACCCTCCTACACTGTTGGTAAGAAAATAAGTTGGTGCAGTCACTATGGAAAACAGTAATGGAGGTTCTTCAAAAAATAAAAATAAAAGTGGAGTTTCCATATGCTCCAGCAATCCCACTCCTGGGCATATATTTTCAGAAGATACATGCACCCTTATGTTCACAGCAGCACTGTTCACAATAGCCAAGACATGGAAACAACCTAAAATACAATTCTGTCAACAGATGAATGGATAAAGAATACGTGGTATATACATACACACAGCAGAATGCTGCTGCTGCTGCTGCCAAGTCGCTTCAGTCCTGTCCGACTCTGTACGCCCCCAGAGATGGCAGCCCACCAGGCTCCCCAATCCCTGGGATTCTCCAGGCAAGAACACTGGAGTGGGCTGCCATTTCCTTTTCCAATGCATGAAAGTGAAAAGTCAAAGTGAAGTCGCTCAGTCACGTCCGACTCCACTTAGCCATAAAAAAGAACGAAATAATGCCATTTGCAACGACATGGATGGTTGCAGAAATTATCATACCAAGTGAAACTGAAAGGAGAAAGATATAAACTATATGGTATCACTTATATGTGGAATTTAAAATGTGATACAAATGAACTTATTTACAGAAACAGACTCATAGACATAGAAAACAAATATCGTTACCAATGGGGAAAGAGGATGGGAGAGGGATAAATCAGAGGAGTTTAGGATTAGCAGATACAAACTTAAATATATAATAAACAATAAGGTCTTACTGTAAAGCACAAGAAAGTATATTCAATATCCTATAAGCCATAATGGAAAAGAACATGAAAAAGAATATATACACACGTGTGTGTGTGCATGTGTATAACTGAATCACTTTTCTGTACACCAGAAACTAATATAACACTGTAAATCAACTATAAGTCAACTTCAATTCTAATAAAAAAGAAACAATTCAAGAAATTGATTTTTAGCTTTGTAGACTTCTGGGTGGAGCTGAGCAGAAAAATCAGCTAGAGATGTTCAGTAGCTCAGTGAAGCTGTTTTTATCAACTATCATAATTTTCATGCACACACTCAGCTATAACAATAATCCAACTTAATCTCCAGAAGTACCTCCCTACTCTTAAAAGGTAATTAAATCAAAAGGAGTGATTTTCCTCCAGACAATAAAACATCCAAGCAATGCCTAACTTGCTGAACCCTTACAGAGCCATTAAAAAAAAAAAAAAAAAAAGCTTTAACTCTGCAGTTCATTTTTATGAGAGAGAGCCTGTCTAGAAGCACTGAACAATGGGTACACTCTGAAATGCTCACAGGAGGACACAGGAGGCGCTGTGCAGAGGTGAGCTGATTAATGAGAGTCACTGGATTACATTTAAAGGAAGCACAACAAAGGGAAGACATTTAACTACGGGTAGTCAATGGCACCCCACTCCAGTACTCTTGCCTGGAAAACCCATGGACGGAGGAGCCTGGTAGGCTGTAGTCCATGGGGTCGCTAAGGGTCGGACACAACTGAGCGACTTCACTTTCACTTTTCACTTTCCTGCATTGGAGAAGGAAATGGCACCCCATTCCAGTGTTCTTGCCTGGAGAATCCCAGGGACGGGGGAGCCTGGTGGGCTGCCGTCTACGGGGTCGCACAGAGTTGGACACGACTGAAGCGACTTAGCAGCAGCAGCAGCAGCCATCAAAATACACTTCTCACATTTTACTTTTGCTTTCAAAATAAGCTTTTTTCCATCATTATCAAAAACTAGTTGTTCACAGAAAAGGATGGGGGAAAAAAACCAAAGGAAAAAAGTTATCTAACATCATACCACACACCATTATTCTACTAGTTAAGTAAATTATTAGACAGCTACACAACAGAATATAGTACAGCTACAGACATAGGCAATCACATGGTAATAAAACATATTTTAAGTATATTTCTATATAAAAATTTCAAGTTATAAAATGTACATATAAGGTAATATCATTGTGTGAGGAAACTTCTTGAGGCTACCTTGATAAATCAGATTAAGCAAGAGAGAAGGGAGGGAACTTGTTACTTTATTATACTTTCTTAATTGAAGCTGGTAGCATGTATAGGAAGGTTCGCTGTGCTATTCTAATTTTAATGTATGCCTTAAATTTTACATAGTAAAATTATGCAAGCATATATTTTACATATACTTTTAAAAAAATCTACTTCTAAAATTATGTTTGAGAGTAGACTCATCCTGAATAGCTTTTTTTGTGTGTCTGCATTTGTTTTTAATTCTAGAGGTGGGTACATCAGCTAAATTGGCCTTAAACAACAAATAATCAAACTATAGTTAAAAATTTTGAAAAAACTTAATTGTTCAAAAATCCCTTAAAGTATTAGATATTATGGTAGATACCACAGATAAAGAAACAAAAGCTAAGTTAGGGAGGCCAAGTAATTTTCTCAAGGTCACTCAGCTACCAAGTGGTAGACAGAATTTGAAATCATACCTGATTGCAAATCCTGCTTGCTTCTATTAATACAAAAAGTTGGAAAACACTGTGTAGGAAAACCCCAGAAAAATGAGCACCTGTCTTATCCCTAAAAAACAAACTTCAATTTTCTATAAATAAGTCTTTCAAATACTAGGAGTTAACTCCACGGCACTTGCCTAGAGAAAATCAAGATATGTTTCAGAGCAGATTCAATCCTGCAAAGCAAACTGATTAATAAGTCACTGGGAGAAAGGTTTGCTAGAAAGAACTCTGTACTAGCCCAACACATGACACGGAGTGTAGTAAAGTACAAATAACTATAATTCAGGGGCATTAAATAATATCAAGTCAATGTTAAAGACAGTATATCAGTTAGAACATATAAGAACTTTGCTTCATGAACACAGAAGAAAACATTAGAACAATAAATAGTTCTACTGAAACCTAGACTGCAGTGCTAATGGTGACTAAATAATGAGACAGCTGTGGCTTCTTTTGAAATTTACAAGGTATTTTTTACTGTAGTAGGGGTTACCTTGTAGTTACTATTAATTATCTAGTGTTCTCTTGAAAATTTTAATGGCTTTAAGGGTGTTACCAAAAATTCCAATATTCAAAAGTATGAAGGAAATGCTTGAAAATGTTTATACAGAGAACCACTTCTCTAATCCAAGATTATAATCCAAGTTAGTGCCTTAGAGATTACAAAATATCTAAGTGACAGTCCACTCAAAGAAATCAGTTTCAGCGAATTAAGCTTTATGTTCTCTCCTAATTTTTTTTATTTAAGGTGACTGAAGACAACATTTTAAAAATTGCTTTTAACTTATAGGAGAAGCAGTACTGTCACAAAATCCATGTGACTAATATTTTTTATGAATTTAATGGCAAATAATAAAAATCTGCCTTATTACAAAAGAGGAAACACACCCACTAATAGTCAAATCATATTTATCTTTTCCCCACAGTATCCCAAAAGCATACAGCATTAATCACAACAATTGTATCGATCATCATTATAATATTTGCATTTACTTCATTGTGACAACTTGATTTTAAATTTTTATTTTAATGTATTCAGTTGGGATGTATGTATATGTGTGTGTTTTCTTTATTACAAATCACATCCTTTTGGGCAAGTGAGGTATAAGCATTATAAATAATTTTTAAGTCAATATAAGTATATGTATGAGGAGGGCATGGCAACCCACTCCGTATTCTTCCCTGGAGAACCCCCATGGACAGAGGAGCCTGGTGGGCTACAGTTCAGGGGTCACAAAGGGTCGGACACGACTGAGCAACTAAGCACAAGCATATGTATTCATACGTTCTTCTTTAATATTTTTGATTTTTATATATATCTTCCTCTACCTCAAAATAACAATTTTTTGCATTTTTTTAGTTAGAAAAAATCAAATCTAGTTTGATCCTGTGATATACAAAATATGAAAGCATTATTCTCCTTATGTAGGTTAGGAGCTGCTGCTGCTGCTAAGTCACTTCAGTCGTATCTGACTCTGTGCGACCCCACAGACGGCAGCCCACCAGGTTCCCCCATCCCCGGGATTCTCCAGGCAAGAACACTGGAGTCGGTTGCCATTTCCTTCTCCAATGCATGAAAGTGAAAAGTGAAAGTGAAGTCGCTTAGTCGTGTCCGACTCTTCGTGACCCCATGGACTGCAGCCTACCAGGCTCCTCTGTCCATGGGATTTTCCAGGCAAGAGTACTGGAGTAGGGTGCCATTGCCTTCTCCGTAGATTAGGAGAGTTAGTCTCAAAAAACAAACCAAAAAAGTTGACTTAATTATCATATTATCCTTGAGGTACAAGGCTAGGATTCATTTCTAGCAATTCTGACCTCCATATGCTTTCCTCTATACTGCACTACCGTGAACAGAACTTTTGGCCAAGACAACATAAAATTAAAATATTAAATGATACAGTAGGGAAGCTACTACAGAGATACAGAGACAGAAATGGAGGAGGGAAAAGAAGAAAAAAAAAAAGGGACGGAGGAAAGGGAAGGAGAGAGAAGGGAAGGAAAGATCAATATTCAAAACAGCAGTGAAAATCATGAAGTATCTAGAAATAAAATTAACAGAAAATGCTTTAAGATGTCTATGGATAAAATTACTAATTACTATTGAGGAACAGAAGGCCTGAAATTTCTAAAGAAACACCATGTTCATGCATAAGACAGTATCACAAGGACGTCCATTTTCCCCAAACTAATAAAACCTTTGATGTAAGCGTAATAAAACACCCAACACGGCTTTTATAGAATCTAATAAGCTGACGCCAAAATTCATACAGAAAAGAAAAGGATGAGACTAGCAATGAAAATTCTGGAAAAGAATAACTGAGTAAAGACACTTACTCTGCTTATACAGTTTAATTTTAACAGTTTGGTATTGGCACACAAAAAGTTAAACTGACAAAAAAGAACATAAAGATCAGAAACAAACTCACAAAAGACGGAAACACAATATACAGCAGAGATGGCACTGCAAACCAATGGCGAAAATATAAACGTACAACAAATGGCAAGATCACTGGTAATCTCCAGGGGAAAGAAAACTCACTATTTACCTCATACTATATTCATGTTATTAAAAACCAGTTGCCTAGAAATTTACAATACCATATGTAAAGTAGATAGCCAATGGGAATTTGCTGTATGACTCAGGGAACTCAAACCGGAGCTCTGTGACAGGCTGAAGGGTGGGGTGGGGAGGGAGACGGGAGGGAGAGGCCATGGCTGACCCCTGTGGCTGATTCTTGTTGATGTTTGACAGAAAACCACAAACTTCTGTAAAGCAATTATCCTTCAATTAAAAAGTTAGGGGAAAAAAAAAACACTAAAAAATAATTGTAAAATACTGAAAATATCATTAAAGAAATTAAGTATGAATAAATTTTTGGTATTTGGGTTAGGCAAAGACTTCTTAGATATAACACCAGAAGTATATGCAACACAAGAAAAAATAAATTGGACTTCATTAAAAAACACACACACAGTTGCAAAATATATACAATATGAATTCAATTTTTTATAAAGTTAAAAAATCTGTCTCCCTAAAAACGCTCTGTAATGTTTGAGGAAATATGTAGCAATAGTATAAAAATATGCATGAGAGCAATAAACACCAAATATATCAGCGTGCTACTGGAGAGAAAGAGCAGATCAGGGAAAAGTGTGCAGCAGAGTTGTAACTTTATGTGGTTGTTTATTTCTTCCTCTTCCTCCCAAAATGATGATGCTATATAGTAGGTACCTGGATGTTCACTATATTATCTTCTTTACTTTGTCTTATGCTTGCAGTATTTTACAATGAAGGGAAAAGAAAAAGTTTAAATTAGATGCGGTGGCTAATTGAGACTTCTACTTATTAACAGAGAAACTACAGCTTTTTTTAAAATTTTTCTTAATTTAGAATTCATTTAAAGAGTAAAACATTCTCTTATTATCTCCAGAACAATGTTTTGTTAAAACTGAGTAATTCCAATTAATCTCTATAAGATGATAACTGTAATGCTTAAATAGCTTTTACCACCAGTTTACTGACTTACAGCTCTCAAACTTATCAGTAAGCTCTCATTCTGAATTAGTTCTCCTTTATCTCAGAAATTTATTATCAGTTTTTAATTAAAAACAAAAGGTTTGTGTGTACACTACGATAGTCACTAGTCACTATGTAAGATCATGCTGCTATCATGAAGATAGCTAGACACCAAGGATACAATTCTGCTTTTTCAGCAGCTAAGGAACAATCATCTGTATCATACATGCTGGCAAATAAAAATAACTTAAGGAGTAGATGATATTTATTTAAAATATCTAAGTAAGTTTATTTAAAGTATTCAAAAGGGGGAAATACATGAAAAAATGTGGGTTTGGGGATTATTCAGAATGAAGTCAAAATCTGGCACAACTACTCCATGCTTTGTGTGACCCTGAAAAGCTTACTGAACTTCACTGACCCTCAATTTCCTCACAAATGATTACACTAAGTACTAGCTTTACAGGAATGTTGTGAGGATTAAATGGGGTAAGTGCAGAGCCCAACTAATAAACAAATGCTGATTCCCTTTTAAAAAATTTCTGATTCCACAAGGAATTCCCTTGTGGTCCAATGGTTAGGACTCCCAGCTTCCACTTCAGGAATCATGGGTTCAATCCCTTGTTGGGGAACTAAGATCCTACAAGCCACATGGTGTGGCCAAAAAAATCTAGAAAATTAAAAAAAACTTTTAATGCTATTCAAATATAAAAACACTACCTCAAATTCTATGTAAGTTTTCTTCTCTATTCCACAATGAAATCTTTGGGTCTTATCATTTTATCGTTAAAAAAATATTCCAACTTTTTAAGTTAAAAATCTTATTAATTTAAAAACTCCAAATTTTAAAAATTCCAAGATTTAAAAAAGTTATTAGAAGCATCTAAGTAATGGAAATTAATGATTTTTTGTGTATGTGCTGTTCTATAATCCTTGGGAGAAGTCCCATTAATGTGTTTTTCCCCAAAAGTACAGGAAACGTTTCAAAATTATTCACATATCACAACAGTTCTGAGATGTGAGTAGCAGAATTACAGATCAGTCATCTACTTTTTCCTTCCCATACTGCGTGATCTCTACTTGTGTAATCACCAAAAAATCAGATCCAATAAGACTGCTGGACAGCAATTAAGCGTTCCAACTCTCCTTTGCCACAGGGTTGTCTAGACAAAAAATTTTTCTTTCCGATTTCTATTCATATATAGCATATACAATATCACATGACCTTGAAGAAGGAAAGATGGGTAAGTTCAAAATTAGGAAACTGGAGCCAGGAAGTTGGGGTCACACTGTGGTCACATTAATTTACTTGCTGCTCACAACCAGAAAAAAGGAAAAAATCAGCCAATACTTTTGTGGAAAAATAAGGAACTTTATATTTGAAATGCAAGAACAGAACACTCACTGTATTGTTTTATCACCCAGGGCATCATAAAAAATTTTTCAAAAATTTTAACGTAAGACCCCCAAGTGGATACATTTAAATTTAAATTTAACTTCAGTTCACCAAAAAAAGCTACCTTTGGTATCATTTTGGGTTTTTTTTTTTCCTCCAAGCTTATTTATTTTTAGTTGAAGGAAAACTGCTTCACAATATTGGGTTGGCCTCTGCCATACATCAACCTGAGTCAGCCACAGGCAGACCTGCCGTTCCCTCCCTCTTTAACCTCCCTCCACCTCCCACCCCTGGAGGTTGTTACAGAGCCCTGGTTTGAGTTCCCTGAGTCATACAGCAAATTCCCATTGCTTATCTATTTTACATATGGACATATGGTAGTGCTTATGCTTCCATGTTTTTAACTGACCTTTCTGCAGAGTCCTGCAGTGGAGAAATAGTTGGCAGGATTTTTTTCCTGCGTTTTTTTTTTTGTTGTTTTTGTTTTGCTGTTGGGGGTGCTACCCAGGGTACATGTAATTTCCATCTACAATTTTACCTAAAAATTATCCTTCTCTACTTAGAAGATGCCATTTTCCACTAAGATTATAACTTCAGGAGTGGTGCACATAAACTAGTGAGCAAGTCAGCTAATAACTTCTCAAGATAACCAGGTTCACTAACTGGCAATCCACAGGTGACAGATGTCAGAAACACATTATCTTCATAATCATGTCACCTATTTGTTCTTCTTAACAACAAATCAGAAATAAGATTTTCAATAACATAAAATTTAAAGAATTGAAGCATATGGAGAAAGGAACCTGAAGCTGTTAATAACTTCATTAAATTTAAATATTCCCTAAATAAGAATACCTTTTTTTTTTAAAGAGCCGAACTTGCAACTCAGAATCTTTCAATTAAACACCTGGCAATTTGGGAGTCGTCCTGGACTCGTTTTCCTCTGTTCCTCTATCTCATCCACTGTCACTGCTGTCCTCCCCAGCTCTGTCACCCCACCCCTGGGGCAGGAGCTTCTCTCATCTTCCATTATAGTCTCCCACCTGCACTCCGGGTGTCAAGAATTACCTCTGATCTTCCATCAAATTACTACCACGGTTTTTCACTGAAATAAAAATCAATCAAATAAATGAAACTAAGTAGAGCTTTCACTTAAAAACAAAGTATCTCTCATTACAAAAGCAATATATATTCAGGGTTGAAAGCCAGGAAAATACAGGTAAAAGGTAAAACAACCATGCACAATCTCACAATCCAGAAACATTTAAAAAATTAGCACATGACCTTGAAGTTTTTTTTAAGCATGTTTAAAAAAAAATAACTGGCATTATATTTACAGTTTTATCTCCTATTTTTCACACACCATGGACACTCTTCTATTAAGTTTTACTTGAAAATGTCTTTAGTGCTTATATAAATCTCTACAAATGTCCTAAGGTGATTTATTAACACGAGTCTCCTGGGAGCTCCTTGCCATCACTCTTCAGAGATACCAAACTTGGACGGGTTCCTCTCTGCCCCTACTACAAATAATGGTGTGGTCGACATCTTTGTATAGAAACTGATAACTAAATTTTTACTTTATGTCTTGAGATATATGCCAAAACTGGCACTACCAGATCAAAAGGTTTAAATATTTCTTAGGCTTTGGAGTTATACTGTAAAATTATTTTCTATAAAGTTTAAACCAATTTATAGCCTCAACTGAAGAGTACAAAAAACACTGCCTTATCACAATTCTCCCTAGCATTCAGTATTCTTTTAAATTACAATTTAAAAAGGGAAAAGAAAAAATTTTTAAATAAAGATGAAGTTCCCAACACAGCAAGGCATAGTCTCAGAAGGTTTTTGCTCAGTATCCAAGATTATGCCTTATGCTATAACACTGTAACTCTTATTTGGGTTTATCTGTTCATTTATTTATCAATTCAAATATTTATTTCACTATCTTGCAGGTACTGGGAACACAAAAGTGAGTTAGACAGACAAGCTCAGTAAAGCTGAAAAAATTAATTCCATGATTTCTTCTTCCAAAGCATGGCCCTCAGAGCTATCAAATTCCCTCTCTTCTAACTACGTTCTGGCCTGGTCTGGGCTCAGTCCTTGAGAAGAGGCAGTCCCTATGCTGATCAACATGGCATCTGTGATAACAGAGAGTACTAAGACATGAGACTGCAGAAGTCAGACAAAGGCCAAGCAGTGAGTGGTCTTAAATGAATGTTGAGGAACTTGCCTTTAACCTGGGGGTTACTGTTTCCCATACTTAAACTCTGCCTTAAGGACTGCCATAGTCACAGAACTCCTGAATTCGGTATTATTAATGTTTTTCTTTAAGTAGTATGATTTTCATTTAAAAAGAAAACTTTATTTCACTGCTATAAATTTAAAAACCAGTATCATTTGACGGGGCTTCACAGGTGGCTCGGTGGTAAAGAATCTACCTGCCAATGCAAGAGACACAAGTTCAATCCCTGGGTGGAGAAGATCCCCTGGAGAGGAAATGAGATTTCTTGTCCGGGAAATCTCATGGACAAGGAGCCTGCTAGGCTATAGTACTCTTGCTTGGAAAATCCCATGGACAGAGGAGCCTGTTAGGCTGCAATCCATGGGGTCGCTAAGAGTCGGACATGACTGAGCAACTTCACTTTCACGCATTGGAGAAGGAAATGGCAACCCACTCCAGTGTTCTTGCCTGGAGAATCCCAGGGACGGGGGAGCCTGGTGGGTTGCCCGTCTATGGGGTTGCACAGAGTCGGACACGACTGAAGTGACTTAGCATAACAGAGGCTATAGTACATGGGGTTGCAAGGAGTTGGACAGGACTTAATGACTAAACAACAACAGCAATTATTTGACAAAAATAGAAAGCAAGAGTAGATAAAATATACAAACTGCTATTGAATTTTTAAAATTTTTAAATGCAAGTAAAGCACTCTTGGAAATAGAAACACTAACAATTAGTATACCAGTAACATGATCATTACTGGAGAAGGCAATGGCAACTTACATTCCTGCCTGGGAAGTCTCATGACAGAAGAGCCTGGTGGGCTACAGTCCACGGGGTCTGAAGAATCAGACACAACTTAGCAACTAAACCACCACCACCAACACGATCGCTATGGAAGCCTTGAAAAAAAAAGCATTTCATGTCTCCTTCTCTTCAAATCTCAAGTTATGACATGCCTTTAGCCAGAAAAAACTAACCTATTCAATTAACTGGTACCAGTGATTGGTCATTTAATGGGAAAGAGCAGTTAAAGAACTGTTTAAAAAAAACAATGATATACACCTTAAACTTCAATTTAAAATATATAGGTATATATTTATCTGCCAATTTTTAAATGTAGGCTCAAGACTTTGAGTAAGGATGTGTTGGGCTGCCTTATTATCCTTTTATAAATTATGCTATAATAGATCTGCTCTGTTCATTTCCTGTTTCAGTTTCTTTACAGTGGACAAAGAAACTAAGGATAATCCCTGGACTCTTTTTTTCTCCAAATAGCTAATAGTGGTTTTTCATCTCTAATTTGACAGAAATTTCCTTGGTGACAAGTCTCTACTTGTATTTCCAAAGTACATACAACTCAGTTTTCATAGAAATAACTTTCCTTTTATGCTCATATTTCATCGGTTTTCATAATATTTAACTATCTAATTCCAATACTAGTACAACAGGTTGGGATTACAAAGTTCACCTGGAAGTATTCAGACATACTACAGAGTAGCCTGTAGATGTAATCATTTAATCCGACTGTGGGTAGAAGTCATGCTCCATGGGGGAAATGGAGTACGTCCGTTAAACTGAGGTTAACTAAGAGATTTCAACTACTGCTTCTACCCTCTCTTCTTAAATATATTGGTCACATCATTCAAAATTGGATAATGTTAGCTTCCCTTGATTACAGGACTTTGTGAATTCCTAAATGACCACTCATCTTTACCACACGTTCCCTCCAACAGTTCCTTAAATGTAATCAGTCACCTTGAGACATTCCAACTTTTATTGTAACATCAAGAATGTTACTCTTTCTTGGCACTTTTGCAGCATATTTAACACTATTATTTTCATGCTTTTTGCCGGCCATTACAGCTCAAAAATATTCATTAAAAATCTTATAAAAGTATCCCCTATCTTAACCTCAAAACTGGAACTACACTACAGAGTTTGGCAGAAATAATGGAAAAGTCTTTGTACACCCATTTGAGTTGTAGGAAGACTTTCAAATATTTCTGCAAGAAATCTTCAGTTTTTGAGATAACACGCATGAATGAGACAAGTTTTACAAATAGGCACATCTTGATAAACATATCTGTTCAGGTGAACAACTTACATTTATCCTGACAATGTAAGAATTCCATGTGCAAAACAAAGTGAACAAGATTAAGTGAAAAACTAGAACTATAAGATACATAAGTGAGTTGCATTCTTGTTCCTCTCTGAAAAGACCACTTAAGGTTTCCTCTGAAAAACCACTGAAAGTATTCTGAATATTATCAAAGATGCATGGAAGATCTGATAATTTTTCACAATAATTTTCCCAAATTGGATGGCAGCAAAGACTAGATGAAGAACTCCTTTTCTACTTCATCAACATCAACTAATAGCTTGACACATTTGGAAGAACAGATTCTGAAGATTAGATAGTTTTTTGAATAAAGGGCCTAATTTTTATTAGTATTTAAATGTAAAACAAAGTTGACCATTAACTATTTTCTGATCTTTTTAACCACAAACACTTGCGAGTTAGGATTCTTGGTGCTTGTCAACATCAAAACTTAAAAATGAAAACATCCCAATAACCTTAAATCTCATCTGAATTATACCAGGTGATTTCCAAAGAAGTCTCCCTTTCTTGCTGACTAAAAACAGTCTCTCACTGAAGAACTGATTTTTCAAGCAGACATTTCTGTAAAATAAAGGATTCACTGCTGTATTTCATTTTTTATTTTTTTAAATCTAATAATAGCTTGCAATTTTTCTACTGCTGTGTCTTCTCTATGTGGCAAAAATACTTATTTTCTATTTACAATAGTGAAGTAAAGTTTCCTTTGGAAATGGATTTTCAATTTAAAAGTTAATGTTAGAGAAGATTAAGTAACTGATACATGAAGGATTAAATTATTTGGATACTATCTAAATCAATGGCACCCCACTCCAGTACTCTTGCCTGGAAACTCCCATGGACAGAGGAGCCTGGTGGGCTGCAGTCCATGGGGTTGCGAAGAGTTGGACATGACTGAGCGACTTCACTTTCACTTTTCACTTTCATGCATTGGAGAAGGAAATGGCAACCCACTCCAGTGTTCTTGCCTGGAGAATCGCAGGGATGGCGGAGCCTGGTGGGCGGCTATCTATGGGGTTGCACAGAGTTGGACACGACTGAAGCAACTTAGTAGTAGTAGTAAGTCATAATTTTAAATATGGGAAGCAACAGCCTACAAGATAAAGGCAAGTTCCTTTCCACGCACTCAAGACCATTCTAATTATCCCTGTAGTCTCTTTTCTCACCACTTTTCCTCATTACAAACTTCATGTTCTAGGAATATCCTGCACATAACAAGCCATCCTTTCTGCCTAAAATGTCTATTCTATTATCCATATTATCACCACTGCCACCTTCAGACCATACCACATGCACGCACACACACACTACACCTAACCCCAACTCAACTCCTTAGCTTTTAAAGAGGGTCTACACTAAGGTTTTATCTTCCTTCAAAAAACTCTCCATAACCATATCTCCTCAGACTGCATCATTAGAGATTTTATCTTATTCATCTATATTATCTTTCTCTGGTTCCCAGAATATTCAATAAATAATTTTTGAAAGAATGACTATTACTTGACTAGTTTGTATCATTTAGCAATGTTAATTACACTTTACTTTCAACTTTCATCCCTTCATGAAAGCTCCTTTATAAAATACCCTCCTGGTACTCCTACTCCTCTATAACCATTCCTTTGATTCTCTGCAGGTTTGATACTCAACAGCCTCTGAGAGCCTTTCTCGACTACCCCAGACATGTGACCGAAGATGCTATTTGGGCCATCCTTTTAGCGCAATCTCATTCTTATTGAACTCACCTACTCAGACCGCTTCAACTACCATCACGAACACAACAGCAGTAGCTATGCCCTCAAGTCTTCACATCTAGTCGCCTATTCGATGTCTGCACCTGTAGGCTTCACAGGTACCTGTGCTGGGCAGCATCTAAAATAAACCCCAGTGAATTTTGTCTCCTGGAATTCACACCCTGTATAGTTCCCTCCCACAGTGAATAGAGCTGACCTCTCAGCTGATCTGAGAGAACATTTCAAAAAAGACAGACTGTGACTTCTGAGCTTAGCTCATAAAACTCATTATGGCTTCCATCTTGTTGTCTATGATCACTTGATTTAGATAAAGTCAGCTGCCTCAAACATTCCCATGAGAGGTCTTCCTGGTGAGCAACTGAGGCCTCCTACCAACAACCAGCACTCACTTAGCCAGCATGTGAGTGAATCACCTTGGAAGTCCATCCACCAGCTCCAATCAAGCCCTCAGAGGAGTCAAGCAAGCCTTTGCTTCCATAATAGACATCTCAATTACAACCTCGTTAAGAGACCCTGAATCAGAACCACCCAGCTAGGTTGCTTCCAGGTTCCTTATCATAGGAAACTGTGAGATAACAAACGTTTTTAGCAGCACTCTCCAAGGGAACTTTTTGCAATGATTACAATGGTCTCTGTCCAATGTCCACAACAGTAGCTACCGGCTACACATGGCTATTGTATACTTGAAAGTGGTTAGTGTGACTGAAGACTTAAATTATAAATTTTATCTAATTTTAACTAATTTAAATGGCCACAAGTGCCTTGTGAGTACCATGTTAGAGTGCAAGTTTATTTATTGTTTTGGGATAATCTATTATGCAGCATTAGATGACTCTAACCTTAAATTGAATCTGTCCCTTACTACCTCGGTTCTCTCTCCATCTTTCATCTTATCAGTCTACCAAACACACACACACACACACACACAAAACCCATGCCTTCTCCCTTTTATATTCCATATCTTGGTGAATGGAATACCCAACATCCACTAAAACCCAAGCCAGAAAGGCCCTCACTTTCACCACCTACCTTTCTTACACTTAACATCATCTTAATAGCTCTATTTGTCTCTTCACTTTTAAATGTATTGTTACAAATTTAGTACTTCATTCTTCTTTATTGAAAAATGTCTCCTTATTGGTTATCTCTGCCCCTAAAACTTCTCAAGACTAATCAAATCTTTACAATGCCACCCAAATGATCTTTCTATACCATAACTACTGATCATATTATTCGTGCAATTAAAGATCTTCAGTGGCATCCCACAATCCAGTGGACAAAAGCCAAACTCAGAATGGTATAAAAATAATTTGACGCCTCCTATCACTGCAACTTTACCAAATGTTGTGCCCATAGTCAACCTCCATGCTCGTCACAATGAACTACACGCATGGAGTTCTTAGAAAAGATGAGCTATTTTACGCTTTGTTCATAATCACTGCTTCTACCTGAAATGACCTTCTATTCCTCACCTGATAATCACAACCCATCTTTAAGGATTCAATGGAAGCATTTATCTCCTGTTTCTGATCTATCCACAAAGTACTGATTTTTCTCGAGTCTCACTGCCAACATGTCTATCTCCTTGTATTAGACTAGAAGCTTCTAAGGGCAGAATGAGTACCCGATTCAATGCTGATTCTATCTGACAGGACAGCATAGTGTTAACAGTGTAGGCTGGAAAATTAGGCAAACTGAAGACTAAAATTCCAGTTTTTCCACTTAGTAGGTATGCTATTTAAAACTTTCTGAGCTCCTGTTTCTTCACCTACAAAATGAAGATTATATAATAAAACCCATTATACTTCACGGTAAAGAATAAGTAAACTATTATGTATAAAATGTTATAGTTCCTACTATATGATTTTTAATCAATAAGTGTATTTTGGATGGAGAGACTAATGAGTTACCAACTCCTGGGTGAGTAAAGGAAAGGTGAGATAGATCAAAATAAAAGCTGCTGCTGCTGCTAAGTCACTTCAGTCGTGTCCGACTGTGTGTGACCCCACAGACGGCAGTTCATCAGGCTCCCCCGTCCCTAGGATTCTCCAGGCAAAAACACTGGAGTGGGTTGCCATTTCCTTCTCCAATGCATGAAAGTGAAAAGTGAAAATAAAGTTGCTCAGTCGTGTCCGACTCTTAGCAACCCCATGGACTGAAGCCTTCCAGGCTCCTCTGTCCATGGGATTTTCCAGGCAAGAGTACTGGAGTGGGATGCCATCGCCTTAAAATAAAAGCTACCGTCTTTGAAATCACTTCTGCTAGGCTACTCTATAAAGAAAATACGTTAAATAATCCAGGAAGCCTCTTAGGTATCTACTATGTGGTAGGAAAATGACAGAGAATGGCAAAAGGACTCAACCAGAAATAAATAAAAGGCTGAGGAAACTAAAAGGTTGAAGAAGAGCAGAAGTTCTAGATGGGATCAGATGGGAGAGATCAAAAGCCCAGTAATGACAATGAAGGCAAAGAATGCATATAGAAAGGAATGGGGGAGACTGAGAAGTAGAAGGTAAGAAGTAGAAAAACACAAAAATTTGGAAGCAGGATCTTTCTGAGCAATGACAGGAGCGAAGATGTTGTCTTATGGATAGTTCCTAGGATAAATCACATGAAACTGCAAATACTGAACTATTTTTGACTTAAAAAATAAAACAGATTAGACCATTTTTAAACTAATAAGTTGGACCTCTTTTAAATAATAAAATTTTGGGGGGATTACACATTAATTCCATTAATTTCATTTTACATTCTACTTTTTGCCTTGAGTACCTGAGACAATGTGGGGCTCCTAAGAAAATCATGCAGAACAAAAAATTACATTCTTGTTAAAGTGTTCTGGATGTTCCCTGGAACACAATTTTTAAATTGCTACTGTAATTTACATTAAAAGATGGCAGTGTTTAGTCGCTCAAGTCGTGGCCAACTCTTTGTGACCCCATGGACTGTAGACCACCAGGCTCCTCTGTCCATGGGATTTCCTAGGCAAGAATACTGGAATGGGTTCCCATTTCCTTCTCCAGAGGATCTTCCCAACCCAGGAATCAAATCCAAGTCTCCTGTGTCTCCCACATTGGCAGGCAGATTCTTTACCCCTGCCCCAGGGAAGTCCACGTTAAAAGATAAAGAGACTAAACAAATAACCTTCTTTGAACATTCTCATTTGAATTCCATACTTTGTAGCTGTGTTTGGACCCTACCTTCACAGAAAAAATAGTTACCCATAATTATGTGCAGTAGCAAACACAAAGAACCAGGAGTCAGAAGACCTGGATTTTACACCTGGTCCCAAGTATGTATAAGCTGGGAAATAACAGACTAGTCAACAAATGTCTCTGAATCTAAGATTTTTCTCATCTGTAAAACAGGAGTAACATCTGCCTTATAGTGCTGTTATATGTATTAAATACAATGCCTACAAAGAACCTACTTAATAAATTGAAGCTTTTACAACTACATGAGGAAATAACTGTTAAAGTGTAGTAAATGAGACTAAATTACTCAAGTATCACACTGACAAGATAAATGAAAGCGACAATGATCTGACTTGTTAGATGGGACAAAGCTGAAGTGAATCATGCTGATTGTATGATAATAACCTTCTCACTTTTAAATACAGGACAGTAAACATGGGCAAATATTTCTATAATAAATAGATTATTTATGGATTGTGAATTTGTAATTTACCCCATTATTTTTTCCAATCTGACTTTTAACTTCATCAGCCCTCAAAGATAACAACATTCTCCAGACAAGCCATATCTATAACAAACTTTTCAAGCTGGGTAAGCAAAGATTTTGTTATTACTACCAGTGTAAGGAAGCAATGCTAGCTAAAATGAGATATGGTAAATATTTATGCAAAATTAACAGAACTTTACCCCACAGGGATGCTGCAAGCATGGGAAAAGGCTGCTTCCCAGCACTCAGCAGAGCGGATGTCTGTAGATCTCCCTAAGGGCTATACAGTCTCCATGTCCATACGAATGCTTCAAAGGGCATTGCTTTTTTGCAGGCAGCCTCTCTGTAAGCTTTAAACCTAGTAAAACTCTCAAATTAGAATTCTCCATCCTTTCCCTACATAGAAACAGTATTCAATAAAGGATCTGGTTTGTGGGCTTCTTTTTTAAACCAGCTATCTGCCTATCTGTTCTTGATTCTCCAGGGTTACTAAGAAAATGCAGGAAAACAATTCATAGCTTAAAAGAGGTTAAAAAATAACACACTGAACTATCTCTTAGGCAAGTTTTCTTTTCCAATGTTATGGCACAAAGGGAGGCTAAGTAAAAGGATTCATGCCACAGAATTTTCAGTAACAAAAAAATCATTTACAGAGAGGAAATGACTAAAAATTAACAATGTTTTATGGCACAGAATATGAATCTACAGCTAGGATAAAAGGGATGATATTTCTTTAAGTGGTAGAAACTGTAAACTAAATGATATAGAAGAGATTACTACTATAAGAAGAAACCTTTAAAAAGAAAATATAATCTCCATTACCACTTAACTAAACATAGATTCTTGCTAAGAATAAACTTAAACTCAATTTGCTTACATCATTTATGTTTCACAAAGGCCCAATCACTAGTAAAGTCATTCATTTGCTACCTTTTCCTCCTAACATACTCAGTATAACAATTTTTTGAGTAATTTACTGTTTTGTGTGCCTATAACACACACACACAACAAACCAAATCCCATAAAACTTGTATTAGATGGACTGTAAACAGCCAGGTTCCTCTGTCCATGGGATTCTCCAGGCAATACTGGAGTAGGTTGCTATGCCCTCCTCCAGGGGATCTTCCTGATCCTGGGATCAAACATGCATCTCTTACATCTCCTGCATTGGCAGGGGGGTTCTTTACCACTAGCACCACCCCTAAAGTACACATAACTTCTCATCTTAATCCTCAGCACTAATCAATGAATATCAGAGGTAAATTTCTTAATTCTTTAAATACAAATCAGCAGACAAGAGGAATGCAAAATAACTGACAACATAATGACCTACACAGAGCTGGCATTCAATATTTATTGAACAAATAAAGAAACAAATGAACTGATGTTGTCAAGACAGAACTGGACAAATCTAAGTGATCAAAGGCAGATTTAAAAGTTGACTGCCAATCCTAAAAAAATCTTATTGACTCTATACCTACAGATGCTACTATTTCATAGTCTGAGTTGAAATAACTGTCTCTTTGGTCTATTCCTCACCTCTAAATGCACCTTAATTCTAAAAACATCCTATAATTTGAAATTAATGGAAAGGGAATATTATCACAGCAAGGAAAAAAACACTGTCACAGCAGAAGCAGCAAATACATATGAATTCCAAATTATTTAAAATGTGTAGATCAAAGTTGTAGGAAAACCCAATTTCTTAAGTTTAAACAATAATAAGTTCCATTCTAAGTTTCTGACCTCCTTTAGGTACTTAAATACATTTTCACTTAATCTTCATGCCAACATTAAAGGTAAGTGATATTGCTCCAATTTTTATACACGAGAAAACTGAACTGTTCCTCAGAGATGTAAATTTCCCTAAAGCTTCCTAGCATGTAAGCAGAACAAGTCTTGACACCAAAACCCAGGCTCTTTTCTCTACATTATCTTCATTTAGTTCCCTTTTACTGCTCCTTTCTTACAAAGGCTGCAAAAAATTAAAATTAGAATATATAATTAAGAGCTAAAATATCTTTTCTTTAAAAGCTACTTTTAATCTCTAAAAAGAGAATAGTCTCAAAAAAATTCTGCCAGGACAGTCAAAATTAATATAATTACTAATATTTATCCATATTTTACTTAATTCCTTTTTTGGAAACAAAAAAATTATATCTTGTATCCTGTTACGCAATAACTGCATGATAAGAACCTTCTCTCTTGCTCTTTTTTTTTAAACTATTCACATCTATTTACTAATATACCCAATTTACCTTCAAACACTGTCTCAAGAATTCTGACCATGTAGGGCTTCTGGATACATACACAAGAAACACAAATACTTAAGTAACAAGAAACCACAAACCTTTCCCCAAATTGCACAAATGACAAATGCAACCCAAGTGGAAGTACCTTATTCTGACAAAGGGACCAACAAATTATTATCTTTAACAGTGAATGTTTTTCTAACATAATACAATAGAAATACAACATGAACAAAAGGCAGGTCAAAGAGTTAATTCTCCATGGGGAAAAACTGTTTATTTATTAAAAACAGACTGTATTGCCCCAAGCAACCAAAGCCAGAATCAATCCAATGCCAAGAAAAATTCAAAATTAAATAAAAATTTTATGTACAAGTCGATGATAACCAAGTTTCTGCTTCAGTCACTACATGGATTCTGAAATGAGATTAACAATATAACTTAATTAAAGAAAACTAAAACTACTTGGACACCTAGAAAGACCATTTTAACTAAGTTTCAATGAACAGTGAAAAACATCAGATAAGAAAACACAGATAGTACTATCCTAAAATAAACTATTTTCATCATGTTATATACAATAATTTATTCACTAGCCTGTATAAATCCTCTTTGATCAACTCATTGTCACCAGCCAACCTACAAACTGAAGGGATTATATCTGTTTAGCTTGCTTCCCACTGTTACATAATACCCCTCTCCCAAGTATGTTCTGTGAAACTGACTATTCTCGATCCATAATATAATGTCTATTACTCCCATAACCATAGAAATGATAAGTAAACTTACTGTCTCACACTATATGCTAGTAAAATCTATGAAGTTGTTAGTCAAAATGTAGGCTTTAAAAAGGTCCTCAGATGAACTAACCTGAGCAGCTGAGAGTGAGTTAAATTATTTCTAAACTAAAATTAGACAGATTCACTTTCTTATTTTTATATTGTTCTAGGGCTATTTCCTTAGAGATCTGACAGAACCTTTCTCTGCACAGCAAACAGCATAGCTGAATACAGAATTTTTAGAAATGATTCTGATATTCTTCTCCAGAGTATATAACATCAGCAACTGGGAACTCCCAGAAGACTTAGAGCCATTAAGGGCTGGGATTCCTTTCAATTGGCGTCATTCCAACAGAGGCTCAGTGTGAAATGAAACCTCCTGCAAATCAAATCTGTTGCAATGTTATTTTTTTCCAGAGGTTAATTACCTGCTTCACACTTACACACACACACACACACACACACACACACACACTCAGGAGGAAAGGAGGTACTGGAAAAACAGATGACATTCTGCTGTAAGCCTCCTCTAGAAATACTCAAAACGAAATCAAAACAACTTTCTGGCTGTCAAATTCTAGATACAACTCCATGAACATCCTCTTCTACTTGACACTTGTAAGTCCATAGCATCATTATCTCCAACTACTAACAGACAGTAAGAATTTACTAAAAGAAGTTACACCTTCAGATTTTATCTTTCAGAGATACTCAGTGAAATATTTATGGTTGAAATTATGATATCCAGCCTACTTCAAAATAATCCAGTGGAGAAGCAGGGAAAGGAAATAGATGAACCAAGACTGTCCATGCAGAGAAAGTTTTTGACGCAAACAATGGGAACACGGAAGTTTATTATATTATTCTCTGTACTTTTGTATATGTTTGAAACAGTCCATAAAAATAAAAACTTTCACAGATTCAAAACAACCCATTTAACAAGAATTCATTGATCACCTCCAATGACAGACTGTCTTACTGCTTTGCCCTTTCTTTCCTTAGGATTATACAGACCTACCTATTATCACCCAGCATGTGATGCCACCTGTGGGAGTACTACACATCTCTGGCCCAATGACAATGAGCATGACCATATTACTGCTTTGACCAATGACATGTGAGTGATGTGATGTACACCTCAACGGAGCAGAAGTTTTTGAAGTCACTGTATGTTGCCATCCGTTTTCCTGTTCTTTCCCTCTGCCACAGAAATGGCATATTCCAGGGGTTGCTGGGGGGATGCTCCTTCAGACAGGGTTCCAAAAATGCTGCAATCAATCCAGAGCTGACAAGATGCAGTGTAAGCAAGAAATTAACTAGTGTTGTAAGCCACAGATATTTGTTGGTGTTGCTATGCGAGAAGAGGACGATAGAGGATGAGATGGCTGGATGGCATCACCAACTCGATGGACGTGAGTCTGAGTGAACTCCAGGAGTTGGTGATGGACAGGGAGGCCTGGCGTGCTGCAATCCATGGGGTCACAAAGAGTCGGACACGACTGAGCGACTGAACTGAACTGATGGCAATACAACCCAGCAAAAGCTGATAGATACATTTACTACAAGTCAGGTACCAAGAATATTAAAATGATGAGTGGTATATTTATAGACTGTAAAGGAAGGTAGGTACACACAAAAAAACTTAACTGTAGTTACCTATGAGGAGAGAGTCTGAGAACCAGAGGGTGTGCAGGGATACAGTTAAGATTAGAGGGAGACTTTATATATTATTATATCATATTATCTATCATTTGAATTTTCATGAGTGTGTTTAACAACATTATTTGGGTAACTGGATAATTTGGGCTATTTTTTCTTCCTTATGCTTTTTAGTATTAAAAGAGAATAAAAATATAATGAAGCAGATAGTAACTAATTAAAAATGAGTAAGAACTACCCTCCTATCCTTAAGGAATCTGAAAATTGGTTGCAATTTAGCTTTAAAGAAAGCCTTTTCCAATAAGATATTCATTGTTAATTCTTCAAAGTGGCAAAGGTGATATGTGAAAACAAAATTTAAAAAAATTAGGAGTGTAAGTACATGCAATTCTATCAGTTTGCTCATCTTAATATTTCAGTAAAGAAAACAGGGTTTTGTACATGGGTAGTGCACCTACGGATCTCAAAGGAAATTCTCTCAATCACATTATTTCAGTATGCCAATTAAACTGGTGAAGAAGCACACTCTAGGCGTTAAACTTGGTGAATAAGCCTTAACCATAGACAAGCTTTAACTATAGACAAGGTATCTACTCCTCTAAGTTAACCCATACAGGGTAAATATATTTTTAAGCATTAGAAGAAAAACATTCCAACCACAACTCTTGAGGTGATTAAACAACACCTGAATGGTTACAGAAGTCTCAAGGCCACTAAAGTAACACTTCACTACGTGAATAAATTTTTAAACTTGAGCAATACCTGCAAATATGATTAGGGACATGTCTGCTCTTTTCATCTTAGGATCTCAAAGCACTTTACAAACGTTAATTTAACCCTCATATCGCCTTGGGAGGTAGGTATTATACAACATTATAACCATCTATTCTGCCACTACAGAACGTTTAAATATCCCTTCAGCAGTACTTGCCCTGAGGAGGTATTGCCAAAACAGCCAATAAGACAGGAAATAAGCTGACAGTGCATATGCCACCAACAATCTCTAAAAAGATCAGACCTTCACCCACAAGAACCACTTCCTCTGAGTAAACCACAAAGACTGTACAGGGCAACCACAGCGTATCAGCCTGTGTCGGAACACAGGCAGATAACCCATCTAAAACCTATGGAAGGCTATGTCCAAGCACCTTCACAAGCTATCTTATATATATTTCAGTGTATAAGTGTATTTGGGGGACTTGTTACTCTTCTGGATGAGATATAGTCACCTTCTACATTACATAACCAATTTCACATATAATTTATTCAGATGCTGATTTTTTCAACACCACAAATATCTAGATTTTTCTGAATCCACAGAAGACATGAAATCCTCCTTAAGCTTGAGTGTATGAACCTAACATCAGCATTTAAATGTAATATTTAACCAAAACTGTAGTCTCGAACAGTTATCTTTAAATGCCTATAATAGGCATCAGAAGAAAAAAACAGTGTGACAAGTGGATAAGATTTAAACATTAACTAAATCAGATTTTCTTATATATTCCCAATTTCTTCATGAATTGTCCCTCACAGTCCCATGACAGGAAACCTAATTTTTTACTGGCCTTCAGATTTGCTTATCTCTCAACACTGGGAAGCCACCCAGGTCTATCATGTGTCTATGACCTAAAAAGCCAGGATTCAGCATTTGAATTAGTAAGAGATCCTGTTTTGCTATGAATCTAAGCTGTCAGCTGCACTGGTGCATGTTAATTTAGTAAGGAAAACAGTATACTTCTCCTTTTACTGAAAGTCAGTAACATATGTTTATAAACTGTAGGCAGTCTCTGACCTGTGACACCATCACATATTATCTCTGCAAAATAAAAAAGCTGAGAATTATTCTAGGTACTAGCTTCATAGGTTTCTCTTGGTGTTAGAAACTCTTACAAATTTCTTTCTTTTGTGGCTATCTTGGTACTCTAGATATTCTAAGTAGAGAAAGTAAAATACCCTAAATCTCATTTGTTTCCAAAATTCTGACGTTTGAGGTAACAAAATCACTAGCAAAACATGGAAGAATGAAGATATCTATTTAAAATAACTTTAAGTATCAACAATAAAGGTCTACTGATACATCATTCAAGAGCTCTATCTTATATATATATATATGTATGTGTATATATATATAATAATTTAAATATCCATGTTTTCCTTCTGTTACTTATCATTAGTAACAATTCTTGTAAATACACTGGTAAGAAAGTAAAACATTATTTCAATATTAATAATAGTATGTCTTATTGGAAAAACCTGCTTATCATTGCAAATCTATTTCTTTTCACTAATAAGTGGAAATAACAGGAAAAAACAAAGTTAAACAACACAAGCACACACACACAAAAAACCAAAACGGAAAAATGACACACAATTTTAAGGTTAGACTGAAAAACCACTGTAAAAAACAAAAAAAAGAAAAAAGAATAACAACTTACAGATACATCTCATCATACAGTGATATCTTAAAGCTACAACCACATCTCTTTTTTAAATTCAGAGATGGTTCATCCTCATTTCTGATTAATTTTCAACCAGGGATGGCTTATCATTTGTTTGCTACATTTTTGTCACATAATTGATAATACTTTTAACTTACATTAGGGCACGATATCAGAAAGAATCACTTTGTAAACAAGGCTTTTATAACATGAGCAACTGCTTAATTAGCTGATTTGCTAATTATGCTGTTTGTATATATCTGTTTGTTTGTTTGATGGTGACATCTCCCATATCCATTCTAAAAAAACTATCTAAAATAAAACTGAGTCAAAATGGTCTTGAGAATTTTCTTTACTTATAATTTTGGGCTATGCCTGGAGAAAACAGAAGACCCCTGTATTATGGTAAAACCAAACTGGAACTTGTTCTAGAATATGAATAAAGATAAAATATAGAATATCATTTTGTAGTAGAACAGCACTGAAAGAAAAAAACCATTTTGCACTAGATGAGCAACTGAGGAAAAGCTAATAAAATATTAAGAGGAAGAGACTGACTTTTAGACACAAATCAACAGAATATACAACTTGGCTCAGCAAAGAATAAGGGTGGGGGGAAGGAAAGGGTGGTGGACAACTGTCTAAACCATTTACAGTCACATAAACATAAAATGGGAGGAGATCATTATTTAGCCTAGTACAGCAAGTGTATACAAGTAACAGGACAACTTAAAAGAAAAGTCTGTGCTAAAGATCAGGAAAAACTTCCTGACTACAAGATCTATCAGATTGTTGTTCAGTCTCCTGAGGAAGTGACGATAGCTTTATCCTCTAGAGATACTTAAAATTAGAATCGATAAGGTACTAGAAAGCATCCGGTAAGAGAAAAATCCAACCCTGACTTAGCTTGGAAAGTTACAAGGGAAGCAGGACAGAAAAAATATACAAGGAAAGACAATAATTTAGAGTGACATCTGGAGGACTTGAAAGCCAGAAAATCTAGGTCATATCTTGAATCTATCCTTTCCAGTTTTATAATCTTAACTTAAATGCTAAGAGTTGCTGTAAGTGTAAATGATGATCTGCCTCACGCTGAATTGAAGACACTGTAAATGTTAGAGCCACACTGCCATAGGATATCATTACATATATCAGGGTATTTTCTTCAAAAGGAAACAACAACATTTATAATTTTGCTGATTTTAAATTTTCAGTTCAAATACCATTATTTTGAAGATTCTTAACTACTGAAAGGAAAAGGACCATGCCTTCCAATGAAGTTTTAAAACGTCATCAACACCATGTTTTAATGGATGAAACTTAATGAAGTTAATTATGCTCCCTGTTTCTGAAAATGTGGCATGGTCAATCCCTAGGAGATAAGCAATTAAATGATAAGTAGCATTTCTGGTAACTTTGTTAGACAACCATGATGTAAAAGCACTTCTCCAATTACCGCTGGAAAATGGTTCAAATATCCTGCTGCTTTTACAACCCGTATCAGTAGGTAGGCAATTCATACTCAATTCATGAAACCACCAGTGTGTTAAGTGGTATCACCAGGTTAACATATTTTATTATGATTCAAATAAAGCTTCTCTCATCATCTCACTAAATACACGTGAACATCTTATAAATGTGCCGTTAATCTAGAAGACTACAGCTCTGTACTTTTAAACAAATTTACTTCGGACTGTACATGTTGACTCATGTAAAACTGTACAAGTGAATGTACTACTGCATACCTGTCTGAATCAGAATTTAAAACTGAAAAACTAGAAGAAAAGAACATTAAAGTGAATACAAAGCTAGCTCTGTGATCCTGGCCCCACTTTCAATTCAGTATTTATCTAACGACTGATTTTACAAATGAATGCTACAAATAATTTCACCTTGCAGATGACTCAGGCAGCCTTGAAAACAGTGCACATACAGAATTTTTGTTTTGTATTGTAATCAAAAGCATTATTATATGGCACTGTTGGCAGAAAAAGTATCATGAATGAAAACGTTAATTACTGGGCAAATGCATATAAAGCCTCTGGTTTCCAGACTCACTTTAAAAAGGTGCTTCTTAAAAAAAAAAAAAAAAAAAGACTTGCTTCAGTTAAACAAGCTTAAAGATAAACTTACAGTGCTTAAAAAAAAAAAAAAAGCCAATATATTAAAAACCTTTTATCTATAAATCAAAACCAACAAAATCTACAAATCCTAGACAGGACATAGGTTCTTTTCAACAAAGACCTTTATAGCAAAATCGTACCTATACTGTCCCTGAAAATTCACTGTTCTAGAATACAGCCTGAAACAATTTACTCAGTCCGCTGAAAAAGCATTCTCTTATCTCTCAAAAGAAATTCCAACTGCCACAGGACCCCTAAACTCTTAGGGTGAGGACAAGCATCCAGGAGGATTAGAAACAATTAGGATTATTTTGGGACTAAGGACAGCAATCAATGCAAACTGGAGAACAGCAATCAGATATTTCTATCACTTTTCAAGTGCTGGTTCTAAAAGCTGAAAAATATAATCTTCAGGTCTCATAGAAATTACAAAGCAAGACACTGGATGGCATTCATAAGCTGTTTAGATTTTTTTTTTAACAATTCAAATATACTACATAAAAACAACAGCTACCATGAACATATAGATTGAGTTTTAAGTTGATAACTACACTTTTAAAAAGGGGGCTGGAGTGCCTGAGGAATAGAGAATGAAAAGGGTAAAAGGGGAGTAAATGAATGTGTTAATTTAACTGCAAAATAATAACAGGATATAACAGAATTCTGAGTCTCCAAAGTGACCATTCAGAGCCCAAACATAGCTGAATTCCATCCCAGCCCCAGCACGTCCCTAACACAAGAATAAAACCCTTCTTATCTTGTTCAGCCATGTGTCGCCTGCCACAAACTGCAAAACAGAACAACGCCCAAAACCAGCTAGTCTGATTTCAACTGAGGACAGACAGACTCTGTAGTCAGAAGCATCACAATGAAAGAACTCTAACTCACACAGCTGGCCTGGTGGGTCTGCACACTCTACAAAACAAAGCCATACCACATACAGTACTTCAAACTTGAAAGGATCTTTAAAAAGACACTGTTAATTTGCCAATAGCTCTAGAATCAGCAAAATGTACCTAGAGTGCACTGGAGTTAGACCATGAGAAGATGGGAACTATTTTATACTCGTAACTTTATTAAGGCAGCCTGGCACAGAAATAAGACTAAACCAGTACTTCCAGATTTCACCCCAACATATATTCAAATCAGGGACAACTCTAAGAGTCAAAGGATGCTTGAGATTTATGGGGCAAGATACGTTAAAAGAAAAAGTAATGGTCACATAAGAATAAATCTTGTGGTGGAAAAAAAGAAACTAGTAGTAAATTCCTAAGAAATATGAATCCGTAATTGTCTCACCAAGGCACATTAAATTAAGTGGCTTTTAAAGTCTTTTGTCTTTTAAAAAGTATGTGAAATTAGGCAGTACCCAAACTAATTCAAGTAGATATTAAACCCAAACCAATTTGCAGATTCATCTTAGAATATTCATCTTTTAATCCTTTGTGCCCAGCACAGTGCCTGGCAAAAAACAGGCATTAACTGCATGCTTATTGTACATTTGTATCTCATCTAAGTTATAAAAAAGCAACACAAATCCCAAAGTTTTCCTTCCAACATAATGGAAATAGGAAGAAAATCTCTGAGAAACAAAGAAGAAAGAAAGATCATTACTTGGGGGCCTTTAGGTGATTTTCACGTGGAATGAGCTGGTAATCCAAGGTTCTGTTTCTACGGAATTAAACACCCTTACTATTGCAATGAAAACTACCAACATATTAGTTCCTAATAAGACTTGTCTCCAGGGTCAACAGAGAAAGCAAGAATTGAGAGAACCAGGAAAACAATTACCCATGAAAGTGGCTTCTCAGAGGCAAAACACCGTGCAAGGAAAAGGAATGGGAATAACCAGAAAAAATCAAAATAAGCATTGTTAATAATGTTAAGTGTACTCTCGGAGAATTTGAAAATTAAATGCATTAAAAAAAATACACAAAGAATAAATAGTTTAAATATTTAATAGAATCTTTTAGGTGAACATTCACGTGATACTGGGAAGCATCAACAGGAACAGGAAATTCTGTTTCTGGAGTAGCTGTTAGGGTAAGATAATGGAATTTGGCCCTTTTAAAATCAACAAATGAGTCTTACAATTGGGTGAAACTCGCTTATTAGGGAATTCAACTACTTTTTGCAGAAGCACTTCTCAAAATGCTTTCTTTGCTCCCTAACTTCAGTTATTTGATCTTTTTTTTTCTTTTTAATGATGTAATGGTTTGAAGGCTGACCAAAAAAAAAAAAAAAAAAAAACAACTGAAACTTGGGACTTGAATACGTCATAGTTACACTGAAAAATATCATGTAGTACAGAATATGCTTTTATCACTTAAATATTGCAAAGAATAACTCTAAAGAGTAAGGAAACTCACTTAAACCACAAATGGTCTACCTCATTCACCAAGCAACATAGGTAAGTACTGTAAAAGACTGACCCAACTCAACAAATCCACCTGCCAGCTTCTACTACATAATTCGCTTAGGCCTACAACCCTTAAATGCAAACGTTTCTGGAAAATGAAATCCTAAAAGTGCAATAATTAAAATCAAGCCCCATGATGTTTCCCCGCCCTTTTTTTTTTTAGTTCCTTGATATTGTCCCCACCAGGAGACTGGGACTTACTGGTAATTCCAACATTCTGGAAAACTATTAGACAATAAACGTGCAAGTCAATGTTTCAAGGATATTAATTTCATAAATCATCCTGCGGTAGTCTCAGAATGAAGTTCACAAACAGAACAGGGTCTAGGGAACTACAGGCCAGGAGTTAAACTTATGAGGGACCAATACCCCAGCCGACCTCCGGCGCTGACCTTCACCCAAAATGACCTTCCTCTGCTTCCAAGATCAGTACCGAATCCTAATGCCCACTACGGACAGAAAAACACAACCGTGGCTTTACCTACCCCTCCTCCGACACTCTGGAAAAGTTTCTCTCCAGAAAAAAAAAAAAAAAATACATTTCCAAATTCAATCAACCGGGTAACTTGGCAGCAACCCCAGACTAACTGCAGAGCTCGGAAACACCCCTCCGTCGGATGCCTGTCAACTTCACTGGGCAAAGGCAATCCTGACTCTCCTGCTAGGTCGGGCCCCATCCAGGGAGGCTAAGCGCAGGGGGGGGGGGGGGCTTCATACCAACCTGTCGGTGATAGTAGACTGTGTGCCACTCATTGGGGCCCTTGGCGAGAGGTCCTCCTTTTATCCAACTTGCATTTTACAGTAACACCTCCACCCCACCCCCAGCGCTCCGGGATCAGGCCCGACTCCGTAGGGGACACCAGAGTCCAACTCAAAACTCCATTCAGTCATCTAGAACGTCCGACTAGCAGGGGTCAAGGAAAGGGGATGTGGGTGGGAGCGAAGCAAGTTATCTCCCGAAACAAACCGAGCAAGTCCGCCAGAAGGCGAGTTCTAAAGCTAGGGAGAGATCCTTGGGAAAGCGCCGGAGAAAACTTCGTCACGGAGGGAAGTCGGCAAGCCGCGCGGGGAACGGACCTCAGGAGTCCGTCCGGGGCAGGATGGGCTCCTCGTCGGGGTCTCGGGGGCCTGCAAATCCCCGCCACCGAGCCGGGGCCCGCTGGCTTCTGCTTTCTATCTGGGGCTGCCGGCCGCTCGTGGCCGCGGTCTCGGCCGCGTTTCGGGCCGCCCCGCGTCAGCCGCTCGCGGCTCCATGGCCCCGGGCCGGGGGACACCTCTCGTCGTCCTCGCCGCCCCCCCACCAGGCTCCGGACGCCAGGACGAGCACGAGCGCCGGGGGAGGAGGTCCCGCAGCCGGAGGTGACAGGAACCTGGTCTCTCAGCCCCACGGGCTGCTCCCCATCCCTCGGAGGCCCGGGCTCTTCCGCGGTCGGCGAAGGCGGCGGCGGCGGTGGTGGCTCCTCCCCGACGCGCCGGTAGGCGGCGGTTCCCGCGAGGGGTGGGAGGCTCCCGTCCGACCCGGCCTGGAAGCACCGGCCCGGGAGGCCGGCGGCGACCGCGGCGACTCGGAACGCACGGCCGGCTAGCCGGGTCCTGGGGCTCTCGCGGGAGCGCGCGCGGCGGGCGGTGGAGGGGGCCGCGCGACAACCGCAGGCGCGCGCGCGGGTTCCGGTTCCGGTTCTGCCTTCCCGGCCCCTGCCGCATCCAGCGCGAGCGCTCGCCCTTCCCCTCCCCCGCCGACTTTTTTTGGCCTCCTCCCCTCTGACTTCGGGAAGCCGCCTCACCCGGGATCCCTCCGCGGCGCGCGGGGCGGCCCCAGCCCCCCGCGCTCGCCACCCCGCGCGCCGCCTCCGCTCACCGACCGCGGGTGCGCGCCGCCCCCGCGCGGACGCCTCCGCCGGACTCTTGTTTGGGGGAGAGCGAAAAAGTAGTTCTGCGGGGGCACAAGGAGGTGGGCACCGTGCGACCCTGAGAGTCCCACGCGCCAACCTAAGGTTGTCTCAGGGAGCCCACGAATGCCGGAGGTTGCTATTTTGGGGTCTAGCTTGCCCTAACTCGGCTTTCCCCCAGAGAGCACGCCCCCAGTCCCGAGGAGTTGAGGATGAGAGAAGAGGCTCTTTGGAAATTACTCACCCCCTTGTCCTAGAAACTTGTATTCCTTAAGGGAGCATACTTGTTCTTTTCTGATAACACGCACAGACTGTTTTTGGCGAATGGAAGCAAACTCAGGTCCGGCTGCCCGGACCCCGCTGCTCTCTGGTGAATCAGACCCCAGCAGAGAGAGGTTTTGGCCTTGGCCGCTCACCTGGGGCACCTGCTGGCCTCGGCCCAGGGCAGGGGCTGCCGCGCAAAAAAGTCTTGGCTGCGGGCGGAGAGTTGGAGGATGGAAGTGTATAGGAATGGGGAGACAGTTTGGGAATTGGAGCCAGGATTTCTTCGTATAAGGTTGCTTTTAGGCTGCTTCTGCCTTGGCAAAATAAAATGTGTTATTTGCCAAATTGAGCAAGCATGGTGCTTTCCACAGCGGCTTAACAAGCTTGCTGTGGAAAGAAATGGGAGCGGGGGGGAGGGCAGCTTATTTATCCTGTTACATTACAGTTCTCTTTGAAGAGTTCCCAAATATATATATATGTTTTTTCCTACTAGGTAGTAGGTTTAGACACCCATCCAGTTTTATGGTTGCGTAACTCAGGATTGTAGCTATTCAAGTTCCATGTACAATATGTTTCTTCCATCCCGCCTGCAAACATCTGAAGTGGCTGTCTCTTCATACAACCATTATCAGACTTTGGGGTTCAAACCTGTATTGGTGGGTAAGGGTCTTTAACATTTTTGTGGAAATCAAGTGGCAAAGCAAATCTAGTAAACAGTGGATGTGGAGAAAGGAAACAATTACCTCTTAACAATGCTGTTTCTAAAAGTCAGTCCGCAACAGTGCGTGAAAGGATCATTATCCCTGAATAGATGCATGAGCTAAGGCTGACGTTAGAACTCGGTTTAAAAAAAAAATAGATAAAGATAAACAGAGGCCAAAGATGACTCTTTATTGCTCGATTTTTTTTTTTTTTTTTTTTTTAAGTCCAGGGCACAGCCAACTAATTTTGTAATGTTTATTTTGGGAAAGAATAGAAGCAGAATAGGGTTCCAAGCCACTTTCCTAATGATCAGACCAGGACACATTGCCACCTGCTGGTGTACCCTAGCATGATAATTCTGTCCTGAAAACTCATTAAACTGCGCATTTTCCATAGATAACTGGAAAGAGCTTCATCAGTCTGTATACAACGACCAAAATTCAAACCTTATCCGCAAACTTTTAGACGTGCTAAATATCTTTTTTTGCCCGATTCCAACAATTTCACAGCTTGGGTATCAAAATAATTGGACCCAATGACTCATCAAATCATGCATTTTAAAAATGAGTTTCCTTCTTCCCTTCAAGAATGCCTCACTCCACGAGCTTCAGGAATAAAACAAACTGGGAAAGTTTCCTAATTCACCTTCTCTTCCTTGCATACAAAACCTCTTGGCAGGCTGCTTTCACGATCTTTCCAAACTTAAACAGACCCAAAGTTCTAGCTGTGAGCAAAGAGGCCATTTGCTGTGGGAAAGCTTCGGAAGATGGTAAGCAAAGGATTTAATTAAGCCAGTGATTATTCACTCCAGGGCTATTTTTTTTTTTTTTAATAATGAAAATCTCTATATTCACACACAAAACTCTCATGGTAAAAAAAAAAGAAAAAAAAAAGTCCCCGAAAGCCTCTTTACAACTGTTGGTAGCTCTAGACTGTTCTAGAGTCTGTGTATAGACTACCTTCACAATAGTCACACCAATTTAGGCAGAACACACTCCACAGGGACATTAGTCCTTTACCTAGAAAAATGACATCGATGACCCCTATCCACTGTGCATGCTCTTTGAGGTTTTCCAATGGGGGCTTATCCAGGCCCTCATCCATTCTTTCAAGCTGCTTACTGAGCACCTGGCTTCCCAAGTGGCTCTAGTGGTAAAGAACCGCCTGCCAGTGCAGATGTAAGAAACTTGGGTTTGATCCCTGGGTTGGGAAGATCCCCCTAGAGGAGGAAATGGCACTCCACTCCAGTATTCTTACCTAGGTAATCCAGTGGACAGAGGAGCCTGGTGGCCTACAATCCCTGGGGCTGCAAAGAGTTGGACATGACTGAGCACACAATGAGCACCTACTGTGTGTCTAACACTGTTCCAGTCTTTGGAAGCAGAGTCTGAAGAAAGCAGAAGGCCCTGTCTTCATGGACCCAACTGGACATCATCATTTTCAAGGCAACTACTCAAATAGACAGAACATAAAGAAGGCTGAGCACCAAAGATTTGATGCTTTTGAAGTGTGGTGTTGGAGAAGATTCTTGAGAGTCCCTTGGACTGCAAGGAGATCAAACCAGTCAATCATAAAGGAAATCAATTCTGAATATTCATTGGAAGGACTGATGCTGAAACTGAAGCTCCGATACTTTGGGCCCCTGCTTCGAAGAACTGACTCATTGGAAAAGATGCTGATGCTTTTGAAGATTGAAGGTAGGAGGAGAAGGGGACAACAGAGGACGAGATGATTGGATGGCATCACAAACTCAATGGACATGAGTTTGAACAAGCTCCAGGAGATGGTAAAGGACAAGGAAGCCTGGCATGCTGCAGTTCATGGGGTTGCAAAGAGTCAGACACGACTGAGTGACCGAACAACAACTAAAACAGGTGGCAAAATAAGAAATTAAGTTCTTCCTCCTCCTTTTGGCAAACTGCTTTCTGTATGTAGATTGTTGCCTCAAAAAATAAACACTATTAAGAATGGTGGATAAGAGCAGCTAAGAAGTATTTTACCAGTAAGTATAAATATGGTTCAACCTTTCTGCAAGCCAAAGCCTTTTTTTTTTTAAGCTTCTTGGCAGAACCACAAGAAAGACATAAAGCAGACCCTGGGTTGATAAAAAGTTGTTTATTTTTATAAAATTTAGTATAAATCTTATTGAAATATAAATTCTTCTTGAGCAGTGTTAATAATTATTACATAGTAATCTGAATGCAAATGAGTACTTCATGTGTGTGACCATACCACATGTTAATTAGCCCTACAGTACCTGTCATGGACAAACTCAGCATCTTAACTGCTGAGTCACCTTCATTTCACAGTTTTGTCTCAGCAAGTTGCCTTCAGAGTTATTAGCTACAATATCAAGAAAAAGCTGAAATGAGGGATTCTCCTTCCCTTATCATTAGTTAGGTTTCTTGAAATTCAAGAAATCTAAGTACATTCCCCTAAAAGAGCAAGGTCTACAATCCCTTCACTTCTGAGGCGTAAGGAGAAAAGAATTGGTACCAGATTAAGTCTGTTCATTTGTCTGGTATGGGACAGGTTGCACTGTGCCAAAATTCAAGAGACAGCTTTTTTCTTCCCTTTTTTTTTTTTTTTCTGGTGCCAAGCCACGCTTTTCTAACTAGGCTTTTGCTAAAATCAGCATTCCCTAGCATCCTACTTTGACCACAGTCTTATTGGAAAGAAGCTAACCAGCATTTCAGGGATATGGGTCATAGAAAAAAAGGAGCTGGGGATGCTACTGTCAGATTATTCTCATGTCCAGCAAATCTCCTTAACCAAATGACAGTCATTTTAAAAGACCCATAGTTAACATGCCTTTAAAGCTGTCTTTTCCCAGAGCAATGATGACTTCATGCGGTTCCAACCACTCATGCCTGGACAATGATGTCCATTTTCAAGAACCACTCATTAGGCTAGGATTACGAGTGACCATCGAATGGGCTGACACTTCCTACCGACCTCCAGCCCTGACTTCAACAGCCCCAGACTCTTGCTCATCAGCTGAGCTACGTGGTCGCCACTACATGGTCTCAACAACACAATTGACTGAATAAATAAAAAACGAATGAACAAATAAATAAAACTTCCCTTTTTTCCCATAAAAGCCCTACATTAAAGACCTTCATTAATGAAAAGCCACCTAATGTCTCTATGAAATATGCAATGGAGTATTTTGTTTATTGACAGTAGGGTTCAAACAGAGGTAAAGAGTAAACAAGTGACCTGCCCAAAGGATCTGGCAGGTGAGTAGCCAAATTAGTTCAAAGAACCTAAGAATTCTCACTTCCTAAGCCCTTTTACTACACTTGTGTTCTTGCTTTGCCTAGGTAAGATGAGAGACTATTGATTAAGAAATATTTTTTTCCTCCTGACATTGGCTTTTTCATAATATACTGTCTAGACAGAGTGGTACCTTTTCCAGAGAAAAAGTAGTAACAAGATGAACAAGGAATGTATCTGAAATGGAAAAAAAAAAAAAAAAACAAAACAGCCTCATCACCCTGAGGCCAGGACATTTGGTCTTTGGTTCTGGTTTGTAGTATGTATAGCAGAGCTGAAACCTGAACTGGCATCTCAAGCCCAGTGGAATCTACATGGTAAATCCCTACGGAATTCAGTCACAGCCTCTCATGCCTAGGAGATTAATGCACGAAAGCCCTGAGAACTGGCATAGTTTTCCTGGTAGGGCAGAACCCGTACAACAGGACTCGGTAAATCTGCCCACACCTCATTCATCTCTCATCCGAAGCTCTAGCTCTATGGTTTTTGTGCAGAAAAGAGTTAATAGAGCAGGCCTGGAAAGGGCTGTCTGCAAGGTTGGCCCTTGGCCAGCATCCGGGGACTTAGATTTCGTCAGGAAGGTTCCCACCTGAACTGATGAGACTGGCTCACTGACTCTAAACTGCACAAACAATGTGGTTCATGACGAAAACCTCCTTTCCTTCTGGGAGTCAGGAAAAGGCTGACTTTTGCACACCATGGAGAGACTGCCTATGGCACCAGCCCCCAACTGAAACCTTGGATACTGAGTCTCTAACAAGCTTTCTTCTAGACATGTCATACATACTCTGAACAGATCACTGCTAGAGGAATTAGCACATCCTGCATGATCCCACTGGGAGAGGGCTCTGGAAGCTTGGGCTGGTTTCCCCTGTACTCTGCTCCGGGTGCCTTTTCCTTTCGCTGAGTTTTCATTGTATCCTGTTGCTGTAATAAATCAAAGCTCTAAGTACAACAAAGTGCTGTGTGCTGTGAGTCTTCCTAGTGAAGCATCATGCCTAAAGATATGTACTTGGGGACCCCCAAGCACAGGGAGTCCTATATGGTATATACCAAGTATATGGTATAGGGAGGCTCAGGAAGTAGCCCCCCACCACTGTCATGGTTTCACCCCCCATCCTGCTCTCAATTTCCTGATCCAAGTTACTTCCTGAAAGTCCCTCACTTTATAGTAAATGGGGTGCATTTCTTTAAGCTGCTACACAGAAACCAGGAATAAGCATTTGTTTATTCAAAGGAATAAGGAGGAAATTACACTAATGTTTTTTGAGTTCCTTTCTAAGCTGTCTGGTCATCCAGCCTCCCAGGGACAGAAGAGCCAAGGTCACCACAACCTACAAGGAATGCAGCACGCTCATCTCACGGCTCTGACTTACTCGCAACTGCTGCTGGTAGTCGCACTTTCCACAGCTGTGCGGCTGCAGAAGTTAGCGTTTTAATACTGGAATGTGTTCTGCTCCAAGACTGGCTTTCAAACCAATCAATAAATTTAGCCCTTTTTTTGTGATCTAAGTTTGTAATAAGCATGATTCTGTAACAGCCATATGTCCAACCTGGTTCCCGTGGCTGACTTAACCTAATCCATTGTCCAGAGCAAGCCTTGGCTAGTATATCTTGAGATGTCCGTTAAGTCTGAGCTGCCGCTCCTCACTCCACCTGCTTCTCCAGGTGTGGTACTTCTTGATGCTTTTCCTCCATGCAAAGCGCCAGATGCTAAACATGAAACACCAAGACACCACATACATCGCCACTCCCCCGACCTTCACAAACCACTTGGGCGTGGGTGAGACCATTTCACAGAAGAGGAGGCAAGCTCCTACACCAATCCTCACTCCAGTGAACAGGGCCACAAAGAGGAAATCCACCACGTCTCCGGTGAAACTGTGGTAATGGCCTGTTTCACGAAGAAACCAGCGCATCTGTAGCAGGGGGTTGGTAATCTCGCTTCCGAAGAGGACCGCATTGACCTCTGTGCCCGACTCTCCAAGCACCAGGGCCACGATGATGCCCAAGATACTCAGTGTGTGGTGAGCCAGCATCAGAGGCCCCTCAGACCGGAAGTAGATGCACCAGCCCAAGTCGAAGATGAAGTAGCCCAAGGTGAGACACAGAACGTGCACTTGGAGAGGTGTATTGGGTGAGCCTGAAATAAACCAAGAAGAAGCAAATTGAGTGGCTAGGAATTGTGCTGGCTTACACAGGGATCCTGTGTTGCTCTTTCTCAACATTGCTCTTTCAGTGATTCTTTTGGAATCACTGAAAAGAAAAGTAATGGCAGGCACATGCTTTTTAGAGACAACCAAAAAAAAAAAAAAAAGACTAAAACCTAAAACTCTGGTCTCTATCAAAGCAATGTTACAGCCCCCAGGACATGCTGTTCTGATGCATCAGATCTCAGTGAGTGATTCGAACACCAGCAATGATCCAGCGTCCTCTGTGTAGCAGCATAAAATCGAGTTACTTTGTTCTTTCAATTAAAATCCTACACAGTCTCTTTCTTTCTTTTTTTTTTAACCAGCTAAAAGTCTGCTTCCAGATTCAGTTATTCTATCCCACTAGCAAATGCAAACTATCATATATGGAATGGACAAAAAACAAGATCCTACTATATAGCAAAGGGACAATATTCAATATCCTATAATAAACCATAACGGAAATGTTACTCTGTCCCAAATGTCAGATTAATTTCTTAGCTTAATGGGTTAGATTATTGGACACTGGTGGCCCTAACTTGTTTTGAAAGTGGACTCTGTATGTTCCCATGCAGGAACATAGGGTGCAAGGACCCTTTGTTTGAATCCATTAACAACCTTCATGTAAAACATAAAGATTAAGCATTGCTTCCTATCAGTTTGATAGTTTGAGGAAGAAATTCAGAAACTCAATATGGGAATATAAAGAAATTAGAAAAAGAATCTAAGGAATTAAAAAAAATCATATTCTAGGGAACTTACAGATTGAACTATGTCCTCACAAAATTCATATGTTGAAGGGCTGAACCCCAGTACCTCAAAATATGACTATATTTGGAGATAGGACCTTTGAAGAGGTAATTAAAATAGAGTCATTAGGGTGGTGTTCTTGTAAAACGAGGATACTAGGCACAAAAGACCATGTGAAGACAGCAAGAAGGCAGCTATCTGCACACAAAGGAGGGAAAGCCTTAGAAGAAATCAAACGCGCCAACTTGATCTTGGACTTCTAGCCTCCAGAATTGCGAGAAAATCAATCTTTGTCATGTAAGTTACCCAGTCTGTAATAAACCCCAGCAAACTAATTCAAGGGGAGACAGGTTTTGTATTCTAAGGAACATTTAGGAACACATCTGGCAGCTTAAAAATTAATACAGCTACCCCAAATAATGAGGCATTGGTTAAATAAAGGATAGCAAATGCATACAACACAATATTATATAATAACTGAAAAGGATAAGGAAGATCTATATACATAGACATGGAAAGATGATGTCCTTTGAATATACAATCAAGTAAAAGTTGCAGGTTACCAAAAAGTATGTATTATACAGTCCATTGTTGTCTGTCTGTCTGGAGGTGGTGGTAGAAAATGTTGACATTGCTTTTATAATTTATACATTTTGATCAATTAAATTGTAAAAAGCAATTAAAATTGTTTTAAAAATAGAGTTATGAAAAACCGAACAAAAGGTGATGCATACAATATCAGAATTAACAAGAAGATGAACGAAGACTCCCAAAGCACATTATAATAGTAATTATTCTTCAATATTCTTCAGTATTATACAAATTCTGTGGGAAACTCCCATCCTTCCAAGACTACCTCCAAATCATAAATTCCTAAGGGAAAATTCTCTAACGTCTCCCACATACCTGGGTGGGTAAAAGGCCAAGGGCCGTCAATGAAGCCAATATAAGCTGAGAGACCTATGGAGAGGATTCCATGGGTGAACGTAACCAGCCGGCAGTTCCACTCATAGCTTCGGTGCTTATTCAGGCGACAGAAAGAAACGTAGAGCGAAAGCCAGCCCCCCAGGCTGCACAGTGCCTGCAGACACAGAGCTAAGGCCATCCTATGATGAAAAGACCAAAACCAGAAAAACAAAGAACGCACCCTAAGAAAACAGCATTGGGTCATATTGATTATATGTCTTCATTTCTACTGTAAGACAGTACAAAAATATTACCTTCACAGAAATACTTTTTCCTTATCTACATTGCCAAGAATCTTCCACTGAAGTGTGGCTGTAATTCTGATTGCGTGTTCCTTAGAGATAACTGGTCAAAACTGTAAACCGAAAAGCAGGAACTGCATTCTGAGTTAGCAGACAGTCTAACATAACATGTTGTAATGATGAGTAAATGTCAATAATCTCCCAGTGATGACTGACCTTGGACTACGAGACACAAGTAATATAATACATGTATGAGATGTGTTCATATTTCAAAAATCCCAATAAGAAGCTCTCATGGAAAAATACCTCCATCACTTGTGGTCTCTGCTAGAAGTCATATGACACATGAGAGTTTAATGTGGTTTTAAACTGATACTAAACTCAACTGAAGTTTGGGTTTGAATTATGGGTTTACCAGTCAAAATCAAAATGAGGTAAACCTGAAGACAGAACTAAACAAAGACCTAGATATTTTGGAAGGAAAAAAAAGAAGCTAGTTCTATTCAGTTTTGTAATTCAACTCAAAAACTGGCCAAGAGGGAAGCAGGATTTTGAGGTACAAGTGAGGAGTTTTTGTTAATATATAAAAATATCTTTAAGGAAATTAGTTAAAAATGAAACAAAGTCAGAAAGCTACACTTTGACATTCTTACTAGTGATAAATATACCAGGACAAGAATGAAAATAATGGAGTCAATTAGAGTCAAACAGGACAAAAATCTGAAAATAACCAAGATGTCCTTATTAATATTCATTAGCCCCTCTACTGAAAGTACAAATAAAAAAGTTAAAAAATACATTTCAGATATCTGTCTCATCTCAGCAGGAATTTTCTGCATGGCTACACTCACTGCTTAACTCTATTCTGACAAGTGAAATAGTATCTGTGGACCAACACACATCAGTACACAAGCCACTCCCAAGAATGCTATCCCAAGAGGGCTTTATGAAGGTCAAGTGCAGTACAGCTTTCATCTGAAACCAGATTTCTACTCAAGAAAACAGCAGGTGTCAATCACTGACCTGAGTTCCAATTCTATTTCTGCCCCTAAATAGCTATGAGTGTGTGGACCAATTTCACCTCTGGAGCTTCAGTTTAAAAAGAGAGAGAAAGTAGAGGGGAAAATGACAGATAAAATATAATCCAGCCCAGTTCTGACAAGGAGTTCTGAGAGAATTTTGTAAAACTTCCAGGCCAATTTTCCGAGCAAGAGCCAGAAGTACAAAGGACCCAGGGTGAAAAGAACCGTCCTCTCTCACTTCCTTTTAAAGGCCAGGGTCACCAGCCAGAGTAATACGGATCAGCTCTTTTGGTTATGCCGATTAGTATTTTTAGAGTCTTCTTCCCTGAATCCTAATTCCCTGGCAGAACAGAGGGAACAGTAGCCCATTTACAAACAAATAAAAGAATAGACATTCGTAAATGGCAGACACAACGCTGTGACCTTGAGAATGTCACTCCGTCTCCGCGTTTGGGCTTTTCACTCTTGGGGGAAAGGATGGCAGGGTATTTAGATGGCCGATGGCCGTTTCCGCTCAGAATTCCAAGGCTCCAGTCCTCGCTCCTCCCTGTCCAGGACCAGATTCGGGAGGAGGAGCGCTGGGCGGGCCCACCTGGCTCTGGGCCTCGGAGCAGGCGTGGCTGGAGCCAGCGGCAACCTCGGCGCCTGGCAGGCAGCGCGAGTGCATCTCTCCTGGACCTGCCTACCCTACGCTGCGGCCACGCCCGGCTGCGGCGCACCTGAGCCGGACCGTTATGCCGGTATCCCGTCGGCGCCCAGAGGCAGAAGGAGGCCCTCTCCCCTCAGAGTCCAGGCCAGGCCATCTGCCGGCTTCCTTCTCCCACCCTCGCCCCGCTCAGCGGGCCAGGCAGGCCAGGACATCCACGTCCTGAGCCCAAGCCGGCCGCCGGAGCCGGGCGGTTCGCGCCGCGCAGTTACCTGGTCCAGCGCCCCGGAAAGCCTCGGGCGCCTCGGCCCCAGAGCTCAGGACCGGGATCCCCGGGAGCAGGAAGCAGCGGAAAGAGGGAGGGAGGACCAGGCTCTGTCGGCGGCAGAGGAGGAGCCGGGGGTCTGGGGGCACCTGCTGGCTGGGAGGACGGAGCGCACAGCCAGAGCTGGACCCGGGGCTGTTCAGAAAGCGGGCGGGAGGATCCCCTCTTCGTCACGCAGGCCTGGGGAGGGGAGGGGCGGGGGTGTGAGGGTGATGATGACCTAATAGTGACGTGAGACCTGCAGACTGTTGTTCTTGCTTACTTGTTTGTTGTCTATGTTTGAACACTTATCCATCCCCTGCCCCCACGATGTGACGGCCCATCCCATAACCAGTTGGCGAGCACCTACTAAGTGCTTACACCCCTACTAGGCTCTGTGGGGGATTTCACTTTTGCGTTTAAGTTAAACCGGCACACAAATAACTAATTTCCAGGAAAGTGCTCAGGCCTGAAAATCAAAGTTATCTATTCCTTTTCAGGTCAGCCCTCTCACTACCTTGGCAGTAGAGAATAAGGCTTTAAGAGTAAATCCGGCTTGGTTACTGACTGTGTATCTTTGAACAAGTTGCTTAACTTTTCTGTGCCTCTGTTTTCTCATCCACAGAATGGGGATAGTAATAATAATAGCTGTCTTATTGGGTTATTGGAAGAATTTTACACACTTGACATGTGTAAAGTGCTTACAGAATGGCTGGCACATGGAAGTTGTTATATAAATGTTAATTATTGTTGTTGTTACCTCACTTTGGGTTAATCCTCTCTCCTCTCTGAATCTGTTTTGATACCATTTAAAGTGAGTTTGAAGAGATAGCTAAATGAAAGTTTGGAGATGCAAATGGGGTAAAGAGGGCATCTAAGGGGCTTCCCTATTGGTCCAGTGGTTAAGACTCCATGCTCTCAATGCAAGGGGCCTTGGTTCATTCCTTGGTCAGGGAACTAGATCCCACATGCCACAACTAAAGACCCTGAATGTTACAACTAAGACCCAGTGCAGCCAAATTCATTAATAAATTTTTAAAAAGAGGGCATCTAGGTTGGTTGATCAAGACAGGCAATGATAGGATGCTGAGGGGCCCAGATATTCTTAAGAAGAGAAGAACTTGAGCAGAAGGGTGAGGCTTTAGGCCATGTTTGGGGAATAGTAAGTAGTTTGGGTTATTTGTTTTGCTGGCCCCTTAAGAATCAGGATCACACTCTTTTCATCTTTGTTGGTACCTCTACCTGGTACAAAGGCAGGTGCAATAAATGATTGCTGCTTGAATGAATGGGAAGTGAGCCTGCAAATGTATATTGGAAGCATACTGGCACTCCTAAATCTGAATGCCCCTCTAGATCACTTGGGAAGTGTTTTCAAAACACCCTTTGTTCAGGCTGCACCTTGAAGGTTGTGCTTTAATAGGCTTGGTGGGAGGTTCAGGAATCTATGTCTATTAAAACCTGCTCATACATCATTCAGATGATTAGTCATATTTGGGAGGAACTGATGTTAGAGAACCTTTCATTATTGATGCTAGCCTAGGATGCCAGGCTGAGGCATTATATTATGCAGATAACAGGAAACCTATGATGATTTTTGGCAAGGGAATAACTTTATCATGTTCTCAAGTCCTTGCTACTCCAATCTGCCTTACCTGAGAGTTTGTTAAAAACACAAATTCTCAGACCCTAACCCTGGATCTACTGAATCAAATCTGCATTTTTAACAAAGTCCCCAGCGATCTGTATGCACATTCAGGCAGCGGATCTCAACCATGACAATACAACAGACTCACTTGAGGAGTTTTTGAAAGTCCCATTTCCCTGGGCCACATCCCAGGGAAAGTAAATCAGCATCTGTGTGTGTCCATTTTTTTTAAGTTTCCCAGATAATTCCATTATCTGTGTAAGCAAAGTTCAGAATCACTGCTATTCAATGAAAATCAATATAAAATGAATTGGAGAAGACAACCTGTCACAAGTGGATCGGAATGGACCAGATAAGTAACAATAATAGCTTGAAGAAAGAAAACAAGGAGAGATCCATTTCACTAAATGAATAGATGGTATGCATATCTCAACTTTTCCCCATTTGTTTTTGTTACAGTTCTTCTAGTATCTGAATCTGGAATTATCTTCTTGCTGCCACCATTTCCCAGGAAAGAGCAGAATATGAATTAAAGGCTTCAGGAGTCTAATGGCTGAGGGCATAAGGGAAAGTGCTAGTTCTTCCAGTTGAGCCTATATCGGACCTTTATCCTGGGGTGGCTGAGATTCCAGGATCAAACTCCATTACCTGGGATTAAATTTTATTAATTCATGTATCTTTGGCCACAAATTTGGTGATTTGTGTTCCACCAAATCACAGGCTTGTCAACCGTGGTGTTCCCCAGGAAAGTTCTGGCCTGTTCAGGGAACAGGAAGCTCTCCACCAATTTATTTTACTAACAATAACAATCATAATCATAATAATCACAATAACAGATAACACTTATTAATCAAGCATTGTTCCAGGTACTTTACATATATATACATATTAAGTCATTAATTCTCACAACTCTTGGAGATGGATATTGTTGTTATCCCCATTTTTGCAGGTGAGAAACTGAGTCACAGAGCACTGAAGGAAATTGCCCAAAGTGACGTGATTAGTAGGAGGCAGATTTGGGTAATGAACCCAGGCAATATGGCGTTGGAGGTCATACTCTTAACCACAAAGGTAGGCTGCCTCCACTCCCCTAGAGTCTCCTCCAAGATGGTACTATGCGTTCTTCATTCACAGCTCCTATTAGAAGTTGTTTAGCGGTTAAAAGAAAGAATTCGGGTTTTGAAAACCTGAATTGCCTATTGTGTCCTTGTCACAGTACTAGTCATGGTACTAGTCATGGGGATACAGAGAAAAAGACAGACAGCTACAAGGAGCTCCCCACAGTCTATCAGGAAAACAGAAGAGTCAGCCAACACAGTCCATGGATGTGGCCAGGGGAAGCGGAGTACACAGTGGGAAGGGGCACTCGGCCAGCAGTCTGGGGGCCAGGACAGGATTCTTCTCTTTTTTTTTAGCTTAACTATTATTATTATTTAATTATCAAAGATTATAATTGTACAATATTGAGAGGTATAGAACAAAATACAATTATTGGAGGACAGTTGCTCTTCAATATTGTGTTAGCCTCTGCCACACATCAACACGACTCAGCGACATACATCCTCTCCCTCCTGAACTCCCTTCCATCTCCCTCCCCTTCCCACCACTCTAGGTTGTCACAGAACATTGGGTTGAGCTTCAGGACAGGATTCTTAATTTGAGTCTGCAACTAAACTCATCCTCTCACCCCTCAGTTGGACCAAAAGCTCTTAGTATTAGGAGCCCACAGCTGAGCCCATCAGTCTTGAGTCTACTAAAGATCAAAGTTTGAAAATTCAAAAAGCAGCATCAACAATTCTTTTTCCCTTTCTTTCCTCCTAGACAATGACTGGTTGTTGCCCTTTGATTCTCTTGTGCCTAATTAGATGCTGAAGAAGCTAACCAGGCTTCAGTTTAACTTGACTGGAATGATGAGTTTTACAGGATCTTGCAGACATGAAAAGTGAATTGGTACCCCCTTTTAGGTTTGAGTCTGTTCAGCAACATTCCAAAGCAACAGTTAATGGAAGCTACTGGAGGCTGAGCAGGTAGGCTACAATTCTGTTTATTTCTTTTATAAAAACCATGGTCAAATAGCCCAGAAATAGACCCCCATAAATATAGTCAACTGATTTTTGACAGAGGAGCAAAGGCAATACAATAGGATAATGATAGTGCTTTCAACAGATGGAGCTGGGACAACTGTACATCCACATGTGAAAAAATGAACATAGACTCAGACCTTACACCATCACAAAAGTTAACTCAAAATGATCACAGGCCTAAATGTAAAACACAAAGCTATAAAACTCCTGGAACAGAGGTCCTTGACGTCCAGGATCTAATGCCTGATGATCTGAGGTGGAGCTGATGTAATAATAATGATAGAAGTAAACCGTGCAATAAATAGAACGTGCTTGAATCATCCTGATACACCATGATGGTAATCATACCATGTGCTCCCCGCTGGTCCGTGGAAAAATTGTCTTCCATGAAGCTGGTTCCTGGTGCCGAAAAGGTTGGGAACCGCTTTTAGAAGATAACATAGGAGGAACCCTAAATGATGCTGGGTATGGTGTTGCCTTTTTAGATCCAACACCAGAGACAGACCATGAAAGAAATACTTAACAAGCTGGACTTCACTAAAATGAAAGATTTCTGTTCTGCAAAAGACAGTATCAAGAGAATGAGAAGAGAAATCACAGACTGGGAGAAATTGTTTGCAAAAGACACGTCTGATAAAGGACTGTTATCCAAAATATACAAAGAACTGTTAAAACTCAACAGTAAAAAAACAGACAACTTGATTTAAAAATGGGCCAAAGATCTTAATAGACATCTCACCAGAGAAGATACACAGATGATAAATAAGTGTGTGAAAAGTTGTTCCACATCATATCATCAGGGATATGCAAATTAAAACAATGAGATACCACTGTATTCCTATTAAAATGACCAAAATCCCAAACACTGACAACAAAGGCTAGCAAGGACGCAGAGCAACAGGAACTCTAATTACATTGCTGGTGAGAATGCAAAGTGGTACAGCCACTTGGGAAGACGGTTTGGTGGTTTCTTACAAAACTAAATGTTCTCACAATCTGGCAATCACACTCCTTGGTATTTGCCTAAATGAACTGAAAATGTATGACTACACAGAAACCTGTTCACAGATATTTATAGCAGCTTTATTCATAATTGCCAAAATTTGGAAGCAACCAAGATGTCCTTCGGTAGGTAAACGAATAAATAAACTGTGGTACATCCAGACATTAGTATATTATTCAGTATTAAAAAGAAACAAGCTAGCAAGCTCATGAAAAGACATGAAGGAAACTTAAATGCATATTACTAATTGAAATAAGCCTATCTGGAAAGGCTATATACTATGATTCCAATCATGTGACATTCCGGAAAGGGCAAAACTATTGCGACAGAAATAAGACTGTAAGGGTGTGGCAGGGAGAGATGAATAGGTAGAGCACAGAGGGTTGTTAGGGCAGTGAAAAATACTCTGTGTGATTATAATGATGGATACGCATCATTGTACTTTTCTCCAAACCTAGAGAAGGTACGACATCTAGAGAGAACTCCACGGTAAGCTAACAAATGTTTAATGCTGGACTTTGGGTGATTGTGATGTGTCAGTGTAGATTCATTCTTGGTAAAAAAAAAAAAATTACTTTCTCGTGAATGATGTTGATCATGGGGAAAGCTATGAATATATGGGGGCAAGAGGTGTACAAGAAATCTCTGTAGCTTCCTCTTAATTTTGCTGTAAACCTAAAACTTCTCTGAAAAAATAAAATATTTGTTAAAGGGTCAAATGAGTGAACACCAGACTCATGGACAGTGCAGGACATCAACTTGCAGCACTCGCCTAAACAAGGTATCAAAGTAGCTAGTACTGCTGCAGGAAAGTGTCTACTCTGGCACCCACAAGTGTACAAAGAACAGTGCACACACACGTGTGTATGCACAGGTGGGCCTATGGGTGGCAGAGTAGTTTCTTTATACAATTAAATTATTGCTGCAGGCTCCTCTTGTCTCTTTGGTGCATACCTAGCTCCTTTCAACTAGATCTTTTCTTGACAAAGTAACCACTACCAATAGGCTTTCTCCCACTTCACCACACGAAATATTACTTTTAATATAAGCCCCATCCAAAAAAAAAAAAAAAACAACAACCCAGTTAATTTGTGGTTATTTGGATATAGATTTCCCCTTGGGATATACTATTTGTAACAAACGTTTAATGCTAATTTTAGTTTCTTCCCTTCAGTCATTACATTTTTGAAGGGTCTCCTTTTCCTACAGCTCAATGTTTGCCTCAAAAATGCTAACTATTTAAATTTTTATTAACCCAAGAAAGACCACAACTTGCCTCTCAACTGCCTCTTCAAAAGTCACAGTGCATTCAAAAGCCAAATACTTGACTTTTGAATCATCCCTTGTCTCAAATATCTATCCCTTTCATAACCTTTAGGATTTCTGAGATATGAGCTATAAACCCCAGACTTCACCTCATAAGTCTCCAAACAACTTGACCTTACACGTTTACCATTCTCCCACTTACAAAATGAGGAAGCCAATCTCTTACCTACACTTTACTCAAGGTTGTTCAGTCAAAAAGAGTAGAATCTCTGAACTCTCCAGAGCCCTGTATTAATGTATGTCATCTTCAGCATTGGTTGGGGGAGTAATAAACTTAATCCACCAATTTGAAACACTTTATCCATCCTTTTCATTATATGCATTCACATTCCCCCACAACAAAAGACACAGAATAACCTAAACCTCTTCTTACCAATTGGAGAAGGAAATGGCAACACACTCCAGTATTCTTGCTTAGAGAATCCCGTGGACAGAGGAGCCTGGTGGGCTGCTGTCCATAGGGTCGCACAGAGTCGGACACGACTGAAGTGACTTAGCATGCATGCGTGCATTGGGGAAGGAAATGGTAATCCACTCCAGTGTTCTTGCCTGGAGAATCCCAGGGACAGAGGAGCCTGGTGGGCTGCCGTCTATGGGGTCGCACAGAGTCGGACATGACTGAAGTGACTTAGCAGTAGTAGCTTCTTACCAGTAGTGGAATACTGTATATATCATTATACAAATTTATTTAGGAACAGAGAGATTCCTTTGAATCTCAACATTTTCTTGGCTATGCAATCTTAAAAAAAATAAAAAGTGACCATTTCTACAGTGGCTTCATGTTACAGTCTACACACTGGCCCACAAAGAAAGAGACTGGAGAAAGAATGTTCCTGCAAAAATCAACAAGGATTCCCAGCCCACATGGGAACTCCTGGGGAAGCTAGCACAGTAGTTCACACTTTGGTGTTTTTTTTTTTTCTTTCTTTCTTTTTTGTTAAAGAAGATAATATATTACAGAGACATCTTCAAAATTCACACCTGAGTTAAACATTTTGCTGGAAAATTCCACATTAAGGAGAGAAGAACATAATGCAAAAAAAGGAAAGGGCTATATACAGGTATGTTGCCAGCATAATTGTTGTGTGTTTGCTTTCGTGTTCCTCCTTCTGCAACAGGAGACAGGCGAGAGAAGGAGAAACACAGGGAAGGAGAGAAGAAACAAGTGTTCCTGAACTCTGGGGCAGACAAAGCAGACAGAAGAGCACCTGTGGGCAGGGAAATGTGCCAGGGGACTGAGTAAAGAGGAGGGAATTTGGATAACACGATTATGAATGGATTTGGTTCTAGAAAAGGGGACGAGGCTAAAGAGAAAGTGGGGGGAAATGAAAAGTTTGCTGAACAGAAAAAACATCAAAGCTTTGGTAGAGACATCAGATTCAAATCTTTTCACAGATTCTAGAATCAGTTCTCGGACTGTGGCTAAGTTCAGAGTCGAAACCCGTTCTCTCCCCTCTGGTAGTTTGGCACTAGGTGAATGGCTGTGCCCAGAATGAACTGGAGACGAGCTGGAGAATAGTAAGAAGTCCTTTTTCAAAGGCCACTGCAGTAGGGAAACTGTCTGAAATATTTAGAGAAGGGCGCAGGCAAGGAAGGTAGAAATGACCAGCTCCTAGGAGGGATGTGCGTTTCAAGAGCTCTAGGAGTCAGCACACGGTTCAATCACAGTTTGGATCTCTGGAGGCCCTTGGTCCGAAGAAGACAAGAGTTTGGGTTCGTCCTCTTCCACTCTCTCTCCTGAAAGTAATCTGTCCATACAGAGAAGGCATGATTCCCTTCCTTCTGGTGGGGAATACAGGGCCAGGTGGCAGAGGAGAAACTTTTTGGTCTCAGTGGAGGTAGGTGGGATGACTCCATCGATACCAAGATCTAGAGGGAAGGAAGGAACGAGTCAATCAGACAGCTTCTAACCATGAGGAAAGACGGGAATAGGCAGTGAGCACTAGCAGGTACATATAGGGTTTTTTCTAGGGTGCTGAAAGTGTTCTAGAATCAGATATGGTGACAATTGCACCATCCTGTGAATATACTGAAAAGCATCGACTTGTACACTTTAAATTGGTAGATTTTATGGAATGTGAATTATATCTCAGAACAATTTTTTTTAAATGTCCGTTATATGTTTTCCTCTCTTCTTTTTGGTGGGGGTGGTTTAGGAGCTCCTAGCTTTGGGGGTATGCAACAGTTGGCCCTTAAGAGCTGGCTGCCTTGCCAAACAGTTTGGGTTTGGACAAACAGGTTCATTTCTTCAAACAAGCTCAGGTCTTTAATTGCCTGACTTGCAAATCTCTTGTTTTGTTCTGAACTGGGGAAGAAACCTCTTGAGGCATCCACTCTGGGAACACTTTTTAGAGGAGAATCTTTGCATCAAGGCTCTGGAGGCTGCTTCTGTCACTGCATCCCGGGTGGGAGCACAAGGTTAGGAGGGAGCACCCTTCCCCTCTCCCAGGGTGTCAGCTACACAGGGAAGCTCAGGCTCGGGGCAGAACGCCCCCACTGCAGCTGGAACTGGTGTGAAGGGGAGTTCTCCGAAGCCCAGTGAAGGACCTGTCCCTTTCCGACAGGAGTGTTTGGAAATTTCCACCCTCCCAGTGAGGATGGAAATTTTGGCTCTGTTGACATCAGGTCCTTGCCAGCACTGGCTGAGGCTTCTCTTTTAAATCCCACTCCAAAGGGATAGAGTCCAGTCTGGCTCGCCACCCCACCCTCTCCCTGCCTCCCCTGTGACAAGCCTTCTTCCCCAAGGTGTTGACCCTCAGATGCAGCTTCTCACGTGTCCCTTGGCCCTGGCGGAGGTGTCTTGGTGCTCTTCCCTCCACCTTACCCTGAAGAGTTAAAACTGGAGGAGGAGTTCACGGCCACTTTGGAGTTATTTTGAGATGCAGTGGGGCTGCTGGCCTGGAGTCCTGACCCTGGAGAAGATGGCCTGCTGTTGTTCCCAGGGGAACAGGATGACGTTACTGAGCATGAGGAGAGGCAGAAACAAGGGGGAATTAATGAGGCTGGCTCCAGGGACCTCGTGACCTTCAGGCACGTATCCCCCAAGGGGTCTCACCCTCTCCCTACTCCACTCCCGCCTCCACCCATCTGCCCACCTCCTATCATGGTAGCATCAACACCCGGCCCCAGGGGGCCCTCATCGTACACACTTCTCCTTAGCCCAGGCCCTGAGAGTGGCATGGCTGGTTCCACAAGTCCAAGACTTGCAAAACACAGGAAGGATGGATGCCAAAACCATCCCATTCCAGGGGCACACCCTGGGCTGGGTATATCCAGCCTGGGACCCAGGGGCGGGATGAGAAAGAGAACCAGAAGCTTCGGGAAGGAAGCGAGGAGGAGAGAAGGAAGAATGCTCGGGGAGGAAAAGAGAAGCTGAGAGCACAGGTCAAGATGGCCAGCCTCTCTGGGGTTCCCATCTCCACATGGTACGTGGTCTTCCAGAAAGAGCACGGGAGGAGTCCCAGCCATCCACTAAAGAGCTCTGTGGCCTGTGGCAACTTGCTTCACTTCCCTGAAACCTCTTTGTGACCTCTGTAATATGGCAAATCTGGATAAAACTGAACTCCTGTATTCGGGTTTCCCAAACAGCATTCCGTGGATAAGGTGACATAGATTTCATCCTCCAAGCTAAGATGCTTTGAAGGGTCGAAGGCATTGGTATTGATAATGACATCAGCACAGGGGACCATCAGATACTGGGGCTGTCCTGGGCAAATCCAGACATATGATCACCCTATCTAATTCTTTGAAATACTTTTTGAAAAATAGAGTTCTGTAGAAAATTGGTTTAGAAAACCCTGCCTTCTGTTCAGCTCATTTTTATGTATAAGGCATTTGTACATAAACTGGGCCGAGAAGTGCAGCAATTAAAACAAAAACACTTGCTCAAACTTTACCTACTCAGCATTCCCCAAACTTACTTGATCATGGAAGACTTTTCCTTCTAGAAAAAATGTTAACATCTTCTGAAACACATTTTGGGAATGCTGAGGATGAGATGGTTGGATGGCATCACCGACTCGATGGACATGAGTTTGAGCAAGCTTTGGGAGTTGGTGATGGACAGGGAAGCCTGGTGTGCTGCAGTCCATGGGGCTGCAAAGAGTCGTACATGATTGAGCAACTGAACTGAACTGACTTAGGTCAATATGTTGCAGTTCTGTTATCCCATTATCTAAAAGAATGCTGCTGCTGCTGCTGCTAAGTCACTTCAGTCGTGTCCAACTCTGTGCGACCCCACAGATGGCAGCCCACTAGGCTCCACCATCCCTGGGATTCTCCAGGCAAGAACACTGGAGTGGGTTGCCATTTCCTTCTCCAATGAGTGAAAGTGAAGTCACACAGTAAGTGTCTGACTCTTCATGACCCCATGGACTGCATCCTACCAGGCTCCTCCGTCCATAGGATTTTCCAGACAAGAGTACTGGAGTGGGTTGCCATTGCCTTCTCCAAAAAGAATGCTAGTAGACCTTATTTTTAGAGCTCACCTGTTCCAGACATGGTGCTGTGGACTGGAGGGACAGATAGGGGGCCCAGAGATCCAGAGGGAGAAACCTGAAAGGTGAGAGAAGCTTGTAAACATTCTCTTCCATTTCTGTGTCCATCTTCTGTAACTTCTCCCAGGCTGCTAGGCCATAGACTCCACAGAGATTAGGGCTCCACTTCCTGGATGGTTTCCTAATCCCAAACCAATGCCCTGTGTGCTGCGTCACAGGAAAGGCTCTGGACCATGTACACCACCCAGCTCCAGCTCTGCCCTGCTCCTACCACTCCCTGCAGACCCCAGGCCAGGGCCTCTCTGCAGTGTGACCCCTGGCAAGGCTGCCTGGGAACTGCCAGACCAAAGAGGCCTTGCTCAGATGCTCTGATGAGGAGAGGAGCATGCCTCCAGGATGCCGCTGTGGCTGACACTGCGGGATGGCTGCTTTATTTCCAGTCCCTTCTTCTTCCTTCTTAAAAGACCCCTGTGGGGACTTCCCTGGGGGTCCAGTGGTTAAGAATCCACCTTCCATTGCAGAGGATGCAGGTTTGATCCCTGGTTGGGGAACTGATATGCCATGGGGCAGTTAAGCCCACATGCTGCACCTACTGAGCCCTCACACTGCCTCAAAGATCCCACATGATCAATGAAGACCCTGCATGCTGTAACTAAGATCTAATGCAGCCCAATAAATAAACATTAAAAAAAGAATAATGGAAATGCTTGTTTTTTATTTTTAAGACCCCTGCACTTGCTTGGGCAGGAGAGCTCAGCCCTAACCATCCTGACACAGGCTTCGCATCTTGATGCATGAGTGGACCATCCACTCTCCGGAGGTCCCTGGAGGAGACGAACTGTGTGAGGTCTCTGAAGCTTTGCATCTCGCCCTGGAGACCTCACAGCATCATCAACTCTGGGCTGGGAAGGGACCTAAGATACTGTAGCTTAACCTTCCCACACAGTCCAGGAATCCCTACCCTCAGTATTACCATCCTAAATAGACACAGGGGCCCGACAGATCTGGGAGTGAGGCCTGGCTCCGCCACTGGCTGTGTAGCTGGGGCACGTTACTTAACCCTGCTGAGATTTGGTTTTCTCATCCGTAAAACAACAGTAACACCTCCCTCATATTTTCTTTTAATTAAGTTTAATGAGATAATGTCCATTAAGCTTCTAACTCAATGCCTGGCAAAGAGTACCTGGCTTGTTAAATGTTAGTTCCCTGCCTTCCTGCAGAAGCTGTCAACTCTTGTATGTCTTGAGCTGCTGTTTATCTCTTCACTGGAGCTGAACTCGGCATACTTTTCCTCCCCCTTCATCTTCTCATGCTGTCCTGGGACACTTGGATCAGCCTCCACCCAGGACCTCGTAGGGAGGTTCTGCTCAGGGAGCTGCGACTGGCCACCCCTGCCCTCCCCTAGTTTGGAACATCCCGTGCCGACAGGATGCAGCATGTACTCGATTCCTAATCAATCAGCAATGGTTCTGCTGCTTTCATTGACCTGCCCTTTCACAAGGAGCCTCTTTAGTAGGCTGGGGGCCCACGAAGGGTGGAGACAGGTGCGGGGCAGTGTGGTGAGAGATGCTATCAATAATCTCCCTCCCTCTTTTCCTCCACCCACCCCTTGCTGCCACACCCCAAGCCATTTGTTGTTGTTTTTAAATAAATAATTATTTAGTCACTGCAACCAGCTTCTTCTCTTCTATCTGGAGACAGGCTGTACATGTGCAAGCAGAGATATGGCTCTCCCTTTAAGTTTTTATATAAATAGTAGCATTCTGCCCACACTGCTCTGAATAATTTTGCCTTTTTTGCTTTCTTTCTTCTTCTTCCTTTTTTTTTTTTTTTCTTAACAGTATATCTTGGAGATTATTTCACACCAGAAGTAGAAGAAACTATGTCCCAGTCCCAAGGACAATGTTCCAGTGAGACCTGAGGAGAAGACCGGATTAGAGCATTTTCTCTACCCTCTTCCTTCAGGATGCAGGTTTGATCCCTGGTTGAGGAACTGATATGCCATGGGGCATATCAGACCTATTCAGTCACTCAGTTGAGTCCGACTCTTTGCAACCACATGGACTGCAGCGTGCCAGGCTCCTCTGTCCTTCACTATCTCCTAGAGTTTGCTCAGATTCATGTCCATTGAGTCAGTGATGCCATCCAACCATCTCATCCTCAGCTACCCGCTTCTCCTCCTGCCTTCAAACTTTCCCAGCATCAGAGTCTTTTCCAATAAGTCTGCTCTTTGCATCATGTGGTCAAATTATTGGAGCTTCAGCATCAGTCCTTCCAATGAATACTCAGGGTTGTTTTCCTTTAGCATTGACTGCAAGTATTAATGTGACTATTTAACATCTTTCTCCCTGACTAGGCTGGAGACTTCATGAGGGGAGTGTGATGCTTGTGTGGTCCCCCGCTGGATCCTCAGTGTCTGCTGGAGCACCCAGAACTTGGCAGGTGCTCAGTATCCAATGCACAATGAGAACGGATGATTCTCCTTTATGGCTCTTCCATGCCTCCCACTTCTTTTCTCCACATTGGTGTTGCCAGCTCAGATTGAACTGAGGTGATAGCTACCTCCCAACTATTCTAGACAAAGCCCCATCTTTAAAGATTCCAAATCTCTCATGGCATGGTTCGGTTTCCTTCATGTGGCCTACAGTGCCCTACAGGATCTAGCCCGCCTACTGCTCCAGCCTCCTCATTCACACAGTCTCCCTCCCTGTGTTCCATTCCAACCTTCTGTGCTTCCTCTCCCTGCCCACCCCAGCCTCAGGGCCTTTGCACACACTGTTTCATCTGCAGAGAATGTTATTCCCAACACTCCCTCTGCCCCGCCATCCTGCTCCCCTTCTCCACCTCCAACTCAGACTTTTACCCCATTCGAGTCTACTCTTTCTTCTACCATCAACTTGACCATCATTCCAAAGAGAAGTCCCCAACACCTGGACTAGGTTGGTCCCTCAAATACCCTCACGCCTTCTCTGGAAGCTTCATCATAAATTACATTCTGTTTAATGTCTGTTTTCCTTGCTAGACTCTAAGCAGAGATCACCAATAACGATCCTGTGCACTGCCACATCTCAGTGCCAAATAGACGGTGTGTGCCCAATAAATATTTAAGAAATGGATGGTCAATGAACATCATATTGTCTCCAACTTCAAATTGTCAATGGCTCCTCATAGCTTCGAGGGTAATTTAGCATCCATGGCCCTCCATGATCCAGCTCTCATCAACCTCCTGTCTTTCTTAGCTCCAGCCAGAACAAAAAGCTTGTGGTTCCCCAGATGCATCATGTTGTTTTAGAATTCGTTGCCTCTCACAGACTATTCCTTCTGCTGGCTATGCTGTTATTTTTATGATTTCCCAATCTTTTCTCCAAACAAATTAGGGAGTCAGCTCTCCTGCATCCCATCCTGATTTGGGGGTCTTTCATCGGTGTTCCCATGGCAATCCTTCAGGGCTCCTTACAGCTGCTTCACCCACTTCATTGCAATTTCTTGCCTTTTCTGGCTCCACCTTCTCATTTTCTCCCCTTGGTCCTCTTCCTTTGCCCAGCCTTCAAATGCTGGTGTTTCCCAGGGTTGAGATTTCGATTTTCTTCTTTGCTTCTTCTGTACAAATTACACAGGTGAGACCCTCCTGACCCAGGATGCCAACCACCACCTGTGTGCTTATGACTCCCCAGCTCACTTCTCTATCCTGGCTTTTCCTTTTGAACTCCAGACCCATTATTCCAAGTGCCCAGGGACTTTCCTACTTGGGTGACCCATAGGCCTTACTGTATATCATAATGGTGTAAAGAACTAAAATGGGACTTCTCTGGAGATCCGGTGGCTAAGACTCTGTGCTCCCAATGCAAGGGGCCCCAGGTTTGATCTCTGGTTAGGGAACTAGATTCCACATGCTGCAACTAAGACTCAGCACAGCCAGATGAAAAAAACAAAAGGAACTGAAATAGTTTTTTCCTACTCCTAAGCCAGCTCCTCCCCTATGTATAATTGTTCCATCATCGGCACCAGCTTCTACCCAGTCAGTCTGGCCTGAATGCAGAGAGGCATCCCAGAGTACTCTCTTCCCTTTATGGTTCTCCCTGCCCCCACCCAGTTTTCAAGCTATTAACCAAGACCTAATAATTCTACCTTCTAATTATCTCCTGAATCTCTCCCATGCCCCTCATTCTAACCAAATGGCTTTGCTTCGGCCCTCATCCTATCTTTACTGGATAACTGCAGTCACATCTAACTCATCTCTGAAACCAAGCCTGGTGCCTCTCAAGCCACCTTCTATGACTGCAGTCAGAGTGATGGTTCTAAAAAGCAAATTTGATCATGCCAGTGCCCTGCTTCAAATCCGTCAGCAATTCCCCAAGCCTTCACCTCCCTTACCCCTGCCCACAATCCCTTCCATCTGGCCCTTGCTGATCTATGCAGTCTTATCTGTCAACAGTCCTCCCCATGGAACCACCTGCTGTTCCGCGCCCTCTTCACCCTGCTTCCCACCACTGCACCATGGTTCTCCTACTTTCTCCTCTGGGAACTCTACCCGCTACACACTTACTTGCCTCTTCAGTCCTTCTTGTCTTTTAAGACTCAGCTCAGGCATTAATTATCTCCTTGGGGAAGCTTCCCTAACCACCACCTCCAGAGGCTTTGTTAGCTGCTACTCCTAGATTCTCTGAGAGAAACCATCGTGTTGTCTGCCATTTGATTATTTGTCTGTCTCCTCTGCTAGGCAGTGAGGTCCTCCGGGACAGGGGACAAATATTATTTATTTGTGTATCCCCAGCACTTGGTACAAAGAACAATACATAGTAGATGGTTGATCAATGTTTGGTGAAAGAATAAACAATAGTATGCCTTTATGAAATATGCCAGGATGAGGCTGGATTTCAGCCACCCTTGAGTGCTAGAAACATGGGGACAACACCATTATCCCCACCTCCCTTAATCTTCAACCTTCATCAATCCCAGGGATGGAGAAGATATTTTCTACCCTCCAGGCCTCCCAGTCTGCCTGAACTTCAAATTACTCCCAGCCCTGACTTCTCCCCTTGCATTCTAGATTCCTAGATATAACCATCTACTTGACACTTTCTCTTGGATGCCTAGGATGTTAAGTCTAATATAACCAGCTCTAAATTCTCTGCTCACCTCCCCACCCTTCAAACCTGTTCCTCTACAGTCTTTATAATCTCAAAAAATGGCAACACCTTCCAATCTGTTGCTCAGGTCAGAACCGTTGAGGTCATCTTGGCCTCATTTTTCATACTTCCTGTCTGAGCTAACAACACACATTGTTGGCTTCATGGTGGAAATCCATTTAGAGTCCAACCACATCTCTCCCCACCATGCCCTCCACCCTAGCCCAAGCTTCCACCCCTCGAAGCCTGATTGTTGTAACTCTCTCAGGTAGTATCCTGCTTCCACACAGATTAATCTCCAAATGGCAGCCCGTGGCAGCTCTCTAGTGGTATCTTATTTCACTTAAGATGAAGGCCAGGGTCCTTTTGATGGCCTCTGAGACCTTTCCTTGGTGAATGGATTGCTGTTACTTCTCTGACTTCATCTCCCGCTCCTCATCACCTTCCTTGCTCTGCCCCGGTGACACTGGCTTCCGTGCTGTTCCTCAAACATGCCAGCTCTTCTCATTTTCTGGTCCCACTACCTGGAACAACTCTTTCCTCCAGATATTTATATTTCATTCCCTTTCAATACTTAGATCCCTGATAAAATCTCACTTTATCAGAGAGGCCTTCTCTCACCCCTCTACGGAAACACCAGCTCCTTACAATCACATTCTATCTCCTTATTCTTCTTTACTCTACTTTATATTATATATATTTGATATATAGTATCTCTTTGCTTATTTATTTACTCCATACTCCCCTACCCCCATCTTCCTTAGGATGGGGAAGATTCTTGGCCCTCCAGGCTTCCTCTCCCCCAGTGCTTGGCAGGCAGTTTGGCTCCTGGCCACTCACCAGCCGGGAACTGTACATGGGTGATTTGATGGGTGTGGCCACAGGGCAGTTGATTCGCTTCTCCTTTTGTCGTCGGTTGCAGAACCAGACCCTCACTACCTCCTTCTCCATGGACAACTGCTCTGCAATCATGGAGATCTCCTCAGAGCTGGGTTTGGGGTTCTACAAAAACCAAAGGGACAGAGCCATCAGGAGGAGAAGGGAACAGGACTAAGAATCAAAAGTGGGGGAGAGATGTTCCAGGAAGCAGGATAGAACAATAGATGGAGCAAAAGCTTTAGAATCAGACCTAAGATGGAATAGTGGTTTTAGCCCTTACTCTGTGGCCTCAGGAAACTTTCCCAACCTCTCTGAGCCTCAGTCTTACCATCTATGAAAAGCTAAGCTAAGTCACTTCAGTCGTGTCCGACTCTGCGCGACCCCATAGACAGTAGTCCACCAGGCTCCTCTGTCCCTGGGATTCTCCAGGCAAGAACACTGGAGTGGGTTGCCATTTCCTTCCCCAATGCATGCATGCATGCTAAATCACTTCAGTCGTGTCCAACTCTGTGTGACCCTATTGGCAGCAGCCCACCAGGCTCCCCCATCCCTGGGATTCTCCAGGCAAGAACACTGGAGTGGGTTGCCATTTCCTTCTCCAACGCATGAAAGTGAAAAGTGAAAGTGAAGTCACTCAGTCGTGTCCGACTCCTAGCGACCCCATGGACTGCAGCCCACCAGGCTCCTCCATCCATGGGATTTGCCAGGCAAGAGTACTGGAGTGGGGTGCCACTGCCTTCTCCAGAACCATCTATGAAAGGAGAGTAATAATGACTACTGTATAGGACTATTGTGGAGACTGAAGGAGAAAATGTGTGTCTACTGCCAAGTGCAGGGCCTGACACAGGGTGGAGGCTCTCCTCTCGCTTCTTATCCAGGAGAAGTTCTGAATAAAGAAGCTGATGAGCTTGGTGGGGCAGGCTGAATTCCCAGAACCCATGTTCCCCTCTTTCCTCATAATCTGAGGAAAACTTCTCTCAGCTGGTTTCTTCCTGCCTACCTCAGAATAGGAAATGCTAGTTAAAACACGTGGACTCATCAAGACTACAGAGGAGATAAGCATATGTGTGTGTGTGTGTGTATTAGTTGATAAGTCATGTCTGACTCTTTGCGGCTCCATGGACTGTAGCCTGCCAGGCTCTTCTGTCCATGGGATTTCCCAGTCAAGAGTACTGCAGTGGGTTACCATTTCCTTCTCCATGGGATCTTCCCAACCCAGGGACTGAACCTGCATCTCTATGTCTCCTGCATTGGCAGGTGGATTCTTTCCCACTGAGCCATCAGGGAAGCACATACATTTGTATACATACTCAAATATATATATATATATATCCATCACTCCTTTGTTTTGACCGCTTCCACCCCCAACTCAATCTCTGATCTTAGCCCCCTTTCTCTTCTTTCTACAGCCTCCCTTACTCTTGCTGCTCTGAGAAACTTCAGCAAAAGGAAAAGCCAACTCTCATCATCCTGCCAGCAGGATGCAGCCATCAAGTCCTCAGTCACATGCATGGGGGAATCTGCTGGGGAGGCCGCAGTCCTGGAGGCCTGGGGCCTGCGAGGTAGAACTAGGCCACGGGCACATCCTTGAGGGACCTGAGCGGTGTGGATGGAAACTCTGGAGGCCGGTCCCTAAGGGACTCTGATTAAAGGCTCTTTAGGCCACACATGTTTATCCCTCTTCTCTTCCCCGGCTCCCATGGGGCACATAACTGGTATTATTAGCTTCCACATATTGACTCCAGAGTACACTTTTGCTGCAAGTTCCAAACAATGTGTGTATGTAAAACGATCACAAATATTTAAGTGTATGTGAAGTGAAAGTGTTAGTTGCTCAGTCATGTCCGATTCTTTACAACTCCCTGGACTGTAGCCTGTCAGTCTCCTCTGTCGATGGGATTCTCCAGGCAACAATACTGGAGTGGGTTGCCATCTCCTTCTCCAGGGGATCTTCCTGACCCAGGGATCGAACCCAGGTCTCCTGCATTGCAGGCAGATTCTTTACCATCTGAGCCACCAGAGAAGCAAGTGTATGCCAAAGAAAGAAATAGAGGGACATACATAGATGACATTTGGTGGTGAATTTTTTTTCCTACTTCCCTACATTTTCCAAGTTCTTTACAATGAATATTTATTTTACGTATATAATTTGAAAAATACAAAGCAATGTGAGGAAGGTAAAGAATATATACACAATGTCCTGGCTTTGCTTCCTTTATCCCAACTGGATACAGATACAATCCTCTCCACTAGGATTCTAGGTCCAGTCTAAATCTCTCGGCTCAAGGGATCATGGGTACCAAATAGAGGTCAGAGCCAGCAGGGTCTGTGGGGGAGGAAGTTTCTGGAACCCAGCCTGTCACTCAAGCGCCTGGAGAAGGAGCAGGTCTCTGTTTCTGACCCTTTCCCAGGGCAGGTGTTGGGGGGCTCGGGGGGTGGTGCCCAAGGATCTGTGCGTGTATGCTCACCCTCCTGTGCAAGTCAGCCCACTTGCCCCCACCCCAAGGATCTGCTCACATCTTGAAATCTCTTCTCCAGAGTCAGACGGATGTTGGTCTCAATGCTGGTCCGCTTCTTCCTCTTCCTCCCGAACACCTCGCTGAGGGCGGGGTAAGAGTTGGGGGTGCTCATGGAGGGGTCCGATGGGGAGGATTCTGTGTGGAGCGGGACAGGAGAGGAGGCTCAGAGAGGGGAAGGCAGCCGGTGCAGGCTCTGTCTCCCTGGACTTGAGGTCCCATGTCCCTCTCCCAGCAGGTCCACGGCCCCACCCCTCACAGGGGAGTACGAACAGCCCGAGAATCCTGCTTCTCCTCGCTGCTCTGGGCAAAGGTCCTCCACGCCTCCAGCGTTTGTGGTCATGGTTCAGGGACACCCAGACATCAGCGGCATGTGTGGGTGTGAGTGGGTGAGGGCAGTGGCACTCACGGGTCTGTCTTTTACAAGGAGGCCTGGATGTGAATCCTGAGGGAAATGGGAACTGGGGTTTTGAGCTAAAAGCAATGGCCCTTGGAGGCCGGAGGCTGGTGTGAGGCCACTTCCTTTGCAGCGTGAGTGCTGCAGCTGAGGTGGTGTGAGGGGTCAACTGGGAGGGCCCTCCAGAAGCATTCAGGTGCAGACGGGGAGTCACGCCAGAAGAGATCTGCAAGGTCCTTTCCCAAAGATCCTAAGACTCTCTGGTCATCTCTCTCAGTTCAGCGCTCCAGTAAAACCTGCCAAAGGGACAGCCTGGTGGGGACGCTTCCTTACCCCCTCCCTTGTTTCCATGTGGAAGGACTTCCGAGAGGGTCCCACCCTTGGCTGCCCATCTCCCACTCTCCTCTTTATCCATAGTAACCACTGGGAAGTGAAGTGTTAGTCACTCAGTCATGTCTGACTTCTTGTGACACCATGGACTGTAGCCTGCCAGGCTCCTCTGTCCATGGGATTCTCCAGGTAAGAATACTGGAGTGGGTTGCCATTCCCTTCTCCAGGGTATTGACCCAGGGATCAAACCCGGGTCTCCTGCATTGCAGGCAGAATCTTTACCATCTGAGTCACCAGGGAAGCCCCATAGTAACCATTAACCCACACTATCTACAGACTAGAGCCCAGCCCCACCACTGGCTCTTCTCCTCCCTCTCCACCAAGACCAGTGGTTCTCACCCTGGGATGACTTTGTACTACACCCATCCTTCCCCCAGGGACGTCTGACACTATCTCGTGGCATTTTGGGTGTTACAACAGAGGGCAGGCATCTAGTGTATAGAGACCAAGGATGCTGCTAAATAGCCTATAATTCATGGGACAGCTTCCATGAAAAAGTACTGTCTGTCCCAAGATACTGCTGCTGCTGCTGCTAAGTCGCTTCAGTCGTGTCCAACTCTGTGCAACCCCAGAGACGGCAGCTCACCAGGCTCCCCCGTCCCTGGGGTTCTCCAGGCAAGAACACTGGAGTGGGTTGCCATTTCCTTCTCCAATGCATGAAAGTGAGAAGTGAAAGTGAAGTCACTCGGTCGTGTCCCACTCTGAGCGACCCCATGGACTACAGCCTACTAGGCTCCTCCGTCCATGGGATTTTCCAGGCAAGAGTACTGGAGTGGGGTGCCATCGCCTTCTCCATAGATACTGCTAATGCTGTGGTTAAGAACCCTGTCCCACACTGTTCCCTGACACCAAACTCTTCCATTCATTATTCCAAATGTTTTGCCCCTGGCTTATACCCTGGGCCTCCTGGAATTGCCTCCATGGCCACCACGCCTGACTGAATCCTCCTGCAAACCCCACTCCTGCTGGAACGCTTTCCCAAGTAACTTGCTGGCCTCTGAAAACCTACTCAAGGATTAGCCAGATAAAGATCTTTTGTTGTGCCTGTTGCCTCCTCCTCCCAGCCATGAGACCCTGGAGAGCCCCCTTCCCTACCCCCCTGCTCTAGACCCAGTCCAGACAGTAGTCTGGGTGTGTTGGCTCTGGAGACCCCACCTTTGTCTCTGGTGAGTAGTCCTATGGTGAGGCCAGGCAGGTCCTGTCCCCGGTGTCTTATTTTTCTGTTGGTTCCAGACTCAGGAGGAGAGGAAAGGGCCCTGTGTGTTGACCACTGAAAGCCCCAGCATAGACCAGTCACCAGCCCCTTTCTGCGGACCTTCGAAGGCAGGGGTCCCCCACCTCTGGGATCTAAAGCCTGATGATCTGAGGTGGAGCTGATGTAATCATAATAGACATAAAGTGCACAGTACATGTAATGCACTTGAATCATGCCGAAACCACTCCCCAACCCTGGGTCTGTGAAAAAATTGTCCTCCATGAAAACCAGTCCCAGGAGCCTAAAAGGTTGAGGACCACTGCTCTAAGGCACCATCCATCTTCATGTCCCCAAGGCCTACCTGCATCGTTCAGCCACTTCTCCAGCAGCGGCTTGAGCTTGCACATGTTCTTAAAGCTCAGATTGAGGGCCTCAAATCGTGAGATAGTTGTCTGGCTGAAGTCGTTACCATACAGCTTTCCCATGGCCAGACCCACATCTCCCTGCACGTGGGGGTAGAGAGGGAGGAACTTGATTGACAGGTCCCTTCTCCCCTTTGTCCACATCCCCCACCATCCTAGCTCCTCGCCACACCTTTTGAGCTCCCACCCATCACCCTGGCTCCCTTCCAGGTTTCTTCCTCTAAGATGGAAACCTGGTTACTTCTCTCCTTAGACTCTGAGTGGTGTGTGCCTTGCCTCTGGCCTGGCTCTCATTCCTTGCCCCCTCCACCAGCAGGGTCTCTGGCTTCCCTACCAATGGCAACTGTGCCCCATTGCTAGGGGATACAGGGGCACAATGGGTTTGCCCTGAACACCATGAGCTTGAGGTGCTCTTAAACCTACACTTAGGAAGTCCAGTCTCTACTCAGCCCAAGTTCTTCACCTCCTCAGTCCCAAACCAAACCTGTGTGAAGCCCAGCTTAATGCGCCTCTGCTTGAAGGTCTTGGCAAACTTCTCCAGCTCCTCTAGGTCACTGGGCTCGTCAGCTCCTCCAGCACTGGGGAGATGCTTGGGCACAGGGAGATGCTGAGATGCTTCCAGATGGGGTTCTAAAGAAGATCCTGGTAGCCCAGGGCGCCCAACTGCCTAAGAGGAGACACACACCAAGCTCACCCACAGTCAACAGATGAAATGGCATTCTCTGAGCTTTTTGCACTAAAGCCCTGCTTAGAGGCTAACAGGTTAGATTCCTATTATGTCAGTGTTGTGGAAGTGGAAATTGGAGTTTCTGTGAAGGGACTGGGCTTCCCTGGTGGCTCCGTGGTAAAGAATCCCTGCCAATGCAGGAGATGCAGGTTTGATCCCTGGGTTGGGAAGATTCCCTAGAGAAGGAAATGGCAACCCACTCCAGTATACTTGCCTGGGAAATCCCATGGACAGAGGAGCCTGGTGGGCTACAGTCCATGAGGTCGCTCAGACATGGCTTAGCGACTAAACAACAACAACGCGAAGGGACCAGCAGGAGCAGCTGGGGCAGAAACAGGAGTGTGGGACAGGGCGGTGGTCTTTCTGGGCTTTAGTCTATGACTCACAGTTTGACTCTGAGCAGGTAACTTCCTCCTTTCAGTTTTTCACCGTAAAAGGAGCTAGCAGGGTTGTCTACAAAGATCCCCAAAACAAATCTCAAAATGGGATAAGGAGAAGGTTGTTTGTCTCGTCTGTTCTTTTCCACAAAGCAAAATGACTGAGGTGTTCAACAGGCATTAACTGAAGATAACAGAGGGCATCTGAGACTCATTATGTTAATGGAATTCCCATAAAATTCCAGACTCTCGTGACCACCATTTTACTTTCTAAACCATCATTTTCTTTCATGAGAATATTTTGCTTTCTGCTTTTCTTTTTTTTTAAATCAAAGGTATTCCACTACTATCTAAGTGCCCCTTGATCGCATTCATGGTTGCCAGGAGATGTTCTTTCTTTAGCTTATGTTCATAGAACAGACTCTTATACCTGGAATCCAATTTATGCCTATTGGGGTCAGGAGTAAATCGAGCTCGTCCATGAAAAAGGCATGGAGCCCAGGCTTGGGGTCCTAAGGGGCTTATATCCAGGGCAGCGGCTGCTACCCATGTGGATGAAGTGGCCTAAGTCCACTCTTTTATCTTCCTTTCCAGTTTACTCTTTTCCAAGCCTGGGGTTAACTTTAGTCTTTTCTTCAGGCCTCCCCTTCAGACAGGCAACCTTGTGATGACCAGAGAAACGTTAAGGACTCTTTTCCTCGAGGGAGGTTCTTTTAGAACAGAATGATTTGAAACCATTAGGCTTTGAACCTTTTCAGTGGGAGACTGGGTGGCGCAGACCAGACCCTCAGGACAAAGCCCATGTCCCACCTTCACATCCAATAAGCTGCAGAACTGCTTTGAGTCAGCTTCCCCCACATCCTCTGTCAGCCCCTCCTTTCTGCCCTTACTCGTTGCTGTTGTTGAGTTACTAAGTCGTGTCTGACTCTTCGACCCCACGGACTGCAGCACACCAGGCCTCCCTGTCCTTCACTGTCCCTTGGAGTTTGCTCAAACTCATGTTCACTGAGTCAGTGATGCTGTCTAACCATCTCATCCTCTACCCTTACTGCTACCACTCTGAGTAGGTCTCTTTACTGCTGCCTCAGGATGATCTTAATAATCTTCCAGTCTTTCTGCTTCTGGTCTCACCCGGCTCTTGTGTTATAAATCACATGAGTTGATCTTCAGAACCCTCTAAGATTTATTCCAGATCTAAGTCTGGGGTGATGAGATTCAGCTAGCAGCAAGGAAGAGGTCTGAGAGCTTAGGACACTGGTGTCCTCGTTTCTATTAGCCACTAGGTGGCACCCTCGGCTCTTCCAGAAGTTCAGTGGACTCCAGCACTGTAAAGCCAGGGGCAATCCACAGGGATCTTAGCGCAGAGAAGGGATTAGGATCTCTGCAGTCATTCCCAGCTCTTCTACACGTCGGATTCTGCAGAGCCATCTCATGCAGTGGTGTAGGGGTTAACTGCACAGGGGCAGCTAAATGAGGGGGAGGGGTGGCAGCTCTGATGTAACTCCAGCTGCTCTGGCCAAGCCACATTCCCTGGTGTGAGGCTGCCTCTGGCCAGAGGAAGTGGTGCCTTTTTTTCTCACTGGCAAACAGGTGCTGTGCGGCACCAGGACAGCTCTGCAAAGGGCCCTCTTGCAGACCTCAGTCTTCCCAACCCAGGGACGTGTCCACTACAGAAGCCAATCTAGAAAAGCAGTTTATATATATATATATATATATTTTTTTTTTGGCCCTGCCACGTGGCACATGAAATCTCAGTTTCCTGACCAGGGATCAAACCTGTGCTCCCTGCAGTGAAAGCGCAGAGTTCCCTGGACCACCAGGGAAGTCCCTCAAAGAGTGGTTCTTAAGAGAGGCCCAGAGATGAGAGACCTTGTCTTGGTGTTCTCCTGACATCAAGCCTGTGGCTTTCTGGTCTCCCCCTTGGGTCTTGAGAGTACCAGGAGGGTGGCGGTAACTTTAGTGTGTCTGGAAAGCTAGCTGAGCCCCGCAGAGCACTGATGCAGGGGCCTGATCGGGGATGGAGTGGAACGCGCGCGTCCAGAGCAGGCTAGCCCAGGAGCTGGAATCTCTGGCTTCTAATTCTGGCTCCACAAGTGACACTGGGCCACTCATTTCCTCCGACTGTGGCTTGAATTTCCTCCTCTGTGTCAATGGGGACAATCCCTTGCTATTCGCTCTCCCCAGAGGGAGAAACCAGAGAGCTTAACTCCATCAAGAGCTGAGAGGTTCCTAGAGGGGAGAGGAGGAGCACGCGTGTTTACCTGGGCTGTGAGGCCAGGCCCCGTCTGCGGGAGGAGGAGCGAGCTCTGTTGTTGCGGAAAGGGGAGAAGATTTGGCTGCAGACCTGGGTGAAAGGGAAAGAACAAAGCAACAAACGCCTAAAATCCAGGCCAACTGAAAGACATGCTCTACGTAATAACTGTCCCCACCCCCCTGCTACCTAACCCCCTCAACCCCCGCCTGGAGCCCTGAGGAGAGGCCCCCACGGGCACTGTCAGGATTGCCACACACAGGTGGAGGCGAATCAGACATGGGGATAAACAGATGTAAACAGCAGTCCCCAAACCAGTCCTTCTGCTTGCCTGCCTGCCTGCCTGCCTGGAGTGGTACAAAGGCTGAGGAGGGTCAAGGAAACCAGCTCTGGGATTTGATAGCCAGGCCTGAAGAAACCCAAGGTGGGAAGGAAATGAGGGGGGTGACTACTCAGAATTCAAGCTGGGGCTGAGGGTTTTTGTTTTGCCTGCAGAAGTAGCTGGGATGGCTAGAGAGGCCTAGCCACATCTGCAAAGATGCCAGGTCAAAGGAACGGGGAGATACAGCTCTAAAGGGCAGCAGACAAGTGCCAGAGGCTCTTGGCAGGACCCAGACATTGTACACTTGGGAGGAAGGGCTAAGAGAGAGAAGGGAAGAGCCCAGGCCAAGCTTCTGGCAACTCTCTCTGGTGGTATGGACTCTACCTGCTTCTTCACACTGCCTGAGGTCTGCTTCCTCCTTCTTGCTCCAGGAAAACTGTCCATGAAGCGCTCTGCCTGGTTGGTGGTCATGACAATGGCCTCCCTCTAAGAAGAGCCACAGCCAGCAACTGTCACTCTCATTATGGGAACAGAACTGACTACCAAAGCACGTGACGGGGCAGGTCACCCCATGCACTCAGCACAGAGCAGAACCTTGGGGTCTCTGCTGTCCCTAAGCTGTTCTGGGTCACTGATGTGTAGCACCTACTGAGGCTGACCACTATACTCTTCAGAACAAAGAGATGCTACACATCAGTGACCCAGAACAGATTAGGGACAACAGAGACCCTGGAGGCTTAATTTTTCCTTGTTAAAATACATAGGCAAGAAAAATAAAATACATAGGCAAATTTGCAGCAACATGGATGGACCTAGAGACGGTCATATTGAGTGAAGTAAGTCAGATAGAAAAGAAATATCCTATGACATTCTTTATATATGGAATATGAAGAGAGATGATTTACCTGAGACAAATGAACTTATTTACAGAACAGAAAGAGACTCATTGGCTTAGAGAACAAACTTATGGTTGCCGGAGGAATAATGGGGGGGAAGGGACAGCTAGGGAGTTTGGGATGGACATGTACACACCCCTGTATTTAAAATGGACACCTAACAAGGACCTACTGTATAGCACAGGGTCTCTGGCTCAGTGTTTTGTGGCAGCCTGGATGGGATGGGAGTTCAGGGGAGAATGGGTACATGTGTATGTACGGCTGAGTCCCTTCACTGTTCACTGGAAACTATCATAACATTGTTAATTGGCTATATCCCAACACAAAATAAAATGTTTTTTAAAAAAATAATAATAAAGTTTAAAAATACATAAGCAAGAAAGCTCCTATAAAGAACCCTGTACTGAGAGTCAGAGGCATGAGTTCTAACAGTGATCTGACATTTACGCTGCATTTTGAAATGTACAAAGCCCTCTCACATGCATTATTTCAAATAGCTCTCAGTAACCTTGTGAGGCAGAGTTTTAGTATGATTCCATTTCTAGGGAGGAGAAAAAGGAACCTCAGAGAGGTCAGGTAAGGTTCTCAAGGAGACCCAGCTAGTAAGTGACTTTTTTAAACCAATGAGTTTTTCTGATTCCAAATACTAAACTGTATTCTCTCTCTGTGTCACACCCTAGCCTCATTGGTTATATGCCTGAGCCAGTTTCACAGTGCCATTTTTCAAAAGAAATAGAATTAACTGTTATCTTCCCTTTCCTATGCCAGGAATAGGATGTACACTGTTTAGTGAATGCAGAGACTCAAAGATTCACTTATGTCCTCATTCATCATCATCATAACACTCTGAGATGTCTTGGAAAGGAAGGATACCTGTTACTGGGGCAGGTGGTAAGGACAGAAGGCAAGATTGCGTTTTCGTCGGGTTCTGGATCTCCAAAGCCTCTCTTTGGGATTTGAACAGTGGAGAGAAGCTTAGACTTCATCACTTTCAGCTCTAGTTGGTGGAGGTGGGAGACGGCGAGGCCGTGCCATGCAATGCCAAAAAAATGGGTTTCTGAAAGACTTACGGAACTTTCTAGTAGGTCACTGGTGACCTCATAGGACCACCTACCATTCGAGGTTATTTTTAAAGATGTCAGAAAAATCCCTCCACAGAACTCCTGGCATATCAAGCTCAAGAAATGTTAGTTATTACTGTGAATATTCTAGTCTGCTTGCTCTTGGCCAACGAGAAGTTCTCTGCGAGGAACTTCCCTGTGGGAGGAAACCCGACAATGCTCTGCATAGCCTGTGGGTGGCGCTGCCGCCCCACACAAATGGAATTCCAGCTCCCCGAGGGCGGGCGTCTGTTTCCACATCCTGAGTCCTGGGGAGGTTTCCAAGGAATTGGGACTGCGTTTCCCAAAGAGCTCCTCCTTCCTTGCTCTGCCCCTGCTCTGCCACCTTTTACCTTCGGTCTCAACTGGTCATGAAATTAAGGAAGATGGGAGAAGGAAGAGGAGAAGGATTCTCAACCTGAAGGGCAAAACCAGGTCCCTTCTTCAGGCCTTGAGCTGGATAAGCCGCTCTTAATACCAGAGGGTAAGCCGGTCACCCACCAACCTTAATGTAGCACTAGTGGTAAAGAACCCGCTTGCCGGTGCAGGAGACATAAGGGACTCGGGTTCGACCCCTGGGTGGGGAAGATTCCCCTGGAGAAGGAAGCTGCATCCCACTCCAGTATTCTTGCCTGGAGAATCCCATGGATTCTCCATAGGGTTGCCAAGAGTTGGATACTACTGAAGTGACTTAGCACACACATGCGCACATGAGTTGGTCACCCACACCCCACACTTGGGTCCCAGCAGGCAGGAGCAGCCCTTTACCGCCCTTGTCTATATAGAAAACCGCCAGGGTTCTCACCTTGCTGCCCAGGCTGGCTCTGAGATAGCAGGAACTGGGAAACAGACTGTAGGTGTCCGGGAACCAGCACGAGCTGCTGGAGTGGGTGGAGGGAGGCCATGTCCTATGCAGGGCGACACAGACATCATAGAATTTACAAGCTGGGAGCGTGGGCTCCATCCACCCGCTGCCTGTCTGTCCCAGGAGTATCCACCGGGAGCTTGCCCTATGCCTCTGTGTGTCCCTGTATTTGGCACATAGCGGCTACCCCATTAATGCTGCTATTGATACACTGCCTGCCCTCAGTCAAGCCGTGCCTTGCAGCCTGTTGTTACTTAACCTTGACTTGTTATTTAACTTTCGTGTGTGTCAGAATTGTCTCCCAGCTAGACTGATAATGCCCTGAGGACACAGACTGTGGGTATTACCCATCTCTCAGAGGTTTACCCTAGAAATGACATACAGTACACACTTGTCTTTTTAATCTCATGCCATTTGATTATACTAAAAGCCATTTTCATCTTGGCTGTTTCCAGGGTCTAAGCCATTCCTGGAGGAAGAAGCCTGTTACTTGCTCTTAATAAAAATGCTTGGATGAAACAGAAAGTCCATTTCCCCTTGGGGTTCCTCCCATTAGCCCCTGCAAAGAGAAATACCAGTCCCAATATCCAGGGACATGGGAGTCCTCTGTGATCTGGACCCGCGGGAGTCTATGATCCCCACAGGACCGAGCTTAGGTCTGTGCACAAAGAAAAGACTTGGTAAATCCTTGCTGAAAAGAAGTGAAAGAATAAATGCACATTCTATCCTTAAATATTTCCAGGGAAGTGGTGGCTCATTCTTCCCTGGGGGAATCCATATCAAATCAGGGACTCACCCTGTGGACATCCAGCCTTCTCAGACATTTGTCATTACTATTTCAGGAGCCCCTTTATTCCTTCTAGCTTGACAAACTCTTGAGGAAGAAGAATGGGCTTAGTGGGGACAGAAGTGCTCTGTAACCATAGCTGTCATCGTGGGGCCCCACTGAATATGGCTGGCAGACCCCAGCCTTATAGCTGTGAGCCCTATCATTTTGGCAAGACAGGCTGCTTTTCCTCCCAGAGGGGTGGAGACCTCCCTCTTTGCATAAGTAGCCAGGCTTCATCTTTTTGAGGATTGTCTAGTAACCCTAGCCCCACCTCAGACATCCAAGTTTCCCTGCAGGGGATTCTTTGGCCCGATCTGGATGCACTGAGAGCCAGGTCCAGAGGTGAAGCGTTTTGCAGGAGGCTTGCCTGAAACTCACTGGCCCACTGGGACTATTAGGGCTCCCCGACTTGAGCTGGCATTTACCCCAGACATTTGATTTCCGGGCATCATGGCAGGTCCTTGACTCAGGTGGCATGGTCGATGAGAGAGAGTCTGCTGCAGGGAGTCGCTGAGGTCCTCAGTTTTAATCTGTAAGCAGAGGCAGGGAGGAGAAGCATCAGTTCAGGACCCCTCAGGCAGAAGGAAGGGGAAACTCGGAGAAGGCGAAGGCAGGAGATGTTCAACAAGCCCCGAGAGTCAGAAAACTCGCGCAGCGCCTATTTGGGCTGCAACTTGATTTTCCTGCCTGTGTGAGTCCTTTAGGTCGGGGCAGCTGGTAAGGGACAGAGTTTGAGAGGCTCTCAGGGGTAAATGTGCTCAACGGGGGGTCCACCTGGATTGATTGCTCCTGAACACCATGGCCTGTGCTGGTGTGTACAGCAATATACGTTCTTCCTCACTAAAACTCAAAAAATGAGGAATTTTTGTAGTGACTTCAAACATTTCTTTCAGATTGTTAGATGATATTCTTTTTGTCTTGGGGGTGGCATGTTAGGATTTCTTTTTGGACATGATAGTGTTCCTCAATGGTATTTTTACTCCATTTTCTTTATTTATTTACGGCTGAGCTGGGTCCCCACTGCTGCGCAGGTTTTTCTCTGGTTGTGGTGAGCAGGGGCTGCTCTCCGGAGGCAGCGCACGGGCCTCTCTTGTTGTGGAGCATGGGCTTTAGAGTGCACTTTATAAAGTTTAAAAAAAAAAGGAAAAGGCAGTTCTTTTCCAATGTCCCTTATAGTCTGTTTTTTATTTTCCTGGTCCACAAAATCCCAAAGTCTGGGAACCAGCTTCCCTCCATTCCCCCATGTTTTCTACTAACCTGCCCTCTGTGAGCTGAGTTGCTTTGGCAGTCAGCTTCCTTAGCCATGCAGCTTGGGTGACAGACCTTGCCTGTCTCCCTACAGGTGGGGACATGCTCCCTCACAGTCACTGCTGAAGTTGCAGCCTGAGGGGCCTGTGGTGGTTTCCACACTCTCTCCAGCCTCTACCACCCTTCAGTGGCAGCACCAACCACCCACCTGTGGGTTTTCCAGGTGTCCAAGGGCAGGGCAGGAAGTTCTACCTGTGCCCACCCCTTCTCCCACCCTGAGAACAGCTACCCTCTTGCAGCCTTTCAAAAAGTCCATTGTGGGGGTGGAGGGTGGGTAGGGAGTATGCAAGGGACTCTGAATTCATATAATACAGCAGGGAGTTTGGGATCCAGACAGAACCTTATAAAAGACATGGCGGGGGTGGGGTGGGGATGGGGGTCGGGTGGGTACGGCTTGGCTGGAAGCTCTTGTCCATAGGAATCTTGGCTGAAACCATTTTCTTGGTCTATGCTGGGAATATCACTGACATCCTGGAATCTTTCTTGTCTGCATTAGTTTAACACAAGTCAAAGGTTCAGACTAACAGCTCTACTTGTGCTCAACTGCTGTGGGAAAATGGTGCTTTGGATCACTAAAGAAAGAACTCCTTTTGGTTGGAGAGTTAGGAAGATCTTGTTGAGTGACACAGACCAAGGGGGAGCCCACATCCTAAGTATGGTACTTCGTACCTAGTGGGAACCCAATGCGTGTTAACTGAATCAAAGACACAGAGTCTCTCTCCCCATCCTGCATCGGGATACAGTGAGGAAAACATCGAACAGGGGGCTAGAACCTGTTTCTAGTCCTAACTCTGACCCTAGTTCACAACATAACCTTGAGCAATCATTTCGTCTCTGTGAGACTTGGTTTCCCCATTGCACATGATTTTTCTTTCGCTCCTCCAGGTTGCTACAGCACTCTTAGGTAAAGCAGATCTAAACAGCACCAGGAAGCCCTGCTTGTACCACAAGTGATAAGAAGATGGTCCTTTTGGGGATGGTCTTTATACATCTTTCCTCTCTTTCCTCACCTAAGGAGACTGTTCTGGAAACTTAAAAGCAAAGAGGAGGAAGTCAGAGTGTCAGAAAACAGCCTCGTGGGGGCAGAGAGTCAGACATCCAGAAAACTTCAAAGGCACTGCCCCCAGGAGTGATCTCCAGAACATCCTCCATCCCCACCCTCAATGCCCTTCAGCTCTCCCCACCCACCATACTTGGCATCTCCATCTAAGAAGCTCCGGTGTCCTAGTTCTTCCCCCAGAAGTTAGAGTTTTCACATCCTAGATTCCGGGGAAACATTAGTTAGCAGGTTTTTGAAAGCTCAAAATAGATGATAAACTACTTATTTCAGATCACCACCAAGCTCAAGCTTTGCTCAGAGAGGAGATTTTACTTAAGCAAAGCCTCCCTTCCCCACATGCTTCTTTTGCAGCCCCCTCGTGCTCCCGGGCATCCCTTATCCCCAGTGGGGATAGGTGAGACAGGATGGAGGAAGGGAGATGGAGGGAGAACATGGAAAATCGGAGCTCACAGCACGCTGGTGGAACCGCCGCAGGCAGCTTGGCAGGGCTCCAGCTCGGAGGCAAGTGGCAGGGTTCCTTTATAGACTCATTATGCGCAATGGGGAGATAAGAAGGTGCAGCTATGACAGAGCTTGAAAACATGTGCTTTGCCTCCAACCTGAGTGCTATCTGTTAGAATCAGTGCCAGGTCTTCCTGCAACACTTAATTTCAGAAACCAGCGCCATCATAAAGGAAAATGCACCCTTTCATCTGCTTTCTGGATCAATTGCCCTCCATACTCTTTCAGGGGCCCTGCCGACCTCCCACTTCTGAAAATGAGGTTCCTGATAGCAAAACATCCCCCTGGGTGTTAGCCTGGGGGTGTTCTGACAACTCCGTGTGTTACTCTTCTGAGTTTTTGCTTTATTGACACCTTATTCTTTCATTTTTCATCATTTACTACCCCTTGGGTATGAGTTGCTGATGGTGAACCCCAAAGAAGGCAATCCTAAACAAACCAATTTGAAAGACAGCAAAGCAGAAGACTTTTCCTGTGACAAGTTCTAAAATCTCCGCTTTGGTCACTGAGTCTCAGAAAGAGCTGAACTGGACTAGGAGGAGGAGAGACACGGCAGCAACTCTGTCTGCCTCCCATGCCCCTCCCGCGCCCCTGCACACTTCTCTGATTACTCTCTGAGGGTTCAGAGGCTAAGAAACTAAGAAATCAAGTCCCTTCCAAATCCCAAAATCCCTCTCACGGCTGTTAAATGGAAAAGACTGGAGCCTTTCCAGGCAACTGGGTGTTGGCTGTGGATCGGGACGATGAGATAGAGAGACTTCTGTTGGATCCCATTGACTTATAACGTGAGAACCAGAGGCTAATTGGACAAAAACCCAATTTCCCGCATACTTGTGAAAACCCCACCAAACCCACAGCCTCCCTGAAACTGCACAGATCATCTGCAGGGTCCCTTTGGAGCGTCTTTTCACGCCAGTAGATTAATTCTCCAGGCCCTGTTGCGATGGACCGATCCCTGGGAACATGAGGCACCACAGAGGGCTCTGCCAGGTCAAGGCGCAGTCAAGGCCATCGATCACTCTGTCCATCTATTGGATACAGTTAGTTAGTTTAGGATCTTCTCCACCCCACTGTGCTGTGCAAAGGTGTTACACTGAGTCTTGGGTAGTGACCAGAGAGGTAAAGAGGTATCATGGGTGATTATCTTTTCTAATCCCAGCGAACTCCCTGACATCACCTGCTATAGAAAGCAATAAATAGTCTCTTTCTGGGAAGAGAGAGCCCTTTATGATGAATTGGAAACCCTTCAAACATTCCTTACTTAGCTTCACCTCCCAGTCAGGAAGTTTGAAGACAAGTGCTTATCTTACTATCTCATGGAGACCAGGAGTGCTTCAGAGATGAGTGTAAAGTTATACAACAGGACACTGGCTAAACCCTGACAAGGGAATGGTCCTCTGACCCTCCCCTGGCACTCTTTCTACAAAACAGTACTACATACTTTCCAGGGATAAGAGAGAGAACAGACTATAGGTGATGGAAAAGGTGATGCTGTGGTCCACACATACACTTGAACCTCCTTGTTAAGCATCTGATGGGGCATGGGGGGCTGGAGTACTTAGCCTTAGCCCCCTCCCCATGACATTTCACATGGCCCTCTCCTGGGGGGAAAACAGCCCGACACTAATGAATATATCACTGGTGATGAAAATGATCAAAGCTGTAGTGCCAGTTGCATAACTCGTTTGTGGAAAGTGTTTCATAAACATTTCACAAGAAGGAGAATTTCAAAGCGTGAACATCTCCCAACCTGCCTTCAATTACAGGCAAGATTTTTTTTTTTTTGGTTGTTATTTCTCCCTGCCCCCCCCACCCCTTCTATACTTCTCCAGAGCAGTGAGGAAGAGTTTCTGTTTTGTAACAGATCTATAAAAGGGTTGACAAACATTTTGCTAATGAACAATCCTAAAAATACATTCCAAGTAGTGGAATGGGGCAGGCAGGTAACTCAGATGAACAAGGCTGAGAGTCCCCTAAGAGATGCTGACTGTGTTTTTGCCCAAGAGACTCTCCTTTCTCCATGGCTCTTGACTGCTTCCCATGAGTCCAAGGCTCCCACCCTTTTGGGTCCCCGTGGGAAGTGCCTGGGGAGAAGAGATGGACTGGATGAGGTCTAGTCAGGTCTATGACAGACTAGCCTAGATGCACCTTCTTTAAAAAACAGTTTTGTGGGTGTTTTCTTTTCAATTAGGTGTGCTGGGTCTTCACTGCAGTGCGAGGGTTTTCTCTGCTGTGGTCAGTGGGGGGCTACTCTTTGTTGCAATGCACGGACTTCCCATTGTAGTAGCTTCTCTTGTAGAGTGGGCTTCCCAAGTACGTTAGTGGTAAAGAATCTGCCTCCAGTGCAGGAGATGCGGGTTCGATCCCTGGGTCATGAAGATCCCTGGGAGAAGGAAATAGCAACCCACTCCAGTATTCTTGCTTGGGAAATCCCACTGACAGATGAACCTGGTGAGCTACAGGCCATGGTGTCGCAAAAGAGTTGAACATGACTTAGCGACTAAACAGTAAGAAATCTTGTTGTAGAGCACAGGCTCTAGGCATTCAGGCTTCAAGAGCTGCAGCACACGGGCTCAGCAGTTGTGACCCACTAGCTTAGCTGCTCCAAGGCATGTGGAATCTTCCCAGATCAGGGATGGAACCCCTGTCCCCTGCATTGGCAGGTGGATTCTTATCCACAATACCACCAGAGAAGTTCCTAGATGTACCTTGGCCTATGCACTTTGGAATCTTCTCTTGGGCAGCACTGAACTTCTAGACAAAGAGTGATGAAATGAGTAGACATGGAGTCCTTTAATAAACATACAATTTCTTAGGAGGGTGGGGCCGCTTGGAGTTGTTCCTTCCTGAAAAGAAGCTTTCCATAGAGGCCTTCTTGTTTTTCCTGCTTGTACCTCCTCTGGAAATGCAATATGCTTATCAGTCCTGTTATTTAATGCTTTGGCTTCAGTTCTTAGCACATAGCACTGCTAGTACTGACACATGTCTGAAAAAACCCCATCATTTTAAGCCCATAAAAGTTTTCTTCTCCCTCTGGCATATAGGTCCGTGCATTCAAGTTTAAAAACTCTAGGAAGGGGCTGTGCTCTCTGGGAGGTCACATCCTCATGGATTATTTTCGGTGCCCAGGACTTGAACCACTTTAACCACTGTGCTGCTTTCTAGCCCTCTGGGGACACCAGCAGCATCTGCTTCCAGTGAAGCGCTGGATTGATGCTAGCTCTCTTTTTAGACCCTGATTTTTTTTTTTTTTTTTTTGGCCTCTCCACTTGACTTGCAGGATCTTAGTTCCCTGACCAGGGACTAAACCTGGGCGGCGGCAGTGAAAGTGCTGAGCCCTAATCACTGGACAGCCAGGGAATTCCTAACCCTGATCTCTTCTGAATCAGAGTCTTCTAGTTATTCTGGCCACCTACCTGGTCGACAAGAGGCGTGGAGTGCCTCTCTGATTCTTTGACTGCGAAGGAGTGCCACAGAGTACTGTTGATTCACCCCTGTAGATGGCTGTTCTGCCCCCCAAATAAGTGAAATGGCCAGAAGAAGGGGTGGGGAGGGCTGGGGCTCGAAAGGCTGAGCATGGAATCAAACTCTGAAAACCTTTTGCTAGTGGCTATTCTTGGGAATTACCTGATGTGTGAATGCTGGTTATCATCGCACTGGGTTCTTCTGCATACACTGGGCTGCCTATCATGGAAGGACCTTGTGATTCATTTCAGAGCAGGGGTTGGGGAAAAAAGAACACATCCAGAAAACAAGCACAAGGCTCAGAATTAACCAGGAGACCTGACTTTGGGCTCCATGTGTGCCTCTAAAGACCTGCATGATCTTATATTTAGTTATTTCACTCATCTCTCTAGGCCTAGATTATGCATCCATGAAAGGAAGAAAATACACCAGATGGAATCTACTTAAGAAATTTGTCATGTATAAAAGAGAGTTGGAGTTGACTTGTGAGCACACAGGTACGTTTATTGAGTCACTAGACCCATTTCGGAGGAGGCAATGGCACCCCACTCCAGTACTCTTGCCTGGAAAATCCCATGGACAGAGGAGCCTGGTAGGCTGCAGTCCATGGGGTCGCTAAGAGTCGGGCAAGACTGAGCAACTTCACTTTCACTTTTCACTTTCATGCATTGGAGAAGGAAATGGCAACCCACTCCAGTGTTCTTGCCTGGAGAATCCCAGGGACGGGGGAGCCTGGTGGGCTGCCGTCTATGGGGTCACACAGAGTCGGACACGACTGAAGCGACTTAACAGCAGCAGCAGCAGACCCATTTCACTAGACTGAGGCTTAGAAAAGTTAAGAAACTTGCTAAAAGTTACTTCCTGCTGATAAATCTGGGATTTCAATCCACATCTGTCTGAGTGCATAGTTCTACATAAACCTGACTACCATGTGTGATAAAACCACAGACTCTTCAAGGCAGCTTTGTGCAGATTGCTGTCAAGTGCATGGCAGACATTCAACAAGTGTGGATTCCTTCCCCTTCCCATCAGAACTCACAGGAAGTGTAGATGCAACCTGGTTCAAATGGTTCATTTTACAGCTCTGACTCTGATTTCTCCAGAGGAGAAATCACCTATCCGGGCAACCCAGCTAGAGATGCAGTCAAGCCAGGTCTGGAGACCAAGTCAGGGCCCCTAAGAACAGGTCTCCTAACTTTCCACCCAGTATTCAGTCCACTCCCCTACACAGTGGCATGACTCTGTCTCCTGTTTCTATCACTCTGGGTTTGTTGCCCATTCTGGCTCCTGAAGTAACTCAGTAGTAACCCTAATCCCATTGCTCTAATAAGATTTAATCTCAGTCCTGATTCAGAGTTCTCCATTACTACACAGGGTAAGGTTTAGATGCAGATAAAGCACACATCTACCTGATGTGTAACCTGATAACGCTTGGCTTGGGAACCAGCATTTTTATATTCCCTTGACTTTCACACGGACAAACTAACTCCAGGGGGGTTGACATTTGCTCTTTTCCTCCCTCATCATGAGGAAGAGAGGTGGGACAGGGAAAGAGAAGGCTCAGACACACCACGGTATTCTCACACTACTGTATATTGCACTCTGGGGTCCAAAGGAGACTGTGCACACACACAGCACCAACCTGCAGTCATGAAGTGCTACATAGATTAGTTCCAAGAGCATCAGTTCAAGAAAGGGAAAAAGTAATATTTTAAAAATACTTTAGGGCTTCCCTGGTGGCTCAGTGGTAAAGAACCACATGCCAGTGCATGAGACACGGGTTCGATCCTTGGACCAGGAAGATCCCACAAGTCACGGAGCAACTAAGTCTGTGTGCCACGACTACTGAGTCTGTGTTCTAGAGCCTGCGAACCACAACTACGTGCCACAACCAATGGGGCACACGTGCCTAGAGCAAGTGCTCTACAACAAGAGAAGTCACCGCAATAAAAAACCCACACACTGCAAATAGAGACTAGCTCCTGCTCACCACAACTAGAGAAAAGTCCATGCAGCAACGAAGACCCAGCACAGCCAAAAATAAATAAATACAATTATAATAAAAATAAAAGTACTTTCAAATGGATCATCATTTATTCTTCATGATAACTCAATGAGGAAAATAATCTCATTGAACCATTTTTACAGATGTAGGAACCAAGACTAGAGAAATTAATAGGCCCATCACACAGCCAGGAAGAGCAGAGCCTGACTTTCTATTTGGATCTTTGGGCCCCAGACCCTCCCTTCTTTTGCCCATATCACTCTGTAAGGCATCCCATTCTGTTTCCACCCAGAATTTCCCACCTAAAATTGAACTTGTTGACTTCTGCCTCCTCGGTGGGCCATGCTGTTTTCACTGTGGTACACAGTTGGTGTACAGGTTTCCACAAGTGGAGCCTGGGATTTTTACATGGATGTGGGGCTGACATAGTGATCAAAAGTAAGCTTTCAACAAGTCTGAATGGGATTCTCTTTGGCATCCCCTGGGGAACTGCCTGTGACCTGGAAGCCTGTCTCTGAAAGGCTGAGCGTTGGCTATAAATGCAAGTAAAAGGCTTTCCCTGGTAACGTTCATATTTGAGAATAGTCTTCTAAGTAAGGCTGAGGTCCTTGTGTCTTGTATTCTTCTGGTGCCCTGGATAAAGTGATGTGCCTCTGTGGCCCTCTGATCCCACATCTGCTCCAGTAGCACTGGAGCATATGGTCTTCTAAGTGGTTTCAAACATAGCTTTTTCTGCCCCATAAAGTTCCCCTTCCCAGTTTAGTTCAATAAACATTTAGTATGCACCTGTTGTATACCAAGAGTAACTGTGACACAAAGGTGAACAGGGACCTCCCAGACCAATTAGGAGATGGCAAGTGAAAATGCAGTCACCTACACAGCCTGGCTAGGAGGGGAATTTGGGGGAGAAGGGATACATGTATGTGAATGGCTGAGACCTTTGCAGTCCACCTGAAGCTCTCACAGCATTGTTGATCAGTGCCACTCCAATATAAAATAAAAAGCTTAAAAAAATAGATAAGCAATGAATTGAGGCAAACAAAAACATCACCTACAGTGCAATACTGAAGGCAATGGGAAGGCGGTGCTGCGGTGGTCACATGGGAAGGTTGTGAGTTGCTTTGTCAGGGCAGAGGACAGATAACCAGAAAAAGAGGGGTGAGATAGGAAGGTTCCAGAGAAGAGAAGTGGGAGCCTCTGAGGAGCCTTGAAGAATGAAGGGGGGTTCAGCAGAAGGGAAAGCAGGGCACGCCAGGAAGTGGGAGCAGCTTGTCCACAGTCACAGATAACGAAACGACTTCATGTTCAAGAGCGACGAGCAATTCAGCGCTGCCACAGCGTGGAGTGGGAGAGGCCGGGGCAAGCGGCCAGGGCCTGATGACAGAGGCCCTGTGGATCATGCAAAGAAGCTGAGGCTGGACTCGGGGGCAAAGTGTAACTTGAGCAAAGGGCAGGGACATGTGAGATTTTCACCTAGTTAGATTATGCTAACAGCTGTATGGAATACGGATTTGAAGAGAGGATACCTGTGAACAGGGGAATTAATTAAAGAGCTGTTTATCACGACAGTCTAGGTAAAGAGCTGCTGAGGACATGCCTAAGGCCAAAACAGTAAGAACAGAGAGGCAGATATGGAATGGCAAGCTTTTAGGATCGAAAATATATTTCCGCCCCTAAAGGTTTATCCTCTATAACAAAGGACTATTTCAGGAATTCTCGTTGAATGCCTGCAGGCCACAAAGAACCAACAAAGAAAAAATTCTAAAAGACCAGAGTCAATCCAATTGCTTAGAACAGACACACGGAGGGCATTGGGGGTTCCAGAAGGTATTCACTAAGTCAAATATTTATGTAATGTCCAAATTTTCAAAGGTAATTCTTCATTTTAAATTAGAAAAAAAATATTAATAAGATTAAAAAGAGAAAGAACTCCAAAGTTCAGTGCTTGAGTTTGGAAGATTTCAGTTCCTAAGGTATTCAAGTTAGTGATAGTTTCCTTATTTACCTGGTGAAAGAAGTGTCTTGAGACATTTAGGGGCACATTTTCTAAATAAACACACATATATGCAGATAGATATGTTTGTTGTGTGTGTGTGTTTTTAAATCAATAACTGAGAATCCATCTCCTTCTCCTGCCATAACCTGAGTCATCGTCTACCAAGAGGCCACACCTGGATGTGGCCTATAGCCCTCACCTATACCTTTCCATGAAGTTCTACAGTTTACAAAACACTTTCAAACATATCAGTTTGGTTGAGTTTCAGAATATCCCCATGAGATTAAAAAGGCAAGTGATGCTATTCCTGTTTTACTGTTAAGGAAAACAGGTTCATGAAAGGTAAATGATGTATCCAAGGTACATGGCTGGTTAGCAGGAGAGCTCTGATTTGAACTCAGGTTATCTGATTTAAAAGTCAACACATCTGTCAAATTTCTAGGATTTTCTGAGGAAGCTTCCCAAATAAGTGGATTTTCAGTCCCTGAAATCTATCTCTTACAGATCCAAAGACTTTATTTCAGTTTTAGATAGCTATTTATTGGTTTCTTTTTTTTTCCACTTTCCAGTATTTTAATGGGGATTGCATTATCTATAGATTAATTTGAGGGAAATAGACACCTTTATTACAGTAGACCTTCTAAATTATATAAATTTAGCCTATTATTTGAATATTCTAATTTCTCTCAGGAATGTTTTATAGTTTTTTAGAAGTATTGCACCTCTAGGATTTGATTTTTCTGATACTGTTATAAATGTGTTTACAGTTTCATTTTTAACTTGTTTGCTGTGGAATATAGGCATACACTTGCTTTTCATGTACTGATCAGATACTCATTAACTTTATTACATGCACTTATTAATTCTAATAACTTCCTTATAAGATCTTTTGAATTTTCTATTTACATAATTTGGTCAATAGTTTTCTGTGAATAAAGATAGTTTTACTTTTTTCCCAAACTTTACACTTTTTATTTTTATTTTGTACCTTTACTTTATTGCTCTGGCTTAGACTTCCAAGATAATTGAATAAAAGTAATGGTAGTGTATATTTTTGTCTTTTTCTCCATGTCACATGTCATCATTAAGTATGTTCAGTTCAGTTCAGTTGCTCAGTCGTGTCCGACTCTTTGCGACCCCATGAATCGCAGCACGCCAGGCCTCCCTGTCCATCACTAACTCCCAGAGTTTACTCAAACTCATGTCCATCGAGTCGGTGATGCCATCCAGCCATCTCATCCTCTGTCGTCCCCTTCTCCTCCTGCCCCCAATCCCTCCCAGCATCAGAGTCTTTTCCAATGAGTCAACTCTTTGCATCAGGTGGCCAAAGTATTGGAGTTTCAGCCTTAGCATCAGTCCTTCCAAGTATGTTAGAGGTTGGTATTTTTTTGAAGATATCCTTTATCAGATTAAAAAAAAATTTTTTTTTTCAATTTCTAGTTACTGAGCTTTTTAAATTTTAAAACCATTAATGGGTGTTTAATTCTTTGCCAACAAAGGTTCGTCTAGTCAAGGCTATGGTTTTTCCTGTGGTCATGTATGGATGTGAGAGTTGGACTGTGAAGAAGGCTGAGAGCCGAAGAATTGATGCTTTTGAACTGTGGTGTTGGAGAAGACTTTTGAGAGTCCCTTGGTCTGCAAGGAGATCCAACCAGTCCATTCTGTAGGAGATCAGTCCTGGGATTTCTTTGGAAGGAATGACGCTAAAGCTGAAACTCCAGTACTTTGGCCACCTCATGCGAAGAGTTGACTCATTGGAAAAGACTCTGATGCTGGGAGGGATTGGGGGCAGGAGGAGAAGGGGATGACAGAGGATGAGATGGCTGGATGGCATCACTGACTCGATGGACATGAGTCTGAGTGAACTCCGAGAGTTGGTGATGGACAGGGAGGCCTGGCGTGCTGCGATTCATGGGGTCGCAAAGAGTCGGACATGACTGAGTGATTGAACTGAACTGAATTTTATCAAATTTTTTTTCTTTATTTTTTTAAGATAACCACATAATTTTTGACTTCTGTTTGTGATTAATTGCACAACTGACATTTTATTGTAAAATCAACTTTGCCTTCTTGGAATAAATCCTACTATACGATTTTCTTCTCCTCCTCTTTCCTATTGGTTTCATTTTTGAACAGAGATCTTATATCATATACATCTCTACTTTCCCCTAAAGAGTACCTGACAAAGAACTCACAAAAAAGAAAATTATAAGCCAGTATTACTACTGATGAACATAAATGCAAAAATCTTCAACAAAATATTAACAAACTGACCTCAACAATACATTAAAAGAATCATACACTGTGACCAAGCAGGATTTATTCCAGGGCAGCAAGGATGGTTCAATATTCACAATTCAAAAAATGTGATATATCACATTTAATTTATTAAAGAATAAAAAATCATATGATCATCTCAATATATGCAGAAAAAGCTTTTGATGAAAGTCAGCATCTATGACAAAAACTCCCCACAAAGTGGGTAGAGAGGGAACATGCCTCAACATAATAAAGGCCATATATAACACACCCATAGCTAACATCATACTCGGTGGTAAAAAACTGAAGGCATTTCCTCTAAGATTAGGAAAAAGATGAGGATGCCCACTTTTATTTAACATAGTCTTGGAAGTCCCAGCCACAGCAACTAGAAAATGAAGAAATAAAAGATACCCAAACCAGAAGGGAAGAAGTAAAACTGTCACTGCAGATGACATGATACTATACATAGAAAATCCTAAACACCCCACCAAAAAACTTCTAGAGTTTATCAATGAATTTGGTAAAGTTGCAGGATACAAAATTAATATACAGAAATCTCTTGCATTTCTAACACTAACGATGAACTATCAGCAAGAGACATTAAAACAATCCCATTTAAAATCACATCAAAAAGAATAAAATACCTAGGAGTAAATCCAATTAAGGAGGTAAAAGATATGTACTCAAAATTGATGAAAGAAATTGAAGACAACATAAACAGATGGAAGGGTACACCATGTTATGGATTAAAATAATTAATACTGTTAAAATGATCAAGGCAATCTGTAGAGTCAATGCAATCCCTATCAAAATACCAATGGACTTATTCACAGAACTAAAGGAGGTAATTTTAAAATTTGTACGGAAGCACAAAAGGCCTTGAAGAGCCAAAATAATGTTGAGAAAGTAAAGAGCTAAAGGTAGCATGATCCCCCTGACTTCAGACTATACTACAAAATTACAGTAATAATAATAAAAAAAAAGCATGGTAATGGCACAGAAACAGACACATAGATCAATGGAACAGAATAGAGAACTCAGAAATAAACCCATGGATTTACTGTCAATCTACAACACTGGAGGCAAAAATATACAATGAGGAAAAGGTGGTCTCTTTGATAAGAACTTCTGTGGTGGCTCAGATGGTAAAGAATCTGCCTGCAATATGGGAGACCCAGGTTTGATCCCTGGGTTGGGCAGATCCCCTGGAGAAGGAAATGGCTATCCACTCCAGTATTCTTGCCTGAAGAATTCCATGGACACAGAAGCCTGGAAGGCTACAATCCATGGGATCACAAAGAGTCAGACACAATTGAGTGACTAATACTTTCAATAAGTGGTACTGGAAAAGCTGGGCAGCTACATGTAATAGAATATTTTTTTCACACCATATACAAAAATAAACTCAAAATGGGTCAAAGACCTCAATGTAAGACCCAAACCTATTAAACTCCTAGAAAAAAAACATAGGACAAACACTCTTTAACATAAATTGCAGCAATATTTTTTTGGATCTGTCTCCTAAGGCAAAATAAAATTTTAAAAATTAAATAAACAAATGAGACCCATGTAAGCTTAAAAAGCTTTTACAAAGGAAACCATTGACAAACATAAAGACAACCTACTGAGTGGGAGAAAACACTTGCAAATGATATGACCAATAAGGGGTCATTATCCAAAATATATAAACAACTCACAGAACTTAATGTAAAATAATCAAACAACTCGATTAAAATCTGGGAAGAAGAACTGAACAGACATTTTTCCAAAGAAAACACACAGATGGCCAACAGACACATGAAGAGTATGCTCGACATTGCTAATCTTTAGAGAAATGCAAATAAAAACCGCAGTGCGATATCACTTCATGCCTGTCAGAATGGCTATCATCAAAAAAATCGAAAATAACAAATGTCAGTGAGGATGTAGAGAAAAGAGAACCCTCATGCACTGTTGGTATATATGTAAATTGGTGCAGCCACTGTGGAAAAAAACAGTATGGAGATTCTTAAGAAAACTGAAAATTGTACCACTGTATGATTCTGCAATTCCAGCACTAGGTATATATCCAAAGAAGATGAAAATACTAATTCAAAAAGATACATGCTCTCCAATGTTCATAGCAGCAATTACTTACAACTGCCAATATACGGAAGCAACCTAACCTAACTGTCCATCAGCAGAGGAATGGATAAAGAAGAAGTGGAATATGTATATGAGTGGACTATTACTCAGCCATTAAAAAAATGAAATTTTGCCATTTGCAACAACATGGATATACTTTCTGAAATAAGTCAGAAAGAGAAAGAAAAATACCGCATGTTACCACTTGATATTTAGAATCTAAAAAATATTGAGTTGGCCAAAAAGTTTATTCCAGTTTTACCATAACTTTTTTCGGAAAAACCCAAATGAACTTTTTGGCCAACCCAAGTAAACAAATGAATGAATATAACAAAACAGAAATAGACTCACAGATAAAGAGAACAAACTAGTGGTTACCAGTGGGGAGAGAGAAGGGGGAGGAACAAGACAGGGGTAGAGGATTAAGAAGTACAAACTACCATGTATAAAATAAACAAGCCACATGATATATTGTACAGCAGCCAGACTATAGCCAGTATTATATAATAAATAATAAATGAAGTATAATATATAAACATTTTGAATCACTATGTTGTCTACCTGAAACTGATATAATATTATAAATAAACTATGCCTCAATTAAAAAAAAACCAACACATCTTTCAAAATTCCTAAGATTTCCTGAGAAAGCCTCCCCAAATAAGTACATTTTTCAGTCACTAAAATCTATCCTTTTTAGCTCCAATTCTTTCTTTCCGTTTTGAATAGATATTGATTGATTTCATTTTTGAATAGAGATCTGGCTAAAAAGTATTATACACATCCCTTCTTTCCCTTAACGGGTACCTGAAAGGTACTTTAGTCAATGACGCAATCACAATTGTGAACACATTTTAAAAGCAATCGTGCCTTCAGGGACACTGAAGCGTTTGGCCTCTGTTGGCTGTCGCACTAAATGACTCTGAATCCCTTTTTTTTCTTTGCAGTTCTGCTTTTTTCCATGTTTTTTGCCTCCTTTCTCACAACCAGGTTTTTATCCTACTGTTGGTATCCTGGCTTCTAGCAGCCCCCCATGCCAGTTTAACTTCGCAACTTTTATTTGCTAAGGGCTAGAAAAACCAGATAGTTAAGTTTGTTACAACTGTTTCTAAAATAGGAGTTTAAGACTCTTGAGAAATCATCTGGCTCCAAGTCTCAATGGCTTCCTTCTTTCTCTCAGTTGGATTCTAAATAGGTGAGGCTATGGGCTCTCTGGATAACTGAGGCACGGCAATGGCTCTGAGTAGCTGTTTGACACGGGGTTTGCCTTTTGGTTCAGATTTTACTGAGTACATATCTATCCTGTTACCCTTATTAGCCTGGGACAGGACTCCAGGCAAAATGGTTGGCTGAACCCATACAATTGACACTGTAAGCTAAATTCTCTATGGCTGAGGAGCAGTTACCAAATTTATTGCCAAAAGGCAGTGAACTTAAGCCAAGGGACTTTCTGACAGTATATCTGTTTCCCTACTTATAAAATGAAAATCATCTTTGATTCCTGCCCAGGTATCAAGGATTTAGGGATAAAGAACTATAAAACCTGGGCTTCCCAGATGGCGCAGTGGTAGAGAATCCGCCTGCCAATGCAGGAGATGCAGGAGACTCAGGTTCGATTCCTGGGTCATGAAGATCCCCTAGAGAAGGAAATGGCAACTCACTACTCCAGTATTCTTGCCAATATTCTGGTGGGCTACAGTCCATAGGGTTGTAAAGAATCGGACACAACTACATGCCTGAGCATACACACACATCTATAAAACCTATTCTAGGAAGGACTTTCCCTGCTTTTGTCACCAAATCAATATGAAGATGATGATTTTGCACATGTATTACCTGGGATACTTATCTTGCTTGCCTGTCACTAAATGCTTATTGAATAGATAGGGGACTGATGCATAAATACTTTCAATAATCCTAGAATTTAGGAAACCAGGTCTCAGAGAAATCAAAGGATTTCCCAAAAACCATACAGCTAGAAAGTGGCAGAGCTGGAATTTGAATCTAAGTCTAAGCAGATTTGGGCTTCTCAGGTGACTCAGTGGTAAAGAATCCACCTGCCAATGCAGGCAGTGCAGGAGATATGAGTTCAGTCCCTGGGTGGGGAAGATCCCTGGAGGAAGAAATGGTAACCCACTTTAGTATTCTTGCCTGGATAATCCCATGGGGAGAGGAGCCTGGCAGGCTACAGTCCATGGAGTCCCAACAAGTCGGACATGACTGAGAGACTGAGCAGACCCAGAATGAACTCCCTTTCCCTGGTATCATGCTGACTTAAAAAGTCATGCCAAACTAGGCTCATTTTCTTTTATACAGGGTTTTTAGAAATAAGGATCAGATGAATGCTATAATTATTATATATATATATATATATATATATATATATATATATACACACATGTCCCTGGAAATCAAGATGGGGGTCATAAGGACTGAGAGAGTGTTAATTAACAAATCAATGTCATCCAAGGGGGATGTCTCCAATGGCATGCCATGGGATTCTGCTCATGGTCCAGTCTTGCTAAGAATGTCATCAGTACATTAGACTACGAAGAGATATGTACCCTGCATACTTAATACATCTCTGTATGAGGAACAGGATTGGCTACTACTACTGTGCACAAAGACATCATGGTTAAAAAAAATAAACTTGAAAAGATGCAAGGAAGGGAACAAAGTAATAAGATAAAGCATAAGAGGAAATGTAAAAATCCTTAGAATATGAAAATTAACTGCACAAGTTGAGGCAGCAGTTTGTAATTTTTTCAAGAAGACTTGAGAGGCGTTAACTGACACTTAAGACCATGTAAATTGAAAGTGTGATATAATTATCTTTTAAATCATCTGTAGACTACTGTATAGCTCAGGGAACTCTACTCAATATGCCGTGACAACCTATATGAGAAAAGAATCTGAAAAAGAATGAGTATATGTATATGTATAACCGAATCACTTTGATGTACACCTGAAACTAACACAACATTGTAAATCAACTACAGTCCAGTAAAATTTAAAGAAAAAAATAAAAATAAAAAATCTGTAAGATAGGCTGTACTATTCTAATGCAGTAGAGTGTGGAATGAGGATCCCCTACTTAACCATGCAAGTTCCACCTGGACAGGCCTGCCACTGCCTTATCTGGGCTTGTAACGGCTGGAATCAAGACATGACAAAGATACAGCACCTGTTCAATTAAATTTTGTTGAATGAGTAAATGGATAAATGAATAAATTATCCAAGGTGCTCTGGCCTAGCCAGATGTCGTCTGAGTATTAAATGTTGTACACTTGTGGATACTATACCTAAAGAGGGTGAAAGGCATGAAGGCAGAAACAAATTCAAAGAGTTTGTCATAGCATTGAACAAAAATAGCTGAAGCAACCTAATGTCCATTGGTAGGGTAATAGAACAGTAAAATTACACTGAAACAACAGAATGGCATGCAGTCATTAACAATAATCATAATCGACCCTACGTGTACACCCAGGGGCAATCTACAAATCTCATTTTTAAATTTCAAAACAAATTCACAAAGGAATACACACTTTATAATTTATACCTACCTACATATGTACATATACATGCATTTTTAAAACTCCACAAATATTTATAATTTCCATTTGTTCCCATATCCACGTATGAGTGGAGAGAAGGTTCTTAGACACATACACACCATATTGATAAGAGAAATTCTCTCTGGAAAGAGGGCCGAAGCTCAACAAGGAACAATGTTTCTACAAGAAAGCATTCATGCACTTTGTGTGTGACTGCTTTAAGTAAGGCAATTAGAAACCTATATATGATTTTGCTGAAGGAATTCTGGATGTTTACATGGAAAGGGGAAGATTGAGAGGTGAGTTGTTGTATTGTGTTAGTTGCTCAGTCATGTCTCACTCTTTGCGACTCCTTGGACTGTAGCCCGCCAGGTTCCTCTGTCCATGGAATTCTCCAGGCAAGAATGCTGGAGTGGGTTGCTATTCCCTTCTCCAGGCGATCTTCCTGACCCAGGGATCAAACCCAGGTCTCCCACATTGCAGGCAGATTCTTTACCATCTGAGCCACAAGGGAGCCCTGGTGTAGGTGGCAGGATGAGGGGTGAGAGCTCTTCTCAAATACTGAAGGGCTGTCAACTGAAGTGGATGGATTTAGGGCCTGGAGCACGTGGAGTGATGACCACGGGTGACCGCCACAGAGAGCGGATGGGGCCTCAGGGGAAAGAATGTCCTAACATCGCAAGCTGCTGAACCCTGCAGTGAACTGCATTCTGGGAAGTGAGTCCCGAATTCCTGGGAGAGCTCTGGCCAGAGGTGTGGGGCCAGGGGCCTTCTGTCAGAGATGTTGGCAGAAGAATGTTGCTCCAGGAGGTAGCTTAAGCTGGTTTTGAGGCTTATGCTGGTTTTGAGACTCCTGACAAGTAAATTTTAATTAATTAATTTTTTTTGGCAGAGTTCAGAGAGTGTTCTTTTATTTTGTCAACTAAGAACATTAAAGTAACCAGTATCACCTACTCAGGTCATCACTTCATTACATGCAACTGATATTTTAATACCCCAAAATGCAAACTCTCAGACTGTTTAAATTGAACATATTTAACTGTATAAAAATTTGCTGTTTTATTCTTTTGTTTGTTTGTTTGTTTTATTCTTTTAAAATGTCACTGCAGGAAATTCCCTGGTGGTCCAGTGGCTAAGACTCTGCACTCCTAATGTGGAGGGCCTGGTTTCAATCCCTGATCAGGGAACTAAATCCCACATGCTGCACCTAAGACCCGGTATAGCCAAATAAATAAGTAAATATTTTTTAAAAATGCTAATGCAGATGGTGAAAACTTAATCGTAAAATGTTGTATTATGAATAAATAAGTGTATCCACAGACGGGATGGGAGAAAAGAAGAAGAAAGCCTTGGTGCCAGACAGCAGAGATCTGTGGAACCCTTCTGGATACAGGGGACAAATGACTTAAGGGACCCTTTTTCCCTAAGGGTCTATTTGTCTCTTACTCCGGAGTTAGAAACGCAACCCAAATTTGTCTCTACAGCTAATGAAAAATATAGTCACAGAGCTGTCAGGGGTCACTGGTTACCCTGAACCACACTTCCTATTGAAATGGCCCGGAGAGGGCAGTCCTAGAAGTTCAGCCCTGTCCTCCGTTAAGGGGCATTTGTAAGGGGCCTCCTCTGGCTTGGGATATGTAGCTTGGGACTGAACTCTCCACCTCAAAGAGTTTAGAAAGCCAGGTTGGCCAGAGTCCTATATGCAGACCCCGGATGCCTAGAGGGTAGGCCCTGGCACCCAGCACCCACTGAGCAAACAGCTGAGATGCCTCAGCCAATAGCTCCTGGGACCCAGCCAGTAAAGCAGTGGAGTTGGGAAATATTTACCAGAGTGGACTGGAGGGAGCCCACTGTACACGCTATGTGCAGACACCCAGCAAGCTCACCTCCCTGGGAGGAGGGGTGTGTTTCTGAGAATCGCTGGCTAAGAGAATGACGACAGGGAACAGAGCAGCATGAGGAGCAGAAGGCCCTGAAAAGCAGAGAGGTGGGATCCTTGGCACCGGGATGGAGGGATGGGTGGATAGGTTCATCACAGCTATCCATCAGTCCCTTTATTTAAGAAACACGTACTGAACATCTGCTCTGTGCTAGGCACTGCTTTACTGTAATCAATACAATACAGACTCTTTCCTCAAATATTTCCCATCTTCTGGAAGGCTACCTGAAGAAGAAGACATCTAAGCTGAGTTTGGAAATATAAATGGCAGGGTGATGGAAAGTGAGGATGAGGTGGTGAGGGGGTTGGGGGTGTGCAGGTAGGGCTCATTCAGAACAGTTGAGGACCTCTCTGGTGGTCCAGTGGTTATGAATCGGCCTGCCAATGCAGGGGGACACGGGTCTGACCCCTGCTGGGAAGATCCCACAAGCCGCAGAGTGAAGCCAGTGCGCTATAACTATTGAGTCTTGTCTGCTCTAGAGCCTGGGAGCACGACTACTGAGCTCACACGCCACAAATGCTGAAACCCACGCACCCTAGAGCCTGCGCTCTGCAACAAGAGAAGCCACCGCCATGAGAAGCCCGAGCGCCACAAGGAAGAGTAGCTCCCGCTCGCTGCAACCAGAGAAAGCTCGTGTGCAGAAACAAAGACTCAGTGTAGCCAAAAATAAAATAAATTTAAAAAATTAAAAAGCAACAGAGTCTAGATGCTGCCTCTTCTTCTGTTCCTCCCTATCTTGAGGACACTTCCTTATTTTAAAGAGGATCATTTCTGGGTGGTACTTAGAAGCCCTTAGGACCTGGGAAGAAGAGGGCCTGGAGGTCTCCTGTGAGGTTAGACGGACCCTGGCTGAGTGGCTAGATTCTCAGCCAAGTCCCAAACCTCAGATCCTGCTACCCCCCACCCCGCTTTATGCGGGAAGAGTGTCTGTCTCTCAGAGGCCATGGGCCCGGCCAGGCTGGGGAGTGCCCTGAAGCCAGGAAGCTGTACTCCTCTGCACTGCCCGGCCAGCATAAGGGGAAGCACCAAATTCTCGAAAAGGAAGTTGGTTCTGGTTCACTTCAGAGAGAAAGGGACTCCATGCCTTTGGGCAGCTGCATGGCTTCCCTCCAGCCAGAGTGGTGTTAACTTTTTCTGTCTGGCCTTGGGGCTCGTACCCTAGCAGCCACATCTCCGAGAGTCCCAGCCCCAGGCAGGGGGCACAGAAGCCTTCCACCACTGGCCCCAGCAGGCATCAGCGTTTACCCCCAGGGACTGGGTGTTCTAATCTTTCTGGGCTTCAGTTTACCAGCTCCCCAACTGGCCCACAAAACCCACTTCCAAGCTCTCAGATGAGTCCCGTCCACTGTGATGGGGTCAAGTTTAAACATTTCCTGGTTAGGATCACACACTTTCTTTGAGAAGATGTCATCGGGAAAAAGCCAAATTAATACAGAACTTACTTTAAGCAAATCCTATGGATGATGTTTGCTTTAATTCATCGTAAAAGGGCATTCTTTATAGTCTCTAAAAAGATTGAGCATAATATTGCTTTAAATAGCGGGCTCTTGGTGAAAAAAAATTAAATTAGTTGATAAAACTTTAACTTACGTACAACATTTTAGGAACCACCCTCTCAGGTAAGGAGAGGCATGCCTGTGTTTACCTGGCACCAACTGAGTCTGGCATATTTTTCTTATTATTCCTCTAGGAACGGGCTGAGTCAGGCACAAGGGCACAGGTTAGGGCACCCAGAAAAAGGCCTGCAGTTGGGGGAATCTGAATGGAACTATCATCTGGAAAATGGTGAACCTTGGGCCTTCAGTGCCTCCCAAGAGCAGAGTTGGAGCAGGCTGATGTGAAACAGGGCAGCAAGAATCAACTGTGGCAACAGCAACAACAGCCAGTTTATTGAGCATTTACTATATCCCAGACAGCTTACACTCAAGATCTCTTTCAATCCTCATCCTAACAATGCTGTGAGGTTGATGCTATTATTTCCCCGCATTTTACAGAGGGAGAAACTGAGGCTTGGGAAGAGTGAGTGACCCCAGCTTCTGGTGGTAGAGCCAAGATTCAAATCCAGGTCTGTGTGATCGCAGGGCTGGATCTCTGACCACTACACTGCCACTTGCAAGCCTAGAACCAGACGCCCTGCAGCAGTCCACGCCAGCGGTGTCTGAGGAGAAAATGTTACAGATGCCAGTGCAGGGGAGGGGCTGCCAAGACAGAGAAACAAAACAGGATGTGAATCCTTGGGCGTTGGAAGCTGAGGGGATTTTAGTGGCCTCGCAGGGAGGAGGGAAGGGAGTCTTGACATTGGATCTGGACACAAGCAGCAGAGGCCAGAGGGGTGATGGGGGTGATGGGGGCAGCCAGTTAGTAGAATAAACCGGAATTGGAGACAGGAGGCCAGCAATGGACACAGCGCATATGATCAAGTAAACACTGAATAAAGGTAAGTGGAATAAGCCCTGGCTCTGCCACTTAAGTGAAGTCACTTTACCATTTTAAGCCGAAGTTCCCTTGTTCATTGAGAATAATGATGCTTGTTTAATAGCTGTTGTGAGAGTCAAACTGTTGGCTTAATGGGGTAGGGAACTGAACAAGGCCACAGCGCCTGAGCCCTGAGCCCGGCCTCCGAAGCCACTCTCGGGCTAGACTAGGAGAGGGAAGTTTGAGGTGGAAAAGTTTATTTTCTGCCGCAGCAGTGATTCTAGAATCTTCTGGGTACTAGAGTTGCCTCGACAGCCCTCCGACTGGGGGCACAGAGAAGCCAGGTACCACCCCCTGCCCTGTGGGCATACACACAGGCAAACAGTCATCTCCTCCCTGCACCCTTCTCACGCACAGGCCGGGGAGGCACTCCTCCTCTCGGGGCAGGGGAACCCTCTGGGTGGGAACCCTGCTTCACCCCACCCCTCCCCTGGCAGCCTTCCCCAAGCCTGCAGATAGCATCTCTGTCATGCAGGCTGGCAAGCCCTGGCCGCGAGAGGTCTGCGGTCTGAGCACGAGGGCTGGGGACCTGTGGAAAAGTACCCTGCAGACTACAGGCGGGGGGCTCTGTACAACGTTAGGGCTCGTTGCTTCGCAGGATCTCTCTGTCTCAAAAACAGCCTGCCACAGGGTAGGGTCAGACAGGCCTGCTGCACATCTGAGCTCCACCCTGGATAAATTACTTAACCGCTCTGAGTTATAGTTACCCCAGCTGTATAATGGGAATAATCACGCTTACCTCACCTGGCTGTCGTAAGGATTAAGTAATATCAAGTAAGATAGAACTTTAGGTAAAGTGCCTGGCACATTCCATCATTCATAGTTTGAATCCAGGAAAGTCTCTTGACCTTTCTGGACTCCGTTTTCTCATCTGTAAATTGGGAATTCTAAAAGCTATCCCTCTGGGTTGCTGTGAGGTTCCAATGAGATACTGCTTATGAAAGGCATGGCCTACTGCCTTTCAGCTCAGGATGGTATTAATTTCTTATGCCATTTGAGCCAAATCCAGCTTTTTTTTCAAGACTCCTGCTCCAAAAAGACTCCTACACGAGAGGGGCACAAACTGGCCCTTCCTTACCAGAATGTAGACCCATCAAAGGCAACTCATTCAAATCTCCAAAGAAAGCCCTCTTTTGCATCCCCACGGAATCGGGGAGAAGGTCTGACGCTTTCCTTCTCCTCTTGTGTCCTCTCTGCTCTCCACCCCACACATGAGTGGAGAGGAACGTTCGGTCTCCCACTCCCCATCTACAGGCACCCGTGGGCTTGTGCCATTGCTGCGGCCGGAACGAGCTGGCCCCACACCCAGTGCCCCAGAGGGGCTTCGTGGTGGTGGCGGCGGCTCTAAGGCCAACCAGGGTGTCCCAGGACCAGCCTCCTGAGAACCCTGGCTGCTCCTGTTCCTACCTGCTCCTCACAGTCCTGTTCTAAATAAGGCTCAATCCATCTAAATACTGAGGCTGCTGCCCAGGCCACGAACAGGAGACGATTGACATCTGAGCCTCAGGCCAAACAGCAGAGCATGATTGGCAAAGGACAAATTCCCGCCTCTCCAAAAGGGAAGACACTCATCAGTTGCTTCCCATCCAAGCTAGGGTTGGATAGGGGGAAGCTTAGATGGAGAGATCGTGCATCTCAGAAAAAAATTTCCCTCTAGTAGCCCTGGCAGCCCAGCTAAACTGGTGCAAGTTCGGCAGAGCAGCCACCCAGGGAGAGAAGGGGAAGAGAAAATTATGGGTTCTCATTCATCAGAAATAATAGCAGCTAATGTTTATTGGTCAATGACTGTATGTCAGAGCCTATTCTGTGTCTTAACTGTAATTAACCCTTACAACATGCCTGGAAAGGAGGCCTGATGACTGTTTTCATCTTCAGGTGAGGACAGTGAAACACGGGGGGGTTGACCAACACAGACAATTGGCTCAACTACATGGGACCACCTCCTCCCAGACAAGAGGGGCCGTGGAGCAGAAGAAGCACGCAGTCTGGAGTTTGGCTGGTCTAGCCTTAAATTCCGTACTTCTGGATGAAGTGATGTTGGGAAAATTCCTTAACCTTTCAGCGCCTCAGTTTTCTAATCTGTGGAATTGGAATGATCCCAAAGACCTCACAGGAGTGTTCTAAGAAATAAAAGGAACAATAAAAACGAAGCACATTGCACTCAGCACCTGTGCACAGGCAGGATTTATTATCATTTAATAATAATAAATATTTACTACTAATAAATATTTCTATTGTTACATTATCTTGACTATGACGGGGGAATCACTTTGGAGAAAGGAGTCCTTTTGTCTCACCAACCATCTCCTGCCTCAGAATTCTGGCCTCCATCTACCTTGCGACTCCACAGGCCCAGCTTAGGCCCTGTTCAGGCTGCACTGGTTTACATACCTTGTTCTGACATTTTAAGGCACTTTTCAGACCTGTCTCCCTGTGGAATAGCAAGCGAGTTCTCTGAGGGCAGGTTTGTGTGTGTTACTTGGGGTACCTTTCCCCAGTGCTGGGGAGCCTCCATATTTCACTGTCTTGCCTTTCTGTGTGGGAGGATCATAGCCACAGAAACACCGTGACCTCCACCTCCTGTAGAAGGGCTCTGTGTCCCGCGTGAGCCTAAGTCAGCAGCTGTGCTCAGAGTGGGGCGGGGCAGGGCTGGAGGGCAGCGGTGAGAGCAAAGCTGAAGGTCATTCTCTGAAATCTGTGTGGTGGTTTTTCTGTCTTAATAACTAGGAGGTTCTATTTGCATTTACCAAGCAGAGGACAGACATTCTAGACATCCTGTGATGCAGAAGACGGTAATAGCCAAGAAACACTTGTTTGTGTTCTGTACAACTTGTATTTGGCTTTCAAATACCCATCAGTCACTTGCGTCAGTAAATAGCCTGCCTATAATCACACGAGCCTAGAACCCAATTCCAGAGTTTTTATTTTTCCATTTGACTGCTCCATGCAGCAGGTGGCATCTTAGTTTTCCAATCAGGGATCAAACCCAACCAGTGATTGAACCCACGTCCCCTGCATTGGAAGATTGGAAGTGTGAGTCTTAACCACTGGACTGCACACTGTACTTTTTGCACACTTTTAACATGCACTGCCTTTTTCTGGGATGCCATTTTCTGCATAAATTGAAGAAAGATTATATTTTACTTTGTTTGGAAGTTTATCAAGAGTTTGCTTAACATTTTGGAAAATCATGGCTTTTGAGCTGCCAGCATAGCATACCAATATCAGTCTGTACTTGTATCTGTCCCATTCATATAAACATCATATTATCTCATCAAACCTTCTGGGGGAGTCTTCACGAGGATTTACTTGCTGAAATATATATTATTTACTTTTTTTTCATTCTCCTTTGAATCATTACCCAAATTAGAGTATCCTGCTGATTTTTAGGTATGTTTTCTATAAGTTTCATTCTAGCATATTAAGGGGGTTTTATAGCACCCTGTTACAAGGGATATTGGATCTGATAAGGCTGAGAAGCACAGGTTTAGAATGAAATGGATATGTGTGACTTGGTCCCTTCTGGGACCTGCCTGTTGGCTAGGAGGGTACTTTAACGTCTGTTCACCACCAACTCTATGTGTGCTGGGTAGATATATTTAGTTCTGGAGCAAGGTCTTTGAAAGTCCATTATGGCAACACATCAGAACCATGTCCCCCAACCAGTTAATTGAAAATAAGTTCTGGCCTATTGTTTAAGTGCAATCTTTTTAAATAAATTGTACCTTTATAAAGGATATTACCTAAAAGTAATACTGTATTATTGTCCTTCTTCTCTTGTTTGACAAAGAAATAAGAGAGATGTATTGATGTTCACTATATGTATTTTGTCCATCTAAGCTCTCTGATAGAATTAACCACTATCTTTGTCATTACTCTGTCTTTATAATTTTGTTGTTAAATGGTTTTTATAGCAATGTTTCCTAGGGTAAAACTTTCACTTCTTTTGGCAATAAAAGCACACTGAGTTAAAAACAAACAATCATGTCTTCTTGCAGCTCTATCTGTCTGACTCCTGCATCTGTGTTTTTCAATTGCTTTGGTACCTGGGCTGGGGAAAAAGAGGGATGTCATAGGTCAACATACTAAAACCTAACTTTACTCTTAGGGTTGAGCAAAATGTAGTTGGCTGGCTCCTCAATCTCTTCCCTTAGTCTGCCCATCCACCATCAACAATCCTGCCTCCACCTGGAAGTACAGGACCAGAAGCTGGATTCTGCCGCAGACAGAAACAAGCCTCAGAGGATCAAGACTTTCACGATCCTAACTCTCATCCTCTGAAGTCTTTCACAAGGAGGTCTCAGAGTCTCCCTCCAGCTTATTGGGCCCCCTATCCCTAGCTCTATCCCTAGTGCTATCCCTATGCTCTAGCTCTTTCCGAGACTCCCTGAATCAGCCCACTGGCATTAGTATAATGCAGGCCCCCCCCCCCCTTCTCTCCCCCTGCATCTTCCACTGTGTTTTCTTCCCACCAACTGGGAGCTCTTGTGGGCAGGGACTTCGTTCTACCCTTCTCTGACTCCTCCTCACTACCCAGCTAGGCACAGGTTTGTGGGACTAAATGGTCAAATGTGGTCAATTAATTCCCTCCCTCACCCTCTGGTGCTCAGCTACAGTGGGGCCAGCCCTCCTTGGGTGCCCGGGAGAAGACTCACTATGTCTTCACTGCAGACCTTCAGGCCCCAGCTTGATAGCCTGGTCCTGCCTCCATCATGGAAAGTGAAAGTGAAGTCCCTCGGTCGTGTCTGACTCTTTGCAACCCCATGGACAATAACCTAGCAGGCTCCTCTGTCCATGGGATTTTCCAGGCAAGAGTACTGGAGTGCATTGCCATTTCCTTCTCCAGGGGATCTTCCTGACCCAACGATAGAACCCAGGTCTCCCACATTGCAGACAGACGCTTTACCGTCTGAGCCACCAGGGAAGCCCAATTACTACTCAAGTGGCTTAGTGAAAGTGAAAGACGCTCAGTCGTGTCCAACTCTGCAACTCCATGGAGTATAGAGTCTATGGAATTTCTCTAAGCCAGAATACTGGAGTGGGTAGCCTTTCCCTTCTCCAGGGGATCTTCCTAACCCAGGGATCGAACCCAGGTCTCCCACATTGCAGGTGAATTCTTTACCAGCTGAGCCAGAAAGGAAGCGCCTCCTGTTGTAGGAGCAGGTGAGTTGAGAATACTGCCAGGCCTGGGGCTGAGACAGAACCCCAGGTAGCTGGCTCTCAGCTTTGGGGGCAGGATGCTCAGAGACAAAGATATCTGCTAACCTGCTTCAGACTCTCTTCTGGCTTCAGAGAGCTTTTGTGAAGTCTTCTGGCCAGACAGCATTCCACAGCACAGGTGGAGACACCGTGCTGATAGTTCTGATGGACACCCATGGCCCTGGATTGATGAGGGGCCCAGAAGCCATCAGCACATAGCAGCGCCAGGCTGCCCAGGTGTGCCTGTGTCACTGAGGGCTCTCCAAGCCCTGTGAGTCAATAATACTTCCTAAAGTTCTTCTGAAGTTAGCTGCTGGTCCAAAGAGCAGGAAGTGGAAGTGGAGAAACTCCGGGACTGGAAGGGTGTCCCTCGGGCTCCTGAACTCACTGGCAGGGTGCTTAGCCCTTCCCCCCAACCCCCTCTTCTAGGCTAAATCTTCCATCCATGTTCTCCGTCTTCTGTCTCCTCTACTGCATCTCCCATCTCTCCCCAGGCCCACAGCCCCCCAAAGCCTCCCTCATCCCCCCAAAACTTCTATTCACACTGTCTCCATTTTTGGCCAACATCTCCATCTCTTCATCATCCCACTCCTTGGAAGGGAATTCTGTAGTCCTCATCTCCATCATATCCTAACCCCTCCTCCCCTCCCCCGCACCCCATAGCAACCTGGCATCTGTTCTCATCATGATGCCACGACGAGACCAGCACCATTCACCTCACTGCCAGACCATGGCCACTTCCCAGTTGGGGCTGTACAACATCTCTGTGCACTCTGATGCTATCTGTTGTCCCCGCCTTTGTGAAAATCTTTCCTTTGTGGGTGTGGTTCTCCATCCGTCCCTTTCACCACTCCTTCTTAGTCTCATTTATGGGTACCTGTTCATCAGCCTGTCCCTGACATGTTCCTTCTCTCCAGGTCTTCTCTGGATTCTCATCCCTGTCTGCACCACCTCCCAGGGTGACTTCACTCCTTCCTATCACTAGGATTAACACCATTCAATGGTGACTCCTCAATATGCATCCTGACCTGTCTGCTGGCTCTAGATCTGAGTTTCTCATTATGTATTGAGCACCTATAGACCATTATCTGCCCTTCTTCCTCCTCCTATCATCTGAACAAACTGGCTGGACCTCCAATCCTCTTGATCTCTGATCGCAGCCCCACTAATGTTTAGTATCCAAGCCAGAAACACAAGAATTGTGCCAGACCTTTCCCCTTCCTTTGCTGCCCATCTCCAATTTGTTGCCAAAATCCTCCTGATTGTATACCAGAAATCTCTCCCAAATTGGACTCTCTTTTGCCCTGGATTGGGAAGATCTCCTGGAGAAGGCAATGGCAACCCACTCCAGTACTCTTGCCTGGAAAATCCCATGGGCGGAGGAGTCTCGTAGGCTACAGTCCATGGGGTCTCAAAGAGTCGGACATGACTGAGTGACTTCACTTTCTTTCATGCTTGTTGACACAGGAATAACAATTGCAAATACCTATACAGTATATCGGAGAAGGCAATGGCACCCCACTCCAGTACTCTTGCCTGGAAAATCCCATGGATGGAGGAGCCTGGTAGGCTGTAGTCCATGGGGTCGCTAAGACTCAGACACGACTGAGTGACTTCCCTTTCACTTTTCACTTTCATGCATTGGAGAAGGAAATGGCAACCCACCCCAGTGTTCTTGCCTGGAGAATCCCAGGGACAGGGGAGCCTCGTGGGCTTCCATCTATGGGGTTGCACAGAGTCGGACACGACTGAGGCGACTTAGCAGCAGCAGCATACAGTATATATATATATATATATATATTCTAGACATTGTCAAAGAGGTACACTAACATACAACACTCACAACAGTTCTGTGAGCTAGGTACCAGTATTCTCCCCAGAGAAATACAGAAGTTGAAGAACTTGTACAAGGTCACAATGCCAGGCAGTGCAAAGCCCAGGACTCAAATGCAGGCCATCTGGCTCTCTGTCTGTGCTTAATCCCACTCCTTGGCATTGCCTACTTCCTCCTGCTTCAGCAGCATCCCGCTGGCCTCTCTCACATCAGTCCGTTCATCCTTCCTCCCTCCTCACCCATACCCCCTTCTGATACTCTTCCATTAAGTGAAACTAGTTTTGTTTGAAAAAGCCTAGTGGCTCCCTACTGTCCATGGGATAGATCCAAACTTCTTTGCTGGGCATTCAAAGTTCCACACAATCTGTCCAGTCTCATCTTCCACCATCACATCCCATGCTGACCTTCTCATAGTTTCCTTTTACATAGTGAGACTTTACTTTCACAGCAACAAGAATATTCTTGTTGCTCCTCTCTGCCAGTCAAATCCCATACTCTTCCCTTGTCACCCGCTTTGGACACCATCTCTATGGTGACATCCTTGTGCAGTATGTCAGAGCTCAACGCTCTTCTGTCTTAACAGAATTGCCTACAGAGTTTGTTGGCAATTTATCATCTTACAAATGACACCCTCTATCTAACCCTTAGGAATGATTAAGTATTCAAAGAATGAATGGTTAGCCCCAGATCTAGCCTGCTGGGTCCTTCTGTCTCTGCCCCTTAAATTTCAAAAAGATTCTTTTCTCTGGATCACACGAGATCATAAAGGCTGGAAAGATTTCATGTGACATTTTCTCTTCACTCTCTACAGCTCAGGGTAAAGAAATGGACACTCTCTTCCCTGTTTCTCTTCAAATTAAAACATGAAAGGAATGTGGAAGCATAACCAAACAGAATATGGCATGAGAAAATTGATGGGACCATAACATACAGACTGCAGGGGCTTTGGCGACCATGTTATGCAAGCATCTTTCTTTTATTCATGAAGACACTGAGGCCCAGAAAGGAGAGGATTGTGTACGTGCAACAGCATTGGCCGTCAGGACCTCGGACTCCCCGTCCAGGGATCTGGCCTTGTCCTGTTGCCTCCCAGCTCTGAATTAATCTTTCCGAGGGACTTAGGGGTGGCCCTGCTTCTGGGTCAGCTCACTATTATCTCCCAAACAGGCTCAGGCTGCTTTCCTGGGATCAGGAAGTTAACAGGCTCAGCATGAAACTTCCTGATGAGTAAACATCCCTTGTTCATGCAACCTCAAGATGGCAGGCAGTGTACCCAGAGCCTGGCTGCAATTCCCCATGGCACCAGCTGGCTTGGGGTCTTCCAACCAGAGCTTCACCAAAGGCGGCGGCTTAGCCTTTGCTTTCCGGCGTCCGCCAACCTTTCTCAGTATCAGACACAAAGACGACTCCTACACAGCACTGTTTCTTCCCCTCCCAGCTGCCTCCACCTCCCACTTCCTCCAGGTTAGTCACGGTGAGGTCACGCTCAGCTGCTGGCTCCCAGGCCTCTCCCTAAGGACGGTGTGCAGTTTCAGGGAGAGGGGAATTGAGGGACTGGGGAGGAGGGTGCTGCAAGGCATCATGGGAAAAATGAACTTAGGCGTCAAGGAGATGTGGGTTCAAGCCCTGGCTCTGCCAGTTAACCAATGTGCGTGAACTTTGGCAAATTACTTAACCTCTCAAACCCTTCCCCAAATCAGGTGGGGCTGCTTGGGAAGCGATTTCCTTACCAAGTAAGGTGAGAATAGTGAGGATCAAATAAGACGAAGTGCCAGAAGCTCCTTGCCTACTGGCTGAGGGTCTGCAAATGTTGGTTTACTTCCCTCGTCATGAAGCTCGAGGGTATCACTATCAATTTAGGGACCTGAGAAATTCTAGTGCCCACCTGCAGGTCCACAGGTGAGCTGGTGTGAGTGTGAGGGTGTGGGTGCTGGTATCTGATGGCATCTGAAAGGCAGAATGAGAAGGAGCCAGGTGGATTCTTAGGGAGGGTGTGGATGTGTGTGTTTGTGCACAGAGGTGAGTGCCAGTCTAAGTGTGTAAAGGAGCGTGACCAGCAGAGCCTCTCTTACTCCAAAATTCCCACCCCTCTAAAGAAAAGGTCTCTTGTGGGACTTCTCTGGTGGTCCAGTGATTAAGAATCCATGTTGCAATGCAGGGGATACGGGTTCGAACCGTGGTCAGGGAACTAAGATCCCACACGCCATGGAGCAGCTAACCCTCATGCTACAACTACTGAGCCCACACGCTCTGGAGCCTGTGTAACACAAATAGAGAAGCCTGTGCACCGAAAGAAAAAAAAAAAGGAAAAAATCTCTTGTGTTTGTTCTTGTCATTAATGAGAAATGCAGAAACCCTTCCCAGGGGAGGTGGGGATTGCCCTCCTCTCTGCCCTAATGAGGCTTATCCAAGAGAAGCAAACTCCAGTGAGGTCCTCCCCTGACAGAAACCCGGAAACTTTCTCCCAACTGGTGAGGAAACCTTATCCCTACAGAAGTTCAAAGGATCAGGGGCCTCTCGGTAGGCTGCTGGGACCAGAGGGGCTGCCCCCACCCTTGACCTAGTGCAAGGTTTTCCCCAGCTTCAAACAGATCAAACAGGCAGCCAAACCCACCAGGCCTGTGGAGCGGGCCACCTCCAGGCTGGGCTAGTGCCGCCGTCTTGGTGTGGATGGGCTACTCCCTGCGCATCTCATCCAAGGGACCGTGAGACGCCCTCATCCAAGGGCCACGAAGCTCAGAAAGAACAAGCAACAGGCCACAGCCCAACCACGGAGGGCTCCTTCAGGGTCACAGAATCCTCAGGCATATCCTCCATCCTCCTGCCCTGGAAACACACCTGGCCAAACTATCCCTTAGTTGAGAATCTGTCTCATCTTTTTTTTTTTTTTTTTTTTTAAATAAATACTTATTTATCTGGCTGAGCTGGGGCTTAGCTGGGGCACATAGGATCCTAGTTGAAGATCTGTAGTTGTAGCATGTGGGATCTAGTTCCTTGACCAGGGATGGAACCTGGGACTCCTGCATTGGGTACTCAGAGTCCTAGGCACTGGATCTTAGGCACCAGGGAAGTCCTTGTCTTATTTTTAAAGACGTTGAGAGAGAAGCTTATTCTACAGCCTCCTTCCTTTGGTAGCTCTTCCAGTGTTTGATAAAGCTCATTGGCTGCAAGTCCTTCCTCGTAGTTTACCTAGATGTGTCTTTAACTGAAGCCTACCCTTTTGTCTTCTTCCCAGGTGGCTTAGTGGTAAAGAATTTGCCTGCCAATTCAGGAGATGGGGGTTGCAAAAGCTCTTGAAATACCCCTACCAATCCTGAGAGTGATGAATCTACAAATAAACACCCTTGAACACTTCCCTTAATCTTCTTTGTGTCCCCACACTTGACATAGTATGAATGACCCCTAAAATTTATAGAATAAATTTTTCTTCTCAATGTCCTTACCTGCCTGTTGAAATCTAAGCCATTTCGATCATTTCCTGAAAAAGATAAAAAAAAAAAAAAAAAGAAAATATTAATAGCTAGCAAGAGTGGAAGAGACTGAAAGTTAAAGGGAAATAGGATGTCAGGATGAGCTTCTCTTTATTTTGAAAAAGTACACTTGCCTGCCCTGTGGCCATACTCTTCCTGTTTATTCTGTTTCCTGGGACAGTCTTTGAAAAATTTTTCCTCAAGAAGGGAGTAACCAGACAAGGAAAGGGGAGACTGACTTGTCCAAGGTCATCTAGAATCTAACTGGATTAGAACTTGCCATACCAGAATGCTTCTGCCGGATGTCCTCAGACAGAAGTTCTGACACAGGCTTTCTGGAAAAGCAAGGGATGACCAGCCATGGATCCTAAAGGAACTGCCCGAAGGCAAGAAGTCCCTCCACTATCCCAGCCCTCCAGGGTTGATGGGATCTAAGTCATGTCGGGTAGATGACTGCACCACTGTTTCTACCACCTGTCCCCCAACTTGCATTCTTTGTTTTATTCATCTTTTTCCCTTTATAGTAAATGTTCGGTTGAAAAATTAAAGGTATGCTTAATAGAAAAAAATTTTTGATATAGAAAAAGTAGCAGAAAAAAATCAGTTTGCAAAGAGCTACAATGACTATTTTTGTATATTTCATGACCTTTTTATGCTTGCTTTTCCTAATTGATATATACCACTCTACAGATTTTTACTCTTTTACGCTTTTTCTAGTGAGTATCATAAATCTTTCTCCTACACCATTAAGACACATCATAAATCTTTCTCCTATTCTTGCAAAGATAATTTTTAATGGCTACATAATATTCCATTTATGGACATATCAATATCTGCTTAAACATATACCTATTATTAGAAAAATGCTTAAGTTTCCTACTCATATACCTCCTCAGGGCAGGAGCTGCCAAACAATCTTCCTTTGAGCCCCATAGATAACTGGCTCTATAATGGCAAGAAAATGATGTTAAATGCCATACACCCAGAGCCTAGCACTGGGCTTAGTACATAACAGGAGTTCAAATTATATTGGTTGGGACTTCCCTGGTCATCCAGTGGTTAAGAATCTGCCTTACCAAGCAGGCGATGTGGGTTCAATCCCTGGTCAGGGATCCCACATGCATGGGATAACTAAGCCTGAGCCACAATAAAGATTCTACATATAGCCAATAATAAATAAATAAAATTAAAAAAAATTTTAAATCTTATATTTGTTGAATGAATGAATAAATGAACATGTGAATGAATTCAGACCTTTCAATTAGAAAATTCTTCTGCTTTCTCTCTACATAAAGTGAATTGAGTACAATTGTGAACTCTGTCCTCAACAACAGATTTGCCACAAATGCAGAGGGTTCACATCTGGCTTTGGCTTGGTCAGCCCTTAATAAAATGGCAGAATACAACTTAAATAATAAAAGAAATTCTCCAGAAAGTAAGAATGATAATCATTTAGTGTTGGGATGACAAAACTTACTAGAGGAAAAAAGAAAACCTGAACACAATGACATTATGTAATAATGTATATTCAGGTTTATCACATTCTGGTAATCCTCGACATATTTGAAACTTTTTCATTATTATTATATTTGTCATGGTGATCTGTGATCAACAATCTTTGATGTTGCAGGAGATCCAACCAGTCCATTCTGAAGGAGATCGGCCCTGGGATTTCTTTGGAAGGAATGATGCTAAAGCTGAAACTCCAGTACTTTGGCCACCTCATACGAAGAGTTGACTCATTGGAGAAGACTCTGATGCTGGGAGGGATTGGGGGCAGGAGGAAAAGGGGACGACAGAGGATGAGATGGCTGGATGGCATCACTGACTCGATGGACGTGAGTCTGAGTGAACTCCGGGAGCTGGTGATGGACAAGGGAGGCCTGGCGTGCTGCGATTCATGGGGTCGCAAAGAGTCGGACACGACTGAGCTACTGATCTGATCTGATCTGATTATACTATGACTTGCTGAAGGCTCAGATGATGGTTATCACTTTGTACCAACACAGTTATTTTTAATTAAAAAAAAAAATCTCCTTTCCATTGGTTCCTCAATAGCTTTGGAATGAAGTCCAAATTTCTTAGTATAACAAATAATTCCCCGTATGATCTGGTTTCTGCCTACCTTCCCTGCTCGGTCTTCCGCCTCTCATGATCTCACCTTCCTCCCTCCCAGGTACCCTGTGCTCCAGTCACATGGAAAGATCCACACGTCCAAACACGCCACACCCCTCCCATTTCCATGCCTCCATGCACTGTTCCCTTTTACAAAGTTGGTCCCCCTCCCCTCTCTACCAGCCCTATGGCACATGTCATGGAACTCCTTTTCTTGTCTGCATGTCTCTCTCTCCCTCTGGTCTATGAATTCCTTGAAAACCAGAATGATGACACCACTTTTGTCCTCAAAGACCACTGTAGTTCCTAACATTGGCCAGAGGCTCAAGAAGCACCTGATAGATGAATGAATGGGGTCCAAGAGAATCCTCTGGAGCTTTAACTGAAGCCCCCTTCCCTCTGCTCTGCTCTAAATGATAGATAAGCTTGGCCCTTGCCTGCCTGATTGCTTGTGAAGCATCCCCGAGAGCAGCTGGGCTGGCAAGATGACAGCAGAGGTTAAGGGCTATGGGATTCCGAGAAAGAGGAAATAGGTGAGACAGGAAGTCATCTCTGAACAGCAGTCCAATTTTGAGATTAAATAAGCTAATCTGAGAGGGGAGCTAAGATGGGAAGGGCCCAAGGACTGAAAATAGAGTGTGTGCAGAGGCTAGACTTAGAGATAAAATTGCTTTTGTATTAAAAAAAAAATTCTTTCATGACATTGTAAATGTAGCCTTGTAAGGGGGTAATTTTAAAATATGACCAAAGAACAAATTCATTCATTCCACAAAATACACTCTATATACCAAGCACTGTTCTAGGCACTTGAAATATCATGCTGGAAAACCAGATGAAGTCCCTGGCCACACAGAGCTTCTTTTCTAGTTGAAGAGACATAAAAGGAATAAGAAAACAAATACACAATTTCATTTAGAAAGAGTTACTATGGAAAGCAGTGGTAATGGTCAGGAGAAGAGTGTCAGAGGCTGTTCATGATCAGGGTGGTCTGGGAAGATCATTCTAGACAGAGGGATTGAGGCCTGTGTGAGGCAAGAACAGGCTTGCCTGTTGAGGAACAGTGATGAGACCAGTAGGGCTGGAGAGAAGGGGATGGGTGTGGCCCAGGGCAAGATGACGTGGCTCTGGAAGGCAGGTCATGCTGAAGACTTTGGCTTTCATGCCAAGGACGCTGGGAAGTGATCAGAGGGTTTTGAGCAGAGGACTTACATGAACTGACTTCAGTGCTTAAACCTGTGGTGATCAGGGACTTCCCTGGTGGTCCAGTAATTAAGACTCTATGCTCCAACTGCAGTGGGCATGGGTTCGATCCCTGGTTGGGGAAGATCCTGTATGTCATGTGGCATGGCCAAAAATGAATAAACCTGTGGTAATCAGCTGTAGGGATAAGCAAGGGGGAAGGGAGGCCATGCAGTGGGTCAGGTGAGAGAGGGCACTGCACAGGACAGAGGGCAGCCGTGGAGGTGGTTAGAAGGACTTGGATTTTGAACTGATACCTGACACAACCAGATATTTTAAAAATACACTTAGTTTGGCTGCACTGGGATGTTGCTGTGCACGGGCTCTCTCTAGCTGTGGCGAGCTGAGGCTATGCCAGTGGTGATACGTGGACTTCTCACCATGGTGCTTCCCTTGCCGTGGATCACAGGCTCTGGTTGTGGCATGTGGGCTCAGGAGTTGTGGCCCACGGGCTTAGTTGCTCTGGGGCAGATTCTAAACCACTGGATCGCCAGGAAAGTCCTGCCACATATTTTAGAGTCAGTGCTTTGTGTGTCTGTTTTCCACATGAAATTGTGAGCACCTAGAGGCCAGGGTTATTTCTTCTTACTCATTTTTGTACTCTGAGAGCCTTTAACAGCATTTGACACATAGTAGGAGCTGAATGAATGCATGTTTAACTGATCCAAATAACTAAGAAACTGCAACTGAAATGGATCTTCTATTCAGATCTAAGAAATCACGGGTCCCTCCACCTGCAGAAATCTGAACACATTCTATCATACAAGCTCTTGGAAGATGGCAGTCACTTGTAGGAAAAAACAAAGCAGGACAGACGCCCGGAAGGACCAGTGCATTATTTTTAGAGTTGGAAGGATACTGAAGTCCAGCCTCAGAGGGAAGCACCTTGTGGTGGTCACACAGCCTCAGAGGCTCAGATTTTCGGACTAAAGCTTGGATCTCTCAACTCCTATACTCATATAGTCTTCCCAATAAACTCACTGTGCCCAGAGTCCAACACAGAGGGAATCAAGTATTAGGCTATAATCAATAGTTTAGGCAAGTAAGCAGGATAGATGCTGATCAAATTGGAGGTGATTTAAAGCAGGAAGCAAAATTAATTCAGAAAGCTGGATGATATAATCAGGATTAGAAAATATTTTGGTTGATTCTAATAGAACTGGACATGAAACAACAGACCGGTTCCAAATAGGAAAAGGAGTATGTCAAAGCTGTATATTGTCACCCTGCTTATTTAAATAATATGCAGAGTACATCATGAGAAACGCTGAGCTGGAAGAAGCACAGGCTGGAATCAAGATTGCCAGGAAAAATATCAATAAGCTCAGATATGCAGATGACACCACCGTTATGGCAGACAGTGAAGAGGAACTAAACAGCCTCTTGATGAAAGTGAAAGAGGAGAGTGAAAAAGTTGGCTTACAGCTCAACATTCAGAAAACTAGATAATGGCATCTGGTCCCATCACTTCATGGGAAATAGATGGGGAAACAGTGTCAGACTTTATTTTTTGGGGCTCCAAAATCACTGCAGATGGTGACTGCAGCCATGAAATTAAAAGACGCTTACTCCTTGGAAGGAAAGTTATGACCAACCTAGATAGCATATTCAAAAGCAGAGACATTACTTTGCCAACAAAGGTCTGTCTAGTCAAGGCTATGGTTTTTCCAGTGGTCATGTATGGATGTGAGAGTTGGACTGTGAAGAAAGCTGAGCGCCAAAGAATTGATGCTTTTGATCTGTGGTGTTGGAGAATACTCTTGAGAGTCCGTTGGACTGCAAGGAGATCCAACCAGCCCATTCTGAAGGAAATCAGTCCTGGGTGTTCATTGGAAGGACTGATGCTAAAGCTGAAACTCCAATACTTTGGCCACCTGATGAGAAGAGTTGACTCATTGAAAAAGACTCTGATGCTGGGAGGGATTGGGGGCAGGAGGAGAAGGGGACGACAGAGGATGAGATGGCTGGATGGCATCACCGACTCGTTGGACCTGAGTTTGAGTGAACTCTGGGAGTTGGTGATGTACAGGGAGGCCTGGCGTGCTGTGATTCATGGGGTCACAAAGAGTGGGACATGACTGAGCAACTGAATTGAACTGAACTTAAACGGAATAGAAGGCAAAAACCAACAAGATAATATGTAACAGGAATAAATCTAAGCCTTATATTTAGGTTTAAAAAAGTCAACTGTATACATAAAAGATAGAGGAGGCTGAATTAAGAAATGATTAAGGTGGTAAGTGTTATGTTTAAATTTAATATTATATGTTTTTCCTGCCTTTAAGCCTATCTACATATGATCCAGTAATCTAACTCTGGGTATATATCCACAGGAAATGAAAACAGGATATCAAAGAGATAGCTTCACTCCCCTGTTCACCACAGGATTATTCACTATAGCCAAGTTAAGGAAACAGTTTCAGTTATAGCCCATCAGTGGATGAATGGGCAAAGAAAATGCCATATATATATATATATATATATATATGTGGTATGGTGGAATATTATTCAGCACCAAAAAGAAGGAAATTCTGCCATTTGCAGCTACATGGATTGACCTTGAGAGCATTATGCTAAGTGAAATCAGTCAGACTGAGAAAGGCAAGTAAATACTGCAAAGATCACTTATATGTGGAATCAAAAGAAAAAGAAGTCAAACTCAAACTTAAAAAAAAAGTCAGAGAGTGGAAAGTGGTTTACCAGACACTGGAGGGGTGGGGGGAATTGGGAAAAGTTGCTAAAAGGGTAAAAACTTTCAGCTATTGGAGGAGTCAAGTCTGAGGATCTAATGTATAACATGGTGGTGGTGGTGTTATTTAGTCGCTCAGTCGTGTCTTGACTCTTTGTGACCCCATGGACTGTAGCCCACCAGGCTCCTCTGTCCATGAAATTTCCCGTGCAAAAAAACTGGACAGGGTTGCCATTTCCTCCTCCAGGGGATCTTCCTGACCCACGGGTTGAACCCGTGTCTCTTGCATTTGCAGGCAGGTTCTTTACTGCTGAGCCACCAGGGAAGTCTATAACATGGTAGCTATAGTTAATAATACTGTACTGAACAATTAAAATTTGCTAAGAGAGTAGAATTTAAATGTTCTGTCTCATACATAAAACAGCAAAAATAGAGGTGATGGATGTGTTAATTAACTAGACTTGGGAATCCTTTCACCATATATACACGTACCAAATCACATGATATACACTGTAGACATCTTACAATTTTATTTACCAGTAACACTTCAATAAAGCTTAAACAAAAGACTCTGGGTTACGATGTGAAACCTCAAAGAGTTTTTTCAACAAAACCAATAACCAATCTCAAACTAAAACTATAGAAATAATCCAGCGAGTAACTACAGTGATTAAAAATTCATGGGTGCATAACTAAATATAACTGACCATCAAAATAACTATACTCCATATTTCACATTTTCAAAGAGACTCAACCTCCTAAAGAAATATAATACTGGATTGGCCAAAAAGTTCGTTACTGGGAAAAACCCAAATGAACTTTTTTGGCCAACCCAAAAGGAGTCGGACATGACTGAGTGACTTTCACTTCACTTCATTTCAATATATCTCTCCCATCCCAACTGAAAAAAAAAAAATGATTCCCATTTCTGTTTATTGGCAGACATGTTTGGAAATAAACAAACTGGGGTTCCCTGTGGGGAGGGGAAGAGAGAGGAAGCTGGTGTTCTTCCTGTGGAAAAGAAACTGGAAAAAAGGAGTATTTCAGTTGACTAAAGCCAATGCAGGAGATGTGGGTTCAATCCCTGGGTGGGGAAGATCCCCTGGAGGAGGAAAAGGCAACCCACTCCAGTATTCTCGCCTGGAAAATTCCATGGACAGAGAAGCCTGGTGGGCTACAGTACATGGGGCCACAAAGAGTCAGGCATGACTGAGCACACGTGCATGCACGCACAAAGCCCACATTGGCTGGAGTGTGCTACACGTGTGTGGTAACCTGTGTGTTAGCAGACATGCAGATTTGCAGATCTCTGCTGAGAGCATCAGGCCCAGTTCAGGGTACCATTTTCTAAAAGGGACCCTGATGAACTGGCTGTAGAGCATGAGGACCAAGAGTGGGGCCTCAAAGTCACATCTAATGAGGAAAGGATATCTAGCCTAGAGAAGAGGACACTTGCCCTTCAGTTCAGTTCAATTCAGTCACTCAGTCGTGTCCGACTCTTGCGACCCCATGAATCGCAGCACGCCAGGCCTCCCTCTCCATCACCAACTCCCGGAGTTCACTCAAACTCACGTCCAACGAGTCGGTGATGCCATCCAGCCATCTCATCCTCTGTCGTCCCCTTCTCCTCCTGCCCCCAATCCCTCCCAGCATCAGAGTCTTTTCCAATGAGTCAACTTTTTGCATGAGGTGGCCAAAGTACTGGAGTTTCAGCTTTAGCATCATTCTCTCCAAAGAAATCCCAGGGCTGATCTCCTTTAGAATAGACTGGTTGGATCTCCTTGCAGTCCAGGGGACTCTCAAGAGTCTTCTCCAACACCACAGTTCAAAAGCATCAGTTCTTTGGTGCTCAGCCTTCTTCACAGTCCAACTCTCACATCCATACATGACCACAGGAAAAACCATAGCCTTGACTAGATGGACCTTTGTTGGCAAAGTAATGTCTCTGCTTTTGAATATGCTATCTAGGTTGGTCATAACTTTTCTTCCAAGGAGTAAGCGTCTTTTAATTTCATGGCTGCAGTCACCATCTGCAGTGATTTTGGAGCCCAAACAAATAAAGATCAACCCTTGCCCTTAAATCAACCCTTCTTCCTAGGATGGCCACAAGAATTATGTGAGAGATTCATTTTGTTAAGTGTGATAACAGTACTGTGGTCAAGAAGGAAAATGTCTTTTATGGCTTAGAGACACACACTGCCATATTTAGGATTGAAATGTTTATAATGTCTATAGTTTGCAAGAAAATACTTCAGTGACAAGAATGGCAGAAACTTGATGGTTGTTGACAGTAGGCAATGAGTATATGGGGGCTCATCATTTTAGTGTCTACCTTCAGGTGTGTTTGAAATAAAAAGTTAAAAAGAAAATATTTCCCTCCCCAAATGGATGAAACAGATATGGCAAGATGCTAAGTTATTAAATCCAGGTGGTAGGTATATGGTTGTTCATTAAGCTGTTTCTTCTCTTTTCTATATATTTGAAGTTTTTCAAAATAAAACTTTTTAAAGTAATTCAATGAGGGAACATTTGAAAGCTCTACCTGGCCCAATGCCTGGTACATAGTATGTTCTTAGGTAAATGTCAGAGTACTTTTCTTTCTTCCCCAAATATTGGTTTGGATATGAAGCAGACTTAACCTGCAGCTCCTAAAACCCAGCTCCACAAGGGTCAGTGGGGGAGGCTGCCAGGAAGCAGGCTCACCTCAGGATAAGGAAGAATTGCGTCAAATGTGGAATTGTCCAGCAGTGAAACCCATGGTTTCATGTCAACAGAGCTCAAGCAGAGGCTGCTTATTTCAGAGATGTTATAGAAGTGGTTTTTTAATTGAGGGGCTCAGATGGTAAAGAACCTGTCTGCTGTGCGGGAGAACCAGATTCAATCCCTGGGCCGGGAAGATCCCCTGGAGAAGGGAATGGCTACCCACTCCAGTATTCTTGGCTGGAGAATTCCATGGACAGAGGAGCCTGGTGGGCTACAATCCATGGGGTCACAAAGAGTTGGACACAACTGAGTACACACGTATAGTCAGCGACGAAAAGAGGGTAAAAGGCATCTCGAATCGGTGGGGAACACCAGGGTTCTGGATAGAGTCTCCTTAGACCAGGATGGAGTAATACTCAACAGAGTTCCAGTGAGAAAGGTCAAGGATCTGTCTATAGGAGGAACACAGGGGGCAAGGCAACTTCCATCTCTGTCTCTCCTCCCCGGCATCTGGTGAACACCAGGTCAGCAGTCCCAGACACCTGCAAAGACCCCTGTCGAGACGGAGACAGGAGGAGCTGGCCAGTCCTCCGCGTTCCCACCTCCGAGCCGCAGTGCTGTTGGCCCGCTGATTTGCATGCTTTGGCAGCACTGGGGTGAGAGCTTGCCTGGGGAGCAATTCTCTGGGTAAGGGAGGTGGAAGCACAGGAGTGGAGAACTGTTCCAGCAGGATTTTTCACTCTTGCCTGATAAACACACAGGGAGCGTTCTGCAAGGAGGCTGAAACGTTCCCATTTCTGGGCTGCTTCTCTTCTCACCAGCTCCATTCCCAGGTAAACCCAGTAAGACTTCCCCTGTCACTTTATGACTACTTGACAATGTATTGGCACTTCCTGGGATAGCAATGATTAAAATAACCAGCACCTTTGGAGGCCCTCCTGGGCAGGTAGCCACCAGAGCAAACCAAGAGACTTCCCAGTGAAGTCATTCTAACCAGTCAAAACAGTTTTTCCCAGGACCCCACAGACACCAAGCCTACCTTTTTTGTTACTTGAGATTCCTCCAAGGAACTGGGCACTGTGGCCTAATGGCCAGAGTTCTGTACAGAGAACACACGGTAAACTGAGCCCAAGGGTTACTTCAAAGGCTATTTTCTGCTGGACTTTGGGCAAGTTGCTTGATCTCTGTAGCCTTCAATTTCCCTTACATACTAAAACCAAAACTTCTGTCTGTATTCATGCCACTTTCTTCATGGGAGCAAAGAAATGCCTTGGCGTTTCTCAGTTTCAAAGGAAACTGAGGCTGGCCCCTGAAGGCACCTGAAGAACAGGACCCAGGAGGACCTTGATGGGCTGGGGGAAGAATGCTGGCTTACGGGATGGGAGATCAGAGCTGCAGTTCTCCACCGGCTGAATGTTCTCAGCTGTGGATAGCAGGTGCAAAGGTGCAGCGAGGGAGACATGCCCTGGGCAGACATCACTGATGACCCGCTGTACTCACTTCCTTCTCCTAAACTCAGTGCATAGCGACCACCAGCGATGATCAGAAGTGGCTCTCCTGAAGAAACCCACTTGCTACCCCAGGACAGGAAGATCTTCCAGGGTCCCTCCAGCTCTATCTGTAGATTTTCATGATTTAAAGCTTCTTCTCTAGAATGGCAGAGTAAACCCAACTGGTGTCACCAAGGGCTTCCTTGCGACATGGCCTGTGAGTGTCCCAGAGACTTTCTCCACCTATGCCATTGTACAAAGCCTTGCTCTCCAGGCCCTTCTCACAGATGTCAGGGGCATGGGTCCGGGTGACCATGGACAGAGGGTGCCCACTCATCCACCTTTGCTAAAACGGAGGCCCAGCCTCCTCTGGCTTCCCTTTATAATTTGTTGTCATTCTTTGATATATGAAAGGCTCCTCCCCAAGGTCTTCTAATTTTTTAGGAAATAGAATTCTCATTTCCTCTCAGTCTGAGCTATAGAGGGGACTCCTGGGACCCCCACTTTCTGCTGGCCACACACTGAGGCCCAAAGTGGGCAGCATGATCAGAGGAGCTAAAGGTGCATGCAGGCAGATGCATCAGGTTCCCGTAAAAAGAGACTAGGGACTCAGGCCCTGGCCTGGAATGGGGTCAAAGGGCCAGGTTCCCCAGCCCAGTCTCCACTCATCATCCCTTGACCCTGGAAAACAATAAAAATCCAACTTGAAAGGAAAAACTCTGTTAAGGCAACCCAGGGTTCTGGGCACAGATCAGAGAAGTGTCTTGGCTGCTGTTTTTCTATCAGCATGTTCTTGTGCTGAACGGGATCACACAGATGCCCGGTGCTGCACTCACCACTGACAGGTGAGGAAACTGAGTCCCAGACAGGATGAGTGATGAGCGAAAGCCACACAGGTAAAGCAGGCAAAGCAGGAACAGAACTCCAGCTCCGACGCTTGAGCTTGCCTTCTGACCACAGTCAAGGGGTTCCCTAAAGGTCTCCTCCAGACCAGCCCCCAGCCTACTCCACCCCGAGTCCTGAGAGAGGAAGAGGTTTAAGGTTGGTAAGAGACGCTGCATAGACGCAGCGGGGCTCTGGGCTTCACACAGGCACACAGATGTCCTTTGCGTGGCTCCGAGGGGCACGTGTGCGGTGGGAAAGCTTAGACAGAAGATGCTATCTCACATTTGTAGAACAACTCGCACTTCCTTCAGCTGCCACAGATATACTCCGGCCTCACAACTCGTTTTACAGATAAGGAAACTGAGGCTGGGTCACGGAGCCAAACCTGGAGGGAGGGAAATCTGATCTCTCAGCTCTGCAGGCAGGGCCCGTGGGCTGGCCAACAAGCATGGGTCTTGGGGACTTGAGCTGGGTTTGTTCCTTTCTGGGCAGTACACTTTCGTTTCCCATCCTTAAGAGAGCCTCGCCTGCCTGTGAGGTCTACAGGGCCAGGGATTCCAGAACTCCTACTTCACCAGTGAAGAAACCTGAGGCTCAGAGATAGCGAGGCCTGTCAATGTCCTCTGGAACCAGACACCATGCCCTTGCGCTCACCCTGTGTCATGCCTCTTCCTCCCCTTCTGGGGCCCCTGTTCCAAGCGTTGGAGCGGCCACTTCTGAGGGACAGATGATGGGGAGAGATGAGGCTTTGTCCAAAGAAACAATAAAAAAACGAAGGACAGAGGACTACCTCTAGGGTAGGGAAAGACTTCTAAAGAAACAGGGATCTCAATCCTCTGCTGTGACCTTGGGAAAGTCATTCCCCTCTTTCTGACCCCAGTCTCTTTCCCCATAAAATACGAGAATAGAACTAGACCAGAGAATTTTCAAACATTTTGGCAAGAGAACTCTGTTTTCAAATAACAGGGATTAATTAATAGTTGGCATTTATTGAGCATTTACTATGCACCAAGCTTTGTATTAAACATTTTATATACAGGACAGCATTTAATCCTCATCATCACCCCATGAGTAGGTGCTCTTATTATCCCATTTCACAGATGAGGAAAACTGAGGCTCAGAGAGGCTAATCAACCTGGCCCAGGGTTACTGGTTAGTAACTTGTCAAGTAGAAACTCAAGCCCACCTCTGTCCACCAGCCAAGACTGACGACACCACAGTTTTTGTACTATCTACTCCAAATGAAAACAAAAAGTGGAATTGTTGCAGAAACCTGAGAAGGAAAAAAGACCTTTAGAGTTCCAGAACTATAAATGTCTTCTAGTTTTTTCACTTTCAAGCACTGGAGAATGAAATGGCAACCCACTCCAGTGTTCTTGCCTGGAGAATCCCAGGGACGGGGGAGCCTGGTGGGCTGCCGTCTCTGGGGTCTCACAGAGTTGGACACGACTGAAGGGACTTGGCAGCAGCAGCAGCAGCAGTCTCCTTGAATCTGTCGCATCTCTAAGCACTGGGTGTGGGGAGGAGGGGTCTTGGCACTAGTTCTTTCGCCTCCTTCCAGCCATTTCTGGATTGCCTTATGTGAGTTTGTTTGAGGGCCCTCCGTTGACGTATGCTTCCCATTCCCAAGCACGGGTGGCTGTGGCAGTGTGTGGGCCACGAGTGAATGGTTCACAGGCAGGTCCATTCAGGAAACAGCCCATATGCCTAACAGAGGGTCCCTCAACTGGGTCACTGCTCCATCGTGTGGACAGTGTGTCTTTCTGATCCTAACACTGGCAAATAGCATTCCTGTATTGCATTAGTGTATGGCAGGCTCCGCTCTAGGGGCTTCCCTGTTAGCTCAGTTGGTGAAGAATCCATCTGCAATGCAGGAGACCCCAGTTCAATTCCTGGGTCAGGAAGATCTGCTGGAGAAGGGATAGGCTACCCACTCTAGTATTCTTGGGTTTCCCTTGTGGCTCAGCTGGTAAAGAACTGTTTGCAATGTGGAAGACCTGGGTTCGATCCCTGGGTTGGGAAGATCCCCTGGAGAAGGGAAAGGCTACCCACTCCAGTATTCTGGCCTAGAGAATTCCATGGACTGTATAGTCCATGGGGTTGCAAAGAGCCAGACACGCCTGAGCAACTTTCACTCACTCAAGCTCTACTCTAAGTGCTTTACAGATGTTGGCCTATTCAGTCTTCACTGCAACCCTATGAGACCCATCTTTACTATTACCCCCGTTTTACAGTCTAGGAAACTGAGCTGAGACATTAACCAGCTCAAGGTCCTATAACTAGTAAGTAGAGAAGCTGGGATTCAAATACAGACTCTGGCTCCAAAGTCACTGCATTTATGGCCTGCACCTTGGTAAGCTGGGGGACAGGGCTGCCGTTCCTAACACATTAGAGGAACCAGGGGTGCAGCAACCCACATCTTACAAATAACAACCGGTGAGCACATAGGATCATCATGTGCTCACAGACTTCAGCATCTTAGAACCGGAAGTGATCTCAGAGACCCTCAAGTTCAGATCCTTCGTCCAATGCACAGACTCAGGGCCTGGAGACAGAGGTGATTTTTTGGCACAGGTTCATGGCAGAGATGACTCCAGAATGCCTGTCTCCTCACATCTCCTCAGCCGGACAAGGAGGTGCAGACTGCTTCTCCAGTTTCACTGATACAAAAACTGAGATGACCAATCTGTTGTCAGCAGAGGGTGGCAGGCCTGAGCCCAGAACTAGAACTCATTAACTCACTCAATGGTTTTTAAGAATCCAAGCATCTTTTAGGACCCTGGGAGGTAAACTGAGTCTGGGACAGGAGGGGAATAAAGACCTAGCTGTTTCTCCTGGGAGGCCGAGGCCACAAATACCCGGCCCAGACAACCACCCTCAGCCTCCAGGGGCCTGTGGAGACAGGGTGAGGGGACAGAGACAGGGGTGGGAGAGGCCAGCCCAGAGCAGCCACCTCCCTTTGATATCTTGGAGCCCTGAGCAGACGTTTCCCAGCTGGCTTAACCCCTTTTGTCCGCGCTTCCCTCCTCAAGAAAACCTTAATCACCCTCATTTGAATTTCAAATAACCTCTCCCCTCTCCCCCTTCTGGCCCCAACAGGCTTTGAGGCAGGGATATGGAAATCCACCCTGCAGTATGGAAATCATTGCCCTATGCAAATCAGGCACCAGTCCCCATCGTCATGGCAACCATTGGGTTTCCTCTCCTTTGGGTGACACCTCTCTGGGCTCCCCCGCTTAGATTTTTTTGTTCCTCTCCCCAGTCCAAGTAGGTGGGGTGGGCAAGCCCCCTGCCTACCAAGTAGGCCTCACTGCAGCCACCACAGGTAAGTGGGGTGCCCCTCGCTGAGGTGCCCAAAGGGTCCCAGACCTACCAGGCCACCTGCCTGCTTCTCTAGTGCAAATCTGGACCCTGCACACCCAAGCGAGGCCCACTGCTGTTTTTTTCCCCAGGTTGGCCTAATTTAAGGATGGGCTGGGTGGTGAAAGTTCTGGAGCCTGGAGGACACAGCGATGCTCCTAGAGGGGGTGACAGGAGAGGACAGACCTGGGGGGTTTCGGCCATGCATCTCCAGCGGTAGGAGATGGAAAGCAGGGCATATGTAAAATGCCATGCAAATTAACACCTATTATTTTTTGAGTCAACAGCATTACTACTTTTTTGGCAGATGCCCGCAGCTCTGTTTCCCACGTTCCTGGCTTGGCACAAAGGCCTGCCGTCTCTGAGACTCCCAGGGCCCTGCTGTTACCCCAGTCGTGCATGCTAAGTCACTTCAGTTGTGTCCGACTCTGTGTGACCTCATGGACTGCAGCCCGTCAGGCTCCTCTGTCCATGGGATTCTCCAGGCAAGAATACTGGAGCAGGTTGCCATGCCCTCCTCCAGGGGATCTTCCTGAAGCAGGGCTGGAACCTGGGTCTCCTGCATTGGCAGGCAGATTCTTTACTGTCTGAGCCACTAGGGAAGGCCTCAAGCCCTCAGACTTTACTCTAATTTGGCTGCTCATTTCTCTGCAGATTCCTTTTCCACTTGCTGAGCACTTTTGCACACCAGGTGTTCACTGCCTTAATTGATTCTTGAGGAGCAAAGAAGCACCAAGAGACGAAAAGAATCTACTCACAGCTTGAGAAGTGAGGCTGCAGTTTAGGTGCCTTAATGCAGGGATCCAACCCAGAAGCTACAGTGTTGAGTTGAGCCTTTGGACACTGCTCAGGAGTGTGTGTGTGTCTGTGGTGTCATTCCACCCCTGACAGCACAGGACTGCCTGGGCCTACCTCCCCTGCTGGATCTCCCTATCACTGCCCCCACAACACCCACAGTGGGAGCAGGAGGGATGCTCAGAAGCCCATAAGATATATCCATTGCCCATGGGAGGCCAAAGGAAACGGGCATTCTTGGACACATCCTTATCCTCTAAGGCACCTCCAAATGTGGCCCACAACCAGGCTGGTCTGACTTGTTCACTGAAGTCTGAGACCAGATGCACCCAAACACAGAGAGTCAGAATTTAGAAATGCTCGCAGCACCCTGAGCACATGATTAGTGAGCACTCTCTGTGGATGTGGTGTAGACCAGCTTGGGTCCTATTGAATGTGTACGGTGGGTATAAGCTGCATTACCAGTCATGGATGGTGGGACTGCAGACTGGTCTGTGACTGACCGGAAATAAAATGACTGGTCCTGCAACCCACATTATTTAAGAAGCGGTGCCCTAAGGAATGACCACTGATGAAACCAGGATGACAAAAGACTACATACTGACAGCCCCCCACGTGGCCACCTCACTTTACTCCCTCTTAGATCAAAGAGAAAAGGAGGTCCAAGCGCTTCAGGGCTGCTTGGGCAGGGAGAGGGGTACATCCTTCAAGGGACCCCAGAAAGGAAGAGGGAGAGGTGCCCGGCAGGACTGGCCCAGCCACCTATCATCTGAGCAGCATGGTCCTGCCCTGTAGGGTTGGATTTGGGACTAGATGGTGAGAAAGTGTCTGTGAGCTGTGCAGCACAGGTGTGAGCTGCTGGAGTAGCTGTTTTATTTGCTGAGGTTCTCTGTGTGCTGGAGGCAGATACCTCCCGACACCACAGGCTGCTCTCCTGAGGTCTCCAGCACACATGGCCACAGTAGGAAGCCTGGATGGTGAAAGAGTACCTCCTAATCTCCCGGCCACAGAAACTGGCAACACGGTGAGACGGAAGCCACTTGTGGAAGGCCAGAACAAGAGGCATGGGGCTTTTACTGCAGCAAGAGGGTCATAGGCAAGAGATAAGGACTTTCAGACCCTGAGAACTGCATCCAGTAAGGACAGGTGGCCAAGAGAAATGATGGGGTTAGCTTTTCTTAAGGATGGATGATAAATGGGAAAACAGCTCTAAGAACAACAGATTCTTTCTTTTTCCAGGGACAGATTTGAAACATCTGCAAAGGAAGAGTGAAGCATGAATGAGATTCCCTCTCAGAATCCTGGCCTCCCCAGGAATTTGTCAGTTCCCCCTGGACATCTGCAGGGGCCGTGACTTCCTTTTTCTCCTCCAGAGAGGTAAGGGACAGAGTAGGTTCAGACTAAGGCACGGGACCAGAGTCTCTGGGCTTGAGTCCTAGAGCCCACCTGGCCCATTCCCTTCACTTTATTCCTGCAGCCAGCCCTCTCCTCCCCATATTGTGACAAGCAAACTCAGGTCTAGGGCACCAGCAGACTGGTCCCACACTGCTAAGTGACAGAGCTTTCTTTATCTTGTCTCCTGAATGTTTCCGATAATTATCAACCTAATGATGGATTATATTTGTATGGTGACAGACACTTTGCAAAGTGCTTTCACACCTACTCTTGTCATTTAATCATAAAAGGCGTGCATGTGAGTGTGTGTGTATTTACCCCCATGCCTCATTAGGAAGAGCTATCAAGAGGAGACTCTTGCGCACCTTCCTCCAAGTCTCACCTCACCCCAGGTACTTCCTAGACCCCGGCTGTCCTCTGTGTCATTGAAAGAACAGTTTTATAGCATAAACATTTGGGTTAAAAATCATACACATCTCCAGAGTCTTCTGCCTGTTTCTGCCTGGAAGTGCATCTCTTGGTTGCAATAAGCTGTAGTTTCTTTATCCTCAGACTTTTTCTTGGGGACGCAGTAGGGTGGAGACAGTGAGGTCCCAGGAATAAACAAATTGAGATGGGATTTCTCATCCTGAATCAGTTCCTCATTCTTTCTTTGGGCTTTTATGAGAATCACTAACCTCTCCAGGCTCCCCTATATAATTGTGTCCATTGCTTCTTAAAACCATGCAGAAAGCTGCCAGATTTAACATAACTAATGAGAACCAGCAGTGGCCACAGGACTAGAAAAGTTCCGTTTTCATTCCAATCCCAAAGAATGTTCAAACTACCGCACAATTGCACTCATCTCACACGCTAGTAAAGTAATGCTCAAAATTCTCCAAGCCAGGCTTCAACAGTACATGAACCAGGAAATTCCAGATGTTCAAGCTGGATTTAGAAAAGGCAGAGGAACCAGAGATCAAATTGCCAACATCTCTTGGATCATCGAAAAAGCAAGAGAGTTCCAGAAAAACATCTGCTTCTGCTTTATTGACTATGTCAAAGCCTTTGACTGTGTGGATCACAACAAACTGTGGAAAATTCTTCAAGTGATGGGAATACCAGACCACCTGACCTGCCTCCTGAGAAATCTGTATGCAGGTCAGGAAGCAACAGTTAGAACAGGACATGGAACAACAGACTGGTTCAAAATTGGGAAAGGAGTATGTCAGGGCTGTGTATTGTCACCCTGCTTATTTAACTTCTATGCAGAGTACATCATGTGAAATGCCAGGCTGGATGAAGCACAAGCTGGAATCAAGATTGCCGGGAGAAATATCAATAACCTCAGATATGCAGATGACACCACCCTTATGGCAGAAAGCTAAGAAGAACTAAAGAGCCTCTTGATGAAAGTGAAAGAGGAGAGTGAAAAAGTTGGCTTAAAACTCAACATTCAGAAAACTAAGATCATGGCATCTGGTCCCATCACTTCAGGGCAAATAGATGGGGAAACAGTGGAAACAGTGAAAGATTTTATTTTGGGGGGCTCCAAAATCACTGCAGATGGTGACTGCAGCCATGAAATTAAAAGACGCTTGCTCCTTCGAAGGAAAGCTATGATCAACCTAGACAGCATATTAAAAAGCAGAGACATTACTTTGCCGACAAATGTCCATCTAGTCAAAGCTATGGTTTTTCGGGTAGTTACATATGGATGTGAGAGCTGGACTATAAAGAAAGCTCAGCGGAAAAGAATTGATGCTTTTGAACTGTGGTGTTTGAGAAGACTCTTGAGAGTCTCTCAGACAGCAAGGAGATCCAACCAGTCTATCCTAAAGGAAATCAATCCTGAATATTCATTGGAAGGACTGATGCTGAAGCTGAAACGCCAATAATTTGGCTACCTGATGTGAAGAACTGACTCACTCTAAAGACCCTGATGCTGGGAAAGATTGAAGGCGGGAGGAGAAGGGGTTTACAGAGGATGAGCTGGTTGGATGGCATCACCGACTCGATGGACATGAGTTTGAGTAAGCTCCGGGAGTTGGTGCTGGACAGGGAAGCCTGGCCTGCTGCAGTCCATGGGGTCTCAAAGAGTTGGACACGACTGAGCGACTGAACTGAACTGAATGCGAACCTACTGTACAGCACAGGGAACTTTACTCAGTGCTCTGTGGTGACCTGAATGGGAGAGAAATCCAAGAAAGAGGGGATATATGTACGTGTATAGCTCACTCACTTGGCGGAACAGCAGAAACGAACACAACATTGTAAAGCAGCGATACTCCGGTACAAATTAATTATTAAAAAAAAGTTCCCAGATTTAAGTGAGGAGAGATTTCCTGCAAAGGGACCCCACACAGCTAACTTGCCTGGCTGGTCCTTCTGGAGAATGTGACACAGTGAGCAGTTTCATCTCACAGATAAGTGAAGCAGAGAAGGGCAACAGGAAGGCATGACTGATGAAATCCAGTCCCTGCTCCCTTTACTTCCTGTCCGCCTTCTCCTCCCCGTGGGCTCCCCTCATGGAGTCCTTCCTTTCCAGATCTCTGAGCAGGACGGAGTGCCGAGGCATCTGCTCCACTGACATCTGGGTCTGCAATCCCCTCACCCCACGGATGACAGCTGAGCCTGCCGACTGCGAGGAGCTGGGGCCGGTACGTTGGTAAGGCTGGATGAGAGAAGAGAGGAGACACTTCTTTCTGAGGCCAGATCCTCACCCTCCACACTTCACCAAAGGGAGTGAGTGGACCCCAGCTCTTTCTCTCTCTTTCCCAGCAAGCGCCTTTTGGCAGCAGACAAGGCTTCCGCCTCTTGGAAGAGACTGCCCCCCCAACCCCCGGCAGGGGCTTGGCTCCCCTCTGGCCCCTTTGGCTGGAGCCACCCGCCGTCGTTTTAGCATCTCTCTGATGCCGCCACTCTCTTGTGTCATCTGTCCCTTGTTCCCCGTGAAGGTCTCATGTCTTCCCACCACCTTCTTTAGGTGAAAAGTCAGTAGAAAGAGAGCCGCAACTACTGAGCCCACAAGCCGCTACTACTGAAGTCTGCACGCCCTAGAGCCTGTGCTTTGCAACAAGAGAAGCCACCATGATGAGAAGCCCACACATCACAACTAGAGAGTGGCCCTCGCTCTCCATAACCAGGGAAAAGCCTGTGCAGCAACGAAGACCCAGCACAGCCAAAAACAAATAAGTAAATAAAATTATTTTTTTAAAAAAAGGTCACTAGAAAGACCCAGATTTAATTATGTCAATTGCTAGATTCAGAATCTTGGGGAAATTTGCTAACCAGCCTCAATATCCCCATCGGCAAAGTGGGATGGTGCCATCTAGCTGCATAGAACTGTTGTAAAGACCAAATACTTTGTTCAAAAGCACTCCTGGCAGACACAAGTTGGCCCTGTTACCCACTGCACCTTGAAGTCCTGGAGAAAAGCTCCTTGAAGACAGGGACTGTTTCTTCATCTTTCTGAACCCAGGTTCTGACACAAGGGGACCTGCAAGCGAGGTCAGAGGAGAGATCGGAGCCTGAATTCAGCCAGGCAGCTGGAGGAGTCAGAGGAGAGTGGGCTGAGAGGGGATGTAGGGGCTGAGGCAGGTGATGGGGTGGACAGGCAGCTCGGGCCTGAGGAGGCCCACACACAAACACACCACGTGGGTGTGCGAACCGATGAATGAGATTTTTGAAAAGCAGAGCTGCGTACACATCTTTAAAAATCCAGCCCTTAAAGATTATCCAGCCCCAAACCCTCCTTTGTTGTCGTTATTTAGTTGCTCAGTCATGTCCGACTCTTTGCAACTCTATGGACTGTACCCTGCTAGGCTCCGTTGTCCATGGGATTTTTCCCAGGCAAGAATACTGCAGTGGGGTGTCTTTTCCTACTCCAGGGGATCTTCCCATCCCAGGGATCCACAACCCTCCTCACCTGTCTCCTGATTCTTTACACTGAGAAGCCCCCAAATCCTCCTTAATGGGGAGGAAAATCAACATCCAGGTAGGGAACACTTGCCCAGTAATCTGCAGGGAGTTAATAGCCTGAGTCAGGCAGGCCCGAGTTTGATTCCTGGTTAGAAACTGTGTGATCCTGGGCTAGTTAGTTTCTCATTCTGAGTCACAATTTCCTCACTGATAAAAACGTGGATTGTAAGAATGAAATGAGGTGATGTAGTTACAGCTGGCTCCATGGGCCTGGGTACGGGAAGGAAGCTCCGTGGATGTGACTGGCCTTTATTTTCCTCTTCCCAAGACCACCCCATCTGTCCTCCCCTGTGTTGGAAGCTACATCATGACCGGTGTGGTCAAAAGTCATAGGGTCAGCTGTGTGGGTGCTTGGGGTTGGTCAGTACAGAGCCAGGGGCTTTTGAAATGTGGGTAACCTTGTTTTCTTATCAACCACTCAAGTGAGAACAGAAAAAAAAAAAAAAAGTATATGATGTCAGCTTAAGTACGACGGAAAAGTAAAAACAAGGATTCAAAGTAGGGATTCAGAAAAGTTTAGAAGTCTAGAACCAGCTTTGGAGAAGGCAACAGCAACCCACTCCAGTATTTCTTGCCTGGGGAGATCCCATGAACAGAAGGAGACTAGTGGGCTATAGTCCATAGGGTCACAAAGAGTCAAGACACAACTGAGGGACAAAACAGCTACAATAGAAACAGCTTGGTTCCGGTCTTCTGGGCGATGTGGAAACAGCACTGGACAGGGATCGGGAGCTTTCTCTGGTCCTTCGTGCTGTCACAAAGACACTCTGAATTTACCTGTCTGCCCAGACGGCAGGAAAGAGAAGGATGAGCGGCCTTGCCAGGTCTCCTCCAGCCGGGGAGGTCTGTGTCTGGACCCGAGAACGCTCTCCTATGTCGGTCTGGCCAGAGTGAAAGGGAAATTCACTTCCCTTTCTCAGCTCCCACCGTGTGCCTCTTGGGGATTTCACACAACACCAAGGGTGTTCTCTGGGAGCTGGGGCTTTCTAGGTCACCCTTGTTTATAGTTCCTTTAAAACCCAGAGACAAACTACCCCTTAATTCATGCACTGCCTGGAAGGGTAATCCGCATTTCAAAAATCCAAAGGAAGCCATTAAACCAGGTTGGTAACCACTGTGACTCACCATGAGCTTTCCTTCATAAAAAATGAGTCAGAACGACTTTCCAGGAAGTTTGGTTACTTTAATTAGCTACCTCTTTTTTTCTTGCTCTTAAAAACATGCAGTAATTTGACAATCACCCAAGTATGGATGCTACCAGCTACCAAGCTGAGCCCCTAAAAGTGAAGGATCGGCGGGTAGAGGTGTTCCAGACAACATGGACTAACGGGTCTCCTTGGAGTGTAGGACCCATACAGAATTCTTCCCTGAGTGGTGGAAGAAAGGAGCAAAATCAATATCTAGGGTTGACCCTCAAGGCCTGAGTGAAGGGGTGAGGGCACTCTAGCTACCTGCAGCCCCAAAACACTTAGCAGAAAGGTTCGTTATGTACATTGCATCTTTTTTTTTTTTTTTTTTGGCCAGGCTCATGGCATGTGGTGGAGAAGGCAATGGCACCCCACTCCAGTACTCTTGCCTGGAAAATCCCATGGACGGAGGAGCCTGGTAGGCTTCAGTCCATGGGGTCGCGCAGAGTCAGACACAACTGAGTGACTTCACTTTTACTTTTCACTTTCATGCACTGGAGAAGGAAATGGCAACCCACTCCAGTGTTCTTGCCTGGAGAATCCCAGGGACGGCAGAGCCTGGTGGGCTGCCGTCTATGGGGTCACACAGAGTCGGACACAACTGAAGTGACTTAGCAGCAGCAGCAGCATGGCATGTGGGATCTTAGTTCCCCCACCAAAGATTGAACCCATGCCTCTTGTGGTGAAAACTCAGAGCCCCAACTGCTGACTACCAGGGAAGACCCCCGAATCACAAAACCTTAATGATGCCATTCAAGGAAATGATGGCCACAGATGTCATAACTGTGCTAATGGCTTTAAATATCCCAGCTCTCAACCTACTCTCTAAGGATGGACATTAATTGTCCCCTTTAAAAGAGATGAACTGGGACTTCCCTGGTGGTCCAGTGGCTAAAACTCCATGTTCCCAACCCAGGGGGCCTGAGTTCAGTCCCTGGGAACTAGATCCCACATGCGGCAACTAATCAATAATCAACTAAGTGCAGCCAAATCAATGGACAAAAATAAATTTTTAAAAAAAGAGAAAAAGATGAAATTAAATTAACTTATCAGATCACACAACCAGTAAGCAGGAAAGCTGTTTTCTTTACCCTACATCTGTTTGATTCTAAATCCATACTCTTCAAAGGTCATCTGTTCCTGCCTCTTGGGGAAGCAAAGTGGTATAAGGTCACATTTTGAACTGACAGTCACTGGGATGACAGTTGTGTTTGAAAGATCAGTTTATGTTCAGATTCTTGGACCTACAACCTAGTCTGTGCGAGCTCCTACACTCCCAGACAGGAGGCCAGAACTGTGGAGATGGCCTGTAAAAAATAAACCTTCTTAACCCCACTCAGTCATGTCTGACTCTTTGGGACACTATGGGCTGTAGCATGCCAGGCTCTTCTGTCCACGGAATTATCCTGGCAAGAATACTGGAGTGGGTTGCCATTCCCTTTTCCAGGGGATCTTCCTGACCAGGAATCGAACCTATGTCTCCTGTAGTTCCTGCATTGGCAGGCAGATTCTTTACTTCCCTGGTAGCTCAGCAGTAAAGAATTTGCCTTCTACGCAGGAGACTTGGGTTCAATCTCTGGGTTGGGAAGATCCCCTGGAAAAGGAAATGGCAACCCGCTCCAGTATTCTTGCCTGGGAAATCCTGTGGACAGAGAAGCCTGGAGGGCTACAGTCCACTGGGTCGCAAAGAGTCAGACACGACTGAACAACTAAACAACCAATCCCTACTCAGGATCTGAACTCCCTCCACCTCCTGGCTCACTTTTCAGGGTTTTATTATAGGTCCTTCTCACTTCTGACACAGGCACCTTGACTTGGTCCCATAACTAATAACAGGGCCCCAGAGCTAGCCTGCTAAGTGCACTCTTCCACCCATATGGACATTCTCTTAGCTGTGTCCTCACATACCTGGGACAATATACTCGGCCCAGATGAACAGAGTTGGCTCCAGCCAGCCTGCTACAGGGGGAGGGTGGCCCAGCTTCCCTGAAACAAGGCTTCTGGACTCTCCTTTTTCTAGGGAAGAGTTCAGAACAGAGACAGGCCTGATACTCTTCAGGAGAACTGATTTGAAAGCCTTGCTTGAGTTCTGGAGATAAAAGGCAATTTTCTTCACAACTGGGAAGAAAAGATGCCCCACTCCATAGACCCTATAGTAACACATTCTCAGCTAATAAATCAATTGGCAAATGGTTGCAATTGGCCCACCCTCTCCTAACTTAACTGTCCCCAGACACAAAGCAAAATATAAAACCTGTGCCGCCACCTGTGCAGACAGACAGTATCAATACTAAACTGGGGAGCGGGGCGGGCAGGAAAGTTTATGGTAAATATAGCCTACAGATGCCTCCACAAGACCCTCAGTTTTCTTGTCCCTGATCCGGAGCCTTTTAGCTTTAAGAATGGAACTAGACTGGGACTTCCCTGGTGGTCTAGTAGTTAGGAATCTGCCTTCTAATGCAGGGGACGTGGGTTCCATCTCTGGTCTGAGAGCTAAGATCTCATATGCTACAAGGCAACTAAGCCAGACTGCCTATCCTACAGAACCCATGAGATCCCATGTACCACAACTAAGATCCAGTGCAGCCAAATAAATAATACTAAAGGAAAAAAAAAAAAAAGAATGGAATGAGACTACACCTGAAGACTTGGGAAAAGATTTTAGCTCTGGGAGACATCGATTCTCTTCCACTTCTAATTTTTACGCCTCTAATGATCTACATGAAAGACTAATTGAGGTCTTGTTGGGATGCTATTAAAGTTATTTGGTGGTGTTACAATTTATACTCATCTTTCTTTAAGTTCTTTTTAATTATATGGAGCTTTCAAAGTAAGAATGACAGAGTTAAAAGCAGGGAGCTATGAAACTTTCTTCTCAATTCTTTTCTGTTCTCTTTCTCTTATTCACAAAGCAAAATCATCTCCAGGCACTAAGCCTTCCTTTCTGGGTCTATTTACCACCCACATGCATGTAATTTGGAAGACGAACACTTGTACATGGGCCTCTTTGGTTAGATACTTGAGTAGGATTATTGAGAAATCTGGGGTTAAAAGGCCTTAGTTCCCATTTACCAAAGACAGGTTCCTCCTTCCGTCAGCCAGTAGCAGCTGGGAACACAGCCTGCTGTTTCTAGGGGTCTTGGAATGGCAAATGAAGAAGTGAATCTCAGAACTTTCCTGGGGGTCCAGTGGTTTGATGCCACGCTTCCACAGCAGAGAGTGTGGGTTCGATCCCTGGTATGGGGACTAATGATCCCATATGCTGCATGGTGCAGGCACAAAAAAAAAGGCTGGGGTAGAAGGAGAAGTGAATCTCCTCCCTAACTTGTTTGTTTCTAAGGATCTAAGGCCTAGTTCCAGAGACTTTGTTCTACTGTAGACCAATGTCTACTGTTCAAAGGCTCCAGGGTCATACCCACATCTCTAGGGAACCTCTTCGCTTCCTGACTCAGCCTTTGGGTCTGATTGGCTGAAAGACCAAGCCAGAAAGGATACAAGAAATGAATAAGAGATTCATTATTCGATGAATTCCAATAACCCTCTCCCACCCTTGCTTTTCTGTCTCTGTCCCCAGAAGAGAAGACCCTTACCTGTCTCCACCTGGCTGAGAGCACTTCGAGCATCTGTAGAATCTGCTCCGTCCCCACTCATCTTTATATCTGCAGGGAAAACACAACTGATTTTAATAACAAGTCACAATTTTTCTCGCTCTGACATATGTGGCTGTAACTAAACAGTGAAGATGAATGTGTAATTACAACAACCATCAGACTTTCAAATTCCTGATTCCTGAACGTATAACTATTAGAATATTCATAAGCTTGGGGGCGCATATACTCTTCTCTTAGGCTAGCCTCCTTTCCCCCCTCTTCCGGCTACTGTAGGGTCTCTCCCACTTTGTATCATTCGTTGCCACTACTTTCCATCGCCTGGCTCAGCTGGTAAAAATTTAAACAAGGGGAAGGGTACAACAGAGGGTGGGTGGGGCATGGGGGAGACTGTCTCCCATTCTTCGTCCTCACTTCATTTGGCATCTGGAGAATGTAAGTAATTTTTAAAGTAGCGTAAGAAATCCATCTCGCATCCTGCCCCAAACCCCCACTATAATAACTCTAACCTGGGAGGTAAGAGTACGCTTGAACCAAGGCCTGCCCTTCTCATCTTTCTTTCCCAGTCCTGCCTCTGTTCTCTGTTTGATTCTCAGAGGTCAGCCCACTGTCTAGGGATCAAACCCTAGTATCTGTGTGGCCCTCTCTGGGAATCCTTACCTTCTCTCCTACTCCTTCAGCATTTTCAGTTCTTAGTAAGAGAGGGGTGGTGAGTGGGTCAGTGCCCCACAGCGAGAGAAGACCTACACAAGGCCCCCTGTCTCAGTCCCCAAGTGCTTCTGGTCTGGCCTGTCTGCCCTGCTTCATTTCAATAAATCAAACATTTACCCACAACAGACAGCTGCCACTACTTAAGGGCCCCTAAGTCTCCTCCAGGGTGCACAGAGAGAAGGAAAGATGTAACTTTGAACTAACTCTCTTTCTCTAGACTCCTCTCCTTATTAAACCACTCAAATACTGAAGCCCTTAAAGACAGAAGAATATTTTATTCAAATTGGGTTGACTCCCCACCCACCCTCTTCTCTGGGGCAGCATTTTAACTCTTTCAAATCTGATAAAGTCTGGGTGAGCCAATTTGCATACCCAGCTCCCCAGCCAATGTCGGGTAAGCAGGCCATCTTCATTTGCATCAGGTAATCAAGCAGTTGGCAGTCTGGATGCCTGAGGTCTGGAGAGGATCAGGATGAGGGAGAAGGGTGGACCTCCCCCAGGGGGAAAAGTGGGAAGAAACTCATTTATTTATTTAGTTTAGGACAATGACGTGTGTGGCTCTGGCAGAGATTTAAATTGTGGTCCCAGGGGTAGCAGTGACTGCAGTGCAGAAGGGGTGACTGTCATGCCAAGCAAGACAGAGATGGGGAGTCCCAAGGCTCTCCAGACCTTGGAACACCCCAGCAGCAGGGAGGGGGTAAGCAAACTTAGGAGCTGCTGTAGTTTGAGGAGTATTTTTGTGATCAGCCTAAGTGACCACTCCCAGATGAATAAGTGGAGCTCCGTATAGCCTGCCTCAGACGTCCATGCTGTCCTGTGTGGTTACAGACCTCTAGGGGAAACCCTGCAACCACACTGGCCACCCTTCTCAGCGCATGACACTTGAGAAAGCATTTCGTGAGCCTAACCAAAGTCCTTTCTCTGCAGTTTGAAACTTTCTGTATAGTCTGCCATGCTTCAGCATAACTAGGGTGGGCCACCTGGACACACCTGCAAAGGACTTCTGCTAGTCCTCATTTTCTGCTCCAGTGGGAAAACAGGCTTTGCTTTGTCCCACCAATGAAGTCCCACCCTTGAGTTGGGCATTGCCTACCACAGACAGGCTCAGTCACACTCCCCCATAGGGATTCTCAACAGTGCTGAGAAAAAGCCAGAGACTGACGCGAGGAAGCGGGTGGGAGGGGGGGTGAGTTCTCACCCTCATTGGGCTTTTAAACCTGCTTCAGCAGTCCTGGGAATTCAGAGCACAGATTTTGACAGCAGACAGACAGTCCTGGATTTAATCCCAGTGCCATCCTAACTAGCAGGGGGAACCCTGGCCACACACGTGAACCTGTTTTCTCAGCTAAAAAAGAAAAGAAAAGAATGATACTCCCTAGAGTTATTGTGATGAGCAAGTAAGATTTTGAATGAAAACAGCCTGGCACAGCACTTGGCATAAAGAAAGCTGTGATAAATGAGTGAACTAACCAGATACTTAGGCTTCGATGGGGGTCCCCTTCTCCCATTACAATAAACAGCTTTGGTTTTCTGTCTCAGCACTATCGTAATTTGTCCTTTACCTGGGAAGGCATCTGCAGTCTCCAAATTCTGACTTCATTAGAAAAACGCTCATGGGCACAGGAAGAGTTTAAGTAGTAGTAAGGCTGGGATGATAACCAAGTATTCTGAATCAACTTATTCCAAACTTCTAACGTTTAAGAAGGGTAACTTTTTAGCTCAACCGTAATTTTATGCCTATAACACAGACTCTCCTCCAAAACCCATTCCCTGCACCATCTTTAAATCTATCCGAAAGCCATCTCTCTGAACTTTTAAATTAGCATAAAAGGTAGTCCTAATCATATCGAAAAAAAACTTTTGAAGGAGTCAAAGGCTCCACACTCTACCAGGACATCTACTTGTTCAACGTATCCGTCATGGGAGTGACATTGTGATACTTCGGGATCGGACAGAGATGTGGGTCTGCATGGAGGGGCAGGCTGAGATGATCTGTAAAAGCTCTTAGGTGCCATAGGATGCTAAGATACTGAGAGCCTGTTCCTGTTGGGTAGGAGGTTGAGGCTGATGGGCGGAATGAGCTCTTGGGTCTCAGCCTAAAAATGGGCCAACACCGAAACTCCCTGAGACGCCGTAACCCTTTGCCTGTCGGACAACACTTGCCGGAGGTGAGTGGGGGAGGTGTGGGGTGGGGCCGGGCTTCTGTGCTGTTCTTATCTCAGTTGGCACTGAGTAGGCTCCTTGCCATCACTCCCTTCCCTGCGGAGGCTCAGCTGCTCTGTGTAAGAACCCAGATACCAGACAGCCCCTCATCTGCCTCACTGGCGCCGTCATTCTCTGAAGCTGGGGCAAGGTGTTGGCTGCCAGCCTTGCCCTCCTGATGCCCTGGCATGACCCAGCAGCAGCCCCTCCTGACACATTGGTGAACCAGGATGTGTGTGTGAACCTGTAGGAGCAGAGTCCGAGGGGCAGCACTTCCCCAGGCTGCAGGCTCAGTGCCCCCAGTGTCCTGGACCTCCCGGGCCCAGGCGACGCTGGGAAAGCAAAAGGTCCGCTCCCCTCTCTCCTACAGTCCATCTGCAACTCTTCGGAAGGGACTGGAGCTCCTCCTGACTTCTCCCTCCCACACGCACTGCTGGGGGCACTTCTCCCAGAGGCAATTCAAGGGGCCCACCGTCCTACTTCTAAGCTAGCCATGTTTCCAACTCTGCTGTGGAGGAGACAACTCTCGCCTCTACTTCAGGAGAAATGCACATCCTCTCATGAGACCTTGGAAGGACCCTGGGGTCCCGAGCCGTAACTGGTATCAGTCTGTGAGACTTGAATCTTCTTTCCCAATCCTGATGGGGAACAGCTCACAGTGAGGAAAGGGGCAAAACAAGAGGTGCCCTGGGACTAACTGAGTGTCCCCCTTAGGCTGAATTCCACTGTCTCTTCTGACTCTTCTGCCTGAGGTTTTTTATTCCTTTTTTTTTTTTCTGGCTACACTGGTCTTTGTTGCTGCACATCAAATTTCTCTACTTTCGGAAAGTGGGTACTGCTCTCTAGTTGCCGGGTGTGCAGGCTTCTCATTGTGGTGGCTTCTCTTGTTGAGGAGCACAGGCTCTAAGGCGAGTGGACTTCAGTGGTTGGGGTACACGAGTTTAGTTACCGGATCTTCATGGACCAGGTAACAAATCCCTGTCCCCTGCACTGGCAGGCAGGTTCTTAACTGCACCCCCAGGGAAGCCTTCTGTCTGACTCTTGTCTACCCCTCCACCTGTTTGGGGCCTGGGAGGGAGGAGCCCCTCTTTGGCTGGGGTGCCCCCCTGTCTGGTGACCTCATGCATGCTCGGGTGTTTGTGTCAAAGGAGAGGCACTCTACAAAATCCAAAGTGCTGAGGCCCCAGGCAGACCTGGATCACAGCTGGCACCCAGGTTATCCAAGCGAAAAGATGGGCTGGCACAGGGGCTGACATGCTCGCGGCACAGGGGCTGACATGCCAACGGAGCTGCTGGGTGGGGAGCTTCAGGGTAGCCCACATCCCACTTTGTGAGCTCCCACCCCCCCCTCCACACCCCACCCCAAACTCTTGTAGTAAATCAATGGAGGAGGAATCCACAAGGGCTCAGACTGGGGATTCAAAGGGCAAGTGCTGTTTATAAAGTACCCACAGGACACAGGACCACTGGGAGGGGAAAAATAGGGTTCAAAAGAGACCAGATTTCAGGATTTTCCTGGTGGTCCAGTGGTTAAGAATCCATCTTGCCAGCCTGGATGGGAGGGGAGCAATGGATACATGTGTATGCATGGCTGAACCTCTGCTGTCCACCTGAAACCATCACATTTTTAATTGTCTATACTCCTAGACATATATATAGGAGTATAGACAATTAAAAATGTTGTGATAGTTTTAGGTGTAACTATATATATATAATATATTTATATTATATATTATATTATATATTTATATAAAATTATATATTTATATATATAATTTATTATATATTTATTTATTACATATAAATTTATTGTTTGTGTGTGTGTGTGTGTGTGTGTGTGTGTATATATATATATATATATATATATATATATATATATATATAAAAGAATCCACCTTGCAATGCAGGGAGCACAAGTTCGATCCCTGGTCAGGGAACTAAGATCCCACATGCGGTGGAGCAACTAAGCCTGCACACGACTAGAGAGTCTGTGTTCTGCAATGAAAGGCCCTGAGTGCCACAACTAAGACCCAATGCAGCCAAATAAATATATAAATAATTTTAAAAAAGAGAGAGAGAGACCAAATTTCCGCAAAGAGGATCCTGAACTGAGAGACCCGAGAGAGGGACCCACAAGGAGACACTCCATAGATGGACCCTCCCTCAGAGACCCCACAGCAGGGCCCTCAATGAAAGACCCTAAAAAGATGACCTTGGAGTAAGAAGTCCACTGAGAAGACCCAGCAAAGGGAACCCTCAAATGGAGACCCAGTCAGAGAGGCTTCACAGAAAGTCCCAAACTGAGCGATCCCTTTGAGGTGCTGTCGAAGGGGAACCGGACACCACAGAGGGGCCAAGAAACCTCACAGGAAGGCTGGACAGCCCCAAGGGGAGACAGGCTGAAGAAGTGGGCTGGGGAGTGGCAGCAAGCAGCTGTAGAGAGATGATTCAGGTTGCCCACACCAGGTAGATGCAGACCCCACCTGAGGAGGCAGCGCCCCTCAGGTTTAGCTTAATCACCCTCTCGGTGTCTGCCTGCAGGGGACAGGGCTGGGGGAGGTGCCGGGCTCCTGATAAGCATCAGCCTGGAGCTTTCTCCCAGGCCAGGCAAGGAGGGCTCGGCCTCCTCACCTCAGCCTCACCCTCTAGGGCTCTGAGCAAGATCCTCTTCACCCTCACACGGCCTCCCTGCTGGGTTGCAGGGTACCCCCTCCTCCCACTTCCCCCAGAGAAGGAGCCTCCAGAAGACAACGAGGTGGAAAACCCCCAGGAAGTCTCTGATCTTCCTGAGGTCTTGCTCCCCATGTGTGCTGAGGCCTTCTTGGTGGGAAGTGGAGGAACGAGAGCCCAGGATCGGCTCCTGGCCACGTCCAGCTCCATACTGGTGCTTCAGGATCTGGAAATGGACTTTACCCAAACACTGGATGATACCCAGTTGGATGGCTCCTTCCGCCTCACTGAGCCCTTCCTGGCACGTCCTGGTGCCCGGGGATCCACTCAGAGTTAACACCTCACTGTCAGCTGGCTTTCTTTCAGCCACATCAGGACTACGTCTGGGGAAACTGGGGTCCCTGGGTCTCCCCCGTGCATCCACTGCTGCTTGATTTCAGGACTGGCTGCTCCAGGAAAAGGCCAAACTCTAGCCTGCCATGCTCCTTGGGTTGGGTCTTGAGAATTGCTTCCTCCAGAAAGAAGAGCAGGTAACAAAATTCCACCAACAGCCCTGAAGTCCTTAATAAAGGCCATGCATTGGGTGCTGCCCCCTTTAAGAGGCAAGTCGCTGGTTTGAAATGGCCAAACCAGGCTCAGCTTTCTTCACCTGGAGTCCTTCTCTGCTCAGGCCCTCAGACCTCCAGAAGCCCCACTCCAACACCAAGTCCAGCCTCTGGTATTAGGAGCCCCTGTCCTCCCCCGGATGGGGAAGGAGGGATCAGCGGGGTGAATGGAGAGGGCCCTGGTTCACTCCGTGCTCACAGACCTTTCATGCAGGGGAAACTGACTCCCAGAAGAGTATTTCTATGGCCTACGTTCCCACCCCTGGGGAGAGGAGAGCTTGGAATCTAAATCTATGGGACATGGAACAAAGAACACAGGAACTGGGTACCCCTGGGTCTCCGCTGCCGTGCACCCACTGCTGATGCATCTCTCACGTCCCCTCTCAGACAGAGAGATGGAAGGACTTCCCACAGGCCCCTGAGCAGGCTACTCCTCCAGTGGGGTCCCACAGAGCTCCGGCCCAGCCCCTGCACATGGACTCCCCAACCCCGCCGTGCACCAGCCTGTAACACCACCTAGATCCACAGAGTTGGGGGGCAGGCACACCTTCACGGGGTCTGCTCCACCTCCTCCCCCAACATACCTGAGGACAGGTAGACTCCCCTCTGATATTCACCAGAGGTACTTCCGTAAGCCCTAATCAATATAGGTGCGGCATAGCAGCTGCCCGGGTTGTGCCTGTGTAAATGCCCAGCTCTGTTCGCTTCTCCTAGGCACCCCTAGACGGCACAAATGTCCATTTGGCCTCCACTTCATATAAATGCCGGGGACACCAAACACCAACATGTGGATACAAGTACTTCCCTCACTTCTGCACTCCCAGGTCCACACCCGTGGTTAAGCCAATGAGCCACCCTTCTGCAGTAAGTGAACAGTAAGGCAACTTCCCCGAGCCTAGGACAGCCCAGCACGCTCAGGTCCCACATAGTTGTGGCTCTTGGGGTGCTGCGAGCCTTCAGAAGCCCTGACACCCCCACGCTGTAGCCTCCACCCGCATTCTTCCCCCAAATCCCCCAGACGTTCCAGGCGCCCGCCCGCCCGGGGTGACCCGCTGTCCACACCGCCCTCACCTGGCCGCAGGGGAACAACACCCCCGAGAGCGGCGCCCCTGTCCTTCGTCCCTTCCCGCACGCAGGGACACCTGTCAGAGCTCGCGCCCTCCGCCCCTCACCTGGGTGCATGGGTTCCAGATTCACCATCCTGCCCCAGGCGGGGCCAAAGCCAGCTTCCCCCCAGGCCCCTCGCGTCTGCCCCAGCCGGGCCCCAGGGGAAGCCAGGGTCTCCTGCCTTCCGCCCCCGGCCGCCACCGCCGCGGGAGCCGCCGCCGGAGCCGCCGCCGCCGCCGTCGCGCGCTCCGCTGCTCGCTCGCGGCCGCCCGGGCAGCACTCGACGCGGCGGGATTGCCACACTCCCCAGGTGAGCACGCCGCGCGGCGGGCGGGGGCCGCGGGCCACGCCCCCTGGCAGGGCCCCCGCGCCTGGCCCCGGGCCCAGGCAAAGCAGCGATTTGCATTCGGGGAGCCGGGGGCCGGTGGAGGGGGCAGTCCGTGCTGCCGGGGCGGGTCCCGACCCTGCGGAACACCTGTCAGCCCCAGACCGGCCGGCGGCCTCTTCCCACCGCGCCCGGCCCGCGGCGACCCAGGCTCCCGGTCCGGCTCGTCCTATTGAGGAACCCCTGGAGGATTAACCAACGGGGGCCTGAGCTTTCCTCTGGACAGATACCCCAGCTCTTGGAGGAGTTCTGGTGTGTCTGGAGAAGCCACGAGAGTGTGCTGGCAAGAATCTAGAGTTGGAATTCTACCTCTCAGCCGCTTGCCGGCTGTGTAACAGGAGAGGAAGCTCATCACCTCCCTGAACTCAGTTTACTCATCCATAAAATGGGACAGGTGCTAATTTTAACTGCATCTAATGATAGGAACTTAGCAGGTGGCCAAGCTCACCTAAGTCCCCATGCATCCTCATCTCCTCCTGGGACCTGGATGGGTCCCAGCTAATTATCACGTTTTCTAGGTGAAGATTCTGTCTCTTGCCTGCTCTATCAGGTTTCAGATTGCTGTGAGGCTCTTTGAGAGAATGATGTGAACGTTATTTATTGAGTGACAGGGGCTGTGGGAGCAGTCACCTCCCTCATGTACAGAGCTGGGAAGTGACTTGTCCAAAGGCAACACAGTACCCTAGTGATGGAAGGAGCCTGGCTGGGGGTAGGATCCTGGCCAGGGGTAGGTCTCTGGACTCCCACTCCATGCTCTCTCCAGCACCCATCATAGACTCATCCTCTGAGCTCCCCTACTCTTCTGCTCCACTCTTCAGGTCCCAGTAAGAGGTGCCAAGGTCAAGAGGCGACCTGCCTATAAGCCTAGGAAGCTGGGTGCCCCCAGCAGAAGCAGCCCTCGCCTTGCTTTCCAGGCAGGTCTCCCTATCAAGCTGCTTACAGAGCAGATCTTGGACTTTTCTGCCTCTATGCATCGTTTGCAGTATTTTTTCCAGGTGGTATATCCACTCACCATCCACTCCCATAATCCCCGTCATAACATCCAGCATTTACTGAGCTTTCAGTGTGTGTCAGGCAGTGTGCTAACCAGCACTTTAAAGTCACTTGATCTTGTTTAGTCCTCATAACAACCACACATTGGACTGTTATATTTCCGTTTTACAGATGGGGAAAATGAGGTTTAGAGGGTTTAGCTTGCCCAAAGTTACCCAGCAAGTAAGTAACAGGGCTCCTATTTGAAAGCTCTACACTCTATTCCCTCTGTACATAATTCAGATGCCACCTCCTTTCTGAAGTTAGAAGTTACCTGATCTGTTATTAAATTACCGTAACATTTCAATGTTCCTAATAGCCCTTGTGGCCTGTTCTATGGGACTTTTCTTATTCTTCCTTCTGGTTGTTAACTGATTGTCTTCCCCACTGCACCAAATACCATGTAGGGTACATGTCAGGTGTCAGAAAGGGTTCAGTGGGTGCCACAGTGGCCTTGCAGGGATAGAAAGTGTTTAATAAGCACCTCTTCAGGTCCATACAACCACTCACCCCCTGTCGCACCTTCCACTCCTCTCCCCACCCTTGGCAAGAAGGCAGGAGACTTTCTTCCTATTTCTTCTGGCAGAGGAAAGAGACCAGTAGCTTTTTGGAGGCCTAGTGAACCCAGGGATGTCCCTTCCCCCATCTGCCTCAGGACACTGCCAGGCTGTCCCTTCCTTCCCTTCTCTTTCCTCTCCTTTTCTTTCCCTCCTCCACTTCAGGTTTGCCCCAAACCTGAGGCCATTGCTTATCTACAACTGCACTTCACCTACCGTCATCCTAGAAAAATGCCTGCACATAGTTTATATACCCCTGTGTGCTTGCAATTTCCATATCTCTATTTGCATATCATTTGCATAGCCATGTGCACCAGGGGTCTGATTCTCTGACCGCCATTATCTGGAACCTCTGTCTCTTTTCTATGTGCAAAGTTACATTTCTTTCCGGGGCTTTACTTTTCCAGAAGCCAGAGGAGCATGTACCTAATGACTTCTAAGGGACTTCCAGCTCTAGTAGCCTAGGATTCTCGGGTCCTGGGGTTGGGAGGGGTGGAACTCCTGGGAATGGGGCCACTGGGGAAGAGATGGGGCCGTATGGGGCCTTATAGGTTCATAGTTGGAAGGACAGCTGTGGGTTCCAGACCATGGGAGGGGAGATTGTGTGCAGGAAGGGAGATTGGACGGAGGATGGGAGGTTGGGGGAGAGGTGGCAGACAGGACTTCACCTTCATTCATTTATTCATTCATTCAATAAATATTGACTGAGCACTTACTATATGTCAAGGAAGTTCTCCATGCTGGGCATATGCCTTCTTACTTTGTCAGCACACCTTTAGGAGAAGCATACAATTTTTAGATTTCTTTTATGGATGAGGAAACTGAAGTTCAGGGGGATTAATGTAGCTAGGAGATGGGAGAGTTGAAATTTAGACTAGGTCTGCCTGACTCCAAAGCTGGTGCTTTTAATCCTGCTGTCCAGCGTCTGAGCCTGTCTCCTCTTCTCTTCTTTTCCTTTCTATGATCTTATCACTCGAAGTAGAAGGAACCTAGAAACAATCATACGAGGGACTTTGAGGGACCTCACCGAGGTCCACAAGCAGGGAAGACTTGCCCAGGCTTTCCAGGTGGCTCAGTGATAAAGAATCCACCTGCCCATGCAGGAGACGCAGGAGACCCAAATTCAATCCCTGGGTTGGGAAGGTCCCTTGGAGAAGGAAATGGCTACCCTCTATTCTCTTGCCTGGGAAATCCCATGGACGGAGGAGCCTGGCAGGCTACATTCCATAGGGTCGCAAAGAGGTGGACTTAGCTGTGCGACTGGGCACGCACACACATAGGACTTGCCAAGGTCACACAGCAAGTATAGGAGGAGACCCTATTCTCTCTGCTCCTTCGTCATATGTTCTTCCTGGGTCTTTGAAAGTTGGGTGGGACGAGGGGCAGTGTTGGACAATTTTTGTTCCTTCTCTTTCTGACTTGCTTGATGATCATTTCCACTAGATGAACTGGAACAGGCATGCAAAAGACCCTTTGTCCCTCCCTCCTTCATGGAGACTGTGAGTGCTTCTATGGAACACTCAAGAGTCTCCATGAAATCAGCTCTCTGAGCTCTGGGCAGATGGCAGGTGGTAGGCCCCAACCCCTGGGGCCTAATACTCACTCCATTCCTCTGTTTAGTGTGGAAGAGAAAAAGCTGTGGGGAGAGGAGAGAGATAGGGAATTGCCTGGAGGTTGGAAAGGAACAGAGGGAAGAAAAGGGAAAAGAAGCAAGGACAGGAAATTTCAGTGCCTTTGGACATCAAAAGCACCACATGCAAATCACATGTAAATTTTATGCAAATGACCCCTTCCTCCTCTACCCCCACCCCCTCAACAGCTGGAGGGCTTTTTCAGAAAGCAGCCAAATCTTTGCTCCAAGATCCTGTTGTCCCCAGACTGTGCTCAACTTGGATCCCTCCTGGGGTCCTTCTGGTCTTCCTGTATTGACATCTGATCCCCTCGGCCGCACCTCTAGGAAGTCACTAGCCCCCCAGCCCCATTTCTACTTGAGCAAGCTGTCAACTTCTTTTGCTTCAAGGACAGAAGGCTCTGGGAGTTAAGTCTACCCTTCCAGACACATTTCTGGAAACAAGCTTTACCCCTGGAGAAGGTGCTCGGGGAGGGAGGTGGGGCCACAGCCCTGTTCCCCACCTCAGCAAAGTGGACTCCTTGGTTGCAGGCCCTCGGGCTCACTCTCATTTCCTGTCATGTCAGCTGGATTGAGTTGTCAGGACTGGGAGAAGGGTGGAGAAGCCAGGCAGCCTGGAAGGCCACCAAGTAACAAGTCTCATCTCGTTCGTTCTTTCTGTCTGCCAGATGGGCTGTAGGGCCCAGAGTGTAGGGGTGTGGGGTGGGGGGTCAGCCCCTTGCCTTGGGGTGACCACAGGGAATGAGATTCAGCTCAGGCTTCCCACAAGAGCAGATGGAAGGAAGACAGAGGCCAGGAAGAAATCCTGGGCCTCTTTTAAAATCAGACCTAGAGTCTATCTGATGGCACCATTGCCAGGAGGCGTATTGGCAGAATGGGATTGGAGGGGGTTAGTGTTGGGATGACAGAGTGAGAGGTGCTCTGGGAACCAGAGTAAAGCAGCTTTCTCGGGAAGTGGACAGGAGAGGCCGTGGTGGTCAGGACATAGCTGTTCCCTGCCCCTGATATCCGCAATGCTGAACCCCAACCCCAGTGCTGAGCCCCACCCCCTCACCCCCCACCCCCACCCCCGACTAGGGGGAGTACACACAAACTTGTTGCCCGCTTTGCTCTCGAAGTTCTCAAATAATAAATCATAATATATGTATTTAATTTTAAAACAGCCTAACAACTCTGATGTCCAATGAACTCTTTTGACCTTGGGGCCAGCATTGGTCCAAGGTCTGGCCACTCTAATCACATCTTCTGCAGAGCTATGCCTCAGTGAGCCCACCAGTAAGCCTCCCAGTCCCCCTGCAGACTCAGGGCAAGTCTAAGCCCAAGGCGCCCTCTTGTGGTGATGGGAGTGTGATCCTGACTCGAGCCCTCACCTCACCTGCTCTTCCAGGATTCTGGAGAGGTCTCCCCAGTGTCTCCTGTGGTGCCTGTCCAAGTCTGGGGGAACCACAGGCAAGGGCCCAGGTTCCACGCCAGTTGGAGATATTGAGTGTTAGTTTCAGGCCGCTGTAGGGTCTTCTAGTCCATGCTTCCCATCAAAGGCCAGACTTTACCATGGAAAGCCCAGCTGGAATCATCCAGTCACTGCCTTGGGCTGTCAGTCCTTTTGCTGGACAGTTCTGCAGGTTAAAACGTCCCACCTCCCACACTGCCCTCTGGAGCATCTGAGCTCCATGCCACCCACGCACATAGGAGGTCAGAGCCCTTTGTGTACGCATCCATCTAGAGCTGAGAATTGAGTACCCCCTGGAGCTATGCATTAGGCTAGAGGCTGGGAATGCAATAGAGACCAGGCAGTGTCCCTGACCTCAGGAAGTTCATGGCCTGGTGATGCTTGCGGACCATCCTGGGGCAAGTCCCTCATCCTGGGACCTGTGTCTCAGGGAAATAGAGGGGACTATAGGGCCCACAGGGCTTCCCAGGTGGTGCTAGAGGTAAAGAACCACCCGCAGCCAAGACAGGAGATGTAAGAGACATGGGTTAGATCCCTGGATCAGGAAGATCCCCTGAAGGTGGGCGTGGCAACCCACCCCAGTGTTTTTGCCTGGAGAATCCCATGGACAGAGGAGCCTGGCATGCTATGGTTCATAGGGTTGCAAAGAGTTGGACATGCCTGAAGCGACTTAGCACGCACATGGGGTCCACAGAGGGGCACACCTTACCTGAACCTGTGGGTAGGCATCAGGAAAGTCTTCTCTGAGGCAGGGACATCTAAGCAGACACCCCCAGCAAAGAGGAAGGAGGAGGAATGGAGTATAAGCAGTACAAGCAAAAGGAACAGCATATGCCAGGAGGGTGCGTGGCACCCTGGAGGAGCCCACACAGTACAAGCCGGCTGGATCACAGAGTACAAGAGGTGGAAAACCACAGGCAAGGGAAGGCGATGATATTTGCACAGGGAGAACTTTGAATCGGGCCTAACTTAGGTGGAAATAATCCACTGGTTTCAGGAGCAGGTGACTTCTGCTGATTGCAACACAGCCTAGGCTTGAATGCCACGGCACGGGGTGGAAGCGGAGGAGGAGTCTGGCAAGAAGGTTGACTGTGCAGGCACAAGGAGAAATAGGGCAGAGGTGGAGCGAGACTGGGGCTTGGGGTGGTTTTGATTTCTTTTTTAAATGGGAAAGAGTTAAAAACCTTCTCAGGGCAGATGGGCAGGAGGCGGGAAAGAGGGAGATGCAAGGGGAAGAGAGGGGAGTTCTCCAGACAGGAAGGGGGAGCCTGGGATTCAGAGCCATGGAGTCGGGGGAGAAGGGACATGTCCCCACCATCAGGACAGGCGGGAATCCTGAGAGGCCGATGTAGAGGCAGCGGCTAGAGAGGCTTCTGCTTCTGGAGTGCAGGAGAAGAGGGGGCTGTGAGCGCAGGGTCCCTTCACCCCACCCCCTACCTCTGGGAGTCCACACATTCTCCCAGCAGGAGACACAAGGCAGGAGCCAGGACCCAGACAGTGAGACCACTGTCTCCAGGCATGCAGATGCCACCCCAGAAAAGCTCTGGGCCCTAAGGTAGCTGGTGATCTGCCTTCTCTCCCTAGCTTCACTGGAAGCCCCCCTGAGGTCTGGACTTTCTCCCAAGGATCAAACAGTCCTATGCCATCCATGTTACTTTGGCCCTCTTCCCATCCACTGTCCATTTTTTCTGGGTCCCCATCTGGGACAGCTATTATCGTCAGGATCTCTACAGGAAAACAGTCAGCCTGACCCAGAGGTCCTTTGACAAAGGAGTGCTTATTTACAGAGGTGCCAGTGGCCTATGGTCTTTCCAGTAGTCATTTACGGTCGTGAGAGTTGGACCATAAAGAAGGCTGAGTGCTGAAGAATTGCTGCTTTCAAACTGTGGTGCTGGAGAAGACTCTTGAGAGTCCCTTGGACAGCAAGGAGATCAAACCAGTCAGTCCTAAAGGAATTCAATCCTGAATATTCATTGGAAGGACTGATGCTGAAGCTGAAGCTCCAAAACTTTGGCCACCTGATGTGAACAGCTGACTTATTGAAAAAAACCCTAATGCTGAGCAAGATTGAGGGCAGAGGAGAAGAGGGTGACAGAGGATGAGATGGTTGGATGGCATCATCGATTCAATGGACATGAACTTGGGCAAACCCCGGGGGATAATGAGGGACAGGGAGGCCTGGCGTGCTGCAGTCTATGGGATTGCAAAGAGTTGGACACGATTTGGTGATTGAACAGCAACTATGGGGTTAAGGGACACTGAGAAGCTAGGGCTGAAGAGGACCAAGGATGAATGGTGGTCTAGGAGGTCTGGAGCCTTGGAGGGAGAAAGCCAGGGGCCAGAGCTATGGTACCAAGGAAGCCAGGGGCAGGGAATCCAGGTCTCAAATCTCTCATCCTGCCCTATGACCTCTGCTGCTTCTCCTGGCTGAGCCACAGGTGAGGGAACCTAGGTCAGGCTGATCCAGAGGTTGGAGTCCTGGGACACAAAGCAGGGCAGCGGGAGGTGGAGAATGCCGGGGCCCAGGAACAAACAGGGAGCCAGCACGGCCAGTCGCCTCTCTATGGTCACTTGTTCATACAGGAGAATAAACTTGTAGAATACTCTGATGCTTCTCATAGTCAAAACACCAACACTTGGTGATAATATAAAGTGATAGCAGATGTGGTGGTGAATTTTCTGTGTCAGCTTGGCTAGGCTACCTTGCTAGTTGTTTGGTCTAATATTAGAGTAGGTGTTGCTGTGAAGGTATTTTGTAGAAATGATTAATGTCTATTGTACAGTCAGTTGCCTTTCAGTAAAGGAGATGATCCTTGATAATGTGGGTTGGCCTCATCCAATCAGTTGAAAGCCTTAAGAGCAAAGACAGGTTTCCTGGAGAAGGAATTCTGCCTCAAGACTCAACATGGAAATTGAGTTGAACTTCCAGCTGCTGACCTGCCCTACAGATTTCAGACTCAAGGCTGCCACATCAACTTTTGCCTAATCTGCCAGCTGCCAGGACTTGACTGGCCAGATCCCCAATCTCATGAGCTAAAACCAATTAGTGTGTGTGTGTTTACCCTTGAACAAGATGGATTTAAAGAGCCTGAGTACAGTCGTCTGGGGATTTTTTCAATAGTAAATACTGTAGTGCCACACGATCCACAGTTGAATGTGAGGATGCAGAGCTGCGGATACTAAGGAACCATGGGTATGGAGGGCCAACGATAAATCATACTCAGATTTTTTTTAAAAATGTTTATTTATCTATTTATTTGACTGCATTGGGTATTAGTTTCAGCATGAGGGGTCTTTGGTGGCGGCATGTGGGCTTAGATGCCCTGTGGCATGTGGGATCTTACTCCCCGACCAAGGATTGAACCTGTGTTCCCTGCATTGCAAGGTGGATTTATAACTACTGGACCACCAGGGAAGTCCCCCATACTTAGATTTTTGATTCTGTAAAAGGTCGCTCTCCTAGCCCTTGCCTTGTTCAAGGCTTAACTGTATATTTGTTGTTGTTCAGGCGCTCAGTCATGTCCGACTCTTTGCAACCCCATGGACTGCAGCACACCAGTCCATCACCTGTCCATCACCATCTCCAGGAGTTTGCTCAAACTTGTGTCCATTGAGTCAGTGATGCCAACCAATCACCTCATCCTCTGTCATCCCCTTCTCTCCCGCCTTCAATCTTTCCCAGCAACAGGGTCTTTTCCAATGAGTCAGTTCTTCACATCAGGTGGCCAAAGTACTAGAGCTTCAGCTTCAGCATCAGTCCTTCCAATGACTATTCAGGACTGATTTCCTTTAGGATTGAATGATTTTATTTTCTTGCTGTCCAAGGCACTCTCAAGAGTCCTCTCCAAAACCACAGTTCAAAGGCATCAATTCTTCGCTCAGCCTTTTTTAATGTCCAACTCTCACATCCATACACGACTACTGGAAAAACCATAGCTTTGACTATATGGACCTTTGTTGGCAAAGTGATGTCTCTGCTTTTTAATAGGCTGTATAGCTGTGTCATAGCTTTTCTTCCAAGGAATAAGTGTCTTTTAATTCCATGGGTGCAGTCACCATCCACAGTGATTTTGGAGCCCAAGAAAATAAAGTCTGTCCCTGTTTCCATTATTTCTCCATATATTTGCCATGAAATGATGGGACCAGATGCTATGATCTTAGTTTTTTGAATGTTGAATTTTAAGCCAACTTTTTCATTCTCCTCCTTCACCTTCATCAAGAGGCTCTTTAGTTCCTCTTCACTTTTTGCCATTAAGATGGTGTCATCTGCATATCTGAGGTTATTGATATTTCTCCCAGCAATCTTGATTCCAGCTTGTGCTTCATCCAGCCCAGGATTTTGCATGATGTCCTCTGCATATAAGTTAAATAAGAGAGGTGACAATATCCAGCCTTGACGGACTCCTTTCCCAGTTTGGAACCAGTCCATTATTCACCATGCATAACTTTTGCTTCTTGGCCCGCCTACAGGTTTCTCAGGAGCCAGGTCAGGTGGTCTGGTATTCCCATCTCTTTAAGAATTTTCCACAGTTTGTTATGATCCACACAGTCAAAGGCTTTAGTGCAGTCAATGAAACAGAAATAGATGTTTTTCTGGAATTCTCTTGCTTTTTCTATGATCCAATGGATGTTGGCAATTCGATCTCTGGTTCCTCTGCCTTTTCTCAATACAGCTTGTACATCTGGAAGTTCTCGGTTGACATACTGTTGAAGCCTGCTGCTGCTGCTGCTGCTAAGTTGCTTCAGTCGTGTCTGACTCTGCGTGACCCCATAGACAGCAGCCCACCAGGCTCCGCCGTCCCTGGGATTCTCCAGGCAAGAATACTGGAGTGGGTTGCCATTTCCTTCTCCAATGCATGAAAGTGAAAAGTGAAAATGAAGCCGCTCAGTCGTACCTGACTCTTAGCAACCCCATTGACTGCAGCCAACCAGGCTCCTCCATCCATGGGATTTTCCAGGTGAGGGTACTGGAGTGGGTTGCCATTGCCTTCTCCACTGTTGAAGCCTAGCTTGAAGGATTTTAAGCATTACCTTGCTAGCATGTGAAATGAGTTCAGTTGTGTGTGTGTGTATCAACTGTATATATATGTGTATATATCAACTGTATGTGTGTGTATATATATATATATATACACACACACACATATATCAACTGTATCACATACATATATATATCAACTGTATATATATATGTGTGTGTGTGTGTGTGTATGTGTTTATATATTTACCTATATATGTATATATGTCTGCATGTATACACACATATAATCTGTTCTGTTTCTCTGAAGAATCCTGATAGAGCAGCAATGTGGGGAAACGGGGCCTTTCACACACTGCTAGTGGTAATGTAGAATAAACTGGAACAGCGCCATCTGGAGGTGATTGTACAGTATCTACCGAATACTGGTCATAGGAACCAGTCACAGGAAGCAATTCAATTGCCCAGCTTCTCTGGTGGCTCAGAAGGAAAAAGAATCTCCTTGAAATGCAGGAGACCGGGGTTCAATCCCTGGGTCGAGAAAGTCCCCTGGAGAAGGGCATAGCAACCCACTCCAGTATCCTTGCCTGGAAATTCCATGGACAGGAGAGCCTGGTGGGCTACAGTTCATGGGGTCTCAGAAGAGTGGGACACAACTTAGCAACTCAGTAACAAGTCAAAGGGCCAACAATTTACAGTAAGATGCCCAGCAGCCACTACATGGTGAATGCCAGTGTTTGGGAAGATGCCCTAGAGAGGCCCTCTCTGTTAGTGAGCAATGGAACTGGGGTCTTGGAAGGTGGTGAAGTCATCCAGAGATGGGACTGGGCCGGTACCCACATTCCTTATATGCATTGTGAGCCTCAAGCTTTGCTTCTGGTGAGCAGTCCCAGCCCCACTTTTGGCCAGATTCCTCTGTGGCTCCACCCACCCTATCCAGGTGCCTTGAAGACCCTGGGCAGAGGAAAAGGCTTGGGGAAGAACACCTCCCCTGCTTGTCCCCCAGCAGGACTGAAGCTGGTCCTTGAAAACAGGTACAGAAAGAGGCATGTCCACTTGAAAAGGATATCTCCCCACCCCTCAGCCCCTAACTTGACCATGGCCAAGCACACCTGGCTCCCTGCACAACTCTCTGACCAGCACAGTTCAAGGAGCAGCGGCAGACTGTTCTGGGGGTGCTGGGGAGAATAACGGGGCAGCCTGGCAAGCCCCTTTCCCTCTGCAAGGTCTGTGGGGAAGGCGCCTCCCTCTAAGGAGTGGTGACGCCTGGAACTTGCCCAACCCTGAAACACTCCAGTCTCTTCCCTGTGCTCACATGGTCCCCTCTACCTTGCCAAATCCTGATCAGCCTGCGGTCTCAACCTCTTCCCATCCCATCCCATCCCAGGAAATCTTCCCTAATCAACTCAGCCACGCACATCCCTCCTCCTTGGAAGTCCTCAGTATCTGGCCCAGCACTTCATATTACAGCCTCTTTATACTAGGAGATACTCTGGAAGTGAAGAGGCCTTCAAGATCCTTGGCTGGGACTTGCCTGGTGGTCCAGTGGCTACGACTTCATGCTCCCAATGCAAGGGACCCCGGTTTGATCCCTCATCAGGGAACTAGATCCCATGTGCTGCAACTAAGAATTCACATGCTGCAACTTAAAATAAAAAAAAAAAATCCTGCATACCACAACTAAGACCCAGCACAGCCAAAATATGTAATAAATATTTTTTAAAAAGTAAATGACTTTTAAAAAGATGCCTGGCTTAGTTGTCTTGGGTTTATAAATGAGGAAATAGCTGCTCTTCTCATGAACAGTAACAATATTAATGGCAGCTAGCACAGTGAGCATTCTCTCTGTGAAGGGCACTTAACACATATAAATCCACTGGAGTCTCGCAGTTAAGCTCATTTTGTAGCTGAGAGAGCTGAGGTACAGAGAGGTAAAGTAACGAATCAAGACTGCACAGCAAATAAGAATCATGGCCAGCAGTAGGCCCATGAAAAGATGTTCAACCTCGCTAATTGTTTGAGAACTGCAAATCAAAACTACCATGAGGTACCACCTCACTCCAGTCAGAATCAGTTCAGTTCAGTCGCTCAGTCGTATCCGACTCTTTGCGACCCCATGGACTGCAGCATGCCAAGTATTCCTGTCCATCACCAACTCCCGGAGTTCGCTCAAACTCATGTCCACTGAGTCGGTGATGCCATCCAGCCATCTCTTCCTCTGTCGTCCCCTTCTCCTCCTGCCTTCAATCTTTCCCAGCATCAGGGTCTTTTCCAATGAGTCAGTTCTTTGCATCAGGTGGCCAAACTATGGGACTTTCAGCTTCAGCATTAGTCCTTCCAATGAATATTCAGGACTGATTTCCTTTAGGATAGATTGGTTGGATCTCCTTGCAGTCCAAGGGACTCTCAAGAGTCTCTTCTCCAACACCACAGTTCAAAAACATCAATTCTTTGGTGCTCAGCTTTATAGTCCAGATCTCCCTGGTGGCTCAGAGGTTAAAGCGTCTGCCTGCAAGGCGGGAGACCTGGGTTCAATCCCTGGGTCAGGAAGATCCTCTGGAGAAGGAAATGGCAACCCACTCCAGTACTCTTGCCTGGAGAATCCTGTGGACGCAGGAGCCTGGTAGGTTACAGTCCACGGGGTCGCAAAGAGTCGGACACAACTGAGCACTTCACTTGCACTTTCACTCTATAGTCCAACTCTCACATCCGTACATGACCACTGGAAAAAACCATAGATTTGACTAGGCAGACCTTTGTTGGCAAAATAATGTCCCTGGTTTTTAATATGCTGTCTAGGTTGGTCATAACTTTTCTTCCAAGGAGCAAGCATCTTTTAATTTCATGGCTGCAGTCACCATCTGCAGTGATTTTGGAGCTTAAAAAAATAAAGTCTGTCATTTTTTCCACTGTTTCCCCATCTATTTGCCATGAAGTGATGGGACCAGATGCCATGATCTTAGTTTTCTGAATGTTGAGCTTTAAGCCAACTTTTTCACTCTCCTCTTTCACTTTCATCAAGAGAATGGGAAAGTCTAGAGATCTCTTCAAAAAAATTAGAAATACCAGTCAGAATAGCCATCATTTAAAAGTCTACAAATAACATGCTGGAGAAGGTGTGGAGAAAAGGGAATCCTCCTACACTGCTGGTGGGAATGTAAATCGGTACAGTCATTATGGAAAACAAGATGGAGTTTCCTCAAAAATCTAAAAAATATAATTGCCATATGATCCAGCAATCCCATTCCTGGCCATGTATCCAGACAAAACTCTAATTTAAAAAGATACATGTACCCCTATGTTCATAGAAGCACTACTTACAATAGCCAAGATATGCAAATAGCCTAAATGTCCACTGCCAGGTGAATGGATTAAAAAAAAAGTGGTACATGTATCAGTGTACTACTACTCAGTCAGAAAAAGTAATTAAAATGCCATTTGCAGCAACATGAATGAACCCAGAGATGATCATACTAAGTAAATCAGAAAGACAAATACCATATAATATCACTTACATGTAGAATCTAAAATATAACACAAATGAACTTATCTACAAAATAGAAACAGACTCACAGACATACAGAACAGACTTGTGGTTGCCACGGGAGCAGGGATGGTGGGGAAGAAGATTGGGAGTTTGAGATTAACAAATGCAAACCAATATATATATGTGTGTGTGTGTGCAACTGAATCACTTTGCTGTACAACAGAAACTCAACACTAAATCAATCATAGTGTGCTGCATTCATGTCCGCCCTTTGTGACAGCACAGACCGTAGCCCGCCAGGCTCCTCTGTCCATGGATTCTCCAGGCAAGAATACTGGAGTGGGCTGCCATGCCCTCCTCCAGGGGATCTTCCCAACCCAGGGATCGAACCCAGGTCTCTTATGTCTCCTGCGTTATTCTTTACCATTAACACCACCTGGGAAGCCCTAAAATAGGGAAAAAAACAACAAACCTATTTCCAGGATTTGATCCCTGGAGAAGTCTGGCTCAGAATTTTCATCTATCTCACGGTGTCTTTTACTGCTTACCCACCTGTGTCTGTCTCATCTTAAGTGCAGAAGTTTTGTCATAGCTTTTCCTAGTAATGCCCACCCCCAGCTACATCCTCCCCCCACCCCAAGATTGAGCACACAGTAGGTGTGCTTCAGGAGTTGTCCCTAGGCGGGCTGTCCCCAAGACATGTTCCCTAGACAGGGACACGTCTCCTGACACCAGGTGGCAGCATTGGCCAAAAATCCTCTCAGAACTCTGCGTCGAGAGCTGTCAGTCAAGTAAAAATTTAAACTTTTATTTCTGGTACAAATGATAAATATTCTGCATTAAAAATCTGGAATTCAAGTTTTCCTCATACTTCATGCTCCCTCCCTGTCCCAGAACCTTACAAAAATATTTCTGTTTAGAGGGAGCAAGCCAGCACCTGCTCCCTCGGCAAAGTCCAGGTTTGCAGAAAGGCACGTACGGTCTGTGTCAGGGTGGGGACTGCGGCCTCCGAGGCCAGAACGAGAGGAAGGCGTTGAGATCCGTGCTTGGGGCTGCGCCCCCTCTGGTGCAATGATTTTTCCCCTCCTTGCTGCGCAGTGGGACGGTGCACAGAGGCTAGGTCCTTCCCAACGGTGGGGCAGGAGTTGTGTGTGGGGAGGTGGGTAGGACAGGCACAGACACCTTTCAGGGTCTAAACCTTCAAAGAGTTAAATAGGAGAGTCACAGGCCGTCACATTTTGGGTGCTTGAAAGTGAACACTTTGGGGAGATGAAGGAGGGGAGGCAAGCTTGGAGAACCCCCCTTCTCCCTGGGTCCCCAAGGAAGGCGCACAGGGCAGGAGTGGGGGCTGCCTTCATGAGTTAACCCTTGCCACACCACACCCCTTTCACAGTCACGGGTGAGGGAGCCAGAGGCTCCGGGATTAGGTGATGGGAAGGAAAAGCGATAAGGCCTCGGCTGTAGCGGGTGGGGGGCACCCCCTCTGGCGGCTGGGGGAGGGGCAGTGGGTCCCGGGCAGTTGCCTCGGGGACCACCCCTCGTCCCAGCCTGGCTAGGGGTCCTCATCCCAGAGGCACAGCTGCTTCTGGGGCACGTAGAAGTCGAAGCTGTAGTTCTTCTGGCAGCTGCGGATGCCGCACTTGTAGGGCGCTGGGCGGTCGCGGCCGTGGCAGTACTTGAGCATGCAGGGGTACCAGGCCAGGCTCAGACCATAGCGGCAGATGCAGGGCTTCCCGCGGTCCCCCACCTGCCCGCAGCGAGGCAGCAACACCTGCTCTGAGGCCTTGGGGAGAACCTCGAACACGGAGCCATCCACACCTGGGAGAGAAGGCGGGGGTCAGGGCGGGGGCGGGGGCCTCCCCACATGGCCCCTTCAGGCATCCCAGCGCCCCCATGAGCTAAGTGTTACCATCCTTGTTTTACAGATGAGAAAACTGGCCCAGAGAGGTTATTGGCCTGGCTGACGTCACACAGTAAGTAGGGATTCAGGACTGTCTGACTTCAAGTCCTCCACTTGCCCCTGCCAGTGCCACGCAGGCATCACTTCCTCCAGGAAGCCCTCCCTGACCAGTCCCAGCTGGGTGGAGAACTCCCGTATCTCATCATTGCTCCCTATCATATTTGAGGTGATATAGCAGTGGGCCGCACCCAGCTGACCTTGCTCCAGCCAGAACCGGACGTCTTCCTGGCGGGTGTAGATGGCATCCACGGCCTCTGCACACACGTTGCGGAGATGGGGGCTCAGCAGCGCCCCCTGGCTGAAGTTGACGGCGATGTCCATGTGCATCTGCTCTGGGCCCCGCACCTCCTCAGCCTGCCGCACTGCCCGTGGGTTTTTCTGGGTGGAAGAGAAGAGTTGTTCTCACCCGGCCTCAGTCAGCCCCCTGCCCACTCTTTCCCTGATCGCTGATTGTCAGACAAACCCAGGCTGGCTGCCTTCAGATCCTTGGGGCCACCTGCAGGGTGACAGTCAGGGGGAACCAGCCCCCCTCCAACTGGTGGAAAAACCGATACCCAGGGCACCGTCAATTCTTTTCAGCTGGCCACTGGGCTGACCTCTGAGACCTTAGGGAGAATTCTGACATGTTGCTGGGGGTGGGGGTGGGGGGGGGGTGGTGTTAGAGGTGGGCAAGCCAGGCCAGTTGTCCCAGGGTCAATGACCGCTGGGGTCCTGTACTTCCCAACATCTAGGTAACTGAGTCTCTCTGGGAAAAGCAGACAGAAGGGTGGGACCTAGGACAGGTCCTGCTGAAGAGTTTAGGGAGCTTACATGAGGCTGGGGAGAGGCCTGGGATCGGGGAAGGGACTGGGAGCAGGCAACAGGCTGAGGGGTTCCAAAGCTGCGTTGAACACTTTACATGCTCCATCCCACTTAATTCTCACTGTAACCCGTCTCTCAGTAAGAAAATAGGGGCTTTGAGGGACTTTCCTGGAGGGCCAGTGGTTAAGACTGGGCTTCAAATGCAAGGGCTGCGGCGGGTTCCATCCCAGGTTGGGAAAACTAAAATTGCACATGCCCTGTGGCGTGGCCAAAAAACAAAGAAAATAGGGACTTGGAAGGGAGGTGACGCGTCTAGAGTCACCCAGATGATGAGTGGCGTTGCCACAGCTGAAGGCAGATCTGACTTGCCTCCATCATAAACGGGGAGGGGCTGAGGTTGGGGGCAGGAAGAATTTGAGAGATGGGGGTTCGGTACAGATTAGGGATCTGGGGTTATGGGATCAGGTGTGGCCTGGGGCATAATCAGGGGGTTCAGGATTAGAGGCTGAGTGTGATGCCAGGGATTAGGTGGATTGGGGCTGGGTGGGACACTGAGGCTGGGGTGGGTGGGGTCCAGGCCAGGGCTCAGCTGCAGGGGTGCGTGCAGGCTCTGGGGCAAGCCTGGGGTGGGCACTCACCTGCCGGAGCTTGGCCATGGCCTCGCTGGGAATGATCTCATTGTGGTGCAGCCGGGTGACGAAGCAGAGAGCCTGGAACTGACTCTGCCCCTTCTCCAGCTCCCCCAGAATCAAGGCCCGGAAGATCTTCACATCCTGATGGGGAAGGGCAGAAGGACGGGGGCTGGTTGGACGGGGTGAGGTCTCCTCACCAGTCCCCCACACACACACACACAATGCTCAGCTCAGACCACCCCCTCTCAGAGAACACAGGCCTGGACACTGTCCTGCAACGGACACCTCCCTCCTGCTGTCCTGGGAATTTTTTTCTTTCCCATTTAAACCCGTGACTTAAAAGAACACACCCCAGATATTCCAAAGCCTTCTGGAAAATTCACATAGTGAACTGCTAGAAACTTTCCAAAAACAAGGCTGTTTAAAAGTACAGAACTTCACCTTAAAGGAAACCACCGCTTTTGGCACCTGCTTCACTCATAGCTGATGCTTCCTTTCTGTGGCACCAGTGTTCCCTGATCAGGGTGAGTCAGGGCCCCTACGACCACCTGACCAGGGTGTCACAAGGCAGAGGCTGCACTTTTTACAAGCACAGATTTCAGAGTTCCTCTCGCTGACTTTCCCATTCAGTAGGTTTGGGGAGAAGGCCCCCAGTGCTCTAGTCATCCAGGCTCCTAGACACCAGCATCTCAGATGAAGGTGGCGGGGTCAGGATGGGGTTAAGGGCAGACACAGCAGCAGCTGTTGCTAAGGGTGCTGTGATGGCTAACCTTTCCCCTTCCCTCCCCATTTCCCCTTTCCCCATGGGGTTACTAATGGCCTGGCCAGCAGGCCAAGGGCTCCTTCCTGTCACTGACTCACTGTGTGAATCAGGGAGGCCAGAGAGGGGCAGAGGAAGAAGGGAGAGGGGCTGTGGGATGGGGTTCCCTTTCCAAACTGGCTGCTGAAACCCTGGGCACCCGAGGTATCCCTTGCTCTCACCCAGCTCTGTGCCTTGGCTAATGGCTCCCGATGAGACATCAGCAGGTTCCAGTCAGCAGTGGTCTAAGTGTGTGAAGATCCCCGCTGCCTGGGAGGGACCCTGGTCACACTGATGGTTCCTCCAGGAACCCTAGTGGTCCTGCACCAACACAGAGGGTATAGAGCCTATATAGATATGAATCCTTCAATGACCGTGCCCTGGGCTCACTCACCAAACATCCCGGTTCACTGAGTGCTTCCTGCCAAGTGAAATGCTCTGAGAACAGGGTCTGAGGGGCCCCCCTGGATTCCAGTGTAGGCAGTGAGGGGCCCAGGGTTCCCCTCCAAGCCTGCAGTGTATTAGTGGTGTCCAGCTCATCTCCCAGTTTCTCTAAGCCTCGTTTGTAAAGTGGGGATGATGCCACTTTTACCCGGAGGGTTGTGGTGAGGACAGAACAGGCTGGTGTGAAGGGAAACACAGAGAATGCCCGCCCTGAGTCAAGTGCTCGGCGGCGCTGGCTGGGGCCACTGGCCCCCTGCAGGTGACTGGCCACTGCTGCTGCTGCTGCTAAGTCGCTTCAGTCGTGTCCGACTCTGTGCGACCCCTGAGACAGCAGCCCACCAGGCTCCCCCGTCCCTGGGATTCTCCAGGCAAGAACACTGGAGTGGGTTGCCATTTCCTTCTCCAGTGCATGAAAAGTGAAAAGTGAAAGTGAAGTCGCTCAGTCGTGTCCGACTCTTTGCGACCCCATGGACTGCAGCCTACCAGGCTCTTCCGTCCAGGGATTTTCCAATGCTATCATCCCACAAATCCCCGTGCCCTTTCTGTCGTTTTCATTGTTTGTTTGTTTTAGAGTCTTTTGATGTGGACCCTTTTTAAAGTCTTTATTGAATTTGTTACAATATTGCTTCAGTCTTATCTTTTGGTTTTTGGGTCCCAAGGCATGTGGGATCTTATCTTAGTTTCCTGACCAGGGATCAAACTGGTACCCTCTGCATTAGCAAGCAAAACTTAACCACTGGACCACCAGGGAAGTATCTCCCCCCGCCCGCCTCCCCCACCCCCCACCCCATGCCCTTTGGAATTTCTCTGACTCTACAAGGACTTTCCCTACTTCCCTTCACTATAAATGGTCTCTGGAACTTTGAGGGGTGGGAGTGTCCAGGGAGATTTTCCACCAAGATCGTAGAAAGGGAGACTGAGGCCCAGCTGGTGAGAAAGGTTATGTTAGGTTCCTCCGGGTCCCAGACTTGGAGGGAAGGTGAATCACAGCTCCGGTAACCTCAGCTTCCTCTCAGCAGGAAATCCGCTCTTGGGTCACGAGGATAGGCTGTCCTTGCCCTGCCAAGCCTCGGTCATCCAATCTTTCACACCCCTCAGGTCGGCTGAGGGGAGACTGGAGTTGGTACATGGGTGCATTTTCCACTCAGTTTTTGCCAGGTGAGACTTGATACCAGATTTCCCCTCCTGGGGCTGAGTTAGGCGGATGTCCCTAGCAGGACCCCCAGGCAGGATCCAAAGTCCGCATATTTTCAGCCATGACCCTTGAAGGGAATGCCATCTGGGATATTCACAGCATCTTCTCCGATACCACAGGCACATGCCATAGCCTGTGGTCTGTGGGCTGCCCCGAGCTGGCCTCCTGGCTTGGACACTACCCATCTACCACTAGCCAGAGAAAGTATTTAAAATTCTAGACCAGACCAGGGGGTGAACGAAATCTGTCAGAATATTTTCCCTGCTTCTAGATTAAATAACAATGTCAATGACAACAGCAAAATGCTACCAAAATGGGAATCTGACTGCGGGTGAAGCGAGGGGATGAGAATTTTTTGTTGAGATAGATTTCCTCTATGTCTCTCATTTATTTTTGCAGGACAACGATTTATTGAAGTTTATAACTGGAAGGGACAAGTCACTGTTACCATGAGTCAAAAAGGATATACTGTCCCATTCAAATCTGCACAACAACAGGAGGTAGGAACTATGATTTTACTGTGTTTGGAATGGATAACTTGCTCAAGGTCATGAGACCAAGAGGAAATGCAGCTAAAATTTTTAACCCAAGCAGCCTGCCTCCAAAATCCAAACTCTCGCAACCATAATGAACAACTGCTTCTAGTTCAACTAATCCAATGTCTCTGATGCCCAGTTACAGACCAGATGGTAAGGAGTCTGCCTGCAGTGCAGGGATTCAGGTTCGATGCCTGGGTCAAGAGGATTTCCTAGAGAAGGAGACAGCAACCCACTTCAGTGTTCTTGGCTGGAGAGTTTCATGGACAGAGCAGCCTGGTGGACTACAGTCCCTGGGGGTGCAAACAGTCGGACACGACTGCGCAACTACCACTTTCACTTTCTAAAGAAACTAAAGCTCAGGCCCAGAGAGAGAGTGCGGTCTGCCTGCAGCCACACAGCCAGTGAGAGACAGAAGAGAATGCAGGGCCCTCTTCCCGCCGTGTGGTCTGCGTGTCCTCTGCAGACCTGCCCCGGGACTACGGTGGCTCCCATTCAAGGCTGTGTGTGACTAACAGTCAACAGCATCTGATGCAAACATCAGGGTAAGATGACGCAGGATCACCTTTCTAATCCCTCTGCCTGCTCTGCCCAGGGCCTCTGTAAACCCTGAATTTTCCAACCTTCTTAATCTGTGTCTCCAGGAAACCAAGTTCCCTGTGCTGAGCCCAGGAGGGAGACAGCAGTCCAAGCAGCTGGATCTTTGTGGCTCCATCATCATGACCAGTGTCTCTCCTACCTTCTACTCCCCACACCTCGGACTCACTACCAGGGCCCCCTTTCCCTTCAACACAGAGGACAGGGCAGGGGTAGAGGGCCCCCTGCTTCAGGGAACAGCTGACCAGGTGCTAAGCTCCCAGCTTTTCTCCTTGCCCAAGAATCCCCTGGGATGATCCACCCAGATGTGGCCTAACACCCAAGGCAGACGACACAGCTGGGAAGAGCATATGGCAGGCTTTTCAGGCCCAGGTCTCAGGCTAGGATGTCCAAGACGGGCAGTTTCTATAAGGCTCTTTCTCCCACGGGCTCCTAGCAACCTCCAGCCCCCCAGGAGCAGGCCACCAGGAAGAAGAGGAGGGGACGGTACCAGGGCTGAAACTGGGCCATACAGAGGGGATGGTCACAGAGATACAGCAAGTCCCCAAACGAACTTTCAAGTTGCGAACGTTCAAAGATGCCAACGTGCATCTAGTTCCAGCAAGGAACCAGAACCTGAGCCATCAACGTCAAGCATGAATGAAATTGCAGCTTGCCCTCCGTCTCCTATTGCTGATGATCCTTCAGCTCCACCATCTCCCACCTCCTCTCCCTCCTCCAGTCGGTAACTCTTCTTGCCTGTTCACTCGATGCCAGCCCCTGTATGCCAGCTGTTGCACAGTACTACTGTACTTTTCAAGGTACTGTATTGTAAGATTAAAAATGTTTTACTTTTTGTGTTTTTTTAAATGTATTCTTTGTGTGAAAAGTATAAACCCATGACAGTACAGTACTATATAGGCAACTGTGTTAGTTGGGTACCTGGGCTAACCTTGATGGACTTAATGGACAAACTGGACATATGAACGTACTCCCAGAAGGGGACTCATTTGTATGTAGGGCACTTACTGTAGTGAGGATTTGCTGAAGTCCTTTGTGGGTGGTTTAAAGGTTCTCGGAGAGCAGGATAGTTAAGAGCAAAGGCTCTGGAGCCAGTGCGCCCGCATTCAGATCCCGGCTTTGCTGATACATGCCATGTCATCCTGGGGCATTCACTTGACCTCTCTGTATCTTAGTTTCCACATGTGTAAAATGAGTACAGGCAACAATACCTACACCTCAAGGAATTCCTCAGAGGAAAAATGAGTGAAAGGTCTCAGAACAGCATGGGCTGGACTCCTTCAGCTCTTCTCTAGCATTGTTGCAATCCCTGGCCTAGCTCCAACTGTGATCAACTCCAGACCTGCAGAGGCAAGAAAACAGAGCTTTCTTCCAGAGACACACCAGAGCCTCAGAGAAGTCAGCTGACTCTGCTGGCGCTTGCAGGTAATTGGCAAATCGGTGGGAGAGTGCTGACTAGCATCACCTGGGGCAGGGCCTTCACAGGTGGCAGGGCAGGGCAGTGGGCAACACCAAGCTCAGGGCCCCAGTCTTCAAGGGGCTCACAGGGGAAGCTGACCTACAACTGAAGTCAGCGCCCATGATGAGGCCTAGGGTTGAGGCTTATGCAGAGTGCTATAGGGTAAAGATGAAAGTGAAAGTCGTGTCGGACTCTAGTGCTCCCGTCCCTTTAAGCATGGGGCTGGGAGGGAGGGAAGACTTACTAGAGCAGAGGTCCTCAACCTTTTTGGCACCAGAGATAGGTTTCGTGGAAGACAATGTCCCCATGAACCAGGCTGGGGGGTGGGAGCAGGCATGGACGGACGGTTGGGGGATGATTCAAGCGCGTTTCATTTGCTGTGTGCTTTATTTCTATTGTTGTATCAGCTTCACCTCAGATCATCAGGCACTAGATCCTGGAGGCTGGGAACCCCTGTACTAGACTGAAGGGTACTTCACTGGTTCTGCACAATGACAGGATAGGGGGCTTTCTAGCCAAGAGAGAGGCAATTACAGAAAATGTGTGTGTGTGTGCTGTGTGCTCAGTCGTGTCTGACTCTTTGCGACCCCGTGGACTGCAGCCCACCAGGCTCCTCTGTCCGTGGGATTTCCCAGGCAAGAATACTGCAGTGGGTTGCCATTTCCTCCTCCATGGGCTCGTCTCGACCCAGGGATCGAACCCGCGTCTCTTGCACCTCCTGCATCGGCAGGCAGGTTCTTTACCACGAGCGCCACCTGGGAAGCCCCGTTACAGAAGCCAGAGAGGTACAAAGGCATCTTAATGCCCCCACCCATCCGTCTCTTCACGCTACCATCTTATGATCTGCCTAATGCCCTTCCAAGGCTTCTTTTGTCCTCACCATAAAGTGTACCCCCAGAGGCTGGCATCCACATCTTTGCTGACAGTTCTGAGCACTGAACCAAAGAGGTGGCGGTTTCCAGAATAAGCGAGGCCAGGTGCCTTTCTATGAGTTGATGCCTGTTGGGGATGTCCAGTCCCATCCTGCCCAGCATCCTTCAGGACTCAGTTCACATGCATCCATCCACCCCCACCAACCCTCCAGCAGAGCTGGCCAGGTCCAATCCCTACCTTCCTCCCACTGTGTCTGGAATGACCTCTTTCCTTGTCTTTCCTTCCAGATTCAACTCCTTGAGGCTGGGATGGTATATTATTTGCAGTGTATCCCCACCCACTAGAACACAACAGGTGCTCAATACATATCTAGAAATGAATAAATGAAGGATGAACTGAACAAACAAGAGCAGGCCAGGGTCCTAAGCAAAGTGATGGGAATACCAGGGAGGGAAGGGAGGGAGGGGACGGCAGTGAGAGTGGAAGGAAGAAGCTGGTGGGAGGGCAGGGACAGGGTCTGAGAGCCCAGTCAAAGAGTCTGAGCTTCATCTAGCAGACCACTGGAAGTCATCACTGGATTTTCAGCCTGGAGGTGACATGCATGAATCTCTGGCTTAGAGCTGAATCAGAAACTTGAGTTGTGCTAGGCCAGCGTGCATCTTATCTAAACACCTAGGAAGGGCCCCAGTCCTCGTGTAGCATCTTCTGCCTGGGCAACAAGTCTCCCAGGCCCTCCACGCTGTGCTCCTGACTCAGGACAGCGGCTCCACCTTATCTATGCAGTGTCCTCAGTCTGACACAAAGCTGAGTGAAGGCACCCATGCTCTGGGGCTTCCATCGAAACCTCTTGCCCCCAACAAGAAGACAGTTCTTCTTGGGCTTCCTTGTATCCAGGCTCCTGCAGACTGGCAGTCCTACAGCTGCGCTTTTGGCCTCTAGAGGTTCAGGGGAGCTTTTTCATGCTCCAGTGAGGTTCCAGCAGGGGACGTGACCTTCAAGGTCATCCAGCTGCAGGGCCAGCCCCAGGCGCCCAGATTTTCTAACTCAACCCCCGTGATCTTTCTGCTCTTCCCAGCTCCCCGCTGAGCCCTCTCCCAGATATTCTATTCTTCTCTGTGTTCACTCCCTGCCCTAGACCCTCTGTATCTCATAGAGAGAAGGCTGTTCTGGGAAAAGCAGGGGGTAGCCCTCTGCACTTACAAGAGCAGACAGCCTGTGCTAGGCCCCTGCGGCTGCCTTCTGGGGGAGAGGCTCCAGGGAAAGCTCGGTGTTGGGGACAGGAGGCGACCCCGAAGACAGGGCCCACGGGAGCGCCGATGACCCTAGCGCTGTCACACAAGCCCGACTGCCAGCTTCCAGAATGAAAGGGGGAAACAAACCTCTCTTGTTTTGACTGCTGTGGGGTTTTATATTACGGCAGAGTCGAATTCTAACTGTACACAGAGACACCTGCTTGCCCCCATTCAGGGGCCACGTGGCCAAGCTTTCACCCAGAGGTGCTGATTCTTGAACGATCTCCCACCCTTCACCCAGCGGCACCCAGGCCCCCCATGCCCCTTGTGCTGAGGCCCACACTTCCACTCGGCCGTGGGCCCCTCCTCTCTCGCACCCCTGCTCCTAGGAGCACGTTTCCGCCCTCGTGGCCTCTCCCAGGAGTCTCCACGTCACCCCCTTTCTCTCGATCACTGCAGCACCCCTCGCATGTAGTCACACACACCCATCTTCTCCCGACAGTCTATCCACACCCTTCTCCCGCCCTCCCTTCTTCCCCCGAAGTCTCTCTCTCTCACACACACACACACAGCGTCTTCCATGCCTTCTCACACACCAGCCTCTGCACCCACCGCACACATGCTGTTACACTCACCTACATCCAGGCACTTACACCCGCCTCTCCCAGTTCACCTCCCCAGCCTAGCCTGGCCGACCCAGCCGCCTCCTCCTCTGCCCTCCTTCCCACCACCAGCTCCCAGCTCCAACTGCCCCCCTCCCCCGCAGCCCCCCACCCCTGACTCCAAGCACCCTTCCTCAGCCCCCTTTTCCAGAAAGCCCACCATGGGGAAGTGCGGGGAGGCTCTCTCATCTCAGACCTCGCTGCCCACCCAGCCCTGGACCACGGGGGAACTGAAAACAAAGAGGGTCAGATGGTGGAGCTGCTGTGCTGTGCTGGGCTGCTCAGTCATGTCCAGCTCTTTGCTACCTACCTCATGGACTGTAGCCCGCCAGGCTCCTCTGTCCATGGGGATTTTCCAGGCAAGAATACTGGAGTGGGTTGCCATGCCCTCCTCCAGGGGAATCTTCCCAACCCAGGGATCAAACCCAGGTCTTCCGCATTGCAGGTGGATTCTTTTATCATCTGAGCCACCAAGGAAATCCAAGAATACTGGAGTGGGTAGCCTATCCCTTCTCCAGGGAAACTTCTCCACCCAGGAATCAAACTGGGGACTCCTGCATTGCAGGTAGATTCTTTACCAGCCAATCTACCAGGAAAGCCCATGGTGGAACTGACCTTCCCTCAAAAGCCCTCTCCCAGCCCACCTCTGGGCCACCGCGGTTACACAGCCCAGGCTGGAGGCCATGCTCCAGGTCCTTGCAAAGTGCCCGCTCCTCTCTCCCCCTGGCCCTCGGACGGCGCGCACCGTCTCCCGGGAGCTTCCTCTGCCATCTTGCTCTCCTTCCCGGCACACCAGAGTATGAAGTTTTGAGGCCCGTCCTGAGCCAACCCAAATATTTACTGCTCTGCTCCTGGCTGGAGCCGCTTTATAGATAGAGAGGGGCTGGCTTCCCTGCGCTGGGGAGGTGAGAGGTCAGCCTGGAGGGGCAGCCAGGGAGCAGGGCCCTCCTCGCCCCGCACTGGCTGCCCCAGGACAGGCACAGGAGCACCTGGGCTGCTCTGGCCAGACCCCTGGAGAGGCACAGAGGCGAATAGAATCAACCCAAAGCCAAGCCAAGCACACTCCCTGGCTGATGCCTGGGGAGGCAGGCTACCCCGTTATGAGATGCCTGCAGACCCCAGGGGCTACGCCTACACAGAGACTTCTTGTTACAGGTCATCTGTGCAACCAAGTGCTGGGGGCAGTGCCCCTTGCCCTCCCCCAGGCCCCCAGCGCTCCGTCAGCCAAATCCCAAAGGTCACCACTGTCCCAACTGCTCCAGGAACAATGTGCGGCTTTATGTGGATCAAATGCACCCCAATGTCCCGCTGACTCAGGGCTCCTGAGATGGGGCTTCATGCTTCCCGATCACTCCCATTCCCAGCCCCAGCGCCTCCCTCCCTCACCCCCAGCCCTTCATCAGAATCTCCCCCTGGCCCCCCAAGGTGGGGGGCAGCCACTTCAACACTTGCCATCTGAAAGGATGGGAGTCCTAATGATGCCTTGGTCCCCAGAACAGGAACAATCTGCTTGGCTGGGTCAGGAAGGAAGGCTGGGGCCCCGGCTGGAACTGCTAGTTCTCTTCCCACCTGCCTCCGCTGGTCTCTGCTTTGCTGAGGCCTCTCACTCACTCCTCACAACACATCTCCAAGCCGTCGTATGGTATTTGTGTTGTGTCTGAGCCTGGGGCTCAGAGAGGTTAAGTGACTTGTCAAGCCACAGGGCTGGTCAAGCGCAGAAAAATGTACAGTGAGTGCTCAGAAGTATCTATGAGCTATTTAAAAAATGGTCCCCTCACTCCCATGGTCTCTCCAGGAGCCACGGGGGGAGGGCAAAGAGGAATATCCCAGGCTCAGTGAAGAGGTCAAAACTCAAAATTCATGGTGGGGCATGTGGTGAGCTTGGGGGGAGGGGTCCAGCCCAAGTCTGTAAGCAGGAAAGTTTCTCCGTAGATGTGTCCCTCTGCACCGAGGCTTTTTTCAGCCTCCGTCTTCCTCTTCCCTCCCCTGTTCGGGTTTCTTCAGCCTCCGGGAAGGAGCCCATTTATATGTCACAGCAAGCACAGGCAGTCAGAACACAGTGGGAGAATCCCTGGGTCCCCATCCTGGATCGTTAGCTACTGATCTTGTCCAAGTCACTACACAGGCTTGAGTCTCAGTGTGCACATCTGTGAAATGGATGCAATACTCGCCATTCGATGTAGTGGTGAGGGTCAAATGAGGCCAGGTGTGTGAATGCCACTGTCAGTGTGTGATCTGAGTGACCACTCAGTGTGTGAGACCCAGACAGCTGTGATTCTTACCTCAAAGCTGGCCTCGGTCTCACCGGCACCACCTCTGTGACCCGTGGGAAGCCTCACAGGAAGACCCTCACTTCCGTTTCTCCCCCGTCAACAACAGAAGGTCACTGACTTGTCCCAGGTGGCAGTCCTCACTGCACAACCCGGGATCCTTTCCCAGGACTCCACCTGGACATAGGTATTCAGGGAGTGGGAGGTACAGGCCAGGCTGCACCTTGGGGCAGGGCTGCTGATCCCTAACACAGGGAGGGCTTCCTCAGGCACGGCAGAGGGGCTGCTGTTAGAACCCGGGGCCCCACAGGCACAAGCCGGGTGGTTCTCTCTGATGACTTCTCATGAACTCCTGTGGGGAAATGCCCTGGGCACCACAAAGCTCTGGGCCTCTGCTGAAAGCACCTCTACCATAATCTGTTCCCCGAAAGACACCCTCTCCATCACATGCCTCCACTACAGACCAACAACCTGCAGGGACCCAACATAAGCTGGGGAGGCGGACACTGCACCCTCAGAGCCTGTCCTGTCTGACATCCCCGTGATGTGACATCCTGTTAGAACAAACAGCCGCAGGCATCAGTCTGGCCATTTGCACATTCCCTATCTTTGCTGACTCTCTCACAGCCTGGAGCTGCTGCCCCTACCCAGACAGGGAGCCCCCAAGGCATGGATGACTGTGCTCTCTGGACTGCTCCTTCCTCTGACCTCCACCCCCCAGGGCATGGGTCCCTTGGAGTGACCTCGAGCTGACCCACCCTGTTATATGGACCCCTTTATCTTGGCTCTGGGCTTCCTTAGTGGCTCAAACAGGAAAGAATCTGTCTGCAATTCGGGAGACCCAGGTGCAGTCCTTGGGTCGGGAAGATCCCCTGGAAAAGGGCATGGCAACCCACTCCAGTTTTCTTGCCTGGGGAATTCCACGAACAGAGGAGCCTGATGGGCTACAGTTCATGGGGTAGCAAAGAGTCGGACATGACTGAGCAACTAACACACACACACACACACATACATCCTGGCTCCAGCCCGTGGCCCCTCTTGGCCACCACCCTCCCCACATTTGGAGTCTGGCTCCTTTCTCCCTGCTCCTGTTGCAGCCATGGTCCACCACCACCCCCACCTGCCCTTTGTAGCTGCACATGACTTTCTCTTATCTTTTAGTCCCACCCTCCCTGCCCCGTCAGCACCAAACCACACCGCTTGAACATGACTCATCCCCCTCCCCCAGATTCTGGACACTCAGAGGATAAGAGATACTCAGAGGGAAAGAGAACTTGGATGGGGACAGCAACCTGGGGGAAGGGGACCAAGACGACTGTCAGATCAAAAGCCGGGCTGGAGAGTCGGGACAGTGACATGCCCAGTGAGTCTGTACATCTGGGTATGATTACATGCATAGGCTTTGGATTATAAAGAAGGGCACTGCCTACTGAGACCGTATGATGAATCAGCGTTCTTGTGCTGAGGGCACCAAGAACGCGGCCTCGGGTCTACATGCTGTTTAAACACATTAGGGTTATTGTGGATAGAACAACAGATTTCAACTAAATGACTGAGTTGGGGCTTGACTTTCATTTCACAGTCTAACCCCATGCCTCCTCCAAGTCCCTCCATCCCTGGAGCAACTCTGCCAGTCTGCCAGGGCTTCCCAAACGTTGCTGCTCATTGGAATCACCAGCGGCTCTTTAAAAACCCTGCTGTCTGGTTCCCACCCTCAGACATTTGGACTTAATTGGTCTGGAGTGCAGGCGAGGCATTGGGTTTTCTAAAGCTCCCCAGGCGATTCAAATGTGCAGCAAAGTTTGGGAGCCACTGAGCTGCAGCATGGTTTTTGAAAGCTGCGCCCTGAACTGATGGTCAGCAGCCTGTGGGCAGGGCTTACAGTCACGCACGATGGCGATTTGGTAGCTTTGAGGGCCTTGTGGAGTGTGTGATCCTTGCCCGGGCTCCATGTCCTACGGTGGGCTGATCACCGTGACAGCTTTACTGGCTTTACTGGCTTCAGGTCCAGCATGGCAGTGTGGGGAGGGCCAGGCAGTGCTGGAGCCCTGTCTCCTGGCAGAGGCAGAGGGTTGGAGGGGTGTGGAGAGGGCGCTGGGGCAGGGTGCGACCGGCTGGAGGAGGGCTATATTGCATCCAGCACAGGGGGCCTCGCTGCTGCCCTGGGTAGCAGGACACAGCAGGGATGACTGCTCCCTGCGGAGGGGCTGGCCAGCAACTCTGGAGTGTGATGGTTAACTTCCTGTGTACATTTCACTGGGCTGAGAGATGCCCACAGAGCTGATAAAACATCTTTTCTGGGTGTGTCCGTGAGGGTGTCTCGGGAAGATACTAGCATGTGAAACAGGAGCCTGAGTGGAAGGTGGCCCTCGCCAGAGTGGGTGGGCATCATCCAATCCATTGAGGGCATGATAAGAACAAAAAGGGTGGAGAAGGGTAAATTTGCTCTCTGCGTGAGCCGGACATCCATCTTCTCCCGCCCTTAGACGTCAATGCTCCTGGTTCTCAGGCCTCTGCACTCACACTGGAACAACACAGGCCTTCCTGGACCTCCAGCTGACAGACCACAGACTTCTCCGCCTTCATAATCGTGTGAGCCAACCACCCCTCAAATAAAATCTCTTCTACAGCTCTGTGGTGGTGGTTTAGTCACTAAGTCGTGTTCGACTCTTTTGCAATTCCAATGGACTATAGCCCACCAGGCTCCTCTGTCCAAGGGATTTCCCAGGCAAGAATAAACCAGAGTGGGCTGCCATTTCCTTCTCCTAGGGAGATCTTTCCCACCCAGGGATTCAACCCGTGTCTCCTGCTCAGCAGGCGGGTTCTTTACCACTGAGCCACCTGGGTGTATTTCCCTCCTATTATTTCTGTTCTGTGGGCCTGGATGTATTTCTCTTCTATTATTTCTGTTCTGCAGGGGAACTCTAATACATGGAGCTTCAGAGAGAAGGTTCTGATGAGGGACTAAGGCTCTTCCAGGCTCAGTGCTGTCTTTCCGTGTGACTTTGGCTCTGTTGTTCAACATCGTTGCACCCGAGCTTAGCACAGAGGGTCCCTGCTGAGATGTGACGTGAGCCAGTGATAATTATGAAAGTCAGTGGCTTCTATTTCTGGAGCATTGGGTACAGCAGATGATACACAGTGAGTATTTCATATATGTCGCTCAGTTTAGTTCTCACAATGGCCATGGGAACAGTAGCATTATCATCCCCATTTTACAGATGGAAAAATGAAGCCTTAGAGAGATCAAGTAGCTTGCCCAGGGTTAAACTACGTCTGTCTCCTTTCAGTTTGGACTACTTCCCAAAGGTGACAAAACGGCCAATGTTACTATCCCCAAATGGACTAGGGATTGTTCCCAAACCACCCCCAAACGGATTTGGTACATGCAATAAAAGAAACACCAGGTCCAGAACTTTTTCCTACAAGAAAAGTCATTTCTTCTAGACAGAAGCTTCTCTTGGAAATCTGCCAGAGACCTTGAGGACTGGGCAAGCAACAAGAGAGGTGACCCACCCCAGAAAGATCCCTTATAAAAGCTGCTCTGGCCAATGCAGACCATGGACTAGGGTGGGGATAAAGGCTATTCCACTCCACTCCCAGACTTCCCCAACTCCACCCCACCTCAGGCCAGCTGAGAAATCCAGAGTAGGAAGGGACCTTGGAAAGCTGGTTCCCTTCGTTGATTTTCACTCCCAATTCCCTCCCTTGCTAATGAAACTGGAGACGCCAGAGGGCAGGTGTGAAATGCCAGCTTCTGGGTCAGAGGTTACTCTGAAAAGCAGTCTTTGAAAGCCTGGGTGGAGGTTTGAACTGCTGCAGGGAGGTATGAACTGCTGAGGGGATTAAAACGAGGCTCTTACAATCAGTTCCAAATGGATTCTCTAACTGGGCAGTTGGCCCCTCACTCTACCCTCAGCCCCAAGCCCCAGGCCTGCACCCCACTGCCACTGGCCTCTCCCCTACCCTTGCCCTCAGGATAGAGCAATAAAACCTTCCAAGCTGCAGCTAGAGGCTATAAAAGCTGAGCCCTACTCGTTGACTCTCTGACCAGTGTCCTACCCACAGTCTTGGCTGCTGGAGTGGTCCCAGGGATGGGGAAGTCTCTTGAGGGTTCCAGAAAGGCCACAGAACAATGGGCAGTGGGGCAGGAAGGTGGGAGACTCCTGGGCTGGCCTGAGGCTCACTCTCAAGGACAAAGGGTTTCAATGGAAGGTTGGAGGGGACGCTTAGCCTCCTGCTTCCCCTATTTGGGGGTTTTCCAGGAAAAGAACAGACTTGAAAAAATTCCCCTGGAGTTTAAGTGGGGAGACAGGAGGTGTTCCTGCCCTGTCAGCTTCCCTCTCTCCACACACACACTCACCTGCCCCTGCCTGAATTGAGAACCTAGCTTAGGCCTGCTGAGTAAGGAAGGGATCGCACAGTCCTCCTAATCGCAACACTCAAGCACCCTTACCCCCACCCCACCCCCTCAACTGGTCTCCCTGCATCCCTGGTCAGTGACAGCCCAATAGTCCAGGGACAGATCAGCTGTCAAGCCCCACCTCCACTGTCCATGGGATCACTGGCCGCCAACCTGGTTATACCATCTATGGCAATGTGGCTGGGTCCCTAGGTGACTCTGCAAACTCTGCCCTGACTCCTCTCAAGTTCTGGTCTCCAAGAAGGAGAGAGAGGCGGCTCAGATAGCTGCCCCAGAGCCCTGGGCTTTCCCCACTGCTGGCTGTCTCATCGGCCTCCCCTCTGCCCTTTCCCAGAGCCTCCCAGGACCTCTTTCTACAGGAGAAGGAGGTGGGGAGCATGCTTCAGTTGATCAGGAGACTCCCTTGAGTACCACACCTTACCCACCTTCTTTCCCGCCAGGGTTCCCGCCCCTGGGTCACCGTTACTCGCTGCCCTTCCAGGCCCGCTTCCTGATAACCCCGAGCACCTCCATTCTCTACTCCACCTCACAATCCAGGGGGCCAGGCCCACCTGCTTGTTCTCTTCACCAAACACACACACACACACAGAGGAGAGGCTGGTCTTTACCCCCTTCCCACCTACTTGTACACACACACACACACACACACACACACACACACAGAGGAGAGGCTGGTCCTTTCCCCCCTTCCCCAGAATCTGAGCCAAAACTGAGGGTTGGTCAGCCCTTCTGCCAAGCAGGGTAAGAGGTGGCACCTCTCCCAGAGCCTGGGGACCTCACCCGGGGCCTCTCCCCAGGTCCTCCACTGCAAGTTCCCCACACTTTCATTCCAAAGAGAAGAGGTGGCTTCTCCTTGGCCTGGGGGACACGTAGCTCCGCCCAGGAACCCCCTTCCCCAGCCCAGGGAAGTGAACAAGGAGAGGTGGTACATAGACTCCAAGAAGTCAGGGCTGGGAGACCTGGGGTCACCCTCTTGTTCCGGTACAAAGGTGTGAAAGGCGGCCTAGAGAAGGAAAGGGACTTGCCCTAGGTCACAGTGAGAACCCAGGACCTGTGATGCCTGGCCCAGGACTTTTTCCTGATAGAGCCTGAGGGAATTACTCCAGAAAGGGAGACGGGGTTATTAACATTGACTCTAGTAGGGTCAGCGCCTGGAGGGCGCTGGGAGACCTGGAAGATGAAAGTGCGGAGCTAGCTGGTCAGGGCGCCTGGGCGCCCAGAGTAAAAAGGTGAAAGGCCGCAAGGGAGAGTCTGAAGGGCAGCAGAGCAGTTCGTGGGGGAGAATGACGGGCGCTGGGGAGCAGGGCAAAGAAGTGTGGAGAAGAGCCCGCGTGACTTGGCTAAGTCGCGTCCCTGTCCCTCTCCTGGCCCAGTCCTCCGGCCAGCAGGCGGGACCCTCTCAGGCACGCAGATTTCCCCCCTCCGCCCCACCGCCAGGCAACGGACGGTGCCTCACCTTCTTAAAGTCTGCGGTGAAGGAAATGAGAGTGCCGTCGGGCTTGCGCAGCTCCAGGCTGATGCTGTCGGCGTCGCTGTCCGCCTGCAGGCTCTCCTCGGTCACCTGGCCGTCAGGCAGCCGCACCCGCACCCGCAGCTCCGACGGCGCGCCAGCCCCGGCCCCCGCGCCCACGCCGCGCGGCGCCCCCAGCAGCGGCACGAGCAGCGTCAGGAGCAGCAGCGCGGAGGACGCCCGGGGGACCCCGCAGCGGCCGGGCGGGCGCATCCCCGGGAGCCGCCGCCGCCCTCGCGGTCCCGGTGTGCCGCGAGCAGGCAGGGAGCTGCGGGGCCAAACTTCGCCCGAACTTGGAGGCTAGTTCACGGCGCTGGGGAGCGGCTCCCCCTGGGGCGGGGGGCTCAGCCGCGGGGCGCCAGCGACGTGGCGCCGAGGCACGTGGGCTGCGCTCCGCCGCGCGCCCCCCGGCGGCTCTGAGGCGGACGCCGCGCTCCCGGGGCCCGTCCGCCTCCCAGTCCGAGCGCGGCGCCTCCCGCGGCCCCCGACTCCGGAGCTCCGAGACTCTGTTTTGCACTTTTCATTCAATCCCACCCCCCGTCACTTCCTTCAGAAAACAGAAACCACCAGGACCTGCCTTAAAGAGACCGCGCACCTCTCGGCCCTTAAAGGGCCCGCGGCGGCTCTCCCAGCGCTCGGCGGCGGGCGGGGCGGACCGGCGCGCGGCGGCCTGGTGGGAAATGAGTTTCTCAACCGCGCTCCCTCCCCGTCGCGCCCCGGCAGCGACCGGGCTGGCCCGGGAGTTGACTCTTCTGGCAGATCCCTTCCTCCCAGCAGGGGCGGGACGGCTGACTCTTCCCCCGCCCCGTCCTTCTTTTTTGGCCCGTTCTTGTGCCACGTGGATGAAAGAATCGGGCTTGGAGTTTTAGGGGTTTTGTTTGGTCTTTTCAGTTTCTCTGAGGCGGCGAATTTCTGCGCTGCTTCTGCAAAATCGGACCTCAGCTCGAGTTCAGCCTTTTGACTGCCAAAGATCAGGAGACAGGGGCTGAGGTTCTGCTGGCATTGACATCCGTCAGGTGTGAAATCTTGATCAGTCAGGCCGCCTCTCTGGACATGGCCCTTGAAGGGCCCACATTTTCTGAGCCCCTGCGCAGGTTCTTTTCGATCTGGTCGCCCTTACTTTCCCCATTCACGACTTCTCCCCAGTCCTGCCCACCTCCCCAGGCCTCTGTTCTCTCTCCCACCGAAAGGCTGAGCAAATTCAGGAAAACAGTAGATTGCAGACCATTCTGGAGGATGTCCAGGGACTCAAATGCGCTTGACCATCAGAGGCTGTCCCACAAGCCCACAGAAATGGGGTGCTTTGCACTCCAACCGTGAATGGGTGAAGGCAGGAGGGATGTGGATTCCTGTTTCCTCTGATTAGCTGTGTGCTTTGGAAACATTTGAAAAGTTCTTTGGGCCTAAGTGTCCCCTGGGTATAGTGGGTGTTGCTGACACCTACAAAGTCCTGCCAGTTCCAGAAGAGAAAATGCCAGAGGGATGTTCAGAACCTATTGTTCCTTGATGTTCATTTCACTTCTCTTTATTCTGTGTTCCCCTAATTTTTCCCAGATCTTAATCACAGATGTTGAATACCCTTCTCTTCAGCCTTCTTCCCATCTAGGTTTTCCCCAGCACAGGTTAGTAACGATGACAACAGGTACCCAAGCACCCAGGGACCATGAGGGTGCCAGCAGAGTTAGATGTCTTGAACTGCAGGGGGTGCCCAGAACCACTTCCTTACTACTAGCCCAGAGCTCTTCTTACTACTGAAGTCATGAAATTAAAAGAAACTTGCTCCTTGGAAGAAAAGCTATAACCAACCTAGACAGCATATTAGAAAGTAGAGGCATTACTTTGCTGACAAAGGTCCATCTAGTCAAAGTTATGTTTTTTCCAGCACTCATGTATGAATGTGAGAGTTGGACCATAAAGAAAGCTGAGCACTGAAGAATTGATGCTTTTGAACTGTGATGCTGGAGGAGACTCTTGAGAGTCCCTTGGACTGCAAGGAGATCCAACCAGTCCATCCTAAAGGAAATCAGTCCTGAATATTCATTGGAAGGACTGATGCTGAAGCCGAAACTCCAGTTTACTTTGGCCACCTGATACGAAGAACTGACTCATTGAAAAACACCCTGATGCTGGGAAACATTGAAGGCAGGAGGAGAAGGGGACAATAGAGGTTGAGTTGGTTGGATGGCATCACCGACTCGATGGACACAAGTATGAGCAAGCTCTGGGAGTTGGTGATGGACAGGGAAACCTGGCATGCTGCAGTTCGTGGGGTCGCAAAGAGTCGGACACGACTGAGCATCTAAACTGGGCTTCTTACTACACTCTGCGGCATAAATTTAAGACTGAAAGGGATTCAGAAGATTATCTAATTCGATGTTTTCCAAATTTGTTGTATCAAAAGAATCACCTAGGTGCCTACTAAAAACACAGATACCTAGATCCCTAAATCTAGTCAACCTGACTTCTTAAGAAAAAGAACTGAAAATCTGCATTTTTAACAAATGCCCAGTGATGCTTGATCTCAGGGGTTGATAGCTGATAACCTGACAGAGGGTTAAGCTTAGCGAATCTAAAACAAACAGCATCTTTCCTGAGGAAACATCCTGGTCCCTAAGGAGTTTATCTTCCCATTAGGGAGATAAGGCGGGCTGTCAAGAGAACAGTGGATTAGCACAGAATGCCCCCGAGGGCCTCCCACCCTGAGCTGGCAGGGCTGGAGGGATGCCCAGGGTCTCAAAACTGGCCTCCTGCCTGACAGGACACTCATCTCAATCCAGCCTTAGAATTAGGTCTTCTCACATGAGTCATTAGGTCCTCACCCACATTTCCTAACTTCCTGTTTCAGGTCCTGTCCCCCATCCATCATCAGGCTCTGCCCCCAGCCATATTCCCAGGCCCCTTCCTCTTCACCCCAGTGAGATCCCAGAAGAAGTAAGCAAAGAAGCCCTGTATGTCTGGTTTCTTTTCTAGGTTTTTAAGACTGTCTTATGCTGTTTTTGTTCAGTCACTAAGTTGTGTCCAACTCTTTGCAACCCCATGAACTGCAGCACGCCAGGCTCCTCTGTCCTTCACTATCTCCTGGAGTTTGCTCAAACTCATATCCATTGAGTCGGTGGTGCTACCTAACCTCTGCCACCCCCTTCTCCTTTTGCCCTCAATCTTTCCCAGCATCAGGGTCTTTTCCAATGAATTGGCTCTTTGAATCAGGTGGCCAAATTATTGGAGCTTCAGCTTCAGCGTTAGTCCTTCCAATGAATATTTAGGGTTGATTTCCTTTAGGATTGACTGGTTTGATCTCCTTGCTGTCCAAGGGGCTCTCAAGAGTCTTTTCCAGCACCACAATTCGAAAGAATCTATTGTCACTATTCGAATTATGGGTTTGGAAGCAATGATAGAAACCTCATCTCTTTCTGCCACCTCTTCTGCATAATCAGTGTCCTTGAGTTCAACCACAGATCACACTAGATTTTTCTTTTAAGATAGGGAATTTGAAGTCTCACTCCATTTTGCAATCCCTACTTCTGTCCATCGCCTTTCTTTGGATTTTATCTGACTAACTCTTCAAGACTAGGACAAAAAGCTGAAGTTTGCCAGGAAGAGTTTCCCAGGCTACTGACCTATAGCTCTGCTCTATTCTCTCCCTACTCTGAACTCCAATAACAATGATTATAGCAGCTACCATTCATTGTGTTCTTATTGTGTCCAAGTTCTGTGCCAAGCACTTTACATGTATCATCTTATTTAATTTTCATGGCAACACTCCAAAGTGTGTTCTATTCTTAGCCTCTTTTTACTGACTAGGAAACCGAGGCATCCAGAGGTTAAGTAACATGCCCAGGGTCACACAAGTAGGGGAACCAGAAGGGACACAAACATGAGGCTGCCTGACCACAAAGTCCTTGCTTTTAACCACAATAGCATCTGCCTGCCTGTAGCCCTTGCTTTCTTCCAGCCGCATTCGGGCACACATCCTGTGCTATCTTCTCCTCTCATCTAACGGTTCTGTGTGTGGCAATCTTGTACCCCAGTGAGGCTATCAGTTCAAACAAGCCAGTCCCATGCTGGGAACAGAGACTGCTTCCCTTAAACCAGCCAGGCATAGAAGCCTCCATTCATCTAAATGTAAAGGCCCTTGGAGGAAGAGCTCTAATGAGCCCAATTACTCTGACTATAACCAACAGCTCTCATTGTCAGAATGTTCTTTATGTCTAATCTTGAGTCCTCTGCCACACTATAAACCAGTTTCCTTCATGATCTCTAGCCCTAGGAAAGCAGTTATAAGTTGTAGTTCAAAGCAAGACATCAGCATCTGAGCCCTAGAGCTTAACCACTCAGGAGCATTGTGACTCAGTGAGCTTTTTTCTTCATTTATAAAATGGGTGCCTAAGTGCTTCCATTGCTGGGTCATTTTGAAAATTAAATGGAACATTATGTACAAAACACTTCACATCATTTTTGACAGGTAGTAGAGGCCCAAGATGACTTCCCCGCTGGCTCAGATGGTAAAGAATCCACCTGCAATGTGGGAGACCTGGGTTTGATTCCAGGGTTGGGAAGATTCCCTGGAGAAGAGAACGGCTATCCACTCCAGTATTCTTGCCTGGAGAATTCCACAGACAGAGGAGCCTGGTGGGCTACAGTCCATGGGGTGGCAAAGAGTCCAATGTGACTGAGTGACCAACACTCACTTTCAGAGGCCCAAGAAATGGTGGCTGTTATCATTAGGTTGGCCATTACATTTTCCATAAGATTTTACAGAAAACCCAACCAACTTTTCAGCTGACCCAATATTTTAAACTGTTTATTCACTCCTCTTATATCAACTATTAAGCCTCTGATTGACCTGCACAGGCTTCCCCCTTCCCCTGGCCCACCCTCTACACACACGTACATACAACTCCTTCCAGAATACCTTTTCTGTTTATCCTCTTTAGGTCTTCCAGTTTCAGCTATGAAGACTGCTGAAACTGGGAAGTGGGCAGCCCAACCCGGGCAAGCACCTCCCCTTTGCTGTTTGGTCTTAGTATGCCTCGATTCGGCAGGAAGAGACACGCCACGCAGGCTCCCAGTCTGTGACCAAGGGAACAGGTGCTGACAGAGCCCTGTAGAAGGCTGAAAGACTGAACCAGTGATCTCTGCCTGGAGACGGGGAGAATGCCATAGGGAGCTTGACTTTGCAGTAATGGAAGGATTTTTCTTTTAATTTCTTTCTGTGACTGGCTTGGTGCTGGGCCTGTGCGGATGGAGTTTGCCACTGGCGACACCACTTGGCCACACCCTTTGAGCCTGAGAAGGGTGTGTGGAGATGGGGCGAGGGAGATCTCTTCTGCCCCTCAAGGCCACCGCAAAGCTCTCGTCACTTCCCTGCCCAAGCACAAGTGCAAATTAGATTTACAGCATCACACAATTACTCAGTTACATAAATCCAAGGGCGTGGTGGGAAAGTGAATTGGAGAAGCAGCGGGCCAGGGTAGAGAGCAGAAAGGAGAGAGAGACTGGGGCCGCTGGGTGAGAAGCCATTCTTCCCAGGCAGAAAATTGGGCTGAGGGAAAGTTTAGATGGAATTGGACTGAACTGATGACTTTTAGGAAGGAAAAGGAAGCCTCCATGATCAGAATAGCAAGAGAAGTTACATCTCAGCTCATTGATTTCAGACTCAGACTCTTGAAGTTCCCAAACATAACCATCTTCTTCTCCATGATAGTTCTTTCAGGAGGCTGTTCTGCTCTCCTAACTGGATGTTCATGCATCCATACATCCAACACAAATCTGTCATTCCGTCCATCCATTCATCATCCATCTATCCATTCATCCACCAGTTAGTCATCTAGTCAGACACTCTGCTAGATGCTGCAGTCAGAGCAGTGATGTAGATGCAGCGTTTCCTTATCCTGGGATGGAATCTACAGCTGCAAGAGAAGTGAGCATTAAAAAAAAGAAGTGCAGAAGCAATGGCACCCCACTCCAGTACTCTTGCCTGGAAAATCCCATGGACGGAGGAGCATGGAAGGCTGCAGTCCATGGGGTCGCTGAGGGTCGGACATGACTGAGCGACTTCACTTTCAATTTCACTTTCCTGCATTGGAGAAGGAAATGGCAACCCACTCCAGTGTTCTTGCCTGGAGAATCCCAGGGAGCGGGGAGCCTGGTGGGCTGCTGTTTATGGGGTTGCACAGAGTCAGACACAACTGAAGCAACTTAGCAGCAGCAGCAGCATGTATGTGTGTATATATATGCTGCACTGTGAGCAGCTTGTAGGATCTTAGTTCCCCAACCAGGGATTGAGCTGGGGCCTTCATCAATAAGAGTACCGAGTCCTAATCACTGGACAGCCAGGGAATTCCAAGAAACAAATACTTAAATGATAATTGTAGTGCTTCCCTGATGGCTCAGTGGTAAAGAACCCGTCTGCCAATGCAGGAGACTTGGGTTCGATCCCTGATCCAGGAGGATCCCACATGCCACAAAGCGACTAAGCCCATGTGCCACAACTATTGAGCTTGTGCTCTAGAGGCCAGAAGCCACAACCACCGAAGCTCATGCACCCTAGAGCCCGTGCTCTGCAACCAGAGGAGCCAGAGCCATGAGAAGCCCGCACACTGCAACTGGAGAGTAGCCTCCCACTTGCCGCAACTAGAGAAAAGCCCACACAGCAAAGAAGACCCAGCATAGCCAAAAATAAATAAAAAATATTTAAAAGATTATCATTGTAACTGGTAGTGTGGAGAATTGGAGGAAACTCTAGCCAAGACCCGCAATGTCTAGGTTGATTTAAAAAGATGAATCAGGCTTGATATGAAAAGATAATGTTCTAGGCAAAGGAAATAACATATGAACCAGCCTGAGCCTGGTGGACTTCCCAGAAATTTTGCCAAGTGCCTGGGGTGAGATGAGGGGAGGAGAGCTGCCAGAAATAATGCGGGCCCTTGCAGGCAATGGTAGGATGTGAGTATTGTTTTGTTTTCTCTTCCTAAGTACAAGGGGGCAGTCACTGAAAGCTATCTTATAAGGGAATGACATGATCAGACTTCTATTTTGAAGAGATCACTGTGGAAGAGGTCATGATGGCTTGGACCACGGTGGCAGCAGCAGGTGAGAGAGGTGTTGGACTTCAGCTGCATGTTGGAAGTAGAATTTGGATATAGGATTTTACGTTTCTTTGGACTTGGGAGTGAGGGAGAGGGAGGGGTCAAGGACATTTGGCTCGGTCCATTGGGCGGCACCATGGGTTCAGATTGGGAAGCCTGGGGAAGAGGCCCTTAGGTTACTTTTTGGTAGCTCTACAGGTACTTTTCACCTTCTGCCTTTTGTTTTAATGATTCCACAGCATTTGTGCTTGAACCAGAAGGTACGAAAGAATGGAAGTGAAGTCTGGTGGTTAGGGCTCCATGCTGCTACTACAGGGGACATGGGTTCAGTTCCTAGTCAGGGAACTAGATCACATATGCCGTGAGGCAAGGCTCCCCCTGCCCCCAAAAAATAAATAAATAAGGGCTAAGGCATGAATGTTCAGTTGTGTCTAACTCTTTTCGACCCCAGGGTCGAATGCCAGGCTCCTCTGTCCATGGCATTTTCCAGGCAAGAATACTAAAGTGGGTTGCCATTTCCTAGTCCAGGGGATCTTCCTTACCCATGGATCAAACCCAAGTCTCTTGTGTCTCCTGCATTAGCAGGCAGATTCTTTACCACTGAGCCACCTGGGAAGCCGGCCCCGCTATTAGTGGCTTTGCTCAGGTTAGAAGCCGTCTTTAGCCTCCTCTGTGACACCACATAGGGCTTTCCTTTCATGGCTGGGGGTAGGGGGCTCATCTTTGTATTCACCAGCATAGCACCTGGTACACAGAGGGTTTCAATAATGAGGTTTTCTGTAGCCCTGTGTACCTGGCACTGTGCTTTGCAGGTGAGCATCTTAGGCATAGTCTGCCCTTAAGAATCTCACTGGCCATTTGGTCCACAGAGAACAGGGTCTCCAGGGGAAACAGGCTGGGCCATCTCATCAAAACGGAAGCCCACAGGTCATTTGCAGAGGCTAGAGTGGCTCCCTATGGCTGGAAAACTACAAAAGATGAATATAGCACAGACGGAGAAAGAAATAGATGTGTGTCCTGGAAAGCATCTGGTCCCCTCAAGCCCCAGTAATTCCATCACCGTGGGGCAGGCTTGGAGACCTTGGAGAAGAGGAGTCTTGCCCCTGCCCTGCAGAGCCACCTGCTCAGTTCCAGCAGAGACCTTAGGCAAAAAGCCTGCAGGAAAGTCAGGGGCCCCAGCAATGCGGTATGCTTCATGTTTACTACATTTTTCGGGGGTAAATATCCTTTTCTTTATGCAAAGCCCTGAGGAAATTTATTACTAAAAAGAAAAAAAAAACAGATATTTTAGCCAGGCTTTTTACTGCTCTCACAAAATGAATGTACCTATTAAGGCTTCGGATGAGAAGACCTGCTTCTTTCTCGTCAGGGAGCTGAGTGAATATGAGCATGTTGGGCGTGGACAGGGGCTATAACTGAACACAGCCGTCAGCTTTCCCATCACAGGTACTGCTCAGGGCCTTTAGCATCTGTTTTTCAAATAGAAAAATAGTATCTGGCTTCTATTAGATCAGAGAAAGGGAGAGTCAGGTCCTAGTTGGGGGCAGAATGTGGGGGGAGGGAGTCACATGTCTTCCTTATCTAATAGAAGAAGAACCTTCTCCTCCCCCAGACTGGGGATCTCAGAACCACCAACACTGTCATGATTTTTTTTTAAACTTTTAAGTTTGTATTTGCTGCTGCTACTGCTGCTAAGTCACTTCAGCCATGTCCGTTTGGGTATAGCCAATTAACAGTGTTGTGATAGTTTTCAGGTAAAGAATGAAGAGACTCAGCCATACATGTACACGTATCCATTCTCTCCTCAATTCCCCTCCCATCCAGGCTGCCACATAACATTGAGCAGAGTTCCCTGTGCCAGACAGTATGCCCTTGTTGGTTATCCGTTTTAAATTTAGCAGTGTGCACATGTCCATCCCAAACTTCCTTATTAGCCCCTTCCCCTTGGCAACTGTAAGTTCCCTAAGTCTGTTCATTTGTATCCTTTCTTTTTAGATCTCACATATAAGGGATGTCATCTGATATTTCTCCTTCTCTGACTTACTGACTCCAGTATGACAATCTCTAGGTCCATCCGTGTTGCTGCAAATGGCATTATTTCATTTTTTCAAGGGCACAAAAATAGAAATATAGACCGATGGAACAGGATAGAAAACTCAGAAATAAACCCATGCACCTGTAGTCCATCAATCTGTGATGAAGGAGGCAAGACTATACAACGTTGGAAAGACAGTCTCTTCAATAAATGGTGTTGGGAAAACTGGAGAGGTACATGTAAAAAAAAATGAAATTAGACCATACTTTAACAACATACACAGAAATAAACTTGAAATGGATTAAAAGACCTAAATGTGAGACTGGACACTATAAAACTCCTAGAGAAAACACAGGCAAAGAACACTCTGACATAAATCACAGCGATATCTTTTTCGAGTCATTTCCTAGAGTAATGGACATAAATCCAAAAATTAACAAATGGGACCTACTTAAACTCAAAAGTTTTTGCACAACAAAGGAAACAGTAAGCAATGCAAAAAGACAATCCACAGATTGGGAGAAAATATTTGCAAATTGTTGTTGCTGTTTCGTCGCTGAGTCCTGTCCGACTCTTTGCAATCCCATGGACTGCAGCATGCCAGGCTTCCTTGTCCTAAACTATCTTCCAAAGTTTGCTTAAACTCATGTCCATTGAATCAGTGATGCCGTCCAACCATCTCTTCCTCTGTCACCCCCTTCTCCTCCTGCCCTCAATCTTTCCCAACATCAGGGTCTTTTCTAATAAGTCGCTCTTCCATCAGGGGGCCAACGTATTTGAGCTTCAGCTTCAGCATCAGCCCTTCCAATGAATATTCAGGACGGATTTCCTTTACAATTGACTGGTTTGATCTCTTTGCTACCCAAGGGACTCTCAAGAGTCTTCTCCAGCATCACAGTTCAAAAGCATCAATTCTTCAGTGCTCGGTCTTCTTTATGGTTCAACTCTCCGACCTGTGCGTGACCACTGGAGAAACCATAGCTTTGACTATACGGAACTGATGGACTTTTGTAGGCAAAGTGATGTCTGCTTTTTCATACACTAAATTTGTCTTAGCTTTTCTTCCAAAGAGCAAGTGCCTTTTAATTTCATGGCAGCAGTCACTGTCCGCAGGGATTTTGGAGCCCAAGAAAATAAAATATGCCACTATTTTCACTTTTTCCCCATTTAAGGGGACCTGTGCTGTGCTGCGCTTGGTCACTCAGTTTTGTCAGACTCTTTGCGACCCCATAGACTCTAGCCCACCAGGCTCCTCTGTCCCATGGGGATTCTCCAGGCAAGAATACTGGAGTAGATTGCCATGCCCTCCTCCAGGGGATCTTCCCAACCCAGGGACTGAACCCAGGTCTCCCTCATTGCAGGAGGATTATTTACCAGCTGAGCCACCAGGGAAGCCCCTAATGGGACCTACTTAAACTCAAAAGTTTTTGCCTAGCAAAGGCAACAATAAACAAATCAAAAAGACAACCCACAGGTTGGGAGAAAATATTTGCAAATGATGTGACCTAAAAGGGATTAGTCTCCAAAATTTACAAGCAGCTCATGATGCTTAACAGCATCGAAACAAACAGTATTCTAGCCTGGAAAATTCCATGGACAGAGGAGCCCGACAGGCTACAGTCCATGGGGTTGCAAAGAGTCAACTGAGTGAATGAGCATACACACACATACACATATCGTCGTTTTAGGCCATTTGAGAGAAAATAAAATTTGATCAATATTTATTTCAAGTTATCTTCTGAGTTTTAGGTCTTCAATCAAGTTCGCAGAGCAAGCTCTGTGTTTCCTGTTCTGCTTTTCTCAACATTATTTCATACATGTATTTCCATATATTAATGCAGTTCATGTCATTCTTAGTAGTTATGGAACATTCTGTGTCTAAATAGTTGATAGCTCACTCTCATTATTCATTTGTCATCATTTTCTCCTATATGATCTTATAGAAAAGATTTACAAGAAGACATGAATATGATTCTAAGATGCATCAATATAATATGAATAATAACAGAGCTTTTTGCGAAGATTGACTCCCTGGACATAAACTTTAATTCACACCTCCAGCCAGGGCCATGTCTAGCAGCCTCTGAAACAGTGTTCCATCTCTCTATAAATGTCTGTGAGGGGAGAGGATCCCATATTGTCTTAAGGGGATCTTAGCCAGCTTTCAACTAGAAACTTCTTTCCAATTTATAACACAAATCTCCTTGACTTGAATTTAAGCATTCTACCTTTTCCTCAGTGTGGACAACTTCTCTGACCTGCATATAACACCCCTGTGCAAATCAGGAGAGTCTGATCAGTAATAGGAATCATTGATACATGCTAATATTCTGCCAGAGAAGGTCAAAGACTTTTCATGAATTTTCATCAAATCCTGAACAACCCTTTGAGGTAAGTACTCTTATGATTTCCATTTTACAGATGAGAAAAGGAGATGATTTAATCATCTCCTAGCTTTTACAAATTATTTCTCATTTTAAATGCCTCCTCTTTGGAATTTTAAATTATTTCCCCCAAACACCCCACTTATTAAAAAATGAAGTGGAAAGTCCTGTGACTATCCATGGAGTGCTTACTGTGAGCCGGGGAACTTTGGGTTCATTTTCTTACTTAATTCTTAGGGTATTTCTGGGAGGCAGGTGTTATTACTAATTTAATAGGTGAGGAAATGGATGCTCAGAGAAGTCAAAGTACTTGCCCAAGGTCACACCAGAAAGGAGTGGGGCTCCACCTGGAAGCCAAGTCCAGCTCCAAGGCCTCGAGCTTCAAGTTCTACCTAAATGCCCCAGCGTCTGTCTCATCTACACAGGGACTAGCTCTCCATTTTGTTTGTAACTTTTTGCTTCCTCCTGGAAATCAGGGATCTGAAAGTCCCCCCCCCACCCCCCTCCCCGTGTGTGTGTGGTTGCCCTGATGCCCTTGAACAAATCAGACCAAGCCAGCTTTCAAATGCTAGACCTTACCTGGGTGGGGGTGGGGGGACCTGGTCAGGGCCCTCAGGGTGAAGGCAGAGGGAAAGGCATCCGATTCTCACCGTTCACTTGGAACCTCCCTCTCATTCCCTGCAAATAACAGAAGGGAAGCGGAGAAAGGGCTGTCGTGGTGCCCGAGGAGGATGGGGTAAAAACTGTCCCTTGAGTTTGCAGTTTGAACCCGTCCCAGTCTCATAGTTTAGGGAGGATCCCGGTTTTGAAATCTTGGCTCTGCCTTTTACTGGCTATGAGAAGCTGAGTGGGTGACACCCCTCCCCCGCCCAGTGAGGCTCCGTGCCCTGTGTGAAAAGCGGATGTGAATTCCTGCAGGTGGGTTATACGGAGGACTAAATGTGATGAGATGCACAATTAGCCTGATGCCTGTGGCAAATGGAGTTTAGGAAAGCTTCTTGGGACTTCCCAGGCTCCAATGCAGGGGGCACAGGTTCAATCCCTGGTTGAGGAAAGAGGATCCTGCATGCCTTGTAGTATGGTCAAAAAAAGAAAATGGTATAGTGAGTGTATTCACAGACTCATCGCATCAGCTCCAAACGCATGGTGGTGACAGAAAAGAGAAAAGAAAAAATTGGGAAGGGAAAAAGATCAAAAAAAAAAAAGAAGGAAAAACTTCTTTTCTTCTCCTTCCCTCACTGCCTTCCCGGTGGTACTCCTCGGTCAGATCAGTACTTCTTGCCCCATGTCTGTCAGACCCCCAGCCCTGCCTCCTGTTGCCATCACTCTTCTAGCGAGACGGAGAAGGGAGCAAAGAAATCCAGGCCTAACCTCGGCTTCCAGGCCCCTCTTCTCCCAGGTTGGGGGGTGCCCGTGGAGCCCCGGCTGCCTCTCCCTCTGCCCAGACACTCCTCTGGGTCCTCCCTTCACCTTTGCCCAGCTTCCCGCAGTTAAGATGACTCACAGATCAAAGGACACTTCATCAGGGATCCTTAATCACGGATAGCTTCAGGGCCCAGAACTCTGGAAACAAGAGGCAAACCTTTGTGTGCACTTGCAGTTTTTCTGGAAATAGAAACCTCAAGGATCCCTGACCTCTCTGGTTAGATATGAAGGGTGGAAAGGGACTCTGTGGGGTTTCTTCTGCATGGCCTAGAACTTTCCTTAGCACTTAGACAGCCACTTGCAATTTCAGCAGAAGAAATCTGGTCCCAACTACAAAAGAGAGTGAGCCAGGGAGGAAGGGCTTAAGTTTCCCCAAGGAAGGGAATTCCTAGAGGAAGGCGGATCTTTGATTTAGACCCTACAGATATTCAGTCTCTATTCTGCCCACTCGCTCACTCATTCATTTTTTTCATCAATCAGCATTTATTGTTGTTGGGTACTGTGCACTAAGTAATATTGGACACACTTTGTACTAAGTAATATTTGGACTAACTTTGCACTAAGTAATATTGGACACACGAACATCAGACCAGTCTTCTCTAAAATGAGGTCCTGCAGACCAGCCTTATTAGAATCCCCTGGACACTTGTTGAAAATATAGGTCCCCAGGACTTCCCTGGTGGTCCAGGGGTTAAAACTCTGTGCTTCCACAGCAAGGGGCACAGGTTCCATCCCTGGTCTGGGAAGTTCTGGCCTCAAGGTGCGGCCAATAAAAAAAAAGAAAGAAAATTAAAAATACAATGCCCTCAACCATAGAGGGCGTTGCCTGGGACTCTGGATTTCAAACAAGCTCCCTGGGTTCATTAAATTGGCTGGGAGCCATTGGCAGAGGCAGGCATCTCTCACAGGGCAGACATCATGGTTGCACTTGGAGTGTTGGCTGGTCTGAGACCCTGGTCCCTACCCTTTCATAGGAGACAGTATGGTAGACGGTAGTTCTATCCCTGCTTCACCCCTGCCCTTCTCACATGCTGGGCCCTGTGAAGGGGAGAGAGGGGAGGAGCTGCCTACCCAGCCCCCCACCACAGCCACTGGGGGTGGTGCAGTCTTGGACAGATTGTGAACCCCAAGGGCAGAGACATTGTCACAGCCTGTGCTGCTCCATCCTGACTGGGCAAAGATCTGATAGTACCAGTTAACGTCAATAAGGCTCCCTCCCCACCTGGGCCTGTCCTGAGGCTTTGCTAATTAGTACCTTGATAGGCCCTTGGGTCCCTGGGATGAGAGGTTTGGGGATACTGGGGAAACTAAATGGTTTCATCCAAAAGGATCGTCCTACCTATAATAAGCATAAGGAGACTGAGACAGGAGTCAGCAGTGGTATGAGAAATGGAATCTAGAAATGTACCAGCGAACATTTCGGGAGCACTCACTATAAATGCTAAAAATGCACAGGGAGCTCCCTGGTGGCCTCCTGGTTAGGATTCCGGGCTTTCACTGTCGTGGTCTGAGTTCAATCCCTGGTCGGGGAACTGAGATCCTGCAAGTCATACCATGTGGCCAAAAAATAAATAAATAAACAAAGTGAAATAAAAGTCAGCTTCCCACTTAACAGGGCTTCCCCTGTTAGTAAAGAATCTGCCTGCAATGCAGGAGACCCTGGTTCGATTCCTGGGTTGGGAAGATTCCCTGGAGAAGGGATAGGCTACCCACTCCAGTATTCTTGGGCTTCCCTTGTGACTCAGCTGGTAAAGAAACCACCTGCAATGCGGGAGACCTGGGTTTGATCCCTGGGTTGGGAAGATCCCCTGGAGAAGGGAAAGACTACCCACTCCAGCATTCTGGCCTGGAGAATTCCATGGACTGTATAGTCCATGGTGTCACAAAGAGTTGGACATGACTGAGTGACTTTCACTTTACTCACTTCTCACTTAATACCCACTTGCAACCTCGGAGATAGGAGCTATTATGCCCCCCACTTTACAGGAGGGCACAATGAGACACAGTGTTCTGTCCAAGGTCATGCAGCCAGTGCAGCAGGACCAGGGCCACACGCAGGCCACCTGACTCCAAAGTCTGGGCTACCATGCCTGTTCTCCAGGGCCTTCTGTGCCGTACAGTCCTGGGTCCCATCCAAGCCACGGCTTCTCACTCAGGGGTCAGATGTTGCCTCTGTGCTTGGTCCCACATGGGGCGGGCAGGGGTGATGCCCTCTCTGATGCTGCTCTTGGCTCCCACTCCCAGCTGAATCTTTGGACCTGATTACAGATTTCCTGTTCCTGGGGAGGATGAGGCCACCGGCAGGTGTGGTGGGGCTGGGGACAAGCCCTTCCTCTCCCCGGGATCAATGGCCTCTAGGGGACTCTGCACCCTGGGCCTTCTCAGGCACTGCAGCCTCCCTCTCTAGGGCCGCTGAAGAGCAGACTCCTCCTCCCAGGAGGGCGCAGAGGCGGGCATAGCTGGCTGCAGTATTATAAATGCATGGCCAAGGTCTTGCCCCCAGGAGCCTGTCTCCAGCATGGCTTTAGGACAACTTTGAGCCAACTTCAGATTTCTAGAAACGGGTGGATCTTGGGCAAATCCAGTGGTTCCAAAATGGGTGGTAGAGCGTGAGCAGTGGAATCAGACAGCCCCGAGCCTGAGCTGCGGTCTAAGTACTCTAGCAGCAACTAGAGAGCAGCCCCCACTCACCTCAACCAGAGAAGGCCTGCACACAGCAATGAAAGACCCAGCGCAGCCAAAAATAAGGTAATAATAAAAAAGGAAATGATAATTACCATCTCATCAGTTGTTGTGATAATTAAATGAAGCACTGTGTTCAATGCCTAGGCATTCACCTCCACCCTTGGGCCCGTAGCAGAGAGACGCTGGGCAGTGGGCAAGTCCACATGTTCTCCATACACGGCAGCGGGTTTTCAACAGGTGCTCGAGGCCACTGGCAATGTCGCCTCTTATCCATTACCTGGAGACAATGGAGACCGATTTGAGGCAACGCTCTTAGACCCTCGTCAGAGGACACTGAGATCCGGAAATGATCCCAGGACATCTCTGGCACTCCTGCCAGGCGGTCTACTTTCCCAGTTCCCCTTCTCCCCTCCCCTCCTCCCTCCAGGGTTGCTCCAGGGCCCCTCCCTCTCTCCCCCTCCCTCCATCCACATCTGGATTCAACTAGAGAACAACAGGCTTTCTGTGAATGCCTCTACCTTCCTCTGCCCTGGGTCCTCCAGTTCAGAGCTGTGCTTCTCACAGGCATGGCAGGGGGAGAGAGGCCAGAAAAGCTGCGGATCTTGTTTCCCTACAGGGCACATGACTTCTCTCCCTTCGCCCCCCATTCTTAGTGTTCCCTGCTGCCCTAGTTCGAGCCTGGGGCCCTAGTTCAGAGCTGGGCTGGCTGTCCCCAGGCACAAGCAGAAAACTGCAGTCCTCCACTCTCCACCCCGAGTCCAGGCCACCCCTCCCTGCCAGGGAGAAGTCCTGCTGGGCTCCTGGAGGCCTGGCCATAAATTGGAATGCAGCAGTCACAGTTGAAGGCAGCTGTAACTCTCATTAAAGTGACATCAACCCCACCGCAGGAGGATGCTGTAAATCCAGGGAAAGGGGGCATTCATCCAGGGAGAACGGCAGGAGCAAAGGAAAAAAACCATAAATAGAGGAGACGTGGTGTCTGGACCTAATGGTGGGGCCCTCCCTGCCCAAGGCCGTGCAGACCTGGGGATGGGGAGAGACTTTGGGGCCCAAGGAAGGGGTGGGGGTCATGAGGTGGGTGCTCAGCCTTGCAAAGTGTGATATGTGTGTGCTTAGTCGCTCAGTCGTGTCCGACTCTTTGGGACCCTGTGGACTGTAGCCCGCCAGGCTCCCCTGTCTATGGGATTCTCCAGACAAGAATATTGAAATACGCAACCATTCCCTTCTCCAGGGGATCTTTCCGACAGAGGAATTGAACCCAAGTCTCTGGGGTTGCAGGCGGATTCTCTACCTTCGGAGACACCAGGCTGGTGCTGGGAGCAGAGTTGGCGTGTGTTCCTGGCAGAACTGCTGGGGACCCATCACTGTTCATGGGCTTTCTCAGGGACAAGACGAGCTGCTGGCATTGGCCATTAGGGTTTTTTCAAGGGAGAAATCAGTCCTGAGTCAAGCTCTGGGCTTGTAGCTGGCCATCTGGGTTCTAGTTTGACTCAGCTCCTTGCTTCCAAACTGTGTACCTTGGGAGAGTGGCTTTGCCCTTGGAAGCCTCAATTTCCCTCCATCAGAAAAATGAAAATGTTCACCCCTACCACACAGGCTTGGATGTAGATAAGCTTGTACCGTGTCAGGCAGTCTGTGCTGTTTATCAAATGTCTCAATGAACCAGCAAATCCTTGTAGCCTCAGATGCTGGGTTTGGCTTTCAGGTCAGTTTCCTTCTTGCCTGAGTATGGGTTCAGCCACTGGTTTTCTGAAAGACTTTGAGCAAATGACCTAACTTTCTAAGGTTTGGGTTTTCTTTCCTGGGAAGTGAAAGGGATTTAGGAGACTGACTCATCGGTGGATGATGCTGCCTTGGGGATCTGTGGAATGGCCCAGGTCTCCAGGTCCTAATGAGTGTTGGGCTGCTTTCCAGAACCTTCCCCTAGACTCCCGCCTCACCACCTGCATCAGGAACCTCAGGCACTCTCCTAGGAAGCCGCATCCACCTTTGCTCTCCAGTGCTGGTGGCAGGCCTATTCTCAGGAAGGATCAAGGCCAGCCAGGCTGTCTGGAGGCTGGCACCGTCAGAGTCACCTGGAGGGCCGCCACATCAGTGACAGGTGGCGGGGTCCCCCTACCCAGGTTTTGTTTCAGCAGGTTTCAGGTGGGGCCTGAGAATTTTAACAAGTTCTCAGGTGAGCTGCTGCTGCTGCTAATTAGAGTGGTCATGCCAGAATTCAGAATACCTTTCCTCTCTCTCTCTCTTTTTAAAAACTTATTTATTTATTTAAGGCTGTGCTGGGTCTCTGACGCTGTGCATGGACTCTCTCCAGTCGCGGTGAGCAGGGGCTACTCTTCTTTGCAGCATGCAGGCTTCTCTTTTTGCCGAGCAGGAGCTCTAGGTGTGCGGGCTTCAGGAGTCGTGATGCACAGGCTTGGTTGCCCCAGGGCACGTGGGATCATCCTAGACCAGGGATCGAACCCATGCCCTCTGCTTTGGCAGACTGATTCCCAACCACTTGTGTGTATGCATGCTAAGTCGCTTCAGTCATGTCCGCCTCTGTGACCCTGTGGACTGTAGCCCACCAGGCTTCTCGGTCCATGGGAGAAATACTGGGGTGGGTTGCCATTTCCTTCTCCAGGGGATCTTCTGGACCCAGAGCTCAAACCCATGTCTCTTATGTCTCCTGCATTGGCAGGCAGGTTCTTTGCTGCTAGTGCCACCTGGGAAGCCCTCTCAGCCACTAGACCACCAGGGAAGTTCCCCTTTCCTCTCTTCTTGCAGACCTGCAGCTGAAGCAAACTGGCAACTAGGCAGACTCTGGATGCCAATGTGCAGGCTTTCAGAGTCACCTGGGCCCCTCTGAGGCCAGTCTTCACAGATGCATAGAGCAGGTGTGGAATGCTTAGTGGAACACCCATTCTGTACCTTTAACAAGCCCCGCAGCCACAGAGGGCACTGGCATTGGAAATTCGGTGTCCTTGCAGGGTCCTCATCACTTCTCCCCACCAAAAAGAGTTAAAGAAAAAGGGGATGAAGACAGAAAAAATGTAGGAACTAAATTCAGTAAAATGGTTCAGATGGAGGACTCCAGCACAAGTACAATCACTGGAAAGGAAAAGCATTACCACCAGTCTTCTTTTTTTCTTTTTAAACTTTTCATTTTATATTGGAGTAGAATTGATTAACAATGTTGTGATAGTTTTAGATATACAGCAAAGTGGTTCAAAATATCTATTCTTTTTTCAAACTCTGTCCCCATTTAGGTCATTACATAATATTGAGCAGCGGTCTATGTGTTATGGGCTGCCCATGTGGTGCTAGTGGTAAAGAACCTTCCTGCCAACGCAGGAGACATAAGAGACGTGGGTTCGATCCCTGGGTGCGGAAGATCCCAGGAGGAGGACATGGCAACCCACTCCAGTATTCTTGCCTGCAGAACCCCATGGACAGAGGATTCTGGTGGGCTACAGTCCAAAGGGTCTCAAAGAGTCAGACAACTGAAGTAACTTAGCAGCAGCTATGTGTTATACAGCAAGTCCTTGTCCATTATCCATTTTAAACGTAGTGGTTGGGGAGAAGTAAGGGAGGGAGAACAGTGACCGTATGTGAGAGTCTCTGAGGGCCAAGGGGGCAGCAGGCACCCCGGTGGAGGACGACCTCAGGCTGACCATTGGTCCCAGAGCCGAGCCACAGACTTCAGCAAGCCCCTGCCAGTGGCTGGGTGTGGTAGGGGCCACGGGCTCTGCATCTGCCCTGGGCTTACAGAAAGGGGTCACTGATGCCCAAACTGGATGGCAAGACCCAGGCCTGATCCTGTCCCAGTGGAGGGCGGGGGTGCCCTGGGCTTCTCTGGCTGTTCATTGCTCTCCCTGGCCCACACATGGCTGAGAGCTCACTCTTGCCTGGACTCTGGGGCCAATCTGGTTGTAGGCAGGGGCAGAAGAGTGAGTTGCAGCAACAACCCTGTCTTACAAATTTTCCTTCGAGCCCCAGCCCCCAGGCATCTTGGAGACACAGTGGGAAGAGGACCCTTCCTGAACTCGTGTTTCTTGAGGCCTGGACTTGATTCTACTTGTTTATTATTATTAGTAGTAGTATTTTATTTATTGATTTATTGATTTGGCTGTGCTGGGTCATAGTTGCGGCATGTGGGATCTAGCTTCCCAACCAGGGACTGAACCTGGTCGCCTGCATTGGGAGCATGGAGTCTTAGCCGCTGGACCACCATGGAAGTTCCTGGATTCTAGAGGGAGGCCTAAAGCTAGATCTAGAGGATCCCCTAAAGGGATCCCTCTACAGCCATCCTCCTGAGGGTCAACGGCTCTGGAATTGCACTTGGGGAAGAGAACAGACACCTTGGTTCTGGTGGATTTTCTTGGCACTTATTGGCAGCCCTTGTCAACTTTGGCATCAAACTAGAGAGAGGCTCATTTGGGCCCATCCTTTTGCCTGGGGATTCTGAACATTTCTTTTTTTTATAGTTCATGTGAGTAGAAATAAAAATAGTTTATCCCCTCCTATTAACCAAGTCTTTCCACTGTGAACATGAGCTGCAGACAAGGCAATCCTTTGCTCGAAGGTGGGACTCTGGTGAATGAAAGTGACACCTGCTGAATTTCCCCTCTGTGCTGTGCTGTGCTCAGTCATGTCCAGCTCTTTGTGACCCCACGGACTGTAGCCTTCTAGACTCCTCTGTCCATGGGATTCCCCAGGCAAGAACACTGGAGTGGATTGCCATTTCCTCCTCTAGGGGATCTTCCCAGCCCAGGGATCAAACCCACGTCTCCTGTGTCTCCTGCATTGGTAAAGTGGATTCTTTACCACTGAGCCACCTGGGAAACCCTGAATGCTCCTGCAGGAGTTAGAAATCTCTGGTTCCTTAAGAGGCTTGACTAGTGTGGGCAGACACTGCCCTTGCCACGGCAATGGAAATGAGTGCCTTGAAATGAGAAGGCAGCCTGGATCAGGAGCTGTGGGGTGGGCTGTGGGTGCTAGTCAGGCTTCACCCAGGAAGGAGCGGCAGCCGGGCCCTGCCCTGCCCAGCGCTGGCTCTTGGTTTTCTCACCTGGTAGGGAATGTTCTTTCAGCCACCAGAGGAGGTGTGTCTGTGGCTACTGTCTGTTTCTTTTCCCTTTTATTTTTTAAGCCTTTGTGAGAAAAACCCCATGGTTCCACTTGTTTTCTTTGAGTCGCCTTGTTGGCTGAGGTGTTTGCATGCCGAGAAACACACACTAATATTTTTCTTCTCAGCAAAACATTAATTATCCCACCCAGTAACCTTTCTGGCATGTTTTTTGTTTTGTTTTTTTCTTTTTTACCACTCCTAAGCTGTTCGGTGCCGAGGAATTTCTGTGTTTTCCCATCATTGCAGCAAGCTGACTGAGTGTCTGAGAGAGAGCTGTCCCTCGTGGATGGGGGCCCTCCTGGATGGGGGCCCTCCCCATGCTCCAAGCTGGCTGGGAACCATCTGTTTACATCTCGTGTGGTCTTCCACCAGGCTGTGAACAAACTCACTTCTGTTTCCCCACACCCAGGATGGTGCCTGGCACGTTGTATAAATGTTTGCTGCAGAAGCAGGACATGGAAGGCTGAAAATAGAAAGGATGGGGACTTCCCTGGTAGTCCAGTGATTAGGAATCCACCTGCCAACACAGGGGACACGGGTTCGATCCCTGGTCTGGGAAGATTCCACATGCCGCGGGGCAACTATGCCTGTGCCACAGCTACTGAGCCCACACGCCTAGAGCCCGTGCTCTGCGATGAGGGAAGCCACTGCAGTGAGAAGAGTAGCCCTTGAGCACCACAATGAAGGGCTGCCCCCGCTCGCCACAACTAGAGAAAGCTCTCATGCAGCCATGAAGGCCAGCACAGCCAATAAGTAAATAAATACATAAAATAAAAAAAAGGATGCTCAGCCAAGGTGCCAGGGGAACAAATGGGTTTCCCCTTTGGCCCCTTGCTCAGCCCCCCATCCCCTGTCCCACCTGCAGCCATTTTCAGCTGCCAGCCGGCTGGCACCTTCACTGGGAGCCTGGGATGGAGGGACCAGAGGACAAAGGCAGAGCTTAGCAGTCATCCAGCAGCAGCACTCCCTCTCCCAGGTCAAAGATAATGTCCAGAGAGCTGAGCTGTCTGGTCCAAGTTTCCCCAGCCAGTGAGTGGTGGTGCTGGGACTCAGTCTCCAGGCAGGTGTTGAGAAACAAGAGCCTCTTAATTAATTCTGGGTGGTGGTGTTGTTCAGTAACATCCGGCTCTTTGGGACCCCATTGACTATAGCATACCAGGCCTCCCTGTCCTTCACCATCTCCCGGAGTTTGCTCGAGCTCATGTCCATTGAGTCAGTGATGATATCTAACCGTCTCATCCTTGGCGGCTCCCTTCTGCTTTTGCCCTTTCTGGGTGGGGGGCCTTCTAGTCTGTCTTGCTACCACCTCTGGCGCTGAAGGGAGCAGGGAGCAGCCTCATCTGTGCCCTGTGAGGAACACAAGCACCTTTCTTCTCCTGTCCCTTTGACCTGCAAGCATCTCTCTTCAGCAAACTGGGTGGTGATGGTTGTCTCCATGTTACAGATGAGGAAACTGGTGCAGAAAGTAGAACTGACCTGACCAAGAGAGCAGAGCAGATGAGTGTGCAGAGTCAGGGTTGGGGTTCTGTTTCTCTGACAAGTCCAGTGCCTGTGCCCCCTACCCACTCTGTCTCTCCTGGTCAGGTCTGTCCTGCTGCTCTGTCCCTTCCCTCCAGGACCCTGGCTTCTCTGACTTGACCTGGCTCCAACAGAGATGCGAGATGCCCCACTTCAGAGGGTTGTCCTGGGAGTCAAGACCAGAACCCAGGATCCCTCCTCCCAGCCCCGGCTCTGCACACAGTCCTGGAGCTCTCAGCGGTAGGATGTGGAGCTGGAGGCCTGGGGAGTCTTCAGTACACAGGACAGCAGGCTGATACCACGGGGTGCCCCTCCTGCACCTCCAGGCCCTCCTGGCTGATGTTTGCTGAGATAAAACCTCCCTCCAAAGGGAGAATGTTTAGGGTGAAACCTCCCTATAGCATTTGTCCTGCCCTGCTTGGGAAATTGGGCAGGTTGCTCACAAAAGGATTTGCTCTCAGCTCCCACTGATCTTTTTGGTTCTAAAATCGAGACTTCTCTGATGATCCAATGGCTAAGACTCCATGCTCCTAATGCAGGGGGCCTGGGTTTGATCCTTGGTCAGGGAACTAGATCCCACGTGCTGCAATGAAGAGTTTACATGCCACAACTAAAGATCCTGAGTGCTGCAACTGAGACCCAGCAGAGCCAAATAAATAATATTTTTTAAAAAAATAATAAAATAATCAAGTGAACTGTTCTCCAGGGAGAGTGAGACCCTGAGTACTAGCTTGGTCCACTCTAAGGGTGGAAGGGGGCCCCTAAGACAGGATGAGTGACAAAGCCACTCTCCTCCCAAGTCTGCTGCTGCTACTGCTGCTAAGTCACTTCAGTCGTGTCCGACTCTGTGCGACCCCATAGACAGCAGCCCATCAGGCTCTGCCATCCCTGGGATTCTCCAGGCAAGAACACTGAAGTGGGTTGCCACTTCCTTCTCCATTGCGTGAAAGTGAAAAGTGAAAGTGAAGTCGCTCAGTTGCATCTTACTGGTAGCGACCCCATGGACTGAAGCCTACCAGGCTCCTCCATCCATGGGATTTTCTAGGCAAGAGTACTGGAGTGGCTTGCCATTGCCTTCTCCACCTCTCAGGTCTACTGTGCCCAAATTCCTTCAGTGTTCTAGATGAAGGCAGTGATGGGGTTGCTCCATAGAAATGTGTTTTCTCAGAGACAGAACTTTTGCATCATAACCCATCTCCACCTAGGACTGATTCCTGTTGGCTGGTCTGAGGGAGAAGCTAAGGAGAGAAGGTTTATCTGACTTTATCTTGTGAGTTTGAAGCTCTATTTTTGTCTGTCCCACTCCTATAATGTAAATCTAACACTATAATAGGTTTATATAGAACCCTATAAAGCGAAAGGCCATGCACTTGAATCCTGCTACTACGTGGAGTTTATCTATCAATCTGCTGCCTCTGAGACCCTGATGCCCCCAGTCAAAAGCATTTTGCACTCTCAAATAGCTGGCCCAGGTGAAACGGAGCAGGACCCTATGCGCCTTCCCCACAGCCCCCCCACCCCCGCCATGCCCTCAGCCTACCTTATGTCTATGGAAAAACTTTAGCTATAGAACCAGTTTAATCAGAGAACTGAGAAAATGCAGAAACAAAGGGAACAGTCCAACAAGACTAAATAATAATAGTTTAGTCATTAAGTAAAGTCAAGGACCTTTGATTCCTTGTTCAGGGCTATAGATAATGTTCTGAGCCACATCCTGTGGGCTGTCTTGTAAATACTGAAATCCCCACCAGGTGGACGAAGTTAACTATATGATGACCAGACCGCAGATTGGTGTCCCAGTGCCAGGGGGCACGTATTAGCATGCACAATTCTAATAAGCTGCCACAGTTCTAATAATTGGCCCCAAAGAAATAGGAAAACACCAGCCCTGGAACTGAGGACTCACTGTGCTTAAGACAATCGAGATGATGCTGGTCAAGTCATCCTATGATGAATTTCAAGATGACTGTCAGAGCTGACTGTGCTGCTTCTGCATGTAGCTCCCTCTCTCCGGCTATAAAAGCTCTTGCCCACTGACTGTCAGTGGGGGAGAGTTAGTCTTTGGATAAGAGTCTGCCCTCCCCCTCAGGTTGCCTGCCTCTGAAATAAAGCAAACTTTCCTTTCGTCCAACCTTGCCTTTTTATTGGCTTTGGAGTGGCGAGCAGCTGGATTCCATTTTCGGTAATTCAGGGGCTCACTGGTCTGTTCTTATCAGTGCCCTGCTTCAAACCTCTTCCTTCAAACAGCTTCCTCAGCTTGGCCTTCAAGGCCCAGAACTGTCTCCTCCTGCAACACTGTGCGGTCCTTGTCCCCTGGCACTGGGACACCAAGCTCTCTCCCTCCCTTTCTATCTCCCTTCCTTCACTTAGCTTCCCTGGTGGTTCAGATGGTAAAGTGTCTGCCTGCAATTCGGGAGACCTGGGATCGATCCCTGGGTCAGGAAGATCCCCCTGGAGAAGGAAATGGCAACCCACTCCAGTACTCTTGCCTGCAAAATTCCATGGACTGAGGAGCTTGGTAGGCTACCGTCTATGGGGTCGCAAAGAGTTGGACAGAACTGAGCAACTTCACTTTCTCTTTCCTTCACTTAAAGAGCACCAGATCCATTCCTGGGCTTCCTAGGTGGCGCTAGTGGTAAAGAATCCATGTGTAATGCAGGAGCTATAAGAGACATGGGTTCAATCCCTGGGTCGGGAAGATGCCCTGGAGAAGGAAATGGCAACCCACTCCAGTATTCTTGCCTGCAAAATCCCATGGACAGAGGAGGCTGGCAGGTTACAGTCGATGGGATCACAAAGAGTCAGACATGACTGAAGCAACTTAGCATGCACACACACAGACTCCTTTCTAAGTGCAATGGATTTGCCTTCTCTTAGCTTATATTACAGGATGGACACAGATAAAAACAGATATTCAGATACACACAGTAAATTTAGATAAGTGCTATGCATTCAGTAAACAGGATGATGTGCTAGAGATGTGGGTTGGGATTGAAGCCAGATTTCTTGACCTATTCCTACACGGACAGAGGTAAATGCACCCAGAGGTGGAGGCCTGCCCACAAACCACTCCCTCAGGAAGCCTGCCTGCCTTGGGGAGCTTGCAGCCTTCTCTCCTACCTCTGGACTTTATCTCCCTTCCTGGCAGGGTGTCTGGTGGCTTCAGTACAGCCCACGCCCCATTTGCTGTTGAGCGGTGAGCTCCCCAAGGGTAGAGAAAGCTTCTCTTCCAGCCCTGTGCCTCCCACTTGCCCTGCCCATGCCAGGCACAGAGTAAGTGCTCCAGGAAGGCTTACTGGGGGGAAGATGCGTAAGGATGCCTCCCACCTCTGAGGGCAGAGGGCAGACAGGGTCCAGCCCAGGGTCACTGCCCAGAAGAGAGACACTGCTGTGCCCTGGAGAGGGATGGGTTGAATGGGAGAATTCATCCCTGGCGGGGTGGGGTGGGGGGCAGGGATATGCATTTAAACCAGTCCAGGCAATTGTGGGACAGAACGAGTCAAATTCTTTTAAAGCTTTAAATAGTTTGCTCTGATGAGGAGCCTAAGAACAGTATCAGGACTGTTCCTTGGCTTGGAAAGGTCTGGAACTGTTTATGGGGGCAAACTTTGATGAAGAGTGGGGGTGGGGTGGGCATGCAGGGTCATTGTTTGTGGGAGAGGGTGTGTATGGTTTGGAGTCTGTGTGCAGTGGGGGTGTTTGTATGGTGGCTTTGATTGCGGTTTTGAAATACTGGCGTGTGATATGAGGATGTGTGTGTGTGTGTGTGTGAATGTGGTGACGACGTGTGTGTGTGTGTGTGTGTGTGTGTGTGTGTGTGGTCGGGTGTGTGGGTGGCGGTGCCATGGTGGCTGGGGTGCCTGTGTATGCGTGGTGCCTCCCAGCTCACGGTGTGGAGGGGATGGAGGTGCTGGTGTGTGTTCACCCAGAGGGCAATGGAGCACTTGCCCAGGGCCTCGTGAGGGAGGGACTGCGGTGGGCTGGGCGCTGGGGGCCAGCACCCTGGCCACTGGAGACAACCAAAAGCATCACTCTCCCAAGTGGTACCCGGGGCCCTACAGCCGAAAACCATCAGACACCCCTGCCCCTGGGTCCCAGCCCGTCCTTTGAGGGAGGCTCTTGCTCCTTCAGTTTCCTGGTGACCTGTGGTCCCTCCTTTTTAGAGCCCTATCGTCAAGTCCCATCCCCATTCTCTATCCTACTACTCAGAGCAGACACCACAATATTTCTGCGTTTCCTCTGGAAAAATCCCGGGAGGTCTGCTTAGGACTGCAGCAAAGCAGCCCACATCTGTGCGCAGTTCAGCTGGGGCAGCTGGAAACTCAGGCACTGGAATAGGCTGGAGCTCGGAGCACAACAGTGCTTCCCCGTCTCTGCCCCGAAGCACACGGCCAAGTAGCTCGCCCTCCACTGGTGTGTGCACACATGCAGGCGCGCTCTTGCATACACCTAATTTCCGTAAGACCTGCAGAGGCCGGGCAGGGGCACGTATGAGCACACTGGTGAGCCAGTACGGGTGAGCGGTCCCTGAAGACACAGACACCCAGTGCTCTGGGGCCCATCCCACGTGTGCAATGCCGACCATCCCACACCCGCAGGACAATACACGCTGATTCACCGCGCCCACACGAGGATGTGCGACACATGCAGGTTGTGATTCAGTTCCAGCCACCTGGAAACCCCCCACAAACAATCTCAGGCAACATCTGCCCTTCCAGGTAACAGGCCAGGCCTGCCCTCCCCGGGGAGAGAGCCAGGCCGTGTCTCTATCCTTCCCCGTCTGCTGCCCCTTCCCTGACCCAGGCTGCCTGCATCTCCTCTTGGGCCCTGGGCACCCCGGATTGCCTCCTCACCAGGTGGTCAAGAGCTGCCCTCAGCACTTGTGTGACCCTGAGCCTAAGTTTCCTCCTTGTAAAGGAGGCTCTGGATGGGAGGGCTGCTAAGGCCCATCCATTCCAATTCTGGACACCACGCCTATTTCTCAAAGGCCGACTGGGCTGGGAAGAGGCCAAGGGCTCAGTCATCTGTAGAGATGGGACTGCCAGGCTCTCTGGGAGGACTGGAGGCAGGGGACTGCCTGTGTGGAGGAAACCAGGGACAAGGAAGGTGTCAGCCTCGAGGAGCTGGCGGGGAGGCAGAGGAAAGCTGCCCTGTGCTGGGATGCTGAGAGCTCATGCTGGATGCAAGCGAGGGGATGAGACAGGAGGAAGCTGCCCAGCTGTGCAAGGGTTAACCTGGGTCTGGCGGAGGGAGGCAGCCAGCCAGCCCTGCTGCTGGGACTTCCAGTGTTCTCAGACACAGGCCTGGGGAGCGTGAGGGCCCCGAGTGAGCGCCCCGAGTCAGCGAGGCCACTGTGCCGGGGAGGCCCAGGGCTGCCTGTTTGCCTCTGACTTTTGGGTCTCCCCCTGGCTGGGCCCCTCTTCTGGACTTTTGCTTCCCATGGCAGCCTGAACCAGACCACCTGGGGGTGCTGAGCTGGGACTGTGGGCTGGTGTAAGTGGGAGTGACCGCCCCCAACCGCCGCAGCCGCCCCTTCACCACCATGGCCCCCTCTGAAGGGCAGGGAGCCTGAGAAACCCCTGTCCTGCACCCCACATCTCTCCAGAAGCCTCATAGGCTCTGAGGCCACTGTTGCACCAGCTCCCTCCCCCCAGGGCCAGGAGCTCATCTCCCCTCTTGGCCAGCCCCTCCTTCTGCCTCTCAGTTTCTTCAGGCCTGCCCCTGATTCTGCCTCTTTTCCCTCAGCCAGAAACCAGGCCTCCCAGATTCCAGCAGAGCTTCCCGGTCAGGATAGGAATTTGCTCTTTAGGGCAGACGGGGAGTGGGATGGGGGAGCGGGCCAAGGAAGGGGGAAGGGGGAGAGGACAGATGGGAAAAATACAGTGGAAGGAGGCAAAACGAACTGACGTTTGCTTGGGCCTTGGAAGGAAAGAGGAGCAAGTTTATTTTTTAAGTTTCACTTATTTATTAATTTATTTATCTCTTTATTTTTGGCTGCGCTGCATCTTCGTTGTGGCTCACAGGCTTTCTCGAGTTGTGGTGTGTGCAGACTTCTCATTGTGGGGGCTTCTGTTGTTGCGGAGCACCGGCTCTAGGGCAAGCAAGTTTAGTTGCCTTGTAGCATGTGGAATCTTCCCGGAGCAGGAATCGAACCCGTGTTCCCTGCATTGGCAGTCGGACTCTTTACCACAGGACCACCAGGGTAGTCCAGGAGGGGTGAGTTTAGTGCAGCTCCAGGATGCCCGGCAAGTGGGTGGCCAGGCAGTGTGTATGGAGGGGAGCCAGAGAACTTGAGCTCTCTAAGTTCCCTTGCTTTGCTGGGCATCAATTTTCAGGCCCTGCCTGCTCCAGATGGGGCTGAATTATGTCCTTGGCCTCTCCAGCAATGTATCCCAAAGGCCTGATCTTCTCAGGCGAGATCAGGATTCTCCAGGACCTTTGGAGGTGTGTCCTGGGTTTGGGGTGCTCTTTAACTCTCTTCATCCATGCACAGCGCCATCTTGATGGCCTCCATGTCTAAAAGAATATCAAACCTCGTGGGCCTTCCTGGTTCTCCTGGGGCCCCCCTCTGCATATGAGCCCAGGCTGTGCACAAATTCACTTATCTCTTTGAGTTGGAACATCACATCTATTTTCAGCTATCTGTCCAGAAGCTATGGATAATTCTAGAATGTTCTAACCCAATCATGAGTTAACCAACCCCCCCGCCCCCTCAAAAAAATAACTCCATTGGAAGCTTCAAAGCATTCTCCACCCTTCCTTTCATATTTTCGAGGTCTGGGGCAAGTTTTTTCATGGTTTTGCACCTCAGTTTCCTAAAGGCAAAACAGGGGAGGTGGTGCTAGTGGTAAAGAACCCGCCTGCCTCTGTAAGAGACATAAGAGACCTGGGTTTGATCTCTGGGTGGGGAAGATCCCCTGGAGAAGGGCAGAGCAACCCACTCCAGTATTCTTGCCTAGAGAATCCCATGGACGGAGCAGACTGGTGGGGCACAGTCCATCAGGTAGCAAAGAGTCAGACGACTGAAGTAACTTAGCATACACACATGCATCCCCAGTAGGACAGCTGGGAGGTCAGTTTTCTCTTGAGCACCCAGCCCAGTGCCTGGTAGTAGCAGGAGGCCCTTGCTGCTGCTGCTGCTGCTGCTAAGTCGCTTCAGTCGTGTCCAACTCTGTGCGACCCCACAGACGGCAGCCCACCAGGCTCCCCCGTCCCTGGGATTCTCCAGGTAAGAACGCTGGAGTGGGTTGCCATTTCCTTCTCCAATGCATGAAAGTGAAGTCGCTCAGTCGTGTCTGACCCTTAGCATGGACTGCAGCCTACCAGGCCCCTCCGTCCATGGGATTTTCCAGGCAAGAGTACTGGAGTGGGGTGCCATTGCCTTCATCAACTTTAACTCAGCTCTCACTTCACCCACCGTTTAGTCTTCTACACCTATTTAAGTCCGAGAGGAGCAAGCTGACCCTGTTGCCCTGCGACAAAGGGATGATGGCCTCCATTCAAGGGCAAAGTCCAGGAGTTTTTGATTAACTCGGGAACACCACTGGCTTCCAGCAGCCCGGCCCGCTAAGGGGTGGATGGGGAGGGAGGGGAGGGTGTTGAGTAAAAGTGCCGGGAGGCGGGAGGCGATTGGGAAATTCTGAGATCCCAGAGGACATGAGGGCCAGAAAGGCTACAGCCAAGCCCTCTGCCACATCTCCTGGGCAGCCTTGGGAAGGCCACAGTCCAGGGGCAGCCCAGAGCCCCTGTGAGAAGGGGGGTTCCTGTGGGGTTGAGAGGGCTCCTACACTGTCCTATGCTCCTGTCCTCTGCCCCAGGTTCCCTGCCCCAAACCTGGGTGCATCAGATTATGTTTCTTTCTGGACTTGACTGGGGTGAGGTCACAGTGGCTTTGGAGGGGAGGAGCTATGCACCCTGCAGGTCAGTGCCCTGTGGGTCAGGGACTTGGCCAGAGGGCATTGAGTGGGAAGGTAGGGCTGTGGGTGGCGTCTGGAAGAACCCCAGTGTGTGCACATTAGAGGGCCTCTCAGGGGTTGGGGGCCCCTCCCCTGCATCCAGGCCCAAAGGGCTCCCTACCCACCCCTGCTCTGCTCTCCAACTCTGCTCTCCAGATGGAACATTCCACATGGTGGACATCCTGGTCTGCAGTCTCCCCGATTGCCAACCTACATCTTTCCTGCCAATCTGATAAAATTCTTTAGGTTTCGTGATATCAAGTAAGCAGTTTGTTTTTCTCCCCGAGGATAAACCAAAGTTAGGGAAGATTTGAAACAGCTCGTCCTCAACCTCCTGCATCCAACTCCTGCCCTCCCAGCCTCCTCCCTGCCCGACCACATGGGAAATTCCCCAGTTAGCTCTCCCAGTCATGCGAATGAGGCCACAACCAGTCAAAGGCAGTGGGCAAGAGGGAGGCCACCGGAGAAGCCTGAAGAACCAGCCCTTTGTGCTGGACTGGGGTCCTTGGGGGATGAGTGCATTTTTGGCGTTTTTAGAATGATTTTTTTTTTTTTTAATGAGCAGCAGAAGGGGGAAGGGGAGGGAGGGAGGGAGAGACAGAGAGGCCAAAGGCAGGACTTGGGAAAAGAAGAGAGAGGAGGAGGGGTGAGGGCTGGAGATGGAGGTTTTAAAGAATGTGGAAAAATATAAAAGGAGGTAGAGAAACAGAGAGAGACAGGGCCCAGCAGGGCAATTCTTAGGACAGAGGGGAGTCGCCATGTCCATGCCTGAATGGACAGCTTCTAAAGAGAAAGGGTGCTCATGTCTGGAGGTGGAGGAGTGGGTGAAATGAAGGTGCCGAGAAAGAATTTGACCTCCAGTTTACATGTGGGAAAAACAGGCTTCAAAAGGGATGCAGGATGGACTTTTCTGGTGGTCCAGTGGCTAAGCTCCCAATGCAGGGGGCCCTGGATTGATCCCCGGTCAGAGAGCTAGAACCCACACGCTGCAACTAAAGATCCCACATGCCGCAACTAAGACCCAGCACAGCCAAATAAGTAAATCTCTTTTTTTTTTTTTTTTTAAGTTGGGGGAATGCAGCAGCTGGTGGAGACTTCTCCCCACACCGGGCACCAGGTATTGCGTTGAAAGGCTTTGCAAGCAGCACCTCATTTAATCCTCACGACAAGCACACGAGGCCCAGGATGTGCCATCATCCCCACTTAGCACCACTTTGCAGGCGAGGAACTTTGAGAAGTCGGGCACCTTACTAACACCTAACATGACAGCAATGGCAGCCCACTCCAGGACTCGTGCCTGGAAAACCCCCTGGACGGGGGAGCCTGGTGGGCAGCCGTCCATGGGGTCGCTAAGTCAGACACGACTGAGTGACTTCACTTTCACTTTCCACTTTCATGCATTGGAGAAGGAAATGGCAACCCACTCCAGTGTTCTTGCCTGGAGAATCCCAGGGACGGGGGAGCCTGGTGGGCTGCCGTTTATGGGGTCGCACAGAGTTGGACACGACTGAAGCGACTTAGCAGCAGCAGCAGCAACGTGACAGCAGTCAGCTGAGCTGCAGCGGTGGCGTGCAGCTGAGCTCAGAGCTCATGGGCACCTCCTGCTGCCGGGTGGGGCTTGGTGCAACCAGTGGAGACAGCTGGAGCCGTGAGCCTGCCTGGAGGTGCCTCTTGGCCAGAGAGAAGACATATTTTTCTAGCTGTAGACACCACACTTGGTCCATCCTCAGGGTCAGTTCAGAAGTCTACGAGCCCGTCCCCCACCATCTGACTCCCTTTGTGAAAAGACTGTTCTGCAAATGCTCCGTGCCTTGGCGGACCTAGGAAACACCTTTCCTCCTCAGCTCTTTGTAGAACAGACGTCATGAGGTCTCCTGCTTCATGATCCCATCCTCTTACGCCCCTGTTTTCCACTTGACACGCCTCATTGCAAGTCCTCTTTTCATACATTGCTTTCCCCAGGGACTACCTTTACCGAAAGTCAGACACCTGGCCCTGCGCCGGACACAGCTGAATGACCGTGCCAGCATTCCACAAATACTCAGGTTCCTACACTCACGTCCAGTTCTAGAGGACCCACTCCATGCTTGGACCATGCAAGGAGCTGGTGAATAAAACACAGTCCTTGTTCTAGGGACACCAGACAGAGCTGGGGAGAGAGATGAGTGAGTGAATATGAATGACCTAATAGCCTGGTAATGGAGATGCAGAAGCCCCAGTGGGTGTGAACCTGGGGTGGGGTGAGGGGGACGGAGGCGTGGACAAGTCCTCGAGGGCTTCCTGGAGGAGGCGTGGACAAGAGTCTTGAAGAAAGAGAGATTCTCAACTCCATCAAATTCTGGAGGATTCGGATTTGCTATTCCCCTTTCCCCACTCTTGGGCTTCCCTGGTGCCTCAGCTGGTAAAGAATCCACCTGCAATGTGGGAGACCTGGGTTCGATCCCTGGGTTGGGAAAATCCCTTGGAGAAGGGAATGGCTACCCAGTCCAGTATTCTGGCCTGGAGAATTCCATGGACTATACAGTCCATGGGGTCGCAAAGAGCTGGACACAACTGAGCAACTTTCGTACACACACTTTCCCCACTCTTACCACCATTAAAAAAATAGCAATAATTCATTTGTTTGTTAATACATTTGGAAAATACTTACTGGCTGCCCTGTATGGGTCAGGCCCTGAGTTAGTGTTGAGAACTCAGCAATGACTAAGAGCTAGTCGCCGCCCCCATCAGAAGCTCCCAGAGAAGTGAGGGCCGAGGAGCAGGCAAGTGATGACCCCCACCGAGACTGCTGCAGGGTTTGCACCAAGGCAGCCCTTTCACTTGACCCTCCCTCCCTCCCTCCGCCATTTTACATGGGCTGGTGGCTTGCCCAGGGTCATGGGGCAGGTAAGTAGGAGATCTGAGACCCCTCCTCAGTTCTCAGGCTCCAGACCCCCCGTTCTCAGCTCTCACCAACCTGGTCGGTGCAGGAGGAAGTGGCTAGAGGTGGGCTGGCTGCCTGGGGGTGACTGCTCCAGGGGCTGGGCTGTGGGTCTCCCCTGAGAAACTGAAACAGTGCCCCTTCCTCCTGGGCTACCTGTGGAAGGTCTGGTGTTCGATGTGGGAAGGGCTGGGGAGGTTAAGGCTTACAAGGGCAGGGTGGGTACTCTGTCCCCTGGGGTGGGGCTGAGCTGGTAGGCCAGGCCCCCCCACCCCCACGCACCTTTGTACCTTCTTCCTCTTCCTCCATCTCCTCCCATCTCCCTCCTCTCCCCTTCCCTTCCTGCCTGTGTTCTCCCTTCACCGTCACCTCCTCTTTCTCCTCCTCCTCCTGCTTTTCTCCTCCGAACTAATTGCTTAAGGGGTGAAGACCAGGTCGACTTGTGAAAACGCTGATCCATCGCCATGGTGATGCTAATTCAAGCTGAGTTCAAAGGAAATTGTTCCAGTTAAAACTAACAAGCTGGAGCTGGGGCCCCAGGAAGGACCGGTGCCAGGAGGCGTGAGCCCTGCTCCCAGTGAAATAGGGAAAACAAACCCGTCACTGGCTCCTCGCACCCCAGCTCTGCTCCGTTCTGTGCTCTCCCTGGGCCTTCAGATCGGCCCCAGCTGAGAAGAAACCTGAGAAGTCATTGCAGGGAGTCCCCTGCCTCCGGCCAGACTCCACCCAAACCACCTCAAACAACCCAGCACGTTGAAGTCTTCCCTTGAAGGACTTACCCGGTCACCCTCACCCAGCCGTCCGGAGGTTTAAACACATTTACTACTTCTGGGGAATTTCCTCTACCCTTCACACGATGCTTTCCATCACCTTCTAATAAGCGTGGATTTGAAAGCACCAGCAGTAAAGCAGCCAGGACCCCTGAAGTGCCTGCTTTGGGCTGGGCTGTTCTAAGACCTGGTGTCTTAGAAAACCCGCTGGCTGCTGGTGTTAGTGTCCCTCTTGGGGTTTCCTGCCATGAGAAAGCTCCCAGGGGAAGCACCTGCTTGATTTGAGCTCAGCCTGGTCGAGATGAGATAGTTGTACAGCATCACGGACTCAATGGACAGGAGTTTGAACAAACTCCAGGAGATAGCGAAGGACAGGGAAGCCTGGTGTGTTGCCGTCCATGGGGTCACAAAGAGCCAGATACGACTTAGTGACTGAATGATAACAACAGGGTCTGGCTAGTTCAAAGGATGGCCCCTGAACTGGAGGGAGATGCCTTACCAATGGACAGGGATAAGACTTGATTCCCAAATACAGGTGAGCAGCCTCTGTATTTTGAGTTGACCAGACCTCCCCTTCCTCCCCACTGGCCCCCACAGCACATTGCCCAGACCTCCCTCGATCTCAGCTCACATCCCTTTCAGTCTGTGCGTGTGCTCAGTTGCTCAGTTGTGTCCAACTCTTTGCAACCCCATGGGCTGTAGTCCACCAGTCTCCTCTGTCATTGGGATTCCTCCAGGCAAGAATATTGGTGTGGGTTGCCGTTTCTTTCTCCAGGAGTCTTCCTGACCCAGGAATTGAATTTTACGTCACCTGCATTGGTAGGCAGATTCTTTACCACTAGGGTCACCTGGGAAGGTTTAGTGTGTCTCCCCTTTCAGTCTGGGTTGCCACAACTGTTTCTTCTTGACTCTGAGGGCAGGAACCATATCTTGCTTGTCCGGGGCCCATGAGTGGCCAGGATAACCATGGTCTACCCACTGGAACACTGAATGGGGCCCCTAGTCCCTTGGGAGGGGGATGCTCTGAGGGTCGCCAGATGAAAGAGGTTTGGGGAGCTCCATCTCCTGGAGGCCAGTTGAAGACCAGCAGGAGAAGCCTTTCTGGGAGGACTTGGTGGTTCCAGTCCACTGGCAGAGGCCAACATGGGAACCCTTCCCTTGGGCAGCCGTCACCTCTCCCCTCCAATCTTCCAGAAGACCTCTCTCTCTTGCTCAATCTCTGGTTCTTTTTCTTCACCCTGAAATATCTAGTGATCTTTCCAGGCACTGAAGAGGTACTAGTTGAGCAGGAGAAGAAATTCCTTCAGGTCATGCCTAAGCAGTGCGTCTGTCTCAGCCCCAGCAACCCAAAGCACAGGGCTGGAAGCTCCCAGGAGAGCCTCATACTTAAAGAAATGAGTAACTGCGCTCTGGCTGCCCTCTGGGAGAAGGACGCCAGGAGTCAAAAGGCTTCAGATTTCTTCAGATGTGCCCCGAGACCTTGGGAAACCTCTTCAGCTCTTTGTTCCTCAGTTTCTTCAAGTGTAACAAAAAGATGCTCGTCCATGAACCATGTGGAGAGGGAGTCAGGAAGCTGTAAATGCATGGCAGCATTGGTGCCGGTGGACCCCCCTCCCCTCTCAGGGAGTTGAGCTTCAGGCCTGGCCTGTGTCCTGCACACACTCTCTGGGAACACTACCTCCAGCCCCCACCCCAAGCTCTCCTGAAAGGGGAGTTTGGTGTCTCTGGATTACAGAGGCAAAATCAGCCAGGATGGAGGAAGTGACTCAGCACGGGGGCTGGGGAAGGCCCAGGGCCAGGCCTCCCACTCCCAGGACAATCTGCACTGTGCTTTGTACTCAGCCCAGCGCCTTTCATCCCAGCATCTCAAAGCCCCTTTCAAGCTGCAGCAGTCCTGGGAGTTGGGTCATGATCTCAATTAACAGGAGAAAGCTGGGGCCCAAGCCCAGAGGAGGCAACTTTCCCCTGAATGAAGCCTTGACTCTGGTACCCAGGGAGCCCATTATCTCCTACCCACAGGCTTCTGCCCCAAGCTCTAGATGCAGGGACCCGTTGCAGAGCTGGGTTCGTTTGTCCTGGCCTGAACCTCCGTGATGAGGGGATCCAAGGCTCTGCTCAAGTCCTTGGAGGCTTGTGTTTGCAGGGCTGGAATTTCCCAGAGGGCCGTGTGGTGGGTGCCCATGCCAGCAGTGTTGCTAAAGGGGAACCTGTACAGCTCTGCTTTTCAAGTGGTGGTGGGGGCTGAGGGGGTCAGGAAAGGGGAGCGTGCGCAGCAGAGGCTTTGGGTGAAGGCTCAGCCGGCCTTGGGGATCTTCTATCCTGTTGTTGTTCAGCCACTAGGTCGTGTCCAGCTCTTTGCAACTCCATGAACTGCAGCATGCCAGTCTTCCTTGTCCTTCACTATCTCCCAAAGTTTGCTCAAACTCATGTCCATCGAGTCAGCGATGTCATCCAAACGTCTCATCCTCTGTTGCCCCCTTCTCCTCTTGCCCTCAATCTTTCCCAGCATCAGGGTCTTTTCCAATGAGTCAGCTTTTTGCATCAGGTGGCCGAAGTATTGAAGCTGCAGTTTCAGGATCAGTCTTTCCAATGAATATTCAGGGTTTATTTCCTTTAGGATGGACTGGTTTGATCTCCTTGCTGTCCATGGGGTTCTCAAGAGTCTTCTCCAGCACCACAATTTGAAAACATCAATTCTTTGGCGCTCAGCCTTCTTTATGGCCCAACTCTCACATCTGTACACGACCATACATTCTATTTTGGGGGAAACAGTATTATGGCCCCAGGCCTTGGGCATCCCAAGTGGTTTTAGCAACTGGTAACACTGAGTTTCTCTACCATCAGAATATTCACAGTAACAGATCGACCGACAATTGTTGAGGCTGTTTGTACTCACCTCAAGACAAACAGACGGAAGTTCTAAATCCAGCTGTGTAATCTTGGGTAATCAGTGTAACTGCTCTGAACTTCAATGCCTTCCTTGGCAAATGGCTCCTTGGCTCAGTATCTGGATCCCAGCCCTACTAATATTGCAAAGGGGAGAAGAACTGCAGAGCATGGGGGTGGGGGGCGGGTGGCTGGCCAGAACCTTCTTCCCTTCTGTCCAGGAATGAAGCACAGAGAGGCGATGTGGAGCGCTCTAGGTCACACAGCCAAGAACAGAACCCAGGCCGCGAAGAAGCCTTCAAAAGACATCCATTCCTGCCTTTCTAGGCTTGGATGATGCAGCTTGCCTGCTTGCTGACTCAGGGTGAAGAAAGGCGGAGCTGTTGACCTCAGCAGGTGAGAACAGAGAAGGGGTGGGAGGGTGGGGTGTCGTGGGGAACACGGGGGCAGAGGAAAATCCGGATGTTGCACAAAGAGAAGGGGTGGGGTGGGGGGGGGAGGTTCCATTTTAATGAGGCATCAGCAGAGGCGAGGGGCTGACTCCCTGGACAGAAGGCTGCCCGCCCCTGTGATGATGCTCCACGCTCCGGGATCAAAGCTGCCCTGGGCATCATTCCCTGGGAACCGTGTAACAGTGCTGGGCCCACTACCCCTGAGCTTCCCACGGGGCCTGCCTGATGCAGCTATACCCAGCCCACGGCCCCCAGTGGTTTCTGAAGCAGCCTATTCCAGCCCAGTTGTCCTTTCTATGCCTCCAGCTTGGGTTGCTGACTCAGGCTACTGGGTTGATGTCCATGGATGCCTGTGGCTGCAGACCATCTGTCTCATCGATGCCAAGTTGCCCTCTCTGGTCCTTGTTGCCTCCCCAGCCTCAGCCACCACCTCCACCTCTTAGTGTCTTTGAACATGGCTCTGGCCACAGCCAGGTGTATTTGCTCAATAATCTTGGTATCTGACTCAGTCCTGCCCTTGTCCTTGGTTCTGCTCAGTTCAGTTCAGTCCAGTCGCTCAGTCATATCTGACTCTTTGTAACCCCATGGACTGCAGCATGCCAGGCTTCCCTGTCCATCACCAACTCCTGGAGTTCACTCAGACTCATGTCTATTGAGTTGGTGATGCCATCAAACCATCTCATCCTCTGTCATCCCCTTCTCCAGCTTTCAATCTTTCCCAGCATTAGGGTCTTTTCCGATGAGTCAGTTCTTCACATCAGGTCACCAAAGTATTGGAGCTTCAGCTAAAGAATCCAGTCCTTCCAATGAATATTCAGGACTGGTTTTCTTTAGGATTGACTGGTTTGATCTTCTTGCAGTCCAAAGAACTCTCAAGAGTCTTCTCCAACACCACAGTTCAAAAGCATCAATTCTTTGGCACTCAGCTTTCTTTATAGTCCAACTCTCACATCCATACATGACTACTGGAAAAACCATAGCTTTAACTAGACGGACTTTTGTTGGCAAAGTAATGTGTCTACTTTTTAATATGCTGTCTAGGTTGGTCATAGCTTTTCTTCCAAGGAGCAAGTGTCTTTAAATTTCATGGCTGCAGTCACCATCTGCAGTGATTTTGGAGCCCCCAAAATAAAGTCTCTCATTGTTTCCACTGTTTCCCCAACTATTTGTCATGAAGTGATAGGACCAGATGCCATGATCTTAGTTTTCTGAATGTTGAGTTTTAAGCCAACTTTTTCACTCTCCTCTTTCATTTTCATCAAGAGGCTCTTTAGTTCTTTGCTTTCTGCCATAAGGGTGGTGTCATCTGCATATCTGAGGTTCTTGATATTTCTACCGGCAATCTTGATTCCAGCTTGGGCTTCATCCAGCATGGAATCTTGCATGATACTCTGCATATAAATTAAATAAGCAAGGTGACAATATCCAGCCTTGATGCACTCCTTTCCCAATTTGAAACCAGTCTGTTGTTCCATGTCCTGTTCTAACTGTTGCTTCTTGACCTGCATACAGATTTCTCAGGAGGCAGGTAAGTTGGTCTGGTATTCCCATCTCTTTAAGAATTTTCCACAGTTTGTTGTGATCCACACAGCCAAAGGCTTTGCTGTAGTCAATAAAGCAGAAGTAGATGTTTTTCTGAAACTCTCTTGTTTTTTTGGTGATCCAACAGATGTTGGCAATTTGATCTCTGGTTCCTGTGCCTTTTCTAAATCCAGCTTGAACATCTGGAATTTCCTGGTTCACATACTGTTGAAGCCTGGCTTGGAGGATTTTGAGCATTAATTTGCTAGCATGTGAGATGAGTGCAATTGTGCAGTAGTTTGAACTTTCTTTGGGATTGGAATGAAAACTGACCTTTTCCAGTGCTGTGGCTACTGCTGAGTTTTCCAAATTTGCTGGCATATTGAGTGCAGCACTTTCACATATTATCTTTTAGGATTTGAAATAGCTCAACTGGAATTCTATCACCTCCACTAGCTTTGTTCCTAGTGATGCTTCCAAAGGCCCATTTGACTTTGCATTCCAGGATGTCTGGCTCTAGGTAAGTGATCACACCATTGTGATTATCTGGGTCATGAAGATCTTTTCTATATAGTTCTTATGTGTATTCCTGCCACCTCTTCTAATATCTTCTGCTCCTATTAGGTCCATACCATTTTTGTCTTTTATTGTCCCCATCTTTATTATTTATTTATTTATAATGATTTATTATTATTATTGCCCTTTGTATAGGCAGGCAAGTGAGTGCAGCAAATCTGGCCCTTTCCCCACATGGACCTTTTTCAAGTCTTCGTTCTGAGTTGACCCTTCTGCGTCCTGCCATTAACTTCCCTACCTGTGAACCTTCTTCCTCTTGGGTGCTGGGGCAGTGGCCATAGAGAATCCAGCTGGGGCCAGGAGGCCCAGCTCTGCCTTGGGTCTGCACATCCTGGGGGTGGGCACAGGAGCGGGAGTGAGGGAGGAGGAAGCATGGCCAAAGACAGGCAGCTGGGAGCATCTCAGCCTGGTCTGGAAGACTCATTAGGGTGGGATGGATGGAAAGGGTTCTGAGGAAGGAGGGGAGCTGGGCTTGGGATCAAAATCGTAAGGGGAAAAGAATTTGAACTTTCTTCTGGGGTTTGTGAATTCTAGAGAATGGTTTCTTCAATATGACCTCTTTGATTCTTATCTGAAGTTCTTAAATGCCTTCCCATTTCAGCCTCCCCGAGTTCCTCTGCTCCGAGTCCCCATTGTCTTCTCTTCTAGTCTTGGGCTCAACATTTTTCTGCAGTCTTTTTTTTTTTTTTTTTTTGCAGTCTTTGGATGGGTATAAATTCTTGCATTTTGCAGATGAAAAAATAGAGATCTAGATTTGGTGATTTACTTAACAGACACACAGCCAACAATGTTAGAGCTGGGAAACTGACCAAGTCCACCTGGCTCCAAAGCCATGCTCCCTCCATTTCACCTTCACGCACATGTGCAGTCTGTTTGTGTGTATGATTTCCCCAAAGTCCTTGGGGGATTGTTTACTGGCCTCTCTCCCTTCCCTCTGTCCCTCCCTCCCTCCTTTCTTCCCCTCCCCTTCCTCTTGTCTCTCTCCCTTCTGGATGATGTAATACGCTGTCTTTGTGCTTGACAAGTTTTCTTTCCAGGCCTGTGAGGAACAGAACCGTTGGCACTGGTCTTTCCACAGTTTCAGGACACCTGATATCTAGCCCTGTCTTGGGAAGAGCGAGGTGGTTTTGTAACTCTTCCTGGTATTGCAGCAGTCTTGGCACCAGTGTTGGCCTCTAGGTGGAAATAAACAATTTTTTGAAAAAGTAAAGTGGAGAAGTAGGAAGGTCAGGGGACCTGTGTGCCTGGTTTGACTCAGCCTCTTACAGATTGTATGACCTTGGGCGACCCTCTGAACTTCAGTTTTCTTAACTATGATGGGGATAACAATACCATCAGCCTCCCGGGAGTTGGGTTAGATGACATACTGTGCATTAACATGCTTGGTAAACTGTAAAAAGTCAAGTATCTAAATGTCAACCCGGGGAATAAGGGATGTTTGGCTTTTGCTCCCCACAAGTTATTCTGACAGTGACATCAGAAGAATAGCATCCTTTCCACACTCCCAACAGAAACAGGATCTAGTTGGATGGATCTTTCTTGATGATAATTCTTATTATGGTGGAATGAACTACCCAGTGACCTCTTCTCTCTTCATCAAGAGGATATTAGGAATTAGGAGAAATCCAATTAGTCATTCCAGTTGCTGAGAACACTTAACAACTGATGTGGTGAAGCTTCTGTGACAGCCAAGCTTGGGAACAAGTGATGCTTTCTTAGATGAATTAATGCTGGGTTCTTGTTTTATAGGGGCAGGGTTAAAATCAAGTGAAGAGGAGAAATAGCCCTTCCAGGATGAGACCAGGCTGTGTTGGCTCTGAGGGAAAAATGAGAGGTCCCCGTGAATGGAGGCATGCTTACTTCTTGGTCAGTAAGGACACTGGCCATAGTTCTCTGGTGGGAGGCTGAGTAGAGTCAGGGAGCCCACTGTTGCTCTCCTAGACTAACCTCTGCTGTCAAGAGGGCTTCCCTAATGGCTCAAATTGTAAAGAATCTGGCTGCCAGTGCAGAAGGTCAGTGTTCAATCCCTGGGTCAGGAAAATCCCCTGGAGAAGGGAATGGCAACCCACTCCAGTATTCTTGCCTGGAGAATCCCATGGACAGAGGAACCTGGCGGGCTACAGTCCATAGGGTCACAGAGAGTCAGACACGATTGGGTGACTGAGCATGCAGGCATGCATTTAGAAAAAGACATATGTCTTTTCCCATTTTCTTTCAGGGAATTCTGCTGAGATGGGACTGAAGGAGTATAGATTCCTGATGGCCTACTGAGTGGGGTCACCATGGTTACTGGTGGCAGAAGAGGGATCCAGGGGCCAGAAGTGGTGGAAATGATCACCACACTCTGCCTGTTCAGTGGAGAGACTGAATTCCCTAATGGCTGTTCACAGGTTCAGTTCAGTTCAGCTCAGTCGCTCAGTCATGTCCGACTCTTTGTGATCCCATGGACTGCAGCACACCAGGCTTCCCTGTCCACCAACACCTGGAGCTTGCTCAAACTCATGTCCATCAAGTCGGTGATGCCATCCAACCATCTCATCCTCTGTCGTCCCCTTCTCCTCCCGCCTTCAATCTTTCCCAGCATCAGGGTCTTTTCCAGTGAGTTCACAGGTTAGCAAGGAATGACTTTTGAGAAATCTGAGTAATGTCACATCCTCAAGTAATGTCATATGCTCTAGATGAAATATTTTTGAACACTCACTCTGGCTGTAGATAGTTACGTTGGAAAACAGACCCAAATAGGTCATCATTTCTCCTTACTGCCTTAGGCAGAACTGACCAACTGTTGATATATGGTTGTCTTAATATGCCCTTATATTTCTGAAAGTGAAAGTCATTCAGTGGTGTCTGACTCTTTGCGACCCCATGGACTATACAGTCCATGGCATTCTCCAGGCCAGAATACTGGAGTGGGTAGCCTTTCCATTCTCCAGGGGATCTTCTCAACCCTGGGGTTGAACCCGGGTCTGCCACATTGCAGGCAGATTCTTTACCAGCTGAGCCACCAGGGAAGCCCAAGAGTACTGGAGTGAGTAGCCTATCCCTTCTCCAGGGAATCTTCCCGAGCCAGGAATTGAACCAGGGTCTCCTGCATTGCAGGCGGATTCTTTACCAACTAAGCTATGAGGAAGCCCTCATATATTTTTGAGGGAAGCCTTCATATTGTATTTGTAGGGATGATGATACCATATATCCTTCCATTCATTTACTCATTTATCTGTCCATCCATCCATCCACTATTCATTGAAATATAAGTAAGACAGTGAGGCTTTCCTTTAGTATCTCAGGGTATTGTCTTTTCAGGGATTCCAATGCCTAACCAACAGAAGTAATTTCTAACATCTAATCTAAATGTCTAATATCATCTAATGTCTAAGTGTTGTAAGTAAAGATAAAGATAAAACAGGATCATTTACTCACTCATTCACTCATGCATACATGAATGCATACATTTATTCCACAAATATTTTTGAGTGTGTCCTCTGTTCTAGACATATTGGAAGATGTCCCTGTATTTTGGACACGTTCCTTAACCTTTCAAGCTCTCTAGATACCTTTGAAGGCATTCCAAATGTGGTCAAATAAGGCTAATTTGTGGGGGCTTCCCAGGTGGCTTAATGGTAAAGTTTCTGCCTGCCAATGTAGGACCTGGGTTTGATCCCTGGGTTGGGAAGATCCCTTGGAGGAGGAAATGGCAACCCTCTCCAGTATTCTTGCCTGGAAAATCCCATAGACAGAGGAGCCTGGCAGGCTACAGTTCCTGGGGTCACAAAGAGTCAGACACGATTGGGTGAGTGAGCATGCATGCAAGGCTCATTTGTAACTACTTATTTGGACAAAACAGAGCTCTTACACTTCCGTTTGTTTAAGGAGCTCAAAATATCTAAGAGCATGGTCACTTCCCAGAGGAGCAATTGTTTGCGGAAGGTTCATCCCAACTGGCAAAGGTCAGGCCCCAGAATTCCTAATCATCAGCTACGACACCTTGTCCAAAGGAACAGGTGAACAAGCCGGGCCCGCTTTGCCTCTGTCTGAACTTGCTCCCTGCCCTGCCCTTGGGTTCCCACTCCCTACCCCTTGCATCCTCTCAGCTTCCACCCTTTATTACAGAGGTGATGGGGGAGGAAGTGGGCTGAGCCATGGGACAGGAATACCCCTTAAAGGCTGAGCCTCTCTTGATTCATCAAAGAGGGGCTATCTGGTTGTTAGTAGGGGTGGGGGAAGAGAAGAGAGGGAGAGGGCTCTTCAGGCTGGGAACATCCAGAACTCTCATTAATGTCTGACACCTCCAATAAAAGCTGCATATTCCCCAAAAGCAAGTTTTGAAAATGCTAGACTCTTTGAAGCTCGGTGTTTAACTGCCACTCCTTCCCCGCACTTAATAGGCAACCAAGCCCCTTGGCTTGCTCACAGGGCTCCCACCTGGGGCAATTTCCCTCCTCTGAGCATTTGAGGCCCTTGTGTGCTTCTTGCAGCTGAGCATGAAAGGGAGGCCTTGGTCCGCACACAGCGAAGAGTAGCCACCCCCAGGGGCAGTGGTTGTGGAGCAAACAGGCTTGGAGGCTGGAGTGGATGAGAGCTGGGTGGGAAGGAAGCAGGGCAAGGCTTTGGAAGTCGGAAGGCGAATGGAGGTGAGAAATGGGACTGAGACCAAGAGTTCTTTTTCTCCTCTTCATTTATCTGAAAAAATTAGCATATATATAAATGCTAAAATAGGAATCTACTGAAAAGCAAGTCCCCTTTTATGAAGACTACCTGCCTCTTAAACTACTAGTAACAGCTTTTTGGGTACCATTCAGAACTTTTCTATCCTTAAATGTATTTACTTTTTTTAATCTTTTGCTTCCCAGGTAGTGCAGTTGTAAAGAATCCACCAACCAATGCAGGAGACACAAGAGATGCCAGTTGGATCCCTGGGTCGAGAAGATCCCCTGGAGTAGGAAATGGCAACCCACTCTAGTATTCTTGCATGGAAAATCCCATAGACAGAGGAGCCTGGCAGGCTATAGTTCCTGGGGGTCACAAAGAGCCAGACACGACGGAGCAACCGAGCACACACACACACAAATGTATTTATTTCTTTTATTTTTTGCCATCAACAAGAACACAGAATACTCACTCTTCCATTATGACTTGTTCTTTTATTTTTTGATTTAAAAATTTATTTTTAATATCTTATATATAGTTATATTGCCATATATAACTTGTTCTTGGTATATCTTAGAGTTCTTCATATAAATCTACTTCATTTATATGCACGAAGTAGATTTATATGAAGAACTCTAAGATATACTAAGACCAAGTCATATATGGCAATATAAATATGGAGGAGGGCATGGCAGTCCATTCCAGTATTCTTGCCTGGAGAATCCCAAGGACAGAGGAGTCTGGTGGGCTACCATCCACAGGGTTGCACAGAGCTGGACACGACTGAAGCAATTTAGCATGCACACAAGGGTCACATTATTCCTAGATGGGGTAGGGAAGGGATGGAAGGTTGACAGACAATTTTCCCCCCACTTCGGTTGCAATCTTGGCCAAAAAACAACCTGAGCAAAGTCTGTGAGCTTAAAGGACACACCTCTGACAAGGCAATTCCAGGGGATCTTCCCAACCAGGGTGGGATAGTTTCCCAGCGGGTAACTGATGAATCATCTCCGGCTTTAGGATGCACAAAGAAAGATGTTCTTGTTTGTTTTTTGGCTTCTTTCTTCTTTTTTTTCTCCCCCGGTGGAATAGTCTGTCCTCTTTTTTTTTAAGTTTTATATTAGAGTTGATATATAAGAATCTATCCTCCTAGTGATATTTTTCTGGGCTGAGCACTTCTTGCTTCTCCTGAACAGACCTACACAGAGGAGGGACTGCCAGGCTCAGGAGGTGCCAGCTGGTCTAGCGAGCCCTCCCTCACAGGCTTCAGCTCCATTCACCGAACGGCAATGGTGCTGGGATCATTGTAGGATTTAACTTTTCAAAGACTTTCGTAGTGGAAGTTCCATTGCATTTCAGCTGTGCTGCTGCTGCTGCTAAGTCACTTCAGTCGTGTCCGACTCTGTGTGACCCCATAGACAGCAGCCCACCAGGCTCCCCCATCCCTGGGATTCTCCAGGCAAGAACACTGGAGTGGGTTGCCATTTCCTTCTCCAATGCATGAAAGGAAAAGTGAAAGTGAAGTTGTTCAGTTGTGTCCGACTCTTAGCGACCCCATGGACTGCAGCCTACCAGGCTCCTCCATCCATAGGATTTTCCAAGCAAGAGTACCGGAGTGCGGTGCCATTGCCTTCTCCGTCAGCTGTGAGGGAAGTCAAACAAATACTGTTAGGTTAGGTGAGAAAACAGACCCAGGAAGGCTTCGTGATGGCGTGTGGCTGTGAAAAGGTATGGTTTGCCTGGTGAGAGTCTTGGGTTGAAGTCCTGTTCCGGCACCCAGGTGTTAGCAGGGTGCTCTGGGGCCTCTGGGGAAGCTTTTGGACAGGATGGTCTTGCAGGCTCTCCCCATCAAGGATGTGGTTTGATGACTATCCAAGGGCCTGCAGTTAGCTTGGGGGCAAGCTGGCTGTTCCTGGTTTGCTGGGCCACAGGGTGAAATCCAGCCTACAATGGCTCCAGGTGGCTACCACATCCTGTGTGGCTTCTGTAGAGGAAGCAGAGGGTCTGTCTCCTTTGGGTGACGGCAGACGGGTTTGAGGGGTGTGTGGAGAGGGGGCCAGGAAGCACAGCAGGGCTGGAACTGATGTCACTGGGCCAGGCTGCTCGGGAATATGCCACATCCCAACCCCTCGGGAAGGCATTGTGGGGAGAGCCCTGCTGGCCCATTAAAGCCCCTGTAATTCAGGCCGTCTGCCACCCCCCACCCCCCACCATAAAACCAGCCAGTCTCCTCCAGAGTCTGGTTCTCCAGATGGCCTTAGAACCTAATCAGAGCCAGACCCCTCCCTGGCCCCTTCCTCTTCCAAGGTCCGGTTATAGCCTTTGGCCATCTTGGCTCCCAGCCCCCTTAACCGCTTCTTCCCTGGCTCCCTTCCTCTTCCCAGTATCTCTGTTCTGTGGTGCCTTCACCACTCCGGTCCCCCAGATGAGGGTTACATAGAGGAGCCCATTCAAAGCCAAGTGTGATGTCCTGAGAGACTCTATTAATAGGTTGGGATTGGGAGGCCAGAGCTCCTCCCCTCGGGAAAACCCTGACTTGCCATGTGGCTTCTGGAAAGTTATTTAACCTTGTGGAACCTCAGTTTCCCTATCTTTGGCAACCAACATTTACATTTTAATAAAGAGCTTTCAAAAATGTTTTTCACCTGCAGAGCCTCATTTAATCTTTCAAAAGATAATTATGCTCTTTTAATTACCCTCACAGGGAGAAAGTTCATGAGAACGTGGGTTGTGGAGACTAGGAAGCAATACGTGGGTGACCAGTTACTCTGCCAGGCTGGGGAGGGCTCCCCACAGCAGGTGCCACGAGCCTTTCTGCAGGACGGTCAAGGCCGTCTGGGGGAGCGGGTGTGTGCTCAGTTGCTCGGTTGTGTCCGACTCTTTGCGGCCCCATGGACTCTTTGAGACCCGCCAGGCTCCTCTCTCCATGCGTTTTCCAGGCAAGAGTACTGGAGTGGGTTGTCATGGGAGGGGGCAGAATTTCCTAAAAGCTGTTCACCCCTGAGGAGGTCAGACAGCAGCCAGGGGGCCACAGTATGTGAGTCCACACAGACAGTGACCTCCAGGCCACTCAGCTTAACCCGACGGAGTGAGGCATGGCGCGACAGGCCTTGTGCTTGCCAACAGTCACAGCCCATCTCCCCCGAAGACAAAACAGGCAGAAAGACGCTAAATAGTAGCAGCAAGGATTGACGCCAGACTCAGGAAAGTGAAAGCGTTAGTCCTATCCGACTCTCTGTGACCCCGTGGGTGATGTAGCCCACCAGGCTCCTCTGTCCATGGAATTCTCCAGGCAAGAATACGGAGTAGGTTGTCATTCCCTTCTCCAGGGGATCTTCCTGAACCCAGGGATCAAATCTGGGTCTCCTGCATTTCAGGCAGATTCTTTACCACTGAACCACCAGGCAAAGCCCCTCAGACTCACCAAGGGCTCTGTCAAAGGGAGCCTGGGACAGCTGGTTGAGCAGGGCTGTGGCGACACCCTGTGGTGGGAATGAGGAACCACAGTCTGGTTCCCTGGGCTCGCTGATGGGGTAAAGCAGGGATGCGGCTTATTTGAGTTCACACCTGTGCTGGGCAGGTACTTTCCCCAGCCAACCCTTGAATCTCAGAACTGCCTGCTCCTCTGTGTTCACTCTGATGTTCAATTACACCTCCTCTCTCCTCAGCTTTAAGACAGCCTTCCCTGGGCCAACTGCAGGGAGGAGAGTGAGGATCCAGTCTTCACCACCCCACAGGCCAGAGCTAATGACCAGCAGGAGGGATTGTAGTTAGATACCAAAGGGACTTACTGAGTGGAAGATGGCTCCATGGTGGCAGAGAAATCCTTCTGCCTAGGTCAAGTTTGGTGACAGAAGGTAAAGGAAGGGGACAGGCTGTTTCTTAAGTGAAGTCCCTCAGTCGTGTCCGACTCTTTGCGACCCCATGGACTGTAGCCTACCAGGCTCCTCTGTCCATGGGATTTTCCAGGCAATAATACTAGAGTGAATTGCCATTTCCTTCTCCAGGGAATCTTCCCTACCCAGAGCTCGAACCCGGGTCTCCCGTATTGTAGACAGATGCTTTACCGTCAGGCTGTTTCCTAGGGTGCTGAGATGACCACCTCAGGCTGGTCCCATTGCCAGTGGCCTGACACTGCTGTTCTGATGGACAGGATGAACACAGCAGACCATGTAAGCATTGCCTACCTAGTCCTCAGCCCTTAAATGTCAAGGCCAAGCTCTTCTCAGCATCTCGCTGTAGCCAATGAGCCTCCTCCAGTGTCCTTGCACCACAGACTTGCTGAGGACGCTGACTCAGGCTGGGAGCTGACTGGGAGGGGTGAGCTGGGTACCTTACACTGGCTGAGGGTAAGGCTGCTGAGCTGTGTGGGTTGTGGGTCATAGTAACAAGACTAACATTCACCATGCACTCTCCTGTGCCCGCAGCTGTGTGCCCACAATCCCTCACGGTGACCCTATGCGGTCGATCTGTTATTTCCTCCACTTTACAGATGAGAAAGTGAGACACAGAGAAATTAAGGAGCTGGCACCAAGCTACACAGCTGGAAGATGGTGGGGCCACGATCTGACTCCCCAGCCCACACGTGTCACCATTACACCTGCCTGCCAGATAGGATGGTTGGGCTGGACCACAAGTGGGGCTGTGAGGTCAGCAGAGGCAGAGCTGGAGCAGGAAGGGGGGCTCCAGCTCTCGGTGGGCAGTAGGGTCCTGGGGAGACGGGAGTGGGCTGTGAGGGAGGGAAAGGCAGCCACGGCATTGGGCCCCTTGGAGAGGCTGAGCACTCTCGCTCAGAAGGGCTCGAGGTGGTACAGTCTCACCGGCCCAAGAGCAGAGTTCCCACCTGTGGGGAGGGCACACCCATGTTCCAAGAATGAGTTACAGGTGTTTTAAGACAGACCTCTCCCCCATCCCATCCTCCAGATGGCCGCAGGTTCCTGGGGGACCTGCTGCCCCTCCCCCAGCATAGCCTCTGGCTGGAAGCAGCCTCTCACTTAGCTTCAGTGGGCCACGCCATGCCCCATGTCATCACTTTCACATGTGCCGGCCTGTGATGAAGTTCGGGAAGCTCTGGCTTAGCCAGGAGCCCACATGGTCTCTGAATCCTTCCAGGAGCTCAGAGCAGTAGATGCTGCGTCAACAGCCGCCACTACGGCTTCTCCAGTGCCAGGCACAGACAGTCATCCCTACACTGGAGCGCCTGGGGACCCTGTGAGGTGGGTGGGGTTGGGGAGCACTGGCTGCCAGGGGGGCTCTCTGCCCTGGAGTTGAACTAGTTGAAGTCCATGAAGCTCAGGGCATCTCCTGTGGGAAGCTTGTTTCCTCCATCCAGCACCTTCTAGCTGCGTGATCCTGGGCAGGTGACCTCCCTGGGCCCAGATTCCTCATCAGGAAAATGAAGAACCCCCATCCACCTCTGGAGAGTACTTGTGAGCATTAAATGAACTTTCCAGTCTTGCTCTGGGCCAGCCGATGGTTGGTGTCAGGGATGGGAAGTGCGTGAGTATACAGCGGGGCTTGTGGACAGAGACAGGAGGGGACCCAGAGGCCAGGAAACGGACCCAGAGTCAGAAACCGAGGTATTTAATGAAGGAATGGAGCTGGACACTGAGCCCGTGCAAAGCGCACCACCGGGTAAAAAACCTGCGGGACCTCCCTTTAGAAGAGGAAGGATCCCCATGCTCCCGGTGACCGGCTGCACGCCGGAGTTTAGAAGCGCCCTCTGCCTCCCTGTTTGGCTTGTCAGTCTCCTCACCCATCCCAAACTCTTTTGGGGGGCCAGACAAAACGTCCTGGAGTCTGGGCCCCTGCCACTCTGAGACGCTAACACGGCAGCAAACTCAGGTCCCCGATTCGCCCGTCGCGGGAGAACCCGAGGGCACACATAAGCCCCATTCCAGCGTTGGGGGATGAAACAGGCCTCTGTGAGGGGCGGGAGCAGCCATCAAAGCCGAGCGAGCCGGGGCAGGTCTGGAAGCCATGAGAGCCTGGGCGCCGCCGGCTTCCCACCGCGGCCACCGCTCCCACGTGCGCCGCCCCAGCCTCGCCACACGGGGGCGCCCGACCTGCCGTGCGAGCCCTCTGCTCTACTTCTCTGCACCTCCCTCCTCCCCCTTTTAACTTCAGAGATGAGGCCACTCCTTACTTGGGTGGCGGGCTTCCCTGGTGGCTCAGCTGGTAAAGAATCCTCCTGCAATGAGGGAAGATCCCCTGGAGAAGGGAACGGCTACCCACTCCAGTATTCTGGCCTGGAGAATTCTATGGACTGTATACCCCATGGGGTCTCAAAGAACGGACAGGACTGAGCGACTTTCACTGCTTGGGTAGCGCTTTTACAGCTTTGGGGAGCACCTTTTGCTCCATTTGACTCATTTGCTCTGCATCATAAACTGAGAACATATGAGGATGCCACTCAGCGATGTCAAGTGGCCCCTTTATTCAATAAGCATCTGCGGTGTCCTAAGCTCTGAGGACCCAAAGACCTGGCTGCACTTTGCAGGGCGTGGGGCTGTCTTAAGGACTGGGGTCTTATTCCTGAGGGCAGTAAGGAGTGCTGGAAGAATTTAGGTAGGCCAAGCATGTGAAGAAGGGAAGCAATGGCAAGTTCAAATGTATGTTTCAGAAAGATCCCCTGGCTGCTGCATGGAGAATGCTTTGAAGTGAGCCAGAGGCATTGTGGGGAGGGCAGCAGGAGGCTCCCGAGAAGTCCAGGGTCACACAAATGCAAAATCCAATGGAGCATCTCAGAGTCCTGTGGGACAACATTAAGCAATCTAGCATGAATGTATCTGGAGCCCAGGAAGGAAAGGAGAGAGAGAGAATGGATATGAAAAATATTTAAAGAAATAATGGCTCAAAACTGTACAAATTTAGTGAAACACCTCAATTTAGAGACCTAAGAAGCTCAGTGAACCCTAAGCAAAGTAAGCATATGGAAAACCACATGTAGGAACAGATGATCAAGCTGATAAACCCCAGAGTATAGAAAATATACTAAAAACTTCATGAGAGGAACAATGATACAGGGTTGGCCAATTTCTCATAAACGATGGAGGCCAGGACACAACTGAGCAGTGTTTTCAAAATGCTGGAAGAGAAAAGGAAAAAAAAAACCCTGCCAACTCAGCATTCAGCAAAATTGTCCTCAGTAATGAAGGACAACTGAATGAATTTTAAGAAACACAAAGTGAATTCATTAACCATCACATGTAACACTACAGAAAATGTTAAAGGAAGTTTTTCAGATGGAAAGGAAATGATACCAGATGGTAAAACAGATTTATAGGAAAAATTAAGATCATTTTTAATTGATAAATATGTGGGTATAATATAGAAGACTATATGTATTATTTTCTTTTCTTAAATTCTTTAAAAGGCATGCTGCTGCTGCTGCTGCTAAGTCACTTCAGTCGTGTCCGACTCTGCGACCCCATAGACGGCAGCCCACCAGGCTCCCCCGTCCCTGGGATTCTCCAGGCAAGAACACTGGAGTGGGTTGCCATTTCCTTCTCCAATGCATGAAAGTGAAAAAATAAAGTGAAGTCGCTCAATCATGTCCGACACCTAGCGACCCCATGGACTGCAGCCCACCAGGCCCCTCCGTCAATGGGATTTTCCAGGCAAGAGTACTTGAGTGGGTTGCCATTGCCTTCTCCGGCTATTTAAAGCAAAAATTATAACACCGTGCTGAGGGGTCTGTTACATATGTAGATTAATATATGTGGCAAATGCAACACAAACTATGAGGGTAAGTATAAATGGAAGTGTCTTGATACAAGATGCTTATATATTCTTTACGTGAAGCAGTACAATATTAACTCTCTCCAGGTGGTGCAATGGTAAAGAATCCGCCTGCCAATGCAGGAGACGCAAGAGATGTGGGTTTGATCCCTGGGTCAGAAATACTCCCTGGAGTAGGAAATGGCAACCCACTCCAGTAGTCTTGCCTGGAGAATCCCATGGACAGAGGAGCCTGGTGGTCTATAATCGCAGTTGGACATATCTGAACACGTACACACACACACACACAGATTGTGGTAAATTAAAGATACATATTATAATACCTGGAACAACTCCTAAAAATGCAAAGACATATAGTTATAAAGCTTATAGAGGAACCACAATAAAACCTTCTAAAATATCTTATTAATTCTAAATAAATCAGGAAAGAACAAATGAACAAGAAAACAGATGAAATAAATACAAAACATACAGGAAGTGGTAGACCTAAACCCAAATTTATCAATAATTAAATGTAGTTTGATTAATTATTAATAAAATTGGTGAATTAAACATTTTAATTAAAAAGTATAGATTGTCTGACTGCAGAAAGAAGCAGAGCCCAGGTATATATTGACTGTAAGAGGTGCACTTTGAATACAAAGAGACAAAATGGGAGTAAAAGGCTGGAAAAAGATATACCATTTGTGATAATTAGTTTTATGTGTCAATTTGATTAGTGACTAATTATTTAATTAAATCTAATCCAGGTGTTGCTGTGAAGGTATTTTGTAGATGTGATTAACATCTACATTCAGTTGACCTTGAGTAAGGGAGATTACCCTCTAAAATCTGGGTGGACTTCATCAAATTAGCTGAAAGGCCTTAAGAGCGAAATTAAGGTTTGCTGAAGAAAGAAAAAATTTTGCCTGTGACCCACAGCTTCAACATCTGCCTGAAAGTTTCCAGCCTTCCAGCCTGCCCGATGCTACAGGTTTCAGACTTCCCAACCCCTACAATCACATCAGCTAATTGCTTGAAATAAATCTCTTATCAATTTCTCTTTTTATATAAGAAAATAAGGATAAAGAAATATTGTTATAGATCTCCAGAAGGTTCTATTTCTACTAGATCTCTAATGTAGCATTTATACACAACTCATAGGAAAGCTGGAGTGACTATATCAATCTCAGACAAAATAAACTTCAAGCCAGAGGTTATTACTGGAATTAAAATGAATATTTCATAATGATAAAAGGGTCAATACATAAAGAAAGCATGATAATTATAAATCTGTAGTGAAGTATAGTAACAAAATAATTATGTATAATCTGTACTAAATTTAGTAACAGAGCTTCAAAATACATGAAGCAAACATGTATTTTGAGAAGAAAAGAGAGAAATACACAAGCTCACAATCATAGTTGCAAATCTCATCACTCTTCTCTCAGAACAACTGGACAGAAATTCAGTTAGAATATAAAAGATCGACTTTTATAGAATATTACCCATAACATTTTTCACCCAAGTGTCCATGGAGCATTCACTGAGATGGATCATATGCTAGGCAAAATAGGATCCCAGTAAATTCCATAAGACTGAAACAAGATTGAGGATGTTTTCTGACCAAAAGGGAATTAATTTGAAAGTCAACAAGATATTTAGAAAAATTCCAAATATTTTAAAGTGGAATAATACAGCTTTGAGTAACTTGTGAATCAAAGGAAAAGGGCTTCCCAGGTGGCAGAGTCAAAAGAATCTGCTTGCCAATGAGGGGCTCGGGAGATGTTGGTTCAACCCCTAGGTTGGAAAGATCCTCTGAAGTAGGAAATGGCAACTCATTCTAGTCTTCTTGTCTGGAAAATTCCATGGACAGAGAAGCCTGGCAGGCTACAGTCAATGGGGTTGCAAAGAGTCAGACATGATTAGTGACTGAGCACACACACAGGAAAATCTAAAAGGGAAAATAAAGTGTTTTGAACTAAAAAATAATGAAAATATATCAAAATTCATAGGATGCAATATTTAGAAAAAACTTTACACTTTTAAATGATTCTGTTAGCTAATAATAATGGCTTAAAATCAATCATCTACATTTTCATCTTCAAAAAACTGGAAAGAGAGGAAAAATTTAACTGAAAATAAGTCGAAGAAAGGAAATAATAAAGGGGAGAATCAATAAAATAGAAAACAAAAGATAGAGAAAAATAATGAAACCAAAATTTGGGGGAAAATTAATATGATTAATAAACGTCTATCAACTGACCAGGAAACAGGGAGACAATATCAAGTATCAGCATCTAGAATTATAGAGGAATATTCCCACAGATCCTACAGGACATCAAAAGGATAATGAGGGACGATTATGAATAACTTTATGCCAGTAAATTTGACTGCCTAGATGAATCACATTCTTTGAAAAAACCCAACATACCAAAACAGACATAAAAGAAATAGAAAATCAAAATAGTTCTATACCTATCCAGTACCTTGAATTTGTTCAAGGTACAAAACTTCTCTGCAGAGGAAATGCCAAGCCCAAGTAGTTTCACTGGTGAGTTCATCAAATATTTAAGGAAGAAATTGTACCAACCGTCTTTCAGAAACTGTGGTATAAAGGAAAACTTCTCAGTTCTTTTCATGGCTCCAACATAACCCTGAGCCCAAATTTGACAAAGAAAAGAAGATTATAGACCAACATCTCTCATAAACATACACACAAGAACCCTAACAAAGTATTTACAAATTGAACTGAACAATATATAAAAAGGATCATACATCTGACTGTATGATTTATCCATTTCACATTTGTAAATCAATTATTATAATCCACGTATTCATAGGATAAAGGAGAACATCCATATCATTATCTCTATAAATGCACACAAAAAACATTTGACAGAATTCCACCTATTCATGATAAAAACTGTGAGAAAACTAGGGTAACAAGAGAGTTTCTCTGTCTGATCAAGGGCACTATATGAAACCTACAGCTAAAGCCAACTTTATTGGTGAAAGATTGAACGCTTTTCTCATAAGATCAGGATGTCTACTTTTATTACTTCTGTTTAACATTGTACTGAAGATTATAGACATCCTTTTACAGATGATGTGATAGTTTATGTGAATAAAAACCTTACTAGAACTAGTGAATGAACCTAGCAAGTTTACTTCAACAGTATTATACAGAACAACAGCATTATACATAAGAAAATACTTAGGAAAATTTTTAACAAAAGATATTCAAGAACTATGTACTGAAAATTACAAAATATTGCTGAGTAAAATTTTAAAAGACCTAAATAAATGGAGAGTTACATAACATTTATGAATTGAAAGACTCAACCTTGATGTCATTTTTGCCAAATTAATCTGTAGATTTAATATATTAAATAGTTCTATTCATAATCCTAGAAGTGTTTGTTAATAACATTTTATAGGCTATAGAGTTTAGTCTAAAGTTCAAAGGACCAAAATAATCCTAAAAAAGCAAAACAAAACGGAAGAGTTTATACTAGATTACCTTAAGTCTTACTATAAAGCTGCAGCAATTAAGACAGTGGTGTATTGATGTAAGGATAGACAAATTGATCAATGAAACACAATAGAGATTCTAGAAAGACTTGTACTCACACAGTTAATTGATTTTGAACAGAGGTGTAAAAGTAATTATGAGAAGAAAAAATCTTTCAATAAGTGGTCCTGAAACAGGGGATGTCTTTATCCAGAAAAAAAAGCTTTGACACCTGAACTTTATATCTTATATCAAAAAATTTGAGTTGAGCCATAGACCTAAATGTAGCAGCTTACACTATAATTTTTTTTGTTTAAATTCAGCATAGGAGAGAATATTTTTGAGACCGAAAAGTAAGCAAGGAGTTCTTGTGTGTGTGTGTGTTTAGTCGCTCAGTCATGTCCAACTCTTTGTGACCCCACAGACTGTGGCCCAGCAGGCTCCTCTGTCCATGGGATTTCCCAGGCAAGAATATTGGAGTGGGTTACCATTTTCTCCTCCAGGGGAATCTTCCCTGAACCGAGGATTGAACCTACTTCTCCTGCGTCTCCTGCGTTGGCCAGTGGATTCTTTACTGCTTGAGTTGTCTGGGAAGCCCAAGAGTTCTTGAACAAGACCCAAAAGTCGATAATTAAAAAAGAAAAAAAAAAAAGATAAAATATGTTTCAATAAAATTAAAAGAAAAAACTTTACTCATCAATAAACACTTCTGCTTTCATCATGATGGAGTGACTTGGACCAGATCTGCCTTGTCACCTTAAACAACTAGAAAACTGGAAAAAATATATGAAATAATGTTTTTCAAGTATTAGAAGAAAATAGTCAGCACAGGGCTGTAATAGTTGAGATAAGGGAAACAGCTGAAATGAGTCCTACAAATAAATACCTTGCTTTATTGCCTGGAGGCAGTTTCCAGGTCATAGAAGAGGAAGAGAGAAGCTGAGTAGGGCCTGGGTGAATTGAGGAGACAGTGACTGGAGTTGAGGAAAGGCAAGGAGCAGGACTTGGAGGACAGAGTACCAAAGAGGAGGAATCTACGCAGACAGAGTTCTGGAGATGTACAGAGGTGTCCCTTGCTTCACTCCTCGATCTGCAACCTGTGAGAGGAAATGACCCAAAGCTTGGGAAAGGATCATCAGAAAGCAATGGGCAAAACAATTTCTGCTGCTGCTGCTGCTGCGTCACTTCAGTCGTGTCCGACTCTGTGTGACCCCAGAGACGGCAGCCCACCAGTCTCCCCCATCCCTGGGATTCTCCAGGCAAGCACACTGGCGTGGGTTGCCATTTCCTTCTCTAGAGCCCGCATAAAAATTAGAACTTGTGATCCCACCAGCCCGAGTTAAGAAACCTTACACTACCTGGGACATTGGGTAGAATGGTCAAAAAGGGTATTGTCTTAAGAGTGCAGCTAAGTCAATTCTATCTAAAGGCTGCTGTGGACACACTTTAAAGAAGCTTAAATGCAAGTCTTGAAATTTTTAATAACAGCTGAATTTAACAACAGGTTCATAAAATTCCTAAAAATTTAACAGTAGACTCGCATGAGTCAGTACAAGCCAGTTCTGATATACCAATGATTCTACTAAACATTTAAGTTAAAAATACTTTTATAAAAAATAAAAGAGGAAGGAACATTTCCAAACTTATTTTAGAAAGCCAGCATTATCTGGATACCAAAATGAGACAAAGACATTATAAGGGAAAAGAACCGCTAAGACTACAAAGCACTGTCACTCAATAACATAGGTACAGAGGGCCTTTCCTGCTGGCCCAGTGGTTAAGAATCTACCTTTTAACGTATGGGATGAGGGTTCAATCCCTGGTCCAGGAACTAAGATCCTGCATCCCGTGGGGCAACGTAGCTGCAACTAGAGAAAGCCTGCATACCTCAACAAAGACCCAGTGCATCAAAAAAAAAAAAGATACAGGAATACTTAATACAATTTTAGCAAAGAAATTTCAACAATATGTAAAAAGGATAACAAACCATGCCCAAATGGCCTTTAATCCAGAATTCAAGGTTGTTTTATTTATTTATATTTTTTAAAGATTTTTTGATGTGGACCACTTTTTTTTCCCTGGTGGCTCAGTTGGTAGAGAATCCACCTGCAATGCGGGAGACCTGGGTTCAATCCCTGGGTTGGGAAGATCCCCTGGAGAAGGGAACGGCTACCCACTCCAGTATTCTGGCCTGGAGAATTCCATAGACTATACAGCCCATGGGGTTGCAAAGAGTAGGACACAACTGAGCAACTTTCACTTTCACTTTCTTTCACTTTTCAAAGTTCTTATTGAGTTTGTTCTGTTTTACATTTTGGTTTTTTGACCTTGAAGCATGTGAGATCTTAGCTCTCTGTGCTGTGTTTAGTTGCTCATTGGTGTCCGACTCTTTGTGACCCCATGGACTGTAGCCCGCCAGGTTCCTCTGTCCATGGGATTCTCCAGGCAAGAATACTGGAGTGAGTAGCCATTCCCTTCTCCAAGAGATCTTCCTGATCCAGGGATGGCACCTAGGTTTCCTGCATTGTAGGCAGATTCTTTACTGCCCCCCTCCAGGGTATCTTCCCAACCCAGGGATCAAACCCAGGTCTCCCACAGGGCAGGTAGATTCTTTTACCATCTGAGCCACCAGCAAAGCCCCAGAATACTGGAGTGGATAACCTATTCCTTCTCCAGGGGATTTTCCCAACTCAGGAGTTGAACTGGGATCTCCTGCATTGCAGGCTGATTCTTTACCAGTTGAGCTTACCAGGGAAGCCCTTAACTCCCTGATCATGGGTCAAACCCATGCCACCTGCATTGAAAGGCGATGTCTTAACTCTGGACTGGCAGGGAAGTCCCATCAAGGTTGCTTTAATATTCAAAAGTCAATCTATGCTCTATCATATGTGGTAGACAGAATATCCACGTCTGAATCCCAGAACTGGTGGACATGCTGCTTTCAGTAACATAAGAGATTCTGCAGACGTGATTAAGGATTTTGAGATGGAAGGGAATTCTCTCTTAGAGCCTGCAAAAGGAAGGTAGCCCTGCCAACGTCTTGACTTTAGCCCATTAAGACCCATTTTGAACTCCAAATCTCCAGACTGGTAAAATAATAAATCTGCGTTGTTTTTTAAGCCACTAAGTTTGTTACAGCAGCAGGAAGAAGCTAAGTAGAACACAAACACACCATTTAAACAGTCTTAAAAGAAGCAACACATGGATCATGCCAGTTGATGCCAAGGAAGCTTTTGACCAAATTTAGCATAGATCCATGACAAAACCTTAGCAAACTGGGAATAGATGGAAACTTACACAACCTGAGAAAAGGATGTCTACAAAATATCTTAAGAGTTAACCTCATAGTTAAGTGGTGAAAGTCTGAATGTTTTCCCTCTCAGATCAGAAACAAGGGAACCTGTTAAAACTATTTTCTCCCTCCAGTTTTATTGAGATATAATTGGCACATAAGATTGTATTAGTTTAAGGTGTATGAGATAATGATTATATGTATATATATATATTGTAAAATGATCACCACAATAAATTTAGTTAATACCCATCACTTCACATAGTTAAATATTTTTTTCTTGTGATGGGGATTTTAAGATCTGTTCTCTAAGAAACTTTCAAACATACATTATTGTTACCTGTAGCCACTGTAGTTGAACATTACACCACCAGAACTTACTAATACTATAAATTGGACATCTTGACCACCTTCACCATTTCCACCATGCCCGAACCTCTTTTATAACTATTATTTATTACTCTATTCAACAGTGTACTTAAGGTCCTCGACAACATGATAATTCAAGTAAAAGAATTAAAAGGCATGTTGTTTTTAAGGGAAGATTTGAAATTTTCTTTATTTACAGTCAACATGATTGTCTATGTAGAAAAAGCTTAAGGAATCTATAGAAAAGCTAGGGGACTAGAACTAACAAATAAGTTTAGCAAGGTTTCAAGATACAAGCTTGATATACAAAAATGAATTGTATTTCTATATACTAGAAACTGGAAATTTAAATTAAAAATAACATTTATAATAGCATGAAACAGGAAACATTTAGGGACAAATTAGCAAAATTTATAAAGTATGCTGAAAACTATAAAATATTGCTGGGAGGAATTAAGATTTAAGTAAATAGAGAGACCACGTTCATGAATCAGAATACTTGATATTGTTAGGATCTCAATTTTCCTCAAATCAATCTACGGATCTAACATATTCCCAGTCAAAATCTCAGCAGGTGTTTTGAAAATTTGACAAGCTGATTCTGAAATTTATGTGGAAATGGAAAGGACTATAATTGTTAAAACAAATTTTATGAAAAACAAGGAACAAGATTGGAGGAATTACTACCTGATTTCAAAACTTACAATAACGTTACAATGATGAAGACAGTACATATTGGTGTAGAATAGAAATTTGGATCAGTGGAACAGACTAGAGTGTCCAGAAATACTTACACATCTAAAGCTAATTGACTTTTCACAAGGGTGCCAAGGTAAATCAGTGAGGGAAATAGCAGTCTTTTTCAACAAATGGTGCTGGAATATTTGGATGTCTATGTATAAGAAAAAACAATGACTCTTGTCTCATACAATCAACAACAACTTGAAATGGTGGGTCAAAGACCTGGAATTTTTGTGATCTTGAGTTAACTAAGACTTCTTAGGATACAGAAAGGACAACTTCTAATAAGAAAAAAAATCAATGTATTGGACTTCATCAAAATGAAAACATTTTGCTTTTTTAAAAAAGACATTGTCAAAAAAGTAAAAAGGCAAGCCACAATGGGGTAGAAAATATTGCAACTCATATGTCTAATAAAGGACTTGGATCCAGAGTATGCATGAGAAACTTCCCACTCAGTAGCAAGACAAATTAAAAAGTGATCAAAAGATTAAAAATTGAGCAAAAGATCTGGCAAGACATCTCACCAATAAAGGCAAGCAAATAGCAAATAAGATGTGAAAAGAAGCTAGACATCTTTAGTCACTGTGCTTTGTAGCTCAGTCATGTCCAACTCTGTGACCCCATGGACTGTAGCTCTCTCTGACTGTATTCTCTCTTTGTAGACCCCATAGACCAGGCTCCTCTGTCCATGGGGATTCTCCAGGCAAGAATACTGGAGTGGGTTGGCATTTCCTTCACCAGCCCAGGAACTGAACTGGGGTTTCCTGCATAGCCTGTGGGCATATGCTAAGTCGCTTCAGTTGTGTCGGACTCTGTACAACCTCATGGACTGAAGCCCACCAGGCTCCCTGGTCCCTGGGATTCTCCAGGCAAGAACACTGGAGTGGGTTGCCATTTCCTTCTCTGATGCATGTAAGTGAAAAGTGAAAGTGAAATCACTCAGTCGTGTCCAATTCTTCTCGACCCCATGGACTGCAGCCCACCAGGCCCCTCCGTCCATGGGATTTTCCAGGCAAGAGTACTGGAGTGGGGTGCCATTGCTTTCTCTGCTTATCTAAATTATGCCTTGATAAATCTGATAAAAGGATACCATTAAGAAAATTAATAGGCCACAGATTTGGAGAAAATATTCAGAAAACACGTATCCAACAAAGGACAGACTAGAATAAACAAAGAACTCCTACGATTCAATAATAAAAAGACAAGCAAGACCATTAGAAATGGGCGAGAGGTTTGGATAGGTTCTTCACAAAAGATGTACGAACACCAATGGCACGTTAAACATTGCTTGACATCATTAATGTAGTGCAAATTGCAAGCAATACATACCAACCTTAATGGCTAAATTTAAAGCCTGACAACCACTGAATGTTGACGAGACTGTGGAGCAGCTGGAACACACACAAGTTGCTGGTGGGAATGCAAACCAGTGCACCCACTCTGGAAAACGGTTTGATAGTTTCTCATAAAGTTAAACATACACCTATACACCTACTCTTGGACTTGGTAATTCTGCTCCTAGGTATTTATCCAAGAGAAATGAAAACATATGCCCACAAAAACAACTGTTCATAAAAGTTTTATTCATACTAGTCACATACTGGAAACAGGCCAAATTTCATCAACAGGAGACTTGCTAGATAAATTCTGATACATTCCTACCCTGGAGTACCAGTCAGCAATGGAAAAGAAATTAACTACGGATGTATGTGGGTTTCCCAGGTGGCTCAGTGATAAAGAACCCACCTGCTAATGCAGGAGATGTAAGAGACATGGGTTTGATCTCTGGATAGGAAAGATCCCCTAGAGAAGGAAATGGCAACCCACTCCAGTATTCTTGCCTGGAAAATCCCATGGACAGAGGACCCTGGCATTCTATAGACCATGGGGTTGAAAGAGTCGGACATGACTTAGTGATTAAACAACAGCAACTGATGTATGCATCAAGATGTGTGAGTCTCAAAAATAATATGCCGAGAGAAAGGAGAAAGACACTCAGGAGTACATATTCTATGATTCCACTTATGTGAAGTTCCAGATTAGGCAAAACTATTGTTAGCTACAGATTAGGTCAGTTTAGGGTGGAGGTAGGTGGTGGGCTTGACTTGAAATGAACATGGAGAATTTCCCTGTGAGATGATTATGTACCATATTGTGACAGGATTGGGGGTTACTTGGATATAAACATTTATCGACGTGATACACCTATATTTGTACATTTTAATGCAAGTAAATTTCCCTAAAAAACAGACATGTCAAAAAACAATAAGAATTGAGTGGGTGAGAATATAATGAAAGAAAAATGGCACAGTGAGATAATTGTTGCAGCGGGGCGATGGGTGTACAGGGATTTAAATTATACCATTATGTTTACTTTGTGTATTTTTGAAGTTTTCCGTAATAAAAAGTGAAATAAAATAAAAGGAAAGAAAAGCATAATGATGCCTCCTGGAGCCGTTGTGCGTTCATATGAGACATCGTTGGGAAAAGGATTTTGGAGGCTGGGGAGTATATTTTGACATGAGCTTTCTCCGTTGGATCTGCCTTCCTTTCCGTCTCATTTACTCTAGTTCTTGCTGTCTGCTGCACTCTTGTTCTTTGTCCTTCCTGCAGCTCTGCTTTCTTTTCTCTTTCCAGCCTGCCTACTCCCTTCCTTCTCCTGTTAGCCCATCGCCTTTTGTCCATTGATGGTTCCAGATCTGCTGCAGGGGGCTCTGGTGGCACTGGTCTGGGTGAGGGTGATGTCTTTTTTTTTTTTTTTTTTATGTATTTTATTTAGGGACTTCCCCAGTGCCTCAGTGGGTAAAGAATCTGCCTGCAATGCAAGAGACACAGGAGACCCGGGTTCGACCCCTGGATCAGGAAGATCCTCTGGAGGAGGAAATGGTAACCCACTCCAGTATTCTTGCCTGGAAAATACCATGGACAGAGGAGCCTGGCATGCTATATAGACCATGGGGTCACAAGAGTCAGACATGACTTAGTGACTAAACAACGACTGACCTCAGGGCTACAGTCCGTGAGGTCACAGACTCAGACACGACAGAGCACCTAAACATGCACATATATTTATTTATGTGGTCTCAGTCACAGCATGTGGGATCTTCGCTGTGGCATAAGGGATCTTTTTTTTTCTTTCTTTTTTGAAGTTGTGGCATGTGAATCTTTAATTGTAGCACATGGGATCTAGTTCTCTAGTTCCCCAACCAGGGATCGAACCTGGGCCGCCTGCATTGGGAGTGTGAGGTCTTAGCCGCTGGACCACAGGGAAGTCCTGAGGACGGTGTCCTGAAGGCGTGGCCGCACAGCTAGCAGCCTGCCGTGGGGAGGTCAGGGAGGGTGCTGCTGCTCGCTTTCTCCTCTCGCTCCCAGGGCTCGGCCACCGTGTGCCTCCCGGGGAGGAGGCTGGCTGCTCCTGCTGCTTTGCTGTCCCAGAGCCAGCACGGCAACCGGACGGACGGGCTGCCTTTGCCCGGACACGTCTCCTCTACCTGGCTTCTCTGAAAACTCTCAGATTTGAGGGAAATTTGAGCCAGGTTCCCAAGCCCTAAACCCCAGCTCATCTCCTTTCTGGAGCCGCCCTGCCTTACCCCAGCTTCCACTGGGTCACTGCCTCATCAGCATCTCAGCCCTGGTACCCTGAGTTGTTCTTGCCAAGACCAGCTGAGTGCCCGGCGCTGTTGCAGAAACTGTGGGCTTTGGGGGGCACGGCCCACAAGATGCCTAGAGTCTGCTCTTTCACTTTTTCTGTTCTGTTTTAATCATCCAGGAACTCAACAGATATTTATCAGGCCACCCACTGTGAGCTGGGCACCCAGTGAGACCCTGATGACCATAGAGATAGCCTGGTGGCCGGAGGAACGGAAGGTTACAGGGTGGTGTGATGGGGTAGCCGCTGGGGAACTAGGAGAGTGGGGGGACAGGGCGGGATGGGAGGAGGGGGAGGGGAGGAAGGGAGGGGTCACACGGCCTGGCTTGGGGTGAGGGGGTGTCAGGAAGCGATTCTTGGAGGAAATGCCAACTAAGCTAAGCCCCAAAGTGGGTGGAGTGGCAAAGAAGAGGCTTGTGAAACAGCCGCAGGCTGAGTGCACCTTGGCAGGGCCTTCTGGGAGCTGCAGAAGGTTCAGTCTGGCTAGACTTCAGGTGTGAGGGGTGGGTCGGGCCGGGAGATGTGGGCTGGAGAGCCCACGGCTCCCCCGCCAGAGCTGCCAGACCCGTGTGCCTCTCTCGAGGCAGTGTTGCTTCTGCCTGAACCACAGGGGCTCCAGGGTGGCTGGAGCCAGCCTCCCCTGAGCAGCACAGGACTTGAGTGGGATGGAGCTGAGTGGGGGTGCCTGGGTGCTCCCTGCTCCCCCTCAGCGGTCCTCCCCGCCTGGAGCCCTCAGGCTGGGCAATGATTCAGGCAGAGCTGGGCTTGCCTCCTTTCATGTGACCCACGCCTTCTGCCTCTGTGGGGTCAGGGAGACTTCTCTGCCCCCTTTGCCTTTCAGGGAACGCTCTGGTTTCCGTTCCGGTTCCGGTCCTAGTTCCAATTCTGATTCAGGTTCCGACTCTGGTTCTGGGCTCAGCTGGACCCACAGGTGAGGCCAAGCACAGGAGCCAGGTCTTGTCAAGGCCAGGAAAGCAGATTCTGACCTCAGTGCCTTCTCCTGGGGAAGGGCCTCCCCCATCCCTGAGCCAGGATGGTGAGACAGGCTGTGGGTGAACTTCTCAGCAGTGGAGGCTGGAAAGAAGAAATAGAAGACGTGGAAGGAGTTTTGTGAGACATCACAAAGGTAGCTGTTAAGACTCTAAAATCTTGGCTCAGAAGAAGCAAATTTAATAGTCCAGTTTAAGGGATTAGAAGGAGGGTTCTGGAGTCAGATAATGTACAGTTCAAAACCCAGTTCTGCTACTTATTAACCTTGTAACCTTGGGCAAGCTACTTAGTCTCTCTGTGTCTCAATCGCCTCCTCAGTAACATGGGGAGAATGAAAGCATCCACCTCATAAGATTATGGGAGGGCTGAGTCAGATAATCCATGTTAAGCGCTTAGCATGGTTCCAGCTACATGGTCAAGTGTTACTCACTCAGTCGTGTCCGACTCTTTGCAACTCCATGGACTGTAGCCCCACCAGGCTCCTCTGTCCATAGAGTTCCCCAGGCAAGAATACTGGAGTGGGTAAGCCATTCCCTGCTCCAGGGGATCTTCCCAGCCCGGGAATTGAACCCTAGGTCTCCTGCATTGCAGGCAGATTCCTTACCATCTGAGCCACCAGGGAAGGCTTAATAAGTAATTAGGATGCTATTTATTGATATTATTTCCTGCAATCTCTCTGATAGACAGGTGAGTGACCCTTGCCTGCCACCTAATGGGGGCCTCTCAGGGGTTTATACACACCCGAATCAACCCCTCCATGGAATGAGAGAGCTGCAGAATGGGGGTGCTCTCTAGCCCTCGGAGGTCTCAGGAGCAAACCCAGGCAGAGCCTTCTCTCTGTGACCGATCCCTTTGCTCCACAGGGCTCCTGCTGAGTGACCCCCTCAGGGCAGCAAAGGGCTGCTGAATCAGCCTCACCACACCCGTTCTGTCTGCTCTTGGGTTGTTGTTTTTTTCCTTTCTTCCTGTACGGAGGTCATCCAACCCATTTCCTACCGAAAGGCAGGTCTGTGACAATCCCACCCTGCATTCCCTGCCCCCCGGCCCTGCACCCCCCAAGTCCTCTAAAGCAGAGGGTATCTCATGCAAGGCAGACACCCTGCAGTCTGACTTCAGTCCCTCTAGATGGGCTGTTAGCCTGGGCCCTCTTGTTTGGGCCTCTAGAGAGGTGGAGAGAAGCTGGCCAGCCTTCATCCAAATAACCCTCCTGAGGTTAGGAAGGGTGTCATTAAGCCATTCCTTCTCCAGGCTAAATAATCCCAGGGGCCTTTAACCCTTTCCTCTCAGGTTCTATTTTCTAAGTCTTTAATTATTTTCACTGCCCTCTCTGTATTTTAGGATGCCACCCTACAATCATGGAATTTCAGAGCTGGAAGGTACATAGGAGAGGCATGGAGGAGCCAGACGCAGAGGGTCAGGCCCTGCCCGGTCCAGTTGCCAGCATGGGAGTGAAGTCCAGTCAACCCCTCTTCACGACCCCCTTCCCCATCCTTCTTGCAGCCAGGGAGAGCTCTGCTTATTTCCCTTTAGAGCACAAATTGATTGAGCTGTTCTGGGGAGTTATGTGCTGTCAAGGCATTTTCAGAATTGTGACCTCCTTAATCCCTCCACGGTCCTGCCAGGCAGCCTCATTTTGTAGGCAAGGAAACTGGCTCTGAGAGATTAAATAATTTGCCCAAATTTACACTCGAAGAAGTTCCAGAGCTCTCCTGCCCAGAGTCCCTGCTCCTGCTACTCCCACCCCAGATCCCACGGTGCCCAGAGAGAGCCAGTTCCCATGGGCCTTTCTGGAAGCATCTCCCTCGTGGAGAGCCTGTCAAACTCCAGGGAGGCCAGCGCCAGGCTGCAACAGGAATCGGTCAGGATTCAACAGAGAAATAGACCCAACAGGAGATATGTTTGTCTCTATATCTCTCTATATTTATATAAAGAGGTTCATTTATACATCTTTATCTTTACATCACCCCTTCATGGGTCACAGCCTTGCCATGGTGTGAAGGGGCTTGTGTAACTCAGTGAAGCTGAGAGCCGTGCCGTTCAGGGCCACCCAGGACGGACGGGCTATGGTGAAGAATTCTGACAAAACGGGGGCCAGTGGAGAAGGAAATGGCAACCCACTCCAATATTCTTGCCTGAAGAACCCCACGGACAGTATGAGAAGGCAAAAAGATATGACACTGGAAGATGAGACCTCCAGGCTGGGAGGTGTCCAATAGGCTGCTGGGGAAGAGCAGAGGTCTGTTACTAATAGCTCCAGAAGGAGTGAAGCAGCTGGGCCAAAGCAGGAATGATGCTCAGTGGTGGACGTGTCTGGTGGTGAAAGTCATACCGTAAAGAACAATATTGCATAGGAACGTGGATAGTTAGATAGCATCACTGACTCAATGGACATGAATTTGAGCAAAGTCCAGGAGACAGTGGAGGACAAAGGAGCCTGGTGTGCTGCAGCCCGTGGGGTCACCAAGAGTCAAACACAACTTAGGGACTGAGCAACAATAGCAATTTTTATATCAAGGGATTTATTTCAAGGAATTGGCTCATGCGATTGTGGGGGATGGTAAGTGGCAGGTTGGCAACTCAGGCAGGAGTTGATGGCAGGTTTAAGGCAGAATTTCTTCTTCTCCAAGAAACCTCAGTTTTTACGGTGAAGGCCTTTCCAATGATTCGATGAGACCTGACCACATTAAAGCAGATAATCTTCTTCACTTAAAGTCCACTGACTGTAATGTAACCACATCTACAAAATATCTTCACAGCAACACCTAGATTAGTGTCTGACTCAATAACTGGGTATTATAGCTTAAGCAAGTTGACACGGAAAACTGCACATCCCGCCCTCCTTTACGAGTGTCAATGGAGAGAAGTTGGCTTGATCCAGTGGGTATTTTCCCCAGAATTCAAGGCAAGTGCTGGGAAGGTGCCAAGGATGGCAGAACCCTCCTGGGCCTGCCAGAAGGCAGGTGTTAGGTGCTAGGTGCTAGGTCCCAGGTCAGGGTTATCCCAACCAGATCTGTACCAGACTTCTTCTCCCTGGGGAGGCCCTGATCTCTATTTGATAGCTTCGTTTAAGACTCGGTGACTTTTAAGGGGGCAGAAGACTAGTAAGGAGTAAAGGGCAGTCCTTGGAATAGGATCAAGAGGATTTTCGCCTGAATCTGAGGGACTGGGCAGGCCAAGAGTCCTTGAGGGTGGGAACCATGTCTCAGCGCTCCGTATCCCAGGGCTGGGACCATGGCCCATGGGAGAGGTGCTACACATGTCTGTTTCTTTCCCTTCATCACCCTCCCCAGCAGGTGCCTTAAATATTCTAGGCAGGTAGAAATTAGACCTGTTTTTAAAGTTCTTCCTGTAAGAAAATTTGATAGCAGAAACAGTAGTTCCTGATCTAGAGAGTTATTTTTCTTTTTCCTCTGTCCCCTTCTCCCTCTTCTTCTCTTTCTTCTCATTCACCAAAAGGTTCAACCTTTAGTTTTAGAATAAATAAGTCCCAGGAACATGAGGTGCAGCATGGTGACAATAGGTAATAATACCATCATGTATGTTTGAAAGTTTTTAAGAGAGTAGATCTTAAGAGTTCTCATCACAAGAAAAAGAAATTAGAGAGTTCTTAGTATATAATTGAAACCCCTCCAATTTCACAACAAACTCTGTAGGACTAGAATAGCAGAAATGAGTAAATAAGACCTCAGAAATTCTAGTGTTGCTATAAAGTTTTGAGCTCAGACAGTAAAGAATCTTTCTGCAATGCAGGAGACTTGGGTTTGATCCCTGGGTCGGGAAGTTCTCCTGGAGAAGGAAATAGCAACCCACTTCAATATTCTTGCCTGGAAAATTCCATGGACAGAGGAGCCTGGAGGGCTACAGTTCATGAGGTCGCAAGGAATTGAACACAACTGAATGGTTAACACACAAAGTTTTGAACCACCACAGACTTCTGGCTGCTGTCTATAACCAGAGGCACAGAAAGACAGAGATACAGGCACAAAAGACCCGTGCCAGCACTGAGAGTGGACCAGAGCCCTCCTCTCTTGGACACAACTGCCCCTTAGCTTAGCTTTCTCAGGGCATGAGGCTCAGATAGATTCAAAGAAGATGTTCCTGCAGCAAATAGTCCCAAAGCTTGAAACTGAATGGCTGAGGGAGGTCGTGACATCTTTTTCTTTGCAGATCTTTTAGAGGACGTTTTTAGATACAGTTTGCTCAGAGGCAAGGGATGGACCCGCTGGCCGCTCCCTCCCAACCTTGGGATCCCAAAGGGGCGGGAGGAGCTTTCTCTTTTTAAAGGGGTTTCCTCTTTCATCTGAAGGTGACTGGGGAGGGAATCAGGTGCCGCCAGGCTGCAGAGGTGGGTGGGTGCGGCTGCTCCACCCGCTGAATCAAGGGAGGCTTCCAGGAGGGGAATGGCTTGGAGATGCCTCATGAAAGAAGGCTGGAAGGAGGCTTGGGATTGGCTGACCAGTGTGCGTGGGAAGAAGGGACTCGGTGGGGGCTGGCTAGCTGGACATACTTAGTTTGAAGAAGAAGGATTCTCCCTGGCTTCACAGGACTCCTTTGGAAGCCACACCTGCCAGCTCTTCTTACCTCCTAACCCTTGCAAGGGATGGGGTTGGGGCTGGCAGCCACTCACATTCCACCATCACTTGGTATAGGGAGAAACATTGCAGCAAGAAGGCTTTAAGCCAGACCAGAGGGAGGACTGGATAAGGAGGGAGAGGAGTGATGGAGGGGCTTCCATGGACCCCTTTCTTTCAAGGCCTTTAGAAACAAAGTTTCTTCTGCTCCCAGGAGACCCCTTGCCTCCAAGCCACAGTGATGGATGTGACAGCCTTTGGGGGCTTTTGGCCAGCTTGCATGTGACACATAGGTTCTGCTAGCATCAGGAAATGCCCTTTTGTGGAGCCTGTGCAACAGATTTGGGATCAAGAGCAGCTAGATCCTAGCAGATGGTGCCACATGTTGTTTTGGGGGCCGCAATGGGAGAACTGGAGTGAGGGTTTGGGGGAGCCCTGGGAGCAATCATGTTGCTGTGGATGGTCCCCAGTGCCCACCCCAGACCTCAGTGCTCCAGAAGTTAAGGTAGGGGTTAGGGTAGAAATCCTTCCTCTTTAGCTCAGCCCTGGGGCTGGTGTGCATGGAGTCATGGTGTCCCTGGAGACACAATTGTTTCTTTGGCTTTTCCTTTTCAACTTTTGGATTCTAGGGGATTCCTAGGACACTCCAACTAGAGTCCACCATACATCTGGAGTGAGGAAGGGCTGGTGCCCCGTCTGGGTGGACCAAAACTCTGAGCAACCAACATGGACTGAGAATTCAACTGAATAAATTATCTGCTGAGTCAAGTCAAATGCTGCCTCTGTCTGGTCAGAGAGGACACCTCTGTGCATGGGAAGTGAGCTGTGCTCAGCCTGGTTGGAGGGATCGCCTCTCACAGCACGGCCTGGACTCTTCCCTCCCCTGGGCAGCTCAGGCCTCTCACATGGATTTCTCTCATTCACGGTCATACCAGATTCATATGATTGACTCGCTGGTTTGTTTTCCCACTGGACTGGAAGCTCCCCCACCACGAGATCTGGGATTCATTCATGCAGTGTGGTCAGTCCCTTGTTTAGAGCCTGGCATGTGGTAGGATGCTGAAGAAATATCAATGTGAATGAATGAGTAATTAACACCATCAGGTGATCTGAGACAAATACCCCTGAGTAGGACAGACAGTGATGTTTCAGGGGTTCAGAGGAGGGAGCAATCTGTGGGCCTGGGTCAGGGGGGAAAGCCTTGTGGAAGAGATAAGGTAGCCTTATCTTCCACTGCCTTGAAATCACTTGAACCCATTTTCCTCTCTCAGGACAGTTGAGAGTTGAATTCTCCATCATCCTTTTTTTTTTTTCTGTCCCCCCACTCCTACATTAATTCATATACCCAGTTACCCACCAATCCCCTGTGATGTTCTGGACTGGCTCACAATTGCCTGACCCTGTCGGGAGCTGACCGTATTCATGTCTTCCCAGCCCATCTCACGTTGGTGGCTTGAAATTGGCCAGGGTAGAAGAAACTGGCAAACACTATAAACCAGTGCTTTTTTTGCTCTGGAAGAGATAGTTGCTAAGTGTTTATCAGCACATTTGCCTATCTACTATCTGTCCATGTGTTACAGTCCACTGCCTTCCTTCCTTTCTCTTCCTTCTCTCCTTTCCACAAATCTTCCTTCCTCCCCTTCCCTTCCTTTTTTAAAATTGCTTTATCCAGTTCCCCACTTACCTACTCATCCATCCATCCACTATCCTTCTGCCATCCATCTATCAATCCTTCATCCTACGACCCACTCACCCATCATCCATACATCCGTTAATATTATCCATCCATCCACCCATTCATTTCCAACTCAGATCCATCTAACTTTTGTTTCTTCTATATATTCAACCACATATCCATCCATCCACTCATCCATCCATCTATCCATCCATCCACTCATCCATCCATCTATCCATCCATCCTTCCACAAATGCTTTCTGAGCATCTTCTCTGTGTCAGCCTATTTTTCAGGTTCAGAATCTTTCCTAGACTTCTGAAAGATGGAGCGTGAACTCTAAGACTAGCAGAGGCCTCCTCATTAGGGAGGGGCAGCCAGCACTGTTGTGGGGTTCATAAGCAGAACACTTTGCTTTTCCCCTTCTGCTGCTGCTTGCCCTCTCTGCTTTTTGCTCCTTACAGCCTGTTCTTACAGGGCCCAGGAGACACCAGCAGGGGAAGGAGCAGTACGGCTCCGCCTCTGTCTCTCTTCCTTTCCCTCCACACCTCAGCCAAGAGCCCAGTGGAAGTGGGCCTGACTTAAAAAAAAAAATTTTTTTTTTTTAATTTATTTCGGCTGTGCCAGGTCTTAGCTGCAGCATGTGAGATTTTTGTCGTGGCATGCCAACTTTAAGTTGTGGCATTTGGGATCTTTAGTTTTGCGGCATGTGGAATCTAGTTCCCTGACCAGGGATGAAACCTGGGCCCCCTGCCTTGGGAGTGCAGAGTCTCAGCCACTGGTCCACCAAAGAAGTCCTGAGCAAGACTTTTTGAGAAAGTGTTTCCTGCCCCCAGAAGCCTCCATGAACTCTTAGACCACTCACCAGTGACTTCAAACAAGACCGGGGCTCCTATGGAGCCTGAGAACAGAGACACAAGGTGAGAGGGAATGCCCATGATGAAGCAGCACTCTCCACCCCCACACCTCCTCTTAAAACTCTGGCTGCTTGGGGAGCTAAGCTTGTCTCTGCTCTAGTTCCCAGGAGCTGTTGTTGCAGAGGATTAGCTGTTCGGCCTGGTGAGCCAAAGGGGCGGGGGCTCCCAGAGTTTGACCTGGATTCGAGGGGAAGGAAACCCACTCCCCTACACACAGCCTGGAACCTGCCACCCCAGCCACTCCCACCTCTGCTCTGTCTAGTCCAGCCCACCTGGGAGAGGCACAGCCCTTCCCTTGGTGGGGGCCCTGAGGACGCTGCCACCTGGCCTGGCACTGCTTGTGTTCCTGTCCCTCACTACTGTCTCCCTGTCCTTTGGATCCAAGCAGGTTCTGACTTGCTCTGATAGAAGTAACATAAAGCCGTAAGCATCTTGTTAGGGCTGCTGGGTGGGATGTGACTTCCTGAAGCCGTCTTCCATTGAGATAGTCAGGTGGCTGTTGGTTCTCAAAGGCCCTGGGTTCAAGTTTTAGCTCCACCACTTGATGCAGGCCAGCATGTTGCCTTCTTAGAGCTTCAGTTTTCTCATCTATTAAATGGAGATGTTTGAATATGTTGTTGGAAGCTTGCATGTGTGTGTGTGTGTGTGTGTGTGTGTGTGTGTGCACTAAGTCGCTTCAGTCTTGTCCGACTCATTGGGACACTATGGGCTATAGCTGCCAGGCTCCTCCGTCCATGGGATTCTCCAGGCAAGAATACTGGAGTGGGTTGCCATGCCCTCCTCCAGGGGATCTTCCTGACCCAAGGATTGAATCCATGTCTCCTGTGGCTTCTGCATTGCAGGCAGATTCTTTAACACTGAGGCACCAGGGAAGACCCTTGAAAGGTTTATATAAACTTTCAAGGTTATATAAGTGAGCTCATATAGGTAACATACATGACACAGTGCCTGGAAGTTGGCACATAGGGTTCCAGAGTCAGTAACTGCTGCTAAGTCACTTCAGTCGTGTCCGACTCTGTGCGACCCCATAGACAGCAGCCCACCAGGCTCCCCCGTCCCTGGGATTCTCCAGGCAAGAACACTGGAGTGGGTTGCCATTTCCTTCTCCAGTGCATGAAAGTGAAAAGTGAAAGTGAAGTCGCTCAGTCCTGTCTGACTCTTAGCGACCCCATGGACTGCATCTTACCAGGCTCCTCCGCCCATGGGATTTTTCAGGCACGAGTACTGGAGTGGGGTGCCATTGCCTTCTCTGGAATCAGTAACTACCTCACTTCAAAGCCTGAAATCCAAATCAAGTGGAACCCATCATTCCTTTTAAGACAGGAAGTCAAACACAATATTGTAAAACAATTATCCTCTAATTTAAAAAAATACTAAACTTTTTGATGGAAATTAAAAAAAAAAAAAAAAGATAAGAAGCAACTCCAGTGTCTCAGGGCGGCAGGGGGATATTCCTCTGAAACCCAGGCCATCAAGTTACAAGATTATTTGGCTTGTGTGACCCAGTTAAATAGCCCTATGTCCTGTGGGCCTCTGTGGACACCTCACCTTCTGTCCCACGGCTGGCTTGGCTCAGCGAAGCCTGCCCACCTGTGAGGACAGAGGCTCCCGCTTTCCTGATGAGAAGAAAGTGCATCAGAAGGAAGCAGTCCAACTGGTTGCTGAGCCGTGGAAAATAATTAAACTGGGGAAGAATAAAAACACTTCTTTAAAAAACCAGGTTAGGTATGAATGTGCAGGGCGTGGCCCCTCTGTATAATTAGCCCCTCTGCTGGCTCTGGGAGCCGCCTGCCTCTCCCGCCTGCCCGTTGTGTCAGGCCCTCCTCTCGGCTCCCGGTAGGTGTGTCTCAGGCTCCGTGGCTACCTGTCTCACTCCTGCAGAGGTGCCGCCGCCCAAGAGGTCACCCACCCGAACCCCCAGCGCGCCGACACAGACCAGCCAGGTGAGCCGCGATGGAAGCTGCAGGCGCCTCCAGGAGCAATGGGGCCAGCCCGGAAGTCAGGGATGTCCGCAGCCCCCTGAGCGCCAACGGCAGCCTGGAGAATGGGGTCAAAGCTGAAGGCAAAGAGGCCAAGACTGCCAACGGGCACGGCGGGGAGGTGGCCGAGGGCAAGGGCGCAGGTGGCGCCCTGAAGCCGGGCGAAGGCAAGAGCTCCCTGTTCTCCGGCAGCGAGTGGCGGCGGCCCATCATCCAGTTTGTCGAGTCGGTGGATGACAAGGGCTCCAGCTACTTCAGCATGGACTCTGGGGAAGGCAGGAGGTCGCCCTATGCCGGGCTCCAGCTGGGGGCTGCCAAGAAGCCTCCTGTCACCTTTGCCGAGAAGGGGGAGCCGCGCAGATCCATATTCTCAGAGCCCCGGAAGCCCTCGGTGTCCATCGTGGAGCCCGGGGATGTCCGGCGGAACAGCTACCCTCGGGGCGACTCCAGCACCCTCCTGCGCTCCAAGTCGGGCTCCGAGGAGGTCCTGTGTGACTCGTGCATCGGCAACAAGCAGAAGGCCGTCAAGTCCTGCCTGGTGTGCCAGGCCTCCTTCTGCGAGCTGCACCTCAAGCCCCACCTGGAGGGCGCCGCCTTCCGTGACCACCAGCTGCTCGAGCCCATCCGGGACTTCGAGGCCCGCAAATGCCCCCTGCACGGCAAGACCATGGAGCTCTTCTGTCAGACAGACCAGACCTGTATCTGCTACCTCTGCATGTTCCAAGAGCACAAGAACCATAGCACCGTGACCGTGGAAGAGGCCAAGGCCGAGAAGGAGGTAAGAGCTGGCCTCCCTCCCAGTAAGCTCCCACCTCATCTTCTCCACTGGGCGCTCCCAGGGTCTGGGGCTTACCTCTCTGCTGTTCCTGGTTCTTTCAGGAAACAGTTCTTTCCCCTCCTACCCCCAGAATGGGAGTCAGAGATGGTTCCCCAATCCTCTACGGCCTCAGAAGTCAAGTCATCTCCTAAATGAACAAAGAGGGGCTCAGCAAAGATGGGGGCCTTGGCCAAGGTCATAGGATAAATTCAAGTCAGGCTAGGAAATCAGCATTCCATCCTGGGCTCTCTGCCTGGCTGGGTGCTTCTTCCTTCCTTTCTACTTAGGTGCTAAGTCACTCAGTCGTGTCCAACTCTTTGTGACTCCATGGACTGTAGCCCACCAGGCTCCTCTATCCATGGAATTATCCAGGCAAGAATACTGGAGTGGGTTGCCATCGCTTTCTCCAGGGGATCTTCCCCACCCAGGGGTCAAACCCGGGTCTTCTGCCTTGCAGGCAGATTCTTTAGTATCTGAGCCACTAGGAAAGCCACCTCTTTCTACTTAAGGGAAAGAGAATTCTTCCTAGCTGAGGAGGACTGGCTCGTGGGGATTAGTCATGGGTGAGGAGGAGGGAATTTGGGGACCACATCAAGACCCTTTCTTCCCTGACCTCGGAGTTGGTCTCTGTAGGACAGTGGCTCCTTCTTGTTCTGTCGGATCCCCCAGCCAGTCTTGACACACCCAGCAGCCTCCTTTATCTTTCCCTCAGCTGGACCCTCAGTGCTTTGTGTGTGTGGCCGTTGCCTATAGGTGGACACTCGTAGTGAGGGTTGGAGTTGGTGGGGAGGGGTGTACATATGTGTGTGCATGTGTGTGTGTTTTATATGCACGTGGTGTTTATATCTGTACATGGATGTTTGCATATGACTGTATATGTGGCAGGTAAGTGTGTTTGCATGCGTTCTGTGTACGTGATTCTGCCTGTGCTTCTGCGGGGAGGAGCAGAGGCGTGTGGAGGCTTGTGAATGTGGTAAATCTTTCTCCTGGAGAGGGTGTGCTGGGATAAGGGCTCGTCTGTGGCTCCACAGATGCTGGGACTGCTCCCCCCTCAACAACACAGCCCCCTGACACGGGGCGGCCAGGGGTCAGCCGGGGTCAGCCATGCTCATTGTCAAGGCAGGGGACTCTGCTTTCTGTACCCCACAGAATGGGGCAGCATAGCCCCCCGCTCTGTGCCCAGCCTTCCTGACCTGAAGTCTGTGTGTCACTCTTTCCTATCCATACTCCTGGGCAGGAGAGACGAGTCAGAGATGACAAAAGACTCAAAGAGCCTTTTCAGGAGCCTTATTTGGCCCAGGAAAAAAAGGTGGTCCGAGTCTCCCTAACTCCCTGACCCCAGCCTGGCTTCAGGCTTCAGACAGGGAGATGGAGATGGGGCAGGGGCCATGGATCTCCTCCAGGATTTCACTTACGGAATCAAAACAGAATGCGGGTTAATTATCCTCAACCACCACAATCAAGAAATTGCAGAGCCCCAGGCTGGGTTTTAGGAGACCTCAGTTCTAGTTTTTCCTCGAGCCAGCTGTAAGACAGGGGGCAAGTCCCTCATGTTCTCTCAGGCTTGGTTTCCCTTCCCGTGAAACTAAGGGATTGGACTAGATTGGAAGTTTTCAAATGACCCCCTGGAGTCTGAAGATTCTTAGGAATGTCTCTGAGACGTCAGGGATGAGGAGGGGGGCAAACTGAGGCCAAGAAGGCAGGAGCCCGGGTTCCTATCACTACTGCAAGCAGCTGTGCCACGCTCGCGCTCAGTCATGTCCGAATCTTTGCAACCCTTTGGAAGTAGACCGCCAGGCTCTTCTGTCCATGGGATTTTCCAGCACCTGCCCACTCTGGTAGTGTTGACTGGAGAATCCCATGGAAACAGAACCTGATGGGCTACAGTCCATGGGGTCACAGAAGAGTCGGACACGACTTAGTGACTGAACAACAACAACTCTTATTTATTTGTTATATGTGTAGGGCTTGGTCCCAAATTTTATTTGAAACCAGGGTATCTCCACTTAAGAAAAGCCTGAGTGCCCCAGAGGACAGGACACTCTTGGGCAGTTTTCTCTGGCAATACCTGGGACTTGGAGTTCATACTCTAGGGCTCGTGATGTAGGTCAAGAGGCAGAGCTCACACGCACAAACCAGTCTGGGGTGCATCCGCCTAGTTACACAGCAGCGGCTATAAGTAAACACCAACTTGCAGAGGACAGAATGCTAGGCTGGATGGAGAATGAGCAATCTTGCCATCTCCTCTCCACCTTGCATGGGGACATAGGCCCAGAGGAAGGAAGGGACCTGTCTAGGCTCAGTGCTTAAGGAAGAAGCCCCCTGAGTCCTCTTCCAGTGTTTGAGAACAACTGGGGGAAGAGGGATGGGATTCAGGAGGTGTGTGCCTTACAGGGGCTCAGGGAGAAATGTCTGATCCATTGGAGTGACTTAAATGGTGGGAGCTTCAGACTGTGTGTGTGCGTGCGTGTGTGTGTTGCAGCATAGGTAGGCAGGGAAGGGTGGTGCTGAGCAGCTGAGTGGAGACAGAGATGGAGTGGAGCTCTTTGTCCAAGCCTAGCCCCGCTGGAATGTCAGACACTGGGGGCGTTGGCACAGAGCAACCTTAGGTAGCTTGACAGATCAAAGTGAATGAGCCTGTCAGCCCTGACATCTTCAGAGGCAGCCCCTGCAGACCCAAACATCAGCCTACACACAACTTTTTTTGCAAGAAGTCCTGTCCAGAACCTGTTCTGCAGGCTGGTAGGTGAGGCCCCTGATGAGGCCATCACTGATCTATCATGGTTTCTTGCATGAGACTGTAGACAACACCCTGGGCTGCAGTGCGTTTGGGCCTCCTCTCTGCAGAATCCGAGCAGAGGTGGTGTTGGAGAAAGGCTACTCGGCGTGCCGCCAACATGACAGGCCTTCCTCTGCCGACCCAAGATCAGAAGGTTTCCAGTTCCACTCTGAATGTCACAAGGAGGGTCCACAGATGTCCTGAGCTGTACTCCTCTGCCTCTGGCTTAGACTGATGAGATTTCTGTTGTTGTTTAGTTGCTAAGTCGTGTCTGACTCTTTTGTGACCCCATGGACGGTAGCCCCCCAGGCTCCACTGTCCACCGGATTTCCAAGGCAAGAATACTGGAGTGGGTTGCCATGCCCTGCTCCAGGGGATCTTCCCAACCCAGGGATCAAACCCACGTCTCTTACGTCTGTTGCATTGGCAGGCGGGTTCTTTACCACTAGCACCAACTGGGAAGCCCTTGCAATGTATACATCCATCTTTTTCTGTATCTCAGGGTCTGTCTTCTGTCTCTCCCAAGTACCTTCTGCTGCATCGGGTCAGAGTGGAGGATTCCTGGCCACGACAGGGTAGTCTGCCATTTTGTGGGTTCTCTGGGCTCTAGGTTGGCAGTCTGGCCAGGCATGGGGAGGAGCACTCAGGACAAGCATTGCTCTGGAGGGCGAGGTCCTAACTCAGAAGTGCGGCTCAAATTCAACACCTCGGCCGCTCTCCTGACGCCATCGCTTGGCTCAGCACCTTTCTGCTGCAGTGTCTGTGGCTTTGCCTCTGGTCTCGTTGCTCAGTTTTTTCATGAGCCATGGCCAGCTGCTGGCCATGGGCAATTGCTGGTCTTTGAGCTTTGGGAGATGTGCTGGTCTGGGCTTTGGGGGCTCTCTGGGTGGACCACCATGACCAAGTTCAGGAAGAGGAGCCAAGTGGCTAAAGGCCTGGAATGGGGTTGGGGGGTGTCTGGGACCACTCTTCTTGGAGATATTGGGGGGAAAACTGCCCCTGGAAAGGGTGAGTGAGAAAGGAGGTGGGATGACCTCTGTGGGTGCTGAGGAGGAAAGGACCAAATGAGAGAAGTATAGAGATAGGAAATGGAGAAAGAGAGTGCCAGGCAGGAGGGCAGGAGATGGCTCATCTTTTTGGAGTACATTGATGTGCCAGGCGCTGGCCTGGGCATTTACACCGTTACTCCTGACAACAGTCCCACGGATGGGAGTATCTGCACCTATATTATAGGTGACGAAATGGGATCTGAAATGCCTAGAGACTTAACCAGTGTTACAGCGCTGGGGGTGGCTGAGCTGGGGGTGGCCGAGCTGGGATTCAAACTCAGTGTGGCCATAGCCCAGCCTGTCCTCTCTCACTATTTTACATGGTTGAGGCCATGTAACCATGTAACATTTTAAATGTTGTTTTCATAGGGTTGGCAGAGGCTCCTCGGGGTTCCCTGGGAGGTTCTGGTTCAGGGTACGAGATCTGCATTTTTAAGTTACCCTCAGGGATTCTAATGTGTAGCCAGGTTGGAAATCAGGAACCTAGTCCAGTTTTACCAGGACGAAATGGAGGCCTGGGAGGTGGGGTAACTTCTCAAGGGCCCACTGCTGGTCTGGAGTCCGCTTGAATGATGCTTTTCCCTGCCCCCCATCTTGCCCCTTCCGCATCCTGACGTTCAAGGAAGCAGGAGGAACGGTGAGTCCAAACGAAGCCGACGAATACTGGGCTGGTTGACATCTGGGTGGGAATGGGGAAATCTATCCAGCATTTCAGATTCTTATCTAGATAATTACCATTTGTCTGGAAGTACAAATTTGGCAATTAACTGGCTCATTTGGCAAATGCCATAGCCAATGGCCCGTGTGGTTAATTCAGACCAGAGGAGGATCCTGGGCCCCATTTCCCCTTCCCTGGGGCAGCACAGGCACACCTGTCCAGGTGAGTGCTCTGGTGTGTCTGCACCTGAAGGCCCTGTCTGTCCCAGCCAAGGCACCACCAGCTGCTGGCCACCACTTTGCTCCCCCAAGGCCGGAAGGATTTCAAGGCTGGGTGGCCTACGCAGGGCCCGTCCCAGCCACAGAGAGAGAGGCAACAGGCGGAGTGTGGGAGAAGGGAACAAAGAAGGCATTTAGGGGCAGGTCTGGGCAAGGCAGAGGGGGTGAGCAGAAGGAAGTCAGAGGGAGGTGTAGACGGGGTGGAGCCGACAGGAGCTGAGGCCCCATCAGACATCAGGGGATTTAATCAGATTCCTAGGGAGGAGGGAAGGGCTTCCCAGGTAATGCTAGTGGTAAAGAACCCACCACCTGCCATGCAGAAGGCTTGAGAGACACAGGTTTGATCCCTGGGTCAGGAAGATCCCCTGGAGGAGGACATGGCAACCCACTCCAATATTCTTGCCTGGAGAATCCCATGGACAGAGGAGCTTGGTGGGCTAGAGTCCATAGGGTCGCAAAGAGTCGCACACGACTGAAATGACTTAGCAAGCCCAGGGCAGAGAAGGAGAAAGCAGGGCCTTAGGGGGTGATGGGGAGGTGTGGGGAGGACAGGGAGAAAGGCAGAATCCATGAATTGCCCCACCTATGAGGTAGCGGGTGGGGAGGCCTGGCACTACGACGTCCTGGGTGATACAGAGAACAGCCCAGGGGTTGAGGCCATGTAACCGAGCTGAGTCCTGTCTCTGTGTCGTGGTCCTCCCATTTCCTCACTGGGAGAACTCAGGCAAGCTCCTCAATCTGCCTCGGCCTTGGTTTCTGTACCTGTACAATGGGGACAACACGGCTTACCTCCCCAGGGGGCTTTTGAGATGAAAGGAGAAATGCAGACACACAGTGGATGCTCAGCAAAGCAGTTAGGGTCCTTCCTTCTATGGTGGCAGGAGAACCCAGGATTTCAGAACCTTCATATGTTACACTGTTTTCTGACTCCTGCCTCATCTAGCTTTTGTGCAGCCTGGCCAGAGGGAAAAATTGCCAAGGACTAAATGGATGCTGTTTACATCCCCAGAGGTCTCAGCCCCAAACCCTTCTCTCCTAACAGGGTAGCACCCTTCTAGTAGCACAGAACTCAGAGCCCAAGGTCCCTTCCAAGATGCCACTGTGCTTGGCAAGTCAGGGCTTGCGAGGCCTCCACTCCACCCGTGTTGACTTCCCCAGTGCCCCAAAGAAACCAGGAGACCGGTCTCCCCCGCCCTGACTGATGCTTCCACCCACGGCTGCAGACAGCAAGGCTCCGCTTTTAACCCTGCCCGTGCATGTTTCCAGATGGCTGGCAGCCTCTCCCTCCACCCCTCCCAGGTCACTGGCCAGCATCTCTGGCTCTCCTCGGCACATCCCCTCCTACTAGCCTCCCTCTTCCCAGCCTCTCTTACACAGGCTGGACCCCAGGGGCTGACTCCTGCTGCCCTTGGCTGAGGCTCTTCACTGTTTTAAAGCCCCTGGACTCCCCCTCCTCTGGATTCAGTGCCATCTTCCTCCCTCTTGGCCAGTGAGTCTGTGCCCTTGTGGGTAAGACATTCCCAATGCACAGACCTCTGTGCGTTCCACTGGCTCCTCACCTCCCCCTTCTCTAGGAAAACCTTCTACCACTCACAGGGGGTAGCCCGCCTGCACCCCGTTTATCTTCCTTCTGTTCTGTTTTCCCCCAACATCCTCCAATCTTCAGTTATCCACCATCTAGTCTCTACATCCTCAGGGCTTCCCTGGTAGCTCAGATGGTAAAGAATCCACCTGCAATGCAGGAGACCTGGGTTCAATCCCTCAGTCGAGACGATCCCCTGGAGAAGGGCATGTCTACCCACTCCAGTATTCTTGCCTGGAGAATCCCATGGACAGAAGAGCCTGGTGGGCTACAGTCTATGGGGTCACAAAGAGTCGGACACGACTGAGCAACTTTCACTTCAGTTCACATTCTCAGCCTGATGTCTTGACCTCCCTCCTTTCTGTACACTTCACTCTGTATCCTGATGGTGTACATACCACACCTGGACCCCAGCACACACCATCCAAACCACTGAACACCACCAGGACCCACCTGCTCATCCCTGCCTGCTCCCCCACTTACCTGTGCTCTGTGGGCCTGCCTGCCTCCCTGTCCTCTCCCTTCCGAGCTCCAGCCCATGGAAGGTGCCTGACAGAGCAGTGGTGATGGGAGCAGTGGTCAGTGCTTTTCTCTAGAGTCTCACCTGCCTGGGAAGTGGTCCTCTTCCTACCTCCATGAAAGACGGAGTGACTGGGGCATGGAGGAGTTTAGTAACTTGTGAAGGCCACCTGCCTGGAGGTGGTGGTAACTGGATTCGAACCTCTGGACTCCCAGTCCTGGGATTCCCCCAGGCTTGTTTCATGGAAGAGTTGCCCTGTCACCGCTGCCCCAGGCCTGGGGAGTGAATGCACGTTTGCTCTCTGCTTTCCTTGTTCTGGGTGCGAGGTGGGGGTGAGGAACCCCAGTGCCAGCCACTCATCTCTGAGCTGGTGACAACATCTCAGCTGCAGGGGGAGGTGGATTCCAGCGTCCCCCACCCAAACCCTCCTCAGGCCTCACTTGCTGCAGATGAGGGGGTGAGGGGGTTATCCAGGAATGGGAAAGTTGCCCAGCACTGTTCAGCCTTTAGGCTTCTTTCTCACAGCTTGGACCCATTACCAGTCCCAGGCTTCTCAGGAACCTTCCAGGCCACCAGCTCTGCCCACCTGTGTTTTGGGCTCTTGGCTCTGCCCGCCTCCTGCAGAGTCTCCACTGTCCACGTGGGGTCTTTTTGTCTCTGCTCTCCACCCTCCCTCCACCCTGTCTGTGGACAGCTGGCTTCTTCCAGCCTTTGTCCAGAGATTGGGCCAAACCCCCATCCTCATCTGCTTTTATTCCTCTTTACAAACATTTCCTGTCTTGGCTGGTGGCATTTTCCATGTTGTGGGATTTCTCGTGTGTAGCTGGTGGGGCGCTGGCTTCCTGAGAAGAACTGAGAGTCTGCAGCCCGGAGAGCCCCAGGGTGTGGGCAGAGGGGCGGGGTGGGAATCTGGGGCTTCGGGTCTGGGAGCTTTTCGGCTCCCGCCCCAGTCCTTCCCACCTGCCCCACCAGCTTCTCAGTGCTTTTTTCCACAAAAGCCAGGATGTTCTCTCCTCCATCAGTCCACTTCCCTGGGTCTCTGCACCAGGGACCCACCAGCACCCCCTGGCCTGGGGAGGCATCCAGGAATTGTGACGTGTGCGCACAGCTGCTCAGGACTCCTTGCCAGCACAGCTCACATTCCTGGTAGTTTGTGGCATCCACATCTTGATTCTTCTTGTGTTTCCTCAAGGAGATGGCTGGAAAGGGTTGGGACTCTGTTCAAAATCCAGTGTAACGGGGAGACCTTGAGCACTCTGGGGTGCTCTCAGATGCTGTCTTCCTGCTTTCAGGTGGAGATCATCCACCTGCCTTTCAAACTGGAAGGTGTTTTGGGAGCACCAGTGGGGAACCCACAGAACCAAAGAGGTGCCTCTTGGCTGGACTGGATTGGCCTTAGCTTCATGAGGGCTTCCCCAGTGGCTCAACGGGTAGAGAATCTGCCTGCAAAGCAGAAGATGTGGGTTCGATTCCTGGGTTAGGAAGATTCCCCTGGAGAAGGAAATGGCAATCCACTTGAGTATTCCTGCCTGGGAGATCCCATGGACAGAGGAGCCTGAAGGGCTACAGTCCACGGGGTCACAGAGTCAGACTCAGCTGAGTGACAGCATCCACATGGTTCATGCTCCCCCTTTTGTGTTGTAGCTGCTTTTCAGAGAAGGGCGTTTCTCCAACAGAAGGAAGGAAGGAAGCTATTATCCACACTTTCCATATCAGAACTTATGTCCCAGTTCACTCCTGATAGATCCTCTTCCCAACCCACCCCAGACCCTGACAGCCCATATTCTCTTCCTGAGCAGGGAACCTAGACCCTCTCTTTCCCTTCTCCCATCCACCCTCACTGCCTCGCTCACTGGCCTCTCTCCTCCCCCAGGGATTCAAATAAAGTCCCAATCTTGCCCAGACTGCAAACTGGGCTCCATTTCCCATAAACAGGTTTATAGCTGTGCCTGCCCAGACAGACTCCCCACTGGCGGCAACCCAGACTCCTGCTTGCAACACAAGCCTCACGTCATGTCATAGAAATGCTGTACCCTCTTACTGCCATGGGACGCTCCCTGGGCTGGGCTGGGCTGAGCTGGGCTGGGTCCCCTTTCTCCTGTAAGCTGCTCTCCAATGGCTCCAGGTCCATTGAAAGGAGTGGGAACCCCCTAATGAGCTTCCTTCCTGCTCACATTGGGTGGAGGGCCTGGTAGAGGGTCCGCCTTACAAAGACATGGCTGGGTTGCCCAGTCTCAGAGCCCAGAGTTTACAATGAGGTGGCGCTTGACTTGTTGCTGGATCCTTGGTGACTGGCACAGTGCCTGGCATATTCAAGGGCCCAGTGAGTGTTGGTTGAATGAAGGGCAGAGTGATGATTTGTGGGCCCTCCTCCCTGACTCTCTGGATCTTTTCCACTTCCTCCCCCTGACTTCTCCTCCAACCCCGGCTCCTTCCCTACAGACGGAGCTGTCACTGCAAAAGGAGCAGTTGCAGCTCAAGATCATTGAGATAGAAGATGAAGCTGAGAAGTGGCAGAAGGAGAAGGACCGCATCAAGGTGAGCAGCGCCCAGGGTCTCCCCCCCAATTGGTGTGGCCTGGAGAAGGCAGGCCTGGGCCTGGGCTCTTGCTCTTGAACCTGGCTACATAAACAGCTCATCAGTTCACTTTCTGAATGATGCTTGGTTCTGGCTGAGGCTTCAGTGGACACACCCTGACTCCTCTGGAACTTTTGGACCCATAGAGTTGCCCAAGCGTGGAATGATGTTTCATGTCAACCCATTGAGTGGGGGGAGCTGCTGATGGATAAGGAAGGGTGAGCTGTAAAATCACCCTGGCCATCTCTATCAAGAGATAGGATCCCTCAGTGATGCCTTTGAATGAGATTCTTGGCTGAACAGGCTTGCAGGGTGGGGGCAGTAGAAATGCCCTGACTCTATGCTGGGAACATAAAGATGCACCCCCTCCCCTCTCCCCTCACTCTGGACCCAGAGCTTCACCACCAATGAGAAGGCCATCCTGGAGCAGAGCTTCCAGGACCTGGTGCGGGACCTGGAGAAGCAGAAGGAGGAAGTGAGGGCTGCGCTGGAGCAGCGGGAGCAGGATGCAGTGGACCAGGTGAAGGTGATCGTGGATGCTCTGGAAGAGAGGGCCAAGGTGCTGCAGGACGACAAGCAGATCAGGGAGCAGCTGCACAGCATCAGCGACTCCGTGCTGTTCCTGCAGGTAATGAGCAACTCTGCTACCACTCAGCCCCTCACTCCTTCCATCCCACTCAGCCCCCGACTCCTTCCATCCCATCCAGTCCCTCACTCCTTCCATCACACTCAGCCCCTCATTCCTTCCATCCCATCCAGCCCCCCACTCTTTCCATCCCACTCAGCCCCTCATTCCTTCCATCCCATCCAGCCCCTCACTCCTTCCATCCCACTCAGCCCCCCACTCCTTCCATCCCATCCAGCCCCCCACTTCTTCCATCCCACTCAGCCCCTCATTCCTTCCATCCCATCCAGTCCCTCACTCCTTCCATCTACTTACCCAAACCCTCATCCACTGTCCATCCATCCATGTATCCACCACTCATCATCCATCCATCCCTCTAAGCTCCATTCCATCTGTCTACTTAATTTCCATCTGAGCCATCCTGCCTACTTTAAAGATGGCACACAAAGATCACCATGTACCAACTATGTATTAATAGTACTTCAGGCTTAGTACTTCAGGAAATAGCTCTGTGATAGATTAGCGATGCCTGCTTTGGGTATGGAAGGGTGGCAAGTAAGCATGTGGATTTGCTTTCTTTGATCTGGTCTGTCCATCCGTTCCTCCATCCTTCCATCTGCTAGAGTATTTTGGGCACTATACACCCAGTACTGTTTTAGGTGCTGTGGAGACTAGAAAGGTAGAAGATGTAGTTTTTGCCCTCAAGGAACTGCAATCCAGCTGGGAAGATAAGACACGCACAATTAGAGAATATAGAAGAGTGTGTAATTAAGTGATAAAGCCTATGGTTCAGGAGATAAGTGCCTGTGGAAGCTCTGGGAAGGGCAGACAGGATGGAGACAGTTTTGTGGAGGCAGTGGAATTTGAACTGGGTCTTGAAAGCTCGTTAGGATTTGAAAAGAAGAAGAGAGTCTCCAGTAAGGGAGAAAGGAGGTAAGACGTGCCAAAGAATAGAGGCAGGACTGAGTGGTCACACACAGGGGAAGAGACCACTGTGACTGACCCACAATGCTAGTAATTCCTTGCCTTTCTCTGGTGGTTTCACCCCAAAGACTTTGCAGCTTGTGTTGCTCCCATAAACCCAAATAAAACCCTATGGGTAGGCACCGAGCATCCAGTTTAAGAGATGGGAGCCACGGAGTCACATATCTCACTGCTAGTGCCATCAGGGATATTAGCATCTAGTGGATTTTATTTAGTTATTTTTTTTTAAGTTAATTTTATTTTTTGGCTCGTGGGGATCTTAGTTCCCCAACCAGGGATTAAGCCCGTGCCCTCAGCAGTGAAAGCACGGAGTCTTAACCACTGGACCGCCAGGGAAGTCCCCATCTAGTGGATTTTAGTCAAACCCTCTCATTTTACGGAAGAATAAGAAATGCGTCCCCACTGAGGAAAAGTGAGGCCAGTTACTAGCCGAGCTGGATGTGGACCCCACCTCCTCTGGCTCCCGGATGAATCTTCCAGCTAGACTGTGGGTCCCCGTGGCTCCTAAAGACCCAGGACACTAATGGCTTCTTTCGTTTGCTGGTAGGAATTCGGTGCTTTGATGAGCAGTTACTCCCTGCCCCCACCCCTGCCCACCTACCACGTTCTGCTGGAGGGAGAGGGCCTGGGGCAGGCTCTGGGCAACTGCAAGGACGACCTGCTTAACGTGTGCATGCGCCACGTCGAGAAGATGTGCAAGGCGGACCTGAGCCGCAACTTCATTGAGAGGAACCACATGGAGAATGGTAAGTCCCCTCCTGCAGGCAGGCCCCAAGGCCGTGGAGGTTTTCTCCCAGGTCAGTTCCTGCTGCTTGGCTCAGGCTGGCACCCCACCAGCTGGGACCTCACTGTTTCCAGCCTCCAAACTCACCTAAGGGTGTCTGGACAAGGACTCAGAGATGGTACCCTCCTCTCTCGAAGTTGCTGCCCAAGGTATGCAGCTATTACAAGGGGCCTCCGGGGAGCATCCCAGGCACTGGCTAGGGAGATGCACCGCTAGCGACAAATGTCTTCTCCCTGGATTGTCCATCAAACTCGGGGGTTGGTTTTACAGCTCTGCGTCTGACTAGGAGACCTAAGCCAGGAGCCGTGTGGATGCTGCAAATTGTAAGGGCCAGACTGCAATCTGGTGGCTTTGTAGGCTCCAGGGGACATGACCTAGAACTGCATGCATGCTTGGAGGGAGAATTTGCCTGTCATCATGGCCGTGCTGAGCAGTGTTGAGCCCAGAGGTGGACTTGGCCTGGTGGACTGGCTGGGCGTGGTTGAGCACATGTCTCGGTGACTCACCAGCTCCCCTGAAGTCAGCTCTCTATTGAATCACACTGTCCTCTGCAGAGGCATCTGAATCATCTTCATAGAAAGCCTCCAAACATGAGAAACTGCCCCGTTAAGTGCTTTTCCACCAGTCCTAGCCCATCCCTTTAGGGCCCGAAGCTGGACACTTTCCCCAAGCTCCACCCGGTGGCCCAGACCTTGAGGATGCAGCCTAGTTAATGACTTCTAGCTGCAACACCCAGATGAAGTGACCCTGTCTTTGGTCTCCAAAGGGAGTATGTGATTCTTTGGGGCATGAGAAGGGGGTGTGGTGCGCTGAGGGGCTGGGACTCAAGGTCTGGTGTCTGTATATCTTGGGAATGTTGACATCACATACTGTCCCCGGGAGATGTGAGGGACATTGCCACCCTGAGGACAGATAAGCCACTGCCGCAAGACAATCATTTGGCTTCAAGGGGCACTTGGGTCCTGAAATCCTCCTAATGACAATGGCAGTAACCCTGACAGGGATGGCCCTCTGTGATCCGGTGCTCCCTGGATGCTGGCTTTGTGTAAGCGCCTCCCTTGTATTATCTTAGTCTCCCGGCAGGATGTATTACATCTCACAGAAGGAGATTTTCAAAGGGCACATGGCTAAGCGGGGGGCCGAGCTGGGTTTCAGGCTCTGTTATTTAAAACCCTCCGCCCACATCTTCTCATTGGAGAAGCTGCTGCTCGTGGTGGTCCGCAGAGGAGTAGGGGGTGTGAGGGTCAGGCTCCCTGGGGCACAAAACTGCTGGGGGAGCTCCTCAGCTGAGGTCGGGCCAGACCCATGAGGACGGCCTTGGCTGCGTTGGGGTGGCCTGCGAGCCTCACGGGCGCAGGGACCCCCGCCTCCCACCGCCACTCGCCCACGTGCCGTTTCCAGGTCATGACTGGCCGTGGCCTCTGCGCAGGTGTGGCCCTGCGCCTGCACAAGGTGTGCGGGGAGACCGCTGCTGGGCGCAGGATGCGCCGTGCTGACGTCAGCGGCTCTACACCTGTGCCCGGGGCCCTGGGCCTCCGAGTCAGCGTTTTGTCACTGCTGTGCTGCTGGGAGCGTGTCTGGATGTAGGAGGTGGGAGGTGGGTGGCCGGCGAGTCAGACCTTGGGGTGACCATCCTCTCTTCCTTGATGGCGGTCTGTCCACCCAGCTAGGGGCTCAGTTCTCACCATCAAAGGTGCGGGGGCTGAGAGACACCAGGGCATCTCCCTCCTGGGCTTGGTGGGGAGGGAGCTGGACCAATATCAAAGGGGATGTTTGTTTGTCATGACGTGCCTACTGTGCGCCAGGCCCCTGCTTGGCCCACGTGATGGAGATGAAGGGTGAGGGTCTAAGTCCCCACTCCTCCTCTTGCCCAGGAGAGAGGGAGAGGGAAGGGAAGTAGCAAGAGAGAGGAATGGGGTGGAGGGCAAGCGTGGAGCCACAGGTCTGTTCAGGTTCAGGGCTCTGCTGGTGGGTGCCAGGAGGGGGCAGTCGGTGCCCCTTCTGAGTAGCTCACTCCCCTCTGCACAGTTCCACTCAGCCACTTGGATCCTTGGGCCTGGAGGCCAGTGCTGGGACCTCATTCCATCCCTTGGGCTGTCAGCAGTGGCTGGGACAAAGCCAGAAAGTGGGCATGGGGGCTCGAATCCCAAATCTGCCTTTATGGGCCATGTGACACTGGGCAGTGGCTTCACTCACCTCCTGAGCCCCAATCTTCCTATCTGCCACCCTGGTATCTTCATACCAGCCCAAGGGTTGATGGACACATCAGACAAGAAATGGAACTCAGTAGCACCTTGTTAGTTGCAAAGTGCTGTGCTCACCGTCTCCTCATAGGAACCAGTCCCAGCAAGGCCGGATGGCCCACTGAGCCCTTCCCTCACCCACCAGGAGCTCAGGGCCAGAGCGGGTGCAGGGCAGGGGGCCACCGTCTCTGAGGTTGGGGGCCTCGCCTCTCCCTGGGGCAGAGGGGCCACAGGCTGACTCAGTGATGCCCCAGTGGGCCAGCTCGTCCTGCCACCTGTCCCTCTGCTGACCCGAGCTCTGTCCTCCCAGGTGGTGACCATCGCTACATGAACAACTACAGTAACAGCTACTCCAGCGAGTGGGCTCCAGACGCCATGAAGAGGTACTCCATGTATCTGACGCCCAAGGGTAAGAGAAGGGAGCGGGTCCTGCCGCTGAGAGCAGGTCCAGGAGAGACGTAGCCCAGTTCCCCAGGGGGCGACCCTCGTGGACTTGCCTGGGAAGGTCCTTGCCTGGACCTGCCTGTTGTTTAACGCCAAGTCATGTCTGACTCTTTTGTAACCCCATGTACTGTAGCCAGCCAGGCTTCTCTGTCCATGGGACTTCCCAGGCAAGAATCCTGGAGTGGGTGGCCGTTTCCTTCTCCAGGGGATCTTCCCACGTCAGGGATCTAACCCATGTCTCCTGCGTCTCTACCACTGATCCACCCGGGAGGCCTTGTGCCTGCTTACTGATGCAGTCACCAGCACCTCCTCTTGCTCTGCATTTGGCATCTGCTCCACTGGTTTCCCTGCCCTGGGCCACCCCCGCCCCTACCTCCAGCCCACACCTCCTTCTCTTTCCTTCCAGAGGGACTCCTGACAGTCTCATCCACGTCCATCCACAGGCTGAGCTGCGTTTTGCTTCTGCTTAGATTTCTGTAGTCCTGGAGGAGGGCTGGCTCCTCCAGAACCATCCTGCTCCTCAAGGCAGTGGGGGCAGGGATCAAGGGCTGCTCTTGTAAATTCCTCACTCCCCCTCCCCCAGGCAGCCAGCCCTCCCACCCAGGCCCGGGTGAGGGCCAGCCTGATGGGCGGCTGCCCAGCTGGGTGAGGGAAGAGACCAGCGCCGGCCTGTCCTTGCCCTGCGGTAGCCCGTCACATTCTTTGGCATCAGCAACAAACAGACCACTGTGATGCTTGTTACATAAGGGTGGGTGTGCCCGGTAGACAGAGGGGTGCATGCACGTGTGTGTTGTGGAGGTCAGGGGTCAGGAGAAGAGAGGGTATGTAGGGAAGGGGGAGACAGGAGAGTTGGGGAAGACACCAGGGGCCGGGAGGGGGAGCCTTGAGGCCCTGGGCACTGACTCACACCCTCAGACACTCATGCACAGCGGGAGGGACCCCAGAGGGTATTTGGAGAGGTGAGCTCAGCAGAGAGGAACCTCAGCCGCCCCACCCAACGTCAAAACAACACCTGGGTTTCCGAGGAGGCAGCTGGGCGCAGGTATCCTGCCCTACATTCCTAGTGGGGGCCAGCCAGGTCTGGGCCGGCGAGTTCTACTTCCTTCCCTCCCCGGGGGCGCTGTCCTTCGTGCCTAGTTCTCTGGGAAGATGAGCTGTGTTAATCAGCTGTCCCAGCATCCCCGGCTATGGTCCAGACCTTTGGCTCACCAGCTTCTGAGGACCAGACCCAGGGTGGTATCAGACCCCGACTGGCCCTGCGGGGCTGGCCTGCTCTGTTGCAGATGGAGGGGAGCCGAGTAATAATGGTGGGGGGGTTTGAGGAAGGAGCATGGACCCGCCCAGATGTCACTGGAGAGCCAGGGCCTGGTGGCCTTGGGCTGGTCACTGCCCCTTCGTATTCCTACCTGAGAAGGAGGGGGTTGGGCTCAGCTGCCAGGAGAGCCTCCAGTTCTGCGACCCGTGAGTCAGATTGTGACATTTGTAGGCAGAAGAAACAGGTTCATCCAGTCTCTGCCCCTGCACCGGGGGCAGGAAGGAGGAGGAAATCTGCCCTCTGGGGGCTCCCAGGCTCAAGACAGAGACAAGGGAGGGGCCAAGGACAGTCAGCACAGAGGTCAGGAAGCGGGGCCAGCGGCCCTAGTCCGGGAGCTTTGGGGCAGTGGGGCTGGGCAATGAGACTTCTGGAGGAGAGGTTAGTTTCCAGGCTCCCTGAAAGAGGGGCTGAGGGCTTGGTAGAGAGGGCATGGCTGTGATGGACAGAGGGTGAGGGCCGAGAGGGATGGACCGAAGGTGTGAAGGTTAGCATGCTTGCTCTCCTCCAGAACGGGAGTGGGGCTGGTTAGACAGGAGGGCAGGAGCCGATGCGCGCTCTGACGCACGCATGCGATGTCTTCATCTGTGAAGTGAGGGTGTGGAGCCCCTTTCTGCCTTTCTCCCCAGATGGTTGTGGAGCCCAAATAGGGGAGGGAGGGAAACCCATGCCATTTAGGGCCAATCCCCGGGGAAAGCATACCCAGGTGGGGAGGTATTCATGGTCCCAGCTCAGCAGCCCCTCCAGCTGGCAGCCCTCACTGCACCGCCGCCCCCATGGTGGTCCTGGCCCAGCTTCCTCACAGACACCCCACCTCTCACCCAGCCTCTAGGGTCTCAGCACGTAGGGCCTGGCGCAGCGGGGCTCTGGTGACCCTCAAAGCCCCTAATTAGGATGCCCACACATCTTAGTCCATTCAGGACTCTCCAAGTTTACATTGGTACCCTCAGCCTGACTACTAGCATCATCCCTCACTCTCAAAACTGCTCCGATCTGAATGGTAAATTACGTGGTCGCCTTATCCTAGACCCAAGGGTGCTGTTTTGGTGGTAGAACCCAGGTCCTGACCCAGGCTGTTTTGGGGGGGGCAAGGATTCCTGCTTGACACCCCTGAAATCAGAGCCACAGGCTCCCCGGCTGAGCCAGACCCCCTTTCTGGGATGACAGCCCCCTCCTCATCCCCTTCACAGGTGGGGCCAGGACCTCGTACCAGCCAGCCTCCCCCAGCCGCCTCTCCAAGGAGAAGAACTTCAACAACCTGTATGGTACCAAAGGTAGGAGGCGGCTCAGCAAGAGGGTGGCAGGGCCTCTGTGTGGGGCCATGCAAGCAGCAGGTGGGGGCTGGGTGATGGGCAGGGGGCTGGACTCCCCATATGAGGTGGACTTGGGGAGCTGAAGTGGAGTTGGCCTGGAGATGGGTGAGGAGGGGTCCTACCAAGCTTAGGGGGTGTTCATGTGTATGTGTGTCCGTGTGGTTTGCATGTGTGCCTGTGTGTACGCATGTGTGTGACATCATTCGGCTGAGGAAAGGCAGCCAGGCACCTCCACATCACTGGAATCCCTGAGTCCGTAAGGTCTTCTCCCTGAAGGATGAGTTGGGGAAAGCGGACCCCAGGGCGAGGTGTGTGAGGACTTCCCTCAGCAGGTGGCAGGCCAGGGGTTCACAGGGGACCTTTCCTTATTTGTGCACTCCTGTGTCAGAAAGTTGGACACTGGTTAAAACAGACTAAGGTAGCAGGCAAGGAAAAGTCAGGTGTGCTATGGGATGGGCCATCCCTGCAGACCCAGGAGGTATGGTTGCCAGGAGGCAAGCGGGTGACTTGTCCTTAAGACCCGGAAGGGGTGAAATGGGGGTGGAGACGTGCTTCCCTAGGGAGAGCTGCCAAGTGCAGGGTCCCCTCCTCTGCCCAAAGTGCGGAGGGCACTGCTCTGCCGAGGGCAGGGCCCAGCCTTTGATGGACCCAGATTCGGGGGGCTCCTGGGTGTGTGCCACATGCAGATGGGGAGGGGACTCGGGCCAGCTCCACCAGAGTCCCTGGGGACACAGCACCAGGGGTCTGGAGAAGCAAGGAAGGAAGTGGGGGTGTTGGTAGATCCGGAGATCTGGGGGTTGGGGCACCATGGACAGGGCAGTGCCCAGGCCTCTATGTCCAGGATTGGATTCGTCACAGGCACCGGACGCTGTGAGCTCTGTGAAGGCAGATGCTGGGTCTGTCCTGTTCCCCGCTAACACTTCAGGGTCCAGAAGGATGGGCTCAGCAAACATTTGTTTAATGGGAGGAAGAGGGGGTGATGAATGGATGGATGAGGGGGCAAAGAAAACGGCCCCTTGGAGCCTTGGGTGGACATGCTTAGTGAGAGCCTTAATGCAGACTCTGTCAGAGATCCCTATGGGCGGGGGTTCATGATGGGGCAGGCGGCCAGCCCCCCACCCCCATCTGATCTCTGACCCCTTCCCCCCCAGGCAGCAGCAGGAGAGCTCCAGGGCTGGGGGTGCCTCTGTGGCGTGAGCTCAACTGAGTGGAGCCGCCGTGCTCAGAGCTGCTGAAAGGGAGGGTTTGGAGTGGGCAGGCCTCCATGTGTGGGGGGTGGCGGGGTGGGGGGCTCTCGAATGCCCTCGTGGTGTCCCTGCCACACTGTCTCCAGTTCTTTTTATATCCATCTGCAAATGGAGCATCACAGCCTGCTTCAACCTGGCACACAGAATTTCAGGGATTGTAGCAGCTGCCTCTGTCTCCAACTTTTAGCTTGTGTTTGTGTTTATTTGTTCCTTCACTCATTCATTCATCCATCAGCCGGACAGTGAGCACCTTCCAGGAGCCAGGCTAGGTGCCGGGCACTGGGTGGAAGGCTGGGTCAGACGGGCACACCACCTGCCCCCACAGAGCCAGTGGGGGAGATGGACCATTCAACGTGTAATTACAGTGTGATACAGGGCATGGGGCTGAGACACACGCTGACTTGGGGGAGACGACGTGGAAGCTGATGCCTGAAGACCCAATGCATGAATTTACTAAGTGTCGGGGGGCAGGTGGACTCTCCTGTGCCAAAAGCCTGGGGCAAGAGTGAGCCTGGTGTGCATCAGGAGCTCAGGGTGCAGCCTGGCTGGGGTGTTGAGTGAGGACGGGAAGGGGACAGGGAAAGCCAGGAAGTGGAGGTGGTGGAGAGGGGTGGGAGCATCAGCTCAGGGAAGAGCTGAGGGTCTTGTTAAGGACTTTGTTCCTTAATCTGAGAGTAAGGACAGGACGATGCTTTAGAAGGACAGCTTGATGGCAGGAAGGATTGGTCAGAGGTGTGATGAGGACTCAGCTGCCTCCTGGCTGGAGAGATTTGCAGAAATGGCCTCTGCTCACTGCCGAACCCCCCACCCCACGTGGCAGGCCGCCCAGGGCTGACTCTGCTTCCTTTCCCCACCAGGTAACTACACCTCCCGGGTCTGGGAATACTCCTCCACCATTCAGAGCTCTGAGGACAAGCCTGCGGTGCAAGGCAGCTCCTCCTTCTCCCTGAAAGGTGAGCTCACCCCCATCGGGCCCTTGTCTTTGGGGCTCTCTGTAAGCCCTGCCTTGGTCTCTGCTCACTATGCCCTGCCTCCATCAGGTCTCTGCTGTCAGGAGGGCTGGGCCACCGCTCACGGGTCCCTCAGGATGCACTGTGATACAGGGCTCAGTGTTGGGGGTGGGGGAGACACACCACACCCTCTGTATCCCGTGCCCCGACATCCCCGGGGGCTTCCATCAGGCTTAACTCCCGAGTCTTCCTACTGCAGAAAGTTTATTTAACTTTGTCACCCAGTGACTCCCAGCCTCAGGTGACTCTAGAACCCTGTGGCCCAAGCACCTGTCAGCCTCCCACAGAGCCAGAGTCCTGCCAAGTCCCCTCTGGGCCGGGCGGACTACGTGATCTCGACGGCCTCCCTCCCGAGTCTGGTTCTGCCCCCAGAGCTCTTTGACAAGACTGAGTGGTCGATGCCTCCTGTCCCCTGGGGTTGAGGTCATTCCAAGGGGCTGGCCTGAGCCAGACCCCAGCTCCCAATGGACCCGCAGCTCTCACGTTTCTTCCGAAAGGTCCACAGGGCAGCTCTGGGGGTGGAGGGAGCAGGTCTATCTGCCTTCTAGCTGGCAGACCTCTGGCCTGGGAGCCTGGATAAGCAGGCTGGGTGGGCTCGGGTGGGAAAGGCGCAGGTGGACCCCCAGGCAGCAGCCTCAGACAGTTGCTTATCCAGCTGCCCTTTCTGGGCTGGGTCCTGGCCTCTACCCAGGGTGGGATTCTGGGATCTACCCGCAAGGGGATATGACTAGAGGGTCCCAGACTGCAGGATCCCCAGATCAGGGTTGCGCTGGGACTTGCTCTGGCCTGTCTGGCTTCCAGCAGGTCCTACCCTGCTCTCTGGTCAAGTGTGGCTCAAAGGCCACCAAGCAGGAAAGATGGCCCCCCCTTAGGTGTGATTCAGAGCTTTCCTGCTCCTCAGCATCTCCCTGGCGGTCCATAGTCTCTCCAGGTGGGGGGCCCTTGCTCTAGGAGAGCCCCTCCTCAAATACACCAGGACCCCCGGGACGCTTGCTGTCATCTTCATGCAGATCTGCTCAGAACTGGCCTAGATGGGGGTCCTGGGCATGGGCTGCCCGGTGGCTCCCACCTGCATCTACTCTGGGGGTGCTGGGGAGGCTGAGTGAGTGCTTCAAGAGCAGCAGTGCCCACAGGACGGGTGACCCCCTCTGGCCCCTCCTAGGACCAGTGCTAATGGCTCTCTCTCTCCTGGCAGGCACTGGGAAAGTCCCCTATCAGTTCACCACCTTGGGACAGGCCACCACAGAGTTTTCCAAACCACTGGACGGCAGTGGGCTGTTTAAAAATAATCCTGGTACCCGCCTGTTTTGCATCACCCCTCTTTTCTCTCCCACAGCAGGGCAATTGGGACATCCTACGGGGCTCTCTGCCACTTCTAGGGTGTCCTGGTCCCTCCCATCTCCCCAGAGCCCCCTGGCAGAGGATGCATGCCCCCCCGCCATCCTAGCCTACCCGCCCCAGATAATCCCTGCTGTACAGGCTGGTCCCCTGGACCACACCCCACCCCACCCCATCCCCACCTCTCTCGTGGCTGGCCTGGGGTTTTCTTTCTGGGAACTGAGAAGTGACCTGAATTCCCCCCTTGTCTTAACCTCCCACTCAGGACCTGAGGGACCCTCTGCTTCCTCCTCTCCTTCCAAGGCTGCCCCCACCCCCAGATGCAGGGAGACAGCCAGGTTCTCTGCTCTGGCTCTGCCTCCTTGCCAAGTGTCTGCCCTGGGAAGGGCTAGCCTCGCTGGCAGCCCGGCAGCGCTGCAGGTGGTTCTGGGCCTGACCAGCTCATTGCCTTCAAGCAGCCCAGTGCAGGGCTCCAGCCTGCCCCTGCCAAGACAGACCTTATTAATTTCTTGAGCTCCTCTATGTCCAGGTCACAGTCTATTCCTTCCCAGGCAGCCTTGTCGGTCTCTGCAGGCTGAGGGCTGATACTGCTTTTCACAGTTCTGTGGATGGAGCCCCTTACAAACCAGCTGGGCTGGGGCAGAGGGATGGGGAGGTGGGCTCAGACAGCACTGCCCCAGACTAGCATCTCCAGGACCCCAGACCTAGACAGCGCCCCATGGACTTGCTGTTTGAAACCTGGACCACAGCCACATTACTGCCACTCTCTGGGCCCCAGCCTCCTGCTTGGGAAGCAGGAAAGAGGAAAATGAACTGGGGAGGTGGGACAAGAGGGTAGGTTTCGAGTCCAGCACACCTGGGCTCCAGTTCTGACCGCTGATTATTATCTGTGCAGTCCAGGACAACAGGAACAGGGAAGACCTAGGTGGAGTCCAGCGCAGTGCCTGGCCGGAGGCAGGCCGGGCGATGGGGAGCCTCGTCCATGCAGGGGAGGGGTTGGGGAGTTGGAATGAGCACCTCCTGGCGGAGATGGGGCAGACTGTGCTTATAAAGGGGCTTTCCTGGGCTTTGGGGAGGGAAGGAGAGGGGCCTTTGGGGTAAGCCTGTGGGGGTGTGGGTGGCGATCCCTGCAAGTGGTGTGATCCTGGCCTGGATTTGGGGTGATACTCCCCTGCTGCCTGGCCCAGCCCACCTGGCCTGCTCCTCCTCCTTCTGTCTGCCTTGGTGCCTCCTCCCTCCGGCCTACCTCCTCAGGATTTTCCATGGCAACCCCCCGGCTACACTTGGTAATGGGCTGGATGGAGCTTGGAGGTCACTTTAGAGAGGGCATCTGTGCTGCTCCAGCCCAGAGCCCCTGACCACCAGCCTGTGCTCCCTCTGACTGGAGCCCCTTGTCTTCCCAGGCTACCCTTCCCTCATCAGGAGCCAGAGTCCCAAGGCCCAGCCCCAGACCTGGAAATCCAGCAAGCAGACTTTACTGGTGAGTGAGGAGTGCCCGCCTGGGCACTAGCATGTCCAGAGTGGGCCCTGAATGGGGCTCCCAGGGGCATCTGGTCATCACTTGTCCAGGGCCTGTGGGAACATGGTGATATCTCCTGGCCACAGGATGGAGAGAGGAGGCAGTGGCCTGAACACCAGCTTCCAGCAAAGGGTAGTAAAGAAAGACAAGGCCTGATAGGCAGGGAGCCTGGGTAAGCACAGATTTTCTGGGCCTTGATTTTCTAGTCTGTAAAGTGGGCAGTTTTTAAAATTTGCAGATGGTTGTTGGCTGCCTCTGCTTGTTGAATGGTGGCCAAAATGCTGAATATGGGGGACTGGCATCCTGGACACGATGCACCCCACTTCCCTGCGCAGTGCCTGGCTGGAGGCAGGCCGGGCGATGGGGAGCCTCGTCCATGCAGGGGAGGGGTTGGGGAGTTGGAATGAGCACCTCCTGGCGGAGATGGGGCAGACTGTGCTTATAAAGGGGCTTTCCTGGGCTTTGGGGAGGGGAGGAGAGGGGCCTTTGGGGTAAGCCTGCGGGGGTGTGGGTGGCGATCCCTGCAAGTGGTGTGATCCTGGCCTGGATTTGGGGTGATACTCCCCTGCTGCCTGTCTAGTTCTGACAGCATAGAGGCCATTGGGATGATAGTGTGGGTGAAACAGAGGCTGTGAAGTTGGGAATAGAGATATTTAAGATTCGATAGCTAATGTCGCTGAGTAGGGGCATCAAAGAGCAGAACAAGAAGGAGCATGGTCTTGGAGTCCAACCACCTGGTAGCTGTGGGACCCTGGATGAGTCAGAGCCCCTTTTGGGACTCCACAATGCAGTGCTGAGATGGGATTGATCTCTAATATCTGTAGATCTGACATACTGAGCCCCGCCCAAGACCTCAGTGATCAGGGGCTGTCCTTGATGGACAGCTGGAGGCTGGGCCTGTGGAGGCTGGGCCTCCTCTTGGGAATGCTCTCTCCCAAGGCCTTTGCCAGGCCCTGCTGAAGGGGTCAGTCAGCTGCCTTGGATGGAGGTGGCTTTTGTGTGCACAGGGCCTGGAGCCCCTGGCTCCCTGCTGTCTTTGTATTTGGAGGTCAGAACATAGAGGTGATTTGCTCCTGGCTACAAAGAGTGACTGACGCTGGTTTAATTGGAAGAGAATCTTTAATTTGTTGGCGATGGAACTAAGTGATGGTTTGTGTAATTTGAACCAGGCCCAGGGCCACTGCAAGAGCAGGGCTGCAAAAAGCAGATATGGGAAGAAAAAGGAAGGCTTCTGTTCCTGGCTCAGTCCTTCCCCACCCGCCCCCTACTTTCTCATCATCCCAGAGCCCCAGTCCCAGCGCAGAAGACTCATGGCCACCTTGAGATGCCTGGCAGGGCAGGGTTCTGCGGTCCCCAGCTGGCACCAGCACAGTGGGGAGGATGCGGGCAGGTGCTAGTGTGGGCAGAGGCTGGCCTGGGAGTCAGGATGCCTGGGCTCTTGCCCCAGTCCTCTCACCAACTTGAGTCATTCTTCCCTGTGGCTCAGTTTTCCCATCTGTAACATGGGCAGATGGCCTGGATGATTTCCTAAGTCTTCTGACTTTCATGTGCTGTGACCCTGAGCCTGGGAGGAAACAGGTAGGGGATGGGTGTGTATGTGCTGGGAGCATCCTGCCCAGATGCCGTGGGGCTCTGTGCCCACCCACCGCTCGGCTCTCAATAAGACAGCACTATTCACTGACCTGCCATCCATTTGCTTGACCCAACCTTCCTTTAAGAAAGGCTTTGGCCATTTCTGGGTCTACCCACTTCACCTTACTGACTCTTCAGGGGTCCAGGCTGGCACCTGGGGATCAGGAGACTGGATCCAAGCCCTGCTCTCCTGCTAAGCAGCTGAGGAACTTTGGCCATCTCTCCCTGCCCTGAATCTCTGTCTCTTCCATTGTTTAATGAGTGGTTTAACCAAGGCCAGAGCTAAGTTCTCTTAGCCCTTGCGTTCCACAGGCCCTCAGTTCCACGGTGGACCAGATATAGGCAAGGAGCTACTGTAGACACAGATGTCCAGGCAGGCAGGCCCAGGGCAGCAGCTGGGGTCGCCCTTGGGGTCTCCTGAGATCAATGGGGTGTGAAATGGGCCAAGGCTCTGACCCAGTTCAAGGGCAAAGCCACTTCCGGAGACCCTCTAGGGTCCAGGGCACTCCCAGGGGCAAGCTGCAGCTGAAATGTGCTCTTCTGTTGCAGCCTGGAAAGTGGTTGCTCAGGGCCCTGATGAAGTGATTGGGAGGAGAGGGGCGTGCTGATTTCATGAAATTGCTGCAGGATGTAATACACAGGGCTGGCAGGAAAGTTGTCACCCTCTCTGTCCTGAGAGATGCTTCCTGAATCCTGATGAGGGGACCAGGATGAGAGAGGTGGAGGGGCTTGCAAAGTGGGGAGGCCCCCAGTCTGTGTTGGGCTGGGCGGTGGTTCACCCTCTCCACACCTGCTCTGTCAGGGAGAATGATGCAGAGAGAGCAGAGGCCAACCCCTGAGACTCAGAAGTGCTACGTTGCCATGGGTGGAGGCAAGGGTTGAGTTCTGGAGCCAGGTTGCTGGGGTTCAAATCCCAGTGCCTCTGCTTACTCGCTAAGGGACCTTGGGTGAGTTGCTTAGCTTCTCTGTGCCTCGGTTTGTTCATGTATAAAATGGGTTTCCTAATAGTAACCCACTTAATTGAGTGGTTGTGGAAATTCAGTGAGTCCGTCTGTGGAAAGCCCTACACCAGGTCTGTAGAGTAGAGAACGCTGGATGAATGGGAGCTATGATGGTGCTGGGAGGGGCTTCCTGGGCATGGAGAGAGCATTTGACCAGGCTGAGGTTCAAGCTCACCCGTTAACTGGTGGGAAGAATTCTAATCAGGATGTGAACCCGGAGACTCTGATACCACTGGCGCCCACCCCAGTCCCAGGGTAGATGGAGCTCACAGGTTAGGCCACAGGGCCCTAGGGTTATTGGGGTTCAGATCACTGCTGCTTCCTGGTGGAGGTGAGGGTGTGGGGTCTGGCTGGCGGGCACACATGCCATCGGACCTCCTAACCACTCTCCTTTTCCCACACAGTCGCACTACCGGCCCTTCTACGTCAACAAAGGCAATGGGATCGGGTCCAACGAGGCCCCATGAGTTCCAGATGGGCTGGAGCGAGGCCCCACCACCCCTGCCCTCCCCGCTGGCTGCTCTCGCTACGCTTCTCATCTGCCCTCAGCCCGCTAGCTCAGGGCCGCCTGGCCGCCCCCTTCCTCCTCGTCAGCGCGCTCCATGCAGGCCTCTCCTGCTCTGTAACTAAGGGTCACCATCTTTCCTGTGCTCGGATGGAGGTGGGAGACAGCTGGGCTTTTCTCCCCTAACCCACCACCCTCCTGCTCTTGGGCAGGATTCGTGGGACCGGTGGTGGGTGCCCACGCAGTACTCGCCCACCTTCCCTGCCCGGCCCTGCTCTCTCCAGGCCTGTTGGCTACTTCTCTCCAAGGATCCCTATGCCATGATGCAGTCAGTAGGCACCTGGCCACAAGAGCTGCCTGCCTCCCATCCGCGTGAGCCACTTCTTCCTGGCAGCTTGCCCCCCGACCCAGGAGAAGACTGGCTCCATGTGCCCTGCTCGGGTCCTGCTGACCAGTGCCCAGCCTGGCAGGGCCGCAGCCCTTGGCCCCCACAAAGGGAAAGCTCCCAGTGCCTTGGGGTCACCCTGCCCAGCCTTGGGTCTCCCCACATCCACCGTTGAGTGTGTGGTCCCTGAGGACGGGCTCCCCTCACTGCCAGGAGGACCTTCGTCAGGATAGCCCTTTCTTCTGAGATAAGCCATTCCGTTGGCGTGACATACCCCACCCAGGAAGACAGCTGCTGGCCCAGCCTCTCTGAGGGAAATGTAGTTTACCTGCGGAATTTCATTAGTTCCATAATTGTGTTTCTCCCTGGCAATGGGAAGCGAGCAGGCAGGCAAGAGTGTGGTGGGGCTGGCAGCCAGAGGCGCTTATATTCAAGGGTGCCTGCACCCTGCCCACACCCTCACCCACTGCCCCCTCCAGAGTCTTCCTCCTCCCGCCAACTGCTCTCCACGTTGCATGTTGTCATGGGGCCTCCTGGAGAGGAGCCCAATCCAGGAGCACCAACGCAGGGTCATCCCTCCTCTCACCGACCCCTGCCAAGGGCCATGGGGGCCTCGGGGAGCGCGGCCAGCTCTCAGGGGTGGAAGAGGGGACGGGAGGAAGGGAGGATGGGGGGGAGGTACGGGGGAGGGAGACATTCAGCTTGGGCTTTCCCCTCCTGAATAAACCGTTGATCATTCACTTCTTTGTATTGAACCACCATTTCCCTCAGGGTTACCAGAGGGACTGGCTGTAGTTCTTCTGAACCCACTTTTTCCACCGCTGATGAGCATGTGGTCGTCTCCTTTCTTTCCCCCAGAAGACGTGGTTCCTCTTAGCCTCCCTCCCACCCCTCCCCACCCCACAGAGTCCCTAGTGGACAGTGCTCCCAGCCCACTCCACCCCACCTGAGTTCCTAGAGGGCAGTGCTCCCAGCCCACTCCACTCCATCTGAGTCCCTGGTGGACAGTGCTCCCACTCTTCCCCATCCCACCTGAGTCCCTAGTGGGCAGTGCTCCCAGCCATCCCCATCCAACCTGAGTCCTTAGTGGGCAGTGCTCCCAGCCCTCCCCATGCCCACCTGAGTCCCTAGTGGGCAGTGCAGGAGACTGGACGTTCCTGAAGTTGCCTGGTTAACACTGAACAGAAGGGAGGACAATGGGGTGGGGTCCAGGGGATCACCGGCACACCAAGAGGGCTGCGAGAGCTTGGAGCCTCCAGCAAGCTTACCCCCGAGGCCCCAGGGGGAGCAGGGCCCGCAGGCGGGCATGGAGGCCAGGCAGAGGCTTCAGACCTGAGAGTCTTCTTTGTAGAAGGAGGGCTTCTTGGGCTTGAGGAGCACAGAGCTGAGACTTGGCAGGGAAGCTTGGCTCCTAAGGGTAGTGCCATCCTGAGCTTGGGCCATGGGGAAAGGAGAGAGGCCTTCCAGTCCCTGGGGACATGGAGAGGCCTGGAGAGGCAGTCAGGGAAGGCTCCCTGGAAGAGGCAAGCAAGACAGAAGAAAGCATAACTTGGCACGGAAGGAAAAAAGTGCAAGAAAATTGCATTCACCTCTTCTCCGGTATCGCTGGGAGCCCCCAGGTCCCCCCATTTTCATGGCCCTCTTTGCTCCCCACCAGGGCCCAAACAACACTGAGGGAGAAGCCCCACCCACCTCAGGAAAAGAGCCTCAGTGAGCTCCCTGTTGGCCCATCACGGAGGGGCAACCCCTCCTCCCCTCCCTGCCCTGCTGGGCCAGGCAGCTTTGGGAGGCCAGCCAGCAGCCAGACTTCCCAGAATGGGGCTCCTTGAAATCAGGGGAGATGAATAAGAGGGGGATAAGGAGGAAAGAGGGGAAGGAAGGAAGGGAGAACCCTCTGGCATTATCAGGAAGGAGAGCCGACCCCCAGAGAGATGCTCTGCTATCTGGCGCCCCTCCTTGAGGTCTGGGGGCCCAGTGTCCCAGGCTCAGCTGCTGCTCCCTGCAGTCCTGGGGCTGATTCCATGAGCAGTGCCCCCGACGAGTGTCCCCTGCCCAGCAGGCCCATCTCAGTGGGCGCCCAGTGCCCCACAGCCTCCCGCCACCTTCTTTAGGACCTGCCCTCCCTATGGGTGTGATGGTAAGGAGAGCCACTGCCCTGGGCCCCAGGGACACCCAGATCCTCTGAGAAAGGGCTTGGTTGCCCACAGTTTGAGCCCTTCCCCAAGCCCGCCAGCTGAGGAGGGGTCCTGTCCCCCTATCCTGCTGAGAGCCACGAGGCAGCTGGGCCCCTGCGTGTCCGAGGCCTGGATCTCCCTGGGAGCAGCTGCTTGCAGCCTGGAGGCCAGAAAGGCAGGAAGAGAGAGGGCAGCAGGGTCCAGAGGCCCTGGCCCTCTGCTGGGCCCGGATGGAGCACCGTGTTCCCCCACCATCCCCATTGTTTCCATTACCGCCTGAGCTGTGATTATAAAGCAATCAAGGGAATCCTTTCTTCCCACTTCTTAGAAAGCCTCCCTCCTCAGCGTGAGTGAAAACATGGGGACTAACTCAGGCCCCAAGTGGCTCAGGGAACAGAGGAGGCATCTCTCCGCAGAAAGGGAGAGAAAGAGAAGCAAGACGCTGTTTCTATTCTGGTTTCTCTGAGGCCCATGCTCCCTTATGTCCTGGCCTCACCAGGTGGTTCCGGGGGTGCTGTGGGTAGCCTGTGGGCACAGAGGTGAGGACCCCCAGGGTCTGGGCTGGGTGAGGAGGGAGCAGGAAGACAGGCTGGGCAGCAGAGATTTCCTGATTTATCACTTTGGGCTGTGTGATCTGCTTGCCCTCTCTGATCCCAACTTCCCCATCTATGAAAGTCGCTCAGTCGTGTCCAACTCTTTGTGACCCCATGGACTATACAGTCCATGGAATTCCCTAGGCCAGAATACTGGAGTAGGTAGCCTTTCCCTTCTCCAGGGGACTGTTCCAACCTAGGGATCGAACCCAAGTCTCCTGCGGGCAGATTCTTTACTAGCTGAGCCACAAGGGAAGCCCATCTATAGGAGATGTTTTCAATGGATCATTCCTGAGGTCCTCTCCCAGCTCTGACAGTCTGTGCGGCAAAGATCACAGTGAAGAGTGGTTAGAAGGGACTGGAAAATGCAGCTTGGTCCCAGGTTGGGGCACTGTGATCAGAACTGGACCCCCAAGTCCCCGAGACTCCCCTAATCCAGCCGGCTGCCCCACTTCACCTTTAGATCCGACAACAGTTAGCTTGGGGCATCCTCAAAGAGACTCCTCCCCTGTTCAGAAGGTGGGGAGACTGGAACCTTAGAAGCGTTGAGCTCTTCACTGGGCCTGGATCATCAGGACCCACCAGAATGTGGACTCCGTGGAGTTTTGTTCTCCTGGAGGAATGGGATCCTGTGGACAGGGCTTGGGGGCTGAGAAGCAGCTGTCTGGGGGAGAAGGCAAGGCAGTGGGGGTGAAAGAAACAAAAGAAGAGTTGGGGAGCGGTCCAGGGAAGGGGGGATCTGGGACACGCCATTGTGTGGGGAGCAGATACAGGCTCCTGAGTTTGAAGTACAGAGTTTGGAGCCGGACTGTACTGCTCACCAGCTGTGTGACCTTGGCGAGCTCCCTGACCAAGGGAGGGTAAATCCCATAAGGGTGTCTTACAGGATTCCCTGGTGGCTCAGATGGTAAAGAAACTGCCTGTAATGCAGAAGACCCAGGGAGCAGGAAATGGTTACCCACTCCAGTATTCTTGCCTGGAGAATCCCATGGACAGAGGAGCCTGGCGGGCTACAGTCGGCGGGGTCACAGAGCCGGACATAACTGAGGTACTCATACACACACACACAGAATTGTTGGGAATGTGTGCAAAGCACCGGGAACAGCAGGTGCTCAATAAATGATATGATTATTGCTGTCCAGTCAACATTCAAGCTAGGTTTTCGGGTCCTTTTAACCTTTCTCCATTGGACGGGAGAGGCCAGTGAGCCATTGGGCATTTTCCGGGACTCCTTTCCCAGCCCCAGAAGCAGTCCCAGGGCTCCCTGCAGTTCACAGCATGGCCGGTAGGTGGCAGCATTTCTCCACAGTTAATGGGCACCAAGCCTCCCTCCCCCTAGCCCTGCAGTCAGGACGGGCACCGCAAGGGGAGCCCCTTTCTTGTCTCTTTTCTGCATTAGTCAAGTAGACCCTGTAGTCTTAGGCTGGAACGTGATGACAGGTGAGCAGGAAGGAGGGTCTTGCTTCATCCCACCAAAGTCTGTCCATCCTGGCTTGAGGTTGTAGTGTGGTTCACGGGTTGGGTCCCTTCTATGTGGGCTCTGCTGCCCTTGGGTTGGCTCTGTGGGCCTCAGGAAGGGGGCCGAGTGGGTGCCTCAGGGTCACTTCTACAGCCCCTGAAGGCAGGACTCTGTACAAGGCAGACCCCGATTGAAGTGCAGGATGGAAAGTCAGAGCCCTCGAAATCCAAGGTGAGAAAAAATGGAGAGTCTGCAAACTGCAGAACCCCTCAACATCTGTCATCCTCAGATTTCCCGCACATGGAACCGGGGTGGGGATTTGAACCTTCCTCCTGGTCGACTAGGCAGGGAGGGCAGAGGCCTGGGGAGGAGTGAGCACTTGGAGGTGAAGACGTGGGCTGAGTTCCTGCCCTGTCCTCATCTTCCCACCAAACCCTCAAATCGCCTCCCAGGAGTGACCCAGGCAGGTTTATCTTTCTGAGTAGTGACTATTGAGTTTGAAAATGAACAGTTGTTCAGCCACATAAACAAGAGAGATAAACGCTAATTGCTGGGTGGATGTGCCAACTTCTGGTTCCTAATTCATCACCTCGCCATGCTGAGGCTAAGAAGAGGCAAAGGAAGGAGGAAGGAGCTGGGGCCAGGACTCTGGGGACAACTAGACACCCTTGCAAGGGGGTGTGGCAGTGGGTGGCGGGAGCCAGGATCCCCTCCCCTGAGGATGAGAACAGTGCTCTGGGTCCCTGAGGCTCTCCAGGGAGGACAAGGAGCTGGGCGAGGGAGGGTGGGGAGGTCTCTGGCTAGCTCATGGTTATTAGGAAATTAATTCTGAGTGGACTGATAATTTATTTCCTCACTGGCCTTGCAGTTGGCCTTGGGGAGCAAACTGTATTTCTCTGAGGTTGGTTCCATCCTCATGTCAAGACTCTCAGTGGACTGCAAAGCCAGCTGCTGATTGGCAACTTGCAGAAGGCAGATCTGGCAGTGGGAGGTGTGGGACTCCCTATTATTCCTCGAGAGGTGAGGCTGTGGGTCTTTGGTGGCTTAGGTGGGGACCTGTCTGGGGGGCGGGGGGATCTGGGCTAGATGACTTGAGTCCAGGATTGGGTCTGCGCGCAGGCCCAGGTGAGAGCAGAGGGGTAGGAGTGGGAATTGGTGTGGGAGCAGGGCTGGTGGGGGCTTCCTCACTCATTCTCAATATTAGAGGCATCTCAACATCCTGGCCCTCTATGTTCTCATCTGTAAAATGGGGCTAGTAATTACAACCACTTGTGTGTTTTGTGAGGATTAAATGAAAGGAAGCAAGCAAAGCATTGCCCCAGTTCCTGACACCTTATCCCTCAATCAATAAATGCTCTGGGAGTGGGCGTCAGGCCTTTGCTGTCCTTTTCTGATGCTGATTTCACTGCTGGTGGTGGCAGAATTCAACCTCACCATTCCACAGGAGGGCCTTCCCATCCCTCAAGACCACCCACTGCAGTTCCTGGGCACTGGATGGGCCTGGACCCTTCCCGCCCTGAGTGGATGTGCAGCCACAGGTCCTTCAACAGTATCTAGCAGAAAAGGCAATCTGAGAGAAGGATGAAGGCTGATGCGTCTCCTCCCAGTGCGAGGGGCTGGCTGCTACATGCACGGGTGGCTGGGGTAATTAATTTACACATTTCATCCTGCTTAAACTAATAAGCTTCTATATCCTCCTTCTCCACTGAGCCCGAGCCTTCGCAATGGGCCTGCCAGAGACATCACTCTGGCCTCAGGGAAGCTGTGGTGGTCCCCACTGCCATCCTGTGAGCTGAGCCCACGGCTTGGAGGCCTTGTGTCTACACTTGTGAGCACAATGGTCCAGGTCAGCCTCAGAGGCCATCTTGGAGCACCCAGGCAACCACATGTCCATTTGGGAGGAAAGCGGGAAAAGCAAATCCATCCCCACAGCCTCACAGGCTCCTCGATCTGAAGATGCAGAATCTGGTACAAAGATGACTAGGCACAGAAAGACATCCTCTGAGCAGGGATAAGAAAGAGCTTCCAAGAAAGATGGTGAAGATAATGTAAGGAGATTGTTCTCCTGTTTTGTTAAAAAAAGGCAAAGACACCCAAGCGTGTTTGCTGGCAGGATAAAGCCTGGACGGGTTCACAGGAGACTGGCCGCCCCCAGGGAAGAGCTGGGCTGAAAGTCAGACAGAGGAAGACTTTTGCCCTCATCTTTCTGTACCTCTTGAGTCTTGAGCACTGTGAATGCATCACATATTTGGAAAACGTCAGTCATTCCACAACAAACAGGATTAAAAACCCAGTTCATGTCCAGCATATTTGTTGGTTACCCCTGTGTGCCTGAGAGCGTGGGAGGGTAAATCACAATGGTCCCTTCAAAGATGGGGTAGAAAACAAGGAAAGTCCTGAGTGATAATGACTGGTGAACGGAACACCCTTGGGCTCACAGAGGAACCGCAGTGGGTAGTTTGGGAGCATCCTGGACAGCTTCCTGGAGGAAGGGAGCTTGAATCATTCTGAAGGTAGTTTAGGAGTTTTTCTTTTTTTCCAAGATTTTTATATGTAGATCATTTTAAAGTCTTTATTGAATTTGCTACAATATTACTTCTGTTTTATGTTTTTTAGGCTACAAGCCATGTGGGAATCTTAGCTCCCTGACCAGGGATCGAACCTGCACCCCCTGAACTGGAAGGCAAAGTCTTAACCACTGAACCACCAGGGCAGTCCCAAGGTTGTGTCAGAGTCGATCAGCTGGAGAGGGGAGGGAAGGGCTGGATGGGGTTGAAGTGTGAGTTCCTATTATGATGGCAAAACTTGGTGTACAATTGGGCCCTTCCGTTCCCACCAGTAGCACGGGAAGAATCTGCGCAGGCAGACAGTAAGGACAGCCGTGCCAGCCCCTGGAATGTCAGTGATCCCTGACCCCTCGCCGTCCCAGAGCGGAAGTTGTAGGATCCAGGTCTGTGCCGGCTGCTGCTTCACAGAGAGACTGTCTCATTAGCTGAGGACAGCGGGCCAGCTCCTTCCGGCGGCTTCCCCCTACTTACGGATTCCACTTGTACGCTCCGATTCCAAATCCTGCAGGATTTAATATCCACTCTGTAATCTACTGGCACCAATAGGCATTATCTAACTAAACCTTAAATTGAAAATGCTAGGCTTCCATTTTCCCCACGCCGTAGGGAGAAGTCAGGGCTCTCCTCTTCTGGTGTAATTGAGTCTGGCACTAATTAAAGCGCTGTCTGTGCAGGCACACAGCCTGCCCCCTCCCCGACACACCCCAAAACACAGCCTGGGGTGACCTGGTCAGGCAGGGTCCTGGGCTGACCGTCTAGGAGCTACAAGTCCAGCCCTGTGTCTACCCCAAGTATCACTTGCTTTAAGCCTACTTCCTTTCCAGCTCAGTGGCTGTGCTGGCCATTCACTCACTCTCTCGTTTGCTCGTTCCTGCATCTATTAGGCACTTATTGCGGGCACAGAAGTGAAAGATGCTGAAACACAGTCAGCCTCTTCTCACCGCTGCCCCTCTTTGGCTGTGACAACCTCATATAATGCCAATTTCCAGGCCACACACCAGTTCATAGCGGAACCCGTGAGAAAGGGGAGGAAGAATAGCTAATGTCATAGATGCTATCCTTCACCAGACATGAGATAACTCTCTTTTTTACAAATTAAGCTTTTAATTTTGAAACACTGGAAGTTTCATGCGCAGTTGTGAGAAATGATGCAGAGAGAGCCCTGTGCCTTGTATCCAGTTCCCCTGGTGGTAGCATCCTGCAAAACCTTAGTACCATTTCACAGCAAGGGTACTGACAGGGACACAGTCGATATAGAGAGCGTCTCCGTCAGCAAAAGGATCTTTTCTGTTTCCCCTCGTAGGCGCCCTCATCTTCTCCTTCCTCCCTCTTCTCTGACCGCTGCCAACCCCTGATCTGTTCTCCTTTCTATCATTTTGGCATCAGGAGTGTCGAATGAACGGAATCGTAGAGTGTGTCATCTTGTGGGCTTGGCTCTGAGGATTCGTTTAACCCTCATAGCACATTGGCGACATGAGCATCCCCATCCCATTCCACAGAACTGCAAGCTGAAGTCAGGCCAGTGAGTAACTTGGAGGTCGTCCTGCCCCCCAAGCCTGCCTCTCAACTAATACTGACCTGCAGGAATTGTTTGGAAACAATGGCCCTCCGATCTGCCCATGCCAGGGGAGCTCCCTCCACATTCAGGACACAGCCAGAGGTCCAGGCCTTGCATCCTTGGGTGTCATGGTCCCAGCCTGTTCAGCACAGCCTGAATTCTCAAGGGCAGCCCACCCTGGGACCTCTGAAGCGACAGAGGTGGGGCTCCCTCCTTGTCTTGTCTGGAGGGCCTGGCGGAGGGCTCAGGTGCACTGTCTGCCTGACTGCACAACAGGCTGATTGCGATGCCCAGAGGAGTGTGTGTGTGTAGGGGGGAGGCTTATGCACTGAAGTCGCCCCCGACCCCGGCCCCAAGGCTGTCTAGGGCTCACAGCCCGAGATTGGGTCTCATGGCCCTCTGGTTGGGTCAGCCTTGGGGTCACGAAGGGTCAGCTCCAAATCAATGTCACTCGCAGAGCTAACCAAGCGTGGGATTGCTCAGCTTGCTAGAATGTGAGCGGCTCCCTGCCCGCCATGTGCCCCCCTCCCACCAGCCAGCCACAGGCCCCTCTGGCTCTCACCTGGATCTTGTGTCTGCTTTAAACTGACCTGGTCTCAAAGCCTCGGCTCCCACATCACTGTCGACAGGGCCTCATCTCCTTGTGGAGGCCTAAGCTGTTGGTTCCTGGGGAGGGGAATCTGGCTTTCTCTGCGTCCAGTGGGAGGGCTGGACAGGCCAGCGGGAGTGGTCATTCCCCAGACTCAACCCTGGGGCCAGGTGGGCAGGGCTGGGGCTCACCTGTGAGTATCTGAGTGCCAGAGGGAGAGGCTTGGAGTCAACGGTGGTCCACGCATCAGGAGTCTGCTGCAGAGCAAAACCAGGGCCAGTGCGAGAGGTTATGATGAGGGACAGGCGATTGTTATTCAAAGAAAGAAAGAATTTGCAGTAACTAGGAATCTCCAACAGTAGAGCAGATAGCTTTGTCAGTAGTGAGGTCCCCGTCAGTGGGGGCATGAATTCGTTCATTCATTTAACCCATGTTGATGGTCTACCTTGGAAGAGCAGCACATCACTGTGGCTCTCAGCTGCAGTCCCACAGTTCTGGGCTCTCCCCAGCCTGACTTTGATGGCACCATAGTCTTGAGCAAGTTGTGCCTCTGTGGCCTCCCCTGCAAAATAGGAATAGTAGCCGTTCCTTACCTACCTCAGTGGGAAAACTGGACAGAGCCGCAGCTCCAGCACCGTCTGAGCACCAGCTAAACACGAGTGTGCTATTTTCCAGGTGCCATTATTTCTATTCTATAGATGAGTTACATAAACTCTCTGCTATTCAGTGCCTGAGTAGACACTTGAGCCCAAGTTGATCTCATTTAAGAGCCCACGGTCCTCCCCCTGGACCTTAAAGCTAGGCCTGGTTAGCAGCTCAAATCTGAGATGGAAGGACTGATAGCTAGAATATATAAAGAAACTTAACTCCAAAATTTAAAAAAAAAACAAACCCAATTAGTGACTTCCCTGGTGGTCCAGTGGTTAAGAATCTGCCTTGTAATGCAGGGGACACCAGTTTGATCCCTGGTCAAGGAACTAAGATCCCATATGCTGTGGAGCAACTAAGCCTGCACCCCACAACTAGAGAGTCCGTGCACACAATGAAAGGTCCTGCATGATGAACAAGGATCCAGAGTGCCACAGCTAAGACTCAGTGCAGCCAAATAAATAAATAAATAAAATTTTAAAAAGACAACCTAATTAGAAAGTGGGCAAAGTATCTGAATACATATTTCTCCAAGGAAATACACATGGCCGGTGAGCAAGTGAAGAGATTCTCAGCACTGTTAGTCATCAGGGAAACACAAATCAAACCCACAGTGAGGTACTGCTTCACACCCAGGACGGTGAGAATTGAAAAGACAGACAATAGTAGCCAGTGTTGTCAAGGAGGTGGAGTATTAGACCCTCATACACTGCTGGTGGGCTTCCCCGGTAGTTCTGGTTGTAAAGAACCCACCAGCCAATGTAGGCGACATAAGAGATATGAGTTCAATCCTGGGTCAGGAAGATCCCCTGGAGAAGGAAATGGCAACCTACTCCAGTATTCTTGCCTGGGAAATCCCATGGATAGAGGAGCCTGGCGGGCTACAGTCCATGGGGTCACAAAGAGTTGGACACAACTTAGCCATTTAAGAGCAACAACGCCATGTTGCTGCTGCTGCTGCTAAGTCACTTCAGTCGTGTCCGACTCTGTGCGACCCCATAGACGGCAGCCCACCAGGCTCCGCCGTCCCTGGGATTCTCCAGGCAAGAACACTGGAGTGGGTTGCCATTTCCTTCTCCAATGCATGAAAGTGAAAGTGAAGTCGCTCAGTCGTATCCAACTCCTAGCGACCCCATGGACTGCAGCCCACCAGGCTCCTCCGTCCATGGGATTTCCCAGGCAAGAGTGTGGAGTGGGGTGCCATTGCCTTCTCCGAACAGCACCATATAACCCAGCAATTCCACTCTTAGGTGGAATATACTCAGGAGAATAGAAAACATACATCCACACAAAAACGTGTACGCTAACATTTATAGCAGCTTTATTCATTACAGTTAAAGGGTAGAAATGAGCCAGCTATTCCTGCCTGTGTCCCAGCAACACCATCCAGCCGTGAAAGGAACGGGGTCCTGACATGTGCTACCACGCGGAGGAACCTCAAAAACATTAGGTTAAGTGAAAGAAGTCAGTCACCGAAGTCCACCTAGTATGCAATTCTGTTCCTACAAAAGTCCAGAATAAGCAAATCTGTGGGGACAGAAAGTAGGTTAATGGTTGCTTAGGGACGTGAGTGGGGCTGAAGGGATTGGGGGGTGATGGCTAAAAGGTACGAGTTTTCTTTTCGAGATGATGAAAATGTTCTAAAGTGAACTGTGGTAATGTTTGCACATGTTCATGAATAAACTAAATAAACCATTGGACTGTAGACTTTAAATGGGCGAATTATAGAGTATTTGGGTTGTGCCTCAACAAAACTGTTCAAAAAAGGGAAATAAATCCAGAGGGGAAAAAAATCTGAGGCTGAGGGGTGAGGTATGGGTGGAGACAGAGGCTGGGGAGTTACTGATGGAGACAGTGGTGGGGGGCCTGTGACCTGGCTCAGAAAGGATTTCCCAAGGGATGGATGATGGACCCTGGGGGAATGCCTTCACAGGGGAGGGCTGGTGCACCGTTGGGAGGTGTCAGGGCAGGGGGAGGGCTCAGCCGGTGACCTCTGGCAGCCCTCAAACCCTCTAGCAGGAGAGGACTGGTCAGTGCTGGGTGAGGGGAGCTGGGGTTCTGATGCGGTGCCTGCGGTCCTGAGGAGCAGTGACTCTGCCCATCCATATATTTCCATGTGGAGATCACCATTAAAGATGTGACCTTGTGCATAGGGACAGAACTTGACCCGGTCAGTGTCCCACCAGTGGAGCACAATGCTGGGAGCACGAGTTCAGAGGCAGTGGACCTCTCTGACTCCAGGCTCCTTATTCAGGAGCCTGGGGTGCCATTTCTCCTTCCTAGGGTTGCCCTGAGTGAAATCAGATGCTGTGTTGAAAGCATCTGGTAAGAGTTCCAGTGTTGGGTGAAAACTGATCTCAGCTGGTCTTGGCATCAACCCTGTGGGTAGATGGGGCAGGTATCCCACGAGGTGTCTCAGAGGCCGTGCGTCGTGGTGACTTGTCTAAGGACAGATCACCAAGAGCGAGCGCAGAACGGGACTCTCATCCAGAATGCCTTGCACCTGGCACTGCGGCAGGGCTGACACTGTGCATGAATACTGTGGATGAATGCCCTCATTTCACCTGCAGGACAGGTTTCTGCGTAAGTAGGATGGGTATCACTAGCCCCACCTTTTAAGAAGAAATTATGTATTTATTTATGGCTGTGCTGGGTCTTGCTTGCTGCGGAGGCTCTTCTCTCATTCTGGTGAGCAGGGGCTACTCTCTAGTTCTGGTGTGAAGGCTTCTCACTGCAGTGGCTTCTCTTGGTGCCGAGCCCAGGCTTTAGGGCCCACGGGCTCAGTAGCTGTGGCCCTAGGGCACAGGCTCAATAGTTGTGCATGGGCTTAGTTGCACCGCAGCATGTGGGATCTTCCTGGATCAAGGATTGAACCCGTGTCTCCTGCACTGGCAGGTGGATTCTTTTACCTCTAAGCCACCAGGGAAGCCCGAGCTCCATCTGATAGGTGGGAAAACTGAGAGTCAGGGACAAGTCTCCAAACATCAGAGCACCGGACCCCTGCTGACTTTAGCCCAGCCACACCCATGATCCTGGAGTGTTCCATGCTCCAAGATGCACAGATCAAAGGCCTTGAGATGAAAGTGGAGCCGGGGGGAGGTGACGAGGGTGGAGGAAGCTGAGAGGTGGGTCTGTGCTAGGCTGAGTGTGGGTGGCTCTGTAGCCCCTTCTGCGGACCCCTCCTCCTCTCCCTGCTCAGGTGGGAAGCAAGGGGACAGAAGGCTTCACCAAGAGGGAAGGTGGCTGCATATTAAACGCAAATCGCACAAGCACTCTTGATAAACAGCAGGTAGCCTCGCTCCCACCAGCTAACAGGATTAATCTAAATGTACACAGACGCAGCTAGGCAAAATCAAAACACAGAACCCAGACTAAATTACACTGCTTAATGGCGGGGCCCTCGGAACCTCCAAACGTGTCACCAGACTTACTCGCCTGCTGCAGGGGTAAGGGTGGCAGGAGAAGACCGCATGTGATGTGGGCACATGGCACAGGGCTCAAGGGGACCGTGGAGGAGGGACCAGGGGTCAGGGCACTCATGTAGCCATGGAGGGAGACAGGGCTGTCTCCATGGATCCACAGCCTCAGTGGTATATCCTGGAAGGCTGCGGCAGCCGCCAGTCCTGAAGAAGACGGACAGGCTCCGATGCTCTGTGACCAGCATCCCACTTGTCAGTCCTGCCTGATGAGAGACCTGCCTCCAGGGAACCTGACCCCAGGGTACCCACACAGAGAGGGCTGGGGACCTCTGCCCAGCGGTCTGGCATCTTGGGCCTTCATCTAGCCTCCACAGTGAGGGGCGGAAGAGGAAGGGGAACTCAACCCAGGTAACCACATTCAGTCCCCACTATGGCTAATATAATCTCACTTTTCAGATAAGGAAACTGAGACAGAGTTAGGTTTCAGATCTGTTGGCATCCAGAGTCTATGCTCTTGCATAGCCCCAAGCTTCCTCCTTAATCTCTGATGGCTTTGATGAGGTGCTGATCTGTCCCGGGTTTATCTTGGGCGCAGGTGGGCTCCAAGAAGCTGCTTAAGTCCCCAGGCTCTAGAGCCCACTTCCTTTGCTTCAGCTCAGGACACCCATCACTTTAGTGATGTCCTCTGGCTGTCTAGTGAAACCAGTTGCTGTGGGCTTCCAAAGCCTCCATGGGGAGGGGACTCTTAGGGAAATGAGAAAAGCTGCGAAAATGACTTTCTGGGCCCCTTACCCTGGAGAGAACTGGGACGGTCATCATGTCCATCTCTTGGCCAATGAGTGGCCGGCAAACCCCCCACCCCACACTCTGCCATTTCTTAAATCTTAGGAAGAGTAAATCCACTGCTAATGTTAACTGAGCACTAACTCTCTTCTGGGAGCTTTGCCAAGCCCTTTGAATCCATCCTGACTCCAAATGTGCCCAATGACCCTAGGGGGTGGGTATTGTCTTCATTATAACAAGGAAGTGACCCAGACCCCCATGTCCTGTGGTCTCTCTCCTTCCCAGGATTCAGTCATGTTCATCGGGTTCTCCCGTGTGACCCACAGAAAGGGCGAGAGTTGGGGTGCAGTTTCTGCTCTGCCCAGCTTCCCAGTTCCATTGCCCTGGGGCAGCCTGGGGCTGCTTTGAACTGGAAGTTCCTGGTTTGTAAAACAAGAAGAAAGTCCTCCACCTTACCCGCATTGATCCTGTATTGTGGGAATCACAGGAGAGAAATACACCCTGCTTTTCATGCTGTGAGGCACTATATAAATGTTAGTTATTGTTCCACACCCCAGAGCAGGCTTGTTCCAGAGCTCTGCACGAAGTATTTTTATTAATACTGCTAGGGATGAGAATCGCTAGTAATATCCCCATGGCTTGTCCACATACCTGTGCATGGAGACCTTAGTGTCCCCAGGACACATCCTCTGCCCTGGGCCTCGGAGGAAGGGATCCTGCTTCACATTTTGCAGTGTGGTAAATGAAGCCCCCCCACCGTCCCTCCCCCTAGCAAGAACAAAAGGTGGCGGGAGGTCCCCCAGGCCTCCTAGGGAAAGGACCTTCCTTGAGCTAACGATCTCCTTGGAGCTGTGAGGGCTGCCAGGCCTCCCCCAGGTGATTTGTGGCAGTGTTGTGCAGAGCCTGAGCTCTGCACCCCTCCCCTCCCACCTCCCTCTCTGTCTCCACTCCCTTCTCTTTGCACTCTCACCTGTTTCTCCCACTGCAGCCTGGCCTCTCACTGGTTCCCCCTCCCTGAATTGCCCAAAGCTGAGCCGGGTCGAATTTCAGCTCCTTTCAGGGCCTGACCTGTCACTAGCAGCTGGGAGAGATCCGAGGGTGGGGCAGGCAGGCGAGGGACGTGCTCCCCCACCCCAACTCCCATTGTTCCAGGAGAGCTGCCCTGAGGTCCTTTGTGGAAAAGGAGGAAGGGGCCCTGGAAGCTTCTGTTCCTGTCACCTGTCCCATGGCAGGACCTGCTCCTAGCCTCGCTCTGCGGCCCACATGGTCCTCATCCCCAGGGCTGATAAAGCCTGGACACTGGGAAGGGGCAGAGCTGCAGACCCAGGTACAGAGGTCTCGGGGCTCTGCCACCAGCGGTAAGGCACTCGCTGCAGCAATGCGGATTCTAGGTCCTACTGGGAAGGGAAATCCAGGAGGAGTGAGCTTCTAGGCTGAGTTGAGGATGGAGGCTAGAAAAGACATTGAATCCTTCTTCCCAAGCTTCCATCAAGGCCAATGAAGCAGGAGACCAAGGACTTCTGGGAAGGCAAGCTGGGCCCATGATGGGGTACTGCCCAGGGAAGCGTCCAGTTCGTTAAATGGCTACAAACCAAACTAAACAGCCAAATAGTAAATCTATGAAAGCCAAGAATTTATTGTGTAGTTAACTCGTTTTCTAACATGGAGAAAATGGAAACTCAGAGAGGTTCTTTAACTTGCTTGAGATCACACAGCTCTGGGTTGGTGGGCTCTCCCTCCTGGGCACAGAAGGCTGGGGTGTGGCCCACGCTCTGGCCAGTCCCTCACTCTCCCTGCTGCCCTCGCCCCTTACAGGGTCCCCAGCCTCAGGAGGCCTGCTCTGCCCCTCAGCTTCTGAGCTGGGCCAAATTCAGAGTGGCCACACCCAAGGGCACACTCAGCGTCCCTGGGGTTTAGGACTACACACTGCTGCTCCTTCCACATCCAGGACCTGGGTGGGCCTGGGGAGGCTGGGGTGAGTCTGGCCTTGCTATCATCACTCTCATTTCTGGGGCCCAGAGGGTCAAGCAAGTATTTTGGAGGCACTGCTTGGTAGAGAATGAACTTGGGGAACAAAACAGGATGCTGAGGACTTAAGGGGGGAAAGGGGACTGTTCTCCCAGCTGCAGCTGGGATCTTTGGGGGCTAGCTCTCGACCTCTCTTTTGGCCCCTCCTTCATTCCTGGGATAATGAAACGCTAGTGCGCGTTGGCCTAGAGGGCCAGGCTCTCCACCTGATTCCCTTTGGCCTGATCCCCGCATGCTGGCTTCACCACGAGCTCAGCCAAGGAGGCTGGCCCTGGCACATCTTCCATCCATGGACAAACATGCTATTTACATTGATGGGCATGCGATTAACAGCCAGTTTGTTAATCAACCACAGCCTATGCCACTTGGGTGCGGCTGCCTCTCTGTGAAGATCCACCACGCCTGGCCTGGCAGATGGAGGAGCAGGTGATGGCTATGGGGGTGTGGGCTTGAGGGTCTCTCACATCCACAGCCTCCATCGACCCTCCCTGCCCTTGTATGAAGCTTCCTCTGGCTCCCTGGGCTTTCCACCACCTGCCCCTCATGCCATACCAGACACCCAAGGCCACCAGTTACCAGGCACCTAGGGCAAATCGCTCACCCCTCTCAGCCTCACTTTGCCTGTTTTTGGTCTCCCTGTTGGAAAGATGGGTGATTTCTGTGACAGCACCATACAGTCAGTGGGGTGCCTGAACTGCTGGTATCGACTCACAAGAGTCGATTGTTAAACTTTCAGTAATTTTGTGAGCTAGTTGATAAACACGGTCATTATTAAAAATTAAATTATATAAACTTACAATTAAACAAGTTGCATTAAACACAAAGGTAATAAATACTCAAAACTCATTATTTTCTAATTATTTTACTATTATCTCTGCTCTTGAGGTTATTTCCATTGATCGTATCTGTATGTTGGAAATCCTGGTATAACGACTCACTGCTAAGCATCTCTTCTCAGCTCCACACCAGTGACATCATCTTGGTAGCCTGAAATTGGCCAGGGTGAGAGTATTTGCAACATGGAAACTGGCAAATGCCATAAAGTCAAGACTTAAATTTATTGTTTTGTTATTTGTTTAGACTTAAAAACAGTGATGGAGAAAATTTTAATGATGCAGATTAAACCTCAAAGTAATATGTGGTATGTGTAGCTATTACATTGCAAATAGCACAAAAAATTGAGAAAATATTCTTGCAGTAATTGAAAACTATTATCTGATGCAGCAAAGAAATCACATCATTGCCGAAGGAATTTCCCGAAAATGTCTTTGTCATTTCACTTTCTTTTTACCCATTAATGTAAATGCAAATATCAACCAACATTCATGTGGGAGCTACACTGGTTTGTCAATTATAACCATAGGTTGGCTATGGGTATAAGAGTTCTGCAATAACCAGCAGAAACCTTCTTTGAGGACCAATTGGTTATATGGAATTTACAATAAAATTTTATTATTATTTGTAATAATTTATTATTATTTGTAAAATATATGCAATGCATCCTTCATATCAGTAAAATCACTAACACACACACAGTTGTTAAACCTTTTCCAGCATGCCACTGACTGGACTCATGAGAGACACCCTCATCCTCTTCCTCCCCACTCTAGCTCGGGCACTTGTAACGTGTCATCAGCCTTTACTGGTTGTACCAGATGTGAAGGAAGGAGCTAGAGCTTGGCTTTCTCATCCTCCTCCACAGCCCCCTCCAAAGGAGATCAGTTCCTAGTTTTACCCCCAGGAGAGAAGATGTCTTTGGGCAGAGAGCAGAGGGACCCAAGAACCTGGAACCTGCCTGCTCACCTTTGGGGGGGCGTCTCCACCTGTTGACTGACTCCATCTGAAATCAGACCTCTGACACTACCTTGGGCAGGGCCACCGTCATCTCTGTCTGGATTTTGACAAGAGCTTCTTAACTGGTCTCTCCATTTCTGTCTTTTCCCCCTTTATAGTCTGTTCTCAACAGAGAGCCAGAGGGACCCTCATGATCAGATCATGTCCCCTGTCCCGCCCCCTGCCATGGCTTTCTTTCACATCTTTTTTTTTTTTTTTAAACTGGGGTATAGTTGCTTTACAATGCTGTGTTACTTTTTGCTGTATAACAATAGATATGTGTGTATTCATATATTCCCTCCCTCTAGATCCTCCCTCCTGCCGCCCACCCCCCCCCCCCCACAAAGCACCGAGCTGAGCTCCCTGTGCTCTACGGGAGCTCCCCACAGCTATCCATTTACACATGGCAGTGCACGTATGTCAATCCCAATTCCCAGGCTCATCCCACCCCACCTCACCCATTTCCCCACCTGGGTTCCCTACATCTGCATTCTATTCCTGCCCTGTGAATAGGTTCATCTATACCATTTTTCAGATTCCACACACACATGTTGATATATGATATTTGTTTTTCTCTTTTTGACATACTTCACTCTGAATAACAGATTCTAGGTCTATCCACATCTGTACAAATGACCCAGGTTCCCTCCTTTTTATGGCTGAGTAATGGTCCACTGTGTACATGTACCACATCTTCTTCACAGTGGCCCAGCATGGTGCAGTCTCCTGCAGCGTCTCCCCCATCTCCTGCCTCTCTGCCCCTCTTCACTCGCTCCACATTGGCAGAGCTAACTTGTGTGGCTCCTAGTGCTCATCAGGCACCTCTCCTCTTAGTGACTTTGCGCTGGCTGTGCCCCATCTGGAATGCTCTTTTCCCCGCATGCGCTTGCCTCGCTCCTTCTCCTCCTTCAAGTCCACTCCAATCTTACCTCCGTATCAAGGCTCTCCTGGATTCTACATGCTCACTTGCTCCCACCCCAAAATACCTGACCCCTCTTCCCTTGATCCATTTTTAATTTTTTATAGTGTTTCTCACCTTGTAATACACTAATTTCCTTATTACATCTGCAATGGAAATTGAGTGTCGTGGGGGCAGAGAGCTTTGTCTGCTTCATTCACTGATACACATACTCCCCCAAACAGTACCTGCCATAAGGTACGGGTCAGTAAATTTTTCTGAAAAAATTCTTTGTGGGAGGAACGGCAGCTTCTCAAAGGAGTCAATACAAGAGCAGACAACCTTTCCTTTCTTGACTGATGTGGGGATGGGAGGCTGCCCTGACTCAGCACAGCCCGGCTTCCCAGCTCAACTCCTAAATCAAAGCCTGTCTGGGGCCTTGAATCAGTTAGGATTTTCCAGAGAAATGGAACCAATAGATACTTATATAGCTAAAGGTGTAGACAACTCAAAGGACATGAATGGGAGCAAGCTCCAGGAGATGGTGAAAGGCAGGGAAGCCTGGCGCACTACAGTCCATGGAGTTGCAGAGTCAGACACAACCAAGCGACTGAACAGCAACTCATCTCATAGCTTTAAGGCTCCAGTGAGAAAATACTTCGTCAAATATAAAGCATTTTGCAAGCCCAAGGTATTCATCTTGCAAACTCACTCCTACTCATCTCTGACAACTTCCTATCCCTGCCAAGGGAAGGGTTAAACCCACCTTCTTATTTATTCAGTTTCTCGTGTCCTAAGAGAAAGAGTGTGGGACAAGACATACATTGGGCCAGGGGCTTTGAAGACAGAAGCAGTAACACTTATATTTGAGAGACCTGGTTGAGAACTGATGCTTTCTCCATCCTGTGCTGAGAAAGAACCCTCAGATTGTTGGTTTTCTCCACTCTTTCCCATTGCCCATCAGGAGGGGCTGCAGGTCTGAATGTGGTGGATCCAATGTGTTATCAGAGAAGCTTCCCGTCTGGGGGCCATGGAGGAACAGGTGTGTCCCGGGTGAGTTTTGTGCAGGTGAGCCTGACAGCTAGGGCATTTTGGAGCTCCCATCTGCCCAAGGACCATCTCTTCTTATTGGTGCTTCCCCACCACCATCAGCACATCCTTTTCTCTTGGCCTTTTATGGTCTGAAAGCAGAAAAGAGAAGGCATTTTCCTTCACCAAGTCTCTATTCTGGCTCCTCCATCCAGTCACAGGTAGAGTGAAATTTCAGGTAGAAACTTGTCTGGCTCTATGGCCAACATTGCCAAGGACATCCACTGCCTGGCTCTGACAGTGGTTTGGCACGATGGAGCATGGATGCCAATGGCACGATTAATGGGTGCTGAGTGGCCCAGGACATTCCCAGCACAAGGGCCTGTTGAGGAGGTATGCAACTGACGGGAAACTTGCATTGGAGTGGGATAAACATCCAGGAGACAGGAAGGCAGGCAGTCTCTGCCCTCCCTTCCCCTGCTGACTGCAGTGAACATGGGCACATTCACCCTTGCCCTCTGGGCATGCCTTACCCCAGTGTCCATCCTTGGGCATTGTCAATGCTGGGGGCTTCCGGTTGGAGGTGGTATGGTTTGGTTTCATGACCCAGTTGTGGTGGAGCAGATTCATTCAACCATCCACTCATTCAGTAAATGTTTATCAAGAGCCTCTTCTGTGCCTGTTTGCTGGCACTGTGTTAGATGTGAGAACCCAGGTCCCTTGCATTGTGGAACTCACACTCTAGTCAGGGAGGCAAGTGCGTGCACATAAGCAAGTTGTAAAGAGGATAACTGGGTGGATCTGAGTCTGAGCCTTGGATGTGTCATTTAGTAGCTGTGTGACCTTGGGCAAGTTACTTAACTGTGCTGAACCTCAACTTTTTCATCTTTCTATTTTTTATTTAAAGATTAAAAAAAATATTTTTACAATGTTGTGTTGGTTTCTGCCATACAACAATGCAAATCAGTCATACTTGTACATACCTCCCCTCCCCCATCCCATCCTTCCAGATCATCGCAGAGCGCCAGACTGGCCTCCCTTTGCTACACAGCAACTTCTCACCAGACATCTGTCTTACATGTGATAGGGTATATATGTTGGTGCTACTTTCTCCATTTGTCCCACTCTCTCCCTCCCCTACTATGTCCATAAGTCCATTCTCTATATCTGAGTCTCCATTCCTCCCCTGCCAATAGGTTCATCAATACCATTTATCTAGATTCCATATGTATGCATTAATATACTATAAGCTTTTTTTTGTCTTTCTGACTTACTGCAGTCTGTATAACAGGCTCTAGGTTCATCTACCTCTAGAGTCAGGATAATGATAATACTGATCTCGTAGGCCTGTGAAGATGACTTGAAAGAAAGTATATGACATACACAGTGGAATACTAACTCATGGCGAATGTACCCATGTATGCATTTTTGTTACTGTTATTGTGAATATTGCACATTTAGAAATAGAAGAGACCTTTCTTTCAGTAAAGTGAAATCCTGGAAGAGGCGATTCCAAAGCTGTATCTGCACCACATCACAGCCTTTAGTTGGTAAAACATCAGTGCAGCCAACTCCTTGAGTGTTTGGTCCACAAAGGCTCTAACTGACACACTGTTTTCATTGGTGGGATTAGGTGGTTTGAACTGGAGGAACTAATTGGTTGCTCTAATCAGATGAATCAGTTCATTGTTCTGGCATTCTGGTGACCCCATCTAAGAATGGTCATGATTTTATCCAAGGCCTTCTCTTCCACAATGAGTCCTGTGGCCTGATTTCGCCTTCATTTTAAAACTGTTCAAAATATGTGGTTGAGCGTGAAGACACACGTGCACATACACAGAAGCCAAGCAAACTGATGATTATCCCTGCTGAGCTGGGACCAAGAGAACCCAAACTTTATGTTTTGCCAACAGCTTTTACCTCTTCTCAGCCAGTTCTTTTCCATAGCAGATGCCAAAAGAGTCAAATGGCACAGTCTGAGCTCGGTCACTTTCCTGCCAGCCATCGGGCAAGGCTCTGGCTGTTGGCACTCTACTCTGCTGCCCATCATGAGGTTGCATTGGCTCTGCCTAGCACAGGAAGGGGAGAGCTGGCATTGCCCAGCCAGTAGGTGCTTGAGGGAGAAGGCCGAGGAGGCTGGTTCCTGGCAGGCAAACCTGTTGCCACTAAAACTTGGCACGTCTGGGAGGCTTTAGCAGTTCAGACAGAGAATTAACACAGAGGAAGTGCCCGCATGGCAACACTCATCTGGCTCCTTGGTGCTGCCTGTAGAAAGATCTCTTCCGTGGCAGAGAGCTTGGTGCAACTCAGAGGCAATTTTATGTGAAGTGGGATAAAGAGAATTCCAGCATGACTATGACCTCCAGCATCGAAAGAGGTTCCTCCTGGGACACTTGACCAAGCACGTGGCGGACCTACATTCTCTGAGCTTTTCCAGCAGAGGTGCTGCATGCTGTGCTCAGTTGCTCAGTCGAGGCTCTTTGCGACCCCATGGACTGTAGCCCGCCAGGCTCCTCTGTTCGTGGGATTCTCCAGGCAAGATTACTGGAGTGGGTTGCCATGCCCTCCTCCAGGGGATCTTCCTGACCCAGGGATCGAATCCAGGTCTTCTGCATTGCAGGAAGATTCTTTACCTTCTGAGCCACCAGGGAAGCCAGCAGGGGTAATAAATGCCATTTCTGAGCTTTTGGAAATTGGTAAGCCGGTGATGTCTTTTTAAAAGGATTTTAATTAATTTATTTGCCTGCTCCAGGTGCCAGTTGTGGATGCAAGATTTTCAGTCTTTGTTGTGGCATGCAACCCTTTAGCTGTGGTATGTAAACTCTTAGTTGTGACATGTGGGATCTAGTTCCCTGACCAGGGATCAAATCCGAGTCCCCTGCATTGGGAATGCAGAGTCTTAGCCATGGGACCATCAGAGGAGTCCCGAGCTGGTGATGTCTTGAGGATGTTCTCTGCCTGCTCTGGGAGCCCTGTCTCCCCTCGTCACCCCAAGCCCCTGTGGGAGTCCTCGGCTGGGACACAGACGGCTCGGCCAGGCACCTTTCCTTCCACCTGCTGGCAGAGAGAAGGCGCTGCAAGTGGAGCCAGGAGACGGGCATTGCAGGACTGCTTTGTCTTGCACAAGCCCTGTGGGGTGTGGACAAGCTGCTTAACTTCCCCAGGTCTCAGTTTCCATGGGCCTTATCTATTATTGTGATGACTGAATGCGGCGATGCAGGTGAAGGCAACCCGTACAGACCGAGAAACCTCAAACACGGGCAAGACATAGATAATGCTCTCCATTTGCAGCCCTTCCACCAGACTAGCTCCCTGTGATCATTTTTTCTCATTCGATTTTCTTAGAAAGCTGATTACTTGGATAAAACCCTCAGGAGAAGCAAGAAGTCCATCCCTGGGGAGCCCTACTCCTGTCTGGCCCATCTCTCTTGATCCATAGACTTCTCTGCATTCTGAAGTTCTCTGATGCCTCCAAAGCCAATCCCTGGGCAGGCAGGGACTTGACAAGGGGAAGGGAGAGTAGGAACAGCCACAGAAATGAAAGATTAGGGATTCTCTTTCTATCCCTTTCTAGATTTCTTGTTCTGAGATGGGCAAAGCAGCCTGATTTATTTTTGACAAACGTCTCTGCATTATGAATTATATTGGGGATGGAATTGTTCCATTAAATCAAAGTTAATTTTCGACTTCTGTTTAGGGCGCCATAAATAATCAACTCCAGGGTAAGGTTATGGACTGAAGTCGCCCAAATTATGCTAATGAGGGTGATTAAACTTTTGAATTCTAAGTTTCCGTAAGAATAACAATCAGTTAGCATTTACATTTCTGCCATGCTCTAGGATTTGCAGCTTTTTCTGAAGCTGCCATTAAATATAAATAACAATACCAGTTTTTAAAGCCAAGTTGAACCCTATGGGGCATATTCTATTCTCTTTCCTGAGGTAGCTGTGGAGGGGGGCTTAGGCTCTATGTCTGAGGCTAGCAGAGATGGAGGGGAGGGTGGGACAGAGTGCCACAGGAACTAGGCAATTTGCATTTGACTTGGAACTGCAAAGACATGTTCAAATTCTAAGACAATAATCCAATTTTGCGCTGGTCCATTTGGTGAGGGATGTCAAGAATCCCCGATGGGCTTTAAAATTTCTACCCATGGTAAAGAATCTGCCTGCCAACCAGCAGATTCAGTTTTGATCTCTGGGTCGGGAAGATCCCCTGGAGGAGGAAATGGCAAACCACTGTAGTATTCTTGCCTGGGAAGTCCCATGGATAGGGGAGACTGGTGGGCTACAGTCTATGGGGTGGTGAAGAGTCATACATGACTGAGCGATTGCACATGCGCACACACACACACACACACACACACACACACACACGGAGCCCTGAATGACCTGTCTGACCCACAGTGAGCTGGTTTCAGAGGGTTCTGAACTTGGGATGGGAGACCAGTGCTTCACCTTTTCTGCCAGGTGCAGTGGGCATCTAGGGCCACTCCAATAGCTTTCTGTGCTTTTCTGTCCCTCCACAGGCTCTGGGGACCTTTCCTAGGATGCCGCGCAATCCCCTAGTTTAGCTCAAGAAAGGGCAAAAAGAGCCAGTTGATTTCCAACCTCCTGTTTAGCCACCTGTTATGAAAGCTGCTCAGAGATGCTCATCTCTTGATGTCTATATGAGGCCCAGGCGGCTGCCATCGTAATGACAGGTCAGTTCTGAGGTTAGGCTGCTGGTTGAGTGGCTATTGTTTATCCCAGTTTCAATTTCATCGTCATGACAACCCACACAAGTCATTGTCCGAGCCCAGCCGATGCCTCTGTGCGAAGGTATGGGAGGAAGGAATCTTGCCAGCCTCGCCTGCCTGTGGACCAGAGCACATCTCTGCTCTGGTGGGCAAGGGGAGGGGGCGGGCTGCCACTTCCTTCCCTCCATGTGTTCAGGGTGATCTTATTTTCTCCACCACTTACCCAGAAATTGTTTTTGAAAACTGTGTCATTTCAATTGAATTTGGTCTGAAATGATTGGGAACAGTGTTCGGCAGAGTTTGTGGCCCACACCTCCCTCCACCCCGACATGCGCATTCGTGTAGGCATCCTTATTCCCTCTGGTTTCCAGAACTGCTGTGACCACTGGTGGAGGGGGATGCGCTCGTGGTGGATGGGAAGTCTGGGAGACGGACACTCATGGCATCCGAAAAAGGCCTCTTGAAATTTCTGCTCCCACAACCGGGTGTGATGTATCTCAGGTGTGAAACCTGCCTTAAGGTGTCTCCCCAGCGAAGGGGTGCCCCTCCTTGATAATTTCAAGAGCCAGATGGCACGTGCTTCTGCCATGCTCTCTGACACTGAGAAATCCCTGCATCTGTGTGCGGCTATTTAGACAGCAGCTCTGGATGCTGGGCTTCCCTGGTGGCTCAGATGGTAAAGAATCTGCCTGCAATGCAGGAGACCCAAGTTCGATTCCTGGGTCAGGAAGATCCCCTGGAGAAGGGCATGGCTACCTACTCCAGTACTCTTGCCTGGAGAATCCCATGGACAGAGGAGCCTGGCGGGCTACAGTCCACACGGTCGCAAAGAGTCAGACACAGTTGAGAAGAGTCAGACACGATTGAACGATGAACACTTTCACTTTCATCGGATGCTAACATTGGCGAGTCTTGAAAGAACTGCCTTGGCAGGAAGGGATGCGTGTCTGTCGAATTTCTCTTCCGGGTCCATGTGTACTTTATGATTCTGAAAGTGTATGTTTCTCTGAGATTCAAAGAGGGGATCCTCTTCGAGCTGGCTCAGCGATGAGTCTGTGGGAGGAGGCCTTGGACAGGGCTGCGAATGGTGAGGGTTAGGAGGCAGGCTCAGCGATGGGAGGGGATCCTGCCTTGCCAACTAGCCCTCTGTTGCATGTGCTTCAGGATCACCTGTTCTGGCCAAACCAATGGCTTATTTGCCTAAATAAAATAGTCGGAGGTTTTCTTTCTCTCTTTCTCTTCCTTCCTTCCTCTGTTTTCAATTTTATTAAAAAAAAAAAAAACTTTGGCTGCAGTGCATTGCATGTAGAACCCTGCACCTCCTGTATTGGAAGGATGAAGTCTTAACCACTGGGCCACCAGGGAAGGCCTCTCTTTCTTTTAGATGTTGGGATTTCTCTGCCTGAAGGAGAGAGGTGATGACGGACTGGAGAGTCAATTACACATCTCCAAATCAAGGAAGAGTGTCACAGACGCAAGTGAATCCACAACTCTGGGAAATGCTGAGGTTACTTCCCCATGTCTTGGCCCCTCTGTTGTCATGGGCACAGGTCAAATTTGAGCCGGGCCATGGGAGAGGGCAGAAGTCATGAGTCAAGGCTGAACCAGAGAAGCCTGGGGCAGGAGTCTTGTTAGAAGGTGGTGGGATTTGGGGTCCAGAAGTCTCCACCTTCTTCCCTTCCATTCATTCCACAAATCTGTTTGGAGTATTTATTATACTACATGTGTGGTGCTATTCTAGGTCCTCATGAGTGAGCGGTGAGTGAAACACACAAAAATGCCCACCCTGATAGAACTTCACTGTCTACTAGAGGCCCCAGATAGTAAGCAGGTCATTGAAACACATGGTGTGTCGGCTGGTAACAAGGGCTACATCAGGACGAGGGCAGAGGAAGGGTGGGGGTGCCGTGATCTAAGACAAGGTCATCAGGGCAGGCCTTTCTGAGATGATGCTCCAGTGAAGAAGTAAAGGAATGAGGAGCCAGAGCCATGGGGATGCTTGGGAGAGGAGGACCCGGGTAGAGGCAATGCAAGCACAGAGCCTATGGGCCTGGAGGAACAGGGGCAGGGGCCTGGGTCGCAGGAATGGGGTGACAAAGGGGAAAACTGCAGAGGATGAGGTCCAAGAAGTAATGGAACCTGATCACCCTGGGCTTTGCAGCCACTGTAGGGGTTTTCTGGGTGCAATGGGAAGCCACATGGAGGTTTGACAGGGGAGGGACATATTCTATAGGCTCTTACAGGATCCATCTGGCTGCTGTGTTGAGAATATATTAAATTTTAGACTTTGTCTTCTTACATTAGGTGCTCGTTCTGTCCTTGTCCCTGGACTCGAGAAGGTCTATATCATTATTAGATTAAACTCTGCTAGGACTGGAATATTTCTAGGAAAACAGTGAATTGACTATGTCACAAATGTGTAACAGTGAGAAAGTTAAAGAGAGACTGATTTGGCTCTCAATGCTGTGAGAGGGGTGGGTATCCAGGTACCAGGATCCACCCACCCTCCAGCATTAAAATTCATATGCATAATGTCATTCACTGGCAGCCAGGGAATGGGAGCTTGCTCTCCTGCCTTACAGGGATGGGTCCAGAGATGTACTTAGGGATGCTCCTAACTGCATTTCCTCCACACCACTGATGACAAGGCTTTGTGAGTTACTGACTAAGGACAGATCTGAGCTGGCAGAATCAAAGGCAGTGGGTTTAGGAAAGGATCCAAATTACATTGAGGAAGATCCCACTGCTGTTCCAAGGAGTCTAATGCCACCTTTTGATTGAATAGGCTTGTTATTAAAAATGCGTTAAAAAAAATGAAATCGAAAGCAAATCCCTTCAAATAAGATTTCAGCCTTGTCTCAAATCCAGGGGTTTATTTGGAGGTTCTATCTGCTCACACTCTGCACAGAGCTGTGCCCGAGGGATCATAGTTCCCCGTCCCCTGAGGGTGGTGAATCACTAAGGTAGACATCAGTTAGGTTTCCTAAGATGGGTGTGCACTGTCCCTTTCTTTCTTATTTTCTGGTCTACTTATGTGGGGGAAGTAGTCATCTGAACTGTGTTAATGTCACTCCACTCAAATTCCCATTTCCCTAGTGGGCTGAACCATGAGTTGATTTGAAACCTGTGATTCAGGAGAAATTTCCTGCTAAGCCCCCTACCCCCATCCCCAGGCTTCTGCTCCTCTGTCCACTGCCTCCCCCGAACTTAGCCCACACCGTTGCTTCCTACATGTTGGCCAGATTAGGGGCCTTCCCTCTAAACTACATTCATAGGACGCTCTTTATTGTATTAGGAGAAACACCACACTGCTTCCCTGTGACCTGTCACCTCTCTTAATCTGCTACCCTGTGAAAGAAAGGGATGGGGCCAGCGAGGTATGCCAGCCAGGACAGCGTCAACGTTAATCCTGCTTAATTCCATTTCCACGATGAAAGGCTCACTTTGAGACTTGATTGAGGTGAGTGTAGGTCAAATAAGAGGAGATTTCATTCAGCCCCACAGTCATTTATTCATCAAACATTCAGAGCCAGGCTCAGAGCTTGGAGCTGGTGGTCAGAGGACGCATACTTGGTCCTTGCCCTTTATGGAGACAAACAGAAACAAATAGGAAATAACTATGTGTCCTCAGTTCTAGAGTAAATGTGTGTACTGATGCTGCAGAGAACACATGATGGCCCTCTGGGACTCTATGGGCAGGGGATCAGTGACAAAACTGACTCTTAAGTTGGGTTTCAAAGGCTGACTAATAAACTCATGGAGATAGAAGTATGGAATTAATTACCTCCTGGAGAGATTACTACCAGGAATTGTAAATGGATTCTGGTAGATGGGAAAGTGTATGTGGTTATCATGGGAGGAAGCTTAGACTTTCCATTTGGAGTTGAGGGTCCAGGATGTGATACCTGTAAGTCACTCAGCATCTTTGTTCCTCCACTTCTGTATTTGTAAAATGGGAAATGTAAATAACAATGCCTGTCCTGCCTGCCTCAGTGGGGTTGCTGGGAAGATCAAAAGTACCAATGCACGTGAGCACGCCAAGTGAAGTATGAAGCATTAGTCACTCAGTCGTGTCTGACTCTTTGAGACCCTATAGACTGTAGCCCACCAGGCTCCTCTGTCCATGGGATTCTCCAGGCAAAAACACTGGAGTGGATAGCCATGCCCTTCTCCAGGGGATCTTCCCAACCCAGGGCTTAAACTCAGGTCTTTTATGTCTCATGCATTTGCAGACAGATTCTTTACCACTAGCACCACCTGGGAAGCCCTATGAACATACCAGAAAATGGTTAAACGCAAGGCAAATGGAAAGGCATTTTTAAGCATTTTATTTAGAAAGAATTGCAAAGTCACAAAAAAGTTGCAAAACGAAATATTGCACAAAGAACATTCGTATGCGCTTAACCCAGATTTACCTATTGTTTACAGTTTGCCCCATCTATTATGTATTCTCTCTCTCATACACATAATTATAAGTGTTTATACATAATTTTTTGAATGCTGTGATAAGCTACATACATCATGGTTCTTTATTCTTAGATATTGCAGTGTATATTTCCTAAGATCAGGGATATTCTCTTGGATTATTTCTTTCTCTCCTTGCACCTTCTGTGTGGTTATAATCCTTACTTGAAATAGGTAGCTTCCTTTGTTTCAGTTTGCCTTCCATCTCTTTTCTCTGCCTCTTCTTATCTATTTAATTTGCTTTTGGAATTTATAGACTATTGACTTGTTTACAAAAGTCAAAACTATCTTAAAAAGATACCCTCAGAAAAGTACCACTTCCTCACATATCCCTTCCACCCCATTCTCCCTGTCTTTTAAGGCTGCTATAATGAAATGGTATAGACTGGGGACTTATAAATAACAAAAATTTATTTCTTACAATTCTGGAGGCTGGAAGTCCAAGATCAAGGCCCTGGCAGATCCAGTGTCTGGTGAGGGCCTGCTTCCTGGTTCACAGACAGCCTTACTTTGGCTGAACCTTTCACAGAAGAAGGGGAAAAGTGAGCTCTGTGGGGCTTGATATAAGGGCAGTAACCCCGTTCATGAGAGCTCCACCTTCATGACCCCTCCCCAAAGCCTCCATCTTCAAATTCTATCCCACTGGAGATTAAATTTCAACATATAAATTTGGTGGGACACAAATATTAAGTATATATCAGTATATCCTGACCCCTGACCAAAACATGTACCTGTTACATGCAAAATACATTCATTTGATCCCAACAGCCCTCAAAGTCTTAACTCCTTCCGGTAGCAAGTGTGAAGTCTGAGTTCAAGGTTTCTCCCAAGTATTATCTAAGTCAGGTATGAGTGAGACTCGAGGTTTGATATATCCTGAGGCAAACTGCTCTCCAGCTGTGAAACCATGGACCTAAACAGGTTATGTGTCTCTAAAACACAATGATGGGACTTACAGACATTCCTATTCCAAAAGCGAGAGATAGGAGAGAAGGAAGGAGGGAATGGTCTTGAGTAAGACCAAACCCAACAAGGCCAGCCACATGAGACTTAAAGACAGGAGAACAATCCACCGACTGCATATGCTGGGGCAGGCGTTCTGCCCCTGCAGCTCTATGGGACAAGGGTCCAGCACCTGGTGTTCTGGGAGGCCCTGCCCCACCGCTCCTCTGGGCATTAGGGGTCTCTGCAGCGACCCTGTCCCTGCAGGGGTTCTCTGCCTGGACAGCTCCCGCTGACTGGGGTCTGGAGCAGTGACTCTCCTCAGGGGTGGGGTTCTGAACCTGTGGCTCTGCCCACTATCCTTAGAAATCTAGGTGAGGGAAGCCATGTCCCCATGGTTCCTGTACTCAGTGTGTAGGCCCAGACAGTGCCACAGGGAAGCTGCCAAAGTCTGCATCTAGTGCCCCCAAGAGGTGTACCCACCACGGCTCAGCTGCACCAGGGCCTAAATCACCTTAGGGATATGGGGCTTCTTTCTTTCACTTTCCTGAGCTGACTGATCTGAGCAAACGGTCATTTGACCACCCTCAGAGTGTTCTCAGCTTAATAGGCTTTCTCATGCTTTTCAACATGACTAGGCTGAGAATACAGTTGCTGTTTAGTCACTTTGTCATGTCCGACTCTTTTCCTCTGTCCAGGGATTTTCCCAGGCAAGAACATTGGAGTGGGTTGCTATTTCCTTCTCCAGGGGATCTTCCCATGTCCAGGGGACATCTAACCCATGTCCCCTGCATTGCAGGCAGATCCTTTACCACTGAGCCACCTGGGAAGCCCCACGTTGAGAATATTCAGATCAGATCAGATCAGTCGCTCAGTCGTGTTCAACTCTTTTCGACCCCATGAATTGCAGCACGCCAGGCCTCCCTGTCCATCACCAACTCCCGGAGTTCACTCAGACTCACGTCCATCGAGTCAGTGATGCCATCCAGCCATCTCATCCTCTGTCGTCCCCTTCTCCTCCTGCCCCCAATCCCTCCCAGCATCAGAGTCTTTTCCAATGAGTCAACTCTTTGCATCAGGTGGCCAAAGTACTGGAGTTTCAGCTTTAGCATCAGTCCTTCCAAAGAAATCCCAGGGCTGATCTCCTTCAGAATGGAGTAGTTGGATCTCCTTACAGTCCAAGGGACTCTCAAGAGTCTTCTCTAACACCACAGTTCAAAAGCATCAATTCTTCGGCACTCAGCCTTCTTCACAGTCCAACTCACATCCATACATGACCACAGGAAAAACCATAGCCTCGACTAGACGAACCTTTGTTGGCAAAGTAATGTCTCTGCTTTTGAATATGCTATCTAGGTTGGTCATAACTTTCCTTCCAAGGAGTAAGCGTCTCTTAATTTCTTGGCTGCAGTCACCATCTGTAGTGATTTTGGAGCCCAGAAAAATAAAGTCTGACACCATTTCCGCTGTTTCCCCATCTATTTCCCATGAAGTGGTGGGACCGGATGCCATGATCTTCGTTTTCTGAATGTTGAGCTTTAAGCCAACTTTTTCACTCTCCTCTTTCACTTTCATCAAGAGGCTTTTGAGTTCCTCTTCACTTTCTGCCATAAGGGTGGTGTCATCTGCATATCTGAAGTTATTGATATTTCTCCCGGCAATCTCAATTCCAGTTTGTGTTTCTTCCAGTCCAGCGTTTCTCATGATGTACTCTGCATATAAGTTAAATAAACAGGGTGACAATATACAGCCTTGACGAACTCCTTTTCCTATTTGGAGCCAGTCTGTTGTTCCATGTCCAGTTCTAACTGTTGCTTCCTGACCTGCATACAAATTTCTCAAGAGGCAGATCAGGTGGTCTGGTATTTCCATCTCTTTCAGAATTTTCCACATCTTTAAATTTTGATTACACTTTTAAAAACATTTATTTTTGGCTATTCTGGGTCTTTGTTGCTTTGTTTGCAGGCTCCCTAGTTGTGGTGAGCAGGGCTTATTCTCTAGTTGTGGTGCACAGGCTTCTCACTGCGGTGGCTTCTCTTTTTGTGGAGCACAGGCTCTAGGTTCACAGGCTTCAGTAATTGTGGTACCCAGGCTTAGTTGCCTGGCAGCTTGTGGGATCTTCCCAGACCTGGGATCAAAACCATGTCCCCTGCATTGGCAGATAGATTCTTAACCACTGGACCACAAGGGAAGCCCTCCGCTTACATTTTGATGAACAAACTTATCTGGTAACCACCAATCTGTTCTTGAAATCTATGGGTTTGGGTTTCGTTTTGCTTTTTTTTGTTTTTTAAGATTCCATATGTGAGTGAGTTCACACAGTATTTGTATCTCTCTGTCTGACTTGTTTCACTTAGCATGATGCCCTTAAGGGGAGCTTCCCAGGTGGCCCTAGTGGTAAAGAATCTGCCTGCCAATGCAGGGGATGACAGAGATGCAGTTTTAATCCCTGGGTCAGGAAGATCCCCTGGAGTAGGAAATGGCAACCCACTCCAGTATTCTTGCCAGGAAAATCCCATGAACAGAGGAGCCTGGTGGGCTACAGTCCGTGGGGTTGCAAAGGCTCAGACATAACTGAGCACACATGCATTCAGATCAGATAAGATCAGATCAGTCGCTCAGTCATGTCCGACTCTTTGCGACCCCATGAATCGTGCACGCAATGCCCTCAAGGTCCATCCATGTTGTTGCAAATGACAGGATCTCCTTCTCCTTTTATCTGAAGAATTTCCCACTTGTGTGTGCATGTGTATGAATATTGTATGGAATAATTTATTTTTTCTTGTATTTCACTGAAAACAGTAAAGAACCAGACTGCTCCTTCAACACTGCTTAGATATTGCTTTGGCCAAACACCCAGATTTCATCGCTCATAAGTTCTGTGTTGCACAGAACATAATTCAGCCAAGTTCTTTGCCACTTTATAACAAGGATCTCCCTTTCTCCATTGTTCAAGAACACATTCCTCATTTCCTTCTGGGACCTCATGATGGCCTTTACCATCTGTGTTTCTACCAACATTCTGCTCGGGGTTACCTAGGTATTCTTTAAGAAAATTGAGGCTTTCTCTCCTGCTCTCCTCTTTTCTTTCTGAGCTCCCTCCAGAATGAGTCTAATGGTCCATTTATAGTGATGCAGGCTTTTTCTAGCAAGCACTTCAAATTCTTACAGCCTCCACCCTTTATCCAGTTCCAAAGCCACTTCTACATTTAAAACGGTATTTGTTACAACAGCACCCCCACATCTTGGTACCAATTTCCATCTCAGTCCATTTGGGCCCCTATAACAAATACCATAGACCGAGTGGCTTATTTTATTGTTGTTCAGTCATGTCCGACTCTGTGACTCCATGGACTGCAACACACCAGGCTTCCCTGTCCTTCACTATCTCTTGGAGTCTGCTCAAACTCATGTCCATTGAGTCGGTGTTGCCATCCAACCATCTCATCCTCTGTCATCCCCTTCTCCTCCTGCCTTCAATCTTTCCCAGCATCAGGGTCTTTTCCAGTGAGTCAGCTCTTTGCATCAGATGGCCAAAGCACTGGGGCTTCAGCCTTCAGTCCTTCCAATTAATATTCAGAGGTGACTTTCTTTAAGATTGACTTGTTTGATCTCCTAAACAAGATAAATTCATTTCTCATAGTTCTGGAGGCTGGGAAGTTTAAGATTGAAGTCCTCGCAGATTTTGGTGTCTGGAGAGGGCCCATTTCCTGGTTCATAGACTTCTGCTGCTACTGCTAAGTTGCTTCAGTCGTGTCCGACTCTGTGCGACCCCATAGATGGCAGCCCACCAGGTTCCCCGGCCCTGGGATTCTCCAGGCAAGAACACTGGAGTGGGTTGCCATTTCCTTCTCCAATGCATGAAAGTGAAAAGTGAAAGTGAAGTCGCTCAGTCATGTCCGACTCTTCCAGACCCGATGGACTGCAGCCTACCAGGCTCCTCCATCCATGGGATTTTTCAGGCAAGACTACTGGAGTGGGGTGCCATCGCCTTCTCTGGGTTCATAGACTGCAGACTTTTTAATTGTATCCTCAAATGACGCAAGGGGCAAGGGAGCTCTCTGGAGCTTCTTTTATAAGAGTACTAATTCCACTCATGAGGGCTCCACCCTCATGACCTAATTACCCAAAGGTCTTATCCCCTAGCACCATTACATGGGTTTCAATATAGAAATTCTTCCCCCGAGAATTCCACAAATATTGCAGTCTAAAGCACCACTTCTTCTTATTTCTTGAGGATACCAATGCCATTATTTTCTGCTTGATCTTCCGGTTTTTTTATTTGTAATCACAAACTGATACAGGTACTTTTCATATTTTCTCTTATTTCTCACACAAAAGATAGCATGCCATCTATGCCTTTTCTACCTTGCCTTGTTCAGTTAAAAACATCTGGAAATCATTCCATATCAGTTCATAGTGACTTCCTCATTTTTTCTTACAGCTGCATAGTACTGTGTGTATGTACCAGAGTATATTGAACCAATTGCTTCTAAAGATATTTTATTTTCCAAGATCTTGACATGCACTACAAAACCTCCATCTTTGCAAGTTAAAAGCACATTATGTGCCAGAGGACATTCTGAGCATCTTGATATAAGCTGGAACTCAGTCCCACCACCCCTCGTATTAGGGTCGGGTGTTTCTAACAATCGGAGTGGTCAGGCAGTACCTTCCAGTGTGCACACTGATTTGCATGATGACCAGGGAGCTTCCTGGGGATAGAAGAAAAACCTTTTCTACTGCAGGGGCATAGACACAAACATGTCTGATGGAATGGGGGCTGGTGAGAGCAGTGGGAGGGATGAGAGCCAAAGGAAAGCAGGTAACAGGAGAATGGCAGGGACACTCTAAACGCACTCCCCTGTGTGAGACGGGCGTCTGGAACAGGAAGCCTGGCCCAGTCACCGGCCCACCCTCCCCAGGGAGGCATGTTGATAAATGCCATCTTTCTGCCCCAGCCCCTTGGTGACATGTGTGTGGTTTGAGATAAACGGGCTTGAGATAAAAGGGCTTTGCATGCCCATGAGCTGAAGAATCTGGAACACGTGGCTGCTCAAAACTCCTTTTCAGGTGACAACCGTGTCTGTGTGAGATGAAGTATGTTCCTTGTTTGCAAAGTCAGATTTGCTCTCAGGGGTAGAAGCGGGGGTGACTCAGTGGAGCCGCCTGCGCAGCAGTCCCTTCCTGGAATGTGAACACTCTGGCAACAGCCACTGGGGGTGGGGGCCAGGGTGGAGGCCTTCTCGCAGCCTGTCCAGGGGAGGAGATGAGATGCTCGACCAGCTGGATAGCATCTCAGATACCAGCCTTTGTTTTCCTCTCTGTTCCCAGAGCATTTCCCTTTCACACTGCAAGAGCGACAATACCAATGGTGGCAGAATCACAGGCAGCCTTCTCAGCCACTGACTTTGGGCTTCACCATTCAGTCACGGACTTGGCAGTGGCAAGATACTGGCAATAGAACGTGCCCCTAGAAGTGACACATCAGGGGTGCTGTTGAGCCTGAGACTTGGCTTATAGTTGTAAACAACAGGGCAGGGAGGCTTCGTGTCACATGGAACCTCCCTGAAGCATCTCAGGATGGACAGGAGGAGTGACTCCCTAAAAGGCTGGATTTCCTGCCGCCATATATCTGGGTGCTTGGAGCACCAAGGTTTAGGCATTAAGGTGAGTGGGCACAGCTTTTCACCCTCCAGCTGGGGAAGCCCGTGACATTCAGGATGTACTTGTGATAGAATCACCATAGAGACCGCTGCTGCTCCCCCGCCCCCGGCAGCCTGCCCGACAGATGGTCAGTGTGCTTCCTGGTAATTGTCATTTTCCCCCTGCTTCTGGGTGCGCGCCTCGTGCCGTTTCTGGTGTGCTCACCCTGTTCCCCTGAAGGCAGTGGCTGTCTCTTCACTTTCCCTGTGTCCCCACAGTGTGCCTCTGAACTAAGAGACAGACCCTTTCACTCATCACTTCAAGTGATGGATGCTCAGACCTAGCCTGACACGTGAGCTGGGGAGGTAGTAAAGGGGCTACTTGGCTCCTACTTCCCTCCTTACAGAGACCTGCCCTGACCCCTCATCGAAACTGCACCCCCGGAGCCATCTGCCTTTTTAGCTGACTTCGATTTCTCCATAGCACTCTTCACTCCCTTATTTTTATTTATGGTCTCTCTCTCCCATTAGCACTGAGCTCTACAAAGGCAGGGGTTTCTGCGCTGTTCACTGTGAGCTGTTCATGCCCAGAACAGGGCTGAGCACATAACAGACACTCAGCAGATAATTGCTGGATAAATAAAACACTGGATCCCTCTGATAAGGATGCCAACGGTGAACGGTTCCTGAATCGTTTCAGGCCCTCGCTGCTAGAAACAAAGAAATATAGGCATCTGGCCTTCTCGGTCTTCAAAAAATCAATCCTGCACTGTTCTGTGATTTGACGTTCACCGGAAAGAGATCCCTTCTCCTGTCCGCACCCAAGGCTGGCTCTTGGGAGGAAGGGGCTTAAGAGCCCCCCTTTTAAGAGTCCCACCTCTCACGATGTGATTGTCAAATCTGAGATCTCACCTGTAATTCTGGTTCAGCGCTCTCAAAAGTGTTCTTGAGAGGAGAGGTGCAATGTGGCCTGGAGTGGCCTGGCCCCCAGCTTCAGTAACCCTCCAAGTCCTGCTACAAACCCCTCTCCGAGGAATCCTGACCCAAGCTGCAGGGAATTAATAGTTCTATCAATACCTTGGTGCCCAGGGACTCTGCTTCAAGTGGGCCTGGCTGCCAGTGAGGCCTTGTGAGTCTGTGCCAAGTCGCTTCAGTCGTGTCTGACTCTTTGTGATCCTACGGACTGTAGCTCGCCAGGCTCCTCTGTCCATGAGATTCTCCAGGCAAGAATACTGGAGTGGATTGCCATGCCCTCCTCCAGGGGATCTTCCCGACCCAGGGATTGAACCCGCGCCTCTTATGTCTCCTGCATTGACAGGTAGGTTCTTAATCACTAGCGCCACCTGGGAAGCTCCAGTGAGGCCTTAGCCTGCCCTCAGTTCTGAGAACCAGCAGTTCTGGCACATGCTCAGATCTCAGGCTTGATGTGGCACACTGAAAAATCTCAGTCTTTCCATGACCCTGTCCAAGTGTGCAGCCCTGGAGGCTACCTCTGAGCCCCCGTGCCCAGGCTGGGCTACAGTGTAGGAGCCAGTGTTGGAAGTCTTGTGGCGAAGCGGCAAGGCCCTGGGTTCAATCCCACCTCTCTAGCTGAGAGACCTTAAACAAATATTAATTAACTTCCTGAGCTCATTTTGAAGAGTTGTTGGGAAGAAAAACAATGAGAAACATTAAAAAAGAAAAAAGGCTAGCCAGTAGTTCCTGTTATGGACAGTGACTGTTTTCCTTGACACTGGCCTGCTTGCTTGTTTCCACTTGTCTCCCGGGCACCGCGTTCCATCAACCTGCCTTCAGTTTTCACCCCTTCCAAGGGCCTTGACCACTCCCCACCCATCACCATGGACTCCTCAGTCCAGATCAAGGCTCTCGCCCTCCTGAGGCTCTTTTGATTTCCAGCAAAACTCACTCAAGCTTCTGCCAGAGTGTGTGCTGGCATTTCTAAAGCACGTTGCTGTGGTTATTCACCTCAGCTAATAAAGAAGGGCAGCTAACCATCAGCCCATTCATATAATGCAATTATTACCATTTAAAACAAAGTACAAGTATTATGTGTTTTGGTTGGCAAGATCTGAAAGTTACAGTGTTTTGGGTCCTCATGTGCCCAAACTTTGTCTTCCAGAGGAAGATAAAGCAGCTGAGCCGAAAATAATTAGGCCCTCGCATCTAATGAGGGGATTTAAGGACAAAATGCTGTGGTGTGGTAGGGCTGGGCAGTGGTAGTGGTCAGCCCAGATGCCAGCAAAAGGATGCATGATGTCTGCGGAGAATTTATAAACATCAACAGTGACTAACAATCAGTCAGTTTTCTAGTACCATCACGCACTGGAAATTCTATACACTGATGATAAAAGACTCCACGGAAAGTCTCCTGTTGGCCTAAGTTCTAAATAATTTTGACAATTACTGTTGAGAGTTAATAATATACACTGCAGCCACAGAGTAGCCAAAGCAATCTTGAGAAAGAAGAACAAAGCTAAGGGCATCACACTTTCTAATTTCAAACTATATTACAAATCTATAGTAACCAAAATAATGTGTTCTTGGCATAAAAACAGACCCATAGATCAATGAAACATCATAAAGAGCCCAGAAGTAAATCCACATGTATATAGTCAATTAATTTATGACAAAAAAACCAAGAATAAACAATGGGGAAAGGATAGTTTCTTCAATAAATGTGTTGGGAAAACTGGACAGTCACATGTAAAAGAATGAAGCTGGGCACACACAAAATTTAACTCAAAAATGGGTTAAAAACTTTAACATAAGATTGGAAAGCATAAAACTCTTAGGAAAAAACCTACGAAGTAAGACCTCTTTGACATATGTGTTGGCAGTGATTTGGGGGGTTGACACCAAAAACAAAGGCAACAAAAGCAAAAACAAACAAGGGAGACTCACCAAACAAAGGAGCTTCTACACAGCAAAGGGGGTGATCAACCAAGTGAAAAGGCAGCCATGAAACAGGAGGAAACATTTGTTCACTATGGATATGAAAAGCAGTTACTACACAAAATATATAAAGCGTTCTTACAACTAAATAGCAAAACACAAAAAAATCTGATTAAACAGTGGGCAAAGGGTCTGAATAGACATTTTTCAAAAGAAGACCTTCAAGTGGCCAATAGGCACATGAAAAGGTGCTCGGCATCACTAATCATCAGGGAAATGTAAATCAAAACCACAGAGAGATACCACCACACACCTGTTAGAATGGTCATTATTAAAATGACAAGAAATAACAAGTGTTGGTGAGGATGTGAAGTAAACAGAGCCTTTGTGCTCTGTGGGTGGGAATGTAAAACAATTTCAAGAAATGGAAAACAGAACTACTGCATGATACTGCAATTCCACACTTGAGTATTTATTTAGTGGGAGGAAAGTCACTATCTCAAAAAGACACCTGCATTCCTATGTTCACTGCAGCATTATTTTCCAAGGCGTGGAAACAACATACATGTTTACTGATGGATGATTGACTGAAGAAAATACATGCTTATATTATTCATATATATATATTATTCAGCCTTAAAAAAGGAAGGAAATCTTGCCAATTGCTACAACACGGATGGATCTTGAGGGCATTATATTAAGTGAAAGAAGTCAGACAGAAAAAGACAAATCCTGTATGATCTTACTTCTAAATGGAATCTGAAAAAAATGAACCCATAAAAATACTGGAGCCTTGGGATTGGGGGTGGGAGGTTGGGCAAAATGGGTGAAAATGGTCAAAAAGTACAAACTTCCAGATATAAGATAAATCTGGGGATGTAATGTACAACATGGTGTCTATAATTAGCAATGCTGTACTAAAGGTTGCTAAGAGAGTAGGTCTTAGAAATTTCCATAACAAGAAAAAATGTCCAATTATGTATAGTGATGGATGCTAATTAAACTTATTCTGATAATAATTTTGCAATATATATATACATATACAAGAAGGCAATGGCAACCCACTCCAGTACTCTTGCCTGGAAAATCCATGGACGGAGGAGCCTGGTAGGCTGCAGTCCATGGGGTCGGACACGACTGAGTGACTTCACTTTCACTTTTCACGTTCATGCATTGGAGAAGGAAATGGCAACCCACTCCAGTGTTCTGGCCTGGAGAATCCCAGGGACAGGGGAGCCTGGTGGGCTGCCGTCTATGGGGTCACAGAGAGTCGGACACGACTGAAGCGACTTAGCAGCAGCAGCATACACATACATACATCAAATCATTATGCTGTTTACCTAAAACTAATACTCTGTTATATGTCAATTATATCTAAATAAATAAACATAAGCTTCAAATTAGCAGTTTTATTACTTATTCTTTAATAAGCACTGCATGCACATGGAAGTTAACTGAGAGTATTTCTAGCATTCAGTTGCCTCTTGACACACATGGACTCAGTTTTACAAGTCAGTCCATGATTGTTTGGGATAGTGCTTGCTTCAGGTGGGGGCTTCCCTGGTGGCTCGGATAGTAAAGCATCCGCCTGTAATGCAGGAGACCTGGGTTTGATCCCTGCGTCTGGAAGATCCCCTGGAGAAGGGAATGGCTACCTGCTCCGGTCCTCTTGCTTGGAAAAGTCCATGGACAGAGGAGACTGTCAGGCTACAGTCCATGAGGTCACAAAGAGTCAGAGACGCCTGAACGACTAATACGTTGCTTCAGGTGGAGTCTGTCTCCAGCTCCTGGACTATGACGTATTTCTGCATTTGAACAGTAGACTCTCAATCAACAGTGACAGCACAGGGATTTTAAAGCAGCAGCCTAGATCCTGAGTTCCTCCAATTCTGTCATTCTCTGTGACCACCTGACATTTTAATTTGTGTTTAAGATTTAAAACAATGAAACAAGCCATGATATGTATGCTATTATTTGGTTAAGTGCAAATTTTAGTTCATATATGAAATATTTTGCATAATTTAAATGATATCTTTAATATCAAATTTTATTATTATTTTAAAAGTATTAATTGTTTTAATGCTAAAGAATAATCTCAAAGGTGAAATATAATATCATTGGTATAATTTAATAGTACCTAAATTATGCCATTTGCAAATGCTTGGGTTTTATTAAAGTTCATTTATTAATTACTAATTTACCTAAAATATTATTTTTTTATTGGAATGCATTTACATAAGAAGTTTAATAAAATAACATTTTCACTGTGTTTCTTTTCTGGCCATTATTGTTGTTTATTTCATAATCATTACTGAAAGTAACTTTGCTAAATAGAGGAAAGGACTTTTAAAACAATTCTCTCTGGACTTCCCTGGTGGCCCAGTGGTTAAGAATCCGCCTGCCAATGCAGGGGACATGGGTTCTACCCCTGGTCTGGGAAAATTTCACATGCCACAGGGCAACTAAGCCTGTGCACCCCACAACTACTGAGCCTACGTGCCCTAGAGCCTGTGCTCCGCAACAAGAGAAGCCACCACAATGAGAAGCCCGTGCACCGCAACTAGAGAGTAGGCCCTGCTTGCTGCAACTAGAGAAAGCCCATGTGTAGCAACAAAGACCTAGCACAGCCAAAAGTGAGTAGATAAATAAATAAACAGATAATTCCCTGTGTGTGTGGAGTATGCTAGGATGCCATTGCATGTGCTAGTGAAGTCGACATCTGCCTCTGATATCCTGTCCCTCAGAACAAGGACCTGTGAGGTGCAGGACCAGTTGTCACAGACAAGAGGGACATGTGGGAATCTTCTAGGGAGTGGGCGGTTAAGCCTTGCCATAAAGTGAGATAAACTCCACTGAAAACATAACCCTGGTTGAAAATTGCACTAAAACCCTATAGTCAAGATATAGATACAGCTGCAGTAATGCTATAACAAAATCCAAAATAATAGTGGCTTATCCAATATAGTCTACTTTTCTCTCCTGCAACAGGGCTGGTATAGTAGTTCCATGGTCTAGAGATCAAGGCCCCTCTTGCCTGTTGCTCTGTCATCCCTCAGGTTGCACGCTGTGATAGTTCATTTTATGTGTCAACTTGACTGCACCCATGGGGTGCCCATATATTTGGTCAACATAATTCTGGGTATTTCTGCAGCATTGATTTTGGATGAGTTTAGCATTTAAATCTGGAAAGGCAATGGCACCCCACTCCAGTACTCTTGCCTGGAAAATCCCATGGACGGAGGAGCCTGGTAGGCGGCAGTCCATGGGGTCGCTGCGAGTCAGACACGACTGAGCAGCTTTGCTTTCACTTTTCACTTTCATGCATTGGAGAAGGAAATGGCAACCCACTCCAGTGTTCTGACCTGGAAAATCCCAGGGATGGGGGAGCCTGGTAGGCTGCTGTCTATGGGGTCGCACAGAGTCGGACACGAATGAAGCGACTTAGCAGCAGCAGCAGCATTTAGATTGATAGACATAGTAAAGTAGATTGCCCTTCCGAATGTGGGTGGGCTTCATCCAACCATTTGAAAGCTTGACTAGAGCAAAAGGGCTGATCTCCACCCCCTGCCACATAAGAGGGAACTCCTCCTGCCTGACCGCCTTCAAGCTGGAACACTGGTCTCTTCCTACCTTTGGACTTGAACTGAAACACTGGTTCTTCCTGGGCCTTGAACTTGCTGGTCTTCGAACTAGAATGACATCATCAGCTCTCCTTGGTCTCCACCTTGCCAACTGCAGAACTTGGGACTTGTCAACATCCATAAAAGTGTGAGTCAATTCCTTATAATAAATCTCCTTATATATGTGCGTGTGTGTAAACATATAAAACAAATATATAATACACGCATATCACTCACACACATGTGCATCCTATTGGTTCTGTTTCCTCTGGAAAAACCTCATTCACATGGTCCAAGGTGCCTCACCACCTGCTCTGCATTCCAACCAGTAGATAGGAAAAAGGAGGCAGGAAGAGCACACACCTTTCCCATAAATCCTGATCAATAAGTTATGTGCATTACTTTTGCTCACGTCCCATTGGCCACCACTTAGTCACATGGCCACCTCCAGCCTGGTGGCTCAGATGGTAAAGAATCTACCTGCAATGCAGGAGACCCAGGTTCCATCCCTGGGTCGGGGAGATACCCTGGAGAAGGGAACGGCTATCCACTTCAGTATTCTTGCCTGGAGAATCCCATGGACAGAAGAGCCTGGTGGGCTGCAGTCCATTGGGTCAGGCTATAGTCCATGGGATAGCAAAGAGTTGGATAAAAATGAGCAACTAATACACAAACACATAGCCTCAAGGAAGCTGGAAAATACATTCTTTATTTTGAGCTGCTATGTGTCCAGCTAAAAATTCTATTACCACAGAAGAGAAAAATGAGTCTTTGGGAACTAACAGAGTTAAGGCAGAGGCATGACTTACGGCTGAAGATGGAGGCCCAGCAGCAGCAAATTCAAGGCCCTGGAGGTGTCACTTGTATCATAGCCATCCAGAGGGAATCTGCTCCAATTGCTAGAATATCTTATCTTGGGGCTGTGGGCAAATGGAGGGGACAAGAAATTTGTGCAACTTCCTTTTTTTTGCCTGGCTGTACCCCTAAATGGGTATCTCACCTCTTTTTTTTTTTTTTTTAAAGCAATGTGGTGTTGTACAATCAATTCAACTGACTTACAGGAATTAAGGAGGATGGGAGTAAACTAGCGTTTTCCTTATGTGCCATAAGTCCACCCAGGGTGTATGGTAAAAAGTCCATACCCTGGGCCATCTTGGAGATTCAGATCCAATGGTCAGGAAAGGAACCCAGGGGTTTGTAGGTTGAACAAACTGCCTGTGTGATGTTAATTTATCTATTTTTGGTTGTGCTGGGTCTTCATTGCTATACGTGGGCTTTCTCTGCTTGTGGTGAGTGCAGGCTCCTCATTGCAGTGGCTTCTCTCATTGCAGAGCACAGCTCTAGAGCACGCAGGCTTCAGTAGTTGTGGTGTGTGGGGTTAATTGCCCCACAGGGTGTGGAATCTTCCCAAACCAGGGATCAAACCTGTGTCCCCTGCATTGGCAGGCAGATTCTTAGCCTCTGGACCTCAAGGGAAGTCCACCTGTGTGATTTTTAATCAGGTAAATTTAAGACACCCTGTGCCATTTCCCCAGCTTATTGGGAGCCTGTCTAGCATGTGGAGATTTATTTATAAGGATATTCATGATAACATCTCAGGACAGAAGCTGTGGCATGGGGCTTAGACAGGAAGGTAGGGTGAGGTGGGGGTCCGAGGTACCTCTTAGGATATATTCTCCAAGGACCCACAAGGCAGCATTTGTGGCTCTTCCCTCTAGACTCTGTCACCAACAGGACTCACCTGCCTTCTCTTTTGTGGCTTCTTACTTCTCCTGTCCCTGCTGATGTCTTAATCCTTTCATTTTCCAAAATGAGAGAGTGCCTGATTGGTTGAGCTGATGGCTTTCTGCATCTGACCGTGTCACAGGCCTCTGGTCAGCCTATGAATGGGTTGCCCTTATCTGGTGCCCACCCCCATGTTCAACAGGTCACATGAATCTGAACAGCAGACAGCCTGGGGCAGAGCCCCAGCCCATTCTGTCCTAACTCCAGTCCCATAACCTACCATCCTGCCTTGATTAATGAGTCTGTGTCTAGTCCCGCTCTGGGAGATGGCACCATGAAATCTCCAAGCCAGGACGTTGCAAACAAGGTATAGCCATGGAGGCAGGGTCTTGGGCCCTTGACATCAACCCTGCCAAGTCACTTCTCCCTTTGCATCTTAGAGCCTCACCGTGCAGCCTCCTCTTCCTCACAAGTGTATGAGATCCAACAGCAGAAATGGAAGAGTTAATAAAATATAAGGGTTTCTTATTCACAGACCCTTTTCGTGCACTTGGGAAGTTTCCATAATTGAATCTCCCTAGCTGTTGAGGTGGAGAAGGCAACGGCACCCCATTTCAGTACTCTTGCCTGGAGAATCCCATGGACAGAGGAGCCTGGTGGGCTGCAGTCCATGGGGTCGCTAAAAGTCAGACACGACTGAGCGGCTTCACTTTCACTTTTCACTTTCATGCATTGGAGAAGGAAATGGCAACCCACTCCAGTGTTCTTGCCTGGAGAATCCCAGGGACAGGGGAGCCTGTTGGGCTGTGCTGTCTATGGGGTCGCACAGAATCGGATATGACTGAAGCGACTTAGCAGCAGCAGCAGCTGTTGAGGAGAAACTCTGAGGCTCCTTGGGGAGGAAGGTGAACACGAGGAATTTTCCTCCCAGCCCTGTCAGCATCTCAGCTGCCCATCACATAGCTCTGGGAGGGGAGAAAGGGTGTGAATTGATCCCTTCTTTCCAAAGTCAGGCAGCTGGAGAGCCAGCCCACAAATCAACCCTCCCAACACGCATGCCAATGTTGAGACTGGCAACAAGTAGACCCGTCCTCTGGGCGGGCAGGTAGGGTGAACCGTCCTTCCCAGGCCATTAACTCAGTGCATGCAGATCGAGGTTAATGGAACTGAAATGGAGCTGCCAGGAGAGGGACAGCCCGTGGGGACTACGCAGCCCACCTCCTGTCACTCAAACTACTCTCTCCTCTTTCTCAGCTCTGGGCATTTCTGGGCAATGTGTCCATCTGGGCATCTCTGCTTCACAGAGACAGAGGAGAAAGGGGCACAGAGGCCAGGGATCAATTCTCTCCAGCCCTCTTACCCACGGGGCCCTGAGGAAGGTCTGCCATCAGCTCAGTTAAGGGAGTCATTAGGGGAGAAAATTCGTTTTGATGCTCACAGGCAGGGTTGCATGATTGAATTGGGGGTGCGGACAGAGGCAGGCTGCAAAGAATCTCGGCATTCTGGAGCTTCTGTGTGTGCTAGGTGAGGTCCTGAAAGGGCGAGCGAGAAGGAGCACACCCCCCTGTCTCTGCCCCGGAGTGAGTGCTGTTCCCATCAGCCTGGCTCACTGGAACCATCATTTACTCGTAAATGGAAGGAAATGGCTCCAAGAGATGCAGGTGGGGTTGAGGTCTGCCCATGTATCAGATATACATTAAACTGGAGGGGGGAGGTGAGAGTGTTCCCCATCTTCAGGGAGGATATGAGATCAGTGGGTGCACATTTCACAGATGAAAATGACATATTTTATAACCCAAGTTCTAGGTGGATTTTCACATCAGTTGATTTGAAAAACAGTCCAAGCTGCTCAGATGACTTGCCTTCTGATGAGGAAACTGGAGAGACACTTCTGGCAGCCTGACTCCACTCTGTGACTCTGGGGGCAATGGAAGTGCTGTGCTGCTCGGAGCTCTGCATGGCCCAGGACTCCGAGGGCGGAACCTTCCAGAACCCTGCCTTCCTGCACTTCACCAAGCTCATGTTCCCGTAGTGGGCAGTGTGTGGAAGGTGTGCACACAAAATAGTAAGGACAACTGTATCATCATAGGAAAACACACTCAGGGCCACTTATGACATAAAACGTAAGCTGTTTCAGAAGCAGAGCAGGTGGATGCTAAGAAGGACTTCCCAAACAGGTATGAGACAAGGGCAGCTGTTTCTGGGGGGAGCAGCAGGATTCTTTGCCTTGAAGACATTGGCAAATAAGACTGTTACTGACACCATCCAAGAGAGGTTCAGCTATATCTCACTTTGCATAGGAAAGCAACAGTTGTCCGTTGCTCAGTCGTGTCTGACTGCAGCCCGCCAGGCTCCTCTGTCCATGAAATTTCTCAAGGAAGAATACTGGAGTGGGTTGCCATTTCCTTCACCAGGGGATCTTCCCGACCCAGGGATCAAACCCAGGTCTCCTGCATTGCAGGCAGATTCTTTACTATTTGCAGGCAGGTTAAAAACATTTTCAATCCATCCTCATTTGTTCCAGTAAGGTATCAGATTTCATTATACTCATTGCACAGGCAAGGGGATGAAGCTCCCTGGTTAAGTGACTTGACAACAGTCACATAGCCAGTAAGTGGGGAGCTGGAGCCACAGCTGAGCTCTCTGGACTCCATTTCTCCTCTATTAATACCACATGCTGTGTCTGGCATTGCCCATGAAATGCTGCTATAGATGCCTCTGAAAGGTTCTGCTCAGCAGAGAGGATGGGAAACCTGTCTCAGGGTTCCCCCACCAACTTTGGGTCCGTATTCTTAGCCCAGGGCCCTCCCACCTAAACCAAAATTAAACCCAGACTCAAGAGGTAGGTTCGGAGCCACGACTGTCCTTCTAAAAGAAAGTGCTACAGGGGCACTGACTTCTTAGCGCAGGAAGCGCACTTTGCCTCTTTCCTCGCGGTTCTGGTGAGTTTTTCTTCCTAGACTCCTTTCTTGGTCCATTTCCCAGCAGATGCTACCTGGAGAACATGGGGAAATTTCCTCTAACTTTTGATTCATGGGAATATTTCAGTCTTCAGGGCTTGGAGAGCTACTGAAACCAGTAGGGCGTATGCATATGTGCGTGTATGTGTGTGTATGGTTTGGGAACAAGCAACTTCTGCTTCGTAATGAAAAAAATAAAAGCTTAAAAGGGATTTGTTAAATCAACTAAAATGGGCCTCTGGGATCTCTATCTCTCTTATGCACAAACCCTCTCCCATTGTACAAATGAATCAGGACCACATGGATCCAATTTCACTCAGAAACTGTGCTGGTTTATAAAATCCAGAGAGGAAAATCACCAAGGGGCAAGTTTGTTTTCATCTCTCTGTCCACAGGATCCTAGTGGCTTGTTCTGGCCTCTCCACCTCCTGGGAAGTTGGGATGTTTGCCTGTCTGGGGGCGGAAGCAGGGAGAGGAGGAGGGACAGTAGTTCTCATCATGCATTTCTCGAGCTCAGACCAGGTGAGCTCCTGGAAGAACGGCAACTAGAGGGTGTGGGTCCTGATTTCTAGACGGAAAGATTCAGCCTGGAAAGTGGAGGGGACAGATGTTTACATCCTCGATGAAGGGGCTCAATGCAGATGGTAGAGTATCTTTGTCCTCCTTTCTTTCTCTCCCGGTCTTTCTCTGAGGGTCTGATTACCAAGGTAGTGTGCAGGACGGGGCTGGTCTAGAAAGCAGCCCATTGGAAGAAAGACTGGGGTCTGACAGATATGCACTGGGGTTGGGGAATCTTTGAAAAACCCAAGCTCAGCCCACACTTGGCCCTCTAAGGACTGCAAGGTGATGATATTGCAAGTTGCCTGTGGTATCATAAAAGTACATATCTGGTCTTTGTCCCAGGTTCCTAGCAAACCATTCCTAAAACCCATGGAATCTCCTGAGTGAGGAATGTCTTTTGCCTGCTCACTGGATGACTCTAGTTGGATTGGCAGTGGGGTAGGGAGGGGAACTAGATAGCTTCAGGATGAGACTAGGTGGCTAAAAAGACCCGGACAGGATCATCAAGTTAGAACTGAAAGTTCTATCCTGATGACCTCCAGGGAGGAGAGAGAGGTAATAAAACTCAATCATCAATACCCAGTGACTTCATTAATAGTTCCTAGGTAACGAAGTTTCCATCAAAACCCATAATCCATAGGGTTTGGAGAGCATCTAGGTTGGTGAACAAAGGGATGTGCTCAGAAGATGGCACACCTGGGGAAGTATGGAATTCCTGCCACCCACTGCTCCCCCCAAAATTTTCCTAATCTATCTCTTTCATTTGGCTGTTCCTGAGTTGCATCCTTTATAATAAACAGGTAAGTACAAATAAAGGCTTACCCTGTGGCTCAGTGGTCTAGAATCTGCCTGCAGTGCAGGAGACTTGAGTTCAATCCCTTGGTCGGGAAGATCCCCTGGAGGAGGGTATAGCAACCCACTCCAGTATTCTTGCCTGGAGAATCCCATGGACAGAAGAGCCTGGTGGGCTACCGTCCATAGGGGTTGCAAAGAGTTGGACACGACTGAAGTGACTGAGCACACACACAAACACAAATAAAGTGTTTTTCTGAGTTCTGTGGGTTGTTCTACAGAATTATTGCACCTGAGAGGAGGTTGTGAGAACCTCTGATTTATAGCCAGGCAGTCAGAAATATGGGTGGCCCCCAGGATTTGTGATTGACATCTGAAGTGGGGGTAGTCTTGTGTGACTAAATCCTTAGAACTGCGGGGTCTGATGTTATCTCCAGACAGTCAGTGTCAGAACAGGATGAACGGGAGGACACGCAGCTGGTGTCAGAACTGCAGAATTAGTGGCAGGGTGGGAAAACACACATTTTGTGTCTGAAAAAAGACACCCCATTGCAAACTAATATGTATATTTGTTTCAATAAATCATTTAAGAAATATTTATTGAGCTTACCAAGTCAGCATTGGAGATGGAGTCGTGATCAGGCAGATGGATCCCTGTCTCAGGGAATTTAGTGGTTGGGTGTCATACTTTCCAAGTTAGACTCCTTGAAAGGCAGGGTCAGTATCTTATCTTCTTACTTATTTCCTGTCATACCTAGTTCAAGGCTGGGAACACACGGGTGCTTGATTCACTCTTATGCATTGCTTAAATTCTGAGCTCCCTGAAAACAGAAATAGTGCTTTTTTACAGCTATATGATCCTGAGCAAGCTACTTCTCATCTTGTGCCTCAGTTTCCTCCTCTGAAAAATAGAAATAATAATATTGATAATACCTACATTTTAGGGTTTTTGTGAGAATTAAGCACGTTAACTAATAAATGCAAAATGCTTAGGGCAGTGCCTGGTCCATAAGAAGCTCAGAATGAGTGCTGTCTTTTGTTATTCCCTCCTTTTTCTTGCCCCAGGGTGCTGGAAACAAGCCACAGCAAAGGAGCAAGGACTCTCTCTGGTGTTGCTTTCACTGACTTACAGAGGGAGGTTGGGAGCTAGTGCAATGGGCAGGGGTCTGCCTGGGCCTCTTCTTGGTCCTCAGGGACTGTAGGGGGTGGCTAACTCATGCCACACAGCGAAGGGTCTCTGCCACCCAGAAAGAAAAAAAGCATGCTCTCAGTTCAGTCTCCAAGTGTTCAGACATCCTGCCCTGAGCAAAGGTTCTGACTTGGGGGAGAGAAACCTTGATGATCATCTTCCCCTGTAACCTGCATCCTCGTTTCTCAAGCCCTATTCCAGGGGCTCCCAAACTGAAGGCCAGACAGATCATGCAGCTTGCCCAAAATCACACAGTATACAGTGACTATTTCTGGGCATAGATGCCGGTCTCCTATTTCCTGGAAAAGTGCTGAAGCCAAAGGCCAAACTGCTTCTCCCCTTTCTAGGAGAACACAGGGTGTTTTGGCAGCTTCACTGTCTCTCTTTTTCCCAGCTGCTTCGGTGCCTGGTCCTCTGAATGGTTTAAGGATCTCTGACAGAGTTTGACACCTGAAGAAAAGAATTAATTGGCTTCATGATGGCAAAAGAAAACGGTAAAATCAAAATTAATAAATTTTTGATTACATGTCTATAAAACATGTCAACTAGCCAGTCAGTCAGTTCAGTCGAACAGTTGTATCCGACTTTGCAATCCCATGGAGTGCAGCAAACCAGGCTTCCCTGTCCATCACCAACTGCCGGAGCTTACTCAAACTCATGTCCATTGAGTTGGTAATGCCATCCAACTAGCCAAGTGGCCCTTAACTCCTGTGTGTGTGTGTGTGCTCTAAGTCACTTTAGTCGTGTCTGACTCTTTGTGACCCTATGGACTGTAGCCTGCCAGGCTCCTCTGTCCATGGGATTCTCCAGGCAAAAATATTGGAGTTGGTTGCCATGCCCTCCTCCAGGGGATTTTCCCAACCCAGGGATTGAACCTTTCTCTTATATCTCCTGCATTGGCAGGTAGGTTCTTTACCACCAGCACCATCTGGGAAGCCTACTTAACTCCTAGTTCCAACTAAACTATAATTAATGTAAAATGTGTATGCAGTTTAAGATGACTGATATTCTGTGTGGCCCCCAGTATCAGATTGAGTATGGCAGTCATAGAGTGACCAAGAGGGACATGAAACAGGGAGCTCCCAGGAGTTCTGTTCTGGACTCAGCGGCTCCTGAACCAAGCAGGAGGAATCTAGTTCATGGCCCGCCCTCTCCATTAAACTTGAAATAACTCCCTATTTTCTGATTTCCTGGACAACAGAACTATGGGTAACTCAAAACGAAGCCTAAGCCAGATATCATTTGGGGTTGGCTTAGGGCAGCATCACAACCAATACCAATGGGTTGGACATCCAACCTTCTTGGGCTCAGTTCACCTGTCAATGATCTGGGGTATTCCTGGGGTCCCAGGGGGCTACCCAGGTGGCTCAGTGGTAAAGCATCTGCTTCCCAATGTAGGAGCTGCAGGAGACCTGGGTTCAATCCCTGGGTCACGAAGATCCCCTGGAGGAGGGCATGGCAATCCACTCCAGTATTCTTTCCTGGAGAATCCCATGGACTGAGAAGGCAGGCTATAGTCCATAGGGTCGCACAGAGTCAGACACGAATGAAGTGACTGAGCATGCACACACACCCCTTGGGTAGTGAATAGTCCACATTTATTCAACAAATCCTCGTGCCAGCCATTACGTTCAATGCAGGGCGTGGAGAAGCGAGCAAAACAGACCCCCTTCTCTCATGGAGCTTAGTGTCTAATGGAAAACAATTGCCAACTTTGTGACATAACCTTTTCTTATTTGATTCTTGAGAAAGCAGTCAGGACAGATGTTAGGTTGGTTTTATCCCCACTATAAGTTGAGAAAACTGGCATTCAGAGAAGCTCATCAAGGTATTTAAGGTGTACTGAGAAAGGTCTGTCTAGTCAAGGCTATGGTTTTTCTAGTAGTCAGGTATGGATGTGAGAGTTGGACTGTGAAGAAAGCTGAGCACCGAAGAATTGATGCTTTTGAACTGTGGTGCTGGAGAACACTCTTGAGAGTCCCTTGGACTGCAAGGAGATCCAACCACTCCATTCTGAAGGAGATCAGCCCTGGGATTTCTTTGGAAGGAATGATACTAAAGCTGAAACTCCAGTACTTTGGCCACCTCATGTGAAGAGTTGACTCATTGGAAAAGACTGATGCTGGGAGGGATTGGGGGCAGGAGGAGAAGGGGACGACAGAGGATGAGATGGCTGGATGGCATCACTGACTCGATGGACGTGAGTCTGAGTGAACTCTGGGAGTTGGTGATGGACAGGGAGGCCTGGCGTGCTGCGATTCACGGGATTGCAAAGAGTCGGACACGACTGAGTGACTGAACTGAACTGACAGAGCCTAGACTGAATCTTCAGGGGCTATTTCCAGAAGCTGTTTTTCCCTTAGTGCCACCAGGCCAGTGATGGCCACAGGGCAGTCCACACAGCCAAGAAGCAGCTTCAGGCTGCTAGCTTTGGGACTGCCTTTGGGGCTGAGCCCGGCGACACCCTGCACCCGGCAGAGGGCTTGTCTTGCTGGCTCTCCGCGCATCTCAGCGCGCTCTCTCTGGGCTTCTGATGCTATCTGGAACCAATTAGCTATTTATTTCAGCCAATTCATTATGTTTCCTTTGAACCAAGCTTCCTGTTCCCGGAGTAAGGCTGCCTTGGAATTTATTTGAATGTTGCGGGCAAAATATGCTGGCGGGCTCGCATTCCGGAGCCAGCTCCTTGCGCCTCCGCGCTGCCGCGGCGCCCTCGGCAGGGATGGATGGGTTCAGGCCTCGGTTCCTTCCCCGTGCCCGTCCCGGAAGCAGCGGTCCTGCCGCTCCAGTCTTCCGAGGTGCTAAATCACCCCTCCGCCCCCGCCCCCGGGGAGTCCGGCTATCTCCTGCATCAAAGTGTCCCTCGTGCTCCATTAGGCTCTCGGCTCTGCAGCAAATCCTTCAGACTTTGGCTTCAATCCCTCCCGAGCCGCCCTTCAATCATCCCCCAGCGCCGGCTTAGCGCCGTTCTAACCCTCCCCATGGGCTCTGTCACCCCCGCCTCCCCCGCTACACACACCCTGCTCTGATCCTGTCATCTCTTCCACTATCCCCGCTCCCCGCAACAGCCACTCTAGATGAACATCGACTTCCTGCTATCACTCCCGCCGGTCTTGTTCCCGACACGCCCTCTCTCACAGCAGATCTTGCCACCCAGGGTGCTTGACTGGCCCATCCTGGCCACTTTCTGACTTTGAGTGAGGACAGGAGGTTAGGGTAGCGGTAAGGTGAGAAGGGTGGGAGGGGGTCTCGCCTCCTTTCAGCTCCAGCCTCTCCTCGGCTGCTGGCCAAGGTGGAGTGAGTGCACCAAAGGAAGCTGGGAAAATCCTCAGGAACCTGGGGCCACTGTGGCCCATCGCTCCTCCCAACCTCTCCCCAGCCTCAAAGAGTCAAAACCCCAGTGTGGTTTTACTCTAGGACGCTCTCTCCTGATCCATGCGGTAGTCTCAGCTTGGGGCTTCAGCATCTGGCCTTGGGAGAAACAGAGCAATCTTAACTTACCTGGCCAGCACCTCCACAAGATGGCGGCCAGGGACCCCAACCTACCTCTGGTTACTATGGCAACCGAAAGGCAGCCCCCACCAATGCAGAGGGTAGGGGGTTGGAGAGTGAAGCGTGGGAGGTGGCACTTGACCACTCTGACTCTCTGTGTCCTGGCTTCCTCCTCCATCTCAGGAGAAGTGGTCCTCCAGCAGCACACGTGGGCAGGTGTCCTGCAGGGGAGTGGAGCCGGTGCTGAAGGATGCTGCCTACTGGCAGAACTGGCAAGGGAGCCAGTAGAGAGGTATCACTGCAAATTCAGCCTGTCATCCCCAGGGGATTTTGGGGGCCCTGTGGGATGTGGAGCACAGAAATAGAAGAATTATTCTCTAAGTCCAAAGCCGTGATACATCTGTCTGGCCAGAGCTTGCCTGTGACGGTTTTTCCTAGACCACTTCACGGGAAAGGCTTTACCCTGGAAGCTATCAGCCTCGGAATCGGAATCGTCTTCCAACGCTTGCCTGCCGCTTCCCTACCAACCCACTGAGAGCTAGCATTCATGAGTGTTTTAAACCCTCCCCTAACCGACTTACATTTTATGACTGTGACATCTCTTAGGGAAATAAGTTCCCTGAATGTATTCCCAGCTGCTCCGAGGGGCGTTCCCCTCTGGTCTGCCCTGTAAACCATCTGACATAGGTGTTAAAAGAATTTCCCAGGCTCAGTATTTGGGGATTTGATGAACTACTACTCTTCATTCAACCCTTCCAAGCCTCATGACATTATATACTTTAATTTCAAAAGTGAATATTTTGAAGTGTCCGCCGTGTTTCAGGTGACTTTAAAATATTACCTTACTTATTCCTCAAGACCTTACGAGGTAGCAATTATAATCCTCATTTCAAAGATGAGAAAACCAACTCAGAGACAAGAGTCGACTTGCCCACCAGAAGGCATAAGTGGACTGGAACAGGTCTGACGACACAGTCAGCATTTTCCCATGAGGACCCAGCCACTTTTGAGCCCATTGGTCCTGGAAAGGTGAATATAAATTAAACAAATAGGTTGAATGCTCTTAAGGGAAATAGGGAGGAGACATCCTTCCCCCTTCTTTTTATTTTTGATTTTTTTTTCTGTCCTTTTCAAATGTACATAAATCTTTATAATGGTTAAACAAGTTTCTAACCAGTTTTGCAATGCAGGCATTTCCTCAGAGACAGAAGACCGTCTTTTTTTTTTTTTTTAACTTTTTATTTTGTATTGTTGTCTAGCCGATTAACAATATTGTGATAGTTTTAGGTAAACAGCGTGTATTTATTCTCCCCCAAATACCCCTCCCACCCAGGCTGCCACATAACACTGAGCAGAGTTCCCTGTGCTGTAGATCAGGTCCTTATTGGTTACCCATTTTAAATATAGCGGTGTGCACATGTCCATCCCCAAATCCCTCACTATCCCTTCCCACACATCCTTCCCCCCAGCAACCGTAAGTTTGTTTTCTAGGTCTGTGAATCTCTTTCTGTTTTGTGAGTAAGTTCATTTGTATCATTTCTTCTTAGATTCCACATATAAGGGATGTCCTACAATATTTCTCCTTTTCTGTCTGACTTACTTCACTCAGTGTGGCACTCTCTAGGTTCATCCATGTTGCTGCAAATGGCATTATTCCATCTTTTAATGTCTGAGTTGTATATATGTACTACATCTTCTTTATCCACTCCTCTGTGGATGAACACTGATTGCTTCCATGTCTTGGCTATTGTAAATAGTGCTGCAGTGAACACTGGGTGCACGTATCCTTTCAGACCATGTTTTTCTTAGGATGTATGCCCAGGCGTGGGATTGCAGGGTCATATGGTGGCTCCATTTTTAGTCTTTTAAGAAACCTCCATACTATTCTCCATAGTGGATGAATCGATTTACATCCTCACCAACAGTGTAGAAGGGTTCTCTTTTCTCCATATCCTCTCCAGCATTTATTGTTGTGGATTTTTTGATGATAGCCTTTCTGGCTGGTGTGAGGTGATATCTCATTGCACTTTTGATGTGTATTTCTCTAATAATTACTTCCCTGGTGGCTTAGACGGTAAAGCGTCTGCCTATAATGCGGGAGACCCAGGTTTGGTCCCTGGGTCTGGAAGATCCTCTGGAGAGGGAAATGACAGCCCACTCCAGTATTCTGGCCTGGAGAATCCCCTGGATGGAGGAGACTGGTTGGCTGCAGTCCATGGGGTCTCAAAGAGTTGTACACGACTGAGGGACTTCACTTTCACTTTCTTTTCTCTAATAACTAGCGATGCTTAACATCTCTTCATATGCCACTTGGCCATCTGTATGAAGACCATCTTTTTGAAAGTGAAAGTGAAGTCGCTCAGTTGTGTCCGACTCTTTGTGACCCCAAGAACTGTAGCCTACCAGGCTCCTCTATCCATGGGATTTTCCAGGCAAGAGCACTGGAGTGGTTTGCCATTTCCTTCTCCAGGAGATCTTTCCAACCCAGATCTCCCATGTTGTAGGCAGATGCTTTACCGTCTGAGCCACCAGGGAAACTATTTTTTGAAATGCAAACAATCAGGGAGATAGCGCCCTCCCTCCCAGCTCCCCTGAGAAGGTAGGAGCCAAACTCTGGTGGGAGCCTTCCTCCCACTGGCAAAACTTCCTCCTATCATAGGTTATCAGAAGTTTGTTTTTCCTCTGGATAAAGCCCATAAGCTAACACAGATGTCACCCCAGTTGCCAGGTACAAGTAGGATGAACTATGTGTGACAAATGCTGCTGACAAGAACTCTCAGGTAAGGACCAGTTCTTGCTTATCTTGATTTACAAACAATGGCTGTGTCTGTAATGGATTAGATCTGCTTGGCTATTGAAGAGGGGCCTGAATATGCCATCCCAAAATGTGTCTTTTTGGCATAGGGATCATTTTTGAGCTGAAAGCCTTCGAGGAAAAACAAATACAGGAAAAACTCTAAAAGCAGAGCACAGGTTTCCCTTTTGTCAAGGAAATTTCCATTTGTGAAAATGTCTCCCTCATGCTGGTAGCAGGAAGAGGAGACTCTTGACAGCTCTTATCAAAGGAGGCGGCTTAAATCTGCATAACAGATTTTACTAAACTTGTCACCTTCCCATAACTTTCACCTCCACTCCCCCAACCCCAAACTCCTTTTTCTTCGTCTAGCCTCAGATAGTATGCCTGTCTGCCTGCTAAGTTGCTTCAGTCGTGTCCAGCTCTTTGCGACCCTATGGACCGTAGCCCACCAGGCTTCTCTGTTCATGGAATACTCCAGACAAGAATACTGGAGTAGGTTGCCATGCCCTCCTTCCGGGGGATCTTCCCTACCCAGGGCTCAAACCCTCATCTCTTATGTCTCCTGCATTGGCAGGTGGGTTATTTACCCCTAGTGCCACCTGGGAAGCCCCTCAGATAATATATAAGCCCCTTGTTTGGGCTTCCCTGGTGGCTCAGTGGTAAAGAATCCACCTGCCAAGCAGGAGACATGGGTTCAATCTAAACAACAACAACAAATTCTGGTTGCCTCTTTGAGCCACACTGTCTTGGCGAGTTTCTGTGCGTGTATACATAATTACAATTTTTTTTCCTCTTGTTAATTTGCCTTTTATCAGTTTGATTCTCAGGCCCCAGGCACTGAAGCTAGGAGGGTACAGGGAAGGAGGGTTTTCTTCCCTCCTCTGTGTAAGGGGGTGAGATTTTATTCTGTCTTCGCCATCTCCTGTGACACACATCACATTCTGGTTTAATGCTCATTCTGTAAGAAAACTGTTTTCTGTCTCTCTGTCTCTACTACCTTTGTGCTAAGATTTTCCAGGTCGGGAGAAGATCTCTTTTTCTAATTCTATTTTCCCAACACCCACCTTGCCTTGTCTTGCTTTCCAATCATAGGTTTCTGTTGTTTAACTCGATCCTTCTTACTCCTGACTCCTCTAAGACTCCGGACTCCCGCTGACCCTGTTTCTCATTCTGCGGGGTGTGGCCTCTGATCTGAATTAAGCCTTGCTGCTGTATTACCAGGTGGCACTAGTGGTAGAGAACCCACCTGCCACTGCAGGAGATGCAAGAGACTCAGGTTCCATCCCTGGGTCGGAAAGATCCCTAGAGGAGGGCGCAGCGACCCACTCCAGTTTTCTTGCCTGGAGAGTCCATGGACAGAGAAGCCTGGTGGGCTACAGTCCACAGGGTCGCAAAGAGTCGGACACGATTGAAGCAACTTAGCCCGCACACATGTTGTGTTAATGGATGTCATACCACAGCTAAGGGTGATCCTTCCAGGCCTTCTTAGGGAAACGTTAGGACATCCCACAGTTTACAAGCGGTTTCAGCAGCTATAGTTTTAGCCCCAGAACTGTCCCCACTGATGTTGCTTAAAAACCTTTGAGGTCTAGGAGGTAAAGTCACAACTTAGTCATGTGGGGACCCCATAGGCTGTGTCAAGCCCACCTTTTCTGCCATACCTTCTGCTGCTCTTCCAGTTTTATCTCCCCCCATAGTCCACTTAAGGATGCATTCACCAAACAGGACCTCATTCCCTCTGGCTTGGAAGGTTTCCTCTCTACTCTCCACCCAGGTGAGGTCTATATGTTCTTCAAAGACCAGCTCAGTCACCTCTCCCCCTCTCCCACCTCTTTGAGCCTTCTCAGGTGAAGGATTCACTCTGAGCACCTCTGTCCATACCACGCTTTGTTGGTCATCAGCTCTCCATTCTGTATGGTCAGGGCTTCCCACTTCATCTGTGATGTGTCCTCTACAATGTACAGTTCTTTGGGAATGTGGCCCATTTCTATTTATTGCACCTCCCTCACTACATGGGTCCCCATCCTCCAGGATCTAATGCCTGATGATCTAAGGTGGAGCTGATGAAATAATAATAAAGTGTGCAATAAATATAATGCACTTGGATCATCCCGAAACCACTGCCCACCCTGGTCTATGGAAAAATTGTTTTCCAGGAAACTGGTCCCTGGTTCCAGAACGCTTGGGGACCACTGCCCTACTACACGTGCCCCAGGGCCATACCCGGCAAATTTCTGGGTGGGACCAGCCCTGGTGTGTCCTAAAATCTCAGGTCTTGGGCCGCACAGTCGGTCCAGGGTTCCCATTGAGGAGTTGCTGAGGGGGGTTAATTTGTCCCTCTGCGGTCTGAGGGTCACTGACTCTTTCTCAGCTAATCAGCGGGTGTAAATGTAGCCATCCCGCCTGGGCCACCCAGCGCACAAGGCCTTCTTGCTCCCTTTCTCTCTCCAGCGTAATAAACAGAGTCGTTACCAGGTGCCTTTTGCAGCCTCCTGTGCTGGCAGGTTATTTATATGCAAATGTTCCTGTCTGTGGTTGCGGAGGCTCATAAACGGGATAACAGAAGCCTCTGTAGGGGCTGCGATGTGATGGAGGGTGGGGAGAGGCCCTCTAGCTTCTGCAGGGAGAGTTAATATGGGATTAGCCACAACCAATTAGATGGTATCAAGCCCAAAGGGATCCAGCCGTTTAGCTAAACTGAAGATCCTCTGAGGGAGGGGGCTGCAGCTGTCAGGAGGGCCTCCAGCTCTGGCAGAGCCATCCCCCAGGAAGCCTTTGGGGCAGAACCCAGGAGCCCAGGCCTCTTGGGAAAGGACTAGGGGAAGAAAGTCCATGCGGTTGACTTCACACTGGTCCTGGCATCCATGGGTGTGGGGCTTGGGTGGGAGGAGCATTCCTGCTTAGGGGGTACCAAGGCATTTATTCAGTCCTCCTAGGCTATGGGCTGCAGGTGGTCATGCCCAGCTACCTTCCCACACACTGACCCCTGGTCTGCCTGGTAGACTGCAGTTAGTCCTCTGAGACCTCCTGGGGTGTCACTTCTCCTGGAAAGCCTTGCTTAGCCTGTCCTTGCTCCAAGACTTTGCACATGCCTAGAGTACTGTTCATCACCCTGTTTAGTTTATGTGTCTGTCTCCTGTCCAGCCTGCAGGTGTTTGAAGGGCGCACATAGCTTCCTTGTCTTTGGCTTCCCAGAGAAGGAGCAGTGTTTGGTACAAAGTAGATGGCCAATAGACCTTCCTTGGCAGCTCAGCTGGTAACGAATGCTCCTGCAATGCAGGAGACCCCAGTTCCATTCCTGGGTTGGGAAGATCCCTGGGGAAGGGATAGGCTACCCACTCCAGTATTCATGGGCTTCCCTGGTAGCTCAGATGGTGAAGAATCCGCCTGCAATGCAGGAGGCCTGGGTTTGATTCCTGGGTTGGGAGGATGCCCTGGAGGAGGGCATGGCAACCCACTCCAGCATTCTTGCCTGGAGAATCCCCACGGATGGAAGAGCCTGGCGGGCTACAGTCCATGGGGTTGCAAAGAGTCAGACACGACTGAGCGACTAAGCACAGCACAGCACAGATGGTCAATAAACAGATTTTGAGGGACTGGAAGGGAAATGCAAAGAAAGTCAAGGATATCTGGGCTTAAATTCTGATTTGTCCTTGAAATCAGGACATCTATTATACCACCTTATAATATGCCTCTGTGGCATATGGATTATTTAAGAGTTAAGATCCATTGAGAATCAGCAGGCACAGGAAAAACTCTAAAAACAGGAAACAAGTTTTCCTTTTGCAAAGGAAATTTCCATTTGTAAAAGCATCTTCCTCACCTGTAGTAAGAGCTCTTATCCATGGAGAAGGCATTGACTTAAATCTGCATCACTAACCTCACTAAACAACTCTGCTTACCGTATTTTGCTGATCACATTCCCATAACCTCCCTTCCTCACCCCTCAGAAGCCCCCTTTTCCTTTGTCTAGCCTAAGATGGTTTGTAAGGCCAAGTTCTAATCACCCCAAGGGTTACTCATCATTGGGTGCTCCCCTGTGTATATGCATGTTGTACACATTAACACACTTTGATTTTCTCTTGTCACTCTGTTTTTGGTCAGTGTAATCACGGGGGCCCAGCCATTAGAGAACTAATTAGTAGAGGAAAATGTTTTTCCTACATATTGCTTTTGTGATCTTGGGCAAGTTATTTCACTCTTTGAGAGTCTCCTCACCTGTAAAATGGGGACGATGATCCCTCATATGACTATCGTATGTATGGGGATTGTAAAACTTGGCCCTTGAGAGTTTGCTCAATAAAGTTAGTTACATTTTTGTTGCCATAAGCTGCTTCCCTTCTCATCCCACCAGGGCATCAGACCACAGGTCAGATAGTTTCTTTTTTCTCAGGGGAGTTTAGTCCCTGAGGAAAGTAATCAGGGAAGAAGAATCTAGGAATCAGGAAATCAAAGACTTGTGGATAACAGAGCAGGGACGGAGAGGAGAACGGTCTGGGAAAAGGGGTGGGAAATGAGCCACAACCTCTGAAAGTCCTTTTTATTATAAGGGCATCCCTGAGAAGTGGCAGGAAGCACAAAGAAACAGTGCTATGAGCATGGAGTCAGGGTCAGTAACCCTGGTCTGCTCTCTGCGCCAGTCAGCAAGCAGGAACTAGTGCCTGCTCCATGCCAGGCAGCCCCCCTACACCCGGTGGAGGAGATGGAGGAGGCAGTGAAGAGAACACAGGCTGCCCTCAATTTACTGACAACCCAGGGACCCACGGCCAGGCTCCTGATTAGCGACTCTTTGAATTGCTTCTTTGGGACTCAGGGAGAGTCTAGGATGCTGAAGACTTTATCCTGCAAATAAGAACCAGGAGACACAGAAAGATTTTGTGTCCAGAGGACTCCATAGGGTCCTGCTCAGTTACATGCTCATAGCTGTTTGCTGCCCAGATCTCTGGGAAGACCTTCTCGTCCATTCAGTGACTATGCTGCAGGAAGGAGGAACTCTTCCAGGGCCTTAGAGTGGGCTGTTGTCTAACACCCAGAAATGAATTGTCAAGGCAGACACATGAGCTGACCAACAAGAGGCTTTATTGGGAAGGGGTATCTGGGTAGAAAGCAGTAGTAGGGTAAAGAAACCCAGGAGGACTGCTCTGCCGCGTGACTTGCAATCTTGGAGATGGGATTAGTTTCCGGGTTTTTTTCTGTCCAGTCATTCTGACTCAGGGTCCTTCCAGGTGATGCATACCCTGCTCAGTCAAGGTGGATTCCAGTGGGGACGATTCTAGCAGGACATATGGATTAGCATCTCTTGTCTCCTTTTGACCTTTCCCAAATTCTTCTGGTTGCTGGTGGCTTGTTAGTTCCGTGTTCCTTACCGGATCTCCTGTCGTAAAATAACTCGTGTGAATGGTTACTGTCGTGCCTGGCCAGGGTGGGCGGCTTCAGTCAGTGTTTCCGAAACAACTAGACCCACCATCCATCTTCCTATTAGTCCAGCTGGAATCCTGGGAGACAGTTGCAGCTCGGTCCTCTCCTTACCCCGTAACCAAGGGTTAGAGGCCTCCGCTTCTCTGGAAGCCCCCACCCCACATCCCATAACCTGAGTCTAGTCCTTTTCACCCTTACCTTTCAGCACAACCTCAACACTTCCTGGCTGAACCAAAGCCTTCTAAAACAAAGAGGCACACCAGCCTAGCAATCTCTCTCTCTCTCTTTTTTTTTTTTTTTTGCCATAAAACACACGAATACTGTCAGTTCCTGCTGTGGGTATGAAAAGCCCAGGCCTCCAAGGTACAATGGCTTGGCTCTCCTGCTGGGGTGGGAGTGAGAAGGAAGAGAAGTGGAAATACCTGTCATTCTTTACCAAGGAGCCACAGTGGAGAAAGCAAGACCCAGCTCGTCTCTCAAAAGGCTCTTCTGCCACATTACATTCTTCACAAACCACCATGGTACATTTCTAAAAACAAATCCTCTTACGTCCCCTCTCTGCTTAAAATCTCTCAGTGGCTCCCCATCGCTTTCTGGATAAAATCCCAGACTCCCCCAACACGTAAGAACGTCATGATCAGCTAGAGCGTACTTCTCCAGTTGGGACTATCCCTCTCCTCCCCGCCTCAGCTGTGGCCAGATCAAGATTTTGATCTAGAATTTGACTGTGTGTTTGAAATTGTTGGCCATTTAGTGTGCTTTCTCTCACATGGTTCCTTGGACCTGCTGTCTCTTCAGCCTGGAACACCTTCCCCATCTTCCTTTATTCCTCCTCATCTTCTAAGATTCAGAGAGTGGGCCTGGTGCAGTGTGAATGCTCACTAAGGGCTAAGTGAATCCCAGCCTCTGAGATGTCCCCCAAATTCAGGATTGGCCCCACAAATTTATCCAAGGTATCATATGGCTATTTTATCCTTGGCTTTTTTTTTTAGTATATTTAGCCCAAAAATCAGGACTTGCTCAACTCTTTTTTTTTTTTAATTACAAGAGTCATAGTTTTGTATTTAATCCTTAGAGTGACCTGATGGAGGATGTGTCAATTTAGAGGCAGCAGGGTCCGTGGCCTTTGTTTCTGGTGAAACGGTGGGTTGATGTCCCCATCAGTCTCTAGTGAGAACCACCATCCAAGCCCAGGGCCTGTCTTAACCCCAGAGGGAGGCCTCCCCAGCATCCACAATCACACTGAAGTCCTCAGCTCTGGAGGGCACTGGGTCTAGCCTGAGGCCAGGCTCAGGACAGCTACTGGAGTGGGTGTTCTTGCCTCCTGAGGCCAGATTCATCCAGATCCAAAGGAAGAAATTCCCAAATTCCTTTCACTATCCTTGTCTTGCAATCCAATCCCCCTCCAGCCCATGAGGGGCCTGAGAGAGAAGCAGCCATGGAGCATCACCAGGGAGGGCTCTGAGGGGCCATCCTGCTTCACTTAAGCCAAGTGGACCAGAATCCCACAGGGAGACCCTTGAGGGTTGAGCCCAGTGGAGGGTCATTCCTTAGTGACAGACGCTTGCTGTTGAGATCAGCCTCCTCCTTCCTCAAGAGCTTATGGAAATCCATTACATCCCTTTCCTTTGACTAATTTTCTTGATGCTGGGAGGTGGGCCAGAGATGAAGGCCATGTCCATGGCTGAGGATGGTTCCAGCAAATGCTGACTGTCAGCTGTGTGTGTGGTTGCCTTGGAGATGAGCTGCACCATGGCTCTACTGTGTCCTGCTTCAGTGGCAGGTGACAGGGCCTTTGCTGCTGGCCACATCACGGAGCCTGACCCCGAATGGGAAGGAGCAGCTCACTTTGCTCTCAGTGACAACCTTATAGCCCCTGGGTACCACATTAAAGACAGCTTGGCTGGTCAGAGTCTCTAGGACACCATCCGTTCAGTCATGAACACATCCTTGGCACTGCAGGCAACAGGAGTGAGGCACTCTGGACTTGAGAGTTTGTATGCTTAGCTGTGTGGGAGGAGCCTAGGATAGAAGACCAGGCACTTTGAGATTGCCATTCTCACAGCACCTTCTCCAGGAAGCATTCCTGGACAACCCCACCAGACTCAACTTTACCTATCAGAATCTCTGCAACCAAGCAATGGTCTCAATGGCAGTTCTCTTCTCCCAGCTTACATGGCTTAAAATCTCAGTCAAATTTTTCTTCTTTTCCTTGTCTCCATATTGAGTTGGTCGTTGGGTCATTTCCATTTCTCCTAAACAATGTGTTCAGGGCCATTCTTACTCTGCTCAACCTGGTCTGGGTTTCCATCCTAGCGAGTCTTCAGACTTTAGGCTCTAGCGCCTCTAATCCACCCTACATACAAATGTCCAAACCAATCTTTTTTGCATTTGGCTGTTTTCCTACGACTCCCCTACTCATTAATCTTCCATGGCTCCCTCTTTTCTAGTACATAGACACCAGTAAGTTATCTAATTTTCTTCTCTCTTCAACCGATTACCCATGACCTTCCCATATACAAATCAATGATCCCTTCTTAGTCCTCACTTTTTCTGAAACTCTTCCCCCAGACTCCCTTAGGATCACTCCTGCTGCTGCTGCTAAGTCGCTTCAGTTGTGTCCGACTCTGTGCGACCCCATAGACGGCAGCCCACCAGGCTCCCTCGTCCCTGGGATTCTCCAGGCAAGAACAATGGAGTTGGTTGCCATTTCCTTCTCCAATGCATGAAAGTGAAAGTGAAGTCGCTCAGTCGTGTCCGACTCTTAGCGACCCAATGGACTGCAGCCTACCAGGCTCCTCCATCCATGGGATCTTCCAGGCAAGAGTACTGGAGTGGGGTGCCATTGCCTTCTCCAAGGATCACTCCTATCTCCTCGCAATTCCTGCCCAGATTCTCAAATCATTCCTGCTTCTCCTCTTTCTGCCCAACTCTTAAATGTTGATGTTTCCCAATCTTCTATCCTTGGCTCTTTCCTCTCCCTCCACATTCATAGGCTCCTCCTTGGGTGATTTTATTCAACTGTGTAGCTTCAGCCACTACCTATTTGCTGTCGATTTATAAATCTACATCTTTAGTCTAGACTGGCCTCCCAGAAGCTATGTGCTACTTGATGTCTTGAGGTATAAGAATAAAACATTGTTTTGAAATAAGATTTATAAATATGTAATAACCACACTGACATACATATTAATTATTCATGTAAATACATATTTTTTTCAAGTGTTAGTAGCTCTTTGCGATCGCATGGACCGTAGCCTGCCAGGCTCCTCTGTCCATGGAATTCTCCAGGCAAGAATATTGGAGTGGGTAGCCATTCCCATCTCCATGGGATCCTCCCAACCATTATATATAAATGCACATATACTGAGGGAGTACCTACTCAAAAATATACTGATGGGATGTAGAACAGAGATTCCTAGCCATCCCAGAATATCCACTCTCCATTATTCCATAGTAATAGAAATGAACTGTGCATACAACTGCACGGGAGAATAATAATGTCACTCAGCCTCCCTTTCAGCCTAATGGAGGCTTGTTACCAGCTTCTGGGATGTGAGCAGAAGTCATGTGTGCGTCTCTCAGGGTTCTGACCCTAAAAGGAAGGGACTTGCCCTCCCCTTGCCCAGTGCCCTATCTCTGCTGGCTGGAATGCAGATGGGAGTGAGTCATTTTGGACAGCGCACATGAGACAAGACAGGGGGAGCTGGGCCCTGACACCTTCGAGCACCACATCGGCCCTGGATTGCTTACCCTTATGAAAGACAGTGCTGCTGCTGCTGCTAAGTCGCTTCAGTCGTGTCGGACTCTGTGCGACCCCATAGACAGCAGCCCACCAGGCTTCTCCATCCATGGGATTTTCCAGGCAAGAGTATTGGAGTGGGGGTGCCATTGCCTTCTCCATGAAAGACAGTGAGACCTCATCATATTTAAGCCACTCTTATTTTGGGTTTGTAACAGTAGTTGAATCTGTATCCTATCAAATGTGAGATATATGGAGTGCCCAGGTCTAGATTTCTCTTTTGAACTCCAAACCATACCTGTGTCTGGTATCTATGGCACAGTGCACTTTAGATGTCTGAACTAGAACCTAGCAGATTCCCTCCCGTCACCGTCTGCTCCCCCCCATCCCTGTTTGGGTCCATCACACTGCTGTCTCCTGGAGCAGGGCTCCCTGCTGGCCACTGCTGGGTAAGGCACAGAGCTCAGCTGCTGGCATGCTTAGAGGGCTGGGACCCCTGGGAGTATTAATTCTCAGGAAGTGGTATCCCCAGTATTTTTTATTTTTATGCTAATAGAGGAGGAGAGAAGTTCTTTTTTTTTTTTTTTTAATGAGTCATTAGGGAGGTTGAGGGAACAAGTGGAAGGAGGTGATGGGGGCAATTGTGGGAGGATGGGACAGTGGGAGTGGCAGCTTGGATCGGGAGAGGGTTGAGGTCTGAGGCTGAGGGGGCCAGTTCTGTGGGCACCAGGTGCGAATTTGGGTTCAAGCTGAGCTGCTGCAGGCCTGGGTGACAGAGTGCAGAACAGTGGTGCTGAGGGCCCCTCCTCCCTGCTCTTTGAAGGAGCCAGTCCTGCTTGGGTACCTCAAAGATGGATGTAGGGGAGTGTGAGGTAGATCTTTGTGGGAATGTCAGTGCTCTCATGACGGGGAACATTGGTAGGCTCAGCTAGGAAGGGGTCTACAGCAGAAGCAATGTTATAGAGACACCCGGACTGCCTGTCCCAGATTCCTACGCAGGTGGTACCACATTTATCAGGATGTGAACAGAAGTGGTGTTCACACTTCCAGCCTCACTTCCCTCTCATTCCATTCAGTTTCTACACTCTTTCCTCTGCTGCCGGATGATGCTGGGGTGACTGTGAGGCCACAGGACGGTGGCAGCAGAGGCCCCCAGCACCACTAAGCGGAGAACCTCCCAGGAGAGCGGCCCAGTTGGGAGCATCCCAAATACATGTGCTAAGCACAAAGTAATTTTCATGATGTAAAGACACTGGGATTTGGAGGTTGTTTGTTCTAGCAGCAACCATTAATCATCCCAACTAACAGAGTTCTCTAGTGGCTTTGTGAGTGAAGGACACTGACAAAGGGGAAGTGAAGCCCAAGACAGGGGACAGGGACACTGTGTATGACTGGAGGTGGCAGCCAGATGTTCAAATGTGCGCGTGATGTCCTTTCTAGAGACATCAGGGAGGTGAGATCTTATTGACCCCTCAAGTCTAGACAATCTTTCCCATAATCCTTTTCTACTTTCCTTTGATCTTCCAAAGAGCCTTGAACAAATGCTGACAAAAGCCAAGGCATACTTCTCTCTCTGTATGCATGTGTGTGTATAATTATACATACTATATATATATATACATATATACACACACATATATATATACATATATACATACATACATATAATTCACACTTTTTAAAAAGCTCATGTAATTTTTGGAGCCTGCACTGGGAAATTATAAACAGCATGGGATTTAAAAAATTAGCTTTTTTTATTTTGCGAATCATACGTTCATACACAGTAGTAAGAAATAACAGAGAGATTCAGGGTATCCTTGTCCTCTTTACCTGGGTTCCCCTGATGGTAACATTTCATGAAAATGTGGTACAATGTCACACTGGATGCTGACACTGATTCCATCCCCGCAAACGTCCCTGATGTTGTCACTCAGCATAATTATCCAGGTTGTCATGTGAACCCAATTTGTTCTGCTTTAGTATTGAGTAGTAGTCCATGGTATGAATATGCCACCGCTTTTTAAATTTTCACTTGTTAAAGGGCATTTGTGGTGTTCAGTTTTGGACTATTATGAATAAAGTTGTTATAACATCTATGTACAAGTTTTTGTGAAGACTTAAATCTTTATTTCTCTGAGATAAATGGCCAGGAGCACAACTGGTGGGTCAGGTAGTAATCACATGCTCACCTTTTTTTTTTTTTTTTTTTTTTTAACAAAGCTGCCAAACTGTTTTCCAGAATGGCAATATTTTTTTCAATCCCACCAGCAATGTATGAGTGATCTAGAGTCTCTGTATTCTTGTAAACATCTGGTACTATCACTTTTTTTTATTTTAGCCATTCTAAAATAGGTGTAGTAAGTCGTATCTTATTGTTATTGGTTCTAATTGTCCTTTTCCTAAGGGCTAATGATGTTGATCATCTTTTCATGTGCTTATCTACTATCTGCAGATCTTCTTTGGTGAAATCTCTCTTAATATCTTTGTTGTTGTTTAGTCACTCATTCGTGTCTGACTCTTTTGAGACCCCATGAACAGTAGCCCCCTAGGCTTCATGGGAATTTCCAGGCAGGAATACTGAAGTGGCTGCCGTTTTCTTCTCCAGGGGATCTTCCTGACCTAGGGAGCGAACCCATGTCTCCTGCACTGGCAGGCAGATTCTTTACCACTGAACCATTGCCAGTGGAATTTGTTACAGAAATACAAGGTAGATTAGAATCAATGTCAATCCAATTAACAGATTTTAAAAAAGAGGAAATCTTACTATATTTCTTGAAATATGAAGAAGAAAAATACTCATCTTTTATTGCTGAGTAATATTCCATTGTATGAATATACCATAATTTATTGATCTATTCATCGGTTGCTAGACATTTGGGTTGTTTATACCTTTTGGTTGTTGTGATAATGCCACTAAAGGTTTCGGTGTTTTGTTTGTTTGTTTTGGACACATGCTTTCACTTTTCTGGCATGTTTACCAGGGAGTGGAATTGCTGGGTCATAAGTAACCGTGTTTAATCATTGAATGCTCAGACTGCTTTCCAAAGTGGATCACCATTTTATATTCCTACCAGAAATGCATGATGGTTGCAATTTCTCCACATTCTTACTAGTACTTCTTAGCATCTGTTTTGTTGTTGTTCTTTTTTATTATTATAGCCATCCTAGTGCATGTGAGCTTATATCACATAGTGGTTCTGAGTTGTGTTTCCCTGATTACTAATCATGCTGAATATCGTTCATGTGTTTACTGGCCATTTGTATAGCTTCTTTGGGGAACTATCTATTCACATTCTTTGCCAATTTTTCATTTGGATTGTCTTTTTTAATTGAATTATAATAGCTCTTTAGATATTCTAGATACGAGTCCCTTATTAGATATATAATAGGCAAAGATTTTCTTCTATTCTGTGGGCATCTTTGCATATTTTTGATGGTGCCCTTTGAAGCACAAGTTTTAAATTTAGCTAATGTCCAATTATTAGGCAAAGGAGAAAAGGAAAGATATACCCATCTGAATGCAGAGTTCCAGAGAATAGCAAGGAGAGATAAGAAAGCATTCCTAAGTGATCAATGCAAAGAAATAGAGGAAAGCAATAGAATGGGAAAGATTAGAGATATCTTCAAGAAAATTAGAGCTACCAAGAGAACATTTTATGCAAAGATGGGCACAACTAAGAACAGAAATGGTATGGACCTAACAGAAACAGAAGATATTAAGAGGTGGCAAGAATACACAGAAGAACTATGTAAAAAAGGTCTTAATGACCCAGATAACCATGATGGTGTGATCACTCACCTAGAGCCAGATAACCTGGAATGTGAAGTCAAGTGGGCCTTAGGAAACATCACTACAAACAAAGCTAGTGGAGTGATGGAATTCCAGTTGAGCTACTTCAAATCCTAAAAGATGATGCTGTGAAAGTGTTGCACTCAATATGCCAGCAAATTTGGAAAACTCAGCAGTGGCCACAGCACTGCAAAAGGTCAGTTTTCATTCCAATCCCAAAGAAAGGCAATGCCAAAGAATGTTCAAACTATTTCACAATTGTACTCATCTCACACGCTAGCAAAGTAATGCTTAAAATTTGCCAAGCAAGGCTTCAATAGTACATGAACTGAGAGCTTCCAGATGTTCAAGCTGGATTTAGAAAAAAGAGAGGAATCAGAGATCAAATTGCCAACATCTGTTGGATCATAGAAAAAGCAAGCAACTTCCAGAAAAACATCTTCTTCTGCTTCATTGACTACTAATGCCTTAGACTGTGTGGATCACAACAAACTGTGGAAAATTCTTAAAGAGATGGGAATACTAGACCACCTTACCTGCTTCCTGGGAAATCTGTATGCAGGTCAAGAAGCAACGGTTAGAACTGAACATGGAACAATAGACTGGTTCCAAATAGGGAAAGGAATATGTCAAGGCTGTATATTGTCACCTTGCTTATTTAACTTATATGCAGAGTACATCATGCAAAATGCCGGGCTGGATGAAGCACAAGCTGGAATCAAGGTTGCTGGGAGAAATATCAATAACCTCAGATATGCAGATAACACCACCCTTAGGGCAGAAAGCAAAGAGGAACTGAAGAGCCTCTTGATGAAAGTGAAAGAGGAGACTGAAAAAACTGGCTTAAAACTCAACATTCAAAAAACTAAGATCATGGCATCTGGTCCCATCACTTCATGGCAAATAGATGAGGAAACAATGGAAAGAGTGATAGACTTTCTTTTCTTGGGCTCCTAAATCACTGCAGATGGTGACTGTAGCCATGAAATTTAATGGAAGAAAAGCTATGACCAACCTAGACAGCATATTAAAAACCAGAGACATTACTTTGCTGACAAAGGTCCATCTAGTCAAAGCTATGGTTTTTCCAGTAGTCATGTATGGATGTGAGAGTTGGACCATAAAGAAAGCTGAGCTCCAAAGAATCGATGCTTTTGAATTGTGTGGTGTTGGAGAAGACTGTTGAGAGTCCCTTGGACTGCAAAGAGATCAAATAAGTCAATCCTAAAGGAAATCAGTCCTGAATATTCATTGGAAGGACTGATGCTGAAGGTGAAGTTCCAATACTTTGAGAACCTGATGTGAAGAACTGACTCTTTAGAGAAGACCCTGATGCTGGGAAAGATTGAAGGCAGGAGGAGAAGGGGACAAGAGAGGATGAGATGGTTGGATGGCATCACCAACTCGATGGACATGAGTTTGAGCAAACTCTGAGAGTTGGTGATGGATAGGGAAGCCTGGTGTGCTGCAGTCCATGGGGTCACAAAGAGCTGGACACGATTGAGCAACTGAACTAACTGAATGTCCAATTTATCTATTTTTTTCTTCCTGTACTATCTAAGAAGCCATTTTGTAAGCCAGGGTCTTGAAGATTTATGCCTATATTTTCTTCTAAGAGTTTTCTAGTATTAGCTCTTTCATTTAGGTCTTTGATTTGTTTTGAGTTAATCTCCATAGATAGTATGAGATAGTAATCTGACTTCATCCATTGTAGATATCCAGTTATTTCTGTACCATTTATTGAAAAGACTGTTCTTTCTCATCAAGCTGTCTTGTCACCCTTGTTGAAAATCAGTTGACTATAAATGTGAGGGTCTGTCTCCAGACTGTCAATTTTATTCCATTGATCTGTATGTTTCCTATTATATTTTGAGCTCTTTTAAAAGATGCCCTATTCATCTTCATATTCTTGGCATATGTTAGGGTCTGTTGGTAAATCTAAGTGCCGTCTGTTGAACTGAATAGAAAGCAGGACTGCTTGCCTGGCATCTGGTGACAGATGAGAGGGGGGAAATGAGGCTGTCCCAGCTGAGCATCAGCTGCTCAAAATGCAATGGTACTGCGCCTGGCAAGCATGGACCAGTCTGAGAAGGTAGCCAGACTTCCTCAGGTCAAGTGAGAGCCTGGAAAGGGACAAGAGAACAGTGTGGGCTCTTCTTCCTGTGGAAGTGATGTTTGTGAGAGGCAGAAATAGACATAAGAAGTTTCACCTGTGAGATGATGGAACATTGGGGGTTGGCTGTGCTTGAATGGAGAGCGTGTGTGTGGAATATTGCTCCCTATTATGAGAGAGAGAGCCAGGAGGAGTGATGTCTGTTTTTCCAACAGTGATTTCTGCCTATTGTTGCTATATGGTTGCTGTGAACATTCATGGGACAGGTATAACAGCTAAGCCTTGGCTGGGCATGCACACATCACTCCCCTCGCCTTCACAGGTGTGGGCCTCTTTGCTGGGAAGCACTTATAGTATAAAGATTGCGGTTGTTTAGGTGCCAAGTCAAGTCCGACTCTTTGTGATCCCACAGATTATAGCCCTCCAGTCTCCTCTGTCCATGGAATTTCCCAAGGAAGAATACTGGAGTGGGTTGCCATTTCCTTCTCCAAGGGATCTTCCTGACTCAGGGATGGAACCCATGTCTCCTGCATTGGCAGGCAGATTCTTTACCTCTGAGCCACCAGGGCAGCCCTAGTATAAGGATACTTGGCATTTTCCTCTGTCCTGGGTTTCTTTTAGGTGTTCAAACATTGTCCATTCTCTGCTCTGCTGTGGGCGTGGAGCAGTGGGGCATTTGAGAAAGCCCCTCTCTGAGATACAGCTTCATTGTCTTTATAATAGCAACGTAATTGCTTCCCCTCAACTGTTTAAGCCAAGGGCTGTTAGAAAACCAGTGACAGTGGAACAGCAAAATGGATAGAGGAGGGGTATTGCTGGGGAGGAGGGCTGAGACGCAGCAGAAGGAGAAAAATGGGAAAGATCATGTTTAGGAGCCTCCAATGCCTCCCAAACTGGAACCAGGGTCTTGTTATTATTTCCGGTGGAGGCCCAGACAGTATTCTCGCAATACAATAATATCAAAAGGCTCAGAAGTAAGCAGTTGTAATGGTTTTCATTGATCAGGCCTATAAGCTCGCTCATTGCCTTTCAGGAAGTTCAAGTCAGGGGTGGGAATAGATTCAGGCAGCAGGGGAGAAGGCTGGAAAGTGAGCTCAAAACTCAGCACATTCTGAGTGGACAGAGGGCATGATCCGAGCACTGGGGGTTGTATGGACATCAAGCCGGTCTTTCTTCTGCACAATTCAAATGTGCTGGTTAATTTCATGCCCTCTGGGTATAGAGACTGGCTGCAGGCCAGGAATCTCAGAGTCCCAGAGGCTGGAATGGATCAGAGGAACCTAAATTTACCATGTCCTGACTCCTTGGGGGAAGATTGGAAGCCTTTTCAGCTCAATTTCTTCCTTCCTCCCAGGCTGCAACTGAGGCTTGTAGTGGGTTGGCCGAAAATTAGTTTGGGTTTTTCCATAATGGAAAATCCTGAATGAACTTTTTGGCCAACCCCATATAACTTTCTCCCAATTAACACGCCTCAGCTGTGAAGATGTTTCAACCCCCAGGTTCCTTCTCCCATTCCCTGTTTTCCTGGGGGCCCGTGGTTTCTGGGGCACAGGACCTAGTGTTGCAGTCTTACATGTCTCCAGGGCTCTCTGCTTTCCACTGCCCCTGCCTAGCCCTGGTGGCAAACTTGAGTGCCCAGGTGCAGAGAAGGAGGTCACTGGTGTTTCTGAAACACAGCAAACTGTAAAGCCAGTAGGGCCAGGACTCGGGTCTGGACGGCTCAGTTTCTGCTTTCCCCTCTCATTTCCCCGCCTATTTCCTCTCACTGTTCTTTTCCTTCACTGCCCTCCTCATCCATGGTGTCTGGCAAGGATTTCTAAGGGTGGTGGGTGGACCGCTGAAAAGAGCCCCCTCTGAAAACATTTCCTTAGGGACCTGGAATTCAGCTAGGAAGGGTTCTAGCTGGCAAATTCTGGGCCAATCTGAGCATTGAAAAGAATAATGAGTACAACTGATTGTAAAACATTGAACAAGTAGATATCCATCAGACCATGGTAGATAGATAGATAAGCAAATGAATAACTAAATAACTGTCAGAGTTGAGAAATAGAGAGAAACTCATTTACCACCATTAAAGGTGACTATTGAACCAATTCTTTATTCAGGAAATTCATAATTAAAAAGAAAGAATTAAGCATTTACCTGCCTTTTCAGGAGGAATCGTTCTTAATTCCTGTTGATGAGGGGGAAAAATGCTTCTTTGGGAAGAATATGAGCTGGTGAATATGAAAAGAATGATAGACTTGTAAAAAAATCATTTTGCCATATTTAAAGAAATAATTAATTCAGGGAAGGATCATCAATAAAGGTTAAATGAATAACAAGGTATTCCAGGGGGTCAAGGTAATGTCCTACAGATGACTTGCTGATTGTAGAAAAGGAAAATAAGCCTTTTCAATGGTTAGATCTGGTAGGGGCCACCTTCACCAAGTGATGAAAATTAGTGGGACAGCTTGGCAGTACATGCCTTCTGATATGATGAAATATGATGTTGATAGCATCCTCTATGAAGTTGTATTAAGTATCTATTGATTTATGTGTTAGTCTGCTCAGACTGCCATAACAAAATACCACAGACTGCGTGGCTTAAGCAATAGATATTTATTTCTCAGTTTTGGAGGTTGAAGTCCAAGATCAAGGTGTTTGTTGATTCAGTTTCTGGTGAGGGCTCTCTTCCTGGCCTGGAGACAGCTGCCTTCTTGCTGTGTCCTCACATGGTTGGGATAGGAAGAGAGAGATATCGCCTATTTTTCTTCTTATAAGGCCACAGTCCTATCAGATTACAGTCCTGCTTATGACCTCATTTAATCTTAAATTCTCCCTAAAGATCCTGTCTCTAGATACAGTCACATTAGGGACTGGGGCTTCAGCACGTGAATTTGGAACAAGGGGACACCATCTAGTCCATGGCAGTGCATAACAAAATACCGCCAAACTAAATAGCCTTAAACAGCAAATATTATCTCATGGTTTCTGTGGGACAGGAATGCAGGCACAGCTTAGCTGGGTGCCTCTGGTTCAAGGTTTCTCATGAGGTTGTAATCAAGCTGCCACCTGGGACTGTGGTCTCATCTGAAGGCTTACTGGGGTGGGGTGAAGAGATCTACTTCCAAGCTCACTCATGCAGTGGTTGGCAGGCCTCATACCCTTGCCACATGGACCCTTCCAAAGAGTGTCCCATGGCATGTTGACTGACTTCCCCCAACAAGGGTTATCCAAGAGAGGGTGAGAGACAACAGCCATGACAGAAGCTACAGTGGTTTTTTTTTATTTTTATTTTTTTTTAATAATCTAATCTCAGAAGTGACATCTCATCATTTCTGCCATATTCAGTTTATTAGAATCGAGTTACAAAGCCAAGCCCATGCTCAAGCAGAGGGGACCGCACAGGGTGTGAATGCCAAGAGGCAGGGATCAATGGGGGCCATCTCAGAAGCTTCCACCGTGGATATTCTCTTACATGAAATCTTAAACTTGAATCTAATCTGTTGACAGAAAATACAGGGAAATAAAGTGACAAGTTAAATAGCACCATAAGGAAATAACCAGACAAGCTCAAAAAGTGGGACATTTTGTAAAACTATCAGCCCAATCACTTCAAAATGTTGATGTCATGACAGGGAGAAAAAAAAAAAAAAAAAGACTAGTGCAGTGGGGAAGTGGGGTGGGCTATTTTAGATAGAAGAAGGCTGAACAGACATGATAACCAAATGCAATGTCTGACCTTTAGAGCCCGTTGTTAAAATACAGCTAATAAATGACATTTCTGGGACAACTGTGAAAAATTGAAGATGGTCTGGATATTGAATAATATTAAGAAATTGTTAATTTTTCTCAGGTGTGATAATAACATCTTGGTTTTGTAGGAGAAGGTCCTTTTTAAGAGATATAGGCTGAGCATTTAGGAGTGTGCTATCTTGATGTCGGCAACTTATACTCAAACAGTCCAGAGAAACACACAGATAAAGCAAATTTGACAAAATTTTAATTGGAGAATGTAAATATAGTGGGTATATGGCTGTTATTGTCTTATTCCTTGAGATCTGTTGTATGTATGAAATCTTTTCGTAGTAAAAAGTTGAGAGGAAAAATATTCAGTCTTCTGACCGAAACAATTCAACCCATAGAGACGAGCCCTGTTACATCCCTCAGGCCTCATGAAAAATGCCTCAGTTTTTTCTCATTGAGACACTTAGAGTTTGCCTGGTTCATGCCCCCTCTTGTTCTGGATGAGAGTCATAGTGACTTCTCGCCCTGCCTCCAGCCCTTGCCTGGCTTCCTGGAGAAGGAAGCCTAAGATGCTGGTCCAGAGCTGGTTGTGTCCGTGTCTCTGGTCACACAGAGGCAGGTGGTTGGGCGTAAACTCAGGCAGTCTTGGAGCAGATTTCTGGGCAAGTTTCTTTTTTAAGAAAGTTAACTTGCATTGGAGTATAGTTATTTATAGTATAAATAGATAACTAATACTGTATAGCACCGGGAAATCTACTCCTTGCTCTGTGGTGACCTAAATGGAAAGGAAATCCAAAAAAGAGGGGATATATGTGTATGTATACCCGATTCACTTTGCTGTATGGCAAAAACTAACCCAACACTGTAAAGCAACTGTGTGTGTGTGTGTGTTAGTCTCTCAGTCGTGTCCAACTCTTTGTGACCCCAGGGACTGTAGCCCACCAGGCTCCTCTGTCCATGGAATTCTCCAGACAAGTATACTGGAGTGGGTAGCTGTTCCGTTCTCCAGAGGATCTTCCCTACCCGGGGATCGAACCTGGGTCTCCTGCATTGCAGGCAGATTCTTTACCATCTACTCAGGTAAGGCTCGTTGAGAAGGAGATGAAGGAAATGGAGGGGTGTGATGTTTTCAGGTCCTGGCATCCCGAATACTCTCAATGGGACATCAGGTGGGGCAGGGAGACCCTGAAGCCCCTGGGGAGGGGACCAGAGAGCCTGTCTCAGGTATACTGCGAGTGTGGGGATGATCCGTGTTTGACAAGCAGGACCTCTGGGCCCTGTGCCATTGTGTGTGTGTCACCCGAGGCAGACCCTGGGCCAGGAAATGGCTCTTCTTTCCCCTTGCTCACCAGCACCTCTCCTTGGGATCATCTTGGGAAATCTTGAAAACATTTCCACAGCCTTTTCCACTCAGGGTAGCTGGGGATCACAGCAAACCTCTCCTATTCATCGCTCATCTGCCCCTCTCTCTCACAAGTCCAGCTTCTGCTGGGAGTGGGCGTGGTTAGGTTACCAACATCAGCTGCCTGCCCACCCATGTCTCTGGAACAAAGCCTCTGTCTTATCACAGGAGGCTCGATGGCCTGCAAGATTATCTGTAGAAGGAAAGAGCGGATGAGATGCACCGGTACACACATCAGTTCAAAACCCCAGAAGTGAACTTGCTTCCTTCCACCCTAGAAGTCTCTTGGAAACCCCAGCCAAGGGTGTCCACTGGCCTGGCAAAGACCCCAGAGAGGCTGCTGAATGAGGCTGTCGGGTTTCCTAGTTTTACCCGTAATCTAGAAATCCATAAGCTGCAGTCACGCATGAGCGGAGCCTGGACTTGTGGGCAGCTGACAGGTGGGGGATGAGGAGCTGAGGGAGGCGAGTGGATCCTCTGTTGAGGAGAAGCACTGGAACCACAAGGAAGCAGCTGGGAGGCTGGTGAGTCCTCAGAGGGGGCGAGAGGTCTCCGGGTCCATCCTGATGATGTGGTCAGGAGGGGAGGACCAGGAGCCCCTCCTGGAGCAGGTGGAGCCCTGAGCACTTAAGAAGAGCCAAAGTGTCCCCTTTTACGGCATATGCTTTTGGGTTAAATCTTGCCCTTAAAAATGGAGAATAGTCTTAAAACAGTAAGGAATGGGGACTTTCCTGGTGGTCCAGTGGTTAAGACTTTGCCTTCCAATGCAGGGGGTGAGGGTTCGATCCCTGGCAGGGAGTTAAGATCCCACATGGCTCGGGGCCAAAAAACTAAAGCATAAAACAGAAGCAATCTTGTAACAAATTCAATAAAGACTTTAAAAATGGTCCACATCAAAAAACATAAAAAAAAAAAAAAGTAAAGAATGAAGTCACCGACCCCACCCCTCAGTAGACTATATCAACAAACTGCCAGCCCTCAGCATCCATGGGTTTCCCATCAGGCTGCAGCTGGGAGCCAGCATTTAGTCTGTCCTGTGGCCACCTGAGGCTGATGCCCTGTGGGGAGAAGGTGCCCAATGGGGAAGGGGAAGGGGTCAGGCAGGGGTGCCCAGGGAACACCTGTGTTATGGGACCTCTGTGCTGGGGGCCAACAGGACCAAGCTGGTGTGGAGAAGACGAGCTTCACTGTGGAGGGCTAAGGAAGCACTGGGCAAGAAACCAGAGGGCTGGTCTCTAGGCCAGCCTCCTCACCAGGGGGCCCAGGGCCGTCACTTCTCCTCTGATTCTTGGGGCCTCATCTGTGCCTCGGTAGTTTCCCAGGACCCACCATAACAGAGATGCCTGGTCAACCCCAGACTCACCCAACCCTATCAATAGGGGCAGGAACTGAGCCTGTTATTACCCAAACGTCTCCCCAGGTGACTCTGCCTCCAGCCATGGTAGCCAAGGCCCAGGAAGGCAGCAGGGGATGGGCAGTGAGGAGGGAATGCCAGGGGAGACGGAAGGTTTCTTCAAACCTCTGAAATCCAAGGACTTCCTCTGTGACAACTTCCAAGGTCAGAGTGGTGACCTGAGGACATTCAGACCTCCTACTGATGGGTTAGGTGATGGGCTAGATGATGCTGTTAGGCCTGCAGCATTAGTCTGAGCTCAGTCGTATTCCCTGCTCTTACTTTGGTGTGTCCCTACTTGCGTGGCTGGGGCAGAACAGTTCATCTGAGAACTGAGAAATATGGCAAAACATGGTGAAATATCTTCCAAGACGGAAGTGGGAGGTTGTGGAGTGGTTCACAAAATCCCCATAAAGTTCTAGGCTTCTCTTCTTTGAGGCCAGTGATGAGAATTGCTTTACCTGATTTGGAATAAAGAGGTCTTCAATGCTGTAAACTCCCTCACCCCTTACTGGCATCAAAGAAGACTCCAGAATGACCCTGGAGGTCTCAGGAGGAGCAGGGGCCAGGACAGGACTTCCAGCCTCCCCCGAACTTGGAAAGACAAGGTAAGGAGGCAGTTTCCCAGTGGGATTCCTGGCCAGGGCTAGCCCATTGCTGTCTAGAGAAGGACAGCCTATCAACCCGGCAGCTTGCTCCAGCAAGTAGAGCTCAGGCTGCCTCGAAAATCCTCCCAGAATCAGTTCTGACCTGGACCAACATGATCAACTCCCCTTCAGGAACCCTCAGGCAGGGATCAAGACAGCAGCCTCAGGAAAGATGTGGGGTGGGAGAGGCAGGAGCCGAGTGGCAGATGGAAGAGGGGGCAGATGGAGGGAGGCGGGGAGTGCAGGTCGGGGAATGGAAGGTGGAGTGTTAGGGGGGGCATCACTCTCCTCTGTTCTCCCTGGACCCTGGCCCTCTCATCGGGCAGGGGTCTCATTGTTCAGAGAACCCCCTTGACCCTGCTCACACCCCTCATTCCCATCCCCCTGTCTTTGCCCTTATGTCCCCTTTGAGCATCTTCCCTTTCCTAGTTTAACGTGCTCAAGTCTTTCCCGTCTTCAAGCTCCATATCTTCAGTGAAGCTCTCCCAGACAACTTCAGCATTTATTTAGTCAATCATTCATTTTACAAAGTTTTTTTTTTTTTTTTTCCCCCAAGCCACAAGGGGCCAGAATATAGAGATGAATGAGCCAAGATCTTTGCTTCAAGGAACTCTGTTAGACTGATATGTAAATAAGCCAACTAAACTAAGACACAAAGGTGGGCCCCCAAGGGGCCCAGTGGATTGAGCGGCTGTTAGGGGGGCCAGGCAAAGCTTCTTCCCAGAGCCAAGTGACTCTCAAGGCATCCTGGGATGTGAGGGGTGCTCAGAAGGTCGTCCTGGCAGAATACCTGGCTCGTGGCGGAAGGTCATCTGCTGGAGGGACGATGAAGGGCAGTGGGCAAGGATGTGAGGTCCATGCAGGCACCTGGCCTTGGGGAGGTGTGAGCTGCTGCGTGTGGGACGGGGGGCCACCCTGGGTCCCCACCGTGGCTCAGGCAGCTCCTGGGATGTCTGCCACCAGGGTCTGCGTCTGACCTGATCTACCTCCTCATCGGAGGATGGGGACCAGGTTTTACCAACCCTTCCTCCTTTCCCTGCTTCCATGGTGGTTCAGATGGTAAAATCATCTGATTGCACTGCTGGAGACCCGGGTTCAATCCCTGGGTCAGGGAAGATCCCTTGGAGAAGGACATGGCCACCCACTCCAGTATTCTTGCCTGGAAAATTCCATGGATGGAAGAACCTCGTAGGCTACAGTCCACGGGGTCACAAAGAGTCGGACACAACTGAGCGACTTCACTTTTTTTTTTCCTTTCCCCTTTCCCCTTACTGCTCCACCTACTGGTCACACAGCATTGTCCTGAGTACGTAGATGGGACTTGACAGATTATTATTGATAAATTATCCCTAATCTCCTTTCTAGACCTTTGTTTATCAACTCTATAGCCTTGAGACAGAGCAAATGAATCTCCCTGTTTGTGTAAGATGTGCCAATCATGGGACCTGCCTGGCTCCCCTCTATAGCCTGTAGGCTACCCTCTGTAGCCCCTGCTCAAGGGGCAGCCGTAGGTGGCCAGGTTGTATATCACATGACTCCTCCCTCCCTGGGCACAGCTGTTTAGTGGCTTATAGAAGGCAGACTTAAAAAGACTCTGCCCAAACTGGGAGGGCTGGGCCAATCAGATTTTTGTTCTCAAGAAGCTGAACTGGGAAATTCTGGAATCATCACAGCCTGGAAGCAGAAGCTGAAGCCTGCACAGAGAGCAAGAGGCCCTGATGTATGTTCTGGACCAGCAGAGGTCAGAAGCCCCCACTACCGGTGAGAAGAGGCTGGCAGGTAGAACAAAGGCCAGGCAGAGGGTGAGGATGTGAGCAAGAGATGGGGGTGGGGGCAGAAATCAGAGAGAGATGCAAGTGCTCTGAGGGTCACAAAACCAGAGATGGAGGGAATCCTCACAACGAGGTGCCACTCTCCCATCTGACAGATGAAGAAACTGAGGTGCAAAGAGGTTTAATGGCTTTCCCAAGCTCACACAGTCAGTTAGTGGTAGAGCCAAGATTTGAATCCCGACCACAAAGCTCTGCTGTGTCTGGGCATCTGATTGGATTACTGAACAGTCTTAGCTTCTGAATAGTCCCCTTGGTTCTCTTACCTGGGGGTCTTGGCCCCACTGTGAGGATTTCCTGGGGATTCTGGGTTCTTTATTTACTATTCTGTATGTCTCCTCACATATACTCCCCCTCCCACACACAGGCATTCTTGAGCTAAGGGAATCTGTCCCTCATGTACCTGGTTTGTTGAGGCTCAATTCAGTTCAACACAAACATAAAATATTTACTTAAAACATTTTCTCAAGTCAATGTTTTCAACCATACTCCGTTGAATTTCCCTTTTCTGTCCCTTGACAATGTCTGAGGTAGATTCTATAACTTCTTTCTGATTATAAAATATATCAAATTTAAGACCCCCAAATCTCATGTCTGATTGAAACTCACATTTCCTCGCTGCCTGTGACCCTGGGGTCTGGGGTAGGGTAAGAGTTGTCTGCTCTTTACTCTTCTTCCCCGGGAGTGAAGGCCATGGGGGTGGGGGTGAAAGTGGGGTGTATGATGATGCCACCATGATGATGAGTCTTCAAAGTGGATGGTCTGTTCCAGCTAACTTTTCCAAACCACTTTAAGCCTTTGGTTCCTCTTAGCAGGGGTCCCCTTGCCCGGCAGATTGCCTACCCTCTTTGGGGGGTTTACCAGCAAGGTAGCTTAAGCTGTATTACCTTCCATTACCTTCTGCAGTGTTCCTTGACCCATTGAAAACTCATGCATCCTTGCCACTTCACACGTGGAAATGTAGACTCCACCCTGCTGTCTCCAATCTCCTTTTCCCTGCCCAGTAGCTGCATGGGGCTCAGTGAGACTGCTACCTGAACAGACCACCTCTTACCAGAGGGATGCGCCAGAGTCCCCTTCTAGCAGGCTCTCCCAGCCTCTGCTTTAAAATGTGGGGTCTGGATGCCTCTTCCTGCCCCCCCAACTTTGAGTCCTAGTTTCCCCTCTGGGATCTCAACCAGAGTCCCACTCCATGTTCTTTAAACTTGCAGCCCGGATATCGGAGACCACAGGAATGGCCCGGCTCACTCCCTGCCTGGACTCAGCTCTCTCTCTGCCCCTAGTGAACACCAAAGGGGTCCCTGATTTCCCACCCGCCTTGAATGAGCAGCAGGCCTGGGGAGATTAGGGGTTTCTGAAAAGCCAGATGCTGCCAGCGTAGCCAGTATGTCCATCACCCCTGCTGCCCTGGCCTGGGCTTCTCTTTCTCTTGCCCCAGCACCTGTGATCCTCTTTTGCATCCTTCCATGACTTTTCCACCACCCTCTGTTCTTGGCCTCCAAGACCTCCCTCCCGCTCTTTAATCACACACCCGTTATGTTCCAGAACTTCTTGCTGCCACTCCCTCCCTCAGCCCCTCTTTCCCCCCAAGACCCGAGTTCCCATCCCCTGGTGAACCCAGGCTTGGTCAATCCACTTCCAAGGGACCAAGGTGTGGGTGGGGAGAGGCTGCTTTGTGAGGCTGTGGCTCCTTCCCATGGAGCACACACTCAGCCTGTCCAGGAGATGGCCCCTCATCTGATGGACCAGAGGAGCTCGCCCAGCCTGGCTGCACGCTGCACCGAGATCAACAGGCTGTTCTCTCTCTCTATCTATCACACGCACACACACACACACACACACACACACACACAAGACCGAACGTGGGGATGGTGTAGACAGGGGAAAATTACAAGGTTCATTTAGAAAGCAGTAAAGAGGGGATTTCAATTTCCTTTGAAAGTCACAGCACAATTCTCCCATGGTGGCTTTTGCAGAAGCAGTGGGATTCTGCCCTAGGAGCCAGAGACCCAGGACACGCCGAGTCAGGGGAGGTGCTCAGGAGGGTCATGCAGAGCTTTGGGCATTAGTGCGGCTGCTTCATGGGGGGCGGGAGGGGTTGGAGGGAGGGCTCCGTGTGGGAGGGGTCAGGAGAGGGGCAGCAGTTGGGGGCAGTAGGGGGAGGACTTACGGGATGGCAAGATGATGGGGCCATGCTCACGCGTCGTCCCACGGGTCTGGACAATGTGAGGCCAGTGAGGCATCTCAGAGTCAGAATGTAAGAGGCATCGTTCTCAGGTCTGTGCAAGAGGATCCTGATTTGCACAGGGCACTGGCTGCGTTCTATACCAAGGGGGCGCCATGGACCGAGGGCCTGCTTGCAGAGCCCCAGCAGACAAGAGACGGAGGGATGATGTGCAAACAGGCAGCAGAGCGGAACAAGCGTGTTTAGTAATAAGTGCCGTGCCGTGCCCAGCCACTTCAGTCATGTCCAACTCTTTGCAACCCCATGGACTATATCCCACCTGGCTCCTCTGTCCATGGGATTCTCCAGGCAAGAGTACTGGAATGGGTTGCCATGCCCTCCTCCAGGGGATGGCAGTGTCCTATCTGGGAATGTAAGTTTCAGGAGGAGATGATTCTATTTCTCTAGGAGGACTTCTTGGAGGAGGAGGTAGGGATGGTTGAGCAGCTATTTGAGTTTTGGCAGAAGAGGAGAGCGTGGACTGTGTGTATGTGAGAGAGAGAACTCTTCCTGTGGACCACAGCGTGCACCTGCTGCCAGACCCCATGGATGCACAAGACTGCAAGGTCAAGGTCAGTTGATGGGGGTCAGGGCTCATGGAAGCTGGTTCTAAGGGAGCTTGGGGAAAGATATGGGGAGCTTTCCCTACTCTCTTTTGCTTCAGGCTCCTACATCCACCAACACCTCTGTGCTGGCTGATGAAATGGAATGGTAAGTGTAGAGAACACTGAAGGGTTAATTAAGCCTGCAGGTGGGGCCTGGCTCTCCTGCCAGCTGGATTTGTGGCCTTGAGAAATTTTAACCTTTAGGGCTTCTTTCTCTTGTGACAGTAGCTTACATTTTCATAGCTCTTTAGGTGACGGGTAGTCTTGTGTTTACTTCTCACAAACTCCTGAGAGGAAGCCATCGATAAACCCATTTTACAGACCGAGACACTGAGGTTAGAGGAATTGCCACTATTACGATTCACTCCTATATAAAATGAGAAAGTGGGGCTGGGTAAGCTCCAAGGATTCCTTTTAGAACCCAGATTTTATGATCCTGGGGAAATCTACCACCAGAGGACAGTCCTAAATGTTTGGGCAATGTCCTTGTTTTATCTCGCATTCGTTTCCTCTCGATGCTGTAGTGAATGACCACAAGCTGAGTGACTTAAAATGACAGATTTATTCTCTTGCGGTTTCTTAGGTCAGAAGGTCAAAACCAGTCTTCCTGGGCTCAAGTCGAGGTGTCAGCAGAGTGGATTACTTCCTTTTTTTGTTGGTCTAAGCCTGCTTTACAATGTTGTGCTTGTTTCTACTGTATGATGAAGTGTATCAGCTATACATATATACGTGTTAATATGCCCCCTCCCTCTTGGACCTCCCTGATACTCCCTGTTATCCCACTAGGTCGCCGTAGAGCACTGAGCTAAGCTCCCTATGCTTTATAGCAGGCTCCCATCAGCAACCTGTTTCACACACAGTGTTGGTGTTAGTCGCTCAGTCGTGTCTGACTCTTCGTGACCCCACGGCCTGGAACCCACCAGGCCCCTCTGCCTGTGGGCTTTTCCTGGCGAGAATACTGGAGTGGGTCGCCATGCCTTCTCCAGGCTTTTACACATGGCAGTGTGTGCCTGTCAGCGCGACTCTCCCGATTCATCCTGCCCTTGCCAGCCCCTCCTTGTGCCCCCATGTCCATTCTCTATGTCTGTGTCTCTCTATCTGCCTTGATGCTAGGTTCACCTGTACCACTTTTCTAGAGTCCACGAACATGCGTGAATATCCGATATCTGTTTTTCTCCTTCTGACTCGCTTCACTGAGGTTGTGGAGAAAAGGGAACCCTTTTTGCACTCTTGGTAGGAATGTAAATTGATACAACCACTATGGGGAATAGTATGGAGGTTCCTTAAAAAACTAAAAATAGAACTATCATATGACCCAGAAAGGACCTCCCAGGTGGCACAGCAGTAAAGAATCTGCCTGCCAATGCTGAGACTCAGGAGATGCGAGTTTGGTCCCCGGGTCAGGAAGATCTCCTAGAAAAGGAAATGGCAACCCACTCCAGTATTCTTGTCTGGAGAATCCCATGGATAGAGGAGCCTGGTGGGCTACAGTCCATGGGGTCGCAAAGAGTCAGACTCGACTGAATGAGCACACAGTCACAAACATGACCCAGAAATCCCACTAGTAGGCATACACCCTAAGAAAGCCATAGCTTAAAGACACCTGTACCCCAGTGTTCACCGCAGCATTATTTGCAGTAGCCAGGACATGGAAACGACCCATGTGTGTCGACGTGTCCGTGGACGGATGGACGGATGATGAAGATGTGGTGCATGCAAACAGTGGAGCACTGCCCAGCAGTAAAGAGCCACACTCCTACAGGCTAAGACCGGAAAATCCACTTTCTCGCTTTTTCTGACTTCAAGCGGCTGCTGTCATTCCCAGCTTGTGGCCTTTTCCTCCGTCTTCAAAGCCAGCAATGGAGCATCTTCAGATCTCTGTCTTACCTCTGCGTGTCTCCTCACACTCCTGCTTCCCTCTGCTAAGGACCCTTGTTAACCCTTATAATAATCCTTATTATTATTGAGCCCACCCAAATAATTCAAGATGATCAAGATCCTTAATTGAACCACGTTTGCCAAGTCCCCTTTACCTTGTAAGGTAATAATTCACAGGTTTTGGGCCTAGGAGGGAAACATCTTTAAGAGGGGGTGTTATTCTGTCTACCATGTAATCCTCTCCCCATCCTTCTTCCCCCATGTGTACTAAAACCAGCGTTAAAAGTGTATCTAGAAAATGCTGTGGGCTGAGCAAACCTCTGTCCACTAGTGAATGAAGCTCATTGTAAAGGTAGACTCTGTGAGGGAGACAAGAAGTGGGTTTCAGTTACAAATCAAGGGAATGAATATAGATGTCAGAAAGCACTTATTCAGAGGACTGTCTAACAGAATTACGGGGGGAGCCTCAGCTGAAAGGCAAAGAATGCAGCGTGATGGTTAGTGTCATTGACCATTAAGCCAGGCAGACAGGAATTTGAAATGAGCCCTGCTACTTTTTTGCTGTGTGGCCTTGCACGTCTGCACTGTGATGTAATGTGCGTGCTCAGTCACATCCGACTCTTTGCGACCCCATGGACTGTAGCCCGCCAGGCTCCTCTGTCCATGGAATTCTCCAGGCAAGAATACTGGAATGGGTTACCATTTCCTTCTCCAGGAGATCTTCCTGACCCAGGGATCAAACCCGTGTCTCCTGCATTGGCAGGAGGATTCTTTACCGCTGTGCCACTTGGGAAACCCATAGGATACCAATAAAAATATGAAATGCACGCAGACTTCCCTGGTGGTCCAGTGTTTGAGACTCTATGCTTTTACTGCAGGGGGCACGGTTCGATTCCTGGTTGGGGAATTAAGATCCCTCATGCTATGCAGCGTGGCAAAAAAAAAAACAAAAACAAACAAATTGCATAGGTTTTTTAATGGGAATTATGAGTTAGCATTAGGAAGTTCTGAGATTCTCATGATATCAGAATGTGTGGTCCTGCCCAGAGGCAAGGTTTGGAAGAGATGACCTTGGAGGAACGTTGGGGTTCCTTGAAGGCCGGGCCCTGTCTATGCGTGTTGAGGCCCTGAGAATATGTTTAACCAACTCTTTGGTGAGCTCAGAGCTGACTGCCCTTTGGCAGGCCCCCATGCCTCCTGACAACCAGCAGAGCAAAGCTGCGGCCTGTAGAAGGGTCCTACAGGGATCCAGATGAATCACCTGCTGACCCTGCGGACCTAATGAGCAGGGTGGGACCCTCTGGCCCTGGGCTCCTGGAGGGGCCGGGACACCTGATGACTGAGAGCAGGGCAGCAGGCCCTTCTCTCTCAGCAGTGGAAAAACAGCCACCCCAGCACGCGCCGGCCGCACTCTGTGTCAATATGCTTAATGATTTGTGACGTGATTGATACAGAAAGCGAACTTGCTATAATCCATCTGTTGAAGAGGAAGTGGGCGTTCAGGGGAAATCAGGACGACGTGCGCCCTGCTCATTGCTGGGGCTAGGTATGCTGGAGGGGGCCGTTTCTGACAAGTCTCCCGGTCTCCAGCCCAGGGCTGCCTGGGAAGAAGGAGCCCAGGAAGGAGCACACACCAGGCAGGGAGTGGGGTGGCAGAGCTGGAGGGAAGCACTTCAGAGTTACAGCCCTGGGAGCTGGAAACCCTTGCTCCTCTGTGCCTGCGCCCGTGAGCTAACTGGACAGCTCTGTCCTCCTGTACCTGCCCGGGTCCCCTCGTGTCCCTCTCAGGAGCCTATGTGTGTGCTTCCCTGCTCACGGCTCATGAGGACACCCTTCAGAGGATTGCTCAGGGGCTCCTGGAGCCACCTGACTTGGCCGTGCCCGAGAAGTGACAACCAGCTCACCCCCACCCTCCACTTCTGGGACAAGGGATACAAAAACCCAGTACCTTTGCTTCAAGATGGAAAAAAAAAAACAAAAAACCTCTTCAGTGTCTTCGACACTCCAGAAGTTTCAATGTGATCAGACTGAGGCTGAGACTTCACTTGAAATCACACCCTTCCTTTTTTCCTCCCCTTCCCTGTTCAAACGGGCTCACTACCTGATTCATTTCTCCAGGTAGCACTTCCCTAATAAATAAGTAAGGACCCTGCTCAAACTTCTTTTTCTCAGGATCTATCTGCTTCTAGGGAACCCAAGCTCGGACAGCCCCTAAGCAAAGCTGGAAGAGGCTCATAGGTAGCTGCAGGCGATCCACATACTCTTTCATTTCGATCAAGTGTTATAGTGTGATGGCCCTGCCAAGACTGTCAGGTCCCGAGGACCCATGCCAGTGGCCAGAGGCTGCAAGTCGGATCATCCCAGAGCCTGTATGAGGTGTTGGACTCTCGCGTGTGGGTGTGTACATCCAAGCACTCAGGTCTGGTGCTGGGGGGGTTTGTCTGATCTCCCACCCCAGCCCCACTCTCTGCCTGCTCCTGCCAAAAGTGGATTTGCTGTCCTCTGTCTGCTGTGCTTGGACAGATGTTAAATTTGTCATTTAACTCACATGCCCTGAGTACATACACTGTGATGACTGCATCAGCTCAGTAACTAAATACCACGGATGGGGTGGCTTCAACATCCGACATGTATTTCTCACAGTTCCGCAGGCTGGCAAGTCCAAGATCAAGGTGCTTGCAGGGTTTGCTTCACGATGAGAATGCTATTCTGGCTTGTGGATGGTTGCCTTCTTGCCGTATGCTCACGTGGTCTTCCCTCGGTGTGTGTGTGTGGAGACTATGAACTCCAGTCTCACTTCTTATAAGGACACAAATCCTATAGCATCAGGGCCCTAACCTTTTGATTCCATTTAACCTTAATTATATCCGTAAAGGCCCTAGATCCACATACAGTCACAGTAGGGGCTGAAGCTCCATCATGTGAATTTTGGGAGGACACAATTCAGTCTGTAGCAGTGCAACAAAGCCTTTTTGAATGAAGGGAACTTGAAAGTAACTTAGTTTGGTCTCTGGGTTTTGCCTGGATTCCTGCAGTGCCAGGGGCTCTAGCCTAGGTTTAAACCTGTGACCTGCATAACCCATAGAGAATCTGCCATAAGTCAACAATTGGGAACTCACTGTTAATGTGGACAGATCCTCAGGACATACTCTTGTACTGCTCAGATTTCCTTGAATAAGGGAGAGGAAAAAATGTGTGTTCTTTCTTTGCAGAATACTTTTTCCACTCCTGCTCAGAGGGGTCTGTCCCTCATTTGTTCATTCACAAGGTGAATACTCACTGAGCATCAGTTGTATGGACCTCTGTTGTCTTGGTTGCCCAGGCATGCAATCAGGCCTGGCCAATCAGAGCACTGCATCACCATGGCTGTGTAATTAGTTCAGAGGTGGACATGTGATCAATCTTGTCCAGTGACAGCAAACCTCAGGGCTTCTGTGTGACTGTTGGAGAAGTAAAACTCTAATCTGCTGGACACAAATTGGTGAAGCTATAGGTCTTGAACTGTGGGCAACCATGTTGCTAACCACAGGGAACCTGAGACAAAACTAACGTGTGGATGAGAACAGATCTAAGAAACAGAGGCCACATCCTGGTGATGTTGTTTAAGGTCCCAAGTCCGTCTGTGCCTGGAGCCAGACTCTGGACTTTCAGACCTATGCACCAACACATTTCTTTTCACTGAGGATAGCTGTGCTTCTTTTGTTGCTTTTAAACAAAACTGATGTTAGTTCCAAGAGTGGGGATGTGGACATGACAGGCCACACTGAGTGGTGGGAGGGTGTAAGGGCAGTGAGGATGTTGTACCCTGGGCTGAAAGGTCGGAGGCCTTGTTACACTGAAGAGACTGGCAGCAAACTCCTATTAGAAAGTGACAAACTTGGGTTGAAACTGACTTGCTTGAAAGCAGATGACTAAAAGTCCTAAAAAGCCTCTCAGGCTTGACTAAAAGAGCTACTTTCTGCCCATGACCTGAACTCCAAACAGCTGAGAAGCCAAAAATATTGAGGCCTGCAGGACTGAAAAGCTAAATTATCATTTCCAACTTTAAATTAATGTGAGTAAAGACAGGAAAGTGGGGAACTGCAGAAATCAGATCGGGACCTGGGAATACATTGGTCCCCTAGGCTCTTCGCTGGAACCTCCAGTGACGAGATCCCACTCGATGAAAAGGATGCAACTGGGGCCAGATAATCCCCTCCCACCCCCAAGCGATTGTTTCACATGACCTTAAGGATGTGAGCTCCAGGATGGAGGCCAGGAGTCAGCTGGCCTGGAGGATGGGCTGAGAACTCATCAGGCAGTACAGTCACAGGCTATGCCTTGGTGAGATTTCTGCTTCCAGGTACTAACCGTGGAGCAGACCAGAAGCAAACACCCACAGCCTACTAAAGCACCAAGAGAATGACTCTTCAAAAGAAACCCCCAGTCTGTCCAAAGACCTGCATAAGGTGCCATCATATACGGTAGTCTTCAGGTTCCCCAGTTCCTCATTGAGCAGAAGAGCTCCCTTTTGGAGGTTGCATCTTCCTCAGGGTCCATCTCAAACGTGGCTGTGGAAGGCAGTGGGCCAGGGGGACCACTCAGAGAACTCACTGAAGGACAAAGAACCTCGCTGTCTGTGGGCATGGAGAGAGCCATGGGGTGAGGTCTGGTCTGGCGCCCTCTGCATGCTGCCTCGCAGTCTCTTCTCCACTGTGCTCATTGTGTTTCCTCCCCACCATCATATACTGCTCATGCCATAGGGGGCAGCAAGGGGATGCTGTTGTGTCACTCAGGCCAAGACCGTAAGAGGCCACATCTGGAATGACCAAGAGAAAAGCGCGTCTTGAGGGGCAGAATTCTGTAGTGCCAACACCTGGGCTCTGGCCACAGACTGCTTCGTTTCCTCACTCCTTCACTTCACAGCTACGGGGTCACAGTAAGTTACTTGACATCTTTGTATCTCAGTTTCCTCACGCATACGGGGTGATAACAATGGTGGGTTACGCATCTTGGATCATCTCTCTGCAGCTGCCATCTTGCTACCACATGGGCGTTGAGACAGAGGCCACCGTGAGGAGGGCAATGGGACTCGGAGGTGGCATGAGGTTAGATCCCTGCTCCAGTCTTGTCTGAATCCAGCCTTATGCCATCCTGGTTGCTTATATGGAGAATATATTTCCTTTATACTGAGCTAAGCGGATGGATTATTGTCACTTGCAATCAAAAAAAGGCTAGCTGATAGACCTGCTGTGTGTGTTAATTACTAGATGTACAACCCTCACCACCGTGCCCACTTTTGGGAACTTTGAGATACATAATGCAGCGTGGAAGGCATTGGGATGGGGGACCTGCATGAGGCATAGCCAACCTCACACATAGCCGAGGTGTGAGGGATCAGGGGAAACTTCCCAGAGTAGGTGACTCTTGGCCAAACCCTGAAGGAATGGGCAGAGCCAGCTGCAGTGAGGAGAGGAGAGAATGTACCATCCCATAATGAAATTGTCCATTCCTCACTCACTGGAGGTTGTACGAATGGGCTTGAAAACAGCTTACTGGGAAAAGAGGATTTGTGCCTTGACTGGGAGGCTGAAATCCAACCCTTCCAGTGGGGAATATGCCCTCAGACCCCACCACTGGTAGCCCCTAGAACAGTACCACCCTCCGATGGCTCCTCAGTGCTTTGGTTTGAGCTTGGGTCTTGTCTGGCCTGTACCATGTTTAAAATTTTAAAAATGTGTTGCCAATATTTAAAATCGAGACTGTTGATAGAAAAGTTTGAATTGGGGGCTTCTCTTGAGGGCTTGACAGCACTGGTCCTGCATTCCCACTGTCACCTCTGGGCTGGCTCTGAAATGCAGTGCTGAAATACAGTGCTCCGTTCACGTAGGACTCATGCGTTCCTGGGTCCACTGCATTCTGCCTATTTCTTTTCCTTACAGGTAGGTCCCTCTAGGTGTTTGAGTTTGCACACCCTGTTATAGAGTAAGGGTATACTGAACATGGATTAGGCTGCATGAGCCAGTGGGTGATGCCCCAGGACAGTGGTCCCCACCTTTTTGGCACCAGGGACTGGTTTTGTGGAAGACAATTTTTCCGCGAATGGAGAGGCGGGTTTCAGGATGATTCAAGTGCGTTACATTTATTGTGCACTTTATTTCTACTATTATCACGTCAGCTCCGCCTCAGATCATCAGGCACTAGATTCCAGAGGTTGAGTGTACCCGTCCTAGGGAATGAAACAGACCTGAATGGGTGGAGGCCCCTTTCCGTGTCCTTTCTTCTGGGTGCTGATTGGGCCCGCGTCCAGCTGAAGAGTAGATTTGGAGACTCTGGGTTTGAGCACATGGGGTTGAGTTGGATGGAGGGACTTATTTGATTTTATACCATTCAAGGCCACCTGGGCCAGCAAATGGGACCTCCCACCTGCTCCGGTTTAGCCTCCCAGGCTTCTGCAGTGGAGATTGGAGACAAAGCCATGGCTGATAAAAAAAAAAAAAAAAAAAAAAAAACAAAAAAAACCAAGACCTTATTTATTTGTCTTGCTTTCCTCCTTTCCATCTCTTTAAGGGCAGCTTTCAGGTATTCCTGGGTCCCCAGGTCGGAGTCCATCATAATAGCATCATTGTGCACGCGTGCACGTGTGTGTGTACATAGCCTGTTTGTACGTATGTGGGTGCATGTGTGTTCTTTGAACGTTTATTTGACATTTATTCTTTTTATTTTAAATTTGGGTTAGATTTCAATGCTATTAACTTAAAAATGTCATTTAAATCCAAAGTTAAGGTTGTTCATAATAGTCTTGTACACAGCCTTTCCCCTAATTTTATTGAGGTGTAATTTACAGTCCTATTTTGAGTGTGTAGAGCTCTGTGAGTTTTGACAAATGTTTAGCCTCATGTAACCAGCACCACAATCAAAATATAAACATTTCCAAAACCCCAAGGTTCCCTGTGCTCCTTCCTAGTCAATCTCCCACCGCTCCTGACCTCAGTCAATTATTGTTTTGCTTTCATGTCATTTTAGATTAAATTTCCTTTTTTCCCCCCAGAGTTTCATAGAAATAGAATTAATCCTACTTCCTCTTTTGTATCTATTTCACTCAGCATGATATTTTGAGATTCATCCATTTGGTTGTGGTATATTCAGTTCAGTTCAGTTCAGTCGCTCAGTCGTGTCCGACTCCCTGCGATCCCATGAATCGCAGCACGCCAGGCCTCCCTGTCCATCACCAACTCCCAGAGTTCACCCAAATTCATGTCCATTGAGTCGGTGATGCCATCCAGCCATCTCATCCTCTGTCGTCCCCTTCTCCTCTTGCCCCCAGTCCCTCCCAGCATCAGAGTCTTTTCCAATGAGTCAACTCTTCACATGAGGTATGTGGTATATTACTTTTCTTTTTCCTGAGTATTATTCCTTTGATTGTATAGTGACAGTGTCATTTACTGATCTAGTCACCTATTGCTGGACATACTGTTTCCAGTTTTTGATATTACTGATACAAGTAAATCTACTATGAACATATGTATATGGGTCTTTGTGTAGACACACATTTTAATTTCTTTGGGGAAATACCTAGGAGTGGAATGGGGTGGGGTCATTGGTAATTGTGTGTTTAACTTCTTAAGAATTTGCCTATCTTTCCAGCGTAGTTATTGCACGTTTTTATTCTCCCACGAGGAATGGATGAGTCCAGTTTGTGAGACGATACATAGAGTTCCACATCCTTTCAGCCTTTGGAGTTTCCTTCTTTTAGAGTTTAGTCATTCTAATGGGTGTGCAGTGGTATCTAATTGTGGTTATTAATTTGCATTTCCACGATGACTAATAATGTTGAACATCTTTTCATGTACTTATTGGCCATATGTAAATCTTTTCACACATAATAGCATCTTAATACTACTCAACCTCTAATAGAGGCCATAGAAGATTATACAGAAAATTAGTTCACAGAATGGCAAATCAGCTCAATGAAGAGGACAGATAAAAAGATGTAGGTGTGAGAAGGAGAGGTAACATCTGATCTCTGAGCTGGAACTGTGAGGTTGAGGTTTTTATCATTTTCTCAGAACTAAGCAGCTGGGGCAAGTGACTGGCAGGGATCTCAGACCTGCTTCTGTGACGGGAATGCTTCAGTGCTTGGCTAATGGCTGCCTCTCTGTTGGGCCCCCCGGGGGGGCAGGGGACAGGTAACTGCAAAGTGGAGCACCGAGAGACACAGAGGCAGACTCATGGCATTGCCCTCTTTTGATGAGTTTGCTTGTTCCTGGACATACGTTCTGAGCCTGCCTGGACGCTCCACGTCCACTGAAGCCACCTCTGCCCTTGGTTGGAGAGTCAACCCAAACAGGGCCTGACCCTCAGTCTCCCCCTTGTGGTGGAGGCAGGGGTGAGCTCTGTCTGCTGGTCATGCCTCCAGGCTGCTGAGTGGCAGGTGAGTTGGTCCATGCTCACAGGTGGCTGCACTCAGTCCTGTGAGATTTCCACTGCCAGGCGGGCAGATCTAATCCTGCCATCACTCAGAGCTTTAACTCAGCCTGGGTGAACTGTTGGACCTCAACTCATCAGGCCCATCCACTGACCAGTCTGTTCAGTGTAAAAACAGCTTCGATTGATTTTTTTTTCCCGTGACTAGGTCTGCTGTCTGTACCAATCAAAATGAGATTTGGCTCCAGGAAGACTCAGCTTAAGGAAGGAATGTCTTGTTCTTTGTCAGTTTGGCTTATCTTCTGTTCCAAGAGCTCATGGGTTTGTCATCTGCATCAAAGTGCTCGTGTCTTCTGCCACTAATTGGCTGCACTGTCAACATGACACAGTGAAAAAGTCAGTGGTTTTGGAATGTACTGGGACCTGGGTTTAGTCACAGCTCTGTCACTTACAAGCAGTGTGACCTCGGGCAAGTCTCTCTAAGACCCCATTTCCTCTGTAACATGGGGATAGTAAAATTTATCTCATTGTATGGTTTCAATAATTAAATTTGCCAATGGACTTGGCGCTGAGCTATTTTGCAGTTTGTACTGGCTCTGGGCTTCAAGCTTCTGCCTCTGCAAAATAAGTAAGTTGGATCAGGTGACCTCCCAGGGCCATCCTGTTCTGATACATGACTCTGAGAAAGAAAGCGATGCTCTCATCCAGATCACCAAGTAATTTTTCCTGGCAGCAGATTATGTCTCAAGAGGGGAGGACACAGTAAGACATGTAAACAGAAAATTTTGGTTTCTATAAATAGGAGGAACTTTTAACCTTAATGACAGCCAGTTTAACACATGCAAAGTATTCAGTACTACTCCTGGGCTAAACTCCTTTCTTCTTCCTGCCCACTCTCCAGGTAGCAGCACTGTCCCACAGGCCCATACATTTGGGTAAACAATCCACCAAGACAAAACCATGTCTCAGATTCAGTGGTCCCCTCTGTCTGACTCAGAACAGTGACCTTGTTGTACCTCAGTTTCTCTTTCATCCCAGGCATTCTACAGGCCTTACCCCTTTCCTCCTGGTGTCAAACCTGTGACTTATCCTCTCAAATGCCCTCCGGGGTCCTCCAATAGGAGTTGGCAGGATGAGTAGCAAGAATTATTATTAATTAGTGAAAATATGTATCATCACATAATTGGAGTGTATAATTGATGCTTCACTGCTGCAGGCAGAAATAGAGGGAGAGATAGATGAAAGCCAGGGAAGAAGGAGGCCACCATAGATCCCAGCCACTGTCTAGAATGAGAAAAAGGGAGGATTTGGCGCTCCTGATACCTGCAAAATGTGGACTGACCAAAGGTCATGAGCTGGGGGTGCCTAACAATCAAAAAAGCAGGGGACAAACAAGCCCTTAGTGTTAGCAGGCGATGTAAATAGAGCTGCTTCCCCTAAGGAGATCATTTTAAACCCACATTCTGAGCCTGCTGGGGTGTGTGTGTGTGTGTGTGTGTGTGTGTGTGTGTTTTACAGCAGCATCAGATTTCTAATGAAAGAGCTCAGTTGATTTCTGCAGTAAGAGGAAGAGATGATAGCATATTGCTCATGGCTGGCTTCCAGACTGTCCCCTGATCTCTTGTACTTTTGAGTCTTTGTTGCTCTGTCAGCACCCAGGCAGAGCTTCCATCCCCTCCCTGGTGCCAAGGACTGGGTTATTATAAATGAGTCGTGACGTCTAGGATCTATTTGTTTCAGGGCTCATTTGTTGGAAGAGGAGGAATAAGGTAGCAAAGAAGAATGTCTTGGTATATTGCACTCAAATTTTCCTCTGCACCGCTGAGGGTGTGGAAGGAGGTGTGTGTGCAATGGGTGACTGGGGGCTGGGGGACTGGGGCAGGATGGGACAGGAAGCAGGTGTGGGTCATTCTTGGAAGGGGAAACAATAATAAGAGCAGCAGGCACCACGTGTTGAATGCTTCTAGTGTGCGAGGCACTGTTGTCTTTGTTTATTTGCTAAGTTGTGTCCAGCTCTTTGGCAACCCCATGGACTGTAGCCCTCCAGGCTCCTTTTCTATGGGATTTCCCAAGCAAGAATACTGGAATGAGTTCCCATTTCCTTCTCCAGGGGTTCTTCCCAACCCAAGGATCCAACCTGCATCTCCTGCTTGGCAGGTGGATTCTTTACTGCTGAGCCACCTGGAAAGCCCTGTCAGGCACTGTGCTGGAGATGTAATACCTGCATGAATTCATGTCATTGTCATGCCCTTTTGTGACATGGGTGCTGTAATTATCTCCAGGTATTGGAAGGGAAACAGAAGCCAAGGGAAGAGAAATCACCCGCCGAAGGACATCCAGCTGATAAGTGATGGAGCCAGGACTCCAGCCCAGGTCCTGCTCCAAGCCCACACCTGCATCCGCCAGCTCATCCTCTGGGCGCACAACATTGTCTGCTCTGCAGCCGCTGACACTGCCACCCACGCTTCACCCTGAGCGAGCCCCCACCAGCCCCATAGGCTCGTCATCAGGATCACATGAGCTCTTGCTTATTAAGTACTCAGATCAACGGTAGGTCCTTATTATTATTATTATTTTTAATGCTGTTTTTCTTTCTTTGTGCCAGACACTCGGCTGAATGCTGCAGGGCTACAGAGGTAAAACAAACATACTTCCTGCCCTCCGGGGAGCTCCCATTAGAGTGGGGAGGTAGGACAGACACACGCAGATAATAAAAGGTGATGCGTGATGTGCCAAACACAGCTCATGGAGTAAAGGCAATTGAAGTCCAGGATGAGGAGGGATGCTGCTTGGGGAAAAGGGGGAGGGCTTCATGGAGGAGGACCTATAGCTGAAGGCAGGGCTGGGTTGTTAAAGTTTAAGTTGGAGTGGGTGATGTCAAAGCCTTCTGGTAGAAATAACGATACCAAAATGTCAGCTTCTCCCCCCAAAAAAATGAGCAGGGATTTTTTTTTAATTTAAAAATATTTAATGCAGTTTTAAGGGTTACTTTTTATTTACAGCTAGTAGAAAATATAGGCTATATTCCCCATGTCGTACAACACATCCTTGAGTCTACCTTACACCCGACAGTTCGTGCCTCCCGTTCTTCCGCCCTTGCGTTCCCCCTCCACCCCACTGGCAAACACTAGTTTGTCCATGATCTGTGAGGCTGCTTCTTTGCTGCTGTTACATTCACCAGTTTGTTGTATTTCTTAGGTCCCACATATAAGTGATATCATACAGTGTCTGTCTTTCTCCGACTTATTTCACTTTGTACAATAAAGCAGAGATTTTTGTCTGTTTTGTATGCTGCTGTGTCCTCAGTGCCCAGAAGAGTGCCTGGCACAGAGCAGAGTCTCAAAAGAAGCAGGTTAAAAGAGTGGATGAGAAAAGGGAACGTTCGGAGGAAGCTGCAAGGTCTGTTTGGGTAAGACCGGCAGACTGATTTGGCCAGAATGGAGAGTGGGCGGTGACGGTTAGAGGAGAGAGGCTGGAAGCAGCATTTAAATGGATCTTGAAGAATGAATCTGATTTTGATAGATGGAGAGAAAGGAAGTCGCTATAATAAAGCCTGGTGTGCCTTCACATGAAAGCCCAGGAGAATAAGTGAAAAGCTTCACCACGTACAAACCAGAAATTTTTTTCCCACCTGGACACCTGGAACAGAGGCGGTAAAACTGGGAGTCGGGAACAGAGGAGACCGCAAACCCCAGGCTGGGCTGTGGCACAGAAATAGCAAATGCAGCCCACGGGCGCCTGGTCCCATTATCCTGCCCCCTTCGCCACTCACGTCCCCCTAACAATCTGCAGCCCACAGTATTCGTCTGCTCTGGTTTATGGCAGTGACTTCACTGTGCCAAGGGCTGGTCTCAGATGACCCCTTAAGCTGACTGCCTGGCATCTTTAGTCTAAGCCATTGCCCAGTGGACTCGGGATTCCTGCTTTCCAACAGCTCACCCAGGGGTGGTGCAAGAGTGGGCTGAGCATTTCTTAGTAACTTAGGAACTGCTCCAGTGTCTATCCAGCCCCCAGGTTAGAACTTCTGTTCTTAGAGGAGAAGGATGTGTTTTCTATTTTCTTTGCTCCCGGGTGCCTGAAGTAAGCCTGAATTGAGTGATGCTAAAAAATTAAACATTTTAGAAAAAATTCTGTGGTCACACTGGGCCCAAGTTAATGCTTTCAAATTGAGAATGGGTAAATTTAGAGAGTGTGGGCTGAGATTTGGAGAAGGGCAATCTGTTAGTTGATCTCAGTGACACTGGTAAAAAAGTAAATGTTGGGGTGTGCGTGTGTGTGTGCTAATTCGTGTCAGTAGTGTCTGACTCTTTGTGACCCTATGGACCATAGCCTGCCAGGCACTTGTCCATGGGATTCTCTAGGCAAGAATACTAGAGTGGGTTGCCATACCTCTTCCAGGGGATCTTTCTGACCCAAGGATTGAACCTGTGTCTCTTATGTCTCCTGCATTGGCAGGTGGGTTCTTTACCACCAGCACCACCTGGGAAGCCCCAGATATTGGGACAGGGAATGATAAAAACAGAAAAAAATATATGGCATCTCTCATTATTTTCCCATAGGACTCTGTTTTAGAAAGTTGCATGGGGGCAATAAAAAGAATGTGTTTTGAAGCTGACAGATCTGAGTTTAGTCTCTGTTATTTAGTGGTTGAGTGTCTCTGGGAAGTCCCCCAACCCAGTGGTGACATTTGTCAGGAGACAGTTTTGATTGTCACAGTAGGGAGAGTGGGTTTGCTACAGGTTGATGAGAGGGTAGAGGTCAGAGATTCTGCCAAACATCCTCCAGGTACACAGGACAGCCACCACAACAAAGAGTTATCTGGCCCCAAATGTTGATAGTGACTAGTTGAGAAATCCTGTCAACCATATGAGCCTCTGTTTCCTCATCTGTAAAATGGGGGTGAAGAACAGCTACCTCATGGGTTGCTAGGAAGATCAAATTTAGTGTGCATGTCAACTTGTGGTGGGGGTGGAGAGTTAGTCCCGGGCACACAGTAGGTCCCCAGTTTGGTTCCTGTCATCTGCTCTCAAGTGCCTTCTTCATTCTGGATGCGGAGAAATTAGAGAGAATTCAGAAGCATTGCCAAGGTAATTACAGGGCAGGGAGTAACATTTTGAAGGAACATGAAAAGAGGTGGGATTATTTAGGCTGAAGAAGAAAGGTGGCTCAAAGGTGACTTAATAATAGTCTTAAAGCCTAAGAAGAGTTATTATTTAGGGAAAGATAATCCACTGCTTTCCATCTCCATTGAGGAATGAAAATGAACCACAAGTAGGGTGGAATTAGGCTAGATAGAAGGCAGAACTTCCTGTCTGCAAAGGTCAGCTGAAGAAAGAACCTTCTGCACATCTTAAACCCAAGGACTGCCCCGCATCAGAATTTATCAGCTAAGATTGATGAGCAACTTCCTGTGTGTTGGGAGAGCTGTGGGAATGGTTGGAGTCAGGTGGGCGTAGGGGAGGTGCAACAGTAGGGATGGAAGGGTCTCTGCCCTCACATTTGGGGAGTGTGTGGTCATGGATGCCCTGGAATGCCAGACCAAGGGGGATGTCCTCGTTCCACAGGGGCAGAGGTATGGGTGGGGAGAGCCCCTGGCCGAGCTATGCTTGGGAAGGTTAATAGTAAAGGTCTGTAGTTTGGGCTAGAGGCATCCCTGGGGGGCAGAGCGGTCAGTTAAGACCCGAACATGAGGACTAAGGTGGGGTGGGAGGTAATGAGGGTGGTGGCAGCTGGGAGGAGTTGGAAAATCCTCTCTTGAGCCCTGTTTCCTGGGTGAGCCTCTGATTTCTCCATCAGGGTAGACAGGTTGGCTCCAAGCTGTGCCACCTGCTGATCTCAGCACCCTGGAATCCACCCCAAGCGAGTGCTGGATCCTCTCCTTTCCACTCTGGAAACTTGGAGCGTGGCCAGATGCCCTGCCAACCATGAGCTCGGCCGCTGCCGGGGCTCTGCTGGTGGGAATGCAGGAGGCCCACCGAGGCAGGCCGCGGTCCCTGCTCCCCATTAGCGGTTTCCTCTGACTGGTCCTACTTCCGGGTGGAGATGCTGTATGGAAAGGGAGTGCAGAAGGAGTGGCAGGAGCTGGAGGGGTGGGGCCGGGGATAGAGAGCCATCCAGGCCCAGGAGAGCTGCTGACGGAGGCCCCATCCTGCCTGCTGCTTGGCAGCCTCTAAGTTGGTGCAGAGTCCTGGTAACAACAGGCCGCGCCCGGGGCCGCCCCTGCAGCCTGTGGCAGCAGGCAAAACAGCCGCTCCCCCTGGGGTCGGCTGGAGGAGAAGGGGACGACAGCGGACAAGATGGCTGGATGGCATCACCGACTCGACGGACGTGAGTTTGGGTGAACTCCGGGAGATGGTGATGGACAGGGAGGCCTGGCGTGCTGCGATTCTTGGGGTTGCAAAGAGTCGGACATGACTGAGTGACTGAACAGCAACGCCGGGGTCCCACCTAACAACTTAGAAGCCTGTACAGCTCCAGGCAGGAAGGTCGTGCAGAGGGTCTCCGCCGAGGCCTGGGTGCGAGGGGAGGGGTTTGGGTTACAGGGCCTGAAGGTCAGGGCTGACCCGAGGGGGGACTTCCTGATCCAGAACAGTGAGATGCTGCCAGATGCTGGGAAGGGGGCATCAGGAGGAGCGGGGGGCCTCACCCCCTAGGAGGTGCCTCGGAGTCACCTGGGCGAGCAGTGAGTGGGGAGCAGAGAGCTCCTCAGTCTCCAGGCAGACTGAGGGAGTCAGGATTTGGCGCTGGCGGAGCAGCACCTGCCCTCTTCAGAGTGGTGAGGCGGCTCTCCCCTCAGGGTGAGCGGGGCCTCTACAGCGAGCTCCCCTCAGAGCTGGGGCCGCCAAGAGAAAAGAGTAGAACTTCAGCGTTAGGAGGACCTGTGCTGTGAGTTCTGCCTCGATCATATTAGTTCTGGAACCTTCTGCAAGGCACAAAGCTCAGTTTCTTCCTGTTTCAGAGGGTGTCAGTACCTCTTTTATAGGGTTGCTCTGAGGAATAGATGAAGTAATGCACTGCCTCTACATGGTTGGTTCTCAACAATTAACATGCTTTCCTTTTCCGTTGCCTCAGGGCCAGGAGTGGAGTGAGCCCAGCCAGGTGGCTTGAGGCGTCCTCTGGAGGCATTCACTCTCAGGTGAATGAATGGGCCCCAGAACGGGCATCTCCTTCGATTTTGCACCCTGGGGGCATCACTTGCTCACCCTAGTCCCAGCCTGCCCTGCTTTTGAGCAATTTGTCATCTCAGGCACAGGCTCGTTCAGTTCAAGAAATTCTGGAGAGGGACCCTCAAAGTCTGCGGAATCTCACAGGTGACGTGAAGAAGTAAACCATGTGCATGTGATAATCAGAGATAGAGATAAACCCGGGGAGAAGAGGACCCACAGGCAGCGTCTGACCCAGACTGGAGGGGCAGGGGAGCGGGGCTGAGGAGTACAGTTGGAAGGATTAACCAGCGGGAGTTAACCAGCATCACTGACTCTCCTGCAGTGGGATCCCAGCCCAGTTAATCTTATTCTACCACCAGGAGGACAATTTGGCCCAGGCCTACTCAGCGATCCTAAGACTGTGCCCGCAGGACACCGGCCACCTGTATGGAAAGTGCAAAAAGCTCACCAGATGCTTCTAGAACTCAGAGGGTTGGCATCACTGAGGTCTGGCCCCCATCAGCCGGCACATGGCAGCTGCAGAGGAGTGTGGGAATATCCCCGTGGGGAGGAGGATCTCAGCCGCCACTCAGCAACAAGGCCACTAGCTGCTCACTCCTCCGGAGTGAAGGCGCTGCAGTCATGAATCACGCCACTCCCCAACTATTTTGAAAGGAAGCTTCCGCGATGAAGGAGGAGAATTACAGAGAGCAGTGCCAGCGTTGGGAAAACATGCCCGGCTTCCATCGGCAGCCGTCACTTCCTTTCTCTCTGCTCGAGGTGCATATGACAGGAGCTTCCGAACAGCGCATAAGTGCAGGAAACTCTGTGAGTGTGTCTGTTTGTCTTTGAGCAACTTTCATCCCGCCAGAGGTTCAGTCTGTCTGTAAAACCTGCTTCCTTGTCAGCAGCTGGCAAGGCAGCTCAACAATGGAACGAACTCAGCTTGTCTCACCACCTCCATCTAAGCGAAGCTCACTCCCATCTTTCCCTCCAGCACAGGAGCTTATATTGGTACACCGTTATAGACACAGGGCGGAGGGTGGGATCCTTGGTAAGGTTTCCCGAGTTTGAGCTCCGGCCGGGAGAGCTCCTCTCCGCTCCACCTGCCACCACAGAGCCATCCTCCACCTCCAGCTGCAGCCCTGTAGAAATTCCAGCAAGTTCCAGTGAAAATTCCTGTGTGGGTGATAAACTCTCTGCTGGACAGGGCCACCTAAGGACAGGGAAGTTGTAGGAAAAGACCTCTGGAATTTGCTGCATACTTTATGATGCCATGATCAGAAGAACTGTTCCCAGAGGCCTTTGACATCCCTTGCTGTTTGAAGCCATTGTCTTGTCTATGGTAATGATCAGATTCTCTGGGACTGAAAAGACTTTAAAAGTCAGCTGGTTCCCTCTCCTCTCCTTCCCTTCCCTGCTTCCTTTTCCCCGCTCTCCATTCTTAAATCTCCTTTGCAAGTTGGTCATCACCCCACTTGTATCCTTCTAGCAATGGGGAACTCAGTATGTCTCAAGGCTCAGGGCCACTTGGATGGTTCTATGGCTCTTCTTCCACTGAGCTGAAGTTTGTCCACAATGAGTTGATTGCCACCCCCGAGGAGCACAAAAATGAAATCTAATCTATCCACTACATCACCCTGCAAGCCTCGTGCAAACCTGAGCCTTCTCTCCTCCGGGAGAACAGCCTTACTTCCTTAAACTGCTCCTCTTGTGCATTGTTTTATGTCCCTTTGATTGGAAATGAATATCTGAAGGCCGTTCTGATTCAGATTTTTTTTCTTCCGGGGAATTTAGTGAGCAACATGGCCGACTTTGAGCCTAGTATGTTGGTTTATCAAAGTGGCATCATAACTATTACTCCCAGAGTAATTGAGCCCTGCAAACATTGTCTGCCTGATGACGTCCTGATCAGGGGGAGCCAGTCAGTACTCTGGCAAAACACTTGTTCTGCCCAGAACCCAGGCTTAGAGAGTAATTTTCAAATTGCTGAAGCCCCAGGGACTTCCTGGTGGCTCGGATAGTAAAGAATCCACCTGCAATGTAGGAGACTTGGTTTTGATCCCTGGGTTGGAAGATCCTCTGGAGAAAGGATTGGCAACCCACTCCAGTATTCTTGCCTGGAAAATGCCCTGGACAGAGGAGGAGCCTGGCAGGCTACAGTCCATGGGGTGGCAAAGAGTTGAACGTGATTGAGCAACTAACACTTCAGGGGATTCTCAAAGGACAGTGGACATCCTTTAGATGTGAATCTTAGCGGAGCTGATACCTGCACACTGTCAATCTGACCTCCTGTACTTTAGCTGAAGTTAAGGAATGTTTTTGAGGGAACCCAGGAGGCCCTTCACCTTACCAGGAAATCCTTGTTTGCAAGAGAATAAACCAGTCTTTGGAGGTGGTGACTAGGTCAGAATTCCAGGACAGGAGAGGCCTACCCTTGGCCACCTCTTTGCTGGAGCAAAAACAGTACAGGGGTCTCCCTTCTCTCCAAGGAGATGTGGTTCAGATCTCCTGGATCTGAACCAGAAAGACTAGCGCTTTGAGGAGCTGTCTCCCTGCTTGAGAGCATCCAATCCCTTCCACCACCTCAGTACCTGATTTCCAATTTGTTGATATTTTCCATTTCATTTCCCTCCCCCTCACCTTCCCTCCCTGCGGAATCATGTGGAGCTTTGATTTTCCTTTGTTGGAATGAGAATTTCCTTCCTATCTCAACTGCACCTCCCTCTTCCCACCCCCATGACATTGTTTAATTCAGCTGTTTCCTGCACCTGGTTTTGCCTCACACCAACCAGGGGGTGGGCAGAATCGCAGCCCACAGCTCCTGCTTTACCTCCCTCCACGTGGGACCTGGGCCTCTCCAGTTATACTCCCTTCAGCTGGTGTCAGGATGGCGTGAACTTTAATTACTGACACTGCTGTGCCTGGAATAGGGGCTTGGCGAAGCCTCCACTCCATCCCTGGTGGTCTGCCCAGTATCTTGGCAGTAGGAACCTAGGATATTCCCATAATCCTCTGGCTGGTGGAGATCCCAGTCTCTTTCCCTGGACTTCCAGGCAGGACTGTCCCACAGTCACTGTGCCAAGTTTGAAGAGGGATGGTGGTGTGGGAGAAGAGGAAGCCTCTTTTAAGAACTGCAGAAAATGAAATTCTATTATCTATCTCCCATGCTCTCCCACTCATGGGGTCTTCCTGTGGCAATGGATTGTGTGCATGCATGCTAAGTCACTTCAGTTGTGTCCAACTCTTTGAAACCCCCTGGACTGTAGCCCACCAGGCTTCTCTGTCCATGAGATTCTCCAAGCAAGGATACTGGAGAGGGTTGCCATTTCCTTCTCCAGGGGTGGGAATGGATTGGTCTAACCTAAATCCTAACCACTGTTATTTTATTTACGGTTAGCAATTATTCTTTTAAAAAATTTTATTTCTTTGGCTGTGTCAGCACATGGGTAGCACATGGGCTATTTCTTTGAAGCTCATGAGCTTCCCTCTAGTTGTGATACGTGGACTTACTTGCCCTGTGGCGTGTGGGATCTTAGTTCCCTGACCGGGGATTGGACCCATGTCCCCTGCACTGAAGGCAGTTCTTAACCACTGGACCTCCTGGAGAAAGTCCTCCACTAGATTTTTGTCTTTATTAAAGCCAATCTGGCTTTGTTCTCTCTCACTCTCCTGGTCTCCAAGGTTGGTCAGGTGGGCAGGGTGTTAGGATCTGGGTGTCCCTGTCTCCTTCATGGCTTTAATTCATCTCTCTCCATCTTATTTCCATCTTTGGCTCAGGCTCCACAAATGGCTATTTTCCCATTAGCATCTCCTTTGCATCACAATTCCCAGTGGTGATGGAATTGAGATGGCTCTTCAAAGAGAGCACAGCTCTGTGGATCAACTGTTTATTGGGTGTTGAGACCATCATACCAATTTCACTACACTGAGATTTTGATTGATGTTCTTCAACCTGTAATCTGTGGTCAAAGGGATTTTGAAGTGAGGAAAGGCCCTGGTCTGCATAAGTAGCCCATCTGTCCATTCACTGAATTATTCATTTAACAAATACTTTCTGACTCTCTAGCCCCCAGCCAGTCACTGGGCAGAGCGTGAGGAAAATTAGCTAAGAAAACATGATTCTTCTTCCCAAGTCACTGACAGGCTTGGGGAAGCCATATGTACCCATGTACATGTTATAGTGCCAGGTGGTGGGTACTTTACATGTACAGAGTGGGAACAGGGCAGCTGTGCCTGGGGCCTCAGGGAAGGCATCATGCAAGAGATGACTTTTGAACCATGCCTTTGAAGGAAACATAGGAGCTGTATGGATAGCTAAGGTGGAGGAAAGACTTGATGTTACATTGTTCAGACCAGCAAGGCACTTTCAATTGCTTTCCCTGGTGTTTGCCTCAAACTTAGAAATTATGAATTATATCGTTGATTCTTTTAATCTAGTACAGTATCTATACAGGGGCATCCCTGGTGGCTCAAAAGGTAAAGCATCTGCCTGCAATGCGGAAGACCCAGGTTCAATCCCTGGGTGGGGAAGATACCCTGGTGAAGGAAATGACAACCCACTCCAGTACTCTTGTCTGGAAAATCCCATTGATGGAGGAGCCTGGTAGGCTACAGTCCGTGAGGTCACAAAGAGTCAGATACGACTCAACGACTTCACTTTCTTTCTTGCAGTATCTTTGGTGTGCTCAGCTCTGTGCTCTGGGGCACCTTACAAGTGGCATCAGCCGCTATTCATAAAGATGAGGGACACCAGGCCACACAGAGGGTGCAGGCGTTAGGGCCTGAAATCAGGTCCAGCCTTCTACCCCTCACTGAGGCTAATGCAAGCATCTTCCAGGAAGTGTAGAGGGCTCTGCTTATTGTCTGAGTTCTGAGTTCCTAAAGGTGCCAAGTGTGCACTAGTCAAAATTTAGACACAAGGAGAGCATAAGTCTGTCCAGGGGAGTTCTGATTTTGGTGTCTGCTCTTTAATCAATAGCATTAGGCATTCCAATTGAAAGGTCTTAATCTGATGGTCTCCCAGAAGAGTCATGGGTTCTGACATGGACATATTACATGGCTTCCTGACTACCAGGAAGACGGGGCCAGCTTCCCAAAGGAACAAAGATGCTGCTCTCTTTGCATTGTCTTTGGATCAAGGGCCAGAAATGAGCTTGGTTTTCATCACAGCTTCAAAGCTTAGTGCTGAAACAGACCTTGGTTAGTTTAATGCTTCTGCCCCTGAAAAGACCACACAAAGTCCTTGGGGGGCCACCCTAGCCAGGTGAAAATAGATTCTACTGCCAAAGAGAATCCGTGATTTCCTTTCCAGAGGACTCTGAAAGAGCGCCCTTAGTTACATTTAAATAATTCAAGCTGGAGTGTAAATGTTTTTCACTTTGTTCTGGTTTCCTCCACATTTCAGACTTGGCAGGCTCATCATCAAGGAGTTAGAGAGGGAGCTCTCAGTAGAAGGTGTTCCGGGTGGGTTGATGGCTGTGGGCATCATTCCTGGGGAGCAAAGGAGGTCGGGAAGATCCCCCTGGAGAAGGGGATGGCTACCACTCCAGTATTCTTGCCTGGAGAATTCCATGGTCATAGGAGCCTGGCAGGCTACAGTCCATGGGGTCGAAAAGAGTTGGACATGACTGCGCAACTAACATGCAACAACAAAGGAGTTAACGTGCTCAGGCTGCAGCTGGAAGGGGAGTGGCCCAGGGAGATGCTTCAGCTCAGTGCCCATGGCCTCTCCCCAGAGAGGCCTCCCCAGTCACTGTACACAGAGCGCCTCATCCTCCTGGCCTGTTTTATTTTCTTCATAGTACTGCTAGCTGCATTTCCGCTTGTTTATTATCCATTTCCCCTTGGAATGTAAGCGCCAGAAGTACACCACTGTCTTGGTTACTGCTGTGTCTCCTGATGTCTTGTAGGGGCTCAATTAATATGTGATTGAATGGTTGATTAAAGAATACGAAAAGTTTTTGTCTAAACCCTGAAATACAAGCTAGATATATATTTTTCTGGACTTACAATTAAAAGGCCAAGTCTGTGAAGCCCTAGGTCACAGAGTCACTGTGAAGACTACTATAGACAAGGACTTCCCTGGCGGCCCCGTGGTTGAGACTCTGCACTCCCAATGCAGGCGGCATGGCCTCGATTCCTGGTCAGGGTGCTTTTGGAGAGGCAGCAGTGAAGTGAGAAGCATCTCACATGAAGCGAGATCTTCACTCCCTGTGCAGGAATTGAACCTGGGTAACTTGGATGAGAACCAGAAATCCTAACCACCAGACCAGCGGTCATGTCTGACTCTTTGCGATCCCATGGACTGTAGCCTACCAGGCTCCTCCGTCCATGGAATTTTCCAGGCAAGAGTACTGGAGTGGGGTGCCATTCCCTTCTCCAGGGGATCTTTCCAACCCAGGGACTGAACCTGGGTCTCCCTCATTGTGGGCAGATGCTTTATCATCTGAGCTACCAGGGAAGCCAACTTGGATGAGAACCAGAAATCCTAACCACCAAGACCAGCAAGGGCTAGAGGCTAGAAGCTATTTTTTCCTGGATCTTTGCCCCCATTGAAAAATGCATTTTTCACAGAGGCAGAAACTGTAAATACAGGTACAAAGTTTATTATTAGAGATGTAGCACAGCAACAAGTGGGAGAGCACATAGAGAAATGATTTGTCAGTTAAGATAGAAGCAAGACAGAGATGCACACCTGGAGAGAAATGAGGTGGGTGTCCCTGCTGATGAGGAGGAATACAGTAAAGCAGAGGTTTAATCATTTATACAGGGGAGTTCTTCTGGGTCTTTTTTTACTTTAGCCAATTATCTGGTTTCTTTTTCCACACCTGACCTACCCTGGGACCCTCCAAAACATGCATATGCAACTTTTCCCAAGATGGATTCCAGTCCAGAGGCCTATGGGGCAGCCTTGGCCCATCCCATAACAGGGGAACCAAGATCCTGTATGCTGCACACTGTGGCCAAAGAAATAAAAAAAAACAAATTATTATATAGACATAAAATGTAGTAGATACATAATGTTTATCTCTGCATCCTCTTTTCTTTTGGGGCCCCCATGGTTCTAACTGGCCTGTCAATCACAAAAAACCATAGGGCTAAGCATGTGACCCAGGCCTGGATAGTCATCTCTTCCCTTAGGACAGTGATTGGCCCAAGAATTGATCACATGATCCAAATAGAGCCAATTAGAGTTCTTTCCTGAAATTTATATATTTGTGCTAAGAGGGGGAAAAAAAGCTATGACTCAGGGCATTTGAAAGCTATCTTCTCTGTCACAAGGCCATAAAAGCTATTTTGCAGATGACACAGACAACAGATGCGATGTGGATGGTGAGAGGCTGGCGTCTGATGACACTGATTCCCGGCTCTGGCTTCTGATTGTTGGATCCTTGGGGCTCTTCATTCTTTGAACTCTCTTAGTTATTTTCCACTTTACAAGCCAACATTTTGCTTAATTAGTTTGAGATGGTTTTTATTTGTATGTAGCTGCAAAGATTTTTCCTGGTCATTCATTTATTGGTGTTTTCATTTATGAATTTAGTCATTAACATATTTAACAAAGATTTATTGACTATAAAACACCATTGTTGTATAACAAAGAATTTGATTAATCTTTGTTCTTGGTTCCCAGGATGGAGCTTCTAAACTCTTGGAAGTAGTGTCTTTGTTATTCACAATGGGCCCCTGGGGACCACACCTGAGTTTGTACTAAGGACTTGATTCTGGATGGAGGTTGGTCCTTCCAGAGAAACAAACTTTGTGATTACAGAGTTGGGCTTTGAGTGAAGTGATGTTGGCCTGATCTCCTCCAGAGAAGGGAGAGGATTTAGAGTTCAGTCACATGGCCAGTGATGCCATCAATCACGTCTACATAGTGAAACCCCAATAAAAACTCTGAGCACCAAAGCTCAGTGGCTGGTGAACGCACTGACGTCCCAGGAGAACCACACATTCTGATTCCAGGAAAAGAGGGTATGGAGGCTCTGCATTTGGGCACCCCCCCAGACCTTGACTGTGAGTTTTTTCATTTGGCTGGCCCTGATTTGTATCTTTTATCATAAACGCATTGAAAGTATAGAACATTCCAGAGTTCTGTGGGTTGCTGTGTTTAGTCACTAAACCCTTTGCGACCCCATGGACTATAGCTCACCAGGCTCCTCTGTCCATGGGATTTCCCAGGCATGAATACTGGAGTGGGTTGCCATTTCCTTCTCCAGGGGCTCTTCCTGATCCAAGGAATCAAGCCCTCATCTCCTGCACTGGCAGGCAGATTCTTTACTGCTGAGCTGCCAGGGAAGCTGTATTGAACTATAAAACCCAAGGAAGTTGTAGAAACTTCTGAATTTGCTGCCAGTTTTCCCAAAGAATAGGTGGCCTGAAGATCCCCAAACTTGTGGCTGGCATCTGAAGTGAGAGCAGTCTTCTTGGGGACTACCCCCTTAATCTGTGGCATCTGCATTAATTCAGAGGGTTTGTGCAGAATTTTACTGCAGTATTATAACCATACATATGACCCAATCATTACATTCTAGGTATTTATTCAAGAAAAAAGGAGATAAGTAATTTTTCACCAGATGAAAGCTTTGTATACAAATGTTTGTAACAACTTTCTTTGTAATAGTCCCAAACTGGTAACAACCCAAAAGTCCATCAATAAGTGAATAGATAAACTGTAGAATATCTGATCAATGGGATAGCACTTCATGATAAAAAGGAACAAATTAGTGAAACAAGCAATAATATGGAGAGTCTTAAAATAATGATGCTGAATGAAAGAAATCACACAAAAAAGAGTATACTGCTTGCTTTCATTTACATAAACCTCTAGAGAAGACCAACTAACCTATAGTGGCAAGGTGGCCTGAGAAGAGAGGTGGGGAGGGGTGGCAGGGAAAAGTTATGAAGGGCAGGAGGATACTTCTTGGGTGGTGGGTATATTCACTATTTTGACTGTGGTGATGGATTCTGAGGTGTAGATCCCTGTCAAAACTCATCAACCTGGGGAAAATAATCTATAAAAAAAAAAAAAAGACTGGCCATATATATAACTGATTCACTTTGCTGTACATCTGAAACTAACTCAACATTGTAAATCAACTTTTTCTGTTGTTCAGTCACTAAGTCACATTTGACTCTTTGCAACCTCATGGACTGCAGCACACCAGGCTTCCCTGTACTTCACTATCTTCCAGAGTTTGCTCTAATTCATGCCCCCTGAGTCAGTGATGCTATCTAACCATCTCATCATCCTCTGCCACCCCTTCTCCTTTTGCCTTCAGCCTTTCCCAGCATCAAGGTCTTTTCCAATGAGTCTGTTCTTCGCATTAGGTAGCCAAAGTATTGGAGCTTCAGCTTCAGCATCAGTCCTTCCAATGAATATTCAGGGTGGATTTCCTTTAAGATTGACTAGTTTGATCTCCTTGCAGTCCAGTTAATACTTCACTAATTTTTTAAAATTATACAATATTAAAAAAGGAAAGAAAAAACTCATCCAATTGTACATTTGAAATATAAGTAGTTTATTGTATGTCAATTAAACCTCAATAAAGCTATTACAAACATCATCATGGTAGGTCCAGTGAAAGACTGGAAGTTTCCTTATAACATATCCTGTACCTCTGACTCAGTAAATCCCAGGACTCCTGACTTACCTCCAACGTGCTGTTGCTCCTGACATACCCTCTCCCTGTTAAGGACACTACCCTCCACCCAGAACCCAGAAACCCAAGAGCCTTTCTGTGCTTTATCCTTTTCTTTCACCAACAGCCCACTGGAAATTATATTCTAGTGATTCTTTTTCCACTTTAATATCTCTTAACTTCAACTCCTCCTCACCAGCAGAGTTCAGATCATTATCACCTTACGTGTGAATAATTACGACAGACTCCTAACTGGGTTTCCAGCTTCCAGGCTTATGTGACACCCACAGCGCCACCTACTCCTGCTTGTAAGCCTCGTATGATATCCATTCTCTACACTGTTTCCAGTGAGACCTTTCTAGAACCTATGTGTGACTTGAAGGACCTTAATACATGTTGTTTCTTCCAGATAAAAGGTAGAAAATAAATGTCATTCTCCCTTCTTTGTCTAGATAATACTTGCCTTAAACCATGGCTTTATTACAGAGACCTTCCCATACTCCCAGTCTAGTGATGTATCTCTATGAGCACCCGGAACTCCTCCTTGGTAGGAGTCTGTGTGCTCACAAATGCTACATTCATGGTTAATTTACTGTCTGTCATCAGACTGTACTGCTCATGGAAGAATTATGTCTGTTTCATTTACTACTATTTCCCAGTGCCTTGCTCAGAGTTTGGTCCAGACAGGAGTTCCATAAATATCGTTTGCCAACTCAAGGAGGGTTCAGTCTACTAGGATCGTAGCATCACAGGGACCCAAATACACACATTAGGCAAATTCTATATACCTTAAAGCAAGACCTAAACAAAATACTATAGTGGGTCACAGAAGGGGAAGGGATCTGGTTGTGGAATAAGAAAGGGCCAGAAGAAGGAAGGGGCAAAGGGAGCCGGGTCAGGCCTTCCATGGAGAATGGACTTGACAAAGGAGAAGATGCAAGAATGTCTACAATAAATGTGGAGACTAGAATAGTCCACTTTCTCTGGATTATACATTTACAGAGTGAAAATAGTAGGGAGAAGGAAGGCTGGAAATGCCTTGAGGCCAGTGCTTGGAGAGTGTTAAATATCCAATTATTTGGTGGCCTAGGGGGACCACGGAGGGTTTCTGGACAGGTGAATGACTTAGTTAGCTGTGCTGCTGCCAGTTCTTCTCTCCTCTCCTCCCCTTCCCCTTCACTTCACCTCCCTGCCCTCACCTTTTTGGTGGGAGGAATCGTGGTAACAATGGACCATAACATCTATTAGAAGGAGATAGAAACCAGAATTGGACACCCACTGCTTAGACTGTTGTCCAAATACTCGGGTGTTAGCCTTGAAAATAAAGGGCTTGGGCCAGATGTGAGAGGAGTGGTAGAAACAGACTTTGAAGGTCTTGGCACTTGATTACTCAAGAGGATGAAAGAAAGAGAAGGTTCAAAGATGAATCAGTGGTATCAACCCCTGTTACCCGGAGGATGAGGGTATCTTACTATCACCAAAGAGTTGGTTTGGTGGGGAATCCGACTGGGGCAGGGAGTGGGAAAGAATTGGGAATGAATTTGGCCTGTACATCCAGATGAATGCAATTCCTGGCAGTCTTTGATCAAGAAATTCCACAGGCTTCTTTCCCGCTGTGCTCAGTCCTTTGGGAACCTCTGCCAGTCAAGTGGATGGGAGATCCATCTTCATGGAGAGATTTTTTTTTTCTCCTTAATAAATAACAATGCTAAATTGCAAGCATGTGTGGGAGTATCAGGACATGGCTCCTCAATCCTGCTATTGTGTTCGAGCTCTGGGTAATTAGTGTCTGATAGTTTTAAACAGATGGGTCTCTCTGGCAGCAGGGATTACAGCTTGAAATCAATCCTGAACAAATATTATATTAATTTCCCAACTCTCTCTCTCTGTGGACAAAACCCGTTCTTTTCCTCTGAACACTGTAATGACGAGAACATTAATATTAGATCATTTAGAGATGAAACGGAAGTGGTGGAGGAGGAAGAAGGGACTGAACTTAGGAGCTGAGGAGGAGGCAGATGCTAAAAGTTTCATGTGGCAGGATGCAGACAGGAGGCAGGAAAAGGAAATTCTGAGCGCACACTGGGCAGGGGTGGGTGTCTGTTCAGGGTTCCAGCGATCCCCAAATGTTCCGCATGAGCTTGACATTGGCACCTGCTCTGACAGCAGCCTGGGTAGTCTCAGATGTTTATGCAGTCTCAGAGACGAGATGGGTTCTACATAAATAGGTCTGCAGGGGGCCTGGTTAGACTTCTGACTTTCCAATCAAACTGGGCCATCTACAATTCAAAAACAAACGGGCTACCTGGAGTGAGCCTGCAGCCTCTGCCCCCACCGCCTGGGAAGCACAGCCTCTTCTCCTGGACTGTTAAAAAGGAAAAGCCTACCACCACATCCTCCCGTAGTGGCAGGTGATGAGACCTAGGCCTGGAAATGTTTAAATCTATAGGCTGTCAGCCCTCGATTATTAATGCTAATATAATTCCTGAGCCATTTTTCTTTGGCTTTGTAAGCTTTGGGGTTTTTTTTGTACTTTCATCCGGCCTTACCTACCTAATCATGCTCAGCTCAGGTTGACGTTAAAGCATGAGGCTCAGCAGCAACTGTGAAGTTGGGAAGAGAGCAGGGAGTTGGGGCTGGCCCTGTCTTGCTAGTGAGGAGTCTCGAGGTCAGAGACCCCCACCATGCTCCTCTCTGGGAGATAAACTCCTGGACCTGATGTAACGTGTCCAGTGTCTGTCTTGTCACTCTTTTATCCCTGGCTCAAAGTAAGTACTCACTTGGTACTTGTTGACTAGTTAATTACTTCACTTAATTCCAGGCCATAAAGGACACCACCTTGGGACTAGAGGGACCAGCTGAGAACCATGACCCTTCTGCTCGGAGGCTTGACCTTGCAAGAACATTCCTATGAAACTTGAAGAAGCTTGCCCCACCTCTTCTACTATGACCCAGGGGCTTCTCTTGGGGACAGAGCAAGGTCCTTCAGCTCCCATCTTATAGATGCTTGGGGACACACATTCTACACTGGTCCAGGTCTGCATGGCTTCCAGAGATGAAGAGCAGTGATCCTACCTGCTGGAGGTATCATTTCAATTCTAGGAAAAGACTAGGAGGAGGGAAGGGAGGTGTGGAAAGCATCTTTTGCTAAACTCTTAGTATGGGCTCAGGTACCTTAGACACATTAGCTCATTTATCGTTTACCTAGCAGCCTCCTGATCATTACTAGTTTCTCCATCTTTTTTTTTATCTAATGCAAACAGTCACAGGTAGACTGCTTTTTTTTTTTTTTAAGATCTATTTATTTATTTAGCTGTGCTGGGCCTTCATTCTACACAGGCTTTCTCTAGGTACGGTGAGTGGGGGTTACTCTGTTGTGGTACACAGTCTTCTCATGGCGGTGGCTTTGGGAATCACAGGCTCTAGGGCACACGGGCTCAGTGTTGTGGTGCAAGGCTTAGCCACCTTGTGGCATGCGGGATCCTCCTGCACCAGGGATCAAATCCACATACCTTACATTGGTAGGCAGGTTCTTAACCACTGGACCACCAGGGAAGTCCCTAGTTTCCCCATTTTAAAGATGACTGGAATCTCAGAGAGTCTGAGAGGGTCTTCAAGGTCACAGAGAATCTATATATTGCAGGGACAAGATTCAAGAACAGATCTGTTCACCTGAGTGCTACCACAACTCCTCTCCTCTTTGTCCTGGTGAATGTATGCAGGAAGAGGTTGCCAGAAGCCAAAAGATTTTGCTGTCTTAGACCACTACTTTCAGTGGCAGAGCTGGAAGTCCCATAGAACCAGAAACCCCAAGAGAGGCATTATTATATACAGCACAGGGCCCAGGACTCAGACAAGTGTTCAGCGACCCTAGTTAGATCACACCCCAGTCTCCTCTGTGTCTTCACATGTAAAATTGGAGGTGGTCGACTATGTGACTTCCTACACCCTTCCCGTATCTGACATGATCCCAGACGCCAGGAGGCAGTTTCTATAACCTGCAAATCCTAACTCAGACCATTCCAAGGTCGGGCTTACCACACCTGCGGGAAGGAAACAGTGATATTCTTGACCTGACCTTCGTTGCTGGCCATCCCTCCAGCTCCCCACCCCCACCTCATTTCAGGTCTAAATTGAAGGGTAGAGGTGAAGGCAGCTGTGGAAGAGTCTTGAGAAATACAAGTGCCCTTGAACCCTCAGTCTCCACATGTTTGTTGTTTCAGTTCAGTTCAGTTGCTCAGTTGTGTCCGACTCTTTGCGACCCCATGAACTGCAGCACACCAGGCCTCCCTGTTCATCACCAACTCCTGGAGTTTATTCAAACTCATGTCCATTGAGTCGGTGATGCCATCCAGCCATCTCATCCTCTGTCGTCCCCTTCTCCTCCTGCCCACAATCCCTCCCAGCATCAGGGTCTTTTCCAATGAGTCAGCTCTTCACATGAGGTGGCCAAAGTATTGGAGTTTCAGCTTTAGCATCAGTCCTTCCAATGAACACCTAGGACTGGTCTCCTTTAGGATGGACTGGTTGGATCTCCTTGCAGGCCAAGGGACTCTCAAGAGTCTTCTCCAACACCACAGTTCAAAAGCATCAATTCTTCCATGCTCAGCTTTCTTCACAGTCCAACTCTCACATCCATACATGACCACTGGAAAAACCATAGCCTTGACTAGACGGACCTTTGTTGGCAAAGTAATGTCTCTGCTTTTCAATATGCTATCTAGATTGGTCATAACTTCTCTTCCAAGGAGTAAACGTCTTTTAATTTCATGGCTGCAGTCACCATCTGCAGTGATTTTGGAGCCCCAAAATATAAAGTCTGTCACTGTTTCCACTGTTTCCCCATTTATTTCCCATGAAGTGATGGGACCAGATGCCATGATCTTCGTTTTCTGAATGTTGAGCTTTAAGCCAACTTTTTCACTCTCCTCTTTCACTTTCATCAAGAGGCTTTTTAGTTCCTCTTCACTTTCTGCCATAAGGGTGGTGTCATCTGCGTATCTGAGGTTATTGATATTTCTCCCGGCAATCTTGATTCCAGCTTTTGCTTCTTCCAGCTCAGCATTTCTCATGATGTACTCTGCATATAAGTTAAATAAGCAAGGTGACAATATACAGCCTTGACGTACTCCTTTTTCTATTTGGAACCAGTCTGTTGTTCCATGTCCAGTTCTAACTGTTGCTTCCTGACCTGCATATAGGTTTCTCAAGAGGTAGATCAGGTGGTCTGGTATTCCCATCTCTTTCAGAGTTTTCCACAGTTTATTGTGATCCACACAGTCAAAGGCTTTGGCATAGTCAATAAAGCAGAAATAGATGTTTTTCTGGAACTTTCTTGCTTTTTCCATGATCCAGTGGATGTTGGCAATTTGATCTCTGGTTCCTTTGCCTTTTCGGTCTGGCCAATTAGAACAGGGGTTTGCCTTGAAATCTCTGATTTCATTGGTGTAGGATGTGGTCTGGACATTGGGATTTTAAAATGCTTCCTGGGTAATTCTCATGTGTAGACTGAGAACCATTGAATTAGAATAAGATTAGTACTGCCCTTACTCTCTTCATGGCAATATTTTGAGAAAGTGATGGCCTAGACTTTTGATCGGAACAGCTACACTTGAATTGATCACCTTAGAAGGAGGCTGCAGGATGGCTGTGTGCCTCTGGTCACTCCGGGTTCCATGGTATCCTTGGTGTTGGGTCAAAGTCCTCCCCAAATGTCCGTTTTGGCCTTTCCATCTTCCTAGGTGCCATGGTTGCTCTGCAGGGTCGCAGCCAAGGAAGACATAGGAATGTGAGGAGGTAGCACCCAGGTGGGCAACACCTCTTCTTGGTTAACTTGCCCCATCCCCCGCCTGGCCTGGGGAAACTGGGCCTTGGGCTGCAGGAGCAGCACATGCAGGCCTGGCCAGCTGGCCCTAAAGCAATGCCACCGACCTTGACCTGGGTAATCACTGGGGCAGCTGTTGGGCTGGGCCAGGGCTGGGTCTCATCTATTCCAGCGTTGGAGTGCTGAGCCCTGCACTTGGCGTAGGTGGTAGTGGTGGAGAGGCCAGGGGAGCGGCTGTCTTAGCTCAGGGGCTCCACTCCGGCTATCGTCCACTCGAATCCATGCAACAGGAACACAAAAGATTTAAAATCTCAGTCCTCAGCCTCCCAAAGTGTGTTGGTGGGTGAGGACAAACTAAATCCCTGCTTTCATTCCTTCCCCCAAATGGAGCTCACATAAAGCCTTTAAACCATCGGCTTTTATCTGTTTTTAGTGTCCAATTTAGGGCTTTGTGGGGGCTCCCTCCAGGGCTTTCTCAATGGATTTATATCCCAGTCAGATAGCGTCTCCGAAAGCTTGTCTGAGCTGGAAAGGAGAGAAACATCCTTCTCCACTGTCAAGTGACAAGTGACGGCACCCAGGCAGCCGGTTTGAGAGCTCAGGGGACCCGCTCTGGATGCCGGGGCCAGGCTGGGCCCTGCCTGGAGAGGGCTCTGTGTTGCCTTTCCTCTTCTGAGTGCAGAGACTCCGACTCTGAAAACCTTTCAACAAAGCACTGGTTGTCCTCTCGGCCTGTCACCTGCGGGCATGAGGATGTCAGCTCCCTGGCCAACAACCAGGTGTCATGTGCGTGCGGGGGGTTGGAGGGGGAAAGCTCAGAAGCCTGCTCTGGCTTGCCCAGGAGGAAACAACAGCCCTCTCCATGATGGCTAAGCTGACTCTTCCAGCTTCTACCAGGAGCTGCGTTAACCCCCTGCTCTCTGCCTACATTCCTGCTCTTAGCTGGGAAGTCATTGTTCTTTCTTGTGATACACATTTCTTGTGCCTGTATGCTCAGTCGTGTCTGGCTCTTTGTGACCCCATAGACGGCAGCCCACCAGGCTCCTCTGTCCATGGGATCTTCCAGGCAAGAATACTGGACTGGGTTTCCATTTCTTCCTCCAGGGGACCTTCCCAGCTCAGGGATGTAACCCGCAACTCCTGCATCTCCTGCATTGCAGGTAGATTCTTTACCAGTGAGCCATCGGTGAAGTCTTGAGCATCTACTCTCTGCCAGGCAGAGTTCGGCATGGGGGTTTCCATGCCTAAGTGGCTCGTGGTGAATGTGAGGCAGAGAGGCAAGTAGGTGATGACAGCAGAGTTATTAGTGAAGAGAGAAGAAAAAATGAGGGACTGAAATGTTCAGAGAAGGAGCAATGAGCCTGCCTTGGGGCTCAGGAAACGTCCTAGAGCAGAGACCCATAGAGCAGTGAGCATCCCCAGCAGGGGATGGTGGCAGGAGTCTTCTTTATCTTAAGAGATCATGGCCCCAGTGGGTATTCATAGGATTCCTGGGCATTCTTGGTTTATACCTGTTGTCCTGGCAACACTTTCATTCTAAAAATGTCACTGTTCAGATGACAAACAGTCATAAATCAGAACTGTTTCTGAAAAATCTATGAATAGCGTATTCACAGAGCATATGTAACTCAGGATTGAAATCCTATTTTGTGACAGAGTCAGCGTGCCTGGTGTGTCCTTTGTGTGTGTGGATGGCGACGGGCCATCATGCAGAGTGAGTGTGCTGGCTCCATCGAGTCACTAGAAATTTCAAAAAATGACCTGGGGGTTGGAAAAGGTGGTCATAAGATGTAATAGAAACCATTTCAATTTACTTCTGCCTTTTACAGTTCTGGAGACTGAAGTCCAGAGAGGGAAGGGGAGGAGCAAAGAGGAAAGGTGAGCAGTGCTTGGGCGTCTGCTGTGAGGTATACACCTTGCTGCATGCCCTTTCAGCGAATCAGAGGTAGGTATATGCCCATTTTCCAGATGAGCATGGAGCTTGGAGAGATTCTGCAACTTGCAGCTACAAGGTCATGCAGCTTCAAGCAGCAGGTTAAGTTTCCCGACTTGCGGCCCAGCGCCCACCTCCGTGACATCACCACTCATGGGAGAGTGGCTTGGACACCCTTGCTTGGGGCTGTGGTGACTCCAGCTGGCCTCTTTCCAGTCTTGCCACTGTCACCAGTCCCTAAGGGTCCTCTTGCTTACTCTCTGAGAGGCATGTCTCCTGGGATGCATTGGATGGAGTCTGTCTTAGCCCCTGATTGCTCAGCCCCTGCACGTGGCAAGGACCCTGGGGGACAGGCAGGAAGAGGGGCCACAGGCTGGAAGGAGCTAAAGACAGGCTGGGCTCCTGGTGGGATGGGCCCTGTTTCCATGGGCGGTGTGCTCATGGGCATCTCTGCCCCTCTGGGCTATGAAGCAAGGGATGTGCAATGAAGGACTGGAAAGCTTTGATGTGGTTGTAATTCCAGGGTTGACAGCCTTGCTTTTGCCACAGGCCCATCCTGATTCTGTGGTTAAACCCTGGGAGAACAGCGTCTTCTGAAACATTTCTGCCTTCTCATGGCCTATTGGAAAAGCACATTTGCTGGCTGTGGTGATGCCTGAGGGCCCCAGAAGTCCAGAGATGAGGCCGAAGAGGGCACAAGGCCTGATGGAGGCCACTGCGGGGACAGCAGATGTGAGTGTGCAGTGTGGGGAGGGTCGTTGATTGGTCCTGGGCCCCAGGTCCCTACAAGGGGTGTGGGGCTTGGCTGGGAACCCCAAGTGAGCTCTTTCCTGGGGCTGAGCTAGGAAGGAGGCGGGGACTGCTTTTCCAGGAGGTTGAGCAAATAGCCCTGCCCAGGCTTGCCTCTGGTAAGTCCCGTTGGCATGAACCCCCTTGTCTGACATCCTTTCCTACTTCAGACCCCTGCCCTGCCCCCCTGAGAACAGCTCGCTGGCTCCAGGCCTCAGACACTTGTCCCTCCCCTCCTCCATGTGGGCGCAGTGGTTCCCGTGGATGAGCAAGGGCCCCAGCGGTGGCTGTAAAGGGGAGAGCGCAGTGAAGGATGGAGATCATTTGCACACCCAGACTTGTTCTGCCGAACTCTTGTCAGGGTGCCCAGAACACTTAGTTCCTGCCTTGCCACTCCCAGGTATGAGAGCCGGCGGCCGGCGAAGCCCAGGTAGGGCTCTGGTCTGGTGCTCCAGGTCGGCGTGCAGGGCCCCCACAGATCATCAGGAAGTCTGCCCCTACTGTCTGAGGGCCCCATGAGGGATGGAGGGGCCCTATCCTTTGACTGCAGCCTCCCTAGCCCCTACCAATGTGGCCAAGGCCTCTGAGCTTGCCTTCAGCGCCCCCTGGCTGGGTCACTGATCTACCAAGTTTCAGGCTGTCGGTTGGGACCATGAAACTAACCACCCTTACAAGATCTCAGGGAGCCACAGAGCTCTTTTTTCTAAGATTTTATTTTTTATTTTTTGGCTGTGGGTCTTCGTAGTTGCTGTGAGTGGAGGCTATTGCAGTGCTCAGGCTTCTCATTGTGGTGGCTTCTCTCTTGTTGGGAAGTACAGGCTCTAGGCGCGTGGGCTTCAGTAGCTACAGCATGTAGGCTCAGTAGCTGCAACTCGCAGGCTCTAGAGCATGGGCTCAGTAGTTGTGGCGCGTGGGCTTAATTGTTCCAAGCATGTAGGATCTTCCCAGACCAGGGATTGAACCGGTATACCCTGCATTGCAAGGTGACTCTTTACAGTCCATGGGGTTACAAAGAGTTGGATTCAACTGAACGACTTTCACTTTCTTAACCATTGGACCACCAGGGAAGCCCCACAGAGCTCTTTGGTGCATTTCTGTATACATCTGTGATGTGTCTTCCTATGACTCCACACTGACCCTGCTCTGCTCTTTACCCTGACCATGAATGCCCTCAGGGATAAAGATGCCTCTCTCAGAGTGCCCAGGGTCATCCTGGCTCCTAGGAAGGAGCTCCTGTGTGGGGGAAGGGGTAGGGCCAAGTGTGGGCACATGACTTTACTAACTGCATCTATCTAGCATCTTATGCAGTATTTTCACATCTGTTTTCTCACTTGAGGGTTCTTCTGAGCCCTATGAGGTAGCAGGGCAAGTGTTACCACCCTGCGCCTTGTATGTGGGGAGTCCCAGGACCTGTTAGGGGCTGGAACTTGTCTGAAATCAGGTCCAGAGCAGCTCAGGGTGCAGGCCAGGCCTTCTTGCAGCCGTCACTGGCTCACTCCCCTTGAGGACCCTGCGTCTAACTGGGGAACCAGCTGTGCCCTGAGCCCACGGGGAACGTGGGCCCTGGCAAGGGTGAGCGAGACAGGACCATACAGTGGGTCACTCTACATGGCTCCCTTCTCCCAGCTCTGCTCCCCCAGATCCCAAGGTGCCCTTGCTGGGATCCACCCCTCTAGACTTCTCACTGGTGTCATTGTTCGTCAGCTTGGAGTCTGCTGAAGCCAAGCCATCTGGCCCACGGATGTGTTCCCTCTCGGGCATCTTACCCATCCTGTCCCCTGGGCTTTTGCATGCCAGCGTCCCCCTCTAATTCTTGCTGCCCACCGGTCACTTCCATCTTCCTCTCTTCTGCCCCCTTCCCTCCCCAGCACACCTTCGCTGTGCTGCTCTGCCTGGGGTTCTCCCTTCTAGCATTTCTGTGCTTTCTTAGGGTGTCACCCTCATTCCGGACCTTAACCCAGTCCTGCCCTGCGAGGCCCCTGGGGCCTGACTGTCCTCTCAACTCCCCTGCAGGGCTCAGTCCTTGTGTGTCCTTCCCTCTCCACCCCTGCCAGGTGGGCAAGCAGTCACATGGCCACCAAGTCCCTCCCAGATCTCCACATCACATCCAGATTTTCTCCATTAATCGTATTGATTTCCTCTGCCACACTGCGGGGACCAAAGGCAGCCTCAGCAACTCAGCAGTTCATTAAGTCCTGGTGGCCCCAGGGGCCTGGCCTTGGGTGAATATGTGAGCGGGAGGCCAGGCCAGGGTCAAGGGGCACATGGGGCAGGGAGTGCAGGGCCGAGCAAGGCATCCAGCCGGGTGTGACCTGAACAGGAAGAACGTGAGGCCCCAGACAGGCCATGTGGTGGTTGCAGCGGGAGCCGGGCTTCAGGCCCTTACCGGAACCAGCCGGGACCCTGTTCCGCCTGACACGGCTCCTGGCTCCCACCTACCCTCGCTGCCCATCTTCCTGACTGTCCTTCCACCAAACCCCTGGCAGGCCTTGTGCTGGGCACCTGAGATGAGAGCTTCTCAAGTTTATCTCTGCCCTCAAGGAGATCCCATTCCACTGGGAAGGCATTCGTGCATGCTAAGTCACTTCAGTCATGTCTGACTCTGTGCGACCACGTGGACTGCAGCCCTCCAGGCTCCTCTGTTTATGGGATTCTCCAGGCTAGAATAGTAGAGTGAGCTGCGTGCCCTCCTCCAGGGGATCCTCCCCGCCCAGGAATCAAACCTGTGTCTCTTTGGTCTACCTACATTGGCAGATGGGTTCTTTACCACTAGTGCCACTTGGGAAGCCCTCCACTAGGAATACAGACCTCCAAAAAGATGATTAAGACTCAGAAGACAGCCTCAGACAGGGCAGCTGGCTGTGTTCATTTCTGAGTGACCCCCAAACCCAGGTCTCAGACTGACTTGGGGCTGGGGCTGGGCTGGGTGGGTGCCAGATGATGGTGCTTTGAGAAGTTCCCACAATGCACCATAAGTCGTTTCACTTGTTCCAAAGCGTTGTCACTATCTGTGGTCAGAGTCTGTGCTGATGCTGACACTCACCTTCCTCTTCTTCTGGGATCACTCACTCAGCCAGTCATCCTGTTGGCAGGTGTTTACTGAGCGCCTCCTGTGTACCACGCACCGTGCTTGGCCCCCATGCCACAGTGGTGGGAATACAGACATGGCCTCTTCCTGCTGGTGGACTCTGAGTCTGGAAGTGAACTTTCACTTGTTAGCCTAGAACCGCACCAGAGCTCTGGGAGGGGGCCAGCTGGCCCAGAGAAGAAACTGAAGTTTGAGTCAGGACTGAGCGGGAACCTAAACTGAACCTCTCCTTCTTCACTGGGCGAAGGTTGACCATGCATCCCCAACACATTTCCCCAAGGGGGACTTCAGGGTCTCAGGATAGAGGACAGACATTTGTTCAGTTCCTGGGTGTCTCAGTCTTTTCCGGCTGCTGTATCAAAAATACCCATCAACTGGGTGACTTAAAAACAATTTCTTACAGTTCTGGAAGCTTGGACGTCTAAGATCAATATGCTGGCAGATTTGATGTCTGGTGAGAGCCTGCTTTCTGAATCATGGACAGCTGTTTTCTTGCTGTGTCCTCACATGACAGAGGGGTGAAGGAGCTCCCTGGGGCCTCTTTTATAAGAACACGTGTCCCAGTCTTGGAGGGTCTCACCCTCATGTCTTAATCACCTTCCCAAAGGCCCCACTTCCTAATACCATCATCTTGGGTGTTGGGTGTGAGAATTGCAACATAGGAATTGGGAGGGAGTCATAAACACTCCATCTGTACCCAGTGGTTCAGATTCCTTATCTTAAGCCTCATCAAAATCCAAAGAGGTACATACCATAATCCCAATTTACAGACCAGGAAGCTGAGACTCGAGGGAGCAAATGCTCTCATCCAGAGTTCGCAGGGGAAGCAGAAAAACAAGCCTGACTCCAGAGCCCATGCTTTCCTCAGCACCATGTGCTTCTGGGAAACAGGAAAAACCTCCCCCGTCTGCTCCCATCTGAACACTGCAGACACACGTACACCCTGACCCCTGGGAAGATTGCTCCCACTCAAGGCTTTGAAGAAAATTATAGGCAAAGTGTGAGAGTGAACTCCCATTTCCCTTCCTTAACTTCTGCCTCCCTGCTCCCAGTATCTTCCTAGGCCTGACAACTCCAGTCTCCCCTCTCTATCCCCCTCTCGCCCCAGAAAATCCCAAGAAGCCTTCACGTGACTCTATATAAATCCCCGCTTTCAGCACTCAGAACCGGCTCCGCTTTCCTGGTGAGCTCTGGGTCTCCATCTGGTTTGGAGGCTATTTTGATTCGCCGGATGTAGATTAGCTGCCGTGATCTGGGGCTGAGCCTCTGGAGAGATGCCTTTATCTACAGAAGGACAATTTAAAAACTAACTCAAAGCACAGAGAACAAATAAATAAATTCCTCTTTCTCTCCCCAGCACTCTCCATCTCGTTTTTACAGGTAACTGCTGAAGGATTTTTGCTTCAAACAGACTCTCTCTTGTTTGGGGTGTGGAGTACTGCAACGTGGACCGAGGACAGGCAGCCATGAGCCGGAAATGCCAGGTGAGGGAGAGGGTGACTCCAGCAGGGTCAGAAGAGGGCACGTCCTGGCTCCGGGTAACGGGGCAGGTGGTATGCTCTTTGGGAGTACTCCATCTTCATCCACGTGCTCTAATATAAGTGTTCCTGGGGCAGGAATCACCTCCCCCTTCTCTTGTCATTGAGAAAGGGGCCTTCAGTTCTGCCTGGGTGGAGCCCAGAGAAGGGCTAATTACATGGCCAATGTCCTAATGTTTCGGGAGTTCACGGTGCCTGAAATCTGCATCTGCCTCGGCATCCCCCAAGGTTGGGGTGGTCAGTGTGTCCTGTCTTGGGAGGCAAAGAGTGGCCTAGAGGTGGGGGTGGGGGGGATGGGGGCTTGGGAGGCCAAGAGGCACCCAGAGGTTGGGGTGGGGTGATGGGGTGTTAATCTGGCAGCTCCTGAAAAGCTATGGATTCAAAGAAGAGGAAGGGAAGAAAAAGAAGAAAAGTCTGTGCCTTTGCCGGTTTCTCATCTACTCCTCCCAGCAACCTTTGGAGAACTTAACTATCCCCCTTTATTGTCATTCAGTCGCTCAGTTGTGTCCGACTCTTTGTGGCCCCATGGACTACAGCACGCCAGGCTTTCCTGTCCTTCACCATCTCTTGGAGTTTGCTCAAACTCATGTCCATTGAATCGGTGATGCCATCCAACCATCTCATCCTCTGTTGTCCCCTTCTCCTCCTGCCTTCAATCTTTTCCAGCATCAGGGTCTTTTCCAACGAGGTGGATCTTTGCATCAGGTGGCCAAAGCATTCCCCTTTATAGATAGAGGCAACTCTGAGGACGGGCATCCAGCTTCACGTGGCAATAGCAGAAACAAATTCAAACACATATTCTGCTGGAATTTCTGAGTCTCTCCTCTGTACCACTGCTGCCACTTGAAGAGTTTCACAGAGCTGGTGAGGGTTCTGAGGAGCAGGGAGGGGACGCAGAGGGAGAGAAGGAAAAGGGAGGGCATCTTTTCCTCTCTCCTCCCCTCCCCCCTCCACCCTCACCTCACCTGGAGCAGCTGCCCCCTCCTCTCCGGACTGGACAGGCCCCTTGTCATGGTCAGCAGCCACGTCGTCCAAACTGGTGGCCAGCCTTGACCCAGAGCCGTGAAAGTCGAGTCTGTCCTTTCAGTCTCAGGATGACAGTGAAAGTGACCATCAAAAAAAGAAAAAGCATCTCAGAAGCGTCACTCTGGGTTGAGTGTAGGGCAGTGTAGATGGGGAGGGGTGCTGACAGGTGAACCTTTAACTTGCCCTATCCAGAACTGCCCTGTGCTGGCCGGGCATGCAGCCTCCCCTTACCCACACCAGTGGTTCAGGTGGGCAGCATTCAAGACCCTGCTTTGATATCCTCGCCTGAGAGGTCACTATCAGCCATCTTTATGGATGAGAAATGAGGCTCTGAGGTCGTATGCATAGCAAGGAGTAGATCACACATTTGAACCAGGCCTGCCCCATCCCCAAACTAGAATTTTCTACTAGAAAAAAACAATATGAACTACACATAATGTTGCTGGAGGGCTGACTCTCATCCTCTCTGCTCAGTACCATGCAGATACCATGTCACGTAATCCTTCGAAGGTCCCTATTTTGCAGATAAAGAAACCGAGGCTGAGAAAGGTTAATACTTTACTGTGAGTGACACAGATCTTAAGTTGGGGCCCCAAAGCCCGTGCTCTTCACCTCTAGGCCAACTGTCAGTCACAAGTGGACCCCAAATAGACAAGACTAAGGGTTCGCATTTGCTCGCATTTTATGCAGGTAGAGGCACTGTTAGGCTTGAGGGGTGAGAGGAGGGGGTTTGCAGAGGGAAACTGCTGAGTGGCCCCTCCCTGCCCTGGGATCACCCGTCAGAGCTGGCACTGAGCGCTGAGCGGTGTGCACCCTCGCCACGAGTCTGCCCATGACTGGAGTGCAGTTCCATGAGGGTAGGGCACAGTCATGGTCCTTTTAGCATCTAGCTGAGGTTTACCAAAAGCTTCCCTGGTGACTTAGCAGTAAACAAGAAAAATCCACCTGCAATGCAGGAGCTGCAGGAGATAAAGTTTCGATCCCTGGATTGGAAAGATCCCCTGGAGGAGTGCATGGCAACTCACCCCAGTATTCTTGCCTGGAGAATCCCATGGGCAGAGGAGCCCAGCAGGCTAGAGTCCATGGGTCGAACATGACTGAAATGACTTAGCATGAGGTTTACCAGGTGTTTACAGGTGAGGAAATGGGGCCCAAGTGATCTTGATGAGCTGGAAACCCAGAACTCTAATTACCAGTGTGGCAGATCAGGTGTCTCATGCAAGTTCAGAGAGGTTGCTGCTTTGAAGTCCAAGGACTTTCTTTCTAAAGTCCATCCAGTCACCACACAACCATCCTTCTTTTCTTCCTCTCTATAAGTCAGTTCTGCCCCTGTGATGATAAGAGCCGGGGAGGGAGGGGGAAGCAAGCTAGTACCACTGTGAAGCCCAAGTCATGACTCATTTCATGATCAGGCTTCCCTGGTGGCTCAGATGGTAAAAAATCTACCTGGAATTCAGGAGACCAGGGTTCAATCCCTGTGTTGGGAAGGTCCTCTGGAGAAAGAAATGGCAACCCACTCCAGTACTCTTGCCTGGAGAATTCCCTAGTCAGAGAAGCCTGGCCGGCTACAGTCCATGGGGTTGCACAGAGTTGGACAGTAATAACACACACACACACACACACACACACACACCCATTCTGTAGGTGTCAAGACTGAGGTTCAGAGAAGGGCAGTGCTGCAGATTTAGTCCACTAGAAGGACACGCTTCCTAAACAATAAGACCTGAAAAGACAGCTCCATCTTCCAAGACTTGAACACTCCTTAGGTTCTTTTCTGTAGGAGTAAGAGATGTGGTTCTGCAGTTTGAGTGGTGTTGCTGTGAGATGTCAGAATCACGCTTAAGGAAAGGAAGAACTGCCTGGGAGAGAAGGTTGGAGCCAGTGTGGTCTGCACACTGCTGATGATACAGGAGATGAATTTAGATGGTCAAATTATTATTGTTGCCTTCGATTTTTGGCAGTGGCTATGGCTTTCCATATATGGTGATGATATAAGCTTTAGTTAAAAAAAAATAAAAAACATTTAACTTAATGAAGCGAGTTGATTTAAAGGCAAATACAAAGCAGTGTGATTTGATTTTTGAGAAACTGACTTAAAGGGTCCTGAAAAGTTTTGCTTGGCCCTGAATTCTCTCCCCGACAAGCTTGTGACGATTCATGGACTTGGGACAAGGTGTTGCCCATTCTGAGAAACCTCTGTCAAAGCTGCAGGCAGCCAGAGCAAGCAGGCATCTAAAACACTGCTGGGTCCAACATTTCATATCAGACATGAGGAAAGGGAAGCTAGGGCTGAGGTCATGGAAGGGGAGTCAGCACACACATTCTCAGAAAGAGCCTTGCCCTGACTCACTTACCCCCTGAGACTCATGGGGTTCAGGGTGGAGCCACTGGTACAGATCGGAGTCCCCACCAGCAAGGGGTGAGGTTTTCAGTATGTGCTTGCGTCCACACACCCATCACTCCAGTCGTGTCGGACTCTGTGTGACCCTAGGGACTGTAACCCGCCAGGCTCCTCTGTCCATGGGATTCTTCAGGCAAGAAGACTGGAGTGGGCAGCCATTCCCTTCTCCAGGGAAATCTTCCTGACCCAGGGATTGAACAAAAGTTTCTTAGGTCTCTTTCGTTGGCAGCAGGTTCTTTACCACTAGTGCCACCTGGGAAGACTGGTTTTGAACACAGTGGCTTTAAATTTACCAATGGAGCCTTGAAAATTTACAGATGCCTGGGTTCCATTCCCAGAGATTCTGGTGAGGTGGTTTGATTTGGGGGTAACATTCAGGGAAACTGTTCTTTAAAAATCTCCCCAGTTTAGCTCAGTGATCTGTGATGACCTAGAGGGGTGGGATGGAGGAGGTGGGAGGGATGTTCAAGAGGGAGGGGATATAGGTATACATATATATGAATATGGCTGATTCAGTTTTTTTGTACGGCAGAAACTACTACAACATTGTAAAGCAATTATACTTCAATAAAAAAAAATAAAAGAAGCTCTATAAAAGAAAAATCTCCACAGTTGTCTACCCTAAACTGGACACCAAAGCCCCGACATGAGATGCATAGGAAGGACAGTCCTTGGGTTGCCCTATCCTTCTTCTGAATTTTCTATGCTCTGCAATGCCTAATGCAGAGGGGGTGGGAGAAAAGAGAAAAGGAGTGAGAGAGAGTGGAGGAAGGAAGGGGAGAAGAAAGAGACTGTAAGTGAAGCAAACAGTTGTGGGCTTTGGACCCGGGCAGATCTGGCTTACAATTCTGACTGTACCACTAATATTTACGATATGTGATACCCAAAGCATCTTTCTCAACTTTGAGACTCAGTGACCTCATAGGTGAGGGCCTCCCAGGTAGCGCTAGTGGTAAAGGACTCGCCTACCAATGAAGGAGATGCTCAAGGGACGTGGGTTCGACCCCTGGGTTGGAAAGATCCTCTGGAGGAGGGAGGGCATGGCAATCCACTCCAGTATTCTTGCCTGGAAAATCCCAAGGACAGAAGAGCCTGATGGGCTACAGTCCATAGGGCCGCAAAGAGTCGGACACAACTGAAGCGACTCAGCACGCATGCACGTAAAACCTCATGGGTGAAATGATGGTAATAGTCATCAGTGCCTCAATAAACAACAGTGAGTTTTCAATGAGATTCACTATATAAAGGGCGAGGCACATGTCCCGACCTCGTTGGATGCTAATTCTCATCTTTATCATGACAGCTGGAGGCCAGAATGATCCTGTTGTTAAGAGGAACCAGGGACTCAGTTGGAACATTCTTCAGGGCAGAGGAGTTCATTAAGTGGCTCAGAATTAAGATGGACAGGAGCTAAGGAAGAGCGGGACTTAATTCACTTGCATACCCAGGGGAAGGGGTCTCTTTTGGAAGAGATTTGCATTGGCTTTAGTTGATTGCAATTACGCTGTCCTTCGCTGTGCTGAAAATAAAATGAAAACCTAACAAAGTTCCAGGTTTAATTGAAATTTCCTGGGATCTGTTATTACATCGCCGTGATTGTTCTGTGCCACTAATGAGCCTGTGCTAGCTGATTATCCAAGTGTCTCTCCAGTCACTATTCCATTACTGCATTATTAATGATCAGATATGATTGTCACAGCCGATGATTTGAACATCAAAGAGCAGAGACAAGTCAGAGAGCCTAACAGATGGACAGATGGCCATGGTTGGATGGAGTAGGGCCAGTGGGCAGGGTGTGCTAGCCCACAACTTGGTACCCAGAGTAGGAAGGGGCAGGCATATGGATGACAGTGTGGTGAGGAGACACACTGGGAAGTGGGGGCTATGCTGGAGGAGGTGTTGGGGAGGGCGTGGTGATCAGTGAGAGGTAGACTCTAGGAGCTGATGCGAGGAAATGTTGCCTCTAACTTGGTCAATGGCTCTTAATTCTCTGCCTGCCTGGAGTAAAAGCCAATGACTCATGATAAACATAAGCAAAAACCATTTCCAGATGAACGAAGTCTTAGGGGACTGGGAAATGGATAAAGACGTGTAAAGGGCAGGGACGAGGAGAAGGCTGCAAGAGCCAGTCTTCCTCCACAAGCCTGGGCATTCATATTGAGACACTGGTGAGTGTCTTTCTCCTAGAGGATGCTTACCTTGCGATGAGAGGATTGGTGGACCCCAAAAAGGGGCAGGGGAGACCTGGACCTGGATGCTTCTGGGAGCATCTAGAAATGTGGGCTGAGCAGGATGAACTCTACAGAAGCCTCCCATCCCAGTTTTCAACCAGTCACCTCTCAGTACTCCCAAAGGGAGCTAGTTAGAAGGGAACCTGCATGTTAGTGCTATGAGAGAACGTTGGAAAAGTTTTCTGGAAACTGGCAGAGCTGGCCCGTGCTAATGGTCTTCTCTAGAGATGGTGATGAGTGGGCTCCAAAGGTTTCACTGAGCCCCATGTCCCACCCTGCACCCCAGACCTCCGCGTGCAGGTGGTAGCCCACTTAAATCCCACGTGCCCACAGCTTGGTTTCCTGGGCTCTGACCCTGTGCAGCCTACCGCTGCTCCCTATGCCCCTCCTTTCAGGAAGCAGCCTTTCCCGAAAACAGCAGACAGGATGAGGTCACTTCAGGCACCCGGTTGCTGCCAAATTTCATTCTTCAAAGATCACGCTCACGCTAACATGAAATGCAAGCCAGGAACAGGAGAGAGGAGGGGGACACTGACAAAACGGAGGGAGAGAGAAACCCACGAGCAGGAGAGAAGGAACTGACATTTGAACACGGTTGTGTAATTGGAAAATTGATCCCCTGGCCGCCCCCTCCCCCAGTAACAGGCACGGGGGCTGCTGTTTCCCCGAAGCTCCTGGTGGAGGCCACCTGTTCTGCTACCCTCGCTGCCTCCATCTCGCCGTCTCCATGGCAAAGAGGCGAATGGCTGGGGGCTCCTGCAGCCATGGTTTCCTGGGCAACCCTCAGGCAGCAGCCCACCTTAGGCTGCGCGTACTGGTTTGTCTCCGCCACCGCTGTGTGGCCGAGTTATTTCCGAGCAATGGGGGACTCTGCCCACATAGCCACTCAGAGTCCCACCAACACGCACACAGGTGCCGCTCCATGTGCTCCTGCCCCCTGTCCACCCACGGTACCCATTCTGAACCTGTCCAGCTTGTAGCGGGCTAGGCTGACCGACCAATCACAGAGACACTTGCCTGGGGCGGCTGGCATGAGGAAGGCAGGGACCCTAGGGGTAGGCAGAACCTGAACACCTTCTCAGTCTTCAAGGAGGACTTTTAAAAAATTGAGGAAAAAAATCTAACTAGGAGAATGCTTTCCCCTTCTGCTCCCCCCATGACCCTGGACCAGTCAGTCATGAAGATGATATTGAACATAATTGTAATAATCCCACCTTGCAGGACTTTTTTGTCCTTAAGGAAGCAGAACAGCTATTATTAACATCTCCTACTTACAGAAGTGGAAGCTGAGCCCCAGAGAGGTGATGGGCCTGGGGCTTCCCCAGCGCCTACTGGACAGATGATGGGAGGGGGTAAGCATCCAGGGAGCAGCCTCTGGCAGGAAATGTGCCCACCCTACAGACACACCACAGCCCAGCACCGACTCCAGAGCAGTGACTGTGAGACCACCCCAGGGGCTTCCCGGAGGCCGTACTTCCCGTCCCTGCCTCGGAGATGGACCACCCAGGACCTCCCCACACCTTTCCTTAGAGAGGAGCATCTGTCTTGTTCTTAGTCTTCTCCCAGGAAGGAAATTTCATTCTGGCAGCTGCTTTCCACATCTCCCAAACTTTGTTAGGAAGTTCAGATCGAACAGATTTTCCAGAGTCTGCTCTGTGCCAGATAAAGCAATTTACATATATATTGTCTCAGGTGAGCCTCACCACTGCCCTGCAGGGTGGGGAGGGCAGGACTAGCTCCATTTCACCAGGAAATGGAGGCTCAGTGCTTAGGCTAAGTCAGTTCCCCACGAGTACCAGCTCCCAAGAGCCAAAGTTGGGATTTGAACCATTGATTTCAACCTGCGCATCCGGTTTCCCTAATATTGGCCACAGCTCTGACAGTAGTGAAGCCACTGTCCTGTATGGAGGAAGTAAACAGCTCTACAGGCCCCTAGAAAACTCTGCAGCCAGTATCCCAGGCCAGGACCAGCCAGAAGTTCAACAGAGGAGGCTTGGGACCACTCCACTTATGACCCATCAACCCACCTACAGACGCACCCCTCAGCCAGTCGCTCAGCTCAGAATGAAAGAAGAGCTGGAAAATTCCTCCATCCTTGTCATCCGCCTGTCCCCACCCCTTCTGCTCTGGTCTGAAAAATGTTGAGTTGATTATATTCTGTGTTCAATCACCAGAAATAATCAATCTGTAATTAAGAGCATCCTCCAGCCCTTTGCAAACCTTCCTCAGACCTCCTGCTCCTCCAGCCTCCCCCCATCCCCACCCCCACCCCCGCCACTGCCACCCCCTCACCTCCCCCTCCCACCTGCCTTTCCAGCATGGAATTGTTTTAATGAGATTTCTCTGTTACAAATGACCAGTTTGTTATAATTATATTTGGTGCAGCAATCGTGGCTTAAAGATGATTTAAAGCAGGCAAGGCTCCAATTTATTAGGCATCAAATTTTCTGTGGTGAACTTTTTAACTGGAAGCTGCCCCTTTGACACGGAGGGAGCCATCTCTGCCACCCTGGGCTGAGCAATAGTCCTGAAATATTGATGGTTTCTGGGTGGAAATGTAGCCGAGGAGAAGTAACTTTGATTAAAATAAAGGAATCCCTCAACAACATCTCGGCTGTCCTGGGTGTCCCATTCCCCTCCCCAGTGCCAGAGGGGATGCGGAGCGAGCAGAAGGGAGTGAGAAGGGGCTGCCACTCAAAACCAGATGAAGGATGAAGAATGTGAGCTTCTGGACTCACTGCCCGAAGCGTTCCCAGGCAGGACTTCTCCACGGAGAGTCATCATCGTGTGTTGTTTAAATTCTATAAAAAGCTTTGGTGACAGCCAGAGCTGGGGAGCCTTTGAGACTTCTGGCTTCGGGTTCCAATCTGAAGCTTGCTACTTTCTCCCTGTGTGATCAGCTTTCTGAGTCCAGCAGAGAATTCCCTGAGATAACGAGGGGAAAGCACTTTGTCTAGAACCTGGTATGCAGCAAGCACTCAGTACCTGACAGATACTACCAGTATTGCTATTGCTTTGCATTTAGTAGCTTAGGAGGGCCTCACAAGCCTGTGTGTCACATACAGTAGGTGTCATTGTCCCCGTGGAGAAATGAAGGCCTGCATAGTCAAGGGCTTTAGGTGGTGGAGCTGGGTCATAGCCCTAGGTTTCCCTCTAGCCCCAGCCCTGGCGCCTTTTCCTTGCTATACACCCATGCCTAGAAGCTCCCAGAAGGAAGCAGGACTGCCACTGTGATTGAAAACAGCAGTTTATTCTTTCAAAATACAACTAGAAAGGCTCAGGCTTGAAATCAGGAAAACTACCTAGGCGCAAAGGAAGAAAGGAGGAAGCTGAGGGAGGCTGAACGGACCCTGCCTCTTTCAGAATGTGGAGGCTTCTGTGTGTCGTGGGCACAGCCTTTTGGGGCTTGGGCTGGTGGCTGGGTTATATACCCACCAGGACCAGCCTGGGATGGGGCTGAGTGTGTGCCCCGTCTCCCACTGGAGCCTGAGTTCCCCAGGGCAAGGGTCCTATCTCACTGCCTGCTTCCAAGAAGAGCACATAGGTGTGCAGTAACCTAAGCTGCATGCTCCCTGAGGTCAGGGGCAGGGCCTGTTGGGTTCATTCCTGGAGGCTAACCCAATGCCTGGCACACAGTAGGTGCTAAATGTTCAGTCACTCAGTCGTGTCTGACTTTTTGTGACCCCATGGACTGCAACATGCCAGGCCTCCCTGTCCTTCACTATTTCCAGAAGTCTGCTCAAGTTCATGCCCATTGAGAGGGTGATGCCATCCAACCATCTCATCCTCTGTGGCCCTGTTCTACATTTGCCTTTAATCTTTCCCAGCATCAGGGTCTTGTCCAATGAGTGGGCTCTTCACATCAGGTGGCCAAAGTATTGGAGTTTCAGCTTCACCATCAGTCCTTCCCATGAGTATTCAGCGTTGACTTTCTTTAGGATTGACAGGTTTGACACTAAATAATAATTTGTTAAAGAGTGACTGAATGAATGGAGAGTGTTAGTTGCATTAGATGAAATGGCCTCTCCTCTCTGACCCTGCTCTCTGGAGAGTGCAGTATTGGCCATCCTTTCTGGCAATGTCCCCAGCTACAAGGAAGAGAGCTCAGCCTCCCTGGCCTGCTGGGACGCCAGGGTGGATTCCAGGATTCCGGCTCCTACACCAGTAACGTGAAGAGTTACAAAGCTCCTTACGCATCAAGTTCTGACTCAGAGATCATTTCTAGGCCTAGGTGAGAGGATCAGTGGCCCGGTGCCGGTGGCTGGGGTGGAGTGGGGAGGAAGGGGAGGAGGTGAGGGCACCCCCTTCTGTCCGGCTCTGATCTGTGCCGGGTCTCAGCCTCCTGCTCATTACCCTCCTTCTCTGACCAGCTGCCTGGTGAGAGGCATCAGTGCCTCCTTTGGCTCTCTGACCCCTGTCTGGGGATGGGAAGGTGGAAGGGGCATGTGTTGGTCCACCATAGTTGCATGAAAAGGATGCTTCCCAGCAGGCTGAAGCCCAGAAGCTCAACCTGTGAGAGCCCCTCCAGGTGATCCACACACAGAGTCAGTGGTATCTTGCTTCTCCCACTGCTCTCTCCTGGGGTCGGGTTCCAGACTGTCCTGAGGATCACTATGTAGATACCCACAGACCTCCTGAAGGGCGGGGCAGCTCCAGGGAGATGTTCAGAGGCTGAAGTCCTCAAGCAGCAGACTTGAAGGTGAAATGCAGTGTTGCACAGTCAAGCGAATTTTGAATTTGAATTTCTAGGAGCCTTTGTCCCTGAATGGTGATGGCCTCATGATAGGAAGCTGAACCTCCAAGACATGGTCCTTCCACATCCCAGATCAGTCTCCCCCATCCTCTCCTTGGTGCTCTGTCAGTGAATATCTAGCCATTTGGTGACGTCAGGGAGGGTTTGGCCAGCACAAGTTGGCTCTTTGGGGATCCTCGACCAGGGAGATGAAACAATGTACTGAAAGCCTTGTCGTATTTATCAGCAAAACACTAATGCTGAGATGCAGCTTTGCCTCAAAGTAGCTCTCTGGTTTTGGAGAAGGCAATGGCACCCCCCTCCAGTACTCTTGCCTGGAAAATCCCATGGACAGAGGACCCTGGTAGGCTGCAGTCCATGGGGTCGCTAAGAGTCGGACACGACTGAGTGACTTCACTTTTCCTTTTCCCTTTCATGCATTGGAGAAGGAAATGGCAACCCACTCCAGTGTTCTTGCCTGGAGAATCCCAGGGATGGGAGAGCCTGGTGGGCTGCCGTCTATGGGGTTGCACAGAGTCGGACACGACTGAAGCAACTTAGCAGCAGCAGCAGCTCTCTGGTTTAAGCTCAGGAACTCAGTCTTTCCCTCTGTAACAAGAGGCAATGACTATAATTCTTGCTCTGTCAGCATTCCTGGTCTGGGAGAGTCTGGTGAACAGGGATCAAGACCATTCTTCTGCTTCCTGGTCCCTGCCCAACTCCTGAGTGCTGACCGGATGAAGGATTATTGTTATGGAGAAGAGTGCAGAAGCCCACCTCTGGGGGCGTTTGTCGGTGCTTCAGTACTCTGTGGACAAGAGGGACCCATTCCTGCCCTGGTCTGTGGCTGTCTCAGGGTCCTTCTATTCTGGACATCCCCAAGTGCCTGTTCCCTCCTCCCACCCCCTGCTTTCTCTTCTCCATCAAGCTGGTGTTCTTCCATGTCTCCATAATGGAGTTTTAGCCCTGTCTTGTCCCATCCCATCAGTCACCGCAGGCTCTGCCCCTGTGCCCATGGTAATAGGGATGGCAGGACCCTGCCCATGGTGCCCCTGCCCCCACTCCATCAGCTCTCTTCTGGACTCAGAGTGGGCCTTCAGGGTGGGTCCCCTCCTAACCAGCCCCTCTCCCTGCCTCTGTCTGAAGACTACTGACCCTCTGACCTCCTAGCTGACAATCCTTCAGAGGAGCAACATTCTTTTCTTTGGACAGTGAATATTTACTTGGTGCCTACTGTGCCCTGGGTAGAGTCCTGATTCCTGGGCCAACGTACCAGGTCCTTGGTGATCTGGCCCTGCCCTGTGCCCCCGCCCCTCCCCAGGCTCTGGGCACAAGATCTGTTCACAGGTCCCCAAGGTGCCATGCGCTCTCACACCCCCATGCCGTGCATTCCCTCTCCACCCCTCTCCTGTGCTGCTCTGACTTCTCCCCGCTTGCTCCACCGGCCCTCTTGGCTTCATTAACTCATCTTCTAAGATCAGTTCTGCTATCACCTCCCCCAGGAACTCCTCCTTGTGTCCTCCAGTCCAGGCTCTGTGCCACCTGGTGGCACCTCTTACCACCCTGTGGTCTAAGCATATGGCCCGGCAGTTCCTTCACCCTTCTGTGAGCACGCGAGGCAGGGCCACGTCTCCTGTCTCATCGTTTTTCTAATGCCCTGCACACAGGGGAGTCTCAGAACAGGCGTTTTGAATACACAACCGTTTTCCTTGGCTCCCGTTTATAAGCTTTCTCTTCTATTTTAACTTGTACATTCTGCAGCAGGGATAGGCCTAATGAAGAATAATAACAGCCATAGGTTATTTATTTATTTAAGGCATGGAATTGTACACTTACTTATTTTACCTTTATTTTTGGCTGCGCTGGGTCTTTGTTGCTGCACGTGGACTTTCTCTAGTTGCTGGGAGTGGGGGCTGCTCTCTAGTTGCGAGGCGCAGGCTTCTTGCTGCGGTGGCTTCTCTCACTGTGGGTCATGGGCTCTAGGGCACGCAGGCTTCAGTAATTGTGGTGCACAGGCTTAGTTGTTCCGTGGCATTTGGAATCTTCCTGGACTAAGGACTGAACCCGTGTCCCGTGCACTGGAAGGCAGATTCTTTTTTATTTTTTTGCCACTTTATTTATTTTTTAAATTGAAAGATATAGTTGCTTTACAGAATTTTGTGGTTTTCTGTCAAACATCAACAAGAATCAGGAAGATGTATTCTTAACCTCTGGATTACCAGGGAAACCCCAGACAGTTTATTAACTGCTTACTATAGATCAGTCCTGGGTGTTCATTGGAAGGACTGATGCTGGAGCTGAAACTCCAATACTTTGGTCACCTCATGGGAAGAGTTGACTCATTGGAAAAAACCCTGATGCTGGGAGGGATTAAAGGCAGGAGGAGAAGGGGATGACAGAGGATGAGATGGCTGGATGGCATCACTGTCTCGATGGACATGAGTTTGGGTAAACTCTGAGAGTTGGTGATGGACAGGGAGGCCTGGCATGCTGTGATGCATGGAGTTGCAAAGAGTTGGACACGACTGAGCGACTGAACTGAACTGAACTGATATGTCAATCATCTGCTGAATTCTTAGCATCCATATCTCATTAAATCCTTATTACTAGAGGTAGATACTATGATGCATTATTATTTCCATTTAACAGATAGTGAAACTGAGGCTCAGACTAATGCCTGCACTTGAACCCTTGTGTCTAATTTCAATGCTTGGACACTGACCCCTGGGCTACCTGGCCAACACCCATCCCAGGATTAGCCTACCCAACCTAATCCCTGGGGAGGAGGCTCAAGTGCCCGGGCCCCAAGTTGAGGCTTGGCCTTTGTGGAGTCCTGTGGTTGCTGCCCCTCTGTACAATATACCTCCTGCACTGAACAGTAGAGAGAAGGCTTGTCACCCCAGTCCAAGGCTGGAAGCAGCCTATTTACAGCCCTGGAGGGAGTTGGGGGGAGCAGGGAAGAGAGGGTGGTCCAAGCCCCCTTCCCACTGCTTATCTGAGTGTTTAGGTGGATGAGGAGCTTTGGGGACCAGTAGGAGACTCCATTCGTTTTAGCTCCGAGTCCCAGGTGGAGCTAAATAACAGGAAAGCTCCCACGAAGGGGGCACATGAGACCAAGACAGCTGCAGCTCCGACAGCCCAGCCGCGTGCCAGCGCTGAGATCAAGTCACTTACTGGGACACCCTGGCGGGAGCGACTTCAGAACCTGCACAAGCTGGCCACGCAGCCAATCACCACCCCACAGGGGGCCAGCTGGGATAAATGGGGAGGAAAAAACACTTCAGAGTCTGCCCAGGCCCTGGAACTCACACATCTTTCCCAGCTAGAAGTTCATCTGGGGAAGCATGTTCCAGCACCAACGAGGCAGGCTTTCTTCTGCCGCCTCACTTCCGGGAAGGAGAATGGCCCAGGCACAGGATGGGCAGTAGAGAGCTGTCCAGCCTACTCAGGCATGTCCTTCAAGGCTGCCCAGTGGCCCCTGTGGCTTCTGATAGCCTGAGAAATTGCCATGGAGGGTAGGGTTTGATCCCAAGGGACAGGAACCAGAGTTTCTCAGAAACCTCTCCTGGAGGGAGAGTTTGCCCCAGAGGTTGTTATACTATTCACAACTTTCTGTACCGGGGCTTCATTTGGTTGTTTTTCAGTCGCTCAGTCGTATCTGATTCTTTGCGACCCCATGGACTGCAGCACACCAGGCTTCCTTGTCCCTCACTATCTCCCGGAGTTTGCTCAAACTCATGCTTATTAAGCCGGTGATGCCACCCAACCATCTCATCCTCTATCGCCCCCTTCTCCTCCCACTTCATTAGAATACTTGAAAATGGTCTAGAACAGGTAGCTGGGGATCTTGATAAAATATAGACTCTGACGCACAGGTCTGTGTGGTGTTCAAGATTCTGCATTTCTTACAAACTTCCAGGTGATGCTGCCGGTCCAGGACAATGTAGCTCCATGATTTACCGGCTGGAACTCCTTATTTAACTCTCCAAGGTTCCTTCCCTCTTCTACAAAATGGGGAAGAGAACAACTACCTACAGGGCCACAGAGGGGATTAATGAGATCTGGGCTGTCAAGTCCCCAATAAGTGGGGGAAGATGCACAGGAAAACACCTGGCACCTGGCAGGGGATCAATACATACATCTGCTTTTCCTTAGTTCATAGTCATTGTTCAATCGCTCAGTCATGTCTCTTTGTGACCCCATGGACTGCAGCACACCAGGCTTCCCTGTCCATCACCAAATCCTGAGCTGGCTCAAACTCATGTCCGTAGAGTCGGTGATGCCATCCAACCATCTCATCCTCTGTCATCTCCTTCTCCTCCTGCCTTTAATCTTTCCCACCATCGGGGTCTTTTCTAACAAGTTGGCTCTTCACATCAGGTGGCCAAAGTATTGGAGTTTCAGCTTCAGCATCAGTCCTTCCAATGAATGCTCAGGACTGATTTCCTTTAGGATGGACTGGTTGGATCTCCCTTCAGTCCAAGGGACTCTCAAGAGTCTTCTCCAACACCACAGTTCAAAAGCATCAATTCTTCGGCACTCAGCCTTCTTTATGGTCCAACTCTCACACCCGTACATGACTACCATTACACTTTTTCATCTAAGCCCACAAAACAAGAGCAGCAGATACCGTTCATCCCATTTCATAGATGAAGACTCACTAATGCAGCAAGTTAGTGGCTGAGGTGGACTAGAACCTGGGATTCCTGCCCCAAATTCAGTGTTCTTCCCACCATCACACATTCCTTTGCAGTCAGATCAGAGATGTATGTGTCCACCAGATGAGGAGCATGTTGATACGGATGGTGAAAATCCTAACAATACGGCAGAAATCTGTGTGGGGCTCTTGCTGGGCAGGCAGCCATGACTGGCCTTCTGGAGTCCTGGGAGAGAGCTCAGAACTTGGAAGACAATGTTCCCATTACATGGCTCCCCTCTGGGTCTGCCTGCGCATTGATCTCAACAAGCATTTCAGGAAAGAACAAATGTTTGGATCGCCTTCCCCCATGGGCAAGACAGCAGAGAGTGGATCAGAGATGAAAGGTAGCAGTCCTGCCATCTCCTTGGAGATGCAGGGGTCATCTCTCAGTAACCCCGGCTAGCAGAGGCATCTATGTAGTCAGGGCTTGGAGCAGAGAGCAGATGTGGCCAAGCCCCACATCTGGATGCCACATCTCTGTGGAGGGGGAACAGTTCAATCCATTCTTCCCTTCCTTCCCAGGCCGCCCCTCCCTGTATCAGCCCTGCCTCTTATTGCCCAGCTCTTTACACTGGATGCGACCCAGGAAAAACTGGCCAGGACACTCCTGGAGCCTCCTTTACATCATTTTATTCACCTTCCCAGGGCAGCCCCATTGCACGGCTGTTAGTTTCCTGAGTCGGAAAAGCCAACAGAGGCCCAGGAAGCCAGCAAAGGGCACATTTGGTTCCTGGTCCATGGATGTGGTCTGGGAATTGCTTGGGGGTTGAGCCCTGTTTAAGTCAAGGCCTCTGATCCCCATTTGAGTTATTTGTCATGAGAGAATGCAGATGGCATTCCTGGACTTAGCATTTCCATTCCAGACACTTCTGAGTGTCCCCAGAGGCCCTCCACATGTAGCCCTTTGTCATCTTGCTGAGGCAGGAGGGCATCCCATGTGCAGTGAGGATGCTGAGTGGCGGCCAGCTCCTGGGTCAGTAGGGAGCCAGGCTTGGGCCCTGCTTTGCCTCTCCGTTTGGGGTAGCCCTTCTGGGTGAATTTTCACAGCTTCCCCGAGAGGTTGATGCTGTCCTTGCTTTTCAGATGAGGACGTAGAAGCACCCCATGGCACTGTGCAACTGGAAATAAGGAGATGCAAGAAGCTCTAGGGTTTGTACTCCTCGAAAATGTCCAACTCTCTGGACCTTATTGACAGGGAATTCCGAGAATTGTGGGAAAGGAATGAGGAAGGCTGAATCTGTTGTCAAGTCAGTGGGATTGGTGGGATTTCTAAAAGAAATATCTAGCCTTGCTCTTTCTGGTCATGAAGTTCCAGGGAAGTGATATCACAGTATCACTGAGCCCCTTCCAGCAAGTCAAGGGCTAGTTACCATCGGACTTCTTGAATATTCCATCAGACTTCTTGAATATTCCACTAGAAGGACATTGCTCCCACTGGGTGGCAGGTACCCCCGCAACCCTAGATCACCAACATCCCAGATGTCTGCCCCTTCCCTGGTTTGTTCCAGCACCTGGAGAATGCTGGTTCGCCAGGTCCCGTCATCAACAGAGCAGTCACCAGGCATGCACTTTACAGTTATAAAGCATAGTCTCACTGGATCCCATGACACCACGGCGGAGTAGGATAGGAGTCAAGAAAACCGAAGGGCAGAGGCTAGACATTCTGCCCGAGTCACAAGAAAGTGGGGACACCAGCCAAAGTTTTCCAATTTTGCATGAAACCTGCAGCTTAACAGTCAGCCTGTATATTCCATGCTCATGGACATGATCTCATTTTAATTTCGGACCAACCCTTTGAAGAAAACTAAAGTAGGTAATATTGTCCCCATTTTTACAGCTAGAGAATCTGACATGCTTAATCTGTACCCAGATGGGTCTCTTGGGGGAGGCAGGGAGGGCAGGTTTGAGATCAGCAAATGCAGAAGAGACTTCAGAAGCTGTGAAGTCCAGTCAGACTTAGGTACCTTATTTAGAAACATTCTTTTTATAGCAATCTTACCACTTTCACAGAATGTTGTTAATTTAATTAATTATCCTTATTAATAGACTTTGGAGGGCTTCTTGGAGCACCACAAAGATCTAGACAAGATGCAGGAGGGAGCAGTTAACTTCTGGAAAATTGCCATGCCCCCATCTCTCCTCCCCAACAATTAAGGTGCCTACTCACAGCTTGGGCATCTTCTCCTGCCTTCCTGGAAACAGCATCAGAGCCAATGAATGCATTTGGCCCTTGTCTTTGACCTGAAGGGGGAGGGTCTCATGTGTGGCATGGATTAGGCAGCCTAAGGGCTTTATGTGCCCCTGTGCATAAGAAAGACTGTGGCTATCACATTTCCTACACGTACAGACATTTCTGTGTGTGGTCACATGTGACCCTGTGACCAGCGGACCTGGCCCCCTACCTGGGCTCCTGCTCAGAAAGCACACAGCCGTGTCCTTCAGCCTCGATCTGTCTTATCCTCGCAACCCACTGTTTTGGTGAGTTGTCAAATGCAAACACAGGCTCCACAGCATCTCCTTTATAGGAAGGCCAGGACAGGCAGGTAATTTATCAAACATTCCTTAAAATAGTCCTCCAGCCTCTTGCTCCCGCTCTCTCATTGCTGTCTGATTCTTGATTGTTTCTTCTCCTTTCTGTCTCTTGTTTTTCTGCCTGGAGATTGACAGCCCCCTGCTAACACAGCCTTGGAGATGCCAGGTGCTGGTGGAATCGACACCTCACTCTGCCTCAGCCTCCAGCCCAGAACTAACCGCTCCGCGGCTGACTCTGGCGGCACCGCAGTGGCTTCTGTCTGTACGCCAGCTCGGCGGGCTGATGGATGAACCCGCGTCCCCCGCACTGCAGAATGTTCAGGAACCAGGGGCACTTACCCTGTGATCTGCTGAGTTATGGACCAGCTAATGAGACTCCTTCTGACACCAGCCAGCCCACAACTGCCCTAATTTTGCCCTGTTCCCAATTCTCTAGCCTTTTAAGCAGCCCGTGTTTTGTGACCTTATGTACTAGTCCACTGTCCCCTTAAGAGGTTTCAGGAGAATGAGATGAATTAGCATTCTCTGTCATCTCCACTCTCAAGATGAAGCAACCAAGGCCAGCCAAGGGAAAGAGCTTGGGAACTAACATTGTGTAAGTATCTGCTGTTTGCCAAGTACTATGCTAGGTGTTTGAAATTTTGTTGTCTCATTGAATGCCGTGTAACAGATACTATCTCTATTTAAAGATAACTGAGAACAAGAGAAAACAGACTCAGGGAAGGTAAGTAGCCTGCTTACTATGTCAGCTAGGTCAGCTTTTCAGTCAGAATTCATGACTGTAAGCAACAAAACCTGACTCTAGCCAACTCAAACAGAAGAGGAACTTTTGGGTGAGCTATTGAAATCTCGTGCTTCCCTGGTGACTCAGTGGTAAAGAATCCACCTGCCAATGCAGGAGACACAAGTCCAATCCCTAGGTTGGAATGATCCCCGGGAGAAGGAAAAGGAAACCCACTCCAGTATTTTTTCCTGGGAAATCCCATGGACAGAGGAGTCTGGCGGGCTACAGTTCATGGGGTCGCAAAACAGACATGACTCAGCGACTAAACAACAGCAATTCAACAGCTCACAGAATGTATGTGAAGCTTAGACCACGTGTATGAATCAAGATGGCAGAGTGTGGATCAGGAACACACCAGGAGTCTGGAGTTAGGAGTTAGGAGACCACACTTTACACTGGGTGATGCCAGTTTGGCCACTACCGCCAAAATGCATTTCAAACTCTTCCTGTGCTTTTATATTCCTATCTTAAAACCTGAATTCCAAAGTGGTATCATCTGAGGGTTGGTAAGCCATGTATCTACACCCTTGCTCCTGACTTGTACCAAGAATTACTTGATGGGTTCCCCAATAAAAAAGGAGGTTCCAATATTGGGGGCCAACAATCAGTGAACTGGCAAACCAAACCAATGTTCCCAATCATCACACAGCTGTTAAGAGTGTAAGCAAGTCCAAAGGCAGGTGTTCCTAGCTCTAAATCACGTGATTTTTCTGCCACCACCTGGGGTGCAGTCTGAAATATTAGCAACTGGCAGGCTACTGACTCTGGCCAATCAGAATTCAGTTCAGTTCAGTTCATTTGCTCAGTCATGTCCAACTCTTTGTGACCCCATGGACTGCGGAACGCCAGGCCTCCCTGTCCATCACCAACTCCCAGAGCTTGCTCAAATTCGTGTCAATCGAGTCAGTGATGCCATCCAACCATCTCATCCTTTATCATACCCTTCTCCTCCTGCCTTCAATCTTTTCCAGCATTAGAGTCTTTTCTAATGAGTCAGTTCTTCGCATCAGGTGGCCAAAGTCAACTTCAACATCAGTCCTACCAATGAATATTCAGGACTGATTTCCTTTAGGATTGACTGGTTTGATTTCCTTGCAATACAAGGGATTCTCAAGAATCTTTCCAACTTCACAGTTCAAAAGCATCAATTCTTCAGCGCTCAGCTTTCTTTATAGTCCAACTCTCACATCCATACATGACTACTGGAAAAACCATAGCTTTGATTAGACAGACCTTTGTCAGTAAAGTAATGTCTCTGCTTTTTAATATGCTGTCCAGGTTAGCCATAGTTTTTCTTCCAAGGAGCAAGCATCTTTTAATTTCATGGCTGCAGTCACCATCTGCAGTGATTTTGAAGCCCAAGAAAATAAAGTCTGTCACTGTTTCCATTGTTTCTCCATCTATTTGCCATGAAGGACTGGCATCTGGCCAATCAGAATAGATGCCTCTGTATACCAAGAAAGCAAAATTAGAACTCAGGGTTCTTAGCTTCTCAGGCCAGAGATCCTTACTCTTAGGACCCAAACTTTCCAAATAAAATGATAATACTTGATGGCTCACTGGGATAAACTGGGATAAATGTGAGAGAGGGAGAGAGAGCGATATAGACATATAAAAAGATATAGTGTTTGGAGGAGAAAAGCTCATTATACTTTGTTTACATATTATCATTATGATAAAAATAAAATAAAATGCCCCTGTACTCCAGGCTTTTGTATCCAACTGCCTCCTTGACATTTCCACTTAGATGTATAATAGATCCCTCAGAAATAGCGTATCTATATCTGAACACCTGGTCTCCCCACCATTACCAGCAACTTCCCCTACCTACATGTGTATGTGCTGAGTGGCTTCAGTCACATTCAACTCTTTGTGACCCTATGGACTGTAGCCCATCAGCCTCTTCTGTCCATGGGATTCTCCAGGCAAGAATACTGGAGTGGGTTGCTATGCTGTCCTCCAGGGGATCTTCCTGACCCAGGGATTAAACTGGGGTCTCTTATGTCTCCTACATGGTCAGGCAGATTCTTTACCACTAGCAGCTCCTGTCTCTCCCAACTCAGGGTCCTGTTTAGCCTTCTGATTCCTCAGGTCAGAATCTTTGGAGTCATCTTTAACTCTTTCATAGATGCATCTTCCACATATTCTACATATGTGTTTTGTGATATCTATGTATGTATTTTACATCAGAAAGCTCTCTGACCTCTAACTTTACTTTCTAATATTTTAAAGTTGTCATTGAATATATCACAGTATTGCTTCTGTTTTGTGTTTTGGCCTTTTGGGCACAAGACATATGGAATCTTAGTTCCCAGACCAGGGATCAAACCCACAGCCTCTGCACTGAGAGGTGAAGTCTTAACCACTGGACCACCAGGGAAGTCCCTGACCTCTAACTTTAGAATGTACTCCATAAGTCACCTCTCCTCGGGATTCACACAGTGGTGTCCTAACTAGTCCCCCCTGCTAGTTTTCTCAAATCAAGGGCTGAATTAATCCTTAAAAAGCATGTCACATAGCATCATCCATCTGCTGGAAATCCTGTATGATATCCACAGTTCTCTCAGAGTCAAGAGCAATGTTTTTAAAATGTCCTGCAAGCCCCCACATAACCTGGTCTCCATCATCTCCCTGACCTCCACTACTCTCTTCCACGCTTACTCCTCTCCAGCCAAAATGGCCTCTGTGCTATTCTTTGAATGTGTCAAGCTTGTTCTGACTTGGGGTCTTTGCACTTACTCTTTCTTCTGTCTGAATACTTTTCCCCAGACGTCTTTATCACTTAGTTCCTCACCTCCTCCAAATCTTTGCGCAAATGTCACCTTCTCAATAAGACTTGTCTTTACCATCTTATTTTCCCAACCTATTTTATCCTCCTCAATTTTCCCCATAGTACTCCTTACCTCATATGTTCTAATATTATTTATTCTTCATCTCTCTCCATTAGACTGTCAGCTCCATGATGACAGAGGTGTTTGTCTGTTGAGGGGTATATTCCACAGAGCTAGACTATTACCTGGCTCTCAAATTATTGCTGAAGGAGTGAATAAAAATACAAAATATTAGAGATAATATTAAACATTTAAATTTGCATAGAATTTAGATTCCGGAGATTGGAAAACATTTCTAATTTTTAAATGATAACTTAATATTATTTCCATGAACATAACTTTTAATATCTGGTTTTATATTTGAAATGGCTCCGTGTAATTCTTGTTCCAGGCTTTCAATATGATCTCTTCAAATTCTTGATAATCCCCATTGACAAGAAACTTTATGTGCCAAAGTCACATTCAAAACTGTACAGCAGTTGAAATTATATTTAAAGAATCTCGAAGCTCTTCCTTTTCTTTCATTGACAAATGTAATGTTAAAATATCTTGTGATAATGCTAATGGATTTGAATGCTATCAGCTTTTTTATGTCACATATTTTAAAATAATGCTGAGGCTCTAATTTGTAGCAGGTGTGTGCATTGTTGGCACAGTCACCCTGAAGCTAGCTCGGATGCTGCTAAAAGGGCACAGAAGCTGTAAATGTTTAGAAGTATTTGATACTCATGAAGATAGAGAGGTGGGCCACTGCCTAGAGCTACCTCTACCAGCAACCACCCCCAACCCCAGCCTCCCTGCCCCACCCCCCTCTACCCCCAGCACCATGCACGTGAGCACTTGGAGCCAAAAGTCCTCCAGCAGCTAAAGGGCAGCAGCCTGTTCTGAGCTGGCAAAGTACGTAGATATCTAGGTGCGGGAGCATCTCTGGCGCCATGTTTTGTACCTCACTATGCAACAGCATGTGATGGAGTTTCTCAGGGGTGCTGCCAAGTGGGATCGTAGGATACACCATCCTTCTCTGCTCCACTCCTGCTATTCTCCAAGGAACCTTGCTAGGGCACTCCAACAGCCTCCATCCCCCACTTATGAGTCTGCAGAACTTTGAGATCCAATAGCAACACATCAATGTGCCATGACCCACCATTTGGGAAACTCTACTTCGAAACCCTTGGGCCAGATTTCCGCTTGTATACTAACCTGCTGTGTGTCCTTGGGCAGGTTACCTCACCTCTCTGGACTTAGTTTTCCTTATCTATAAATGGAGGGTTTGAATAAACCTCCCAGATGGCGCTAGTGGTAAAGAACCTGCTTGCCAATGCAGGAGACATAAGAGACATGGGTTCTGTCTCTGGGTTGGGAAGATCCCCTGGAGGAGAGCTTAGCAACCCACTCCAGTACTCTTGCCTGAAGAACCTTATGGGCAGAGGAGTCTGATGGGCTACAATCAACCCCCTTCTCCACTGGGGTCACAAAGAGCCGGACATGTCTGAGCAACTTAGCATACATGCGCAATGCTTGTCAAGAATCCCTTGGATTCTGGAGAAGTGCCTCAAAGGATGCTCTGGGGTGGAGTAGGAGTAGAAAGGGTCCACATGGAAAAGGCTTTTCTCATTTCTCTCTTTAACAAGAAGATCTCCGCTTTTAATAGTTTTATGTCTTGATATCCCATAGAAGACTTTTATAAAAGGAGAGGTTTCCGCTGCTGACATAAAAGTTTGAAAACCAGCATATCGGTCAGGGATCTCACCCTTAGCCCCTCCATGTCCAGTTGGCCCTTTGTTCAAGAAGGGAATCATTCTGAATGAACTTTTAGTATTTTTATTACAAAAAATAAATGCCATCTTTATTTAATGAAATTATGACGAAGAACCTCCGAAGTCGCTAAGAGAAGGGATTTTCTTGGTACGATGGGAGGGCGGCCCATGTGTCTCGTCTCTCTGTCTTCAAGTCATCTTCCTTTGGGGATCTTTCTCTAAGACTGCTGCTAACACTAGTCTGCTTTCTCTTAACACTTAGCCTCAGGGGAGGAATGGAATTCTCCTCTTCCTCCCCCATGGCAGAAGGATGACAAAGCTGGAACTTGGCTCAAATAATACTTTACAAGAAACTAAAGAATAGCAAAAGGGGAAAGCGTAGGGACTGTGGTGCAGCTGGCCCGTCTGGTTTACCGGCTGTTAGCGGCCTTGGAGGCTGTACCCCATCTTCATTGGCCCCAAGAGTTCCATCTCTCTGAATTTGCCCCCAAGGGGCAGACATCATTTTAATGACCATCACCCAGTAGAGCCCAGGTAAGACACTTACGATCCTCAATATCCAGACCTGTCTTGTGCTCCCAAGTTTCCCTCATAGTTGCAGGTTTCTAGTAGAAAGACCCTCTTTTTCTTTGATAGCAGCACTACCCACTGTCTCCTGGTAAGATTCCACTTTCTTACAGCAGCCCCTCCAAATAGGTTAACTCTATGCTGCTGCTGCTGCTGCTGCTGCTATGTCGCTTCAGTCATGTCTGACTCTGTGCGACCCCATAGACGGCAGCCCACCAGGCTCCAACAACAGCACAAATAGTCCCAAAAAAAGATGGATCCAGTCACTGGCAAAGAATTGCTTACAGAGGGGTATATAATTTTTAAAATACTCAACAGTTTAACTGGAGCATAGAAAGGATTCGAATATGGGACACTGGACAGGACATCAGGGTCTTTGGTCTATACAGATGCCTTTCCCAATGCACCTGTGAGGAAGGGAGAGAGAACGGATGGGACCCAGAGCCTTCACCTAACCCTGGAGACAATCAGAGCAGGGAATCAGGCAAAGGTGGGCTTGAGCACCCCACCAACATCCCCTATACTTCTGTCCAGACTTCAGACCCCACAGAGATGGCTTTGTTTTGGACACAGGCAATCTGGCCCTCAACGGGCAATTACAGCTTCCTAAAGCTAAGGGACAAAAAATGCAGAGAATGTCAGAGCCCAAGGCGTCCCCTTCCCTATGACTCTGAGATTTGCATGAACACTTTTGTTTGCTTGTTTATCCTGTTGCCTCAAATTAGAAGTGAAAACCAGAACAAAGAAACAGGAGACATTCCTCAGGATGGAATTACCTACATAGCCTTGAGGTTTGATCTTGCCAAGACAATTTGGGGTCTGTTCCACTGTTGCACCACATCAAATATCCTAAGGTTTCCCTTTCATCTGCTGGCTTCTAGGGCTGTGCAAAGTCTAACACAGGGGAGGAACTGGCCCTTTCTGGGTTTCTGGGGTCAGTGTAAGTCTTCCCAGGCTGCCATGAGAAGATTCTCATACCAGGAAACTGTCCTGAGAGTCCTCATCCCAAGGGGGAGGAGGCCAGGAAATAAGAAAAGGAGGATGCTGGGGGAGGCTGCTGACTTGGGGCTGGAGTTTATCTCCCTTCATCCCAGCATCTTTTTATCCTCACCTAAGGCCTTTGATCTTAAACCCTGCCTGCTCTGATGGGGCCAGGAGGGGAGCAGAGAAAACTCACGGTATCCTGTCGGAAGACTGCTGATTAACTGTCCACTCTTGGGTAGGGTGTTTCCAGTCTCTGAGCCCCTGCTTTCTTCTCTGTGAAATAGGAATAATAATACCTTATTTAATCTCTTCCCATGGTGGTGGTGAGGATTCAATGAGATAATGCCCATTAAAAGCCTCGTGAGGTGCTAAATGTTTTTCAAAAAGGTTTCCAAGGTGTGTGTGTGTGTGTGCGTGTGTGTGTGTGTGTGTCTGTTTCTGTGTCTGTGTCTCTGTGTGTGTACGTCTGTGTATCACATGTGATCCACTGGGGAAGAGGGAAGTGCTCCCCCTCAAGGGTGTCACTCCACAATTCCTGTATAAATTGCTATCCCTGGGGACTGGAGACATCAGAGGAGCTCAAATACCTTCTGGTGGAGATTAACCAGGGTAAGAAGACGATCAGGAGGAAAGGCAAGCTTTGAAGTAACTATGTTCTACCTACCCTGCCATCAGAAAGGAAAGTGAGAGACCAGAGGTATTACTCGGCTTTGACACCCGGCGAGGGAGCTCAAGGGCAGGGCCTGTGTCTAGAAGGTGCACCTGGAAAGGAGCTCTTCCAACTCACTGCCTTGACTTGGCCGAACTTCCTGTAACCTCTCGTCCCTGTTCTAAGGTGCCCAAGAAGAGCAGACAGTACCCTCTGTGACCGTCTTCTCGTCCCTCCCCTACCACCACTCTCAGCTAGGTTTCTGATAAGGAGAGAATTGAATCCAATTCCACAAGGATTTCCCCAGCCTCTCCTACAAGTGCTTCCCATTTTTATGATGTTCTCCAGTTGACAAAACTCTTTCACATCAACTACCTCCTTTTGACTCTCACTGTAACACTGAAAGTCGAGGAGCAGAAAAATTCAGTTCAGTTCAGTTCAGTTACTGAGTCCTGTCCGACTCTTTGCGACTCCATGGACCGCAGCACACCAGGCCTCCCTGTCCATCACCAACTCCCCGAGTTTACTCACACTCATGTCCATTGAGTCGGTAATGCCATCCAGCTAGCTCATCCTCTGTCGTCCCCTTCTCCTCCTGCCCCCAGTCCCTCCCAGCATCAGGGTCTTGCTCAAGGAGTCAGTTCTTTGCATCAGGTGTCCAAAGTATTAGAGTTTCAGCTTCAACATCAGTCCTTCCAATGAACACTCAGGACTGATTTCCTCTAGGATGGACTGGTTGGTTCTCCTTTCAGTCCAAGGGACTCTCAAGAGTCTTCTACAACACCACAGTTCAAGAGCATCAATTCTTCGGCGCTCAGCCTTCTTCACAGTCCAGCTCTCGCATCCATACATGACCACTGCAAAAACCATAGCTTTGACTAGATGAACCTTTGTTGGCGAAGAAGTGTCTCTGCTTTTTAATAAGCTGTCTAGGTTGGTCATAACTTCTCTTTCAAGGAGTAAGCGTCTTTTAATTTCATGGCTGCAGTCACCATCTGCAGTGATTTTGGAGACCAAAAATATAAAGTCTGTCACTGTTTCCACTGTTTCCCCATCTATTTGCCATGAAGTGATGGGACCAGATGCCATGATCTTAGTTTTCTGAATGCTGAATTTTAAGCCAACTTTTAAACTTTCCTCTTTCACGTTCATCAAAAGACTCTTTAATTATTTTTTTCTTTCTTCCATATAAATTAGTATCCTAAATTTCCCAGAAAAAGAAAATTAGGATCAGGAGTTAAGTGATCATCTGAAAGGCACTCAGCTTGTAAAAGCAAGGAAACTCAGCTTGTAAAAGCATGTAGAACCCACATGGGCACTTCTGACTACTGCTGGGTCCTCAGCATCTCCACTCCTTCCCAGGGCTTACAAAGCTCATAATGATCTGTACTCATCTCTGTCTACTGTGAAGGCTTCCCTAAGGGGAAAGGGTTATGCTCATTGCCTCTTTGCCCTCCTCACATGCTCTCCTTTGATTGCTATTATCCCTTTACAGCACAAATCACACTGTTTCCACTGTTTCCCCATCTATTTCCCATGAAATGATGGGACCAGATGCCATGATCTTAGTTTTCTGAATGTTGAGCTTTAAGCCAACTTTTTCACTCTCCTCTTTTACTTTCATCAAGAGGCACTGAACATACATTATGGTCATAGCTATAGAGAAGGATACAAAAAGCAAACTCTTAAAAGTCATGCAAGGAAAAGGAAGTCGAAGCAGTGGGTATTTCTCTTCCTTCCATCTTTCCATAATCTCCAGGCTTCCTGTAATAGACATGCATTATTTTTATAATGAGTACAGCAGCAACAAAAATGGTAATCCATAGCTGTGGCGCTATTAAGGGAAGTCTTAATTGCTTTCACAGTTCACAGCTCCAGGTTCAAGTGACTTACTTCTCTTGTGCTGAAAATTTTCTAATAGGATGAAAGAGCCATTGTCTAAAAATCTGGAGAACTCCGGGAGGCTGGGGAAACTTCCAGGTGATAGGCAATCTATTGTGTGGCACCCAATTTTAGAAAAAAAAAAAATGGTGGTCATTAGGAGCTTTGCCTCAGATTCACCAAGAATGAAGCATCCCAAATTCACTTCATTTTCCCCTTGGATGGGGTTACTAGACTGGTAGATCAGGAGATTGTTGCCAACATAATGTGTATCGATTCTACAGTATATTTGACAAAGCCTCCCCTGTCCTTATGAGCAAGGTGGAGAAATGTGGGCTAGAAGACAGAACTGCAAGGTGGACTTAAAGGAGACTGAGCAACAGAGGCAGACATTGCCGTTTACTGGATTCGAGGCTGTTCTAGAACAGGTGTGGCGATTTGTGACACCTCGCCACCCTCCACCTCCAGGCTGGCATTGATAATTAACGGCATCCCTCTTCTTCTCAGAGTCCAGGTGGGCTTCAGAAGCCTTCTCAGCATAGGGCACCAAGCTGCCATTAGCCAAGGCCAGAGCAAGCATGTAGATTTCCAAACATGTGGAAATCTATTAGCCAACCTTGACGTTAAAGGAAGTCTCAGGTACACGCTTCAGGATGATTTTTTTTTTCTCAATCCTATTTAGCATGTTTATCAATGATTTAGAATGAAAATCTAGAAAATTTCAATTTCTCATGTGTATGATTGACAAAGACTTAAAGTTGGGAGGGAAAGAGGAAAGAGTGAAAATTTTATACTATCCAACCAGATTATAATATGGGACAGAACCCGAGGAGTGATTATACAATAGCACATATAATCCTATACTTAAGTTTAAAAGTGAAATGCAAGAAGAGAAGATGAAGGTATGACTTGATAGCAGTTCATGAAATGGGGTAATGAAGGGGACACTCCTGGGATGCTAGGTGACCAGAAACGCAGCCCGAGCCATAGAATGATAGTTGGGTTGTTGATAATCAATACAGTCTTAGGCTTTGTTAATGGAACTACAGGGCCTAGAATACAAGAGGTAAAGAGGACCTAGATTCATCTAGAGCCAGAGTGGAACTGAAACTTGATAGACCCTAAGCACCGGTCCCATCACTTCATGGCAAATAGATGGGGAAACAGTGGCTGACTTCATTTTTTTGGTCTCCAAAATCATTGCAGATGGTGACTGCAGCCATGAAATTAAAAGACGCTTACTCCTTGAAAGAGAAGTTATGACCAACCTAGACAGTATATTAAAAAGCAGAGACACTACTTTGCCAACAAAAGTCCATCTAGTCAAGGCTATGGTTTTTCCAGTGGTCATGTATGGATGTGAGAGTTGGACTGTGAAGAAAGCTGAGCACCGAAGAATTGATGCTTTTGAACTGTGGTGTTAGAGAAGACTCTTGAGAGTCCTTTGGCCTGCAAGGAGATCCAACCAGTCCATCCTAAAGGAGATCAGTCCTGAATATTCATTGGAAGGACTGATGCTAAAGCTGAAACTCCAATACTTTGACCACCTCATGTGAAGAGTTGACTCATTGGAAAAGACCCTGATGCTGGGAAAGATTGAGGGCAGGAAGAGAAGGGGACAACAGAGGATGAGACGGTTGGATGGCATCACTGACTCGACAGCCATGAGTTTGGGTAAACTCTGGGAGCTGGTGATGGACAGGGAGGCCTGGCGTGCTACGGTTCATGGGGTCACAAAGAGTCGGACACAGCTAAGTGACTGAACTGACTGACTGACTGAAGCACCAAAAATATAATGATGTGCCCACTACCTGCACAACTCTCCCATGTAACCCACATCAATAGTAAACCATAAAATAAGAGTAGGTAAAGTTTAGAAAAATCTACTTTCCCCCATAAAAACTGTTTTGATTCTATTTGAAATATAAAATATCATATGAGGGGGACTTTGCTGGTGGTCCAGTGGTGAAGACTCCAAGCTCCCAATGCAGAGGGCCCAGGTTTGATCCCTGATCAGAGAAATAGAGTCTTCATTCCACAACAAAGACCCAGGACAGCCCAATAAATAAATATCAGAAAAAAAAGGTTCATATTAGAAAAAGTTGGAACTTTTTTGCTTTGCTTTGTCATAAGGATTTGGTTGGTTTGTATGTTGGATACACTGGTGCACTCAGTCAGCCCTGGGAGTCCCATTTCAAGATGGACTTTGCTGTACCAGGGTCTAGATCTCATTTGTCCCTCCTGTCTTCCAAAACATCCCATGGCTCCCTTGTGCATATGGAACAGAAAGCAATCTCTGTAGTCTGAAAGCACTCGAAGCCTGCCAAATCCTGAAAAAGGAGGCTGTTTCTTAAAAATCCAAATGAGACACATGAATTAAAAGCCAAAAGTACCAAAAGGTTCATAAAGAAATACAGCAGTCTCTGGTTTTACCGCTCTCAACAACTTCAGTCCTGTTACTCAGGGCCTACCATTTTAATCTTTTGGATTGATTTATTCTGGTAATTACTTTCATATCTCTAAATAATATGTTTTTACTGATGTATCTGGTTTTGTGAACTTTACACATTATCATTGATTTCTTGTGATGGTGGTTGGGTGTTTATTTTATTACACAACCTCCAGTTCCCCTTCCCTCATTCTTCTACTATTACTATTTTGGGGGGAAAAGTCAATAAATAATGTTTATTGCTTTCTTATGGAAATTTTGTTTACTGCCTCATCAAATTAGTTGCACATTTTTTGTATAGCTTTTTATTTTCCCTAGAGTTTCTAATTCCTTTCTTTTTGTCATGCTTTATTTGCCTTTGTAGAATTCCTCATGTTTTTCATTTTCCAATGCTTCATCACATCAAGCATTTTATAAATCTCTCTTTGTTTTTCCTGAAAACATCTTCCCAGAAATGTCAGTCCTCCTGTTCTAGTCTGGACTCGTTGCCCTTTGGATGACCAGGACTGTGATCATTCCTGGAATTGTCCCTTGCTGCCTTCTTGGGCTAAATTCAATGTCTTCCTCAACACATATCTTCCTCTCTTGATTTATTTCGTTTTTCAAGAGCACACCCTCAAGTAAATTCCCAAGAAAGAGTGCATGAGAGATAAATGATCTGAGTCCTCTGTGCCTGAAAATATATTTGCTTTGCTGTTGTACTCAATTGGGTATAGGATTCTCAGTTTCCGGGTTGAAAATTATTCTCCTTCAGGTCTTTGAAGGCTGTCTCCAATGTCTTCTTTCTTGTATCCAGTGTCAAAGATGAAAAAGGTGAAACCAGTCTGATTCTAGTTCTTTGTAGATGAGCTGTCTGCGTCCCCTCTTGCCTGTATCATCCTTTCCACTGCCCCGTTTTTCTTCCGCCATAGTTCCCTCAGTTTTCACTCATTTTCTTGGACCTCCATAGAACCATTCAATCTGAATATTCCTTTAAAGTCTGAGAAATTCTTTGGTAGTGTTTTGGACATATTTGTCCCTTTATTTCCTCTTCTTTCTAGGATCCTCTTAACCAGATGAGGGACCACTTGGATTCATCCACTATGTCTTTATTTTTTCTTTCACATTGTGTTTTCATTCTCTTTCAGGAATATTTCCTTGACCTTATCTTTGTAACTTTTTATTATTTTTTTAATTTAAGAAATATTATATATATATATATATATAAAAATTTTCATGAGCAGGATGTTATGAAAAAGGAACAATCAAAACACAAAAGATCTCTTCATTTTCCTGAGGATCTAATTAGAGTCTTTTTAGTATTTGCTTTTACATTATCTTCTGTAGTCTGAATGATCTTCTTCAGGGATCAGTTTTTCCATTGATGTTGTTGCTTTTTTAAACTCTCATGTATTGGGATTCTTGGATATCTTTTCATATAAAAGTATGAGAGGATAAAAATCCACTTAGCAGATACGTGTTTGTGAGCAAGACTGGCTAGCTGATGGACTTCATTCTTGGGGTGATTGGGCTGTGAGCCAGCTGTTTTCCTGGGAGTTAGCTAAGTGTCAGAAGAAAGCAGGATCTTTGTTTTAGGGTTATTTGATTCCTTTTTAGAAGAAATTCTTTTCTTTTTTGATCTGGGGTTAGAGAAATATGGCTGCCAGGAATTCTATACAATGTGGGGATGGGCTGTTACTGTTTGGTACATGGATTTTCAATTGGCTTCCTTAATTCAGCTCCAGATATCACCTACATTCTCCGATATCCCTTACATCTGAGATCAAAACCTGCTTCCCTGGGCTGGTTGCCTGCATTCTCTGTAGCAGCATACCTCGTCCTGGCTTCATCAGTGACCATTTCACCACCTGCTCTCTTTAAGACATTTAAAGACATCTCACTTGCTGATATGCCTTCTCTCATTCTTTTTGTTATAAACCTTCTTTCTTTATTTCTTTCTTCTCCCTCTTCTTTTTCTCTTTCTCCTCCTCCTGCTCCTCCTCCTTTGTAGTCTTCTTCTAAATTATTACAAAATGTCAAAATATTCCTATTCCTTTCTCCTCAGTCCTGTTAAATCATTCATTCAGAGCATTTTGCTATATTGCTTCCTACTTTTTAAAAAAGTGATAGATCTGAAACAAGTCGCCAGTCCAGGTTCGATGCACAATACTGGATGCTTGGGGCTGGTGCACTGGGACGACCCAGAGGGATGGTATGGGGAGGGAGGAGGGAGGAGGGTTCAGGATGGGGAACACATGTATACCTGTGGCAGATTCATTTTGATATATGGCAAAACCAATACAATATTGTAAAGTTAAATTAAATAAAATTAAAAACAAATCCTAAAAAAAAAAAAATAGATTCAGTTGATATTTACCCTTAACTCATCCTATGTCCCTACCTCCCCAATTGTAACCACTGTTTGACTTTGGTATTTTTCACTCTTTTCCAAGTTTTTATACTTTTGCTACCTATATGTGGTATACAACACAAGCTTTTGCATTGAGTGTCTTGTATTTTTACATAAAGCTATCAGTGTATACCTATCAACTTTCCCATTACTTCTTTCAGTATTTCTTGAGACCTATCAATGTTGTGTATGTAGCTTTACTGCTGTATGGTGCTTAATTACTCAATCATTCTCTCGTTAATGAAAGGTTAGATTGTTTCTGATTTCTCACTGTTACATACAGCGCTAATCTGAACATTCTTGTAACTTTTCCTTGAGCACAGGTGCAAACATTCCTCTAGTCATATATGCTGTGTCATAGTATACATGCTTCTTCAACTTTACTACATAACGGCAAATTGTTTTCCAAAGTAGACATCAATTTATCCTCCCACATTGGCAGCATTAGAGGGTTTTCTTGTTCCATATATTTGCTGGTAGTCCATACTGTCAACAAACCAGATTTGCTAAACTAGTCAGTGTGAAACAGTATCTTTTAATAGGCATCTTTTATTGGCATTCAAGCTTCCTTTTCTGTGGATTCAATGTACATAACTTTTGCCCAGTTTTCTACTGGGTTATGCTTTTGAACTGTGGTGTTGGAGAAGACTCTTGAGAGTCCCTTGGGCTGCAAGGAGATCCAACCAGTCCATCCTGAAGGAGATCAGCCCTGGGATTTCTTTGGAGGGAATGATGCTGAAGCTGAAACTCCAGTACTTTGGCCACCTCATGCGAAGAGTTGACTCATTGGAAAAGACTCTAATGCTGGGAGGGATTGGGGGCAGGAGGAGAAGGGGACGACAGAGGATGAGATGGCTGAATGGCATCACTGACTCGATGGATATGAGTCTGAGTGAACTCTGGGAGTTGGTGATGGACAGGACAGGGAGGCCTGGCATGCTGTGATTCATGGGGTCGCAAAGAGTCGGACACGACTGAGCAACTGAACTGAACTGAACTGAACTATCTTTGATTACCTTGATAATCTTGGTATTTTCTACTTTGGTTACCTTGTGATTTATAGAAGACTTTATATCTGGCATACTGTGGGAGCTCTTAGAAATGTGGGATTTAGAGACCCACCCTGGACCCACTGGATCAGAGTCTCCATTTGAACAAGACTTGGGTGATTTGATTGCACGTTTAAGTTTGAGAAGCACTGATGCGGAACATTTTCTCTGTCTCTTGAATATTTGGTAGAAGTTCCCTGTAAAGCCACCCAAGGATGATGCTTTGTTAGTCAGAGCTATTGTTGTTGATGTAGGTAAATTTATACTTATTCAACTACTTTAGTGATTATAGGCCCCTTCTGATTTTTTATTTTCTTTAAGTTTTAGTAAGTTACTTTTTCCTAGAAAACTGCATTTATCCATGGTTCTTATTGTATTTATAAAAATATATTTGTATTAATTTCATTGTTTTAAAATTCTATGTCGTATTAAGTCACATTTTTTCCATCTTTAATACTTTTTATCTGTGCGTCCTTCTGCATCTCATTCTCACAAAATCCTGCCAGAGGTTTGTCTGTTTTACTGATCTTTTCAAAGGACCAGATTATGGTTTTATTGAATTCTTCTCTTATAGCATTTTCTATTTCATTATTTTTTGTCTTTATAATCTTCTTCTTCCTACCTTTTTGGGGTTACTTTGACTTCCTTTTTTCAGCTTGTTAAGTTGACGTCAGCTCATTAACGTTGTAATCTTTATTTTTCATGATTTAAACATATGAGGCTATAGATTTCCCACTAATTACCACTGTAGTTGTATCTTACATGCTTTGATATGTCATATTTTTATTATCTTTTAGGTCTAAATGTTTTCTAATTTCCATTATTGCTTCTTCTTTGACCCGTGAGTTATTTCAAAGTGTGTTTTAAAATGTATGACTGTATAGAATATTCTTAAAAGATTTTTAAAATGTATTTCTAACTTAATCACACTGTGGATTGAGAACATGATCTTTATTTTTTTTTTTTAATTTTATTTTATTTTTAAACTTTACATAACTGTATTAGATTTGCCAAATATCAAAATGAATCCGCCACAGGTATACATGTGTTCCCCATCCTGAACCCTCCTCCCTCCTCCCTCCCCATTCCATCCCTCTGGGTCGTCCCAGTGCACCAGCCCCAAGCATCCAGTATCGTGCATCGAACCTGGACTGGCAACTCATTTCATACATGATATTTTACATGTTTCAATGCCATTCTCCCAAATCTTCCCACCCTCTCCCTCTCCCACAGAGTCCATAAGACTGTTCTATACATCAGTGTCTCTTTTGCTGTCTCGTACACAGGGTTATTGTTACCATCTTTCTAAATTCCATATATATGCGTTAGTATACTGTATTGGTGTTTTTCTTTCTGGCTTACTTCACTCTGTATAATAGGCTCCAGTTTCATCCACCTCATTAGAACTGATTCAAATGTATTCTTTTTAATGGCTGAATAATACTCCATTGTGTATATGTACCACAGCTTGCTTATCCATTCATCTGCTGATGGACATCTAGGTTGCTTCCATGTCCTGGCTATTATAAACAGTGCTGCAATGAACATTGGGGTACTCGTGTCTCTTTCCCTTCTGGTTTTCTCAGTGTGTATGCCCAGCAGTGGGATTGCTGGATCATAAGGCATGTCTATTTCCAGTTTTTTAAGGAATCTCCACACTGTTCTCCATAGTGGCTGTACTAGTTTGCATTCCCACCAACAGTGTAAGAGGGTTCCCTTTTCTCCACACCCTTTCCAGCATTTATTACTTGTGGACTTTTGGATCGCAGCCATTCTGACTGGTGTGAAATGGTACCTCATAGTGGTTTTGATTTGCATTTCTCTGATAATGAGTGATGTTGAGCATCTTTTCATGTGTTTGTTAGCCATCTGTATGTCTTCTTTGGAGAAATGTCTATTTAGTTCTTTGGCCCATTTTTTGATTGGGTCATTTATTTTTCTGGAGTTGAGCTGTAGGAGTTGCTTGTATATTCTCGAGATTAGTTGTTTGTCAGTTGCTTCATTTGCTATTATCTTCTCCCATTCTGAAGGCTGTCTTTTCACCTTGCTAATAGTTTCCTTTGATGTGCAGAAGCTTTTAAGGTTAATTAGGTCCCATTTGTTTATTTTTGCTTTTATTTCCAATATTCTGGGAGGTGGGTCATAGAGGATCCTGCTGTGATGTATGTCAGAGAGTGTTTTGCCTATGTTCTCCTCTAGGAGTTTTATAGTTTCTGGTCTTACGTTTAGATCTTTAATCCATTTTGAGTTTATTTTTGTGTATGGTGTTAGAAAGTGTTCTAGTTTCATTCTTTTACAAGTGGTTGACCAGAGTTCCCAGCACCACTTGTTAAAGAGATTGTCTTTAATCCATTGTATATTCTTGCCTCCTTTGTTGAAGATAAGGTGTCCATATGTGCGTGGGTTTATCTCTGGGCTTTCTATTTTGTTCCATTGATCTATATTTCTGTCTTTGTGCCAGTACCATACTGTCTTGAGAACTGTGGCTTTGTAGTAGAGCCTGAAGTCAGGTAGGTTGATTCCTCCAGTTCCATTCTTTTTTCTCAAGATCGCTTTGGCTATTCGAGGTTTTTTGTTTTTCCATACAAATTGTGAAATTATTTGTTCTAGCTCTGTGAAGAATGCTGTTGGTAGCTTGATAGGGATTGCATTGAATCTATAGATTGCTTTGGGTAGTATACTCATTTTCACTACATTGATTCTTCCAATCCATGAACATGGTATATTTCTCCATCTGTTAGTGTCCTCTTTGATTTCTTTCACCAGTGTTTTATAGTTTTCTATATATAGGTCTTTAGATTCTTTAGGTAGATATATTCCTAAGTATTTTATTCTTTCCATTGCAATGGTGAATGGAATTGTTTCCTTAATTTCTCTTTCTGTTTTCTCATTATTAGTGTATAGGAATGCAAGGGATTTCTGGGTGTTGATTTTATATCCTGCAACTTTACTATAGTCATTGATTAGCTCTAGTAATTTTCTGGTGGAGTCTTTAGGGTTTTCTATGTAGAGGATCATGTCATCTGCAAACAGTGAGAGCTTTACTTCTTCTTTTCCAATTTGGATTCCTTTTATTTCTTTTTCTGTTCTGATTGCTGTGGCCAAAACTTCCAAAACTATGTTGAATAGTAATGGTGAAAGTGGGCACCCTTGTCTTGTTCCTGACTTTAGAGGAAATGCTTTCAATTTTTCACCATTGAGGATAATGTTTGCTGTGGGTTTGTCATATATAGCTTTGATTATGTTGAGGTATGTTCCTTCTATTCCTGCTTTCTGGAGAGTTTTTATCATAAATGGATGTTGAATTTTGTCAAAGGCTTTCTCTGCATCTATTGAGATAATCATATGGTTTTTATTTTTCAATTTGTTAATGTGGTGTATTACATTGATTGATTTGCGGATATTGAAGAATCCTTGCATCCCTGGGATAAAGCCCACTTGGTCATGGTGTATGATCTTTTTAATGTGTTGTTGGATTCTGATTGCTAGAATTTTGTTAAGGATTTTTGCATCTATGTTCATCAGTGATATTGGCCTGTAGTTTTCTTTTTTTGTGGGATCTTTGTCAGGTTTTGGTATTAGGGTGATGGTGGCCTCATAGAATGAGTTTGGAAGTTTACCATCCTCTGCAATTTTCTGGAAGAGTTTGAGCAGGATAGGTGTTAGCTCTTCTCTAAATTTTTGTAGAATTCAGCTGTGAAGCCATCTGGACCTGGGCTTTTGTTTGCTGGAAGATTTTTGATTACAGTTTCAATCTCCGTGCTTGTGATGGGTCTGTTAAGATTTTCTATTTCTTCCTGATCGAGTTTTGGAAAGTTGTACTTTTCTAAGAATTTGTCCATTTCTTCCTCGTTGTCCATTTTATTGGCATATAATTGTTGATAGTAGTCTCTTATGATCCTTTGTATTTCTGTGTTGTCTGTTGTGATCTCTCCATTTTCATTTCTAATTTTATTGATTTGATTTTTCTCCCTTTGTTTCTTGATGAGTCTGGCTAATGGTTTGTCAATTTTATTTATCCTTTCAAAGAACCAGCTTTTGGTTTTGTTGATTTTTGCTATGGTCTCTTTTGTTTCTTTTGCATTTATTTCTGCTCTAATTTTTAAGATTTCTTTCCTTCTACTAACCCTGGGGTTCTTCATTTCTTCCTTTTCTAGTTGCTTTAGGTGTAGAGTTAGGTTATTTATTTGACTTTTTTCTTGTTTCTTGAGGTGTGCCTGTATTGCTATGAACTTTCCCCTTAGGACTGCTTTTACCGTGTCCCACAGGTTTTGGGTTGTTGTGTTTTCATTTTCATTCGTTTCTATGCACATTTTGATTTCTTTTTTGATTTCTTCTGTGATTTGTTGGTTATTCAGCAGCGTGTTGTTCAGCCTCCATATGTTGGATTTTTTAATAGTTTTTCTCCTGTAATTGAGATCTAATCTTACTGCATTGTGGTCAGAAAAGATGCTTGGAATGATTTCTATTTTTTTGAATTTACCAAGGCTAGCTTTATGGCCCAGGATGTGATCTATCCTGGAGAAGGTTCCATGTGCGCTTGAGAAGAAGGTGAAATTCATTGTTTTGGGATGAAATGTCCTATAGATATCAATTAGGTCTAATTGGTCTATTGTATCGTTTAAAGTTTGTGTTTCCTTGTTAATTTTCTGTTTAGTTGATCTATCCATAGGTGTGAGTGGGGTATTAAAGTCTCCCACTATTATTGTGTTATTGTTAATTTCTTCTTTCATACTTGTTAGCATTTGTCTTACATACTGCGGTGCTCCCGTGTTGGGTGCATATATATTTATAATTGTTATATCTTCTTCTTGGGTTGATCCTTTGATCATTATGTAGTGACCATCTTTGTCTCTTTTCACAGTCTTTGTTTTAAAGTCTATTTTATCTGATATGAGTATTGCTACTCCTGCTTTCTTTTGGTCCCTATTCGCATGGAAAATCTTTTTCCAGCCCTTCACTTTCAGTCTGTATGTGTCCCCTGTTTTGAGGTGGGTCTCTTGTAGACAACATATGCAGGGGTCTTGTTTTTGTATCCATTCAGCCAGTCTTTGTCTTTTGGTTGGGGCATTCAACCCATTTACGTTTAAGGTAATTACTGATAAGTATGATCCCGTTGCCATTTACTTTATTGTTTTGGGTTCGAATTTATACACAATTTTTGTGTTTCCTGTCTAGAGAATATCCTTTAGTATTTGTTGGAGAGCTGGTTTGGTGGTGCAGAATTCTCTCAGCTTTTGCTTGTCTAAAAAGCTTTTGATTTCTCCTTCATACTTGAATGTGATCCTTGCTGGGTACAATAATCTGGGCTGTAGGTTATTTTCTTTCATCATTTTAAGTATGTCTTGCCATTCCCTCCTGGCTTGAAGAGTTTCTATTGAAAGATCAGCTGTTATCCTTATGGGTATTCCCTTGTGTGTTATTTGTTGTTTTTCCCTTGCTGCTTTTAATATTTGTTCTTTGTGTTTGATCTTTGTTAATTTGATTACTATGTGTCTTGGGGTGTTTCGCCTTGGGTTTATCCTGTTTGGGACTCTCTGGGTTTCTTGGACTTGGGTGATTATTTCCTTCCCCATTTTAGGGAAGTTTTCAACTATTATCTCCTCAAGTATTTTCTCATGGTCTTTCTTTTTGTCTTCTTCTTCTGGGATCCCTATGATTCGAATGTTGTAGCGTTTAATATTGTCCTGGAGGTCTCTGAGATTGTCCTCATTTCTTTTAATTCGTTTTTCTTTTATCCTCTCTGATTCATTTATTTCTACCATTCTATCTTCTAATTCACTAATCCTATCTTCTGCCTCTGTTATTCTACTATTTGTTGCCTCCAGAGTGTTTTTAATTTCACTTATTGCATTATTCATTATATATTGACTCTTTTTTATTTCTTCTAAGTCCTTGTTAAACCTTTCTTGCATCTTCTCAATCCTTGCCTCCAGGCTATTTATCTGTGATTCCATTTTAATTTCAAGATTTTGGATCAATTTCACTATCATTATTCGGAATTCTTTATCAGGTAGATTCCCTATCTCTTCCTCTTTTGTTTGGTTTGGTGGGCATTTATCCTGTTCCTTTATCTGCTGGCTATTCCTCTGTCTCTTCATCTTGTTTAAATTGCTGAGTTTGGGGTGTCCTTTCTGTATTCTGGCAGTTTGTGGAGTTCTCTTTATTGTGGCATTTCCTCGCTGTGTGTGGGTTTGTACAGGTGGCTTGTCAAGGTTTCCTGGTTAGGGAAGCTTGTGTTGATGTTCTGGTGGATGGAGCTGTATTTCTTCTCTCTGGAGTGTAATGACATGTCCAGTAATGAGTTATGAGATGTCTATGGTTTTGGGGTGACTTTGGGCAGCCTGTATCTTGAAGCTCAGGGCTGTGTTCCTTTGTTGCTGGAGAATTTGCTTGTTATGTCTTTCCCTGGAACTTGTTGGCCCTTGTGTGGTGCTTGGTTTCAGTGTCGGTATGGAGGCGTTTGATGAGCTCCTGTCAATTAATGTTCCTTGGAGTCAGGAGTTCCCTGGAGTCAGGGTTTGGACTTAAGCCTCCTACTTCCAGTTATCGGTCTTAATTTTACAGTAGTTTCAAAACTTCTCCTTCTATACAGCACCACTGATAAAACATCTACGTTAAAGATGAAAAGTTTCTCTACTGTGAGGGTCACTCAGAGAGGTTCACAGCGTTACATGGAGAAGAGAAGAGGGAGGAGGGAGTTAGAGGTGACCCAAATGAGATGAGGTGGAATCAATAGTGGAGAGAGTGGGCTAGCCAGTAGTCACTTCCTTATGTGCACTCCACAACTGGACCGCTCAGAGATGTTCACGGAGTTATACAGGGAAGAGAAGAAGGAGGCAGGAGACAGAGGTGGCCAGAAGGATAAAAGGGGGAAATGAAAAGGAGGGAGACAGATCCAGCCAGTAATCAGTTCCTTAAGTGTTCTCCACCGTCTGGAACACACAGAAATTCACAGAGTTGGGTAGAGTAGAGAGGGGTTAGGGAGGAGATACAGGTGACCTGGTGGAGAAAATGGAGAGTCCAAAGGGAGAGAGAGCAGTCAAGCCAGTAATCTCGTACCCTAGTGAAAAATGGGTCCTGAAGATTGGGTTCTTAAAGGTACAAAATTGGTAACAAATACATAAAAACAAAAATTAGAAATCTAGAGTAGAGTTTGGAATTTCAAAAATGCGATGTTAATGAAAAGAAGAAGGAAAAGAAAGAGAGAAAAAACGAACAAAGAAAAACAAACAAGGTCGTGAAAGTAATAAAGAAACTACAGGTACAAAATTGATAACTAATACCAAAAAGCAAAAATTAAAAATCTAGAGTAGAGTTTGGAATTTCAAAAATACAACGTTAAAAAAAAAAGAAGAAGAAGAAGAAGAAAAATAAAGAGAGAAAACAAACAAACCAACAAAAACAATGTCGCAAAAATTATAAAGAAAATACAGGTACAAAATTGATATCAAATACCAAAAAGCATAAATTAAAAATCTTGAGTAGAGTTTGGAGTTGCAGATATACAATGTTATATAAAAGAAGAAGAGAAGGAAACAGAGGAAAAAAAAAGTCACAGAAATTATGAAAAAAACTATAGGTACAAAATTGATAACATATATCAAAAGGCTAAAATTAAAAATCTAGAGTAGAGTTTGGAATTTCAAAAATACAATGTTAAAGAAAAGAAGAAAAAGAAAAAAAAAAAAAAAAACCACGGACAAAAAATTATAAAATATATATATGAAGTTTGCTGAAGAAGAAAAAAAAATAGGGTCTTTTTTTTTTTTTTTTTGCAAAGTAATAGTTATAAAAGTGAAAATTAAAGGACAATAGAGGATTAAAAAAAATTTTTTTTAAATTAAAAAAAAAAAAGAAAGATTGATCGTAAAAATAGTAAAAATATATCTAGGTCTTTCTCTGGTTTTGTTGTGAGTATTGTGGGTTCAGTTCATTTTTGGCAGTTCCTTGGTCCGACTTATATTTCTCAAGATCTATAGGCCCCTTCCTATGTAGTCCGTAGTAACCACAGGGTTTTAATCTATGGCCTGTAGCTTCCAAGGCGTTTCCCTCTGTTATAGCTTCTTCTGTTTGCTGGTCTCTTCAGTGTCTGGTTCCTGCCCTGACACAAAGGGGATGGTTGAGGACACTATTTTTTTTTTTTTTAATTTAGGCTCACTTGTTCAGCCGCGCTGTGGGGAGGGAGGGAGGGATGCTGCAAACAGATAACACTGGCGTGCGCTCGCAGTGCCTCAGCCACACTGGGTCTGCCCCCGCTGACTGCGCGTGTAGCCTCCCTGCCCACACTGCTCAGGCTCTAGGTTGTTCCGCCGGGAACAATCAGAGGCCGGCCCTGGGCTGACCTCCCAGGTCCAAGCCGCTCAGGTTCAGGCACTCGGGTAGTCCTCAGAGGCGCAGACTCGGTTGGGCCTGCGTTTTGTGTTCTTCCCAGATCCGAGCAGCTCAGGTGATGAGGTGTTTGGCGGGCGCCAATGCTGCGACTTATCGCCTCCCCGCCACTTGGTTATCTGGGTGTAAAACCGGCGCACCTTCTCAGGCAGATGTTGACCGTCCAGACCCCCAAGAAGTTTTAGTTAGCAAAGAAGCCTGCTTACAGTTTTATAGATAGTGTCTCTCTGGGGCTGCGATTGCCCCCTTCCGGCTCTGGCTGCCTGTCACCGGAGGGGGAAGGTCTGCAGCCGGCTATCTCTGTTCAGTCCTTTGTTCTGTGCGCGGGCCTGGCGGTGTCTTAGGTTAGGGCTGGCTTTTCGCGTGGTAGATATCCCACAGTCTGGTTTGCTAGCCCAAATTATTTCGCTCAGATAGCGCTCAGGACATTCGGCCCGATTCTTACTCTAAGGGACACAACCCGCGCCGCACTTCCCTGCCCAGCCCCCGCTTGCTAATGCCGTGTGCAGGCGTCTGCGCTGCTTCTCCGCTGGGGGAGTTCCCGTAGGGCTCACAATCCGCGATTTTTAATTGTTTATTTTTTTTTTCCCCTCCCTTTTATGTTGCCCTCTGTGCTTCCAAAGCTCGGCACAGATTCGGCAGTGAGAGGGTTTCCTGGTGTTTGGAAACTTCTCTCTTTTTAAGACTCCCTTCCCGGGACGGAATTCCGTCCCTCCCTCTTTTGTCTCTTTTTTTGTCTTTTATATTTTTTCCTACCTCCTTTCGAAGAGTTGGGCTGCTTTTCTGGGTGCCTGATGTCCTCTGCCGGCATTCAGAAGTTGTTTTGTGGAATTTACTCGACGTTTAAATGCTCTTTTGATGAATTTGTGGGGGAGAAAGTGTTCTCCCCGTCCTACTCCTCCACCATCTTGGCTCCTCCCGAGAACATGATCTTTATAATATGAGTCCCTTGGTGTTGGCTGTGACTCGCTTTGGATACTGTAAATGGTTTATATTTGTGGATGTGTCATCCGTATTTGAAAAGAATGTGCATTCTCCTCTAATTGCTGGTTATGTTTTTCAAACCTTTTGTCCTTATCTGTTTTTATTTGCTTAACATATCAATTGCTGACAGCTGCGTTACAAGTGGCATATGATTTTAGATATATGTACATTTCTCCTTGGAATTTTGTCAATTTTGACTTTATATATTTTAAAGCAGAGGATGAGATGGTTGGATGGCATCACTGACTCAATGGACATGAACTTGGGCAAACTCTGGGAGATAATGAGGGACAGGGAGGCCTGGCATGCTGCAGTCCAAGGGCTTGCAAATAGTCAGACATAACTTAGTGACCGAACAACAACAGCAACAACATTTTAAGACTATTTAATTAGCTTCATGCAAATTTAGAATTTCTATATATTTCTGGCAAGTGGTTCCTTTTAATATTGTATGGTGTCCATCTCTATTCTTAACATTAAAAGCTATATTGATATGCAACAAAAAAACTCCTCCACCAGTGTTCTTTGGGTTGGTGTGTGACTGGGGTATCTTTTTTCCAATTTTTTGTGTTCAACTTTTCTGTCCTTTCTTTTAAGACATATCTCTTATAAGCAACACAATGCTTTTTTAAAAATCCAATCTGTCAATCTTTATTTGAACAAGTGAGTTTAGTCAGTTTACATGCTTATGGTTATTTATACATTAGATTTAATGCTACCATTTTATTTTGTGCTTCTTTCACTTAAACTGTATCCAGTTACTATGTCTGTATAACAATTTTTCCCAAAACTTAGTGATATAAAGCAGACATTTATTATGCCCACAGTTTCTGCAGGTCAGAAACTGGTTGGGGCATAGCGCCTCCACATTTGGATTCTCATCCAGAAAAGACTTGAAGGTGGGATTCGTCTCAAGATTCGCCCACTCACATGTCTGGGTGTTGATGCCAGCTTGTCTGCTGAGACATTAGCTAGATCTATCAGTCCAAACAAACTACCCAGAGCCACTCTGTATGGCTGGAAGTCTGTCATAATATGGTGGCCAAGGGCAAGAATCTTGAAAGAGTGCCAGGTGGAAGGCGTATTCCCTTTTATGAGCTAGTCTCAGAAATCACACAGCATTACTTCCACCACATTCTAATTGTCAAGATAATAACAAGGTCCTGCCCAGGATCAAGGAGAGAAAGATCAGACTGTCTGTTGGTGGGGAGTTTAGCCAGATTCTGGAAGAGCATGTGGGATTAAAATTATTGCTGTGGACATTTTCAGAAAATACAATCTACCATACTCGGCTTTTTTATTTGGTTCATTTTCTTCTTCTTGCCTCCTATTGAAAAAATCAAGGCTTGTAAAAAAAGTATTCTCTTATTCTGCTGACAGTCTTGGAAGTCATACATTCTATTTCAACTTTTTAGAGTATGTACCCGTAAAATTTTTTTGAATCTATATGTAACATAGAATTCTAATTTGATTGGTGTCCCTGTTTTCCTCTCAAGTAAAACAAGGTTCTCAAAATGCCTCATTTTAACTCCTATTACTCCTTTTCCAAAGTATAGAATCTGTGGTTCATATTTTAATTTCACTTCTATTTATACCCTCAATTATTCATTATTATTTTGTGTATGGTCTTTTTTCGTTTAAACAGCAGCCAAGACATGTTTCAGTTTACTGGTACGTACCATATTTTTTACTATATCTTTGTTATGCTTTCTTGTATTTATTCCATGGTAGTGCTTTCAACAAAGCTCTGTAGTTAAAAACTCTAAATCATTCTATATCTGAAAACATCTTTATTTTACTGTTAGTCTCGAAAAGCTGATTTAGCTATGAGTAAAATCCAGGCTTGACAGATATTTTCTCTCAGGACATTAGATATATTCTTGTACTGTTTTCTGGAGTCAGTACAAATGTTCTTTTGTATAATCTGTGTCTTTTATCTCTGTTTATTTCAAAGATCTTCTTTGCCTGTGGTGCTCTGAAATTTCACAGCAATGTTTCTTGATGTGCACTTAGTTTTAGCAATGCTACTTGAGGTTCTTTACAAATATGAGGATTTCCAATTCTGGCAAATTCTCAATCGTTATTTCTTGGAATATTGTATCTTCTCTAATCTCCTTCTTCTGTTCTTTAACTATTGGACATATGATGGACATTCCCATTCTGTCTCTGTTTCTCTCTTTTAAAAATTACTTAATTAAGCTGGGTCAAGTCTTAGTTGTGGCACTCTGACTCCAGAGCGTGCAAGCTCAGTAGGTGCCTCAAACAGACTTAGCTGCTCATGGCACGTAGGATCTTAGTTCCCCAACCAGGGATTGAACCCTTGTCTTGTGCATTGGCAGACAGATTCTTAACCCCTGGACCACCAGGGAGGTTCCCATGTTTCTCTTTCTCTTTTTAAATTTTATTTTATTTTTTTAAAAGATTTTTTTTTTTGGATGTAGACCATTTTTAAGGTCTTTGTTGAATTTGTTACAATATTGCTTCTGTTTTCTATTTTGGTTTTTTGGCTATGAGGCATGTGGGAATCTTAGCTCCCCAAACAGGGATCGAACCCGTACCCCATGCATTGGAAAGCGAAGTCTTGCCACTGGACCACCAGGGAAGTACCCCCATGTCTCAGTCTCAAATATTTTCCATCTCTTTGTATTCTGGGTTGCCTTATGAGTACTTTCTTAATGCTATGCTAATGCTAATTATTTAAACTCTCCATTAAAGTTTTAACTTACATAACTACGCATTTCATTTCTAGAATTTTGGGGGGTCAAATCTACCCTTCATGTTTTCATAGTGACTTTTTATGTTTTCAATTCCTTCTTTTATGTCTTCAATTATTTCAGGAAATAGACTCTACCCAACCCCCAGAAGTTCTCTTTATGCTCTTCTTAGTCACAACCACTCCCTTTCCTAAGAAAATCATTGTCCTGACTTTGGTAGTTATCGCCTTTCCTTTGCTTCCTTTTTTTTTACAATCTAAGTTCTTCATGTGCTTTTAAATTAGATTTTAAACTCATCTTCAATAGGATTTTCTCTCTAGAATCCCAGACAAACATAGATGAGAACATGTTCTTCTAAGGACATCTTGTGTTTGCTTATGGTTTTGTTGTTGTTCAGCTGCTCAGTCGTATCTGACTCTTTGTGACCCCATGGACTGCAGCATGCCAGCCTCCTCTGTCCTTGGCTATCTCCTGGAGTTTGCCCAAACTCATCTCCATTGAGTTGGTGATGCTATCTAATTATCTCATCCTCTGTCGTCCCCTTTGCCTCCTGTCTTCAGTCTTTCCAAGCATCAGGGTCTTTTCCGATGAGTCGGCTCTTCACATCAGGCCAAAGTATTGGAGCTTCAGCTTCAGCATCAGTCCTTTCAATGAGTATTCAGAGTTGGTTTCTTTTAGGATTGACTGGTTTGATCTCCTTGCTGTCTAAGGGACTCTCAAGAGTCTTCTCCAGGACCACAATTCAAAAGTATCAGTTCTTTGATGCTCAGCCTTCTTTATTGTTCAGCTTTCATGTCTGTACATGACTACTGGAAAAGCCATAGATTTGACTACACGGACCTTTGCCAGCAAAGTGATATCTCTGCTTTTTAATATGCTGTCTAGGTTTGTCATAGCTTTCCTTCCAAAGAGCAAGTGTCTTTTAATTGCTTATGTTAGGAGTCCCAAATGGAACCACAAACCCAGGATCACTTTTTAACATAAAATTACCAACTCATTTGTTTCTGTACCATGAAGCTAAAGTCGAAGGCCAATTCTTCATGAAGAGTTGGTCCTTGGTTGTAAATTGCCAGGTGGGACCTTTAGCCTATGTTGGCTGAGACAAACAAATTTCCTTGTCATCTTCCTAGACAAATTAATGACTTTTTCTACCCCTTTCTCTGGTGGGAATGTAACGTTTGAACATCAAGGCAAAGATCTCAGTTCCAACACTTTTCCTCAGAAGGCTCAGAGCCTAGGTCTTGGGCCTCATGTGAGCACTAACCCCATGGGCTTGCAGTGGCAAAGAGGTTCACAGACTTAGGGAACGAACCTATGGTTGCTGAGGGGAAGGATGAGGGGAAGGGATAGTTAGGGAGTTTGGGATGGGCATATACACACACTGCTATATTTCAAATGGATAGCCAACAAAGACTTATTGTATAGCACATGTAACTCTGCTTAGCGTTATGTGGCAACTCAGATGGGAGAGGATCTTGGGGGAGAATGGATACATGTGTATGTAAACAGCAAACAGTCCCTTTGCTGTTCACCTGAAATTATCACAACATTGTTAATTGCCTATACCCTAATATAAAATTAAAAGTTAAATTAAAAATAATGCAAATATAAACACCAGCACAGTCATCAAATGCTAAGTAAACAAAACAAAAAAACATGCAGTGGCTACAGCGTCACTCCAGTGCTTCCTGCTATAGGATCTTTGTGTCTGGCTTGAGGGTGAATGTTCTTTCTTAAAGATCAGTTAGGCACTTAAAGAATATTTGCCTTTCTAGGTCTTTGTCCTGGGTGTGCATTCTGGCCATATAGGCCACTGCACTGCTGAGCTGCAAGTCCTGCCTCTTCTTCCTCAGCCCTGAATGCCACCATGACCCACCTGTTACATCCTTCTCTCCAGCACATGGGGCCTGGAATCTGTGGTTGAGTCCTTCCTGGCCCATTCCTGAGCCCAAGTGCCCTCTAGTTCTTGTGCCTGTGGGGCTTCATGGTGAACAACCAGGCTTCCTGCCAGTCCTCCTGCAGACCCCAAATGTTAGGCTTCCTCCACCAGTCACCCCTCCTGTGTCTGCCCTCTGTGTTAACAGAAATCAGACCATGTCCTTTACATGCCACTGTCTCCTCCCCTATTCTTTGGGTTCTTGTGAGTGTGTGTCTTTCTTTTCTTTTTTCTTTCTTTTATTTTTTCTTTTCATTTCAGCAGGGTTTTAGAAGGGAGAGAGAGAAACACATGTTCAATGCTCCACATTTAGCAGGAAGTTCAAAGAGTAACTTATCTTCATGTTTCTTTAATTACAAGTGAGGTTGTACTTTCTAATGAGTCCATTCGATTTAATTTATTATTATTATTATTAATTGCACTGCAGGGCTTGTGGGATCTTAGTTTCCCAACCAAGGATTGAAGCTGGGCCCTCGGTAGTAAGAGCTTGGAGTCCTAACCACTGAACTGCCAGGGAGTTCGCTAACAAGTCCATTTTTCACAACTTCGTTGTCATTACTGCTCACATCCTTTACCTATTCTGTTTGTTCTCCTCACCTGCCCCCACCCCATCCTGGCTCTCAGAATATTCCCTTCAATTCATATATCAATTATTTATAGTAAAATATTAACGCTTGGCCTGAAAGGTTGGAAGCAAATATTTCTCTTCAGTCTTCACTTTTTATAAAGGCATTTTATTGGTTTGTTATTTACATAAACTCTTAATTGTACGTAATTTAATCTGGCAAGTTTTACCTTTTTCGGTTTCTTCTATTGCTCCTGCATTGATTGGGAGAGTGGAAATGTTCCCAAGAGACTTGCTGGCTACTATTGCTGTTTGGTTCTATGGGGAGAGAAGGCCGTGATGGGAAGCAGAGAGAATGAAATAGGAGAATTTCATTAGAGTTGTCATTTGACCCCGGTTATCTGTCAGTACACAGATAATTGAGAACTGACTCCAAGTGAAATTGATAAACTGACCTTCTTAATTACATGCCAATGTACCCTACCATTCACCATGGGCAGGAAAGCAATTTCCAGGTTCGGTTTATGCCATGTGCTCATCCACCCTCTTCCTTGAGACTTTGCACTTTTGTGACCTGCCCTTCCAGTGAGTTCCCTTTAAGACCTTCTTGCCTCCTGATGCCAAAAGTGCTGAAAGATAACAACATCCAGTCTTTATTGCTGCCTGAGTTCCTGTGCCCCCAGCTAGTGCGTAAAGAGGAAGCAGCATATATCTCAAGCGCCTCTGATGGTAGCTGGCATGATGCTTGATAACAGAATTTCTCAGACAACAGGCCCAGGCTGGGGAATTTTAATATTGTCTTTCCCTACAAGTAATTTCCAATGTTTATGCTCTGTGGAGCCCCTTTTGAGTGTCAGAGCAGAACAAATGCCAGTTTTAATGGACTTGCTAAATCATAAAAACTGCTTGCAAAATTGCATCTGATTAAAACAGGAAAATGTTCCATTATTCAGAAAAATCTCCCTGCAGAGGCTCACGGAGGCTGTTGGAGGTGCAGAAATGCAGGGAGTGCCCAGATCCTGTGGAGTTTTTTCTCCATGGAAAAGATGTGGCTCCATTTATGTTCTTTTCTCTCCCCCAAGTCCCCCATTCTTCTGCCTTCCCTGATGAAAGGGAAATTGACATGTTATTTCAAAATTAATTTATGCAACAACATATTATTAGCAGGGGCAGAGCACTCATGACAAGGTACAGCCAGAGAAGAGACGGTGGGGGTGGGGTGGAGGCATACTTTGAAACCTTTGAGTTGCCTCTGAGTTGTCTGAGCACCTCCACAGAGCAAAGACCAACCGATACAGCAAAAGCCAAAAGGGTGCTCTGTTAAGCTGGACGAGGCTCTCCTGGCTAACAACAAAATATAAAATAGAATTGAGTTATCCCATAGATATAAGTTGGGCTTCCCCAGTGGCTCAGTGATAAAGAATCTGCCTACAATTAAGGAGATGCAGGAGACATGGGTTCAATCCTTGGGTGGGGAAGATCCTCTGGAAGAGGAAATGACAACTCACTCCAGTATTCTTGCCTGGAGAATCCCATGGACAGAGGAGCCTGGTGAGATACAGTTCATAGGGTCCCAAAGAGTTGGACACGACTGAGCAACTGAGTATGCCCCTACGTAAGTCACCCACTGGAGAGCCGTTTCCAGGGAATTGTCAGTGGAGTCTGGTTTGGGGATTTAACCTACAGCCAGTTAGACAGGCAGATGGCTAGACCAATATCACCAGCAAGTACCCTTTGTTTGCAGAGAATTGTCCCTAAGTCTGGAGAGATAGCAAAGGGAAGCACTGCCCAGTCCTAGCCCTAGCTAATGGTGGGGGCAGGGTGGGGGCAACTGTAGCCTCATGAATGAGCCACCCTGACACCACATGGAGCAGAAGAGCTGCCCAGCAGAGCCCAGCTATCCCAGGAATTGCTGAAAACAATGTCATGGTTTTTTCCTGCACTGGACTGAATAACTGAGACATCAGCCGGTTCCAGCCTCTCCCCTGGGATTCTGACATTGGAAGGACCTGCCCAAGTTGCCTTCTTGGCACTGATAACTGAATGACACCAATCAGGACGGCATCTACAGTGACTTGGCTGTCACTCATCGTGTCCTGGTCTACCTGGAGGGATCCTGCTCTCTATCTGGGACTTTCCTTGTCTTGCCCCTTCCTCCTTTGTGTCCTGTCTCGAAGACTGGGCACTGTTCCCTTCACCTTCTCTTCAGACTTAGGGACATGCGGAGTGGGCTTCCCAGATGTTGCTAGAGGTCTACTGGGCAGCTCTTCTGCTCCATGTGGTATCAGATGGCTCATTCATGAGTCTGCAATTCACTGGGGCTGGAACATTCAAAATGGCTTCACTGCCACATCTGGGACCTGATTTGGCTGGAGGGCTGCCCAGCTTCTCTTTGTCCATGAACTCTATGGAGCTGCGTGGTCTGTTGGTAGACAGTATGTCTCTGCATGGCTACTCGATCCTAGAACTCATCAATGCATTTCATTGGCCAAAGCAAGTCACAGGACCAGTCTGGGTCAAGGGTAGGGGAAATAAACCTCATCTCTTGATGGAGAAAGGCAGGTATACACAGGGATGGGAGACATTTTGGTGGCCATCTTTGCAGACACTTGGCCAGGTGAGCATTTGGGAGCTGAGATTCAGCAGAAGCTTGCACCAGGGCAAAGTTGCATCTGCCCAGAGGGTTCTCTTGGCCCTAATGCTTGCAGAGACTCTATATGGGCTGCTGCTGCCGCTAAGTCATTTCAGTCGTGTCCAACTCTGTGAGACCGCATAGACGGCAGCCCACCAGGCTCCCCTGTCCCTGGGATTCTCCAGGCAAGAACACTGGAGTGGGTTGCTGTTTCCTTCTCCAATGCATGAAAGTAAAAAGTGAAAGTGAAGCCATTCAGTTGTGTCTGACTCTTCGCGACCCCATGGACTGTAGCCTACCAGGCTCCTCAGTCCATGGGATTGAGTACTGGAGTGGGGTGCCATTGCCTTCTCTGCTATATGGGCTAGGCATGACTATACCTGGTTCTGGTCCTGATACAACTTGAAAGGCCAGCAGTGGAGACCTGCCAGCCATCAGCCTGCTGAGCCCTTCTCTGCTCTGGGCTTCTTAGCTACCCAAGGCTGCAGGTGATGGCGCCTCCTCTGCTTAACCCCAGGGTTAAGTATTCTGTCCTGTTTATCCATCAGTAACCATCTCCACCCTCCTCGGCTTCCTTCCTAGCCCTCTCAACCCTAGACCCAGCTGCTGCCTGTCACCCTCTGTCTTCCCTGCCACAGAAATGATTTTTTTTTTTATAAACTCATCCTTGACTGAAGAGCCACTTTAGAGAATTTAAAACACCACCACTCTCTTCTAATGAGAGGGAAGAAGAAACGCAGAGGCACTAAATTCTCTAGAGCTTTCCTGTTGCGTTCTGATGTCACCATCTCTGGAAATAATTCTGTTTCCACAACACACAAAATATTGGCTGGGGAGCATCACCACCTATTTTAGAATCATCCCCTTGAGCACTTTGTCTCCTTCTAGGATTGCCAAACTACGCAGTGTCAATAGCACAGACTTCAAGAGCTGGGGCTGGGAATGCAAACTGAAGCTGGTGCTGGGCTCCATGTGTGCCAAGTGCTCAACACATCCCTGCCTCTGGCTGGGCTCCAGGGGGAGGAAGTAAACAACTCATGGCAAAGATGTTGCCCCTTGTTGGCCACCGAGATGGAGTCACTAGTGCCCTGGTCATCAGAAATGATGTCAGCTGGCCCAGGCACATTATAAAGCCAGTTTGCCTTTCCCGGTGGAGCCTCCCAGGCACCACTAAAAGGTCGGAGTTGCAACCCTGACACTGCCTATCCCAGTCTGCCCACAGTGATCTAGTTAGGCTTTGTTTTCTAGATCTAACCCTCCAACTCTTTACTATTTGGAAACCACCCTGCCTGGCAGCACTGATGTCTACCTCCCCATCAACTGTGGGGAAAGGGCTGCCCCTGCGGGACCTCCAAGCCATTGCCACTGGGCTCCAAGCATCACCTGCCATCCAAACACCCACCACGCCCCTAGAGCCCCTCCTGACGCTCCTTCACCCTCTCCATCCCCCAGAGCCAGCTCTACAGCCAGCTCCCTTCCCTGCCCCACCCTGCCTGCCCCAGCTCCCTTCCCCTCCCCACCAGCACATGGGCTTGGAGTCCCATCCAGTCCCCTCCTAAAAGTTTCTCTCATCTTTCACTTCTCAATGCACATGAGGCCTAAATCAGACTGCCTGTGTCTCTTGCTTAGATTGAGAAAGCAGTCCCTAACACATCCCCCGGTTTCCAGCTATGCTTGTGGAAAACCTCCTTTATAATGAAGCCTGAGGAACCTTTCTGAAGCCACGGGCCAGCATATCCTTTCCCCCCTGGACCACTTCGAAGGCTGTCTTTCCACAGGCTTCATGCCACTCTTGACTGGCACATTCACCTCACTGCTATCACCTGCTCTGGCACAAGCTGGGCCAGACTGAGTTATCCCTGCTCTGCCTCTGACTTTCTCTCACCTCTCGGGTGTTAAGTACTGGGTTCAAATCCATTACTAGCCGTGTGAACTTGTCATTAGGTGAGGTTAATCAGAAACTTAGCTGGCCAAGCAGATGCAAACTAGTATATATAGAATGGATAAACAGTAAGGTCTTACTATACACACAGGGAACTATATTCAATATCATGTAATAAACCATAACAGAAAAGAATATGAAAAACAATTTATATGTATATATATATATATGGATCTCTTTTCTGTACAACAGAAACAAACAGGTTATAAATCAACTATTTTTCAGTAAAACAATTTTTTTAAAAAAGAAACCTAATTGACTAGAAGAGGTGAATTTAGACTTAGAGTTTGAAGATATTAATAATGGTGATGATTATGATAGTAATAATGACACCTACTGCTTAGATTGTGCAAATTAAGCAAAATATTTAACCTCTCAAAGCCTCGGTTTTCTCATCTGTAAAAGGGGAGTGATGGGTTGATGTAAGGATTGAGCGAAATACGGTGTGAAGAACCTCCGTTTCATGCCTGGAAATGGCAACTATTTGATAAAAGTGTGCTATGGCCATCACTGTGCTGACTCAACCACCCACAACGCTAGTCTGGCTCTCACTATAGTCTTGTCTGGACCTTCCCCTACCTTACCTGCCTGGATGCTTTCTGCTCACCATTAAAGTCTTATTTTAGATAGCACTTCCTTCAGGAAGCCACCCAGGACCCCTTTGGTTCTGTATTGCTGCTTTGAGCCTGTTAGAGGATGCACTTCTTATATTAACTCCGATGGCAGCTTACCTGTCTGTCCCTCCCTGCTAGCCTGTGAGCCCCCTTGAGAAGAGGACCTGAATCTTCCTGGCACAGCCGTTTCGTACCTGGTACAACATCTGTAGTAGATAAGCAGGAATCATTTGGGGCTGGAACCAACAAAGACCTAGCAGGCGTCACGTCCACACATGCTCCTCCCCTTGGCAGGACCAGCCCTGACCTTGAGGACTTTTTCTTCCAGATGGGAAGGCAAGAATAATACGGATCAAACACCGGTGAATGATAAAAGATAGCGCTTGTGTGCGTGACACAGCGTGCAGGATGGACCATCAGTTGGCCGAGCACTCAGAGAAGGGAGCTATCTCAGAGAAGGGAGTGATCACTGTTCTCATATTGAATAGTGTTTGAAATAAGTGGGCCATTGACTAGGACATGGAAATTGCTTTTGTCATACTGAAGGTTTCATTGCAATGGTACTTGCCGTAACAGGATTTGACTTATAATACGAAGCTCTTGTAGGACCTTTGTGATTCCCAAGCACTTACCATACAATCATGAAATGCATAGTGTGAAAGAAAAAGTCCCAATTGTTTGGAGATTGGCAGCTCCAATTTTCTGCAGCAAGTCTGCAATTGCTCCCTGATCAACCTTCCAGCGAGGGCCTGGGATTTCAGCTTTACAGGCCCATCCAAAGTGGCTGTGGGCTGGCCAGCCAGAAGACCGTCTCCTAGGACGCAGGTGGGGCCACCTGTTGGGAATGATGCCTCTGGTTTTTCTGAGGACAGGAGAGGCTGGTACATCTCAATGCCGACTGGGTAATGCAGATGTGTGTTGACCGGTTCCTCCCCAACTTGCTGAGGGATAATACCATGACCCAGAGCAAGGCTGTGACTCTTCTGTCTCTTGCAAAAAATGAACCCCTGGGGCCATTTCACACACCTCTGCTGGGGCTTTGGGGGCACCAAATGCAGGCAGTTCACACTGCAGATCAGCTGTGTTTGTGTCCACTGGCAGTCAGCGCCCAACCTTACCGTTTCTGTTTGGTGTGACTTGTCATGTACTGCAGGCCCAGCAACCAGGCTTTCTTGTTACCTAGCTTGGTCCCAATACCCATGGTCCATATTCTGCAGCTTCCTAGATCAGTGCTGGGCACATAGTAAGGACCACCTCAGTGTGAGCTGGCACGATCATCATTACCAGCATCGCCATCTTCCAAATCCAGATCTAAATTCGTCTCCTCTGAATAGGTTTCTGATTGACTTCCCCTAATGATAATGGATTGTGCCTATTTGGAATTTTTCATTTACAAAGCATTTTCACATGTATTATCTTATTTCAGCCTCACAGCAAGTCCAGGAAGGTAAACAGCCGGGACAGGGAGTACCATTCACATTTTCCTAATGGCGACAAGAGTTTCTGAAAGTTCAAGTGCTTCTGTCCAAATCGCATGGGCCGAAGTCAGTGACTGCTGATCTCAGACCCAGAGCTCTGACTCCTATGACGCACACGCTTTTTAGAGCATGGTTTCCAGTAAGCGATAAATTTTATATCAAGACTCAGTACAAACACGCACACACACCAAAAAACTGAAATAAATTTTCATAAAACAATACTTTTTAATTTTGAATATTTTATTAAAATTTTTTGGGGCTCTGTTGGGTCTTTATTGTAGCATATGGGATCCAGTTCTTTGACCAGGGATCGAACCTGGGCCCTCTGCAGTGGGAGTGCAGACTCTTAGCTGCTAGACCACCAGGGAAGTTCCAATAATACTTCTCTTACTGCATGCAAAGTAGCCTCCTCCTTTCTCCCTCTTCCCTCTCCCCCATCTCCTCTCCTCTCCCCGCTTCCCCTCCCTTCTTTCCCTGTCTATTCTCTCCCTACTAGTAGCGCAAACCTCATCTTTTACTCTGTATCTAGGGCTCTTCCCACCCCAGGTCTGCTTCTCACCTGATTTTTTTTTTCTCCTCACCCACTTCCTCAAACCTGATTCATTGCTTTGCACTTGTCTGTATGTTGCTTTGCAAGCATTTTGAAGCTTGGTGTGTGTCACTCCCAATATAGGGTATAGAGGAGGTGAGTGCAGAGACCCTGTTGCGCGGTCTCCTCCACCCTTCTCGATGGCGGCTTGGGCCTGAGCCACAGGGAGGTCTCAGTGCTGTTGGCGGGCTGTGACCCTCCTCGGTCCTCAGCAAGCCGGTCCGTGGAGGACCCGCCCGGCCTGTCCAGCTCTCCTCCAGGCCTCTTTGAAGGACCTTGGCTGGACTCCCGTCAGATGTATATCTCTCTGTGATTAATGTAGGCCCCTTTCAAACCTTGACACCTGCCGGCACCAAATGTTTATCGGGCAGAGGCATTGGCAACGCAGCATCTAGAGATAGCAGGACTCCAGCCCAGGGAGAAGGAGAGAAAGGACAAGGGAGGGGTTTCGGGGGGGAGGCGCCAGGCTGATGGTTCACTTCAGGACGACTGTCAGGGTGAGACACAGGGGGTCCGCATGGGACATTCACCAAGGTGATCCTCCTGGAGCTTCCTTGGCAAGCAAACTGTGGTGTGCTCGACACTCAGCTTTGCCCCCATGGAAACACTCATCCACCCCTATCTCTTCCCCAGCCTGCCTTTGCCAGGAGGTAGGTCCCAGGACCAAGACCGCTCATCTGGGCAGAGGCCATCCCAGAGGCTCTCATGAAGGCTTGCGCACCATGACTGCAGCCAGGTGAGGCAGGCATGAGCACCCTTTTTGTCCAGACAAGAAACTCAGGCTGTCCAGGGATACCGGAAAAGCAGTGAAGAGCAGAGGTCAGGTACTCTTCCCTCTGGCAATTAGATCTGCTTAGAGCTCTGGGTTTCAACCTGGGGCCATGAAAATAATTCTCCTGCATGGCTCCCACCCCCAGGCATCCTGACTTCACTCGGGTAGGTGTGGCCTGAGCATCTGCCATGTGTAGGAACCATGACTATGGTTAGGAGTAGCTGATCAGATACTATTAGAAGGGGTGTGTGTGTGTGTGTGTGTGTGTGTGTGTGTAAAAGCATCTCCCCAGGCCAATACCAGCCCAGGTGTAGCCAGCGGATACACTGACCTTGGGTCCTCGGGGAACCAGGTGGGTCGAGACGGCTCTGGGGTCTTGCCCCTGGAAGGGGAGAAGCGGTGCTACCATGTTCCCCCTTGTCGCTGAAATGCCACCCTGTTTCTGTGACTGCTGTTATGTCCCCAGTGAGACACAGGGTTACGACCTGTGCAGGAGAAATACCAAATCATCCTTAGCATCTTAGCACCCTTCCTCCAGGAAACTCTCAAAGACACTGAGCTCAGTGAGGTCAGAGAACCTGTCCCTGTCATTGTTACCTGTGGCATGACACGTAGAAGGGGCTTGCAAATCTTGGTGAAATGCTGAGTGGAGGAAACCCAGTGTCTGAGAAATCTGTTTAGCCCTGTTTTACAAACAGGGAGATGGGTCTGGACAGGGAAGAGTACTGATGACAATGATTTGTGGAGTCATTGATGGGCCACTCACAAAGTGAGATGCTCTTTGCACATCAACTCCCCTAATCTTCCAACAGCCCTCTACATAGGCATCATTAGATCCCATTTTACAAATGAGGAAAACTGAGGCTCTGAGAGGTCAAAATTTTGACAGGTTACACCGCAAGCAAGGGGTTAGATGCACCATGCCAGGCTGCCCCAGCTCCAGAGTGCTCCAGCTTCCTCCCATCTCCGCTCAGGCACACTGCCCTACAAGTGACTTTAAATCCTTGGTTTTCCCCTCTTTGCCAGCTTGTGAATGATAAATAAATTTCAAAGCAAATCACGCAGGGATCGACTCAGACCTCTCATTTCTATAAACAATATCTTCTCTGGAAACAGCGGAGAGTGGTCTTCAGGGAGGCAGTCGCCTGGGCTGCAGGAATAAGGGGGAGTCTATTACCGAGAAGAACTCATGCACAGCCACCAGGGACCGGCTGCCTCTGACCTCAGCGTCCTTTTTCGTCTCTAATTTCTGTGATTCTGGGATTCCATGTAAACCTCATTCTTCATGCAGCACCCTGAGTTGCCACCGAGTTGAACTTTCGCTAAAGAATGTCAAGGTGTTTCATCATGCTGGGTAGTGATTAGGGAGAAGGCGTGAACATGCTATTTCTGAGTCCCTACTGCTCTCCTGGGTGCAGGGCTGGAGACAGATGTGAGGACAAAGTCAGGTCTAGTTCAGGACCTGGGCTTGGAGAACCACTATCCCAGCGTTCTCTTGACCCCTCAGAGCCCCCGTCGACCTGGCCCAGGAGGTGCTGACCAGCAAGTAGGTGGCCCCTGCCCTGGAAAACTGCTATTTTTCACTCCCTGCTTATTCTTTCATCGTGCACTTTCTCCTAGGCACTGACTTATTTCCTGTAGGTTGAAGGCTAATGGATTCAGATTCAGAATAAGATTAAAATGTATTTCAGAAGCCAGACAGGGTTGGATTTAGGTTGAATTCAGGGCTGTGTTGGGGGAGTAGCAATGGCATTTTCTACCATCGGGGACCCCTGCAGGACCACTATTCAAGCTTCAAAGGTGGGCTTGAGAGGCAGTGGCCAAGCCTGTTGACCAAGCAGGAAGATTTCTGGAGTCGAGGTTGAGCTTTGAGTTCAAGGCTAGTCATTACTTGGGTAACCTGGGGAAAATGACTTTGCATCTCTAAATCTCAATTTAATTATCTATAGAGTGGACCTAATAATAAATACTGCTTCTTCTAATTAATATGGGAACCACACAGCACTATATATGTGACAGCATTTTGCCAAGTGAAATGTACTATCCAACTGTTAGTTAGGACTTGTACTTTCAAAATGCCTCCTTGATTAAAAAAAAATCTTTTGTATCATTTTTTTTTATATTCTACATATAAGGGATATAATATATTTCTTCTTCTCTGTCTCACTTACTTCAACAGAAAGACTCGCAAACTTAGAAAATGAACTTATGGCTGCAGGGAGGGGAAAGGATAGTTAGGGACTTTGGGAAGGTCATGTACACACTGCTGTATTTCAAGTGGATAACCAACAAGGACCTATTGTACAACGAAAAAAAAAAAAAAGGTGGGGGGGGAAGTCTCTTCTCCTGGAGTGGGGTGAAGACATTCCCCCATGCTGAATTTCTTCTCCCACTTTTACTAGGACACTCATCTACTGTGAGTGTTCAAGCAGGAAAGGGGGCACAGTAGGGACTGGGCCAGGGGGACTCTCAGATCATTCAGACCTCCCTGCAGTTTTAAATCACACTCTTTGTTTTGGCGGAAGAGACTGAAATCACATGAGAGGCCCTGGAGAGAGGAGGCACGCAGAGCAAGGAGGAGTGAGGTCCCAGTGCCTGCTTAGCCCCTGTCCCAGACCAGCAGAAGTCCTGGCCAGAGCCTCTGAAGCTTGCACAGTCCCAGGAGAGAAGCCCTCCCGGCATCACAGGCCTGACCCTGAGCCTCAATCCTGACTACATATCCCCCATGAGCTGACACCCCCACCCTTGAACTTTGGAGGGTCCTAGCAAGTCTGAATGGATCCCTGAGGGGCAAGTGGCCAAGGGCACCTGTCTGTGCATGGATGGGGGGGGTGGGTATCAGCTGATTTGAGATCCTCCTGCAGTTCATGCAAGGGTGCCATCTCCACACCAGGCAGCAGGCGGGCTTCCAGGACAGAGGGCTGGATGGGCTGGAGGTCCCATCCTGGACCCTCTGGACTGGGTTTCCACCTACAAGCGCCCTCTTTTGTGGCTGCTGGGGATGAAGGCAGACACAGCAGGTATGACGGGGAAATGCTGAGTTATGAATGACTCCAGAGGCTGCAATTAACTGGTTCTCGGCTGTGTGTATTTTTAGATGCAAAATATTGTCACCAGACGTTTCACAGCCACCCCAGAAGCTTCCTCCTCTCAGGAGCTCCCTTCTTCCTTGCAGGCGGGGACTTCCCTGCTCAGGCAGAGCTAGGAGTCCAGGGTGACCTGGACCTTAGAGTTGGTCCTCCCTCTTCGGTGCTGAAAACCAGCTGAAGAGGCAACAGAGGACTGGAAACCTGGGGACCACCCTGCATGCACAGCCCTTCACAGACCCACGGGTGACTGGAGATACCTGGCACCTATGGAGCCCCTTCTAAAGTCCAGGAATAGCCAGGATGGTCTTCTTCCTGCTGCAGAGTGAGACAGGGCACTTCTCGGTGGTGGCAAACCCATTTCTCAGGCAGAGTGTGATTTCATGAGCCAGAGAAATGGAAGAGGCTTTAATGCTTTCAACTCTACCACCTCATTGAGTGGACGAGAAAAATAAGGCATAGAGAGAGCACTGACCTGTCTAAAGTCATGTGACTGGTGTGGACAAACCAGGAGACAAACTCAGGACCTTTGGCTGAGGGCCGGCTCTCCAGGCGCTGAGGACCATGTCCAGCTGAGGAATGTGGAGTGGCCATGTAGACACTCCAGGCCTGGGGTAGCCTTGAACTTCTCCGGGTTGAAAGAGATGTCCAGATTCGTGGAGATTTATTGCCATGTGTGTATCACATCTCACCAGATAACAATTTCGTGGCTTAAGACAATTTCTTACTGTCTTTCATAGTTGTATGTGTTGACCAGGCTTAGCTGGATGGTGTCTGTTAGGGCCTCTCACACAGGTACTGTCATATGGAGGCTAGGGCCAGAGTCATCTGAAGGCTGGATGGGGCTGGCCCTCCCAGATGGTTTCTTCACTCACGTGCCTCAGTCAGGATGACTGGAACAGCTGGGGACTGACTGGCCTTCTCCAGGGAGTGAGCTTGGGCTTCCTCACAGCATGGCCATCTTGGGATGCTCAGAACACGTACATGGTGGCCAGCTTCCCCCAGAGTGAGCACTCCAAGAGGCCCAGAGAAATCGGAAAGGCTGCTCATGCTTCCGAAGTCACATGGCATCATATCCACTACAATTCATTGATTAAAGCAAATTATGGGGCTAGCTCAGATTCAGGGAAGGGGCCACACAAGGTGATGAATGCTGGCAGGCGTCATTGAAGACCAGCTGTTGCAATAAGAAGCACAGAGGCTAGAATAAATCAAAAGAGAGTGGCCTTTTGCCTCACCGTGGAGATGGTTTTCTGCCTTGGTTCCCTCATTGGCATTTTGCTCAGGGCCTCCCTCTCTCCACTCCTTTCCCCCAGCTTTCTGTCTCCTGTCGTCCCCATTGCCACTTCATTTGGCTGAAATGAAAATGGACTTTGAAATGAGACAGCTATGCTTTTGTATCTCACCGCCATTACTTACTGGGCTTCCCTGGTGGCTCTCCACAGCTAAGAAGTAATAAGTGCCGTTACTTATCAGCTGTGTGATCTTGAACAGTTCGAGTCTCAGTTTACCCATCTTGAAACTGGGGGAACATAATCAGCCAGCATCTTGTCTCCTTGGAAAGTGGTTGAGATGTTGAGAGGCACAAAGGGATACTGTCCCAGAACAGAGAAATCCCTCGAGGAGTAGCCCCTTCCTTCACTGACTTGTCTCAGAGGACTCAGAACCTGGAGGCAGTAGATTCACAGTGGTCCCTTGCAGACATAGCCACAGCTCTTTCTTTTTTATATTCATTTATTTATTTATTTATTTTTGGTTGTGCTGGGTCTTTGTTGCTGCATGGGCTTTTTTTTCCATTTGCAGGGAGTGGAGGCTTCTCACTGCAGTGGCCTCTCTTGTTGCTCAGCCTCTAGGGCACTTGGGCTACATTATTTGTGGCACATGGGTTCCGTAGTTGTGGTTTCTGGGCTCCAGAGCACAAGTTCAGTAGGTGCAGTGCATGGATTTAGTTGCTCTATGGTACATGGGATCCTCCCTAATCAGGGATTGAAGCCGTGTCTCCTGCATTGGCAGGTGGATTCTTTACCACTGAGCTACCAGGGAAGCCCAGCAATAAAAGTATCCTCACAGAATTGTTAGGGGGAGTGATAGTGAGAAGCTCTTCTTTGATGGACATCAAACTGAGCCCCCTCCTCCCTCAGCTGCCCACCATCCCTGCCGCCAAAAGATGCCTGGGGAAAAGGGGGAAATTCAGCCTCTTCCCTGGCTGTTTGCTTCCCTCCATGTCAAATGCCTGTTTTAACCAACTTCTCCATGTCTGAAGTGACAGGCTATCTGAGAGCCATATTAGACCCAACATGGGTAAATGTCATTTATTTTGGAGCTACTGCCTGGGTTCTTTTCATCCAGAGAAATCTAGACTTAGTGTCAGAAAACCTGGTTCAGGCCTAACTCTATGGTCCTGGCCAAATCTTAAAGCTCAGATTCGTCATCTGAAAGATGGATGAAAGTCACTCAGTCATGTCCAACTCTTTGCGATCCCATGGACTGTAGCTCACCAGGTTCCTCTGTCCATGGAATTCTCCAGGCAAGAATACTGGAGTGGGTAGCCTTTCCCTTCTCCAGGGAATCTTCCCGAACCAAGGATCAAACCTGCATCTCCTGCATTGCAGGCAGATCTTTACCATCTGAGTCACCAAGGAAGCCCTCTGAAAGATGGGGATGCTAATAATTACTTTTTTCAGAAAAAAAAAATGAGATAGAATATTTGAGAGAGGTTTGGGCCTACAGAGTGTTATATGAACATGTGGGATTTGTACTACCAAAAATACTGTTTGGCCCCAAGTTGAGAAGAAAAAGAGGAAGGAGAGAAGAAGGGAGGGAGAAGTTATCGCAATAACCCTAGAAAATAAGTTACTGAGATTATTCCCATTTCACAGATGGGAAAACTGAGCAACAAAGGCATGTAATAGCTTCCCCAAGTTCACACAGTGCATGGTAGGGCTCCAGAAGCAGATCCCCTGATGCTGTCCCCATGGGTCCCACCTGTGCCAGACCCCCTGCCCTGCCCTGGAGATAAAAGATGAATAAGATCCAGTCCTTGTTCCTAGGCAGCTTACAGAAATTCCTTGATGGTTCAGTGGTTAGGACTCCAAGCTCTCACTGCCAAGGGCATGGATTCGATCCCTTTTCAGGTAACTAAGATCCTGCAAGCTGAGTGGCATGGCCAAAAAAAAAAAAAAAAAAAAAAAAATTCAGAGCCAGGCAGCTTACCGCCTGGGAGAAGAGGATTCAAGCTGGAATGCTTGTCTTGGACTTGCTATTTGAGACAATTCTGCCCTCAAGGTGAGTTTTTTGGCAATGACCCACTGAAAAGAGAAGTTATCAATAGAGAAAAATAGCCATTACAGATTTGACCAGAGCAGAACATTTTTAAATGTATCCATCCACAAAATTACATTTGGGAAAGATAGTCTGTGTTTGCTAAACAGCTGAGAAACTGAAAAAAAAAAAAAAAAAACTACCCGTGGCACAGAAGAAAAATATTACAAATGTGTTCATAGTGCTCTCTGGTTTAAAAAAATGACATCATCAATTCTCACCGTGTTTTGCATGAAACGGGAGGAGGAGGGAAGCTGCCTTTGCAGGACCTCTTTGTGTAAGGAGCATAGGGTTGCTGGGTGCTTCCCCTCTACTGTTCACTGACCCCCTTCAGAGCAGGAGCCCCATCCTAGACCTCAAGGGTCACTCCCCTCCTACAGTTAGGGCTTTCCTCCCCATCATTGCTTATCACCATCGTGCCTGCAGAAAACAATAGAGAACAAATAATTTTTGCTCATTTCAACCTTCCTGCTCAGACCGTCCACAGGAGCAGGGGGAATTGAGTCCCTCTATCTGCCAAACCCGATGTGATGTGCTTTGTGTGCATGACTTCACGTCACTTCTCCACAATAAGTGCTATTATTATTTTAATTTTCAGATGTGGAATGGAGGCTTGTAGAGCTTCCATAATTTGCCCAAACCCACATAACCAATACATGGTAACACCAGGATTCAAACCCTGGTCTGCCTGGCTCCACCACTCATGTTCTTCACCATCATGGTACACTGTCCCTACCCAGAAGAAGGCAGACTCAAATTATTTTGTGATTTTTTTTAAAATTGAAGCATAATCCATTTAACAATATTACATTAGTTTCAGGTGTCAGAATAAAACTATTTTAGAAGACATCAGTACATATGAGGGCTTCCCCAGTGGCTCAGAGGTAAAGAATCTGCCTGGAGTGCAGAAGCCTCAGGAGACATGGGTTCGATCCCTGGGTCAGGAAGTTCCTCTGGAGAAGGGCATGGCAACCTACTCGAGTATTCTTGCCTGGAGAATCCTATGGTCAGAGGAGCCTGGAGGGCTATGGTCCATAGGGTTGCAAAGAGTTGGACAAGATTGAAGTGACAGAGCACGAGCACGTATGCATGCAGTACATTTGTTTGGTGAGTAGAGTGACTTCATTCATTCACTCATTTCTTCATTCATTGGCTCCTGAATCCATGTACTAATTCCTATGACATTTATTAGCTATACCTCTAGGAGTATATTTCTGCCACATTTCTGCAAGTGTGGGCTCTGGGATCAGAATACAAGAGTTCAAGTCCCAGCTTCACCATTCACTAACTCTGGGACTTTGGGCAAGCTTCTTAATCATTTTGTGCTTTAGTTGACTCATTTGTAATATGTAATAATAGTAGCTTCCTCCTAGAGCTGCTGAATAGATTAAACAATACATATAAAACACTTAAAATACTGTGTGACACATAGTAATTATACAAAAATGTTAGCCTTCATTTTTATTCCCTTCAATGGGTGCTGTGCTGAGCACTGCCAAAAAAAAAAAAAAAAAACAACTATGACATACGAGCAAAAAGTGACTTAATTCTATGAGTCTTAGGGTAGCAGTAAATGCTTTGGAGTGATGAGGGGCTGATTGAATTTTGTTTTAGGAATTTTAATGTGGCTGTGAATAAATTGGATCAAAGGACAGGTAGACTGGCTAAGAAGCTGCAGTAATGGTGCCAGTGAGAGGTCGTTCCAATGCCGCAGCATAGAAGACAGGACCCAGCGTGGTGCTTTCTTGGACTCGGGCTGCCATACGGGGGCAGGGAGCAGTGTCCTCGAGGAGTGAGACTTCCAGCCCAGAGGAATGGGAGAACTCAGAGGCGACCAGCAGAGACAGGAAACAGAGGAGGAGGGAGCACTGGGAGGAGAGCTACTGATGGTCTCTACCTTTGTAGAACTGGGACAGGGAGGCTACCTTTGCCTATTTAAGCCTTTGGATTGTTGTCTAGACTCTTGACCTCCTGGAAATTGGTCAAAAGACAACCCCGCCCAGAGGTTGGCCCATGACCAGAGTCCCCCAGAAGTCCCCCATGATAGACCCAGTTTGGAACCTGGCTTTCTCAGCGTGAGCCCTGTGTTTCATCCATGTAACCCAGCTGTCGTTTTTTTTGTTGTTTTTTGTTTTTTTTTTGCTCCTTACTGTCCCTCTCTGCCTTTCATATTTTTGGATCAGAAGTCAATTAAGAGAAAGCATCATTGAGACCTCAACCAGCCCTACTGGAGTGAGAAGCCACTTTCAGGTCCAAGGAGGTGCAAGGGCCAGACCCAGGAAGCCTGTTACAGTGTGACCTGCAGCTCTACTCCTATCCCCTCAAAGAGAAAGGGCTCGCACTCTGATGGGAGAGGTCCAGGGTGTCACCAACAGTGGGTAATCAGGTGTGGGGGTGGGGGTGTCGAAGTTGGAGCTACTGAATGGTCGAGGGCTGAAACCTCAGGTCCAGTATGGGGGATGGTTGACATCGAATAAGGACAATGGTAAGAAGCATCTCTGGGTTATTGGGATCCCCAGGTATGGTGAGTGAGGGACCTAGCATCTTTCTCTCCACCATTTTCTCTATATCCCCAATCCCTAGCACAGCACCTGGTGCTTAGTAACTGCTTGATCAAACTATTGAATGAATGAATGAATGAATGAAGAAATGCCAGATTCCCAAGTCTTCACTTGGGGTGGGAGCAAGATTAACTGCCTTCCTGGCCCTGAAAAGCAGCTGTGCCATTGAGAAGCAGCATCATCTGGCTGACGGTTGATGAGCAAGAGGCAGAGCCTCAGTTCTGAGAGGCGTGTGGGGGCAGGAGGACGCAGTGTCCACGGCCAGGATGGCTGGGGTGGGGGCACTGCCAGGCAGCCTGCCAAAGAAAACCAGCTGCCGGCCAACTTGCCTCCCCAGCCAGAGGTTGCAGACCCTGGGATAGATGACAGCATTGGATATGCAAATCTATGCAAATAATGTCACAGAAATGCTCTCGGGTTCCCAGAGAAAGGATATTAATGTCCACCACTGGACATCTGGCCACTGGCAGCAAGGACTCCAGTCATTACACCACCATCCTGTGGCAAAAAGCCCCAAACCTCCCTAAAATCCTGCTGGATGTGGGTCTCGTTTCAGGCCACTGGAGACAGAAGAATGGAGCAGCAATTGAATCACAAGTATGCCTTATTGTTTGATCTATGCTGGTGTTGTCTGAGATGAGCCTGTGACCCCAGATCGGGGTCTGAGGAGCCAGCCAGTGTGAGCTGGCCAGTGTGAGCTCTGAGCTTTCTCCCGAGGATGAATGGAAGCTTGGGGCCTGGGGGTTCCGGATCTCCTGAGGGAGGACAGGAAGCAACTTGCCCCAGAGGAGAAGGTCAGGGAGGCTGGGGTTCCTGGGCCTGAAACAGCCATTTCACCCATAAGCCAAAGAGGAGGTGGGCTTGGGGTCAGAGCCAGGACCTGGCACTTCCAGATACCAGAGAAGACTAGGTGAGACCGCCGTAACTGGAGGAGTCCTAGCACAGGAGGAGCCAGAGGCTGGAGATGGCGGAGGCCGGGAGAGGCGAGACTGCAGTGAGCCCTCCAGGCAGATGACAGGGGGCCCGGGACTCCCTCACATGCACGTGCTCCCTCATCCCTTCTTTCCATGGTGGCCACTGTGCTCACTGCTGGGGAGGCACAGCAGACATCTCGTGAACCAGTGGGCTAGGGGGAGAAGATGTTAAGCAAATCACTAAGGCCACTGAGTCAAAGGGGGAGGTGGGATGCTGTGGAGAACCGGCACATCCAATCTAGTCTGGAGCAGTGAGGAGGGTTTCCTGGGGGACCCAAGGCCCAACCTAGGACCTGGAAGATAAATCAGTTAGCTAAATGGGAGGTGAGGGGGTGGGGTTCAGGTGGGGAGGTCTCCCAGCCAGATGGATGTGTAAGTGCAAAGGACCTGGGTTGGGAAGAGTCAGGCTCCCTGGAACCTGAAAGAGGATCCAGGTGGCTGAGTGGGGGTTGGGGGGTGCAGGATGAGGGTCAAGGGTGGGTAGGGGCCACGATGCACTATAGGCCACGCTTTGGGATATTGGGCTTGATCCCAAGGCAGTAAGAAGCCATTCAAAGATTTTTGTTAATCAAGGGGGTACTGTGATCGGATTGATGACTTCAAGATAGCCTTGTAGCTGCCGGAGAATAGATAGGAGACAGGAAAAGCTATAAAAAGCATGTCCTTGAATGGCCTCTGCAATGCTGCTGTGGTCATTGAAGATGAGGTACGGCTGGATGTGAGAAATGAGTAAAGGACTTGGATCTCAGGAACAAGGTCCTGAGAAAAACCTCTTTTCTTCCTGGTCGCCTGGTGGTGGCAAAAAAAATTAGCCACAGTTTCTAACCAGAGGACAAACTATGCCAAAATCTGCTGTCCTTTTCTTGTCTTCTTTGCCCCTGTTCAGAGCAGGAGGGAGGGGGACTTCCCTGCCTGTCTGACCTGTTGTCTGGCTTCTGCTTGTTCTCGCCTGGCAGGGCACCTCCCTGGAATCACCCCTGTGACAGGTACCTATGGCAGAAATCACCTCTCCAAGAACCCTCCCACCCACTGTCATACACTCTCCTGTCCAGAAAAACCCAGGAGGTGGGGGGCATAGCAGAACCAGCCCAGGTTGACTTCCATCTCCTGTGCTCCTTGTTTTGTGATTTGTGTATTTTTATCCTTCCCCAGGGGCTTCCCCAATGGCTCAGTGGTAAAGAATCCATCTGCAGTACAGGAGCTGTGGGTTCGATCCCTGGGTCAGGAAGATCCCCTGGAGGAGGAAATGGCAATCCGCTCCAGTACATGTGCCTGCAAAATCCCCTGGACAGAGGAGCCTGGTGAGCTATAGTCCATGGGGTCACAAAGAGTCAGACACGACTGAGCGACTGGGCACATGTGCACATTTGTCCCAGGGTCAGCCCTGCTGTTCCAAGTACCTTCTACTCTCCTGCTGACAAACAGAGACCCCAGAGGGACGATACTGGTTTTAAAAAGGTGGTCCCCGGTCAGCAACATCTTATTCTATAGTTATAGACAACACAGACAGGGGTGTCTATGGGCCATAAAAGCAATAGGCAACATGTGACATTTAATTCAAGATTAAAAGAAACCGTCAATTGGAGCTGATTGTGCTCATCCAGATGTCACCAGAAACAGCTGTATGCCATCTGCCTGAGTGGGTACCACCAGCTGGAGCAACTCCCCCTAAGACCCTGGCTTTGCTTTTTTTCACGGCAGGAAGGCAGCACCGAGGCTGGAGGCCAACCCGGGGGACGGGGATGATGGAGGCCGAGGTGGCGTCTCCTCCCCCTCCCCACTCCCCAGGCCTTGTTTATGCTAACAAAGGCGAGTAATGAATTACTGATAAGTGGCCTCTTTTAAAGGGAAATTATTCAAGAGAGCAGGTGAAATTCTGCCGACATTCATCTTCCCAGCTCCGAGAAGCTGGCTCCGAGATGGGGAAAGGTAAGGGAGATGATTCATGACCATGGCCCTCCATCCGTCACTCGGGGCGTCCTCAGCAATGGAGAAGCAGGATTGATGGGCCCAGGGGCCCAGGTTGGCAGTCGGCTGGGAATCCACTGGCTCCATCTCATTAGCCAGGGCAACAAGGCCACGAAGCACTGGGACTTGAGTACCTGGCGCCAACTTAATGCCAAGGGGCAGTCATGGGGAATGACAGGAGGGGACGGAGTCACTTTGCCAGAAAACAGCCTCAACCCTGTACAGGTTGGTCCCGGAAAGGGGATGCCTGTTGAGGGATGATGCAGAAGGCTGTGGACGCTCACTGGTGTGGGCATCAGGAGAGGAGGCCCAGCTCAGCCCTTTCCCTTCCTGTCCCTGTTTCATAAAATGAACAGATCAGATATCCCAGACTTCCGGGCCCCCTGGGCAATATTCAGACTTGTTTTCTTGACCCTGCTGGGTGTAGGACCATTCATTTTGATATTTGGCAAAACTAATACAATTATGTAAAGTTTAAAAATAAAATTTAAAAAAAAAAGAAAAGAAAAAAAAACAAAAAACAAAAAATAAATCTGAATGTGTTGTCAACTTTAAATGAAAACTCAGATAACCAGCTTCCTTGGAAAAAAAAAATTCAGATCTAGCAATTAGTTGGGGCTGAGTACAGCTTCTTCCTGGTTGAGGGATGCACCCCCCACCCCTTTGCCATCCGCCTCTCATCTCTGATTTTATGCCATGGTCCATTCTCTCAGCTTCATCTGTCTGCAGTTGCACAGGGGTAAACCTGACAGCACATTGCTTGGTGCCTGCCCTGCATGCTGTGGGCCCCTGGCCTCATAGCCTCTGAGCCTCCCCGCTGATGCCGAGGTGGGGACCCCACAGAACCCCACTCAGCACCCACAGGTGTGCAGCCAAAAAGTGCTGGGGAGTTAATGTTCGGTGAGGCGAACATTTGATCCCTGGAAAACGGAAGCTAGTAGAAGTTTCTTCCCTCCTGCTTCCTCTCAGCAGTTGCTCCTGAGACATATAACTTCTTGAAATGGCCTTGCAAGATTGAGCAATCAGTCGCACTTGGCAGCAGCCAGCTCAGCAGTGTCTCCTCCCAGTGGCCCTTTCCCTCTCTACCAGGGATTGCACTCCCTAATAAGAAGGACCACGTGATCCTCTGCCTCAGGCCCTGCCTGCTGGGAAACCCAGGTGAAGACTCTGGTATCAGGAGTGACCCTGGACAGCAGCCCCTTATGGTGGGATTTTAGAGTTGGATTACTTGCTGGAGTTCTGGCATTAAGAACCGCATCAACTCTATCCCTAGGGATGGTAGTAACCCTGGCACTGCAGTGGTGAAAACTCTCATCTGTGGAGCCCTGGGCAGAGGTGCAGGTGAAAGGTGAGACCTTGGGGGTACGCAGTGACCACGGTGTCTGAACAGGTGATTGTAATGATTGTGGAGCATGCATCCCTGCTCAATCATGTTCGACTCTTTGCCACCCCATGGACTGTAGCCTGCCAGGCTCCGCTCTCCATGGGATTTCGCAGGCAAAAATACTGGAGTGGGGTCCCCTGGGTGCCTTCTCCAGGGGATCTTCCCGACTCAGGGGTTGAACCCACGTCTCCTGTGCCTCCTGAATTGGCAGGCAGATTCTTCACTGCTGAGCCATCGGGGAAGCCCCGATGATTGTGGAGGATGTTGCTTTTTGTCAGCTGCATTTTGAAAGCCTTGAATACGAGAAATGTTAGGCTCTTGCCACTGACTAGGACCTGGAAACCTGGGATGGGAATGAATGTGTGGATGAGACTGAGAATCTAAAATCTTGGGGTCCCTGGACCCTTCAGGCTGACAGATGCAGTCACCTTCCCCTTGACAGAGAGGAAAGCCTCCCCTGGAAAACTGCAGTGACTCCCCCGAGGCAAGTGTCGCCCAGATGATTCTTTTCCTCAAACCTGCCCCACCGCCACCGTTTGTTACCTCCAGGCCATTGGCCGGGCTCAAGTCTCAGAACAGCTTGAGCTGGAAAGTACAACCCTTTTTCAGAAGGAAATGGCTTGTATTGGGAAGGAATGGCAGGCCCTGCCCTGGGAGCCTCCAGGACTAGGGGAGCCCAGGATAGGTAGGAGGGAGGAGGGGAGAGCAGGCTCCAAAGAAAAACTCACTGACATGAAAACACTCACCCTGGATTAAGGAGCAAATGTTAGGAGGCACAGTTGGTCCTAACAGTGTGATGAGTTGGCTTCTTAGAACTTGGTCATGACACTGGGATGGGCCATAGTGACACTTTCCCTTTCCCTGGTGGCTCAGTGGTAAAGAATCAGCCTGCTTATGCAGGAGACTTGGTTTTAATCTCTGTGTGGGGAAGATCCCCTAGAGGAGGAAATAGCAATCTACTCCAGTATTCTTGCCTGGAAAATCCCATGGACAGAAGGGCCTGGCAGGCTACAGTCCATGGGAGTTGCAAAGATACAACTTAGCAACTAAACAATAACAACATGACAATGGGCTAGGAAAATGAGTAGAAATGCCAGAACTTCCTCAGCACAGTATTGAAGAGGGGTTGGAAGGTTCAAGAAAAGGAGATTTTTTTATTTTTAATTATTTTTGCTGCATGCCATGGCCTGTTGGATCTCAGTCCCCCAGCTGGTATTTGAACTGTACTGCCTGCAGTGGAAACATGGTGTCTGAACCACTGAACCACCAGGGAAGTCCCTGGAGGGGGAGGTTTTTAGAATGGGTTTTCTATGCAGGCCCTGGGAATGTACCAGATGACTGTTGCTTCTACATTGAACTGTGTCCCCAAAAGACACGTTGAGGCCCTAACTCCCAGCACCTGTGGGTGTGACATAGGGGCCTTGTGTGGAAATAGGGTCTTTGCAGATGTAATTAAATCAAAATGAGGTCATTAGGTGGACCCCTAATATAACCGATGCCCTTATAAGAAAAGGAGAGGACACACGGAAAGCGAAGGCAGAGCTTAGAGTCGTGTGGCCACAATCCACCAACCTGGAAGAGGCCAAGAAGGATCCTCACCTGGGGCCTTTGGAGGGAGCCTGGCCCTGCCAACACCTTAATTCCAGACTTCTGGCCTCTAGGACTGAGAGAATAAATCTCTCTTGTTTCAAACCCCCCAGTCGTGGTGCTTTTTATGGCAGCCCTAAGAAATGAATACAGTTGTTTTCTCCAGGGATGCCCAGAGGAACCCACACTCACAAAGGCAATAATAGGGAATGCTTTGGTAAGATGAAGGTGAAAGAGAAGAAGTGCACAGTGGCTGCCCTCAGCAGGCTGGGGCTGACAGTGGAACCGGCCTCCCCGTTCCCAATGGGCCTGACAGGGTTCTGGGCCAGCAGAGGCCCGGTGGTGGCACTTCAGCAGGAGAGGCACGCGGGCAGCCAGACGACAGCAGCAACCGGGGAACGTGGACCTGCAGGGGTTCTTAGCCACGGCCCATCAGCCACGGGAGAGAAGATGGCTAGCCAGGGAGGGCATTGCTTAACTCGTTTGGTTTTGAAAACAGTAAGAAATGGTGAGAAGAAGGATGACACCAAGTCTTCACGTGGTTTCCAGATGTGAGTTTGATCACAGGCCCAGCGTCCATTGATAGAAAGGGAAGCGGGTCCTCTTGAGAAAGGCCCATACAAGGCACCCACAATCTAGATGACAAATATCCCCCCATCCTTTCTTGGGCTTCCCAGATGGCTCAGTGGTAAAGAATCCCTCTGCTGATGCAGGAGATGCAAGAGATGCAGGTTCGGTCCCTGGGTGGGGAAGATCCCCTGGAGAGGGATATAGCAACCCACTCCAGTGTTCTTGCCTGGGAAGTCCCATGGATTGAGGAACCTGGTGGGCTGCAGTCCATGGGGTCACAAAGAGTCTGACATGACTGAGCAACTGAGTACGCACGCACATACACAATCCTTTCTCAAACGATTTTACCTCAAGCTGCAGGTACTTGCCAGGACAGCTATGCGTGAGGGCTTCCCAGGTGGTGCTGGTGATAAAGAACCCGCCTGACAATGCAGGAGACATGAGAGACATGGGTTTGATCGCTGGGTAGGGAAGATCCCCTGGAGGAGGACATGGCAACCCACTCCAGTATTCCTGCCTGGAGAATCCCATGGACAGAGGAGCTTAGCAGGTATAGTCCATAGGGTCGCACAGAGTTGGACATGATTGAAGCAACTTAGCACTATGCATGGAAGGAGGGACAGTACCTGCATGTCTAAGGACTGTTAGATACAGGCGCTGACCTCACACTAACAGCAAAGGATCCAACTTGCCATCGTGGGCTTCCAGCTAGCGAGGGGGCTTCTTGAGACCCAGGTGGCAAAGGTGCATTAGTCTAAGTCTGTCTTCCGGAGGATCCATGGGCCAGCCCTAGAGTTATATTTCCCTGTCCCTGAATGCATAATTGGTACAGCTATACCAAGGAGCTGGCAGAAGCCTCACATTTGGTTCCACAAATGTGAATGAGAGCCATTATGGTAGGATGGGCCAAGTGGGAGGCCCTGGAACTACCCTCCAGCTCAGTGCCAGCCAAGATAGTAAATCAGAAGAATTATTGCCACATTCTGGGAGAAACTGCAGAGATTAGTGACACCATTAAAAACTTAGAGGTTGTAGAGTTGGTGCCCCCCATCACAGAGTCATTCGGCTCACCCTTCTGGCCCTGCTCAAGCCAAATTGATCATGGGGAATGGCCGTGGACGAGCATAAACTTAACCAGGTGGCGACCTCGTTGCAGCTTCCGTGCCAGATGTGGTCATTTCACTAGAGCAGGTCAAACGGCTTCTGGCATTCGTGTGAGGCTGTTGACCAAGCAAACGCTTTCTTCCCCATCCATGAGGAGGACAAAACGCAGTTCATTTTCACATGGTGGGGGCAGATTTGTTGTCTTCCCCCAGGACTGTTCTCATCCTTTTGTTCTTGGTCAAGATGTGGATGGGCCTACAGTGGCCACAAAGCACACAGATCCTGTGTCTCCCATCAACCCCACCAGAAGCATCTCAGGAGAGTTGGTTCTCCACAGTCAGGTGGAAAGGGTGACGTATCCCCAGGAAGTCAGCCATCCTCAGTCATCAGTCACTTTAGCGCAGACTCAGAGGGATGATGGCAGCAGGAATGGAGGCTAGGAGTGGCTAACAGCAATAGGCTCCCTCTTACCAAGACTCATCTTAAGACTGCCAAAACTGAATATGCACACCAACGGCAGCAGAGACTGACACTGAGCCTTTAATATGGCACATCATTCCTAAAGGAGATTAGCTGGCCTCTTGGCAGTAGGTTGACGGCATCAGACCCCTTCAGTCCTGGAAGTGGGCTGATGGCACACTGGTCTCCCTTTCCTGTCCACAGAGCCTCCACTGGTACCAGATTCAGAGGGTGCACAAATTACCTGTATCTATATGACATTGTCTCAAACCAAGAAACCCAAGTCATAAAAGAAGGTGTACAACCAGTTCACGGTCATGAGATTCCTAGTCTTGTGTACTCATCACCCTGAAACAGCCAGTCTAAGAGAGTGGTGAAATGTCTTGTTAATCTAAGGTCCTCAGTTAGGGACAGTACCCTGAGGCTTGGGGTAATATCCTCCAGGAAGCAGCTTATGTGCTGTGTGCTGTGCTAAGTTGCTTTAGTCATGTCCAGCTCTTTGCGACCCTATGGACCATAGTCCACCAGGCTCCTCTGTCCATGGGGTTCTCCAGGCATGAATACTGGAGTGGGTTGCCATTTCCTCCTCCAGGGGATCTTCCTGACCCAGGGATCCAACCTGCATCTCTTATGTTTCCTGCATCGGCAGGTGGGTTCTTTACCAATAGCACCACCTGGGAAGCCCCATATATGCTGAAATAATGACCTATATATGACGCTATGTCCCCAATAGCTAGAATATACAGAACTGGAAATCGAGGGGTAGAAGTTATATTGCTCCTCACAACATTATTCTTATTGAACCACTTGAGAAGTCAGTGCTTCCTTATTCTGTTTGTAGGCTTTTCCAGGTGAGAGGCCCTGGTTCCTATGTGCAAATGCTTCTGCCAGAGGACAAAGTAAGGGCATCTTACTTGAACTTGAAATTGTAATTACCTAGACACTCTGGGCTCTTCATGTCTGTGAACCAGTAAGTAAATAGTCACTGTGTTGGCGGGGTTATTAAGTCTGTTACCATCAGGAGCTAGAGGTTCTGCTATACAATGGGAGAGGGGAGAAGGATGTCTGGAACTCAGAAGATTCCTTGGGGCATCTCTTGGTGCTTCTAAAACAATGACAATATTCCGTTGTATATAGGTCCCACACCTTCTTTATCCATTCCTATGCTGATAGATATTCAGATTGTTTTCAAGTCCTGGCTGTTGTAAATAGCACTGCAATGAACATTGGGTTACATGTGTCTTTTTGAATTAGTAGTGGGATTTCTGGGTCATATGTTAGTTCTATTTTTAGTTTCTTAAGGAACCTCCATACTATTTTCCACAGAAGCTGTACCAATTTACATTCCTACCAACAATGCAAGAAGATTTCCTTTTTCTCCACACCCTCTCCAGCACTTATTGCTTGTAGATTTTTTTTTTTATGATGGCCATTCTGACTGGTGTGAGGTGGTACTTCATTATAGTTAAAGTAGATAGCTAGCAGAAAGCTGCGATATAAGGCAAGGAACTCAGCTCAGTGCTCTAGGATGACCTAGAGGAGTGTGATGGGGGGTGGGGGCTTGGGGTGGGAAGGAGATCCAAGAGGGAGGAGATAAATAAATACATATAGCTACCTGATAGCTCAGATGGTAAAGAATCTGTCTACAATGCAGGAGACCTGGGTTCGATTCCTGGATTGAGAGGACCCCCTGGAGAAGGGAATGGTAACCTATTCTAGTATTCTTGCCTGGAGAATTCCATGGACAGAGGAGCCTGATGGGCTACAGCCTACGGGTTCGCAAAGATTCAGGCACAACTGAGTGACTAACACAACAACCACCATGGCTGATACACTTCATTGTACAACAGAGACTGACTCAATATTGTAAAGCAATTATACTTCAGTAAAAAGGATATCAATGAACAAAGATTCACCAAAAATAATAATAATGAGAACCATAACTCACAAGGCTATTAGGAGCCCAGACTCCCCAGGATGAAAGGTCAGATCCCATAAGGCAAGCAACCCAGACCAGTCAAACTGCTGGCCATGGATAAGGGAAACCCACAGTGAAGAGTGGAGAGAGAAGATGGTGAGTGTTGATTATAGCCTCAGCATCCGACAAGGCAGCGAGGACTGTAGCTGTTTCACTAACCTTTCCTTACGTATCCTTAAAGTGATGGCTGGCTCCCTCTTGAAGGGGGCTCTGTGACTGATTGTATTTGTACCTCTCCCTTCAGAAAAAAAAAGGTGAGGGTTTTCTGCTCACAGAAAAAGGAGGCCTTGTTTTGTATTTTGAGTCCTAGATATGAAAGTCAAGGCAGGTCAGGCCAGAGGTGGATGGCTCAACCATTTTCCTGCTGAAGTGTGAGTAGCTCTGCATTGGCTCCACTGGGTCCTACCTGAGAGGACCTTGTCTCCTGTCTGTGTTGCCTGCTATCTCCTCTCACCTCCTGCATCACCAACATCAAGACATGGGATGCTGAGGGATCTATTGTGGCACTCATGAGTTACTCCAGAAGGGAAGGGAACTTAGTGCTCGGTGGGGCCAAACTTTGACAAATGGAATATTGAATCTAGTGGCAAAATCTTCCCTCTGCCTCTGGACAGTTTTTGCATCTTCTTGTGACTTCAGTTCCACAAGATTAGAATGTAAGTTGCCCTTGAGAGTGGCCACCTTGATGACACATCCTTGTAGTGTCTCCCTGTCCTTCTCTGCTTCACTCCTCCTGCCCCTGACTCTTGTGCCCTCTGATAAAATGATGCCACGTGAGCCTTTGCCTCAGGTTCTGCTTCGTTGGGAACCCAGGCAAAGACAATCTCTGATATTAAAGGTGGGCATCAGTTGTTCTTTGTCATCTAAACTCCACATTGTTCATTTATATCACCTTTCTGGTCCTTGTGATACCTGAGTTTGGGACCCTGAACCACATGGTCTCCTAGATATGCTGCTCTGTCAGTGTGTGGGCTTATATTTCCAAGAATAAAGGATACAGATTCTTCCACAAGTTCACTGGCCAAATGCTTCTGTCCCCTGGGGAATATCTCCTTAGCTCTAAAAGATGAGAAGTTTCAGTTTGTCTTGAATTGCATTTTTAGGGCCACCCCTATACGGATTCCTAGACGTACCATGCTCCCAGATGGGACTCTCCTTTGTACCTAGACATCAGCTGAGAGAAAAAACGAAGGGTGAAAAAAAAGAGAGGAGAGATTGGAAGAAGGCTTATGGGAAGGATGATAGGTTAAAAGAAACTGTGCCATCAAGAACTTGGATGGGCTCTAGGAAATCTGCTTTAAGAAATAAAAGCCAGGCCCTAGAATGCTTCTGGAATCTCTGCATGGGGTCCTGGAATCAAGGCTCTGAAAACCACCCTCTGTGTTTGGAAGGTCTTCAGAGAGAAAGGGAGCCAGGTCTTCTGTCATCAGTGCCAGCAGCAATCACCAGCTTTCGCCCCAAATCAAGCATTTGATCAGCACATGTTTTACTCCTACTATCTACAAGGTACTGACAGTATCTTGGGAATGAGGAGAAGACAGCAGAGACACAGATTTGGACATGCTTCCTGCCAAACTTGAACTTGCCATGTATTTCTAGGCAACAAAAACAAGACAAGGCAGCACGAGCTAGTTACAGAAAGAGCGGTGTGGAATGTGGGTGATGCGATTGAGAATGAGCTCCCTGAAGAGGTGGGTTGGGCTGCTGAGCAGTCATATGTTCATCCAAAAAATATTTATTGATTACTTGTGATGTATAAGGCACTGTTCTAGGGTCTGTATGGGGGGGGTAATCAAGGGCATTGTTGGTGGGGACATAAACAAATATATTGACCTATTCTCTAGGGCCTTTGGGGCTTCCCATGTAGCGCTAGTAGTAAAGAACCTGTCTGCCAATGCAGGAGACATATGAGACCTGGGTTCGAGCCCTGGGTTGGGAAGATCCCCTGGAGGGAGGGCATGGTAACCCACTCCAGTATTCCTGCCTAGAGAATCCCATGGACAGAGGAGCCTGGTGGGCTATAGTCCATGGTGTTCCAAAGAGTCAGACACAACTGAAGTGACTTAGCATGCACCCACTAGGGACTCTAAGTGGGTGAGTTTAGAATCAACTATGAATGGCTATAATACCGGTCATGAGGTATTAAATAACATAGGGATGATAAACATTAGTAAATCTAGGAGCACATAAGATGGAAAGGCTCAGTGCCAAATTAAAGAGAAGGCATTCCCACTGGAATGTGACAGAGCCATATTCAAGCCTGTCATTTGGGTAGACGAGAATGAATTGGGAGAAGGGCAGGAAAGGAGGGCACAGGTGAAGGCTGGATGGTGGGCTGTGGGTTTGGAGAATGCTGTGCAGTCCTCTGATCCTTGATCAGCCACACGCCATGTCCCCAGCACCAGGAGCTCTGCCAGTGCTAGCAATGGGTTTTGGTTAGGATGGTGTTTGGTGGATCACAGATACACCCTTAGAGAAGGTTAGCCTAACAGGAGGGACATTTTTGTTTCTTTCCTCATCACTGGAATCCAGAGTTTAGACCCTGAAGCCCCACAAGGTCGTCAGCTTTCTTCTGTTTCCTCTGTTCCTCTGCCTTTAGCATGCAGCTTATTACTCATGGTCATAAATGGCTGTGCCGTCTCTGGCTTCATATCATGAGAAGGAAAACAGAAGTGGCCGAGGTTATTTTTGGAGGGTGAAGTTCTAAAGCTCAGCTTACTCCTCACTGGCAGGACCACTGGCATGGCCACCCCTGCCCATAAAGAAGCTGAAGAGGCAACTGGAGCATTGTCCCCTCCACTAGGACTAGGGTTGTGTTACAGGAGAGAACAGAGTGGCTGGCGGGTAGGCAGTGAGCAGAGTCCTCCCTGGAATATGGCCATGATGGAACGGCATCTGCCATCAAGGAGCTCGCAGTCCTGTGGGTGGACGTGCGAACTGCTCATTTCCCTGACAGGGCCAAGCACAGCGTGTGTGCGAGCTGTTAAGAGGTACCTCTGCCCCACTTCGGGAGAGGGTGCGGAGGTCCCTAGGACTTGAGGCAGTAGGAGCAGAGGGAGGGTTGCTGGGCTCCCTGGTGGGGATGACTAAGTGCAGAGGCCGGAGGGCAGGGGTGGTGCAGCACGCTCACAGGATCAGAGGATGGCAAGGCAGCAGGGCAGTGACCGGCTGACAGTGAAGATGGAAAAGAAAAGATAAAGCTGGGGGTGCAGAATCTAAAAGAGTTTTTCTGCCCCATTCAGGGTTGGGGACTTCATCCTCCAGGCAGAGGAGAGTCACTGGAGGACTTAGGACAGGGAGCAGTATGTCAAGAGTATGCTTTATTTATTTAAAAAAATTTTTTATTTCGTCTTGGAATATAGCCAATTAACAGTGCTATGATAGTTTCAGGTGAACAGCAAAGAGACACAGCCATACACATACATGTATCCATTCTCCCCCAAATCCCCCTCCCATCCTGGCTTCCATTTAACATTGTGCAGAGTTCTATGTGCTATACAGTAGGTCCTTGCTGGTTATTCATTTTATTTATTTATTTATTTTAATTTTATTTTATTTAACTTTACAATATTGTATTGGTTTTGCCATATATCAAAATGAATCTGCCATAGGTATACATGTGTTCCCCATCCTGAACCCTCCTCCCTCCTCCCTCCCCATACCATCCCTCTGGGTCATTCCAGTGCACCAGCCCCAAGCATCCAGTATTGCGCATCGAACCTGGACTGGTGACTCGTTTCATATATGATATTATACATATTTCAATGCCATTCTCCCAAATCATCCCACCCTCTCCCTCTCCCACAGAGTCCAAAAGACTGTTCTATACATCAGTGTCTCTTTTGCTATCTCGTATACAGGGTTATTGTTACCATCTTTCTAAATTCCATATATATGCGTTAGTATACTGTATTAGTGTTTTTCTTTCTGGCTTACTTCACTCTGTATAATAGGCTCCAGTTTCATCCACCTCATTAGAACTGATTCAAATGTATTCTTTTTAATGGCTGAGTAATACTCCATTGTGTATATGTACCACAGCGTTCTTATCCATTCATCTGCTGATGGACATCTAGGTTGCTTCCATGTCCTGGCTATTATAAACAGCACTGCGATGAACATTGGGGTACATGTGTCTCTTTCCCTTCTGGTTTCCTCAGTGTGTATGCCCAGCAGTGAGATTGCTGGATCATAAGGCAGTTCTATTTCCAGTTTTTTAAGAAATCTCCACACTTTTCTCCATAGTGGCTGTACTAGTTTGCATTCCCACCAACAGTGTAAGAGGGTTGCCTTCTCTCCACACCCTCTCCTGCATTTATTGCTTGTAGACTTTTGGATCGCAGCCATTCTGACTGGCGTGAAATGGTACCTCATAGTGGTTTTGATTTGCATTTCTCTGGTAATGAGTGATGTTGAGCATCTTTTCATGTGTTTGTTAGCCATCTGTATGTCTTCTTTGGAGAAATGTCTATTTAGTTCTTTGCCCATTTTTTGATTGGGTCATTTACTTTTCTGGAATTGAGCTGTAGGAGTTGCTTGTATATTTTTGAGATTAGTTGTTTGTCAGTTGCTTCATTTGCTATTATTTTCTCCCATTCTGAAGGCTGTCTTTTCACCTTGCTTATAGTTTCCTTTGTTGTGCAGAAGCTTTTAAGTTTAATTAGGTCCCATTTGTTTATTTTTGCTTTTATTTCCAATATTCTGGGAGGTGAGTCATAGAGGATCCTGCTGTGATGTATGTCGGAGAGTGTTTTGCCTATGTTCTCCTCTAGGAATTTTATAGTTTCTGGTCTTACGTTTAGATCTTTAATCCATTTTGAGTTTATTTTTGTGTATGATGTTAGAAAGTGCTCGTTTCATTCTTTTACAAGTGGTTGACCAGTTTTCCCAGCACCACTTGTTAAAGAGATTGTCTTTAATCCATTGTATATTCTTGCCTCCTTTGTCAAAGATAAGGTGTCCATATGTGCATGGATTTATCTCTGGGCTTTCTATTTTGTTCCATTGATCTATATTTCTGTCTTTGTGCCAGTACCATACTGTCTTGATGACTGTGGCTTTGTAGTAGAGCTTGAAGTCATGCAGGTTGATTCCTCCAGTTCCATTCTTCTTTCTCAAGATAGCTTTGGCTATTCGAGGTTTTTTGTATTTCCATACAAATTGTGAAATTATTTGTTCTAGTTCTGTGAAGAATACCGTTGGTAGCTTGATAGGGATTGCATTGAATCTATAAATTGCTTTGGGTAGTATACTCATTTTCACTATATTGATTCTTCCAATCCATGAACATGGTCTATTTCTCCATCTATTAGTGTCCTCTTTGAATTCTTTCACCAGTGTTTTATAGCTTTCTATATATAGGTCTTTAGTTTCTGGTTATTCATTTTAAATACATCAGTGTGTCCATGTTGATCCCAAACTCCATAACTCTCCCTTCCCCCGTCCTTCCTCCGCAGCCGTAAGTTCTTTCTCTAAGTTTGTGGGTCTGTTTCTGTTTTGTAAATACATTTGTAACATTTCTCTTTAGATTTCACATGTAAGAGATGTCATACAATGTTTCTCTGAAGAAGCTGCTTTAGAATTCAGAGGAGGTATTAATTAATCCAGTACTCTTGCCTGGAAAATCCCATGGATGGAGGAGCTTGATAGGCTGCAGTCCATGGGGTCGCTAAGAGTCAGACATGACTGAGTGACTTCACTTTCACTTCTCACTTTTATGCACTGGAGAAGGAAATGGCAACCCACTCCAGTGTTCTTGCGTGGAGAATCTCAGGGACGGGGGAGCCTGGTGGGCTGCCATCTATGGGGTCGCAGAGAGTCAGACACGACTAAAGTGACTTAGCAGCAGCAGCAGAAGCCCCCCTATAGATTACATTTAAAGTCAGTTTAAAGCTGGGTATCTGGATGCGACTACCAAGGGGCTGTGCATAGAGATAAAAAGTGAAGAGGTGCCCAGGTAGAGTCCTAGGGGACTCCAGTGTCAAGAAGTGAGTAAAATGAAGGGGAATCAGCAAAGGAGATAGTGGAGAAGGGAGAAAACCAGCAGGGTGTGGGGTCCCAGATTCTTGTAAAGAAAGTATTTCAATAGGAAGGCAATGATCAGTATGGCCAGGGGCTGCTGATGGTCAAATAAGATGGGAGCTAAGAACTCCCCACTGACCAGCACACTGGAAGGCAAGGAGGACCTTGACATGAACAACTGGGTGGAGCAGAATGGCAGGTGGACTCAAACGGAGGAAAGAAATCAGATACAGTGAAGATGGACAATTCTTTCCAGGAGAGTTGATAAAAGTAACTGGAGGAGGAGGTGGGACACAAAATGATCTTTCTTTCCTTTTCTTTTCATTTTTTTTTAAGATGGGAGGAATCACAGCAGGTTTGTCTGCTAAGAGTAGTGGACTAGGAAAGAATGGAAAACTAATGTAGGAGAGAGCAGAGTTGCACCCAGGCTATGTCCTTGAGTAGGTGAGAGGGGTGTGCGCTGGCCTTGGTAGGAGTGTGGACTGTCTGCCCATAGCAAAGGAGAGAGGTAGGAAATTTGAAATCAGATGCCGTGGGAGGGCAGTTGAGGGGATGGGAGTCTGAAGGTTTACTTCAATTCTTCCCACACTGTCAGTGGATAGATAGCAAGGTTTTCAGTGGAGATGAGGGTACAGGGGATGTGTTGGAGGTTTAAAGAGGAAGGGAGGTATGAAATACACATCGGGGAGAGGAGGAGAATGAATGGAGCAGAGACATGATGGATGATGCCAGCTGGCAGCCGACGCCCACTTGAGTTTAGGGATCATAAATTTAAAGTAAGACCGTCAGCGTACGGTGTGTGCTCCTCTCCAGCTATGCTCTGCTCCCAAAGACATAGGGACTGAGTAGGGGAAAGATGGAGGCTTTGCTAAGTGACCAGGAAGGGAGAGGGGAGCCAGGGAGTCAAGAGCACTTGCAACGGATGATTGCTTTTAATCAGGAAATTGCTCTGGTTCAGGAGGTGCATTGGGACACCAGGAAGGAGGTAAAGAGGTGACAGGACAAACAAAGTACATGTTCAAGTGGGACCAGAAGGTGAAAGCTGAGGGAGTGAAGAGGGGAGACGCTGTGGGGCTGGAGAATAGACAGCTTGGCGTGGGGATTGTGGAGCAATGAGGCCTGCTGCTGCCAGGGACAGGGTTCAAGCTGAGACCTTGGGGAGCAGCTGGGCAGGGCTGGCTGGAGACCAGCTGATGGGAGGAGAGGAAGTCAAGTGCCGATGGGCCAGAACCCCCACCATCACACTGGGGTGGGTTGGAGAGAGCTGCTGTTGATCCAGAAGCCAAAACGTTCAAGGAAGGAGAGGAAGACCAGTGGTTTGTAGGTGACACCAGCAAGGAGGGGTGGAGCGAGGCAGATTCTTGGACTTGAGATCCAAATCTGGGTGTTTTTCAGGAGGTTGTTGTTCAGTTGTGTTCAACTCTTTGTGACCCCATGGATTGCAGCACTCCAGGTTTCCCTGTCCTTCACCATCTCCCAGAGTTTGCTCAAACTCATGTCCATTGAGTCAATGATGCCATCAAACCATCTCATCCTTTGTCACCCCCTTCTCCTCTCAATCTTTCCCAGCATCAGAATATTTTCCCATAAGTCAGCTCTTTGCATCAGGTGGCCAAAGGATTGGAGCTTCAGCTTCAGCATCAGTCCTTCCAATGAATATTCAAGGTTGATTTCCTTTAGGATTGACTGGTTTGATCTCCTTGCTGTCCAAGGGACTCTCAAGAGTCTTCTCCAGCACCACAGTTTGAAAGCATCAATTCTTTGGAGCTCAGCTTTCTTTGTGGTCCAACTCTTACATCCATACATGACTACTGGAAAAAACACAGTTTTGACTACATGGACTTTTGTTGGCAAAGTGCTGTCTCCTATACAATGTCTAGGTTTTCAGGAGAAGGGATGGATATTGTCAGAAAGCTGAGCAAGGAGGAGCCAGGAGGACCCTACTCCACCTTCCAGTCCCAGGCACATGGGAGAGAAAACAGTGTAGGGTGAAGAACTGGGTTCAATTAGAGCAAGGGGGTAAAAAAGACCATTCAGAGAAGAGGCAGGATGGAGGCTGGTGGGGGACAGAGGCGGCTGATGGTGGAGCAGAGGCAGAAGCCCTACCTGGCATGCAGGTATCCCCAGATGGGGTTCAGGACCTCTTAGTTGCCCACCTTTCTCCAACTCTGTGCAAACCTCCTCAAAGCCACTCCTTTACCAAGCGCTGCCCATGCCCCTGTGTCCAAGGGACCTCGGAGATAATCATCTTGGAGGCACTGAGGTGCTCAAACTGCAGCAGGATCAGAGTTTGTTAATATGCAGTAACACAGCCCTGGGGATGAGTCGTTCATTCACGAGGCCACCGAGGCCGCTTATCTTGCAATACATCGCACTCTACAAGGGATGCCAAATGCCTACACGATGGAAATTAAAGAGGATAAGGGCTGAGGTGGTGACAGAGATATTAAAAGAAAAAAAAGATCAGGACCTGGGCTTACTTTTAGGCCTCCTGAAGTGGAATATGTGTGCTCAGTCTGTGAAAAGGCAAGCAGGAAGCCAATCCCACCCTCGGGGAAATGCTGGGGGTCCCTAGCTGCAGAAACCTCCCATTCATTACTTTTGATTTACCGTGGAGCAGACAAGACGCGCTCACATGATACATAGCTTGTATATTCTTCTATCGATTTCCAAGACTTCGTTTTCTAAACTTCCCATCCATCAGCAGCATCTGCACCGGCTCTCCCCCAGAAGAGATGAAGTGGGGATGAACCACCCCGTCTCGCAGAGAGTGGCAATTTTTATGAGCCTAGAAGATTGGAACAGAGCCTACATTCATGCTCGTTTCTGCCAACAGGTGAGGAAGGTCGCCTTGCCATGAAGTTGAAAGGGCACAGTCAAAGATCAAGGATGTGGCTGCCGGGAAAGGGTGTGTGTGCTAAGTCGTTTCAGTCATGTCTGACTCTTTGCAATCTTATGGACTGTAGCCCACCAGGCTGCTCTATCCATGGGATTTCCCAGGCAATAACACTGGGAGTGGGTTGTTATGCCCTTCTCCAGGGGATCTTTCCAATCCAGGGATTGAACCCACATCTCGTATGTCTTCTGTATAGGCAGGCAAGTTCTTTACCACTAGCACCTCCTGGGAAGCCCCTCAGAGAACCCCTAAAGCCCAAAGAAACAAGGCTGGGGAAGAGCCAGGTAATATGGTAAGGGAGGGGGCATGTTCTTGGCGGTCGGCATCGCCCAGAGAGGCCATCCTGGATGCTGCTACTATAAACACTCTTTGTGCTGAGTAACCAGCACGAACGCTGCCCACATTCATCATCAGCTTCTACCCCACAACAGAAGGATGCGGATGGTGCCGCGGCTGCCAGCCTGCGGACCCTGAGTGCTGACAACCGCTCCCCGCTGGCTGCCGAGAGAGGTTACCGTGCCCCCACCGGAAGACACACTGCGCTGCACATATAAGGAAAGCTGGGCACCCACGTACCACCTTAATTCCTCTTCTCCTGCCAATATTCTCAGAATGGAAAAGGCAAGCATCTGTGATATTCTATCCACCCCCAGCCCTCCCCCACCCCATTTACAGAAAAGATTCCTTCAGCTTTCACAAAGCAGATCTCAATATCTGGGGGGCTGGGATGGATGGAGGGATGTGGAAAAGATCGTCACTGCACCCCCTTTGAGGCTGGAGCACAAAGGGGAGGGAGAAGCAGGGCTGAGGGCTGCCAGGGTCTTGGGGTAAGAGAGGCAGAGACAGAGGGCTACATTTTGCCTTCGTGGGATGCTGGGGAATCTTCAAGGGAGCTGAGAATCTCAACCAAATCTGGAGCATCTCCTGCCAGGAGGGGAGACATGGCATCAGAAGTTGAGCAAGGAACCAAGTGTCAGGAGGTGAGAGCTGGTCCTGCTCGTGGCCTTTGGCCAATCTCCTCATCTGCCTGTGCCTCAGTTTCCCTTGGAGAAATAGCCTTAGAGCTCCATCACCTCTCCAAGGCATTGAAAGGCATCCAAAGAGTCTCAGAAGTGACAGTATTACCAATAAGGGGATTATTGATGTGATTGATGGTTTCAATTGAGCCTTGGGGTCTCTGCTATTTAGAGGATGGATCAATAGTAATAACAACAATAAATAGTGAATAACTCAGGAGAGAGTCTGTAAAGGACCTGGGGCGATAGGGCCAGATAATACAGAAGCAGAGGAGGCCCTCTGTGCTCCCCATGTTAACGCAGCCACCAGCCTCGCTCTGGGGAGCGGCTGTCCCCTTGATTGGCCAGCCTGGCTAGGGGTTTCTACTGCTCCAGACAGTATTCCAAAGGGAACCTGGCTGTGCTGGAGTTGGGATGGGGAATGAGGAAGCTGGGTGAGCTAAAGAGGTCCCCCAGAGGTAGTGTGTGGCTCCAACCAGCACAAAATGGAACCAAATGAAATGCCATCCCTGGGTCCCAGCCCAGGTGAGATGTGAGCCCAGGAGAGGTGGCAGAGAAACAGGCCACAGTGTGCAATGGACCAGCCATGGCCAGAGCCTATTCCTGGCAGCTTCCAAGAGAGAGCAGATGTGCTGCAAAGGGCATGGGGTGTGGAATCTGTGAACCTGGTTTGAAGTCCTGACTCTGGAACATCGAACCTGGTGATGAGTTAGTCTCATGATCTCCCCAAGCCCATGACAGCTATCTAACTTGTTGCTACACGCTGTCACCTGGGAGAAGATAGGGGAAGTTTTCCGCAAAATATTCAGTTTTTATCATCCACGTGGGAGGATGGGCAGTATCCTAGGACTGCCTCGTTTCCCAGCATAGCTTTGCCACATCCAAGTGGCCACAGAACCAGTGCTCCTGAGTTCGTCCTTGCTGCTGCTACTGCTAAGTTGCTTCAGTCGTGTCCGACTCTGTGCGACCCCATAGACGGCAGCCCACCAGGCTCCCCCATCCCTGGGATTCCCCAGGCAAGAACACTGGAGTGGGTTGCCATTTCCTTCTCCAATGCATGAAAGTGAAAAGGGAAAGTGAAGTCGCTCAGTCATGTCCGACCCTCAGCGACCCCATGGACTGCAGCCTTCCAGGCTCCTCCGTCCATGGGATTTTCCAGGCAAGAGTACTGGAGTGGGGTGCCATTGCCTTCTCCAGAGTTCATCCTTACTGAGGCCAAAACACATCTAGGGGCTGATCCTAGGAAAGACGGGCTTGCCCACACACTCCCTCATCCCCACGCCAACCTCTGTACAGGAGATGTAACATCTTTTATACTCACTGGGTTGTCTGCCTCTGATTTCCTGCCGAGTTGTAAGCCCTCGTTTTAGTGGCGGTAGGCACCATCCTGATACACGCTGGTGCACGGTGAATGAGTTAGTGAGTGGGCCTCATGGGTTCCTCTGTGTCTCTTTAACAACCCAGGGCTGATTTGTCTGTCAACGGCTTGGCTTTTCCTCCAGTAGGGAGGAGCTGATGTAACAAGCTCTCACAGACCACCTCAGGTGGAATCAGAAAAAGCCTCTTAGAGGGGACAAAAAGTCTAGAAAGTCCAATGGGCTGAGCCAAATTCCAGGTGCTTACAGAAAGGTTTTGGGAAGCCCAGCCTGGTGCAGCGTCCTTACCACTGGCTGTCAAGTCCCAGCCTGCAAGCCTGACCCTCATGGAAAGAAACCACAGTGCTACAAGTGAAAGCCGCTCAGGCGTGGCCGACTGTTTGCAACCCCATGGACTGGAGCCCACCAGGCTCCTCTGTCCATGGAATTCTCCAGGCAGGAATACTGGAGTGGGCAGCCATTCCCTTCTCCAGAGGATCTTCCCACCCCAGGGATCGAACCCTGGTCTCCTACATTGCAGGTGGATGCTTAACTTTCTGAGCCACCAGGGAAGTCCAACAGTACTAAAGACCTGGTTTGTAAGCTTCCCCTCCAAGTACAAACATCCCAGCACCAACAAGGGCCACATCTCTGGTGAGTGGATTCGGCTGAGGAGCCGAGATGAATGTGGACCTGGGTCGTGGCAGGATCTTTCATCACGCCATCAAGTGGAGCGTTTGCCCGCATGATAATTGGGTGTCTTCTGGAGTGGGGGTCAGATCTGACCAAACACAGGCACACACACACCCCCGTGTGTCCAAATGCACAGATATTCACAAAGTCCTGCGTATCTGTGGACCTGCACAGATGTGTGCAGACACACACGTGATGGATTTGAACAATAATTCATACAGTGAAACGTCTAGGCCCTTGGGCCAGCGGGGAATTCCAATCCCAGTAACAGATGACTGTCCCTGACCTGACCAGAAGTCTGGGCTCTTTTAATAACTTAACATCACAGAATTAGAGTTCGAAAGGGCCTTAGAAATCAACCATTTCAGCCTCCAGCCCTGAGCATAAAGATCCCCTCTAACATTTCCAACCTGCTGACATATAGCCTCTGCTTAATACCACAGTGATAGAGGACCTATTACCCTGCTTGGAACCCCATCTAATTGTTGTTATTAATAATGAAAAGAACTATAATTTATTAAGTGTAGACTTGGCCTGCTGCTGGGCTAAGCACTTCATTGGACTGGCTCGGGTGACCCAGTGAGATATCTCCATTTAATGGAGGCTTAAACTGAGTCTCAGAACAACTGACTTGTCCACAGTGATGCACTCAGCGTGTGGCAGAGCTGGGATTTGAACCTGGGACTGACTCCACTGCCCCTCGTTGTTAAGTCATATTAACTTGTCTGAAGTTAAATTATATAGGAAATTGTTCCTCTGCTTTTCTTTCTTTCTTCCCCACCGCCCCCCCACTTTCCCATGGCATGTGGGATCTTAGCTCTCCGACCAGGGATCAAACCCATGTCCCCTGCAGTGGAAGCAGAGTCTTAACCGCTGGACCACCAGGAAAGTCCTCTGCTTTTCTGTAATTTCCATAGACTGCTTCCGGATCTGGGCTCTGGAGCTTTGCAGAGGCTTCCTCTTGTCCCTCAGGGCCTTCCCTTCTCCTCATGCTGCCCCTTTCCTTTGATGCCCTCTGGATACTCTTATTCAAATATGGGCCCCTGCAAAAGAATTCCATTCTCTTTGGATACTGTATTGGCGTGTGCACCGTTAAAATATATGTGTATAAGCAAGTCACTCTGCATACACCCGAAACAGGCACAGCCTTGTTAATCAGCCTGCGTTGTGCTGTGTGTTGTTCAGTTGCTCAATCGTGTCTGACTGCTTGAGTCCCCGTGGACTACAGAACACCAGGCTCCTCTGTCCTTCACTATCTCCCAGAGTTTGCTCAAATTCATATCCATTGAGTTGGTGATGCTATCTAAGCATCTCATCCTCTGTTGCCCCCTTCTCCTCCTGCCCTCAGTCTTTCCCAGCATCAGGGTCTTTTCCAATAAGTCTGCTCTTCACATCAGGTGGCCAAAGTATTGGAACTGTAGCTTCAGCATCAGTCCTTCCAATGAATATTCAGGGTTGATTCCCTTCAGGATTGACTGGTTGACTTAATCAACTATGTGCCATTATAAAATAAAAAAGTAAGTGAAAAAAATATGGCATTGGCATTTTAGCCAGTGACCTCACATCACTGACCATTTTAAATAAACTGTGGAGTTTTATTTCATTGTATTTACTTAGCTTTTTTCTTACAATGACTACTGTAAGCTATTTTTTGCAGTTGAGATTAAAGAATGTGCTTTCAATTTATTATTCCAGCTAATTTTAAGATCATTTTGAAACACAGTTTGTCAACCAGGGCTTTGGGTAGCCCTGTGGCTTTGAGGCATCTGCAAATTGGGTAAGCTGACTTCCTGTGCCAAGGAGTTGATCAAAGCCAGGCCATGATTCAAGGGCTGAGCTCTGGTTACCATCCACTAGAGACCACCTGTCAGGTGACACCGACCTCTGAAGCATTTCTCTGGTGCCAGTGTCTGATGCCACCCACAACTTTGCATACTTGGTTTGAAACTAGAGATATGCCAGGGGCCAGTTTAGAAGAAATAAAGGACAAAGGTCAATTCCAACCCAGAAGAAAGGATGAGGTCAAGGGAGAAACTCTCCAGGAGATAAGGGTACCAGGAGGAGGCATCAGGTCTGGAAACATCAGTAGCTGAGGGGACAAAGTTGGAGTTCGAGACATACACCAAACTCAGAAATGTGGTCGTGTTTAGTCGCTCAGTCGTGTCTGACTCTTTGTGACCCTTTGGACTATAGCCTGCCAGTCTCCTCTGTCCAAGGGATTTTTCAGGCAAGAGTGCTGGAGTGGGTTGCCATTCCCTCCAGCAAGGGATCATTCCAATCCAGGGATCGAACTCGGCTGATGCTGAGCTATCAGCTAAGCTCCAAGCTTAGGGATTTACAGACACAAATGGGATGTTTCAGGCAACGCCCCAGTGAATCCCAGAAGATTGAATCCTGTTGGCCTGAGGCTCCTTTTTGAAAAGCCCAGATATCCACCCTTTCTGGCTCGCTTAAACGCACCACCTGGCTTTTTCTACCTGGCCTCTGATCAACTTTTGAGCTATATGTAGTGAATCTTCTTGATGATAATATTTAGCCCTCATTTCTCCATTTTGCTCCTAAGGATGAAAATTGTGGTCAAATAACTTTTAGAAATGGAAGAGCATCACATGTAAGGCATTCGTTTGTGTCAGTTGGATTATTTTTCCCCTGCAGGTTACAGAAACCCTAAATCAAACTGGTTTAAACAATGAGGAAACTGATGGGCTCATGAAATAAGAAGCCCAGAGACAGATACAGCTGCAAGGTTGGTTGTTTCTGTAGCTCAGTGATGTCCTCCAAGGCTTAGAGTCTCTCCATCTCATCTACCATACACAGCGTTATTAGCTCCTTAAGTCTGGCCCCCTTCATGCTCAGAAGGTGGCTGCCAGAGTAATTGAGGCAACAAATGTCTTTATTTCCATCCAGAGAGAGATTGGTTTCTCTTTTTCCAAAGCTCCAAACAAGTCTGACTTCATGTCTCATTGGCTTAATTCTCTTCAGTTTCCCTCAAACCGAACCCATTCTCTGGGGATGGAAGCATTTCTGGTCCTCTGTTCTAGCCACACTCTCAATAAAGAAATAAGATCATCTTTACTTTGCTCATGCTTGGTGAACCCATGTTAGTTTCTGGCATTCACCATTTTCTCAAGTGTCCATAAACCATTTATTTAATAACCAGTGTTAGAGCCTGACCTAGGATCACAGTCTCTGGGATTTCCACACCCGTCCCCCCTGCCCCGGTTTTTGAAGTTGGAGATCCAGGGTGAGGAAACAGCAGGTGCAAAGGCCCTGAGGCTGAAGAACATCAGGCACATTTGAGAAAAAGCATGGCAGCCAGCATGGATAGAAATGAGTGATGGGCATGAAAGAGTTAGGGGCCACACTGCCAGGTTAACAAACTGAAGGAGAGTAAGAGTGGAAGCAGGGAGAACTGTTAGAAGCTATTGCAGTCATCCAGATACGAGATGATAGCTTGGACTAGTTAAAAGTACATTAGTTAATTCCCCCTAAATATGCATGAGTTCTGTTCCGAGAATGTGTTTCTTTAGACCATTCTATTCGTAAGTCCAACAAAGTCAGTCTAAGTCCCCAGCTAACACAGTCAGCTATATAGTATTATACTGTAATAGGCATCTAATACGTTTCATACAAATAATACATAAACAAACACAAAGGATAAAGAAAAGGCTTTTAATCTTACAATACAGTACCTTGAAAAGTATAGTGGTACAGTATAATAGCTGGCATACCAGGGCTGGCATCGAGTGAACTGGCAAGTGGAGTTACTGACTAGAGGAGAGAGAGGAGGTAGGAGATGGTGGAGCTGAAGGATCATTAGTAATAGGAGACGGAGGGCAAGCTGCAATTTCACTCACTCCTGTTGTTGATGGCACAGGTTATGGTTCCTTGTTGGAACCACATGCGTGTTCATATTTTTGCAAGTTTGCAACTTGAAGGTTCTTTTGTAGGGGACTTACTGTCTTGGCTAAATAAATAGCTATTCTTGGTCCTCATCTTTAGAGACTGACAATTTATACTGAATGAGGGAAGGCTGTGGGGGAACCTGTTCTTGACAAGCGTGTCCAGGTGGATTTTGATAGCAGGTGAACCAACCACTTGGAGGTGCCTGGCAACGATGTGCCCACCGTCCTCCTCGAAGCTCTTCCTGAGTGTTGGTATGAAACACGGTGCACCCTGGCCTGGAAATAAAAATCCCAAACACGTAACAGTGAGCGTGCTTTCTCTACTACCTCATTCTATTGGGGTTTCTGTTCTTTCAGCTGTATTTTTCTTTCTCTGGATTAGGGAAAGTTTACTTTGAACAAAGTGGGAATGATGCTTGGGCCTCTCTCAACGTTATAACATCCTCCCTAAAGAATGGAGCGCACCCTCTGATTCTTGCCCCAAAAATCTTTAATGTACCCACTGTCCCTGTTGGTCCCACCTTGCTGTGGACAATGATGTCACGGGTACCCTTCACACGGGCCTGTGTCAGGCTTGTTTGCCTGTGATGTGAGCCCTCTCCTCCCCCTTGTGTGGGGACATGCCCCTTTACAATCTGAGCCCACAGTGGAGCTCGTTTCTGATTCCTCGCCAGCTCTATTCATGGCTGTGGCATCATAGCTCAGTGTTTGAGAGCCTCTCAGTCCTCCTGAGCCATCTTCCCTTTCAGAGCCTCTGCCCCTATGACTGTAATAGTTTTCTCTGCACCCAAACAATTCTGCCTTCTGAAATTCTACAGCATACTTTGACTATGCTCGCTTTCCCTCTTTTATCTCTTACAAACTCTAAGACCACTTTGCCCCCAAAGCTTTCTGTATTGTCTATCTATGGCTGCGTAAAACACCACCCCAAAACTTGGTGGCTGAAAATAGCAACCGTCTATCTGCTCATATGTGGCAGTTTGGACTGGTCTTGCCCTCACGGCTGCCATCGGAGGGATGTCTGGGGGCTAGCTTCCTGCAGGTGCATCGCTCACTAGCCTGGAAGCGTAGTGGGATGGCCAGGGGTGAGGGGGGTCACCCGACCTCTGTCTCCCTGGGTCTCTCAGCTTCAAGGGGGCTTTCCTGGGCTTCCTTATATGGTGGCCACGGGGCAGCAAGAGCCAAAGAGTAGAAGCTGCAAGGCCTGGGCTTGGTGATCAGGTGACATGCTTTCTGCTGCCTTCTGTTGGTCAAAGCAAGCTGCACGGCCAGCTCAATCAGGGGAGGGGAAAGAGACCCCACCACTTACTGGAGGGAACTGAAAAGAAGGGAGAACATTTTCCACTTACCACACTTCCTTTCATTAAATCTATTCTGAGGACCTGAACTGAGGAGACAAGGAAGAAGATGGTTCTGATCTCTAGAAAGAACTCACAATCTGGCGGCAGAAACAGAAAGCTAAAGAGAGCATTACAACACAATGTGATAAACAATAATAATGGCTGCCAGCGCTCGTGCATTTGCCATATGCCAGGCGCTGTGCTTAGCCATGTATGTGCTTCGTCTCACTGAGCCTTGACTGTAGCCCTTGAGGGGTGGTGCATGCGTACATGCTCAGTCACTCAGTCGTGTCTGACTCTTTGCAACCGCATGAACTGTAGCCTGCCAGGCTCCTCTGTCCATGGGATTCTCCAGGCAAGAATACTGGAGGGGGTTGCCGTTTCCTTCACCAGGGAATCTTCTCGACCCAGGGATTGAACCTTGTTTGTCTCTTGCATTGCCTGTATTGGCAGACGGGTTCTTTACCACTATGCTACCTGGGAAGCTGGGGGGCAGTGGTGTATGTTAATAATTATGCCCATTTTTCAGATGGGAAAATCAAGGCACAGAGACAGTAGGTATCAAGAGTGCAAGGCAGAGTGTGAACTCAGTCAATGCCCAGCACTACAGCCTTTGCTCTTAGCAGGTACTGTGACCCCCTGCAAGGTCAGCCGTCAGCATGGAGAGTGTCTTGCCTATGGTCTTAGCCATGGAAGGAGCTCTATTGATAAGTGAGTAGATGGAGGAGCAGGAGAAAGACAAGAGATCACAGCAGATTTCTTTTCACAGAACACAAGCAAGAAGACACTCACCCTTCACCACTCATCCCAGGGCCCTGGCAGTATGCTGGGGCTTTCTGCTGACTCCTGACTGAGACTACACACAAGACCAGAGCCCACAGTGGCCTGGAGCTGCAGGAAAGACCTGAGAAGAAAACAGTCACCCCCTCCCCTGTGTCCCAGTGACACAGGATCAGGGGAGAAACTGTTCCCAAAGCCACACAGGAAGCCACGTCTCTGAAAACTCAGCGGTGACGTCAGTCCTGCATCCAGAAGGGCCCCTGAGCCTTCCTTCCACTTGTCCCCATGTTAGCCAGTTACTGAAAACAGCTCAAAATAGCACCTGCCCCTCAGCTGGGGCTGCCACAGGAACATTGTTTGTGATCCTTTTTGAGAGAGAGAAAGTCTAGCGGAAGTCAGTGCAGTGAGAGAATGAACACTGGGTGCTTCCTCCAGCTTCCAGCTCGGAGGCTGACCTGCCTGGAACAGGCTGCAGTGCAGGGTTTGCATGTTTCCTGCAAGACGTTTGTGGTGCAATGGGGTGTCTTGTACCCAGCTGCAGTCTGGGCCTCAAGGTAGCCCTGGGGAACAGCAAGAGACCCAGTCTGGTGAGATTCAGGGCATTGGAGGCTCTGAGGTGGGGAGCCATCCCAGACCCCACTGGAAGCAGCTGCTGTAGAAGTCATTCAGGCTGCTTTGTGGCCTGGCTTCAATCCCTCCACGCTGCAGTCTCCCTCCAAGAGTCCCAGGGGACTCCTATATTCATCAGTCACTCCCAAACTCATTTCTAAACCTGCCAAAGTCATGAAAAGGATACGTACCATAAATAATAAGAAGACAAGAAAATAAATACCCATTGGAGTTAACAATTACACTATGGAGCCACTTAGGGATGCAACAATCAAATGAGTGAAGTGAATCTTTCCACACTGGCATGGAAATCACACCAAGGAAAGTTGTCAAGTGAAACATGCTGCTATATTTAAAATGGATAACCAGCAAGGACCTACTGTACAGCACAGGAAACACTGCTCAGTTCCATGTGGCAGCCTGAATGGGGCGGGGGCGGGCGGCGGTGGGGGGGCGCAGTTTGTGGAAGAATGAACACAGGTATATGTATGGCTGAGTCCCTTCACTGTTCGCCTGAAACTATCACAATGCTGTTTGTTAATTGCTTATGCTCCAATTCAAAAAATATATATACTTTTAAAGGCAGGCCATATAAATATCTATCTACCTATCTATCTCTCTCATCCATCTGTCTATTATCTACCTATCTGTCTACCTACCCACCCATCTATTTAAACACTAAACTGATGCTAAGTGATTTCCTTCCAGGCGGGGAGAGGGATTAGAGAGGAGGGTGGAGGTAGATAATGAGGACTTTTGCTTCACTTGTATTCTTTGAATTTTTACATGAATGTATTCATGTTTTACTTATAAAATTAAAAATTAAACACATTCGCCAGCAAAGCAAAGCCAGAGAGAATGATCCTCTAACAAAATACAACCCCGTTCATTCCTCAATCCCGTCTTGGTTTGTCTGGGTTTTTCTCCTTCATGGGCACTGGGCCTGATCTGAACTGGCAGGCCTGTCTCCTTGCCCCTCCCCCAGGGTCCCCTTATTCCTCCTTAGCTGAAGCTCTTGATTTCACCTGCATCCCAGCCTCACCCAGGTTCTGAAAGCCAGCAGGGAGGGTGCAGGTATCTTGGTTCCCAAAGTTCTAACTTGGAACCTTAGCCCCACAGTCAGTGTCCCTGGGGTCCACCCCCCATTGTAGACCTGAAGTCCCTTTACTTGGATCTGCCTAAGTGCTTCTGATGTCCCCCTGGGCTTTGACTGTCCAGTCTGGGCCCTGCTCCTGGAACCATATCCCCCATTGGCTTCACTGGTACAACAGCCCCGACCCGTGGCCCTGTCCCAGTGACAAAGGGAAGAGTGTGAGGTCAGCTGTCCAGGGGGTGAGGCTAGGCCTGCAGAACCTCCATGCCTGGCCTCCCCCACTTGGAGCCAGCTGCCTGAAAGAACTTTTCAAGGACGTGCCTGGGCTCGGGCACGTCACTGCCAGATAGCTTGGGTGTTGGCTTCAGTCTCCTCTGAGGGCAGTCCCTGGAGCAGAGCAGCCTGGCAGGGAGGGGAAGTCAACCTGAGGCCCCTCGCTGGGCATTGCCGCCCCCCACCTGTCTGCTCAGAGAGCTCTGACCATCTGGTTCTTCTGACTGAATCTGCAGCACGAGGTGCTTTGGGAGGATTTCAGGAGTGGGGCTCCCAGGCTCCCTGGGTTGTCACGCATGACTGCATCATCTCCTCCCAAAAACTCTAGAAGGAGAGAGAACTCACTCTCCCCAACTAGCTAGTTTCTCTCAACTAGCTTTTCAGACTATTTTAACTGCTGATAGGCCTAGAGGCAGGAGAATGGACTAAATGACCCTGACGATGAACCCATGAATGTGAACGTGAATGTGAAGTCACTCAGTCATGTCCGACTCTCTGCTACCCCGTGGACTGTAGCCTACCAGGCTCCTCTGTCCATGGGATTTTCCAGGCAATAGTACTGGAGTGGATTGCCATTTCCTTCTCCAAGGGATCTTCCCAACCCAGGGATCGAACCCAGGTCTCCCGCATCGTAGACAGATGCTTTACCGTCTGAGCCACCAGGGAAGTCCAATGAACCCATGCCAGGACCCAAACAGATGGGAACAGTGCTGAGGTTGTGACAAGCCTGCTGTTTCCTAGAAACTGGCCTTCCTCACCTGGCCAGGAACAGCCGGCTTCTCAGGACCTCGGACCTGAGGCATTCAGGTCTCAGGTGGACATCTCTCAGGGCTCCTGGGATGTCCATGAACTTCGGGAGACACCTGCTTCTCCATGGGATTGGGTGGACCTCCCAAATGGACAGTTCACTTTATTTATTTTTAGTTAATTAGTCATTTTATTATGTGTGTGTATATATATATATGTAATTTTTTAAAACTTTATTTTGTATTGGAGTATAGCCTATTAACAAATAAGGTTGTGATAGTTTCAGATGAACAGCAAAGGGACTCAGCCATACACATACGTGTATTCATTCTCCCCCAAACTCCCCTCCTATCCAGGCTGACAGCTTGCTTTAATATTCATGGAGACAGTCTCCCTCCCACAATATGGTGGGTTACCTTCTCCACCATTATCAAAGTGGGGTGTGCCTGGAATTCAAACAGACCCTCCTCTGACGCTCAGCAATGCCCATCTATGTCTTGGCCTCTCTCAAGTCCTCTGGTGGTAATGATGAAATCGTCCAAGGCTCTGAATAGTCTATTAATAAATAACCATTCCTGAGATCACACTGTCCAATTAACAGAGGCCTAATATTAAGCAGTGCAGTAGTGGGTGTCAGAGATAGGGCATTCTTTTACATCGTCTTGTTCAGGAGGTGGAGGTGCAAGACTGCAGCAGCCATGGGCCCTTCTAGGGTTACCGGGACCCTCTTTAGCATGGCAAAAGCCCCAACACACAAAGGCCCAAAGGAAGGATGGTAACCAAGCTGCTCTGAGAGCCAAGACATTTCTTGGGTTAGTAACAGCTGCCAGTATCTTCTGCACAAGTGCTGTTAGGTGGGTGTCTGGTCGAAGCTGATGTGTGGGTGGTGGAAGAAACAGTCAAATTGACGTGAGTTAAGAACTGAGGGTTATTTTGAATTCTTTCATTTTTAATTTAAGCTTCCTCCTTTTTCTTGGGGAAAAAAAAAAAAAGTTGTTTTTCCATGGGCAGGCCAGGAAAGTGCAAAGAAGAGAGCTAGTGGAGGAGGACAAATGTGAGAATGAACCTCAGTTCCTTTCCTGGCCTGGTCATTTCCCTGGAATCCTGCCTAAAACCAGTGGCACGGTCAAGGTAACCTTCTGGGGTCCTTTCTCTGGACTGGAAGAATCCTGGCTGGAGGGTTCTAAGAGGCAAGAATGATGCCCATGAGGCTTAAGGGGAGACTCGTAGTCATGGTAACTATGCAATTCAGACTTTCCCCATGAGAGTAGGTAATCCCAGTCTATGAGAATTGAAATCTGAGGTTCAGGAGACACTCACATCTGGGCCTTAAATGTCCCCAGAAAAACCAAGATGGCAACTCATGTTCGTGTTGGGAGGGTGGTTCCCTTCGTCAGATATCCCATGACCCTCTTTTGGGAAAGGGAGGACCAGCAGGGAGAAGGAGCTACTTAGAGACTCCAGCATGCCATGAGGATGAAGGAGAGGAAGGAGACACACACGCTCGGAGTGGACCTAATGGACATTTCCACAGAGATAAAAGGTGGGCAACATCATCGTGGCAGAGAAAATTAATCAACAACTGGGCCTATGTAAGCAAGGTCTGAGTGTCTTGGAGGGCAGAACAAACTTATAAAATATTCTCAGAATTCCTGAGAATCAGATCCCTTTATATTCAGGTCAGGTGAACATTGCTGGTCCTTATTCCCCACTATTCCAACCCAGGCTCCCAAGCAACCACCCCATCCACCTCCTCCTAGCTCTCCAAACTGAGAGAGGGTCCCCTAGACGTGCCAAGCCATGGTGAACACCTGGTCCCCTGTGGCCGGGGCTCAGCTGCTCAGCTGCCCAGCAGAAATGCCACCATCTCACTTGGCTCAGATCAAAGCACTCTACTCCTTCAGCAGGCAGATTTTAGCTCAGACAGTGTTCAAGACGCCCAGGAGCAGAGACAAGCTAATGTTTGCGTAAAGGCCCTCCCACTGAACCTCCTCCCTGTCCATCTGTCCCCTGGCTGTCACGCAGCCAGGCCCGCCTTTGTGGGTAAATAAGGGAGTCCCTGGAGAGGCCGGAAGCCCTCCCCTCTGGGCCGGCAGCTCCCACCGCCCAGCCTGGCCTCCGCTGCCCCCTCCCCACTCTCGCTCCTGCCCCCCCACCCCGTTTCTCATTCCCTTTATCTCTCTTCCTCTCCCTTCCCATTTCTGGCCCTGGCTGAGCCCTCTATAATGACTTAATCTTGCCGACAGGGTGACAAGCGGATGAATCGAACTCTGAGGCTTTTTTCTCCACTCCAGATTCATTTGAAGATTTCTCCCAGATGCGGCACTAAAACCCTAGATTCAATTTCCCTTTGACATAATAACCGAATTAGTCTCATATTGTCATACATAAATTACTAGCCAGTCAGGGTGCCACCAGAGGGAGAGAGAGCTGGAGAGAAAGCCAGGCACGAGCATCCAAAGGGGTGTGACTGTGACAAGTGGGGACCTGAATAACAATGGGGACAGGAGGGTAAGAGCTAATCATATCTGACAAACGAGGAGCATCCCCAGGCGGCAGCAAAGGTACAGATTATTTACCTTCCTCCCCATGCCCCTGGCCATTAAAATGTCACCGTGGGGAGCCTCGCACCTTACAAGAGATACACGGATCTAAATATCTTCTCCATTAAGTAATGTTCTGTTTGCAAAGGCTGCTTTCAAAGGGGAAAATGTAATTGTGTGGAACACTGATGCAGCTTCCCAGGCTTCAAGACGGAGGTGAGCCCGGCAGAGGACCTGTCTGAGGCCCAGTTTGGGGCACAGATGCCAATCCTGGGCCCACGGGGGCTCAGCCTGGCTTATTCTGAACACAGAGGTGGCCTCCCAGCCTTCCCCATGTGGGTCCTGGGGCCACGAGTGAGACCAGATCGAAGCCAGCTGGAATGAGGCTTCCTCACCTGCCCACCAGCCACTGGGCCCCAGGCCAGGGCCCTGGGGACGCTCTTTAAGCCTTCCCCTCCATTTCCCCTGGCCCATCTGTTCATTCTGCTCAATTTTCCTAAAAGCTCTGGCCTCTGGCCTCACTGCTGCATCCCATGTTCGCTGGGATTATAACCACAGCCTCCTGATTAGATTGCCCACCTTCAGTCCTACTTAACGACCCATGCTCCGCTCAGCCACCAGAGCGGATCTCTCCAAAGCGCACATGGATGTCAGTGCTTCCCTGAATGAAAGCTTTCAGGCAGGGCTCTAAAGAGGACGGTCCAGACCTCTTAGTACGGCCCGAAGAGGAGCATGATCTGACCGTTGCCCACTCTCCAGGTCTATCCCTTGGTCCAGACCCTCACCTGTACCATTGAGCAATTAAGCTCTGCGGTTTCCTGAACTGTTTCTTTGGCATGGGACATCCTTCTGCTCCTTCACTTTCTACTTAAGCCTCGTCTCCAAATAAAGCATCTCCGGGTCTCCCTAGATCCAGTCAAACTTGCCACTGCTCTTGTTAGTTTCTACTGCTCCCCATCCTACTTCTTGCATGGCACCTGAATCACGTTATTGCTCTTTATTTAAAATATTTTTATTGGAGAATAGTTGATCTACAATGTTATATTAGTTTCTGTTGTACAGAAAAGTGAATCAGTTATCAGATCAGATCAGATCAGATCAGTCGCTCAGTCGTGTCCGACTCTTTGCGAACCCATGAATCGCAGCACACCAGGCCTCCCTGTCCATCACCAACTCCCGGAGTTCACTCAGACTCACGTCCATCGAGTCAGTGATGCCATCCAGCCATCTCATCCTCTGTCGTCCCCTTCTCCTCCTGCCCCCAATCCCTCCCAGCATCAGAGTCTTTTCCAATGAGTCAACTCTTCGCATGAGGTGGCCAAAGTACTGGAGTTTCAGCTTTAGCATCAGTCCTTCCAAAGAAATCCCAGGGCTGATCTCCTTCAGAATGGACTGGTTGGATCTCCTTGCAGTCCAAGGGACTCTCAAGAGTCTTCTCCAACACCACAGTTCAAAAGCATCAATTCGTTGGCGCTCAGCCTTCTTCACAGTCCAAATCTCACATCCATACATGACCACAGGAAAAACCATAGCCTTGACTAGACGAATCTTTGTTGGCAAAGTAATGTCTCTGCTTTTGAATATGCTATCTAGGTTGATCATAACTTTCCTTCCAAGGAGTAAGCGTCTTTTAATTTCATGGCTGCAGTCACCATCTGCAGTTATACCTATCCACATTTTTTTTTTCCAGATCTTCTGCCCAGTTTTTTTTTTCTTCGTCTTAACTTTTTATTTTGTATTGGAGTATAGCTGATTAACAATGTTTTGATAGTTTCAGGTGGACAGCAAAGGGACTCAGTCATACGTATAACATGCCATTGCTCTTAATGGCTAACTTACCCATCTCTCTTGCTAGATGTCAAGTTCTTTGAAAGCAAGGATTGGATCTTATTCGTGGTTATATGCCCCTATACCTAGTATAGAGTTGAAATTGGAGAGACTGAACATAGACATCCAGGAAGGTGCATGAAGCCAGCCCAGAGCAAGCCAAGGGCTCACCGAGAGCCTGTACATCCCCACATAGAGGGATCTGCTTGGTGCCCATCACATCTGTGCAGTTAAAATTCAGTTCTGACTGCGTGTCTGCCATGAGCCCAGTGTGGGCTTGGTGCTTTATATAACACGAGTAGCACTTCACTTCCCCCCATGGTCCCGCCCTGAACTTGGCCTGTGTAGACATTCAGTAAATGTGCAGGAGATTATCCGCTGTGGATTTTGTTCTCAGGAGTTGTCTACTTCAGAGGATACAAAGGAAACAATTATGGAGCAGATATGATCCAATATCCCACTGGACCACGAGCTCCTAGAGGCAAGTATTGGGTTCATTTCTGCATCTCTGTCCAAGGCCCGCGCCTCCCCACTGGTGCCTGGAGTAGCCCCTGCTTACTCCAAGTTGTGAGAGCTGCAATGGCAGGCGGCAGCCGGGATGGGAGGGAGTTTGGGGAGCATGGGGACGTGTATAATATGACTGAGTCCCTTCGCTATCCTCCTGAAACTCTCACAACATCATTGTGATATTAACATTGTTAATTAGCAATGCCCCAACATGAAATAAAATATTTTTTTAAAAAACGAAGTTGTGAGATCTGTGGAGCTGAACGTCTATTTGTTCTGCAGTTTGTCTTCAGGTGTGACCTGAGGTCCATGCAGTGACCCATCACTTTTCCTTCAACCGTTATTAACACCACCACCTGTTCTGCTTCAATCTTGTGTTGGAGAACAACCTTCCTTTTATATTTCTACTTGGTCTCTAGTCCTGCAGAATCCCAGAGATGTAAGTGGTTTTTAAGCCAATTTTTTAAATGGCTCAGCTTCGTGGGAGTAAAATCAGGAAATGGTTTTCTCCCCCCTCACTGTCATTCACATCTGCTCTCTCAGACACCCCTTTTTATCCCCCATTCCCTCCCCACTCCATAGGAAGAAAATATTATTGTGTATATTTAAACTCTACAATGTGATTATTTGATAGACACATATGTTGTAGAATTATCAAGATCATTTACACATTCGTCACCTCACTACCTCTGTGTATATGTCTCTCTGTGTGTATGTGTATGTATATGTGTGTGTATGTATGTGTATGTGTGTCTCTGTGTGTGTATATATATGTGTGTGTGTCTGTCTGTCTGTTGGGGGGAGGGAAATACATGAGATCCACTCTCAACAACATTCAAGTATACTCTATTGTATACTAACTGTAGTCTCCAGGCTGTACTTGAGATCCTCAGAACACAGTTTCCCCTTATAATTGAAAATTTGTACCCTTTGACACACATCACCCCATTACGCCCTCCCCTCAACCCACGGAAGCTGCCATTCTGTGTTGTTCCTATGAAACTGGCTTTTTGTAAAGTTTCCACATACAAGTGGTACCATGGAGTATTTGCCTTTCTCTGCCTGGCTTATTTCACAAAGCATAATGCTCTCCAATATTGTATCAAATGGCAAAATTTACTTCTTCCTCGTGGATAAATAATGCCTGAATAATATTCCCTGTGTGTGTGTGTACATACACACTTTCTATATCCATTCATCCATTGAAAACCATTTAGCTTGTTTCCATACCTTAGCTATTGTGAATAGTGCTATAATGAATATGGGTGTGCAAATACTTCTTCGAAACACTGATTTCAATTCCTTTGGCTAGGGCTTACCTGATAGCTCAGTCAGTAAAGAATCTGCCTGCAATGCAGGAGACCCCAGTTTGATTCCTGGGTTGGGAAGATCCCCTGGAGAAGGGTCAGGCTACCTACTCCAGTATTCTTGGGCTTCGCTTGTGGCTCAGCTGGTAAAGAATCTGCGTGCAATGCGGGAGACCTGGGTTCGATCCCTGGGTTGGGAAGATCCCCTGGAGAATGGAAATGCTACCCACTCCAGTATTCTGGCCTGGAGAATTCCATGAACTGTATAGTCCATGGGGTCACAAACAGTCGGACACAACTGAGTGACTTTCACTTTCACATTCCTTTGGCTCCATACCAGTTAAACTAAAGAGTTTCTGCATAGCCAAGGAGATAACCAATAAATTAAAAAGGCAACCTATAGAACGAGATAAAATGTTTGCAAACGTCCGATGTTCTATAAGAGGTTTATATACAAAATATATAAAGAACTCATAAAACTCAGCAAAAAGCAACTAATCCAATTTAAAAATGGGTGAAAGACCTGAATAGCTGTTTTTCAAAGAAGACATACAAATGGCTTATAGGTATATAAAAAGATGCTCAACACCACTAATTATCAGGGAAACGCAAATCAAAACCAGAATGAGATATCACCTCACATATGTTAGGAGGGTCATTATAAAAAGATGAGAGATAACACATGTCGGAGAGGATGTGGAGGAAGGGAACACTGCAGCTGGGAATATAACCTGGTGCACCCATCATGGGAGACAGTACAGAGGTTGCTCCAAAAATTAAAAATTGAACCACCATATGATCCTACAACTTTTCGATCACTTTTCATGATTAACAGTCTTTATTTTCATTTATTAAAAAGTTCAGTTCAACCTAAATCAAAGTTCCAGTCTCTCATCCAATTGAAAGCTCCTCCTGACTCCTCCAGCCCCAACTCATCCCAGGCTGAGGACCGTGCAGCAGGGAAGGGAAACAGCCTGCTGCCTGCTCATTCTCCTGGTCTTCCCCTCCGTCCTCTTTTTTTCTGTGGTGTTTCTGGCTCCTCTGGGGTCAGGCAGGAAGATGACCTTCACACATGGGGTAAGCTGTTGGTGGTTCTCTGGCTGTTGAATGACCTGGTACATGTCCATAAGCATGCTTTCTCTTTTGTGGGGTTTTGTGGGTTCTCTGAGACATCTTCTGGGAATCCTGCACCGGGCAGTTTCCTGATGGGGGTGATGGGTTCCCCATTGACCTCTTATGACTCTCTCTCATCTCTGACTCCAGGGGTACCCACACAGCCTTCTTGATCTCCTGTCCTAACCAGTTCTCATTACTGCCCCTTTCAAGACAGCTCAAGCTGGGCCAGCCTCTAAAGATCCATCTGGCCCTCAGGACATAACCTGGCATCTCCAAACTGTCTACTCAGACAGCTCCCAAGAGATTTTCTGAGCTCCACTTTGGTGGAATTAGAGGCAGGTCTCTGAGTCTCGATGCTTAAGCATCCAGCCTTGGGGGAGTCTGTCTTTCCATTTGTAGATAACTTCTTCTTTCAACATGTGATCTTCTTGAAGCTTCCTTCTCTTATCTTGGAGGTAGACAGAGGAAGGGAAACTCAGAGTTCTCCCAGAAAAGATGCTCAGTCTTAGGCCTCCTCCTGTCTGGACTGGGGTGGCTGGGAGGTGCGGCCACAGTGACAGTTTCCCTGTCTCGTGGACAGTCTAAGGTTATGTCTGGCAATCTGTCTATTGGGCAAGGTCTTGACAGGAAACAGATGGCACACTCAGAGGGGTAATTAAAGAGAGTTGTAGAGACTATAAATGAGCAGGGTTCAGGGAACCATAAGGGAGGAGGAAAGAGTTTGAGTCTAAAGGACAAAGGGAGGGAGATGTTTCTGGAACCTTGGGAGACCCAGAGCTGTTGGACGGATACTGCAGCCTTTAGTACAGGGGTTCAGACACCCTCAAAGCATGCCCAAGCAGAGAAGCAACCCAGGATAGTAAACACCCTGTTCTTTCTCCTCCTTCCCTTGGAAGGTGCCTCCCACTGGCTGAATTCAGCCCAGAGCCCAAGGGCAAGTTCCTACCACCTGTAGAGGCCAGCTTGGCGAAGCAGGGTGGAGAAGAATAGAATTGGAGGGTCGTGTTGGGGAGTACCCAGTACACGCCCCTCTCTTCACAGTGTACAGGAACTTATTACCCACTGTCCTCAGCTTGGAGCCCCAGTGAAACAAGAGTGGAAGTCCATTTGTCAACTAATAACCCATCGCACATTGGTCTGTCTCTGCTTCTCTCCACTACCCCTGACAGAATCTGCGTCCCCATAGAGACTGCGAAACAGGAGTGGGTTTCTGCGAGCAGAGATGGTAGCCTCTCATCTTACATCTGCATCCTAAACCGCATCAACACCAAGGCAGCCCGAGTCCGGATCTGAGCTAAACACCGCACAGCCGCAGTGCAAAGAAGACCTGGAGTGAGATTTTGATGATCTGCCACTTCAGCTTCTCTAGGCCATGGCAGTGCTGTTCTTGGTGCACTTAATTAAGAGCTGGCTGTGGTTGGCTGGCTGAGGGGTCCTCTTAAGAGGCAGTGGCCAGGGTTGGCAAGGAAACAAGGGATGCCCAGGATTCTCAAGGTGGAGACAGCATTCCAGTCTGATTTGGGGTAAGAGGGAAGAGGCCCATGGTGTCCTCCCCCTCCTCCTCTGCTTCTTCAAAGATGCTTCAGGAGGCATCCAGTCCAGCTGGCATGGCCTTATTGGCAGGGCTGTGGATCGGTGCCAGCAACCAGGCTTCTCCTTGAAAGAGCTGACTTCTCCTAAAAGTGGGGACTGACTTTGAAAGTCTCATTCATCAACGTCAAGGCTCCTGCAGGGAGGACAAGGCCCCGTGTTGCTTGGGCTAAGAGGAGTAAACTCACTGATATATCAACTCCTTGTCACACAAGCAATCACGGATCAGACAGTATCAATGTTCATCTTTTCTTCTTCTGCAACAACACAGGGTAGGATTGGGAATTTGTGGGGATGGAAAATATGACAGGGAGGAGGGGGCCCTGGGTATCTTTGCTCCCAGGGAAGCTGGGATCCCCAGCCTTGCCTGGGATAACTGGAAATGGTGGTACAAGTCAAGCCTATCCTTCAGGCTGCTGTGTGAGATGCCCAGGGCCACTGAGCACCAACTCCATGCTGGTTAAGAGCACAGACTTTTTCATCAGACGTTGTTATTATTTAGTCGCTAAGTCATGTCTGACTCATTTGTGACCCCATGGATTGTAGCCCGTCAGGCTCCTCCGTCCATGGAATTTCCCAGGCAAGTATACTGGAATGGTGGCACTCAGGTTGAGTATTGCCAGATAAGTGGGGCTTAGCCAGGCAGTCCCAATGAGGGAACTGTTCTAGACAGAAGCAACAGCCAGCACTGACCAGGGTGACAAGAGAGAGCAGTAACAGTTTTGAGATGACCAAGGGTCAGTGATGGAAGCAGAGGTGGAAAGATGAGCTGGAGGGGAAATCAACATGCTGGCTGGAAGCATCTGCATGATGACCTGGCAGGAGGGGGCAGCCCGATCCAAAGGACAGCCAGGAGTTTATATCATCCAATAGTCCTCCTGAACGTCATCAAGTCGTTGACCCAGGTGACTGAGGCTGTGGTCTTGGGCAGGGAGAACCCTGACCCGGCCCTGCTGCCCTGTGTCAGGTGCTGCCCAGAGTCAGCCATGGGGGCCCCAGCCCCCCATCTCTGTGCGACCACCGCCTGCTCCATCCTCTGAGCTGCGCCTGGCTGGGCTGATGCCTGGTGCCCTGAAGAAGAGCAGGTGCCCTCCTGCTTGTGGGAGCAGGAGGCCAAGCAGAGCTGTGCCTTGGTCCTGGCCGCCAGGGACTGATGGGCCCTCCACAGGGGAGCCCCCCAGGCTACCAGACAGCCCCTCTCTGCTCAGGGTCCCCAACTTGCCCAGGCCCCTGTGACTCTGGCTAGCTTCATGGAGGCAACAGCTGCATCCACAATCCAATTATATGTAAAGGGAAGGAAGAGGCTCCGTTCCCTCTGAACTCCCAGCAGCTGCTTTTAAGTGACAGGTCAGCTGGGTGGTGTCAAAGCTGCTGCCTGCCGGGACATGGGAAGCAGAGACGGGGCTGGGGGAGGGTCTGAAAACTGGATGTCCCTCAACAGCTTAGAAGTTCCTGGCTGCTTCTATGAGTGACAAGGGTTGCCTGCCAGATAGGAAAAAAAAATACTTTAATTGAATGGAAGAGGGGAACATGGGAGTATGGGACTAAACGCTTAATCCAAGATCTCCATGATCTCAATGACGTCACTTAACCTTTCTTTGTAAATCCTCAGTTTCCCCACCTGCATCATGGGCATGCATGCACACGTGCTCAGTTGCTCTAGTCATGTCCGACTCTTTGCAACCCTATGGACTGTAGCCTGCCAGGCTCTTCTGTCCGTGGGATTCTCCAGGCAAGAATACTGGAGTGGGTTGCCATGTCCTCCTCTAGGGGATCTTCTCGGCCCAGGAATCAAACCAGCGTCCCTTGCGTCTCCTGCGTTGGCAGGCGCATTCTTTACCACTAGCGCCACCACGGGTATGACTGCCTTACTGGTGAAAATTAATTGTGATAGTGAGTGTCTATGTTTCTCAGACAGGGAACTCTGACCCTGGACCTAGGCGGTGATACAGTGGGAGGTACATATTTTCCTAAAGCAGAAATTTTACCCAAAGATTTTTGAGAAAAGGAATCTGTTAAACAGATAAAGATATTCTGGAGATGCATATACCATGACAATGAATTATGAAGACAAAAGAGGAAACATCAAAGCAATTCTCTGCAATGCTATAAACTCTTTGGCTGCAGCCCCAGATCCCTGGGTCCCGCTCTCTGCCTCCCTGTCACTGGGAGTACATCAGCTGAACCACCCAAGAGCACAGTGCAGGGACCCTCTCTGCATGACGGGAGACGCAGAGCCAGTGTGGCTATGAATCCACTGCCCAAAATGGATCATTCTAGGCTTTGCATCGTTGGGGAACACATTGCCCAGGAATTTAATTTCTGCTTGTAACCACAGCCATTTGGCCCATCTATCTATCTTTGCTAGAACCACAGAAAAATGGTGGGTATCCAAGGACACTTTTCCCCCAGACAGTGAGTATTCTGGAAATAACTCAGAAAGGAGGCTGGGGGAAGCCAGCACAGGCTAGAGGAGGCAGGAGATGACCATGGCTCAGACAGGGACAGCCCTGTAGCCCCATGGGGCTGCGAGATGTGGGACCAGAGGGCACAGGAGAAAGGGCTAAGGAACGATACACTGAGAATCCCACAGAGGGGTCTCAAGACCCCTGAGCAGCTGCAGGCCAGGCAGGGAGCAAGTGCCACAAGGAGCTGAATGATGGCTCATCAGTGGATATGAAAGTGACCTCTCGAAGTCCCTGCCACTTCAGTGCAGACCCAATTTAACAATCAGTTCTCTGTTGTCCGTTAATCAAGTTCTGCCAGGTTTACAAGGGGGCCGGCTTGGTCCAGACTTACGACCACCCTCTCTCCTCCAGGTCAGTGCCACTCAGATGTCTGGGCACAGCAATCTGCTTGCTGGCAGCACGTTAGCCCAGAGATGCCCAGTTTTTTCAGTGTGGCCTATGCCTGTAAGTACAGGCTGCATGCAGTTTTAATGAATAACAGTGGTGAAGTACATTTAAAAGTATAGATTTTCAGCAGCAATACAGATGTTGAAGGGGGAGAAAAGCCAACACCCCATTTAATTAATTTTACTCTTTCTGAAGTGCACAGTTATCGGCCTGGTGCTTGTCATCGATCAGTTTTGAGTAGTAGCTGAGAGTTTTGTTTTTCTAATGCCTGGAAGTCTTAAAAGAAGAGTGGATTGTATTCATTTCTGCCTTCAGGTTTAAGAAGATGCTTTCCTAGAACTGCCATCACCTGAAGATGGGCCTCAGGGCCACACATTCGGGTTCACAAATTCTGGGGATCAGCTTTGACATTCAGAATGTCCCTGCTGCTGGACCCCAAAAAATGACCCCCAAACCTGCGAGAATGGCTCCTATGCATCCAAATGTGCTAATCACTTTTGAAACTCTGACTCTATTTCTGCTGAATAGCTCTGCGATTCTCTGAAATACGGGATCATTCTGAGCTGGGGCATCTCATCGATGGGAAACGAGTCTCTGGATGTCATCTGCTCCATCCTCACCCCCTGATTGAGTCTGAAAGTCTACATGTCCTGTAACAAATACGAATATATCCTCCCCAAACTTCTCCCACAAAGCTTCATGTTCTCTGTGTTCAGATTGCTTCAGGAAAAAAAAAAAAAAATGTAGTGAATCACAGGGATCCAATACCTTGGCATCTCTTGGTGCTGAGAAAGTATTTCAGTGAGTCTGTCTGACAAGTGTCTTCCACCCAGGAAGACAAACACAAGAATGGAGAAAAGAAACGATCTTGATGACGTTCTCTAATACGTTCTGTCACAAGCCCAGGCTGCAAAGTTTGCAGTGTAGACTCTCACGGTGGTTAAGGCTCTTTTGACTTGAAGAACTGTTGAAACCTCCTTCCTTTCTCTTCCCTGCAGGTCCACTGCCCACAAAAGGCCTCAGCTTTACACATTTCAGCACAGCTTTTCACATACTTTACTGGAAGGGGATAGGGCCCTACGAGACTAAGCGCACAAGATCATTAAATAAAACAAAGTGCTTGATTAAAAATGTCAAGTGGACAGCTGAGGGTCAGATGGGACATATCTGGCCTGAAGGCTCTATGCATATACCTATTAAAAAAAGATCCATAAAGAGCCCAGGTGGGGAATTGAAAACACATGTAATGGAGATTACAAGTTTCAGGGCGCCACTGCCTGAATCTTTAAGCTTGTTTGATGTCTTTCAGGCTCAAGATGCAGGCACGGGGACCCGTACTTCTTTCCAATGCCTGGTCCAACCTCAGCTAACATTCAGGGCCTCTGAGCACCAGGCACTCTGTTCAGAACTTCCCTTTAAATTGCAAGCAGTCCTCTGAGGAAGGGATTATTAATCCCCTCCATTTTTTTTCCCAGGTAGTTTTAAGCTTTAATCTTCTTTGTAGGTAACAGAAGTAATGAGTTTTGAAACAGAAGAGAATTTTTTTAAATGTTTAATATATTTCACTCAATGGCAAAGTGTTTATTTGTCCTGGAAAAATCTTACTGTTCATTTTTCTCTTTATGATTTCTCTGATTGCTGCAAAGAACAAAATCACCTGCCAATTTCACATTTGCTCATTTCTACTGCAAGAGGTAAGGCCGCTTTGCATAGTGTTTGCTCTGTGGACAGTCATTTAATCCCCTTTTATTCATGAATGGGTTGGGGGAAAGGAGGGTCTTCAAGGCCAGCATTCTTTTTTTTCTTTTTCAATCCTCAGCACTTCCTTACTGCCAGCTGATATTGTTTAAATATGTACAGTCTTGGGGAGAAATGTTCCTAATGGCGTAGTTCTCAAACATCAGTGTGCTTAAGAGTCACTTGAGAAATGGGACAAGCAGGTTTGGGGGTCCTGCCACCTAGGCGTCTGATCCAGAAGGACGGTAGATCAGGCACCCTGATGGAGATTGGGGTCTTTAAACCTGAGATCTCCCGGCAGCAGTCCTTCCTCTGTCCCCAGGCAGACATGACCCACCTCTCCCCTGTTTTGGAAGCTCCTTCCAGGATCTTCTGATCCAGTGCTGAAACCCGGAAGCAACCCCTACAACTTCCCAGGCCCAGCAAGAGAGAGAATAAGAGAATAAAGAGCACGCGGAACTCCTCCGCTCCTTCTACGTCCAATGCCAAAGGAGTGACCTTTGCAAGTCTCTCCTGTAACATGCGCTTTCCCACCTTTTTTGCGGATGGGAGCGGGAGCGGCGGGGCTCCGCACTCCGCAGCAAGTGCGGCTGTGACCATAATCCTCTACGGAGAGTTTACGAGTCTGTCTCTGGCATTTAAAATTAATATACTTATTAAGAGAGCAGGAGAGTGCTTTCAGGGTAAATGCCTTTTTATTTTTTTCCCCAGGGCGAAGGCCACTTAGCTCAGATTCCAAGTCAGCTGACTTCAAGGAGCCTTGGGATGTTCAGGGCTTAACTGTACAGGAAGAGCATGTTCTACACACAGCCAGGCTGCATTTTCTCACAGTGGGTTCTGGCTCTGCCCCAAGGGTCTCTGGGCAGATCGCTGCTGAGCCCTTTCTGACCTGGAATCCTGTGCTCTCCTTGCTTCTGGTCTGCCTGGGCACTCATCCTCCCGGCCTCTTCTGGCCATTCCTCTATATCCTTCCACTCTTCCTTTATCCAGTCAGTCATAGTATTCATGCTTTCATTCATTAGTTTATCGAGCGCTTTCAGCATACCAGGCATTGGAGAGCACATGAATAATATATGTCCCCACTGTTAAGAGCTCACACTTCAGGAAATCTGCTTCAAAGGCAGAGAGATATATGCTAAAACTCTAGTTGAGATTTTACTCTCTTGTCAAGCAAACTCCTATGCATCAGTCAAAACCCTACTTAAATATGCCCAACCTACAAAACTCCTGCCGACTGGCCACACAAGATCAGACATTTCCCCTGTGCTTATAGCACGTGGCTGTATTTCATGGCTATTTCAGCCCCTGACATTGCTGTGAGTATCTGTCTCCTCCTCTGCCTGTGAGGGTTTCCTAAATGTGTGTCCTTTGCTGAGCCCAGCACCTGCTGTAGAACAGGTTAGTGACTTTCCGACTTTTATGAACCTAAGAACCTCCTGGAAAAATTGTTAAAAGTACTGAGCCCCCCCCTGCTCCACCCCTAGGAGATCAGATTCAGTAGGTCTGAGATTGAGGCTCAGGGGTTTGTGTTTTTCTGTGTGATTCTGCTGCAATTCTGATCTACAGACCACACTTTGATAAACCCTATGCCAGTGTCCCAGTCTTCCCTGGTGGCTCAGTGGTAAATCATCTGCCTGCCAAGCAGGAAATGCAGGTTTGATCCCCTGGTCAGGAAGATCCCCTGGAGAAGGAAATGGCAACCCACTTCAGTGGGTTTGGGAAATCCCATGGATAGAGGAGCCTGGCAAGCTATAGTCTGGGAGGTCACAAGCGTCAGACATGACTTAGCAACTAAACAACAACAAATACCACTGTCTCAATAAAAATTTTTAATAAGTGAATGAAAACTCCCAAACTTAAAGGTCAACAAAAAAGTCCATGATTTTAATAAGGTCGGTGGATTTTACCAGTGTGATTTTCCTAGCTTTGAAATTGTATACAGGTATGTAAAGTATTAGCATTAAGGATAACTGGGTAAAGTGTACGTGGGAGCTCCTTGTACTATTTTTGTAACATCCTATAAATTCATAATTATTACAAACTAAAAAGTCTTTTTAAAAGTCACGTGGTTTTCCAAAACCTCAAGGATGTGTGGTTGTAATTTGCTTTAAATCTATCTCCCAATCTTTCACCCTATTCTCTAGAGATATCAACAATCCACACACTATCTGCTGAGTACAATTAATCACATAATTATTATACAATTAATTTTCTATTATTAATAAAATGTACTTCATTCTTTGCTTAACTTCTCAATAGCCTCCAAAATAATCTTACAATAAATATTGACTTTTTAAGTGAAGCATACTAGAACGACTGGAGTACTGGGGGATGTTGAGGAAAATTCTTTTCTTTTTTAGACTCTTCATTTATTTACTAATTTTCTTTATGGATGCTCTGGGTCTTTGCTGCTATGGGTGGGCTTTCTCTATTGTGGAGAGTGGGAGCTACCCTCTAGTTGCAGCGCACAGGCTTCTCAGTGTGGTGGCTTCTCTTGTTGTGGAGCACGGGCTCTAGGGCACGCAGGCTTCAGCAGTTACTGCTCGTGGACTCCGTAGTTGCAACTCGAGGGCTATAGAGCGCAGGCTCAGGAGTTATGGGGCACGGGCTTAATTGCCCCACAGCATATGAGATCTTCCTGGACCAGGGATGAACCAGTGTCCCCTGCATTGCAAGGCAGATTCTTAACCACTGGACCACAGAGAAGCCAGAGGACAACTCTTGAGATGATGGGGACAGTGTCACAAATCCAGAACTCTTGCTGTCTTTATTTATGTGCTGCAGACGCCACTGGTTCTCAGTGACATCACAGTCACCCAGGGAGCTTCTAGAACTCACCGTGCCTGGGCAGCATCCTATTCCCATTAAAATGAGAATTTCTGGGTGGGGCATGGGTGATTCCAACCAGTGGCGTAGGCTCTAAGTGGAGGCTGACCCCTGCAAAGGACGTGGATGCAGCTGTGGGCCCTTCTCAGGTGGCAGGCACCTCTGGAGCCCTTTTTGAACTGCTGCCTCTACATTCAGCTCCCCAAGATCCACAGCCCTGTTCAGGGAGGGTGGCCTCTGACCTCTTCTCTTCTTTTTCTCATTCCTCAGAGCCAAGGCCTGGAGGCAAGCAGGACTCACGCCGGCTCACCTTCCAATGGAGGCTTTTGTTTTGTCTCCCCGCTCTTCACAGGCGCAGGTACCTTCTTGTCCGTGTGGCTGAAAGACTCCTTTCAAAGCCGATTGGCCTTTCACACGGTTTGGAGGGCCCTCCGTGTTCCCTGGAAGCTCCCCAGGCCTGACTGGCTCATTTACAGTTTCTGCCCAGGTTAGCATCCTTTCTCGGGTGGGTCTGCCAGTACCGCACTGGTCTTCTAACAGAGTGAAGGGTCCACTCTGAGGACCTCTTGTGCTGGGAAGAAAACAGGCCAGCACCCAGCTCTGGGCCAGAACTCCAGGCTGGGGGCCTGGTGGGATCCCGTCTGCTCATGGCACGGATGCAGGATCCCTTTGAGGAGAACGTGTTATTCACTGCTGATCTTCCATGTTCCACTGACAGGGCAATTTTTCAGGTCAGGGTCCTCCTGGTCTAGAGAGAGTGGAGCAAGGACATGGTGCCTGGCAGCTCACAGACGCCCCCCTACAACCGCTCCCATCCAGCAGCTGGGGACGGGGACCCAGGAGGCATCCAGCACAGACGGTCTGCCACTGCTGCCCAGGACCAGAGTAACGTGTCTGTGTCTCTAGAAAGCCTTCACTCTGACTGGGCTGTGCAGGCCCCCTGGAAGCCCCATCAGAGATGGCCTACTTAGCTAGCGAGGCCTGGCTGGCTGCCAGGTAAGCAAAGGCTTCTAACAAGCTGTGGTCTCCACAGACGCACCTGAGACGCTAAACATCTTCGCTCCAAGGACACCTTCCCTGTCTGTACCCAGGCGTGTGTGCTCACTCCAGGCCCCTCCTCCCTCCCACTCTCCTTCTCTTTCTTGGCATAGATTTGCAGGCCAAACTGAGAAATAAAGGCCTCAGATGTTCCATGTGTTAAACTTTATGACTGTTTTGAACAAAAATGTGAACCTTCCTGTGGATGAATCTGGTGACCCAAACAGTGAAGCCAAGGCAGTTTTAAATCTTGAGCTTGGCCACTGTAATTGCCAAAGTTTATTTAGCCTGTATGTCGGTCCTGCATTTTGTACATTAAAGTCTCCCAATCCGCTAATAGGTACTATTATTTCTTGTGCCCATTTTACAGATGAGGAAATTGAGGTCCTGACATGGCAAATGTTGACCTGAGTTAAGAGCCTACCTGTTTCATCACTGTGTTCTTCTGTGTAACCTCCAGAGTCTACCACACTAAGATCAGTCACAATGCATAAGGAAGTCAGCAGAGCCTGGTTCCCTGGGGGATGGACAGGGAGCAGGGCCTCTAGAGCAGGAGACTGGGGAAGAGGTGCCTTGGCAATGGTCTTCTTGACCTGTTGGATGAAAATTACCTGTGGACAGAGCCCTGGTTTGGATCAGAGGTAGGATATATATAGACCCAGTCCTTTGAGGCCTGACACTTGAGGAATGTCCAAGATGGGGTGGCCCAATTTCTATTCAAATCTGACATAGGTTGGGGAGAGGAAGAGCATTGGAGGGGATGGCAGGTGAAGCAGAGCAGAGTGCCTCCACTCTGATCCCTCAAAAGGGAAAAGCTCATGAATTGGTTAACTGCATTTAGGAGAGGCATCTTAACAGCGTCTTTCTCTTACCATTCTTCCGTATCTTCTTATCCCATTTCCACTCACTGCTAGGTGACTGTGGGCAATTTCTATTCCTCAGTTTTTTCATCTGTAAAATGGAGATAATAACAGTCCCCAGAACTCTGACAGTGTTAGACAGGAGCAGAAGTAAACCTCTTTGGGGACCTGAATAACTAACAAGTTCTTTTTCCTCAGGAGATGCTGTGGTTAGATAAAAGAGCTTCTTGACTGTAAGACACACGAGAATATTTTATAGAGAAAAACAGTGGCACCTTCTTCCCTAGCGTATCGTCTGAACTGCTCTAAGGTGAAAAACAATAATAAACATTGTTTGAGTACCTACTGGGCACTTTTAAGAGTATCACTTCATTCAGTCCTTATGTCAGCTCTCAAGGGTACTTCCTTTTCCAGAGGAGGATGCCAGGGCTCAAAGGTTAAGTACCTTGCCCTTGATTTCATCTGAGCCTCCATGCCATAGCCTCCACCAGCGACAGAAGATGACCTTCGGAAAAACCTTGTAGCTCAAGGAGTCTCACTTGGGCTTGCTCGAGCCATCAGCCAAACAGAGATCAGAAAATCATCGTGCGAAGTTTCTCTTCTCTTGCAGTAATAAATTCTCCCGACATTAGCAGGAGCTGGGGGCCGGGCAGCTCAGGACGCTGACTGACAGCTCTCGAGCAGAGCTGGCGGAGGACAGAGCGGGAATGGCATCCGAGTGCACGGCCGTGGGCAGGGTGATTGCTGGGCTCCCGTGAGAACAGGCGGTCCGTGAGGCTTTGACTCACACTTTGTAAATTGGTTTCATGCATGGGCTATCAATAGGGGCCTGGCTAGATAATAGGATTTTCCAACACACTTCTTCCCCCGCCCTCTCCCCTGCAGCCGTCCAAATCTCTGTGCAGAGCACCTGGAGAGGATGTGATGTGCTTGGCAGGGCACGCCTGGGGTCAGGCTCTGCAGCTCTGGCCCAGGTGACGCGGATCTAAGAGGCCATGGTTCAGAGCAGCCTCGGAGAGAGGCTTATGTGCTTCATAATCAGGGGTTGGAGGCAGCGTCTCGGGCAGCCCCTGCCTGGCAGGCTATGAATTTAGGCGCTGTCAGCCACACCTGTCCATTATGGGGGAGGGTCCTCAAGAAGTGCCCACGGGCCACAGTGACTGCTCGTGGTTTGGCTGAATGGTTCCACCAGCCTTGACTGCCCACGGCCAATCTCTGCCATGTACAGTCTGATTCCTGACTGATCAGAACCCAGAAACCCAAGCATCCCAAATGTAACCATTCCCTAGAGGCAGAGTCCGGGGAACGTGGATTATTGGGCATGCACTTTCAGGAGAGATGGGGTGAGGGAACAAAGCCAGGATGTGGTCTGGGTTGAGGCCAGCTTCAGCCTGGTCCTCCTGGGAGCCCAGGAGCATCGTGAAGTCAGATTCACTTTGCGGCACGGGGGCTGGTCTTTTGTGTGCTTATGTCAATCAGTGATTGACCGTTGGCTTAAGGCAAGGGGACTTGGGCTGGTGGCTGCCCTCTGGGGTTGTGTGAAGTCACATTGTGTCCAACTCTGCGACACCATGGACTGTAGCCCGCCAGGCTCCTCTGTCCACGGGTTTCTCCGGGCAAGAATACTCGAGAGGGTTGCCGTGCCCTCCTCCAGCTGGGCTTCCCAACCCAGGGATTAAACCCACGTCTCTTGCATCTCCTCCATTGTCAGTGGGTACTTTACCACGAGCCCTACCAGGGAAGCCTCAGTCTGGGGTCAGGTGGCTTCTATTCAGCTGAGACTACCTCTCTGGAGAAGAGGGGTGGGAATGAGCTTTAGTGGCAAATAGTCACAGCAGCCGGGGGATGGGTGCACCGGACCAGCAATGGGGGATCTGGGCAGAGCACCAAGAGCATCACTGCACCGTCCCCATGGGGTATAGCCAGGACACAGCTCAGCCAGAGCCCCATCAAGAGCCAGCCTGGTGACTCTGATTGCTAGACGGCCAGAGGGCCGAGGAGCTAGACGGCGCTGCAGTGAGCAATGTCTGCGACTGCCTAGCCATCACCTCCAACACCCAGACTCTGAAACTACAAAGGCACAGTTCACGCATTTGCCTTCTGATCTCTTGCCAGCAGGGACAGAGTTCTGCAGGTTCCATCAAGGGCAGTGCTGGGGGCTTCTCCCAGGCTCCCTGAATCCAGGGCCATCCCGGTCTGCACACAGGACACCTACCAGAGCTGCTCTGTGACGATCTGAAGCCTCCTTGCCTGGAGCCTTTAATATAAGTTTGCTGCCGAAACACAAATATCCGCCTCCGATGCGGAAGAGAGATTAAATTAGGAACAATCTTAATTCTTTCTGGCAGAGGGAAGCGAGCGAGAGCTGTCAGTTCCCCAATGATGTATTGTTAAGGAAATCCAGGTTTAAAGGTATTTCATAAGTTTGCCTTTGCCTGCTAATAAAGAGAGTCAGCTAACGGAATCCGATCACCGGGTGAGATCGTAATGAGATAATATGGTGTACTCCACAGAGACCCAGCCGGCTCCTTGAAATTCCTCCGAGAGACTTTCTGAAGTGCCACATTGTGACGAGCAGGGGAGAGTAAGAGGGAAAGAGAGAAGGGAAAATGGGCATAATTAGCCAAGCAGATTAGGCGATTCAACAAAGATCATACAGTCTCAGCAGGCAGAGGAGCTGTGGTATTTATCAACATACCTCGCCTTTGCCTCTCGGTCTCCAGGCCTTTCTGTTTTCTCAGTGAGATAAACAAGCTCAGAGCCATCTTCCTGGAATATGCAGAGATTGAAAGCCTTATCGTGAGCAAATAAGCAGATTTTCCTGGGGTCCTCAGCAGCTGGCTGGCAGTGGGTCTCCCCCAAGCCCACAAGTCTTGGGGAAAGGGACTGTGTTCAAAAGAAGCCTTGGCCCAGGACTGAGATCGCTCTGGTGGGTATCCGGCTTTGGGGTCAGGGTCCAGTCTGGTTACCAGCTATGTGCTTGGTACTCAGGTTGGGTGGGTTGCAGTGGGACTTAGGATCCACTTTGATGGTATTTGGCCTCTGCCCTGATTGCCCCAGGGCTATGCTGGTTATTTGGGCTACGATCTGGGGAGGCCTTGGGATTCCCAGGTGGTGCTAGTGGTAAAGAACCCACCTGCCCATGCAGGAGACATAAGGAACATTGGTTCAATCCCTGGGTCGGGAAGATCCCCTGGAGGAGGGCATGGCAACCCATTCCAGTTTTCTTGCATGGAGAATCCCATGGACAAGAGGAGCCTGGTGGGCTATAGTCCACAGGGTCACAGAGAGTTGGACATGACTGAAGTGACTGAGCACACACACACACACACACACACACGTGCTGGGGAGGGCTCATTCTGTGCATGCACGCACCTGTATGAGAAACCCTTCTGGGTGCACAGTCAACCTGTTTGGTAAACCAGAAAAGAAGACCCCATCACCACCACTCAAAGAAATATGATTCAGGGCTTAAAGCAATAAAAAACTTTGAAACTCCTATTTACTATTTAAGCCAGCTCAGCCCCTATACCCACTCTGCCCTCAGGCCCACTCACATAGGGATAGACAGCTCTGGGGGCTTTGGGAAACTGATGAAGATTATGCAAACTCTTTCCAGAAAAAGTACAGACATACCCACACATGCCCAAGTTGTGGTGCAGTTTCAAGGGGTCACAGATCTCGACTATGAACCCCAGATTTCAAAACTCTGAAGAAGGGGTGGTATTGAAGTGATGGTCTGCTTTGTTAGCTGATCCTGGGTGGATCCCATGGAGACAGATGTTGCCTGGGCAGACGATCATCCAGAAATTGATCAGCCCCTGGAAACAGGAGGGCTCTAGAGCGGGCTTTAGGTTTATTTCCTGTGCTCTCCTGGTTGTGTTTTTAGGCCTCTGAGTTTCTGAGAGAAAGGAAAGCGAGAGGCTGGCAGGTTAGGCCTTAGTGACCCCAAGAGAGGAGAGAAGCCAGGATCCACAGGAGCCTGCGCAATTGCCTCCTGCCTTGTGAGATCTTTGTCACCTCTGCTCTGTGCCCCAGGTGTCCCAGCAGATGATCTCTTGGGGATAAAGGGGATTTTGTGCTGGCTTCGGAAGGCAGCAAAGCAGGCTGGCTGGGGAGACTGGATGCCCTGCTACAGCCAGGCTGAAGAGAGAACCCCAAGGGACAGAGCAGTGGGGGCCGCCCCAGAAAGGAAGAGAAGGAACTGAGGCCCTGGGGCTGTGAGAGAGGGACAGGAGCCATGTGAGTGCTGTTAGCAGAAGACGCTGGGCCAAGAAGGATTCTGAGATCAGAAGAAAACTCTTTCCTGCAGGACTCCCCACTTTTCTGGTTGCATCTGAGCACCCCCCGACTTCTGCATGCCCTCCCCTCACTGCCCCCAGCCCCTCAGAGTGTGTGATGGATGCTCTGTCAGGGAGGGAGGGTTCGATCTGGATTTCCAATCTCCTCTGGATGCACCACCGCCAAAATACAATACACAATTACAGGGGCACGATACATCAGTGATCACTGAGGAAAGAAACCCTATCTGGACAGCAACGCCAATGGCTGGCATCTAAATGCACGACCACAGTCAGCTGAGAACCCCCAGGGCTCTCTCGCAGGGAGCCAGCAGCCTCCCACAGGTAACAATCCAGCACGCCTCCCAAGCCCTAGCCTCACCTTGTCTTCAGCCGACAGCACTCACGTGGCTCCTGTGTCCAGGCTCTGCACAAAGGCGGCAGGGCATCATGGCAGGGACCCTGGGATCAGAGGGGCCCAGGCCCGTTCACTCACTCATCCACTGACTGGCACTTTTGGAGCATCCCTCACCTGCCAGGAGCTGTTCTAGGCTGTGGGGTGTAGCAGTGAACAGGATAGACCGCCCTGGGAGTGGACATTCTAAGGAGGACCCTGAGGTGTGGATTCCTGGGTGGATACTGCTCTCCCCACCACGTGAGCTCCCTAGCCACACCCTCTTGCAGAGTGGTAGGGCAGATTCCTTCAAAATGGTCCAGGGGGACAGCTTCACGGCCCTCAGACCCTGCCCTCCCACCTCCCACCTCCTTGAGTTAAGAAGGCAGATGTTAGGATCCATCTTTCTCTCTTCCTATCTCCTGCAGTTCCAGGCCTGGCCCTGGCAGGGTTCTGTGAGTACTCGAGTAAACCACTTCCCTTCTCTGCTCCTGGTTACTCTCAATGATGCATGCGTGACTGTGTGTTCAGCCACTTCAGTCATATCCAACTTTTTGCAACCCTATGGACAATAGCCCAACAGGTTCCTCTGTCCATGGGATTCTCCAGGCAAGAATACTGGAGTGGGTTGCTATGCCCTCCTCCAGGGGATCTTCCCAACCCAGGGGCTGAACCCACATCTCCTATGTTTCCTGCATTGCAGGCATATTCTTTACTGCTTAGCCACTGGAGAAGCCCATTCTCAACTATAGGATGAGGCTAATGACACCCGCTCCAGGCACATCACAGGGATTTTGTTAGGATTGTGGAACCCACAGCCGGTCCAGATAGAGAAGAGACCTCAGGAATCACTGAGCCCAAAGCCCTCTTTTCACAGAAGAAACTGAGGTTCTGAGTGGTACCTAGAAAGAGAGTCTGGGAAAGCTCTTGGTGACTGGAAAGCTCTCTATAGATACAAGGAATTGTTATCTTATTGTGGTTATTTTCCCTTGGAGCACACTGGCTGGTCTCTCATGACCTTAGCAGGGAAGGGAGGCACGAGTGTAGAGTCCTTCCCTGCAGGTCCCCGAGTCCTTCATTTGTCCTTAAAGACCTCACTGGCCCCAAGCCTCATATGGCTCCCCGTGCCATGGCTGCCTGGCCCCACTAAGAGGAAGGAAGCTGTTTATTGCTTTCTTGCGTGGTGGGGGAGGCTGGAGTTATAGGCTAATTAAACCACAGACAGATTCCTCAGCAGTTGGCTGGGACCATAAGTGCTGTTACAACAGGAAAAGGCCAGAGACGACAGATGGAGTTTTCTCAAGACTATGTCACGGTCGCCCCCGAACACGGCTTCTACTCCACCCCTCGGCTCCAGGGCCATGCTCCATGGGGCGACTGCTCTGTGTCAGGGAAGTGTGTAGACAATGAGGGGAAAAGGCGAGAACAAAGAAGAACAAAGCCTGCTCAGTCTAAACACAAAAGCAAGAAATAGCAAATTGACCCACACCATGGTCTCCTTGGAAGTATATAAATTGTCCAAGAAACTTCTCAACGAAAGACTTGGAAAGTCCTTCCCACAGTCTAACTGAGATCACCCGTGTGCCAAGATAGCAAAGGGATGGGGGAAAGGAAAACAATGACTGAGCCGCAGGACAGAAGCAGGGAGGTGGGAGAGTGATGGACAAGGACCGCGCTGCGGCAGATCGCTGACCTCTAGATGGGTGTTCCTCTTTGTGCACCAGTCAACAGAGAGGATTACACCTTTGTCCTTCCTTCCTCCCACCTCTTCCAGGAAGTTGAGTTAGATGAGATTTAGCCAAAATCTGGACTGAACTTTGATTTCTATGCTACCCACAATCACTGAGGGGGAAGGAGGAGGAAGACAAATTAATGATCTCATGATTTAAAATGACCTGTAGGGAAAGAGTGTATCTGGTTGTGGAGTCTGCCAAGTTGTGTTTGAGTCCCCTCCTTCCTGCCTCTTGAACAGTTCATTTAACCTTCTCTGGGCCTTTGGTTCCTCCACTGTAGTAAATACAACTAAATATTCCTGCTTTATGGGATGCTGTGAAGTTCAAGAGGGATCATGCATTTAATACCCGATGGTGCTTGGCAGAGTAAATTGTGATTATTCAGCCACTCATCAGAAGACATGGGCTCCAAGAGGAGTTGGATCCTTCACTACCTGAAATAAGAAATCTCAACTTTCTTTGACAATGAATTCTCCACAGCCTTTAGACTCAGAAAATTCACCCTAAAGTCTAGTTTGACTTCCACCTGCCGCAGCTATATATATATGTTTGTCGCTCAGTCATGTCTAACTCTTTGTGACCCCAAGGACTGTAGCCCACCAGGCTCCTCTGTCCATGGAATTCTCCAGGCAAGAATCCTAGAATGGGTTGCCATTTCCTTCTCCAGGGGATCTTCCCAACCCAGGGATCAAACCCAGGTTTCCTGTACTGCAGGAAGATTCTTTACCATCTGAGCCACCAGGGTCCCCAAAAGTACAGATCCAGAAGTCATTGTCAGTTGGAAGAACTGGTGTTCAAGGGAGGCCTGGATCCCACCTCCCTCCAACTGGGAAGACACTGTAAATCCATCCAGCCTGTTTATCTCTCCTTCCTGCCACCCATGATCCTCAAAACTCTACAAGGTCACTTGGCCCAGCTGGAGTCCCAGCTCAGGCACTGATGTGATGCAGTCTGACAGCCCTGTCTCCCACTGCCAGGCTAGGGCCTGGACAGAGGCTGCCAGGCTGCTGCTGGGATGGGGCGGGGCGGGAGGGCAGCTACGTGTCAGCCTGGTCGCAGCCTGGGGGAAACGGGGACCGAGGAGCTGCAAAGTGCTATCAGATAGAAAAGCGGGAGAGCAAGTTGTGGGATGCCTCTCCCCTCTCCCTGTCCCCACCTGCCACCTTCACCCCCTCCCCACCCCATGCCCTGCAGGCTCTGAGACCAGCTAGAGTCTGGGAGCCCCCATCACTCGGGTTTCTGAGTTCAGGACATGGGTGGGGAGGAAGAGGGGACCTGAGACCCCCTCACTCTGCTCTGAGTTGCAGCCGTCCCTCCTCCTCATGGCTTCATCGTCCTGCAAAGCTCAGCATCTCCCCACTGAGACCCCACCTCCCACGTATGTCTTTCAACAGCCCCTTCAGGGCCCCGAAAAAAGAGGAACCGACATGTGAGAAGACCCTGCTTTGTCCCAAGGACTGTGTCAGGCACTTGTGTGTTACCTCCTTGAAATCTTCAAGCGGTAAAGTCCATTGGGGACCCAGGGAGGGGAAGGGAGGAGGGGAAGGGGCAATGGCACACCTAGTCTCCAGACTATAAAAAGAGTTGGAAACTGTTTACAGAGGTGCGGGCACAGTTTAAGGAAACTAACCGCAGTCGGCACACTGCCCTTAGACTGGCCACAGCAGGGTCTCTGCCCTTCCCTGGGTCTGAAGGGACAAGGGCAGAAGCAGGTAGTTACTGGCACAGAGAGAGAGTCATGTTCAGAGCAGGGGTAGGGGACCACCTGATAGGAGCTGTGGCTCTTGATGGAGGAACATGGCCAGCTGATGGGGATGCTGCGGAAAAGGAGTCAGGGGACTCAATCCCAGGCTCACTGCTCTCCTGAGCTCTGATATCCTGCTGGTGCTGCCCACTGGCCCATCCCCACCCAAGGCCAGAGAGCAAGGAAGTTGTGGATGCTGTGCATGTTGGGGCGGAGCAGGTGGGGAAGGGTGGAGAGCGGGCCTGGAGAGGCAAAGAGCAGGTGGTCAGCACACATGAGATAGGAATGATCCTTGTTGACAGGGGGGCAGAGTCCACAGCCAATTATAGAGACAGACCCCACACCCGTGTTCTCCATGATTTCGTCTGTCCAATGTCCTCTCTCCAAGAAGTAGGACAGGAGGTAAGAACAGACAGGTGGCAGAGTCTTCTCATCTCACCTGATCTGAGCTTCCAGCTCCTGACAGCTCCCCAACCCCTGATGCTCTGATAGTCTCTCAGGTCTGCAGAAGGTACAGAATCTAACTCAACTCAACCCTCAACTGGCTTCTGACCTTGATAAATCCCTTAGGCTCTCTGGGCTTCAGTTTTTGCATCTGTGGAAAAAAAAAAAAAAAGAGTATTAATTCTGTCCCTGCTTCTGTTACAGATATTTTGAAAGGATGAAAGTGGGATATATGTGTAAAATTCTTTGGCATTAAAATCAAGCCACAAATGCAGAAGAAAAATTATTTTTTAATTTAATAAATGTTTATGAGACAAATTAATACCTGCAGGCATTGTTCCTTGTGCTGAGGGTATAACAGCAAACAAACAGGCAAGTGTCTGCCTTCCTGGGGGACAAACACAGGAGTACATAGTATGTCAAACACCTTCAGGGGGAAGGAAGCAGCGTGGGCACATGGGGAGGGCAGGGAGAGAGGGTTTCTGTTGTATGCAGGGTGGTTTCAGAAGACTTTGGGAGAAGCCATTTGAACAAAGATTTGAAGGAAGGAAGGAAGACTTACGGAGATGCAGGGTGAGGAAACAGCAGATGCAAAGGCCCTGAGGCTGAAGAACATCGGGCCCATCTGACAAAAAGCATGGAGGCCAGCATGGATAGAAACAAGTGATTGAGAGAAAGGGGTTAGGGGCCACATTGCTGTGTTAATAAACTGAGGGAAAGTAAGAGTGGAAGCGGGGAGAAGTGGTAGAGACTATTGCAGTCGCCCCTGATGCTGGGAAAGATTGACGGCAGAAGGAGAAGGGGGCGACAGAGGATGAAAGGGTTGGATGGTGTCACTGACTCAATGGACATGAGTTTGAGCAAGCTCCAGGAGATGGTGAAGGACAGGGAAGCCTGGTGTGCAGCAGTCCACAGGGTTGCAAATAGTTGGATATGACTTTCTGACTGAACAACAAGATAAGAGATGATAGCTTGGACTAGTTGGAGGTACAGTAAGCCCCCCCATATACAAATGAGTTCTGTTTCAAGAATGTGTTTCTTTGGTCCAGTTTGTTCATAAGTCCAACAAAGTTAGCCTACGTACCCAACTAACACAGTCAGCTACATAGTACTATACTGTAATATGTTTATAATATTTTTCACACAAATAGTACATAAATAAGCACAAAAAATACAACATTTTTAATCTTATAGTACAATACCTTGAAAATACAGTGGTACAGCACAACAGCTGGTATACCGGGGCTGGCATCGAGTGAGCAGGCGAGAAGAGTTACCGACTGGAGGAGGGAGAGGAGGTGGGAGACGGTGGAGCTGAACCTTTGTCAGCAACAGGAGACGGAGGACAAACTGCAATTTCATTCATGCCTGACATTGATGGCACAGGTTCTGGTTCCTTGCTGGATTCAATTCTATCTACCTTCTTGAAAAAGCTATCCAGTGACATCTGGGTAGTGGCTCTTTTTTTCTCATCACGGACGGCATGGTGGTGCTGAATCGCATTCTGAACGGCTGCTACAACCTTCCTGTGCTGTTCTATGTTTGGGTCCTGGGCCTCAAAAACTCACAGTGCCTCTTCGTATAAAGAAAACCCCCTTGCCATTCACCTGCATCATGGGTCTCTGATTCTTTAGTTACTTCTTCTTTTTGTCTCTCCTCATCCATCCTCTGGGCCTCCAATCCCATCGTTATTGCTCAGTGCTTCTAAGCAGTATGAGCGATGTTATCACTGCTTTTACACTTGCTTCCAGACATCCTGGGTTCGAAATAAAGATACTGTACTACCGTCTTCTACACAGTATGGTACAGTAAAGTGCGCAAAACACACCCATTTGTAGAGGCTGCCCCCACCTGACAGTGTACCCCGACATGTGGACTAACTTAAGTGGCTGGCCATGCGAACACACATCCATAACTTTGAAATTTCCCAATTTGAAGGTTCATATGTAGGGGACTTACTGTAATGGGAGTGGTCAGATAGCAGCAAAACCAGAGGATTGTTCATGGACTGGATGTGAATTATGAAAGACAAAGAGAAGTTAAGACTGATCCCAAAGTTTTTGGCCTAAGCATCTAGACAACAGTGTTGCCACTTGCAGAGCTGGAAAAACTGTGGGTGGAACAGCGTTAAGGGGAAATTTTGTTCTGGACTTGTTAAATAGATCTGAACGTTAGTGAGTCTGAGGCCCAAGGCCAGAACCCTCAGGCCAGGTCAGGGGCCAAAAAGAAAAGCTTGCAAGACAACAGTCAGTGAGGGAGAGGAAGAACCAGGCAAGGAGCACACAAACAAAACAAAAAAAAACCCTCAAAGACTCATCTTACTTTTGAATTTTGCTGCTCCAAATCAAAATAAAGTATTAGCCAGTAAAACTGAGCAATGATTGAAAGATTAGTCCCTTGTGAGCAGCCTGAGTTCATCCCAGTCATACAGGCCAATTCAACACTAGAAAACGTGCTAACGAAGTTCACTGTGTAATGAAGATTCTATGTGGCTATCTCGCTACAACCAAAAAAAGCATTTGATAAAATCCTACATATTCTCATCATTTAAAAAAAGCCTCAATAAACAAGAAGAAAATTACACTTCCTTAATTCCATTACTTCTAAAGAATGTTTAAAAATGCCACCTTTCTGTCTGGAAAGAATATATGGATGTCTGTCCTGTTGAACATGTTTCTGAAGGGTATTGGTCCCTGCCTGAAGTGAAGAAAAAGAAGAATGGAGGATGAATAGAAGAGGGATGAAGGAGAAAAATATTATTTTCAAATGATATGATCATTTACCTAGGAAATTCAAAAGAATGACATGGCAGACTGTTAGTAAGATTTCAGCACATTGGTAAAGTATCAGAACAACAACCAAAAAATTGACACTTCCCTGCTGCTGCTGCTGCTGCTGCTAAGTCGCTTCAGTCGTGTCCGACTCTGTGCGACCCCATAGACGGCAGCCCACCAGGCTCTGCCGTCCCTGGGATTCTCCAGGCAAGAACACTGGAGTGGGTTGCTATTTCCTTCTCCATCACACTTCCCTCCATGCTACCAATTTTTTAAAAAACATATCCAAAATAGGGAAAAAACAATAAGAAGAAATGCCTCTAAGTTTCCAAGGAATGGACCCAGTTAAGATATGAACAAAACTGTAATGCAATAACTGTGAAACTCAACTGAGTAATACGGAAGAAGATCTAAATAAATGGAGAGACATCTAATGTTCCTGGATGGGAAATCTCAGCATCGTGAAGATGTCCATTCTCCCAGATGCAAATCGACTCCTGTCAAAATCCCAACAATTTTATGGAACTTGATCAACATAATTTAAATTCACCCACAAGAGAAAAAGAATAAGAATAGCCAGGCAATTGTTGAAAGAGAAGTATGTTGAAGAGGGATCTACCCTATTAGCATAAAATACATAATGATGACCTAAGCTACAGTCATTAAAACAGCAAGACAGGAGCCTAAGAATGGATAGGGAATAAACAGATCATGTAGGTGCAAAAGTAAATGATGACGGCATTTCTGATTAATGACCTGGGATGGACTGCTCATCCATGAGTTCACAAGTTAAGGGAGCACTGGTACAGCTGCTTGTTGTATCAGTTTGAGGTACTCCCTGTTGCTCATGACAGAGAACTTGAAATAACCAAGCTTCAGTGATAAGGAAATGGATTGCTGGCATAAGGAAGTCCAGAGGTAGATAAGGAAGTAGTGAGGCCTCAGGGTTGGCCAAACCCAGGGGCCCTGACTCTGTTCTCTAGGCTTCCTTTATGGCTGTGGCCCTTTCCCACGTTGCCCTCATCCTCGGGCTGACTTCTCTCATGGCGCCAAAGAGCCTGACAAGCTCCTGAATCCGTAGTCACAAATCATGATGTCCAAAGGAAGAAAGGGATTCTTATTTTCTCCCAGTGCAGACTTTGAGAAGAGAGCAAACCATTTTCCCCAGATGCACTCAGTAAACTTCCCCTCATCTTAACTAGGTTTTATGCTCATCCTGAACTAATTACCATGACCAACATCATGCCATGCTCAGATGATTAGACTAGGTGTCCACCTGATGCAAAGAGCTGACTCACTGGAAAGACCCAGATGCTGGGAAAGATTTGAAGGCTAAAGGAGAAGGGGATGAGATGGTTAGACAGCATCACTGACTCAACCAACATGAGTTCGAGCAAACTCTGGGAGATAGTGGAGGACAGAGGAGCCTGGCTACTGCAGTCTGTGGGTGTGCCAAGAGTTGGACACAACTTATCAACTGAAAAATAACAATGGGATTACACTTAAAGGATGAGGCCTGGACCCAAAGCCCAGGGAATAATTGTGATGGGCTGGATGCCTACAAGAAAATCTAGGGAAAGTGGAAATAAACACTAGGTGGGCCACCAGTAATGGCCAACAAAGCTATCCATTTGGAAAAAAAACTAATTTAAAACCAACTTCCCACTATAACAAAATATATTTCAAGTTGACTAAAGAGCTTCAAAAGCGAGGGGACTGCTATAAAAATATCAGAAGAAAGTATACTATAACCTTGGAGTAGGGACAACCTTATCAGGGAAATACAGTAAAACCAAAACTATTTTTAAAAATGATAAGCTAACTTTGTCAAAACTAATTGTTTCTGTCTGATGAAAAAACTCATAAAGAAAAGTTAAAAGGTAACTGACAGACTGGGAGAGATAGGTGAAACATACATAACAGATATGAATTAATATCCAGGATATGTAAAGAGCTTCCACAAAAATGATAAGACTGAGCAAAAAATAGGAACAAGTTAATTCAAAGAAGAGGCAAGGTAAATAAGCAGTGAACATATGAAAAATGTTTACAGAAATCAGGGAAATTTGAATCAAATCAAATGAAATATTTTATTTTGGAAAAAAGTATAGTATTGATAATATCTAGCATGCAAGCGGGTACAGGGAAATGAGAACTCTGCTATCGCACTGCTGGGGTGTGTAAATTGACAAAGAATGAATTTATTCAAATTAAATACATGCACTTGCCTTTCTCCCAGGAATTTTACTTCTAGGTTTCTCTCCTAGAGAATTATCCATTTATGAATACAGGAAAACGTGGACTAAGATGCCCTTTATCATGTTTCCAATAGTGAAAAAAATGTGTCTCCAATGTCCAAGATTGGAAAATAAGAGTATATGCATACACACATACATGTTTGTATATACACATACTACACATACATTATATATTTTATATATACATACATATATATTATGTATACACATTTTGTATACATATATATACATGCATGTGTGAATGCTCAGTCATGTTCGGCTCTTTGTGATCCAATGAACTGTAGCCCACCAGGCTCCTCTGTCTATGGAAGTTTCCAGGGAAGAATACTGGAGTAGGTTGCCTTTTCCTACTCCAGGGGATCTTCCTGATGCAGGGATCTAACTCACATTTCCTGCATCGCCTGCATTGCAGGCAGATTCTTTACCACAGTACCATCCGGAAAGCTATATATACATATATGCCCATGATATATATAAGTGTATATATATATATATATAACGTATACATATATATATGCATCCTTAATACAATATTATTTCACTGCTAAAAAATGAAGTAGTTCTGTAGGTAGTGAAATCTCTCCAAGTCACATTATTAAGTGTAAAGAGCAAGCTGCAAGCCATAGGACCACATTTTACCACTTATGTGGTAATCAAAAGGTCCAGTAATTTCCTGTTTGTGTGTATATGTAAAATGCCCAGGAGGAGGTCTATAAGGACACACACCAATCCCCTGGTTACCACCAAGAAAGGACTGGGAATCAGGGTTAGGGAGGGACACTTAGGATTGATTTGTACTGCATGGGTCTCTTTTTTTAATGTTTATTTGTTTATTTGGCTGTGTTGAGTCTTTGGCTGCATGCAGGGTCTTCCATGCATCATGTGGGATCTTTTGATGTGGCCCTGGACTCTCTACCTGTGGTGTGCTGGCTCCATAGTTGTGGCACACAGGCTTGGTTGCTGCACACATGTGGGATCTTAGTTCTGCGACTAGGAATCGAGCCACGTCCCCTGCATTGCAAGGCAGATTCTTTACCACTGGACCAGCAGGGAAGTTCTGCATGGATCTTTTATTTTTTTGATTAATCAATTTATCTTAATTGGAGAATAATTTAAATGTAACTATGTATCACTTGCACAATTAAAAATAAATTGAAATTTTTAATTTGTCCTTTCATGCATTTGCTGAGAACAGGTTATATGCACATCCTGGCTGACCCAAAGTTATTCTCCTGCGCAGATGAAGGAAGAACCAGCTTCCAGCTCCTCTCTGCTGGGGTCCCAGGGAACTCGAGGGGAAGGCTGTAAACTTCCAGAAGCCTAATGGCCAGGCATGATTTGATTGCAAATCACACAGACTTTGAAGCCAGAAGACCTCAAAGTGTGAGTTTGTGCCTTTCCTCCTTGCTAGTTATGCAATTGAGGCTCCGTACCTCAGTGTTTCAACTGTAGAGAGGTCTGACAAATAAAAATACCTCCTTCGTAGGCCTCCTGGGAGGGCAGAATGAACATGAAAACTAACAAGCATTAAAAAAATTTTAAGTGTGAAAATGCTAATCTAACTCCAGGTTTAGGGGGTTATTCTTCTCAAATACCTGCAGTGCTCCCCTCTGTAAGCAGGAGGAGCAGAGCTGGAACTTAGTTGCCTGCCCCAGCCTCGTCCCTTCCCTTCTCACCCTCTGTGCTCACCAGAGCTGTGCTCTGGGGCACAGAGACCCCCAGTAAATCCCTTTGAGTAATTCAGGTCTCTCCAAGTCCCCATTCACACACCTGTTAGCAAATAGCAAAGGCTTCCTTCTCTCTGGGCAGCAGCAGTCTCCTGGGGCTGAGTTGGTCCTTCCCTCCCCCTCCATCTTTTGTTAGCATGGGATCAGCGGCTTCCTAGAAGCCAGCTGTGAAATGTCTTCTAAACCAAACCCAAAAGAACAGATGTTGTTTAGGGAAGGGGCTGCACTCCTTCTTGGGCCCAGGACTGCATTCACACCAGCTCCTGGGGGGAGCAAACCGCCCAGATGCCCCTTCCTCCATTCCCAGGTCCTGCTTCCAGAGGGAGGCAGAGAGGGAAGGGAGAAGAAAACAGCTCCTGGCTTCTCCCCATCTATTGGCTGGCCAGGTCACTGTCCCCGGTCTCTAGAGATGCAGCTGGGGATGGAGACTGGAGGCAGGGAAGCAATATCCTGCCCAAACAGCCCTCTGCTGCTCTCCACTCCATTTATTAGCCTGTCGCTCTCCACTGAAAAACTCGTCAATCACCGTGAGCCTCCAGCTCTTCTCCATCTCTGCCTGAGACCAAGGAAAACAGGAGACCAGAGAATACTGAACACAGGGCCCCTCCACCTTCTCCATCTCCCCGCCTCTGTCAGCTCCCCAGACACACACAAAGCACACAGCCAGCAGTGCATGCAAAAAAGCACGCACACATCCCCGGACTCCCCTGCAGACTCAGATGCTCCAAAATCCTGAACAGGCCTGGTCACGAAGGCATCTGAATCCCTCTCTGTTGTTGTGAGTGTGTACTCAGTCGCTCAGTCATGTCCAACTCTTTGCGGCCCCTCAGACGGTAGCCCTCCTCTGTCCATGGGATTCTTCTCTGTAGGCTCCGCCGTCCATGGGGTTTTCCAGGCAAGAATACTGGAGTGGGCTACCATTTCCTTCTCCAGGTGATCTTCCCAACCCAGGGATTGAATCTGCGTCTCTTGCGTCTCCTGAATTAGCAGGTGGATTCTTTACCACTGCGCCACCTCTGGGAGGCCCTCCCTACCTTCATTCTAAAGACATCCAAGAAAATAGATTCTATCACCTTTAGTCATCCTTTCAGTCCTGGCTCAAGCATTGCAGGCTCTCTGGAGCCCACCAGAGCCCCCATCTCCTTCCTCGTAGTGTTTCTTCCCTCATGCCTCCAATTGTACCGGGAATGAATGCATCTATTCTAGAACTTACTTCACAATATTTCATTTTAGGTCACATACCTATTTCCCTTACCACACTGAGCCATTTGTATCTAAAACCTCTACACTTACACAATATTGGTACATACTAGATGCTCATTGATGGGGGATGGATGGATGGAGGGAGGGAGGGGTGGAAGGAAAACCTCACTAGTTCATCCTTCCCAGGTTCTAAGAAGTAATAATCTCACTTCCTCAATATTCATAATTCTGTTGGTCTATATATTTATGTGTAATCGAGTATCTTCATATATTATGAAGCTTGACACGTCATTGCTTTCTTCCTTTTAATGCAGCCCAATTCCATGGGGTTGGGAAGAGTCGGACAGGACTGAGCGACTTCACTTTCACTTTTCACTTTCATGCATTGGAGAAGGAAATGGCAACCCACTCCAGTGTTCTTGCCTGGGGAATCCCAGGGACGGGGGAGCCTGGTGGGCTGCTGTCTATGGAGTCACACAGAGTCGGACACGACTGAAGCGACTTAGCAGAAGCAGCAGCAATTCTCTTTGAGGGTAGAAAGAAAACTGAGAACTTCAGAAAAATGTGCAAAAGCATAGTTTTCTCCCTAGGAAGCTTTCAGACACTCTTGAAGAACCCACCTGGAGTCACTTGGGCATCCCGGGTTCAGAATCCTGTCTTGCTGGTCTGGATGGAGACTAGGACTTTTGCCCCGGCATACAAGGCCCTGGGTCATGACAGTGGTGGTAAATGGGTCTCTCTTGCGTTGACTCTCATGGAGTTTGGCCATTTCTGAGGATTTTTCACTTTAGTTTTGTCCAAAACATACACAAAGCAAGTGGATATGTGCCCCAAATTTTATGCTGATAATAAGCAAGTCCCTGTTTGGGGCTAAGCTATGCTGTCTTGAAAACACCATGTTCCATGGAACTTAGGGCTCTCTGGAGAGCGCCCCCTGTAGGAAGGCCAGGGCTGGTACCTGTCTTGTACCCCAGCAGGAGTGGCAGGACCGCTATGTCTGCCCTTTGCCTCAGCGAGTGCTCTCCTCAGACTTAGTGAATTCTATGCTGGAGTCTGAAGATCTCCTTGGCTGAATCTACTAGCAGAGCCTACAGCCCGAGGCCTGGTGGGGGGAGCAGGCGGGGCTCAGCCCTTCTCAGCAGCAGAAAAGCAATGAGGTTGAACTTTATATTTATTGATCACAGCTTCTCTGGACCTTTACTATCATTTAACTCTCGCTTCTAACCAAATCCCCTTTATCTCTTTTTTGCCAACTTCACTGCCCCAAATCATTTTTTTTCCCCTCACACCATAAACACATTTCCATTTGAGTGCACAGCCAGCCTGCTGCCAGAGCCCTTTCTGTGTTTATTTTTCTCCCTTCTCCAAAAGCAGCTTCATTGAGGAGGAGAATTAAAAGAAAGGGTGGCTCGGAAGGGGTTAAGCTAAACCAGTAAATAAACATTGCAAGTTCTCACTTTCTGGAACAAATTCAAGAGGTGAGCCATACGTCTAACCTGAAACTGTGCTTAATTCAGGGATAATTTTTCTTGGTGTTCGAACCAGTTGCGGGTCTTCCCACATGCAAATGAAAAGGCAGTCGTGTGTCTGGATTGTCTGGGAATTCTGAACATTTAAAATAAAATGAAAAAAATGAACATTAAATATAAAATAAATAATAAATAAAAGAAGAAAGCCACAGCTCAAAGGCTAATCTTCCAAACAGTCTTTCCTCGCTCTTCTTTGGCCATACTTCATGCTAGGAGGGGACCCCAGGCAAAGAATCCTATAAAGAAACAGCCTAAATGAATGCACTCTCTCTCCCTCTAAACCCCCTTGGTGTCTGGCTTATCGTCTAATGAGGATAAAAATGTGCTGTGTCTTGATTAGGAAGACATCTGAGGGCCCCCTTCCCTCTCTTGCTGAACTCTGAGTTAGGCCAGATAAGGCAGACTGTTTGGTGAATGAAGGCTGAAGTTTCTTCAGGAGTTACTGCAAACTTCTCCCTCGGGATGGTGTGTTTCTAGGCTTCCTCGGAGCACATGGGCAGAACACAGGATAACCCATGTACTGGTGGAGCTGGACTTGACAGGGCGCAAGCAAAAAGCAGCTTCAATCTTTTTTTTTTTTTTTTTATTCTGCTACAGTGCCTTCAAGCATATTCTTTCCTGGGCATTGGAGAACCTCTCAGAAAAACCTCTTAGTTTGGGAGGTAACACAAAGATTTTTTTTAAACTCCAGATCAAACTCAATTAGAACTTCCAATTCTCATCCCTTTGAAGACTTCCATTGCCCAGCTTGGACCTGCTCCAGTGGGAACCTTGAGGAGTGGGGTGCAGGGATGGTCAGTTTCATCACTATGTTTTCACCTGACCTCCGCCTCTATTCTTTGATGACTGCTTGGATTCCTACGCTTACTCAAAGTTCAGATAGGGTAGAGATGGGAGGAGAAAGGAAGGCCAGGGAGGTCTCACTTGACTTGTAGGCTGGTGGCAGATTCCAAAGACCAAGTCTTCCTCTTGGCAACTCGTATGGTAAAGAGTCTGCCTACAATGCAGGAGACCCAGATTCTTTCCCTGGGTTAGGAAGATCCTCTGGAGAAGGGAATGACTACCCACTCCAGGATTCTTGCCTGGAGAATTCCATGGACGGAGGAGCCTGGCAGGCTACAGTCCATGCAGTCACAAAAAATTGGACATGACTGAGCAACTAACACACTTTCTCTTGTCGGGGGCTTATGTGAGTCCTCTCACCTGTAGGTCTCCTGGTATAATGACACCTCCTCTACTGGCTGTTTATGACCCTTACTTCCTATAGTCCTGCAGCTGAGGGCCCAGTCATCTGGCCCAGGCTTGACGCCTTCAAAGATGCTGGTATCCCTCTGTGAGGTCCATACCAGCCCAAGGAGGGAGCCCCCCACCTCCATACCCAGCCAGACTCTAAAAAGGCAGCAATGTGAGGCCATTTAGTCCCTCTCTCGGAGAAGGCAATGGCACCCCACTCCAGTACTCTTGCCTGGAAAATCCCATGGATGGAGGAGCCTGGTAGGCTGCAGTCCATGGGGTCGCTAAGAGTCAGATAGGACTGAGCGACTTCACTTTCACTTTTCACTTTCATGCATTGGAGAAGGAAATGGCAACCCACTCCAGTGTTCTTGCCTGGAGAATCCCAGGGACGGGGGAGCCTGGTGGGCTGCCATCTATGGGGTCGCACAGAGTCGGACACGACTGAAGTGACTTAGCAGCAGTCCCTCTCTGCCCAGCCTCCTCAGGCCACCAGCCATAGCCTCTCACCTTTAGACCTTCTTAGGCCTCAGTCCTGCTCTTGTGTGACTCTCGTCCAGTTCTTTTATTTGGTCAGTGGGGGAGGCAGCCCCCTTCCCTTTCCCATAAAAGGAGGTGGGACACAGCCCACTGACAGCTCACTCCAGAGAAAACCTCCCAGCACTCCCAACCTCTCCACCTTTTTATACCCTTGAAGTGGATGAGAAGGTAGGGGTTACATAGCCGATTTCACACCCCTTTATCCCGGGCGATGGGTGGGCAGAAAGGCAGGCAGAGCCCTAAGCTTTGGAGCTGAACCACACCCATCTCCACAGGGGAACCTGGCCAGCTTCACTGTTCATCCCAAGTGAACAGCCAAACGTCTCCTGATCACTCATTCATTCATCCACAAACATTCTTCAAGCACTTAACTAGGACTGCCATAACAAAATACCATAGACTGGGTGCCTGAAAGAGTAGAAATTCATTTCTCACAGTTTTGGAGGCTGGGAAGTCCAAAACCAAGGTGCCAGCAAGGTAGGTTTATTTCTGAGGCTTCTGCTCTTGATTTTTTGTCAGCAGCCATCTTGCTGTGTGCTCACCTGCGGGCAGAGTGGGGAGGAGCAGGGGAGGAGGGCGCAGAATTCCATCATGAGGGTCCCACCTTCATGAGCTCATCTAACCCTAATTATCTCCCAAAGACTTCATGTCCGAATAGCATCCCACTGGGGTTTAGGTCTTCAACATATGAGTTTGGGGACATAAACAGTTCATTGCAAGTCCCCGCTGAGCACCCAGATGCTGTGCTGGGCGCTAAGAATGAGAGCATCCACCAAGCATGAGGCTTGTCTTCTCTTCCTCCCAGTTTTGGAGCAAAGACCAACGTGTAAAGAATTGCACATCAATGTGAGAGGCATCAAGTGAGAGCCCAGAGAAAGGATTGGTGGAAGGAGGCACCAGCAAGTCCGAATCCCCAGGAAGGGCTGCGAGGAAGTGGGAGATCCCAGGAACCAGACATCATGGCTGAGTGTCTGATAGGCCTACCAGAAACCATTCACCTAGCCTTCCTCCTCATACTGGGCTGTGGGTAGGGATCGGGGGAGGCATCTTGAATGCCTGCTTCTTGGTCACAACATGTGCCCAGACACATGAACATTCTGATACAAAACAAGGATGACCTTTAACTGATGCTGTTTGACCACCTGCCATCTGCCTGGATTGGACCAGGGAGGTTTTCATTCTTTTCCAACAAGAACAGGAATGAAGAAGCTTACAGCTATTCTCTAGATAAATAAACCGAGGTTGAGATACAGAAGTGGGTCTCTGAATCCAGGAAGCAAACACACTTCCAGCCCAAAAGAAGGCAACATGCTTTGGGAGGGGAACAAAACCCCAACCTTTAGCTCCCAGCACCTGGGGGGATTGTTTCCACCCACTCCCATCTTACTTTTTCCTCGAAATGCCACAAAGGCGAGTTTTTCTAATTCCAGGTTCTTTGCATTTTGTTTAGAGACAAAGATAAAAATGCGTTCATTATCCCATCTGCGGCCGCTCAAATGAGAGAAAAGTGCTTCTGTATTAGGGCGACGCAATCCTCCCAAACCTTTTTACTTCTATTAAAAAAGCATGAAGGCAATTTACCAGGATGCGCCTGTCACAGTTTGAAAAGCAGAAAGGCCTTTTTATCTTCCGATTTATTTACAGGTGCAGCCTAGTGACAGAGGCAAGTATTTTTCCTGCACAGTGACTTGGAGGGGCCGTGGAAGACAAAGCAACCATCAGGTGCTTCCTTGTCTCTGAATACGAGCATGGGGCTGCCACCATCAGATCGTCCTGCAGCAGGTCCCAGGCTGCCGAGGTCACCAGCAGACATTACTTCTTTGCTTGCTTTCACTAGCCCACGCACACCCCACAGGAGCCAGCTGGGTCTCTGCCGGCTTATCTTCAACTCCAGGCATGCAGGGAAGAACAAGGTGGGGGTGGGCGGTTCCTCCCAAGAAATGGGCTGAGCAGGTTGAAGGGGAGAACTCCAGCAGGATTTTCTGCTTTCGAGAATCTGTCAGGTGACTTTCCTGGTAGTCCAGCAGTTAAGAATCTACCCACTAATGCAAGGGACACTGGTTTGATTGCTGGTCCTGGAAAATTCAATATGCCGAGGGGCAACTAAGCCCGTGCGCCTCAACCACTGAAGCCCACATGCTCTACAGCCTTCGAGCCACAACAAGAGAGGCCATTGCAATGAAAAATCCATGCACTGCTTTTGCAACTAGAGAGTAGCTCCCTCTCACTGCAACTAGATAAAGCCCATGTGCAGCAACAAAGATCCAGCCCAGCCATAAATAAGTAAATGAAAAATATAAAACAAACAAACAAAAAAAAAACAGCAGGAACTCTACTCAATGTTATGTTGCAGCCTGGATGGGAGAGGAGTTTGGGGGAGAAGGGATGCATGTATATGTACGACTGAGTCCCTTTGCTGTATACCTGAAGCTATCACAACATTGTTAATCAGCTAAACTCCAATATGAAATAAAAAGTTAAAAAAAAAAAAGAATCTGTTAGGTACAAAACAGGATCGCTCTGACACCATCACCTTTTCTGGAAATTTCAACAGCGGAACATTAATATCTCTGGGGTGGTTTCCGTGTGGTCTTCACTGGAGACATCTTTTGATGTTTTCATGGAAACTCTCTCCAAGGAGTCCTCCAGTCATTCTTTCAGTCTTTTTCACTGTTGACACTGAAAGCACACAAAGGGAAGAATGTGCCCCAGGTGTGGGTAATGACGCTCGGTGCCTGCTTGGCCATACCAGGCCACCAGCAAATCAGGCATCAGATTCGGTCACCACAGACATTTTCTCCCACAGTCAACACCACTTATTGACTTCTTCTTGCAGCAGTTTTTCAGGCTCAGCATTCAGGGAGCTACAAGTGCAGACAAGATGCGATCCTGCTCACAGTGTGGTGGAGGAAAAAGGCAAGAAAGGAAATCATCAAAACATGAGGCAGGACAAAATAAGAAGTAAGTGGAGGTGTCTGCAATGTGTTGTAGGAACACAGAGGAAGAGTGAATTAACTCTGAGTTGGGACTCAGGGGAGGCAGAATTTCCGTGGAAGGCAGCATTTTCACTGGTCTCAAGGAATGGAGGGTTGATAGGGGAAGCCTGGGGGTGGGGGAGAGGGGTGGGTGCAGCGGCAGCACAGAGTGTTCATCTGCCTTGTTCTGGCTCAGCCAGGGCACAGTGGCACCTCCCACCAAGGGCTCCCAGCAGCCACCGGGGCTTCATTCACTCTGGTCCTTGTTGCCATGGAGCCAGCATCTGGTCCCAGTGACCTGGCCAGTTGCCTTGAGCATTGCTGCAGCAACACCTGCACTCCCAAAGGAGCTCCATGTGTGGGGAGCTACAGCTGGGTTGGGACCTTCCGGCTGAAATCAACACCCAAAGAGCAGAGCTGGGAGTAGATTTTGTGCTTTGGACTTTTCCCGGAGAAGCACTCAGGGGAGCATTGAGATTCACGTCACTCACTATACTTGAGTGTTAGTTGCTCAGTCGTGTCCGACTCTTTGTGACCCCATGGACTGTAGCCCACCAGGCTTCTCTGTCTCTTCTGTCCATGGAATTTTCCAGGCAAGAATATTGGAGTGGGTTGCCACTCCCTTCTCCAGGGAGGGCCAGTGGCAATTTTATATTTTTCCCTAAAGGACCTTGTTGTCCATACCCCTTGGTGTGACTTCACAGGCCTTCAGAATCTGGTGCCTGCCTGGCTTCCCGTCATCATGTGTGGCCCAGGCCTCTCTGAACCCCACGCTCCAACCTCAGGAACAGCTCCCCTGTGCTCTCTGCCTGTGTTCCCCACACTTCACCCCGGGAGCCTCTGAAGCTGGGCATAATCCTGCCTCTGGCTTAGCCTTTTCCTTTAGAGACACTTTCACCCTCCTTAGAACCTCGAGGAAGTTACAGTTGTTCCTTTTCCAGTTGAGGGGGTAGGGGCCCAGAGAAGTTGGATGGCTCATTCTGCTGGAGCCACGGTCAGTCCTCACAGCTCTCCATTCTGAATCCAGGGCACCATCCTCCACCATAGCTGTTCCAGCCTTTTAACTTCCCAGCACCCCTTTATTGTTTTCCTTTCCACAGACCCCAGGGACTCCTATGAAGTCATCCCCAGCCAATCTCAGCTCCTGCATGAGATAACCACTGTTAGTACAATCCAGCTAAAAGCAGAGAAACCTGATGTTTTAGGTAGGCTCTGCTGATAACAGTATGATTTCTGTGGGGCTATTTGAGACATTGACAGAAGCTCTCAGAGCCTTATTATGACTTTCCCTGGGAGTCCAAAGACCTTAGCTTGGGAACTACTGCACTATTTCTGCAGTGACCACAATTTTCAGAAGAAAAATCCGGACCCATGGTGTGATAACTACGAGTACATGTACAGGGTGATAACATGGGCTGTTTGAAGTCTATCATGTTTCAAGAAATCTGGGTTAAATGGTCATTCATTCACTCACTCCTTTGCGCATTTCTTAAGCACCTACTATGTGCTACCACTGTGCTAGGGGCTGGGGGTTCTGATTGCGTGGAGCTGCTGGTTAGTTTGCACATAATGACTCTTACTGTAAAAAAGAGAAGAAAGAATGAACTTCTAGCAGATTATGAAGGCCTGGAGAAAGAGACAACTGAATTAGTTTGAAAGATAAACAACAGTGTCCTGCCATGGACAGGAATAGAAGTTATGGGACTTCCCTAGTGGTCCAGTGGTTAAGAATCTGCCTCGCAATGCAGGGGACACAGGTTCAATTCTTGGTAGGGGAACTAAGATCCTACATGCTGCGGGGCAGCTAAGCCTATGCATTTCAAGGAAGAGCCCATGTGCCACGACTAAGACCTGATACAGTCAAATAAATACATATTTTTTCAAAAGAATAGAAGATTAAGAGGGAAGAGTATGAAGAAAAGCTCAGAGGTATGAAATAGCAAATGTATGGGAGCTACAGGCAGTCCACTGGGATTATAAAATTGGAGAGAGAGGTGAGAAAGAGATTGGGAGAGATGAGGTTTGGGGGCAAGAAGGAGTCAGGCCCTAAATAGTCCTGAATACCCAGCCTAAGAGCCTGTAGCAGCCCAGCCCTGTGTTCCCCCACATCCTGCAATATGGCCAACCCCTCAAAACCAGTCTTAGACACACCATGTGTTCCAAGCAATCACCCTTGACCACAACCACCCTGTGCTCATCTCCTCCTGCTTCTGGGATCTTCTGGATGCTCCTTAATTTGTTCATTCTCTCATCAGGATAGAAAAAAAGACAGAAGTCATCCCTGGCCTCATGTATCTTCCAGTCCAAGAGAAGAGGCAAACATTAATGCCATAATCAACAACACAGATGTGAGTCACAAGCATCCAGTGTACTATTGATGGAATCTTTTGCAAATATTTTTTGATGTTGGACCATTTTTAATGTCTTTATTGAATTGTTTACAAGAAGGTTTCTGTTCACTGTTTTTTTGGTCTCTAGGCATGTGGGATCTTAGTTCCCTGACCAGGTATCGTACTCCCACCTCTTGCACTGGAAGGGGAAGTATCACCCCTGGACCACCAGGGAAGTCTCTCAATGTAATTTTTAAAATTACAAGTATCAAATGTCAATTAGGATAAGTGCTTCAAAGAGGAGCTATATACATGGTGCTGTAAAGTCATATTAACAGAGACACTAACCTACTCAGAGAGGTGAGAAAAGTTTTCCAGAATAAAAACTGGGCTGAAGACCACTGGACAGATAAGGATGAATGTCATGGTTACTTTTGACCACTTTCATGTTAATAACCTATTTGAACTCCCTTCTTTGGTTTGGACTTTGCTTCCTACTTAGCCCCAAGTTTTGCTTGATTTCCTGACTTTTTCAGCTTCCCCAGCCTGGGCTGAGAGGGCTCCTCTGCCTGCCCCGCCCAGGGTAGACTCTGGCCTCAGGGCAAAGGGGAGCCACAGGAGGATTTATGGTAGAGGCAACATCTCCAGCCCCAATTCCTCCCTGAACTCTACCCTGTGAACCCAAGTACCTACTCCCCATCCACATCTAGGTCAAGACCTCCCAAGCCTAACCTGTCCCAACCACACTTGCGATGGTCCTTCCCTGCCCACTGGCCAAATCTCCTCCCATCTTCTGCATATGAGGAAGTGGCAACTCCTACCTTTCCAGTTGTCCTTTGGAAATCCTTGGAATAAGCCTTGCTTCCCCTCTTTCTTAGTACTCCCCATCCAATCCGCACAAGTTTCTCATCAGCTCTCCTCCAAGATACGTCTCCTAGACCTGACCCCTTCTCACCACTGTACGCTGTGGTCCCGGGCCAGGTTATCATCCTAGTTTCGCCTGAATTACTGTGCCTGCGTCTCCCTGGTCTTTCTGCTTCTGGCCTCTGCGTCTATTCCTCTGAGGTGAAGAAACCTGGATCATGTCCATCCTCTGCCCCACACTTTCTCATGGCTTTTCTCTCACTCACAGAGCCAAAGTCCTTGCAATAGCCCACAAGATTCTACGTCATCTGGCCTTTCCAATACTGCCCTGTCTTCAGCCTAACCCTCTTCCCTCCCAACTACACTGACCTCTTGGTCCTCAAACACAAAAGGTGCCCCCTTTCCTCTATCTGAAGGACTCTTCTCACCCCCCCTTGATAGCCATAAGGCTTACTCCCTCCTCACTTTTATATTTTTGCTTCCATGTCACCTCTTGAGAGACATCTTCCCTGAGCCCCTAAATAGCACAGCACTGCCCCATGATTTGTCTTCATTCCCCTAATCTTTCTCTATTCTTCTTTATAGAACTTACTACCACTTGACATATAATTATTTACTTCTTTGTTGTCATTTTCCCTCAGCCACCCAACTAGAAGGTAAACCCCATCAGGAAGAGTCAGTCTATTTATAGCATCTACTTCTGTATCTCTAACACTTAGGACAGTGCCTAGAACATAATAGGCACTAAAGAAACGTTTGTCAAATGAATGAATGGCTAAACTTATGCTTTTAAGGGGTCCTGTTGGGTGTGAAAAGAAAGCAAGAGAGATAATCTTGGGGACAATGAGTGATTCTGGGAGGCTCATGCAGTTACCCAGGAGGGCAAATGTAGGGGTGATGGAGAAGAGAGGATGCTTTCAGGGAAAACTTTGAGATGCAGAGTTGGCAGGACTTAGGGACTGACTGACATAGTGGAAAGAAAGAGGAGGGATCCAGGATGGTTCTCCAGATCCTGACTTGTAGGACCACATGGCTGTTAGCTCCTCTGACCAAGAAAAGAAAGCAGCAAGCAGATCAAACAGAAAGAGAAGCTGATGAGTTGGTTTCAGAAATGCTGAGGTTGAGATGACAGTGGACATGCAGCAGGAGTTGGCCAATAGGCAGCTGGATATACAGATCTTAATCTCAGCTGTGTGATCTGTGCTGGAAACGTAAATATATCTGGGTCAATAGCACAATAGTGGCATTTAAAATAATTGGTGTGTATTAAATCACCTAGAAAGACAGTATAGAGTGGGAAGAGGAAAGGCCCAAGGTCAGAGGCCTAGTGAGCATGGATACGTAATAAAGAAGAAGAAAATAAGAAGACAGAAAAATTGTAAGTTTAAAGAGATCCAGGAGACAAGATGTCATGGTAATAAAGGAAGGGTAGAGTTTTCAGAAAGAGGACTGTTAACAGTGTCGAATGCCAGGGAGAGTAACAGAAAATAAGGGCTGAGAAGGGTCCATCCATAAGCAATATGAAGGCCTTATGTGACCTTGGCCAGACAAGGTCAGTGGGATGCCATGTCAGAGGCCAAGTTATGGTTGGTTGAAGAGAGATGAGAGGTAAGAAAAATGAAGCAGCACATATAGACTAGGCTTTCAAAAAATTCTGTTGAGAAAGGGAAAGAGAAAGGGCAGGAACCAGAAAGGAATCCTGGAGGTCAGCGGTGTTGTTTCCCACAGGGGATGATTTGAGCACCGTTATGGGCTCGGGGTGGAGAGGTAATGGTTGTAGGAATCTGGTCCTTAGGTTGGAGGGGAGATGCACAAACTAGAGTGGGATGTATGTGCAGCAGAGGGAAGGGGATCCAGAGCCCACACTGTAACTAAAGCCCAGTGACTCCTACCAAGGTTGGAAGACAGGAGAGGAACACATGGAAAATACACAGGTTGCCTAAAACAGAAATACCGGAACCAGGGCCCAACCAGCAGCTGCTGAGCAGAGGGATACAGTGTTGAAGGGGATGATGGAGGGAGTAGCAAGGCCAGACCCAGTGGGTTTTCAAAGAGACCCTCTTTCTGGGGGAAATGAAACTTAAAAAGAAGGTTGGAGAATACAGGGTTTGGAAAAGGATCTCCTGGTCCAGGAAAAGGGCTAGTTTGGAACTTTCAAGAGAGGCAGAGGGGCAACACAGGGAGCCTTGTCTGTCTTGACAAGATAGACACAAAGCAGATGAATGGAAGGAGAGTCTGGTGGTCGGGGTAAGAACACGAGCAATGAAGGCAAGACACTGAGGTCACACCTGACTCAGTTACTAACTGGCTGCGTGACTTTGGGCGAATCATCGAATCTCTCAGTGCTTCAGTTTCCTCTTCCATAAATGGAGATAATAACACAAGTGAAGTGCCTGGTGTTGGGCTGGCCAAAAAGTTCCTTTGGGTTTTTCCATTACATCTTAGGGGCTTTCAGGCAGTGGCTCCACAACCCACAACTTAGTGCTAAGACAGCCTCATGACCCTGCAGTCTCTCTGTTATAATACACGGACAGACAGACAGCTAGTGACAGGAGTCCCAGATGACACTGGCCACCTAGCCTACTTCCTACTTTATCAGGAAGCCTGCTTTAGCCACCTTTGCCTCTGAGGCAGGAAAGCAGTGAAACTGCAGGTTTCTAAACACTCAGCCTTGAAAGTTAGGGTATCCAGGTGGCCGTTTAGCCCACGGGGATGGAGAGGACAGCAGGACGTTGTAAATACCATGTGTCCAAACTGCCATCTTCTCTCCAGGTCGTTGGCTCAGATACACAGTAATAGATGGCTCCAAGATCCAATAGGAAAACATACAGATTTTGACCAGCCTCTCTTCCCCTCCATCCGCCTTCCATCTCATGGCAGAGACACTAGTTTTCCTGCCAGTTTTCATGTTCCTCTTCTTCCAAAGCAGGCTTCCCTATTGGCTCAGATGGTAAAGAATCTGTCTGCAGTGCAGGAGATGTGAGTTCGATCCCTGGGTTGGGAAGATCCCTTGGAGAAGGGAATGGCAACCCACTCCAGTATTCTTGCCTGGAGAATCCCATGGACAGAGGAGCTTGGTGGGCTACAATCCACGGAGTTTCAAAGAGTATGACACGACTGAGTGACTAACACTCATTTTCCTTCCAAAGCAGGAGAATTTCGCTGGTCACGTATCTCCTAGAGTAAAGACTTCATAACCCAGCAGTCCCCCTTGCAGTGAAGTGTGGCTAAGTTTTGCCCAGTGGCAGAAGTATTGTCTGGCAGCTTCCAGAAACCTTCCTTAAAATACAGCTGCCATGTATCCCCTTAGCCCTTTTCTCCTTGTTTGCTTTCTTTTTTATTTAATTAATTTTTTAATATTTGGCTGCACCAGGTCCTTAGTTGCAGCATGTGGATCTCTTTCCCCAACCGAGGATTGAACCCAGTTCCCCTGCACTGGGAGTGCAAGGTCTTAACCACTGGACCACCAGGGAAGTCTCTCCTTAGCTCTTTTCTTATTACCCCTTTCTGCATGGAGCCACCCAGAACATGGCTGTGATGGTGGCCGTCTTGAACAATGAAGACAAGGACAAAGGGAGAACCGAAGAGCAAGCTGGAAGGATTGTGGAGTCCTGAGGAGTGTACAAACCGAAGTTTCCATCTCTGACATTCCCCAACTGCTTCTGGATTTTCATGCGAGAGGAAAAATAAAGTCCTATCTTATATAAGACACTGATTTTTTTTAGTTACTTGTAGTTGACTCCAATCCCAACCAAAGTTCCACCCCTCAGGCAGCTCAGCCCCTCCAGAGCCACTCTACTGCAGTCTTGACTGTTCCTAATTCAAATGGGTGAACAGAAAGAGGAGGTGCAGATTCTGCCCCCCAGCCTCCATCTGGCTAGAAACTTCTTGCTAGAGTAATAGCAGCAACCTGTGCGGTTCTCTATTATTTACGATGTGCTTCCTCAAACATGAGCTCATTAGAGTCTCTCAGAAACACTGACAGGTAGCCAGCACTGCTATTTCTATTTTCAAAGATAAGGAAACTCGGGCTGAGGAGTCTAAATATTTTGTACACATCCCACAGTTAATAAGAAGCAGAGTCAAGAAGTAAATCTCCCAACTCCAAGCTCAAAGGTCTTTCTAGAATGCAGAGCTGCCAGTTGGCAGCTGGTCCTGAGCAGAAAGAAATGGGGAGATAGAGGGGTAAGTGCCCAAGGTATTGGGTTACAGTGTGGGATGGTGCTGAGGGGCTGTTGTTTTTTGTAGAGTTTTTTGCTTTTGAAAAAATAGTGCTCTTAATTCCTCTGAACATTTTCTTTTCATATTGTGGGGAAAAGCATACAATATGAGATCTACCCTCTTTAAAATGTTTTAAGTTTACATTAAAAAAATTTTAAGCATAGCTACAAGCACAGCAGCTCAGCAGCTCTCTAGAACTTTTTCATCTCGCGTCACTGCAACTTTATGTACATTGAACAGCCACTCTCCACTCCCCCTCCCCCAGCCCCTGGCAGCCATCATTCTGCTCTCTGTTTCGATGACTTAGGCTGTGTTAGATGCCTCATATACATGGAATAGTGTAGTATTTGTCCTTCTGTGACTGGTTTATTTCATTTGGCGTAATGTCCTCAAGTTTTATCCATGTTGTCACATATGATAGTATTTTCTTCTTTTTAAAGCCTGAATAATATTGATTCTATTGTAGCAATACTTAGCTTGGCCATTCACACAATAGCCAAAATGTGGAAGCAACTTAAATATCCTCTTAACAGATGAGCAGCTAATGAAAAGGCAGTGTGTACGTTCTCTGGGGACTGTGTAACCAAGCCCAGATGGCACATCAGACTCCTGAACGGAGTGCCCTCTCAGCTCCTAGGTTTCCACAGGGCAGAGAGAACGTCCAAGGGTATCTGAGGGGGATTTCAGCCAGAGGTTCATCCAAGTGTTTGTCCTTTGCGGGAAGGCATTTTGCTAGATATTGCTAGGGAAACAACACATTGAGTAGGTTATGGAGTGAGGGCAAGAACACAATTTGCAATACGAGGCAGGAAGCAACTTGTGCCATTGAAGAGGTAAAGACAACATTCAAAGCCATCCAGCTGAGCCAGTATCTTTTGTCTATCGTGTGACAGGCTCTGGACTGGGCACTGAGAACATGGAGGTGAAAAGACAACCCAGCTCCTGCCCTCCGGACTTTCCATCTGAAGAGCCAATGGATCTCAGAGGCGGCAGCTTTGAAGACTGGGAAATACTTGAACGTGTGGAGATTGGTCTAGAGTAAGAGATGCAAAGACAAGGACAACTGTACAGAAGTCAAAGAAGGATAAGAATCCGAATCAGTATGAGCCTAACAATACGAAGTTGCCTACACCAAACGCCCAAGGCTGTATCAGGGACAGTGCACGCCATCAGAGTGCTGGAAGTACAGATTGGAGTGGTCAAGGAGGGCTTCCTGGAGGAGGTGAGACTAGGATTTACTGAATGGGTAAGATGTGAATAGGTGGAAAGGAAGAGAGAAGGTTTTTCCGGTGTTTGAGCAGACAATGAAATGTACAGGATGGTGACAGTAGAGGGAGGAAAGACTCCTTTGGCCTCCACCAAGGAATCAACTGGCAGCAGCAGTCTGGGCTTGAGCACCAGGCTAAGGAGCTTGGGCCTTATTTCCTAGGTAGTGGGGACCGTTGGAAATGTGCTTTGTGCACAGGAGGGTCATGATCAAAGTGGTATCTAAGCTTCAAGAGGCCTTTGGCAGGGCATAGGGGAGGACTAGCGAGGGGACAGTGGGGTGACAGTCTAGGAGGCTGGGGATGTGGCAGCAGGGCTGGGTATTAAAGACGGCAGGAAGGAGGCTCCCTCAGGCCCCAGGCGTCCCCATCAGAGAGGCCATCGCCCCTGGTCAGACAGCTTCCATAAACTAGCCCAGCCTTTAGAACACTTGGCTGTCAGCACTCAGCAGCCTCCACCCAATGGGGAGCTGGCATCACCCTAGCACACCATGGTCCTGCCACTTTAGGCCCTCCCGTTGCAATCACATCAGCAAGCAGGCTCTTAGAGAGCTCCTGCAGGAGAAACCAAGGCCTTCTAGGGTTCCTCCCCGATACTAGGGGGCCGAGCAAAGCGCACAGTCCAGGCCCATGAGAGGTCAGGAAGGAGGGGCGTCTCCTGAGAGGGGCAGGGAGAAACAGCCACGTCCTCTCTCTAAGGCACAATCATTCCATTGCTCCTGCCACCCACCTAACTCCTATCTCCACCCTGGGCTCAGCTCAGAAATGTCTGTTTCTGGTTGTAGAAAGGCAAGATGCAAACAAGCCAAGAGCAGCCAAGAGCTGCTGCCAAGAGAAGTGGTCCATCCGTCTCTGCCAGGAGTCCGTATGGAGAGCACTAAGGACGGGCTGCCCCCAGTGATGGATGGTATTTCCAGAGGTTATTAACTGAGCTGGACTTGGCCTTTGGGGTTGATCTATGATCCGGGGACAGTTTTAAAGTATGTGGCTTTCTGGCGCTGGATTATCGAAAGGAGTTAAAATTGAAGTAGTCACTCAAAGTGCTGCCATCTGTCACAAGTTGCTGGCGGGGCTTCTCCAGGTGGGACAGGGAGGCAGGTGCTGTGCCTTAGCCCCTTAGACCCAGCTCCTTCTCTGCAGAATGGATGCTCCCGTCGCCCTTTCTCCTAGGGATGCAGGCAGCTGATAATTTGCCCTAAGCAAAAAAGGGGCTTCCTCAGTGGCTCAGCAGTAAAGAATCCACCAGCAGGGCAGGAGAGGCAGGGAACATGGATTCAATCCCTAGGTGGGGAAGAGCCCCTGGAGGAGGGCATGGCAACCCACTCCAGTATTCTTGCCTGGGAAATTCCATGGACAGAGGAGCCTGGTAGGCTACAGTCCACGGGGTCGCAGAGTCAGACACGACTGAAGCGACTGAGCACACACACACGCAGAAAAGAATGGAAACTTGGCAGGGAAGACAGAGTGTGTGTCTCAAGCCCGGTGTTCAGAGGACACAGTCATCGTCTTAGCATCACAGTTTTCCTCTGACAGATAAAGTCATTGCTGGTGTTACTACTGAACATATGCTGAGAACCTGTCACGGGTCAGTCCTGTATGAGCGCATCAAATCCTAACTGATACTAACTGATGCCACAGAGCAGATACTATTCCTATCATTTTACAGAGGAGGAAGCCGAGGCTGGGAGTGAGGGTGAAGGAACTTGGCCACAGCCTCGTCAAGGGAAGATACAGCCAGGACTCCCAATGAGGGGTCTGGTTATGGAGCCTGGACCCTTAGACACCCTCCTGACAACTCAAGTTGTTCAGATTGAGGGACTGGCGGGGTGGATGGGACCTCGAGCCATTTTAACCCCCTTCCTGGCTTGGAGCAGGACACGGTGCACCAGTTCCTGACCTAGGCTGTGCCCTGGGGTGAGGATGCAGGCAGCTTCGACCGCTCCATAACCTCCACTGGTCTCCATATCTCATCGATAATATGTGTTCTCTGATGTGAGCAACTGACATTTTTCAATCTTCTGTAAAGCATGTGAATAAGAGTATTTCTTTAAAAACAAAAAACAGACTCACTGTTTTTGTAGATTTATAACAATCTCTGTAAAACAGTGCACATTGCCTGAGATGCATGTGCAGCTTTGAGACACCACCCCACCCCCCAGCTTAACGAGGTGACCACCCCAAAGCCCCTTCCATGGAGACCCTGGGTGGGAGCTTAGGGACCCCACTTCTGCCCTCTGGGAGGAAGGGCAGCTCAGGTGGCAGCCGCTACTTCCTCCCACTGTGCTGACGGCTACCTCTCCAAGCCTCTCAGCCCCTGCTTCACAACACAAAATACTCTCTTGAAATGGTTTATTCCCCATCTCCCCATCTTGCTGTGATCTCAGCTCTATGTCTTGAGCACCCTTCCCGTGCTCAGCACAGGGCAATAGTCCAATGAATGTCCGATGGCGGCCCACCCTCCCGTCTCTTCTCTTGATGATTCCACCCTGTCTCTGAGTTCTCTTTCTCTACTGCTCCAACTCTGCTCTCTTCTTCCATTCCTTCCCATCTTCTCTCTTTTTAAAACATTTATTTATTACACTGTGCCAGGTCTTAGTTGTAGCATGTGGGATCTTTACTCTTTGTTGCAGCACGCAAAATCCTTAGTTGGGGCATATAGGAACAAGTTTACTGTTCAGAGACTGAACTCAGGCCCCTACATTGGAAGCTTTCAGTCTTAGCCACTGGACCACCAGGGAATGCCCTGCCGGCCTCACTCCCTCTCTTTTTCCTCCTGTCTGTTCCTAGCTCCTCTCTTACCTCCTACTCCAAGTCTTTCCTCCCATCTTCCTGCCTGATTTTGTCCTGAGATGACTATTTGGTAAGAAGATTAATGGGTCCTAAAAAAATGAGCTGTTGATTGGAAACATTCATTTTCAATTAATTTTCAAAATAAAAATTATAACGGCTTTGCCAAAAAAAAAAAAAACCCAGAGCAGGTTGAAAACAAATTAGAAAACTTTAGAAAGAGGAAAGGGACATCGAATTGAAAAATTCCAGATCTTTTCTCTTATGAGTTTCTTTTACAGTTTTTAGTTGTTTATGCTTTTTATCTTATTAGCAAAAAATACACATTACAGAAAATACAGACAAGTGAAAAGAGCATAAGGAACAATTATAAACCTACCCATTCAGACACAATCATTCAGAGTGCTTTGGTATATGCATTTCTGAATTCTGTGTGTGTGTGTGTATTCAGGCAAATTTTACCACTTCCCAAAGAAAGTTCCAGAACTTTAGTCCCTTGTGTTATAAAACAAGAACATTAATAGCAACAACAAACCTGGTCAAAATCTGAAAAATATTACATATTGTATTTTCTTCCTGGAGCTTCTTAGCATTCATTATAATGAATATTCAGTGTGACAGTCATCACAAATGAATTGGAAGCTCTTGAGAGATACACAGCTAAGAAACCCATTTAACTTTGTTGTTTTCTAAACTCTTTGACACCAGTTTCCTTTAGCAGCTATTAATATGTGTTTCTGAGAAAACGTTTTGCCAAATAATGAGAGATAAATATCTATACGTCATCAGATCTAGTTTACAAGGATAAAATATTATTGCATATTCTGTTTTGTAATACTAGATATTTTCCAACTAATCTCTGCTATTGGGTATTTAGGTTGTTTTCGACATTTTATTGCCATTTATGTTATCCTAAAGTTGTACAGAGCAGGAAGAACAGGCTGAATGCAAATTAAAAATAAAAGACACAAAAGAAAATAACTCAAATTCCAAAAAGCAGATAAAAATGTTTAAAAACATAGAAAGACTGCGAGACTATCCCCAGGGCACAGCAGCATTTCCAGTCTGGGTATAAAAGCGTAGTCACTGGTGCAACCAACATTTACGGAGCACCCACTACGCACCGGGCTGTTCAGAGGGTTCTGGGTTTGCAGTAAGTCAGCTGGACAAACGCTGTTCCTGTGGGGATCACATGCAAGTGAAGGAAACAGAGGAAACTGATTCAATAGTGGCAGGAGGTGAGTGCATTACAGCAGGCAAGGGAGAGGGATGGCATGGCGGGGGCAGTTTTAAATGAGGGTTCCAAAAAAGGCCTGGCAGAGAGGTGACACTCCAGCAAAGGCTTCCAGGAATGTGAGGGAGCAGAGGCCACATCAAAGGGGAGGAGCGGCCCAGGCAGGTCGAGGCGTGTGCAGAGGCGCTGAGGGAGTCTGGCCCTGTCACCCGAAACACTCGGTAGTCCTAGGGCCCCTGGGACCCATGATGGGGAAGGGCTTGTCTGGAGATGCTGCTATCATGGCAGGGAGGTGGGGGCCAAGCTTGAGCCTCTTTATTGCAGGGAGAGAAAGGAGCCCATCCAGGGCACCCCAAACTGCTAGGGAGTAAGAACAGTTATATTTGACCAGTTTAATTGTTTTAACCAGATTTTTGTCAGTATCCATGTGTTTTCAGCTCAACAACCCACTGTTCCTCCCCAACCCCTCACTCTTCCCCTCAAAGGCCAAGGATGCTGTCTCCATGCTAAGTGCCTGAGATCAAGCCCCTCCCTGCCCTGCAAGCTGCTCTGGTGAGCCCAGGTTCCGGTTCCTCTGTCTGCTCTGGAGGGGCGGTTCCAGCCCATTACACCAGCTCTGAGCTGGGATCAGGGAGAGAGAAGGGGCTGGTCCTAGGAGGAGGGCAGAGCCCACAGGAAATACCTGAGTCTAGGAGGTCTGCCAAGCAAATCCTCCCAAATAGACCCGGCTTTTCTGCAAGGTGTGTGAGAACGACAGACGGGAGGAGGCAGAGGCAGATCCAGACAGGTAGAACCCACAAAATTAATATAGGAAGACAGAGGCAAAACATGGGAAAATAGCAGAGGAGGTAACGACAGGAAAGGAGGTGCAGACACTGAGAGACGCAGAAACAGATAAAGTGGAAGAAAACAGAAACCAGGATGCAGGTAGAGCAAGACGAGGATGGGTGAGCGGACCATGGGGCTCCACCGTGGGAGGGACACAGGGGTGGGATGCAGACATCCTTAAGAACCTAGAGAAATCTAAAGAGCTTAGAGATGGCCTTAAGACAAAGACGACACCACGAGGTCAAGGAGCCAAACTCTGTACGTTCATATCTGGGTTCTACGACTTCAAGGCTGTATGATGTTGGGCCAGTTCTATCACTTCTCTGAAACTATTTCCTCCTGTTTAAAAGGGACATGGTACGGGGAGGGAGGAGGGTTCAGAATGGGGAACACATGTATACCTGTAGCGGATTCATTTTGATATATGGCAAAACCAATACAATATTGTAAAGTTAAAAAATAAAATAAAAATAAAATAAATAAATAAAAGGGACAGAACGTTAGTTGTATGTGGTTCAAATGAGATAAAGCGTGTGGCAATGAGCACGCCGACTAGCACACAGTAAGCGTAACGTACATAGTGATAACCGTCCATGGGTGGTCTTATCACTCACTGGCCCCCCTCACCCCAAAAGAGGGACGAGGGGACAGGAAACCCATGACCAAGGGCCTGTCCTCTTGCAGTGTGAGTGCACCCAGCGCTGGATGCTCTCCCAGCTCCCTCTGGCTCACACTCCAGATTGGCCCTGACAGGTACACAATTTAAATACCAGCACCAAAAGCAGCCTCTAGCATCCTCCAGGCAAGCAGAATCAGGTGCCCACCTTCTGGGTGCAAGATACCTAGGGGCACAGGGTGCCAACCAATTTCCTCCTGGGTCCCTCGGCCGCTAGCCCGCCCACATCCCTGCCCAAAGCTGCCCTGCTCAGAGCTCTGCATGCCTTCAGCCAGTGCTGGGGTGGAAAAGATCCAGGCAGACCTGAGGATGTGGAGTTGGGTACGTGGACCTGGCAAGGCCCTGGCATGTACAACCCTCCTATTCCCAAGGCTGGGATTACGCATCCCACCTTCCTACCCTTCCCCATCCAGCAGTAGGTTCTGCCACAAGCCCAAGTCTGGCCTTAGGGCTGGACGATCTTGGCAGTTCTGGCCTGATGGTTATACCATTAGGGTCCCCAGAGCTGGTCTGCATAGCCTGTGGGACTGATAAGGTAGGATCTGGTTTTCTTCTTAATCTGCTTTGTTCAAGGTTTTATCTTTCTGGCCTCCCTGATACCTTGGCCTTTCCAGGCTTGGATCTCTGTCCTGCTAGCATCAGGCCTCCTCCCCATGGCTAAGATCCTGCTATCAGCAGCAGACCACCCCGAGGCTGCCTGCTGCCCCCTCTGTCATTCTGCCTGCCTGTCAGGATTTCTGCTACTCTGTCTTGCATGGTGACCACTCGGGCTTGAAGATTGTCCCTCTGGCTGCCACCCCATCTTCCCTGAGCTTCTGCAGCTGGCTCTAACAGTCTTCCCTCACCCACCCTTGGGGTGCCTCATCCTTGACCTTAACCCTGTCCTGCTGCCTGGTATAGAATCCAGCCCCCTGGGACCTGCCAGCATCTCTGCCTTTGCGGTTCCAGTGGCCTGAAGATTTGACATTTCCCCAGGTGGCATTAGTGGTAAAGAACTCCCTGCCAATGCAGGAAGACATAAAAGATGCAGGTTTGATCCCTGGGTTGGGAAGATCCCCTGGAGGAGGCCATGGCAACCCACTGCAGTATTCTTGCCTGGAGAATCCCATGGACAGAGGAGCCTGGAGGATGGCAGTCCATAGGGCTGCAAGGAGTTGGACCTGACTGAAGTGACTTAGCACACAAGCTTCAGTTTCCCTACCCAAGTCGGGGAAGACTCTGCCCTGTCTGCTACCAGGATGGATGGAGGGGGAACCATAAGTCCTGATCAGGGACACGGGGAGTCCTGTCCTTTGCACACATTCTCATGAGCCCTACCCTGTGAGTCGGCTTCCAGTTCTCTCTGCACAGGATAAGCTGGCTGATGTCAACGTGCTCAACTTTCAGCCTCTCATCCAAGTCACGAGTTCTCTTCCAACAGGTCTCTCTGTAACAGATCTGTGTTGGCTTATAGGCCTTCATCTTCCTCCTTCGCTTTGAACAGTCAGGTCTGTCCCAGCTCCCCACAGGATAAGAAGTTCCTGTCCTCAACACCCCAGACTCAAGAACCCGGGCACAAAATCAATCAAATTCCACCCGTGTTTGTCCCTCTGCATGTTCCGCTTCCTCTTTCCATCTCCCCGCGTGTCTCTTTCTCTGCTTCTCCCTTGGTCATCCTGCTCTCTCTCCTGCGTTGCTGTGTTGTTAAGAATTTCCACCATCAGCACTTGCCGAGTTGAAAGTTCTTCCACTTGTGCAGCAAGCCGCGTGGGCAGGCTGGGTAATGTCTGTTTTACCCTCTCGGTAATGAATCCCATCTTCTTCTCTTCGCAGTGATGGTTATTGATTCTGTCTTGACACCTTGGTTTGTTTTCTGCCGGCTCCTGCCTTCCCTTCATCTTGCTGTGGCCATTTCTCCTCTCTTATCTGTAATTTCCTCTCTTGTTACAGCTGCCTCCCTCCTGGGCTGGCTCAGCACTGGGGCTGGGGTTTGTATTAACTTGGTGGTGCTGTTCCATCAGGCCTTCCCTGAAGTGGTGGGTTTGGGTGGTGGCCGTGAATAGGTCAATAACAATGGTGGGAGCAGGAAGAAGAAAGCTGGAGCCAGACCTTCCTCCTGTTGGTTGTTTTAAAGCAGAACTTGGATCATGGTGCCCACATTCACTTGGAAACCTCCTGTAGCTGCCCGGGACCCACAGACAAAGGATGTGATGTTCAGCTGCGGAATAAAGTCCTTTGAAAACTTACCCCGATCTGTGTTCCCAGCCTCACCTCTCAGAACCACAAACTTTACACTCCAAACACACCAAACTGGCTATTTGCTATTCCCTTCCACACTCCTAGGTCTGTGATCACCCAGGGAAGGGAGCTCACCTGGCAGGCAAAGGAGGCAAAATTGGGGATCCATGAGTCATCTTAGGGTATTTCGACCAGTCCAAGAGAAGGGGAAGACTCGTGTCCTTGATCCCTAGCCCTGGGGCCCCTGTGGGTGGAGCCCTAGGACTTCCCCAGGGAGAGGCATCAGGAACCTTTGTGAACCTCCTCAGCCTCGTCAGTGGCCCCAGAAAGGGGATGATAGATGATCAGGAAGCTTATGGGTTTTGCCTGGCATTGGGAGGACACGACCCTGGAAGAACAGAAGGATCATCCTTTGTGAGCCCGACCACGTGGCACACACCCTCATCACACCTCGGGCAGAACGTGATGCCGGAGACTCATGCCTTTTTGGCAGACAAGGAAGCTGAAGATAAACATTCAAGGTCATTTGCCCAAAGTCCCACAGCTGGTAGGAAACTACTGGAATTTAATCCCAGATTTTTCTGACTTCCTCATCCCCATTCCCTAGGCTTCCAATCCTTAAGCCCAATGCCATCCCTACCCCAAGTATTTCCTCATCCATGCTGTGACAGTTGGCTTCCAAGATGGCCCCGTTGAGCCCCTTGAAATTGGACCTTATGTGGACCCTCCCCCATTGAATTGGGGCTGGACTATGTGACAGTTAGAATACAATGAGAGTGATAGCTCGTGACTTACAATTCTAGGTCGTGACAGCCTTGCGCCTTCAATCTCTGCATGGCTCGCTCTAGGGGAAGCAGTCATCATGCTAAGAGGACACCCAAGCAGCCCTAGATGAGAGCCCAGATGAGAGCAACCAGCTTGCCTGCTGTTTGAGAGGACCCCCTTAGAAACAGGGCCCTGGGTCGGTTCAGCCTCCAGATGAGAGCAGCCAAATGAGGGGCCCTGAGCCAGAGCCACCCAACCTGGCTGCCCTCAGCACCGTACCCCTACGAGAGATGATTAATGATTAGTGTTGCTTTAAGTCACTGAGTTTTGAAATGATTTGTTACACAGCAATTGATAACTAATGCATCTGTCCTCAGATCACAGGGCCCCCAGGCTGAGGGCTAGATTGTCCTCAGTTTCTTCCAGGGTTTCTTCCCTGGGGTGGACATGAAGCCAGAGACCCTCTGCCCAGAAATCCCTTTGTCCAGACTTTCTCTTAAAGAGAGACAAGGACTCATCTCTTTTGTGAGGTCTCTGAAGAACCACCCCCAGCCACGGCTCCGGCTTCGGGGTGAGGCAGGATGAAGGTGCAGTCGCCCCCTCAGATCTCATCAGAAGATGTCTCCTTCCTTCCCTAATGAAGACGAATCCCAGCATCTCAGGAGAAGACCAAATGGATACAAATGAACAGGCCATGCCATCAGATGGATGTGTCTTCCCAAGACCTACAACTGAGGGCACGTGGGTTCCCACCCCTGCAGACACCTAGCTGCTGTCCCTGGCAGAACCCTGAGTGGCACCGCGCTCACTAGTTCTCTGGGACCATCTGAAAGAGGATGTGTGCCTCTGCCTTGTCTCTGCTCTTTCTAGCTGGAGTCCTAGGGAAGGTCTGGGGGCACTGTATCCCCCAGCATGATGTCAGACTCCAAGGTGCAAAAGAGGCTGGCTCTCAGCAGCCCCAGGTGTTCTAGGTCTCCTTAAACTTCCTTAGACAAGGCCCACGCCACTGCCTTAACTCCCTCTCCTGCTCTGGGCAGATGAAGAAGGCTTATTTTAGGCTGGTACATTACATTCTTATTTGCAAGGCTGCCTTAGAAAGAAACCATCAGACTGGTGTATAACCTCCTGGTTGGTTTATTTCCTTCTTTGTTCCTCTGCTTGTATGAACTGAAGTGTGTGTCTGTCATGTGAGGGGGAGCTGGACTCCTCTAGGAATTCTACCTTAGCCAGCAAGGGGGCACAAGGCTGTTTCCAGTCCCCAGGCTTTTCAGAACAAGGAGCTGGAAAAAAACAAGGTTGCAACCAGCCTCAGAGCCTCCATCTCTTTTCATCTCAAAACAGAGCAAAAGCATTGAAAGGCTTGTCCCACTGCCCTTTCCTACCTGTCCAGGTCTATCAAGCATCACCGTGGACACAGGCAGGCTTTCTTGCCCCAGGCCCTCCCATGCTGGGTCCCCTGGCTCCACACTCAACATCTGTCTCCTTATTTACCCATCCCAGCTTCTCTGCTTTCCTTGCTCACCAGCAACGTGTTGTTGATCTTCACTCAGGCCTGTCCCTGCTGGCTGTCTCTGGCTCACGCTTACCTCGCCGGCCCTTTGCCCATCTCAAGAAACATGCCATGGCTGGCAGAAGTTCCTTCTAGGATAACATTTTCCATCACAGCTCTGATGTCTCTCCAACTGTCCTAGGAGAGGCAATGGGACCTGCCCGCCCTGTTTTCCAAGGTGTCTAGGGGAGGGCCCTCATCTCCTGCCACCACCGTGGGTCATTTATGCGAAGTTCTGCCCCATGGCAGGAGGCTGGAGAGGATGAGTGTGTGGTTCAGCATTGTGGGTTGAGTAGGGCAAAATCCTGGCTTGGTCGCTTCCAACTTTATATATCTCTATTTCATCCTCTGGAAAGCGAGTGTTATCTACTGCACAGAGGAGGGAACCAAGGCATGGAAACAGCGAAGAGCGATTTTGTGACAAAGGAGAGCTGTGGAGATAGTGACCACGAGGTTGCTGCTGAGCTGATGGGGGCCCTGCCTGCCCCCAGGGGGTCTGGGAAGCTGGGAATTTGGCACAGAAAACAGTTCGCCTGAGTCAGACCAGAACAATCAATAGCACCTTAGCTCTGGATGAAGTTTTAGTCTCCTAAAGCAAACAGCATCCCAAGGCCTCTAGTTCCAATCCCTCATTTACCAGCAGACAGAACTGAGACCCAAGGAGGGTAGTGACCTGCCTGAGGTCACCCTGTCGCCAGTGGAACCCATGTCCTGACATTCCATTAGCACTTAGTCTCAGGCTGCATCAGCCTGTTCCCAGGCAGGCAAACCAAGGACCATTTCTCGAGGACTCCACCAGCAGGAGTGAGATAAGGGAGGCCACCTGAGCCAGACTGACTCCCCAGACAGCATTCTAGGGGCCGCTCCCAGGCCCAGAGGCCAATGCTCAAAGGTGGTGCCAAGTAAAAAGGAACCATTAGCACCCCTAACTGCTCAGTGGGTAAAGAATCCGCCTGCAATGAAGGAGACGCAGGAGACTTGGGTTCTGTCTCCAGGTGGGGAAGATGAAATGGCAATGCATTCCAGTACTCTTGCCTGGAGAATCCCATGGACAGAGGAGCCTGGTGGGCTACAGTCCACAGGGTCACAAAGAGTCGGACATGACTAAGCAACTAAACGTAAGCACAAGCCTAAGCACAACGTCCCCCAGGGGAGAATCATTCCCACCTCTTTTGCCTCCTTCCCACCTGAGGCATCGCTCTCTGCGTTTCCCCCTCTACCCCCCTGAGCCTATCCCTTATGTAAAAGGTGATGGGTGTGACAGGAGTGTGGATCAGTGGAGAGAGGTCCGAGAGGTGACCTAGGAGAAGAATGTGCTTCCACCAAGCTGCTCTGGGGGTGTGGCAGAACCCAGAGCCATTCCTCAGGCCCCAGGAAGTGGTGTCCCTTCCCCTAAACCACCTCCTGCTCATCCTCCAGCTGTGCTCCAAAGGCCAGCACAGAGCCTTTGACTTGCCGGCTCTGAGGCTCCCAGGAAGGGGGTAAGAAGGAACTCACAGCTGGATCTGGGAAATGGACAGAAAGAGTGGGGACAGAAGGAGAGAGGGAGGGAGAAGGGAAGATGGGGGTGGGGTGGGGTGGGGAGAGGCCCTGCCAGCCTCTGGCTCTGGTCTGGGTCAGGGAAAGACAGGCGGCTCAGAGGTCAAAGCTATAGCACTCGGCAGCAAGTGCAGAGTATTGACCATGGCTCTTCAGTCCCAGGAAAATTTCTGAGAAGCCTAGTGGTGGTCCAGTCCAAAGAAGGGTGCTTCCTGTGCCCTGTCACCAACCTGTTCAGCTCTCCGGGTAAGGAGGACAATCCACACCCTATTTTGCAAACAAGGAGACTGAAGCTCAAACTGGTTAAATAAGGTTTGCCCAAGGTCACCTAGATACTCATGTCTTTTCCATGAATTATGACTATTCCTCTCCTCTTTCGTAAACAATTTGAGGAAGTTTGTAATAAAATGCATGCTTGCAAAAGTGCTTTGAGTGTATTCCTTCCACAGCTATTTGGTATTCTCTAAGTGCCTGACATTATTCTAGACTGAAAGGTAGACAAAGAAAGACAGAGCTTTTGTGAGTTGCTGGTCTGCCATATCGTTATCTCGTGATAAGTGCTCTGAAGGCAATGAGGGCAAGTGACAGCAAGGGGAGGGAGGGAGCATTGATTTTAGAAAGGATGGTCTGGAAGATAGCATTTAAGCAGGTGCAAAGGCCTGAGGCAAACTTGAGTTTGGAGCGTTGGCATCCGTGGAGAAGGGCGGCACGGCTGGAGTAGAGAGATCAGGCCAGAGGCCCCCACAGTGAGAAGTTGAAGGCTAGTAGGATGGAAGACGCCAGGAGGTTGAGAGGAGGGGAGTGCCATGATCCCAAGGATGTTTTAGAATAGGCTTCCTGCTGGCTTGAGGAGAGTGGGCTGGCGGGAGGCAAACAGGAAGTGGCTTCTGTAGTGATCTGGATGAGAGGCACTGATGACTGGACCAGGGATGGCCATGGAACTGAGAGAGGAAATCAGAAGTGGTTTCAGAGAAAGAAAGTGAAAGTGAAGTCGTTCAGTTGTGTCCGACCCTTTGCGAACCCGTGGACTGTAGACCACGAAGCTCCTCTGTCCATGGGATTCTCCAGGCAAGAAACCTGGAGTGGGTTGCCATTTCCTTCTCCAGGGGATCTTCCTGACCCAGGGATCGAACCCAAGTCTCCCGCATTGCAGGCAGATGCTTTAACCTCTGAGCCACCAGGGAAGCCCAGGGTGTCAGAGAGAGAGGGGTAAATAGGGCACTCACCCTGGGGTCTGAGAGTGCTGTTCTATCGCCATGACCTGAGCCCTGTCTGCCTAGCATGGAGTGGTGAGACTTGAGAGAGAAATAAGATGGCCAGGTTCCTAGAGAAAGGGCTGGAGAGAGGATGTGAGAACTCTGATAACTTGCAGCCCCTAGACAGCAACTCAGGTGTGAGGACCAAGGTCAGGCACAAAATCCTGCTGGAGAGGGGTCATCAGATGGGGCCAACCAGCTGGGGGCAACCTGTGGGTGCTCCTTCAGAGAGCAAGGCATTGGATCTCTTGCTCATGAAGAGTAATAACTCAGTTTTGCATCACAGGAAGGACCGAAGAAGCGATGTATAAAGCACAGATGATATACCAACATCACCTCCGCACCCACACCCGTGACAGACATCACTAATCAATGGTGCCAGCCTTCCACTGATCTGGGACTCAGCTTCACTGTCTTTTTCCACACAGGCCTCCAAGCAGTACTTCCAACCAACTTGTGAAACACAGGCTTAACCTCCTCATCATTCCCAGTGCAGAGGAATGAGCATCAAGCCTGGAGTCAGGACACCTGGGCCTTAGTTTTGCTTTTGTCTTTGTCTTGCCTGGAAAATTCCATGATCAGAGGAGCCTGGTGGGCTACAGTCCATGGGGTTGCAAAGAGTCGGACAAGACTGAGCAGCTGAGCATGCATGCACGTAGACAATGTATTTAGCCTCTTAAAGTCTCACTTTTGCACCTGTTAAAGTGAATTCTTATTCCTATGTCACATATTTGCTAGGAGGACTAAGTGAAGTAATGTATGAAAAGACTTAGCCTAGTGTCTGGTACAGGTAGGCATCAACCAATGTTTTTTTAATGAATTGTTTGCTTTCAAATGCCGATACTGCCCTTTCTTTCTGGGTGTGCTGGGTCTTCATTACTGCTCAGGCTTTCTCTAGTTGCAGTCAGCGGGGTTTACTCTCTATTTGTGGTGCACGGGCTTCTCATTGTGGTGGTTTCTCTTGTTGCAGAACAAGGGCTGTAGGGCAAGTGGGCTTCAGTAGCTGTGGCACATGGGCTTAGTTGCCTGGAAGCATGTGGAACCTTGCTGGACCAGGGATCAAACTTGTGTCCCCTGCATTGGCAGGCAGATTATTAACCACTGGACCACCAGGAAGATCTGGCATCAATAAATGTTTTTTTTAAAATAGTCCCCTTTGCCTTCCTCATGCTTCTACTCCCCAGTGTGTATGCGCACGCACATATCCATACCCACACACACACACACACTTACATACACATGCACACACTCACACATAAAGCATAAGAGGATAGAAAAATTTATCCTAACAGCTGACACTGGGATTGATCTTAGGGAGGGAACTCTCTTTTGTTCAGGAAATTACCTTGATAAGTCTCTAAGGATATGGATTAGCAGAAGTCAAGGAAACAAAAAGGTAGCTGAACGGCTCTGCATTAAAAGTGAGATGAAATTCAGGGGCAGCGGGAAGCAGAATAGCCCAGTGGTGTGGGCACTGCACAGCATCTTGGTGGGGTGGGCAACACACTTTTAAAGAATAAGTGAGTCTAATATTCAACGCAAAGCTGTTTTCACTTCTGAGATATAAAACCCTCTCAGTCTTAAAGAGTTCATACCACATGATTCCATTTATATAAAACTCTAGGAAATGCAAACCAATCCATAGTGACAGGAAGCAGATCAGTGGTTGGCCAAGGTGGGAGGGGGAGGAGGAGACTTTGGGGGAGGGGTGAGCTAGTTCAGTATCTTCACTGTGGGGATGTTTCAAAACTTATCAAATTGAACACTTTAAATAAGTGCAGTTTAAAAAGTCATTTGTATCAATTTTATCCAAACTGGTTGATCTCTCATGTTTCTAGATGCACCAATTTTCTCCATCTTTCAACAGGTAACGACTCCCTCCCCCAAACATTTTTTTCTGTCTCCCCACAACTCAGTCAAGTCTGACACAGCTGTGAAAGCCTGGTGTGAGTAGTTTAGGGGTAGAATTCAAAGGAGGGAATTGAATCCTACGTCTAAATTGAAACTGCCAAACTGGGATGTCTTGTGTGGATCAGGAGACTATCCGTAAACGAGTGAATTCAGCAGAAGCATGAGCTCAAAACCAACATGCTCATGAGAGTCCTCCTTCTGGAAATTCTTACAAGTCTTGGGATAGAGCACGGGATTTTCATCGGACATGTGACGGGGGCTCAGACCAGTGTCATAAATCTTAAGGTGCAGAGAGAGCTCAGTCGGTACTTGGGTTCCTTGCACAGACACAGAAGCCCAGATGGGCACCCAAAGAGCGCCCCCTCTGGCCACACTTCCTCACATGGCACGTCAAAGCCAGTCTCTCCCTCTGGGGAGAACAGGAGGTGGCTCCTGGCAGAACTGGATTTCCTCTGTAAAGAAACATCCGACATGGGAATGATCAGAGCAAAGAAGGGAGGTTGGCCACTCAGCAAACCTGGAGTGCTGAGCCTCCTCTGCTGTCTTCGATCCTCTAGCCGGTCCATCCTGATCAGCCTCATAACAAACACTGTAGCAACATCCCCCTGAGCCAGCACGCTGGCCATTGCAACCAAGGTCAGTTTGCTCGAGGGGACGTGGCCCTTTAGGTCCCTCCACTCTGCAAGGTTCTCTGATCCAGAGAGACGAGATCTTCTCCAGCCCTCTCCTCCTCCCTCCACCCACACCCATCCCCATCCCACCCTGGAACATCACAGCAGAAACCGAATCAACCACTCGTTCTGAGGGGATAATCAAAGTGTGGTGTCTCTGGAGAGGACCCGGCTCCGTGAAGCAAGTCTTTAATTTTAAGCTGACAAGACCGGGAGCGTGTGCCCTGGGCTCTCCGATAGGCAAGATGGATGGATGGCCAGGGAGTCCAGCTGGCGAGTAAGAGCGGGCAGAGGGCGGAAGGAGCCAGACGGGGAGGGGCTGAGAGCTTCTCAGGTGGGCAAAGGGGGCCATCTACTCTGCAGGTCTGCTTGCTCTCTGCAAACCTGAGCTGCTGGCATCGCCCCTCATTGCCCGGAGGGAGGTCTACAGCCTCAGATACAGCTCCTGCCCATCCCCCCACCAGACATGGGGCAGGAAGAAACCCTGAAAGACAAAGCAGGGTCACGGGCAGAGACTGGACCCTAAATACAGATGCCTGGGCTCCTGAACCCAGATGGCCAGAGCTGCCCCCTGGGAAAAGGGCCTCAGTGAGACATCAAGAAACTGAGACTTTGCAGGCATCCCTGGGGCTCTTGTCAACATCCTGTGCTCAAGAGAACACTTGCCCATGGAGGTAGGGAATCCTACCCAAGGTCACAACACAAGTCAGTGATGAAACCAAGACTGTCAGAGAGTAGGTCTGGCATTCACAAATGAGACATCTCAAGACCTTGGTCAGGCCTCTATTTCTTAAAAACAAGACAAACAAACAAAACCCATAGGACTCATTGGATAATACCGGTGGCACTCCGGGCTGCAGCAGCTGGGAGACAGTGAGGCCCTGGCCAGCTCAGCAACTCTGTGGGTCAAATCCAGGCCTCAACAGAAGGACAGATTATTTCCTGGCTGGGCCTTCAAAGAACTGAAATCACAAACAGCCCCGAACAGACCCAGCACCCTCTTTACAGCTCTCTGGGCTCCTGGCCCAGCGCTCCAGCCGTCAGCCGCTGCCATGCTGTGTGGAGGGTTTTTGTGGGCACATGACTAAGACCAGGATGGGCAGGCAGCTGTCAGGAGAACAGCTCCAACCTGAGCCCAGAAACAGGCTGCCTTCTTCCTTTCCCATGGCCCCACCTGCTGATACTGGGCGTGAGCATCTACCCTGGCTCCTTCGGGGATTATGTCAGGGCTGACATCCTCAAGACCTCAGTTTCCCCATTTGTAAAATGGAAGGAGACAGGAGCCCCCCCCCACCCTGCCTCTTCCTCAGGCACCCTGTGAGTGGAGCTCCCGGGTGACGATGGGACTGAACCTGTCTGGAGAGCTCAGCACACTGTGGGAACGTGTCAGAAGGTGGGGTCTGGCTGACATCCACAGAGGAGCTGGAGGGGGCTCCTCACTGTAATGGGAGAGCTGGCTGGGTGGTGCCCGGTGCCACCCCACCACCCACCCATAGTCCACGGAACTAAGAATGCTCTCACTGAGCACAGGTAGACTCGTCCACTTGCTCTCTTAGACAGCTCTGGGGAGCCCGTCTGGTCTCCTGGCTCCACTGGAAACCTCTGCAGGCCAGATGCAGGTCTGTCTCATGCCCCGTGAAGGCTGAGCACACAGCGACTTGATCAGCCCCTGCTCTCTGACATGACCCAGTGATGCTCCAGATGGGGAAGTGGCTGACCTTTGCTGTAGGAAAGCCTTGAAGTTGGCCCCAGGGAACTGGCCCTCCTCTCAGGGGCAGTAAGAGCCCTAGAGGGTGGCCTGGGGAGTGGGTCCTCAGTGCCCTTTCCAAGGCCTGCACCCCTCTGCTGTCATCCGTGTCATCAGGCCAGCACTGAACTCCAGGACACTCCAGCCTGGGTCCTGGCCAAGTGGAAGAAGTGATAACTTCAACTCTTAATGATACGGGGCTGCTGGGGGCTGTGCAGGAAATGCCCCCCTCCACCATCGCCAAAGGAACCCAGCTGCCCTTTCTCCTGTGCCCACGCGCCACAGTCCCCAGGGATTCCGGGTAGGGTGCAAGCCGGCCCAGCTCCTGCCTCCTTCCTCGGTCTTTAATATTCATGAGCACTCCTAGCAGGGGAGCTAAAAATGTTCCGCTCCTAAATCTAACTGCTTTATAGAAGCCTAATTAAATTCTTTGGTGGAAGGGGAAAAAAAGTGACCTTCAAAACTGCCAAAGCTCGTCGGAGTGGCTCGTCCCAGAAACCTTTCACCTCCTCTCCCCTCCCGCTGCGGTGGCCTTTCCTCTGATGAAGAAACTCTCCCCCACCCCTCTGGCTGAGGGTCCAGAGGATGTTTCAGGGGTGGGCCCCCAATGGCATGACTGCCTCCTGTCCGAGTAACACAGTGATGGAGGCTCTTCTGGCCACCACATGACCTCGGTCCTTGCTGGAAACTGCAATCTCAGCCAGCAGATGGGGATGACGGGGGACAGATGGCAACAGGGAGGGGTCAGCTATGGTGGAGAGAGGGTGACAGGGCACGTCCCCACACTCTTCTGCAGCAAGTTACTCTGGGAATTTCAGACTTCCTCTTTCCCTGGCTGCCTCGTCTGTGCATACTGGCAAGGCCCAGATGGGCAAGGGAGAGAGGCCAGCCCTTTGCAAGCCTGTGCCTGGGAACTCACAGCCCTATTTGCTTCTCCTGTTTACCAGGGACAAACAGCCACGTCCCCAGAGGCCAGTGAAGGAAGCTGTTCCTTTTTGAGGTCCTCTGAATAGAAAAGAGGAGGGTCTAAATCCCCCACCCTCTTCTCTGTGACCTGAAAAGAGTTCCCTCCTCCTGATAAGGGCTCCCCAGGTGGCTCAGGGGAAAAGAATCCACCTGCAATGCAGGAGACCCAGGTTTGATCCCTGTGTTGGGAAGATGCCCTGGAGGAGGGCCTGACAACCCACTCCAGTATTCTTGCCTGGAAAATCCCATGGACAGAAGAGTTTGGCAGGCTACAGTCCATGAGGTCACAAGAAGTTGGACAGAACTGAAGCGACTGAGCACACCTCCTGAGAAAGTGGAAGAGATGTGAGAAGGGAGGTGGTGAGGATGTGAGTTTCGAGCCTCTCACCTGAGCAGTGTCAGAATTTGCCCTTGACGATGGTGCAGACACGGCTGAGGTTCAGCAAGACCCTCCTGCAGGAGAAGAAAGAGTCTGAGCAGAATCCCTCAGGCAGGGGGCAGGAAGAGACCTAGAGACCTAGATCCACATAGTGAATAAGCATCAGGCCAGCTCTCAGAGGACCTGGGTTAACACAAGCTGAGTGAACATGGATGCTCAGACATGCCTGCAAGGAGATGACAGAGGTGCAAACTGAGACCAGCTGGTTTCTTTTCTACTTTGGGAGGAGGTGATTTTTAGCTGGTCCAAATTCATCTTCTAATTGGTTGCCAAGGTGACTTAAGTGGTAAAGAATCCGCCTGTCAATGCAGGAGACATGGGTTCAATCCCTGGGTTGGAGAGATCTCCTGGAGAAGGAAATGGCAACCCACTCCAGCATTCTTGCCTGGAAAATGCCATGGCCAGAGGAGCCTGGTGGGCCACAGTCCACAGGGCTGCAAAGAGTTGGACACGACTGAGCACACACACATACACACACGTAAGTCATTCACAGACAATGTCACAGGGCAGCTTGATGATTGGGAGCTGATAAGCCTGCATGACACCCTGGCTAGCCATGAGCCATTCGTTTCTGGGGTTGTGTATTCTTCAAAATCAGTTTCCTCCTGGTCATTTTGAGGCTGTCAGGATAGACCCTGCTTGGTGGGCAAACTCTCAGTGGTCACTGCATCCATCCTAGCCCATGCAAAAGTGGAGTCTAGCAAACCAAGCTCCCAGGCAGTCTACAGAGGCCAGGCACAGCCAGCAGCCCTGGACAGCCAGAGAGGACAGCACAGCCTCCCTCTGTGGTCTCCCCATCAGGGTCTTCTCATTGCATCTATCTCCTCTCTCCACTCAATCTTGACTCCCCCTCTACTCCTGTCCTCTTGGGGTGCTCCATTCCCTCCCCAGACCCAAATCCTTTCCACTGTAGTGTCCAGCTCCCCGAAGGGGCACTTCCCAAGCCAGGCCCACATGCAGCCCAGGCAGGCTTCCCCCTGGCCCTGACCCTCGGGCTGGCCAAGCCGCTTGGAGCCCCTCACCACTTGAGCTAGAACCAAACTCCTTCATGGACCTGACTCTTAACTCCCCCCCGAGAGGTTTCTGTTCGTGCTCTGAATGCCTTCGGGAGCTCCCTGTATGCCCTCAGAGACACAAAGTCTTCAAAGAAAGTGAATGAATCTGAGGTGGAATGAAAATGAAAGAATAAACCAACATTCATTAAGCCCGGGAGGGGAGACACTGCACTGGGTGATGAAGGGGTGCAGGGCATGAAAACAGGCTTGCTCCGCCCTCAGGAAAGCTCAGTCTAAGAAACAAGAAGAGTGAGCAAAGGAAGGGGGTCAGTGAATGAACGCAGATGAGAGACAGCAAGCAGGCGAGTGCGTGGGTGCCTGGACAGAGCACGAACACCCAGGCTCTGGGGGCCCCCAGCGCTGCTCCCGGTCAGAGGCGTTTTCTCACCCGTCTGTACCCCAGCTCACTCTTCCTCTCCAGGCTCCCTCAGGACCGGCTCTCCCCAAAGTGAGTATTCATACTGCCTCCTCCACCCTTCCCTCCACTACTGAGTCTATTTTGGTGTTTCTGCTGCACGAGGCAGGCCTCCCTCTGCTCACAGCTGCTGCTTTCCCACTCCGCCTTCCACCTTCCGAGGCCTTGAATCAAATGGGAGTGAGCAAGGCCGCCCCCATCTTGGGCTGAAACCCAGCCTGCTCAGGCCTGCTCCAGGGGAAGCGCTCAGGTGCCAAGGAGCCCCACCAATGGCCAAATAAGGGCACCTGAGTTGATAGCCAACCATGCTGGTCTGGGGCAGCGCCCCCACCCCCTGCCCCCCACCATGCCAGGGCCTGGGGAGGGGTCCCTGAAGCAGAGAGAGGAAGGACCTGTTCCCCCAGTCAGGGGGGGTACAAAGGCACTGTCAGGCTCCTGCAGTGGCCTTCAGTTCATTCGCTCAGTCGTGTCCGATTCTTTGCGACCCCATGGACTGCAGCATGCCAGGCCTCCCTGTCCATCACCAACTCCCAGAGCTTACTCAAACTCATGTCCATCGAGTCGGTGATGCCATCCAACCCATTTCATCCTCGGTCGTCCCCTTCTCCTCCCACCTTTAATCTTTCCCAGCATCAGGGTCTTTCCCAAGGAGTCAGTTCTTCACATCAGGTGGGCAAAGTATTGGAGTTTCAGCTTCAACATCAGTCCTTCCAAGGCTGTTAACAATTACACACTGTTAAAGCATGTTATGGGTTTCCCTAGAGGCTCAAATGATGAAGAATCCACTTGCAATGTGGGAGACCTGGGTTCGACTGCTGGGTCGGGAAGATCCCCTGGAGAAGGGAATAGCTATCCACTCCAGTATTCCTGCCTAGAGAATTCCAGGGAAAGACGAGCTCAGCAGGCTACACTCCAGGCAATCACAAAGAATCAGATACACCTGAGTGACTGGCACACACACAAAACACGTTATGCTGAACAATAAAAATAAACAACATTTCTGGTGTGTAAATTAATGGCAATTATTTTTTAGTAAGGGTTTCCCTGGTGGCTCAGTGGTAAAGAATCTGCTTGTCAATGAGGGAGACTAGGGTTCAATCCCTAGGTTGGAAAGATTCCCTGGAGACGGAAATGGCAACCCATTCCAGTATTCTTGCCTGGGAAATGCCACGGACAGAGGAGCCTGGTAGCCTACAGTCCATGGGATCACCAAAGAGTCAGACACAGCTTAGTGACTAAACAACAACAGCAATTTTTTACTAAGATACATTTAATGCTGGAACTGGAGAAGGCAATGGCACCCTACTCCAGTACTCCTGTCTAGAAAATCCCATGGACGGAGGAGCCTGGCAGGCTGCAGTCCATGGGGTTGCTGAGAGTCGGACACGACTGAGCGACTTCACTTTCACTTTTCACTTTCATGCACTGGAGAAGGAAATGGCAGCCCACTCCAGTGTTCTTGCCTGGAGAATCCCAGGGATAGGAGAGCCTGATGGGCTGCCGTCTATGGGGTCGCACAGAGTCGGACACGACTGAAGTGACTTAGCAGCAATGCTGGAACACAACTTCTGAGTTTCACAGATGTGGGCTTGTCTTAATATCACTACTACAGCCTTGTTTGGTCTCCTAAGATAGTTATCCCTAGGACTTGAGGTTTGGCCCTGTACCCTCCCTGTACTGTAGTGTGTATGTGTGTGCTTATATGTCCATGTGTGTGTGTAGGGGGTGGGGTACAGAGCTAGGGTTCCAGATTTTATGCAGATGTTTCCAATGTTCTGTGTAGCTTTGAGCCATGTGCAGAGAAGATGCAGTTTGACCTGGGATCCCTTCAACAAGTCAGTGTCTGAGGCTCTGTCACCATGAATGGGCATCAGAATATAGCAGATGCTCTTGGGTGGAGGAGGGGTTTGGACACCCAGACCCCATCTTCAGGAGCCAGGCCTTCAGTTCTCCAGCTGCCTGGGCACTGCCTGCTGATGGCTTCCTAACAATATCCTTGGCAAAAGGGAGCTGCCCTCCCCAATGTTAGGGACCTTCCACAGAGGCTTCCCACAACCAAAGACTTATCCATATGGGATGCAGAGGCTTGACCCCCTCACCGCCACTCGAGGTAACGTTGAAGGGCCTCGGTCTCAGCCCTGGGCTTGGCCAAGGTCTTGTAACCACATGTGCTTACCTTGTCCCTCTGCCCCGCCTGTTTCTCTCACTCTCTTATGGGCATTATTCTCCTACAGCAGGGATCCCCAACCTCTATGATCTAATGCCTGATGATCTGAGGTGGAACTGATATAATAATAATATAAATAAAGTGCACAGGGAGGTTCAGGAGGGAGGGGACATGTGTATACCAATGGCTGATTCATGCTGATGTATGGCAGAAACCAACACAACCTTGTAAAGCAATTATCCTAAAATTAAAAATAAATACATTAAAAAAAAATAAAGTGCACAATAAACGTAACGCACTTGAATCATCCCAACACCATTCTCTGCCCCAGTTCTTGGGGAAATTGTCTTCCATGAAACTGGTCTCTGGTGCCAGAAAGGTTGGGAACCATCCCCAGAAATCCTCTTGAGTGCTCCTACCTGTCTCGGAGCCTGAGACCTAAGAGGGTAGCCAAGCTGTAGCCAGTGAAATGTGATGAGGAGAGCACTCAGCTTAGCACGGTGCCTGACTGGCGGCTGCTCTGATCCTCCGTGGAGGGCGCTGTTCCCCGGCCCTGGCTGAACATCAAAATCAGCTGTGTGGCCTCAAAAAAAGAGAGCCAGATGTTTAGGCCACTTCCCCAGAGACTTTGATTCAGGAGGACTGAAACCGGTCCCAGATCTCTGAATTCTCAGAAGTTCTACAAGTGTTTCTGACGGACAGCCAGGGCTAACAAGCACTGACCCAGGTCATCTGTCCCTCCCACCATCACCTCTTTAATTTACAGGCAAGAACCACAGACCATGTAGGGCAAAGTGACCTGTTCAAGGGCAGGCAGGTACTTAGCTGCCCAGATAGGGCTCAATTCATTAATCCTGACTCACTCAGGGTCAGCGCCTAGCAGGGACGTGGGGGCGGGGAACCATCTGGAAAAGGCCCTTGAGTCCAACTCTCTCCCACAGAATCACAAGGTAATCGCATTTATTAAGCAAATCTCAGAACATCTGGCCTGGTTGGCAATATAAAAGCAGTGGAGGCTCAAGCACCCTGAGCTCCCAGAGGAGGGAGTCCTCAATGTGATGTGATTATCAGGGAGGTCTTCAAGGAGGAGGTGCGCCCTACACCAAACTTTACAGAATGGTGAGGCTTTGGTTAGGGAGCAGGCAGGAAGGATGCCAACACCAGAACTAGTCGTTTCAATCAGAGGTCAATCAGTTTCTAAGGAAACCAATGCTGATCTGTATTCTCATCATCCTTCTGGCAAGACTGAGCGATCTCAGGGGCACTCAGACTCATGGGCCAGCGGCAACAATGGCTCAGTTTTTAGAAAAATGTATTTTGTTCTAAAGATTAAAACTTAGATGAGCGTTTGTTTAGAAGCTGGTTGATCTGTACTTCAGTAGCCCCACTTCCCTCTAAGTGCTTAAGTCCCAGAAGCCATGGAGCTATGCGTTATAGCAGAGGCAGAGACTAGAGCCTGAGTTCACACTTATAAGCTGTGTGAACTTGGCCAAGTTTCTTCACCTCTCTGAGCCTCTACTTGTTCAACTTTAGAATGGGGACAATAAAACTTGCCCTCCTCCCTCTCTCTCGGTTATTAGAAGGATCAAATGGTATCATGATGGCCAGAACACTTCTTAACACAGCAAAGCACACTAAAAGTGTGAGCTGCTACTGTTTTCCACATTTCTCTCTTCAAATTCAGGATGCGAAGCCCAGGGAGGTTTCCGTCAATGCCCAGCACCCTAGAGTGAGCCATATGGGGAACAGAGGCAAGAGCTAAATTCCCCCAATCTGACCCTAATGCTTTTTCCAGTACCAATATAGCAGCATATCTCTTCCTCAAATCTTTCTTCTCTCTCTAATTTCTTAGCCACCATGGAGAATTGTGCATTCTCACCTTGCCCTAAATTTGTAGTCTTTGATGCCTCCTAATCATTTGATCCCCTCTGCAGCAACCTGCCAGCCTGTGTCCTTCTTGCCTGCGTGTCATCTTGAGGGTCCCCCATCTATCCTCTCTTCATTTTGGGCATCCTAAACTCAGTCTGAGATCAGCTCCTCCCGGGCCCCAGATAATTATAATCGCCCTCTCTGTAGGATTTCCATCCTCCCATTTATAACACTGGAAGAATGTTACCTGCTGATTCATTCATAGAGAGACACTCAGCTGGGCACTTGGGATACAGAGGCTATAAGCGATCTGGGGACTTCCCTGGTGGCCCAGTGGTTGAGACTCCATATTCCCAATGCAAGGGGCACAGGTTTGATCCCTGATTGAGGAACTAAGATCCCACAGGCCTTGGAGAAAATAAATAAAAACTATAGTCACTGTGTTGGGCTTTGTGCCATGGTAAGTCATTTCAGTCGTGTCTGACTCTTTACAGCCCTGTGGATTGTAGCCTGCCAGGCTCCTCTGTCCATGGGATTCTCCAGGCAAGAATACTGCAGTGGGTTGCTATGCCCTCCTCCAGGGGATCTTCCTGACCCAGGGATCGAACCTGCGTCTTTTACATCTCCTGCATTGGCAGGAGGGTTTTTTCTTTTTTTTTTTTTTACCACTAGCGCCACCTGGGAAGCCCCATGTTGTACATTACATTCCTATAAAACAAATAAGGATCTGTAAAAGAGCCTTGAGGGCTCATCACCAGTCATTGCCAGGCTAGATGGAGGGGAGCCAGCCTCTCATGGAGCCTGGGCTGGAGGGCTGGACTCAGGTTCTCAACTTCTGCTTGCTCCCCTCCCCTGGTACCTTCTCCTGTTCAAATCCATCCTCTGCTGCAGAAACCTCCTGCTGCTCTGTGCCAGCTTCCAGGTCTCCAATGTCAAACCCTTGGGAGGCCTCTCTGCCCCCTATCCCCTCCCCAGCCCTCTCCCCAGCCTTTCTCCCCACAGAGTCCCTTCCAAGTCCAACAGCCCAGCTCTGACTCTGAATTCTAGGAGAGACAGTCCCGTCCACCACCCTGGGGTGTGGTGCCAGCCAAACTAATCAATGGCAGAGCAGTAGATTAAGGGGCCAGGCCCGAAGCCATCCATCACTGTCGTTTACCCCGGCCTGTCAGCCTGCAAATGGAAAAGGAGATGATGTGAAACAACCCATCTGCAGGTTTTTAACGCTCTTTACAAATTGCTGTGGTGAATAACTTGTTGCCTGTATTTATCCCTTTTCAAATTGTCTCTTAGCTACAGTCATCCGTCTTCATTCTACACCCTGATGGCGCGTGCACTGCCAGTTGGGCAACCTCATTATTTCCCTGAGTCCCCTGCCAGGAGGAGGAAGGGGTGAAGGAGGGGAGGGGAGACAGAAGAAGAGGAGGAGGGAGACGGGGTGGGAGGGTGTTGGTAGAGGAGGGGCCAGGCTAGGGAAACAGTTTGGGCAAGAGCCTAGTCAGCTGGAATCAGACCCCAAAGGTCCTCACCTGCCCAGCCCCTGGTAGGAGAACCTCCCCTCTTTCAGAGATTTGACCTGGGACTGCCCTTCACAGAGGGGGCTCAGGACACACCACCCCCCCACCCCGAGTTACCAGACCAATGGTCAGAATTTACAAGTCACGGTCATAGACTGTGGCCACTCTCTATCCCCACCCTCAAGCAGAGTCCATCTGCCAATCCAATTACAACACTTTATCTTGGAAAAGTTATTTTGATATTTCTCATCCTCATCCCCTGTGTGTCAAGACCTGCCACTTTCTTCTCTCCACTGAGACCATCCCTGTGTTTTAGCTTCCACCACCTTAAAGTCTATCTGGCATTCCTTCTTCCCCAGCTCAGAGCCATAGCCTCCTAACTGGTTGATCTCCCCTCCAGCCCACCCTCCTTCACTCTCAGCAGAAAAATGAAACTTCTTTCAGAGGCCATGTTCTTTCTTAACTCCATCAGTATTTTCCAGTGATCCGTATGCTCCCTGCATTAGAATCACTTGGCCACCCTGCCCCAGACCACTGATGCAAGGAAGCAGAAGGCTGGTTTTAAACAAGTGTTCCAGCTGGTTAGTGTGCACTGCAGGGGAGGAAGGCCATGGCCCTAGACATTCCACTTGACATCTGAGAGATGCAGTGATTTGCCCAACATCACACAGCTAGTTGGCAGCTGAACGGGAAACAGCAATCTAGTGCCCTTCCTGCTACACTCCAGGGAAATCCTTGTGTGCACAATAGCTGTTGGTGTGAGCATCTCTCTGACTGGAACATAAGCTTTTTGAGGACAAGGACAATGTCGTATGCCCCCTCTGTATCCCCACTTCCTCCTCCAAGTTTGGCACAAGTCCTGGTATATTGATATTTTTGGTAAGCCAGAAAAGTGAAGAGCAGTGTTCAATAAGTGAAGCCCTACATTCAAGTCTTGCTCCAGAGAAGGAAGATCGTGTGGGCAGCTGAGGGCAGGAAGCCCCTTTGCAGGGCTCAGAGCTCCTCCCTTCTTGTTGACATACTGCAAACCAAACCAAAATCCACCCTGCTGTGAAATGCGGCATTTCTGACACTGTATCCAATATTTCTGCTCTGTCTTCCACAGCAGACCTGTAAATATTCGAAAGCAGCTGTCAGGATCCACTTAGACGTTCTCTCTTCCAGGTTGAAAGTCCCCAACTCCCTCAACCACTGCTCACATGGTTTGATACACAGATCACCACCCCAACCCCACCCCAGGCATCGCAGTCCCCCTCCTCCGAATGCCATCCATTTGTCAATGTCCTCGCTCAACTGCAATGAAATGCAATGCTCCAGATGTGGTCTGAGCACTGCCAAACACAGAGGGACAAACCATTATCTCCGGCTTCTGGGCTCTGGGCTTCGATTAATACAGTCCAAGATTGCATTACCTCCCTGGCAGCTTCATTCATTGCTGGCACACATGGTACTTTGTCTGCTAATCCATCTAACTTGATTACTGTCTAATCCACAATTCTCCATCTTGTCCCCAAGGGTTACATCAAAGTCTCTACAAAACGCCTTGCTCAAATCTAGATTGGCGATGTCCATAGCTCACCATGTGTCTACCAGCCCAGAATACCTAACAACTCCCAAAAGAGACCATTCTGCCTGGACCTGGGCTTGGTGAACCCAAGACGATGCTAGTGATCCCTCCTTTTCTTTCTTATGGGCATGTGAACCAGCCAGTCAACAGTCTTTGCTTGGGGACCTCTATGGAGCTTTCCTCATCTAAGGTGCTTGCTCAGCGCCTGGACTGAACAACTGCGATGGGCCACCTGATGGATTACACCTTCTGTGAGGTTTATGGTGGCAAGCACAGGTTGCCTGGAAGAAACACAGAGAGGGGAGTGGGTCCATATACCACAAACTCAAGAATGCCCAGGGAGGTTTTAAATAACCTGATAGAGGGATTCTGAGTCTCTGGGTTGGGAAATGTACTAACAATGCCTGATGTATTTCACTCTCCCTGCATGGGGTCTGAGTCAAAGAAAATATGAAAAAAATCACTGGAATCCCAATTCTGCCAAACCATTTCCTTTCTCCTATAATTAGGTACTCCAGATTTTTAGTATCATTTTTTTGTGTGTGTGTTTGTTTCTTCTGATCTCCACAGGCTATTTTTAAACCAATCATGACTCACTTTTTGAAAGGCGTTAAAAAAAAAAAAGGCTTTTTTCCCCAGCAATCAAATGTTCCCGTCCTCTGGGTGACACGTATATAGGTAAGTCATAGCTGGGTGACAGACAAAGGGGCCTGGGAGAGCTAGTGGGAGGAAGGCCCCTGCTATGGGCTGGGGAGCGGTGAGGGGAGACATTACACACAGTGACCTTCAGGCCCTGGCCAGCCCCGCTGACGGACCCTTACTGCTTCCTCCAAGAGGGAGAAGAATGCAGTTTCTCAGAGAAACAGTGCTGAAGGCAAGAAGGCATAGTTCTGGAAAAGAAGGAGGTGGCTATGAGCTGTCAGCAGTGGGAGGGGCTGTCCAGCAAAGTAGTGAGCTCCCTGTCTCTGGAAGTACTCAAACCGAGCATGATAACAATCTTAGTGTTCAAGGCCCTTTCTGATGCCGACTCTGCAACAGCTGCCAGAGAGGCTGCTGGGAAAATTCCAGCTCCAGAAAAGAAATCAAGGCACAATGTCCCAGGGCTTGTCTGACCATGGGGCTCCAGGAAGGATGAGACGCTGACACTTGCAGCCATGCCTGTGCTTGTCCCCCACACGGTGCCAACATGGGGGGTTCTCCTGCATTCGGCCTTCCTGGAGTGAACCATCTGAGAGGCAAGTCCTTGAACGCGCTCTGCCCCAACCGGTTACCAGTCACTACCTAGTTAACATACATACTCTCACTGCCTCCCCAAAGGGCCTTGAATGTAATTTACTAGCTGCATGGATTCATTGTCTGCTTCCTTTACATGTGCAGGAGCTTTATAGAGACTCTTGTAGACCCAGTTCCTTCTTTCTAGGAGTCTACAATCTAAGATCAACCTGCTGAAATGAACACATATGTGGAACACACTGCCACATAGCAGTGACACTAACCTGGAGCAATTCAATGGCCCTGGGTGTGACACTGTGAGAATGTGTGCACACGCGTGGGCACGCATGTGCTTGTGTATATGTGTCTACAGGAGACGGGAAATTATCACATTTGCTTTGGGTCATCTCTAAACTACATAAGTCCTTTCTTCACCCACCAAGAGTCTGCCATGTTCCCCCTATCCCACCCTGACATTTAAACTCAACTCCCAGGGAGGACAAAGTTACAGATAAGAGGGGCCAAAGAAAGGCTGGGAACCGTATAGTTTGCAAATCCCTTCCCCATCCACTATTCTGAGATCGTCCATCCAGTCACCAAATAGTTATCCAGCACCTACTGTGCTTCAGGCACTGTGCCCAGCACTGAGAGTGCAGCAGCGACCAAAACCAGACCTAATACCTGATCCCGCATGAAGCTCACAGCCTAGTGAACACAGACATCAGCAATCAGAAACAGTGTCCTTACGGTTCACTCTCCTAAGTGCAAGACCAGAAAATTATATAGTGCTGTGCAGCTTGTAACCCAGAGCTGACCTAATCCAGACTCAGGGAGGGAGAGGAGGGGACATTCAGGCTACGAGCTGAAGGATGAGGGACAGGTAACCCGAGGGGGGTGGGGGGAAGGTGGGACGACAAGAGGAAGCCTGGCCTGCTGGATTGAACAACCTGTCAAGGGCATGCATGTTCATCCAGGAAACACGGAATGCCTACACACGTGTCACATGTTTTGGGGTGCTGGAGACGTGTGGTGTCCAAGGCAGCTGCAGCCCTGCTCGTCAGTCTAGATGGGAGGCAGGCATTGTATCTTTGATGTGATTTTTTTATTGAAATATAATTAATTTACAGTGTTGTGTTAGTTTCAGGTGTACAGCAAAGTGATTCAGTTACACACACACGCACACACACATCCTTTTTCAGACTCTTTTCCATGATAGGTTATTACAAGATGTTAAATATAATTCCCTATGCTATACAGTAGGTCCTTATTAGTTATCTATTTTAAATACAGTAGTATGTGTCTGTTAATCTCAAACTCCTAATTTATACCTCCCCATCCCCTTTCTCTTAGGTAACCATGTTTGTTTTCTATGTCTGTGAGTCTATTTCTGTTTTGTAACTAAGTCCATTTGAATCATTTATTTTAGATTCCACATTTAAGTGATACTGTCTGATATTTTTCTTTCCCTGTCTGGGTTACTTCACCTAGTATGATCACCTGTAGGTCCACTCATGTTGCCACAAATGGCATTATTTCATTCTTTTTATGGCTGAGTAATATTCCATTGTGTATATATACCACATCTTCTTTATCCATCCATCTCTTGATGGAAACTTAAGTTGCTTGAATGTCTTGGCTATTGTAAATAGTGCAGCTATGAACATTGGAGTGCATGGATCTTTTTGAATTAGAGTTTTTGTCTTTTCTGTATATATGCCCAGGAGTGGAATTGCTGGATCATAGGTAACTCTATTTTCAGTTTTTTAAGGAACCTCCATACTATTCTCCATAGCATTGAAGCAGACATCCTTAAACTTCAAAATAATTACTTCATGACAATTATTGTCCCACCTCCCCACCCCTCTCTGGTTACCTGTCCCTCATCCTTCAGCTCCTAGCCTGAATGTCCCCTCCTCTCCCTCCCTGCATCTGGATTAGGTCAGCTTTGGGTTACAAGACCACAGCACTATATAATTTTCTGGTCTTGCACTTAGTAGAGTAAGTCCTCCCAAGGAAAATGTCAGAGTCGAGGGCAAGTTTCCTCATCTGAAAAATGGAACAGGACCTGCCTGGGACATACTTCAGAGTTGCAATTAACTCCATCAAGTCAGTCTTGATGGCTGGTTGACTGGCAGAGACTTGGGAGGCAGAGAGAAGTGGAGGATTCCTGCCTCCATCGCCTGGTGGATGATGATGCGAGATTGTTAACCAAGACAGGGATGTGAGACCAGAACAGTTTTGAGCATGTTCCATGAGGATAATTTGGGGAGGATTCAGCTCATCCCAGGTCTGTGTTCTCCAGGGACATGATGAAGAGGAATCTAGGGAAGTCTAAGAAGAGGTACTAATTAAGCTTGTCTCGAAAGGCAAATAGAATGGGAGTGTGAGGGAGGCACTCAGTAGAGAAGAATTCCAGGAAAGGATCAAGGCTTGAAGGCTTATTTGGGGACTTGGAGCCCCTGGTGGCTCAGACAGTAAAGAGTCTGCCTGCAGTGCGGGAGACGTGAGTTTGATCCCTGTGTTGGGAAGATCCTCTGGAAAAGGAAATGGCAACCCTCTCCAGTATTCTTGCCTGGAGAATCCCATGGACATGGGATCGCAAAGAGTTGGACAGGACTGAGTGACTTCACTTTCACTTTGTGTGGCTGGATCATGACCATGCACACACATCACAGAAGGATGGAAGCCAGGCAGAGGGCAGGATGCTGAGGAGTTTGGACTTTGTCCCAAAGAGGAGTCATTGAAAAGTGTTGAGAAAGAAAATGACATGGTCAGATTTACGCTCTGGAAAAAAAAAAAAAATCGTTGCATCTGCAGAGTTGAGGGTGGCTTAGGGACAGCAAGAGGCAAGGGGAGAAGACAGCTGGGGAATTGGCAGGGTCATCTAGGAGCTCAAAAGCACAGGATAAGGGGACTCTTTGGGTGTAGAAAGGTGAACCACGGAGCGGGGAAGTGAAGGTGAATTCCAGATGGATTTCTTGTTCAGCCCATTGAATGTTGAACTTGAAAATTTCATGAAATAGAAAATTAGAGATACCAAGGGAACATTTCATGCAAAGATGGGCTCAATAAAGGACAGAAATGGTATGGACCTAACAGAAGCAGAAGATATTAGGAAGAGGTGGCAAGAATACACAGAAGAACTATACAAAAAAGATCTTAATGATCCAGATAACCATGATGGTGTGATCACTCACCTAGAGCCAGACATCCTGGAATGCGAAGTCAAGTAGGATTAGGAAGCATTACTACAAACAAAGCTAGTGGAGGTGACGGAATTCCAGTTGAGCTATTTCAAATCCTAAAAGATGATGCTGTGAAAGTGCTGCACTCAATATGCCAGCAAATTTGGAAAACTCAGCAGTGGCCACAGGACTCAAAAATGTCAGTTTTCATTCCAATCCCAAAGAAAGGTAATGCCAAAGAATGTTCAAACTACTGCACAATTGCACTCATCTCACTCACTAACAAAATAATGCTCAAAATTCTCCAAGCCAGGCTTCAACAGTATGTGAACAGTGAACTTTAGATGTTCAAGCTGGATTTAGAAAAGGCAGAGGAACCAGAGATCAAATTGCCAACATCCATTGGATCATCGAAAAAGCAAGAGAATTCCAGAAAAACCTCTACTTCTGCTTTATTGACAACACCAAAACCTTTGACTATGTGGATCACAACTAACTGTGGAAAATTCTTCAAGAGATGGGAATGCCAGACCACCTGACCTGCCTCCTGAGGAATCTGTATGCAGGTCAGGAAGCAACAGTTAGAACCAGAAATGGGACAATGGACTGGTTCCACACTGAAAAAGGAGTATGTCAAGGCTGTATATTGTCACCTTGCTTGCTTAACTTACATGCAGAGTACGTCATGTGAAATGCCAGACTGGATGAAGCACAAGCTGGAATCAAAATTTCTGGGAGAAATATAAATAACCACAGATATGCAGATGACACCACCCTTATAGCAGAAAGTGAAGAAGAACTAAAGAGCCAATTGGTGAAAGAGGAGAGTGAAAAAGCTGGCTTAAAACTCAACATTCAAAAGACTAAGATCATGGCATCTGGTTCCATCACTTCATGACAAATATATGGGCAAACAATGGAAACAGTGAGAGACTTTCTTTTCTTAGGCTCCAAAATCACTGCAGATAGTGATTGCAGCCATGAAATTAAAAGATGCTTGCTCCTTGGAAGAAAAGCTATGACCAACCTAGATAGCATATTAAAAAGCAGAGACATTACTTTTCCAACAAGAATCCGTCTAGTCAAAGCTATGGTTTTTCCAGTAGTCATGTATGGATGTGAGAGTTGGACCATGAAGAAAGCTGAGTGCTGAAGAATTGATGCTTTTGAACTGTGGTGTTGGAGAAGACTCTTGAGAGTTCCTCGGACTGCAAGGAGATCCAACCAGTCCATCCTAAAGGAAATTAGTCCTGAATATTCATTGGAAGGACTGATGCTGAAGCTAAAACTCCAATACTTTGGCCACCTGATGAGAAGAACTGACTCATTGGAAAAGACCCTGATGCTGGGATAGATTGAAGGCAGGAAGAGAAGGGGACAACAGAGGATGAGATGGTTGGAAGGTATCACCAACTCAATGGACATGAGTCTGAGCAAGTTCCAGGAGTTGGTGATGGGCGGGGAAGCCTGGAGTGCTGCAGTCCATGGGGTTGCAGAGAGTCAGACACAACTAAGCAACTGAACTGAACTGAAAGATGTACAGAGGTGGTCAGATAAAGGAATCGAGACCAGCAGCACAACAGGGCTGAGGTTGTAGGGTGGAGGCAGATCCAGGTTTGAGGGTGAAGGTGGAGGCTGAGATCCTCCTGCCACTTCCACGGAAACAACCTGCTTCCCCCTCTGCCTCTTGGGCTCCATGTGACCATTTGTCCTGTTGCTTAGGGCAAATCCCAGAGGAAGTCCTAAACCTTCTTCTCTTTCACCTTTGCTTTCTCCCCACATCCCAGCCGTCAGTTCCAGCTGTGGGCCCTCTCCCTCTCCAAGGCAGGCGGGCACAAGCGTCCTCTTCCCTCTGCCTGCTCACAGCCCTTGTCATCCTTCTCCCGGGACCACACGACAGCCCCCACTTAAGGCCTCCTTCCAATTCTCGCCCTCTTCCTGTCTCTCCAAGCCCATTCCCTCCAGCAGTGATCAGACCAGGTCACTGCCAAGCATAACACCCTCCAGGGGCTCCTCTTCACCTTCAGAACTAAATGCTGACTCCTTGCTTGGCTCTCAGCGCTGCCTGAGCTTGTCCCTGGGCCATCCCGCTCCTGTCTCCCTTGCACTACTCCCCTCTGCGGTTCTCTCTGCTCCTTGGGCTGCCGACCTTGTTCTCCACTGAGAACCCTGGGGTTTGCAGAATCTACTGCCTCCTGGCTCTTCTTGTCATGTGGGTCCCTACAAGAGCATCACTCTGTGGAGACCTCCCTGAGGGCAGCCACCCACCACTATCCCTTGTTTTCCTTGTCTATCGATTTGCTTATTACATGTCTCCCACATGCTAGCTCAAAGCTCACCCAGAGCCGGGCCTGTTCACCATCACAGCCTGGGGCCTCACAAGTGCTTGCTCTAGCTGGTGACCTGCAGATGCCTGCTGGATAGATGCATAAATAAACAATGGAACAGATGGGCATAAAGGTGACATCTGATGCTAGGAGAAGATAAATCCCACAGAGAAAGTACAGTCAGGGAGAGACAGTCTAGCTGAGGAAGAAGGAAAAGAGTCAAGAGACACCGTTATGAAATAAATCAAGGAAAAAGAGAATTGTTCAATGGAAGGACTGGTCCCATTTCCAAACATTGCTAGAGGGACATTGTAAGGGCCCACAAACTTCCATTGGCTTTAATGAGAGGAGATTACTTAGGACCCAGGGGAACAGTGGAGGGCTGGCAGGTGGCTGCCAGGGGCTGGTGTCATTGGCTGGAATGGAGGGGTGGGTGGAGCATATCTAGCTGGAATAGGTGGGTGTGGGTATCCAGACAAAGGGGAATTTTCTCTTAAAGACTGGCTTCTGGCCTGAGCAGAAAGAATAGAGGAGAAAGATAAGCATCTGAGATTACACAGCAAGAAACGAACTGGGCTTCTCAGAGGTTTACATAAATATATGGTGCCCCAGACAGAGTCAAACTGATGTGCATTCCACATGCACTTAAAAGCAAGGGTTGCACAGGGAAGAGCTAAAAAGGGGTTTTGGATGGCATGGCTGGCCTCTCCTCTAGGTCCTAAGCAGTTTATTCTGGCCCCAACAATGAACTTCCAGCCCACATAGCCAAGCCAGAGGCCAGCAGTGATTGGACATCCACCCCAAGAGGTGATGGAGGGACTAATCAGCTGTTGCTTCTTGAACATGCCCTTTTGAGGTCTCACCCTAGACCCCAAGTGGATCATCAGCATGTTCCCCCAGCCACCCACTTCTACGCCCCCCACAGGAGCACAGGTCAGTACAGCTCCCTCCAGCTGGTCACATTTCCAGCAATACAATATTCAGCACCAACTTAGATCTGACACCCAGGCAGCTGTCCAGCCTTACTTCCACTGCGAACCAGAGCCTGGCTCTGAGCAAGCTTCTCTATTGGCCTCAGCGTCTAGTGGACAGAAAGCTTACATCCTGCTGTGGTGGGTGGGAAGCTGGCGTAGGGAGTGCAGAGCAAAGATGTGGGTTTCTCATGTCTCACGCGGTAATTAAGGCTTAGCTTTGTACCCAGTCCCACTGCCCCACACACACTTGCTCCACTCAAATTTACAGCTGCAGGAAATGTGGTGGATTAAGAGTCAAAGGAGGCAGGTTTCAATCTTTGTTCTGTCCCCAACTAGCTCTGTGATGTTAGATATGTCACTTACTCCCTGTGGACCAGTAAATAAAGGAGGGTGTGGGGGAGGGGGCTAGAACTACCTCTCAGTTGCCCCCATCTTTCTCAGAGACCATCTGAATGTCTGAGTCTGATTAATCAGTGTATCCCTCAAGTTCAACAGTCAACTCTCAAAAGAATGTATGATCGCCGGGTCAAAGCCTGATGCTCCCTTGGGGATGCTCGCACAGTTTGGTCACTTGAGTTGAGAGATGGAAACGGACTGAAAGAGGGGCGAAGGACACTTATGAAAAGGTCTCAGATCCAAAGACAGCAAGAGGCTCAGCAAGGGCATTGTACACCTTCTGAGAAAGGAACAAGAGGAAAGGGAAGGAAACAGCGGGTCTTCCCCAAGGAGAATTTGTGGTCCAGGGGAAGAGAGAGAACTTCCCTGCAGCCTGCCCCAACAGGAAACAAGGAAACATGTCAGCTATGGGATTGAAGGGCTGAGGGAGGTGGTGTGGAAGGTGCAGGCAGCTTCCGCGCCAGGCACAACTAACCCCAAACAACTCCAATAAGACATCCATGTTTAACAGGTTTTGAGGAAATTGGGGATTATGAATTGGCCTAGAGGTCGCAGAGGCTTATCCAAGTTGGGGACAGGGAAGGATATGAAGTAGCTAAAAATACATCACAAAGAGTGGATGCTGGTGGTCCCGCTCCCACTGAGGGTAGTTTGCCTCCAGAATCTTTTCTTAAGGAAAATGCTGCCTTCCCCTAAAACCAGATGGGGCAAAGCCTGGAGCATGAACCGTGGGGACCAGCACCAGGGAAAGAAATGCATTTAAACATGTCTGGGGTGGCCAGGATGGGGTGTGTGATGAACTGTGTAGGTCTATGATCTCCCAACAGGCAGTCTTCCGTCGAGTGCCTCCTCCAGTGACCTGATGAGGGGTCTTCTGCTCCTGTCTCCTGGTTCATCAGCTTCTTTTCATGCACTTTACCCCTTGCCCTGCTCACCCTGAGCCCCATTGAGAGCTCACACTTCAAACACAAAACTAAACATAAACGGAGCCCCCACCCTCACCGCACTCCCAGGCAGGACACTCAGAACCAGTCAGTTCCCCCTTTTAAACATGGCCTGGGATGAGCACTGGAAGACTGATGTTTCCTTTTCTTCTCCTGCCCCACATGGCTCCCCAGGCCTCCAGAAAATAAGATTCAGAGGCTGGAGGGCAGCGGCCCCTGTGTCAGGAAGCCCAACACCAGTGCTTAGAAGAGACCATGATAGATGGTCAATTCTCCCCTCATCAGCGCGAAATGTGGTCTGATTGGGAGTAATTCCCACCATCTCGGGAGGGGAGAGCTCTGAGCAGGGAGCCATGGAGTCTGAGAGACACTGTTCTCTAGGTTCTGCCCAGCTGGGAAAGGTGCTCTGTGGGCCTGGGCCCCTCCCCTCTCTGTCTACAGCATCTCCTCTTCCCAAACTCGCCTTGTGCTCCATGCTCAGAACAGGCAGCTGATGAGGCTGGTTCCCCACACTGACCACAGCCAGGGTCCTCAGTGACTTCCCACTATGGTCCACACGCCCCCAGGATGGGTCCCAGACAGAGTCCAGGGTCATGACAGTGCAAGCTCCCTCCCCAGGATGGTATGCAGAGTCCCACATGCTGTGAGGAATCAGCCCACCACTCTGGGGATTAAAAAAAAAAAAAAAAAACCACCTGAAGAGGCTGCCAGATGCAGCAAATAAAAATACAGAACACTGAGACTTTCCTGGTGGTCCCTTGGTTAGGAAGCCTCTGCCAATGCAGAGACCTGGGTTAGATCCCTGGTCTGGGAAGATCCCACATGCGGTGGAGCAACTAAAGCCCATGTGCCACAACTACTGAGCCTGCGCTCTGGAGCCCTCAAGCCACAACTACTGAAGCCCATGTGCCCGAGAGCCCATGGTCCCCAATGAGAGAAGCCACAGCAGTGAGAAGCCCATGCTCCGTGATAAAGAGTAGGTCCGCTGGCCGCAACTAGAGAAAGCCCTTGCATTGCAATGAAGACCCAGGGCAGCCAAAATTAATTAAGTTAAAAAAATACAGAATGCCCAGTTCAACTTGAATTTCAGATAAACAATGAATAATTATTTCATATAAGTATGTCCCAAATATTACTGGGACAGGCTTGTACTAAACAATTATCTGTTACTTATCTGAAATTCACATTCAACCAGGCATCCTACATTTTTCCTGGCAGCCCTCTCTGTGGACCTTCTGTGAAACACAGGCACCCTGAAAAGGAGGCTGATTAAAGGGAAGGTCACTCCCCAGCAGCCACTGCGGGCTCTAAGAGGTCTGTTAAGGGAGTTCCTATGCCACCCAGGAAACCCTGGGCACAACCTCAGTTCCCACACATTCTATACAAAGCATCACTCAGCAGTTGACCCTGTGGGCACCAGCAGAGCTGCTTGAGCCAGGTCTCTGCCATCCCCCCAACCCCGACCCCTACCCTACCGCTCTGAGGTCAGCTTCCTTGTAAATGTTCCTCTGCCATTTAACTTGCTGTCACTCAGACCAGGTCCAAATGCTTTTGAAGAGAGGGGATGTCCTATCCCGTGACTTTGATTCCAGTCTAAACCATTCCCTTCAAACTGGGAGCAAGGAGAAAGCTGGAGACCTGCCCTTCTCCTTGTCCTACAGATTGCAATCTATCCCCACCCCAGGGCCCCCAGGCATGGAAGGAGAGGCCCTCCTTCCATCCACTTGGCTGCAGAGTCTATTACCTGCTGCCCTCTGCTCCTGCCTGGGCTAATTGAGGCTCGCACACAGGAGGGGCCGCTAATGGGCTCCCTCTGCACAGACTCTCAGTTGGCAGATGGAGGCGTGCAATTGCCTCCTTTCCCAACCATTAGGCGAAGCAGCCAACTTCACGCACCAGCCCTTGGCTGGACAGCACAGCATATGGACTGGCAGGGGACACAGGGCTGGAAGCCACTCTGTCTCAGCCTTCCTCAGACAGCAAAGGCACTCAAGGTTCTGGGGGCTGTGGCTGGGGCCGAGGACAAACTCTGCAGGAGAACCAGTTGTCAGGCTGCTAGCCAGAGGCTCAAACCCAGGCTCTCTGCACCTCCACCTTTTTCTAGCAAAAGGCACATGGAGCAGCCCCCCGGGGTTCTGGGATTCGTCCCATTGCTCCTGACCCTGGCCAGGGGATGGGGCTAATCGGCTAGGGCAGCCCACTCTTGGGACTCTGAGGAATCCTCACGTGGGGTGAAGAAGCAATGGTCACCCACCTCTTAGAATGATGCCCACCCTTTGCACCCCACTAAGACCTACACATCTTCCAGAATTCTACTTAAACATCACTTCCTCTGGGAAGTCTTCCCTGATGTTTCAAACTAGGTCAGACCTCCCAATACTCCTTCCCATAGTACCCTGAGGTTCTTTTTCATATCACTCATTGAAATAATTACTCTGGGAAGGGTTAGAATTCACACCCAACAGCTCAGTAGGTAAGACAAATAACAATTTTCCACAACTGGCTGCCTCCTTCCGAGGTTCTCCCTTCTCGCTGATGGTTGGGGCCATGGGGTTGGTTGTGGTAGGAGGCCAATTTGCCAATAGATAGCTGCTGTTGTTCAGTCACCTAGTCATGTCCAGCTCTTTGTGACCCCATGGACGGCAGCACGCCAGGCCTCCCTGTCCCTCACCATCTCCCGGAGCTTGCCAATGCTCATGTTCATTGCATCGGTGATGCCATTCAGTCATCCTCTAATGCCCTCTTCTCCTTCTGCCCTCAATCTTTCCCAGCACCAGGAACTTTTCCAATTAATCATCTGTTCACATCAGATGATCAAAATACTGGAACTTCAGCTTCAGTATCAGCCCTTACAATAAATATTCAGTGTTGATTTTCCTTAAGTTGACTGGTTTGATCTCCTTGCTGTCCAAAGGATTTTCAGGAGTCTTCTCCAGCACCACAGTTCAAAGGCATCAATTCAGTAGATAGTAACTCAGTTTAAAACATTCTCTTTTGGAGAGTCGATCAAGAATCGAAGTCCCCCGAAGGTTTCCTTAGTGGCTCAGTGGTAAAGAATCTGCCTGCCAATGCAGAAGATACAGGTTTGATCCCTGATTTGGGAAGATCCCATATGCCAGGAGCAACTAAACGTGTGCACCACAACTACTGAGCCTGTGCTCTGGAGCCCGGGAGCTGCAACTAGAGAAAAGTCTGCACAGCAACAAAGACCCAGTATGGCCAAAAATAAATAAATAAATAAAATTTTAAATGAATCAGAGTCCCTTAGGTTGTCATTTCTTTTGCCCAAGGAACCTTCTTGTCCCATTCTCCTTCCCTGGATGGCGTGTGAGGGTGGGGATGGCGGAGGAGCACACACGGACGCCCTCTGAGTTGTTGTCAGCCACGTGAGCCAGGCCACTTGTTCTTGGTTCCAACCTGATGTCGTCTGGCCCCACCCAACCCCTTCTGGCATCCCAATCAAACCTCCAGGTGAGTCCAATCAGGAGGCAGCCTCATTTGACCTCAGGACTCTTTCCTCCACCAGTTCTTTCAGTGTTTCTGCCAGCTCCCCTCAGGGACACGCGGGAACCCCCTCTCCTTGTTGCATACAGGGCACAGCAGCCAGGAGCACTAACTCAAACCCACCCCAGACACCTCTGTCTACCAAAGCTGCAGTTTCACCTGTGTCACACCACTGGGAGCCCCTCCTCTCCTCCGGCTACACTTGGAAAGCAGGATGTAAGCGCCAATATTCTCAGGATCCCCACACGTCCCTGGGAGCAGCTCTCTCTCACCCACCCTGCCCTGAACTTGACAGCAGGGAGGGTGATGTGGAAAAGCAAGGATGTTCAGAGTGCACACCCTCCCTTCCTGTGACCAGAGAGCTCCCTCCTTCCTCTGCTTCCGGTGGAGTGGGAAGGGCCCTTTCCTGTATCTCTTCCCCACACCCTCTGTTGAACTCTATGCTCAGACCTCCAAGCTTTGCCCTTACAATGTAAAGCATTGCTTTGTAAATGAATAAAATGAGCCTCTACAAATGAGGCTGTCAAGACCACAGTTTCACTAAGGTCTTTAAAAAGCCAAGCAGCGACCTCTTGTTCCAGAGTCATTCACTTTCTCCTATGCTTTCTTGACTATAAGAGAAAAGTGAAGGGTGACACCTTTCAGACTCAGATTTTTAATAACCTTAGGAGCACACTGCAAATGTGAACCCCATCACTCACATGCATCTTGGTGGAGAAGAGGTGGAAACTCCACAGCCACTGATCCCTCAAGGCCCTCCCAACTCCGGCAGGCAGTCGAGGTTCCATGACCTAGCGAGGGAGTAAAATCAATACACAAATAACTGCAGCCTAAGGCGGGACCTGGAAAATGCCATGAGTAAGGGGCAAGGGCCCTAGGAAGGTCAATCCAGCAGGAGGTCTCATCAATTAGAGTGCTGGTTCTCAACTTCTTTTTTTTCACCCATGACCCCAATAATGCTTTCTCTCACTGTCTACTATATTCTACTAGTTAAGAACAGTTTGTTAACTTCACTCTCAGCAGTTTTATGCACAAAAACAATAGATGTGCTGGTTATGATTTTTCGAACTACACATTCTCCCTGGCCACCCCCACCCTACTTCATGCAGATTTTGATGAAGCCCCAGCAGAAGGATGATTTTCAAAGTTGACATAAGTCCGAGGAGGCTTTATGGGTGGTTAGGTTTAGGGCTCTAGGCAAAAAGAGAGGTGTGGGTGTCCTCAGAGAATGGCCAGGGGCTGAGCCTGGCAGCCAGGTGAGAGGAGAGCCTGCAACACCAGACTGGGTGATGCCTACTTAGAGCTGAAAGCTGCCCTGAAGGCTGACTTGGAGTTGACTGGGGGAGCGGATGTGCTCTCCCAGCTGAGTGAGAGTGGTCTGACCTTCTAGGATGTAGTCTCTGTTTTTTACCCCCTTCCTCTTTCCTCATCCTTCCAGCCACATCCCTGCCCCCAAAGACTGAGCTAAGTTTGGGGAAAGAACTCTATCCAAAGCCCTGCCCAGCCTGGGCCCATGGGTACATCCTGCCAGAGGCCTGTAGCTGGGAGAACAGGAGAGATTAAATTCAAAGATATTTCATTAATTAGTACATTTTCAGCTATATATAATAGACAATTCAACTCAAAATCACTTAAACAATAAGGAATGTACTGGCTTGTGTAGTTCGGATGTCCAGAGAAAATGCTAGCTTCAGGATGAATTTGATCCCGAGGTTTGTGACGTCCCCCATAAGACTCAGCTCCAATTCTTTGTGATTCTCTCCACTCTGCCCTCCTAATATAGCAGTTTCATTCCCAAACTGAACTCCCTCGTGGTAATTAAATTATTTCCAGCAGTTCTGGGGTACCATATCTCCTCTTCCATAACCAGGAGGAGATAAAAATCTTTTCTTCCCCACCCTTTAACAAAATTCCCAACTTTCTCTGATTGGAAATCTTCAGTGACAACCAATTACAGAGGCCAGGAGAATCCTATGCATTGATTGGCTTGGTTCTGTTCCTCAACCAATCAATCACTGCGGTTAGGGTACTAGGAATACCGTGATTGGCTCAGGCCAGTGATAGGCCAGCCCAGGAGTTCAGTCTCACTCAATAACAAGCTGCTACACCAAAAGAGGGCTTCCCCGGTGACTCCGTGGTAAAGAATCTCCCTGCCAATGCAGGAGACGTGGGTTCGATCCCTGGGTCAGAAAGTTCCCTTGGAGGAGGAAATGGCAACCCACTTCAGTATTCTTACCTGGAAAATCCCATGGACAGAGGAGCCTGGTGGGCTACAGTCCATGGGGTTGCAGAAGAGTCAGACACAACACGACGCGACTGAGCACAACACAACAACAGCATAAGAGGGGATGAATGGACGCTGGGGGAGCAGACAGTGATGTCCAACACACATGCCTATTTTACTTTTTTCACGAAAGTTAGAGTGAGAGCAAGAAGAGATTAGAATTGAAAACTCCAAAGTAATTTGAGAGTCATCTGTCGACTGAACTCACCCATATTCCCAAGGTCACACAAAATTGTAAGCTGGACAAAATGTGTTCTTTCATCTTTCTTTCCTTTTCTTTTCCCTCTCCTTCCCGCTTCCACGTTTTCCCACCCTCTTCCTTGTCTAACGTCTCTACTCTTTTCCATCTCTGCATCCACATGCATCCTCAGTACTGCCTTTCCCCACCTCCTGGCTCTTCTCTCTCAAGCCCATTCCTCCCACCCTGCCCACATCTCCAGCCACCCTCTCCTGATGCCTCTGAGTTCAATTCCACCTCCTCCAAATTGCTTGATTGGTTCTGCAGAAAAACAAGGCTAGCCTGAGCCATTATGGATGCATACAGTGTGCATTAGACTCAAAAAATATTTAAGGAAAATACTCTGGCAAATGGAGTCAATAAACTCCAAATCAAACATTCATTGAGAAGAGGAAGTCTGCCTTCAGCTAAGAATGCTGGGAAACTGCTTACCATTTGGAAGCAAGAACCTGAGGCTTGCTCACTGCCCTCCCCAACAGTGCACCTCTCTCGGAGCACACACTGAACCCTACACACTCCAGCCTCTCTCTTCTCCAGCCTCACCCAACCCTGCCTGCACCGCCCCACACTCCTCCAGACCACCACTTCTCATCCCAGCTGCTGAAGACACCACTGTTTTCCATACCTGCCCCCAGTGCTGTTCTCATGGGGGCTGATCAAGAAAGGGAATGATGATGAGCAGAGAGGGAAGAGGACTGGGAGAACAGAGGCATCTACACTATGATATTTTTAGACTCAAAAATTACATCTTTAATAATCACAATTTTTTTTGAAAGAAAATAGGAGTTTGGCATGTGGCATGTGTACACTCCCTCCTCCTTGTCCCTGCAGCAGAGGAGAAGGCAAGAGGAAGGGAAAGAGAGAGAGGAGAGAGAGGGGAGAAAACCCAGAGGCTGGTTGGCCCCACAGGACTGGAGTCAGTCTCAAGACTTTGTTCTGATGGATTCCAGGGAAGAAGAGGCCAGGCTAAGGTCACACTGGGAATCTGGGGGTGTCTCCTGAGCCCCAGGCTGCTCTAGAGACTGTTTGACATGAGAGGTCAGGATGGCAGGAATCAGCTTCCTCTAATGACTCTTTAATTGTCATCCTATTTATTCAAGAGCTTTCACTCCCCCAGTGTCTTTTGGCTTGAAAAGCAGCTAGTACTTGACCTCCCAGGCCCTTCAGGAGGAAGATCCCTTCCTGCAGAAGGGGTTCTCCCTTATGGACCCTCCACCCACTGAGAATCCCCCAAACACACATCTCATGAACTTGATTCCCCCACTCCATGCCATATGAGAGTTGCTCCATCACATACAGACAGCACCATCCTGCGCTGGACAGCTCCCAAGGGAGCCAGGAGGCATGAGGACAAGCCCCAGACCAAAGATCAAGAAACCTGGGACAGAGTCCACTATCTGCATGAATTTGGACAATTTCTTCACTTATGTAGACCTCGGTTTCCCCAAATTACAACTAAGAGGTGGATAGGTCAAAAATTTTTAGATCAGGATCCATGAGGCCCCCAAATTTGCACAGGGAATGTGGTTTGTAGGTGTATGTTTCTGGTAACGGGCTTCTCAAGGCAGTCTGTGACCTCCCCAAATTTGAGAGCTATAGCAGGGGCCAGTGTCCAACCACGCATGTGCCTCAAGTGTTCCTGGCTTTACCAAACCTCCAGGTGGGATAGCTGTTTAAAGAGTCCTGACTTTGTCCTCTGAGGCGACCTTTAGTGTGGCCTCTCTAAGGACCACAGCCACCGCATCTGGCCTCCATAGGGCTGCTGCTCCTCCTTCCGCTGCAACCCAGGTCAATACACAAACCCCTGGCTTTTCCTTCTAGCAGAGTTTAGGCAGGCTCCTTTTATTACAATAAATCTTCCTGAGAAAGGAAGAAAAATAAATAAAGTACAAATAATATTAAGTCAGTCCGAGTCTCTAAAACCCTACAAATTTCATTTAGAGCACCAAAGAGCTTATTTACAGTCCAAATTGACTCCTGAAATAATATATATCTTCACAGATGAACCAGAAGTCTCACAGGCACTTTCTTCCCAACCAGGCTCTAAGCCCCAGCATCATACACTTCCAGGTGCCCTCTTGCTTCTGGGCACCCAGACACTAAACTCCCTAAACATCTTGCCTCCTTTGAGGACAAACATCTTTTTTTAAAACTAAGACTTATCCCCATTTTCAGACCAACTGCCAATCACAGTGTCTCAAGCTCAACTAATCTATGTTGAATTGATGAATAAATAAATAAGCAAGTTCATAAAGTAAATTAATCAAAAAACTTTACTTCCACTACTTTTCCGGTTTCCACTCCTCCTAAGCTGGAGACCTCTGGCTGCATTCCCATCTAGGACAAATGATTTATGAAGTACTGGTTTCTGACCCCTCTGAGTCAGTGAGTGACTGAGACTTCCTATGTCTGGTACATATCAACCCATCTCTGGAGGCTTCTAGAATCTATAGATTGATGTCTTTTCTCAGTAATAGAAAATTCAGATATTTCTTCTGCCCTGCTCTTTCTCTTCTTCTTCTAGGATTCCAGAGAACCGTATATTAGACCTCATTTTTCCCTCTATTGTTTCACCCTCTTTTCTATATTTTCCGTCTTTTCTTCAGTGCTACACTATAAACAGTTTCCTCCAGCTCCAATTCCAATTCAGTAACCTTTGCTTTAGCCATATCTAATCTGTTATTAAACCCATCCATTAAGTTCTTAGTTTCAGCTATTGCAATCTTAGTTCTAGAATTCCCTTTTTAAAATGTTACATATAAAAATGTTGTGTATTTATAGCTTCCAATTCCCTGAAATGTTCAAGTTGGATCTTTATTTCTTTGAACATAGTAAGCACAGTCCTCTATGTCTAATAATTGCCCTGTCTGATGCATGCGGGACTCTGTTTCTATTGCCTGTTGTTTCTACTGGGTTTTGTTCACTGTTTCTTGTTTCCTTGCGTGTTGGTCGTCTTTGAATGTGTGTTGGACATTCACTTTGCCCCAACTACCATTCCTCCAGGCTTCTCAGAGAAATTTGAGGGTGAAGGACATTAATTCAAGCATAGTTACAACCCTGTTTCCTGCAGGGTTCCATCTCACACTGACTTTCAAAGTTCTTTTAGGAAACTACTCAGAAAGGTCTGAAAATGTGACCCATTCCTACAAATATCTGACACCCCCACATACGCACCAGCCCCGAAATGTGCTGAAGTGTGCTGGGGCCAGGGAGTAAGAAAGCCATAAGGGAGTGGTCTCTTTCAGGAGATGTCGATCTTACTCTATCACAAACTCACCAAGCCCACCTAAGGGTCCAGCACCATTTTCTGTGCATCCATAGCCAGAGGAGATTTCAGCTGAGTGTGCCTGGAGCGAGACAAGCATGAGAACAGACATCAGAGATCAGAGATCACAAACTTGCCACCTGACAGAGGTGCATTCCTTTTGTTAATGTATTCTGATCACCTATTTGCTTATCGTTTTAAAATACTGCTCAGGACAGATTTGGACCAAGTTTAAAAAATCAAGAGATTTTAGCTTTTCTTGCCGGATTGGAGGTTCTGCTCACTAACACCAGGAGATGACCACTGGCTGGAGCCAAGGAGCAGCAGCCTCTAAGAAGCAAGCGCTCTTCAGGAGCTGAAGTTGCCACCACTCCAGCAGCAGATGTCTGCCCTTAAGGCTGGCTACTTCCCTCTTCACGTAATTACTGCTTGGCTTCCCTTAGAGCTCAGTTGGTAAAGAATCCACCTGCAATGCAGGAGACCCCACTTCGATTACTGGCTCGGGAAGATCTGCTGGAGTAAGGGACAGGCTACCCACTCCAGTATTCTTGGGTTTCCCTTGTGGCTCTGCTAGTAAAGAATCCGCCTGCAACCCAGGAGACCTGGGTTTGATCCCTGGATTAGGAAGATCCCCTGGAGAAGGGAAAGGCTACCCACTCCAGTATTCTGGCCTGGAAAATCCCACGGACTATATACAGTTCATGGGGTCACAAAGAGTCAGACATGACTGAATGACTTTTGCTTTCACTTCCTGTAGGAATTTAACTTTATAGTCCTTGACCTCAAGAAAGGATGGTGTGTAATTCTGACCCTGGGAGTTTCCAATACTGGGAGAATTAGGGAGCACAGAGGCAACAGAGAAATTAGCAAGGCAAGGGGGTCTCAGAGGCCCCTTGAACACTAGGAGATGGAGCACAGTTCCTGCTGGGCCCACCCTACGATCCTGACCAGGCCCCCCTGCTCAGGTCACATGATTATGTTCAATATAGCTGCCTTCCGGGCCAACACTGGGTAATTCATTTAACATCTCTCATCTTCCATTGCCTTACCTGTAAAATAGGGATACAGACAGTTCCTGCTGACTCGTGAGATTGTTGTGAAATTAGACAAGGCATGAAGAGGGACTATTATAACATCCTATCTATAACAAATGTTCACAGTCTGTCAGGACGTCTGCTTGCTCTCAAGCTCCCTGTGGACACTTAGGACTGGAGACTCCCAGAACCAGACTAGTCCTCATCACCTCTGATGTGTCGATGGTGAAACAGAGGCCCAGGGCAGTAGGGTTTCTCTAGATGCTGGAGCGTGTGCCTCTACCCTGTCTGCAGTGACACAAACCTGCCCAACCCAACTTAGGTTCAAATATGGGACTGGTCACAGCAGGAGCAGGGGAGGGAAGAAAGGCTTCCTGGAGGAAGTGGGCTTGCAGAGGATTTAGAAGGAAAAGTGAAACACAGGATGGTAGAAAGAGGGGTTTTCTTACACATCCTCTCGAATACCCACACTTCAAGATGAAACTGAAAGTATTTTTAGTGTCTTTGACCCCCAGACAGTAGTCCCAAACCTGTCCTCACTTGAGTATACAATTCAACATGTAGGCTCAGACACAAGGGCCGAGGCCCCACTCCTGCCCTCCCAGCTGGAACTGGAAAAGCACACACACACACACACATGCAGGCTCACACACTCATACACGTAGGCACACACACACACACAGGCGCGCACACACACATACACAGGCGCACACACTCACACATGCAGGCGCATACACACACATTCAGGCACACACACACACCTGCAGGCGCACACACTCACACATGCAGGTGCGCACACACACACCTGCAGGCGCACACACACACACATGCAGGCACACACACTCATACACGCAGGCACACACACACACACATACACAGGCGCACACACTCACACATGCAGGCGCACACACACATACACACATGCAGGCACGCACACACACACGCAGGTGCACACACTCACACACGCAGGCTCACACACACAGGCGCACACACACACACATGCAGGTGTGCCCACACACACGCAGGCGCACACACTCACACACGCAGGCACATACACACACACATGCAGGCACACGCACACACACGCAGGCTCACACATGCAGGCGCACACACACACACACGCAGGCACGCGCACACACACGCAGGCTCACACACTCACACACGCAGGCGCGCACACACACACATGCAGGCGCGCACACATACACGCAGGTACACACACTCTCACACGCAGGCACATACACACACACAGGCGCACACACTCACATATGCAGGCGCACACACACACATGCAGGCGCGCACACACACGCGCGCAGGCGCACACACACACGCGCAGGCACACACACACACATGCAGGCGCACACACACACACAGGTGTCTGTCTTCTCCTTTGTGGGGCCCTTACATTACCAGTTCATTGCTCCCGTGGAGAATCCCCGAACAGATACAAAATCACACAGATGCCGCTTATCAGAACTACATTTCCTCCACGGCAGTGGTCCAAGTGATCTGACTTACCAAGGAAGTGAAGAGGGCTCCAGCAGGAATTGGCATCTAGAATCAACTCATCAGGCTCAGGCGCTTTCCTTTGTCTTTTGTGATGAATTGTGTTGGGGCCCTACACCCCCGGAGCCCTTACCAGCCATCACAGCTTCCTGAAACTCCTCCGCCTGCTGGCTCCTCAGCTGGGCTGTTAGGACCCTCCCTGCCAGCCAACCCCCTCCACTCCCACCCGAGAGCCCTGCTTATCTTCTAGAGCTCTCCTCAGGCTGGTCTCCTCATGCTCTACCATACACACATCACGCACACCACACACACACGTGCACACATATACACACCATGTCAAACCACACACACCACACACATGGACACACCATACATACACATCACACACACCACATACATTCATCACATACACCACACACACATACACACACACAACATACACACACACCACACACATATGAACACACACATACCGTGCACACACATGCACATATACACACCACATCAAACCACACACACCACACACACGGACACACCATATATACACACCACACATACCACATACATTCATCACATACACCACAGACATATACACACACACAACATACACACACACCACACACCACACACACCACACATGCCACATACATATGCACACACACACCACACATACATACATGTATACACCATACCACACACATCACATACACACCACACACATGCATACACCATTCCACACACCACACCCATACATACACACACATATACCATACTACACACACGCTGTGCATATACATACACACACATACATACACCATACCACACATACACACACCATGCCACATACACACCACACACCTTGCACCACACCACACATACCATACATACACCACACACACACATACACACACATGCACCATAACACACACACACGTTGCACACATACAGACACCATACCACACACATACACACCATACCACATCAAACCACACATAACACATACACGGACACACCATACATACACACTACACATACCACACACATATACATACACACACATACACACACATTCATCACATATACCACACATATACATACACACACACCACAACACACCACACATACCACACACAAACATGCACACACACATACACATACGTGTATACACCATACCACACACATATCGCACACACACCACATCACATGCACACCACACACTCACCCACACACACACCACACACAAACATGCACACACATACCACACACACATACATGTATGCATCATACCATGCACGCATCGCACACATACCACATCACATACACACCATACACATACATGCACTATACCACACACACACTATGCACATACATACACACACACACCATACCACACATACACATACATGCACCATATCACATACACACCACACGCACATATAGACATACACATATCCACCATACCTTACATACACCACACACATACATACACGCACACACCATACCACACGCACATCACACCACACATATCTCACACACACACACCACACCACACACACAACACACCACACCACACATACCACACACACCACACCACACACACAACACACCACACCACACATACCACACACACCACAATCATACATACACATACACCACACACACACCACACACATGTGCACACACACACACATACATACCACATCAAACCACACATACCACACACATGGACACACCATACATACACACCACTCATACCACACACATTCGTCACATACACCACACACACACCACACATACCACATACATATGCACACACATACCACACATACATACACATACATGTATACACCATACCCCCCCACATATACATACCACATCAAACCACACACACCATGCACCACACCACACATACCACACGTGCGCACGCACATATACACACCATGTCAAACCACATACACCACACACATGGACACACCATACATACACACCACACATACCACACACATTCATCACGTACACCATACACACACAACATACATACATGCCACACACACCACACATGCCACATACATATGCACACACCACACATACATGCACATACATGTATACACCATAACACACACCATACCACACACATCACATGCACCACACACATGTACACACACACAACATACACACATCACACACACACACACACCCCACACATATATGCACACACACACACCACACCATACATACACCACACACACACACACACACACATATACACACCATGTCAAACCACATACACCACACACATGGACACACCATACATACACACCGCACATACCACACACATTCATCATGTACACCATACACACACAACATATATACATGCCACACACACCACACATGCCACATACATATGCACACACCACACATACATGTATACACCATAACACACACCATACCACACACATATAAACACACACAACATACACACATACCACACACACACACACCACACATATATGCACACACACACACCACACCATACATACACCACACACACACACACACACATACACACCACATCCAACCACACACACCACACACATGGACACATCACACATACCACACACATTCATCATATACACCATACACACATACACACAACATACACACACACCACACACACACCACACATACCACATACATATGCACACCCATAGCACACATACATGCACACACATGTATACACCATACCACACACACATCACATGCACCACATATATGCATACACCATACCACACACACCACACCCATACATACACACACACACATACACCATACCATACATACACTGTGCGTATACATACACACACATACATACACCATACCACACATAAACACACCACATCACATACACACCACACACCATGCACCACACCACACTACCACACATACTACACACACATCTGTACATACACATACATACACCATACCATACATACACTGCACACACACATGCACCATACCACACACACATTGCACACATACAGACACCATACCACACACACACACATATACACCACACCACATCAAACCATACATAACATATACACAGACACACCATACATACACACTACACATACCACACACATATACATGCACACACCACACACACCACAACACACCATACACACCCCCACAAACACGCACACACACATACCACACACACTACACATACATGTATACACCATACCACACACATATCACACACACCACATCACATATCACACACACCACATCACATGCACACCACACATACCCCCACACACACACCACACATACCATGCACACACCACACATACCACACACACATACATGTATGTACCATGCCATGCACACATCTCACACACACCACATCACATACACACCATACACATACATACACTATACCACACACCGCACCCACACACACACACACACACACATCATACCACACACATGCTATGCACATACACACACACACACACACACCATACCACACCTATGCATACATGCACCATACCACATACACACCACACATCATGCACCACACCACACATATCACACACACCGCATACATACATACACACATACACACCACACCACACCACACATACACCACACACCAAACACCACACCACACATACCACATACACACACATATATATAAGCACACATACATACACCACACCATACACACACCACACAGACACAAACACTGTTGCTTCACGGGATTCTCCTTTCTCTGCCCTTTTTTGCAGTATGGTTTCTTTCCCCAGCATTCCACTGGAACCACTTTGGCCAAAGCCATGGTCAGTTCTCTGTCCTTATCTGAGCCCTCAGTAGCCTTTGCCCAAGGCCGCCTGCCTTCTTGCAGCACCTCCCTCCTTGGTCTTCCCTCAGCCACACTGATCTTGTCCTCTGTCTCCTCTTCGACTTCCCTCCCTGAGCTCAAAATGCCAGAGCAAGAGCAGGTTCTCGCTTAACAGCCCAGTTTCACTCCATCCTCACCTAACACTGGGCTTTATCTATTTTTTAAATCTTTGCTAATCTAATAGCAAAAATAATGTTTCACTATTTAAATTTCCATTTCTTTTCTGTTGGCTGATTCTCTGGGGCCTTGCGAGCTGTGATAAAGAATTTGGATTTCATTGTAACCCCTGAGAGGAGTCACAGAACCAGATTTTCATTTGAGGTAGCCCCTCTGGCTGGCATGAGCATGCTGAGTCAGAGGGAGGCAAGAATGGAAGCAGGGAGGCCCTGCAGAGGCTCCTGAATGGAACGAACGGGCACAGTGCAGGGGGCAAGCACAGACGGGGTCTGCATTTGCCGCTACTTGGGTGCTGCGATGAGGGGAGGAGGAATCCAGGCAGACCCCTGGGCTGTTGGTCTGAGCAACTGGAGGAATGACACCAGCCCTCACTCCTGTAGCAGGCATCCACCAAGTGGGGGACCCTGTTATAAAGGTGATACACATTTTCACCCATCCAGTCTCCTCAGCTCTGCAAAGTCGGCACTATTCTATTCCCCCGCTTAGAGCTGAGGGTCTGGAGACTAAGCAGAGAGAGGCTGGAGCCTGAGTTCCCACCCAAGAAGTCTGGCTCCAGAATTCACCCTCCTAGGGAACACGCTTGAGGCCTCATTGAGGGGAGAGCTGAGCTATTTAGAGAAATAGAGGAGACTAGGAGGTGGGAGGGGAGTGGCTCTCAGGGAATGTCTTGGGATGGGAACCAGCAGTGAATGGAGCCCGGCATCTGCGTTCTTCACCCCTCAGAGGACCTGACCACAGCCAGGCTGAGCACAGTGGACATACTAATGAGGCCTTTGGGAGACCTGCAGAGGTGCTGACAGGGGAGGGGAAGAGCTGAGGTGGCTCTAGGGGGTGTCTTCAAGGCCAGGAGGGTCCCAGACTAGAAGGGGGAGTAACTGACGTGTTCCTGCCAGAAACAAGTTTACACTCACGTATCACATGAGGGGCTGCTTCCCGCCCCTCTCCCCACCCTCCCCTTGTCTCTTCTAGAGAGATATAGCTTATAATTTCCAAGTGATTTTTGTATTTTTTAAATTACAAAAGTATATGCTTATTGTGAGACATTTTAGGAAACACTGAAATGTAGAAAAAAATAAATTCATCCATAGGTCACCCAGAGAGTTACCATGAACATTTTGGTGTTTATTTTAGATAAAAGAAAGACAGACACGACGTTTTGTGAAACTGGCATCCTAGTGTACATTCAGTTTGGTATCCTGATTTTTTTCACTTAAGAGAATATAAAGCATTTTCCTGTATCATTAAACATTCTTCTAAAACAATAATTTTCATAACTGTACGGCAGCTCTTGTCTAGATGTACCGTCACTTCACCAGCCCCCTCAGAGCGAACATTTATGCTGTTTTCTTTTTTCTGTCTTTCTGACTAAAGCCATAATGAATGTATTATGCGTGCGTGCATGTTCAGTCGTGTCCGACTCTTTGTGACTCCATGGACTGTAACCTGCCAGGCTCCTCTGTCCATGGGATTTTCCAGGCAAGAATTCTGGAGTGGGATTACCGTTTCCTCCTCCAGGGGATCTTTCTGACCCAGAGATCAAACTTGCATCTCCTTCATCATCTCCTGCATTGGCAGGCGAATTGTTAACACTGCGCCACCTGGGAAGCCCAATGAAAGTATTATATTTATATGTAAATCTCTGGGTGTACCTGATTATCTCCTTGGGATAAATTCTGTAGAGGCGTTCCTGGTCTAAAGGTTTAAACCTTTGTCAGGTTTTAATATAAATCTTCCAGCTGCGGCCCTCGCCCAAGCTCCATCATCTCCTACCCACACTGTTTGCATAGGCTCCTACCTGTCCTTTCTGCTTCCTCTGTTACCCACCCCAACCCACTGTGACAGCAGCCAGAGCCGCTTCAGCAAACATTGAGCAGACTGTATCACTTCTGCTGAAGTCTCAGCAGGGCTCCCCTTGCGTGTCACTCACTTACCCCATCCCCAGCTGCCTCCTTACTGTGTTCCTCTCATCTGCTGTGTCCTCCCCAGCCTCTTCTCAGTTCATCAAAGATCTCTCCCACCACAGGACCTTTGCATATGCTGTTTCCTCTGCTGGGATCATTTCCCCTCTTCCTGTGGCTCACTCCTTCCTACCATTCATGATTCAGCTCACAGTCCCCTCTTTGGAAAAATCTTCATTGATCTCCCCCATCTCCTCCCTGGCTCACTGTGTGTTTTCTTCAAGGCCCTACATAATTTGTAAATACTTGGTTGTGTGTTTGTTCACTTGTGAATTTTCAGTTTCTCCCACTAAACGGTATGCTTTGTGAGGGCAGGAACTTAATTTCATTCAGTACTGCACATGCAGGTCTTAACCCAGTGCTGAACAGAAAATAGGTCCTGTATAAATGACATGAAATCGTCTTCCAAAAAGGCGGTACTCACCTGCACTTCTGCCAGTCATGCAGTAACGCATGAGAGCACAGCTTCACCACACCCTCACCAGCATCAGGTATTATGCTTTTTAAAAAAAAAAAATGTATTTTTTTTTTTGCTAATCTGATGGCATAAGTAATATTTTGTTGTTTAAACTTGACTACTAGCTGGGCTGAATATCTTTATCAGTCTTTTGTGATCAATAATAAAAGTGTTAGTCTCCCAGTCATGGCTGACTCTTTGCGACCCCGTGGACAGTAGCCCACCAGGCTCCTCTGTCCATGGACTTCTCCAGGCAAAAATACCGGAGTGGGTAGCCATTCCCTTCTCCAGGGGATATTCTTGACCCAAGGGTCAAATCCGGGTCTTCTGCATTGCAGGCAGATTCTTTACCATCTGAACCACCAGGAAAGCCCCCAATAATTAAAAAATACATTCAAATAAGCAGACATTCCTGAAGGTCTGACCTCCATCCCTCCTGCTGTTTCTAACTCTTTTACCTTCCTGTTACGGGGCCCCTGTGGATGGGCAAGGAAGCCCTCTTGCTCCTCTCACCTGAGTCCCTCTCCTGCCTCCTCACCCAGCAAAGCTGGCAGGTACTCCCTCCCACACCCCCAGCACTGAATAGCAGATTAAATGATTCAATTCAAGAAGGAAGGCTGTGCTGGTGAGGTGCAATCATCTCTGACTAAAATCTCTTTTTGAGATATATAATGGTCTAATCAATATTAATAGAGAGGCTTATCTGTTTTCCTCATCTCCCATGTCCTTAAGAGTAGATAAAATGCTTGTAAAATAGGATCCTATTCAGCATATACTGATTGCTTCCAAAACGCATTTTCTTGAGATCTGCCATCAAGTGCGAGTCATTACCGAGCAGCTAGGCCCAGTGCTTCCATTGACAAATTTTGGGGAAGATTCTTTGATTATTTTGCCCAACATGTGATTTAAGGGCTGCAGCTTCTCTCATGTCAAAATTTGTTCTTACCTGTCCCTCAAGGGCACCTGGGAAGGTGGAGTTTTCAACAATCAGAGGTTGAGAGGAGGGAGGCTTTACAGTCGAGGCGTGGGCTTGGCTCCTCTGGGAAGACCACAGAGCATTGGGGGAGCGGGTGGGAGGAACCATGAGCAGACCCCCATCCATACTTCATAATATCCCCTATCGGAGTCCAGCTCTGGAGGGAGGGGAAACAGGGAGGATGACGCGGGGTGACCTGAGAGGTCTGCTGTGTCCTGGGCTCAGCATCCCAAGACACAGATTTCACTTCTGGTTTTGTAACTCACAGGCTATCACCCAGACTCGGAGCTTTCTAGTTTGTCCTGAATCCAGGAAGAGTCCAGTGCCTCCAAGATTTCGGTTCTCATCTTCATCTGCTTCTCAGGGGTTCTGGAAACAGATGCTCCCTTTGGGGATGGCTCAATTTTTGTCAGGATGCTGCCCAGTAAGTGGTTCATACAGTGTGCATAAAAGTCATCTGAAGAGCAAAACTGAAAATTAGAATCAACTTTAAAAATCCATGAGTGATAAAAAACAAACTGTGCTGTAAAAGTCTGTAACATATGATATACACAACATAGAATCCAGTGCAACGGTTTTAAAAAACTGTAGAGATCTCTATGTACCAACACAAAAGGACATCCAAGACATATTGCTGAGTGAAAAAAAGCAAGTTGCAGAATGATTCCTACAAGCTTACACTATGGGGGTAGGGAGAGAAGGCATATGCATCTATGTAAATGCTTAGGGAAAAAAGCCCACAAGAATCTAATAAACTGATAACAATTGTTGCTTCCAGGGCCCTGGGGAAATGATTAGGACAGGCAAGGAGGGTCAAATGAGAATTTAGCATTATCTGTAATGTCTTGGAATTTTTTAAGGGGGGAAGTATTTATTCATTTCTTCTGTAAGTAAAAGTTATTAATAAAAGCATTTCACTTAATTGGATTTCCATATGGAAAAAATGTCCATCTTGACCCCTAGCTCACATTAGACACACAAAAATCAATCCCAAAGGGATCAAAGATCCAAATGTCAAAGGTCTAATAATAAAGCCTTTAGAAGAAAACATAGGAGAATATCTTCAAGAGGTTGAGGTAGGCAGTTTTTTTAAAAACTGGACACAAAAGGCATTCACTATAAAGGAGAAAACCAATAAGTTAGACTCCATTAAATCAAGGTACCTTCAAAGGGAGGGTTTCTGCTCACAATATAATGCTGACGGCTGGCTTGTAAAAGTGGAGGGAGAGACAGAGATGGAAAATCACCCTTTTGTAACAATTATAGTAAAGACTGGTTCAGGTAAGAATCTTCAGTGGATGCTAAATCTGGGGGAAATTTTGATGAGAAGCAGAATAGTTGGCATAGTCTTAAATTATATCCCCATAGGTTGCTCATTAGTTTCAAAGAAAAATATCATAACTATACAGTGGGGAAACCAGACACCACCTTGACCAAATGATCAAAATTAACGTCATTAACGAGGAGCAGAGGGAAATTGTGAGGCTCCAGATGTGAGACTAGGAGAAGGACACCACGTCATTCATATCCTATTCCAGCCGGTGGTGCCGTATTTCCTCTAATCACAAGAAAATACCAGACAAACAAAATGAGGGGCATTCTATTTAAAAGGGAAGAGGGGGAGGAACTTATTCTTCAAAATGTCAATGTCATAAAAGACAAAGAAAGGCTATGGAAATGTTTCTGATTAAAGGGGACTAAAGAGACATGACGCCTAAGAACAATACCTGACCTGGATGAGATCAGCGTGGGGGGTGCTATACAGGGCATCAGTAGATCAACTGGAAAAGAAATGGCATACAGATAGTAGAGGAGATAGAAATAGTGTATCAATGTTAAATCGACTGAAGTTGAAATAGCTGTAGTGATCATGTAAGGGACTATTCTAAAGAAGCATACACTTATACACTGAACCATTGGGGAGTAAAGACTGTCATATATGTAACTTGCTCTCACATGGTTCAGAAAAGTATTGTGTGTGTGTGTGTGTGCACGTATGTGTGTGTCTAGAGAAAGAGGGTATGTGGCAAGAAGAGTATAAGTGATAAAACAAATGAGGTAAAGTGCTACCAAAGGTGGATCCAAGTAAAAGCTATTCTAGGACGTTTTGTACTAATTTTATTCTTGTAACTTTTCTGTAAATTTGAAAAAGAAATTCTTTAAATTTAAAAATAGAAAGTGAAACAGCAAGTCACAAAATGGAAGAAGTCATTTGCAATACAGAAGTCCAAGAAAAAACTCATAACCTGAACATAAAAAAGAATCCCTCCAGACAAATCAAAAACAGGTAAATTATCCACTAGAAAAATGGGCAAAAGACTTGAATAAGCACTTTACAAATGATATTCAGGTGCTCAGCTTCATTAGTCATCAGAGAAATGCAAATTAAAACTGTAATATAACATTGCCACATACCCACTAGAATGGCCAAAATAAAAAAGAAAGACAATACCAAGTGTTGCCAAGTATGTAGAGTGACTGAAACTCTTGTCACTGCTAGTGGGAATGTAAATTAGTACAATCCTTTAGGAAAGAGCTTAGCAGTGTATTAGTTATCTACTGCTGTGTAACCAATTAACCCAAAATTTAGTGGCTCAAAACAACAAACATTTATTGCTGGCTGGGCAAGAAGCCTCCCTCAGTTTACTGCTGCATGGGCCTCTTCAAGGGATAACTCTCAACATGGCAACTAGCTTTTTTCAGAGTAAGCAAGAGAACAAGAGAAGGCACGTAAGACAGAGCTGAGGGCTTTTCATGGTCTAATCTCAGGCCTCCCATTACTTCTGCCATATTCTATTGTTAGAGGTGAGTCAATAAGTTCAGCCCCACCCAAAGGGAGGAGGTCACTCAAGGGTGTTGTATTAGCTGTTGTATTAGTTGCATTAGCTCAGGCTGCCACAACTAAATATCTGCAGTGGGGGTGAGGCGGGTGATGGTTCACAATTGTATACATGTGTCAAAACTTATCCGGTTGAACACACTAAATGTGTGCAGTTTGTGGGCACTTTAGTCGTGTCCGGCTCTTTGCAACCACATGGACTGTAGCCCACCAGGCTCCTCTGTGCTTGGGATTCTCCAGGCAAGTGGGTTGCCATGCTCTCCTCCAGGTATTCTTCCCAACCAAGGAATCTAAATCTCGCCTCCTGCATCTCTTGCATTGCAGGCAGATTCTTTATCGCTCAGTCATCAGGGAAGCCCTAGAGTCAATTATACCCCAATAAAACTGTTGAAGAAGAAAAAGGAGAAAAAGAAGGAAGAGGAGGAGAAATAATGGAATTTAGTAAATTTGCAGGATATAAAAAATCAATATACAAAAAGCAATTGCATTTCTATACACTAACAAACTATTCAAAAGAAATTAAGAATACAATGCCATTTACAATTGCATCAAAAAGAAAAAATACCTAGAAATAAATTAGTGAGAGAGGTAAAAGAGCTGTACACTGACCACTACAAGACAGTGATGAAAGAAACTGAAGAAGGCAGAAATAGATGGAAAGAGACTCCATGCTCATGGACTGAAAGAATTGATATTGTTAAAATGTCCATACTATCCAAATCCCTATGGCATTTTTCACAGGATTTTTTTTTTTTTAAGAAAACCATCTAAAATTTGTGTGAAGCCACAAAAGACTCTGAACAGTCAAAGCAATCTTGAAAAAGAACAAAACTGGAGGAATCACTTTTCCTGATTAGAAACTATATTATAACATTATAGGAATCAAAACAGTATGCTATTGTCATAAAAACAGACACATAGATCCATAAGACAAAACACAGAGCCCCAAATAAACTCACGCATAAATGGTCAGTTAACTTACAACAAAGGAGCCAAGAATACACAATGGGTAAAGACTAGTCTCTTCAGTAACTGCTGCTGGGAAACCCGAGCAGCCACATGCAAAAGATTGAAACTGGACCCATATTCACAAAAATCAACTCAAAACTAATTAAAGACTTTGATTCAAGACCTGAAACCATAAAACGCATAGACGAAAGCATAGGGAGCAAGCTCTTTGACCTTTTGGCAATGATTTTTTTTTGGACTTGATACTAAAAACAAAAGCACCAAAAGTGAAAATAAACAAGTGGAAAAGTGAAAATAAGCATTACACTAAAAAGTGTCTGTACAGGGACTTCCCTGGCAGTTCAGCGATTAAGACTTTGCTTTCTAACGCACGGTGGTGCAGATTCAATCCCTCTGGTCAGGAAACTAAGATCCCACATGCCTCACAGTCAGAAAACCAAAATATAAAACAAAAGCAATAATGTAACAACTTCAAAACTATAAAAATGGCCCATATCAAAAAAATCTCTTAAAAAATAAGTTTAGAAAAATTTTAAAACTTCTGTGCAACAAAGGAAACCATCAACAAATCAAAAAGGCAACTAACAGAATGGTAGAAAATATTTGAAAATCATAAATCTGATAAGTTAATATCCAAAATATATAAAGAACTCATATAATTCAGAAGTAAAAAATCCAATTAAAAATGGGCAGAGGAACTGAATAGAGATTTTTTTCAAAGAAGACATACAAATGGCCAACAGGTACATGAGAAGGTGCTGGGCATCACTGATCATCAGGGAAATGTGAATCAAAACCACAGTGAATACTGCTTCATGGCTCTCATCAAAAAGGCAAGAGGAAAGGGAAACATTTTACACCACTGGTGGAAATGTAAACTAGTGTGGCCACTATGGAAAACAGTATGGAGAATCCCTTTAAAAATTAAGAATAGAACTACCATCAGTTCTCAGTTCAGTTGCTCAGTCGAGTCCAACTCTTTGTGACACCATGGACTGCAGCAGGCCAGGCCTCCCTGTCCATCACCAACTCATGGAGTTTACTCAAACTCATGTCCATTGAGTCAGTGATGCCATCCAACCATCTCATCCTCTGTCGTCCCCTTCTCCTCCTGCCTTCAATCTATCCCAGCATCAGGGTCTTTTCCAATGAGTCAGTTCTTTGCATCAGGTGGCCAAAGTATTGGAGTTTCAGCTTCAGCTGCAGTCCTTCCAATGAATATTCAGGACTGATCTCCTTTAGGATGGACTGGTTCGATCTCCTTGCAGTCCAAGGGACTCGCAAGAGTCTTCTCCAACACCACAGTTCAAAAGCATCAATTCTTCAGCACTCATCTTTCTTCATGGTCCAACTCTCACATCCATACATGGCTACTGGAAAAATCACAACCTTGACTAGACAGACCTTTGTTGGCAAAGTAATGTCTCTGCTTTTTAATATGCTGTCTAGGTTGGTCATAACTTTTTTTCCAAGGAGTAAGCGTCTTTTAATTTCATGGCTGCAGTCACCATCTGCAGTGATTTTGGAGCCCCCAAAAATAAAGTCTGCCACTGTTTCCACTGTTTCCCCAACTATTTGCCATGAAGTGATGGGACTGGATGCCATGATCTTAGTTTTCTGAATGTTGAGCTTCAAGCCAACTTTTTCACTCTCTTCTTTCACTTTCATCAATTGGCTCTTTAGTTCTTCTTCACTTTCTGCCATAAGGGTGGTGTCATCTGCATATCTAAGGTTATTGATATTTCTCCTGGCAATCTTGATTCCAGCTTGTGCTTCATCCAGCCCAGCATTTCTCATGATGTACTCTGCATATAAGTTAAATAAGCAGGGTCACAATATACAGCCTTGACGTACTCCTTTTCCTATTTGGAACCAGTTTGTTGTTCTATGTCCAGTTCTAACTGTTGCTTCCTGACCTGCGTACAGATTCTCAAGAGGCAGGTGAGGTGGTCTGGTATTCCCATCTCTTGAAGAATTTTCCACAGTTTGTGGTGATCCACACAGTCAAAGGCTTTGACATAGTCAATAAAGCAGAAATAGATGTTTTTCTGGAACTTCTTGCTTTTTCGGTGATCCAGTGGATGTTGGCAATTTGATCTCTGGTTCCTCTACCTTTTCGAAAACTATCTTAAACATCTGGGAGTTCACGGTTGACGTATTGCCGAATCCTGGCTTGGAGAATTTTGAGCATTACTTTACTACAGTGTGAGATGAGTGCAATTGTGTGGTAGTTTGAGCATTCTTTGGCATTGCCTTTCTAGCATCTGCCTACAATGAGGGAGACCCGGGTTCCATCCCTGGGTCGGGAAGATCCCCTGGAGAAGGAAATGGCAACCCACTCCAATACTCTTGCCTGGAAAATTCCATGGACGGAGGAGCCTGGTAGGCTGCAGTCCATGGGATCGAGAAGAGTCGGACACGACCGACAGACTTCACTTCACTTCTTTGGGACTGGAATAAAAACTGATCTTTTCCCGTGCTGTGGCCACTGCTGAGTTTTCCAAATTTGCTGGCACATTGAGTGCAGCACTTTCAAAGCATCATCTTTCAGGATGTGAAATAGCTCGACTGGAATTCCATCACCTCCACCAGCTTTGTTCCTAGTGATGCTTTCTAAGGCCCACTTGACTTCACATTCCAGGATGTCTGGCTCTAGGTCAGTGTTCACACCATTTTGGTTATCTGGGTCATGAAGATCTTTTTTGTATAGTTCTGTGTATTCTTGCCACCTCTTCTTAATATCTTCTGCTTCTGTCAGGTCCATACCATTTCTGTCCTTTATCGAGCCCATCTTTGCATGAAATGTTCCTTTGGTATCTCTAATTTTCTTGAATAGATCTCTAGTCTTTCCCATTCTATTGTTTCCCTCTATTTCTTTGCACTGATCACTGAGGAAATCTTTCTTATCTCTCCTTGCTATTCTTTGGAATCCTGCATTCAAACGGGTATATCTTTCCTTTCTTCTTTGCTTTCACAGCTATTTGTAAGGCCTCCTCAGACAGCTATTTTCTTTTTTGCATTTCTTTTTCTTGGGGATGGTCTTGATCCCTGTCTCCTGTACAATGTCACAAACCTACGTCCATAGTTCATCAGGCACTCTGTCTATCAGATCTAGTCCCTTAAATCTATTTCTCACTTCCACTGTATAATTGTAAGGGATTTGATTTAGGTCATATCTGAGGTCTAGTGGTTTTCCCTACTTTCTTCAATTTAAGTCTGAATTTGGCAATAAGGAGTTCATGATCTGAGCCACAGTCAGCCCCCAGTCCTGTTTTTGCTGATTATATACAGCTTCTCCATCTTTGGCAACAAAGAATATAATCAATCTGATATTGGTGTTGACCATCTGGTGATGTCCATGTATAGAGTCTTCTCTTGTGTTGTTGGAAGAGGGTGTTTGCTATGACCAGTATGTTCTCTTGGCAAAACTCTATTAACCTTTGCCCTGCTTCATTCTGTACTCCAAGGCCAAATTCGCCTGTTACCCCAGGTATTTCTTGACTTCCTACTTTTGCATTCCAGTCCCCTATAATGAAAAGGACATCTTTTGGGGGTGTTAGTTCTAGAAGGTCTTGTAGGTCTTCATAGAACCGTTCAACTTCAGCTTCTTCAGCACTACTGGTCAGGGCATAGACTTGGATTACTGTGATATTGAATGGTTTGCTTTGGAAACGAACAGAGATTATTCTGTCGTTTTTGAGATTGCATCCAAGTACTGCATTTGGACTCATTTATTTACTATGATGGCTATTCCATTTCTTCTAAGTGATTCTTGCCCACAGTAGTAGATATAATGGTCATCTGAGTTAAATTCACCCATTCCAGTCCATTTTAGTTTGCTGATTCCTAGAATGTCGACGTTCACTCTTGCCATATCCTGTTTGGCCACTTCCTATTTGCCTTGATTCAAGGACCTAACATTCCAGGTTCCTATGCAATATTGCTTTTTACAGCATCAGACCTTGCTTCTATCACCAGTCACATCCACAACTGGGCATTGTTTTTGCTTTGGCTCCATCCCTTCATTCTTTTTGGGGTTATTTCTCCACTGATCTCCAGTAGCATATTGGGCACCTACTGATCTGGGGAGTTTCTCTTTCAGTATCCTATCATTTTGCCTTTTCATACTGTTCATGGGGTTCTCAAGGCAAGAATACTGAAGTGGTTTGCCATTCCCTTCTCCAGTGGACCACGTTCTGTCACTACCATATGACATGCTGAACTACCATATTATTCAGCAATCTCACTTCTGGGTATATATCTAAATGAAATGAAAACAAGATATCTAAGAGATATTTGCACTCTCACGCTCATTGCAATATATGGGACTTCCCCAGTTGTGTGGTGGTAAAGAATCCACCTGCAAATTCAGGAGATGCAGGAGACTTGGGTTCAATCCCTGGGTTGGGAAGATCCCCTGGAGGGGGAAATGACACCCCACTCCAGTATTCTTGCCTGGAAAATCCCATGGACAGAGGGGCCTGGTGGGCTATAGTCTGTGGGATCGAAAAGAGTAGGACACGACTAAGCAACTGAGCACACATCCACATTCATCGCAGTATTATTTAGAGAAGCTAAGATAAGGAAGCAACCTAAGTGTCCACCCTCAGATGAATAGATAAAGAAGATGTGGTACGTATATAAAAGGAATACCATTCAGCCATGAGAAAGAAAGAAATCTTGACATTTGCAACAACATAGATGAAACTTGAAGGCATTATGCTAACTGAAATAAGCCAGACAGAGAAAGACAGATCCTGTATATTCTTACTTATACATGGAATCTTTGATACAAGCTAGGGAAAAAGTCACATTCATAGAAACAGAGTGGAAAAATGCTTGCCAAAGGTTGGGGAGTGGAATAAATAGGAAGAGACTGATTTAAGTGTATACACTTTCGGTATAAGATGATTAAGTTCTGAAGATCTATTGTATAACTTGGTGACTATAGTTGATAATGGGCTTCCCTGGTGGCTCAGCCGTGAAGAATCCACCTGCAGTGAAGGAGATGCAGGAGATGCAGTTCCCATCCCTGGGTTGGGAAGCTCCCCTGGAGAAGGAAATAGCAAGCCACTCCAGTATTCTTACCTGGAGAATTCCATGGACAGAGGAGCCTGGCAGGCTACAGTCCATGGGGTTGCAAAGAGTTGGACACGACTGAAAAACTGAGCATACACACACCCACACACAGGTGATAACACTGAATTGTGTGATTGAAATTTGCTAAAAGAATAGAATTTAAATGTCTTCATACACAAAAAGAAGATAAATATGGGATGTGATGGATGTAATAATTAACTAGGAGGGGGAATGCTTTCACAGTCTATGTGTGTATCACATCAGGAAGATGTACATTTTAAATATCTTAAAAGTTTCTTTGTCAATTACACCTCAGCAAAGCTGGAGGGGGGAAAAAAGAAAGGAAAGTCCGGAAGAAGAAACTGACTTGTCCAAGGTCCATCAGAGAATTCTAACAGTCTTGACCTCAAATCTCCCATCTCCCTAGCCACATCGTGGTTTTCAAGCCACAGGGAAAGCTTCACGGACCTTTGATTTTGGGTGTGTTAATTGGCCATAGAGAAGGCTGAGCTCTATCCCCAGAGACCTATGGAGACTCTGCGTTAGTTTTTTTTGCTGTTGTTTGTTTTCTTAAGCTTGTTTTTTCTTTTCTTAAATTGAAGTATACTTTGTCTACAGTGTTGTGTTTACTTCAGGTATACAGCAAAGTGATTCAATTATATGCCTATACATAGTGAATGTATATATAGTATTTATTTTTTCACATTCTTTTCTATTGTAGTTTATTACAAGATACCGATTATATGCTGTTGGCATTGGCCTTGACTTAGCTTCTTCTCCAAGACAGACTCACCAGGGGCGGTTGGGGTGATGGCCTGTGAACTCACTGCCTCCCTTCCCCGATCCAATTTCCTTCCTCGGTGAGTGGTGACAGAGCACGTGTGTGCCGAGTATCATGTTGGATGCTGAAAAGCAGGAAGAAAACGGCATCACCCCATCCTCTGGGAACTCTCAGTCCAGTGGGGTGCAGGGACCCCGACCAGATTCCTGCAATGGAGTGATGGAAAAGTAGGGGTGCTCAGTTCAGACTGGACACTGCTTCCGGGAGGACGTAGTACCCTGCGTGGCTTTGTCTCCCCCTTGGAGGCCCCGCTTTCACTTCTGCTGTCCCCCTCCCCCACCCCTCTCCTGGCCACCCCACTTCCTGGCCCAAGGGTTCCTCCAACCCAAATCCCTTGCCTCTCTTCTCCTCAGAGCAACGAACACGGGCCACCTTTTCAACTTTGCTGGAAGTTAAGGAGTACAAAGAATACTGGGAGGCTAGGTGTGTGTGTGTGTGTCAGTCACTCAGTTATGTCTGCAGATTCTTTACCATCTTGAGCCATCAGGGAAGCCCACTGAAGGCTAGATGCCACAGAACAAGCTTCTGACGCTGCCAGGGCCAGCAACACAATCCCAAGTGCTTCCATGCCCCACAGAATCTCAGGCACTGCGGCCATTCCTCCCTCTCCATGACAGCCATCCCTTCCTGCTGGCATGCTCTGGGCAAATGGCTTTTATCAGAAATAAAAGGGTCTAATCAGAAATGGCCCTCTCACCCCACCCTCTCCCACAACTACCTCAGAAGCTCCAACATCTCTACCCGACTCCCAAGAACTGGTCAAGGTTCTTCTCCTATGCAAGCATTTCCAGAAAACTTTCACAGAGGAGAATGGGGAGGAGGGCTTTTGAAGAGAGGAGAGGACGGCAGTGTGTGGAATCCAGAGGGGGTACCGTGTTGGGAGATAAAAGGGCCCATAAGACTCTTTCCTTCCATATGCCCCATTTGCAAATCTCCCTCACCCTGATGATGCCGTTTAATCCTACAATATCTTTAAATTAAAGAGGCAGGAAGTGTCTCAAAGGAAAGAGATAACATGCCTAAAGGAGAGAAAATAAATATATGTTGAGCGGGGTCCACTGGGACTGCAGAAGACAGAATAATGCCCCCCAGGTGTCCACGTTCTAATCCCCCAAACCCATGAAATATGTTCCCTTACATGGCAAAAGGGACTTTGCAGATGTGATTAAGTTAAGGATTTTGAGATGGGGAGATTATCCTGGATTATCCGGGTGGGCCCAATGTAATCACGAGGGTCCTTGTAAATGAAAAGGGAGACAGGAGAGCTGGAATCAGAGTGACGCAGGGCGAAAAAGACTTCACTGGCCCTTGGTGGCTTTGAAGACGGGGAGAGGGGGCCACAGAGACAAGGAAGGCAGTGGCCTCCAAAGCTGGGAAAGGCAAGGAAACGCATTCCCGCCTGGAGTCTCCAGAAAGGAAGAGAGTCCGGCCAATAGTTTGAATTCAGCGAGACTCATGTTGGACTTGCGAGGACCTCCTGAACTGTGCGTTGTTTAAAGCCACTAAATGTGTGGCAGTCTGTGACAAGAGCGAGGACCCTCATCCAAGTACCTCACAGAGGGCAAGGAGTCCACCCACAAGACTGCCTGTGGCGGTCTCTGCAACCCCCGAGCGGACGTGACCCCTCTTTCGTGGATGAGGGTGCTGAGGCTCACGCAGGCTCCACACCACCAGCCTGCCTGAGGTCTGGGCTCCTCAGAAGCAGAGCCGGAGGCAAAGGTCTGGGCTCCTGACTTGCTGAGGGAGCACTTTTCATGCTACGCCAGAGGAGCGAGGGAAGCAGTGGAGGGAATGAAAAGAGGAGGGTGGGGTCTCAGGGCAGGGCCACCTTTGACCTGATGCATGGGCTGTGCTGGAACATAAATCAGTTAAGAAAGAGACCACACTCCCACCCAGCAAAGGTTCAGCCCTTCTACCCCACCTTGACCTGTCATTGGTCGGCTGATGGCTTGTCCTGAGGAGTGGCTGGGATCACCCCCCTCTCTGCAGACAGGGCAGCTATGAGCAGTCAGCGGCCTGTGCCCACACAGCTGCAGAGGAACGAGTCACAATAGCGTCCACACAAGCCTGCCCCTCTCCTGCAGGAGGAGAAGAGAGACGTCGGCCGGACCTGTGTGTGGGGGGTGGTGGGGTACCCAGAGAGCCAAGCGCACCATTCATTGCATGTGGGAGGAGCAGCTTTGCTTTGAGCCGGCTACACACGCCCAGGCCTGTAAGATGCTAGGCCCAAGGTGGGGGTCCCCATGCTGCCAGGCCTCCCCTCCCAGAGCACCACCCAGCCCGCCGCCGCCTCCCTGGAGCAGGAGCCGCTTCCCAGGAACCTGCAGTGTCAGCAGCGCCCCAGTGCCCCCTACCTCCCCAGATCCGATTCTCTGAGGAAATTGGATGTTAATAGTGTTCACAGTTCTCACTTTTCCTTCTCCTTCCCCTCCCCTCCTTCTTTCTGAGCCTGTCCCTGGAGCTATTAATATCCAACTTGAACTAAACCACCTAAACTGTATTTCAACTTCCCCATTTTATTTACCACAAGCCAGGCTGTTTCTCCATGGGCGGTGATGGGAACCGGGGTCCCCCTCCATCCAGGCCCCGTGCTCTGACAGCTGGTGATACGGAACAGAATGGCCATTACCAGGCCCAGGAGGAAAACGAGGGCTTCCTTTTCTGTGTGTTTTATGTGCTGGCGGCTTCTGCTCCCATCAGGGACATTGGCACACATTTCACAGGCCGGCCTAATGGAGCAGAAATGCGCTCTCCTAGCGAGGCCAGCTCCCGGGCACCGGGAGCACTGGGAGGGTCCATCAGCCACTTGCCGTGGTCTGGGGCCCGGGACCACCTGATCCTCTTGTTCTTCCCATCGTCAGGGTGAAGGAGAGAATCATGGGTGAGAGGATGTCAGGGCAAGGTCTGGAAGTCTGCCCAGAGGACCAGTGGAGGTTGCAGCTGCCCTTGGAAGAGGGATCTGCCGTCTCTCATGTCTCATCCGCCTTTTGAGGATCCTGGGAGGAGTGGCGGGGTCCCGCCAGTTCATAGGCGGGGAAACCCATGCCCAGATGAACCTCAGGCCTTGCCTGTGGGCATCAGTGCAGGTCAGGGGTGGTGCTGGGGTCTCCTGACTCACAAGCCCGGCTCCACCCCAGGCTCCAGTCCTCCACTTAGGCCAAGCTGCCTGTCCCTCACCTTGCCGTCCCTCCCAGACCAGCAGGCACTGGGGTACTGGCCTCCTGGCCCAGAACTCTAGCTCCTCACCTCCACATCAGGGAGCAGATGGAGACAAGAGTCAACTTCAAACCCTCTAGATGTCACAGGGTCCCTCTCCCAGTCCAGGCTCACAGCCCTAGACATAGTCCTGGGGCCCACTTTGGCCAGAGGCAGGCTGACATCACTCCTGAGTGAAGTCTGTCGGTGGCTGAACTGCCTGGAACAAAGAGGCCCAGGAAGACGAGGCCCTCAGAGAGCCATGGGTTTGGCCGACGGCCACGAAGCACTCGGCCAAGTTGACCAGCACAGCAGGTGCCTGGCCATTTAGTTACCAAAGTGGCTGCTCTTAGGGCGCTCCTGCTGGGTGCCACACACTATGCGGAGGGACTACCTGAGGCATCTTGTAAGTGTTCACATCAGCTCTACCAAGTCAAGGGAAATATCCCTGTTTTATAGGCCAGAGAACAGTCTCCACATGCGAAGGCCCATATGGTCTCATTGCATCTTTTTAGCCCCTGGAGGTCTTTCAGGAGAGAGGAGGCACCTCTGTTCGCTGAAGAGGATGGTGAGGTTCAGAGAGACTAGGCAATCCACCCAGGGTCCCCCAGCACTGACAAGTTCAGATCTGTGCAGGACCCATCCCTGGCCTGTGTGAGCCCAGGGCCTGGGCTGTGTCTACTGCGGCCCCCCCTGAGGAGGCGGGGCAGAGGGAGGGGCTTTTCTGTCCAGGACAGGCTCGGCACACCAGACGCTGGCCAGGAAGCCTGAGGTCCCTCCCTGCACACTCTGCCCACAGACAGCCCCTGCCACACAACCGACCAACAGGACACCTTGCCCTGGGAAGGGAAAAGTCCCACCCCAGCCCTGCCCAGGACACTGCTTCCCAGAGTGTGTAATGGGGACAAATGCATCCTCTCAGTGAGCGTCTATTGAGCACATATTCCTGCCAGATACTGTGCTAGTTTGAGAACATGGGGCAGAGCCCACAAAAGTGCCCCAGCCCAGCCTCACTCCCTCGGGATCCGGTCATCTTTCCACCCCACTACAAGCTGCCTGTTTCACACACTCCGAAATGCAAATGTGTGCGCTATGCACACATGTGCACACGCTCCTGTCTGTGCACTCATTCTCATGTAAGCATGTGCCTACACACACATGCACACACACACACACACACACACACAGCCTTCCCTAAACTAGGTCAGGCCCTCCAGCCAAAGTGAGGATGAACAGAACAGATGGAGGGATGTGGTGGCTCAGCCGACCGAGCCCTGGAAGAAGAGGACATAGAGGAGAGATGGAGAGGGGACAGGGAGGGTGTGGGCTGCAGGCGGGAGCGGCAGCCTCGGGGCCAGCAGCACCCACCACAGAGAGCCCTGGGTGTGAATCTGACATCAGAAATGCCAGACCCAGGCAGCCCTGCAGCAGTGTAGGTATGGCTCGAGGAGGTTGAGAGCGTTTCAGAATGTGAGACCCTGGAGGGTCACAGACCTCTGAGCCTCCATTTCCCCATCTGTAAAATGGGGATGCTGACTGGTGATATCTGATGGGATGACTGTAGAGATGATGTGAGATGGAGTGTAGGGTGTGGAAGGACCTCTGATGTATAAGGCATCTGTTGGGCAGTTGTAACTGCTCCGCTTCCACCCTGCCTGTCACTAGGAACACAGGCTAAGCATGTGCTCCAGTATAGGGGGGTAAGAAGCTCCCAAAGGCCTCCTTGTCCAGAAACATCTCCCCTGATGCCCCCCAAGTCCTTTAAAGCAAGTTAGGGCACTGTCTCCAGAAGATTCCTGTTGAAATACTCATCAATTCCTGGGAAGGCCCTCTCATTATCTCTTTAGCAAGACTAGTCATTAGGCTTGGTCAGTTGGAGGGTTGACTCTGACTTTAGAGAAAAGCATACAGGGAGCATAGGAGAATGTGGTCTGGAGGAAGACCCCGAACCAACCAGGGACAGATGAGAACAGTCCCAGGGGAGAGGCTGAGGGGCACAGGGCTAGGCTCAGGATGCAAGAATGTGGTGAAGTCCAGGGCAGCAATTTTCAGTTTTTGTTTTGTTTTGTTTTGTTTTGTTTTTGCGGCAGAATGCTGTTTTCATATATTTTACCCAGAAATAAAATACAGATCAAAGAGGAGGGAGTAGCCCTGACTCAGATGGAGCTGGGGAGGAGGAGGCAAGGACTTGATCATTCAGCCCCCCATTGCCCTCCCCATCACCCCCAGGATGTCCCTGCAAGCCTTCAGGCCCCCAGGAACCCAGTCAGCTAATCACCTGTCTTTGTGTAAAGAGCAGTGGCCAGAAGTCAGTTCAGGCCATTTTAACTGTGAATTCTCTAAGGTCACTCCCAGCCGTGACATTCTAGGTGATCTGGGGAGGGGAATAAGGGAAAGTGGCCAGGGACAATCTCTACTGCTGAGTGAGGGCCCTGCGGAAGTCATGTGACCAGGATGGGATCAGCCAGGCTTTGGGATCACACTTCCTTCTCCCCAAGCCCTGACACTGAGCTCAAGCACAGACACCTGGGGTTGATGGCCAAGAGTGGGTGAGAGGGAGCAAACCGTGAGGTGTGGGTCCCGTCCACGGAGGGCCCATGATCCCCCACTCGTCACAAGCCTCCCCGCGTGTTTCTGATGGTTTTGCTCCTGTATCATGCCCACGCGGGGTCAGCGGATGGATGTCCTGTGGTCTGGGGTCAGCAGCTGGAGCCACATCCACTGTGTTCATCACTTCCCGGCAGAGCCCTCCCCCCATCCCGCCCCTCTCCACCAGGCCATCAGGAAGCATTATCACATTTTCTCTCCATAGAAACCCCGGGGGGGCCAGGAGGGCAGAGATAGGCATCCCCCTTGTAAAGCTGAGAGAAGGCAGGCTCAGTGAGATGAATGAACTCACCAAGGTCAAGCCTGGCACAGCCATAACTGTGACCAGGTCTCCTCCCTCGTGTGACCCCCATGGGGTTCAGCTGCCCAGCCTGCAAGGCTCTGCCTTGGGGGCAGGTGGAGATGTCCAGGCTTCCTTCTGGCAGGCAGTGGAGGCACAAACCTGAGATGGGCAAGAGAGCACTGGGGCTAAAGGGGCAGCAAAGACCTGGACCCATCCTTGGGTGCTCAGCACTGTGCTGCCACTCAAGGGAGTAATTGGCATGTAGTAATTGGGTCAGAGGTGAACAAAAGCCACTGATGCAGTTGAGCCAGCATGACCCAGTCCCTCCCTCAAGGCAAGGCCTGGAATAGAGCTCTGGGCTCCCAGACAAGAGGCTCTGGCCTCCGGAGTGGAGGAAGAACTGAGATCTGATGCAGAAGGGAAGGGCTTCCCAGATGGCACTAATGGTAAAGAACCCACCTGCCAATGCAGGAGACTAAGAAACTTGGGCTTGATCCCTGGATCAAGAAGATCCCCTGGAGGAGGGCATGGCAATCCACTCCAGTATTCTTGCCTGGAGAATCCTATGGTCAGAGGAGCCTAGTAGGCTACAGTCCATAGGGTCGCAACGAGCTGGACACAACTGAAGCGAAGTAGCGTGCGCACGCACGTGCGCGCACACACACACATGCAGAAGGGGCCTCAGACAAACGCCCTTCGCTGGGTCCTAATCTCACCCTGCAGGGCTGTGTGGAAAGAAAGGTGGGCTCGAGCAGGCACTCAGTCTTGGCAGAAGGACTGCAAAGTAGATGACGGTGCCATCCACCATCTGAGCCTGCATCCTTGTCTCAAATCCCCTGCGCTGGCCTGTGAAGCCCAAATGGCCCCTGCCTCCAGACCCCCTTGCAGAGAGTCTCCTCTGCATCCTTGGCTGTGTTCTCTCCCCTGCCCGTCCCTCCTCCTCTCCCACTGATTCAATTATTTATCCAGTTGAGTTCTCAGCATTGGAGTTAATCTCTCTCTCCTCTCAGCAACTCCCAACCTCCCCTCCTTGCAACAAGTTCGGGGTGGGGGAAAAACGCTGGCGGTTCTGTGCGATGTTGATTAGAGTATTGATTGTGGCTGCAGCCCTCGCAGTCCTCACCCAGGCATTCATCAGTGCTAGGTGCGCAGAATGGAGACTGGCCTCGGGACTGGGTCCAGAGCCTGGGTCCAGACCAGAAGGCGCCCAGAGCAGGTCCCCAAGGTGTGAGGAGGGGCGGGGTCAAGGGGTCAAGGTCAGCCCTGGCAGTCTTCAGTGCCCTCAGCAAGGAGCTGAGGGCTTGTTGCTACTTCTAATCCTGGGCGTCTCATTCCTCTTCCTGCCTCCTGTTCCTCCGAACTCGCTCCTCTCTTCTCTCTGGCCTGTTGATTCTCTGCTGCCTTTTCCTGGTCATTCTGGCTGATGGCAGTCCCATCACTGACCGCCTCCCCCATGCTAGTCCTCTGCTCAAGGTTCTCCATTCTCACGGGTGCCCAGTGAGGTTCGCCTCCTCTTTCCTACCTGCAGAGGCTGAGGCTCACAGAGGTCAGGCGAGATCAGGCTGCTGAGTGGACGAGGGGCAAGGTCTGGATGTCATTTTACACCAGGCTGCGCTACCCCCCTAGCATTATTGAGCCGCTGTGTGCCAGAGACACGCTCTCTCGCTGGCAACCTGTATTCATCTTGCGATGCAGAGGTTCGTTATCCTTATTTTACAGGTGACAACCCTCAAGCAACTTGTCTCTGGACTGCACAGCTAACAAGCGTCAGAGCAGGAATTCAGACTCTGGTCTGTGAAACCCCACACCCAAGTCACTTATGTTTGTGTGGCAATTCCCAGTTTAAAAGCCAGTTCACTGCCACCATCTCCTCCTCTCTTTACTCACCCTGAAAGAGAACTGGTGTTATTATCCCCATTTGTAAAATGGGGAAACTGAGGCAAGGCATGGTTAAATGGCTGGAAACGGCAGAATGAGGGCTCCAGCAGTTCTGATGACTCCTGACGCTCTCATGTCAAATCTACTCCCACTCAGCCTCCCCCTGGGCTGATGCCACCTCACCTGTGCCCACTGATCAGCATCTTGTCCTCTATTTAGCAAGCCCCTGAAATCCATCTTCTTCCTCTTCCAGGAAGCCTTCTTGGATTTGCTGTAGGGTGGCCACTTCCCTTTACCTCTCTGCCTCTCTCTAGAGCACAAACCAAGGATGGTACCGGGCATCTCCCTCTCCATGGGTTCAGTTTCTCTCCAGAGAAGAATGAAATGTGCTTGGTTCCACATCAAGCCTTTGCTCAGGCCCTTCTCTCTGCCTGGAACTCCCCTGCCTCTTCCCTGCACGAGACCCCCTCCCTTCTCTACCTGCAAGCCCTGCTCAGGTGTGCTTCTTCCAGGAAACCCAAGCCCACAGAACCCCCATCGCTCGCGTAATCACCCAGCACTCAGTGTCAGGAGGCGCAGGCTGCAATCCCACCGTTAAGCTCAGTGGCCTTGGCGATCACTTCTGCCCTCAGCTCCTGAACCTGTGTGCTTCATTAGCACAACCCAGACGTTTTGTAAACAGTTCAAATGCCAGGGACCCCTCTTAAGATTCTGATTCAGAAGATCCAGGGTGGGGTATCTACATTTTTCAAAGTACCTAGGCTTCCATTCAACAAATATTTATTGGATGTCTATTATTAAAAGCTTAGAGTAGACACTGGAGCCAGACATCAGGGTTCAAACCCTGGCTCAGTACACCTGCGTGACCTCAGAAGGTTGATGGAGGCCTCGGTACCTATTTAGCATCACTACCACTTGTCATACGATGTACTTTCTGTGGCTGGAGAGAGGAGTGAGCATGATGTGGAAGGATCTGCATGCACGAGGCACACCCTCTGTGTGCTGCAGTGGCCAGGAACTGCCAGGCTGGATGGCCTCTGGGGTCCTGCCACACAAAGATCCCGTACCTTTCAGACGCTCTCTATAAGAGCCTTTTGTCTGTTTCCTGGCATCCCCAAACCCCGTGCTCCTCTAGGGCAGAGCCAAGCTCCTTCAACCTCTGGACCGTCACCCTGTCCCCAGGAGAGGGCCCCGCACAGGAGGTGTGGCCCAACAGACCTCATGTTGTTTGACCAGAGAGTCCTAGGTACTCACCTGTTCCCAATCCACCTCCTCCCGCCTTCAACTCTGGGTATTGTGCAAGACAGGCAGGAAAGCGGACAGTGGCCATCCCAATACCAGCCCTTGAGTTGGCACTGATGGTGGTGCAGGGGCTGAAAAGCAGCTATGATTGCAAATTGATCTGTTGTGCACTGAGCTGGTTACTGAGAAGAGAGAAAGCAAGTTGTCAATACTGCATTACCCACTGGGGTCCAGAGCTGCTTCCTTGGGCTACCCAGAAGAGAGACAGAGGGAGGGAAAGACAGCTGTTTCCGTTTTACTGGGGTCCTTGTGTGGTCTTAGGGAGTTGGGTGGGGGCCCAGCTTGAGTCCCACCCAGCTCAGAGCCAGTCCTGGGCTCTCTTTTTCATCTTCCCTCCTCCAGAACCAGGAGCTTCCCTGGTGGCTCAGACTGTAAAGAATCTGCCTGCAATGCAAGAGATGCAGGTTTGATCCCTGGGTCAGGAAGATCCCCTGGAGAAGGGGATGACAACCCACTCCAGTATTCTGGCCTGGGGAATCCCATAGATGGAGGAGGCTGGAGGGCCACAGTCCATGGTGTGGCAGAGAGTTGGACACGACTAAGCAGCTAACACTTTCAGTTTCTTTCACTTCCTCCAGTACCAGCTTGGAGTTCCATGTGGAACAGAGGAGCTAAAATAGATAATTCAGGAAGTTACTTCCATTTGGTTTGTAATTGTGTGGTTTGCCATGGGTCTGGGATCAAAGGACAGACCACTCGCCTTTATTCAGCAGCTCGGGTCAAGTGCATTTCTCCAGTGTCACCAGTGTGTGGAGTTGGGAGGTGTGATGGTACCCAAGGGTCTGGTAAAGGAAACCTAGCCTGGAAGCTTATCCAGGATGTAGTTCTGTGATTAGAACAATGAGTTGGGTCCTGCCAGGTCCGCACTGAGCCCAAGTATTCTGAGCCTTCTTTCCTTCACAGCCCTGTGCTGGGATGCCAGTGGGAGGAGAAATGAGCCATAAGAACACCTAGTGTCAGCTAACCCTGTGCCAGGCTGGTTCTGGGGAAGCAGAGACCCCAGTTCTGGGCCCAAGTTCCACCTTCCCCTTGAGGTCTCTACCTGACTCCTACTCAGACTTCAAGCCAGGCCATCTACCTCTATGAGAATTAAATCATGTATTATTGCAGCTGCTAACTTTCAACACCCCCTTGGAAGGAGCTCAAGGTGGGGGGGGGGCAGAAATGAAACCTGTAACCCTGGCCCCCACCTGGCTACGTGACCCTTCCCTTAGGGCTCTAGAGCTCAGTTACACAGCCCCAGTGGTGCAAGGACAACCCAGGAAAAACTCACACACCTGATCACAGGTAGCCAGGTAGTCAGACTTATGAGGTGTGGCAGCTCAGGTCAAAGTGGGGGCCCTACACGGTCCCCCATCCTAGTCCTTCCTCTCTGCCTACACTTCAGCTGCAGTTACAGCTTTAGAACCAGGCTGGATTTTGCAACCTGGCTCTTCCTAACTAGTTGCTCTTGGAAAGCTACTTCACCTCTCTAAATCTCAGGTCTTCATCTGAACAATGGAAATAAAATTACCTATTCATAATGATGTGCATCGGAGAAGGCAATGGCACCCCACTCCAGTACTCTTGCCTGGAAAATCCTATGGACAGAGGAGCCTGGAAGGCTGCAGTCCATGGGGTCACTGAGGGTCGGACATGATTGAACGACTTCACTTTCACTTTCCACTTTCACGCATTGGAGAAGGAAATGGCAACCCACTCCAGTGTTCTTGCCTGGAGAATCCCAGGGACGGGGGAGCCTGGTGGGCTGCCATCTATGGGGTTGCACAGAGTCAGACACGACTGAAGCGACTTAGCAGCAGCAGCAGCAATGATGTGCGTACGTGCTTTGTCACTTCAGTCATGTCTGAGTCTTCAAGACCTTATGGACTGTAGCCCACCAGGCTCCTCTGTCCATGGGATTCTCCAGGCAAGAATACTAGAGTGGGTTGCCATGCCCTCCTCCAGGGGATCTTCCTGGCCCAGGGATGGAACCCACGTCTCCTGTGACTCCTGCATTGCAGGTGGATTCTTTACAGAGGAGCCATCAGGGAAGCCCCACCCACAACGATGTGGTGAGAGCTAAACCCCAAGCACAGGCATGAGCATTCGTAGTTAATGATGACTCTCACTGCTCTCCACAAAGCAGGTGCCACCTTTAACCCCTATTGTCCAGAATGCTTCCCAGACACTCAGGCTGGTCACTGCCATCCAGGAAAGGTGTCACTCCTGCCTATCGGGGGGCTTCTTTGTTCCAGTTACTTGCCTGAGGGTCCTCCTATTCTCTATATACTTCCTATACTATATACCAGGACGAGTAGTGCCGACTACAAATTAGCACTTGCCATCTACCTCTATGAGAATTGAATCGTGAGCTGCTGCAGCTGCTAACTTTCAACACCCCCTTGGAAGGAGCTCAGGGTGGAGGGCAGAAACGAAGCACTCTGGGAAAATTGACAGAACAGGTCTCCAGACAGATATTTCCAGGAGCTGATTTTATGAGCCCAATTCTTTTATCTCCTCATATCTAGAAAAGTACTAAAATCCTTCATAATGACAACTGATCCTCATGATTAGCAGCAACCTTCATGTGACTAGCAGAAACCTTCTGTGAAAAAATATGCAGTTGATTGTATGTACTCCCCCTTCAACAAAATTACATATATAGAGACTTTCCCCCCTCCCCCCGCCTCTTTGGAGCTGTTTCTCAGAGATATCTGAGGTGCTGTGTCCCAGGCTATAGTCCTCATTTTGCCCCCAGTAAAACATGACTCATAACTCTTGTGCTGTGCATTTTTTTAAGTCAACACTAGCAACAGCAGTGGTGTCTTCCTCCTTTTAGGGAAAATATTCCCCCCCCCCCCACAGGCAACATTATCTTACCTGACCACTTCCCAGTGAACCCAGCATTCAGATGGGTTCTACCCCCTACTGCGTCCAGGAGGCATTGACACATAGCCCAAAGAAGAGATATTTTCAAATGAAAGAAATGGTCACTGCCATCTACTTTGTGGCCATCTATCCAGCCTGTATCAAGCATAGTGTTTGGTCACAGCGGTTAGTCCTGCTCTGAGGCCTCCTGACCAAACAGGGAGAGCTGGGTCAGAGCTGCTGGAGGACCATTCAAGCAGCTCAGGAGCTGGACTGCTGGGCAAGAAAAGACTTCCTGCAAGAGGTGATGCCCAAGCTGAGTCTCTAAGAATGAGGAGGTTTTTCCCCAACCAGCTACAGAGGCCACAGATGGTGCAAAGACTCCTGTGGCCACATCCTAGGAGCCACTCTAGAATCTGTCACTGAATTCAACAGTTGTTGAGTATCTACTATATACCAGGTCCCGGACTGGAACTGAGCAGCTAAAGGGTGGCAGGCACTGGAGAGATAAGTAGAGTAATTCACAGTCCCTGTGCCCTTGGAGTAGGAGAAACAGGTATCTAGCAGGCTCTGACATCATGTGCACAGTGGAATGGGAGATGGGAGGGGAGAGATTTGGGAAAGTCTCATGGAGAAAATGTGGCTCAACCGGGCCCTGGAAGAAAAGGAACTGTGTGGGGTCCCGGGACAGTGGGATAATACAAAAAGCACAGGATATAGAACATTCATATCTGAAGTTAAATAGTTGATGTCAGGACTTCCCTTGTGGTCCAGTGGCTATGGCTGTGAGCTCCCAATGCAGGGGGCTTGGGTTCAATCCCTAGTCAGGGAACTAGATCTCACATGCAACAGTATTAGGGAAATTAGAAGGGATCTTGTTCAGGTTTCAGAAGCATGAAAGCAGGCCTCTGACCTTCTCTCTGACCTACCTGGACACTGCCCAATTCCATGCCTGCCTGCAAGCACAGCAAGTCAGGCGGCACTTCATATAAGAAAAGGACTCGGTCTTGGAATTCTTGAGTACGTGCAGGTCTGCCCAACTGCCCCAGGGTTTAACAAAATCCTATGACTCACAAGATAAAACAGCACTGTAAAAATTTTAAAGTAAAACTAGGGCTGCATTTTTTGCACACAAACTGATGATGATATCGTTTTGCAGCCTAATATTATAAGCGGGAGCCCCCAAAACTGCAATTTGAAGTCCCACTCACGGGGTGGACACTGCCTAGGACCTTTTCCCAGTTGGGACTCCAGGTCGCTGTTACTCGGGAGTTCCCAGAACTAAGTCTGAATGTTGATTGGCCCACGTGGTGATGTATGTGTTTTTACTTTTCTCTATTGTTTCTATTCCTTTTCTTTTAGTGACTGTGTGTTAAAATTAAGGGCTTCCCTTGTGGCTCAGCTGGTAAAGAATCTGCCTGCAATGAAGGAGACCTGGGTTTGATCCCTAGGTTGGGAATATCCCCCAGAGAAGGGAAAGGCTACCCACTCCAGTATTCTGGCAAAAAAAATATAGTTCATGGGGTCGCAAAGAGTCAGACATGACTGAGCTACTTTCACTTTCTTTCTAAAATTAAGTTAAATAATCTTTAAAAAAATTGAAATTGTCTGTCATCAGTGGTTTCTTTCATTAACAAATCCTTTGAATGTGAAACGAAAGTAAAACTTTCAGCAACACATGAAACTCAAAAAAATCCTCCATGCTACAATGAAGACTGAAGATCCTGTATGCTGCAAGACTTTGGTTCAGTCAAATAAATAAACAAATAATTTTTTAAATAAATTTTTAAAAAACCCAAATACTTGATGTGGTTGGATGAACCAATATCAGTCTCCATGGGAAACCAATGGCCACACAAATTAGGGTAAATTAAAGACTTAATAAGGGACGTTTTATAAATGCATTGGCAATGCATGGGGGAAGCAGAGGTGTTACCACCTTGAGGCTCAAAGGGAGGGAGTGGTTTCTGGATCAGGTTGGGAGCTCATACCTTTGGTCAAGGGTCAGGGCCAGCCCAAGGCCACCCTGTGGGAGAGAAAGGAGAACAGAGATGTTGAACTTCCCCCTGGTCCCTTAGATGAGCTGCTCGGGACTCCATGACAGTACTGAGGGGAGTCCAGAGGAACAGGGCCAGCCTCCCTGGGGCAGAGGGTGGAAAGTGACCCAAGATGGAGCAAACAGAAGCTCTCTGGCACCTGTAACATTCCTGGTTATGAGAGTCTACCTCAGAAAATGAAGCATAATCTCTATAGTCCTAAACGTCCTCTCAGAGTTCTTAGAAGGGTCAGTGAGCTAACAATGGCAAGGTCTTTGATAATTGCTGCTCCCTATCTTAGCGGAGGGTTGCCATTCAGTACCAATTCCAGCAGTATTTGTAAGAGAAATAAATTTACTGATGAGGAGACATGTTCAGAAAGGTTATGTCATCTCTCTGCATTGGTCAACTCCCTACTTTGCAAAGGACAGAAACCCAAGTCAAACTGCATTCAGCAAACAAGAAAGAAAAGCAAATGGCTCACATAACTTAACTGTTCAAGAATAGATATGGCCTCAGAATTTCAGGCATGGCTGTATCCAGGCACCATCAATCAAGGTGATTGAGTATCTGTTTCCTCTGTTATTTTGTTCTGCTCACCTGTGTTGGTTTTTGGGGAAATAAAATAACCTGTGTTTTTATAATAAAATAAACCTGTGTTTATTTTGGGGAAAAGTCAGTCTCCCCAAGCCGAGACAGACAACTTCAGACACACTTCTATCAGCTTAGCAATACCAAGGAAAAGAGCCTCTTCTCAGAATTTTCCAACAAACATCCTAAAACTGACTTCCCCAACTCTGGACCAATCTCTATTGCAGGGTCTGATATAAGCTCTAATTGGCTAGCTCTGGGTCAGGTACCCTCCCTTGGAGTAGGAGATCAAGCCAACACAGTTGAGAAAAGTCTGGGAAAAGGAAAAAAAAAAAAAAAGGCAGAGCCAACTATCCAAAATAAAGAGAAGACAGTTGGGCATAACCCTCCCCAAGTCACATATCTGGGAGCAGCCCCTCCCAGGGTCCCATATAGCTGTCCAGCTTCCAAGCTCTTTTTCGTTTGGGTTTTTTGGTTGTTGTTGCTGGGGGTTTTAGCACTACATCCTAAGCCAGGGAGGTATGGTGAAAAGATGGAGCATGTGGGCATGGGTAGAGAGGAGTGACCAGAATGGAGGAGCTGACTGTGAAGGGTCTTGAGCTCCATCCAAGGATCAGCACTGAGCCCCCAGGGCTGGAGGGTTGACCCACGGGACCCAGGCCTAGAGGAGTCTGCCTGAGGTGACAGTCTGTAGGCCTGAGCAGAGAGCCAGACTCACTGGGGGTTCTGGCAGGAAGGTGGAGCCCAGACAAGCTCAGGCCAGGGTACGGTCCCCACGTCCACCTCCTTCATCTGCTGGCTCCTTTTTAAGAGCCTTTGCCCTGATATGCGGGAAGCATTGGGGTCACTGACTTCCTTTCTTTCCCCCATAAAGGCCTGACCCCCATAAAGGCATGGAGCGTTGTGTAGAGTGTGGGTGTGTGCACGCACATGGCAGAGGAGCTCCCTCCTCTCGACTGGTAACACACATCTGGGGGCAGCTGGGGAGGTGGCACCCAAGGCTGTGGGTTCCCTGGCCTCTGTCCAACCTGACCACTCCTCTGCCTTTATTTACCACCCTTTACTGGCTCTGACAATCTAAAGAGAGGATGGGGATAGGATGGGATGGGGATAGGATGGGATGGGGACGAACATCATGCTCAGAGAAGAGATTTGAAAAGGAAGGAGACAGGAAAGAGGATGGAGAGAGGAGAGGAGGAAGAGAATGTGGCCAGAGGAGCCGGGAGGAGGCAGAGAAGCAGAAAGAAAGGCAGAGAAAGTGAAGGGGAAGACAGAGTAATGGGGGAGCACATTCAGAGATGCAAGCACACGCCTCCCAGAGTCCAGGGTGGCCAGAGGGCCTGATCTCCCGACAGAGCTTGGAGGTGGCACCTGCGGTCAGGCAGTGGCCAGAGGGAGAAGGAGCCATGGATGGTCGGGTCTGGGGACCCAGGGTGAGCAGGGCCACACAGCTGTGGGCAATGAGAACATCTTGGCCTGGACTGGGAGACAGATGTGCCCCCAGCCTTTCCGGCATTGCCTCTGCCACCCCCACTGCACCCCCGCCCCCCTCCCCCGGAGGGTCAAGTTTCAGCACACGAAGCATAAGTGGACATGACAGGGCGCCTGTCCCTCTGGGCTTCCTGTCTCCTTCCCAGCTGGTGTGCTCATGCCCTCGCCAACCTCCACAGCACCTTCCTCCAAGGGGTCAGCACCCGGGCTCATTTTGTGACTCTTTCAGTTCCACCCACATCCAGGCCAGAAACTGGGTGCCAGGGTCAGAGCAAGGATGGGGTGCTGTGAGGCCTTTTCATACCCTTCATCCGGGCCCAGAGCAAGGAGCCTGGCATCCCTGTGCTCTGCCATGGCCAGGGCCCCCTCACCCTCATGAGTGCACAAGAGGCCAGTTGCATCTGTGAGTGAACCTTCTACAGAATTACAGCCTGAGTTCCCAGGAGAGAAAGGAGCTGGACCTGCCTGGAGGTTTGTTTGGGGTCACTGGAGACTGTCCACCCCAGAAATGCTGCTTTCCAGCTACCATCTGTGGTCCTCAGATCACACTGCCCACTATTCCAGAGCTGTCTGACCTCACAGGGTATACGTGAGTGCTAAGTCACTCAGTCGGATCCGATTCTTTGCAACCCCATGGACTGTAGCCCACCAGGCTTCTCTGTCCATGGGATTCTTTAGGCAAGAATACTGGAGTGGGTAGCCATTCCCTTCTCCAGGGTGTCTTCCTGACCTAGGTTTGAAATTGGGTCTCCTGCATAGCAGACAGATTCTTTAGGATCTGAGCAACCAGGGAAGCCCCTCATAGGGCAGTGGTCCCCAGTCTTTTGGCACCGGGGATCAGTAACGTAGAAGAGTTTTTCCACAGAACAGGGTTGGGGGTGGGCTGGTTTCGGGATAATTGGAGTGCATTACCTTTATCATGCCCTTTATTTCTATTATTATTATAGCGGGTCCACCTCAGATCATCAGGCATTATATCCTGGAGATTGGGGGCCCCTGTCATAGGGCTCGGGGGGTTACATTCATTGGGACCCCCTGGGCCCCCAGAGCTTCCCTTCCTCCCTGCCTCCACCCTCAACCTCTGGGCTGACCCATCAGATCTGCTTCTAGGATGACAGCCAGTGTGCTGGGAGATGGGGGTGGGGACAGTCATTATCACAAGCCAAGAAAGTCCACAGACCAGAAGCTAGGAAGAAATAGTCGGTGTCCCTCCCACCACGCCCCAGTGAAGTCAGAGAGGAAGGGATTTTCCGTTGAGCGCCGTTCTGTTCTGCGACTCACCCACCACTCAGGATCGGACGTAATCCCCACTCCTCTCCCTCTCTGCACTTCTAAAACCAGATGCTCCATGAATTTTGCATCAGGTTCCCAGGCAGAGATGTGCTGCAGACGCTGCAAGGCTACTTTCATGTAGTGCTGAGGGATCTGTGTGTGTGTGTGTGTGTGTGTGTGTATGCACACGTGCATGGGCCCTCTCTGTGCATGCTTCTGCACACACTGACGCCAAGCCCTTAACTCTCATGTGCATACCCTTGTGTGCACACACACTCCTCTACACTCACATGTCTGTGTGCACACCCCCCATACATTCACACTCACACATGCATACAGCCCTGTGTGCGCACACACTCCTATACACTGACACTCTTATGCACACACACCCCCATACATTCCCACTTGCTTGCATACACCCCTGTGCACACACATACTCCTATAGATTCACATTCCTGTGTGCACACGTACAAACACACCTGTGTGCACACACACTCCTCTACACTCATGTTCCTGTGTGTGCACACACCCCCATACATTCAAACTCCCATGTGCACACACACATGTGTGTACACATGGCCCTGCATTCCTAAAGTACTCAGTCACACTCTCAGGGAGGTCATCACACTGTCACAGACATCCTCGCCCGGGAACTGGCACACACGTGCACTCCGGGCACACACTCTCAGACTCTCCAGCGGCAGCCAAGGGCTCCTCTGAAGAGCTTCCTCATCTCACTGAGAACAAATCCACAGCTGAGCCGACACGGCCTCACACCCACAGTTGGCCATCCACTCCTCCAAACACACGCAGATGCCCATCCCCAGGCGTGACTCACCAGCCGACATTTGGGATGAATGCTCACTCTGCCTTTTCTCTCCATTCATTTAAAAATTCTTTTTTAAAACTATGTATATAGACTTACAAAGCACTGTTACGTAGATTATCTTAGTTCTTCCTCAAATAGCCCCAAGAAGGGGCATTATTATTAGTATTATTAGTATTATTATTACCATTTACTAGGAGCAGATGAAAGCTCAGAGAGCCTCGGGTTCCACGGCCATACCGTGAAGACCAATGTTCAGAGAGGCTGAGGCCTTTCCAGGTCACGTGAGTTGTATGTAACCCAGATGGACTTGGATTCCTGTCTGTCCCATACCTGATATTCTGCTTACCCCTCATAGACTTGTCACTAGCCCACACAGCACCTTTGGAAAGGTACTAGGAAAAGGTGCCCCTCCAGGCAGACAGAGCCCTGTGCCAGGGTGCCCACCTCAATGACCAGGCGTGGGCTCCAAGTCAGACCTCACTCGCCTCCTTGGCTGGGCTCCTGAGTGCTGATGGGTGCCTGGACAAACCTGCTGGGCAGCCTTGATCCCCCCGCCCACCTCTGAGGACCCTAGCATGTCCCCCTTTTCCCCTATGCACTGGCAGGGCCCCTCTCCAAACCACCTCTAAGGAGCAGACCCTCACTTGACTTTGACCCCAAACCACTGACCCTGGCCCAAGACCCTGGCTCAGGAAGCCCCTCCTGCCAGGGTCCTGAAGGAGGGTCCCACAGAAGCTTCCCACTCCAGGAGGTTCCCCAGCCCCCTTCCCACGTGGCACCAATGTCAGCTCACACAGACCACTTCCTCCCTTCAGAGTCCCCTCAGCTTTGACTCCCACCCTCTCCCTGGGAGCTTGCTGGGGCCCTGCATGCTATTTGGTAAATAAATCAAGAGCAGCGGGAATAATATACCTGTCAAACAGCAGCTAGCTTCCAATTTCCGCTGTCAGCCCTGCCCGCCGTGCCATGCCAAGCCTACTGACACTCTGCCACATGCAATCCATTTCCCAAGGTCCCCTCTGGTGGGAGGGGTGGGCCCGTCAGAGCCTGCGGCAGGGCAGACCTGGAGAGGAACTTCCAGCGGCAGACCTGATGAGAGAGGGGCTGAGGATGAGGTGTGGCTGCTGGGAGACCAGGGGAGGTGGGAAGGAGGGGTCCTGGTTAGAGTGACCCTTGGGGTCTTCTCTGCACAGGAAGGGTCATCATACCCCATCACACCAGGAACAACTGTCCAACTCTGGGCCTTCCTGATAAACAAGCAGGCTGCAGCATCCAGAGGTTAGATTCTAGAAGTCAGGGTTAGAAAGAGTCCTGGGGTCGGCGACTCCTGTGCTCTGCCGCCAGCTGGCTGATCTTTCATCATTGCTTGTACAGAGGTTAGTCGGTCTGCACAGGCCTTCCAGAGAATTGGCCACGACAAGTGTTTTTCTTGGGAAGTCCTTTTTCTGTTCCAACCTGTCTTCTACGGCTTCTGACCAACTCCTTTGCTCTGACTTTGCAGGACAGGTCAGTGATGAGCCTTCATGTTCCAGGGCCTCCTGCCACCCCCCACGCTCCACCCAGCCTCTCAGCCCCACCAGCCTCAGATGGAGAAGCTTTATCTCTCCTCCTGGTCTTCAAACTTTGCCTGTAATCCTCCCCAGGCCCTCAGTGACCCGCAGCTGTGTGACTCAGATGGATATAGGCCTCAATGAATATTCTCAGGACACCTGGGGACTTTTACATACCATTCCCTTAGGGGTTCCAAGCAAAGTGTCTCTTCCACTGACAGCTCCCCTGCACCAGGTCAGTGCAAGAGAAGATGCTCTGGAAATTGGGCTGAGGGTTGAGGGCTGGGGCCAGAGGTGGGAAGCAGAGATGCCTCCTGACCACATCCTGAAGACTGTTCCTCCCTCTGGATCTAGCACATGAGACAGAGTTAGGGCCTGAGCCCCCACAGCTGAACGGTTTGCAGGATGATATAGTCTGTAGAACAAAGGCACAGTTTCTCCTCCTGGAGCATTTTGTTGTTACTTCAAGCATGAGAGAAACTCCCCCGATCACAGGGCCTGGGCCTCAGAAAAGCAAGGCACCAGCCAATGTCCCAGACTCAAAGCATTGCTGTCCTCTCCCTACGGCCCTTCGCACCCCACTCCACACCAGTGCCAAGCCATTTTCTCCATTTTCCCACAAGCACTGGGCACGGGTCTGTTCCCCCAGGGAGTTCTTCCCTCCCAGTCTCACGCCCTTGGTGTAGACCAACAGAGGTGGAGGAGCTTGAAATCCTCTAATCTGACTTTTCATCTTTACAGAGGAGGAAACGGAGGCTCAGGAGGGTACAGGGCCTACTGAGGAAGCAAAGCATGCTGAGTGATCTCAGGCAAAGCAGCCTTTCTGGGCCTCAGTTTCCTCATCTATAAAATGGGGAGAGGACACCTAGAATGTAGAGTCCATAGAAAGTACACTCCTTGAGGACGAGGATTTTTCCTTTTGTCATTACTGCTATACCCCCAGTGCCAAGAATTATAGTAGGGTTTTTTGTTTGTTTGTTTTGTTTTTTTTGTTTTTTTTTTTTACTGAAATAGGGCTTCCTGGTGTCCCAGACGGCAAAGAATCTGCCTGTGATTCAGGAGACCTGAGTTCGATCCCTGGGTTAGGAAGATCCCCTGGAGAAGGGAATAGCACCCCCACTCCAGTATTCTTGCCTGGAGAATCCCATGGACAGAGGAGTCTGGCAGGCTACAGTCCATAGGGTCACAGAGTTAGACAAGACTAAGTGACTATCACTTTACTTTTCATATCCCCAGTGCCAAGAATTAAGTAGGTTTTTTTTAACTGAAATATATTCAACATAGATAACATTTTGTAAATTTAAGATGTACATGTTGACTTGATCCATTTATATGCTAATAAGATTGCCATTGTAGCAATAATCAACATCTCTATCATGTTGTATAATCATCATTTTATAGTAGGTTTTTGATAGTAAGGATCTTTGAATGAAAGAATATAAAAGCATTTAGTAGTTGTTCATTAAATGATATCCCCTGTTATCCAAGATCATAGCCAAGCCCAGGTTTCCTGACTCCTGGTGCCAGGCCACTTACCCCTTCTCTGCCCTACCTACATGACTTCTCTTCCTCTGCCCACGTTTAGCCCCTGACTTCTCCTTAGGGAACTGGAAATGGGGGAAGAGAGAGGGACATTCTCCAGGATAAAGGGGCAGGCCTGAGCTAATCCATGCCCCCTACCACATATCATATATTATATATATATATATGGGCTTCCCTGGTAGCTCAGCTCAGCTGGTAAAGAATCTGCCTGCAATGCAGGAGACCCTGGTTCGATCCCTGGGTCAGGAAGATCCCATGTAGAATGGATAGCCCAGTGTTCTTGGGCTTCTCTGGTAGCTCAGATGGTAAAGAATCCACCTGCAGTGCAGGAGACCTTTGTTCAATCCATAGATTGGGAAGGTCCCCTGGAGGAGGGTATGGCAACCCACTCCAATATTCTTGCCTGGAGAATCCCACAGACAGAGGAGCCTGGGGGCTCCAGTCCATGGCATCACAAGGAGTTGGACATGATTGAAGTGACTGAGCATGCACACGTACACACACACACACACACACAAACATATACACACATATATGTACACACATACACACATACATACACATATATACACACCCCTCTCCCATCACCACCGCCGCCACCCCACCCCCGTGAAGATCAGAGACAGAGCAGCTGGGGGAAGAGCACATTTGTTTCCATGTTGTGCAAAGGAACCAAAATAAACACAAACAAATTTGGCAACACAGCTCAGGGTGGGCCAGCCCCCTTCCGCCCTCCCTGCTGGGCCGCTGCTGTCTGCTCTCGGATGGGAGTGTGAGTAACTCTAGCCACCCACTGAGCTGGGAAGCCATCCCAACCCCAGTCTCCAGCGCAGACCCGGGGGCCAGGGAGGCAGGAGCCCCCCACCCTTGCTGCTAGTTCCGGGATCCTAGCGCCTGCAGGGGGAAGGCCTTCCTTGGCTGTGACAGGTAGGTCAGTTCTATGGAGGCTACCGGCACCCTCAGTCTCCTGCACACGCCTCGGGAGGGTGATGGAACATCACTCGAGTTAAAGGAGTGTCCTGCCGGTGCCTGGGGCTGTGAGAGTTGCCTTCTCGGGGCCAGGCTGGACCTGGGAGAGCAACCGAGCAAGGGGCCCCAGGGCAGAGCCCTCCCCCAGTCCAAACCAGGGGAAGGAACCAAGAGAACACAGGGGAACTGTCCCCGCCTCCACAAGGCGTCTCCTTGCACCCAAGGATGCTTCTTCCTGCGTCCCCACACCAGGCACTCTTAAATCCTGTTTCTCTCTCCCTCTGACATACAGCCTGCAGGCACATGCGTACGTGCACACACGCACACACACACACACCAGGATCTGCTTCCCCAGAACAGGAAGCTGGTCTCTGCCCAGGACTGAGGGCGGGCCCTGCAGGCGGACAAGTGTATCCAGGCAGTGAGTGAGGCAGCTGTTGGGACTGTGTTACATCTTGAGCGCCATGCAGTCTCCCCACCCCCCTGCTATCAGGGAGCTGGACAGGAACAGGCAGCGGTGGGCCTTGACCCCAGCCCCACATACATGCCCCATCAGCATGGAAACCACAGGTTCCCCCACACGTGTCTGTCCTCACCATCGCCCCTTCCCACCTGTGCACACACACAAAGCCAGGGCAGAGGAGGGTCTGGATTAGAGGAACAAGGGACTGAAGCTGGAATGGTGTCAGCCAGGACCCAGAGCCAGGTTGCGCACGACATGCCTTTTTGTAACACACACAGAGATGTTACACTTCATCCTCAGCCCCAGGGCATGGTGATCCTCTTCCGCTCCTCGTGGCCCTGCTTAACCATGCCTCCTCCTGGAAGCCTCCCTGGATTCCCCCATCCAGTCCTCTCCCACTGCTTGGCAGGGGGCAAAGCTGCACTGCATGTGCTGTGGAAACTAACCAAACACTTTCTTCATGCGTTCAAGTGAATTATACAAGCATGATACTCATGTGCAAACACAAATGCACGCCTGTGCATGCATGCACACACAAGGAACGTACCCCACCTCTCGCCCCATTTCCAGCTTCAGATGCCATCATTCCGTTGCCCTGGCAGCATGGGTGTGAGGACACTAGCTTGTGGGGTGATGACCTGGTGACCTTGGTTCTTCGCTAACGTCCCTGCCTAGGATCCTGAGACAGGATCAGGCACAGCCCCAGGTCTGCCTCTACCGCTCAGTGTCCAGCTCTGTGATTTTAGGCACATCCCTCCATCTCTGTTCCAGGGCTCCTTGTCGGCCGAGGGGACATGAATAGGAGCTACTTTAGAGCAAGTTTTGAGGTTGAATGAGATCACAGTTCAACCTTCAATGCCGGTTATTCCCATTATATCCCTTCATAAAGGATTCAGGAGACAATGCAGATGAGAGCAGATCCAAGCTCAGTGAACCAGGAGTTGTTTTTAAACGTCCCATCTCTGCAGACAGTGTTAGGCTCTACTCCAGAGCAGGACAGGAGAAGCCTGGGCAGGCTGTGTCTTGCCAGGACCTGGAACACGCCTAGGATAGTGACGGTGCCCACACCAGCTCACTGTAGCCCCCGCAGAGAGCTCCTCCCCATGCACAGGGCCGTGCACACAGCTCTGGCTGCCCCCTGATCACCCCTGCTCCCCAAATGCACACCATGTAGCCTGTTGGTCATTTAACAGGGCACTGGGAGAGAACATGAAGGGGCTGGAGGTAGGATAGCTGGAAAAGGGGCAGCCCTGGTGGCAAAGGTCAGAGCACCCCAGAGTAGTGTCTAGTCCAGCCTGTGGTTACACAGGCACCCTCAGCAGACACAGGACTGGGCTGGGGTCACCCCAAGATGCCTGCCCCAGCCAGAGATTTCTATAGGCTTCCCCAGGCTCCAGGTCCGCTCTGCTGCACACATACGGTGCACACATGTGTGGCCAGCCCAGAAGCCACTAAGTCTAGGATTTCTAAATCTGGAGAACATGGTGAGCTCTCCCTCCAGGGGACCCTGTGAATTCCCACAAATAACAGGCAGAAGTGCATGTGCATGCACACACGTTCACGTCTACATGTGCGTACACGTATGCTTATGGATGGGGAAAGGAGGTGTTGTCCTTACCAGATTTTCAAAGGATCTATGCCCCTCTAAAGCTAGAAACTATTATCTTACCTTAATAGTTTATTTAGCAGCTGAGAAAAACAAAACCCCCAAAAGATCACCCCTTAGTTTGGTTCCCCTGGGGACAGCCTGAAACCCTTGGCTAGGGATGCCGAGAAGACCAGAGGACCTGCCCTGCAGACTCACACAAAGCTGAGCCGTCTCGGCCTCTCCCTCCATTTCTGGGCTGACAGCCTCGCCCCCCAACACACCCACCTCCCTCCACAGTGCCATTCTGCCAGGCCCTTCGTGAAGGACAAAAGAGAAGAAGGAAGCACTGGTGGCAAGACCTCCGCCCTGCCAGGCGCCAGACGAGGGGCCAAGGAGCATGTGGGCACAAGCATGAGCTGCTGCGCCCGCCCCCCCGCCCCCGGCGCACCTGCTCAGACAGTCCGCTGGCCCCCCCGGCCTGCCTTGGGGAGTGATGAGTTTATCTCCGCGAGACAGAGAGGTAGGACTGACGGCAGAGATGACTCGGGCTGAACTCCTCCGTAAGCAGGCTCCCCGGGGAAGGGCTAGGAGAGATGCTATCGCCCCTGGTTGTCAGTCAGTCATCAGGAACCCAGGCTTTGTGAGGCCCCCTCCCTGCTCCCCAGCTCCCCAGAGCTCAGCCTGGCTGTCTTGGCTGCTGAGGGAGCTGTACATATCCCAGGGGCACCTGGCTCCAGGGCCCTGAGGACACAGGAGGTGAAAGCCTGAAGACACAACACCCACCCTCAGGAAAAGGAAAAAGAAGCCAGGCCAGCCTTGCTGCTCTGCCTCTAGATCCTGAAGCCTGAGCGGAGCTCTAGGGTTTAAGGAGCGTCAGCAGTTTGAGGGTGGAGGACACGTCTGGGCCAGAGGGGACACGTCTGGCCATTCCTGCGGGTGCCCCAGGAGGCCTTGTCTCCAGGTCCGCACACCCCGCCACATGTTGCCTCTCACGCTGGTGGGGACTGTCAGCTTCTCCCCTGGAACTCCCCTACCCTACAACTGCCCACTTTACCCATCCATCCAGGTGGCCAGGGCCGATAGGCACGGCCTCTCAGCAAGCCCAGGGTTCAGGGCCCTTCCTCTGGATAAAGGAAAATGGGCCAGAGAGCTGGAGAGTTGGGGACTGAGGTTTGCATCTGCAGGCAGCCCAGCTGATCTCCCAGTGGTGCGTCTGGCCCTGGGCTAGCAGCTTAGGGATAGTGCCTGGAGGTGGAGATGAATGTAGGTCAGGCAGGAAAGGGGCTGAGAGGTCGTCTGGGCCTCTTGAATGGGGACAACAAAGCTGGAGAGACAGGAGACCAGATTAAGAGTCGGCGGACTTCCGGTCCGGAGCACCATGCCGAGGTGGCACCAAGTGGTGGCCATTGTAGCCAGCCACGGTTCATCAAAGGTGACTTCCGTGGGGGCCCCCAGGGCTGCAGCAGTCAGCAAAGACTCCCTGGACGAGGTCCTTGAATCAGCTGCCTCTGCCCTCCTGGCTCTGCCCTCTGCCCTGCCCCCCACTTTCCACCAGGCAGGGGCCCCAGCTCCCTCTTTGTCTGTGAGCCTCTTCAGCTCTGCAGTGAGCAGCCCACCTCCCCAAGGTGGGCAGCGCTTGGTGGGAGTTGACCAGAGACCCTGGCAGCTTCCACCCAGAGCTGGAACATCCCAGCTCCCAGTCTGTCCCCTCCCGCCCTCACCCCTACCCTCTTTTGCACACGTTGTTGAGCAGGAAGCTGTGTGTTGTAAGGAGCAAGTTCTTTACGGTGTGTGCCCTCAGGAAAGACACCAAACATCTCTCAGCTTCAAAACAGACAGTTAATGACCACCTTGTGTTGTCATGAGCGTTAGAGATAGTGCATGCAAAGAACTTGGAAGACCAGACACTCCATAAATGGTCATTACTAGCCTCATGGTTGTTGTAACTCTGGGGGTAGGGGTGGGAGAAGCAATAGGCGCTCCCAACAAGGTGACCATTACAGAGAAATCCCTCAGTGAGGACAGGACGCCCCTGGGCCCTGGGCTTCCGCTCAACACCCCTGGGCCAGGGCCGGCGTGAAGAACAGAAACTGAAGCCCGGGGAATGCAGAGATGGGAGAGTCTGAGAAAGGGCTGGCCCTGAAGACTCCTTTTCCTGGTCTGAGTCATAGAACATGAGGCTCAGAGGGACCTCAGGCACCACTCAATCCCAAGTCTCTCTCCCCATTTGACAGAGCAGGAAACTGAGGCCCAAGTCACCCAGTGTCTGAGAACAGAGCCCCAGGCTCTTGGTCCATTGTTGTATTCGTGACTCAGAACCAGCTGCTGTCCTAACCTCACTCACGGGCACACAACCACCTCCTCATCCACTTCCCTGGAAACGCTGGATTTTTCTGATCTAGAAGAAAGACAGCCTGCTTGCAAGAGAGACCTCTTGAAAAAGATAGATTGAGTTGGAAAATACTACAGGAGGACACAGGCATCTCCACCCATGAGACACAGCTGGGCTGGGTACCTGGGGCACCTCCTGCAGCTCTGGAATCGCCCTCGCTGCCATTCAGAAACACAGTCAGGCTTCCTGACTGCCTGCACCCAGAAACCAGCAGCAGGGGGCGAAGGAGGCAGGAGCACCTGAGCGCAGCAAATGCTGGGGCGTCTTGGGGGCTGCGGGATAGAAGGACGTACTGACACCAGGTGGAATGGTGAGGAGCTCGAGAAGCCGAACCCTGAGACAGGAGTTCTGAAGGGACACCCAGAAACAGAAAGGGTCTGAGAGATCAGGCCCACTCACCATGACTCCCAGGCAGGTGCTGGCTTCCCCTCCCCCACAAGGACTGGATCACATCTGTAAACCTACCTGGAAGGTACCTATGAATGAAGGGAGCAAGTCACCTCTCTCACTGTAGCCGACCTCTGGACGCAGTCACTCAGAGTAGGTGCAAGCATTACCTGGGGACTCAGCATTGGAAGGCTGCTGGAAAGAGGGGGCTCTGAACCTGAGCAGGAAGGAGGTGCAGGTCCAGGAGCAGGAGAGGAGAGGGTGGAGGCAATCGATCATGACCATGACCATGACCATTGACCATGATCATGACCAGCAGCACTGGGACCACTCTGCAAGGACACAGGTCCAGGTGCCCTATTGTGGGCAGCTTGACCTCCTCACCCTGTGGCCAGCATGTCCAGGGCAGAGAGCCCCTCTAGCCATGACCTCTGCCCCTGCCGTTGTGCTTAGCACCATGCTGGCACAGGCAGAGCCCACTTGACAGAGGCTGGGTAGGCTTTGAGCTGATCCACTCACCCGGAAGGTGCTAATTGAGCTGATTAATTGAGCCAATTACCTCAGCCTCCCAGGAGGGCCGGGAGTAGGCCTGGCTCCTGGGGACCAGGTGTGAGGCTGCAGGATGGGCTGATGGAGGGAACCACACTGCAAGAGGCAGAGGTTGTGCTCTGCACCCCCAGGCCAGGCAGCCCACACGGGGGCAGAGGGGAGGACCAAGCTGAGTGTGGGCTCCTGGAGAGAGCCGTCAGAAGAGCAGGCGGGGCCGGAGCAGATGCAGGACCACAGGACAGGAGGGGAGTGTGCCAGGTGAATGACTGCATGAGGAAATGAATTACCCTTTCTGGCCGCACCTTCTGCTAATTCTGGGGTGCGAATGAAAGTGAGAGTGAATGTGACGCGTGAGTCCTCGCTACCGAGCACTGCAGACTGACATGCGGGAACAGCGCGAACCGGCCGCTGCCCGTCATCAATGGCCGGTCTGCCCAGCCACCTGGGAGGCAGGCCCAACAGTTGCTGCCAGTTTCCAGATAAGGAAAATGGGGGCAAAGAGGGTGCTCCTGGGCTCAGGTCACGCAGTTAACAGTAAGGGAAGCAGGATTCAATCTGTCCTCCCCTCAGAAGCTCTGTGGTATAAATGTACAGCGTGCGGTGTGTGGGGGGCTTGAGAGTCAATGAACGTGAGCCTGCGTATGCAGGAAGGTGAGACTGAGCGTCTGTGAGTGTGCAGACCGGGTGGCTGTGAGGGAATGTCTACCTACTCCAGTATTCCATCCTGGAGAATTTCATGGACAGAGGCTACCGTCCATGGGGTCACAAAGAGTTGGACATGACTGAGTGACTAAGAGACTAACACTTTCACACTTAAAATGGGCATATTTTGTTTTATGTAAGTCATATGTCATATGTCCATAAAGCCGGGCTCACATGTGCATGAGGGTGGGGCTGGCGGAGCATGTCTGCCCACAGACGGGCACCTCAAAGAACACGAGTCCCCTCCTGGGACCACCAGCTCCACCCCAGGCCCAGGCCTGACTGAAGGCCAAGGACAGTCCATTGACCCTGGGGAGGGGGTGACACCTTCCAGCCTGGGAAGGACACAGTGTCCTTCCATCTCCTGCTTCTCTCCTCCTCACCATTATTACCACAGTCCCCACCAACATCCTGGCTTGTCTGAACTTGTCCAGTGCTTTCCCACTTCCACACCTGCTCCCTTCCAATTCTGTCTCCATGCATGAGCCAGAGGGCTTTAAAAGACACACAAATCTAATCATAACCTGTTTGTGTTTTGTTTGCGCAAACAGTGTGGACATCTATTTGGGTAACGGAAACTGTAATCGTTTCAGGACAACAATGTGCTGTTTTTCAAATACTAACTTTATTGACATATGACTTACATACAACAAAATACACCCATTCTAGTCACTCAGTCGTGTCCAAACCTTTGCAACCCCATGGACTGTGGCCTCTGTCCATGGAATTCTTCAGGCAAGAATACTGGAGTGGGTTGCCATTCCCTTCTCCAGGGAATCTTCCCAATCCAGGGATCAAACCTGGGTCTCCTGCATTGCAGGCAGATTCTTAACTGTCTGAGCCACCAAGGAAGCCCATTGTAAGGGTATAGGTAATGAATTTTGACAAATATATACCTGGGTAACCACCAGCCCATTCCATTTCCATCATCTCAGAAAGTTCACTTATGTCTCTGACCAGACAACCCCCTAGCCCCCTCCCATGCCTGATCCCATTTCTATCGTTGTTAATTTGTTTTGCCTTTTCTAGAATTGCCACAGTGTGCATGTGTCAATCATTAATACATTCTTTTCCTTGTTCTGTAGTAGTCCATTGTATGGATACACCATTTGTTTATCTGTCCACCAGTTAATGGGTGTCTGAGTTGTTTCAGTTTAGAGGCTATTTATGAATAAAGCTTCTATGAGTATTGCATACAGGTCTTTTCGTGTATATGTATTTTTATTTCTTTTGGGTAAACACAGAAATTGAAATAGAAACACTAGATACGGTAAGTATGCCTTTAATGCTATAAGAAACCGCCACTGGCCCTTAGGACAAATTCTGAGATTCTTTAGCCTGAACAAGGCCCTACATGCCCTGGTTCTCCTTTCTTTTCAGTCCCATCTCCCCTCCCTTCTTTGCTTGTTTATTGCATATCAACCACTCTCTTTCTTGCTGTTCTTTCAAAACACCAGGCTTCTTTTGACCACAGGATCTTTGTATGTGCTGGTTCTGCTCCCTGAGATGCTTTTCCCACTCTTCTGTTCTTCAGGTCTCATCTTAATATCCATTTCTCATGGGGAGAGGGGGGCCTTCCTAACCACCCCTTACTTCATCTTCCTGCGGTGATCCTCATACCTGCTCAAAGCTTTCTGTGCTTTTTTCCTTATAACATACATCATCGTGTTTATTACATATGATTATGTGTAGGATGTGTGATTTCATGTTTAAAGTTCCTCCCCTCCAGTCACCTCTATGTCCTGTGAGTGCAGAAATCATGCTCATTCCCTGTGGGTCTAGCACAGGACCTGACATATACGAGTGACTCAAAAGATATTCCAGGGAATTCAGTTAAGAAGCCTGAACCCCACAGGCCTAGGATGGAGCTTCCCTGCCCTACAGAGGAGACTGGAAGCCCACCCCTTACAGAGAGGCCCAGGCAGCCAGGCTGGGCAGTCATATCACCCCGGATCCAATGATCCAATGACTGGTGGGGAAGGGAGGGAGGGAGCAGAGGAGAGCAGGAGGGGGAAAGAGAATGACTCATCTACAGAGACACATGGCATGGGGAGAGGAAAATGCAATTCAGCAGCTTCTTGACCTTCCCTTTGTGAGGGACAAATGCTCCAGCCCCAGTGAGAGGGGGCGGCAATCGGGTACTCCCAGGGCTGGGAGAACATTTGCCTTGGCCCACGAGCTGTAACAAGAGAGATTTCTCAGGCTCCCCACCCTCAGGTTCTGCCGCTGCGTCCTTGTCTCCAAGCTCCCCAAAGGTGGCTGTCCCCACCTCACCCCAGAGGCTGTGTGTGGCTCTGAGACCGGGAAAGAGAGAATGGCTTCCTCCCAGGACCACTCAAATGCAAAGAAACCTTTTTTCCCAAAAGGCAAAAGGGATATGAATGGCTGGCCCCAGCACAAGGCACCAGGATGAGGTTGCAGGCAGGAACACCTTGGCCATGAGCAAGGCAGGCCTGGGGGAAAGTCTCAGAAATTGTCTGCTGTACATGGAGAAGTCAGGCCCACAAAGGGGAGAGAGGGTGGACGCAGGAGCAGGTATAGAGGCAGCGCCTGTCCGTAAGGCAGAAGGCCTCTTGGCTCCGATTGTGTGGCCTGACTCACTGAAGCAATTCTCCTGTCGCTAAACAAGAAATCTAGATGGGAAGGGCAGGCTCTCAGCCCAGTGGGGAAATGGTCTGCAGGCTTTGCAGGGCCACAAGTGCTAATGGACAAGGACCTCCCTATGGGGTCATCACCCAGAGTTTAACAGAAGCAAATCAGGCTTTTAGCTTCTCACCGACCAGATCTCCCCTGGCAGTTCTCTAACCTTTTCTCCTTCATGTAGGGCTTGGTTTATCATTCCTGAGGTGGTCAGAGTGAGTCACCCCCATCCCCCAACCCAGACCCCTTGCTCCCATTCCCTCCTAGGACACACTCAAGATAAAGCCTGTTAGCCTGGCTTATGCCGCAAAGGAAGCAGTCAGGATCTTGACTGTTGGAGCTGCTGGAGCCTTGGAAGGGTTGTTAGCAGATGAATGGGGCAGCGAGAGAAACTCAGCGAGAGCCCCGGGGCTATTCATGAAGGTCAGAAATTCTCTGGATTCTTCAGGGTATCAGTGGGGACAACCTGAATATGAGAGCATGGACTTCTGGGTGAACCTTGGTTCCCTAATCCCAAAATGGGGACAGAAGCACGAACCTAACTAACACTTGTCAGGATTAAAGAAAGTAAATATTCCAAAGAATGATAGTTCATATGATGAATGTACATTAAATTCTATCACAGTCCATGTTTAATCTTGACATTTTAATCCTCACATGTACAAAGAGTTTCATTATTTATGAAACACTTTCACATTTATGATCTCATTTCATCCTTGTAACAATCCTAGAAGCACATGGGACAAACACTCTGAGCCCCATTCTATAGACAAGATAACAGTGACCTAAAAGCATAAACAAATTGGGCAAATTCCACAGGAACTCACGAGTATACAAAACCAGAATGAAAACCTCCTGACTTCTGGTCTGGATTTTCTTCCCCAGGGGACTTCCACTTTGCCATGCACATCCCTAGCAGAAATTTGAAAGTGAATTAAAATCCTTTCCCACAAAATGTCAAATACTTGAGGAAGACAATAGATACAGGAGCATATTCATTAACATTCCTTAACTATTGCTGTGTAACAAATAACCCCAAAATTTAAACAAAAAAAAATATTTATCATCTCATAGTTTGTGGGGGTCAGAAATTTGAGAGAAGCTTCGTGGGCTGGTTCCAGCTCAAGCTTTCTCATGAGTTTACAGTCAAGATGCTAGCTGGTGCTTGAGCATCTGAAAGCTTGACTGGGGCTGAAGACTCACTTCCGAGGTAGCTCATTAAGATGGGTGTGGGCAGGTGGCCTCAGCTCGTCCCTGCATCAGCTCCCTATAGGGCTGCTTGAGTGCCATGACATGGTAGCTGCTTCCCCAGAGTCAGAAGAGCCACAGTACTTTTTATGACCTAGTCACAGGAGTCACATACCATCACTTCTGCCTTATGCTATTTGTTAGAAGCAAATCTCAAAGTGCAGCCCACACTCAGGAGAGGAGAATTGGGCTCCCCCCTTTAAAGGCAGCATCTGAAAATGTGTGGACATATTTTAAACCACCATAAAGGATTAACCACTCTCAGATAGGCAGAGTGTGCTCAGAGCAGGTGCAGGAGACAACCTGCAGGTTGGGACCAGTAGGCTGGAGGCCCTCCCAGCAGCACCAGGAGGACCCCCCACCCAGCCAGAGCACCCGACTCCTGTCCTCATTGCCACACAACTTGGGCTACCCTGGATCAAGGGGACCAGGAGCCCCAGGGCAGTTGCTGAGATGGAGGAGGACCGAGTTTCCAGGATCTGGTGGAGGCCACCTCCACTCAAGCCTGAGCACGTGAGGGGAGGAGAGACTGGGTACTTCACGATCCTAGCCCCAGGCTACCCTGCCTGAAGCTGAGACGGGGGAGGGCTCCATCTCTACTCTGCCTGGGTAACAGGAACATTTCTAAGGACACCCTTGACAATACTCACCGGTATGGAAAGGAATCTGCCTTCCACTGGATCCTGGCTGGCTTAGAGGAAAAACTTAGGGTCCCCAACTCCCCCTTCTAACAAACCTGCCCACTTAAAATCCTGAGAAGCCAGCATCTTATACCACCTACCCACTGCCTGCTGGCCTCATACTATTGGATGAAAAGTAGACACCTGACCCAGCAAGAGACAAGTCATTGGCTGACCAGCAGCCAATCAGATAACCTCTCTTACGATTTTTGGCACTAAGGGCCCAGAGTCTAGGAGCTAGTCTGGGGCAAGGCCTGGAGCTGGAGGTCAGGCAATTAGGGCAGGCTGTGGGGGGAGGCTGGAGCAGCTATTTTAGGAACATGTGTTGATGAGCAAGCGAAGAAAGCTGATCTGCAAAGTAAGGCAGGAAAACGGAGCACGGAGAGCATCAGGGCTGATTCACTGTGTGGCATCAGAAGGGAGAGCAGGCAGGAAGGGCAGTTCACTCGGTGCCCAGGTGCTTCTCAGCTCTCCTGAGACCTGGGTGTTCTGGCTGTGGGTCCCATGAGGCACACTTGCATCCTTGTGCTAAATCCCTTGCTACTGAAGCAAGCTTGAGTGGTTTCTTTTTAGGCAAACAATCCTGTCTAAGACCTGAACGAGGGGGAAGAAATAGAAGGACTGTGGCCTGGTTGCAACACCACCACGAAGGACATTTGGGTAAGAGTGTAACATTCACATACACACACACTCTTGAAGCCCAGGGAATCCAGAGAAACAAAGCATGACACCTCTCAGCTCTCACGCTGATGTTTTTTCCAATACCACCACCTCCCTGTGTTCCTCCTTACTCTTCCCATGGCTGGTTCCCAGCAGCAATGAGAAATAAAATCTGACAGATGATTCCCCTCCAAGTTCCTTCTGGGCTGAGGTGAACAGAAAAGACAATATGATCCTAAGCAGCAGGTGTTGGAAAGACAGTATGGCCCTTGTTACAGACAAGGTGGCCCAAAGTAGATGGTGTTGGTGTTGTCCTGGGCAGTGATGCCAACAGCCAGTGGGAAGGAGAGCGGAAACAGAGGGACTGGTAGAGTGCCTTAGAAAGCTACTTCCTTCATTGTTCATGGCTCCTCTTGCCCTGAGATTGCATCATTCAGCCTTCAGTTCAGTTCAGTCACTCAGTGGCGTCCAACTCTTTGAGACCCCATGAATCGCAGCACACCAGGCCTCCCTGTCCATCACCAACTCCCAGAGTTCACTCAAACTCATGTCCATCGAGTCAGTGATGCCATCCAACCATCTCATCCTCTGTCGTCCCCTTTTCCTCCTGCCCCCAATCCCTCCCAGCATCAGAGTCTTTTCCAATGAGTCAGCTCTTCGCATGAGGTGGCCAAAGTATTGGAGTTTCAGCTTTAGCATCAGTGCTTCCAATGAACACCCAGGACTGATTTCCTTTAGAATGGACTGGTTGGATCTCCTTGCAGTCCAAGGGACTCTCAAGAGTCTTCTCCAATACCACAGTTCAAAAGCATCAATTCTTGGGCACTCAGCTTTCTTCACAGTCCAACTCTCACATCCATAGATGACTACTGGAAAAACCATAGCCTTGACTAGACGGACCTTTGTTGGCAAAGTAATGTCTCTGCTTTTGAATATGCTATCTAGGTTGGTCATAACTTTCCTTCCAAGGAGTAAGCGTCTTTTAATCTCATGGCTGCAGTCACCATCTGCAGTGATTTTGGAGCCCCCAAAAATAAAGTCTGACACTGTTTCCACTGTTTCCCCATTTATTTCCCATGAAGTGATGGGACCAGATGCTATGATCTTTGTTTTCTGAATGTTGAGCTTTAGGCCAACTTTTTCACTCTCCTCTTTCACTTTCATCAAGAGGCCCTTTAGTTCCTCTTCACTTTCTACCATAAGGATGGTGTCATCTGCATATCTGAGGTTATTGATATTTCTCCCAGAAATCTTGATTCCAGCTTGTGCTTCTTTCGGCCCAAGAAGCTTCTTCTGTTTCTCATGATGTACTCTGCATATAAGTTAAATAAGCAGGGTGACAATACACAGCCTTAAAGCAACATGAATTTCTGCAACAATAACCACACCCATCTTCAAATGAGAGTTAAGTGGAAGACACTTTTGAATTATTCATCGCCTCATTCAGCAAACACTTATTGAGCCCTTTCTATTTGTCAGGCCCTGAACTAGGTACTGAAATCTTGGGCTGCAAAATCACTGCAGATGGTGATCAGCCATGAAATTAAAAGATGCTTGCTCCATGGAAGGAAAGCTATGACAAACCTAGACAGCATAATTTAAAAAGAGACATCACTTTGCTGACAAAGGTCTGTCTAGTCAAAGCTATGGTTTTTCCAGTAGTCATGTATGGATGTGAGAGTTGGACTATAAAGAAAGCTGAGTGCCCAAGAATTGATGCTTTTGAACTGTGTTGTTAGAGAAGACTCTTGAGAGTCTCTTGGACTGTAAGAAGATCCAACCAGTCTATCCTAAAGGAAATCAGTCCTGAATATTCATTGAAAGTACTGATGTTGAAGCTGAAGTTCCAATACTTTGGCCACCTGATGAGAAGAACTGACTCATTGGAAAAGACTCTGATGCTGGAAAAGATTGAAGCAGGAGGAGAAGGGGATGACAGAGGATGAGATGCTTGGATGGCATCACCAACTCGATGGACATGAGTTTCAGCAAGCTCCAGGAGTTGGTGATGGACAGGGAGACCTGGCGTGCTGCAGTCCATGGGGTTGCAAAGAGTCAGACACAACTGAGCAACTGAACTGAGCTGAACTAGGTGCAAACTCTTTTTGGTCTGTGCTGCTGGGTCTTCCTTGTGGCACACAGGCTCAGCTGTTGCCGAGCACATGTTTCTTTACTTGTGGCACATGGGCTTAGTTGCCCTGGGGCATGCAAGATCTTAGTTCCCCAACCAGGGATCAAACCCATGTCTCTTGCATTGGAAGTGGATTAATCACTAAAGCACCAGGGAAGTCCCTGAACCGGATACAAACTTGAAACCAAGCCAATCCCTGACCTCAGGGAGCTCACAGCCCAGGAGGAGTGATGAGAGGTAGAGAGCACTCATAACTGACACTCATGACAGAGCTTTCAGAGCTCTTGGGAAAGCGTCAGGCCGTGAAGAATGGGCAGGATCTGTCATGGGAGAGAAAGACATCATCATGAATGAGGCACTGGAGGGGCCAGCAGGATGCGGTGAGGAGAAACCTGTGGCAAGGATGCAGGGGGCCTGGGGTGTAGTTCTGATTCTGTCATCAACTGAGAAAACCCCTTCCCCTCTCTGGGCCTCAGTTTCCCATCTGTCGACAAGGGAGCTTGACTTAGCGGCGCTGGCATTGGAGAGTCTATGGTGGCAGATGCTGGGGGGTGAGAGGAAGTTGGGAGGAAAGTTTTTACAGTTTGATTTTGTTCAGTGGTTTTCTAGGCAGCTTGCCTGAGCCAGATGGGCAACTGCCCCTAGTCCAGGCCAGGGGAGCCCCATCTGGTAAGACTCCACCTCATTTTTCTTTCTGTGAACACATTGTTAATTCAACAGGGGGTGGATTCTGGGTGCTAGCCCCTCAGGTGAGGGTCCAGGGGTGAAGTGCTCTGTGGCCAAGAACCTCCGATAGCTTGGCAAGGTTCAGTTGCCCTCAGGGAGGACATCCTTGTGTTCACCCTGTGTGGTGAGGTCATTCACATGGGTTTGAGAGCAAAAAAGACACCAGTAGGTTGCTCAACCACATTCTCACTGGATGACCAGGCTCCCAGAACATCTATAACTGCTCTGTTCCAAAGCCCACTCCTCAACAAAGGGGACAATACACTTTGTGATTATGTTAATCTGCAATTTCCCTGAAATGGTTGGAGAAATGGTGGTGCCCTGACCACCTTAGGGGAACACGGGCAGCATGACCCTGGGACTTATACCAGGAACACAGAATAGCCCAGCGTGACTGCTGCTGATGGTGCCTTGGAGGGACGTTAGACCAGAGCAATCGATCAAGGTCAAATCATGGAAGGTCTTACATGCTGGGTTGAGGAGTTGGGTTTCAGAGTGCGGGGGTGGCTGGTGGGAGATGAGCTTAGGAAAATATGCTGACATCAGTGAGTGACACAGACTCAGAGGCCCCAGTGTCAGAGGGCAGGAGGGGGCCCCAGCAGCTGGGAGAGGGTCTTCCCCATGCAGAGGGAGAGGGAACGGAAAGCGGCAGGAGTGGGCAGATGGGCGAGATTCTACAGGAGGAGGAACCCACAGGACTTAGCCATTGTCTAGAAGGGGGAAGCCATGGACAGGGAGAAAAGGGAGGTAGCCTGGGAAAGTTCCAGCTTTCCTCCCAGCGTGGATCCATCAAATCATACCTCTCAAATCACAGAACAGCATAAGGCTGTCTACATAGCACAAAATACGGACGACTCAAAACAGTTAGAAAGCCCCTGGCTGCTATCTGGTCCCCAAATGTCCGGAAAGCCATTCTGCTTTTCGTCTAAATGCTTGCAAAGGGCAGGGGAGTAATTTGGCTTCTCTGCCTTTAGCCCCCACGGTCCCCCACAAAGCATTCTTCAGGAAGGCAGCAGAGAGCCAAGGTGCTGGGCAAAGGGGGAGCCAAGCCCCTGCTCTCATCAGAAACCACGCCGGTATTTTTAGCACTGCAATCAACAACAGGGCCCGCCTCTGGATCGGCTCAGGCAGCCTGGGCCGAGCAGGGCTGTTAAAAATGGAACGGCACATGCTGCAATCAGTTGCGGCGGGCGAGGGGCACCCGGCGGGGCAGCAGCTGTGGCATCTGAAGCTATTGGCCCTCGAGCTGGCGAGGGGGAATAGGGGAACAGCCTCCCAGATCAGGCTGGGGTTCTGAGGTCACACGTCCCATACCTTCACGTCCCAGACCCACCTGTGATGCTCCTGAAGCATCCAGGAGTTAGACCCCTGCCCCAAAGCATTGCTTTCACTCCGGCTGTTTACTGTGCCAGAAACCCCACCATTAGCATCAGTACCTGCCCTCTCCCAGCAGGCTTGTCTGTCACGCCAAGGCCAAGTGCCTGGGGAGCCAAGGGTGAAAGGGGGAGGGGATACAGACCAGGGATGCTCAGGGCCGGAGGATGGAGGAACCCCGAGGAAGCTGGACAGCACAGGACACAGGGGGTCTATCGTGTCCACTAAAACAGGGGGGACCAACTCTTGCTGCCTCTGCTGCCACTCACTTCCCTGTTCTAATAGGAAAGGGAGCTGCACAGGGAGCCCCAGCCAAGACAGTGTCCCTTCCAGGGCGGGGTGTTGTAGTAAGCAGCTGGAACAGTGTGTTCATCACACTGAGACCCAGGAGGCCTGGGTTTGGAGCCACTTCTATCTGTCTGTGATAGCTTTCGGGGCTCAAGCAAGAGCCTCCTCTCTCTGGCCACCATGGCTTTATCTGTAAAATGACAAAGTGGGAGTAAGACATAGACACCCCATATTCTGAGTTGGCAGCAGGCTGGGTGCAGAGCGATGGATTCTTCAGGGGTTCTGGTCACACCTCCTCCCCCATCTCAGAGCAGAGGACTCCTGGCCAGGATAGAGATGGGCCCCGCAAAACACGGGGACTCTTGGTGCCTCCTCCCAGAGCCCAAGGGACCAGTCGTACTGGGATACTTTTGGCATCATGATCTTGCCCCAGTGGGAGCTGAGAGGGCTCTGTGGGGGTGCAGAGAGAACAGGAAATGAAGCGGGAACCCAGAGTTATCAGAGCAGAAGGGACTCCAAAGGTCAGGCAGCCCCGTACCCTCATTGTGCAAACCCTGGAGCTGAAGTGAGCTCACAGACAAAGGGCACCAGTGACCCAGGCAGACATGTGCCTGCATGAAGGTGGGCATGGGACAGCCGGAGCCAGGTCAGCCCTCTCTATCCTTCCCCTGGACGCTGGGTCCTTCAAGTGCTCCTTCCCTTGGGGTCTTTAGAACCCCCATTTGCCCCCAACCGAGCCTTCAGCCTCACAGACGGGCTGTGGGGGCTTTGCAGTCATCTGTCAGCCAGCGTGTGGGTGGGAGGGTGGGATGGTGGTATTTATTGAATCCGTGGAGGAGCGTAAATCTGCATCAACCTGCCTCAGAAGTGTTCAGCTGGCAGGCGTGCTGTCTCGGAAGACACTTCACTGCCTGTCCTAGAACCCTTTACCCCCTGCGCCCCATGCTTCCTTCAGTGGGACAGATTCAGGCCTGACAAGCCAGGCACCTCACATGAAGAGGCACCTTGACAGGTCACTCCTTCCATCCCCCTGCCTCACTCCCCTGGTGGCAGCCATGCCCCGTCAGCATCTTCTTCGCGGAATACCCTAGACAAATGTGCTCCAGGGCTGATGGGCCCTGCAGATGTTCAGCAGCTGGATGAACCCCCCTTCAGGCATGGGAAGCCCCCCGGCTGCCTTCTCTGCAGGGACCTGTGCTCCCGGAGTCAGTGGCAGGAGGAAACACCCCAGTGCTCCCCACCTGTCTCTGACTGCCCTACAGGCATCATGTCCTCCCACCTGGAAGGTGGATACCCAACCCCCCCGGGCATGCAGACTCAAGCACCCAAGGCTGGCATATGGCAGAGCCATGTACGTCACTATGGAGTGGGTTGATGATGCATCTCGTGTTTCCTCAACACCTCAGAAGGCGGGATGAGAATCTGCTGTCTGACAGCCTCAGGCCCCACAGCCTGCAGAAGGCTGAGTCGCATATCTACCGCTGCAGATGGCTGGGCAAAGTTGGGGGAGGGGGCGACTGGCTCTCTCGCTGCCACTGCTGTTCAGCCTGGGAGATGGGTGATGCCCGCCCACCCAGCAGCAAGGGAAGAGCCGAGTGCCGCCCCCCCATCCTGAGGCTGTCCTGCTGGGCAGCAGCAGGCTTGGCCACTGCCCTCTCTGAGTCTTGGGAAGTTCTCTGCTGATGGCTCGAAGTCCCCCCAAAGTAGCTGGCTACACGGGACCAAGAGAGGGGCCGGCCGAGATGCAGCAGAGGGTGAAAAGAAAGAAACTGCATGAAGAAGAACAAGATTGTCATCTCTCCAAAAACAGCCAAGGGAACAGCGACTTCTCCCAAGAGAAAAGAGGAGCATCCACCCTCGAAGCCACGTAACAGTCAGAGCTGAGAGATAAGAGGTCTCAGGAGGGGCAGTGCAACAAAAAGGGATGAGAAGGAGAGAGTGGGAGATGGGGCTGGGAATGCCTCAGTGTCTTCACCTGCACAAGGTCCCTGAGGTCTCTCCTGGCTCTGACTCTATGATTCTAGAAAGGCAAAGACACTGATCAGCGACTCCATTCTCAACCTGTCCCTCCATCCTTCTCTACTCTGGGTCCATCCTTTGAGCAGCTCTCAGGGTCTGCCTGGGAGACCCTGCGTGCCTCTCAGTCTTTCCCACATCTCCTTGTTTGCATCTGCCTCTCTCTAGTGGCATCACCCCAACTGAGGGTCCTGTGCAGGGACGCGCTTCATGGACTTGAGGAAGCGAGCACCCACAGTTCAGAAACACTGGTTTATAACTAGGAATCAGCTCTGTAGAGAGGATAAAGCTGGTCACCAGTGCTGTGCAGAAACAGTAGTGGAGAGAAATGAGAAGGGGACCCATCTACTGTCCTCTTTAGCACACAGGAGATTCTAGAGCAGAGGGCTGCCTATCCTGTAGGCACTGGTGGGATCAGTGCCGGGTGATCCAAGGCAGCAGCCCGGAGCATCAGGAAATGTCACGGAGACAGAACACAACTCTGTAGGAGAAAGCTTGGATTCTCCTCACTCACCTCCACTCTGTGCTGTGTCCAGGGCACTCTTGCTCTCTAAACTGTCTGAATCCCCTAGAGGACTTATGCCAGCTCCTAAGTTTTCTAGAAATTTCCTGTGTATCTGTTTTGTCTCCCCAGCTGAACTATATATAGTCTTTGAGGCCAGAGACTGTATTTTATGTTTCTTCAGACACCCCACTATCTATTTCCACTCCGAGTACTTGATGGAATCATGGCATCTCAAAGTGGAAAGTGACTCCCTGAAGTTCTCCTGCTCAACTTCTCATCCATGCAGCATTCCCTTTTGCATCAACCCAGCTGCAAGAATATATTCCCTTGGTCACCTCCAGTAATGGAGAGCTCAGTACCGCTTAAGTCACCTATTCCAGCATTGGATGGGCAATTCCATTAGAATAAGAGCTTTTCAATATTCTAGAACAGCTTGGGGGTGGGGGTGTGAGAGGAAGGAAAGGTGATGCAAAATAGAATGTAGGGTCATATAGGCTGAAATCTTTTATGCAAAAAGAAATATAGCACCTTCTATTTGTGGGAAACCTGAGAAAGCAAGGTTAGAGCCTTCTGGTGCTATAGAGAGGAAGCAGAAATGATCCCCCACTTTTGCAGGAGCAGGTGACAGAAGCACAGAGGACCAGTCCCCGCTGGTTACAGAGTGAAGAACAGGAGCAATTGAGCCTGAACCCAAGCTTTGGGGTCCTATGGGCTTTCTAGACCCTTGCCACCCAGCAACGAGGCCTGGGGTGGTGTGTATGCCACGTGCACTCAGATGGCCTGTTCTCAGCACTTAGAGCTGTTGAAACGTGCTGCCCACGCTACCTGGGACTACTGAGCACTGGGAATGTAACCAGTGTGAAATGAGATGTGCTCAAGGTATAAAATCTGCCACAGATTTTGAAAAGAAGAATGTAGAATATCTCATTAATATTTTTAAATATTGAAATGATACTGTTGGGTTACATATATTATTAAAAAAAAAAAAAAAGAACTGCTTAAGCTGTGGCATGCCGAAATGGAACTAAGACACACACATAGAATATGAACTCCTTGTCAGTGTTAAGGGGTCCAGAGAATCAGTGGCCCAGGAGTTTAGGAAAGAGAAAGCTCACTGCAGTGTGAGGAAGGGGTTAGGGAGGGGTGATGAGGTGGCCATGGAAGAATCGGAGGTGGACAGATGTTAAGAGGAAGAGACCCACATGGTGGGGAAGTGGGGTGCACTGGCAGACCAGCATGGCTGGGGAGAGAGGTTCCTTGTGAGTGCAGTAGAAAATTCATCAGGGCAGGAATGATAGCTCCCAACAGAAGCCCATCCAAGGATGAGGTGGCCATGGAAGAATCAGAGGTGGACAGATGTTAAGAGGAAGAGACCCACATGGTGGGGAAGTGGGGTGCACTGGCAGACCAGCATGGCTGGGGAGAGAGGTTCCTTGTGAGTGCAGTAGAAAATTCATCAGGGCAGGAATGATAGCTCCCAACAGAAGCCCATCCAAGGTCCTGTCTTTAATTATGTCAGGATCCCAATCCAAACTTCACTCTCTGTGGCCTCTTTTCTCAAAACTGGGTCAATAAATTAGTCACTGAAAGTATTACCACCTGCCAGGCACTCTGTTGTGTGTTAGGGGCACAGCAGTGAACAAGATCTTCTTCTCCATTCCTGTCTTCAAGGAGTTTACAGTTGGGACATCAAACAGGCAGAGCGTGACCTCTGCAAACCCAGTTCTAGCACCTGTAGCCCTGGAAACATGTCCATGGGTCCTCCCACCGAAGGATCAGCCCAACCCCAAGACTCCATCGCATTTGCTGACCAGTCCTAGGCAGTCAAGCCTTCTGAGAGTCCAGTCATGAAAAACCAGTTCACCCAGTATCTTCAGGCCCCAGTTCTGGATCTGCTGGGAGCTCTGAGCATTGGCACCCATAAGCACTCAACCCACAGGCCTGGTGGGGGCACCAAAGGGCATGAAGGGCCGTCCTGGCTTCGCAGCCCTATCATGAGCCCTGTCCAAGGTGCTGAATTTACTGAGCTTCTCCAAAGGGGGAAAATACTGCTTTGACTCTACTATCCAATCAGACATTCCCCAAGAAAATGGGACATGGACTTTAGCTTATGTTCTCAGATCTGCCAGACTTGAATTCTCAGTCCTGTCTTTCCATCTCTCAGCCAAGTTCACTGAAAGAGTTGCAGAAGGTAGGAAGATGAGGGCCAGGCCCAGCCCTCTCCCCAAACCTTCCAGCCTGACCCAAAGGAAGCCAACAGATGCAGGAACAAAGCATTCCTTGGCTTTCCTGAGTTGGATTCTGTCACCCATTAACATGACTCATTGAATCTCCCCTAAACAAGAGGAAGTGAATATCCTAGTGTCATCCCACAGATAAGAAATAGGGCTTAGAGTTCTGCACATACACTGACACAATATGTGCACAATTAGTGTATATTCTATGGCCCTTCCTGACTCCACTCCCCTCCCCTCCACACACAGACACACACACACACACATACATGGACACAAAGAAAAGAACTAAGAAAACAGTCCACTGGATGGAGACTGCCTCAGTGTAAGAGGCTCTGTCACATTGCTGGCCCCATCAGTAGGCTTTTTGGCAGCCCGTTCCAGTCATTATGACAAGGGCCATCACTCAAGGAAGGAGCTAGATGAAGCTGCTCAGAGGTGGAAATATGGAGGAGCCATCCTCATGCCTTAAATCTCCTTCACCAAAGTCCTTGATCCCTCTTTACCCTTTGCCCTGCAGTTCTGAACATCTAGTGACTGTCCCTGCTTCCAGAGAATAAAAGTACAGCAGGAAAAATAGAAGCTAGATAGGAAAGCAGACGCTAGAGCAGGATCCAAGGAAGGTTAGCTTTGTATGACCTTGAATAAGTCATTTTTCCTCTGGGCTTGCATCTCACTCTTTCTAGGAAAGTGAATGATTACAGAGGTCCCTGACAGCCTCGGCATTGAAGGCTCCAGGGTTACATGGGTTTGTCCTCTGGAGCCTGGCATGCTGACAACATGCACATCAGAGCCAACATGAACAACATATGTGCCAAAGGATGGCAATTGTGTCTGTGGGAAATCAGCCTGGCACTGCCCTCTATGGGGACATGGAAAGAACACAGCCCTCCCCTGCATCCCAGGACAGCCCACAGGATCTCTCTATGTACATTGTTAAGTAACAAATGCAAGAGCCTGGCACGGTGCCTGATCCATTGCGGCTACTGCAGAAGGGCCCAATTCCCCTTCCTTCCCCTCTCATGCCTGGAATGTTTATCTATTTTCTTAGAGGATGGTGACGACAGGGGGAAATCGGAAAGAGGAGGGGGATGAACAAGGTCAGGGAGGCTGGGAGAGTGAGGGGGACAGAAGCTGCCATCATTAATCACCTTCCTTGGCAACCTGCATCTTGTGAATCAGCATCTGTGATACTGATAAAGGCTTCTGGAGGGATGGTGGTGACATAGTCAGAGACAGGATGTGATTGCCTGGGGGAGGAGGAGGTAGGGGTGAGTCTTGCTTTTAGGGTTTAATCTCAGTTGGATACACACACACACATTGCCGTTCTGCAGGCTGCAGAGCCCCCTCCTCCTGCTGCCACCCCATCTGTGCTCAGGCTGCAGCCCCTCTGTCTACTCCCCTTGGCCAAGCAGGACAAGGATGGCAACTGCTACTTAGTATTTTACACGTAAGAATTCCAGGAAGCCAGTCCCATCAGAGGGGCAAGGACTGTGCAATGAGGCAACCTGGCATAGTGGAAAGTGCAAGAGATGGCCTAGGACACATGCGTCCCCTCCCAATCCTCACATGGAGCCTGCTGGCTGAATGAGAGGCCTTTGGTTGATTCCCAGTAAACCTTGCCACCAACTAGCTGTGTGACCTCACACAACTCGCGTCTCCTCTCTGGGCCTTGGTTCCATCATCTGTGCGATGTTTGGGTTGGATCCCCAAAGCCCCCGCTGGCTCCAGCAGCCTGTAATCCTCTGATTCTATAAGCTATGTGTGTGTCCCAGCAGATGGCCAAAGGCAATAGTCATTGGTAGAGCCGGTTCCCACCAATTCCCTGTAAGAAATGAGCACATAGAGCAAATGCTCTTTTTGGTTCCTATCCATGTGGCAGTCACTGTTTATAATTAAAATTTTGAATTATCAACTGTTTTCATTATAAGCAAGAAAGGGAAGCGCAGAGCAGAACAGAATTGCAGGTGGGGTCTGTGCAACCCTTTTGTTCTATACCTACCACTGTTTCCTATCTTTAAATATCCAATTTCTCTCTCTCAGTAAAATATTGTGATAGGCACAATTCTAAGGTAGCCCCAAGATTCCTTCCTCCTCGTGCACACACCCTGTGTAATTCTCTTCCCTGCAGTGTGGGTGGGATTCATGAAGATGATGGAGTGAAGTAATTAAGGTCTCAAATCACTTCATTTTGAGTTAATTAAATGGAAGGTTATCCTGAATGGGCCTGACTTAAGTAGTGAAAGCCCTTAAACAGGGACTGGCCCTTCCTGAGCAAGGACAGAGTCTCCTGGTGACCTTAAAGAATGTAGCTGCCATGTGGTAAGTGAGTCTATGAGACCCTACAGGGCAGCAAACTGGGTGCTTCTAGGCATCAAGAGAGGTCCCTGGATCACAGCCAGCAAGAGAATGGGACTCCAATTCTACAGCTGCAAGGCACTGAATTCTGCCAACAACCACGTGAACTTAGAAGAAGATCCCACCCCACAAAGAGATCCAGATGAGCCGACACCTAGATTTCATCTTTGTGAGACCCTGAGCGGGGAACTAGTTAAGTTGGCCTTGGACTCCTGACTCACAGAATCTGGGACATGATAAAATGCATGTTGTTTTAAGCTGGTAGTTTAGTGATGATTTGTTACCCAGCAATTGAAAATGAATACAAATATCTAATAAATAAAACTCCACGCACTAACACTACTTAATAGGATTTTGCCTGTATCCGACTCTAATGCCAAGCAAGTGTGGCTCACCTTCTCTGCTATTTGAGAATTGATTAAGACCTTCCCTCTGACCCCAGTCACTGAAACTAGGCTGCAAAGATGGTGATGCTACCCAGGGAGATGCTGCCTTCTCCCAGATGAAGGCTATGGCATCTGTCCAGTGCAGTGCCAGCACAGGATGGCAGAGCCCACCCCAGGGGACAAGCGCCCTTCTATTTCTCCCAGCCAATCTGGTGATAGCATGCAAATGACTCTGTTAGCTCCCAGGGCAATTGATGGGCCACGCCCTGTGTTATGTAAATTGCCTCTAGGAGGATGTCCACTTCCACCTCCCATAACATAGCACCTTGGCACCTGGTCCTGATGCCTGCCCTCTGTACTTCCTCCTCCTGTGTGCTCCCTCCTGCCCCATGGGATACCAGTGCTCACTGCCTTTGCCTGGCACTTCTGCCTTACTGCAGCAGACGCCTTATCCAAAGTGACACCAGAGGGCGGAAGGACAGGGAACCCAGCAGAGGGTTTGGAATGTGCCATAGCAAGACTCAGGGGATGAGAGTGGAGCAGAGGTTCCACCCCCCTTATCCAAGCGCCCCTCCCACCCTCCTCTTACCCCCACTACAGATGCCTTACTCCTTCCCTGATCTGCACAGGTTGAGGTTGAGCCAGGAGAACTTCTGGAAATGAGTAAGTCCTGTGGTGCAGTCCCAGGGCCCAGAGTCTCTTGATTTTCCCCATGCTTTTGCCTCAACATGCCAAAATGACAACTGCCCCCAAGTCACTGAATAGAAGTCCCTGTTGATTAATTCTTTCCCTGAAAAGTGCACCCCTGAACTTCTCTGTTTCCCTATCTTCCTTCCTTCATGCCCCTGTCCCTACTTCCCCTTGGAGCAGGCAGAAAGTGAGAAATGGGGCCATACAAGATGGTAGAGTTTCTAAAACTCAGCCCAGAAGAGCTTGAAAGACCCCTACAGTTTGTCATTTTATTAAAAGCAAAGAAATAGTCCCTGTCTATAGAAACTTGAGAAATACAGGAATAGAGAGAAAAGAAACTGGCTCATCAAGAAGCCATTGGCCCTGAAAAAGGACTTGCTGTGTTTGATTTAGTCCTTGGGGCTTGTTGGTACATATCTACAAAGGCCCATCCTCCAAGGCTGAGTTCCTGAACACTCAAAATTCACAACCATTCACTCTAGTGCTTCTGGGTCCATGCTGCTGCTAAGTCGTTTCAGTCATGTCCGATTCTGTGCAACCCCATAGACGGCAGCCCACCAGGCTCCCCCGTCCCTGGGATTCTCCAGGCAAGAACACTGGAGTGGGTTGCCATTTCCTTCTCCATTGCGTGAAAGTGAAAAGTGAAAGTGAAGTCGCTCAGTCGTGTCCGACTCGTAGCAACCCCATGGACTGCAGCCTACCAGGCTTCTCCATCCATGGGATTTTCTAGGCAAGAGTACTGGAGTGGCTTGCCATTAGACCAAGTAACCCCTCCTCTGAACAGAGCAGACCTTTTGCCTCTCCTACCTCTGTATAGGCTGGGTGGAGCCTCTCCAAGTATGGGGCTTGTTCGAGCTGCAGGTTCTTGGCCTTCAGCTGCATGCACACTGAAGTTTGAGACCCATTGTCTAGTTTCTTTGCCAGCATTACTCATATCCCGGTACCAGGTGAATACCCAGGGAGAAAACTATGTAGGAACAAGATTATATCTTGGTTCATTTATTGGATTATGTGATACTTACTGGGCAATTTACTTAATCTCTCCAAGACTCAGTTTATGCAGCTATAAAATGGGAACACCCATGTTGCAGTATTCTTACAAAGATTAAAATGACATTTACTTATTCCACATTATGAATTAAGCCCATATTCTGTACCAAGTACAAAAATAAAATGAGAGTCTCTGTCTTTCTAGAATTTAATCTTGTAGGCAGAGATGGCTTAGATATAATACCAAAATGCATGATCCATAACAAAGGATATTAAAAAATTAGGCTTTAGCAAAATTAATAACTTTTATTCTTTGGAAGACACTAAGAGAATGAAAAGACAAACCAGAGACTGGAAGAAAACATTTGTAAATCACATATATGATAAAGCACTTGTATCTAGAGTTTGAAAAGTACATTGCACTATTCAATAATAAACAACCAATTTGGAAACAACAACCCAATTTTGGAAAATGGATGTAAAATATTTAAACAGACAGTTTACCACAGAAGATCTACAAATGTCAAAGAAGAACAAGAATAATTCCTTAATATTAATTCATCATTGAAAGTGAAAGTGAAGTCACTCAGTCGTGTCCGACTCTTTGCGACCCCATGAACTGCAGCCCACCAGGCTCCTCCGCCCATGGGATTTTCCAGGCAATAGTACTGGAGTGGGGTGCCATTAGGGAAATGCAAATTAGAACCACCATGGACAACTACTACATAGCTGTTAAAGTAGCTACAAATGAAAAGATTGACCACACCAATTTTTGTCAAGAATGTAGAAGAACTTAACTCTCATTCACTGCTGTTGGGAATGTGAAATGGTATAACCATTTTGGAAAAGAGCTTGTATAACTTTTTTAAAAGTTAAATATGATCCAGCCCTTTTGTTCTTGGGTATTTACAAAAGAGAAACAACTAACACATAAATGTTCATGCAGCTGAATTTATAACAGTCAATCCCTGAAAACAACTCAAAAGTCCATCAACAGGTGAACAGATGAACTAATGGTGGCTGCCCTGTACAGTGGTGTGTTACTCAGCAGTACAAAGGGATAAGCCATTGATTCATGCAACATGGATAATTCTCTAAATCATCATGCTTTGTGAAAAAAGCCAGACTTTCCCCCCAAAAGAGTACATCCTATATGATTCCGTTTATATGAGATTCTTAAAAATGAAAACTAATCCACAGTGACAAAAGGCAGATCAGTGGTTGTCACCGGGTGGGAGAGAAAAGGTTGGGAAGGAGAGGAGGAAGGAATTTCAAAGATACAAGAAACTCTGGGGATGATGGATACATTGACTATCTTGACAGCAGTTATGGCTTCACCCATGTTACATATGTCAAAATGTATCCACTGAACATTTTATCTCAGTAAAGCTGCTTTTTTAAAAATATAGTGGTAGGATGGAATATCTCATGGCTGCTAGAGATTAGCAATCACAGAAGGCTTCTCTGAGGAGGTGGTATTAAGCTGAAATCGAGTGATGAGAAGCAGCAGCAGAGCAGAGAGGTCTGGCGAAGAGCATTGTAGGCAGATGGACCAGAGTGCACAGAAGACTTGGGAGGCAGGAAGACTGGCTTGTTTGAGGAGGAGACTGGTCCACTGTTGGGGAGGGGGCAAGTGATGCAAAGTGGGATCAGACAGGCAGGTAGATCCCAAGTTAAGGAGAGCTTCATAGGTCAGGTAGAGAACTGCGGATTTGTATATGAGAAGTCAGATCACAAGCAAAAGAGTGACATGACTCCCATTTTTAAAGCTAATCTATTTTGTACTAAGGGCATGTATTACCTAGTAAAGCTAAAATATATATTTAGAACAAAATCATTTTTGCTGTTACATGGAAGCTGGATTGCAAAAGGGGCCCCATTAAAAGGCAGCTGCAGCTGCCAAATGAGAGGAAGATTGGACTAGTGTGGTGGCCATGTGCATGGGGAGGATGCCTTTGGTCTCTACCCTGGAGCTCCGGTCTAGACCTTATCCGTGGGGGCAGGCGGTGGGTAGACATCAAAGGGAGTCGGTGTGAGCTGTTGGCCCTCGGGGCCCATTAGCTCTCTGATTTCCACAGACCTCCCCCATCGTCTTCTGCCCCCGGGCAGCCCCACAGCATCTGGTACAAACCTTGGCATTGCTCTGGCATGTCTTACAGTGGTTGGTATGTGTCTGGCCCAGGAACTCTTCTTCCAACCTCTGCACCCAGTGCCTGGCACAAGGCGAGCACACAGCAAACACTTGTGGAATAAATAAACGAAAGAACAAATGTCTAATCAGCAAATTCGCTCATGAGAGTGGAGTGAGGAAAACACTGCAACCTGCCTTGGCCTTGATGTCAGACCTTGTCCCCCACCCCCTGCCCCACCCATCCCAGCTTCTACCCCCACCTTCTCCAGCAGCTTCCCCGCTCTCATTCCCCAGGAGCAGCAATCACGTGGCCAGGCCGCTGGGCAGTCAGTGCTGGCCAACTCCTGCCAGCCAGCAGCAGGGCCTGACCTAGTTTAGAGCCGGCCGAGGTAGATGAGCCAGCGTGAAGAAGCTCCTCAGGGCTTAGCATGCTGAGCTCAGAGGCTGGAGTCAGCTTTGAATGTCAGATATTTGGACAGAACAGTGTCCAGGGGGCTATCTGAGAATGAGGTGGGGGACCCGTCCAGAGGAGCCTCTTTGGAGATGCCACTCTTTTCCTGGGACCCCAGTCTTGGGTTTTCAACCCCTTTTAGGGGGTCCAGATTGTGGGCTCCAAGACTTGACTCTCCTTGTCCCATGGGGAGGACTGGGGTACACTGGGAAAGAACAGGGGGTAGAGATAACTCCTTGAGCACTTTTTCCGTGGTCCTTGTCATTGATCAACAGACTAACCCAAGCATGTTCTAAACAGTTTTTAAATGTCAGCAATGTAGGCCAAGCATAGAGCTACTGTTGAGGGTCCCGAGGTGATAAAGACATTGTCCCGGCCCTCAGTCACTCACTGTCAAGAGTCAGGCAGAGACAACAACCAATCCACATGCAGACCGATGCAGTTACAATGGAGATGTGCCCAACTGGGCAGTGTTCCAGGGGGAGCAGAGGCCAGGGGAGGCCTCTCAGTGGATGTGGGTCTTAAAAAGAGATGCGAAGGATCGGTAGACTCTTTCTAGATGGTGAGGTCAGTCCTGGCAGGGGTCAGCGTTTGGGATGTTTGCAGCCTGATGGATGCAATGGAGGCATAAAGGTGGTAAGGCTGCAGGCAGAGCATGGGGAAGACTTAAGACGGTGGGGCGGAGTAGTGGGGAGCACATGTGTGATGAAGCTGGAAGGGAAGGCTCAGGCCAGACCTTTAGGGGACAGTCAGGAAGGTCAGGGGAGGAGGGGAGGATGCGGCCAGCCCCAGTGCTCTGGGGCCCAGCTTGTGCCTTTTATCCCCAAGTCCTCACTCCTTAGGCTGGATACCTGCAAAGCCACGTGCCCCCCAAGCAGTTCCTTCCTCAGGGATGTGGACCTGTGCCCTCTCTGCTCTCCCTTCACTGCCCATGACCCCCTCCCCATCCTCAACCTACTGCTGGGTACAGAGGTAATGGTTGAGAGTGGCAGACACAAAGCTGAAGATGGGCAAGGCAGAAGGGGAGCAGCACTGGGGGCGAGGAGCTATAGGTCTCCCTGGAAGCTCATCAGTGTACTCTCTTGGGAGAGGTAAGGTCTGAGGATCTCCTGCATCACAGGATACTGCTGCATCCAAGAGTCTGTAGGGTACCATATCTGGACCAAGCCCACAGAGAGGGGCTGTGGGATCCTCAAAGCCTGGATACTGCCCATCAAACCAGGAGCTAGGAAAAGAGCCTGCCCCTGAGGAAGGTTAGATGGAACTATTGAGGAAACAAGGCTCCCTGTCCCTTGCTGAACACTCAGACCCTAAAATGTGGCATCTCCCAAAGGCTGGGCACCCAGAAGCCCCTAACTGTATCCCAGGGGGTCAGGAATGCCACCAAGCATGGCACCCAGGAGGAGGAAGGGAAAGAGGGCCAGGCAGCTGATCCCTTGGCTGGCGGGAGTAGGTCCTGAGTGCCTGCCTAATGTGGTGTGACACCCAGGACCCCATGGCAGCATAAATATCCATGTCATGATAACTGAATCTGACATGTCCTCCTTGACGCTCCTGGTGTTCGCCTTCCCCAGCCAACTCTACCCTCAGACACACCAGGGGCAGGGCCAGGCCAGGGAGGGCCCCAAGCCCCGCTGTTATCACAGCAGGCTTCCTCTGCAGGGCAAGCCTGCCCCTACACCAGCATGGAGGTGAATGGAAGGGGATGCTCCCTGGCCTGTGAGTCAGCTCGGATGAAGCAACAGTTTAGGAGTGGAACAGGGGCTGGGAGAAGACAGATGCGTTGGTACATCTGATGCAGGTGAATAAAGGCAGTTTGGTGTGACGGAAAGAGCCCTGGAAGTAAGACACCCAGGTCTCATCCTAGCTGGGACACTCACTTGGGCAAGTCTCTTAACCTCCCTGAATCTCAACATCTTCATCGATAAAAGGGAGAGCAATATTTCTATTACAGAGGGATCTTGCAGAAAACAAAGTGGATACATATGGGGGAGCTCATTGAAAGGAAAATGCTGAACAAAGATCAATCAAGGTTAAGGAAAGATGAAGCTAGATCCATTGGCAGTGAGTGCAGGGTGGGCCACCAGGCTAGGCAGGAAAGTCAAGTTCTCCCTCTTGGAAACAGAGGTGATCTGCTGCGTGGGTCTGGCTCCACCCATTGCCCCAGGAGATCCTCAGGGATCAAGATTCTGAGGGTTCATCCTACCCAAGTCTTAATCAACTACCCCTTCCCACAGTCTGAAGATCAGACTGGGGACCCCCAAGAACACAGATAACCCCATCTGAGCTCACTCACCCTGGGCTTTCTGATGGGCAGCTTTAGAATCCACTTTGACCTTCAAAAACCCATGAGTTACATTGTATCAAGTGGGACAAAGTAAGAAGATATATCCCATAGTAACAGTAGCAGTGTGCATGTGTGTGCATGCTCAGTCAGGCAGTTGTGTCCCAGTCTTTGCAACCCCAGGGGCTGTAGCCCGTCAGGATCCTTCCTCTGTCCATGGGATTTCCCAGGCAAGAATACTGAAGTGGGTGGGTTTCCACTTCCTCCTCCAGGGGATTTTCCTGACCCATGGATGGAACCTGCGTCTCCTGCATCTCCTGCCTTGGCAGGTGGTTTATTTACCAATGAACCACCAGGGAAGCCCCAAGAGTAGCAATAGCTTCTAGCATTTGAACAGTATGGTAGAATTTACAAAGCAACTCCACTGTAATGACCTGCTTTTTAAACCTTACTGCCACCCTAGGAAGCAGGTGCGAAGTTATTATCCCCATTAGCAAGTGAGGATACTGAGGCTCAGGGAGTCAAATAACTTGCCTAAACTCACACAGCTGTGTGGCGACAGAGCCAGGCTCTGAGCTGCTTCTCTCTCCTGACACCCCACCACCAGCCAGGTGACATCACCTGAGTACCCACCACTGTGCAAGCGCTGTGAGGGCCACTGGTGATATGAGTGCCACATGGGACCCTCAAAACCAGAGACAAAAACCATGGAGGACAGAATTCCATGACTTCACATCAGGAAGCCTTGTGGTATCTGACCCAAGCTCCTCACTCCATAGATGGAGAAAGGAAGACAGAAGTTTCTAGAACAAGGGATGGCAGACTTTTTCTGTAAAACACAAGGGTAAATATTTTAGGCTCTGCAGCCACAGATGTCTCTGCAGCATATGATTCTTTGAGTTTTTTTTTTTTTTTTAAGCAATTCACCCCTTAACAAATGTAGAAACTGTTTTTAGCTTGAGGGCTATACAAAATAGCCCAGCTGTAGGCAGGATTGGGCCCACAGGCTATAGTTGGCCAGTCCCTGTTCTAAGGGATCCTACAACCAGTTGCTTCCTGAGCTGGGTTTCATTCAATGAAACAATTTTTTGAGCACCTGATAAGTTCCAAGCCCTATGCCAGGAACTGGAGGCACAGAGAATGATGTCATATAGTCTGTGCCTTCAGGTTGCCTACAGCTGGTGGGGAGGCAGACAGGTGAGGAAATAAGGTCACCTCAAGGCCTGATGGGAGGCTATACAGGATAAGATGCTCAGAGCAGACTGAAACCCACCACCTCTTCCTGGAGTCACCCGGCTGCCACCCCTCATGATGGCAAACATCACAGTGTATTTTAATCTCTATTTACTTCTCTCTGCCCCTCCTCCTAGTCTGTATATTACTTGGGGACAATGACCTGTATCCATCCATGGTGTCCACCCTGCCAGCCCAGCACCCAGGACAACGCCTGGCAGTAGTAAGCACGCACTATGTGCCGAATGAATGAATGAGTAGCAGTAACTACAGAGCTACAGCTCTGGTGCTGGGGTGGGGTGGCTGGCGAGACTGAGGAGCGTTCACCCTGTCCCCCGCAATTGTTGAACAAAGCAAGTTGATTGAGCCTAGAAATCCACCCCCGGGCACCAGCAGCCTTCTGTTCTGCTCTATCTGCATCCCCCTGGTCCTCTCTGCAACTCTGACCCAACGCTGATTCACAGCAGCCACTAATCACACCCCAGTCAAGCATGCTTAATTAAGCCCCAGTTATCCACAGCCTCCTAGCAAGAGGAAAGGATGGGACTCCAGTCGCAGGCCAGGCCAGAGGGGGCTGGGCTGGGCGTGGGAGCTGGCGGGGAGAGGCATGCAGGGGACAGCTAGCCGTTCTCTGCGGTTCTGCAGTAGCAATGGTCATGATTATAAAACCGGTGCAGCCCTCCAGACTGTGCTATGTCAGGCATGGCTCTCATACTTCCTGTGTGTTAACTGAAGCCTCCTCAGAGCAATCATGACATCGGTACTATTATCAGCTCCATTATACAGGTGAGCAGATTGAGGCTCAGAGAGGCTCTGTGACTTGTCCAAAGTCATACATACTAGTAAGTAACAGAGTTGCAAGGACTCTCCTTTTCCTGTTTTCCACTGCCCCGGGGGAGGTAGTCTTCAGGAAGAGGAAGGGCAGCCATGTCCAGAGCCCCGACCTCACTGCCCAGCGGCCTGGGCTCCTCTGGATAGTAAGGCCACCCTGACTCACACAAGGAGATGCAATTCCACTTTAAACTCAACCCACATATATCATATACCTACTATGTGCCGGCTCCTGGAAACAGGAGCTGGAGAGCTGGAGTCTGTCCTGGAGACAGACAGCGTCCCGCCCCTAAAAAGCTTGCAAACCCATTGGGTGGGCAATGTCCATACTGCGGGAGCCAGGCTACATGTACAACAATAAATATACATCCTCGTGCATGGAACTGGTGAAGAAAAGTAGCACCTACTGAATACCTCCTGGTATCAGACCCCAGGGATATCACATCATTTACTTTTCTATCATAACCTATAATCATATATGTATTGGTGTGATTATTTATTAAATATTATTAGTGCTATTGGTGTGATGGATTATTCCACACTATACCATGTACTCCATGGTACTAGCCAAGTGTCCCAGCATCAGACACAGTGCCTAGTGTAAAGTTGGCACTCAATAAGCATTTTTAAATAAGTGAATGAATGAAACATTCCCTGCCCTCAAGGAACTTGCATTCTAGCCAGGGAAGTGGAGCTGTGAACCCATGGTTGCAGTGCAGTGGGATGGATGCAGGATAGGAATAAGAAGACAAAGGTGTATGGGAGCAGGAAGAACAGACACACTTGGAGCAGGGGAACTAGCAAGGTATCCCACAAAGGGAGATGTGAAAGCCCTGTGTTTTTAAAAAATATTTATTCCTTTTATTTTTGGCTGTGCTGGGTCTTCACCACTGCGTACAGGGTTTCTCTAGCTGCAGTGAACGGGGGCTGCTCTCTAGTTGCAGTGTATGGGCTTCTCATTGCAGGGCTTCTCTGATTGTGGAGCACAGGCTCTCGGCGTGCAGACTCAGTAGTTGTGGCACAGGGCCTCAGTTGCCCCTCGGCATGTGGGATCTTCCCAGACCAGAGATCAAACCAGTGTCCCTTGCATGCAAGGTCGATTCTTAACCACTGTACCACCAGGGAAGCCCCCTGAAGCCTGGTCCTGAAGAAAGAGCCAGAGCTTCCCAGGGAGCTGGAGGAGAGGGAGGCAAGGTGAGGAGATCCTTAGAGCTGAGAGCACAGCCTGGGAAAGACAGAGGTATGACCCATCAGCTTTGTTAGAGAAACTCCCAGTGGCTTCGCGAGGCTGAATTATGGGTAGGGTGTGAGTGAGAGGGAGACAAGAGACACAGCTGGGGAGGGGACTGGACCAGATCTCAGAGGGTTTTGCTGCTGTGCCAAGGAGATCGGACCTTATTCCTTAAGCAGTAAGGATTCTGGCAGGATTTAAGCAATGGAATATGTGATTCAATTCATTTTAGAAAATGGCCCTGGCAGGGTGTGGAGGATGTTCTGGATGGTGAGCTTGGGGGAAGGCAGCCCAGTCTCAGCCCAGAGACTGGAGAAGGACTGTGAGGGTTTAAAGTGACAGAAACAGTGGGTCTGGGCAGGGAGGCGAAAGGCATAAAAGTGAGACCAAATGAACAGACTGAGTGACCATTTGAGGAAAGAGGTCACTTAAGCTCTTAGAGTCTCAGCCTCCTCCTCCATCAAATGAGGATAAGATGATCTACCCAACAGGGTCATTGTGAGCTTTCTCGGAGCAAAGACTAAAGGCTCACACGGGGTCTGGCAGGCGGTAGAAAGCTTTCTCCTCTTTGTACCTCGCTGTTCCTTTGTGCCACGTTTTAGGCTTTTGCAGCAGAGTTCGAGGGAATGCACAATCCTGGGATAGGAGGGAGGCAGCCGTGGGCTCTGGCAGCACCGGGGCACGTGCCCCGGCAGAGGGATGGGGTGGCTTGCCCAGAACAAGGCAGCCATGGCTGTAGGCCTCCAGGTCCCAGGCCAATCAACCCAATCGGACCTGCTGCTGGTACACAGGCTTTTCTCTGCAGGGAATACTCAGCACAGTCACTCATGTACCCTGCTCAGCTCACTGAGAAAGCAGCAACCACACCAGGCCTTTCAAGAAGAGGGATTTAAATTAGGGATTTAGTTGTACAGCTGGAGAATAGGTCAAAGTGAAAGCGTTAGTTGCTCAGTTGTGTCCTACTCTTTGAGACCCATGGACTGTAGCCCACCAGGCTCCTCTGTCCATGGGATTCTCCAGGCAAGAGTATTGGAGTGGTTGCCATTTCCTTCTCCAGGGGATCTTCCCAACACAGATATCAAACCTGGGTCTCCTGCATTGCAGGCAGACTCTTTACTGTCTGAGTAGGACAACCCAGAGATCAGCAAGAAACCACCGCCTTCCTAGCACTGGATAGAGGGGGCAGTGTTTCAGGAGCCCAGGAGCCAAGGCCTCCAAGCAGAAACTGGACCAGCTGCTGGCCTGCCAGAAGGAGCTGGGCCATGCAAGAAGGGGTTTTTCCACAGGAGCCAAAGAAGAGACACGGATGTCACAGAAATCTGGCTGGAAACAGAGTAAGGGGCAAAATATCCTGGCTTTCCCCCTCCTCCCATGCTCTACCTTACTCCAGCGCTTCCGATTGGCTGAACCCATCCAGAAACCAGCAGTTAAAGGTACATGGGAAATGTAGCTCCTTATGCCACAAATTAGGGCAGAGAAAGGCTGGACATGGGTCTGGGAACAACAAGGAAATGACCAGCATGCTCATTCATTTCTTCACTCACACCACTTCACTTCACTTCACTCACCCAGTAGACATTTATTGAGCAGTATGTGCTGGGGATTGAGGTGCGTGCATACTCAGTCATGTCCGACTCTTTGTGACCCCAGGCACTGTAGCCCACCAGGCTCCTCTGGCCATGGAATTTTCCAGGCAAGAATGCTAAAGTGAGTTGCCATTTCCTTCTCCAGGGGATATTTCCAACCAAGGGATCGAACCCATGTCTCCTGCATTGGCAGGCAGGTTCTTTACCACTGAGCCACCTGGGAATCCCTAGGTGCTGGGGAGATAATGATAAACAAGAATTCTGTGTCCTGCAACACCTGGACTGCACCCCTTTATAGCCCACGCCCCACTGGCCATGGGTACCTGCTCAACTAGGCTGCAGGATGGGGTTGGTGTGGAGTTTCTGGAACCCCTGGGAAGCTTCCAGTGTGCAGAGAAGATGGATGCAGGCTCTGCTTAGGCTCTAGATCTGGAGGAGCAAGAATCTCAGCCGACTCTACCTCCTCCCCAGCTGAAAGCTCACAGCTCAGAATGCAATGTCTCCAAAAAGGAAAGAAAACCCTTAAATCCCACTGTTTGTCTTTGGAGCCTGGGAAGCAAGGATCTAATGAACATGAAACGTGCAGGCCGCTCAGAAGTTGCCTTTGAAACCTCCCCAGGCCGGCTTTGTCAAGGAGCGGCATTGCCTTTCAAAGCTGCCTGGCTCCAAACTCCTCTCTCCTTCCTCGGTAGCAGGCAGTGGCTAATTAGCTGGAGATGTTAAATGCTCCTTAATTCACTGGAGAAGTCCCCACGCATCCGAGGAACTCGTAGCTGGGCTGGCGAGCTGAGTACTTCCACTCCCCCTACTCTCTCCCACAGGCAGTCCCCGCCCCTGCCAGCCTGGGTCCTCCAGCATCTCCTCCATGCCTGGGCTCGCCCTCCCCACTCCTTTGCATTGGGCTGTGTCAAACACAACCTCTGTTTCTTGAAGTCTTATCTTCTGGAATCTGCCTCTTCCAAGAAGCCTCCCCAGATGTACCGCACACATGATGACCAGCCACACCCTGAGTTTTCACCCTCAGCGGGGTCCTTACCTTCACCCTTCTTCATGGGGCCAAGCCAGGCTGCACTCACTGCCTACCACTCAGCACAGTGCTCCTGCAGGAAAGAGCTCCAACCCACCCCAGGGGGAGGAGAGGCCACAAGGGAAGCACATTCAGGGCTTCCCCACATAGATGTCCACAGACTGGTCATCTGGCCAAGAGTCAACCTGACCTCATGGTACTTTCTGAGACTTTGGAAAGGATAGGCTCCTCTCTGGGCCTCTGTTTGTCGTCTATAACAAGGGGTTGTACTAGCCCAGTGCTTCTCAAACTGCAGCTGCCATAGAATCATTGGAGGGTTTAAGCGTAAATTGCTGGGCCCACACCAGATCTCTGACTCAGCAGGATTGGGGTGGGAACTCCTGAGAACCTGCATTGCTAATAAGTCTCCAACTGTTGCTGCTGCTTCTGGTCCAAGGCCCATACTGGAGAAGCAGTGGGCTGGATGGATGAGTTTTAAGCTATATTTATCAAAGCTCCCTGGGGCTTCGGGAAGCTCACTCGCTCGAGAGACGGTAGGAGTGGGAATGGGGGTGGGGGACGCTGAGTAGGCTGGGCCCCAGCCCCCGGCCCCAGACGTTTGATTCTAACCAGTGGTGTTTGTTTGTACGCCCAGGTAAGGTTTAGCCAGAACCAAGTTTTCATGCTTTAAGTGAAATGTTTGGAACTTGCCGACTAGACTAGTGATCAATGTGGCCCCTTCCAGCTGCGATGTTCCAGGCCCCCGTGTTCATTCCACACCTCTCCTGGGCTTCTCTCACCTCTTTTTTTCTTGTTTACAGTCAAAGGGATTGGGGAGCACAGTAGGAACGAGACTGTAGATTCAGGTCTTTACTCTTGCAGGGGATGTGGGGATGGGCGGCGAGGCTGTGATCTCGAGGTCATTGTCATGGCGGGGTGGGGGGGACATTTCAAGACAGAGATGCACCTCAAAGTGATGTGAGTGTGTGCACATGTGTGCAAGTGTGTGCATGCATGTGCATACATTTATATGCACATTCACAAGCCCACAAACACACACACACATGCTCCTCTACTTACAACCCCCACCCTGAAAAGGAGCCTGGGGCCAGTTCCTGGAAAACACAGTGGAGCTGCTTTCAGATGGGGTACGGGTGGTGCATGCGTGTATCTGCATGTTTGCATGGATGATGTCTGTGCATACAAATGAGCTACAGAGAGAGATGGGAAATGATCAGGGTGTGGACAGATTTTAAATAAAGCAGAGGTCTCCTAGAATCTCAGCCTTCCAGAACTACACTGGAGACCATCAGTTCCAAACCCCTTGCATATCCGATAAGGAAACTGAGGTTCTTCTGGAGCTAGAACCAGGGTTTCCTGGCTCCTGGGTCAGTGCTCTGCGCCCCACCCCACCCCCACCTACACGGTCTGCAAGGACGTCAAGCCTCTCTCAGGCACCAGGATGATGTCAGCTGAAACCAATGAAACTTCATGGCAAATGGACAAAAATGTTCACCAAAAGGATTCCAAGGCAAACAAATCCCTTCCCAGCCCTGCCTGCCCCCACCCACATCGCCATCCTTGGCCAGCTGCTCCCGGAGATGCCATTTCCAGGGGGCGACTGCCCAACCCCGCCGTGGGGCTGGGAGAGCCTTCGAGGAGAGCACAGAGGAGGAAAACACGGGAAGAAACCACCCAGGCCTTTGAAAGATTCATGGGGTTCTCTGGAACTCAGAGTTGTGTGTGGATTAGAGAGACATTAAAGATCAGCAGACAAGCAGCTGAGAAGCAGAGGAACAGAAAGAGGGTGTGTAAGTGTGTGTCTGTGTGCACGCGTGTAACGAAGACACACAACAGATTATCAGACTGTGCATATGTGTTTGTGCAAACCCAAGAGAAATCAACAGACAGCAGCATGTTCTGCAGGCTGAGGAGGAACACATATGCGAGCACACTCGCACACACACACCCAGACACACACACACACTGGATGTGTGTGGGGCTGGGAACAAGGGAGCTGGGGTGAGGCCAGGAGGTGAAGGGCTGTTGGAGCAAGCCAGCATGCAGGCCGTTTGTGTCCGCAATGGAGTGTGTGACACAGGATGTCAGGGCACGTCTGTACATGTGGACAGGGTGGAGCCCGCCCCAGGGACCCAGAGAGGGAGTGGGGAGGGCGGGCAGCCCACAGCACCCGACGCCCTGCACACACGTGCCCTCATACTTCTGGGGGCCAGGCAGCCCCCACACCAGGTCCCCTTCTCTGGGACCCTGCTGATGGCCCCCCTCAGCCGCTGTGAATGTCCCCTCCTGCCTTCGCCTCCCATTCTTGCACCCCAGCCCTCAGCGGGGGAGTTCCCTCCTTCCACCCCAGGAGTTAATGTCCCCAGAAAATGATAGTCTCCAGTCTGGGACAAGTCTCTGCTCTCTGCCAGCAACCATGAAATCCCTGCCCACACCCAACCCACCCCCTACTCCCACCCACTTCTATCTCCCAGCAGGGCAGCACAGACCTCCAGTTACACAACCTCGACATCAGATCTTATCTCTGCCTCTTACACTGTGTGACCTTGAGCAATATTTAGGCCTTTCTAAGTTCTAGTTTCTTCTGTTTAGAAGAGGGGAAAAAAAGAATAGTGCTCTTGTGAGGATTACGTGAGATAACCCGTGTGAAGCCCCTTGCCTTGTGCCAACCATAAAGTACCTTCCCTTTCTAGCTTCTTAATGTATGCTCCCAGGGGTAAGGGTTTTGTTTCAAAGCCACAGGGACTTCCCAAGCAGCCCCAACACCTTGAAACCCTAAAGCTGGAAGTGATCTTAGAAGTCATGTGGTCTAAGCACCTCATCCCTTGTTGTAAGTGAAAACACGAGGCTTAAAGACATGTAACTTACATCAATAATGGAACTGAAACCAGAATACAGATCCTCTGCTTGACAACCACCAACTTTCAGTTTTCTCTCTTTAGCCAGAGCCAGAGGATATTCACAGTGATGTTCCTGGAAGGTTTACACCCCCTTGGTTTGGAGGTGAGACTGAGCCCTGAGGTGTGAGCTGGGACAGAGGGTGGAGAGGGAGGGCTCTGCAGGACAGAGCCATGTCCCCCTCAAGTCCTTAGCAATTCAGCTCTGGCCCCAAACTTGCAATCCCCATTAGCAAAGCCAAAGCTCTGGAAAGAATTGGATCCCCTCAGCATTTCCCTCACTCCCACTTAGAAGCAGCTTTCATGATCTGTCTCATGTGGTCCCTTGGGAGGTTAACTGCCCCCCATCCATTGTAAGTAATCAAAGGGTTTCTTCTACCTACACCTCCTTGAAAGGTCATGGCAGGCTTCTCCACTTCTTAATATTTCTGTAGCACAGACCCACAATGCCAGGCAGCTGCCTGTCTCTCCAGACCCCTGTTAGGTAAATTAAAGTGGAGGAAGTCTCGTCAGAGAGCAGGCCTCTAACCTGATTCTGACCTGCCTGGACACTCTCTGGATTCCATGCCTGCCTGCAAGTGCAACAAGTTAGGCAACACTTTAGATAAGAAAGGGAATGCGTGTGTTGTAAGCCACTTCAGTCGTGTCCGACTCTGCTCGACCGCATGGACTGTAGTCCGCCAGGTTCCTCTGTCCATGGGATTCTCCAGGCAAGAATACTGGAGTGGGTTGCCATGCCTTTCTCCAGGGGATCTTCCCAGCCCAGGGGTCAAACCTGTGTCTCTTACGTCTCCTGCACTGGCAGGTGGGAGTGGATCTTAGAACTCTTGAGCCACTGAGGGTCTGGCCAAGCCCATGGGGTCTAATGAAACCCTATGATTCATGAGGTGAAACACACAACATCATTGTAAGAGAAGAGAAGAGGAGTGAAGTCACTCAGTTGTGTCCGACTCTTTGCGACCCCGTGGACTGTAGCCCACCAGGCTCCTCCATCCATGGGATTCTCCAGGCAAGAGTACTGGAGTGGGTTGCCATTTCCTTCTCCAGGGGCTCTTCCCAACCCAGGGATCGAACCCAGGTCTCCTGCATTGCAGGCAGACACTTTAACCTTTGAGCCACCAGGGAAGCCCAAGAAGCCCTTCATTGTAAGAAGGTTCAAGTAAAACCAGAGCTACATTTTTCACACAAACTGATGATGATGTCACTTTGTAGCCTGAGATTATAAGCAGGGAGCCCCCAAAACTGCAATTTGAAGTCTCACCCGTGGGGTGGACACTCCGCCTGGGACCTCTTCCCAACTGGGACTCCAGATTGCTGTTAATGAGGGGCTTCCCAGGACACTGTTTAAGTCTGGATGTTGGTTGGCCCAATTTGGTAACGTATGTGCTGTTACTTTTCACTACTGTTTCTACATTTTTCTTCTTTTAATGACTGTATATTGAAGTTAAGTCAATTAATCCTCTATTAAATATTGAAACTGTTTATTGTGTGTGATGAGTGGTTTCTTTTGTTAAGGAATCCTTTGAACCTGAAATGAAAGTAAAACTTTCCGCACAACAGCCCCACATTTGTCTCTTTATCTGGCTCTGTGTTCTTATCATTCTTCAGTCATGATAAGGACCCCCAGAGCTGAGGAAGACAGGATGATGCTGAAACACAGCCCCTCGCTGGAGGACAGGAGTCCCAGGGGAGGAGCTGAAGGCTGGTTCCCAAGAGGACAGCAGCAGTCATGCTCCTTGTGTTTGCTAGTATCACCCAGGACGGGAAGGTTCCTGGGAGAGGCTAGTGCATGGGCGGGAGGTGAGACCAAGGCGAGGTCTGTCCACAAGAAGAGCAAGGCATGCCGGAAACTTAAGCAAGGGGGAAGGGGAATGCTGAAGGAGGTGCAGGGGGGGATGGATGTGGCAGAAACCAAGGAAAGGAGTACAGCTGGGGAACCCACATGGCAGGAACCTGGAACCAAAAAGTAGAAGCACTGCCAGATTCACTTTCCTCACCCCCTCCTGCAGTGACAAAGCAGTCCCCCACCCCCACCCCAACGGCAGGAGGGACACCGGAGCCCTGGGAGGAGGTGGAGGTCAGGACAGGAAATTCAGGTTCCTGAGCCCAGGCCTGTTCTTGCACTCCCTTAATCCTAGAGAGAGGCAGCCAGGAACCAGGGCAAGTTAGAGACTCCTGAGTACACAGTCACCGCCTACCCTTCAGCAGCTGGCTGGGGAGAGGTTGAGCAATGGAAAGGAGATTTCCTCCAAGGAGTCTTTGCAGGCCATTTGTGTCCTACTCATCAGGACCATGTAGCTTAATCTTCAGGGTCACACCACTCACTCCCTTCTCCAAAACTCATTTGTCCAAGTGTAGTACACGTGACAAACACCTAACGTGTTTCATTCATTCTTTCCTTTAGAGAAGAAAGTCGTCGTCCTTGAAAGCAAGGACTCTGGAGCCAAACTGCCTGGCTTGATCAGCTGATGGCTGTGTGATCTTGGGCAAGTAACTCAACCCCTTTGTACCTTCATTTCCTCACCTGCAAAATAGGGATAATATTAATAACTACCTTATAGGAACACTGTGAGGTTTAAACAGGCCAATAAATGTCAAGAACTTAGGATAATGGCCAATACATAATAAAAGCTAAATAAGTACTGACTGTACTTATTTAGTACAAGTGTATTTAGTACAAAGTATTATTTATTCAAGCATCAAAAAGTTATTGAGCACTGGCTGTACTAGATGTTGGTCTGAACTCTGGAATCCTATGACGAGCCATCCAACGTGGTCCCTACCCTCAGGAGACTACATTTTAGTGGGAAAGACAAACATTCAATAATCACTAATAAAATTTACATATTTACAAATTGCGATAAGAGCTGTTAAAGACAAAGATAGAGAGCTATGAGAGCATATAGGAGACCTAACAAATTTGCTATCTGGGGTCTGATGTTCCTCTCATTCTTCCCTGCTCATTCTGACCATCCTGGGTTGGGGGGGGGAGGGGGTTGCCATTGTCATTGGCAGGCACCCATTAAGGACAAAGCTCATCTGTGCCCTTCACGGTTCTGGCCACAACCATGCCCACCACTCATCCTCTGCATGAGACGCCCAGGTAGGCTGAGTCCCCATCACCCTGCCTGCCACCACCACTACCCCATTTCTGGACCTGCTTCTGAGCAGAGCCAAAGTCCTGCTCTGGTGCTCACTGTGTCCAGTCAAGAGCAATTGCTCAGAAGGTCATGACTATCAGTCAGGGGTCCTACCCGCTAGAGAAGACTCTTGAGAGTCCCTTGGACAGCAAGGAGATCAAACCAGTCAATTCTAAAGGAAATAAACCCTGAATATTTATTGGAAGGACTGATGCTGAAGCTGAAGCTCCAATATTTTGGTCACCTGATGTGAAGAGCCAACTCACAAAAGACCCTGATGCTGGGAAAGACTGAAGACAAAAGGTGAAGAGGGTGGCAGAAGATGTGATGGACATGAACTTGGGCAAACTCCAGGAGATAGTGAGGGACAGGAAGGCCTGGCACGCTGCAGTCCATGGGGGTCGCAGAGTCAAACATGACTTAGCCACTGAACAACACCTGCTCCCTTAGAAACTGTCCTAAGCCTAATATCTAGCCAGGAAGATGAAGCCAAGTATTGTGCTAGATACATTACAATTCATTTAGCAAATGTATTTCAGTTCTCTTTTAATCATCACAACAACTTCATGAAGTTGGTATTATTATTATTAGATCTAATTTACAGAAAAGGAAACTGAGGCTCTGAAAGGTTAAATCACTTTCCCAAGGTCACACAGCTTATTCGTTGGAACAGCTAGGACCCTGACCTAAGTCTGCCTGACTCCAGATCTGAAGTCTTAAAAAAGCATAGTATGATTTTTTCAATAGCATGAGTAATAATACAATAGCTAACACTTATATAACACTTTCTATGTGATAGGTACCCTTTTATACACTGAATGTCATTAAATCATTTAACCCTCACAATAACCCTATGAGGAAGATGCTATGGTTAGTCTCATTTTACAGGCGAGGAAACCAAGGCACAGAGAGCTTAAGCTGTGTGCCAAGGTCCATTTAGATGAGTCATAAAGTCAAGTCAATCATGATGAGGGTCGCAGAATGGTAGGGAGTGTAACGAGCTTAGCAGCCTTACGTGGAGCCTGAGGGAGGAAGGGATGAGCTCACGGCTGCGGTGGAGCCGCTGGTACCTGGGCAGAGCCTGTATCTCTGCCCCCTGCAGCCTCCCTCACCCACCTGCCTCCAAGGATGCATGTCTAGGCTTCCCTTGGGACCTGGCTGTCTCCTCCCCTCTCCTTGGTTCACCCGTGTGAGCCAGGGCGTGGACACCACCCCATCCAACTCTATCTCCCTTCTATTCATGGGACTCACCACCTGGCCCTGGGCCCCCATCACAAGGCTCTATCAGCAACTGAGTCCAGTGAGGCTGCGAGTCCAGGGCTGCTCTGCCCACAGTGATAGAAGAAGCAAACAGAGCAGGTCAGCTGATGGCCAGCTCAGAGGCCTCAGGACAGGATGGCCCCTCCACACCACTGGGGTCTCTTTCTCCAGAAGGTGACCTCAACCCAGTGCAGTGGGCCTAGCCTAAAAAAACAAACCCCAGGCAGAGCAGGGGCAAAGGGTGCCCCGTGCAATGTCACAGCTCCCAGCCTAAGGAATTTCAGACAACCAGCTTTCCTGTTCCTGGGTACCCCTCCCTCCCATTCCAGCTAAGTCTCTGTCCTTCTCAGGCCCTTCAGGGCCAACCCTCCCCCAAAGAACAGTCTCACCTCCATCTTCATCACAGGATGAGCATGGGGTGATGAGCCAGGGAAAGGAGAGGGCATGGATTAAAGGTACCAAGGACCTGGGGAGCTGGAGAATTCATTTTACTTTTGTCCTTGCATCTGTGGCACCATCCTGCCAGTACCTCCAGGGCCGCGGGGCCCTCCTTCTTGGCTCTGCGTGGCTTCTGAGAGCTCAGCCTCCTGAAGACAGAAGGGCTTGATCGGGGTTACCCCAGTGGGAAAAGGGGAGCCCCATCAGCAGGAGGGTCAGGTGATGTGGGAGTGCAGAGGGAGGGGAGCAGGGGCAGGGCGGCGAACCGCCCGCAGCCCCACAAGGCCACTTGCTGCTGTTTCTCCCTCCTCCAGCCCCTGGCTTGAGTCTCCAGAGGTCTTGTGTGGAGGACAGAGCAGAGATGAAGAGGAAGGAGCCGCTGCGTGAGGCAGAGAGGACCCCATGGACTAGCTACTGACTTGAATGGCCCCTATGGACAGGAAAGCAGGGCCTGTGTGGATTGGGGTGGGAGCTACAGATCCTATTGAGGACATGCCCTCCCTCCAAGTGGCTTAGAAACATCTAGATGAAGCCTTGCGCTGAGCTGGCATGTTTCTACCTCCCAGCTGGACCACAAAATAGGAGGAAACATCCATAAAGTACCCGAGCCGCCTCTGAGGCCCCAAGCCCTGCCAAGGGGCTGCTGGTTCCCCTCTAATTGATCTTAATTTCCATGATTTGCAGGTCCCAGGCTCACCAAGGGCCCATTCCCCACTGTGATGGATGGCAGGAATTGTCGGCCTGGTGAGCTGGCTCCCAGGGGCTCTGGGCCAGTATAGCAGAGTCCTTCGGGGTGCAGGACAACCCAGGCCTTCACCTGAGCCTACTCTTGCCAGGTCACTGCCGATTTGTGTGATGCCTCTGCGCAAAGGAGAAAAGAGGTGCCTCTTTCTCCAAATGGACATAGGCCCCACCCCGGTGTATGGCCATGAGAAGGGCATAGGCTGGATTTCAGCCCCTGTCCACCTCTCGACTAAGAATCCTTGCACAGTGTACAACCTGCCCACCCGCACAGAGCTATTAGACTTCAGGGAGTACACCCACTGAAGGAGCCTAATAGACAAGTCTTAACCTCTCATTTCACAAGTGAGGAAGTACAGACCCAGGAAGGAAGGGTCATTCAGCCAAGGTCACACATCAGGCTGGAGGCAGACCCAAGACCAAAGATTCAGGCATCCCAACTCCCAATCTAGGGCTTCTCCCTCCCCCTACTCTATCCAGTTCTCACTCTTGGGGACAGATGGCAGAGCCGAAACAGCAGGAGAGCTCCTGAAAGCAGCGCCTGGGGAAGCGTTCTTGCACTAATTAGAGGAGAAGTGATAACCTCATCCCAAACTCTGTCTAGACATAAAATTGAACATAAAACTCCCTGAACCATGTACCACCTAACCCTTGGCTGGTGTGCAACGTGAATATAGCTCTTCCCCAGTTATTCTCTGTCTACAACCTCATCTATCCTAGGCTACTTCACTGTCCGGATGTCCCTGAATGTCTGTCTAGGCTAGTACATCTGTCTTAGCATGGGAACTCCCAAATGAATTTCTTGCTTCTGGAGAACTCCTGTACACATACAACGGCTCAGAAGATGACTTTTAATTTAAACCAAGGTGTAGGCAGTGGTGATAGAGGAGGAAAGGAGGAAAGGGGTTGGCAGAAGAAGAGAAAGAAAAGGATGAAGAGCAGTCCCTAATGCATTAGTTCCTTGTCCTGGGATTCCAGTTGCCTGTAATATGACTGAGCTGTGCTTCAGGGAAACGGTGGTGAAGATACACACCTCTGCGTGTGCACAGCGCACTCTCTTGCTCTCTCTCATTCTCTGGGTGCTGCCTGCAGTATAACATGGTGATTAACCTCAGCTGGAGCCAGACTTCCTGGTTCTGAATCCTGGCTTTGCCACTACCTGGCTATGAAATTTCAGGCAGAGGACTTAACTTTCCTGTGTCTCAGTTTCTTCCTCGGTAAAATGGGCTAACGACAAACATGACCTCAAAGAATTTTCTGAAGATTATAAGGGTGAATACATGGGCAACACCTAACGCAGTGCCTGATTGATAGCAGGTATGCAGTAAACATTGGCTGTAACATATACATTGGGGTGCTGTTTCTTGACACCTTGTCTTGCCCCTGTTTTCCTATAGTGTTAGGTGGGCAGGGGTGGGAGGAGATTGTCCAGGCTGCCTGAAACAATTCCCAACTCAGTATTCCAATTGTCTAAGCAGAGATGGATTTCCTTAAGAAGTAGTGAGCTCCCTGTCACCGGGAACAATCAAGTGGAATCCAGACGAACATTTGGCATGGGTGTGGCAGAAGTAGGGTGGGGGTGGAGGGGTCTCTTCCAAAGTCCCTTCCAAACTCAAAACACTATGAATATAAGAATAAATGTGCATCTCCTGGCACCCCCATGGGCACAGCCTTGCATACAAATGAGGGCATACATTCAAGGGTGCACTCTCCACACTGACTTTGGGGACCAGAAAGAAGTACCTCACACCAGGCAAGCCAGCATCCCCAGCCAGCCCCTCCCCTAGCACCTGACCTACTCCTGTGTACACACAGCAGCCAGGTGGCAGGCAGGACCTTTCAGGGAGGCGCTGAGTGGGATTTCAACAAACCTGTTTCCTACCACTCCCAGTTATCTTTTTACAGGCACCCACTGCCAACCTCCCCACCCCCACAGCAGGCCAGCTCCAAGAGAGCGCGTGGGAGCAGGTGGCCAGGCATGGGACAAGGTAACTGGGTATTGATTTTACCTCTGATGTAGGTAGACTAATTGGGAACCTAGAGCAGTCCTGGGAACTCTGGCCTCTAAAGCACCAGGGTGTACAGAATTCAGATGCTGCAAGAGGTAGTTCAGTTCAGTTCAGTCACTCAGTCACGTCCAACTCTTTGCGACCCCGTGGACTGCAGCACGCCAGGCCTCCCTGTCCATCACCAACTCCAGGAGTTTACTCAAACTCATGTCCACTGAGTTGGTGATGCCGTCCAACCATCTCATCCTCTGTTGTCCCCTTCTCCTCCCGCCTTCAATCTTTCTCAGCATCAGGGTCTTTTCCAATGAGTCAGTTCTTTGCATCAGGTGGCCAAAGTATTGGAGTTTCAGCTTCAACATCAGTCCTTCCAATGAATACCCAAGACTGATCTCCTTTAGGATGGACTGGTTGGATCTCCTTGCAGTCCAAGGGACTCTCAACAGTCTTCTCCAACACCACAAAATTTGGATGCTACAAGAGGTAAGGACTTCCTTATTGCAGAAGGAATGAAGAAAGAATTTGTAGGAGGGTCAGATTAGAATTGGAAAAGACCCTGATGCTAGGAAAGATTGAGGGCAGGAGGAGAAGGGGGCAACAGAGGATGAAATGGTGGGATGGCATCAGTGGACATGAGTTTGAGCAAACTCCAGGAGACAGTAAAGGAGAGGGAAGCCTGGTATGCTGCAGTCCATGGGTCACAAAGAGTCAGACACGACTGAGTGACTAAACAACAACAGATTAGCAACCGCCCTTCCAGACAAACCTATTCCTACCCCTGTCTTGTTCTGACTAGCACCCCACCTCACACAGTCCCCCAACACTTCCCCTGGGTGCTGTGTGCCATCCATTAGCCATTCTGTGCAGAGGGCCGAGTGCAGATAAATCAGAGCAGCAGCACATTCAAGCCTTCCTATCAGCCCAGGATGCTCTGCTGTATATTATTTGTCTGCAGCAGCTGCAACAGTTCTTCTTCCTAAAAATCCTGGCTTCGCCTGGTATTAAAAAGGGCCCCTAAGTGCCAGGAACAGTTTGCTAGGAGAGGAGACCACACACTGGGGGGAATGAGGAACTGGGTCAGCCTGGGATGAACCTTTTGCTCCTGCCCTGGTCCAAAGGTGGATGCAAAAATTAGGTGGGGGAAGGGAGGGAAGAGAAGGCAGAACAGGAGGGGGACAAGGAGCCTCCCAAGGATGCAGAGAGCTTTCCCTGAGGACCAGTGCACCAGTCTCCACTCTCCAGGAGGTGGGGTGTATGTGTGCGTGCACGTGTGTGTGTGTGTCTGCTGCACATCCCCTCCAGCTTCCCTACCACAACCCAGCTACTCTTCCCAATCAATGGCCTCTTTGTGGCTGAGAAGGTATGGGGAGGGTGTGGGTGGGGGGAAGCCACATTATATGCGCCTGGGAGCACACGACCCCAGCTTGCTACCCTCGGGTCCAGGGCTCCCAAGAAGGGTCTCCATACCTCTGGACTTACAAGATAAGGCAGTCAGGGGCAGTGGCTGGAGTTTCCCTGACTTCCGGAGGCAGTCGTCTATCCCACAGTCCCGGGAAGACGAGCTCTCCCTGGGCCCACGCCCGCTAGGTGGCGCTGGGCAGTCGTGCTCCTCCCATCCCCCCAGGCCACCCCAGCAACTTTGGAGGCCCCAGGACGCCTGGAGGTGAGCAGGGGTGGCTGGTGCTTCAAGGTGGGGCAGGGAGAGAGGAGTCCCATTCCCTCTCTCATTTATTCATGTCCAAGGAATTTATAAGGCCTCAGTCCTCAGGAACTGAGGATGCCCTTCTCTCTCTTTTAAATTGAAGCATAGCTGATATACAATATGGTGCTAGTTTCAGGTATACAAACAAGTGATTTAGTTATACACATATATATGTCTGCCTGCTCAGTGGCTCAGTCATGGCTGACTCTCTGTGACCCCCTGGCCTGTAGCCTACCAGGCTCCTCTGTCCATGGGCTTTCCCAGGCAAGAATACTGGAGTGGGTTGCCATTTCCTACTGCAGGGACTTTCCTGACCCAGGGGTCAAACTCAAGTCTCTTGGGCCTTGGCAGGCAGGTTCTTTACCACTGCACCACCTGGGAAGATTCTTTACCACTGCACCAATCTGAATATGCTTCAGATTCTTTTCCTTTATAGGTTATTACAAGGTATTGAATATAGTTCCCTGTGCTACACAGTAAGTCCTTGTTTATCTAGCTTATACACAGTAGTGTATATCTGTTAACCCCCAGCTCCAAATGTATCCCTCCCCACCCTTTCCCTTTTGGTAACTATAAGTTTGTCCTCTATGTCTGTGAGTGCGTTTCTGTTTTGTAAATAAGTTTCCATTGTATCTTTTTTTTTTTTTAGATTCCGCATATAAGTGATATTTGTGATATGTGATATTTGTCTTTGATTTATTTCAGATTTAGTATGATAATCTTTAGGTCCATCCATGTTGCTGAAAATAATATAATTTCACCATTTTATGACTGAATAATATTCCATTGTATGTGTGCATATATACATATATATATATATATTTCCACATCTTTGTCCATTATCTGTCGATGGTGCATGTCCTGCTCTTGAAGTTCTAAATGCCCCTCTCCTCCAGAAGCCCACAACCTCAGAGAGACAAGAGATCCAGGAAATGTGAATCCAAGGTAATCTGTGCCAAAGGCCAAATGGAAGTACAGCCAGTGCTCTGAGTTCAGAAACAGCTGTGGGAGGAGACAGAACAGAGCTCTGGCAGGGGTTATCTTGACCATTCTGCTCTGGGCCAATCAGATGGGTGAGAGTCATCCATCCCTTCCAGGGCCAAGCACGGCACTAGACCCTGAGCATCTGACTGTGACTGGGTAACACAGTCCCTGTCCTCAGAAAGTGTGCAGATGTGTGAGGGAAAGAAACACCAGGCAGATAACCACGCAAATAATTAACTGTCATACATGATCAGGTGTGTGCTTCCCAGGTGGCACTAATGGTAAAGAGCTTGCTTGCCAATGCGGGAGATGTAAGAGATGCTGGTTTGATACCTGCGTCGGGAAGATCTCCTGCAGAAGGGCAGGGCAACCCACTCCAGTACTCTTGCCTGGAGAATCCCCATGGACAGAGGAGCCTGGCGGGCTACAGTCCACAGGGTCGCACAGAGTCAGACACAACTGAAGTGACTTGGCACGCACACACCTGTACAAGTGTATAGAGACTTAGGGGGGAAGATTCCGCTCTTACCCTGGGATGCCTGCTCCAGTCCCAACCAGGGTTGGAAGCAGAAAGTTTACATTATAAAGAACATAAGGCCACTCCCTCTTAGCAGACAGAGGAAACAGTTGCCTAACATCCAAAGCACAATCAAGGCTAGGGTGACGTTTTCCCTCTGGGTAAACTGGGAAAAGAACCAATGTTTTCTGAGTGCTTAGTTCCAGGTAACAGCCTGGTTGATGGCTCCTCATTTAGTCTTCACTTCACTCTGTGGAGTGGATGTTAAGCCCACTTTACAGAAAAAGAGGCTGAGGCTCAGGAAGGTTAAGGAACTGGCCCAATTTGCCAAAAGCCGGTCTGAGGAGCTAGGATTGAAATTCGTAACTACCGGGGTCCTAATTCCACTCTTCTGCTGTAACTCGCTGCCTCTGGGGCCATGTTTGGATGCCCAGCTGGGGGCCAACAAAAAGAGTACAGGGGAGGGGAGAGAGAGAGAGAGAGAAAGAAAAAGGAGCCTGGCATGCTAGGACATCACCAGATCAGGGCTCTTGTCACCACCTCCTGTTCACATAGCCAGCCCTTTCTCAGCATCCTGACCAAACCACCACCCGCTTAACATTCCGCTCAGTCTCTATTCCGTTCCGACTCCAAATGTTTATCAACACATGCTGTAATGTAATCAGCTCCTGGGAAAATATACACCAGGTAATGGATGCTGACAAGAGTGTCAAACAGATGTCCCCTCCCTGTCCCTCCCTCCCAGCCAGAGTCGGCACACCCAGGAGGCTGGGGAACGCCTCTTGTCACACCAACCCTCCAGCCCCGGCAAGGGAGGCCCTCCTTCCACAGTGGGGCACGGTGCCGAGGGCTCACACACCTCATCTCATCTCATCCTCATGGCAGCACCTTAAGGGTGGTCTTATGGTGCCCATTTTACAGATGCAAAAACTAAGGCAGGAACCAAGATGATGAGGCCGGAGTGAAGCAACAGGACCATCAGAAGCACGAGAAGGGAGGATTATTCTGCCTGTTCATTCACCAGGAGGCCACCTCCCCTGTGGAGCAAAGGCCTTTGAAGAAAGCTGTCTCATCACTTTCAAAGTTCTTGGATCCGAGACCTCAGGGCCTGGCTTCCATGGGCCTGACAGGCCAGGTGTCGGGCTGGTGGTTTGTTCTGCGTTTCTGTCCCAGCCAGGTTGGGGAGGATGCTGCACGGGTCCTAAAGGCTTAGGACAGGGCAAAAGAGACAGGCTTGGGCTGCAGTGTGGCAGGAGAGAGGGGTCTGAGGGAGGCCGAGGTGGCTGCTTTGTCCTTTTCCTCTCCCTTTCTCCTAGAACCAGAGCTCAAAGACCCAAGGGCCAGCTCAGACAGAGGTGAGAGGAAGTGCGTAGAGCTGGGGACAGCCCCCCCACCCCACCCAGGACCTCTGGGCCCTCCGGGATCAGCTGTCCATGGCTGGATAATCCTAAAGGAAATCGGCATTTGCTTTTCCCTCCAACACAGCCCTTACAGATGCTCCTTTCATCTGACAGGAGTTGTAAACCAGATTTTATGGGATTTCTAATGAAGACGGTTTCCCTTTATCAGCCTCCAATTCCCACTCCTCAGCATGGGTCAGCTCCAGCAAGTGTTCCGACCAGGAATCCAGAATCTAGCACCAGGCCCCCCGCCCCCCCTCCAACCCCCCACCCTGAGTACTGCTTTCCACAGCCACAGCTAGAAGCTGTCAAACAGGCCTTGGAGGCCATGGGAAGCTCAGCTCGACGGAGAAGTCAGAGCTGGGTTCCAGGCTGCCTCCCAGATGGTGTATTTAACCTCTCTGCTTCTGCTTCTTCAACCGTAAACCTGGGGTAATAATGCCTGTTCCACCCACCTCCCTCACCAGGCCGCTGTGAGGATCATATGAGATTATAGCCCTGAAAGCCCTTTGAAAAATATAAAGCAATCACCCAGCCTGGTTTGGCTATTATTATTATTGCTGTTGTGATTGTGTGTAGGTGCAGCTGGGAAAGTCGATTATGGCAACTTGTGTGTCTCTGAGAGAGAGCTTGTTTGTGGGCACAGGGGTGTATGTACCGGGTTCGTGGAAAGATGGAGTTCTTGTGTCAGCATCTGCCTTTTTAAAGATGCCTACGGGCAAAGTATGTGGCTGTGAGTGTATCGATACATGGGCACTCATTCAAGTGTCTTAGTATAATATCACATCAAATGTAGCAATATAACAATCCTACGTGCCAGGCATCTCGATGAACACTTGAGGTGGGGGTTGGGCCCGTGTAGGTGTACAGGCATCGACGTGAGGCTGGGTATGCAGCAGCTGTGACATCTGCGTGTCAGTGCTGGGCGCGTGTCGTGTAATGTGTACCTATTCATTTCATGCACATAGCAGGGAATCTCTCTGTGTGCTTGCCTGAGTTTCAGGGAATCTGAGTGTGCGTACACAAGTATGGGTGTGCACATACATGCTTATGGGTACACAGCCATGCTTGCACACCCAGACACACCTCCCTGTACCTGGGTCGATGGTGCTAACTGTGATTTACCAGCCACCTGGGCTGAGGGAGCCCCGCAGGGCCTGAGCTCACCGTCACGCAGCCATCAAGCCCACACCCACTGTGGTGACAGCTGCGTGCCTGGGAGGCCCACGCTACCCTCCGGAGCCCCTGCCTGTGCCAGGCAGGAGGGGCCCTGCCAGCGGAAGATACAGACTGACTATACCATGCTTGAAGCCACAGCAGGACCCAGCAGATGGACCAGACTTGGGGGGGATGGGGGCGGAAGACAGCTGGGACTGTAGGTCCAGAGGACATGGCTGTAACAGGCCAGACCCAGTGCCTGGCCCAGAGCAACATCTTGCCATAGTAGGGGTGGGATGCTGAACGGGCTTCCCTGGTGGCTCAGACAGTAAAGAATCTGCCTGCAATGCAGTAGACCCCAGTTCGATTCCTGCGTCAGGAAGATCCCCTGGAGAAGGGATAGGCTACCCACTCCAATATTCTTGGGCTTCCCTGGTGGCTCAGAGAGTAAAGAATCCTCCCGCTGCAGGAGACCTGGGTTCGATCCCTGGGTTGGGAAGATCCCCTGGAGGAGGGTATGTCAACCCACTCCAGTATTCTTGCCTGGAGAATCCACATGGACACAGGAGCCTAGTGGGCTACAGTCCATGGGGCTGCAAAGAGTCAGACACGGCTGTGTGTCTAAGCACAGATAAGTGGCCAGGTGTGAAACATCCTTGCTTTCTCTATTGCACCCACCGTGGCTCCTCACTGACCTCAGGATGAAGTCCAAACTTCAGTGTTCAAGGCCCACACTACCTGGGCACACACCTCCCAGCCTCACCCCGCCCCCAGCCCTCCTCCCCTTGCACTGCACCCACCAGACTGAACTCTCAGTCCTTGGATGCACCCAGCCCCCTGGGCCATCTAACTGCCTTTCCTTCTGCCTCCGGTATCTCTGGCTGGCCTGTCCTCACCCCTCAGGGCTCAGCTCACCTCCACAGGAAAGCTTCCCTGACTCTTCCTGACCTCTTAGATTAGGGAAGGGTTCCCATTCACCAGACACTCCCCTGGGGGCCTAGATTTCCTTATCTTCCCACTTCCTAGTAGAGCCTTTCTTCCACATTAGACTTTGACCCCAGCCTCAATGGAGGTGTGAACATGTACTTGGCTTTATTCCAATGCCTAGCATGGTACCTGATCATAGGTGGTGCATAAATACTTAGTGAATGGATTATTGTTAAAAGCCTTTGAGAGAGTGCTTGCCTCAGCGCTCCATGTCTATACATCACAATGTGTATATAAAGTGTGTATAAACATGCTCCTGGGCTTTCAGATCTCAAGGCCGGGGAGAATCATCCCTTCCCCTATGGCCTCCCCCATCCCACCCCACCAATCAGCATCAGCACCATCATCCCCAGTTGGGTTGAAGATGGTAGAGTTTACAAAGTGCTTTTACAAAGGTCTTGGCAGTCATCAGCATCCTTTTACACACGACGAAACTGAGCACAGAGAGATTAAAGTGCCTTATTCACAGGGGACCAGCTCACTCTGGTTTGCCCAGATCTCTCCTAGTTTTAGCACTGACAGTGTCCTGGGGACCCCCTTAGTCGTATGTAGGCAGAACATGACAGCTGGTCACGCTTCTTGTCTAGGATGTAAACCTAGGGCTCCTGACTCCAAATCACGTGACTGTTCCCTGACTGCCTCCTGAGGGTCCTTAGAATTCAATGGCCTGCCCTTTGGATGTCCCCTCCAAGCCACTTGGCACTGTCCTGGAGCACCTCTTAGAAGCAGGTGCTCAAGGAGTGCAGGGCATTAATATTAACCTAAATCAAATACAATTGAGAGAGAGGCTTATTTCTGGAGGAAAAGCACTTTATGTAACATAGAAAAAATTAAACCTATTATTAAAATAACTTCATAATGATATTAAAGCAAATTTTTAGAATAAAAAAAACTTCACTCAAAAAGTTTTCATTTCTCCATATTGCCTTTGCACTCTTCTCTCTCTAGGTGTGGATTTTTTACAGAACTGAAAAGTGCAAGCATCATATTTGTTCCTTTCTTCACTTCACATTACAGAACTCGTGTTTAGATTTGCTTCCTTCTGAATCTTCCACGTCACTAACACCCATTAGCCTAGATCACAGGGAGTCTGGGCTCAGGGCTGCCTCCTTCCTGAAAAACCCCTTTCTCAGCAGGGCTTGCTAGCTCAGGGCCCCAGCTGGGCTTCTGCAGGTTGCCATGTAAACACCGTCTCTGTGCATGTGTGCTGTTTGCAGGGCAGAGGGACACAGTGTTCATCTGATCCTGAAAAGATCAGCACCCTTGAGAAGAACACTCAGACTCACATCCACTCCCAGGGCGAGCGTCCACCATGCACTTTCTCTGCAGGGCTTAGGCTGACCCAGGAACTCTGCTCCCCACTCTGTTCCATTTCTTGGCTTCCATATGGCTCTCAAAAAAAAAAAAAAAAAAAAAAAAAAACAGGTTCCTCTCAATGAGTAGTCCCTCCTGATAATTATCCTGACCCCAGATCTAAAGGGACCTAGAGAATACTATGAACAGAGGAGCCTGGCAGGCTACAGTCCATGGGGTCGCAAAAAGATGGACATGACTGAGCAACTGAGACTTTCTTTTTTCAGATCTAAAGGCACTGTCGAATGGGAAAAGACTGTGGGTGGGAGGTTGAGTGCCTTCTTCCTTTCCGTAAGTCTTTTTCCCTTTCACGTCTTTCTGCATCAGGACCACTCCAGGCTGGAGTTCACGCATCCTCTTCCCGTTTCTTGGTCCATGCAGATCCTCACCAAAGCTCTCTTCTCAGCACCGCAATTGAGTTTGATGTATTCCCACCCCAAATCAGGAATGATCCTGCTGTCACATCCAGAATTCCTTAGGATTTTGGATGTGCTGATTCAGAGGAGCGCTTGGATTTGCCTTCAGGAGTTCCATCTTTCTAGAGAATTGGGTGGTTCAAGAGGGAACTGGGGCCTTTCAGTCATCACTCAGAGCTCCAGCCCCAGAGCCATGGAGATCTTTGGGAAACCATGGCCGGAGAGGCTAGCAGCCTGTTAGCCATCGAGGTACCGCTTTGACACAGTAGATCGTCGAACCGGGGGCAGCTGCTTTCAGCTGATCTGTCGTCTTCCAGAGCAATGGCGGCCGTGGCAATAGAGAAGCTCTGCAGGGATCTCTGTAAGAATAACAAATAATTAGATGTTGCTAAGCACTGTGGGATACAGAGGCACCATCATAATCACCACAGCTACCAGGGTGATGATAACAGTAATTAAATGCTGTGGTTTTCCCAACCACCCCCCCGGGAGCACTGCCTGGGGTGAGGCTGGCCTGTCAGGTTAGGGAAGGGGGCACCCATGCCAGAGGCTCCTCTCTGGAGCTGGCTGGGGCTTGAGCCACGCACTTCCTCCATGAGATTCCTCCTCCTCCTCTGTCTCCCCCTGCCCTCAGCCTCAAATGACACCAGAATGGGGACCGGGGTCACAGGACAGGGGGACTCCCATTCAGCATATCACTGTAATGTAGGTTCATCTCGTCATCTCAACAGATTTCAGGAGGTTGGGGGATCTTGGGGACTTCTTAATGGGACTCCCCTCACATCAAAGTGAGCTTTATTAGCCAATTACTGAAAGATAGAGAGGGGCCTGGGAGACGGATAGGAGGGCAAGTCTTTACTGTATTGACTTTGGGCCTCTCCCAAGCCCCACAGCTGTTTCTCTGCAAGAGTCCATGGAAGCCAAGGGAGAGCGGTAGGGACGGTTTCCTGGGGAGGGCAACTTCCTCTTTTCTCTGTCTAGTCCTCGCCCTCAGCCGTTGAGAAGGTGGTAAAAGTGAGCCCGAGGGCCAGTTCTTTGAGGTGTTGTCATTCCAGGAGTCACTGAGTCTCAGAGTCAGGACAGAAGGTGGAATTCATCCAATCCCTCCCCACCCAGGGCAACAGTCCCATGCAGGGCACCCCTGATAAATGGACCTGGGGCTTCAGTCTGAGAAGGGATGGGGTGTTGGTTCCATTGTTCCATTGATGGGGTTCCCTAAATAGTCTTCCTTAGACTGAGTTGAAATCTACTTCCCTGACTGCATGCGCCCACTGGCCATGATCCTTCTCAGTGAATGCACACAGGATAGGCTGTTCCTTTCCCCTTCGGGGTTTTGGAAGCTTGCTAGTCACACCTCCCTTCCACCTCCTCCTCCTTTATGAGATCTGAGGCCACCTTCCAGCCTCTCTCTCTGGTGAACTCCAACTCCTATTTTACTGCCAAGACCTTATTATTAACTTCCCTGCTTTCTACTCCCGAAACTTCCATCCTCACTGCACTCTTCACCTTCCCTCCAGGGTCAGAGAAAGATGAGTCCTCTCTTTGCAAGGCTGACCCTCCTCCACCTTAGTCCCACCAGACATGCCTCTTGCGGGACCTGCCCATGGAAGCACACCTCCTTTTGCTTCTCACACTTGTTTTGCCAATCCTCGCCATCCACTAGCTCTCTTCCTCCTGCCTCAAGATGCTCAGGAACTTTTAATTTCCCATCACCAAGGAGGAAATGAGCCCCTTGGTCTCTGTTGTTCTAATCCTCTCCAAGCTTCTGATCCATTTCACTGATTCCATTCACCACCAAACTTGTCAAGAGTAGGGTGGATACCAGCAGCCTCTGCTTTTTCACCTTCCACCCCCTTCTCCTCCCACTTTGATATGGGTTCTGCTCTACCCCCAACATCATTCTCCCAAAGGTCACCGGTCTTTTTGCCACTGTATCCAATGACCTCCTCTGATTCCCACCTGCTCTCTGCAGCGTCAGACGCTGTTGGCAACCTCCTCTGTTAAATTCTCTCCTCACTTGGCTTCCATGACAACCCTCTCTCCTTGCTTCCCTCCTCCCTCACTGACCAATCCTCATCTGTCTGTCCTACCCACATTATTGCCAGATTCATCTCCTGGAAGCACAGTTCCGACAGCTCTATGCAACACATAATATACAAGGTAATAATATGTCTAGGGTTCAAACTTTTTAAGCAGCAGAATCCATTAACAAGAAGCTTTCTCAGAAGCCTAATATTTAAAGAGCATGATAACAGTATGCTGGGACTTCCCTGGTGGTCCAGTGGTTAAGAATCTGCCTTCCAATGCAGGGGACATGAGTTCAATCCCTGGTCAAGGAACTAAGATCTCATGTGCTGTGTGGCAACTAAGCCTGAGTGTCACAACTAGAGAGAAGCTTGCAAGCTGCAACCAAAGAAGCCTGCATGCCACAACTAAGACCCAATAATAAATAAATAAATGTCATGATGTACAGAAAGAAAGAATGAAATGAAACAGCATGCTCTTTAAACATGGTTCCTATTGAAGCAGGGAATGGAGATTCTGGGAAATTCTAGGGCTTTCAAACCACAGTTGGAAAGCCTCTGAAAAAGTTAAATTCCTCAGTCTTCAGATGAGAAAACAGGCTCAGAGAAGAGAAGTGATTGGTAGAAAGTGGCACAGGATGTTAGTCAATCAACACATTTTCACTTAGTGCCTCCTGAGTGCCAGGAGCATTCTAGGTGCCAACAATAAAGCTGGGACAAGACCCAGGTAGTCCTGCCCTGGAGGGGCTGACAGCCCAGGGGGTGTGAACCACGTACCATAAGCTACTGAAGTGATCACAAGTACGCAAAGAAAACTTAGGGAGCATTTAGGAAGGGACTCGCCTGGTCTGAAGGGCAGAGTGAACCACCCTGGGGAAGGGGCACATATAAACTGAGCCCTAAAGGACACATAAGCAGCTGGTCAAAAGAAGCGCAAGAGCCTTGGAGCAGATGGAGCAGCGCAGGTGAAGGCTGAGGAAGCCAGTCTGGTGGCCAGAATCTCAGCAAAGCCCAGCAGCTCTGACTCAACACCCTGGAGCAGCATGACAGTGGGTGAGAGTGCAGCCCCACCAGCCTCCTGGGGACTTGACACTAATCTCAGAGGCTGACTGGCCAAGGAAGTGTTCTCAGGCATTGGGACCTAATAATCTGTATGAGAAGACAATTCGATGCTAAATGCAACGTGGTATTGCACATTAGTGGAGGAACAAGACATCTGTAGTTGAGTTAATAGTATTATACCAATGCTTATGCCTTAGTTTTGACAAATGTACCACAGTTATGTAAAATGTTTATATTAGAGGAAGCTGGATGAAGGACATATGAGAGCTCTGTACCATTTTTGCAACTCTTCTGTAAATCCAAAACTATTTTAAAATAAAAAAGCCTTAAATATATATATATATATCCCTCTGGCACCATGGCAGAGAGCAGCAAAACTGGATGTGGGGAGAGAGGTTATAGTAGTAATGATGACTAACACTGAAACTGTCCTTCCTGTTCACTAGGCATTGTTCCAAGCACTTAATGTGTTTAACTCATTTAATCCTCCCAACTCCATGAGGTAAGTACTTTATTTCCCTTTATTTTACACATGAGGAAGCTGAGAACAGACAGGTTAAGTCAGTGGCCCAAGGACACACAGCTGCTGAGTGGCAGAGCTGGGAGTTTAAGGATTCAAATCCAGGCAGTCTAGCTCCAGAGTCCCATATGCTTGACCATTACATTGTACCCCCTCCCCTCAGTGTGCACTGGCTATACTGCCCGAGGACATTGCAAAGATCAGGGAGAAACCATGAGCATGCGGACTAGGGACACAACAATAGAAATGGAGTCCAGTCACTAGACTTAAGACAGATATTGGAGACACACTCAGCTTCTGCTTTTGAATTGGAATATGCTAGTTGGAGAGGGGCTTCCCACATGGCACTAGTGGTAAAGAACCTGCCTGCCAGTGTAGGAGATGTAAGAGACATGGGTTCGATCCCTGGATCAGGAAGATCCCCCGGAGGAGGGCATGGCAACCCATTCCAGTGTTCTTGCCTGGAGAATCCCATGGACTGAGGAGCCTGGTGGGCTACAGTCCATGGGGTCGCAAAGAGCTGGACACAGAGTAAAGTGACTTAGCACACACACACACCCACACTCACAGTTGGAGAAAAGGGAAGAAGCAAGAATGACTCCTGGGCTTCCTTCCAGCTAAACAATAAGGAACAGAAACTTGGTCCTGCATTTCTTCCCACCACTGAAGGAAACACTCCAGACCTTCACAGTCTGTGTGTAGGGACAACCTACCTGTCGCTTTCTCATGTCATCTTCAAAACACAAAGCAAACTGGACCACCTGCTGCTCCCAAACAGGCCCCGACCTACCCCACCTCCATGTTCTTGTACAAGCTGTTTCCTCCAGCAAAATTCTCTCCTCCATCTCCCAGGGTCCAAATCTGATCCACCCTTCAGGGCCGCCTCCTCCAGGAAGCCTTCCGTGCTCTCCACAATGAGAAGCATTCAGACTCTCCTCTGGATGCTGACATTTTTTTCCTTTGGTTCTCTTTGGCAGCATGCAACCTCCATCCTATAATATAGTTATTTGGGTAGGGACTTGGCTCTTGCTCACTTTGGTATCCTCACTTCATAGTATAGTAGAAGCTCAAAAAGATATCTCTTCAGTGAATCACCTATCTGAGTAAACAAGCTCTATCTTATTTCCCTTCACCCCTTCCTGGCTCCATTTTCTATCTACTGAAACCTACCACACACACACACACACACACACACACACTGCTGTTGGTGCTTTGACTATTTCATGTTGGTGCTTTGACTGTTTCAGGGACTGGTTTAATCCACCTCCATCTTCTCCACCCAACCCATCCCTAGGCACCCATTCCAACATCCAGACACACTCTCTCTGGAAGCCTATTTAAGCTCAGGAGAAAAAAAAAAAAAAAAAAAAAAAGCCTCACCCAAGAATGGAGAGATGGAAGAATACAAGCAGGAAACTAGTGGACATTGGTCCATCTGGAATTGCCCCTTTAACCTACTGGGTCCAGCTCCTATAATGTGGTCCTGTCCTGGAGAAGCTGACAGTCCAACGGTGAGTGAATCAAGTATTCATAGGCAGAGTCTGAAACCATTGCAATGAACTCAATCCAGCCCTGTTCCTCAAAGTACTTAGGGCCAGACTGGACTACAACAAGCCAAGTTGATAAGACATTCCTCAGCTAAAACCCTCCTGGTGCCTACCCAGGATTCACTGCAGGTCTCTCCTTTCCCCAAGTTTGGTCTCAGGCTACAGCTTAATGCCCCTCTCCTCCAGCACATGGCTCTGTCTGATAGATGACTCACTCAGTCCCTGTGTCCCTTCCACAGAGAAGCCTTCCCTGATCCCCACCCCAGGCTGAACAGGGCACTTTCTCTGAGACCCGTTAAATCATGTGTGCACATCTCTGGGACACACCACACACATTAAAAGCTTGTTTATAACATCTGCTTCTGTCTGTATCCCCACTCTGTCCCCTAACTAGATTGAGTGCTCTTAGGGCAATGACCAAGTCTCTGTATCCCCAAGCCTAATGTGATGTTTGGTACAAGAAAGCCCAATTACATTTGTTCAGTGTAAAAGATGCATTGAGGAGTGTGAATGCTCAGAGGAGCGCTTTAGTCTGCGGACTTCAGCAAGAAACCCAGAGACACTCCAGGGCCAGATTCCAAACTGCCGGAAAGTGGTGCCCTTATTGCCCATCCTCCTGCCCCTCCTACTCCCAGGAACTAGAATTTACATTTTATCAGGATTGGGCCACTTCCCTTCTGCTTCTGCCTGCTGGGCAAAGGGCAGCAATGGGCAAAGGGAGCATTGTCTGGTCAGGCATCTGGGAAAAAATTTCTTCTCCTTAGTGGGACACTGTCTCCTCCGGGGGTGAGGATGGGGTCCAGAGGGAAGGAGCAGAGGGCAGGCATTGGGCTGCCAAGGACCGGAGGGCTCAGCCGCCTTGGCTGGAAGCCAACCGCACCCGGATGTGGTGGGTGGCCAACGGGATCTGGCGGAGAGTCTCGGCTTCTCGTGGACACTAACTGGATGGGTCCCTTTCTCGGGTACCCTGCAAATCGGTCAAAACAGAGGTTCCCCCCGAAGTGGGTACAGGTCGATTTCTTGCTCTATTTAGCGAGGAGATAGGGTCTCAGTGTTTGGGAAAGGAACTGCTGAAGGGAGAGCGGGTTAGAAAAGATCAGACTCCTCAGGGGCCCCATCTCACCCCGCTAATAGGTCCCCGCATAGCTGCCTCCCCGTTGAGTGTTCACATGATGCAGAGGCGTGAGAGCTCTGGTTACTGAGTTCGACTCCGAGGCCTGCCACTTTTCTGCTTGTGCCCCTGAGGAAATCGCCCTAGCCTTCCCCAGGCCTTTGTTTCCTCATCTGTAAAACGGGGCCAGGGCTGGAGGAGAGGGCCTGGAGAACCCTATTCAGCTCGGACACTGCGGGATCCCGGATTCTCCATACTGCACGCCCGCTCCTCCACAGCCTCGCTCCCCACCACCCAGCTCTCCGCGTACTCCGCCCATCCACCCCGTCTTAACTCCGCCCCCACCGAGCGGCTTCTCCCCCGACGCCGGCCGCTAGGGGTCACTGCCTCCCTTTGTCAGAGACTGAGAAGGGCGGCTAGCCCTCCGGACCTCTCCCCGGCGGAAAGGCGACCGGGGGGCATCTCCCGAGCCAGTGGGCCTGAGCGCGACCCCCACGGCCCTCGCCGGGGATCCCGCCTCTGCCCTGGGCGGAGGGTGTACGGGGCGGGGAGGGGCGGAGGCCGGGGCCGGGCGCGGGCCGCGCGTGGGCAGCCAGGAGGGGGTTAATGCTAACCCCTCCCCCTCGGGCTGACATCACGGGGAGAGCGGCTGAGAGGCTGGAGCTCGGCGAGTGAGAGAAAGAGAGGGAGAGGAGCGAGCGCGGCTCGACTCGGCGCCCGGGCAGCTCCACATTGTTGCGGATCGCCGGGACGCGGCAGAGCGAGCGGCCGCGGCGCGGCGGGGGACGCGGCGCCCCCCGATCGCTCGCCTGGCGCTTAGCCGCGCCGCCCGATCGCCCCGGCTTGCCGAGTCGCGCGCCCTGCCGCCTGGGCCCCGAGCCCACCGCGCCGCCCGCCCGCCGCCCTCGCTCGTCCCGCCGCCCTCAGAGGACGGCCGGCCATGGACGCCTGCAAGTTGGAGCCGAGCGGGAGGGTGTGAGCGCGCCGGGGGCCGGGAGCCCGCGCCGGGCAGCCGGGCGCGCCGGGGGTGGGTCCCTCTCCCCTGCCTGGCTCTGCGTGGAAGAAGAAGAGGGCGGGGACCGGCACCGGGAGAAGAGCGGAGGAGGAGAAGGGGCATGACTCGTGCAACTTGCGGCGGGCATCTGCCGAGCCTCTGAGCCGGCGGCGGCCCGGGGCCCGGATTGCGGCCGCGCGGATCCCACCCAGCCCACCCCGCCCCGGCCGACGGCTGAGGCTGACCTGGATCCTCGGAGCGCCCGCCGGCCGGCAGGGATCGCCTTCGTCTTCCGGGCTGCTTTCTGGAGCGCGAGGAGCGCTCTCCTCGCGGCTCCTCTCGCTGGACCCCCGGCCCCCGATGGCTCGGATGGGGCTTGCGGGCGCCGCTGGACGCTGGTGGGGACTCGCTCTCGGCTTGACCGCCTTCTTCCTCCCAGGTGAGCGCGTTCCGCCCCCTGCCTCCCCACCCCCCAACCCCCCATCCAATGCCTCCCCAGGGCTGGGAGCTGGATGGCGGGCACGTCTGGGTTGTAGGGAGTGAAAGGAGCCAGAAAAGTTGGGTCACGGCTTAGGTAAGAGAGGTGCGGGTGGTTCGGCGGAGAGAGAGACTGAGGAGCCCAACAGCCTGCCCTGCAGGAAAGCAATCGGATGCACGTTTCTGTGTAGCAAGCAAGCACTTTCTCCGCGCAGTTTTTCACACAAAAAATAATAATATGTAATAGCGTTCTATTTATTTAATAACCAGCTCTCAGCTCGGGAAGCAGTTTGGAAACACTGAATGTTACATAAATGCAAAATAATCACCGTAATCACCGTCTCGGGGTAGGAGACAACAGCCCCAGGGGGAGGGCGTCAGTCTCGGAGCTGGTGGGCTGTGGGCTTGGCGGATGGAAGTGGGGCTTCGGGTTTTTTTCCTCCAGCCCCTTTGCCAAGAGATTTCGGGCGCTCCGGCCCCCTCCCGCACCACGTCGCCCCCCTACCCGCGCGGGGAGCAGGCTCCTGCGGCAGAGGCGGCTTCTCGCTCACCTGCGGTTCTTTTCCGGGAGGGTGAGGCCCGGCGGCGCGCTATCGCAATCTCCCCGCCTAGCGCGGAGCTAGGCTTTGCCTTGGAACTCCGGTCCCAGTTTGGGGGGCTCTCCCGCAGGAGGCGCCGCGGGCTTCGTGCCAGCCAGGTGGCTGCGTGACCCACTTTCGCGAGGATGCCCGCGTGTCCTTCCTTGAGATGCTGGCGGCCGAGGGGTTAACCCGACGCCCGACCCCCGGGGTGGCCCCCGGTGGCCCCTCTGACGGATGGGGTAGGGGCGGAGGCTGGGACCGGTCCGGGCGTATTGTGCTGGGGAATGAACTGGAAAATGCGTTTAGGAGGCAAATCCGACCGAGTCCCCGCGGCTGGATTTAACCCTTTGTGTCCCTGGGGAAGCTGCCCGGCTCCCACAGTGGCTGGGGACACCGGCGCGAGTGGGGCGCAGATTGGGGGAGTTCCTCCAGCCTTCGTGGAAGAAACCTGAGACGACCTCCCGCCCTAGCTAGGTGGTGGGGGAGGAGTTGGGGAGGGCGGGGTAGGGTGGGGGCTCGGTTGAAGCACGTGGCCCTGGCCTTAGGTGGTAAAAGAAGGGGTGAGAGTGCAGAGACCAGCTCTGCGTGGGGCAAGAATGTTGGGTCTGGACTCCGCTCGCTGCTAACGGAGGAGATATGGAGGAGATATGTTCGATGCCGCAGACACAAACGGCAGTTTGTTGCCTAGAAGTGGGGCTGGGGTGCGCTCCTGGAAGGCGGGAGCCTGGCCTCATTCACTTCTAAACCCCGTCTGCCGCCAGCTCCCGGCCAGGGCTCAGCAAATGTCTCGTAATGGCCCATGGCTCCAAAGTGGTTTGTGAAAGGCGCACCAGGGTGCCCCCAGCCCTACAGCCTGGGGTAGGGGGTGGGGACGCTGCCCTGCTAGGTCGGTGGGGGTAAATTCCAGGGCACACAGGTGTCACTGCCCATTTCAAAGGTGCATGATTGAGTCTCTCGCAGCAAGGGTGGTTCCGGTGAGAATGAAAGGTCTTCATCTTACACTGGACCTCCTGGGAAACCAATGGGAGATGCTGGAAGCTCGGGTTCTAACATTTGTCTGACCACCGGGGTTCTGGAACCCTTCAATTCCATATTGCCCACACTCAGAACCCAGCAAAAGGCCAGCTTTCCTGGGGCCTGACTAGTCTAGCATACTAGGGGTTAATCTATTCCTGGGTCAGACAAAGAGCAGGAAGATTTGGGGAGGGGGAGTGAACTCACCCCCTTCCTTTTGTCACTCTTTCTCCCAGCTTTGTGATGCTGTCCCTGTAGTTAATTCCATCTTTGGAGGGGTGGAGGCCTGCGCTGCTCCATCCCACTCAGGGAGTGGGGGCAGGGAGGTGATCCTCTCACCTGGTTCAAGTGTAGACACCGCCCCCCCCCCCAAAACCAAAACTCCAGATTGAGGGAGTGGGACACAGATAAGGAATCACAGCTCAGATGGGCACTTCATAAGCATTCCTTGGTTGATCCTAATTGTCATGGCTGGGTAGCATCAGCGGGGCAGCCAGAGTTCCCTGACCAGCCAGGCTCCTCTACCTGGTGCCCGTGCCCCTGGTGCCTCTGTGAAAAGACAGGTGGATGTGGTGGTGCCCACATGACACTTGGACAGAGGCCAGGGGAAGTCACCCTCCAAAACCCATCTACCGTCACCCTCAGGCAATCTCCTTCTCCCTGGGGACCTGCCAGCCTGATGCTCTTTTCTGGGTTCCTCTCGGCTGTGGCAAGGAGTATAGAGGGATGAGGAGAGGAGCCTGATGAGATGGGAGAGGGGACCCCCAGCCCCGGGGGTGTGTGTGGTGGCTCCCTGTCTTCAAAACACTCCAAATTGGGCTCTTAGTGTGTAAACACAGAAGTGTGTTTTCAACAACACAGACTTTACCAGGCAGGGTGGTGAAGCCCCATCAGCCTCTGAGATGAGTCTGGGGTTTCTGCCTGATCACTCAGAGGAGAGAGCCAGTGGGACCCAGGGGCTGCATCCGAGAGGAATAGGGGGAGCCCAGGAGAGGAGGTAGAGAACCTGCCTTAGAAGCGGGTGTGCTGAGCTGGTGTCCCACCTGCACCACACCCTCCCTAATTGGCTTCCCCAAACCTTTTGTCTGGGAAGAGAACACACACCCCAGGTGTCCTGCACACCCTCGGAAGACCTGTCGGGCCACAGCAGCACCCTCTTCTCTGCAGCCTATGCAGAACTCGCCGTCATGATGGTTTTCTTTGAAACCCGGGGAGTCAGGACTGTTGAGTTATCTTCCTGTCTCCCCATCACTCACAGACAGTGGTGTGTCCAGGCTTGCTGGGCAGGACATTATGGCAAAACCGATTCCGCCGGCCTGGGGTTTGCAAGCGAATATAAGCAAGAATCCCAGTGCCCATGTCAGAGACGTGTCTCCGAATCAGATTCAAGGCCAAATAGTCAAGGCTGGAAGGGAGGAGGAAGAGATACTGCAGTGCCTGGGCCCAGCACTTGGGGCTGAGTGGTCTAGAAGGTGTTTCTGAGCCTGATTTTCTGTGTTTATGGGACAGGCAGCCCCTGGTTGCCTGATGCTGGCTGAGACTATGATGTCCATTCCCTTCTCGGCTGCTCAATTTTGCACAATGAATCCACCTCATTGGCCTGATCCAGGACCCAGTTGTATGCTGCCAGGATGGTCTCAGGCCAGAACACTAGTGCTGATGACTGAGCAAGTGGGCCAGGCTGGGGAGGGTGGGGGACTGGGGGGCAGCCCCAGTTGCTGTGCCTCTGATAACTGCCATTGTTTAGCAGCTGACTAATGTTCATTGTTCAGCACAAACAGAAAATACCCAAGGGAGGTGTAAATTTACCTTCAATTTTCCTGATTGTATCTTTCCTTGTTAACCTGGTAAATCAAGTGGCTCCTACCTGCTGTGGGGGCAGAAAGGGTATCTATATATATTTACCTGTTTTGCTGATTTTTTTTTTTTTAACTTTGAATGTCAGCCTGTGGGCCAGGCTAGAAGGAGTAATAGCCAGCTATGGGACTTAGGCTATAACGTTTCTGATCATTTGCTTACGGCCTCACCATCAGTATAGAGTGGGTGCACACACCTGTGTGCAAGACTGTGTGCTTGTGTTGGCCATCTACAATTCACTGTGCACATACAGAGCCACGGGGAGTAGGACAAGGAAGTGTGTGCACTGGGATTGTGGGTCACCGTGGGACAGGGGCATAAATATACATCAAATGCATCATCACGTGCAATTGATTTCTTATGGCTTCTGACTGGGATTTTGTGAGAGGCCTGTGTTTATATCAGAGTGTCAGTGAGGATAACTTTGGAGGAGACCTAGGATTTGCCCTTAGCCAGCTCCTTCTAAGACTGAGCTGCCACATCCTTTGGGGGTAAGAAGCCTGGACACCCCTTTCTTTTTCTGCTCTGCCCTTGACATCAGGCTGGGCCTCTGCATCCTCAGAGGAAGATGCTCACCTGGAGAGATTTTGCTCTGCTTCTCAGGATTCCCGAGCAGCCAGGAGGGGCCGCAGGAAATAGGTTTTCAGCTACTACTTTGGCACCTCTGCTTTCTGCATGAATACTTGAGGAAAAGGGTCATCTGGGGAAAGGTGATGTACTCTGGGCATTTAAAAAGCTGTGAGTCATAGGCTCTAAAAAACCCTGTAGAACCATATGTGTGGCCAGTTCAGCAGCATACATGTGCCTGGAGCACTCCAGTTCACAGAGCAGAAAGCAGTAGCTCCCTTGTTGGAAAGGCAAGTGGGAATGAAGGGTAAGCATTGGGGAAGAGGTCAGTCCTGGGAGCCCAGGTCCTGATGCCCAAGTCAGGCTGGCAAGTGTTTCTGCCCTGTGGTGTCCGCCCCTCTCCATAGAGACCACGTCTGTAGAGCCAGCAGCAGATGTGCTGGCTGGGGCTGGAGGTAACTTAAGATCTGAGCAGGATCACCTTGCACAGGGAAAGCCCTGAGCTGGAGATAACACGCCTTAGCCCAGTTAACCCTTTAAGCTCTGGATTCTCCTGTGCTGTTTGGAACTGGAAAATAGGGAGAGGGGAAAGATAGGTGAAAACACATCGGACCTAATATCTGAACCCTGACAAGGAGCGATTAACTCACTGCCACAGGAGAAACCTAAGGACACAGAGAAAGCCTTCCTGATCACAGACTGTATGTAGGCTGTTCAGGGCAATGGGTAATCCCAAAGATTATCCTGAGGTGGGGGAGGGGCAGTAGGTATGTATTCTCAGAGGCTCATGAGATCTGTGCCTTTCACAGTCTTTTAGGGGCAGAGCAGCTGTGGTCCCAGGGCCCAGTCCAGAGGGAGAAGCAGATAGCTCAGTCCCTCTCCCCACAACCTGGATCACCCCATCTTGACTGCCCAGCAAAGTGAGACAGCAAAGCGAGGCCAGCTGGACTGTATTTGAATCCCAGCTCTACCAATTGCTAGCTGGGTGGGCCTGGTTAAATTGCTTTGTAGGCCTCAGTTTTCCCATCTGTAAAATGGGTTTCTGCTACTACGCTTTCAAAGGTTTGTGAAAATTAGAGCAACAGTAATGTATGAAAAGTGTTCAGTGCATTGCCCAGCTTGTGATAAATGTGCAGTAGTGGCAGCTATTCCTGTGTTCTATGCCTTTCCTCTGAGTGGTCCTGGCTCCCTCTGTGTCTGCCAGCTGGGTTCTGCCAACTGCACACTCTCTTGAGAAAGAGCCACTCATTTGCCTGCCCACTGCTGACCTCGCTTCCCCACCTGGAAATGATGGCAAGGGCTGCAGCAGCCGTGGGGGACTCGGGTGGCCTGGCTGGGTGCAGGCACCTACCTGAGCCCAGCCTGGTCGTGTACTGCACGAGCAGCAGGTGCTGTGTGGCCTTTGTTCTGCAGCCTGTTGCCAAGGGCTCTCCCCAGCACCCGCCTCACTCCCTGGCTGCAACCCAGCTGGGCACTGAGGCCCATCTGGAACACTGGCTGGGGTGGCAGCCTGAGGCTGGCGTAGAGAACCCGGGACTCAGCCCCTGCAAACTTCTACGGGCCACAGGCCCCTCTCCCAGCAGTCCATGCACCAGCTCTTCAGGCAAGATGGTATAGCCAGAGAAGTAGAGATCCCTCCCGAGGTCATGCCCTTCTCACTGACAGAAAGTCCTTCAGTTTCTCCTGCTGCAGATTGAATGCTTTCACCAATAATAACAAAGATATTTGTGATACTCTTTTCAGCTCATAATTTCAGCTGATCCTCTCAATAACCCCATGTAAAGGGTATCAGTAGTTCTCCCATTTTACAGGTGAGAAAAGTGAGGTGTAGATCTAGTACCTTGCTGCCCATCTCAGATTAGACGCCAGGTTTTCTGACTCCAAATCCAGTAGATGAGGAAAGATGAGATGGACTGGGATGGACAGATGCAGAAGAGGCTGAGCCAGATCATGATAGAATGTGTCCAGTGGGGTGGTCATTTGCTTTGCTGGAAACCACCAGCTTGTACTGTCCCCCACCTGGTGAAGCGAGGTATACATGGAGATAGAGGTTAGAGGGCGGCCCTGCTGGAGCTTCCCACAGTTCACGCTGACACAAAGCACAAGATGCCCAATAACAGAACAGCTAGGGGAATGGGACAAGGGGAGCATATCCTTCCAAATGCTAGAGCATCACTCCCAGGATCTGACCCGAAACGTGGGCATGGCCCCAAGGTGTGAGCACAGAGCTCCAGGACACAAGCAGGCACACCGCCAGTGTGCTGGCAATGCTCAGAAAGCTTTGTGGACTTGATCGGAGCAGTGGAGAACAGGAGGGGCTGAGATTTGATAGGCAGAGTTGAGTCCCTCTCCTGGGCTACCCCCACCCCTCTTTGGTCCATGCAGATCCCAGTTTCATTCCCAGTTTATGAGGAGTCTCATTACCTAGCCACAGACAATAAAACCTGCCCGGCCACTCTGGCCCGGATCTCATTAGAGGACATTAGTTCCGCTGGCTTGGTGGCCCCACTGGGACACAGCTGCAGGCGTGGCCCAGGCAGCAAAACAGGCCAGTGGCCGTGGGCACAGGAATGTCCCATTGGGAGTTGAGTTTGATCTATGGGCTTGAGTAGGGTCCTCCCTCCCCACCCCCATCCATGCATTCTTGGAATGCATGTTCCCCAAAGCTGGAAACATGGGGTCCCTCCTGCCCACTTGGACCCTCAGTTCTATCCCCCCTCCACTGCCCCCTGCCTTCAGGAGATAAGGACACAGCTCCTTCCAGAACGGGGCAGGGGAGTCCACCTTCTGAGAAACTCAGCAAAACACTGTCATTCCATGGAGGAGGGCCTTTGGGGACAGGGACAACAAGCCCACTCACAGCCACAGGTCTGGGGACAGCCTGGAGAGACACGTCTGAATTGTAGCCCACCTTTCTGTCCGAAAAGTGGGGATAGAGACCTCAGGGCCCCATGTCAGAAGCATTTTTCATCCCCTATAGATGCAGTTTCACCATCTGGTGGCCTTGGGGTGGTGGAGGGTGGGAGGGGGAGCTTCCTGGTCCCACTCCTCTCCCCGAGGTAGATTAACTGGCCCACAATGGCTGTGATGGAGCCCTAGTTGCATCTTGGGGTTCTTCCCACCAAAGACAGGATTATTCCTTTCTTAGCAAATTCTGGTGCCTATTGACAGCCAGCTTCTCTACCCTCCCCTCCCCTCCCGTTCTGCTTTATCTCCCTTCCCACCTGCAGACCAGCCCATCACCAAAACATCACCAGGGCCCAGTGGATGTAGCCATGAAAAACAAGATGAGGGCAAAGAAAACCTTGCCCCGTCTTAGTGCCTCAGTCTTCTAGAGGAAAGAGAGTGCCAGGCCAGAGTAACTGGTTTTTAGTGCTCCATGCAGGGGTCACGCAGGCCAGCCCACATTTCAGGTCAGAAGCACCCGCCAAATGAGTCAGCGGAGATGGGAGCGCCAATCTGTTTGGGTAGATGTCGGCAAGTCAGCCCTGTTCTGGAGAAAAGGGGGCTGGAGACTTGTACCAGCCCCTGGTGGATGCTCCCCTGTAAGGCCCTGCAGCTTGTCTGGAATTTGAGCCCCAAGTGGGATTGGTCAGCTGCTCCCATGGGGTCCATTCTCTGGCCCCTGAGCAGCACCCCAGGTATCCCCTTAGTCCTGGTCTCTCTTGGGGAAATGCTGTCAGCTGCTGGGACAAAGCGAGTAGACAAGGTGCCTCAGAGCCAAGCCAGCCTTGCTGCAGCTTGATGAGGGTCCCACTGCAGGAGAGGCTGGAAGCAGTATCCTCACTCGGGGGACCGCTGCAGCAGCCCCTGGCTCACCTCTGTCCCCAACTCCTGGCTCTCCAGCTCCAAACTGCCTGCACTGCCTCTTGGATGAATATACTTAATCCGTGCCTGAAAAGGAGGCTCACAAGCACAGAAGCATCTGATGGCTGCCCCCTCCCTGGCTCAGCTCCAGCCACCGCTCCCAGCCAGCCACACAGCCTGTGCACTTTCCCACCTCAGTGCCTTTGCACGTGCCATTCCCCCCACCCCTCCCCTAGTTCCCATATCCAAAAACTGAAGTTGAGAGTATTTCTATCATGAAGCCCCCAGCTGGAGATGACCTCTTTCACTCAGAGAACCACCCCCTTGTTGCAGCACCTCATCCATGCCGCCCATGGCAATAGCCACTCTACATCTTGCTATTAGTTATTTGGGCCTGGGGTTTATCTTCATAAGACTGAGAGCTCCAAACCGGACAGGGTCCATTGCTGAGGGGGCTTGGACTCCCCAGGGCATTGCACAGGGTGGGCCACTCTGTGGGCTGATTACACGGTAGGCGGATACTTCGTTACATCGTCCAATGTTAGGCGGATACATCATTGTTGGTTTGGACAGTGATGATGATAACAAGAGCAAACTGTTATCAAGAGTTTTTAGACACTCAGACACTATTACGAACATCTTACCGGTAATAACTTATTCAATCTCCATAACAATACTTACTTCTTGTGGAGGATTCTTCTCCTCATTTTTAACATACGAACAAATGAGGCCCGAGCAGAGGTTAGGTAACTGGCCTCTGGTCGCAAAGCTATTTAGTGGCAGAGCCAGGATTTGGATCCGGGAAATCAGGCCCAGTGTCCATGATCCTTACTAAGCCTGGGGTAACATAGGACCTTGCCTCCAGAATGACTGTCACCCCTGTGTAGCATCGTAGAGCCTACCCGCCTGCTCCCTTTGATGATGCAGGAATGACCTGGGGCCTTCCTGGAGCGTTGGGGGCTTATTAATGCTCATCATCAGAAACTTTCAGCGGTTGTCACTACTTTACCTCCTGGATCCCCTGTAAGTACTAAAGTGCAGTTGTTACACTCCTGGTGTGTCCTGCCAGTCACTGTTGTGTCTTGGGAGTGCTAATGTGCCTCTGCTGGAGGGAGATGTCTTGACATTATTGCTCTTTCATCCCCTGAGCCTTTGAGCATCACTGATGCCATCTGAGGGCCTCCCACCATGTTTCCCTGTGAGACCAGAGGCAGGTATAATAGCGCCCCTTGGAGAATCTGCCTGGAATTGCCCCCAGCAGGTGTTTCCAGGCTGGTTCCACATCCTGGGTGGATCCACGGCTCAGCAAACTGATCCCATGCCAGCGCCTATCCTAAGCTTCTGGAAGGTCCCCCTCTCTCTTGCCCTCACCCAGAGATCGCAAAAGATGGCAAAGGAGGGGCCCCTACCTGGGGAGTGGGGCAGGGAGAGGATTTAGGGTGTTCACCTGTGCCAGCTGCTTTGATCTCCTGGGATGAAAGGGCCTGGTGCTTCCTGTGCCCCAGGCAGGTTCAGGATGGGGAATCAGGGGACAGAGGCATTGGCCACCACCTCACAGCTGGGGTAGCGAACTTCCCGGGAAGGACGATCACGGGAGCAGAAAAATCAACACCCTTTCCCAGTGTTGTGGCCGAGGACCAAGAGTGGAGTCCAGATGGCCCACCTGTGGACTGTCCTCTCGAGGGTCACCTGGGGCCAGTGCCCCTGCCCCACACCCTGACCCTGCAGGTCACCACATGCGCTCAGGCCTCACAAACTCCCTTGCTTAATTAGGAAGGTAACTCGGCTGCAAAACAGTCATCTGATACATTTTGACGCCAAAGAGAAATTCCTCCCAGACTCTCTGCTGTTCTAGATTATCCATGCTCCGTTAGCTTGAATTACAGAGTGGCCTCTGCGGCCCAGACCCAGGCCAGAGCTGCGGGATCGGTTCCTGGGGCTGGAATCTGCCCCCTACCCTCCCTGGGAAGGACTTGGAAATGATAGGGGGAAGGGGGCCTTAAGACCTGTATGACCTCCATGCAGACCTAAGGATTGCCTTGTCAGCACAAAGGAGCCAGCTCTGCCCTGTGCCTGCCTGCCCTGGGGCCTGCGATGCCCACGGGTGCTTTTGAGTCAAGCCACTTGGATGCTCCTCTTGTGTCCCCTCTGGGCCAGGCCTCCTTTGAGGGCTTTAAGTCAGTGGCAGAAGCTTCTGCAGTGGCTCCCGAGTGAAAAATTGGAGCAGGGGCAGGCACAAGATTCTCCTCGAGTGTAAATGAGACCAGAGCAGAGCAGCCACACTGCACTGTAGATTATTTTATGATGACTGCCCACCTCCCCCACCCCCAAACAACCTGATCTCATTGGCCTAGATTGCTGCATCTCTCAGAATGATGGATGGGCCACCTCTCACTTCCCAGGCAGGGTGGTCGGCCCTGCTACCAAGACACCGCCTCCCCAGCCCCTTCCCAGATTTATTCCCTGTGTTTGTGGTGCCCAGAGAGTAATCAGCATCCTGGGCCGGCTGCGTACTCTGATTATCTCTGCTCGGTTGATGGATGAGCCTTTGGGGAACTTAGATGACAGCCCCCGGCCCCTGTTCCCCTGTGCCCACCCCCGCCTGGGCCTCAGCACCCTTCCCAACCCTCGTCACCTCCCAGGAGTCAGATAATGGGCCTCCAGGTTGGATCTGAAGCGGGGGGGGGGTGGGGGGGGGTGGGGGGGGTGGGGGGGGTGAGGGGGGGTGGGCGGTGTTAGTCATGGGAGGAGGGAAGGCAACACCGTTTGGCCCCCACCTCTCAGCACTGCTGTGGGATAACTAGGAAGGGTGTTGGTGGCTCCCCTTCCCTCCTGGGAGCTTGGGACAGGGGACAGACAATGCCACCAGGGAACTTCTCTGCAGGTCACCCCTCCACACACACATACACCCCAGCTCTGCGTAGAAACACCCTTGCCAGGAAAGAGCTCCATTATCCTCTCCTGTCTCCATCACACCATTACTCCTGCCCCCTCGGCACTTGTGTACACAGTTTGCACTGTAATGATAATTTGTGCTGGTTTCTGTGTTTCTTTACAAGTGTTTTTATGTCCTCTGTGTGTGTATGAGAGAGGTTTATGGCTTGTGTGTGTGTGCGTGTGCCCGCACATGAGGTCACGTGCTCTGTGTGCGTGTGTGTCTGCTCCTGATCAGCCTCTGATAGCCATCTTCTCCCCCGTGGAGGTGGGGGGCTCTCATCTAGCTCCCTGGTGGGAGAAGGGCAGAATCTGGATCCTGAGAGTGAGGGGAAGAGGGGGGAAGGGCAGGCAATCAAAGATGATGACTGTTGAGGCAGCGTTTTGCACTGCCCCCCAGCCGCCACTTGGAGAATGCAGAAGGTCAATCTTAGATAATTGTTTTGTCTATAGGATCACAAACAACTGGTTGGACTATTTTTTTCCCAGCAAATTGACTGAACCCACTGGTTGTTTTGGAGCCAAGTGGTCTCTGCCTTTTGTTGTTGACATGTGGCCAAGTATACATCTGTGTCTTGTCTTCGCTAAACTTGAGTTTTCTCCACTGGAAAACGGGTGTGCAATACTGGGAGGTTTAGAAGAGCTAAACAATGCCTGTAACGTGATTAGCACAGTGCCTGGTACAGAGCGAGTCTTTACACCACTTGGCTGTTATTAGCTGCTGCCTGCCCAAGGACCCTGGGTCTGGAGGGAGGTCTCTTCCCCAGGGCTGGAAGCCAGGCCCAGGAGCCTCCCAGCAGTTCATGACCCAGCACGCTGGCAGGGGGAGGGGATCCCTTGCAGGGTTGCTACGACCTCTCTAGGGTGATCAACTCAGGAAGGGTCAAGTACTCAGGCCCCTGGGCTCCTGGAAAACCACCCACATGGTCACCTGGGAAGGTATCTGGTGACCCATGCCATCCTGTGCTCCCTTCTTAAAGGGTGGTTGTTGTTGTTTAAGTTGCTAAGTCATGTCTGACTCTTTGTGACCCGGTGGACTGTCGCCCACCAGGCTCCTCTGTCCGTGGGATTTCCCAGGCAAGAATACTGAAGCAGTTGCCATTGCCTTCTCCAGGGGATCTTCCCAACCCAAAGATTAAACCCACTTCTCCTGCATTAGCAGTCAGGTTCTTTACCACTGAGCCACCAGGGAAGCTCTTCTTAGAGGGTAGTTAGAAGCAACAGTTACATGCTCTCGACCAAGCTACGCCAGGTCTAGCACTCAGAGTCTAGCTGCCCTGAGAGCCCAGAGCCAGCACTTATGGGGCTCCCACTGCCCTGGGTGTACAATGGGAGAGGGGTGGTGGGCCCGTTCCTACACCCATTCAACCTCGTATGCACTCGTGCCTCCTGGAGCTTCTAGTCCAGCATGGGACAGCACCCACCCTCTGACCTCCCAACACAGCAGGTGACACCTCAGGGTGCCACCTCTTCATGCCCATAGGGCAGGGGCCTGACTGGGAGATGGCGGAGGAGCTGGGGCCTCATGTGGTTATTACTGAAGCCTGTCCTCTCCCTAAACTCTCCCTCCTGGGACATGAAGGGACAGAGGTGACTAGGCAGAAGGTTGAGTGCTCCTTCACCCTTCAAGCCAGGTTACACATCTGAGCCTACTTGTTCCCTCCCAGCCCCAAGTCTGGAAAGAGCCTTCCAGCCGGACTCTCAGCTGAGGGTACCCACTGCCCTGCAGGGGAAGGGAAGACCAGAAGGGTAGGTCACAGAATACCCAGAGTCTCGGCATTAGAAGGGGAGTCAAATAATAAAACACCCAGTGACTTCTTAAAACCCCTCTAACACATCCAACCTGTAGGTTGATCATCCAGCTTCAGCATGGATACCTGCAGTGACGGGGAGCTCACCACCCCACATGGAAGCCAATACAGCTGTGACTACCCCAAATTCTTCTTTATGCTGAGCTGAAATCTATTTCCCTGAAGCCTCCACCAGTTACTCCTGTTTCTACCCCAGTGGAATTGTGTGGAACACATTTGATTCTGCACAGGGGGTCCTTCAGGCATTTAAAGACAGCCTCTGGCACCCAGGGTCTTCTCTCCCATGAGCTCATCCAGCCAAGTCTGACACCTCCTCCATCTCAGATGCTTTCCTGGGAAGCAAGTTGTCTAGATTCCCCAGTAACAGGTGTGATGCTCCAAACACAGGCTTCCTGACCCAGGGATTTCAGCCTAGGAGTCCCCAGCCACAGCCACTGTCCCAGGGCCAAGAGGAGGCAAAGTGGATTGGCTGCCTTCACTCTTCCCCACCTCCTCCGAACCCCTTCCCCACCTCCACCCCACCCCTTCCCCATCTCCACCTCACCCGTTCCCAACCCCTGTTTTCCTTTGGATTAACGATAAATTGCAGTGAGAGATCCGTTTATCTCCTGTGGGACTTAAGGAATTAAGCTGGTGAGGGGCCTGTGAGAGGGACCATATTGCAGAGATTCAGGGCATAAGGAGGACAGTGGGGAGGGCAGAGGACCCTCTGCCTGCAGTCGCTTCACCAGGAGGCGGTGCAGGCAGCCCCCAAATTCTCCCAGCAGCCTGTGTCCTCGTGGGCATGGGTGGGGACCAGTTGGAATGGGTGTGGTCACTGGTGCACAGAAGGATGCCACCAGTGGGATGATCTCCCTGCAGCTTCTTCTGTCGCCTGGCGCTTCATGCCATGGTGCAGCCGCTCTATGGCATGTCCCAGGGCTGGGAGAGCAAGCCACGGCATGTGGTAGGGTGTGGCACCTCACCATCTGACCTTGTGATCTACAGTCTGCAATACAGATTCTACAGCCGCAAGTCCACCACCACCACCCCCAACAGGCAGTCCATTAGTACCGACCAGGCACTAATCACCCCCTACCACCCCACCCTACAGACCATTGTGGGTTTCTTAGTGGTGAATTCCCGGGACCAGTGTTGAAATGAGTCTTTGGCCACTGGAGAGTCTGAGCTTCCCTTTATCCTAAGGATAAACCAGAAATCTCCTTCCTGAACCCCCAGAGGAGGTTAATCAAGACCCATTCCCCCAAGACTCCACCCTAGTCATCTCCAGTACCCCGTCCCTGGAACCCAGGAGACATGGCTTGGAGACCCTTCTCCCGCTTCTCACAGGCTTACTGCTCCTTGCCAACTGCCCTACTCCCTCCTGCATGAGACCCTGGTCCCCTCACCAAACCCTGCAGCTCAGCAGGGGGAGATAAGGTGCTGAGCTACCCTTGGAGTGTGGAAGTGAGGAGGTGGGAAGTGAAGAGAGGATGGCTCCTCCCCCCGGCTGCCCCCTAGGTCACCCAGTCATGTCCCCAAATAACAGTTTCAATTACTGTCATCCCTCTCTCTCCAGACACCCCACCAGAGCAGGGAGTAGGAGTTGATATTCAATGGTAGCGACCACCAGGAAGGGCAGGGAGAGATAAAAAGCAAGGCTGGGCTGGAGATAGCCTGTGGGGGGGTGGGGCAGCAGGCAGAGTGGAGGTGGGGAGTCCTAGAGGTGCTTGGGATGCAACCCTGGTGAAGGGGGAAAGCCAGAAATTGGGCCCTCCAGTCCAAGAGTCTAGCTGGTTAATAATTAGTAACTTGGGTTAATAAATCATTACTGTTTTCTTCCCACTTTCAGTTCCCCCACCTCCAACCTGGAGATCCTTCTAGGCTCTTCCCTGGGCCTCTGAAAAGAAGCCCCACCTTCCCCACCCCCACACCCCCCGCCCCCCGCCCCCGCCTGGTTTCTGGTCTCTTGAGCCAGCATGGTGTTTAATCTCCAAGAGAGCTTAGGGACTGACTGCAGGCCTGCCCCACAGGCCCTTTGGATGCACCTAGATATTTCCTCCTGGGAGGGCAGGCCCTTGGACCACCCCAGAGCATCCCTGTAATCACTCTCCTTGGTGCCCGCTGACTCACTTGGTTGGCCCCGTTCTGCTGGCCAGATGGGGTCCTGGGGTGATCCTGTGGGTAGCTCTTCCCTAATCCTTTAGGTGAGGTCAGTTAGTCAACAGATGCTCTTTGAGCATCTTTTAAGTACCAGATACCTCTTGGCAAGAAAAAGTACTTTTAGCCATTTAAATTGAGGTTAAAGACTTGATTCAAAGGCTGGTGTGTCAGGGGGTGGAATGGGATGGGGAGAAGGGAGGCACATGTCCTTGGGGTTTGGCCTTTGGGTGGCGTTTTTGATTTGTAATTGCTGGAAAACTTCCCATTGGCAGTTTGTGCAGATTTCCAAGCCTTCTCCTGGACTCTTGGTGCCAGCCCATCCTGGTGGCTCTCAGAACATTTCTTTTGTAAGCTGTTTGGCCAGGGGAGCAGGAGCCAGTGAGGGCAGGGCAGGATATGAACAAGGCAATGGGCTGGCACCAGGGACCTCAGAGCCTCCCCTGCCCGTTTCAGTCCTTGGCAAGAGCTGGGGCTGAGCCAAGTCATGAGCTACTGTCTGAAAACAGGTGTTTGCCCGCTCTGAGCATTACTTAAGTGATTAAAGTCCACACAGGGTTGCGAGGAAGACACTTGGGCCCTAACCTAGGGGAGGCTTCCCTGGGGACGTGACCTGGATGCTAAGACCTAGAGTCCGAGTGGCAGTGGTGAGGAAACACCAGGATAGAGTGACCAGGGCAGCCTGAGAGGCCACCCGAGACTGGAGCCTTCTGGCGTGTCTTCGGGATGGGGGGCCATGGAAGGGGCTGGGAAGGCTGTGGGGAGGATTTGGGGCCTCAGAGAACAGTCTTCTCTACCTGCTGTGTCCACTTTCAGCCTGCCCTGTGCCCCGCATCAGCTCCTTGGACTGCCGGCTGGACAGTCCCAGCCTTCTATTCCCAGGACACAGCCCTCACTGGGCTCTCGCCATTTCTGTGCTCGGAACCCCAATTCTGCCTTCACTGGATCTGGGCCCTTTCTCCTCCATCCTCTGCGTCTGATTTGTTGTCAGCTTTTACTGGTCCCATTTCTACAGGACCCCCATCCCCACCCCAGTCTCAATGCTGCCACCCTCTGAGACATGCGAGTGCGGGGAGCTCTCCCTATTCCCTTGTGGCCTGCACACACAGAGCAAGGAGATGCTGGGGCACATCACACTCCTGCTCTGCCTGAAACCCTCGTGCCTGCCCCCTCCCCCCCAATGCTGCTTCTTAAGCACAGACTCTGTGACCGAGGCCAGGGCTCTCACCCGCAGCTGGCACTGCTGATGTCCTGGGCCGGGTGATTCCGTGCATAATAGAGTGTTCAGCACCATCTCTGGCTTCCATCTAGGTAGATGCCAGTGGCGTCCTCCCATCACCTCCTTCCATGGGACAATAAAAAATGTCTTCAGATATTGCTAAATGTTCCCTGGGACAAAGATACCCCCAGTTAGGAACCACTGGCCTAGGCTCTTGCTGTAGCCAGAAGCTACTTTTCCAAAGCTATCTCCCCCGGCCTACCATGAGCACATTCAAGGTTCCATGTCTTCAATCTTCCTAACCCAGGGATCGAACCCAAGTCTCCTGCATTGCAGGCAGATGCTTTACCCTCTGAGCCACCAGGGAAGCCCATTCAAGGTTCCAGCAGGAATTAACTGCTGCCTCTCAGCTTCTCCTCCTCCTGCTCCTGCTGCTGGGTCAGTCCAAAGCCCCCCATGTGAAAATTGCTGTGAAATGCTTGATTGCCAAAGGGCCCCATCCCCTGAGTTCTTCGCCAGTCTCTGGGACTGCATTGTCTGGAACTCCCCCCCCGCCTCACCGTAGACCCTGAAGTCTTTGAAGGGGAGGACTTAACCTTACAATGTCTTCAGGCTCCAGCTCAGTGCTTTGAACATAGAAGGTGCTCCATTAATGTGCAGTACACCAATGGGAGCTGCTGGCTTGCCCTCATTCTCAAGCCCAGTAAGCTCTGAGAATTCCTTCCTCTGCATACCTCTCTGTTTTCCTGGTCCTTCGTCTAACCCTATAACCAAGGCAGGAGAAAAGGGCAACAGAGGACGAGATGGATAGATAGAATCACTGATTCAGTGGATATGAACTTGAGCAAGCTCGGGGACATGGTGCGAGACAGGGAGGCCTGGCATGCTGCAGTCTATGGAGTTGGAAAGAGTTGGACATGACTTGGCGACTGAACAGCAACAACATAACCAAGATGCTAAAACTTCGGATATTTCCCTCTCTCCTGACACTTCCCATACTCCCCTCGTGCTGTTTGCCGCAAACAAAAGCATCTTTTTCCCACTTAGTCAACATTTACTAAGTACCTTCCGTGCACAGAGCCCTGGGGAGCAGGGGGCTCTGATTTTCATGTGTGTGTGAAGGTGTTCATGGCTATGTGGTTTCCCAGCGTGTGAGCTGGTGCATTGCTAGGCACGTTTGTGTTTGAGTGCGAGTTTGTGGGGGTTCTGCTCCTCCACTAGCTGCTGCACCCTGGGCTCACCCCCTCTACTCGCCATCCCTCACCTTTCATTCCTCCCGACCTTTGATCACATTGTCTTCTCTATTTAGGGGTCCTACTTCACTGCCTGGCAAAGTCCCACTCATCCTTCAAGGCCCTTTCTTCTCTAAACACCCCTCCCCAAGTTCATCATTTCCTCCCTGTTACTGTCATGGCATTTGTAAACATTCCTGCCATGGCACCTGATCGCAATATTAGTCCATCGTCCCTTGACCCCACGACCATATCACTCTTTTACTCGTGTGTGTGTGTGTGTGTGTGTGTGTGTGTGTGTGAAAGAGAGTGTGTATATAATTCCTTCTCTCAGTCACTTGATAGATTCTTAATACATGTTTATTAAGTAAATTGAAATAAATTGCTTATTTCGTCTCCTAAAGCATTTTCCTTGTACGGTTCTAAGAATGTGTCTCTGATTAATGACTTTGCTTAACCTTTTTGCGTGTGCCCTATGTGTTTCTGTGCCTGCAAACATGCACAAACACACACGTCTGTATGTATACAGCAATGTTTAATTGCACATGTGTGCTTGGTCATATATGCAGGCAGGCATGTGTTTCGATTTGGTGTTTCTGTAGGTTTAAATGTGTGTTCCCCCAATGCAGCTACTCTCCAAGCCGCTCACATTTGGGAACTGAGAGAGTGAGGGTGCAGGAGACAGGGGATGACTCCCTCCAGGTGGGTTTCTCCGCCCCTTCTGAGAGGCTCCTTCCAGAATTCCCTTCTGACCCTGCCCCTGGTCTGCTGAAAGTGACCAGGGACTTCCTGTCCATCCTGTGGCAGCCCAGCATGGGCAGGTGGGGTTGGAGGGCAGAGCCTTCTGTGGCCCAGTCACATCACACCCCCTTTCTGATCCATCTCTGCCCTGTTTAATTGGAATTTGGCTAGTGGAGACCATCTGTTCTATTCCGTCCTGTTTCCATGACAACCAAGTGGCTTGAGACTGAGGTTTGTGGTTAGAGAAGTGGCCTGGGGGATGCTGGGAAAAATCAGCGAGGTCCTCCTCCTCAGACTGGCTCCACCTCGCCTTTTCCTCTCTGCCCTGCCCTCACCCCCAAGCCCAGAGTAAAAATAAAGTGATTGCTTGCCAGGGCGTGAAGTCCCCCAGCAACCCTCTGCCAACCCGGCCAGCCTGCTCTCTCCCAGGCTTCTCTGGGCTCCCCACACACGGCTCCCTCCCGCTTCCATTCATAAGAGAGATAGCCCTGCCCTTTTACCCACATATGGGGCTGGAAGGGAAATCTAGGGGCTTGAAAGCCTGCAGCTTCTGCGTGTGCTTTTCAGTCTCAGCCACCCTTGCCTCCAAACCGCTGCCTCACCCCATCCAGGCATCCTAAAATGTCCTGCAACCAGGGATCAAACACAGGCACACCCCCCCAATTTACAAGCATCAGAACGTTCAACCCCCTTTGATGGCCAGTACATTTCCCCTCCCGCCCGTGAGGGAACCTCAGTCCCCACGAACCTTCCAGATGACAGGACTTTGAGAATAGAATCCCTTACTTCCCTCCCAAGGGGATGAGTTCTCCCTCAGCCACCTTAGAAACACTCAGGACCCCCACACAAAGGACTCTGTTAGAGCCCCTGTGCCCAGGGCTTTCCCATCCCCCCACCCCTCCAACCCTGATGAGTGGGGTGACCCCAGCAAGTGCATGGCAGACAGAAAATCTCTAAGCCTAGTGCAGATGGGGGTGGGGGGATGGCCCCAGGGTTCCCAGGAGTTCAGACAGGCTCTGACACATGGGGATGGGGGGTGAGGCTTTTTTCTCTCCTATTTCTGGACAGACAGTTCTGTTTTCACGGTGTTATTTTCTGCCCTAATTTCCCCGTCTGCAGCAAAGCTGCTTCCGTGCCTGCTCTATTACCAGGGGACCCGCCTGTCTTCAAAAATAAGTGGCGTGGCTTGTCAGGTGACCTGTCTGTCACTCTGGTCCCAGGTGTAACGTGCTGGGCCACAACACCTCCTGGATGCAGGGCGGGGACACGGGGTGGGGAGCCTGTCCAGAGGTGGGGTCCCAGGATCTCTAGTGCCCCCCAACCCCAGCAGAATCAGCCCAGGGCAGGGAAGGAAGAGAGACCTCAGCAAGTCGATGCTTAGAGCAGGGCTGAGCCAGGGACCCCCACGTTTGGGGGATGTTGCAGTCCTGCAGAGGTCTAGTTGCCAGCCTTCCTCTTTCCAAGTGGGGTCTAGCTCCCTGCCACGCATCATTCCTCGTGTGCCTCATCTTTTATTATTGAGATGTAATTCACCTACCATAAAATTCACCCTCTTAAAGTGTATGATGCGGTGGGGTCAGTATATTCACAAAGTTGTGCAGCCATCACCTCTCCCTAACACAGAACAATTTTGTCACCCCAAAAAGAAGGCCTGTGCCCATGTGCCATTCCCCATGATCCCAGCCACCCCCAGCCCCTGGCAATCACTGTCTACTTCTGTGTCTGGATTCACCTGTTCACGACAGTTAGTGTAAGCGGAAGCACACTCGGGGTGGCCTTTGTGGTGACGCCCTGCACTGAGCAGCCCTCCTGCCTCTTTCCATGTCACCCCCGGCTTCAGCAGCACCAGCGGCTCTCAGTTGCGGCTGACTGAAGGGCAGACCCTTGTCTGGAACAGAGCCGTCTATAAACTGGTGCTCACTTCCCTTTCCTGTCACCTCTGCAGCACACAGCCAGTGCCCACAGCCAGGCTTGTACAGATCCTCTTCCCTCATCCCGTTCCCTCTTCTCTCTCTGAGGGGCTCCTGCTTATCCTGTAAGACCCAGCTAAACAATCTCACCTCTTCCATGATCCTCCACCATCCTCAGAATCGCTCCTCGTATGAGCTCCCATGGATTTTGGTTCATACTTTAAAAAACAAACAAACAAAACACAGCACTTATCACTCAGTAATTATTTGTTTTCATGTCTGGTCTCCTGCTTGGCAGAAAGCGAAGGAGAACTAGAGAGCCACTTGATGAAAGTGGAAGAGGAGAGTGAAAAAGTTGGCTTAAAACTCAACATTCAGAAAACGAAGATCATGGCATCTGGTACCATCACTTCATGGCAAATAGATGGGGAAACAATGGAAACAGTGAGAGACTATATTTTGGGGCTCCAAAATCACTGCAGATGGTGACTGCAGCCATTAATTAAAAGATGCTTGCTCCTTGGAAGAAAAGCTATGACCAACCTAGACAGCATATTGAAAAGCAGGGACATTACTTTGCCAACAAAGGTCTGTCTAGTCAAAGCTATGGTTTTTCCAGTGGTCATGTATGGATGTGAGAGTTGGACTATAAAGAAAGCTGAGCACTGAAGAATTGATGCTTTTGAACTGTGGTGTTGGAGAAGACTCTTGAGAGTCCCTCGGACTGCAAGGAGATCCAACCAGTCCATCCTAAAGGAAATCAGTCCTGGATATTCATTGGAAGGACTGATGTTGAAGCTGAAATTCCAATACTTTGGCCACCTGATGTGAAGAACTGACTCCTTGGTAAAGACCCTTATGCTGGGAAAGATTGAAGCCAGGAGGAGAAGGGGCTGACAGAGGATGAGATGGTTGAATGGCATCACTGACTCGATGGACATGAGTTTGAGTAAGCTCCAGGAGTTGGTGATGGACAGGAAAGCCTGGCAAGCTGCAGTCCATAGGGTCGCAAAGAGCCGGACACAACTGAGTGACTGAGCTGAACTGGTCCCCTGCTAGACTGAACTTGCACAGAAAAAGAAAATGTCTTATTCTCCTCTCTTATCCTTCTGCCTTCCTGCCTCTGGCCACTATCACCATGGCCTCTACCCAGTGAACTAGCACGGTGCTTGGCACACACGATGTGCTCAGTAACGCTCCACAGGCACATAAGGGCCAGTGCCTAAAATATCCTGGAGGAGAGAACCCGGTGCAGGAAGAGGGAGGGCAGCATGAGGCTTAGGCTGGTGGGGTGAGTAGGAACCCCATTGCCCAGGAATATTTGTGACAAGGTAAGGATGGTAGCCTTTACGCCTGTGTCTGATGAAAACCTCCCCATCCTTCAAGGGTCCCTTCAGGATGGAGGAACTCTCCCTGACCACCTCAGCCTGCAGGGGTATCAGTGGTCCTATGGTCCTGGTCAGACAGAAACTACTAGATAGAAATTCAGTTCAGTCACTCAGTTGTGTCCAACTCTTTGCGACCCCATGGATTGCAGCGTGCCAAGCTTCCCTGTCCTTCACCAACCCCTGGAGCTTACTCTAACTCATGTCCGTTGAGTCGGTGATGCCATCCAGCCATCTCTTTCTCTGTCGTCCCCTTCTCCTCCTGCCCTCGATCTTTCCCAGCATCAGGGTCTTTTCAAATAAGTCAGCTCTTTGCATGAGGTGGCCAAAGTATTGGAGTTTCAGCTTCAACATCAGTCCTTCCAATGAACACCCAGGACTGATTTCCTTTAGGATGGACTGATTGGATCTCCTTGCAGTCCAAGGGACTCAAGAGTCTTCTCCAACACTGTAGTTCAAAAGCATCAATTCTTCAGTGATCAGCTTTCTTTATGGTCCAACTCTCACATCCATACATGACTACTGGAAAAACCATAGCTTTGACTATGCAGACCTTTGTCAGTTAAGGAATGTCTCTGCTTTCTAATATGCTGTCTAGGTTTGTCATAGTGGATGTAAATTACTAGAAGGCAAATGATGATTCTAAAACCCCTCGCTCCTCACCAGTGACATGAGAAAGAACTGAAAGTCCTCTCCTTTTTTTTTTGCCAAACCATGGGGCATGGGGAGTCTATAGTTCCCCAGCCAGGGACTGAACCTCTGCCCAATGCAGTGGAAGCACAGGGTCCTAACCACTGGACTGCCAGGGAAGTCCCTTGAGGGTCCTCTCTGACCTTCTCTCCTCCTATAGATATTATTGGTCAAGTGAGTATAAAAGCGGGATCATAATAGTATGGAACTTTGAGAGTTTAATTGAGGATTAAATGAGAGGGGACAAACAAATGCTCTGAAAGGTCTGGGGTGGGGGAGCGCATTTATTTATTCTCAAGGGTGCTATCAGCACAGATTAACTAACTGAGAGAAGAAAGTGGACGCCCAGGGTCTCTGGTTTGAAGGAATCATTAAGGCCCCTTCTCTTTGCTTGTCTTTCATGCCCTTTCCAAGAGATTAGAAACCTTGATGGAGCAGTTCCATGCTGTTTATTATTATTTGAAATAGGCTAGAAAGCAATCAGAATTGGATTTTCTTGAAGGGAGGGTGGTGAAAGAGACAAATTGAGCCTTCACCCCTACTCCGAGGGTTGGGTTTGTAGGAAAAAGAGAATGGGCTGGACTTGGGGGGGGGTCCCTCCCTCTTCTTGGACACCAGCAACTGAGGGAAGATGGTCCTTCCTGCTGCTGAGGGAACAACGAGGGGCTGGAAGCCGAGGTGGGCTGGGACCTAGCAAGACTCACAGCCTTCTCCACAGGGAGTCACCAGAGCCGCTGGCCCTCCCCACGGTGGGATCCAGTTCCCAAGGAGGGTGCCAGGCAGACCTTCTGCCCCTGCAAAAACAAAGCTGCCTAATTGCCTTTTAATCTGGGGATGTCAGTCTGCTGGTGTCGGTGCTGAATTGTAAGGGGAGATAGTATCTTTCCCTTTGAGTGAGAAGTTATTTGATCTTTGAGTCAGAGGAAGGCCTGTGCCCAGGGAAGAGGTGGGACGGAAGGGAAGGTGGAAGGAGAGAGAAGAGTGAGGGCCTGGCTCCCGGCCGACCTGAGGCTTTATTTGTCCCCATAACAATCATAAATAAAGGGAAACAAGCATCGCTCTTGTCTTGGCTCAAGGCCATTGTTTGGTGCAGGCTTCCTCCTCACCCCTGCCCCTCTTGGCCTCTGTTTCAGGCCCAGGAAGGGGAAGACAGCTTGTCTACAAGGAGAGGGAGTGGGCTGCCAGCTGTCTCACCTGGAGAGGTGGGAGGGGGTCTCCCAACACCTGAGTGCACCCCACCCCGCCCCACACTGCCTCTGGTCTCAGCTCTCCCCATCTTTGCAGAGGCTCCTAAGAGGTCTCAGGTGATTGCAAGAGGCTCCTAACCAGTGCCTTGGCCTGCACGCCCTACTGAATCAGCAACCTTGCCCTAACTCATGTGTCCCCCCAGCCCCTCCTGCTCACACTCCCCAGCAGCTCCCATCTCGCTTGGAAGGGAGGCCTGGGCCCTCCATCATCCAGCCCCTGCACCTCTCCTCTCCAGACACGCCCACCAAGCTTACCAGACCCATGCCCCCCTCAGGGTCTTTGCAACTCTCCTCCCACCTGAAATGCTCTTCTCCCAGCCGGCCACACAGTCGGTTGGTGGGCTTGCCTCCCCTCCTTGGTTCTTTCCTCAGCTGCCCCCTGTCTCAGTGAGGCCTTCACTGGCCACCGTTTATCTCAACTTAAGCAGCCGTCGCATACACCCACACAGATACACCCACACTGTCACCTTGAAAGTCCTTTCGCCACAACCTGCTCCAAGAGCTGTCCCTGACCTGTGCATCCCTGCCCCTCTGACAGTGCCCCGCTTCCTGCAGGGTTTTATAGCGTCTACAGAGTGCTCGTGCCTCATTCTCCCAGCATCCTCTGCGGGTCAAGGTGGGCACCCCGATGTATCCTTGAGGGTTCTGAGAGGCCCAGGACTCACTGGAGAACCCCACTTGTGAGTGGCAGGCTCTCAGCCAGAGCCATGCACATTCTTCATAGAAGCTTCTGCTGGGCTGAGTGGAAGAAGATCTGAGCCCTCCCCCAGCCTCAGGCCTAACAAGTGGCCTAGGAAGCAGGCTGTCTGTCCTGGAAGCGGCTCAGTGCCTGCTGCCCCAGGGCCCAGCTCATCTGGGTTCCCTCCTGCCTCCTCCCCTCACTCTCTGGTGTGTGCACAGGCCCAAATGGTCTTTCTGCCATTTTTCTGCACCTATCTGCCTGTCTGGAGAGACCTTCCTGGGAGGGGACGGCCTGTCTCCACCCCAGGGAGGAGAGTCGGGCACCCTCTGAGCCTTCACTGTGCTTAGTACTCGAAGTTATAGATGGAGAGGTGGATGCTGGGAGGGCCCCGGGGGACCTCTTCCTGGGCTCAGGTCAGCTCTCTGCCTCCAGAAGCCCTTCTCTCTCAGCTCTGGGCTCTCTGCATCTCAAGAAACACTGGGGGAGCCCTGGGAAAGATCCAGGAGGAGGAGGAAGGGAGACAGCCAGCCCTGCACAAGCAGGGACATAGGGACACCCTCTCTGTGGCCTTGGGTAAGGCACTCCTCCCACCACAGATCCACATCCCTGGTGCTAAGGTGGGTCCTTGAGCTGGGCACTTGACGGGCTCGTGGGAGCAGGTTCCTGACGGATCTGAGCCCAGAGGGTTGAAAAGAGTGGTGACTGGTCCTGGAGAAGAGGCACGATGGAGTAGAGTGGACAGTCTGGAAGGACCGAGCATGCATTAGATTAAGCTGGCAGCAGGCTACCTTGCATCGTATGTAATTGATCCTTTGGGAATCTTACTTGGAGCATTAAAGGCAGGAGTTACTTTGGCAATAATGCAGGGTGACAGGAATCAAATTTGGAAGTCTCACCGGAAGCGGCTTTGCTGACGTGGGCTGTGAACTTTCAGGGAAAGAGCGCCAGCCTCTGGTATAAAAGTCCTGCTCAGCCACTTGCTGGCTGAGTCACCCAAGGCACTCTCTGACCTCAGTTTCCCCATTTGTACAAGAGGGTTGAGCTTCCCTAATGGCTCAGCGGTAAAGAACCCATCTGCTAATGCAGGAAATGCAGGTTCAATCCCTGGGTCCAGAAGACCCCCAGAGAAGGAAATGGTGACCCACTCCAGTATTCTTGCCTGGAGAATTTTCTGGACAGAGGAGCCTGGTAGGCTACAGTCCATGGGGTCATGAAGGGTCTGACACAACTTAAAGACTAACCCACCACCACCACAGCAAGAGGGTTAGACTAGGTGTCCCTGTGAGTCCCTGCTGGTCCATACTCGGTGGCCAGTGAACCAGTGTGTGGGACCAGTGACCAGACTTCACTACTTGGGGAAGTCCATGGCACTCAGAGACCGAGAAGGGCTTGGGAGGATGCAGCGCTGGGGATACCCAGAAGCCAGCCGGTCCCTGAGCCCTGGAGATGTCCAAATGCCTTTTCTATCAGACATGTCTCTGTCCCTTTGGCAGCTGGTATGAAGGCCCTTCCTGACTACCATTGGGCCTCAGAATAGAGCCAGGCAGGACCAGGCGCCCTCTGTCTCTGCCAGAATTTCTCAAACCTGCTGGGTCCCAGACTCTTTCCACTGGGGTGGGGGAAGCTCGGCGCCTTGGCTCCCTCTGGTCATGTCAGGCATTGGTCAACTCTCGATGACCAATCACTGAGGCCCACATGCAGGTCTTGGCAGGTCCAGCCTTGAGCAGTTGGGTGCCATCTGTGTTCTCATGGAGCGTATGGTCTAGTGGGAAACAGACAGTGAACAGGTCACTGTGGGTGTGGAAGTGGCCAAATGGGATGGCCCATCTAGAGCACACAGAAAGGGGGGGACCTGAAGGATGAACACCAGAGAAAGGGGAAAAGAGGAGGGAAGAGCACATGTGGGGGCCCTGCATCTAGAACAGGCGTGGCGCCCTTGGGGACCAGTCGGCATGATGGGCAGCAGCACCGCACCAGGCTCTGCTCTCAGGGCTCTGCTTATAGAAATCCATTTCATCTTCCCAACAGCCTCTGAGGAAGTCAGTGGCATTTGCTCCTTGTATGATCTGCTGATCATACATGAATGTCTTCTGCTTTGTTAAACACCCACACAGAGGATGACCTCCCTGAGGACACATTACCGTGTTTTTTTGTCCTCACAGTAGCCAAATCCCCGTGTCAGTTGCTGAGTTCCCCCTCCCCAGCCTTTAACGGCAAGTGTTGTGTCTTTGGGGCTTCCCAGGTAGCTCAGTGGTAAAGAACCCACCTACCAACACAGGAGACGTGAGTTTGATCCCTGGGTGGGGAAGATCCCCTGGAGGAGGAAATGGCAATCCACTCCAGCATTCTTGACTGGAAAATCCCACGGACCAAGGAGCCTGGTGGGCTACAGTCCATCGGGTCGCAGAGAGTCGGACATGAATTAGCGACTGCTAGCAGCAGCTCCATCTTTATGGATGTATACAAGTACAATACAGAAAGCATGTAATCACACAGCGAGCCAGAGGCAGAGCTGAGATTTGAACCCAGGATCCTGAAGCCAGAGCCTCTCTGCTATTCAACTTGAGAGAACCTGAGGTCCCCAGCAGATGCCCCTGATGAGGTAGGACGAGAACGGGGGCTGGTGGCAGGCCCAGCCCAGCCAGAATCAAAAGGGAAAACACGTTTTCTCGCAGCACAGAGCTGGCTCTGCAGTCTACAGACAGCCTCTTTTCCCCAACCCAGGACTGGCCTGGATGAGGTCTGGCAGAGACTGACCCTCTCCCAGGCTCTGTATCAGAAGGCGTGGGGAAATGCCCTTGCTGTTTAGTGAAAGGGATCAAGAGGAAACAGCAGGAAGAATTTCCCAGCTGTCATGAGCATACGCTATGAAAACAGGCAGCCGAGGGAGGTGGAGGCCCCTGGTGGAGAAGGTCAATGTCCTGGTCACTCAGAGCTGCAGAAGAGGGGAGTGGAGGCAAGGGAGGTATGGAATGACCCCTCCCGCTGGGTCTCGGCTCGGCTGGAAGGTGAGATGATGTCAGACAAGTCGCAGGCACTGTCCCACAGAAAGAGGCTATCCGCCATCACCAAGCTGGTGCCACCCTCTTTCCGGGGACTCTGTCTGCCCCAGTCCTGCCATCGGACTTCATTAAATTGCATTTTCCCAGAGCAGGGCAGGCCGGTGACAGAATGAGTCAACGCCAGCTTGCTACAACTGTCGCCCCTGGAGCCTGCGGGCACGGAGGGAGATAATTGGGAGTGGTTTGACAGCTTAATGTCTGGGGTTGGCTTCCCGGAGCATTGAAGGGGCGGGGCGGGGTAGGCGCAGGCAGCCCGCCCTGAGGAAGCGGCAGGGTGATGGGGCTGCGTCCATTCAGACCGACCCCACCAGCCAGCACCTTTCCCCTCCATTTCCCTAGCAGCAGCTTGTTGGGCAGGAAAATAAAGCACAGGGAAGGAAATTAGATCTGGAGAATAAATGAGGCTTTCTTTATTAATTTGTCAGAACTAATTAACGTCTCCCCCAGATTCATCTCCTCTCCAGCTGCCCCCCTGAGCAGGAGGGAGGGAGGAGTCTGGGAGAGGCCAGATCTGGGCTTCAGGGTCCTATTCTAGGGGCTTCAGGCTGAAAGGCACCCCACCAAGTTCTCTGGTCCACTTACTTGGGGTGCTGAGTCCCACTGTGGGTGATAAAGCTCAGAGGGTGGAGCCCCAGAAAAACCCCCTGCACCAGGTCTCAGCTACTTCCCCTCTCTGAGCTTCTGCCAGTTCGTCTGAGAAACTGAGTCAGCGCCTCAGGGCTGTTGGGAGGATATGAAGCAGCCAGTACCTTCCTGGTGCAAAGTCAGCTCTCCATGTCACTCTGGGAGACAGAACTTAAGTACAGTACTGGAAGGAACTCCGAGTTCCTTCATTTTCACAAAGTCATTTTTAGTTCGACCCTAACAGCAACCTCAAGAGGTGTTAAGAAACAGTTAATTGGTGTTCCCATGTCACAGATGTCCAAAAGGGAGCATAGAGTGGTTAAGAACTTTATGGAAACCACCAGTGAATTGCTGCAGACACAGGACTAGAACTCAGCTGGGCACCTGCTCTGCTTGCCGACCTGTCTCATCCCCCCACCCCCACCCCTGACCTCTGCAGAGACCTGACTCACTGCCAGAGTCTCACTTACTAATAGCTGCCTCACTTCCTGGGTTTGAGCTCAAGGTCTTCAGCCCAGGAGCCCCCCACTCCTGCCAGGGAGCTCCTTCAGGCTGGCCCTCGACTTTGGTGAGAGCTGGCATTAGTCTGACAGAGTCGAGTGCCTTCCCTTGCCTCCCGTCCCCATCCCAGAACCGGGCCCAGCCCTGCCGTTTCAGAGAATAACCAGCTCTGAGAAATGCCTCTCCACAACGAGGCAGAGGAGAAGCCCTTGAGTACCAGCCACGCCTGGGTTGCAAAATCCAGTCTGTTCTCTTGCCTGCCATGCTGTGGTTGCGTCCTAGACGTTCCTTTTCTGCCAATCGGCAGCTCCCTGGGGCCTGGGAACATGTGGAGTGAATGCCTCCCACCCCGCAGCATCTCCCCTGTGGCCCCGGAACTTGCTGCCTTCTGCACATGGAACGGGGTGAGAGCTGGCTATGGAGCAGAGACTCCCTGACTGGCCGGGCCAGGGTCAGGGCCGGCGTGGGGGGCGTGTCGGGGGGTGGGTACCTGAAGGAAGCATGGAATGTCCAGCTCCTGTGTTTGAAGTGAGGAAACTGAGGCCTCGAAAAGAAAGTCACAAGTTTCACGGGCTCGTGGCAGCACCGGGGTCCGCACCTGGGTTTCTCCTGACCCCCAGCCCCAGCACCTTTCAGGAGCTAGGTGTTAGCGCTTGGTAAATGGCATCACAAAAAGATGAATGTATTACATCAGGGACCCTCAGAGCCAAGAACAGGCTGAGGGCTGGTGGCAGCAGGACACGGCAGCATGCCTGAGGTTGGGGGGTGAGGGGACATCTGCCCTGTGGGCCAGACCACAAGGCCCAGGTCCAAGGGCAAGGTCACTACCACTACGCCCTCTGGGCCTCCTGGCAGAGCTCTCAGGAGCGGCCGCACCCCTGCAGGGCACACGGCCACGCTCCCTGCCCTTAGATCATGGCCCCACAGTAGCAGACACTCTGTCCCAGCAGCACCGGCCTCTGCAGAGCTTGTCCACTTGCTGCCCTCAGCTGACCCACAAGTGCCGGCATTGTGGTGGTTGGAATTCCCACTGTACAGACGGGAACAGAGATTCAGAGAGGAGCTGGCTTTCCCCATCTTCGTGAGCCTGAAAAGCAGTGTCTTCATTCTGCCTTGAGAGGAGGGGGTTTCATTCACGCCCCCCTGCCCACCAACTTTGGTGGTCCGAGCGTCTCTGAGCCTCGGTTTCCCTGCATATCTCCCAACACCTGCTCTGGAAGGCAGTGCCCAGGCCCCGTGAGTCCACTAATGTCTTTCCAAAGGCCTTATGCCAGGCCCCTGCCACTGTCCCTCACGCATATGTGAGCGGCGAGGGAGCCCGGAGAGATGTCAGAAAGGGCCCTAGCAGCCCTCCCCGTGACTCCAGCCCCGAGGCCCGAGGTGCCAGAGTGCAGGGGTGTGGCGGGCAGCTGGACAGGGGCCTCTGCTCTCCAGGACTCGGGCTGGGCCCTGACAGCGCTGGGTGCGGCCTGCCTGGGGTGGTGGGAGAAGGACGCAGGGAGAGGGTGGGGCTGGCGGAGTTTGGCATTGGCCGGCCGGACCTGGGAAGGAGTCCCAGAGTTCCTGTGAGGACACAGAACTTCCTTAGGCTCCCGGCATGGAGTTTGGGAAAAGCCTCTGAGCCCAAGTTGAACCTCTGGCCCCTCTGGTCCTGCTTTCTTCTGCATCTTGAGAGCCCACGGTGTGAGTACAGGTCTGTGCTGGCACCCCCCTCAGAGGCCCCTTACTCTCTGTGGAAACATCCTCCAAGCTCTCCTGGGTCCCCAACCCAGTCACCCTAGGACTCCAAGGCCAAGCTATACACCAAACTGAAGATGCCAATTTGGAGGGGGGGAAATAATTGAGTCATCTGAGATCTGTCATAGAGCATTAGGACTGCCCATTCTTCTGCAGAAGGGCACGGGGCAGCTTCTAGAATCCAGACGAATGGGTGTAACCTTGGTCTTTGGGGAGGGTCTAGAGTCTACTTTGGGGTGCTAGAAAGAGCCTGCTGCAATCCCAGGGGACAATTTCAGCCTATCGGCTCTGTCTGTGACCCTAAAGTACCTACAGACCAGCGGCCGCCTCCTGAGCAATTACTCTTTGTCACACTATCCACAAACATACATTATTTTATTGAATCCTTGTAGCCCATTTTGTGATAAGATATTAATCATTTTACAGATAAGGAAACTGAGGCTCATGAGGACTCACCACCAATGAGTGGAAGAGCTCAAGCCAGGTCTGTCTGCTTCCTGCATCCCCTCCCTACCTCTCATGTTCTCTCCTTAAGAGGAGGACCTGCCTGATCTCCAGCTCTGGCCCCAGATCCAGCAGGCCCCAGCCACCGAGGGACAGAGTGTACTTCCTCGGCAGTAAGAGGGATTAAGGACAGACTTCACAAAGAACTTCCCTGTCAACAAAGTGTCGAGTACATTTTAGCAGTTTCCCAGGGAAAATGTAGGACTTCCTCCAATGAAGACCTTGAAAGAATGGGAAGAAATTTATTGGATCACCTGGGCAGAGTTTTGGGGGGGTCAAGGTTTGTCAGCGGCAGAGGGTAGTTGACCTCTGACCTCTGGTTGGGCAGTTCAGAAGTTCAGGCTTCCATCTCTGTCTGCTGACTGCCCTCTGCTGCTGCCACCTGGCCCAGAGGGTCAGGCATGGATGTCACCTTTCCCAGGACATGCTTTCTTGCCCAAGTCCACTTGGAGCCCTTGCCAACTGGCGCCTGAGGCGGCAGGCGGGGATGGACAGGGTAGGGCCTGGGTAGGTGTGGCACTCAGCTATCTGTCCAGGCACCGTTTAGTTCCATGGGGAGAGCTCAACCACTCCGAAATGCCGGTCTCTGCTCCTTTTCCCTCCCCTGCTCCCAGAACTGGGCTGGCAGGGGCCATGGACTGGGCACGTTACCAAGGGCTTCAGCCTCCGATGCCTGCCCTGTCCTTTGGGAAAGTCCATTGTATTAATTTCAGCAAATCTGCAGAAAACCTCTGAATGTCAGCCAGTGAGTTGAGCACTGCCCTCCTAGAAAGCTGGAATCTAGTCTTGGGAGAGGTTCTAATTGAACAGATAGAAAAACAGAGGGCAGTCTCATTCTGAAAGTGCACAGAAACCAGCAGACAGCAGCTCAGTTCTGGACGCACCACTTTTTGGCAATGCAACTTGGCAAATTTCTCAACCACTGGACCTCAGTTTCCTCCTCTGTAAAATGGGTATGTCAATACTTGCTCCAAAGGACAAAAGTGAGAATGATATGAGATCCTAGGTGGAAAATACTTCCCAGTACAAAGGAGGGGTTCAGTCAGTATTGGAGGAAATAACTTGATGCAAGAATTCTGGGAGGCAGAAAGCAAATACCACTACTTATTTTCAGGTGTGAGGGAGTCTGCAAAGGAGGGGGGCTGGGCCTCGTGAAAACTTAGGGACACATGCAATCTGTCTAATCACTTGGAGAATGAAAAGTTGCTGGGAAATGCCAACCATTCTGATGGGCCGAGGGCTGAAGCAAAGATGAAGAGACACAGCAAGGCAGGTTGTGTAAAATAAAATGCATATTTTTAATTGCTTAAGTTCACATCTCATAAAAGAAAAAAAAAAAAGCACAAGCCCTGGCCATCCCCTGCTTTCTCTGCCATGAGTCAAGAACCAGTTCCCACCAGTCTGTCCTGGGTTCAAAGCGTCTCCCCGCCCTAATTCTCACCCCAACCTCCCCACCCCCTACAACTGCTGTGGGTGAGGAGGCCCTTCCCCTGAGCAGCGTGGGCACTGCCCCTCCCCAGGCCACCCCCTGCCCGCTGCGGAGGGCAGCACCCAGTTGTCAGGCCTGTTGGGAGAAGGCGCGGGGGTAGGGGGCAGTAGAGATGGAAGATAGGAGATAAAGGCAGCTTCCCCCACCTCTGCCTGCTAGCCTCCTGTTGATTGTAGCTGACTGTCAAAGTGAAGTGGCACAGCTATCTCACTATCAGGCCTCACCAGATTCTTCCCCAGACAATGGCCGCTAGATGTTGCTTCCTACCTGGCCCTCCATCCAGCAGTCCTGCTCCCCGGACCTGTCTGAGGCTGTGACGGGGAAGCAGGCACCTTGGGCCAAACCCCGCTGAGCCAGCTCTGTTTCCTTCCCACCCTGGAAACCCACCCTTCCCCTGGTTCCTGCCAGTTCCTAGTCCCCGTGTTTTCCGAGAGATGGGACAGACCTTCCAGCCCCCTGCCTGTCCCTCTGTTTTTCCCTTGGTTCTCCCCTCCTCCCTGTCTCCTCCCCCTTCCCCTCGCCCTGACTCACTGCCTCACTTCCCACTCAAGCTGTTCTCTGGGACGTGTTGGGACAGGGCACCTGGGTTCTGGTCCTACAGGCTCCAACTCTGCCTGCTCTCAGTGGGGGTGGGGCACGTGGGGAGGATCTGCTTTGACCTGCTTCTTCAGGCTTCCTCCCCGCTCCATCCCCACCCCGAGGGGGCAGGCTGGGGGTGAACTCCAGAACACCTCCCAACTGCAGCCTTAAGGGGCCCAGCCTAGAGCCACCGAGGGGAATAGGGGAGACGCCCACATTCACCTTGATCTGGGCCAGTCTAGGTCTCTGAAAACACGTCATGGGACTCCAGCCTGCCCACCAATGACTCCTACCCAGACGCCTTCACTCAGCCAGGCGCTGTGTCTATGCCATTTCTCTTCCTCATCCCTTTGGGACCCGGATAATAAAAGGAACATCAAGAGACTTGGATTCACTCTCTGCTCTCAGTTAATTTATTGTACACATGCATGCATGTGCATGCTAAGTCGCTTCAGTCATGTCTGACTCTTTGCGACACTATAGACTATAGCCCACCAGGCTCCTCTGTCCATGTTATTCTCCAGGCAAGAATACCAGAGTGGGTTGCCGTGCCCTCCTCCAGGGGATCTTCCCGACCCAGGGATCGAACTCAAGTCTCTTACATCTCCTGCATTGGCAGGCAGGTTCTTTACCACTAGCACCACCGGGAAACCCAATTTATTGTATAGCCTCGAGTAATCACCTCACCCTTCTGGGTCTCAATTTCAACATCTACTAAATGGGCAGCACCTTCCTCTGGATCATTCCAGAATCTAGGATCATCAGGGGTCTGGAATGGGTCTGAATGGGTCTGAAAGCAAAGTGATAGGATTAGCCCTGGCAGGCTGAACTGGATTGCAAAGAAAGGGTGGGGGGCAGGGGGGCCAGTTATACAGTTTGATGTTGTTTACAGGGCCTCTGAAGAGCTCCAGTACCGCAGTCCTTTATGTCTCCGCACAGAAAGAATTCGGTAAGAGGCAAAGTGATAGATAAGGAGTGATTCATTAGAATAGGATACTTGTAAGGCTTATAAGCAGGCAGGCAAGATGATGCCTCACTCAAAAACTTAGTGGACTACAGCTTTATAATCAAAGGAAAAGTGGGGAGGGAGAGAAGAACTGTCATTCTTGAGGAGATGTCATGCCTCTAGCATCGGCTCCTCCAGGTTGGGCAGGGGAGTTTTCTTGTCCTTACCTGGTCAAGCTGGGTCCACAGATTGTTGTTGTTTATGTGTGCAGAGAGAATGAGGTGGTTCCATAGCATCATTAACTCAAAGGACACGAATTTGAGCGAACTCCGGGAGAGAGTGGAGGACAGGGAATCCCGGTGTGCTGCAGACCATGGGGTCGCAAAGAGTTGGACATGACTTAGCAGCTGAACAACGACAACAATGTATGCAGGGAGCATGTCCTACGGATCATTAATTTACTGAGTTCACTGGCAGCATGTAGGTCTCGTGTCACCATTGTTTTATTGTTTGGAGGGCAGGTCTTGTGCGTCTGTTGCATGGTTTTTTCCTAAGCAAGCCTGCTTGGTTTTGCGGTTAAGCAAACCTGCTCTCTCGAGTAATCATTAACTTTCAGGGGTCTTCCACACTTTTTCTATTTACAGTCCCCTAGTGGGATGAACTATTTAATCACCTACTTTGTCCTTTAACTCTGTCCCTACCAGGGGGCCTCCCACCCTCCCACTGGGGCCTGGATTTCGGTGCATCTCTCACATACGGGGCCTCTCGGCCTTTCTCTTATAGAGAATTCTTCCTTTTTATACATAATCATGGCATTCTCCAGGGGTTCTGCTCCTCCTTTGATCGTGAGCTCCCTAAGAATTCTTGATTAAAAGATCTTGGTGACCAGAGCAGTCAGCAGAGCACACCGTCCCAGAGTCTGTTGTCTGAGATTTGATGCTAGCCAGGCTCACAGCTCATGAAGCAAATGCAGATGGGGGTCCTGCCTTATGCGGGTGCAGGGGCTTCAGAGTGACTCAGAGATAACCAGTACTGCCTCCCCCTCCCCAGGGAGAGCAGGTGCTATGGGCCCTGGGGCACCAGGGACCTGACTGTTGTGGAGGGTGGGGACACGGGAGAGCTGGAGAAGGAGCTGGGAATACAGGCAGGGACAGATTGTGGAGGCTGATAAGCAGCTCAGATTTGCTCTAGATTTCCCCTGAGGCAGTGGAGAACAGGGGGAGACCAGCGTGCAGAGATCTGCTTTGTGTTCAGATCCGCTTGTGGATTAGACAGACCACTTCACCAGCCTGAGCCTCAGTTTCCCGGTGTGAATGGGAAGACTTCTCTGGGAGGAATTTTGTGAGGATGAGATGAGATTCACCGCCTAACAATACCTCTTAGGTAGTGAGCAGTCACTAAAGGTGGGCTGTTTTTAGTGTAATCTGTGCCAGGACTCCAAATTAGAAATGCCAGAGGCCTGAATTCCCAACAGAGCTGCCATAAGCGCCACAGGGGCTCCCCAAGTGGTGCTGGTGGTAAAGAACGCACCTGCCAATGCAGGAGACGTAAGAGACAGGTTTGATCCCTGAGTCAGAAAGATCCCCTGGAGGAGGGCATGGCAACCCACTCCAGTAGTCTTGCCTGGGAAATCCCATAGACAGAGGAGCCTGGTGGGCCACAGTCCATGGGGTCGCACAGAGTCAGACACGACTGAGCGACTGAGCACGAGGATCAGAAGGTCAAGGGCTCTACTCTAGGAATTCAGAGGAAGGAGACTCAAGCGGGTATAATGAGGTGACTGATGTGGGGGGTGGCCTGGGAAGGGCGGAGCAGCTGGAGAGAAGGGTTCAGCTGGCAGGTGGATTCTGGGGGCCCTCTACATAGAGGCATCACCAAGGCTACAGAGGCACGTGGGCCCACGTAGAATGGACCGAACATCCACTGCCAGGCAGCTGGCCTCTCCCCTCCCATCACCTCATGCTCCTTCCTCCAGCCTTCTCCCTCCCCAGAATACAAAACATCCAGGTCACCGTGAGGTTCCAGGGGCAAGTGTCTTATCCACCTCACCATCCTCCCATCACGTCCAGATGAGGCTGGTGAGTGTAAGCCAAGTAGGAAAGACACAGGAGATGCCTTAAGAGGTGGCTGGGGAGACGCCCACCCAGCCCTTTCCATATGAACCAGAGGGGAGAGAGAACCCAGCTAGAGGAGGTGCAGAGGTGGCAGCCTTCCACTGACGCCCACCACTCTTTTTACACCTGACTGCCTCCTGGCTTGATGAGCTGTTTGCTTATCTAAGGACCCAGAGGCAGGGCCCTTGTAACCACAGCAAGAGAAACACCCACAGTACATCGCTATGGGCTGGTGTCTGGCTGATGACCGTCCCCAGGTGCTCTCACGGCCATTGTCACAGTACTGAGCTCAGGCTGCTAAAGTCACACCTTCCCGCTGCTCTTCCAGGGCCCAGCTTTGTCAATTCCTCCTTTCCCCAGTCCCACCAACTTCTTGGCCACTTCAGATAAGTTGCTCTTCTCCATACCTCCTTTTCCTCACCTATAACTGGGGAGGTTAGGCCAGATGGTCCCCAGCGAAGGGACCCACCACAGCTGAAGGACTCTCAAACTGGTCCTTCCTCCCTGTGTCTGTCTGAATTCTCTGTCCCTTTGACTTTCCTATCTATTTATACACAAAATTCACCCACAACATTTCAGTTTTCCAATAGCATCATTAATTACCCCAGTAATTAAACTCAATTAGCTAGTGTAGGGGCCTTTCTGAGTGAGGAGCCATTAGCCAGGGTAAAAATGCATGGGAATGAGAGAGAAAGAAAATCCACCCTTTCCCAGCATTAAAAATGAAAGCCCGAGACAGCACAGCAGAGCAGAGGACCCCAATTAAAACTGGGGCCTCACTCATTAAGCTAATTTGACCTGCCATCCCACCCAGCAGCCTCTGATGGGAAGCCCGCAGGAGGAGCTGGCTGAGAGATGTGTCCAAGCTTCTTGCTCATCTTGGGGACCGAGCTGGGCCCCCCAGCACCCCCTCCAGCTGCCTGCTTGGGAAAGGACATGAAGAGTCTGCCCATTTTTCATTAGCACCTGCTGCCCACTTCTTAGGCTTCAGGGCAGAGAATAAACCAGAGTGGGTAGGGCTCAGCTGCGGGTGGTGCAGGACACATGGGAGGAGCAGGGATGAAAAATGGGAAAGAAAAGAAAAATTCTGCATTTCTGGGGCCTTGGGAAAAGCAAAAGTTAACAGTCACTCTCCTCTCTGGGTCCGAGGCTGAGGAGACCCCACCGCCACCCCAGGATGGCTGTGAAGACTGAGATTATATATGTCAATGCCTGACACATCACAGGTGCTTAATTAATGGTGACCAGCATTAGCTCTTTGCAGGCCTGGTCCTCCCAGCCCCACAGCTGCAGAGGCAATGGGGAAGAGGTGGCCACCAGCCTTTCACAGGTAGGGAGTCCCAGGGACAGAAAGAGGAAAAGCCACAGCCAGAGATCAGACTGGAAGTCAAGTATCTTAGCTCCTGGACTGGGAGGAAAAGAGTGCAGGGGAAGAATGTTTGAAGTACCTGGAATTATCCCTTTGGCCAGAGCTGCCCTGGGCCTAGCCGGCCCTGTGGTCCGGACAGCAGTGGGATTGGGGGTTCAGCCTCACCCAGAGCCTGGAGGAAAGGAGGAGAGGAGATGGCGTCTGCCCTCCCAGCCCCATCACCGTGGCTGCCAGCAGGCAAGGGCCCCATGTGTCAAGTGCGCCCTCGCCCATGATTCTGGCCTCGGTATCTGTGTGCTGGCTGCTGGTCTCTTCATGCAGCGGGGAGGAGGAGGCCACGAGCAGCCGGTGTAGTGGCGAGGAGCCTCTGGAGCCAGAATGCCACACCAAACAGGCTTCACCCACTGTGTGACCTTGGGCAGGTTACTTGACCTCCCTCTTTCCTCATCTCTAAGAGATAACAGTGGTATGGAGCTACCGGAGTTGTGAGGATTAAGTGAGTTAATATCTGTAAACATTCAGACCTGGGCCTGGCACAGACAGGTAATATACATGTGTTACCTGCTCTTGCCATTGGCAGGACCCTGGTGGGGAACGTCGTGCTTTTGTCCTTTCAGTCCTCGGGAGGTGGGGAGCACACGGGACCCTAGGCTTCAGCTGCTAAGGGAGGGGCTCAGTCTTGGAGAGGCAGCAGGTAGGGAGCAACACCCTTCCCAGACTTAGCGGAATGTGGGGGCCCGCCCCTCCCCCATGCACATACCCGCTCCCTCGGTGGGGGGGGGGCCCTGTTGGGCTTTCAGGGACCACGCCTGGCAGAGCTGTGGGCAGGGCGAGGAGGGCATGGGAATGGGAAGGAGAGGGAGGGAGGGGAAGGGAAGGGAGGCAGGTGGCCGCAGAGGCTGGGCTGCATCCTCGCAGCTGGGCACCGTGCCCTGCTGCCTACGTGCTCGCTTTCTCCACAAGGCAGGACGAGAAGCAGGTCCCGGCATGCCAGCCCCTACCCAGCGACTCCTGAAACCCCAACAAGTCTGAGCTGGAAGTGGGACTGGGCGAGGTTCCTGATAGATTCATGTTGGGCAGAGGGATGGCAGGGAAGAGAGGTGGAGAGAATGGGAAGGAAGACCCCCCACACACACTCAAAACTCTGGCATTGCCAATAGCAGGGGACAGTGCACAGGGCTGGGGTGGGGGGCAATGACCAGGGCTTGGTGCTTTCTCCTCCTGCCTCTTGAGTCCCCTCTCACCCCACCTGCCTGCTAGGGTGGAGAGAGGATGGGCTATGACAATGGCAGGGACCTGTCCTCTCAGCACTTTGCCAAGAAGAGGGAGATGACTTCAGTGCGGCCAGGAAAAGGAGCTAAAGAGAAGGACCAGGGAGGGCAGATGGCAGCCCAGTGCTGGGAGCACTGCAGGGCAGGCAGGAGGAATCCCAAGACCCTGGGACCACGGAGGTCATTTTACACAGAGGCCCTCACTCCATCCTTACTCCAGCCGAAGGGGTGTATGTGCTTAAGCCCATTTTACAGGTGAAAGATGCTGGGCTTTGGGAAGGTTGTGGGACACGATCGTAGGTCCCTCTGCTAGTGACCGCTGATGCTAAAATTGCAGCAGGAAAAATTGGGTAGCATGTATCACTCCTTTCAGCCTCCTGGGTGCTGGGGAAAGGACCAACCCAGGGACTGGGTGTATCCACAAGGTCCTGGGCCATGGAGTGGCATGGGGAGAAAACAGAATGAGCCACCAGTCAGACACAGACCCACCCCACAGGGAGGCCTTCAAGCTCACCTGGCCTCCCCCTGAAACTCAATTGTCAGGACCCTTAGAAGAACCCCCTTTCTTTGGCTGCCCCAAGGGGGAACTATTGGGTAGGAAGAAAATCATGAGCCGTGACTGCCTGCCTTCCTGGAAGCCACAGAGCTGAGACCGAGTTCAGACCTGAGGTTAGAATCACATGTAGGATTCTGCTTCATTCTGTGGTTAAAACCAGGAAGAGGTTAGCACGCATGTTAGGGTTGTGACCCAGGTCTTGTGGTCTAGGTTGGCACCGACATGGAGACTTGGCTGGGGCTGGTATTGGGGTTCACGTTGGTGGTTGAGGAGGATGCTATTCTGGGTTAACCCTGAGGTGGGTACGATAAATTTGGGGTTTCACAGCTAAGGGTGTTATCAGAGAGGCTGAGGATCCAGCACCGACGGCTTACATGTGGAGGAGAAATGGTCACTTTCACTTGAGCCTTGGACTGGGGAGAGGAGCAGTGTTGAGGCTGGTAGCTGAACCAGAGCAGGTTGAGTGTAGGGATATGAAAAAGGGAGGGTGTCTGAATGTAATGCAAGGACCATTAAAAGACTCTCCCTTCCCTTTGCCCGAAGCTCTGCTCACCTGTCCCATCCTGTGACCCAGGCCGTCTCAGGTGTCATTCACCATGCTACCCAGACCTCAACCTGAATTCCTGCAGTATCAAGAAGTCTCTCCTCTGTGGGGACTGGGTTCTCTCATGAAACAAGGGAGCACAAGGACTGGGCTTCTCCTCCTCCTCTCTACCCCAGCAGGTCCTTAGACGCTTCCTGGCCCACCTCGAGCCACCCCCTCTTCCACTCCCCCGCTGGAGACCCTTTGGGGAGGCTCCTAGGACAACACTACCTGCAGGTCAACCAGAGAGAAACTGCGACCCGGGCATTCGCTGGTTCCCTGCTTCCTGCCTCCCTGTCTTGTCTGCACACTAGACCCTGCCCAGTAAGGAAGTTTAAGGCTGCCCATAGTGGGTCAGATCAAGTCTGCTCCCTGCCAGCCTGGAGCCTGGGAGCAGATATCATAGGCTGGCAGGAAAGTCTCTTGGGGGGATGAAGGCAATTCTGAACCAGGAGGTGTGGAGAGAGAGGCTGACCTGCTGGAGTCTGGGGCCAGGTTGCAGCAACAAGACATCCAGGAGTGATTATTCAGGGAGGGGCCCTCCTGCTGCACCCAAGACCTTTTCCCTGAACCCAAGGCCAGAGGAGGCCCCATTGGAACACCCTATTCCCATCCCCTGCCCCCATGATCTGCAGAAAGTGTCCCAGGAGAGCCCCCTCCCAAGACCTGGTTCCGTCCTTGTACCCATGAGTACAGTGAGGGGGCCCCTCCTGCCCTACCCGGAAAGGTTACGTTTGAGCTAAACCTCGGACTGCAGTGTGGCTACAGTATCATTCATTTGGTCTGAACCACTACTTCCTGCCCAGAGATGAAATAGCAGGTTTGGTGGTGCCTGCAGCAGCCACCCTTCCCTTCTCAGGCCCCTTTTCCTTCTTAAGGCTCATCAGAAGCAGGTGGAGGGAAAGAGGTTGCCCTGGGCCCTAATTTCTGACCTTGTCCATGAGTCCAGGGTCGCCACTGTGTCTTGGCTACAAAGCGTCTTCCTAGAGGCTACTGCATTTCAGCGCTAGACGGTTGAGATCCAGGACTTCCTGTGGGGCAGGGTCAAGAGCCCATCTTCCCCCGCCCCCACTCCAGCATGCTTCCCAGGACCCTCACCGCTGCACAGGCAGGGCGAGTCCAGCACAGTCCTGCCCCCTTGTTGGGCGTGTAGCCCTGGAATAAGTGGACATGGCCTCTTGAGTGGCAGGGCCACCGCCTCCTCACTGGCCCGTGAGCAGCAGTGCCCCACCCCCACCCTGCAGCCTGAATGGGTGAACCCTCTCACTCCAGCCCTAGGGTCCCTCCCGGCAAGAAGAATTCTGACCCTAAAGCCTTTCCTAAGAGGAGCCCCCAGAGACGGGCGCTGGGGGGTGGGGTAGGACTCAGAGCTGCCCGCCCATGTGGAGGAGCCTGGGGTGTGGACAGAGAAGCTGGGAGCCACAAATGCCAGCCCAGGGTGGGACGGGCACAAGGGCTGGTGCTGGAGGGTCTAAATGCCACAGGGAGGGGTGGTGAATGTGTGTGTATGTGTGTGTGTGTGTGTGTGTACACAAGTGTGTATGTGCGTGTGTATATGTGTGTATGTGTACGTATGTGTGCATGCATGTACATGTGTGCGTGTGTACGTAAGCGCGCGCGTGTGTGTGTGTGTATACATAAGTGTGTACGTGAGCTCATCTCCTGAGCCCTCGAGGCTGAACAACCTGCATGGCAGCACTCAGGCTGCCTGCGTTAAAAGGAGAGACAGAGGCGAGCCAGGCCTGGGGTGAGAAGAGCAAACAGCAAAATGTAATGACTTTAATATGAAAGAATTTGCCACTAATTAAGCACAAACACTCCACTAATGCAGAGAACACATGTTGTGGATTTCACTTAAGCAGGAATCAAATGAGGCGAAAATCCTTCCGAAACGATAGCAGTTTACCCGCCGAAGGAGGATGCTGCCGACCACGTTCCTGCTCTTAGAAACACAGCCCTCTTGTCTCCGTGGCCTCTCTGCGCGTGTCCCCCTGTCTGCGTCTCTTTCCCCGACTCTCCCTTCTCCATGCTTTCCCGTCCTCTTAGGACCGCGTGCCGCTCTGTCACCCATGTTCTGACAGCAAACAGCAGTCAGATCCAAACTCCCTGGGCCTCTGGTTCTTTCCACCTATGCCCCCCAAACATGTACCTCCTCTCCAGACTGGAGCCTGAAGTTCTCTGCCCCGGACAGATGCGGACACATCCTCTCCAGAGCGCCCCCAGCCCTGTCCCCCTGCCCCTCCTCGCCCAGCAGGCTCTGCCCTGGATGTCCATCCCACACTCCAGCACCCCTGCCTGGGCTCCATGCCCCTTCCCCTGGGCGAGTGGTCTTAACTGGAGGCAGGTTTGCCCCCCAGGGAACGCTTGGCAATGTCTTGGGATGTTTTTGGCTGTCACACCTGAGGGCAGCTGCTACTGCATGGAGCAGATAGAGGCTAGTGATGCTGCTAAATGCCCTAACGGTGCACGGAACAGCCAGCACCACCAGGCATCATCAGCCCCCAGGCGTCAGCAGGGCCGACGCTGAGGGCCCAGGCTCTGGGAGGATGGTCTTACCACGACAGGGACCCACTCAGGGATGGGCTGGTAGAGCTGGGATGGAACCAGCCTACCCGACTGCTCCGCAGCTCCTCTCCCCAAGACCACAATACTGACAGTAATACAACCATTCCTGTAGGCACACACTGTGCTAAGAGCTGATGTGAAGTCTTTAATTTTCAAATCCACCCCAGGAGACAGTCCTATATGCTTCCCCCTCCTTTTTTTATTTTTATTTTATTTATTTATGGTTTATTTATTTATTTTTTTGCTATTGTGTCGTCTTAGTTGCCCTGCGACATGTGGGATCTTAGTTCCTCAACCAGGAATCGAACCCACAGCCCCTGCAATGGAAGGCAGATTCTTAACCACTGGACCCCCAAAGAAGTCCTGAGTTTATGTGTGAGAAAACTGAAGCACAGAGAGGTTGATGCAACTTGCTTGGTCACCCAGAAAATAAGGAGCAGACAGAAGCCTGGGTCTATCTGAGTCCAAAGTCAGTGCTCATGGACGAGTGAACTACTTGTATACCCCAGCCCCATATCCTCTTAACCCCTCCCCTATCAGTCTCCCTAACCCTGCCCTTTTAGAATGAACCTTGCCTGAAGCTGGCACTATAAACCCACCTGACTGCCTTCCCTCCCCGCACAGGCCCAGCCCCCAGCCACTGCGGCAGGCAGCTGCCTGGAGCTGGACAGGGCTTCTGCAGAGCTTGGCAGAGCTGGGCCCTGGGGTGGTCCGACAGGCCCTTCCCGGTAAAAGGCAGACCAAGAGACCTCTACTTCTATACAGGTGGTGACCACTGGCACGGAAGCCAAGGGCTGGCCCAATGCATCTGTCACCCCTGAGCTTTTAGAAGGTTCTCCTTGGGAGGCCTGGGGATTCTCCCTGTGTTTTCTCGCAGCCCCCAGCCTCTCCCACCCCCACACTAGCCTTCCAAGGAGGCTGCTGCCTACACTTCCCAAGATGTGTCATTAAAAACACACTTGCTGAGGGGAATCCAGGCTGCCATGTGTCTGCTGGGAGACGTGTTGTCTGCAGCAACTGGGGTGGAGAGGGCTGGTGTCAGCCGCAGAGAAGGGACCTGTCTGAATGCCGGCCTGAGAGCCAGGTGGTTCCAGGTCCTTAAAGCCTGAAAAAGCCTGGCCAGGTGGGGAGAAATCCAGGCTGTAGAGGGAGTGGTGTGGAGCTGGGGAGCGTGCCGGTTTAGCAGGGCTGAGACCTGGGGAGCAGGCCCTTGGGGCCTCAGGGCCGCAGCTCACTGGGGTGAGAAGAACATTTTTCACCTTATGGTCTGGAGTGAGGAAGGAAGTGGGACTGGGTGCTAGGAACTGGGGCCGAGGACAGAGGGAAGAATCTGGAAGTGGCAAGAAGGGAGCAAGCAGAGGACGTGGGGTTGAGGGACCTATGAGAGGTCAGACAGACCTGCGCTCTTTATGGTGTGGCTTCCTGGTTGCCTCTAGAAGGAGGAGATTCACACCCTCACCTGCGTCCCTTCCGGGCAGATGCAAGGCCTCATCTTCTGCCTCTGTCCTCCGGCCCTACCTGGCCACACCATACTGTGTCCTCCCATACAGGCCCCGCCCCTCAGCTAAAGTAGAATTTGCAGGAAGCCGCAGTCAGACCTGAGAAATGGCGAAGCCTGGCCCGGGACCCTAGCTGGCTCACAGTCTTCTCCAGCAACCCCTTGAGGCCCCTTATGCTTTCTAGACTCCAGGCACAGGGCTGAAGTCCTGGTCTTTCCACTCAGTAGGGGAAATACCATGACCGGTGAAAGCTGAGATCCTAGGGCCCTCAGGGTGCGGGAAGACCTCACTCGTGGGATCTGGGGGAGAAAGCTTCCCCAGAAGTCATGGCTAAGGGCTTTCAGGAAGGATGAAGAGGTGTGGGCAGGTAGTAGGGCATGTGTTCTGTTTGTTTTTTATTTATTTGACTGCATCAAGTCCTGGTTGCACATTACATTATCTTTAGTTATGGCATCAAAACTCTTGGGTTTCCCTGATAGCTCAGTTGGTAAAGGATCTGTCTGCAACGGCTCACTTCCAGGAAGATTCACTGAAGAAGGGATAGACTACTCACTTCAGTATTCTTGGGCTTCCCTTGTGGCTCAGCTGGTAAAGAATCCGCCCGCAATGCAGGAGACCTGGATTCGATCCCTGGGTTGGAAAGATCCCCTGGAGAAGGGAAAGGCCACCCACTCCAGTATTCTGGCCTGGAGAATTCCGTGGACTGTATAGTCCACGGGATTACAAAGAGTTGGACACTACTGAGTGACTTCCACTTTCACTTTTGAAAACTCTTAGTTGAGGCATGTGGGATCTAGTTCCCTGACCAGGGATTAAACCTGGGCCGCCTGCCTTGGGAATGGGGAGACTTAGCCACTGGATTAGCGGGGAAGTCTCTAGGTCATGTGTTTAACAGAGGGAAGAACATAGCAGGGAACTGGTGGTCTTGTCCCACGTGGTGGGAGAGAAAGAGCAGGAGGAGGCTGCTGGAGGCTGGAATGCCCAGGATGAGACCCAGAGCCCAAAAGGACTTTGGACTTGATCTTCAGGGCTGCAGGAAGCCATGGAAGGATTTTAAACCATGATTTTATGTTTTAAAGAGCAGAAAATGGGTTAAACGGGCAAGCCTGGAGGCAGGTGTGTATCTGTGTCACAGTACGGGAGCAGCGTGAGAGGTGACTGTGGCCGCCCCAGGGGCAAGGCCCGGGGACAAGGGGTCAAGGCACCCGGATGAGATAGCAGGTGCTGGGTTCAAAGGAAAGGGGTTGGGGCTTACTTAACTGGGATTTCCCAGCCCAGGAATGTTGAGAAAATAAGGAAGTGAGACTCTGCTGGAGGTGGAGTGGTAGGGAAGGGGCTGAACTGGGGTGAGGAGACAGGAGAAGTCTGGATTGGGGCCAGTGGGGATGGAGAACAAAGATGAAATCAAAGGCATTTAGGAGCTAGTATCGGCTGAGCTTGCCTGGATGTTCCTAGCTTGCCACTTAATCAGTCTTCCTGGAGGAGCTGGGCAGTATACAGAGGTAGAGTAACTGCTGGCTAGAGAAGTTCCAGAGGCCGATCCAAGGCCAAGTGCAGAGCTGGGGCAGAGAGAGAGCTGGACAGGTGACATCCAAAGTCGAGTCCTCCAGGGTCCAACTCTTATTTTACAGAAAAGGAAACTGAGGTCAGAAAAGCAAACCGCCCTACCTAAGGCCATAGAGAATAAAGGTTCCAAGTAATGGGGACCAGAGCCTGCCTCTCCCAACGTCCAGTTAGGAACCCTCTCTTCCCACCACCTGGTCAGAGAAGAGGTGGCAGGTACACGATGAGCAGAAGAGAGAGGACCGAGAGGTGGACCCTGGAGGCTGGCGATGGAAGGAGGGGACAGAATTGAGAGAGGCTCCTGTTCCCGGGATGCTGAGGGGAGTCAGGAGCTGCTTGGGACCAGGCTGCCCTGGGCTTTGGGGATGGGCAGCTAGCATGAATCAGGCCTGTAGGAGAGCCGTCCAGGCGTCCCTGGGCACTTGCTCCTCAGAGGGAGAAGGCAAAGCCTCACTCCCAGGTTCATCCCTGTCCCCCAACCCGTCCTGCTGGGTTTCAGGAAGAGATGGGACTTGCCGGAGCAGCCCCCACCACCACCACTCCCCCGGGGCTTCCACACTGCCAGAAAGCAGGGCTGGCCCGGCCTGCCTGGAAGATCCTGGGCTCCCACTCTGGCTCCTTCTGGGGCTTTTCCCAGGCTGCCGCGCCCCCTCCTCTCCCACGCACTGTGCTGACCCGCCCGAGGCGCCAGGCGCCAGCTCCACAGCCCATCATTAGCCAGCCCTGTGTGGGGAGTTGGGGGTTGGGGGGTGCATCAGCCAAGAAGAAAACATTGGCAGTTTCTGTGACCCCAAATGAGGGTGGAGGCGCCTGGATTCGGACAGTAGCAATTAGCCACCGATTGTGGGATCATGGGATGTTATCACCTCTGCTGGCAAGGTGGATGTGGAGGGGACTCAAGGACCCAGGACAGCCTGGGGCCACCCCAGAAGGCACCGCTCCCAGAGAGAAGCCCACCAGGCAAAGGCCATGTGCTACAGGAGGCAAGGGACGCCTTCGTGCTGAGCTAACAGGGGCGTGGGGTGGACTCGGGCCCTCACGCCCCCGGACCAGGTGAGGGGTGCTAGGGGTTGCAGGCACAAGAGCTGGGCCAGCTGCTGTTCATTTTCCTCGCCAAGCCCTCTGCCCTCGTCACCCTGGGCCCCATCCTAGAGTAGCAGGGAGACTGGAGGCTGGAGGTGTAGCCTGGGCTCTTGGAAAGTTCCTGAACCAACAGGGAAACATGCCCAGGGTGTAGATGCGAGATAGGACAAGTTCAAAGGACTTCAGTGAGAGCCTTGCTCATGCGGGTTCCTGCTGACAGAACGACTGGGTCCAGGTGACAATGATTGGCAAGACTTTCCCAGAGAAGATGACCCCAGAATGGGGCTTGCTTTCACATCTCCCCCTCTGCCTCACCAGCCTGTCCTCCAGGAGGCCAGGTTGTGACAGAAGAAAGAGGAGAGCCAGCCAGCCAGCCCTGGGAGCTGACATTTGGAAAATGTAGCAGGGCTGGGAGGAGGGGACCTATAACCTTTAGGTCACTATGCTGACTCAGCAAGGTTTCATCTGGCAGCCCTTCTCCACCCCCCACAGTAGGTGAGTCATCCCCACTTACCACTTAGCTGGTTTCTCACCGGATGTCCTGTTCCTTTCTGCCAGTTCCAGGGCAGGGAGCAAGGGAGCATCCCTGGAAAGCCCTAGAAATGGATCCCAAAGGATGCTGGTTTCAGAGAGGCCTTGTTGGGAAGCCCAGTGTCTCCACCCAGGCCTGCCACTTCTGCCCACCAGACTGAGGCACCAGGGCAGAGTCTCTGGAAAAGAGTGGGGAACAGAAGAAGAGGCAGCCCATGTCCAAATGCTCTGAATGCCCCTCCCCGGCCTTCACCCACCACACGGGCCCAGTCCCACCTGCTCAGCTAGGGAGAAGAGGGGTCTGGGGTTTCAAAGCTTAGGAGGAGAAACTGGTCCAGGTGGTATGGGTAGGAGAGTGCTGCTTCCCGCTCCCTCCGCCTGTCCGCGCACACGCGCACACACACACACACACACACACACACACACACACGCTTTCTGAGACACACCCAACTGCGTGGGAACCTGTGGCCCCAGCCTTGGATTAGCTCAATGGCAGGCAGGGCAGGGCCTTGGGGAGCAGGTTTGTCGGCCACAACTGAAGAGCCTTTGTGTTTTGTTGCTGAGCTGGGGCTTTTGCAGGTCCATGACGTCTCGGAGGCCGGCCCGACGCCTGCCTTGTTGGCTCAGCACTTCTGAGAAGCCATGAAGGAGGCCCAAACTGCCCAATCTTAGCACCAGTGGGGAAACTGAGGCACAGGTGCAGACCTGGATCCCAGACCCTAGAGCCCATAGGATGACCAGGGACAAAATAAGCAGTGCTCAAGGTCAGGAAAAGCAACGGACTCATTCTTTGATATCCCCTGAATGCAAGAACCCCTCTGCCAAGGACACGAGCACTCTCCCCCCTCACTCCCCACCTCCCTGGCTTTTCCCTGCTCTGCACATAGCAGCCCCCTGCAGGTGCCCCCAACCTGGGTTCCTAAAAGTCCCTGTTCCTAACCTAGCACCTGACACCCAGTCACTGGACTCCGACAGGGCCTCCATCCCTGCCCCCAGTCCCTTGACCTGCCTGCCCACCAAGCCCAGTGTAGGCTAGCCCACAGGCCCTGCGATTGCAGCACTGTAACTGGTGTTTGTGTGCCCGTGGAGACACTGAGGTTACACTCCAGGAGGGACACCACCGAGAAAGTCAGCTTGAGAACCTGGGTTTATTTTTACGGCAGAGTGCCAAGAGCACTGGGGTGGGTGCTACTGTCTGTATCCCTGAGCGAGTGACCCAACCACTCTGGACTTTCATCTCCTCTGTAAAATGATGCGTTGCATGGTCCTTTGAGCTCCACCATGGTACCTCTTTGGTGGTCCTGATTCCCACATCTGGGGCAGCCTCTACTTCTCATGTACACACTACTGTCTTTAAAATGGATAACCAACAGGGACCTACTGTATAGCACAGGGAACACTGTTCGATGTTAGGTGGCAGGCTGGATGAGAGGGGAATCAGGGGAAGAATGGATACATGTATACGTATGGCTGAATCCCTCCGCTGTTCACCAGAAACTATCACAACATTGTTAATCGGCTACATCCCAACACAAAATAAAAAGTTCATAGAAGAAAAGAGGGAGCCTGTGGGGAAGAAGAGATAGTGCCTTCTGCCCACCAGACAGCTGAAGAACCTACCCTAGCTGTTCAGGGAACCAGACAGTCTGTAGGGTATTCTGCCGGCATCAGCCATGACATGATCAGCTCAACCCAAGGCCAAACCCGGCTCCTTCCCTCTCCCACAAGGACTGAGGTCTGTTTAGAGACAGTGGGGATACAATAGAAAACATGCTAAACACACATGTCAGGAAACAGAAAAGGGTGCAGACTCAAGTTATATGCAGTTGGGCAATAGAATAGAGGTGTCGGCTGAGTAAGAGGTGATGAGAGTCCAGAAGGGCTTCCTGGAAGAGGGGAACTACAGGCATCCCAGATGATGCCTAATACTCGATAGGTGTCCAATAGGCATTTGTTGAGTGAAGTTCCAGGAAGGGAGGCCTCCTTCTTCATAAATGAGAAATGATGATGATGGTGATGGTGATGAAACCCAGAGAAGGCTTCCGACCCACCTCTTCTGCACAGAGAAGGGCCCTGTTCCTGGGCCCCACCCCCATCTAGCCCTTTCTCCTCCTTTTGGTGGTGCCTGCAGCTATCAGAGTCGCTGGGGTGGGGTGTGCCCCCCTCTTTGAAAACCTCCCAATCCACCCAATCTAAAGAACGAGGGACATTCTACCCCACCTGCATCCCGCGGATGGGGTAGGGGGGCAGATTGGGTTCTGAGTCCCTGAGCCTAGAGTGGGGGGAAGGTAAGGGAGGGTCTTCAACCCATATCAGTCTTCCCAGCCCCTCCCAATTTCACACCTCTGGGATCCTTGTCCTCAGTGGCCCCAAACCCCGAACTCCAAGGGTTCCCCTTATGCCCTACCTGACCCTGCTAACAATAGCAGTTCTAGGTACTTTCACTGAAAGCATTTTTACTGCAAACATTTGGCCACATGACGAATTGGCTATGAGGCAATTTTGCCGTGAAAGATGAAATAACTGGTCGACAGTTTGGTTTCATCTGGTTGAGATGCTTTTCTTCCAGTTAGTGATATTACTGGTGGCTTTATTGAGCTGACAGAAGATAACAGTTTGCGCTAAGAGTTGGTTTTATGTTTTTAAACATACTAATTGGAAGAGAAAGAGGCCAAGGAGAAAGAGGCCAAGGAGAAAGAGGCCAAGAGCCTCCAAGGTACAGAGTTGAGCCTGTATTTCCCATAAAACTTTTTTGAGTCTATCAACAGACCTGAGACGATGTGCTAAGAACACACTACAGTGTGGAGGCTTTCCCAATGCAACTCAAGGGTCAATTACAAACACACACCCTCATGTTTGGAAACTGATACCTCTCTCAATGAACGAAGAAACTTCAGTAAAAAAAAAAAAAAAGAAGAAGTTCAATGCCAGATGAGGAGATGAATCAACAAGCAAAAAAAAAGTATAAAATACTATGAGTGAAAGACTTGGTAGGCAAGTGCTTACTGCTTACACAAGGACAACCCACAAAACAAAATCAGTTCTCGGTTCAGTATTGCCATGCATTCACACACACCTTCTCCGGTGGCTCAGTGGTAAAGAACCCACTTGCCAATGCAGGAGACGCGGGTTCAATCCCTAGAGAAGGAAATGGCAACCCACTCCAATATTCTTGCCTGGGAAATCCCATGGACAGAGGAGCCTGTCCATGAGGTCGCAAAAGAGTCAGACGCAACTTAGCGACTAAGCGACAACAATTTTGTTTCTCCTTTCTCCTGTTTCACTATGTCCTTTTTAATGTCCCTCTTATTTTTTTATTATTTTATCTTTTTCGGCAAAATTGCCTTAAGGACAATTAGTTACACAGCAAAAATGTGGCAAAGATGCTTAAGGTGGAAATAGCACACAAAGCTAATAGTGGGCCATGGACAGAGAGGCCCAAGTCAGAATGCCCCTGCCTGCTCCTTGGAAGTCCTCCCACCTGCCTGTCTGCTCATCACCAGGCAGAGGGGCAAGGGCCCAGGCCACCCACTTAGTGCCCAGTGAGCGGGCACTCAGGCACCTTCCTCACTGCCCCACCTGCCATGGGGTTGCTTCTGGGGGAGTCATACAGGACAGGAGGCAGCAGCCTCATCCCAAAACACATACAGGGTGGGGAGGGCCACCTCAGCCTAGTGAGGCGATAATGGGTGAGAGGCAGCACCCCTGGGGCACCTGAGCCCTTTGCAGCAGCCTCCGCTCCCCACACCCAGGCCGCTGTCTGCCTTCTCCCCTCCTGGCACTCTGCAGGCTGAGGTCGCTACTGAAGATGTGATAAATGAATGTCAGTCTGTGTCCAGGCGCTGAACACCACGTGGCCCCATACCCCAGATGGTGGAAGGAGCGGGGTCGCTGCGGGCTTGGCAGGCTGTGCCCTACTCTAGGCCCCGCCACCATGCCCTGGCACCAATCCCAGGATGGATCCTGGTGTCTACACCCCTCCTGCCCCCACTATCCCCACCCTACCTCCCCCTTCCCCCAGTGGCCCGAGCCCTCCCAACTGGCTTTTCCTGTTCCAAGCTTTGTGTGGTGAAAGTTCCCCAATTATACCCACATTATCTCAGCTGCTGGGCAGCCTCCAGCAGGCTTGGGGAGTGGAGGCTGGGGGGTGGGGGAGGGAGCACCCACTTACTCTGCTGGGAGGGCCTAGGGCTTAGGTCCTTGCCAACTGGCCAGTCAGCAGGAGTACCGGGCTGACTGGCCCGCTGACCTCACTGTGGGACGGTGTCTGGGGTGGGGCACAGCTGGGCTGGGCTGTGGCTCAGAGAATCATAGACAGTGGAGGCCAGAAGGGACGAAGGAGATGGTGAAGTCCAGTCTGCTCCCTCCGGTGGGAGGAGAATAGGGCTCAGAAAGGGGAAGTGACCTGCCAAGGTGCCAAGGCAAGCTCTAGACGGAGGTGGACTAGAAGCCAGCACCCCCAGCCCGCTGCTCAGTGTCACCTCCACAATTCCCCACCAACCCACAGTGTTCTCTGCCGGGGACACGTCAGAACCCCACAGACTGGCCAAGGGGACAGCTGGAGAGATGGCGTGATGGCATCCCAGGTGGACCTTGAAGGGCTGTGTGGATGTGAGCGGACGCAGAGGAGGGGAGCATAGGGAAGCTTTCAGTACGTGGCAACGGCCTGGCTTCGAGGGCCAAAGATATGTTTGCTCAGCAGGCATGTCCTGAGTGCCGGCTGTGTGCCAAACATGGGAATACCGCTCTGACCTAGACAGACCTGGCTGGTACCTTCTTAGGGGAGGTGTGAAGGGCAGCATACTTCACTGACCATAGTCTTAGGAGCCTTCAGAGGAATATGCTCTGCTCCCACCTCCATCATGCAGAGGCGAGTGTAGCCCCGAGTTCCCACTCTGGAAAGCAGACTCCCTTGGGGGCCCATTTAGGCCCTCCCCTACCTCGGGGTCAGTCCAGGGCCTGATGTTGATCTTAACTGATGGTGCTCCATAAAGTAACTGAGTGAAATAAGAAAGCAAGGATGGCTGATGACAGAACTCAGGAGTGAGCCCACTGGAGGGCATGGCAGGCCCAGGTAGATTAGAGGACTGAGCCAAGTTCAGAGTTAAGGAAAAGCTCAGACAAAAGCCATTCGAGAGGGAACAAAGCAAAATCGGCAGGGAGACTAGAGGGCGTTCATTCATTCACTCGATGCCACTGATCACTCCTTCCTGCCTGCAAGTCTCTCCTCTCCGTCTTCCACTGCCATTTGTCTGGCCACAAATGTTTACTGAGCACCTACTATGACCAGAGGCTGGGCCCGGCACTGGGGATACAGGGATGGAAAAGACTCAGAGGCTGCTCTGGGAAGGTCATCATCTGGCAGAGGAGAAGCCAGAGGTGTGAACAACCACATTCCCAGGCAGAAAAGAGCCACAATAGGGTTGAGAGGATCGGGGAAGCTTCCTGAAGGAGGTGGCCTAAGTGGGACAGCTATAGGTGGAAAAGGGCCTGGGCCTTCTAGGGAACTGCAGGAACAGGAGTCTAGACGTGTAGCATCAGGCACTCCCTGGGGGCCCAGTGGTTAGGACTCTGTGTTCTTACTGCCAAGGGCCCCAATTTGATCTCACACATCTCACTGTGTGGCCCCCCTCCCCCCCAAATTAGATGTGTAGCTTCTACAGCTCTGTGCTCCTTGGAGGCTGGGACTGAATCCCTCATTGACGTGACTCCAGTGCTGATAGCAGACTCAAAAAGTGGCACAAAAATGGGAGGAGGGAGGAAGGAAACTCAGAAACATGGCATATTCCGCGGAACAGTCCGGTCGGATGTGATTGGAAGGCCTCATGTACAGAGAGATGTGGACAGAATGGCAGGGCCCAGATGATGAGGACGTCAAATGCCAAGTTATGACAGCCAGACGTGACTGAGAAGGCGAATGTGAGCCAGAGAGGCTGAGCCTCATGCAGTGCCTGCCTCTCTCAGCCCGGTTGGGTAGGGGGGCCGAGCCAGTACACTCCAGGGCCCAGGCACTCAGCCCTTTGTGGGGAGAAGACAGCGAGGGTGGCCTTACTGATGGGGCCCCTGGGGCTCCCCTAGTGCTTCCTGCCTCCTGACGCGTACTCATCCATCATAGCATTTGGTTCTCTTAGCAACCTATGAGCTAGAGAGGACTGGATTATCCACCCCATTTATCAGACGAGGGAGCTGAGGCCCAGAAAGGTGAAGAAGCTGATGGCTCCTCAGCTGGCCCTCTGCCCAAAAAGCAGCACATTCAACCCTCATCAAAAATAAGGGTGCGGAGGGATATTTACTGCCATGGAGCAACATTGATAATATATCACTCAGTGAAAATACAGCTTAAGGAATAGTATGTACAGTATGACTCTGATTTTGTTTAAAAAAAAAAACATGGTTACCAAGATATATGGAGAAGAATGTAAAAGAGGTTGTGCGTGCATGCTAAGTCACTTTAGTCGTGTCTGACTCTGCAGCACTATGGACTATAGCCCGCCAGGCTTCTCTGTCTATGGGATTCTCCAGGCAAGCATACTGGAGTGTGTTGCCATTATCTTCTCCAGGGGATCTTCCCAACCCAGGATCTAACCCACATCTCTTCTGTCTCCTGCACTGACCGGCGGGTTCTTTCACCACTAGCGCCACCTGAAAAGCCCGAACAAGAGGTTACTTCCCATCAGGTGATCCGTGATACGTCCGAGTGGTGGAATCATCGGTTGTCATTTTCTTCTCAGTATTTTTCAATATCCCCCACAGTTCTTCTAAAAACAGATAATTATTATTTTTATAGTCAGAATTTGTAAAATAATGACTGCTGGAAAATAAAAGACCAGCACACAGGGAGTCAGAGTGGGGGCTCTGGCTGACCCTGACCATCCTCTGCCCTCTCTCTCGACCAGGCACCCAGGCCCAGATGGTCCAGGTGAACGACTCCATGTACGGTTTCATCGGCACGGACGTGGTGCTTCACTGCAGCTTCGCCAACCCGCTGCCGGGCGTGAAGATCACCCAGGTCACATGGCAGAAAGCCACCAATGGCTCCAAGCAGAACGTGGCCATCTACAACCCAGCCATGGGCGTCTCGGTGCTGGCCCCATACCGCGAGCGCGTGGAGTTCCTGCGGCCCTCCTTCACAGACGGTACCATCCGCCTCTCCCGCCTGGAGCTGGAGGACGAGGGCGTCTACATCTGCGAGTTTGCCACCTTCCCTGCGGGCAACCGAGAGAGCCAGCTCAATCTCACAGTGATGGGTAAGCTGACCTGACCGTGCCTCTCTGCTTGGGCATGTCCTGGGGGCTGGGCCATCTTCAGTGGATGCAGAGGTTCTCCTTGGGTTGGCATGCTCCCAAGCTCTGGACATGGCACTTTCAGTCCCTTCTCGCCACACTGTCCCCATTCACTAGGGATGGGAGCTGGCCTTAGCTGTGGGCAGAGTTGAGGATCAGTATTCAGGTTGAAGCCCCACTGTGGGGCACTTTCTGGGTGGCCAGGAAGCAGGCAGACACCATGGTAGGAGAGCATGCCAAGACTCCAGGAAGACTTGTGCTTGATAAAAGCTCATACAAAGAACAGAGCAGGAGGGCCATGGGTGAGACCCAAGGAGGTCCCTGTGAGAAGTGCTGGGAGGGGCCTTGGTGAAGCACAGCTGAGAGGCAAGCATGCCCAGGGTGACCTTGAAGCAAGGCCTGGCAGGCCTGCCCTCCCAGCCTGTGCGTCCTTGATAAGGCAGCAGAGCCAGACCCATGGCGCTCTCTTGTTCCCGGCAGCCAAACCCACCAACTGGATAGAGGGCACCCATGCAGTGCTTCGAGCCAGGAAGGGGCAGGATGAAAAGGTCCTGGTGGCCACCTGCACGTCAGCCAATGGGAAGCCTCCCAGTGTGGTGTCCTGGGAAACGCGGCTGAAGGGCGAGGCGGAGTACCAGGAGATCCGGAACCCCAACGGCACGGTGACCGTCATCAGCCGCTACCGCCTGGTGCCCAGCCGAGAAGCCCACCGGCAGTCCCTGGCCTGCATAGTCAACTACCACATGGACCGCTTCTGGGAAAGCCTCACCCTCAACGTGCAGTGTGAGTGCGGCAGGGCGTTGGGGGCGGGGCCTCCGGGCGGGGGCGGGGCGCGTACTGTTCCCTCCCACCACCCCCCAACCCCCACCCCCCCACCACCCCCCCAACCCCCACCCCCCACCACCCCCCCAACCCCCACCCCCCCACCACCACCCCAACCCCCACCCCCCCACCACCACCCCCCCAACCCCCACCACCCCCCCACCACCAGCCCTCTCTGCTTTTCTTCCCACCTCCTGCCGCTCTCCCCGCCCCTTCTTCCCTCACCGGCTTATGCCTCCTTCCTCTTTCCTCTTTTCCTTCCGCCTCCCTTTCTGGGGGCACTTTGTCTTCCCGTCCTCTCTTGCCCTGTCTTCTCGCTTTGCCCATCCTCTCCCCGCTGCCTTGTTCCCCTGCTGCTTCTACTCTGAGGGTCTGTGACCTCCCAACCCCTGTCACTCTTCCCCCGTCTTCTGGCTTTTTCCTTGTCTTTTCCCCTTCTGAGGCTCATCACCCTCTGAGGCTTCCCCCCGCCCCACCTCGCCCCAAGTCCTGCTCTCCTGACCTCACCCTTTACAAACATCACCCCTTGTCTCACAGACGAGCCCGAGGTGACCATCGAGGGGTTTGATGGCAACTGGTACCTGCAGCGGATGGATGTGAAGCTCACGTGCAAAGCCGATGCGAATCCCCCAGCCACTGAGTACCACTGGACCACGTAAGTGCTGCGGGGCTGGCTGGTCGCCTTGCAAGGAACCTTGCTGCACCCACTCCACCTCCAGAAACCTTGGGCAGGGAGGAAATAAAGGTCTAGATTCAGGTTTCTCCGTGAGAAGGAGAGAGGCCGTGAGACACACACACACACACACACCCTCCCATGTTTGACTGCATCAGGGTCAGCAGGACAAACCATTCTGCCAGGGGTCTTCCCTCGTGATCTGCCTCCTTTCTGCTCCCTAATCAAGAACGTTGTCATTCTCCTTTGGTGATTCAGTCTGAGTCACTCCCATCCCAGCCCCCAGTATTTATTTTTATCGAGGTATCCCCAGGGAGGCTGGCTTTCTGGAGCATCTCAGATCTCTCTTTGTTCCTTTTCCTTTTCTCCAGCACCCCCAGATTCTCAGGGAGAGGCAGCAGTCAGCCCAGAATGCCTGTGTTCATGGAGTGCTTGCCCCAAGGCCAATCCCATTCTTGGCTTTGTGGTTTTGGGGCTTAAACCTTTCAGGGTCTAGTCTCCCCCTCCAGCCAGCTGTGACAGCCCGAGCCAAGGTTCTTCCCAGAGAACAGCTGGATGGAACACACAGAAGGAGAGGGGCATGGGGAAGCCAAGAAGTAGGTTGACTTGGGTGACCAGAGGATGGCTGCCCAGACTGTGTCTGCGTTCTTTTTCCAGGAAGTACAGGGCACTGGCACACCCTAGCTGTTTGTTACCATCCACTTCCTGGACCAGGAGTGGCTCTGAAGGTGTGAGTGGGCAGGGCCTCCCTGCCAGTTTCATTTCTGGGTCCAAAAGTTTTGTGGCACTGAGGATCAAGAGGAAGGAAAAGGGTCTTCTGGGTACAGGAAACTTCTGGAACTCTCTCGGCATAAAAAAGACTTGTGACATGCCCAGCAAGGAAAGGAGATGGTGAAATGGAACACAGTTCCTAAACACGGGTCACGTCTCATTACCCGAGTAGCCTGTTAAAATTCTAGGCCAGGACCCCAGCCTTAGTAGATTTGAGGTTGTTGTTTAGTCGCTAAGTCATGTCCAACTCCCCACAACTCCATGAACTGTAGCCCACCAGGTTCCTCTGTCCATGGGATTTCCTAGGCAAAAGTACTGGAGTGGGTTGCCATTTCCTAACCCAGATTTGGGGTTAGGACTTTAAATTATTAACCAACTGCCTAGGAAACCAAGAACTAACTACCAAGAACCAGTGTAGTAAAAAGAGCACTGTGCTGAGAGTCCAAAGATCTGGTGAGATCCCCAGTTGTCACTTTCTAGCTATGTTTCCTTGACCCTGAACCTGGTTTCTCTTACATAGTATCTCTTAGATGCTGTGGGGCCAGTATCTACCTGTGCCATCTGCATTTCAGTTCTGTGATGAGCAAATGTGAGACACCGAATAATGTAAAACTGGCACATGCAAGAGATTACTGTTATTGTTACTTTTATTGTTTTTACTCCTTCCAAGACAGATGCTGCCTATTAAGGCAGCCAAAGGGCTGAGGTCTTGGAGTCAGGTGGGTGACACAGGGGTAGCTTCGTGGGGCTGGAGAATCATAACCCTCTGCCTGTCTCCCAACCCCTGCAGGCTAAATGGCTCCCTCCCCAAGGGCGTGGAGGCCCAGAACAGAACTCTCTTCTTCAGGGGACCCATCAACTACAGCCTGGCAGGAACCTACGTCTGTGAGGCCACCAACCCCATCGGCACCCGCTCAGGCCAGGTGGAGGTCAATATCACAGGTAGGAAGTTGCGTTCTTCCCTGCCTCTCCCCACCCACTGCTTCCTCTGCTGCCAGCGTCCCCTTCCTTAGGGCTGGGTCATGGGAGGAAGTTTGCTTCTCTTGTTCCTGCTTCTCTGCTTTTCCTTTGAGCTGTGGCCGTTGGCCTCACTTTACTTTTCTCTTTCCTCTATGAAGGCTGTGTGTGAAACAGGGTGACCCCGCTCAGCCAGAATGGGCAGGACAGAGTCCTCAGGAGGGAGGGAGGAAGTGCTGTTTACATCAGTGCTGGCGGTGGTGGGGGCTGGCCGAGCCTTCTCCTGGATCTGTGACAACACGCCTGTGAGGCTGGCTTGGTGGGGTGGGCTGGAGGAAGGACCTTGTCTCCTCTGAGTTCTGCTCCTGCAGTTCAGAAAATCCTCATGGGCTGGAGGGTGGGGCTTACCTCAAGCAGGGATACAGAGGGGAAGGCCAGGAGGGAGCCCAAAGTCACGGTGGGCTGTGTGTGCTGTGAGTGGATTACTGTTTTCCCTGCATTTTTCTCTGTCAGGGCAGATGGGAGGGAGATTCAGCCTCCTGACCTCTTAGGGCAAAGAGAACACATGGGTTGGGATGTTCTGGGGAGACATCACATGAGATGTGAAAAGAGTGTGGGCTTCAGTGTCAGACAGCTGCACACAAGCCCTCATCTGTAAAATGGGCATAATATGATGCACCTGGAAGACTTGTTGTCAGAATTTATATATGTAGGCCAAGCACCTAGCACAGACCAGTCTGTCAATAAATGGCCCACGTTCTATGGTTATTATCTTGGCTCTGTCATTATCATTATTAATGGAAGGATCAAAACAAGCTGATAGAGGGGTAAATTGCCATCACAACTTTCCAACCAGGGTGTCTTTAACCTGTACCTGAGCTAGCTGCAGGGTGAGAAAGTGACAGGAAGAAACTCTTAGGACGGGAGGTGACCTGTGAGGGTGTCATGCTGCTACAGAGCTGGACAGGAAGTGACCTCATGGAGACCTGAGCTAGGCTCAGGGATACAGGAAGTTGTGTGGTGGTTACTGGGCTCCAGGAGCAGAGCTTGGGCAAGTCCTGAGGATTCATTGGCTCTGAACCTGTTTCTCAGAAGTGGGAGACCTCATCTAGGGGTACATACAAGGCTCAGCTGATGATTGAACATCCCAAAGCTGTCCAGGGGCTGTACCTACCTGTCTTCGGGGCTGTTCTGTCACCTCTCTAGCCAGGGGTCAGGGGAGGGTGGAGTCACTTGTCACTTGCTCTTTTCTTCAACTCCCTGCCTTTGGCTCTCGGACTGGTTAAGGTGGTAGAAATGTCAGAGAGACACAGAATTTTTAAGGGCATGAGCCCGCTGTGTCCCCCTTTGCCTGGCAAAGTAATAAACCTATTCTTTTCAACTTTACCCCCTCCCCCAAAAAAGAGGTATCAGAGGTGGAGCCTGGGGAAAGCTGAGACAATCTAGGATTTGGGGGGTTCCCATAAGTTGGCAAGGATGGAAAGACCAGAGTCACACACTTCTTACCCCCTGGAGAAAGTCTGAGCAAAGGAAAGCTCAGGAAGAGCCTCCTGGGGGCATGAGCTCTGGCCCTGGGGCCATGTGGCACAGAAGGGTGAACACTGGTCGTAAGGGAACATGCTCCCCTGGGGGAGGCAGGTTGTGTGAGGGACAGCACAGACGTGGCCTGACTGTGTTTGCATGCGGGCTCTTCCCGGCTCTGTGTGCCCTTCACCTTGTAGAGCCTCAGCTTCATATGGAGATCAGCATATTTATCTCGGTCTTCTCATACTCAGGCCAAGTCCACTTTCCACATCCCAGCACACAGCGTGGATGCCCTGCATGGGGATAGCTTCCCCCAGCAGAGGACCACTGACACAATCACTGCATCCCCCTCAAGCAGGCAGGCTTTCTGGGGAAACTGCTGACTGGGAAATCAGGGGCAGAGGCCAAGAAACCCCAGAGCAATGACATCCCATTGATCCTATTCCCCAGCATGAGCGGACTGGTCAGAGGTCTCAGGGCCAAATGGTGTGCCCTACCCCAGAGGCACGGCCAGGACAAGAAAGTCAGGGCCTCCCTTCTCCCAAAATCCAGGGAGATGCAGGACCACCATGAAGGCAGGGCTGCTCATCAGAGTCATCAGATCCAGGAGCAACGGGGAAGGAAAGAGGGCAACCTCCCAGATCCAGGCTGGGAACAGAGAGGAAGGAAGGGAACAGAGAGGAAGGAAGGGAAACCAGCGTGAAGGGGAACCATCTCCTAGGGCATGATCGCGCCAGTGGCGACCTCCGTGGGGTCTGTGGTCAGGCCGAGGTGGTCTTTAGGGAAAAGTGGATGGGGCGGGGGTCACACAGGGCTCCAGCTGGAAGAGGCGCATAGCGTGTCCTCTCCTGCTCCCTGAGTGGAGAGCAGGATGGGGGCGGCCACCAAAGATTCGCACATCGGGGGGGAGAAGGGCCTTGTATAAGGGGACTCTGTTGTTGACAGCCCAGTTAAGCAGGAGCCAGGGAGGTGTGATGCTCGCGGAATCATTAATGGGCCCAGGAGCTGTGTAGCTAGCCGTCCCCGAGGGAAGGTCTCTCAGCCCCTCAGGAAGACTCAACCAGGCGGCCTGAGCCTTTTCAGAGCTGTTTGTTCTCATACTCAAGGGCAATATCCACACAGCCTTAAACCCCACCCGCCTTCATCCCTGTCGACTGGTCTCTGGGGGGAACACAGCCTTGCCCTGTGCTCCAAGCCCTGCTGATCTGGAGGGAATGCATGAACGAGATGGATAAGTAGAAATTTAATTTTTCATTCTGGCCATCCGTCCAGGTAATAGTTCTGCCCTGGGCTCATCTGGAGAAGGAGAGACGAAGAGCAGGGCGGGGAAAGGCGTGCAATAGGGTGTGTGCCAGAGACACATGTGTGTGCAGGGTCGCCGCATCGCCTGTACAGACCCACTTTATCCCTGACTTCTTGGGGGAGTCCCGGATCCTGGGAAAGGTCGTCTCTGAGTCGTTCCTCCAAGGATGAGTGGTGGGCGGTGACGGGGAAAGTAGGGGTTCCCCGGCAGGGGGAGCATGTGGAAAGACAATGGCTGAGCAAGTAGGCAGGAACAGAGGAGCGGGGCTTCCTCTCTCTTGGCCACGGGGAGCCTCTGAAGGGTGCTCAGCAGAGAAGCAGTGAGGTGAGGAGGGTGACTAAGACCGAGTGCCTGGGGGGCTGTGTGGATGGCACTTGGGAACTAGTTAGGGGTTGTATGCACAATGAGGGTTTTTCTAGAGGGAAACCACAGGCCAGGCTGTGGCCGTGCAGCCGAGAGCAGAGGAGACAGACCCACCAGAGTTTGCAGGTATGCTTCACGGGGCCCTCAGGGAAGCCCATTTCCCAAGAGCAGTTTCATGGGTTTGGCCCCATAGCCATAAAACAAAGCTGTGAGTTCTCCTTCCTCCACCCTCTTGGGGGCAATGCTGGGGGCAGAAAAGGAGCCCAGGATACGGCCTTGACCAGACTAAAGAGGCCAAAGGAGGCGACATCAGTCCGGTCCATGGAACAGGGGTGTCCAGAGAAGAGTGTCCAGAGCCCTCCCAGGAGCCAGCAGGGAAGCCCCTGGAGTGCAGGGGGTCCCCAATTTCCATTTCCAGTGCAGGGCTCGCTCAGCCATCAGGGTGGGGAGAGGGGGTGAGGCAACAGGGTCTGCACCTTAGGCTGGGAGTCCTTCCGACCAAGGGTTGTGGGGCTTGGAGGTCCCTCTGCAGGAGAGGGCTGTGTGAGCCTCTGAGCATGTAAATGTGCATGGGCAAGCAGGAGAGCGCTGTCTGAGTGCTGAGAGTGCAGAGGGCTGAGGACCTTCGTACCCTGCTCCGGGCCACACATGGCAGCCCGTTGGGGAGCCTGTGGAGTGGGCAGCTGCGTCCGCACCCCTGGGAGGATTCGGTTCTCCTCCAGCGCCGCTGTGATGAGGCCCTGCCCGCTGCTCTGCGCGGTGTGCAGCTGCTGCAGCTGCAGAAGAGCTTCCCAGAGCTTGACCTCAGGCCTCCCCACCCCCGCGCCCGGGCCTGCAGCGCTGCGTGCTGGGAGGTGTAGTTCTCACAGCCTCCCTGGCCCAGGCTTCTGGGGCCCATGCTCTGCCTGCCTGCCTGCCTGACTGAAGAAGCAGTGGGCGTTGAGAAGCCCAGACATTGATCCCAAACCTCCTCTGGATCCTAGAACCAGACTGTAAACCCTAACTAACCCTCACTCCACCTCTGAGCCATCCAAGGCCCCCACATACCAGCCCACCCACCTCAGTCAGGAAACCCCTAGCCCCAAGGGAATGTGGAGCCCCCACTGCCCCGGGGTCCCAGCCAGCCTGTGATCCCAGAGGGGAGGCTGCCGGCCTTCAGCAACAGGGCCCGGCTGCCCCTTTGTTAGCGGAAGTGAGGGGAGCCGGCAGGGCCCCCACCAGGAAGCGCACAAGACCCCCACGGCCCAACTCCTCTCTCCCGCCAGCTGCGGCCTTTGAGGCTCTGCTCCTGGCACGAAGACAGGAGCTACTGGCTGAATGTGACAGCTGGAGGGGTGGAAGGGGAGGGCACTCCATTCCACGCCAGGCAGCCACCTCTGCTTACAAATGAGTTAGGTCCCCACATCCACTCCTTCCACACCCTCACTCGGCATCTTCACATCGAAGCCTGCGAGTCTGGAAGGTCATCCTAACCAGTCCTCTGCCTCTAGGCAGGCTGACCCTCAAGTTGGCACAATAGCCAAGGTTCCCTTTGGTCCCAAAAATCTCCAGGGAAGGATAAGCTGGCTTAGGACCTAGGGCATGCTTGCATGTATGCACTCATGCATGCTAAGTCGCCTCAGTCGTGTCCGACTTTCTGTGACGCGATGGACTGTAGCCCGCCAGGCTCCTCTGTCCATGGAATTCTCCAGGCAAGGAGTAGGACTTAGGGCAGGGGGGATTATATGAAGGCTCTAGAAGGGAAAGAGGCCTACAGACTCACCTCTAAGACATGACTTTGCCTTTGTAGTATTCACTCACTGAATGTTCTTGAACCCTGACCGTGTGCCAAGCAGCCTCTGTGCCTTGGGGTACGTTGGCGAGCCAAAGCTGCCATCCCCATGGAGCTTATGCTTTAGCTTAAGAAGGACTGGCAACAAATAACAGTTAAAATACATTTGAAAAATTATGTGGTCATTTTGAAGGTGATACGGAAAAAAAAAAAAAAAAAAAGCAGGGTAACGGATTCACAGTGCTAAGGGCAGGCTGTGATTTGCAATGTTAGTCAAGGAAGGTCTCTATGAGAAGATGACCTCGATGAGAGGAGGCAAGGGAGCGAGGCTAGGACTCCTGGGGCAGGAGCCTTCCAGGGTACAGAGCTGCCAGTGCAAAGGCCCTGAGGAAGCTGGGAGCAGAGCGAGCTGGGAGGAAAGCAAGAGATGAAGGCAGAGGCACAGATCATGGAGAGTGTCTTCAGCTCTCAGAGTTCATGGCCTCTCTGTGGCTGCCGTGTTGAGAATAGTCTATAGAGGAAAGGGAATCGGGGAAGCCAGTTAAGCAGCTATTGCAATAATCCGGGTGAAAGATGACAGTGGCTGGGATCAGGGTAGTAGTGATGAAGAAGGTGAGAAGAGGTCAGGTTCGAGATTTACTTTGAATTTGGATTTACAGCTAGTTTGGGACACCAGCTACTCATGAAATGGGTAATACAGTTAACCTTACCAGAACATGATGAGTAGGCCCTCCAAAATTCAATGGAGTCAAGTGAAAAGTAGGAGGGATTTGCTTTTCTTGGGTTTCTGTTTCTACAGAGAGCATAAAAGTAAATACAGTGGAACTAATGTTGTACACGACTGTAACACATTGAATTGTCAGTCCCCAATTATCATGATGCTGCCACCTCCTCCACGCCTTTCCCTGTTACTGCAGAAGAGAATTTTAGCCTCTTGAAAACTGGCAGAAGGACCAGAGCCAATCATGGTAGATCCTAATTTGCATTTATTGCAAGTTGTCCTATCAGGCTTTACTGTAATATGTTGCTGCTGCTGCCAAGTCGCCTCAGTCGTGTCCGACTCTGTGCAACCCCATAGATGGCAGCCCACCAGGCTTCTCCGTCCCTGGGATTCTCCAGGCAAGAACACTGGAGTGGGTTGCCATTTCCTTCTCCAATGCATGAAAGTGAAAAGTGAAAGTGAAGTCACTCAGTCGTGTCCGACTCTTAGCGACCCCATGGACTGCAGCCTACCAGGCTCCTCCGTCCATGGGATTTTCCAGGCAAGAGTACTGGAGTGGGGTGCCATTGCCTTTTCCAAATATGTTAGTATATGATTAATAAAATAGAATGCTGCTGCTGCTACTGCTAAGTCGCTTCAGTCATGTCCAACTCTGTGCAACCCCACAGACGGCAGCCCACCAGGCTCCCGCATCCCTGGGACTCTCCAGGCAAGAACACTGGAGTGGGTTGCCATTTCCTTCTCCAATGCATGAAAGTGAAAAGTGAAAGTGAAGTCTCTCAGTCGTGTCCGACTCTTAGCGACACCATGGACTACAGCCTACCAGGCTCCTCCATCCATGGGATTTTCCAGGCAAGAGTACTGGAGTGGGGTGCCATTGCCTTCTCCGAACAAAATAGAATGAACTATTGTTTATACAAGAATGAGAGCTACAGACCACTGGTACGTAACAATTCTGAAGAAAAAAGAGAAGTGTGAGCTGAAGATGAACAAGCAAAACAAGAGACAGAAGCACTAAAATAGGCAGAAGGGGATGAGGTAGGGCAATTCCTGGCAGGGGAATTAGCAAGAACAAAGATCTGCAGTAAAGAATGAACTTGGACAGCAAGTTGACCAGACCCAAGATGAAGTTTTGAAAACCAGACTGGTGTCCAACAGGCAATGGGGATGTCATTTTGAGTCTTTGAGAAAGGGAGTGATAGTGTCTTCACAGTGAAAATTAGCCTGGTGACTGTGGATGGAGTGACTAAAGCAGGGCAGAGACCAAATGAAGGTGGGAGATTCAGGGATCCACTATAACAGTAAACCATGGTGTCAGGAGAGAAGCTGCTCTGTAGGAAGAGTCAACAAGATTTGATGGCAGATTTTGACCCAAGAGATGAAGAAGGAATAGTCAAAGATCAATGAAATTCCAAGCCAGAAGAGTAGACAAATGGTGGAGGAGTTGTGGTGTTGAATGGAGGGGGTTTGAGGGAAGATGGTGGACACATTGTGGGAGGATGGGGGTGGAGAGGATTCCAAAGGAGGATGTGCTAAACAGAAGAACGTTCAAAGCATGTCCCCAAATACTTGTCCTGTGAATGCTCCTTGAGTCACAAAGGGTGGGGTTTGTGTTCCAATAGGCTAGGAAGCACTGCGTGTTCCTTACAGTTAACAGTGTGCGTGAGAAGATGGGTTCTGATGCTTTGTCTGCAGTACATTTCCCAAAGCATTTGACCCCAGTATTTTTGCCCACCCTCTGAGCCGATGGCTCGAGGTTCCATGGTCACATCTGGGAAACGGTGGTCTGTGAGGCCTTTGGAGTTAAAATCTCAGAGTTGCAGGCAGAGCTAGCTACCCAAGATGGTTTGGAGAGCCAGCAGGATCGAGGTAACTCGTAACCCCGAGGCCAGGTCTTCCCCAAGGACAGAGAGCAGAGGGTAAGGTCCAAGGATGGAGCCCCCAGCCAGGCTCCTGGAGCAGAGAGAAGGCCCCGCAGTGCAGTCTGCACACAGAACTCTCCAAAAAGAAAGCCGAGGGTCAAGGACTCCTTGTATTTTTCGGAAGGAAGAGGAAGCAAGTCAGAAAGGAAGGGTAGGTCTCTCTACCTGATGCCTTCCTTATTCTGCTGGCCTTTCCCAGTCCTCATCATCTTTCAAGGCTTGGCCTCAGTCTTCTCTCCTCCAAAAAAGCCTTTCCAAGCACCAGGCCACAATGCTGTCTTGCCCTGCACTCCTGAAGCTCCTAACCACCAGCACCCTTGATTTCTGCATGCTGGTTTGCCTAAGAGTGTCATTTGGTTCCTCAGCTGGGTCCTGAGTTATTTGTATCCTGTGACTAGTGAAATAAATAGATGGTCGGTACGTGTTTGCTGAGTGGATGGGTGAGTCGGTGGGTGGGTGGAGCGATGATGAGGCAGGTGGCAAGAGGCAAGAGCACGCAGGTATGGGATGAGAACTGAAGAGGGAGCTGGCAGGTTGAAAGTACAGAGGCGGTCAGGTTCCTGCCAGCTGCCTCTTGGGCATTTCTTGTGGCAGCAGCTCCCACCTCACAGGGAGCAGGTGTGCAGCTCTTTTCAAGGCGGTAGACAGATGGGACCTGGTGAACCAGGAGAAGACACTTGAGCTTCAGGGACATTGTTCTGGAAGTGGGCGGAGAGGACAAATATTCCATAAACATTTATTGGGCAGCCATTCGGTGACCCGCACCGAGGACACGGTGACAAGTGGGAAGCTGAGTCTTCAGGGGGTGCGCTTCTCTCTACTAACTTCCCCCTGCGAGAAGCCAGGAGCAGGAGCCTCTGGGTGGCTCTGAAACCATCAAGTGGCATTTCGGGGGCTCTGAAGAGCTCTGGTACCATAGGTCTCAGCGCAGCAAGAAATCGGCAAGAAGCAAAGTGATAGATAAGAAGTGATTTATTAGAATAGGATGCTTGTGAGGCTTATAGGCAGGTGGGCAAGGGGGTGCCACACCCCAAGAACTTACTGGGCTACAGTTTTATAATTTAAAAAAAAAAAAATATGGGAAGGGAGAGAAGACATCTTTGTCATTCTTAAGTAGACATCATGCTTCCATCATCAGCTCCTCCTCCAGGTTGAGCAGGGAAGTTTCCGTGTCCCTACATGGTCAAGCTAGGTCCACAAGTTACTGTTTTTTATGTGTGCAGAGACCATGTCTTGGGGATCATTAATTTACTGAGTTCACTGGTCAGGATGTGGGTCTCCTGTCACCATTGTTTTATTGCCTGGGGGCAGGTCTTGTGCTTCTGTCGCAGGGATTTTTTGCTAAGCAAGCCTGCTTGGTTTTGTGGTTAAGCAAACTTGCTTTCTTGAGTAATCATTAGCTTACAGGGGTCTCCCACATGTTTTCTACTTGGGATCCCCTAGTGGGATTAACTACTTAATCACCCACTTTACTTTGTCTTTACACAAACGGACCCCTTCACTTGGTCCCCGTGTTTTCACTAGCCCTTCTAGCATGAGCTCCTGGACAGCCCTTCATCTTCTCTTCGAGAATCCCTGCCCTGCTCCCGCCACCGCAGACAGCACATCACACACTCACACCCCAGACCAGCTCCACTTCTGGGAGGAGGGACTGGCCAAATAGGAGGAACAGGATTCCCACGGAGTGAGTGATGCTGAATCAGGGAGTGAGCTGGCAGAAACTGATTCCCAGAGGCCAAAACATAGGCCCACATCGACCCTCTCCCTTGGCCCAAAGAGAGGAGGGCTGAGAGCAGCCAAGGTCAGCCGCCCAGGCCTGCCCCAGACCTGCCCACTGGCTCCTCCTGTCCAAGGCCAGCCGTGGTCTCCAGTGCCACCCTGTGGCGGTGCTGGGCACCGCCTCCCTCAGCCTCACCTGGGGACCCCTTCAGCCTCTGGGGCACCCACCCGGCCTTTCCTCCCCACCCACCCTCTTCCTTTCTCGTTTCACTTTTTCTGCCTTCTAGTTTCTCCTCCATCCTTAGCATGCACATATTTGTACACACACGTTCATCACGGCAACACAGGTATGTGGGCTGGTGTGACAGCAAGGGCGTGTGCCCGCACACGTGCTCTCCTGTGTATACTTGTCATCTTTGCTACTCACGTGCTCTCACGCCCCCTTTCTGCATGGTTATGCTGAGTGTCTTCTGCTCGTAGCCCGCGTTGGCTGCACCCCCGGCCCCCACCTTGCCCTGCAGGGCCAGACCGCAGCCAAGAACCACAGCCCAGGTTTCTGGCACACACAGGGCATCTACAGGGCCAGTACTGGGGCTCCCATCCTCCTCTCTGTACCCTGGGAGCAGACGAAGTCAGGCGTGGGGCACCCAGTCTGCTCCAGGCTCGGCGTGTCAGAAGCCAAGGTGTGGTGCTAGGGCACAGTGAGCAGCAGGTGTCAGGCAGAGGGGCAGTGGTGACCTCCGCACAGGCTTTCCGTGCAAGAGAACCAACAATGTGTCATTGGCTGGTGGCCTCGTAATCCCTGTCTCATCGTATGCCGGATGGAAATGAATAGCATACCACTTTATGGGGTGTCAGGGACACTGAGTGTCATGCAACTGGCATGGACACCAGGTCGTGGCTGGACTGGCTCCACCTTCAAGGAGAAAGTCAGTGTGGAGGCTCTGGGGCCACAGGACTGTCTCTTCCTCTGTCTTCTCCGGCTCCAGCTACCAGCGCGCTTGCTGGTCTCCTGGATTTGGGGCGAGGGGGTTGCCAGGGGCACCTCTAGAACAAGAGCTGGCCTTGGGCTCACTTCCTGCCTTCGCCTCCCCATCTCCCTCTCGTCTTCCTTCCCTGCCACCCCTGCTGACTCAGCCACCGGAGCAGACACTGACACTGTCCCCCTCCTTCTCTTTTCCTCACCCAGAGTTCCCCTACACCCCGTCTCCTCCCGAACACGGGCGGCGCGCGGGGCCAGTGCCCACGGCCATCATTGGGGGCGTGGTGGGGAGCATCCTGCTGGTGCTGATTGTGGTCGGCGGGATCGTGGTGGCCCTGCGCCGGCGCCGGCACACCTTCAAGGGCGACTACAGCACCAAGAAGCATGTGTACGGCAACGGCTACAGCAAGGCGGGCATCCCCCAGCACCACCCGCCCATGGCCCAGAACCTGCAGTACCCGGAGGACTCGGACGACGACAAGAAAGCCGGCCCCCTGGGCGGGAGCAGCTACGAGGAGGAAGAGGACGAGGAGGGTGGAGGGGGCGAGCGCAAGGTGGGCGGCCCCCACTCCAAGTACGACGAGGACGCCAAGCGGCCCTACTTCACGGTGGACGAGGCTGAGGCCCGTCAGGACGGCTACGGGGACCGGACTCTGGGCTACCAGTACGACCCTGAGCAGCTGGACTTGGCCGAGAACATGGTCTCTCAGAACGACGGGTCTTTCATTTCCAAGAAGGAGTGGTACGTGTAGACCCCTGTCCAGAGCCTCCGTCCCAGCCCCCACCCGCACGCCCCCTGCCCGGCCCCACCGCCCACTCCTCCAGGAGCTCGCCAGAGACTCACGCAGCTGCCCGGGGAACCTGGGAGCCCAGGGCACACGACCTGGCTTTGTTTTGATTTCCTCCCTGCCCCTGCCCTGCCCCATGGTGTTGTGTTCACTGTGGCTTCGGTGTTGCTGTACCTTTCCTTCCCAAACCACCCCCTTCCTGCCGCCCTCTGAAGGGAGCCCTGCTCTTGTCTTGTGTACCTGGGCGTCCCTCCAGGGTTTGGGGAGCCAGCCCTCCCCTGCCCCCAACACTGGAATTTGTTCGTGTCCTTCCCTTTGCTGGTGGACAGCTGAAGGGGCTCCAAGAGGAACAGTCCCCTCCCTGGACCCCAGATGCTGCTCGTTTTTCCCTGGGAGAGGGAACCCAGCAACCTCCCCATCCCACCATGAGCTGACACAGTGGAAGTTTGGACCCCTGGTCTAGGCAGCCATGGCACGCAAGAGGTAGGGGGTGGGGACGGCTTTTCCAAAGCACCCAGGGCTGTCTTTGTTCGTTAGGTGAATCAAGTTGAGGTCCCCACCTGGAGTCTTGGGCAGTGTGTTTTCTTGAAGGCTGGTTTTACTTTTTTTTTCCCTCATCAGCCTCCCAAGAGTTAAGTTGGCACAGCTCTGGTGGTTCCTGTTCGCCTGTCTGCACCCCACATAGCAGGACTCCAGGTCACTCTGGCCCACACTTCCCATGCACCTCTACCAACACATACCCACACCTACATACACACACACGTCGTTCGTGTCTACCCCTGTACTCCCCCTGGGGTCACATGCCTTACCCAGGCAGGACACTGCCCAAGGCCCGCCTCTCTGCTCCATCTCACCCCTCCTTCCTGCGGAGGATGGGACAGGGGTCGGGGGCGGCCTTCAGAAGCTTCCAGGGAGAGCTGAGGCAAGCCCCCTAGGTGCCTCCACCCTAGCATCTCAGGCCGGCCCTTAACCACTTCCTACAGCATGGAAGTTTCTTGAGTTTCTCCCTACCTATCAAGTGCTAGCAACTCTTGATTCTCTTGGGGAGTCAGAGCTGGGATCCCAGAAAGGAGTGACCTCAGGGAGTGGAGGAGGATCCATGCAGAGGGCACTGGAGAAGTCAGCAAGCACAGTTGGAGCTCCGCCATCACGGGCTGATGAGACTCTAGAGTGCAGGGAGCTCCTCGCCCACCCAAGAGAAGGACAGCATGAGGGGAGGCGGGGTCAAGAATCCTGAGTCAGCTGTTCCTGCTCACCACCCGCCCCGTCCTGCTCAGTTCTCCCTGGTCATCATTCTGGATGGGGTGGCGGGGGAACCCTGGAGATGCTTTCCCTTTGAGTTGTAGATTCTCTTCTTGAATGGGGCTCTGGGTTCCTGTCAATCACCCAAGACCGATGGTCTTCCCATGGACACCCTGAAGGAAGGCCCCTCCTGGGCCCCCTCTCCATTCCCCTGGCTCAAAGTGCCTCAGTCCCTCCATCTGCTCAGCCCGTCTCCCCCAGCACTCTGGATGGGAGAGACCCTGGGATGGGAGAGGCAGGTTCGTGTCTGCCCGCGAGGATTCTGGTGAACTCAGCCCAGGGTACAGAGGCTCTGTGGGATGGCAAGTGTTGAGGGGAGGGAGGCAGACCACTCTGTGCCCCACGGGCACCAACCTACCCTTGCCATAGGCTTCCCAAGGGAGCCCCCAACCCCCTGTCCTACTCTTCCCCTCCCGGGTGCTGCTATTGAACCCCTAGCCAGCTCCATCTCTGCCCTGGCAACCCTGGACCCACCAGCTGAGTCACCCTTCTCACCCAGCCCCTGCTGCCCTAGCCCTAGCCCAGTCCGCCCAGTAGCCACGTAGCAGAAGTCTGAAGCCATGCCAGCCCTGGGGCGGCGCTCCCCTCTCTTGGCATTGGGGGTACTGGATGGGGTGGAGTTGGGAGAAAATTCTGGGGTCTTTCTAGCCACAGGGCAGAGAGGGTGGAAGAGCTGGGCTGCATTTCCCAGCAGTATCAGTGTCCCCTCACCCCAGGGCAGAGGAGCTTTTCCATGTTACATCACTGCCCCATCCCGCCTCATACCACTCTGGCCCCTCTGCTTCGGCCCCTTGCCCCCTAGCAGGAGGAAATCCCAGGGGCCTGCCAGATAGAGGCATTCTCCACCCCCTTGAAATCACAAGACTGAAAGGACTCCTCTTGTGTCTCCCTTATCCTGCAGTGCCACCCTCTCTTCCTCTTTCTGTGATGGACTTAGGAGGCCCCCAGGCCTAGCCAAAGCACTGAGTCCCCCTTAAGGCAACTCCCAGCCCTCCCCTCCAGCAAAGCACAAATTTGGGGGTCCGTGCCACATGTATGGGCCACGTGGGAGGCTCCAGATTTGCCAGAGGCCCATCAGCAGCGTGCCCAGCCGGGGTGCTGCTACCTGGGGCCAAGAGCGGGCGTGAGGCCGGGGTCAGCACTTGGGCCTGCAGAGATGGGGTTTTGTGTACCCTGCAAGTTTGTGGGGAGATGGCTACTACTGCTGGGCCCACAGGCAGCTGGCATGGGGAGTGGGGGAGGGGGTCTGGCCCAACAGAGACCAGGACGTCTTGCTTCTCCTCCATGCCCCAAGCATGAACTGAGCTTCTGCCTTTTGCTGGAAATGAAATAAACTTGGTCTACACTGTGCCAAGGCCTCCCCACTTGTCATCCTGCCTCTGTGACCCTCACGGTCCTTGCCCGCCGATGCCCTACTCCACCGATACCCCTCCTTTCCTTAAGATTTTGATATTGTTCTAATGTGTAACAACCCTCCGAGTCCCCTTTGATCAGAAGGATCTGAAGAGCAGCAGCACAGAATCGGGGAACGCAGGCACGTGCAGCCACGTCAGGCCCAGTCCATGCGTGCACGAGTTTGCACAGGTGCCCAGCACATACACGGCGCTCACCCCCAGCCCCGCAGACACACCAGGGGGCTGGCCTGGACCTGCTGAAAGCCCTTCAGGAAAAATGGATGTCCCAGCACTCGGGCCATAAGAAAGACTCACCCGGGCCCTGTCTCCCAGGCATGTGCCCCCTGCCCTCCCCCTGCACCCGCCAACCCCTGCCATGTGCCCGAGTCACTGGTGCAATAAATCTTCTGCCATCCTCCCGAGCAGAGGAATTGGGGATCGAGTGAGGTGATGTGGGCAGCTCGCCTGGAAGGAGGGGAGGGCTGCCAGGCCTCCCGGAGGCCACACAGAGACCTCCTAGGCCTGACTGCCCCCAGGAGCCTGCAGGTGGGCCCCCCAGGCCCCAGGCCCACGGGGAGATGTGCCAGGGGTCCCTGGCATAAGGCACTTCCGGGACCTCGCTGCTGCTGCTGCCGCCCCCCAAGTGTGAGGCCAGAGGAGCCCCCATCCCACCGGTGCTGCTGCTCTTTCGACTCCTGCTGTGAGGAATGGGATTCTTGGCCAGGAAAACAAAAGTGGTTTTCTTTTTTTTTTTTTTTTGTATAAATGGAAAGAAAATCCAGGAGAAGCTGCCCCCCTCCCCTCCCCCCAAAGTGTGATGCGCTACCGTTGCTTCAATTTCTTAGTCACTGTTTTCGTCTTTGGTCCAGGGACCACCCCGCAGATTCTCCTGGTTCTAACCCAGGGGGTGTTTGCATCACCCCCTTTTACTTGTATAAGAAAAAAAAGAAAAAAAATGATGGGTTGAAAAATGTACTGAGAAAAAAAAAAATGTACTTTTTTATAAATAAAGTCTTTAAAACAACTCTGGTTCCCTGGTTGCCTCTCGTCACTCAGGAGCTGGGCCCTTCCCCACGGCTGTTGGGGCGGGGCAGGGTACAGCTGGATTGAGGCCGGAGCCCCAGAGCAAGGAAGGAAGACCCCACCCCATGCCCCAGGTCCTGTGGTTCTGGGACAGTGACTCATACCCCGAAGGACCCCCTGCACCAGGCAGAGGAGCCCCTGCCCCTACCCTCTTGCAGGAGCCCCAAAGCAAATGTGCAAGTCCCACCTGGGTCCTCACCACAGCTCACAGGCCGCTGCTGAACCATCTTCCACACAAGGGGGGCAACCGTGGCCCGCACCCTCGGGATGGCTTGGCTGTTCAGGCACAAGCAGTGAGGACCTGCAGGTTGAGATACTGGGGAGACCAATCGTGCAGAGGGAGGGGGCCTGTGCTGGCTGGCTCCCCTGTCCTCCTGCCCCAGAGCTCCCACTCAGGCTCCTTCAACACTCGTCCTCACCCCAGCTCCCCACTGTCCTGCTCCTTCCTTCCAAGCCCCTCCTGTGGCTGTTAGGAGAAACAAAGCAGCAGTGTCACACCTGTCGTGTAAGACAGACCCCCAGGGACAGGACAGAGCCAAGAGCTTTATCCTTTCATCTTTGGGGAGGATCCTGCCGGCTGCATCCCCTGCGAGCTCTCAGAGACCCCATCACACCGCCCCCCCCCCCCCACCAGGAGGTTGGTTGGAAGAAGGTCTCCTGCTTCCTTGGTTACCTCCCCCTCCCCATCCAGTACCATCTGCTTCCCATCTCCTGGGCTGGAATGCAGGACAAATCGATCCTGGGGTGGGAGTGGCAGGGGCTTCAGTGACTGCCCCCCTGCCAGCCACCCCAGCAGCATCTCCTTTCAGTGAAATCCACACCATACCCCCCCCTGAGAAAAGCGGGTGGGGACTCTGGAAGCCTACACGGAGGCCCAGCAGCAAGCCCTCCAGCTCCTCTGGGGCAAGACCACGCCCTCCACACCTAGGAATGGGGCTGGAAGAGTTAGAGGCGGGAGTAGGAGAAGCCAGCAGCTGCTGGCAGCTGGCTGGGCCCCTCACTCAAAGGCCAAACCCAGCACCCCAGACTGTGTTTGGATACTGATACTTGAATGAGATGCAAATTGGTCGCTTAAGCGGTCACTTCCTCAGTTTTCCAGGCTGTCCATTTAAGTTAATTTTTAATTTGTGCAGGCAATAAATGCTTAATTACATTATTAATACATTGGAAGAGAGCAATGGACAGGATGTCCTAATTGGCATTTAACTAGAACGTTCCGGAAAATTAGCCAAGACTTTCTCCGGCAGTGGAAGGAGGGCAAGCCGATTAGTCCCAGGCACAACCTCTCCAGGTTGGCGAAGCCAGACCCAAGCCCATCCCCCAGGGTACCAGAAGGCTGGAACATACCTAGCTCTCTAGTCGAGCTAGGCTTTGGAAGAATATCCAGCTAGTTAGGGTACTTCCGCCCAAACCTCAACCCTTGCCCTCATCCCCTACCCCATCCCCACCTTCAGCAGAGCAGAGGCGCAGACCCTGGATGGCTTGGTTACAGGATTCATCTGAGAGGCTAAGGTCCCCCTGAGGTGTGCCCATCAGTGCCCTACCTCAACTATGGGACTAGAACCTAGACAGCTGGGTGGCCAGAGCTCTTCTCTGGAAATCATGGCAGCCCCTCTCCCATCCTCCTTACCTTACCCTCTGCAGATGGTTAAGGGAAAGAACTTGATGAATTGAAGGATTCATTTACCCTCTCATGAAATCCATTCATTTGGCCACCCTGAGCCAGGCACTGTTCCACACTGTGATAGTCCCACCCAGAATCCCTGTTTTCAAAGACTTCAGATCCTCCAGGGTCTTAAACCCCCAAACAGTGCCATGCTAGCCACGGACTGAAGCAAGGCTATGTGCAAAGTGCCATGGTGGCACTGAACAGGAAAGTCTAATTTTGTCTGGGAAGGTCTGAAAGGCTTGTAGATGAGGTCACATGTCCCCTGGGCCTTGAAGGATGTATAGGAGTTCTCCAGACCAGAGGTATACTAAGAGTATTCCAGGCCAGCTTGGGATTTAGCATCTTATATTCAGTTCAGTTCAGTTCAGTCGCTTTTTCAGTTCAGACTCTTTGAGACCCCATGAATTGCAGCACGCCAGGCCTCCCTGTCCATCACCAACTCCCGGAGTTCACTCAAACTCATGTCCATCGAGTTGGTGATGCCATCCAGCCATCTCATCCTCTGCCGTCCCCTTCTCCTCCTGCCCCCAATCCCTCCCAGCATCAGGGTCTTTTTGAATGAGTCAACTCTTCGCATGAGGTGGCCAAAGTATTGGAGTTTCAGCTTTAGCATCATTCCTTCCAATGAACACCTAGGACTGATCTCCTTTAGAATGGACTGGTTGGATCTCCTTGCAGTCCAAGGGACTCTTAAGAGTCTTCTCCAACACCACAGTTCATAAGCATGAATTCTTCAGCGCTCAGCCTTCTTCACAGTCCAACTCTCACATCCATACATGACCACTGGAAAAACCATAGCCTTGACTAGATGGACCCTTGTTGGCAAAGTAATGTCTCTGCTTTTGAATATGCTATCTAGGTTGGTCATAACTTTCCTTCCAAGGAGTAAGCATCTTTTAATTTCATGGCTGCAATCACCATCTGCAGTGATCTTATATTAATTGTTCTAAAAGAGATCGTTCTAGTTCAGTAAACTCATTTGGCACATGGAGAACTGAAGCCTAGAAAGGAAACTAAAGTTTGGCAACCAGACCGTCAAAAAGCATGTGCTGAACATGCTGAAGGGCAAGACCATGTCCAGTAGGAGCAGAGGAGTCCAGGGGAAGGAGTAGCACCAGGCGCTAGTGGCTCAGTTCCCTGCCGCCGGTGTAGTGTCAACACCCACGGGGCATAAACAGGGCTTTCAGAAGCCACGCTTGGTGTCGAGTGGAGCCGACAAAGCCCAATAGAGCCCATGGGGACGACTTCCTAGAAGAGGCAAAGTGACTCTGGTCCCAATTCTGATGTAGTTTTTTTTTCCGACACCACCAAGCAAGCAACTTGACTCTAACAGAACCTACCCAGAGGCAGTATCAAATCTCACAAGCTGAGGGCTCAGCCTCAGAAGACTTCTCCTGCTTCAGGTGCCAATCACAAGTCCAGATGGTTTCCCTGTGCTTTTGACCTACTGGCTGAGAAATCAGAGGTTCCATGATTCCCTCCCTACCTTTGATTAATTTGCTAGAGCAGCTCATAGAATTTAGGAAACCGGTTTACTCGCTAGATGACTGGTTTAGTGTAAAAGGATCCAAACCAGGAACAGCCAGATGGAAGAGATGCAGTGAGCAAGGTATACAGGAAGGGACATGGGTCCTCCATGCCCTCTCCAGGAAGTACCCTCTCCCTGCACAAAAAGTCCCTCCAAACCTGTCCTTTTACGGTTTTATGGAGGCTTCGTCTCATAGGCATGATCAATTAACTTATTAGCCATTGGTGACTGAACTCAATTTTCAGCCCCTCTCCCCTCCCCAGAGGTCAGGCATGGGGCTGAAAATTCCCAGCCTCTAATCGCGTGGTTGGTTCGCCTGGCAACCAATCCGGATCCTAGGTGCTTTCCCAAAGTCAACTCATTAACACAGACTCAAGTGTGGTTGAAAGGGGTGTCTTAAGAAAATCAAGACACTTTTATCACTCCTATTCCTTAGGAAATTCCAAAAGTTTTAGGATTTGTACCAGGAACAGGATGAAGGTCAAATATATACTCCCTGTTATAAGTTATAATATCGCAGGTGGTGGTTTTGTGGAAAGAGAGGCACACGGGTGGGTGGGAAAGTGGAGGAGAAAAGGGCTCTGGGAAAGCTTGAGGAGAGCGTTTCCAGCCAGACTCCTCAACAACCCCCTCTGCCCTGTCCCCATAGCCAGAGTCTTCTGGGGAGCAGCTCTTGGGCTCCACCTTGGTCCTGGCTTATAGGATCCCCAAACCTTACTTTCTCTGTTGATTGACAGTCCTGATGTCAGACCCTTGGTCAAATCCCACTCCCCCCACCCCCCACCATCAACTCCCAGATGAGAAACTGCAGGCACCAGCCTCTCCCTCCCCTCCTCTCTGCCAGCCACTCCTTCCCCAGCTGGAGGGTGCCCTCCCTTCATTCCCTGGGGCCTCATCTATGCTGGCCCCACTGGCCCTGCTGTATCCAAGCTCCTCTTGAGCTGGGAAACATCTTGGAATGGACTTGCTTGGCTCAGGAATCAGCTCCAGGGCATCATCAACACACATATCACAGGCTCCATTCAGCCAGAGAACTCAACCCTGGACACACAACCCAAATCACCTAGGGATTTTAAATATGAAATATCCAGGCGCCACCCCAGGCCAGTAGGATCAGAGCTCTGGAGTGGGGCCCAGACAGGTACATTTTCAACAAACACCCAGGAGGTCCAATGGACAGCCAGATTCAGAGCCCCTAGTGTAGAGGCAGAGGTCGTCTGAGGTGTCAATCATGAGGAAGAGGCAAATCTTAAAAAACTGGGACTGAAGGGTGGGGAGGTGGGCACGTTGGTGTGTTAAGGCACAGAAGAGTTTGGGTACCAAATATGCTATGTACCATCATCATCCTCATCATCCTCATCCTCATCCTGCCCGAGACGGGATCCAGGTGACAGTGACTGCAATAGAGGCCAGTCCCTGGAGGAAACTGAGGAGCCAGGATGGAGCTGTGCTTGTGATGCTAACAAAGCCGATTTTCCGGTTTTAGAACATTTCTGAGCCCTTGGCCTCTGGGCACCTGTCAGAAAGCAAAGTGGGATCCTGAAAGCCCAGGCCAGCAGTCCTGCAGGTCCATCCCGAATGGAGACCGTGCTCCATAGTGTTACCACCTTACAAGAAGTGAATGAAATTTATGAAGAAAAGTGACAGTCCCCTTAGGGCCCTGTGAACAGATGAGGGAGGGCCCTCCGGGAGAGATGGGAGGGGAGGCGGCACACCTGTATCCCAGGAGCCCTTTCCTCTCTGCCCAAGGCCTGGCTGGAGGACCGGCCCCCTCCAGAGCCTTCTCTGAGCAAGGTGTTCTGTTCCACAAGGAACACAGACCTTGGGGGGATGACTGACTCAGAGACCTCCAGGCTGCAGTGCCCTCAGCCTGAACTCCTCACACACACTGTCCCCTCGTTAGTGGCCAGCTCATCTCCATGGGACCTTCAGCTGCAAGAGAGCCTCCATGGATGAGAAAAGAGTCAGCAAGTGATGGAACCACACCAGCTGCCTCCCCACCAGGCTGCACACCCTTGGGGGCAGGCATCCTGACTTATCCATCCCTAGCACCCATCCCAGGGAGGGCAGAGCAGGTGGTCCATAAACATTCAACAAACTGAACTCATCCAAGTGAGAGTCAAGAGACTGCAGGGGGCGTGGCCCAAACTCTCCAAGGCAGGGCTGTCCCCAAGCATCCCTGATGCCTCTAAAGATGGGCAGCTCACTACCTCTGGAGCTAAGCCCCACCATCAGAGGGCAACTTCTCTATTCAGATGAAATTTCCCTCCCCTAAGTTTCACCCATTAGTCTACGTATTTCCCGGAGAAGGTACACAGCCTGGCCTTCCTAGGACAGCCCTTCACTTCTCAGTTGGCTCAGAGGTAAACAACCCACCTGCCGATGCAGGAGACCCGGGTTCAATCCCTGGGTTGGGAAGATCCCCTGGAGGAGGGCATGGCAACCCACTCCAATATTCATGCCAGAGAAATCCCTTGGACAGAGGAATTTGGCGGGCTATAGTCCATGGGGTTGCAAAGATTTGCACACGACTGAGAGACTAACCTCAGATATGCAGATGACACCACCCTTATGGCAGAAAGTGAAGAGGAACTAGAAAGTGAAGAGGAACTAAAAAGCTTCTTGATGAAAGTGAAAGAGGAGAGTGAAAAAGTTAGCTTAAAGCTCAGCATTCAGAAAACGAAGATCATGGCATCTGGTCCCATTAATTCATGGGAAATAGATGGGGAAACAGTGGAAACAGTGTCAGACTTTATTTTTTGGGGCTCCAAAATCACTGCAGATGGTGACTGCAGCCATGAAATTAAAAGACGCTTACTTCTTGGAAGGAAAGTTATGACCAACCTAGATAGCATATTGAAAAGGAGAGACATGACTTTGCCAACAAAGTCCGTCTAGTCAAGGGTATGGTTTTTCCTGTGGTCATGTATGGATGTGAGAGTTGGACTGTGAAGAAGGCTGAGCACTGAAGAATTGATGCTTTTGAACTGTGGTGTTGGAGAAGACTCTGAGAGTCCCTTGGACTATAAGGAGATCCAACCAGTCCATTCTGAAGGAGATCAGCCCTGGGATTTCTTTGGAAGGACTGATGCTAAAGCTGAAACTCCAGTACTTTGGCCACCTCATGCGAAGAGTTGACTCATTGGAAAAGACTCTGATGCTGGGAGGGATTGGGGGCAGGAGGAGAAGGGGACGACAGAGGATGAGATGGCTGGATGGCATCACTGACTCGATGGACGTGAGTCTGAGTGAACTCCGGGAGTTGGTGATGGACAGGGAGGCCTGGCGTGCTGCGATTCATGGGGTCGCAAAGAGTCGGACACGACTGAGCGACTGAACTGAACTGAACTGAGCGACTAAACAACAAGAACTCCTGGCCAAACCTCTTTTTCGTAGGTTTCTTCCTCTGCTCTAGTCATCAGGCCACTTCGCAACACATCTGTTAGGAACCCCGACTCAGGAGTCAGGCAAACCTGGGTTCAAGTCTTGGCTGAGTTGACCAACAACTGTGGGAAAGCATTATCTCAATGCCCAGCACAGAGAAAGTCTCAAACCTGCATCAAAAATGCCTGTGATCTTTGAACTTTGGGTGGTCGTAGCATATCTATCTATAAAAGTTCATTGATTGTAACAAATACACAACTCTGGTGTGGGATTTAGGTAGTAGTGGCTGTGAATATTTGAGGGGCAGGGGGATATATGGGAAGTTTCTGTATCTTTCACTCAATTTTGCCAGAAACCTAAAACTGCTCTAAAAAATAGCCTTAAAAAAAAAAAAATCCCAGCTACTCCAGCTGTTCCTAAAAAAAAAAAAAAAAAAAAAAAAAAACCATTACGGGCTCCCTCCCATTCTGAGGGCCAGGGAATAAATACGGTTTCCTGGAACTGATCTGACCAGCAGGGGATGGGGGTGGAGGAGTAGGGGATTATCTGCATGTCTTCCCTGAACCTGGTCTACTCTCTCTTGCTCTGTGGGCACAGCCAACCCAGCTGACCTCATGGTGGTGGCATGGACCACAGAGGGGCTGCATTCTGGTGGTTAAATCTCTGGATGGATGGTGGGTAGATGGATGAGTAAACCTGTGAGTCTTTTTTGGTGTGCTGCCTCTAAGCAGATCTCTCTCCCCCTGTGCTTGGGCTGTCTATTTTGTTTCCCCTAAATGTGGTGATTTTCATGTATCTCTGCTGTGTTTTATCTTAATGACAGAGGCAGCATTTCAGCCTGTTGTGATCCTTTCAGCTGCTGGTTCTATCATCAGTTTAGTTCGCAGCAGACATTTATTGAAAGCCTGGTGAAAGGAAAGAAGCAGGGCTTTTAAGGTCCGCTGACCTCAATTCAATCCCTAGTTCTACCACTCGTGGGCTGTGTGGGCCTTGGGCAAGTTGCTTGCCCTCCCTGGGCTTTATTTCTCAATCCAAGTGAACAGAATTCTGGGATGAATAAAGATAGCTGTATATAGAGAAAGTTCATTGTAAAGTAGATAACAGTGGCACCCACCACAGAGAGCTGCTGTAGGGATTAAAGGAGAATCATCCTTTGGGTTTCCCTGGTGGCTCAGATGGTAAAGTATCTGCCTACAGTGCAGGAGACCCAAGTTTGATCCCTGGATTGGGAAGATCCCCTGGAGAAGGTCATAACAAGTATTCTTGCCTGGATAATCCCATGGACAGAGGAGCCTTGCAGGGGGATCTATGGGGTCACAAAGAGTCAGACACAGCTAAGCAACTAACACTTTCACATCCTTTGTAAAGTACTTAACACAATGCCAGGAACAGAGTGAGTGCTCAGTTAAGCTGCTGCTGCTAAGTCACTTCAGTTGTGTCCGACTCTGTGCAACCCCATAGACGGAAGCCCACCAGGCTCCCCAGTCCCTGGGATCTTCCAGGCAAGAACACTGGAGTGGGTTGCCATTTCCTTCTCCAATGCGTGAAAGTGAAAAATGAAAGTGAAGTCGCTCAGTCGTGTCTGACTCTTAGTGACCCAATGGACTGCAGCCCACCAGGCTCCTCCATCCATGGGATTTTCCAGGCGAAAGTACTGGAGTGGGGTGCCATCGCCTTCTCTGTCAGTTAAGCTAGGATAATATCAACTCTTACTATTATTTTTACCACTGAGCGTCTTCCCTAAGCAGCAGCAAACTGCAGCAGGGAAACAGAAACTGTCATGGGAACTTCAGGCATTAGGATTCTCACCAAGTCCAAGGAGAATCCCAGCTATACGCCTTCCTGGCTATGGGGTGACCACCATCCACTGAGTTTCTTCCTCCCTGATTTGCATCATCTGACATGACTAGCCGCTAGCTGGTGGGAGGGGCACAGGCATGGAGGGACTATGATGTGTCTCTCACAACCATGGCCTTGGTGGGGATCCCTGTGCTAAGACGTCTCTTGGTGGTGGGGAACTGGGGCCAGCTGTGGGAACATGAGGCCACATTTTCTCCAGAGCAGGCTCTTTGATCCCTGGGTCAGGAAGACTCCCCTGGAGGAGGACATGGCAACCAACCCACTCCAGTGCTCTTGCCTGGGAAATCCCGTGAACAGAGGAGCCTGGCAGGGTGTAGTCCATGGGGTCGCAAAAGAGCGGGAACAACTTAGTGATTAAACAACAACAACAAATTCTTAGCTTTAAAAAATGTTTATTGAAGATTACAAGCAGTATACTGTCAAATCTTTTTTTTTTTTTTTTAAGCCTGGTCTGAAAGGCACCAGCAAGGTGGTGTCTGGGGTTGAGCCTGGGGTGTGCCCTATTTTATTTGAGCTCTTCATATTATTTTATGTGTTTATTTATTTTTGGACACAAACCCTGCAGTGGAAGCATGGAGTCCTAACCACTGGAATTCCCACCAGGGAGTTCCCAAAGTGTCAAATCTTAAGGGAACAGCTTTATATGTATACATTCATGTCATATATGGGCTTGCCTGGTGGCTCAAAAGGTAAAGCATCCGCCTGCAATGCAGGAGGCCTGGGTTTGATTCCCATGTAGAGAAGATTCCCTGGAGGAGGGCATGGCAACCCACTCCAGTATTCTTGCCTGGAAGAATTTCATGGACAGAGGGGCCTGGCAGGCAGCAGTCCATAGGGTTGCAAGAGACAGACATGACTGAGTGACTAAGCACACATATCATATCTAAACACCCTTGTCATCAGCCCCGGATCAAGTCACAGAGGCTTGCTCAAACTCCTTCCCAGGCAACACCCCCGTTCTGGAACTTCACATAAATGGAATCATACAGAGTGTGTACTTACTTGTGTGTCTGGGTTCCTTCACTCAGTCCAATGTCTGTGAGATGTGTCTGTGCGGTGTGTCTTTCCTGGCTGTGTAATATTCCATTGTGTGAATGTGCCACAAGGCAGCCCTCTATTCTGACATTAGTGGGTATACATGTGGTTTCCAGTTTGGGGCAATTAGGAGTAAAATTACTACAAAGAATCTTGTATATAACTTTGGGGCACTTACTCATTTCTGTTTTGTATGTATGCAAGAGCGGAATTAGGATTAGTACGTGCACGTGTGCCAAGTCACGTCAGCTGTGTCCGACTCTTTTCAACCCAAAGGTCTGTAGCCCATGGCTCCTCTGTCCACGGGATTCTCCAGGCAAGAATACTGGAGTGGGTTGCCATGCCCTCCTCCAGGGGATCTTCCCAACCCAAGGATTTAATCTGTGTCTCCTGAGGCTCCTGCATTGCAGGCAGAGTCTTTCCCCCTGAGCCACCGGGGAAGCCCACTAGGATTAGCGGATATAGCCAGCTTTCCAAAATGGTTGTGCCAATGTATGCTCCAGTGTAAGAGGGTTCTGGTGTCCCCACCTTCTTGCCCACACTTGATATCATCTTGTCCTTCTAGATTTAGCCATCTGCCAAGGGCATAGTGGTATCTCATTGTGATTTGAATTTGAATTTCCCTGAAGACTAAGGATGTCGACACTTCCATATGACTATCAGCGATTTGGAGTTTTGTAAGGATCCTCGACTTAAAAAAAATTGTTTTAATAAATTGTCATGCATTCTCTGGAGGGTCCATCCAGCCACACTGTGGTCCTCTGAGGTCAGGTCCCTGTTTTGGGTTCCTAGGAGGCATTGGGGAGTGAGGACAGGATGAGTAGAACCAGAGGAGGAGGAAGAAAGGAGAAGTCCCAGAGCAGCAGGGGAAAGGGCCAAGAATCAGGAATTCTGACACAAGACACAAAGCAACGCCCTATGACTGAAATGAGCTGTTGAAGGGTCGTGATGATGACGCCAGGTGGAATGAGTTGAGAGACCTTCCTTTGCTCCACACAATCGATTCATAAGCAATGCAGATTTCCTGGAGTTTCACCAAAAAGGAGGCAGGGGACCATGAGCCACACCCAGATGGGCTTTTCACTGATGACTATAATGGGTTGGCAGAGAAGTGCAGGTGGTCAGGGCTGGACCACAAGCAGGAGGCAGGGAACCTGCTAGAAAGATGCCTGGACTAGGAGCCAGGAGGCTGAGCTCTGCTTCCTCTTTCTGCCGCTTCTCACAGAGTGACCTTGAGCAACACCCTTCACCTCTCTGACTCCATGACTTTATACACATGGAACAAGGAGCCAGGGAGATGGGAGCTTGGTGGCCTCTCCTGGGCAATCCCTGCAGATAAAGCCAGGCTGGGGTGACAGGTCCCTGGCAGTCCCGACAGCGGTGAATCACCGTGCCCCGTTCCATCACCTCTATCCACTGTAACTGATCCTGAGGCCAGGTGTCTGGGGTGGTATTGGCCAGGGGCAGCTTCCAAAGGAGTCTGGCTCGCTGTGGCAGGGGGAACGTGGAGGAGTGTAGGCAGTAGCCCCCTCACTGGTGAGAATAACCCCTGCCACCCTCTTCTGCAGAGAAGTGACGGATCTGCTCTGCTAGTAGAGCAGAGATCCAAGCCTCCACAAGAGCTGAGTAGAGAAGGGGTCCCCACTGGGAATACCACGGTGGGAGTGGGCTCCCCGTGTCTCCTCTGACAGTACACTCAGGGAGTACCAGCTGCTATCTCTATCTCCAGGGTTTTCCTACGAAGTTCACCCTAGGAAGATTTGGAGTTTTGATCAATGATAAGTGTGAGTCCCTTATATTCAGATCTTTCAGGAGACACCGCAGGATTGCAAGGGAACTGCAGTCCAAGGCTGGTTGGGACTGTTCCTCCTGCAGGCGCTGGGGAAGTGGCGCACAGGGCCTCCCTGCCTGGGAAGGCTCACCCTCCAACACCCGCTGCCTCCTCTTGCACGTTTCCTGCCATCACGTCCCAGGGATCAGCCTCTCCCTTCCTGAGCCTGGGTCCCAGAGTGCCCGGCCATGTGCCTATCCCTCCGCCCCTACAGCACAACATGTGCTGATTCCAAGCAAGACATCTATCTACCTACCTGCTTGAGAATTACAGACCATGAGAACCAGAGCAACCTCAAAGATCATTTGCCCCAACCCACAAATGGCTATACTAAGTCCCAGAAAGTTAACAACAGTAAGAATTCCTTACATTTATATAATCTTTGGAAATTACAAAGTGAATGGAGATCTTTTAATAATAGATAAGACTTATCACTCAGTGAGTGCCAGGCACTATTTAAATTACTTTTTTTTTTAAATTTTATTTTATTTTTAAACTTTACATAATTGTATTAGTTTTGCCAAATATCAAAATGAATCCGCCACAGGTATACATGTGTTCCCCATCCTGAACCCCCCTCCCTCCTCCCTCCCCATTCCATCCCTCTGGGTCATCCCAGTGCACCAGCCCCAAGCATCCAGTAAATTACTTTATGGTATTAAATCCTTACCTCAGATTTAGAATTACTATTACAATTATTACCAGGGAAATGAAGAGAGTTACCGAAAGTCATGGAACTTGCTGGTTGGGAGCTGGGCTTCACATCCAGTCAGTCTGGCCTCAGAGGCCACCGAACTATCCTGCCCACAGTCTCTCCTAAAGGGCAGTGCCATGTCCTGACCACAGAGCACAGAAGGGGTCCACAAGCCTAACTTCTGGGGGGATTGTGGGCCTGACACAGGTTTCAGTACACAAAGCAGCAAGAGTCCCAGGTGGGGTCCACCAAGCTTGCAGGAACCATGCTTGGTAGCAGGTGGAGTCATCAGAGGCAGGCAGGGCTCATGTGAAAAGATTTCCTAGAAAAGATGGTATCAGAGACGACATTGTAAAATGGAAGTGACCTGGCAAAGTTGTAGAATATACAGCATAGGGAGGATCTCCAGATAAATGTTTGTAGCAAGAATCAACTAGACTAGACCAAGAGCCTTGGGCAGCTGGAAGGAAGTTGGCATCCCAGGATCCTTGCAGCCAGCTGGGGAGATAAGCAAGTGGCTTCATTTAGCTAATGATTAACCAGACGCCCAGAGAGGCTAAATGTCTGCTCCACAGTCACACAGGTGGTAGGTAGTAGACTCATAACTTGGACCTAAGCCTTCTGACTCCAAGTCCAGTGCTGTTTGCTCTATACCAAACCTCCCCTTAATAAGAAACAAAATCAGGATTTCCCTGGTGGTCCAGTGGTTAAGAATCCGCCTTGCAAAGCAGGGACACGGGTTCCATCCCTGGTCAGGGAGCCACGATCCCACCTGCCTCAGGGCAACTAAGCCCATGAGGCACAACTAGAGAGAAGCCTGCGTGACACAGCTACTGAGCCTGCAGGTCACAACTAGAGAGTCACAGCCGGAGAGTCCACGTGCCGCAGTGAAAGATTCCACATGCTACACCTAAGACCTGACCCAGCCAAATAAATACATAAACAGAGAGAGGAGACAAAACGCCACCAGGGTCATAGTTTTACGCTGGCTTATGATTTACAAAATGCTGGAACATACATGATCCTCTTTGAGGTTATTCTGGATTCCTGAAGCCCAGCCTAGGTCATGCAAACATAGGTGGATGGACCCAGTTTGGGAGTTATGTAGGCCCAGGTTCAGTCACCAAACCTGTCTCAAGAGTTTGGTGATTTGGGGCAAGTGGAATGAAAGGGGGACAATAAGACCTACCACGAGGACAGGTGCTAGGATGCCTGTGGCCCATGCACAGGAAATCCCATCCCACACTGCCCCCAACCCAAGCCCCCCATGCCCCCACCCAGATGCCCATGCCCCATCCAAGTCTGACTTCTTCCAATATTTTGCCCAAGAAGGACCCAGAGTGCAGGTGTAACCTTTTTTTTTTTTTCTCGAGATTGTTTTTTCCTCAACTTGAGAGATGTGAACAAATTAAATCTTCTCTCTGAGTCTTCCCATAGTGCTACTCAGAGAACTTGCCAGAACTAAGCTACCCTACTCCTTCTCTGGCTTCCCAGGTGACGCTAGTACTAAAGAGCCCACCTGCCAAAGCAGGAGACATATAGGTTCAGTCTCTGAGTTGAGTAGATTTCCTGGAGGAGGGCATGGCAACCCACTCCAGCATTCTTGCCTGGAGAATCCCCGTGGACAGAGGAGCCTGGTGGGCTACAGTTTATAAGGTCAAACAGAGTCAGACACGAAAAGCAACTTTGCACGCACCCACTCACTCCGTCACCCCTCTGCAGAGGTGTCCAGATCCCAACGCCCTCCAGATTTTCGAAGCCTTCGGCACCACGACGCCCAACCCCAGGGCACTGGAGCTCATCCTCTCCCCTGCCCAATGCATACCCTCTGAGAACCTGAGCAGGTGCAATTGTGCCTTCCACCTTGAGGAGACCCAGAGAAGCACCATTGAATTTCATGGCATTTTAGCATAAGAATTTCCATATCTAAATCCCTTGATTTCAATGACTGCAGACAGCACTGGGATTATTGTCAATACACACTTGATTTTGGGGATTTGCCACAAGGAGAGGGCCCCTGCCCGGGATGGACAAACAGCTAGACCATCAATACTCCTGACTCCCAGGGAGACAGAGATAGCCCCTTAGCTTCTGGTTCTTTTGCTTCCAGAATTCTAGCCTTTTCAGGTCCCCTTCCCCTTGCAGCCCCACCTGGCAGCTGCCAGCACCCCCAGTCTATCTGGTTAAGGTGTCCCTGTAGAGACGCTTCTGCTTGCCCTGCTGAGTCCCCATGAACTCCAGAATCACCTCCAGCTATCTCCTACGTACCCTGCAAATGTGGTCCAACCTAGAGGGAGATGCAGGTGGGCAGGATAGGCAGCCCTGAGAGGCTAAATTGGGAAGGAACCACAGGCAGATCAGCTCTGCCCCTGTGGCTCAAAACGTGGATCCCAGCAAATGTGGTCTCCACCTCCCTGTGACTTTGGGAAAAGGCACTTCTCTCCAGCCTCTCAGTTTTCTCATCTATAAAGCTGTGATGTCCATCCTTGCTCTATTTCCTAAGACTGCATGAAAGACACGAAAATGCAAGCAAAAGCCCTTTTGTAAACCATGAAGTTCTGGGCCGAAGTGAAGGATCACCATTATGTATTGAGCTTTCAAGGTCATTCCCCACGGAGGAGGCGTCAAGGCCCTTCTAGAATACCCCCAGTGACAGACCTCACTTCCTCCCAGGGCAGCCCAAGTCTCCTGCTAGCAGCGCTGACCTTCAGAGATTTCTGGCAGGTCTGTGGCTAGATTGTAAATTACACTAGGAAAAGAAGTAGGTCCTCCATGATCTCGACCATCCTGTGTTTTTATATTTCCTGTTCTTCTAACTTTCCTAGTAGCACTCCTTTTGAAAATTGCTCATCTTGTCCCAGATGAAATAGAGTGGAAGGAGTCTCTCTTCATAGGTAGTGACTGTTGTGGTGGGAAATTCAGGCTTTGGGGAGGGGGTTTAGGCTGTGAGGACCCCTCCCCCCAAAAGAGTCAGAGCATTTTGAGAGGGAGACCAGGAGGGGAAGAACTTGAAAGGGTTGGAGGGGCAAGCCCTTCCCCAGCCAACCCTCAAATCATGCAGGCGAAGTCCTGAGCTTTGTAGGTAGGCAAGGGTCCTTTTCCCTGGAGAAGGGCATGGCAGCCCACACCAGTATTCTTGCCTGGAGAATCCCATGGACAGAGGAGCCTGGTGGGCTACAGCCCATGGTGTGGCAAAGAATTGACCATGACTGAAGAGACTTAGCATGCACATATGCAAGTGTCCTTTTGGGCACCCACCAAGACTGGGAGGAGAGATGGGTCCCCAAAACAGAGAGCAAGGGCTTGGACAAGAGGCTGTCTCTGAGACCTGGGGCAGTGTGTATGTTAGGGTGGGGGAGGGGCAGTCAGGCTGCAGCTCCACCCACCACTGGCACCCTGACCGTGCCTTGTGGCTCAGCCTGCTCTGGAATCCACAGGCTGTTGTAGCCTTCAGTCCAACCCCCGGTTCCCTAGGGATTGTCTCAACTGCCCTTGACCTCACATTTTTCTGTTCCATGCAGAGATCTGATATCACTGCGCCACAGTGGGGCAGGGTCAGACTTGGCTGCTTTAATGGTGTCACTGGCACCATCTCACCCCAACCCAGGGAGGCAGGCCATAGATGTAAGGGCTGCAAGCAGACTAGAAGAGAGAGGAGGCTCCCTCGGGGCCACCCTGACCCACTGGATCGCCCCCCACCTGAACGAACAGCAGAGGCTCCATCAGTGCAGGAAGTCAGGTGGCTGGGGAGCCTGGCTGAGACCTCAGGTGACCCCAACCCCAAGCCAGTGAGTTTTGGTTTTCCTGCGAACAAAGCCTGGTGGGGGGGTGGCCTTACTCTACCCAGCTCTCCTGCTGCTGGGCGCTGGACCAGGGCTCCAGAGGGCAGCAGTCAGGGGATGATGGACGAGGATCTACTGGGGCTGGAAGAATCCCGAGCTCACCTCAGGCAGCCGGTCCCTCCAGTGCCATCCAGACAAAGGAGAGAACCAACATTGTGCTTCAGAGCCGGAAGACGGAGGACACCACTGATGCTACAACACTACGATTCGCATGGGTCGCTCCACGCCAGGAGTCCCATGTGCGCTATCTCACGTGTTTCCACCATTCCCCATTTCACAGAGGAAAAAACTGAGGCTCAGAACAGCATTAGAAACACTGGAGCATCCAGGCCACTATTTTCCCAACCGCATGGTCTGCCTTCTCAGATGTGGCCCTTCTTTCTCCTTCAAAGCAGCCCTTTGTGAGAAGGGGAGGGAGGGAGGCGTTAGGAGCTGGTGGGTGAGGGGAGAAGGCACCAGGGAGTCGGGAGGGAGTGTCCGCATAAAGTGTGTGTGACAGACAAATTGCTTCCCTGTGCCCCTCAGCCCTCCCCACCTGGCTGGGCAATAGCCATGCTCATCTTCCTCCCTCCGCAAGGGCTGGGGGTCAGCTCCCTGCCTCGCAGGGTCCCCAATAGGGAGATGGTCCCTCTCCCCACAGGAATGTGTGTGAAATCCCAGTAACTCTCTCCAGCTGGGCCTGACTTTGGAGGGGGCTTCAGGAGAAAACCCTGTGGTGAGGGGTGGGATCCTGGGAAAGTTAGCTGCCCCCCACCTTCCCCCGCCCCCACCCCGCTCCTTTCTCCTCCTAATGAAAACTCAAGGTGTGCAGGGCTGGGTGGGAGGGGCTGGGAGCATGCAGACACTGAGGAGAATGTCCCAGATGGCAGGAAGCCTGTGTGCAATGTGGGAAGTGACTGTCCTCAACCCTCCCCAAGGAGTGTCAAGTCTCTCTCACACACAGACACATATGTTGATATATATACACACATATACCCATACATATACACACATACACACATATACACACATACACACGTGCACACACATGTGCACAGCCACATATGTACAAACATACACACACACACACACGATATCCTAAGGTCCTCACAGACCTAGACAAGTAGAATTTGCAGATCATGACCAACAAGGGACTAAGGAAAGTTAAAGGTAAGGAAGAGAGAGGCCACAGGCAGGATTAAATCAGGGTTCCCAGCCTCAGCTGCCTGGGAGCTGCCCAAGGAGCAGACACATCCCCTGCCTTCCTGGAACCAATGCTTATTAAGCACTGAATGGGCACAGGCCTTCTGCTGAGGACTCTGGTGTGAATTAGCTCATCTGTCCCTAACAACCCTGTTGTGAGTCCCGTTTTAGAGATGAGAACACTGAGGCTCAGAGAATTTGAATGACTTGCCCAAGATTCTACAGCTATGTAAGTGACAAACTCAAGAGAGGGCTGGCGTGTCTTCCCCTGCAGAAGACCCTCATCAAGGCCACTCAGAGCTCTGTGCTGAGGACATGGACCCCTGGGTGTCTATCTCACTTTCACTGTCCGTGAGAGGTGTGAACTTGGGCATTTTATTAAACTTCCCTGAGTCTCCAGTTAGCCATCTGTCAACAGAGGCAAAGGCATCAAATGAGGTAATTTAAGTAAAAGCATATGTAAGATATGCTTCCCTGGTCGCTCAGATGATAAAGAATCTGCCTGCAATGTGGGAGACCCAGGTTCAATCCCTGGATTGGGAAGATCCCCTGGAGAAGGAAATGGCAACCCACTCCAGTATTCTTGCCTGGAGAATCCCATGGACAGAGGAGCCTGGCTGGTTACAGTCCATGTTGTCACAAAGAGCTGGACACAACTGAGTGACTAACACTTTCACTTCCATATTATATATGATAACTTACTGAGGTGGCCACAAGTGTAATCTGGCCCAGCATGCTAGCTTAGGGAAGAAGCCAGGACTGCAAGGAAGGGAGGAGCACCAACATCATCACCCCTCATCACCACCATCCTCACCATCACCAACATCATCACCACCATCCTCACCATCACCAACATCATCACCACCATCCTTATTATCACCAACGTCATCACCACCATCCTCATTATCACCAACGTCACCAACATCATTACAATCAATATGCCTTTATTGAGTAGCTCATAACAAAATAGCAGCCATTTATTATGTATTGACTATGTGCCAGACACTGTGCTAAACACTTTTCATAATTCATGTGTGCTCCAGACAAACAGCATGGGAGTCAGACGCAAGGGATAAAAGAGGATGGGGTTGGAGAGCTCAGAGCCCCCAGCCTCCACCCAGAGGCGCTAAAGAAAGTGATTGCAAACTGATCTTCACTTGAGTGCAGAACCACAGCAAATTCTGTGGGCAAATATAAAAGACTTTTTCTCTAATACCAACACACCAGGGCAGAGGCAAAGATGAAGTACAACCAAGCCCAAGGCAGAGGGAGAAATCAGGAGCCTACCCAGGGAAGAGGCAGGCAGGTCTCCTAGCAGCTCCAGCTCCTAAGGTCAGCCTCCTAGATCCCCAAGGCAAGGAGAAGGCGGAGGCCTGGCTGAGTTCAAGTCATGCTGACCAGGTGGTCATGCTGGCTGTATGGGGCTCTGTAAGAGCTCTACTGGGCTCTGTAAGAGTACAGGGCTCTGTAACTCTCTCAGTTCCAGGCCTCTGAGTGGACTTCCTCACCACCTGGGTCACAAGCAAGCACCTGAAAGGGTTCTCTTCTGTAAGGATCGAGTCGGGGGGTGGATTGGATGTGTCCCCCCTCCTTGGCAAGGAGAGAGGATATTTCCATGACCCCCCAGGGTGATGGTAGAGCAGCCACTCAGCTTGGGGTCCCGGGAAAAAAGCATTGAAATGAGAGAGACAGGGAGACAGAGCTAGAGCAAGCTGAACACAGAGTTCTGGCACCCGTGTCTGGCCAACAGGAAGAAGCCACTCCAGCAGCCCTGGGCTGGCGAAAGGGCCAGGGATACTCTGACCCTGTGGGCGGGCCCTCAGCGCTGTAATCAGCCCCGCCCCCAGTCATTCCTACGTGCTAGCATCCACACCAATCCAGACACCCACTTCCTCTGAGCTCCTGGTCCCCCAGAAACACCTGTTCTGCCTGTGCCACAGAGGCAAGCAGAAGGCAGCCAGACCCAGGACAGCTTTGTGGGCAGGGTGGCCAAGTGCTCTCTGAAGAGTCCTGGAAGGGCAGCCCACAGGAGGGCCCAGGTCAGTCCAGCTCCTGAGAAAGCAGTGTCTCTGTCCACAGGCAGGGACAGTAGGAGAGAGGGTGGACCTCTGAGCCAGGTCCACCTGCTAGGTACCTCTCCCTAGACTCCTGCCCTGTCTATCCCCTCTTGCACCCCATTTCCAAGCCATAGCCAATGCTTGGAATTTCCTTTGTATATCTCACTTCTGATATACATGTCCCTGCAACACTGCGTATCCTGTCTACCTTGTCCTTCTGCCTTTATTCTCCTGGAGAGCTCCTATTGAGCTTTCAAAACCCTATTCAGAAGGTCCCTCAATTATGAAGCCATGAATTCCCAGAGCTAATCATTCTCTTCCCTACACCTGTCCTGGACCTTGGACAGACTTCTCTTGAGGAATGAATCATAAAATAGAGTGTTTATTTGTGTACAGGTCTGATTTCCCCATTAGCCAGGGGGCAGGCACATGGCACATAGAAGCTGTCAGGATGTGTTTATGGAACTGAGTGAAGGGCAACGGGCAGACAAGTGCATCCTGTGAAGCAGATGTCTGGGTCCACTTTCCACCACCAAGCAAAGGCTGGGGCTCAGGCCCACTGGGGCCTGACTGAGAAGGGGGTGGCAGGGAGAAGCAGACTGAGACTGTTGGACACTTGGGTGGGATCCAAAGCCCCTCCCACCCCCCACAGTGGGGCCTCAGTGCAGCAGGCAGATATGGTTCCAAGAAGAACCAAGACCTGGACTGCCTTTGGCCTGCAGGCCCCTTGGCTAAACCTAGGTCTGTGTTTATCTCCAGGCTGGGGATTTCAGTTTCCCAGCCTGAGACCCGAGAACCAGGAATGACAGGTGAGCACATTAAGGCTTAGGGGATGCCACTGATGTAACCCCAGAGACAGGTAATGAGGAGTTGGTTGGGGGTCATCCTTGGGGCATGAGCCTGGGGAGGGGAGGTTCTGGGATACACTGACCAGGCCTTGCTGACACAGTTGTTCTTGTTTAGTTGCTAACTTGTGTCCAACTCTTTGTGACCCCACGGACTGCAGCATACCAGGCTCCCCTGTTTTTCACTCTCTCCCGGAGTTTGCAAATCCATATCCATTGAGTTGGTGATGCCATCCAACCATCTCATCTTCTGTTGCCTCCTTCTTGTCCTGCCCTCAATCTTTCCCAGCATCAGGGTCTTTTCCAATGAACAGGCTCTTCTCATCAGGTGGCCCAAGTGTTGGAACTTCAACTTCAGCATCAGTCCTTCCAATGAATATTCAGGACTGATTTCCTTTAGGATTGACTGATTTGATCTCCTTGCTGTCCAAGGGACTCTCAAGAGTCTTCTACAGTACCACAATTCAAAAGCATCAATTCTTCAGCATTCAGCCTTCTCTATGGTCCAACTCGCACATCCATATATGGCTACTGGAAAAAACATAGCTTTGATTTTATGGACCTTTGTCACCAAAGTGATATCACTGGTTTTTAATACGCTATCTGGGTTTGTCGTAGCTTTTCTTCCAAGGAGCAAGCATCTTTTAATTTCGTGGCTACAGTCACCATCTGCAGTGATTTTGAAGCCCAAAAAAATGGTGACTCAGATCATGGTGCTGACACAGGAGGAAAAGACTTCAGAAGTCAACTTGGATCCAATTTCAGCTCTTAAGTTCCTAGCTGTGGGACTCTGGACAACTGACTTAACCTCTCTGAGCCTTCTCAGTAGAATAAAGCCTATATGACCAACCTCGGCCCAGCACCCAGCCTGGCTCTGGGTGATGCTCTCTGGAGGCCCCTCGTCCCCCTCCCTCACACCCTGATTCCCAACTCTCCCAGCCTCTAAGCTCCAGCCCTGGCCAGCCCGCTTGTTTGCAGGTGATAGTCCTGCCCTAAAGCCTGTGGAGCTGGGGGCCGGGGCTAGGGGGATGCTTGTCCCAGTGTAACCAGAGAGTGTCTGGGGGCACAGTGCCAGGGCTCCAGCTGGGGCCAGCACCAGGCCCCCACCTCCCAGCTGTCAAGGGGAGGAGACCCAGAGACAAAGCAACTGGGGGCAAGGGGGTACAGGGTGTCTGGTGAGGGAGAGGGGATGGCGGCTCCATGTGTGTGAGGGACTAGGATGGCTGAGAAGACCCCGTGGACTGATCGGGGAACGTTACACAGATGCAGGTTCCAGTGCCCACTCTGCCACTGACTGGCTGGGTGACCTTGGGAGAAGCACTTAACCTCTCTGAGCCTCATTTTGCTCACTGAGAAAAGCATGATCTAATTTTGCAGGCTTGATGTGAGGATCAGATCAACCCCAAGTCAGCCAAGGCACCGGGCAGCGCCTGGCATGCTGGAGACTTCGGGTTGATCCTCCTCTTTGCCTACTCCTTTTCCCATCCCCATCTCTCATTTTCCCTCCACTATTATTTCTCCTTCCAGGGTGATGCCCTCCAGGTAAAGCAGGCAGGGCCCAGGGGTTCAAAGAGAACTTGCACTTATATTTTCAGAGTGTGGGACATGGACAGAGGGCAATTTGAAGAGACAAAGTCAGAGTTTTTCACTCTGGCCCTGGTACCCTTGAGGCCCTCTCTGCAGCATCCCACCCTTTTAGGCCCTTAATTTCTGTAATGACCACCTTTACAAACTCATTTGCCTGTGCTATTGTTTGCTCTGTCAGCATGTTATAAGGCCCCTTAGAAGGACAGCTGCCTCCCTTGCTGAAGTGGCCCCAGAGTCACTGAGAAGGTGATGGGTGAGAGGCCCTGGGAGAGGGAACTGGGAAGCAGGGAGCGAGGCCAGGGCTGACATGAAGCTGTCTCTCCCTCCAGCCTGGATCCCACACAGGCCTGGCCCACCCAGCTGAGCTGACTGTGGCAGGGGAAAAAACCTGAACTTGGTGAGCCAGGCAGGGTATCTTCACTTACGCACCTCTGTTGCCCAGGGTCAGAATAGTGCTTGGGAACACAGTAGATGCTCAACAAATGCTTGCTAAACCAAAAGAGACAAACAGCCAGAAGGTGCAGGGGTGAAGGCAGGAAGGCTTGAGGATAAAGAAGAGGGACCAGGGAGGAGATGACGGTGAGTGCTAAGAAGCTAAAGCTAAGAGGAAGGGAGATAAGGTTTGTTAATGGATTGCAATGCCCCAGCCTGAGAGTCTGAGAAAGGAGAGGCGAGACAGTGCTGGGGGAGCCTAAGGGTCCGTGGAGGAGTCTGGGGCTCCCGAGTCCCTGTAATACACACACAGAGGCAGACACTGCCCTCCCAACAGGACCACAGCCCACCAGCTGTGGATGGACGGATGCTGCGCCAGAGCTTCTGCAAAGTGTCTGCCTTCCAATTACTTTCAGGAGCCCGGCCAGAGGGGCTGCAGATTCACTGGGAGCCAATCTGGTACTGAGGGCTCTGCCAGACACCTCCTCCTTCAGGGCATTGGGATGGAGCAGAGAGACAGAGAGGCAGGTGCTTGTCAATCCCGCTTCAGGGAATTAATTGGCTCCATGATGTTTATTGCAAACTGCAATTTAGCATCTCTATTCAGGTGCTCTCCTGCTTAATTACATATAGGATGGTGCGGGGAGGAAGGAAGGAAGTGTGTGTGATTTTCTCCTTAGTCCCTTTCTCCCTGGGCGTTGGGAGGGTCAGAGGTGAGAAATGGAGCCCAGCAGAGGGAGGGAAGAGAAAGGCCTGGCACTGTGCTTGGCTTCCCACGCCAAGCCTGGGCCAGCAGGGCCAGCCAGAAAGCAGCACGTGCCCCTGGCCCCGGGCTTAGTCCCAACAGCTTCATGGTGTCCTCGTCTTTAGGGACCACAGTGGCCCCTGCTCAGGCTGAGAAATCCTTCAATAGACCTTCACAACCTCCCAGGCCCTTCTCTTTCTGAGGCTCAGAGAGGCTGGGTCACTTGCCCAGGTCAGCACAGAGCAGGTTGAGAGGGACTGCCGCCTGCCCCAACCCTACTTCCCACCCATGGGACCAGCGCTCCCTGGGCAATGGCCATATAGGTCCAGACAGTGGGCGGCTTAATCCCCCTCACCTTTGACCCCAGCCCTGTGGGTTTTTCACCTCCTCAGTACCGGACAGACTAGATTTCCCCCGAGGATCCCCATCAACCTCAAGCTCCCATCTTCCCTCTCTGAATCCTCATGCTTTCTCCAGAGCTGGGAGGGCAGAGCACCAATTAGTTTATTTGCTTGTTTAATTGGGTAGGAAGGGGAAGGAAATTAAACTCCTCAACAGGGATCTTCCCAGCTGGGCCAGAGATGGAAGGAGGGGTGAGGACCCCCACCTCTGAGCACCCCTTTGCCTTTCCTATGTTCCCCACCCCTATTCCTACCTCCCTGCCCCAGATCCCAAGATCAGAGAAGAGCTGGGATTCTAGGGCCCTTGAGAGCCAGACATGAGGTCTGTCCTGCCCTAACTGGGACAGCCCCTCCTGGAACTCGAGCATGATGGGGAGGGGAGACGCTGAGGAGAGGGGTCAGGGCGGGACACTGCCTCCGGCTCCGATGCTGTTGCTTCTTGCCCGCCTCTCTGCCTCCAGAAGTTTTCTTTCTCTCCTCCTCTTCTCGCTCCGTCTCTCTGTGCCCTACTCTCTCATTCTCCACTTTGGTCTCTTGGTTCCAGAAAAGCCCTTCCCCAGGGGGGACCCAGGAATTATGGCGAGGCTCCTGGGGTGTGCCGTGGCCGTGGCCCTCATCCTCAGTGTGGCTTCCACTGTCTTCTTTCTGTATCACTGGCAGCAGAAGAACCGGCTGGAGATGGATGGGGGCGGGTGAGTGTGGACAAGCCCATCCTCTGCCCACCCAACACTGCCCCCTCCTGCTCCCCACCCGCACGGGCTGCTGCTGAAGCCCCTGCCCTTGTAAGGGGCTCAGGGCTACCTCACCGACCCGCCGCAAGGCCTCATTTCCTCTTCCTGACTTCCCTTGTGGTTCAAATGGTAAAGACTCCGCCTGCAGTACAGGAGACCTGGGTTCGATCCCTGGGTTGGGAAGATCCCCTGGAAGAGGGCATGGCAACCCACTCCAGTATTCTTGCCTGGAGAATCCCCATGGACAGAGGAGCCTGGCGGGCTACAGTCCATGGGGTCGCAAAGAGTCAGACACGACTGAGAGACTAAGCACAGCACTGCCACCTGTGAGCTGGGAGGGGCCCTAACCCTCCTGCAGTGGAGCTAAGCCTTTAGAGGGCTGGCTATGGGCAGGCACCACCCAACATTTACGCTGGGTTACAAAGATGCATTTTATCCTCTCAGCAACTCTGAGAAGTTCGTATGTGATTATAATCCACAATTTACAGTGAGGAAACTGAGGCATAGAGGCGAAATACCACATACAAGTTCACCGTCTCGTGACCTGGACCAGGGTGAACTGAGTGGGGTCCTTGCCTCTGATATCAAGTTCAATGAGGCGCCAAAAACCTGCATCATCATGAGAAATAATTTTTAATGCAACATTCTTAAAAATCAAAATGAATGCCCGAAATCTACAATGAACAAAATATCAACACTTTAAAGACAAGCTCAGTATTACTGATTTTTCTTTTTGCCTCAGGCTCTTATATGGCTTGGCATAGCCCTCTTACTGATCTTGTCTTTACTTAAAATGTTGATATTTTGTTCATCATGGATTTTTGCATTCTTTTTGATTTTTTAAATGTTACATTGAAATATTCTTTATTGTGATGACTAAGACTTATGATGCCCCCAGAGGCTTTGCACCTGATTAAGCCCCCTTGCTTCCTGGCTCCCAGTTGAGGGCCCGTGTGAATTTCCCACTGTCCTTCAAGCCAGGGCACCTGAGACTTACTTGGTTCCTAGGCCCAGGCTGGAGGGAGGGCTAGCCTAGGCTGGACTGGGCTGGGCTGGAGGCAGAGACACCTGGGAAGATGGAGGGTCTCTCTCAGCCTCCACTCCACCACGCTCTGGCTACTCAGGAGGCCACCTGGGAGCAGAGCCCAGGCCACCCTTGTGAGTGGGGCTCAGGACCAGTAACAGCCAGGGGGCCTGACTGGGACAGAGACCTCATGTGAGCCTCATTCTGTGCCCCCCAGGACTGCCCTGCCTCTCTCCCAGGAGCCAGAACCTTCTCCCAGCAGGCAGAGCCACCTTGCACTTGAGAACATCCAGGTGGGCCTGGGTCCCTAGAGTGAGGGGGTGGGGAGAAAAAATGGGAGATGGACCTCAGGGAGGGGGCCCAACCTGAAGGCAGAGCCCTCCCAACTCCCCGAACTCCTGAACAGTCCCCAGCACACCACTATCCCTGGCCAGTTCCCACAAGGCCAGGTTCAGGTAGAGACCATGGTTGGGGCCTTCCTCTCTCCCACCGTGAGAAGTAAGAAGCCAGGGCTTTTCCTACCCAACACCCCTGCTTTCCAGGGGAACCTCTTTCTCCACCTCTCAGATCATTCATTAAAAAATCCATTGATGCTACGGCTGAGTCCCTTTGCTGTCCACCTGAAATTATCACAACATTTTTAATTGGTTATATTTCAATATAAAATTTACAGTTTTGTTTTGTTTTTTAAAAACTGATGCCTGGCCCATGGCTGGCCACAGGGAGCCCACAAAGCAAAAGGCTCAGGCTGCCCTCATGCCTCCCGGATGCTACCAAAGTGCTGAATACAGGACAGGGGGAGCATGGGAACCTAGGGAAGAATCTACAACCCACTAGGGGCCAAGAGGGCCGCCTGGCACAGGGCCACGCTAGAGTCCGTGCAGCCACTCACCCGCCTTCTCTTCCAGATTCTTGGCCCAGAGCTGGAGAAGCAGCAGCTACAGCAGGAAGAGGATGAACCGCAGAAGCTGCCCCCACAGCCCCCCTACTACGATCTGGGGGCCTCCCCCTCCTACCACCCCTTGGTAAGGACCCCTGAGCCTTGAGGATGCTGATCCCAGGCCAGCTCTACCCAGCCCGGCCACAAGCCCAGCTGCCTGAGACAGAAGGGGGACAGAGGAGGTCCCTCACAGTTACACCCCCACAGGCACTCAGGGCAAAGCGGGTGCTGGAGACTGCGGACCAGTGCAAGAGGGTGGCGCTTCCAGTGAGGACAGAGCCCCAGCCTGGTGCCCAGCTCTCCCTCCTGCAACCCTGCCCACCCCCCAGCTCTGTACCCTGCACCCCAGTCCCTGGACCTGCCAGTGACCACCAGAAAGCCAGCCACAGCCCCTCCTCCTGGCCCTGCTCCCAGCCGTTCCGAGGGCCAGCGTCCACTTGAATGCCTGCCACCTCTGCCCAGAGCCCACTCCTTTCAGGAGACTTGGGGGCCGGGGTGGTACCCATTACAGTGCCGGCCCACAGACCCGGGCCAGACTGCCTGGGCCCAAAGGTAACACACCCTCGCCTGGCACTGGGGCAGAGCCAGGCCTTTGTCTCCACAGCCTCACCACGCTCCCTCTCGGCTGGAAGGGCCAAAGAGAATGCATCTCAAGATGCCAAACCTTGCCCCTGGGAGGCAGCGTTCCTATCCCGGGTGCTCAGCCCAGAGGACCAACCCAGCCCCTACCTTCCAATGCCATGCAGGGGGTAAGAAGACCACAGCCATTTGTCATTCCTCAGTCAATCTAGAGGCTTCGAAGTAAGCTAAAACTCACAGCAGACACAAAGTCCGTTCCTTAGACTGTGGCTGGACAACCTCTTCCCACGTGAGGGTGCCCACACTCCCGTGTCCAGGCTGCACTGCCTGGCCCTGCCAGTTCCAACAAGGGGGCCTAGGGACAGTGCTGAACACGACTGTGTGCCAGGCACTTTGCGGAGACTTTTCAAACACGGCTCTGTTTAACCCTCACAGCAATCAGCGTGAAAAGTCTTATTCTTGCCCCCATTTTATAGATGAGGAAACTGAGGCTCAGTGAAATAAAGGGGCTTGCCCAAGATCATCCAACAAGTAACAGTGGAGAGGATCATTCAAGCCCTTGGTCCCCTGGCTCCCAAGTCCAGGTGCTCCCACACAGCAGTCACGGTGATGGCCAGACTTGTGGGGGGTTTACCTGAAGAGGTTTGAAGGGTGGCCACCAGCTCATACAGGGCATCTGCCGCCATGGGCTTCCTGCATGCAGCTGAACGCCCAGCTCTGCCGCCTGGCTGCCTGTCAGCTCCAGAGGCCTTGAAAGCCGCAAGGCAGCCCACCCCGAGAGCTTGGCTTTAGAGTCCTGAGTCAGATGTTACTTTGGGCCACGTAACCAGCCCCGGGCAGGGTGGAATCTCCCACCTGGAGCATGTCATCTTGCCTGCCCCTGCCTCAGGACAATGAGGAAGTGCAGTATCTCCAGGCCCGAAAGTGGGTAAGGAAGGAGGGCGTGCGGAGACGCCAATGTTTCTAGAAGAGAGAAAGCCATGCCCTGCTCAGGATTCTCCAAATCAGCCTTCTCCTCCCTCAGCATGGCCCCGAGTCAGGAGTCAGTAACCTCATCTGAGCCCCCAGTGGAAGGAGAACAGGGGCGGAGAGGAGAACAAGGCAGGGATGGGGCAGGTAGTGGGGCCTGAGGCCTGGGAGCGAGGGAAGATGATGGAAGGGAGCGATTTGTAAAGTCATGGAAGACTCCTGCGGGCTGTCCTGAAGAGTGGGCCCAGGCTCGGCGTAAAAATGGCTGTGATGTAATGGGACAGCTGCATCTGGCCCTAATCCCCGCTAACGACGTCTGGGCCCCGCTCTCTGACTGCTGCCCCCTCAGCCTGGCAGGCGCAGCCCTCCCTGGGGGCCAGACCTGGCAGCTCCAGCTTGAGGACAGCCCCCTCCTCTCTGTCTCTCCTCTCATATAAACCCCAGACTAAGCACATGGTTCCAACCCTGTACCCTCCCCGACAGCCTTCCCTCCCCAGGCTCTGCTCATGGTGGATTGACAGAAGCCTCAAATGAGTTGGAGGCTTCAGGACTCAAGACCACTTGGGAGGAAGAGCAGAGTGAGCCACTTTTCTTCCCCCCAGCCATGGGCAGGAAGGGTTAGGTGATGGGCGCACTCTGAGTCTTGGACCCAGAGGCCGTGAGATGAGGGCACCAGGATGGCTGGACACTTGTGAGAACGGCCTGTGGGGTGGTACACGGAGGTCACCTCCAGCATCCCAGGGAGGCGCCGGTGTTGCCAAGAGTGGTGTAATTCCTTTCGGCTTACAGAGCAATTACGGGGCCTGGAGAGGATTTATTCCCAGCACTCGGGTTTGTTGGCGGTGCAGCTTGTATACAAGTCACATTATTGACGTTGTCATCAATTCTCCTTCCCAACAAGTAGTGAGAGGGAGCCAAGAAGAGAGCGTGCACTGTTCACCAAGGTGGGGCTCTGGAGGGAAGCCTTCAGGGGGTCCCAGGGACCAACAAGTAGAGACTCCCCCTTCCAAGCCTACCGGCCCCAGCCTGGGTGGACCAGGTCCCATGCTGCCCACACACTCAAGGGCATTAAGCAAGGGTATGATGCATCTCTCAATTTCTGTCGAGGTTTCTGGGCTAGGAGTCCACTCAGGCAGCAGGTACCATTTGAAAGGCTGGCTGGCTTGGGGCTAGATCTTGGGGAGGACTTCCAGAGGCTCCAAGGCAGATGCCTAGAAGAAGTGGGAGGAGGAAGTGCTGCCTCACCTTTAGGGAGAGGGGCTCCCAGCTCCTCAGTCTTGGGAGGATGGACAGCCCAGACTAGAAGCAGAAGACTGGATGCAACTACCTGGGGAGGGATGGAGTTCCAAAGCTTTGGTATTGGTTTGGGTCCCCCAGGAAGGAGACACCAAGATGGGATCAGACACAGAGTCATGGGGGGAGGGACCCGGGTGAAGGACCAAAACTGGAGGAGGAGTGGATGGGGAGATGGGGGAGGAAGGAAGCCTGCGTGGGAAGTCTTGAATGACCATACACTCTGCAGAAGCTCTGGGCAGGCCACAGAGAGACCTCGAGCCACAGCTGCGATGAGAGGAGCCTCCCATTCTGCAGGGACCAGCTGCACTAGGACCCCATCACGTCCAGCCGTTGGTGGGAGCAGCCTGGGGAAGTGTGGGCACAGCACAAAAGCTGAGGTGGATCCAGAGGGGCTGCCCAGGGCGGAGGTCTAAGCCATACGTGTCCACAAGCCACCACGGGTGACCCTGGCACCATAGGGGTCTGCACTTCTGTGATTCGGGGGTCTCTTCCTGAGAGTATAGCCCTCGTTGCTCCAGTAAATTTTAGACCCACACCCGTGCTCATTCCCTCCTTCCCATAACGCTTCTAAATCCTCTCTCTCAGCTGTCCCCTGCCTTCGGTCCTGAGGCGTCTGAGCCCTTGATAATCACACCCTTGGCAAGCCAGGACTGCTGCATGTGTTCATTCATATCTAAGGCAGAGGAGACCCAGGTAGTCACCCATGTCCTCCACAGAGTCCTCCCTGCCACATGGGTGACAGCAGCCTGATCTCCTCCCACTGGTCAGGGCCAGTTACGCTTTCCAAGATGCCACTCCTTGCCTGCTGGCCCAGAACATGAGGAGTCCAAGTGCGCCCTGCAGAGCTCAGAGTGGCGGGGATGGCAAGCACAGAATCCCTCCACGGGTCATTGGGCCACTCCTGTTTTCATCCCTTGTCGTCTTCCTGTTGGGGACACAGCGCCACACAGAGGCCTTCAAGAGTATTGCCACGGAGCTGGCACGGAGGGCATCGGAGCTGCAGTCCGGCTGCTGCTTGAGCCTGGGGGTGCCAGCAGTCCTCCTCTAGCATCCAGTGGGGCCAGGTTGAAGAATTAAATGGAGAAAAGATAGGGAACCTCCACCGCGTGACCTTCAGGGCTTTGTGATGACTCTGACCTCAGGTGCAGTATCAGTTTTGATTTACTGTTTTAGCAGGTGGGGGCAGTCTCAGAGGACTCCACTCAGCTGTGTCCCGCAGACCAGGGGTTCACTGTGGCATCAGCATGTCCATCCCAGTCCCACACTGGGAAATTCCATGTCCCCCAGCAGTGAATTTGCCCTGTTCTCTGGGGTCCTTGCCAGGCTGTTGAATCCCACATCCTGAGAAAGTGCCCCCAGGTCAGTGTGGTCTTGCTTATTCCCCCAAATCCCACCCACAAATGCCCGCCCAGCTTCTGCTAGAATTCCTAGAGAATTCCTGCCACTCCTTGCTCCTTGGATGTACTCTCTCTTCCCTCAGCAGGTCCAGCTGGCCCCAGCTGGGTCATGCTGGGCTTTAAACTTAGCTATCAGCCTGGTAGCCAGGAAGGCGGGTGGGGGCAGCTCTTGAAGAGTGTGCCTCTCGCCTTGTAGGGTGAGCCTGGGATGATGGTAGGTCTTGCTGGCTTAGGCCAGGCACCTCCATGTGCTCTGAGGGACATATCCTCAAAAGCCTTTTTCGTTTGTTTGTTTTGTGTTGGGGTTTTTTTTTTTAATAAGTTTATTTATATATTTCTTTGGCTGTGCTAGGTCTTCACTGCTGCACATGGGCTCTTCTCTAGTGGCGAGGTGGAGGCTTTTCAGGGGCTTCTCTTGTTGCAGAGTAACAGGCTCTACAGGTGTGGCCTCAGTAGCTGCAGTTCCCAGGCTCCCTAGTCGCAGCACACAGCCTCAGTTGCTTCATAGCACGTGGGATCTTCCCAGATCGCACGTGTCTCCTGCCCTGGTGGGCGGATTCTTTACCACTGAGCCACCAGGGAAGTCCAAAGACCTTGTTTGGCCAAAAGTTTTACTTTCGTTTTAGGTTCGAAGGATTCATTAACAACAGAAACCTCTCATTACACACACAATAAACAATTTCAATTTTTAATAGAGGATTTTTAAACTTCATTTCAATATAAATCATTAAAAGCAAAGAAATAGAAACAACAGAGAGAAGGAACAGCACATACTTCACCAAACTGGGTTGACAACCCACATCCAGACTTGAACAGCGCTGGGAAGGCCCGTGTAGCAGCAATCTGGAGTCCCGATTGGCAAAAGGCCCCAGGCAGCGTGTTCACCCCATGGGTGAGACTTCACATTGCAGCTTTGGGGGCCACCACTTATAATCTCAGGCCACAAATGGGCATCATCGTCAGTTTGCACACAAAAATGCAGTTCTGGTTTTTCATTAACTTTTAGAATGCTATTGGTTTTCACCTTGTGAGTCACAGGATTTTCCAGACCCCAGGGGGCTGGCCAGGCCTACAGGAGCTCAGCAAATTCCAAGACCCTCTCCGTCTCTTGTCTAAGGTGCTGCCTGACCTGCTGGAAACAACTGGTGTGTTTGCAAGCAGGCACACGGTCCAGGTAGGGTCAGAAGTCAGTCAGAGGTCTGCTCTCCTGCTTCTGAAGCCTAAACAAGATTTCCTCCCTTTTAATTTCCCTAACAGACCTCTATCCACTTATCCCCAACTCACTTTCAGAGTTGCCGATTTTTTCAGCTTGAGCCCACAGGAGAACAAAGCTGGCGTGGCTGAGCCTCTCCAAAGCCTATGATTCTCACTTTCAAATCCTGTGTCCACTGCTCCACAGCAGGAAGAAATGGAGCCCTGTGAAAGCTCCCTGAGGGGTCTCTGGCTCTTAGATTGAACTTTTACCTGTCGGGGACCCTCAGTTTCTCATGAACCCTCCATAAGTGACAACATCACTAAAATAATAACTAGTCAACTCTGCTGTCCCTCCAGCCTCACTTCCTGGGCATCTCAAAGCCTGAGTCACTGTGCCTGAAAGAGCACCCCCTCCACCAGCACGCCCTCCCAGGCCCCTGATGGTGGAAGCTTCACCACTGGGCGGCCAAGCTGTGCCAGAGACTCTCTGGGCCCTGCTTTCCGCTCAGGGTGGGGCCTCCTTGCCACTGGGCAGTGAGTAAGCCAGGCCCAAATCTCCACTTTCCCTTTTACACCTATTTTCTCAGCCCTGCCCGGTACCACTTGTGTGCATTCGAGCCCTCCAAGAAGAGACACGGAGACAAGATTTGATGTCCAAGAGCTTCACTGGGGAAAACCAGTGCTGACAGATAAAGGGGAGGGAACAGGAGAAGGCAGGGGCAGGTCTGGCCTGAGAAAGGAGGGGGGAAGGAAGGGGGAGCCTCAGATGGCAGTGTGGCTCTGGGAAAGCTTATACTGAGCCAAGAGGAGTCCTCAGGCCAGCTTTAGAGAGGTCCTGCCCCCCGGGAAGGCAGCTCCAGTAGCGCTGCTGGTGTGCAGTCGCTGGCAGGAGCAGCCAGGGGACATGCAGCTTCTGCAAATGCCCTGGTGGGTCCAGCCAGGCGGGAGCTGAGTTGTCGTTCAGCCCCGCTCCCCATGGCAGGTCCGAGTGGTGCATTTCCATGGCTGCTCCAGTGAAAGACAAAGCAAGGAATATGGGAAGTCCAGGGCAAAAATGAGCTTGGGATGGAACTAATGGTTTGCCCAAGATGAGACTTCTACCCGTTCCCCAAACTTGAGCCAAGAGGTGTGTGCCTCCTGGGATGAGATGGGGACCGGCTAGTAAGACTGGTGCCCAGAGCCAGGGACACACCTTGCCTATGGGGTGCTGGCTCCCTGATCTCTAGCCAAGGATTCCCCCAGTCCAAGGAGGAGTCAGAGCATTGCTCCTTTGTCTCTTTGTGATGGATTCTGTTAAGATAGAAGGCAAAGTGCCAGGGTGTCTTGGAGAACTCCCCTCCACTCACCTGCATGAGACGGTCCCAAACCAACTTTGCCATCAGCCCACAATCTCCCAGCCCTCCATAGGGGTCAGAGCCCAGCCTGCTCCATCCAGAGGGCACTCAGTTGGGAAGAGCCCATGTAGAGAAATTACTGGACGCTGGTGGTCTCTCAGCAGACAGCCTCAGTGGGAATTCCACTGAGGGGTCCCTGCCTGAGCCTGGCAGCTCCAGGACACCCCCAGCCTCACACCCACCTGACACACCTATCTCTAGACATCCTTGTGATGATGGGAGGGTCAAGAGGTGGAATCCATTCATCCTGCCACACCTTGGGTGTGTGGAATGGGGACACCGTCAGTGCATCCATTGCTGGCCTCCATAGGATGGTCTTCACCCCATCCCAGAGTGCCAGCGACCCTCCCACCTTACGGGAGTCCTGACTTGTGGAATCCACACTCTGCCTGTCTCCAGGGCCCCACAGGGATGAAGGGAGTCTGGACCTCTGCCCTCAGCAGCTCGTGCTTGCACACTGCCCTGCTGGCTTTGTGCCCACCTCCCTGGCCCTTGGCCACCTTCACAGGCCCTCCAGCTCATGGCCAGGGAGCCAGGAACTGCTCCTCACCTGTCTGTTCAGCCCCCTTCCCTTCCTTCTGTCACTGGCCTCCTATACCTCCAACCTCCTCCCGGGCCCCTTCCACCTGGAGAGGAAGTGCCTCCTCCACGCCCTCCTGGCAGGCTCAGAAAGCACAGGGGTTGACGAAGGAAAGGCCTCGGGGTGTGACTTTCACATCTGAGAAGTTGGGAGCTAACTGCGCTAAACTTAACAGGGCCACGTGTCCCTGGTGACTCAGATGGTAAAGAGTCTGCCTGCAATGCAGGAGACCTGGGTTTCTTCCCTGGGTTGAGAAGATCCCCTGGGGAAGGGAATGGCGACCCACTCCAGTATTCTTGCCTGGAGAATCCCATGGACAGAGGAGCCTGGCCAGCTACAGCCCATGGGGTCACAAAGGGTTTGACTCGACTTTCACACTGACTTCAGCTTCACTGATGGACACCAGATAGTTGCTGCTGAAATCAGGACACTCGACCTTCCCACTGTGTGGGCAGCCCCACCAAGAGGCAGAGACAGGGGAATGCCTCCCATGGCGAGAAGCCGCCTCCCTGCCCTCAAAGCCAGGCAAGGCCTCTCTTCCTCAGCCCCCGCTCTGTGGACAGGTCCATCATGGGCAGCGAGCTGAGGAGGAGGTGTGTATGAGGAATGGTCCAGGAATGAGAGCTGGCAGCACCTCAGAGATCAGGGACCACTTTGCCAAAAGGGAAACCGAGGGCCCTTGAGGGGACGGAGCTGGGCACAGCCACAGAAGGGGTCATCAGCAGAGCTAATGCCCATATGTGCCAGGGAGTGTCTCTGCCTTTTCAGTTTCATGGCAGCCCCTGCCCTCAGAGCACTCTTACCTAGTAATTTCCAAGTCAAGACAAGTCATACCAAAGAGCTCAGGGAGGAAGTTGGAGCCTGCATTCTAACAGTGATGATTCATGTAACAGATTTATTCCCCCATTTTATAGATGAAAAACTAGGCTCGGGTGGGTTGAATAATCTGACCAATTGCAGCACATGGCCTGGCTGATATTTAAAGCCAGGTCTTCTGACTCCAAGTTCGACTTTATGCCCTGCCAGCTATTCCATGTGACCTGGGAAGGCCACATCACGTCCCCTTCCTTGGCCTCAGTCTCTTCCCTCTGCAAAAGGAGAGGGTTGGCCCAAATGGTCTCTGACAGCCAAGTGCAGTGGACCTGGAGCAGGGTCCACCCTCCTCTGCCCATCGCCACAGCGGTCCAAGGGGATACAGCTTAGCAGAGCACACAAATGCGTGTGGCCGATTTGATAAACACCTTTTCCGAACCCATGTCTTCTCTTATCACTGATTGATTTTTTCTTCTCTCTCTCTCCCTCCCTCCATACCACACAATCCTTCTTGGTTCCCTTTTCTCCTTCACTCCCACACCTCCCCATCTCATCCCAATTCCTGGCCCTGGGACACTTCCTCTGGTCCTTACTCCCCGTCTCTCACCGCCTCCTACCATCTCTCCCTTCTGCCTCATTCCTAGAGCTCTGGTCTGAAGGACACCAATGTCTACTATGCAGAGCTGGACACATCAGCCCTGGAACTCATGTCCGGGCCACGGAGCACCATACTGGGGTCTGAAGAGGTTGTGGAATATGCCACCATCCAGCTGAGCCCACCCTAGAGCATGACCCCTAGTGGCCCAGCCTGCCTGTGGACCACAGGTACACACGGCCCTCCATACTTCCCAGCTGCAAATGCCCAGCTGCATGGAAGGCTGGCGTGACGCAGAGCTGGGGGCCTCAGCAATGGACAGCCGGTAGGGGCGAGTGGTGCAGTGCCAGAGAGGGGCGGGAGAAGGAACCAGGGGCCCAGAGGTCTGGGCTGTAGCTGCTGCCACCGGTGTGCCGTGTTACCTTCATTTCACCTCTCAGAACCAGGCTCTCCTCCTGTGAAACAAGGAAGTCGGAAATAATCTCTAGGGCTCTTTCCTCCTCCTATGGTCCCCGCTTATCGTTCTATGGCTCAGATGGGCACATGTGTCTCCCAGGAGGGCCCTCACTCCCTTCCACACTGATGCCACGGAGCCCTCACAGGCACCTGGGTGCCACACTTTACTTTCTGACCACAGGTCAAGGCTGTACACCCATATTTCCTCCTGACCTTGACCTCCCTTGGCTCAGCTGAAGTTTGATTCAACCACAGAGCAGCTGCTCTGTGCCAGGCACTGTGCTGAGGCTCGGGGTTCAGAGAGAGACAAGGCAAAGTTCCTGCCCCTCAAGAGCTTCCCAGCAGAGTGACAACCCAGGGCCCCTGAGCTGAAAATGGACAGCTAGGCTCTGCAGGGGGTGGGGAGCAGGGATCTCTCCGCAGAACGGGTCCTGAGTCACATGGAAGCCACAGGGCTGAGAACTCAGATATTGACTCGGGAGATGGTGAGGTCGGAGGGGTTTTGGTAAATGTGTGAGCCTCCTTGAGGGGTTAGAGAAAGCAGAAGCCCTCTCAATCTGAGAAGGTACACTCACAGGGCTGCAGACTCCGGTTAAGGGTCCACCCCTCCCCCCCAAGCCCTACGAGTTACAGATGAGGAAACTGGACCTAGGGGCATGTACTTGAGCTGATTTGGGGGTGAGCAGGGTGGGAGAGAATAGAGAAAGGGGCAGGATGGAGAAGGGAAGAACGAGCCAGGAGAAATAGGGCAGTGAGCATGAGAAAAGTCCAACAAGACTCGTGAGGGCTGGCGCGGCGGGATGGCTTTTGCAATCTGTCCCCCAACAACCAAGAAGGGCCAGGACTCTGCTCCCCCACATCCCACTGGTCTCCACCCCTGTGCTCCTGCAACCCATCATCCCCCTGCTGCCTCTGCAGATAGAATTTAGCTGAGCCTCAATCCCCGCCCCTGCCGCAAATACGGAGGAGTGGAGACCCAAAGGGATGCAAGGACCTCCCCCAGGCCCTGCACAGCCACCCTTGGGGAACCTGCCACTGGAGTGAGCTGTCTCCCTGCTCTGGCGGGCCCTCCTCCCTCACCAAGGAAGGGGCGCTGCGGGCCTGAGGAAGGGGCTGGGTGCCAGGTGGGGTCTCTGGCCTCCCTACCCTCCCAACCAAGGGAAGTAACTCAGATATTGCAGAGCCGTCTTGTGAGGTCTGGGCCCCAGGGAGGGGCCCCATGGGAGGAGGGCCTGAGGCTTGCAGTGAGGGAGACAGGCAGAAAAAAAGCCATTAATCCCATAAATCCTAATTTGGAAGCCCTCCCGGCCTCTCTGAAGTGCAAGGAGTTGGGGTGGGTATAATCCTGGGCGCTGCTGGCAGAAACCCAGGAAAGGGAGGGCTTCTGCCCCCTCCCTCTGCAGGCTTTCATTGGGCGCCTTCCCCCCCACCAAACCTGGTCCCACACTCCCACCATCAGCAGAGCTAAAGGTGCCATCCCAGGCCCCAGGGAGGCCCTCTGGGTCCAGTGTCTGAAAGGTGCTGGACTAGGGTACCCAGGACAGAGAAGAATCTGCAAAGAATTGACAGCTTCCGGGAAAGCTGGGCAGTGTTGGGGATGGGAGCAGAGCTAGGGACGGGGCGGGGCTGGGTTGGGGGGGCTGGGGCCTGGGGGCTCCGAGCTGGTGGTTCGGTGGAGCGGAAGGAGGCTGCCTGCAGAGCGGGGAATTAGCTGGCTTCCCGCCACTGGCCCCTTCCCACCACGCGCTCTCACTTTCCTGCTCCCAGCAGCCTCACAGGAGGAAGGAGGATGTCTGACAGGAGCAGGTGTGCGGGGTGGGTGCGGGCAGACCCTCCCCTTATTGCCCCCCGCCCCTTGCCTGGGCACAAGCCTGAGCCATAAACCCCAAGAAACTTCAGGATGGGAGCTGCTCGCCTCCCCCTGACCCCATCCCTTGGGCCATTTGATGCCTTCAGTGAAGCCTTGGCCAGAAACTTGTTGAAACCTCCAGACTATTAGACACCAACCGTTGGCAGAACTAACCAGAGAGATGCCTCCCCTGGGAGGATGGGGGAAGATGGCCAGAAGGGGGCGACCCGTGGGCCCCACAGCACACAACCCAGACTCCAGGACCAAAGAGGCTGGAAGCTGGGGCCCCAGAAACTGCCTGGGCCTCCCGCCCTATCCCTCGCAGCCCTGTCCCCTTCTCTGCCCCGGCCGGGCCAGCCCCTCTGTCTGCCCGCAGCATTTCCTGCCCCCAAGTCCGTCTTCCCCACACGCCTCTCACTCTTCCTTTCACCAGCTGCCTCACCCCCTGTTCTCGGTTCACATCTGTTTCTCTCTCCTGTGTCTTCACGGGTCCCCATGCCCTCCCTCTCTCTCCCACCCTGGCTGCCTCTACCCTTTCATCTCCCCCCCTTCCCCGAGCCCTCCCCCACTGACGTTGCCGGTTCCAGAGGCCAGAACTTCAAAAGGAGATCAAAGCTGTGCTCCCCCATCAAAGACTAGACTCTGCCAGGAGCGTCCCCCCACAACCCCCTCCCACCCCCACCGTGTAGACTGTAACTCTCCCTGACAGGCCAAAATCCCTCATCCCAGCACCCCGGGAAGTACATACTGTGCCAGAGCCTGGTGCTGGAAAGGCCACGCTGTTGGATGGAAAGCTCCCAGAACTTGGGATTCAAAGAACAAGCTGGAAAACAGATAGAGCCAGCTCCTCACTGGCTGTGTGACCTTGGGCAAGTCAGTGAACCTCTCTGACCCATAGCCACATTGTGTGTTAAACGGGACTGTAATCTACTTTATAGGATTGTTGAGTGTATTAAAGGAGGAAAGGGAGGTGAAATATCTAGTACTATGCCTTATAGTTGGTGAGCAATGAGTAGTTGCTCTTAATATTAAAGCTATTATAATATTACTCCCAGGGCTGGAAGTGTGCAGAGACGAGGGCAAAGGTGTCCGGGGAGTAAGGCCTACTGCTGCCCATAGGACAGAAGTCTGAACACCCCAAGGGTCACTCAGCACACAGGCTCCACCTGAACCCAGACCCCGGCACCTGATCCTCACCAAGATGCAGTGACCGTCTGGAAGCCCCCACCAGACACTCAGCTCTCTCTCCAGCCTGGGCTCCCCTGTCCCTGCAGCCATTTCTCACTGTGCCTCTGACCCCCAAGTCCTCACCCTCAGCCTCAGCCCAGCGCCCTATCCCTCAGGGGGATGATGGCGTCTCGATGGGGTGGGAGGTGGAGCTGCAAGGTCCAGGCTGCATTTATGAAACTTTTCTTGGCTCCGAACATCAGGGAACTTCAGGAAGACGTGACTTGAGTAAGTCCCTAAACCTCCCGAAGCTTGTTTTCTCATTTGTAAAATAAGGGGTTAGCTGCCTCCAATCCTCCTTTGGCAGCAGACTCCGCATAGATTATAATTTTAAAGAACCTAGGAGGCAAAACTCAAGGCCCTCTGAGGCCCCTCCGGACGGGGAGACCAGGCCCAGATCTTCAGTCTGCAATGCTTCCAGCAGCCAGCAGCCCGAGCGCCCACTCACTGGAGCCTCAACTGGTCCTGCTTTACCGGGAGTGACTGAGGCTCTGAAGGTGGCGGGACCTGCCCCCAGGCCACACGGCCAGCCCCAGCCTCTCTCAGGCCCCTCTCTCTACACCATCTGATTGGGCTTATCCTTCCCAGTTGTCAACGGGCACACTAACAAGCTCAGAGCCAAGGTTTACAGGCTGGGCTCAACACTGCTGGCCTGCCCCCCACCCCGCAGGGGCCCACTGAACCCTCCCTTGGATGCCTGCCCCCCTTCCTCCGAAGCCCCTGGATGGTGCCCTAGCCCCAGGGTTCTGGATAACAGCACTCCACCCACCCTCCAGATCCCCTGCTCCCCCCAACACACTGTGAGCAAAGCAACCTGCTGCTACCTGCTCCCTGGCCACGCACACACCCCAGGATCGCCGCCCCCCCCCCGCCCCCATTGGAACTGTTGCACAGATGGAAGAGCTCTGCTTCTGTGCTCTCCAGCACAGCCACCAGCCACACGCTGGGATGTCAGTGTGTTCTTATTTTTCATTTTAATTTAAACAGACACACATGGCTAGGGGCTGCCATCCTGGAGGGCGCAGGCAGAGGCGCCACCCAAACACCTGGCCTCTGCCCTTCTTCTCCGCAGGCACTTCCAGCAGCAGGGACTGTGGAGGTGGGTTCATGGGACGTCTGGGGTGGCGAGCTAGCCAAGAGAAGTTCCTGCACCTGGGCTCCCCATGCTAGGCTAGCCTCCTCATCTGAGCTCCAAGTGGCCATTGCCCAGAGTGGGCAGGGTGGGAGGTGGAGGGTGGAGGGATGCCCCCCCCCACCCCTACAAATCCCTGCAGGGGTGTATGCAGCCTGAGCACCCTCCCAGGCCCTAATTAGTCTTTTCTTCCCTTCCTGAGGATGGCTTTTGCTCCCGGGACCCCTCACCATCTCATAAGTTCTTCCTCCCTTCTAGACCTGGCAGAGTGTGGGAGGACCCCTGGAAGGGACTTGGGAGCCAAATGGCCCAAGTCTTGTGTCCAGCTTCATGGGAGGTCAGGAGACGTGGAAGCTGGGCAAGCCAGGGAGGAGAGGGCCGGGAAGCCTTTCCCAGGGCCAGTCGGGCTCCTCCACTAATTGGCCTCAGTGGTCTTCAGAGGCCAGTGTGGAAGCTGCTGCCTTGGCCCCTCTAACCCCATGAGACCCAGGGAAGTGGGCACGTGGGGAGGAGCTCCCCCTGCTGGGAAGTCCTGGGAACGTACCCCTGCCTTCAGGCCCTGCAGCCAGGGAGCCCTCTGCCCCAAGGTGGGCCCCTCCCAGGGAAGCCGCCGGAGGACTTCCGGTGCTCCTGGGAGCAGGATGCACTGACTGGGGACCCCGAGACATCCAGGCCAGGGTCCAGGGTCATGGGGAGGATCCCAGTCACCCCACTGCTACTTGCACTTACCCAGAGAGACCCCCACCACTTCTCCTTCCTCTCCACCATTCCTCTAGACTCTTCTCAGCAGCAAGGGGAGGTCAGTCACGGACAGACCTGAGTTCAAACCCTGCTCTGCCACGTGCTGAAAAGTTTGTTCGCATTTTTCCCTAAGATATTATGGAAAACCCCAAATGAACTTTCTGGCCAACCCAATACTTGCCAGTGGCCATGTGTGAGTGGGTTAACTCCACGGCTGTTGACGGGAGAGTAAAGACCCCCTCCCACATTGCAGGGGGGAGGGAGTGAGCTGGGAGGGGCCCGGTGGGCAGCAGGTCCCATTACCTCCTCTTCTCTTCCTGGCCCTCCCTCTTCCCCTCCTCTCTTTCCCTGGAGCTCCAGGATGAGCCCTGCCAGGCCCCTGGCCCTTCAGAGCTACCCTTACCTCTGGGAGGACCACCATCTGGAGCTGGCTGCCGACCTGTCACCCCCAGGCCACTTCCCCCAGCCTCTTCGCACTGACCTCCCCGGAGCCTGTTACCTCTAATGACCATCCATGTAGAGGACACTGCTGCCCCCCCCACCCCATACTCACCCAAATCCCCAGATGCTGCTCTATGCCAGCCCAGAAGAGGAGCCTCGTCCTTCATCCCAGGCCCTACCACCCAGACCTGCAGAGCCCTCAGGTTCTGCTTCCCTCCAGCACACAGTTGGGTGAGCACTATGGAGTCTGGGTCAGTGGGCATGCCTGAGTGTGTATCTCTCCCTCCACCACACATTCCGCACCTTCTCTCTGATGCTTCCAGACAGAGCCTGAACCCTGACTCCCTCTTCAGCATCCCTGAAGCCAGGCCCAAGACAGCCGCCCCTCCTCGTTTGCTGGGGAGCTGACTATTAGGGTCACAGGAAGAGGACAGCAGAGCTGACCCCATGAGGTGGCTCCACCAGCTCCCCAGCACCCGCTAAATTACCCCCAAACTCAAATACCAAGTTCCTTCTTCCCACTCCTCACCAATTCAGGCATTGTAGGCAAGTCACCTAAAAATGAAATTAAAAGATGCTTGCTCCTTGGAAGAAAAGCTTTGACCAATCTAGACAGTGTATTAAAAACAGAGATATTACTTTGCTGACAAAGGCCTGTATAGTCAAAGCTATGGTTTTTCCAGTATTCATGTACAGATGCAAGAGTTGGACCGTAAAGAAGGCTGAGCACCAAAGAATTGATGCTTTTGAACTGTGGTGTTGGACACGACTCTTGAGAGTCCCTTGGACAGCAAGATCAAACCAGTCAATCCTAAAGGAAATCAGTCCTGAATATTCGTTGGAAGGACTGATGCTGAAGCTGAAACTCCAATACTTTGGCCACCTGATACAAAGAGCTGACTCATTAGAAAAACCCTGATGCTGGGAAAGATTGAAGGCAGGAGGGGAAGGGGACAACAGAGGATGAGATGGTTGGATGGCATCATTGACTCAATGGACATGAGTTTGAGCAAGCTCCTGGAGATGGTGAAGGACAGGGAAGCCTAGTGTGCTGCTATCCATGGGGTCGCAAAGAGTCGGACATGACAGCAACTGAACAACACTACCTAAAAATGCCAGGCCAGAGAACAGGAGTGGATCACCCCCAGGGCAGCTCAGGAAAGCCCCCCTCTCCTGGATAGGATCAACCTCTCTCAGAATTCCCAGTTTCACCCAGATCAGACCACAGGTTCTGTTGGCCACACAGAGTTTGGGATGTCTGTCTGGCCAGGTCCCCTCGCCCACCTTCAGGGAAAGAGATTCAGGAAATCTGGGGCTCCCAAATTATGTGATCCTGCTCCTGCAGGAGCTACACAGTTTCTGTTCCAACCTGGCTCTCCTCCAACTGGGAAAGAGCCAACCCAGGAAGCCACAGAGAGATTCCCACCTTCCAGCAACCTCAGGTCCTCAGGCCTGGAGCAGGAATGCACCTCCAGAGTGTGGAGTGTGTTCACTGAGAGGGCCCTGAGGACATCTGGCTGGGCCCTATAAAGCTGTCATTTGCCCTCCCTAGTGACATCTGCCCACAGGCTAGCAGGCCCTGGAGAGCTGGGAGGGGGCAGCAGGGCCTGGCAGTCCCAGTCCCCAGATCACTGGGCCAGGGTGTCAGTGTATCAGTATATCATAGTTACTGCATCCTGATTTAACCAAGGCAATTTTCTCCAAATGTGGACAAGACAAAGAAATATGGGCTGCCTGGTATACAGCAAGGTGGGCTCAGAATGTCTGTACATTGGTGCCCTGAGGTTCAAGTATAGTTTTATAGACTCTCTCTTTATAGGTTTTATTTCAGCTCACATCATTTCTTTGAATGTAGAAAATGTGCTTATTGAAACGTTATGAGTAAAAGATAGAGTTGAAAGGAATTAGGAATAGTCCGTATTGTTAAATTGGTAATCGAAAGGTTTGTAAAAGATAAAAGGTTAGATCAATTAAATCAAAACCAAAAAATAAAATTTAACAGAAATGAAAAAAGATTTAACAGAGACAAATGTAAAGTCCTTCATTTAGGTTCAACATTCAGTCACATACATTTAGGTTGAGAGATCCCTGGTTTATTTGCAGTTCACGTAAACTATTTCTCATGTTTAACATGAGTTAGCAGCTTTTGAGGTTTGCTTAAATTGGTAGATACAACCCAATGCCATTTAATGGAGCTGTTCAATGACTACATCAATTCCTCCACTGTTTGTTTACTTGATTGCTAGTTTATTTCTTTTATTTTTAAGTGTTTTTGCTCTGTTAGCCTCAGTCTTTCCACCCTACCTTCAAGTTAGCTCCCCTCATGGTCACATGATAGCTGCCACAGTTCCAGGCATTACATCTAGGCTCAAGTTTCTAATAGAAGAGACCATGTAAAGACATGTGTCTTTTTTTAAAGGGAAGAAAATTTTCCTGGAAGCCCTTAGCAAGTTTCTCCTTCACTTCATTAGCTAAAATTATGTCACATTTTCATGCCCTTGTCAAAATCACTCACTGGGAAGGAAAATGGGCTCACCACAACTCCTTAAACCAGTTATGATTCTCCCCTTGACACAAGGAGGAGGAGGGTGGATACTTGATCAAAATCAAGTTCCAAGTTCAGAAGGAAGAAAGGAGGTGACAGAGAGAAGAGATATGACTATGTAACCAAAAGTTCCTGCTCTGATGTCAATGAGCTTTCTATCATTAGAGATGCTCAAAATTGAATAAAACCTGCCAGAGATATCAGAGGAGATTCTGGTAGTGGGTCGGAGTTGGATGTGATGACCTCGAAGTCCTTCCCGGTCTAGAAGATGCCGATCCTTTATAATGCAATAAGTCCGCACGGCTCACAAGTACACACATTTCCCCAACCAAGGACCACGTCTTTGGTTGAGGTCTATGAAGTAGACTGAAGGCAATCTCCACTTGCCAGGGATGTCCCTCACTTCACACCGCTCACCCTTCTCAAGTCCCTCTTCTTTGTCTCCTCTCCGTCACCGCATCTGGGCACCCCAGGCTGTCTCAAAGCTAAAGTGAAGAAAGGGGCGAAAACAAAGCAGGCGCTGATCTCAACCTTCTGCCCAAGTGTGGGCTTTCAGGTTGCAGCCAGGGAGGGAATTAACATCCACAGCAGCAACAGACACCTGTGGAGCCACTATTGCGTGTAAGACAAAAGGAATGAAAGCTAAACCGTCCATTCAATTTCTGATTCACAGAGCTTACCGTATAATTGGAGGCAGGAGACAGAATACACGGTGGGACCAAAAAATAGTCATTCTGTGTTCATACACCACACGTGAAAACCAGCCAGGTTTCTTATATCTAAGGTGAAAAATAGTAATCTAAGATTAGGACTCAGCGACAGAGGACAAAGACAGTAAATGTTCAGGGAACACAGGGGAAGAAGAGCAGTGTTACTGAAAATAATAGTAACTGACAATAGCAACAACAGTGGACATTTCCAAATACAGTGAGACTGTCCTTTGCTTGGAGACTGATACCAGCAGCTGTGCATGCCCACCAGGAAGACTGGGTGCCAAGGGAAGATACAGGAGACATCCCACACCTGCTTCTGTAAATGTGTGCCCACCTCACTTCTGATGAGATTTTTGTATCCTTGACAAATACAAAATAGGACATTATTGTGTGTTTGAAAAATAGTAACTCCCAAATTCCTAAGAGTATCCTAGGTATTGGGCTCAGTGCTGGACGCTTTCAGTAAATTATCTAATTTAATTCTCAATGAGCCAAATGCTCTCTTGAAGTCCTTTAGGGTTTTGAGATCCACCCTTTCCTTTAACCTTCAGATAAACATGGTTCCCCTCCCCCGCACTCCGAGATTCCTGAGAGTCGCCAGGTCTTAGCGTTTTCATGATTCTCTATCATTTCTGTGTGCTCTTCTCGCTCAATCCTGTTCTGACTCAGTTCTGGAGTTCATGCCTTTTTTGTCTTCTTGTTGATCTACAAAGATGGGGTACTTAACCAGAACCTGGGGTGGGGGTGAGAAGAACCTCGGAAGGAAGGTGAGGTGGCTCTGCCTTTTCCTTAATTTCCCTCTAAACATTACTGACATAAGGCAAAACTTATAATGAGAAGTTTACTGAAAGTTGGGAGTAGCTGGGGAAAAGATGGGACTTTTCAAAGCCCAGCAAACAGCTGGAAATTTAAAAACCAGACCTTCTACTCCTGTAAGCTCCCCCTCCACCAGGTAGATCCCGCAACTCCTCCCTTCAGCCTCTGCCCTCCATCCAACTGCCAGACCCTCCCCATGCCTGCCCCGCTTTAGCCCCGTCTTCCCTGATTTCACTCTGATTGGAGAAGGCTGGCTGGAGAGCTTTGTCTGTTGCACTGAACTGAACTGAGCTCAGTTTCCCTCTGTGTTAATGGAGGTCAGTGTATTTCAGATTGCTGTGAATCAAGCATCTTTAGCTGGTTTGCATTCTAGAGATAGGTAGCAATTGCTGGCAGAGAGACAGGGATCTTTGTTTTGAAAAAGGACACCTATCTCTACCACTGACCACCATTAACATAGGCAGAAACTGAGCTCAGCTCAGTTCAGTCAGTTCAGTCGCTCAGTGTCCGACTCTTTGCGACCCCATGGACTACAGCATGCCAGGCCTCCCTGTCCATCGCCAACTCCCAGAGTTTACTCAAACTCATGCCCACTGAGTCGGTGATGCCATCCAAACTGAGCTTAGAGTAGTTAAAAATGTGTCCAAAGTCACAGAGTTGGTGAGTGGTGAGGTCTGGTTTGAAACAGGTGCAACGGTTCCAGACCACCCCTTCTAACTATGACGGTAATCTTCAAAGAGGTGAGGCTTGAGGGAGCCTTGAGGAGGCTGACAGCGGGCAAACACCTGAGGCAGAGCTGAGACCGGCTGAGCTGAGGGGAGCAAGCAGAGGCGGGCCCTCGAAGCAGGGAGCCCGGGAAGAGGCTGGAACAGAGGGCAGCCTCCATGCCAGGGTGGGGGGCCACGGGAAAGGAGACGAGGGAATAGACTGGGAAGCTAATTAGGAGGGACAACGCTAATGGCAGAGTGGGTCAAATCAAACAGAAGAAGGGAGTTTGGAGGGTGAAGGAGAGAGAGGCGCCAAGGGTCATGTCCGGATTTGTGGATGCTCACTGAGATGGTGACCATGGTGGGAAGGCCGGGAGCGGCCGGCGTTCACAGCGCGCTCAGTCCAGTGTGCGCACGAGGAGACTAAAGCGCACGAGGAGACGGAAGCGCCGTGAGGCTTCCGTCCGCAGACGTTCACAAGCTGCTCCATGTATGGGTCTCTGGCTCTTGAGACAAGCCCGCACTGGAGAGGCGGTCATGGGCCTCTAGATGGTAATTAAAGCCACGGGAAGATGACCTCACCTTGGGAGAACGTGAGAGAGAGGAGGCGAGGACCTTGGACAGGAGTGTCCCAAGGAAGGGAGGGGCCCAGGGAGAACAAGAGGAGGAAACTGAGAGAGGGGCGGCTGGGCAGCCAGAGGGACGGGAGAGGGCTCTGCGGCAAGGATCCAAGGTGGGGGGGGGGGGGGGGGAGGGGGGCGGGGTTCCAGGAGGCAGAGGTCCATGTTGCCAAGTGCTGCTCCAGAAGCATCATTCATTGGATGGATTTATAAACAGAGTATTGGGAGGGTGGTCTTCAGAGACCACTGGTGATTCCCCTCAGAGAAATCACATCTGAGAAGTGAAGGATATGGAGGGGAAGAGATAGATGTTATCAGAAGAGACAGGTAGGGGCGAAGGAGAGAGGGTTTTGTTTGGTTTTGCGTTAAGAGGGTGGTGAGCAAGGGTAAATGATGAAGGGAAGGAGCCGGCCACTGGGTGGAGGGGGCCGTATATACGGCAGAAGTGAAAATGCAGATGGGGACAGACCAGAGACTTCTGAGGCTCAGGGACAGAGGGTCCCACTAGCCTTTACTGAAAACAGGCCCCGTCAAAAGCATCTGAATCCACAGAAATCTGTTAGAGATCTGGGCATGAATCCGCAGTCCCAGGAGTGTGATGGAAGGAGCAGAGATGCCCCTGATGGGACCCCTTGTGAGCCCAGGCTGGAGGAGGAGACACAGCGCTCAGGCAACGCGGCTGTGGATTGGGTCCTTCAGGTCCCTCTGTGACTTACCCCAGCCCTGAACACAGGAGCCTCAACCAAGCTCTCTCAGTCCACCCACCTTCCCCAGCCAGGGGCTGTTTACATGGCCCTTGGACCACCCGCTTGAGCTGCCCCTGCTGGTCTGCATGGACTTGGGCTTCTGTATCCCTCTGCCCTCTGGGGCTTACGTGTGTGCCTACAACTTCTGCCTGGGTGCAGAGTATCCTAGCTCCTGGCCCCTTGATTCAGAGCAGTGGTGTCCCAGAGCCTTGGTGCCCAAAGGATTCAAGTCCTTCCTTGAGTCTGCCTCCCTACAGCTACCTGGGAGGTGCCTGGCACCCCAGCTTCTCCAGCCTCCCCTCCATGTCCCCACACTTGGTTAGTTCTCAGGCAACCCTATTTCTCCAGTTACATTGGTGGAGAAATGTAACTTTATTGAGCACATGCTGTTCATTTATTCATGTGCTTAATGCTTTTAGAGCACCCCTGTGTACTCCACACTTCACTGATCACTGGGGATCCAACTGAAAACAAGACAGATTCATCCCTGCCCTTGTGTGGCTTGCAGCCCTCTTCCCTAATGTAGTGCCTGACATTAGGCTTTCTTTATCCTATTTATTCTTATAGCAACCCTGTGAAATAGACATTACTACCTCCATTTTACAAAAAAACAAACTGAGGGATTTCCCTAGTGATCCAGTGGTTAAGACTCAGCACTTCCAATCCGTGGTTGGGGAACTAACATCCCACATGCCACTCAGTGTAGCCAAAAAAAAAAAGAAAGAAACTGAGGTCCAATGTGATTAAAAATTAGACAGCAAGTAGGTCACAGAACCCTGATCTGCCATCTTCAGAGGCTCTGCCTTCTCTAAGCAGAGCTGATCCCAGGTTCTCTGCATTTGGAGTCTCTCAGTTCCCTTCTTTAAATTGACATCTTCCCCTCCTTCCGTTTCCTCCCTCTTTCTCTCCCTTCTTGTGCTCCTTGGAGGAAAAGGTGAGTTGTTTGAGTCACAGATCTAACTGGCAAACCTGGAGCGAGTTGTTAATTTCTCCGCTCAGGGCCCACATCCCCTCCTCCCTGAAATGAGCGTGATCTTATGGGCCCTGCCCTCTCCAGAAGGCGCTGGGAGGATTAAATGGGGTCAGAGATGTGAAAGTGCTTTCGAAGGCACTCACAGGCGAGGGGTTATTCTTATCAAAACCTTCTCTAAGCGGAAGCCCTGGGATCAGCAAATTATTCGTTAAGGTGCGTTGCAGTCACTGTATTTCCTGTCCCAGGCTGTTTATACTGCAAGTCCTCCACTAGCTGTGTAATGAAAGGGTTTTTCTCTTCTGAAGGAATTTCAGGTGTCATCTAACACGGAGCAAAAGAAAATGGAGCCTTCCTCACACCTCTGAGATCCCAGGCAAGGAGGAATAGAAAGACAAACACATATCAAGCATTTATTACATGCCATGCACTGGGCTAAGCACTTTGTCCACCTTCTCTATTTCTCCCAACTCTTTAAGACTATAATACTACTAGTTTTACTTTACAGATAAGAACATTAATTAATCTGAAATTACAAAGCTTTGAAGTGATGCATTTAGGACTTGGACCTAGGCCTGATTCCCAAATGTATGCTTCTTCCACGGAGAAAAACCCAATCCTGCCAGAAATCCCTGCTGGAGCCACCTCCTCCAATGCAGTTTCAGCAGTGTCACTCTATGATAACCTCTGATTTGCCTCCCTGCCTGCCCTGTTCCAGACAACCAACCCTGGGAGGACACAAACTGTGTTAAACTCATTTTCATATTCCTAACCGTCAGCACAGTTTGCCTGGACCACAGAAGCTGAGCGGTTGATGGTCAAAGAATAATTTCTGTCCTAAAGATAAAATCATGACTCTCATATACAAATATAAAATCTGTATCAAAAATCTACTTAACTCATTAATTAATGAGGACACCAGTGAGATGTTACAACCAGTTCAAAGGAAAAGTCAAAGAACCTTAGATATGTATGTCTTTGACTACTTGGACTGTCATAACAAAATACCACAGGTTGGATGGCTTAAACAACATTCATTTTTCATAGTTTGGAGGCTGGAAGTCCAAGATCAAGATGCCAGCAGGGTCCTTTCTGGTGAGAGCTGATTTCTGTCTTGTAGGAGGCTGCTTTCTCACTGTGCCCTTGCATGGCCTTTCCTTGGTCTGTGCCTATGCAGGGGAGGGGCAGAGAGAATGAGGCCTCGGGCACCTCTTCTTATAAGGACAATAATCCTGCAGATCTGAGGGCCCCAACCTCTGGGTCGCACACCAGTACTGGTCTGTGGTCTGGTAGGAACTGGACCATACCACAGGAGGTGAGTGGAAGGCAAGCGAGTGAAACTTCCTCTGTATTTACAGCCGCTCTCCATCACTCACATTTCCACCTGAGTTCCACCTCCTATCAGATCAGCAGCAGCATTAGGTTCTCATAGGAGCACAAATCCTAACCCTAAAGTCAAAGTGAAACATCCTGAGAAGGCCACAAAATAGAGATAAAGTGCACGATCAGTGTCATGCACTTGAATCATCCTGAAACCATCCCTCCCCTCCCGCGGTCCGTGAAAAAATTGTCTTCCGCGAAACTGGTCCCTGGTCCCTGGTGCCAAAAAGGTTGGGAACCACTGCTATAGATCAGAGCCCCACCCTTTGACCTCATTTAGCCTTAATTACTTCCTTAGAGTCTATATCACCAAATACAGCCACACTGGAGGTTAGGGCTTCAAAATATGAATTTCGAGGAGGGAAGGTGGACACAAACATTCAGTTGTTAACAACATGCAAATGAAGAATGCTGAGATGAATTTTGGAGAAGGAAATGGCAACCCACTCCAGTGTTCTTGCCTGGAGAATCCCAGGGACGGGGGAGCCTGGTGGGCTGCCGTCTATGGGGTCGCACAGAGTCAGACACGACTGAAGCGACTTAGCAGCAGCAGCAGCAGAGATGAATTTGCAAATAGATGTAAAATAGGTCTGTCCACAAGCAATAATAAATTGACCACAATTAAATTATGTTTCTAAAGTCAACAGCATTTGCATTATTATCAGTTTTCTGCCACTTTCAGAACTGTAAAATAGCTCAAAGACAATGAAAAATTGAAAAAAAAATCAAAAACATGCTAGTCAGGACACTCAATTATCTTTTTCATTTATTTCAGTCTTTCACAGTGTTTCCCTATAGAATGAATCAATAAGTCAGTAAAAGCAGTGTCTGGGCTGCTGCAGGAAGTGTCCACTCCCCAGCCATCCCCTTATTCTATCTCTCTCAGAGTGCATTTTTGCACATGTTTTTTATCACCCTATTTCCACCAGACAAAGAGTGGTCTCACAGCCTGGCCCCTAGGCCTTTCAACTGCCAACCAACTCCCACTCACAGTGATACTAACATCCTGGACTCACATCTACAGCTGCCTGGGGAATAGTTCCTTTGTCGAGACTGGAGAAAGTAGGTTGCATCACAAAGTATAAAGCAGAGGGTCTCTCATGTCAAATAGCCAACATCAAGGGCACAGGTGGGCTGGGGAGAGGAGGGGTCTGTCCATGAATGAATTCCCTCCCCACTCACATTGACATTGGCCCATGGAAGAACTCCATAGACCAGAAAAGAGGTGCCACAAGTCCTACAGGAAAGGGACATCCCCAGGTCACTCAGGCTCCAAGAGTAACTTTACCAACTGGGCACTTTGAAAAGTTTCAGGTCTTGCCAGAAACAGCACCTGACAGAGGACTGAGAATGTAAAAGACCAGGGATGTGGAGGAGTCTTCCACTGGCAAATCAATGGAAAGCAAGCCCTGGGATGTCTAAATGCCAGATGGAGCCCCACTTCTAGCTCATTGAGAAATTTAGCCTTGACTTCAGATTCTCTGGAAATCTAAACTTTGCTCTGAGCAAAAGATTTCTGATGCCTTTCTCTTCCTTCCTTTACAAAAGTCAAGTTCTATCTGCAAAAATTGAGTTTGTGGTGCAAGTACATGGTGTTTAATACTAGAATAGTTTATGCAAACTGGACAAGGTCCACATCGGCATCTGACAGCCTCACATCTCTGGCCTGGACTAGCAATGGCCTGCAACCAGCTTGCTGGTGTCTTAGTTGGCTCCAGCTGTTGTAATGGTGTACCTTAGACTGGGTGGCTTATAAACAACAGAAATTTAATTGTCATACTTCTAGAAGCTAGAAGTCTGAGACCAGGGTACTAGCATGGTTGAATTCTGGGGACATCCTCTTCCAGGATACAGGCTTCTTATTGTACGTTCACATGGTGGAAAAGAGAATGCTCCTGGGGTCTCCTTTATAAAGGCACTAATATTCATGAGGGCTTCACCCTCATGACCTAATCACCTCTCAAAGGCCTAGCCTTCTAACACCATCACATTGGATGTTAGAATTTCAAGTATGAATTCGTGGAGGGACACAAAGATTCAGTCTATTGCAGTGACCTCCAGTCTCACCTCTCCAGCACATCCTACACTAATGCCAGACTCACCTTTCTAGACATATTTGGCCTTATCATTTTCCTGCCTAAAACTTTCTGATGGCTTCCAGTCACCTGTAGGATAAAGTCACTGATATACAAAGCACTCCACACCAGTCCTGCTCTCTTCCCCAGCCTCTTCTCTCATCATCACTTCCTGACCCCCTCCATATGCTCCAGCATCACCAACTCCTAGCAGTTCTCTGCTCACCCCAGGCCATTCCTCCATGCCCTTACTCATGATGTTTCCTCTGCCTAGAATGTCCATCTCACATTCTTCCCCTTACCAACTCCTTTCCCCCTGGAGGCTTGGTTCACATGTTCTCCTTTCTACCCCTTCTATTCTCCTTCCCCTTGGCATGAGCTCTCTGCTCCAACTTGCCCATCATTCCTGCTAGTATGTCTGCTTCCCCTTCTACTAGACTGTGAATTCCTTGCAAGGAGGGATTGTTTCTTGTACTGAGTTAGTCTCCCCCAAAAATTCATGCCCCACTCAGAAACTGTGAACATGACCTTATTTGGAAATAGGGTCTTTGGAAGATGCAATTAGTTAAGATGAGGTCATACAGCAGTAGGATAGCCTCTAAATGCAATGTGACTGGCGTTCTTTTAAGAGGGAAACTTGGAAACAGACACCCAAGAGAAAGCTATGTGAAGACAGAGTCAGACTGGAGTGATGACTCTATAAACCCAAGGTTAGCATGCATTGTTGGGAGCCACAAGAAGCTAAGAGAAATGTGCAACATGTTTTTCTCTTGAGCCTCAGAAGAAGCATGACCCTGCTGTCACCTTGATTTTGGGTTTGTAACCTCCAGAACTGTGAAAGAGGATATTACTATTTTTTTCTTTTAATATTTTATTTTTTAATTTATTTCGTTGCACTGAGTCTTACTTGCAGCATGTGGGATCTAGTTCCCTGACAGGGATCAAACCTGGGTCCCCTGCATTAGGAGCATGGAGTCTTAGCCACTTGAAGTTTCAACAGTACATTTCTGTATTATTATTATTATTATTATTATTATTATTATTTTGACTGTGCTGGATCTCTGTTGCAGCACGCAGTCTTCTCTAGTTTCAAACTCAGTATTTGTAGCCCACAGGCTTAGCTGCCCCACAGCATGTGAGGGCTTAGTTCCCCAACCAGGGATTGAACCCGTGTCCCTTTCATTGTAAGGTGGATTCTTAACCACTGGACCACCAGGGAAGTCCCACATTTCTACTGTTTTAAGCCACCTAGTTGGTGGTACTTTGTTACTGCAACCCTAGAGAAATAACAGATTTCTTATTAGGGTCCCTAGCCTGATGTTTGGTTCACCAGCATGTGGTTGGTAAATGTCAAAAGAAAGAAAGAATGAATTAATGATCCTACAATACTACTCTCTGCCTCACTCTCTGGTCTCAAGGAGCTGCCAAGGAAGGGAAGAGGGATTCAGGGCTAGAGGGTTTCACTCTGACCAAGGAAGGCAGGCTTAGTCAACACATCTTTATTGAATACTTAGTTACTCAGATGTCTCCAACTCTTTGGACCCCATGGACTGTAGCCCTCCAGGCTTTTGTGTCCATGGAATTCTCCAGGCAAGAATATGGAGTAGGTTTCCATGCCCTCCTCCAGGGGATCTTCTGGACCCAGCGATTGAACCCGGGTCTCCTGCAGTACAGAAGAATTCTTTACCATCTGAACCACCAGGGAAACCCACCTACCAGGTGCAAAAAGCTCTACAAGGTGTAGTGAATCAGACAGGGCTCCCACGCTGACAGAAATGAACTAAATCCATGGATAGTTCAGCCATTACCATGGGTGGATCTGGCTTGATGTCTAGGTGATGCTCCCATCAGTGAGGGTGACTGGAGCAGAGCAGCTGAAGGAGATAGAGATGCAGGGTTTGCAGAAGAGAGGTTTTTAAGGACACAGGCTCCAAATATGAGACCGATATCATGGATAAGAGAGATGTATTTCCTGTGGCTGCAAGAACGGATATTTGAAATTCACAGAGAAACAGATTAAAGGTCAGTCTAATAATTTTCTAATAGGAGGAGAAAGGAACTAAGAATGCTGAATGTGTCCCTGTGCCAAAAATCAAATGTGGTTTATTTATACAATGAAGTATTATTCAGCCATAAAAAGGAACAAAGTACTAACACGTATTATCAATACAACACAGATAAACCTTGAAAACACTGTGCTAAGGGAAAGAAGGCACACAAAAAGCCGCAACTTACATTTAAATACAGTAGGCAGAATGGACAAATCCACAGAAATGAGAAGCTGATGAGTGATGGGATATAGAGTGGCTGCCAATGGGTACCAGCTTTCTTTCTTTTGAGGGTGATAAAAAATGTTCTAGAATTGATTGTGGTGGTGGCTGCACAATTCTGCGAAATTACTGAAAACCACCGAATTGTATACTTCAAAATAGTGGATTTTATGGTACGTGAATTATGTGTCGATTTGGGGAAAAAAAGTAAGCCATTAAACAGTTTTAAGCTGGGAAGTGACATTTTTCATCTGCATTTTAGAAAGAACGTGCTCTGGCCACAGGGTAGAAAACAAACTGGAAGCAGAGAAATCCTGACAGTTATGAGGCTGTTACAGAGTCTTGATGAGAGATAATGGTGACCCAGACAAAGGAAGTATAGTGCAGATGGAGAGGAAAGGTCAGATCCAAGAAGCATTTAGGATGGATGCAGCAGATTTAAACATACAGTCAAAACTGAGATGTGCAGAAATACGAGTTTCTTTATAATTGAATTCAACTTGGTTCTTGTCGTGGTTTTTAAAATGTCCTCAAAATATTTTGACAGTCATTCCTTCAGAAGGTGGAGTCTAGTTCCCCTCTCCTTGAATGTGACCAAATTTAGTGACTCACTTCTAACTAATAGAATGTGGCAGAAGCAAGGCTACATTAATTCCAAAGCTACATAATAACAGGCTCTCTCTCTCTCTCTCTTTCCTACTGCCCGCTCTGGGCAAAGGCAGCACCATGCCATGAGGACACTAAAGCATTCCTGTGAAGAGCCCCACATGGACAGGAATAAGCCCTCCCACCACCAGCCAGCATCAACTTGCCAGCCACCTGAGGGTATCATCTTAGAAGCAGATCCTCATTTGCCCAGGGAAGTCCTCAGATAAAATCCCAGCCCTGAGCCTTTGGGTTTCCCAGCTGTGGCCACAGTCTCCAGAGTCCCTGACCCACTAAAATTGTGAGACAGAATAAAAGTGATTGCTGTGCTAAGTCACTGAGTTTTCAGATCATTTGTTATGCAGCAATAAATAACCAATACAGTGCTGAAGCCCTATGCCTACTGAGAGCAGAGAACAATTAACCTTGCCAAGTAAAGGTAATAGAGTCACTTCTCTTTGAAAACTTAAGTCTCTTTGGGGTCAACACTCAGCTTCAAACTGATTTGAACTCAGAGTTCAAACTCCCTATCTTGGCTCCTGGTTTTCTCTACTCTTGCCCTCTCCCTAGGATGTCTCATTCATGGGAGTTTCATGTAACATCACAGCCCTGAACAAGGGCTCCCCTGCCCTCCCTTGAGGGTTGGCTTGTCCTCTGTGGCCCTTGGGCATTGGTTTCTGCCTCTGCAGCATCTGCCACTGAAGTGGCTATGGGCCAGGTGACCTGTTTTCTGTTTCCCAGATGTTTAGTTGTGTTGTTTAGTTACTAAGTCATGTCCAGCTGTCTTGCCACCCCATGGACTGTAGCCCACTACATGCTCCTCTGTCCATGGGATTTTCTAGATAAGAATAATGGAGTGGGTTGCCATTTCCTTCTCCAGGCTATCTTCCCAACCCAGGGATTGAACCTGCATCTCCTGCTTGGCAGGTGGATTCTTTACTGCTGAGCCACCAGAAAAGCTCGTTCCCCAGATGAGGCTACTCTATATAGTTAGTTGTACACATTGTGCTTGTATAGAGGGTTCTTCCAAGGGGCTGAACAGGAATTTAAATCCAGCTGTGCCCTGCTCACCAAGCTGAGACAGTCCAGAGGAGAGGGTGCTTTGGGTAATTCATCCTCCCAGAAGGGGTGCCTATTTGCAAATCCCACAAAAGCATAGATCCAGACATCAGCCTTCCCCCTCCCCAATCCTTCTAACAGAAACCCCCACCTCCCAGGACAGCAAAGAGTAAAGAGACTAAGGCACTCACACCTCAAGCACAAATTTGAGGCAATGCCCCCAAAACTCAGCAATCAAGATCGATAATATTTTACCATGCTGCTGCTGCTGCTGCTAAGTCACTTCAGTCGTGTCCAACTCTGGGCGACCCCATAGACGGCAGCCCACAAGGCTCCCCCGTCCCTGGGATTCTCCAGGCAAGAACACTGGAGTGGGTTGCCATTTCCTTCTCCAATGCATGAAAGTGAAAAGTGAAAGTGAAGTTATTCAGTCGTGCCCAACCCTTAGCGACCCAGTGGACTGCAGCCTACCAGGCTCCTCCGTCCACAGGATTTTCCAGGCAAGAGTACTGGAGTGGGGTGCCATTGCCTTCTCCTATATTTTACCATAGTATTTTTTAATTCAAATGAATGCTGAAAATGGAAACAAAATATCAAAAGTTTAATAGGGACAAGATCCAACCCATCTTTTGCATGACCCTGTCTCACTCACCTCATTGTAATCCCAGCCCTTGTTCCAATAAAACTTTATTTATAAAACCAGGCAGCCAACCCCAAGGCCATGACTTGCCAATTTGATTTTTTTTTTAAGTACAGCAGTAAAGTATTATTTATTTTGATTATCCAATCGCTCACCTCCTACTAGCCCTGGCTTGTCCCACCAGCCCTCATCTCTCAGATTGGGGACCACTCTGTATTTCCTGGATTCCAGCCACAGATCAGGAACCAAAAGGGTAGCAGAGGAAGGCTGCTACCAGAGGCAGTATCTCAGGCCTGCTCCCTTCTGCTCTGTAGTGTTCAACCCCTGCTGGTGCAGGGCGTTCTGGGAGTTCCAGAGAGAAACAGGGCACAAATTGCCTTGGGCTGGGCAGACTCCCTGGGTGGTCTCCATCATGCCTGGGGTTCTGGTCTCTAAGTGAAAACTGAGGGTGGGGAGGACAGAGAACACTCATGAACTCCAGCTCTCTGTCTCTTCGGGCTCCCCGATTTCCCAGGGAGGAGTGCCTCTTTGTCTGGTACAGCAATTACCCTCAAGCCCCTGATTTGTGGTTACTGTTTTTTCATTCATTCAGCCATTTACTTCACAGTCAATCCTCAGTCTCTACTATATACCAAGATTTGCCAGATTCTAGAGATACAGAGGAAAATTCTAGTACTGATGGGTCAAACGATAAGAGACAATAACATTTATAATAATTAAAGTCTCTTATATAAAGTGCAAAAATCAAAGTGCGTTCAGGCTTAGTTGTGGCAGGGAAGAGAAAGTGATTGCCTCTCTCCAGAAGCCTCAGGACAAGGGAGGTTTGATCCCCAAAGCCGACAAAGAGCTTGAATGAGTAGCAGCAGTGGATATAGATCGATATAAACGGAGAGAAAGGCACATTAGAGGCCTTGCGTGCATGCTCAGTTGCTTCAGTTGTATCTGACTCTCTGCCACCCTATGGACTGTAGCCCGCGAGTCTCCTCTGTCCATGGGATTCTCCAGGCAAGAACACTGGAGCGGGTTGCCATGCCCTCCTCCAGAGGATCTTTCGCAAAGAGTCGGACACGACTGAGCGACTGAACTGAACGCCCTCTAATGGTTCAAGAGGGCTTCCCCGGTGGTTCAGCAGTAAAGAATACTCCTACCATGCGGGAGCCTCAGGAGACACGGGTTTGATCCCTGGGTTGGAAAGCTCCTCTGGAGGAGGGCATGGCAAGCCACTCCAGTGTTCTTGCCTGGAGTTAGGCAGTTGACCGGAGCTTCTCTGTCACCTAGGGACAATCATAATACCCCTTTATGATGTTGTTAAGAGCATTAAATGAGATACCTCAAACGCTCAGCACAACACCAAGCTCACAGTAAGCGACTGTGTAAGCACAACGTTAACCCTATTACCCATTCAATCTTCAGTCTAACATTAGAAGCATTGCATGAGAATAAACGTTTAGTTGCACGGATAGATTTTCGAACATGGAGAAGGTTAATTCAATCAACAGTTAAGCATCTGCAACATCCCTAGAGACTCTACGGTTCACTTCTTAAAATTCAATGATCAGTCCAGAGTTTAAGCTAAACCTTTTTGGAATTTAAAGCTAAACTGTTTCTCTCTTAAGCGCTAGATCTTGCCAATCAAAATTGCTTTGCTCATAGACTATTGTTATCTGCGTCTGAAAAATCCATTCAGCAATTCAATTGCTGTCTTTGTTCTAGGCTGGAGCCACCCTCCCCAGAGGCCATGATACCACTGACTCAGTGGGTACAGGCTACCCTGTGTCAGGGAACCAAACTTGCCATCTCAAAGTGTCTCTCTGGCCTGTGGATTATTTTGAACGGAAACAATCCAGGCCCAAAAGACTCAGACAGAAATCTTGACCCTCTGCCTAACTGCCTGGAAGGTTTAGATAGAGGACCCATTATAAGAATAGAATTGACCCCAGAAAAATCTGGGCCTGGCAGGGTTGGGGGGGGCACTTAGACACCAGAGACCACTCGTGTCCTGTTGTCTCTGCAGGACCCGGAGAACTTCTGTCTACCAAATGTTTGCTTTTCCATCTCCTTGTGAATTCCCTTCTTCCTTTTTGAAGTCCCAAACCACTGCCCCCCACAACCTCTTTTGTCTGTAGCTGAAGACGGCATTTAAGGTGAAGGTTTCAGCCATTTTGGTGAGTCACTCAGGTTTTCTGGGTCTCTTCCATGAATACACATTATGAACATTTTGCTTGATTTTCTCCTGTTAATCCGTCTCACATCAGTTTAATTCTTAGACCAGACAGAAACCTAGAAGGGTAGAGGAAAAATCTTTCCCTGCCCCGGCAATAAGACACATTGGTCTAATATTTCAAAGCCATTATTCAGCCCCTTAGGAAACTGGCAAGATTTAAGGATGAGGCTTGGTTGGATAAGGGATGAGAGAGGCTTAGACCCAGGGGCTTAATTTATAGAAAGGTTTGTCTTTGGGGGGATCTTTTTTTTTTTGTTCCTCCCAGGAGAGAAAAAGACATCCTGCTAAATGATTCCACTTGGTGAGAGGTGAAAGTGTTAGTCGCTCAGTTGTGTCCAAATCTTTGCGACTCCCGCCAGGCCCCTCTGTCCATGGAGTTGTCCAGGCAAGAATACTGGCATGGGTTGCCATTCCCTTCTCCAGGGGATCTTCCCAACCCAGGGATCAAACCTAAGTCTCCTGTGTCTCCTGCGTTGCAGTTGGTGAGAGGTAGGAGACCATACATTTACTGAGGCATCTACCCTGTGCCAGACTCTGTGTTCGAAGGGGACCCCCCCCTCCCAAGGACTGGGATGGTTCTGCTTCTGTGACTTCCACCTGAGGCAGCTCATGGAGACCTTGGGGCGGCTGAGAGGGGACGGGGAATACAATTGTCCCAGCTGTTGAAAGGTTAGAGTGAGGTTACTGTGTGGTTGGGAATTTCGAAAAGTGAGCCTCTATTTCCCCCAGGATTCCTAGCATTCAACACCTACCCTGTGGACACTGATTCTGCTATTTGTGTTTTCTATTCCTGTTTTCTATCTTTCAAATACAGTGATATTTGAAAATACCAGCCTGTCTTTGGCAATGTTCAGAGACCCAAAGAAAGGATTTCATTTCAGCCTGAGCTGAAGTTAAAATGGAGAAGTTGTCCCTTCCTTCTTGGGCATGGAGAGGAGGGGACTGGTCCCCAGGGGAACGTGAGGACCTAGGGAGGAAGCTCAGCTACTGGGGAAGCCTCGGGAGGTGGTGAGAGGCTGGGCTCCAGGTGTTCCCCTGGTTCCCCTGGTGTCCCGTCCCCCAGCTGAGCAGTTCAGCTATTGCCCCCTCCCTTCCCTGGGGGGATCCCTGAGCACCCCCTCCTTGCACTTGAGCTAGTCTCTTCAGCTAAGCCAGTCTGAGAGGCTCTGTTTCTGTTACTTGCCGGTCACAGCCCCTGACTCGAAGAACATCTTAGCTCAAAGGCAAGATTCTAAGAGCGAGGATTCTTCTGCGCTGAGAGAAAAACAAAAAAAAACCCTCAGAAGTTCCTGATCCTGCCTTCCGCACAGCAGGCCACTTAGTCCTTTGTTCATTCCCCAAATATCTATTAAGTGCTTACTGTGCGCCCAACACCAGGATAAGAACAAATAAATAAAGACACAGCCCCTGCCCTGAGGAGCTCTTTTCCGACAGGGAGGCACATGGGTAAGAGGGCTGGGTGAGCGTCACAGGGGGAGGCAGCGAGAGCCCCAGTTCTGGAATTCCCTCCTCAGAGGCACCAGCTCAGCCCGTTAAAATTAACTCCACCAATTAAAGGCATCGTTAGAAGACAATGCTGCCTGTCTTCCTCTTTATTTTTAATTGCAGGGCCTGGCCTAAAGTTGTCAAACCATTTATAATTAGAGCAGAGCCTGTGAGCAGGAGGTCTGGATTGGAGGAGAGAAGAAGGGGTGGAGAAGACAGAGGCTTCCTGCCCAGTGCCCCACCCCCAATCCTCTGGGCCTGGCCCCAGGGGCCCCTCTGCCTCCCTGGCTGTGACAGGCTGCTGCCCTACTAATGGAGGGAGTGGCTGGTGGGGGGCACTCTCCACTCGCTGCCCCCTCCCCTCTCAGTGCATACTCTGATTATAGTCATTAGGGAGTCACTCTGAGCGATGCGGGGACTGGTGGGTGGTACACCAGCGGCCCAGAAGATGGGAGGCAGTGGCTGCGTAAGGTAGGACCAGCCTGGGCTGGAGCACAGCCACCTGGAGCAAGGGTGGCACGTGAGGCTTCTCTCCTGCCCTCTCCCTGCGGGGAGGCACCCATCTCACCCAGAAAACAGCCCCCACTGGCACAGCACAAACTGTGAGAGGCAGCCAGCCCAGCGCACGGGGCTCCAGACGAAGGTGGTGCCCCTCGATCAGCCTCTGGGCACCACTAGCTCAGCTTCACTGCACCCTGCACCCAGGATGAGAAGCAGGGTGATTCACAGCACTCTTGCCGTAGGCCAGAGCCAGGGAAAGGGCTGGGAGGAAAAGGCCAAAGTAAACCTGCTTCCCACGTGGTGCCAGTGATAAAGAATCTGCCTACAATGCAGGAGACGTGGGTTCAATCCCAGGGTCGGGAAGATCCCCTGGAGGAGGGCCTGGCAACCCAGTCCAGTATTCCTGCCTGGAGAGTCCCATGGGCTGAGGAGTCTGGTGGGCATAAAGAGCTGGACATGACTGAAGCAACTGAGCATGCGTGCACTCAGGAACATAGACCCCTTCCTCTCAGGCAAGCCACCCCAGTTACCTCCACGTGACTTTGGTACCTCTGCTCTGCAGGTCACCTGGTGAATGGTTAAGGTTAATGGGTGGGAGCTCCCCTTTTTGCTCCCAACTAGTTTTGGGAGTCTTTGGCAAAGGCTTACCAGATAGTAAAGAAAGTAAGAGTATCTTGGATGTTGATTATGTACCGACCACTGTGCTAAGTACTTCACAGGCATTTTCTTGACTCTTGTAAGCTGGGTACTGTTATTGCCCCCACTTCTCTGATATGGAAATACACTTCAGAGACACACGTAGCAAACAGAATGCAGGAGTGAGGACAGAACCATTCAGTCGCAGGAGGGCAGCCTCCTGGGTACCCCCCACGAATCTTAAAATAGCATCATTTTCTCCTTGCCTCAAAGATTCAGTTCCGAGATTAAATAGCCTAATATACACCATGCTTAAAACAGTGTCTGGCATGTCATAGGCGCTACATAAACACTAGCTATTTCTATTAGTACTCCTAATATGATGATAATGGTAATGCCTCTTTGTCCAAAAGGTTGGACAGTGCTGGGTTAAGTAACTTGCCCAAAGGAATACAACTAAAATGTATCTACTTTTAATATGCTATAGAATTCACTTCTATAGAATTCACATCTATATAATCCCACTGCTTACTTATTATGTGCAGTGTGTATTGGCTCCCCGACTAGAATGTGAGCTCCACAAAGGCAGAGATCTCTATTTTGTTCACTGCTTAGAACTGGGTCCAAAACACACAGTGCCCAATAAATGTTGTCAAATGAGTGAATGGATTCCAAGGTTTGTGTTCCTGATGACCATGCTCTAAGGCAGCCTTCTGATCCTAGACCTGCTGCCTCCTTTTAAACTCAGTCTAAACAATTCCTGATCCAGAAGGTAAAAAACAAACAGCAAAAATACAGAAAACAAAGAAGCCGAAAAAACACCCAGTTCCCCTAGTCCTGTTAATAATAATTTCTTTACTTAAATATGAGATTTGTGCGTTTCCAAAAAACTTCTACATGCATCACCTGGTTTTATTATCCGTAGATGTCTTTACTCTCTCCAGTCTAGAAGGAGAAGCTGGGATCCACAGAAAGGACCTGACCTGTCAGCCTGTCCCTTCCCGTCCCTCCTCTGCAGGGCCCTCCCTATCCCCCCACCCCGGGTTCCCAGTCCCTGCCCCCGCATGCTGCTGAGCGGGTGAGCGTCCCGGCTTCCTTTCTGCTCTGCTAATTATCCTTTTAACTCGTGCTGGCGTATTTTTGCTGCGCGATCTGCGGGTTTATTTTTATCCACCTCTCCATAATGGTATCAGGCCTGTTACTCAGGGAAACTCCCGGCTCTGAGCTGCTCCCCAATTTACAATTGCAATTATGATTTCCGACAGAAACACATGCAGCTGGCATCAATTTTAAGCAATATTTTGATCATAATAATTAAAAAAGTAACTTATGGCATGCACACATTAGATAAATTAATGTTATTCCAAGGCTCTGCTGAAAGGCGTGCATGAGAGAAGGAAGTGAAAAAGAAAATGGTGCTCCTGATCTCTTAGGCACCGGGCAAGTCCATCTCCAGCACCTGCTCGCTCACCTAGCTCACAAATCAACCTTCACATGGAGTTAAGCAGCTGTGTGTCCTTCTAGTTGAATGCTGTCTATCCCCATCCTCTCCCACCCATCGACACATGTGAAAATGATGGTTATTAAGGTATTTGGATATAAACAAGCACATTTTCTTGTCACTGCTCCCTGGGCAGGACAACTAGCAGCTAAAAGGATGTTCACATCTCTCTCCAACTTGAGGTCAAGCTCAGATGAGAGAAGGACCTGAGGGCTGGGGGCTGGGATGGGAAAAGGCTAGGACTTCTGACGGCCCTCCTTCCCAGGGCACAACACACAGAGCATATACTAGGACCTTGCGCTCATTCATACCCAGGGAACCACACACACACACACACACTCACACACATCTACCTGGCCCAGACATGTGACTCATAACGCCCCACACACACTCTCACACTTCCAGCCACATCCACATAGTCACATAATTTTCTCACATTTACATACATCTGCTCTTACACATGACTCATGATGGTCACAAAACACTTCCATCCACAAAAAACTTCACATACATGTGCACACATACACAGGCACCCACACACACAAATGTACCTGCTCCCAAGCACACAACTCATTACCGTAGACATCCTTACACCTCCACCCACAACACGCCAGCAGACAAGAACCCACACGTCCGAACACATACCTCGGTTATTGGGCATCATGTACGCAGCTATCTGTTCACAGACACAGGATTCATAACCACAACAAGGCCTGCACTCACACCATGAAACTTCAATATGCATGAATACACAGGTACACATTCCCTCACACACATCCCTCTCGCTGCATGGGCACGGCACCCACCCACCCCACCAACCTGAAGGCCAGGCTTGTTGTCGTCGTTCAGTCGCTCAGTCATGTGTGACTCTTTGCAACCCCATGGACTGCAGCACGCCAGGCTTCCCTGTCCTTCACCATCTCCCAAAGGCCAGGCTACAAGGCAGCTTTTCAACTTTTGACTGGTCCCTAGGTTGACTGCTTCCCACAGAGAAAAAGAGACAGATGATAAAACTTTTGCACACCAATGCTAGGACCTGTATCCTTTCTGAAACCCACCCAGGGTCCCCAGCTTAGGTCCGGCGAACTGAGGGTCCCAGGCCATTCTGTTCTTACCCTTATTAGGATGAATAATACATAAATGGCTGTGGATAAAGGAGAGGAAGAAGGAAGTCCCATTCATCATCTTCCAGGAACAGTTTAAATTTAAAAAAAATAATGATTGTCACTACTTTTGGTAAATGATTTTTAAAAAATCTATCCTTTTAATACTAAAAAGGTGTTTTGGGACTTCCCTAGTGGTCCAGTGGCTAAGACTCTGTGCTCCCAATGCAGGGAGCCGGAGGTTCCATCCCTGCCTGGGGAACTAGATCCCACATGCAGCAACTAAGACCCAGTGAGGTCAAATAAAATTATTAAATATTTTTTAAAACGTTTTAATTTTTTAAAAGTACTGCTCCTGCCCCCTACTCCCTAAACCTGAAGGCACGGGATCTTCAACATGGCCGAGTTGAGCTTCTCAGTGTCTGAATCAGATGCTTGAATTAAAATCCTGGGTCCACCACTCACTGATGGAATGACCTTGAAAGTGTTAGTCGCTCAGTCATGTCTGACTCTTTGCTACCCCATGGACCATAGCCCGCCAGGCTTCTCTATCCATGGAATACTCTAGGCAAGAACACTGGAGTGGGTAGCCATTTCCTTCTCCAGTGCATCTTCCCAACCCAGAGATCACAGCCGAGTCTCCTCCATTGCAGGCAAATTCTTTACTGTCTGAGCCACCAGGGAAGCCTGAAATGACCTTGGAAAGGTCTTAATGCCAGTGTCCTTAATGGCACGTCCCCTGCTTCACAGAGCTGCCCCAGGATGAGAGGAGAAACTGAGCGCAGAGCCTGACACAGAGCGTGAGCCCAGAACATCTTATTTGCAATTGTTTTTGGCACTAACACCATCCTGGAGCCCGAGCTCTTCTCATCTGAATTTTGTGTTTCCTTCTCTTGTCACCTTGCCCGACTTCACTTCTTCTGCCTCTCTTGCCCCTTCTCCAGGGATGCTCTGTCTCCTGGACCCTCTCCTCCTATCCCCACACACAACTTCTTCAGAGGCAACATTCACTTCCATCACCTACCAGGATGGTTTGGGGAAAACTATGGAATTTGGAGGCAACAGATGAGAGTTTTGCTCATGGGGTAAGTCATTTAACTTCTTGAAAGCCTCGATTTCCCCATGGATAAAAGATCGTGAGGCCTGCCTTCACCATCTCATAGGGCTGAATGAGGCTGAGTCTGAGAAAGTTCTTTGAGACTGGCAAGCTCTACGAACATATCAGATGTCACAGTGGGCTTTGTCCCGTCCTTTGAACCACAGTTCCTCCCCTCCCAGCCCTCACAAAGTCCTTGCTACTTGCAGGCCTATCCCTCTGCCAACACATGCTTCCGAAGCCCATCCTAGATACCCCCGCTGCTCCCCTCCTGTGCGTGCTTCTCCCCATGACTCCCTCCTCTCATCCCCTTCATCCCCTGGTCTTCATCCCCTGGGCTCCTCCCTCCCACCCTTTCCTCCAGTCACCACCACGTTTTTCTCTTTCAATCTTCACTTTCTTCCTTCCTTCCCCTCTTTCCACCTGCACTGCCCCCACTCGGGTTTCTGGAAAGTCACTGGCTGGCTCTCTGCCTCCAGCCTCTCCTGTGGCCGCACCCTGTTCACGGCCACTGGGAGGTGAATGAGCCTCTCTTCAGGCACCAGCAGCAGCACCCGGTGGCTCCAGCCCCAGGTAATGTCCCTCTGCATGGCTGTTAATTACCCACAATCCACCTCATGCTCCTCCTATGAGCCAAGTACAGGTGGGCATTTCACCCAATTAGAGCCAAGAACATACTAAACACACCTATGTCAGAACCGTCCCCTGCCAAGCCTTTGCTGGCCACCCTCTCCTCCCTTCCTCCTTCCCCCCTGCCTCAACTCCTTTCCACACTAAATACTCAGTTAAAGGAACCCTTCCCCAAGAATCTTCTCTGGCAGCTCCCGTCTTCAGAAATCCCTGGCCTGGTGTTTTGCCTTTAAAACATTTTATAAAAGCTTACAGACATACAAAAATGTATACTAATGTAACAAAATGCATGCACCCAATTTGTTTTAGTTGTTTTTTTTTTAGTTTTACATGTTTTATTTTATCAATGTTATATAAGCACATAGTTTGAAGAGCTATAGAATTCTACCAGGTTTGGTATTATTTTTTAATATTTATTTACTTATTCGGCTGTGCTGGGTCTTAGTTGCAGCATGTGGGATCTTTAGTTGACGCATGCTAACTCTTAGCTGTCGCATGTAGGGATCCCTAGTTCCCTGACCAGGGATGGAACCCAGGTGCCCTGCAGAGGGACCACAGAGGCTTAGCCACTGGAGCACCAGGGAAGCCCCCCAGGTTTGGTATTAAAAACAAAACACAACAATCTCCTGCTTTCTATCCCACCAGGAGGAGGCAATCACTCTCCTGAGCAGCTACTTTCAATGCTTTTAGCTAATTTTTTCAATATATACTTACCTGCATATCTTTTTAAAATGTGCTTATATTGCTACTTCTTTGTTTTTCTATTTTGGGCATCATCTGTTGACTTTCCACTGTGCAGAATGAGGATTTGGCCCTCTTTCCCCTCCTGTCACATCACACACACACACACACATGCGAGCGCGCTCGTGCTTCTTACCCACCCCTCATCCTGACAATTTATTTGTATTGTAGTTTTTGTTATATCAGTAGTTACATGGTTATGACTATAAAGATGCCATTCTGATGTCTAATCCCTTGTAGGGAGTTTCTCTATTCCCAGGGTTCTGAAATTTCACCGTGTTGTGTCTTGGTGTGGGCTATTTTTCCATTAATGGACACCTGGGGGGCCTCTTCAGTGTGGAAACTTGTATTGGTCAGGCCCAGAACATCTCTTGAGTTCGTTTACAACTTCCTCCCTCCTGCTTTCTCATTCTGGAAACCCTTTGCTTCACATAGAGGACCCCCTGGACAGCTCCCACACTTTCTTAATCTTTCCTATTTTCTCTCTGTCTTTGTTCTACTTTCTGGGAAGTCTCCTAGATTTTTATCCTCTACTGCTGCTGTTGAATTTTTCATTTCTGCTATCATATTTTTAATTTCCAAGAACATTTTTTTTCATTCTGTTTTATAGCATCCATTTCTTATTTCAAGCAATTGTCTTCACTTATCTCTCTAAGGATATTAACGATAATTTTTCTGAAGTTTTCCTCTTCTTGAATAGTACTTATTTCTGCTAAATTACTTCTTTCTGTTTATTTTAGTCTCTGCCTTACATATTAGTGACTTTCCTCATATTAAGTGGTAATCCTTGAGGGTCAGCTGCTATGTAGGAGTAGGGGACCAAATGCTACTCTTGATTGGAAGATTTTTATAGGTGATAGAAATTGTTGATGGTGAGATTCCTTTGGGTGATTGATTAGTTGTTGAGCTAGGGAAACTCTGAGGTCTGTTTCCTTAAGTCTTCCTCTTGAGCTGGTCAGATTCCCCAGAGGAAACCCTTCCAGTCTCCTGCTCTGACCTGGCTCTCAGCACTCTGGAAAGGGGGTCATGGAGGTCTTAGCATCTATATACATGAGTCCATTTCATTTCCCCTCCTTTTTCAGCATGGCATCCATCGTGGCATCCCCAGTCAAGATGCTCTGTTTACCATGCCTGCATGCTCAGTGGCTAAGTTGTGTCTGTTTTGTGACCCCATGGACTGTAGCCCACCAGGCTCCTCTGTCCATGGGATTTCTCAAGCAAGAATGCTGGAGTGGGTGCCATTTCCTTCTCCAGGGGATCTTCCTGACTCAGGAATAGAACCCGCATCTCCGGCTTGGCAGGCTGATTCTTTACCTGCTGAGCCACCAGGGAAGCTCTCTATTTACCATATCTGGGAACAAACTTCAGTTTTCTGCTGGTGTGGGAAAGGGGACAGGTATTTACCTGCACAGATTTGAGGAGGGTCTCAGGGATCCAAATCCTCAATTTTCAATACCTCCTGTCACCAGTGCCTGAGACTCTAGATGGATTTGGGGTGAAAATGGATTTTTAGCTTTCCCCTCTTTTGGTTTGGGCTTTAGCTTTTCTGAGTGGGTAAAGTCCACTTGTTCATTGCTTTCCAGTCTCCAAACTTCAGCTGCAATTGCTTCCTCTCCATTCTCTCCACCTTTGTGGGTTTCTGACTTTTCAAAAATTCTTTTATAGCCTCTTTAGTAGGTTTTTCAAGAAGAGAAAAATTAACTGTGTGTGTTCAGTTCACCATCTTTACCTGGAAGTCTCCATCTGCATTTCACCTTTGAACTAATGGGGGTTTTAATAAAATCCCTTTTCTGTCATTTTTATGGGGTTTGAGGAGAATATAAACCAATGGATGGTTTCAACTGGCCATCTTTAACTGGAACTGGTTTGTTCTTTATTGACCTTCTTTCTAAACATAAATGGCTGTTTCCCCACTAACTGTGACCCTCTTAAGAGATTCCTTCCCCACCCCCATTTAAAAAAAAAAAAAAAACAGCACATGTGACATGGTGCCTGCATGCCAAGTCGCTTCAGTCGTGTCTGACTCTTTGGGACCCTGTGGTCTGTAGCCCTCCAGGCTCCTCTGTCCGTAGGATTCTCTAGGCAAGACTACTGGAGTGGGTTTCCATGCTCTCCTTCAGGGGATCTTCCTGACCTAGGGATCAAACCTGAGTCTCTTATGTCTCCTACATTGGCAGGCGGATTCTTTACCACTAGCACCATCTGGGAAGCCCAACTGGATACAGTAGGTGAGCCTAAAGATTTATAACGGACATGTGCCTTTGTGCTGTTTAATCTAACTTCTCTAGCCTTGACAAATGGGTAATATTTGTCAGATAAATATTTACCAACTATTTACCGTGCCAGGTAATATCCAAGCCCCAGGTGCCCAGGGTCCAGCCCTGGTGGATCCAGGGAATTTGAAGGGGAGAAGGCTACGGCGATCAGGAAACAATAGATCAATTAAGCATTAATTAAAGATATAAAGAGTGGTTAAATAAGGATAGCTCAGTGAGAAAATTTAGTGGAGAAAAGACGCTGAATAATTCAGCCAGAAGGTGAGAGAAAGAACGACATGGGGAGACCAAGTTTCAGTGAACAAGGCCCGCACTTTATTTTCCAAAGTAGTTTTTATACCTTAAGTTATGCATAGAGGATAATGGGGGAAGGGGTAGAGTCATGCAGTAAGCCAGGCTTTCTTCCTGCAAACTTATCATATGCAAAAGTTTAGGTGATTTGCATCATCTTCTGGCCCGGAGGCCTGTTAACATTTTAAGACCCTTTCTTCAGAAAACTTATTTTTCTCTAAAGGTGATTAGTCAGGTGCCACCCTCCAAAAGCATTAGGTAAAGTTGCATTCCTATAGGGCAAAGGTGTGGTGGGCTATAACAAGAAAAAGAATTAACTCAAGGGTCCAAGGTTACAAATATTAAAGCTACTACTTACACCAATTATATTAATCAATACACTGCCAGGGACACAGCAGGTAAGGGATATGGAGACTTAGCAGCAAACATTGGCCCAAAAAGTGAAAAACCTTCACCAACACAATTTCTAATCAATCTTTTAACTGCTCAAAGGAATCTGTGTTTAGACAGTTTAGAACATCTCATGCCTCTCACAGTTGGGAGGCTCTGAACAATCACATGTGGCCGGAAAAACCTATTCAGCCAGGCTACAGGACTTCCAAAGGAGTTTGTAGGTTGAAACACGATCACACCCAGGAACTTTATTAACTGGAGCTGTAAGTTAACTCTTTTTTCAGAGAGAGGTAGTGGGGGACAGCACCCCCCCCCCCCGTAAAGTCAGAGGTGTAGGTGAGAGCACAAAGCAGAAAATAGGCAGACTCTGGTTTTGGGGGTAGATGCTCGAGAATTTCCAGGGGGACTCCTGAGGCTTGATCCCGCCTTTGCGTATGCTGAGCCTCCTTCCTCATGACCTTTGCCACGGGCGGAGTTCCTCAGGCTGGCTCCCGGCACCCAGGTATCCAGCAGAGCTCATACTTGACTGGGTCTGTTCACGTGAACTTGCACTTAGCTCTGTTAAAAATGTCTCCCGTGCAGTGAGCTCACTACCTCCCAAGGCAGCCCACCTGCTGCCAGGAAACTCCACCTGAAACCTGCTTCCCTCTTACTCTGGTTCAGTGGTCCGAACTCCTCCTGGCAGAGCCCCTTCTGTAGGACAGATCTTCAGTTAACTAAAGTCACCAACTCTTAGCACCCTCCCCGAGTCTCTCCCCATCACAGCCATGGTCTAGACCCTCCCAAGAGTAGGATCAAACAAAATATATATAGTTGGTCTTTGTCCTAGCCTCTTGGCATAGAGCTTCAAAAACTTCAAATTTCCCGAATGATATCTTTTGTCATAAGGTGCCTCTTTCAACCACACCTGAGTTTACGCTAATGAGGTGACTCAAGGCAGGTCCCTGGGTAGTTTCAGAATGAGGGCTGGGCTGTTTGTCCGGAAAACCAACCAGGTGAATAGAGGGTTGGCACTTTCAGCCCCCACCCTTGGCCTCCAGGGAGGAGAGGGGAGCTGGAGATTGAGCTCAGGCACCCGGCAGATGATTTAATCAATCACACCTACATAATGAAACCGCCATAAAAACTCTGAACAATGAGCCCTCCTGGATTGGTGAACAATCATTGTAGATATTCTGGGAAAGAGATTCACCCTGACTTCACAGAATGGAAGCCCTTATGCTTCAGTCCATTCCATTACACCTTGCTCAGTAGTCCTGTTATTCTGGCTAATCATTTGTACTGTTTCTAATAAAACAATAATCCTAAGTATAGTGGGGACTTCCCCCCTAGTCCAGTGGTTAAGACTGTGTGCTTCCACCGTGCAGGAGGCACAGATTCCAACCCTGCTCAGGGAACTAGGATCCCACATGCTGTTCAGAGCCGCAAAGTAAATAAATAAGTAAATCAAAATTGCCTTTAAAAAATAAAAAAGTATAGTGCTTTCCATGAGCTCTGTGAGTCATTCCAGGAATTGTTGGCTCTGAAGTGGGGGCAGGCACCGGAAGTGGAGCTGGCAGCGGAAGGGGAAGCAACCTTGTGGTACTGAGCCCCTTAACCAGTGGGGTCTGTGCTAACTCTGTGTAGCTAGTATCTGAATTGAATTGAAGTATAGGACATCAGGCTTCCGGGTGGCTCAGTGGGTAAAGAATCCGCCTACAATGTGGGAGACACAGGAGACGAGGATTCAATCCTCAGGGTCAGGAAGATCCTCAAGAGGAGGGCATGGCAACCCACTCCAGTATTCTTGCCTGGAGAATCCCATGGACAGAGGAGTCTGGTGGGTTACAGTCCATGAGGTTGCAAAGAGTCAGAAACAACTGAAGCGACTTGGCACACACCCACACATGGGGCATCCAGCTGGTGTTGGAGAACTGGAATTGGAGGATGGCAGATGACCTAGCAGGGGTGCCTGGCACCCCCATGTCCCTCCCTCTCAGCCTCACATGCTCCCTGCCCAGCTAAAGACAACCCCATTTCCCCAAGGGGGGCCACTCTTTGATGGGAGGCCGTGGTGGGGTCAACAGCTTCCTTCCTTCTACACCTGTGAGTATGGTGGTGCAGGTTGCCTATTATTTCCCATGTTTGAGGGGTCCCCTGATTATCTCAATTGGACTGTAAGCCCCTTCAGAGTTTTCTTAGGTCCTATACAGTTTCCAGCTCAGGATGGGCAACCAGGGAATGCTCAAAGGTGTCAGTTGAAAAGGGTAGGCTTGGTTTGTATTCAGGAAAACTTCCCCTCTTCCAACCTTCCCCTCTTCTGCAGCCTCCCATGAAAGTTTCCATGAGTGCTCAAAGGGTCCTCATCTGGCTTAGATCCTAGAGCCCCTTCTCCAAGTCTAAGTCTCCTGAAGATGAGGAGGGACCCTTGTGGGTAAGCATCACGCCCCCATCTGTGGTTTGTGGTGGTTGTTTTGCCTTTTACCGTGGACCACACACCTATCTGGGGTCGGGGTCGGGGGTGAGGGTAGTGGCTTGTTGAGCCACTATGAGGTAAAGTGACCGGCCAGGCTCTCCCGCGCTTCCTGCAGAAAGAAAACAATAATAACTCACATCAGCACACCACTGTGCAGGCCAGCAAGTCTCGCATACCAAATCACTTAATCTTCAAATCGGGAGTTTTTCTCACATTACCATTTACAGATGAGAAAATGGAGGCTAAATGAAGTTTGCTGTTTTTTAAAATATTTATTTGACTTCTTCAGGTCTTAGTTGTGGCACCCAAGATCTTCGCTGCATTGCGTGGGATCTTTTGTTGTGCGCACAGACTCTCTAGTTGCAGCTCGCAGGCTCCACAGCACTTGTGCTCAGTAGTTGGGGTCACAAGCTTAGTTGCCCCTCGGCATGTGGGATCTTGGTTTCCTGACCAGGGATCAAACCTGCCTCCCCTGTATTAGAAGGTGAATTCTTAACCATTGGACTACTACAGAAGTCCCAAAATGAAGTTTTGGTTGCAGTTACCAAAGTATTCTTGCCTGGAAAATCCCATGGATGGAGAAGCCTGGCAGGCCACAGTCCATGGGGTTGCAAAGAGGCGGACACGACTGAGTGACTAACACATGCTCCAGATGCAGCGGGTTTAGGTTTTCTGGCTGCATACCGCTTGAGCTTCTGTCCCGTCATGCTGTGATTCATCTGAGGACAGACGGGGCTGCAGTGAGTGGCCAGCAAGGAGAGGCAGCATCCTTCACTTCCTCTAGTCACCCTTCTGTCCCTTGAGCTACAGCTCCTCCCTCACCCACTCCAACCCACAACCCCATACTGTGCCTCTGCCATGCACAGTCCATCTGAGAGGCTCAAAAGCATGTGCACCCATTAACCGGCAGCCCCCCACAGGGATGGACTTGGGAATTGGCAGGAGGGACCTGCTGGCAATGGGCTGTGGTCACGCCCTCCATCCTTCCCTCCAGCCCTTCCTAGGCTCTGCTTCTGTCGTTTGTTCTCCTAAATCACCCCAACCAAGAGAGGCCATTTTCAGGCTCTTTTGGAAGAGGACTAAGGAGGGAATCCTCAGGAATCTCTGAGCTTAGCCTGAGTTCAGCCCTTGGGTCCAGTTCACCAACCTGGAGCAAAGGGTAGGAGAGGAAAAGGCCACTTGGCTTCCTTGCCCTACTATGAGCTTGTCCCATTGCCAGAACCTTGGCGGTGTCACTTCATCCGATGGCAAAGCAAATGCTTCCTGACTGCTACTTACAGAGGCTCTGAAACCTCCAAGTGCCATCAATGTTGGTCTTATTTGATGGGGGAACAAAGCCCAGTATTAGATATTTTTTAGGTCTTAGACTACTTAGATAGAAAACCTTCAGAAAAGATGGCCTAGGAATGTGCATATGATGTCACCCAATAACTTATATTCTAATGCAGGTGTAAATGATACATAGAGATACAGTGAGGGAGCAGAAAACATGAGATGTTAAGCCCCTGGAGTGGGTGGGGAAAGCATGTGGCACAGAAAGGGGAGCTAGGAATATTAAGAAAAAGTTCTCTTGGCATTGCTTGTTGAAGTTTGCCTCAGCATCTGGTCCCAGCTTCTTCCCTGTGATCATGGTATCTTCCCCACCTACATCCAGTTTTAAGCCAAAGGGACATTTTTAAGTGGCTCTTCTCTCTCCAGTTTCCTCCAGGCTCCTCCACCTCTCAGCTGTCTCATCCCAGGGCACCAGGATGGGGGCTGAGATCCATCATCACTGCCCTGGAAGAAGCTGGGAAGGGGGCTTGGGTAGGAGCAGTCAGCATCAGCTGGGCTGGAGCTACAGAGTAGATATTTTCTGACTTGAGAAGAAATCAGAGTGTGACCAGACAGAAAAGGCATCCATCTCTTGACTTGTACAGGTAAATTACCCACACTGTGGCTTATCGGAAGCAAATTACCCGTACTCATGTTGAGAACATCCTCTGTTCTGTTTGTCCCCAGGCTTTCAAGAACTCAGAGGGAGACATGCAACCTCAGAAAGACAGTTTGTGGAACAGGAGAGGCAGCCAGGGCTGGGGAATGATGTGCTATGTGTGGGAAGCGATGTGCAGGAAGATTCCAAGGCTGACAGGAAGGAAGTGAGATGCTTCCAGATGTACCTCCATCAATCAACCACTTAGTTCCAGACTTCTTCGGGCTTGAAAAGTCCTGAGAAGTCTGATCCACATGCCTCTTCAATTCAAAGGACCTGTATTAGTCATCTCAACACTCCTCTGGGAGTGTGAAGAGAGGATAGGCACCAAAAAACTGTGATTTCCTAGGTCCTTCTTAGGGAAATTAAAATAGAGGTAGTCCTGTTCAGACTTCAGAAGTAGGGAAGCATGCCTCTGATTGACTTCTGACCTTGCCTGGACCCTGCCTGGACTACATGCCTGCCTGCAAGCACACCAACTGATCAAACCAGTGTCCCCTGCACTGCAAGGTAGCTGCTTAACCACTAGAAAACCCCCCAAGGTGGCCCTTTCAATAAGAAAGGAAGTTGGTCTTGGAATTTCTTAAGCCCTTGGGGACCTGGCTGCTTCTCTGGGGTTTAAGGAATCTTATAATTCACAAGGTGGATCAAACAGCATTGTAAAAGTTAAAGAAAACCCAGAGCTGCATTTTTGCACACAAACTGATGATGGAATCAGTTTACAGCCTAGGATTACAAGCGGTGATAGGGACAGAATAAAGGGACAAAGTAGGTGACTAAATAGTTAATCCCACTATGGGAATGTAAGTGAAAAAATACGGGAGACCCTTGTAAGTTAATGATTACTCAAGAAAGCAGGTTTGCTTAACCACAAAACCAAGCAGGCTTGTTTAGCAACAAAACAATGAGACAGAAGCACAAGACCTGCCCCAAAACAATAAAAAAAATATGGTAGCATGAGATCCACGTTCTGCTCAGTGAGCTCAGTAAGTTAATGGTCCCTAGGACATGCTCGGAGAAGGCAATGGCACCCCACTCCAGTACTCTTGCCTGGAAAATCCCATGGATGGAGGAGCCTGGTGGGCTGCAGTCCATGGGGTCGCTAAGAGTCGGGCACAACTGAGCTACTTCACTTTCACTTTTCACTTTCATGCATTGGAGAAGGAAATGGCAACCCACTCCAGTGTTCTTGCCTGGAGAATCCCAGGGACGGGGGAGCCTGGTGGGCAGCAGCTTGACCACATACAAATAAGCAAACTCCCCTGCTCAACCTAGAGGAGGAGCTAATGATGGAAGCATGACTTCTACTCTAAGAAAGACAAAGGAGATCTTCTCCCCTCCCCACTTTTCCTTTGATTTTAAAATTGTAGCCCAGTAAGTTCCTGGGACATGGTACTCCCTCACCTGCCTGCCTGTAAGTTTCATAAGCATCCTATTCTGATAAATCACCTCTTATCTGCCTCTTGCTGAACTCTTTCGGCACTGAGACCTACTGGATTATGGTACCAGAGCCCCCACAAAACACCACCAAATGGTTTCAACGGGAGCCTCCAAAGCTGCAATTTGAAGTCTCACCCCAGGGTGGAAGCACTGCCCAGGACCCTTTCCCAGTTGGAACTCCAAATTGCTGTTACTTGGGACTTCCCAGCACTGTTCAAGTCTGGATGTAGATTTCTACCCAATTTGGTGATGTGTACCACCGTTACTTCTGGCTATTGTTTCTATTTCTTTTCTTTTAATGCTGAATCTTGATATTAAGTTAAATAATCTTCTATTAAATATTGACATTGTTCGTTTGTGTATAACGAATGATTTCTTTTGCTAATGAATCCTTTGAACCTAAAACGAAAGTTAGTCTCTCAGTCGTGGCCATTCCCTTCTCCTAGGGATCTTCCCAACCCAGGGATTGAACCCGGTTTTCCTACTTTGCAGGCAGATTCTTTACCATCTGAGCCACCAGGGAAGCCACCCAAAATGGAAAAAGAAAAGAAAGAAAGTAAAACTTTCTGCAAAACAGCCCTTCCAAACCTCAGTCAGGGACCAAATGCCATCCCAGTTGCTACTGTTAGGGGAAGCACACTGATTGAAACCGCCCACCCTGGCCAGGCACCGTAGTAACCATCTGCATGAGTTGTTTTATGACAGGAGATCCTGATAAGGAATACGGAACTAATAAGCCACCACCAACAGGAAGAGTTCGGGAAAGGTCAAAAGGAGACACCGCGTGTCCGTCCACTTCCCAGAATCCCTCTGTCTAGCATCCACCTTGGCTGAGCGATGCGTGCACCATCAGGAAAGACTCTGAATTAGAATGGTTGGCCAAAGACCACCCGGAAACTAATCCCATCACCATAAAATCCGAGACTGCGAGTCACGCCACAGAGCAGTTCTCCTGGGTTCCCTTACCCTACTGCTCTCCACCCGGGTGCCCTTTCCTAATAAAATCTCTTGCTTTGTCAGCACATGTGTCTCCTCGGACAATTCATTTCCAAGTGTTAGACAAAAGCCCAGTTTTGGGCCCTGGAAGGGGTCCCCCTTCCTGCAACACTACTATGGCATCTCCAGAACCACAGAATGACCAAACGGAGTGGAAGAGAAACCCCCCACCCCAGTCCCTGTGTTTCCTTGATGAAGAGGCCAAGGTCAAGGGACTAACCCCAGGTCACACAATTGTTAGCAGAAATGCCAATGTCTGGCTCTCCTCCTACCCCTCACACTCCTTCCATAACTTGCTGTCTCAGCAGCTGTGCTCTTGGGTGCTGGGCCCTGAACTCAAACCCTGGTCTGGCTCAGGGGTGCCCGTGGACACCCCCCACCCCCACAATCCCTGCACTGAGAGGCCTTCCCGGTGAGTTCAAGATAGGCATAGAGGGCTGCCACAGCCACGACCCTCCTCCCGGGGCTCCCCACCCTGGGCTGGGCGGGGCTCTGGCCCCTGCTGCGCCCTGACAGCTCTTGGTCGCTGCCAGAGAAGGTGATTGCCATGTTTGCAGCTCCTTTCCTTGTTTGGAAAGATGTGGAGGCAGGTGAGGCTGGAGAGAAAGCAGGACTGACAGGTTGTGATAAGTCTCTGCTCCAGAGCAGAGTCTCGTGAAGGCTGGCTGGCTGTGGGGCCGGCTCACTGCCTCCGCGCCCAGCATCCTAACGCCGCCCTCCAGGACACCGTGCAGGCCTCCTCTTCCCGATCCTGCCGGCCCCCACAGCCCCCAAACCCCTGCCTTGATCCGCTGGTCCTCCCTCTGCCTCGGATAGACCCCTCAGCAAACCCACACCGCCAGCCAGTAGCCCTCCCCCGCAGGCCGTCCTTTCTGAAGTCTGACTCAAATCTCCGGCTCTGGCACAACGCCTTGTCTTCGTAAGAAGGAACATTATGCAGTCGTGCTGGTTCCCTTCCCCTCACTCGGAGGGACCCATCTAGACATCAGTCACGTTGGGATTTTTCTCTGCGCCAGACAAGGCAATTTGTGAGGAGCAAGGCTTTTTCTCCCCGGCAGGATGCTAAGTGGGAGCCGAGGAGGTGGGAATGGGGGTGTTCTAGATAGATACCCAAATTAAACATCCAATCTGCCATGTCCTGTGTCATTCAAAGCGATTCATCTTCTCCCGGGTTCCCCGCTGGGACGGCTACCAGAAGCCCGCGGACGTGGAGACGCGGTCGTTAGCGGCGCTGTTTATCTGCCGCCACCTCCAAGGAGAACAAACGGACGCCCCGCGGTCCCCCCGCCCCACTGTCATTCAAAGAGCCTGGCTCCGCAGCCAGCCGAAGAGCCTCCCAGGCTGCTGGCGGGAGAAGGACGCAACGGTCAGCGCGGGAGGAGACAATGGCCAGGGGGAGGGGCTTGGGGGTTTCTAGAGACCCCGGGCGGTCCGAACTCGACTCAGAAAGACCCCTCCCAACTCCCATTGTCTGCCTCAGTGGCTGACTCAGCAGGGAACTGGGGCCCGCAGCTGAGGGGAGCCGTGGGTCTAGAGTGTGCACATTCCAGAACCTGGAAGGGACTCTGTTTCTCCTGGGCTTGCTGGGACGCTTCCTCCAACCAGCGTCCCCCTCCCCATCCCCGCCCTGCTGCCCGCCACCAAATTGTGCCCCACACCTGCCATGTCTGCGTTCAGGTCAAGGATGGGGGGCTTGGGGGTGCATGCCCAAACCCTAGCAAATGGCTTTTTGTTGAATCAGGTATTTGCAATGTTGAAAGAAAAGTGAAAGTGTTAGTCGCTCAGTTGTGTGGGACTCTTTGTGACCCCCTAGCCTGTCCATGGAATTCTCCAGGCAAGAATAATTCTTCTCTTCTCCAGGGGAACTTTTGAACTCAGGTCTCCTGCATTGCAGGCTGATTCTTTACTGAGTCACCAGGGAAGTTTGCTTCTTCCCAAACTCAGGTCCCAATGGCACCCCACTCCAGTATTCTTGCCTGGAAAATCCCATGGACAGAGGAGGCTGGTAGGCTGCAGTCCATGAGGTCGCGAAGAGTTGGACACGACTGAGCGACTTCACTTTCACGTTTCACTTTCATGCATTGGAGGAGGAAATGGCAACCCACTCCAGTGTTCTTGCCTGGAGAATACCAGGGACGGCGGGGCCTGGTGGGCTGCCGTCTATGGGGTCACACAGAGTCGAACAGGACTGAAGCGACTTAGCAGCAGCAGCAGGGCTCACTGGAGAATATCCCCATCGGACCAGCAGGAGGCACTCTGCCCAGGTATGGCCAGATGAAGACATTTCCTAGGGGAAAACCAAAGCTGACCTCAGAAAATCAGAAGGAGACAAGGTAGAGAAGGAGATTCCAGGAGTCCTGACTGTCATTTCCCAAGGGTTCACTGGGATTGGTTGGTGGCTACTTCAACCGTAATCATCCACAGCTCACCTCCCAAGTCCCACTTTTCCCCAAGTCTAAGGATTAGCCAACCAGGGTCTCCAGAGTTCATCCTGGCCATCTCCCTGCACCCAGACCTACCCTCTCCAAGACAAGCCATCACCAGCTGGAACAACAGAGAAGGAATGGAGAAGCAAGAGAAAAGTGGGAAGCAGTGTGGCGCTGGGTTTCCTTTGAAATCTTGCTTTATGCCAAAGTAAAAGAAGGAGCTGATATAGCATTGGATTCTGGGCTCCCTTACCCAAATGGTAGCAAGATCTTCACATGTCTTGGCTCTTTGTTTTTGCTCCTGGTTTCTGTTCTCAGCTTTGATCTTCTCTGTGAATCTGGATCGTTACATGTCCTCTGCAGTCCTCAATTTCCTGTTTCTAAACTGGAAGTTTAGATGCTGATGCCTCAAGGTCCTTCCAGATTCCTTTCTTCTGATCTCCCTCTGGACCCTCGCCTTCTGGTCTGGGAAAGCAAGGATTATGGGGGAACAGAGTCCTGGAAATCAGTGACACCAGGGTATCCCTGGGTCCTTATGCCCTGCCACTTTGTCCTTAAAAGTTCACTAAGTTGTCATACTGAGCCACCCGACTTTGATTCTGAAAAATTGGTCCTAGAAGTTCAGAGCATTCACAATATTCTCCTGGGTGATAGGGCAAGGAGTTGGGTATCATCTTGCCCCAGGGCATATCTTGATTCCAAGAGAGGCGGTGACTTGCTTAAGGCTGGAGGGGGTATAGCAGGCCCAGAGACCAAGCGCTCAGTGTGTGGGCCAGAGATTTCCCCAGCAATGTTACAGAGCTTCCTGTGGGACTGAATGCCTGTATCCCAAGCCTGAGCCTTCCCTGCTGCTCCTTCAACGGGTCCAACAGTTCCTCCCAGTGGCAGCAGTGACCAGTCACTGAGCAGGCCCAGCTGAGTCAATGTTCGCCAGCTGGTAGCGAGAGGAATGACAAATAGGTCCACATGGATGGAGAGGTCCAACACAAAGCTTTGCTAATTCTTCATAAGCTCTGCCTGCCGCCTTTTATATATCAACCTGAAATGTAATTATCTTTATGGCTGGTGGAGTAAATCACCACTGTGTGTCAAAGAGATTTGCTCCTGTGTTTTATTACGTAATATATTAGCTCTACAGTTTTAAGATGTCATTACTTGGCTAATCACATGAAACGTTTTCATGAGCAAATAGTGGTGCTGGCAGGAGCTTAAGACAGAGGAAACCTATGGTTAAGTCCTTCTGGGAAACAGGAGAGAGGCCTCGGGGGTCATCTTGTTCAACCCTCTGCCCCTAGGCTTAGAGAGGTCTAAGCAGGCAGGGGTTCTGCACAATATGAGGAACTTCAAAAGGTAGGAGACAGGGGGCAGCAAATCCTGGTAGGAGCTATGACCCAACAATTTCCCTTCTAGCTGTGTACCTAACAAAAACAAGTGCTTTTGGCATAAGTTTGTCAAAGGACATGAATAAAAACATTCAAAGTGACTTGCTCCCTAATAGCCAAAAACTGGAAACAATTTAAATATTGTAGGAGAGGGAAATTTTTTCATCTACCCTTTTAGTTATGTACTTGGGCTCTGCAAATTAAACTAACAAACTACAGATTAACAGAAGAAAAGGCATAAAATTACATTGGTGTTAATAATTATAGGTGCATGGGGTGTCATAGAAAAGAAATGAAAACCCAAAGATGTAGTTAAATCTAGGGGCTTGTGTACTATTTTAAGAAACAGTAATAAATTGAGAGATGTGACTAGAAAAAAAGAAAAGGGGGATTTGAACTTGTAGGGTGGTAAGTTGCAGGAAGGTGACCAAGAAATGTATTAATTTTACATTTGCACCTGAGAGTGATATGTATTCATACTCTCTTCTCTCACTATGATTTTGGTAGACAAAATGCAAACTGGTGTAATAGAAATAACATAGATTCTGCAATGAAACCTACCTGGCTTTGAATCCTAACTCTACAAATTTTTCAATTTGTCATCTGGGACAGATCACTTAAACTCACTAAACCTCAATTTCTACATCTACAAGATGGAAATAGTGCTATTGTGGGAAATAATGAAAAAACGCGAGCAACCTGTTTCAAATTAAACATGTTCTTTCTTACATCATTCCTGTGACCATTCAGTGACCATTGACTGAAACCCCTGCCCTGTCCCAGGTGCTGGGCCACAAGCTGGCACACAGCAGTGCCATGATCTATGGTAAACTAGCTGTCCTCTTGCCTGCTTAGCATCCAGTAGTCCAACATTCTGATTTCCCTTCTGGGAACCACCCCTCACTCACTTGCTACTGAAGTGGTTCAGCTATGGCTAACTCCTACTCCATCCCCCAGCTCAGGTTACTCCATCATTCTGCCCACAGAGAATGCTTCTGGAATGGACTCATGGTCCAGATCGGCTCCATAAGAATGAGTTCTGGGACTTTCCTGGAACTATTGAGGAAAGAGGGGCTTCTTTTCCATTGAGGATGATTAGCTGGTCAAATGGATCCCTAGACCTGTTGAAGGATGTCTTTGCCACTTCACTGGGAGAGAGCACTTAAGAATAAAGACAACAGAGAGCTGAGAGAGGAAAAGAGAAAGATTCCAAATAGCCTCATTTAAACACCCAGATCCAGCCATACCAGGACTGAGTTGAGTTTCTGACACACTTTGAAATAAAATAATCCTCACTAATATACTGTTCTAAGAATGACAGAGGATGAGATGGCTGGATGGCATCACCGACTCGATGCACATGAGTTTGGGTGAACTCTGGGAGTTGGTGATGGACAGAGAGGCCTGGCGTGCTACGATTCATGGGGTCGCAAAGAGTCGGACACAACTGAGCGACTGAACTGAACTGAACATTCAGTGAGCTTTTACTATACACCAGGGAATGTGCCAAATGATTTACAGGTACCATCTTATTTAATCCTCGCAATAATCCTATGAGGTAGGTTGACTAAATGCTCCCTCCAAAAAAGTTATGTCAACCTGGAACCTCACAATGTGATCTTATATGGAAGTAGGGTTTTACAGATGTGTTTTTTGCAAAATTAGTTATGATGTGATCATACTGGATTTAGGTGAGTCCTAAATCCTATATCTGATGTCTTTATAAGAAGAGGAGAAGACATCAGGGGAGAGGAGAGAAAGAGAAGAATATCATGTAAGGATGGAGATTGGAAGGATGAGCAACCAGCCAAGGAACACCGAGGAGTGCTGGGAGCCATCAGAAGTAGAAGAGGCACAGAAAGTATTCTTCTCTGGAGCCTTTAGAGGGAGAACAGCCTTGCCAACCCCTTGATTTCAAACTTCTAATTTCCAGAGCTGTCAGAGCACACATTTCTGTTGTCTTCAGCCACCCAGTTTGTGGTAATTTGTTATAGCAGCCCTGGGAAGCTAATACTGCAGATAACGATCATCATTATTGTTGAAGATGAGAAAACTCAGGCTAAAGAAGTTAAGTAATTTGCCTGAGGTCCTACAGCTTATTTAACCAGAGGCTGGGCTTAACCCCAAGCAGACTCCAGAGTTGTCTCTCTTCATCATTAGGTGCTACAAATCAGGCAACATATAAATGCTAGTTAATTTCCTTCTAGGACCATGTTTTATTTTTCTTTGCATCCTCCACGCCTCGCTTGGTGTCTAACATTTAGTAGATGTTTAACAACCATTTGTGAGTTAAAATCATTGAGAGCCCTACTGAGACGGGCATTGAGAGCACAGAGGGGGTTAAGACGCAGCCCTCGACCTCCAAGCGTTACAATCTAGGCCGTAGAAGGAACATGTGCTCAGGGCTGAGTGAGAGCTTAAAAGTAATCCCTGGAGGAGCTCTGAGAAGGGAGAACACTAAGAGCTGAGCCAGAAAAAGGTTTCATGAAAGAGACTGACCTTGACTGGGGCTCTGAGGAACTTAGGAAAGAAGAGGTGAAAGATTAATAAACAAAGGGAGGTCATGAGAAAAGTCTCAGAGGGAAGACTTGGTGTGATGAATCTGGAGCAGGGAGTAAAACCAGAGAGAGGTGGGTGATGTGCTGGGAGGAGGCTAGTGGGGCCAAACCACAGGAGCTGTTGAGGGTCAGGCAGGCACTTGGACATGAAGTAGTAGCAGGTTCCTATAGGCTTTGGTAGCGGCAGTTCTTGGACACGTTACTGCTAGAAACAGAGACTTGACCACAGATGTGTGCTGCCTGAGGTCAGGCAGCGCCCTCTGCCTTGTGTTGGCCAATGGACTGTAGGTCTAAATGTCACCTCCAGCGGAAACAGAGAAGAGCAGTTTCGAATTCTGCCAGTCTGTTCACTCTTTGTGGCAAGTGCAGCATATGTTGAGATGGTGCCATCACCGGATCTAAGCTGCTTGGATCAGAGGGGACAGCTGTCCTAGAGAGCTAAGAGGACTTTTGTGAACAAGAAACAAACGCGTATATACTAAGTCACTTCGATAAGGGTCTTTTGTTACCGAGGCATAAATCTTGCCTTCCCTGACTAACACAAAGTGCTAACACATTAACAATGGTTAATGGTGACGGCAGTAGCCAGTGCCCCAGGCTCTGCTTCTTTCACTTTGGAGCAACAATCAGAGTAATAGCACCTGATGGCATTTCAAGTTGAGAGAAAAATAATGGATTTTCAACTAACCATGCCATGGGAGAATTTTTAAAATAATAATCCAGAAGCCGGGAAGATTTCTGATACAGACTTAGAAGTCACAAAATAAAGAATTGATCATTTTAGCCTCATCAAAATTAAAAATATGCTTTGTGGAAAAAATCACCTGTATCTGTCAAGATAGGCTAGTTATGCTGCAGCAAGAAAACAAGTCAAAATCTTAGTGACACAAAACAGCAAAGGTTTATTTCTTGCCTACACTGCATGTCCCCTTGCAGATTGGCTGGGGTCTCTACTCCGTGTTGTCACTCTTGTCACCTCGACTTTGGGCTCCCCAGCTGAAGGCATAGCCATCGTCTGCTGATGCCAATTGCCATGGCAGGAGGAAAGAGAAAACACAAGGCACCGGCAATTCGAGCTTCAGCCCAGAAGTGACAGACACGCTCTGTTCACATTTAATTGGCCAAAGCACGTCACACAACTGCCCCTGGTCAAGAAGGCAGGAGATATAATACCATCTCCGGGAGAGAAAGTGGATGTTCATGTTTAGAAATACACAAAAGAAACAGGCTTAACCACTAGAAATAGCTTTAGGCTTTCCTATTATAGACAAAGAGCTAATTTCTCTGATAAGTAAAAAGCACCCACAAATCATCAAGAAAATGACAACATCCAGTAGAAAAACAGGCAAAAGATGCAGAAACTTTACATAAAGAAGGAATTAAAGATGCTTTAACTCACATAGTAAGAAAACTGCAAATGAAAATTACATTGAGATACCATTTTTCAGCCATCAGATTGCTGAGAGTGGGCAAACAAGCTCAGACACTCCTGATGGGCCATAAATTGGGAAAACCTCTTTGGAGAGCAATTTGGCATGTGTTCGTCCACTCTTAGAAATGGAGAGACTTCCTTGGTGGTCCAGTGACTAAGACTCCACGCTCCCAATACAGGGAGCCCAGGTTCAATTCCTGGTCAGGGAACTAGATCCCACATGTTCCAACTAAGTGTTCACATGCCACAATTAAAGATCTCACCTGGCACAGTTGAATAAATAGATATTTTTTAAAAGAAGAAGAAAAAACGAGAAATGCCTCCTGCGGATGTGCTCACACATAAAGGAAATGATATTTGTTCAAACTTCTTCACTGCATTGTCTGTAATAGCAAATGATTAGGGAAGAACTTACTGCTTTTTGATACAGAGCTGATTAAATAATTTAAATTGCATAAATAATTTCCCACTATCCAAGGGAATACTATACATATATAAAAAGAATGAAAAGGGGTTTTTTTTTCTGGTAACAATATGGAACAGTCTCTAAGACTTAATGTTAAATGAATAAAGGAAGCTGCTGAACAGTGTGTATTGCATGCCACTGTTTGTGTAAAAGAGGGAAAAATACATATTCATCGTTGTTTATATATGCTAGAAGTATCCTCCCAAAATACACTTAAAGTGGGAAATATTCATTGCCTCTGAGGAGAGAATTGAAATTCTCCTTCTGTACCTTTTAAGTTGTGAAATAATATGGGAATGTGTCTTTAATATAATAATAAAATTAAAAAATAAAAGAGAGAGCTGACCTAGCTGTTTTAATCCTAGGTATATACCCTCAAAATATAAACAGACATCCACACAAAACTTTTACACAAATATTCATAATAGCCAAAAGATGGAAACTACCCAAATGTCCATCAGTTGATGAATGGATAAATAAAATATAGTAGTATATCCATACAATGGATTAATATTCAGCCAGAAAAAGAATTGCCGATACATGCTACAATACAAATGAAACTTGAAAACATTATGCTAGGTAAAAGAAGCCAGACACAAAAAATACATACTGTATGATTCCACTTAAAAGCAAATGTTTAGAATTAGGCAAACCTATAGAAACAGAAAGTTGATTCTTGGTTGCCTGGGTCGGGGTCAGGTTTGAGGGAGAAATAGGTAGTTGACTGCTAATGGGCACCAGCTTTCTTTTTAGAATGATGAAAATATTCTAAAATTGATCGTGGTAATGTTGCACAACTCTGTGAATATACCTAAGGACATTGAATTGCACACCTTAAATGGGTGAGTTGTGTGTTGTATATTTCATGAAAGCCAGTTTTTCATTTTTTGAAGAAGAAAGGAGAGGTAAAAAATGGCCCAGAAGACAATGTCTGAGAACACACCTCACTATACTCCTGCCCACCCACCACCTGCCCCAGGATTCACATGTCCACTGAAATATTTCATTCATACGCCTCACAAGAAATCCAACAGGGCAGCTGTCAGCCCGGGTTCCCCCACACGCACAAGCTTTCATGCAGGTGGCTTCTCTGGGAAGAGATCCTGGGAACGACGTAGGACTGGGGCCCAGGAAGAGTGGAACAGGGACGAGAAAAGCTGGCCCAAGCCGTCTTAATTGAGCTGGTTACCGCTGGGGACAATTGAGGCTCAGTCCTACTGGAGACCCTGCAAACCAAGCAAAACGCACCAGCACAGGGGAAGCGGTAGTGGTGGGAGGGAAGTGGGAGGAATGGTTCCAATAGCAGAGAAACACTGAACAGAGAGCAATACAGGCCAGGTGCCGACCGACCACACCTGCCATGACAACCAAGAATACCGTAGTAACAGAATAGTGGGCTGAGAGCTGAAGATGAGAGTGGGCGGCCTGCCAGCCCCTCTGGAGCCTCCTTATTTCTGACTCAAAGAGCTATCCCCTGCTACCTAATTCTCCAGCCTCGACTCAGAATACCGCCACACCATTTCCACGAGCCAAACCCATCCTCAGATAACAGATACCTGCCGCCTTTGTGGATTCTCAGAAGCGCGTGCTCTAGGCCATTGAATGCACCAGATGTGTGTGTTTGTTGGTTCTTTTTAAATAGGAGGCATTCTGAGCTGAATCTGGTGCATGGGGAATCATCAGGCTGTGGGCCACTGTTTAGGTCAACGGTGAGGAGTGATTGGAAAGCAAGACACCTGGCTGATGTAAACTGAGTGACGGCAGCACCCAGAGGGGTTTAAGAGATGCCCTGAGTCCTGATGGTGCTGCTGCCTCAGAAGTAGGGGTTGTTCTCGGCACAACACTCATTCAAATGAGGAGGGTGTTGTGGGCAGGTGGCCCCAGCCCAGGGTATTATTGTTGTTTAGTCGCTAAGCTGTATTCGACTCTTTTGCAGCCCCATGGACTGTAGCCCACCAGGCTCCTTTATCCATGGGATTTCCCAGGCAAGAATACTGGAATGGGCTGCCATTTCCTTTTCCAGGGGATCTTCCCAACCTAGGGATCGAACCCCCATCTCCTGCATTGACAAGCAGATTCTTTACCACTGGGCCACTGGGAAAGCTCCCTTGCACAGGATGAGAGGAAAAGAAAATGCCCAGGTCTCTCCCCAGAGAGCTGATGCTCAAGCCTCCCTGAGGCCAGCCCCTCCTTGGTGCACGCCGTGTTGCGTGGTACTTTCTAGTGTCTCAGAGGAAGCCTGGAAGCTGGCTCCACCTACCTTGCTGGGGTGACCGAGGTGGGGGTGAGAGCTGGAAAAGGTGCCAGGTCTGTTCTTTGTGCTGCAGCCGCAGCTGCCCACAGCAGTGTGCCCTGCAGCTGACAATATCAGGGTGGCTGCTTCCCACCAACTCCACGCTTGTGGAAGGAAAGAGCACTGTGAACCAAGAAGCAAGATCTTTATTAACCAAGACCAAAGACCCAAGACAGAAGGGGCCTGACCAGGCCACCACCCCAGGGAGGAGCCCCTTCAGGAAAAAGCAGTTCCTCGGAGTGGTGCTCAGGTAAGCAAAACCCTGTGGACCCTGTGGACCCCCCAGGCCTGAGCCCAGAGAACTAATGCTGCCATCTTCAGCTCACTCTGTTCACCCACCAACCACTTCTCAGGGGCAAGCTGGCCCGAGGAGGACTGGGTCCCCCTTACCTCCAAAACCTGAAACCTCCTTCTCCCCACCTAGCTGATGTTCAGCATCTCTGAGGGGTAGGGCCCGCTTTTCTCTAAGTCCTCCAAGAAGTCTGATTCATTCCTCTTGTGGACTAATGGAGAAAGTGATGTAAAGATGGGGCAGAGGCTAGAGTGATGCAGCCAGAAGCCAAGGAACACCTGGGGCCCCTGGAGGCTGGAAGAGGCAGGAAGGATCTTCCCCTGGAACCTTTGGAGGGAGCATGGCTCTGCCAACTCTGATTTCAGACCTCTGGCCGCTATGACTGTGAGAGAATTTGTTTCCGTTGTTTCAAGCCAGGCAGTATGTGGTCTTTGTTACAGCCGTCCTAGGAAACTCTTACAGCCCCTTAAAAAATAACCCCCCAAATAAAAAGTGTTCCTATCTGTGAGAACCACAAGATGGTGAGACAGACATACAGAGGAGTCAAAGCCTTGCTTCCCAAACCAGGGTTCAAAAACCCCTCAAAGTTCTGTGAGCACATGGAGAACTTGGTCAAACACAGCCAGCTCCCTGGAATGTGAACGCACTCAAAGAACTGGAGGAGAAAATCAAGTGATTTAAGTGATAAGTAATTTAAAGCAAAGAGACGTGCTTTGCGGAGCAGAATGCGCAATGTGCCTGAATTTTTTTTCAGATGAGAAAGGAGCTTCAAGCAAAGCGGGTGGTTATTTGCGGGCTGTGCCCTAGGCTCCCCTGTGATCACTACTGCCTTGGGGTGTCCCGACTCGTCTCGAAGGGAGAGGGGCTTCTCGGAAGGAAAATCCACAGGGACGGGAGGTGATTCCTCAGACACCACAGGAGGAGACTCAGCTCCTCATCTTGGAACGAAAAGGCTCTCAGGAGTGCCCTGAGGTGAGGACTGGCAATGGATAGGGCGAAACAAGCGAGCGCTCATCTGACTTCCTGTCCTGATACCAAGCTCCCCACCTGACCCCTTAACCTTCTGTATCTGGTCATCTGGTCTGTGTCAAAGGGGCCTCAGACCCTAAGGGTGGCCTGAGGAAGCCCGAAGTGCTATCAGACCTCAGCAGGGAGACTTCTTTCCGGGAAGTTGTTGGGGGCGGGCGGGGGAGAGTAATGGGGTAGAGGGGAGACTGGGCTACAAGGGAAAGTGTTTTTCCCCAGGGTGAGCAGAGGGCACAAGACCCTTTATGTTAGGAGAAGCAAGAGAAGGCCCTTTTCCAACACAGGTGTCCCAAGTGTCTGCTGGGGTGCTATTCCTGAGACTCTGCTGGCTCTGAGCCCCACTCTCAGCACTGATCCCCCAAGACTCCCCCAGGACTGATCCCCCAGGACAGAACCAAGGGCTGGCCACTAGACGGCACCCCCTCCCTCTTCTCCTCCTGCCAGGCCTGGGCTCAGAGGGAGGCTACTGGGAAGTTGGCACTGGGCTCTGGAGCTAATAAATGTTGACATTTAGAGAGTGGGAGCCGTGGGGGTGTTTTATTGGTGTTAATGTGATGCAAGCAGGATTCGAGACTCCCCAGTTGCTCTCTGGAATAGAGTTAGTGAAGGCAGAATGGGGAGGCCCCTCTGCCTCCTGCCACTCAACTTAGGATTTGATTAAAAGCGCCTTCCTGGTGATAAAGACAGAATTGGAGAAATGGCCTGCTGTCTCTATGTCTGCCATGGGGGGAAAGGAGGGCGAAGGGAGGAGGCTTCAGTCCTCTCTGACCTGCTTCCTTGCCTTTCTTCCTGGGAGCATCCCAAACTTTTCTCTGCAGACCTGCCCCTCCCCGAGGCCTGAGATCTGGAAGCTTCTGCCCCCAGGTCCCTCTCCACCTCTCATTCCTCTATGCTGTGAGCACAGACCCTCCCTACTTCCCTCTCTGGCATAGGATCCTGCGATGGTTTGGGCCTGAGAACTGACCCTGGGGCAGGTGGGGACTAACCCCCTAGGCACCATACAGGCCTGTCTCTCCTGATCCAAGGTTCCATCCTTGGTCCCAGAGGCCAAATGGCTCTCAGGTCAAAACCAGGATAAAGAAGAAGTGTCTCTGGAGGCCTGCCTGGCTTGCATTTCTCTGGCTCAACCACAGAGAACTGGGTGCCACGTGGAGCTAAGGAGGAGCTGGGGGACAGCAAGGGGTCCATGAGGCCAACCAGCCCTTAGTGGTCAAGGATAGCAGCTCCAGGACCATAAACAGGCCCTGTTTTTCTGCTGCTTGTAGGTGTGGCAAGCCTTTACTTGCTGATCTCCTTGGTGTTTATGGACTTTTCAGCCAGGCCCTTTCTCTAGCCCCTCCTGCAGGGCCCCAGGCCACAGCCTGTGCCCACTTCTTCCCACCCTGCTTCCTCCACCCCTTGCCTACCCCATGGCACTACCTTCACCCCAGCTGCATTCTCCCATCTGGGCCTGCAGGTGCCCAGCTTCCCTGTGGGCCACACAGCCCAGGCTCCTCTGAGCAACACCCCCTTCACCTCCACTCTGGGTCCTCCAGGAGGACCATCCCCAGCCTTCCTGGAGGTCAGGCCTGGATCTGCTCAGTCCATGCCAGGAGGAGACCCCATAGAGGAGTGCCTGTGTGTGTGCAGGTGTGTGAATGCAAGCCAGAGGTGAGGTGTGCGTAAGTACATGATGGCTTATGCACTTCAATACTCTTATTCGGCCTCAACTTTCTACATACTGGAGACTAATCCCCAAAAGAAGATTCCAGAATCCAGCCATGCTCACCCTGGCCTCTGCCATGCCCACAACAGCTTCTGGGAAGTGAACAGTAACCGTGGCCTGGCACTGAGCTTGTGGCTTTACACAAACGATTTTATTTAATCCTTGTAACAACCCCAATGGGAAAGGCACTATCAGTATTCCCATTTTACGGATAAGGAAAACTGAGTAGTTCTGCCTGAGGGAACAGAAAGCAGTTGCCCCGTGGGGCTTGCCCCAGCTCTGAGTCCACAGCTCATGGGCAAAGCCCTCTGCTGGGGGGCAGGCCGGCCCACACCTGGGTCAGTGAGCAGAGCATCCAGAGACGGTCCCCTGGGAAGTCCTCCCCCATCACCCCGTGAAATGCCCCCAAGTATGTCATCTTCAGGCCCCTGCCCTCTGCTCTTGGAGAGAGTCCCACCTGCTGGGCACCAGTGCCCTAATGCTACACCTGGTGAGCACCATGCACCACACCACAGCCACTCAGGGAACTTTAAAATATTTTTTTTGTGCTTTTATTATGGAACATTTCAGAAGCTGGTATTAAAAAAAAAAAAAAAACATGTACCATTACCCAGCTTCAAAATTTATGAAAATTTTATTCATCTTATTTCTTTTCCCCCACACATATTTTGCTTTCTGAAGTATTTTAAAGCAAATCTCAGACATCATCTCATTTCACCTGTAAATACTTCCATATGTATCTCTAACAGATAAGGACTTTGCTTCCTTTAACCTAGTTGCAATACCATTAACACACTTAACAAAATTAGCCGTGGTTCTTTAATATTATCAAGCATTCTGTCTATGTGCAAATTTCCCCAGTTGCCTTAACAATTATTTTCTACAGTTGATTTGTTCAAATCTTGATGCAAACAAGGCTTGCCTGTGGTACTTGATTGAGGTCTCTTTGGCGTTAACATCCTCCACCATCATCTTTGGGCGGGTTTTCTGTCCTACAGAAGTGCCCACATTCTAACTGGCTGAGCCCATCCTCACAGTGTGTTTAACATCTGTTTCAATACCTGAGAGCATTTCAAAACTGTAACGTAGATCACATCACTCTCCTGCTTAAAACTCCTCTGTGGTTTCCCATCACCCTAAAAGAAAGTCCACACCCGATTCTGGACCCACAGGGACCTGCCTATGAATGACTCCTGATTCCCTCTCAGACTTCACTTCCCTTCTCCCTGCCCCTCCTACACAGGCTAATCTTCCTTACCTGTGGCCCCTCTGTTTTTGTGTCCACTACACTTCTCAGAATCTGTAGTCAGGGACTTTCCGGGTTGTCTAGTGGTTAAGAATCTGCTTGCCAATGCAGGGGATGCAGGTTCAATCCCTGATCAGGGAATAAGATCCCAATAATCAGGGCAACTAAGCTCGGGCACCACAACTAGAGAGTCACCTGCTGCAATGAGGACTCAGTGCAGCCAAAATTTAAAACAAACAAACAAACAAAACTTAAAAAAAAAAATCTGCAGTTGCTTTTGCTGTTTATTTCCTTCGGTTTTAACAGCCTTCTCCCTCCTCCACTACCCAGAATACAGGTTTTCTGAAGGCATAACTACCTCTCACTGGTATCTAGAACTGGACCTGGAACAGAGTAGGTGCTCAAGTATCTGACGATTGAGAGAATAAATGGAAGTGGGGCAGAAAGAAAGAAGTTTGTCTTTCAGAAGGTTCAGTCTGGTTGGAGAGGCAGCAATTCAAGAATCCAAGACCTTTTAATCAATCAATCAGTCAAAATCCATTAAGCACCAGCTAATAACTCCACCCTTTTTCAGGCATGGAGGGAATATCTTGGGTGTTAATAGATCTTGGTTAAAGGATAACTGGGTGCACTTTCTAAGTTAGAGTGGAAATATACAAGGCTTAATAGGGGAGGGAGACCTGAGCTGAGCCTCCATCAGAAAAAACCCTCAGATTTCCTTGGTGTCGCAGGTTCCCAAAGGATGCCTTCGAGGTAGTGCCAGTGTTATGATTCTCCTCTTTTGAGGGATAAGGAATTTGAGACTCAACTATGTGCCCAGGCCCTATGGGTAGCTGGGCTTCCCTGGTGGCTCAGATGGTAAAGAATCTGCCTTCAATGCAGGAGACCCAGGTTTGATCCCTGGGTCGGAAAGATCCCATGGAAAAGGGAATGGCAACCCACTCCAGTACTCTTGCCTAGAGAATTCCACAGACAGAGGCACAGTCCATGGGATGCCAGGGAGTCACACATGACTGAGCGACTAACACTTTCATTTGCGGGTATAGCAGGGGACAGAACCAGGACTGCAGGTAGTCCTCCCCTCCCTGCTGGGCAGGCAGGCACAGTGAGGAGGAAAGTAGAAGGGAAGGAGGCTGCAGGGAAGGCAAAGGCCAGGAGGACAGAATAAGCAGAGGCCAGAGAGGACGACTTGAAGGCCAGAACTGTAGACCTCAAGCGGGAGAGACTCTCCATCAGTTCTGCCCCATTGGGTGGGAGGCATCTCAGCCCTGGCTCAGGGACCAGGGCTCTGCGAGCAAGAGTGAGTGCTCCCTGTGCCTGACTCTGGGCTGCAGCCTACAGAAGCCTCACTCCCCGAACCTCAGACTCACTGCTTTACGGTGTAATTTTTAATTTAGACAAAAAAACTTCACTTGGCCTTTTATGGTTCCAGGCAGTAGAGTTTTTTGTCTTTTTACCAGACCCGTCTGTTTTTACTGTTTTGATCTCTACTGGTTTATTAAGCAATCCTTTAGTGTTTTTTTTCCTGGTCTTATTTATTTTACTTTTTTTTCCCCTCTCTTTTGCTTTTAAATACAAATAGAGAGGCAGCAGCATCATCTAGGTGAGGCCAAGAGGAGGCTAATGAGAATTGGGGCCCCAAACCATGAGCCTTGCCCCCAAAGAAATCCCCAGGAAAGACTGATTTTAAAATGGCCCAGTTGAGCAGCATGGAGATTCACAGGGCAAATTACCCTTGCAGAAGATGAGATAACCACCTCTCATGGCAACAGGGTATTTTAACTTATTTCTGGGAGGATAAGTGATGTCTCTTTTTTAAAATAATTTTCTTTTCTTTTTTTTTATTTATGTTTTTATTTTTGGCCGTGCTGGGCTTTTGTTGCTTCGTGAGGGCTTTCTCCAGTTGTGGTGAGTGGACTGTTCACTGCAGTGGTTTCTCTTGTTGCAAAGCACAGGCTCTAGAGCACACAGGCTTCCGTAGTTGTGGTCCACAGGTTTAGTTACTCTGTGTCACATGGGATCTTCCAAGACTAGGGATCGAACCTATGTCCCCTGTGCTAAGTCACTTCAGTCGTGTCCGACTCTGTGCGACCCCATAGATGGCACCCCACCAGGCTCCCCCGTCCCAGGGATTCTCCAGGCAAGAACACTGGAGTGGGTTGCCATTTCCTTCTCCAATGCATGAAAGTAAAAAGTAAAAGTGAAGTCGCTCAGTCGTGTCTGACTCTTCACAACGCCATGGACTGAAGCCTACCAGGCTCCTCCGTCCACAGGATTTTCCAGGCAAGAGTACTGGAGTGGGGTGCCATTGCCTTGTCCCCTGTACTGGCAAATAAATTCTTAACCACTGGACCACCAGGGAAATCCATAAGTGACCCTGATGGATCCGTTCTGATATGAAGACACACTTGATGTGGCCTTTAAAGCAGCCATCGAATTTAGCTTGCTCCTACTGCCAAGTCACATGCAGAGCAGACTGTTCACCCCTTCCTCAAAACCCACCCCAGGAACGAGGTAAGAGGCAAGGAACCCTACAACAAGCATTCATGGGTAATAAGCAACAGACCTGCTACATTTTGGTGTAGCTGCATGTCTACCTGTTCAAACCTGAGGAGCTAAAGTGTCCTTCCATGCTAACTTTCTAGGGTTTGCTTATTTAGACATATGGGTACCCTTTAAAAATGTAGTGTTGTCTGTGTTTTGGAAACTACATAAAGTGTTTCAGGCCATCTCTTCTTCTGGTTGTTCCATTTCTTCCCTTTGAGTTGCCTGTGAGATGTTCCCAAGTTGCTAAACTCAGATGCAGGCCATTACGTCTGGCTGCTCACTGGCAACGCATCTTACACAACACCACGTGTTAAGTACCCATGCCCAGTGAGGGACACCATGCAGGCTCACATCTGACCATCATGATTGCACTTCCTCTCGCACATCTTCCTGGGGACAAGACTGAAGTTGTACACACAACCCTGAGTGCAGTGAGGCAGTGCAGTGCAGTGCAGACCCTCAGGACTAGGTCAGCAAGATTTCTCTGCAGCAGACACAACTCACTCTTCCCACTAACGGGGACTGGGGGCTTCTCTTTCCTACTCCCTCACTAGTATTTGATATGATTCCAATTTTCTCATTTTTGCCAGCAGAAGAGGGTAGGTAAAAGGGTTCCTTAGTTTGTGTTAAAGAGATTAAGCTATTTTTCATATAGTTGTTAGCTCTTCAAAGGGCCACTTCTATGAGTGGCCTATTCATAGCCTGTTTGTTTTTTTTTTTCCTGTTAGATCCTGTGTTTTTCTTATGGGTCTGTCGCATAAGCTGCATACTAAACCTTTGTCAGTTTTCAACTTCTAAAAATATCTATTCCCACTCTGTTACCTCTCTGTTAACTTTGTTTATACTGTTTTTAAAAAACAGAAATCTCAAACGTTGATGGGATGAAATCCATTTTTTTTGTACCTTGGGCTTTTTAAAATCGTTTCCAAAAAATGCTGACTTTGAAGTTCATATTTATTTTTAACAAATTTTCATCTGTTTGTGGTTATACTTTTACTTTTTACATTTAGTTCTTTCTTCATTCGGATTTTTTATATATAGCGTTCAGTAGGTATCTAACTTTATTTCCAAAAACTGAGCCGCTTTTCACCAATCCTCTTTGCTAAACAATTCATCATTCTCACTAATTTGTGATGCTACCTCTACCACACGCTGGGTTGCCTTGTAGTTTTGTTTATTTAGACTTGTTTTTGCTTATTTAATTTGTTTATATATGTCCAAGTTTGTTCCTTGTCCCTTACTCTATTCCTTTGGTTTATTTGTCTGTTCCTATGCCAATAACACACGGTTTGTATTCTTTTGCTTTTATTGTAATCAGTTTGATTGTCAGCAGAACAAATGTTGCTCTTTGTTGCGTCTTTTTTAATTGGATTAATTATTTGTGGGGCTCAATTCTTCTATAGAATTTCACAATCAATTTGTTTAATTCTCCAAAATTCCTGCTGGAATTTAATTGAATGTAGAAATTGATTTGGGGCTAATAGACATCTTCCCAAGATTAAGTCATTCCAAACACAGATACAGTGTTTCTTTTCATTTAGGACTTTCCTGTAATGGTTTTTAAAAGTTCAGTGTTTTTCCCCTTGTGGTCTTGTGCCTTTGTTGTTAATCCCTAAGGCCTCTGTGCTTTTCATTGCTGTTATCAGAGGCTGATCTACTGTCATCTCCAGGATCCTGGGAAGGGCTAGAAATGTGACCATGTGATTATAAAATTGCGGACACAGAGTATTTCAGTCACAGTTGGTAAAGTCTGTTGTCTTTTTCCCTTCCAACCTCCCCCTGCCACATCTCCCTTACGGTTGAGCAGTATTGGAGTGATCACAGGTATTTGAGGGGGAGGGTCCAGCTAAAGGGAATTTGAGCTGAAGCTACACCTAATTTGGGATTTGTTCACATGGTCACAATCACTTCCATGTATGGTTAAGTCATTGCCAGGGGGTCCCAGTATCAGAATGTCTTCCAAGAATTCATGGAATTCCTCCTCCCACTGTCCTGACTAATCAGACATCTGGATATAAAGGTGACGAGATGTATGGAAGCCAAGTGGATAATTAAATTTTAAAATAACATGTTGCTTTTGCGACATCCATTGTGCTGTTCAATGTTTTCAGTTATAATTAGTTGTGATTTCCTATTCTAAATAAACATTTATTTTATACCTAATTTTCAATCTGTAATTTTGTTTTATTTTTCTTAAACAGGGTTCCTCAAATTGCATGAACTTCTGCCCTCAAAACTGGATTTGTCTTCTAGGTATTGTCAATGGTATTGATGCTTACTATATTCAAATGTCTGTGTTGTTCTAGAATCCAACAACTTTGCTAAACTCTTCTATTAGTTCTAAAAATGTGTCTGCTGACTCCTTTGAGTTTTCTCATTAAATTATCATTTTATCTGCTAGTAGTAACTTGTATCTTTCTTTCCAGTACATAACATTTTAAAATTTCTTTTTCTTATCTTATTACATTGGGCAAGACCTTCAGTATTCTGTTGAAGAGTTTGATGGCAATAGTGGACACTACTAGAAACATATCAAAAGCTTCTTCTTTCAGTATGATGTTTGCCAAAGGCTTTGGTTATCTAGTCTTTATCAAGTTAGAAAAGCTCCTATTTTCCTAAGAGTTTTAGAAAAATTAGTTATTAATGAAATAAAATTTGATTGGAACACAGCCATGTCCATGCATTTGCATACTGTCTATGGTTGCTTTTACACTATAGTCATAGAGTTAAGTAATTGAGATAGACCCTGTCTAGCTCAGAAAGCCTAAAATATGTAAAATATGTATTATCCCACCCTTTGTAAGAAAGTTTGCCAACATCTGCTTTAAAATGATAAATTATATTGAGAGACTTTCTAATGAACTATGTTTTTATATTACTGGGATAAATTTTTCCCATTCAAAGTACTTTAATTCTTCACAGTATAACTTACATTCAGTAGAGCATGGTAATCTTAGATGTATCACTTAATGAATTTTTACATACTTATACATCCATTTAAATACCTTTCAGACCAAGATATTGTATATTTCCGCACTGTTGACTCTTGAATTCCCTGAACTGGTCTATACTGCCAGCCTCTCACCCCTAAGATAATGACTCTTCTGAACTCTCTGTCTATAGATTCATTTGTCCTGTCTTGACATTCTCAGAAATGAATCATATAGTAGATAGTCTTATATGTCTGGCTTTTCACTCAACAATGTGGATTGCTGTGTATAGCAGTAGATAGATTTTTAAAATATTATTTGTGTATTAGTTGCATAGTTGTGCCAACTCTTTACAACCCCATGGACTGTAGCCTGCCAGGCTCCTCTGTCCATGGAATTCTCCAGGCAAGAATACTGGAGTGGGTTGCCATTTCCTCCTCCAGGAGATCTTCCTGACCCAGGGATCAAACCCAGGTCTCCTGCATTGCAGGCAGATTCTTTACCTTCTGAGCTACCAGGGAAGCCCACAAAATATTATTTAATATTCTATTATTTGAATAAGATGCATTGATTCTTAACACAGTATTAGATTTCACTGTTTTATTGAAGTTTTTTTTTATATATACATATATATTCTTAAAAAGTGACCTAAAGTTTTCTCTTTTTTTCTTAAATTTTTAACTTTGGCAGTGCTGTATGGCTTGCAAAGATCTCAGTTCCCCAACCAGGGGTTGAACCTGGGCCATGGGAGTGAGAGTGCAAAATCCTAACCACTAGAACACTAGGGAATCCCTAAAGTTTCCTCTTCTTATGTTGCTCTTTTTTATTTTTTTGGTGTCAAATCTATACTAAGTTATATCAAGTTCATGAAATGATCTGGACAGTTTTCCCTCTTTTTTATTTTTGCAACAATTTGTGTTGGCTACTAATTACTTGGGCTTCCCTGGTGGTTCAGAGGGTAAAGCATCTGCCTGCAATGCAGGAGACCTGGGTTCGATCCCTGGGTCAGGAAGATCCCCTGGAGAAGGAAATGACAACCCACTCCAGTACTCTTGCCTGGAAAATCCCATGGACAGAGAAGCCTGGTAGACTACAGTCCATGAGATCGCGAAGAGTCGGACACGACTGAGCGACTTCACTTCACTAATTACTTATTGCTAGAACTTTAGTAGAATTTACCTAGGAATACTTATAAAACACCCTGGGACTTCTGGGGTAGCAAGGAGATTTTTCTAATTACCATTTTAATTTGTCGTTTTGCTGTTAGTCTTCAAGTATTATATTTTCAATTTCAACATGATGTACTTTCCAAAAATATGTATATTTCATCAAGGATTTCAAATGTATATTATTGTATGTATGTATGTATATAGCTGTTCTAACGGTTTATATTTTAAAATCTTGGTTCTATCTCCTGCTTAATTCTGTAGTGTGGTTATTTGAAAAACTTTTATTTCTTGATGTTTATTTGATTAGTCTCTTTAAAAATGTTTACTTGATAGAGAACAAGATAGCGGAGGAGTAGGTGGATGTGGAGTACATCTCTCTCCACGGTAACACCGGAATACACCTTCAGACACAGAAGTGCATGCAGAACACCAGCTGAGAGGGGACAGGAGTACCTGACCAGAGGAAAAGAATATATAGACCCACGCAAAACTTGGTAGGACAAAGGAACTAGGGAAAAAACAGGAGAGTTAGTAGGACAGAACCTGCCCTCCACTGGTGGGGGAACTGAAGCAAGGGTCCAATCTTCACATGGGGGCAATTGTCTGAGTCAGAAGATAAACATTTAAGGCTGAGAGGGAAACAGCTGATCTGTGGCAGCCTAAATGGAATGAGAATCAGACAGTCCTTGCGAAGCTACACATACCCTGTATAGGTACTTGGGTCCCCTGGAAGGTGCAGTGGCTGGGAGCTGGAGTTCAGGGATTGTGGAGCGATCCCAGGGCAAGGGCTGCAGCTGACTGCAGAGAGACGGATGGAGAGGAGGTGAGGAAGGAAATTGAGGTGGGAAATGCCTGTGGAAGCCCAGCAGCCATGGAAGCAAGGCAACACTGCTGAGTCACACATAGGGGGTGGAGCCGTCACCATAGCCTCTCTCCCCCCACACACCAGCATCAGCAGCTGAACAATAGAGAAGCTGGCCCATCAAACGCCTGACACACTGAACTACAGAGCAGGACCCTACCCAGGGTGCCCCTTTAAGTGCCTGACACACCGATCTACAGAGTAGGACCCCAGCCAGGGGGAGTCCCTCTATGTGCCTGACACACTGAACAACAGAGAAGGACCCCAGGCAAGGGAGCCCTCCAAGTGCCTGCATGGGCGGAGCTATGGAGAAAGACTGGCCAAAGAGGCCTCTGATCGCCAGCTACAACAGGCTGGAGAAAAGACTCTGATAGGGCCATAACTGGAGGCAGTCTGTGTCCCTGCACACTTGGCGCCACCAGGGTCCCCACAAGCCAAGCAGCTGCACCACCTTCACGCTCAACTCTCACTGGGGCAGAGCTGCCACAGGCAAAAAAAGTCTTGCATCTATGCACACAGAGTCACTTCGGTGGTGTCCAACTCTTTTTGACCCTGTAGACTGTGGCCTGCCAGGCTTCTCTGTCAGGGAGAGGGGTTCTCCAGGCAAGAATATTGGAGCATATTGGCCAATACTGGTTGCCATACCCTTCTAGAGAGCTGTATTTCCTGCTGCCCTAAGCATCAACTCCCCTGAATACCTGGTGCTGCCAGAACCCCTGAGACCCAAGAAACTACACCACCTCCATACCTGGCCCTCACAGGGGCAAACCCAAGTCCTCCAGGGCAGCCTCAGGAGCAAACCCCAGTGGACGACCCACATGCAGAGGTGGAAATAAAACAACAATTGAAACCCAGGGGCGGTGTGGCTAAGGAAGAAGACCCAAAACCTTCCCACCAGCTGTACAAACTGCAGATTAAACCCACACGGTCAACTAGGCAGACTCTGTGTCTATGGAATATATAAAAGGTCATTTAGAGCTCCCACAAAAGAAAACATACTAATTCTGATAGCTGTAGACATTGGAGACAAGAACACATAGGGGTAGGACCAGATTAGAATCTGAGCTGCCCCCACAGCAGGTCCAGAGATCAGCACAGCGTTAGAGGGCATCCTAGGGAGGTGAGGTGGACTGTGACTCCCAGTGAGGGAAAGACTCTGATAACAGTGACTCAAGAAAAACAATTGTTATTCTTATGTTTTGACTTGTTCTGTAGATTCTTTTGGATTTTTTTTCTTTCCTTTTTCTTTTTTTTTCCCCTTCTGTTGTAGTTGTCAATTTTATTGACACTATGAAAGCTAATTAAGCTTTTGAGCTTTTTTAATTCCTCAGTCACTTTTTTTATTGTTGTTATAAACCTCTGTCTCTATGTTGGGCTTTTGCAGTTCTGTGGAGTTTTCCTTTTTTTTTCTCTCTCTCTCTTTTTTAAATTTCAATTATTAATTTTAAAACCTATTATTATTTTTTCTACATTTATTCCTTTGTTCTCTTTTCCTACTGTTCTTTTCCCCTTGCAGTTAATCTTTAATGTATATAAACCTTCTTCATCTACCTCTGTTTAACTTTGCATATCTATTCTTTCTTTCTTTTCTTTCCTTTCCTCTCAACATATTTGTTAATTTTATTTTTATTGCTTTATTCCCCAATTGGCACCTTCTTTTAGTTTTGTTTTCCAGTTTGTGCTTTAGTTATTTTTGTTCTGGTAGATACAATTTTTGGTTTCCTTTTTTGGCCAGGTCAGTCTACTGTACTTTGTTTCTGTTGGACTGTTTTCACCTTGCTCATGGATGTATATGTATATGTGTACATACCATGATTTTAATTATTATTTGCCTGATTTTGTAACTGCCATTTGTCTGGGGTTCATCTTTGGTTTCCCGTTTCTGGATATTTGTTTTAATCTCACTTAATGCAATAACAAACCACTTGTGGAATCTTCATTCCTGACCAGAGATCAAGCCCTGAGCCTTTGGAATGGGAGCACTGACTTCAAGACCCTAAACTACCAGAGAACTAACCCTAGGGAGTATCAAATAGTGAGAACTCACACAAAGGAAACCACTTGAATACAAGACCCGGCATCACCCAACCACCAGTAGCACCCTGTGCAGGATGCCTCATCTAAACAACAAACAAAACAAAAATACAAACCCAATCATCAGCAGACAGGATTACCACCTCACTCAGCCTTGCCCATCAGAGGAAAAACAAACAAGTAAACAAAAATTCAGCAGAAATCTCATCCTATAAGAAGCTTATACAAACCACTGGACCAACCTTAGGAGAAGCAACCTTAGAAACCAAAAGGAAGAAAGAATTCAACCTTGAAACCTGGGAAAAGGAGACCTCAAACACAGTAAATTAAAAAAAAAAAAAAGGAGGCAGGAGAGAAAGAAAGAAAAGGCAGAGAAACTACACAAATGAAGGAACAAACTGGAAACACGGAAGTCCAAATAAATGAGGAAATAGGCAAACTACCTGAAAAAGAATGCAGAATAATGATAGTAAAGATGATCAAAAACCTTGAAAATAAAATGGAGAAAATGAAAGAATCTATTAACAATGACCTAGAAGAATTAAAGAATAAACATGCAGAGACAAACAACACAATTACAGAAATTAAAAATGCTCTAGAAGGAATCAATAGCAGAATATCTGAAGCAGAAGAACAAATCAGTGAGCTGGAAGATAAAACGGTGACAATAACTTCTGAGGAGCAGAATAAAGTAAAAAGAATGAAAAGAACTGAGGATAGTCTCAGAGACCTCTGGGACAATATCAAACACACCAACATTTGAATTATAGGGGTCCCAGAAGAAGAAGAGAAAAAGAAAGAATATGAGAAAAATTTTGAAGAGATTATAGTTGAAAATTTTCCCAACATGGAAAAGGCAATAGTCAATCAAGTCTAAGAGGCACAAAGAGTCCCATACAGGATAAACCCAAGGAAAAACATGCCAAGACACATACTAATCAAACTAACAAAGACTAAACACAAAGAAAGAATATTAAAAACAGCAAGGGAAAAGCAATAAGTAACATACAAGGGAAACCCCATACGCTTAACAGCTGATCTTTCAGCAGAAACTCTGCAGGCCAGAAGGGAATGGCAGGATATATTTACAGTATTCAAAGGGAAAAATTTACAACCAAGATTATAGTACCCAGCAAGGATCTCATTCAAAATTGATGGAGAAATAAAAAGATTTTCAGACAAGCAAAAGTTAAGAGAATTCAGTACCACCAAACCAGCTGTACAGCAAATGTTAAAGGAACTTATATAGTCAAGAAATACAAGAGAAGAATAAAGATCTACAAAATCAACCCCAAACAATTAAGAAAATGGCAAAAGGAACATAAATATCAATAATTACTTTAAATGTAAATGGATTAAATGCTCCAACCAAAAGACACAGACTGGCTGAATGGATACAAAAACAAGAGCCATATACATGCTGTCTATAAGAAATCCACTTCAGACCTCAAGACACATACAGACTGAAAGTGAGAGGATGGAAAAATATATTCCATGCAAATGGCAAGCAAAAGAAAGTTGGAGTAGCAATCTTCATATCAGACAAAATAGACCTTAAAATAAAGAATATTACAAGAGATAAGGAAGGACACTACATAATGATCAAGGGATCAATTCAAAAGGAAGCCATAACAATTGTAAATATCTATGCACCCAACATAGGAGCACCTCAATACATAAGACAAACACCAACAGACATGAAAGGAGAATTTTTGACAGTAAAACAAAAATAGTAGGAGACTTTAACACCCCACTCACACCAATGGACAGATCATCAAAACAAAATTAATAAGGAAACACAAATCTTAAATGATACATTAGATGAGATGCAGCTCTTTGATATCTTCAGGACATTCCATCGAAATGCAGAAGAATACACCTTCTTCTCAAGTTCACATGGAACATTCTCCAGGATAGACCACATCTTGGGTCACAGATCAAACCTCAGTAAATTTAAGAAAGCTGAAATCATATCAAGCTTCTTCTCCAACCACAGTACTATTAGATTAGATATCAATTATAGCAAAAAAAAAAACTATAAGAAACACCAACACATGGAGATTAAACAACATGTTTCTAAATAACCAACAGGTTACTGAAGAAATCAAAAGGGAAATCAAAAAATTTCTAGAAACAAATGACAATAAAAACACAACTCAAAACCTATGCGATGCAGCAAAAGCAGTTCTCAGAAGGAAGTTAATGGCAATACAATCCTACCTCAAGAAAAAAGAAAAACATTGAATAGACAACCTAACTTTATACCTAAAACAACTGGAAAAGAAGAACAAAAAAATCAAAAAATTAATAGAAGGAAAGAAATCATAAAAATTTGAGCAGAAATAAATAAAAAAGAAATGAAAGAAACAATAGTAAAGATTAATAAAACTAAAAGCCAGTTCTTTGAGAAGACGAACAAAATTGACAAGCATTTAGCCAGACTCATCAAAAAATAAAAGAGAGACAAGAATCAAATCAACAAAATTAGAAAAAGGAGAGATTACAACAGACAATGCAGAAATACAAAGGATTATAAGAGATTATTATGAACAACTATATGGCAATAAAATGGATAACCCGGAAGAAATGGATAGATTCTTAGACTAGTTCAATCCTCCAAGACTGAACCAGAAAGAAGTAGAAATTATGAACAACCCAATTACAAGCACTGAAATTGAAGTTGTGATCAAAAATCTCCCCAAAAACAAAAGCCCGGAACCAGAAGGCTTCACAGGAGAATTCTATCAAACATTTAGAGAAGAACTAATGCTTATGTTTCTAAAGCTCTTTCAAAAAAGTTGCAGAGAAAGGAACACTTCCAAACTCTTTCTATGAGGCCACCATCATCCTGATACCAAAATCAGACAAAGACAACACACAGAAAACAAAACTACAGGCCAATATCACTGATGAACATACATGCAAAAATCCTCAACAAAATTTTAATAAACAGAATTCAGCAACACATCAAAAAGCTCATACACCATGATCAAGTTGGGTTTACTCCAGGAATGTAAGGATTCTTCAATATATGCAAATCAATCAATGGGATATACCATATTAACAAACTGAAAGATAAAAACCATATGATAATCTCAACAGAGGCAGAAAAAGCCTTTGACAAAATTCAGAATCCATTTATGATTAAAACTCTTCAAAAAATGGGCATAGAAGGAATCTATCTCAACATAGTAAAGGCTATATATGATAAGCCTATGGCAAACATTATTCTCAATGGTGAAAAACTGAAAGCATTTCCCCTAAGATCAGGAACAAGACAAGGGTGTCCACTTTCACCACTATTATTCCACATAGTTCTGGAAGTCCTAGATACAGCAATCAGAGAAGAAAAAGAAATAAAAGGAATCCAGATCAGAAAAGAAGAAGTAAATCTCTCACTGTTTGCAGATGACATGATACTATACATAGAAAACCCTAAAGATAGTATCAGAAAATTACTAGAGCTAATCAGTGAAGTTAGCAAAGTTGTAGGATACAAAGTCAATACACAGAAACTACTTGCATTTCTATACACTAACAATGAAAAATCAGAAAGATAAATTAAGGAATCAATCCCATTCACCATTACAACAAAAAGAATTAAATATCTAGGAATAAACTTACCTAGGGAGACAAAAGAACTGTACATAGAAAATTATAAGATGCTAATGAAAGAAATCAAAGATGACATAAACAGATGGAGAGGTAGTCCATGTTCCTGAGTAGAAAGAATCAATATTGTGAAAATGACTATACTACCAAATGCAATCTACAGATTCAGTGTGACCCCTATCACTCTACCAATGACATTTTTCACAGAACTAGAACAAAAAATTTCACAATTCACATGGAAACACAGAAGACCCCAAATAACAAAAGCAGTCTTGAGAAAGAAGAACGGAGCTGGAGGAATCAACCTTCCTGACTTCAGATTATACTACAAAGCTACAGTCATCAAGACAGTATGTTACTGGCACAGAAACAGAATTATAGACCAAAGGAACAAGATAGAAAGCCAAGAAATAAACCCATGCATCTATGGGTACCTTATTTTTGACAAAGGAGGCAAGAATATACAATGGGGCAAAGACGGTCTCTTCAATAAATGGTGCTGGGAAAACTGGACAGCTACATGTTAAAGAATGAAATTAGAACACTTTCTAACATCACACACAAAGATAAACTCAAAATGGATTAAACAGCTAAATGTAAGACCCAAAACTATAAAACCCTTAGAGGAAAACATAGATGACACTCAATGACATAAATCAAGGCAAGATCTTCCATGACTCACCTCCTAGAGTAATGGAAATAAAAACAAAAGTAAACAAGTGGGACCTGATTAAACTTACAAGCTTTTGCACAGCAAAGGAAACTATAAGCAAGGTGAAAAAATAACCCTCAGAATGGGAGAAAATAATAGCAAATGAAACAACTGACAAAGGATTAATTTCCAAAATATACAAGCAGCTCATACAACTCAATGCCAGAAAAACGAACAACCTGATCAAAAAGTGGGAAAAAACTTAAACAGACATTTCTCCAAAGAAGACATACAGATGGTTAACAAACACATGAAAAGATGCTCAACAGTGCTCATTATTAGAGAAATGCAAATCAAAACTGCAATGAGATATCACCTCACACTGGTCAGAATGACCATCATCAAAAAGTCTACAAACAATAAATGGTGGAGAGGGTATGGAGAAAAGAGAACACTCTTGCACTATTGGTGAGAATGTAAATTGATACAGCCACTATGGAAGACAGTATGGAGATTCCTTAAAAAGCTAGGAATAAAACCACCATATGACCCAGCAATCCCTCCTAGACATATACCCTGAGGAAATCAGGGTTGAAAAGGCACATGTATCCCATTGTTCATTGCACCAGTATTTACAATAGCTAGAACATGGAAGCAACCTAGATGTCCACCAACAGATGAAAGGATAAAGAAGTTATGGTACATATACACAATGCAATATTACTCAGCCATAAAAAGGAACACATTTGAGTCAGTTCTGATGAGGTGGATGAACCTAGAACCTATTATACAGAACTGAAGTGAGTCAGAAAGAGAAAGATAAATATATTCTAACGCATATATACAGAATCTAGAAAAATGGTACTGAAGAATTTATTTACAGGGCAGCAATGGAGAAACAGATATAGAGAATAGACTTATGGACATGGGGAGAGGGGAGGAGAGGGTGCGATGTATGGAAAGAGCAACATGGAAACTTACATCACCATATGTAAAATAGGTAGTCAATGGGAATTTGCTGTCTGGCTCAGGAAACAAACAGGGGCTCTGTATCCACCTAGAGAGGTGGGATGGGGCAGGAGATGGGAGGGAAGTTCAAAAGGGAGGGGATATACGTATATCTATGGCTGATTCATGTTGAGGTTTGACAGAAAACAACAAAATTCTGTAAAGCAATTATCCTTCAATAAAAAAATAAACTAAAAATAGTGTTTATGAGTCCTTTCAAAGAAATTTGGGGGGCTTTTTTTAAGTCATATGCATTGCATTTACTACTCTTGCTATTGTTCTTAATTTCGTTGATTTCTCCTCTAATCTTTACCATTTCCTTCTTGTTTATTTGGATTTTCTCTACTGTTTTTTTCCCCTCCAGATCTGAATATATAGTTCATTTGTTTTCAATCTTGTTTTATGATGGATGTGTTTAAAGCTATAAATTTTCCTCTTGGCACTACTTTATTTATAGTACATAAATTTTGACATGCAGAGCTTTCCTTGATATTCAATTCTAAGTATTTCATAATTTTCCTTAATATTTTCTCTTTAGTCTAAGGGTTATTTGGTTGTATGTTTTTATTTTTCAGACATGTATGATATCTTGGTTACTCTTTTGGTCTCTTCCCACCTATTGTCTCTCCTGACTGCCATCATGTTGACATTATTTGGATTTTAGTCCCAGATTTAATATATATTCATCATTTATTCAAGCAACAATAAAACAATAAATTCTTTTTCAACCTTATTTTTCTTATATAAGGAAGATTCACTTTCTTTTTTTATTGCTGAAATATATTCTGTGTGCATCTTTATGCCTAAGGATATCTTTATTTTGCCTTCACAGTTAAATAAATATTTAGCTGTATATAAAATTCAACAATTTCTAGATATAATTTGATTGTCATCCCATTGTCACTCTGATTCTCCTTATTTGTAGATGACCTGCTTTTTCTCTTTGGAAGTTTTCTCTCTGTTTCTGATGCTTTTAGATTTCTCCTTAATGCATCTGTGTATGAGATTTTTTTTCTTCTCCATCTTGTTCAGCACTCTCTTAACCCTTTCTGTCCGAAGGCTAATTTATTCCTTTAATTCTGCAAAAAGTTAAGTCATTGTTTCTTTCAATATTTTCTTCCCTCTGTTTGCTCCTTTATATTCTCCAGAGGCTCATGACAGACACCTGTTGGTGATTGTATTCCTAGCCTGTTTCTCAAATTTCTCATAGTCTTTCCCCCTATCTGAATTGGGGAAAAAAAAAAAAACTCAGTTTTTCTTCCAGTGTTTCTCCTTTACCCTCACACTATTACATCACTCACAACACTTCTGACATCAGATGTATGAGTTTTCCCCACACCTAGCAATTCTGCAACACCAGCTAGATGTCTTAAGTTTAACTCAATTCTTACACAATATACATGGAGATACTGTCCCATCCCACAGGTTAAGGGCTCAGTCCCACAAGACTGCACCTACTGTCAGTCAGAAGGCATAGGTCCCTACCACAACTTCTGTCCAGCTTGTCTACAAATCAAAGGGTCCCACGCTCTCTCCCCAGGTTCTTTTCTTTAATTTGCTCGACTGGCTCATAGAACTCAGGGAAAAGCTTACTCATATTTATTAGTATATTTAAGGATATGACAAAGGGTACGGATGAACAGCCAGATGGAGAGATATATCTGCAAGGTCTGGGACGGTCCCAAACGCAAGAGTTTCTGTCCCAGTAGAGTTGGGGTACATCATCCTCCTGGTACGTGGATATGTTCACCAATCTGGAAGCGCTTCAAGCCCCACGCTATGGGGATTTTTATGGATGCATCCCCACATAAGCATGATCAATTAACTCCATTTCTAGTTCCTCTCCCCTCTCTTGAGAAGTGGGAGTGGGACTGAAACTTCCAAGATTCTAATCATGTCTTGGTCATTGTGGTGACCACTCCCATCCAAGAGTCATCCAGGAGCCCACCCAGTCACCTTATTAGAACAAAGGACACTCCTATCACCCAGGAAATTATGAGAGATTTGGCAGCCTAGAATCATGAACTGGATCAAAGATCAAATATTAGGGGAAAGGGTGTTCCTGGCACCCTCACCACTTAGGGAATTATGAGGGTTTTAGGAGTGCTGTGCCAGGAATCAGGGGCAGGGACCAATATGTATATTTGCTATTATCTCACACTGTCCCTAGAAAAGGTCTTTGACCTCTATTTATCCTCTTATGTTCCACAGAGCTGGGTTTAGTTGAAAAGAATGTTTCCCAAAGCCAAGTCTCCATCCCAGCTGGTCCCTCTGATGCTGAGGCTGAGGAAGTCAGGAAGATGGTGAAAGTCCATTTCCAGGATCTCATTTCTTGGGACCATTCATTCATTCACTCATTCAGGAGCATTTATTTCTATCTGTTCTGTGCCAGGCCCTCTCCTGGGTCCTGGAGGCACTTGGTCTCTGATGACTCCTCCAACATTATCATCGCTGTCCTCTTTGCTTAAAATTCTGCTCCAGCCACTCTGGACCTCTCCCAGCACCTTAAAGAGGCCAGGCATGCTCCCCTCACAGGGCTTCCTCTTCCCCTCCGCACCTAAAATGTCCTTCTCCTCCTCCACCCTCTCTGTCCTTGCTGATGTTTACGCTGATGACCTTTTCTCATCATTCAAGTCTCAATTCAAACATTACGTCCTCAAAGAGACCATCCTCGCCACTCTCTAAAATAGTCAGCCCTCTGGTCACCCTGTTTTATCCTGTTTGACTTCACTCCCTCTCTTTTCCTCCCTTTCTTCTATCTCATCACCGAGACAGCTCTTGAAGATCAGCAGGGAAGGGATTGTTCATTCCCATTGTGTAGATGAGGAGACTGAGGTTAATGGAAGAACAGTTATATACCGAAGGCCACGGTGTGACCTTGGATAGGTGGTCTAGCCAAGACTGTCCTCTGCTACCTCGTGTTAATGTGTGCATGCTCACCTGAGTGTGTGTCCACAGATGTGTGTTCACACGTGAACATGCATGAAGTGTTTAAATGTCCATGCAAGTCTTCCTGATGAGATCAGTGTGAGGGTCATGTGCTGGGGGTTGTCTTCTTAGGGTTGGCCCCAGGCCTCCAGACTCTATTCCCAGAAAGTACCATCCTCCCTCCTCAACACCTTCACCTCCCCACTACCTCTCCCCTTCCAGACTGCTTACTGCTCATCCCCACCTCCTGCCCTGCCTCCCCCTCCCACAGAGGTCCTCCTCCTTGCCTGAGGTCCCCAGAGGGCTTTGTTCCTGCTGCCAGCAGAGCTGTGTGGGCAGTGTGTGGCCACCAGTCCACTCCCACTGTGCTGTGCTGGGCCCCTGCCTGACCCTCTCCTCCTCCTCTAGTTGCAAATAGTAGGACGTTCACTTTGGATCTGACCTGCCTCTCTACAAGAAAACCGCCCCTCTTCTCCTTCTCAATCTGACTGGGTGCCTGCCCAGGGCTCTCATGTCCTGCAAGGCCAGGAGGGCCTTTCTGTCATCAGGGGAGCAAGGCTCACCTGCTTACCCTCTATATGCAGGTCGTGTTGGGGGGGAGCCTGACTTGCCTCTCACCTCCCTCTGCTTAACAGAGCAGTGAACGGGGAGCCAGGGCCTCCTTTGTGACTGTCGATTTTCCAGCTCAGCTTATCTGCGTCTTCATATGGTTCTCTTGTCAGAGGAGCCGGGGGCTGTGTGTGTGACAACCAGGTTAAATAAATGCTGCATCCTCCCCATCCCCCTAGTTCCCTGTCTTCTCGCTGAGGACAGCTGAGTGTCTCCCCGGCTTCCAGAGAAGATGCTAGTGTATTGTCACCTGTCTTTATTTGATTTGTGTCTTACTCAAAATGCCTGGGGCCATCACTCCACAGAGAGGAAGAGAGAGCAAGGACAAGCCTCCCTTTTGCCTTTTGCTGCCTGAGCAGCTGGTCCCGGGAAGGCAGCCGGGGTGGGGGAGGCAGGTCTGTAGGAAGCAGAGTAGAGAGACAGCACCGTGTGAGATCAGGGAGGCCAGCAGAGGAGACTCAGAGAGGCCAAGCTTGTGGAGAATGGCGAGCCTACAGTGGAGGCTCCCAGAACTCGGATCCGGGGACCTTTCCAGGCATCTCGTGTCCATCCTCCACTTGCCACCGTGGCCCATGGAAGCTTCTCCAAGCCCCCAGGGTAGGAGCTGATGAGACACTTGGAGTTTTCCCTCGGGCAGGAGGAAACTCGAGTCTTGGAGTCTTGGCGGCCCCAGTGGTGAACGCATGGAGCCACTGGATCTGAGGCCATGGATCTAGCGGCCCGGGGACTCTGTGGCCTCTGTGAACAGACAGACTGAAGAGCCAAGAGCCATGCAACAAATCAGTGCTCAGAGCCCCGGAAGGCAGTGGCTCCATCCAGGCCACTCTGCTCCAGGGCTGGAGGGATAGCTGAGCATTTGCTGTCTTCTCACACCGGGTCATTGGTTGTCTTATTTCCTCTTGTCTTATTCAATTTTCTCAGCAGTCCTTTGAGACAGCTGGTATTCTTTTCATTTTCCAGATAAGACAGTTGAGCTTCAGGAAGCCCGATGACTTTCTGAGGGTAACAGTCAGCAAGTGGTAGAACCAGGATGCAAAACTAGATCTTATGGCAATGGTGCTAGTCCTCCCCCCATGACACAAGCCAGTCCGGACAGTGGCTGAAATGGTGACCCCAGTTGATGTGTGAGATGCTCACCTTACAGGACATGTCAAGAACACAAGTCAGGAAGGAGGCGGTCCGTCCATCCTGGGGTGGCTGTCTGCAATAGGCAGTCATGAGCAGAGCAGGCTGATGTTTGACACAGATCTCTACTGAACAACAGCTGTGACACGCATCCCCACGCTCACTCCCAACAGACTGGCACGCGCAACCAGGCGCCGAGCTTGTCGGCATTCCCTTTTACACCCCCGCCTGCCTCCCCTGGGAATCTATTCAAATCTACTCAACAGAGCAGCCAGGAGAAGGCGATAAACCCGTATCAACGCGGTGTTTCTCTTCATCTCTCTCTTTGTGAAAAAAAGAAGAGGAGCAGTGCAAAGCCTCATCCAGTATTCACCGGGAATCATCCTGACATGATCCCAGGAAAATAAGTTCTTTTCAAAACCACGCTTCTAGCGCATCCTGTCTCGTGACTGAGCGCGGGCTGAGCCTGCCGCATGCAGGGCTCCGTGGCTGGCAGAAGCACTGGCGGTAAGGCTTAATTATGATTCACGAAGCTGCAGTTGCGGAGATGGTTTAAAGCCACTTAATTAGTGTAGGAATATACCACCATAATTATCCTGAAATGTGGCCTAATTAACCTATGGAAAAGCCGGGCCACTGGTAGGGAATGTCGGAGACATTAATAGTCTATTAATATACCTGGGCCACTCTCTGGCACAGCTTTGGGGGTACACAGGCCTGGGGGAGCAGACAGAGGAGAATACAGTTTGCCCTGAACGGTGATGATTTAAAAATATGTGAACTGAACTGGGAAAGGAAAAAGGGAATAATATTTACTGAGCACCTGTTATGAGCCAAGCAGTGTTCAAATCCCTTTCTTATTTAATCTTCAAAATAATCCCTTACTATAGGTATTAAAGTTCAGAGAGGTTCATTAATGAGCCCAAGATCACACAGCCAGAAAATAGCCAAACTGGAATTCATTCTTTAGTTAGTCTGCTCCAAAGGCTCGTCTCTGCCAGCTATTTTTTACTGCCTCTGGTAGGCACAGAAGACTTGAGGAAATGGATGAAATAAAGAAAAGAGGCCCCTTCAACTCTAAGGAGGCCCTATTCCCTCTTGACATTTAGAAAAAGAGAGTGATTCAAGTTTCTTGAAGGCAGGTTCAAGCTATCAAGTGTATTGTGCAGGTGGGACACTCGGAATCTCCATTCACACAGGCTACAAAGGTAATGCCATCACCTCTAGAACACAGTGCAAGCCGGGCAAAACCATTTATGGCAGTCCTGGGAGACCTTCCTAGGTGACTCTAATTTCCTTTTGCACTTAAGTCTCCGGCCTCACCCTGGCTTTGAGTCCAGAGGTTGGACCTAAGCCAAGAGAAGCCACATCTTGGACAATCCTTAATGAAGCTTAAGGATTTGCTTAAGCTTTGAACCCAGCCCAGACTCTCCAGTGCCCAGGACACTCGAAGACACCAGGATGAAAGCCCAGAGCCCTCCAGGGGGCGCCAGAGAGCCAAGCTTTTCTGCCTCGCAGTCTGTCTGGTCGGCAGGTCGAGGAGTATTCCAACAACGTCTTCATTCTTCCCTGATCAAAGGAGCTGGGATTGAACCTGCTGTAATCATCCGTCGGGGAGTTTGCTTAAAATTCCCCTAATTACGGAAGAGCATAAAATTGCTACGCCTCAGACTGAATAGAGAAATCGAAGGCGCCCTGCTCTCAGCTGCCTAGGGGAGACAAGCCAAGATGGGAACAGAAAAGCTGGGAGAGGGAGGAGGGGATACTATGGATGGCAGTGATGGGAGGGAGAGCACTCTCCCCGTCTGTGCTAGGGAGTGAGAGAGGAAGGGGGGAAGCCAGCTGCAAGGGGGTCACGGTGGCTGGCTCAGGTGGTGCATGCCACAGGCCCCCCACTCCCCTGCAGAGAGAAGGATGCAGGAGCCAAAAGGGTGGGCACATAGGGAGGAACTAACCAGAATGCATCCTCCTTCTGGAGAGGCCAGGGGAGTCTCTAACTCTGGCTTAGATTAGAAAGTAGATTCTGGAACATCCTCTCTGCTAGGGGAGGGAAAGAAAGAGCAGACAGACAAGTCAGGCAGGGAATAAGCTGCCAGGATGGGGTGGCGGGGTTGGGGGGGCTGCATAGCAGGCTGCCTCCAGGCTCCCTCTCTGTGTTCTGCCCTGTGCCAAGCATGTGGAAGGTCTAGAAGGAGTGGAAGGGGAGACAGGAAGATTGCACCCTTGGGGAGTCTCAGTCTGATGGGGCAAACCCAAAGTAAGACTCAGAGAAGCTCTACACACCAGTGCCCAGCACGTGACAGCCCTGAACTCTAGGAAGGGGGTCAAAATGTGCTGGACCGGATGGAGTCAGAAGGGGAAGGTTTGCTGGGGAGACACCTCAGTGCAGGAGACAAACAGGGAGGAGGAAGATGGAAGAAGGGAGGGGAACATCTGAGGGAATCGTTCAATGTATGAAGGGCTTATGGTTACCACTCAGGGAGAGGGAAGCGTGGCTCAGGGAGGTGAAGTCCCTTATCTACGGTGACACCGCTTATCATGCCAGAGCTGGATCTCAGACTCCTAGCCTGTGCATTACATCCCCATGGGGTAGGAGGGGTTGGGAGGGGGCTGGCCAGAGGTGGAATGCTAGAAGGAAAGAGGGGGCCACTCCCTGACCCATCAGTGTTGATCATAAGGGCAGACAGTACACTAACACATCTCCCCTTTGCTAGCCCAGCACCATGCAGGAGCTCCCCAGGCCCCCAACCCTAACTTGGAAAAGATGGATGCTCCACGATGCTCTCACACTTTCACAGGGGACTTCTCAGTTCCTCAGGTGAGTCCCTGTATGGGCCCAGCCTGAGTCCTCCGCAGCCCCAGCTACACTGTGTTCCCACTATAGGTCTGGTGGTATCAGCTAAGACTTGACGATTGCAAGCTACAGAACCCACTCAAAGTAGCATTTAAATAAAAAAGGACTTTACAAAAGGAACACAGGAGTGTTGTGCAGAGCCCCAGCGCAGGAGTGCAGTCATGCCTCAGTCAAGGACATAGAGAACAGGCACGCCAGACAGACCCAGGAGCTCCCACCACCTGCTCCCCAGCTGGCATCCACATCCCCATCTCATCCTCGGCTTCTCCTTGCATAACCGGGAAGACTCCCAAATTCAAGATGGTGACTTGGGGCTCCCAAGCCCACATGGGATCAATAAAGAACGGCATGAAGAGATGGCCTGTAGGCCCCAATTCCAATACCCCAAAGTCAGAATTCTGACCATCCCAGCTTGGCTTAGGTGCCTGTTCTAGTCCAGTTAACCTCAGGCCAGGGCATCCAGCCACACTAGACAAAGGCTGCGTGTGCCCTCTACTATGTGTGAGCAGGTCGGTTCAGGGGCCACGGGGAGCTGGACAGTAATTCCACAGCAAAGATGTGCTGGGGTAGTGGGTGTGCGGCAGACAGGCCTGGGGGCGTGATGGGGCCTGACCTGTCTCAGCAGGCGCTCTGGAGGGGGTTGAAGCCTCCACCTGAGCCAGGTGGCGAGTTACTCAGAACGTCAGACACTGCAGCTATGGCCAAGGCAAATCCTCAAGTGGGAGACTGAAGGGAGGTGGTGGGGAGGGGGCTGGCCTGGGCTCTGACCCCCCAGGAGCCAAGAGGCAAGTCTGCAGGGCTGGGGTCTGCCCGGGCCTGGGGGAGGCAGGCCAGTGTCTTGAGCTCCAGGGTAGTTATCTGAGGCGGGGAAACCTGTACTTTAGAAACTTGACTGTTTTCATGCTGTTTGTATTTTCTGTAATTACTTCCTTTTTGTTCTCCCTTAGTATTTATGGAAGTCCTTTGTGAAAAAGCCAGCAGATCCCAGCAATGCGGAGAGGAAACAACCAAGGGGTTTGTGTCTCTTCCTGGGCTCAGGGTAAAAGAGACATCCCCTGGAGCCTGGGAGGGGTGGTGGCAGGAATGCGGCCAGGAGGACTGGGGGCAGGGAGGAGGGGGCAAGGACAGCAGCTGGGAGGCTCCTCCCTACCCACCCCACCCACACCCTGGTTGTTCTCCGAGCTCTTTCTCAAACCTGGGGAGGTCCCTGGCTTCCTTTGAGTAAGTCTGTCGTCCTGACCTGGGCAACCCTGCAGAGCTGCCCCCTTCTGTCGCCCCATCCAGGGGGACGGCCGGAGCCGCCCTCAGGCCAGGCTTGCACATAAACTTCTGGGTGCTCCTCGGGTGCTGGGGCAGGCAGGGGCTCACCATAGGTGCTAGCCCAGGGGATCTGGGGCCCCTGAGACCCTGGAATAAGAACTCAGGCACCTAAGACAAACCCTCCCTTGATCTCAGTCTCCACTGGGTTCTGAATCTTCCTCCAATCTCATTCTCCCCAGCCCTGACTTTTTGCTGGACTCTACCTTAAAACTCCACGTGGGCATCAGAGCCAAGTTGGGGTGGGGCTGGGGATGGGGGGAACCTGAGTTTCTCCTGGGTCTAAGGGCCTGCCCTTGGGTGAGGAAATGGATAAGACTCTGGTGTAGGAGATCAGTGGTACCTCTCTGGTTTCTAAAAAGGGGAAGAGATGGAGGTCCTAGGTGGTAGAAAGGACCAGAGACAGAGTCACAGAGGTCTTCATCCTCTTATATTAAATTATTTGTAGGCAAATTGTCACCAGGGCATCACAGGGTCCTGGCCCTGCCCCCATCCCCACCGCCATGGCCATTCCATGGAGTTAACCGTGACATTATCCATGGCCAGATGGCGTTATCCTGGGTGGCTGAGCAGCCCCCAGGAGCGAGGTGTCCGCAGGCAGAGAACCAGCAATGACATGGGACATTAGGTGCTGATGGCTTTGCCAAGCAAGAGAATTGCAATTAAGGATGCAATGGGTCCCTCCGGGGGCTGTCAGACAAGGATCCAGAGCAACAGTCGGGAGGCTGGGAGCTTTCTGAAAGCAGGTGCAGTGGGAGCCAGGATGGGGCTGTGGGGGCGCAGCCTCCATCCTTGCAGCAAGTCCGTCAACAACAGAAAGGTGATTAACACCTGCATTTACTCAGTGCCCAGCAGGCCCCCTACTGGAAGGCGGGAGTGCAATTATCTGCATTCTACAGATAAGATAAGGAAAAGTAGAGGAGCAGGGGTTATGACACAGATAGTGGAGACGGAATTCAGACTCGGCCTCATCTGGCACCAAAGTTAGGACTCAGAGCCCCCCTCTACCTCCCCGCGGTGCCCTCTTCTGAGAGTTCCCCAGACAGGCCTCAATGCCCAGGGCCACAGGCCACACTGCCCCAGCCTGGGGTTTGCGGCTTCAGGTTGGGAAGAGCTCACCAGACTCCCTGGCAGCCACATGAGGACACACCTCTCCTCCCTGGTGTGGGGGAGGAAGAGGAGGAACAGCTGGCCTGGGTGACAAGTAGAGGCCATTCCAGGGGAGGTGGCAGACGCAGGAAGGTAGGAGGTGGGGAGGGGCACATACGTCACCTCAAAGCCTGTGTCTAAGCTCCCCACCCACCTTGCTCAAACCTCCCACCTTGGAGAAGCCCCACTCCTGGTCCTACCACCTCGGGCTCTGTGCAGTGACGTCATTGTCACTAACAAGCTCTTCCTTATCTATACCAAACACGCCTGGAGGAAGGGCCCCTGCACCACCCCCCAGCCCTGCTTGTTTGCGCATGCCCACCACGTGGGGGTCAGGTGGTATGTGGGAAGCAGCCCGTGAAAAACTGTGCCCTTTTTAGGAGCTGGTCATATTGCACCCAACATGGAGGATGGGGAGAAGGTTGGGGAGGGGAGAGCAAAGTTGAGATGAGAGGAAAATGATAAATGAGGTGCTCAGGGGCCCCAAACCAGGCAGGCGCCCCTAGTGGCCGTGCTGGCCGCTGGCCGGGCACCTCATGGCATCAGTGACCTGGACACTGGGGAGCCGCTGAAAGGGACTGAGGGCCAGAGAGACTGAGCCATCCAGTCTTGGTTCACACCTGCTCCCCCAGGCTGGGCTTTGAACCTGGAAACACTGACCACAAACCAGGCATCCGGGGCCCTGTGTTCTCTGGTTACAGCCCAAGGAGGTGAAGGGTGATCGAGCCCTGAGGCTGCCCACACTGGCTTCGCTGGTCTGCTGGGAAGATCCTGGGGACCTGGAGCCTGCAGGGCTCACTCCCAACAGCAAAGCCCCATCCAAGAGCTGACTAGAACCCATAGAGAAGGGGAGTGCTTGTGAGTTCAGACAGGGAACACAAGAGTGAGGGAGTTCAAGGCCACTCCCGGCTTTGCCTCAGAAGGCTTGTCGCTTCATTCCCAGCAGCCTAAATCTTGGCCATCCTTCAAAACCCACCTCTTCCGTGAAGCCTTCCCTCCCCTCCAAATGAAGTTTTCTCCCTCTCTAAATACTTTATCCACACTTCTCTGCAGGCCTTGTCTCGTTCCTCCTTGCATTGCACATCCCTGGCTAGACTTGGGGCTCCACAGTACAGAGCCATCGTCCCATCTCAGGAGCTCCATACTGCCCTGCTGGACAACGGACGGCGGGGGTGCTGGAGAGGAGGGGTTCACTAAGGAGCAGGACAGGAGGTGGAGTGCTCAGATCAGAGGGTACAGGAGGGGTTCAGGAAGGACTAGCTGAAACAAGACCCAGAAGAGCCGCTGCTTACTACCTGAAAGCCAGGTTGCCTTTGAGAACCGAATACAATTCTCCAGAGTCCTGGGCAACGGAGAAACGAAATGCAGCGCTCTCACAGAAGGGGCGAGCGCTGCCGCTGCTGCTAAGTCGCTTCAGTCGTGTCCGACTCTGTGCAACCCCATAGACGGCAGCAAGCGCTAGCTACGGGGAAATAAGCTTTAAGGGAAAAAATGCCACCACTCTCCATGTGCGTCTGGTAGTGGCGGTGGAAGAAACAAAATCATTCATTTGTCCAATAGTATTTTTCATTTCAGATGATCTATTTTCATCTTTATAAGTTCATTTTCTAAAAATCTTCCATTTTGCTCCTCATTGTATTCATGTTTTCCTCCACACTTCTGAGCATGGAGCATATTTATAACCACTGCTTTAGCATCCTTGTCTGCTAATTCCATCAGCTTTCCCACTTGGGGGTCTCTCTCTGTGAACTGATTTTTCTTCTGGTTATAGGTCCTATTTTTCTGCTTCTTTGCATGGCTGTTAATTTTCTATTTGATAACCAATATTGTGAATTTTCCACTGGGGTCTAGATTTTGTTGTATTCCTTTAAAGAGTGCTGGACTTGGTTCCACCTCACAATTATTTGGAGTCACTGTGACCCTTTTAAAGTGTTGACTTTAAGGTCTATGAGAACAGATCCAGGACAGCTTTTGGTCTTGGGCTAAGGTAAACAGCCTCTTGAGGACTCTATCCAATGTAACACTTACTACAAGCTCTCTCCACTATCACTGGTGGGAATCTGAACCATTCCAGCCCTGTGTGAGCTCTAGAAATTGGTTAGTCTTCTTACTGGCGGTTCTTTCCCTAACTTTGTGGTGTTTCACCCCAATTGTGTGCAAATCAATGGCCAAAGTTTCGAGGCCCCTTCTACAGACTTCCAGAAATCTTCATGAGCAGCACCCTTCTCTCCAGAATTCTTCCCACACAAATCCTAGCCTCCTCAGCCTCAACCCATGTCTTATCAATTCAGCCTACAGGCTCTTTTCAGGACACTCCCCCGTCCTCCTCCTGGGCCTTTCTCTAGTGAGGAAACTGATGCTGTGATCGGCTGTTGCCTTTCTCTCAGGGACCACCATCCTCTGCTAACTGTTGCCCACTATCTGAAAGCAGTTGTTTCAAATCTTTTGTCCAGTTTCCAGTTGTTTTCAGCAGGTGGGCAGTTACCATAGCAGTTAATTTATGGGCTGAACGGGAGGATTCCTACGCAAGAAACATTTATTGGGGAATTCTCTGATAGATTTCAATATGCCAGGCCCTGCTCTCTGTGCTGGGAATAAAGCATTGAACTAAATGGACAGAATCTGTGACCTCATGAAGCTGATATTCCAGTGGGTGAGGCAGACAATAAACAGTAATAAACATAATAATTGTGCGGCATGTTAGAAGGTAAACGGTGCTGTAGAGGGGAAAATAGAGCAGGGAGAGAAAGAAGCTGGGGAACAGAGCAGCATTTTAAATAAGGGACTCAGGGAAAACCTCACCGTGAAAGTGTTGTTGTTCAGTTACTCAGCTGTGTCTGACTTTTTGCCACCCCATGGACTACAGCACACCAGGCTTCTCTGTCCTTCACCATCTCCCAGAATTTGCTCAAACTCATGTCCATTAAGTCGATGATGCCATCCAACCATCTCATCCTCTTTCGCCCCCTTCTCCTCCTGCCCTCAATCCTTCCCAGGATCAGGGTCTTTTCTGATGAGTCAGCTCTTCGCATCAGGTGGCCAAAATATTAAAGCTTCAGCTTCAGCATCAGTCCTTCCAGTGAATATTCAGGGTTGATTTCCTTTAGGATTGACTGGCTTGATTCCTTGCAGTCCAAGGGACTCTCAAAAGCTTCTTCCAGTGAAAGAAAACTGAGCCAAGCCCTGAAGGAAGGGAATGAATGAGCACAGGTGTAAGGGCCTTCAAGTGGGAGCAAGCCTGGCTTGCTCAGGGAACAGCAGGGAGACCAGCGTAGCCATCAGGGTTTGAATGAGAAAGAGACATGATCCGAAACCAAGGGGAGGCGCTGGACTGTGATGAGCCCTAGGGGCCACAGAAGGAAAGCTGTTACTGTAATAACTGAGATGAGAAGTTTGGACCTGGGTGGTGGCCACAGACCTGGTGAGAAGTGAATTCAGAAGCTGAATGTTATGTCAAAAGAGTGAAAGAGAGAAGAATCAAGGATGACCCCTAAGGTTTTTGGTCTGAGCAGGTAGAAGGAGGGAGATGCCATTTACCAACACAGGGAAGATTGCGGGCCAACTGAGTCTGTAGGTGGGGTGGCGGGAGAGACCAGTTTGATGGTGGACCTGTTCAGTATGAGATGTCTTCTACACACCCACGTGGAGGGATCCAGTGGGCAGCTGGACACTAGTTAGGAGTTCAGTGGAGAGATCCAAGACAGAATGGAGGGGAAGAAGCTGGGAAAGGAACCCACTGGTGAAGTCTTGCCTGGTGATGTCCAGGGTCACCCAAGAGCACCTTGAGGATCCTCCTCCAAGGACAGCCCTCTGCCTCCACAGAAGGGGCAGGAGCTGGGGAACCAGGATGGGCCCTTCAGAGGCCAGCTCGTCTCTCCTCTTATTTCACATTGACCCAAATCACTGAGGGCTGTCAGATCGCATCACTGCCCAGGATCCAAGACCTCCAAGAAGAAGCTGCATTAGCCACTCTGTCCCCCATAGAGACATGGCCTGTCACCCGCTATTCTGTAGGCTCCCTGGCTCACATTCATGACTCTGCGTAACGATGTTTGCTCCCCTCGGCTCCAGGATGGCTCGCCCTGATGCCCCACATCTGACACTGAGTCTCCTCGCTCTCCCTGGCTTTGCTTCCCAAGCAATCATCAATGCATCTCCGGTCCCAGGCTGCCTTCCCTCTGCCTCCCATCTGATGTGTGACTCAGGGGAGCATTCCTCCCACTCCCTATAGAGAGAAGCTCCAAAAGCCCTGGAATCTGAAAGTCCTTCCAGACATCTAACCTCCATCCTCACTGTTCTTGCCTGATGTCCTGTTATTCTAATGTTCTCCCCTAGAACAGATGGGGCCCTCGGTCGCCCTCTTGCTTCCTTCTCCCTGCCCTTGTTTCTTGCTCTCGGAGCAAGAGAAGGTGCCCTTCTCTTCTTTGTCCTTCAGGCTCGCCCGCACCTTCCTCACTCCCCGTCTGCATGCCCTCTCCCCTGCTCTCTGACCCCACTCAATCATTCGTCTCAGACAGTTAGTTTAGGGGAGTGGAGACGAATCTCTTGCTGACTCCAGTGAAGGTCCTTTCCTCTCGTCACCCTGGGGATGCTGGCAATTATCTCAACGCCCCCAGAGCCCCAGCGCTCCAGGCGGCTCCCTCTCCCCCAGCCACTTCCTGGCCCTCCCTACACTGCTGTGTTGCTGTGTTCCTGCTCTCCTCACATCACCTTGACTTGGCCAAAGAGACCTGCCCCTCAGGAGATGAACATCTTCACATCCACAGGGATCACCCCTCCCGTCCCCCGCCCATCACACACAGGCACACGCACCCTGCTCCTTAAGTGATGGCGAGGGCAGTGGCCAAGTGATCCACAGCTCCTTTCTCTTCTGTTGCTGCGGTAAAATATGGACAGCAGGAACCACGGGAGAAATGAGGCATGAAAATTAATCTGCTTTACAATCCTCATGAATATTTAAAAGCTGATGAATATGTAACTACATTTCTTTTCTCCTCCATTAGTGTCTGCTTTTGAGTTACTCTATAGATCCCTTGGTTCCTTTGGGGGCTGGTTGGCTAGACTGATTTTTAAATTGGTTTTACAGGTGCCTATAGATCCTGGGTTCCCCTCAACCCTGATCTTGAGAAGAGGATTTACCCCTTTAAAATTCCCCAGGAAGGCCTGGCAGCGAGAGAGACAGAGAGAGAAGAAACTTCCTCTGAAACTCACACTGTGGGAGCCCCAAGGGAAGGGCAAAGGTTGAGAGGGCGGGGCTCCCACTTTGCAGTGGGACTCACCAGGTATAGCCTGTAGAGGATAAACTACCTCCTTCTTCCCTGAGCCACAGCTTGCCCTTGATAGCAGGCCCTCACAGCCCAGCCACTATGGGTCTTTCAGGGCCTAGTGCAGGGTGGCCTTGAGAAACCAAGAAATGAGGCTGAAAAATGTTACTTGCTTTCTACTCAGAAGAATCTGATATCAGGCTAACTGTATGCTACTGTGTAACCATCTCCTGGCTCCTGGCACCAGCCACTCCTTCTAGAAGCACTCTTTGGAGCATCCCTGGTCATCTCCCTAGCCTGTCCTCTCTGCCACAGTTCTTTGGTGACTCTGGAACCCTGCTTCTCAGCCACTCTTACCATCTGAAGCGGGCTAGGGGAGGCAGGCTCCTCACCCACCTACTGCAGCCATCAATCATCCCGGAGCGGAGCAGAAGGAGCAGCAGGGCATCTTTCCAGAGCAGCAAGATTTGTCTTGGGGCCCGAGGCAGAATCTAGCACTGAACCAGTATTCTGTAGAGGGAAGCTGGGTCCTGGCTTGGTGAAGGAAGGCGTCGCAGGGCGGGGAGACATCCATCCTGCCAGCCTGGCAGCAGGGCTGGGTCAGAAATGCTGAGGGTCCTTAGAGCCCCACAGCCAGCACCTGAGCTTCAGGTCACAGCGGACCACTCCCAATTCCTGCTTGTTCATCCTCCCCCTGTCCTCGGTTTCTCCATCCACTCCTCATTCTACACAAAGCTTGGCAAAGCATTTCACGTTGTTTTGATCATATTTCTTCCCTTCTAACCATCCTCGGGGGCCCCTTAGTTTCTGGCTTATCCAATTCACATCTGACCTGCCATCTCCATCACCAGCAACCCCAGGTCCCCTCATCCACCCTAAGTCCCCTCACCCCAGTCTTCCAAGCTAACTTGCTCACCATCCCAAACATGCTTTCACCTCTTTGCCCCAGGTCCTCCGTTTCCCCCTCTAATGACACCTGTCCTCTCCTTCTTTCCAGGCTTTGCTCAGAAGTGCCTCCATCAGGAAGCCTTCCCGGGTTGACCCCAGTCCCAATGAAAAATCCTATCACCTCTTCTGGGCTCTCCGATGTTTCAGTACCGAATCCACAGGGTGTTCACTGGCACTGTCTTCATGGGTGACGTCCACAGAAAGGGCTGCAGTGCCTTTTAAAGCAGACCTGCATGCGGTCAGTGTGGCAGCCTCCTGTGGATACACTTCCTGGGCGGCCTCACTCTCGTCACCTGTGCCTTTCGGTCAACCTCACTCCGTCTCCCGTAAATGCCTGGCCTACTGCCAGAGCGGCCCGAAGCAGGGACCCAGTCCCCTTCTCCCTCCTCTCTGTTCTTTCAGGGGCTTCACACACACAGGGCCTCTGGAGTGACACCAGGCTGAGGGCTCGGTGTAACAGAGGGATTGCCCAACTTGGGGACAGAGAAGGTGCCCCCAACAGTGAGTCAGGAAGCCAGGCTCTGGACCTGGCTCTGCCCTGGGATCTTGACCGAGCCACCTAATGTTCTTGGATCTCCCTTTTTCATTAACCAAATGGGGATACAGGTCTATCCCTACATCAAAGGATCATGGTGGGAATCACATGTGAAAATGCTTTGAAAAATACAGAATACTGTGGACTTCCCTGGTGGTCCAGTGGTTAAGACTCTGCGCTTCCACTGTAGGGGACACGGGCTTGATCCCTGGTCAGGGAAGTTCCACATGCCATGTGGCACAGTGAAAAATAGATATATAGAGAGCAGTATATAAATGTTAGCTATCCCTGCTATTGGAATAATTAGCAATAAATTGTTATAATAACTGTTATCATAGTGTGTGACATTCCCCCAGCTCCCTCTATTTTGAGGGGTTCTCCGGCCTAGCCCCCTCTTTCCTTCCCTGTCCAGGGGAGGTACGGGAGGCCCACCTGGATGTGTGTCCCTTGGGATCTAGCATCTCATTCTCCAAGACAGATTCCCCAAGCAGGAACGTCACCTTCAGCCCCTGGCCTCTCCGCTCAGCTCCCAGCTGCCTCGGCAGCGGGAACAAGCGTGAGCCTTGTCAGACAAGCCCTGCATCTCCATAAAACACGTTCTCAGCATAATTACGCAGCGGAGACGCGCAGGGGCCCCGCCCTGACAGAGAGCCTCTGCCACCGCCACTGGCTCGTTGCTGCGGCAGCAGCTGAAAGCTGAGCTGTCCTGGACCAAAGAAGCAGGAGCGGTTCTCTAGCTAAGCAGGGCCGGATATGGCCAGGCCTCGGAGGGGAGCCCCAGGTTCTGGCTGTAAAGTTGGGGGGCCTCCAGTGGCCCAAGCAAACTCAGAGCTCAGCTTCTCTGCTTCCTTCCATCACCCTCTGAGTGAGCCCCTAACAGCCCATCTTGAAGCTCCCCCCGGGTATGGGGGCTGTGCTTACCCCAGACTCCCTGTCCCCTGCTTGTGGTGCCTCTCCCGGCACTGGGGTGAGCCCCTTAATGGCCCTGCTGCCCTCCCCCACACTGAGGGGTCAGCCGTGTCTCGGGTGTGGCACCAGCAGCAACCTAGGCGTGTGGCAGTGCTCGGAGATGCAGACAGGCTCTTGTGGTGGCCCCCTTCCCCAGAGCCAGGTGCAGGGAGGCTGGGAGAGCTGCCACCTCCCACCTCCCTCCCGTCCCCCTCCCCCTGCACGCCTTCCCCAGGGAAACACCCTAAACAGTCCTTTGGGAAGACGTGTTCCTTCCTCCCCTCTATCTCACCAGGCTGCTGCCTGATCGATTTCACACCGTGAATATCATTCTTCCTTCCTTCTGAGAAAAGGGGATGACCCAAGCCCCTGGGTCCAGCAAGAGATCTGTCTTGCACCTATCTGTTTCTAGACGCTGACTATTTCTAGATAGAGATGGGGAAACTGAACCCTGGGCTGGGCAATTCATTCCTTTGAGTGGAGAACAGGACAGAGGGTAGGTGAGAAGTGTGAGATGTTGGGGGTCCCTGGGAGGCGGTCCTCCCAGCCAGGCTGTCAGAGCAGCAGGGACGCCTGAGATGCTCCTGTTTATCCTTCTAGCAGTTCCACCTGTAGGAGCAGATGCTCTGAAAGTGGGTGATTCAATTTCCCTCTTCCTGTGGGGAATGGCCTGAGGGGAAGACCAAGTTGACTTCACTTGGTCCATCTCAGGGCTTCTAGAGGATTATGTCCAAAATCAAACTCCAGACTGAGACCCAAGCCAGACCCTTTCATCTAGGATTGGGGGACATTCCCACCCAGGGCCAGGGCCCTCAGTCTGTACCTTGAGCCCTGAGCTATATCCCAGCCTTTCCCTGACAGAGCTCAGCTCCTGCAGGAGTGGCAGCTCTATGGGAAGGACGTATTGAGACAAACAGGGCTGTGATTTGCCAGCCATCAATATCTCTTAAAGGCCCATCCCCTCCAAAGCTGGCAGATCCCTCCAGTTCCCCCACTCTCCCTGAGCCAAGCAGAGATCCCCAGGGCAGCTCAAACCTTCCTCTTTCTCTCTCCTTTCCTCCCTTCTCTGGCCACATCAACCAGAAGGATTATGTCTTATTTATTTATCTTGGATTTGGCTGCAGGAACCACACAGCATTTAAAGCCATTGATTGTTCAAAAGGCAAAGTGTATAATGCACCAGAAAATTAGTTTAGAGTGCCCAGCAGGAGAGCAGCCCAGCTCTGGTCTCAGATTTACTCTGCCCTGGTGGCCAGGAGGCGGGGGAGTGTGCCTTTCAATCTCTCCAGGAAGCTCTAGGAAGCCATCATCCCCTTGTGGCCACGCTAGGGCCTTCTTTCTGGCTATTTGCCCAGGTGAGTGGCATGACAGCAATACCTCTCCTATGCTTCAGCCCCAAGCCACTCTTCCTTCCCCCAAGACACACACACACACACATGCATGCACACACAAATGCACTCATATTCCACATTCAGATGTTTTAAAAAATCTACATTAAGTACATGCAGATGAGACCAGGCCGTGTAACACACACTCTCACTGATGCACACATGAGACTGTGTGAAAATCTAAATAAAAGGCTTTCCCTTTGTCCGAACAATCTGGTACCTAGAGAAGTACCTGACACAACAAAAGGTGATCACTAGTAATTCCCTGTTCAAGCAGCCACAGGTCCCAGATAACAGCCTGAGAGTTGTCCTGAAACCAGGAAAGGACAAGGGCGAAGGTGGACATTGAGGAGATAAGAAGAATGCCATGCTTTCACTGCTGAGGGCATGGGTGGGTTCAATCCCTGGTTGGGGAACTCAGATCGATCAAAATGGCTTCTTGGCCAAATGAATCAGGACCATGGACAGATCCCACTGCCCTCTTCTCTTCTCCCCTCCCTCTGTGATCATTTCATTCACTTGGCCAAAAACAGGTCCAGCTCAGGGCCCCCTGGAGAAGTCAAGATGACCATGACCATTTTGGTAATCGTAAAAACAGCTTTCATTTTTGAGCTCTTATTGTCATGAGCCAAGATCTTAGTATGAATCCTCTCACTTGGTCCTCACCACCTCCCAGAATGTATTGTTATTCCCACTCTACAGATGACCAAATGGAAGCTCATGTTGTTATTCAATTGCTAAGTCATGTCTGACTCTTTGCGACCCCATGGACTGCAGCACGCCAGGCTTCTCTGTCCTTCACCATCTCCCAGAATTGCTCAAACTCATGCCCACTGAGTTGGTGACACCATCCAACCATCTCATCCTCTGCTATCCCCTTCTCCTCCTGCCTTCAATCTTTCTCAGTATCAGTGTCTTTTCCAATGAGTTGGCTCTTCACATCAGGTGGCCAGAGTATTGGAGCTTCATCATCAGCATCAATCCTTCCAATGACATTCAGGGTTGATTTCCTTTAGGACTGACTGGTTTGATTTCCTTGCAATCCAAGGGACTCTCAAGGGTCTGAAACTCTAGAGGTGGAGTAATTTCCCATAGTTTTCATTGAGCTCGTCTAAAATAAAAGAGGAAAGGCCATCTAACTCCAGGGGTCCCTACTAAACTGTACACACTTTAGGTGACAATAACTTCACCAGATGGGTTTTCCTTGAAAGCAGAGGGGGAGAGATTGACATGTGCCAGCCCACAGCAGCAACTCCCTCACATCAACCAGCACACATGTTCTGTCTCCACTGCAGTAACATCCTGATGGAGACAGGAGGAGTGTACTGAGTTGATTCCTCATAAAGTGAGTGGGGATTCTTGAAGCCTGAAAACCAAGGCCATACAGAGCCAAAGCCATGAAAATCTTGCAAAGGGAACACTTGAGAGGCTCAAAGAAGTGTGTGGAAGTGAGATAAGGTCAAAGGCAGTGGGATGTTAGAGATTCATCAGGCTTAAAGAAAGGAGGATACACAGGACATTGCCAGAAACAGCTGTCCAGCCCACTCCATTCCCTCCCCATGTCCACTGAAAATATTGAAAATGGTGGAAGATTCAGCTGATTAAAAGAGAAGATTAACAGTGAGAATGATGCCTAAAGAGTTCAGCTAAAGCAAAAACAAAACACAACAAACCAGAGTCGCACAAGAAAACAAACTGGGACTTTCCTGGTGGTCCAGAGGTTAAGAATCTGCCTGCCAATGCAGGGGACACTGGTTCGATTCCTGGTCCAGGAAGATCCTACATGCCGTGGAGCAACTAAGCCCATGCACGGCAACTATAGAGCAGCCCCCACTTGCCCAACTAGAGAAAATCCATGAGCAGCAATGAAGACCCAGCACGGTCAAAAATGAAACTTTTTAAGAAAAAAAAAAAGTTTTGTAAAAGGTAGAGCCACACTCATGCTGAACAGAAGAGAGAGCTTTCCCATGATTGTAACTTCCAGATAAAGTTGGACTTGCAACACCTTTTGCAGGAAGGTGATACTTAGTGAACCAGAAGTGCCTCAGGACCAGCTAACCTGGGACCAGAGAACCCATGTATTAATATCTACCAAGGAAACTCCAGCTCCCCTGGCCAAAAAGTGCCTCCAAAATCTCTCCCTGATGTGAAAAGATCATGGATCATTTGGTTTCAAACATCAGTGGCCTCCCTCCCCCCACACCTCTCTCCCATCAAAGAGCCAATCAAGCTTTATTTCACATATCAATATTCTGAAACATTTGAGAAATCTCTGTGCCATCCAAAAGCTGGGGCCTGTGGAACAGTGGATGTTTCTACTACAGTTCACTGAGAAATGTTTTCAGAGGTTTTTGACCCAAAGCACCATCACCTATTTAGTGCTTCACCTTATTCTCCAGACTTGAATCCAATGACTTTGGGGTATTTCCAAAGATCTAGTTCACCCCAAGTTAAATACTCACCAACATTCAAACCCATATGCCACAGACTTCCCAACGAGAGTTGTGAAGGTGCGTTGCCAGTGGGACATGACTGGAATATGTATCAAACTTTCCAAGTGGATTACATTGAAGGGAACAATACTCACTTCAAAGTTCTGACTTTGGGAGAAAAACAAACTGAATCTAATTATTCTCCTCACAGCGGCCACTAGCAATGGATTTGAGTCTTTTTTTTTCTTTCCAGCCATGTGGTGTGGCATGTGGGGTCTTAGTTCCCCAAACAGGGATTGAACCCATGCCCCCTGCAGTGGAAGTCCAGAGTCTTACCCACTGGACCACAAGGCAAGTCCCTCTGAGTCCTTCCTTATGTTAGTTAGTTACTACCTTGAGCCCTGAAGGGGTGAGAAGACAAGGATGGTTTGGTGACTAGGAGTAAGAAGGCCTGGGCTCAATTCTGGCTTTATCTTTGATATCCTGTGTGACCAAAGACCTGAACCTGCTTGAGGCTCTGGATTTTTTCCTTTACAAAATGGTACCCATAATGCCTCCTCAGTGGGACTGTATTTCTGGCCAAATGAGATAGAGGGTCTAGCACCGTGTTTGGCACGGCATGCAGTATGCATTTATTATGTTAGTTGACTCTTTGGAAGGAAGGGGTCGAGCAGCCACAGGTCCTGAATGAGTGCCTGAGAGTTGTCCCGAAGCCTGGAGAGAACAAGCGTGGAGATGGGCATTGAGGAGAGAGAGAAGAGAGGTGTGAATGGGGGGAGATGGGCAGGAAACTGAGAGACAAACTTACCTACATGATGATTTTGTCTAAGGATAGGTCCTACCACGAGGATACAGGAAGGGGCAGGGTTTCAACACTCCTCAGATTGAATCTCGGACCTAAACTCAGTAAATGAAAGACAACAAAAAGTTCTCAGAAAGATTTCTTTATTATCCTAGTGAAGGATTCAAATCGACAAATCAACTTACATTGCAGCCAAAGAAGGCAGTTAGATAAGACGGAGAACTTGCCTAACTAAGGATCTAGTGGACTAGATCCTTAGGCTGCTGAGAGAGGCTTAGGAGCAGGACAAGCAATTGTTCAGAGACAAGGGAATGGATGAGATGAACTAGTGAGGCTCTAACTCTTCCATCTCTAAGGTTCTGCAAGTTGAGGTCCCTCTTATGAGCAGCTCTCAGTATTGGGAGGGGACTCTGCAAAGCCCGGGGAAAACACTGGTGTGGCAATTGAGTGGTGAGCAGAACGCTAATGAGTGCCAAGAATAACAGTGGCTTCTTAATGGAGCCCTTAATGAAGACTCATTTCTGGTTTTATTAACGTAGAGAAAAAGCACACACTCTCCCCCGCTCTCAGAGAGCAGACAGAATAAAGAGCAGCTCCAAACAGGGGGGCTGATCCCATTTCCTGGACCCTGCTTAGGATACCATTATAGGCCCTGGGAAGTGGGATAGGAAGGTCAACCTCAGAGTTCTGAGATGTTCCTCTGCACTTTGGCCAATCTGTTTAGACCCCAAGACCCCACACAGTCTCAGAGGGGAGATTTCCAGCTGCGCTCAGCCCTGCAATTTACAGGCAAGCTGCAAATAAGAACACAAAAGAGAACCATTCCCAAGGTGCTGGCAGTGATTTTAAAGGCAGACACATCCCATTAAATATTTAATTAGAATACAATCCCACCAAAGCTCTCCCACCATAAGAGGTTGGAAAACACAGCTCTCTAGGGCTTACCCAACACTGCTCACTTATTTCCAACTGTATAATCTCTGTTGACTTCAAATATAGCAAGAGGAACTCAGGTTAGACCTAGAAAATCAAATTTTAAAACTTGTGGATGACCTTGGAGTTCATCTAGTCTAATTCCTTGCTTTGTGAACATCTGAGGCCCAGAGAAATTACAAACTCAAAAAATCGAACAGCCAGTTGCATCTAAGCCATAATCCAGGACATTCCTGGAAATGCTCCCCCTTGACACCAGCCTCTGCCCCTGCTGGCCTCCCTCTCTCAGGGCTCTATAACCCAGCTGACTGACCATCCCTGGGGCTGAACTGGCATGAGCAAGGCTGTACCTCGGGGGCACTTGTGGCTAAGATTTTGAGTTGTCTCCAGTGACCAAATGCTAACCAGGATACAACTCAGGGATGGCTGTACTCAAATCATTTAGAGCCTCACAAGTTCTTTGGGTGGCCCAGTGGTTAAGAATCCATCTTGCAGTGCAAGGGACACCGGTTCAATCCTTGGTCTGAGAGGATCCCATATGCCATGGGGCAACTAAGCCCATGCACCACAACTACTGAAGCCCGTATACATACGGCTTCTGCTTCACAACAAGAGAAGCCACCACAATGAGAAGCCCAAGCACCACAAATGAAGAGTAGCTCCCGCTCGCCGCAACTAAAGAAAGCCCATGCGCAGCAACGAAGACCCACCGCGGGCAAAAAATAAAATAAATAAATAAAATCAATCTTTTTTAAAAAGCTCATTGTGGAATAAACTAGGAGACCCGTATTTTATATTAATAGATCTTTGACACCGTAAACTCAAATGGGAAATCTCAACAGAGGGATGAAATTCATCCCCAAGTAACTCCACTGCTCTTCTGGCCGCACTGCAACCCAGGCGCCAACAGTTACCAAGTCTGTGAGATGAATGGCCTAAGAACCTATGAGGGGAATGAAGGGGGCACTTCTCCAATAGCGGAGCCTTCTAGGATGGGGACTGTCTCTGATTGGTGCTCAGGGAGAGAGGACAGAGAGGACAAAGAGGGGGCAGTCCCCCCCAGGAAGGACCCAACCTGATAAGGAGCAGTCCACACCACATCCACACACCCATGAAAAGACAGCAGGGTGCATCGCTGAGTGACTGCTGGGCGCCCCGCATCATACAAGGTGCTTAACACAGGTTGTTTCTCGTTTACTTCGCACAACATCATTGTAAGGTAGATATTATCTTGCCTCTTTAACAGGGGAGGACAATGAGACACAAATGGCTTAAATCAATTGCCCAAAGTCATACAGCAAGAAATTGATGGAGCCCGACTCTATCTCCAACCACACAACAGCACCTGCAAATGAGCCCCTTAATTCCCCGGGGCGATTCTGAGAGGATGACAGTCATTTCATGGAGTGAATTGTGGAAGGTCTCTCAGACAAAGTTCCCTGGACTTTTGAGAAACTTGAGCAGTAGCTGGAAGGATCTCATTAACGGCGGCAGAACTGTCAGAAAAAAAGGTGATGTTTATTGAGCAGCTGCTGTATGCCATGCAGCTTACTATCCAGTCTCATCTGATGCTCACAGCAACCTTCTGACATCAGGTTTACAATCCTAAAGTGGTTTACAATCCTAAAGTCAGGTTCAGAGAGGGCAAGTCATTTTCCCAAGATCACACAGTGAGCAAATGATCAATTCAGGATCTGAACCTAAATCTGTCTGGTTCCAGTAGAAGAGGACCAAATGCAAGGAAACTTGACCCAAGGGGACAGTGGGGGCTGGGGAGGGGAGGCCAAGAAATCACTCAGAGACAACCACTGGGGGCCTCTCTTCCCTAGAACAGAGGAGCTTATTTTAAGAGCCTTGGCTTTGAAAAGGCAGGAGAAGGGACCAAGTGTGCCCTGACCCAAGGGCCTTTTTCACTGCTGCATCCGTCTTCCTACCCAGGAGAGTCTATGAAGATGGCAAAGGAACACATCGATAAGATGCCATTAACATGCTAGGTTACTGCACAGCGTTTAAGCACAACCACAGCCACTTTCATCTGTTTTCCCAAAGAGGTTTATGCCCCATCTGCTCACACAACCCCTGGCACAGGACTGCTCACTGGAGACTACTGGTCTGCATCCCTGTGAGCCCTGAGGTTCCACCTATAGGCTGCAAACTCGGGCTTTCGAGGCAGACAGAACAAAGTTCAAATCCTGATTTCCCCAGCTTGGAGCTTAGAGCTCCCATTTCCTCACCTCTTAAACAGAGCTAATCGTGCCCGCCTCCTAGGGATGTCATAAGCATCAAAGGGCTTGTCCCCCGCCTCCCCCAAGCCCACCCGTCTCTGCTCCCTGCTCCATACACTTTACTGGTCACTTTGCCTCCAATTGTGGAGCATGTTGAGTGCTCTGGGGCTCCCCTCTGTCCAGAGTGCCCCCTCCCTGAGGGATAGGAGAGGAACTGGCAAGACCTTGTCACCTCTGAGCCTTTTCTCACACTGGTCCCTTCTTGGTGATGCCTTCTCTCATCCTCAGCACCTCCCTGAGTCAACTCAGCCTTTGAGGGTCCTCAAGAGCCACCTCCCCTGTGAAGCCAGGGACTGCCTGGAACAGCTCCTCACCCCGCCCCCTCCAGTGGGTCTTGCCATGCCCGCTCATCTGCTCTGAGCACACACAGCCTGTGTGAAAGGAGTTCTTCTCACCCACGCCGGGAGCCCTCGAGGGCAGGGCTGGGCCAGTCATCCCTGTGTCCTCAGCACAGAGCCTAGAAAGAGCAGGTGCCTGGGAAATACCCAGAAGTAACAAATCACAGAAGAAGCCCCATTCTTTCTTTCTCTTCCCCTTCTTCCCTGGCACCAAGAGATCAGGTCTCCAGAAGATGTAAATATAGGACCGTTGACCAAGCTCAAACTTGGATGATACTCTTGGCTAGGAGGCCAGGGATTGGTTCCAATGCCTTGCCCCTGTGATAAGAGCAGGATTTTATTTTTTGCCCTCTACCTCTCAGTTGTAAGGCTCTTAAATGGACCGCAGCTTCTTAGTAGCTCCCTCTTTCTTCCTGCCAATTCTAAGACAAATGTCTGCCTCCTCTGGAGTGCCCTCACCCCCACCCCGGGCCTGAGGCCCCTCCCCACCTCCCACGCTCCCCCTCCCACCCCAGGCCTGTAGCAGTGAATGTAATTAGGCCTTTCCCCAGGACGGCACCCCCTCCACGCAGCTGAACTGCCCCTCCAACAGGGGATAATTTATGGAAATGGGTAAAGGTGTTTTAAATTATTCAATTTAAATGTAAATAGGGTAGATGGTTTCTCTGAATAAATTGTCTTATTTATGTTCCACCCAAATCCCCTCCCAGGGAAACATGGAGTGGTTGGGAACGCTCTACAGCCCAGGGCCTCCACCGCTCTTTAAATAATGTGGGAGCTGCCCTGGGGCCCCTGGGAGTGGAGACTGGGAGACAAATGGCCCTGACAGCTGGTGTCCCAGCTGGGGTCACAGGACAGGCCAAGTGCTCACCAAAGGCTGTGTCACCCCACTCCACCCAGGGTTGCTGTGACCCGGCCAGGGCACGGATGTAGGCAGAAAGCAATCCAGCTTTGTTTGCTGGGCAGTGACAGCCGGACAGGGGCTCCGTGCCCCTCTCCGCTTCTGCCCAAGGTCTCTTTTCCTCTGACTCACAAATGATGTGGGCTTCACACCTCCCTGAAAAAGTCCTGCATGTTCTGAGATGCTGACTGTGGCTCACATTTCCTTAGAGCATTTCTGTCCTAAACAGGGTTTCCTAGACACGGGGCTGCCTCGAAAGGAAACCCTTTCTTGGTACATCTCAGGCACTGTCCCACGTGCCAGTGGGAAGGCCTTTTGCAGGTGAGGAGAGGGACTGTTCTTTAGTCCCCCTCCCCCACTACTTAGTACCACTCAGCTGCCAGTGTTGCCATCTCCTGGGATTGGATCACCTTACATGCAAGCAAGTGATCATGTAGCTATTAGGGGGTTTTCAGGGGCAAAGGACAGAACATCAAAGTAGCTGAGACTATGGAAATTTATTAGCCCTGGAAACCTGGAGGCAGGGCAGACTGCAGGGGTAGATCTGGTGTCATCTGGAAGCCTTGTCCTGTTTTCCTGTGATTGCTTTTTGTGTGTCCATCATCCTCAGACTAGATGTGGTGGCAGGGGGCAGTTAAGAGCCTTAGGTCCACCCATGATGATGCTCAGAGAAAACCAGAAGAGGGCAACTCTCAGAGACTCTCCCAGAATGTGAAGAAGGCTTCCTCCCACCCACCTCTCAGAAAACTCTCCTTGCATCTCATTGGTCCATCCTAACCTAATGTCTGTGAGGAGATGGGGATTACTTTAGACCAGTCAGAGAGACCAGGAGCTGGGGGTGGGGCTACCTTCTCTCTACACAAACATGGGCTCCTATGAGGGAGGAGGAAGTGGGCATTGATGCTGAGCAGACAGTACCCATTGAAGTAACACTTGAATAATTGAAATCAATACATGTTTTAATCAATAACCATGTTTGTTTAAACCCCCATACTTTAACTGGATCAATTCTTTTCTGCCTAATCCCAAGAATCAGACTATTGCCCATCCTCCAAAGAGCAGAGAGTCAGATCAATGACCCAGATTGCAGACCAGTTGGCAAGACTGGACCAGATCAAACACAAATTGCCATCCAGATGCCTTAACTCTTTCTCAAGTTACCCCTAAATGAAGGAATGGCTTGTGCAAGCCCCACAGTCAGCATCACTCATTCTACAAACACGTCTGGACTGCCCACCTTATGCCAGGCACAAGCTAGGGGCAGAAGATTCATTGGCAAAACAGTCTGTTTCCTGTTCTTGCAGACTTACCATCCCTACAGTGGACTTTATCATGTTTGTTGCCAGTTGGTTTCGCTGCCTGCGAAGTTTTGCCAAATTTGGGAGTTTCTAGCTTACTCCTTGGAAGAAAAGTTATGACCAACCTAGATAGCATATTGAAAAGCAGGGACATTACTTTGCCAACAAAGGTCCATCTAGTCAAGGCTATGGTTTTTCCAGTGGTCATGTATGGATGTGAGAGTTGGACTGTAAAGAAAGCTGAGCACCAAAGAATTGATGCTTTTGAACTGTGGTGTTGGAGAAGACTCTTGAGAGTCCCTTGGACTGCAAGGAGATCCAACCAGTCCATTCTGAAGGAGATCAGCCCTGGGATTTCTTTGGAAGGAATGATGCTAAAGCTGAAACTCCAGTACTTTGGCCACCTCATGCGAAGAGTTGACTCATTGGAAAAGACTCTGATGCTGGGAGGGATTGGGGGCAGGAGGAGAAGGGGACAACAGAGGATGAGATGGCTGGATGGCATCACTGACTCGATGGACGTGAGTCTGGTTGAACTCCAGGAGTTGGTGATGGACAGGGAGGCGTGGCATGCTGCGATTCATGGGGTCGCAAAGAGTCGGACATGACTGAGCGACTGAACTGAACTGAGACTCATGAGTCACACCTTCTCAAGGCAGAAACCAGAAACTTGGTTACCCAGCCTCCTTTGCAGCTCCAGCACAGACATGTGACTCAGATCCCACCAATCAGATTCATTCATTCACTCTAGAAGGGAAGTACTGGAGTAAGGAGGCAATGCCCATAGTCCACGGTGCTGGCAAGGGTGGAAGTGGAGGTGTCCAGCTTTGGGTAGAAGTGACAACAAGATTAAGTTCCTGGTCCAAGAAGTGCAATCAGTGAGGAGTGACAGTAAAGGTTCTCTGGTGGCTGGTGGGAGGCAAGTCCGGTTTCCCCATCAGTCTGGTTCTGTGTGCAGCAGGGCATCAGGCCTGGAATCTGAGCCTCCAGTCTGACTCTCTACCCCTCCCTGTGACTAGACAAGACACCCAGTATTCCTGTAATATTCTTCAATCAGTCAGAGTCGTGTCTATTGCCTAAGACCATGAACCCTAGCATGCCCCATCCTTGGTGAGAGTTTTTCATTGTGAAGATCTCGCCCAGGTGGCCCTTCCCAGAATCCCCCTGAGCCCAGGCACTTTGCTGCTGCCTCTTACAGCAACCTTAACAGAGGCCCGAGCCCCTCTGTGTGTCTCCAGTTCACCCCCACTAACACACACTAAACTTTGAGCTCCCTGGGACCTGGGACCACACTTTTTGCCCCACTATATCCCCAGGTCTAGTTTAGAACCGGGGTTAGAATAGGTGCTCACTAAGTACTTGTTGTGATGTGATCATTGCCACTGTCTTCATTAGTGACATCAAAAGCCCACCAATAGCAGGCTCTGGATTGAGCAACACACACAGAGAATGGCCCGTATCTTGACCTCCCCTTCTCCACAATCAGCAACCAGGTACACATCCAGGCACTTCAGTGCCCACTGGGAAGTCCTTTAAAATACCAAAGGGCTGCCCTCTGACCCCTACCCAGTTCCCTAATCCCTCCTTGCCAGGAGGGATTTACTTGCCAGGAGGGATTGCCTTGCATTTACTCTTTCCAGCCAGCTGGTTCCACCTCAGCCTTGCCCCTACTTCCTGCCCTGCTCTGGACAACCTTGGGAGATCTCCATCCTTGGCATAGAGGTGACCTCCCAAAAGACCCTGGAGAGATATACCCAGATGGGTTACATTGCCCATCCAAGGGTGTCCTTAATCCTGGCAAGCCCTTCAAACTTGCCCACACACACACACTCACACACTCTCTCTCTCTCTATCCCCTCTGCAGGAAGAGCCAGAGGAAATGGACAAGCTTTCTGGAATCAATTTCATGCCTTAGCGTGATAAACAACCAAGCAGAGACTGGCACCCATCAAGAGAGTTAATGGCCTTGGTCTCTGAGTGATAAACCACCCCCTGATAAAGAAAGTGAGACTTTTCCTCCATGCATCACTCCACCAGGAGCAGACTCATACCAGCCCCAACTGCACTTCCCCAGGTGTGGACGAGACAAGCACGTCCCCCTTCCCCAGGCAGCACACAGCCTCTCATCAGCGGGGGGCCTGGGACGCCCAAGGCAGAAAGCACCTGACCTGTTACCTTAGCTAGCAGTGCCACAGATCAGATAGAGCTGGCCACGTGGGTTCAAACCCTAGTTCCACTTCTCACTCTCCGAGTGACCTTGGGTAGGCTACCTAAATTGTACCAACCTTACATGTACCTCTGAAGATTGAGATGCTTTTTGCAAAGAGCACGTAGTATAGCCTCAATAATCTTAGCTATTGTTTTATTATTATTATTATTATGACTCCCTGTAGCTAGGAAGTTCCTGATCCATCTAACCTGAATCCTACCCACTGCCTTTTAAGGTCATTGCTGCTCATTCTCTTCCTAGTGGGCATGGAACTCAGCCGTCTCTAGTGTGATGAGGTAGGAAAAATAATGGTGCTGGAAGACAATGAGCTACGTTCAAATCCACCTCATGCCTGTTAGCCGTGGTTCTCTTTATAGCCAACGAATGTAAGACAGATTCTAAATATATAATTACTAGCTGTGTGGATGGACAGATGTCATTCTACTCTTGTGGGCCACAGGTTACTGCATCCTTGTTTGTACAGTAGAAAAAGAACACGGCCTCTAAAAGTCACAATGAGGATGAGGTCAGATGCAGTAATATCTAAGAGATGGTGGGTGACCAGGGATGTTGGTTGAACCTGAGCCTGCACATACACTCGAAGAGAGACTACCTAGATGTCTCAGATCATCTATCTGAGACATACAATGACCCTGTTTCTAAAACCTTCCCCACTTCATGTCCAGCACAGCAGAGCCTTCCATGCTTCTTCAGCCTGAGGAGCACATTTTGTTGTTGTTGTTGTTTTGGTTGCATTGGGTCTTAGTTGCAGCATGCAGGATCCTCTTGCATCATGCAGGATATTTCCTTGCAGCACACGAGCACTCTAGTTGCAGCGCTCAGATTTACTTGCCCCACTGCATGTGGGAATTTAGTTTCCCTGACCAGGGATCCAATCCATGTCCTCTGCATAGAAAGACAGATTCTTAACCACTGGACCACCAGGGAAGTCCCAAGGAACACTTATTTAAAAGTGAGAAGCCAATGCCAGAATTTACCAGAAGTAAGTAAAATCCTTGCTGTCCTGCACAGAAAAGCCAATGTCCAGGAGAGGGCAGGTGAGTAGCAACTGACATGTGCCCCACACTTAGCAGTGAACAAATGTGTTCTCGGGTAATGTCTTACCAAATACTTTCACAGACCAGGTTTGCCCAAGGGGACACTAGCTCTGAATAGGGAGTCAACTTCCCCAAAGTGATAAAGAAGGATGTGAGCCCATAACCAGTCTCCCCCACTCCCTCAGGCTCTCTGCCCTCTCCCCACATGTACTCCTATGCCACTGGAAGACCTCTGTCAGTCTTCTAGCTCAATACCTGTCATAATCCCTAGCCTAGAGTATTTTCCCAATAGTCAAGCATCTAATGGTCAAATGGGGAAATCCTAATTTCACCCATGGGGAAATCCTAATTTCACCCATGGGGAACCTGAGGCAAAAAGAGAAGTAGTGAGAAACGCTCGGTCACAAAGCTGGAAGGTGTTGCAATGGATCCACTAATAGAAGAACACGAGCTCACCCCAAAATGTCAGAACTAGAAGAATCCTAGAAGGTCATGTGGTCAAGGCCCTGCCCGTCCTGTCCTGGTAATCAAATCCAAGTTCTCCCACTCAGAGCCTGGAGGAGGGGAAACAAGAGGTTTTTCCGGCTGGATATAGTAGATTAATTACAAAGTGTCCCCAAATCTTCCCCTACTGAGATCCATGCAATTTGGATTTGCAGCTTCTCCCAACAAGAAGTAGAGTCTGTTTTCTTTCTTACTCAATCTGGGCTGCCTTTTAACTCTCTTTGACCAGTAGAAATTCAACAGAAGTGATGGCGTCCTATCTCCAAGGTGAGACTCCAAAAGACCATATGAGCTTCCACGCTCTCTTAGAACCCAGCTGGCACCATATAAGCAACTCTGGGCGAACCTGTTGGAGGATGAGAGACAAGTTAAAAAGAGCCTGCTTGTCCCATATGACCTCTGCCCACAGCCAACCACAGATATGTAAGTGATTCCAGCCAAGATCAGAAGAACCATCCAGATAACCCATAGACTCACAAGAAATCACAAACATAATTAAGTCACTGAGTTTTGGAGTGGTTTGTTACAAAGCACCAACTAACAGATACTTTGGGCTTGAAGAAAAGATCCCAAGTTGTAGTGCTAGAGAAGTTGAGGTCTGTGCTCCTGTAGGGCCTTGAAGGAACAGGACCCTTTTCTGCAAAGAGTCTGCTTGAGTTTCTATCTAGTCTGTCTAGCTGCTGGGCCTGGCCCATCCAGGACCAGTGAGTTCAGGTCTAGTTCTAGCCCTACCCTTCCCACCCACCTTGGCACCCACAGTGCCCACTCTTGGCACTTTCCAGAAACAGTCTGTGCAGGGAGGGCTGCAATGAGAGTAAGGCTGTCCACTATCCAGAAGGAGCTAGCCCCAAAGACAAAGCCTGACAAAGCCCTGAGGTGGGGTCTCCATGGTAGAGAAGCTTCTGGGACCAGACATCTCCCCGCCCACCACCCAGGGGAAGCAATCAGCCCCAGAGGAGCTGAGCAGGCCGCTTGACATTTGATGGGAGTCATTATCAGACACTTATTCCCAATCAGGACTCAAGTGTCTCTGAGGGCCCCTCTGCTGCCTTCTCATTCCAGGGAGCATTAACAGCAGGGCGGGGGTGGAAGGGGACGGTGCGTGGAGGTGCAGGTCTGGGCAGAGGCCCTCAGACCCCCCCTTCTGACTCCAGCCCCCTTCATGCCTCCCGAGGCCCCTAGGGGCAAGCTAGCTCATGCCAGAGTGTGGAGAGTGGAGGACTCCAGGGTGGGGAGCTTGACTCCTCAGTCCTTGGAAAGACCGGACACAGAGACGTTCAAAGAGATGTATGCAGGAGTCTGGCTCAGAGCAGAGATTCCAGCCAGGCCCAAGAAGGGCTTTGTCTCCAAGGCTCATGGCTCTGGGGGTCCTGAGTCCCCACCCCAGGCAGCCACCTCCTCCCTCAGTCGGTGCTCCAGGACCAAGGCCAGGCTCCTCCCCTTGCACACAGACCAGAACTCCCTCTGCAGCCAGACGGCCGTATGCAGAGAGCGCATGAAGGCCTTTTAAGGCTCTCCCAGGTCCAAGCCACCTAACTTCTGCTCCAAAAAGAAGGCAATGATTCCTGCCCTGCCTCTTTGCACGAGACTATTGCGAGAATCTTATTCTTTAAGAAAGCACTTGATAAATAAAACGAGGACTAAGTCCAGCTGTCCCCAGTGGATCATCAGCACAACGTGGGCAAGCTCAGATGAGTCAGGTGCAGGCGCGATGGTAGACGAGTGTGCGTGTGTCTGCGCTGGCATCTCACTGCGTGCCTCAGCACTCAGTACCAGTACTTCACGGTCTGGGATTGTCTGTGGATTTTCACCGTCTATGTCTCTATTCAGGCGGTGAATCAACTGTATTGATGTGTTACAGCCTGAATGCAGAGGCAGAGTTTTGAAGTTATAAAAGAAAGGGACCAAAAATACCTTGAAGTGGGGTTTGACAGTCGAGAGTACACACACACACACACACACACACGTGCTCTCAAGGAACTTAAGGACTCAAATAACCAAACACAAAAAAAATGGAGAAAAAGGTGGGTGGAGAGCCACAGAATAAAGGGCCCTGAGAGTCATCAATCCAGAAGGCTTCCTGGAAGAGGAGGTAAAGTCTGAGATGAATTTTGGTAGAAAGGCTGGACATGCAAGCAGCAGGAAAAGATGGCTTTGGGAGAGGAATAGAAATGAATGTTTTAAGTAGTCTATTGTCAAATAATGGTAATCATATTTTATCCTGGCAAAGCAGTTGAGGATTTACAAGCCTTTTTCACATGTATTTTCTCATTTGCCTCTCACTACAGTCCCCTGAACTAGACAAGTCAGGTGTTATTATCCCCGTTTAATAGATGAGAAAACAGGCTCAGAGAAGCTGAGCAATTTTCCTGGAGTCTCCAAGCTCAGAGGCAGTGGGACTGGCAGAAGCCCCCAGGGTTTCTGACTCCTCCTTATCCAAGTAGCCTTTCCAGTCTCAGGAACCACAGCCCACCACCGGGTCTGGTTCTGTCTACAAGCTCCTTGGGGGGAGGTTCCATGTCTGAGTGATGGACTCTGGCCAGTGCTTGGGAAATCAGCCAGTAGAGGGGAGTGGTGGCTTTAGAGTCAGACAGAAATGAGGCTCGACCCCAGCTCTGCCATGTACCTCGACTTTGGCTTGTTAGCTCCCCTCTGAGCCTCTGTTTCCACATGGGTAGAGTAAAACAGAGACTGTCCCTGAAGCACTTAGCACTGTGCCAGGCACATGTATTTGCTCCAATAACGATGGCCACTGTCATTAACCTCGTGGTTATTCACTTATGATTGCTGATTAGGAAGACTTTCTTGATGGCCACTTTTCACCCTTTTCTCCCTTTCAGGATAAATGGGTCCATCATTCAACATGCATGCTGCCCATTAATTAAGGGTATGACAGACCGTCCCCAGTGGACACAAGCAATTCACTTCTCCTTCCATCCTCCTAGGCCCACATGTCTCGTCCAGACCCCACACCCTGGAGGGGCCCTAGAGATGCTCTGACACCAGTTGGTATCAGACCTGACCCCTCAGCCACCTGTTGAAATCCATTTCAGTCGCCAGGGCTCTCATTTCTATTAAAACTTCATTTGCCAAGAAAGCAGAAAGGTAATTATGAATCCTAGTCTTAAATCACTCTGCCTCTGAATTATTAAAGGGAAGAATTAAAAATAATCAGGCTTTTTCATTACACTTCATAGCAGGGAAATTAAAGGTGTAAGAATGTATTTTTTCCTCAAATTTAAGTATTCATTTTGGAGATTTATAGGGAAGTTGAAATGATTCCCTGCATGCCCAGCTTTCCCTTTTATAGAAGGGGGAGAGAGAAAAAAAACCTTGTAAAATTAAAAGGGAGATAGAGCAAAGAAGGGATTTAACATAAAGAAGTACAACTGAGTGTTTTGCATTTTAATACATTTTTTTCCTGCACAATTACACCATTGAGTGATATGGCAGAGAGAGATTAGGCTGCTGCTAATATCAGATCCTTCGTGGAGAAATAAGGGGGTCTCACCAGCCATTGGGTCAGAAAAGTATATGGGGGCATCCAAGCTGGCACCTCAGATCTCCAAGCCCTGAGAAGCAAGGACCATTTCAGCACCCAGCTTCCTTGCTCTCTCTTTTCTTCAGGAAAGAATAGGATGAGCGACCTGGTTCATTTCGCAGAGCGGGAAATCCAAGGTTGCAAGGCGGGGCAAGGCATCTTGGGGCCTGGGACAGAAAGAGGAGGGACACGGAAGAACTTCCCTCAGCCCTCCCGCCTCAACCCCACGCCCCAGGGTTGAGTGTGAGAAGCAGAAACAGGAGGATTCTAGGCCTGAGAGGCCCTGATGGATGAGACCGAGGATTGATCAAGTCTCTGATTCCCCATTCCCAGACAGTCCAGGGATGCAGACCAGACTCCCCAAGTGAAGTGAGAAAGAGGTGTACATACCCCCTCCCCTGGGCCAGGTGATGAAGGAGGAAAAGCGACAGCAGAGCCCACCTGGACGGGACTCCTCCCGGGAGGCTTCAGGAGGAAGGGAGCAGGGCAGAGGGGAGAGTTTGCAGACAGAGGGGCAGCAGAGGCCAGAATACACCGCCCATGCTTCCCACTCCACTGCAGCCGGAGACCAGTGCGTCCTCTCCCTTCTGGGGGCCGTGCGACAACAGAAAAGAATGGACGCCATCGACGTACAAGCATCACTGGCAGCAGCTGGGTAGTCCCAAATGGGACCCCAGGGAGGGTGCTGAGAGCAGCGTTCCCGTCTCTGCTCCAACAGCTGGCCTGCCTCTCAGTGGGATCGCCAAGACTCTATCCCACATCCACACAGGCAACAACTGGACAAGGGGAGGGGACGGGGGGGGGGGGGCCTCCCCGTGGATCCAGGCCCAAGAGTCGCTCAGCCACCTGCCCCCCTCCCCCGAGGTGGTAATGAATTGCAGGGAAACGCTGCTGAGAGATGTCAGAACAATTTCTATTAAACATAATTTCCTAATGAAAAGGTTACGAGGGAGCCTGGTGGAGCTAATCAGGATTGAATGCTCACTCCAACTCGCTCTGAGGGAGGGGGCTGGAGGCCAGGTCCCTGGTTCCACCTGGTCTGGGCTGGAGGGACCTTACCCAGGGCCAGATAAGGCCCTGAACAGCTTCAGTGCCCCCCTCCCAAGGTCTTGCATGTGCCCATTATCAGGAGCTCACAGGTGCCAGGCACTGTGCTGTTTTTCATATACCATATCCTCACAACATCCTTGCAAAATTGAAATTATATCCCCACTTTCAAGATGAGCAAATTGAGACTCTGGAAAGTCACATGACTTGCCCAAGTTCACCTCTCAAGAAATTAGGAAGCAAAGGCAGGATCTGAACTCTGGTCCATCTGATTGAAAGACATACCACATTGACATCAACCCTTCCCACCTCCCAGGGACCAGTCCTACCCCATGGCTCTAAAAGTCCTTTGGAAGGACAAATGGAGCCCTAGAAATGGGGCAGGGCTGGGACAGGCCAGAAGTGCAGCTGAGGCTGCCTGGGTCCTGTCCAGCTATCCATACCATCCCACCTCTGATGACCATCTGGATATCTGTGAGTAAAGAAACCACAGTCACAGACTCTATGAGGCTCACATGGTATCCTGCTGAGCCCAGAGAGGGCATGCTTGTCCATGCAGCCAACTCTGGGTGCCAACAGCCCTTTGAGTCTGTATCCTGAAAACTGAAGGCTCGGACCCCACGCAGACCCCCACTCTGGTCCCAGTCAGTGTCCCCAAGCCAGGCTTGTCTCTGAGTAAGGACCCTGCCTCCTTTTTTCTTCTATCACCCTGAATTGCAGATCTAAATTCCTACATCAGGTCTGTGCTAAGGATCCGGGGCAGTATGACCCTAACTAAGAGAAAGGAGGGGGCATTTTTAGAATGTTCAGAGATTCTTACCAAACCCTCAGTTACAAGCTTTTCAAAAATTGACCTCTACTGGTGGGAGGTTGGGGTGAGGGATGGAGGAGGAAGGGGCAAACAGGATGCAGATCTGAGACCAAAGAGTAATGAGCCCTGTGAAAAATAAAGAGAAAGTATTGGCTGCTCAGTCATGTCCTAACCCACCAGGCTCCTCTGTCCATGGAATTCTCCAGGCAAGAATACTGGAGTGGGTAGCCATTCCCTTCTCCAGAGGATCTTCCCAACCTAGGGATCAAACCCGGGTCTCCCGCATTGAAGGCAGATTCTTTACCATTTGAGGCACCAGGGAAGCCCCATTCTCTTCAATTCAGAGACTCCTGATACCACCAGCTGGGGGCAATTTCAGGGGCCCTGGGGTTTTGCTCTGCCAGAAGCTTTTGCGACTGTTGAGATATCTCTTTGGAGGGAGAAGAATGTTCCAGATATGTCCCTGGGGACAGAGGCAAGCCCTTAGAGGCTGCAGCTGAAAATCTTCCTGGAAACCCAGGAGCACCCCTACATCCTGGAGGAGAAGGGGTTGGGCTACAGGAGGGCCTTGATGACAGAGTCTCCTCCCCTGCTTCCATCTAAACCCTTACCTCCCCTGCCTGGTCCACAGTCCCTCCACCCCTGTGATGAGCCCCAGGCTCTGCACCCCACCCCCGGCAGGGTGTATCTCCCATCCCTCATTGCGACGAAGCTGTCACTGACTGCCATGAGCCTGCCTTCCCGGGACCTTCAAAGCCTGGAACAGCATGAAATATGCAGCTGCCTTCCCCCAGCCCCCACTCCCCGCTCGGCTCCCTCCCTCTAATTGCTCTGCGCAGATTAAACTTGGATAGCGCAGCTCTGGCTGAGGACATCCAACACGAATGAACGTTCTCCAAAAACAGTGGAGGCTGCTGCTGCCTCTAGGCAAGAGGAGCTCGCCTCCTGGGTGGCTAAGGTGCTGCTCCTCCCCACCACACACACACAACCCCCCTGAGAACATCTCCTCTCAGCCCGTTCCCCCTTAGACTGAAGGATCCCTGGAAGGCAGGCAAGGTTTTTGCTAAGAACAGCAGTGGTTCTCAAGTGTGGTCCCTGGACCAGCAGCATCAGCGTCCCCTGAGGCAGATTCTGAGGCCCTACCAAAGAACTGAGGCCTTCGGACTGTGGTGCTGGAGAAGACTCCTGAGAGTCCCTTGGACAGCAAGGAGATCAAACCAGTCAATCTTAAGGGAAATCAACCCTGAATTGCATCATTTGGAAGGACTGATGCTGAAGCTGAAGCTCCAGTATTTTGGTCACCTGACTGGAATAGCCGACTCATTGGAAAAGTCCCTCATGCTGGGAAATACTGAGGGCAGAAGGAGGAGAGGGCATCAGAGGATGACATGGCTGGACAGCATCATCAATGCAATGGACACGAACTTGGGCAAACTTCAGGAGATGGTGAGGGACAGAGAGGCCTGGTATGTTGTAGCCCATGGGGTCACAGAGTGGGACACATCTGAACCACGACCCCACATTTATTGAATCAGAAATTGGGAATGTGTTGTTTGCACTCACTCAGTCATGTCCAACTCTTTGCGACCCCATGGACTGTTGCCCGCCAGGCTCCTCTGCCCATGGGACTTCCCAGGCAGGAATACTGGAGTGGGTTGCCATTTCCTACTCCAGAAGATCTTCCCCACCCAGAAATCAAACCAGAGTCTCCTGCATCTCCTGCATTGGTAGGCAGATTCTTTATCACTAGCGCCACCTGGGAAGCCCATATTGGGGATGGGGCTTAGCAATTTAAGGTTTATCAAGTCCACCAGACAACTCTGATTCATTGGTTCTGATTCAAGTTTGAAAAACATTGAACTAAAGACTGGTTCAATCAATATCCAGTCAACATGATGAGGCCTCCCTGGGCACCCAAGGCTGTGCTAAAGCTGACAGAGGAAAGATACCACCTCCCCCACGCAGGGCTGGCAGTCTGTGATCAATGGGAGGGGCGCTAATCAGGTACCCACTGCAAGACCAGCCTGAGAATCCTGGAAGGAGCAGAGCAGGGTCGCTGAATGCCGCAGGAAATGAAAGCTTCATGGTGGAAGGAAATTAAACTAAATAGGGGCCTAAATAAATAAATTGAAACGAAATGAAAATCAAAACCACAGTGAAATATCACACCTCATGCCCATTAGTCGGCCGACTATCAAAAAAAGCAAACGTTGGTAAGGACATGGTGAAATTGAAACCCTTATATTCTGCTGGTGGGAATATAAAATGGTGTAGCCACTACAGAAAACAGTATGGTGGACTCCCCGGTGGTCCAGTGGTTAAGACTCTGCCTGACAATGCAGGGGATGTGGGTTCGATCCCCGGTTAGGGGAGATCCCACATGCAAGGAGTAACTAAACTCATGTGCCACAACTACTGAGCCTGTGCGCCCAGAGCCTGTGCTCTGCAGCAAGAAAAGCCACTGCAATGCGAAGCCCACACACCGCAACTAGAGAAAGCCCGGGCACAGCCACCAAGACCTAGCAACAGCCAAAAGTAAATAAATAAATAAATTCTTAAAAAAGCAGTGTGGGGGTTCCTCTCAAAGTTACAAATGGAACTATCATATGACACTAAACCTTGAGGACATTATGCTAAGTGAAATAAACCAGTTACAAACAGACAAATGCTCTTCAATTCCACTTATACAAGGTTCTTAGGGTAGTGAAATCCATGGGAACACAAAGCAGAATGCTTGTCGCCAGGGGCTGGAGGGAGTGGGGAACGGGGAATTGTTGCTTCATGAGTCCAGAGCTTCAGACTCACAAGATGAAAAATTCTGGAGAGGTGTTGCACAATAATACGATTACAATGAACACTACTGAACCCTACGCTTAAAAATGCTTAAGATGGCAATTTTATGTTATGTGTGTTTTACCATAATTAAAAATAAAAAATAATAATTGGGGCCAAAATTTGGGCAAGAAAAGGAACAATAACTCCGGCAAGCCTCATGTAAACAGTGCATCCATTTTCTGAGTGCCGTCACATTCTCCATCTGCTTGGAAGAGAAACTGAGCAGGAGTGAATATCTGGCCTTTCCTGGTGGCTCAGACAGTAAAGAATCCACCTGCAATCCAGGAGACCTGGGTTCAATCCCTGGGTCAGGAAGGTCCCCTGGAGGAGGGCATGGCAACCCACTCCAGTATTCTTGCCTGGAGAATCCCCATGGACAGAGGAGCCTGGCGGGCTACAGTCCATGGGGTCACAAAGAGCTGGACACACCTGAGAGACTTAGCACAGCACACAGGGAGACAAGCCCAGGAGGAGGGGTGCCCCACCCAAGATCTGAACACCATGAGTGGAGAGCTGGGTCCAGGGCTCAGCTTCCGACCCCCATGCCACACCTTTCCTCTCACAGTAAAGAGCCCTCCAGGCCCAAGAAGGTATAGGCATACACCTTGTCAGGATCTTAGGAGTTGGGGGTAGTGTTGGGGCGCCCAGGGGTTGGGCTGGAGGGGTGAGACCATGGTGTACACCCCATTATCACACCTGCAGCCTCCACACAGTCATTATATCAGTGCTCCTTTCAGTCTCAACAATGCAAGAATTTGGAAGACTTTTTATATATTCACCTCAACTACAAGGGACCAGAAAGCCAAGAAATAGAGTTGGATGGAATTTGGCAGAAAAAAGGAAGCAGCCCAGCTTCTTGGAGAGGAGAGTCCTCATGAGCATCACAGAAGGTTCCTCTGGCTATGAGCAGAAGACCCCAGGATGGAGGGGGACACTGCTGAGGAGGGGAGGGTCAGTAGGCCATGGACCCCAGGAACATCACATGCCTTCTCCTGGCTTCTCCCCTGCTCCCCTTTTCCATCTCACTCCTTGGCTTCTCCACATGGCACACAGGAAGACCTCTCAGGAAGAATCAGCTACGGGGTTCTCTTCTCCCTCTGAGCTTCCCCCAGGGTCCAGCCTTGAGTCAAGGCAAAGTCCAGACCAGCCTCCAGGGGCCTTCTCAGCCCATCCACCCATCTCAGCTTTGACCAGCCTCTCTTCTTCAACGCCCACCTCAACCCACAACTTGCCCCTCCCAGCACCGCATCCCTGTGGCTGGAAAACCCCCTCCCCTCACTGGTGAAGCCCTCCCCCCTCCTCCTCTAGAATCCCTTCCCCAGCTTCAGGGCCTTGTAGCCTGAAGACTTGTATACAACTCCCAGGTTCTCCACCTAGACGAGTCGTTTCACCTCTCAGAACCTCAACTTTCTCAGCTTCAAAATGGGACCCCACCTCCCCATTCAGAGAGTATTGTGAGGCTGCAGTGGGATGAGCATGAGAGGGACTTGTAGGTGGTGATCTCGTGTCTGATTCTACTGTGCCGCTCAGCACCCCTCTCCATTTACATACAAACCAGTTCTTTGCTTTTCCTCCGTGAAATTCTCCTCCATGAGAGGTACCATCACTCCCCTCCCCACTCACACTAGAGGTACGATGGACCAGAGGCAAACAAACACAGCAGGTGGTGGTGGGCAGAACCCAAAGCATCCCATGCCACCTGTTGTTTGCCTTTGGAAAATGACAATGATGTCTTCTCCAAAGACTTTCCTCTTGGGAGAATGTCATCAGTGCTGACGTTGGCATGAGTTAATCAACCCCTGGGCTTTTCTGTGAGTGAGGACACTGAGGGCCAAGTTCCCTGAGAACAGGGGTAGAAGGACACAACTCTCTACCCCAACACAGGTGCTCAACCATGTTGACAAGGAGCGAGAGTGGAGGAAGGAGGGAGGGAGCAGCCAGTCTTTACTCACCCCCAAGACTTTAGGGCTCAGGTATAGTCTGAGAGTAGGGTGAGAGGTCAAGTGCAGACCAATACTAGGGCTGAGGTTAGAGTGAGGATAGTGTTTAAGATTCATCTCAAGGAAGGGATGAGAGTGTAACTGAACTTCAGATTTGTACTGGATTCAAGTCTGCATTCCAGTTAGAGTCCTAATTAAGGTGAACTCTAAACTGTACATTATGATCAGGTTATTGTTATTGGGTTAGGTTATTGTTAACAGTAAGACATGAGCTAAAATTCGTCTTAAAGTTAGGTATGCCTGCAAGTTCTGGGACTTGCAGTAGGGGTCAGTGCTATGGCCAGGTGTTCTGGAGATGACAGACCTGGCAAGCAACCAGCTGGAGAGATGAGGCCAGCCAGGCCGTGTGTGCTAGATGAGATGTGAGGCCAGCACCATAGACAGCTCCGAGGAAAGCACCTTGGGACACAAGACACCTGAGACAGCCTAGCTGCCTTCCCCCACCATCCCTTCCATGACATCACAGCCTCTGAGCTGAGCCTCTCAGGGCCCATGAGTGACCCCTGAGAAAGCCAAGATAGCACTATAATCTCCAGGGAGTTTGGGCCTCTCATCTTAAGGTCTTTACCTTGCCTTCAGAATCATTCTCATCTCATCTATATCCCCCGGGCCCACAACCAAGATTCTAATTGGGAAATTTCTGGTTGAGGCCTTTACAAGATGATCGTTTTCCTAAAAATCAAAGTTTTTCAAATTCCACTCTTGACTGCCAGATTCACTCTACTTTGTATGACGTAACTCTTGTTCCTCTGATCCTCCTTCCCCATGGGGAAATCAGGGAGACACCCAGGCCTGTTCCTCTCATCTCTCTCCTCTCATCTTCCCCTCACCTCTTGAGCCCTGAGGAGTAGGATGGAGCACAGGTGAGGTCCTCAGGATGGAGCACAGGTGAGGCCCTCAGGATGATGCTCAGGTGAGGCCCTCAGGATGGTGCTCAGGTGAGGCCCTCAGGATGGTGCTCAGGTGAGGCCCTCAGGATGGTGCTCAGGTGAGGCCCTCAGGATGGTGCTCAGGTGAGGCCCTCAGGATGGAGCACAGGTGAGGCCCTCAGGATGGTGCTCAGGTGAGGCCCTCAGGATGGAGCTCAGGTGAAAACGCACAGTACTGGGTGGACAGTCACCCAGAGGCAGTGCCCCCAGCCTTCCCTGGGGGACTGAGAGCTGCTCTTCCCAGATTGTCCACAGACACCCAGCATGAGCGGAGTAGACACAGGGCAGGGACCTGCTGAAGGACACCAGCGCTGAACAGGCTCAGCCCCAGGCCCTGCGAGGTCTGAGAGAAGACTCCCAAGGTCTTCCCCTCAGGCTACCAACTCAGCCCCAGAGAACCGGTGGAAGGTCACCAACATGCACTGAGCACCCACTGTGTGCCAGGCTACCTGCATTATCTCACCCAGTCATCAAATGAGCCCAGGGTAGGTTTGTAGGTGTGGCCATTCCCTTTCTACCCATGAAGAGACTGAAAGTGAAAAGTGAAAGTGTTAGTCAAGTCCAGCTCTTTGCGACCCCATGGACTGTAGCCCACCAGGCTTCTCTGTCCATGGAATTCTCCAGGCAAGCATACTGGAGTAGGTTGCCATTTCCTTCTCCAGGGGATCTTCCTGACCCAGGGATTGAACCCAGGTCTCCTGCATTGCAGACAGATTCTTTACCGTCTGAGCCAGCAGGGAGCATCTGAAGAGACTGAAGCTTACTGGCAGATAGCAGACCTGGGATTTGAACCTAGGTCTGTCTTGCCCTAAGTCTGTTGGCCCAAGTGTATACTTTTGTCCACCACATCATGAACTCTGGTTATTAAAGTGGACTTGAAATCAACTTGGGAGGCTCTCTCAGCCTTCATATCAGATGACATCACCACGTCACTGTGGCCTGGATCGCCACAGACATAGCCTTGTGTCCCCAGTGTCCTAAAGGCTGGGAAGAGGGGCCTTGTCCCCCTCAAGGGCCAGGAAGCCCCTGCAAGCTGCCTCCTGGAGGCCGCGGGTCTGTGGGACGCCAACCAGTTCTGCAGTTTCTTCTGTTCCCTTCCCTCCACTCCCCAGCCCGCCCTCCCCCCACCACAGGGCATCTTCAGGTAGAGCCTGAAATGACCCCCTAAGGAGGGGAAATGGGAACATCTGCATCTTCGAGCCCCTGTGAGCCCTGGGGATCCGCCCACCCCACCTCTTGGAGGTCATAGGTGGGAGGAGGGGGGATGTGGGGGAAGCACTAGGGGCAAAGGTGTGCCTGGAGAAGAGGAGGCACCAGCCTGGGGAGGCCCTGGGGAGCTGCGAGCCGAGCCTGGCTCCCCTCCTGTCCTTCTGTAGTAATTAACAGGCCTTTGTTCCTGTCCCTGATCGCGTCTGGCAGAGCCTTAATCATCCTCTTCCCTGCAATGAGCAGCCTTCTCATTAGGGCCTTAAGAACCTCTATTATAAACATGTAAATGGAACTCAACGAGGAGGGAAATATTTGACTGCTCCAGTTTCCTTTGTGCTGCTGCCAGCTTTGGGCTGCGCACGCCTGCGATTTCACTGCTCAGCAGCCCGGCGCCAGCATGTTGCCCCCACCGCCCTGTCACACCGCTCCATCTTCTCCTATCGGAATTTAATTACCTTCGCTGACAAATGTTTGGAGAACCTTTCTCCATCAATTGATTCTAAAGTCAGATTTTTATTCCGAGAGACTTAATGGCACTTGGGCTGTTGGGAGCCTGGAAACAGGTGGACCTGGGGCACAGGGAACTCTTTAACAATGAGGTTAGGAAGGGTCATCTCTGTTATTCCCCTGCCTCTGAGCAGGTTAATATCTCAGCCAGCCCAGCTAGACAGGAGTCTCTCTTCTTTAAGGTCTACAGAGAAGTGATTCCTGAGACTCCTGCTGGTCTGAACTAGAAGTTCTGCCTGAATTCTGCCTGAACCTTTTTTCCTTTTCATTTTTGTCCTTGATGAAAATGGAAGAGCCATGTTAGATAGAAAGCCTGCCCACTGCCTGTGGGATAAGCTGATGGTATGTATGATCAGCAGCCCTCCCAGGGTCATGATGGTGCTTCCCCATCACAGGCAGATCCAGTGCAGCTGTGGGTGAAGGGCCTCCTGAGCACGGAGAACCCTTCATGCTGAAGTCTTCATGTGCCTGAGTCCTCCATCCAGAGATATGGGAGATGCTCCTCCCTACCTGCCCTCCTCTGAATCCCTTTTCCAATCCAAACCTCCATTCTGTTCAGTCTTCAAAACACATATCACTTCCCCTCCTCCACAAAGCTGTCCCACACCATTTCTCTCACCACTAACTTCAGAGTTTGTTCATTTAATGATGTCACCTGTGTGATGGGTCCCTGTTGACTCTTAGCTGGTCATATGTTTCCCCTATCTAGATAAATTACTCCAAAGTACTTCTCCTTTAGGGTGGAAACTGTCCACACAGATCTGAGCACAGTGCCTGGAACAGAGTAACATCAATAAAACAGACTCAAAGACATAAATACCAGTCTTATGGTTCAGTTCAATTCAGTTCAGTCGCTCAGTCGTGTCGACTCTTTGCAACCCCATGGACTGCAGCACACCAGGCTTCTCTGTCCATCACCAACTTCCGGAGCTTCCTCAAACTCATGTCCATCGAGTCGGTGATGCCATCCAACTATCCTCTGTCATCCCCTTCTCCTCCTCCTCCTGCCTTCAATCGTTCCCAGCTTCAGGGTCTTTTCCAGTGAGTCAGTTCTGGGCATCAGGTGGCCAAAGTATTGGAGTTTCAGCTTCAGCATCAGTCCTTCCAATGAATATTCAGGACTGATTTCCTTTAGGATTGACTGCTTTGATTTCTTTGCAGTCCAAGGGACTCTCAAGAGTCTTCTCCCAATATCACAGTTCAAAAGCATCAATTTTTTGGCACTCAGCTTTCTTTATAGTCCAATTCTCACGTCCATACATGACTATTGGAAAGCTTCCATAAGCCTCTTATTCTTCGTCAGAAGGTGGACAGAATGAAAGCCACAATCATAGAAAACTAACCAAACTGATCACATGGACCACAGCCTTGTCTAACTCAATGAAACCATGAGCTATGCCATGTAGGGCCACCCAAGACTGAGGGGTCATGGTGGAGAGTTCTGACAAAACGTGGTCCTCTGGAGAAGGGAATAGCAAACCACTTCAGCAGTCTTGCCTGGAGAACCCCATGAACAGTCTTACAGTTACCAAAGGAGAGAAGCAGCGAGAGATAAATTAGGAGTATGAAATTAACAGATACACACCAATGAAAAAAAGAGAGAAAACTAGGTTGCTGGGGCTGGCTGGTAGGTAGTTTTGTAGGTTGGTACATAGGTTAGAGGATTGCCAATTAATGGGGTGTGGGATGGGTTGCTGGAAAAGTAGTCTTGTTCATTGATTGGTTGATTGGCCAGTGAACTGATTTGCTGAGTTAGGGGAAGGTGGGAGAATGGGCATGTCAATTATTATCTTACTGCCTCTTAGCTTCAGATGACTCTTCAACACCCGAAGAGTCATAGCTGGACTCTGTGAATGTTTCTCCTTTACCAGCTTGCTCTCCATTAATGTGTTTTTTTTAATATTTTAAAATTTTATTTACTTATTTTTGACAGCACTGGTCTTCATTCCTAGCTGTGGCGAGCAGGGGCTAGTCTCCAGCTGTGCACGGCCTTCTCACTGCAGTGGCTTCTCTTGCTGTGGAGCACAGACTCTAGAGCGCGGGCTCAGTGGTTGTGGTGCATGGGCTTAGTTGCTCCGCAGCATGTGGGATCTTCCCAGATCAGGGATCGATCCCATGTACCTTGCATTGGCAGGCAGATTCGCAACCCCTGGACCACCAGGGAAGTCCTCTGTTAAGCTTTGTTAGTAGCAAGAGCAGAGACACTGCAGGAAGAAGGGGCTTCCCTTCCAGGCCCCTGCAGTGAGCCATCGACAACGTACCTTCCCTGAGCAACCCCAAAGGCAGCTTCCCAGGGAGTTCTGCCAGCATGGCACCTCGCCAAGTCTTCTGCCATCCCAGGGGCCTCGCCGTGACCTCCCTTAGCCCGGTGGTGACATCATCAGCCCTGGTTGTATGTAGGTGGTGTAGGTGGGGGAGGCTCTTCCGTGTTGGTTCCTTCCTTCAACCTCTGCCTCAGCCCCAGAGGCAGTGGCCACTCCCCACATCTGCTATTCCCTTGTTTCTTTAGAGTAAGCAAATCAGTCTCCTATTAAAACAGACAGTAGGTAACCCTTAGTAAGTCAGCCCCTATTCCAGTTAGTAATTCTCTATATCAAACCTTTCCTGTTCAATTACTGTGTAGCTTCTATCTTCAGATTGGACGGTGAAGTAATGGGTTGACTGGTGAGTTGGTTGATAGGCTAGTTAGTGGGGTGGTAGAATGGTGGAAGAGCAGCTTAGTTGGCAGACAGGTTGGTGGGTTTTCGGGTTGGTGGGTTGGTTGGTAGCTGCTTAGAGGGTTACCAGGGTGGTGTAATAGCACCAGGTACAGTAGGTGATGTGTTGGCTGGTGGTTCCTGGGTTGGTTAGTGAGGTAATGGCTTGACTGGCAAGTTGGCAGACTCTGGTGGCTGATGGGTTAGTTGGAGGGTTGGTGCTTTAGGACATGGCATTAGCACCACGTCATAGGAAAGGACAAGACCAGAGGAAGCCCTTACAGAGAGCCTCAGCCTCTATTTCTGCCCCACCCGCAAGGGCCCATCCTGCCCCCCAAACTGGAATCCTCACAGCTATGCCATGCCTACTGGACCACGTCCACTCACAGAAGCAGAGGCTGAGGAGGGGGCATCCGGGGAACGTGGAGAATGGCCCAAGAGGACAAGGTCAGGCTGGCCCTTTACCACGCATGCCCCTGCAGTCCCTGACAAGGCCTCCGAGGGACCACCTGACTACCCAGCACCCGTGGCCCCTTCCAGGAAAGGGATTAGAATGCCCTGTCCTTTAGGATGGATCTGTGCTTCTGCCCCATGAGATCTCCTGAGACGCTGACCCAGGCACAGACTTCCTTTAGGTGCTGGAGGACCCCCGGCCCCAGCAGCCTGGGAGTCTCTGCTGTTTCTTCCTCCTCCCTTCTGCCCACCAGGACCTCCGACCCCTGCCAGTCCCTGTCACCCTCCATCCTCAGCGCTCCCTCTGCCCCACGATCCCCCCACACCCCACCCTCCACCCACCCCCCGGCCTGGCCTTGAGGCTTGGACTGGAACTCAAAAGGCCTTGATTCCTCTTCACCGCTCCCCAGCCACCTCTCTGGACCCCACCCTAGTGACTCTTAGGTGGCCTGGCCCACACCCCAGCCAGAGGCACCAAGACATTTCTAAATTTTCTTCTAATATTTTGAAAATCAGAGAAAAGGAGATTTCAGAAGGAAATTGCTTTCTCCCCTGCTCAGCCCAGATGGGCTATTTTTTTCCTTGTCTTTTCCCCCACCACTTACAATCTCAATAAAAAATGAAATCATGTCTAAAGCTTTTCCCTGGGTCAGGGCCAGTCTCTAGCCCTCCTGAGCCTGGGAGGCACCAGAGAAGGCCATGCCCCAGCGGGCAGGGGGCAGGCACACCACTTCCAGTCCTGCGGACGGGCTCTATTCTAGCCACCCACTGCCCCTGAGCCCAGAGCCAAGCCCTGGGAGCTGCAGGAGGAGGGTGCATGGGGTCGCTCACACAGCAGCAGAGAGTGGGCTGGGTTGGGGCAAAGCTGTGAAGGGGAAGGTTCACTGTGACTCCTGAAGTCCCCTCCCCAGCCCCATCTGTAACCTCACACTCGGACCTGCCACCACCCCTGCCGGCCCCCTTCCCTCCCTCCTGGCCTCAGGTCAGGAGCAAAGCCTCTGATTCCTCACATCACTTCAAGAGTGATGGCCACCTGAGCCAGGCTCTGAAGGCCAGTATCCAAGCTGGGAGGCCAAGGTCCAGCCCAGCTCGGAAAGTCACTTCCCCTCTCGTGACCTGTCTTCTCCCCCAGAAGGGGCGTGGTGAACCCTGCGCTGCCGGCTAAGAATTGAGGGCAGCCTTGATGCAGCGATCTGTGACCAGCAGCTCGTAAAGTGACAGCCTCCTGTTCCTCGACCACGCAGGCCACGCCGCACACCACGCTGAGTGTCTTAAACACTTGGTTTTGTTTCATGTTCAAAAGAACCCTAGAGGGATTTCCCTGATGGTCCAGAGGCTAAGACTGCACACTCCCAATTCCTGGTCAGGAACTATTAATAGATCCCACATCTGCAACTAAGAGTTCACAAGCCACAACTAAAGAATCTGCATGTAGCAACTAAGACCCGGTGAAGCCAAATATTTAAAAATAAATATTGGAAGGAAAAAAAAAGAAGCCCACATCTGGATCTGTTATCTCATCAAAAGAAAAAGAATCAAGGCTCAGAGAGGCTAGGGAGCTGCCCAAGGCCACACAGCAGACAAGGTGAAGCGTTAGACCTCAAGTCCCTGTTCTTAACTTTCACACGGTCTTGTCAGGTGCTATTTTGAGTTTCTTCATTGGAGCTTTGGAAGAACTAGCATTCAAAGAAATAAGCAGAGAAGGAATTTTAGGCTATGCATGTAAGAAAGAGATATAGGGGTGTGAAGAACCTTCTAGAGTGTCACAAATGATAATAATAGTGGCTACCACTTACTGAGTACTTACTGTATGCAGACATTCTGCTGAATTTTTAGGTAATCTTAATCTTTACAACAACTCTGTGAGAAGCCTTATCCCCAATGTGCAGATGCTAACACTGAGGCACAGAGAAGTTACTTAACTTGTTTAGAGGTACGTGACTATTAGCAGTGACCTCTTACAGCCTCAGCAATGGCACCAAGGAAGTTGCTACCCCTACTGAGGCTCCCCTTCTGAGACCACAGGGTATGTTAGGGGCAGGAGGCTAAGGGTCAGGGTGAGACCCTCCAAACAAGAGCCCACAGTGAGGGTGCCTTTGCCTCTGGTTTTCAGGCCAAAGTCCCCTTCTCTCTTGGTCACACCCCTGCCCAACCCCCAAGAGTCTAGTTAGTTGTTCAAAGCTGCAGTGATGATGGAGGGGAACTGTGGTTCAAGACTGAGAGACACGGGCACATCTGTGACCCATTGGCCAGCATCCCATCCCCCCAGCCAAAGCCTCCTCATCGTCCCCTGAATGTCCCCCACCTCTGGCCCTCTGTGCCAATTGCTCAAGCCCATCTATCCCTTCTCCTGTCCCCAAACTTCAGATGCAGAGGTCACGCCAGCCCCGGTGATGGTAAGAGGGGGCCAAGGACAAATGGTCCATGATTTGATCCTGGAATGAGGCTGTGAAGCCCAAGACTGGCCATCGGGGGCTGGGGAGGGGGAGTTTATCAGGAGACAGCAGGCTGGTGACAAAACACACCAGGGCCAAGGGATCACCGGGCTGTGGCTGAGCAGATCAGACTGACTCTTAAAGAGGGCCTGTCAGGAGGGCTGGCAGGCGGGACCCTCCTCCAGCACAGGAGGTTTGTCACTTCAGCTTCCTCCCTCTGGGGAGTCCTGTCTCTTCTTGGCCCCCTCTCTCCAGGGAGAGCCAGCGCCCCGCCCCCGCCACCCCACACACACACATATGCGCACTCATCCCTAAGCAGTAATCTATGTACATCTTGCTGCCAAAAGAGTCTGAAGTAGTTTACAAGAATGCGTATAATAAGATTTAACATATAAATGATTTATTTCATCAAAGCGAAAGAGTAGCGGGGCCCCATCTTCAGCCATGCCAGTGAGAAGGCAGGTCCAGAAGGGACTGAAGGAAGCAGGCAGCAGAGCCACAGAGCTAGAGGTGAAGATGCCAGAGACAGAGAGCCAGAGAGGTGCAGAAGAGGGACCAGGAGGAAGCACTGGTCCCCAGCCAGCCACCTCCTGGTGTCCTGAGCCGGCCCACCAGACACCACACGGACCTGGGATGAACGTCCCTTTTCTGAATCTGAAAAGATCAGAAACAAGATTCAGGGAGAAGAAAAGTAGAATAACAAAGAGAGATCAAAGGGGCAGTTTTAGTACTCAGAAAATTCACAAACTTAGCTCTGGGCTTGGGGGCAGCCAAAGCAGAAAGGAAAACAGTAACAAGCCCCCCGGGAACCAGAAGATAAATACTCAACACTAGAAAACAAACATGCCCACCCAATTTGTCCCTTACCACTCCCACAACACCTTGGACAGGCCTGACACACGGTGGGTTCTCCATAAATACACTGAATAAGTGAATGAGTGAACATCAGTTTCTCAACACAGGCTAACGTTTTCCCAGCGCATAGGCCTAAGAGAAAAATTATCGTCTGTGGGCCATCCTAAGTGGGCCATGGAATACTCTTGGGGGGAATGAATTCATTCCTTCACTCACTCATTCACTCATTCGTTTACCCACTTACTTGTTCATTCATCCATTCACTTAAATCATTTATTCACTGACACATTTGTTCATTTATGCACTCATTCATTCACTCACACATTCATTCATTGAGACTCCACAACATTTATTGAGACCTTCCTAGGGAGCACTACTCTGAGATGAATTCGTGAATGAAATATTAGTGTTTCCTGCCCTCAGGGAGCTTTTACTGTGTGAGCGTGGATAACTGAGTAACCAGCATGTTAGACGCTGGGGGGGGAATTCAAAGTACATTGTTGAGGGGTGGGGCTGAGTGACACTTCGGCAGAGACCTGAAGGGGGTGACAGTGAGCCAGGAGGACACTTGGGAAAGAAAAGGCACAGAGGCCCCGGGGAGCCTGCCGGCCTGCGTGGTCAGGCCACTGGCACAGGTGAGCCAGACACGGCCAGGTGGGCTCACAGCAGCTGTGCTGAGCACAGACTGCAAGGGACACAGGAGGGAGTGGAGACCAGGTGGAGGGGCATGGGCAGGGTGGCAGCTAACAGTCAAAGAGCCTGGATTTCAGCAGTATTGGGGGGCTTCGGGGGCAGGCACTCCTGAAGGATCAGGTATGGGGGGGTGAGGAAAGGAGGGGAGTGGGACGCCCCACCTGGCCCTCATGGAGGGAGGGGGAGTTTGGTGCCAGACGCAGCAATTCCCCCAGGGCCTGACCTCACCACAGTCCCAACACAGAAATGAAGAGCTGGCCACCAGCCTGAGAAAGGACCACAGTCCGCCCAAAGTCCTCCTGAGAGTAACTGCTTCCATCCCGGCTCCACACTCTGCCAGGACCCCCCGGGCAGAGCGCAGCGCATTCCTCTGTGACCTCAGGTGGACGAGATGAGACGGCCTGGGGGCTGGCCAGAGGGATGTGTGCTCCTGAACACCCACGCTGCTTCCTTTATCCACCTGCCTAGGCCTGGGAGGTGGAAAAAAACCAATGACACCTGGTCTAGGAGGAAAATGAAGAAAGAAAAGATGAGGTAGAAATAGGAGCACTTGCTGTGTGCCAGGATCTGTGCCAGGCTCAGCCCTCATCCCCCATCCTGACAGCCACCCAGCCACACAGGGACAAGACTGTCATGCCAGCTGCAGCGCCCCTCCTCCCACACACACACCCCAGGACACGTCTCCCTCGACCCCATGGGGCCCTGAGCCAGACGCTCCCTCCAGGCCTGGCCCCTCTGCCAGCGCCACCTCTCCAGTTCACTTACTCAGAAGGATTTCTTGCGCAGACTCTGGAGTCCACGATGGCACAGCGGGCAAGCTGAAGGAAGTGTGGACATCTTTGATGACGCCCTGGGTCAGGCCAGCGTGGCCCGGCTCTCCGGGTCCTAGAGCCAGTGAGAAGCAGGGAGGAGGGAGCGGGATGCTGGCAGGCGAAGCAAGGATGAAATATTGATGCTCGCATCCTGGTAAAGCAGAGAACGCCGCTTGTCCATGAATAAAAGATGGGCCAGAGGAGCAGGCCGGGCAGCAGATTAATTAATCTAAGTGAGCGCTCTGCCTTGTGCCATGAGGGAGGGGGCGGCGGAGTAAAGAGCCCCGCAGTCCCGGGGAGGGGGGTCAGCAGAAGTCCTCTGTGCCAGGCAGGCAGCTGGTTTTAGCAAGGACACGAGTAGAGCATCCATGCCAGGCCCAGATGGGCAGGGAGAGGGACAGAAGCAACCGGACCATCCAGCACCGGCCTGGCCTCTCTGCCCCACACCCGCAGGGGACCACGAGAGAAGGCAGCTTCCAGGGCAGGTGTGGGGTCTCTGAGGTTGGTTGTGGGGGAGAATCTGGGACTCCTTGGTCTTTCCTGCTGCCTCAGTTTCTTCCTCGGGGAAGGGAGGGAAAAGGTCAGAGGCAGGAGGTCTTAAGATTTGGCAGAGAAAGTTGGGCCCAGGCTGGCATCGCTCCGAGAGAGGTGGGCAGGGATGGAGCACCGTGAGGTCTAAGGCCGGGGAAAGGGTCGGACGGAGTTATAGCTGTAACCGCCCTTGGACATGCTACACCCAAGATCCCCGCAGCTTCTCGCCTTCAACATAAGTGGAAAATGTGTCCATGGAGTGAGGGGCTTACACCTTCTCTGAGGTGGCAGCGGTGGTTTTACCAGGGATGGCGCTCATGACCTCCGCTTGTATTTGCCTTCCTGTTTGTGGCTCTTGATAGCTTATGTTTCCTAAAGGTTACACCAGGACTTTGTGGGAAGGGTGGCAATGTCCTTCATTACAGTCCTCACCCCAGGGTCCTGCAGGAGAACGTTCCTTCCGGGATCTGAAGTGCCCTAACGACACCCCCAGGAGGAGCTCCCCAGCCTGACGGTGGCTCCTCCCCCAGCCCTACCAGCCTCAGTGGAACCAGGGTGCCTCTTGCTGGGGTCGTCACCCTGGTCTGCTCTGTGTCTGCAGACAGCAGGACTGTCCCTGGAACTGTTCCCTGGGCAATTCATCATGAGCTGCCCGCTGACACCTCCTGTGCCCTGTCTCATATTTGTTATTTAAATTTTTTTTCACCTGGGTTTAGTCCTGTATCCTTCTGATCCCCATAGTGCCTCAAAGCTCTACACAGGCTCACCAGAGGCACATCACACAGATGTTAGAGTAAGTGAATGAAGCAACGGTCCACCCACCTTCCCTCGTCCTGGTCTGATCTCGGTGCCTGGACCTCACACTCCTGCCTTTAAGACAGGAACTAGTCCTTACTGAGGGCACCTGTCTAAGTCAGCCCAGAACCAGGCAGGTGTTTTCCAAACACCAAACCTTCCCCACCACGAGGCACGGCACATCTCTCCCATTGGACAGATGGTGAAACTGAGGCTCAGTTCTTGGCAAGGTCATCCCACTGGCAAGTGGCGGAGCCAGGAATGGGCCCTGATCTGAGCCTAGGGTCCTTGCTTGTGCCTCCACATGCTGATGGTGAGATGCAGCAGGAACGCAGAGCAGAGGGGACTTCACTTCACCGCGGGCCCCCCACCCTTTCCCTCTTCCCACCCCACCCCCGTCCCCTGCCCCAGCAGCTGCTGAAGAGGGTGGGAGCTGGCTGGAGCCCAAGCGTCAAGGCTCTGGAACTGCTGGACAGGTCCCATGGCCGAAAGTAGAGAGGAGACAGGTGGAGAAACCCCACCCCTCTCCCAGGACCCCCGAATGATTCGCCAGGGTCTAACCACATCCACCCAGCTGCCAAAGCATGGCTGCCAGATCCTGACACCTCACCACCACCTGGGCCTGGAGCTGAGGTTGGACCAGGGCTGGTGATCCTCATCACACCGGAAATAATCACAGGTTCACAGGAATCTTGACAGGAGACAAAAAACTGGCAGAAGACTGACCTGGGAGGCACATTCATTGTCACACTCATTTTACCAAGGAAACAGGGGCATCTAAGGGAGTGAATTTCTGGAGGGAAAAAAAAAGTGGCTGGGAAGCCAGGAGCTTGCCATTTCTGTGGTCACAGTGCCACCAGCTGGCAGTATCTGGCCTGGCTTGTAGGGGCTGTTCTTTTGCTTCAGGAATAACTTCCAGATCACTGGCATTTTTTCATTCATTCACAGATATTTATTCAGCACCTATAGTGTGACAGGCATTGTTTTAGGGGCTGAGTGAATAGTAGCGAACAAAACAGACTAAATTCCCTGCCCTTACAGTGCTTACATTCTAGTGGTAGAAACAGTAAACAAGGCCAACACATAAATATTTAGTGTTCTTCAGTCGCTCAGTCGTGTCCGACTCTTTGCGACCCCACGGACTGCAGCGCGCCAGGCTTCCCTGTCCATCACCATCTCCTGGAGTTTACTCAAACTCATGTTCACTGAGTCGGTGAAAATATACACCATGCTAGAATGGTGAGCATCAGGAGAAAAACAAATTAAGAAGCAGGTAGGAAGTGCCCTGGAGATTACGATTTTAGATAGAGTGGTCAGACATGACCCCTCTGAGGCAGTAACATTTTGAGTAAAGTCTGAAAGGAGATGAGGAAAGAGCCATGTAGATTTCTGGGCACGAACATTCCAGACAAGTGCAGAGGCCACACTGAGCCTGCAGAGTCTGGGGAACAGAAAAGACCAGTGAGGATTAAGTAGAGTATGCAGAGAATGGTAGGAGGTGAGACCAGATTCTGCAGGAGCTTGGAGGCCATTGCGATGGCGTTGACCTCACGAAGTGGGCTTCACTGCAAGTGTTGAGCTTAGGAATGGCACGACCCAGTTTCGCTTTTAAAAGGACCTCACTGGGCCCTGTGTGGAGTCAAGGGTGGAAACAGAGACACTGATGAGGAAGCCACTGCAACCTCCAATAGCAAGTGGCCCAGGGCTAGCTGAGGCAGTGGGAGGGGTGACAGGATTTGCTGGTGGGAGAGAGAGAAGCGCCATCTTTGACCCCAGGGTTTTGGCCTAAACTATAGAAAGAGTGGTATTGTCCTTACTGAGATGTGGGATTGGCCAGCTTGATGCGAGGAACTGGGAGCTTTGTTCGGAGCTTGTCCAGTCAGAATTGCCCATTAGACATCCAGGGGGAAGTTGGATAAGTGTCTTGAGCTCAAGGAAGAGTTCCTGCCTGGAGCTACCACAGAGTCATCAGCTCTTGCATGATATTAAAGTCACAAGACTAGATGAGATCTAAGAGAATAGAAAGAAATGTGAGGGGCCAAGGTCTGAGCCCTGGACTAATGAGGTCAGGAAGATGCAGGGAAATGAAGAGGAGAAGGCGACGAGGAGAGGGAACCTGAACTCTAGAATCCTGGGACCCAAGCCAAGAGAGAGGAAGGGGTGGGCTAATCCCCGAAAGGGCTGAGAAGGGTCTACTGGACTCAGAAAGGCAGAGGGCACTGATGGCCTAGAGAAGAATGGTTCTGGAAACGGATGGAGACAAAGGAGTAAGTGCAAGAAAGAATGATGGGAGAGAAACTGGGGACAAGCGAAGACCATTCTCTTGCGGCCTTTTGTTGTAAAAGGGAGGAGAGAGCTGGGAAGGTAGCTGGAGTTTTTTAAGGTGGGAAAGAATAAGAACCTGCTTGGACGCTAGCGGGGGTGACCGGGGACAGAGAAAGAAGCCTGTTGCAGGAGACATAGGGAAGAATTATGGGAGCACTGCTTTCCAACAGGTGAGAAGGGATGATATCTGGTTGTTCATCCCACTGAGGTACCACTTCACACCAGCTAGGGTGGCTAAGACCCGAAAGACAGTAATGAATATCAGTGAGGATGTGTGTAAGCAGCTCTTTGTGGGAAACTTCCCTCCGCAGGAAGCCCTTTGTCTTGTCATTTAGCAAAACTATATTGTAACTAACTTTAAAAAAGAATTTTTGGCTGCACTATACTGCATGTGGGATCTTAGTTCCCCAATCAGGGATCAAACCCATGCCCTCTGCATTGGAAGTACTGAGTCTTAACCACTGGACCACTGGGACACCCCTGTAACTAACTTTTAAACCAAGCACCCCTATGCTCTACTCATTTGCAACCCAAGAAGACGTTTCAGATCTTTTAGTCACTCTATGCCTTGCCTAACTTATTGGTTCTTTCTGTAGATCAAAGAAGAAGAAATGAAGAATAAGTAATTAACAGATGACAATATCTCTTCCCTGGCTTCCCCTTCAGTGATCTCCTGAACTGTGGGACAAAATTGTGTGAACACAATAACATCTAGAGAAAGACCCCGAGGAGCTGACAAGCCTGCACACAGTGGAGAATGGCGATGACTCTGACCCCCAAATCGATGATTATCTAGATTACTTCCCTGTCTCCCTTTAAAAGCTTTTACAGCCAAGCAGAATCCTTGAAGGTGGTTTTGGCGGGAGGAGGGTTCAGTCCACCATCTCGCCAGATTGCTGGCATTCTGATTAAAGGCAATTTTTTTTCATCTGTGAGTATTGATTCTGTAAGCAGTGAGCAACAGAACAGATCCAATTTGATAACATGTGGAGAAATTAAAATTCTTGTACATGGTTGGTGGGAATATAAAGTGGTGCAGCTGCTTTGAAAACAGTTTGGCAATTCCTGAAAAAAGTTACACGTGGGTGATTCTAGTTAATAAAACTGTATTGTATATTCGGAAGTTGCTTAGAGAGTTGATCATAAAAGTTCTCATCATAAGAAAAGAAATTTCATAACAGTGCTTGGTGATGGGTGTTAACTAGACTTGTGGTGGTGATTATTTCCCAATATGTACAAGTATTGAGTCACTATGTCATATACTTGAAACTAACATAATGATATATATCAATTATATCTCAATAAAAAACAATTTTAAGTTAAACACAGAGCTACCATATGACCCAACAATCCCCCTTAGGTGTACCAAGAGAAATAAAGACATATGGCCACAGAAAAATGAATACATAAAAGCTCATAGCAGCATTGCTCATAATAGTCAAAAAGTGGAAACCCAAATGTCCATCAACTAGTGAGTGAATAAACAAAGCATGGCACATCCATACAGTGGAATATTATCTGGTCATAAAAAGGAGTGAAGTACCGACACATGCCTAACGTGGGTGAACCTTGACAACATTATGCTCTGTGAAAAAAGCCAGACGTCAAAGCCACAGATTGTATGGTTTCTGGCTCTATAACAGTCTATATTTCCGTCTATAACAGTCTATTTCTGGCCCTATAACTGGTGAATTTATGGACATGAGACTTTTCCATAAAATAGATTAGTGGTTACCAGGGGGCTGGAGGAGGGCAGGGTAGAGTGGGCAGTGACTGCTAATGGGCATGGGATTTATTTGGGGGTGATGAAAATGTTCTGGAATTAGGTAGTGGTGATGGTTTCATATCCACTCTGTGGATATGCTAAAAATATATATAAGCATTGAATTCACACTTTAAAAGGGTGAAGGTTTTGTTTTGTGATTTTTTCCTCAATAATAGCTTTTTTAAAAACAGATCTTGTTGTGCAGAGTAGAAGGGCTGCCTTGGCCACAGAAAAGAGGCAGAGGACTCAGGCACTCATGCAGGTGGGTGGATGGGTGTGGCAGTAGGCGACCATGGACACTCTCCCGTTGCGGCTTCTAGTTTCTCAGTGAGACAGGAGGTGAGGTCATCAGCTGAGAGTGAGGAGGTGGGCTCCAGGAAGAGCAAAGGTGTTAAATGAAGAGAGAGGGAAAATGGATGGATTCGGGACATTGCAGGGCAGTGCTGAGGTCCGGTGAGGGAGGCAGAGGAGCACTATGGGTGCTGGGGAGATGGGGGAGCCCCAGCAGTCTTGAGAGTGTGGGGACCTGAGTCAGGGGCCCCGTGCTTCCCACATAACATGGCTCTCCAGGTCCCTGAACACACAGGTACACATATGGAGGTCTGCACCATCAAACCCTAAAGATGCCCACCCATCAGGCTTCATGATTTTCAATTCGTGTCTCTCACACCCTGGGACTCATCCCTCTTCAGAAATCTAGCTTCAGAGACACTTGCACGTGGACACAAGATATATGTACAGGATGTCTGCAGCAGCTTTGTTAGTAATAGTACAAGATTGGAAACAGCCCGAATGTCCATTACTGAGGAAATGGTCAAATAAATTCTGGTCCATCTGTGCTATGAAAACTCTGCAGCAATAGACGCTGGAGGGGCCTGTGTGTTTGACAGGGAAGGATGCAAAGAGGCAACATCATTAGGTGGGAAACAGTTGCAGAACAATGAGTGTAATATTATGTGATTTTCTTTCCTTTTTTTAAAAACAAAAGCGGTATTTATAAGTGTATACATAGGTTATTAAAAGATATAAAAGATCTAGAAAGGATGCAATTTACATTGTTAATGGTGTGTAATCTTGAGGGGTAGGTTTTGGGAAAAGAGTTGAGGAAGGTTTCAGGGATTGAAAGGGTTTTAGAGGGGGCATAGATGCTTTTGTAATTTAAAAGGGAAAGATCTGGGACTACCCTGGTGGTCCAATGGCCAAGACTCCAACACTCCCAATGCAGGGGTCTCCAGGTTCAATTCCTGGTCAGGGAACTAGAATCCACGGGCCACAACTAAGGATCCCTCAGGCCGCAACAAAGACTGAAGATCCCAGGTGCTGAAACTAAGACCCAGAACAGCCAAACAAATAAATAAAAATATCAAAAATAAGTCAAAATAGAAAGGAAAGAACAGCCGTGCCCTCCACCCCATCCCTGACTCCATTCTCACTCTGGGCCAGAGAGTGCTGTGAGGCCAGCAACCCCCAGTCCAGTCAACTATGCCCTGCTTGCCCCTGGAGGTGGACACCGGGCCTGGCGAGAGCACAGTAGGTCTGGGCCAGCCTTCCCTCTGCCCGGCCATCCCACCTGCAGCTCCCAGCCTCCCCCTGCTTCCCCATACCACACAGCTGTTCCCCTCCAGCTACTTCCCCGGGGCTAGGTACAAAAGGCCATGGGAGAAGCTGCCACAATGATAATACCAGGCACTTACATAGCACTCAACTGCGTACACGGGCTCTGTTCTAAACACTTCATAAGTGAACTCCCAACAACCCCACGTGTTCCATACGCTGATATTACTATTTTCACTTTGTAGCAGATTTTTAAACACAAACCAGAAGAATCAAGAAAGACTAAGTCCCTTGCCCCAGGTGTTATGGCCCACTGACCTGAGAGAGACGCCCCCCGGCGGGAACCCATGGTCCAAGCCAGTGTCCTCCTCTGGCTTCCCTCCCCCACAGCTGCAGGTCCGTGAGCAGGCTGTGTACCTTCCAGGGTGAGGCTAGAGTTTCCTCTTCCCAGAACCCCGCCCTGTACACATCTGGCACACAGGAAGCCCTCACCGTGTTTGTTGAATTAATTGCTCTGTCCTCTCATCCCCCGCTCCACCATGGCCCCGTGGGCTGTGGTTTTCCTTCTGGTCCTTGTGTGTGTGTGTGTGTGTTAGTCGCTCAGTCGTTTCCAACTCTTTGTGAAGCCATAGACTATAGTCCACCAGGCTCCTCTGTCCATGGGATTTCCCAGGCAAGAATACTGGAGTGAGTTGCCATGCCCTTCTCCAGGGGATCTTCCCGAGCCAGGGATCAAACCCGGGTCTCCTGCATTGCAGGCAGATATTTTTACCATTGGTTTCCTCATCTATAAAGTGAAGGGATGCACTCAATGGCGTCCAAAACCACTTCAGGACCAGAATTTACCAAAGGTAAAGCCAGTGCTCATCCCGGCAGGGTGACTGTCAGTGATGGGACATTGAGGGCCAGGGTGGGAAGTAGCAGCGCTTCCTGGACACCAGTCCTCCTGGGCCTTCAGAACCTGGGAATGTGGTCTCACCCACCCACAAGCATAGACACCTCACCCGATGTTGCCCAGGCTACACAGCTCCAGAGAACAGCAGCCCACACCCTGCTCCATGGGCTCCGCAGGGGACACCCTGCCCAGCTTCGTGGAAGGTGAGGAGCTGCTGTCCCCGAGTCAAAAGTCCTGGCGCCCAGGCAGCCCGCCATAGGTGGAGGAGAGCACACGGCACGTGAGCGGCACGTGCTGGCTGCATGCAGCACCTCTGGCCAGGTGAGCCGGCCTGGAACTCACAGACGTGGGGGAGGGGACCGAGCCGTCTCCAGTCTCCTGGGGCTGTGGAAGCCCAGGGCCGCCCTCCTATAGTCCTTGTGCATCCAGCCGGCAAGCACCAGGACGACAACCTGGGGGACAGAGAGCCCATGGAGGGAGGCGGGAGGGGCCCCGGCGCTGCTGTGTGCAGGCGCTTTGGCACATCCGCTCAGAGTGCCCACAGGAACTGGCCGCCTCATTCCTCAACTGAGGAGCCTGAGGCCTAGAGAGGCCAGAGGCAGGGCCTGGATCACCAGCTGGGACTGAAGTCAACTCCCGGGTCCAAACCCCACGCCCCTCCTCCTTCCATCACTCCTGAGTGAGCCAGGATCCTGAGTCGGGACTCGGATGCAGCCGCCGGCCCTGTCCACCCCAGCCCTGGGCTTCCAGCCTCAGCCTGGAACCGGCTCTTGATCTGAGTGGCCTCAGATCTGTGATCCAATGGGTCCTGAGCTCGATTCCACCAGTGGATTCACTGTCAGCACCTGAGCCCCCAGACAGTACATCCCCCCGAAACTCCCACTGCCCCCCATCATTCGTAACTGCTCCATACTTCTTAACAGAGCCTCCCAGTTCCATCACTCAGGGTCACAGAGCCAGACAATGGCAGGCCTCAGCCCTCACAAGAGGTCCAGGTAGACCATCAGAAATAAACAGGGGACTTCCCTGGTGGTCCAATGGTTAAGAAACTGCCTGCCAAAGCAGGAGACATAGGTTCGATCCCTGGTCCAGGAAGATCCACATGCTGCAGAGCGACTAAGCCTGTGCACCACAACTACTGAGCCTGTGCTCCAGAGCCTGTTCCACAACTAGAGAAAGCCCACGCAGCAACGAAGACCCAGCGCAGAGAAAAATAAATACATCTTTTTTTTTTTAATGTAACAAACTGGGGAAGGAGGGAGGCTCTGCTTCCTCCATGCACAAGAGGTAACTCTCTGAGTGTTTCCTTTTCCCTTCCCTGGGATAGATTTTTAAGCTCTCCAGGAAATAGCTGGGCCCTGACACTCTCGCAAGGTACCATGGAGGTCTATGGTCCCAGGGACAACTCCAGGCTACAGGCGGACCCATAACCAAGGTGAGAACCCCAGGTAAGCTCTCCCTATGCCCATTCATGCCACACAACCACACCGAGACACGGCCACTCAGTCTACAAAGTGCCCCTGGCGCCCCCTCCTCCACCCATCCACCCTAGTCCTGGGCTGCACACAGGTGGCCCCCATCCCCAATAGTGCCAACTCAGAGGACTCAACAGACACCTAACGGCGAGCAGCCCTTCCCCACTGCCTGCCTGGAGCCTGCTCCTGGGCCAGAAGCCAGACAGATTTTCCTGGAACTTCTGTGGCCTCCGGCACCAACATACGGAGAAACCTGGGGGAAGAAAGGTCGGAATAGAAACAGGCAGAACAAGTAGGGGCTGTGGGGAGGAGGGAGGTACCGTGTGGATCATCCCTACCCACCCCCTCAGCCCTGTCTTTGCCACTTGCTGCTTCCCTGCGCAGGCACATGAAAGCTTCTACCCACCCCTCCCCAGAACAGACACACAAGTCAGGGAGACAGAACAGCATCCAGGTTACAGTAAACCAAGTAGAGGATGGTACCTTGGCACAGAGGAAGGCTCATCTCAGACACTGCGAATCCAGGACGACTTCCTAAAGGAAGTGCTTTCTAATGCCTCGAGGGAAAGACTTCTCCAAAGAAAAAGTTTGTACAAAGGCCCTGAGGCCATAGAAAGTGTGGTGAGGATTGAGGAGAGATGGAAGGCTCTGCATACAGCTGGCAGCTAGAGCAGCCCTGCTCCACACTGGCAGCCAGCAGCTTGCTTGTTCTGCTTCTTAGACATCCGCAGGAATGCGCCCAGCCTCCCACTGGCCCCATGAGCATATTTTGGAAAATCTCTTGTCACAGTCTTCAGCCCAGCCTGAGACTCCTCTGACCTCCGGCATCCTCTCTGAGGCCACTGCTGGGTGGGACCTTGATCCTCATCCCTCCAGGAGTTCCTGACTCATCCTGGAAAAAGCTAAAAAGCCCAGTCTTCTCAAGAATCAGTCTGGCTCTGGGGGGAGGGCAGCCGTGACCCCAGCTCCAGGACACACAGACAGTGGAGGGGGGCAGGGAGCAAGTTAGAGACAGGAGAAGATGCAGAAACACAGACGGGGGCACAGAGACTGATGGGAAGAGAGACGGGAGGTGCTGACCACAGACACGGAGACGACAGCCCAAGGGAGCAGGAGAGATATACAGCAGACAGCGACGGCTCACATAAGCCAGAAACAAAGGGACACTCTTAGGTACACAGGACAAGCTGCCAAAGACAGCCAAGGACCACAAAGTCAGCTGATCAGCTGATCTGGAGGCAGCCTATGGGCCTCAGAAGAGGTTGGGTGGGGTGTCAGAAGGCAGCTCCCAACTCCAGGATGGGTCCACTGACTGCACTTGCAGAATAGACCATGAGGGGACGGTGTTGCTCCAGCCACTGCCCTTCAGCCAGGAGTCTGGCCTCCCCAAAGACAAAGGCAAACTCCTTCCATCAGAAGCAGCAGAGGTGGGCCCAGGCTCACTGAAGGGGTAAGAGAAACGGATGAGGGAACCTAGAGCATTCACACCTGGCCTGGAGACCCCGCCTCACCCCAGCATCTCCTCAGACCCGCCCCTTCCCTCCACATTCCCCATCACCAGCCTCATTCTACCTTTCCGGTCTCCTGCCTTGCAGGCCCAGAGCATAGAAGGGCAGAGCCAGGAGGGGCTGGCCAACTTCTCCGCCCTTTCTGTAAAGGACATGACAGCCGCTAGGTCTGAGGACTGCCCTTGGATCCTGCCACAGGACCCGGTCCCTTCCTTCACATCTTCCCTTGAAGGCTCTTGGATTCAGAGCATCCCTCACAAAAGCACCGAGGTCTTGGCTGAGCCAACACTTTCCAGCAGACTGCAGTGCTGAAAGCACAACTGCAAGCTTGGGCCACATTAATAGAACATAATGTCCAGTGGAGGACAGCAGTCAGCAGTGATGAAGTCCAGGCCTCTGGTCACTTCTCTTGAAGGGACGTCAGCAAACCAACGTGACCCAGGAGGAAGACCACTGTGGAAACATGCTACACATTCAAGATCCATCAGGGAGCACCAACACCGTGTTAAACACTTGATATATTAAGTGTTATATATTAAGTGACATATTAAGTGTTTATTGTATCTTAACAGCAACTTGCATCATCATATCCACTTTACAGGAAAACTCAGAAAAGCTCTTCTTCCAATGACTATCCTGTGTGTGTGTGTGTGTGAGTGTGAGTGTGCTCAGTCAGGTGCAACTCTTTGCAAACCCATGGACTGTAGACTGCCAGGCTCCTCTGTCCATGGAATTTCCCAGGCAAGAATACTGGAGTGGTTGCCATTTCCTCCTCCAGGGGATCTTCCCGACCCAGGGATCAAACCCTCAACTCATGCGTCTCCTTTGTCTCCTTCATTAGCAGACAGATTCTTTACCACCAGCACCCCTATCCTGTAGCTGTGGTATTTCTCAAAGCTCCATTTCCGGCCTCTCTCCTCCTTCATACATATTTCCGGAGTGGTCACATTTGATCCCATGACCTAGACTTTGTTCTCAAGTTAAGTCGTTTGCCAAGATCATTCTCCCAGATTCCAGATCAGTCTATCCACTGGCCTTCTCATCTCCTCCTGGATGTCTTCAGGGACCTAGCCTTCTACGTGCCCAACGCTGACTGCTGATCTTCGTGGTCTGTTCTCCTGAGTCCAGCGCTGTAGGGCAGCCAAGCTCCCTGCCTCAGTGGGCCAGCAGAGGGTGTCTACAGGTCGGCCAAGGCCTTGTGGGGGCGAGGGAGGCTCATGCTGGAGCACTGCTGAGCACCAGTGAGCACCACAGTCTCTTTCCTCCCCTTCAACCCCTCCCACCCCATGGTCCTCCTTTGGTCGCTGCGGTCTCTCTTCCCTCCATCTCTGGGGAAATGGAAAACAGCCTTGCGAGTGAGGGATGGAAGGGGATTTTGAGCACAAGCAGGAGAGGGGGAAGGAAACGCACACACAGGGAAACACCGGACCCTTTGTTGGAGCGATTCTGCCCCACAGCCATCTGGGGCTGGGGTTTGGCTCAGCAGGAGCAGCAAAAGGGCAAAGTGGTAAGAGAATTTACAGTGAGAAAGTTGTTGTGCAGTCACTCAGTCTTGTCTGATTCTCTGTGACCCCACGGACTGCAGCATGCCAGGCTCCCCTGTCCTTCACTGTCTCCTGGAGTTTGCTCAGACTCATGGCGATTGAGTCAGTGATGCCACCCAACCATCTCCTCTGTCGTCCCCTTCTCCTCTTGCCCAGTGAGCAAGAGGATGATAGAAATAATGTCATCCAAGCAGACTAGAAAGGAAAATGCAGACAAGGGAGAATTGAGGAGACAGAGTTCTAAGGACATCAAAAAAAAAACCAAAACCCTCTTGTGGAAGGAGCTGATAGCAGGCCAGACAGGATGGCTGCAAGGTCACACAGTCTTAGTACAGAAGGGCTTGGAGGGAGAGGGAGGGAGCAGGGCGGGGCTATTGAGCCTGGGCAGGAATGGGGGCCATTCCCACTGGAGATCCTGGATGCTCTGGGTTTTCCCAGGCCACTGCCCCAGTCAGAAGAGGCAGGGAGGAGCCGGGATAGAGCAAAGCTGGCTGATGGGAGGGACCCAGGGGACTGGAGACCTCTGGCATCATGACAGCCCCTCAGGTTCAGGGTCTAGGAGCCTGAGTTAAGAAGTGGAGTGGGCTGGGCTGTCTGGTCTGGGAGCAGGCTGTTGCAGACCCAGCTGTGGGTAAGACAGAGACAGAGGTAGAGACCAGTCAGTTTTCCTGGGGAGGGGCTGGGTCACTTAACACAGCAAGTGTCAGAGAGTCGGGAGGGAGAACGGCCAGGCATGGATGGGAGGTGGGGGTCCAGACTCCACACAGGGCAACCTCCCAGGTGGATGTCAGGGGAGGGGCCCTCCAAAATGAATCACATGGGTGTAGCGGGTGCCCTTTCTGCAGGAATGCTTTCTCAAGTCATTCAAAGGCATGTTGCAGCCTCAGAGATGTTAGGAGCCAGGGGCTGAATATTTGGATACTGTGTCCAATCTAGAACCTGTGGGGAGGGTTTGGTTGTCTTCCTGCTGCGTCTGCCAAGGCCCAAGGGAAGATGCTGCCAGGAACAGGTGTGGCAAATTTTCCCAGCTTGATTACTCTTCCCTGTCACTGAGCACCTCCCCTTAAAGTCCCCTGGTCCAGAATTATTTGTGAGCTCTACTGTTTGCAGCATCACTGACTCAGTGGACATGAGTTTGAGCAAACTCTGGGAGACCGTGAAGGACAGGGAAGCCTGGCATGCTGCAGTCCATGGGATCGCCTAGTCAGACATGACTTAGCAACAGAACATCAACCGTATGCCTGACACCAGGCGGCGCGCTGGGAGTACACAGGCAAGTAAACAATAGCCCTTGTCCTTGAGACGCTTGCGGTCCTGCAGGGTAGGCCTTCCATCTTCTCGCCTGGCACCAACCAGGCGGGAGACAGCGTAGGTGCTCCCAGTCTTTGCACAAGCGGTTCCCCTTGCTTGGAATACCCTCCCCTCCCCACTCCCTCACATCCCTCCTACACATCTCACCTGCTTAATCAGCTCCTCTTCAAGTAACATCAGCTTTGATGTCCCTCAATCTGGGAAGACTTCCTGGAATGCCCAGTTATGAGGGCCACTTCCCCACTCCCATTCCCCTTCCCCCCCACCCCCCCCACCCCCTGCCACCACAACTCCCCTGCCTTAGCCGAAGTTGTAAAGATGTTGTGCAGTTGTGGTTTGACGGTGCGACCTCCAGAGTCAGAGTCCAGAGGTGGCCTTCGAATCTTGGCGTCTTCACTGACCAGCTGAGGGTGCCTGGGTAACTTACTTGACTTCCCCGTCTGTTAGATGGAGGGGGGAAGGGATTTGTTTTGGTTTTTCTTCTATTTTTTTCAGCTTTTTTTTTCAATTAAGATTTTTCTGATGTGGACCAGTTTGAGCATTCTTTGGCATTGCCTTTCTTTGGGACTGGAATGAAAACTGACCTTTTCCAGTCCTGTGGCCACTGCTGAGTTTTCCAAATTTGTCGGCATATTGAATGCAGCACTTTCACAGCATCATCTTTCAGGATTTGAAATAGCTCAACTGGAATTCCATCACCTCCACTAGCTTTGTTTGTAGTGATGCTTTCTAAGGCCCACTTGACTTCACATTCCAGGATGTCTGGCTCTAGGTGAGTGATCACACCATCGTGATTATCTTGGTCGTGAAGATCTTTCTGATGCTATAAAGAGCAATATTGCATAGGAACCTGGAATGTTAGGTCCATGAATCAAGGCAAATTGGAAGTGGTCAAACAGGAGATGGCAAGAGTGAACGTGGACATTCTAGGAATCAGCGAACTAAAATGGACTGGAATGGGTGAATTTAACTCAGATGACCATTATATCTACTACTGCGGGCAGGAATCCCTTAGAAGAAATGGAGTAGCCGTGACATCTCTGCATACCCCAAACCCCAATCTGTGGACACCCAAGCAACAAATACCCTTTGTCACCCTAAGATCAGAAAGCCATTCCTGGAAATTATATCCTGCGCACAGGGTCGTCTGGAAATGAAAGCGTTAGCCCAGGGCCCAGCACAGAGTCGGTGCTCGGTGGTGGTGATGATGGTGGTGATCAGAACGCAGCACGGGTGTAAGAAGTCTCAGACAGGACCCTCGCTGTGCATCCCATGCCTTGGGCTCCCCTGGGGTGCAGGGCCAGGGTGGTGAAAGACTGCACTCACTAAACCTCCCCATCCTGCTCTTCTCAGCACCACCCCCGCCAAGCCTGGGCACGTGGAGATGCGTCTGCAGTGGTCATAAAGGTGGGGGAGGTGGAGACCCGCACACAAGGCCAGCCCAGGCAAGGCTGGGGGTGGGATCAGGAGCTGTGAGCCAGCGCCCCAGTGAGGGACAGTTTATGGTGGCATTGGTTAAGAGCACAGCTCTGAGCCAGACTGTATGGATTCGACCCTCTGTGTGACCTCAGGCAGCCACCCTAAGCTGTGTCTCGGTCTTCCCCCAGTAAAACGGGGATGAGAGCAGAACCACTTCCTAGGGTTGAGGGGGAGTTAGAAGAGGCCAGAAGACGCCGGAGTCAGGAAAAGGCAGCAGACAGACGATGAACCCAAAGGGAAACGGCCAGTTGCAGATGCTGGGTTTGGGTTTCGCTAGAGGAGAGCATGCCTAGCCCGGGAGCTGGGCTGCCCCAGCCGCCGCCTCAGGACCTCTGCCTCCAGCCTGCTCCGGGATTCCTCCGCCCTCAGCCCTGCAGCCCACCTACCCCTCCTTCCTACCTCGAACTCCTTCTGACCACGATCTCTTGCCATACATCATTCACGCTTCTGCACAAACATCACCTCCTGGGAGAGGCTACCCTAAAGGTCCTCCTCACCTGGGCCTTTCTGATAATTCTGTCTCAGACCCTCGGAGCATTTAATCACAGGAAAATCCTCCCGTAATGTTCATTCAGACATAGCGCAGTTGGGGGTTTCCTCTTGCCTCCCAGCTACAACCACTTCTGGCGAACAAGGCAATACTCCAGCTTACGTCCTTGGGAACAACACGTCCAGGAAGCACAGCCTGTTCGGGACTTTCTCACTTCAGTGCCAGTTCAGTTATGCATACAATAAGTTGTACTGTTTTACTTTTTGAGATAGGAAAATGATCCATTTTTTAAAAAACTTTTTACTGGGAGAAAATTGCTTTACAATATTGCGTTGGTTTCTGCTATACATCAGCATGAATCAGCTACAGGTATACATGTGCCCCTCCCTCATAAACCTCCCTCCCATCTCCCACCCCAGCCCACCCCTCTAGGTTGTCACAGAGCACTGTGTCACAGAGCACATGTCTAGTTGAATCAGGCCAGATCATGAAGTTGTTTTTTTCTTTTTTTCCCCAGTTATTTATCTATTTTTGGCTGCATTGGGTCTTGGCTGCTGCTCTTGGGCTTTCTCTAGTTGTGGCAAGTGTGGGCTACTCTTTGTTGTGGTGCTCAAGCTTATTGTTGTGGTTTCTTTTGTAGAGGAATACAGGCTCTGGGTGTGCGGGCTTCAGTAGTTGCGCTCGCAGGCTCAGTAGCTGTGGTGATGGGCTAAGTTATTCCGGGGCAGGTGGGATCTTCCCAAACTAGGGATCAAACCCGAGTCCCCTGCATTGGCAGGCAGATTCTTAACCACTGGACCACCAGGGAAGCCCATCTGCCTTTAAAATTCAATGTTGGCTTTATTTCCACTTGCAAAACAAAAATGACGTCTCCAAACTAAAAATGACATTTACTTTGTATTCATTTACTTTGAAAGTCATTTAATATGTCTTTTTAAATTATTTCATACAGGACATCTATTAAAGCTCTGGATTGGGCTACCCAGCTGAGAGCAGTGCCACAGGTCAGAATTTTTTATAAGCATAGGTACTACATTTTAGGGTTTCCCCGGTGGCTTAGCAGTAAAGAATTGCCTGCAATGCAGGAGACAAAAGAGATGTGGTTCAGCCCCTGGGTAGGGAAGATCCCCTGGAGGAGGGCATGGCAACCCACTCCAGTATTCTTGCCTGGAGAATCCCATGGACAGAGGAGCCTGGTGGGCTATAGACCATGGGGTCTATAGACATGACTGAGCACGGCACAGCACTACATTTTAAAAATTATTTTATACAGAACTTCTTTTAGGACAGTGACTATCTAAGCCCTCCTTTTCTTCTTTCCCCCCCCCCCAAGGAGTAGAGGAGAGATCATTCTTTTGTGAACTCTTTTTGGAAAAAGTAAGAGAGAGAGATGGGAAGGTAGCTGGAAGGGGAATTGGGTCAAGAGAGGTTTGGGAGTCTCTGCTTCTGTGAAGGTCTTTTTCATTTTCTCAAGTTGGGCTCCCTCCCACCCTCCACCCCATCCCACCCCTCTAGGTTGTCACAGACCATGCCTAACACATAGCAAATGCTTTTATAAGCCATTTCCTCTTATTATGACTGCATTAGTCCAGAGGAGAGATGATGTAAGCTTTGAAAGGTAACAGTGAAATTATTTCTGTGGAAGACTGCAGCTGTAAGAGGCTGTGGAGTTAAAAGGTTTTACTGAAGACCCAAAAGCTTGGAGAGAAGCAGGCAAGACTGCCATTTGGGAGCTGGATGGGAGAGGTTGGTATGTGAAATGAAGTAATCATGGTCGACGCCAGCCCTCTCCTGTGATCACAGAATTTCAGGAAGCCCAAAGAGAAAGACCATGACCTCTCTCACTCCCTGGGGAAGCTGGCTCCACAGCTGAACTGCTGGGAGCACTGCTCTATCCTCACCAGGAGCACTGAGGATAGGCCAGGCTTCCTCAGCCCCACACCATCCTTATCGTGATTTATGAAGAAGACAAACCCAGGAAGGAAGCTTCAATCAAGGACCAGCCAAGAAACATAATCATTTAATGCATTAAACTCTATTTGGATGATGGTTTCAGGGTTTTCTCCATCACATTTGTATCTTGATTCCAATAGTATGTCTTTGATAGAAGCCTCAATAAATAGGTGTCTCTAATGGTGAGGTGAAGGGATGAATAGTCTGGTTTCTGAACAATTTGAGAAATAAATTAGAATAATAATAATTTAAAAAGAACCTAACAGAGTGTGACAGTGGAGACCTTGTCCTCATGGAGGACCTCATGACCTTAGGCTGCTGCCAGAGAGAACACTCCAAAGGAAGAGAGCTGCAGGAGGGTCACAAATCGAGCTTCCTGCTACCATCTGTGTTTATGTCTTCAGTTCAGTTCATTTCAGTCACTTAGTCATGTCCGACTCTTTGCGACCCCATGAATCACAGCACACCAGGCCTCCCTGTCCATCACCAACTCCCGGAGTTCACTCAAACTCAACGTCCATCGAGTCGGTGATGCCATCCTGCCATCTCATCCTCTGTCGTCCCCTTCTCCTCTTGCCCTCAATCCCTCCCAGCATCAGAGTCTTTTCCAATGAGTCAACTCTTCGCATGAGGTGGCCAAAGTACTGGAGTTTCAGCTTTAGCATCATTCCTTCCAAAGAACACCCAGGACTGATCTCCTTTAGAATGGACTGGTTGGATCTCCTTGCAGTTCAAGGGACTCTCAAGAGTCTTCTCCAACACCACAGTTCAGTCTTATAGGAGTTTATTTGCTCTTGTCTGATGAAGTTATCCCTTGCATCCCCCAAGGTAAAGTGATGTCTGAGGACAGAGAAGGTGGAAACAGGTGACCCCTGTCAGGTGTGAAGGGTCAGGATAGAGCTCTGGGCAGGGTGAGGTCCTCAAGCTGGCACAGGGATTGGTTTCTTGTTACATTCTGTGTTTTGTTTTGTTTTTCCCCTTCATCATCCCTGAACTTTGTGCAATATTTTGTTAAATGCCCCAATCTTGACTCAGCTGTGTTTTAGGAAATTGAGGCAATGATCAGGATCAGCCACCTAGAGCCAGTGGGGAGTGGCCTTTGGCTGTTTAGTGACAGAGCCAAAGGGAACAGAATCCCAGGGGGACACTGAGACTTCAGAAGCCATTCTTGATCTAGAAGTGGAAGTTTCGCTCTACATGGCTAACCCTGGAGAACTGGGCCTTGAATTTGTTCTGAGTCAGCCACACCCTATACAGAAAATCTACTGGCATTCAGATCTGCTCCCTGGCTTTCCCCCACCAGGAGATCTCCCCAGGGGTCACGTCACGCAGAGCCTTCTTGCACTCCACACTTCTGGAGGTACAGGCAGACACCCTGCCCCCTCCAGGTTCTCCATTAGTGGGAAAATCCTCCCATATTTCCTTCAGCCCAGCTCCACTCTGCCTGGAGAGCAAGACCTACAGACACCCTAATGTGATGGTGAGTGAACACATTCCCTCCAGGCAGCTCTCCCATGGGGAGACCGTGTCTATCAACAACGTTACCGTGTATGTGAACTGGACTTTCCACAGACCCCCACCAGGCAAACAGAGATGTGTCTCTTTCCAAAAAAGGAGGGAAAAGGAGCAGTTCTGGGAGTGGGAAAAGAAGTAAGCAAGGCTTAAAACCCAGGCTGTGGTTTTAATTCCAGTCTCTCTTTATGCCTCTACCCCACCCCCCAGTTTATTAAGGGCTCCAGATTAAATATACAAGATGTACTTGTAATGTAGAGACCCTGGCTCGGTCTCCAGAGACTGTCAGGGGAAACAAAACCACAAATTGAGAAACAGAGAAAAAGCAGTCTGTGACCATGTACTTTCAGGATCTCCTTAGTCAGTGAATTATTTAATAGGATAAATGGAAGACGAGGAGTTGCTATATCAACTGGGTGCCTGCAGCTCTGAAATCAGCCTTCAAAACACCCTGTTTGCCAGTAGAGCATATTCTCTGTGGGCCCCACACCCTTTCTGGAAGGGCAAAGAAGTGTAGAGAATTTGCCTTTATAGTGTATTGAGGAGTTGCAAGCTGGAGGGTCCTTAAGTCACTGAGTCTTTTGATAAGGAGTTGATGCCCTGTATGCTTAGCTCCTGATTGAGAGATGCATCCAGGGCGTTAACAAAAGAGCTCTGATGGGACTTCCTGGTGGTCCAGGGTTAAGAACCTGCCTGCCAATGCAGGGGACACAGACTTGATCCCTGGCCCAGGAAGATTTCACATGCTGCCGGTTAGCGAATCCCGTGTGCCACAGCTACTGAGCCCGCATGCTGCAACTACTGCACCCCACGTGCCCTAGAGCTCACGCAGCAATAGAAGCCACTGCAGTGAGAAGCCCACACGCAATAACAAAGACCAGGGGCAGCTAAAAATAAATTAATTAATTTTTTTAAAAAAGAAAGAAAGAAAGAGTTCTGATAATGTACCATAGAAAAAAAGTATCTCTGGGACTTTCCTGGAAGTCGAGTGGCTAGGTTTCCGCACTCCCAATGCAGGTTTGATCCCTGGTCTGGGCTCCAAAATCACTACAGATGGTGACTGCAGCCATGAAATTAAAAGACGCTTACTCCTTGGAAGGAAAGTTATGACCAACCTAGATAGCATATTCAAAAGCAGAGACATTACTTTGCCAACAAAGGTTCGTCCAGTCAAGGCTATGGTTTTTCCTGTGGTCATGTATGGATGTGAGAGTTGGACTGTGAAGAAGGCTGAGCACCGAAGAATTGATGCTTTTGAACTGTGGTGTTGGAGAAGACTCTTGAGAGTCCCTTGGACTGCAAGGAGATCCAACCAGTCCATTCTGAAGGAGATCAGCCCTGGGATTTCTTTGGAAGGAATGATGCTAAAGCTGAAACTCCAGTACTTTGGCCACCTCATGCGAAGAGTTGACTCATCGGAAAAGACTCTGATGCCGAGAGGGATTGGGGGCAAGAGGAGAAGAGGACGACAGAGGATGAGATGGCTGGATGGCATCACTGACTCGATGGACGTGAGTCTCAGTGAACTCCGGGAGTTGGTGATGAACAGGGAGGCCTGGTGTGCTGCGATTCATGGGGTCGCAAAGAGTCGGACACGACTGAGCGAAGGATCTGATCTGATCTGAAGGAACTAAGATCTCGCATGCCACACAACAAGGCCATCAAGAAAAAAATTATGCTTCTCCCCAGGGTTTAACCAGGGCCATCAACTGAATAAAGGGCCTCTGGTACCTAGCAGAGTATGAAACATACATTAGCATTCAATAAACTTATAGGTTAATGGTTGCACAATGGACGGATGGTGTGCGGATGGGTGGGTGGATGGATGGCAGTGAGTGCCTGTCATAAGTGTACTGTCCAGTTTGCAGAGCCCCCACCCTGCTCTGCTGCACATTCTGCCTGCCTCGCCCATTTAACGGTTTCTGTCTATTCAATCCCCAGTGTATGTGAGCCACTTGCACAAATCCAGTACCCTTACTCTACTGATGAGGCAGCCAAGGCCCAGAGTGGAAATGACCTAAGTTCACACAACAAGTTATCAGCAGAGCCAGGACAGGAGCCCCAGTACTACTGGTTTGTGTGTTAGTATGTAGCTTGGTGGGTCTTTTAAATATTATTGAATGCACGCATATGTGAATTAATTAAACTTTCATTTTCCCATCTGCCTTGAAGTTGGTCCCACTGTGCTGTAGTGTCATCTTAGCTCTACTCTCCATCCCCACTCAAAGCATCATCCCGGGCTGCCCTCCCTGGACCAGAACTTGCCTGCCAATCTCTTCGCCCTGGTCCCACCGAGACGGGGTAGCTGTACTTGCAGTTCCAACAGTCCTATTTTCTACCGTCAAGTCCACATGTAAGGGATTTTCTACTTTTTGGCTGCACAGCACCTTTCTCTCCCGCTTTGGTAATCGTCTCTCAGTGTTCCTTTCCCCCATTGTCCATATGTGGGCTTTTCCCTGGAGCTGATGGTCATTCTGTTCCCAGAGATGAGAGGCGAGGGAAGAGGCTGGTTGGCTTAAACCAAGCCACAGACCCTAGGGAGTCCCTCGGGTCTGGCTCTACTCCATTCAAAGTCAATGAGTCTGGAGCAGGCAGTCACTGGCCCTCTAGAAAAGAAATTCCCTGGAAGTTGCTCACCACCATTTGGGGGTCATGATGAGAATCTTTATCTGAAAATGGAGCCAACAAAGAAGAGGAAGAGTTAGAGAAAGAGAAACCAGGTCCCTATTAAATAGAACCCTGGGTATAGCCTCACTTGAAGTTGACATAACCCCTGAACTATTCAGTTAACAACTAATTCTCTCTCTTGCCTAAGCCAATTTGGGGCAGGTTTCCTGTCATTTGCAGCATAAAGAGAACTCCTGGGGGGCAGGGCACTTTCCCAAATATTTTCCTCTAAGGAACAGAGGGTGTGCTAGCCTCAACTCTCTGGATTGCAAGCGATGTATGCAAGTGCCACGAGACTGAGCATGCTCTCAGCCAACATGCACAGGTCTCTCTGCTCTGTACTAGGAACTGAGGTTGCAAAGATGACTAAGACATATTAGCAATCATAGCCCAGTAACAGGGGGATAGCTCCTCCTGGAAAAGTGGATTAGACTCAGCAGAGGACTTTCCTGGTAGCACAGTGGATAAGAATCCACCTGCCAATGCAGGGGACCCGGAAAGATTCCACATGCCTTAGAACAACTAAGCCTATGCATAACTACTGAGCCCACACTCTAGAGCCCATGAGCCTCAGCTACTGAAGCCTGCACGCCTAGAGCCTGTGCTCCACAACAAGAGAAACCCCTGCTCACTGCAACTAGAGAAAGCCTGTGCATAGCAACAAAGACCCAGCACAACAACAACAAATTTTTTTTAATAATTAATTAATTTTTTTTAAAAATTGACATGTATCTGACCCACAGACAGGAGGACAATCATAATTGCAGAGCTTCTCCCAAAGAACCAAGGGGTCTGAGATCCATTTTGGGCTCCCCAGCCCTGGAAGTCCTGCACTAAGTAGATGAGCCCCCAGAATATCTGGCTTTGAAGGCCAGAAGGGCTTGTTCACAGGGAAGTTGGAGGACTGTAGGAAAGAGACTCTGTTCTTAAATGTGCATGCATGCATGCTCAGTTGTTCAGTCGTGTCTGAGTATTTTGCGACCCCATGGACTGTAGCCTGCCAGACTCCTCTATCCATGGGATTTTCCAGGCAAGTATACTGGAGTGGGTTGCCATTTCCTCCTCCAGGAACTCTTCCCAACCCAGGGATCAAACCTGTGTCTCTTATGTCTCCTGCACTGCAGGTGGATTCTTTACCGCTGAGCCATCAGAGAGGAAGCACACAAAATGTCACATGCTCTGAGACCCAGTGCAGAGGCCTGGGTCATACCCACTAGCTGATCTCAGAGAGCCTTCCAGAGAGGCAGGAGGTAACTGGAGCTCACTCTGGGGACACAGATGCTGGCAGTATCATTTGGGAAACTCATTCTAGCGTGAGGACATGCTAATAGCGTGCTGGCAAGCTATTAGCTATTCTAGCCTATTAACACCAGAGGCTTGCCTTCCCACTAACTGGTTAGCACCAGGCTCAGGACCCCCTGCCCCAGGCCAAGAAGCTAGATCTGCAGTGACCCAATTCCACCCAGCCAGCGAGCCTGCACCAGCTCTGGACAGCCCCAGGCTCCCCTGCCAGCCACACCAGGACCAGACCTGCCCACCAGCAAGCAGCCTCCACAGAAGGCAGAGCCTGGCAGCCAACTGGGCCAGGGCCAGTCCTAGCCATCAGTGAACCCACAGCAGTCACCTCCCAAATGACAGAAAGGCCCATGGCACCCATGTACAGACCATTCCTAGTGCATACAGGTGACCAGAGGAGTGTGCTGCCAGCCCCTATAGGACACCTCCTACATGAGGCCACTTCCAGATCAGGAAACATAGCCAACCCACCTAATACACAGAAATAAAAACAGAGAATCGGGCAAAGTAAAGTGACAGAGAAATATGTTCCAAATAAAGAAGCGAGATAAAATCCCCAAAGAAGAACTAAGCAAGGTGGACATACGTGATCTACCCAATAAAGAGTTCAAGGTAATGATCACAAAGATTCTCAGAGAACTTGGGCGAAGAATGGATGAAGACAGTGAGAAGGTAGAAGCTTCTAAGAGTTAGAAAATATAAAGAGCCAAACAGAGCAAAGCATATAATAACTAAAAGAAAAAAATACACTAGAGGAATCAGCAGCAGATTAGATGATACAGAGGAACAGATCAGCGAACTGAAAGACAGAGAAGTGTCTTCCAATCACCCAAACTGAACAGAAAAGAGAGGGCTTCTTTTTTCCCCCCTTTGGCCGCACCAAGTGGCATGCAGGATCCTAGTCCCCCAACCTGGGATTGAATACGCACTCCCTGCAGTGGAAGCATGGAGTCTTAACCACTGAATTGCCAGGTTAGTCCAAAGAGTTTTGTTTTTTTTTTAAAAAAGGATAGTTTAAGAGACCTCTGGGACAACATCAAGAGTACTAACATTTGCATTGGAGGGGTCCCAGAAGAAGAAGAAGAGAGAGAAAACTTACTTGAAACTTTCTTTTTTACTTGAAAAAATAATAGCTGAAAATTTTCCTAACCTGGAATGGAAATGGATATCCAGGTCCAGGAAGTACAGGGAGTTCCAAATAAGAAAACGCAAAGAGATAAACACCAAGACACATCATAATTAAAATGGCAAAAGTTAAAGAATCTTAAAAGCCACAAAGCGAAAAGCAACTAGGTACGAAGAGGGGAATTCCTATAAGACTATCAGTTGACTTTTCAGCAGAAACTTTGCAGGCCAGAAGGGAGCGGCACGATAAATTTAAAGTGATGAAAGGAAAACACCAAGAATACTCTCCCCAACAAGGCTATGATTCAGATCTCAAGGAGAGATAAAGAAGTTTTACAGACAAGCAAAAGCTAAAACAGTTCAGCACAACTAAACAGGCTTCACAGAAATGTAAAAGAGGCTTTTCAAAGTGGGAAAGAAAAGATCACAACTGGAGATATGAAAGTTATGAAAGGAAATATCTCATTGGTAAAGGCAAATATACAGTAAAGGTAGTAGATCAACCACTTATAAAGCTAGTAGGAAGATAGAAAAAAGTAATAAAATGATCTATATTTGTAAGTAGTAAAAAGATACACAAAGCAAAAAGGTGTGAAATATAATGTTAAAATATTTAATGTGGGGGGGATAAAATGCAGGCTTGTTATAATGTGTTCAAATTTAAGAGATCATCAATTTAAAATGGTTATATCTTGGAGAAGGAAATGGCAACCCACTCCAGTGTTCTTGCCTGGAGAATCCCAGGGATGGGGGAGCCTGGTGGGCTGCCGTCTATGGGGTCGCACAGAGTCGGACACGACTGAAGCGACTTCGCAGCAGCAGCATGTGGTCAGTTCATGAAAATCAAGCCAAGAATATGCAAAGAGGAAAGGACAGTCCTCTCAAGAAACAGTGACAGGAAAACTGGCCACCAACACTAAAGAACATCAGTGATCATCCTCTAGATCATCTAATAGAAATCTAACTAAAAACCCACCATTTTTCACATGGAGCTCTTTCCTTCCAGAGTCCTCTGAGATGGACCTCCGGTCATCACTCAGCTGGACACAAGAAACGTCTACTTCGTCCTCATTTTTCCCTCTTGCAGCGCCTCCTTGCTAGTGGGTTCTGAGGCAACCCCAGCCTATGTAGTCCTGGACATAGTCCCATTATCCACAAGCCTATGCCCTGACGGTCCTGAGGAGACAAAGCTCCTGCCAGCTGTTGCCAAGTCTGAAGGCAAAACGTGGGGGTGCCCCGCGGGTCAGAGGTGGGTTTGGTGCCCCCTGTGGGCCACCAGAAAAGAGCGGGCAGCACCGCGCTCACAAACCCCAGAGGTCTCATCCAGAATGCAGCTCTGCTGTGTACACTAAGACTGGAAGCCCAAACTGAAATGGAGTCGAATATCTCCATGACCCTTCTCAAAACATGGCTAAGGAACAATTAAAGACTATATGGAATGCAGCCATAAAACCCATTTGAGTCAGTTCTAATGAAGTGGATGAACCTAGAGCCTATTAAACAGTGAAGTAAGTCAGAAAAAGAAAACCAAATATTGTATATTAAAGCATATATATGGAATCTAGAAGGACGGTACTGACATATCTGTTCACATACCAGCAATGGAGATGCAGACATAGAGAACAGACTTACGGACAAGGGTGGGGGACAAGATGGAGAGAGTGAGATGAATGGAGAGAGCAGCATGGATGCATATGCACCAACATTTGTAAATAGACAGCCAATGGGAATTTGCTGTATGGCTCAGGGAACTCAAACTGGGACTCTGTAATAACCAAGAGAGGTGGGAATGGGTGGGGGGTGGGAGGGAGATTCAAGAGGGAGGGGACATATGTACATGTATGGTTAATTCATGTTGATATATGACAAATCAAGCCAATATTGTAAAGCAATCATCAATCAACTAAAAATAAATAATGCTAAAAAAATATGGAATGAAATGAACGTAAACACAAACTTTGCAACTAGAACCATAATTCAATTTAAAAAACTATAAAAATTTTTAGAAAACAGCAAAATATCTACATGACCTTTGGTCTGGTGATGAGTTCTAACACACAACAAAAAAGCCAACTTATTAAATTATTAATATAAATTATTCAAAACATTGACTTTTAAAATTTTATACATTCACTCTGTGAAGGACCTTATTCAAGAAAACCAAAAGACAAACTGTTAAAGGAACCACTGACCACCCCCCTTGCCAGGCACCAGAGAATACACTTGCAGGAGTCTTCTTACAAAAGGAGGTCCTGGTAAGGAACAAGGAGCTAACAAGTTACCACCAACCAGAAGAATTCTGGAGAAGTCAAAAGGAGATGGGAGACTCCAGTCCATAGGTCCAACCAACTTTCCAGGATTCTCCTTGCTGGAATCCATCTCAACTGAGTGATGCATATGCCCCCAGGAAGGATCCCAATTCAGAATGACTGGCAAGAGACAAACCAGAAACTAACCCAATGACCATAAAACCTGAGACTGTGAGTCATGTGGCAGAGCAGTTCTCTCAGTTTCCCTCAACCTCCTGCCCTCTGCCCTGGCAACTCTTCCCAATAAAGTCTCTTGCTTGGGAAAAATAAAATAAAATAAAATGGTTATATCCTCATGGAAACCACAAACCATAAATCTATCATCGATACATACACACAAAAATGAAAGGAATGAAACAAAGAGGAAGAGAGCAAAAGCAGAAAGGAAGACCCATATACACACTGTCAGAAGAGACTCACTTCAAATCTAATGCACACACAGACTGAGAGTAAAGAGACAGGGAAAGTTATTCCATGTAAATGAAAACAAAAAGAAATCTGGGGCAGCAATACTTATATCAGAAAAAATTGACTTTAAAACAAAGACTCAGCCATAGAAAAGGATGAAATCTTGCCATACACAACAACATGGATGGACCTGGAGGGTATTATGCTAAATGAAATAAATCAGACAGAGAAAGACAACCTACAGATTCAATGGAATTCCTATAAAAAACCAATGATATTTTTACAGAACTAGAACAAATAATTATAAAATTTGTAAGGAAACACAAAAGACCCCAAAACCACCTTGAGAAAGAATGAAGGTGGAAGTATCACACGTCCTTATTTAAAATTACATGTGTTACAAAGATATGCCAAAATACGTGTTACAAAAACAGACACACAGATCAATGGAACAGAATAGAAAGCCCAGAAATAAGCCCACACTTATATGGTCAATTAATTTATAACAAAGGAGGTAAGAATGTATTAACACAATGAGGAAAAGACAGCCTCCAGTGTTGAGAAAACTGAACAGCTACACGCAAAATAATCAAACAACATTACTTTCTTACACCGTTCTCAAAATGGATTAATAACTTACATGTAAGTTATGAAACCATAAAACTCCTAGAAGAAAACTAAGGTAGTACACGCTTTGACATCAATCTTAGTAATATGTTTTGGATATGTCACCTCAGGCAAGGGAAATCAAAGCAAAAATAAATGCAACTAATCAAACCAAAAAGATTTTGCACAACAAAGGAAATTATCAATCAAACAAAAAGGCAGTTTATTGAAAGGGAGAAGATATTTGCAACAGATATATCTGAGAAGATAGTCATGTATGGAGGTGAGAGTTGGACCATAAAGAAGGCTGAGCACTGAAAAATTGATGCTTTCAAATTGTGGTGCTGGAGAAGACCGTTTAGAGTCCCTTGGACTGCAAGCAGATCAAACCAGTTGATCCTAAAGGAAACCAACCCTGAATATTCATTGGAAGGACTGATGCTAAAAGCTTAAGCTCCAATACTTTGGCCATCTGATGCAAAGAGCCAACTCATTGGAAAAGACCCTGATGCTGGGAAAGATTGAAGGCAGGAGGAGAAGGGGGCAACAGAGGACGAGATGGTTGGATGGCATCACCGACTCAATGGACATGAGTTTGAGCAAGCTCTGGGAGATGGTGAAAGACAGGGAAGCCTGGTGTGCCCAGTCCATGGGGTCCCAAAATCTCGGACGCAACATTTCTTGTGCCTGCATGCTCAGTCATGTCCAGCTCTTTGTGACTCCTGTGGACTGTAGCCCGCCAGGCTCCTCTGTCCATGGGATTCTTCAGGCAAGAATACTGGAGTAGGTTGCCATTTCCTTCTCCAAGGGGATCTTCCCAACCCAGGGATCAAACCCGTAGCTCCTGCCGCATCTCCTGCATTGCAGGCAGATTCTTTACCACTGAGCCACCAGGAGAGCTCAATCTCATAAATTAGAATCGGATGATATTTGTCCTTTTGTGACTGGCTCATTTCGCTTAGCAGAATGTCTCCAAGATTCACCCATGTTGTAGCATGTGTTAGAATTCCCTTCCCCTTTAAAACTGGATAATATTCCATTGTATGGATAGACCACATTTTATTTATCTATTCATCCGTTGACGGATTCTATTTCCACCCTTTGTCTGGTGTGAATAATGAGCTGCTATGAACATGGGTATCTTGCCTTGTCTCTTTTATTTTTTTGACTGTAAAGGCTTTTCTCTAGGTGTGGCGAGCTGGGGCTGCTCCCTAGTTGTGGTGCACAGGTTTCTCGTTGCAGTGGCTTCTCTTGTAGAGCGTGGGCTCTGGGACGCGTGGGTTTCAGTAGCTGCGGCACATGTGCTCCGTAGCGTGGCTCTCGGCCTCTGGAGCACAGGCTCAATAGTTGTGGCACATGGGCTTAGTCATTTCCTGGCATGTGGGATCTTCCCAAACCAGGGGTCAAATCTGTGTCTCCTGCATTGACAGGTGGATTCTTTACCACTGAGCCACCAAGGAAGCCCCTGCCTTGTGTTTGGTGAAGAAATATTCCAATTTTTTTAAGTCAGATTTATTGAGGTATAATTTATATTGACTCTTTTTAGGCACAACAGTCTATAAATTCTGAAAACACATGCAGTCATACCACAATCAAGAAAGACTGCCTTTTAATATTTACTTTGATTTATGTGGTTCCATCAGGTCTTAGTTGCAGCATGTGGGATCTAGTTCCTTGACCAGGGATTGAACCCCGGGCCCCTGCACTGGGAGATCCAAGTCTTAGCCACTGGACCACCAGGGTAGTCCCAAGACAGAGCATTTTTATCACTCCAAAAACTTTCTCCCTGGAAAACCCCTGGCAATCAGCATCTGTTCTCTGTCCAGAGTTTTGCCTTTTCCAAAATGTCATATAAACGGAACCATGGCTATCTGAGGAGAGCGGTTTCATTTAGCATAAAGCATTTGAGAGTAACCCACCGGGTTGCCTACATTAGCAGTTCTTTCCTTTTTATCACCAAGGAGTATTCCATTGCATGGGTGTGCCCGCAGCTGTCACACAATGACATTCATTGTCAACACTGTTTTCTCAATTGAGGAACTTCTGGGTTGTTTACAAATAAAGCCACTATCAATATTCACATACAGGTTTTCGCCTGATTTTTTAAGAACTTTTTTAAAGAGCAGTTTTAGGTTCACAGGAAAACTGAACAGAAAATGCAGAGATTTCCCATTTACCTTCTGCCCACACACACACAGTCTCCTCCATTATCAACACCACCCACCAGCACGGTGCCTTTGTTACAAGTGATGAAGCTACATTGACACCATAATCACCCAAAGCCCATAGTTTACATTAGGTAAGCGTAAGTTTGTTTTTCTTTTTAAATAAATATTTATTTATGTATTTATTTGGCTGCTCGGGGTTTTAGTTACAGCACGCGGGATGTTTTACTTTCAGCATGCAAACTCTTAATCGCAGCATCTGGGATCTAGCTCCCTAAGCAGGGAGGGGACCCAGGTCCCTGGCTTCGGGAGCACAGAGTCTTAGCCACTGGACCACCAGGGAAGTTCCAAACATAAGTTTTTTATTTCACATAGGTAAATACCTAGGAGTGAATTACTAAGTCATATAGCAAGTATATACTGCTGCTGCTCCTGCTGCTAAGTCGCTTCAGTCGTGTCCGACTCTGTGCAACCCCATAGACGGCAGCCCACCAGGCTCCCCCGTCCCTGGGATTCTCCAGGCAAGAACACTGGAGTGGGTTGCCATTTCCTTCTCCAATGCAAGAAAGTGAAAAGTGAAAGTGAAGTCGCTCAGTCGTGTCCGACCCTCAGTGACCCCATGGACTGCAGCCTACCAGGCTCCTCCATCCATGGGATTTTCCAGGCAAGTATATACTGAACTTTATTAAATCACCAAATTTCTTTTCAAAAGTAGCTGTACCATTTTTGCATTCCCATCAGCAATATGTGTTTCACTTGCTTGGCATTCTCGTCAGCACCTGAGGTTTTACTCTGGGTTTTGCTGTTCTTTGAATGGAGCTTATTGCAGATGCTTCGTCAATTCCTTTTTCCAGGTTTAGGAATTCTGGTCTATTCACTGTATGCTTAGCAAAAGGTGTTTAATTTTACCAAAAAAAAAAAATTCTGTGTCTATTGAGAGGATCAAAAGGTTTCATTGAATCTTCCACTATAATGAAAGACTTGTTCATGTTTCTTTATTGTACTATTAATGATAGACATGACTTGAATCTCTTTGGATGTTGCCTGTCCTTATTTCTTTCTCTTCTCTCCTTCTGACTTTAACTGGATGTTTATTAGACCATCTCATACTAGCTCGTCTCTCTTACCTTCTCAGATTCTCCATCTACGTTTCCTCTTTCAGACGTTCTGGATACCTTCTTCAAATACATCTTTCTGTTCACTACTTTTTTCTTCAACTCTGTTGAAACCGTGCTTTTTAAACCTATCCATTGAGTTCCCATTTCAACAACTACATTTTTCCCTTTGAGGTGGCCCTTTTGAGTTTACATTCATAGAACATAAAATTAATCATTTTAAAAGGAACAATTCAGTGGCATTTAGGACATTCACAATGTTGTATTAAATAAAAGGACTGGATTTGGTTTTCTTTTTTAATTTCAAATCTGCTTGTCCCTGATAATTTCTTATTGTATGCTTCTCTTTGTAATTATATTCTTTGAAGCATCGCATTTTATTCATTTAATTCTTTAAACATTTCCTATATAATTAGTCTGTATTGAGTATCAGACACTCCATCATCTGCTGTCCTTGAAATCTGCTGTTCATTGCTGTCCATTGTTTCTGTGATTCTCAGGCATGGTGGTGACTTGGCTTCTAATGAATTTGGTCATCTTTATTCAAGAGCTCATAATAATAATCTGTTAGGGTCCTTTGAGCCTAACTTGAGACAGTTTTCTTCCAGAGAGGGTTTGCCTCTAGAACTCTGCTCTCTGAAAGGTATCTTCAAACAAAACAACCTCTAACTCAATTGAGGGTTTGGCTCAGAAAAGAAATCTAGAATCAGCATCTCCATCTCTCCTTCCAATGTCAGTGAACACATGATGGTGTTCTCTGCACCCCCTGTAGTCATGATTCTGGTCCACTCCAGCAATTAAGCTGATATTTCTGTCTCCACCCTGTGCCTCTGTCTCTCAATTGGCTGTGAATTCAGGCATGGAAAGGGGAATTATTTATTAGCCCCTCTCAAATATCAAAAGAGCACAATCAGAAAGAGCTGGGAAACAGAGAAGGGGGTGGTGTGAGCATGGACTCCCTCTCTGAGCCTGTTTCCTCTAAAATACAATGAGTATATTCCTACCTGGGCTGAGTAGTCCCAGGGTCATTGTAGAATTAAGTGAAAAGACAAGGAGAGAGGATCTTTGAAAGCTGAAATAATTCAATAAATTTAAAGGATTGTTAGTACTACAAACATCATTATTACTGCTAAAATGAACCATAATCACCAGCACCAGTGTTTCAGCTCCACAAACAGGAAAGATGGGAAATCTTCAGGAGGCTCTTGGCAATGGTGTGGAGACAGAATGGCAGCCAGTTGCTCAACTGCAGTTATTTTATTTCATGCCCTTGGACGCATAGTTCTGCAAAAATGCCACCCAGATAAAGTTCTTGAGCCATAATTCTCAAGGTGTCGACTAATGAGCTTATTATTTTTGGCCTACAGAACCCTCTTTTTACCTCTTCTCTTGATTAGATATACAACCCCCCATATGTCTGCCTCTTAAGATCCTGAAGACATGGGGTTTTCCGCTGCATCTCTCAGTAAGTGTTAGAGTCAGAACAGTTTAATGGAGAAGCAGGGATGACCAGGGTGAGGTCTAATTCCTCTTTTCTCTGAGGCAATGCCTGCCCGCAGTTGTACACCTTTTATTTATACGATGTTATATGTCCAATTTATTCAATGCTTTTACAAGTCACACTCACCAACAACAGCTGCTTCATATCGTGATAGCTCATCTCCATCTGCCTGACACCTTGTCACCCTGTCTTCATCTTCATTGTTTCAGGATTTAGGCAAGAAGAGGGGTGCTATGCAGAGGGCCTCCTTGCACACCCACCATCTCCCACAAGTGATTCTCAGCCCTTCCCAATGCACATCCCCATCTTGGCTTCTTGCTGTCTCTTTCTACCCCTCTCACCAGTGTTTTGCTTCACAAAAACCCAGGAACCAAGTTGGAAAAGACAGCCATCTCCATTGCAGGCGATACGGGAGAAACTGTCTTTAGTGAGTAGCTGGGGGAAAGAGGCTGTAACACTGATACCCACAGATCCAAACCCCATTTCATTCTTAAAGCCCAGATTCAATTGCATTAACCCTGCTTATAACCTTCCAATGTGTTATTTAAGAGAACCTCTTCTGTCCACTATGAAAGCTAGTCCTCATCTCCTTTAAGGCAATCCTGTGTCCTCTCCTCTGTAGCACTTCCTGTGAATCCTCTGGGCAGAGGGACATAAGCCAAGGAAGCATATTTAACTGGGGCTTCACTGGTGGCACAGCTGGTAAAGAATCTGCCTGCAGTGCAGGAGACTCCGGTTCGATCCCTGGATTAGGAAGATCCCCTGGAAAAGGGATAGGCTACCCGCTCCAGCATTCTTGCCTGGAAAATTCCATGGACAGAGGAGCCTGGCAGGCCCCAGTCCATGGGGCTGCAATACTTTCTCTGACTCCCCTGGGCAGAGGGACATGAGCCTGGGAAGCAACATTTAACCAGTTTTTGTCATAATGGTTTAATGCAAATACTGCTGATGTGCTTTGATATTTCAGATTCAATGCAATTGGTTAGAATTCCATTCTCACTTCCATCCCTGTCCCTCTAGAATTCTGAAGGGGATATACTGCTAATGCAGTCTCTAGTCACCACTGCTTCAGCCCTATTTTGCCTAATTTGTTCAATAAACAAGTGCATTGTCCTCTCATAAAGCTGCCCCTGTTCTGCACTAAATGACCCAGATGTGAAATTCACACACACACAGGCCTTTATATATTTAGTAGATTTGACTAAAGGTTTGCAGGATAGAGTTACATTACAGAACTCAAGTGATTTAAAATGAAATACTAGGCATCCTGTTCTAAGGGTTCTATCAAGTCACTTTCCACCTCTCCACTTATTTTTTTTAATACTTATCTTATTTATTTGAGAACTAAAATGGACTGGAATGGGTGAATTTACCCATTATATTTACTACTGTGGGCAAGAATCCCTTAGAAGAAATGGAGTAGCCAAAATAGTCAACAAAAGAATCCAAAATGCAGTACTTGGATGCAATCTCAAAAATGACAAAATGATCTCTGTTCGTTTCCAAGGCAAACCACATTCAATTTCATAGTAATCCAAGTCTATGCCCCGACCAGTAATGCTGAAGAAGCTGAAGCTGAATGGCTCTATGAAGATCTACAAGACCTTCTAGAACTAACACCCAAAAAAAGATGTCCTTTTCATTATGCTATGCTATGCTATGCTAAGTCACTTCAGTCGTGTCCAACTCTGTGTGACCCCATAGACGGCAGCCACCAGGCTCCCCCATCCCTGGGATTCTCCAGGCAAGAACACTGGAGTGGGTTGTCATTTCCTTCTCCAATGCATGAAAGTAAAAAGTGAAAGCGAAGTCGCTCAGTCGTGTCCGACTCTTAGCGACCCCATGGACTGCAGCCTACCAGGCTCCTCCATCCATGGGATTTTCCAGGCAAAAGTACTGGACTGGGGTGCCATTGCCTTCTCTGCCTTTTCATTATAGGGGACTGGAATACAAAAGAAGGAAGTCAAGAAATACCTGGAATACCAGGCAAATTTGGCCTTGGAGTACAGAATGAAGCAGGGCAAGCTAATAGAGTTTTGCCAAGAGAACACACTGGTCATAGCAAACACCCTCTTCCAAAAACACAAAAGAAAACCCTATACATGGACACCATCAGATGGTCAATACAGAAATCAGATTGATTATATTCTTTGCAGCCAAAGATGGAGAAGCTCTATACAGTCAGCAAAAACAAGACCAGGAGCTGACTGTGGCTCAGACCATGAACTCCTTATTGCCAAATTCAGACTGAAATTGAAGAAAGTACGGAAAACCACTAGACCATTCAGGTATGACCTAAATCAAATCCCTGATGATTATAAAGTGGAAGTGACAAATAGATTCAAGGGATTAGATCTGATAAACAGAGTGCCTGAAGAACTATGGACGGAGATTCGTGACATTGTACAGGAGGCAGTGAAAAAGACCATCCCCAAGAAAAAGAAATGCAAAAAGGCCAAATGGCTGTCTGACGAGGCCTTACAAATAGCTGTGAAAAGAAAAGAAGTGACACGCAAAGGAGAAAAGGAAATATATACCCATTTGAATGCAGAATTCCAAAGAATAGCAAGGAGAGATAAGAAAGACTTCCTCAGTGATCAATGTAAAAAAGTTGAGGAAAACAATAGAATGGGAAAGTCTAGAGATCTCTTCAGGAAAATTAGAGATACCAAGGGAACAATTTCATGCAAAAATGGGCTCAATAAAGGACAGAAATGGTATGGACCTAACAGAAGCAGAAGATGTTAAGAAGAGGTGACAAGAATACACAGAAGAACTGTACAAAAAAGCTCTTCACGACCCAGATAACCATAATGGTGTGATCACTCACACTCATCTAGAGCCAGACATCCTGGAATGTGAAGTCAAGTGAGCCTTTGGAAGCATCACTATGAACAAAGCTAGTGGAGGTGATGGAATTCCAGTTGAGCTATTTCAAATCTTAAAAGATGATGCTGTGAAAGTGCTGCACTCAATATGCCAGCACATTTGGAAAACTCAGCAGTGGCCAAAGGACTGGGAAAAGTCAGTTTTCATTCCAATCCCAAAGAAAGGCAATGCCAAAGAATGCTCAAGCTACCGCACAATTGCACTCATCTCACATGCTGGTAAAGTAATGCTCAAAATTCTCCAAGCCAGGATTCAGAATACGTGAACCATGAACTTCCAGATTTTCAAGCTTGTTTTAGAAAAGGCAGAGGAACCAGAGATCAAATTGCCAACATCCAGTTGATCATTGAAAAAGCAAGAGAGTTCTTGAAAAACATCTATTTCTGTTTTATTGACTATGCTAAAGCCTTTGACTGTGTGGATCACAATAAACTGTGGAAATTCTTCAAGAGATGGAATACCAGACCACCTGACCTGCCTCCTGAGAAATCTGTATGCAAGTCAAGAAGCAATAGTTAGAACTGGACATGGAACAACAGACTGGTTCCAAATCGGAAAAGGAGTACATCAAGGCTGTATATTGTCACCCCGCTTATTTAATTTATATTCAGAGTACATAATGAGAAATGCTGGACAGGATGAAGCACAAGCTGTAATCAAGATTGCCAGGAGAAATATCAATAACCTCAGATATGCAGATGATACCACCCTTATGGCAGAAAGCAAGAAGAACTAAAGAGCCTCTTGATGAAAGTGAAACAGGAAAGTGAAAACGTTGGCTTGAAACTCAACATTCAGAAAACTAAGATTATGGCATCTGGTCCCATCACTTCATGGCAAATAGAGTGACAGACTTTATTTTGGGGAGCTCCAAAATCACTGCAGATGGTGACTGCAGCCATGAAATTAAAAGATGCTTGCTCCTTGGAAAAGTTATGACCAATCTAGACAGCATATTAAAAAGTAGAGACATTACTTTGCCAGCAAATGTCCGTCTAGTCAAAGCTATGGTTTTTCCAGTAGTCATGTATGGATGTGAGAGTTGGACTATTAAGAAAGTCTGAGCACTGAAGAATTGATGCTTTTGAACTGTGGTGTTGAAGAAGACTCTTGAAAGTCCCCTGGACTGCAAGGAGATCCAACCAGTCCATCCTAAGGGAAATCAGTCCTGAATATTCATTGGAAAGACTGATGCTGAAGCTGAAACTCCAATACTTTGGCCACCTGGTGCAAAGAACTGACTCATTTGAAAAGACCCTGATGCTGGGAAAGATTGAGGTCAGGAGGAGAAGGGGACGACAGAGGATGAGATGGTTGGATGGCATCACTGACTCAATGGGCATGAGTTTGAGTAAGCTCCAGGAGTTGGTGATGGACAGGGAAGCCTGGCGTGCTGCAGCCCATGGGGTCGCAAAGAGTCGGACACGACTGAGCCACTGAACTAACTGACTGACTGGTTCCCTGATCAAAGATCCAACCCCGGCCTCTTGAATTAGAAGCACAGAGTCTTAGCCACTGGACCACCAGGGAAGCCCCCTTCACCTCTGTGCCTCTTACTTGGCCCACACTTCTGCCCTCTGTGATGCCCGATTCCTATAGATTTCTTACACAGATTTGTTTTGGTATTGCTCTCCTTTCTCAGCATCCAGCTGATCCTGGCTCTCATGTTCTCCCCTCCCACCTCCAAGTGGCTCATGGAAAAATTTTTCTAATGGATGTAGCTTCTTTCAAAGAGCAATTGCAATGTGGGTTGTAATTGTAGTCATTTTCACTCCATTGTCTATGGTCAAGTTTGTTATAATTGCTCATTTTTAAATATTGTTCTCTAGAAATGGTGAGCGTTTGGGAGCAGCTAGAGGACAGGATCTGCACAGGTTTTCCTGTTCTTTGTTTAGCGGATAATTTTGAAGATATTTACGATTTCCTCCTTGCCATTTCCCTTCTCCCTTTCCTCCAGCCAATCAATTATTCCTGTTCTTCCTTGCTTCTGGGAGGGCAAAGACTGCTAGATATCATTTTATTCTTACTCTGGTAGTATCACAACCCCCACTTTCTGGCTGTGCTCATAGACATCCAGAATCATGACATTTGCCAGCCTTCCTCATTGTTAGATGTGGCCATGTGACCAAATTTGGTCCATTATGTATGAGCAGAAGTGAAGTACACTTCAAAGGAAGGGGTGTTTCCTTCCCTCTCCCTTCTTCCTCTGTATGGGCCCAGGGACATGATTGGGAGCTCTCAGGGACCATAAAAATAAGAGCAACATTCCTGGGAGTGACAGCAGAAAATCAAAAGGTGAATCCCCAGCCCCACATCAGCCCTGATGCCCATGTTCACGTTCATTCATGAGATAAAAATTAACTTTCATCATATTTAAGCCACTGTATTTTGGGTTCCACCCTTGAGAGTCCCTTGGACTGCAAGGAGATCCAACCAGTCCATCCTAAAGGAAATCAGTCCTGAATATTCATTGGAAGGACTGATGCTGAAGTTGAAACTCCAATACTTTGGCCACCTGATGCGAAGAGCTGACTTATTTGAAAAAACCCTGATGCTAGGAAAGACTGAAGGCAAGAGGAGAAGGGAACGACAGAGGATGAGATGGTTGGATGGCATCACCGACTCAATGGGCATGATTTTGTGTAAACTCTGGGAGTTGGTGATGGACAGGGAGGCCTGGCGTGCTGCAGTCCATGGGGTGGCAAAAGTCGGACACGACTGAGCGACTCAACTGTTACAACGTGCGTGCTTGCTCAGTCGCTTCAGTTGTGTCCAACTCTTTGCAACCCTATGGACTGTAGACCGCCAGGCTCCTCTGTCCATGGGGACTCTCCAGGTAAGACTACTGGAGTGGGTTGACATTTCCTCCTCCAGGGGACCTTCCCAACCCAGGGATGGAATCTTCGTCTCTTGTATCTCCTGCACTAGCAGGTGGATTCTCTACCACGAGTGCCACCTGGAAAACTCATATGTTAGAGAAACCAAACACAAATTCTTAACAATATTAATTTCTTAGGGTTGCCATAACAAAATGCCAGAGACCAAGTGGCTCAGACAACAGAAATTTACTTTCTCACAGTTCTGGGGGCTCGAAGTCTGCCGTCAAGGTGTCAGCAAGGTTGGTTTCCTCTAAGGTCTCTCTCCTTTGACTTGCAGATGGCCGCCTTCTTCTGGAATTTTCACATGGTTTCCCTCCTGTGCATGTCTGTGTTCAAATCTCTTGTCATGAGGGCACCAGTCTTATTGGGTTACAGCTCATCAGAAAGACCTTATTTTTAACATAATTATCTCTTTGAGGTCCTTATCTGTTGCATTGTGAGATACCAGGCCTGAGGACTTTAACACAGGAATTTTGCGGGGACACAATTCAGTCCATAACACCAATGAATACAGTACTCTTCCTGTATTCCTGGCTTCTGTTTTCCCAAGTGGATATGCTAGGTGTTCTTGGTAGAGAAGAGAGATGCTAGGAAGCACAGAAAGAGAGTCTCCTGGACTAAAAAGAGACTTCTCTTAGCCAGAGAGGTATAGAGGAGGAACTGCCAGCAGTGGGGGACATGTCCTGCTCCCCACTAGCTCCCCAACCAATGACCAGGTACGGGATTCCTGTACCTCAAACCTGAGCTCCAGGGGGTGGCCGGCAGCAGAGTAGCTCAAGGGAGCCTCAGCAGTGTGGAGGGCAAGCATGGCTGCCAAGAGGCCCGTCTCCTAGTGCCTGGGCTCCATATGTGACCTGGAATCTTTGTACTGCCTTGGGTACAAGACACCAAGATGACAAAGTTTCAGCTCCCACCAACCAGGCATAAACCGGGTTTGGCGTCTAACTGAAGTTGTTTTAGAGAAAATAAAGAAATGCATTATCTCTTATGTGTGAGTTTCCCTGGTGGCTCAGATGGTAAAGAATCCACCTGCAATGCAGCAGATACGAGAGATGTGGGTTCAATCCCTGGGTTGGGAAGATCCCCTGGAAGAGGGCCTGGCAACCCACTCCAGTATTCTGGCCTGGAAAATGCCATGGATTTTATCTCTTGTTATCTCTAATTAATTAAATAAAATCAGTGCATTGTATGTACTGGGGCCTGATGAAGAATCCATACAGAAGAGCATGCCTGAGGATCCGTGGGGGATTTGGAACAGGAACAAGAGCTCGTACACACACAGCCCCTCTTCCATCTTTATCCCCCTCAGCCTTCCCACCTGGACGGGACCTGGATGTGTCCCCCATCCTGAACTCCAGCGGGCATTCATCCCCTCACAAGAACACTGATTTCCTTAGCATGCTTGTGCTCTTGCCTTAAAAATCCCTACGACATCCTGCAGCCCAGACAGGGACTCTACTGACGTTTTTCTTTCTTTCTTCCTTTTTGTTTACTTTTTTCTTTTTGTTTTTGTCCTTTTTATAAATTTTTGGTGTTTTTCTAACTGAATGAAATGGGCCCTGCGTCAAGACACAAAAACAAGAAACACACAGTCGCTCAGAGTGGAATCACCTGGAGGAAGCTTCCTGAAGGCGGGTGCTGGGCTGGCTCCAGGGAGAGGAGGAAGATGTGGTTTGGAGCAGAGTGGTAGGAGAGATGGGGAGGGCCCAGGAGACAGGCAGCACCCCTGCCCTCTCAGGAGCCCGACATCAGGAGTGCTGTCCTCCTCCTGGTCATGATTTATTCAACTGCAGCTGTGACTGACTACATCCCAGGCAGCTGGTTTCCTCTCTGAGGACGCAGCGTGTGGATGGACCCTGAGCACAGCCTCTGGATAACAGACCTGAGCCACACAGGATGCTAGGACGGAGGCATGAGGGTCAGCCATCAGCCCATTTCACAGAGGACCACACTGAGGCCAGAGAGATGAAACACTTTGCCCAGGGTTTCCCAGGGCCAAGAACTGCTGGAGGACAAAAGAAGGAGACAACATGGCCCAAAAGGAACGACAGCATTTGTCCCCAGTCTGAGTGGGACATGTGTATTGCCATGGTTTAAGCCCCCACCTGAGGGCATGCCAACTGCTAGATAAGGAAATCCAGGCCTGGCTAGAAGGAAGCAATTGGATGAAATAGAAGAAAGTCATGCAGGAGCCAGACCTCTGAGGTTCTGTCCTTACACTCCAGAGCCAGGAAGCAAAGCTTGACCACCTGTGCCTCTGTGCCCCCATCTCTTAAGGCAGGGCGATAATAGCTCAGCTGTGTTTCTGCTCCACAGTCAAGATGATATTCTGGTCTGGTTTGAATCCCTGCCTCACCCCCCGTGAATTGGGCAATGGCTGTGGAACTACTAGAGGCTCAGTTTCCTCATCTGTAAAATGGAAACATCTTATCTACTTAAAGGGCTGCTGGAAGGACCAAATGTGATGTTGCCTAGGAAACAGAGCAGGACATAGATGTGAGCGGTCTGGGCTTTTGGGGTTTGGGGAACTTCACCCTTGCCTCACGTCAAGCCATGTACACCTTCCCATCCTAATCTATGGCTACTCGCTACCCCCCACCCCCAGCACTGCCACTTCATTCAACTCAGGCTGCTGTAACAAACTATCATAGATTAGGGGGAAAGGTGCTTAAACAATAGACATTTATCTCTCCCATTTCTGGAGGCTGCAAGTTCGAGATCAAAACACCGACAGATCCCCTGTCTGGCAAGAACGCTCTTCCTGATTCACAGATAGCTGTCTTCTCATTGTATCATCACCTGGCAGAGAGAGTTGAGAGAGGAAGTTAAGCTCATATCTTTTCTTGTAAAGGCTCTGTAAAAAGAGGTGACCACACACCTACAGTCAAGTAATCTTTGACAAAGAAGGCAAAAATATACAATGGAAAAAAGATGGTCTCTTCAGTAAGTGGTGTTGGGTAAGGTGAACAGCCACATGTAAATCGGTGAAGCTAGAACCTCCCTCACACCATACACAAAAATAAACTCAAAATGGATTAAAGACTTAAATACAAGACATGACACCATAAAACTCCTAGAAGAGAACATAGGCAAAAACCTTCTCTGACATAAATTGTAGCAATGTTTTCTTAGGTCAGCCTCCCAAGGCAACAGAAATAAAAGCAAAAATAAACAAATGAGACCTAATCAAACTTACGAGCTTTTGTACAGCAAAGGAAACCATCAGCAAAATGAAAAGCCTACCTCGGACTGAGAGAAAATGCAAATGATGCAACCAACAAGGGCTTCATTTCCAAAATATACAAACAGCTCATACAACACAACAGCAACAAAACAAGCGACCCGATCTGAAAATGGCATGAAAAGATGCTCACCATCTTAGTTATTATAGAAATGCAAATCAAAGCCACAATGAGATACCACCTCACACTGGTCAGGACTGTTTAGTCACCAAGTGGTATCTGACTCTTTTGCCCTCCAGGCTCCTCTGTCCATGGGATTTTTCAGGCAAGACGACTGGAGTGGGTTGCCATTTCTTTCTGCAGGGTATCTTTCCAATCCAGGGATTGAACCCATGTCTCCTGCATTGGAAGGTGGATTCTTTACCACTGAGCCACCAGGGAAGCCCCCTGGTCAGAATAGCCATCTTTAAAAAGTCTACAAATAATAAACGCTGAAGAGGCTGTGGAGAAAAGAGAACCCTCCCACACTGTTGGTGGGAATGTAAATTGGTTCAGCCACTATGACAACAGTATAGAGGCTCCTCAAAAAACTAAAACTAGAGTTACCATAATCCGGGAGTCTTACTCCTGGCCATATATCCAGACAAAACTATAATTCAGAACGATGCATGCAGCCCTGTGTTCACGGCAGCGCTATTCACAATAGTCAAGACTTGGGAACAACCTAAATGCCCATCAGTAGATGAATGGATAAAGATGATGTGGTATATACATGCAATGGTATAATATTCAGCCATTAAAAAAGAATGAAATAATGCCACTTTCAGCAACATGGATGGACCTAGAGATCATCATACTAAGTGAAGTAAGTCAGGAAGAGAAAGACAAATATCATATGATATCAATTATATGTGGAATATAAAATATGACACAAATGAACTTACCTACAAAACAGAAGCAGATTCACAGACATACATAGAGAATGGAGGTTGCCAAGGGTTGGGGGATGGATTAGGAGTTTGGGTTTGGAATCAACAGAAGCAAACTGTAATATGTAGAGTGGATAAACAACAAATCCTACTGTACAGTACATATATTCAATATCCTCTGATAAACCATAATGGAAAAGAATATGAAGAAGGTATGTGTATGTGTAACTGAATCCCTTTGCTATATAGCAAAAATTAACACAACATTGTAAATCAACCATACTTCATTAAAATAAATAAAAAATTGAAAAGAAAAATTGATATTTTTGCAGTGGAGAAAGCTGGCAGACTCTATCCTAACCAAGTGAACGAAATTCAATTCCCCAATAACGGCACAACCCGACGTAAGGTGCATCCTGAAGTGATGGACTGAGAGGGACAGAACACCAGCTCCGCAGTATTACTGCCGGAAGCGCATAAACGGAGTCTAATTATGAAGAAACACCAGATTAAATGACAGCGACAAAGTAACAGCCCCTACACTCTTAAAAAAATGAATAGCAGTAGGGATGGAGAAAAAGTAGGCCAGTTCATGAAATAATTAGAAAATAAATCTAACAGCGTTCTCTACTGTATGTAGCGTTCACTATGAGCTCTGCAGGGGTGGCAGAGAAAGGTACACAGTTAGAGACCTGTTTATGCCTAAATTTTCTCTGCATAAATGCTCAAGAAACTGATAACATTGGTTATCTCTGGAGGAGGGAGGTGGAGAATTGGATTTGGAGACAGCATGGTTTTTCACTATAACCTTTTCATCCTACTTGAGTTTTTAAAATGATTTAAGTATGTCATTTGTTTAAAGTTTTATTTGTTTAATCATCTTATTTATTTGCTTACTTTTGGCTGTGCTGGGTCTTTGTTGCTGCGCTGGCTTTCTCTAGTTGCAGCGAGTAGGGGGCTGTGCCCTGTTGTAATGCATGGGCTTCTCATTGTGGTGTCTTCTCTTGTTGCAGAGCATGGGTTCTAGGGCACACAGGCTTCTGAAGTTGCAGCACAAGAGCTCTAGAGCACAGGCTCAGTAGTTGTGGTGCACGGGCTTAATTTTTCCACGGCATGTGGGATCTTCCCAGACCAGGGATTGAACCCGTGTCCCTTGCAACGGCAGGTGGATTCTTTACCACTGAGCCACCAGGGAAGCCCTAAAGTTTTCTATTTTTAAGTTAATTTTAAAAGGTAGCTCCCAAAGATAATATTAAGTAGAAGAAAACAAACACAACAGAGTACATTTCATATGATTCCACCTATATTCATTGCAAAAAAAAAGAAAATCAATCCATGTAATAAAAGTCAGGCTAGGAGACTCACATTTCCCAATTTCAAATCATATACAAAGCAACAGTAATCAGAACAGAGTGGTACTGGGACTTCCCTGATGGTCCAGGGTAGCAGAATGGGAAATGAAGTAATCACGGATGACTTCAGGGATTTTGGCTTAAGTGATTGTGCTGATGGGGGGTCCCATTTATCCAATGGGAAAGACTGGAGGTCAGTTTAGAATATATCAGATTTGAGATCTCCAAGTGGCTACACAATAGTAATAGTTGATCAGTGGGTAGGAGCTCAGGAAACAGTCTTGACTGAAGTTATAAACATGCTTTTCATTTTTGCAAGAGGGAAACATTTAACAATATAATTTGAATTAGACATTTAGTAATAATATTTAAAGGCACTCAAATCCTAAGAAATTTGATTGATCAAACCCATGTAAAATGACATTTGTATAAATCACTCATTGAAGCATTGTTTGTAAATCACCTAAACAGTCACTGATACGGGACTGGTTGGCTTCCCAGGTGGCAAGAATTCACCTGAAAATGTAAGAGATGCAGCTTTGATCCCTGGGTTGGAAGATCCCCTGGAGGAGGAAATGACAACCCACTCCAGTATTCTTGCCTGGGAAATCCCATGGATAGAGGAGCCTGGTGGGATACAGTCCATGGGGTCACAAAGAGTTGGACACAACTGAGCGCATGCACACACACACACACACACACACACACACACACACGGAGCTGGTTAAATAGACTGTAATATGACCACAAATGAACTACAAAATCATTGATAAGAGAATAAGTCAACTTTATATGTCCTAATATAGGATGACCTTCAAGAGAGATCATTCAGTTAAAAAGTAAGATGAACAGCAAAATGTATATAAAAGGCTACATTTGTGTGTTCTCCATATTTCTTCAAAAAACAGATTTGCTATGTTATATTCATGGGTTATTTCTGGAAAGATACATAACTGCCAGGGCCTGCCCACTGGCTCAGTGGTAAAGAATCCACGTGCAATGCAGGAGCTGCAAGAGACCTAGGTTTGATCCCTGGATCAGGAGGATCTGCGGGAGGAGAGCATGGCAACCCACTGCAGTATTCTTGCCTGGAGAATCCCAGGGACAGAGGAGTCTGGCAGGCTACAGTCCAAGAGTCAGACACAACTAAAGCGACTTAGCACACATACATCACACTATTGCTAACAACTGGTAGCAATGACTAGGGGACAGAAGTTGATAAAGATTTACTTTCTACTCCATGTTCTTCCATATAACTGAATTTAGAACAATATACATGCATTACAATAGGGCTTCCCTGGTGTCTCGGTGATAAAGAATCCACCTAAAATGCAGGAGATGTGGTTTGATCTCTGGGTCAGGAAGATCTCCTGGAGAAGAAAATAGCAACCCATGCCAGTGATCTTGCCTGGGAAATCCCATGGACAGAGAAGCCTGGAGGGCTACAGTTCATGGAGTCACAAAAGAGTCAGACACAACTTAGCAACTAAACAACAACACCGTGCATTACAAACATTTTAAGTATTTAAATTTTTTAAAACGTGGTTTGGGTGGGGGGAGGAAGTCACTCGGGTAGCAGTACGGAGCAACAACTGGAAGCAAGAGAACCATTAACTGGCTACTGGAATAATCCAAGCGAGAGAAGATGTGTCCCAAGACTAGAGCTGTGTCCATGAGGATGGGAAGGAAGAGTTGGCTCCAAGAAGCATTTTACAGGTATAATTCAAAGTCTGGTTATGGGGGTAAAAACAAGAGAGAATAACTCCCAGGATCTGGGCTAAGAAGGATTTTGTACCCAGAGTTACTCCACTCAGGTCTATCTATTCCTCCAATAGCTCCTGGAAGGGTGCGTGGACAGAGATCTTCCTGGGCAAGCTGAAGAGAGAGGCTCAGGGCATGCCTAGGTGAACGGAGCTCCAGCTACCGCCACTGCTTCCCCACCATCCCCCCACACACACATACACACTCTCACCATTTCATGGACTCCAGGACTGCACCTCATACTCTCATAAGAGAAGCTGAAATATTAATACATACCTTCCTATAGGCGGTGCACTTTGGAAGAAAGAATACCCGTCAACATTCTCCTTCTTTCCTTCCTGCCAAGGAGCAGCAGAAATGCCTCCAACATAAAAAATATATATATTTGATTTTTTTTTCATTTTCCCCCATCTAAGAGCTGAATGTCCCCCTCTTAGAGGAAATTCCTCCTACTTTGCAGTATAGCCTGACCCAGAGTAGCTGCAGATGCTCGATTTGCATGCCGCAATTCTATTGGCTGAAGCCAGCTGGCAATGGGATGTTGGATAATTGTCAGCTTCTTCAGAAGGAGTGAGCTTGCAAAGCAGGAGACAACAGTTTGCTTACGAAGCAGCTTTGCCCAAGATGTGTCCTGGCTGCGGAAAGTTAAGATGGAGGCGACCTCAGAGAGCTATGGGACCTATGACTGTATTTTTTTTTGTTTGTTTTCCCCAAAAGCCAATAAAAAAAAAAATGCTAACTCTGCTCACATTCCACAAGAATGAGTCTTGTTTATCCCTAGGCACAGCAGTACCTGCCAAAAAACTGCTAATTCGATTTCCCTTTACTGGAGAGACTGAGTCAGGACTCAGCAGGGACTATTCTCACCTCTCAGACAGCCCTTTCTGGGCCTGCCCCAACTTTGAGCAAACTGAGGTCAGCCAAGACAAAGCCCCCGAGACTGAGCCTGAAAGTCCAGGTAACCCCACATCCCATGCTCTCAAACATCTCTGCCAGGCGCTGCTGCCCAGGAGATGGGCATGAGCAGGATCCCACAAGTGGGCAGGTCCTGACCTTCCTGGGGGACTCCAGCCCTCTGCTTTGGAAACCAGCAACCCACCTCACCACTCCCAACCACCGATGAGAGAGGAGGGAGCCCCGGTAGCCCCTCACATACAAGGATTACATCCTCAGTCTTTCTGACTCACTGCCCAACCCATCACTATATTAACCATGCATTTTACTTTCTGTATTCTGATGCTTAGATATCTGGGGTGACTGCTCCTCTCATGGTCCGCCAATTCCTGGAGGTAGTAAACCATTCACGCACCCGTGCACCTTTCAAATATAAAACAACCACTTCAATCAACCAATCTAATCAACCAAGCTAATTCAATTAACCAATCAGATTTGAGGGCACCCACACCCTCAACCATCTCCTATATCAGGCTCTCACACTCCAGATCACTAGCCATCTGGCTTCATCATCTCACAGCCAGGTGCGAGCCAACTGGAAACACCCTCGTGCCCCAGAGTGCCCACTGAGATGATTCAAACTAGCCAACCCTAAACCTGTTAATATTGCCTCATCTAGTCCTTCCCACAGAAACCACAAGAAAAACTCTTGCCCACAGTTTCCCCTTTTCCTCTGCCTCCTGACTAGTGCCAGTATTTCCCAGTGGGCTCCCCACCACCCCTGCCTCTGTGAGTGGTGTGCAGTCCTCTCGCAATCTATGACTATAGCCAACTGCCTTTTCAGTGGTAGTCATCCCCTCATGGCTGGCCCTCCATACCTAACAATAAAACCTATATTTTTAAACAACAACCTCAGACCTCAGCTTCCACCAGCTTTTAGAACTGTTCTCCCCAAGTGACCTTCCTGTTGCTAAATCTCTTGAATACATTTCGGTCTTTACTTGCACCACTGACCTCTTGCCCATTTCTGGGGTGTGGCTCTCTCCTCGCTCTCTCATCCTTCTGACACTCCTTCTCACATTGCTCTGTGGCTTAAACACCAGTGCTCCTTCAGGTCCTGTCCTGAGTTCTGTATTCTGCTAGGCCTGCAATGCCCCCTGGGCACTCATCACCCCCTATTTGCCAACACCTACCAAATATCTGCCCTCTACTCAGACCATGCTCCTCAGCCCTAGCCTGGACCTCTCCGCTGCTTATCCACAGGATCTCAGACCCAACAGGGCTGACACTGAACTCAAGATCTTTTGCCTCAAAAGAGAAAAACAAATATCACATATTAACACATACATATGGAAGCTAAAAAAAATGGTATTGATGAAACTATTTGCAGGGCAGCAACAGAGACCCAGACAGGGAGAACTGACTTGTGCACAAAACTGGGGAAGGAAAAGGAAGGCTGAACTGACAGAGTAACAGTGAAACATACACATTCAGTTCAGTTCAGTCACTCAGTCGTGTCTGACTCTCTGTGACCCCATGAATTGCAGCACGCCAGGCCTCCCTGTCCATCACCAACTCCCGGAGTTCACTCAGACTATGTCAAATGAATAGCCAGTGGGAATATGCTGTCTGATGCAGGCAGCCCAACCTGGTACTCTGTAAAAACCTAGAGGGGTGGGAGGTGGGAGAGAGGTTTAAGAAGGAGGGGACATATGCACACCTTATGGCTGATTCATGTTGATGTATGGCACAAACCAAGACAGCACTGTAAAGCAATTATCCTCCAATTAAATAATTTTTTAAAGGACCTTTTGCCCCAGAGTTGCTTGATCTCTTCTTTCAGAGCAACCACACCACTGGTAGTTCTTGTCAGACCTCAAACACATCTACGAAGTGCCCAGGTCCTGTGACTTCTCCCATGTGCATCTCCTTCATCTGTCCCACTTTGCCCATCTATCCCCACAGTTCCTGCCCCATTTCAGGCTCTCGTCCCCCTCAACCCAACTCCTATGCTCCCATTTGAGCTGCATCCATTCTTGTGCATCCTTCCAATCCCACACCATCACTTCAGTTTCCACTCCTCTCTTCAGAATGCAAGTCTCATCAAACTTCTCCCTGGCCTCAGAGTCTGCCATGGCTCCCCACTGCTAACAGGATAAAGGCTAAAACCTTTAGCCTTATAAATCTAGTCTCCTGTCATCTGGCTTCTTCTCTCTCCCCCGCCACACCTCAGGCACCATCACTCCACCCACTCCATGCTCGAACTACACAGAACTTCAGAATGTGCAGTTTCCCAGACACTGTTAAGGCCTCCATGCCTGTATTTCTGTCAGAAATGCCCTTCTTCTTCTTTCCAGAGAAACAACCACTACTTTCTCCCAAACCCTCCTGGGACTTTCCTCCTTTTCTGCCCGAAAAACAGCACCAACAATACTTGATTGCTCTTATTTCTTTTTCTTTTAACTGTATGTATTTTATTTTTTGGCTGGCTGTGCTGGGTCTTTGTTGCTGCACGTGGGCTTCTCCGTAGTTGTGAAGAGCTGGGGCTATTCTCTGGTTGCAGTGACCAGGCTTCTCATTGCGGTGGTTTCTCTTGTTTCACAGCACGGGTTCTAGGCACGCAGGCTTCAGTAGCTGTGACTGGTAGGCTTAGTTGCCCCGTGGCATGTGGGATCTTCCCAGATCAGGGATCGAACTCATGTACCCTGCGCTGGCGGGCTGGTTCTTAAACCACTGGACCACCAGGGAAGTCCCTCTTATTTCTTTTCATATTCACTCAAAAATATTTACTGAGATCTATTTTGTCCTAGGACCTGGGGGCCCTTGAGATACAGCAGTAAATAAGACACAGATGGGCCCTCAAGGAAGTATCTATCACACTAAAACCATTTGGTGCCGTTTCAGGGCTCCAAAGAGCTCTGGCCCCGCAGTAGTGGCTGGTTTTCCCCAGGCTTGCTGTTGGATATGCACAAGCATAGCCATTTCACTGCCTTTTTATGTTTCATGCAAGACCTGAACCTGGCCAAAGCAACCCAGACAGTGAAATTCTTTCCTTTTTACATACCATTTCCCGTGTCACCCACACCAGCAGTAAGATCCCTTCTACTTCTCTAAACACCCATACCACCTTTTTGTGAAATGGAATATCTCCTGCCATATCTATAAATAAGAATGTCAGAGCCATCCGAGATTCTGGCCCTCCAAATGTGAATTTCTGAACCGGGAGTGCCCCCCAGAGAACAATGCCTGCGATATAGCTGCCACCATTCCCTACAAATGGGAGGGGCGAGGGTTGGGGTGGATATGAAAATGCAGGATGCTAGCCCCAGATAGCTGAGATGCATATGAAACAGATGAGTTTAGTCAGCTCAGACGCTTGCATCTTCCCATACATAGAAGAGCGCTAAATTCCTAGAGATAACTGATTTTCTTTGTTGTTCAGTTGCTAAGTCATGTCTGACTCTTTGTGACCCCATGGACTGCAGCACGCCAGGCTTCCCTGTCCTTCACTATCTCCCAGAGTTTGCTCAAACTCATGTCCATTGAGTCAGTGATACCGTCCGACCATCTCACCCTCTGTCACTTCCTTCTCCTCCTCCCCTCAACCTTTTCCAGCATCAGGGTCTTTTCCAATGAGTTGACTCTTCACATCAAGTGAAGAATATTAGAGCTTCAGTATCAGGCTAAAATATTAGAGCTTCAGTATCAGTCCTTCCAATGAATACTCAGGGTTGATTTCTTTTAGGATTGACTGGTTTGATCTCCTTGCTGTCCAAGGGACTCTCGAGAGTCTTCTCCAGCACCACAAGTCAAAAGCATCAATTCTTCAGTGCTCAGCCTTCTTTATGGTCCAATTCTCACATCCATACATGACTACTGGAGAGAAGAGCGCTAATTCCTGGAGATATCTGGTTTTCCTTAATTAACAGTAATCTCTGATGTTCAGACTATCTGCCCCCTTTGCTGTAAACGTCTTTAAAACCTGACTCCTTCCCCACCTCCCTGAAGCAGTTTTTCAGGGCTACCTGAGATGCTGCCTCCCGGGCTTGAAGTCCTAAAACTTCCCACCGCTTAAACACAACTCTCAACTTTCAGGTTGTGACTTTTTTTTTCAGTTTAGCCAATTTTAGAGCAATCCATGTTGACTGCCACCTTTCCTCCAGTTGCCTGGCACAGGCCAGCCCCACACTATCTGTATCTTCCCACATCCACTTTGCTTTGAGTCTCTACCTTCGTTTATCCCCTCTCCTCGATCTTAAATGCCCTTTCTTCTCTTCACCTGGTGTATTTGTTATATGTGGCTGTGTAACAAACCACTCAGAGTAGTAACTAAAGGCAATAACAATTCTGGGTATCAGCAGTTTGGTCAGGGGTCAGCAGGGACAGCTCATCTGTGCTCCATACAGACTTGCAGGGCTCACGCACGCATTTGCAGTCGGTTTACAGGTGGCCTAGGAGTCGGATAATCCTAGAATGACTCACTCAGTGCCTAGCAATTCAGGGGGCTGTTAGCTAGAGCATTTGAGTTCAGGTCTCTCCATGTGGCTAGCATGGGCTTCTTCACATGGCAGCTAAATTCCAAGAGGCAAGCCCTCAGGAAGTCTCTGCCTGAATCACATCTGTTCAGATCCCATTGGCCAAAACCTGTCATGTGGCTGAGCTCAGAATCAATACGGAAGAGGTATGACTCCCTGGGGAGCCATCAACTGAGCAAATGTACCACAGTCTGTCCTCTACTACTAATGATGTTCTAGGTGGCATCAGTTAGGATTACATATGTGTTTGTGAGCATGTGGCAGGTCAACTTGGGGCTAGCTTATCCCAAATGGTTGTTGATATAAACTGAGGCACCTCGGTTCTCCATGTGCTTGCTCAAACTTTCTCTTGTGGCAACTGAATTCCAAGAAGGCTAGTCCCAACACACAAACACTTGTGAAGCTTCTGCTTGCGTCACATTTGCTGATAGCCCATTGGCCAAAGCAAGACACATGCCAAGTCCAGAGTCAATGCAGAAGGGGATCACAAGGAGGCATGGAAATCAGGATGGATGATTCACTGAAGGTCAGTAATGTAAGAACCTACCATGCTTTTCCCCTATTGCTTTCTAATTATCTATTTACCATTTCCATATCCCCACTTGGACAACTCTTCCAAGGCAGAGACTGTGCTCTATTGATCTTTGTATTCCCAGGGTCTAGCCCTGTGCCTTAAACATTGTGCCTAGAGCAATAATGTCTTTTAATTATTTGATTAATTTCACACATTTTGTTTATTCATTCATCAGTTCATGGACTTTTCTGTTGTTTCCACTTTTTGGAAACTATGAACATTGCTATTAACATTTGAATAAGTTTTTTTGTTTTTTTTAAAAATGAAATAAATGAGTATTTTTAATGATAAAGGGTACAATTCACAAAGAAGATAGATATCATAAACTATTGGATACCTAACAACAAAGAAACAAAGATGCATAAAGTAAAAATCAGAAGAAATATAAGGGAAAAGAAAAAATATATAATCGTAGTGAGACATATTAACAATTCTCTAAGAATATTTTATCAAGTGCAGAAAAAATAAGAATAGGAGCATCTTGAATGATGTCATTAATAATTTAAATATGATAGATTTACATTTATATTAATTTATATTATTTTATATCCTACACAAATATATTTAAAATTTTGTATCTTATACATTGTTATTAGATGTCCAAAGGACATTTAGAAAAACTGGCAGAAAGATACACATTACTATTAATTATTTGATCAAACATTCATGAATAAAGGTTCTTAAATGTTGAAAATGTGATCTTCATCGGTGCTTGGACCTCTGCCCTGCATTCTAAGAGAAACTTCCCTTTTTTGTCATACTCTCCAAGCAAACATGCAGTTAGTTTTTCAGGGCATAACCTCACTCTGGGAGTTGACCTCAACTAGAGAATAGGAGAGGCAGAAGAGTGTCAAGCAGTTCCAAGACTTTTTAATTTCATAGACTAGTCATATTTCCAAAGAAGCTGGAGGAGCAACAGAAAATTACCACTTTTATTTTTGTGCCTAGAAGGGACATTAAAAACACACCATCTACCACCAGTGGTTCAAAAAAGTAGAAAGGTATACGCTTAGAACAAGAGTACAGACCATCCCAAGGAAGGGCCAGTGTGTAGCCTCAATTAGACCAAAATTAGGACTCAACAGTATGTGTTGTCTTGATATCTGATCAAATTGTGGGGGGCTCAAGTGATCTAACCACAAATTCTATTTCCCAGTTTTTAGCTTCTGTTGATAAGTTCCTCTAGTCAATTAACCATCTTTTTTCCTTCTTGTCCCCGAGAATCAGCCCTGCCAGTCCACAGAATTATTCAAACCAGCCAATCATATCCTCTTGCGGGAAATGAGCATTCCACCCTTTGGATACCACAAAGCCTCCCAGAGCTCCTGTTTGTTTACTATTCGAGTGCAGCTCCTGAGTGGCAGGGTCTGGCATGTGGTGTCTTTCTCTGGGCTGTAAGTACAGGTGACTAATAAACTGCTGTTTATTAGTCAATCACATCTGTACAGTGTCAGGGTCAGACATGGACTATTTTTGCCATATCAGTAAACAAGGATATCAAATTCATGCATGCTCAGTCATGTCTGACTCTTTACCACCCCATGAACTATAGCCCACCAGGCTTCTCGGTTCATGGGATTATCCAGTCAAGAATACTGGAGTGGGTTGCCATTTCCTCCTCCAGGGGATCTTCCCAACCAGGGACTGAGCCTGCGTCTCCTGCAGCTCCTGCAGCTCCTGAATTGGCAGATGGCTTTGTTACCACTACCACTTCTTTACCTGGGAAGCCCCTCAGTCATCAGCCATCACAGCCCTCCAAGGTGAGCTAGTGAGCCCTAAGGGCACTCAGGAAGGAAAAGAATACCTGCCATCAGACTACAGCCACCCCCTATGGTGGGCCCTGAGGAAAGGATGCTCAAGATGTGAAAACACAGGTTACTGGCCCCAGAGAGCTGGGATGTACCTGAAAGCAATAATTTCAGTGAGTAAGCCCAGACTCTTGCGCCTTCCCATACACAGAAAAGCGCTAAATTCCTTAACTTGGGGATTCTGATTTTCTTTAATTAACAATAATCTTTTGATGTTCAGACTGCCTGCCAAACTTCTCTATAACCTGGCTCCTCCCCTTGCCTCTTCTGAGCAGTTCTCTCAGGGTCACTTGTGATGCTGTCTCCCGTGCTTGAAGTCCTAAAAATTCTCACCAAATAAAACGGAACTCTTAACTTTTAGGTTGTGACTATTTTGTTAAGTCAACAGGTTTCACGTGTTTGACCATCTCTGAAACCCTAGGACGGGAATCTGGGAATTCTCCCTTACCAGCAGAGTGAAGGGGAGGCGATCAAAACAATGTAGCAGCCTGACAGGTATGTTCAGAGTACTCCATAACCTCCTTGTTCTTTCCATGTCATCCGGGACCAGTGAAGTCAGTCCAGCAGAAGGCTGAAGACCCGCCCTGGAAGGAGTGGAGCACGCTGTACCTGGAGTCAGAAGATCTGCAGTCTAGCTTGTCTTGGCTGTGTTTCAAAATATTTGTCTGACCTTTGACAGATCATTATCCTTTTGGGGCCTCATTTTCCAGCTACAAAATGACGAGATAGCTTCTGCCACCTTTGTGATTTTATAAAGACAATCAGATGAAATCAGGAAATAGAGTGAATGGCTGGTAGACCCTTTGTTAGCCTAAAGGAAGGTGCATTTTGAGAGGAGCATTACTCCATGTATCTTCAGATGGGGCACCCAGAGGTGATGGGAGAGGAAAGACCTAAGGGACAGCATTACTCCATGTATCTTCAGATGGGGCACCCAGAGGTGATGGGAGAGGAAAGACCTAAGGGACCTGCAGGGCAGCCACAGTAAGTCGGGAAATCTTGCCTTGAGGGGATAAACCGTTCCTTCCTGCTTTCAGCACTCCTATCCTGTGCCATTAGAAAATGGGAGTTTTTAAATCTCCTCCCCATCAGGACCCTGTGTTCCATCCCAGCCCCTAAATGGATCATCTGAGCCATTCACTCCATCCAGTCAGACACCTTGGTTTAGCAGACACACTGTTGCCACACTCCCCTCCCCTTCCTGAAGTAAAGTGCCTGGGGACCCAGAAAATAGGCCAGGTCCTTGAAACCTTATCAAAATAGCACAGCCAGGCCTTCCATCCAGCAACACTCAGCGACTGGGCCTGTCCAGGGTCTGTTGTTAAGGGGCCTGTGGGTATCCTCATGTGTTGCCCAAAGGGAAAAAGAACCATCTCCAACCCCATGGGGGTAGGAGACAGGGTTAGGCTGAAGCAAAAGCAACTAAAGCAACTGTGTTTTGATAGGAAAGATCCTTGGATTGAGAACCAGAAAGCTGGTGAGCAGGAAAGAAGACAGAGTGGAGTGCCAAGGAGGAGGCTAGCATGTCCAGAATGCAGCAGGAAGAATGGGAAAGATGAGGTGGTGGTGGAGGTCGGCCGCCAGGGGCAGGACATCCAGGGACTTAAAAATTACCCTCCAGGGCTCTCCTGGTGCTCCAACGGTTAAGAATCTGCCTTGCAATACAGAGGACACTGGCTCAACCCCTGGTCCAGGAAGACTCCAGGTTCCACATGCCACGGAGCAACTAAGCCTGCGCACCACAACTACTGAGCCTGCGCTCTGAAGCCCTCAAGCTGCAACTACTGAGCTCATGAGCTGGAACTACTGAAGCCCTCTGTCTCTAGAGCCGGTGCTCCACAACAAGCGAGGCCATCGCAATGAGAAGCCCACACACCACAACCAGAGAAAGTCTGTGCGCAGCAACAAAGAGCAGCCAACATTAAATCCATAAATACTTTTTTAAAAAATTACCCTCCAGACAATGAGAAGCCAGGTCATCTCATCTATGAAAAGGGATGGTCTGCAGTTCCCAGGTCCTGGGAGCCTGTGAAATGTAGACTTGGGCAGCCCTACTACTAGGCTAGGGAAATCCCAGGTGGGCAGGAGCAGCTACATTTCTCATAAAGTGCTCCAGGAGCTCCTGCTATTTACCAGAGCCAAGGCTCCGTGGATTGGACCATCTGTGAGGCTTGTTCCAGTTAGAAAGTTCCATCACTCTAAGTGCTGGGAGGCCACCTAACCTCCAAGGGAGGGAGAAGGAAGTGAATCTCCCACTTGCTAGCCCAGGGATGGCTTCCAACAGTACCATTACAGTAATGGAAACTGCAGAGAAGGTGCCAACACGGATCTCTGCGAATAATTAGAATGGGGGGGGGGGGGGCAGGGTCAGCCCACAGGATGTCCCAACCAGAATTCACAAAGAGGCCACAAGGAGACAAATTAATCAAATAAACCTTTGTTCCAAAAAAAAAAAAAAAAAAATTGGAGACACAAGTCATCAGCACTGGCTATTAAAAAAAAAAGGTCCAAGGGCTTCTGGTGACTTCAAATTAATGGAGCAAGGACAGATGCCCCAGATTATTAAAAGCGTGGTATCTGCTATTCTTTCTACTGGTCCTGTCTCCTCTCCCTTCCCACAGTTGCAGAATTTCCCCTTCCTCTGGGCTGAGATGCAGCAGTGGAATATACAGCACCAAAGACTTGGGGCTCCATAGCCCATGTCAACTGGCCATCTCTCCACCTCTTAGCCATGAAATGGATGTGGGATGAGATGATCCCAGCAGATTGTGGCCATGGATGGAACAGGCCAAGCAGAGTGTTTTATAATGGGCAGCTCACCTTCTCTTGTCTGAAGACCAAGCACACAGCACTTAGGGACTTGGGTGGGTGTGAGGGGTAAGAGGAGAACATGAAATCGAGAAGAAACTTCTAGCTGTCTGCACCAAGAAGTGCCAGCCCCGGAGTTGAGGGACACAATGCCCCAGAGCAGAAAGCCTCTTAAGAGATGGGTGTTCTAGGCTGGGTGAAGAGTTGGGGCAGGGCTGGGGACCAGGACAGACCAAGTGCTGCCCTTAAGGGCTGTTGCCATGTGAAAAAACACCCCACTATCTTCCTTTGGAGAAAACCTGGAATATTCCAACACCAAAAACCTCTCACTGGCTGCTCCCGCGGAGATGAGTTCTAGCTGAAACGGAAACGAGGAGGCGGGGGCGCTGCCTAGGGGGCCCAGCAGCTGGCTTCCATCCACCATTCCTTACCCCTTCGGTTTTCGCGCAGGCTTCCGAAACCTAAGTCAAAAGAAAGGGTTAAAGCCTTAAAAGGGGAGCGGTCTTGGCGGGGCTCTGGGAGGCGGCTAGCGTTCCCTGAGCGAACCCCGCCCTCCCAGACCAGGCCAGCCGGCCACAGGATGGCGGCCCCCTTTTGCTGCAGAAGTCCCCTCTTTCACGTCTGTCTCGGACCGCCTCCTCCTCCCTCCACCACCCTTTTTCGCTGCCGCTCAGCCTCTGATTGGACGAGCCCCGGGCCCTCCCCGCTCCCCCTCTCCCACCCCTGGTGAAAACTGCGGGCGCGGGGCACGGTGCAGCAACTGGAGGCGGCGGCGCGTCTGCGGGCTGCTGCAGCGGCGGAGGACCGGAGGCCAGGTGGGAGCTGGAACCAGGGCGGGACCCGGGGCGCAGGGATAGATAGGACTCTGGCGCTCAAGCAAGCCCTCCCGACCCGAGGCTTCGGAAAACGGACCGAGGGCGCCCTGGGAAGGAGCTGCGCAGTGCTTGGAGAGGGGCCTGCTTGCAAGGCAGGGGCGGGAGCCGCGGCGCACCTTTCGCCCGCTGGGAGACGTTTACCTGGGACTGGAGTGCTGGAGGAGAACCGGGAGGAGGGCGGCAAGGACAGGCTTGGGTTCTGCTCTCCACCCAGAAGTACCCAAACCCAGATCGTAAAGGCGGGGGGCGGGGGGTGGGGGGTGGTGAGGCTGGGTGAGACTAAGGGAACAGAAGACCAAAAACTGAAGGCAATCTCTGCCCTGCCACCTCGCAGCGGGCTTGGTGCGGGGCATCCAAGGAACGTGAAACCGCAGTGCCGCGGGGCCGGCACGGGTTGGGGGGTGTGCCGGGTGGGGGGGCGGGGGCGGACTGGGAGAAAGGCCGGCAGACAGGGGAGGCGACAACCGGAAAAGGATAAGCGAGGGGGAAGGGGGACCTCAATTGGGAAAGGAAAGGCTTGAAATAGGGAAACGAAATAAGGGTGGGGTTAGTCGAATGAGGGCTAGAGCGGGAGGCAGCGCAAAGCTTCTCCGGGTTCTGAGCTGCGGGGATACAAGGCCAGGGAAACGCTAACAGAAGGTGCCTCCCCTATAGCGTCCACCCCACCCTTCCGCTCTGCATCCCCGTCCAGCTCCAGCCCCATTGCTTCCTTTCTAGTTCTAGCCGCCTCCCCCCCTTCCTCTCTAGATCCCAAGCTGGCCACCCGCCTCTGTAACTCGGTGTCTGCTAATCAAAACCAGATGTTGCCCCCGCCCCTTTCTTCCCCAACAGCACCTCCGGATCCCTTTCGGCGGGGGTCTGAAAGGGAACTGACTGCAGCGCAGGCGCCCAGGGACCCCAGCCTCGCCCCTCCCTCCCCGCACTGGGCAGGGCGCCGGGGCCCTGAACGCTGTTAGCTGCGCGCGCCCTGCGCACGGGAGCGCTAGCACCGGGGCACGGCCCTCCTGTGGCCTCTCCCAGGCGAGCGCTGCTGCGGACAGGCTAGGCTACCCGCTCTGTTGCCTCGCCAGGATGCTGATTGAGCCCAGACTGCAAAAAAAGATGGGGCAGAGAGCCAAGTCAGAGAGGCTACCAGAAGCCGGACTGGAAAATTGCAGGTCCAGGAATCCTGCCCAGAGAGCTGAACAATAGAAAACGTCTTGGTTCTGATGCAGAGAACACATGCAATAGGAGACCACTGTCACCTTCCTCACACACAACTTGAGACACGTTTAGCTGTGTGCCAAGTGGGGCCCCAGACACACATGACCGACCACCCAACCATCATCCCCAGCCACAGTCGGTCAGAGATGAACGCTTGTGGATCACTCACTCGTGAACAGTGCTAGATGTTTGTCATTTTCATTAAGCCCAACACAACCTGGTGGGTATCTAAAGCCACGTTCATTCAGTATCTTTCAGGCATCTGTTATATGCCAGGAACTGTTTGGGCATTGGGGAGTTTCTTCAGAACAAGAAATAGGAAGGCCCTGAATGAGAAGGTTTTGTTTCATGGGTAGAGAGTTCTGGTTTTTGCAAGATGAAAAGGTGTTTTGCTGAATTTTCATTTCAGGTTGGAAGGATCCTTAACAAAAGAAACCACAAATAAATACACAAATAAACAATTTCAATATTTAATAGAGGCTTATTTATATATAATCATTAAAAGAGAAATAGAAAAAGTAAAGTAACAGCACATACATCACCAAATTGGGCCGACCAACATCCAGACAAACAGCACTGGGAAGTCCCAAATAACAGCAGTCTGGAGTCCCAGTTGGAAAAATGTCCCAGGCTGTGCGTCCACTTAGCGGGTTAGACTTCAAATTGCAGTTTTGGGGGTTCCTGCTTATAATCCCAGGCCTTACAGTGATAGCATCATTTGTTTGCATGCAGAAATGCTCTTCTGGTTTGACTTATTTAACCCTTTTACAATGCTGTTTGTTTCACCTTATGAGTCATAGGATTTCATTAGACCCTGGGGGATTGGCCAGACCTTCAGGGGTTCAAGAATTCCAAGACCCGCTCTTTTTTCTTTTTTCTTGACTAACGCACCACCTGACTAGCTGTGCTTGCAGGCAGGCACAGAATCCGGGCAGTGTCCAGGCAGGTCAGAGGCCTGCTCTCCTGCTTCTGAAGCCTGAACAAGACTTCCTCCATTTTAATTTCCTCAACAAAGGGTTCTGGAGATTGGCTGCACTACAGGGTAGATGAACTTAACACTTCTGAATTGTACACTTAAAAATGATTAACAGGGACTTCCCTGGTGGTCCAGCGGTTAAGACTTCATGCTGCCTGATGCAGCCAATTTTTTTTTTTTTAATATGTATGGTTAAGATAAATTGTGTTTCTGCAAATTTTATGATAAAAAAAGTAGGAGGTCCCTGCCTTGGAAATGATCAAGTTAAAGCCACTTATTCAAAGCCACCCAGCTAGTAAATGTTCACATACACACACACCACAGAAGGGTGTGTTCCACCCCCTTGCTTCCCTGACAGGGAGGAGCTGAGTGGCAGTGCCACGTTCACTGAGAGGTGGGGAGGGGAGAGGGCTATAGAGAGGGGCTTGGATGGCCATTATGGGATGTCTCCCGAGGGCCCCCAGCCCTGGCAGTAAGTCTGGGGACACCTGCCCTACCTCCTGGCTGATTCCCATCTTGTTCCACCCCAGATCCAGGACTGAGCTCTCGACACCATGAACCCTACCATCGGCATCGCCCTCCTGCTAACAGGTATCGGGCAAGGGGTAGGGCTGGGATTCCAAGCTCCCCGGCTGCTTTCTTTTCAGAAAAGCTAGCTTCTTCCTCAAGAACTCAGAAAGTGGAGGTGACTAAGGGAGAGAGGGCTTCTTTTTATCCCTAAGACAGCTGAGCAACCTAGTTAGTTTTCTGACTACCTGAACCATTTCTGGAAACACAGTTCACTAAGCCTGCCCCATACTGAGCTGGGATCTGCAAATGCAGACCAAGATGTAGCATCAAGATCTCCTGCCCCTGGAACACACTGGCGGGACCCCAGGACTAGAACAGAGGGAGATGGGCTGGAGTCTGCAGAAGGGAAGGTACACTGGCCCTCAGGGACCACTTGGGCAGGGAGAGGTGCTCGACAACAGACCCTTGTGCCCTCCCTGGTCAGGCCTTGCTCTGCTGTGAATGTGAGTGGGAAGCCCCCTGCTCTATAGGTCCTTCCCCAACTCAGAGGGGGGCACTGCTGGTGCCAGTCTTACAGGTGGCCCGTGGGCAGAAGGTGACCAGCCTGACAGCCTGCCTGGTGAACCAGAGCCTTCGTCTAGACTGCCATCATGAGAATACCACCACCACGCCCATTCAGTATGAGTTCAGCCTGACCCGTGACACAAAGAAGTGGGTGCTCTCTGGCTCCAATGGGGTCACTAGGCCAGAATACAGCTCCCGAACCAAATTCTTCAGCAAGTACAACCTCAAGGTCCTCTACCTGTCCAACTTCACCACCAAGGATGAGGGGATCTACACGTGTGAACTCCGCCTCTCTGGCCCGAATCCCACCGTCTCCAATAAGGATGTCTCTGTGTTGAGAGGTGAGGCAAGCCCCCTGCAAGATCAAGTAAGCAGGCAAAGGCAAGCTGGGGAGGAGCGGGCTGGCTGGGACACCAGGCAAGCCTCTTGGGTGGACCGCAGAGGAGAGTGGCCCCGTAACCTCTCTCCCCTTGTGCCCTCCTGCCGCCTGTGCCCAGGGAATTGCTACCCCCAGCCTGCAGGGGGGAAGGGCTAAGGGGAACGTCAGACAGGTGGAGTAGTGTGATGGATGCTTCCCCTATGACTGTGGGCAAATCACTCGGCCTCCCCTAACCTCCTTCTCCCCACCTGGAAAACAGGATGGCTCTAGCTACCTCACCCACAGTTTTCTTGTGATGATATGTGTTCAAGGGCTCAGGAAAGGGAAAAAAAGATGAAAGTGTTAGTCACTCAGTCGTGTCCGACTCTTGTGACCTCATGGACTGTAGCCCACTGGGCTCCCCTGTCCATGAAATTCTCCAGACAAGAATACTGGAGTGGGTTGCCATTCCCTTCTCCAGGGGATCTACCCGACCCAGGGATCCAACCTGGGTCTCCTGCATTGCAGGCAGATTCTTTACCATCTGAGCCACCAGGGAAGCCCTTCAAGGGCTCAGGAACCTGCAAATGGGAAAGATGGTTGGTTCAACCACGTTGGCCATGGTTGCAGCCAAGACATCATGGCACCAGCCTCCCCAAGGGAAAGCACCTTGCCCTGAGCCTGGCCCCTCTCCATTCCCGCCCTTCCTGTCTGCCCCATTCTCTCACCACAGATAAACTGGTCAGGTGTGGGGGCATAAGCCTGCTGATCCAGAACACCTCGTGGCTGCTGCTGCTGCTGCTCTCCCTGCCTCTGCTGCAGGCCATGGACTTCATCTCCTTGTGACGGGTCAGGCCCACGGAGGACACAGGAAGCCACAAGGCCCAGTCCAGAGATCCTGCTTCTCCAAGTCGGCTAACCCCCTTCCCCACAACCCCTCACACACCTTGGGGAGCAATGGGGACCCTCCCCTCCTAAGGAATTCCAGCGCTGCATGCCATTCCCTCACCTCCGCCAATACCACCTCACACCCCCTCTGCCTGCCACTGGCTACTTGTACTCTTTATTCCAGAGCTGCTTCCGTCTGGTTTATATTTAGGGCTTATCCTTCCTTTTCTTGGGGAGTTTGTGAACGGGGAAGCCAGGGTTAGAGACCTGATGGCGAATGAGAGGATGGGAGGGGGTGGAAGGATGGAGGGGTATCAGTCTCTGGAGGCCGTCATCCTTGCCCACGGGGACCTGAGGCCTGGGAGAGCCCTGCACGTGGAGGGGGAGGGTGTGTCTGGCCCGAGCAGGCAGGGCGGTGCCTGAAGGCCCCAGATGTGGGGGCACCGCCAAGCGTGGCCCATCACGTGAGGGGAATTCCGAGCGTCACCACGAGCACTTTCTGCCACAGAAGAATGCCATCTTCTTACCCTGCCAAGGGGCCCTGGCCCCGGGGTCTGGACCAGTGACGATGCCGATTGTGCGGGAAGCAGTGCTGATGGGTTGGAGGCGGGTGGAGGGTGCATCACCCTCCCCCACCACAGAGGGAGCCACAACTGGGAGCCCAGCGTCTCTCACTGGCCCGACCAGCAGCTGGGAAGGTGGCAGAGGAGGACAAGCCTGCTCCCAGGCCTATCCCAAGGTCCTATGAGCTTCCAGAACTCGGACCTGGAGGCAGTGAAGTCAGGCCTGGTGGAAGCCCTGATGGAGACCCACGAAGTTTGGCCCCAGTGTTTCTCCGGGAGGCTCTTCCCCTCTCCCCCAGCAGTGCCTGAGCCTTCTGACAGCCCCCTGCCCCTTAGGCCTGCCTTCTCAGGGACCTCCGGCGGGGCCTGAGGCAGGCCACGGGGTGAGACCCACGAGTGGGACCTGTCTCAAGCGATGGCTTTTCCCAGCACCCAGCTCCCCACCCGGCGGCTCTGCCATGTCTCGTGACCGTGTGTAGTGCCAGCATAGCTTATGGCATCTCATTGAGGAAAAAGAATACTGTACAATAAAACCAAGCCTCTGGAATCTGCCCTCCTGTGGGTCTCTGCTTTGCTCCTCTCTCCAGGTCTGCCCCCCACTCCCTTAGCCAAGAGGTCCAACCCCCTGCCTCCTGTGCCCCCCTCCCTGCCTTCAGAAGCCCTTCCTCTCCTCTCTGCCTCCAGGGGTGGACCACTGCATGCCTGGCTTCTCAACCATTCTAACACCACACGTTTGCCCAAATAAAGGAATATCATTTCCTCTCTGCAGACTCACCTGCCCATAACATGGTTTGGGCCAAGGCACATGCCCCTGGTTCCAGGATAGGCTAACAAGCACCAAGGTGCAGAGTCTGCCTTCTCAGATGGGGTTGTTCTCAGATGAGATTACATCTGCTACGTGGGAGCTACCCACATCCATCAAGGTGTGAGGACAAGCATCTCTTAAGTCCAGCTTGACCATAGAGAGCACTGGGGTGGGGAGACAACACAGGCCCATCCCAGGCTCCCGCCCCTAAAATCACTGAGCAGAATGCCAACAGCGCCCCCTGGCACCAGGGGCTAGAACAGCACCACAGGGTGGCTCTGGGTCCCAGTGGCTGGCAGAGTGACACAGCTCCCAGACATCCTTCCAGGCTTTGCCAGGGGATCTGGGGGAGGAGAGTGGTGACTACCCAGAATCTGACTCATCTGATATTTAGTGCTGGGTAGGATGATTTTTCTGAGCTTTTGCTTAAAGGCCTAGGATCTAAATTCACGCCAGTGACTCCCAAGCCCCTAGTGGCCAGGCTGGAAGAGAGCAAGAGAAACCCCCAAGGAAAAGAAACTGTGTCGCCAAAAACAGGGGCCCACCCATCCCCACATGGGCTGTCAGACATTCAGTACAGGGCACCCAGCCTGGGCACAGGTCCCTTTTGCTTTGCTTGGTGGTGGTTTCGTCCCTAAGTCATGTCTGACTCTTACAATCCCATGGACTGTAGCCTGCCAGCCTCTTCCATCCATGGGATTCCCCCAACAAGAATACTGGAGTGGGTTGCCATTTCCTTCTCCAGGGGATCTTCTCAACCCAGGGATCGAACCCAGGTGTCCTGCATTGGCAAGCAGAGTCTTTACCACTGAGCCAAAAGAGCCTTTAGCAGGGGAAGGGAATTAAAATGCTACACTAGGGGTAGTAAGAGTTCAAGCTGGAAGGAACTAGGAAGCCAGCCATGCAGCCTCTACTGTGAGCAGCCATGAGACCCTGGCACCTGCATGAGCCCCCTGTGGGGTCTTTGTCACCCTGCCACTGTCCCCCTCAAGAGTTTAGTGCCCCACCCCATCAAGGGTCCCCCTACCGCCGTGGTGTGGAGGGGGAGGAGGAGAGCCCAAGGCCCACAGTGAGTGGGGTTAGCTTCAGAAGATACAGAGGCCATCTGAGGTCCGGAGGCTCCCAGAAGGCAAAGACGGAGACTAGAGGAACAGGCCTGGGCCTGAGAAGGGGCTCAAAGACAAAAGTCAGAGCTGTGAGGCCTCACAGCACAAGCCGACCGGGAAAGACTGTGGGCTGGGGCTGCGGCGGGCTCTCAGAGGCAGGCCACGACGGCAGTCAGCTCCTCTCGGGTCAAGCAGGAGAGCCTGAAGGCACTGCGACACGTCCACGGGGACTTGGCTAATAACAAAGAGGGGTAGTTAGGGACTTTGGGAAGGTCGTGTACACAGTGCTGTATTTTAAATGGATAACCAACAAGGACCTGTTGTATGGAACTCTGCTCAGTGTTATGTGGCAGCCTGGATGGGAGGGGGCTTTGGGGGAGAACAGGTACAGGCATATGTATGGCTAAGTCCCTTCACTGTTCACCTGAAACTACCACAACATTGTTAATCGGCTATCAGTTCAGTTCAGTTCAATTCAGTCACTCAGTCGTGTCCAACTCTTTGCGACCCCACGAATCACAGCACCCCAGGCTTCCCTGTCCATCACCAACTCCCGGAGTTCACTCAAACTCATGTCCATTGAGTCGGTGATGCCATCCAGCCATCTCATCCTCTGTTGTCCCCTTCTCCTCTTGCCCCCAATCCCTCCCAGCATCAGAGTCTTTTCCAATGAGGCAACTCTTCACATGAGGTGGCCAAAGTACTGGAGTTTCAGCTTTAGCATCAGTCCTTCCAATGAACACCAGGACTGATCTCCTTTAGGATGGACTGGTTGGATCTCCTTGCAGTCCAAGGGACTCGCAAGAGTCTTCTCCAACACCACAGTTCAAAAGCATCAATTCTTGGGCGCTCAGCTTTCTTCACAGTCCACCTCTCACATCCATACATGACCACTGGAAAAACCATAGCTTTGACTAGACGGACCTTTGTTGGCAAAGTAATATCTCTGCTTTTCAATATGCTATCTAGGTTATACTCCATTACAAAATTAAAAGTTTAAAATTTAGGGGAAAAAAAAAAAGAGGGCTGGGCCCCAGCCATCCCTGGTTCCTGCACAGATGCCCAGAACTCAGCCCGCCAAGACCCTTCCCACTCCTCCTCACCCCTCCCCCATGCCCCCCTCGGCCATCTTGGTCCCTCCCTTAGGGCACAGAATGCTTGCTCAGTGGAAACAGAGAGAAGCTCCTCTCCACACCTCCATCATTGAGACAAAGGAACATCTGAACATCTGGTGTGAGGGTCTTCCCAACTCCCAGGAGCTCCCTCAGGAAGGGCAAGGGGATCACCATGGGGAGATGCAGGGACTCTCTCTAGCCAACCAATAAATGTACCCAGCATCCAAGGGACCCATGACATGCTTCCTCCAGCCACCCCACCCCTCTGCCCACCACCACCAGCATTATGTTCCTGTCCTGTGTCTGCAACTCCCATGTTGTGATGAGCAGGTTTCTCTTTACATGTGAAGGAAGCAAGTCCCAGGTTAGGAGTCAACCACTTTCTCATCTATCATTAAGGAATCTGTGGGGCTGGAGTCCTGAGTTCTGGCAAAGCGCGACAAAGGTCCTCCCTCCTACTAATCCAGCAAGGATTCAGGACAAAGATGGGACTGCCCACCCCTTGGGAGGATTGCGTCCTGTGAAGACTCCCAGAAGGATTTCCCTGGTGGCTCAGTGGTAAGAGAATCTGCCTGCCAATGCAGGGGACTGGGGTTCAATCCCTGGTCTGGGAAGATTCCACATGACGAGGGGCAACTAAGCCTGTGCACCACAACTATTGAGCCTGTGCTCTAGAGCCCTGGAGCTTCAACTACTGTGGCCTAGAGCCCGTGTTCTGCAACAAGAGAAGCCACCCAGATGAGAAGTTCACCCATAGCAACTACAGAGTAGCCCTTGCTCACCGCAACTAGAGAAAGCCCACTGCACACAGCAGCAAAAACCCAGCACAGCAAAAAAAAAAAAAAAAAAGACTCTTGGGAGGCATCTTTGCCCAGGCAAAGGGAAGACCTGGGGACAGGGAAGGTACGGAAATGGGCACAGGCTGGAGAGGGCAGAGTAGGACCAATGGGAGAGTTCTGCAGAGGCCAAGTGTGGTTCCACCCTGGAAGGGCCACTGGTGGCCGGCCTGGCCCAGTAGCAGAGGTGGGAGTGGCTGGCAGTGGGCATGGTCAGAGGAGGTCATTCAAATAGCTTCTGGTATTTAGTGGAAACCTGGGCTACAAGATCCTAGTCACTCCACTCTTCAATGCCTCACTCCTCTGATTTCCAAAATAAGATGGGGGAAACTCCCTGGTGGTCCAGTGGACTCCACGCCCCCCACTGCAGGGAACTAAGATCCTGCAAGCTTCGCAGTGCAGCCAAAGATAAAATAAAAAATAAAATCAGATGGTAGCACTGGAACATTTATTTGTACAACAAATGTTAAGTACCTAGCTGTGCTAAGAGGTAAATGACACAGCCCCTGGCTGAAGGAATCTACAGCCCAGTAAGAAGTCAGGAATTTATTTCAACATAGTGATTGTTGCTAGGAGGCAGCAAAGCTGTGACAGACTGCGTAGTGGTTTCCCAACATGCATTCTCCTCTTCTTTCTCAGCAGTAGAACCCACAAATTTGAACTAGAATAAAGACTACATTTGATCAGAATAAAGACTACATTTCCCAGCTCCCTTGTAGCAAGATGTGCACATATGGCTAAGTTCTGTCCAATGGAACATTAACACAAAGTAATGAGTATAATTTCTATGTATGTGTGTTCAGTCACTCAGTCACGCCTGACTCTGTGACCCCATGGACCGTAGCCTGCCAAACTCCTCTGTGCATGGAATTTTCCAAACAAGGGAAATTTTTGTTGTGTTTATGTGAGCACTTACATTTGTAAAATGCATTTTAGAGTCTTAACTGTGTCAGTTCAGTTCAGTTCAGTCGCTCAGTCGTGTCCGACTCTTTGCGACCCCATGAATCGCAGCACGCCAGGCCTCCCTGTCCATCACCAACTCCCAGAGTTCACTGAGACTCATGTCCATCGAGTCAGTGATGCCATCCAGCCATCTCATCCTCTGTCGTCCCCTTCTCCTCTTGCCCCCAATCCCTCCCAGCATCAGAGTCTTTTCCAATGAGTCAACTCTTCGCATGAGGTGGCCAAAGTACTGGAGTTTCAGCTTTAGCATCATTCCTTCCAAAGAAATCCCAGGGCTGATCTCCTTCAGAATGGACTGTGTCAGGAAGTAAAAAGGTCAGAGAGTGGGCAGATTACACATAGAGAGAAAGAGGAGGTACGGGGGGCCAAAGCTGACAGGCCAGAGGGCTAGAAGGAGCATCCACGTGGTTGTTGAAATCATGGAAAATGATGAGAGAGACACAGCGGAAAGGAAGCCATTGAGCCGGGAGACAGCAGTGAGCTGGAGCCAGCAGGGGGCAGCAGTGAGGAAGGGAGGCAGTAGGGCACCCAGATGCCGGTAGACTCCTCCACAGGGAGGAAGGCAGCAAGGACACGTCCCCCACCTGCTGTGGGTTGAAGTGTAGCCTCCCCCAAAAAAGATACAGTCAAGTCCTAATCCTTATGACCTATGAATGAAGCCTTATTTGGAAACTGGATCTTTGCAGATGTAATCAAGCTAAAATGAAGTCATAGGATCAGGGTTAGTTGCTCAATCATGTCCAACTCTGTGACCCCATGGACTGTAGCCCACCAAGTTCCTCTGTCCATGGAATTCTCCAGGCAAGCATACTAGAGTGGGTTGCCATTCCTTTCCCCAGGGGATCTTCCCTACCCAGGGATCCTGCATTGCAGACAGATTCTTTACTTTCTGGGCCACCAGGGAAGCCCATAGGATTAGACTGGACCCTAATCCAAAGACTGGGATCCTTATGAGAAAGGGCAATTTGAACACAGAGAAACAGGAGACACACAGAGAAGACAGCCATGTGAAGATGGAGGAAAGACTGGAGTGGTGCTGCCAGCAGCCAAGGATCACTGGGGACCACCAGAAGCTGGAAGAGGCCAGGAAGGACCGTCCCCCAGAGGCTTCGGAGGGAGCATGGCCCTGGTAACACCTTGATTTTGGACTTCTAGCCAAAAGTGTAAGTCTAAAAAAAACATTTCTGTTGCTTTAAGAGATGGTCATTTGTCCCAGCAGCCCTAGGACACCCAAACCCCACCTCCTGACCCTGAGGTGTGTGAGGTATAGAGTAAAAGCAGACTCCACTGGAAGGGAGGAGGGAAGCTTGGGAAGGAAGGGAGATACATACATACATATATACACACACACACACACACATACATATATATGTATAATTATGGCTGATTCGCATTGTTGTGTGGCAGAGGCCAGCACAACATCGTAAAGCAATTATCTTCCAGTTTAAAAAAAAAGTAGACTCCACTGAAGGAGGCTTCAAGGGAAACAATGTCCTCAGGGACAATGAGTTTCATTGAAGGCCAGCATTCAGACTCTCCAGAGAAGAGGCTGAGAACAAAGCAGAGCTTGTCCATCCCAGAGAAGTGTCCGGGCATGAGAGGGTTCTGGGGAGGTGAGGACGGGAACTGGCTCAGGTAAGGAGATGCTACAGAAGAGAAATGCTGAATTCTCTGGACCACTGGTGACTGAGCCGGACAGGGAGGACCGGGCCTGAGGCAGTCACTATGGAATGGTGGGCAGTCAGTTTAATTATGAGCTGATGCTTGGTGCCACTGTCCCGGGCTCTTGGGGTGTCAGCTGCAGCCTTGGCACATTTAGGACACTGGCACCTCCTGCTGTGGGACCTTCTGGGGAAGCTCCACCCCCCACACAGGGTGACACAGCCTCTTGGAGTCTCCGTGTCCTCTGATGACGACAGCCAGCATCACAGCTCTGGGTTCAGGCTTCGGGCTTTAACGCTTCATGGCTTTCTGCCATCTAGACCCTAGCTGTCCGGTATGGTAGACACTAGCCACATGTGGGCATTTAGATATAAACAAGTAACACTTAAGTAAATTAAATTTTCAGTTCCTCAGCCACAACAGCCACACTTCAAGCGCTCAACAGCACATGTGGCTGGTGATATTCCCTCCTCACAGAAAGCTCTATTGAACAGAGCCGGACCAGACCAAGGGCAGGAACCACGGTGGTTTGAACCTCTGTGCTTATGAAGCAGAGCTGTTCACCTCAGCCAAACTTGTGAAGAGGAGGAGGGCCTTTAATAGGGACATCCCTCGCCTCACTCCCTCAAGTGAGGGTCAGCTCCAGGAATGCTCTGAGCACATCAACCCCTCAGAGCCCAGAACACAGTGTCAGGAGGCCCAGAAAGGGGAAAGCTTCTTCACCTCGAGAGTCTAAGATCTATCACCCCCCATTCTTTACTTCCTGTCAGCACAAATAACAGCAAAAGTCCACTTCCTTCAGAGGAATGGGCTGGGGTACGCCTCTAACCCTAAGAGGCCACTCACACCCAGACTCACACCCAGACTCATGACACACGCCAACTCAGTTCATTTGAAAATGTCTGTGTTAGCGGCCGTCTGGGCCCTGAGTAGGCCTGAAGGAAGTCCACCACCCACCAGCTCCCTCCCACCTTCTATCAGCTCCAGCCCCACCCCCACCCAGCCCGAGTCCCTGTCTCACACCTCTGATCCTGCACACATATGCTGGGCAGAGACCCAGCCAGGGCACTCGAAACTCAGAGCCAAGACATACTTTCTCCCTAGTGCCTTCTAAAAAAACTAGAAGGCCAGAAAACAATTTCCACCCACCAGATCTAACTACCCTCTCAGGTTAGTGATGGTACTTGCTCCACGTCTGGGAAACTAAAACCTCTTTGTGGTGATTTTCCCAAAACAAAGAATCAGTCAGCCCCAGCAGGAAGTCTCTCCCTCTCTATAAACTGAAAATGCGCTTGCAACTTTTTCAAAAATATATTATTTTTATTTGGCTTCACGGGGTCTTTAGTCGGAGCATATGGAATCTAGTTCCCTGACCAGGGACCGAACCCAGGCCCTGTGCATTGGGAGCGTGGAGTCAGCCACTGGACTACCAGGAAAGCCCCTGTGCTGGCAACTTTTAAAGGATGGATTTTCCTGCTTCTCCTTACCAAGGTGTCAAAAATCAGGATCTGATCTCAGGCCGGCACCCTTTATAAAGGATTCTGCAAAGTCGGCTTGGAGACCATGAGGGAGTGAGACAGCCGGGCCGTAACATCTGGAAATCCTAAAGTTCGGGAGACATACCTCCAGAAGGCACCTAGCGTGAGGAGAACCTCTAACTACATGGCACCTGCATTGAACCAAATTAGACTGTTGAAACTGCAGGGAAATCCCAAAAAGGTGAAATCACCCAGGGATGACAAACAGAAATTAAAATATACATATTACTGCTAACTTGAGGTCTGTAAAATGTTACTGATACTTCCTTTAGTGTGAGTGTTAAATGTTAGCATTGACTTCAGTCAAGATAAAATAGTTATCAGGCATTGGATATGCCACTCAGTCTTCCTAAACTTATTTTTTTTTATTAAAGGTCTTCAACCATAAAAACCTCACATTGTTTTCCAGAAACCTGACCCTCAGGATTGGGAAGAAAATTTTGCCAAACCAGGAGAAATACGAGAATGAAACTCTGGGAATTTCCCAGGCAGTCCAGTGGTTAAGACTTTGCCTTCCAATGCGGGGTTGGGGTGCCAAAATACCACATGCCTCGTAGCCAAAAAACCAAACCTGAAAACAGAAATACTGTAGCAAATTCAATAAAAACTTTAAAAATGGTCAACACCAAAAAAATCTTAAAAAAAAAAAAAAAACTTGGAACTAAGAAGCAATGGAGGCGGTAAGGGGAGAACCTGAGAGGAACAAAAGAAAGAGAATAAAAAAGACATGGTCCCCACAAGATGCAGTGAATACAGTATGATGATATTTTAAAATATTACTTTGGTGGCTTCCCTTTACCCCTATAGCCCTACTTTAACCAGCCAAGGTTTTGTGCTCATGCCTCAGTAAAAAGATGTGACAGGAAAAACCAGGGTGCAGGGCTTCCCTGTAGCTCAGTGGTGGAGAATCCAGAAGATCCCACAAGCCGCGGAGCAGCTGTCTGTACGCTACAACTGCTGAGCCTGTGCTTGAGAGCCCGGGAAACACAACCTCTGAAGCCCACGTGCCCTAGAGCCCATGCTTCGCAACAAGAGAAGCCTCCACAAAGGGAAGACTGGGCTCTGCAGCTAGGAAAAAGCCCATGCGACAACGAAGACCCAGCACAGTAACAAAATAAATACATAAATTATTTTTTTAAAAAAAAGAAAGGGGAAAAATGGGAAGCCAGTTCTAGCCTTAATGCTCCATTAGCCTAGACCCTTCACAAGACAGAAAGGACTCACGGCCTGGAGAGAAGTTGTGGAAAAGATGTCCTGGGTAAAGCCAGGCCTCCCATTGGCACAACCACCAGCACCACCTGCAGACACAAGCGAGAGGCGAAGCCAAGAGACGGAAAAAAACCCAGAGAAGGTTTTGAGATCTGACCACAAGGGGGCCCCTACCACCCAACCAAGGGTAGATCCTAAGATAGAGGACAGGGCCCCAGATAGAGGAAGTGACTGCAGAGAGCAGCCTATTTTAGAGACAGCTGAAACCTTGGACAGCGTCATGCTTTCTCATGCTATTCTGGGGCCTGGAACAGGCAGAATAATTCCCACATGTCCAAGAGTGACCGACAGGTAGCAGAGACACATCACCTAATGAGGTCACACAAGCAGGAACCAGGCAGCATACATCCCAATGAACAGACACTTGGGTGCCCATTTAATATTGGGTTGGCCAAAAGATTCATTTGGGTTCTTCCATAACATCTTACAGAAAAACCCAAATGAACTTTTTGGCCAACCCAATAACAAGGGCCACTTCCTCCAGGACTTTAGTAAATATGTATGGGACACCCCTCAGATTTCAGGCAATTGGCATGCAGAAAGGAAGGGCAACTCCATCAATGGACTGAAACTCGGTGTCCACCACTCCAGTTAAATAAGGGCTGGCTCCACATAGAAAGGTTTCCCAGGTAGTTCAGTGGGAAAGAACTCACCTGCCAAGGAGGAGACTCAGGTTCAAACCCTGGGTCAGGAAAATCTCCTGGAGAAGGAAATGGCAACCCACTCCAGTATATTCTTTCCTGGGAAAGCACATGGGCAGAGCAGCCTGGCAGGCTACAGTCCATGGAGCCGCAGAGTCAGACACAACTTAGCAACTAAACAGCAGCCACATAGAAATGTAGCCATATTACAAAAAAAAAAAGTTAGTTTCCTGTATATCTGAGTTGGTAGACTAAGAGAATACCTCTGTTTGAGAATTATGGGAGGAAAGAAGTTGAAAACTAGCAAATTTTTGGTAGTAAACTAGATAGATGATGCCACCATTCATAGATGTGGATTAAAAAGGGGAGCAAATGGAATGGAAAATGGTAGGTTTAAATGTTTAGACACGCTCAGATTGAGGTACTGATGTGATGTCCAAGGGTATGTCAGGAGGCAGTTGGATAACTATGACTGGTACTCAGGAGTGAGTACACATTTAGGCATCATCAGCCCGTATAAGTAATAGCTGATGGATGAGCGGGAGATCAGATGAGCTCAGGCACTCACTACATGCCAAGTGCCACTGAAAGCTTTTTGTTTATATGAACTTTTCTTTTTTCACCATGCCACATGGCTTACGGGATCTTAGTTCCCCAATGAGGGATTGAACCCGCACCCTCGGCAGTGAAAGCATGGAGTCCTGACCACTGGACTGCCCGAGAATTTCCTATGTGAACCTACTTAGTCTCAAATCAACTCTGTGAGGAAGCAGATACTACTATCCCCATTTTTTTAATATCTTTTTTGACATGCACACACTGCTATATTTATTTACTTTTGGCTGTGCCGGGTCTTCGTTGCTACACACAGGCTTTCTCTAGTTGTGGTGAGCAGGGGCTACTCCCTAGCTGTGGTGCAGTGGCTTCTCTTGTTGCGGAGTCCAGGCTCCAGGGGCAGGGGCTTCAACAGCTGCAGCACATGGGCTCAGCGGTCGTGACTTGTGGGCTTGAGGGCACATGGGCTCAGTATTTGTGGCTCCTGGGCTCAGTAGTTGTGGCCCACGGGCTTAGTTGCTCTGCAGTATATGGGATCTTCCCGGACCAGGGATCAAACCCATTGTCCCCTGTATTGTCAGGCAGATTCTTATCCGCTATGCCACCAGGGAAGTCCCCCATTTTTGTTAACATATGAAGATACAGATGTAAAAGTTGCAGGGTTTGCCGCTAGTAACCAGAGGAATCAGAAGTTATCTCAGGAAATCTACAGTACACAATCTGCAAGTATAACAGCCACGGTGCTATAAGCTCTCTGAAAACTGAGACTGAAGGGACACCAGAGGAAAGGGGGAATGAGAAGGAGGTAGCAGGGAGTAAAGGAGAAAAGCATAATCACACAATCTGTAGGAGGTATTAATTTTGTAAGAGGTCAAGTAATCGAGTATGAATAAAAAGGCCCGTTGGAGCGAGCAAGCAGGAGAGGATGCTGAGTGGGTGCGGGCGTTTTCCGGCCATCTGCAGAATAGACGGGGAGGTGGGGAGACAGTGTGCACAACTCTTCCAAGAGAACTGTGAAGAGAAGAGAGCTAAGAGATTTCAAGATTTATGGGTTTTTTTAAGGGAAAGAATTGGGAGACTTATATGTCAAAGGGAAAGTCGGCAGATACTGTATAACATCCCTTATATGTGAAATAAACTTACTTGCAAAACAGAAAGAGACTCACAGACATGAACTTGCTGGATGGGAGGGGGAGGATGAAGGGAAAGGGAAGTTAGGGGATTTGGGATGGACAGGTACACACTGCTATATTTAAAATGGATAACCACCAAGCACCTACTATATAGCACAGGGAACTCTCCTCAATGTTATGGGGCAGACTGGATGGGAGGGGGGTTTGGGGGAGAATGGATTCATGTATATAAATGACTGAGTCCCTTCTCTGTTGACCTGAAACTATCACAACACTATTAATCTGCTATACCTCAATACAAAATAAAAAGTTTTAAAAATAAAATGGATAACCAACAAGGACCTACTGTACAGCACATGGAACTCTGCTCAATGTCATGTGGCAGCCTGGATGGGAGTGGAGTCTGGGGGTAAAATGGATACATGTGTATGTATGGCTGAGGCCCTTTGCTGTCCTCCTGAAACTACCACAACATCGTTAACTGGCTATACCCCAATACAAAATAAAAAAAGAAAAAGACAGGACTCCACTCAGGGACAGTGACTGAGAATGTGGTGAGGAAGAATATTGAATGGAAACACTTTCAATCCCTGATTTCCAACCTCAGCCCAGTCCTTGAAGCTGCCTGACAACCCTGTCTGTGTACAGGTCATACACTCGCTCTCCCAGCCACTGGCCCATACCAGCTACTTCTCAAAGGGTCATCAGACCAGCAGCCTCAGCATCACCCAGAAACTCCTTAGAAACTCAGATTCTCAGGCCCACCCAGCCCTCCAGAGCCAGACACTGGATGGGGCTTGAACAGACTCTCTAGGTGATTCTGATACACGCTCCAGGTTAAGTGCCCCGAGACGACTAGTGCATCAACCCCGCCCCGAGCGCTCTAAATTTCCAACCCTTCCTCCATCTTCTCTCTCAGCTGACCTTGCTGCCTAATTCACTGAGGAAAAGAGGCCATCTGAGAGAATCTCCGCCAGATTCCACCACATCCATCCATCTCTGTGCCGTGGTGCCCATACTGTGCTGCTCATTTCTCACTCTGGATGTACCTTAGTGCCCTGACCAAACCCAAGATCTCATTCTGTACGAGATCCCATCCGCTCTTACCTCGTCAACAAGGTTGCTCCAGTAATCTCTCTCCTGCATCATCTAACTCTGGCTTTTTCCCATCAACATATAAACGTACAACTATTTTTCCCACTTAAAAAATTGTCTTTGTAACTGAACAGGACCCTGTGGGGCCCTCCCAGCACAGAGCCGCCTATATCCTCTGCCTTTCTATTTGTAGAAAGTCTTTAGCCTCCTAGGCCTTCCCAAAGAACAATTTAATCAGAGAAGTGAGAAAATGCAAAATGAAAGGAAAACAGTCAAGCAAGACCAAGTCAAGGGGGACTTCCCTGGTGGCCCAGTGGTTAAGACTGTGCTCCCAATGCAGGGGCCCTGGTTCGGTCCCTGGTCAGGGAACTAGACCCCACACACGGCAACATAGACCCCCGCAAGCCAAAACTAAGACCTGGCACAGCCAAAAACATTTTTCAAAAATAAGTAAACCAACTCACAAACTTTAGTTCCTCCTCAAGGGCCATGGATAATATTCTGAGCCATATCCTTTGAGCTATTCTGCAGATATATATAACTGAGATCACACACTTGGTCTCAGGACTTAATGAAACTCAGGTTATTGATGTCTCATCACAAAAAGAATTCAGTGAGAGACAAAGTGATAGATAAAAAGTGGACTTAGAACACACTCCACAGACAGAGTGTAGGCCATCTCAGAAGGTGAGAGCGGCCTCAGCGGATGGGGTTGTCAGTTTTTACAAGGGTGGGTAATTTCATAAGCTAATGAGTAGTCTAGCTATTTGGAGGAAGAGGTGGGAATTTCCAGGAATTAGGCCACCACCCACTTTGACCTTTAGGGTTAGCTCTGAATGGTCAAGGTGCTGGAGGGTGTGTCATTTAGATGCTAAGGTATTATACTGAGCATATAATGAAACTCATTTACTATCACTTCATGGCTAACCAGATGGGAAAACAAAGAAAACAGTGAGAAACTTTATTTTCTTGGGCTCCAAAATCACTGCAGTTGGCGACTGCAGCCACGAAATTAAAAGATGCTTGCTCCTTGGAAGCTATGACCAAACTAGATAGCGTATTAAAAAACACAGATGTTTCTTTGCCAACAAAGGTCTGTCTAGTCGAAACTATGGCTTTTCCAGTAGTCATGTATGGATGTGATAGTTGGACTATAAAGAAAGCTGAGTGACAAAGAATTGATGATTTTGATCTATGGTGTTGGAGAAGGCTCTTGAATCCCTTGACTGCAAGGAGGTCCAACCAGTCCATCCTAAAGGAAATCAGTCCTGACTATTCATTGGAAGGACTGATGCTGAAACTGAAACTCCAACGCTTTGGCCACCTAATGTGAAGAACTGACTCCTGAAAAAGATCCTTATGCTGGGAAAGATTGAAGGCGGGAGGAGAGGGGGTGACAGAGGATGAGATGGTGGGATGGCATCACCGACTTGATGAACATGAGTTTGAGTAAGCTCGGGAAGTTGGTGATGGACAGGGAAGCCTGGCGTGCTGCAGTCCATGAAGTCGCAATGTGTTGTACACGACTGAGCAACTGAACTGAGCTGAACTGAATGAGGCTCAAGGTCCACTGGAAGTCTAATCTTCTGCCATCTTGGACCTAGATGTTTCTAACCAGTTTGTCATGGTGGCTCAGTGGTAAAGAATCTGCCTGCCAAAGAAGGAGACACGGGTTCAGTCCCTGGGTTGGGAAGATCCCCTGGAGAAGGAAATGGCAACCCACTCCTATATTCTTGCCTGGGAAATCCAATGGACAGAGGAGCCTGGCAGGCTAAAGTCCAGGGGGTCACAAAAGAGTTGGACACGACTTAGCAACTAAACAGTAATTCTCTAAAACCATTTAATGTCAGAGATGTCAACAACAAACTGGCACTTCCCAAAGGCATTTGCCATCTGCCTCTGCAGGGATTGGATTCCCTGGTGGCTCAGACGGTAAAGCATCTGTCTGCAATGTGGGAGACCCGGGTTCAATCCCTGGATCAGGAAGATCCCCTGGAGAAGGAAATAGCAACCCACTCCAGTACCACTCCAGTACTCTTGCCTAAAAAATTCCATGGATGGAGGAGTCTAGTGGGCTACAGTCCATGGGGTCCCAAAGAGTTGGACACGGCTGAGCGACTTCACTTCGCTCTGCAGGGACTGAACCCTGTGCTGTTGCCACTGTTGATCTTCCACATGCCCTGAAGAAAGTTCAGGGTGGAAAACAGGAACTAGATACTTTGTGTTCCAGGAAAACTGGCAGAACAAGTCCTTAGATGGCTAGATATTTTCAGGAACTGATTTTATGAGCCCAATCCTTGCATCTCCTCCTATCTAGAAAAGCACTAAATCCTCTCATGGTGACATCAGCCCCTCATGGCCAGCAGAAAACTTCTGCAAAGAAAGTGCTTGATTGTATGAACTCCCCCTTCACCAAAACCACATATACTGACCTCCTCACCACCTCACCTCATTGGAGCAGTTTCTCAGAGCTATCTGAGGTGCAGCATCTCAGGCTGCAGTTCTCATTTTGCCCCCAAATAAAACTATTTTGCCCCCAATAAATCATAACTCTCACATTGTGTTTCTTTTTTAAGTCAACAGAGAGCTCCACGATTCAGTCCTTGCACATCTTTTCTTTCCTGTTTATATTTGCTCCCTTGGTGATTTCTTTTAATCTCATAGCTTTAAATAACATCCATATGCTGATGACTCTCAATTGTATATCTCCAACCCAGATCTTGCCAAACATGTAAATCCAACCTCTTTCTTGGTGTCTTGACACGCCTAATAGACATCTCAAACTTAATACGTGTTAAATCAAGTTCCTGATCTTCTCCTCACTCCCAAATCTGCTCCTTCTGTGATGTGTGTGTGCACACACGCACGTGCGCACTCAGCTGCTCAGTCTTGTCAACTCTCTGCGACCCCATGGACTGTAGCCTGCCAGGCTCCTCTGTCCAAGGAATTTTCCGTGCAAGAATACTGGAGTGGGTTGCCATTTCCTACTCCAGGGATCTTCCCAATCCAGGAATTAAAACCTGTGTCTCCTGTATTGGCAGGCAGATTCTTTACCACTGAGCCACCTAGAACAAAATCTGACTAAATGTTGGATCTGTCTTTTACTCTAATCTTTGTTTCCTGTTGCTTTTGTTCACTAACAGGATACTGTCTGTATATAATGGCCTGCCATAGGGAACCCTCCCTTCTGCCTGAAGATTGAACCAAAGTGCCTTTGTTTAGGGAGACATCCTGATCTTGTCCACCCGTGAATGGCTATAAGAAAGAAGAAATTAACACATTTCCTTCCCTCTATTACCCAAGACTGGCCATTCCAGGAGATATTTGCAAGACTTATGGCCTTTTGGGGCTTCTTGGTAGCTCAGTGTTAAAGGATCTGCCTGCCAATGAGGGGACTTGGGTTTGATCCCTGGACTGGGATGATCCCAGCCTGGCAGGCTACAGTCCATGCGGTCGCAAAGAGGCAGACACGACTGAGCAATTTCACTTCACTTCACTTCTTGGAGGAGGAAATGACACCCACTCAAGTGTTCTTGTCTGGGAAATCCCATGGACAGAGAAGCCTGGTGGGCTACAGTCCATGGGGTCACAAAAGAGTTGGACATCACTGAGCATACACACACGGCCTTTTTAAATACTTTACCTCCTCACCTCCTCCCCCTCTCTGTTCTATAAAAGACATCCGGACCCTGATAAGATGTTTCTTTTTTGAGACACTAGTCTGCCATCTTCTCTGCCAACTTTCCGAATAATGTCTCTATTCCTCACCTCAGCACCTTGTCTCCCAATTTACTGGCCTGTTGTGCATGGAGCACAAAGAGCTAGGACTCAGTAAAATTTTCACAGCCTATACATCCTCAGTTAATGGTCAGGCCAAAAATTCCTCCCTTTTTCTCATGCCACCCAATCCATCAGGAAACCCTATTGGCTCTATATTCAAAACATCCAGAATCCAACTGCCTCTCAGCTCCTCTCCTGCCAGACACTAAGCAGAGCCACCATCGCCTCTCATGGGACGACTGTAGTGACCTACATGGTCTCCTGCTTCTACTCTGCTCTCTTCAGATCTGTCCTTCCATTCACTGTGGGGTCCCATACCAAGGTCACAGATGCGAGACCTTGAACCAAGGCCATCTATGGAACTAACTGAACCCAGTTGTAACCATTGCCAGAAGCCCCCCAGTCCTTACAGGCAGCTTCCTGACCCCAAATTAGGCAAAAATACTCACCCTAACCAATCACCTAATGCCACCTTTCCAGCAGGAATTTTTTGTCTTGAGGCTATAAAAATTGGCTGCTGCTGCTAAGTCACTTCAGTCATGTCTGACTCTTAGTGACCCCATGGACTGCAGCCTACCAGGCTCCTCCATCCATGGGATTTTCCAGGCAAGAGACTGGAGTGGGTTGCCATTGCCTTCCCCGATAAAAATTGGCTACTAACCCACAAAAACTGTTGACTCTCCCTGACCTGTCAGAAGGTCGGCCCGCTGCACTTGAAGCACCCTAAACTTACTCCTTTCTGAAATACTCTGTGTCTGGAAATTCTTTTCCAACCCAGGCTCAGACTGCCATGACATACAGTGGTTTTAGGGGCTCTGTTAAAGTAAAAATCAGACCTATGTCCCTCCTCTGTTCAATGGCTCCTATCTCAGAGTAAAAGTTCAGTTCAGTTCAGTTCGTGTCCGATTCTTTGCAACACTATGGACTGCAGCACATCAGGCTTCCCTGTCCATCACCAATTCCGGGAGCTTACTCAAACTCATGTCCATCAAGTCGGGGATGCCATCCAACCATCTCATCCTCTGTAGTCCCCTTCTCCTGCCTTCAGTCTTTCCCAGCATCAGGCTCTTTTCCAATGAGTCAGTTCTTTGCATCAGGTGGCCAACGTATTGGAGTTTCAGCTTCAGCATCAGTCCTCCCAATGAATATTCGGGACTGATTTCCTTTAGGATGGACTGGTTGGATCTCCTTGCAGTCCAAGGGACTCTCAAGAGTCTTTTTCAACATCACAGTTCAAAATCATCAATTCTTTGGCGCTCAGCTTTCTTTATAGTCCAACTCTCACATCCATACACGACTACTAGAAATCTTCTTTCCAGTAAAAGTTAAAATCACTGAAATGCTCTTAGGATCCAACAAGGGTGTTCCCTTATCTCTTTGACTTTGTCTTCCACTCTCTAGCTTGTCCTCTTTCACTCCAACTGCACTGATCTTCATTCTCTTCCTCAAAGGTGGCCTATCTCAGGAACTATGCATTACTGTTCCCTCTGTTTTGAATACTCTCTGCCCAGACATCCAGATGGCTCACTCCCTTAGCTCCTTTGGGTTATCCAGTCACTTTATCATTGGGACCATCTCTGATATCATCTGACACACTGTATCATCCTCCCTGCTTTATTTGCCTCTATCACTCTGACTGCCATCCAATACTATATATTTTACTTATTTCCTTATTTGCTTGTCTTCTACTTCTATTAGAATGTAAGCTCCTTAAAGGCAAGGACTTTGCCTGTTTTGTTCACTGCTGTATCCCCACTTCCAAGAAGATTACCCAGCATGTCCAGTAGCTATTCCTAAAATGCAATGGAATGAGGGTCCTAAGGTAAACAGAGTAGGCGGTCCCTGGAGAAAGAGACCTAGGCATTGCTTTCTTGACAGAAGAGAAGCCATTTTTGGCCGAAGCTGTTTTGTCATCTAAGCCTGGCCTCAGTGGCAGATCTTGAACAGGTCTCAGTGATCAATGACCTTAAGTGAAGGGAAAGAATGCAGAAATAAAGGAAAACCAGTCAAGAAACAATTGCTCAGTTAAGTCATAGTAAACAATAGTTTAATAAAAAGAGTCCTAGTTCTTCCTCAAGGGATATACATAAGAATCTGATGTCAATCTTTTCGTTCAGCTGGATCTAAGGTCCTCACCAAGGTGGGGAATGATAACTATCTGCTGAGACCCTAGACAGGTCTGAATCTAGGGAACGATGCTGACCTTTTCCAACACTCTGAAGTCAGTCAACTAAAGCTCTCTGTTAAAAAGCAGAGACATCACTTTGCCGACAAATTCCGTCTAGTCAAAGCTATGGTTTTTCCAGTAGTCATGTATGGATGTGAGAGTTAGACTATAAAGAAAGCTGAGCACCGAAGAATTGATGCTTTTGAACTGTGGTGTTGGAGAAGGCTCTTGAGTCCCTTGGACTGCAAGGAGATCCAACCAGTCAATCCTAAAGGAAATCAGTCCTGACTATCCATTGGAAGGAGTGATGCTGAAGCTGGAACTCCAATACTCTGTCCACCTGATGCGAAGAACTGACTCATTGGAAAAGAGCCTGATGCTGGGAAAGACTGAAGGCAGGAGGAGAAGGGGACAACAGAGGATGAGATGGTTGGTTGGCATCACGGACTCAATGGACATGAGTTTGAACAAGATCCAGGAGCTGGTGAATGACAGGGAAGCCTGGTGTGCTGCAGTCCATGGGGTCGAAAAGAGTCAGTGACTGAGGGACTGAACCAAACTGAAGGCTCTTTGTTAACCTTTGATCCAATTCTATGTGGAATTCTGCTTAAGCCCCTTCATGAATATGCATACACTGCTCAATCCCTCATGAATATGCATATGCCCTTAGCTTAAAACTTCCCCAATTTTGCTGTTCAGGGAGACACTGCTTGGGGAAAGATCCCATCTACTCTCCTTACTTGCTGCAAGCAATAAATTCTTCCTTCTCCCGATCTTTTGACTTGGTTGTGTCTTTTGGCTTGAGACCCACCAAAAGGGGAACCCGGTTTGAGGGTAACAATAGGAAACAAAAGAGCTGAGATCTGGAAGATATTTGTCTTGCACAAGAGGGACACAGCTCTCACCACTCCTGGAGCAGAGGTAAGAATGAATTCAGCTATGTTTGTAGGCAGAACTTTAAGGATTTCCCTCCTGATTGCCTCTAGTTCCTCAGGGAAAGAGAAGACAAGGAGGGACTTGGGAGAGTGGTAATGGACAAATGCCAGCTGTAGAGAATAAGAGAAGCAGCTAAGGACACTTGAAAGGACTGATGGTCCAGGTGAAATTGAAAACCTTGGACTTGCCTTGGCACCAATCTACCTGGCCATGTGGTTTTCTTCACGGTGGAGGAAAGGGAGGAAAGTTATATACAAAGAATGGAAGTGACAAAAAATCAAGTTTCCTTTGGCTTTTTCTTGAAAGACAGAAAGAGAATCTCTTCTACTGACCCAGTGCCACCGTTTACCCACTTCAGAAAACACCACCAGTCACTCGTCTCATGTTAGTAAAATAAGCAGAGAGTGTCTTAAAGAGTAGAGAAGAAGGGAAGAGGCAGAAGAACTGGCCCTCTCCCAGTCGGGTGGGAAGGAACTGGAACATTAAGCCTTACCTAAAAACTGAAAGCTGATATGTATGCCCTGGGGTTCAACGCTGAGCCTTCTCCCCGTGACCCTTCCTCTTTCCCAATACCTTCCAGCTGTCCCGTCGTGTCATATTCAGGTCCACTTCAGGTGCTCCAACCACCCGCTCCAAGTTCGTGTGCCTTTTCTCCACGTGGTTCTCTGTATATGTCGGTCACCTGGGAGATCCTGGTCGGGCGGGGCTCTGGTGACGTCACAATAGGAACAAGCCAATCGCCGTGACGCGTCTCGCTGACGCGAGACGCGAGGTGTGGCTTTGCCGGCCCCCGGCGCAATGAGGCGGCGGCCCGCTGGGTGGCGCCGATTTCCCGGGGAGGTCCTTTCTGGGCCCCCGGCGGAGGTGGGGTAGAGGCGGACAAGAGCCGAGGCCAGGGAGCCCTCTGCGTCAGCGGCTGTTTACTGCGCCGCTCCAGTACCAGCCGGGACTCATCCGTAGCTCCATGCTTGTGCCCGGCTCGACTCATCCATCCTCGGAGAATAGGCAGGTACGTGCCACCTGTCGGAAACTGGGGAAGTGGGGATACGGAGGGCAGTGCCGCTTGAGGCTCTGAAAGTGAGGTGTCAACGACCGCCTGGGCAAAATGGGTACTAGGAATGTAGGGCAAGTGCCAGCTGCGCTGAGGATCTCCAGCTGTGGGTGCCAGTTGTGTGTGTAAGCCGACAGCTCAGGGTGCCAGGGAGAGCCATCTGTGTGCTGATCAGCGTGTTCTAAGGAAACGCTGCTTGGGCAGAACCGTATCTCCGAGTCCTGTGTGGGATGTGGCGGAGAGTGATGCCTGGACCCTGACAAACCCCTCCCCACGTGTGCGTGGCAGCTTTCTTACTCCCTCCTCTCAAAGCTCCTGGGGGCTTGTCTCTGGTCAGTTTGCCAAAGGGGGTGGGGGGGGGGGGCGGGGGAGGGTAGTAGTTAAGTGGAAGAGGGGTAGATTTTCCACCAATCCCAAACCAGAAAGAGGCATCTTTGAAATTCTCACCAATCCCAAACCAGAATTAGGCACGCGATGCTCCAAGGCAAGTAACTTATACTCAACAGCCTAAGGAAGTCCTGGCCAACCCATTCTGGCTGTCCTCTAAGGAGGAGCATCTACTTCCTGACCTGGCCGCTCTTATAATGGGACTGAGCTGGAAATCCTGCCCATGCTCATCTCCCCAGGCACAGGCAGGAAAAGGTCCCCAGAGTCTGACATGTACAGTGGAGGAAAGGAGAGCTGGTTGGGCTGGGGTTGGAGCAGCCACCATTCCTTTGATGCTGTAGATGATGCCAGACTGGAGTCGGAATGAGGACTGGAATGAGGGCTGGGGACGAGGGCGTCCTCTGAAGTGCATCATCAGGACCTGAGCTGAGTCAGTAGTCTCTGCTGAGACAGGGTGGAGGCACCATCCCGGGTACTCCCAGTCCCCAGGGAGAGCCATCGAGAAACAGGAGAAACAGACTGGGAGCTGACAAGAGCACCAAGGTCCGAGAGATTAAGAATCCTGCACCTTCCTCCTGTGACCCTGCCCAGCCAGCCTGGCTCTGTAGGCTCGGGATCCTGAACACTCCTCCAGGTAGAGTGGAACCACTCCAGAGCAGCCAGGCTTGCTCCTGGTAGCCTGGGGGAAGCTACACTTGCTATACTTTTCTAGGTAGAGAAGGAAAGAGCCCAAGTGAGCCTGGCCCTCCTCTGACGGGTGGACTGCACATCTGGGAATTGGGCAAGCCTCATTTGCCTTGCCAGTTATGGGACACAGATCAGCTCGGAAAACCATGGCAGTTTTCTGACATGAGAACAGGGCACTCCCACGGGCTGGCCTGGAGGAATCTTTTCTCCCTAGCAAGGTTCACCTGACAAATGCTACCACTAATTATAAGTGGAAGTATTCGATATAGTAGTAGTGATCATTTATTGAACTCTTACTGTGTGCCAGGAAATTAACAAGCATTATTTAATCCTCACCTCCATGAGGTATATCATTATTATTACTCCTGTTTTAAGACTAAATAAGGTTTGGACCGCTTAAATGACTGCTTAAATGTCTCCGAGGCAATAAAAAGGAAAGACTTGGAATACAAGCCCAAGCCTAGAAGTCCCTTACAAAAGAGTTTGAACTGGAAACCTGAGAGAGGTCCCTTCTGCCTCTCCCTGCTTCTGTGTCCTTGAGCAAGCTGCTGTCTGCCTCCAGGTCTCTTCCATCTCAAAGCTAAAGGTGGACTGGGGCTTCTTCTTCTTCTCTAGTTCTGTGACTGACACCTCCTTCTCCGTATTTTTGCCTAATTCCACCCCCATCCCTCTACCCTCTTTCCAGTTCTGCTTCCCCTTGAAGCCCCCTTCTGTTCCATTTCAAAATGCTCCCTGCAAACAGTCTCCTAGGATCTCCTTGCCTGGCACCCACCTCGAGAGGGAGGGCCTGCTGCTGCCCCTTTAATTCTCCCTGGGCTCAGAATGCCAGCGAGTGGAGCTAGCCATCTCCATGAGGTCAGATAAGATACTATATATATCGAGTCAGTAACCTGAGCCCCGGATTACCCAGCCCAAGTCAGACTCCTGCTTCTGGCCTTGCCACTGCACTCCCTGCCCTGCCGGGGAAGGAGAAGCCCCCAGATCCTGCCCAGTGTCCCCGGACACAGGTCAGTAACTGTCCCTTTGGTATCCGAACTTCACAGGGCCGTTGTCCAGAGGGCCCTGGACTGTCTGTTTGAGGGATCCCTGTCTGTTTGGGGGAGCATGTGAGAGGCCACCCCACCAGGCCTGGGAGGTGCTATGGGCAAGACCCAAGGGCAGGACCAAGGGCTGGGAGGCCAGGAGGAGGAAACTGAAGCCCTGGAGGAGAGGGAAGGAGCCTGGGGTTCTCCCCTGGGGTGGGGTTCCAGGAGAGTGCCTGGGACAGTCGTGGATAGAAAATAGAATTTAAGAATTCCAATATTGCCTGGGGGCCCCATATCTTTGCCTTTTCTTGGAGGTATAGAGATGCCCACCCCCTCCCAACCCAAATGAAGGAGAACTCTGAAGAGACACTGCCTTAAGCCCACCCACCTCTTCTCCTCCAGGTGGAATTCTGGTTTTAATCTCCAATCTCTTATCTTACCTCTTTTGCCCTGTCCCAGTCCCCTTGAGTAACTGAGAGGGACCCAATCCCTTTGATGACCCCTGGCCAAGGCATATCAGGCACTAAACTGGTGGGTCAGAGGGTGCCAGCCCGAGAGGTAGAGCCGCTAGCGACAGGCAGAGGCTCCTGAGCATCTGAGAGCAGTAAACAGAACTCCTGAACTGTGAGAGCACAAATATCCCCCACCCCAACCTCCCCCTCCACCTACATATTCCACTCCTGCCAGGACATCCCTCGACCTAGGGGATGACGCTTGTGTCTAGGCAATGTCCCAGCAGCTGGGCTTGTGGGTGGGAAAGTGTAGATGGAGACAGGGCCCCTCTGTCAGCCCACTTTACCCTTCAAGGTCAGCCGTCTCAGTGCCTCATTCCAATGTTGTTAGCAAGCAGCTTTGGGAAGCTCTGAGGTCACCCCTGTGACAGTTCCCAAGCACCTGTGGGACTGGCTGGGATTCCCTACTCACCTGCCTCGGACACAGATAGGAGGAAAGGAACTGAACCCCGCTGAGGTATATGTCTGAAGCCCAGCTAGGGGCTTTCTATCCAGGCAGTGGCAAGGCCACAGAAGCTGGCGTGCCTTCACCCCCGACAGGAGAGCGGATCTGGGCAGAGGGGGGCCGTGAAGGCTACTGGGATATTGGCCATCACCCATCCCATACCCTGGGGGCCAAGAGTGCCTGGCATTCCTGGGGAGCAAGTCCCTCCCCTGGCTGGGCAGGTTAGGGAGCCCTTCACGTGAGCAGCAGGAAATGACAGTGGCTGACCTAATGGGCTGGTGGCCCCAGGAAGATAGGGTTCATTTTAAGCCCTGACTCACCTAGTCTGGGTACCCTGGGGAGTGGGCCAAGCTGCCGCAAGGGAGGAGGCGGGGGACATGCAGGAGCTTGGCATCACGGGTGAAATGGAGGCCTCCTGGACCATCTCTTGGCAGATCAGCATTGTTCCGGGGCTCAGGTTGCGCCTGGCTTCGCTTTCGTTTGCCTGCAGTGGAAACTCGAAGGGCAGCTCCTTTGGGAGTCTGTACCCGCCACGCTGTTTTGCCTAGACGGTGGACCCCCTAGAGGTGGACACCTGGACCCCCTCACCCCATGCTGCAGGACCCCCACCCCGTGCCAGCTCAGGAAAAGGCCAGGGAAGAGAGAAGGGGGCGACGGGTTGGCTTCAAGGTAGGCATTAGCAGACAGAGCCCAGGTAGGTCCCAGTCCTAGTGTGACCCTGGGGGATCCACACCACCTCTCCAAACCCTAGTGTCCTCATCTGCACATGGGCATAATAATAGCACCTGTTGCTTAGGGCAGTCATGAGGATTAAGTGAGTGATTAATATGCAGTGTCCCAGAAGTCTTAGTGCTGATTTAAGCTTTAATAACTTCAGGAATATGAATGCTAAATGCTTCACTTGACTGTTTCACTATTTAAATATCTTGTCAATTTGAATGAAAGTATTTTGAATTTCAATTTAACGTTTAAAAAAATTAAACCTTCAAATGACGTCTGTAAGCCAGGGCATTGGGAAGGCTGTCTCAGTGTTGGACTTTGGGCTGCTGAAAAATGACAAGCTGCCTAAGAAGTACCCAGTGGGATGCCTGGTCCAGGGGTGCTCTGTACCTGCTGGCGGGGCGATGGCCAACTGGTTACCTCGTCCTTTCAGGAGGAGAAGTGCCTCCACACCTCCCAAGAAGAAAAACTGAGTAAAGCAAGAGGGAAGCAAGGGAAGCCTGGCAGAAAAGGGAAGAGCCAAGGGCCCTGGTGAGCCTGCACGGACAAGGAGGCTGGCAGAAAGGCTGCCCCACTGTCCGAGGTGGCGGGCACCTGGGGAGGTGCTGCCTGGAACCGCATGCCTGTACTTGCCAGCTCTGGGTAAACAGTGAAAGGAGTCGGGCAGCAGGGGCCCCACGCTGGGCAGGGAGGGGCACGGGGGATCACAGCCAATCGGCTGGCCTCCCACTGCCCCATGAAAGGGCCATTCAGTTCAGGCCGTTCCTTTGGCAACGAGGAGACTCGCAGCCATGTGAGTGCCCGTCCTGTCCCTGTCTTGTGCAGCAGAGCTATAGCCAGGGCCCCAGCCTGCTCTCCCGGCCAGGGTGCCTCCTACAGCCTCCAGGGACAAGCCAACGCCAGGTAACTCAAGGGACACCAACCCAAGCCGTCTGCTCACCTGCAAGGTGCTGGCACTGTCCTCAAGAGCGAAACTAGGGGTTGGGGGAGGAGACAGGCATGCTCCAGGCCTCAGCCGCAGTGGGGACCCTCTCCCCAGACAGAGGAACTCTGTGCCAGATGCCAGCACTGACAAGACAGCTTCCAGGGGGCTGTTAGTGGTAGGGAGGCCTGTCAGTTGTCTGGCAGATTGAAGCAGACAGGAGAGCAGTGTTTAGGAGCCCTCCCATGAGTGGTGCGGCTCCACTCCCGACCCCGATCCTGCCCAGGGCGACCTGTGGGCCATCCCAGGGCCATCTGTCCCTGTCCGCTGTACCTGTCTGGCCCCAGCACTTCTGTGTCAGCAGGGCCAGGAGAGGTCGCAAGCTTGGGGCGCTGCCTGCAGAATACCAATTCCCCCAAGCTTGAGTGTGGGGGGAGGGGTAGAGAGACCCGTGGGGAGGAGGCAGGAGTTCAGGCCCTTGTGGGGGTGGGGGGCATATCTGATTGGCTGCTCAGTGTCCCAGAGCCCAGCTCCTGGGACGTGGAGTCTCTGTGACTTTGAATTATTGATGGAGCTCTCCAAAGTGAAATAGAGCAGGACTGGTCCCACGCCCCACCACCCCGAGCCTCTGCCCGTCTCCACCCCTGGCCTCCTCAGCCTTCATCCTCTTCCTCCCCTGGACCCCAGGAAGCTAAGCAGATGGGAGGGAAGCTTGTGGTTCCCCCAGCCCTGCACCAGGCCCTCCTCCTGTTCTCTTTTCCTAGAAAGGGGTGAAAGTTGTGCTGGCTGTGGGAACACGGCTGGCTGAGGGAGCCCCCAGCCAGGCCAGGCGGGAATAACGGTGGATGGTCATTTATAGGCCAGGCCTTTCTGACATCGCCCTGGACTGAAAATGGCCGGAGGTCTCTGGCAGAGCCTGGAAGTTCTGGCCTGGGGCCTATATGAAAAGTGCCACCTGCTCACCTCCCACCTCTGCAACCTATCCCATACCTTACATGGACTGAGTATCTAGAGCTCTCTGCCAGGCACTCAGCACTTGGGGCTTGGCACCAGGTCCCCTCTGCCCTAATGAGCTGGGCTACGGCCTAGGGCAGGCTGTAGGCTGCCTAAGCCACTGACTGCCAAACAGCTAGATTCTGCCCACGACCCACTCATCTCACTAGGAGCTGCAGGGAGAACCCCGATGCCCGGGGCTGCGGTCAGAGGCCGGCCCGGCCAGGAGACAGTCAGCCCCGACATTATTATAGGCCTACAAAGGGAGGAGCTGGGCTGCCTGGCAGGGCTGGGAGAGGGGATAATAACCACTGTCTTTGTTGAGAGCTTTCACATGTTATTATCTCATTTATTCCTCGCAACAACCCTGTGAGGTAGGAATCATAATGATGATTACTATACTGATTTTGCAGCTGAGGAAATTGGGGCTCAGAGAGATTCAATGACTAGGGCAGAAACACCCAGCTAGTCAGCCACAGGGCAAGACTCCTCTGAGAGTCCTGGATGGCTCTGCAGCCCCACCACCCCAGGAGCCCCCAAGAGCCCCTATTGACTCTCAAGGAAAATGAGAGATCTTACCTACTCCTCCTTTGCCCTCCAGCTCCATTAGAGATAAAGCCTGCAGGTTTACGTGATGGAGGGACTCTGGCTCGCCACGTGAGCCTAAATTTGATGGGGGTGGTGAGTTGAGGTAAAGTGGGAAGGGCACTGGGCTGGAAATCTGAGAGACATGGACACAAGTCCTCGCTCTGCTAGCATGTGGCCCTGGGCGAGTCAGTGGCACTTTTCCACTTGTACAATGGAGAACATAAGATGGATGACCCTTCATCGAGTGGACACTCTCATATGCCCTGGGGGGTGGGGGTGGTGGATGTCCTAAACCAGTCTTAATTGGCTAGAGCATGCACTTGGACACAGCTGACTCCAAGTTCCTGAAAAACAGCTTGGGCAAACCTCTTACTGTTTAGTCTGAGTAACAGTTGGAGGATGTTGCTACAAGTCCTTTGTAGCAACAATTAAAGCGAGCTTGACGGTGCGGGTGGGTGACAGGTGCAGTGCATCTAACTGATGATCACCCTTTTTTCAGCAGAGGGGAAGTCTGGGCTAGATTCCCAAATCTGATGTCCCCATGGTGAGACCTGGCTCTAGCTGTTTCACATCGGTCACTTTGGTGTCCTCTATGTAAAGCGTGGTCGTGGCTGTCCACTCCCTAGGCCCACGGGAAGGTTCAATTGGATGATGTATGTGGAAATGTCCCCTTTCACTTGTGGTAAAATATATATGATGTGAAACTTTAAAAAAAAAAAAAAGTCGACCCATTCGGGCTTTGAAAACTTCTCAATTCAGAGGTTCTGTGTTCCTTCAGCAGATCCACCCCAGCTGCAAGGACTGCGGGTGGAGAGAAGAGCGCTGCCTGCAGTGCAGGATCTTAGCCTCTAGGGGGCCCCCTTTGCACAAGTCATTATCACCATCGGTTTGCTGTGGGTACTAATAGGGAAGCCCTGGGAGGCCACAGGGCCCTAACTCCACTTAAAACTGAAGGCTTAGGTCAATGCAGAGGGTGCACTCTACCACATGAGGATCCCCCACCGCAGCAGGTGGACATGTCCAGGGAAGCACTCTGGGATTGGGTCTGGAGACTGAAATCAAGCGTTCTTCTCAGCCACTCATCACCACCACCACCCACACCTAAGCCCCTTTCCTCCTCTCATGGGCCTCTTGTTCCTCATCAGGGATCTGGCTAAATGATCCTCAGGTCATGCTGTCTAAACAGTGTAAGATTCCCAAAAGATTGCTCCCAAAGAGGGGAGCAGTCTGAACTCTTGGAATGTCCAGCAGTTTTTAATCTAGGAGGTGAGGGCGGTGGCATCCCTCATGTCGGGGGTGCCCGCAGAAAGAAGCCAAGGAGAGGAAGCAGATGGGATTTGGGTTGGAATACTACTGGCGGCTTTTTTGTTTTTGTTTATTCAGCTGCACCGGGTGTTAGTTGGGGCACATGAGATCCCAGACCAGAGATGGAACCCAGGGCCCTTGTATTGGGAGTGCGGAGTCCTAGCCACTGCACCACCAGGGAAGTCCCTGGAGTACTATTTGTTGCTTGAAGGACTGCAGAAGTGGAGCAGACCCTGCTCTCAGGCTGGGGGCCTTGAGGGGAGCGTCCAGTCAAGTAGTGGAGACTGATCGCCCATGTGGTTTATGAAAGCCTGCTCGGCTCTGGGGCTCTCACTGAGGTGTGAATGCCTGGGTGCGTGGAGACCTGCATGCTGGTGCGCACACATATGCAGAGGTGTGTCCCAATGGTGGGCCAGTGGCTTTCCTGGAAACAGACAAGTGTGGCCCCTGGTTGAGGTCAAGCCACTGGGGGATGGACAGCAGGCACAGTGGGAGCAGCCTGACCCCCCACAGGGCCTTCTGACAACTGCTTTCCTTGTCTTTCAGCCCATGAGGCTCCCAGTCCCCACCGAGTGCCGCCCTGAAGGATGTCCCAGCTCTCCTCCACTCTGAAGCGCTACACAGAATCGGCCCGTTATACAGATGCGCCTTTCACCAAATCAAGCTATGGCACCTACACTCCCTCTTCCTACGGAACCAACCTGGCTGCCTCCTTCCTGGAGAAGGAGAAGTTTGGTTTCAAGCCCAGCCCCCCCACCAGCTATCTCACCCGTCCCCGTACCTACGGCCCCCCCTCCATCCTGGACTATGACCGAGGCCGCCCCCTGCTGAGACCTGACGTCATCGGGGGTGGTAAGCGGGCCGAGAGCCAGACTCGGGGCACCGAGCGGCCTTCAGGGAGTGGACTCAGCGGGGGCAGTGGATTCCCTTATGGAGTGACCACCAGCTCCGTCAGCTACCTGCCTGTCAGTGCCCGCGACCAGGGGGTGACCCTGACCCAGAAGAAGTCAAACAGTCAATCAGACCTGGCCCGGGATTTCTCCAGCCTTCGGACCTCGGATAGCTACCGGCTGGACTCTGGGAACCTGGGCCGCAGCCCCATGCTGGCCCGCACACGCAAGGAGCTGTGCGCCCTGCAGGGCCTGTACCAGGCAGCCAGCCGCTCCGAGTACCTGGCCGACTACCTGGAGAACTATGGGTGCAAGGCCAGCGCACCTCAGGTGCCCACCCCGAGCCCTCCCTCACGAGCCCCCGAAGTCCTCAGCCCCACCTACCGACCCAGTGGCCGTTACAGTCTGTGGGAGAAGGGCAAGGGCCAGACCCTTGTGTCCAGCCGCTCCAGCTCCCCAGGGCGAGACACCATGGTGAGTTTGCCCCTTGGGGACCTGGTGATGGGCTGGGAAGGAAGCCACTGATGAGGAAAGGGCTTCCACCTTGACCGAGGATCGCAGGCAGAGGTTTTCCTTCCCAGGCCTCACAGTGGCTGTTCCTATAGCCCCGGTGGGGACGAACCAGGGAAGTCATCTAAGCACACCTGGCGCCCTCGTGGCTTGATGTCTTTGCTCAGAGGCTCTCCCACTCTCCCCAGGAAATGCACTTCACGACCCATGCACTCGACGATGGTCCTGCACTGCTCTTGGAAATGCCCAGCTACCCTCACATACACTGCGACTCTTACCCTCTGCTTTCCCACCCAACATGCCTGGGGCCCCTGCAGGCCCTGCCCCATCCTGGACTGCATGCTGAGACCCCCAGACCACCAGTGTGCCCTGTGGTAAGAGAGGCCCCCCGGCCCTGACTGCATCTCTTCTCCTGCTCAGGCTTTTACCTCTCAGTCCAGAGACATGGCTTAATGTTGGGACGTAAGACATCAGAAGAGGATCTTTCCTCTGATGGATGCTGTCTGGCTCCGGACCAGGGGTCTAGACAGGAGTAGTTCTCATGGGTCTTTGGAGAAAATGGTGCAGAACTTCTTGTCTAGGGCTTTAGATGATCCAGTCTCTTTCTACTCCTATGTGCCTGAGTTCAAATAAGGGAAGAGGCTCTGCTGGAGACTTGAGTGAGGGCTGGCATGACCCGCCCACATCTGATCCCTGACACACCTCTCCTGGGGCACTGACTACAATTCTTCCTTTTGTGTAGTCATCAGTTTACCCATTAGGTGGTGAGCTTTCAGAGGATGAGAAAGACATCAAGATCCCTCAGTATGTACCTCGCTCAGTGTAGAATTCAGCTGACCTGCGTATCACATGGATGGTTGAATGGATGGATGGATGGGGGAGTGAAGAGATGTATGGGGGAATGAATGGGTAGATGGGGGAGTGAGCGGGTAGATGGATGGATGGATATGAGTGGGTCTTCAGAAGGACAGGCAAACAGATGGGCAGAACTGGGTGTTATGTCCTCTTCATTACTTTATGTACCCTTCTACTCTTAGGACACGTGGCTTTTAGAAACAATAGCTGTGCCATAGCAAGAAATGCTGTTTAGGGGACTTGTCCAGAAAAACGGAACAGGGGTACAGGATAGGGGTGGCGCTTTGGGACACAGATCTTGAAGCTTGTCAAAACTAAAGGGCCTGAGAGGACAACTTGATAGCATTGCTTAGAGAGTCTCAGCCTTGCTGGACCCCCTGTGAAGTGCCATGGGAGATGCAAAGGCTGGTGCCCCCCAGAACATTCGGACCCTGAGAAGGCAGTGCTGGCTGCGTTGGAGGGCTAGAGTGGACAAGAATGGCAAACAACAGAGCTGGCCTCAGAGAGAGACATGCTCTCGGGGGACACATACTTGGGTTGATGCGTGATTGGCTGGAACAGGTCTGGTGTTGCTCATCTCAGGGGCCGTCAATCAGAAAGCGGCTCTCAATGGAGGGGCCTGGGTGTTAGAGGCCTCTGAGGGGCTCCCTCCCTTTGTTCAGAAGGACTCTTTATGGGGCTTACTCCCTTTGTTTATGGAGCTTAGTGTTCCTAAAAAGTGGGGTCTGCAGACTGACTACTTCAGAATCATCTGTGCGCTGAACTGTCTGGGGGCCCCATCCAGACCCCCTGGAGGCAAACTCTCTAGGGATATAGGGCCTGAGACTCCTGCCCTTTTTCACAAGCTTTTCAGATAATCTTCAAGCACACTGAGGTGTGAAAACCTCCCCTCCACAGACTAAACTACAGAGCCGTTCTCAGCCCCAATCCCCTAAGAGCAGGGCCGCCTCCTTCCCACACAGGCAGATCCCAAACCTCCCTGGAGTCTCCACAGCGGACACCCTGGCCCCAGCCTCCTCCCTCAGGGCCAGCCTGAGGGGAGTTTTGCAAGAGGACCTCAGAGGAGTGGGCAGGTTGACCCAGGGCAAACTCAGCCACTGTAACATCCCTTTTTCCCTGTCCAGAAACAACCCACAACACACAGGAGTAACCAGCAGCCCTACAACTGAGCTAGTGTTTCACTCTGAGCTCTTCCTCAAGAAAAAGGTCGTCTGAGTTTTTCTGTAACAGAAAAACCCAAACGAATTTCCTGGTCAGCTCAATACTGCCAACTGGGAAAGACCTCTCTTGGCTCAGTGGGGTAAGACCTTGATTTAATCTCACTCCTCTCCCCTCACCACCCTCACCCTCGCTTCTGGTGCTGATCACATCTTGCTGGGGTGAGAACCACCCTGTTTGTGGGGCCTGGACCACTTCTTTCTAGAACCAGGTCCAGTTTCTTTTCCAGCCTCCATCAACGGCTCTTCCCATCTCATTCATTCATTTTATGGTGTTCAGCTTACTAGCAGCGTAACCTTAGAGAAATGTGTGAACTTCTGAACCTGTTTGCTCTGTAAAACGAGAGCAATCATAGTTCCCGCTTCAGAGATCGTTGTGTGGAATCAAAGGTTGTGGTGTGAAAGGGCTTGACACTTAGTAGGTGCTTGATCAACATCAGTCCTCCTTTCTGCCTTCCAGGTGCTTGGGGTTTGGGGGGCGGGGGAGCAGAAGAGGTGTGAGCTGTGGTCCCTGCCCTCAGGGAAGCTTGGGGAAGTAAGTTCTAAAAATAGTTGCACCGGAGGCCGCCCTAGGTGTTTTTTTAGTGTCATAGGTGATGGGAAAGGGAGAAGGTCATCCGAGGCTGGATGAACATTTTGCCTCTTTAACCTTGGATACCTCTCATCTGAACTGTTGCCTCACTCATAAAAGGGAATGGTCATGCCTGCCCTGCCCACCTCCCAGGGATGTCATGAGGTTCAAAGCAAATCATGGATGCAGGGGAATCTGTAACCAGTAAAATGCAATGGGAGAGCTGCCTTAAACTCAAGGGGGAAAAGGTGCTGCTGGAAAAGAAGGGGCCTTTGGCAGCTGACTGGAGTGGGGGGAGGGGACCACCACTGGGAGGAACAAAGGTGAGAGTGCATCCTAGGGCAGGGCCCTGGGTGAGATCTGACTCCTCTGAGGCAGCCCTGGCCCTGGGCTCTCTGGGCAGCTGACCTGAACTACAGGTCAAAAGAAGCAGGACCAATGGGGGAACAGAACAGATCTAACCAGACTCAATCCTCCTGTTAATAGTAACAGCCCACATGAACTTGGAATATCACAGACTCAGCTGAGCTGAGTGAAGAACTGGTGGAGGGGGACAAGAATTCTGAACACCCCCCGTCCATGGCTGGCTTGCTTAAGCACCAAGATGCCAGTCCACGGAGTGTGCACTGTCAGCCTAGGGCAGTGAGGGTGCCCTAGACCCCCCTTCAGACAGATTGCAGAGGAGTTGTATGTTGGTTCAGAACTGGTTTGTTTAAAAAAATAAATAAAATAAAATAAAAAACCCTTCACTACCCACAGTGGGGGCTTCAAGCCAGACCAGGTGGGTTGGCCCTGCAGAGAGCCAGGGGTCCAAGCCCCCAACTTGGTCACATCCCCCCTCCACTCTACTTCTCTTGTTCCCCTGGGCCTATGGAAGGACAAGCTGTTCCCACTGAGCCCTGCCAGGGCTGCGCTTTAACCCCTACAATCCATGCTAATCCTCAGCTCCACCCACTCCAGCTGCTCTCTCCCCTGAGCCCTGGCAGTGCTGCCTGCCAGCTTCAGCCCTGCGCTCACCCTTCCCAGGGCACCCTCTCCTCTCCCTGAGAAGAGCTGGGAGCTGGCCCAGAGCCCTCCAGAGCACAAGTCACGGGCTGGGCACCTGCTACTCAGATGCGGAGCCCGGCCCAGCCTCTTGCCCTCACACGGCCCCCACACCCTTGCCCTCTGCCCTGGGACCTGTTGCTAGGAGCAGTCGGCCTGGGCACCTGGACTACCTAGATCCTATTTGCCCCTGGGGGGGCTGCTGACTCATCTCACAAAGCCTCGGGTTCCAGCTGTTCAGTGACAGGGAGATTATATAAGATGAGGTCATGTGATTTTCCTCTTGGGTGGGACTTTGGACTTGACTGCTGTCAAGCGGTGAGGGGAAGGGAGGAGTTTTAGTCTGAAGTGGAGGACAGCGGCGGCTGTCCTAGGACTCCTGGGTGAGAAGTGTGACCTTTCCCTCTGTCCCCGACCTTCTCACTGTTTACTCGGCCACAGTGAACTGCATCTCTGCTGTCCCGTTTGTCCAGCTTGGCAGCCTGAGACCCTGGGGCTTGTCCTCACCCACACGGCCACCTGGAGGAGGGCAAACTTCCTGAGGGCCCGAAGCTGTGCTCATGGCCTAGGAAGGTCACACAGAGGGGTCCCATGGCAGGACTGATCCTAGCTGCTGAGAAAGAAAGGGCAGTCGTTTTGTAGTTTGTGGTCAGAATCAGCAAGATGCTAATGTCTCCAGGCCTTGAAGACCGGCTGTGGGCTGCGACCTGGCTGGTGGCCTTGGAGCCACCTTACCCAGGCTCATTTTCTCAATCAGTGCCCAGCACCATGCTCCCTGCTTCCTCCTCCACCCCCACTCTGGGATGGATGTCTCTGTGAGTGAGTTCAAGTGGCATGGGGGTGGGCTCAGCAAGGCAGGAGTTAATCCAAGCCTGGCAAAATGTTCCCTGCCCGTGGGAGAGCCGCTCCACTGACCATCCTGCTGCAGAAATGAACATCATGTTCAGGGCCCAGAGCTGCACACGTGGTTCCCTGCACCCTCTCACCTCAATGGAGACGTGAAACTGGCGCCCCACACAGAGACATAAACGAGAGAGGGAAGTGTGTGGGCCTCTGGAATCCAGCTGGTCCAGACCAGACTGCCCAGAGGCTCCAAGGAACACAGAGCTTTAGGCCTCCTGGGGTCTGAGTGATGCAGGAAGGAGGAGCCTCCCAGGGACCTCGGTCCAGCGGGCTGGCCCTCCCTCCCCAAGGGCACTGGAGGGCTGAGAGCCGAACCCCTAACGAGGACCCTGAGCCCCCACCAGTTCAATCAGGCCGCCAGTCTGTCCCATCTTGCGTGGGTAATTGCAGGTGCGTGCAGGAGCAGGGTTTAAGCTGTGTTTCTAAACCTGGGACTGGGCTGCCCACTAACAGCTGAGAAAGCAAGATATTTGCAGTCTTGTCTTCACACAACTAAACCTGACTTTAACTCCATCCGTGCCAGGGGGGATTTGAGGGGAGAAAATACCGCCAGGGGAGGCAGGCCAAGCACGGGGTCTGAGAAATGGCAGTCTTGGGCTCCAGCAAGGAGTTCTGCTCAGATTAGCTCAGTGTGTTTGAGGCAAAAAGTCACAGAGCCAGAGCCAGATTCAGATCCCCAAAGACTGTCTGCTTTGCCCATGCCACTTCAGGAAATGGCACTGAGGAGAAAGGGTCTCTCGGGGTCTTGGTTAGTTGAGAAATGACCACAGTTCTTCATGGCCGTGTCCAGCAGCTATCACACCTGCCTGACGAGACTGGACCCCATTTGAATTCTTTCCAACCAGACTTCTCAAAGGGCACCCATGAAGAGCCTTCTCCAGCTGGGCCTCCCTGCTCCCAGAAATGCCCCTGACCTCCTACATCCCAGGAAAGAGGGCGAGAGCAGGCTGGCAGAATGCCATGATGTCCCCAGGGTAGCTGGCCGACGTCATGGGGAAACAGGCCAAACGCTCCAGTGGGTGGCCTCCTGACAGCACTTCCTGCAAATCACTTACTCAACACGCAAACCCAGACTGACCCCACCCTCCGAGGCTCAATGGGCCTTCCAGCACTGCCTGGTCTGGCCCCCTTTTGTGATGAGCTCAACACCTCTATTAAGCACCCACTAAGAGAACTCACAGTCCTGCCCTTGAGGTATCAGTTTGATGGTACAATCAACACACAAGCTCAGACCATTTACAGAAGTCTTAGAAACATGTATGGAGAAGGCAATGGCACCCCACTCCAGTACTCTTGCCTGGAAAATCCCATGGATGGAGGAGCCTGGAAGGCTGCAGTCCATGGGGTCGCTGAGGGTCAGACACGACTGAGCGACTTCCCTTTCACTTTTCACTTTCATGCATTGGAGAAGGAAATGGTAACCCACTCCAGTGTTCTTGCCTGGAGAATCCCAGGGACGGTGGAGCCTGGTGGGCTGCCGTCTATGGGGTCGCACAGAGTCGGACACGACTGAAGTGACTTAGCAGCAGCAGTAGAAACGTATAAGACAAAGATAAACATACTAAGACAAATTGGTAAGGTGGAAACAATGCTAGAAAACTGAGAGTAGGCAGTAATGGAATGTTTAGAACTTGGAGTACATTAGAAAAAAGGCTTTGTGGAAAACATGAGTTTTGAGCAGAATTTACAAGGAGATAATTGACAGAGAACAGGAAGGGCATTCCAGAATCTCCTGGTAGTTGTTACTAGCATGGGTTTTACTGTAGGACCCATCTGGGTTCAAAGCCCTACACTGCCATGTACCAGCTTTGCAGTCCTGGCAAGTTGTTTGACCTCTCAGGGCTTAAGATCCTTCATTTAGAAAACAGAGGTAATAGTTACTGCGTCACTGTCACTGAGTTGTTATGCAAGTTAACTGGCATAATGTATATAAAGCGCTCAGCAGTGCCTGGCATTTAGTAAGTACTTCACTGGTGACAGTTTTGTTAAAGGAGAGAAGGCATGTGCTAAAGCAGGTTGATTGGCAGCGGGGATTAGAGAAGAGTGAGGGTGGTGACCATGGTGCTATCCAGCCTATGGACCACGGCCTCACAGACAAGTCTACCTAAGGCTTCGGGACTGGCTGGAAGAGTCAGGTATGTCAGGGCAGGGGAGTGATGTGATGAAATGCAAGCCTTGCTGCAGACAGTGTGGGACTGGCTCAGAGGAGTGTGGTTAGGAAGAAGGAAGCATGGAGGGAAAGGTTGTTGCATCTTGTCCAGGGCCCAGCTTTGATCCCAGCAAGGACAGTGACTGGAGATCTGCTCTTCTAATGTCACTTACCATCTAGGAAGATGCCCTGAAGCCCCTGCCTCCTGCCCACTCCTCCCACCACCGAGGTGGGAACACGGGGGCGACCGTCTGTGCTCCTCTCTCAACAGCACAAAAGGGCTGTTCTGTGGGAGGCCTGGGGTACAGCCATACATGTGTCCTGGACACATTCCCCATGTGGCTGTGGTTGTGTGTGCAGTGCGCGTGTACATGTGGGGATGAGCAGGCCAAGAGGAACAGAAGGAGGCCACAGATGAGTAACAGCACACACTGCTGCCTCTCAGAGTATTTTTAAATGCTAAAAATACTGGCTAAAAATAGCCGTCAAGCTCCAAACAAGATACTTTCTCCAGGCAGATTCTGTGTGGGTCCCTGATAGGTGAGACGGGTGGAGCAGCAGGAATAAAACCCAGAGACCTCTGATCTCCGACCACTGCTGCCCTTGGGTCAGAGAAGGACACTCCCCCCAACATACCAACTGAGCACCAGTTTCCCCACCTGCTGTGACTTTCTTCCTACCTCCCAAAAACAAATCAAAATCTGAGATTCTCAGAGAGATGGAATTGGGTAATTGGGTAGATTAGGCCAGAAAAAGGTTTCTTCCTGGGGCCAAAAGGGACAGTGACCTGTTGCCATCATGTAAAAAATCTAGGCATTGCCTTTCTTGATAGTGAGCCAAACTAGGACTGGAGGGAGGAGGGGAGCTCGTCCGGAAGCCGCGGAAATCTACCTTTGGGTCCTCTTACCCTCACGGACGGGTGGATATTGGGCTCCAAGAAGGCCTGAGTCGTCCCCTCCCACCCACACGCCCAGAATGTTGTGCAAAAGTTTGCGCGTGGGTGCATTTTTTCCTGAAAAAAATGAGTACAGGGCTTTCATCGGGTTATCAAAATGATCTGCAGCCCTGCAAAAGTTAGGAATCTTTCGCTGCCTTCGGGGAAGCTCACCCGCTGACACTCGGCCTTGGAGACGTGTCCTCTTTGGGCCTCAAAGGCAGTTTCTCCCGAGTCCCAACCCCGAGGTGGTTCCCGGGCTCTGCGCTCCGGTCCTGCCCGCCCGGGTCCGGCCTGCCCCCGGGACTGCAGGTCTCGGTCGAGGGCAGGCCCGCCTGGTCCCGGGGGGGGGGCTGGGGGCAGCCGGGCCGGGGGTGGAACCGCGGGAGGCGCGGGGGCGCGGCCTCACTCCGGTCCGCGTGCCGGGGCCGGGGGGGCGGGGCCGAGTGGGGCGGGGCCGGGCCCTGGCCCCGCCCCGGCGATGACGTCGCGCGGCCCGAGGCGCCGGCGGGGCCCCCAGTCGGCCGAAGCGCGAGAGCCGGCGCCGGGTCGGTTGGCGGCTAGTGCCAGGGAGGTTGAGGTGCGGGAGCGCGCGGTCGGCCCGCCGGAGCGGTTACCGCCGGGCGCCGCGGACGGCGTGCTGTGGCGGCCTCGCTGGCCTGGGCGTCCGGGCCGTGGGACCTCGCGGTACTCGCCCGCGCCCTATTGGCCAACGTTAGGCGAGGGGCCGAGCCCGCCGCCCGCCCCCCAGCATGCGCACCTCGTACACCGTGACCCTGCCCGAGGAGCCCCCCGCCGCCCCCTTTCCCGCCCTCGCCAAGGAGCTGCGGCCGCGCTCCCCTCTCTCCCCTTCCCTGCTGCTCTCCACCTTCGTGGGGCTCCTGCTCAACAAAGCCAAGGTACGCGGGGCCCTTTTCCGGGACCCTCACGCCGAGGGCTGGGGTTCTGCCTCCTTACCGGGGTGCCCCACTCCCGCCCCCTTCCACCGCGCGCCCGCCCGGCCGGGGCACAGATTCTTCCCAGCCCCCTCCCCTCCTTTCCCAGGGTCTCCCGACAAGGAATGCCCCCTCCCCAGGTGATCTCACGCTTACTCGCGGCCCCATCCCCCTTGCTGAGGTCCCTGCCCCCCCACCCCGAGTCCCCCTGCCACCTCCCTCTCCTCAACCCCAGCACCAGGTGGCTCTTGGGCTCGTAATTCCTGGCACCTATCAGGACAGGTGCAGAAAAGCGTAACCTTGACTAGTTCTCGGGGTGTGAGGGAACGGGCAGCTCGCTGGACTCTGCGGGTGTGACTCCTCCAAGGCCAAAAGCCAGCAAGAAAGGCTGGTGGGAAAGGGACCGCCTCCCCGTCACTCATCGCAAAACGCCCTCTCCCAGAGGGTGGGCAGCAGGGGTCCTTTAACCCCGCGAAGGGCAAAGGAGTTGCAGACAGGGAAAGAGGTCAACGTCCCTTCCCTTCCCTCCCCTCCCCAGTTCAGCTTTGTGGGCACTGGATCCCTTCAATAATGTAGCCGCCCCAGAGTGATGCTGGGGCTAAAAGCTGGGCACTGCCCCCTCAGGGAAGGGAGAAGGGGCCAGAGCTTGACAGATCTTATGTAACAGCACAAGCTCCCGTGTTGGCAGTGCGTGCACTGCCCCGTGCCAGGGCCACACCAGGCTCCTTGGCTGCAGCCAGGACTCATGGCTGACCCTCATGGCACAGGTGAAGTAAGCCGGAAAAGCCTTTTCCTGGGGTCTCAAGTGTGAAGACACAAACCTCCATCAGCCTTTCTTCTGTGGCCCATGTTCCCAGATGTTTCCTCCATGTTCACATAGCAGCTGGGCTCTTGCTCCTTCAGTGGGCGGTGAAAGCTGTCTGTTTACTAGCCATGGAGGTGGCACCTGCCTTCTAGAACAATGGCTGCTCCTGAGTTGAATTAGGTCTTCTGATGGCTAATTTTAAGGAAGTTTTTGCCCCGAACTTTTCTCAGCTCTTTGCACTTGAGCTCCAGCAGCCCAGCTGGAGTCATTTCCTTCTCCTGCTGAGAGGCTGGTGTGCAGGGTCTCTCCCAGCTTCTCCAGTTTGGGCCTCTCCCTGTCAGCCCTGAGGTAGGATTGTTTTCCCTGTAAGAAAGGTCACTCCTGGGACATTTTGTTCCCCTCTGGAATGGAAACTGCTGACTTTCCCTGGAGCTCCTGATTTCCTATTCATGGCAGAAGAATATCTGGCTGGGCAGAGAACAGCCCTGCTCTCCCCTCCACTCCCACCCCCTGACTCCTGATACCCATCCGCCTTCTACACAGAGTGCTTGGAAATTGGCAGGCACTTTCAAGCTCAGGAAATTTTAGACAAAGGCACAGCCCCCACCCCCAGAATTAAGAGGGTCCTGGCGAAGAAGCCTTAAAGGAGCCTCCTGCATCTCTCCACCAGCCAGGCCAGACATAGGATTAGATTCTTAAGGATAGTAACCCCGATCGTGACCTGTTCTTCCTGACCTGCCCTCCGCTGGTTCAGAGAGAGAAGCGTCAACACCCCAGGAATGCTTCATTAGAAAGACGCCTCCAGCCTCCCATTGCCGCACCCCCACTGGTGCTGCGTGACTGCTATCTCAGTCGAGGGCCCACTTTGGTGGACAGTTACAGTCACCAGCGGTGGAATGCTTTGCTTCTGTGGTCTGTTTAGACAGATGTTGTCTGAGGCATGAGGGGCAGGTGGGGGAGGGGCGTGGGGTAGAACTGATAAAGCACTGCTGGAAAGAGGTGTTCGAGTGAGTATTCTAGGGGAGGAAGAGCAGGTATGCAGGTGTGGGCAGGCTTTAATATTTAGTTCCAAATGAGCAACACAGACTCAGTGTTTCTGTTGAGCCCCAGGTCTACTTCAAAACGCTGATAAGGTCTTTGTCCAGGGAATTATCTCTGTTGTGGCCCACTGACTGGAACATCAGGGTTTAGATTGTCATACAGGTAAGATTTAAATGTCATGTTTGGGACCATACACCGCTGATCTTCAGTGATGCTTGTACCCCACCTGCTGCCAATAGGCTTTTCTTTCTAGCTGCAGGTGGACAGCAGGTCCACCTGCTGGTTTAGGTATTTCCCTCCCTTCCTGTGAGTGTTAGACCTGATAACTGGCAAGAAGGGATCGTCTTTCTTGTGGGGGATCAGCAGGGCAATTCCTGAGAAAAGCCCTCCCTCAGCCTGCCTCTCCCCACCCCACCCCCTTATGCTGACAACCTCATGGGCTTTGAGCTGCTGACAGCACACGGCATGAGTAATTTTAGCTGAGTTATTTCAGGCTCCTGTTCTGATCAGGGTTGAGCTGGCCCCACGCATGCCCCAGCCAGTGTTGCTCCAGAGTTGCCTGCTCCCGGGTCCCCTCCCCAAGAAAGAGGGTAGCAGGCACATCTGTATGCTGATGCTTTAACCCTTTGAGCCGAAAGGTTATCTGACTTCTTGGAGGTTGGACCAGGATTAGCCAAGGGACCTGGACAAACAATGCTCAGAGTCCTGTTCACTCTCCCACCCCCTCACCAGCCTCCACAAGAAGTACAGGAGCAAGAGTAGCACCTTCAGCCAGGTGCTGACCTCCGCTTGGCCGCAAGCTGCCATCAGAAGGATTCCCAGCCAGTGGCTGATCAGGATGTTGAAACCTGAACCAGGCAGGGAGGATTCTCCCAGGCTCTAAACAGCCCTCAGGAGCTGAGCTCAGCTGGAAGGAATTCCACCTGTCTCTGGCAATTCAGAATGGCAAGCCGACTGGAGTTTTTCCCCAGCTGAAGATCTAAACTCAGTTTAGATGTTTTGTCATTGAACTTTTCAAGACCTCCATGAAGCGCTCATTATGACAGCTGCTTTAGATATCAGACATCTCAGAGTACAAATGTAGGTCATTTGAGAGAGAGCCTGGATTTGGGACCTGAAATTTGTCAGAATCAGGTATATGAATTCCTAGTCTCTGGCGTCTAATCTCCAGTCTCCAATATGGCAGAGAATGAAAAGTATTAACGTAAAAGATGGGGGGTAATTACATGTCAATTAAAGAAAGCAAAACCACATAAGTCAAGAAAAAAAAGCAAAATCTTGAAGAATGTTTTTGTCGTGTGTTGAAAATGACAGGCATTCCATACCCGCTTTCCTACAATGTAAGTAGATTAAAGTTAAAGAGAGGATCATGTGTACGGCCTGAGGCTAGTGGCTACAACTGGCAGAACGTTGCAGAGAGAACCTAATGTAGGCCAGGCCTCTTCCTTCAGCCTGAATATGCCTCATGTTTTTTGCTTACAGAATTCTAAGAGCGCCCAGGGTCTGGCTGGTCTTCGAAACCTTGGGAACACGGTGAGTTCTCCCCAGCCCACTTCTTTCCTGAGGTGGGACTCAGTCCCATCTCAACTGGGACTATCTAACCAGATGATCCTGGCTGCAGCTAACTCCCTACCCCCTAGGCCAGTTGGTACCTGCCCTTCCTGGCTGATGTTTTACAGAGTTGCTGGGCTCTGCCTCACCCCCACCCCAGCAGGAAGCACTGCTAAAGGGGAGTTGCCCTTTTAACTGATACCTTAGTCACTTTCCTGGATCCTTCTCCCCCAGGACATCCATCACTTCCCACCCACTCTGTCCAGCTGCCCGACACTCTTTTGTACACCTCTAGTAAATAACCAGTTACTTCACCCGTGCCAGCAGTGGGGATTTGCCTCACTTCAACACTGTGACTTACAGAAAGAGGAACTTGAGGCTATGGGAGGCTTGAGGCTCACTTGTAGGCCAGGTGTACCAGAGGGCTCTGAGTGTTAGGTAAGTAGACATGCCAGCCAGGGGTCTTTGTTCCGCTGCTGATGTCCAGTGGTCTCCCGCAGTGCTTCATGAACTCCATCCTACAGTGCCTGAGCAACACACGGGAGCTGAGAGACTACTGCCTGCAGCGGCTCTACCTGCGGGACCTCAGCCACAGCAGCCGTGCTCACACGGCCCTCATGGAAGGTGAGGGCCCGGCCCTGCACACTTGTCCACTTTTTTACATGCTTCTCTCCCATTTCTCTTCCTCTGGCTTCTTTTTGTTGGGACTCTATAGAATAGAGAAAATGGCTCAGCTATCCTCCACGCCCCCCTCTACCCTTTTCTTCTTCCTATAGAGTTTGCAAAACTAATCCAGACCATATGGACCTCATCCCCCAATGACGTGGTGAGCCCCTCTGAGTTCAAAACCCAGATCCAGAGATACGCACCGCGCTTCGTCGGCTATAAGTAAGGGCCTTGGGGACGTGTCCCTCCCCAGAGTGGGTGGCGGCAGTAGCAGATTCGAGGGACCAGAGGTGTCACTTAACTCCCTTTTCTTCACGTTCAGTCAGCAGGATGCTCAGGAGTTTCTTCGCTTCCTTCTGGATGGGCTGCACAATGAGGTGAACCGGGTCACAGCGAGGCCCAAGTCCAACACTGAAAACCTCGACCATCTGCCGTAAGTAGGAGGAGAGGGCTGGGGCCCGAACTATGGGAACTTCTTTGGGGATAATGATTTCAGAAGAATTTTGGATATTAAGGATTTAGATGGCTAGGCCTTTACACTTATCATGGTTTGAGCTCTGACCCAATTGCCTTCCTCTCTCTGGGTCCTAGTGATGATGAGAAAGGGCGCCAGATGTGGAGAAAGTATCTAGAACGGGAAGACAGTCGGATCGGGGGTAAGTGCAGGCAAGAGGAGCGGGCATGGGTTGCCTGCCTTCCCTGTTAACTGCTTGGCCTGAGCAGAGCATGAGAAGCCCATCCTCTCAGGACCCCTCTGGCTTCCCAGTGCCCAGCCCCCAGGGGACTGAGGTGGGAGCAGTGAGAAAGGACCCGTGGCCTTTAGGCGTTGCGTGTCCATCTCTTCCCCAGATCTCTTTGTTGGGCAGCTGAAGAGCTCCCTGACGTGCACTGATTGTGGCTACTGTTCTACGGTCTTTGATCCCTTCTGGGACCTCTCTCTGCCCATTACTAAGGTAGGCACCCCTGTTGCCCCAGTTGTGAAACTCTTGCTCTTACCCTTTCACTTTGTTGACCTCTGACCCCTCCCTTCTCTCTCCCAGCGAGGTTATCCTGAGGTGACGTTAATGGACTGCATGAGGCTCTTCACCAAAGAGGACGTGCTTGATGGCGATGAAAAGCCGGTACGTCACCCTCTGTGGCAGTGAGGGTGCGTCTCCCAGAGTCCTCTTGGGAGCGGACCAGCCTCGGAATTGCCGCACTTGGCCTTGGCCTTGGCCTCACCCATGAGTCCTTCCCAGCTCTGTCCTGTTATGTCTTTCAGACGTGCTGTCGCTGCCGAGCCAGAAAACGGTGTATAAAGAAGTTCTCCATCCAGAGGTTCCCAAAGATCTTGGTGCTCCGTATCCTTCAAATGGTCAGGGCAGGGGCTGACATTAGAGAGTGACTGGGGGCTGGGTGAGAGGGCCAGCAGGGTAGGACAAGAAAACTCGCTGGGCTCTCCCCTCCTCTGCTTCCTGAGACGTGTAGTCGCCCTCAGGGGCTGTCTCCTGTTCTGACTCTGTCCTTGACTGACACCAACACCAGATCTGAAGCGGTTCTCAGAATCCAGGATACGAACCAGCAAGCTCACAGCATTTGTGAATTTCCCACTAAGAGACCTGGACTTGAGGGAATTTGCCTCAGAAAACACCAGTAAGCGTTTCTGAGCTGGAGTCTGAGCTGCAGATGGGAGGCCCCAAGGTGGCGGGAAGCGGCTGAGGAGAGAGAGGTGGAAGCTGGGAGGAGACGCAGGACTGGGGGGGCAGAAGGGGAGGAGGTAAGGGACACCTTGGGGCTTGACACCTCAGGCTTCCTCTTCAGACCACGCTGTTTACAACCTGTACGCCGTGTCCAATCACTCCGGAACCACCATGGGCGGCCATTACACAGCCTACTGCCGGAGCCCGGTGACAGGCGAGTGGCACACGTTCAACGACTCCAGGTGAGCCGGGCCTCGGGCGGGGCTCCCAGCCGTCAGACACCCGTCCCTCACCCAGGAGCCGTCAGAGACGGGCCCTCATGCTGCCCCGGCTGCGCGTCCCGGGCCCCCCAGGCCGTCAGGCTGACTTGTCCTGCTCTGTCCGCAGCGTCTCCCCCATGTCCTCCAGCCAAGTGCGTACCAGCGACGCCTACCTGCTCTTCTACGAGTTGGCCAGTCCGCCCTCCCGCATGTAGCAACGAGGAGCTACATCCCATCCTCCCTTCCCCGTGGTGGCCCCACAACCTAAGTTTTTTTAAAAAGACCAAAAAAAGGCAAAAAAAAGTCCTGACAAATAAGAGGAAAATAAAGGAAAGTGAAGCTGCAGAGCAGGAGTTGCTGCAGCCTGGCCGGAGCCGGGAGTGGGGAGCCCGGTGCCCCAGAGCCCCGCCTGGTAGGGAAGATTGGCAGGACGCAGACCGAGCCAGCACGGTGCCCTCGGCTTCTCATGTCTGCATTTGTAAGCGCGTGGTTCTTTTCCCGTGTGTGATAAACCGCAGCCCTCGGTGGGGAGAAGATACTTGTCCACGGGCCCACTGGCCTCGGCCCGGCCCCGGCCTCCCGAGAACACAGCGCCCTCTGGAGCCTGCTGGGAGGATCGCCGCCTGGAACGCCGCCCGTCTTTACCTGGACCCCGCTTCACCATTCCAGGAGCAAGAAAAACACCCATGAGCCAAGAGCCCTCTTAAGGCTGCTAACTCCAGGGGGACAGATGAGGGGACGTCTTTGAAAAAAGCTGTTTTTGATTTTTAAAAGCCCAACTTTTTTTTTTTAATTATCGTAACTAAAGTTTTCAGACTGGAGATGCTCTCTTTCACACCTCGTCACAGCTGGTATGTTGTGCTGGTCTTTTTTTTTTTTTTTAATTCTACAAGTACAACTTTTCTAGTGCTAGCCCCCAGTGGTGCTAGGTGGGAGTTGGCCAGGCCCAAGCACAGCCACAGTAGACCTGGGATCTGACAGGTTTTTTGTTTTTTTTTTTAATGTTTTGGATGGAATCTAGTTGCCTCCAAGAATTGTGCCTTATAGTGTTTGGGGACCAGGGGGTAACTGCCCCTCCCTGAAATATCCCTCAGCCTCTTCCCTTTTCCCCAGTGCCATGTCCAGAGCTGCCAGGGAGCTCGGGGTCACACCCACAGCCCCTGGCTCGTTTCGCACTGCAGTGAAGTGAAGAGAGTAGGTAAAAGGAAATTCTTCTGATAGTGTATCAAGTTCTTCCCGCCAGCTTCCTCTAACCCAGCCCTGGTCTACTCCCCAGCTGTTGGAAGGATAGCACGAGCCCCTGACCCTTGAGCTTCTCTCACCTTTAATTTATTCCCCCTTAACTTGCTCCTTCTCCCCAGCCTCCCTGCCCCACCCCCCTTCTCAGAGCCTCCTGACATAGGCCCTTTGGACCGAGTTTCTCAGGGATGCCCATGCCACCCCCAGCTCCCCTTGGCATCAGTCTGCAGTTCAGCCTGGGAGCTGGAGCCTGGGTGTCTGGGGACATCTTGCCTCAGTTGTGTGGTTCTTCCCCATGGGCTTGATTTTGCTCTTAAGTTGTCGGGCAAAACTCTGTGTTGTCCCAGAGAGAAAAGCTGTTCAGCACCAAGGCCCAGAGCTCTGTGTGTGGTGCACTCTGCACACCCACACAGCTGGGCCCTGCCTGTGCCCCTCGAGGGCAGAACTCTCCAGTGCTTCCAGGAGGCAGCAGAATAAGACACCCTGAGTCTAACTGGCCTGACACCCTTCTCTAGGGAAGACCTGTGAACCTGAGCCAAAGGGCTGGTGTATACACTTGTTTACCGTGTAAGCAAGAGTAGATGAATGTGTGATGTACAGTGGAACCTTGTACAGAATAAATCATAGCTTTGAGAAATAAGCTGATAAGTGATGGACTTTTGATTTGGGAGGGGTCTGAACCCAGGAAGCGCTCCTAGCCTATCAGTGGCCAGATATTTTACTGCTTCAACCAGGCTGTAAATTCCAAGTTCTAGAAAAAGTAAACTACCTACTTTTTAGCTTAAACTTCTCAATTCTGTTTTTAAAAAAAAGCCAGAATAGTACTTATTTTGAACACGATATTCCTCATCTGGATTCACCGACATTTTAACTTTTTGCCACATTTGTTTATGTATACACTTTACTCTTTGGGGCGAAACATTTAGGGGGTGAGGCGTCCTATTACCACTTCTGAACACCTCAGCGTGTTTCTCCCATGTAACCACAACCCTGGCTTCACACGGAGGAAATCACCTCTAACAGACCTCTCTCTAAATGGTCTGTTTTTTAACTGCTGGTATGGGCACCCTGGTGGTTCTCTATTGACAACTCAGGTCCATCTACAGACCCATGACAAGCCAAGACAGGTCTCCAGCAGAGGCTGAATACAGACAGCACGGTTTGCTCTTAGAGCAGAGTGGCCTATGCCTGGGTAGGGAGTGATCAAGGCCTGGTCCTCATGTGAAACATCTCAACGTGCCCCACTAATACCCGGAAACAGCTGCGTTTACATTAGAAGTGTTCTGTACTGTGTTCAAGACATCACCAGATTGAACTTCTTGGAGGAAGGACCTCCTTGGCACCCCCAGGGACTTGGTTCCTTGGGTTTTCTCTGTTTTCTGTTCAGATTTTCCATTTCTATCACCGATCTAGAACTTGGGAAACTTAAGTCTCCACCAGTTGAGCTTAGAGTGTCTTAGTGGGATTTTTCCCAGTAACAACTGCCACCCATGATCCAGACCCTGAGAGATCAAGGCCTCCCTCCCTCTCCGTCTCTGAGACAGTGGCACCTGCTGTCACACCTCCTGGGCCAAGACAGCGGGTATGTCTGGGCATTTCCTGAGTAGGATCGAAAACAACAGTGACTCAAGGCAGAGATTTCTCCCAAACATGCGCTGGCAGGGGCCTGACCTAGGAAAGATAATTTCCCCCAAACCACAAGTAAGCAGGATGACCTTCCAAATGGAAACATCAGGCTTGAGCAAAGTGGATGGCTGAGTCCCTAATCCACGTAAGGTGCTCTACCTCTTCTGTGACCAATTTTTCACGAGAGGTAGAAGTCACCTGTGTGTTTTGTTGTCTTCTACTGGGGAACAGACAGACTATATATAGGTAAGGCCCCCTCAAGGACGGGGGTTCAGCCCACCCTTGCTCCCAGCCCTTCCTTCTGTACTTAACCTGTGGTGCTTCCTCATCCCCGCGGCAACAGGCCCTAGAGCTGCACAGGTCCCCAAACAGCCTATCGCCATGTTTCTTCACCTGTCAGCTTTGCCTCCTAGCAACTGGGATTGCGGTCCCCATTCTTTGCTGGCATCCCAGCAGGCCTCTCCCTAGAGGAGAAGCTCCCCTTGCTCCTGCTCTTGTGTGACCTTGAGCAAGAACCTCCCTCTTTCTGGGCCTTGGTGTCTCATCTCTGAATTAAGGAGACTGGACTGCTACTAGAGCTTCTCAAAGGTCTCAACTCAAATGTTCTCACTCTAAGTCATTTTTTCCCTAAATGCAAGTCCTACCTCTGGTTCCCTGATTCCATTTCCTAGAGTCTATCTGTTTTAAAGGAGCCTGCTCAGAAAATGTGTCCTGCTTTCCTCTGGGGTCACCTTGTCCATGTTCTCATCTTGCCAGGGAGGACACGCGCTCTAGAGACACCTCAAGTCCACCAGCTTGTTGGTGGCAGGGACAGGACGCAACTCGGGGATCTTGACTCCCCACCAGCTCTCTTTCCATCTGAGTGCTCTTCCTTTTGGTCAAATAATTGACAGCATTTTTCAGGGCTTTCTGCAGCAAACTGCCCAACCCTGTGTTCAGCTGAGCGGAACAGTAACCTGGGAACTCACTCACTTTACACATTCATACGTGCTAAGTCGCTTCAGTTGTGTCCAACTCTTTGTGACCCTGTGGACTGTAGTCTACCAGGCCCTTCTGTCCATGGGGTTCTTACACGTTCATACAGCCAAGAGCAAACCAGCACAATCTGTTGCATACCTGGGCCCACGCACCGCTCTAGAGGCACAAATGAGCACCTGGGCAGGAGACGGGGCAGCAGAGAGAACAGCATTCATAGTCCAAGCAAAGTATTTCATTTCTCTGGGCTTGTTTCCACCTCTGTAATCTGTGCACAACGAGAGCTACTCAGAATTGTGACTCTGAGAGTCTGGCACATAGTAGGTACTCAATGGATGTCCATTTCCCCCAGCCCCACCTCCATTTCCAGGACTGTGCCATCAACACTCCACTAAGATTCTCATAGCGAGTGATCCTTAGCAAATGCCGAGTTCCCCTGGCCTCTCAGAGTGTTTCTGACTTTTCAGGAATGCAATAAGTATAGTACAGCATTGCCCAAACCACACAGTTAGTGACGCAGAGCACTGTCTGGGCATTCCAAAGCCAAGGGCTGAGCTCTTCTGATTTCCTGGTACTTGGTGTGACCTTCCTCTTGGAGACCGCAGAGGGTGGGCTGGGATAGAGCTGCAGTCGTCCTGGCTCCTAGAGACTAAAGATCCAGGAACCAGAGGGGTGGGAGTCAAGGGTACAGGTGGCAGTGAATAACGAGAGGAGAGAGTATTTGACAGACTTAGTGAAGGAGAATTAAGTCCAAATGCATGCCTAGAATGCTGGCCCTGGAAGCGAGCAAAAGGAAAGTGTTCAGATCCGAGGACAAGCCTGGACAAAGACAGGGTAGGTACAGTGTGTGCCAGGGACCAGAGAGAGGCCAACCTGGCAGGAGTGAAGGTCTGGGGCCAGAGGCCCAGTAGGAGGGAGAGCTAGCAAGCCAGAACGTAGAAGGTGACAGCTAACTTCAGCTAGCCTTGCCCTTCCTGGTTATGGAGGGGCCACAGAGAGCCAGGCAGGCCAAGCTTTTGCAGGAACCAAAGCAAAAGCCCAGTGGAGCTTCCGGGAGTCTGGAAATCGCCTGAGCAAGAAAAGGGGTCACTTCCCTTAGCTTGTTAGTTTTATCCACAGTGGCTGGCAGGAAAGTCCATGCAGTTGCCCCTGCAGGGGCAAGAAAAAGGAGGGCTGGAGACACAAAGTCCTTGCAGGCAGCGAGGAGGCAGGCACACCCCTGAGAAGGAAGAGGCAAGAAGGCCAAGGCCTGGGGACTGCAAAGGAGAAAAGGAAGCCCAAGAGGCAGCCAAGAATGCAGCAAGAACCTGTGACTTGATGGCCGCCAGCAGAAAACCTCCCCGGGGCCTCAGGGCCCAGGCCTCCTCCGCACACCTGGGCTCCAGCAAAGGCTGCCTTCGGGGTCCTTGCCCACAGGCCCTCTCACCCCTGCTATTCTACACGGTTTGCAGAAAAAACTTGGAAGGAAAGAAAAAAAAAAAAGGAAAGGAACAAAAGGAACAAAAGCTAAAAAATCAGAATCCAATAGACCCAGCTCTGAAACCCAACACTGCTCCTTGCCAGCTGTGCGACTCTGGCACCTCAGTGACATCTGGAAAATGGGAACAAAAACGCCTCCCTGACCTTGCCCCCCAGGGCTGTTATGAGGATCAAGTTCTGTTTCTCTCGTTGTCCGTTTAGCCGAGCCCTCATCCCGCCCTGCCCTGGTGCCTCGCGCAGCTTACCTCCCCTCCTAGGAATACTTTCAGGAAGCAGCCAACTGCAAAGGGTGTCGTGGAGGATGGCTGTGGGCAAGGGCAAAGCCAGAGAGAAGCTTCCAGCCCTGCCTGCCTCCCCCTTGCCTCCTTTCTACCACTTCCCCACAAACAGGGGCTGTTCTGAGACCCAGTTCTGACCAAGCCACTCCCTGCTTAAAAGGGATTACAACCCAGGCTCCTGAGGCCCACAGTGCTAAGCAGCCCCTCTTTTCTGGAATCCCTACCCAACCCCCAAGTTTTACCTACTAAAATCTTTTTCAATTCTCTCACTTTTTTTTAATTAAAAAGAAGTTTTATTTGGCTATGCCAGGTCCTAGTTGCAGCATCTGGGATCTAGTTCCCTGACCTGGAATAGAACCCAGGCCCCCTGCATAGGGAACACAGAGTCTTATCCACTGAACCACCAGGGAAGTCCCTCAACTTTAGACCAAATGTCCACCTCTTCCAAGAAGTCTCCCTGCCTGTTTTAGCTATCAATATTTACCATATTAAAATTTGAAAGGAATCCAAATACTTATTAATTTTTAAATAAAATTTTAAAATAACAGTAAACCTTTTATATGCTAACATAAGAAACATTTTCTTTCTTTTCTTTCTTTTTTTGGCTGCACCACACAGTTTGTGGAATCTTAGTTCTGTGACCAGGGATCGAACCAGTAACCCCCTGCAGTGGAAGCACAGAGTCCTAACCTCTGGGCTGCCAGGGAATTCCCTTAAATTTTTTTTTTTTTTTAGCCATGTTTGGATTCTGTATTTATTTATTTTTTAATCTCAGTTTTATTTATTTTTTAATTTTTTTACTTTACAATATTGTAGTGGTTTTGCCATACATTGACATGAATCCGCCATGGGTGTACGTGAGTTCCCCATCCTGAACCCCTCTCCCACCGCCCTACCCATCCTATCCCTCTGGGTCATCCCAGTGCACCAGCCCTGAGCACCCTGTATCATGCATCAAACCTGGACTGGCGATTCACTTCACATATGGCATTTTACATGTTTCAATGCCATTCTCCAGTATCATCCCACCCTCGCCCTCTCCCACAGAATCCAAAAGACTGTTCAATACATCTGTGTCTCTTTTGCTGTCTCTCACACAGGGTTATCGTTACCATCTTTCTAAATTCCATATATATGCATTAATATACTGTATCCTGTTTTTCTTTCTGGCTTACTTCACTCTGTATAATAGGCTCCAGTTTCATCCACCTCATTAGAACTGATTCAAATGGATTCTTTTTAATGGTTGAGTAATAAAACTACATTTTCCAAAACAGAAAGAACTGAGGAAGAAGGATAATATTTACATTTTTGCAAATCTCATTAACACCTGGCTGGATTCTCACCTGCTTCACATCAGGCAGCCTCATGAAACCATGCTGTGCGCTCAGGAATGAAAGGGAGAAGGACAAACAATGCCTGTGTTATTTATGGACAATACTTTCGACCTTTTAAACCCCCTAAAAACAGTCCAGCCTTAGGACCCAGGAAAGCTTTCTCCCCTAGACAAAAGTGCCCCAGGGCCCTCCGCAGGTGAATGGAGAGGAGCAGGGAACTTCCCTGGTGGTCCAGAGGCTAAGATTCTGAGCTCCCAGTGCAGGGGTCCGGGTTGGATCCCTGGTCAGGGAATGAGATCCCACATGCCTCAGCTAAGGAGACTGCATGTGTCAACGAAGATCAAAGATTTAGGGCAACTAAGACCTGGCGCAGCCAAATAAATATTTTTTAAAAAATAAAAGGAGAGACACAGACTTAAGAAAACAAACTTATGCTTGCCAGGGGGAAGGGGTAGTTGGGGAGTTTGGGATGGACTGAGGCACACCGCTATATTTAAAATGGGTAAGCTATGAGGACCTAGTGCATAGCCCAGGGAATTCTGCTCAACGTTCTGACCCAGCCTGCATGGGAGAGAGGTTGGGAGAAGAGTGGATACATGTGTATGTGTGTATGAGTCCCTTTGCTGTTCACTAGGAACTATCACACTGTTAATTGGCTATATACTCCAATACAAAAATGTTTTTGGTGTTTAAAAAAAGTAAAATTAAAAATAAACAAAAAGAGAGAGGAGCTGGATGTGTGCGGGTGAGGAGAGCTGCCTCAGGGACACAGACTCAGCCTCCCCGCTTCTCTCCCCGCGGGGCTCCTCACTTAGCTCCCCTCCGTCACCAGCCTGCCTCGGGCCAGTGTACAGGCACAGAGGTGTGTCTGAGAAAATGTGCGTTTTGGATTTTCCCAGTCCTGGGTTCAACTCCTGTCTCGGTATCTCACTAGCTGTGTGACCTTGAGGAAGTTACTGAACCTCCCAGGAGCCGGAGCCGTAGGCCATCATTTGTTAAAGGATTATGCGGCCTCATAGTGATTCAAGGAGAAAAATTGCACTCAGAACCTCTCACCCAGGGCTAGTATGTAACAGATTCTACAAACAGTAGAAAAAAAATACTCTGCTTCCCCACCTCCTGCCCTGCCCAACTCAGCCCGAGCATGGCCGAGTCAAAACAGATGACAATCCCTTTCCAGTCTCCCTGCGGACAGCTGAGCCAGGCGGGGATTTTCCAGGAGAACTTCGCTCCTGGAGAGAGAGGCACGGAGTGATGTAGTTTGCAGAGGGCAGATTTTCTATCCTGCAACAGCAGATGGCACCACCCACCAGAATTCACAGCCCATCTGAAGGGCCTGCCCTGACCCTGCCCAAGGCCTCAGGCACCTTCTCCTCCTCTGTCCTTTCTCCTGCAGCCTGAAGCGGCCCAGGAAGAAGCAGCCAACCCCTCAAGCTCACAAGCAGCCCCTACACACCATGTCCCGCCCACACCATGTTCTTGTCCCTGGGCACCCGGGTGCTTTAGGGGGACTTTCAAAGACCCAGCTTGGGTAATGCCTCAGTCACCCAGATGCCAAGGAGCAATTGTCGTTTAGTCGCTAAACTGTTGTCTGACTCTTTGCGACCCCATGGACTGTAGCCCACCAGGCTCCTCTGTCCATGGTATTTCAGGCAAGAATACTGGAGTGGGTTACCATTTCCTTCACCAGGGGATCTTCCCCACCCAGGGACTGAACTCCCGTCTCCTGCATTGGCAGACAGATTCTTTACCCCTGAGCCACCTGGGAAGCCTGGAAGGAGCAGAAGGCCGCTGTTTTTGTCCGGGGCCCTTGGGACTCACGGGCTTTGAAGCTGCCAAGTCCTCACACCTGGCTTTGAAGGCTCCTTCATGCTTGCAAGATGCCCCATTGCCCCTCTTCCCTCCCAGCACTCACTCAGCACCTCAGTGAGATTAAGAAAGGGGGTGACCAGCTCCCTGCCACAGCCCACACAGAGCACCCAGCTTCCTGTGCAGGGTGTCCTCAGCCATGGCCTGTGCCTTTAAGGACCACTGCTGTGTGCCAGGGTCTCGACTTCAGCACCCTCAGCTGAGTTGGATTAAGCGACCATTCCATGCCTTTGCGAATTCCTTCTGGCTGTTGTTCCTTCCCCCACACAGAGACAGAATAGCCAGCAGCCTGAGCCAGTCTGCCTAGGGCAGCAGGACAGCTGGTCTACCCCGACTGCCCTCGGCCTCAGGGAGCAGAGGCTGCCCCTTGAGAGGGGGACTGGGGCAGGAAGTGGGCTCTTTGGGGTCTTGCGCTGCTGTCCCAGGGACTCCAGAAAGCCATGCAGAGCCTAGAGCCATGAAGGACTGCTCAGATATCGTCCTCTGTGTGGAGACGACAGAGCTGAGCAAGGTAAGGGCCACCAGGGCCGCTCCCACAAGCCCCAGACGCCTGCCTAGGGCCGCCGTGCGCTGTGAGCACACCTGCCAGGCAGCAGTGCCACCGGCCCTCAGCCCTCAGATCTCTCCCTTCAGACTGAGTTCTGCAATCCTGCTTTCGAGCCTGAATCAGGGCCACCTTGCCCCCTCCCCGCCCTCCGGGAGGACGCCGACTGCAGCGCCCGAGCTCCCTGGCATGGTAACCATCTCAGGGGGTGACCCGGGGTAGGACAAGAAAGGCCTGGCAGCTCAGGGTGGTAGGTGAGGGACGCCCTAGGGAGAGGGCTCTCAAAACCCCACCCTGCCTGTCCGCAGGTCGGCATCCCCGACGGCTGCAGCCAGACTGCCGCTTCTCCTGGCTGTGTGTCCTCCTGCTGGCCGGCCTGCTGCTCCTGCTGCTCGGGCTGCTGGTGGCCATCATCCTGGCCCGTAAGTCCCCAGGGCCTGCAGGAAGAAGGGCTTTAGGATGAGACTCCATGAGCTCTTCTGCCCATGCCCCCAAGGGATCCAGAGCCTCTGAGCCCCCTCCCCCATCCTGTCACCTCCAGAATTGCAGGCTACAACCTCACCGGGGGCCACCTACCGTCCACTGCCTTCCCGAGGCCTCGCCACCACTGGCACTACCCCTGCCACCTCCACCACCACCTCCCAGGCAACTGGGACCCCTAAAGGGCAACCGGAGGCAGGAGTGAGCCTCGCACCCCAGTCTGGTGAGCACTCAGGGCTGATCTTCCTGGAGAAGGGCCCAAGATGGCAGGAGAGGGGTATGCAGGAAGAGGCACCTTGAGGAAAAAAAAAAAAAAAAAAACTCTCTCTTCTTTTGACCTCTGAACGCTCACCTCCATCTCTGCAGCCTGTGGGGGCCTCCTTCCCGGCCCAAGGGGCTTCTTCAGCAGCCCCAACTACCCAGACCCTTACCCACCCAACGCCCACTGCGTGTGGCATATCCAGGTGGCCACAGACCACACAATACAGCTCAAGATCGAAACTCTCAGCACGGAGAGTGTGGCCTCTTGTCTTTTCGATCGCTTGGAAATCTCTCCCGAGCCTGAAGGCCCCCTCCTCAGGTAGGTTCCTCTGTCCCTAGAGATCCCAGCCCCCACTCTCTCCACCCTGTACTGAACGACTGTCTGGAGGGCAGAACCAGGGAGGTGCAGAGGGAAACTCTTGACTGGGAGAAAGACATGGAGAGACTTGGCCTCTGCGCCCAGCTCTGCCACCATCTTACTATATGACCTTGGGAAGGTCACTTCCCCTCTCTGACCTTGGCTTCCAAATCTGGAAGCTGGAGCTCCCACATGTCTTTCCCATGAATCAATGGTTCAAGGATAGACAAGCAGGTGCCAGGGAGGTCACGGCTCTGCTGGAAAGGAACAGAACCTTTTTTGACACATCGTCCCCAGGATGGGGCTTCAGGAAAGAGGACCACAGAGCCCAGGCAGGCTCCACTTCTGCTGGCCCTGAGCTCTGAGCCGCCCACACCCCCAATCTGGCTTCTTGCAGAGTATGTGGGAGGGCGCCTCCCCCCACACTCAACACCAATGCCAGCCGCCTCCGGGTGGCCTTCGTCTCTGACAGCAGTGTGGAAGGATCTGGCTTCCATGCCTGGTACCAGGCTGTGGCCCCTGGACACGGTGAGTGTTCTCCCACCAAATGCCCGGCTACCCGTCAACTGGCCAACTCCAGCCGCTCCCAGCCCTAAAAAAGGGGTAGAGACTCTAGAGGGTTCTGAATCCAGATGCCTACCCCCAGGGAGCTGTGCCCACGAGGAGTTCCCCTGTGACCAGTTCGTCTGCTTGCTGCGTGACTCGGTGTGTGACGGTTTTGCCAACTGTGCTGATGGCAGTGACGAGACCAACTGCAGTGCCAAGTTTTCAGGTACAGGTCCAATCAGCCTCCGGGCAGGTACTGTCTGATCCAGGTGCAGGCTGGATCCCCCCCTGGCCTGGCCCAGCTCCAAACCTGCCTGGTCATCCTTCTGACCCAGAACTTGTTTCCCATGGGCACAGACAAGATTCTTCGCCACTGTCACTGCCAGGCCTACTGGCGAAAGGCACAGATCTAGTAAACTCATGAGCCTCCGCCCCTCCTCTCTACAGGGTGTGGGGGGAACCTGACTGGGCTTGAGGGCACTTTCTCTGCTCCCAGCTACCTGCAGCAGTACCCTTACCAACAGGTAAGCCAGCCAGCGCTCCATGGGGAGGGCAGTGGGGCACATGTGGGCACACCTGAGCAGCGGGGTTAGTGCAATTGAGGACGGCATGGCTGATACTCCTTGTACCTGGAAAGACCAGAGATCAAGCAAACAGGAAGGGGACATTATTAAGTGCTTACTAGGTACCCAGCTCCTGTGCTGGGTAAGCTTATCTCTGAGACCAGACAAGTTAAAGGCTCTTCCACCAACAATGTTGAGAGCGGTGTAGGCCAAGCCCGCCCACTCCCTACCCAACTTGCAACCAGGGAAAGCCTGTCTGGAGCTCAGCCTGGGGACGCCGATTGGAACAGGAGAAGGAACCCATAAATTACCCCACCTGTGCCCTCCCCCAGCTTTGCACCTGGCATATCTCGGTGCCTGCTGGACATGGCGTCGAACTGGTCTTCCACAACTTCAGCCTGGAAGCTCAGGACGAGTGCAAGTCTGACTACGTGGAGGTGTACGAGGCCCACAACTCTGGAGCCCTCAGCCTCCTGGACAGGTACAGGGCAGAGCCACGGGAGGAGCCGAGGATACACCCCCGTCTCCACAGCCTGACGTCAAGGCTGCCCACAAATTACCACACCCATTCAGTAGCCTAATTGTCCTCTCTTGCACCAAGCTGGAGGCTCCTCACTGTCACACTTTTTAAAAAGAGGCTTGTCCTTCCGCACCTTTGTGTCTGTCCCTCTTGCCTCGACTCCTTTCGTTGCCTCCTCCAGGAAGCCCTCCCTAGGCCTCTCCCACTCCCAGTTCTCCTGGGTCCATTTCCACTTCCCCCAGAACCCTCACTGATTTTCCCCAGGTGGAAGTGGCTCAAGTTCAAGCAGTGTGTCTAGTACTTTGTCTACTGAACACGTGTGTCTTCCTCCCATGAGTCAATGACTATGCCTCCCATCCCCTCTGGCATCGTCCAGAACACCCGGGTATCCCCGGGGCCTGCAAGAGGCCTCATGCACGCTCGCCCAGCCAGGGGGGCCCGATGCCAGGATTGCTGCCTGCTCTGGACAGGTTCTGTGGAGCAGAGCCGCCCCCGCGTCTCATCTCCTCACGCCACCAGCTGGCAGTGCTCTTTAGGACAGACCATGGCTTCAGCGCTGGGAGCTTCTCAGCCACCTACAGGGCCCTCAACGCCACAGAGAGTAGGTGGCCCTGGGCGCTTGGGTGTGGGCAGTAGGGGCGCCTCCAGAAGAATGGGGAAGGGTTCCAGACGCTGGTCTGGGCACAGTGAAGGTCATGGGGATTCAGACATGTCCCCCTGTGCCTGCAGGCCCCTGTAGGCCCGGAGAGTTGTCCTGCCAGGATGGAGGGTGTAAGAGTCCACAATGGATGTGCAACACATGGCGAGACTGTACCGAAGACAACTGCAGCAGGCCCTTGTTCCCACCCCCAGGTGAGGAGCCTGCCTTGCACTGCGGGCAGGGCTGGCAGGCCTGGGGAGGCTGGGTGCCCGTCCAGAAAAACCCACGTGCACACGTCTGAACAGTTATCCCTATCCTTCCTCTTGGGGGCTGGGGACCCCCTGTTCAGCCTCTGGACCACTTTATCAAATCCTGAAGGGATTCTCCCCTAGCCATGGCAACAGCATTTAGAGTTACCCCCAAGGCAAATGGGAATCTGGGAGCTAATGGTTTGGGCTTCAAGAACCAGTCCGGCCTTTGCCACACAGAGAGGCTCTCTCCAGGGCCCACCTCACAAATGTGGGTGAGCCCAGGGGAATTCCTTCCAGATGGCTAGTGGTTCTGCCAATATTGGTGACCCTTGCTCCCTGAGATCACAGAGGTGCCTTCATGATGCCCGGGGCTGGCGAAAGATGCTTGGAGTAGGCTCCCGAGAACAGGAACCCTCGACATGTATATAAGGCATCTTATATTATGTTAACATCTTATGTTAATTCCTTTGATTCTCACAACAATGGCAACCCACTCCAGGATCTTGCCTGGAGAATTCCATGGACATAGGAGGCTGGTGGGCTACAGTCCATGGGGTCGCAGAGTTGGACATGACTGAGTAACCGACACTTTCACTTTCTTTCCATATTATCTCCTTTGGTTCTCACAACAAGCCCCATCTGACCCATAAAGGGTGATTAGGTGACTTTTCCCCAGTCACACAGCTAGTGAGTGCTCCCCAGGGTGACCCTCCCCTCCCCTCCCCGCAGAGCTGGCCTGTGAGCCTGTCCAGGTGGAGATGTGCGTCGGTCTGAGCTACAACACCACGGCCTTCCCTAACATCTGGGTGGGCATGACCACCCAGGAAGAGGTGGTGGAGGTCCTCAGAGGTTACAAGGTGCTCCAAGCAGAGATAAGGAGGAGCCCCCAGGAAGGGAGGGAAGCTGGGGAGCCGGGTGCCTGAGGGCTCCTCTCTTCCTTCCACAGAGCCTGACAAGCCTGCCCTGCTACCAGAATTTCCGGAGGCTCCTTTGCGGGCTGCTGGTGCCCCACTGTACCCCGCTAGGCAGTGTCCTTCCCCCTTGCCGCTCTGTCTGCCAGGAGGCAGAGCGCCAGTGCCAGTCTGGCCTGGCGCTATTGGGCACCCCCTGGCCCTTCAACTGCAACAGGCTGCCTGAGGCAGCTGGCCTGGAGGCTTGTGCCCAGCCCTGACCCCTGAGGCGGGGCCCTTGCCCTCTGCTACACACCCTCCTTTGCCCATCAGGGTAGGCAGGCAGGGAAGCAAGGCAAGGGGCCCAACATGGAACTTTGCCCATCCCCCCCACTTCGGGGTCCTCCCAGGGAGGGGAAGAGGAGTCCTCAGTGGGGCTAGTGGGGCCCTCCCACCCTCCCAGATCCTCCCCCATCCCTTTACTTTCCCCAGCTGCTTCAAACAGCTGGCCTGACTCCACGCTGTACCACTGACAATCTGGACCCCTTCCCACCCAAGTCTCTGACCTTGACTTCCTGTCTTCTGCCTTCCCCATCTCCCATCTGGTTTTTCAGGCTCTCTATCACCCCGCCTTCTGACATTTTCATTTATTCAACAGAAAATGTCATCTAGAGTCTAGTCATGTGGCAGGGCCTGTTCTGAGCCCTGGCCATCCAGTTGTCTACTGCTCTAGAACCCTCCACCCTCAGTTCTCAGTTTCTATTTCTCCTGGATTTATCCTTGGTCTCTGTCGCGGCATCATCTCTGCTTCCAGCTCCTTGGAGCTATGGATGCCCTGGACGTCTGTCTCTCACAGTTCTGCCTCTCTGTGCCCGCCTCAAACCTCTCCCGCCTTTCTCCCCCAAACTTTGGCCGGCAGCCGCACGACACCACGAGTTATTTCCCTGCTACTTCCCGGCCCGGGCTCTTGGCCCCCGAGCAACTGGTTTCCTCTTGGAGTCTGGGAGGAGCACAGCGGAGCCGGCAAGGAACGAACCAGGACCAGGGAGACACCGGGGGCAGGGGGAGCCTGGCTGGAGAGAAGCGCAGGGAAGGCAGAGCTGGGGTCACCTGGAGGGTCTGAATTAGCCAGAGCCCCGAAGGCCACGGAGAGAGCGAGCAGCCCCGGGCGCCGGGAGGGGCGTGAGTGGGGCGGGGAGATGGGGCGGGGGGAGGGGACTGTGGGAAAGACTGGGCGCCGGCCGGGGCTGGAGGAGGAGGGAGGTCCGGTCTGTCCTTCCCTCGGCGCGGGGCTTTAGAGGTTCCCGGGTCTAGGGACCCCTCTTCTTCTTTCCCACGCGGCCACTCAGCCTCGCTCAGGGACACGGCAGTGGGGTGGGGACCGAGCCGGCCGCGCCGGGAGTGGGGACAGAGACAGGTCCCAGGATTCTTGGTCCCGACTCCTGTCCTGCCCGGCCCACAGACGACCAGAGGCCCGCGGCGTCCGGGCTCCGCGTGCCAGCGCCATGAGGCCGCTCCTCGCCCTGCTGCTCCTGGGCCTGGCGACCGGCTCGGCCCCTCTGGACGACAACAAGATCCCCAGCCTGTGCCCGGGGCACCCGGGCCTTCCCGGCACGCCGGGCCACCACGGCAGCCAGGGCCTGCCGGGCCGCGACGGCCGCGACGGCCGCGATGGCGCGCCCGGGGCTCCGGGAGAGAAAGGCGAGGGCGGGAGGCCGGGTAAGCGGCGCCTCGGCGGCAATCGGTGGGGACGTCCCAGTGAGCGCGGCCCGTCTCTTGCCCGCGGGGTCCCGAGCTAGGGGTTCACGCCAGGGGGCGCCGCTCCCGTCCCCGCCCGACCCCGTCAGATCGGGGAGCCCGCAGAGGAGTGACTCAGCGGCGGGAGCCGGAACCCCTGGGACCCTCAGATCCGCTCCGAGCCCTGCAGGAAGCGGGGATGGGGGCCCTGGGGCGCAGGGCGGCCGCAGCCGGGAAGGGGCGGCTGGGAGGCTGAGGGAGGGTGCCGGAGGACCCCGGCGGGCGCACCCTAACCGCTCTGCTTCCCTCCCCTTCCCACCCTCAGGCCTCCCGGGGCCCCGTGGGGAGCCCGGGCCGCGAGGAGAGGCGGGACCCATGGGGGCAACCGGGCCGGCGGGCGAGTGCTCGGTGCCTCCGCGCTCCGCCTTCAGCGCTAAGCGCTCTGAGAGCCGGGTGCCCCCGCCGTCGGACGCGCCCCTACCCTTCGACCGCGTGCTGGTGAACGAGCAGGGACATTACGACGCCGTCACCGGCAAGTTCACCTGCCAGGTGCCCGGGGTCTACTACTTTGCCGTCCACGCCACCGTCTACCGGGCTAGCCTGCAGTTTGATCTGGTCAAGAATGGCGAGTCTATCGCCTCTTTCTTTCAGTTCTTCGGGGGGTGGCCCAAGCCAGCCTCGCTCTCCGGGGGCGCCATGGTGAGGCTGGAGCCTGAAGACCAGGTGTGGGTACAGGTGGGCGTGGGGGATTATATTGGCATCTACGCCAGCATCAAGACAGACAGCACCTTCTCTGGATTTCTAGTGTATTCTGACTGGCACAACTCCCCTGTCTTCGCTTGATGCCCACTGGAAAGTGAGCTCATGCTGTCTCACTCCTAGGGGAGGAGGAGGTGACACCCCATCACCCGGGAGGGCTGGCCCCCCTGGAATGTCCTGAATGACTGCAGAGGTGGGGTGGGGGCCTCTCCGTTCTGCTGCTGGCAGGGAATGGGGATCAAGGCTGAGATGAGGGCTGGCAGCATGGGGCAGTGGCTGGATTTCTGCCCTAGATCAAAGGAGTTTGGTAGCTCCCCCCAGTTGCTCTGGCCCGGGACCCCAAGGTGCAGTGCTCGTTTTCTGGTCCCCTGTCTCTCTGGGTCTTCCCTCATCCCTCCTGCTCCTGGGCCCTTTTTCTCAGAGATCATTCAATAAATCTAATAAAACCCTCCTACTGGCTTCAGTCTCTCTTTACTGGTGGAGATGCTTTGATTCTGAGAATGGGCAGACAAGGGAGCAGGGTGGAGGGAGAGGGTGTTCAGGCAGAAGGGAGGGCTCTTAGGCTAGATGGAGCTATGGACCAGGAGATACAGAAAACAGGCCCAGGTGATGAAGAGGCCCGGTCCACGGAGCTGCCCCCCAAGCGGTGTAGGTTGTGAACAGGAGCGCCCTGCTAGGGATGGTGTCCTGGTGGGGGACTCCGGCCTCCCAAGAAGGCACACCTTTTTTCTAACTCGAAGATGTCATAAGAACTGGCTGGAGCTTCAACACACACATCCCTGCCCTGACCAACAAAAAGGAACTTGGGATTTTCACCCATGGCTGCTCTGGCTATGTGCCTGTTTCCTGGATGACTGGAACACTATTTCTCTGTCCCTGATGCCAGGGGAGTGAAGTGTCCCTGGCTGTCTAGAGATGTCATTTCGGAGATGGCCACAAGGGGGCGCCCTAGTTCCAGAATGCAGCAGTGACCCTAGATAGCTTGAGCTCCTGGCTACTAGGGGGATTAGGTAGAGGAAGGGTTTTGAGGTCTCCCAGGAGGATTCCAGATGGGGGTGGGGGATAATGGGGTCATTTGCTCCCAGCTCAGGAAGTTTATCTTCTCTCATAAAATGTTTATCCTCACATTAAACAGAGACTGGAAGTAACTAAGCCTCCCTTTGGTCATCTCCCCCTCCAGGGTTGGGGGAAGAGGGGCAGAAAAGCCCTTCCTCAGGCCTCTCCACTCCAAGGTGGATGTGGGGAATGCTCCCTCACTGTGCTAGGCCGCGCCACTAAGTCTGAGGCTAGCCGCAGAGCCCCTTCAAGTCTCCCTGCCTTGTCCCGTCCCTAACCCAAGGACTAACAAAGCCGGGCTTGCCAGGCCCACATCAGCTCAGGCTCTCAACACAAAAGTGGAGGGGCCTCTCCTCAGCGTTTCCTCCTGACCTACCCCTTTCCCCCCTCCCCTCCCTCCAGAAGGCTGGCCCTGGCATTATGCTCCTACATTTAACATACAATTATGGGTACTGTCCCGCCCCCCCACCCCTTTGCAGGTCATGTGAGGATTGATATGACCAATGGGGACTGGGCCCATTAAATGAGCCAGAGGCAGGCCTCCCAGCTCTCCAAGAAGAGGCCCCGCAGCCCATCATAGTGCCACTCTTTGCCAAGAGACACAAAGACAAGCACCAACTCCTTCAGGGATCTCAGGATAGATTGCACTCCAGGCAGCAGGAGCCCCAAGTTCTCTCCTGGAAAGAGTGGCACTAGAGGAAAAACTTGCTCAATGGGTAAGTTCACATTCCTTTTCTGAGGGCTCAATTCTGGCAAAATGGAAAAGATAGGGCTATGCTTAGTCACTCAGTCGTGTCTGACTCTTTGAGACCCCATGGACTGTAGCCCTCCAGGCTCCTCTGTCCATGGGGATTCAGGACAGAATACTGGAGTGGGTTGCCATGCCCTTGTCCGGGGGAATCTCCCCAACCCAGGGATCAAACCCTACAGGTCTCTCACACTGCAGGCAGATTCTTTATTGACTGAGCCACCAGGGAAGCCTGGAAAAGATAGAGCTTTCCAAAAGCCATGCATATGAGAGGGCACAAACTGGAGAAGGTAAAAGCAAATCTAGCCACACAGGGCACGGGCTCTCCCCAAGGCACCCTATCTCAGCTCTTCCCCTGCCAGTTCCCCCATCAACTACACTTGGGACTGAAAGACCCTGCTGCAGCATCCATTAGCATAACCAACCATTCACCCGTGCGAAGATGCACGCAGAGGCCATCAGAGCTGTAACACAACTTTATTCATTGAATCCTGGGCCAGATGGACCCCTCAGGGAGCTGCATGCCCCTCAGCCCTGGCTCCTTCTGTATTTGGACTCTAGTGAAATGTGCACAGTCTGCCCTCCCCAGTGGCAGGGAGAGACGGACAGAAGGGGAATGCCATTTTTTTCTCTGTGATGTGGGGAGTGAAAGGAAGAGGAACAGAAATCTGGTTATCCTTCCTGAGGTTCCCAGTGATGCCAGGTATCAGAGGGTACATGGTCCCAAAGCCAGGTGCAAACATACACATATACACACACACCTGGGGGGGTAATTCTAGATCCCAGCTGTTGGGTCAGGTAAGGAGGGAGCCTTGTAAGATCACGACAGGTAGAAGCAGCTCAAAGGGCACCTGAGAGATACTACCCCCAAAGCCTGCCAGAGCATAGCAGCTCCAGCTGAAAGCAAATGTTCAAGATAATTCTAAGGCCCTTGAATTGCCAAAATACCCAAATGACATTGATGTGCATGGCTGAAGAAGCTGGGAAGGAAGTGGGGAGGGTGCAGGGAGAGAACCTACAAATCCGCAACAGAAAAACCAGAAGCGAAGCAGGGGGAGTCCCCACCGCTGGCATCAGGGTGGGCCCTGGCTGGAGGGGAGTCCACAGTGAACAGTCTCCAGGGCCTTGCAGAGTGACACCCTCACCACCCTCGGCATCACAGGACACACGGGGTAAGGAAAAGCTGTTACCCTGCCCCTACCCAAGTCACAGTCTTCCAGGGTTTCCCATTTCAAAGTCCTGGAGATGCAGCTTAGAGACTCAGCACGATGACTGTCGGGGCAGCAGGGGATGCAGGCCGGGACCCAGCGATCAGGTGTGAACGCTGTCTGAGCGCAGGTGGCTGCATGGAGCATGGAGGGGTGGGCAGGAGGGAGGGAGGAAACCTTCAGAGGTAGACGTTGAGGGTCTGCAGGATGCCCCGACGGCACAGTGGGCAGTTGCGGTGGTAGACGGGGTGGCGCATCAGGATCTCAGTGCAGGCCTGGCACAGGCACAGGTGCCGACAAGGCAGAAGCAGCACCGTCTTGCTCTGGTCCTGGCAGATGACACATTTCTTCCGCTCCTCCTGCTCCTTCAGCAATTTCCACGGGTCCTGCCCAGCTACAGACTCCTCCTCGTTGAGCCTCTCCCGGCCCCGGGCAGCCGTCACTCTGGCCATCCTGACCTCCTCTTCTTCTGCCTCCGATCGGGGCCCAGCTTCAGGAAGAGCATCCTGTCGCCATGTCCTGGCTGAGGGCAGCCTCCTAGGGCCACCCTGCGGGGCTCCAGGGGCCCCTCCCCGGTTTGGCCAGCTCGCCAGCTGCAGGCTACGGCTCCAGACTCGGCGCCAGGCCTCCAAGCCCAGAACTAGCCGAGAGAGCCTCACAACATCCTCTCTGAGCCGGTGGTAGGATGGCCGGGCATGGAGCTGACTGAGCGCCCGGGTGGCCAGCCTCAGGGTGAGGTCTGGGTGCAACAGAGTCACTGTCACTGCCAGCACGCAAGCCAGCAGCACCAGGCCAGTGAGATTGACAAGCACAAAGCTGCCCAGGAGGCGGGCAGCTGAGGCCAAGAGCTCCAGCACTAGCTGGCAGGGGGTCCAGAGAAGGATGGACATGGCCACGGCACTGCTGGAAATGTGGGCTAGGAAGGCAGCCACTACATCTGTCATCCTCCACAGCGGCCCCATCACTGCATCCCACAGGGCCAGCACGAGGGAGAAGAAGTTCTGAGTGCCAATGAGGCAGATGTTGACCAGGCTATTGATCACGTAGGCCACCAGGCTCATGGTGATGGCACAGACGTCACAGATCTGACGCAGCAAAGCATGGCCATTGGAGACCATATTGAGGACACCTCGGTGGAGGATCTCCCGGCTCCTAAGCGCCCCATGGGAGGCCAGGTGCCCCAGGAGCTTTAGACTCTCCAGGCCAGAACAGCAGCTGTACAGTACCGTAGACAAGGCCTGCAAGCCCCCACAGGTGAAGCGGACCATAGCTTCAATCAAGGCCAGCAGTGAAAGTAAGACTCCACGGCCCAAGTGCAGAAGACTAGTCAGTACCGTGTGTGGCAGGTTGTAGATGAAGGCCAGGAGCCAGGCCAAGGAAGCCAGGAGAGAGGACACCAGCAGGAAGTTGAGGTCCAACACCAAGGTCAGCACATCCAGCAACAGGCCCACCCCATTCACTACCAAGTACACAGCCTCCATGATAGGGCTATGGGGTTGGTCCCAGAGAAGTCTGGCTCCCGGCTGAGGGCGGTGTCAGGGTTGTCAATATTTGGGGGGAAGGGGGCTCAGGGATTAATCTGGAAGGGAAGTGAACTGTCTCTCCAATCAGAGAGAAACTGAGGAAAAATTGGGTTAGAAAAAGTGGAGTCTCAGGGGAGGGAAAGGGGGCCAGGTGCTGGTCCAGGACTCCCGGTTTTGAAGGCGGTCTGTTTGGGAAGAAAGAAGCCAAACATCTCTAAAGTGGACGTGATCCCGGGCTGGAGGGAAAATCTCAGCTTTGGAGACCTGCTGGTGGCGTACCACAGCCGGGCAATGGGTCAGATCGAGAGAACACCGGGAACGGAAGGGATCGGGCCAGGCCGGGGCCGGGTGGGGGCGGCGCAGGCTGGGCGCAGGCTCGCGGTCCAGCTACGCAGGTGCCCCTGTCCCCTCCCGGCCCCCGTTCTCTGGGCTCGCGGCGCTTTGCGCCTAAGGAAGCAAGAGGGAAGGGAGCGAGCCTCAGCAAACCCCAGGCGCGGCCTCTATTCCGCTGGGCGCCGCCATCTTGTGTGAGAAAGGGCGGGGCAAGAGGCATGTCAAGGAGGGAGGGGCGACGAACTCTGGCCAATCGGTGAGAACCAACCACAGGAAACATCGAGCGTTCATTGGCCCGTTTGAACGGTGCCCAAACACATTCAGTGCTTTACAGAGGTGGGGCGGAAACAGATTGAAATCCCCGCCCCCTTGAGGCGGGGATTGGTCAATTGAAGAGCAGAGGCGAATTGCCCCAGCCCCGCCCCCTAAAGGAGCAGGACTTCGTGTGTGTTCCGTGGCTCAGTCGTGTCAGACTGCGACTCCACGGACTGTGGTCTGCCAAATTTCTCTGTCCATGGGATTTCCTAAGCAAGAATGCTGGAGTGGGTTGCCATTTCCTACTCCAAAGGATCTTCTAGAACCAGGGATCGAACCCGCCTCTCTTGAGTCTCCTGCATTGGCAGGTGGATTCTAAAGGAACAGGACTTTGGACTGTGGGAAATAGATGGAGAAACAGTGGAAGCAGTGTCAGATTTTATTTTGGGGGGCTCCAAAATCACTGCAGATGGTGACTGCAGCCATGAAATTAAAAGATGCTTACTCCTTGGAAGGAACGTTATGACCAACCTAGAGAGCATATTCAAAAGCAGAGATATTACTTTGCCAAAAAAGGTCCGTCTAGTCAAGGCTATGGTTTTTCCAGTGGTCGTGTATGGATGTGAGAATTGGACTGTGAAGAAAGCTGAGTGCCGAAGAATTGATGCCTTTGGATTGTGGTGTTGGGGAAGACTCTTGAGAGTCCCTTGAACTGCAAGGAGCTCCAACCAGTCCATTCTGAAGGAGATCAGCCCTGGGATTTCTTTGGAAGGAATGATGCTAAAGCTGAAACTCCAGTACTTTGGCCACCTCATGCGAAGAGTTGGCTCATTGGAAAAGACCCTGATGCTGGGAGGGATTGGGGGCAGGAGGAGAAGGGGACGACAGAGGATGAGATGGCTGGATGGCATCACTGACTCCATGGACATGAGTCTGAGTGAACTCCGGGAGTTGGTGATGGACAGGGAGGCCTGGCGTGCTGCAATTCATGGGGTCGCAAAGAGTCGGACACGACTGAGCGACTGAACTGAACTGACCACGGGTGCTATTCTTTCTCTTCCCCTCCAGCCTTGATTTTTTTTTTAAGTACGAATTGGTGGTCAGTGTTCTGAACCAGGCTTTACGATTGCACCGCCTCCACAGCCAGACTCAGTCACTTGTCCTCCTCCACTCATCCGTTTACTCCGACATGTATTGAGCTGCTACACATGCACTGGGGATGCAAAAACTGTTTAAGACATGCCTGCTCACAAGCAGTTTAAGGGGAAACAGATTGTGATGGGGGATTCCCAAGCTGCTATTTCCAAACTGTTTCCTCAAGCTCTGTCACGTTTTCTCAGCATCCTCAGGAGATTACCTCATTGTCAGTAAGAAAAAGAGGTCACAGGCCGGAAATAGCTCACACTCCTAGCCCAGGCCCTATTCATTTGTTTACTTAAACACTCTAGTTAGATATCTGCCTGGGCAGCCTTAGTAGTGGCCTCAAAAATTTATCCCTTTTAAAAATATTCAAATAATATTCAAAATATCTAAGATCCTATCCCAAATATATTGAGAGCCTGGCGTACTCTACTAAAGCCAAGGATACTTGGGGGTCTGAGCCTTCTTCCCCTGGCCTCTATTGCTTTAATTTCCTGCTTGCATTTGTCCACTGAAAACAATGCACAACAAGAAAGTTGCGAGTTAAGTTTTACTTAGGGTAAAACGAGGACTATAGGCCAGCAGACAGTCTCTCAGATAGTTCTGAGGAACTGCTCAGCAGAGGTAAGAGGGGAGGTGAATATATATTTGTAATTTTGGTAGGTAATTGGGCAGACATGCGATCTTTCCACGCATGTTTTTACAGAAGGCTGCTGCTGGTCACAGGGAGTTTGCTGCCAGTCATGAGAAGCAGATGTCTCCATTAATGATTGTAGTGCTTTTTTACATATAAGAAGGTACAAGAATTTGGGTTCATAAAATCTCCTGAAAATAACTATCTGAAGGCCTGTTCTGCCTGTTTTTCCCAGAGCACAGAGTGCCTCATTCCTGCTCTTGGTTCTGAATTCCCTTCAGGGTATGTCAAAGTTCAGTGACTGGTGGCTAGTGACAGTTTTTAGTTGGCACATTAAATTCTTCATCTGCACTCTGGCCTGGACTTCTTCTTAAACTGTCTCCATCACCCCACCCTGGACACTGCCTGAATCCTTTCTTTCCCGAAGCACCACTGATTCAAGGCTGAAATATTCTGCACACCTTTCTGAGACAGGTGGCTCCCAGTACAGGTTAGAACATAGTGCGATTTCTAAAACTCCCCTGGTTTTTCTCTAGCTTCTCTCTCACATCTGTCAGGCCCCAACTTCACGTTTTCTCTGAGACATGTTTTCCCTTTGTCTTCCTCTTCCTTTTGAGATTTCCCCTCTTTCTCAAGCCACCAGACTCCAGGTTTCCACTGTTATTATTTATTTGTTTATTTCTACTGCACTGGATCGTCATTTCTACATGCAGGCTCTCTCTAGTCGCAGTGCTCGGGCTTCTCATTGGGGTGGCTTCTCTTGCTGCCCAGTATGGGCTCTAGGGCATGTGGGCTTCAGTAGTTGTGGAGCCCGGGCTTAGTAGTTGCAACTCGAGGGGTTAGGTGCCCCTTGTCATGTGGATCTTCTGGGACCATGGATCGAACCCATGTCCCCTACATTGGTAGGCACATTCTTAACCACTGGACCCCCAGGGAAGTCCTCCATTGTTGTTTGATATACAGAATAGTCTGTTTCTACCCCCAATTCCCTCTAAACTTTAGCCACAAAATGCTCATTTCTCTACACAAAGGAGAATAATATAAAGATTTGTTTAACCTTCTGCCCATATCACAGTCTGTTGTGGTTATTGTTGCTGGTGTTTTGTTTTGTTTTTCATTTTCCCCTAATCTTAAATCTTAGAGAAAATGCCCATCTCCTCTTCAAGATACTTGGTCCCACCACCCATAACCTGTCCTCTTCAAAGATTTTACTTGTCCAATGAATACTATTGTGTTTTTAATCTATCTTCCTGAAGCACTTGACACCAGTGACCACTTCCTCCACCCTTGGCCTCTGGACCTTACCCTCTCCTGTCTTCTTTCTGTGCTCACCATGGCCCCCTCTCCTCTCTACCAATGATTCCCACATCTATGTCTTCAGCCTGAATTTGTCTTTCAAAGTTCAGGTTCCAGCTGCTTCCTGAACAGCTGTTGGATAGCCTACTGGTACTTCAAACTCAATGTGTCCAAAATCAAACTCAGCAAATTTGCTGTGCCTACACTGTGGGTAGTTAACCAGCCAGCTTTCTGCACCGGGAAAGACCTTGAAGTTGGCAGGATCCTCTAAGACAGTATGTCCATCAGCCTAGGACCAAGGCCTCACCTTTGTGATCTGAGACATCCTTAAACAAGACACAGCCTTTGACTCTGCTGGCATTCCAGCAGTGGACAGCCAGAGGTTACCTGGGGTCAACATTCTTTGGGTAAATTACTATGGGTGAATTACTGCAAAATGCTCTCTATTCCTATGCTAGAAATAAGTACCATGTGACCACAGTGCAAATGAAGTGCTGGGATGACACCCCCCTCCCCTCCACTGCTTGGAGAAACCAAGGCACTTCTTGGTTCTGAGAGGTTGTAAACACTCCCTTTGAGATGATCGTTGTGGTTTGGACTTAAGCACTATCTCTACTGACTTGATAATATTTCTTTCTCTTCCAGGACTGTGTTTCAGATAACAGCTGGTTCAAACCCACTGTTGCCAAAGCAGGGGTCATCTCTATTTGAAAATATTTTTTAATGTTTATTTTTATTTATTGATTTGGCTGCTCTGGGCCTTAGTAGCAGCATGTGGGAACTAGTTCCCTGACCAGGGATCAAACCCAGGGAGCTGTATTGGAAGAATGGAGTCTTAGCCACTGGACCACCAGGGAAATTCCCATCTTCTATTTGGAGGCTGGAAGACTCGAGAGTCTTGGTCAAAAGAGCCAACACCAGGCTTCCCTGGTAGTCCAGTGACAATCTGTGGGCAGATACAAGAGACGTGGGTTCAATCCCTGATCCGGGAAGATCCTACATGACACGGAGCAACTAAGCCCACGTGCCACAACTATTGAGCCTGAGCTCTAGAGTCTGGGAGCCGCACCTACTGAAGCCCATGTGTCAGTCCTAGAGCCTGTACTCTGCAATACGAGAAGTCACTGCAACGAGAAGGCCATGCATTGCAGCTAGAGAGTAGCTCCCACTCTCCGCAACTAGAGAAAAGTCTGCGCAGCAACGAAGACCCAGCCAGAAATACATAAATACAGAATTAATTAAATAGATAAATAAAATTAAATTTAAAAAAGAAAGAACCAACAGCAACTGACTTTAAAGGGAGGAAGTTCAAATTGCTTATGAGTGTGAGTTGCAGTGATTGAGAAAAAATAAACCAGATCCGGAGAAAACTTAATGCCTGGAGGCGCTATCTTTGCAGAATTGTGTCATGGAAGATATAGTGGTATGATCTAAAATGCTCAGGCATCTGCCCAGGGGCCTGCTGGAACAACAGCTGGTTTCTGCTGTTGTGCTAAGTGCACGGCTTTTGTGCTGCTAGGTGAGAGATACTAGCTGGGACAACAGAGGGGGTTTTTAGAAGTTGTTCAGGCTTGAAGAGACGGGGTGAAACCAGAAAGACTGTCTAATTTAGGAGTTTTGCTTTGTGGCAATGTGTCTCCTATAATCCTCCCTTTTATCTCCCCATCATGTGTTCAGTAAAATCTGTATCACTGCCATGATCTTAAGAGTTTGATATTTTTTTCCTTTTTGATTTAATTTGGCTTTTTAATTATGCAAATCATTTACCAGATCCCCAAAGTCAAACTATATGAAAAGGTACATTCCTAAAAGGTTTGTGTCATGGTCTGTGTGTGGGTTGGAAAAGAGTTTCCAGGTATGAGGCAGAATGAGAAGAGACTAAAGTTTATTAGAGTGGGAGATGCAGTTACAACAGAGAGTGGGCTCAAGAGAAAGCCAACCCCTTTCAAGGACTAGTAGCCAATTTTTATAGCCTCAAGACTGAGAAAATTCCTGCTGGAAGGGTGGCATTCAGTTCAGTTCAGTTCAGTCGCTCAGTCGTGTCCGACTCTTTGCAACCCCATGAATCGCAGCACGCCAGGCCTCCCTGTCCATCATCAACTCCCGGAGTTCACTCAGACTCAACGTCCATCGAGTCAGTGATGCCATCCAGCCATCTCATCCTCTGTTGTCCCCTTCTCCTGCCCCCAATCCCTCCCAGCATCACAGTCTTTTCCAATGAGTCAACTCTTCGCATGAGGTGGCCAAAGTACTGGAGTTTCAGCTTCAGCATCATTCCTTCCAAAGAAATCCCAGGGCTGATCTCCTTCAGAATGGACTGGTTGGATCTCCTTGCTGTCCATGGGACTCTCAAGAGTCTTCTCGAACACCACAGTTCAAAAGCGTCAATTCTTCGGCACTCAGCTTTCTTCACAGTCCAATTCTCACATCCATACATGACCACTGGAAAAACCATAGCCTTGACTAGACGGACCTTTGATGGCAACGTAATGTCTCTGCTTTTGAATATGCTATCTAGGTTGGTCATAACTTTCCTTCCAAGGAGTAAGCATCTTTTAATTTCATGGCTGCAGTCACCATCTGCAGTGATTTTGGAGCCCAAAAAAATAAAGTCTAACACTGTTTCCACTGTTTCCCCATCTATTTCCCATGAAGTGATGGGACCGGATGCCATGATCTTCATTTTCTGAATGTTGAGCTTTAAGCCAACTTTTTCACTTCACTTTCACTTTCATCAAGAGGCTTTTGAGTTCCTCTTCACTTTCTGCCATAAGGGTGGTGTCATCTGCATATCTGAGGTTATTGATATTTCTCCCAGCAATCTTGATTCCAGCTTGTGTTTCTTCCAGTCCAGCGTTTCTCATGATGTACTCTGCATATAAGTTAAATAAGCAGGGTGACAATATACAGCCTTGACATACTCCTTTTCCTGTTTCGAACCAGTCTGTTGTTCCATGTCCAGTTCTAACTGTTGCTTCCTGACCTGCATATAGGTTTCTCAAGAGGCACGTCAGGTAGTCTGGTATTCCCATCTCCCAGAATTTTCCACAGTTTCTTGTGATCCACACAGTCGAAGGCTTTGGCATAGTCAATAAAGCAGAAATAGATGTTTTTCTGGAACTCTCTTGCTTTTTCCATGATCCAGCAGATGTTGGCAATTTGATCTCTGGTTCCTCTGCCTTTTCTAAAACCAGTTTTAACATCTGGAAGTTCACGGTTCACGTACTGCTGAAGCCTGGCTTGGAGAATTTTGAGCATTACTTTACTAGCATGGCATTAGTGATTGGTTAAGATGCTATGGGCGTTTCCCTGGTGGCTCAGATGGTAAAGAATCTGCCTGCAGGAGATGCAGGTTTGACCTATATTCCCTGGAGAAGGGAATGGTTACCCACCCACTCCGGTATTCTTGCCTGGAGAATTCCAGGGACAGAAGAGCCTAGCGGGCTACAGTTCATGAGATCACAGAGTCAGACACCACTGAGCAACTAACACTTTCACTTTTTAGGATGCATTGGGTGGGTATTTTACCTAATATGGGGTCAGGGAACTGGCTAGTTTAGATCTGAAGGCTTATGGCAGCAGTAGATACAAGGCTCCATCAGTTGCAGAGATGTCTGTCCTGTGACCTGGGTACAGGGCCCCACAGTTTGCTTTCACCCTGACCCCTCCACCCTGTTCCCTTCAAGTAACACCCTAAGCCCCACAAATCACAAACACACTGAAAATTGTTTTCCTCTCTCAATCGGCATCCGAGGCTTGGCACTGGTACAGGAGAACCCAAATCCTAAACATCGTCTCTAGTAATAACACTGTTCAGGCCCAGAGAAGCACTTCACATCTCATAACCCATGTCCTGGAAACATGAGGTGACTGTATCCAAATGCCACAAAGTTCTATGGTTTGTGCCAGGGGAGGATTTCAGCCACTGAAGCACTTAGGGAAGAAAAGAAATACATTAACTAGTCAAATCCTCTTGCTTTTCCTCCGGTTCCAATTTGTGGTTCTAGAAGTACTCAGAAATTAATGTGGTATGTGCAATAGTGGCTGAGGAACATTTGTAATATTAATTCATATTTTTTAAAATTTGTCTATATATAAGTCTAGATGAAATATGCTCGCGATTTTATTGGCTTTAGTCCTGTTCTGATTTACAGGAAGGACTGAAGAAAAGCAACTTACGATTTTAGGCATTGATTTAAAAGGATGTTGAAGGCAAGTTGATAATGCGATTGACACAGTTAGTAAAAATAAAGATGAACAAGGTCATTTTTTTCACTGAAAATCCAGAAACATTTTTTGTGCCATATGCCGTGTGTGGCGCATAGTTATTTGTTACTATGACCTGACCTCAACTGTGATCATCAGGGCTTTCTTTGGAACATTAAAAAGATTATATACAGAATTTTCTGGATCTTCCCAAAGATGAAATATCTTAGGAAAACACATAGTTTCTTTTATCACATTTGACTTTACAACACTCTTGGATACATGATGAGAATATTGGCTAAATGCTATTAAAACAAGTAGACTTAATTAACACATGATACTAAAAGAACTTGAAGAGTTAAGCAAAACAACAGAAACCTCTCAAATAGTTTTCACATGGTCCCAAGTGGAAAGTGAAATTATTCTTGAATGTGTGCTACCCACAGATATTTGAGAGGGACTGTTTCTTAATAATATTGACAAAAGTTTAACAAATCTAAACCTAAGTTTGACTGTTTTAGTTTCTTTGTTTTTTCACAATTGATGAGCTAATACTAATACATTATTATTACTAACTGAAGTCCATAGTTTACATTAGTGTTCACTTTTAATGCGGTACATCCTATAGGGACTTCCCTGGTAGTCCAGTGGCTAAGACTCCAAGCTCCCAATGCAGTGGATGGAGTTTTATACCTGGTCAGGGAAATAGATTCCAAATTCCACAGCTAAAGATCCCACATGCTGCAAGGAAGACCCAGCACAGCCAAATAAATAAATAAAAATAATAAATATTTTTTAAAAAACCCTGAAATGTGCTGTAGATCCTATGGGTTTTGACAGATATATTATACCATGGTCTACCATTACAATATCATGCAAAGTATTTTCCCTGCCCTAAAAATCCCCTGTGCTCCACAGGGATGACCATTTCCTGCCTCCCCTCCAGCCCCACTTTGTGGCCATCACTGATCTTTTTGCCATCTTCTTCGTTTTGCCTTTTCCAGAATGTCATATCACTGGAATCATGCAGTATGTAGCCTTTTCAAATTATCTTCTTAGCAATAAACATTCAGGCTTCCTCCATGTCTTTTTGTGACTTGATAGCCCACTTCTTTTTAATCCCTGCATAATATTCCATTGTATGGATGCAGCTACCAGTTTGTTTATCCATTCTCCTATTAAAGTACATCACAATTGCTTCCAAGTTTTGACAATTATGAATAAATCTGCTATAAACATCCATGTGGAGGTTTTGTGTAGAACAAAGTTTTCAATTCATTTCGGTGAATACCAAGGACAGTGATCAATGGATCTTATAGTAAAGGTATGTTTCACTTTATAATAAACTTCCAAACTGTTTTCCAAAGTGGCTGTGCCATTTTGCATTCCCATCAGAAATGAATGAGAGTTCCCATCACTCCACATGCTCTCCAGCACTCGGTGTTGCCCGTGTTTTTGAACTTCAGCTATTCCAATAGGTGTGCATTGCATCTCACTGTTTTAATTTGCCATTTCCCAGGCTTCTCTGCCTGCAATGCAGGGCACATAAGAGACACGGGTTCGATCCCTGGGTTGTGAAAATCCCTTGGAGGAGGGCATGGCAACCCTCTCCAGTATTCTTGCCTGGAAAATCCCCTGGATAGAGGAGCTGGTGGGCTACAGCCCATGGGGTCGCAAAGAGTCAGACACGACTGAAGAGACTGAGTATAGCACAGAACTCACCACTACTGAACTGTATGCTTAAAAATGGCAAAGGAGTTAAATTTTACAAATTTTTTTAATCACAATTAAAGAAACAAACAAAAAACCCCACCTATGCTTTTACCCTTTGACCCAGAAATCCACCTCTAGGAATGTACCGTTAAGACACTTTCAACAAAATGAAAATTTATTGTCACATTATTTATAATTGCAAAATACTGGAAATTGTTTTTGGCCCCGCCTGTATGGATTGTGGAATCTTAGTTCTTGGACCACAGCAGTGAGAGCGCCAAGTCCTACCCACTGGACCGCCAGGGAATCCTCTGGTGTCATTCTGACTTTTAGAAGGATGTTAATCTCCTACACACTTAAAATGTTAAACTAAATCAAAATATGAGGGAAAAACAAACTGAATGCAAACAGAAACAAATGAACCCAGCTGAATTTCCTATGAGTGATATAACCACATAGCAAGGAGGGAAGTATACCCTGTGTCTCAGACGGTAAAGAATCTGCCTGAAATGTAGGAGACCTGGGTTCCGTCCGTGGGTCAGGAAGATTCTCTGGAGAAGGGAATGGCAATCCACGCCAGTGTTCTTGCCTGGAGAATCCCATGGCCAAAGAGCCTGGTGGGCTGCAGCCTGTGGGGTCACAAAGAGTCGGACATGACTGGACGACTGGACACCACACCATACACCCTCAGCCTGGGGGAAATACAGACCTCTTGAACTCACTGTACTAGGCTTACTTTTTATAGTGTACAACAATTTTGAAATATTGTTGGGAGCCAGAGTTCTTCGTTTGGAAAAAGGGAGACATAAATATGAAATACAGGAAGGCAAGGTAGAGAACCCCATGAAACTGGATCAAAATTGTAAGTTACCAGTATAAACTCATGCTTTCTATAATAATATATATATATTATTATATATATAATATATAATTATATATATATTAGATATACTATACATTATCTTAGATGTGCTAATACATAGTATATGTGATTATGTGTGTCCATTGAAAGAACCTAGAAGCAATAAAACCCTAGTAGCAAGAAGCATACCTAGTGCTCAGATGTTGGTTTCTACCATTCCCCACTGAAAGAAACAGGGTTCCTGGGGAAAAGAGTTGATTACAGTAGCTGAGACAGAGAAAGGAGAAGGTTGAAAATTCTGCCAGAAATGAAGTAGCACCAAAAATTATGGGGCAGGGGCCAGCAGACTGGGGGTGGGGGTGGCTGTGTCAGAGGATGCATAAGCCAGATCAAAGGTGGCCACATCTGGGTTGATTTCAGCATCAAAATAAATAAGGACTGTAATGGAATAAAACCCACTGAATAAAATAGGAGTCCATGAGTCCAAATATATCACAAAGAATATAAATAAACAAAAAATTAGAAAGGAGGGCTCTTGTTTACAATGGAGCACTGACTGATACAGAAGGAGGGAGGCTGACAGGAGAAAATTATCATTTCAAACCATCAGAGTGACTTCCCGAGGGGTCCAGTGGTGAAGACGCTGCACTTCTAATGCAGGGGGTGCAGGTTCAATCCCTGGTTGGGGAACTAAAGTCCCACATGCTATGGGGTGTAGCCAAAAATTTTAAAAAAACATAATAAATAAAACCTTCATGGGAAAAATTGGTTCAGACCAGAACCATTACAGGATGCTAACGTATGTATTACTTATATAGTATTTCAGCCTGGGTTGCATAACCCTACTTCACGCACAAGATTACACCAGACAAATCCGGATTGACAAATATGAAGGCAACGTCTGAGGAGCCGTTGCAGATTATAGGGAAATAACGAGACCTGAAGACTAAAGACAACAGAGAAACCTGGACTGCATCCTATTCCAGACGGAAAAGACCAACACCACAGTGGACGTTTGGGACTCTTGTCAAACTGGAATACGGATTATAGACTAATGTTTTGTATCAATTTAAATCTTCTAAATTGGATAACTGTATTGTGATTATATGGGACAATATCCTTCTTCTCAGGAAATATTGAAGTATAAAGTGACCCACGAGCACACTGTATGCAATCTACTTTCATGATTTAGAATAATTATACATATGTACACACATCAAATAAAAAATTTTAGTTAAAATTTAATATAAATTTTAATTTAGAGAGAATAAAAAAGCAAAATCTGGGGAATTCCCTGGTGGTGCAGTGGTTAGGACTCTGAGTTTTCATTGCTGAGAGTGTGGGTTCAAATCCTTGGTGGAGGGACTAAGATCCCACAAGCCAGGTAGCTTGGGCAAAAAAGAAAAAAGCAAAATCTGTGGCAAAACATTAATAATCATCATGATTCTAAGAGTATTCAGGGAGTCTACACTATCTCTGCAACCTTTCTGAATGTTTGAAATTATTTCAAATAAAATTAAATATATAAAAAGCGAAGCTAAAACAAGGAAATAAAAATGTTTGCAAGGGCATAAAGGATAAGACTCACATGCAAATAATCCCCAAACTAATTTCTCTTGAGACTAACTTCTGGCCAAGTTCAAATTACAGCTTCAATTGCAGAGAAATTTTAAGAAATGTAACAAAATAGTACTCTGGTGTTTTTTAAAATAAGAGCTCAGCATTGAATAATTTGTAAATGGTAAAATTTAAACACCAAATGGATCTAGATACTGCATTAAAGGCTGTTGAAAATTATTATGATAAAGACTTACATGATGAAAAAGTATTTTCAGAGATAAAATATATGTGACTCCTTTATAATGTTTAAATGTGAGATACAAAATTTATGATTCGGTTCTGAATCCAAGTATTGCTTTAAAGTTGTTAGTAATTTCAGTTTGGAGCAATGTTTCTCTAAATTGAAATTTATTTTTTAAACAACTAAAAACAGCAACCCAAGAAAAGTAAATTAACTTGGCATTCCTAGCAATAGAATATGCATTATGAGATTTTTATTATACAAAGTAATTAGGTATTTTGCCAAAATGAAGACAAGAACATTTTATTTAATGGAATATTATATAATAACTTATGAGTTGCATGTGACTTTATTATCCATCCAAACATTGCTGGCCCTTCTTGAGGACACCCAGGCATGCACGATGAAAATTAAGTTAAATTATCTTGAATATTTTGCTGACTTTAAGTCATACAAAAACTGTGCCATTACATATCTTTTACTTTTGTCATTAGAAAGGTTATTTGTCAGGGTAAGAGGGCAGAGCATGTTTAAGAGTTAGCTAGCCTTCAAATTGTTCTTGCCTGGAGAATCTCAGGGACAGAGGAGCCTGGTGGGCTGCCGTCTGTGGGGTCGCACAGAGTCGGACACGACTGATGTGACTTAGCAGCAGCAGCAGCATCCTTCAAATAATTCAAACAGCTTGACATACAATATGTGAACCTTCATTTATATCTGACCTGGCCACACAAGTATTGGAGGTTTTGGTCCCTTAATTACTTCTATTTGAAAGTACAAATAGATGTTGATCATATAAAAATATTTATCTATTTTTATACAAAAGGTAGCATTCCACATATAGCACTGTATATCAAGCTTTTAAATTTAGAACTATATTCCACACCAACCATACCTTAATAAAAATGTCAATGAGCCTCAAATAAATAAATAAAATTATATTCCAGTGATCATTTCATATCAACATATAGGGAGTGTCCTTATCCTTTTAACAGCGCGCAGTACTCCACTGAGTGGAGTTAATTCAAGGATTGTGGATAGGGGACTCAGAAGTGTTGTGTCCCATCTCAAGTCAGATGTGGTAGGGAGAGAAGTCTGCCAAGAGAATCTCAGTCATGGTGGGTGACATAAGGGACCAGATTCCTCCCAAGCTTATGTTTTATTCTAGTGTGAAGCTTTTATGATCAGATGGATTGGCATGTTCAAAGTTAAAATAAGGCCATACCCCAGGTACAGCAGGTATAACCCAGCTAAGCAGTAGCCTCCCCAGAAGCAGCTGGATGTTTCCAACCTCAGTTGGAAGGGAGACAGGACCTTAGAAAGTGGAACTTTTGGGGGGACTTCTCTGGTGGTCCAGTAGCTAAGACTCCATCCACACTCCCAATGCAGGAGGCCTGGGCTGATCCCTAGTCAGGGAGCTAGATCCCACAAGCTGCAACTTTAAAAAGATCCTGCATGATGCAACTAAAAAAAAAAAAAATGATCCCGCATTTGGCAATGAAGATCTTGCATGAGGCAACTAAGACCTGGCACAGCCTAATTAATTAGTTCAAAAAAGGAAGAAAAATGAGACCTTTGGTTCTGTCCCTCTGTGCCTGAACTCAGATGGATCTAAACTGATTGGCAGGCGTTCCCCTGCTCAGAACCGTTTATACACACCCTGCTGTGCTAAACCATTTATCAGGGTCTACAAATCCTCTGTAATCTGGCCTCATCCCTCACTAAATTCATTCCTCCCTTGCAGGATATGAACCAACCACCAGCCGTCTCCTACACAGAGGATGCTGCTGCTGCGAAGTCGCTTCAGTCGTGTCCGACTCTGTGTGACCCCATAGACCGCAGCCCATCAGGCTCCCCTGTCCCTGGGATTCTCCAGGCAAGAACACTGGAGCGGCTTGCCATTTCCTTCTCCAATGCATGAAAGTGAAAAGTGAAAGTGAAGTCGCTCAGTCGTGTCCGACTCTTAGCGACACCATGGACTGCAGCCTACTAGGCTCCTCTGTCCATGGGAGTTTCCAGAGGATGCTACCATACCCTATTTACCCAGTTACTTGCCATTATCCCTTAAAATGAAGCTAGGCGTCAACTCTTTCAGGAAGCCTTCCTTGGCCACCTAAGGTTGAGTTAAGTAACTGTCTGTATGCATTTGTGCACCCTAGTACTTGCACATTATATTCTAAGTGTTTACTTGTCAGTCCCCCTCACTAGGGCTTCCCCAGTGGCTCAGCGTTCACAAATCTGCCTGCAGTGCAAGAGAGGCAAGTTTGATCCCTGGGTCAGGAAGATCCCCTGGAGGAGGGCATGGCAACCCACTCCAGTATTCTTGCCTGGTAAAATCCTTTAAACAGAGGAGCTTGGCAGGCTACAGTTCATGGGGTCACAAAGAGTCGAACACGACTGAAGCAACCGAGCACGCCTTCCCTCACTAAAGCACAAACCTCTTAAGCCCATGAACCTTGTCTTAATTATGATCCCACCCTCTGCCCCCAAGCTTAGTCTCTGACGCACGACATCCTAGTTCAATGATGAGACAGAGAAGGGAGCTGCCACAATGCCCTTTTCCTTCAAAGCAAACCCTCTCTGTCCACATGTCACCTCTATTTGTACCGCAGTATTGGCATCACTCAGGATGAATTGAGATGAAGCCTACGACTCTGGCTTCTCCAACTGATCAATTCTGTTTTTCCATCCCCCCATCCTACCTGCTTTCCGTGAGATGAGAGAACAATTTAAATTAGGGGCACCAGGGGGCGCTCTCACGCAAGAAGAAATAGAGAAAACCCTTCAGTTCAGTTCAATTGCTCAGTCGTCTGACTCTGCAACCCCATTGACTGTAGCACACCAGGCCTCCCTGTCCATCACCAACTCCCGGAGCCTACTCAAACTCATGTCCATCCTGTCCATGATGCCATCCAACTATCTCAGCCTCTGTCCTCCCTTTCTCCTGCTGCCTTCAATCTTTCCCAGCATCAGGGTCTTTCCCAATGAGTCATTTCTTCGCATCAGGTGGCCAAAGTATTGGAGTTTTAGCTTCAGCATCAGTCCTTCAACTGAATATTCAGGACTGATTTCCTTTAGGCTGGACTGACTTCCTTTGGGAAGATTTCCTTTAGGATGGAGAAAGCCTTATAAACCTCAGTTCCAATTTCGTCACATCATTGCTTAAGAACTTGCAGTGGGTCCCCACTGCCTCTTCTATCTTAAGATCCAAGTTCCTCCCCCATGACTTTACCCCACCTCATCTGCCCAACCTCTCACGCGGATGCACCCTCTACCCTCTTGAATTTCTAGTTAGCCGTGTAACACTTGATTTTAGCACCAGCTGTTTGTATAAAGGTGGTGCCAATAGGTGGTAGCTGTGGCTGAAGCTCTCCTCAAGACACTCTAAGTAAACATACATTGAATGTGAAAGCGGTGAGCTGGCTATGCAAAGAGCAGTGCATGTCTGCCAGCCTCCCCACATCAGCCTGACCTTCTAGCCAGCTGCCGATGCTGAAACTCTAATACAGAAGAAGCAGTTGTTGCTGTGTGTGTCCCTTTCTGCAGTCTCACCCTTTCTCTCCCTGTCTGTGCCATTTGCTTTGCTTGGAATGATCTAGCCTCATTCCTCCCCTATCTAAACTTGACTTTTCGCTGGAGCCTCCACACTTCCAGAAAGGCATTCCTGGCTAGTGCAGGCGCCGTCCATAGATGTTCCCTCTTCTGAATCCCCGTTGCATTTCCTGTTTATACCACATAATTCGTTGGTATTCAATCTGTTGCTTTCTTTTCCATGATGTGTTTACTTAATCCAGCTGTAAATTATCACAGGTAGGGGGCCCATATTTGGGAGTTGGATCAATCTTGGTTCAAATTTTAGTTCCTTGGAGTGATCAAAAAGTTCTGGAACTAGGCAATGGTGATGAGTGCATAACACTGTGAGCATGTTTGATGCCACTGACTTGTACACTTAAAGTGGTTAAAAGGGTAAGTTTTAGGTTATGCGTATTTTACCACACTGAAAAAAATGTAGCTCCATTACTCACAGGCTGTGCGACTTTAGGTCATGTAACTCTTTTCACTTCAGTTTCCTCATTTTTTGTTGGAAAGATCAAGATAAACATTAGCAATGAAAATGACCCTTAAGTCATGGGCTGAGTTGTACAGCCCTGTGAAAATATTAGCTATGACTAGCTTCTTCTCTCATTCTGAGCACTGCCATGTCCCTTCTCAACAGTCACTGGTTTGGCCATCCGCCCAAGATTAGTTAATTAAGTGGCAGGGAGATCTCAAAGCCACCAATTCCTTCATGGAGTTTACAGCCGGGTATTGGAGATAAGCCGCTTCTGTGGTGGCTCGGTTGGTAAAAGAATCCACCTACAAAGCAGGAGATGTGGGTTCGATCCCTGGGTCAGGAATCCCCTGGAGGAGGGCATGGCAACCCACTCCAGTATTCTTGCCTGGAGAATCCCACGGACTGAGGAGCCTGGAGGGCTGCAGTCCATGGGGTCACAAAGGGTCAGACGCTACTGAAGGGACTGAGCACATGTGCTTGCTCACACTGGGGACCAAAGTTGGACTAGCTCTTTCCAATGTGATTGGGACATAGAAGGAAGGTGCCAGGGAGAACGCAGGCCCAGTCTGACCTGGTCTGGGGATTTTCTCTGACCCCAAATCCTGTGTTCTCTCCACTTTTCAAGTTCCCTTGAGGCCATGGGCCCTGGGATGTGGGTCCGGGAAACAGGGTTCAGTGTCCCTCTCCCCTCAGCTTGCTGTTCCCTTCCCCCCACCTCTCTGGCAGCCTCCAAGGCCAGCTGTGGCAACTCCAGAAGGGGTCACAGGCCCTGCCAGAGTGCAGTGGAACAAGGCTCCCCTGCTCTGGGGCTCCCCCTGGGTTGTTCATAGTTCTGGGTGTCTCCAGGGGTGTAGCAGAATCTGGGATCATTAGGCTTCCTACAGGCTCCTCTCGGGTAGACTAGCTGGCCCTTCCTCAGGGACAACTCAAAGTCAAAATTTAAACAGCTCTCTGGGGACACTCCTCCTCATGGGTGGTGGTATTTTGGGGAGCGGATGTGAACTTCCCCGAGGGGGAGAGATAGAGGCTCCCAGGGTCCGGCACTTTGCCCTCCTCCCTGCCCCCAACTCGCTCTGTTCTCCAAATTTAGGATGGGAGGAAGAAGTAGGAAGATGTTTGGGTCCTTAGGGGCCAGAGAGCACAGACCCAGGACCAGAAGCAGGACAATCCTTTATCACAGCTGACAGGAGCCCCTAGCCCTGCCCAAGGCTGAAATCCTGGCTGGATCATCCTCCCCTCCCCTCCATCAGAGGTCACTGTGCCCCCGGGAGGCAGTGCTCAGGGACTCCCCATGCCGTCTGGCTCTCTCCCCAAACTCTACCCGACTCCCACCCTCAACTCAGCTCCCCCTCCATTTCCCAAAGCAGAGACTGAATCACCTCTACCGGTCCTCGCTGGGAAAGGCCTGGAGACCGGATTTGGGGCTTCCGGAGAGCCCCCAAGGTCCCCTGCCTGAGCCCCTCCCCGGCCCGCAGCAGCCTGAGCATTTATGGTAATGTTTGGATTGGGGCAAGCTCAGCCGGATGCCCCGCCTTCCCCGGGCAGGACCTGGGATCCCCTGGGCTGAGGCCTGGGGTGCTGGAGGGCAGCCCACGTGGAGAGGGCCCTGGGGTCGGAGAGGGGCCTGGGACAGTCCAGGCCCAAGGGAAGGCTCAACAGGGCTGGGGACTAGGATGGGAGGGATGGGTCCCCCTCTGCACACCGCACTCACTGCAAACCCTCCCTCTGGTTTATGGGTCCCTAATCCCCAGGAAGAGTCCCCATGCAGCCACATCCTCTTTTCCCTCTCTCCCCCCACCCCCTTAGCAGGGAAGGGGCTGAGAGGAGAGGCCGGCAGCTCCCAGGGGAGTCGCTGGAATGCTGGGAGCCTGGGAACGGACCCTGCAATGTCCCTGGGAAAGCCAGGCTGTGGGAATCCCACCCACAGCCCCCTCCCCAGGATGCGACACTGGATGCCAGAGACAGATCCCATCTCCTCAAGAGGGGGCTTCTGTGAGAGTGGGAAAACCCCCCTGTCCCAGCCCCAGCCTGGCTCGACCCGGAGTTCAGGAGGCCAGCTGTGATGGAGACGCCCCCTCCCGCGCCCCCTCTCCCCCGCCGGCTCTGGTATAATCCCGGCCATTGTGCCACCACCTCCCCTCCCCCGCCCCTCCTCTGGACCCCTGTACAATGGGGCCTTTGCCTCCTCCAGCACTCAGGGTGGAGATGAACTCACTGACGGTTTCTCCAAGTTTAAAAATAGCCCCTCCCATCTCCCCTGCCCCACCCACCACCACCAGCACAAGTCACCCTCCTCCTCTCCCATGGCGTTTCTGGGGCGCAGCTCAGTCCAGGCCGCACCTCCTTCCTGCCTGGAGTCAGGTGCGAAGGACATGGGTGAGACCACGTCCGGCCAAGACAGGGGCCGCTTCCCCCTATTCAATCTCTTCCCCAACATTTTCCACCCAGCCCCCCAGTATCCGGTTTCCTGGCCTGAGGTTGCCTCAGCAGCAACTGCCCCCCACCCTCCTCCTACCCCATTTTTTTTCACTCCCTTAGCATAGTCTCCTCCCAGCTCAGAGCCCCCGACACTGGAAAAAATTCTCCTACCTCCCCTCCAAAGACTCAGACTGAACCCTATTTTTAGGCCAGGCCAGGGAGGGGGGGATTCCCCAGCCTCAGTCATTGCCAATATTGCTGGCCCACCCCCTCCACCCCATAGCGTCTTTTCTTACTGCAGATGTAAACTTGTCTTTATCGGCTTCCTTCCTCTGCTCAGCCCGCCCTTCTCATATCCTCCTGGTTAAGGCCCCTCCACTGGAGGGGGTGGGTGGGAGACCACTGTACCCACTATGAGAGAGGATTCCTGGGCTTAATCTCACCCCAGCAGGGCTAACCCCCCGGGGCAGGACTAGCCTTGTCTTTTTACCTCCACCTCCACGTGGGGGATGGGGGCGGGGTCCCACATCGTACAATGAAATGAAAGCCCCCACTCACCCCAGAGACAGCAGTTGAGGGACTCCGACCGTGGCCACCACCCCTCGCAGCCTCAGTTTCTCTACCTGTGGTCAGACTTATGCCCAAGAGAAGCACCAAGGGCCTCCTGCGCCCCCTGGGTCTGCCATGGGAGTGAAGAAGGCAGCCTTCCTACCCATTCTTTCTGGAGAGAAATGAGGCAGGGAACTTAGGGCTCTGGTCTGGGGCTCTGCTGATCCTGGCCTGCATCTGGGCAAGGCTGCCTCCACTGAGTCCAGGCACAACAGTGTCTGCAGATGGAAAGCCCACAGTGGCCTCCTTGACTCCCCACTTCTGCTGGACCTCCATCCTCTCTCGCTGAAAGTTCTTCCCCGTCTGCTTCCTCTTTCCTGCAGCTGTGGACGCTCTAGCTTCTGGCATCTCAGAGAAACGGAGAGGCCCGTCTCAGACACCCTCCACCTCCTGCTCCTTCACCCTGTGCTGCCATCATTGTGCTTCCTCCTGCCTCCAGTCCCCTCTGAAGCCTCTCCAAGGACTTGACCTCTTTGGTTTGGAATCCTAGCGGGCGCCACTCAATGAAGCCTTCTTGAGGTTGTCTGCCCCCTGACCTCTACCACCCACTCCCTGGCAGCCCAGATCACCCTAAGCTACTGGCCTCCCTAAAGGACAGTCTCTGTGCTAGTTTGGTGGGGACGTGTGGGACACAGAGGTCACCCTGGGCTCTGTCCTCACTTCCCTTTCACCGCAGAGGCGGCTCCACCACCCCCTCCTAGCTTCACTCTTCTCACAACGGAAGGATTCTGAACTGACCGTCCTTGGTGGTTAACTGGCTTTGCTCTCAGGCTGGAGAGAGGAGAATGATTAGTTAATGGTGTTAAGAGAAGGGAAGAGGGGTGGAGGCAGGGAGCAGAATACTATGCCCAGCTCTGAGCTTGCCAGGGCAAACAGCATCCTTCAGCCATTCCCATTCCTGCCCCTGCAGACAAAAACAAACGCATCCATTCCATTCTGGGCCCTGGGCCAGTCCATACATTCACTCTGGGGGATGAGGAAGCACCATCCTTCTCACCCCCCACCCCCACCCCGGGCTCCAGGCCCCTACCTTGGCCCGCCTGGCATGGCCTCTGGCTGAAAATTAATGGAGACGGAGGAGGGGATCAGCAAGGATCTGAAAGATGAGGGCTGATGTGGCTCAAGAGTCATCTCGGCGTCATCAAAACGCCATCCCAGAGCATCCTCTAAGTCACCTGCCCATCTCCAGCATTTGCTGCCTCACCCTGCTCCTCCCCCAACCAGCAGCAAGGCTGCCCTGCCTAGGACAGGACTCTATCCCAAATCCAGGCCCCCTTTAGACCATCCCAGTTAGAGGGGTCCCAGCTGATGTGGACCCCTTTCCCAGGGTCAGGGAGCTGGGGGTCTGTCTCTATGAGACAAGAATCAGTCTCACTCCCCAGAGCCTCAGTTCAGGTTCAAGGGGCTCGAAGACCCAGGCATTGGAAATAAGGGGAGATGCAGGTCCCCTTGCTTCGCTGGGACAGATTCCACTTGGGCACGGCAGCCTGGAGTCGGTTCTGATTCCTCCTCCAAACCCCCCACCCTCAGCTGCTGGGGGGCCAGAGCCCTGCTGCAGGGAGTCCCTTCAACCCTCAGCAACAGCAACAGGTATGGGGGGAGCAAGCTGGAGACCTTGTGCCCATTAACTCATTTTTCTCCCTCTTTTCTTCATTCAGGGGAAACTGAGTCCCAGGCTGGGTTCAGTGAGTGAAGCCAGAAGCAGCAGAAACCTCAAGATCCAGGCTCGGTGGGACAACTGTGACAACCTCGGGCCTGTGAATTCAGCCCCTCCCTGCTTCCTCTGGTCTGAGACTTGCAGGAGCTGGGCGTGAAGGGACCACCCTTAGCGCGCTCCCCAGTACAGATACCTCTGGCTCTGTGGGCCCTGGGCCCAGGGTTCTTCCCTCAAAGCGGCCAGGACTGCAAGGCTTGGGGGCAGTGCCAGGCCTCCGGCCGCCGCAGTGGTGCAACCGTTCTGGGAAGCCCGATTTCTCTGGGGCAGAGGTCCGGGGGAGTGGAGGAGGCGGCGGGCAGAAGAGCTTAAAAGGGAGCGAGGTCCCCATCAAGGACACGAAGGACCTCCCAGTGGCTCCTCCGCCAGGAGGTCCCCCAGGGCTACAAGGGCTGGCTGGGGCTAAGCGGGGTCTGACCCGGCGGGACTCCAGCATCCGGGCCAGCTTCTCCCTGCAGCCGCCTCGGAGACACCTGTCACCGCCCCCTGTCCGTTCCCTAGCGGGGGGCTGGGAGGAAGGCTCCGGCCTAACCCCGCGCCGCGCTGTTCGGCGGCGCAGCTCCGGGCATCTCGGCGCCGGGCCCGCCCCCTAGGGCTGCGGCGCGCCGGGCGGGGGGTGGGCTGCGCGGGGCGTGGCGGGCGGCCCGGGCGCCCGGGCCCCCTCCCCCGCCCCCCTGACGTCAGCCCCCGGCGGCCGCACGCTCCCTCACTTGGCTCTCGCCCTCCGGCCGGGAAGCATGGGACGGTCCGGGCTCATCTGCGCTTTCCTGCTCGCCGTCTGCTGCTGTTCTCGCCGCGCCGCGGGTGAGTGAGCTCGCTGGGGCCCCGCACCCCGAACGGCCCGGCCGGGCGGTCTTCGGCGGAGCGTGCCCGGGAGCAGAGCCCGCATCCCGGCGGGGGCCGGGGCTTTGCGCGGCGGCGTGCGCTCCTCCTCTCGGGGTCCCCGGCACCCGGCGCCTTGCGCGCGTACAACTCTTCTTTGTGGCCAGTTTGCAGCCTCTGTTCCAGACCATCCCGAGAGCAGGACTGGGGAGACGGGGAGGGGGCTGCTGCCTAGAGCGGGAAGGGGTGGAGCAGAGACCCTTCGGGCTCTGGGGAGAGCTTTTCTTCAGGTACTTTCTCGGGGGCGGGGGGCGGGGAGCGTGATTGGAGCCTTGGCGGGAGGGGCAGCTACCGCGCATCCCCAAATCCTGAATTCCGCGCCCGCCTGTTGCTGGAAAACGCAGCTTTCTTAGCTGGAGGGGTGCACCGACCCCTCCCTCTCCCGCCTGGGCTTCGAGCCAGGCTAGAGGTGAGCTAGAGGGGGAGGAACGGCGGCTCCCGCCCTGCCAGGGCGTTGGCAAAGGCTGGAGCGCCGTGTGGGTCCCCTCGCGCCTACCCGGGTGACGGGGTCACAGGTGGCAGGGACTAGGGATCGCGGAGTCCCAGAGTGCGAGCGCCTCAGACTTGTTACACCTCCCGGAATGGGACCAGATTCAGGTGGGAAAAGGGCCCCTGCACCTCGGAGTTTTTCTCTGAAACTGCCTAGGAGCCGGGCGCTCCCCAGCTCACCCTACCCTTGTATGGCCGCAGTGGTGTCGCTCGTTTCTCTTGGCTCCGTTTTCCGAGCTCTAGCCGCTGGCTGGCTGGGAAAGGGGAGGTCTGGGCAATACCCAATGCCATGGCTTCGTGCCCATGCCAACAGTGTCCCTGGGGTACCCTCGGTTGCTGCCTTCAAAACCTTTCTGGGGGATGGAGGGGAAAGGGCTGCATGGGGCTCCAGCGCTGCAGAAGGTTCAGCCCCACCCTGCCCCGTTCTTCTAGCGCTGGGGAAACCGAGTTAGGGAGCTGAGGCTTTTGCTCTGGGCTGAAGACCACTCCATCTGCCCTCATTGTATGGGAGCCAGCTCAGGGCAACCACCCAGGCACCCGAGTCCAACCAGATGGTATGGAGTGACATCACCTCCTTGTGGGGCGGGCAGGACACTGGCACCGCTGACGTCACTCTTGCCCACTGCCTGGCCCTTGCCCTGACCCCTGCCCCCGACCCCAGGGAGAGATTCTGGCCCCTCCATGACTCTGACCCCTCCTGTACTCACAAGACTCCCAGGATGGGGTCCCCTGAGAGTGTGGGGATTCACAGAGGTGCTGCTTACGGAGTAGGAGATAGGGGTCTCCTGACTAGGGTTGTCCACTGGGGTCTTGGGGGGGCGTTGGGGGGCAAAGGGTAGAGTACTGATGTCTTACCCTGGGTGTGGGGACAAAAAGGGCCTGTGTGCCTGGGCCTGGCACATGCCTTGCATTCCCTCACTCTGAGCTCACCCAGGGAGGAGGGGGCCTAGAAGGAAAGGGGCCTTCCTCTTGGCCCACCCTCTGCCAGCCTCATCTGGGAGTTCCTGGTGCTCAGGGTCTCTGCTCCAGTGACCAGAAATGTCCATCCCCAGCTCCCTTGAGCCAGGAGAGGGCCGTTCCCCAGGTTGGGGATCATACAGAGTGGTTGAGGCTTAGAGAGGACAGCGTGCCCTTCGAACATTGAAGTGGCAGAGAGAACAGCTGCTGCAAGCGGGTGTGAGCGAAGGGCATGGTGAGCAGCTGGAGCTCACTCAGCAGCTGGTGCCCCCCCGACCCCCCCAGGTGTGCCCGGAGAGGCCGAGCAGCCGGAGCCCGAGCTGGTGGAGGTGGAAGTGGGCCACACAGCCCTTCTGAAGTGTGGCCTCTCCCACGCCCAGGGCAACCTCAGCCACGTGGACTGGTTTTCTGTGAGTGCAGAAGAGGGCAGTAGGGGCGGGAGGCCCTGCCCTTCATGTAGCCTCAGGACCCTCACCCCCGCCCTGCTGCCTCCGCTCAGGTCCACAAGGAGAAGCGGATGCTCATCTTCCGTGTGCGTCAGGGCCAGGGCCAGAGTGAGCCTGGGGAGTACCAGAACCGACTCAGCCTCCAGGACAAAGGGACTACTCTGGTCCTGACCGGCATCACCCCCCACGATGACCGCATCTTCACGTGCCAGGGCAAGCGCCGGGCTCAGGAGCACCGCATCCGGCTCCGTGTCTACAGTGAGTGCCCTGTCCGTGCCTTGTGGGCAGCGTGGGGCATGGGAAGCAGTGGGCCCACACGCCTCCCCATCTCTCTCCCTTGTAGAAGCTCCAGAGGAGCCAAGCATCCAGGTCAATACCTTGGGCATTTCTGTGAACAGTGAGGAACCTGTGGAGGTGAGGTCTGCTGGGGTGGCCCGGGGTTGGGGGAGGCGGGTAGGCAGGAGCTCAGAGAGGGTAGCTTGGCTGGGTCACAGAGTTAGGAAGCCTCACACCGTGTCCTCCTTAGGTTGCCACCTGTGTCGGAAGGAATGGGTACCCTGTTCCTCAAGTCACCTGGTACAAGAACGGCCAGTCCCTGAAGGAGGAGAAGAACCGTAAGGCATCCTCTGCCCTTAGAAGCCGCGCTTGTGGCACTGTGTGGGGGCCGCTTTGCACTTTCCCTTTGTTGTGAGGCATGCTGGATCTTAGCTCCCCGACCGGGAATGAAACCCATGACCCCTGCGTTGGGAGCACGGAGTCTTTAATCACTGGACCGCCAGGGAAGTCACTACTGTACTTTTTTCAAGTACACAAGCCATCCATGAAAATATTATCATTAGAGTTCAAACTGTACAGAAAATCTAGAAGGAAAATTTCCTTCCTGCCCCAGACCCCCCTCCCAGAAATATCTCTGCTGTCAGCGTGTATGTGTTCTTTCAAGCCTATTTCTAGGTCCTTACTCACACATGTAAATATATCTAGGACTATATAGGGTTTTGTTTTTTATTACTTAAATCAGTGGTTCTCTTCTAAGGCTGATCTTGCTCTCCTCTGGGACACTTGGCAGTGTCTGGAAATATTTTTGGTTGTTGCAAATGGAGAGATGCAACTGGCATCTGGTGGGGGGGTTAGTGAGGCCAAGGATGCTGTAAACATCCCACAGGGCACAGAGTACTTCTGGCACCAAATCTCAGTGCTGAGGTGGAGAAACCCTGACCTGAAGGGCACGGCCTGCCCTACACTTTGTTTCCCTTTTGACAACAAGTCCCGGAAATCTTGCTGGATCGCTGTGTTTAGATCTACCTGATCGTTTACCTACTGCCCAGCACTTCACATGGCTGAGCTACAATGTAATATATAATATAGCTATAATGTGATCTATCCATTCTGGTTAGTAGACGTCCAGAGTGTTTCCTCTTTATTTTTAAATCACTGCAGTATTATTTGCACACACCCTTGTATGAGTGCCTGTGTGTGTTTAGGGTAGATAACAAGCAGTAAACAGCTGGGTTGAAGGGTTGCAGGTGGCATTCGTAATGATCCATGGCCCTCTACAGGGGCTCCCCTGCCATTCCTTCCCTGACTCAGGACACCACAGGGTGGGGATGGAGGCGGAGCAGAGACCCACCGAACCCTTCTCCCCTTCCTCCCTGCCCAGGGGTCCACATCCAGTCATCCCAGACGGAGGAGTCGAGTGGTCTGTTTACCTTGCGCAGCGTTCTGCAGGCACAGGTGTCCAAGGAGGACAAAGATGCCCAGTTTTACTGTGAGCTCAGCTACCGGCTGCCCAGTGGGAACCACATGAAAGAATCTAAGGAGGTCACTGTCCCTGTTTTCTGTGAGTACCGACCCTTCACAGTGGGGCTGAGTCCTGCAAGCTTCTGCCCACCCGGCGCAGAGGCCGCTTTTGGGCTGAGGACTGTCCCCTTTGCCTGTGCAGACCCGGCAGAGAGAGTGTGGTTGGAAGTGGAGCCTGAGGGGATGCTGAAGGAGGGGGACCGCGTGGAAATCAGGTGTTTGGCTGATGGCAACCCCCAGCCCCACTTCAGCATCATCAAGCAGGTGCGGAACCCTCTGTTCTGGGTGGAGGCGGGCATGCAGGAGTGGCTGGAGGTCCGCTCTGATCACGCCTTCGTCCTCTCCCAGAACCTCCACACCAGGGAGATGGAGGAAGAGAGGACCGATGACAACGGGGTCCTGGTCTTGGATCCCGCCCAGAAGGAGCATAGTGGCCGCTATGAATGTCAGGGCCTGGACTTGGAGACCACGACATCGCTGCAGAGCGACCAACAGGAGCTGGTGGTGAACTGTGAGGGGCTGGGGGCCCAGGACAGGGGGACCAGGCTGGGGCAAGAGGGAATCCAACCTGCCCTGTCCTGCCTGACCCCACTGCTGCACCCCCAGATGTGTCTGATGTCCGGGTGAGCCCCGCAGCCCCTGAGAGCCAGGAGGGCAGCAGCCTCACCCTGAACTGTGAGGCCGAGAGCAACCAGGACCTTCAGTTCCAGTGGCTGAGAGAAAAGGTACCCAGGTGGGCCCAGGACTCTGGGGGGATGGGTGGGCCTGGGAGTGACCTCTGACCCGTCTCTCACCCCAGACAGGCAAGTTACTGGCAAAGGGGCAGGTGCTCCAGTTACACAACCTGAAACGGGAGGAAGGGGGAGGCTACCGCTGCCTGGCCTCTGTGCCCAGTGTGCCCGGCCTGAACCGCTCCCAGCTGGTCACCGTGGCCATTTTTGGTGAGGCCCTTGAATTGGTCAGTGTTTTCAAGCTCTTTGGGGGCCAGAAATCACCTGTTGCCCTGGGGCACTCTGGTGCGGGAGTGGGTGGCGGGCTGGCAGAGTGTGCTGTCTTAACCCGCCCTGCCCTCATGCAGGGCCCCCGTGGATGGCATTAAGGGAGAAGAAGATGTGGGTGAAGGAGAACTCGGTGCTGAATCTGTCCTGTGAAGCCTCGGGGCACCCTCGGCCCAGCATCGTGTGGAGCATCCAGGGCACGGTGAGCGGGCACACGGCAGCCTCCCAGGTGCTGGGCCGTCCCCTTGCGGGCTCTGCTGCCACCACCCGACACCCTCCCACCCCTGAGCCGCGTCTCCTTCCTTGCAGGCAAGTGAGCAAGACCAGGAGCCGCAGAGTGTCCTGAGTGTCCTGAACGTCCTGGTGACCCCAGAGCTGTTGGAGACAGGTGCTGAGTGCGTGGCCTCCAACTCCCTGGGCAGAAACACCACCATCATTTTCCTGGAGCTGGGTAAGGGCTGGGTCCTGCAGAGCGGGTGGGAACCAGCCCACGTCGGGCTCATTCCTATCCCACCCCTGGCCCCAATCCATTTCATGTCTTCCACCCCAGACTCCAACAGAACCAGCAACCTCAGTACCTCCACCGTCAGCCCCCCTGCCAGAGCCAATGGCACCTCAACAGGTGAGCTGGGCTGGACTGGGCACCCTCATTCTGCCCTGCCCAGCCCAGGGGAGCCCTGGGCAGCTGCCCACCTTCCATCAGCCCTGGACTGGGCAGGGCAGTGATGGTAACGTGGCAGCCTGGGGCAGGGAGTGACTCCGAGTGTCTCTGTGGAACAGAGAAGAAGCTGACAGAGCCCGAAAGCAAGGGTGTGGTCATCGTGGCTGTGACCGTGTGCGTCCTGGTCCTGGCCTTGCTTGGTGCTGTCCTCTATTTCTTCTACAAGAAGGGCAAGCTGCCATGTGGACGGTCAGGCAAACAAGAGATGTAAGCACGGTACCTGGCATCTTGCACGCCCACCCCCCCATCTCATGCTGCCAGCTTGCTGCCTCCTCGGGGACGTTGCCCCGCCAGCCCCTGGCCCACTCGCCCGTCAGGAGCAGGAGCGGGACACTTGCTTTCCCACCACTACCCAGCTCCTTCCACCACACTGCTTCCCTTCTTCCCTGTTGCCCTTCCCCGAGCTGGCCCAGAACACCCAAGGGCCCGTCATCACCCAATGCCCCATCCCTCCTGACAGCCCCCCTTCCCTTACCCTCAAGTTGCCAACCTCTTGCCTCCCTCCCTCCTCCCAGCACGCTGCCCCCGTCTCGTAAGAGCGAATTTGTAGTTGAAGTTAAGTCAGATAAGCTCCCAGAAGAGATGGGCCTCCTTCAGGGCAGCAGCGGTGACAAGAGGGCTCCAGGAGACCAGGTAGGAGGCAGTTCCCGTGGCCAGAGCCTGACAGTCTTCAGGGATTGGGAGCAGCAGGGGCTGACGGTTGCTGAACACTAACTCTGTCCTTCATCCTTCCCCGTCTCCAATGGGGAGCAGCTCCCACCTCGCCTCCCTAACACTACTCACAGACGGTAGGGCCAGGCAGGTGGCTGAGGGACCCCGGAGAAGGTAGCCCCCAGGACCAAGAGCAGGACCCAGTCCATCACCACTTCCTGAACGGCGCTGGTGGCTCACATCACTAGGTGTGACGTGCGGCCCAGTGTGATTTGGGGTCTCATCTCTCATTCCCTGCCCTGCCACCCCCTGCCCCCACCCCACCTTGGCTTCTTCCCTCCAGGCGCTGCACCCGTCCATCAGCTGTGGCTTCAGTCCCTCCTCCCTTTTAGTGCTCACACCTAAACCCTGGTCTGTGTCTCCGAATTCCTGCCTCACTTCTGCTCTTTACTCATCTTTAGGGAGAGAAATACATCGATCTGAGGCACTAGCCGCTGAATCACACGGCGCTCCCTCCCCTGCCTGGAACCTCCCCCGTTCCCTGCTCACCCTCCTCCCCAGCACTCAGGATGGTCGCCAAAGCCTCTAAAGTGGACTACTGAAGTGGAGAAGAACCCCCTCCAGCTCACCTGCAGACCCTGTTTCAGAGGGCACGTGGGCTAGGACCCGAGCTGTCCTGAGAAAGACCTCGTGTGGCCCTGGAGGCCCCCTCTATGGGGACCTGTCCACCACGGTCTCAATTTGTTGAGACCAAGGAGGGGCCTCAGTATCCCAGAAATGCATAAGAGAGTTTCTTACAGAACTTGTTTTCTCTTTACACATTATGGATGTAAGTACCGGTCTTCTACCAGCAACCAAATTAGGTAGCCTGTTTATCTTGAGCTGACTTCCTGCTCCAGGCTGGCTTCATAATCCAGTCATATTGCTGAAGTGTGGCTGAGGTGAGCCCAGGCCTCTCTCCGCGGGTGAGGGTTGCTCCTCACTTAGGTTCTGGGGAGAACCCCCCACAGTAAATGGAAGCAGCTGCCTGCCTGCCTCTGGAGTCCCTTTTGCAACACTCCTTTCTTTCCCTGGGCTGAAGCCAGGACCTGGTGGTGTTCCTTACAGGATAGTCAGTGAGGATGCCAGGCACAGCTTTCCGGAGTGAAGGCCATTGGGCCCAAGCACCCTTTCACCTGGCTTCCCCCACCCTCTCTAGGAATCACGTTATGACTGAATGCTAGGGGTGGGGGCTGGAGATGAGGTCCAGATTGTCCTTTACAAGGGTTAAGGCTATAAAGTTATATTAGCATCAGGGTTCTAATGGGAGAATGGTACTTGGAGATGAGAAATGGGCCTGGCTAGAGCTTTGGGGCGTGTACGTGTATCTGCGTGTATGTGTGTGTGCGTGTGTGTGTATATATACAGTTTTGTTAGGTTGTAAATTTGCAAATTGTTTCCTTTTTATATATTGTGTGTGTATATATATATATATATGAAAAATAAAGCTTAATTGTCCCTTAATCTTACAGTTTTTTATTCATCATGGGTACCACAGCAGCCTGGGGCCTGCAGTTGGAACCGTGCCAAAAAGAACACAGAGCCCTTTGCAGTTGGGAGCAGGGACCAGAGGGCATCTCTGCTTCTCAGCAGGGGGCTCGAGCTCTAACACAGCGGATAACCTTGCTCCGTAGCAGCAGAGCTGCCCTGATCACCAGCTTGCAGAGCCTGGTGAGCTGTCAGCAGAGAGTTTTTGCCCCTTTCCTGTCATTTAGACGGCCCTCCAGGTAGCAGAACAGACGTCTGGTGATGAACTGGTGGGGTTATACATCTGGCCCTATAGTCCCCCAATGTATTACTCCCTGACCCAGGAATGAGCAAGAACTCTGGTCTGCTACAACAAAAGAAACTTTATTTAAAAATATTTTTTACAGACATGGGTGCCTGAAAAAGCTCTTTAGTTAACTGTGTATGGAAGTGAAAAAAATTAATAAATAACATTAGTATAACAGAACCTCTAAACATTAATACATTGGCAAAACAAAATGGACTTAAAATGAAAATGACTCTTAAAGCTCTGCTATTCTCTGTAAGAATATTTACCTTCTGTTTTATTCTTTACAGGTGAGAATGATTAAATACTGCTAATATAATTTTTTTATATTAATGACACATTTTTAAAATAGTCCACAAAAATCTCATCTAAGGTTTCATTTTGTTTTATTTTTAACACTGATATACAAATGGGACTCTTCATTCTGGAGAAAGCATCAAGTTCTCTCCAGCCCCACCCAGGCCAAGAATGTCAAAATCCTGAATAAGGAGGACTTTGAAAAGAACTGTTTCTATCTCCCAATTCTTTATTAAGTTAAAGGCAAGGAAGAACTGAGAAGAGGGAAAGAGACAAGTAAAACGTCATTATACAGAAAACTTTAGTTGTTGTTGAAACCTACAGTGGCCACCATACTGAGGACAGGCTTCTGTTCCGGTACGTGGTCCTTGCCGCCCTGCCCAGGGGAAAACTCGCCCCTGCAGAGGCACCATCTGCTTAATGCTCTATGACTGAAGTTTTCAAATGAAAGGAAAGCCAAGTCTTAAGAGAGAGGCAGGAGGTCTAGGCCAGCTCAGGATCCAGCATCAAGACAAGACAAGACAAACAACTGCCTCTTCTCGGGAGTCCACCCTACACTGTTTCATGCAGGTGGGACATTGACAGGATCGGGGGGCTGGGTCACTTGAGACGGTCCAGAGGATACCTGGCTGTCATGGAACATTCTGTCTCCTGCTGAGTACAGAACATCCAACCTGACAATTAAGGTTCTGACTGGAGCCAACCAAACGATCCTGGGGCACAATGCTCATTTCTTCCAACTCAGCACTGTGGCTGGGAGAAGGGAGCGCTGACCCGCTGCACCTGGGTGCCACCCCCTCGGCCGCACGGAGACACTTCCTCTCCCCTAGACTGGAGAACTAATGACACTCAAGGTAGAGGAGCTAAGACTCTGGTATTTCCATATTAAGTCCTAAAATGCAGCCTGGGATACAGTGCTGCCTTAGAAAGGCACAAAATGTTTGGTTTTTTTTTTTTTTTTCAGTGTGCTAAAAATTGTTTTGTTTTGAATAAAGGAAAAAGATATATAAGGTTAAAAATACCAAGTCACCACAGCCAGAAAGCAGAGGGAGGAGGTACCTCCTAGCTGCCACGCCCCTGCCACACATTTCAGCAGGAGGCCAAGGCCAAGACACTAGAACAAGGCTGAGACGGGCAGGTCAGGAGGCATCCACTCTCGTGGGCCTGGCGCCTGCAGGCTCACTCACCCCGACCAGCAGAAGGAAGAAGCCAAGGAAGAGAATACACGTGGTCTACAGCCTTGTAAGCAGTCCCCTGCCCCATCAGCTTCCAGACAGCCATAAGCGCAGCTTCCTCGGCCACAAAACGCGGTCAGAGGGAGGTGGGGAGGAGGGACTGACGCTCAGGGCACGCTACCACCTATGTCAGAGCGCTGGGTGCAGGCACACAGCCCCCCCCCCCCCAACGCGGGGCACAGCACGGAAGCGGCGCCAGGCCTGCGGAGGCTCAGCCAGCCGGTACCGAGCAGGATCCCCTGGCCTCCCAAAGTGATCCAGCGGCAGAAGGAGAATTTGTGAAGGGCGCCTCTCACATTTTGGGGGCTGAATAAGAATCTGGGGCCGGGCATGAGAACTCTGATTTGTTCCACTGCCAGATCAGTAGGTTGGCGTTCAGCCTCTGCGCTCTACACACACAGCGAGTGGTTGGCTACATTTTTCTCAAGCACTGAACAAGGGAAGGGGCAGCAAGATGTCCAAACAGTTGTTAGTCTGTTAGTCAACAGCTGGCCCTTTGGCACCGTGTTCTCCAGAAGACTGCCAGGGGGCCCCCAGGCAGGCCTGGCTCTCCCCACCCCGACTCCCCCACTCACTCCTGGGCTACTTTCCGGAAATAAGAAACATTGGTGCTCCCTCTCTGAAACCAACCCAGACTTCCTAGGACTTGGTGAAGCCAAGTGGCACTGCTGTCCCTCTGCCCCTGAATTCTGGAGCCTAGAAGGAATTTCAAACACACAGGCCCCAGCCTTTACCACGGGCCTCAGTGTGTATCTTTGGATTATTAGGCGACTTCAATGTACATCAAATGACTCCAGTAGTTTTAAAAAGTTGTAAGTAATTATGAAATGCATTAATAACAAGGGACAGCCTCTGGGATGACAGAAATAAGATCAGAAGATTCAGGCAAGCAGAAGCATGGCTTTAAAAAACCAACAAATAAAGGCTTTACTACAGGATGACAAAGGAAGCAACCGGACAGAGAGGACAGATGCATCCTGTTGAAAGAGCTCTCAGGAGCAACTCTCAACTGGAATCTATACCTAATTCACATCCTGGCAACTGTCCCAGTGTCATAAATTCTCACTGCAAAGTAGTTTCTGAGGTACCGCAGAAGGCCTGCCTGAGGACATCACTGCAGAGGAGACTAGATGAGAGGGTGGGGAGGAGGACGTGGAGGGACTGAGGCCACGCGCCTGGAGAATGAGGATGTTCTCAGCACTAAAACCTGAAGAGAGCCCAGAAGTCCACAGGCAGGGGCGACGGGGGGTTTGGGATCTGCTCTCTGAAGAAACTGAAAGCCAGCCAGAAACCTGAGATTAAATGAAGGCTAAGAAATGTCACCTAAGGACAGACTAGCTCTGGAACAGAAGAAACGGGTCCTGAAGAAAGAGGGAAGAAATCTTGGATGCCAGGCCTCATAAGGGAAAGAAAAACAGGCAATACAGAAGCAGTGAAGACAGTAACCCAAGTTAACGTTAACCTAAGCATTTCTTCAATGTCCCAGACACAGTCCCACGCCTGCCTTTCCCCTCTCGAGAAAGCAGTATGGTAAACTTTACTACTGAAGTACCAGTTTGCCCAGAAAGTGCATTTGAGTTTTCATGTCATGACATCATACACAAAAGCTGATCGAACTTTTTGGCCAACCCAAAATGATTTAGGGTCTCTCTCACCTCCAGTCAGAACCTCCCACTGCCCCTTCTTCCCACCTGAACATGCGGCTGCTGCCCTGTGTGGCAAAGGCTGACTGGTTGGGTGTTCACACCTGATCAATATGCTGGCTGATGACAGTCTTCCTTGAGAATATGAACAAGAGGAGCTGGGTATCTGTTAAAGCGAGGATCCCTAGAACTGGGGGGTCATGAGGACTTGAGGACTAGCGTTCTGATTTCAGGGCCACACATTACTGACAAACAGATTTACTTGGAGGAGAAAGGTCAAGTTGCAAAGTTTCTCCACTCCATGCAGAATCAACTGTACTGCTTCGCTGGGTTCTGGGAGACACTCGGCATCCTGATGACTCCCTCCTTTCTTCTGCTTGAATTCTTCTGTTTCTTGTATCCGAAGGACTACTCAACAGGATGGTCAAATATACAGCCTTGACCTTCTTCCACTATGCACCCTCCTCCATGCATAAGTGGCAACATGCATTTCTAACATGAGGCTGCTAATGTAGACTGAGATCAAAGTAATAGTAATGCTTTATGCTGAGAATACTTCAGATCGAATTTCTAGGGCACTGAAAATCCAGGAGGAGAATAACGTGTTGACTTTTACACTAAGTTCCAGGGTCTCTAAGCTCCATACTCCGAGAAATACAGGCTGACATTTTTGAGAACTGAGTTCAGTCTACTTCACGGCCTGGCTCTTGGGAGACCAAACAACTGGTGGACGATCAGGACCCAGAGACAGGTGCTCATCCTCCTCTCGCAACTTCAGCCCTTCTAAAGAGACACAGGATTAGCAGAAAGGTGGTGGAATGATTGAAAACCAGTTCCACACAGGATGGGAGATGGTAAGAGGTCCCAGAAGGGTCATAAGAAAACTTCCTAATACAGGGAAATAGGAATACAAGCAGCTGAGTAAAAAGATCAAGGAAGGCACTAGAGTGGAAAGGAGACTGTAGGCAGATGCTTTCCTTAAACATTTGACTGCCCTACTGTGCAACTCTGAGCCGATGAACAGACCCACCAAACAGGCTGTAAACACATAAAAATGGTGGGTAATCCATGAGACTTACATGGAGGAATCTCCCAGACATTGTCAAAACTATAGGAAGATAACAGGGGTTAAAGGGAGCATCTTGAACTGATTCTTAACCAGGACAGCTCTATAAGGAAACGTATGTCTGCACAGAGCTGTGACTATAAACTGCACAAGTGAATTGGGAATAGGTATTTTAGGGCCAAATGCACATGCTAGACAGTCCAAGTACAATTCCTCAACATCAGTAAACCACCCTGTGGTGGCAGGGAGAACACAGAGCTGGCACTTCAGGCTCATGGTTTTCACTCAGAACTACCTACTGAATGAACACACACTCTTTGAGAGCCAGGCCAATGGTCAGAATATCGTTATTCCATGGGCAGTGGTCACTGCAGAGTCAGAAAGGCCAACAGCAAGAGAGGAGATTTACAGTTTGGGAAGACGGTCTGTACCCCTCTGCCTCTCATGACGTGAGGTAGGAGAATATTCTGCACTAACACCATTGCTGGTCACATGCAAAAAGATCAAGATCTTGTTAAAGGGAACATACAGCTGGTCCCTACTTTGCAAGCAAATATACAAAATTCATGTGTGAGGTTTCTGATTGGACCATAAAATATATTTTACTTTTCTATAGAGGAAATAAATATTTTAAGTGTGAGAAATAGCAACCCCCCTAATTTTTCTTCTAAATCCACAAAACAGCTAAATGATACTAGCAGTACTATCCCACACCCTGGGCCCTGGAGTTAAGAGTCTGCATGAGAAGCAAAAGAACAGAAGGATGGCACAACACGCAGAGCAGGGCTAGGGGCACAAAGAGAGTTAGGGGAGAGCATGGCCACCCACAGGGATATACCACTATTGATATTAACAGATAAATGCTGAGACGACAGACTGCCAAATCTATTATTTACCTAAAGGGAGGTAGGTGTATCACTGAGCCCACAGGTTTTTTCCTACCTTGAGAACCCCTGACTTTAATGGAAGGAGTATGGCAGGGGCAGTGGATGAAACAGCCACCCAGCATCAAGGAGCGCTGTGGAAAGCAGTCCAGGGAGACATGGGGAAGCAGGGCTGAACCGAAGAGCCTAATGCATTTGAGCAAAGGGAAAACAGCAAAGTGGTTTTTACCTTACTTACCTGATAGCTGACAGAGGAGGAACCATTTGTAATTTAGAGGGAGAAAAGGGATGTGACTGCTCCAAACGGCAACATTCAAAGCCCACTTGTCAAAGGGCAATTTAGTTAAATTCAGAGCAGAACCAAAGAATTAAAAACTGCCACACAAACTGAGGATGAAGAATGGGTGACTGGTGCCTCAAGGGAAAATTTAAGAAATTAGGGTTTTGGAAATATCCTCAAAACAAGAGCCATGCAAAAACTTGCCTGAGGCTCACCCGGCAATCTCAGGCTCAGACCCAGGCATGAACTCAGAGCACCCAAAGGAACCTCTCATAGAAAGGTCTGAGACCCTGAGTGCCCGCAGACAAACAACCGACAAGCTAAGAACCAGGCCAAGCAATGGTGCATATGTTCAACACCGAGTCTGAGGGCTGACCCAATGAACCACACAGGTACTCAATGAACTGTTGAATACTGAATGACCCAATGAATCATTATGAAAAAAAAAATGGATACACTTGCCTTTAGCGTATATAAGTAAGGACATAATCTTCAAAGAAGACTTTGCATGCACTTTGAAAAGACAGGATTTGCAGAACCACTGCTTTGTTCTCTTGACAGATCTTCAGGCTACAGGCAGTATCTGCAGATGAGGAAAATCTCCAGCAGCAGAGGCATGCAGGCTGCCGCCACGTTTTCTAGTTCCTCACCTAGGCCTTCCACATCTAAACAAAGTGCAAAAATGAACACTGCCACAAGTGAAACTCTATACTGGCTTTCAGCGGGAGACACTAGGTTCCTCTTTACTACTCTCTGTCGCCTTCCTCTGCCCCCTCCACCCGGATTCAGGCCCTCCTGCACCTGCTGGGGGCTGTGTCATTTTCTGCCATAAAGGGAAGACACTGGGTAACCACGGCAATTCAGCACGAATCCCCAAACGATCCACTCTGGGAACGTAAATGGCTCGGAGGCAAGAGGAGAAAAACAAAAGATCTAGGAGTAACTGAAAGCTAAGAAAAGAGTTAGAAAAAGCTTTAACTCCAAAGATGATAACACGGGAAAGAAAACAGATGCAAAGTCATTTCTGTTTGGATTGTCAGACAAAACCAGGTTTTAGATTGTGAGGCAGGTGGGTTTATCAAGGAGCAGGCTTGTTTCTGACCAGGAGGAAGGTTACCCACTGCCAGGGAAGTCAGTTAAAAGGCTCGGGCTGGAGAACTAACTGAAATCAAGAGGTCCCTTGGCAGCATCTACAGGAACAGACCAACGAACTCTGAGTCTTCTTTACCAGCTGGCAAGGGCACAAGCTGCAGGGCTTGTCAGTGTTGTCTGAGTGCAGTAAAGGCATTGATTACACTAGCGATGTCTAAAGACCATGGGGAACACAGTCACTAAAGAGTATCTGAGAGCTAAAGGGAAAAAGAAAGGGGACGGGGAGGAAGAAGGAAATGCTGCATCCCCAAAGCCATAGGCACAAAGAGAAAAGCGAGTCGCCAGGCAGCACCAGTGTAGGGTTGGTGCTAACTGTCAGCAGAACGCTGTGCTACCCTGGAGTGATATCCCCTGACTCCGTAGAGAGCAAAGAAAACACTCATCTCTGAAAAGATAACCTGGCTCATCATCACAGGGAGACACCCATATAAGCTGAAATTCACTGGGAAGAAAAGCTGAAGAGAGAAATCCTTATTGTCTGCTGTGTGCATTTTATGTATAACAAGGTAGAGAGCGTGTGACCGGAGCTTCCAAGTGCTTCATGGTATTTGGGCCAGAAAGCCATGCCGGAAACAAATGATTTCCCCTTTCCATTAAGTAGAATATCTCATGACCTACATTAGAACACATACCTGGCACCAAGGCAACTGACTCCCGCAGACTACTTTCTGGGGAGAGCATGGAATGTATCTGAAGGCCTCTAACTCATATCAGTCATTATGTAATTATGATAATTAAAACATCTTTTTAAAAACAATTTCAATGTTCCTATAGAAACAGTGCTTTGGAGTGACCAGTGTTCGCTTCGAGTATCAAACAGGACCATAATGACAGAGCAACAGTACTTTTTTCCCACCTATCTACCAAACAAACCAACACCATCACACATTATAAAGAACATCCTATAAGCTGCTTGGCGTCAGTAAGGCTGATCACAGCAAGCCCACTGCCAATGACGGACACTGAGGAGGAGGAGGGCGGAGGAGACAGGGAAAAGACAGAGCGGGGCGGGGGGACGTGTTCTAAAAATACAAGACTTCAGCTATGCACATGGTAATCCAAGCCAGAGGGGAGTGTCTGAGCTGTAACACACACTGGGTTGGGGAGAAAACCACAGTAGATGGAAGTCTTTAAGATTCCTTCCTGAACCTCTTGTGCTAATTCCCCGCCTGGAATTTACACACACAGCAGGTTAATCTTATAATCACAGGACACACACAACCACAGACAGACGGACAAAACGCACACAACCATATCCTTAACCCAAGAAAGTCTTAAGTCCTCAATTAGGATTTACAGCACAGTACTTCTGCTTTCTGGACTGTTCCCCAGGTAGGCTACCATTTCACAAAAATCCACTCTTTCCAAGTGGGAACTGAAGGACACCTTCAAATGCACTCTTAAAACAAAGAAAAGAATCAAGCCTCCTAGCTGTTCCGTCCTCAGTCCACTGCTTTGAAATCTTGGAACCACAGATGTGATACCCCACAGATAGGGCAAGATCTCACTGTGAAGTTTCCAAAGGAACCTAGCCGCCCTTTTGGGTGCTACTTGAGCAAGAGCTCCTGGCTCCTCGGTCCTCTAAGCTGCAGCAGGCAGGGGGTGTGCTAGGTGGCAACGTGGGCTGGAGAAGAAATAGAAACGAATTCCCGGAGGATGTTTTTGGCCATTTCAATGTTGTTGTGGGCAATGACCAAGGCTTTCTGAATGTCCTGATAGGAGTAGCCCTGACTCAGGAGGCTCTCGATCTCGCTGGAGAGCTGCGGGGAGGCGGCGGCCGAGGCGGCAGCACTGCTCTGCTGACAGCTGCCTGCTTTCCGTTCCGAGTTGATTCTCCGAGGGAACGGCTTGGGTGGCCTCTCAGGAACCTGGGCACTCTCAGTGAAGTCTGGAAGAAATCGGAAAGAGAATATTTGCAAATCTGGGGGCGGGTGGGGGTGGGGAGAAAGCCTCATCTATTTAACAATGTGCTAGTATGAGATATTACTGACCCACTGTCAGTCGGGTCCATGTGTTCTTCAGTCACACGGCTGGGTTTTTACAGCTTTAAGGGTTTTAGTGTACAGCCTTCCTCTCATGGCAGGACAACTTTCTAAAGACACCATGCACTTGCCCTACCGACGGGGACCACGCTGCCCTGCACACACAACATCTGCAACACGCTTTACACTGAGCATCAAATTTTCACATGCATTACTGCCTGAATAAGTCAAAAAACATTTCTGAGGGGCCAGAGCAGACACTAGATTTCTCCCTTTACAAATCAAGGAACAGAAATAAGCCGAGGTCACAGTGAAGAAGCATTAAACAAGGCTGGGTGGCAAGGGATCACTGCCTGTTTGGGCAATGGAGGCCATGTATCTTTTTTCACCAGCTGTCCTAAAGGCTGTGTTCCGTTACTAAAGTGACAGAAACTCTGGCCGCTGCGTTCCCAGGCGGCCACAGGTGCAAGGACAGCCCTTAACAGTCGAGGTCCAAATGTGGGCTGGCTCCAGGCCCACTGAGTGTGCTTTCCAGAGCCAGTACGCCTCCCTTCCAGCGGGACAGGGCCTAGAAGTCAGGAATGTGTGCTCTGAATCATCAAGCTGAATTATCACTGTCATCACGCGTGCTCAGATGAACCAGAAAGCCTACTACCCCCAGCACAGGCAGAGCCAGGGTGTAAGGAATAAACTTATTTCTAAGTCAGGCAAAATTCTCAAGAGTCTAAATCAGCTTTAACTTCCCAATTTGGGTCCCAGCACCAGCTTTCCTCCCACTTTGGTCCACTCCTTTTGGCTACTGACTTACTGTCCCTAGGCAGTCATCTCTGTTTTGATATAAATAGGGAGCCACACAGCATTTCTGGGTAAACCTGAGGGAGCCTGGAGACTCACGTGTGGGGGGATCACCTTCCAGGGATAGCCAGCCAAAGGAGGAACTGGCGTTGGAGATGTCGGAGAGCGTGCGGCGGGCCAGCACCGCAGGCACGGGTGGCTTGGGGACATCATACCCGTCCTCTTCGTTTTCTGACTCCTCAGGGCCAGTGTTGGCATGGGCTGCAGCCAAATTCCCTTCACCTAGAGAAAAGTTCGTGCAGTTATCCTCTTTTTCTAATGTACTTCTCTAACATTTCAGGACAGGGACATCCACTCATCGAACATATATGGCATCAGTTACTGAATATCCATTATGGGCCAAACACTGTGTGGCCCTGTGGGTAGAAATAAAAGAAACAAGGAACCTAAAATCTGCACCAATCCTGCAGCTCTACTTTTCTAAATATGTCAAAAGCAACCCTGGCCAAGGTTAAGAGCCACTGAAATCCAAGACTCAAGCACCACTTTACGGCATTCAGTCAATATTTTCATCTGCACTTCACCTTGGAAGATCAGCCAAAGGGCCCTGCTGTATGTACTGCCTTCTTGAACTTTCAACTTGGTAAGCTAGTTAACATGGGAATTGAGTAGTCACCACCCACACACACAAGAATTTCATCAATGTTGAAAAGCAATGGGAGTAAGAGGGAGCTAGCTGCCAGCACTGCAGGTCCAGGCCATATAACACAAGGGCCGCCAGGCCCTGAAGGATGAAAAACCCAAATGGAACTGGCTGTGTGAATGAGAAATAAAAGAGAAGAAAGGCCTTTACTGCCATAGATCAAAGATATTTTGCAAAGAAAATTATTTAAGAATATTTCACTTAGATCAAGCTTTCATTGGCCAGACATTACCAGCTCATTCCTCCAGCACATCAATGATTGTTAAAGCAGCAAAACTGGGGACTTCCCTGGTGGTCCAGTGGCTAAGACTCCGTGTCTCCAATGCAAGGGGCCCAAGTCTGATCCCTGGTCAGGGAATTAAGATCCCACATGCCGCAACCAAGAGTTTGCACGTCACAACTAAAGATCCCACTGCAACTAAGTGCTGCAACTAAGACCCGGCATAGCCAAATGAATAAATAAATTTAAATAAACAAACAAATAAAGTAGCAGAATGACTACTCACCAAAGGTACCACTCTCTGTGACAGACGGTGCCACCTGGGACTGAATATTATACATGGCTTCGTATGTACAGCTATCGACCTGCTGGTCACAGTCACACGTTCTGGAACGGAAGGAAAGTGGAATAATGATCTTCAGAAACAGAACTCTGTTATCTGCAAACTTACCAGGAGTCACTTATTCACAACTTCTCTAGACCCCGATTCTATCAAGATACCACTCTCCCTTCACCCGTGTCACTACTAGTAAATATCATAAGATTGACTCCTATTATGAGTAACAGCTGTGTATGTTTTTGAAATTACTGTGATGCTGAAGAAACGTTAAGTGGAACTGCTTACAGCTGCCAGAAGCTTAAAACATTAGCGGCTACACACATCTTTCTGCTTTATTTTTGGCTGGATAATGCTATGTGCAGGCAGCAAGCCAAGCAGGTGAGTGAGTTGGTGTCAACTGAATTCCCTAACAGGACTATTGTGAACCTACCGTGAACTCTGTGCTATCTCCGGAGGCCACTTCACTTCTGGCTTTTGAAGTCCCACGGGCCTAGAGGAAGGAGTCATATACTCTGTGTCCTCCTCACTTTCACACTGCTCCCCAGGGGGCAGCTTTGGCACAGGAAGAGGTCTGGAAGAGGAAGAATAAAAAAACAGAAAGAATGAACTGCTTTGCAATTACCTAAAGTAATTCGAAAATCACTGTGGCAGAAGAAATATATAACATCCTCAGATGGTCAAGACACTCCTAGTAAAAAACAGCAAGCATGATTCTAAACACATAAGAATGGCAATGAGTATATTACCTGTTGCCAATTACTGTCTGACTCTAGGTGGTAAGATTCTGCTAACTTTTTTTAGCATTGCTCACCTGTGTTTTTTAAATATTCTTATAACACATACTATTTTCATAAAGAGAAAAAGGTCATTAAAAGGGTAATGCAAAAATTTTAATTACAATTCTTTTTGTTGATGTTAATAAAAATATAAAATTGCACCATTTACTCATTAAGCATTTTGGCAATACACACTTTAAAACATTCACATTCTCTGTCACAGTAATTTCACCTTGGCTCCATCTCTGGCTATGTAGAAAGATACACTGAAGTAAAGTCATTACATTAAAAGCTTTTAAACAAAATAAATATCCAACAACAGGAATGATTAAATATATGATGTCATAAACTTGCAGGAGATAGTGAAGGACAGGGAAGCCTGGTGTGCTGCAGCCCATGGGGTCGCCGAGAGTCAGACAGGACTGAGCAACAACAAAACAGTCATGTTATGTAATAATATGCAACTGTTAAAAGTGAGGATTTTAGGGTGTGGGAAAAAAAGGAACCCTCTTACACTGTTGGTGGGAATGCAAACTAGTACAGCCACTATGGAGAACAGTGTGGAGATTCCTTAAAACTGGAAATAGAACTGCCTTATGGCCCAGCAATCCCACTGCTGGGCATACACACTGAGGAAACCAGAATTGAAAGAGACACGTGTACCCCAATGTTCATCGCAGCACTGTTTATAATAGCCAGGACATGGAAGCAACATAGATGTCCATCAGCAGATAAGAAAGCTGTGGTATATATACAGAATGGCGTATTACTCAGCCATTAAAAAGAATACATTTGAATCAGGTCTAATGAGGTGGATGAAACTGGAGCCTATTACACAGAGTGAAGTAAGCCAGAAAGAAAAACACCAATACAGTATACTAACACATATATATGGAATTTAGAAAGATGGTAACGATAACCCTGTATGCGAGACAGCAAAAGAGACACAGATGTATAGAACAGTCTTTTGGACTCTGTGGGAGAGGGAGAGGTGGGGATGATTTGGGAGAATGGCATTGAAACATGTATAATATCATATAAGAAACGAATCACCAGTCCAGGTTCGATGCAGGATACAGGATGCTTGGGGCTGGTGCACTGGGATGACCCAGGGGGATGGTACGGGGAGGGAGGTGGGAGGGGGGTTCAGGATGGGGAGCACATGTACACCCGTGGCGGATTCATGTTGATGTATGGCAACGCCAATACAATATTAATACAATTAAAATAAATAAATTAAAAAATAAATAAATAAAAGAAAAAAAAGTGAGGATTTTGAAGAACTTTATAACTGAAAGGAAGAAGTGACCAATATATAATGCTAAGTTAAAAAAAAAGGGAAAACATAACACTGCTGCTGCTGCTGCTAAGTCGCTTCAGTCGTGTCCGACTCTGTGCGACCCCATAGACGGCAGCCCACCAGGCTCCCCCGTCCCTGGGATTCTCCAGGCAAGAACACTGGAGTGGGTTGCCATTTCCTTCTCCAATGCATGAAAGTAGAAAGTGAAAGTGAAGTCGCTCAGTCGTGTCCGACTCTTCACGACCCCATAGACTGCAGCCTACCAGGCTCCTCCATCCATGGGATTTCCCAGGCAAGAGTACTATATTGATCTAAAACATAAATACATTTTATATCCCTACAGCCACAGCCAAGTAACAAGTATTGTCTGACCGTGTGCCTATAACAGCCAGCTATAAAAGCAGGAAACTATACAAAAGAAAGAAGCAGAGGCATATTCTCTTTCCAGAGGCAAGGAGAATACACTGCAATAAGCCCCATATTAGGAGTTCTGAACTTGACCTTTCGATGTAGTTTTCAACAGACTGAGGAGAGAGGGATTGGAATTTGGGAATACCACGATGGCTAAGACACAAGGAGTCAAAAATCCTGGAGAAGGGAATAGTAGAGAAATAGGTTTGAAATGCTGCCTGCAATTTTCCCTAGAGCTACTGTGAATCCTTAAACCATGTATGCATGGGACAAGATTCTGAGAAACCAAGCAAAAATCAGTAGTACTTTGGCTGTCTTGCCAAACTAGAGAGACAAAGTTGAAAGTAACAAATATGGCCTTTAAAATAGTTATAATTTATATGTTCAAGAAAAAAGAATTTTATTAGAAAGCTATACATGAAAAGTCTACAGCCTAAGAACACAGTATTTGTTAGATAGATTCTGGGGCCGATTAGAAACTGAAAAAAAAAAGAAAAAGAAAAAGATTAGGTAAGTGAAACAGAGTAAGAACTATTCCAACTCAAGTAAAGAGAGGAAAAAGAATGGAAAACATGGAAATGACCAAAAGAGCTACACGAGGTACGATGAGAAGACTGCACTTTCAGGTACCTGGAGTCACAGAAGAGAGACCTCACTGCTTCAGTCTTCTGAAGAAATAGAACACACTGGAAACTAACACAACATTGTAAATCAACCAGACTCCAGTAAAAATTTTAAAAAAGAAAAAGGAAATAGTGGCTGAGATTTTCTATGCTGATTTTTTTGTGGGGGGTTGGAGAGAAGGGGCTGCACTGCACGGCTTATAGGATTTTAGTTTCCCAAACAGGGACTGAACCCAGACACTTGGCAGCGAGAGCACAGAATCCTAACCACTGGACCATCAGGGAATTCCCAGTGGCTGAGATTTTCTAAAACTGATTAAAAACATCAAATGACAAAATCCATAAACTCAAAAACCTTAAGCATAAATATAAAGAAAATTACATGGGCACATTATAGTAAAACTGCTGGGATCCAAAGACAAAAAGGTGTTATAAGTAGTCAGAAAAAGAAACATTACCCTTAAAGGAGCAACATTACTCTCATTTCCAACAGAAACAATAAAAGTCAAAAGACAGTGTGATGATGATATTTTTAAAGTGCTGGAAGACATGGGTTTAAATTGCCTTGGTCCAATTTATGCATATTTTCCCCATAAATGCATACTATAGTACTACACAATTCATACAGTTGGCTGAATTTGGATGTAAAACTGTGGATACAGAGGGCGCACTGTAGTTATATCTGGATATTCCAATACATAATGGGTTGGTGCCCCTAATTCCTGAATTGTTCAAGGGTTGACTGTACTATACTTAGGAAAAAATCTTTAAAAAATGAAAGATAAAAGTTATTTAAGTCAAAGAAAATTTAAGTGAATCCATTAATAGAAGATATACTAACACACCCTCCTCTTTCTCTCCCTCTGTTGCTCTAAAGGAAGTTATTTAGGCAGAAGGAAAAAGATTTCAGATGGAATGGTGGCAAAGCAGGAAAAAATGAAAATACTAGAGGATAAATACGTGGAAATTTAAATATCCTTGAAGTGTTAAGAGGCCCTGATTCCAAGTGGACTCTAATGATCACGAGTCAAGGGTATATGTTGGAATCCCGAGGATAACTGTTAAAAGAATATAAGGAGTGAAATGGTATAATAAAAACTATTTTACTCCCAAAGAAAGAAACTAGGGGGAAAAAAAATGAGCAAAGACAGGAAAAATGGGGGAAAGGGTAGGGAACAAATATTTTAAAACAAAAATGCTAGACTGGATTTAAGGGGGAAAAAAGCCAGCAAGTATATCTATATATACTGCTTACAAGAAACATACCTTCAAATATCCCTTCAGCAGGAAAGTTGAAAGTAAAAGGATGGAAAAAGTTCAAGCAAACACTAAAAGAGAGCTGAGTCCAGGGGTTAGGACTCTGATACAGACATTTTAATATAAGTCAAATTCCATGGGGTCACAAAGAGTCGGCCAGGACTTAAGCAACTGAACAATAACGATAAAGCAGACTAAAGCTGGTTAGAAGTGCAATCAGAGAGTAAACAGAGTAACAAGAACAATGATTATTTAGTCAATAATTCTACATTTCTATGTACCCTAAGTACACAGACTAAATACACATAAAGTGGACAGAAATAAGCAGAAAAAAGAGAGATCCACAATTATAGGTGGAGTTATTAACATAACACCTCTTAGCATTTGACAGAACATGTAAATTTAAAAAAAAAATCAGCAAGGAAATAGTACATTTGAATACAATTAACTAACTTGACATATACAGAATGTTGTGCCCAACAACAGCAGAATATTCCTTTTTATAAAATGAAAGTGGTATAACACATATGGAATTTATCATAAACTAGTCAATAAGGAAGGTCCCACAAGTAGTACAAATTTAAATCACAGGGTATGGTTTCTGACCACACTGGAAGGAAGCTAGAATGCAGGAACAGAAAAATAACTAGAAAATCTTCCAATATTTGAAAATCAAGGAACATATAAACAACTGATAAGTCAAAGAAGAAATCACAAAGGGAAAATCATCATATAATTTGAAGTGAATGATAAAGAAAACATGACATATCAAAATCTGTGGTTTACAGCCATAGCATCTGTTATGGACTCAATGTGTGTATCCTTCCCAAACTACTGTGTTGAGGCCCGAATCCCCAGTGTGGCTATATGTGAACATGGGGCATCTGAGGCAGAAACTAAGGCTGGATGAGGCCATGAGGATGGGCCCCAAGCCAACAGGATGGTGTCCTGATATGAGGAGACACCGGAGAGCCTGCTGTTGCTCTCTATACCTCTCCCTCGACACATGTATGAAGGAAGAGCCATGTGAGAACATAGTGAGAAGGTTATGCAAGCATGTAAGCCAATAAGAGATCCCTCACCAGAAACCAAATGCGCTGACATCCTGATAGATCTTGGACTTCCAGTCGCCAGAACTATGAGAAAATTAAATTCTGCTGCTTAAGCTGCCCAGTCTGTATGCAGTATTTTGTTATGGCAGGCTGAGCATATTAACACAGCACCCAGCTCATGGAGCTAGATAAATAACAAGTAAAGCCTAAAGAAAGTTGGAAGAAAAAAATATAAGAGGAGAAAGCAATGAAACAAAAAGCAGATACTCAATGAGGATTCTGGGAAGATGGTAGAAGTTGTCTGATGTAACCATTTTGGAACTCCAGAGTCTGTTGAAGGCTTGTAACTGCCAGGTAAAGGTCAGGATGCTAAATTGCTATTAATTTCAGTTCTGAGCATAGTAGCAGCTATCCATTCCCAACCCTTGTCACAGGGCAGGCAGCTGTACAAATGTTCCTGGAGCAGCCTGACATAACATTCAGGAGTCAAGGTGGACAAAAAGGACTCAGCCCCTCAAATATTGGGAATCTGTGTTCTGACCATGGATTGCTCCTGTTCACAGAGGTGCTGACAAAGGGCAGGCGCAGCAGCCGCTGCTGCCCCTCCCGGCACTGTTCTAAGTCCCTCTCACTCTGGCTGAAGTGACTTCCATGAGATTTAAAGGAAGATGTGGAGAAAAATCAAGAAAACCATGTGGAACAAAATCAAAGTATCAATAGAGGCAGAAAAACCTAAGAAGAAACAAAAAAGAAATTCTAGACTGAAAAGTAAAGTGAAATAAAAAAAAAAAAAATCACTAGAGGGATTCAAAGGTAGACTTGAGCAGCAAGGAGAAAGAATCAGTGAACTTGAACAGAGAACAACGGAAATTATCAAGGCTGAGGAATAAACAGAAAGAAAAAAAGACTGAAGAAAACCAAACAGAGTCTAAGGGAGCTGTGGGACATGCCACCAAAGGACCAACATACACACGGTGGGAGTCCTAGAAAGAGAGAGAGAGAAAAGGGGCAGAGAGAATAGATGAAGAAATAAGGGCCCCAAACTTCCCAACTCAATGAACACAAACAGCTGAGAAGTCCAACAAACTCCAAGTAAAAGGAACTCAAAAAGACTCACACTCTTAAAAGACAAAGATACAGAAAGAAGCCAATCATCAGACATGAGGGATCCTCAATGAGATTATGAGCAGACCTCTCATCAGAAACTTTAAAGGCCAGAAGACAGTCGGCTTATATATTCAAAATGCTAAAAGAAAAGAAGCTCTCAACCAAGAATCCTGCACAGGCATACCTTATTTTACTGCACTTCACAGACGGCACTTTGTTTTTTTTAATAAATTGAAGACCTGCAGCAGCTCTGTACCAAGCAAGTCTACTAGCACCATTTTTCTAACAGCATTTTTCCACTTCATGTCTGTGTGCCACATTTTGGTCATTCTCAAGGTATTTCAAGGTTTTTCATTATTATATTTGTTATAGTGATCTGTAATCAGTGATCTCTGATATTACTATTGTAAAAAGATTATGACTTGCTGAAGGCTCAAGTGATGGTTAGAGTTTTTTAGTGATGAAACATTTTATATTAAGATGTGTGTGTGTGTATAGGACAAAATGCAACTGCACACTTAACAGACTACAGCATAGTGTAAATACAAAATTTATATATACTGGGAAACCAAAACCAAAGAATTCAGGTGTCTCACTTTATTGCAATATTCACCTTAATGCAGTGGTATGGAACCAAACCACAGTATCTCTTGAGGTATGCCTGTATCTGGTAAAATTGCTTCCAAAATTGAGGAAGAAATCAAGATATTTCCAAATAAACAAAAGCTGAGGGAGTACATGACCACTAGACCTGCCCTGCAAGAAATGCCCAAGTCCTGCTGGGTGAAATGAAAAAACTAGACAGTAATTTCAAGCTGTATGGAGAAATAAAGACTTGCATAAAAGTAAATACATGGACAGTTATAAAAGCTAGTATCCTTGTAAGAATGGTTTGTAACTGTACCTTTTTTTTCCTACATGATATAAGAGACCAATGCATTTAAAAGGAAAAAAATCCATAATTAACAGTATAAAAGCTAGTTTTACTGTAACTTTGGTTGGTAACTCCAAATCTCTTTTTCCATATAAATTTTAGGAAACTAATGCACTTAAAAGAATTAGATCATAATCTAGTTTAAAAGAACCAGGGGCACATAATATATAAAAATGTAATTTAGTGACTCAACAACCAAAGGGGTGTGGTGGAGCAGTAAAGGAGCAGAGTTTTTACATGCTACTGAAGTTAAGCTGGTATAAATTCAAATTATACCGTTATAGCTTTGGGATGTTACATATAATCCCTATGGTAAACACAAAGAAAGAATCTATAGAATATACAAAAAAGGAAATGAGAAAGGAACTTAAAACATTTCACCACACACACAAAAAAACTAAACAGAAAACAAAGTAATGCAGGAAATGAGGGACAAAGAAACTACAGGGAATACAGAAAACAAACAGCACAATGATAGAAGTCCCTCCATATCAGTAATTGCTTTAAATATAAATGAGATAAACTCTCCAATCAAAAGACAGAGACTGGCAAATTGGATTAAAACATACGATCCAATGATATGCTATCTATAAGAGACTCATTTGAGACTCCATGACACAAACAGGCTGAAAGCCAAAGGATGGATTAAGTTATTCTGTGCAAATAGTAACCAAAGGGGTGTGGGGAGGAGGGAGCTATGCTAATATTCAGACACAATAGACTTTCAGTCAAAAAAGGTTACAAGAGACAAAGAACATTACATAAACTGGAAGATTTAACAATTATAAACATTTATAAACCTGAGATCAGTCCTGGTTGTTCACTGGAAGGACTGATGTTGAAGCTGAAACTCCAATCCTTTGGCCACCTGATACAAAGAGCTGACTCACTGGAAAAGACCCTGATGCTGGGAGGGATTGGGGCAGAAGGAGAAGGGGACGACAGAGGATGAGATGGCTGGATGGCATCACCGACTCAATGGACATGGGTTTGGGTGGACTCCGGGAGTTGGTGAAGGACAGGGAGGCCTGGCGTGCTGTGGTTCATGGGGTTGCAAAGAGTCGGACACGACTGAGCTGAACTGATACACCTAATGACAGACCATCCAAATATCAATACATGAAGCAAAACCTGAGAGACCTGAAGGGAGAAACAGACAGCTCTACAATAACTGGAGATGTCAACACCCCACTCATAATCATGGGCAGAACAATCAAATATAATATAAGTAAAGAAACAAAGGACTTAACACAATAAACCAATTAGATGTAACAGACAAACACAAAAAACCCTACTCAACAATAACAGCATAAACGCTCTTCGCATGTACAAACAGGACACCTTACAGATGGACAATATGTTAGGCCACAAACTAAGTCTCAATAGATTTTTAAAAATATCATACAAAATATTTTCTCTAATCACAACAGATAAAGTTACAGATCAATTAAAAAAAAAGTAACACAGAAAAGTCACAAAACTGTGGAAATTAAATGACACTCCTGAATAACTGTGTAGCTGAAACCATACTGGCTCTATTCTGTGAGCTCCATCTTACACCTGCAGTCCCATGCCTCCCCCTTCTCTGTGACTGGGCTTTAGCCTGCTCACAAGGAATATGCCCAAGCCAGGTAACTTCCCCATCAACCTTTACCTTTGTTTCATCCGAAATGAAAACTGGAAGAATAGCTTCGGCTGACATAGGTGATTAATGGTCTGTGAGGAATAATGGCAAGAGATTTCCCCCCAGCTCGCCCCACCGGGTTCCTATTGCTGCAGACGCACTTCTCCTTCAGGAGTCAGAGCCTATCTCTAGCTTTAGCCCCTTCACACTCCCTTGCTCCCCTTTCAGTGACGCACAGCGCAGCTACAAGTGCCTCTGTGGGTGTCTGCCCAATACTGCCTATATGTAAGTTTCCCACAATACACTCCTCGTTGCACCTTATTTTGCTTTTTTGGTCTCAAAGTTCCTTTTCATTTTTTGTTGTTGGGAAAGGATGTTTGCTATGACCAGTGTGTTCCCTTGACAAACCTCTCTTAGCCTTTGCTCTGCTTCATTTTTACTCCAAGGCCAAACTTGCCTGTTACTGCAGATATCTCTTGACCTCCTGCTTCTGCATTCCTACTATGCACATATACACAGAGAAAATAATGGAAAGAAACAGTCCAATACATGATAATTTTTAAATAATAGAAATACAGGTCGATTTTTATTTTCTTCTTTACAACCCTCTGGGTTTTCTAAATTTCCTATAAACAAGTTGTTTGAAAGTATCAACTCTACTGTATGAAATACAGTTTTAGTAAACTTACCTGGCAGCCAGAGAATAAATGGCATTGGCAGATGAGGAAGGTTTGATTTTGGGATGCTCACACTCTGCACCTGCTAATGGGCTGCTATTCATATTCTGGAAAGAAAAGAGTTTAAAAAAAAAAAAAAAAACAATGTTCTTAATATAGCTAAGCATCTCCTCTTATTTAATCTATTCAAAATAACAAGAACAGTCATATAGACAGAGACCTCATCCTCAATGCCATGCTTTGGGCTTACTATATGCGACAAAAGTATAGTTGAAGGCTCAAATATAAGGGTTAGGGAGGACAGATCTAAAAATGAGGCAAGGAAATGGGAACTGTTTGTTTTAATTCTAGAAAGATTTGAGGAAACTTGCTGTCTGCACAAATATCATTCTAGCTTTAAAAATCTACATATTTTTCTATATTGATGCCACTGAAAGTCAAACCTAATCCACTCTCACTAATTAAGACTGCCTATCCCACAAATGCCACTTAAATGCTAAGTTACCTTCCCCCTTCCCTTTCAACCAAGAAATACATAGTTCATTTAAGGACCACAGCATTTCTCAACTTTACCCTCCAGTTCTATCTTCTTGGGTTTCTAACTAGCCACTGGCCAATTCTTCCTTTAATGGCTTGTGTCAAATTCAACATGTCTATCCCTAGTTAGCCAGGTTAAAAACTTCTGGGGTGTGTGCATATGTGTATATATGTATATGCGACCTCTCATCCTTTTTTCCACTGACCAACTGCTTTCAATACTCACTGGGTCTTTGTTTCATGCTCCCTAAAGTCTCTATCTAATCAGGCTCCCCCTTCTGCTCCTGGACCAGGAGTCTCCCTCTCGTTTACCCTGTACCAGCTATGTGGAACCCCTCTGTGGTTACAACCACAGACTCTCCCAAACTCATCTGCTTTCCCTCCATCCCCTGTTGCTCCAAATCTTTGCTGAGAAATGTATGTCGCCCCTTCATGTGCCTCCCCATTCCAACTCCAGCTTTCTCTACACCGTTTCCACCCTATTTTTCTCCACAGCATTCATCAGTATGAAACATCTTTTATATTTTATAGTTTACCCTGTTTATTTTCCATCCTTCCTTCAGTTGAATGTAAATTTTTTGAGGGCAAGATTTCTTGCTGAGCACATAAAGAACCAACAAAAGAAGGAATACACCACTCCCACCCCCGGTTCTATCCCATATCTCTTGCTTATCCAAAGGACTGCTAACCTGTCTTTTTTCCATCCATTCTCTTTCTAATCCATTCTGCATACTATTCCTAGATTCCTCTCTTTAAGCCATCATTTTGGTCACATTACTGCACTAATTTAATCTTCATGTACTCTTCATTTATACCAAATAAATTCCAATTCTTCTGGGAGAGTGTCCTCTAGTCTAGCAACAATGTTCCTTTCTAGCCCTCTTTCCTACTCTGATACACAAAACTTCTCCTCTCAAATTAAACACTTCTTATTCCACAATACATCTTAAGCATTTCTGTCATTGTAGGTCTATCTTAAAACAGTATCCACTTTGGAAAGGATACTTCAAATTCAGATGCCACTCTTCTCATAAAGCCCTCATGATTGCTCTATCTGGAAATGATCTTTTCTTTCTCTAAAATTAAAGTGTTTTCTATTTATACAACTCATAGCAGAAATATGCTTATTGCATTAATAAACATATTAACAGATATATTTCTCGAAAATAGGGATGATATTATCTCTGAATCCAGTACAAAACATACCAAAGAACATTCCCCATCAATGTCATCCACAAATATTTGTTACTAAGATAAATAATTTCAAAATCAGGACTCACCATGGAGGTATCCAGATTGAACGTGCTTCCGAGCCTAGGTGTATCGGTTCTGGGTTCCATTTGTGAGGGCAATGAAAACGGAAGTGAATGCCGGTTGGTTAATTCTCTCCCTGTCCAGGGGTCACTAGGGTTTGGGGCAACTACTGGTACTTTGGGGATTGGCCGATGCAGCCATGATGCTTCTCCAATGCGGCCAGAGGGGACAGGGGGCAGTTTGTCTCTGGATGGACAGTCGCCTGGTGTACAAGGCAAAGGGCGTCTCTGAGGCCGGGTTTCTGCTCCACCAGAATACGGCCGGTCTGGAGGGGGTGGCGGTGGAAGATCTCGAAGAGTGGGAGGTATTGGTAATGGTTTGTCCTTATGAAGAGAGCCAGAAGGAGCCTATGGAAGCATGATGGAAGTAATCAAATTCCACTAATCCACAAAAAAGAATCAGAAAAAACTGTAGAAATGGATAATGCTTTACCTTCGAAGCAGTTCCAAGACCAGAAGCACTTGAAGGGATAGATATTCGCTGCTGTAGAAGGTCAAGTCGTGGTGGCACTGGGGGAAGGGAAGCTTGTGGGGCCATGGAGAATGGAGAAGGAGGTCGTTCCACCTAATACGAGTAAAAATTTCCTAATAGATTATTCTTGTTTTGAGTAGGGGTAACTCTCAACTTCTAAAGATGTAAAGAAGTACAATATGAACAGTGATTATACCAATGAGCCTGACTTTGGCTTACAGAAGTGCTTTCTGAATTATTTTTAAGTTACCATAAGAGGGCGCTCTCAATCACAAAAGTACCCTAGAGATACAAGCTACAAAGCTTATATCTAGAAACTGCTGTGCTGTAAGAAGCTTCCAAGCTTACAATTTTAAAAAAACTTTACGATTTTACATCTCTTAATCTTCAGAAGAAGAAAAATATTTTCAAGATTAAAAAAAGAAAGTCGTATTAAAAGAAAGGGATACACATTAATCTCTCAACAAATCATCTAGGAAAATAATGCTTAAGGAGCAGAATGAAGAAAAAAATCAAAGTAAATAAATTCTCCAGAGGTTATTATGATTCAAAGAAAAAAGAGAGATTTATAAGATAAAGTGATCAGTGGTATTATTAAAAAGCATCTTGTGTTCTTCCAAAGAAATGTTATTTCGATTCAGTAATTAAAAGCAATGATTTTTTTTGTCAATTTGTATTCCAAAAATTGTGCCAAATCAAAACAAACAAATAAAATGTATAACCTTTTCCATTTCCCTGCCCACAGCAGGGTGATGAATAGCTGATAAGCTTGTCCAAGTAGGCTGTCAAGAGATATACGAGAATTTATACAAAATACTACTTTGCATTTGCATTTCCTGAAAGCAAAACAAATGGAAAATAGGCAAATATGTATTACAAGCACTTATGTAAAATGACAGAAAAACAACCATCTCCATATTAAGTCCTATCATTAATGCCAGGAGGGGAATGAGGGAAAAGGCCTGCATTACAGGTTGCTTGCTCTGACTCACACCTAAGAACATGGCCTCCAAGGCAATGGAGCACGAGCAGCGCAGCACCTCAAGGGTTAAGAAAGTGAAAAGCCAAACTCACTCTCCCTCCACCACCAACATCTAGACAGTCACTGCACCTTCCCTGGTGGCTCAGATGGTAAAGTCTCTGCCCACAATGTGGGCAGACCTGGGTTCAATCCCTCAGTCAGGAAGACTCCCTGGAGAAGGAAATAGCAACCCACTCCAGTATTCTTGCCTGGAAAATCCCATGGATGGAGGAGCCTGGCGGGCTACAGTCCATGGGGCCGCAAAGAATCGGACTGAGTGACTTCACTTTCTTTCTTTCACTGTATCTTGTTATTTTTCCACAAAAGACTGGCATATCTATATTTTCCTTTTCATTCTACCAACCTCAGACCTAATTTATCAAAACCACCTTCTAACAATTCTCCCAACTTTCTAGTTTCTTATCTCACCAAATCATTTTGCTCACCATTACCAGCTTAATCATCCTTAAATCCTCACTAGCTCAAAAACCATCCACCAGTAACTCCTACTTTCCCATGTCATAAAATGTCACTTTCCTGCCTGGCTTTCACGAGTCTAATTTGGTCTCCCTAACCAATAGCGTTTTCTGTAATTCTCTATTTTGGAATTCCTACCTCCTTAACTTTCTTCAAGTTGTTTCTCAGTTTGGAAGGCCCTCTCTGCCTATTTTGATCCCCTCAACCATCCATCCCTCCTTCTCATCCCTAAAGGGCAGAGGGTTGAGCTAATCAATCATATTCTTCAATTCATGCCTCAATATCATAACCAATCCCTAAAATGTTCTTTTATCTCAACATATAATAAAGCTCAATAAAAGGATAAAAGTGCATATGCGGAAGAAATTACAAAAAAAAAAAAAAAAAAGAGCATTCGCAAGACCTAAGGGATATAAATATCCATATAGAAAGTGTTCATTACATAGGTAGCCCAAAGAAAGAAAAGAAACCCATAACCAGCCAAACAACAACACCCTTTTCAGGGAATCAAGGATAAAGACTACGGCTTCTGAGGACAGAGAGAAAGGAGGCATCAAAGAGCAAAAATATGCTAGAAACTAGAAGTCACTGAGGCTGTAACAATTCACAGAGGTAAAATTTTTTTTCAACCCAGTAAGTCTATATTTAGACAGTTTGAGGGCTGAATAAAGACATTTTTAAGATATCAGATGTCTCAAAAATTTCACCTCTCACCTTTTCACAGAATGCTATTTTGAGGGCATACTCTACTCAAACAAGGAAGTTAAAGCAAGAAACAGAAAAACATGGGAGTTACGAAATCCAACACAGAGAGAGGCAATGACGTCCCATGATGATGGCGAAGAGAGACCTCAGGGAGACAGAAGGCAGCACACTCAGTGGAACACCAGTCCACACTGGTGCCAAAGCATGGCAGACTCCCATACATCAGTATACTACATTACATAACATCTCCTTTATTAATACATGCACAGAATTTACTCCACAGAAAATTACATCAAGAGGATGTTCAGTAGTGACAGGTACAAATTGAAAACTAAGGAAATAAAAACAAATCAAATACTTCAGAAAAGTGCAAGGTTGTAAAACAAAGCAAAAGTAATCACATTATAGTATATTACTTGAAACGATAGGGAGCAAAAATCATTTAAACACTGAATACTGACTGAACCAAAAAACATTCCAATTAACTACGGTCGGAAGTTAGGGAGTAGGAAGGAGGAAGATAAGAGATTTAAATCCTTTCCTAAACACATAACTAATATTGAAAAATCAGGAGAAAGCAGTATAGCCTATGGCTAAAGAACAGCTTTAGCAATGGAAAAATCTGAATGGGACATGGAAGCTGGAGGAGATGGAAGCAGATAACTGACATTTTTAGCAATTCTTTTCAACTTTAAACAACAACAAAAAAACCATGTGTATTTATCACAAGGATATTTTTAAAAGTAGATTCACTATTTTAAAAACAAATCAAAAGTAAGCAACAAAACAATAAGCTACTGGGATGTGATGAAGCAGGTCCTCTCACAGTTGCACATACTTTAGGAGGGACCTTAGGGCAAAAAATACGGGGAATAAATTTTAATGTCTATCCAAAAAAAGTTACAGATATTTTTACTCCAATATTTATTCATACAAAGTAGATAATGAACTATAAGGTACAAAGAATAAGATGAAATACCCACATAGAAACTACCTTTCAGCTAAAAAAAATGAAATACCATTGCTTTCTGAAATTCCCATATGCCCTACCACTAATTATATCCCTCTCCTCTCTCAAAGAGTTTAAATGGACATACTCTTATCTAGCAATCCGACTGTTAGCAATTCACCCTACAGACAGACTCACAAAAGAATGCCCATAAGGATCAATTTCAAAAAATTTAAAATGTACTACTCAAATAGTCCAGATTTCCTCAACTATCCATATAGCATAGACACATTTATCAATCCCCGTTTCAATGTCTTTTTAATTCCCAAACATCCAAAGCAACTACTATGTGCTCACTTGTGAGTAGCCAATTACAAATGAGAGGTGACTCTTGTCTTATAGGAACTTACAATGGGAAATTATTATTTTTTGGTCACACAACATGGTGTGTGGGATCTCAGTTACCCAGTCAGTCAGTCAGTCAGTCAGTTCAGTGCTCAGTCTTGTCCGACTCTTTGTGACCCCATGAATCGCAGCACACCAGGCTTCCCTGTCCATCACCAACTCCTGGAGTTCACTCAAACTCACGTCCATAGAGTCCGTGATGCCATCCAGCCATCTCATCCTCTGTCATCCCCTTCTCCTCCTGCCCCCAATCCTCCTAGCATCAGAGTCTTTTCCAATGAGTCAACTCTTCACATGAGGTAGCCAAAGTACTGGAATTTCAGCTTTAGCATCATTCCTTCCAAAGAACACCCAGGGCTGATCTCCTTTAGAATGGACTGGTTGAATCTCCTTGCAGTCCAAGGGACTCTCAAGAGTCTTCTCCAACACTATAGTTCAAAAGCATAGACTCTTCAGTGCTCAGCTTTCTTCACAGTCCAACTCTCACATCCATACATGACCACTGGAAAAACCATAGCCTTGACTAGACGGACCTTTGTTGGCAAAGTAGTATCTCTGCTTTTCAATATGCTATCTAGGTTGGTCATAACTTTTCTTCCAAGGAGTAAGCGTCTTTTAATTTCATGGCTGCAGTCACCATCTGCAGTGATTTTAGAGCCCCCCCAAAAAATAAAGTCTGACACTGTTTCCACTGTTTCCCCATCTATTTCCCATGAAGTGATGGGACCAGATGCCATGGTCTTTGTTTTCTGAATGTTGAGCTTTAGGCCAACTTTTTCACTCTCTTCTTTCACTCTCATCAAGAGGCTTTTTAGTTCCTCTTCACTTTCTGCCATAAGGGTGATGTCATCTGTGTATCTGAGGTTATTGAGATTTCTCCCGGCAATCTTGATTCCAGCTTGTGCTTCTTCCAGCCCAACGTTTCTCATGATGTACTCTGCATCAGTTACTCAACAAGGGATCAAACCCAGCAGTGGAAGCAAGGAACTCTAACCACTGCCATGGAATTTCCAGGCATAGACTGCCATGTAATTTCCAGGAAATACTTTTAATAAATTATTACCAGGTGGTAAGTTCTATGGCAGACATTTCACAGTATCCCAAAAACACTTAGTCAGACCTAGATTATATTTGGGTAAATATGTGTGAGTTAGGGGTAGGAGAAGCAGGGTATAGTCTGGAAAGATTTCTCAGGATATGAAAACTGAGCTAAATTACATAGAAACTATCAAGACAAAAGCATGGAGAAATCTTTGATGATTCAGACTCCACAAAACACAAAGTGGAAAGGATTATCAGGGCAAAATGCCTAGAACAGAGAATGTACTGACTAACCCATTAAGTAATGAGAAGTCACTAAAGAGCATGAGGCAAAGGAATGAGATGATCAAGGTGTGTGTTGTAGACCAATGACTCTGGAACCAGGGAGAACCTATGCTTCTGAGAGCCTGAAATAAGGCAGTGGCATTGAGGACACAGAGGAAGAGACAAACGGGACACAACCATTGAAGAGAATCCCACCCACCTTCTCAGGATTTATTGAGCACCTACCATGCGCCAGGCAGTCGGGTGCTGATACAAAAGATTCTTCTGCACCAAAAAATGCCTCCTATGAAAGCTGTAAAAGCCTAAACTAGAGAACTGACAGCATATTAGAACCTCTGTCTGCCCTATATTTATTAAAGTCTTTGGTGACTGCCTTACTTTGAATTAGCGAATAAATCTCTGTTTTATCCTACCGCTGATGTAACAGAATTTGGCCACATCCTTTCTTGGCCTTTATCTTTCCTACCTTTACTAGGGCCTTTCTAGTTTGTGTAGTCTCTGTACAGTGCCTCCTACCACCCTCCAATCACTTTAGTTGCCATTTATTTGGTTGTTAACAAGCCCTTGTTTCTCCTGCCTAAACCTAACTTTCCATTGCCGAGACTTCACTAGAGAAAAAAAACAAAGAGAAAATATTCTAGTCACAGTAGCAAGACACGGTCCAATTCTTTTACTCCCCTTTCATTTTCTCCACCAAGCTATCCAAGTAGAACCCAGTTCTAGGATACAGACAGTAAGACCATGGGCCTGGAAGGCAGGATGCCTGGTCACAGATTCTGGCTCAACTTACTAGTAGTATGACCTTCAGCAAATTCCTTAGTCTCATTGTTCTTTGATTTCTTCAATTGCTGGATGAGGATAATAATAGCTTCTACTCATTGGGTTACATGAATATGGATAAGTACAGGATTATGAGTTAAAGTAGTCAAGTATTTAGCATGGTTCTCTTTCCCATGGTAAATGTTCAGTAAATATTAGCTATTATTACTCCTTGTATTTTAGATGTTGTTAAGTGATCTACTGCTTTAGGACACAGCTGATGATAGATTTTGCCACAATCTATTAAACTGTAGACTTACCTTGGCACCAGCCAATTCCTTCATCATGAAGAGAGAATCATCAGCTCGTTCATCATCATCATCCTCATAATTTGGGGAGGGAGCTCCCTCTGCTCCTTGCCTCAACAGGCTGCCACTTCCTCTAGGATCAAAGGGATCAACCACAATGGGCTCAGTACCTTTAATTTCACATCGGCAGAAAGGACAGCCCTGGCCTTCTGATTCCTACAAAGGAAATAGGAGATGGTGACACACACATCTGAAAGTTCTTAAAATATTCGTCCACTAAAAATACAGTACCTAAAAATGAAGAAAGCACCAAAAGTTTAGGACCTACCCCACAAACCATTCTTTATATCCATAAAGGATATACAATATCCAATTCTTCACTGTGATTATTTAGCTGAAAGAAAGCAGGGTTTGGATCCATACCTGCCAGGATGTTAGACAGGATGTGCACATGAGGTGGCCACAGGGCTCAATCTTCACATCTTTATCATTCTCAGCACATATTTTACACAGTTGGAATGTGGAACCCATCTCACAGTATAATTCATATTGCTCCTTTGATTAAAAAAGAAAAAGATTATTCGGTCCGCTACAAATATTTGTTGAATGAATGAATGAATGAATGCAACTATAAATGCTAAAAATAGGAAAACTGAAGGTGGTTACTTGTAATACTAATCTTTGCCTGGAAACAGAGTGTCACAACAGTGAACAGGTAAAACAGAAAGCACCTAGTCTTGGTCCTATTTTAAGAAACAGGGTTTAAAAAGAGACCACACACACGTAAATTCACTAATCTAGTTGATGGTTTAAAATTTTAAGTGTTCCAACCACTTAATGTAATTCTGTCAGTTCTACAGAGGAATATACAGAAGCTTGGGTCTAGAAATATGATTAAAATGGAAAACAAAACTCACCTGGGTCACTTTGATGTGGTCTTGAGGAGTTGGTTCACATAAGCCTGTCAGGTCAGGATTCTGATTCCGTCCATCAGGAAATAAATAGCTGTAAAAAGAGTAACTAATCTTGGGGGTCTACTGAAGCCAATTTATCACTGCTTACTAGTACAGACAAATGTTATCTAGGAATTCTCTCACTCTAAAAGGGCAATTTAGGAGAAGTGCAAAGAGAAATTTTATTAGTACTTCAAAAAAATTAAATAACACAGATCAGTTCTAAGAAGATACTCTTCAAATACTGACATTCTTTCTCCAGGGTGTCACAGGCTCTATTTTAATTAAGGGGTTGACAAGCTTTTCCTGTAAAGGGCCAGTTAGTAAATGTTTCAGGCTCTGCAAGCCACATAAGTCTGTGTCACATAGTCTTCATTGTTTTTAACAACATTCTGAAAAGGAAAAACTACCTTAGACACAGACTAACAGACATAGTCTGTGCACCACAACTTACCAACTCCTATTTTTATCTGTGGATGACCACAGATTAAAGTGTGAATTCTCAATTTTAAAAAATCGACATTTGCTTCAACCAAAGATCTTAAAACACCCTTGTTTACAGATTTGACACTAAGAGACCCCAATTTGAAAGGAAAGTAACAAGAAGCAAATTAAGCCACGGAGATCAACTACCAGGAAGCTTCTAGCATCAAATTGCTCTGACATCTGGTGAAGTACCCCTTTCAGTTCTAACATTACTGTAGAAAATGATGTGTAATGGAAAATGGATTTTCCTAATCACTTTAAAACATAAGTAGTTTTCTCATACCTGGTCAACTGTTAGTATTCTTAGTGCTTACCAACTGATAATCAATTTGAATTCCCAAAGGAATAGGAATTCTAGAAGAAATAGGAACTTAAGTCATAAATATTAGCAGAGATTACAAAAACCCATAGCCTGAAGAAATTCTGCTGAATTAAAATGAAGTTAGGATGAAGGCCACTGAGCCTGCTGCCATCAGGAACATTTAAGTCATCCTAATTTTGCCTAGTCAAATAACTGGTAACATTTTACATTTTTTTAAATATTTATCTATTTATTTATTTGGCTGAGTCAGGCCTTAATTGCAGCAGGGGAGATCTTCACTGTGTCATGAGGGATCTTTCACTGTGGCACTGAAATCTCTAGTTGCAGCATGTGGACTTAGGTGCTCTGCAGCATGTGGGATCTTAGTTCCCCAACCAGGGATTGAACCCATGTCCCTTGCACTGCAAAGTGAATTCTTAACCACTGCACCACCAAGTGACACAGACTTATGTGGTTTGCAAAGACTGGTGAAATATTTACTATCTGGCCCTTCACAAAAAAAGCTTATCAGCTCCTTGATTAAAATAGAGCCTGTGGCATCGTGCCCTGGAGAAGGAGTGTCAGTGTCTGGAGGACAAGTTGTGGTAGCTCACTCCTGTCTTTGTGTCACTCTTTGTGACCCTCTGGACTTTAGCCTACCAGGCACCTCAGTCCATGGGATTCTCCAGGCAAGTGGGTTGCCATTTCCTTCTCCAGGGGATCTTCCCAACCCAGGGATCAAACCCGTGTCTCCTGTGCCTTCTGCACTGCAAGCAGATTCTCTACCTTTTGAGCTCTAGGGGAGGCCCCTATGTTTGGAGAGTACTATATATTTTAAAATCTAATACAGACCTGAAAAAAGTTAACGTGTGGAAAAAAAAGAAAGATAAAATCTACTCAGGGTAACAACGGTAATAGTAGAGGAAAAATTAATTTCACTCAAGGAATCTTTTTTAAATAAAAACAGAAGTCCTACAGAAGTTGAAAATTCAAACAATATAAGCTGTTAATGTTTCCTGAATCTTAACCTGTAGAGAAAACCTGGAATAAAGTCATTAATGATGCAGTTTCACAGCCCTAAGTTCCTAGACTCTAACAGATGATAAACAGCAGGTACTCACAAGCCTTCCCTGAAGCCATCAATCAGCGCTTGGAAGAGAGGTTTATTGTGAGGGATTGTCTGGAGAATGTTCCCATCAGCAGTGACATACCCAATAGCCCACTGACCCAGACGAGTACAGCTCAGCCGGAAAATGTAACTGAAAACAGAGAAACAAAACCTTGATTACATATGCTTGCATTAGGGTGGAAGATGAGACAGAGACGAAAATCAAAAAGACCATCAATAATAGATTCTTCAATGACTCCACACCACAAGGAAAAGGCACAAAAGCTTAATTCTTAAGTGGCTTGAAAGCATTTATCAAATCATAGTATCTGAATAAGTCAATTCCTCTGATAAACAGACATCAATCCTACCACAGAAATGTGGCCACTGGGGAACTAGTAAAAGATCATGTTTCCTCCTTTTCAGCAAAGGTCACAGAATAAAATTCAGGTGAATAAACCTCTTTGCTTCATTCCACTGACCTGCCAGGTTTGTGAATGAATTTCTGGAGTCGTGCTTTCACTTCATCATATGTCAGGAAAGCCATGTAACCAGGATGAGTTACAGCAAGGCTATTCCAGTTCCTGAGCAAAGAGGACCAGGGCTAAGGAAACAAGAGATCAATCAGACCATCCGGCTCCAAACATACAACCAGCCTCAGAGCAACGAAGAACAAAAGAAAAAACCACCTCAACACTCAAATATAAATTCTCCATTTAGTGTCACAAATTTTCAACCATATTATTACTTTAAGGGAAGATAAACATGTTTGGGAAATAAAAACTTTGAAAAGCTAAGAAGAAAATAACACATGCTTATAGGGAGAAGCTAACTGTGCAAAATACAGAAAATTTTCAAGCAGCTCTAACCTGCTGGAGCTACTAGAGTAATGATGAGGTTAAACAACAGACAAAAACAGAAAAAACAGGGCAAGGCCTGATGTTCAAGTAAGAAGTTCCAAATAAAGGTTTATGCAAGGTTGCATATACACACATTATTTTTAGAAAAGGAAAGGAATTGTGAACCATCAATACATCTCAATATTAGTCAAGAATTTTAATACCACAGGAGAAAAAGCTGGAAACATACATAAATGTCCAGTAACTGAACTCAGGAAGTATATTATACCCATTTTTAGGGTAAAACACAGAAATTAAAATGATGCAAAGAAAAAAAAATGATGTAAAGAAGAACATTTAACAACAGAGAAAGATTATAAATATGAGGAGAATAAGCAGATTATATAGTTACTCTTTTTACATATATATATACACATACATATAAAATACAGAGTAGTTTTAACCTTTTTTTAAACTATAGTTTCTAGAATGAAAATACTTTTATAATAGGCAAACTCCCAAATGTCCAAATGTTATTTTTTTAAAAGGTTCCCCTTCAGAAAAGTGGCAATAATTAGTTCAGCCAACATTTTAGCATCCTACCTGAAAGAGTCTTGTAAAGATGTCGAATTCAAAAACTGAAATATAATCATTGCAGGTCAGATCAATAGTGGATTTCAGAGCCATGGCCTCCAGCCCAGAACTGATGGGATGTACTTCATGAAGGGCCTGTCTGAAGCTCTTCCAAGGGACTATTGTCCTAGGATGAGGGTGGGGGTGAGAGAGAAGGCACAGAATAAGATAGCAGATAATTCCAGGCATTACTACAGTCAAGGAAAACAGTCTTTTTAAATTCTCAAAATCCACTTTAATTTTCTTAGAGAAACTGAATTATATTTTATACTGATAACAGAAAGGGCATAAATGATACGTTTCTTAACTTCCTAATGAGTAAATTAATAATGCTGCTGCTACTGCTAAGTCGCTTCAGTCATGTCCGACTCTGTGCGACCCCATAGACGGCAACCCACCAGGCTCCGCCGTCCCTGGGATTCTCCAGGCAAGAACACTGGAGTGGGCTGCCATTTCCTTCTCCAATGCATGAAAGTGAAAAGTGAAAGTGAAGTCGCTCAGTCGTATCCGACTCTTAGCGACCCCATGGACTGCAGCCTACCAGGCTCCTTCATCCATGGGATTTTCCAGGCAAGAGTACTGGAGTGGGGTGCATCTTTTCCCACTTTTCTTTGGCAGAATGCCACAAGTTAATCCCCTTTCTCACCTTCAGACATTTGCTGTATTAGAGAAGCAGGAAGAGAGATGAGATTATCCTTTTTGTATTAGAGATGTAACCTGTGGCCAGATCTTCACTCACTGTATTTAAACTAACCTTTTAAAAGCACATAAAACACCCTGATTCTTTTGAGGAACCCACACTACCAAGGACTAGACTTGAGGAATATAAAGCTTAAGGTACAAGAAGAAAAGAGTTCTGATACAAATGAAGAAGAAATTATTTAACAAAAGAATGATTAAACTCCAGATGTGGCTAGCAAAGGGTACTGTGGGATTTCTATTTCTCAAGATTAAAAAAATAAATAAAGTAAAATCTCATTGCCTTTATGTATTCACCTGCCTGATAGTAAGAGATCAAGTGGCAATTCAAACTCTTTTCTAAAGTAGATAGTTACTAAGTTAAAGTAACAAAGTTAAAATCATGCCCATCCTCTTCAACTAGGTTTTTTAAAATCACTAATCATTCTATATCTGATGCTTAAACACAACTTTTTAAAATAAAGCAAGCATTTAACATACATCAAATCAATATGCAGTATATACCTGAGACTAACTTAACAGTGTGCATCAACTATATTGCAATTAAAAAAAAAAAAAGCATTCAAAGAGAGACTTACATTAGGATCTGTATATTCAAATGAAAAATTTTATTGTTTTCTTTTTCAGTTCTTTGATTTAAAATTTCAGAGTATATTCAAGAACATTTATATTAATATTGAGAAACAAAAACTTGACTTAAATCATGGGCTTCCCTGGTGGCTCAGTGGTAAAGAATCCGCCTGCTAATGCAGGAGACATGGGTTCAATCCTTGTTCTTATTCCAGGAGGATCCCAAATGCCGTGGAGCACTTGAGCGAGTCCCTGTGCCACAACTACTGAGCCTGTGCTCTAGAGCCCGGGGACCTGAACTACTGAAGCCCTCATGTCCTAGAGCCTGTGCTCCACAAGAGAAGCCATTGCGATGAGAAGCCCATGCACCCCAATCAGAGAATAGCCCCTGCTTGCAGCAACTAAAGAAAAGCCTGTGCAACAGCAAAGACACAGCACAGCCAAATAATTTTTTTTTTTTTTATAAAAAGGACAATATAACAAAGTGGAAACACAAGCCACAGACATCTCTAATGTTAGTGACTAACAAAGAATTAGTATCTTACAATAGGAAAAAGACAAGTCTATAGGAAAACAGCCAAGTCAGGAATAGAAACAGCCAAGTCAGAAAAAGAATCTAGACAGGTGACAAATGTGAAAAGGTGCTCAAGCTCCCTTGTCATTAAGAATATAAAGCAAAATATGATACCAATTCATATTACCTGTGTTAGCCAAATTGCAGAGCTACTGGAACACGTGCATACTACTCACAGGAATAGAAACTGGTACAACCACTTTGGAAAGCAGTTAGGCAATGTTTGGCAAAACAGAAGATGTGAAACCCCCTGACTCAGCAATTCCACTCCTAAGTATGTAAGCATTGAGAAACTCCTGCATATGAAGGCAAATACAATTTTGTTTTCTGTAGCACTGCTTGCAATAGCAAATAATTTGAAATGTATGTGTTCATTAACAGCATAATGGATTAGAAAAAAGAGAACAGCATGGGTTTCAACAGAACGGCAAAGGTCTATCTACTTTTTTAAGAAAAAAAAACACAAACATGATCAGAACAACAACAACAAAAAAACTAGGCTAATATTTACCACATTTGGGAAGTAGTTATGCATATATTCATTATTTTTCTGTTTCAAACTAAACAAAAACCCAAAATACAAGCTTCAGTTCTTCATAGTTTAAATTCATTATTTTGACACTTACTTTTCCCCAAAAGCTTTCCTCCAAAATTCTGCAGCATCTGCTTTAGTAATCCGAAACGTGTCTCCTTGAAAGAGTCCACTTGGGAAGATTCCTTTTAGTTCTGCCAGCATGTGGCTGAAGATCAGGGACAGTTTGGTCAGGTTTCGCCTAAAAATGATCAGAAGTGCAATGGTTAAATGAGAACATAAAATTATTTTTATTTTAAATGTGCTGAATCCACTACACCAGGTGTGTGATTATAATGCAAGAAAGACTGTTGCGTTCACTAAAGTCCACTCCTGTCCCTCCATTTAAATAGGCATTAACAGGTAAATAAAAAAAAATTTAACAGTAATCTATTTCAAGACTTTCAAATTAATCAGGCCTAATATAACTGAGCGTAAACTTCTATGAACAAATCTACCTTTTTTAGGCTGATGGATAAAAGAGGACTCAACCAAAAAGTGTAAGAAGTTGTACACTGCTGTAACCATTCACTCACAAAAGAGATGTTAGAAAAGCAAAATATATTATTTCCTACTTTGCATAAACTAATCTGGATGTTTAAATTATCCCAACTCATCTAAATTAAAAATAAATTAAAAATCCTCAATAAAGAGGAATATTTAAATATCCAGAACAAATATTTTCACTAATCAGACCTAAAAGAGATAAGTTTTCCTCTTTAAGGAACTTCTTTTTCTTTATAAAAAACTAAAAACCAACATCCAAACCATGTAAAAATTTCTAAGTAAGTGCACATGCCGCTGCTATATTTTAACAAGTTAACTTACGCCTGACCACCTCTGTTTAATGGTTGTGGTTGCTGCTGCTGCTGCTAAGTCGCTTCAGTGTATCCGACTCTGCGCGACCCCATAGACGGCGGCCCACCAGGCTCCCCCGTCCCTGGGATTCTCCAGGCAAGAACACTGGAGTGGGCTGCCATTTCCTTCTCCAATAATGGTTGTGGTTATAAAGTACTAATCCAATACACCAGATGATGTCCCCACTTTCAGGTGTGTACTTAAATCAGATTATCTCGGTAATCTTTAACGGTACTGCTACAGAACAACATACAGATGTCTTAGATATTGCTATTCACCGAACCAGCTACTATTACAGTTGCTTATTTTCCCTTGCCTCAACAATTAGTATTTATGTATTAAAAGTCAATTCTTGTCATACAAGTAGACAATAAAATTTCAAGTCAATTCATGATCAATTTTATTGCCTCAAAATTCTCTTTAACACAGATTTTTCTTTTCATCATTAGTCCCATCTTTGTCCTTCCTAGATAAAATGCTGCACGAAGTCCCTATGGCCCTAACTTTTCGGCAAAATACTTCTGAAACCTTTCTAATCAGCTTTTCAACAAATCAGCTTAAGTTTTCTGGTATCTGTCTTTTGCACTTGTATCAAGTTTTACTCTTTCTAATTTTCCTATTTTTGAAAGCACCAAAAAAGTGATAAAATCAATATTCATTGAAGTCAGTCTAAAATAATTCATACGCCAAATAGCTCAAGTAAGTTGTAAAGCTCAAGTAAGTAAGTTGAAAAACACCATCACTTATCCAATCCCTAAACTCCACTAATTGTTTTCCTCTTGGTATTTTAAGAGCCTTCAATTGTTGCTGGTTAGGACAGTTACTATTTTAATAAACAGGGAACAAAAACAGAGACTATTGAGAGAGAGAGAGAGAGAGAGATATCACAGATAATAATATAGAAAATCTGCAAAGCACAAATTATTCCCAATGACTTCCCAAAGTCTTCAGCAGGATACCAGACTGCACAACGCACTAAACCCTAATATTTACATAACATTTTGCCAAATGTTAATCCTTAAAGATAAGCAAGAGAGAGTCCTGATTCCCTTAAGATATGCTAAATTGCTGAGAACTATGTGTAAAGAACTATGCTAAACAGTACAGCAGAGTAACATATATGACAGAAAATACACATATTACAAAGTTACAACAGAGATCTTTTTGGAAGAAACAGTTTGAATCCTACTTCTTCCTGAAAATGTCTTTCCTTAGTTTCTCCAGTGTCATCCTCTCTTGGTTCTCCTACTTGCTTTTGTTCTTCCTTTGGTTTTCCTTTCTATCCTCCTAAAACAGCTATTTCCCAAGAATCTGCTCTGAACTGAAGAATCTGCTCTCCATTTCCTTTCTTTCTCCATGCACTCTTACGACTCTTCCTTTGCTAACTCGAGGATCCAAAAACTGCTTTGCAAAAGACTCCCAAATATTAGGCCTTGGTAGCTTTCCAACTGCCTACTGTATTTCTCCAATCAAATGCTAGCACCTCAAAGCAACATTCTCAGACTTAAACTAACCTTCTTTGAGTGAGGCGTTAATAAATTTGGAATTTGAGATTAACAGATATATACAGTTCAGTTCAGTCACTTAGTCATGTCCGACTCTTTGCGACCCATGGACTGCAGCATACCAGGCCTCCCTGTCCATCACCAACTCCCGGAGCCTACCCAAACCCATGTCCATTGAGTTGGTAATGTCACCCAACCATCTCATCCTCTGTTGTCCCCTTCTCCTCCTGCCCTCAATCTTTCCCAGCATCAGGGTCTTTTCCAATGAGTCAGCTCTTCCCATCAGGCAGCCAAAGTATTGGAGTTTCAGCTTCAACATCAGTCCCTCCAATGAACACCCAGGACTGATCTCCTTCAGGATGGACTGGTTGGATCTCCTTGCAGTCCATGGGACTCTCAAGAGTCTTCTCAAACACCACAGTTCAAAAGCATCAATTCTTCGGCCCTCAGCTCTCTTTACAGTCCAACTCTCATATCCATACATGACTACTGGAAAAACCATAGCCTTGACTAGATGGACCTTTGTTGGCAAAGTAGTGTCTCTGCTTTTTAATATGCTGTCTAGGTTGGTCATAACTTTTCTTCCAAGGAGTAAGCATCTTTTGATTTCATGGCTGCAATCACCATCTGCAGTACTACATACAAAATAAATAGCAAGGACCTACTGTACAACAGAGCTATATTCAGTATCTTGCAATAACCTATATGGAAAATAATCTGAAAAAGAATATATGTATAAAACTGAACCACTTTGCTGTAACCTTGAAACATTATAAATCAACTATACTTCAATCAAAAAACTTGTCTTAGTCTATTCCTATACATGTTCAATCACACCACATATAACTGATTACCTTTTAAGGGGAGGGGGACACAATTTCTATACTACTAGTGAGACAAAATCCAGCTCAGCTTTGATTTTAGACTTTCCACTAACCTGGGTCTAATCTACCTTTATAACTAATTTCACTAGCATATTCCAGCCAAACTGAATATTTTCAATTCAGTTGCTCAGTCATGTCCGACTCTTTGCGACCCCATTGACTGTAGCACATCAGGCTTCCCTGTCCATCACCAACTTTCAGAGCTTGCTCAAACATGTCCATCAAGCCAGTGATGCCATCCAACCATCTCATTCTCTGTCTTTCCCTTCTCCTCCCGCCTTCAATCTTTCCCAGCATCAGGGTCTTTTCCAGTGAGTCAGTTCTTCACATCAGGTGGCCCCAAAGTATTGGAGTTTCAGCTTCAACATCAGTCCTTCTAATGAATATTCAGGACTGATTTCCTTTAGGATTGACTGGTTTGATCTCCTTGCAGTCCAAGGGACTCTCAAGAGTCTTCTCCAACACCACAGTTCAAAAGCATCAATTCTTCAGCACTCAGCTTTCTTTATAGTCCAACTCTCACATCCATACATGACCACTGGAAAAACCATAGCTTGGACTAAACGAACACTTGCTGGCAGAGTAACGTCTCTGCTTTTTAGTATGCTGTCTAGGTTGGTCATAGCTTTTCTTCCAAGGAGCAAGCATCTTTTTTATTTCATGGCTGTAGTCACCATCTGCAGTGATTTTGGAGCCCCCCAAAATAAAGTCTGTCACTGTTTCCATTGTTTCCCCATCTATTTCCCATGAAGTGATGGGACCAGATGCCATTATCTTAAGTTTTCTGAATATTAAGCTTTAAGCCAGCTTTTTCACTCTCCTCTTTCACTTTCATCAAGAGGCTCTTTAGTTCTTCTTCTCTTTCAGCCATAAGGGTGGTATCATCTGCATATCTGAGGTTATTGATATTTCTCCCAGCAATCTTGATTCCAGCCTGTGCTTCATCCAGCCCGACATTTCACATGATGTACTCTGCATATAAGTTATATAAGCAGGGTGACAATATACAGCCTTGATGTACTCCTTTCCCGATTTTGAACCAATCTGTTGTTCCATGTCCAGTTCTAACTGTTGCTTCTTGACCTGCATACAGATTTCTCAGGAGGCAGGTCAGGTGATCTGCTATTCCCATCTCTTGAAGAATTTTCCACAGTTTGTTGGGATCCACAGAGTCAAAGGCTTTGGCATAGTCAATAAAGCAGATGTTTTTCTGGAACTCTCTTGTTTTTTCGATGATTCAACAGATGTTGGCGATTGGATCTCTGGTTCCTCTGCCTTTTCTAAATCCAGCTTGAACATCTGGAAGTTCACGGTTCACATTCTGTTGAAGCCTGACTTGAAGAATTTTGAGCATTACTTTGCTAGCATGTGAAATGACTGCAAATTGTGCAGTAGTTTGAATATTCTTTGACGTTGCCTTTCTTTGGAACTGGAATGAAAACTGACCTTTTCCAGTCCTGTGGCCACTGCTGAGTTTTCCAAATTTGCTGGCATATTGAGTGCAGCGCTTTCACAGCATCATCTTTCAGGATTTGAAATAGCTCAACTGGAATTCCATCACTTCCACTAGCTTTGTTCATAGTGATGCTTCCTAAGGCCCACTTGACTTCACATTCCAGTATGTCTGGCTCTAGGGGAGTGATTACACCATTGTGGTTACCTGGGCCATGAAGATCTTTTTTATATAGTTCTTCTGTGTATTGTTGCCACCTCTTCTTAATATCTTTTGCTTCTGTTATGGACAAGAAATCGTCCATACCATTTCTATCCTTTACTGTACCCATCTTTGCCTGAAATGTTCCCTTGGTATCTCTAATTTTCTTGAAGAGATCTCTAGGCTTTCTCATTCTATTGTTTTCCTCTATTTCTTTGCATTGATCACTGAGGAAGGCTTTCTTATCTCTCCTTGCTATTTTTGGAACTCTGCATTCAACTCTTCTCCTTTGCCTTTAGCTTGTTTTCTCAGCTATTTGTAAGGCTTCCTCAGAGAACCATTTTGCCTTTCTGCATTTCTTTTTCATTTTACCTTTTCTTATACATACTACCCCGATTCACTTTTTCATCTCCGAATCACTATGTATTTGTTCCTTAATTTGAAAAAGACCCAGCTTAAATGTCAGTTTCCTAAGAGGCTAGCTAGAGGTAACAAACCTCTAAAATATCCTGAGTATTTTCACTGCAGTTCTTCTCCATGTCATCTGAACCCATCCTGTACTACAGTTATCTGTGTACACGAGGGCTGAATTCATTTCTGATGTATATTTATATCCTTCTGGCATAATTTCTAACCTTTATTACACCTCCAGAAAATATGTGACTTTATACTATGTGCTAGGCACTAGGGATGGATACAACAATGAACAAGACAAAATTCCTAGTTTTAGAGCACTCCCATTTCCTTGGTATCAGGGTTGTATGAGAAAAAGGCTTTGAAGAAAAACAAAGCAGAGTATGCAAAGAGAAGCCTGTATGGTTGCTGTCTTTAGAGAGGACGGTCTTACGGTCCTCTCTGAGTGGTGATTTTTCAGGCCAATTCTGAAGTGAAGGTAGGAAGCCAGTCTTTGGGTGACTGGGCCATGTCGATATCTTTGACTTTTCAAATAATTTTCCACTAAGTATCTACCAGGTATCCAGTACTATGCTGGATCAGAGATAAAATACACGAACCAAAATATAATGGGCCATAAAGTTATTTTAATTTGTGGAGTAAGCCACAACAAGGAGAAAGTTATTGACCACAAGGATATAATGGCACCAGGTGCATAAGAACAATCTGAAGTGCTGGCTGAAATAGTTACTGAAAATCAATTTAAAACATTTTCCTACTCAAGGATGCATCTCCCAAAAAGCCAGCTTATATTTCTTAAAACCACCAGAGATGTGCACCATAAGCATCACACTTCTTAAAAGGAAAAAAAAGAAACTATAAAAGCCCATGCATGGATCAGAGTATTTGGTAAGTGGTCTGAGTTGCAGTTCTATTCAAAAACATTTTAAGGCAGTAGGCTTATGGTTCAGTGCCTTCAGGGCAGAATTTAACCAGCAAAATCTGTCTAAACTTGTAAACTTAGAGCAATGAAGCATGATGGATATTTGGGCTTATTACAAGAAATTACATTTCAAAATTCGGTCAGCAGTTACTTCAACTTATACAATGTGCTCTAACATTTCTCCAAAGATCCACAGAGGAACACAACTATTCAATTTTTCTTGTAAATGCACTGAAGACAAAACTTGTCTTTCTTAACTTCGAGTGGTAGCAAAAACTTTTCTTTAATTCAGTATTTGAAGGCAGTTTTTACTACCCTTAACACTGACCTTCACATCTAAGTAACTGCAAATTCTACTCGATAGCTTCCATCTTTCTGTTCTCTTGTCCTCTCACAACTTCCCCAGAATCAAACGCTGATTCAGTACGCAGTGTCAGTTTTTAAAAAGGTTCAGGACTGGTGTGAGTTCTCCCCTACCTTGGGTCCTACTCTAAAAGCCAAAGTACCTTTGTACCTCAGGCCTAATGTAATGGTATACATTTTTCCATGTATACTTTCAGCTAAAAGGGACTAAGATTTATGTGTCACCAATACATAAGGATACTGAAAATTAAATGACCACTGTTCCTGTTTTAGCTTCAAAAGTAAAAAGATAAATACAATCTGACAGAAACCACAATCACCATTTCTACAGATCAAGCAAGACAGTGTTGGAAAGTAGCCTTTATATTAATATGAAACAAACAGAAAACTCCTTAAAGGAGGCCAACCAATGAATTTTCTATTACACAAAATACTAAAACACAAGCTGCCATGTTACTCTTGGCCACAAAGTACTTCGCAAAGAGGAAATGGAAAAAAGAACATAGTATGGGGAGATATATTAACCCTCTATATTAAAGTGTATCTATTAATGTTTAAGTTAAGTACAGAGAACAGTACCATTCTTTTTTGTTATAATGAGAATGTTCCATCCCAAAAAAAGTTTCAAGAAAAAGACTTTTGAGAAATTAATATTAAGAGATTGAGATCTAGGAAAAAAATTCCATGATAACTTACAAAACAATCAGTCCAATGTATTCATAAAGATATTCTCACAGTTACTTTTTCTGAAAGTACATTTTGATAGTCAGCTGCTGTCATTCAGTGGCTAAACTGCATAACTGACAGCATGCTCTGTTTATTCTTTCTACAGAAGAGTACTTGAAAATATATATGATAATAGTCAAGACGACTAGGGACCTCACTGGCAGTCAAGTGGTTAGGATACCATGTTTCCACTACAGGAGGCACAGGTTCAGTCTCTGGTCAGGGAACTAAGATCCCACATGCTGTGTAGCATGGCCAAAAAACAGGGGGAAAAAGACAACTAGAAATCTAAAATGTATTTCCTGGTCTCCCATTAATTTACTGTGTCCTGCAACAGTTATTTAAACTTTCTGAGCTTCCACTGACTCAAATGTAGTATAAGGAAACTGGAACCAATTACTCCCAAAGGTATCTTTCCACTTATAAAAATGTATAAATGTATGTTATTATCACTGATATGAAACTGCAAAAGAAACCTTAACTTCAGCAGTTTAACTGCATAATAAGATTGAAGAAGTCACGAGAGAAAGAAAGCCAGCACTTTACTCTTATATGACAGAGGGCTAGAAATTATGTCAAGAAATAAGAATTTTTCAAAGTACATTTTATTCTGCCTGCAAAAATTTAATAAACTTACATCTTATGGAATTTAAAAAGTTACTTGTATGAACCATATATGGGGATAAATTAAAATACTGGTGTCTACTCTAGTACTAGGGGTCTACTAAATTCCAGAATATGTACTAAATTATTTTACTCAAAGAATTTTATCATTTCTGAAAAAAATAACATCAAAAATCATCCCAGCTAAGTGAAAATACTGTCACATGTGAAAATGGTTCAAACTGGTTCAGAACTTTTATTTTTAAAAAGCAAAGAAAGTGGAACTTTCCTCTTGAAAACAATACTTTAGGTAACTGTAGCATCTAGGTGATAGGTATGTAATTACTGTAAAATTTTTCCCAATTTTCCTGTATGACTGAAAAATTTTATAATAAAACACTGGTGGGGAAAAGCCTAATAATCTATTTTAATAGTATCTGTAGACCCAATGATCCTGTACTTCCCAGGGAGTAAATTTCAGAATGATTAACACTTAATACAAGGACTGACAAACAAGCTGCACACCATTATACAAGACCATTTTGGAGCAGTAAAGTATTTCCCAAATAAGGTCACAATATAACTCACTCTGCCACTCAGTCATGGTGTGAGCTGTACAACCTATACAGATGGTGAGAAATAATCATACTGCTCAACAGTGACATGATCAATGCTTTTAAGTATTTCATTTACTGGTACCATTTCAGGGATAACTGTGTTGCTTCTTCTATTCTTTAAACTCCAAAACTTTATATGCAAACACCAGTGTCATCCAAAGAACGCTGAGTGAGAACATACTGAGATGACATTTATAACTCAATAGCAGCATCCTCTGCTCACAGTAATCAGCTTTAAAAATAGATACAACGGAACTTCTTTCAGCAAAGCTTCACAGGAAGTCAATGAAGTACTGTTTAACTCTTATCTGCTTAAGCTGCTAAAAAAAAAAAAAAAAAAAAAAAAAGGAGGGAGGTGAAGCAAAAACCATCACCTAATGAAAAAAAGTACTAAGCCAATATATCTAAAAATATCAATGATCTTCTTTACTTAACACATATTAAGTGTATTTGATAATATACTAATGGTCATGCTTTTGAGACCCCCCAAGTTACATGGTAACAGATTAGAACAGTATTATTCAGAGCATTTGGAGTCATTTCATAGAATTTTAAACCTGAAGAAACACTAATCTCATTCACCAGGTAAAGGGGAAGGCAGTAGCCTGCAAAAGAATCTCCAACATGACCCTCTATTACAACCTTAAAACATAGACTCAATCTCCTTAATCTCCCTATACCAAAATCCTCAATGATTTACCAATAACTACCAAAAACGTTAAAGCTACTCTGCTTAATAAGTCTAAGCATGCACAGTATGGTCCTGATTCACTTTTCCAGACATATACTACTCAATATTTCCAAAAACATTCTATATTTTCCAGGCCCCAGGCCTATGGTGATGGTGTTATATCAATAATCTATGTCTCTCTTTCTCATAAGAACATTAAGAGTTTACTATGTATCAGATAGGCTCTTCCAGTGGCTCAGGCAGTAAAGAATCTGCCAGCAATGCGGGAGACCCACGTACGATCCCTGGGCTGGGAAGATCCCCTGGAGAAGGGAATGGCTACCCACTCCAGTATTTTTGCCTGGAGAATTCCATGGACAGAGGAGCCTGGCGGGCTACAGTCTATAGGGTCTCAGAGAGTCAGACGCGACTGAGCAACCAACACTTGCACTTTTTTCATGTATCAGATGCTTTGTTAAGCTATATGTATACCTCATTTAATTCTCATAATAGTGCTTTGAAACAGAAATTACTAATCCTATTTTACAAGGAGAAACAAGACTTCAGTAACATCAAATAAGCTGTCCAGGTCACAGAGCTAGTAAGTGACAGAGCAGGTCTGTGATTCAAGAGCCCAGGCTTGCTGGTGTGATAGGTATCATTTCCTTTCCAATGACTATGGTTACAGAAATCTTGCCCATTCAAAATTCATTTTAAATGCTGTCTTCTCAGAAATGTATTCCCAGTCTTCATTTAGTGTCTAGTTTCAAACTCAGACACACGCCTGCCACGCCTCACAGCATCTTGTTCATACTTTGTACTGGCTTCATCATGTTCCACTGTGTATCAGGTGTCTTATTCCCCAACAGGATGACAACTCCTTAAGGGCAGGCGCAGTGAGGGTGTCTTGTACACTCTATCCCCTGCAGTGGTGAGCACACTGCCTTGCACTTAGACATTCCATAAATTTAGAGGGTTGAAAAATATTCCTTATTTTTTAAATAAACTTTTTATTATGGGATTTTAGATTTACAGAAAAGCTGAAAAGATGGTACAAGGCATTCCCCCATATACCCCTCATTCAATGGTGTCCCTTAATAGTACCATCTTATATTCCTGTGGGCCATCTGTCAAAACTAAGAACTGTCAGTACAGTGCTATTAACTAAACCCTAGACTTTATCCAGGTTCACCAGTTCCTTTTTCCATTAATGTCCTTTTCTATCCAGGGATCTAGAGTACTACAGTTTATTTATCCACACATCTCCTTAGTCTCCCCTGGTCTGTAATAGTTCCTCAGTCATTCCTTATTTTTCATGATCTTAAACTGTTTTGAGGAGTACCAGTTATGTATTTTTGTAGAATGTGTCTCAGTTTCTATTTAGCCGATGTTTTTCTCATGCTTTGACTGGGGTTATCAGCTTTATGGTCACAATACCACAGAGGCGCCTAACTCATCACATAATACTGGAGAGCACATGAAGTCCCAGGACATCACTGGTGATATTAACTTTGACCACCTGAGTAGGTGCCTAACTCATCACATAATACTGGAGGGCACATGAAGTTCCAGGACATCACTGGTGATATTAACTTTGACCACCTGAGTAGGTGCCTAACTCATCACATAATACTGGAGGGCACATGAAGTTCCAGGACATCACTGGTGATATTAACTTTGACCACCTGAGTTAAGGCACTAAGGATTTGCCATGCTTCTCCACTTACTACTGGAAAAGATTTTTTTTTTTCACAGATACATTCCTTCTTTCCTAACTCATGTAAAACAGGGCACTTAAACTTGTCACTATTTTTAAATGATTAATGTGATATTCTCATTAAAGCACACACTATAAAGACATAGTATTTATAAGTTAATACCTTTGGGTTTTAGTGCATTTGGAAAAAATAAAAACAGCAAAAATTCATTGAGAACACTTAGCAAATGTTCACTAAGTTACATTAACTTAAGGTACTAACTATCATCATTATTTCCTAAAGAGGTCAAGAATATAATCAGACTTCCCTATCTTTCAAAATAACCTCTGAATTTACTCAGCCCAAATTCTGAACGTTAACTATGTAAGTTACATACACTGGAGCATCTGTCTGCAGCTAAAAGCAAATTAACCCTGAGAACTGATTACTATTTCTCTATGTGTGCATGCTTAGTCGCTCAGCTGTGTCTGACTTTTTGTGACCCCGTGGACTGCAGCCCATCAGGTCCCCCGTCCATGGGACTTCTCAGGAAAGAATACTAGAGTGGGGAGCCATTCCCTTCTCCAAAGGGTCTTCCTGGAAAAGATGCCCTCGAAGGATCGAACTTTCATCTCCTGCGCTGCAGGTGGATTCTTTATGGTCTGAACCACAAGGGAAGCCCACTATTTCTCTACACCAGTAACTTAAAGAATATACAAATACATCAGTAACATAATACAGAAATCTCCAAAACTTCCCATACCCCTCAACAAGTGATAAGAACTACCAAGCACCTTCAAAAGTTTTATCCCGTGAACTTAAAAAAAAAAGTTTAAAATATACAGATATACAGACAAATTATATACCGAGGGAGAGACAGCTCTAATAGAATCTAATCAAATACGTAAAAAGCATATCAAATTGTCATTAATTATTTAACTCCTGAGTATATGATTTATCAGACATCCATTTCCATTTCAAACACATGGCTTCCCAGAACAAACACAGAGTAACTACAAGATTTTGCTGTTCTCAAAAGTTGGGAAAGAAGAAATTTTCTGTATCTAACTGAATCTCCTCTATGTGGAGGCATCAAAATCAGAGAATCTTTATCACTGCCATTTTCTGCAATGTATTTTCCATGAAAAATAATTCTCCTCAAGTTCAAGAATCTGTGTCTGTACAACTCTGGTGTTAGTATTTTAGTTAGTAGTATTTAATTAGCAACATTTTACAAAATTTAATATGGTTTTATTAAAAAGCTATAGATAAAGACGTCAGATAACACAGGAAAGAAGGTCTTCCTGGCCCTGACCAGTTATCAAAGCAAACTCACACATTTAGGCAGACTTTGCTGAGGACTAAAGTAGAGTAAAGTGTCAAAAGAGCATGGGTGGGAGAACCACTAATTAAAACTAGTATGTTTTAGGAGGCTTCTTGGACTTTAAAGAATAGATGGGATTTCAAAAGACAATATGGGAGGGCAAGGGATTCCAAGTCAAGGTAATGACCAAAGCAAAGGCTCAGTAGAAAAAAGTTCAGGGACTGACAAATAGATGGACATGGGCTTCCCAGTAGCTCAGTGGTAAAGAATCCATCTGCAATGCAGGAGACACAGGTTCAATCGCTGGGTCAGGCAGATCCCCTGGAGAAGGAAATGGCAACCCACACCAGTACTCTTGCCTGGAAAATTCCATGGACTAAGGAGCCTGATAGGCTACAGTCCATGGGGTCGCAAAGAGTCAGACACCACTGAGCGACTGAGCATGGGCTAGACTGTAGAATCATGGCAGCATGTGATAAAACTGAGTATGACTCAAAATGTAGAGGTTTAATTACCATGATGAGAGAGATTACAGATGCAGCAGGAAATCATTAAGGGTTTGGAACTGAGGAGTGACATCGAATCTGTTTCAAGGCCATAAACGATAGCAGTATGCAAGATGAAACAGACAGGAAATGATAAAAAGCAGCAAGCTCAATCAGGATAGTACTGCAGCAGAAAGGTAATGGGAGCCCAAAAATGGGCAGTAAAATAAGACAGATTTGAGAGAGACTGCAGAAGTAAAGGGAGAAGGCAATGGCACCCCACTCCAGTACTCTTGCCTGGAAAAATCCCATGGACGGCAGAGCCTGGTAGGCTGCAGTCCATGGGGTCCCAAAGAGTCGGACACGACTGAGCAACTTCACTTTCACTTTCTTACACTGGAGAAGGAAATGGCAACCCACTCCAGTGTTCTTGCCTGGAGAATCCCAGGGACAGGGGAGCCTGATTGGCTGCTGTCTATGGGGTCGCACAGAGTCGGACACGACTGAAGCGACTTAACAGCAGCAGCAGCAGAAGTAAAACCAAGAAAACGAGATGATTAGTCAGAGGAAAGAGATGATGAAACTGAGCCTGCGCAGTTGAGAGTAGGGTCTTAAAAATAATATGCTAATAAAATTAATACATTTTTTAAAAACTTTTTGTTTTTTTATTGGGGTATAGCTGATAAACAGGCTTCCCTTGTGGCTCAGCTGGTAAAGAATCCCCATGCAATGCGGGAGACCTGGGTTCGATCCCTGGGTTGGGAAGATCTCCTGGAGAAGGGAACAGCTACCCACTCCAGTATTCAGGTCCGGAGAATTCCACGGACTTCTGGAGACGTCCATGGGGTTGCAAAGAGTCGGAGGACTGAGCGACTTTCACTTTCTTTCATAGCCAGTGAACAATGTTGTGGTAGATTCATGTGAACTGCGAAGGGCCTCAGCCATACATATACAATAAAGCTAATATTTTTAAAGGGCTTACTGTGTGTCAGGCATTTTATATTTTTTATTATTTAATTAATTTTCACACACAATCCTCTAAGACAGATTCTGCTCTTACCCCCATTTTATAGATGAAAGAAACCTTGGCTGAAAGAAACTAATCCAAGCGTCAGTCTCATAACTAATGCCTGTCACTACTATATAATTCTAACCGAGGGAACTTACAAAAGGAAGCTGGTTTGCTAATGAAGAGGACACATTCAGTATTCAGACATGTTGAGTGTGAGATGTCTGAAAGATATTACCATGGCCTGTCTAGCAGGAAACTTGGGAAGCAGGTAGCAAGTAAGGAAATAGATTTGTGAATACCTCTATAAGGCCGTTTACACTGTTGAGAATGACCTATCTGCTAATTCACTCACATGGGATAATCAAAATGAAATGGAGCTTTTATCAAATCAACATATTGTACATCTTAAACTTACAGAACGCTGTATGTCAATCACATCTCAATAAACTTCTAAAAGTTTAAAAGAAACTGAAACACCATTTGAAAAGATTTGGAATTTCTCCCTTTGGGAGTATGGGGGTATGTAAGATGGAGTCAGAAAAGGACAGAAGTGGCAGGCTTCTCTTATTAAAAAAATATATATATATAAAAAATATATATATATAAATGTGTGTGACACACATATATATATATATGTGTGTGTATATATATATATATACACTTCTGTGTGTGTATATATACACACACACACACACACACAATCACCCTAAATACTTGCTCCAAAGAAATTAAAATACATATCCACACAAAGACTTGGACATGAATGTTCCTGTTAACTGCATTTATAGTAGCCAAAAACTGGAGACAACTAAAATGTACATCAATGGATAAACAAATTGTGGTAAAACCATATAATAGAATTCTACTTAGCAAACAGAGGAATAAGCTACTCATATGCAATGTATGTGTGTGTATATATATGAAATTATTTTATTGACCCAGTGACTTTTTATTTCCACCACAGTTCAGTTACTACCTTAGTCCAAACAACTATCATCGCCCCCAGATTACTGCATCTGACCCCTGACTGGTCATCTTGCTCTTTCTGCATTGCTTGACAACGAGCTTAACTAGGACCAGGGGCGGCTCCTAACATCTTCCCAAGGAACCTCCACCTCCAAAGTCTCTAGCTACCAGGAAACTGGTTCTCAGCAACTCCTATAAAGAGGTGGCACCAAACATACTTTTTACCTCACTTATCACATTGACCCCCATAAACAGAGAGAGTGCAGGAGTACAATGGGAGAGGTTGAGCCCCTTTCCTGGAGCTCACTCCCAAGACACAGCCAACTATGCTTGAGCATGTCTCTCCACAAGACACCAAGAAAATATGGGTCTCTATACAAGCTCATCCTTCCATTTATGAATTCAAGCCTGATGTTCACCTAGAATGCACTGAGAGCAAGATTTCAAAAATACTTGCTGGGACTTCTGGGGCAGCCCAGTGGTTAAGACTCTGTGCGCCAATGCAGGGGAGACTGGTTCAATCCTTGGTTGGGGAACCAAGATCTCCGCATGGCCAAAAAGCAAAAGTTAAATTAAAAAAAAAAAAAAACTTGCTGAAGACAGCAGAAGAGACACAGATGTAAAGAACAGACTTTTGGACTCTGTGGGAGAAGGCGTGGGAGGGAAGATTTGAGAGAATAGCACTGAAACACGTATATTACCATATGTAAAACAGACGACCAGTGCAGATTCGATGCATGAAGCAGAGCACTCAAAGCTGGAGCTCCGGGACAACCCAGAGGAATGGGGTGGGGAGGAAGGTGGGAGGAGGGTTCAGGATTGGGGGACACATGCGCACCTGTTGCTGATTCATGTCGATGTATGGCAAAAACCACCACAATACTGTAATTAGCCTCCAATTAAAATAAATTAATTAAAAAACATACTTGCTGAATGAATACTTGCATAAAGAAAATTTCAGTAGCCTTTGAATCATGCCATTTCTTTTTTAAAAGTAATGGCAAATATACACGACATAAAATTTATTACAACTATTTTGAAGTGTATATGTACGACATTTCTCTTAACATTTTCCCCCTCCCATAATTTTTCAATGAGTGTATATCTCTAATTTTTAAAAAATCAAATACTTAGGTCCTGTGGTATTAAGCAGTGCCTTAATCACTCATCAAATCTATGCAACCTTCATCTAGTAATAAAAAATACTATTTTTAAAATAAAAAGGTACTATTCAGTCATATACAGGCCTAAAGAGCCCTTCACAATGTTTCATGTCAACAGAACTTAGCTTGGGGCTTCCCTGGCGGCTCAGGGGTAACGAATCCACCTGCCAATACAGGACAGACAGGTTCAATCCCTGGTCTGGGAAGACCCCACACACCACGGAGCAACTAGTAAGTCCGTGTGCCACAGCTACCGAGCCTGTGCTCAGAGGCCAGGCGCCGTAACTGCTGAAGCCCGCGCGCCCTAGAGCCTGAGTTCTGTGACAAGTGAAGCCACTGCAATAAGTCCACACGCTGCCACCAAGAGCAGCGTCCGCTCGTCGCAACCAGAGAAAAGCCCACGCTGCAACGAAGACCCAGCACAGCCATAAATAAGTACAGAAATAAAATTATTTTTAAGGAAACAGAGAACTTAGTTCAAACTCACTGTTAACAGAAATAATGATGAAAGATTTCCTTATTGGCTTTTTAGTCATGCCCTTTTAAGTTAGAACAGAACAGAAGAAACGGGATCGCTACAATCTGGCTCAATGTTACAGGGTAAATAAAACATTCAACTAGTTATTTTAAATGTAAATAAGAAAAATACCATAAGAATGAAACAAGTTAAGATATAGTAACTCTGAATACTTAAATCATTTAGATATATTTTATTAGATGCTAAGCAGGATGAGTGTTTTGCATGTAAAAGGAGTAGGGGAAGGGTTTAAACAAAGAGGAAAGAAAAATGCTAATGGGAGTTTTTTATTCCATTTCTTTAACAAATTTAATATATAGGGTTTTAAGCTTTCAGAACAAAACATACACTTCGGGTTCAATAAACAGCAAGTAAAACTAAACATAGATATATATGTGTCCAGGATTCAAGTTCACTATGTTTCTAGCATTTTCACGCTACTAGATATCTCTAGCAAGCATTTGCTGCTTTGTATACTACAGTCTGGCAAAAAAGGCATTCTTGTAGCCAGCTTTTGAGCTTGCTCTTTAAGATGTCCTAATTTAAATGCAGTTGTAGACTTCACAAGTATTATGGTTTTAGAGCAAGTCTTGGTTGGCACTATTAGAGCAAAGTGATTACAAAAGGTTTTCGCACATTCTACTCAACATTCACTGCCTACTTCTCTATACTGCTCTGGTCTTATAAAGTCATCACTGATTCTTTGAGGGGAGGCAAGGGCCAGGGTACCTTCATATTCCCTCTCTATCTGCATAACCAAGCCTATGTTCTGTTAGATATATTCTGAGTGAAATTCTCTTGCTATGTGAATACCTAATCCTGTAGTAAATCACAGTATTGAATATTTGCCTGTTCAAAAGACAGGTCTATTAAAATGTTTTAACTTCCCCAAGTTTATATAGTTTACCATTTCATATACTACTTGAAATATGGCCTCCAAGGGATCGTTTCTGTAATATGAAATGAAACACACAATCATTATTCCTTTAGATTCAAACCAAGAAAACCAAAGTAATCGTTAACAAACACTTTGGAGGCTAGCTTAAATTAAAAAGGCCCTGCCACTCAATAACTTCATACACTTGGGTAACGTAGTCTAACTTTCTGAGCCTTGGTTTCCACATCTATAAAGTGAAAAGGCAAAGGTCATGCTCTTTTTGTTCAACATAAAAGACAGAGTGCCCAATTGATATATGTGGTGAGATAGGGAGTCAGTAAAGATTAGACCACATTTGAACTTTTCAAGCATACAGCAATCACATGATAAATATTAATGGTATCTGAATTTGGAAAACCCAAACCCCAAATTAAATTTTAGACTGAGACTCTTACTTTCAGCCAAGATGGAATTCGCAGGGACTGGATATGCCCTCTCTGAAAGAACTAAAAAACTGGACAGAATATATAAAATAATGGTTTCCAGACTGTGGACATCATGCAACAGAGGACTGTGATCCCTAAGAGAGGAGAAACAAATGCAGGTGAACTCTTACGGCTGATTACACTTAATGCGTGGAGTTTCCAGGTCTCAGCACTCGGAGGGGGGACCCAGGCAGAACCTGACCGTCTCTTCAGTTGAGAAAACAGAATCGAGTCTGGGGAAACCATGGCAGCTGGAGTTCTCAGTACAGAATACAAGAAAGGAGAGACATGCATAGAGAGCACAAGCTCAGGAAATCCACAGCTGAGCACCGATGAGCAAAGGGCAACACCTGAGGTTGGGGACGACCCGTATGAAAGGAGCACAGGACACACCCCAGTTCTCACACAGGCGGCAGCGGGGGAATCTTATAATTCAGAGAGCACAGGTAGTTCTAACACACAGCTAGATTAAAAGCTATTCATCTATCTGGAGAAAACTCTTAAATTTGAAGATACATGCCCCCAGTGTTCATAACAACACTATTAACAATAACCAAGACATGGAAGCAACCTAAACGTCCATCAACAGGTGTATGGATGAAGAAGATGTGGTGTGTATGTGTGTGTGTATACGTGTATACACACACACACACACACAAAATGGAATATTACTTAGCTAAAAAAAAGAATGAAATAATGCCTTTTGCAGCAACATGATGGACCTACAGACTATCATATATCTTCTGTCACCCTGTTTGTTTGTATATATACACTGAGCACATCATGAGATGTGCTGGGCTGAATGAGTTACAAGCTGGAATCAAGATAGGTGGCAGAAACATCAACCACCTCAGATATGCGGATGATACCATTCTAATGGCAGAAAGTGAAGAGGAACTAAACAGCTTCTTGATGAGGGTGAAGGAGGAGAGTGAAAGAGCCAACTTTAAAACTAAATATTAAGAAAACCTAAGACCATGGCATCTGGCCCCACTGTGCTATGCTTAGTTTCTCAGTTGTGTCTGACTCTTTGTGACTTGCGTTTCTCCAGGCAAGAATACTGGAGTAGGTTGCCAAGCCCTCCTCCAGGGGATCTTTCCAACCCAGAGATCAAACACAGGTCTCTCGCACTGCAGGCGGATTCTTGACCATCTGAGTCACCAGGGAAGGCCAAGAATACTGGAGCAGGTAGCCTATCCCTCCTCCAGGGGATCTTCCCGATCCAGGAATTGAACTGGGGTCTCCTGCATTGCAGGCAGATTCTTTTCCACCTGAGCTACCAGGCCCCATTACTTCATGGCAAATAGAAGTAATGACAGATTTCCTCTTCTTGAGCTCTAAAATCACTGCAGATAGTGACTACAGCCATGAAATCAGATGATTGCTTCTTGGCAGGAAAGCTATGACAAACCTAGACAGTATGTTGAAAAGCAGAGACATTACTCTGCCAACAAAGGTCCATATTGTCAAGGCTATGGTCTTCCCAGTGGTCACATATGGCGGTGAGAGCTGGACCATAAAGAAAGCAGAGTGCCAAAGAATTAATGCCTTCAAACTGTGGTGCTAGAGAAGATTCCTCAAAGTCCCTTGGACAGCAAGGAGATCAACCCAGTCAATCTTAAGGCAAAATCAACCCTGAATACTCATTGGAAGGACTGACGTTGAAGCTGAAGCTCCAGTATTTTGTTCATCTGATGTGAACAGCCGACCCACTGGAAAAGTCCCTGATGCTGGGAAAGACTGAAGGCAGAAGAAAAAGAGGGTGTCAGAGGATGAGATGGCTGGATGGCATCACTGATACGATGGATGTGAACTTGGGCAAACCTCAGGAGGTGGTGAGGGACAAGGAAGCCTGGCATGCTACAGTCCATGGAGCTGCAAAGAGTCAGACACAACTGGGCAACTGAACAACATATTTATATCTGAGTATATACATACACACAAAATGGAATATTACTCAGCTAAAAAAAGAATGAAATAACACCATTTGCAGCAATATGATGGACCTAGACCCAGATAATCACGATGGTATGATCACTGACCTAGAGCCAGACATCCTGGAATGTGAAGTGAAGTGGGCCTTAGGAAGCATCACTACGAACAAAGCTAGTGGAGGTGATGGAATTCCAGTTGAGCTATTTCAAATCCTAAAAGATGATGCTGTTAAAGTGCTGCACTCAATATGCCAGCACATTTGGAAAACTCAGCAGTGGCCACAGGACTGGAAAAGGTCAGTTTTCATTCCAATCCCAAAGAAAGGCAATGTCAAAGAATGCTCAAACTACTGCACAATTGCACTCATCTCACATGCTAGTAAAGTAATGCTCAAAATTCTGCAAGCCAGGCTTCAGCAATACATGAACCGTGAACTTCCTGATGTTCAAGCTGGTTTTAGAAAAGGCAGAGGAACCAGAGATCAAATTGCCAACATCTGCTGGATCATGGAAAAAGCAAGAGAGTTCCAGAAAAACATCTATTTCTGCTTTATGGACTGTGCCAAAGCCTTTGACTGTATGGATCACAATAAACTGGAAAATTCTGAAAGAGATGGGAATACCAGACCACCTGATCTGCCTCTTGAGAAATTTGTATGCAGGTCAGGAAGCAACAGTTAGAACCGGACATGGAACAACAGACTGGTTCCAAATAGGAAAAGGAGTACGTCAAGGCTGTATATTGTCACCCTGCTTATTTAACTTCTATGCAGAGTACATCATGAGAAACGCTGGACTGGAAGAAACACAAGCTGGAATCAAGATTGCTGGGAGACATATCAATAACCTCAGAAACGCAGATGACACCACCCTTATGGCAGAAAGTGAAGAGGAACTAAAAAGCCTCTTGATGAAAGTGAAAGTGGAGAGTGAAAAAGTTGGCTTAAAGCTCAACATTCAGAAAACGAAGATCATGGCATCTGGTCCCATCATTTCATGGAAAATAGATGGGGAAACAGTGGAAACAGTGTCAGACTTTATTTTTCTGGGCTCCAAAATCACTGCAGATGGTGACTGCAGCCATGAAATTAAAAGACGCTTACTCCTTGGAAGGAAAGTTATGTCCAACCTAGATAGCATATTCAAAAGCAGAGACATCACTTTGCCAACAAAGGTCCGTCTAGTCAAGGCTATGGTTTTTCCAGTGGTCATGTATGGATGTGAGAGTTGGACTGTGAAGAAGGCTGGGCGCCGAAGAATTGATGCTTTTGAACTGTGGTGTTGGAGAAGACTCTTGAGAGTCCCTTGGACTGCAAGGAGATCCAACCAGTCCATTCTGAAGGAGATCAGCCCTGGGATTTCTTTGGAAGGAATGATGATAAAGCTGAAACTCCAGTACTTTGGCCACCTCATGCGAAGAGTTGACTCATTGGAAAAGACTCTGATGCTGGGAGGGATCGGGGGCAGGAGGAGAAGGGGACGACAGAGGATGAGATGGCTGGATGGCATCACTGACTCGATGGATGTGAGTTTGAGTGAACTCCGGGAGTTGCGTGATGGACAGGGAGGCCTGGCGTGCTGCGATTCATGGGGTCGCAAAGAGTCGGAAATGACTGAGCGACTGAACTGAACTGAGAGACTATTAAGTGAAGTCAAGCAAATATTATATATCACTTATGATACAAATGAATTTATTTACAAAACAAAAATAGACTCAGAGACATAGGAAAAAAACTTATGGTTACCAAAGGAGATAATAGAGGGGCAGAGGTAAATTAGAAGGTTGGGATTAACATATACACACTGCTATACATAAAACAAACCACAAGGACTTATTGTATAGCATAGGGAACTATACTCAGTTTCTAAAATGGAAAAGAATCTGAAATCTCTCTCTATATATATCTATAATTACACCTGATATACACCTGAAATTAATACAACACTGTACAAAATTAACTATACTTTAATTTTTAAAAGGTTAGTATTTTTTTTAAAGTTATTCTGGCCTTGCCTAACAAAGTTTAAAAGGATCAAACTATTCAGCTATATCCCAAAATACAGCTCAAAATATTTATAAGGATACAGAAGTATAGAGCACCTACCACAGTAAAATTAACAATGTCTAGCATCCAATCAAAAATCAGCAAACATGAAATGAAGCAATAAGCAAGTGAGGATAAAAACAAATCAACAGAATTCAATCCATGAGTGACACCAATGACAGAACAGACAAGAATATTGAAATAATTATTTTAACTATATTTGTACAAAAAGGCAGAGAAATTCTTGTACATGTTGAAGATATGAAAGACATAAAAAAGATCTAAACCTACCTTCTGGACATGTAAACTAAAATGGGAGGGACTCTCAGCAGATTAACTACTGCAGAAGAAAAGACTAATTAACTCAAAAGCACAGTGATAGAAAATCCTCAAAATAAAACAGTGGAAAAAAAATGAAGAACAGAATACCAGTGGCCTATGGGGATGACATCAAGTAGGCAAATACAGATATAAATGGAGTCCCCTAAGGGGAAGAAAAGAAAATTTTTTTCTGAAGAAGTTAGATAAAAATTTTCTAAAACAGTGTCATATCTCTTTCTCAAGTCCAAGGAAGACATTTCTATTCCACATTTCTATTCCAGCCTTTACCCACTGAACTCCTCAAAACAATCTAAGCAGCTACATCCTAGCTATAGGACCAGCAATTATTAAAACCTATTTACCAGCCTTGATATTCTGTTCCTTTGAAATGTATAATGGTTCAAACATAGAAGAGGATTAAGATTAGCCTGCCTTGCTCCAGAATTACAAGACAGTACTGGAACAGTGTAACATCAAGTCACTCTTTAAGAGACTAGAAGGAACTACATCCAAATAACAGCAGCAGGAATCACTATCTTTTTCCTTGCACTACTTTTCAATTCTCTATAACATGGCTGTAGCACTTTTAAAATTTGTATATCAATATAGTAGTTCTCAAAGTGTGCTATGCAACCCCTAGGGGTCTTTGAGACCCTTTCAGAGAGTTTGCAACATTAAAACTATTTCCATACTACTACTTAAGACATGACATGATTCATCTTTTCCACTGGGCTGACACTTGCACCGAAGGCACAGAGTCAATGGTGAGTTGTGTCTTGCTGGTATCCGGCTGAATCAAGGCAGGAGCCCTGAACGTACATGGAGGCACCGTATTCATCACCATGATTTGCAGTAAAATAAAAGACAAAATGCTAATTGCACTTCAGAATATCCTTGATGAAACAGGAAAGACCATTAATTTCTTTAGATTTGGAATATTGAGAATATTTTTAAAAATATTCAGTTCAGTTCAGCTCAGTCACTCAGTTGTGTCCGACTCTTTGCGACCCCATGAAGCACAGCACGTCAGGCCTCCCTGTCCATCGCCAACTCCCAGAGTTCACTCAGACTCAAGTCCATCGAGTCAGTGATGCCATCCAGCCATCTCATCCTCTGTCGTCCCCTTCTCCTCCTGCCCCCGATCCCTCCCAGCATCAGAGTCTTTTCCAATGAGTCAACTCTTCGCATGAGGTGGCCAAAGTACTGGAGTTTCAGCTTTAGCATCATTCCTTCCAAAGAAATCCCAGGGCTGATCTTCAGAATGGACTGGTTGGATCTCCTTGCAGTCCAAGAGACTCGCAAGAGTCTTCTCCAACACCACAGTTTAAAAGCGTCAATTCTTCGGCGCTCAGCTTTCACAGTCCAACTCTCACATCCATACATGACCACTGGAAAAACCATAGCCTTGACTAGACGGACCTTTGTTGGCAAAGTAATATTACGTGTGACCAAATGATAAGTACCCCAGAAGCATTCTCGCTGTAATGACAGTTGTCCTCACAAAAAGCATTCGTGCCATGTTTAGTTAGTTGAAGAAGTTGCTTTTTTTTGAGGAATATCTTCTTTTGTAAGCCATTTTTAAATGTACAATTCTGTACCATTAAGTACATCCACTATGTTGTATAACTATCACCACTACCCATGTTCAGAATTTTTCATCATTCCAAACAGAAATGTTAGCAATAACTACCTACTCTCCCTCTGCCCAGCCTCCTGGTAACCTCCTTTCTAACTTTCTGTCTCTATGAACTTGCCTAGTCTAGATACCTCATATAAGCAGAATCTTACAATATTTGTCTCTGTCTCTATTTCACTTAGTACAATGCTTTTAAGTTTCAGCCATGTTGTGGCATGTATCAGAATTTCATTTCTTTTTATAGCTGGATAATATTCCATCACATGAGTACATCACCTATTGCTTGTCCATTCATCTACTGAGGGACACTTGTGTTGTTTCTACCTTTTGGCTATCAGGAAGAATGCTGCCATGAACTCAGGAGCACAAATATCTAAGTCCCTGCTTTTGATTCTTTGGGGGTAGATACTTACTTAGTGTAATCAGTAAATCATATGGTAATTCCACTTCAACTTTCTGAGGAACCACCAAATTCTTTACAAAGTGATTGCACTATTTTACATCTCCACCAGAAATGGAAAAGGATTCCAATATCTCTTCACCAATTTTTGTTAGTTTTGCTTTTTTCATAATAGCCACTTAAAGAGTGTGAAGTGGTATCTTGTGGTTTTTATTTATATTTTCTTAATGACATGGAGCATCTTTTCATGCACCTATTGGCCAACTACATAACTTCTTGGGAGAAGTGTCTATTCAAATCTTTTACTCATTTTTGAACTGGGTGTGTGTGTGTGTGTGTGTGTGTGTGTGTGTGTGTCTGTTGAGTTGTAGTTCTTTATATACTCTGGATTTAAATCCCTTATCTACTATAGGCTTTGCAAATATTTTCTCCCAGTTGGTGGTTCTTTTCATTCTCTTATTAGTGTCCTTTGATGGATAAAGTTTTTATATTTTGATAAAGTCCAACTGATCAATTTTTTTTTTTTGGTCTATGCTTTTGGTGTTTTAACTCAAGAAATCAATGCCCAATCCAACATCATGAAGATCTTTACCTGTTTTAAGGGTTTGATATTTAGCTCTTTAGTTTATCTTTAATTTAGGTCTTTGATCATTTAAAGCTAATTTTTATATGTAATATAAGGTGAAAGTCTAACTTCATCCTTTTAATTGTGGTTATCCAGTTTTGCTAACACCATTCGTTGAAAGGACTTGGCATCCTTGTTGAAAATTAATTGGCCATACGTATGAAGGTGTATTTCTGGGCTCTCTATTTTATTCCATTTGTCTATCTCTATGCCAGTACCACATCATCTTGATTACTGTAGCTTTGTAGTAAAAGTTTTGAAATCAACAAGTGTGAATCTTCCACCTTTGTCCTTTTTCTAAATTGTTTTGGCTTTTTAAAGTTCCTTAAGATTCTTAATGAATTTTAGGATTAGCGTGTCAATTTTTACCAAAATGGCAGCTGGAATTTTAACAGGAATTGCACAGGACCTTTAGATCAATGTGGGTAGTACTACCATCTTAGCAATACTGACTCATTCCTAATCTATGAACATGACATGTCTATTTGGGTCTTCTTTAATTTCTTTCAGCAGCATTTTGTTGTTTTCAGTGTACAAATCTTTCACCTCTTTGGTTAAATTTATTCCTAAGTACTTTACTCTTTCTGAGGCTATTATATGAAATTGTTTTTTCTTAGTTTCATCTTTGGATTGTTCATTGCTGCTGTGTATAAAGAATACAATTCAGTTTTGTGTTTGATCTTGAATCCTGTAACTTTGCAGATATCATTTATTGGTTCTGGTAGTAGTGGGGTTTTTTTAATGGATTCCTCAAGATTTTCTACAAACAAGATCATGTCATGAGCAAACAGAGATAGTTTTACCTCTTCCTTTTCCATGTGGGTGCTTTTAATTTATTTTATTTTGCCTAATCACTCTGGCTAGAACTTCATATGCTGAACAGAAATCATGTTGAATAGAAGCAGTGAAACCAGACATCCTTATTTCTCTTTTGAAAAAAAAAAAAATTTTTATTTATTTATTTGGCTGTGCCAGGTCTTAACTGTGGCATGTGGGATCTAGTCCCCTGACCGGGGATTGAACTTGGGCCCCCTGCATTGGGAACATGGAGTCTTAGCCACTGGACCACCAGGGAAGTCCCTTCTGATGTTAGTGGAAAGCTTTCAGTCTTTCACCATTGAGTATAATGTTAGCTGTGGGATTTTCACATATGGCATAGAACACCATTTTTGCTTGAAAGAATGACTAATAGACAAAGTATGGTTACTCAGACTCGGCTATTTGGCAGTTTCTCCAAAATAAGCAAAGTGACTTGTCACTTCAAGGAAAACAAGTGATCGCCCATCCTCCACTATGAGCCTAACAGCTTCCAAATGAAACTTTTCTAATGATATTTAACTAATGAATATGATTATACAGTCATGTGTCAACACTTGGAAAATCTACATAACCTAGTGAACCAATATTTTCCAAGTGATCAAGGGATGATGCTATAAAACCATGCAGGGGTAAAAGATTCATTCCAAATGCAAGACAGACCAATGAATTTTGATGTAACCAAGTACAAAATGTTGTCTGAGGCAGTTTAAGAGATTTGCAAAAATGGAGAGATACTTATTTTTTAAAATATTTCCCAAGGAGTTCCCTTAGGAACTAGTGGTCAGTTTCCTTGGTTGCCTAGTGGTTAGAATTCCAGGCTTTCACTGCTGTGGCACAGGTTCAGTACCTGCTCAGGGAACTTAAGATCCCACGAGCCACGTGATGTGGCCAAAAAAGAAAATTTTTTTTCTATTAAAATGTTCTCATGTTTTAAAAAATATTTTATGTTAATATGTAATGGGCTTATTATTAAATGTTATTTTAAATATTTTCAATTTCTTGGTTTTAATAGTGAATATGGTAAATAGGGCTTCCCTGGTGGCTCAGAGGGTAAAGCATCTGCCTACAATGCGGGAGACCCGGGTTTGATCCCTGGGTCAGGAAGATCCCCTGGAAAAGGAAATGGCAACCCACTCCAGTACTCTTGCCTGGAAAATCCCATGGTCTGAGAAGCCTGGTAGGCTACAGTCCACGGGGTCACAAAGAGTCGGACACAACTGAGCGACTTCACTTCACTTCTTCATGGTAAATATTGGTAGATATATAATCCACATACATGAAAGTTCTTTGAGGTCTTCTTTAAGGAAAAAACTATATCAGTTAACAATAGCTCTATAGGACAATGTAGATATTTGTTTTAAAACAAACAAACTATACTTTAGGCACTAATATTCAGCCAAACACCTATATCAGAATTTCTTAAGATCTTATCAATATTAACAATTAACCACAGTAATTTATGATTAACTGGTCTGCAAGTGCTGTCATATTATAGTTGTACAGGATGGTGTTAAGAACTAAATGTGACTCTTCACCTTCATTAAACTTCACCCTGTCCATTTGAGCCCAGTTCTCTAGCCTCTCGAGCTGAGAACTTGGGACTTTGACTAGGTTCACTGAACTCAACTGAACCTACCAATCATGTTACTACAAGAAATGGGAAGTTCAGGATTGTCCTTGTAAATCCAAGTTGTCACCTAAGAAGTATCAACATCTTTTTCTTCTTTCAAAAAATAATTTGGTTGATTATATATTAATTGGAGAAAATTGATAAAAGATATAAATAGAAAGAAAATTAAAATTACCTCTAATTCCAATACCTAGAAATAACTACTGTTGATATTTTAGTATCATTCCTTCTATGTTTTTTCTATATTTCTTAAATACATTTTACAAAAATGTGATCTTATTAGTTACATATACAATTCTGTAGCCTCTTTTCCTTTATAAAAATATTATAGTCATCATGTACATTATATCCATAGGACTTCTTCATCTTATAATTAGAAATGTGTACCTTTTGCCATTTTTACTATTTCTTTAATATACTGCCTATCAAAAATCTTTATTGACAGAAACTTGTATGTCTACATAGCACACCTTATCTTCTCTTGTGTATGTAATTTATCTTATGTTGGACATTTAGGTTGTCTCCAGTTTTTCCCTTTTACATACAGCATCTAAATGAACAGCTTTGTAACTGCATTTTAACCCAAATCGCTTCTCTGTTCTTTCTGATAAATCACCCTCCAGAAAGGCTAAACCAGTTTCATTCTACCACAGCCAGGTATGAGTACTCACATTCCTGTACCCACTCCTTTGAAACATTAGTTATAAGTAGATTTTCCTTTTTTTGTCTTTTTGCTAATTTTACAGGCCAAAAGGAAATTTCTTACGAATAACAAATTGATGGAAGGGCTTCCCTCGTAGCTCAGTCGCAAAGAATGTGCCTGCAATCCACATCTTTCTTGGATTACTTATTTCCTTTGCTAGTTTTGTATTTAGAGAGAATTTGAGAAGGGGAAGGAAGGATATTTCTTTTTTTTTTTTTAACTGAAGTATATTTACAATGTTGTATTAATTTCTGCCATACAGCAAGGAGATTCAGTTATACATATATATATACATTCTTTTTTATATTCTTTTCCATTACAGTTTATCACAGGATATTAAATATAGTTCCCCATGCTATACAGTAGGACCTTGCTGTTTATCCATTCTGTATATACTAGTTTGCATCTGCTAACTCCCAAATCTCACCCCACCTCCCTTCCTTCGGCAACCACAAGTATGTTCTCTATACCTGTGTCTGTTTCATAGATAAGTTCACTTGTATCATATTTTAGATTCCACATATAAGTGATATCATACAGTATTTGTCTTTATCTGACTGACTTCACTTAGTATGATAATCTCTAGGTCCATCCGTGTTGCTGCAAATGGCATTATTTCATTCTTTTTTTATGGCCAAGTACTATTCCATGATGTGTGTGTACATAGGTGTGTGTGTGTATTCCACATCTTCTTTATCCATTTTTCTGCTGAAAGATATTCAGGTTGTTTCTATGTCTTGGCTATTTTGAATAGTGCTGCTATGAACACAGTGGTACATTTATCTTTTTGAATTATTGTTTTCTCTGGATAAATAGCCAGGAGTGGAATTGCTGGATCATAAGGCAATTCTATTTTTAGTTGCTTTTTTTTTTTTGAGGAATATCCATACTATTTTCCACAGTGGCTGCACCAATTTACAGTTCTACCAACAGCATAGCAGGGTTCCATTTTAGAGAGAATTCTTTTGTTTTTGTTTTTTTACTGTGTTGGCTATTTTAATCTATTCTCTACTTTCTTCCTTAGTTGTGCCCCGTCTTAAGTCTCCTTTGATGATTTCTCTCCCCAACCAGACATCCTGGCTTTAAATACTATTCTGAATATTACCAAAATTCTCTCTCTTCCAGATCTCTCCTTCTAAACTCCAAACTCTAATATATGCAATTGCCTGCTTGATGTATCACCTTAGATGTCTCATGAGAATATTTCACACTTAAAGTTGTCCAAAATGGAAATCTTAATTTCCCTTACTCTCAACTTACTTTTCCCATCTCTACTCTGAATTCTCCATTTTAGTAAATGCTGCCACCAGTTGGCAGAGTTAATGACCACAAACCTACAAAGCATCCCTGCCCATTCTTCTCACCATTCTCTTGTCCAATCTACTAGCAATTCTTACTGAGTCTAGCTCCACTCTATTTTCCTTCCTTTCAGCTTTCTCATCTTTAACCTAAGTTATCTCATCTCTTATCTGGTCTATAGCAGTAACCTTTTAACCTATTCCCTCCACTTTCATCACTGCTACCTCCACGAGCCTAATCCATTTCCCACACAACAGCCAATACTAGCACTGCAAAATAAAAATCAGCTCATGACCTTCCCTTGTTATTTATACCTTTCCATGGCTTCCCATTAGATCATCCACTTGCTCAAACCAGAAACCTAATCCAATGCATTTACAAGTCATGTTATGCAAGCTTTAAAACACCTCAAGTTCTGCCCAAACTCCTCAACACAGATCTAAGCCACCATCATCTACCAATAGGATTTGCCATACTTGTTGACACCTATTTTCAGGCTACTAGGGAAAAACTACAGCAGTAACAAATTCTGCCATTTCTTTGTGAATCACCACTCTTCCACTGGAGGATAACCTGGAAACCAAAAGAATACTGGTTCAGTGGTTATATTTTTGAAACAAATGTAAAGAGACAGAACATAAGGTTATAACTTTGTTGTTCAGTCATTAGGTCATGTACAACTCTTTGCAATAAGCATCGTGAGAAAAGGGACTATCTTCTGTTTATTGCTGTATCAGTGCTCCTAGAGCAGTGCCTATCACAGAGAAAATACTCACTACTATTTTTTCTTTAATGAATGGTTAGCACATAAGCTTTTATCTATTTCTGAATTCTTCCTAGCTGAATATAACAAAATCAAATTTTGATAATTTCAGTTTATAACCACCTCTGAAAAGATAATATACATGCAACAGAAAAGTTTAACTTTCAAAATGAATACAATAAGACAATGACAATACAGCAAGATAATTTTAAAATTAACTGCACCATATAATCCCACTCATCTTCTACTATAACATCCTGCACACTAAGGAAAACAGGTGCAAAAACCAGAATTAAAGATAAAAGGCAAGAAAGCAGCTTATGGTTTTCACTTAATTCATTTTTTATAAAGTCTCAGAGAAGGCAATGGCAACCCACTCCAGTACTCTTGCCTGGAAAATCTCACGGACGGAGGAGCCTGGTAGGCTAAGAAAAATGAGGGCAAATTTATCTTCAGAGAAGTTAATTCATCTAATATCCTCTCTAAAATAAAAACAGGAAGTAACTGTACTATATACTGACAGACACTTATGTACACTCTTCTACAGAATATTTAAGGGATAAGCTCCTTAACATCCAGTCTGGGAACAAATTCCCTCATGTACATGGTTTGAGGGAACAGGTATGCTCCCCAAGCCACAGCAGGTTTGTTTAGAAGTGACACTTTGCCCATGTTTGACTAATCATAGAACTAAGTTTTTCTTTTAGAGTTGATTGGTCCATAGATAATCAATTGGTCTATACCAAGCCTAAAACAAAAGGGGTATCAAGACACAGATGCTCTGCTATGGTGGAAACCTGTAAGATGTAAATCTTGGGTTTAGCAGAGGCCAGCTGTTGCTTTTGCTCAGTTGCTGAGTTGTGTCTCATTCTTTGTGACCACATGGACTGTGGCGTGCCAGGCTTTCTGTCCATGGGATTTCCTAGGCAAGAATACTGGAGTGGGTTGTCATTTTCTTCTCCAGTGGACCTCCCAGCCCAGGGATCAAACCCGCATCTCCTGCATCAGCAGGTGAATTCTTTACCACTGAGTCACCTGAGAAGCCTCTAGCAGAGACCAGATTTCCCCACAATTCAGATGTTAATCTGCATTGAGAGAATGCAGGTAGTGTCCTGGCAGCATTCTCAACCCTGATTTCAGTTACTCCTTGGGCTTGCCTGCATTCTTGTCCTTAACGCAACTCAAGATACTCACTTTTTCTAGAATTTTAAGAGTCCAAAAATCTTCCTTTCCCAAGAAGAAAAACCAGGAACAAATCATAAAAGGCCTATAACATTTTTTTGTGATTAAAAAAATAATAATAAAGAAATAGAAACTTTCTCAACCTGATAAAGGGCATCTATGAAAATCCCACAGTTAACATCATACTCAGTGATGAAAGGCTGAAAGCTTTCCTCCTAATATAAGGAACAAGACAAGGATGTCTGTTCTCACTACTTCTATTCAACATAATTTCTATCCAACACATGAGGTTCTAGCTAAAGTGATTCAGCAAGAAAAAGAAATTAAAAGTACCCACATGGAAAAGGAAGAGGTAAAACTATCTCTATTTGCACACGACATGATCTTGTTTGTAGAAAATCCTAAAGAATCCATTAAAAAAAAAACCAAAAAAAAAAAAAAACCACTACTACCAGAACCAATAAATGATTTCTGCAAAGTTACAGGATTCAAAATAAAACACAAAACTTCACAAAACTGAACCATATTCTTTCTACACAGCAGCAATGAACAATCTAAAGATGAAACTAAGAAAAAACAATTTCATATAATAGCATCTGAAAGAGTAAAGTACTTGGGAATAAATTTAACCAAAGAGGTAAATGATTTGTACACTGAAAACAAAATGCTGCTGAAAGAAATTAAAGACCCCAAAATAAATGGGAAGTCATCCCACGCTCAAAGATTGGGAAGACTTAGTATTGCTGGGATAGCAGTAATTCCTGCACTGATCTAAAGGTCCTGTGCAATTTCAATTAAAATTCCAGCTGCCCTTTTGGTAGAAATTAGCCTGCTAATCCTAAAATTCCTAAGAATCTCAAGGGACTTCAAAAAGCCAAAACCATTTAGAAAAAGGACAAAATTGGAAGATTCACACTTTCTGATTTCAAAACTTTACTACAAAGGTACAGTAATCAAGATGCTGTGGTACTGGCATAAAGATATATATACAGAAAGCTAAAGTCAGTTGCTCAGTTGTGTTTGACTCTGCAACCCCAAGGACTGGAGCCCACCAGGCTCCTTTACCCATGAAATTCTCCAGGCAAGAATACTGGAGTTGGTTGGCATGCCCTTCTCCAGGGGATCTTCCCAACCCAGGGACTGAACCCAGGTCTCCCACATTGCAGACAGATTCTTTACTGTCTGAGCTACCAGGAAAGGCATAAAGATAGACATATAGACCAATGAAATAAAATAGAGAGCCCAGAAATACAACTTCACACACATGGTCAATTAATTTTCAACATGGATGCCAACTTCATTCAGTGAGAAAAGGACAGTCTTTTCAACAAATAGTGCTGGAAAAACTGGATGACCACAATCAAAAGAATTAAGTTGGACCCTTACCTTACACCATAAACAAAAATTAACATAAAATGATCATAACTGTAATCTTCATGATCTTGGATTAGGTACTGGTTTCTTTGCTATGAAGCTTCCCTGCTGGCTCAGACAGTAAAGAATCTGCCTGCAATGTAGATCTGGGTTTGATCCCTACATTAGGAAGACCCTCTGGAGAAGGGAATGGCAATCCACTCCAGTATTCTTGCCTGAAGAATTCCATGAACAGAGGTACAGTCCATGGGGTCACAAAGAGTCGGACACAACTGGGCAACTAACACTGTCACTTTCACTGTTAGCTATGAAATCAAAAGCACAGGAACCAAAGAAAAAAATTACTGAACTTAAAATTAAAAAATCAAAATTAAAAAGTTTCATGCTTCAGGGACATCCCTGGTGATCCAATGGCTAAGACTCTGCACTCCCAATCCAGGGGGCCCAGGTTTGACCCCTGGTCAGAGTACTAGATCCCACATGCCACAGCTAAGAGCCTGTGTGCTGCAACTAAGATCTGGCACAACCAAATAAATAAATAAACACTTCTGTGCTTCAAATGATACTATCAAGAAAGTGAAAAGATGACCCACAGAATGGGAATAAAGTTTTATAAATCATATATCTGACAAGAATCTGGGCTTCCCTGACAGCTCAGTTGGTAAAGAATTTGCCTGCAATGCAGGGGACGTCAGTTTGATTCCTGGGTAGGGAAGACCCCCTGGAGAAGGAAAAGGCTACCCACTCCAGTATTTTTGGGCTTCCGTTGTGGCTCAGCTGGTAAAGAATTGCCTGCAATGTAGGAGACCTGGGTTCAATCCCTGGGTTGGGAAGATCCCCTGAAGAAGGGAAAGGCTACCAAATTATACTACCAAGAAAGTGAAAAGATGATCCACAGAATGAGAATAAAGTTTTATAAATCATATGTCTGATAAGAATCTAGTATCCAGAATATGTAAAGAACCCTTACAACTCAACAATAAAAAGACAAGTTATTGTTCAGTCCCTAAGCTGTGTCTGACTCTGCGATCCCACTGACTGCAGCACACCAGGCTCCCCTGTCTTCCACTATCTCCCAGAGTTTGCTCAAATTCATGTGCACTGAGTCAGTGATGCTATCTAACCACCTCATCCTCTGATGCCCCCTTCTCCTTTTGCCTTAAATCTTTCCCAGCATCAGGGTCTTTTCCAGACAGTAAGCTGTTTGCATCAGGTGGCCAAAGTACTGGAGATTCAGCATCAGTCCTTCCAATGAATATTCAGGTTGATTTCCTTTAGGATTGACTAGTTTGATCTCCCTGCTGTTCAAGGGACTCTCGAGAGTCTTCTAAAGCACCACAGTCCAAAAGCATCAATTCTTTGGCACTCAGCCTTCTTTATGATCCAACTCTCATATCCTTACCTGACTAATGGAAAAACTATAGCTTTGACTAGATGGACCTTTGTTGGCAAAGTGATATCTCTGCTTTTGAATATTCTGTCTGTTTGTCATAGCGTTCCTTCCAAGGAGCAAGTGTCTTTTAATTTATGGCTGTAGTCACCGTCTGCAGTGATTTTAAAGCCCAAGAAAATAAAATCTGTCACTGCTTCCACTTTTTCCCCTTCTACAGGCCATGAAGTGATAGAACCGGATGCCAAGTAACCCAGGTCAAAAAAACAAGCAGAGGACTCAAATAGACATTTTTCCAGAGAACATACACAAGCAGAGAATAAACATATAAAAAGACTGCTCATTTTATTACTTATTAGGGAAATGAAAATCAAAACAATGAGTATCTACTTCATACCCAGTAAGATGGCTATAACAAAAAAAATGTAAGTATTGGTGAGAAGTTGGAACTCTTATATATTGCTTGGGGAATGTAAAAAGGTGCAGCTGCAGTGGAAAACAATTTGGTGGTTCCTCAAAATGTTAAACACAGAATTACCATATGACTCAGCAATTCCACTCCTAGATATATATCCAATAGAACTGAAAACATATAGTCTCGCAAAAAATTGCGCTTAAATGTTCATAGCAGCATTATTAGTAACAGAAACCATCCAAATGTCTGTAATCAAAATGTCAATACAATATCAATAAAATATAATTACAATATACCCTGGTAGCACAGTAGAAAAGAATCCGCCTACCAATGCAGGAGACACAGGAAACAAGGGTTCGATCCCCAGGTCAGGAAGACCCTTGGGGAAGAAAACGGCAACCCACTCCAGTAATCTTGCCTAGGAAATCCCATGGACAGAGGTGCCTGGTGGACTATGGCCCATGGAGTCGCAAGGAGTTGGATATGACTTAGTGTGCACACACACACACACAAATACAATATAAATATAATTTTGCCATAAAAAGGAATGAAGTGATGATCTATGCTATAAGATGGATGAATGGGAAAACACGCTAAGTCAAAGACGCTAGACAAAAAAGGCCATATGTAAATGAAATGTTTATTACAGGCAATCCACAGAGACATAAAGTAAATATTATTGATCACCAAGGGCTGGGGAGAAGCAGGAGTAGGGAATGGCGAGTGACTGCTAATGAAAATGAGGCTTCTTTTTGGGGTGATAAAAATGTTCTGGAATTAAGTGGTAGTGACAGTTGCACAACTTTGTGAACACACCAAAACTACTAAACTATATGAGGGTGAATTTTATGGTATATGAATTCTATCTCAATTTTTAAAACTGCATAGGAAAAAAGCCTACTAACACCCAAAATACAGATCACAAAGATCATAAAGCCATATATTTTTCCTTTACCAAAAAAAAAATTGTATTCTCACCTCAAATTTATTTATTCCCACTTTATATATAATTTGTACAAGCCTGGTTGTATGGTCAAGCCTATAGTGGATTAAAAGCTTTATATTAGGGGAAATGAAATTGATACCAACAGACATATTGACAGTAAGATTTTTTTTAAAAAGCAAAAGAACTTACAAGCATCTTGTGAAGCCATATAGTAAGAGCAAACTGGTCTATGCATTTCATTGCATGTATGTGTGCCTGCTAAGTCGCTTCAGTCATGTCTGACTCTTTGTACCCCTATGGACTATATAGCCCACCAGGCTCCTCTGTCCATGGGATTCTCCAGGCAAGAATATTGGAGTGGGTTGCCATGCCCTTACCCAGGGGATCTTCCCCGTCTAGGGATTGAACTTGTTTCTTATGTCTCCTTCACTAGCAGGTGGGTTCTTTATCACTAGCACCATTTGGGAAGTCCCACGCACTTCATCAGGTTATGCTTACTAATGACAAACAGCCTGACCTAATAATCTATGTTTATAGTAATGAAAGTAATGAAGATGATTAATATAATAAGAGCTAATCCACTCATTTTTTTCCATATGCCAATCACTGTTCTAAGTACCAAACATTTACTTCAAATTCCCAACAAGAAAATTCACTGTTCTAAGTACCAAACATTTACTTATCAGATTCCCCACAAGAAAAGTTATATTATTATCTCATTTTACAGATGAGGAAACCAAGGAATCACACTAAGTAAGTGGAAAAGTTAAGATTCAAACTAAGGCAGCTGGCTTCAAAGTTAATCCTCTTCTTAACCAGTTGACTATCCTGCCTCTCAGTGATGAATTATCAGTCATAAAAATTTAAAAAAGTAAAATGTCAATCAATGTTCAGTGTGCTCCAAAAAGACTGAAATATCTACAATTTTTGTTTCATTATTTTAAAAAAGCTGTAGTCCATGAGGCCACAAAGAGTTACACATGACTTAGCAACTGAACAACAATTCAAAAAATAAATAAATAAAACCTTTTCTATAGCAGCATGTTATCAACAGGAGAAATTCTAGAGGTCAAAAAACAGCTCTTTACAATCTGACTCCAACCTGTATTTCCAGCTTATCTATCTCCCCTAGTTCTAGCCAAACCAGACCGCTCACGTTCTTTAAACAGAGCCTGCATTTTCACACCACTGTGTTAAAAGCCTTTGCTTCACTTCTCTGCCTAGAAAATTCCTTCAAAAGATCCTTCAAAATCTAGCTCAAATAATACTTTCTCTGTGCCACCTCCCCTGATGCCACTAGGCAACACTGTTCGTACAGCATTTTGTACATATTTTTATTAAAGCATTTATCACATGACATCAGAATTAAATGCTTAACTCTTCTTTTCACCTCCTAGAATTAGAACCTAGTACACTGTGGATGATAAATAAAATTATTCTTAAGTTACGGTACTTAATAAAGTCCAAAATTACTTTTATTTTAATTTAGCAATACAAAATGACTGATTAGCTAATGTGTAAGTAGTCATGGTTTTAACAAAAGCCATAAAATTTAAATAATTTAAGTAGACAAAGGTCATTTTCATATAAATTAGATATTATAAAAGTTCCTACAAATAGAATTCAGTCACCAGAAATCCTCTTAAGAAGAAAATTCTAATACTCTAGACCAAACCTGAGTCATTTGTCACAGTAAAGTTAACATGAGTAATGATGTGGGTAAAATTTTAAGTGAAAGATGAAAGTTCCCAGAATCTAAGCCAACAGAATCAAAGTCTACAAGGATACCATTTAATAAATTATTCCTTGGCACATTGACTGAATGCCCTCAGAAATTATTGTCCCTCCCAATTCAAGTCACTCCTCAAGAGTAAGTTACTCCCTAAAAAGTTCTAACAGAATTTATATCTTATTACTTGTTCCAGGTGAGTTAATATTTAATTCCGACTGGACAAAACACAACTATACAATACATGCAATCAATCTATTTCTCTCCCAATACATAATTTACAACAACCAAGCCAATAACATACGGAACCGCAATACAGTTTTTAGCATTTAATAATTACAAAAGAATACTTAATGGTTCCTCAAATATTTATTGAATTAACTGCATTTTGCCAATTCTATTTGAAAAGTATTCTATTTTCTCTAATTGAAAAGCTACTTTACCTATAAAGAAAATGTCATTTCACTTAGGTTTATTTTTTTTTAAAGTTATCCAAACTACTAGCTAATTTTTTTCTATTTATCCCCAACTTATAACCTTACTTAATATGCTACCAGCTCAGGCAAATGAGGCTTCCCAGATGGAGCTTGTGGTAAAGAACATGGCTGCCAATGCAGGAGACGTATGTAAGAGACACGTTTGATCCCTAGGTGGGGGAAGATCCCCTGGAGAAGGGCATGGCAACGCACTCCAGTATTCTTGCCTGGAGAATCCCATGGACAGAGGAGTCTGGTGGGCCACAGTTCATGGTCCAAATCTGACCCCTTACTATTTACTGTCAACTCCAACTTCTTTCTTTCAAACTCACCTATCCACAAACTTCCAGATCTCTAGAAAACCGCCTGTTTCCAGCTCATCTTCCTGACTGTAAGTCACTCACTTTTCAGAGGTAAATGAATGATCAGAGCTAGGGATGGATCACTACCCTCCAAGGCAACCTTTAACACAAAACACAGCTTTAAGTCAAAATGTTAACTTTGCATTCTATTTCTGTTGACATAAAATTAAAACCAACTCCACTATTTCTACGTGTTACTCATTCGGGCAGCCACAGACCTGAATAAATATTTGTGTAGTATTCTCCATTACCTAGGCTGAGAATTCTCCTCATACATTCTTTCTTTCCCCTCCTTGAAGAGGCTTATGGTCTGCTTAGTTTTCTTCATCAAATTCTCCATGAACACCCTAAAATACTCATTTTCTCCAAGTGTCTCCATCTTCCCCTCATATCTTGACAAGATAGTGCGGAGATGCTGGTAGGTATCTGGCAGCAGGTCTAAGATATAAGGTGGGCTATTCTTTAGCGCCAGCTTTGGGTTCTGACACAACCGCACCACCTGCAACAAATGGAAAAGAAGGACTATTACTTGGAGGATCTTACGGGCAACTTCCTTTTTTAAATTTAAAAAAGTTATAAAATATGTGCTCTTTTGCAAAAATATGAAAAATGCACAAGAATATAAGAAATGATCCATAACACCCCCCTACAGGCAATCACTTTTAGCAGTCCCCCAAAAGGGTGGGTTCTTAAAACTGTATTTAACAGTTCAGATAACACACAGAAGACTAAACAATTGGGGTGGGGAAGACACCCACAGACATGCCTAAAAAAAGCTAGACGAAGTACAGCAAGTTCCTTTGAAATGCATGGCTCATCCCACAACAGAACAGAAAATTTCCAGGGGCACAAATAAAGAACATGGCTGCCCTGGGAGGAAAACCTTGGAAATGTAGGAGCCTAGAGCTTTGACGACCACTGGGGGACAGGAGCACAGGCTGTTGGACCCAGCAAAGACCCAGCAAAGAGTTGAAACCAACTCTTTCAAGATACCATTTCTTCCCATTTAAATGCAAGACTCTCAGAATGTGCTTGGTGATTCATTTTACCTTCTTTTAAACTTTTTTGAGTTCTTAGCTTTAAGTAGGTCTCTTTTTAAAAAACATATAGTCAGATTTTTTTAATCCAATGTAACAATCTTTATTTTTTGACTGGTGAGTTTAGTACATTTTATATTTGTTATAATGATTAATGATTTGTATTCATTCCTATTCTTATTTAGCACTTTCCATTTACATAGATTTTTCTGTGTCTGAAAAAAACATAAATTAGCGGAACAATAACGTCTATTTCAGTAAAGAAATAGACCCACACATATATAGACCCTTGACTTATCACAATGGAGTGATGATCTTTCCAAAAACAGTAGTGGTACAATCACACAGGAAAAAAAGAAAGTCAAACTAAACCCTCACCTTATACTATACAATAAACAAAACAAATCAAGGACTTCCCTGGTGGTCCAGTGGTTAAGACTCTGCACTCCCAATGCAGGGGACACAGGTTTGATCCCTGGCCAGGGAACTAAGATCCCATGTGCTATACAGCATGGCCAAAAAATAAGATAAATAAAATAAAAAGAATCCACTCTTCAAAAAAAAGACAAAACAAAACAAAAAACCTAGATGGGTTCTAGACCTAAATGTGAAAGGCAGCTTTAGAAGATAGGAAAACTATCTTTCATTACCTCATGATGGAGAAAAAATTCTGAAACAGGACCATAAATACATTAGCAATAAAGGAAAATATTAGTCTACTACACTCTAAAAGAACTTCTAGATACCATGAAAGAGTAAAAATGCATGTACAGAAACAGAGAAGATATTCATAATATGTATATATTAAGACATATATATATATAAATGTCCAGAATATATAAAGAGCATCTACAAATCAGTAAAGCAGATACAACCTAATACAAAATGAACAAAAGACTTGAACAAGAACACAACAAAAGAAGATATCCAAATAACCACTAAACATACGAAATGGCCCTTGGTCTTATTAATCATTTTAATTTCATTAAAATGAAAATCATATGCTCACAACTACCACTACATACACCAAACTGGTAATGCTAATCACTGGAAAGGAGCAAGGACCTTCAAATACTACTGGTGGGAATCCAAGCTAATAAAACCACCTTGAAAAACAGTTCAGCACTATATTGTCAGGCTAAAGATTTATATGCTGTACAAACCTGCAGGTCTCCACCTGGAAAGGTATACTAGGATACACATACAAAAATATGTAACACCTAACAACTACAAACAACCCAAATGTCCATCAACAGTAGAGTAGATAAATTGTAGTATATTTATTAGCAATAATACACTACAATATTGGAGAAGGAAATAGCAACCCACTCCAGTACTCTTGCCTGGACAAGGACAGAAGAGCCTGGCAGGCTACAGTCCATGGTGTCGCAAGAGTCAGACACGACTTAGCGACTACACCACCACCACCACACTACCACATGGATGCTCCTCTCAAAACAGATCTAAAGAAACCAGAAAACAAAATATCCTTAACACCATTACAATATATGACTACACTGCTGTTACAAAGATATCCCATTAAATTGTTGAGATGTGCATACATAGGTGGTAAAAATGTGAGTAACAGAAAAAAATAAATTTTATTTTATTTGCAGCTGATATAACTGTCCATGATTAAAATAAAGGAGAACTGACAAACCATTAGAAACAAAGAGTCTAACAGGTTACTGGATTCAAAAGTAACCTGGATTCAAAGCTGATAAACCAAAACAGCATTCATAAACATTTTATAAATAATTTTAAAACATGATTTTAATTGTTGTCATTTTAAATGGCTTAAATAAAATTTTAAGGCTCCTAGGAATACATCTAACAATGTGCAAGACCTGTATGAAGAAAATTATTAAATTTTACTGAAGAACGTAAAAACAGAAATTAAGGAAGAATTGTATCATGTTTAAGGAAATGTCACTTTTCCCCCAAGTTAGTATATAAATTCAGGGCACTTCCTATCAAAACCCCAAAGAGCTTTTTCGCAGAACTTAACAAGTTGATCCCAAACTCACATGGAATAAAAAGAAATGAAAACCAGTCAACCCTATTTTGAAGTAGGGGGTATTTACCCAATGGGCTATCAAGACTCTTTCACATCTTATAATTAAAATAATGTGATATCGCCCAAAGACAGATAAATGATCAAATGGATAAGAAGAGAGACCAAACAGAGACACACACGTACAGAAATTCAGTATCAGAAGCGGCATTACAAATAAGTTCACAAGGAGGTCCCTGGTGATCCAGTGGTTAGGACTCTGCACTTCTACTTCGGGGGCACAGGTCCTCTCCCTGGTCAGGGAACTAAGATCCTGCATGCCCTGAGGCATGGCCAAAAAAAAGCAAACCCACAAAACAATTTAAGAGAAAAACTACTGGAAAACTGGTTATTCATATGGAAAAAATATATCCCTTACACATTACGTAAGAAGTAAATTTCCAGTGAATTAAAGATTTTGTGCAGAGAAAAAGCTTTGAAGATTTTAGGAAAAAAATTTGGAAAATATTTGTTGAACTTCATGATCAACATAAAGGGGAAGTATTACTTAAGACACAAAAACAAATCATAACCGTAAACAAAACAAAAGACAACCCACAGAATGGGAGAAAATGTTCTCAAACAAAGCAACTGACAAGGGATTAATCTCCAAAATATACAAACAGCTCATTCAGCTCAATTTCAAAAAACAAACAACCTAATCAAAAAATAAGAGGAAGATCTAAATAGACACATCTTCAAAGGAGACATACAAATGGCCAAACACATGAAAAGAAGCTCAACATCATTTATTAGTAGAAAAATGCAAATCAAAACTACAGTGAGGAAATCACCTTACACTGGTCAGATTGCTGCTGCTGCTAAGTGGCGACAGTCGTGTCCGACTCTGTGCGACCCCACAGATGACAGCCCACCAGGTTCCCCCATTCCTGGGATTCTCCAGGCAAGAACACTGGAGTGGGTTGCCATTTCCTTCTCCAGTGCATGAAAGTGAAAAGTGAAAGTGAAGTCGCTCAGTTGTGTCAGACTCTTCGAGACCCCATGGACTGTAGCCTACCAGGCTCCTCCGTCCATGGGATTTCCTAGCCATCATCAAAAAGTCTACAAATGGGGGGCTAGTGGTTAGGATTCTGGGCTTTCAACTGCATGGCCTGGGTTCAATCCCTGATCAGGGAACTGAGATCCTGCAAGCCGAGCTGTGCACCAAAAAAAAAAAAAAAGAAAAAATTTCTTACACTTAAGGCATGATTTTGTTGTGCAGAATATAACTGGCTTCCTTTTAATCCATCCTGACAATCTTTGGTTTTAACTAATTTGACCTGTTTACACTTCAATTATGAAACTTATTATTGCAGGCCAAATACTGCCAATTTCATATGGCTCACTTAGTAAGTTCTGACAATATAGTGAATAATAAAATAATTTACTGTTCCAATGTGTGTCTCTCTTGTTTCATATTCCTTTACCTCCCCTTTCTAGCCCTCATTTAGTTTACGTGTTTATTGTCCCAATTTTCGCCATTAGCTTGTCAAGTATATATTCTTCTGCTACTCTTTAAATGAACACCTTAGTAATTATAAAATGCACTCTGACTCATGAAAACTTGTATCAAGTAGTACTTTTATACTTCCCAGACAATGCAAGCGACGTGGAGCACTAACTCCATTTACTCTTTTCAAGTCATGTGCTATTACTATCATACATTTTAATCCCAAATAGCATATCAAGTTCATAAGTCATTATTACTATTATTTTACACAGACAACATTCATTCATATTTACCCACATAACCACCCTTCCCAATCCTCTTCATTGCATCTGAAACCATTTTCCTTCAGCCTAAAGAACACCCTATGCCCTTTAGGGTATAGGCTATGGGCTGTAAGTTCTCCTCAGCTACAGGCATACCTCAGAGATACCACCATTTCCAGACCAAACCACTGCAATGAAGGGAGTACTGCTATAAAGCAACTCACACAAAATTTTTGGTTCCCCAGTGCACATAAGCTATCTTTGTATTATACTGCAGTCTATTAAGCGTGCAATAGTAATGTGTCTTATAAAATAATTTACATACCTTAATTTTAAAATATTACTAAAAAATTGCTAATCTTCAACTGACAACACAGGGCTGCCACAAACCTTCAATTTATAAAAAATGTGTTATCTGTTAAGTGCAATAAAATGAGGTATGCCTTCTGGATACCACTGTTCCTGCTGAAAAGTCATGCTGTCAGTCTCGCTGCTGCACCTTTGAATATAAAATGTCTTTTATTCTGTGGTTGCTCATAAGATTTCTCTTTTCTTCAGGCTTTACTAATAATGTGCCTCAGTGCAGTTTACTCTGGATTTTTCCTGGTGTTGAGAACACTTTTTTAATTTATGACTTCATTTTCACCAGTTTTGGAAAATTCTCAACCAATTTCCCATCAAATACAGCTTCTGCCTCATTCTCTTTATTCTCTTTCTCAACTTCAAGTACTTGTCCATGAGAACTTTGCTCAGTATTCCATATGCCTCTCATACTCTCCATCCTTTTGTCTCTCAATGCTTCAGTCTAGATTTTTTTCTGACTTATCTTCCACTTCACTAGTTTTTCCTTCAGCTTTATACTGTTAAACCCAACCACTGAGTTCTTAACAATCAGTTCTTCTGTTTTTCAGTTCTAGAATTTCTATTTCATTATTTACCATTTCAGATCTCTGACAAAATTATCAATTTTACTTTCAATTCTTCTAAGACAATAATCATAGATATAAACCCATGACTGACAGCTCAAATATCTGTATCCTTTGTATGTTTATATTATCAATCTTTCCTGTTCATTGTAATTTATCTTTTCATAAGCCTTCCTAATTTTTATGGAGGGCTGAACACTGTATATAAAAAATTATGAAGATAATCTGAGGCTGCTTTTCACTTATTCCCTTATGATTATACAGTGGAAGTGAGAAATAGATTTAAGGGCCTAGATCTGATAGATAGAGTGCCTGATGAACTATGGAATGAGGTTCGTGACACTGTACAGGAGACAGGGATCAAGACCATTCCCATGGAAAAGAAATGCAAAAAAGCAAAATGGCTGTCTGGCGAGGCCTTACAAATAGCTGTGAAAAGAAGAGAAGCGAAAAGCAAAAGAGAAAAGGAAAGATATAAGCATCTGAATGCAGAGTTCCAAAGAATAGCAAGGAGAGATAAGAAAGCCTTCCTCAGCGATCAATGCAAAGAAATAGAGGAAAACGACAGAATGGGAAAGACTAGAGATCTCTTCAAGAAAATTAGAGATACCAAGGGAACATTTCATGCAAAGATGGGCTCAATAAAGGACAGAAATGGTATGGACCTAACAGAAGCAGACGATATTAAGAAGAGATGGCAAGAATACACAGGGAACTGTACAAAAAAGATCTTTACGACCCAGATAATCACCATGGTGTGATCACTGACCTAGAGCCAGACATACTGGAATGTGAAGTCAAGTGGGCCTTTGAAAGCATCACTACGAACAAAGCTAGTGGAGGTGATGGAATTCCAGTTGAGCTATTTCAAATCCTGAAAGATGATGCTGTGAAAGTGCTGCACTCAATATGCCAGCAAATTTGGAAAACTTAGCAATGGCCACAGGACTGGAAAAGGTCAGTTTTCATTCCGATCCCAAAGAAAGGCAATGTCAAAGAATGCTCAAACTACCGGACAATTGCACTCATCTCACACGCTAGTCAAGTAATGCTCAAAATTCTCCAAGCCAGGCTTCAGCAATACGTGAACCATGAACTTCCTGATGTTCAAGCTGGTTTTAGAAAAGGCAGAGGAACCAGAGATCAAATTGCCAACATCCGCTGGATCATGGAAAAAGCAAGAGAGTTCCAGAAAAACATCTATTTCTGCTTTATGGACTATGCCAAAGCCTTTGACTGTGTGGATCACAAGAAACTGTGGAAAATTCTGAAAGAGATGGAAATACCAGACCACCTGACCTGCCTCTTGAGCAATCTGTATGCAGGTCAGGAAGCAACAGTTAGAACTGGACATGGAACAACAGACTGGTTCCAAATAGGAAAAGGAGTACGTCAAGGCTATATATTGTCACCCTGTTTATTTAACTTATAAGCAGAGTACATCATGAGAAACGCTGGACTGGAAGAAACAAGCTGGAATCAAGATTGCCGGGCGAAATATCAATAACCTCAGATACGCAGATGACACCACCCTTATGGCAGAAAGTGAAGAGGAACTAAAAAGCCTCTTGATGAAAGTGAAAGAGGAGAGTGAAAAAGTTGGCTTAAAGCTCAACATTCAGAAAACGAAGATCATGGCATCCGGTCCCATCACTTCATGGGAAACAGATGGGGAAACAGTGTCAGACTTTATTTTTCTGGGCTCCAAAATCACTGCAGATGGTGACTGCAGCCATGAAATTAAAAGATGCTTACTCCTTGAAAGGAAAGTTATGACCAACCTAGATAGCATATTCAAAAGCAGAGACATCACTTTGCCAACAAAGGTCCGTCTAGTCAAGGCTATGGTTTTTCCAGTGGTCATGTATGTATGTGAGAGTTGGACTGTGAACAAGGCTGAGCGCCGAAGAACTGATGCTTTTGAACTGTGGTGTTGGAGAAGACTCTTGAGAGTCCCTTGAACTGCAAGGAGATCCAACCAGTCCATTCTGAAGGAGATCAGCCCTGGGATTTCTTTGGAAGGAATGATGCTAAAGCTGAAACTCCAGTACTCTGGCCTCCTCACGCGAAGAGTTGACTCACTGGAAAAGACTCTGATGCTGGGAGGGATTGGGGGCAGGAGGAGAAGGGGACGACAGAGGATGATATGGTTGGATGGCCTCACCGACTCGATGGACTTGAGTCTGAGTGAACTCCGGGAGTTGGTGATGGACAGGGAGGCCTGGCGTGCTGCGATTCATGGGGCCGCAAAGAGTCGGACACGACTGAGCGACTGAACTGAAACAACCTATTCTAACATTGGTAGAAGAAGAAATCTGACTTCCTATGCTTTAATTCATATTTTTAAATTCCTATTTTGTGTCACCAAAAGCTTATAGAAACTTTTTAAAGACATCTAAATGATGTACTCTATGGACATACTGCATCTTAAACCATCCCTTCCACTTTAACATTAATATGGTTTTTAAGTCTTCGCTATTACAAATATCACTGCAACGAACAACTCTGGAATCACTAGGTCCGTCTAGAACAATTGCAAAAATTCCAATTTAATTACTAAGTGTTCTTCAAATGATGTAAGAGCATATGAAAGTTTTTAAACTAAACATTTTATCCTCTGTACATCATTTCCTGTACTCTTGAAATATAGCCCTATATAAGCCTAGCAATAAAGACAAGCTGAATCAACAAAAATATCTGATTTATGAATATTTTAGCAGTGTTTTAGAAAGCGGCTCATCCTATTAAGGGGTTCAAGCCAAAAGGGAACAACACAGCCAAGAAACAGGACTCTACCTCAGAAGACAATATACTTGAAATGCAACAGAGTTATGACCTCATACTAATTTTTAAAAAGTAGTCTTCGATTTGTAAGTATTACATTCCAAAATCTCATTTGTAGGGCAGGTATTTATGATTGAGAATATACATTTATAATAAAAATTAAAATGTTAGGTTCTTAAATTAGTCCATGGAAGGAGTTAGGGGACTGACATTGAGACTAAGAGACCAAGACTGAAGGTTTTTATTTTCAGAGATTACTGAATGTGTTTTACATGGATAAAGAACCAGAAGAGAAGATAAATTAAATGGGGTCTATAACACAGCTGCTGCTGCTGCTGCTGAGTCGCTTCAGTCATGTCCGACTCTGTGCGACCCCATAGACAGCAGCCCACCAGGCTCTGCCGTCCCTGGGATTCTCCAGGCAAGGACACTGGGGTGGGTTGCCATTTCCTTCTCCAATCCATGAAAGTGAAAAGGCAAAGTGAAGTCACTCGGTCGTGTCCGAGTCTTCGCAACCCCATGGACTGCAGCCCACCAGGCTCCTCCATCCATGGGATTTTCCAGGCAAGAGTACTGGAGTGGGGTGCTAGGAACACTAAACACCTAATACCATAAAAAGAAGGGACACCTTCTTCCCCTAAAACAGGAAGAAAGGGAGAGAGGACAGGTTGAAACAGACACAAATATTTAAGAAGGTTGCACCTGGTTTTGAGTTTTCTCAATGTACCCATTCAACAAATATGTCAGGCACTGGGACATAGAAGTGAAAATAAAATAATCCTGAATCTGAGAGGAATCAAGCAATAAACAACAAAGGGAAATCAATAAGAAAAATATCAGCTTCTTTGCAGATAATTAAAATAGAATAAGAAAATACTGAATGACACTGTAGCATAGTGAGTAGGGAAAGCCTAAGATGAACTTAGGCTCAGTTAAAATTACAGGAAGGAGCCAGTCATGTAGAATCAGCAGAAGAGTAGGCCAAACAGAGAGAACAACTAATCCAACAGCCCTAGAGTGGGAACAGGTTTGGATCTGAGGAACAGAAAGGTCAGTGAGACTAAAATGTAAAGAGCAAGGTGAAGAGGGTCATTGAGAGAGAGATGTGGAGCATTAGCGAATTAAAAAGGAGACAGTAAGAGAAAGCCTAAAATATAAGTTTTTATGTGTTGAATTAAAATTAAAATGTTTTAATACAACAAGATTATACCAAATAGCCGCATCAGAATGTCCTGTTTCAGTCTTTTACTTTCAGTAAATTTCTTAACCTCTGAGCCTCAGTTTTTACCTGTAAGACAATGATAATACCCACCTCATAATAAGTGTTTATGAAGGGACTGCACAATTTCAAAAAAAAGCAGACATTTAAGGCTCGACCCCTCCCCATTTCCATACAACTTGACCAGGTTTATCTGCAGGTTACATAGGAATTATCTATTGAAGACAAGTTAGACCTCACATAACCCTTTGATGACTCCCAGAAATTGACATCATTATTCCTACCATCCTGGCCATGCCGCAGGTAGCCTTCCAAACCTGTATGGTCTCAGACTACTTCGTAACCAAAAGATGGAGAAAAGGCAGCAAGCCTCCCAAGAATAGGGTGACCAACAATCTGCAAAAGCTACAGTATCCACTCCTTCAAAGGTTCAAATCAAGCAGAGGTCCCTCCAAATTTATTATATCCAGGGCCACACACCCCTAACCCATATATTCTCCCTGCTGCTGCTAAGTCACTTCAGTTGTGTCCGACTCTGTGAGACCCCATAGATGGCAGCCCACCAGGCTCCTCTGTCCCTGGGATTCTCCAGGCAAGAACACTGGAGTGGGTTGCCATTTCCTTCTTCAATGCATGAAAGTGAAAAGTGAACGTGAAGCTGCTCAGTTGCACCTGACTTTTCGAGACCCCATGGACTGTAGCCTACCAGGCTCCTCCATCCATGGGATTCTCCAGGCAAGAGTAGTGGAGTGCGGTGCCATTGCCTTCTCCTATATTCTCCCTATTTCAAAGCAAATGTATTAAGAATTCAGGCTAAAATGCAGTATTTGCCTAATACCTCTGGAAAAAAAGGTATACTCCCTTCCAACAACAAAACTAAACTAAAATTGTTCTGCCCAACCTATAGTAAGCAAACAATAAATGCTGTTAATGACAATGAACTGAAAAACCATATTACCCCTCACAACAAACAGATTTAAAATATCATGAGTTTTAAAATGTCTCCGAAACACTTGATTAGTTCACATTTTTGAACCACGACCATCCCATGGTACATCCCATGAATGTTACCAGTCCCTCCTTAGAATGTGACCTCATAAAGATCGTTTGTAGATTAAATATCTGCTTTCCTCAAGATATTTCAAAGATAAATCATCACATGACCAGGAAAATCAGCACTCCACTGACAACTCAGAGTCTTTAGCACTAACACAGACCATAAAGAAAGTATATAGATAAACTTTTTTGATATTAAAATCTCCAGAAAAAAAAAATTCCCCAAATATTCAGAGCCTCTAGGGGAAAAGTTTCCCAAAGCCTTTGTGAATAATTCAAGTCAATAGTTAACAAACATCGAAAGCCAAAAGAACCTGCCTTTACTACTTAGGGATACAAGGTGGCTCAGACATTAAAGGCGTCTGCCTACAATGCAGAAGACCTGGGTTTAATCCCTGGGTCAGGAAGATCCCCCTGGAGAAGGAAATGGCAACCCACTCCAGTAAGCTTGCCTGGAAAATCCCATGGATGGACGGAGGAGCCTGGTAGGCTACAGTCCATGGGGTCGCAAAGAATTTTAAACACTTAGTTTTCATTAACCTCTAAAGTACAAATGAGCATTCTGAGCTTTAAAACTTCATCAGAAAAATTTCTGAAAGATATTTTCCTTCTTAGTCTATTCTCCATTTGACTAATTTTATTTCACTTTACAAGTCCTGGAATACAAAAATGGCTTCCTTTTGTTTACTTCTGCCTGTACATTTACAGCATCACTCAGAACAATGTCAAAAAGAAACACTCAGCTCCGGGAACCACAATATTCTTGTACAGCTGCCATATACTCCATTCATAATAGCTTCCTCGCTGGACTAGCACCTTCCTTTGCTTCTGCCAAGGGCTCAATGGTCAACAAAAAAAATTTTGGAAAGGCTATGATTACAATAAAGAGGAATAAATTATGGTTGGAAACTACCTAACTCTATTCTGAATACAGAATCTTCTATAACACTAAGGAATTAAATTTCTAGTTAGAAAACTATAAGCTTATAGTTTTAATATAACTTATAGACTATGAATGATTAAGTATTTTTATCTCTGTAACCTTAACTTATCCATGGAAGCATTTTTCATTTCCAACTTTTTTGTATGATAAAAAGCATGATTAAAATAACCACTATGCTTCAAAAGCACGTATTCAGTATGGTGAACTATACATAAAACACAGAAAATTTGACCACAGTTTTAAAGAATCAGTTGCTCAAGAGAACAAGAAGTGTACCAGAAAGGACTAGGAGCCAAGAGACCTGGGTCCTAGTCTGGTGACTGACATTAACTGGCTATGTGACCTTGAGCAGGTTACTCATCTTTCTGTGACTCTCTCCTTCTACAAATTAAGAGTTAGATCAATTAATTTCTTAAAGTCTTCTTAAAGCTTCAAATTTTAGAAACTAATCAACGTAGAAACTTAAAAGAGATTTTAAGTTTTACAAGTGTAACTACACAGTAAAGCTTTTAAGTGAAAACGACTCCTGACGCTTTTCAAAGAGAAATCAGAAACCAATATTTTTTTAAGAGAAACATATCATCACTAGTGATGGTCCCAAGGAAAAAAAGTCTTTTACTTCTAATTACTATTCTCCATTATTGATTTATCAAAACCCATCCAGGGACCTGAACTATAACTACTATCCAGTTCACTTCAGTTCAGTTGCCCAGTCATGTCCAACTCTTTGCGACCCCATGAATCACAGCACGCCTAGGCCTCCCTGTCCATCACCAACTCCTGGAGTTCACTCAAACTCACGTCCATCAACTCGTCGATGCCATCCAGCCATCTCATCTTCTGTCGTCCCCTTCTCCTCCTGCCCCCAATCCCTCCCAGCATCAGAGTCTTTTCCAATGAGTCAGCTCTTTGCATGAGGTGGCCAAAGTACTGGAGTTTCAGCTTTAGCATCAGTCCTTCCAATGAACACCCAGGACTGATCTCCTTTAGAATGGACTAGTTGGATCTCCTTGCAGTCCAAGGGACTCGCAAGAGTCTTCTCCAACACCACAGTTCAAAAGCATCAATTCTTCGGCACTCAGCTTTCTTCACAGTCCAACTCTCCCATCCATACATGACCACTGGAAAAACCGTAGCCTTGACTAGACGGACCTTTGTTGGCAAAGTGATGTCTCTGCTTTTGAATATGCTATCTAGGTTGGTCATAACTTTCCTTCCAAGGAGTAAGCGTCTTTTAATTTCATGGCTGCAGTCACCATCTGCAGTGATTTTGGAGCCCCCAAAAATAAAGTCTGACACTGATTCCACTGTTTCCCCATCTATTTCCCATGAAGTGATGGGACCGGATGCTATGATCTTTGTTTTCTGAATGTTGAGTTTTAAGCCAACTTTTTCACTCTCCTCTTTCACTTTCATCAAGAAGCTTTTTTTTTAGTTCCTCTTCACTTTCTGCCCAACACTTCTCAAATCTATTTCTGCTTTATGGACTATGCCAAAGCCTTTGACTGTGTGGATCACAAGAAACTGTGGAAAATTCTGAAAGAGATGGAAATACCAGACCACCTGACCTGCCTCTTGAGCAATCTGTATGCATGTCAGGAAGCAACAGTTAGAACTGGACATGGAACAACAGACTGGTTCCAAACAGGAAAAGGAATACGTCAAGGCTGTATATTGTCATCCTGCTTATTTAACTTATATGCAGAGTACATCATGAGAAATGCTGGGCTGGAGGAAGCACAAGCTGGAATCAAGATTGCCGGGAGAAACATCAATAACCTCAGATATGCAGATGACACCACCTTTATGGCAGAAAGTGAAGAAGAACTAAAGAGCCTCTTGATGAAAGTGAAAGAGGAGAGCGAAAAACTTGGCTTAAAGCTCAACACTCAGAAAACTAAGATCATGGCATCTGGTCCCATCACTTCATGGGAAATAGATGGGGAAACAGTGGAAACAGCGTCAGACTTTATTTTTCTGGGCTCCAAAATCACTGCAGATGGTGACTGCAGCCATGAAATTAAAAGACGCTTACTCCTTGGAAGGAAAGTTATGACCAACCTAGATAGCTATTCAAAAGCAGAGACATCACTTTGCCAACAAAGGTCCGTCTAGTCAAGGCTACGGTTTTTCCAGTGGTCATGTATGGATGGGAGAGTTGGACTGTGAAGAAAGCTGAGTGCTGAAGAATTGAAGCTTTTGAACTGTGGTGTCGGAGAAGACTCTTGCGAGTCCCTTGGACTGCAAGGAGATCCAACCAGTCCATCCTAAAGGAGACCAGTCCTGGGTGTTCATTGGAAGGACTCTTGCTGAGGCTGAAACTCCAATATTTTGGCCACCTCATGCGAAGAGCTGACTCACTGGAAAAGACCCTGATGCTGGGAGGGATTGGGGGCAGGAGGAGAAGGGGATGACAGAGGATGAGATGGCTGGATGGCATCACTAACTCGCACATGAGTTTGGGTGAACTCCAGGAGTTGGTGATGGACAGGGAGGCCTGGCGTGCTACGATTCATAGGGTCGCAAAGAGTTGGACAAGACTGAGTGACTGAAATGAACTGAACTTCTCAAATACCACCCAACCCTATTTATTAAAAACACTCTGCCACTTACAACTAATTACCAATCTCATTATTTTCATTTATCACATTAATCGCAGGACAAAAATACAGTCAATAGGAAATTAAATAACTGACATGTGCTTACAGCTTAACTGTGCAGTTTTTATATATGGATTCTGTCTTTAAAAAGAAAAAATAATTCTCTCCCCAGACTTATCAATGCAACTTCAAAACCAAATACTTAGCATGAACTAGAGATTAAATTATTTTAGCATCATTTTTGGATATCAGACCCTAATTAGAGCACAACTGTGATTTAGGATATTGTGGAGTTTCCAGTTTGGTCTAAAGCACCTCCCCAGTCCCAATTCCCTTTCTGGTCTTCTCAAGGATTAGGTAAAGATTTGCCTAATGGTTCCCATGGTGTGGGGTATAGGGAGCAGGGCTGGGATTCCTCACCCGGCGTAACTTCAGTTATATCTCTAGTTTGTAAATGTGAGCATTGGCTCATTCTTAACTCCCTAGCACCCAGCAAGAAGTTCAATGAAAACGTGATGTGGAAAGGTGCCAACACGATTTTCACCTAAAGGAACTAGGAATCAGCTACCATATTTAAATCAACAAACTAGACAAGGATTGTGGATGAAAGCAGATTTTTTGGAAGGCAATGTGCCAATACATACTTTTCAAAGTTTAATGTTTGATTCCCTTGACCCAGTACATTTCATTTCTAGAAGTTTATTCTGAAGAATACCTAGAAACTGCATAATAGATTGTCACTGTAACCGTTTCTAATATTAAAAATCACAAACAACCCAGAACACTATCGCTATGATTTGTTAAATAAACATATATATATATATATATCCATATTATAAAATCTAAATAAAACTTAAAAAAAGAATTCAAGGAGACCTACATGTTGTATCAACATAGATAATCTTTTCATTCTAGAAGCATTTTTGTTTAAAAATCCCACTTTTGTATAACAATGTATTTTATATATATTAAAAACATTATATATACTACTTTTCAAATTTAAGAACATATTTTAAACATAAATAAGATACTCCACTTTTTTTTAATAAAATCTGTCAAGCTTATCTAAAATAAAAATAACTGTGGAAGGGGCCTTGCTTCTTGAAGTATGAAACATGTCAGCAACACAGAGTTTCAGGCCCCACCTCAGACCTACTCAGACAAGATGCACAGATCTGAATTAATGTTAAAGTCTGAGAAGCACTGGTTTATAAAACTCACTTAACAGAGTCTAAACACCAGTTAAAGATCCACATTAAAAACCAAAACTATGAGTTGGGTGGCTTATCTTACTTAATTTCTCTGAATCTTGTTTCAATCTCATAAGACACATTATTTTGAAATTTTTACTGTATCAGCAGATGTGAAATTGTAAACTGCTCCACAATATAAGGACTTACTAGTTGTCAGCCTTTGCAACTAAATGCTAAGAAGGCAACAACTTGTTCAGAGCCGCTTAGAAAAAGGAACTGGAGGGATGGACCCCAAATAGTAGACAGTGGTTAACTCTACAGAGAATAGTAGTTTAGGGGTAGGGGAGTAAAGGGAGACTTACATTTTGTTCTATATATTTTAGGATCCATAAATTGTTTCTCACAAAGAGTGCTATACTTGTATACTGCTATTCAGATAGGTCTAAAAAATTTGGAAAACTCAGCAGTGGCCACAGGACTGGAAAAGGTCAGTTTTCATTCCAATCCCAAAGAAAGGCAATGCCAAAGAATGCTCAAACTACTGCACAATTGCACTCATCTCACACGCTAGTCAAGTAATGCTCAAAATTCTCCAAGCCAGGCTTCAGCAATACGTGAACTGTGAACTTCCTGATGTTCAAGCTGGTTTTAGAAAAGGCAGAGGAACCAGAGATCAAATTGCCAACATCCGCTGGATCATGGAAAAAGCAAGAGAGTTCCAGAAAAACATCTATTTCTGCTTTATGGACTATGCCAAAGCCTTTGACCGTGTGGATCACAAGAAACTGTGGAAAATTCTGAAAGAGATGGAAATACCAGACCACCTGACCTGCCTCTTGAGAAATCTGTATGCAGGTCAGGAAGCAACAGTTAGAACTGGACATGGAACAACACACTGGTTCCAAATAGGAAAAGGAGTACGTCAAGGCTGTATATTGTCACCCTGCTTATTTAACTTATATGCAGAGTACATCATGAGAAATGCTGGGCTGGAGGAAGCACAAGCTGGAATCAAGATTGCCGGGAGAAATATCAATAACCTCAGATATGCAGATGACACCACCCTTACGGCAGAAAGTGAAGAGGAACTAAAAAGCCTCTTGATGAAAGTGAAAGTGAAGTGAAAAACTTGGCTTAAAGCTCAACATTCAGAAAACGAAGATCATGGCATCCGGTCCCATCACTTCATGGGAAATAGATGGGGAAACAGTGGAAACAGTGTCAGACTTTATTTTTGGGGGCTCCAAAATCACTGCAGATGGTGACTGCAGCCATGAAATTAAAAGATCCTTACTCCTTGGACGGAAAGTTATGACCAACCTAGATAGCATATTCAAAAGCAGAGACATTACTTTGCCAACAAAGGTCCATCTAGTCAAGGCTATGGTTTTTCCTGTGGTCATGTATGGATGTGAGAGTTGGACTGTGAACAAGGCTGAGTGCTGAAGAATTGATGCTTTTGAACTGTGGTGTTAGAGAAGACTCTTGAGAGTCCCTTGGACTGCAAGGAGATCCAACCAGTCCATTCTGAAGGAGATCAGCCCTGGGATTTCTTTGGAGGGAATGATGCTAAAGCTGAAACTCCAGTACTTTGGCCTCCTCATGCGAAGAGCTGACTCATTGGAAGACTCTGATGCTGGGAGGGATTGGGGGCAGGAGGAGAAGGGGACGACAGAAGATGAGATGGCTGGATGGCATCACTGACTCGATGGACGTGAATCTGAGTGAACTCCGGGAGTTTGTGATGGACAGGGAGGCCTGGCGTTCTGCGATTCATGTGGTCGCAGAGAGTCGGACACGACTGAGCGACTGAACTGAACTGAACTGAAGAAGTGAAAGTCACTCAGTCGCATCCAACTCTTTGTGACCCATGGACTGTAGCCCTCCAGGCTCCTCTGTCCATGGATTTCTCCAGGCAAGAATACTGGAGTGGGTTGCCATTTCCTTCTCCAGGGGATCTTCCCAACCCACGGATCTAACCCAGATCTCCCATATCGTAGGCAGACTCTTTACTGACTGAGCCACCAGGGAAGCCCGGGCCTAAGAAAGGAGGCAGGAATTAGGATCCCATCCTCCTCACTGAAGTAGCAATGGGTTGGCCTCATTTTAAGATTTCCTCATGGCTGATCCCAGAGCCACAGGGAAGGTCGGTGCTGGCTGTAAGGAGGCGCCCGAGGTAGTGGACACCGCTGAGTAAGACCTGCCACCAGTCCCAGAAGTTGCAGAGGGGAGACCCCAAGTCACTGCTGATTAAGGAACTTCTACAGTACTGACATCCCATCTCCTAGGGCTTGACTCCCCATGGGTGTGCACCATGAATGCCATCACTGCACCCCTTTCCCCTCCTCCTTTTGGAAGCTGCTGCAGGAAGGAACATTGTGGGGACAGAGCTGAGGCTGGCTTCCAGTGCTCCTGGTTGACTACTCCCACCTATTTCCTTCCAGCACAAAATGTGCTAATCATGAAAACATTTCACAATGACTTGCTTGTTATAATTCCCCTCTTCCAACAAACCTAATGGAGATCAGAATTAAGAACTTCATTGGAAAATGTGAATGAAACTTAGGCTCAGTTTTCAAACAAATACTTCGACCATTTTTCTTTTAATACTTAGTTCATTTTTCTTTTAATGCTCTAGGTTAGTCATTAGAGGACATTATCATATGGTTGACTGTAACATGAACTCCACTGAAAGTAGAGTTGGGGAACCAACTTGCCCATGTGTATACAGCTAACAACATATTAAAAACAGGTTTCATTATAGCAAGAGTCACCAAAAGCTTTAACCAAAGCCACAAAATGAACAGAGCAGATTATCTTCTTCCCCAGCCTAAACCCTTCAAAATTTCTATCATGAATCACATGAAATGCTCAGTGAGCTCACATCTCACAAGAATTAAGGGAGAATATTACATCCATTGGGGGAATTCTTAACAGGTTTGAAAACGACACCATCTTTTTTTACAATGACTACGTATCACTTTTATAACCAAAAGAAGGTAAAAACTACTTTTAGCAAATGTTATTTTAATTCAACACTCAAAAAAAAAAAAAAATTCCCTACCTTATGCCCCTAATTAATCACACAGAAAATAAGGGAGCATGTTTCAATCTCATTGTACTTATTAAAATGTCCGCGCTTCATTCAGCAAGTATAATACTATATGTTAGACACAGGAACTGAAGACAAAGGCTTGATCTTGAGGAGATCTAGTGGAGGAAGAGACAGATGAAATAAAAAGTGATAAATGCTACCACAGATAACATGAATTAAGTATTGTGGAAAAATAACATGTAGAAGCCACCACAATAACCGTGCAAAGTAACCAGTACACATAATTTAAAAAGACACAAATCCTTAACTTAAAAGTAGATATTTCTTTTAATGGTACTAGTTAACCATCATGTTAATATCATTTAAGAAAACATCTACTTTGTGTGTGAATGGTGGTGTGAGAGTGTACATGAGGACTGCTGTTGTTACCTACACAGGTCACTTTCTGAAAAATGACTTTCATTATCAAGACTGTTGTATACCTGAGAAGCTACTGTATGGAGGAAATAACTAAGCCTTGTTCAGTTGCTAAGCCGTGTCTGACTCTTTGTGACTCCATGAACTGCAGCATGCCAGGGCAGCATGCCAGACTTCCCTGTCCATCACTGTCTCCCCGAGTCTACTCAAACTCATGTCCACTGAGTCGGTGATTCCATCCAACCATCTCATCCTCTGTCTTCCCCTTCTCCTGCCCTCAATCTTTCCCAGGATCAGAGTCTTTTCTCCAATGAGTCAGCTCTTCATATCAGGTGGCCAAAGTATTGGGAGTTTCAGCTTCAGCATCAGTTCTTCCAATGAATATTCAGGGTTGATTTCCTTTAGGATTGACTGGTTTGATCTCCATGCTGTCCAAGGGACTCTCCAGACTCTTCTCCAACACCACAGTTCAAAAAAGCATCAATTCTTTGGTGCTCACCCTTCTCTATGGTCCAACTCTCACATCCATACTTTGACTACTTGGAAAAACTGTAGCTTTGACTGTACGGGCATTTGTTGGCAAAGTGATGTCTCTGCTTTTTAACAGGCTGTCTAGTTTTGTCATAGCTTTCCTTCCAAGGTACAAGCCCGAACTAAGCCTTGCTGCTGCTGCTGCTGCTGCTAAGTCGCTTCAGTCGTGTCCGACTCCATGCGACCCCATAGACGGCAACCCACCAGGCTTCCCCGTCCTTGGGATTCTCCAGGCAAGAACACTGGAGTGGGTTGCCATTTCCTTCTTCAATGCATGAAAGTGAAAAGTGAAAGTGAAGCCACTCAGTCGTGTCCGACTCTAGCGACCCCATGGACTGCAGCCTACCAGGCTCCTCTGTCCATGGGATTTTCCAGGCAAGAGTACTGGAGTGGGGTGCCATTGCCTTCTCCAACTAAGCCTTAGGAGGTGGGTAATCCTGGATTCTAAGTCAAGCTCCCTATTAACTAAGTAACATAACCTCCAAAGAACTAGTGAAAAATTAATGTAATTAATAATGATTACCACTTGCATACCTCTTCCTTTTAGTTTTCCTTTGGGGACACACAAAGCAATTTCATTTAACAAATATTTACAAATGCACTTACTATTGTGTAAGACCTCATGATTAGAGACTGCAGGAGATAAAGAGATTACAGCTGTTGTCCTCGTGATATTTACATCTTGAGAGGTTAGGACAGAGAAGAAATATGTGCATTTTTTTTTTAATCTTTTGGCCAAACTGCATGGCATGTGGGATCTTAGTTCCCCAACGAGGGATTGAACTCACGCCCCCTGAACTAGCAGTGCAGAGTCTTAACCACTGGACCACCAGTGAAGTCCCTGTACGTGATGTTTAAACTTAAGAGATCCCATATCGCACTGAACATCCTTACTTAGTCACTTATCACTATGATGGAATCTCCTGGAATGCAAGAATTTACACGTAGTGCTATCCTTGGGATTTAGTGAGCATGCAAACATAGGGGAAAGGTAAAAAGGAAGGAGAAGGCAATCCAATGAAACATACAGATTCATAAATTCTGTTACGTGCATCTTACTTCCAAAATACAAGAAGTTACTTAAGGTGCTTTTTTTACAGCAAGCATGAAAAGGTAAGTAGTAGAAGGATTATATTTTTAAAAAGCTTTTTCAAACCCATGAGTTAAAGGAAAGCATTTTTCCAATAAATTATATTCCATTAAATAAATCAATACCTCGAGGTTTTACTAACATAAGCTAATTTAAAATAAAAACATAGCAGGGACCTAAAATACTGCCGGCATGATGCTCTACTTCAGCGGTGGACAAACTAAAACGTGATGGATTTTTCTGTACACCTGCAAGATAAGGATGGCTTTTACATTTTGAAAGAGTTGTAAAAACAACAGCAGCCAAGAATATAGAACTGCATAGGTGGCCAGCAATGCTTAAAGTATTTACTCTCTGTTCCATGACAGAAAGCTTGTCAACTCCCACTCTATCTCACAATGGAATTTTGAGTCTCTCACTAAATTAAATACTTGATACTTCCATATTTACATTTAAGACAATTATATCATGGCTTTCTCTACCCCCTAGCCAGTTGTCTATTTCCTTACTAGCCACTTTCTTCACATACGGGTAGCTTCATAAATATCAATTACAATATACTGGGATGGCAAGGAAAAAAAAAAAACTATACAGACCGAACCACCTCTTCTGTTTAATAACAAGCATCCTAGCACAAGCATTTTTCCAACGAGTTCAAGTTTTGCAATGGAAGAGTAAATTGGGCCTACATTGACCAGAACCCATGACTTAGGCCAACTTCTCCATCCATGAATATCAAATATGGAGGAGAGGAGACAGTTCCCAGTACTAAATCAATAAGCTGATTAATAATAGGCTGGAATAATATTCACCTAGCTTTAATGACAAGGTTAAAACAGGTAAGAGATGGTGACTTGGAGCTAAATTCAATAAATGCGTGGGACATTTGTGGATTTAACACTAAGTTCTTCATCACTTGTATTATATGACATGAAGTCAAGAAGGGTTAGTGATACTGTCAACAATAAAGTGAAAAAAGAGAACATTTATGCTCAAAACATCAAGAGTAAAAGAGTGCACTCTAACAACATTACAGGAGTATTCAGAAAATCTGGAAAGCAGAACAAATCTATCGGATTAACACATCAGAAAGAAGAACGAAGCTTTCATTTCAGCACAACCAGTAACATGTGATACAGGGCACAGAACACTAAAAATCATCTTTCAAAACAATCAACACAAGAATAAAACCACCGCTCTTCCTACACTAGAATGGAAAAGGTAGAAGCCTACTTTCCTTCAACTATCAAAACCTGAAAAGCCTTTGACTCAAAACAGAGGTCTTTATTCTTCCCAAATAATTAAACATTCTGCAGAAGAAATCATACTACACACTCTAAAAAGATGGAGTTAAGTCTTACAGGGTGGGGGGAATCATTTTAAGGACTACATTACAGAGACTCTAGAGTTTGACAAAAAGTTTTATTTTTAAGGAGAGGTCTCTAATCAATACAATCTTGATACATTGCAGGTTGATACATGTGTCTCAAATGAGAAACTAATTAGAAATGCAAATTTCAGGACAAACTTTTTAAGTCAACTCTAAATCCCCAAAATGCAAACCTACAATCTTCAGATTTTGAATATATTCAATATATTTTTTTTTAAAGTAGCAATGCACTTAAAATTCCCTTAACTGCCTATCTTTCTGTAATGGTTTTACTGCAATTTCTAAGAATGAAATTAGCATTGTAACAGTAATTACAATACCAATTACTTAACATGAGAAAAACCTGCCCTGAAAAAGTAGCTTCTGAAGCCACTGGTATGCACTACAGGAGCGCTAATTCACACACAGGACTTATTAAGTATTTCTACAGCACATTTATATCTGCCAAGTGCTTCATAACCACTTTTATTAGCTGTTTCTAGTCCAAAGCAATCCATGAAAAACTTTACAGAAGAGGAACCTAGGCTCAGAGAGGAACCAAAGAAAACCAATTTTACTGTGGAGGAAATAACACCATTCTCTTACAATATACGCCTGATCCTTCTAACCATCTTTCATCTGCAGAATGAATTTTGCAAAAATCAGTTATTGATAAATGTTGAAAAACATAAAGGAAAAATTGAATGCTCTGGAACAAACCGTTAGACTTGGGACTAACTACTATCTTTCATTATACAGACATACTATAAGGAAGTAAAATTCTGTCAAATGCCAAGCTTAAAGTGAAGTTATTTTTCACACTTGCTAAAAACAAAAACAAACAAAAAAAAGTAATCAAAGCAACTCATCTAACAATTTTAAAGTCAGGTTCTGTAATAAGGAGTCAGCATCTATTACCAAAAAAAGTAGAACCCAACAAAAAACAGTGTGTGTGAGGAGGAAGTTCTGGAAGGAGTCAGAATCTGCTGCTTAACCCACTCGGTCAACGTATCTCTCCGAAGATAAAGGTTATAACCAGAACTTGTGGTTTAATCAGTGCATATCTCAGCACCAGCAATGGATCCCATCCAATGTTTTGGAAGAGAAAAACTTGAGCCAGCGCTAGATGTGGAGGAAAGTTCCTTCCTCGGTCCATTTAAACATTCCCCATTTCTTTTATTTCTGTCACATCTTAATGAGAAGAAGGGAAGGAAAAACAAAAAAACTGTACGCTCACCCAGAGCAGTCTGCCCGCGGAGTTGTCAGGACCCCAGGTCTCTCCATGAGAGCCCGTAAAACCCAATTCCCTAATTAGAGCCCGTCCAGCTCAGTCCCAGCCGGTAAATCAAGCGCTCTTCCTCACCGCCCCCTCCCTCCTATCTCCCGGGGCCAATTCCGTGACCCACATCCCTACATCCTGCGCAGAGCCCCAAACTCTGCAGCCCCACTAGACTTCCGCCCCGGTGGCTCCCCAGTTAACCTCCCCCAGCCCCCACCCCATCTTTGTCTCGCAACCCCAAACACACCACCTCAACGTTCCCCCCTGACTCCCAACCGCAGCCCTTCCCCCTCCGCCGACCCCCGTCCTCCTGATCTCCTCCCTACCCCCACACCCCCCAGCCCTCGGCCCCGTCACCCCGGCTCCTCGCCTCCCCAGCCTCGCACGACCCGTCCCCTCCCCCAGCTTCCTCCGTCCCTTCCTTCCCCTCCCTCAGCCCCTCCGCCCACGCCCACCCCTGCTCCCGCGGGTCCTCCGCAGGGCCTTTCACCTTGTCCATGAGCTTCCAGCACTTCTCCACCATCTTCTTGTCCACGGTCCCCGGCGGGTGGGGGCTGAGGTGGTGGTGGTGGTGGTGGTGCGGCTGGAAGGCGTCCTTCATGAGCCCGATCAGGCCGCCGGAGCCCCCGGAGCCGCCGCCGCCCCCGGCCCCAGAGCTCTTTTTCACGTTGCCGGCCATGGCCCGGGAGAGGGTCAGGGCCCAGCCGCGTCCGCCGGCTCCGCTCGGCTGCGAGTGAGGGAAGGAGGGCGTGAAGGAGGGGCCTCTCCCGGCCGCCGCCGCCGCCGCAGCCGCCGGCCGTCCGGCGGAGGGAGGGGCGGCCGCGGGGAGGGGAGTGGGCGGCGCCGGGCGCGCGAGTTCGCGCGGGCGCGCCCCCTCACAGAGCGCGAGCCCGGGGGGAGCGCGCGGGGCTCGGAGAAGCGAGCGGCCGCGTCTGGACTGAGGAGCGGCCTCTCCTGCGCCACCCCCTTCCCGAGTCACCGCTCCCGGAAAGCCGCCGCCAAGTTTCCGCGCCGCCTCCCCTTCCCTGCCCCCGGGGGGCGGGCCCAGGCCGAACCGTCCCCCTTCGCCCCCTGCTGGAAGAGTTGGGGAAAGGGCGGGGCGTGGCTAACGTGGAGTTTGCGCACTAGGCAGAAGCCGGCCCTCCATGTTTCCTCTGGGTTGTGGGTTGTCAGCCCTGGAGGAGGTCGTTGGGCTATTTAAGTTAAGACGGGTAGAGCTAGGAAGTTCCACTGGTTAATCAGAACTAGAACAAAGGCCTCGACCAGTTCTCCCATAAAGTGATTGTAACCTCTTCTGAGTTACTGATTCTGAGTGGTTCTTTTCAGAGGGTTACCCACATGAACCTCTACTTTAATAGAAGAAATTGATGCCTAAGTTGTGAGTCAACCTTCAGTTTCATGTCTATTTCAGTCTTGTGGTGAGGGGTCATTTGAATTCTTTTTTTATTTTTATTTCTATTTTTAATTGAAGTATATTTGATTTACGATATTGTGTTCATTTCAGGTGTACAGCAAAATTGATTCAGTTGTATATGTACCTATTAATATATTTCAGATTCTTTTCACTTATAGGTTATTACAAAATATTAAGTATAGTTCCCTGTGATACAGAGTAGGTCTTTGTTGGTTACCTATTTTATACTGAATGTCTTCTTAAAAGGGAGTCTATTGCACTATTTTACTTATAATGATTCTTGGAAAAGATATTAGAAGAAAGGAGATTCGGGAATTTCATGAGAGTCAAATTTAGAATGACATCTGAGCTTAAACTTCTTTTTCTAAACTTCTGGCTTTGTAAAAGCTCCTTTCTAAATTATGAAAAGAGTGGGGGGGGCGGGGCGTGTGTGTGCTCAGTCATTCAGTTGTGTCTGACTCTCTGTGGCCCCATGGACTGTAGCCCATCAGGCTCCTCTGCCCATGGATTTTCCAGGCAAGAATACTGGACTGGGTTGCCATGCCCTCCTCCAGGGGATCTTCCCCACCCAGGGAACAAACCCACATCTCCTGCATTGGCAGGCAGATTCTTTACCACTAGTACCACCTGCGAAGCCTTAAGAGAACATGTGCATGCATGCTAAGTCGCTTCAGTCCTGATGCCCTCCTCCAGGGGATCTTCCCAACCGAGGGACTGAACCCACATCTCTTATGTCTCCTGCACTGGCGGATGGGTTCTTTACCACTCGCACCACCTGGGAATCCCCAATTGTTAAAAAAAAGAAAAAAGAAAAAATTAAGACAAGTGCCATGGAAAGAATCTCGATGTTGTCTTTACCCCACACCTGACAAATTAGGAAATTGAACTTTATTTGCTTCTCCTAACATTGTGGAAGAAAAAGGGAAGTTTTTTCCCCCACTCCCTAGTGTTTTAAACTCCTAGTTAAGTCAGGACCAAGGACAGGAATGGGAATGCTGCAGATCATTGCATCCTGATTAGACCTCAGAAAGGCTAGCGCCATCAGGCCATGAGTTCTTCTTCTAGGCCCTTTGACCTTCTGAAAACAAAACACTTCCCCCCTTTTTTGCCTTAAGATCCCCCTGCTTAGCAGCACCTTGTTCTGCAGGTGGGTAGGCACCGCCAGTATCAGGCCCTGACCACAGAAACCTTGAGCTTTGAGCCCTGGCCTGAGGAGGCCATGCCCCTCCCAGGAACAGCAATGCAGTTCCCAGTCACTTCCACTTTTCTTGTCTCAAAGTTCCGTTGGAAGAACTTTGAAAAAACACAACTTCCCTCCTGAAGAAGGAAGTGCCCTGCCCTAATTTGCTAATTCTGAGCCTCAGCTTGGGAGTTTGCAGGCCCTGGTGTGTCAATAAGTACTCAGTTCCGCCTTCCACCTGGCTCTTCTACAAAGGTCTTGACTGATTAGGGAATTAAGCTTATCAAATGATCCTAGAAGAGAGGGGCGATAAAAGATCTCTGAACTCAAAGACTCTTCAGCCAGACATTCTTGTTTGTAACTCAGTGGCCTGTATCTACGATTGATTGTGGAGTCAGAATTATCATTTCCTATCAGTAGAATTTCCATTAATCAGTACTTACCTAGAAAGAGTTAGAATGGCTAAAGAAAAAATACAGGCAAAGCGCTTAGATAATTGTCAAAACTTCCCACCCCTGATGCGTCCACCCTTAGTTGCAGGCCCTCCTTTCCTCCCACTGCGTCTATAGAAACCTTTTCCTTACTGATTTCCCTGCCACTTTCAATCCATTCTGTCACCAGACCAGTGTTCCTAAAGTATGCTTCTGACAACATGAAACAAAAAACAAAAACTTTCAACACTCCCCATTGCCTCCTTAATGAAGTTAATAGTCATGATCTAACTCCAAACTACCTTTCAGTTTTATACTATTCCAGTACATATATTCTATGCTGGGTGACTCACCAAGTCACAAAATACCACAATTCTTTTTTCATCACTGTTACTCAGAGCATTCCCTCTGCCTAAAGAGTGCAATGAAGTCCAATCCATTTTTTATACTCAAATGTTGTCCTCCTTATCAGACACTGCAGCCAGAATAATCCTTCTCTCCTCTAAATTTCCATAACCATCTATTTCTCACCTATCACACATTAAGTTGAGGGCTTCTCCGGTGGCTTAGCAGTAAAGAATCCATTTTCGACGCAGGAGACTCAGGTTTGATCCCTGGGTCTGGAAGATCCCCTGGAGGAGGAAATCGCAACCCCCTCCAGTATTCTTGCTGGGAAAATCCCATAGACAGAGGAGCTTGACTGGCTACAGTCCAAGGGGTCGCAGAGTCAGACACGACTGGAGCAGCGGAGCACACATGCGGGCATTAACTTATGCTATACTGTCCTATCTACTTTGGTCTTCCACAGTACCTAGCACACTGTAGACATGCAAGGGGACATTTTTTCCCTCGTAGTCAAATCCTAGATTTAATAGAGTATAATTCAGTTCAGTTCAGTCACTCAGTCATGTCCGACTCTTTGCGACCCCATGGACTGCTCCACACCAGGCTTCCCTGTCCATCACCAACTAGCAGAGCTTACTCAAACTCATGTCCATTGAGTTGGTGATGTCATCCAACCATCTCATCCTCTGTCATCCCCTTTTCCTCCTCCCTTCAATCTTTCCCAGCATCAGGGTCTTTTCCAGTGAGTCAGTTATTCACATCAAGTGGCCAAAGTATTGGAATTTCAGCTGCAGCATCAGTCCTTCCAAAGAATATTCAGGACTGATTTCCTTTAGGATGGACTGGTTGGATGGATCTCCTTGCAGTCCAAGGGACTCTCAAAAGTCTTCTCCAACACCACAGTTCAGAAGCATCAATTCTTTAGTGCTCAGCTTTCTTATAGTCCAACTCTCACATCCATTCATGACTACTGGAAAAACCATAGCTTGGACTAGATGGACCTTTGTTGGCAAAATAATGTCTCTGCTTTTTAAAATGCTGTCTAGGTTGGTCATAGCTATTCTTCCAAGGAGCAAGCGTCTTTTAATTTCATGGCTGCAGTCACCATCTGCAGTGATTTTGGAGCCCCCAAAAATAAAGTCTGTCACTGTTTCCATTGTTTCCCCATCTATTTGCCATGAACTGATGGGATGCCATGATCTTAGTTTTCTGAGTGTTGAGTTTTAAGCCAACTTTTTCACTCCCCTCTTTCACTTTCATCAAGAGGCTCTTTAGTTCTTCTTCACTTTCTGCCCTAAGGGTGGTGTCATCTGCATATCTGAGGTTATTGATATTTCTCCTGGCAATCATGATTCCAGCTTGTGCTTCATCCAGCCCGGCATTTCGCATGGTATACTCTGCATATAAGTTAAATAGGCTGGGTGACAATATACAACCTTGATGTACTCCTTTCCCAATTTGGAACCAGTCTGTTGTTCCATGTCCAGTTCTGTTGCTTCTTTACCTGCATACAGATTTCTCAGGGTGAGAAATTAACCCATGGAGTTGCATATGAGCTTGTGGCTCATCTACTCCATCTCTGGCTTGGTTTAAGGCTTCCAATTTGTATTACGTTCAGTATGGTCTGTATATTATAGAATGGGATGGTGTAATTTGCACTTTGTTCCTGCTGCAGCAAGCCATATTTCTTTTAATGCATGATGACCTATGTCTCACATCTGAATAAAGTAGAGAGGGTGACCTTCTCTCTGTGTCTCTTTAAAACCCCAAGATGGGATCCTATTTAAAGGAAGGCAGAATTCTGCTGAAATGATCTTTCCTCTTTTCACTTCTGAACTGAGGTTAATGAAAAAGAAAAAAAAAAGAACGAAAGATTGACCTTTCTTTCCCAATTTTCACTTGGCTTGTTTTCAAAATGTACTAGAGATTGAATCGTGGAGCACAATGTCATTCTCATTCCTGGATGATTCTAGAGCTGGCTCAGTTTGTATCGCATCATGTGATCCGTGGCACTCTTCTTCCATTTCACCTTCACCCCAAACCACATCCTCATTCTGCACCTGAAAGTCAGTTGACTGAACGTATTTGAAAAGTAAATGCTCTTCTGAGACACGATATGTTGTTTATTCTCTGTAATCTCTTCCTCAATATGTGACTCCCTGCCTCAGCCTAGCAGAGACACTAATCATTCTATGGAAAAGTCCCCAGCACAGAATTCTGGATGAGGAGAAAGACAGGACAGAGACCTCTACTGCTTTCCTACATGGGGAGAGAGGGTTGTCGGTGGGGTGGGGTGGTGGGGGGAGGGCAGGAGTAAATGAAAACATGCGTCGAGGTTAGAAGAAAAGTCTTCTTCTGATTTGGGACATGTGGGCAAGATTTTATGACACTGAAGTAAAGAAACAGTAAGCATTGCGAAGAAGAAGGATGGCTCTTCCCTTTACTCTGTAAAATGTCCTGGAGTCAGAGAGGTATCCTGCAGCTGTGAAGGTGACAAATAAATATCCTCAGGCTCTGCCTGGATCTGCTACCACCTAGAAGAAGGATTTCCACCCCCCACCCCACCCCCGGCCCCCAAGATCTCATGGCTGTTTCTTCAGATCTGTTCCTGATAACAGGCAATTGACCAAAACTGTTGAGGAAGACAGAGAAATACCTAAAGAAAGAGTGTGCAGTTCCCTAAATCCACAAGGGGGAAAGCCCTGAAGTTTCTGCTGTTTTCATTTTAGCCACTTTGGTGTTCACAAATCTGGGTGGCAGACAGACAACAAAGGCTCCCAATAGCAAAAGGCTGGAGAGGGGGGTTTCGGGGAAGGAACAGCTGACCAGGGCAAGCCACTCAGCATTCTCCATTCCCCATATTTATTTTTCCAACTATTCGTGACTCCAGCAAGATGCTAGGCAGCACCCCTAAATGAAGGGCGCCCCCAACATTGCTCCGTAAATAATTTAAATAGAAAAATTCAGGAGACTCAGTAGAAGGTCAAGAAAATCCACTAGAGGGAGCCCAAATCAACTCAATGCCACAGGAAACCAAGCTGGTTATTTTCCCAGCACCTGTCTGAAAATCAACCACAGACAGAAATAGGGGGAAAGAGGAAATATATTAAGTCACCATAAAAGAAGATAGTCCTGTAAATACCTGGTGAAAATCCAAGCCTTTCAAGATTTACAAAATCGAAGATTTATTTTTTGGCCGCACCCTGCGGCTTGCTGGATCTTGGTTTCCAAACCAGGGATCGAACCCATGCCTCTTGCAGTGGAAGCACAGAGTTCTAACCACTGGATTGCCAGGGAATTTCCCAAAATCAAAGATTTAAAGATTTAAGAAACCGACCCTGAGCAAGGAAAATGACTTACCCGAATTTACATATCTGGAGAAGGGTAAGGATGAGAACTCAAAAGCTCCTGTCTCTAACCAGTACCCTTTCTTCTTGATTTGCATCTATGTCAGGATAGAAGGGCATGGCAACTCACTCCAGTATTCTTGTCTGGAGAATCCAATGGACAGAGGAGCCTGGAGGGCTACAGTCCATGGGGCCACAATAGGTTGCAAGAGTCGAACACGACTGAAGTGACTTAGCACAGCACCTTGAGGTCCTAGGTCTAACTCTCCTCTGTGTCTCATTTATCTGAAATAGGAAACTCTCTCAACCACCGTCTCCTGAATTTCTTTCCCTCATTCACCATAGAATACCTTCCTGAAAGGGATCTTCAATTTTAAGCCTATTTAATAATGTCATTTTGTTGATGAGACTTTGGGAAATGTAAATCACCCCAAATGGCTACCTTCAGTTCTTTTCCTCTGTATCAGCGCAATAGCATTATTTTGTATGTGTAAATCTGTAATTTGTAAGTGTGCTACATAGAAGTGAATCATATTTAATCAGTTCCAAAGCCCTTTCTCCTCAATCTACACTTAGGATCTGGGGACAAGAAGAGTATTGGCCCTCTGAGACCTTGGTATTTTAAGCATTGTATTTAGCCCCTTCTACCAGACACAATTATAGCGACTGAGCAAGCATGCATGTACCTTCCTATCAACTCCATGTTTCCCAGTTGCCTGGACAACGTGCAGCCTCCAGAAGCCCAACCTTCCACTTCTCAGTCCCACCCCCAAATGAAATTTGCCACTCTGGATTGGGTCCCAGAACACAATCTCCTCCTCCAGCTTCTAGCTGGTTGGGCCTTTTCTCTGCCCCTCCTGGAGAGTGGGTCATGCCACAGGGAGATACAACAGAGACAAGTGAGGGTCTTGGAGGAAGGAAGAGGCAGGGTAAGGATGATGGGAAGAGAGAAGGGGCCACGTACTGAGCTTTATTTTCTCTGAAAGAGGGTTGAGAGGAATGATTTCTGTACTTAGAGCCTGACTGGTAGAGAGAAACGGGTTCATCCTTCCCCCTGGCCCCAGCCTTGCCTAAGTTTCCAAGGAAACCAAGAACTGAAGCTTCTGGAAAGTGTGAGAGACAGACTTGGAGACGAGAGCACTAATTCTCCTGGGACTCCTGGTTCGGTCTAGGGAGTCAGGAGAGCGTCTCCATGTCCAGACCTAAATATGAGCCTCCTCCCTCCCTCCAGAACAGGAAGGAGATGCCACCTAAGACCAAAGGAAAAGGGACAAAAGCTGGGGCCCAGAAGAAGAAAAGAAATGCAGGTGCTGGTGAGTCAGACTGGGTGGAGGTAGGTGCCTCCCTGCCTCTCCTTGTTCTGGCTCAGAGACCTCCAGAGAGAATTCAGCCCTCTGCGTGACAAGATGGAGCTGTCTTGGCCTTCCCCCTTTATATCCATACTCGGGTGCCATGGAGCTGGGAACATAGGAAAATCAGCACCCACGAATCCTTTCTGGCTGTGTGCCTTCCTTGTATATTCATTACACATCTTTCAAGTACCTACTGTGAGCTGGGTAGTGAACTCATTAGGCTTTGTCGTCAGAGATCCCTCATTTAATGGTCCTCATATCTCCCACAAAAAAAGAGAAGTCCAGGGTACGGGAGGAGGATGGCAGGGGAGTAGGGAAGGCTGAGATCCTGACAAGCTGAGGGTCTGCCGTCTTGCCAGGGCAGATGTGGAGGCTGAATCCATGCGCAGGCTGGCACTGCTGGAAAAGGAGGTGCTCCAAGACCGCTTGGGTAAGAAGGGTGGAAGTTCTGGGGGCAACAGAGACAGTGGGCATTTGTGTATTGCTGGGAGCTTAAAGTTTTGGAACCATGGTGGAGGGCTGAGCTGATCTCTAACCATCCCCCAATGGGAAAAGATTGTCAAGAGTTGGGGTCGTGAGGACAGGGTGGGCAGTGAGGGTTGATAAAGAAAGCTAACTTTTATAGCTGGAATACGGAGGGAGTTTTTCCCTCTTAGTAACAGAGTCTGTAGGATTCTGAGGCAGGGAAGGGAAACACACAGAATGACAGTGAGAGACTGGTAGGCTGCCGCCAGGTTTCTGAAGGTGGACAGAGTCCATCAAGGCCATGGGGGCTGATTCGTGGAGTCCCCAGCCAGTGCAGAGGCCTGCTCTGGACTGTTCACAGCTCTGCAGAGGGATGAAGCCCGCAGAGCCAAGGCTTCTGAAGATCAGCTGAAGCAGAGGATCAAAGACCTGGAGGCTGAACTGGAGGGAGCCTGGAGCGAAGGGAAGGCCATATATGCAGGTGTGAGGTTGATCGAGCAGGTGGGTGGGAGACAGGGGCCCGGAAGAGGACAACTGGGAGGGCCCGAGGATGCTAGAAAGGGAGACAAGGGGGACTTCGAACTGCCATACCTAGCCTCAGCCCTCCCAGCACGCACAGGAATCCTGAAGGAACCTGAAGGAATTCCTGAAGGAATCCTGAAGGAACCTTCCATGACATGCACTGCTATGTGCTGGATGTCCCGTGGGTTATGAAACGCAGCCCTAGCCTTTATCTCTCTCCTCCCGTGGGAGTGGGTGGGAAGGAGGGCCTGAATTCACATACTGAGCTGGCGTAGCAGATGGGTATCTTGTTTCCCAGCTCTGTCCCCACCTTCTCAGATCACCACAGGAAGAATCCAGAAGACTTTTTTTTTTTTTTAAGATTTTTTTTTTTTTTGATGTGGACCATTTTTAAAGTCTTTATTGGATCTGTTACAATATTGCTTCTGTTTTATGTTTTGGTTTTTTGGCCCTGAGGAATATGGGATCTTAGCTGCCAGATCAGGGATCAAATCTGCATGCCCTGCATTGGTAGGTGAAGTCTTAACCACTGGACTGCCGGGGAAGCCCTCAAAAGATCTTTATGCACCTGTCCACTGGACCAAGCAGAGCCCTCCCCACCCACAACTCCCTGTCCTTGCTCCACTGCTCTCTCCCCACCTGGGTCCCTGGCCACCCGCCGCTCTGCCAGAGATGAGCCGTCAGTACCGGAGCCTGCAGGAGGCGATGCAGAGTCGCAGCAGGCAGCTGGAGGAAGAAGTAGAGGGCCTCCGGGAGCAGTTAGGTAGGCTTCCCAGGGGGCCCTAGTGGTAAAGAACCCGCCCGCCAATGCAGGAGACTTAAAAGACGTGGGTTCCATCCCTGGGTCGGGAAGATCCCCTGGAGGAGAGCATGGCATCTCACTCCGTAGTCTTGCCTGAAGAATCCCATGGGCAGAGGAGCCTGGACAGCCCCATTCCATGGGGTCACAAAGAGTTGAACATTAATCGATTTAGCACGCCCACACAGCACACCCTACCCTCACAGCACTTTCTCTCAGAGGATCACTGATGTAGTCCAGCCTGAAGGGGTGGAGTTAGGATGGTCTTTCTTTAGAAAACTGCAATTTAAGTTCTCATACTGTCTTCCCCACTGACTCTTCTACCACTTGCAACAGAAGGTTCAGGATAGCAAAAAAAAAATACCCAATCTTAAACTTTAAGCTATAAGTGAAGAAGACCTAACTTTCTCACTGCAGCTTCCTCTCTCAATGGTCTCTATAAAGACAATTCTTACTCCCTACTGCCCCCATGTCTCTCATGAGCAAAACAAATTCTGTCTTAGTTTGGCTGATTTTTAGAATGAAAGCAAGCTTGAATATAACTGTTTGAACTACTTACCTCTGTATCTTCAAGACCTAATGTGTGGTAGGTCCTGAATAACTATTGGCTAATAAATAAATGAGCTTCTAAATAAGCAACAAAGCAAAACAAAAAAACAGGAAGCTTTTGCTCTCTTCCATCTTGGTAACAGGACAGAGTTGAAAAATTTTAGCATGGCACGGATTTTCCACAATTTTGGCCTCAAAGTTTTCTTATCCTAAAATAGCTTTAGTTTAGCTTTAGATATCCAAGAGTTGCTTATCTTCCCACTCAGACCCTGAGTTCCTTTCCTAATCTTTGCCTTATCTCAAATGCAATCAGCATTTTTAAGCACCTCCTACATACTAGGTGCTTTCCCACACATTATCACATTTTTTTAAATGTATTTTCATTTGTTTGTTTGGCTGCCCCTGCTCTTAGTTGGGGCATGTGAATTCTTAGTTGCAGCGTGTGGGATCTAGTTCCCCGACTAGGGATCAAACCTGAGCCCCCTGCACTGGGAGCGCAGAGTCCTAGCGACTGGCACTGGGGATGTCCTCACGTTATCACATTTAACTCTCAGAGCACACCTGTGAAGTATGTGTCATTTTTCTCTATAAAGATGAAGAAACTGAGTCTTAGAGACGTGTCAGATGTTACACAAGTAGTGAATGGCAACCTGATTTGGGAGCCAAATCTCTTGTCCCAAGCACCCCCCTCTCTCCTGTACCTTAACAGTACATGTCAGCCCTTTATAGGAACTAGGGGAAGCTGACGGCTCTGGGGGAGTCTGGAACAGTCCTGCTCATGTTGTGCTCTTTGGGTGGGAGACTCTGTTCAGAGGCAGAGTGTCACCATCCTGTCCTCTTTCATCCTCCCCACTGGCACCATCTCTCCCAGAATTGTGCCAGAGGGAGGCTGAGGCTGCCCAGAGGGAGGCCAAGCAGGCCCTCAGAGAGCGGGACCAGACTCTGGCTCAGCTTCGGGCCCACGTGGCAGACATGGAGGCCAAGTATGAGGAAATATTACATGTAAGCCCTACCCTCTGAAGACCAGCCATCCCGGTGCCCAGCCCTCCCCCATCCCCACAGATCCCAGCGAGTATGACAATGACAGACCAGGGAGAAGGGAAAGAAGCATCTCCACAGGGGATTCTGCTCTGTCTTAAGGGGATACAACCATGCCTACCCACTAGGAATAAGAGCTTGAAGACAACACTGGCTGGGAAAGCTTACAGACCAGGCTGGGGGCACCCCTTACCCTACCCTCTCCCTTCCTGAGATTGAAGCTCGGTGTCTGCAGGACAGCCTGGACCGGCTCCTGGCCAAGCTGAGAGCCGTGAAGCCTCAGTGGGACGGGGCTGTGCTGAGACTCCACACCAGGCTCAAGGAGCAGCTCCGCCAGTTTGGACTCAACCCCCTGGATCTTTGAAGCTGTGAGTCTCTAGTCTCTGGGGCCCTCTGAGGCCCCAGCAATAAAGCTGTCTTGATGTAGACCTCAGCAGGACTGTGAGCTGTGTTTTTTTGGCAGAGAGGAGTCCTTCTCATGGGAATATCTCAGTTCTGGACTGACCCATTACCCTGAAGATGGAATAAGAAGAGAGAAATTTGACAGGGTCTCAACTTCTATCCTAGAGAGTCTGGGTCCCACCCCTTGAGCCTGGAGCCCTTTTGGTCACCCTATCCCCACCAGCACCAACAAAGGCAGCCAGATTTGTGGATAAAGGCCATTTCTACAAAGGACCAAGAGTGACTAAGCACCAGCCCCACAATCCTCAGGTGCCCACAGAGGGAAGGTGCAGCTAGTCTCCAAATTCTTGTAATATACCTAACATCCTGGAGTCATGCTTAGGGCAAGTTCCAGATGGCTTCAAGCCTAGCCAGCCCCACAGCCCACCTGAAAAGGAAATACTCTCTGCTTCTCCTTTATTTTACTACAGCATTCTCAGTTCTACTTCATTTCTGGTTAAATATGGAAGGGGAAAGTTTTGAAAAGAATTCCCAGCATTGCCTTGTGTTGAATTTATAATGTTGTTTAAAAAGTTTACTTAGTTTAATTAATTTTGTATAAAGTAGTAATAACCAAATATATTCTAACTGTTTTGCCATCTCTTGGGAGTAACAGAAGGAAATAGCAACCCACTCCAGTATTCTTGCCTGGAAAATCCCATGGACAGAGAGGAGACTGGGAGGTTACAGTCCATGGAGTCACAAAAGAGTTGGACGCAATGGAGCAGCTAAACCACCACACCACCATGGTGCTTAAACTTTCTCAAGAGAAATAAATATAGCACATTTTAAAAGGGGGGAGGGGGAGGTTTCCCACAACAAGTAATTCTCTGTAGACATAATTTAACTTTTGTGTTACAATTTAACTCAGTTGTGGTACTATCTACCTGGCCATAGCATCAGATCCTTGTGGCACTCTTGAGTCCCACAAGAGTGCCCGCAACCTCAAATACCAATCTTAAGTCCAGGTTGTCACTTGTGCTTTTGACTAACTGGCTATCAATCAGTGATAGCCACAACCCCCTCCCTGGGTTCAATCATTTGCTAGAGTGATTGAATTCAGGGAAATGGTTTACTTACTAGATCACCATTTTATTACAAAGGACACAACTCAAGAACAGCCAGATGCAAGAGATACGCAGGGTAGGGTATGAGCACGGAAGCTCCATACCCTCTCCAGGTGTGCCAACCCCCTGCACCTCCACGTGTTCATCAACAAAGAAAGCTCTCTGAACCTGTGCTTCTGGGTTTCTATGGAGACTTCATTATGTAGGCATGATTAATCAATCCATTGATCACTGGTGATTAATTCAACCTCCAGCCCCTGTCCCCTCCCAGGAGACTGAGGGGGTGGGGCACTGAAAGTTCCAGCTTGCTAATCACATGATCGGTTCCCCTGGAAACCAGTGCCCCATTCTTAGGTGCTTTCCAAAAGGTACCTCGTTAACAAGGATAGCTGTAATTGAACGAGCCTTATTATGAATAACAGAAGACACCTTTATCACTCTTATTACTTAGGAAATCCCAAGGATTTTAGAAGCTCTCTGCCAGGAAAGGATAGGAAGACCTAATATATATTTCTTGTTATAAATCACAAAATCACACTGCTCATCTCAAGCAGATCCTCATCTCTGGGGTACAGCTCCCAAAGACCCCACATGACTTCCTCCGGAATCAAATGGGAAGCTCCTTCATGGGCCCACCTGAGGGTTCTGGCCCCACCCTCTTCCAGGAGGTGGAGCCATGGGAAGGGAGAGAGACCTTGAACAATCCTGTGACTGGAGGTATCAGGAGTCCTAAAGCTGCAGCTTCTGGTTTAAAGAGAGCATCTCAGCTCCCACCACCTCAGGCTGGAGGGTGAAGACAGGGAAGCTTGGGCAGATCATTGCCCAGCATGGGGTGCTACAGCAGATCTGAGGCCAGAACCCCATCCTAAGCAAAGAAAGAAGGGAAGAAGTCATTCAGGGAACAGAAGAGTTCCTTTTCCCTGTCCCCATCTGCACTGGAATGCTCAGGAATAGGGGCTTCTTCTCTGGGGTCTTTCTGTTCCCACCTACCCTGGCCTAAAGTCCCAACCAGGGTCCCCCAAACTGCTTCACCTTGTAGCCTCACACTCTGCCCTCCTCTCTGACCATGCCCCCTCCTCTTCTGGCTCCTCACAGTTCATCCATCTCTTCTTCCTCACCTCTCTGGACCCTGGGGGAATCCAGGCTTCCAAGCCCTGCTGAGATCTGGCCGCCAACTTCAGGCATAGGGGTGGCTTCGCCTCAGCCAGCTGCTGAAGTCTTTCCTGGTCATTCTCTCCACCCATGGGATACCCATTCACCTCCAGAATCATGTCTCCTGTTTGCAGCCCTGCCTGGGCAGCAGAGCCTCCTAGGGTCACCTGGTGGAATAGGTGGGGTCTAGAGGAGCCTGGAACACCACAGAAAAGTTTGCTGGGTATTCTAGGGCTCTGGGAGGGAAGCAGAAGAAGGCTCATCAAGAGGCAAAGGATTGAAAACATCCAAGGTGCCCGGGGCATCCGTCACCTGAGAGATGAAGAGACCAGGCCTGCTGGCCACACAGCTGAGTCGGAAGCCATAGCCACCGCCAGGCCCGGGGTACAGGAAGCACTGGCGGAAGTTGCATGGGACAGGGGCCACTGTTGCATCTTTGACGAGTGGGTTCTTGGTCTCAACCACAGAGGCTAAGCCACTACCCTGGGGAGAGTCAGGAGCCTCTGTGCTCTCCAAGAAGAGGAGCGGAGACAAGCGAACCTGGAAAAGAGGAAGAGGACAAATCCGTTGCTTCTCCCTAACCTGAGCCCTACTCCATTCCGGCCCCGTCTCTATCCCCGGCCCCTCAGCTCGCACCATGCTGAAGAAGCGGTCAGCCTTGGGGTCGACGACAATGAGGGAGACACGGGAGCCCTGCGCCCGGATCTTGGACACTGTCTCCTCGTGGCCCAGCCCCTCCACGCTCTCCCCAGCCACAGCCACCAGCCGGTCCCCAGCCTGCATCCCGGCCTTCTCCGCTGGCAGTCCTGGGTCCACCTCCCATAGGAACTGACCTGGGACGCAGACATCCTCATGGCTCCTTGCCCCCCGACCCCAGCGCCAGCCCAGGCCACTGTGTGCACACTGGGGGACTGACCCAGGGGTACACAGGAGGAGGAGGAGGCCCTGGGCTGGGGTTCAGCCAGGGCCACCACTTGCGTGTACTGAGCAGTAGATGCAGACACTGGTGTGCCCACCCCAAGGCCCGCCTTCCCGCCCCATCCCCAGGGCTCCCACTCACCGAGGCGACCATCAAGGCCCTTCTCCTCCCGGAGCACGAACCCGAAGCCCTGGGGCCCTTTCTCGAGATGCAGACAGCGGGGCTTGGTGGGCAGTGCCCAGCCCTCTGCCAGAGGTGCAGCCAGGGGCATTCCCAGCTGGCGACACTGTTCCTCCACCTCTGGCCCTGCCACCAGCAGGGTCACCTGCTTGCCACTCTGCCAAAGCTGTGGGGACCCAGCAGGGCATCAGCATCAACCAACTGGGGAGGGAGGGCAGAAGCAGGCACCCCCTCCCAGCCCTTCTTCCCAGGCCCTGGAATGAAGCCCTCGGGAGGGGAGGGGTGTGTCGAGCACAGAGTGGAAAGGGAAGGATGGGGACAGAGGTACAAGATCAGACTGGGAGACTGAGAGTCTGCTTCCCGAGACTGGGACAAGCCCAGAGGGGTGAGGACAAGAGGAACCAGCCATACCTTCCTGTTGAGTTGGTTATGTGTGAGCTTTTCCACACTGACCCCATTCACTTCTAGCAGCCGGGCCCCAGGGGGCACTCCTGCCCGCTCAGCTGCTCCTCCAGGGCTCAGCACTATCCAGAAAGGACCCCGATGTCCTGGAAGCCCAAAGAGTGACTTTCTGCCTGCTGTCCACCCACAACAGGGCTCAGGGCCACCCCTGCTGACCCCTCCCGCACTCTAAGCTCACCTTGGGTGACACTGAAGCCAAAGCCGCCCTCGTCTTTCACTACGTGGCACAGCCGAGGCCGGACCCCCTGGCCGAGAGGGGGACAAAGGTGGGTGTTGTTCCCCCGCTGAGCTCGGGCCACCTCGTGCACATGCTGCGCCAAAACTGTCAGCAGCACCCGAGGCCCGCTGGCCCGGATCCGGCGTATCACCTGAACAGCAGGCACGCAGGGTGGGCTTGGGCCGGCCCCTCTTGTGAAGGTCCACTCCCTGGAAGCTAACTCTTCACCATGGGAACCAGCTCTCTGGAGGCCTTCACCCAGCCATTCTGACCTGGGGCATCCGTAAATTCTGGGAGATGACCCCCCACCCTCCCACCTCCCATGTGGGAGATATATCATCCCCACATACCCAGGGAGGTGACCAAGAGGCTTCTGTCTCCCCCAGGTGCTACAGAATGTTCTCTCGTACTACCGGGATTCCAGCCCAACCTCACCATCCAATAATCTTCATGTTCCACAACGTGGTTGTTCACCCCCAGGATCCAGTCTCCTTCTCGAAGACCCTGGCGCTGGGCGGAAGAGCCTGGCTCCACCCTGCACACCACATGCCCAGCCCTGCCCGGCTGCTGCTGCAGGTGGAAGCCAAAAGTCCTGCCCTCCTCTTTATTCAGCAGGTAGAAGCGAGGCCGTTCCAGGCTCCAGATATCTGGACGGGGAAGTGGGCAGCAGAAAAGGTGGAGGAAAGGGGACATGACCCAAGTCACCTTGTGCCTGGTAGCCCCTGCCCGTGTGATTGAACAGCAGACAGGCTTCTGCCCAGTTAGGTGTCGGGCAGTGGGGCTGAACACAGCCCAGGCAGAGTGGCTGGGACAGAAGGAAAAAGCCCAGCCCCCTTCCACCTCCATGTAGTCACTCCCCACCAAGGCTGTCATCAGAGGGAGACAGTGAGTGGTGTCCAAGGAGACAGGATGCTTTGTGGTGCCCTAGTGGCTCTGGGGAAAGGAAGTGGTTGTCCCAAGGGGTCGGGGGAGGTTACCAGAAGGGTCGTAGTCTTCAGCCAGGGAGAGGACAGGATTATCAATGCCCAGCTTTGGGTTAAACTCAAACTTCCTGCAAGGAGGCAAGTCACGCAGGTAGGAGAAAGCTGACATCCAGACTTGGGTCCCAGGCTCGCCTTGAGGTGCCAAAGGCAGCTGATGAGCCTCCCACCTTCAGTTCCCTCCTCTCCTTGCCCCAGTCTTTCACAGCACGGCACTTACAGGGCCAAAGAGGCTGTGTCCTGAAGATCTGCCAGGCAAAGAAGGGGTGAGGGGACGAGAGGCAGTCTGCCCCCCGAGACTCCACTTCCATGGTCATTAACTGAAAGGACTTAGGGGAACCCCCAAATTCAGGACTCGCCCTGTGTTCTGCTCCCAAAGGGTCTTCCCTTCCCCTTCCTTCTGCTCCCTGGCCCAGGCCTTCTGATATACACAGAAATCTGAGCATATCAGTACAGGGCGTGGACCAGGAAGACAGACACATCCACCCACTCACCTCTCACCTCCTAACTTCCAGTCTATTTTCAGGGCTCCAAGCCCCAATACCAAGTGTGTGCTAGTTCCAAAGCCTTCCAATCCACCCTCTGCCCTGAAGTCCCCTCCGGAGGGTTTCTCCCGGCCTCCTACCTGCAGCTGCCTCCATGGCTGGATCTGCGACCCAGCGCTCAGTGTAAGGACAAGGTCCATCGAAACCAGCTGATCCTCCCACCTACCCCCGCCCCCACGTCCCGCCTCCTTCAAGACACTGCCTTAGAAGCAGCTGGGTAATGGTTAAGGGGAGGAGAGTCTTGTCTTCTGGGGAAGTGTGTATGTCCTTCCCGCCCCATTCCTGAGCCCCGACTTTCTCAGGAGGCTCTTCTGCTGTCCCAGGTCCCCCTCTGCGCAGAGAAAGGTCACTATAATTGCTGGTCACTGTAATTCCAAGCCTGGGATAAGTGTATGGCATGGGTGACAGAAGCCCTATGGCTCAACAAGGCCACCCACCCACCCCAACAAATAGTTCAGGTACCACCCCTCCCCAGCCCTTGCAGCTTCTGAACTTAGCGCCCAAGAAACATCCGCAACAGAAAGTGGCCAGTGGTTTAACCAGAATGACCAAGAACAGTACCCTTTCTTGAAAGCAACAGGCAAAATTGAGGCCAAGTAGTTGGAAGACACAGCTCTTTAATAGCAAGTCAGTCCCCACGTCCCTAGGGGCCACCGAGCTTGGGTACCATTGGTGAAAGGGGGATGACGGTGAGGAGACAGCACCAGTGAGAGAGGAAAGTGGCTGCTGGCAACCTGGGTGTCCCCAGAAAACATAAAGGCAAGACATGGAAACCCTCCAACACATCTGGACAGCAACGCCCGTAGCAAGTCCGACATGAGAAGAGTGCCCCCTAGTGGCAGAATCAGAGAAGCGCTTGGTGGTGCTGCTACAGGACGGGTGTATTCCCTGAATAGCTCAGCGGTCAAGAATCTGCCTGCAATGCAGGAGACACAGGAGACATGGGTCCACTCCCTGGGTTGGGAAGATCCCCTGGAGGAGGGCATGGCAACCTACTCCAGTATTCTTGCCTGGAGAATCCCATGGACAGAGGAGCCTGGTGGGCTACAGCCCAAAGGGTCGCAAAGAGTCAGACACGACTGAAGTGACTTAGCATGCACGTACACACGCTAAGGGACGATGTGGCCACCAAATGCCACATCTTTCAGCCCTTCTAGCTGAAGGGAGGTGAGGCATGTTCCACGATCCTGGAAACTCCAGACTTGGAACACTGGTTGGACATGCCCTGGGAGAGCAACTGGCACACCTGTGTGCACATCATCCATCCCCGGAAGGGATCTTTCTAGAAGTAGTAGTGGAAGCTAGAGGGTCACAGACAGAAAGGACCTGGGGCCAGGGGACACACACTGCTGCCACGGTCTCAGCTTCCAGGGCCGCCCAGCTGCTCCAGGAGGGCCCTGACCTCGCCCTCCACCCGCAGCAGCTGGGCCTTACGCCAGGGATTAAGGGTGGCTCCCCGGTTGTCTTCTAGATCCCTCAGCAGCAGCTCCAGGTGGCGCCGGACCCGGCCCCGATCCCAGCTGTTGAGGTTCCGCTGGACTTCACCCAGGATCACCGACCAGTACTCGGACACGGCTGTCCCCTCCGTCAGCGACACCACGACCCGGGCACCACCCTCTGCAGCGCTCCCCAAGTCCCGCAGGGCCTGGCGGCACTCTGAGCTCAGCTCGTTGAAGTAGAGGCTAGCGGGAGAGAGCAGAGTAAATGCCATTCAGCGGGGCTCCGAGAAGGAAGGTGGAGGGCGGGTGGACAGAAAGCGAGGGGTCTCATAACTCATCCCCTAGCTGTGGAATGCGATGGGGAAAGTGTCTGCAATATGCCAGAGATGGAGGGCGGTGGCCACTGGGAGGCAGGGATGGCACTAGAATTCAGTGGGACCAGAGTCGATAGGAACCAGGCCCCTAGGACCCTAAGAGAAACAGTGGTGGAGAATCAGGGCAAGGGAAGGGCCCATCACGTATGGGGGGTGGGGCGATGGGACAGGGTGGGGGAGGGGCAGGAAAACTCACTGCAGCAGCTCCAAGGAAGGGTGCTTCCAGGCAGCCTCGGCCAAGGCCAGGGCTGCCGCGTCACCAGCGCCGTTGTAGGCCACGTTCAGCTCCTGGAGCTGCTGGTTTCGGTCCAGCTGGGCAGCCAGCAGCTCCAGGCCCTCATCCCCAAGGCCCGTGTGCAGTAGAGACAGGTGTTTCAGGGACGTATTTCCTGCCAGCCCCTCCAGCAGCAGGGCCACACCCGCCGCCATCAGCGGGTTGTTGGACAGCCTAGGGCCACAAGCAGTCTAAGGTTATGAGAGCTCCTAGCAGATGACCTGTGCTGAGCACCAGACTTGGGCCTAAAGGGTGCATCACCTGGGGCAGAGATCAGCCTGGATGCAGAGAAAGGCAGGCCAGGAAATGACAAATAGGGGTAAGCTCACTGCAGGGGAGGAAGAGTGAGATGGAAGCTGGCTTATCCCTCCCTTCCTCCTGCCTTCCATTCTCCTTGTGACACCCCCCTTCCCTCTCCCCTTCCTCCTCCCTTCTTCCTCCTTTTTTCACTCCCTTCCAATCCCTGCTTTGCCCTCTGTTCCCAATTGCCCCTCCTTCTTCCCACCCCATTCATCTCCCCTTACTCCAACCTGAAATCAGGAACCCAGGCATCTCGGTTGCTAGTCAACCAGTCAACACTTTGGGAGCATCTATATAGAGTGCCCAGCATCAGGGTCATCCTCGTGAGGCAACAGGGAAAATCCTGGGAGGCAATCAGTGGTGCTGTTACCAGGCAACTGGCCTGGGTGTTATTCCACTGGCCCCTCCCCAGGCTGATTTTAGCCACGTGAGAGGCTTACTTAATACCTATGACCCGTGGTACGTTCCTCCTGCCTGGCTGCTTGTACTAGACAGGGAGGATGGGGGAGAGGAGGGTGGGGGAGTAAGGAGGGTGGGTCAGGGTCTACCCGCCTGCCTTGTTTATTACACCAGGCATGTTGGGAAGCAGAGAGCCCACCCTTGACCATAGCTGGCCAGCAGGATGGAGCACCCTGCACAGGCACTCACCGCAGGGTGGTCACTTGGCACTGGTCATGTAGCAGCAGGTCGCGGAGGTCCCTGCAGGCCTCAGGGCCCAAGCTGTTGAGTTGCAACCTAGAGCAGAAGGTGGCCAGAGGGGAGGTAAGAAATCAAGGAAGGAGTTTGGCCTGGAGCCTGCCCACCCACCAGGACCCTCCCTCTTCATGCACCTCTTGTAGTCCACAGCTGCGTCCCCTTCCGTGGTTCTTGTCACCTCCACCCACACCAGACTCACCCTACCCTCTGGTCCTTTCTCACTCCCTTTGGTCTCCCGAGAACCTTTTCCTCTGCCCATCCAGGAGGGCAGGGCCTCACCCCAGCTTCCGGGCACGCAGGAGGACAGGCATGAGCGTGCGCAACCCAGCAGGATCCAGCTGGCAGGAGGCCAAGTTCACCTCGTCCAGGGCATGCCTTCCGCTGCCCAGGACAGCTGCCACCACCGTGCACTTGAGGGGCGTCATACGCACGCCTGCCAGGTTGAGCTGGCGCAGAGAGCCAAGCACCTCGGCAGAGAAGCGCTGATTCTGGAACTCATAGTGGAAGAAGAGGTGGTCCAGGAGCTCCGAGGGGGGCAGCACCTGCCGGCCCAGCTTGCCCAGCTTCTTCTTGATGGCCTGGGCGTTCTCCAGGGCATCCAGGGTCTTGATGGGGCAGCCAAGCTGAGCCAGCACTGCCCGGCTGTGGGCAGACAGAAGCCCGCCCATGAACATGGGGAAAAGCTCAAAGACTTCATCGTCTGGAGGCTCGTCCGGGTGGCGCCGGGGACCTTCGACGCCCAGGATACTAGCACCCATCTGGTCTAGGACATCATCGTTGTAGTAGTCCTCCTCTCGGAACATCTCCAGCACCATGGCCTGGGCCACCGCCTCACGGCTCTTACCCACCATGCGCCCAAACACTCGTGGAACCACCTGGAAGGGAAGCAGTGTGGAGGAGTTGGGGGCGGGTGCAGCCTCCTGCTTGCCTTTCAGCCTTCCTGCCTAAGCCTCACAGTCTCCTTTAAACCGGAGCGTGATTTGTCAGATCACATTACCCGCCCCTCCTGCAGCACCTTCCGTGGCTCCCTGCTGCCCATGTGAAATAGAAAACTGCATAATTTGGCCCCAACTGGACCTTTCCAGAGTCATCTCTCAGCACTTGTCTCATGTATTCCAGACATAAGGAAATTCTGTTTCCCTAACACCCCTTCTGTTTCCAAGTCCAGGGTTGGTGGAAACGAATTAGCATATATTATGCATTTAGCTTGAAGAAATTAGCATATGCTATTCATCTAGCTTGGTCCCAGGCTAGGTGGTATAAATACATCCCCATCTTCAACATCATCACTGTCATCACGGCAGCGCTGACTGATGTCACTGCTACTACTTCAGACCCCTCATGACTTGACCTGATGAAATAAAATTCATATTTTAAGGTAAGACAAGAAAAATTTAAACATAAAATTTTTCTCTGCCCATTTGGGCCTCCTCCCTTCCTTCTGGTATGCACTGTACATCTCCATTCTACATTTAACTAGACTTCCCCAATGGCAAAAATACCTGCCACAAAGATCTGTTTCTTTTTCTGGCGTCAGTTATGTGACTCCTTTGAAGATAACATTCCTTTTTCAATCCTCTAAGGGGTTCCTTTTTCAATCCTCTAAGGGGTCAAGGAGTTCCAAAGAATAGCAAGAAGAGATAAGAAAGCCTTCCTCAGCAACCAGTGCAAAGAAATAGAGGAAAACAACAGAATGGGAAAGACTAGAGATCTCTTCAAGAAAATTGGAGATACCAAGGAAACATTTCATGCAAAGATGGGCTCGATAAAGGGCAGAAATGGTATGGACCTAACAGAAGCAGAAGATAGTAAGAAGAGGTGGCAAGAATACACAGAAGAACAGGACAAAAAACATCTTCACGACCCAGATAATCATGATGGTGTAATCACTCATCTAGAGCCAGACATCCTGGAATGTGAAGTCAAGTGGGCAGAAAGCATCACTACGAACAAAGCTAGTGGAGGTGATGGAATTCCAGTTGAGCTATTTCAAATCCTGAAAGATGATGCTATGAAAGTGCTGCACTCAATATGCCAGCAAATTTGGAAAACTCAGCAGTGGCCACAGGACTGGAAAAGGCCAGTTTTCATTCCGATCCCAAAGAAAGGCAATGCCAAAGAATGCTCAAACTACCGCACAATTGCACTCATCTCACACGCTAGTCAAGTAATGCTCAAAATTCTCCAAACCAGTCTTCAGCAATATGTGAACTGTGAACTTCCTGATGTTCAAGCAGGTTTTAGAAAAGGCAGAGGAACCAGAGATCAAATTGCCAACATCCGATGGATCATGGAAAAAGCAAGAGAGTTCCAGAAAAACATCTATTTCTGCTTTATTGACTATGCCAAAGCCTTAGACTGTGTGGATCACAATAAACTGTGGAAAACTCTGAAAGAGATGGGAATACCAGACCACCTGACCTGCCTCTTGAGAAACCTATATGCAGGTCAGGAAGCAACAGTTAGAACTGGACATGGAACAACAGACTGGTTCCAAATAGGAAAAGCAGTACGTCAAGGCTGTATATTGTCACCCTGCTTATTTAACTTCTATGCAGAGTACATCATGAGAAACGCTGGGTTGGAAGAAGCACAAGCTGGAATCAAGATTGCCAGGAGAAATATCAATAACCTCAGATATGCAGATGACACCACCCTTATGGCAGAAAGTGAAGAGGAACTCAAAAGCTTCTTGATGAAAGTGAAAGTGGAGAGTGAAAAAGTTGGCTTAAAGCTCAACATTCAGAAAACGAAGACCATGGCATCTGGTCCCATCACTTCAGGGGAAACAGATGGGGAAACAGTGGAAACAGTGTCAGACTTTATTTTTCGAGGCTCCAAAATCACTGCAGATGGTGACTGCAGCCATGAAATTAAAAGACGTTTACTCCTTGGAAGTAAAGTTATGACCAACCTAGATAGCATATTCAAAAGCAGAGACATTACTTTGCCAACAAAGGTCCGTCTAGTCAAGGCTATGGTTTTTCCAGTGGTCATGTATGGATGTGAGAGTTGGACTGTGAACAAGGCTGAGCGCTGAAGAATTGATGCTTTTGAACTGTGGTGTTGGAGAAGACTCTTGCGAGTCCCTTGGACTGCAAGGAGATCCCACAAATCCATTCTGAAGGAGATCAGCCCTGGGATTTCTTTGGAAGGAATGATGCTAAAGCTGAAACTCCAGTACTTTGGCCACCTCATGTGAAGAGTTACCTCATTGGAAAACACTGTGATGCTGGGAGAGATTGGGGGCAGGAGGAGAAGGGGACGACAGAGGATGAGATGGCTGGATGGCATCACTGACTCGATGGACGTTGAGTCTGAGTGAACTCTGGGAGTTGGTGATGGACAGGGAGGCCTGGTGTGCTGCAATTCATGGGGTCGCAAAGAGTCGGACATGACTGAGCGACTGAACTGAACTGAACTGAAGGGGTCATGATGATCTACCCCTCACACTGTATATGCAAACATCTTAGGTGAACTTTATGTAAAATGCCAATATATCATTTTCCTTAAACATAGCGATTGATGCAAAACAAGATTTCTCAGATGACCTGGGAGGATACTGGGCCTCACCTCATGGGAGATCTTAGCTTCAGTACTTACTTATGATCTTATCAGTGCTATTAGGTCTATTACTTGTTCAGTTGAGTTCAGTTCAGTCACTCAGTCATGTCCGACTCTTTGCGACCCCATGAATCGCAGCACACCAGGCCTCCCTGTCCATCACCAACTCCCAGAGTCCACTCAAACTCATGTCCATCGAGTCGGTGATGCCATCCAGCCATCTCATCCTCTGTCGTCCCCTTCTCCTCTTGCCCCCAATCCCTTCCAGCATCAGGGTCTTTTCCAATGAGTCAACTCTTCGCATGAGGTGGCCAAAGTATTAGAGTTTCAGCCTCAGCATCAGTCTTTCCAATGAACACCCAGGACTGATCTCCTTTAGGATGGACTGGTTGGATCTCCTTGCAGTCCAAGGGACTCGCAAGAGTCTTATCCAGTCTTATCACAGTTTAAAAGCATCAACTCTTTGGCTCTCAGCTTTCTTCACAGTCCAACTCTCACATCCATACATGACCACTGGAAAAACCATAGCCTTGACTAGACGGACCTTTGTTGGCAAAGTAATGTCTCTGCTTTTTAATATGCTATCTAGGTTGGTCATAACTTTTTTTCCAAAGAGTAAGTGTCTTTTAATTTCATGGCTGCAGTCACCATCTGCAGTGATTTTGGAGCCTCAAAAAATAGTCTGACACTGTTTCCACTGTTTTCCCATCTATTTCCCATGAAGTGATGAGACCGGATGCCATGATCTTCGTTTTCTGAATGTTGAGCTTTAAGCCAACTTTTTCACTCTCCACTTTCACTTTCATCAAGAGGCTTTTGAGTTCCTCTTCACTTTCTGCCATAAGGGTGGTGTCATCTGCATATCTGAGGTTATTGATATTTCTCCTGGCAATCTTGATTCCAGCTTGTGCTTCTTCCAGTCCAGCGTTTCTCATGATGTACTCTGCATAGAAGTTAAATAAGCAGGGTGACAATATACAGCCTGACGTACTCCTTTTCCTATTTGGAACCAGTCTGTTGTTCCATGTCCAGTTCTAACTGTTACTTCCTGACCTGCATATAGGTTTCTCAAGAGGCAGGTCAGGTGGTCTGGTATTCCCATCTCTTTCAGAATTTTCCACAGTTTGTCGTGATCCACACAGTCTAAGGCTTTGGCATAGTCAATAAAGCAGAAATAGATGTTTTTCTGGAACTCTCTTGCTTTTTCCATGATCCATCGGATGTTGGCAATTTGATCTCTGGTTCCTCTGCCTTTTCTAAAACCAGCTTGAACATCTGAAAGTTCATGGTTCACATATTGCTGAAGACTGGTTTGGAGAATTTTGAGCATTACTGTACTAGAATGTTAGATGAGTACAATTGTGCGACAGTTTGAGCCTTCTTTGGGATTGCCTTTCTTGGGATTGGAATGAAAACTGACCTTTTCCAGTCCTGTGGCCACTGCTGAGTTTTCCAAATTTGCTGGCATTTGCCTATTTTATAAGACTTGTTCCCTGAATTACCGTGTGACTGAGTTTCAGATAAAATTAATGATTAGACAACTTGAAAGTGAAAGTTAATCACACAGTCTCGTCTGACTCTTTGCAATCCCATGGACTGCAGCCTGCCCGGGTCCTCTATCCATGGAATTCTCCAGGCAAGAGTGCTGGAGTGGGTTGCTCTTTCCTTCTTCAGGGGATCTTCCCTACCTGGCCGAGTCTCCTGCATTGCAGGCAGATTCATTACCAACTGAGCCACTAGGGAAGGCAAGGCAACTTGAAATACTGATCAAATATAGAGTTCTATAAGATGAATGACTGTACGTTGTCACTCTAGATATGGGACGAAGCAACAAGAGGAAATCATTTTCTGGATCATAACAGACTAGTAAGACAGGCAGGTCAGAGGATTTTGGCTACTGTTAATAAGGCCTAGTCCAGTAACAGCACAGTGAGTGACCCATCAGTGAAATCCTTGCCTGACCTGGGAATGAGCAGTCCTAGTTCCCTGGAACAAATTGGTCACAAACTGCCTCCCAAACCTTGATCAAAATTAAGACTGAAAGGGAAGAGATTGTAAAATAAAGAATGTTGCCCACTACACGGTTCTACAAAATCAAGTCACTAGCCACTGCAGTTGCTGGCCTACAATAACCTTGAAAGGAATTCAGGGCAAAGATCAGGATGAGGCAATTTGTGCTCTGGTTAAACTGACGGTGAAAGTGAAAGAGGAGAGTGAAAATGCTGACTTAAAGCTCAGCCTTCAAAAAATGAAGATAATGGCATACAGCCCCATCACTTCAGGCAAATAGATGGGGAAACAGTGGAAATAGTGACAGAGTTTATTTTCTTGGGCTCCAAAATTACTGCAGATAGTGACTGCAGCCATGAAATCAAAGTTCGCTTGCTGCTTGGAAGAAAAGCTATGACCAACTTAGATAGCATATTAAAAAGCAGAGACACTCCTTTGCTGACAAAGGTCCGTCTAGTCAAAGCTATGGTTTTTCCAGTAGTCATGAATGGATGTGAAAGTTGGACTATAAAGAAAGCTGAGCATGGAAGAATTGATGGTTTTGAACTGTGGTGTTGGAGAAGACTCTTGAGAGTCCCTTGGACTGCAAGGAGATCCAACCAGTCCATCCTAAAGGAAATCAGTCCTGAATATTCATTGGAAGGACTGATGCTGAAGCTGAAGCTCCAATACTTTGGCCACCTGATGCGAAAAGCTGACTCATTGGAAAAGACTCTGATGCTGGGAAAGATTGAGGGCAGGAGGAAAAGGGGACAACAGAGGATGAGATGGTTGGATGGTATCACCTACTCGATGGACATGAGTTTGAGCAAGCTCCAGGAGTTGGTGACGGACAGGGAAGCCTGGTGTACTGCAGTCCATGGGGTCGCAAAGAGTCAGACATGACTGAGCGACTTAACTGGACTGAAACTGACAGAACTGGTCCTTAGATATTTTCAGGAGAAATTTTTATGAACCTGGATTCTTGCATCTTTCCATACTTAGGAAAGCACTAAAACCATTAACTAAGATGTCTGTTCCTCATGACTAGATGGGGCTTCCCTGGTGGCTCAGTGGTAAAGAACCTATCTGCCAAGTAGGAGATGTGGGTTCAATCCCTGCGTCAGAAAGATCCCCTGGAGAAGGAAATGGCAACCCCCTACACTGTTCTTGTCTGGAGAATACCATGGACAGAGAAGCCTGGTGGGCTACAGTCCATGAGGTCACGACACGGCTGAGGCAACTAAACACACGTAGACACACACACACACACTCCCTTCAGCAAAACAGTATGTGTACTGGTCTCCCTCTTTACCTCTGAAATAGTTCTTAGAACTCTCTGAGAGACTGTCTCCCAGGTTATAATCCTCAGATTGGCTTGAATTAAAATTTCCATTTCTTTCTTGGATATGTTACGGAACCATTGACTGAAGCAGCATGCCTTGACCAGAGCGATGATGACCACTTGCATGAGTTATCTCACAGTAGGAAGCCCCAAAGAGGAACATGGTGCTGCTGCCAAAAACTAACCTGGAAAATCTGGGAGGGGCCAAAAGGAGGGAGGAGATGCCAGCCCCATAATATTGGCCTACTAACCTCCCAGAATCCGCACACTGGAATCCATCTTGGCTAAGAGACACACAAGCCACTTGGAAGGACCCTGAGTCAGACTAAATATGGGCCAAACAAGATGATTGACCAAAGACAACCCAGAAATTAATCTCATCACCGTAACACCTGCGACTGTGAGTCACAGTGCAGAGCAGTTCTCCTTCTCCCCACCCCTTTTCCTACTGCTCTCTGCCTGGACGTCCCTTCCCAATAAAGCCTCTTGCTTTGTCAGTATGTGTCTCCTCAGACACACACTGACAATTCATTTCCAAGAGTTAGACAAGAGGCCCTGAAAAGGGTCCTCCCTCTTGCAACAGATGGACAACTGATTAATTTTTCATCGACAGGCCCCTGCCAACCACAGCGCCTTCATCAAAGCCTCTCACGCACTCTGCTCTTGTCCTCTCTGCTTCTCTCTCTCTCTCCTTTCTGTCTTCTTGATACTGCTAAGATTTTTTCTCCTTCAAAGCTATATCCTCTTCCTGGAGTGTTTTCCCCCTGTGCTTCTCCTGATTAATCCTGCAGGGATCAGATTAAATGCCCTTCCTACAGAGTGGCTTTCCTTATCCCCTTAAATCAGGTCCCCACCTTACACACGTCCACAGCACCTGGAACTTGGCTTTCCAGGCACTTCACAAGATTTTTAATCATATGGCCATGCTGACATGTTTGTGTTGAGACTGCATGATCAGAAAAGACAAAAACCTGGGGTTCTGTTAGTTGTTTTCCTCCGAATCTAACACGTTGTCTAGCACACAGCAGGCACTCAAATATCTGTCCGAAAAAAACGAATGTTTGGGAGGTTGGTGACATCAGTTCCCATGTTTGCAATGGTTCTGAGAAGAAAGGACCTCCAGCCAAAGCCACGAGGTTGTTTTGTGGCACCTCTTCTACTGACGTGCTGCAGTCCATGGGGCCGCAGAGAGTCAGACACGACTCTCTGAGCAACTGAACAATAACCTCTAATGCCTGCCTTTTTTTTTTTTCACTTGTTACAGGCAAGGTTCTCACCATGGAGGGTAGAGTGTCCCTCCCCCAGCAATCATCTGGAGACAAGATACGAAAACAGTCACCCTGGGAAGCTGAATCAGTAGGCTCATATAGACACAGATGGGACCCAACCTCTGCTAGGCAACCCTCCCTCCAAGAGGGGCTGGGGGTGTGGTGCCCCCTCAAGTAATTGAGCAGCTTTCTGAATCCCGTCAGGAGACCACAACCTCACTGGAATCCAGATGAAGCAAGTACATCCTCAAAGGGGTGGAGCAGCCTCAGCAATGGCCATTACTTTCCTGCCTGGGTTGATGCTGTAAGAAGGGATGGGCTGCCCGAGCCTGTTTATGTTTAACAGCAAAAAAAATTTTAAGCTTTTTATTTATTTTTATTATGCTGCACTGGGTCTTACTCTCAGCATGTAAAACCTTAGTTGCATCATGTAGGATCTAGTTCCCTGACTAAGGATCAAACCTGGACCCCCTGAATTGGGAGGGTGGAATCTTAGCCGCTGGACCACCAGGGAAGTCCCTAACAAACAATTAAATAGCACTTACTATGTGCCAGGATCTGCAGATGAAGACATTTAATCCTAATATTGGGCCAATGATACAGATACTTTATTTTTCCAGTTTCGAGTAGGAAATGGCAACCCACTCCATTATTCTTGACTGAAAAATTCTATGGACAGGGGAGCCTGAGCAGGCTACAGTCCATGGGGTTGTAAAGAGTTGGACATGACTGAGTGAATGAACACACACATTATTCCCATTTAACAGATAAGGACCTTGAGACACAGGGAGATTAAGTAACTTGTACAAAGTCACACAGCTAGTTAAGTGGCAGAGCCTGGATTTGAACCCAGGTAGCTGTGTTATTGGAGAAGGAAATGGCAACAACCCACTCCAGTGTTCTTGCCTGGAGAATCCCAGGGACAGGGAAGCCTGGTGGGCTGCCGTCTATGGGGTCGCACAGAGTCGGACACAACTGAAGCGACTTAGCAGCAGCAGCAGCAGCTGTGTTATAGAATCCCTATTCTTAACCCTGACGTTTTGCTGCCTATAAGGAAAACTTGTTAAAATTTTGTCCGCTTACCAAGGCCCTGCTTCCTCAAGATAGGTAACTGAAACATTTCTACAGAGGACTGGGGTTACCAGCAAAGCACCACAGCTTCACAGAAATATCCATAGTACATCTGTAAAGTTTAGCAGAAAAAGCACAGGATTCGGAACTATAAAACCTGCACTCAGATCCCAGTTATTCTACTTACTGAATGACCTTGGTCAAGTTACTTAGCCTCTGTGAGCCCCAGTTTCCTCATCTATAAAAAGGTTTATAATAGTGTTTCATTTACAAGGCATCCGGCAGACATCAGCTGAGAGTGGATATTTCTTCCCATCAAAAACTTAGTGCATCTGCACTGCTCACGGCACAGTCCTCAGGCCTGTAATTTGGTTTCTGGAGCGGACCTGCACCCTGGATGGATTGTCCTAAATCAATTACCAATGCCATTTATCCTCCTGGTATAAATGAATAAAACAGCATCTGCTTTATAAACCTGTCTCTGGTGATTAAGTTAGGATGAGACATCACTCCCAGAGTCTAATCGCCTCTGAGGAATAGATACAGTTGGGTTTCTGGACCTGCAAAGCACAACCCTAACCCTAACCCTGGACTGTAGTGACCCCTGCCGCCCAGCAACGAAGACTAGAAGGAGAGATATTAAACCACCCCCCAAAACCTATCATCAGAGTTATGGGATTGTTATTAATAAAGTCCCTGCACCCTCAGATCCCCCTCCAAGCGTTCCCCAGACTATGGCTTCTCTCTCCCTCTTCCTTATACCCCAATCCCATTAAAAGCCAGAGTGCCCAGATCTGAAACAGAGCCAAGAAGGGGATTCACAGTTATGCAGGGGAAACAGGTTCCTTCTGGGAGAGGGGCAGGGGATGAACAGGGAGGATGGGGACTGGCAGCCAGGGGTCCTGGGGCTGTTACCTTGAGCAGGTTGAAGAGCAGCGGCAGGGCCCGCAAGGGCAGCAGCTTGGCCACGATGCCCAGGACCAGGCTGACATCCTCCCCGACACGGCCCACGAGCTCGGCCACTTCCTTGCCCACCCGCTGCAGAGTCGTCTTCCGCAAACCCAGCACGATGTAGAGGGCAGCCAGGTATTCCTGCATGGCGGGCACAGTGAACACGAAGGTACCTGCGTGTCCTGGCTCCACGCTCGGGGCCAGAAAAAACCGCAGGGCGTCTCGGCGGAAAACGTACAGCAGCTGAAACTCCTCTTCTGTCTGGACGCCGGCTTCCAGGCAGCCACGCACATCCTCTTCGGAGAAGTATGTCTTGCGGGAGGACACGCCCTCATAGGCCAGCTTGCCCATGGTTCGGGCTGCATAGGCCATCAGGGACAACTTGGAGGGGTCAGTGCTGTCCAGCATCTCCCCACTGAAGTTAAGACGCAGGAAGCTGGTGTAGATGCTCGTGAGGGTCTGGCCGGCCGGCGTGGGGGCATGCAGGAAGTGCAGGGTGGCACAGACGAGCCAGCAGTAGGAGGGCAGGAAGCAGGCAGCGGCGATCTGATGGTGCCCCTCCAGGTTCCGGGTCAGCATCTGCACCAGGTGGTCGCGCTGAGCTGGCGTGACCGACACCCCGCCAGCTCCGGGCCCGCAGTCTGGCTGGTTGAGGCGGAGCTGGAAGTAGAGCTTCTGGAGGTTGGTATCGGAGAAGCCACAGATCTCACCATAGCGGCCCACGTACTTGCTGGGGATGCGCCCGATGGCAGAGGGCCGGGTGGTCACCAGAATGCTGGCCTGGGAAGGGCATGGTGGAGGGTTAAGAAAGACCCTGGTGTCCTCATTGCCTCACTTGCCAGGGAAGAGTCCAAGGGTGAAGATGATGATGACCTCAGTAATAATAACTCAGACTTATGTGGACCCACTATGATCCAGGGCACCGTGCTAAGCACTTCATATGCAGCATCTCATTTGATCAATGAAACTCAAGGAGAGAAGGAAGTGGAAGCCTGGAGAAGCTACTGACCAGCTCAGTCCCACAGCTTGGAAGCAGAGGGGCAGGATTTGAACTAACCCAGAGCCTACACTCCTATATATTAAATATGTGGACCCAGAACGCAAAAATCCTTAGGGGGCAAGTTAGGGACAGCAAATCAGGGCAGGGCACACTCACCTCAGGCAACATGTATTTGCGCAGCAGGTTGATGATGATGGCAGCTGGCGCCTCTGGCTTCTCGGGGTCACTGCAAAGCCCTGTGCTGGCCAAGGAGAAATTGAGGTTGAGATGCTCCAAGCCGTGGAGCACAAAGAGCAGGCGGGAACCGGCAGTGGCCATCAGAGGCAGAATCTCCTTCAGGGGAGTGTAGCGCTGGGCTACAAGTTGGCACAAGGAGGTGGGAGCAGGGCCCAGGGATGACAGGTCCTCACAGGAGAAGGGGATGAGCAGCTCGAAGGCTGGCAGCCGCCCATAACACCAGTCCAAGACCATCTTGCGCACCAGCGTGCTCTTGCCTGTGCCCACGGTCCCGTAAAGCACCACCGTCTGCACCCGGCGCCCACAGGCATCTGGGTCAAAGAGCTGAGACAGGGCTAGCTGGGGGAGCCCAGCAGAGGGCGGCTGACGCTCCAGGGCCAGTTCAGCCAGTGGGCGCAGCAGCTCATCAGGGGTGCTCTCACGGATCACAGGGTCAACATGGACTGTGTCTAGTGCAAAGGTCGGGCCAAACTGGCGCTCTTCCCTGGGCAGCCGACTGAACCACTCGGCCAGGTTGTGGCGGTGCCGCTGGAGAGCTTCTGAATGGGAAGGCAAGAGGAGAGAGGGAGGTCAGGAAGAGGGGTGGGGAAACGCGAGAGCTTAGGGAGACCTTAGAGCTAGGGTCAAGCTGCCGAGTCAAGACACGACATTGGGAGATGCTGGGGTCCAAAATGGTGCTGGACACACAGGACTCCCTCAGAATGTCCAGGAACTTCAGACCCCAGTGACAGGAAGTGGGGAGCCAGGGGATGAGTGATGGTGAGTCTGGGCTGACTGGTTGCACGATTATCTGTGCATGATCTTCTCTGACAGCTAGAGGCAGTGTGTTGAAGGGAGAGATGATATGTCCCTCCCAGTGCTTTGTACATCGTAAGTGTGCACTGCACGAGTGTCGCAAGAAGGGGTACACAGATAGACGGATAATAAGGCCAGGGAGAGTGGGTCCACGGATGGCCGATGGTTATGGGTGCTCTATACCACCTTCTTGCTTGCTTCTCTCCTCACCTTCCCCGACACCATCACACCCCCTGGGAGCCCAGTATCCCCTCTCCTCAGGCTGACTGAGAAGCCAGTCCCTTTACCAGATGCAGCAATGCCCCGGAACAACTGTCCATGCCTCCCGGATGAAGGACCATTGCCCACTGAGCTTCCGTTGTGGCGTATAAAGGCCCTGTGAGCAAAGAGAGGGGGTGAGCTGGGGCTTGGCTGTTGGGCTCAGGCTCCACAGAGGCTTAGAGTCCAGTCCTGCCTCAGCTGATAGACTTCTGGCTTCCTGAGATCCAGCCCTGACCCTGGACATCCAAGTCCAGAGCCTCGTCTGATTCTCTCACACCCTTCCCAGGGCCTGAGGTCTCGCCCCTAGCCCTCCAGCTCCCCGCTACTCCCTGCCTGCCGGGAACTTAGGCTGGCCCCTACCGGATTCCGCCCACCTTCCACCAGTTCTTCCTCTGGGTGACCACTGTGACTTGCACCATGGATGATATAAGCCAACTTCCTCTTTAGGTCTAGTAGCTGACTCTCTACGCTCTCTACCCACCAGAAGACCAACCTCTCCCCAGGGCATCAAGCTCTGCAAGTCCTGACCCTTCCCAGGCTACTCTGCTGTGTCCAGATGTGTCCTAAAGTATGACACCAAGGCCTCACCTTGGGGACCCAAGAGAGCGCTCCCCTTTAAGGGGCCAACTCCAGTGAATCAGGAAGGGGATATGTTCATCTACAGAGAGAAAGAAGAAGGAAGAAATAGCATCAAGAACTCACCCACATTAGCTCAACAATACACAGACCCCCACATCTATGTCAGCCCCCCTCATCATTTGCTCTCATAGCATCACAAACTGCCCCTTTGCAGCAGTTATTATATTTCATTATGTAATTATTTCATTAACATTCATTCACACACCCATTCTTACATGAGAGCGGGGATTACATCTGTTTTGTTCATAATTATCTACTTAGAACTAAGCACAGGGTCTGTCTAGCACACAGCAGGCACTCAATAAATATCTGTTGAATGCAAAATGAAATCAGACAAGTGTTCCTGGGCTTATGTAGCTACAGGGACCCTCAAAGATCTTACAGTTCGACTCCCTTAGTTCAGGATGGGAGAAAGGAAGCTGGGGAGGTGCAGTGACTTGTTCAAGGTCAACAGCTAGAGAATCACAGAGCTGGGACTAGCACACCTGGTGTCTGGATCCCTGCTCTCCTAGGGGGCGCCGTCTGGACTCTGAAGATGAAGGGCGAGTTGGAAACAGAAACCCCTGCTTCCTGCTCACCTGCTGGCTGGAGTATTCTTCCCAGACCAGGGCTCCAAGAGGCCCTGGGCAAATGGCAGCCCCACCTCATGGCAGGAGAAAAGATCAGAGCCTGCGGGACTGAGCACACCGCCTTCTAGCCTGTTCCCCTGTAGGAAAAATGGTATGAATGGACCCCACACACTCCAACTTTCCCACCCCACCTCCGCAAGCAGGCCAAAGGGTGGCCTTGCTCCTCAGGAGAACATTAGCTTTTACTTAAGCGTCAGTGTCACCAAAGCCCCGGCCTGGCCTTCAGACCTCCCTCCTCCACATCCCCCACCTGAGTGATCCCATTTTATCTCCTACCATCCACTGCCTCTACCCTATGGCTTCATGATCGCCTTTCTCCTGAGTTCCAGCCTAATGAACTATTCAGTTGTCCTTTTAAAAAAAAATTATTTATTTTGGCTGCACCGCAAAGCATGTGGGATCTTAGTTCCTTGACTAGGATGAAACCTGTACCCCCTGCAGTGCAAGCGCAGAGTCTTAACCACTGGACTACCAGGGAAGTCCCCCTTGTCCTTTTCTTCTTTTGCTTGGCTTCCAGCAAACTCATAGGAGTTCTGTGTTCATGTTCAGAAGCTTTTCCGAGCCAACAATTCCCAGTAAACAATCATCCACTCTCCTCTAAAGTTTTTCTGTAGCTATCGGGTCCTTTTAGCTGAGTTTTAATAGTTTGACCATTTTATCTTCTCTGTGACTTTTATCTAACCTGCTTTTCAGGCTGGCATAAATAATAGATAAATGAATAAAGGACTTTCTACTTTGTGTCTCCATATGGACATCCTGCCTATGCTTCAAGATGCAAGCTCGCAGACCTGAACTCAGCAGCCCTGTCCCTGTTCAGTTACTTTACCGCACATCTTCCCAATCACATGATTTCTTCTTGAAATCTGACCCCTTTGTCTTCAAATTCTTCCCTCCTCTTTTATCCACTGGAATCAGCCCGCTGGCCAGTTCCTCCTCCCCATTCTTTGCCATACTGTTCCTGTTGCATCATCCCTCCCACCCCTGTGCTAACTCAGACCCTCCCCAGACTTCCGGGGACCCCTCTTCTCTTTACCTTCTCTCTGCCTTCACTGCCATTCCATTCCCATCCCTCATCCCAGCCACCAATCGCCTCCCTAAAATCCTAGGTTGTATGGATTCCAAATACCTGACCCACAACTGCTATTTTTCTGATAATGCCCCTGACCGGTGCCTTATCCACCAGGCTTTCCGAATCTTGCTTGCACTTTACTTTGTTCATACTCTTCCATCAGCTTGGAATGACCTTTCTCTCCTGCCAGAATCCTACCCAAGCTTTTAAAAACTGCTTAAAGTCCCTCTCTCCTGGGCAGTCCTTCCCCATCCCTGAGCTCCCTTAAATGAAGCACACAGCTACTTGGCAGCCGGTCTCCACTGGGATGTGGCTCCTTAAGGGCAGGACACACTTAGGGAGAAGTGGGTGCACTGGGCCCTCTTGCCAGCAGGGCCAACCAGTGGAGGTGCAGGCTGGGGCTCAGACCTGGAGTCCCGGTTGCAGAAGAAGGGTTAAGAGGCGTCCCTGGCAAGCTGGAAAAGCTTGGGGAAACTAGCTCAGTGGGAAAAAATCAGACGCAGGGCCTCTGATTCAAGATGGGACTCGTGGTGGGGCGGGGGTGGGGAGGGTAACTTTCGGAGGATCACCCCTGGTCTCCAGAGCAGTGAGAAAAGAAGAGGGCACCGCAGGAAAGGTACCAGGTCTGTGCTCGCACAAATCCAGAGCTCCTCCTCTTAATCGGGGACCCCAGCTTTCCTTGTTCAAGTTGGTTTCAGACCCAAGGGGAGAGCCCGCCACAACGGCCACCATTCAGCGCACCGCTGCGTCCTACGCAACCCCGGCAGCCGGCTCCTAGCGGCTCCAGCCCAGCCCCACCCCGCCCCCGCTGCTTAGACCTTTACCCGCCGCCGTCCAGGCCGGGAGCGGTCGTCGCCAGAGTCTCTCGCTTACTCGCAGAGGCCCCGGCGCGGCGCCGCGCTTCCTGCCCGCCCCGCCCGCCTGCGCGGAGCCCTGCCCTTTCTGGCTACGCGCCCGGCAGCGGGCACGCGCGAGGACGCGCCTCGGTGCTCCGGGCCTCCGGGTCCTGGGAGGAGGCAGATAGCGAGAGAGGCTGGGGTCCCGGAGAGCAGGCCCGGGGCGGGGACTTCTTCCGCAATCGTCCGGCCATCTCCCCGCGCCTTCCGTGCTACACCCCTCCATCCGGGCGGGCCCTGCCGCTGGAACTGTCTTCTGCAGGTCACCGAGCGACAATCTCATCCCATTAGTCACTGTCTCTCAGGCAGGGCTTGTTGCGACGCCCATTGTACAGATGAAGGCACTGCCGCTCAGAAAGGTGAAATGACTCGCACCGCCGGTTGACCCAATTTGGAAGAGCCAGAACAAGAATCCGGGGCCTGGGTCTTCCTACCTCGGACCCCTGGACCTTCCCGAGGTGCCCTCTCTCCCTCATCCCCAGAACATTCTTCCCTTTGTGCCTCTTCACCGCTTCAGCGTACCTCTTGGCAGAGATCTTGGGATCTTGGGTCTTCCCTCCGTACCTGGCTCTCTTCACCTCTGCCCAGAACCTCTGTGTGTGGCTTCTGGTCACTTGCCTCAAGGAAGACAGAAGAATGGGGTGAGGGACTGCTCCCACCTCTAACTGCCCTTCCTGCCTGGCACCCAGTCATAGCCTAGCCCTGGGGCTTCCTGGTCCTCAAAACCCCCACTCTCGTTCCTGTGCTTCCACACCTGGCACGCTCAGGACCCATGAAGCTGAGGGAGGCGTCACCCACCACCCACAGCCAGGGCATGCCTCTGCAAGCAAACACAGGTGTGCACTGAACAGAGGTGTGCAGTAGGGAACCCGTAGAGAGGCAGCCGGGAGGGCTGGGAAGAGAGCTTTGTGATCTTGGTTTCAGCGAGGCAGCAATGAGCAGTGGCTTGAAGCAAGATCTTAATTCCCTCTCCAGGAACTGAACCTGGGTAGCCTGGATGATAAACAGGAATCCTAGCCACCAGACCAGCAAGGGCTAGAGGCTAGAAAACATTTTTCCCTGGATCTTTGCCCCCAGTGAAAAATACATGTATCACAGAGGCAGACATTGTAAATGTCGGTACAAAGTACCATTAGAGACATAGCACAACAGGTGGGAGAGCATATAGAGAAATGGTTTGTTTAGTTAAGGCAGAAGCAAGGCAGAGATGTACACCTGGAAAGAAGGGGCGTACCCCTTAGAGAGGAGTGCAGTAAAATAGCAGTGAAGTCATTTATATAAGTCAGTTCTTCTGGGTCTTTGTCTTCCTTCAGCCAATTATCTGGTTTCTTTTTCTACACCTGACCTACCCTGGGACCCTCCCCTGGTTGCACAGGCATCCCTCAGTCAAGATTTATCTCAAAGTGAGGGCTTCTGGGAGGCACAAGACTCATTCATTATTGCCTGGAATTATCCCCTGACTTTTGACCCTCAAGGAGCCTTTCTGCGCATGTATAGTGTCTCCTTTGTCCCAAAAAGGGGGGAGTGGGGATCCCTTAATCCTTTACTTGAACAGAGTTTTGCACATCTTTGTCCTTGCCATGACTATTGCCTCGACAAAGACTGGGGGGAGGCTGATTATAAATTCCTCAACTGGAGCCTACCTATCTGTTATATCAGGAATTGCAAACAGTTGTTAACTATCCAGGCTGAAGCCCACTTCTTCCAGCCCCATGAAATGCAAACAGGAGGCCAGATGTAAATGTCTAGCCTGGAGCCCATCTATCTCCTGACTCAATCTCTACCCTCCATCCTTGTTTACTTTTTTTTTTTCCTTGTTTAGTTATACATGTAAACATCTGTTCTTTCACCAAACATGTGGTATTGGGCTAAGACTGAACAACAAGAAGAAGAAGAACAAGGACCAGACCAGAGCAGCTCCCCTCTAGGGGACCCAAAGAACCGTACTTCAGAGGCAGATAGAAGCCTTAGGAAAGTCTGGGAGAGGAAGTTACTAACTGACTGTGACCCGGAAGTGACATTTGAACTGGATCTTAAAAAATAAGATGATACTCAGACCAAAAAAACAATGAAATAATGATGTTTGCAGCAACATGGATGGAACTAGAGATGATCATACTAGGTGAAGTCAGACAGAGAAAGTCAGACAGAGAAAGACAAATATCATAGGATATCACTTATATGCAGAATCTAAATAAAAATAAATGCAAGGAGGGAGGTTCAAGAGGGAAGGGACATATATATATCTATGGCTGATTCATGCTGATGTATGGCAGAAACCAACACAATATTGTAAGGCAATTACCCTCCAATTAAAAATAAATTTAAAAAATGAACTTATTTACAAAACAGAAATAAACTAGCAGACATAAAAAGCAAACTTACGGTTACCAAAGGGGAAAGGGAAGGGAGGGATACATTTGGACTTTGGAATTAACAGATACACATTACTACATATAAAACAGGGACTTGTTGCAGGGACTTCCCTGGAGGTCCAGTGGCTAAGACTCCACGCTCCCACTGCAGGGGGCCCGGGTTCAATCCCTGATCAGGGAACTAGATCCAACATGCCACAACTAAAAAGGTGCCACATGCTTCAACGAAGATGCAGATCCCACTTGCCACAACTAAGACCCAGCACAGCCAAATAAATAAATACTTTTTTATAATAAAAAATAAAAATAAAATAGATAAACAGCAAATAGCACAGGGAATTATATTCAATGTCTTGTAATAACCTATAATGGAAAAGAATCTGAAAAATAATATATATATAATTCTATATATATATATATAAAACTGAATCACATTGCTATACACCTGAGACATTATAAATCAACAATACGTCAATTAAATTTTTTCTTAAAAAACCAAGGAATGAAAGGGCATTCCAGGCAGCAGGAAAACAACACATTTGATTTCAACAGAGTTCTGAACAGGGAGTGGGAGGGGGTAAGGGGTGAGGGGAGAGGAGGCAGAATGACCCTGCGAATGTGGTTTTAGGGCCTGGGGGGCTCCTCTACCTTCACTCCACTTCCCTAGCCACGTGAGGCAGACAGGCCTCTGGCTGGGTTACTGGACAAACCATTTCCCTCCCCCGCCCCCTCAGCGGGTATGGCAACCATGTAAGCTCTATTAATGACATATAATTTGGCCTCTTGCAGACAGAAGCACTGTGAGTCATGCTGCGGGCATGTGCTCTGTCGTCTGACCTCAGGATGAGGCGGCAGGTGCCACAGAGCCACAGCACGGAGAAGAGACTTGGTCATCTCTGTCCTCCTGCACCTTGCGCAGACCCTGACACAGAAGGCAGCACCGTGTTGCAGGAAACGATCTCTGGGTCCAGGAAGGTTGGCATTCAGGGAGAGTGGGTCCATTTCAAAACATGTTTGAAAGCCTCCCCGCACCTCTGCAGGTTACTGGGACTGGGAGTAGAAATTGAGAAGGCTCTTGGTGACAAGAGCATTGCAACTTGAGGGCTTGCTCAAAGCACTTCTCCATGCCTTGGTTTCCTTCTCTGTAAATGGAGGAAATGATCACACTCCTCCTCTCAGCCTCAGGGAGTTGCTGCAAGAAGCAAAAGTGCTTTCTTCGCAATTAGGTGAGCCACTCTACGAATGTTCTTTGTGCCTGAAGGGCCCTTGCTGGTTCTGGAATGGCTGTTCATTTCCTTTAGCTCCTGAGGGAATGTACAAATGTGTGAACTTATAAGTGTTACTCTTTTGAAAGTATTTTAAATTTCATCTTAAAAGAGAAAGAAGGGACTTCCCTGATTGTCCCATGGCTAAGATTCTGCACTCCCCATGCAGGGCCCCTGGGTTCAATCCCTGGTCAGGGAACTAGATCCCACATGCTGCAACTAAGACTTGGTACAGCCAGATAAATAAATATTAAGAGAGAGAGAAAGTAAAAATGAAGAATCTTAAGACTATGTAGTGGTGGGATTTTGTGCCTTCTGACTTATGGGAGCCATCTATAGGCATTATGCCAGGGAGAAGGTGGCACCCAGAGTGGCGCTTAAAGCTAACTAGAATGCCAGGAGCTAGGGCTCAGACTTCCCACTTCCCAACCCCCACGCCCACCCCCATAAGAAACTCGGTTAGTCCATCTCCAGCCAAGCACCCAGCCAGTCACAGATTGGGCCCTATTCTAGCCCAGGACACTTAGCTCTTCCTGTGGCACTACTCTGGGCAACCGGCAGGACTGATGCTGCCCTTTCCTTCAGTCCCCAAGCTCAGGATCAGGAGGGAAGAGGGTGAGACAATGTATTCCTTCTTGAGTAATCCTGCTACCAGCCCTTAAGGCCTTCCAGACAATTGCCTGCTTCAAATCTCAGGCCAATTGCCTACTTCAAATCTCAGGCCACAATGATAGGGACAGAGTACAGGGACAAAGTAGGTGATTAAACAGATAATCCCACTAGGCAGTTGTAAGTAAAAAAATATGGGAGACCCCTGTAAGTTAATGGGTACTCAAGAAAGCAGGTTTGCTTAACCACAAAACCACACAGGCTTGTTTAGTAGTGAAACCATGCAACAGAAACACAATACATGCTCCAAAACAAGAAAACAATGGTTAATGATTCCTAGGACATGCTCTCTGCACACATAAACAAAATTTGGTCCATAATTTGTGGACCTAGCTTGACTATATAGGGACAAGAAAACTCCCCTGCTCAACCTGGAGAAGGAGTTGATGATAGAAGCACGATGTCAAAGACAAAGAAGTTCTCCCCTTGCTCATTTTTCTTTTGATTATAAAACTGTAGCCCAGTAAGTTCTGAGTGAAGCATCCCTTGCCTGCCTTTTTGTAAGTCTCACAAGCATCCTATTCTAATGAATCATTTCTCTCTATCTTCTCTGTGCTGAGACATAAAAAATTATGGTACCGGAGGTCTTCGGAGCCCCCAGACAACACCAAATGGTTTCAACCAGAGCAGTCCTCATGGCTGATGGGTTGGCCCTGGAAGTGTGGCTCAGTAGGAAAGAAGTGAAGAGGAAATGGGGAAAGCTGTACTGAGCTCAGTGGGGTCCCTGCCACTCTTATCCTGGGGCTTAGGCCCCTGGAGCTTTCTGGTTCTCACTGCCTTCATGACTCCTAACCCTCCCCTCTCTCCCATAGGCACAATCGGGGAACCAGGGTTCAATGAGTTCTGAAAAGAGAGCCAGCTATCAGTCAGGCAAGAACATACCCATGCAACAGACACAGAACCCATGCACAGAGCTTGCATGTGTGTGTATGTATGTGTGTGCTCAGCTGTGTCTGACTCTGCAGCCCCATGGACTGTAGCCCTCCAGGCTCCTCTGCCCATTAATTTTCCAGGCAACAATACTGGAGTGGGTTGCCTTTTCTCCTCCAGGGGATCTTTCCCACCCAGTAATCGAACCCACGTCTCTGGAGTCTCCTATATTGGCAGGCAGATTCTTTACCACTAGTGCCACCTGGGAAGCACACAGCTTGCAGACCCACCATAAATAAGCATCATCAGCTGATGCCAAGGATGAGGCAGGAGGCAGAAGACCTGGTTGCCAGCTGATTCCCACTTTCATTAACTCAGGGCCCTTTGGCAAGTTACTTAACCCAAGTCTCAGCTCTCTTATCTGCAAAATGGGTTGTCACGAGAGATAATGCGTCTTTGATCTGAGACTCCCTTGAGATAGTGAACATAAGCATTTGTAAGATGCTTCTGTAAGGTGGAGCATAATACAGATATCTCATAAGTTACACACTCATCAGCTTGATTTCCATCTAGGACTTCCCATCCATTGCCACAGCTCCCTAAAGCACATAGACTTCTTGCCAAGAGCTTTGAAGACCACCTCATAGCCCATGGTACCGAGCGCCAGAGCTACACACATTTCCACACAGCATACTGTATAAATATAGGTTTTATTAATAATGAGTGAAATCCCACAAATACAATGGGCATCTCTGTGTGATGGGGAGAATTCGTTGCAGGGTAAGGAAGGTAGAGAGGTATGTGCACAGGAAGAAAGGGTGACAAGTGCCCTAGGGGAAGAGGAAATCAGAAGTAGAATGAGCCTGGACCCCAGCCATCCCAGGAAAGTCAGACACGTTCTAGGTGCATCTGTCACTCTGGTGCCCCGGCCATGCTGCTCTGACACCCAGGGCCCACCTTGGCTGATAGGAAGCAGGTAGCAGGACATGGACAGGAGTTTGAATGAGCAGCAAGTGGCCGTGGAAGGGGTGGAGGAGTGACATTGCCAGCTTGACACACAAAAGAGCCATGGGGTGGCAGTGACCATGTCCAACTTATGCTCGCGCTTTGTGCTTGTGTGGGGTCCTGAATGCCAGGGAGCTGGTACCCTGTGCCACTCCAGGCTTGGGAAGAAGGGAAGACTCGGGGGTAGACACCTGCAGCTCCTGGAGACGGCCTGGGCAGCACCAGCCTCATCCTTAGAGTCAAAGTGGGAGCCCCAGGAAGAGGTTGGCATTACCCTCCCCACAGCACCTGCCACCACCATGCCACCATCACCCTTCCTCTGAGCCATCGGGGGACGGCGAGTGTGTGTAGGGTTGAGATTGCCTGTCTGTGTAGTGTATATGTGCCTGTAACTCAGGAGAGGGGAGGGACCACTGCGGGACCACATGAACAGCAAGAAAGGAGGCTTGAGTCTTCACCCACTCACCACCACCCCCTCCACCCCACCCCCACCCCCACCCCTGAATAAAGTGCATTCTCTACTTCCAGTAACAGATGGGAAAGAAACAGAGACATTATTGCAGAGGAGCCACAGGCCCAGCCCCAACCAGATGGGTCCGGGGGACAGCCCAAGGCGCCAGGCCTCTCCAACCCCTAGGACTGGGAGGGATGGTCCAGACAGATCCAGAAACCTGTCCCAACAGATTGTCCAGATCAGCCAGGGTCTAAGGGTGGAGAGAGGTGAGGAGAAGGAAGAAGAGACTTCCAGAGCCTGTCCCTGCCCCGTTCCAACAGGACACCCAGGGGACCTCAATGGGACCCAGCCCTAGAACCCCAACCTTATAACAGCCAGTTTACAAACACTTGTGTGGTGGGACCCAAAAGGGGGGCCACTTTGGTCAATTGTAAGAGGGGCCCTGGAGAGCCAGGGGCTCCCAGGCAGACAACAGAGGAGGGTGTCGGGGGCGGGGCAGGAAGGAGGGTGGCAGCCTGCTAATGGTCTTTGCATGCAGGTGTTGGAGAGAGGAGGGAGGAAGCTACAGACTGCATCAACTTGGAAAGACTCCTGGGCATGGCAGAGAGGCCTGGCATCCCCACCCCTAGGGCCAAGGCTGGGAGCGCAGTCTGCCAGCCAGCCTGCAAAGGAGCTGAGAGAGGGGAGGGCCCAAGTCTACAAGGTTAAAACAGTCCCGAAGGGCTGGGGCCCAGGCCAGGGCAGAGCTCTATCTCTCAGACTTGATTCGGTAGCGGAGCACAAGGTACGCCAGCAGCCGCAGGAACAGGAAGAAGATGCCCAAGGCCAGGAAGTCCACGTAGAGCTTGCCATCTTCGACATCCATGGCTCGGAGAATGTTCTCTGGCTTCTGGAAAGGGCAGTGTTCCGTCAGGCAGCTCAGGTCTTCTCGCCCCATGCCATATATGGTCAGTATCACACCCTCGAAGCCATACCTAGGCAACACAGGCATCAGAGCCAGGACGCAGAGCACAGGGCTCCTGCCACCTGGGCAAACTGCCAGAGGCCAGGTGCAATCTCTCACCTCCTGCAAGGAGGAGCAGGGGCAGATGGTAAGGGGAGGGGTACTGACCTGACATAGGAGAGGTAGGAGCTCCACTGCAGGTAACTGGGGATGGCTTTGAAGCTGACGAAAAAACCGGAGAACAGAAGGACGGGGATAGCGGTGAGGGGACCCATAAAGGTGGCCACCTGCAGGGGAGGGAAGGGGACCGGGCCATCGCAGGGGTGACCAGGACAGACTCAGGACCGGGGCTGGGGTGGGGCCCAGGCTTCCCAGAGATCCATCCCATTCCTTAGGCCAGGCCCTGCTTCCTCCCACCAGACTCCGGCCCCTCTCTTGGGGGTCCCCACGTGCCAGCCACTCACCTGTAGGGAGCTGGAAGCAGCTCCAATCAGCATCCCCAGAGACTGGGCCGCCAAGGCCGTGGAGGCACCCAAGGCTAAGAAGAGCAGGAAGCGGCTGGTCTCAGCTGGCTGGCTTGTCATCCAGTACATGATACTGCAGTACACAGCTGGGCATATCACCTGGGGAGCAGGCACGGGGCTGGGCAGCAGCCAAGACCCTCAACTCCACCCAGGCAGGAGCCTTTAGGACAGCAATTGCTAGAGTGTCCACGCCTGGTCCTCTGTACTCCTGTTCATGCTGTCACATGAACTTGACATGGGTCCCCTTCCCTGGCTCTAAGAACCTCATTCATCTTCCATCAGGCCCACTCAGACCCATGCAAGCCTGGTGACTTCTTTGAAGATCCATCCCATCTGGACCAGCATATTCTTTATATTGTTAATTCCTTTATATATGAGAGCCTTTTGTCCCACTGTACCTGCTAAGTCACTTCAGTCATGTCCAATTCTTTGCAACCCTGTGGACCATAGCCCACCAGGCTCCCCTGTCCATGGGATTCTCCAGGCAAGAATATCGGAGTGGGTTGCCATGCCCTCCTTCAGGAGATCTTCCCCACCCAGGGACTGAACCTGTGTCTCTCATGTCTCCTGCATTGGCAAGCGGGTTCTTTACCACTAGCGCCACCTGGGGAGCCCTTTGTCCCCATCAGTTCCTGGGCAGCAGGGACCGAGACTATCAAGTGCAGGAGTGAGGGTTGTTCCCTGTATGAGGCCTCAACCAAGAGGCAGCCAGAAGCCAAGCCCCCGCTCGTACTCTTCTCACCCTGGCACGGTGCACCCTCGCCCTGGGGAAGGGACACCTCTTCTAATTTGCTCAAAGGTACCCTATGGATCATTGATGACCCTGGTGCTTGGAAGAGGGTGGTGGTGGCCATAACAATCAAACCCAGCAAACATTATTAGGTACTTCAGTATGTGCCAAGCACTATTCTAAGTACTTTACCTGTATTAACTCATTTCATTCTCATAAACAATCCCAAGGTAGATATTATCATCATTCTATTTTACAAATGGAGACACTGAAGCCAAGAGAGATTAGGTGACTTGCCCAGTGTCTCACAGCTAACAAGGAGCAGCAAGGCTCCAGAGCCCATGCTGTTCTCTGTTGCCTTGAGTAAAAGTCATTTGTAGGGCTATTATTTTCATCATGTGTTGTTTGATCTCTCTTATTCCCACTGGAACATAAATTCCATGAGGTCAAGACTACTTCTGTCATTATCGTTGCTACACCCCAGTGCCTGACAAAGAGCCTGGTACATGGTTGGTACTCACCACCTCTTGCTAAGTGAGTAGAAGTGAAGGAAAGGATGGCATGTAACAAGGTTGAGGCGGGGGTGGGAAGCAAGGATGGAAGGAGCAAGATAGGAGGGAGGCAGCAGGGAGGTAGGAGGAAGAGGCTCACTTGGAAGGGCACATCAGCCATGGTCTTGGCCAGGAAATACATTTTGAGGCTGTACCAGTAGTTGAGATGCTCCCTCAGGAAGACTGCCATCTCTAAGGGGACTGAAGACACAGGCTGATGAGGCATAGCACCCTGACCCTACCCCATGCTCCCCACGCCCGCCCATGCCCAGGGCATCTCAGCTCACAGGTGAGCACAGTTGGCATCATGGCAGCAAACATGAGGAAAAGAATGGAGAAGAAGAGGCAGCCGGTGTTGTTTAAGACCTTGTTGGCATCGTTGCCAGTTTGCAGGTAGAGGAGACCAATGAGCACGCCAATCACCGCATGGGATATGAACCGCAGGTGGGTCAGGACCTGTGTGAGGGGTGATCATGAGGAGAGAGGATGGATCACAGGCTAGGGATGGGTGAGTCACACTTGCATAGGAACGTGGGTGTGCCCTCCACGGGCACAGAGACCCACAGGAGCACTGGGGGGGCTGCTGGGAGGGGGACCCATCACCATCTCCACTGCTGGGATCCTACACCACACAAGGCCAGGCCAACACCAGCCTCCCCTCCTCCAACTTGAAGTCTCACCATGTCCCTGAGGACAGACAAGAAGCTCCTTTTGAAGAGGATGCAGAACTGCGTGAGAGTGCTGGTGGCAAAGGTGTGGCTTTCGATGGTATCCACTTCCTGGGGAGAGGAAACTGGATCAGGTGAGCCTGCCCCACCCACCCACCACGCAGCCAGCTCAGTTGGTGGGAAAACCCCTGAGCCTGTCCCCAGGGACAAGGGTCCTCCAGAATTCTCCACCATTGAGCTGGGTACCTGGAAGCTGGCCTTAGAGGTGTGAATCAGAGTGAGATTCAGAGAGACACAAAAAGGGAGTAAACAGACGTGGGGAGGGAGGAGACAGAAGGGGAGTCAAGGACACCTGTGGTGGCTACGAATAGATCAGTTGTTTATTCTTAAACTGTATTTTATTTGACTGAGCTGCATGGCTTGCGGGATCTTAGTTCCCTGACTAGGGATTGAACCCACATCCTAGGCAGGGAAAGCACAGAGTCCTAACCACTGAACTGCCAGGGAATTCCCAGTCATTCTGGGGAAATTTTAATCCATTGACAACATTTATCCTAAAGGCATAATACCTTTATGCAACCAGTTTCACGGTAATATTTGTAACAGTGGTAATGACAACAGCAACAATAACCCTGCTGGCCCCCTGGGGTCGCAGTATCTCATTTAAGGAAAAGAGCCAGCTACACTAGGAAGAGCTTTGTGTGACTAATCTAATTAGTCCTCCCAATAAGCCTGTGAAATAAATATCATCACCCCCAAGTTAAAGATGACAGTAAACCACACTGGCCACAAGGCCAGAGACAGAGTCAACCTTGCTTACCAGGTGGCACTACACTTGCTTGGTAAGAATTTGTTGAACAAATAAATGAATGAGAAACCCGAAGCTCAGAGAGGTTAAGTCATGTGCCCAAGGTCACACAGCTAATAGTAGGTCTATTCCAAGTCCTGGGTTCTTCCTAGTACCCAGTGGTTGGGATGCCTCTGAGGCACAGCCTCTCTGGCTGGGCCATGTCCACAGTCCCGTCTCCCCTCCCCAACTCTGCATCCTGCTCCCTCCACCCCTACTCACCAGAGGGCAAGGGGGACAGAGGGTGGGAACCTCATTCTTCTCAGGGCCGCTGTTCTTCTCTGCCATGGCACAGAGCCCATTCTGCACAGCCCTGAACAGCAGGGGGTTCAGGTCTCCATACTCGCCAGAGGCCACCTCGATGACTGGGGAACACAGAGGGGGTGCACTCAGCTAAGATCTCTCCTTGCTTCCCAAGAGCAAGCCAGCCCTTCCTTGAGTGTGTGTGGAAGGCAGGTGACAGTGAGATCTCTGCCCCCAGGAGGTCCAAGTACATGATATGGACCCCTAGGTTTGGCCCGCCACCATATCCCAGCCTGGACCACCAGGCCCCTACTCACTGAAGTCAGCCGGGTTGTGGTAGGTGGGGCAGTGCAAACCGAGCCCCTTCAGGTAGGGGATCAGGTTGGTGACCATGCCCTTGAAGATGCACTGACCCTGGCTCAGGATATAGAGCTGAGGCAGAAAAAGAAGGGCAAGGAAAATAACACAAGTGGGTCAGGCAGGTCCCACCACACCTTGACTGATCGCCGGCCCTCTCCCCATCACTGGTCAGTCACCTTTGAGTCCCAGAGACCCTCACCTTGTCAAACATCTCAAAGAGCTTAGCACTGGGCTGGTGGATGGTGCAGATGATAGTTCGGCCCCCCTGGGCCAGGGACTTCATGAGGGATGCCACTTGGAAAGAGGAAGCACTGTCCAGTCCACTGTCCAGAGAGAGGCCACCAGGGGGCAGGGTGAGGTGGGTATGGCCAAGGGAGTGTCTGGATGGGGCAGCTGCTATGAGGGCGAGGGAGCTGGCAGGAAGGGGGTCATTCTGGCCACCCCTATATCCCATCCACATTGTATGATTCAGGTGTTTGGAGGTACCAAGAAGGCCCGACTACGGTTAGGTGCAACAAGAAATTATTAAGCACTTGTTGAATGCCAGCCACTGGGATTAGAAGGACAAATAAATAAGACATAGACTCTGGTTGGAAGGGAGAGAGAGAAATGCACAGATCATTTGAGACAATGTGGACCATGCTGTAGAAACAGGGGGTGAAAAGTAGGAGAGAATTCACCTCTGCTGTACAAAGGTTTGGGAGAGGAGTCAGAGGAGGTTCCTGAGTGAGTCTGGCAGAAGAAAGAGCTAAGTCAAGTGAGGGGGCAAGGGCAGGTGCAGTGGTGAAGGGCATTCCAGGCAGAAGACACAGCATGTGCAAGGCTCAAAGGCATGGAACACATGGCTTGACGAAGAGAATAATAAGCGATTCAATCTTATTAGAGCATAAAATACAAGTCAGCGTGAAGCAAGATGTGAGGCCAGAGAAGTAGGTTCAGCCCCAGACCTTGTACGTCCTCTGCCTTTATTCTGAGGGCAAATGTGAATCATTGCATGTTTTTAAGCAGAGGAGTGAGTATTGCCAGACTTGTCTTTTAGAAAGTTCACTCTGGTTGCAGTTTGGAGGAAGGATGGGCTGGGAGAGACTGGAGACAAGCAGAGAGGAGTCTGTTGCAGAAATGCAGGCAAGAGTTGATGATGTCCTGAATTTAAGCACTGGCACTAAGAATGGGGGTGGGGTAAATCTGAAAGATGGAGAAAGAAGGTAGACTCAGCAGGACTCTGTGATTGATTGGCTGTGGGGGAGAGAAGGAGCGGGTGGCATCAGCCAGGGAGGACACGGGGTTTCTGTGAGGGTGAAGGATAGGGCTGCTAGGCAACAGGCTTGGCAGGGGTGGAGCTCTTCTCTGGCCCCAGGAGGCTGCAAACACGTGCTCTGGTCTCCAGCAGTGGAGCGGATGCAGCCTCCAGTTCTGGCTCTGGGCTGAGGGGAGGGGGCAGCCCAGTAGGAGAGGAGGGGAGAACTACCTGGTGGGCTCATCAAAGAACATGACAGGTGGGTTGTTGACCAGCTCCAGGGCAATGGCCAGGCGCTTCCTCTGCCCACCGGAGAGCAGGGCTGTCCTCGTGTGGGAGCAGGACAGCAGGCCGAGCGCCGTCAGGATCTCCGTCACCTGGCCCGGCCCCCGATCCAGCCCAGGTCAGTTTCAGAGTCTCTGCTTTCCCCCAGCACCACCCCGATGTATTTATTGATTAAAAAATTTTTTTTAATTGTTTTATTTTTTTGGCCACCCAGCACGGCATGTGGGATCTTAGTTCCCTGACCAGGGATGGAACCTGGGACCCCTGCAATGGACATGTGGAGTCTTAACCACTTGGCCACCAGGCAAGTCCCACCACCCCAATTTAAATAAGCATCTCCCTTAAACCCAGCATCCCAACCTTGGCCACCCCTCTCCTCCTACCCAAATCAAGGGCACCCCAGATCTCAGGGCCTGGAAAGGGCAGCTGCCTTGTTTCCCCTCCCCACACACCCCCCACACCCCCACCCCCCAACTCACCAGCTCCTTCTTCACCTCCTGCTTCTCATTCAGTTTCAGGTTAGCGGAGATCTGGGGCCCAGAGAGAGGGCGGATCAGATATGCGTGGGGGCGGCAGGGCCTTGACCCCTTGGCCAATGGAAAGAGTGGGGACGGCAGGCGCCTGGGGGACTGGGAGGAGGCGGTGGCCGCCCAGCTCTCACCATCATGGCTTCCAGCACCGTGAGGTGCGGCAGTAGGATATCTTCCTGCATGATGTAACAGGACATCTTGCGGAAGGTCCTCAGTTCCCGCGGCTTCCCATTGACCAGGATCTGCCCTTTCATCCCAGACTTCCTGCAGGGACGCCCTCAGTTAGGGATGGAGGTCAGGGTCACTACAGAACCTCTTCCGTGCTCCCCAGGGTTCCTCTCTTCCTGGGCTCTGCCCCCACTCCACCCCAGCCTTATCCTTACCTGTATCCTGCCAAGAGGTTCATGAGTGTGGACTTGCCAGACCCTGAGGGGCCCATGATGCCAATCATCTCCCGGCAGCAGAATTTACCTGATAGGCACTTAAGGAGGGTCTTATAACCTGCAATGTGGGAGGAAAAGAGGAACTTTTGATCAGTGCTTCAATGAACAGAGACACCTCAAACTCTTAGGAGCCACGGCTATCAGTGAACTAGGCAGTCTCTACTCACCGTGACTTGGTTAGGATGGCAGAGTGACCCTCAGAGCCCCAATGATGACCTGTACCCTCTCATTCTGTCCCCCCAGAAGCAACCACCACTAATGTCAATGTACCCGAGGTGACAGTGCTCTTCTGAAAGCCATGGGAAAACCCCCACATCTGATGGATGGGTATGGAGAGGGGACCCAACAGAAGACCCTACTTCTCTTCTACAAACACGGCGCTCACTCTCTTACCCGCTCAAGGAAGACTTTTCCAATTTTCCAGTCTGAGCTAGCTAACTGTCCTCTAATCCCACAGCACTCTTCATTTGCCAGCACGTTTGTTACTTGAGGTGCCTGCCCCTCAGCCCCCTCCCCCAGCCTCTTAGTCAGTGAGCTCCTTGCAGACAGGGTCTGTGTGTGACTCATCTTTGTAACCTTAGTAGATTGGCTGGCATGTACTAGATGCTCAATAAGTGTTCTGAATGTGTGTTCTCAGAGCCTTGGCCTCCTTCTAAAAGTCTTTCATCAGCATGCTCTGTCTCCCCACCAGGCTTATCTCTGCAGCCCCTAATGTGGCCCAGTAAAATCTCACCTTTCACTCACTGGGGGGCAGCATATGCATTAAGAGTACACATTTGGAGTCAGTTGGATCTGTATTCAAATTCTGACTCCACACTCACCAGCTAGCTGTGTGACCTGCAGCAAGTTGCTTAACCTCTCTGAGCTCCAGGTGCCTCATTTGTAAGGTGCCTCCTTGAAAGATAGATAGTATCTATCTCATTGGGTTGCTATAAAGGTTCAGTGAGATAATATATGTAAACTAGGGCTTCCCTGGTGGCTTAGTGGTAAAGAATCCTCCAGTGCAAGAGAAATGGGTTAGATTCCTGTACTGGGAGGATCCCACATGCCACGGAACAACTAAGCCTGTGCACCACAACTACTGAGCCCGTGTGCCACAGTTACTGAAGCTCACACCCTGGAGCCTGTGCTCTGCAACAGGAGAGGCTTCCGCAATGAGAGGCCCTCGCACGGCAACTGGAGAGCGGCCCCTGCTCACCACAACTAGAGAAAAGCCCGCACAGCAACCAAGACCCAGCGCAGCCATAAAGAAAGAAATATATATATATGTAAAGTATATGACACAGTGCTTGGTACATAGAGCACATTAAAAGCAAGTGACATTTTAATGTTAATTCCATGTGACAATGCTTATTGATATACACTACATTCCAAGCTCTGTATCAGACACTCAATCAAAAAAAAAAAAAAACAAAACAAGGGAGACACAGTTCCTGCACTCAAGACAGTGATAGTCTAGGTAAAAGAGATGGATAAGAAAATATCTATGGGGACTTCTCTGGTGATCCTGTGGCCAAGACTCCGCATTCCCAATACAGGGGGCCCAGTTTCAATCCCTGGTCAGGGAACTAGATCCCCCATGTCCCAACCAAGAGTTTGCATGCCACAACTAAAGATCCCGCATGCCACAACGGAGGCTGAAGATAGTACGTGTGGCAACTAAGACCCAGTACAGTCACATAAATAACAAGTAATTTTTTAAAAAATAAATCATCTATAGATCTGAAGAAAGATAAAGTAAGAGTTATCATAGAAGCATAAGTCTTGTGCAATGAGAATTTAGAAAATAGAACTGATGAGGGTAGAGGGGCAAGGGGAAAATCAGGAATGGCTTCATGGAAGAGGTGGCATTTGAGCTAAGTGTTGAAGAATGAGCAGCATTTCAAAATGGAAAAAGAAGGCAGAGGCTTTCCAGGCTTTGGGAGGAAAACGGTGCTGTATAACAACATATATGTAATACAATCCAGGGAGCAGAGGGCAGAGATTCCACAGAGTCAACTACCAAGACAAGGGGGTAGAGAGGAAAGATGAAGTCAAGGACGCTGGCCTTGCCTGCCCTGCTTACAGGCCTGCCTCAGTGAGGTTGAAACACTAATCCCTACCAGCCAACACTCACTACCACTCTCTTCCATCCCCTGTGGAGCCCAATTCCCTCCATTCTACCTCCTTAGCAGAGGCAGTGAAGGGATGTGATCTTTCACCCTCCCTCCACAGCACCCAGCTGTCCTTCTGAACACATTCCATCAGACAGAGGATCCTCTGGTGCCCACTGTGGGATCCTGATCATACTAACTGCCTGGATGGTGCTTTCTGGTTTACAAAGCTCGTTGCCTCAGTCACTGCTATGGCAACATGGATGAGGCAGCTAGGGCCCAGAGATATCCAGTGACACCCAAGGTCACACAGCAAGTTCTTTACTTGGAGAAGGGACGTCATGAATTCCAACCCTCTACTTCAGTCATTGTCACCATCAATCAGAGAGACGTGTGGCTGTGCACACTAGCATATGCCTCTCAGAGCTACTCACAAGAAGTGATTTCTTCTGCAGGGGAAGAAATTGGCAATGATGAACCTTCCCCTAATTTAATCACCACCAAGCACTTGATTGAACTCTGATGCTGAATTCAAATATTATCTTAATGCTTGCCTTTCACAGAGCATTTTCATGGCTAATGTCTCAGCTGAGCTGCACAAGCCCATGCAGTGGGTATTCTTGTCATCCCTGTTTATAAGTGAGGAAAGTGAGAGCAAGAGAGTGTAGGCAGTCTGCCCAAGATCACGCAGCTTAAGTGGCTAAGAACCCATGTCTTGGGCCTCCTGCTGGACCCCAACTGCTCAACCTGGGAAGGGCCTACCTCCCAGGCTTTCAGGATGGAGACCCACCAGAGTTCTAGTTCTGCCTCCATCAGTAACTCTCTTTGCAATTTTATGAAGTCACTTACTCTTTCAGGGCCTCCGTTTCCTCATCTGTAATATAAGGATAGTAGTATCTCCTCCCAAGGACAAAATAAGGTTATTATGACTATTAAGTGAGGTTAATAATAATTAATAGAAAAGTGTTTTGAATATCAAGAAATGTCATATATAATTAGGAGAGGCAGGTGACAAATTCTGACCTGGGAAAGTCAGAATCTCCCTTTCTCCATGCCCCTTATTCTTTTTCCTCTTGAAATGACTGAATGTGCCTGCATGCTCAGTCATGTTCAACTCTTTGTGACCCCATGGACTGTGGCCCACCAGGCTCCTCTGTCCATGGGGATTCTCTAGGCAAGAATACTAGAGTGGATTGCCATTTCCTTCTCCAGGTGATCTTTCCGACTCAGGGATCAAACCCGTGTCTTCTGCGTTTCCTGCATCAAGAGGCAGATTCTTTACCACGGCCTCTAATTGCTCTCTGTCCTCCAAAGAAAGGAACAGGGATTCATGTGAGAAAAGCAGGCAGAGAGAGGAGTACAGAGGGCAGAGAGAGGGACAAGGGATGCAAAAATGGCAGAATGGCCAGTAGAACAGAATGGGGCTGGCAAGGGCAAAGGAGGGCAGGACCTGGTCAGGGTGCCCATTTGTGGCTAGTGAGTTGAGTTGAAGCCACCAGAGAGTTGGCCCATCTAGACATTTCTTTTGCATTTTCATTTCTCCTAAAACTGAAAGTGTTAGTTGCTCAGTCATGTCCAACTCTTTGCGGTCCCATGGACTGTACCACCCACACTCCTCTGTCCATGGAATTCTCCAGTCCAGAATACTGAAGTAGGTAGCCGTTCCCTTCACCAGGGGATCTTCCCAACCGAGGGATCGAACCCCGGTCTCCCGCATTGCAGGCAGATTCTTTACCATCTGAGCCACCAGGGAAGTCCTTAAAACTGAGGGTTAAGGAAATAACAGGTAACTTCTGTGCCCAAAACTGGCCTCAGGACCAAGGGCACTAAGCAGAGAGCCCAGATATCTCAAATTCTAGTGACTCAGACCCTGTGATCTTTTGGTCGCTCATGGGAGTGAGGGTAGGGAGTACAGAGAGAATACAGGCTCAGCTCTGCTCTGAAGCACCCCAAACATTTCTTAAACCTCAGAGAAGAATGTTCCAGCTCCACCCCTGATCCACACCCAGGCTCTGGGGAAACCCCAGCTTCTCTATTCCCAGCTCAACCTGCCCATGGCAGGGGGAAGGGGTTAAGGGCAAAAGACGGGAAATAGTGAGGATTCAGAGAATTTGGAGCCGCAGGCAACCCCATTATCCACCTGTCCTAAAGAGAGAAGCAGTGGAGATGGGTGTGCTTAACAGGAAAGATAAGAGAGAGAAAGGAACACTGCAAGGAGAGCTGGGAAACCTGGCTTCTGGTCCTCACACTGCCACTTTATTAGCTGTGTGACATCAGTCAAGTTATTCAACTTCTTTGGGCCTCAGTTTTCATATTAGCAACATAGAGAGGGCTTCCCAGGTGGCTCAGGAGTAAAGAATCCACCTGCAAAGCAGGAGACCCAGGTTCTATTCTTGAGTCGGGCAAATCTGGAGAAATAAATTGCAACCCAGTCCAATTTGCCTGGGAAATACCATGGACAGAGGAACCTGGTACAGTCCATGGGGTCTCAAAAGAGTCGAACAAGACTTAGCAACTAAACAACAAGATGTCACCTATCCTACCAACCCTTCACCCTCCCTGCCTTGGAGAACTTTGGCAAGAATGAAGTAAGAAGACAGGAATGAGAACATCTTTTAAAATTAGCAGTGCTCCATAGGGCCAAGGATTTTTGCTAACCACTGAGGACAACCGCTGCCATACAGCCCAGACTTTCTCATATCCACCCTAGAAGGCAGGAGCTCTACCTGAAACAAAGAAGGACAATTCCTCAAGGACCAGAAGCAATAGCATCAACTTAGAAGAGGAAATAACTCATTGAACCTAGTGCCCCCTGGTGCTTACAGGTGTGAAGGGAGCTCAGACCCTGGCACCTCAGCTGTCCACAGAGTAAGTGAGGGGCTGAGATTTTAGTGGACTGGCTCCTGCAGGATTTGTAGAACAGGGGACAAACCCAGGCCTCCTGTTCCAGAAGAGTCAACTCATGGGGGCCCACAGTTCCCCACCAGACTGCTCCCTTACCCCGTTTGCGCCAGCAGGGCCCCTCCCTCACAGAATAGGACAGCTCCACGAACTCAATGTCCACCGCTGAGCGCTTGGGTAGGTGGGAGAAGCGCTGGGCTTCAGTGATGTGGTTCTCCACCTTCTTCAGGTGCGTGGTCAGCACAGGGGGCTCCGCCCCATCTTCCAGCGCCACGGCCATGGCCACAGCTCCAGGTCGTAGTCCACAGACCACGGCCTCCAGAGTCTTCTCTGCCATCACGCCAAGTCCGGCCTGAAGGGAGAGGCCCTGCTCAGTTTGGGGCAGACCTCCGTCCCTGGCTCGGAGCTTCCTTGCTTTCTCATGTGCCCTCGCCTCCCCGCCTCCTTTTCAGGGTAGATCCGCTACCATAAGCTCCCACGTCCCACCTCCAGAGCATCTGCCCTCCGCCGACCACCACTCACGGCGCAGCTACGTTCAGTCCCCACCTCTCCTCGGTCCCAGGCAGCCCCAGCCCCAACCCCAGCCGGGCTCCTCGAAGCCTGCACCCGCTCCCTCCTCCCCGCGGAGGCTCTAATCTCCTTACCCTGCAGGCCACCAGTCTCTGGGGACTGGATGGGGCGCGGGGGTGGGGGGTGGGGAGCGGGGGTGCAGAAAGGGCGGTAGGCAGAGGCTGCCTGCTAGGAAATCAGGGTAGCAGGGTGACCGCAGGATGGACCAGGCAAAGGCGGAGGAAGAGGAGGCTCTGGGCCTCCCGCTGCGCCTCCCTCCCCATCTCTAGGCGAGGTGCCCTGGCCAGTCCCTCCTGCCGGCGGCCCTGGGTCCGCGCGCCCTGGACTCTCGCCTCAAACGGGCTCACCGCCCGGACTCAAAACCCACACTGCCAACTAAGCGCCGCATTGGAGGTCATTCCCCTCCCATCTTCCGCAAGCCTGGTCACCTTGAGGCGCCCTGGGCTGGTGCAGAGCTGAGATGATGAGCGCTGCCACGGGCTGAGGATGGAGACTCTAGGTCCTCCTTACCTGCCTCTGGCTGCGGCACTGGGCCCGGTGTCCCGGCTCCCGAACCCGGCGTCCGGGCCGGGGCGGGGCCGGGGCGGGGCCGGGGCGGGGCAGGCGACAGGGGAGGGCTCGAGACTCAGGTCAGAAAAGAGATGACAAGCCTGCGGAGGGGCGACTGGGGCGTGCCCCTACCCCTCTCGGCCGAGCACACCCGGTTCCCTAAGCCCGATCTTTGGTGCCTTGTTCTCCCGAACCCGCGGGGCGACTGCGCCCTTGCCCAAGCTGCTGCCAGCCGGTCCTGCGGTTCTTAAAGGGCCCACGCCTCCCTGCAGCCCGCGGGGAGCGAGGATGGCGAAGGGGAGAGAAGCGCCAGCTACGCGGGGTGCGGGAGAGAGTGCAAGTATGGACCCAGAACTGGAGATTGGTGGCAAAAGGCCGACTCCGAGGCGGTGAAGACAGCTGAAGTCGCTCAGTGGAGACAGGTCCCTGAATTTCAGACTATACAATGGTGGTGGGGGAGGGGTTGGGGGGGTGCAGATTCCGTCACTCTCAAGGGATTGTGGAGCTGCCAGCCTGTCTGCACCACCACCCCACCCCGCATCAATTTCCCTCAATTCTGGCCCTTGAGCTCAGCATCCCCTAGGAATTCCCAAGCAATAGTCTTGGGACATCTTCCCCACCTCCCCTTTCCCTCTCTGAGGACCAGGAGACCAGTCAAAAAGGGACAGAACTGCTTTTGGAGAATTCAGAGGCAGCTCCAAGGTTAAACCAGTACCCAGAGCCCAGCCTGCTCCAGCTGATCGCCATTTAGTCACTAAGTCATCCACTCTTTGCAACCGGGTGGACTGCAGCCGGTCAGGCTTCTCTGTCCATGGGACACCCTCACCCCCACCCCAAGCAAGAATTCTGGAGTGGGTTGCCATTTCCTTCTCCATCTCCAACTGTAGAAATCTCGGTTCTCCCAGGCAAATTCGGGCCTTTAAGACAGACAACGCCTGATGCTGGAGATACATGTGTGCCAGGGCGTAGAGCAGAACACTGTGTTTGGCATCTTCTCACACACGTGTGCGTCCTCACCCTCACCCCACAAGCCTTTAAGACCCCAGAGCATTCCAGGGGCTTCCCCCTGCCCTGTGCCTTTCTCAGGCATCTCCTCCTGGCCCCAGCGTGCCCCAGCCCCAGTCTTCAAGGGGTAAGTAGGTTAGCCAGCTGAGACACGTGACCCGAGCTTTTAAGTTCCCACCTGTCACATAGCAAAGACGGATGGGAGGGGAGGCTGTTGCCACTGCTGAGGCTTCTCCTTACCGCAGCAGAGGTTACTAGCAGTCAAACCTCTCCTCCGCAGGTCACACCTCCCCCCGACTCCCGCCCACCCCAGCCTCTTTGCAGCCTGGAGTCTGGCGGCCCCTGCAGGACATCTCCAGGCCCTGCCCCGTGACTTAGAGTGCCAGAGTCCAGCTCCAGCAGCCAGGGATTCAACCTGAAGAGATGAATGGTGTTGGCGAGTAATAAGACAGCCTCTCAGTTTTCTTGGACTACCTATTTATTTCAAGTTTAAGATTTTCTTTTATACTTTTACAAAAGCATTAGGTCAGAGGTTTGACATTTTCAGTTCCCCCTCACCCAGATTTATTATGTCCATAAATCATTGTTGCTCTTCAAACAGAGTTGCTGCTTCAGTGATTCTCTCAGAATCAGCCTTACCATCTATTATCTACTTCTTCTAATGTGTCCTATAGTTAACTTGTGATTTACATTGTAACTCATACTACATTCCTCAGTTTACTACTTATCTTCCTAAATCCTGTTTACCCCTAACATCCTGAGCTCACTATCTCTTAAAAAAGCTTCTAGCTATAGTGAAAGTGAAGTCGCTCAGTCGTGTCCAACTCTGCCACCCGTGGACTGTACCCCACCAAGCTCCTCCGTCCATGGGATTCTCCAGGCAAGAATACTGGAGTGGGTTACCATTTCCTTCTCCAGGGGATCTGCCCAACCCAGGGATCGAACCCAGGTCTCCCACATTGCAGGCAGACGCTTTAACCTCTGCACCACCAGGGAAGCCCTTATATACAAGAATACAGTCTCTCAGAAAACCTCGTATAGAGACACAGAACTTCAGATCCAAGTACTAACATCAAAGATTTCAAGGGAGGAGAAGAAGCCAGGTTGAAAGAAGAAGGGGGAGGAGGCAGGAGAGGGGGGCGAAAAGCGTGGCCTTACAGACGTCTCCTGCCACCTACAGATACCCAAGCGTTATGGGACTTTTCCCTGGGCCTCCAGAGAAGGGAGGACTGGAACTTGCCCCTACCAGAAATCAGACCAGACCAGAACCAGAATTCGAGTTCTCTGCCAAGAGGAGGTGATCAGTCTCCAATCCTCAGCTCAGGCTGTGGGCCCTTCGACCAGATTCCTGCATCCAGGCCTGGGGGACTAGAAAAACGGGGAAGGATAGGAAGGGTTAAGGAGAGAAAAGAGAGAGGGAAGGGGAGAGAGGTCAATAAAGTCTCTTCTTCCTTACCAGTCAGGGCACTCTGGCCAGTTGTCCACGTCAGGAGGAGACCAGGGACAAAAGGGTCCCAGTTGCAGCCGCTGGGTCTGGTCCATTGGCAGGCAAGTTGGCCCCTGAATACCCTGAGTGGTCAGGATGTCAGTCTCAGCAAAGAAGAGTCCCCTCCAGAGTCGCCATTTGTTGCAGGAAGGCGGACCCCTTCCAGGGCCCGAAACTGGGCTCTTGTCTAACACTCAGAAATGAATTGTCCGAGGAGACAAATGTGCTGACAAAGCAAAAGACTTTATTGGGAAAGGGCATCCGGGTGGAGAGCAGTGTCTCTAAAAATTCCTAACTTCTATAAGCTATAGTAAAATATGCTAACTTTACAACATTCCTTAAATCTTTAACTTCTAACTGTTTTAATTATTTCTAAGCCCTAAATTCAGTAAACTCCTTTGCCATAAACATTCTCCTCACAAATAGGCTTCAGATAGCAATCCCTCCCTGGCCTCAAGCTACAGCCTGTGTGCTCATCCTGGAACTTTTTATAAAAATCCTTAAACAAATGTCAATGATTAACTTTATGAATTATTTTCTGAGCACAGCTGCAGAAGGCTTTGTGCCTTCTCATGCTCCTCTCCAGAACAATAAGCACCTTAATATTCCTTTTCAGTCAACTCAACCGAGGAGAGGAAAAAACAAGTCATAATTACAAGTCCTAACTCCTTCATCCTGGGTCCATGCCTGCGGAATGAGGGGAGGGGTCTGGGGCCATGCCTCCATTTGGTCAGTAATGCCTAACGCGGCTCCCAACATTAGAGTTGCAAACAGATTTCAGGTCCAGCCCTCTCTACCTTCCTCTGATCCCATGCCCCACATCACCACTGTTCCTCAGGACCCTCTATTCTCCAAGGTAACCTTCAGTCTTCTACTATAGGCTACCCCCCCCCCATAGTTGCATTATCTCATTTAATTCTCACAGTATCCCTACAAGCAGGTGTTACAACAACTCTTTACAGATAAAGAAACTGAGGCATAAGTTTCTGAGGTTTCTGAGGTTAAGCCATGTGCCAAGAAAATATATCTAATTGGCAGCAGAAAAGGACTTAAACCCTAAAGCCCTCACTTTTACCCACTCTGCTGTGAAGCCCCTGGAAATCCTGTTCCAGGACTGTCTCCCTCCACTCTCTGGACAGGCTGTTCATAACCTTCACAGCTTAAGGACATTCTCCTCCATTCCATGGCATATAACCTGACAATTTTCAGGAAAATTTCCTCCCCTTCTTAGGAATGCTCTGTCCCCATTCCTCAGGACAGACTTCCCTATCCTCAGAGATCAACATCCCCAAGTCTTCTACCAGGTTTCCACCCTGTGTGATTCACATCCCCGGCCCCAGAGCAGTGGTCCCCAGCTTTGGTTGAGACTAGACATCACTTGGGAATTTTCAAAAGATGCTTAGATAACACTCTAAAGCAGTTTATGCTGATCTCTAAGGTTGGATCTGGGTATTAGTATTTTTAAATGCTCCCCAACTGATCCCACTGAGCGGGCCAAGTTGAGAGCCACTACCCTAGATGATGCTTCCAATTCCCTGGGTTAGAACACCTGTCATGTGCCTACTAAAGGCTGTCTCTTCCCTGGGACATTCTCTAGGACACAGGACACCCTCTCCCCATTTTGTGAACACTTCTTTCGTGTCCTGAATTTGGAGTTGGAAGATGTGCGTTCTACCCTTGGTGCTTTCACTAATTCTGTACTGAAGCAAATTTCTCTACCTCTCTGAGTGTCAGTTCAAGTTGTGGGGATGATAAAAATCCTGCATATCTACCTCAGAAGGTTCTTATGAGATTCAAGTGTTCAAGTGCCTAGACTGGTGATTTTTCATTCTCAAAAACAGATCATGCATCCTTACTCTCTAAGTCTTACTTTCTAAGTCAGACTTACCATGGTTCAAAGTCATTTCATTTTCCCCAGAAGAATCTCTCATTTCCTTGGCAAAGGAGAGGGAACTACATTTTTTGAACGTCTTCTTATGTGCTCGGCTCTCATCTTAGGGATATGAGCTCTGAAGAAGGAGCTAGGTCTCTCTCTTTCTCCCCTGAATTCCCAGAACTTGTACACAGAAAACCCACTCTATGGCTATCTGTTGACTAAACAGTCTAACCGGCCCTCACAGCTTTAGAGGCCAGTATTTGTTGCCGTGATTGTTTTATTTGGCTCCACCGGGTTTTAGCTCTGACTGGCAGGGTCTTCAGTCTTCATTGTGACATGCAGGGTATTTAGTTGCTCCCTGCAGGATGCATGGTTCTTTGTTTAGTTGCAGCATGCAAACTCTTAGTTGCAGCATGTGGGATCTAGCTCCCTGACCAGGGATTGGACCTGGGCCTCGTGCTCTGGGAATGTGGAGTCTTAGTCATTGGACCACTACGGCCAGTTATGATCCTCTCATGTTTCAGATGAGGAAACTGAAGCTAAGAAATGTAAGTACTAGTGTGAGGTCATACAGCTCATGTGGTGGATCCAGGGACCCAAATCCAAGACTACACATTCTAAACCATGACTTGATCTACGATGTCAAGCTTGCTCAGTCCCTGATAGTGTCACCTTCCCATTTTATGAAGCAGATCCATCTCCACTCTCCTAAACAGGCTTTTTCCCCCTTCTAGGATACAAAAGTTTTCCAACCTTCTAGAAGCCACTAGGGTAGACCCTTCTCATTCTGGGAGATACCTCCAACTCCCTCCGTATACCTTCCCAGACAGGACTTTTGATTTCATAGTATGCACACCTCTAACTCCTGGAAGAGGCCTTGTAACTCAAGAATAGTGGTTCTCAAGCTTAGCACACATGAGTATCCCCTGGAGGGGTCCTTACAACACAGATCATGGTCCCTGACCCCCCAGAGTTTCTGATTCAACATCTGGGGTGGGGGCAGAGGATCTGCATCTCTAATAAGTCCCCAGGTGATGCTGATGTTGCTAGTCTGGGAGTACATTTTGATTTCTCATCCCCCAAATAAACTTCCAATCTCCTACCCTGGACTTTTCCTCAATGCCTCAATGAACCCTTCCCCCTTTCCTCAAATAGACCTCCTCCGTTCCCTGCCACTGATCCTCTTCTGTCTCTAAGATCCTCCCCAGTTCCCACTCTAGAACCTCCTGTCCCATCACCACCAAGACAGCCTCCATCCAGGACAGGTTCCCTAGACCCAGATAGGTAAGTGTTGATGGTAATTGACTTACGAGGAGCAAGGCAGAAGCAGAAAATTCCTGTCTCTGCTTAGTGCCAGGAAGTAATCAAGCAGACACAGGGTGCTCTGGGCACAGATTTGTGGGAGAAGCAGTTGATAAGATTTATGGACCTATTGGGAAAAGGGAAGGGTATCAGGATCCTATGGGACCTGGGTGGAAATTGGACTGAGGACTTTGAAACTGACTCAGTTTTGCTTCCACCACCCCAGGTTTCTTGTCCACCAGGACAGTCTCTCATCTTTGGATAGATTAGTATCAACTGTATTTGTCAATGGAAGGACCCTCTGCTGTCTACTTGGGGAAATGGAAGAGAGTGGTGGATGAAGAAGGAGGTGTTGGAGGTGGGTAGTAAAGATGGGGTATAGGCACCTGAGTCCAGGCAATGGAGTGGTATCTACAAGGAGTCCCTGATGTTACTTAAAAAAAAAAAAAAAAACCACTTTATTGTTAGGACTTCCCTGGTGGTGCAGTGGACAAGAATCTGCCTGCCAATGCAGGGGATATGGGTTCAATCCCTGGTCCATAAAGATTCCACACACCACAGAACAACTAAGCTCATGCACCACAACTACTGAGCCCAGAGCCGAAACTATCGAGTCCAAGTGCTGCAACTACTGAAGTCCGTGTGCTCTGGGACACACAACCGCAACTACGGAGCCTATGTGCCTCTAAGGTGCCCCCCAGCACCTTAGAGCCCACAGGCACAACTACAGAGCCTGAGCGCTCAGCTACTGAAGCCCACCTGCCTAGAGTCTATGCTCTGCAACGAGACAAGCCTCTGCAATGAGAAGCCCGCACACAGCAGCAAAGGCCCAGTGCAGCCAAAACCCAATTAACTTTTAAAACTTTGTTTAAAAGTATAAGAATATAACATATATAACAAAATCAAGCAATATTGAAGTATATGTTTAAAGTGTGTGGAGAAGGAAATGGCAACCCACTCCAGTACGCTTGCCTGGGAAATCCTATGGACAGAGGAGCCTGGTAGGCGACAGTCCATGGGGTCGCACAGAGTCGGACACACCTGAGCGACTTCAGTTTCAGTTTACTGCCAGACATACTGTGTAATAGAGAGTAATGCAGTTGTGAATAGCTTAAGTGTGCTTAAGGGTCAGAGGCATGAAATCTGAACAGCTTTTCCTACGTCATAACAGTTGCTTATATGTAAGTCCCATTAGAAGAACCTAAAACCAAGATACTGGGCTTCAGCGTAACAAAATAAATAAATTAATAAAGTGTGATATTTCTCTCTCCATCTCTTAGCTGTGATGTACTGCCATTTCCTTTTGATAAGAAGAAAATGAGGTGTTCTTCAAAGGTGCAGAATGCCAAGTTTCTCTGCCTAAGTCATTGGCTCTCATTCCTTGAGAATCCACACACCTCTGCCTTCCAGTCTCAGCTTGCCATCTTTCTTTTCCTAGAACCTGAACTCCCACCACACCCCTTTGTACCCTTTGCATGGAACCAACCAGGTGTCTGCCCAGATTTTCCCTGTGACCTTTTCTCCTGCTCCCAACATGGATTACTCACTGGAGGGTGAGAAGAAAGGCTACAGCTAGTAGGTGTTCAAAATGCTTTATTTCCCTTGGTCTCCGCTACTCCAGTGACCTCTGTCTCCACTCAGCAGCCTGCTTCCTTGTGGGCATACTCCGGACTCTTAGAAGCTCCATTTAAAAATGTTCCTTTTCACACACACATATACACACAACCCAATCAAAAAATGGAAAGAAGACCAAATAGACATTTCTCCAAGGAAGAAATACAGCTGGCTGATAGGCACAAGAAAGATGCTCGACATTGCTAATTATTAGAGAAATGTAAATCAAAACTAATGGTACTATGAGGTACCACCTCAGCCAGTCAAAATGGCCATAATTTAAAAAGTCTACAAATAACAAATGCTGGAGAGGATGTGGAGTAAAGGGAACCCTCCTAGAGTGTTGGTGGGAATGTAAATTGGTGCAGCCACTATGGAAAATAGTATGGAGGTTCCTTAAAAAACTAAAAATAGAGCTACCACACAATCCTGCAATCCTACTCCTGGGCATATATCTGGATAAAACTATAATTCAAAAAGGTATTTGTACCGCAATGTTCATAGCAGCACTATTCACAATAGTCAAGACATGGAAACACCCTGAATGTCCACTGACAGATGAGTGGATGAAGAAGACATGGTACCTACATACAATGCAATGCTACTTAGTCATTCCAAAAACAAAAGCCATTTGCAGCAACATGGATGGACTTAGAGATTATCATACTAAGTGACATGAGTCAGAAAGAGAAAGGCGAATTCCATATGATATCACATATATGTGGACACATATATGACACAAATGAACTTATCCACAAAACAGAAGCAGACTCAAAGAAATACAGAACAGACTTGTGGTTGCCAAGGAAAGGGAGGTTGAGGGAGGGACAGAGTGGTATAGGATGGGAATTTGGGATTAGCAGATGAAAACTATTATATATAAAGTGGATGAACAATAAGGTCCTACTGTATAACACAGGAAACTATTAAAATATTCAATAGCTTGTGGTAAACCATCTAGTCAAGGCTATGGTTTTTCCAGTAGTCATGTATGGATGTGAGAGTTGGACTATAAAGAAAGCTGAGTGCCGCAGAATTGATGCTTTTGAACTGTGGTGTTGGAGAAGACTCTTGGGAGTCCCTTGGACTGCAAGGAGATCCAACCAGTCCATTCTAAAGGAGCTCAGTCCTGGGTGTTCATTGGAAGGACTCATGTTGAAGCTGAAACTCCAATACTTTAGCCACCTGATGCAAAGAGCTGACTCATTGGAAAAGACCCTGATGCTGGGAAAGACTGAGGGCAGGAGGAGAACGGGATGACAGAGGATGAGATGGCTGGATGGCATCATCGACTCAATGGACATGAGTTTGAGTAAACTCCAGGAATTGGTGATGGACAGGGAGGCCTGGCATGCTGCGGTTCATGGGATCTCAAAGAGTCAGACACGACTGAGCAACTGAACTGAACTGAACTGTGATAAACCATAATGGAAAAGAATCTGAAAAAGAATGTATATATATATATATATATATATATATATATATATATATATATATCTGAATCACTTTGCTGTACAGCAGAAATTAACACAACATTGTAAGTTAACTGTACCTCAGTTTTTTTTAAAAGACCTTAAAGATATCCCTTTGTTCTGACCACCTTTCCTTCCTGCCCTCTAATCTTGAAAGGTTCATTTTATTTGACTCTAACTAGTCTCCGAGGGCCTCCGTGTCCAGTTTTGACGTCACGATCCATCTCTGGGTGCTCTAATTACCTTGCTCCTTGACCATAGGCAATTCATGTCCAGGCTGGCAGATCATGGTTGAGGATCAATCCAGTTTTCTTTCTTCTTCTTTTGCTCCAGGAGTGATGATATCGGCTTCAAAAAGGTGTCTGGTTGTGTTGAACTTTCTCTGCCTGTTCTTAGATTTCAGCTTTGCTGACCTGTCAGGTGATCTATCCCATTCCTATATCTATTAATGGTATACCGTCTAGATGGTAGGTGTTGCAAGAGGGCATCAGAGGGCAGACCACTGAAACCATACTCACAGAAAACTAGTCAATCTAATCACACTAGGACCACAGCCTTGTCTAACTCAATGAAACTAAGCCATGCCCGTGGGGCATCCCAAGACGGGTGGGTCATGGTGGAGAGATCTGACAGAATGTGGTTCACTGGAGAAGGGAATGGCAAACCACTTCAGTATTTTTGCCCTGAGAACCCCATGAACAGCAGGAAAAGGCAAAACGATAGATTATTGAAAGAGGAACTCCCCAGGTCAGTTCAGTTCAGTTCAGTCGCTCAGTCGTGTCCGACTCTTTGCGACCCCATGAATCGAAGCACGCCAGGCCTCCCTGTCCATCACCAACTCCCAGAGTTCACTCAGACTCACGTCCATCGAGTCAGCGATGCCATCCAGCCATCTCATCCTCTGTCGTCCCCTTCTCCTCCTGCCCTCAATCCCTCCCAGCATCACAGTCTTTTCCAATGAGTCAACTCTTCGCATGAGGTGGCCAAAGTACTGGAGTTTCAGCTTTAGCATCATTCCTTCCAAAGAAATCCCAGGGCTGATGTCCTTTAGAATGGACTGGTTGGATCTCCTTGCAGTCCAAGGGACTCCCAAGAGTCTTCTCCAACACCACAGTTTAAAAGCATCAATTCTTCAGTGCCTAATATGCTACTGGAGATCAGTGGAGAAATAACTCCAGAAAGAATGACGGGATGGAGCCAAAGCAAAAACAATACCCAGCTGTGGATGTGACTGGTGATAGAAGCAAGGTCCGATGCTGTAAAGAGCAATATTGCATAGGAACCTGGAACATCAGGTCCATGAATCAAGGCAAATTGGAAGTGGTCAAACGAGATGGCAAGAGTGAATGTCTACATTCTAGGAATCAGCGAACTGAAATGGACTGGAATGGGTGAATTTAACTCAGATGACCATTATATCTACTACTGCAGGCAGGAATCCCTCAGAAGAAATGGAGTAGCCATCATGGTCAACAAAAGAGTCCAAAATGCAGTACTTGGATGCAATCTCAAAAACGACAGAATGATCTCTGTTCGTTTCCAAGGCAAACCATTCAATATCACAGTAATCCAAATCTATGCTCCAACCAGTAATGCTGAAGAAGTTGAAGTTGAATGGTTCTGTGAAGACCTACAAGACCTTTTAGAACTAACACCCAAAAAAGATGTCCTTTTCATTATAGGGGACTGGAATGCAAAATAGGAAGTCAAGAAACACCTGGAGTAACAGGCAAATTTGGCCTTGGAATACAGAATGAAGCAGGGCAAAGACTAATAGAATTTTGCCAAGAAAATGCACTGGTCATAGCAAACACCCTCTTCCAACAACACAAGAGAAGACTCTACACATGGACATCACCAGATGGTCAACACCGAAATCAGACTGATTATATTCTTTGCAGCCAAAGATGGAGGAGCTCTATACAGTCAGCAAAAACAAGACCAGGAGCTGACTGTGGCTCAGATCATGAACTCCTTATTGCCAAATTCAGACTTATATTGAAGAAAGTAGGGAAAACCACTAGACCATTCGGTATGACTTAAATCAAATCCCTTATGATTATACAGTGGAAGTGAGAAATAGATTTAAGGGCCTAGATCTGGTAGTTAGAGTGCCTGATGAACTATGGAATGAAGTTCGTGACATTGTACAGGAGACAGGGATCAAGACCATGCCCATGGAAAAGAAATGCAAAAAAGCAAAATGGCTGTCTGGCGAGGCCTTACAAATAGCTGTGAAAAGAAGAGAAGCGAAAAGCAAAAGAGAAAAGGAAAGATATAAGCATCTGAATGCAGAGTTCCAAAGAATAGCAAGGAGAGATAAGAAAGCCTTCCTCAGCGATAAATGCAAAGAAATAGAGGAAAACGACAGAATGGGAAAGACTAGAGATCTCTTCAAGAAAATTGGAGATACCAAGGGAACATTTCATGCAAAGATGGGCTCAATAAAGGGCAGAAATGGTATGGACCTAACAGAAGCAGAAGATAGTAAGAAGAGGTGGCAAGAATACACAGAAGAACTGTACAAAAAAGATCTTCATGACCCAGATAATCACGATGGTGTGATCACTGACCTAGAGCCAGACATCCTGGAATGTGAAGTCAAGTGGGCCTTAGAAAGCATCACTACGAACAAAGCTAGTGGAGGTGATGGAATTCCAGTTGAGCTATTCCAAATCCTGAAAGATGATGCTGTGAAAGTGCTGCACTCAATATGCCAGCAAATTTGGAAAACTCAGCAGTGGCCACAGGACCAGAAAAGGCCAGTTTTCATTCCAATCCCAAAGAAAGGCAATGCCAAAGAATGCTCAAACTACCACACAATTGCACTCATCTCACATACTAGTAAAGTCATGCTCAAAATTCTCCAAGCCAGGCTTCAGCAATACGTGAACCGTGAACTTCCAGATGTTCAAGCTGGTTTTAGAAAAGGCAGAGGAACCAGAGATCAAATTGCCAACATCCACTGGATCATCAAAAAAACAAGAGAGTTCCAGAAAAACATCTATTTCTGCTTTTTGACTATGCCAAAGCCTTTGACTGTGTGGATCACAATAAACTGTGGGAAATTCTTCAAAAGATGGGAATACCAGACCACCTGACCTGCCTCTTGAGAAACCTATATGCAGGTCAGGAAGCAACAGTTAGAACTGGACATGGAACAACAGACTGGTTCCAAATAGGAAAAGGAGTACGTCAAGGCTGTATATTGTCACCCTGCTTATTTAACTTATATGCAGAGTACATCATGAGAAACGCTGGGCTGGCAGAAGCACAAGCTGGAATCAAGACTGCCAGGAGAAATATCAATAACCTCAGATATGCAGATGATACCACCCTTATGGCAGAAAGTGAAGAGGAACTAAAAAGCCTCTTGATGAAAGTGAAAGTGGAGAGTGAAAAAGTTGGCTTAAAGCTCAACATTCAGAAAACAAAAATCATGGCATCTGGTCCCATCACTTCATGGGAAATAGATGGGGAAATAGTGGAAACAGTGTCAGACTTTATTTTTCTGGGCTCCAAAATGACTGCAGATGGTGACTGCAGCCATGAAATTAAAAGACGCTTACTCCTTGGAAGGAAAGTTATGACCAACCTAGATAGCATATTGAAAAGCAGAGACATTACTTTGCCAACAAAGGTTCGTCTAGTCAAGGCTATGGTTTTTCCTGTGGTCATGTATGGATGTGAGAGTTGGACTGTGAAGAAGGCTGAGCGCCGAAGAATTGATGCTTTTGAACTGTGGTGTTGGAGAAGACTCTTGAGAGTCCCTTGGACTGCAAGGAGATCCAACCAGTCCATTCTGAAGGACATCAGCCCTGGGATTTCTTTGGAAGGAATGATGCTGAAGCTGAAACTCCAGTACTTTGGCCACCTCATGCGAAGAGTTGACTCATTGGAAAAGACTGTGATGCTGGGTGGGGTTGAGGGCAGGAGGAGAAGGGGATGACAGAGGATGAGATGGCTGGATGGCATCACTGACTCGATGGACGGGAGTCTGAGTGAACTCCGGGAGTTGGTGATGGACAGGGAGGCCTGGCGAGTTGTGATTCATGGGGTCGCAAAGAGTCGGACACGACTGAGCGACTGAACTGAACTGAACTGATTCCTGGTCTTGCCCACATTCATTCATTCACTGAAAGTCATAATCTGACAGAAATGACTCTGTTCCCCATGACTATTCCTCCTTCTCATTTTGGAGAAATATTTCTCTTTTCTACTGGCTCAGTTCTTCCTTGCTCTTGTCTGAGGTTAGGGACTTGCTCCAAAGAAGAGAAAAGAAGCATTAGCTTCCACCCTCCCGGACCTCCTGCCCTCTCTTCCTACTTTCACCCCTTTGTGAAGAGTAAGACAGGTGTCTCCTTAATCTTCAAGCACCACGATCTGACTCTAGATGAAACTCTAATCATATTAGTATTGGCAGCCTCCTCCCTCCAGGGATCTGCTCTCCATCCCAGGCTGGAGGCTCCACCCCCAGCCTCTAGTATCTTCCACAGGCATCTGACTGCTTAGACTCAATACTCTGTCTCTCCAGTTTAGCACTTTCTAACCCAGAAGGCAATGGCACCCCACTCCAGTACTCTTGTCTGGAAAATCCCATGGATGGAGGAGCCAGGTAGGCTGCAGTCCATGGGGTCGCTAAGAGTCGGACATGACTGAGCGACTTCACTTTCACTTTTCACTTTCATGCATTGGAGAAGGAAATGGCAACCCAATCCAGTGTTCTTGCCTGGAGAATCCTAGGGAGGGGGGAGCCTTGTAGGCTGCCGTCTGTGGGGTTCACAGAGTCGGACACGACTGAAGTGACTCAGCAGCAGCAGCAATCCAGGCACACAGAGCCCTGGATCCCCTCCTCCTGGAGAGCTAGAATCATACAGTGTCAGGTCAAAATGTCTTCTGCTGCCCCCATGGTCCAAACAGAGCAATGGGATTTGGTGTGGGTGTGACCCATACGACTGGTAGGCAAGGCCTTTTTCCCGGGGTGCTGTCCTGGCCCTGAAAGCTTTGCTCAGCTGAGCAATGAACGGCATCAGTAAATGCTGGAGTAACCACTCAAGGGGCAGCCCACGCCATTGCTGAGAACACCAGCAAAACATAGGCACCAAAAAAATGAAAGAAAAAAAATAAATGCTAGAATTTGATAGGTTATAAATATATGTTTGTGAAAGCATAATCATACTGTTCTTCCTTATATTTGCTTCCCAGTTTAATATTTTCATTTTGAATTATACACAAGAATGAGGCTCCTGGGGTGCCACACTCTTATCAGGGCTCAGAGGTCTTAGTCTTCATCTGGTCTTTTTTTTTTTTTTTTTTAGAGAAGGCAATGGCACCCCACTCCAGTACTCTTGCCTGGAAAATCCCATGGATGGAGAAGCCTGGTGGGCTACAGCCCATGGGGTTGCTCAGAGTCGGACACAACCGAGCGACTTCACTTTCACTTTTCACCTTCATGCATTGGAGAAGGAAACGGCAACCCACTGCAGTGTTCTTGCCTGGAGAATCCCAGGGACTGTGGAGCCTGATGGACTGCCGTCTATGGGGTCACAGAGTCGGATGCAACTGAAGCGACTTAGCAGCAACAGCAGCAGGTCTTTTTTAAAATAATTTTTTAAATTAATTATTTATTTATTTGGCTGTGCCAGGTCTTATTTGTGGCACTTGGGATCTTTGATTGCAGCATACGGAATTTTTAGTTGCAGCATCTGAACACTTAGTTGAGGTATGTGAGATCCAGTACCCTGAGCAGGGATGAAACGCAGGTCCACCGTATCAGGAGCACAGAGTCTTAGCCAGTCCCCATCTTTATCTGGTCTTGATTAGGAGAAAGATCTCTAACTGACCTTTGTTTGGGGGTTTGCCTTTGGCCCTGTTAACCTGCCACTTTGTGACAGTTGTCAATTGAGTCGAACAAATCAAAATTTAAAGAGGATAAACACGAGGGTCTGCTGTTAGGCCCAAGATCACCACTGCAGACATCCAAAGTGAAGAAGCATGGTTTGGGCAATAACAACACATACAAAGGCTTAGGGATGTCAGAGGGCAGTGGCTTCATAACAAACTGAGAACGTGGTATAACTACCAAAGCCATAGGCCCCGAGGACATGGGGATGGAACGGGGACCCCAAACCACATAACACTAGGAAGTTTAGAAGCAGCTGAGGGTGCTTAGCACAAAGAGCTTCTGTTGCTTCAGCTATCTGAAGGCCTAATGGGGGAACCAGAATTATACTTGTTTAGTGGAGGGACAGGGTGTGGGGTAGCCAGATTAACACAGGATCCTCGAGGAGTGAGCCTGGAGATGCAGTAGCTTTGCTTATGGAGTTTTCACTCGCTTTTCCTCTCTCCTCTGGGTTGCCAGTTTTAAAAATTACCTTTTCAATGCCTTCTTTATATTTTTTTTATTGAACTATAGTCAATGTGCAGAATAATATGTTATAGGTATAAAATATAGTAGTTCACAATTTTTAAAGTTATACTCCATTTATAGTTAGTATAAAATATTGGCTATATTCCCTGTGTTATACAGTATATCCTTATTTTTCCTAGGCTGTGCCACTTGTGGGATCTTAGTTCCCTGGTCAGGGATTGAACCCAAGCCCTCAGCAGTGGAAGCACAGAATCCTAACCACAGGACCACCAGAGAATTTCTTCTCATGGCTTATTTCGTATATAATAGTTTGTATTTCTTTTCTTAAAATATTTTTATTTGTTTTTGGCTGTGTCCAGTCTTAATTGGGGCAGGTGGGATCTTCCTTGCAGCACACGTGATCTTTCATTGTAGCTGGCAGCTCTGTAGTTGCCACACGTGGAACTTAGTTTCTCTGTAGCATATGAGATCCTAGTTCTCAGACCAGAGATCAAATCCACGTCCCCTCCATTGGAAGGCAGATTCTTAACCACTGGACCTCCAGGGAAGTCTCTTCTTAATCCCCTACCCCTATCCTGCCCCTTCGCACTTTCCTCTCCCAACTAGTAACCACTCGTTTATTCTCTGTATCTGTGAATCTGCTTCTTTTCATTAGCTTGTTACTTTTTTTAGATTCTACAAATAAGTGATATCGTACAGTATTTATCTTTCTCTGATTTACTTCACTTGGTACAATATCCTTCAAGTCTATCCATATTGTTGCAAATGGCAAAATTGTTCATTCTTTTTTACGACTGAGTAGTATTCCCATATATATATGTATATATTTGCATACATACTACATCATCTTTATTCATTCATCTATTGATGGACATTTAGGTTGCTTCCATATATTGGCAATGGTAAATAGTGCTGCTATGACCATTGGGGTGAGTGTATTTTTTTGAATTCATGTTTTTGGTTTTTTTCAGATATACACTCAGGTAGAATTGCTGGATCAGAGAAGGCAATGGCACCCCATTCCAGTACTCTTGCCTGGAAAATCCCATGGACGGAGGGGCCTGGTGCTGCAAGTTGGACACGACTGAGTGGCTTCGCTTTCACTTTCACTATCACCATTGGAGAAGGAAACGGCAACCCATTCCAGTATTCTTGCCTGGAGAATCCCAGGGATGGGGGAGCCTGGTGGGCTGCCATCTGGGGCCACACAGAGTCGGACACGACTGAAGTGACTTAGCAGCAGCAGCAGAAATGCTGGATGGTATGGCGGGTCTAGTTGTAGTTTTTTGAGAAAACTCCATACTGCTTTCCACAGTGCCTGCACTGATTTACATTCCCACCAACACTGAACTGTTTCTCCACATCCTCACCAACATGTTATCTGTGTTCTTTTTTGATAATAGCCTTTCTGATAGGTGTGAGATGATATCTCATTGTGGTTTTGATTTGCATTTCTCTGATGATTAGCAATGTTGAGCATCTTTTCATATGCCTGTTGGCTATTGTTTTGCTGAAAGTTGTTAAGTTTCGTTTCAGGTTCAAAGGATTCCTTAACAAAAGTAACCACTCATTATACACAAATAAATAATTGTAATATTTAATAGAGACGTATCTAACTTGCTTTCAATATACAACCATTAAAAGAAAAGAGAATAGAAACAGTAGAGGAGAGTAACAGCACATACATCACTGAACTGGACTGACATCCAAACAGCACTGCAATATCGTGTGTGACAGCAATCTGGAGTCCCAACTGAGAAAAGGTCCCAGGCAGTGCATCCACCCACAGGCAAGACTTCAGATTGCAATTCTGGGGACTCCCTGTTATAATCCCAAGCTTCAAACTGACATCATGTTTACAAGAAAAATGCAGCTCTAGTTTTTAATCTTTCTACAAAGCTATTTTTATCTTGTGAATTATGAAATTTTTCAGGTCCTGGGGAGTTGGCCCGATTCTCAGGGCTCAAGAGAATTTCAAGATTCAATCTCTATCTTATCTACAGTGTCATGCACCTTACTGGTACCAATCAGTGCATTCATAAGCAGGAATGTCACAGGCAAGGGAAGGTCAAGGCAGGGTTAAGGCAGGTCATAAGCAAGGTCAGAGGCCTGCTCTGCTTTCTTGTCTTTGAAACCTGAACAAGACTTCCTCCACCTTAATTTCCCTAACAGTTATCTGCATGTCCTCTTTGGAAAAATATCTATTCACTTCTGCCCAATTTCTAATTTTTTCTTTTTGATGTTGAGTTGCATGAGTTGCTTTATATATTTTGGATACTCTTTTGAGTATCACTTGCAAATATTTTCTCTCCCTCTGTAGGTTGTCTTTTCATTTTGTTTAGTTCTGCTATGCAGAAGCTTTTTAAAATTGGGTCCCACTTGTTTACTTATGTTTCCTATACTTTAGGAGACAGATCCAAAAATACGTTGCCACAATTTACGTCAAAGTGTTCTGCCTGTTTTCCTGTAGGAATTTTGATTTCTGGTCTTACATTTAGGTCTTTAACCCATTTTGAGTTTATTTTTGTATACGGTGAACACATTGGTGTTTCCTGAAGGGGCTCTTGCAAAGGCAAATGAACACCTACATTAACTCGACCTTAAAGCCCTCAGGATTTCCGCCTGAATTCCTGCAGCAACCCCTTAACTTTGGCCGGCCTGCTCTCTCATTTCCCATCGTGGCCAGAATCACCATTCTAAATCCTGATGCAGTCCTTCTGGGTGGCTCTGTGTTCTTTCCCAGTCTTCTTCCTCTCTACAACCTACGGCCCTCAGTGCTCGAGACCACAAAGTCCCTCTTTAAATTCCAGACCTAGTCGCTTATGCCTGGAATAACCTGCCACCCCTTTGTAGATGGTAGCACTATTCGTTTCTTTGCCGAAGCCCTTCCTGAGCCCTTGCCCAAGTAATACTGTTAGCTCCTTCCTTGAGTCTCCTCAATGAACCCTGACCAGCCACTCCCTTAGGTCTTTCCTCACCTCTGTACGCAAGTCCCTCCAGGGCAGGTCCTGCCTGCGTTTATCCATCTTTGTATCCTTAGCACCTGTCACAGTGCCTGAACTCACAGAGGAAGAACTCAGTAAATGGCTGATGGAATTAACTGACTTTTCTTCCTGAATTCTTTCAGCAACAGGCACACAAAAAAGTACGTTTTTGTAGTAAGAATTACATTTAATTTTTGAAGGGGGGATAGCTTCCTGCCCATCCAAGACCCCTGAGAGTATTTCCTTGATCTCTTTAGAGTGGCAGAGACTCTAGGAGTGGACACAGAGTGCTAAGATGTGACTTCTGCTGCTGCTGCTAAGTCGCTTCAGTTGTGTCTGACTCTGTGCAACCCCATAGATGGCAGCCCACCAGGCTCCCCCGTCCCTGGGATTCTCCAGGCAAGAACCCTGGAGTGGGTTGCCATTTCCTTCTCCAATGCATGAAAGTGAAAAGTGAAAGTGAAGTCGCTCAGTCGTGTCTGACTCCTAGGGACCCCATGGACTGCAGCCTACCAGGCTCCTCCATCCATGGGATTTTCCAGGCAAGTGTACTGGAGTGGGGTGCCATCGCCTTCTCCGAAGATGTGACTGCTGCTGCTGCTAAGTCACTTCAGTCGTGTCTGACTCTATGTGATCCCGTAGACGGCAGCCCACCAGGCTCCGCCGTCCCTGGGATTCTCCAGGCAAGAACATTGGAGTGGACTGCCATTTCCTTCTCCAATGCATGAAAGTGAAAAGTGAAAGTGAAGTCGCTCAGTCGTGTCTGACTCTTAGCGACCCCATGGACTGCAGCCTACCAGGCTCCTCCGTCCATGGGATTTTCCAGGCAAGAGTACTGGAGTGGGGTGCCATTGCCTTCTCCGGAAGATGTGACTAGACAGGCCTAAAAAAATGGTTCATATTTTGAAATTTTCCAACCCCTTTAAGAATCTACTGAAAAAACATACCCTTTTCTTCAGGAAAACACACCTTCAGACACATACCTTTCTAACTTGGTTCTGGGACTCCAAGTACCTGTTCTTCCCTAGGGCCTTTCACACCCACCCCCAGAGCCGCCTCTGTAGAACCCCTGCCCCAGAAGCACTGGGCCCTAACCAGCACTGAGAACGGTCATGGTCGGGTGCTGCGTCTCCCTGGTGCGCTCCACTCGTCCATTCCAGTGTTCTACTGCCCACTGGCTGGCCTATGCCTGGGACCTCCATCTCGGTAGATGTTCCGAGAGGAAATGGAGAAGTTTCACCAAAGGTGGGGTGAGGGGGAGAGAGGCAGGGAACAAGAGGACAGTTAAAAACAAAACAAACCCCAGTCACTGAAAAGGGAAACAAGCCTAATTATTCTGCTCCACTTCTGGGCAGCAGCATCTCCTCATTGCCTAGTTAATCCACCAAACATAAGGAAGAAGAAATGAGTCAGGGCCCACACTTTTCTTTTATTACCAAAAACAATTGTTATGCGCAAACTCAGTGCCTCTAATCCCATCCCTGAGGATAACCATGAAAGTCCTTGGGGCTATAAGAGGAACCATTCAGAGGGAAATGCCTTGGCTGGTTTTGAGGAAAGGGCCCTTGGAGGGATCAGTTCCTTGGCACCCCTGGGCCCAAGGACCCCTACAGACAGGAATGGATGTGAGCTGACTATGGATTTCCATCCCTGTTCTAGCATGTCTAGGGGATTAGGGTTTTAAGCCTGACACTAGCCCTCTCTACAGGAACACACACACACACAACCAGGGTGCCCCCCTTCAAAGAATCAAAACTTTTCAGGACCACCAAAGAATGTGGACTGGCAGAAAAAGGACGTCCCTCAGCCCGCTGAGTGACGCAAGCTGGCTCCAGAGTGGACCACGCTACTCTCAGCATCACTCCTAAAGGCATCCGTTGACAAGGGCTGCCCACTAGGGGCGCTGCCACCAGCCTGGCTCAGACTCCAGGGCCTGGAGGTAGCAAGGGTGGGGGCCTGCAGCCTTCACACCATCTGGACTTCTGGCTCTTCAGCTGCTCCCTGAAGCTCTCCCATGACGCCCCCCGAGGGGGGCTCAGAGGCGGGTGGGGGCTCTCCCGGGGCTTCGAACAGCACGTAATAGACGACCTCCCGCTCGCCCTGGGCGTTGGTCTGGTTCACCACGTGGATGATAGGGCTTGACGTGTCCTGAGAGGCCGGGAGGGCTATGCCCTCACCGCCCCCACCTTCCTCTTCAGCCTCCTGCTGGGGTCCTGGCTCCCTGGGCACTGTTTCCAGAATGATGTCCTGCAGGCTGCTCTCATTCAGGGATGCTCCCAGGCCTGAGCCCTCTTGTGGCTGCCGCAGCAGTTGCTGGGTCAGCTCTACGCTCTCATAGCGAACCAGCTGCAGCCTCATGTAGCCATCCTCATGCTCCTTGTACCTGGTGAAGGAGGAGCACGGAGGGTATAGCAAGCAGGGGTGGGGGGCATGGCGGGGACGGGGGGCAGACACAGGCTATAGACTGGCGAGGTAAGGGACAACAGGAGGGAAGAAGCCCTGGGATTCTAAGTGATGGGTATTAAAGACAAAAAAAAAAGTCTTTATTGTATAAGATTTAGAAGAAAAGGCAAGAAAGCTCTTTACTCAGAAAGCAAAGGGAGGGACTTCCTTGGTGGTCCAGTGGTTAAGAACCTACCTTCCAATGCAGGGGATGGGGGTTCAATCCCTGGTGGGGGAACCAAGAACCCATATGCCACAGGGCAACTAAGCCTATGCGCCTCAACTAGAGAGCCCACACGTCGCAACTAGAGAGAAGCCTGCACTTCTCTCTAGAAGGCTTCACAGTAGGGCTGCAATGAAGATCACGTGTGCTGCAACCAAGACCTGATGCAGCCAATAAATATTTTTTAAAAAAAATAGGAAAGGGAGGGGAGAGAAGAGAGAGGAACTGTCTATGTTGGACAGTAGGACTGTCAAAGGATTTATGAGAAGGCCATGAAGCTACTCATTAGGACCCTTGGGTTCACGCTCTGGGCTCTGGTTCTGGCTGCAGGGCTTTTGCGATCATTTATTGGGTTTGGTATTGTTCCCTGGATTCAAAAATTAGAAAAATACTCTTTGCCCCACCAATATTTTGGAGGTTCCTTGAGCCTAAATGGAGATAGTGGACATCAGAGCACCATCAAATTCAAGGATTTTAAATTGCTGAAAAGTATGAAGAAAAAAATACAGAAATCCGGGTACAGGGGGAGGCTGAGAGACATACCGAAAGCGGGGGTGCCCTGAGGGCCACTTGAACTGGTGCTTCTTGCGAAGGTGCACGGTGAGGTTGTTGCCCCTTGTGAAGCACTTGTCACACACGTGGCATCTGTACCTCGGCTCTGAGTCCCCCTGGTGGGGAGGGGAGAGTGAGGCCAGCTTCCCCCCGCCCCAGGCACCCCCCACACTTCTGCCGGCCCCTCCCTACCATCAGCCCCACTCACTTCATGCACTTTTCGGTAATGCGACTTGATAGAGTAGAGCGACCGGGCACTAAAGGTGCAGTTCTCGAAATCACAGCTGTAGGCTGGCTCCTTGCTATGGGTATCTAGGTGCTTCCGGAGGTCGATCAGATTCTTGCAGCTGCCAAGAAAGACCAGGAAGGATCAGAAAGCGTGGGGAATCCTGGAACCCAGGTTTCGTGATTTCCCGCCCCGTCTCCTCTTACCTGTAGTCGCAACAGTCACATTTAAAGGGACGGGCCTCGCTGTGGCGGAAGCGCATGTGGTTTCGGAGGGAGGAGGGCAGCGGGCAGGTCATGTCACACAGAGGGCACTTGTAGTGGTTCACTGAGGGGCAGAGAGGAGGCTGTGGCCGCAAAGCTCGCGGAAGCCTGGAGGGCAGGCCCGGAGGACGGCGGTGGCCGGCTACTCACCATGGTTGCGCATGTGGTCCCGCAGCAGCCGCTCTGTGGCAAATCTCTTGGAACAGTGAGAGCACTGGAAGTGCTGCTCTGCAGGGGGTCAGGCAGAAGACAGGTGGAGCACAGCCAGTGGCAGAGAGGAGGAGAGCATGCTGGGAGAGGGGAACCCCCCCAGGCAGAGGGAAACCACCCAAGAAGAGGGGAGCTTGGGGAACTATGGATGGACCCAGTATCATGGAAGGAGCGTGGGACCTGGAGTGGAGAACCTGAATTAGAATTCTGGCTTGCCCGCTTACTAGCAGTGTGATCTCAGGTAAGTGATTTAATCTGAGCCTCAGTTTTCTCATCTGCAAAAACGGGGGATAAGAAGCCTACCTCACAGGGCCACTGCGAGGCTTCACTGAGACAAGAGCCGTGGCACAGCGTAAGCATGGAGTGACAACCTCTAATGAGTCCCCATCAGCAGAGACTGTGCCAGGTGACTGAGCCCTCAAGACAGATATAGCTAAGCTGCAGATACCTTCAGGGGCCCCCTCTCCTGAGAACGTGCCCCCAGCCACCACCCCAAGTAGGACAGCCTGCACCTATGCCCCTTCTTCAATCACTTACGATCCAACGAGGACTGGCGACGGATATGATCTAAGAACTTGGTGTTGTTGGCGAACATGCCCCCACAGGTGGGACAGGCCACCACCTTCTCCTGGGTATGGCTGCGGAGGTGCTCTCGAAGCTTAAAGCGGTCCTTGAAGGTGCAGGTACAGCCTGGGAAGGAAGGCCCAGTCAGGTCCAGCCACAAACCCCCAGAGTAGGGTCTGTACCCCCAAGTCTCTCCAGCTACCCCCAAGTCTCTCCAGCCAGCAGCCAACCCTGCCCTGCAGGACTGGTCCTACCCCTAGCTGCTCTGGTCCCTTAGCAACCCCAAAGTTTCTTTAGAAGCCAAAAATTAAGGAGTGGCCCTACCTTTCCAGCCACAGAGCACCACGTTGTTGTCCTTGCCAACTACTTGGTATTCACAACACAGGCTGTGCGCTTCCACGTGCCGGTAGAACCACTCGGGGTTGTCGAAGGAGTTCTGTGCCAGGAGCAACTTGGGGTAAGGACTGAGGATGGGTGGAGGGACTCCTACTCCCAGGTGTCCAGAGGGGGGCTTCTTGGTTCTCTCCCAAATTAATTGGTGGGGATAGGAAAGTTTGAGCAAGGGGCTACCCAGAAATGAAGGAAAGCTACTAGCAGGAACTTCAGGAATACAGCGTATCCCAGAAAGGATTAAGGAGTCTTGAGATAAGATCCCCAACCCCTCTCCATCCCTACTCCTGGCTCTGTCTGCTGACCTCACAGTGCTCCCACAGACACAGGAAGTGGTCGGGGATGTCAGGGATGAGGTTGCGGCTCTGGAAGTCCAGGATGCAGGGGCTGAGGTCAGCCTGGCTCTGCAGGGCCTGCAGTCCCCACTGTTTCAGCTTGGTGTGGTAGCAGTGGAAGTAGACATGGCGGATGAGATCAGCAGAATTGTCCGGAGAACAGAAGCCACACTCCCGCCACAAGCAGGAGAATTCTTCCTCTGCAAAAAGGGGTTTAGAAGGAAGCGACTGATGACTTTCCAAAGCTCTCCTCCCACTTAGCAGCAAGGGACCAGGCTGGGATGACCTGGTATACCAGGAGTTCATCTAGCAAATGCTAGCATTTAACAACTACTAATTGTGTGCCAGGCACCGGGAATACAACAACGAGTACAAAAAGAGTCCCAGTCCTTACCCTTGCACAGCTTTCAGTCAGGAAGAAAAACACATCAAAATAATCACATGCATAAATATAAAGCTACAACCAGGTGGAGAGGAAGCATGGTCTAGGCAGGGAGACAGTGTGTGCACAGCCCAGTGCCAGTGACTCAGACACAGCAGGTGTGGCTGGCATTTGCTACTGTGGCTTGGAGTTTCTGCTGTTCCCTGAGGAACCCGGGATGCCTCCCACTCCTTCCTGTCAAACCATAGGTCTTTCTTTCCCCCATATTCTGCCCAAGATCAGTCTTCTCTAGGAAGGCCTATCAGCTATTCCAGTCTACTTCCTATCTCTCTAAGCACCAAATTTTCAGTGCTCTATATAGGTTTACTTGTTTTGAAAAGTAGCTACTTTTAAAAATATAATAATCACCTAATTTCCCTTCTGTATAAATATTACTTGCTTCTGAAGCTGTTAGTTATAGGTTACAGTCACTAGATTCAAATGGAATTTGAGGTGGGGGAAGGAGTGCTGTCTCTATACCTTCTGTAGAAAAGTTTTTTTCAAACTGTGTTATGACCTATTAGTGGGTAGTGAAATCAATTTAGAGGATTGCAAATCACAATTTCTTTTTAATTAAAGAGAACAAAATAGAACAATTCAGAGAGAATTTAATCAAGGCAAGGATTGTTTTTAGTATTTCTTAACTTCTCTATACAGGGTTGTGACATAAAATGCATTGCTAAATTTTACTGCATTTCACAGTAAAAAATAAATAAATAAATAAAAACACTGCCAGAGAGTGAAAAAAGCAGACTGCCAACAGCTTGTACAATATGATCCTTTTAAAAAAGTAAAATCCTATCTAATTTATATATATACATGCAGAGAGAGGTCAAAAAGAATGTTCACTGAAGTACTGTCAGTTAATTGACTTTTTTGTTGTTGTTGTTATTTTTTTGTTGTTGTTGTTGTTGTTAATTGACTTTTAATGGCAAGAGGAAAGGTTCATTCCACATATTCTTGCTGAATGAGTTTTCCAGAATGAGTCTACAATGTTTTTATAAACAAATAAAAAAAGCACAATTAGGAAAATAAACCACCACTCTCACTGGCTGCCTTCTCCCTCTGTGGCAAGGAGAGTCAGATTTTCCACCATCCCTTGAGCTCTTTCCCATTCCTGTGTCCTGCTTCCTTACCAAGCAGGTCCTCCTCCTCTTCTTCCTCCCCGGAGCCCTGCAGGTGCTGCTGCAGGTGCTGAGTGACATGCTCGCAGAATTCCTCCATGGCCGAGCACACAAAGGAACAGGACCCCCACTCACACTGCAGCCCCAGGTTCTCCTTTCGGGGAACTTTCCCAGGCGGCGGCATGGCCTTCACCCTAGAGGAGGAAGAAATCGGCACCTGTACGGATTCCACCCAAGTGCTGCTGGGGGTTAACACGGGACAGCCAGCCAGCCTGGAGCCAAGAGATGTTTTTCAGTGACCCGTGAGAAACGCTGTGCTTTTTCAGTAAGGACAGAGTAGCAGTTCTTCAAACCCCTGGAAGCTGTTTGGTGTTCTTGGGAATGGAGAATACAAACTGACATTATTGAGCATGTACCAGGCTCTGAGCTAAGAACTTTAACAGACACTTTTTCAAGGTGCTTCAGAGCAACCGATCAAGAAGGAATTACTCCTACAAAAGGCAGAACAATGCCCAGGTTCAAAAAGATGACTTTGAAAACCCAGAGCTCAGATTCAGACTCCTTTGTCCACCACCTACTTAGCTGTGTGACCTTGGCCAAGTAAGCTTAACCCTTCTATTCCTGAACACCCTTATTTTCAGAATGGGGATAACAAACCCTTCTGCTTTTAATCTGCTATATGCCAAGGACCTACTAAGCACATTGTGTCATCTAATTACCAACACCATCCTATGAGGGAAGTACTGTTTTTAATTTCATTTGTAGATATGGGCATAAGGCCTGGAGAGGTTAACTGGTTTGCTCAAGATCACACACCAGGGGTAGGGTCAGGTCAGGCTGACTCCAAAGTCCACATTTTTCTTATGCACACAGATGAGCCTAGAAGCTCCTTATTTCTCACTGGATCACATCGTAAGTACTCCATCAGACTTATAAAGTGCCACACATACTCCTTTTGCCTAACCTATCTGGTGCTTTACTTCACCACTGCCCTAATATCCTCTGAACAAAAATGTCAATTCTATTTCACTTAAGAGGCAGTGCCTGTCCAGTTTATACTGGGTATACACAGTGTTAGGCACACTTAGGCAGGTAATAAACATTTGTTGAAGAAAGCTAAATAAAAAACAAGAAGTTCTCAACCTTTAATATGCACACAAATGCAGAGGTTTCCAGCTCCTGCCCTAGAGATTCAGATTTGGGAAGGCTGGGGTTAGGCCTAGAAATCTGCCCTTTAACTCAGCAGCCCAGTTGTGATGGGGCCTCCAGAAGCAGAGTCTGAGGAACAATAAAAGGATAGTTTTCCTCATTAAAACAAAACACAGAATGACAGGTGACACTGCACACAAAAATCTCTGGGGGAAGAAAAGACACTAAGAGGCCCTGACTCTGTCCCCTGAGCATCACCTCCTTAAGGATTCTCACCAACTCTCACTGTGGTACCCAGGAAGGGAGTGCGGTATTGCTCTCTTTCAGAGAGAGGTGGGAACTCTGAAAAAGAACTTTGGTACACAACGAAAGGGGAAAACCCCAGAAAATACAAAATGCATAAAATCTTTCATACTTACAAGTATAAGAACCTACTATATCTAACTGGTTACCAAAGGAACCCCTCCCCTTTTTTTTGTCCACACCTCATGGCATGTGGGATCTTAGTTCTCTGACCAGGGACCAAAAAGGTAATCCCTGCCTTGGAAGCATGGAGTCTTAACCACTGGACAACCAGGGAAGTACCAAAAACCCCTTTTTAAGGAAGCCTTAAGGAAATGGCAACCTATTCCAGTATTCTTGCCTGGAAAATTCCACAGACAGAGGAGCCTGGTAGGCTACAGTCCATGGGGTCTCAGAGAATTGGACATGACTAAGCAACTAAGCACAGCACACAGCCGCACAGAGGGTATAAGAAACCTGGGCTTCTCTGGTGGTTCAGTGGTACAGAATCCACCTACCAATGCAGGAGATGAAGGTTTGATCTCCAGGTTGGGAAGATCCCCTGGAAAAGGAAATGGCAACCCACTTCAGTATTCTTGCCTAGAAAATTCCATGGACAGAAGAGACTGGAAAGCTACAGTCCATGAGGTGGCAAAGAGTCAGACACGACTAAGCCTGCACGCAAGCATATGCCAAGCACTGTTCTAAGTTTCTTATATTTATAAAAACTCATTAGTACAACAATCCTATTGAAGTAGACAGCCTGATTATCCCACTTTACAGATGAGGAAATGGCCCAGATAGGTTAAGTAATTTACCCAGGATCACAAAGCTAAGAAGTGATGGAAACAGAATTCAAAGCCAGGGAGCATGACTCCATTCTCCTCCTCCATCTGCCTGTCTTACCTTTTTATGTTTGATTCCCTCCTCACCAAAGACGTCATATCCATATACACAATACCCAAAGCATGCTTTATTGAGTAGCTATTTTGTAAGTCTCCTCTAATAAGCTGTGAGCTCCTAGAAAGCCTGGTCTGTGCTCTCTTCATTCTAACTGCAGAGCCAGCACACACCTACTATGAGCTCTTTTAATGTTCAAGTAAATCTATAACATTACTTTACTTTTGCAAAAATCACCTAGCTTCTCTGAACCTGTTTCCTTAAATGTAAAACAGGATATTAATATCACAGCAGTGGATGAGGGAATCGACTGATATGATTAGAAAGCTCCAACATTTACTAGCCCTGTGATCTTAGGCAAGTTACTTAAGCCCGGGTTTCCCATGTATTATTAACACGGGAATAATCATGCTTGTTTCACTGAATTGATTTATGGATTAAAACACATAATGGATATTAAAATGCTTAGCCTAACTCAACAAGTGTTGGCTCTTCGTATCCTTGCTTCTAAAAATTAGATGATCTAAGAACGAATGCTACAAAAAGATCAACAAAAGGAAAACCCGAAGGATTCCTAACCCTTCCTTTCATAGGGAATCACAGAAAGAAGCAACGAGCAAATACTTGAGTATAAATTGCAACGCAAGGCACCGAGAATGAACCCTGAATGGTATGCAAGAAAAGAGGGATCAAGGTCTGGAACCTTCTAAGGACTCACAATTTGGCCGAAGAGATAAGATTCTGACGTGTTTAAACAACAACCAAAACAAAGCGCCCGGTGAGGGGAGCTGGACAGGGAGAAACCGCGGCGGCAGGCTAAGCAGGAAAGGTTGCCCTTAGCGGTGGGGACTGGGCCTCTGGAGCACAGGTAGAATTCGGAGAAAAGGAAGGAGACCATTCGGGCGGGGAAACCTCCCCCTCTCAGCCCCGCTGGCTTCCCCCTAAGGCGTGGCGGCGATCGTGCTTCAGCTGCAACGAAACCCCAGACTGGAAAGTAAGTCCGGGTTGGGAGCTGGGGGCGCTGCAGGCGCCAGGCAGAACAGGGTGGCCGAGCAGCAAGAGAGCGCCTCGCCGAAGCGACCGGAAAAGTGCCTGGCTTCGGCAGCCTGCCCAAAGGACAGACCGATGCTGCCCCGCCATCCCCGGCATCCCCTGCTTACCTCCCGTCAGTCAGCTCCCGGGTCTCTTCAGCTCCCCTCCCACCTCGCACCGTCTCCGGGAGGGCACTTGAGTGACGGCCAACGACAGCCAATCGTCGCTCTCAAATCCCTCTAACAGCCAATCGCCGCTGCGACTGACGAAACCCGTGCGCGACCAAAACACGGAAGGGGCGGGAGTGAGCGGCAGCGGGCCGCGCGGGAAGGTAGCGCTACGAACGCCGCCGGTCTGCAGGCTAAGTGCAGGCAGGCTTCCCTAGGGCCCGATTTTCCCCGACTGCGCAGGCTCGGCGCACGGCACCCACTGGGCATGCGCCGAGCTCGGGCTGTGAGCCGAGAGGTGTCTCCCCCCTCTTGTTGGTTACAGCTCCAGCTGGCCGCGTGGGAGTTGAGACAGAGGAAGAGGCGGTGGAAGAGGCGGAGGAAAAGGCGTCGGAGGCTCGGTGCCCAGAACAACGAACCCCGCTCGGCCCAAACTGGGGGTCCTTCACCTTTTTAATCTTCCTGTTTCTTAAATATCAGTATTCCTTATGCCATCTTCTCTTCCTCCCACAACTCTGCCTCCTTTGTTACCAGTCTCAGTGAACGACTCCTGAAACCTGGCAGTCATGTCTGATTCCTCCCTCACACGTCATATCCATTCCATTGCCAAGTCCTATAAATTCTGCCCCCTTAACACAGGATCCCTCAAGTTCCCCACCCCAACACACACACACACCCTTTCTTGAGCTTCGCAGTCCTATCTCTTGACCATTAGCTACGTCCATCCCGGATGTCTACACTGACCCAACTGGCTCCCTGCGGTCACTCCTGCTTCCCTCCAAACCATTCTCGACGGAGCTCTCAAAGTGATCTTTGCAGAGAGCAAATCTGATCAAACCACCACGCTGCTTTAAACGGTCAAAGCCCCAAACCATACTGAGGCTCTCTGGACCCTTCAGCATCTGGGTCCTGCATACTTCTCCCCATCGTATCTTGAGTGCTTCTCGAGCTCACTCTCTGCTCCCCAGCCCTGGATTTCTTTCAGCTTCCCCACCACACCTAGCCGCCTTTCCTCTGCTGCCTTGTACTTACTGTTTCCTCGGCCTGGAACAATCTTGTGAAACTGATGAGAACTGATTCCTACTCATTCTTCTGGTCTCAAAGAAGCAGCTTTTTTTTTTTTTTTTTCCCCTGGAAATCTTCCTGGACATCCCTTTTCTGTGTTTCCCTATTACAGCTCTATCACACTTCCCAGGTGGCGCTACTGGTAAAGAGTCCTTCTGCCAATGCAGGAGAGGCAAGAGAGGAGGGTTGGATCCCTGGATGGGGGAGATCCCCTGGAGGAGAATGTGGCAACACACTCCAGTATTCTTGTCTGGAAAAATTCCCTGGACAGAGGAGCCTGGCAGGCTACAGTTCATGGGGCCACAAAGAGTCAGACATGAACTGAGCACACATTATATTGTATTTGCCTGTTGAACTTGTCTGCATTCTGCACTGACTCACTCAGTTCAGTGAGGGAGGACAGGGAGTGTGTGTGTGTGTGACTTTCTATAACCCCATTGCTTAGCCTAGTAACTGAAACTCAGTAAGCATCCAAGACATATTTGTTTAAAAATTATGTACCTTGCTGCTGCTAAGTCTGCTGCTACTAACTCGGTTCAGTCGTGTCCGACTTTGTATGACCCCAGAGACGGCAGCCCACCAGGCTCCCCCGTCCCTGGGATTCTCCAGGCAAGAACACTGGAGTGGATTGCCATTTCTTCATTAGGACTGATATTATGTTATATTTTCTAGCCTAAATATAAGCCTATATAGTTTACAAAATCAGAAAACCCGTTAAATGCTCAATATAAATAAAATGAACTTAAAGATGCCATTAAAAATAGCAGTCACAAGAAAATCAGAAATTTGTGCATGAAATTTTTTACTAACCATGATTAAATTTTGTCCCTATTTTAAAATAAGGGTTTTAAAATATAATTCGAGTAACAAAAGTGTTTTATCAACTTTATTCATTCAAAAGCACATAGCTTTAGTAATACTTCACAAATTGCCAACCATATTTTAATTCAGGATTAAACCACCATAGATGGCTCTTAGCTTTAATTTAGCAATTCCTGAAGAAAAACTCATTCACGGAGCTGCATAGACTCAATTTTTACAGAGAAAAAATTTCAGGATATCTCTGAAATGCACACGTTTCCAAAATTTGAGACAGTGCTTTGCTGTCTAGCATAGTTTACTTCCATCTCAATCTGCTTCTCTTGAAAACAGGCCACAATTTTGGCTGGATAATTCAAGACACATCCTGAGATTTGTTCTTCAAAAGCTGCCGCAAGACCTTGAAGCATAATTCATACTCATCAAAAACTCTGGATCTCTCCTGAAAGTAGAAAATGGATAAGTTGAATTATGTTTTGTGTTTCCTCTGAGTTCATTTTTTAAATCTCTATTTTTGAAAAGTGATGAGACTCTTCTTCACTACAAAATAGGTGACTGCACTGGGCAGCTCAGCACTGGAAACTAACTTTTCCAGTCATCAACAACTCAATGCACAGATCCAGTTGGAACCTGAATACCTGCCCTCTCATCAAAAAAAAATTTCTCGTGAAATTCTGAGTTCAGTGTGTTGGCTGTCTTGTCATGTTGATAAACAAACTGCTCCTCTGTGAACAAATGAGAGTTTCATTTCTTAGATCAGGGGAAGGAGCTTGATAAATCTCTTTGAGTTTTGATGACTAGAATTTGGCATATGTCTCATACAAATTGGGCTTCCCTGGTAGCTCAGCTGGTAAAGAATCTGCCTGAAATGCAGGAAACCTTGGTTTGATTCCTGGGTCGGGAAGATCCACTGGAGAGGGATAGGCTACCCACTCCAGTGTTCTGGGACTTCCCTGGTGGTTCAGCTGGTAAAGAATCCACCTGCAATAGGGGAAACTTGGGTTTGATCCCTGGTTTGGAAAGATCCACTGAAGAAGGGAACAGCTACACAGTATTCTGGCCTGGAAAATTCCATAGACTGTATAGTCCAGTCAGTCAGTTCAGTCGCTCAGTCGTATCCAACTCTTTGCAACCCCATGGACTGCACCATGCCAGGCTTCCCTGTCCATCACCAACTCCCAGAGCTTATTCAAACTCATGTCCATCGAGTTGGTGATGCCATTCAACCATCTCATCCTCTGTCATCCCCTCTCCTCCTGCCTTCAATCTTTCCCAGCATCAGGGTCTTTTCCAATGAGTCAGTTCTTTTCCAATGAGTCAGTGGCCAAAGTATTGGAGTTCCAGTTTCAGCATCAGTCCTTCCAATGAATATTCAGGACTGATTTCCTTCAGGATGGACTGGTTGGATCTCCTTGCAGTCCAAGGGACTCTCAAGAGTCTTCTCCAACACCACAGTTCAAAAGCATCAATTCTTCCATGCTCAGCTTTCTTTATAGTTGGACTATAAAGTCATCCATACATGACTCCTGGAAAATCCATAGCTTTGACTAGAGGGACCTTTGTCAGCAAAGTAATGTCTCTGCTTTTTAATATGCTTTCTAGGTTGGTCACAGCTTTTCTTCCAAGGAGCAAGTGTCTTTTGATTTCATGGTTGCGGGCACTACCTGCAGTTATGTTAGAACCCAAGAAAATAAAGTATAGTATAGTCCACGGGGTCACAAAGAGCTGGACACAACTGAGCAACTTTCACTTTCCCTCTGTAAATGAACCAAATATCCATATTCTGCCACCCTTTCAAAATGTTCCGTATTCTCTGGCTAGTATGGACAGGAACATGGGGGAATATTAACAACTCCAAGCTGACTCCCCAAAGGCAGGTACCCTTAAAGCCTCTGTGATATAGATTAGTCAGAATGTCAAGGCTAGAGTGACCTGGAAGATTATCTCGGCCACTCTTCATTTTAGAAATGAGGAAGTTGAGGTCCAGAAAGGAGAAGTGGACTTCTCAAGGTCACTTGCAGGGTCTGTGGTACACCCAGGTTTTCTGCCCCTGGTTCGGTGCTCTGTCTGACACCCTGCAGCAGCTTATTTGCTTCAAGCCCTGAGTAAGGTCTGGGAGAACAGGAACCAGGATCCTTGAATTTACTAGTGTCGTAATCACCTGAAACTTGCCCTCATTTAGGAGTGAGAGACTTTTTATTGTGATGAAACCCTTACGAGACTTCCCCCTTCCAATCTGTCTCTTCGGAGGCAACAGCTCACCCTTATTCAGTGCTGACTGTATGCCAGCTGAGTTCTAAGCACTTTACTCATTTACTTCTCACCACACCAAACGCTAGCTACTATTAATCACAGTCCCCACTCTACAGATGAGAAAACTGAGGCACTCTGAGGTGACATAATTTGCCCAAGGTCATGCAGATAATTATGTGTGGAACTGGGACTCAGATCCAGGCTAGATCCAGAGCCTCTACTCCAGACTCTCCTATATTCTAGGAGGAGCAGCCTGTTCAAGGAAGGGGAATGAAGATGCCTGTACTAGCTGAAGCTTTTTTTCTTCCTGATTGAAATTACCACTACAACTTGACCTTTCAAAGACACTGTGCTCCCATTCTCTCTCACATGTCCCTCCCTCTGTGCAAGAACTTCACAGACCCAATGTACGTGTCACCTACCCCACATGGGTCCCCATCTCTGATCCTCCCACTCGACACCACAGCCTCATTTGCCTTTCAAAGGATGACCATTTATTCAGTTTATAAACTCCAGTTTGACTTTAATAAATTAAATTCCAAGCCATCACACAGCAATGGACATCATCATCTCCCACTATACAGAGGGGCAACCCTGCTCTTGCTCCATCATCACACAGTCTGTAAATAAAACTCCTAAAGCCGTCTCTCTGGGGAAGGCGTCCCAGCAGGCTCCTGGCTCCCTCCTTCCAACAGAGCCACTGCTCACAGAGAAGGCATCAAGTACAAAAACGGTAATAAATGGGGAGGGAGGGATGAGGAGCAGAAGGGGAGGCAGGGAGTGGGGAGTACCTGCCCCCCATCCCGGGCACCGGCCCGGCATTCTATGAGCTGCCAATGTCCTCAGAGGCAGACACTGGTGCTGGTTGGGGTGGGGACCTGAGGGAGGTGTGGGAGCCCCATCCCAAAGAGAATTGCCAACCCTCCTGGGACAGGAGAGAAGGGTCACCTGGGAGAGATGCCCTCTATCCACTGTTCACTGAGGGGCTGGGACCACACATATAAATAGAAAAGAGAATAAATAAGGGAGAAAGGATCATCTGAGTTGCTGAGCACCCTGGGACTCCTCTGAGGGGGTGGGTGTCAACAGCAGGCAAACGGGTCTGAGGAATGCCCACAAGTGTCAGGACAGAGCCTCCTCTTGCTCCCAGCCACCCATTCCCTCTTCTACGTCCTTGGCAACGGGTGTCCACTTCTCACACGCTTCCCGTTGCAAGTACCCTTCCAGCTGGCCCCACAGCCCAGGGTGGACAGGCCTTCCTGGAACTCGGGGGGCTTCCCTGGCCCAGGCTGTTGGGAATCCAGGGAGGGGAATGGAAGGGAATGTGGGGAGAGGGCTGAGAGGACTCCGGCTCTCTCCTAGCTCAGAGGGTGAACAGGGCCCTCAGAGCTGAGGGCTGGGGTTGCCATTGGCCTTGGGTTTAGATTTGAAGGAAAAGCGCTTGATAAGACGCCGAGAAAAGCTGCCAGCCTTCTTTCGGACGCTGGGTGTGGTCGCCGTGTTGGAGAGGTCATCGTGTGATTGGCTCAGACCAGCTTCCTTCTGACGTGGCCTCCGGCGGAAGATGAGCTTCGTGCCGCTGCGCAGGAAGCTCACTGTGGGGGGAGAGGGGAGGCTGAGGGGCGAGGTGAGGAGCAGAGCATGGAAGAGCATGAAGGGGTCCAAGGCATGGAACAGAAAAGACATGCCCTTCCTGCGAAAAACATGGCGGCGCTCGTGGGGTTCTATGTGCACTCCTGAGGAGGAATGTCCCAGGGCTGGCTACTCTGTGAGGACAGACAGACAGTTGGGCCTCTTTACTAAAGAAAGAAAAAAGCTGAACAGAGGTGTTCCTAAAAGCCTATAAAATCACAAAGTGACAAAGTGGGTTGACCTTGATTGTTGACTAGATTCCAGGATGTGAGCAAAGAGCAGTGTGTCTGGAACACTTTAAAGGGGTAAATTCAAGACCAATATAATGAGAAAGGTGCTTACAGAGCAGGCTTTGGACTTAGGACCCTCATTATCCCAAGAAGTGATGCAGGCTTAAATCATAAATAGTTAAAGACATAAGTCATAAATAGTTAAAATAGTTAAAGACGCACTGGCAGAGGGAGGAGGACATCTGGGGCAAGTCCTACAATCTTATAAATTAGAAATACCACAGGTATGTACCGACCGTGTCACTGCTACAGGGACACTCCTAGGGTTGGCCTAGGGAAGGATTTCCTATAGCGGAGAGTATAGAATGAAAGGAAAGGGAGAAGAAAAGAATAAGGGAAGGAAAATATGCTCTTAGATCCAGGAAGAGAGAAAAACAGGTTTTTTTAAAAAAGGGAAATACTTTTGCGTCTCTTCTTATTACCCACGCCTGTTAGATCCAAGCTAAGACCCAAGGCAGCAAGTCCCCAGTCTCTACTCTGGCGTGGCTGAAACAGGCTGGGAACTCTGATGATCCCTTGGAGGAGGAAGGAGGAGACTGGCCTGAGGCTCCCATGTCCCTAAGTGTCCAGTGGGACCCAGGTGATGAAACTGGGCATCAAAGAGGGGTGGGGGTGGGACAACGGTAGCACAATACTTAAGAATTCGCCTGCCAATGCAAGGGACATGAGTTCGATCCCTGGTCAAGAAAGATTCCACAGGCCCTGGAGCAACTAAGCCTGTGGACCACAACCACTGAGCTGGAGCTCTAGCGCCTGGGAGCCGCAGCTACTGAAGCCTGCACGCCTAGAGCCTGTGCTCCACAATAAGAGAAGCCAGCGCAATGAGAAGGCCACACACTGCAACAAGGAGTAGCCTCCACTCTCTGAAACTAGAGAAAGCATGCATGCAGCAACGAAGACCCAGCATAACCCCACAATAAATAAGTACATTTTTTGAAAAAGGAGGGGCTGCCAATATCACCCCACCTTTGTGATCCTTGAGACTGCGGGTTTCCAGGGCACCAGTAGACCCTGTTTCCGACTCAACATCATCCACGGAGGGCCTCTCAGAAATGTCCGAACGTGTTGTCTCATCTGCTTCCTGGACACTCGTGGGACTGGAGAGGGCATCTACGGGTCCTGGGGACATGGCTGGGGGGTCTGAGGGAGGTGAGGAGGGACCTCCGCTGGGCCCTGCATCATCCTGTATTGAGGCGTCCAAGGATGCCGCATAGCCCAGGGACAGTGCCAACTCATCCTGAGCGATGGGCACCTGGCAGGAAGGACAAGTTTTAATGGGCAACAGTGACCCATGAGGGCTTTATCCCGAGCCCACCTCCTTTCCCCAGAGCCCTGTTACCTTGGAAACACCCGAGATGATAAGTGTGCTACGCTTGGTGGGTGTCTTCTTGGCTGCCCGCCCACTGGGTTCAGTCAGCTGGCGAATGGCTGTCTCTGCTACAGGGTCCAGGCCGTTGGAAAGGTGGCTCTCCCCTGCTGGATGACGGATACAGAAGACGGGCAACCTGACTCCTCCCCAGCTCCTTCTTGGACTTGAACTCCTGTGCCCCACCCAAAGTGGTTTTTGACTCCGGGACTCTGGTGTCAACCACTACTCACACTTCCCAATTCCCTACTCACGGCTGCTGCTGTGGGACGTGCTGCTGGGGCCACCACTCTCACTCAGCACTGTCGTCGTCTTCTCAGTCACCTCCACCTTGGACGGGGAGCGGGAGGGGGAGTCTGGTGGGTGGGGGAGGGTCAGTGAGCTGGGAGGTGCTTTAGAGTGGCCCCCACCCGCTACTGTCTTTATTGAGAGGCAGACTTTGGCTGACTCATGACTAAGGCATGATTAATCACAGGGGTGACTAAGAAGATGCCATGGGGACAAAAAGATACCACAGGAACCAATAGGAGTGTGGGAAAGAGGCAGGGGGCCCACCAAGGGCATGAAAATACTGAGAGTGTGCAGAGATGGCATAGGGGTCCAGTGGAAGTAGGGGAAATGCCATGGGACCCATAGAGCTGGGACAAATGTCACGGAGAGGCCCTGGAGTAGGAGAATTGCCACTGAGGTCACTGGGTTTGTTGGAGGGTCCCACGGGCTGCTAGAGGTTGAGGGGTGAGGGAGGGGCAATTAGGCAGCTGGGGCTGGGAAAAGGGAAGAAGACAGACGTGTGAAAAGACAGAGGGGAACTTGGGGAGGTGGAAGTATGAGGACTGTCATGGGGGCTGGTAGGTCCAGGCTTAAAGGGGAGAGGGCTAGTTAGGGAAATGGATAGATGTACAGGAAAGTTTAGGGCTTCCCTGGTGGCTCAGATGGTAAAGCATCTGCCTGCAATGAGGGAGACCCGGGTTCTATCCCTGGGTCAGGAAGATCCCCTGGAGAAGGAAATGGCAACCCACTCCAGTATTCTTGCTTGGAAAATTCCATGGACTGAGGAGCCTGGTAGGCTACAGTCCATGGGGTGGCAAAGAGTCAGACACAACTGAGCGCCTTAACATTCACTTTTAAGGGAAAGTTTGAGAGAGGCAGAGGCGGTATGGAAGATGTGGTCAGAAAACAGGAGGAGTTGGAATTAGGGCTTTCTTTGCCCCCTCCCTGTCCTGCCACGGATCTGCAGTCCAGGGCCCCTGGCTAGAGCTGGACTCCCAGGCTCCTCCTCTTTACCTAATTTGCCATCTACCCGGGGCCGGGACTGGACAGTGGTGACTGTGGTGACGATGGTGCCATCTGGCATGATGGTCCGGTCCAGCTCAATCTTCTTGGTAGGTGTGATGCTGCGGCGTGGAGTCGAGGGGGTGGAAGTGCCCAGGTTCCGGGGGGAACCCTCCTCATACTGAAGCTGCCAAGGGGGAAAGAGGAAAGAGGCAGGGCCTCAGGACTGGCCTTCTCCCGAGTTTTCCCATCTCCCCACCGGGGGCAGCGTCTCACCTCTATTGCCATGGTGGCTGCCTGCCCCAGGGCTTTCCCGGGCCCAGGGGTGAGTGGGCACACCTGTCTTCGGGACAGTGGTCTGGAAGGGGAGGCCACAGACAGTGTGGCCTGGCCCAAGAGTTCAGCTGGGGAAAGGGGTGGCACTGTGAGTTGAGTCCATGACCAGGCAGCCCCACTCAGCACCCACCCAGAGGTGCTCCTTCCTGCCCCGTACTCACTGTCTCCACAGCTGCTACTCCTCAGCACTTTGAGGATCAGCTCCTGGCTCTGGGGGCCCAGATCCCTGTGGCCAACAAGAGGTGGGGCAGAGAGGGGGAAGATTAGCAAACTGAATCCACCCTTGAATTGATTTCAGGCCAGAGGCAGACTGCGTGCATGTATGCTCAGTTGTGTTTGACTCTTTGCGACCCCATGGAGGAAAGCCCTCCAGGCTCCTCTGTCCATGGGATTTCCCAGGCAAGAAAACCAGTGAGTTGCCATTCCCTCCTCCAGGGAGCTTCAAAACCTAGGGATCAAACCTGCATCTCCTGCATTGGCAGGCGGATTCTTTACCACTGAGCCACCTGGGAAGCCCAGAGGCAGAGAGAGATGGATGTAAATAAGATGGAACAAGCGCTCCAATATGCTTCCAAATACAGACTCTTCCTTAGAAAATGGGATGGGGCTGAGCAGGGACCATACTCCTCAGCTGGGCATTCAGATATTCCTGGTTCCTGCCTTTCCAGTCTCTCTCTATGTTGAATCACCCTCTTTTTCTTTTACTCAAGTTGTTCCCTCTGCCATGAACCCTTGGTCTCTCACACTCTGTTGAAATCCTACTTTTGTTCAAAGGTGTGGTTTAAATGCCACTTCCTCCATGAAGCCTATTCTTATCTTTATTTTTGTGGAATTAAGCTCCCTCACCTAAGCACACCCATGGCACTTTTTATAAACCTGGACTGGAGCACTTATACCATCTCCTTGACGTACATCTGTCTCTGCTTTGAGCCGGTGATCAACTCAGGGTTGAGGTAGGTGCATCTTGGTCATGTCTGTAGCCCTTGGGACTAGGCCAGGGCCTGGCATACAATAGAGGCTCACAGCAAAAATTAAGAGCTGAAAACAGCTGATTCATGTCAGGACTCTGCTGGAAGGACTTGATCTCAGTCCACCCGTGGAAGCAGGGGTGGGGGCTGGGGAGTCACTCCTTACAATATCAAGTCCTCGCTCCACTCCACCTCAGGCCCAGCCCTCGTGGGCTTGGTCCACTTCTGTTGCATGGGGTTGTCAAGCTCAGCTACACAGCACACTTCCCCAGTGCCTGTGAGGAACCAGAAACGTAAAAATGCTCATATCCAAGTTGAGAGGCCATTGAGTAGTAGAGAGGTCATACCCTGGGCAGAGGGGCCAGGAATGCCTGCAGCCACAGCCTTGGTAGCCCACCAGAAGCTTCTGGCTCTCACCTTCCAGCTCACCTCCCAGATGAGATGCTCGAAGCTGCCTTAGGAATAACCGGATAGGTCTGGGGATGGATGGCTGGGCCTGGGGTGCCTTGGGTGGCTTCTCACTGGGAACCTAAGAGCAGGAGGAGGTAAAAAGAGCTGTAAGAATCCCAACACAGTACCCTGGAGACAACATGCACGCAAACTATTTGCTTTGAGTGCCTACTCACCAGGCCCCCAGGGGCAGAGCAAGCCCTGAGGTTGACCATCATAGCTGGCTGGGTGCTGACTATGGCATCCTCAATCAGCTCCTCAATAGTAGAGAGCTCTACTTGCTCCTCACCTCTCTGTGGGGAGGGGAACAAGGAGGTGAGGCCCTCAGCTCTGCCTCCCCCTCCCTGTTCTGTCTCTTCTCTCCAGCCCTTCCCCCTTACCTCCCTGGCCTGCAGCTTGGGAAGCACCGTCAGGCTGAGATCTGGGCGATCAGTGAAGGCCCAGGATACAAGCAGGCCTTCGCCAAGGATTTCCTCCAGGTTGACTTCCAACTGTGTACAAGGGACAAAGGGACTGGGTTGACTTGCCTGACTCCTCCAACCCCCTAGGACCCTCTCTTCCCAAATTCCATCTTAGAGAGGAACCAAACCGAAAAGGCAGAGGCAGCTGAACCTCCCGCCCCCTGCCCAACTCCATTTCCCACACCCCCTCCACCTGTGTTGGTGGCAGTGTCAGAGTGACGTGGTAGGTCTCCATGGAGACGGCAGCGGGGGACTGCTGGGTCACAGAGACTGGGAACATCACCTCCTCAGCAGAGAGCTGGCAGTGCAGCACCTGAGACAGCCAAGGCACAGAGGCAAGGAGGGTCAGGCATGGAGGAAGATGCTCACCTCGGCCCTGCCCTGTCCTGCCTGAGAGTGGGTCAGCAGACCCCTCTCCAGTTTCCCTCGGGAATCACCTTTTGGGGGGTCCAACTCTTTTGCGACTCTTTAGTGACCCCAAGGGCTGTAACCTGCCAGGCCCCTCTGTCCATAGCATTTCCCAGGCAAGAATACTAGAATGGGTTGCCATTTCTTTCTCCAAGGGGATCTTCCCAACCCAGGGATCAAACCTGAGTCTCCTGCATTACAGGCATATTCTTTACCACTGAGCCACCAGGGAAGCCCTTGGAGTGGTCATAAATCCATAAAAGAATGATAAAATTCAGAATCCTCCAGAAAAATGCATATATGCACACAAGTACTACATTTGGCCTGTAACTTCAATGGGATTCTCCAACCTCCTGAAGCCAATTCTGGGATTCCTAAGGCATTCACAGACTTCAGGTTAGAACCCTTAGAGTAAAGGGAACTCAGGATCAGCCCCCACCCCAGTCCTAAAGAAGGCAGAACCCATCAGACTCTTACCATGGTGCGCTCTGATTGGTCTATGCAGGTCACATGACTGATGCTGGCTTTGGGTGGGAGTTGGGGCACCTCCTCAAAGGCGATTTGGATGGAGCTCTGGGGGAGTAATGTGGGCATAGGGTCAGGTCTCTGGAGCTGCCCCCGCAGGGCTGACCTACTCAGTTGCTGGCTAGGCCCTGGCACTGCAGAGGCCTCAGCTGCAGGCTGGCTTCTGGCCCCTCCTTGGCTCAGAGCTTTAGGACAGTAAGTGTTTCTTTTGAATCCCACCTCTTCAGGGGTCTGCAGGTGTGAGGCAGACCTGGGGAGCTAGACCACCTCAGAGACCAGATCACCTTGAGCTGAAGACCCTAGATTCCTCCTTGAATGCCAGGAGCCTTCCTCCTCCCCCCACCTTCTTCCCTACCCTTGAAGAAAGGTGTGCATAGAAAAAAATAATAATAATAAAGGTGTTGGTGCCACCTATATATCCTAGCTGGGCAGGGAGAGACACGGCTGAGCCAAGGGTGAAAGCGGTAGAGCCACTTAAAGATAAGAACTAAGCCTTCTACCAGCTAAATGGGATGTGGAGGCACAGGAGTATGACTCTACCCATATTCTTGGAGATGAAGGTTAGCTCAGCATGGCCTTGGGGAACTTTACCAGAGGAACTGGGAAGAAAAGCAAGCTCAGAAGGCTCAGCGGCCAGGGACCTGGCTAATTCCTCAAGGCAGAGAGCAAGGTGGCATTAGGGAGCAGAAAGCTGCTTAGCTTAGGTGTTGTAAGAGCTTCCTAATTCTTCCACGGTAGTTGAAGCAAACTGCTGCAGCCCCATCCAGGGAGCAGGATGGGAAGAACTGAGGAGGGGGCACAGACTGGGCACAGACAGAAACAAATCCACAGGGCTCATTTCCCTGGCAAACCGGGGAAAGCCAACTTCTCTGCTACTGTAGCAGTCTTGTCCAAAGGTCAGGCCAAGGGAGATGGATGGTTAGAACCCCAATCTCCCCACCCCCTCCAAGGGAGGCTAATGTCCAGCTGAGTCAGCTGTCTTGGGGAGTCAGTCGTCTTGGGGAGTCAGTCCTGACAGAGGAACAAGGTACAGGGAGAGCTGGGTGGAAGACTGAGTTCATGGTGCAGACTAACAGATGCCATCTGGCTTTCTGGTCAGCTGGGTGAAGGAGGAAGAGCAATTTCTTGTGTGTCTACTTCTGTTTCCAGGCATCTGGGCAGCTAGTTGAGTGAAGCCCTCCAACTAGTGGTGGCTGGAAATGGAGAACCCTCTGAGCGAGGCGGTTCATAGGCTGTGAAGGCCAAGATGAGTGGGGATCCCAAGACAAGGAGGTCTCACTTCCCACTCCCACCTCAGTCTTATGACCATGCTTCCTGCCCCACTTCCTAGGAGGCCAGCTGCTGGTGGTGCAATGGGAGGAAGTAGGCTGGGCTGGTTCGTGACTGACCCTCAAGGGACTGCTCTAGGCTCATGTGCTGGGAGGGCCATGCTTGTCAGTCTCCTTTCCACCTGAACACCTTTCCTTCCACACAGACATGGCAGGGAGCATGAAGAAGGATGTGTTAGACTGGAGCAGTGAAATTACTGAGGGATGGGGGGTGGGTGGGATTCAGGCTTCTCGGGGACCTGCCTGGTCACACCAGGGATCTGGGGCATGAAGTGCTGACTGGGTGTGGTGGCAAGAGGACCAAGCAGATTCTTTCACAGGTGCACCTGTCTCTTTTCTACTCCTGCCAGCCCTGCTCTCCCCCCACTGCCCCCCCTCCACCCCACCACCACACACAACCAGCACCCAGGCTAGGCGGAAGTGCCCTGGGACACAGGGATTAGTGTTGCTATGAGAACAGCAAGTTGTGCACCGGTTTGGAGCCAGAGAGTACCTAGACCACAGGAATAGAAAATTGGGATATAGCTGGATTTCCACAACGCCCAGGCACACCTGCACCCTTCTCTCTGACCCCAGAGGGGAGGAGATGCCACGGGGTTCCTCAGTTGATCCCCACCCCCATACGGTCCTCCTGGCCTGAGCAGTCCTTCCTCTTAAAAAAAAAAAAAAGTCAGAGTGGGGGGACCATCTAGGTCCTGTCCAACTCACCCCATCCCTGCAGGCCTGCTCGTTCAGCGCTCGCACCCAAGCCCGCTGCCAGTTCTCCCGGAAAGACTTGAAGGCGAAGAGAGATGCCAGAAGGCCCCGGACGCCTGGCTCCTCGGGTGCGCCGGCCCGAGTCGCCCTTAGCCTCAGCAGCGAGCGCCACACGCCCAGCTCCCGCAGGGAGACGGCGGGCTCGGCAGCGAAGGCGGGTCCCTGGCCCCGGCCCCCGCGGGCCCGCGCCAGCCACAAGCCCCGGGCATACTGCAGCAGCCAGCCCAACACGGTGAGCAGTGAGGCGGCGAAGAGGATCAGCAGGGCTGCCCAGCCCACGTCCCGCTGTCCCCAACCCGGATCCATGCTCCGCGCGGGCTCCAGTCCCGGTTCCAGCTCAGGCTCAGCCGCTGCCCCGGGGGAGCATGGCCCGGGCGGGCCGCGGGGCGGGGGCAGGCTCCCCCGGGGCTGGGCGCGAGGGATTGGGGTCTCTCCGGGGCTGGGTGCCCGGGACTAGGGGGTGCCACAGATCGAGGAGAGGAGGTTCCTGGGGGGTCGCGACGCCGGGGTCCCTCTCTCCGTAGTCCGGGGCCCTCCTCGGTTGATCCGCCAGTGCGACCCGGGTTAGTCGCCGGCCAGCGCCCGACTCCTCCCACGGCGGGGGCCCCGCCGGACCCGGGCGGAGACTCGTCTGCAGAGACGCTGTGGCTCACGGGCCGGCACCGGCTCCCGGAGGGCTGCGTGCGCAGAGCTGACACTGACAACACGGCCGGCCCCCCCGCCCCCACCCTGCCTTAAAGGAGCCGCACCCGCGGGGGAGGGGCTTAGGGAGCCGGGAACTCCAGCTCGGTAAGACGGTGGGAGGAGGAGTGGAACGGGGAGGAGGTTCCTGGGTGGGAAATAGGCGGGATCTTTAACTACCCCGCCCCATCCTGGAATCGGGGGTACTCCTGCTCCCCTGAGCTCAAGGTAAGAGTAAGCAAGAGTAACTGCACTCACAGAGATGGCCGCCTCTGCTTTCCCCTACGCTCCTTAGCTTTCCATAGTTTGGACGCCTGTGGGGTTAAAAAGGAGGTACTCCCTGTGGATAGCATCAACCCCTTATCCCAACACACCCAGGTTCCGCAGCTTCCTGGTTCCTGGCCGAAGCTAGGCTCTGGGTGTGTAGATGCAGGGCATCCCTCCTAGACAGAAGTGCCTGGCAGAGGTCCAGCTGATACCCACCCGAGAGAGGTTGAGAACATGGAATATTGACCCCCATCATCTACTCCCATCCTTTGGAGCCAGGACTAAGAGACACCCTATTAACCTCCTTGCTCGTGTGGGTTTGTTCTGGAGATACTTCCCAAGCCTGGGGCTGCTTCTGTTTTTAAAAATAATGTATTTCCATAGTAACAGCTTCTGCCTAAGGAGCACGTGTAGAGGGGTTGGTAATGAGAAGGGAGCTGGCACTGCAGCACTGGACTATCAATAGATTCAGCCAGAGGACTGAAATATGTGATATCTCAGCACGCATCCAAAAATGTTATAGGTACACTCTGGCCTCAGAATCCATCCCTTTTCCTAGATGTAAGGGGATAGATTCCATTCCTATAGGACAGAGGCTTGTCATTGCTTTCTGGAGGCAGGGGAAGGAAAATTCTACAAAAAGATTCAGAGGAATCTCCATTCCCCAAGAGGCCCTTTTTCTTCACATATATGGCAGGCCTTCCTTAGAGAGGTAAAGAGGAAGGTGTTAAGTATCTCTCTCCCAAATCCAGTCATTAGTCTGAGCAATGACCACATAGAAGTAAACAATGTCCTCTTAAAGTGTCAGGCTGCAGAGCTAAGCAGAACCTGCCAGGTTAGCGACAGGGTGCCTGAGCCATGGGAGGTGTAGGAAAGCCTGGGGCATCCCCAGATTTCACTCTAAGGAATGGGGTGTGGGTGACCTTGCTGTGGCCCTGCCCATGCATCATCATTGGATCCCTCAAACTATAGGTTTCCCTTGTAGCTCAGTTGGTAAAGAACGTGCCTGCAATGGAGGAGACCAGGGTTCGATTCGTGGGTCGGGAAGATCCCCTGAAGAAGGAAATGGCAACCCATTCCAATATTCTTGCTTGGAGAATCCCATGGACAGAGGAGCCTGGCGATCAGATAGCAAGAGTCAGATGTGACTTAGCAACAAAACCACAAACTACAGAAGTCCTAGAGTGTGGATTTTAGAGGGCAAAAAAAGTGGGGACCCTGTCTTAACTCATCTCTCTTCCCTCATATTCAGTCAAGATACTTTAATATAAGGAAGTCAACTCCTTCAGGAAAACAATCATGTTTATTTCAGTTTGTGTCCCTACGGTACTTAAAAGCTTCCCAAGCACAAATTCTTTGTAATTTTAAGAAGTCTAACAGAGGGACTTCCCTGGTGGTCCAGTGGCTGGGACTCTCTGTGCTCCCAATGCAGGAACTCCGAGTTTGGTACCTGGTCAGAGAATTGGATCCCACGTGCCACAACTAGGAATTTGCATGTCACAACAAAGATCAAAGGTCCTGAGTGACGTGGCTGGGACCCAGCACAGCCAAATAAATAAATATAAAGAAGCCTAACAGAAAATATTCCAATATACATGTAAACACTGAGATTTTCTATACTGTTTCCATCTTTTGAAAATCTATTTGTATCATCCAAGTGGAATGGGAGATCTTGGGGCTTGCTGATAAAGGAGAGGCAGGAAGAAATGGAAAAAAGTAACTCAGCTGCCTGGAAAAAGCCACAGATATGGTCCTGTAAGTGTCATAGATCCAAACCCTCCAAAGCTGTCTCATAATGACTTGTTCAGCACTGTGAAACATTTCTAGGACAGTCTTTTCAGGCAATTGGACTTAATAATGCATTGGCTTTGCTTACTGGAAGGCACTCAGGGCTCCCTAGCAGGAGATGTGCATCTCAGACCTTGCCTGCTCAGCCCAAGAAACCAGCTGAAACCATTGACAACCCACCTGATCCATGGATCCTAGAATGAGCATCAGCATATAGGCAGATGCTTTGAACTTGTATCAGGACAGGCACAAAATTTCAAGTGTGCCCAGACAATCATGTGTTTGTTTCTCCTTGGGAGTCTGATAATCAATTGGGCATTTACCATCATGGGAACAAAAATATTCCGATTATATAACAAGTATCCAAGTAACCATGTTCTGATAGTAACATGTATGCATGTTACTATCCATGAATCCCCAGTGTCTTGTTTTTGAACAAGTCCCCTATCCTCTTCCAGTGGGGGTTGTGGGGGAGGGCTAACGATCTCTGGAGAAGAAAGAGACAAAGGTTCCCAATGCCAAGATGGGAAGATTTATTAGGACTGGCCTCCTAATAAAACAGGAAATAGATACAGACTATTCCTCAGACCTCCAGGGAGTCTCAGCCTGCTCCTGATCAACCAGATATCTGAATGCTGCCTCCTCTGGGGCTCTCACAAGCTCCTCCTTTCCACCTGCTCCTGGTGTCTCACTTTCCCTGTTTGAAAGGCCCTTCCACTCTTGTCACATACTGAAATCTTTGGAGATATTACTCTTCCTCAAGCTCCTCTCACTTCCCCTGGTCACAACTAATTGTTCTTTCCTATTGCCCTCTGTACCTCTTTCAGATAGAGACTCATTATATGTGTTGATGCCTTCTATACAGATATCTGTGTGCTTAGCCCCAGGGGGACACCCTGTGGAACAGAAAACACTGTGCCTCTAGGGAATTACAGATGCACACTCATGTACCCATATGCAGCTGCACACTCACACAGAAAAACAATACCAGTGGGATAATAAGTACTGAAAAACTGGTGGAATACAACTATCAAGTAATTACTGGCTTGATATATATATATATATATAAGCCATATATATGGCTTTATGTTGTTAATTAGAGCCACCTTCAAGTAGAAAGAACATTTGAGAGACAAGAGGGACTACCTTTGGCCTAAAAAGAGTCAACCTGACTCTGACTCTTATTCAAAAGAATGAAGAAACTATCAGCATACTTGAGTTCTCTCAACTTCCTCGTGATGATTTCTTCCCTGAGGACTGGAATCATTTGCCACCTAAGAGCCCGTGAATGCGTGAACAAGGGAAACAGGTGCCAAGCAAAAGGCACCTGACCTGGAGGGAGAAACCTGCCCGGGAATTCCTCAGGTTTACAAGAAGCCAGCCGCTTTGGGGTTTGGTTCTCCTACTTGCTGCCGCTGCTGCTAAGTCGCTTCAGTTGTGTCCGACTCTGTGCGACCCCATAGACGGCAGCCCACCAGGCTTCCCCGTCCCTGGGATTCTCCAGGCAAGAACACTGGAGTGGGTTGCCATTTCCTTCTCCAATGCATGAAAGTGAAAAGTGAAAGTGAAGTCGCTCAGTCGTGTCCGACTCTAGCGACCCCATGGACTGCAGCCTACCAGGCTCCTCCATCCATGGGATTTTCCAGGCAAAAGTACTGGAGTGGGGTGCCATTGCCTTCTCCGAGTTCTCCTACTTAGTTCTTTCCAAAGCCTCGGCCTCACCTCCTCGGATTGGAAGGCTGCCACAGTCTAATGATCCCATACGGAGGAAAGTCAAGTACTGGGTTAAATCCAAACCTGAGAGCACTCCCAGCCCCATCAGTTCTGAAGTGCGCCGCTATGTTGCCCGGCAACTAACTGCTACTGCGGGGGTAGAAGGTGGGTGGGATGATGAAGGAAAAGTACCTGAATCAAGGACACCGGAAAACATGAAGTGGGAGGGGCTTTTCAAGTGTCGGCGCTTAAAATTTACATCATCTTCCAAACCGTAGCTGAGTTTCGGGGAACTGAGTTGTGTTTACCTTGGCTTCCTTCTCAACGTTGACTACCTTGGCAACAGGTTTTTCTACAAGGAGCAGGTGCTGCTCCACATCCTTATCTCGCCCGCCCTCCCCCTGCCCCCCCTGCTTCCTGTAGCCATCTTCCCGGTTCCAGAGGCGTCCCATAGTAAACGCCAGGCATTGGCTCTTTTAGCGTGACCAGCGGAGGCCGACGGAGCTAAACCTGACGTGGAACCAAAAATAAGCCGCGTCAGACACGTGGTACAAGGAGGCGTTCATCTTGGAACCGGGCAAGGAGTTTTTCCGCTTTGGGCTGTACATCTTTAATATGATGTTGGGAAAGAATCTGCTTTTGTTTGTCCTTCTTTAATTGCTTTTCCAGATCCCTGGTGATGATTCATCTCTCGAATAAAGGGTTTGGTTTAAAATCACACTTCTGTCCCCGCTATTATGCCCGTATTAAAAATGGCCGCCTCCTTCCAGTGATAGTTGCTCTGCGAACTAGATCCGGGCGGAAACAGTGGGTAAGCAGAGGCAGAGGGGCAGAGCCAAGGTTGCTTCATAGAGGCTCGCGGGAGTCTCGAAGGCGGCTCAGGTCAGAGTTGTTGGGTTTTGCTCAGGCTGCTGTAGGAAGAACCAGCCTGTGGGGAGCGGCTACACCTTACTGCTGGAGCTTGCCCATTAGCTAAGAAGGCGGCCGAGTGGGCCGCCTGGCAGGTCACCATGTGGGCCTTCCCGGAGTTGCCTATGCCGCTGTTGGTGAATTTGATCGGCTCGCTGATGGGATTTGTGGCCACACTGACCCTTATCCCTGCTTTCCGAGGCCACTTCATCGCCGCGCGCCTCTGTGGCCAGGACCTCAACAAATCCAGCCGGGAGCAAATGTGAGGGGCCGGGCAGGCGGGGGGAAGGGGTGGGCAAAGGCGGGGACTGGAATGCTTGACTGCGCGCTAGACAGAGCGCTACCCTAGCAGCCAGCCCGGGATTCTGGGAGGTGGAGGGCAGATCTGGTTAGTGTTGGGGAAGGGATGGAGGCGGAAAGGTGGGACCCTTGGGTGTATCTGGGATTCCAGTGGTGGTGCCCTTCCCCGCCGAGTTAGGTGACGGTACTGCTTGCATTAGTGAGTGACCACGCCCCCTTTCCTCTTTTTCTCCACCCCCCCCCCCCCCCCCTTCACCTGACTTGCTGCCGGGCCACAGCCCAGAGTCCCAGGGAGTGATCAGCGGTGCTGTTTTCCTTATCATACTCTTCTGCTTCATCCCTTTCCCTTTCCTGAACTGCTTTGTGGAGCAGCAGTGTAAAGCCTTCCCCCACCATGAAGTAAGTGGGTTAGTGCGGGCGGCTGCCTGGGGCTAGGGCTAGGAGTTAGTGAAGAGAGTTGGGGTTATTTGGGTTTGCGGGGAGGAGCTGAGAACGAACGAAAAGACGGGTCTTCTTGAAAGGAAAGGTGAAGTGGGAGTAGGCTGGAGCCATGACATGCCCGAGCCTCCCCCAGTTTGTGGCCCTGATAGGTGCACTCCTTGCCATCTGCTGCATGATTTTCCTGGGCTTCGCGGATGATGTACTGAATTTGCGCTGGCGCCATAAGCTGCTGCTGCCCACAGCTGCCTCACTACCTCTCCTCATGGTCTATTTCACCAACTTTGGCAACACGACCATTGTGGTACCCAAGCCCTTACGCCCGATCCTTGGCCTGCATCTGGACTTGGGTAAGTAGCACCGCCACTTCTGCCCCTATGACCCCTACTTCAGGGCACCCTTGCCCCCTGTGAGATATCCGGCCGAGCATCCTTCCTGGTGCGCCACATTCTCCTTCCTGTTTTGTCCCCGCTGTGTCTTCTTAGATCCTTTTGTTGACCTTTCATCCCACACTCGGTCCTCACCACTTTTGTCAGAAGAATATCCTTAAATCCTTGTTCCACAGGCAGCATTACTTTTCTTACTGTCTTCTTCCCGCAGGGATCCTGTACTATGTCTACATGGGGCTGCTGGCAGTGTTCTGTACCAATGCCATTAATATTCTAGCAGGAATTAATGGCCTTGAGGCTGGCCAGTCACTCGTCATTTCTGCTTCCATCATTGTCTTCAACTTGGTGGAGCTGGATGGTAGGTGGGATTGGAATAGGGAGAGAAGTCTGAGTGTTAAGGAAGCGGCCTGATCTCTGGCTTTGGGGAATTCAGAAAAAATGTGATATGTGAATAATTATGGAAAATAAGGGGAGCTATTTACTTATTAATAATAAGTTACAAATAGTAACTAAGATTTGTTAAATGTGAGAAAGAAAGCCCTAGCATTTATAAAGGGATTGTCACTAATAGGTAGGCCATAGCCTTCTCCTATTGAGCATAAACAATTTTATAAAACCCCAAATCAGATAGGGTAACTCTGTGACCAAAACCAGACCCCCTCTATAACAGTCTGAGAATAGACAAAACCACAGGAACACAGTACATCTCACAATGACCAAGATCCCCTGCTGGCTAAAATGAATGGTTGCTGCTTCCTTCTGATAACAGCTCAGTTCTTCTCACTTCTTGGATAAAAATTATTAAGCTTCTCAATCATGGCACTAACCCTGCTGACAGCACCCAGTCCAGGGCAAAACTCTGTTTCCTTGCATCCTCCGCAGAATTACTTAAATCCTATAACAAGTGCTCCTAACACCTCCTTACTGAGGCATCCTAAGGTTCCCCACAGTGTGTGGGTTCCAAAGTGTCCCTTGTTACACCTCAGTAAACCTAGCTTTGACTCCAGGCATGTTTTTAGTGGTCTTTGGCTGAAGGACCTCCATAAGTGCTTATTAAAGTTAAGCACTTTGAAAATGTAATCTCACTTTAAATTCTGTAGCAGCTCTATGTAGCAGGTATTTTTTATCAACTTTTTTCACAGATAAGAAACTCAGAGAGGTTAAACGTGTCATGTTAGGTTAAATGTGTCATGATCAAGGTCACTCAGGAAGTAAAGCTGATATTCAAACCAGAGTGTGAATGGTCTGAACCAAATGTAAGACAGTAACTAGTTTAGGAGGGGTTCATGAAAGAGGTGAAGTATTGGAAATTGCCTGGGTGATATAAAAGGGGTAGTGAGTCCTTGAGACTTTAGAGAGGTGGACTGTATAGCTTGGAAAAGAACTTAGAGGAAAATAGGACCATGATGTGCAGGGGAAGTGGACATCAACTTTTCCTTCTTTCTTTTTCCCCTTCTTCCAAAGGTGATTATCGAGATGATCACATCTTTTCTCTCTACTTCATGATACCCTTTTTTTTCACCACCTTGGGACTGCTCTACCATAACTGGTAAGTAGGCCTGTGGACGGGGGGACAGCTCTTTGGACATGTGGCAGGTGTTGTCCTGATTGTGACCCATCTCCTGATACAGAGGCTAAACCTGCACATCTCTGTATTGTTCTCTGGGTCTTTAGTTGGTTATATTCTTGGGCTTCCGCAGTGGCTCAGTGCTAAAGAATCCACCTGCAATATAGGAGACCTGGTTCAATCCCTGGGACAGGAAGATTCCCTGAAGCAGGACATGGCAACCCACCCCAGTATTCTTCCCTGGGAAATTCCATGGGAGGCTACAGTTGATGCGGTCACAAAGAGTCAGACATGACTGAGGGACTTAGCATGCACGCATTCATAAATCAGTCACTGAGGCAGATGCTGTGGAGCCCCCAGGAATAAAAGGAATCAGGGCCTTGGTTCCTGGAGAGTTGCTGGGAGAGCGCAAACCCTCTCTGAGCCAGATCTAGCTAGGGCTAGCCCAGTGCCCAGGATGTCTAATGTGAGATAAAGAATTGCTAACACCTCTTGCTGCTGGCTCAGATCCTCTCCCCCACGCAGGTACCCATCACGGGTGTTTGTGGGAGATACCTTCTGTTACTTTGCTGGCATGACCTTTGCCGTGGTGGGCATCTTGGGACACTTCAGCAAGACCATGCTCCTCTTCTTCATGCCCCAGGTGTTCAACTTCCTCTACTCACTGCCTCAGCTCCTGCATATCATCCCCTGTCCTCGCCACCGTATGCCCAGGTAGCTTTGGGGCTTGAAAGGGACATCATAGCTTTGTCACTCGGGATGCCTTAGACATTTGCTGTGCAAAGGGAGTGGACCCAAAGAAGGGCTTTCTCCACACAGTTAGCCCTTTATACATTACAGAGCACATTTAGTTACATGATCTCATTTAATGTTCACAGCAGCACTGATCACACAGAAGTATGCAGCAGAACCAGAAATAGATCTCAGGGTGTTTGACCCTACATTCAGTGCTCTTTCTATGAATTAACCAGTGAGGAGAGTTCTTTGGGTAGTGGCCCAGTCACATGAAGCTCTCTTCCCCTGCAGACTCAATACCAAGACAGGCAAACTGGAGATGAGCTATTCCAAGTTCAAGACCAAGAGCCTCTCTTTCTTGGGCACCTTTATTCTAAAGGTAACAGGGTAACAAGGAGGTAAGGCTCTAGGCTGCCATTCTGAATTCAGGGAATGGGAAAACCTAGGCCTACATCAGACCCGAGGGGAGTTTGCAAGCATTCAGCAGATCCCTTTCCTGAAGCATAAGTATTAGCGAAAGTTCTCTCCACTTTTGGCCTCTCCAGGTAGCAGAGAACCTTGGGCTACTGACGGTGCGCCACAGTGAGAATGAGGATGGTGCCTTCACGGAATGTAACAACATGACCCTCATCAACTTGCTACTTAAAGTCTTTGGGCCCATGCATGAGAGAAACCTCACCCTCCTCCTGCTGTTGCTACAGGTGCAGTGCTATTGGGGGTGTGGCTTACACCTCCTTGTCTCCCTTTCTCCAGGGTTCTTACTAGAGTTCATTTCTCCTTGCAGGTCGTCGGTAGTGCTGTCACCTTCTCCATTCGGTACCAGCTTGTCCGACTCTTCTATGATGTCTGAGTCCCCTGATCCATTGCCCTTTGCTTCACAGCCTCCGGGGTTCCTGACTCAGGCCAACATTTCCTGGACCAAGACTGCCAACTGGCCCAGGCCTCTCCCACCCTTCATTTTCCTCCAGATTTTGTTCTCAGCATTTCCTTTCCCCTGTGATTATTGACACTTGGGCCTGTCTTGCTCTCTAATAACTGGTGATTGGACTTTGCCTATGGCTTTCTTCAGCTTGCCACTCTCCCTCTCCATCCCATCTTTGCTGCCTCCTAAGTTGGGGTACTGTAGCTTTTATGCAATTGCCCACAACTCTGACACTCAAGGAAAATGCTGGACTTGGGGACAGAACTCTGGCTGGGGATAGGGACACAGGTTCAAAGGTGACTTGACATTTGACTATAAATTAAGTATTCTGATGATTAAGAGCAGACCGGGGGCCAGGTGCTCCCAGTGGTGACAATAAAGTATTGTCTTTTTCTTGTTGTTCCTATAGGTATATTTCCTATGTGGGCATTGTAGGGTGGATGGGGAAGGTTGAAGGAAGTATTTCCTTGGACAGGATGCCTCTCTCTGTCCCATCCTTTTTTCTTTCTTTCTTTTTTTAAGCACATCAGGCGCCTCCTAGCAAGAAGTGATCAGAAAGAACAGACCAGACAGAACATGTTGAATAAATGTGAAATCCTGATGCTCGGGTGGCACAAGGGGCCATAAGATTGGCGTTATCTGTTCTCTGGGGTAGGGTTGGACTTTCAGAGGGGTCTCATTCCTTCCCTTTTTCACTCTTCTTTTGCCAGGTAGGAGGAGGGAGTGACCAGACCTAGGACGGGAGGCAGAGGTAGTTGTGGTGTTGACTCTTTGCCTTTAAAAATCCTAGGGCTGCCTTGCGCAGACTTCCCAGAGGCTCTTGAGGTGGCTTCCGATTCTACTCTTCTTGTCTTCCGGTTCTGGTCTCGGGCTGTAGCGTTTAAATCTGGCGCGCTTCACTTGGATTGGCTACAGCCGAGACTGGCTGGCTGTCGGGTAGTCTCTGCGCCTCCTCTCCTGTTCCCCGGGCAAAGGGTTTTCAAATTCGACCAATCGGCGGACGCGTTCCCTCAGCTGAGGCGCGACACCGAAGAGTTAACCTCAGCCAACCAGAGGCGGGTATTCGAGAAAAGAGCCAATCAGGAGGGCGCGGGGGTGTGCCCTGAGGGGCTTATAAGGGCAGCCCCTGGGCGCGCGCGGAAGCGTTGGACTGCGGCGGGTGGCTGTTCCTGTGTTTTGTCAGCCGTCCTTCTCACCGCTCTTCTACCTCATACAGCATGTCTGGCCGCGGCAAGACCGGCGGCAAGGCCCGCGCCAAGGCCAAGTCGCGCTCTTCGCGAGCAGGCCTTCAGTTTCCCGTGGGCCGCGTGCACCGGCTGCTGCGGAAGGGCCACTACGCCGAGAGGGTGGGCGCCGGCGCGCCGGTCTACCTGGCGGCGGTACTCGAGTACCTCACCGCTGAGATCCTGGAGCTGGCGGGCAACGCGGCCCGCGACAACAAGAAGACGCGGATAATCCCCCGCCACCTGCAGCTGGCCATCCGCAACGACGAGGAGCTCAACAAGCTGCTGGGCGGCGTGACGATCGCCCAGGGAGGCGTCCTGCCGAACATCCAGGCCGTGCTGCTGCCTAAGAAGACCAGCGCCACCGTGGGGCCGAAGACGCCAGCGGGCGGCAAGAAGGCCACCCAGGCCTCTCAGGAGTACTGAGGGCGCCCGTGCCGCCACCGCCCAGCCCTCCCCTCTACACCACAAAGGCCCTTTTAAGGGCCACCACAGCACTCACGGAAAGAGCTGGGCCACTTCGGGCTCCGGGCCGGGCGGCCGCGCGCTCGCCCCTTCCCGGTCCGCCCCTCCCCCCGCGGCTCGCTCCCGCCGAAGCTCGGCGGAGGGCGCGCGTTCGAACGTCGCTCGGCCCCGGGAGCGAGCTCGTGACTCGGCCGGCTTGGCCCCAGAATGCCGATGGGCTGCGGGGAGGCCGCGGCACCTTCCGGAAAGCTGGGCCGGCCGAGCTGACGCAGGGCCAGGGAGGAAGGTGAGTCGGTGCGGACGGTCGCCGGCGAGGCCGTGCGCTCTGTTACAGCTCGGTGCTTAGGACGGGACTCGATTGCCGCCGGCGGCGGAGTCAGTCGGTTGCTTCATTTCGTCCTGGGACCCCTTTTGCTGCCGGATCTCGGGCCTCGCACGCCCGCGTTCCCTCCATCTTCATTCGCTGGCCTGTGCGCGTCCTGGAAGAAACCCTTCGCGGCGTGAGCGTCGCCAACGGTAGCGGGTTCTGGCGGCGTGGGGTCTGCGGGAGCCCTGCCCCCGGGCCCGCCCCTCCTCCCCGCTCCCTTCCCGGCGGGTCCACTCCGCCTGCCAAGCACCTAGATACCAGCACAAGTCCGTTAATCCCCGTCTGGACTGAGCCGCCTTTGGCTTCGGAACTGGAATTTTGCAGCTAACCCATCCAAAACTAGTACTTTAGGTATTGGGGGGAGTTTCAGATGGACTAATTTTATTAAAGGGTTTTTTCCTAAAGAAAAGTGAGGTGTCTTCATTTTGCGAAAGGGTTGTAGAGTCGACTCTAGATACCTAAAGGTAGTGGGGTAGGGGAACCGATATAAGGCTTTACTGTTAACTGGAGCGACAAATTGTAGATTATTAAGATGATGGCTTTCTTGGCGTTCCCTGGGAGACACTCGATTCTGTTAGAAAATGGGAACTACTGACAGAAGGCGTTTTTCAGAACTTTGAAAGGGTCCTAGCCTCAGAGATCAGGCATAAATAAAGAGTTTTGAGTTTGTCCTTTTCTGCAGCCCCACCAAAAACAAAAAGCACCTTTAAATTTGGTTTATTAGTAGAACTGGTTACATTCAAAGGCTGTGGCTTATTACTAAGATTTTTTTTTTTCTCTAGAGAGGAAGCCCCCACCTACTGGGGAGGCAAGGCCCCTCGGTGAGACAAGTCTCTGGAAGACTCTGCCCCTGCAGTTCAATCCTGTGGGGGTAGTCACTCCTCAGGTAGCAGAGGGCTGGGATGTAGGCACTGGGCACCAGCAAGGCAGGCACCTGTGCTCCACAGACCAATTAGTGGGCTTCATTGAGCTGCCGTGCAACATCCAAGATGTTTTTGGCTCCTTTGTTCAGCAACAAGGTGGCCAGGCTGATGCCCAGGTTCTCAGCAGCCAGCTGGGGTTGTCGTGGAATGTTCCGGGCAGTGATGCCCACCAGCTGTGGATCATCTTCAGGGCCATCTTCATGCTGGGTGAAGGAAGAAGGGTTGGATTTGGTGAGAACGAAAGGGGAGGTAACAAAGATGTGTTTCCCTCCCCTTGCAGCCTTGGCACCTGGACAGGGACATGGATGGTGGTTTGCATGGTGTCTTGCATGGTCTCTGCGCCATTCAGACTCCAGACTCCTCCAGTCAGGTACAGCTGGGAAAGAAAATGGCTGCCTCAGTAAATTGTAAGAGAACTACTTAGAAACCTGTGCTCTTCATGGTGGTGGATACACAGGGGAAATGCCAGTTCCTTCCCTGCCCTCCCACCCATCTTCCCCTGCTTACTTGCCCATCCTTAATAGCTGTATGCACTGCCACTGGCACACTGCAACCTCCTTCCTGCAACAAGTTCTCCCTGTTAGCTTAAGACCCTTATCACCACCCTGCAACCAGAGCCCAGAGACAGACAGACTCCCGCCAAGGACATAACGGAAAACGAGGCAGGGGCCCAGACCTGGGTCCTGTCCATTCTTAATGAGTTATGACTAAAGACACAGCAGGAGAAATCTCCCCATTACCCTTCCTAATATCCACCCCTCCACAGGAGCACAGGTCCTACCAGGTGCCTCAGGAAGGATCGTTCAGCAATGCAGCGAAGTAGAGTCTCAGGATCATGCAACACACCCACCAGATCCAAGATGTCCTGGTCTTTGGCTCGAACTTCCACACCCAGAGCCCCCTGATGGGAAAATAGCCTAAGATACCAGTACCGATCTTTCCCCAGCCAATGGAGCTAAGGGACAGTACTTGGTTGAAAACAAAAGGAGGAGACACAATACATGGCTTCCGTGGTCGAGCATACCTGACCCACAGCATACATGCACTCCTCAGGGTGCAGGATCTGTGAGGGCAGAAGAGGCAGTCAGAAGGGTGGAGGTAGGGGTGCCCAGAAGCACACAGCACTGAGTTGGCGTTTCCCTACCTACAGAAAGCCTGGATAAGCAAAAGTGGGAGTCCAGCTTCTGAGCCCCAACCTTGCTAACCTGGGTCTCATTTCCAGCTTGCACTGGCTAGAAATGGGTATTCAAAAAGAATATAGGCAGGAAAGAGATGAAGGCAACTAGAGAGGAGAGAGGAAACCTACCTGCCCCACCCGGTTCTGCCAGCCCATGCGCTGCAGGCCAGCTGCGGCCAGGATGATGGCACTGAACTCCTGCAGCTCATCCAGCTTCCGCAGCCGCGTGTTGAGGTTTCCCCGCTGTGGAGAGACACTAAGGACCACAAGCTTTGGGCAGGCTGGAGCCTGACGCTGTTTCCTCTGCCTGAGTCCCTCTAGCTGCTAACTTCTCACCTTTTGAGTTCTCAGCTTGGTGACAACTGCTGACACTTACTCATACTTGCTATATGCCACACACTGTCCTGAAGCGCTTTATATACATCAATTCATTGAATTTTCACCACAGCCCAAGGGTGAAAGAGTAGGCGGTAGTATTACATCTCCATTTTACAGATGAGGAAATGATAGAGGTTTTAAGTTATTACATTTAACCTTACCCAAGGTTACAACACCTCTAAGAAGCCTTCCTTGACCCTCAAGTCTGTGTTTAGATGTTCCAGCTAGAAGCCTCCAGAGAATTCTCTACTTTCTACATTGAAGGACTTAGCAAATATTACTTTGAAAATCAGCTTTATAAACAACTGTAAAAATCAAAACAATATGGTGGAATATAAAATGAAAATGGATTTATGGTTACCAAAGGGGAAAGTAGTGGGGTAGGGATAAACCAGGAGTTTGAGATGAGCTGATACAAACTACTACATACAAAACAGATAAACAACAAGGTCCCACGGTATAGCACAGGGAACTATGTCCAATATCTTGTAATAAACCACAATGGAAAATAATATGAAAAAGAATATGTATATATATGTATAACTGAATCACCAAATCACCAAAAATTAACACAACATTGTACATCAACTATACCTCAATTAAAAAGTTTAATTAAAATGGAAGCAACTGCCAATCCCACCGCCTCCATGTAATCAATATTCAGCATCACTCTGTATTGTCAATGCCTGGTTGTCTGTCTCCAGAACTAAAATGTAAACTATGTTAGGAGGGACAATGCTAATCTTGCTCACCATATCCCCAGTGCCAGGCACTTGCTTGGGGCTAAGAAAACATGAAAGGATTATGAATGGATGGATGGATAGATGGGTGGGTGGATGAATGGGACGACATGCAGTCCACTGCATTCACAGTCCACTTCCTCTGGAAGTCCTTCCCCCTCACAACTCCCAGGGCCCTCTGGACTTTGTCTTCCTCCTTGGCTGTTGCCTCCTCCCTTTTCTGAAAGGATACAATACTCTTGAACTCCAGATGTGGGAACTTTCTCTGCAGCTGGGCTGCTCTCCGCAGGGAGCTAGTTCCTACCACACTGTGCAGAGAGATGGTTTAAAATGAGATTTAACTCTAAGCAGGAACTGTTCTGAAATCTCCTCCTTCCACCCCTCCATCTGCTGTACATATCCCAAGATACCTGTCTACTTACCTCTTCTCTGGCAAGGTTTCTAGAGTCTTCCCAACAAATTTTGGGTGAAAGACAACAGCATCATAGGGGCTCTCCCGCCTGGAGATGGAGAGGTCATAGAATGAGGGAGAGATCTCAGTTCAGGTCACTTCCAGTCTTTCTCAATAGTCAACTAACTAGCATTTTCTGAATTTTCTGCCATGCATGACATTCCTCAGGTTAGGGGAGACAGCCTAGAGACAGAAGGCCAAGTCCCAAAGGGCAGAGCTCTTACTTGCAGACAGCTCCAATGGTGAAGCCAGGAGGAAGCACCGTGGGCAGGTCCTTCAGCGAGTGAACAACCAGGTCCACTCTAGGGAGATAGGAGAGAGGCAAGAAGAAGGGGTCTGAGCTGCAGGCCCCAGCCCTTCTCCACTCACTCCTGCTTGTATGTCACTGGTGGAGCCTAGAGCAGTTCAGGAAGCGGGCATTTCTGAGACCTTGGGTCCCTGAGACTTGCTCCCCTTCTTCTCTTCCCTCTCACCCCCCTCCCCCAGCCAGTCCAGCACCCCAGGCAGCCAGAAGGCTCAGATCTAGGACTCTCTCCTTTTCTGAGGCCTGAAAAACTCACATATGAGCCCCTCTCTAGCCTATCCAAGCGTTTAAGCCTAACAGTCTAGCTGACACCCAGATGTGATGTGCACTGGGGTCCTAGTGAGAGCTTGGGAGGGCGTCATGCTCCCGATTTCACTTACTCATTCCTCTCCAAGGCATGCTCCAGCTCCTTGGTAAACAGACTCTTCTCTCCAATCTGCCAGGCAAGAAAGAACTTCAAGGTGAATCTTTGGGGGAAAGGAAAGAGGACGAGGGAGGAAAGGGTTGGATGAAAAATGGTGCTACCTTAGAGAGCGCGGTATCAAGAATCTTGTCCCCCGTGGTGGACATACCAACTGAAGAGAAAGTCAACCAATTAGATGCTCATGGAACAGCATTTATTGAGCCCCTGCTAAGCCCAGCAGTTGTGCTAAGATTGGCAGTGGATACAGAGGCAAAAAAGCACCAGATCCTATCCCCTGCGAAAGTACTATCTAAGAGGAAGACCAGACGCAATCATAAAAAGACACAAAGCAGAAGATATTAAAATGCTAGGCTAGCCCAGGTAAGCTCAAAGCTGGAGGTGTTCAAAGGAGGAATGGGCCCTCCAAACTGGGGATAGCCAAGAACTCTCAGAGGCAATGGGACCAGGTTCTGGTCAAAGAAAGCCCCCTCCAGGGGGGATAAAAGCTTCCAAACAGCTTCCATTCCTGTCCAGAAAACTCACTTATTTCAAACTGCAGGCCTGGGTATAAAGCTTTCAGCGTTGCCACCACACTGTCCGTCTGTATGCGAGCCAGCTGTGGGGGAGAAATTTAGGTTAGCCCTGTAGTCTGGCCACTGCCCTAGGCTCAAATCCTCACAGGGTCATAGAGATCCTGAAGGGATTGGAATTCAGAGAGGGCATGGAATGGCTACCTAGGAAGGGGAGGATTCTGGACTGGGAGTCCTCTGTACCCCAATAACTTCCCCAGCTTAGGGACTATCTCTTCACAGAATGCCATCTGTCATTCTGCATGGGATTTAATGCTCAGTCACCCCATTTCCTCCACCCCCAGGCTGCTGAGAACCCTCTGGGCCCCCCAACTTATAATACTATGAACACAGAACTCTTCTGACAAACCTCCTCCACCCTGGTACCTGCACTAACCTGGCTCTTGCGGGTACCCACTCGAATCACTCTCATCTTTGGGGTGTCTTCTTCCTGCAAAAAAAGTCCCCAGGTTACAGTCCCCGTTGCTGTTCAAGGTCCTCAAAACCTTGTCCAAGAACCAGACTCCTGGCTTGGAATAAAGGAACCTCAGCCCCTTCCCTGTGGCCACGTGAGCCTCAGAGTGGGGAAAGACTCTCCAAGACAGTCCCTTTACCTTCCCTAATACCTTCTGCCTCCTCACGGATCCAGAGAAGCAGAGACCAGAGAGAAGCGATAGTAGGACCCGCTGTTGCTGTAATGACAAGGACACTAAGCCCTGAAGCTCATCTAAGCAAAGGCACCAGGAATGCTGCACTCAACCAGGTGGATAGAGAGATAAGGCCCATCAGCCTGGCCCCAGAGAGGGTGGGCCTGCAGCAGGCAGGGGCAGGGCAGCTGGGGCCACACAGGGGAACTTGCGCTGAGTCACTGAGGACAAGTTCAGCATCCCCAACAGAGCAGCTTCAAGAAAGCTTCGGTGCTACCTAGATACTATAAGACCTACCCCATAGCTGCCACACTATGGATCCCGTAATCTGGTTGGCATGCACATGTAAAGGTCTGGGGCCAATAGATCTGACATATAGTCCTGCTCAGCTTCTTGGCAGGGTGACCTTAAATTCACCATCTTGTTTTTCATCTATAAAGTTCTTTGTTCATCTATAAAATGAAGTTTGCACTCAAGTATCTTCTGCTTTTGATATTCTATAAGACTAAGAGGATAAGCTGTCTAATGTCCCTTCACCTAGAATGTGGCCTCTGATTTCACCAAGAAGGAAATATTAGGATGTCATAGACTAAGCCAAGAACTCAATGGGACACACCTCTTCCTCTTGTCAGCATATCTTGGACAAACGTATTCAGTGCCAACCAGGGAGAACGGAGTTCTCCAGTCTGAGGTCCCATTTCTTTCCAGATCAGACAATAGCCCCTACAGACACTATCAACTTTCCCTATTCTGGAATCTTCATCCTATGGAGTTCTTCTGCAGCCAGGTATCTGGGGCCTCTGTCACTAGAGGAGGTAACAACTGGTTGCTCTCAGACTTTAGTCTGCTCCACAGCTATCACTTCTCCAATAAATAAACCCTAGGGTACCCTGAGCAAATTAGACTAAGCTCGAAATGCCAAACATGGCCACTAAAATTCTGGGCCACAAGGAGCCCACAGAAACATCCCAGAAACTGCTATGTTCAAACAATCCCTTAATTTTATTGATTCTGCACAGCATATTCAAGTCAAACTCTTCCAGTAAAAAGATCCTTATCAAGTACGTATATACTAGAGCTATTGCTATTAATCTTCATAACAACTTAACAGGCAGAGAGGAACCATGTTACAGAAGCAAAGGCTGGCTGTGAAGAGCAAAGCAACTTGACCAGGGCCACAGGTTAAATCATGGGTGCATGCATGTGCAGGCTCAGTCGTGTCTCTTTGTGACCCCATGGATTGTAGCCCACCAGGTTCCTCTGTCCATGAAATTTTCCCTGCAAGAATGCTGGAGCAGGTTGCCATTTCCTACTCCAGGGGATCTTCCCGACCCAGGGACCGAACCTGTGTCTCCTGTGTCTCCTGCACTGGCAGGCAGATTCTTTACCACTGGGTAAAGAATTCTTTACCACTGAGAGCTGGAATCACATCTTGTTACTCCTAGTCCAGCGCTCAGGTATGTCAACAATGGCAAAGAATCCCATTCCTTACCAGCAGGCAGTTCAGGAAGAGATAAACTGCTGCTCGCCTCCTTTCTAATCTCAGGCTGACTTTGGCCTCACCAGCTCTGCACTTTGCATCTGCACAAGTCCAAAGCTAGGACCCCAGGCTAAGAATAGGAAGGCTCGAGGGCGCTCCCCACCCACAAAGGTAGTAACTCAACGGTGCCTCAGCTGGGGAATTTTGAGTGTAGGTTGGGGGTAGGTGGCCGTTAACAGGAAAAAAGGGGAGAAGGTGCACTTCCAAAACGTTTGAGTGTAGTTCGGAGACTTAGAGGTATGCTCTCCTCTCTCGATCCTAATTGCCTCGGACCTGTCTCGAGTGAAAGGATCCCATGGAATAGCACCCTGTCTCGTGTACATGAATTTTCCTGGGTTGGGTCACTAAATCTAGAGCCGTGGACTCCAGGCCTCATGATGCCATTCAGATCCCCAAAGCAACGAGGTTCCCGTTCGAGACAAATCTTCTGCTCTTAAGTCTGTCCCCACTGTTCACAGATTTCCCCAGGGCAATACGGATTTTAAGGGCAACCCAGCAGCAGCAGCAGCAGCTACTGGCCCTTTAAAAACTATTCGGGCCAAAGCGGGGGGGGAGGGGGGGGGCGGGGAGGCGGGGGAGACAGATAATCGTCCCGACCAATGGGCGACGGAGAGTGGCAACTTGGGGCCAATCGTTGCACCGCTAGTGCGGAAGACTGAGGTTGAGAGGGTCACCGGCTCTGGACTCACCGCCGTTGCGGCCGCGTTGCCATTACCAGACATGGCTGTGCTCGGGAGCTAGGCCGGGGGCTGCCGCCAATGTCCTCCGGTGTCGGGGAAGCCGAAGGCCCCTGCCGGCCGGACACTGGGCTCGCGCAGGTCTCCAGCTTCTCCAGCAGCCACACACTCCCGGCTCCGCTAAGGGACTGCGTCACTTCCGGCGCCGCCAGACAGGGCGGGACTTCCCCTGGGCGGGAATTAGAACGATTGCGATAGCGAAGACCTTACCTTGGGTTACCGTCGCTATTGATATTGCAACCTTGCTTATTTAACTTAAATGCAGAGTACATCTTGCGAAATCCCGGACTGGATGAAGCACAAACTGGAATCAAGATGGCCGGGAGAATGATCAATAACCTCAGATATGCAGATACCACCACCCTTGTGGCAGAAAGCAAAGAACTAAAGAGCCTCTTGATGAAAGTGAAAGAGGAGAGTGAAAAAGCTGGATTAAAATTCACTATTCAAAAAACTAAGATCATGGCATCCAGTCCCATCACTTCATGGCAAATAGATGGGGAAACAATGGAAACAGTGACAGACTATTTTCTTGGGCTCCAAATCACTGCATATGGTGACTGCAGCCATGAAATTAAAAGATGCTTGCTCCTTGGAAGAAAAGCTATGACAGACCTAGACAGCATATTAAAAAGCAGAGACATTACTTTACTGACAAAGGTCTTTCTAGTCAAAGCTATGGTTTTTCCAGTAGTCATCTACTGGAACCATCAAGAAAGCTGAGCGCCGAAGAATTGATGCTTTTGAACTGTGGTGTTGGGAGAAGACTCTTGAGAGTCCCTTGGACTGCAAGGAGATCCAACCAGTCCATTCTAAAGGAACTCAGTCCTGAATATTCATTGCTAGGACTGATGCTGAAGCTGAGGCTCCAATACTTTGACCACCTAATGCAAAGAACTGAGTCATTGGGAAAGACCCTGATGCTCAGGAAGATTGAAGGAAGGAGAAGGGGACGACAGAGAATGAGATGGTTGGATGACATCACCGACTAGATGGACATGAGTTTGAGCAAGCTCTGGGATTTGGTGATGGACAGGGAAGCCTGGTGTGCTGTACTCCATGGGGTCGCAGAGAATCAGACATGACTGAGTGACTGAACTGAGCACCCCTACTCCCCAAGGCTGGCTCTGGTCTTCATTGTTTGAGACCCAGGCCCAACTGTTCATTTTATTTTTACCTAGCCAGGAGTACTGATGTCCTGTGGCTAAAATACACTCCCCAGATTTAGCCACAAAATAAGTTGTCGTCCCTGATGCCCCCCAAAAGTAAGTCAATAAGCCAAAAGTGGGAGTCCCTGAGAGGAAAAGGATATTAAGCCCTACTATGCAGGGTTGTGGACTTCCCAGGTGGTGCAGTGGTAAAGAACCCGCCTGCCAGTACAGGAGACACAGGAGATGCGGGTTGGATCCCTGGGTCCAGATCTCTTGGAGGAGGAAATGGCAACCTACTCCAGTAGTCTTGCCTGGAGAATCCCATGGACAGAGGAGGCTGGTAGGCTATAGTCCAGGGCGTCTCAAAGAGTCCAACATGACTGAGCACCCATACGTGTATGCAGGGTTGGAAGTAAGGCTACTTGAGCAATTTACCATGCCCCCAGGCTGGATTCAAAACCTACAAATGACAAGGGCCTGCTCTTGAAAGTTAATCATCCAGAATTCTACAGCTTTATCTCCTTAGTTGTGTCACAAGCAATTAGTGCAGCTTATGCAGTGCTTCTGCTACAACCCTGAAGTAGGCAACATTTTTATTTTTATTTAAAAATGTTTTATTTTTGGCAGGGCTGGGTCTTCATTGCTGTGTGGACTTTTATCTAGTTGCAGTGAGCCAGGGCATTTCTATTTTTAAAATGAGTCAAAACTGGCTCAGAGATCAAAGGTCATGCCTAAAGACAAATAACTGTGAAAAGGGAGTGCCAACACATTATTAGTGTTAGCCAAGAAAGGACTAGTTAGTAACGCTTTACCCATTAACAGTGCTAACCGTGTATTAACCACTTCCACAAATCTGGACACCTGTCATCCATACCAGCCCCTGAGGGCTAAAAGTGTCCGTAAACTTGACTTACCTGTGTGTGTTTCAAAAGCACCTAGTATTTGACAGAGATGTTTTGCAGCTGATATGGGGTGATCAAGAGCCCCAAACCAGCCCCAAAGCAGATGAGACCTGGTGGTGTCCTAAAGCTACCTTTACTTCATCACCTTGCCAAGATCCCTGCCCAAGGGGGCTATCTGTACACTACTAGGCACAATTCCTGCTGTGTGCAAAGAAGCATGGAAGACTGTCATGCCCAGGCTGCCCCCCAAAATCTCTGCCCCTTTCCTAGCCTGACCTGTCTGCCTCCTATCTTTTGAATTCCCTTACTCCCCTCCTTGCAGGGAGGTGTCTTTAGAGCATGTGCTCTCTCTTCTCCATTCCTTCATCAGTGAATAAAGTTTTTGCTCTGCTATACCAAACTTGATTTCTACTGGCATTTGCAACTTCAAGCAAAGGATCCATTGAGGAGTTACCAACCTGCTGGGGACCAATAACACACCCATTGATTGGCTCCTTAAAGCTTCATAACAGCCATACCAGAAAGATGTTTTAATTCCTTACACATAGACGAAGACCTGAGGTTCAGAGAAGGTTCAGAATTGCCCTAAGTGAAACTAGGATTCAAGCTCTGGACAGCTGATCCAAAGTCTGTATTCTCAGCTGCTACCAATGTAGTGCACTCCACCTTTTCTAAATACTGCTTAAACCACAATGTCCAAGTTACTTCTTTTAATCAAACAGACCCATAGGAGCAATTTTCCAACGGGCAGTGTAACCCAAATGACACACAGACACCTGTAACAACACAAACTTCAGCTGACAACTTTTGAGAGAGAAAAAAATGTTTCATAAAGGCCCTTTTTATCCTGCTTATCATCTGGTACTGAAGACAGCAAGACACCAACCCACCCATTATGAAGCTTCAGTCCAAGGTCCCTCACCAGAATCTGCCTCCTGCCTGAATACCTAGTCCACACAAGAGCCACAGAGACCAGCCACACTACAGAGCAGCCTTAGTCCAGGCTGCTCTTGGGTCTCAGGCCTTAGCCTTTGCAGACGTTCTTCAGTAAACTGAACTGTGCTAAATGCCAGAGGCCCGACTCGTTACTGGCATGAAGTCTCCTTAACATCATCTTTAAGGAACTCTATAGGAAGGGAAAGGACACTCTAGGAGAGCAGAGGGAAAGAAGTACATTTTGCAGTTAAGACTCACCAGGAAGTCTCCATAATAAATCCTTCAACCATGAAATCATTATATGCTTTTATTTATAGGCTCTGGGAGCCAGGACCCAAGCACAGCCTGGTGCTCTTGGATAGAGAATAAAGCAGCTATTGTCCAGACTCTGAGGTTACTGAGGTACCCTCCCCCACTGGTCTGGAATGATCTACACTGCTCAGAAAGGCAACAGGAGGAATGGTGGATTGGCCAGCCAAAGGAGGAGGCAGGAAAAGAAAGTCCCCTTAAGTCCTGAGGGCAATGGCATCAGATGAGAGGGGGGTCCTGGGCAGGTCTCCCCGACTCCTATGCAACAGCTCTGTCTCTGTACCCCTGTGTCCCTGCTGCTGGGCCTCTACCATCACACCCCTTCCCACTAGCCGCTTAAGTGCCCCTCCTGGCGTGCATGAGCAAGTCCCGCTGCAGCCCGGCCTCCAGGCTCGCAGTCAGTCGGGCTGTGGGCGGGTCGGTTAGCAGAGTCAATTTGTTGAAAACACCTCGGCCAAAGTAGTCAGCAATCACAGAGAAGCTGTCGTTGGAGCACTTGAGCTGAGGAAAGAGAAAAGGTCGGAGTCAGAACTCAGAGGCGGAGGAAAAAAAAACAGTAGCCCTCCAGCACTCCCCGCCTCCCAGTGGGTGGGGCAGTCATGTGGCCACGCCTCCCTCCCCACCTGATGCTGAAACTGATCGTGGAGATCTCGCTTCTGTTCCTGGGCCCGGATCATATCCATGACCTTGCGGTTTTCAGGGAGGCAGGTGGGGCAGTCAGCGTCACTTTCCGAGTAACTCTCAAAGCAGTGTTGGTGGAAGGAGTGGCCGCAGAGAAAGTGGACTGAGGGCAGCTCCAAGGCACTGTTACAAATGCTGCACTTGGTCTTCTGGAAAATCTTTGGACTACAGGCAAGGGAGACCAGAAGAGTGGCAAAGAATGAGGGCAGGGCCAGGAGCCATGTGGAAAGAGGAGACAGCTCAACAAAACAAGAAGAGAGACGTCTCCATTAAGGAACAACAAGGACTCCCTTGAAGGTCCAGTGGTTAAGAATCTGCTTGCTAATGCAGGGGACACGGGTTCAATCCATAGTCTGGGGCAACTAGCCCTGTGCCCTCCAATTACTGAGCCCATGCTCGAGAGCCCACAAGCCGCCAACTACAGAAGCCCACACACCCTAAAGTCCATTCTCATCAACAAGAGATGCCACCACAATGAGAGGCTCAAGCACTGCAACTGGAATAGCCCCTGCTCACCACAACTAGAGAAAGTCTGTGTGCAGCAACAAAGACCCAGAGCAGCCATGAATGAATGATGAATAGGAACTATGAGCCCCTGTTCTTCCTACCACCTAAAGGAGGTCACAGGAAGACCCCATGCTGGGCCTTCAGGGAGTCTCAGCATGCTCCTAGCATGTCCATCCAATCTGTGGGGGGACTGCTATCTTTCTTTCAATTTCCACTATTGCCACTGAATTGTCTTTCAGGTCTTAATCTCATGTGACCCTTTCCCTTTCAACGAGACCTTTCCTGGCCACTTTATCAATTACAACACACCTAAACCCCTCACCCTATTCCTCCTCCTCAATTTTCTCCTTAGAACTTAGCACCATGGAACACACTACAATAGTTTGCTTATTTAACACGTTTACTGTCTGTCTCTACCTCCACAACGTAAGCTCTGTGAAGGCAGGGATTTTTCTATGTGTTAAGAATGGGGCTTAAGGCAAAACGGACTCAGTAAATATTGATGGAATGAAGAAACTGGACAAGACTTAGTAACTAAAGAACAATAACAAATTATTTTATAAAGCTAATGGCAAAGTTAAGGGTTAATGTCTACTATAAATACTTGTAAACTATCCACTTTTTTGTCAACGTTTTTTACTTCCGAGGGCTTCCCACCACAACTTAGACGTGTGTTTAGGAAAGGTAAAATACAGGCATATCTAGAGAGAAAAGTACCTGCTACAAGATAACAAAACCCAATAAATCATCTTCTATGTAATAAATCATTCTTTGGAATTCCCCCATTAAAACAGATCTTCAAGAATGAAATGTTGAAACTCACTCCATATAACCTTTGTGTGTAAAAAATGACACCCTGTGAAGAACAAGCTTATCCCTGGATACCTCTACACTCCTGGATGCCAAGTACCTTGCCTTCAGCTCCTGGATCTCCTGGCGGATGCGGGTGGTCTCCTCTCGGTAGCGCCGCACCCGGAGCTCATCCTGGGCGATCTGCTGGCTCTGTTTCTGCAGTTTTTGGACCAGGTAGTCCCGGATGACAGACAGGGTGGCCGTGGAGTTATGGGCCAGGGTCTGCACCACTGAGGTGGGAGGAAGCAAAACCATGAACCATGCAGCTTTCTGGACAGAGCTGAAGAACCCCTGCCCCAGAGCCCGACCGCCAGCAGCCTGCACCCACCTAGCCACCCAGCCCACCCCGCAGAGTACCTAGAAGGGGCGGCATGAGGTTCTTGCTCTCGATGTGCTTGAGCACAGCCGCCACGTACTCCTTGCAGTCCTCCTCCTTGCGGGCAAAGTAGCTGAGCGCCTGCTCCCACAGGGAGGGCTCCTGCTCCCCGTGGCGCTCGCACACGGCCACCACCTGCCGGTACTGCTCGTGCTGCATGTGGTAGTGCATGATCTGCTGGAACCTGCGCCAGGCAGGGTGTGCGTCAGCGGCCGGCCCTCACTCGGGCGAGTGACTCAGCTCTGCCCCCTCCCCTGAGGACCCCCTGACTCTTACAGTTTGCCCTGCTCATAGAGGTAAAGGACTCCATCCTGGAAGTCGTGCATCTGGCAGAGGACCAGGGCCTTGTCAAAGACATCACAGAAGCGGCCACTCTTCAGTAGGGAGATGGCCTCTGCATGAAGCTTCTCTTTGACCTAGAAGAGGAGGGTGGAGCTGCCGGACATTAGGGGAAAAGTGACCCCTCAGCAAGTCAACTACTCTTCCCCTCACTCCAATTTCCTCTTTTTTCTCCCCAGTATTTATTTATTTAGGCTGCGCTGGCTCTTAGTTGCCAGGGAAGGCATGTGGGATCTAGTTCCCTGACTAGGGTTTGAACCCAGGCCCCCCACATTGGGAGTGAAGAGTCTTAGCCTGCCTAAAACTCTGGTTTTAGACCAGCAGTGAAAGTCACTCAGTGGTGTCTGACTCCTTGCAAGAAAGTCTTCAATTTCCTTTTCATGGGGAACCATTTAGCCCCTCAGGGTGAGGTGTAATTGATCTAAAGCGAGCAGCAAGTGGCAACCAGGGAAGAAATGGAAGTGCTGTCTTTTTCTCAACACCTCTGATGGCTCTGCCAGGCCTCACCTGCGGATCCTCCTCGTGGGCCCAGTTCTGGAGTCGCAGCTCAAGCAGCGTGTCATAGATGCCCTGCGGGGAGTCAGGCTGCACCTCACTCATGTGCTCTAGGAACGCTTTCAGCTCTCGAGGGTTGTTGGCAAAGATGGGGATGAACTCCTCCGAGTTGGCCTACGATGGCAAGGGATGAGAGAGGAGGCCGAGTGAGTGGGCCTACCCATGCCCCTGAGATGACCCCCATATGTTCAAAAGCCATTCTCCCTGAGGCCTCACCCTGCAGCCTGGAGCCTCCCTATCACCTCGGCCTTCAAGGCTAGGCCGATAGTCAGTACAGAGTCCCTTCAGCAGCTGGGTCGTCTCCTCTGGTATATGGTGCATGAGGATCTTGCCATAGCGTTTCATGTTGCTCTCAGCCTGCTCAAAAGGCAGCTTGCCGATATACCGGAGGGCTTCCTGATAATTCTGTGGGGACAGAAAGGGCAGCAGAATTGCATGCTCCTGCCTCACCCATCAAAACACACTTTATTTTTGTTACTATTTTCTTTTTTGGGGCTCCCTGCGCAGATTCTCCAGTTGTGGCGTGTGTGCGCTCAGTGGCCCCACAGCATGTGGGATCTTAGTTCCCTGACCAAGGACTGAACCCATGTTCACTGCATTGGAAGGCACACTCTTTAACCACTGGACCCCCAGGGAAGTCCCAGGAGGCACTTTCACCATCCCAGGGATATACCAGAAAAAGACGACGACCTGCCTGAGTCAGGAGGCTCACCTACCTTGATGTCCTCTAGCTGGATCTTCAAGTACCACTCATGATGAGCATGGTTCTCAGCCAAATAGAGGGCGTGAGAGTAGTAGCCAGCCTGCCGGAGGACCTTGATGGCTGTCTCCACATCAAAGTGGACTTCACTCTCACTCTTTGTCTGTCAGGAAGACATAAGACAAAACCATTCACAGAGAGGTTGTGGCTGGGCAAGGGAAAGGAGATATGCATCTCATTCTAAGACCAGATTCTTAAGGTAATAGTTAGGTGGATTTTTTTTTTTTAGGCCACACCAAGTAGCATGTGGAAACTTAGTTGCCCCACACCAGGGAGCGAACCCATGCCGCCTGCAGTGGAAGCTAAGTCTTAATCACTGGACTGCCAGGAAGTCCCCAAAATGACGCTTTTAAAACAGAGTTATCCTGCCTCTCCGTAAGTGTTCCTCCGCCTCTACTGTTAGAGGGATGCCTCTGGGGACACTGGGCTTCCTGGGGCTTAGATACCACGAGAACTTCTGGCATCAAGAAACAAAAGTGGGGGAATTCCCCGGAGGTCCGGTGGTTAGGACTCTATGCCTTCACTGCTGGGGGCCCAGGTTCAATCCCTGGTTGGGAATGAAGATCCCACAAGCTGCACAGTACAGCAAAAAAAAAAAAAAGAGGGGAGACAGGAGAGAACTCACAGAAAAGACTATTTCTCGTCCTTGCCTACAGACCAGAGGATTCTGGTCCCTAAATACAGGCAGCTCTTCCCTCTCCCCGCAGTCCTGGTGAAGCCCCTCAAGGAACCCTCTGCCAGCACCACCCTGCACCTTGATGAACTCCTCCAGCTTCGAGCTGTCCTTGAGCTTGGTGTAGCAGTTAAGCAGCAGGGTGGTGTGGTCGGCGTTGGCCAAGGACTGCCGGTGTAGGGTCTGCAGGTAGGCTGTCAGGTTATGGATGCGCTGAGCATCGAGGAACTTGCGGATCACGTACGATGGCTCCAACTTTCCAATGGTTCTAGGGAGACACAGGTGTCAAACAGCATCAGGATCATCATACTTCTCAAACTTTCATGTGCGTAGGAATCACTTGCAGGTCTCAAAATGCAAATTCTGTTTCAGCAGGTCTGGGGTGAGGCATGAGACCCTGCAATTCTCACAAAATCCCAGGTAGTATCGATGCTACTAGACTGGGGACCACAGGAGCAGCAAAGCTCCGGAACACTGGTTTTTTTTAGACTTGACTGAAAACAGGAATTCTAGAGAGGTTGGCAAAACACCTAGACAGGGTCTTAGAACTCTTCACTAGGTCAAAAAACTAATTAGTACCAAGGGAAAACACTGTGGAAACAAGAGATGAATACCCTTTCCCCTTTAAAGAATTTGATCAAAATGAGTATTAACAAAGGCCAAGCTAACATTTAAAATAACAGGTACTTTTCAGCTCAACTTCCTTGAGAGCTTTCCTGGTAGCTCAGACAGTAAAGAATCCACCTGCAATGCAGGAGATCTGGTTTCAGTCTCTGGGTTGCGAGGACCTCCTGGAGAAGGCTACCCACTCTAGTATTCTTGCCTGAAGAATTCCACGGACAGAGGAGCCTGGTGGGCTACAGTCTGTGGGGTTGCAAAGAATCAAACACAACTAGTGACTAGCACTTTCACTTATCATCAGCTCAACTACACACTGGTCATGTAGCATCTGACCCTAAATATTCCCTTTCCAATAAGGTATACTGTCTCCTCATCTGAGGCATCGCAATTTATGTAGGAAAAAAGGACAATTCATGATGGAGTCCACCGCCCACCCCAGTCCCCAAGTGCAGGTTTCAGTCTAGCTGGCTCTCTGCTCCCGCATTCACAGGTATATCCTAAAGCGCCTCCAGACTGACCGGATATACTGCTGGACAGCACCATCATGGTTGCCCTTGCTGTAGAGATGGTCCCCATACTGCATGAAGATCTGGGCCAACCCATCGCTGTCCAGATGCTGGCTCTTGGCCAGGTTAATTGCCATCTCAAATAGGTTCTTCTTAAACAGCATCTGGAAAGGAATAGAGATTAGAAAACTGGAAGAAGCAGGCCTGAGAAGACACCTTCCCAGAATGCATCCACAACACACAAGCCTGACGGTTATGAAGTTCCAATCAGCCTAGATCTTAGGGTGAGACCCCCAGACACCCCCAGACTAACATCAGCTCACCTCACTAGGTTCTCTGCAGTCGGGCAGAGTGGACCCCCACCCACTGCTTCCCTCTAAGGCCACATCCCAGGCCACTGACCATGGAATCTTACCCTAAAGAGGCTGAGTAAGGCTATGACCCAAAGGGAAGGAAACACCCTGGCCAAGGCGACCTGGGGAGTCTGTTCCTAGAGCCGTGTCTGGGTGCCCACAGCCAGCTCTGGGGACCTGGCGGCCTTGCCTCCAGTTTGGTCTGTGTGTCCTTCTCCTGCAGTGCGTGGACCCGCCCATCCCGCGTCAGCACGTACAGGGAGCCCCACTCAGCAAGCACATCCACTACATCCTCAAAGACGGCGCTATAGGCTATGAACTTGTTGCACAGGTCATAGACGTTGAGAATCTGTTTGTCAGAGCTCTGGGAGTCCCGGCTGGTAAACTCTGACCTGTGTGGGAAAGAAAAGGCACCAGATATTTATCTGTACCACCTCAGTCTCAGCTCCCCTCTATTTCCTTTCCCCTGACAACTCTGGTGCTACCTATTCCTCCCAGAATAAGTCACTGATAGCAGCTCATCCTGCAATATGCAGCATGGCGCTGGCAGTTGTGGGAAGAGTATGTGTAGACCTGGTCTTACCTTTAAGGATCCTATAATTAATACAGGCAACAGACTGAAAACTTAAGTACATTCCAACATCTAAGATTTAACAAATAATTAGTGCCTGGTATATGTAGTCCACTAGGCTTAGTACTGAATGAAAACTAATATCTGACAAGGATCACCTGCATCATGCTGAAGATTCTGTCCCACTTTCTGATGACTCAGGAAAAAAAAAAAACCACCCCGTGTTGCATCTCCCAGCATTTTCCAATCTCTCCACTACTCAATCCCTTATTCCTCTACCCAATTCAATTCGCCCAAGTAATTAAAAAACCCAATGGCAGGTCCCAAATTCCCTGGAGCATTCTAGTGCAAAAGGATTACTCAGCGAATGTCTGCAACAAAAGCACACTTTTCAGCAAAAAAAAGTTATAACTGAGTCTAGGTGTAAACACCTCTACAAAAAGTACAAAGTAGGAAGTTGACAGGATGTAGGCATTTGGAGTTTTAAATCAGGTTAATTCTAAGGAACAAGCCCAGCCCACTCCCTTTTGCTTCTCCATAGAATCCTTACTTGGGAGAAACCTTCCGGTCACGGGAGACAATGACAAGATAGCCTCTAAACCAGTGAGCGATGAGTTTATGGCCCTCAAAGGCAAAGCAGGGCCCACGTTCATCAGGCTGGTACAGATAGACACATTCATCCCCTGCCACTATGAACTGCAGGTCCTGAGAAGGGTCGCTGAGGGCTGAGCAGCGCAGGCCACAACCATGGGTGTCCAATTCCACACGAGGATAGTCCTTTCCAGAAACTATGTAGGACTGTGAGAAGTAAGACGGGGGTTAACCGGCTCCCTCTGAGGAGGTGGCATCTAAATGTTCCCAAAGGTATCCCCACCTCCATACTGGCTCTCTTAATTCTTAGCACCTTAAGACTTTACCTGGATGCTTGCCTTCTCCATTAAATGGGCCATTACCATCAACCATCTACTAAATATATAAGCAGAACCCACATTTTCTTCCTCTGTATACACTATCACTACTTACTACAGATATTCGGCAAGTAAGAGAATTTTACTGCTTTATCAGAAAACTCTGGCTAAAAAGAAAACAAAACTATTGGTGTAAATAAGCTGTTATATTAGAAGCACAAGAACCAAAGAAGTAATTTGTCCAGTGTCGCTTAACAAGCCTATTAGAAGAAAAACTTATGTCTTCTGCTACAAGCCCAAGAGTTCTCTTCCTAGCTCTAACTCTTCTCAGTCTCCTAAGTAAAGAAATAAAATATTAAGTTAGGCGAATGACTCAAGGCTGTATGATTAAAAATATAAGAATCTTTTTTGTCAGTTCCTTACCCTAGCCCCCTGAGCAATAAAAGAGCCTTTCCTACTTGCCCCAACAGTCATACCAGGAGGCGCTGGTCATACCTGAACATTCTCAGTTGTCACAACAAACAAGTGAGTGGTCTTTCCCGCTTGGCGAAAGGCCAGTCCAGTAACAGGATAGCTGCCCTTGTGCAAAATCTGGGTCTTGCTATGTCGGTCCCGAGTGATGTCCCCTTTGTTCAGTGTAACACTGCCATCTGTGAAACCTGTAGGAGAGCAGGGAACAGTATTTAATGAGGGTGAAAAGGCACGGAAGCAGAAAAAGACCTTTAGAGGCACTTTTTAGAAGTGACCATCTTTCTCCTCATACCCAACCTCTCCAGGGGTTACCATGAGGATTAGGACTCATGGACTCATTTTCAAAGAACAAAACTAAATGCTATCCCATCCCAAACTTTAAAATCTCAAAAGGCCTCACTTCAGTACAAAACGGTCTCATGAAAACAGTGAAAATGAGCTGTAGAAGCAACTCTGAAGAAAAGCTATAAAGAATCATGGGGTGTTAGCTTTGCCTTCTTTCTTCTTACCAATGGCCATAAAGTTGAGATTTTCATGGACAGTCAAACAAGATACAACAGTCGGTTCTGTCCCCGGGATGGCAGGGAAGATTCGAGTGCAGAGTGGATTGCCACCATCTCTCTTCTCCAGGTTCCAGATCTTTACCTGGGGACAGATCTCAGATGTGTGAATGCTAGTCACTCTCCAGCAAATAATCATTCCCAGGCCTCTGGGTCTTTCCTGTTTCCTTTCTAGGACTCACCAGGGGGTTGATGCCCTCTTCATCCTCACCAACAGAGGCCAGAATATTGTGCTGCTTCAGTTGGTACAGGTGTGTCACCCGTAGTTTGTAGGCTTGGAAACCCGTAAGCTGTAGGGAGCGGGGCAAGAACCAGATCTGGCCTTCCATATGTGCAGAGCAGTCAAGGAGCCTCCTTTCCAAGGGGAGATTCTTACTAAATATTTAGGCCAGAACGCAAATAACAACTACCCCCAGGGCTTCCCTGGTGGCTCAGATGGTGAAGAATCCACCTGCAATTCGGGAGACCTGGGTTCAATCCCTGGATTGGGAAGATCCCCTGGAGGAGGGCATGGCAACCCACTCCAGCATTCTTGCCTGGAGAATCCCCATGGACAGAGGAGCCTGGTGGGCTACAGTAAACGGGGTCCCAAAGAGTCGGACACGACTGAGCACAGCACAGCACCCCAGTGGCTCAGCTAGTAAACAACCCACCTGCCAATGCAGGAGACACAAGAGACAGGGGTTTAAACCCTGGGTCAGGAAGGTGCCCTGGAGAAGGAAATAGCAACCCGCTCCAGTATTCTTGCCTGGGAAATTCCATGGACAGAGAAGCCTGCATGGGCTACAGTTCATGGAGTTGCAAAGAATTGGGCATGACTAAGCACACATGCACAATAAAAAACAAAATCTATACAAGTGTTTAAAATTTTCAAGGGTTTTCCCATATATCATCTCTGGAAACTCCCCATTTTAAAAACAGTAGAAAGGCCAGAGTTTAGGGGCAGCATTATACAAAACAAAGCAAAAAAATTCATTTAACTCTTCCCCCACAATATGGGCTGGGGAGATAATGACACCTTACAGATTCATCTTTTAAAATCAACTTGCATCTGTTCTTTTGATCGACCTTAAAAACAAAAACCTTGCCCAACTGTTATTTTACGCCCCTTTTGCAGATAAGGAAATTGAAGTCCAGAGAGGTTAAACGACTTGCCCAGGATTATTCGCTCATTTGGCAACAAGTTAAAGAGAATGGACTTCCTCCTTTCTTCCCTCAAACCACAGAAGGAACACCGAGCGCCCATCTAAAGGAAACTGGCACGTAACACGAACCCTTCTGACGGACAGATTTCATCTCAGCTGGATCTCTTCAGGGATTCGAGGAGGGAAGGGGCAGCTCCAGAAGAAGGATATCTCCAAAGACTAGGCTCCCTCGGCCTGAGTCGCAGACTGTGATGCCAGGAGGGAGGCAAAGGAACTTGGAAGCAGCGGGTCCAGAGGCAGGCGCGGCCCCGGGAGCAGCCCCATCATTGCCCTGTGGCTCCTTCACCAGCTCCTTGTCGAAGAAAACGAAGCGCCGCCACTGCAGGTAGGTCGCCATCTTGGCCGAAGGTCCCCGCCTCCGGGGAAGAGGTCACATGACAGGAGCCGGCGTATCACATGACCCGTTGACGTCCTGGAGTCTGGTGCACCTGCGCTCTCCTCTCGAAGTGACGGTTTTCCGCTGCTTGGACAGTGGGCGCGGCCGCTTGAGGCAGGGTTCACCACCCGCAGCTTGCTCCGCAGTTCTCGGTTTTGCCGGCTCTGTAAGTGCCTTGACTGAAATGCTTCTTAAGAGCTAGACCTTCACCTCTCTGGGCATCAGTTTCCTCTTTAATTAAATTGGCGGGCAGTGAGGGATCAAGATGAGGGATGACACGCGGTTTGTGAATTGTAACCCGCTGTGCCTAGCTAGGTGAATTACCTTCTGCATCACAGGACTGTTTTGAGGTCTAAGTGAGTGGGTGTATATGAAACTGGTTTTTCGGCTGTAGGAAACGAGAAATAATATTAGAGGTTTGTGTCTGCCACCAGGTACAGATTGTAACTATAGTCAGTGTGTTTTTGTGTCCCTCTGTCAGAGGCATGGCGTTTATTGGGCACCTAAAACATGTCTCTTAAGGAAGCTGGGAAATACTTCTGGGGCACAAATTCCAAGAACCTGGCCTTTCTCTCCTTGCCATAATGACAGGGTGTAAGCAGAGTATAGCAAAGAGCCTTGAAGTCGTGGCACTGACCGTTGCGTGATATTACAGGTGACAAGGGTCAAAGACACTTCATGGTACCATCGGGCCCCAACTTGGGCTAAACCAGCTGTCTGTGTGGCAAACTCCAAGTGTACTTACTGTTTTTGCGCCACTGGAAGCTACAAATGGGAGTGACACAGTCATTTGAGACAGTATGCAATATGAAAAAGTGGCCATATGATTAGTATTTGTGGAGTTTATTTTTGCATTCCTGCCCCCACAGCCTATTTTCAGAACATGTTAGGCTTTATTCCCTCCCCGGATTCTCAGCAAGCAGGGCCTGTGTGTTGCTTACCAAGAACCAGGTCTAACAGTCTAGTAGATGCTCCAAGTGGATTGAAGCAATGGATGTGGATGCTTTTCCTCTTACCCTCTCCTTGATCTAGTTGATGGAAAAAGTTATGTCTATTTGTCTAAAGAAATAAATGAGGGTAGGGCACACAGATTTCCTGATTTATAGCCCAGATTTCTTTCTTCTTTGTCATGCAGGTATTAGTACCATTTTGAATCTCAGTCTCTGAGCAGAAGCACAAATAGGGTTTAGATGGGACCCGATTTCACCTTTGAGTTATGTCCGTTATTAAGGCTATGGATAATACTTGTTAAAGGAAGCAAAGTGAAAGCAAAGAGAGATGTGAACAGCAGAATGACATCTTTGTTGTTGATGCGTTTGCTCCCCCTACTGCCCAGTGGTAGAGGCTCTGATGTCTAAGCCACTGGATCTTCTGTTGGTGAGGGTACATAAGCAGAGACTGGCCCTCCAGAGGACCCATGCACCTCTTCAGACTTGCTGCCTTCCTTCCTTCCCTCTTTTTGACAAATATGTCTTTAGTATTCCTGAAACTACTAAATGCCCAGCATATATACATGAAATAGACATGGTGCCTGCTCTTCAGGGAGCTTGACCACCACGATAGGAAACAGACATAAAAAGGCCTGACAGTAATGAGCTTTTAATTTCTTTTTTCTTAAATTGAAGTAAGTTGATTTAAAAATAAATAAATAAATTGAAGTAAGTTGACTTACATTGTTTCAGGTGTACATCAAGGTGATTCAGTCACACACACACACACATACACACACACACACACACACACACACATAAATATTCTTTTTCAGATTATTTTCCATTATAGGTTATTACAAGGTATTGAGTATAGTTCCCTGTGCTATACAGTAGGTTCTTGCTGTTTATCTACTTTATATAGTAGTGTGTATCTGTTAACTCCAAATTCCCAATTTATCCCTCCCTTCCTTTGCTGTTTGGTACAATCCCAAAGAAAGGCAATGCCAAAGAACACTCAAACTACCGCACAATTGCACTCATCTCACACGCTAGTAAAGTAATGCTCAAAATTCTCCAAGCCAGGCTTCAGCAATACGTGAACCGTGAACTTCCTGATGTTCAAGCTGGTTTTAGAAAAGGCAGAGGAACCAGAGATCAAATTTCCAACATCCACTGGATCATGGAAAAAGCAAAAGAGTTCCAGAAAAACATCTATTTCTGCTTTATTGACTATGCCAAAGCCTTTGACTGTGTGGATCACAATAAACTGTGGAAAATTCTGAAAGAGATGGAAATACCAGACCACCTGATCTGACTCTTGATAAATCTGTATGCAGGTCAGGAAGCAACAGTTAGAACTGGACATGGAACAACAGACTGGTTCCAAATAGGAAAAGGAGTTCGTCAAGGCTGTATATTGTCACCCTGTTTATTTAACTTATATGCAGAGTACATCATGAGAAACGCTGGACTGGAGGAAGCACAAGCTGGAATCAAGATTGCCGGGAGAAATATCAATAACCTCAGATATGCAGATGACACCACCCTTATGGCAGAAAGTGAAGAGGAACTCAAAAGCCTCTTGATGAAAGTGAAAGTGGAGAGTGAAAAAGTTGGCTTAAAGCTCAACATTCAGAAAACGAAGATCATGGTATCCGGTCCCACCACTTCATGGGAAATAGATGGAGAAACAGTGGAAACAGTGTCAGACTTTATTTTTGGGGGCTCCAAAATCACTGCAGATGGTGACTGCAGCCATGAAATTAAAAGACGCTTACTCCTTGGAAGGAAAGTCATGACCAACCTAGATAGCATATTCAAAAGCAGAGACATTACTTTGCCAACAAAGGTTCATCTAGTCAAGGCTATGGTTTTTCCTGTGGTCATGTATGGATGTGAGAGTTGGACTGTGAAGAAGGCTGAGCGCCAAAGAATTGATGCTTTTGAGCTGTGGTGTTGGAGAAGACTCTTGAGAGTCCCTTGGACTGCAAGGAGATCCAACCAGTCCATTCTGAAAGAGATCAGCCCTGGGATTTCTTTGGAAGGAATGATGCTGAAGCTGAAACTCCAGTACTTTGGCCACTTCATGCGAAGAGTTGACTCATTGGAAAAGACTGTGATGCTGGGAGGGATTGGGGGCAGGAGGAGAAGGGGATGACAGAGAATGAGATGGCTGGATGGCATCACTGACTCGATGGACGTGAGTCTGGGTGAACTCCGGGAGTTGCGTGATGGACAGGGAGGCCTGGCGTGCTGCAATTCATGGGGTCACAAAGAGTCGGACACGACTGAGTGACTGATCTGATCTCTGATCTGAACCATAAGTTTGTTTTCTATGTCTGTAGTCTATTCCTGCTTTCTAAATAAGTTCATTTGTTTGTACTTTTTTAGATTTCATATATAAGTGACGTCGTATGATACTCATCTTTAACTTACTTCATTTAGCATGATAATCTCTACGTCCATCTATGTTTCTGCAAAGGGCATTATTTCATTCTTTGTATGGCTGATAATATATATCACATCTTTTTATACCACATCTTTATCCATTCGTCTGTCAATGGACATTTAAGTTGCTTCCATGTCTTGCTATTGTGAATTGTACTGCTATGAATATTGGGGTACATGTGTCTTTTCAAATTAGAGTTTTCATCTTTTCCAGATACCAGCCCTCAATTTCATGTAGTGAATTATACCTAATGAGGTGCTTTCACTCTTCATTGACTCTTTGTAGTAACCACCTGCAGAAGTATCATTATCTCTGATGAGAAACAGAGTCTCAGAGAGATTCAGGTGGTTCTCCCTGAGCAAAAACATCAAAGTCTTTTGGAAATAAAACGAATTCTTCAGTTCCCTAACCCTTAATTAAATAACTTGCCGGGGGTGTGAAGCTAGGCTACACTTGTCAGAACATACACCAGGATTTGTCTTTTAGGTATGCTTGTCTGAATCCAGGCACTTCAGTGTAGTGAGGATGTAAGAAGGCAGACTACACAGAAAGTGATTGTGTGTACAAAGTCACTTCCAGTTCTGCAAAACTCTGAGAACTGGAGTTCTGAAGGGACTAAAGGTAAAGAAGCAACTTGAGTCTTTACCTTGAAATTAAAGAGATCATGACTCAGAATCAAGAATTACCTAGCAATTCCCTCTCTTTTGCCCTTCAGCAAACTGCTGCCTATCACGTACAACAGTCATATCCACTACAGCAAAATAGGAACACTTATTGTTGCAGCTGCAAATTTTTATTTTCTATCATTCCCCCCCACCCTACCCCCACATCTGGCTCTCTGGGTAGAAACTATTTTCTTATGTTTTTTTTTCTCTTAGCCCCTAAAAAGGCTAGCAGCAGTTTCCACTTTAGGAACAAAAAGGTCAACCTAATAAAACTCAGAGGTCTTACAGTATAAGAGAGCGCAGGGCTTTAAGGCAACCATAAAACAGGAGAAAGGAGCAATTAGCTGATTATTGATTGTGAAAATCTGGCCTGCAAGAGGAACCTTCGTCATGAATTTGGTAAAGCACTTAACCAAGCTTTTAGCACTGCAATAGTGCATATCTTTTAGTTTTATTTCTCTAGACTGAAAAGGAAAAAAAGCTAACTAATGTATATTTGGTGCTTAGGATTCCCTAGCACTGTGTGAAGCACTTTATCCCCTTCTTTAATTTTGACACCAACCCTGTGATGCCGAAAGTTCAGCTTCTCTGTACACAGGTGCTGAATCAAATCTCAGAGTTTTGAGTGAAGTGGAAAAGGATAGCTTTATTAGCTTGCCAAGCAAAGGGGGCCACAGTGGGCTAATACCCTCAAAGTTGTGTGTCTCCACTTGGAGAAGATAGTGAGTTTTATAGTAATTGTTCAAAGAGGGCGTGATCAGCTTGTGGACATTCTTCTGATGGGTTCATGGTGATGCAAATAGAAATTAGCATAATTAACCTTCAGGTCAACTAATCTGAGGTCTACAAGCTTGTGGGCAGTATACCATCATTAACCGTGTCAACTTCTGTCACCTCGAAGGGGTTTCAGTATCTGCAAAAATAACTCAAAGACTATTGTGTGTATCCATTGATGGGGAAACAGGACCTTGCCCCAAGACTGCTCTTGACTGGTCTCGCATCCCCTCCCTTCCCTAGTTAACAACTGCTTGAATCTGCCTACTGGAACTCAGGGGAAGTGATGGAGGCTGAATGAAGGCTGTTTCCTACAATCAAAGAAATGGGGACACAAAGCCCCTGTGCCCAGGAGCCCCACAGGCACTTTTTGGTATGACCTGTGAGGCATGTACCTGCATGCCTCTTTGAAAGATGTTGAAACTGAGGGCTAGGAGAGCTACACAACAGACATTTCTTCTGTAATTCTAAAAATATTGCTATAAAAGTAGGAAAAAAAAACTTACCCTGGTGCTTCTCCTGCCTAAAGTTACAGTAAATAAACCATCTAGTCTTTTGTGTGACACATACAAAATAATTTCTGAAATTGTTATTGAAGTGTAACATGCAAACAGATTAAATGTACATACTACAATCCACTGAATTTTCACAAAAGCCATTGCACCTAGCATCCCCAAAGCCAGCCTTATGCCCTCTCCTTGCTGTGAAAGGGTAAGTACCATCCCAACTTCTATGACTAGAATTTAATTTTGCCTGTTGTTAAACTTTATCCAAGTGAAGTCATAAACTGTGTGCTCTCTGGTTTCTGTCTGCTTTCACTGAATACTGTGTGGGACTTATTTAAGCAGTTGAATGTAAGAGACCAGTTGCTCTATAGAATTCCATTGTGTGAATCTACCACTATTTATTTGATCCAACTTTTTTTTTTAACAACTTCACATGGCACTCAGGATCTTAGTTCCCCCAAGGGATCGAACTTGTGGCCCCACCAGTGACAGCACCAAGGCCTAACCACTGGACTGCCAGGGAATTCCCTATCTATACAGTTATTGCTGGGCATTGGAGCAGTATTCCATTTTAGTGCATTTTGAATTAAGCTATTACAAAGTCTCAGTGAACAAAGTCTCTTCATGAATGTGTTCAAATAGATATATACCTAAGAGTGGGGTAACTGGGTGACAACACATTTTAAATTCTCCTGGACCAGGATGTTCACCATAATTGACATTGGCCTCGGCCCGTGACATGGTTATATAATGTATGCATGTGCTCTGACTTAGGTGTTCATTTTACTCATGTTCTGTGAGATGGCAGCTTTCTCCCTTGGGCTTCTGCACAGTGTAGGGGAGGGGAGGTAGTCCTCAAACGTTATTACAGGTTGTTCTGGAGCAGAACTAGTAGATTCAGCTGTCTTGTGCTGTGCTGTGCTTAATCACTCAGTCGTACCCGACTCTTTGTGACCCAATGGACTGTAGCCCGCCAGGGTCCTCTGTCCATGGGGATTCTCCAGGCAAGAATACTGGAGTGGGTTGCCATGCCCTCCTCCAGGGGATCTTCCCAACTCAGGGATCGAACCTAGGTCTCCTGCATTGCAGGTGGATGCTTTATGGTCTGAGCCACCAGGGAAGCAGCTGTCTTGTTTCATCTAAGTCAGATGTTCTACATGAAAATTTTCCTACTGTTTTACACCTTGCTCTTGTGAAACTTCAATCTGGTCAGAGAACAAAACAGGTGGCTCCCCAGAGCAATTGCACCTGCTGCCCCTCCCGGGGTGGAGGGGGGGAACAGACACCCAGGTTGAGAAGCATAGCTGCTGCAGACTGTGCTCCCACCAAGGATATTCTGGGAGTGGGAGCTCACATAAGGAGCAGGGCAGACTTCCTTACTCTCCCAGTAAAGCCATCCAGTGATCACAAAAGTCTGTGGAAAATTCTTAAACAGATGGGAATACCAGACCACCTTACCTGCCTTCTGAGAAATCTGTATGCAGGTCAAGAATCAACAGTTAGAACCAGATATGGAACAATGGATTGGTTCCAAATTGGGAAAGGAGTACGTCAAGGCTGTATATTGTCACCTTGCCTGTTTAACTTATATGCAGAGCACATTATGCGAAATGCCGGGCTGGATGAAGCACAAGATGGAATCAAGGTTGTTGGGAGAAAGAAGTGAAAGTTGCTCAGTCGTGTCCGACTCTTTGCAACCCCATGGTCTACATAGTCCATGGAATTCTCCAGGCCAGAATACTGAAGTGGGCAGCTTTTCCCTTCTCCAGGGGATCTTCCCAACCCAGGGATCAAACCTAGGTCTCCTGCATTGCAGGTTGATTCTTTACCAGCTGAGCTACAAGGGAAGCCCACCCAGAGAGATATCAATAAACTCAGATATGCAGATGACACCACCCTTATGGCAGAAAGCAAAGAACTGAAGAGCCTCTTGATGAGGGTGAAAAAACTGGCTTAAAACTCAGCATTCAAAAAACTTAAGATCATGGCATCAGGTCTCATTACTTCATGGCAAATAGATGGGGAAACAATGGAAACAGTGATAAGACTTTATTTTGGGGGGCTCCAAAATCACTGCAGATGGTGACTGCAGCCATGAAATTAAAAGAGGCTTGCTCCTTGGAAGAAAAGTTAGGACCAACCTAGATAGCATATTCAAAAGCAGAGACATTACTCTGCCAACAAAGGTCCGTTTAGTCAAAGCTATGGTTCTTCTGATAGATATGAGAGTTGGACTATAAAAGAAAGATGACCGCTGAAGAATTGATGCTTTTGAACTGTGGTGTTGGAGAAGACTCTTGAGAGTCCCTTGGACTGCAAAGAGATCCAACCAGTCAATCCTATGGATTGAATATTCATTGGAAAGACTGATGGTCCAGCTGAAGCTCCAACACTTTGGCCACATGATGCGAAGAACTGACTCATTGGAAAAGACCCTGATGCTGGGAAACTTTGAAGACAGGAGAAGGGGACGACAGAGGATGAGATGGTTGGATGGCATCACCGACTCAATGGACATGAGTTTGAGCAAGCTCCGGGAATTGGTGATGGACAGGGAAGCCTGGCGTGCTGCAGTCCATGGGATTGCAAAGAGTTGGACACGACTGAGCAACTGAACTGAAAGTCATTCAATAGGTTTTTAATAAGTGTGCAAAACTGTGAACATACTTGTTTCCCAACAGATTGACCTCTGAAGGAAAGGTCATCCCCATCTCTGGAATCCCAACACCTAGCACAATGCTTGCATGCAGCACAGGGCCAATAAATGTTAAAGTGCATATTCTGTTTGAAAGAATCTACCCTACTGAATTGGAGAAGGAAATGGCAGCCCATTCCAGTACTGTTGCCTGGAAAATCCCATGGACGGAGGAGCCTGGTAGGCTGCAGTCCATGGGGTCACAAAGAGTCAGACACAACTGAGCGACTTCACTTTCACCCCACTGAATAGGTGGTCAAAAGTAGAGTCAGTTATTGAGAAACAAAATCTTGGGGACTTTGCTGGTTGCCCAGTGGTTAGGAATCTGCCTTCCAGTGCAGGGGACACAGGTTCAGTCCCTGGTTGGGGAACTAAATCCCATGGACCACTGGGCAACTAAGCCTGCGCACCACAACGGGCTTAGAAAATAAGCAAAATCTTTCTCTGTGGCACTGAAATGACAACTTCTATGTTCATCAGTATGACTAAACAACTCCCATGCTATGGAATGTTCTATAGCAGTAAACAAGGTGAATCTGTACACTGGTATGGAAAATACACCATGATTTATTTTAACCAAAGGAAAAAAATAGCAAGTTGCAAACAAGCTAATTGTATAACATTTTACCATTTAAAAAAGACAGAAGCTACATGTTTCAAGATGCATACATGTATGTAAATAGAGAAAAAGGCCTAGAATGTTACACATCTAATAACAGCAGATAACTCTAGAGATTGTGGATATTATCAAAGAGATTTAACTTTATCTGGCATATTAGAACTTTTTACAACATTACATTTGTATATTATTTGTGTAATTAAACTGTGTTAGTTTCAAGCGAATTTCTATTTCTACCAATTTCTCTACTACCTGAAGACTGAACTATTCTTAAAAGGAAGGAAAACAGCCCTCCCCTTGATATGCCAGTAGGTTGATCTTCTAAGCATAGACGCCAGACTCAAATCTGAACCCAGCTGGATCTGTTTACTTTAACCTTTGCGTTTCATCGCTTTTAGTCACTAAAAGGATGCTGTCTACAACTGTACAAATATATAATGACCTGGCTAGGGGAACCTGCCCCCCTGCCTGAATGTTAAAGTGCCTTTATTCAGCTCCTACTGATACATCTGACCCTGCCCACCTGTGAATGGTTACAGAAAAGAAGAAATTAACACATCCCTTCCCTGATGCTTATTTTGCAGGATTTATGGCCTTTTTACTTTACTTCCACACCACCTCCTCCTCTCTGTTCTATAAAAGAAACTGATATTCAGACCCCAATCAGATGGTACTCTAGGGTGCAAGCCTGCCATCTTCTTGGTAGCCAGGTTTTCCGAATAAAGTCTAGTCTTTGCCTGAACACTTTGTCGTCCAACTATTGGCTAGTAGACAAAGCTTGGATTCTATAACAACCCTAAGCATTATAAAAAACTAGGGAAAGGACCAGATAAGATTTCCTGGGCTGTCATAGCCAGGGCCTTCACAAGAACCTTCTGTAAAGGGAGGCCAGGCAACGATTTCATGACAGGAAGCAGTGATACCGTATTTAAGAAAAGTACGCTGATGTCAATAAAACTGGAAAAAGAAAGTGTGCTCTCATGACCATGCAGATTTCTATGGGCTTGTGAAGTACAGAGAGGGGAGTTAAGAGCACCAGATACCTTTCCGAGGTGCTTTAATTCAGAAAGGGCACAGGCATAATGAAAGAGCAACAGGAGGTGGTGCATCTGTGCTTAACCAATTACAGCCTCACAAAAGCGGCTTTTGTGTCAGGGATTTGCAGTTCGGCATGTTCTTTCTCAAACTGGAGTAAAGAGTCCAGGCCAACTTCTGCCACTAATACAAGCGTTATCTCCGACTCATCAGCGAACATCTCTCTTGGTGGCTTTAGTTTCCGCAAAGAAAGAAAGCGGGGGTTGAGGTGGACTAAGAAGTCGTTCTCTGATTTCCAGCCAAAGCTTAGGGCAGTTCAATACCGACCAGCAAGCTAGCACCTCTTCCGCGTGGCTGCCTCGGGGATGCAAGGATGCCTGCTCCTCGGACGGGGAGCCCAGATGACCAGAAGAAGAGGCCCGAGTGCTGGACCGCCCGTTTGCCAACTCGCTCCAGGAACCGGCCACTCCAGACCCGGGCAATCAGACCTTCGGTGCCGCGGCCGGAAAGGTCCCTTAAGCGCACCGGGATAGACGCTGGGCCGCGCGTGACGTGGACCAATCGGCGGCGGGCATCGGCAGTTTTCCTCCAACTGATGGACTGGCCTCTCCTACGCCTTCGCGGCGGCGGCCGGAGACGGAGGAGGGGGTGGGTCTAGGACGTGGCCCAATGGGTACGCGCGCCGCGGTGCTGGGGGGCGGGGCCAGGCCCGCAGCGCAGGGCCGGGCGGCAGAGGCTCCAATGAGCGCACGCCGCGTCCGGGGCCGGCTGGTGCGCGAGACGCCGTGGAGAGGTTGGTGGCTAATGTAACAGTTTGCAAGCGGAGAGGAGTTGTGGAGGGCGCGGGTTTGGGGGGCGCGCTGCTGGCCTGGTGGGTTTGTTCGGAGCTGCGTTTGTCCCAGAGCTGGGGCCACGGGAGCGGAGGCAAGAGGTAGCGGGGGTGGGGATGGCGATGGGAACCGGCCACCCCTTAGAGGAGGCAACGTGCTAGCTCCGGGGGCGGGTCAGTAGCGGGAGTGAGGGCCGCACGGACGCCGGTACGCTTGGCCCCGCAACTCGGTCCCTGGGGTGCTCTCATGCCTTAGAGGTGGGCTGGGACCCGTTTCCGGGAGTGGGAGCCGCCGCCTTTGGCCGGTGAGGCTTAGGTGAATTCGGAATACTCGCTGCCTTCTCGGCGCGGAACCTTATCGTTCCAGGCACAGCGGCTGTGTGTAGGCAGCGGGGCCGGGATGGGATGGAGAAGGGGAGCGGGCGGGACAACCCGAAGGGATGCTGAGGACGAGACGTGCCCTTCTTCCATCCCTGCCTCCTCCAGCGTCACCATCTCTCGGTTCCCGTTCAGGCCCGGCCAGGCTTTCCCCGCCAGTGGGGGAGCTCCAGGTGTAGGGAGGTAGTCTAGTCCTGAGCGGGGATCCCTGGCGGCACCCCAGGTGTGTGAGAGCAGGGATAGTGCTGGGGTGCGCCCGTCGAGCTGCCTGTACAGTGGGCGGAAGGCCTTGGTCTCCTTCCTCCTGGCCTGTTATCATCCCTGTTTCGGGATGTGGTGGCCAAAGGCTTGGATCCCCGGTGGTTCACCTGGGCCTTCCTGTGGTCACTTCTGAAGATGGTGAGAGTGCTTGGTTCTCATTAGAAGGGAAGGGAGGGGATGTACCCTGTCCTGCCCTGGATGAGGATGGAGTAGGTATGAATTTTAAAGCTTCTCTGTTGTGGATGAGGTTCTGCCTCCTTCACTCAGGGCATCCAGTTACAAGTGTTGTTTTTCTCCTCTCCTAGGGACACAATGGCAGCCACAGTCAGAAGGCAGAGGCCGAGGAGGCTAGCCTGTTGGGCCTTGATGACTGTGCTCTTGGCAGACCTGTTGGCACTGAGTGGTATGTACCCCAGCAGAGGCGTCAAAAGAAATATAAATGAGTGAATGATGGATGATATGTGGCGGGCAGGGGTAATGAGACTGGTGAATGGGAAACCTTTCTGCTCTTAGGTTGCCAGACCCAGACGTTTTTGTTTGTCTGCTGCTGTCTTACCTTCTCCATGGAAAGTGGTAGAAGGCGGGGAAAGAGGGGCTAATTGACAGATCTGTTTCCCCTTCAGACACACTGGCAGTGATGTCTGTGGACCTGGGCAGCGAGTCTATGAAGGTGGCCATCGTCAAACCTGGAGTACCCATGGAGATTGTCTTGAACAAGTGAGGGTGGCCCCAGGGTCGGGTGGGGAAAAGAGGGTCCACACCCCAGGCCCAAGTGTGTTCTTGGTAGTGGCCTCAACACACTCTGTGTCTGCACGGTTGTGGGGTGTTGTATGTACGTGGGGGTGTTAAGGCTCCTGAGAACACGCCGTGCCGTAGGCACATGGCCCCAGTGTCTTTTCCTCAGGGAGTCCCGGAGGAAAACCCCAGTGACTGTGACCCTGAAAGAAAATGAACGATTCTTTGGCGACAGTGCGGCCAGCATGGTGAGCTCGCAGCCCACCCCCTTCCCAGAAGCAGTGGGCAGAGGAGAGGCGATGGCAGACTCCAGAGTCTGCTCCCTGATCGATCTCCAAGGTAGGTGATGGCAGGTTTGGGGGTCTTAACACTCTGCTCTTTCTTTACCTCTTCTCAGGCCATCAAGAACCCAAAGGCAACACTGCGTTACTTCCAGCACCTCCTGGGGAAGCAGGAGAATAACCCCCATGTAGCCCTTTACAAAGCTCGTTTCCCCGAGCATGAGCTGGGCTTCGACCCGCAGAGGCAGACTGTGTACTTCCAAATCAGCCCGTGAGTGCCCTGCTGGGGAAGGTGGGCTCACGGGGCCTGGTGGGATCCCCGTCAACATGTGTTCACCACTGTCCTTGTGTGGATGCCGGGCTTTCCTTGCCGCTAACCATCCCCCTCCCCCAGGCAGCTGCAGTTCTCGCCAGAGGAGGTCCTCAGCATGCTTCTCAACTACTCCCGGTCTCTGGCTGAAGATTTTGCAGGTGGGTGGCCAGGGTGGGGCCAGTGGCAGCCACGTTCCCTGGAGACTCAAATGAAGGCAGGTCTGAGTCCCCAGGAACATTTAGTAACATCTGATGACATTTTTGGTTGTCACAACTGGGGAGCTGCAGCCACTGCCATCTACTGAGTAGAAGCCACGGGTGCTGCCAGATGTCCTAGACTGCACACCTCTGCCCCCCAAAACAAAGAATTATCTGGCCCAGGGACTTTCCTGGTGGTTTAGTGGTTAAGACCCTGAGCTTCCACTGCAGGGGCACCGATTCAGTCCCTGGTTGGGGAATGAAGATCCCACGTGCCATGTGGTGCGGCCGAGGAAAAAAATACTCTCTAGCCCAAAATGTCAGCTGTGCTGAGACTGAGAAACCCCCATCTAAGGTGTGGAGCTGGTGGGAACCCTGTTCTGTTTTCCTCTGTAGAGCAGCCCATCAAGGATGCAGTGATCACTGTGCCAGCCTTCTTCAACCAGGCTGAGCGCCGAGCCGTGCTGCAGGCTGCACGAATGGCTGGCCTCAAGGTGCTGCAGCTCATCAATGACAACACCGCCACCGCCCTGAGCTACGGTGTCTTCCGCAGGAAAGATATCAACAGCACTGCCCAGGTGAGCTGGGGGGAGCTGCCGACCGGCCTGGCAGGGTGGCTCAGTCTGATGATGGAAGCCACTTGGCTTGTTTTGCATCTTATTTGCATGCTGCCCCTTGACAAATGCGGCAACAGCCCCCTCTCAGCTCCTTTTGCTGAGCTGTTTGGCTTTCATTTGAGTCGGTGCAGCCCTTTGGAGGCAGGCAGGCAGGTACCCTGGAGTTGTGTTAGGTTCCTGTGACAGTGGCCTTGATGTCTCTGCAGAATATCATGTTCTATGACATGGGCTCAGGCAGCACTGTGTGTACCATCGTGACCTACCAGACAGTGAAGACTAAGGATGCGGGGATCCAGCCACAGCTGCAGATCCGGGGTGTGGGGTAAGTGGGTGCTGCAAGGAGGGCTGCTTGCTGAGCTGCCGTTGGGTCCGGCTTTCTTCTTGGAGGGTCAGCTGCCTCTCTTTCCTGCTCCCTGCAGGAGTACTCTCCTGGCTAAAGCATCAGTCTTTGTAGGATACCTCTCCCAAAGAGCACAAGGTAGATGGCGTTGCGGGGAGACAGTTTGGGAAGGTTGAGGGCAATGAATGTCCCAAGCTGCTTCTGAGGAAATCCATAAGGCCATAGGCCCTGTGAGGAGTGTTAGCTTCAACTATTTCTTTGTTCTTGGTATCTTTGGTTTCCTTGTTGCTGATGTTACGTTATTTCATGAACCCATTCTTTTCTGTCCACCTTTACCGCTTCCATATTAGTCTGAACTGCTGTCCCCTCTCACCTGCAGAATAGCATATCTCACTGCTGCCAGTGTGGCCTCCCTCCAGTTCTTTCTCCACATTTCAACTAGAGGGTTCTTTTCAAACCTGTCTGTATCTCATTTCTTTAGAAACCCTTCGGTGGCTCCACACTTTTATCTTGGCTTATAAAGCCACCTGTATGTGCCCTGACAACTCCAGCTTGGCTCTGACCCTGAACTCCAGCCATCTTTGTCCTCCATTGAACTTATACACTCTTGTTCTCTCACACCTCACCCTCTGCCTAGAATGTTCTTTCCTCTCTTCTTCACCTCATTAACTCCAGCTCATCTTCAAGTTTCAGCTCCAGCATCACTTCTTCACAGAACTTTCCCAGACATCTCTAAATAGCTGAAATTTCACTTATCTATGTTCTAGTGGCATCATCTGTCTGTCTGTTATAACACAGAGGATTGCTAAAATTTCACAGTGTGGTTGATTGCTCGATTATAAACTGTTTGATAGCAGGGACCCTGTCTTTTTTTTTCCTTCTTACAATTGTATTTCCAGAGACAAATACGTAATTTGATGCGTAGTAGTTACAGTTGAATAAATGGCCAGATGGACTATGGCTGAGAGGTGTTAGCCGTGTGGGTGAGAGCCAGGTTCCTGTATGGATGAAGGGACCCCGTGTGTTCCTCACACTTGTCCCTCTTCCCTTTCCTGCACAGGTTTGACCGTACCCTGGGGGGCCTGGAGATGGAGCTCCGCCTGCGTGAACACCTGGCCGGGCTTTTCAATGAGCAGCGCAAGGGTCAGAGAGCAAAGGACGTGCGAGAGAACCCTCGTGCCATGGCCAAGCTGCTGCGTGAGGCCAATCGACTGAAGACCGTTCTGAGCGCCAATGCCGATCACATGGCCCAGGTGCTCACACGTGGCTGCTTGAGGGCAAAGATTTCCCGCCCCCCACCATAGGGTGGAGGACCCCACCACCCTGAGCTCGATTTTGGGGTGGCCCATCCCTTGTTCCCATGCTTTCTGCCTGCCTCCCAGTATCTTGTCCCCTTGGTGTCTGACCCACCCACCCAGAGAGCAGGACCTGGGTGAGTGCTCTGACCTTCCTGTTCCTTTCCCAGATCGAGGGCCTGATGGACGATGTGGATTTCAAGGCAAAGGTGACTCGAGCGGAATTTGAAGAGTTGTGTGCAGACTTGTTTGAGCGGGTCCCTGGGCCCGTGCAGCAGGCGCTGCAGAGTGCAGAGATGAAACTGGTGAGGCAGGGTCATCGGGGTGGGCGTGGCGGGGAGGCAGACAGGATGGAAAGTGAAGAGGTGGCAGGGAGGAGGGAAGAAGTCAGAGAAGAGTCTGTGCTGAGGAGGAGGGTGACCTCGGAGCCGACCCATCCCCCGCTTTCTCGCCCTACAGGATGAGATTGAGCAGGTGATCCTGGTGGGCGGGGCCACTCGCGTCCCCAAAGTGCAGGAGGTGCTGCTGAAGGCTGTGGGCAAGTGAGTATGGGGCCTGAGCAGCAGGAGGGCTGAGGGGAGGGGGGCCAGGCCAGGCTGCAGATGGATGGTCCTGAGCCTTGGGATGTTCACAGGGAGGAGCTGGGGAAGAACATCAATGCCGACGAAGCTGCTGCCATGGGGGCTGTGTACCAGGCGGCCGCGCTCAGCAAAGCCTTCAAAGTGAAGCCTTTCGTCGTCCGGGATGCAGTGATCTACCCCATCCTGGTGAGTAAGCCAGTGTGCTGGGGTGGAAGGCTCCCCATACCTCTCCCAGGGTCATCTCCACTGTCTGCTCAAGCCTATCCCTCTGTCTTCCTGCCATCGGCATTCCCCACCCCAGACCCTGCTCTGCTTCTCCACCGGGCCTCCCTTCTCCTGCCATGTAGGTGGAGTTCACGAGGGAGGTGGAGGAGGAGACTGGGGTCCGCAGCCTGAAGCACAATAAGCGCGTCCTCTTCTCCCGCATGGGACCCTACCCTCAACGCAAAGTCATCACCTTTAACCGCTACAGCCATGACTTCAACTTCCACATCAACTATGGTGACCTGGGCTTCCTGGGGCCTGAGGATCTTCGGTGAGGGGGTGGGGCCAGATGGGGACTCCAGGGAGGGAGGCGTGGGGTCTGCGGGTGACACAGGGGAAGCAGCCTGTGGGCTTGGGTTTGGGCTGAGCTTCTCCTCCGGGAGGTGCTTCCATCCTGAGGGTGTCCTCGGGGAGGGCCCCGTGTCTCATACCCAGAGGCTGTGTAGACTAGAGCTTGGAGGCAGGCTTGCAGGGGGCTCCCCTCAACGGCTTTCTCCTCCCCACCCAGGGTATTTGGCTCCCAGAATCTGACCACAGTGAAGCTAAAAGGTGTGGGAGAGAGCTTCAAGAAGTATCCCGACTATGAGTCCAAGGGCATCAAGGCTCACTTCAACCTGGATGAGAGTGGTGTGCTCAGCCTGGACAGGGTGAGAGCAGGAGCCCCCCTGTGCCAGGCCCCGCCCAGGCACCACCAGCCTCTTCCACAGCGGTTCCTTGTAGTGTTCAAACATGGTCAATAAAGTGGGTTTGGGAGTTGGATAAATCTTGAGCTAACAAGGGATCTGGTGTGGGCCATCTCAGAGCCTGTGAATGCTCACGGACGTTGTAGTTTTCAGGTCTAGGATGGCTGAGAAACCTGCTTATTAACAACAGTTCAGGGGATTTGTATCTGTTAGAACATACTGTGGACAACCATGGCCCATTCTGTTGAGTGGAGGAGTGTGAGGGTGAGGAGGGGGAAGCTCCAGTCCCCTCCTCAAAGGGCTTGTAATCAACCAGGGGTGGAGGAGACTCCATCCAGGAGCCCTTGGAGGAGGCAGGGGAGAGGACAGGCTAGCACAGCTGGAAGTCACATGGTTGTGCCTAAACAGTGACCCGCCAGGCAGGATGTTTGTGGAGAAAAGGTGGGTTAGCATGTGCTTGTCTTCACCTCGGATCCCTGTTTTCAGGTGGAGTCTGTGTTTGAGACGCTGGTGGAGGACAGCCCAGAAGAGGAATCTACTCTGACCAGTAAGATGAGTGTGTGCACATGTGTGAGAGAGTGTCCTTGTGTGCCTTCCAGGGAGGTGGGCAGGCCTTCCCCTTAGGTTTGGGGGTGGAGTCACTTCTGTGGCGCTCTTTAAGTCTTTTGGTTTTCCTCTTTCTAGAACTTGGCAACACCATCTCCAGCCTGTTTGGAGGTGGCAGCACACCAGATACTAAAGAAAATGGTACTGACACAGTCCAGGTAAGGCCAGGGTGGAGCCAGGGGAGCATGGAGGACGGTGCATGGGACCAGGTGGCAGCAGCAGAGACTGGGGGTTGGGGTGTTGATCCCAGCTTCTCAGGATGTGATAGGCCCCGCCTCCTCTTAGCCTGTGGAGAAGGGAATGGCAACCCACTCTAGTATTCTTGCCTGAAGAATTACATGGACAGAGGAGCCTGGTTTCTACAGTCCATGGGGTCGCAAAGAGTTGGACACGACTGAAACTTTCTTTCTTTCTTTTCTCTTAGCCTGAGCTGGGTTCACTAAACCCTTCTCTGGACTGACTCTAAGCCATCCCAAGGCTCATCGTCACCTCCAGACACTTTTCCTTTGTCCAGCTAGACTGCCTCAGTCCAGACGCCCATTGCCCATTTCCACACAGTGGTCCTCTGTCTCCCTCAAGCTATGTCATAGGCAGTGAGCCTTTCAAAGCGGAGCCAGTCCTGATCCATGGGCCCTGCTGGTGACTCCTCAGAGGGTGTGTCTGTCTGTTTCCAGGAGGAGGAGGAAGGGCCTGCTGAGGGGAGCAAGGATGAGCCTGGAGAGCAAGCAGAGCTCAAGGAGGAAGCTGAGGCCCCAGCGGAGGACACCTCTTCGCCCCCACCCCCTGAGGCTAAGGGGGCTGCAGCCCCTGAAGGAGAAAAGGCTGCAGAGAAAGACGGCAGGGACAAGCCCGAGGCCCAGGTGAGCTCTCGGCAGAGTGAAGCCGGCCTGGACCCTGAGGCTGACAGGACAAGCACCTGCCCCCAGAGCCATCCCCACCTGTGGAGGACAGCAGGGCTGATCATGCTTTTCCTGATACCCTCGTCTCTTCCCCACAGAAGCCAAGCGAGAAGGGGGAGGTGGGGTCTGAGGGTGCCCCTCCAGCCCCGGAGGAAGAAAAGAAGCAGAAACCAGCCCGGAAGCAGAGGATGGTGGAGGAGATCGGAGTGGAGCTGGTCGTCCTGGACCTGCCTGACTTGCCCGAGGACCAGCTGGCCCACTCAGCCCAGAAGTGAGTAAAGGCTGCAAGCGTGCGGAGGGTGGGCGCAGGGTATGGAGCAGCACCCCTCACGCCTGCTGCCCCTCGGCCACAGACTCCAGGACCTGACACTCCGGGACCTGCAGAAGCAGGAACGGGAGAAAGCAGCCAACAGCTTGGAAGCCTTCATCTTTGAGACCCAGGTTGGTGGGCTGGGACACAGGTCTGCCTCAGGACAAGGGACGGGGTGGGGGAGGAGTGTCCTGCCCCAAGAGCCTTGCCCCGAGGGCCTGCTGCACACTTGCGCTCTGGTGCACCTCCCCAGGACAAGCTGTACCAGCCCGAGTACCAGGAAGTGTCGACCGAGGAGCAGCGTGAGGACATCTCTGGGAAGCTCAGTGCCACGTCCACTTGGCTGGAGGATGAGGGCTTTGGGGCCACCACAGCGGTGAGAGGGCTCCCAGGACGTGGTGGGCAGGATGGGGAAAGGGAAGAGAGCTGGGGTGTGAGGTCATAAAGAAGGATGCAAGGCTGTCGTCCCCTAACCCCTTCTGCCCTCTCCCACCCCCACGTCCGTCAGATGTTGAAGGAGAAATTGGCTGAACTACGGAAGCTGTGCCACGGGCTGTTTTTTCGGGTGGAGGAGCGCAAGAAGTGGCCCGAACGGCTGTCTGCCCTGGATAATCTCCTCAATCATTCCAGCATGTTCCTCAAGTGAGCAGCCCCTCTGCTCTTCTTCCCCACTCAGTCCCACTCCTGTCCCTCCTGGGCTGACTGTCTCCTCTCTGACTGCAGGGGGGCCCGGCTCATCCCAGAGATGGACCAGATCTTCACTGAAGTGGAGATGACAACGTTAGAGAAAATCATCAATGAGACCTGGGTAATGCCCATATAAATACTTAATTGGAGACTTACCTGGCAAGGTGGGCCATCCTTGGCAGCAGGGGAGATGCGGAGAAATGGAGACTCGGCAGTCATTGCCTCCTGGCTTGGCAGCTCATTGGAAAGACAAAAGATGGCTGCATTTGGGATCACGTCTAATCAGTCCCAGACCAGGGTCATAGGCATGAGTCGTCGATTAGAGGGGTAGTGGAGCCCCTCCCCGCGGGGTCAGAGAGAGCTGCTCTGAGGAGCTGGGGCTTGAACTGCATGCAGAAATTGGGGCAGGGTTAGGGGAGCTCAGAATGACTTGTCATGAGATGCAGAAGCCGTTCTGGATGTGGGGGCTGTTTTTTGAACCAGAGCACCAAAGCGGTTGAAATGAGAAAAATAAGAGGTTCAACTGTGGTTAGTCCATAGAAATAGGATGGAAACCAGAAATAGGCAGTTTGGCACTCCCTTGTGGAGAGCCTCAAATGCCATCCTGAGGTATCTGTTTGCTTTGGGGGCTAACAGTGACGGGCAGTGATTTGAGGTCTGAGGGGAAGAGCCAGAGGTTGGTTGGGGTGTGTTTCATCCGGGACAGAGGCATCTGCTGGCTCTGAGCCTGTCCTGACCTCGCCCACAGGCCTGGAAGAACACAACCGTGGCCGAGCAGGCCAAGCTTCCTGCCACAGAGAAGCCCGTGTTGCTCTCGAAAGACATCGAGGCCAAGATGGCGGCCCTGGACCGCGAGGTGCAGTATCTGCTCAATAAGGCCAAGTTCGCCAAGCCCCGGCCCCGACCCCGGGACAAGAACGGGACCCGGGCAGAGGCTCCCCTCAATGCCAGCACCAGTGACCAGAGTGAGAAGGTCATCCCTCCACCAGGTGAGGCCAGAGGACTGGTTCAGGCATCACTGGGCAGGAGGAAGCTTTCCCTTCCCTCCGGGGACTACCTTTTCCTCCTGGTTTCCCTCCAGGCCAGACTGAAGACACGAAGCCCATCCCAGAACCTGAGAAAGAGACTGGTGAGCTGGGGAAGCGGATGGGGAACATGGACATCACTTAGCCCTGAGGGGTCAGCAGACTAGCAGGACAGCCTCTCTCTGGGCAGCCCTGGAGCTTTGAATGGCCTTTACATCTTGTAGATGGTTATTTCCAAAAACAGAATAGACCAAGTGTGGCCCACAGATCCTAAAATACTGACATTTACTGTTTGGCTCTTGTCGGGAAAAGTTTGCTAACCCCTGCATTAGCCCCTTCCTCCTCCTTGCAGACACTAACCTGTTCTTTCCACAAAGCAGGACCTGAAGCAGCAGACTCTGAGCCTCTGGAATTAGGGGGTCCCGCAGCAGGTGAGGGTGTAGGTGGTGGGCTGTGCTGGAGGGCAGTGCCTGCCCTGAGCTGGGCCTGTTCCCTCTGTCTCACCTCCCTCCATCCTTTTCTCTCTTCCCCCAATTCCTCCCAGAATCCGAACAGAAGGAACACCCGGAACAGCCAACAGGACAGAAGCGAACTTTGAAGAATGATGAACTATAACCTCCCAGTTCCCCACTCGTCCCTGCCCCCTTCTCTCACCACCTCTATTTATTAAGCACCAAGGACTGGGGGAGGGTTGGTTCCCCGCCTCCCCAGAGGCTTCAGTTCCTCTTCTCTCACCTGCGACTGGAGGTGCGGAGAAGGGGAAGGAAGGGACGGCTTACCGGTTCCTTCTGGAATAGTTCTGTGGTTCAAACTGAAATCGTTTTGTTCCCCAACCCCACCTGCTGATTCCCTACCCATCCAGGTCCTAGTCTGGGAAAAATCACTATTCTGTCTTCATTCTTCGCCTGCGGGTAGGTGAGAGTGCGGCCATCAGTGGTTGGCTGACAGGCCTGGTGGTGGGAAGGGTGTCCTGGGTTGTTAGAGGGTCTCCAGGCCTTTCTGGTTGTCCTTCCCTCCCTTTTCCACCATGAGATCTGTGCCACACAGGCCAGTGTCTGCAGAACCTTGCTTTCCAGGTTTGGTTTCTGAGCTCCTATCTGTACTTTTGCCTCCTCCAAGGTTTTTTCCCCTAAAAACCCCTATTTCATGCCTCCCCCCTGTGGGTCTCCTTGCCTTTCTCTTGCAAGTTGGACAGTCCTCTGCCTCTTGGCCAGAGCCCATCCATCTGGACTGCCTAAGTCACTCGAGATCGACTCCCACCCACACGTACAACCCCAGTGGCCAGAGTAGGCAGGGAGAAAGTGAAGAGAATCCAGCCGCCTCTCTAGGGAGTGAGATGTGTGAGAGCCCTGTAGCTCCCACCTGTGGACTCTGGGCCAGGAAAGGCGTGTGAGTGGCTGGCGCAGGGTGCCAGCATTCTGCAAGCAGCTGTTGAAATCTGCATCTTCCCAGTTGCCTGGTACTCCATGGCCCTTGGACTTCTGCCCCACTTCTCTCCCTGTTGTTCTGCCCTCTCAGACAGAGCCTTTCCCTCACTCCCTGGCCCCCTGGGCTGACCAAAATGTGCTTTCTACTGTGAGCCCCTTGTCCCAAGACCCTGGGGGCAGGAGAGACTGGCGTGAATGTAGAACTGCCATCTCGCTGTCTTGGAGGCAGGCCTTGTGGGCAAAGGAGGAGGGTACAGGCTGGCCTTTCTGTAGTGCATTGCTCTGCTGGGATGGGGGCCCTTTAGCCACCACGTGGATGTCGGGCAGCCCACCCCCCAGGGTCCTTCTGTAGCAGGGGCCAGGGCTGCCACCCCCACTCCCAGGGCATAGGGGAGCCTGGTTGTATCTGTCTCTTGTCTTTTTTTTCTTTTTCTCTTTTTTTTTTTTTTTTTTTTTTGCCACATTGGCAGAAATGTGCCCTAAGGTTCCTATCCTGTCCTATATGTTTGAATTGTTTCACTAGCAGTTGAGGCTGGTTGGACAGATTTGAGTCAAATTGTACTTTGCTCCATTGTTAACTGAGAAACTGTTTCAATAAAATATTCTTTTCTACAGCTTTTGTGCTGTGATTTCTTTTTTTTTAATGTGTTTATTTCTAGGACTTCCCTGGTAGTCCAGTGGTTAAGATTGTGTGCTTCCCGCACAGGGGGCACGGGTTCAGTGTCTAGTTGGGCAAGTTCCACATGCCACATGGGATGGCCAAAAGAAACTATGTTTATTTCTTGAATATAAATAATGCATGTTTATTATGGCAAATTTAGAAGGTAAAATTTGAATAACAAAATTACCTATAATACTACCACCAAAACATCGATAACATTTTGAACTTAGTTGAGATTCATGCACGTAATTTTTCTTCATGAAAACAAAATTCTTTTATTTTTCCTCTGACATCATTTGGACCAGGTATTTTTAGATAATATTTGAGATATTTTTAGAAAATAATCATTTTTAAGGTAACAGTCTCATTTTACAAATAAATAGCAGCAAAGAGGTTGAGAGGTCCAAGGAATCAGAGGTATTGAGAGGCTCAGCTAAGTTTGAATGTAATGCTAACCCTTCTGTTGTTATCCTGACACAGGAACATGTTGCTACTGCTTCATCCTATGTAGAACAGTTCATTTGGTGGTTCATTGGTTGTGATGAAGCCATGTTTCACCAAAGGAAAGTCACTGTAGTAAATCATTTATGTGTCTAAGCAGTTGAATAAGAAATGACCATGAAGCTTGTGTTTTTCTATAAAACTTGAACAAGTCAGACAAGTTTTGAGCCTGAAGCTGCTTTTTTTTCCCCAACAGACTTTGTAAGGGCAGTTAGGTTCACAGCAAAATTAAGCAGAAAGTACACAGAGTTCCCATATACCCCCTGGCCCCATACATGCACAGCCAACCCCAGTATCAACATGCCACACCGGAGCAGGTGGTTTGTTACAATCTATGAACTGTTGTAACTATTACGATCTGTGATCTATCACGTAGCATACAGAGTACTCACTGTCCTAAAAATCCTCTGCCCTGCAGATTCCTCCCTCCCTCCCCTTTATAACTCCTGGCAACCACAGATCTTTTTACTGTTTCCATAGTTTTGCCCTTTCCAAAATGTCACGTAGTTGGGAGCCCTGCAGTATGCAGCGCTGTTTTCAGGTTGGTTCCTTGCACTTAGTAATATGCATTTAAGGTTCCTCATTGTCTTTTCCTGGCTTGACAGTGCCTTTTAGCACTGACTAGTATTGCGTTGTCCAGATGTATCATCATTTAACCATTCACCTACTAATGGACATCTGGGTTGCTTTTTCAGATTTTGGCAATTATGAATAAAGCTGCTTTAAACATCTGTGTTCAGGTTTTAAGTTTTCTATTCATTTGAGTATGTAATTATGTATATATTTAAAGTTAACATAACCATGTTATTAGCAATTTTTAATATATTCTTTTTTTAAAAATACTTTTATTTACGTATTTTTGGCTGCACTGGGTTTTAGTTGCTCTGTGTGGACTTCTGGAGTTGCAGCGAGCGGGGCCTACTCTGCTGCAGTGTGCAAGCTCCCCTTGTGGCGGCTTCTCTCGTGGAGCACAGGCTCTTGGTACATGGGTTTCAGTAGTCGCTGTACATGGGCTCAGTAGTTGTGGCAAACAGGCTTAGTTGCTCTGCGGCATGTGAAATCTTGGACCAGGGATGAAACATGTGTCCCTCTCGTTGGCAGGTGGATTTTTATCCTCTGTGCCACCAGGCAAGTCCAGTTCTCAGTTTTTAAACAGCCATTTTTCTACAGGGTTGATTTTTTTCCTCTAGTTTCCATCATCAGGTGGGCATCAATAACAGCTTTGCCGTCCACTGACTAGATATACTATGGTCTATGTAATCTTTTCCTCTATTATTGCATACCTAGAGTGTTTCTGCTTTGCAGGATTATAGACAACAGGATTCAGACATAAGATTGTATTCATGACCTCTTAGGTTACATTAAAAGGCAGGAATATTTAAGGCAACGGTTATCAGGAGTTTTGCCAGGGGGCAGTTGGTGATATCTGAAGGTACTTTGGGCTGTTGTAACTGGGGAGAGGAGCGAGGATTTCTAATGAAAAGATGTCAAGGATGCTGCTAAAACATCCTGCAATGCACAGAACAGGCCCCCAGGACAAAGAATTATCAGCCCCGGGGAATTATCTGGTGGTCCAGTGGTAAAGAATCCACCGTGCAATGCAGGGGACACATCCCTGGTCAGGGAACTAAAATCTCACAGACCTCAGAGCAACTAAGCCTGTACACCGCAGGTACAGAGTCTGTGCCCTTCGCGGAAAGACCCCCAAGTGCTGAAACTAAGACCAGATGCAGCCAAATAAATAAACAGAAAGAATTACCCAGACCTAAAGGTCAATGGGGGCTTCCCAGGTAGCTCAGTGGTAAAGAATCAGCTTGCCAATGCAGAAGACACAGGTTCAATCCCTGGATTGGGAAGATCGCCTGGAGGAGAAAATGGCAATCCACTCCAGTATTCTTGCCTGGAGAAGCCCATGGACAGAGGAGCCTAGTGCGCTATAGTCCATGGGTTCACAAAAAGTGAGACATGTCTGAGTGACTGAGCGCATATGCAGGCAAATGTCAATAGTGCTGACATTGACAGCCCTGATGTAAATTCTCATAGTACTTGCTTTCAATTCTTTGCTAATGTGTGTGGGAAGCAGCACTGTTCACTGATTAAGAAAATGGGTTCTTGGAACTGGGCTCCTGGCTATTCCTGAGACAAATCTTTTGGGTTGGGTATTTCTTACCTTTTTAAAGGAAGATCAGACCCAAGCTTGAATGATTTCTAAAACCAACACCGCATTCGGTTCAGTTCAGTTCAGTTGCTCAGTCGTGTCCGACTTTTTGCGACCCTATGAACCGAAGCACGCTAGGCCTCCCTGTCCATCACAACTCCTGGAGTCCACCCAAACTCATGTCCATCGAGTCGATGATGCCATCCAACCATCTTATCCTCTGTCGTCCCCTTTTCCTCCTGCCCTCAATCTTTCCCAGCATCAGGGTCTTTTCCAATGAGTCAGCTCTTCGCATCAGGTGGCCAAAGTATTGCAGTTTCAGCCTCAACATCAGTCCTTCCAATGAACACACAAGACTGGTCTCCTTTAGGATGGACTGATTGGATTTCCTTGCAGTCCAAGGGACTCTCAAGAGTCTTCTCCACACCACAGTTCAAAAGCATCAACTCTTTGGCTCTCAGCTTTCTTCACAGTCCAACTCTCACATCCATACATGACTATTGGAAAAACCATAGCCTTGACTAGACAGACCTTTGTTGGCAAAGTAATGTCCCTGCTTTTCAATATGCTATCTAGGTTGGTCATAACTTTCATTCCAAGGAGTCAGATCAGATCAGATCAGTTGCTCAGTCGTGTCCGACTCTGCGACCCCATAAATCGCAGCACGCCAGGCCTCCCTGTCCATCACCAACTCCCGGAGTTCACTGAGACTCACGTCCATCGAGTCAGTGATGCCATCCAGCCATCTCGTCCTCTGTCGTCCCCTTCTCCTCCTGCCCCCAATCCCTCCCAGCATCACAGTCTTTTCCAATGAGTCAACTCTTCGCATGAGGTGGCCAAAGCACTGGAGTTTCAGCTTTAGCATCATTCCTTCCAAAGAAATCCCAGGGCTGATCTCCTTCAGAATGGACTGGTTGGATCTCCTTGCAGTCCAAGGGACTCTCAAGAGTCTTCTCCAACACCACAGCTCAAAAGCATCAATTCTTTGGCGCTCAGCCTTCTTCACAGTCCAACTCTCACATCCATACATGACCACAGGAAAAACCATACCCTTGACTAGACGAACTTTTGTTGGCAAAGTAATGTCTCTGCTTTTGAATATGCTATCTAGGTTGGTCATAACTTTCCTTCCAAGGAGTAAGCGTCTTTTAATTTCATGGCTGCAGTCACCATCTGTAGTGATTTTGGAGCCCAGAAAAATAAAGTCTGACACTGTTTCCACTGTTTCCCCATCTATTTCCCATGAAGTCGTGGGACTGGATGCCATGATCTTCATTTTCTGAATGTTGAGCTTTAAGCCAACTTTTTCACTCTCCTCTTTCACTTTCATCAAGAGGCTTTTGAGTTCCTCTTCACTTTCTGCCATAAGGGTGGTATCATCTGCATATCTGAGGTTATTGATATTTCTCCCGGCAATCTTGATTCCAGCTTGTGCTTCTTCCAGTCCAGCATTTCGCATGATGTACTCTGCATATAAGTTAAATAAACAGGGTAACAATATACAGTCTTGATGAACTCCTTTTCCTATTTGGAACCAGTCTGTTGTTCCATGTCCAATTCTCACTGTTGCTTCCTGACCTGCATACAAATTTCTCAAGAGGCAGGTCAGGTGGTGTGGTATTCCCATCCCTTTCAGAATTTCCCACAGTTTATTGTGATCCACACAGTCAAAGGCTTTGGCATAGTCAATCAAGCAGAAATAGATGTTTTTCTGGAACTCTCTTGCTTTTTCCATGATCCAGCGGATGTTGGCAATTTGATCTCTGGTTCCTCTGCCTTTTCTAAAACCAGCTTGAACATCTGGAAGTTCACAGTTCACATATTGCTGAAGCCTGGCTTGGAGAATTTTGAGCATTACTTTACTAGCGTGTGAGATGAGTGCAATTGTGCAGTAGTTTGAGCATTCTTTGGCATTGCCTTTCTTTGGGATTGGAATGAAAACTGACCTTTTCCAGTCCTGTGGCCACTGCTGAGTTTTCCAAATTTGCTGGCATATTGAGTGCAGCACTTTCACAGCATCATCTTTCAGGATTTGAAATAGCTCAACTGGAATTCCATCACCTCCACTAGCTTTGTTCATAGTAATGGTTTCTAAGGCCCACTTGACTTCACATTCCAGGATGTCTGGCTCTAGGTCAGTGATCACACCATCGTGATTATCTGGGTCATGAAGATCTTTTTTGTGCAGTTCTTCTGTGTATTCTTGCCATCTCTTCTTAATATCTTCTGCTTCTGTTAGGTCCATACCACTTCTGTCCTTTATCGAGCTCATCTTTGCATGAAATGTTCCTTTGGTATCTCTGATTTTCTTGAAGAGATCCCTAGTCTTTCCCATTCTGTTGTTTTCCTCTATTTCTTTGCATTGATCTCTGAAGAAGGCTTTCTTATCTCTTCTTGCTATTCTTTGGAACTCTGCATTCAGATATTTATATCTTTCCTTTTCTCCTTTGCTTTTTGCTTCTCTTCTTTTCACAGCTATTTGTAAGGCCTCCCCAGACAGCCATTTTGCTTTTTTGCATTTCTTTTCTATGGGAATGGTCTTGATCCCTGTCTCCTGTACAATTGACAGAATGTGGTCCACTGGAGAAGGGAATGGCAAACCACTTCAGTATTCTTGCCTTGAGAAACCCATGAACAGTATGAAAAGGCAAAATGATAGGATACTGAAAGAGAAACTCCCCCAGGTCAGTAGGTGCCCAATATGCTACTGGAGATCAGTGGACAAACAACTCCAGAAAGAATGAAAGGATGGAGCCAAAGCAAAAACAATACCCAGCTGTGGATGTGACTGGTGATAGAAGCAAGGTCCGATGCTGTAAAGAGCAATATTGCATAGGAACCTGGAATGTCAGGTCCATGAATCAAGGCAAATTGGAAGTGGTCAAACAAGAGATGGCAAGAGTGAATGTCGACATTCTAGGAATCAGCGAACTGAAATGGACTGGAATGGGTGAATTTAACTCAGGTGACCATTATACCTACTACTGCGGGCAGGAATTCCTCAGAAGAAATGGAGTGGCCATCATGGTCAACAAAAGAGTCTGAAATGCAGTACTTGGATGCAATCTCAAAAACAACAGAATGATCTCTGTTCGTTTCCAAGGCAAACCATTCAATATCACAGTAATCCAAGTCTGTGCCCCAACCAGTAACACTGAAGAAGCTGAAGTTGAACGGTTCTATGAAGACCTACAAGACCTTTTAGAACTAACACCCAAAAAAGATGTCCTTTTCATTATAGGGGACTGGAATGCAAAAGTAGGAAGTCAAGACACACCTGGAGTAACAGGCAAATTTGGCCTTGGAATATGGAATGAAGCAGGGCAAAGACTAATAGAGTTTTGCCAAGAAAATGCACTGGTCATAACAAACACCCTCTTCCAACAACACAAGAGAAGACTCTACACATGGACATCACCAGATGGTCAACACCGAAATCAGACTGATTATATTCTTTGCAGCCAAAGATGGAGAAGCTCTATACAGTCAGCAAAAACAAGACCAGGAGCTGACTGTGGCTCAGACCATGAACTCCTTATTGCCAAATTCAGACTTAAATTGAAGAAAGTAGGGAAAACCACTAGACCATTCAGATATGACCTAAATCAAATCCCTTATGATTATACAGTGGAAGTGAGAAATAGATTTAAGGGCCTAGATCTGATAGATAGAGTGCCTGATTAACTATGGAATGAGGTTCGTGACATTGTACAGGAGACAGGGATCAAGACCATTCCAAGGAGTAAGTGTCATTTAATTTTATTCCTGCAATCACCATCTGCAGTGATTTTGGAGGCCAGAAAAATAAAGTCAGCCACTGTTTCCACTGTTTCCCCATGTATCTGCCATGAAGTGATGAGACCGGATGCCATGATCTTGGTTTTCTGAATGTTGAGATTTAAGCCAACTTTTTCACCCTCTTTCACTTTCATCAAGAGGCTCTTTAGTTCTTCTTCACTTTCTGCCATAAGGGTGGTGTCATCTGCATATCTGAGGTTATTGATATTTTTCCTGGCAATCTTGATTCCAGCTTCTGCTTCTTCCAGCCCAGAGTTTCTCATGATGTACTCTGCATATAAGTTAAATAAGCAGGGTGACAATATACAGCCTTGACGTACTCCTTTTCCTGTTTCGAACCAGTTTGTTGTTCCACGTCCAGTTCTAACTGTTGCTTCCTGACCTGCATACAAATTTCTCAAGAGGCAGGTCAGGTGGTCTGGTAGTCCCATCTCTTTCAGAATTTTTCACAGTTTCTTGTGATCCACACGGTCAAAGGCTTTGGCATAGTCCATAAAGCAGAAATAGATGTTTTTCTGGAACTCTCTTGCTTTTTCGATGATCCAGCGGATGTTGGCAATTTGATCTCTGGTTCCTCTGCCTTTTCTAAAACCAGCTTGAACATCTGGAAGTTCACGGTTCACATATGGCTGAAGCCTGGCTTGGAGAATTTTGAGCATGACTTTACTAGCATGTGAGATGAGTGCAATTGTGCGGTAGTTGGAGCATTCTTTGGCATTGCCTTTCTTTGGGATTGGAATGAAAACTGGCCTTTTCCAGTCCTGTGGCCACTGCTGAGTTTTCCATATTTACTGGCATATTGAATGCAGCACTTTCACAGCATCATTTAGGATTTGAAATAGCTCAAGTGGAATTCCATCACCTCCACTAGCTTTGTTCGTAGTGACGCTTTCTAAGGCCGACTTGACTTCATATTCCAGGATGTCTGGCCCTAGGTAAGTGATCACACCATCGTGATTATCTGGGTCGTGAAGATCTTTTTTGTACAGTTCTTCTGTGTAGTCTTGCCACCTCTTCTTACTATCTTCTGCTTCTGTTAGGTCCATACCATTTCTGTCCTTTATTGAGCCCATCTTTGCATGAAATGTTCCTTTGGTATCTCTAATTTTCTTGAAGAGATCTCTAGTCTTTCCCATTCTGTTGTTTTCCTCTATTTCTTTGCATTGATCTCTGAGGAAGGCTTTCTTATCTCTCCTTGCTGTTCTTTGGAACTCTGCATTCAAATGGGTATATCTTTCCTTTTTTCCTTTGCTTTTCACTTCTCTTCTTTTCACAGCTGTTTGTAAGGCCTCCTCAGACAACCATTTTACTTTTTTGCATTTCTTTTTCTTGGGGATGGTCTTGATTCCCATCTCCTGTACAATGTCACGAACCTCCATTCATAGTTCATCATGCACTCTATCAGATCTAGTCCCTTAAATCTATTTCTCACTTCTACTGTATAGTCATAAGGGATTTGATTTAGGTCATACCTGAATGGTCTAGTGGTTTTCTCCACTTTCTTCAATTTCAGTCTGAATTTGGCAAACACCGCATTAATACTATAATTTTGCCAACCTGATAGATGAAAAGTGGCATCAATTTTATTTCATGATTGAGGTTGAGCATCTAATTGAAGAACCATTTATATTCCTCTTCTTAGTGACATTTGTTCTCTAACATTTGTGCGTTTTCGCACTAGGTTGTTGGTCTTAATGATTTTTAAGAATTCTCTATGTATTAAAAGTCCATCCCTTGTCCACCACTTGTAAATGTAATGACTTCCCTGGTGATCCAGTGGCTAAGACTGCCCTTCCAATGCAGGGGTCCTGGGTTTGATCCCTGGTCAGGGAACTAGATCCCACATGCCACAGCTAGAGATCCTGGGTGCTGCAACGAAGACCCGGTGCAGCCAAATAAATAAATACAGAAATGTTTTTTTAAAATGTACAATAATTAAACCTGTACATTACTGGCATATAAGAAACATTATTATTAGCCAGTTACTAAGAATTCTGAAACAAAAATATAGGTGAAAACAACATAGGGATGGTAAGCAGAGGAATTAAGAAGAAGGAATTTGTTTTGTTAAGAGGATGATATCAATTTTGAACAGCTTAAGGCGCTGATGGAAAAATCAGCATGACTATGGATCTTAATAATTGATGATATGCTTACAAAAGACTCACTTTAAAGAGACAAACAGGTTGAAAATTAAAATACAGAAAATTATATTTCATGCAAATAGTAACCAAAAGAGAGCTGGATTATTTTATTATTATTATTTATTATTATTATTAAATACCAATTTAAACTTTAAAACAGACATTAAAGGGGACTTCCCTGGTGGTCCAGTGGCAAAGAATCTGCCTTGCAGTGCAGGGGATGTGAGTTCCATCCCTGATCCAGAAAGAGCCTGCGTGCCAGCAGAGAAACTAAGCCCATGTGCCACAACTGGAGAGACCCTGTACGACCATGAGAGACCCCACATAATGCAGAGGAGATCCCCTGTGCCCAACTAAGACCAGATGCAGCAAAATAAATAAATAGTAAAAATAAAATTAAACAAAAATAGACATTACAGGACTTCCCTGCTGGTCCAGTGGCTAAGACTCTGTGCCCCTAATGCAGTGGGTCCAAGGTCGGGGAACTATATCCTACATGCTGCAAATAAAAGCTGGTGCAGCCAAATAAATAAATACACATTAAAAAATAAAACAGTGAATTTTTTGCTATATGAACTATATCTGAATTTTTAAAATATGTGTAATTAGTGTTATTATTTTTTAAATTTGCTCTATGTTAGCAGTCATATTATAAAAGGTGTATAAAGAGAGAAAATTTTGTAGGGCAGAGTAGTGACTTATTTCTGTTTTTTCGTGATCAGTATCTTCAGAGTATTCTCTGTTTTTAGTTTTTCAAAGAGTCTAGCTTTGAGACATTGTATTATAGTTTGTTTTTTGTTTCGTTAATTTCTGCTGTTATTGCTGATTCCTTTTATTTTCTTTGAATTTATTTTATTTAAAAACAATCTTAGGGCTTCCCTGGTGGCTCTGTGGTAAAGAATCCACCTGCCAATGCAGGAGACATGAGTTTGATCCCTGGTCCAGGAAGATCCCACCTGCCACAGGGCAAGTAAGCCCGTGTGCCAGAACTATTGACCCCGTGCTCTAGAGCCCGGGAACTGAAACTCCTGAGCCCACGTGCCACAACTACTGAAGCCTGCCTGCTCAGAGCCTGTGTTAGGCAACGAGAGAAGCTGCATCAATGAGAAGCACGCTCACTGCAACAAAGGGCAACCTTCACGCATTGCAGTGAGAGAAAGCCCTCGCAAAGCAACGGAGACCCAATGCAGCCAAAAATAAAACAAATAAATAATAAAATATATATAGTTTTTTTAAAAAAGAACTATAGATAATTTGAGGCTTTTGATGATGTTATCTTCCTTCAGAGAGGAATTTCTTTTGGATATTGTAGGTAGTGTAGGGGAAAATCACCTATTTTTTTTCCTAAAATTGTATTCTCCAGTTTTATTGAAGTATATCTGTCAAATAAAATTGTATTACATTTAAACTGTATTACAAATAAAAGTGAATATTATTTAAAGTGTGAAAATGATGATTTGATATATGTACGTATTATGAAATGATTGCCAAATCAAGTTAATTAAGATCTGCTCTCTTAGCAAGTTTCAAGTACAAAACACAGAGTTATTAACTATAGTGACTATGCAGTGCATCATTAAATTCTCAGAACTTGTTCATCTTATATCCTTTGACCAACCTCTCCCCATTTCCCCTACCTCGTAGCCTCTGACAGCCACCACTTTGAGTTCAACCTTATACTTTCTGGCTGTGCCAGGTCTTAACTGCACCATTCAGAAGCTCTAGTTGTGGTGCTTGGGCTTAGTTGCCCTGAAGCTTGTGGGATCTTAGTTCCCCTACCAGGGATTGAACCCGAGTCCCCTGCATTGGAAGGTGGTTTCTTAACCACTGGACCACCAGAGAACTCCCCTTTGTCCATTTTTTAATTGGGATATTTGAGGGGTTTTTGCTATTGACTTGAAAAAGTTTCCTTATATATTTTGAAGGTTAATCCTTATTGGTTTGCAAATATTTTCTCTCATTCTGTACATTGTCTTTTCTTTTTTTTTTTTTTTTTTGGTTGTTTCCTTTGCCGTGTAGAAGCTTTTTAGTTTGAGGTAAGGTCCGTCTTGTCAAGGCTATGGTTTTTCCTGTGGTCATGTATGGATGTGAGAGTTGGACTGTGAAGAAAGCTGAGCACCGAAGAATTGATGCTTTTGAACTGTGGTGTTGGAGAAAACTCTTGAGAGTCCCTTGGACTGCAAGGAGATCCAACCAGTCCATTCTAAAGGAGATCAGTCCTGGGTGTTCATTGGAGGGACTGATGCTGAAGCTGAAACTCCAATACTTTGGCCACCTCATGTGAAGAGTTGACTCATTGGAAAAGACTCTGATGCTGGGAGGGATTGGGGGCAGGAGAAGAAGGGGACAACAGAGGATGAGATGCCTGGATGGCATCACCGACTCGATGGACATGAGTTTGGGTAAACTCCAGGAGTTGGTGATGGACAGGGAGGCCTGGTGTGCTGCAATTCATGGTGTCGCAAAGAGTCAGACACGACTCTGCGACTGAACTGAACTGAATTGCATTTGTTTATTTTTGCTTCAGTTGCCTGCGTTTTTGGTGTCAAATGAAAAGGAAAAAAAAACAAACATTGCCACAACCAATGTCAAGGAGCTTTTCTGTGTTTTGTTCTAGGAGTACTATAGCTTCAGCTCTTATGCTTAATTCTTTAATCCTTTTTGAGTGGACTTTTTTGTGTATGGTGTAAGATAGAAGTCCAATTTTATTTTTTTGTATGTGGATATCTCATTTCCCAAATGCCATTTATTGAAGAGATTTCTCCCATTGTGTATTCTTGACACCTTCATCAAAAATTAGTTGACTGTATGCATGCGTGTGTGCTCAGTCACTTCAGTCGTGTCCGACTCTTTGTGACCCCATGGACTGTAACCCACCAAACTCCTCTATCCATGAGATTCTCCAGGTAAGAATATTGGAGTGGTTGCCAAGATCCTCCAGGGGATCTTCCTGATCCAGGGATCGAACCCAAGTCTCCTGTGTCTCCTGCATTGCAGGCAGATTCTTTATTGCTGAGTCGCAGGAGAAACCCCAGTTGACTGCATATATGTGGGTTAATTTCTGGGTTCTCTATACAGTTTCATTGATTTATGTGTCTATTTTTAATGTCAGTATCATATAGTCTGATTATCCTAGCTTTGTAATACAATTTAAAATCAGAAAGTGTGATGCTTCCAGACTTGCTCTTCTTGCTCAAGACTATTTTAGCTACTTGGGAACTTTTGTGGTTCCATATCAGTTTTGGAATTGTTTGGAATTGTTTTTCTATTTATGTTTCTATAATGCCATTGGAATTTTTATAGGGATTGCACTGAATTTGCAGCTAGCTTTGGGTAATATGAACATTTTAAGCATTATCAATTCTTTCAATCCATAGACACAAACTATCTTCCCATTTGTGTCCTCAATGTTTTTCAAAAATGTTTTATAGCTTTCAATATACAGATATTTCACCTCCTCAGTTAAATTTATTCCTAAGTATTATATTCTTTTTGATGCTACTGTAAATGGGATTGTTAATTTCTTTTTAGCCTTTTTAAAAATTTATTTTTGACTGGGTTGGGTCTTTGTGCTATGCATGGGATTTCTCCAGCTGTGGTGAGTGGAGGCTGCTCTCTAGTTGAGTTGTACAGGCTTCTCATTGAAGTGGCTTCTCTTGTTGTGGAGCACAGGCTCTAGAAGAAGTGGGTTTTGTAGTTGTGTCATGCAGGTTTAGTTGCCTGTGGCAGACGGAATCTTCCCAGATCAGGGATCAAACCTCTGTCCCCTGCAATTGAGGGCAGATTCCTAACCACTGGTCCACGAGAAAGAAAGTGAAAGAAAAGAAAGTGAAGTTGCTCAGTCATGTCCCACTCTTTGCAACCCCATGGACTGTAGCCCACCAGGCTCCATTGTCCATGGGATTCTCCAGGCAAGAATATTGGAGTGGGTTGCCATTTCCTTCTCCAGGGGATCTTCCCAACACAGGGATCGAGCCTGGGTCTCCCGAAATGCAGGCAGATTCTTTACCCTCTAAGCCACTAGGGGAGGTCCTTAATTTCTTTTTTGGAGCCCATCCAGCAGTCAGGCAGACCTGCCTCTGCTTCAACAGTAGTTGGTCAGAACAGAGCAGGGGCTTTCCTTCCAGCCTCTGACCATCCTGTAACCTCCTCTCCAGTCACCACCTCCAGGACTATCTTCTCGGCCACCCCCCACCTCTAGGACCAGCCAACAGGGTTTTGTGTGGTGGGTCCTTACTGTCATCAACCATGAGCTCCCAGATTTGTCAGATTTATTCCACTGACATGGAGACTGCAGCCCACCATCCAGTCAACCAGCGTCTGGGAGTCTCTGGCCTTCTACACGTACCTCTCTGGGCTTCTACTTCAACTGCAACAACGTGGCTCTGGAGAATGTGGGCTGCTTCTTTCTGCCAGTTGGTCAAGAACTGTGAGGGCTCCAAGCAACTTTAGAAGACCAAAACCAGTTCACCTGCTCTGCCCTCTTCCAGGACTCAGAGAAGCTGGCCCAGTAGGGGTGAGGCAAGACCTGGAGGCTATGGAAACCACCATGGCCCTGGAGAAGACCCTGAACCAGGCTCTTTGGCATTTGCATGCCCTGGGTTCTGCCCACACATACCTGGACGACAGCTTCCTAGAGGTGAGACAGGCTGGGACTCAGAACTGGGACCCTTGAGTGCAGTACTTGCGCCTGGACAACTGAATATATCTCTGCAGCAACAGAATACAACAGAATACAACTATAAGGGACTAAAAGCAACTCCATACATGCACAGCTGGGGCAAATTAGGAACAAGATACGAAAAGATCAAAACTCAACTGCCACTTCTGAGATGTCAGGCCCTGCACACAGCATAACCAAGGGATTGGGCAGATCACCCAAGCCACCCCTCCACCTCTACCCAGGGGACCCATCCCTCCCCTCCCCCATATTTTTTTTTAATGGCCAAATGGCAAATGCATTGGATCCTGGTTTCAGATTTTTTTTTAAAATTTGATTTATTTATTTATTTTTGGCTGTGTTGGATCTTCATCGCTTCTCGGACTTTTCTCTAGTTGTGGTATGCAGGCTCTCACTGCAGTGGCTTCTCTTGTTTTGGAGTACCGGCTCTAGGGCACTCGGGTTTCAGTAGCTGCAGCACGTGGGCTCAATAGTTGTGGTGCATGAGCCTAGTTGCTCAGCAGCATGTGGGATCGTCCCAGACCAGGGATCGAACCCGTGTCTCCTTCACTGACAGGCGGATTCTTTACCACTGAGCTACCAGGGAAGCCCTCCCCTCCCCCATTTAAGGGACCAGCTTATACCTCCTGCCCGCCTCCACCCCCCCACCCCCTACCCCAACCCGGACCCCACCACAGGGAGTGAGCAAGGGCACTGGTTACTTGTTCTCGCTCCCTCCTGCTGTAGTCCCAATAAAGCCTTGCTGAATTTTTTTCCTGGCCTTTTATCAATTTCTACTGATTCAAGATTTCACGAACTCTGGTCTGTAGCAGAGAAAGAGGTGAAAGTCATCAGGAAGACGGTGACCACATGACTAATCTCAGTAAGGCTGGCTGACAGCCCCTGGGCTGAGATGGGCAGAGAATCCTTTCCAAAGGTCCTATGAGTAGCCCCCAAAGCTCAGTAGCCTTTGAGGGGCCCCTCTGCATCTCCTCGGTATAAGGGCTTCTGCCTGAACCTCTCCCTGCAACCTCCAGACAGGTTTTTAACCACACTGCTGCTGCTGCTGCTGCTGCTAAGTTGCTTCAGTCGTGTCCGACTCTGTGCGACCCCATAGATGGCAGCTCACCAGGCTCCCCCATCCCTGGGATTCTCCAGGCAAGAACATTGGAGTGGGTTGCCATTTCCTTCTCCAATGCATGAAAGTGAAAAGGGAAAGGGAAGTCGCTCAGTCGTGTCTGACTCTTAGCAACCCCATAGACTGCAGCCCACCAGGCTCCTCCGTCCATGGGATTTTCCAGGCAAGAGTACTGGAGTGGGGTGCCATTGCCTTCTCTGTTTAAGCACACTGGAGCCTGCCAAATGGAAACAATAAAGCTTTTTGAAGAAAATAAAACCTCTTTCCAGATAATTATTGTTAGTGTATAGAAACTGGCTTTGAGTATTAATTTCGTATCCTGCAACTTTACAGAATTCATTGAGATAACAGATTTGAGGTTTTTTGGGTTTTTTGGTGGAGTCTTTAGAGTTTTCTCTATATAAAATCATGTCACTTGAAAACAGATAATTTTAAGGGTAGGGGAAGATCGTAATGCAGTGATCTCAGGACCATTTTACCTTCTTTTCTTTTTCTATTTTTTTTAAGCATGTATTTCATTCTCACATGTGAGACAGACTGAGTAAAAATATGTGATGTAAACATCAGGTTTTTATTTCTTTCTACATGCCAAAGACAAGTAGAAAATAACACAAATTATCCTTTTGAGCCAATAAAATTCCTATGAAAATAATGATAAGTTCAGCTGTCAAAGCTAAAACAAATTGTCTCTAAGTATAGTAGTAACCCAAATGTGGTGAGGCCAAGAAACATCACAGCCACAAAACTAAGGTTAACTGAGGAAATGGCTTGCTCATTTTGCCTTCTTAGAAATGATCCAAAAAACTGATAAGAACAGATACTACTCTTGATCTTAGTCGAAAGACTTTACAGTAACATATGTAAAATAGATAGCCACTGGGAATTTGCTGTATGACTCAGGAAACTGGAACCTGGGCTCTGTGACAACCTAGAGGGGTGGGGTGGGGTGGGAGGTGCGAGGGAGGCTCAAAAGGTAGGAGACATATGTACACCTATGGCTGATCCATGTTGATGTATAGCAGAAACCAACACAATATTGTAATTATCCTTCAATTAAAAATAAATAAATAAAAGAGATTTTAAAATAAGTTAAATCTGGAACAGAAAAAAAAAGCGCTCGCCATACCAGGATATCCTTACCTTCTGCAGAGAGAGCTAGGGCAAAGTGCTGGGGGTTGGACAGTGCCATGCACCGCACAGACAGGAGTTCTACTAGAGGACAGCCAGGCTGCCTTTCTGCAGCCGCCCCAACCCACGCCAGCTGCCCCGCTCCTGCCAAGATTTAGCGCTGAGCCCAGTGATTGGAAACCCACCCCCAGTGTCCCACAGAGCAGTGCTGGAATCTAGGTGTGCCCAGTGCTCCGTTCAGGCGTTTTCTAAACTGCTGTCAGAGAAAGTGCTAGCAAGGACACGGGGAGTAGGAGGGGGAGTTGCCCCCCAAATAAAAAGTAAAAACCCATCGAGGGACTCCAAAAAGCTGTTATGTATGTGGATTATCTCTTTCTGTATTTTTCATATTACAAGAGTAAAACAGAGACAATTTAATGACTGTTTACTTATGAATACATTTTAAATAACAGTAGGGCTTTCCTGGTGGTCCAGAGATTAGGAGCCCACCTTGCAGGGGACACGTGTTCCATTCCTGGTCCAGGAGGATCCCACGTGTTGCAGGGCAGCTAAGCCCGGGCACCACAGGTGCTGAAGTCGGTGTGCTCTAGGGCCGGGGCTCCCCCACAAGAGAAGCCGCCACACTGAGAAGCCTAGGCACCAGGCACCGCAACTGGAGAGTTGGCCCTGCTAGCCACAACCAGAGAAAGCCCATGAGCCCCAGTGATGACCCAGCACAGTCAATAATACGTAAATATTATTACACAATACATATTATATAAATTTAAATAAATATTAAAATAACACTAGTAAACCTACTACCACAGGTCAATGTAAATAACATATTCTTATGAAAAACAATTATATTTTCAGAATTGTGAGGGAATTCCCTGATGAACCAGTGGTTAGAAAATTGTGCTTTCACTGCTGAGGACCCGAGGTTCAACTCGTAGTTAGGAAACTTAAAAAAAAAGGAAGAAAGAATTTTGAGAACAGCAGGGTTGTATTGCGCCATGTTTGTGAATCTCTTTGATGTGTGGTTTGAAACAAGACCACTGCATCCTCACACCTGCTTCAGCATTCAGCTGCCACTCCTGCTATTTTGGTTGAAATATAGGAAGACCCTCCAGCCTCATACAGATATGCAGTTGGAAAAGGAGAAGTTGTTTAATAATAGCCTTTTCAGACAGTTGTGAATATTCTTTTTTTTTTTGGTCTACACTAAATTAGACAAGTAGCAGTTTCTTAAAGATTAGTTGCAATGTGGAATCAGAAACCAACTCAGGAACTTTTCATATCTTATCCAGTTAAAAACCTACTGACCTATTTTGCACTTTGAAGGGACTTTTTTTTACCCCTGCATGATTTTTTTTTAATATCATGCATTGGTAATTTGGAAAGTGTTGGTTCACTGAATTACACAGATCTCCAAATGTTAGCGCATTTCATGACATTTTTTTTCATGCCAAAAAATGATTCTGATACTATACCACCGACCTTATCAGAAACATGCTAAGATGGTGGGAAGTCGTGAAGCTCAAACTTTATTGTTGGCCACAAATACAATCAGTTGTTTTCCCTGAAGTGATGATAGCTTACAGTGAACAGTGTCGGATTCGTGATCTCCTGGAGAAGAAGATTTAGCTTTGGGACTAAGGACCAGGCTTGATCACTCAAGAGCTTTTGTGTAGCAGAGTTTTATTAAAGTATGAAAAGGGAGAAAGCTTCTGACATAGACATCAGAAGGGGAATGGAGGTTGCTCCCCTGCTAGTCTTTAGCAAGGGAATTATACACTTTTTAAATTAGTTATTACAATAAATCAAAAGAATGTCTCAAGGTTGTAAAAATTTTACCAGACCCACTCCCACGATTTACATTTTAGGATAACAGGATTAGAATTTAAAAATAGAAAGATCCTATCAGACCCATTCCCATAATATACATTTTAAAATATCAGGATTCAGTTCAGTTCAGTTCAGTTCAGCCGCTCAGTCGTTTCCGACTCTTTGAGACCCCATGAATCGCAGCACGCCAGGCCTCCCTGTCCATCACCAACTCCCGGAGTTCACTCAAACGCATGTCCATCGAGTCGGTGATGCCATCCAGCCATCTCATCCTCTGTCGTCCCCTTCTCCTCCTGCCCCCAATCCCTCCCAGCATCACAGTCTTTTCCAATGAGTCAACTCTTCGCATAAGGTGGCCAAAGTACTGGAGTTTCAGCTTTAGCATCAGTCCTTCCAAAGAAATCCCAGGGCTGATCTCCTTCAGAATGGACTGGTTGGATCTTCTTGCAGTCCAAGGGACTCTCAAGAGTCTTCTCCAACACCACAGTTCAAAAGCATCAATTCTTTGGCGCTCAGCCTTCTTCACAGTCCAACTCTCACATCCATTACATGACCACAGGAAAAACCATAGCCTTGACTAGACGGACCTTTGTTGGCAAAGTAATGTCTCTGCTTTTGAATATGCTATCTAGGTTGGTCATAACTTTCCTTCCAAGGAGTAAGTGTCTTTTAATTTCATGGCTGCAGTCACCATCTGCAGTGATTTTGGAGCCCCAAAAAATCAAGTCTGACAGCAGAAACAGTGGAAAACATCAGGATTAGTCAGAAGTTTTTCAGGAAGGAGAAACTGTCCTCAAGCAGGATACACTGTTGTTATATAATCCTTAGTACAGAGTTTAAACTGAGTTGTTTGTTGTATAATCATCAGTTCCAGGCTTAAAGAAAAAAACACGTTTTTTTGTGACTAAGACTAAGGAATGTAGAGGGGAAAAAAAAAGAGTTTGTCCTTTTCTCCTCCTTGAGAACCCCAGACTCCCCTCTTCTCAGGGACCCCCGGACTTCTTATCAACCTGCCTAGGAATTGACTCTCTCAGTGACAGGGTTACTTTGTTCATTTTGGAGAAAATGTCTACCAAATGCCCGAAGTCCAGATAACCATAGCTCCTCTCTCTCTTGTTCTTTCAGGTAAAAAGCATGTTTTTTTGAATAAGAGGCTAATTCAGCTCACAACTCAAACAACTGCAAAGAAATGTACCAAGGAAATGCATTCTTGGACAACCATGGTACTTCCAGAGGCAGCAGAAGCGTTTTGGGCATACTTCACATTTCATCACATAAAACATTAAAAAGATGTGTATTCAGGAGTTCAAAATTAATAAAATTAATGAGTTTTCCTGCTTCATCAAGGATAGTCTGAAGTGAAACTGACTTTTGTCTCTTTTCTTATTTTTAACTTTGTGCAGTGGTGAAGAAAACAATGATTACTAGTGTGGTTTGATGTCACTGCCTGATTCATGCCAAGGGGGCAGCAGCTTAATTTTCCATTGCTTTTGTACCATCAGTGCAGATATTAATATGGTAAAAAAGGGCAAATTACACCTCATTATTATTATAAAGATAGTTTTGACCTCCCTACCCCAAAAGACCTTGAAGAGTCCAAAGGTAATACTTTAAAAAACACTGTCTTAGTCCAACCAGGATTTGAGCGGATTTGACAGGACTTTAATTTTTAATTAAATATTAATTTATTTTTATTAAATTAATAATTTAATTTTTAACTTGGCCATGGCAGGTGTCTTGCAGGATATCAGCTCCTGTGAGCAGGGACTGAACCTTGGCCATAGCCATGAAAGCCCAGAATCCTAACCACTGGGCCACCAGGGAACCCCCAGTTATACTGTTGTCTTTGTGAAGGTTGTGGTATTTCATGTTGACCCTTATTCCCAGAATGCAATCCATCAGTGCCCCAGGTTAATGCCTGGGCAGGTTTTCAGGCTGCCTTCTCCTTGATGGCCTTGAACTTCAATTCTTCTCCCCCAGGTCCTCGACTTTCAAGAGCCGGGATGAGCTTCCCTCCCTCTCCACAGTTTCTCTTGGATTGCAAAAGCCTTTGTTAGACAAACAGCACCAAATGTTGGGTTCACTTCTTTGGGCTTCTCTTCACTCTGGGATCTTGACCTCTGTGGCAGATCGATTAGAAGAAATGACTCTCGTTCTTCATATACAACTTTTCGTTTATTTATTTGGCTGCATCGGGTATTTAGTTGTGGCATGTGGGATCTTCGTTGCTTCACGTGGCGTCTTTGGTCGCGGTGCACGGACTCTCTAGAGGTGGCACAGGGGCCTCAGAGCAGGCGGGTTCAGTAGCTTTGAGGCATGTGGGATCTTAGTTCTCTGACCAGGGGATCAAACCCTGGTCCCCTGCCCTTCGAGGCGGATTCTTAACCACTGGAGCACTAAGGAAGTCCCTATCTACAACTTTTGCAATGTGATTTTGCAACTCCTTTCATCAAGAGGTGGAGACTTTCAGGCATCTGAATCTCTCCAAAGAATAGCAAGAAGAGATAAGAAAGCATTCTTCAGAGATCAATGCAAAGAAATAGAGGAAAACAACAGAATGGGAAAGACTAGAGATCTCTTCAAGAAAATTGGAGATACCAAGGGAACATTTCATGCAAAGATGGGCTCGATAAAGGACAGAAATGGTATGGACCTAACAGAAGCAGAAGATATTAAGAAGAGGTGGCAAGAATACACAGAAGAACTGTACAAAAAAGATCTTCACGACCCAGATAATCACGATGGCGTGATCGCTGACCTAGAGCCAGACATCCTGGAATGTAAAGTCAAGTGGGCCTTAGAAAGCATCACTACAAACACAGCTAGTGGAGGTGATGGAATTCCAGTTGAGCTATTTCAAATCCTGAAAGATGATGCTGTGAAAGTCCTGCACTCAATATGCCAGCAAATTTGGAAAACTCAGCAGTGGCCACAGGACTGGAAAAGGTCAGTTTTCATTCCAATCCCAAAGAAAGGCAATGCCAAAGAATGCTCAAACTACTGCACAATTGCACTCATCTCACACGCTAGTAAAGTAATGCTCAAAATTCTCCAAGCCAGGCTTCAGCCATATGTGAACCGTGAACTTCCTAATGTTCAAGCTGCTTTTAGAAAAGGCAGAGGAACCAGAGATCAAATTGCCAACATCCACTGGATCATCGAAAAAGCAAGAGAGTTCCAGAAAAACATCTATTTCTGCTTGATTGACTATGCCAAAGCCTTTGACTGTGTGGATCACAATAAACTGTGGAAAATTCTTCAAAAGATGGGAATACCAGACTACCTGACCTGCCTCTTGAGAAATTTGTATGCAAGTCAGGAAGCAACAGTTAGAACTGGACATGGAACAACAGACTGCTTCCAAATAGGAAAAGGAGTATGCCAAGCCTGTATATTGTCACCCTGCTTATTTAACTTCTATGCAGAGTACATCATGAGAAACGCTGGACTGGAAGAAGCGCAAGCTGGAATCAAGATTGCCGGGAGAAATATCAATAACCTCAGATATGCAGATGACACCACCCTTATGGCAGAAAATGGAGAGGAACTAAAAAGCCTCTTGATGAAAGTGAAAGTGGAGAGTGAAAAACTTGGCTTAAAGCTCAACATTCAGAAAACGAAGATCGTGGTATCCGGTCCCATCACTTCAGGGGAAATAGATGGGGAAACAGTGGAAACAGTGTCAGACTTTATTTTTCTGGGCTCCAAAATCACTGCAGATGGTGACTGCAGCCATGAAATGAAAAGACGCTTACTCCTTGGAAGGAAAGTTATGACCAACCTAGATAGCATATTCAAAAGCAGAGACATTACTTTGCCAACAAAGGTCCATCTAGTCAAGGCTATGGTTTTTCCTGTGGTCATGTATGGATGTGAGAGTTGGACTGTGAAGAAGGCTGAGCGCCGAAGAATTGATGCTTTTGAACTGTGGTGTTGGAGAAGACTCTTGAGAGTCCCTTGGACTGCAAGGAGATCCAACCAGTCCATTCTGAAGGAGATCAGCCCTGGGATTTCTTTGGAAGGACTGATGCTAAAGCTGAAACTCCAGTGCTTTGGCCACCTCATGGAAAGAGTTGACTCATTGGAAAAGACTGTGATGCTGGGAGGGATTGGGGGCAGGAGGAGAAGGGGATGACAGAGGATGAGATGGCTGGATGGCATCACCGACTCGATGGACGTGAGTCTGGGTGAACTCCAGGAGTTGGTGATGGACAGGGAGGCCTGGAGTGCTGCAATTCATGGGGTCTCAAAGAGTTGGACACGACTGAGCAACTGAACTGAATTGAATTGAACTGATTGTCTGCTTTGGCCAATAGAAGATGACAGAAACAATATTGTGCCATTTCTGGAACTAAGCCTCCTTAAGAGGCTGGCATGCTTCAGTTCAGCCTCAGACCCCTGCTACAAGACTTGCCATGAGAACAAACCAAAGCTACTTTGCTGGGATATGAAAGACCATGTGGAATAGAAAGAGACTGTCTCACCTGAGTCCATCTTAAATCAACCCAGACACCAGCCAAGTCACCTCCTGACATGTCCACTGAGCCTAACCTGGATCAGCAGAATTGTCCAGATGTCCAACTACCCCATGGACTTGTGAGCCATAATAAAATTATTATTGTTTTAAACAACTAAGTTTTGGGGTGATTTTCTTCTACAATAATATCTAACTGCAAAAGCTAATTGATACATTGCCCCTTTGGTAGCTCTCTGACACCTTCAAACACCTATTAATATTTTATGTTTTGACCAGCTTTTCTATTTGTTATTGGTGGGAAGATTGGTCTGAAATAACTAGTCTGACATTACTCAAAGCAAAACATCCTTGATGACTTCTTGCTTTTCCTCATACTTTCATGAGTCTGCTTTATCTTTTTTAGACTATTTAATATGTTGATTTTAGCTTCTCGGCCCACCAGTCTGCCTTGTCTCTTATGTGCGTGCTAAGTTGCTTCAGTCGTGTCGGACTCTTTGTGATCCCATGGACTGTAGCCCACCAGGCTCTTCTGTCCATGGGATTCTCCAGGCAATAATACTGGAGTGGGTTGTCTCTTATAGGCTGTTCAATTTATCTTATTTATGTTTTAAGTCTTTATTGAATTTGTTGCAATATTGCTTCTGTTTTATGGTTTATTTTTTGGCCCAGAGGCATGTGGGATCTTAGCTCCCCAACCAGGGATCCAGCCCACACCCGTCCGCTCCACCCGTATTGGAAAGGAAAGTCTTAACCACTGGTCCACCAGGAAAGTTCCTCAGTTTACTTTATCTATGTTTTTGTATTGATTTATTTAGTTTTGGCTGTGCTAGCTCTTCATTGCTGCACAGGCTTTTCTCTAGCTTCAGTAAGGGTGTGCTTCTCCCTGGTTGCGGTGTGTGGGCTTCTCATTGTGCCGCTGCTTGTTGCAGAGCACAGGCTCCAGAGCGCAGGCTCAACAATCGTGGCGCACGGGCTTAGTTGCTCCACAGCATGTGGGGTCTTCCTGGATCAGGGATTGAACTTGTGTCTCCTGCTTTGACAGGCGGATTCTTTACCACTGAGCCACCAGGGAGGCCCTGTTTTACCTAAACTTAAAAAATATATAATTTATTCTTATAGTGGTTTCTTCCCTAGACTTTGCCCCCTTGAACTCATATTCCCCTAGGGATATTTGCTACTTTGGTGCATGACTCGTGAGAAAGGGCAAGCATTCTGCTTGCTAGTGCAGGCCCCTCCTGGTGAAGCAGGCTTGTATTCGGAGGAGGGTATGAGATGTGAAGGAGAGACGTTAAAATTATCCAGGGCAGTACAACTGCCTTTTGATGAGTTCCCTTTTCCTCACTTAGAATCATTTTGTTATTCAGATTTTGAGGTGGTGAATTAAATGCTGCTGCTGAAGAAGGCAATGGCACCCCACTCCAGTACTCTTGCCTGGCAAATCCCATGGACAGAGGAGCCTGGTGGGCTGCTGTCTCGGGGGTCGCACAGAGTCGGACATGACTGGTGTGATTTAGCAGCAGCAGCAGCTCCCCCGTCCCTGGGATTCTCCAGGAAAGAACACTGGAGTGGGTTGCCATTTCCTTCTCCAATGCATGAAAGTGAAAAGTGAAAGTGAAGTCGCTCAGTCGTGTCCAACTCCTAGCGACCCCATGGACTGCAGCCTACCAGGCTCCTCCGTCCATGGGATTTGCCAGGCAAGAGTACTGGAGTGGCTAGGATCCAGCTAGTCTGCCTGTTTCTAAGTCACTAAGTTGTGTCTGACTCTTGTAGCCCCATGGACTGTAGCTCGCCAGGTTCCTCTGTCCATAGGATTTCCCAGGCAAGAATACGAGAGTGGGTTGTTATTTCCTACTCCATGAGATCTTTCTGAGCCAGGGATCGAACGCCATATCTCCTGATTTGCAGGTGGATTCTTTACCCCTGAGCCAGCAGGGAAGCGCTATCTGCCTGTACCCATAGACAGGGGATCTCAATGGACTGGCCCAGGTAATGCTGAGGGCAAGAGCTGCAGATCTAAAAACTCTGTCCTACTTTATCTCCTATCCACAGTTCCTGGTTCCTGTCACTCTGGGCTGCCTTCTACCACCCTCCATCCCTACTCCAAACACACACAGGATCTTATCATCCATTTTTCCTGGAATGCCTCCATGTTTCGATATTAATTTGACAGATCCACCAGCTGCCCTCCTATTTCTGAGTCTGGGCTTGAGTTGGTCCTGGCAGCCAACAGCTATTGATATTTTACATCTTATCATAAATATCTTTATTATTATTATGTTTCAATGTTGTCAAATCAATTGTGCTTTTATTTGGTGATTTCTTCACACTATCTCACCCAGAAACCAATTTATCGGTTTCATTTTCTTCAATATGTGTGTTAGTCACTTAGTCGTGTCTGACTCTTTATGACCCCATGGACTGTAGCCCACAAGGCTCCTCTATCCATGGGATTCTCCAGGCAAGAATTCTGGAGTGGATTGCCATTTCCTTCTCCAGGGATCTTCCTGACCCAGGGATTGAAACAGTCTCCTGCATTGCAGGCAGATTCTTTACCATCTGAGCTATAGGGAAGTCCAGTTCTTCAATGGCACTGTTTATCTGGGGTTTATTCTGTGTGGGGTTTGCAACAGATATCTAAATGGATTTTTTTCCTAAATAACTAAACAATAATCTTACACCATTAATTAATTAATTACCTCCCCTCAATTGATTTATCATGGCTTAAATTATACATGTGAAGGCTGCTAGTACATCTTGTTCCTTTTTACTGTCTGGCTAGTGACTTCCTTGGTGGTCCAGTGGTTAAGAATCCGCCTTCCAATACAGGGGATGCTGGTTCAAACCCTGGTGGAGGAACTAAGATCCCACATGCCGTGGGGCAGCTAAGCCAGAGTGCCACAACTACTGAGCCCACAAGGAGGGAGAAGCCTGTGCACTGCGCTGAAGATCGCTGCATACCACAGCTAGGTATACCACTGCATACCACAACTGTTTTAATTTGGCACAGCCAAATTAAAAAAAAAAAAAGGCCCAGCTATGCTCTACACCACATAATTACCATATTCTTATAATTGCTAATGTTTGGCAGTGGAAATTCTCCTCTTTACTTTTTAATTTGTCAAGTTTCTTACTCTGATTTTTTTATTCTCCCCGATGATCTGTAAAATAATTTTGCCCAGTTTCCAAGAAGTTTTATTGGGCATTTTGATTGGATTGAAATCACCTTTAAAACCTCAAATGAAGGGGATTCTCTGATTGTGTAACAGTTGGGACTTCGTACTTTCACTGCTGCTGCTGCTGCTGCTAAATCGCTTCAGTCATGTCCGACTCTGTGCGACCCCATGACGGCAGCCCACCAGGCTCCCCCGTCCCTGGGATTCTCCAGGCAAGAACACTGGAGCGGGTTGCCATTTCCTTCTCCAATGCATGAAAGTGAAAAGTGAAAGTGAAGTCGCTCAGTCGTGCCCCAACTCTTAGCGACCCCATGGACGGCAGCCCACCAGGCTCCTCCATCCATGGGATTTTCCAGGCAAGAGTACTGGAGTGGGGTGCCATTGTGTACTTTCACTACCTGCATTCAATCCCTGGTCAGGGAACTAAGATCTTGCAAGCAGCATGGTTCAAAAAAAAGCAAACAAACAAACAAAAAACTCCAAATGAATATAGAAAGGATTGATGTTTTTGCTGTATCAAAATCATAGGTTATTTTTCAGGCATGTAGCATAATTTGCACTTATTCACACTAGGTTTTATTATCTAGAGTTGGACTGTGAAGAAAGCTGAGCGCTGAAGAATTGATGCTTTTGAACTGTGGTGTTGGAGAAGACTCTTGAGAGTCCCTTGGACTGCAAGGAGATCCAACCAGTCCATCCTAAAGGAGATCAGTCCTGGGTGTTCTTTGAAAGGAGTGATGTTAAAGCTGAAACTCCAGTATTTTGGCCACCTCATGTGAAGAGTTGACTCATTGGAAAAGACTCTGATGCTGGGAGGGATTGGGGGCAGGAGGAGAAGGGGACAACAGAGGATGAGATGGCTGGATGGCATCACCGACTCGAGGGACATGCGTTTGAGTGAACTCCGGGAGTTGGTGATGGACAGGGAGGCCTGGCGTGCTATGATTCATGGGGTCGCAGGGAGTCGGACACAACTGAGCGACTGAACTGAACTGAAAACCTGCTGACTTTAGGGGGACATCATCTTCTTATTTCCTTTCCTGACTTTTCTTGGGCTTCTCTTGTTGCAGAGCATGGGCTCTAGAGTACACAGGCTCAGTAGTTGTGGCACTTGGGCTGAGTTACCTCTTGGCATGTGCAATCTTAGTTCCCTCATCAGAAATCCAACCCACATCCCCTGCATTAGAAAGAAGGATGCTTAACTACTGGACCACCAGGGAATCCCCACAAGCTGGTTCTTAGTTTTTTCTGTTTCACTCCACTCAGCTCAAAAGTCTTAACTCTACAGAACATGTTTATGTTATAATAGGAAAAAAAATCAAGATATAAAAGTATTTAGATGGTGTGAGCAACTGTTCATCCAGCAATTTACAGATTATGACAGAAGTGCTTTGTATCAAATACTATGTGGGCACTGTGGTGAAGGGGCCACAGTCCATACTCAGGGAAGGTATGTAGTTGGGGAGGCTAACAAGTAAATAGGCAATTTCAACTCAATAGGGAAAATTATAGGATTATATTTATATATGCTAAGGTATACATATGTATGTATATAGAAAAGAATAAAAATAGAAATACTCAATTTTACATGACTATCATCAGCTAGTGTTTAAAACTTTTTTTTGGTGTCTTCCAAATTTGCTCTAAAGATAATGCATAACATGAAAAAAATTGAAAAGTTAAAAAGAAATGGGGCTCCCTCTGGCCAAATGTGGGACAATTTGAGCATTAATAAAAATAATGGTGGACTTCCCCGGTGGCTCAGCAGTAAAGAATCCACCTACAGTGTGGGAGTCATAGGAAACATGGGTTCGATCCCTGGGTTGGGAAGATCCCCTGCAAGAGGGCATGGCAACCCACTCCAGTGTTCTTGCCTGGAGAATCCCATGGACAGAGGAGCCTAGTGGGCTACAGTCCATGGGGTCCCAAAGAATCAGATACGAATGAAGTGACTTGGCACCACATGGCATGACATAGATAATGGTAGCATGGAATATAATACAGCAAATACAAAAACCTGGGAATCCACATTGATCCTAATCTTTTCAGGGTTGGAGGGGGACAAGGTCTTTACAGGAGACTGCTGCTGCTGCTGCTAAGTCACTTCAGTCGTGTTCGACTCTGTGCGACCCCATAGATGGCAGCCCACCAGGCTCCCCTGTCCCTGGGATTCTCCAGGCAAGAACACTGGAGTGGGTACTAACTCATAAATACAAAAAGAATGATAGAATGAGAAAACCTCCAACTTGCAACCACCCATGTTAATAAATGATTCAGGCAAGAATCATCAATGGATGCTGAAACCACTGAGTGACAAATTGTTGAAACAGGAGGATACATCTGTAGTATCAAAGTATGGTCCCATAGATGACTAATTACAAGGAGGAAAAGCTTCCTACAGTATAGAAATCAGGTGGGTGTCATTTTAACTATAAATGATCAAATTTATCACATGCCTCCTGATGTGTGGTCCACTGAGGACACATCAACATCTATACAGCACCTCTGCCAAAATTATTTAACATGATCTGTATTGCAAAAACAAGCAGACAAATTCATATGAGGGACATTCTTGCAAAACAACTAACCTAGACTTTTGAAAAATATTAAAGTCATGAAAATTTCTTTTTATTTTTTTTAAAAACATGTTTATTATATCTCCTTTTAGAAGTGGCATCTACATCCTCAACCTAAACTCAAATGGACTGAAACAGATAATAAAGTGTTTTGAAACATTGATTTTGCGTGCTTGCTTAGTCTGACTCTTTGTGACCCCATGGACTGCAGCCCACTAGGCTTCTCTGTCCATGGAATTTTCCAAGCAAGAATACCAGAGTGGGTTGCCATTTCCTACTCCATCTTTCTTTCTTTCTCTTCCTTTACTTTCTTTAATGGGAAACTGATTTCTTTTTATTTAGGCCTTAGGAAGAAAATTAAATTTGGTCACTAATATTACTTTTTAAAATACCTAGTTTTGGACTGCAGCACGCCAAGCTTCCCTGTCCTTCACTATTTCCCGGAGTTTGCTTAAACTCATGTCCACTGAATCAGTGATGCCATCCAACCACCTTATCCTTTTAAATATCTAGTTTTGGGAAGAAAATTAAATTTGGTCACTAATATTACTTTTTAAAATATCTAGTTTTGGGAAGTCTAGTGATTAGGATTCCAGGCTTTTACTGCCGTGGCCTGGGTTCAATCCCTGTTAGAGGAACTAAGATCCCACAAGCTCTGCAGCACTGCTGCGGCTGCTGCTAAGTCGCTTCAGTCGTGTCCGACTCTGTGCGACCCCATAGACAGCAGCCCACCAGGCTCCCCCGTCCCTGGGATTCTCCAGGCAAGAACACTGGAGTGGGTTGCCATTTCCTTCTCCAATGCATGAAAGGGAAAAGTGAAAGTGAAGTCACTCAGTCATGTCTGACTCTTCTCGACCCCATGGTCTGCAGCCTACCAGGCTCCTCCGTCCATGGGATTTTCCAGGCAAGAGTACTGGAGTGGGGTGCCATTGCCTTCTCCACTCTGCAGCACAGCCAAGATGAAAAAGAAAAAAAAAAAAAGCTAGTTTTACATAGATAGGACAAAAGTATCAGAGAAATAATTTCTTCTGTAAAAATTGGCCAAATTTTATAAAACATCTAATGTACAATGCAATTCAAATTATATAAAGCCTGCTTGGGATCATATCATTCTGAACATATGATAGTTGCAATGCCGTTCTATTAGCTGTGAAAATACTTGCTCTCCTGTTCAAAAGACTAGAGTTGAATCTGCAAGAATAACCTTAGTATCTATGGATGAAGAATGTCGTTTCAGTAAACAAAGGATGTTGAAGTCATCAACCCCTCAGCACTGCAGCCACCCCCACCTGTGCACCCTGAGAGAATTTTGTTGTTCAGTTGCTCAGTTGTGTCCAGCTCTTTGCAACCCCATGGACTGCAGCACGCCAAGCTTCCCTGTCCTTCATTATTTCCCGGAGTTTGCTTCAACTCATGTCCACTGAATCAGTGATGCCATCCAACCACCTTATCCTCTGTCAACCCTTCTCCTTCTGCCTTCAATCTTTCCAAGCATCAGAGTCTTATCCAATGAGTCTGCTCTTTGCATCAGGTGGCCGAAGTATTGGAGCTTCAGCTTCAGCATCAGTCCTTCCAATGAATATGCAGGGCTGATTTCCTTCAGAATAGACTGGTTTGATCTCTTGCTGTCTAAGGGGATTTAGGGTGGAGTAAAATAGGATACTGGCCCAAATAGTTAATGTGTATAGGAAAGAAACGATTTAAATGAGCCCAGACTCTTACAACTTCCCATATATAGGCAAGTGCTAAATTCATTAACTTGAGATATCTGTTTTTTCTTTAATTAACAGTAGTCTTTTGATGTTCTGGACTACCTGTTTTTGTTGCAAAAAACTCCTATATAGCATGACTCCTTCTTCATCTCTTTGGGGCAGTCAGAGACTGTCTTCTAGGATTAAATCTTCAGCAAAGTTGGCCAAATGAAACACAATTCTCAGCTTTTAGGTTGTGCTTTTTTTTTTCAGTATGAGTATGTTCAGTCGACATACTCAATCTTTGGCCAGCATTAATTTAGACTGTTATTAGTAGCAGAAACATCCATGATGAATAATTCTACTATAACAAAATATTAAAAAAGAATATTTATCATGAAGACATCACAGTATCAGATAAACTTTTAAAAATAATTTATTTTATTTGGTTTCTCTGGGTCTTTGTTGTGGTATGTGAAATCTAGTTTCCTGACCAGGGATTGAACCCAGGCCCCCTGCATTGGGAGCTCAGACTCTTAGCCAATGGACCACCAGGGAAGTCCCAGATGAACTTTTTATAAGATAAAAGTATGAAGGAACAAAAAAATATAAAACAACTTCTACAAACAAAAAATTAGTGTCTTCCCCCAAACTCCATAACTCTATTTGAAGGGGTAGAAAAGTGTGATTGATGATGCTAATAAGAAAGGAAATTGAGTATTGTACTTATTTCTTATTTTGTACAATGCGTACTCTTTACAACAGTGTTTGCGGTCACACCCATAACAGTGTGACCCATGGCATCGGAAAGAAACGTCTTTATAATTATTTTAAAAGGACTTTTAAAATTATAATACAAAGTTCTGTGGTTTTTGAGCAGTCTTCCACTGTGCATTGTAATGGTAAGGCTTACTTTTATTTCTTTTTAAAAAACTCATTTATTTTCGGTTTCGCTGGATCTTTGGGCTTCCCCGGTGGCTCAGTTGGTAAGGAATTCGACTGCAATGCAGGAGACCCCGGTTCGATTCCTAAGTCAGGAAGATCCCCTGGAGAAGGGATAGACTACCCACTCCAGTATTCTTGGGTTTCCCTTGTGGCTCAGCTGGTAAAGAATTCGCCTGCAAGCCGGGAGACCTGGGTTCAATCCCTCGGTTAGGAAAATCCTCTGGAGAAGGGAAAGGCTACCCACTCCAGTATTCTGGCCTGGAGAATTCCATGGACTGTATAGGCTATGGGGTTGCAAAGAGTCGGACACAACTGAGCGACTTTCACTTCCTGGATCTTGGTTGCTGCACACAGGCTTTCTCCAGTTGCAGTGCGCATGCTTCTCAGTGCAGTCCTTCTCATGTGCAAGGGGCCTTAGCGCTTGCAGGCTTCAGTACTTTTGGAGCATGAGCCTAGTTGCCCCTCAGCATGTGGAATCCTCCCAAACTAGGACATGAACCTGTGTCCTCTGCATTGGCAGGCAGACTCTACCACTGGACCAACAGGGAAGTCCTACTTTTAATACAAAGACTAAGTGTTTGGGAGTTTTGAATGACTGAATTTAACAAACGTCATTTTATAGTTGCTTTAAGCATCTCTTGTTTTGAGGATTCTTCATTTCATTGAGGCTATCAGTAGCTTGGAGTTCTTCACCACATTCTTGTTTCTCTGACTGTGAGTCACTTTCAGAATCATCTAGACTTTCAGAGTCAGGAGAATCCTCTTCCTCCTCATCACCACCATTATCTCCAGCTGCATTGCCTTCTCCATCATGATTTTCTACTTTATTGTGGAAGGCAAGTCCATAATGTTGTTGATATCTTCCAGATAATTTATTGTCCATACTTCACTAATACTAAGACTCCAGTCAGTCAGTTCAGTTGCTCAGTCATGTCCGAATCTTTGCGACCCCACGGACTGCAGCACCCCAGGCTTTCCTGTCCATTACCAACTCCCGGAGCTTGGTCAAACTCATGTCCATCGAATCAGTGATGCCATCCAACCATCTCATCCTCTGTCATCCCCTTCTCCTCCTGCCTTCAGTCTTTCCCAGCATCAAGGTCTTTTCCAATGAGTCAGTTCTTTGCATCAGGTGGCCAAAGTATTGGAGTTTCAGCTTCAGCATCAGTCTTTCCAATGAATATTCAGGACTGATTTCCTTTAGGATGGACTGGTTGGATCTCCTTGCTGTCCAAGGGGCTCTCAAGAGTCTTCTCCAACACCACAATTCGAAAACATTAATTCTTCGGTACTCAACTTTCTTTATGGTCCAACACTTACATCCATACATGACTACTGGAAAAACCATAGCTTTGACTAGATGGACCTTTACTGGCAAAGTAAAGGTTTTTAATATGCTATCTAGGTTGGTCATAGCTTTTCTTTCAAGGAGCAAGCATCTTTTAATTTCATGGTTGCAGTCACCATCTGCAGTGATTTTGGAGCCCCCCAAGATGAAGTCTGTCACTGTTCCCACTGTTTCCCCATCTATTTGCCATGGACTGATGGGACCGGATGCCATGATCTTAGTTTTCTGAATGTTGAGTTTTAAGCCAGTTTTTTCACTCTCCTCTTTCACTTTCATCAAGAGGCTGTTTAGCTCCTCTTCATTTTCTGCCATAAGGGTGGTATCACCTGCATATCTGAGATTACTGATATTTCTCCCAGCAATTTTGACTTCAGCTTGTGCTTCATCCAGTCTGGAATTTTGCATGATGTACTCTGCATATAAGTTAAATAAGCAGGGTGACAATATATAGCCTTGACATACTCCTTTCCCAACTTGGAACCAGTTCATTGTTCCATGTCCAGTTCTAACTGTTGCTTCTTGACCTGCATACAGACTTCTCAGGAGGCAGGTCAGGTGGTCTGCTACTCCCATCTCTTGAAGAATTTTGCACAGTTTATTATGATCCACATAGACAAAGGCTTTAGCGCAGTCAATGAAGCAGAAGTAGATGTTTTTCTGGTATTCTCTTGCTTTTTCAATGATCCAATGGATGTTGGCAATTTGATCTCTGGTTCCTCTGCCTTTTCTAAATCCAGCTTGAACATCTGGAAGTTCTCGGTTCACATACTGTTGAAACCTGGCTTGGAGAATTTTGAGCATTATTTTGCTAGCATGTGAGATGAGTGCAATTGGGTGGTAATTTGAACATTCTTTGGCATTGCCTTTCTTTGGGATTGGAATGAAAACCGACATTTTCCAGTCCTGTGGCCACTGCTGAGTTTTCCAAATTTGCTGGTATATTGACTGCAGCACTTTTACAGCATCATCTTTTAGGATTTGAAATAGCTCAGTTGGAATTCCATCACCTCCACTAGCTTTGCTCACAGTGATGCTTCCTAAGGCCCACTTGACTTTGAAATCCAGGATGTCTGGCTCTAGGTGAGTGATCACACTATTGTGGTTATCTGGGTCATTAAGATGTTTTTTGTACAGTTCTTCTGTGTATTCTTGCCACCTCTTCTTACTATCTTCTGCTTCTGTTAGGTCCATACCATTTCTGTCCTTTATTGTACCCATCTTTGCATGAAATGTTCCTTTGGGATCTATAATTTTCTTAAAGAGGTCTCTAGTCTTTCCCATTCTATTGTTTTCCTCTATTTCTTTGCATTGATCACTTAGGAAGGCTTTCTTATCTCTCCTTGCTATTCAAAGCTAGTGGAGGTGATGGAATTCCAGTTGAGCTCTTTCAAATCCTAAAAGATGATGCTGTGACAGTGCTGCACTCAATATGCCAGCAAATGTGGAAAACTCAGCAGTGGCCACAGGACTGGAAAAGGTCAGTTTTCATTCTGATCCCAAAGAAAGGCAATGCCAAAGAATGCTCAAACTACCGCACAATTGCACTCATCTCACATGATAGCAAAATAATGCTCAAAATTCTCCAAGCCAGGTTTCAACAGTATGTGAATCGTGAACTTCCAGATGTTTAAGTTGGATTTAGAAAAGGCAGAGGAACCAGAGATCAAATTGCCAACATCTGTTGGATCATCGAAAAAGCAAGAGAGTTCCAGAGAAACATCTACTTCTGCTTTATTGACTATGCCAAAGCCTTTGTGCGGATCACAACAAACTGTGGAAAATTCTTCAAGAGATGAGAATAGCAGACCACCTGACATGCCTCTTGAGAAATCTGTATGCAGGTCAAGAAGCACAGTTAGAACTGGACATGGAACAACAGACTGATTCCAAATCGGCAAAGGAGTATGTCAAGGTTGTATATTGTCACCCTGCTTATTTAACTTATATGCAGAGTACATCATGCAAAATCCCAGACTGGATGAAGCACAAGCTGGAATCAAGATTGCTGGGATAAATATCAATAATCTCAGATATGCAGATGACACCACCCTTATGGCAGAAAGTGAAGAACTAAAGAGACTCTTGATGCAAGTGTGGAGTGAAAAAGTTGAGTTAAAACTCAACATTCAAAAAACTAAGATCATGGCATCTGGTCCCATCACTTCATGGCAAATAGATGGGGAAACAGTAACAGACTTCATCTTTGGGGGCTCCAAAATCACTGCTGATGGTGACTACAGCCATGAAATTAAAAGATGTTTGCTCCTTGGAAGAAAAGCTATGACCAACCTAGATAGCATATTAAAAAGCAGAGACATTACTTTGGCAACAAAAGTCCGTGTAGTCAAAGCTATGGTTTTTCCAGTAGTCATGTATGGATGTGAGAGTTGGACTGTAAAGAAAGCTGAGTGCCGAAGAATTAATGCTTTCGAACTGTGGTGTTGGAGAAGACTCTTGAGAGCCCCTTGGACAGCAAGGAGATCCAACCAGTCCATCCTAAAGGAAATCAGTCCTGAATATTCATTGGAAAGACTGATGCTGAAGCTGAAACTCCAGTACTTTGGCTACCTGATGCTAAGAACTGACTTATTGAAAAAGACTCTGATGCTGGGAAAGATTTAAGGCAGGAGGAGAAGGGGATGACAGAGGATGCGATGGTTGGATGGCATCACCAATTCAATGGACATGAGTTTGAGTAAACTCTGGGAGTTGGTGATGAACAGGGAGGCCTGGCGTGCTCCAGTCCGTAGGATTGAAAAGGGTCAGACATGACTGAGTGACTGGACTGAATGACTAACATGCAACATATAATCCTTGATTGGATTCTGGATTTTAAAAAAGCTCTAAAAGACATCTTTGGAAAAATTGGAGACATTTAAATGTGGACTATATATTAACAAAAACATTTTTTTGAAAGTGAGCATTGTAGTTAGTTATATAGGAGAATGCCCTTGTTCTTAGGGCAATACAGGCTAAAATATAGAGGGGTGAAGCTTCACAATGCCTTCAACTAACTTTCAAATGATTCAACAACAAACACATGTATAGTTATATGGAGATTTTCAAACATAGCAAAAACATAGCAAAAAATTTAACATTTGAGAGGTGAAGGGTATTCTTGCAATTTTTCTATTGGTTTGAACATTTCCAAAATAAAGTGATAGGAAAGTTAACTTAATCTAAGCAGTAGTTACAAGGGCATTAACGTATGTTTTTAAAAAAGAAAACATTGAGCTGTAAACTTAAGATTTGCACTTTTTTTTTGTTTTCATACCTTTTGTATTTTATACCTTAACAATAAGTGAGGGGGGAACAATGGCTCCCTGTCTGCTAGGTGAAGTACAGATTTTGATATGGCTTGATTTTGGAGAGAATCGTTTTCCTGGCCCTGGGCTCTACCTCATGAAAGCACCATGCCTGATATACACTAGGCTCTGGCTCAGTAGATATCTGTTCAATTAATCAAGTTCAGCCCCAAATTGTCCTATCTTATCTTGGCTCTCCTCTACCTCCTCCCTTTCCTGATCATTTTCCTGCTGTTAAAAAACAAAATTCAACTGAGTAAATTCTAAAGATCTTATTGACTTCATTCAACAATTTATAAATCAGGACACATCCAATCCAGCATAAGTGCTGGATTTCTAAGGAAAGGCACTCTGAGGAGCTGTACAAAATGAAAGGCTTTTATAGGTAGAAGGAACAAGAAATTAAGGGAACAAGGAATTAAACTAGGCAAAAAGCAGATTGGTTATTACCAGGTTACTTTCCTTTAGGGAATGGTAGAGGATCTATCAGGTAGATGATATAACTAGTACTGATCAGGCAACTCCTGATTAACTTATTTAAGATCCCATTTCTGGGAGAGGCAAAACTGTAATGAAGACTCCCTTTGGTGATGTGGGGCTTAGCATAAGCAACTCAATTTTGGACCTGCTGCTGTGTTTTTAACATCACTCTAAAAGAGCTTTACTCTTGGGACTTCCCTAGTGGTCCAGTGGTTAAGAATCCACCTGCCAGTGCAGGGGACACGGATTCGACCCCTGGTCCAGGAGGATCCCACATGTCATGGAGCAACCTGTGTGCGCCACAACTACTGAACCCATGCACCCTAGAGCCCATGCTTAGCAACAAGCAAAGCCACCACAATGAGAAGCAGGCACACCAAAAATGAGAGAGTAGACCCCGCTCACCACAACTAGAGAAAGCCCACACAGCAACTGAAGACCCAGAGCAGCCAAAAAATAGATAATTGATTAAAAAACAAAACAAAACACAGCTGTACTCTCAACTTTGAAGCACTTAAAATAATTTCAGCAATTCTTTTATATACTCGATGAAAGCAGTTATCTAAATTTTCGGAGCTCTAAATCTGTTCAGCCCTCACAATCACCCTATGAGGTTGGTAATAAACTGGGGCTCATACAGATTATTAATTACCCAGGGTCACGCTGATCCAAGTAGTGGGTCCGGAATTCGAATTTAAGCTTTACTCAGGGTCCACACTTTAAACACTCCAGCTATTTTAACTATGTCCCCAACAGTCTGACCACAAGATAAATGTTCAAATTGTGCTTACTGAGGCCTGCACTAATTTCTTACAGAAAACACAAGACATCTCCCAGACTGTGAGAACAGTGACTGGTAGCCGGAGGCACTTACTGAAAAATGGTTTCTCGAAGCCAATCAGTTAAGAAGGGAACATATGACTCCAGCCCCTAAGCGGCGCTGTCCTCGTCCGAGGACCAGGGTGACCCGCAAGGTTAAACCTAAACCATTAGAGCAGGATTGACTCTCAAGATTGCAAGCCGCAGGCGGAGGCCCCGCCCCATTCAGGGCGCGGGCGCATGCGCGCGACAGGCCCGGCCGGCCCCGCCCCTTACTACTCCGGCTCCCACCTCTGTTCAGGTAGGGGGCGGTGTGCGGGGGAGGGGCGTCTCCTGAGGGCGGGACTGGAGCGCGAGTGTCAGGTGTTGCGGCTCTTTTGTCGCAGGCCCAACTTTCTACCCCACACGGAGCTGTTTCTGCGGCTGCCGGTTCAGGGGTGAGGGCACTCGCTGGGTCGAGGGGCCGCCAAAGCACTGTCTGGGACCAGTCGGCGTCGGCTCCTTTGTGTTACACGAGTCCTGGGGTCTCCGCACCACTCCAGCCCTCGTCCATTCCCAGCCGGAGTCGGGTGTCCTGGGTATCTTGAGGACACGGGGCTGGGCAGGTGCCGAGAGCACGCCGCCTCGCTCCCTCCTTCCCCTTCTTACCACTCGGTTCCACCCCGTCAGGCCGAGCCACTCGGCCGCCGAAGCGAGGGGCCTCTGGGGCCTCCGAGCGGCCAACTGCTCCGCTTGCGCCCACGCCTTCTGCTCCAGTTGCTTTCCCCACCGAGCCGAAAAGCCAGGGACGTATTGTCGGGGCCCTGGGAAGCGGGGCGCTTGGGGACTACGCCGGGAGTCCGCCGCTGCACCTTCCCGCCCACGGGCTGTCAGGTCACGGTCCCTGAAGCCCCAGCCTGCCAGACCGGAGCCCATACTGACGTCAAGGGTAAAGGCGATCAGACCTCAGCCCCTAACGGGGCTTTCGATGTGACACTGTGTCTTGAGCTGGGGAGTTTCTCCTGCCTCCCCTTGCTTACAGTTCTGCAACTATCAATAAACAGTTACACCCCACCGTGTGCCAAGAAGCATCGGGAGTTACAGGGCTTGAACTCAACTCTGGAAGACTTGGAAGAGAGGTTGTTTGGAGTTCGTGTCTGATTGAATGTGTATGTGTAGAAACTAACCCAGCACCTAGTGCAGTGCCTCGCAACCAGTAATCCCTCAATAAACTTTCCCTGAATGAATGAGGTAAGTGGCTGAGGAAGCCGGCAGGATCATCCCACCCCTGCCTCCCCTGGGCGCAAGGAGACAAAAGTAATTAGGCTAAGTCTTTAATCACCGCTGGTCTCTTAGGCTCGCGGAGGCGGAAGCGCCGTGAAAGAAATCCTGGGGACACCGAGTGCTGGCCCAGGTCAGGGACACTGCCTTCCCTCCCGAACCCCCTCCAGCCCCCACAGCTTGGGCGTCAGTAATCTCCTATTTTCTTGTCTCCCTCAGGACACCGGGTTCCCTAGGAGCCGCCCCAGGCTTAATGATTGTCCAGAAGGAGGCTATAAAGGGAGCCTGGGAGGCTGGGTGGAGGAGGGAGCAGAAAAAGCCTAACTCAGCAGACCTGGCACTGAGAGCCCGCCAGCCCCAGCCGTGGTCAGAGACTTTGTGTCCCAGCCAGTAGGGCCTGCTTCTTGCCACCATGGCAGCCCGAGGCTACGGCTATTACCGAACCGTGATCTTCTCGGCCATGTTTGGAGGCTACAGCCTGTACTACTTCAACCGCAAGACCTTCTCCTTTGTCATGCCGTCGTTGGTGGAGGAGATCCCTCTGGACAAAGATGACTTGGGTGAGTCCTAGCAGGGCTGGGTGGTGGGCCCAGGAACACAGGACCAGTAGGACAAGCTGGGTGTCTGTGCAGTGTGGTGGGTATAGGCGCGGAATGTGTGTGGATTGTCTGCACAGCTGAGCCCAAGGGACAGTGCATGTGCAGGATGAGGAAGCTCTGAGATCCATGTCAGTGGGCACAGGTAAAGGACTGTGGGTATGGTCTATGCATGTCTGACAGCTGCGTTTCTGATGTGTGTGTGCATGTGTGCCTGTGACCAACAGGTGTCCCAGAGACACTGTGTGTTAGGGGGATTCTGAGCAGTTTCTGCATCTCTGTGGGTGCAGGCTTAGACCACAGGGTGAGTGCTGGCTGCTGACATTGTGAGCACTGGCAACTGGGGATTTGGCACAATGACTCCATGTGGTCTAGCAGACTATCCCTTCAGGAGGAATAAGGTCCTTGACTCCAATTCTAAGCCTTTCCCCCATGTTCAGAGATGGGGCAACATAACTGCCAGAGGCCCTAAGGGGGAAATCAGGTATTTGAGAATCTCAGGGAGGAGGGCTGTCCTGCCCCCTGACAGCTGCTGCTAGAACTCTCCAAGAGGCTGAAAAGTCATGGGTCAGCCTGGGGCTAATGCTAATGCTAATGGAGAGACAGAAGGAACAGCCTGACACCATGAATGAATGTCAGGAATCCTTCCCTCTTGGAAGGAACCTGTCTCACCCTGCCAGGCACCTCTGCACACCTGACCCCCTGACTTCCTCCACCCTCCTGTGCTTTTGCCCCATCCCTAACCCCCCAGCTGTCCTGCTCCCTGCTCTCCTCCTCTGCAGGGCTCATCACCAGCAGCCAGTCCGCTGCCTACGCCATCAGCAAGTTTGTGAGCGGGGTGCTGTCTGACCAGATGAGTGCTCGCTGGCTCTTCTCTTCTGGGCTCCTCCTGGTTGGCCTGGTTAACGTAGTCTTTTCCTGGAGCTCCGCAGTGCCTGTCTTTGCTGCTCTCTGGTTCCTCAATGGCCTGGCACAGGGGCTGGGCTGGCCCCCATGTGGCAAGGTCCTACGGAAGGTGAGTGCTTCTGAAGAGCCGGTTTAGGTTGGCAGAGAGGACACCTAAAGACCACATGGGCGCGCCGGCACCTCCACCCCAGAGCAGGTTCCTCAGGAGTTTCAGCCCAGCTCCTGTTGCTTGTCAAGATATTTTAGGAGGCTGAATGTGGTGGGATCAGGTGGCAGATGAGGGAATTGGCCTTGTCAAGTAGAAGCGCCCTCTGCCTCTTTCCTGTAATGTGAGCTCCTGGGTCTGTCCCACCTGACCCCACCTTCCGTATGGACTGGAGTCTGGGCACCTACTCTGTTCCTCTCTGCCCCACAGTGGTTTGAGCCATCTCAGTTTGGCACTTGGTGGGCCATCCTATCAACCAGCATGAACCTGGCTGGAGGGCTGGGCCCCATCCTGGCAACCATCCTCGCCCAGAGTTACAGCTGGCGCGCCACGCTGGCCCTGTCTGGGGCACTGTGTGTAGCTGTCTCCTTCCTCTGTCTCCTGCTTATCCGCAATGAACCTGCTGATGTTGGACTCCAAAACCTGGACCCCACCCCCTCCAACGGCAAGAAGGGTGAGTACCCACTGAAGCCAACCTCTGGGAACCTTCATCATTCATGTGGCAGACTTTCACTGAAGATGGCTGTATGCTTGGCCCTGTGCTAGCCAATGGATGTCAGGGGAGGGATGGTGATGGAGTGGGTGGGGGCGTAAGTAAAACTCTATCCTGATACAGTAGTACCAGCCAAGTGGCACAGCCAACAAATGTTATGACTCACGTTATAGCCTGGTCCTTCCTTATAACAAAGCCAGTTCCTTGTGTGGACAGCATCCTAAGCTTAAGCGTCTTGGGTACCTCCTCCATCCTCACTGGTTCTCACATTATCGTTCATTGGTTGAGACTTGCAGTGGAGGGGTACCTTTGTGCTGATCCTTGTATATGTGGATGGACTCTGTCCCTGTGGCTAGTTAATGAGTGGTGGGGGCTTGAGGCGGGCAGGGCAGCTGGAGCAGAGTCTGAGGCCTGGCCTCCTCCCACCCCCAGGCTCCTCGAAGGAGGAGAGTACCTTACAGGAGCTGCTGCTGACCCCTTACCTGTGGGTGCTGTCCACCGGCTACCTTGTGGTATTTGGAGTAAAGACGTGCTGTACTGACTGGGGCCAGTTCTTCCTCATCCAGGAGAGAGGACAGTCTGCCCTCGTGGGTGAGATGAGTGTTGGGATGGAGCAGGCCTAGGGAGCAGGAGCCAACGCAGGGGATGGGAAATTCAGGCCCAGTTCCCTTTATCCCCCCTCCTCTTTCCTGAGGCCAGATACTACTCAGGCAGCCGTAGTCAGTCACTCTTGGGGACCCTGTGCGTCTCTGGGTTTAAGCCAGTCTGGGACAACCCCAAGGTGTAACGCCCTTCCACCCTCCCTTTCCCTCTTCCCACTGCAACTCCTCACTGCAGGTAGCTCCTACATGAGTGCCCTGGAGGTTGGGGGCCTTGTAGGCAGCATCGCAGCTGGCTACCTGTCAGACCGGGCCATGGCCAAGGTGAGTGGGCAGAAGGGACAGGAAGGAGGAGGGTCCCTTTAAATCTTCCCAGCATGACTGGGACACCAGAAGTGGGAGCCCTGAGGCACATGCAGCTTGGCATGTGCTGGTTTAGGCTGGCTGAAGTGGGAGTTTCCAGGATATTTTTCTTCATTAAGAATGTGGAGATGAAGTTAAATGATGTCAAGGAGGGCCAGCATTTCTCTCCGCCTAGCTTCTCCACAGCCCCAGGAAAACTGGGTGCAGCCTGCCAGCCCATGTCCTCGAGCCTGCCCCAGGTGGAGGAAGGGATGTTGTGGAGTTTGGCCTCAGAACATAATAAGCAAGTCTCAGGGCCTCCCAGAGCTGCCCTGGGCCAAGAACTGCAGTGGGATTGCCAAAGACCAGCCAGCAGAGGCCTGCTGTGTCAGAGTCCAGGGGTGGGGGTTCTCTGCTGCTCCTGGGGCCTGACATTGCCAGGACTGTGCCCACAGGCAGGGCTGTCCATCTACGGGAATCCCCGCCATGGCCTGCTCCTCTTCATGATGGCTGGCATGACGGCGTCCATGTACCTCTTCCGGGCCACTGTGACCAGTGACTCCCCCAAGGTAAATAAAGAGGGCCTGGCTCACAGCAGGGACAAGGATGAGAAAGCAAGGGCCACTGACTCTGTCTCCCTCTCCCTGGCCTTTCTCGGACTGTCCTTTTCAGCAGTTCGTTCCTCAGTTCCCCTCTTCTGTGCTCTGGTGCCCTTCCTTGACTCTGGGCCTGGTTTCTTCTCCTCTCTGTGCTCCTCTAGGATACTGCTTTCTGGACTCCAGCTCTTCACCCTCTTGCTGAGCTCACAGGCTTTACAGAGAATGAGGTGCTCCATCTTTATCTCTGGTTTTTCTCTTGGTGTGTCTCACCTTTATCCTACCCCGCTCTGCCTCATCCCTAGCCAATCCGGCTTGCACAAATCTTGAGAGGGGACAGCATCTAATTCAAGAGGGATGGCTTCCGTACCTCCCTCACCTACCCACACAGGCCCCTAGGTTGGTTCAGTGTGGCCCCTGCTCCGCCAGTCCTGTAGTCAGTTGTATTGGGAAGTGGTCTGTATGCGGGAGCCACTCTCTCCTTACAATTGTTTGTTCCCAGGGCCAAGCACTCTCTCCTGTGGCAGGGGCAGGTAGGTAGCAGTCTTTCTCAAACTCTAATTGCCACCCTGCACCGCCCTTACAGCTCTGGATCCTGGTGTTGGGAGCTGTGTTTGGTTTTTCCTCTTATGGTCCCATTGCCTTGTTTGGAGTTATAGCCAATGAGTGCGCCCCTCCCAACTTGTGTGGCACCTCCCATGCCATTGTGGGACTCATGGCCAATGGTAAGTGATACCCCCACTGATGCCTTGCACTCAGGCCAGCAAGGGGCTGGATTAAGCCCCTTTGGCTCCAGCCTCACAGTGACACGGGCTCTTCTCCTCCTCCCTGACAGTGGGAGGCTTTCTGGCTGGGTTGCCCTTCAGCACCATTGCCAAACATTACAGTTGGAGCACAGCCTTCTGGGTGGCTGAGGTGATCTGTGCGGCCAGCACAGGTGCCTTCTTCCTTCTACGAAACATCCGCACCAAGATGGGCCGAGTGCCCAAGAAGGCTGAGTGAAGACGGCGCAGGCTCGGAGCATCCTGTCCTACTTGTGGCCTTTCCCCTCCGTGGGGGTAGGGAGGGAAAGGAGGGAGGGGGCCGTCTTGACTAACACCTTTGACTTTCCCTTTCTGCGCCTTTTTCCCTTATCTACGTGGCACTAGAAGTTATCAGTAGTTAATGAGGTCCCAGCTCATCTCATCTCTATTTAAAGGACAACCTTTGTTCTTGGACTCCATTAGCTCCTATTTCCTGACTTCAAATAGGAAGCCCCTGCACTTAGGGTGTCTCCTATACCCTTCTCCCTCTCCTGAACCCCATCCTGTGTTCATCTCATCCCATCCTGCCTGCCGCAGCTGGGCAGCCATGGCCCAAGACTTCTGCCAGAAGGCCTCAGCAGGGGGGCAACTGCTCCTGCCAATACCTTGGACTCCAGGGCCAAAGGGTCACTCTCACCAATACAAAGGGTACAATAGGTGGGAGGGTAGAAAGATTTGTTATAGAGAATTAAAACTAGATTTGATACTAATCTTGTCAGTGAATCATTCTTTCAAAAGGTGTAATACAAGCCAGAGATAGCTTTCCTTTGGGAAATACTCCCTTAATACCTGCATTCTCTACCCCAAGAGAGACTTCATTCCCCTGGAATGGGAAAGCTGAAGGGTAAATGGACTCCTTTAAGCTCCTGCCTCTTCTGCCTTCAACTTCATACTGCAGAATTCAATGAACATTTTAGAGATGACGCTACTGGGTGTCAGGCAGTTTAAATAACTTGCTGGAGGGAGGCAACAGTATAGTCAGAAAGTCTAGGTTCAAGATCTGCTGGTAAGTAGCTTTGAGACTTCGAAGCAGAGAGTTTGTACTTTGCTAAATCTCATCTGTAACACAAACAGGATGAACATCCTGAGCTAAGGGAGAGGATGAAGTGAGATAAAGCAGTAAAACCTGGCTGTGAGCCCTTGATAAATGTTCCATCGTTTTTATTATCATCACTACACCACCCAGGAAGTCAGTGGCAATCCAAGACTTCTGCTTCCAAGTCCCATGTTCATTCATTCACTAAATGAATATATATTTGTTTTGTTTTCTACTGGAACACAGTATCTCAGCTTCCTTGAATTCCCTTATCATTCCTGTTTCCCCTTCTGAGGTTTTCTCCCCCAAACCATCAATTAGGATAGCAAACACTGAGCTCAAAGGAATGTTTATTACAACATTTATGGGCCTACCTCCTATAAATAATTTGTATAGAGTTGGGAAGTAGGACCATGATAGATATAGGAAGAAAGACAGAATGGTATTAAGGCTCGGGATCAGAACATGTCATCAGGCTCAGCATCCTCCCATTTTCAAGTACAATAACAATGCTGCCAGGATCTCCATCAAAGTGGAAACCGAAGGATTCCCGCTGTAGGATCTCTTAAGAATCTGGTGGGGTCCACTGCAGGTTCAGCCTAAGACCCAGGTCCAAAGGTTCCAGCCTTCTCTGCCACCTCCAGGGCTAACTTCAGGTTCTGGTCAAACAGTTCACACCTACGCCAGGCCCAGGAGGCACAAGTAAGGACAAAGTGTTAGGCCTGGCTCTCTCCCCGCCGTGGGTACAGAGGCAGAGCCAGTGGAAACTCTGCTTGAAGGCCATGAACCTCAAGGCAAGTCCTTGCTTTCTCAAAGAATAAGTAAGTGAAAGGCTAGTTACTTTTGTTTTATTTAAAAATAATTCTATTACACTTCAAAATGACATTGGGGAAGAAAATACAGGGAAAGGAAACAAGGAGGCTTTGACCAGAATCTACAGACTGGGACCGCTTACCTGATGGGCATTTCCAGGGAGTAAAATGGATTCTTCAGGGCAAAATCTGAATAAATCTCATAAATTTTTCGGAGAAGAGAATCTATCCCAGCCTGTCTAGGATCCGCCAGCACCACAAACTTTATCCCTGGAGAGGGACCATGAATGATTACCAAAGGGTAGAGAATCAGCAAATAATATTGTCCTGTTTGTACAGCACTTTATATGCTCATTTTTATTTTATCCTTATTGCCTCATAAAGCATGAAAAGCAAGCCTTTGAATCTACAGGTGAAAGCAGAGAAGTGAAATGACTTTATAGCACCACCCAGCTGACTGAGTGACCAGGCTTTGGGTTCTAGCTCTGTCGCTTACTTCTGGCCTGGGTGCCCCTCAGCAGAAAGCGCCAGGCAGGGAACAAACTCAGGCAGTTTTCAGTGCTCTGCCTTCACGAAGTGAGGACATGCCACTCAGGATCCAAAGGCCATTTTCAACCGGCCATTCCAGTTTCATTTTGGAACAACACTTACACCTTCCAAAATGTGTGCAACATGAGAGAACACTAAGGTGAGTTTATCTGCGCACAGGATAACGAGGGCTGAGCATGGACAAAACTGGCGTCAAGATTAAATATTGGCTTTAGATTCACAAAACAAATAACTGTGCACTTGTCCCAGAAAAGGCTAACCACCACCCCCTTGCTTACCAGAGCCAACTTTGGTCAATGCCTTCCTCCAACCAGACCCATCGCATGCCTCTGGCCTGTTTGGAAGTGCGTACCTGTCAGTGTCTGGAAGCAGTGCAGTTTGAATGTATCTGTCTCCAGCATCTCAATGCCTGAGCTGCCCTGTTCAGGAGACAGCTGGGAGCCGATTGCGAACAGCCTATTTGCAAGAAAGGCAAAGTTGGGAATGTACCTCATCGCTATAAGGGAGGAGTGCTTCTCAAACTTTTCCACTGAGGTGACCCTTATCTTCTGAACACTTAAATTACAACTTGAAATAGAAGCAGCAGTATCAAAATTTCCTAAGAATCCATTTGAATTCTGCATGTATTTTATATTCACACTTTGCTACAAAACATAGTACATTGAAAACTTTGGGTAAAATTAACACTCTGGGATTACGTGCCATGTTTACCCACCAGCTGACTATGCATATCCAACCCATCTTATAATACAACGGACAACAGAAAAGGATCTTACCTTACTTTAAAGATGAACACATTAAAACTCAGGAAAGAGAAGGTGACTTAGGCAAACAAAATCACACCACTGCCAGCATTACCTAAAGCCTAGTCATACTGGATCAATTCTTTTCATGACACAGAACTGACAATTTAGGAGGAGGCAGAGAAGGCTGATGGGACCCTACACTCACACCAAGAAGAACAGAAGACACTGGAGGTGGACAACTTGCCCCAAATCCTTGACACGACTTGTACGATCATTTATATTTTCTTGACTTCATGAACCTTGGCATACAAATCAAATGTTTTTTTATCGTGGGCATGATCCTATGCTAGTTTTAGAAATCAACCCAATTGTTGGGTTTGTGACCAATTACCTATGTCTAGTAGTTCTGGGTTACCTTAGTGGATTTCTCCCCTCAAATGCTCTAACTGGCTGGCCCTGAGAAAATTTACTTTAAAAAAAAATTATAGTTATGTTCAGGTCACTCTTGGTATGACTAGATGGACTCCCCTCACCTGGCCAATTGATAAAGATTGCTGTGACCCCGGTCATAAATATGAATTTTCTATTACTCAAGCTCAATCAGAAAAACAAGCAAAGGTTTGGCCAAGGAATAAAATCTCCCACAATTATGGAATGGATTTATGTAGATGGGGCGTCCCTGGTGGCTCAAATAAATGGTAAAGAATCCCTCTGCAATGCAGGAGACCCAGGTTCCATCCCTGGGTGGGGAAGATCCCCTGGAGAAGAGAATGGCTACCCATTCCAGTATTCTTGTCTGGAGAACTCCATGGACAGAGAAGTCTGGTGGGCTACAGTCCATGGCGAGTGCGGGGGGAGGGGGGTCACAAAGAGTGGGACACAGCTGAGGGCCTGTGTTACTTTTTTTAGAGAAAGGTAAGCACCGCCAGTCAGCAAGTCTCTGAGCGCAGAATTACACTAATCCAGTCAGCCTGTGAGCCAAGAGTAGACGGACAGAATCTAGGAAGAGTTGTGGGACTTACGAGTGGAACATCGAGGCCAGCATGAGCTTCTCATTGGAGGTGAGGCGAGGGCGGCCGAATCGAATGGACACCGGGTAGTTAGCAGGGTTGCCCAGGTACTCCAGCACCTCTTTCCCATCGGCCGTATACTTGCCATTCACGTCCACACCATTGATAGCCAGCACTGCGTGGCCCACTGCAAAGGCGAAGCTAACCGTCAACCAAGCCTCAGACTGCGGATCCCGCCAACGGTACAAATTACCCGGCCCCCAACTTCATCCGCTCCCCCGCCCAGAGATAGCAGCCCACCGAGGCAGCACCTGCCCCGCCTCCCCAGCCTCCCCCCCCCCCCCCTCCCCGCGCCCCGGGACCGAGCCTAACCCACCCCGGATGCCGTCTCGCTGGCCGAAAGCTACCAGCACACGCTCGTCGTGCAACTTAAGTAGCAGATCCAACGGGTAACTGAAAGTTTTCTCAGCCTCGGCCCGTGGGGCGTAGCTGTCCAACTGGTAAATAAGGCCGCCAGCTTTGTTCACCACATAAACACTGAAAATCGCCATAGCTGCCGCCGAGGCTGCCGGACTAGGATACGCCTCTTCCTCCCGGCCCCGCCCCGGAAGCGCAGCACGGGGTCCGCCCTCGGCGCCCGCGGGGCCCGCTGAGGCTCTTGCGCACTTGGAGCACGCCTGGGTGTCACTAACACAGGGACTTTAGTTGCCGGGACCTATAAAATTGTTCTCCTTTCCTTTTTACCGGATCTTAGCGCCAGGAAAGTGTAAAATATGACTGCCTCTCAACTGGCCGCAAAATCGAAAAGCCAGGGATAACGCCGAGAGTGTGACGTTGCGGAGGCGGACCCTGCTTCCGGCAGCCAGTTCCGGGCCTGAGCCCGACCTGCTTCTCCCAACTTCCTCTGCGTTGCTCCGCCCCTTGTCCCGGAAGCAATCGCTGCGGCCGGAGGTTTCTGGGCTTACTCGCGGGGCGCATTTCCTTTTTGTCCGACATCTTAACGAGGCTGCAGTGGCTGTAGCTGCTCTCCGGGCTTCGCTATGGTGAGCTTGGGGTAGGGGAAGCTGGCGTGGTTCTGGGAGCGGGCAGTGCCGGCGCGCGTTTGGGACAGCATCGTAGGAGGGCTTACATAACTGTCGGGCCACGTGTGGAGATGGGAGGGCTGTAGCTTGCCCCATGTGCTCCGGTAGTGGAGTCTGGGCAGGGTGGGGGGCGAAGGAGTAGCGGGAGCGTGGAGGGCTGCCTTGTGACCTGGCCGCATTCCGGCTTTTCTCCTACAGCCGCCCAAGGACGACAAGAAGAAGAAAGATGCCGGAAAGTCGGCCAAGAAAGACAAAGATCCAGTGAACAAATCTGGGGGCAAGGCCAAAAAGAAGGTAGGAGTAAAGCTCCTCAAACGGTGAGGGATGTTGGGGACGTCTAGTCTCATTTCCGTATACTGTAGCAAATGGCTTGTAAGGTTGCGGGGTTTAGAGTCAGGTTAATAAGAGTTTATACTCACATCACCGTTTTGGTTTTGACTCATACGAAGAACGGGGGTGTGTATGCTACTCAGAAATGACAAAGTGTATACTGAGCTACTTTAATTGGGCTAGTGGGGCTTAGCCAGTATCCGAAAGCCTCAAAGATAGTTTATTTTTCCCACCAACGTAGTGTCTCCAATGCCTTCAGCAGTAACTAAAGTCTCTTTTACTTTGAACTTGGCTCTATAGTTACTTCAACCTTAATTTGCTGAGTGTTTGCAGATTCTGAATTTTATAGGTTTCTGCAGCCCAAGGGACAGACCCACTCTTGTATAGCTGTGCAACCGTGTAACAATTGAGTCAGGTTGTTCCAGAGAAGGGAAATAATGGTTCTTTGGAGAGCACTGATTTTTTTTTTCTTTTTTTTTTTTTTTGGTGAGCAGAAGTGGTCCAAAGGCAAAGTTCGGGACAAACTCAATAACCTAGTCTTGTTTGACAAAGCAACATATGACAAACTCTGTAAAGAAGTTCCCAACTATAAGCTTATAACTCCAGCTGTCGTCTCTGAGAGACTGAAGATTCGTGGTTCCCTGGCCAGAGCAGCCCTTCAGGAACTCCTTAGTAAAGGTGAGAGAAAAGTGTGTTGTACTGGCTTGTATGCTTTTTGCACCTTAGTTTGTATTTTAAATGCAGTAGGTAGAAGTTAGCAGTACAATTCTAGCATGTAATCTAGGCTATTGGTAGTGCCTAACAGTGGAAACAGTGGTTTTCAGATTACAGTAAAGTGTTGTGAGGGTAGCCATCCCAAGAGCAGGTAATGAGTCCCTTCTTTTTAAGGGGTGAGTCAGATTAGATTATCAGCAAGAAATGTAGGCATGTCTCCTAAAGTCATGCTTAAATTGAGCATTTCTAGTTTGTTGAGTTTTTATAGTACTATTGTGTGAAAATTTTGTCCTCTTTTCCTAGGACTTATTAAACTGGTTTCAAAGCACAGAGCTCAAGTTATTTACACCAGAAACACCAAGGGTGGAGATGCCCCAGCTGCTGGTGAAGATGCATGAACAGGTGAGCTGGTGAAGATTCGTGAACCTGGGGCTCCTATATGAAGTACACATCCCCTTCACAAGGGTCTATAGTTCTGATTTGATTTTTTTTTTTTTTTTTTAAACAGGTCCCACCAGCTGTACATTCTGAAAAATAAAACTTTATTAAATTAAATAAGTGGGTTTGTCTGGTTCCTAAGAAAGGTAGTTACAGGATAATAGCATATAACAGATTTGTTGCCTTGGCTTTGAGCCTTATGGTGGTTGGAAATACATCAGGAAGCCATTAGCGTTTTTCCTTTATGTGACTGCTGTTTGTTTCTTGCTGCGGCTTCAGTTTTGAATTGATGCCTGAAAAGAAATGAAAGGTTAGCAGCACAAAGAGTGAGATCTCCATGTGGGGGGAGCAGGTTGAGGTCCTGACGCTGGGCTGGTACCTGGATTGCCAGCGGCGTCCATTATTCCAGACCCGGCCAAAAGAGGGCAGCCAGCCGGCACTGGTGCTGGAGCTGTGGTCAAAGTTGGCCCCAACTCGGTCTGGTGGGAGTTTCTTCAGTTTCTGTTTTTCCTCTACAATGAGCAGTTTTATTTGAGTAGAAAGACTTATAGAGTAGGAAGCCTCCATCACCATTCTTGTATTAACTTACTTTCTTTAAGAAACTCTTCATAGGAGGGTCCTATTTGTTGGTTCCCAGAGCTACAGTCCTCATCTTGGACCATCCAGGGAGGTGTGGCACCTGGAAAAGGAAGACCCTTTAAGCAGAAATGAAAACACTTGAGGAGTTCTGGACCATGGGAATTAGAGGGGCTTCAGCTTATTGGAGAAGGAAATGGCAACCCACTCGTGTTTTTGCCTGGAGAATCCCAGGGACAGGGGAGCCTGGTGGGCTGCCATCTCTGGGGTCGCACAGAGTCAGACATGACTAAAGCAACTGAGCAGCAGCAGCAGCAAGCTTATTGGAGGCATGACATAACAAACTGCACACGTTTAAAGTGTACCGTTTGAAATGTTTGGGGTAAAATCACACCGGGTATCCTTGTGTCCCTTTTAAATTATTTTTTAGCGCACCTCCTTTATACCCCTTTCCCAGGCCCAGGCAACCACTGATGTGTGTTCTGTTGCTATAGTTTGCCTTTTCTATAATTTTGCATAAATGGAATATAATGTGTACTCTCGTCTACCTTATTCTGAGATTGTGTGTTGCAGGTATCAGTTATTCCTTCTTTGTAGAGTATTCTTTCAATTGTTCAGATTTGTTGGGGCACGTTTAGATTTTTTCAACTTTTAAAGAAACTGCTAAACTCTTCCCAAGTAGTTACGCCATTTTGCATTCTCATCAGCAGTCTATGAGAGTTCTGCTGCTCAGTTGCTTCAGTCGTGTCCGACTCTGTACGTCCCCAGAGATGGCAGCCCACCAGGCTCCCCCGTCCCTGGGATTTTCCAAGCAAGAACACTGGAGTGGGTTGCCATTTCCTTCTCCAATGCATGAAAGTGAAAAGTGAAAGTGAAGTCGCTCAGGTGTGTCTGACTCTTTGCGACCCCATGGACTGCAGCCTACCAGGCTCCTCCATCCATGGGATTTTCCAGGCAAGAGTACTGGAGTGGGGTGCCATTGCCTTCTCTGAAGAGCTCTGCATACATACATTTTTTTTTTTTTTTTTGCTGTGTGACATGGTCAACTCATTCCCTGTCCAGGGATCAAACCTACACCCCATGCATTGAGTGCAGACCCTTAACCACTGAAGCACCAGATAAGTCCATAGTTCTAGCTGTTTTGATGACCAACTTTTTATATGTCTTTATTGAGTTTTGTGCTATGCTTAAGTTGCTTGAGTTGTGTCTGACTCTGGACTGTAGCCCACTGGGCTCCTCTGTCTCTGGGGTTTTCCAGGCAAGAATACTGGAGTGAGCTGCCATGACCCTTGCAGGGGATCTTCCCAACCCAGGGATCAAACCCCTCTTAAATCTGCTGCCCTGGCACACAGGTTCTTTACCAGTAGTGCCACCTGGGAAGCCTATTGAGTTTTGAGAGGTCTTCATATATTGAAGATACAGGTTCTTCATCAGATGCTTTTCTTCTTTTGAAAAACATGTTTATTAAGCTAGTTTTGCAGTGTTCCGTTTTTCAGGCAAAATATTTTTTCCCTTAGTTGAAACACAAAGAGGCTGTCTGGCTGTGGCAGGTCTAATGCTATGGTGGGCATTATGTAAGGTACAGAGACTCTGACCCTCAACTGCAAGTAATTTTAGATATTAAATACAGTTCCCTGTGCTATATAGTAGGACCCTATTTAGTTGATACCCTTATTTTTGTCTCTACAACTGCATGTATTCTTGCTATAAAAGAATTATCCTTATAGTTCTTGTTTCTCTTTAATATAAAAATATAAAGTATTATTTTAAAAAATACAGAGGTTGTACAAAAACCCATGTAAGAATTACCATGTCCCAACATTTACTAACATTAAAACACCTTAGATATGAAAGTAAAAAAATCTGGTAAACAGGTAAACGTATGTCTGTTACTTTTCTGAGTTAGATGCATTTGACATATGTGTCGGATACCCTCCTACCAGTGAAAGACCTACAACTCAAAAAGAAAAACCTCTTACAGTTTGAGAAACATTGCCGTGGGCCTTACCTGAGTGTATGTTACCAATTCCTGGTGTATCCTGTAGTGGAAAATGGGGGGAAAATTATAAGAAAGCCAAGAGATGATAAGGATACTCAGCCTAGAGGAAGAAATTGTACAGGAGGTGGATGGAACCACTGCCACAATGCTGCTGCTGCACTGGGTTTATGTTAAATCCCACAGAGCGTAGGAGATCACTAAAAGACAGTCTTGTCCCCACCAGACTCAAGGGCTCAGGCTGGAGATGTCCCAAAATAAAGTGCCTACTACATGGTAGGTAAACAAAACCCCTTCCTCACAGAGCGTACATATTATTGGGGAAGAGAACTAAGTATGAGTTACACAAATTACATTCACAGCTTTTTACATGGTATGACATACATTTATAAGTTTTCCATGAAAAAGGGACAGCTGAAGGGGAAGGTATGGGTAAGTAGAGGAGGGAAGGAAGACATGTCATTTAAGACGGTGGGAGCAAAGTTAAAAGGGAGGGGACATAGTTATGGCTGACTCACAACGTATGGCAGGAACCAACACATATTGTAAAGCAATTATCCCTCAGTTTAAAAAAAATAGCAATTACATGTTCAAAAGTAAAGAGCATAGCAGGAGGCTGGAGGATAGGATGTAAGATAGCAGGTGATGAGGTTATTTCTCGTGTTTGGCACAAGATTGCAGGAGGAGTAGAGATTGTTCCAAGGTGAAATAGAGGCCAAATTCAGGAGACAAGGCATACTCACTGAGCAAATCTGAGAGATAAAAAAAGGAGGTGGGCATACTCATTGAGGGAATGTGAGAGATGAAAAAAAGGTGATAATCTGTCTACAATTACTAAAAAGGAGTGGTGGGGGTTAGGTGCCTGTGGGTATCTGTAAGTGTCCCTGTGTTGAGCTGGAACTGGATTCTGCACGGGATGATTTGGGAGTTGGCGCTCCTATGTGACAGTGGGGGTCGTGTGGATACCATGGAGGCTGAGGAATGAGCACATGATGCTGTGGAACAGGGCAGCAAGAGGGAAAAGCCTGCGAACACAGGAATGGTCAGAATACACAGAAAAGGCAGGAGAGATGGGTGTCCCGGGAACCGAGGGGGCATTAGCCCTTTCCCATTGTACCTGATGGCCAATGAATGTCAGAGGCTGTCCTGTCTCCATCCAGTCAAGCTCGGGGGCTGGTGGCAGGTCCAAGTATGAGGGCTGCTGTGAGGTGGAGGCTACTTGGCTGAAAAAGACAAACCGGAGCCAGGCTGGCAGACAAGGTCCTTTAGCCATGAGGACAGCAAGAATGAGATTTGTTTCCATGTCCTGATCAAAGTTACAGAACGTTCTAAGAGGTATCAGAATGTCCAATAAGAGGTTTCCTAACAGTCTTTTACCTGTTTGTCCCTTTCCGGCTTCCAGGTGCTGAAGAGCCCTCTTCTGGGTCTGGCACTGTCTGAGGCTGAGTTTGATTCAGGAAAAATAAATGTGTCTAGAATGCTTAAGAATTTGCCTAGGCCATGCTCCCCACCTCCAGAAGTAAACAAATTGACAAATTGAGGATACTGCCCCATCTGGCAACCTCCCTCCCTCCCAGCCATGCCCACATTTTCTCCACTGATAAGCCCTGCCCCCTGGTGGGCAGGGAAGGGAATTCAAGACAAACAGATGGAGTCCATGAATTTTTCATCAGAAGAGCTGGTAGGTGAAATGCTGGACCTGGGAGAACCAGGAATCAGTGGATTTGGATACTGCTCTGGCTCCTCCGAGGGAAACCAACCTCTAAGACAGACCGAACCATCTCCTGCCGGCTTTGCTCCACCTCTCGGATCTGAGCTGCCATCTGTGGGAGAGGGGTGACTTAGGCAGGTACCAGAAGGTGGGGCTGGGTCCTTCAGAGGCCTTTCCTTTAACTCACCTCTTTAATCACTTCATCTTCTTTTTCCTCATAGGAATCCAGACTTTTCACCATGGATTTCTTGAATCTAAAAAGGAAAGGGGCAAGTCACCCCAGAATCCCAGTCCCTGCCAGTTGTGAAAAGATCCTCAGTAGATCATTTTTCTCTGGATTCTGAATAGTGTCAGGCTCCCAGAAACCAAATCTCAGTAGTACAATGAACACCCATGTACCTCTCACCCAGATTCACTGTTAACATTCTGCCATACTGGCTCCAGTTCTCTTTTCCTTTCTCCCAAGAACATGAGACTTAATTCTAAATTTTTCAGTATGCATTTCCTGGGAAAAGGAACAGCCTATGAAACCATTACCATACTTTAAAAAAAAAATCAATTACCCTTTCTGATGTCCAAATTGTCCCATATCTGGCACAATATATTTGCAGTAGTTTTTATCCTATAATACACACAAAAGTATCTGAATAATATCAGTACTACTATCAACGAGACTACTAAGCAAAGCTCAAGATTTCTTTGCAGTTCTTTAGTCCTTGGAAAATAGATTTTTGTTTTCAAATGTTACTTGAATTCTGGGCTTCCCTGGTGGTCCAGTGGTTAAGAATCCATCTTGTAATGCAGGAGACACCAGTTCAATCCCTGGTCCTGGAAGATCCCATATGATGCAAGCCAACTAAGCTCGTGCCCCGCAACTACTGAACCAGCACTGTGGAGCCTGTAAGCTGCAACTAGAGAGTAGCCCCCCACTCCACAACTAGAGAAAGCACACATGCAGCAACCAAGACCCAGAGCAGCCAAAAAAAAAATTTTTTTTTTAAGATGTTACTTAAATTCTTATTCTTTTGTCATTGTTATCAATTTAAGTTATATGATGATTTGTCTTTGCCTAATTTTACTATGTAAAACATTTATATAGGGGAATGGCTCTACCATGGTGCCCTGGCAGTCCTTACAGGCAAAGCCTTGAACTGCAGCTTATCAAAGTTTTAGCAGAAGGTCTGCATGATCCTCCCGGAACATAAGAGGATAGGAGGTCTCAAAGGAACTGCTAGGAAGCCATCTCCCATTCGTCTCATTGCTCACGGGAGGCCGTTACGAAACAGCTTTTCATTAACTCCCAGTTCTGATGGTGTATGGGGCTTTCTGCTCTCGGATTAGAGTTGCAGATATAAACCCTGTAGCTGCAGTCTAGTCTTGGCGCCCCAACAACAGTATCCCACAGTTCATGCTACAGTCACCCAGCCCTATTTGTATCACTATGGTTCTTTTTGGGGTATGGGACAACCTGGGAAGCTGGCACTTTTCACTGCCTATGTATATAATAAGCTGCCTGAATCTAAAAGTGGCTTATCTGTATCTTTACGGGTCAAATCAGTCAAGCCTGGCCTGGCCCTGTCTTCTGTGAGCTTGAAATTTATAAAGTTTAAAAATCAAAACTATATTTAAATAAAAAGTTCAAAGAGTCCATATAATTCTCAATTATAACCTTTCTGCTAACTACCCTTTATGCATCCACCAAAAATTCTATAGAGCTGGGTCAGACTGTGACAAGTAAGGGCCTATTTCTTTTTTTAATTTAAAAAAATTTTTGATGTGGACCACTTTTTTTAAAGTCTTTATTACAATATTGTTTCTGTTTTGGCTGCAAAGCACGTGAGATCTTAGCTCCCAACCAGGGATCGATGGGAACCCCCTGCATTGGAATGCACACCAGGGGCGTCCCTGGCCTCAGTTTCTTATCTCCTCCCAGTCTGAACCGGGAAGACAAGGTGATGGGATTTAAGTACTTCTTAATTCCACATTATTCTCCACACTGAATAGAAAGGAATGATAAACACTATGTATTTCTTAACTTTGGCTTTGGGATCCCCTTGGGTTCCACTCTCCATAATCTCAATACAGTCCCAATGAAAGTGGTGATGTGAGGCTGCATGAGTCCTCTTTGTGAGGCAGTCACAACTCACCCCCTCTGTGCTGCCAAGCTTCCTGCACTCCAGGTAGTTGGGGCCTTCCAAGGCCAGTTAAAACTATTAAAAGTGGGTACTGGTTGAGCATCAGATTTTTGCACTCTATAAAAAGCATCTTTTATTTCTAAAGAAACTTAGTAGTCTGTCACATATTTAAATAGTTGACTATGGTCAGCTTTTATTATATACTTCTCTATTTGCTAGAGAAGAGAAGAGAGAAGTCGCTCAGTCATGTCCGACTCTTTGCGACCCCATGGACTGTAGCCCACCAGGCTCCTCAGTCCATGGGATTTTCCAGGCATGAATAGGTAGGAGTGGGTTGCCATTTCCTTCTCCAGGGGATCTTCCCGACCCAGGGATCGAACCCGCGTCTCCCGCATTGTAGGCAGACGCTTTACCGTCCAAGCTACCAGGGAAGCCTATTTGCTAAACACATTGTAAATCCCACCCCCACCCCCAACTAGATTATAAACCTTTCAAGGACTTTGTCATATTTCATTTGTGTTCAACATGGTGCCTAGAATAATGAGTGCTACAAAGACAATGGACACTAACGAAGTCCTTTCTAAACTGTCCAATTAGTAGAGGAAGCTCCTGACACATGCAAAGAATCCACACTCTGCTACCTCATCATGTGAAGGAATGACTTACCGTGCAAAGTCCTGGGGGGAGATCAAAAACTTCTCTTTCATCTGGAACTCAGCCTTGTTTTCCCACCAGAATTTGTTGGTTGCTTTCTTGTGCTCTGGACTGAGAATGGAAAGGACAAGTAATCTCAATGATAGATTACAGAATATTACATGGCATTTGATAAATAATGCAAACTGACACCTGGGTCTCTGGGCAAGGCTGAGAGAATACTAACAGTAGTTTCCTCAAGATCTCCAGTTTCCCCCTTCCAATATAAATGTGACAATCTGAGAGGAAGTGATGGGTAGGAACCTTGATTGAGCCAGTTGTCCAATCAAGGCCACCCCAGCACTGGGACCACTGGGACCATAAGGCCGCTACCCCTCAGGGTTGGCCATGCCTACAAGATGACTGAATCATCCAATCTGATCAAATCACAATAACGTTCTTCCTCTCACCCACCCTAAACCCTCCCTCCATTTATTTGTAGATTAATATACACCTATTAATGTATGCGGTTCCGGGCCCGGCGCTCACCTGGCCAGATGCTCCAGCAGCCCCCCGTGCAGAACGGTCAGGTTTCCATGGCTCAGGTGTTTCCGCACCTCACAGCCGCAGCACAGGCACCAGCACCATCGCTCGTGCTCGGGCACGTAACGCTCCACCTGAGCGGCGCGGACTGCCTTGCGGGCGGCCTCCACCTGCGGCGGAGAGGATGCCAAGGCGGACAGGCTAAGTAGGACCCCGGCAGGATCCGCAGATCCCAGCCCTCGGGCCTTCACAGCCGCGCCCGCAGCCCCGCCCCAGGCCGTCCATGGTCCCCTCCAGCCTCCCGTCCGTACCTGCGGCAGGAGCCGCTCCAAAGCCACCTTCAGCTGCCGCTGGTGCTTGCGACTGTAGACGTGCCCGCGACCGCAGAAGAAAGTCTGGCGGCAAAGAGGACAACGCTGCGCCGGCGCCATCTGCCTAGGACTGGGAAGCCGCGACGCAAAGCTTCTCCTTCGCGGCCCCGTGACCTCTGACCTCTGGGGGCGGGAGAACTCCGAGGCTCCGCGGCCCCCAGCGGCTGGTAGGCGCCACTGCAAGTCCTTTCGCTGCTGCGCACGTTTTTCTCCCGGCTCCTCCCCGTGCGCAAACCCAACCAGTCACCAGCATTGCCAAATGCTGTCTGGCCGGGAAAGGTAAAAGGAAAGAGCGCCCGCAATAGTTAAGGGAGACCCCAACACGTATCGGGAACACTGACAAGGACCCGTACGATGTAAAAAATCATAACTTGTGTTTATAGGGTGTTCAGTATGTGTCCAGAACTTGACACGTACTCTGTGATCACTATACCTCTATGTGCGTGCGTGCTGAAGTAGCTTCAGTCGTGTCCGACTCTTGTGATCCCAAGGAGTGTAGCCCACCAGGCTCCTCTGTCCATGGAATTTCCCAGGCAAGAAAACTGGCGTGGGTTACCATTCCCTTCTCCAGGGTATCTTCCTGACACAGGGGTCGAACCTGGGTCTTCCTCATTGCCGGCAGATTCTTTACCTCTTTGTGACCTCTTTACCACAGTGACCTCTTGGGAGCACAAGGCGGATGGCCTAATCTAAGACCTAGTCACTCACACCCATGCCCCCACAGGGACGATCTGAATGCTGCCCCTGTAAAGCTGTAAAGGGAAAGCTATAAGGGGTTCAGAATCATTGCTGACATCTTTAATCTATAAGCGTGCTAAACTAGTGGAACTTCATTCTTTACAAGCCACTCACTTCTCCTAGAGTCAACAGCCTTCCTGTCTGTCTAGCTCCCTTAAGAACTCATAGGGTTGAAATCCCCAGACTGTGATTGTGATCTGCACCCTAGAGCTCCCTCCAAGATATCTGGGGCCTGGCCCAGACTCTACTTGTAGGGCTTGCAAACAGAGCTGTCACAGGGTCCCCAGCTTCCCTGACTGTGTGTTACCTGTACTGGTGCATTAACCTGGATGGGTTCCAATGTCTGTGAGTGTATACAGTCAACCCTACATAATTCAGACCCAGGAAGTAGGCAGACTCCCCTTCAGAGCTTGACTTCCTGTTGGAGCTTCCCCTTAGACTCAGGCCTTCACTAGATGTGATCCATTTTGGTGATCCTTGCAGTTCTTAATTCCTTGACTTCTCATCACTCCCCTGGCAGGGGTGATCCCGGACTTTTTTCAGCAAAAACTGCACCTTCTCTGACTTCAAACTCAGAAGTTCTTCTCTGACCACCGTCTTCCATCCTCCCTTGTGGCCCTACCTTCCAGCTAGTCTTTAACTGCAGGGATGAATATAAGCACTCTTATCCATTCACTGAGAAAATTATTCAGCATTTGCTAGCTGCTAAATACTTTGCTTGTTTAAAGATTTTAAAATCTTTAAAGTGTGGCCTCCAGGTCAGCAGCATCAGCATCTGGGAACTTGTTAGAAATGCAAAGGCTTGGGCACCACCCAAGACCTACTTAATTGGAAACTCTGGAGTAGGGCCCAGCAATCTGGTTTAATGAGCCCTTCAGGTGATTCTAATGCCCAGTCAAGAATTGCTGGTCTAGGACTTCCTTGATGGTACAGTGGATAGGAATCTGCCTGCCATTGCAGGGGACATGGGTTTGATCCCTGGTCTGGAAGATTCCATATGCCTTGGAGCAACTAAGCCCACAGGTACTGAGCCCACGTGCCAAGAGCCGGTGCTCCGCAGCAAAAGCAGCCACTGCAGTGAGAAGCCCATGTACCACAACTGCAGAGTAGCCCTGCTCATTGCAGCTACAGAAAGTCTGCACACAGCAAGAAAGACCCAGCACAACCAAAAATAAATAATAATAAACAATAAATACCTATCTCTGTTAAAAAAAACAACAAAAGAATCACTGGTCTAGGTCTTAGGTCCTCTTGGCTTTGCTTTACCCACTGGAACCCAGAAATATTTTCACCACACTCTCATGGCAACCTATCACTTCTCTTGTTACCAAGACCTCTCATTCTGTCACACCCCAACCATCAACCCAGCTATCTCATCTGTCTCCATCATTTGTTCCAAAACTGCATTAGGTAGTCTACACCGTCTGCTTCAAATTCTAACTTCTCAGCCCTCTGCAGTTTGGCTTTTGAAACTGTTTCCCTAAAGTCCTCCACCACTATCTATTGGGCTGCCATTTGAACTAGATTGTGTGAAATGGAACTCACCATCTTCCTCCTCAGATCATTTCCTGTTTTCATCCTCCCAGGAAATAGTACCACCAAGTTAAAGCCTGGAGTTCTAGAGTGAGTTATCTTTGACACTCCTTTAGTCCCCACATCCACCCTGCACAAGTTGTCTTATTGGATTTCTGAGATGTTTAAAATCTGTTCTCCACCTTTTACACTCACAGAGCACACTTTATTTCAATTCCCTTTCTTTCTTGTTTTGATTCATGTAAAATCTTTCTGTCTGGTTCCCAAGTGTCTGGTGTACTTCACCTCCATTTATCCTCCAGACTCTGGTCTGAAGGTAGTCTCTAAAATTACTTTCCTGATTAATTTTATGTCTAAATTGCCTTCAGGAAGTATCTAAGTTTTGCAGCAAGAATTTTACACTAAGTTTCCTAACCTCCTTTCTCAGTCTTATACCCCGCACTCCCCTCCCCTTCTCCAGGCAATATTCCTACAGTTCCACAGCTTCTTTGCACTTTGGCATCTCCAGCCCTTGGTTTCCCAGCCTAGAATTTACTTCTTTCCAGCTCTGCCTGACAAATTCTATTACATATAATAGAACTATGAAACTGCTGTGAAATATGAACTAGAATGGAATTTCCCTAAGGCTGGTGATTTTGTCTGGAACACAGTAATATCTCAGTCTATTCATAAACTCTTGGATCAATTCATGATTGAATGAATGAGATGTCACCCCTTTTGTGAAGCCTACCAGAGTGGATCCTGCAGGATTAATTTTTCAATTCCAAGATCCTTTGCTCATCTTGTTGTCATTTTGTTCAATAGTCAGTTGAAAATCTAACAGTTGAAAGATCAAGTGTAGGGACTGTGTCTTGGTCGTGCCTGACTTGGTAGAACTAGCAGAAAGGGGTCCTCAGTGCATGTTTGTCAAATTAAGTTAAAATCATCAAAACTCCAGGAACACTTGTGTTGACATGCCCATGGGGTGGTAATCTGTGCTGGGAAGAGCCTCAGAAACATGCAGCTAACAGCCTCCTAATTATGTTGCAGAAAGAGGGACCTATTCCAGGGCCTGAGAGTGGCCTCTTTTCTCACATTCAGAAATGAATTGTCCAAGGAAATACACGTGCTGACAAAGCAAGAGACGTTATTGGGAAGGGACAGCTGGGCAGAGAGCAGGAGGGAAGGGAATCCAGAACTACTCTGCCACCTGGCTCACAGTCCAAGGTTTTATGGTGCTAGTGCTAAGTTGCTTCATTCGTGTCTAACTCTTTGCTACTCTATGGACTGTAGCCTGCCGGGTTCCTCTGTCCATGGGATTCTCCAGGCAAAAATACTGGAGTGGGTTGCTATGCCCTCCTCCAGAGGATCTTCCTGACCCAGGGATTGAATCCACATCTCTTAAGTCTCCCGCATTGGCAGGTGGGTTTTTTTTTTTTTTACCACTAGCACTTATGGTCATAGAATTAATTTCCAGGTTGTCTCTGGCCAGTCATCTTGCTTGGCCCATATTTGATCTCAGGGTCCTTTCTAGTGGCCCATGCATCTCTCAGCCAACATGGATTCCAGTGTGAAGGATTGTGGGAGGTTAGTAGGACAATATTATGGCATCTCCTCTCTCCTTCTGGCCCCTCCCAAACTCTCCCAGTTTTTGGTGGCAGCACCATGTTCCTTACTGGGACCTCCTGTTGTGAGATAACTTAAGCAAGTGGTCATCATTGTGCCTGGCCAAGGTGGGCAGTTTCAATCAATACTTCCCTAACAATTAATAGTATCAAACTACAAAGCAGCCTAGTGGATAAGTTTATTTTAAAATTCTAAAAATTAAAAAAAAACCAACTGTACCAAGGTTGTAAATAAAAAAGATTGGTCTCCATCTCTTTGTTACCTGCCAGTCTCCAAAGATGACTATTACTGTTCAATATCTATTTTCTTCAAGGCACTTTCTGCTTCAACAACATATGTGTATCTATATAAACATAGTTTCTGTCACATTTGGAATCATATTGAACATACTGTTATGCTGTGTTTTTTTTTCATTGTGGATATCTTTCTATATCAGTACATTGAGTGTGATTTAAATACTGTCTATATATTCCTCTGTCAAATGTGTTTACATCTTCAGCTTAGGCTTATCATCTGAACTCCAGACTTACAATCATCATCTTGACATAACCACTGTGATGTCTCAGATTCTAAACACAAAACTGCTCACACCTGCTACTCATTCACCCAATCACTCAAACAAAAAACCTCAGTCACTATTTTCTTCTTCTGCATCTAATCAATCCTGTTAACTTGTTGACTCTGTCTCCACCCTACAGCATCAAACTGGGCTGCTTCTCCCCTTTCTGTTGCCATCTGGATTCTGCAGTCATCTCCCTACAGGCTTCCTGCTTCCACTTTTGCCCCTACAAGCCACCTTCAGTGAATAGCTAAGCATCATTTAAAAAATTAAAGCGAGTTATGTCAGTTACTTCAATTACTTTTCACTATACTTGGGAAAAAACCAAAACCTCTCAATTTCATATCATAGCTTAGAAGGGTCTGGTCTCTGCCTCCCTTCCCAACATAACCTTGGTTACCATATTCTGTAGCCCATCCCCATTCTCTCAATAGGCCAAAGTGAGGAGGTTCCTACTTCCTGAGCTTTGTCTATTCTGTTCCCTCTGCTAGAACACTTTTCCTTACCATGCTTCAGCCTGGCTACTCTATTAAACAGGTCTCAGTTAAAATACCTTTCTTAGAAAGGCCTTCTCTGACCTCCTCTTCAATTAGGGTTGAGTATCCATATTGTCTCTCTCACAATAACCTAAGTCTACCTTATTAAGATTTATCATCATTGTACATTACTAGGGTGTCTGTTTAATATCCTTTGAGACTGTGAGGGAGGTTGCTATCTGTGAGGGAGGAGTCATTTTGGGTTTCACTCTATCCCTAGCAGCTGGCACAGGGCCTGGCATAATGAAAGCTCAAAATGAATAGCTGTTGAATGAACAAAAAAAGAGGAGGCAGGTGTGGGAGTACAATAGTCTGCTAGAGAACAAATGAGCAAAGGCAGATTTTTCTCCGAGTTCCTTTTCCCACAAAGGCTATATTGTATGTTCTTTCCTTCTGATCTGTTGCCTTTTGGGATCCACTTGTGGCTTAAACCAAACATCAACAAGAATGTGGACAGGGATAAAGATGTGTACGTAGCACAGGTGAGGCAAGCTAAGGCCAGATCCGCTGAAACCAGAGCTTAGGATTCAGGACCCTCTTCTTCCTGGGACCTGTATAGACAAGGGCAGTCGGTAAGGGGACTCTGGCTGCAGCATGTTGGGTGGGCCCAGAGCCGATGACACTAATGACCTGGCCCTCCACCCCTCCTCTGGTGGATGCCACATTAAAAACAAACAACTAACAAAAAACAGCATCCAGACAGTCCAGAGAAAATCACTCTAGGTGGGCCAGGGAAAGGCAGTTTTCTTTTTTTCAAAGAATATACTTGGTGGCTTCCCTGGTAGCTCAGTGGTAAAGAATCTACCTGCCAATACAGGAGACACAGGTTCAATCCCTGGTCTGGGAAGATCCCACATGCTGTGGAGCAACTAAACCCGTGTGCCACAACTATTAAATCTGTGCTCTAGAGCCAGGGAGAGGCAACTACTGAGCCCAGGCACTGTAACTACTGAGGCCTGAGCTGTAGAGCCTGTGCTCTGCAACAAGAAAAGCCAGCACAATGAGAAGCCCCTGCTCTCTGTAACCAGAGAAAAGCCCCCACACTAATGAAGGCCCAGCACAGCCAAAAATATTTTTTAAAAAGGGGGGTATACTTGTTTTGTTTTTCCCCAGTGGCTGGAGACTTTATTTTGGCCGTGCATGCAGGATCTTAATCCCTCAACCAAGGATTGAACCTGTGCCCCCTGCATTGAAAGCAGAGTCTTAACCACTGGTCCACCAGGGAAGTCTCAGAAAGGCAGTTCTTGACTTGCTCCAGCCAGGAATCTGCATGAGTCTGTCATCTCTTTCTTGGCACCAGTCACTTTCTCTTCCCTGATCGACCCCACCTCCCCAGCCTCCTCTACTGCTTGCCCAAAGCATCCTGACCCCTCACCCAGCAGGGCAGGGCTGCCTTTAAGCACGTCTGGAGAAGAACTAGCTATTGTTTTCCAGACCTGGAAAAAAAAACCCTGTGCTCGTGTCTTCTGTGAGAAGTCTTCCGCAGTTCCTCTCAAGCTAATTGCTCTCTTCTCTGTGCTTCCAGAGAACACGGACTCTGTTAAGAGAAGTTACTAGTGACAAGTAATAGCAAACAGCATTCTTACTACCTAATGGGCCCCATGCTAGGCTCTGGAGTTTGGACATAAAAGGGACTTATTCCATTGTATTCTCCTCAGTGGTTGCCAAGGTCACCAAGGGTGAGTGCCTCTGGGACAGGGGACTATATCTTATACAGTCCTTGGTTTGGTAGTTTTCTGTTTCATTAGCCTTAACACCCTCAGTTCAGTTCAGAAGCTCAGCCGTGTCCGACTCTTTGTGACCCCATGAATCGCAGCACGCCAGGCCTCCCTGTCCATCACCAACTCCCGGAGTTCACCCAGACTCACGTCCATCGAGTCAGTGATGCCATCCAGCCATCTCATCCTCTGTCGTTCCCTTCTCCTCCTGCTCCCCATCCCTCCCAGCATCAGAGTCTTTTCCAATGAGTCAACTCTTTGCATGAGGTGGCCAAAGTACTGGAGTTTCAGCTTCAGCATCATTCCTTCCAAAGAAATCCCAGGGCTGATCTCCTTTAGAATGGACTGGTTGGATCTCCTTGCAGTCCAAGGGACTCTCAACAGTCTTCTCCAATACCACAGTTCAAAAGCATCAATTCTTGACTAGACGAACCTTTGTTGGCAAAGTAATGTCTCTGCTTTTGAATATGCTATCTAGGTTGGTCATAACTTTCCTTCCAAGGAGTAAGCATCTTTTAATTTCATGGCTGCAGTCACCATCTGCAGTGATTTTGGAGCCCAGAAAAATAAAGTCTGACACTGTTTCCACTGTTTCCCCATCCATTTCCCAGGAAGTGATGGGACCAGATGCCATGATGTTCATTTTCTAAATGTTGAGCTTTAAGCCAACTTTTTCACTCTCCTCTTTCACTTTGATTAAGACGCTTTGTAGTTTCTCTTCACTTTCTGCCGTAAGGGTGGTGTCATCTGCATATCTGAGGTTATTGATATTTCTCCTGGCAATCTTGATTCCAGCTTGTGCTTCATCCAGTCCAGCGTTTCTCATGATGTACTCTGCATAGAAGTTAAATAAGCAGGGTGACAATATACAGCCTTGACGTACTCCTTTTCCTGTTTGGAACCAGTCTGTTGTTCCATGTCCAGTTCTCACTGTTGCTTCCTGACCTGCATACAAATTTCTCAAGAGGCAGATCAGGTGGTCTAGTATTCCCATCTCTTTCAGAATTTTCCACAGTTTATTGTGATCCACACAGTCAAAGGCTTTGGCATAGTCAATAAAGCAGAAATAGATGTTCTTCTGGAACTCTCTTGCTTTTTCCATAATCCAGCGGATGTTGGCAATTTGATCTCTGGGTCCTCTGCCTTTTCTAAAACCAGCTTGAATATCTGGAAGTTCACGGTTCACGTATTGCTGAAGCCTGGCTTGACGAGTCTTGAGCATTACTTTACTAGCATGTGAGATGAGTGCAATTGTGCGGTAGTTTGAGCATTCTTTGGCATTGCCTTTCTTTGGGATTGGAATGAAAACTGACCTTTTCCAGTCCTGTGTGGTCCACAGGAGAAGGGAATGGCAAACCACTTCAGTATTCTTACCTTGAGAACCCCATGAACAGTATGAAAAGGCAAAATGATAGGATACTGAAAAAGGAACTCCCCAGGTCAGTAGGTACCCAATATGCTACTGGAGATCAGTGGAGAAATAACTCCAGAAAGAATGAAGGGATGGAGCCAAAGCAAAAACAATACCCAGCTGTGGATGTGACTGGTGATAGAAGCAAGGTCCGATGCTGTGAAGAGCAATATTGCATAGGAACCTGGAACATCAGGTCCATGAATCAAGGCAAATTGGAAGTGGTCAAACAAGATGGCAAGAGTGAATGTCGACATTCTAGGAATCAGCGAACTAAAATGGACTGGAATGGGTGAATTTAACTCAGATGACCATTATATCTACTACTGCGGGCAGGAATCCCTCAGAAGAAATGGAGTAGGCATCATGGTCAACAAAAGAGTCTGAAATGCAGTACTTGGATGCAATCTCAAAAACGACAGAATGATCTCTGCTCGTTTCCAAGGCAAACCATTCAATATCACAGTAATCCAAGTCTATGCCCCAACCAGTAATGCTGAAGAAGCTGAAGTTGAACGGTTCTATGAAGACCTACAAGACCTTTTAGAACTAACACCCAAAAAAGATGTCCTTTTCATTATAGGGGACTGGAATGCAAAAGTAGGAAGTCAAGACACACCTGGAGTAACAGGCAAATTTGGCCTTGGAATACGGAATGAAGCAGGGCAAAGACTAATAGAGTTTTGCCAAGAAAATGCACTGGTCATAACAAACACCCTCTTCCAACAACACAAGAGAAGACTCTACACATGGACATCACCAGATGGTCAACACCGAAATCAGCTTGATTATATTCTTTGCAGCCAAAGATGAAGAAGCTCTATACAGTCAGCAAAAACAAGACCAGGAGCTGACTGTGGCCCAGATCATGAATTCCTTATTGCCAAATTCAGACTTAAATTGAAGAAAGTAGGGAAAACCACTAGACCATTCAGGTATGACCTAAATCAAATCACTTAACACCCTGTTGCTGCTGCTGCTAAGTCGCTTCAGTCATGTCCGACTCTGTGCGACCCCATAGACGGAAGCCCACCAGGCTCCCCTGTCCCTGGGATTCTCCAGGCAAGAACACTGGAGTGGGTTGCCATTTCCTTCTCCAATGCATGAAAGTGAAAAGTGAAAGGGAAGTCACTCAGTCGTGTCCGACTCTAGCGACCCCATGGACTACAGCCCACCAGGCTCCTCCATCCATGGGATTTTCCAAGCAAGAGTACTGGAGAGGGGTGTCATTGCCTTCTCCGACTGAACACCCTAGAATGGAGCAAATACTCTAAGACCATCTTTATTGCTTTCTCTTTCTCTAGTTGCAGCGAATGGGGCTCCTCGTCATTGAGGTGCTCAGGCTTCTCGCTTCCTTGGCTTCTCTTGTTCAGCACAGGCTCTAGGGCAGGTGGGCTTCAGCTGTTGTGGTACATGGGCTTAGCTGCCCCATGGCACCTTCCTGGACTGGGGGGTCAAACCCGTGTCTCTACATTGGCAGGTAGTTTATTAACCACTGGACCACCAGGGAAGTCCTGTACAACCATCTCTACCACCCTGAAGTGAACCTTGCTGGCAAAATAACCTACCTATACATATCATTAAAAAACAAACTGGAGGACTTCCCTGGTGGTCCAAAGGTTAAGAATATGCCTGCCAAGCAGGGGACTTGGGTTCGATCCCTGGTCCTGGAAGATCCCACATGACGAACTACTAAGCCCATGCATCCTAACTATTGAGCTCTGGAGTCTGGGAGCCACAGCTACTGCAACTTGTATGCCCTAGAGCCCAAGCTCTGCAACAAGAGAAGCCACCACGATGAGAAGCCCACACACCACAATCAAGAGAAGCCACCACGATGAGAAGCCCACACACCACAATCAAGAGTAGCCTCCACTTGCCGCAACTAGAGAAAGCCCATGCACAGCAACGAAGACCCAGTACAGCCAAAAATAAATAATAAAATTAAAAAAAAATAAACTGTAATGCTCTGTAATATAACAAAAAAATAAAGGGAGAGAAATTTATAATAAGAGTGTATTGGATGAGAGTATAATGGATACACTATATTTGAAAACATGAAACAGTTAAACATTTGCACATTCTTACAGTAAATAGCTGAAATTTAAGAGATGTCATTCAGATGATTATTGAAAATCCTTTTCCTTTATACTGGCTACCTTGACACCACCACATTATTTGTTTATACGTGTAGAATCCTTGTGGTCACAACAGATACAAACACAGGCCAATACAGGGATGTGGTACTGGTGACTTAAATACCAGAGCAGCTCTACTGTCAGTGATTTTCCAAAATGGCAAACAACAGTTGGTAAACTTCCAAATGAAAAAAACGACAGTCTTCCTTCATTTTACATTAAGAGTTGCATTCCTGGAAAAGTCAGTGTATAATAAAACAATACAACAAATAGTTTCTGCTTAGATGTAAAACTGGGTTAGGTTCTTGCTCAGCTCATTCATTGTCAATGGCCTTAGGTATAAGGGTCAGCTCTTCAAGGTGAGACACTATCTCCCACACTGCCATTGGACACTCCAGGGCCTGCCAATCCCCCAAATCACTGCACAACCACAGTGCTCCCCAGGCTCAGTGAGAGCCCCTGGCCTAGCACTACTTTTGGTGCATGTTCCAGAATGAAGGCAAAGCTGCAATGGGTCAAGAAGAGATGGCTCTGGTGATAGACCGGTGACCAGGGCGAGACTTCATTTCTGTTACCAAAAATGTGCAAACCACACATGAACTGGGGCCTTTCTTTCAAGGTAGAGATTTTGGTCAGGTGGGATACTGCTTGTACTTTTCAAGAATAGCACTTTTCAGAGACCAGGGAGGAAACAGTCTGATTTTATAGTGATACAGGCTACAAGGGATTAAGAGCTGAATAAATGGACAGAAAATGAAGGCAACTCCTTAAATATAATGACCATCACACTCAATGACCTGAAGAGAATAACACTGCATGTGTGCTCAGTCACTTCAGTCGTGTCAGACTCTTTGCGATCCCACGGACTGTATAGCCCTCCAGGCTCCTCTGTCCATGGGATTCCTCCAGGCAAGAATACTGAAGTGGGTTGCCATGCCCTCCTCCAGGGGATTTTCCCAATCCAGAGATCAAATCTGTGTCTCTTACATCTCCTGCATTGGAAAGCCAGTTCTTTACCACTAGCGCCACCTGGGAGATTAACAGTACCTACTCTTTAAGGCTTTTAATCCAGGTTTAATTGTATGGATTAACCCTGCAAACGCATGTAAAATGATGTCTGGTCCAACTGTAAGCGCTCAGTGTCAATGTTAATAAGCCAGACATGGGAGTATACACTTTCCATTGTCCTATTTAGTTCCTGATTCAAAATCTGTGTGTACTTCTATTATCCCCGATTTGCATGCAAAAGAAATGGAAGTTTAGAAGTGTTAAGAAAACTTGTGCTAAAAAAGATACAGTGAGAGAGGACAGGTGGTCTGCAGAGAGGGAGCTGAGCTGGGAGTCAGAGATGGAGAACCAGACTGTTGCCAGCAACAGCAAGGTCCCAGTTCCCACTGACAGTTGCCAAGTGCTGAAAGGAGACATAGGCTATTACTAGCCCACCAGCCTCCCGGAGCAGAGAGGGTGTCCTAACTAGACACCACAATAAGCAATAAAATAGCTACCCTTTATTTAGAACTGAGTTCCAGTTTCGGCAGGAAGCACTCTACTCCATCCCTGTCGATCTCCACACTGGTACAGTGCTAAGAAAGCCATCACTGACTCATTTTCCTCATCAAGACACTGAGAAAGTGGCTGCCTGAGGCACCTTCTTCTACCATGAGGATGCAGGAGAACCAAGTGGCTATATCAGAGCTGAGAAACAGGAAGGCGAGCAGGAAGGAAGGGAGAGGTGAGACTCTCAACCCTGACCAACCACAGAGACCAGGGAGCTGCCCGGACAAGGGGCGCCCTTCCTGAGACTCAAGCACCACCCACTGCCACCTCTGGGGAGGAGTGATACCCAGTCCCCTGGGACCGTGTCTGAGGCTGGAGCCATACTTCTATGCAGGCCAGCTTCAGGGTAAGGGGGAACAGCAGAAGGACAGGTATTTCAGCCCCGTGGGAAACCCAGAATGATCTTTGAGCACTGTGAGGAACATCTGTGGCATCCTGACACAGCTCTGAATCTTGTTCCCTTCTTATCCATTCTGCTGGCTTCTCTCCCTATTGCTCAGGTCTGAGGGTGGCAGCTGGCTTTGCCCTGGACACAGTTTCCTGCAGTCCAGAAAGCCACCTCAGCCCAGCTGAGATCTATAGCCTCTGGGGACCCTGAATTTCCACGTGCTCTGGCTTCTACTGAACCCTGAGGTATGAGAGGGCCATCCCCCTCACCTCCCCCCCAAAGCTTAAGTGGGAGAAATGAGGCTTGAGCCCAGCTACTCCTTTTCTCAATAAATTATTTTCCTTTAGGACTTCCCTGGTGGTCAAGAATCCATCTGCCAATGCACAGGACACAGATTCAATCCCTGGTCTCGGAAGATCCCACAGGCCACAGGACAACTAAGCCCATGTACCATAAAGACTGAGGCTGTACTCTAGAGCCTGGGAGCCACAACTACTGAAGCCCGCCCACCATGGAGCCCGTGCTCTGCTACGAGAGAGGCCACCACCATGAGAAGCCCAACTGCTGCAAAGAGTGGTAGTGAAAGTTGCTCAGTCATGTCTGACTCTGAGAGAGTCCTCTGTCCATAGAATTCTCCAGGCCAGAATACTGGAGTGGGTAGCTGTTCCCTTCTCCATGGGATCTTCCTGACCCAGGAATCAAACTGGAGTCTTCTGCATTGCAGGCAGATTCTTTTCCAGCCTAGCTACCAGCCCTTCCTTACTTGCCGCAACTAGAGAAAGCCCAAGCACAGCGATGAAGACACAGCACAGCCAAATATAGTTTTCAAAAAGAAATTCTTCCCTCTCACCTTTCTCCTTGCTCCCTCGTGGCCTCCCAGAAGGTATTCCCTTCAACTATTCCATAAACGATACATTTCCTTAGGCCTCTCCTCACTGTCCCCAGCTGATTACATCCACTCCTGTGAGTGGGTGGTGATTTGGGGGGCCTTTTGCAGGGTTGGCTGCTTTATGCTAGCCATCTTCCAAGAAAAAAAGATCTCAAACAAGGTTGAGTATTTTCTTCCTTTGAGGAAAGAAGAGTATGGACTCCCTTTGCTGCACACCAGGCAACTGGCCCATTGCCTCTGGAGCATCCAACAGCTCTGAGGGCAACCCATGTCCAACCTCAGAGCTGACCTGCACCTCCCGTGCTACCTCATCCTCAGACCACACACACACACACACCAGGCTGCTGCAGATTCTTTAATAAGGCATGGGCTGATGGCTGGTTCTTGGAACTAAAGGTCAAAGAGTGAGGACATCACATCTGAAAGGAAAGAAGAAAGTCAAAGGGATCTGTCTGCCCCCTGCAGCTGCTCTACCCTAAGCCTGGACCTCTCTCTCACGGCAGATGACGTACGTACTTCTCTCTCAAGCTCAAATGCCACCTGGTCTCCAGGAGAGGAAAAAGCCCCCTTTTGCAGAGAATCTCCCATACCATGTTTCTCACATCGTGTGGTTACCACTTCCCCAGGCTGCGGGGCTGTGAGCAGCGCCAGCTGTTTCTGCCTCAGCTCCTGATACCTCACGTTCCACGTTTGTGTATGTGAGGACCCCTCAGGCAGGCACCACCCCAGCATCTCAGAACACCTCTGGCTTCTCCCCTTCCTCCAGAAGCTGCCCCCCAACCTCTACCTTAGTGTGACCCTGGCTCCTTCCATGCACACCCAGCCTCAGGTCAGGATCTTCAGGTCCCCTCCCCTGGGCCTCGAGGGTGACAAGGCCTCACACCTGGCTGGCTCATGCACTGTCGGATCCTTTCCAGCCGGGTGGAGGCCAAGGCACGGGCCTCTTCTGCAAAGCGGCGGTGTCCCTCGTCAGTCAACTTCCAGAGGCAGGATCGGGGCCGGGAGCTGGCCCCACCCTGCATGCTGACCGGCACCTTCTCGAAGCTGTCTCGGAAACAGAGATTGTGACGCACGGTATTCTTCCAGCCTTCAGGAGCCGTCCGGAAAAAGGGGAAATGTTGTCTGCGGACACGGAGGAATGGTAAGGAGAGGGGTGGTCTTTCTGGGAGATGCCTCTCCTGGACAACTTCTCACCCAGGGGCCAGAAGCCCTCAGCCCTCCTCTCAAGGTGCTGAAGCAGAAGCTGGCCCATGAAGCACTGTGCTGACTAGGCCTGTGGCTGCGCAGCTGGTAAAAGCCTCACCCTCTGAACTCAGTCCACTGCCCCTACACTCCCAGGCTCGCTTTCCTTCCTCCCTCCCTCCAAGGGCTCAGGACTGACAACTGGAACAGAGCTGAAATCAGGCCAACAGCTCCTGTCAGAGGAATCCTGGTCAAGGAGGACACCTCTTGAGGATTAATATTCTGTGACTCTGACTCTAACAAAGGGAAAAGGTCTGAAAAACTCATACTCATGGGTACCTGACTGTCAGAAAGCAACGTAAATCCTTTCTCAGCTCGGCTTCCCCGGGTCCCTGGGGGACAGGCTGTGCCAGATTAGTTTAGTCCAAAGGGAAAACGTGAGAAACTGCTGGGGGATCTTGAGAGGGAAGATAAGAGAATTTATGACCCAGGTGAAAATATGTTTTGAAGAACTAAGATAGGGACTTCCCTGGTGGTCCAGTGGTTAAGATTTTGCCTTTCAATGCAAGTGGAGCAGGTGTGATCCCTGATCAGGGAGCTAAGAGCCCACATTCCTCATGGTCAAAAAAACAAAAAACAGAAACAATATTGTAACAAAAACTTAAAAAAAAAAAAAGAACTAAGCTATAGAAAGGTTGGAGTCTCTTAGATGTGAGGGGTGGCGGTGGATATCCTGTCTATGTGAGGTGAGGACACATATTCGGGGACAACCTGGAACCAGAGCCTGGGGACAGAGAGGGATCCTCTGGGATACATATGGGGGAGCTGAGGCAGCAGCCCAGGGCCCCGGCCAACTGGAAGGTATCAGAGCAGGGCCCTGCCCCCTCCCTTCGCCCTCCTCATAGGGCCCCCCGGCACATACCGAGTGAAACTGTAGATCTGTTGCACGTTGAGGCCACAGGGGGCACTGTTTCTTAATGCCAGTGCAATTAGGTGGAAGAAATTGAGAGGGGGCCTGGACCAGAGCCTCCCCTCCTGGCTGTTGGCTTGCCGAAGCCTCCGACTCTGGAGGGGGGCCGGTTTGTGAGAGGACGGGAGAGCCACAGAGGAGCGGTCATCCTGGTCCTCAGCCTCCTTCTCTTCTGTGAGCTGGAGGAGCACAGAGTAGGAACTGGTCCTGACTCCATGGTCTCAACTCCAGGGGTGCGGTGGCAGGAAGGGGTAGTGGGCCAGGGCCACCATCTGGGCTTCTCCCCAACCCAGAAGACGGGGGGCACAGCTAATTTCTGAACCCATTAACCCTTTGTCAGTCCTAAGAAAACAGAGCCCTCTGCTGCGTCATCCCTGGGCCCACCCCCTGCCTAGAGCCCACCCCAGAAATCCCTACCTCCCAGTTGCGGAGGCAGGTGGCAAACTGCTTCCAAGGGGAACACTGGTCTCCAGGGGGTGACAGCAACCCCACCTCTGTGGCCTCCGGACATTTGGCAAAGTCTTCTTTTGGGACTGGCTGAGGGGAGGCAGCTGTGGTTGTCAGATTCTTCCCCTTACTGGGTTCTGGGACCTCCAGCTTTCCAGGGGGGAACATGATGTTGGGGTCTACCCACATCCACAGGTTGGGCTCAAAATCTGGACCTGCAGTAGAGAAAAAAGGAGACTGTGGCCCATAGCTCAAGGACTTTGGGTGTCCCACCCAGGCCACAGGGCCATGTCACTTCCCTTCACTCACCATCTTTATCAGGGTTGGGTTTTTTTTCCAGAGGTAGCATTGGTGGCTGAACTATTCGGAGTTTATATCTGGCAACTGACAAAAAGAAAGAGTCAAAACATCCTAGAATTTCCATTGTGGCCCCAGAGTCCTGGGCCTTGAAGCCTCCCTGGGAGGTGGCTGTGGACCCTGCCTGGGAAGCGATATCTTATTCTATGGGTTTCCCCTTACCTCTCTGACCTTCTCATTATCCTCTGCATTCTTCCCTTCTCACCCTACATTATGTCCTTGAACCATTTCATTAATGCCTGTTACTTCAGTCAGTCACCATCTATAAACTCAAAGCTTCCATATCTTTATTTCTAGCCTAGACTTCTCTGCTAGCCCTTAATTGGGATAACCCACAAGCACTTTAACCAGGCAGGCTACAGTCAACAAGGTCAAAAAAGTCAGATACAACTTAGTGACTAAACAACAACACACATATATATGTATTCTTTTTCAGATTCTTTTCCATTGTAGGTTATTACAAGATACTGAATATAGTTCCCTGTGCTGTACAGTAGGTCCTTGTTGGTTATCTATTTTATATATAGTAATATGTATCTGTTAATCCCAAACTCCTAATTTATCCCTCCCCTCACTTCCCTTTTGGTAACCATAAGCTTGTTTTCTATGTCTGTGGGTGGAAATCATTCTTGTCTCCTCTTTCCTCTAGAGCCACACCCAATCAATCACCAAGTTCTACCATCCCAGTCCAAGCCTGTAACCTAAAAGTTCTGTTTACCTTTTCTTTAACTTATCATATTGCAGTTTTGAGCCAACTCATTGGAAAAGACCCTGATGCTGGGAAAGATTGAGGGCATAAGGAGATGAGGGCGAGAGAAGATGAGATGGTTGGATGGCATCATCCACTCAATGGACAGGAGTTTGAGCAAATCCAGGAGATAGAGAAAGACAAGGAAGCCTGGCATGCTGCAGTCCAGAGGTGGTAAAGAGTCGGACACAACTGAACAACTGCAGTTTTGAGTGATCTCCTAAAATGTTAATCCAATTTTTTCACCCTTCACCTGGATGGCTTTCCATTGCCATTGGGCCAAATCTAAATTCCTTAAGATAGCCTATAAGGCCCTGGCTCCAGGCTCTCAGGCTCGCTCAGTCGTGTCAGACTCTTTGCAACCCCATAGACTGTAGCCTACCAGGCTCCTCTGTCCATGGGATTTTCCAGGCAATAGTACTGCAGTAGGTTGCCATTTCCTTCTCTAGGGAATCTTCCCAACCCAGGGCTCAAACCCGGGTCTCCCACATTGTAGACAGATGCTTTACAGTCTGAGCCACCAGGGAAGTCTAAGATAGTCCATAAGGCCCTAGCTCCAGGCTCTCCACCCATCTCCAGCAGACCTTATCGAGGAAGAGCCTAGGTCTTCCCATAAGCTGTTCCCTTTTTCCTGGAAGCCCTCTTCCTGCTTGCCTCATTAATTGCTACTCACCCATCAAGTCTGTTTAAACATCTTTCTAAAGCAGCCTTCTCTGACTATCTGTCCAAACACACACATAGCACACATTTTATTCTAACTGCTTGCTTAGAGTCTGTCTCCAGGTCTGTTTCCCTCACTGCCTGGGACATAGGAGGAGCTCAATTTAAATTAATGAATGGATACATGGTAGGCTCATCAGAGTAAATCAGGTATATATTAGAGCTAGTTGCGTGGTATGAATCTGGCTTCTGGTCCAGTTAGGGGGAACCGCTTTTGTCTCCATCATTGTCCCCATGAGTGTCATATTACAGAAGAATCTAGGTCTGTGTCTGGGAAATGATGATATACTTATTGGAAAGCTCAGTCTCTAGAAAGGAAAAAGTAGTAAGAGATATAATAAAGAAAAAGGAAAACTATAATCATTTACAGGGAAAATAGATTAGCATAGAAAACTATATAAAATTGATATAGTAATAAAAATTATTAGAACTAATAAGAGTCCAGCAGGTTTGATAGATATAAGAGCAACATACTACTCACCACTGTTCCTCTATACCAGCATTAAGAAACTGGAAAATAAAATTTTTTCCAAAAAGATGCTGTTTACAATAGCAATCAAAGTTATAATGTGGACCTTTATGTGAAAAAAATGTAATTACTATTTGAAGACCTAAAAGACTTCAATAAAGTAAGACATATAATATATATTATAAAGATGCCAATTGGCTTCCCAGGTGGCACAGTGCTAAGAAACCATCTGCCAATGCAGGAGATAAGGGTTCAATCCCTGGGTTGGTAAGATAACTCTTTCCAGTATTCTTGCCTGAGAAGTCTCATGGACAGAGAAGTCAGAGCAGGCTATAGTCCATGGGGTCACAAAAGAGTCAGACACTACTTAGCAACTAAAAAACAATAATAAAGCTGCCAATTATTCTCAAATTAACCTATACATTTAATGCAGATATTATAACACATAAATTAGAAGGGTCTGCACAGTAAAACTCACAAGGGGGAAAAAAAATCAATAGATAAGAAATCAGAAAAAAAATAATCTCCCAAACTCTCAATTCTCTGACAGACAACTCCTACAAATCAAAAAATAAAAAGCTAAGACAAACCTGTTTGTGGGTAAAAGATACGAATCAGTATTCAGAAGGAGGGGATACCTGAAGACGCTCAACCTCACTAGTCAGAGGAACACAATAAAAGAATGAGCTAATACGTGACATGGAACTGACAAGAATTATAAAGACAGGCAAAAAAAAGCATTGGCAAAGATGCAGCAAAACCAGATCCTTTATTACACTGCAGATCTGAATACCAACTGGTCTGGTGAAGAATAATCAAGCAGCACTATAGATTACTGTCTGCCACTGGGTGCGTCTATTCTCGTTAACAGAGGAATTTATACACTAATCTTCACTGTTGCCATCATCTACCAAACTCTGGTCCACTCATTTAAAGAAATTTAGCTCCTGGCTCACAGTCACTAAAGCTACTCCTGCATTAAATCTTGGCTATTTCAATTGATACATAGATGATTCTCCAAAGACCCTGGCCTTGAAGTTTTTTGAATTCGTCTGCTCCCCAAATTTTGCCTTCCATCCCAATATAAACAGTCCTTCTCATTGTAATAACCTGAACCAGTAACTGCAACCTCTCCATAACCTCATTGCTGCACCCTGTAAAAGGGTTGCATCACCTCCCCTTTCCAGCCATCTTCTTCTCAACCCCAACCATCTTTTGATACCAGTGATAACACCAATCCACTGATCTACGGCTTTGGAGCACTGGTTTGGAAGAGCTGGATTTAATCAGGGTTGTGGTTTGGCGTAGCAAGTGTTCCAGAGCCAAAGGACTGACGGTGTATGCAAGAGAGTGATTGTGTTTGACTGCGGGATTCCAGGTTAAAGAGAGGACTTCCTAACTCCACTCTTTGAGAGCAAGAAAAATGGTGACAGGATCAACAGACTGGTAATCTCAGTGGATCAAAGGATAAGGTCTCTGTCTCTTCTGTCCTTGCTCTGACACAGGTGGCTCTGTGCCTCCTCAAGCATACACAATGTACCTATTTTTTTTTTTTTTTTTTTGTCGGGGAGGGGAGGAGTTCTTGGAGGTTTGTGGGATCTTAGTTTCCTGACCAGTGAGTAAACCCGGCCCTGGCAGTGAAAGTGCCGAGTCCAAAAAACTGGACTGCCAGGGAATTCCTGTCTCCTCTCTTTCCTGATGCTGGGAAAGATTGAAGGCAGGAGGAGAAGGGGGAGACAGAGGATGAGATGGTTGGATGGCATCACCAACTCTATGGACATGAGTTTGAGCAAACTCCTGGAGACAGTGAAGGACAGAGGAGTCTCACGTGCTGCAGTCCATGGGATCGCAAAGAGTTGGATATGATTTAGCGACTGAACAGCAAGAGCAACAACAACTCTTTTCTGTTATTAATTTCTGTCTCTGGACCATATCAGCATTCAAATATGCTGTTAATTCTCTGATCTTATTAAAAAGAAGAACTTGTTGGGACTTCCCTGGTGGTCCGGTGGTTAAGACTTCATGCTCCCAATGCAAGCGGCTGGGTTTGATCCCTGGTGAGGGAACCAGATCCCGAACACTGCAACTAAAGATCCTGCATGTGTCAACAAAGGCCAAAGATCTCGCAAACTGCAACTAAGACCCAGTGAAGTCAAATAAATAAAATACGAATATTAACAATTTTTGTTCCCACTTTCTGTGCCAGGCCAGTACTCCATTTTTGCTTGCTTTTGAGGCAGAACTCCTTGAAAAAATCGTCTGTACTTTCCATCTTCACTTCCCCTCCCTTCCACTCTTATATCCTTGCCAATCAGACTCCTCCACCACTCCCCCAAAACCACAATGCTTAAGGTTGCACTCCACCAAAACCATATTATCAAGACTCTGCTTTGATAACTCCAAGTCAGCCCATCCCTGATCTGATCTCTCCTGTAACCACTCCTTCTCTGAAACACTTTCTTCACTTGGTTTCCAGGAAAAGACAATCTCAGTTTTGATTCTCAATGGTCATTTCCTCAGTTTTTGTTGGTTATCTCTCTTCTCTCCAATCTCTTTAAAATGGAATGCTCCCTAGGGCTCACTTTATTTTCTCCCCTTAAATGCCACATGTGTAACAAAGACTTTCAAAATTCCTATCCCTCTCCATAATTAAAACATATCCACCAGCTTACTCAATATTTCTACTTGGATATCTAAGAAATCTCTCAACCTTGGCATGTAAAAACAGAATTCCTGGTTTTCCTCCCCAGATCTTCCACATCTCCGTACAAGACAACTCAATCCTTGAACCTGGTCAGCCAAAAGCTCTGGAAGAGTCATCCTCTAATCTTTTTTTTTTTTACATAATACATCCAACCCATCAAGAGAATCCAGCTGGTTCCTTCTCACCACATCCTCCACCACCACCCTGGTGGTCCAGTCCACCATCAGCTCTTGTCTGGATTACTACTATAGCCTCCTAAATAGTTGCCTGGTTCCCAGTCTCTCTACACTTCAACCCAGCAGCCACAATGATCTTTTCAGACTATAGATCATTCAGGATAAGCTGTATAATCTGCAAGTGAAAAGTGAAAGTGAAGTCGCTCAGTCATGTCCAACTATTTGTGACCCCATGGACTGTAGCCTGCCAGGCTCCTCCATCCATGGGATTTTCCAGGCAAGAATACTGGAGTGGGTTACCATTTCCTTCTCCAGGAGATCTTCACGACCCAGTGTTTGAACCTGGGTTTCCTGCATTGTAGGTAGACGCTTTACCCTCTGAGCCACCAGGGAATTCAAATGTAGGGTTCCTTGTTCAAAAATTATTAAAAATCTTGACAGTGCTAGCAGGACATTAAACTCAGTATAAACACCCTATGTAATGGCACAGGTCACTCACTATATTGGCAATCAGGTCACTCCACTGTTCTAAACTTTGTCAACCGTACTAAATCTTACTGAGTCAACCCTAATGCCCTGAGAGGGGAAGAGGGCTCTTCCTGACCTCTGCTCCATGCTCCACACCCTCTGAACTTTTCTCTTTATTTACCTTGATCCAGCCTCACTAGCCTCTTTACGAGTTCCTCAAACACTCCAGGCATATTTCTTTCTGAGGGCTTTTTACATGAGCTATTTCTCCTGCTTGAGAAACTTTTCCTCTAAGTATGGTCTAGCTCACCATCTCACCTCCTTCAGCTGTGCTCAAACATGTTCCTGGGACTACCCTGGTGGTCCAGTGGTGATCCATTGGCTAACACTTGGTGCTCCCCACACAAGGGACCCCAGTTCAATCCCTGGTCAGGGAACTATATCCCACATGCTGCGACTAATATATATTATATATATACACACACACACACACACACACACACACACACACCCCATGTGTGTGTGTATATATATATATTAATATAAACTGCCTGTGTGGCCCCAGTAGAATATCAGCTCCATGAAGAGTTGTCTCTTTTGCTCATGGTGTATCAAGAGTATCCAGAATAGCGCCTGGGAAAATTGGAGGTGCTCAATTAATATTTCTCTTTTTTTTTGGCCATGCCTGTGGCATGCAGGATCTTAGTAACCAGGGATTGAACCTGGGCCCCCTGAATTGTGGAATCTTAACCACTGGACCACCAGAGAAGTCACCTGATAAGTAAATATTTCTTGAATCAAGACACAGGAATGTTCAGCATTCCTCATGGTGACAAGGAGTTCCAATGGAGTTTGTGTCTCCGTCAGTAAGGAAAATTAAATACAAAAAGATAATATATGCAGATGATAGAATATCACACAGCTATCAGAAATGATGAATCAGATCTTCCTTTAGCAACCCCAAATTACTCTCAAAAACAATGTGAATGGGGGGACGCAAAGAGTATTATGTACAGTAAGGTGGCCTATAAAAGCAAAATAATGCTAAACAGTTTTCAAAGATACATTTATCTATAAAGACATTAAATGGATTGGGAGTGTGGGAAGTGAGGAAAGAGGGTGGGGACTGAAGGAAGAAAATGAGTTAATCCAACTACTCTGCCCAAACAGATGGCAGTCATATATCAAGAATGAAGTAAGCAATTACCTCAACTCTCAACACCTGAGAAAACACCGGAGACCAAACTAAAAAAAAAATTTCAAAAGACAACGGTCAACTATCCATTCAGCAAATACTGAGTGGCTCTAGGTGTCAGACAATGTATTAAGAGGGGGATACGGCCACAGACAAAATTGATTTAAAAAATCTTTTTAAAGAGAAAGATGATCGAAATCAGTAGTGTGCCCAAAACGGCCTGGGCGCCACGGAGAAAAGGCTGAAAAGAGACCTAAAGGTTTTGCGACGGCGCCCGTGAACGCGGGTAGAAAAGCAGTGTTCGGGCAGGCCCCTACCTTCCGTGGGGTTCCAGTCGAGGCTGGGATCCCCTCGCCTCTTGGGAAAAGTAGGGGCAGGGCAGGGGCGCAGCAAAGGGGGCAAGGAGTCCAGAACCGCAACTTCGTAACCGGGCTCGTGAGGGCGGGCGGGGAGGAGGTCCAAGCGCCGGAGCCTCGGGCCTGGGGTGCCCACGAGCGCCCCCCTCAAACGTCGCGGCGCGCCCACCCCCCACGACCCCGTCCAGGACACTCACGGTTCTGTTCGGCTAAGGGCAGGTGCGACGTGGCGAAGGCCAGAAAGGACTCGTTCCCCATGTCCCAGTCCAGCAGCCCCGGGACCTGGCCATGGAGGCTGGCCCAGAAGTCGACGTGCTGCAGTTTCAGGTCCACGGTTAGGAGAGGAGGGCCAGCCAGCACAGGGTGAGAGAGTCGGGAGAGACTGAGGCTGAGGCCTGGGAGGCAAGTTCTTAAATCCCCTGGTGCTGATTGACTTGAGTGGAGCCCGCTCAGGTGTGCCTCATCTGACACCCTCGGCCTCTCGGGCCTACGCTGAGCGCCCCCCCACCCCGCCTTTTCCACAACCCCTCACGCTTTCACTTTGGGGTTTGGGGACCTTGGGGATTCGGAAGGGAGGGATCCCAGGCGCTCTTTCCCCTCTACATTTACCCCAAGCTCTTTTTTTATTTGGTAAATCAGTCTACCAATCAAGAATGATCCTGTGATGGTATTAGTAGAGACTTTCTAGAAGTTTGGAGGATTTTATGGTTTATCCAAGATCGCATCTGTAAGTGTAAAGTGGAGATGGAATTAAATGGTGGTTTTTATTATTTTATGTCATTTTTTTGGAATGGTGATTCTTAAATTTTGTTTTTCATACTTTCAAATTTACAGAAAAGTCCCAAGACTGCTATAAAAAAATTCCAGTATACCTAATTGGTTAAGTCCTCTAACCAATTATACCAATTATTAACATTTTATCACATTTTTGTTTTTCTCTCTGTGTAAGACATACATTATCTTTTTCTGAACTACTCAAGAGTAATTTGCTGACATCCTGCCCCTTTACCCATCAATACTTAAGTGTGTATTTCCTGAAAACCAAGATATTGGTTTATATAACCAGAAAATCAGAAATGAGAAAATTAAAAAACTTAACAAGGATTCAGTGAAAGTGAAAGTGACTCAATCGTGTCCAATTCTCTTTTTGTTTGTTTTGTTTTGATAGGTAAGAAGTAGATTTATTCAGATTCAGAGATAAGCACACTCCAAAGACATAGTGTGGGCCATCGCAGAGAGGAGTGCAGCTGTGTCTGACTCTCTGTGACCCAGGCCAGAATACTGGAGTGGGTAGCATTCCCTTCTCCAGGGGATCTTCCCAACCCAGGGATCGAACCCAGGTCTCCCGCATTGCAGGCAGATTCTTTACCAGCTGAGCTACCAAGGAAGCCCTTATGGATTCAATACTGTATTTAAAATACAGATCCTATTCAAATTTCACCAATTGCTCCAATAATGTGCTTTATATGACTTTGCTTTATTATCTAGAATCCATTTCAGGATCATGCAAGGCATTTAATTTTTATGTCTCTTTAGCCCTTAATCTGGAGCAATTTCTCAGACTTCAATCTTTCATAACATTGGCATTTTGAAGAGTACAGGCCATTTATTCTGTAGAATGTCTTTTAGTTTAGGTTCCTGTTTCCTCATAACTAGATTATGTAATTTTGGCAAGAATGTCAGAGAAGAGATGTTTCCTTATTAGTACATCACATTAAGAGACCCGTGATGTCAGTTTGTCTCATTATTAGTGGTATCCATTATGTTTTTCAACTGTGAAGGTACCTTTTTTTTCTCTCTTTTGTAATTAGTAAGCAATTTGTGGGGAGATATATTAAAGTGATCTAAAATCTTGTTTCTCATCAAATTTGTACCCACTAATTCTAGTGTCCATTTATGATTCTTGCCTAAATCAATCATTACTATGATGCGTGTGAAATGATTTTATTTTATATATATTTTTTGACTGCACCTCCAATCCTGTGGGACCTTAGTTCCCTGACCATGACAGTGAAAGCACTGCGTCCTAACTGCTGGACTGCCAGGGAGTTCCCTGATTTTTCTAAATCTATCTATCGTTCTATCTCCATTTATTTTAGTTGGCAGTCTTTTGTAAGAGCTTCCCAGGTGTCGAAGTGATAAAGACTCCACCTACAAATGTAGGAGGTGCAGGTTCAATCCTTGGATCAGGAAGATCCCCTGGAGAAGGAAATGGCAACCCACTCCAGTATTCTTACCTAGAAAATCTCATGGACAGAGAGGAACCAGAGCGGGCTACAGTTCATGGGGTTACAAAAGAGTCAGACGGGACTAAGCACAGCACAGCACATTCTTTTGTAAAGAAGAACTTTTCTTTATCACATATTTGTTTGTTATCAGTATGGACTCAAAAGATTGATTCTTATGTTACAGAAAGTGAAAAGTGGCAGTGAAGTCGCTCAGTTGTGTCGGACTCTTTGCAGCCCCGTGGACTGTAGCCTACCAGGCTCCACCATCCATGGGATTTTCCAGGCAAGAATACTGGAGTGGATTGCCATTTCCTTCTCCAGGGGATCTTTCCAATCCAGGGATCAAACCCAGGTCTCCCACATTGTAAGCAGACGCTTTACCGTCTGAGCCACCAAGGAAATCATATGTTACAGAGTGGATTATAATTCAGTACTGTATTTGTTTTATCCTTAAATTATTCATATTTGGCCAGAGGGTGAGGCAGCCCCCTCTTTGTGCATTCTGGGTTTTCCCATCAGAGCCCATCCACCCTGTACTGTGTTGCCAGTTGCTTGCTTACTAGACTGGAAACTTTGAGAGTAGTACCTGGCATGTAGGAGACCCTCAATAAATGTTGTTTTAACTATGGTGAAAACAACAACTTCCTTTTAAAAAATTTACTGGCACCCTACCTTTAATATCAATAATAACAGTAATTTTATGATAATTTCCCTAGTTATAAAAATAATACATGCCTGATACAGAAAACTTGGAAATACAGAAAGCACAAAGAAAAAGACAAGAAAACAAAAATCATTCTTGTTATCCACCAGAGATAATAATTAATTACATTCTGATGTATAGTATTCCAATCTTTTTCCTGTGTTTCATTTTGTTTTATATAAAAAGTTATTGTAATGGATCTACCGTTTTATAGCCCCTTTTAAATTAATGTATCATTTGAAAATGTTAATATCATATAAATCATATCTCTGATGAGGTTAACACCCAGAATGTATAAAGAAATCCCACAAATCATCAAAAAATCCAAACAACCCAGTTTAAAAATGGGCAAAAGACTTGAATAGACATTTCTCCAGAGAAGAAATACAGATGTCCAATAAGCACATGAAAAGATGTGCTTTTATATCATTAGCAGTAGAGAAATGCAAATAAAAACCACAATGAAATACTACTTCGTATCCATTGGGATGGCTATTATAAAAATAAACAAAGAAAATACAGGAAATAACAAGTGTTGACTAGGATGTGGAGAAATTGGAATCCTTGTGAATTACTGGTGGGAATGTAAAATGATGCAGGCTCTCAAAAAAAAAGAAAAAAATAAAAGAATTACTATATGATCTAGCTGTCTCATTTCTTGGTTAATACCCTGAAGAACTGGAATCAGAGGTTTGGATAGATATCTTTATACCCATGTTCAAGACTGCCTATTCACAGTATTTAAAATGTGGAAACAGGGACTTTCATGGTAAGAATCTGCCTTGCGATGTAGGGGACTTGGGTTGGATCCCTGGTTGGGAACCTAAGATCCCACATCCCTGGGGCAACTAGAGAGAAATCCACATGCCTCAGTGAAGAGCTCACAAAAGATCCCCTGTGCCGCAACTAAGACCCGAGGCAGCCAAACAGATGTATTTTAAAGATGGTTAAAGTCGTAAATTTTAAGTTTGTATTGTGTGCTTTGTCACTCAGTGGTGTCCAACTCTTTGCCACCCCATGGACTGACTGTAGCGCAACAGGCTCCTTTGTCCATGGGGATTCTCCAGGCAAGAATGCTGGAGTAGGTCGCCACTTCCTTCTCCAGGGGATCTTCCTGACCCAGGGATTAAACCTGCATCTCCTGCATTGGCAGGCAGATTATTTACCACCTAGTCACCAGGGAAGCAAAGAATGAATGTGCTGTGCTGTGCTTAGTCGTTCAGTCATGTCCGACTTCCTGCAACCCCATGGACTACAGCCTGCCAGGCTCCTCTGTCCATGGGGATTCTGCAGGCAAGAATACTGGATTGGGTTGCCTTGCCCTCCTCCAGGACATCTTCCCTACCCAAGGATCAAACCCAGGGCTCTCGCATTGCAGGCGAATTCTTTACTATCTGAACCACCAGGGAAGCCCTTAATGTTTGTATTATCATGATTTTCAGTTCAGTTCAGTCGCTCAGTCACGTCCAACTCTTTGTGACCCCATGAATCCCAGCACGCCAGGCCTCCCTGTCCATCACCAACTCCCGGAGTTCACTAAAACCCATGTGCATCAAGTCTGTGATGCCATCTAGCCATCTCATCTCTGTTGTCCCCTTTTCCTGCCCACAATCCCTCCCAGCATCAGGGTCTTTTCCAGTGAGTCAACTCTTCGCATGAGGTGGCCAAAGCACTGGAGTTTCAGCTTTAGCATCAGTCCTTCCAATGAACACCCAGGACTAATCTCCTTTAGGATGGACTGGTTGGATCTCCTTGCAGTCCAAGGGACTCTCAAGAGTCTTCTCCAACACCACAGTTCAAAAGCATCAATTCTTCGGCGCTCAGCCTTCTTCACAGTCCAACTCTCACGTCCATACATGACCACTGGAAAAACCATAGCCTTGACTAGACGGACCTCTGTTGGCAAAGTAATGTCTCTGCTTTTGAATATGCTATCTAGGTTGGTCATAACTTTCCTTCCAAGGAGTAAGCGTCTTTTAATTTCATGGCTGCAATCACCATCTGCAGTGATTTTGGAGCCCCCAAAATAAAGTCTGACACTGTTTCCAGTGTTTCCCGATCTATTTCCTATGAAGTGATGGGACCAGATGCCATGATATTTTTCTGAATGTTGAGCTTTAAGCCAACTTTTTCACTCTCCTCTTTCACTTTCATCAAGAGGCTTTTTAGTTCCTCTTCACTTTCTGCCATAAGGGTGGTGTCATCTGCATATCTGAGGTTATTGATATTTCTCCCGGCAATCTTGATTCCAGCTTGTGCTTCTTCCAGCCCAGCATTTCTCATGATGTACTCTGCATAGAAGTTAAATAAGCAGGGTGACAATATACTCCTTTTCCTATTTGGAACCAGTCTGTTGTTCCATGTCCAGTTCTTCCTGACCTGCATACAGATTTCTCAAGAGTCAGGTCAGGTGGTCTGGTATTCCCATCTCTTTCAGAATTTCCCACAGTTTATTGTGATCCATACAGTCAAAGGCTTTGGCATAGTCAATAAAGCAGAAATAGATGTTTTTCTGGAACTCGCTTGCTTTTTCGATGATCCTGTGGATGTTGGCAATTTGATCTTTGGTTCCTCTGCCTTTTCTAAAACCAGCTTGAACATCAGGAAGTTCACGGTTCACGTATTGCTGAAGCCTGGCTTGAAGAATTTTGAGCATGACTTTACTAGCATGTGAGATGAGTGAAATTGTGAGGTAGTTTGAGCATTCTTTGGCATTGCCTTTCTTTGGAATTGGAATGAAAACTTACCTTTTCCAGTCCTGTGGCCACTGCTGAGTTTTCCAAATTTGCTGGCATATTGAGTGCAGCACTTTCACAGCATCATCTTTCAGGATCTGGAATATCTCAACTGGAATTCCATCACCTCCACTAGCTTTGTTCGTAGTGATGCTTTCTAAGGCCCACTTGACTTCACATTCCAGGATGTCCAGCTCTAGGTGAGTGAGTGATCACACCATCGTGATTATCTGGGTCATGAAGCTCTTTTTTGTACAGTTCTTCTGTGTATTCTTGCCACCTCTTCTTAATATCTTCTGCTTCTGTTAGGTCCATACCATTTCTGTCCTTTATCGAGCCCATCTTTGTATGAAATGTTCCCTTGGTATCTCTAATTTTCTTGAAGAGATTTCTAGTCTTTCCCATTCTGTTGTTTTCCTCTATTTCTTTGCATTGATCGCTGAGGAAGGCTTTCTTATCTCTTCTTGCTATTCTTTGGAACTCTGCATTCAAATGGGAATATCTTTCCTTTTCCCTTTTGCTTTTCACTTCTCTTCTTTTCACAGCTATTTGTAAGGCCTCCTCAGATAGCCATTTTGCTTTTTTGCATTTCTTTTCCATGGGGATGGTCTTGATCCCGATCTCCTGTACAGTGTCAGGAACCTCTGTCCATAGTTCATCAGGTACTCTGTCTATCAGATCTAGTCCCTTAAATCTATTTCTCACTTCCACTGTATAATCATAAGGGATTTGATTTAGGTCAAACCTGATAGCGTATTGAAAAGCAGAGATATTACTTTGCCAACAAAGGTCCGTCTAGTCAAGGCTATGGTTTTTCCTGTGGTCATGTATGGATGTGAGAGTTGGACTGTGAAGAAAGCTGAGTGCTGAAGAATTGATACTTTTGAACTGTGGTGTTGGAGAAGACTCTTGAGAGTCCCTTGGACTGCAAGGAGATCCAACCAGTCCATTCTGAAGGAGATCAGCCCTGGGATTTCTTTGGAAGGAATGATGCTAAAGCTGAAACTCCAGTACTTTGGCCACCTCATGCGAAGAGTTGACTCATTGGATAAGACTCTGATGCTGGGAGGGATTGGGGGCAAGTGGAACAGGGGACGACAGAGGATGAGATGGCTGGATGGCATCACCGACTCGATGGACGTGAGTTTGAGTGAACTCTGGGAGATGGTGTTGGACAGGGAGGCCTGGCGTGCTGCTATTCATGGGGTCGCAAAGAGTCGGACACGACTGAGCGACTGAACTGAACTGAATGGTCTAGCGGTTTTCCCTACTTTCTTCAATTTAAGTCTGAATTTGGCAATAAGGAGTTCATGATCTGAGTCACAGTCAGCTCCCGGTCTTGTTTTTGCTGACTGTATAGAGCTTCTCCATCTTTGGCTGCAAAGAATATAATCAATCTGATTTCGGTGTTGACCATCTGGTGATGTCCATGTGTATGGTGATGACCATGGTGATGGTGATGACCATGACTTTAAAAATGTTTATATCATCCCCCTACCCACATCCATTTGACAGAACTCTAGAAGCAGAGCACAGGCAGGAGGGAAACTGAAAATTAATAAATAAATAATGTATATATCAGTAATTTCCAAACTTTGCTGCATGTTGGAATCCCCTGGGGATCTTTAAAAAGTACTAATGCCTGACTCCCACCCCCAGTCATTCTGATTCTGGTGTAGGATATGGCCTGAGTGTTGGGATTATTAAAAGTCTCCTGCTGCTAAATCGCTTCAGTCGTGTCCAACTCTGTGAGACCCCATAGACGGCAGCCCACCAGGCTCCCATGTCCCTGGGATTCTCCAGGGAAGAACACTGGAGTGGGTTGCCATTTCCTTCTCCAATCTCCTGGATGATTCTAATGTGTGGCACAGTTTGGCTCCATGTCTGGTGCTCTTGTTGTTGTTGCTGAGTTGCTAAATCGTGTTCAACTCTTTTGGGACCCCATGGATTGTGGCCTGCTGGGCTCCTCTGTCCATGGGATTTCCCAGGCAAGAATACTGGAGTGGGTTGTCATTTCCTTCTCCAGGGGATCTTCCCAACCCAGGGTCTCCTGCTTGACAGGCAGATTCTTTACCACCATTGGTCACCTGATACGAAGGGCCAACTCGGAAAACACCCTGAAAGATTGAAGAAAGATTGAAGTCAAAAGGAGAAGCGGGCAGCAGAGGATGAGATGGTTAGATAGCCTCACAGACTCAATGGACCTGCATTTGAGGAAACTCCAGGAGATAGTGGAAGACAGAGGAGCCTGGCATGCTGCACTTCATGGGGTTGCAAAGAGTCAACAAGACTTAGCTACTGAACAACAAGGACAGCTGATGCTCTGCCCACAATACAAGAAGAGTGGGCACCATACCTCCCTTGGCTGGTCCAGTTAGGATGGGAAGAAGGGCCTGATGGATTCTCCCTGACCCTCCTTCCTGACTTCAGGCCTCAGGGGAGCTGAACCCACCCAAACTAAGGAGGGTCCCCTGTTCACCTCCTGTCATCTATCATGACACTTATTGAAATTTTATTTACCTGTTCACACTTTGGGGAATCTCTCTTCCCCTAAATTCTCTGTAAGTTCTATAAGGAAGGAAGAGTGTCTTTTCACAGTTTATTTCTCGCACCTGGCACACAATAAACACTAAGTTAGTGTTTGTGGAATTAAAAAATGCTGTTGTTTTTCTCTTCCATTGCCTCCCTCTCCAGGATCTTCTAGCTCTGTGTGATTTATTATTGCATTTTCAGAATTTTTGGCACTTTTCCTAGCCCTCACCTTCTCTTCAGGGGCTTGTTGATTCATCCATTTGCTCACTTGTTCTACAATAGGTATTGAATATCCACCATGTCCCAGGAACCACAAAGGTACTATAGGCCCTTGGGAGCAAAGAGACAACTCTCAGGGAACATAAAGTCTGGAGGGAAGACCACTGAATAATCACATAAACATAGTAATAAACGATAGTAATGCCATGAAAGACAAAATGGGAGAACCCAACCTAATGGTGGGGGTGGGGTGGAGGTCAGAGAAGGCTTCCCTGGAGAAGCTGGGTTAACTATGCAAATAGAATGGAATTGGGGGTGGGGGTGGTCTTAAAAGCAGTGTAGGCCTAAGGAAGGGGCTTCTGTGTAGCTCAGATGGTAAAGAATCTGCCTGCAATGTGGGTGACGGAAGTCTTCCCTGAATTGGGAAGACCCCCTGAAACAGGAAATGGCAACCCACCCCAGTATTCTTGCCTGGACAATCCCATGGACAGAGGAGCCTGGTGGGCTACAGTCCATGGGGTTGCAAAGAGTCAGACATGACTGAAGCGACTTAGCACGCACACAGGCTTAAAGAAGAGTCTGTGCAAAGGCCTCGAGGCAAGAGGGAACGCAGGACATTAGAAGGGATATAGTGAGAGCTGAGGGGTAGTTAGGGGACAGACCCCGGGCTGGCCTTGAAAGTCACCACAAAAATTTTGGTCTTTACCCTAAGAGCAAGGCAAAGATCACTGATCCTTAGAAGGAATAACATATTGGAGAGAACACAAGTGACCACTCCCACTCATTCCCCTTGGTTACTCACAGTACCACTTTTGCACCCTCTGGCAGGGTGTTCCACTTCTTCTCTCTTCTCCTAGTGCCCTTTAGCCTGTTCTTCACTCCCCCTGTAACTGTAACCCCTCTTCCCCCCTCCCTGCCCCATCCCCAGCACCCTGTCCTTGGGTTTCACTCTGGTAGACTTCTGGCTTTTTTCCCTTCACTGTGCTGGTTATTCATCATGATGAAGAAAGCCAGGGCTTTCTCTAGTTGCAGAGCACAGGCTCTAGAGTGCTTGGGCTCAGTAATTATGGTGCTTGGACTTCTCTAGTTGTGGGATCTTAGTTCCCCCCAGGGATTGAACCAGCAACCCCTGCATTGGAAGGCATATTTTTAACCACTGGACCACCAGGGAAGTCCTGGCCCTCTGGGTTGTTTTTTGGTCAGAGCCTCTCTTTCTGCAGCACTTCCCCTTGCTCTCCTGGCTCCTGGCTTTCACAAAGGCCCTCAGGCCTCTGGGTCCCATGTGGTGGACCAGCCTCGGCTTCACTCCCACCCCAGGGCCCTTGGATGGTGTAAAACCCACAGTCCAGGTATGGGTCTGAGAACTCTGACTCTTGGATTCTTATCTCATCCACACCTTCCTACTTCCTGGGAAAAGTAACTTTGGGGTTCCAGGGCAGAGAGAGGACTGGGAGCAGCTGCAGCCTGGACATAGATTCTATACGTTTGCCCAAAGTGAAAGTTAAGTGAAAGTCACTCAGTCGTGTCTGACTCTTTGCGACCCTATGGACTATACAGTCCATGGAATTCTCCAGGCCAGGATACTGGAGCGGGTAACCGTTCCCTTCTCCAGGGGATCTTCCCAACCCAGGGATCAAACCCAGGTCTCCCACATTGTGGGTGGATTCTTTAGCAGCTGAGCCACCGGGGAAGCCCAAAGTGGAGCCCATTGAAGAGAAACACACACAGCAACGTGGCATCAGGCTTTATTGTAGGGACTAATTCACTGGGGGAGGGAAAAATTCCTGTCTGTCAGGGGTAGAGCGGTTAAAGAGGTGAAATGGGAGAAAAACCAATTCTGACAGGAGTGGGGTGAGGGCAGTAATAGGGAGTGTTGGGCCAAGGGGACACCTTAGGGGATGAGGAGGGGACGGAGGGAGGAGAGGGCTGTAGTGGAGAAGGGAGGGGAGGTGATGGCACTGAAGGATCCCAGGCCTGGTGCCTGTGGCCTGGGAGCAGGCCATCTTCTCAGCAGTGGAGATAAGAGCAGACGCAGAGCCCCGGGCTAAGAACACGGACAGTGCCTTGGACTTGCTGTCTGCTCCCCAGGGCTGTCCTCCTCACTTTCGGGCGCCCAGTGCTAGGGCAATGATCAAGCCCAGAACCAGCAGGAACATGGCGACTGAGAGCAGCACCGTGATGACCACCATGCCCCCTGTCCGGGCCATTGCCAGCCCAATGGATTCTGCCTTCCTTCCTGTCAGAAGAGAGGAGGGAGGCAGTTCTAGGCACGAAGGGCCCCCACCCTGCCCAAGGCTCCCAGCCCGGCCCCTCATTCATTCATCCAGCCAGCCATCCCCTCATCCGTGTATTCATCCAACCAACCAATGAATCATCAGATAAACATTTATGAAGCATCTCCTATGTGAGGCACTGAGGATTCAGAAATTAATCGGACACGGTCACTACCCACAAAGTTTAGTGGTGCGGGGAAATGTGTCAGCGGCCACTTAAAATGCCAGGGGCTCAGTGTGAGGATAGAGGAAGGCAGAGAAGCTAAGGGAGGATAGGAAGGGGCAGGTGGGGGATGGGGCAAGAGGGGCCAGGGAAGGCTCTGGGGCCCTGAGACACTACTCACGAGGAAATGTGGACATTGGGATTTCTCTGCTGGACTCGGTGGATGCCCCCTTTGTCACGAGGTAGGAAATGCTTTTGCGGTGAGGTTCAGGAGGGGAGAGAATCCTCAGTCAGTGTGCAGGACTTAGAGTATGAGGGAGTCCAGGCCTCCCCCTGCACAGCTGTGTCCAGGAGAGGCCTGTTCTGGTAGCTGTGCCCCCATTCTCTCCCCCATACTCACCACATCCCACCACCACCGCCACCAAAGTCAGGGCCCAGCTCCTCTTCCTATAGCCCTTCCCACCCGTGCCCCAGGCCCGGGCCTGGTACTTACTAGTATTTGGTTCCTGGTGCCAGGTTTGTCACCTGGTATGCACTGAGCCGGGTGACCGTGAAGCCAGACCCACTGTCCACCACGCTCACCAGCTCCCTGCGTCCGCGGCACGGAGGCACCACGAAGCTAGATCTCACCACTGGGCGGGAAATTGGTGATGAAAGGCAGGGTCAAGCTTCGAAAGGCCCCAAGGAGAAGGGCAGTATTTAGAGTATGGATGGTGGGAAAAGGGGGTCAATAGGAAGGGAGAGTGGGAGGAGGGATGCCTGAGTATCCTGGGAAGGGATCTATGGGCACTAGGGGGTGCTGGGAGCGAGAAGCAGACCTTTGCTGTCGTTGGCTCTCCGGACAGTCAGTGTGGCATTGCCCCCTGTGAGGTGACATGGGGGCAAGGCAACTAGCAGGCTTTCCGTCATCACTGGGGACAGCAGACCAGAGAGGCTTGAGATGTTGAAGTCAGCTAAGGGGCCAGGAAGGAGTTCAGGGGAGGATCAATTCCTTTCTCGCCAGCAGATTGGCCACCCCACTCCACCCCTGGGGGTCCTCTCTAAGGATGAAGAGTCCCTTCCACTCTGTGGTCTGTTTGCGGAACACGAGTCTTTGCCCGTATGACCACCAGGTGGCAGGCTTGGGCTGCAGAAGCTGGGTACTCCTCCAAGCCTCCGGATGCAGGGGTGCTAGGAGAGGGCAGCTCCCAACCCCACCCCTGTCCAAAGCCTTGGTCTCTTCCCCACTCCTGCCTGCCTCCTGAATCTGGAAGGGGACAGGCGTGTGCCCTGGGCCCAGTGACTGATGCCTGGTCACCGCCATCACCAGTTCCCCAGCCCCAGCTGGCCAGACCAGCCCCTCTTTGACAGCCCTGGAAGGCACAGTGCCTCCTCTCCAGAAGCCCCCTTCCAAGCCCCTCCCCAGCCTGGCCAGAGATGGCAGAGACCTGCAGCCCCGGGGGCCAGGACAGCCAGCAGAATCAGGATCCAAGACAAGGTCCGCACAGGCCACGGAGATGCCATCGCTGGGCTGGGAGCTGGGGTGGGTGCTGGCGGGCTGTGACTGCCTAAGGCAACTGAAGCCCTTCCCCTAGGGCTGCCTGATTTTGTCTTGGGGGGGTGGGAGGAGCTCGAGGGGAATCCTGCCCAACCTGCCCCTTGGGTACCAACAGCCTCAGGGGAGGCCCCCAAACAGGTTTTTCAGGATGGGGAGCTAGCCCTCAGGCCAGGATGGGGAGGGCCTGGCTGGATCTCCGTGGCTTAGTCACCGCAGAGGGGCAGGGGAGCTGAGGTGGGGGTGGAAAATCCTTCTTCTGGGACACCCACATGTAAAAGCATGAGTGTTCCCGCCTGCAAGAGTATCTGGAGCCCGGCCTGTAGAGGACCACCCCCCATGTGGTGGGGGTCTTCCCAGGAGGGTGGCAAGTACTGAGTTTGCCCTGGTGTGTGGAGAGAGGGGAGTCACCCTGAGGGGCTCCTGAAAGGGCCTTGGCTGGGCAGGAACGGGAGAGAAACAGAGAAACCGGCAGGACAGGGTCGGGGCATCAGAGCCCAGGGCCTCAATTCTTGGCATCCACTGAGGCCCAGGCACTGAACTCTGGGAGAGGCAGAGGGAGGGGTATGGGTGCCAGGAAGCACACAGGGCTTCCCATCCTCCAAGGATGCCATGGAGGCCTTCCAGAGATCGGAAAGGTGGGCACTGACCTGCCCAGTAGGGGTGGGGGAGGCATACCGTCAGCCTTGGTCAACAACATTTGCAGAACTGTTTCAGAATAAAGGAGAGAGGGACGGAGGGAGAAAATGAAAGAGAGACACAACTTCTCCAAAGGCCCTCCCACCCCTGTGCTCGGTTAGAGAGCCCTGAAGGAGTTGTGAGCAGAGACAACAGACAGGAAGAGAAAGCACCTCTCCTGGGCCCAGGCAGGCGCTTTGCTTGTTCTACACTCACGCTCACCGCCAGCCCGGTCGGTGGACGTTATTGGCGCCTTTCGTGGATGTGGAAACTGAGACTCAGAGCCACTTGTGGAACGTGGAATACTTTGTCAGGAGAGGTCGTAGATCTCCACAGAGAGCGTTTATGTGTGTCTTTCCACTAGTGGAGCCACTCTGGCTCCCCCAGTCCCAGAAGAGGGCCAGGGTCCCACCAGGGAAGTGAGGGGCTGGTGAGGGTGTGTCCGTACCCCACAGTGAAAAGGTCAGCTCCCATCCTGGGGTTTGAGCAGGGGGTGACAATAAAGACCAGATTCCTGGACCAAAGCGGAGAGTGGGAGGGCCTCAGACCAGCACTTCTCCAAATTGAATGTGCATGTGAATCACCGGGGATCTTGTTAAGATGCAGTATCTGATTCAGTGGGTCTGAGGTGAAGCCTGAAATTCTGCATTTCTAACGAGCTTCCAGGTAAGGTTGATTGATGCTAGCCTGGGAGGCACACACTCGAGTCACCAGATGCTCAGTATGGCCTCCTTCTCCGCCCCCGCCGCACACACACACTCTGGATCCTCTTCTGGAGATCAGGGTCGGGTGTTTTTCCCCTGTCTCCCAGCACAGGCTGCCTTTGGGTGAAGAAATGAATTCTGTTTTCCCTGCGCCTTGGCTTTTGTTCCCTTTTAGATAAGATCCAATCATAATTCTGCAAAATGAAAGAGGATCTTTGGCACATTGAGAACTTTGGAGAGAGGGAACAGACTAAATGGTGGAATTCCAGGGTGAGGGATCTTCTTAGTACTCTTCAAATCCCATCCCCAGCCAGGAGGATGTTTACACTTGGGCTTGGGAGAGATCACGTCCCATCTCAGTCACAAACCAGCAGCAGAAAGGAGAAGAGGTTGGGTTTATTGCAGACTGAGTCATGTTGTGTCTACTCCTAACCTCCCATCTCCATCTGAAATTATGAGTGGGACAGAGTGGGGTAAGGGAGGACAGAGCTCTGACCAGATTTTAAAAGGATAAGAGGGGCCTGTGCCTTTAAACCCTCCTTTCTCTCCCTTCAGTCCTCCCCCCTTCCCCACCCTTGGCCCTCCCCAGGTTTCTGGAGGAGCTGAGAGTTGCGTCTTCTCCCTGCCCTGCCGAGCTGCTCACTGGCTGCTCTGGAGGCTGTGCTTTGGGGTCTCCATGGAAACCATTAGTTGCTAAGCAACTGGAGCATCATCTGTGCTGAGCTCTCGCATCTAATTATCCCATCACAGCCGCGGAGAAGGGTTTGGGGAGCTGAGAGGAGGGGGAGGACAAGCACAGGAGCAAGAGGATAACTCTTTTAGCAGAGCAGATTCATTGACAACGCTGAAGTCATTTAAAGCCACAGCACTCTTGTTCCTCTGGAGGATTTCCTCATGGCTTGGAGAAATCGAGCCAGGGCCACAAATGCCTGGGGTCTCTCTCTTGGACCCACTCTTTATAGGCTGTCTCCCTCTTGGTTTCTCGATTCTCAACTCACTCAAGTTTCCTCCCTTGCCTCCTTCCTTCCAAATAGCAAATAGTTATTAAATACCAGTTATGTCCCTGGAACTATGCTAGGCACCAGGGATATGAAGGTAAGATAAATTTTTGCCCTCGAAGAGTTCCTGATTGTTCTATTCTGCTCCAAAGATTAGCTCCTGAAACAGACCTACTCTTTCTAAACTGTGGTTCTTTCTTTCTTCCTCTCTTTCTCCCTTCATTGCTTCCTTCTTCCCTCCCTCCCTCCCTCCTTTCTTTCATTCTTCTTAAATTGAACTATGGTAGTTTTGCAACCAGAAGAGCTTGGATCAGAATCCAGGTCTGCTTGATATATTATACTTTTGTTTCTCCTTTGGCAATGCCAGTCTTAGTCACTTAGAAGAGCACGGCCACTTGGTTTCGTGGGCATGTCAACCTCTGATGGGCACTGCCATGGAACTTTAGGTGAGTCACTTTGAACCTCAATTTTCTCACCTAGAAAATGGAAAGACTCTTTCCTTACCATTTGTCTAGCAACATATGGCAGATGTAAAAATGCTTTAAAAATAAAGGTGCAAGAGGAATGTAGAGACCATTGTCAGAATCTATAGTAGCAGACTGGGGGAAACCCTGGCAACTTGGATCTAGAGGTCAGATGCAGTGCTCACCAAATGTTGGTCCAGTGATGAATGGTAGAGCATCTGTCCTTGAGATACGAGGCTGGAAAAGGCTGTGAGAGTCAGAAAATCTCAGTTGTTCAATGATAGAATGCAACGGGATGCGTCTTTATTATTTTTTTTCTAATATTGCCCATGACACAACGACTTCCCTCAAATCTTTCAGCTTTCTGACCTTGACCAAGTTAACTACCTAACTACTCTGAGCTGCAGTTTTCTCTTCCATAGAAAGGGTATAAAATCTGTCTCATCAGGACACTATGACTATCACTCAAGATAATTTATTTAAGAGTGCCTAGCACTGTATCTGGTTCAATAAATATTAATTTAAGTAATTTATCTTATCCTCTCTTTTTTATTAACCCTTGGTGCAAAAGAAGGCTAGAGAGGCTCAGAGGCAATAAATAACATTCTGAAGGTCTCAGAGTGAGCAAAAAATGAGGTGGGATAGAATTCAGAATTTGCTTTTCCAACCATGTCATTGATGTAGGGGCTTCCCAGGTGGCTAAGTGGTGAAGAATCCGCCTGCCAATGCAGGAGATGTGGGTTCAATTCCTGGATCAGTAAGATTCCCTGGAGGAGAAAATGGCAGCCTGCTCCATTGTTCTTGCCTGAGAAATCCCATGGACAGAGGAGCCTGGTGGGCTACAGTCCATGGGATTGCGAAGAGCTGGACATGATTGAGCGACTGAGCATGCACGCATTGATGCAAAGGAGATGGCTGGGCAGGAAAGGTAGTCTGGGATCAGGGTGGGGGGTGAGTGACTGTGGTGGATCAGCTATAACACACGTACCGAAGGGGTACCAGGCATGAGGGAACAGCCTGCTCACACACTTATTCATTCAGTAAATATTTGTTGAACAACATCTCTGTGGTGGGTACTACACTAGGTGATGAAATACAGAGATGACAAGACACAACTCCTGCTCTCAAGTTGCTGATTTTTGGAGAGTTGCTGAGTTAGCCTTCCTAAGTGGAAAGGGATATTCCAAAAAAAGGGAACAGCACATGAAAAAACTCAAAGATGTGATTTATCCTGACACCTCCTGGAACTGTGAACAATACATCTTGGCTAGAAAGAAGTATTCAAGGATGAACATGGTGAGAGCTCTAGTCATCGGTTAGGCCACCAATGGCTTTGTAAGGTATTCTAAGGAGCCTGGCTTTTTTTTTTTTTTTAGATGTATTTATTTTTGGCTGTGCTGGATCTTTGTTGGTGCTTGCAGACTTTCTCTAGTTGCGGCGAGCAGGGGCTACTCTGCAGTTGTGGCTCGCAGGCTTCTCATTGCAGTGGCCTCTCTTGTGCAGCACAGGTTCTAGAGTGATGGCTCAGTGGTTGTGGTACACAGGCTTAGTTGCTCTGTGGCATGGAATCGTCTCTGACCAGGGATCAAACCCGTGTCCTCTGCATTGGCAAGCGGATTCTTAATCACTAGACCACCAAGGAAGCCAGGAGCCTGATTTTTTTGCTGAAGAAAACAGGAAGCCTGTGAGGAGTTTTACATGTTTAAAGATCTTTCTGGAAACAGTGTGGGGAATGGATTGGCGGCAGGTAAGAGACTGGTTCATTGTGTCCGGGTTGGTCTATGTGGCCAATAGAATAGGACAGAAACGACAGTAGGTCACTCCTGAGGCTCCGTCCTAAGAGGCATCGCACCTGCCCCCTTGCTCTCATGGACTGCTCTCCTGGAGGATATGGGAGCACCTCCACGGGGAGGTCCACATGGCAGGGACCAAGCAATGGCAGCCCACTCCAGTACTCTTGCCTGGAAAATCCCATGCACGGAGGAGCCTGGTGGGCTGTAGTCCATGGGGTCGCTTAGAGTCAGACACAACTGAGCGACTTCACTCTCACTTTTCACTTTCATGCATTGGAGAAGGAAATGGCAACCCACTTCAGTGTGCTTGCCTGGAGAATCCCAGGGACGGGGGAGCCTGGTGGGCTGCCGTCTATGGGGTTGCACAGAGTCGGACACGACTGAAGCGACTTAGCAGCAGCAGCAGCAGCCAAGATCCAAGGAGGAACTGAGGCCTCCAACCGACAGCCATGTGAATGGGTGAGCTTGGAGACAGATCCTCCGGACCCAGTCAATCCTTCAGGTGACTGTGGCCCAGGCTGACACCTTCACTGAAACTTCATGAGACAACCGGTTAAGTCTTACTCAGATTCCTGATTCTCAGTAAATGTTCGTTTTTATAAGCCACTAAATTTGGAGATTAGCTGCTATGCAAGAATTGATAACATTCTTTCCTGGAGAATTCCATGGACAGAGGAGCCTGGTAAGCTACAGTCCATGGGGTCACAAAGAGTCAGACATGACTAAGCGACTAATGCTTTCACTTTTTTCACCAATATCTTGGGCAAGTCAGATGAAAGCGATGTTTTCATGTGAAGTGAAGTGAAGTGAACGTATATAAGTCTGGAACACAGGAGAGAAGTCTGGGATGAAGAAAGGGAAGGTGGACAATGGCTAAAATCATAAATGTAAGGACTTCCCTGGTGGTCCAATGGTTAAGAATCCGCCTTGCAATGCAAGGGATGCTAGTTTGATCCCTGATCCAGGAAGATTCCACATGCCAAGGGGCAACTAAGCTCGTGAGCCACAACTACTGAAGCCTACATGCCCTGGAGCCTGTGCCCTAGGACAAGAGAAGCCACCGCAGTGAGAAGCCCTTGCACTGCAACAAAGATTAGCCCTTACTGGCCACAACTAGAGAAAGCCCACAGCAGCGCCACACAATAAAAATAAACAATTTTTAAAAATCAGAAATGTAGAAGAGTCCTGGAAGACAGTGGTGGAAGGGAAGGATAAGAAAGCCAAGTACAGAATACTAGGGAACCCAGTGTCTAAAGGACAGACGGAGTGAGAGGAGTTGATGAAGGAGGAACGAGCTTTAGGAGAAGAACCAGGAGAAAGTGGATGGATGGTTTTGCAAAGGAAGTGTCAGATGGTATGAAGGTCAGGATTGGAGTCCAGGACTCAAAAATGTCCCTGAGGGACTTCCCTGGGGGTCCAGTGGCTAAGACTCTATGATCCCAAGGCAGGGGCCCTGGGTTCCATCCCTGGTCAGGGAAGTAGATCCTACATACTGCACCTAGAGATCCTGACTGCTACATCTAAACCCCAGCAGACCCAAATAAATAAATATTTTTTTTTAAATGCCCCTAGGCCTAGCATCTTGAGGGGTGTTGTGTGTCCTTCAGAGTAGGCTCCTGCAGGTGAGCGGGGCAGCAGCCAGATAGCAAGAGTTCAGGGATAACTGGGAGTAGGTGGAGTTAGAACTGTGTAGACCTCTCTGAAGAAACTTGGCTGCAAAGGGAAGGAGACAGATAACCGGAGGGAATTGTGGGTACAACCCGGAGGGAACAATCTCATCTGTTTTGTTTTTAAAGTTGAAGAGGGAATTCCCTGGTGGCCCAGTGGTTAAGACTTCATGCTTCCAATACAAGGGGCGCAGGTTTGATCCCTGGTTGGGGAAATAAGATCTCACATTATGTGTCGTGCTGTGCCTTGCCATGCAGCCAAAAAAATTTTTTTAATAAAGTAGAATAAAACATGTTTAAAACATAAACTAAAGATAAAGAGAATGGAAGGTATAATTTATGGGGAGGCTCCCGGAGGAGGGAGAAGATGGCAGTCAGAAGTGGAGGTATTAGCCTGTGGCGGTAGGAACGACACTTTCCAGCAGAGAAGAGAATAGGAGCAATGGTGCAGAGAAATCTTATACCTTTGGTGGGGGGCAGGGGTGGAGAGAAATGGGTTGGGGAAGGCTGGGAGATGAAAGAAGAAAGCTAAGGGAGCTCCCTCCGGAATATCTCTGCTTTCCCTGGAAAGTAGAAGCTCACTGGGGAGGGAGGTTTGGGGCCTGAAGAGCTGTTGGGGGAGAGGAAGACACAGCTACCAAGAACCCTGAGGAAGAGTGCGTTTGGAGGAGACGGACAGCTGAGAGTGGGGACCACTGGTCTTCAGGGGCACGGACTGTGTTAGTCAGGGTTCTCCAGAGAAACAGAACCAACAGGATGTGTATATATAGACAGATTTATTTTAAGGAATTGGCTCATGAAGTTGTGGAGCCTTGGCAAGTTCAAAATCTGATGGGAGAGGCAGGCAGGTTGGAGACTCAGGAAAAGAGTTGCAATTTTGGAGTCCAAAGGGAGTCTTGTTGGCAGAATTCCTTCCTTCTAGTGGGGAGAGGGTGGAGGTCACCTTTGCTACATTAGAACCTTCAACCTTCACCCATATTGTGAGAGAATCTACTTTACTCAAAGTCCACTAATTTAAATGTTGCTGCTGCTGCTGCTGCTAAGTCACGTCAGTCGTGTCCGACTCTGTGCAACCCCATAGACGGCAGCCCACCAGGCTTCCCCGTCCCTGGGATTCTCCAAGCAAGAACACTAGAGTGGGTTGCCATTTCCTTCTCCAATGCATGAAAGTGAAAAGTGAAAGGGAAGTCACTCAGTCGTGTCCGACTCTAGCGACCCCATGGACTACAGCCTACTAGGCTCCTCCGTCCATGGGATTTTCCAGGCAAAAGTACTGGAGCGGGGTGCCATTGCCTTCTCCGAATTTAAATGTTAATCTCATCCAAAAAACACCATCACAGAAATATCCAGAATAATGGCTTGACCAAATATCTGGGCAACATGGCCCAGCCTGGTTGACATATACAATTAACCATCATACAGACCTTGACGTGTTGGGAGTTTTTCAAATTACTCAACAGCTGGAATGTAGAAATGATAAAACTGTCTGGTTGTGGTGGCTCAGGGTTAGGGTTTTCAAGGCATGGAAAGTTGAGGGTATTGGCAAGAGTGGAGGGATGGAGAAAAGATCTAGGCTGGTTTCGAGAAGGAGCAATAGATAGGACAGGAAAGAGGATGGAAGGAGCGGGTGTTCAGTGAGGTCAAGGTAGAACAAGGCGTGGGAGAGGCGAAGGAGCAGGGGTTCGTGGATGTGGCAGGAGGTGACGTGGGGCTGAGGCGGGGCTAGGTGGCGGCTGAGGAGACAGAGCCAAGGTCTTCACTGCAGCTGGATGGGATCAAAGTGTTGTGAGGCTGGCAGGGGCTGCAGACCCGGTGTCTCCAGGGTCCAGGCAGATAACAGAAGTAGTAAAACCAGGTGGGTGAGACTGGGGCCAACCGGAGAGAGTGTAGCAATACGAACTCCGTCTACTGAAAGAGTTGCTCTGGGGAAGGGGGAACATAGTATGGTAACGCCTCTGCGCTTTTTCAGGAGAAGCCATAAATCTGAATAATTTTGTAAAATGATCATATTTTCAAATTTTAAACCAAGTATATATTAGGAAAATGCATTTTGTGAGCCAAACAATATATACCTCCGAGGCCAGCTTTGCCCTGGGGTCCCCAGGTTGTGTCATCTGGGACACAGGATGTTGGAAAGGTATTTGAGGCTGGGGCAGAAAGGCTGGAGGGTGTGGAAGCAACCTTTCCAGGGGTTGCTTCTAGGGGTTCAGTGCAGCCAGTGGGTGGGATCCTAGGCAGGAGGGTTTGCAGTGGAAGGAGTGGGTGCAGAGGTGAAGGAGCAACTGCCCAGCCATTTCCACAGACAGCAGGAGCCTCTGACAGGGTTTGAGCAGGGAAGTCGCGTAATTCATCCTAGTTGTAGAAAAATTACTGAAAGAGTAGGTGGAGGCTTGATTGTGGGGTAATTAAGCTTCTCCTTAGGCTGAAGGAGAGCTAATCCATACAAGAAATAATGATGGCCTGAATTAATTTATTCAATAAATGTTTATTAAATGCCTTTGCATCAGTCACTGTGCTAAGTGCTGGACATTCAGAGGTGAACAAGACATTGTGCTCCCTTAAATTATGGCCCAGTGGGAGATACTGAAGAGGCCACTACTCACTGTATCAGGGTTTTAGTGGAAGATGTAATAATAACAGCTATTATTTATTGAGTGCTTACAACATGCCAGGCACTGTACTAATCCATTATGTTTATTTTCTTGTTTAATCCTCATGACAACCTCTATTATTATTGTCCTTATTTTATTTTTTATAATAGTTAAAAAATATTTATATATATGGCTGTGCCTTGTCTTAGTAGCATCATGAGGAATCTTTTACTTGTGGCATGCAAACTCTTAGCTGTGGCATATGAAATCTAGTTCCCCAACCAGGGGTTGAACCGGAGCCCCCTGCACTGGGAGCGGGGAGCCTTAACCACTGGACCACCAGGGAAGGCTCTCTCCTTATTTTATTAATGAGGAATCTAAGGTCAGAGAACTTAAGTGACTTGCCAGAGAGACACCTCACAGAAGGGGCCTGGGTAGTTCCAAAGGGCTTCCCAGAGGAAGTAGTGATTAAGTGAAGACCTGAAGGTTGAGTAGGAATTAGCAGTGTGAAGGCAGTGGGGGAGGAGTGGAGAGGGGAGATTGTTCTAGGCTGTTAGGGACCAAAGTTAGGGAATGGGCCCATTGGTGGGGGGCAAGGTGGGGGTGTGTTAGTGTGGATTTTGAGAGAGTCACTGGAGAAGTAACTGGGATCAGATGAAAAGTTTTGTAAGCCCCATTAAGCAATTTTAGTTTTTTAAAATATGATTTATTTTTGGCTGTGCTGGGTCTTCATTGTTGCACATGGGCTCTCTAGTTGTGGTGAATGGGGGATACTCTAGTTGCAGTGCATGGGCTTCTCATTGCCGTGGTTTCTCTTGTGGAACTCTGGCCCTAGGGTGCTTGGGGTTCAGTAGTCATGGTACATGGGCTTAGTTGCTCCAAAGTATGTGGAATCTTCCTGGACCAGAGATTGAACCCGTGTCTCCTGCATTGCAGGTGGACTGTCAACCGCTGGACCACCAGGAAAGTTCTAAGCAATTTTAATTTTTATCCTAAGGCTAAAAGGAAGCTCTTGAAAGGTTTTAAACTGGAGAGCGTCATGATCAGATTTGTATCTTATAAAGATGGCTTTTGCTGCAATGCAGAGATTTTGTTGGCTGAACAGCTGGGAGATATTTTGGACATCTCTGATACGCTGTGGAGATAAGATTCCAGGCAAAAGATGATAGAAGAGGAGATTTGGGGGTGATGGTTGGGCTGGGAAGGCTGTGGAGAGGGGTGAAGAACAGAGTTAATTAATGATGCCTCCCAGGTCCTGGCTGGGGCATCTGGGTGGAGGATGGCAGCGTCACTAGCTGGGCATGCGTCGGGGTGGGAGGGGCAGATGTGTGGAAAGGGGGTGGAGATCACTGAACTTGCTGAGTTGAGGTGCTGCAGGACACCCAGGTGGAGGCGTATGGAAGGTGGGCGGGTGCGTTTTCTGGAGCCCCAGGGGTTGTCGGCTCAGGTGTGACAGCTGCAATCTTGGAGAGAAGGATGTGCCAGTAAGAGGACAAGGTCAAGGAGAGAAACGAGGGCACACCAATACCATGGGCAAGGAACAGAGGAGCCTGCAAAGGAGATTGAGTGCATGAGTGCGTGCGTGCTCCATAGCTTCAAATGTGTCCGACTCTTGGCGACCCTATGGACTGTAGCCCGCCAGGCTCCTCTGTCCATGGGATTATCCAGGCAAGAATATTGGAGTGGGTTGCCATTTCCTTCTCAGGGGAATCTTCCTGACCCAGGGACTGAACCTGAGTCTCTTTTGTCTCCTGCATTGGCAGGCGGATTCTTTACCTTCAGCGCCAACTGAGGAGACCAAGAAGCTTCCCAAAAGGAAAAGAGAAGAGCCAGGAGAGGTATCCCAGCTACAGAAAGGAGAACACTTCTAGGAGGCATGTTCCCCATCTAGTTGGTGTTCAGCAAATAAAGAGCCATGACATGTGCTCTTTGCATGTGACAAGTAGGAGTCATGGGGACTGCTTCAGACTAGGGGGACTCTTGAGTGAGGGGGATTGGGCTGGGCATGAGGGTGTTGAAGGCTGGCAGGTCTGGGAGGAGTTGAGTCTGAGGCTTGGCAACGGGCTGGTTGACCAGACAGTCTGGGGAGGGCAGGTGTGAAGGAGGACACCCAAGAGGCTTTTTCTCACCCCCCACCCTCCTGCAGTCCAAACCCTTTTGGGTCTCGAACCTGTGATGGGAACAGGGAAGGAGGGTCAGGAGGGCCATACTGGATGTTAGTGGCTTGTGGAAGAGATGGTGTGAAATGAAGCAGCAGAAGTGGGTTGATCTAGATCAGCTTTCCCTCAGGCCTCAGGAGGAAGGAGCTTTACCCCCGCCCCCGCCCCCCTCCTCAACCTCCTCTACAGGGGCGGGGTGGGGGGGGGTGGGCAGGGACCTGGGATCTCCAGCTCAGAGACAAGCTGGAGCCATTACAGGCGCGCGCGCGCGCGCGCACACACACACACACACACACACTTCCTGGTTAGGGTGTGGCTCAAGCCAGCCCCCAGAGAGAGTTCTTTCAAGGTAGCCAGGTGGGCCAGAGGGCCAGAATCCCCTTGAATTCCAGGGCACCCTCCTGAGGGGGAGGGGTGGTCTTGGCAGAACTGCCCAGGCCACAGCCCCAGACTTGGCCTTCTCCCACCTCCCCAGGCCCTGTTTAACATGCGCATCAGCTACGGTGCCCTTTGCAAAACTGTTATTTGTACAGAAGCCCGAGGGAGGGGGAGGGAAGCCGCGCCCCTCTTTGCCCCCTCCAGGCACTTCACTTGCAGGGACCTGCAGTCAAATACCAGCCCCCGGTCCCTCTGGCTCACTAGCTCAGAGACTTGCAAACCGAGACCGCCGGTTCCCCGGCTCCCCACGTGGCCGCGCTGGAGTTCCTCCGCAGCACTGCCGGAAATGGTCTGGCCTCTGCGCTTCCCCCACTCCCACGGTCCTCCCCACCTCAGCCCTTCCTCCCCACTCCCGCAGCCCTGAGCTCAGAGCACCCCGGCGCCTCCCACTGAGCCCAGAGTCTGGCCGCTGTGGTGTATTTTCCTCCGGTTTCCCCAACTCTATCTCTCAGAACAGAATGAGAGCCCCTAACTCATCTACCCCTCCCCTCCCCCCCCCAACATTGCCCATCCTGCCCCGTCCAGTCCGAAGGGGGTGCAGGAAAAGCCAGGGACTGCGACACAGGTTCTGCAAGGTAGGCAGAGGGCTAGGAAGGGAGGAAATGGCTTTGGAGGAGATGGGCCCCACTGTGCCCCACTCTGGCTGCTGCTTGCCAGCTTGGGGCCTTGTTCGAAGTTTCCTGCCTACCAGTGGAGGCGATCAAATCTACCTCCAAGGGCTGTGCTGCCGACGGAATGTAACAACGCCTGAGGTGCCCAACACAGTGTTTGGCACATAGTAGGTGTTTAAAACAAGTTCCCTCCCCTCTCTTCACTGATGAAGAGGTAGAATGACAGAAACTAGGGTCTATGGAGCGAACTCGCCAAGAGCCTAGGAAGCCGGGGATAGGAGGGTGCCTGGGGCCCTCCTTCACTCCTCGCTCCCCACTGGCCTCCCCACTGGCCACGCAAGACCTCTGAGAAAGGCATTCCTATGGATTAAGGAGGTCTGGTGGGGAGGGCCTGAGGTGGGGACACTGCCTCTGGGTCTTGAGCAACCCCCCCTCTTCACTCCCCCAACTCATAATCCGATTTATATTCCTACTCCCTCCTCTGGACCCGTCACCATGGCAACAGTTTTCTCAGTTGCACTTCATCAGTTTCTCGGCAAATCTTTTTTTTCTGCCCCCTCCTTGAGTCTTGTTTTCTCTTCTATCAGTCTGCCTTTTCCTGTACCCATGGTGCTCACCTTTCCCCACTCCCCCACCTCCCCCCCCCCAACTTCAGCTTTTCTGTTTCTCTCTTGCAGCTCACTTTGTCCCTGCCTACCCCTGTCTCTACACCTTCCCCTTCGTCTTTTCCTTCTCAAGTCCAGGATTATAGCAACAAGCTAGAGTCTATTGGCTGGACAAGAGCTTGAATTCCTTCTGACATCAGGGTAGAAAAGCAGAGGGTTATGGAGGGACACAGTTTGGGTTCCCGTGGGCTCTGGACAGAGTTCAGTGATGCGAAGGTGTATGGAAGGTCTCCTCTGTATTCAATTCTGACCAGGGGGCAGGAAATGGGAGTGGGGGCACGGGATCAGACAGTTTCTTCAGTCCCAAACAGAATCAGTGCGGCTCTGGGAGGTCCTGCATGGCACAGTCCTTGGTTCACTTCCCAACTCATCCTCAGAGACCTCACGCCATGCCTACAACACCCACTGGCATGGGGTGTGTCCCAAATACATGAATCTGGCTCTGACTTCTCTCCAGGCTTTACTCAAGTCTCTTACATCCTCGGGGTCAGAACCAGGGTATACTTCTCATCATGCTTGATTCAACAACTCTAACCATGAACCTGTCTTCTGAACACCATCACCCCTCCTTACAGTACTTCCTCATCACCACCCAGTGTAAAAATATTGGTGCTACCTGTGAGTCCTCTCTTTCTGTCATCCTCCATATGTAACTAGAGTTCAGGAGGTATCAATTCTTTGTAAGAGGAGAATCTACGTCTACCCCTGTACCCTTTCATCTAGATGACCTGAGACCAAGTGCCCAGTGAGTCATTTGGGGCTCTCCCTATAGCCTCATTCTTTCCTGGGCCTCCTAGAAAGATAGTCTCCTCTTAGAAACCAAACCCATCTGAAACATGACTTTCTTCTCTCCTTTTTTGTCTACCTGATTTGAGTTTGCGTGCTCAGTTATGTCTGACTCTTTGCGACCTCGTGGACTGTAGCCTGCCAGGCTCCTCTGTCCATAGGATTTCCCAGCAAGAATACTGGAATGGATTGCCATTTTCTAGGGGATCTTCCCTACCCAGGGACCAAACCGACGTCTCCTATGTTGGCAGGTGAATTCTTTACCACTGAGCCATCTGGGAAAGCCTGATTTATTGAACACCCATTATGTATTAGGCTCTTCATATATGTCATTTAATTTAATCTTCACTCTAATCTATAAAGTAGGTATCATTTTACAGAAGAAGGAATTGATGCTCAGAGTGGTTAATTTGTCCAAGTTCTACAGCTAGTAAGCAATAAGGCTAGGACTCAAGTCCAGATCTGTGGAGTTCCACAGTTAGTGTTTTATTCTGTTGCTATACCTATAGTCTGCTTCCATGTCACTCTTCTACTCAAAAACTCTGTTGTGGTTCTGAGCCTTCTGACTTTCTTAATCTTCTATTAGGCTTGTGAGGTTCATTATGATCTGACCCATTCCACCTACAAGACCCTGGATCTTGCTGCTTCTCAGTATGACGTGGACTGGTATCAACCAGGAACATTTGTTTGCTTTAGGACTTGCTTTCATCTCTGTCCTGTTAAATATTTTTTAGATAGTGTATATGAAAATGTAGTATCACATTTCACAGAGATAAACCTCAAGGTATAGTAAACGCTTTGAAAGACAGGGTAAGGATCCAAATATCATCTCCATGCGTAGGATGGTAGGAAAACCTAACAAGATGAAATGATCAGAGATCTGTGTAAGATCTCAGCAACACACAGAGACTACACGTGTCTTAGAGGCAGTTCAGGTAAAACAGAATTGGGGGGGGTTAGTAAATTCAGTCCGAGTCATCATCATAACATGGTCACCAAAAGTGAATCCAAGTTTAAGCCATATTAATAGAGGTATAGTGTTTGGAATAAAGGAGAGGATTGATAGTCCTGCTTTACTTTAAGCTGGCCAGGTGTCATTGTGGGCATAACATTAGTGAACTGGGAATGTTTAGGCCAGAGAAAAGAAGAGACTGAAATCATTAAAGCTTAGATATATGAAGGGCCAGGAGGTAATTCATGGACTAATGAATAGAGACCACTAGGAGATAGAATTCAGCTCAAAGAAAGGAAAAACAGATGTTCGTAAGTGGAACGGACTGTCCCATTACTAGAGATATTCATCAAGATGCTGATATACTGCTTGCTTGGGATGTTAACAGAGAGTTGAGAATCAGAAAGAATTAGAGTTAGGTAGTTGGTCTTTGGCAGAGAAGGCAATGGAAACCCACTCTAGTACCTCTTGCCTGGAAAATCCCATGGATGGAGGAGGCTGGTAGGCTGCAGTCCATGGGGTCGCAAAGAGTCGGCACGACTGAGCGACTTCACTTTCACTTTTCACTTTAATGCATTGGAGAAGGAAATGGCAGCCCACTCCAGTGTTCTTGCCTGGAGAATCCCAGGGACGGCAGAGCCTGGTGGGCTGCCGTCTATGGGGTCGCACAGGGTCAGACACGACTAAATCGACCTAGCAGCAGCAGCAGCAGTTGGTCTTTGAGACCCCTTCCCACCAGGATCTGTGATTCCTCCTGCTTCGGCTCCATCTGTGCCCCTCACCTCTGTGCTCCCCTGTACCTGAGGTCAGTTTCCTGTTTCTCTTCCATGTCGACCAAAGGACGAAACCAGTGCAGGTTGCATCAACCCCGCATCTTTTAATGATTTAGCATCTTTTATTGTTCTTTAGTTGTCCCCATTTTATAAGCTCCTTTAGGGCAGGTGCCTTTATTATCTGTTACAGGATAAAAACTTATTAACCAATGACTGTTCTCAGACTCCCTCTGCCCTGCAGCCCCTCACCCCCGAGATAATTTTATCCCTCACTTGTTGGAAATCTTGTCATGGCCTGCTCAGGGCTTTTGTAACATAGAGCTGGGAGAATAGGAGGTGACAGATAAGACTAGAGAGACAGGAGACAGGTAACTTTCTTGTGTGTTAGGGAGAATCTGGGTAATGGGTGAAGGAAAAAAGAAAATAATGAAACCTGAGAGGCTAAGCTACTCTAGGAAAAAGTAAAAAGGTGACTGGTGAAAGAGACAGAAAACCTTTTGAATATAAAGAATAGAGAGAGGCAGAGAAGGGGGCTGATTTCGGGTTTGCAGTGAGCAATTTAACTGTTGCAAGGTTTAGCAGAATAGAAGAGGAAAGGGAATTTGAACAAGATGTGCTGTAGGTTAAGAACTGGATCACCTTCAAGAGATAAAAGTAAATAATGCTCTGTGGTTACCTGAATGGGAAGAAAGTCCAAAAGGGAGGGACTATATGTATACATATAGCTGATTCAATTTGCTGTACAGTGCTGTGCTAAGTTGCTTCAGTCCTGTCCGACTCTTCAGGACACCATGGACTGCAACTTGCCAGGCTCCTCTGTCCACGGGATTCTCCAGGCAAGAACATTGGAGTGGGTTGCCATGCCCTTCTCCAGGGGATCTTCCTGGCCCAGGGATCAAACTGGAGTCTCTTACATCTAACCTGCAGTGGCAGGTGGGTTCTTTACCAGTAGTGGCACAGAAGAAACTAAAAGAACATTGTAAAGAACTATAGTCCAATAAAATTTTTAAAAAAGAAAAAGAGATACAAGTAAAAACTGTGATTCCTTTTCAAAATTATTCTTGTTATTTGGGACCCCAGAATATACTCAGGCTACACATTTGTCACTTTCATACAACCTGGCATGGTATCAAGGTATCAGTGCCTGCATCAAGCAGCACCTAGTTTCTGCAGATAGGGCGGACATAGTCCTGGGGTTATGGGGTCCTGCAAAAAGGCAGAAAGTGAACTGAAAGTGTTAGTTGCTCAGTTGTGTCTGACTCTTTGAGACCCCATGGACTGTAGCCTGCCAGGCTCCTCCGTCCATGGGATTTTTCCAGGCAAGAATACTGGGGTGGATTGCCATTTCCTTCTCCAGGGGATCTTCCTGACCCAAGGATTCAACCCAGGTCTCCTTCATTGCAGGCAGACTCTTTACTATCTGTGCCACTGGAGAAGCCCCCAAAGGCAGAAAGGTTTAAGCTTTTACCCTACTTCAGAGTTATAGCTTTAAGAAACACATCCTAATCTGTGATTTCAAGTTACAAATGCTCCTGGAGTTAGAATTTGCTATAGGTCTCGACAGATGGTGAAAATGAGGCCCAGGGAAGTTAATCAACTTGCTCAGAGTCACAGAGCAGATTTTAGGCCTGGGAATATGCCTGGCCCAAGGCTCTGTCCACAATCCTGGGATGCCTTTTTAGATTGAGTCAGAGATCTACGTGCATGTAAATAGGGTCATGATGAGAGAGGAAAGGGTGCCTGGGAGACTGGGAGTTCTGAGTACCCCTCCCTCTGTTTAGAGCCATGTACCAGGCTCTGGGGGATGTCCAGATAAGGAGGCCAAGCCTGCCTTCCCAGATCTTATGGCCTCACAGGGAAATGAGCCAGACGCAGGAAGAAGTCCAATGGAAAGTTGGAAGCAAGTGCTGCAGTGGTGTCGTGGAAAGAGTCTGGACTGGGAGTGAGGAGACCCGGGCGCCCCTTCCAGCTGTCACTCACCAGCCATGTGATTTCAGGCCTGTCCTTTTACCACCCTCTGCCTCAGTTTCCTTACCTCTGAACATCCTATCTGTTCAAAATAAAAGCTCTGTGGTGCTACATGGGCTTCCCTAGTAGCTCAAATGGTAAAGAATCTGCCTGCAATGCAGGAGACACAGGAGATGCAGGTTCCATCCCTGGGTCAAGAAGATCCCCTGGAGAAGGGAATGGCAACCCACTCCAGTATTCTTGCCTGGAGAATCCCCATGGACAGAGGAACCTGCAGTCCACGGGATCACAAAGAGTTGGACATGGCTGAGTGAGGGAAGAGCAAATTAATGCAGCTTCATTATATTGATATTCAGGGGGTGCTGTCCCCCAGGGCTCATCCCTTCTAGCACAACCTCAGAAAGGCTCTTGCTTTGAGTTGATGACAAGAATTAAATGTTCCCAGGACTCACAACTGCCAGGCAACCTGGTAAGTGAGTAGGAGGTGACTCAAGTGGCTTTCTCTAGGCCCTGCCTCCGCCAGCCTTTCCTAGGCTTATGAACTCTGCCTTCTATTCCCAAGCTGGCCAGAGCCACGTGATTGTTTTTCTCTGAACAAACTAAACCTGCTATTTAACTGCTATCTTCCTGATAAAAAAGAGCCTGGAGATAAGCGCATCCAACTCCTTTGTTTTTTGAAGAAACTAAGGTCCAGAGATGAGGCTGACTAGTCCAAGGTCATATGCTCTTGGCTTTCCAGCTAGTCTCCTTTCTTTTGGAACTTGGAGAACTTAATAGAAGTAGATTGTTGGGGAATGCAGCCTTGGCGATCTCTCTCTTTTTTAAAAAAATATTTATTTATTTTTAAAATTCATTTTTATTTTTATCTGGCCTGCGTCTTTGCCACTGCACATGTTGGCTGGTGAGCAGGGGCTACTCTAGTTGCGGTGGGCGGGCCTCCCTTGTTTCAGAGCAAGGGCTCAAGAGCACGGGCTCAGTAGTTGTGGTGCACGGGCTTAGTTGTTCCGCTGCATGTAGTATCTTCCCAGACCAGGGATCGACAAGCAATAAAACCCATGTGCCCTGCCTTGGCCTTCAGATTCTTAACTCCTGGACCACCAGGGAAGTCCTCAATAGATATTTTTTGAACAAATAAGTAGATGTCAGAGAAGGATTCCTGGAGGAGTCAGGTATCATAGCCTCCAAGTAGAACAGGATTGTCCTTGGTTGGGTGAACTGCTTATGGGAAAGGAAGTCTTAGATAGAAGATAATGGGAAATGGGAGAGGGAAGGAAGTGGGGCAATTAGGGGGAAAAATGGAGAAAGGAACCCTTGAAGGTCACAGCCTTTGCTAACCTGGGAGGGTTTCTGGGTAGAGGGGAGGAAAGGTGTTAGCCCTGCCTGCAATAGGAAGAAATGGTTGTCAGCACCTCGAATCCATCAAGAGGCCTCCTTTATGGAGGAGAAATCTGAAGGCAACTGAGCTTGAGGGGAGGGACACTGATGGGGGAATCATGTAGCTGATAGGAGTGTTGAAGCCTGGCTAGAGGTCTGCTTTTGCTGTTGGGGTCTGGAGGGAAGCGGACTGCAGGGAGTTCTGGGAAGGCCTGGGACATAGAAAAGAAGATGAGGGACAGCTTCCCTCTACTGCCCCCCTTCATTAGGTTGAGATTCTGGCAGGATAGGGTGTCTTCTATTTTTTCCTATCCTCCTCCAGGTGTCTGGGCACCTGGGACCCACAAATAGAGTCCCTAGGGCAAACATCTGGAAGTTACTGAGGCAGCCTGATAAGTGAGGATGGCATGGCAGGGATTGTGGAAGCTCCACCAGCCTCCCCAGAGCATCCTCTGTCTCTCCGAAGGTGCTGCTCCTGCAGAAGGAGTACTCCAGCAGTCTCCAAAGTTTTCCTTCCACCAATCCCCACCTGAGCGCATCTTTTGCCAGGGACTGCTAAGCCAGGTCTAGCCACCAGGGGGCAAAAGAGCAGCCCTGAGGTCAGCGTCCCTCCGCTTCCCCACAGGCACACCTGAAGGCCAAGATGGGCGGTGCCTCACCTGGCTCTCCCAGGGCGCCTGGGAGCTCCGTTAACCCCTTCCTGCCTAGACTGAGGCACTGCCTTCAGGCAGAGTCTTCCTTGCCCGAACTGGGCGCGCAAATCTGACGGCGGAGGAAGTGCTGCTTAGGAGAGGGGCTAGGGTGGAAGTGAAGTCAGGGTTTCCGGCTCCTCGGGCTCTTGTCCTAGCTGGGGCTGGGGGAGGCTAGCATTCCCCGCCTCGGTTGGGTAGCTACTCCCGCAGATGGGTGAAGGCGCCCTCTGGAATCCAAAGAGGCCCCGGGCTGCGGTCACCTGTGCGGGGCCTCGCGGGCGGGATGAGAACGCCGAGGCCGCCTCGGCACCCAGACTTCCGGGTTCCCTGCAGCCTTCTATCAGTCAGGGCTCTTTGCAGCAATTAGTGGGGGTGGCGGCGGGAGGGCGGCCAAAGGGAGGAGGAAGAGGCACCGAGGGTTAGGGTGGCGGGGGAGGGTAAGACAGTTAAGATTTGGCAGAAGAGCGGGCTGGGTTACGCAGCTCTCAGGTGCCGGTTTTTGTGGGTCGCTTTTCGAGGATTAGGCAGCTTTCCAGGGCTCTGACAAGACCGAGTTCCAGAGACTGCGTTCTGGGCCACAAGGTGTTAAGCCGTGGGTGGGAGTGGGGTCTGGAGTCCCTCCCTCTTGCCCTCCCTCACAAGCGTCACCACCTAGGAGTCCACCGGGCTGGCGCTCAAGGAGTTAAGTCTGCCTGCAATCTGCAAAGACTGGAGCCGGGGAGGAGGAGGAAGGGGGGGAAGGAGGGGGTAGAGGACAAGGGTAAGCAGACTGCAGGGAGACAGCGCCAGGAACCCCCTCCCCAGGGACCTGGCCCCTAGGCCCCCAGCCCCAAAAGAGGCCCTGCCCTCCCCGGGGTCGTGCTCTCTCCCCCGCCGCCCTGCCTCCGCCCTCCAGCTTTGTGTCCCCAGGAGGGTGGGCTGCAGAATTTCCAGCCAAGCCTTGGCTGCCTGCTCAGTTTTTCCAAACCCTCCAGTCGGGGAAGGAGGGAGCCCTGTCAGGATAAGAGTCCCTCCCCCACTGCCCCTGTCGGCCCCCTTTCCCAGCCTCCCTCTCCCTGCCCCCCGCACGTTTTCCAAACTTCCCCAATCCGACCCTGGTCCCTACGCCCCCAATCCCCACCTCTATTGGCTCCCAAGTTCCAAGTTCAGGTTGGAAGGGGCCAAGTGGGTCCCACAATTCTGGAGAGGCGCTGGTAACACCGTACTCCTCAGGCCAACCCTGAGACCTGCTGGGCGCCCGCCGGACTCCCAGCCTGGCGCCCGCCCCGTCCCAGGACGTGGCCCCAAAGGCCACCGGGGAGGGTGGCCCAGGGGTCTCCCGCCCCGGAGTGGAGGCGGTGCCGGGGGCGCCGGTGGAGCTGGGCGGCGGGCCCTGTGCTGCTGGTGCCAGGCCCTGGGGCAGGCTTCGAGGAGGGGCAAAGTGTTCCGAGCTCTGGCACGGCTCTGTCCAGCAGGTCTATTATATAATAATCACCATCTATCAGGAAGCCAGGCAGCTGGAGTGAGTGGAGAAGCCAGGATGCCCAGATCCGCTCCTTCTCCAGGGCTCAGGAAGGTGTCTTCATCAAGGTGGGGGGTGTGGCTGCAGCCCAGAGGTGAAACCAAGTTGGGGGGTCTAGGGGCAAGTGAGGGGCGCTGGGCAGTCTGAAGGCGGCCCCCACAAGCCCCGCCCCAGGAAGCTGACTGACAGTGCTCTGAGCCAATGATTGAAGTCACTGTGGGGGTTCAAAGTTAACCCTTTCTTGGATTTTTTGTAGCTTAGGGATAGAGTCCCTTCCCAGGAACTGTTCCCCAGTTCAGATTTCCTCCCACCTGCCCGAGATCGGCGATGAGTACCAGCTGGAGGATCCTTTCGTCCTCGTCATCCCAGGTAGAAATCTCAAATAATCAATAGCCCTAACACCGCCCACCCCCTACCCCCACCCCAAAAGTTAATTGCATTACAAAATGTTGTTGTGTGTACACGTTGTGGTTCCAGAAACAGACCCGCGTAACGCTGGATCACCCACACTGCACCACGAACAGGCACTCTCACACAACGATACCCATGCCCGAACTTCCACCGACACTCGCTGACACACCTGTGACACTCCTCGTGACATAGTGACACAGAGATATGGGAAAACACACGGTGATTCCCCGAACTTGCCAGTAGAGGGAGCCACTCTATTCCAGCAATGGGCCACTGGCCTCTCTCCTCCTCGCTCACTCCAGGGTTCCACCCAGAACTCGTGGCTGCCCAGAGCTGGGGCTCCGCATCCCAACCTGGAACCTACGCTGGGGCAATGAGTCACAGCCCCACCCAAGGGAGTGCTCTACATGGCACCTCCACGGACATGCCGAATACACTGGAACTTACAGTGTGCCACAATTAACTGACCCCTTGCAACATGGCCATCATTCCCTGCTACAAACATTGTTTTCTGGACCTGCTATGAACCCGCATGGTGCCAAATAGATAATCAAGCCCGTGTGTCTTGTCACGTATGTAAATGGGAAACTGACCCAAGTAACTGAATGGACCCTTCCTTCTAACAAGCAAATCTTCTTTGAGAAATAACCCTCTTGTCTTGTGGCTCATCTTATATCCTCAGGACCTAGAGAGGGGAGAGGAGATGAAACCCTACTTCTATGGGTCAGGTACCATCCTAGGCTCTGAGATCTTTTATACCAGAGCTGGGCCTCTCTGGGCGTTAGTTTTCTTTTCGTTTAAGTGAGAATAATACCTACCTCATAGAGCTGTGATGATTCAATCCCTGACCCAGCTTGATCTTAGCATAGCAGATAATAGACACTTGTCAAAGTTTTGTTGATTGGCTCAAAGCAGGATCAAGAGATAATGTGTATGAAAATGCTTTGTAAATGTCAATGTTAGGCACCCACAGGGAATGTTATCTTCTCTCAGGGTTTCTCCCCCTTTTCTACCGGTGCCTCCCCAGACCTTGCTCAGCGCTCATCTCCAGGTACCATCAACCCATCAAGTGAGTATTTCAGTCAGTTCAGTACAGTTTAGTCGCTCAGTCGTGTCTGACTCTTTGCGACCCCATGAATTGCAGCACGCCAGGCCTCCCTGTCCATCACCAACTCCAGGAGTTCAGCCAAACTCATGTCCATCGAGTCGGTGATGCCATCCAGCCATCTCATCCTCTGTCATCCCCTTCTCCTTCTGCCCCAATCCCTCCCAGCATCACAGTCTTTTCCAATGAGTCAATTCTTCGCATGAGGTGGCCAAAGTACTGGAGTTTCAGCTTTAGCCTCAGTCCTTCCAATGAACATCCAGGACTGATCTCCTTCAGAATGGACTGGTTGGATCTCCTTGCAGTCCAAGGGACTCTCAAGAGTCTTCTCCAACACCACAGTTCAAAAGCATCAATTCTTCGGCGCTCAGCTTTCTTCACGGTTCAACTCTCACATCCATACATGACCACTGGTAAAACCATAGCTTTGACTAGATGAACCTTTGTTGGCAAAGTAATGTCTCTGCTTTTGAATATGCTATCTAGGTTGGTCATAACTTTCCTTCCAAGGAGTAAGCGTCTTTTAATTTCATGGCTGCAGTCACCATCTGCAGTGATTTTGGAGCCCAGGAAAATAAAGTCTGACACTGTTTCCACTGTTTCCCCATCTATTTCCCATGAAGCGATGGGACCAGATGCCATGATCTTCGTTTTCTGAATGTTGAGCATTAAGCCAACTTTTTCACTCTCCTCTTTCACTTTCACCAAGAGGCTTTTTAGTTCCTCTTCACTTTCTGCCATAAGGGTGGTGTCACCCTGCATATCTGAGGTTATTGATATTTCTCCTGGCAATCTTGATTCCAGCTTGTGCTTCTTCCAGCCCAGCGCTTCTCATGATGTACTCTGCATAGAAGTTAAATAAGCAGGATGACAATATACAGCCTTGACGTACTCCTTTTCCTATTTGGAATCAGTCTGTTGTTCCATGTCCAGTTCTAACTGTTGCCTCCTGGCCTGCATATAGGTTTTTACTGGATCCCTATTATGAACCCAGCACTTGAGTGCTGTGGGTTTATGTAGAGGCATAGAAGGCATGGTCTGGGCCCTCAAGAATCTTTGGGGCAACGACATGCACACAGGAGAGTGAAGATAAAACATGCAAGTAGGTACTCAGCTGGGTGACATAGATGTAATAGGTGGTCAAAAGAGTAGGAGGTTAGGGGCAGGGGAGAGCTCAGAGGAATCAAATCGCATGAGCAAAGGGGCTTGCTAGTGTCCTTCCTTCCTGAAGTGTCCATGCTTATTCCTTCTTGGTATTAATTCTGGGTGCTTGGGGACAGTGGGATCCAGGGAAAGTGCCCTGGGATAGAGACCCAAACTCTAGTCCTTGGCTTGCCACTTTCTATCAGTGTAACCCTGAGGAAGTCCTTAACTAATGCAAGCCTTGGTGTCCTCATCAGTGTGCGGGGGCCATAACATTTCTCACAGGTTTGTGGCAAACGTTGATATAACATATGTGAAATGCTTTTTTAAAGCCCTTTACTTCTTTTTCATTGGATCTATTCTCCTGTAAGGTCTTGGGTGTTTTTGCATAGCACTTAGGGATAGAATTCTTTTGGGAAAACAAAGGTTTCATTTTCACAAATACTTTATTAGTATCCACATTGCACTCTGCTGAGGATTGAGATGAAAAAATTCAGTCCTTATCCTCAAGGACCTCATGGTCTACTAGGAAAGAGCGATGAATAAAGTGAATAAAGAGATGTTCAGCGCATGATGAATGTGGGTGGGTACGATGAAGAGGGGACTTAGTGGAGTGTGTGTGTGTGTGTGTGTGTGTGTGTGTGTGCGCGCGCGCGCGCGCGCGCTGTGGGGTGGGGAGGTCTAGGCAACTCCCACTGCTTCCAATCAGTGTAGATAGGCAGGTACGCTTGTCAAACCTCTCCCCAGCCTGAGATGTTGTTAGCACGTCTCCTGCCCAGTCCTTGGGAATGGGGTGGAGGGAGGGATAGAAACCCCCACCCCGCCCCCCGGCCAACCAGCCTCCCGCTAGCCGGCCGGGCGCCTTACCGAGTCAGACCACTGGGAGGCTGGGGGAGCCGGGTTGGGCGAGGAGGCGAGAGAGATGGGGGAGCTCTTATTTTGACAGGGGCCTCTCCGGGCTCTGGTATGAAGGCAGAAGGAGGCAGCCAGAGAGCCCCGATGCTTATTCAGGCTGGGGAGCGGAGCCGAGTGGAGGGGCGAGCGAGGCTCCGGCAGCGCAGGGGAGCCCGGGGAGGCGGCGGCGAGCGGCGGAGCCAGTGGCCGGACATGCCCCGGACTCGGGGCCGCTGCACCACCGCCGCCGCCCGGAGCCAGCCGGCCGGACACCCGCACGCCTGGGTCCCCCGGCGCCGCGCCGCCCGGGGGCTGCGACCCGGACCCTCCGCGTCCGACCAACAATAAGCGCCCAGACAGACCCCTCCCCGCCCCGCGCCCGCCTTCCCCGCGGGCCTCGGGGAAAGTGAAAGGAGGAGGCGAAGGAAGGAAGGAAGGAAGGAAGGAAGGGAGGAGGAGCAGGAGCCGGAGCCGTGAGGTTGGGGCCGAGACCCCAGCCCCGAGCCCCGAGCCGGGCGGGTGCGCGCGCTCTCCCGCCGCTGCCCGGCACCCACGACCATGCTCCGCGGTTGGGAGGCAGGAACCCAGGCTCCCAGCGACCCCCGGATACCCACTCCCGGGCCGGGCTGGTATTGAGATCAAGGCGTCCAGGATCAAAAGATCACCACCTGCCCGCCTTCCTCCGCACCTCCAACTGGCGAGCAGGAGGACCCCAATCCACCCACCGATCCTGACCTGGTCATGGCGTCCAACTCTGGCCTGGCGTGAGGACCCCCGACCCGCGCGAGGTGAGGGGTGGGCTGGGACGGAGGGCGAAAAGTCATGCCAGGCCAACTGAGGCGCGAGGAGGGAGATCCAGTTCGAACTGGGGAGGGGGGACACAGTTTGATTGTCTTTGGCCCTCTGGCACGCACCCTCAAGCTGTATAAGGGGTGGGAGACGCCCCCAGGGTTAGCGGAGGCTACTCTTGGGCCCCCAATCAGGTTGGCAGCCCCAGAGCACAGGGGGGAGGGCTTAGGGGCAGCCAGGGGACCCTGCCACCCTAGCGCAGAGAACAAGGCCGGCCTTGGGCCAGCTGGAGCAGCAACCCTGCCCTGGGGGCTTCTGGGAGATGTAGTCCCCCTCCCAGGCTCGCCAACCCCTTGGGTCTCAGCCCCCAGCACTCCTCTCCTGGCTGATAGGAGCCTCCGGAAGGAGGTGCACTGGGATTGGAGATTGCTGGGGGTCCCCCTCTGCCCCCAAGCACTGTCTAGGAGCAGCAGGGGCTGTGACTAGAGAAGTCTCCCCAAGACTCAGTGGTGTGGGCTTAGTTGGGGGGTGGGGCAGTCACACAGTTCCTTGGAGGTGTCTCTGCACAGGCTCAGAGGAGATGGCCCCTGCCTTGGTCTCAAGAGCTCTTGGGAGAGTAACGTGAGGAAGAGAAGGGAGGCTTAGGGCTTCTTGCTTGGCTGGAGTATGCCCTGTCCCAGGGCTGTTGGAATTTGGTTTCAGGGGACACTGAGGTTCTCTTAGGAGCTGAGAGGGAGGGTGTCCCTGACGGTCAGGGAGTTTGGAGGGTGTCTCTCTGGAGCAGGGAAGCCAGGATCAGCTTCTGTCTGTCTGTCCAGCTTCCTTCCTTCCGGGTTTTTCTGACACCCCCTCCTCCCTCCTCCTTCTGTCTGTCTGCTGCTTGGGGTGTGGGTCTGTGTCTGTGTCTGGGGGGGCCTCTGCTGCATGGAGGAAAAGTGTTATTATGGGAGAGGTGAGTGGGGCATGTGATTGGGCCCTGGGAAAGGGGCTTGGAGGCCCCCTTGATCTTTGGCCTTGGTTTCCTGTTTTACCTAGGAAAGCTGTCTTCACACAGTGTCTGCTGTAACCCTGCTGATGTCTCTGGAGGAGGGCAGCTCTCTGAATAAGACCTGCAGGGTGGGTGGGCTTCCGCTTCCCTTGCTCTCCCCTGGCCTCAGCCTCTCCAAGGATCAGCCACTTCTTCTGGGCTGGGGCTGCCTGGCTTGTCTGCTGCCCCCCAGCACTGGCTTGGCTGCCTTCTCTAGGTCAGGACTGTGATTTCATGGCCCCAGGGGAAGAGCATGTTCAGGCCCTGTCTTTCTGGTATCAGCTCTGAGGCGCCTGCTGATAGAAGCCTCAGGACAGAGTGAGAATGGGAGAGAAAGGTAAGGAGCAGGGAGGTCTGGTATCAGGATGGAAGGTGCTGCCCTCCTTCAGCTGATCAGGCTCCTTGGCCTTAGAGCACCAGGCCTGGAAGATCAGCCTTCTGGCCACTTCCCTCTGGAGGTTCTCTGCTAACCTGTGTTGCTCCAGATTGGGGTGGGGCAAGGGCTAATGTTGGGGAGCACTCTCTACTGAAGGAGAGAATATATATAGTCTTGGATCCAGAGTAACCCCTGTGCTTGGGCTAGCAGGGTCCTCACGCTGGACATGGCTTCTGGAGGGCCATATGGAGACTCACAGTGAGTCTCCAGGTACTGAGGTTGAGGGTCCAGGTGGGAAGAGATGACAGAGTCCCGGAGAGGGATTAGTGTTTGTGATCACAACAGTGATGATGTGGGACCTAGTGAACTTGGCTTTTTGAGTCTGTGTTGGGCACTCATGCTTTCTTTGGATAGTTTCTGCCTCCCAGTTTCTGGGTACGTGAATTAAACAGGAGCCCTGGGCTGGGGACTCAACTTCCATGAACAGGCAGGGCAATAGCCTTCTGGGCACAGGCCTAGTGGGTGGCAGTGTCGACTCAGCAAGGGCTGGAATGCCTGGCACCTGCTTTAGATTAAAGGAGATGCCTGCAAAGGGGGCTGCCTGCCTGCAGGGGGAGGGGCTGGGATGGAGCTCCGTGGAGCCCAGGAGTGGGGTGGGAGGAAAGGACCAGGGTTGCAGGCAGCTCTGGCAGAAGTGGAGGGAGCCACCCAGAACAGCAGCCCCACCTCCAGGGAGTCCAAGGCGGGAGCCGGGGGCCCTCCACACGGCCTCTGACGCCACAGGCTGCCACTCTGTCCCAGCGCCCTGGGGGGGCAGCTGCGGGGAGCCAGGGTGTCTGGGTGTCCAGTCTGCTCAAGACTGGAAGAGGCTTCCAAGGAGGTGGGGGGTGCTTTGGGGTTCTCCTTGGCCTGATGCCATGTTGACTCTTCTGGGGGCTCCTGGGTTGCTGGTAGTGAGGCACCCCAAGAGCCTGGGCACCCAGAGGTGCCGGAAAACAGCACCCTTTCCTGGTGCCAGGAGCCCTGGGCTCTGCTAGGTTGCCGACTTGTGGGGGAGGGGGCATAGGGGATGACACCGTGGGAAAGTGGGCAGCCGTGGGAGCCAAGCGGGTACAGGCTGGGTGCCGCGGGCAGGGAGCCTCTGCCAGGGCTGCTCTCCCCGGGGTGGGGCTGGTTGTTCCAGGGACTGGCTCAACCTGTTGAGCGCCTGGCTGCTCTAACCTGGCATCTGTGTCCCTGCCTGCCAGCCCCACTGGCTGCCCACCTGCAGCCACACTGTGGGGGCTGCCCCCGAGGATCTGGGGCCAGAAGGCTCTGACAGGCCAAAGGGCCAGTCGAGGCTCCTCCAAAGGATCTTCCAGGGTGTGCCGAGTTTCCCCAGGTCCTACTCTCTAACTCTTAGAGCTGGGGCTGAAGCCAGTTGGAGGGCCAGGTAGCCAGAGGCTAGGAGCGAAGGGGCTAGGTGAAGAAAGCCACAGCGCTGGATCTGCTGCTGGTCATTCAGGCCGCCCTGAAGGCAGCCTGGAGTTACCGCCTGGAATTTCCTCCGCTGGGTGCCAGGGCCGGGCCTCCAGAGCCCCACCCCCAGCCTGGCCTGACCTCCCCTCCTTGGGAGAGACTTTCCCTGGGGGTTGGGGGAGGGGCTGTAAGGACATTCTGGTGGCCTGGGAGGAGAGGGGTGACTTCCTGGGTGTGGGGGTCTGTAGTACTGTGTCAGCCACCTAAGTAAGGGCTGGCCCTCCCCATGGAGAGGAGGAAGGTCCGGGTTCCCTGGGAGATGTCCCCCACCCTGACCTGAGTGTGTGTGTGTGGGGGGGCGCCTGGGTCCCAGGGAGGATCCCTGACCCGCTGCAGGCCCTTGCTGTCCTCCCACACTCTCTGCCCCGTAGCTTGAGGCCTGCCTCGGGGCTCTGCTAGCCGGCAGCCAAGGGGAACCAGCTGCCACTCTGCGGGGGAGAAGGTGGCCACCACCGCCCCCAGGTAGGGGGAGGGGCCAGGCAGTCTCCCCTGCCCGCCTTCCAACTTCTCTAGTCCACGGCTGGAGCAGAGGCCTCCTCTCCTCCGCCTCCTTTCCGCCCCGGGCCCTCCCTGCTGGGCCCTGGCCACCTGCCCCTCCTAACCTTGGTGTCCCCAGGGGCCGGGATGCCCTCTGTCCAAGTCCCTCCTCCCACAGGCTGGTGGCCCTGTGCTGGCCTGTCTTCCCCTCCCCCCACCCCCAGCCTCAACTGAGAATGGCCCTGAATCCAGCATTTCCAGCATTTCGAAACCAGGATTGTTTTGAAATCCCTGAGCACTTCTCCACCCTCCTCTGACTCCCCTCCTCCCCACTAGCCCAGAATTTAGTGCTCTAATCTGGCTTCATGCTGTGCATTGCCTGGGTGTGTGTGTGAGAGAGAGAGAGAAAGAGAGTTTGTGCTAGCACATGGCCATGTGCATACTACTCAGTGTCTCTGTGTGTGTGCGTATATTCCAATGTGGGTCTACCTTCTGTCAGCAGTTCTGTGACCGGCCGACGTCATTTGTGTTTCCTGGGCCCCCTTGGGCTTTCTCTATGAGTGTGGGCACTTCTGTGGGTCTGAGGGAGTCAGTTTTGGAGAGTTTGTGTTATTTTAAAGAGGTATCTTGGATGTGTGTGTTTGGGGGTTGTGTCCGTTTCTCTCTCAAGTACACGTGTCAGAGTATCTGAGAAGTATGTGTGCCCGGGGTTGTGTCTCTGATGCATGTGTGTGTGCACACACGCACACTCCGTGCGCTCTGTTCCCGCCTCTTTCCTCCTCCCTTGGAACACGTCTGGGGGTGTAGTCACAGGTCTCCCAATGGCCCCCTGGGACATGAAGTCCTCTGTCCTTTGAAAGGGAGGTTTCCTGGAAGGAAGCCAAGGCTTCTGGCAGTTCTGTGGTCCTTGGAGAGAAAGTGCGCAGTGGGGAGACTTTGGGATAAACTGTCCCCAGGGCTGGACTCTCCTCCTCTGCCCTCCCCAGACACCCGGCATCTCAAGGGGTCTGATGCTCCCAGTCCTTCCTCTTCTTGTTCTGGTGCTGTCGTGGGGGGCTGTGACAGGGAGGCCCAGTGCTCTTCAGAAAGGGATGGGGGAAGGGACTTAACCCCCCGCCCTTGGGGTGGCTTGCCTCATTGGAGACAAGAAACAGCCAGCCTCACCAGACCTGGGAGCTTTCAGAAAAGTTGACTTAGCTAGTTAGGGGCAGACAAAACAAGACACTCATGTTTCCAGCCTGAGCAGAAGACAGAGGGGCCTGGTCTCTTGGGGGGTTATACCACCCCAAAAATATGAAACATTGGCTGTGGGGCCAGCTGCCATTGTAGCCTTGACCCTGAGAAGTCCTTCTTGTTCTACAGTCCTTTATCGTGTTCTACAGGATGAGGGGTTGTTAGGGGGAGCTTTCTTTCCTTCTTTTTTTTTTTTTGCCAAAGCTAAAATTGTGATGGTCATGTCTGCATGGGATACAGGCACTTGGAATCCTGATGCCTCGCTATGACTCAGTTTCCCATCCTGGGACCTCAGGCTATAATTGACGACTTTCTTCTAGAACCACTTGTAGCAAGTCAGTGAAGAAGAAGGGGGCTGGGGCAGGGGCTGGTTGTCGGAGTCTAGGGCCTAAGGAGACAGCAGCAGAGGTGGGCAGAGAGAGAAGCTGTCTCCTAACCCCCCTTCCCATGGCCTCTGGTCCCAGGACCCGGCAGGAGGAGGGGAGGGGTAAAGGCACAGGTTGGTACAGTGCTCAGTGACCCAGCAGGGGGAGGGCCTTGGCAAGGAATCTTCAGTTTGTTTCTCAATCTCTGTCTCTGAGACCTGCGCACGCACGCACGTCACTGCAGACACCTTCAGGAGATGAGCCCAGAAAAGTCACCCAGGTGATGGTAGGACAGGGCGGTACCAGATGGGGACAGGTGGTACCATGTTCTGGCAGGCATGTTATGCTTGCCCCCTAGAATGGGCAGTTGGGCCCAGCATGAGTTTCCCTCCCCAGTTCCCCTGTCCTGGGCCTGGGCACACCACAGGCTGGAGAGGGTTAAGTCTGGTTGGCAGGGACAGCGCCCCCCACCCCCCCCTCCAGTGCAGTGAGAGAGAGAAGGAGGGGTAGTTAGCAGCTTGCTCTAGTTGGCTTCTTTCCCAGAATTCTTCGGAAAAGAACTCCCCTTTGACCCCCAGTACAAACTGAGCCGAGCCACCAGCCTCCCTCCCGCCTGCCTGCCTGTGGGAGCTTCACCCGGCCCCCTCCTACTGAACTGCTATGCCCGATTCTCTCCCTCCAGGCCCTCCCAGCTAGGCCCAGTCCCCAGGACTTGAGTCTTCCGGGGACAAGGGAGACCACACAGGGACAGAGGACCCACACCATTCTTTTCCCTGACACAGGATAACCCCGGGGTGGTGGGTGCTGGAAGCTGGGGTCCTCAGGCCTCTCATCCATCCCTCCACCCAAGTCCTCAGGCCTGGACGTGGGAGCCCTGCCCACCCCACCCCGACCCTGGGGCTGAGCCCTCAGGCATCTCCAGGGCCTTCTCCTTTCCTGCTTCCAGGGGAGGGAGGGGGAGCCGTGCGGTGGGGCGGCTGGGTCAGGCCTGGCTCCCGGCCAATCCACAGAAGTCGTGGAGGGGGGGGTGGTGTCCGAGTAGCTCAGGGACTTCCTGGAGCTACAAGCCTGTCTGTGTACATGCTTAGTGGTGTGCGTGCTGGGGGTGGGGCTGGGGTTCTGGGAGGAGCAGGGGTAGAGATTGCTGGCCCGGGGCTTCGAGCTGTGACCCTCTCTCCACAGGGAGCCCCAGCCCCGACCGCACCCTTGAGCCCGAGCCCGACACGCGTTATCCCGAGGTGAGAGGTCCGTGTGCTTGTGTGTTATCACACCCTCCGCACTCAGCTCTGCCTGCCTCTGCCGGAGCCTCCTGCTTGGCTTTTTGTCTTGGGCGCCCTCCTCCTGGCTCTCTGCCCCTACTTCTCCTTTCATTCTCCTCCCCCAGAGAAGAGGGTGCTGACAGCTTACAACCTGGGACCCAGTGGGGACGGGGGCGGGGCCCGGGCAGGAAGGGTTAAAGCGCCGACCGCAGCTCCAGTGAAAGTCCCAGCCGGGGTGGGTGGTGGGGAGCCCCAGCCCAGTCACCCCTGGAGGGCGAGGTATGGTTTCTTTCCTGGTCATCCCAAGCGCCTGCTACCCTCTGCCTGCTGGCTTTGGCCTCAGCTGGCTGAGTCAAAGCCAGGGTGGCCACCAGCCACGGTAATGTGGTTTCTGCCCTGACCCCTAGACACACACGCACGCACGCGCACGCATGCACGCACGCAGGCACACGCACACTTTCTCCCTACTGCCACCCCACCCCCTCCTTGCCCCCTCCCTCCCTCCTTCCCTTCCTTCCCTCCCTCCCCTCCTTCCTTACTTAGCAACAACTCCCTGAATTCACAACAAACACGCCTGTAGAATCCCAGACTGGGGAAAGCTGGAGAAAGTACAGAACTGGGAGGAGGCACTTCTAGACTGTCCTCAGGAGGGGAGGGCTTCGAATCCCCCCACCCTCCCTGTTGGAGGCAACCACCCGCCAGGGACTGGGAGGAAAGTGGTCCTGCTTCCAATCAGGCAATGAAAACACTTGGGAGCAGCGGCCACACCTGGCCGAGCGGGTGGGGGGCAGGGCTGAGACTCCACCCATCACTAGTGGAGTCCCACTTGACCTTTGACCCCCACCTGCAAAGTGGGAGGGGCCACAGACTCCTCCTGCCTCTGGGCCTCTCAGCAGGGGCCTGTGCCATTGTCATGGTAACTTGCTGGGCTCCCTCCCCAGACTCTTAGGGACCAGGATGGGTGACGGATGACGGGTTGGGGGTGGGCGGGGCTGGGGTGGCCCAAGAACTTTACTCTCAGAGCCCCAGCAGGCCAGGCACCTGTGTTGAGGGGGCGGGGAGTTGTGGCCTCTCTTTGATCTTGTCCCTGGGTAGGAACTGTGGCCTCTGGCTAGGACCTGGTGCGCATCAGGTTTGGAGGGAGTCTGGAATGAGGGAGTGAGGCACCATTCTTTCGTCAGAGCACAGAGGGCTGCTGCCAGGGCGAACTTGTATTGTGAAATGGTTAAGAGCAAATGGCTGGAGTATCTGGGTGCAAATCCTGACTCTTCTAAGTTTGGACTATCTGCCTTAGGCAGTTATTCAGTGTCCCTGTGCCTCGGTTTTCTTATCTGTAAAGTGGGGATAAGAGACTTTTCTTGTAGAGTACTAAATTAGATAATGCCTGTGATTAGCAGCTTGATGTTACAGAGTAAATGCTCAATAAATATTAGAGAGTTTCCTAATTATTATTAGTCATAGGAACTCCTGATCCTCCCAGAGGCTTTAGCAGGGGAGATGGGGGTGGGGAAGAAACAGCCTTTCCAATACTTGAGACTCCTAGATTATAATACCCTTCCAGACCCACCTTCTTGCTGCCTCAGTTTCCCCACTGCTGGTGCTGGCAGGCATCATGATTGCAAGCTTGGGAAATAGCTGTGGGCCTACAGAAGGGTCTGAGGGCTTAGGGCCTGTCTGCCTCCCTATCGCCCAGCACTTCTCGGGGCTGAACCCCTCCTCCCACAGGCTATTAGCTCAGATCAGCTTCAACACCCCTCCCACAATCCCATCTCCTGCTGCTCTGTTCCTTTACCAGGCTGAACAGCCATTAAGACACTCTGTCCTTCAGTGGCTTAAATGGCTGCCTCCTCTCTTTCCTGGCCTAAGGGGTCTGGGACCTCCCTTGGGGAGAAGAGTAGCAGGGAGGAGCTGTGACATGGATGGCAGCTGTCAGGCCTGCCTTGGGGCCCAGGGTCTACTGGATTCCCTGTACCCTGCCTGGGCATTTTCCCTGAGTGTGGCAGGGCAATGCCAAGGTCTGTGATATGTGTAGAAGCCCAGACGGGCAGGCCCAGCACCTGCTGCACACAGATGGGCAGGAAGTCCATCCTGAAGCCCAGAGGAGGGCTGGGGTCATATCGGCATCCAGAGGACACCCCCGAAACCCTTTCCTCTGCTGCATGGGTACATGTGGGCAGGGCTGAGAAACGTTCTGTTTCGACTCTGTGTGCCCTGGGGCAGGTCAGGGGAGAATGCTGAGTGACTCTGGGTGAGCAATGCTCCCAAAGGCCCTGGGATGACAGCAGGATGATGGACGGGCTAAGGCTTGGGAACTTCTGGGTGAGGATCCCAGGACAGGGTAGCAGGCATGCCCGCCAGGAGGGAAACTCTGCAGACACTTGGTTTGGTCTTCTCAGGAGTAAAAGTGATCAGATGTGGCAGAGTGCCTGGGATTCCAGGACTCCTGGGGACCTGCTCTGGCCTGGTACTAAGAGGGGTGGGCTGGAGCCCCTGGCTCTACTCACCACTTCTTTCTGGGAACAGAGGGATCTCCCTTCCATGGGCCTGGGATGAGGCATCAGTGTTGGCCTGAGCCATGCCTGACTGCTGGGCCGGCCGTGCTGCCTTTGCCCAGCCCCTGGGGCCTGTTCCTTGGGCAGGCTGGGGCTATTTTTGGGATCGGGCTGGGGCTCTGGGGCTGGTTTCAGATGTTCCAATGTGAACAGGAGAAAATGGGAACAGATGGCTGGAGGGTTCCAATCAGTGGGTCCTGCTGGGAGCAGGTTATTTTTAGGGCCTTGTTAACCCTTTGGGGGCTATGGAGCCACCCCAAGAGGGACAGCCCTCTCTAGCTGAGAAGAGGGTAGGTCTTCTCTCTGGACCTCTACTTTCAGAACTGTGTGTCCCAGTTGCTCTTCTTACCTTCTCAGACCCTCCACTCTTTAAAGAGGCCCATGGCAACAAAGTAGGCTCCTGCTTCCTCCCAGCCTAGACCCTGCAGGGAGACTGCCAAGGGGTGGGGGTGGCTGGTGGAGGGGATGTGGCCACTGTTGAAAGGAAACTCCCCTTTGCTTTTCTCCTGCTGTCTCCTGAGACAGCCCTATGGCTAAGAGAGTGGATAACTGCTCTCTGGATTCATGCTCTGGGTTTGAATGTTGATAAACCCAGTGAGGCCCAGAGGAGTCCTCGCTGGGGGACCTGGCCTCTGTGAGGACAAAGGAGGAGCCAAGTTTTTGTACTTGATACCACTGAGATGATGCCTGTGGGCCCAATGTCTTGAAAGTCACTCAGTCATATCCGACTTTTTGTGACCCTATCAACTATAGCCTGCCAGGCTCCTCTGTTCATGGAGTTCTCCAGGCAATAATACCGGAGTGGGTAATCATTCCCTTCTGCAGGGGATCATCCTAACCCAAGGGTCGAACCCAGGTCTCCTGCATTGCAGCCAGATCCTTTATCGACTGAGCTATCAAGAGAAAATCTCTCGACCATGCCCATCTTTACCAAATGCCCATGGATTTGGGTGCCATGTAGGAGATTAATAAGGGGGCATCATGGCCCGAGGTGGTTTGTTGAGGGCTATGTCACAGGCATTCTGTTGGCTAGTTTCGCTATTAGCATCTCACTTGATATACTGATCCTCATTTTGCAGGTGAGGAAACTGAGGCTCTAAGGACTGAAGGGACGGATAAAGTCCTGTCATTCAGAGGGGGTGGGATACGATTGGCAACCTTGTCAGCCTGACTACAAGCCCACTGCTCATTCCACTGCATCACTCATACTGCCTGCTGTGTCCTGGCCCCAGAGGGTGGCTAGGCTGCCAGCCAGGGCTGGGCCTCCTCCGGGAGCTGAGCATAGGAACTGAGGCCTGGGGGCAGGGGACCCTGCCTGTCACCACTCTCACAATCCCCTAAGCCCTTCTGGCCTGAGGGTGCCAGGACTGACACCAGAAACCCCATTTGGCCTTCCTGTCTTCCCTGCAGGAGGATCACAGGCATACATCCTGTCTCGTCAGCCCCCACCCCCACCCCATCCTGGCCCACATGCCCCTGCTTCCTGTAGGGTCATGGCAGTCTGGATGGCAACGTGGGCAGAGCTGGAGGGCTCTCCAGGTGCTGCTGGTGCCAGGAGTCTGGGCCCGGCCGGCGAGGTGAGGGCTGGGAGGATGTCTCTGTCGCTGGCAGCACCTGGGGAGAGAGCCGGCGGGCAGGCGGGCTCTGGGTGAGGTCCCGCCCCTGGTGCGCTGCCTGTGCCAGCAGCCTGCCCGCACTCCGCAACTCCCACAATGGCCTCATTGTTCCCAGCCGCCAGGCAGTTTGGAGGAGGTTCCTGGGCCACCCCTAATGCCCCCCCCAAAAAAAGGGTCCGATTAACCCCTTGGAGGATAGAGGCCAGGTGAGGGTCCCCAAGGAGCTACCCTGTCCATTCCTGTCTTCTGGGGATCTGGGCTGGGGACGCCACCTCCTACCACGTGTCCCCAGCAACAGGGCACCTGGAGAGCCCGGGGTCCCCCACAGGGGAGGGAGTAGCCCCTAGACCCTCTCCCACCCCCATGGTGGTGCAGGTGCCAGGGGGCAGGAAGTGCCAGAGGGGTGGCAGGCGGAGACCAGATATATTTGGGCTGGTGGGGCTAATTCCAGCCACCACCTCCTGCCCTACTGGCTCCTGAGCGCCTTTCCTTCCTGTGAAACCAGAGCTGGGTTGGGCCTAGCTCAGGATTTCGGTGGATTTAAAGAGGCAGCACCCTCCCTGGCAGCCCGGCTTCCTCTCCCCCTCCCCAGGTGGGGTCTGGGGCCGAGAGAAGGCTGGAGAGCCTCTGCCCCTCCCTTGCCCCGGGCTAACCCCTGGCCCTTGCCCCGCTGGGGTACCAGGCTTTTGGCACTCCTTTCTCCCAGAGCTTTGAGCGGGTGGGGTGGGCGGGGGTGGGCTGTGGTTTCCTGTGTTGGCTGTTTGTGCCTGGCCCAGAGTGCCCGCCGCCGGCCTGGGCTTCCTGCCCTGTCTTGTTTCCTTGTGCCCCCCACCTCCTCCCCCGCCTCCCCCCTGGGGGAGGGAGCAGCCAGGGATTGGGCAGTAGCCTTTGGGGGCACCCCACGCCAGGCTATGACTGCTCCTTGAGGCCTGGCCACAGGGGCTCTGGCTACCAGAGCCAAGTGAGGTGACCTCCAGCTTGTCTAGGCAATGCTACTTAGCCTGGTGGTCCCCACAAGGGCAGAATCCACCCCTACCCTGAAGCACCCTTCAAAGACCCCAGACTGGAGGGTCTGGGGCCAGGAATTTCCATGTCCCAGAAGGGCTGGGGTTGCCAGACATCACCCTAGGGCTGCAGGTGGGGTGGGGCTGGAAACTCCCAGACAAAAATGGTTGATTTGCATGGTCTCCTTTGGCAGGAGGTGGGGGGAAGTGGGGAGAGCTGCTAGGAACCAGGGTGAGGGGAAGGCCCCCCAACCCTGGAAGTCCCCACACAGAGGGTCCCCAGCAACACCTTGGTTCTTGAGCAGATTTCCTGCTGGGTGAGGAATCCTTGACCTCCCCACCCCGCTGAGTCACCACCTCAGGAAGAGGAAGTGACCTGGGTGATAGAGGAGAGCTTCTAGGGACCCTGGAGAAAGGGGACTCAGGACCTCGTTGTCTTGGGGGCTGCCTCTCCCTAGGTCAGTGGCCGAGGATCCTACCCCTAATACTCCCGGCATGTCTCTGTTCTTTCAGCCACACAGGGTTCCTAGCTGCCCATTTCCTCTCTAGGGGTGTCTGCCCACTGCCTATGGAAGCATGGACCCTCCAAGCAGTGTTCTCAGTGCCTCTTTGTGGTGGTTTTGAGCTGGGCTTTGAGACCGGTGTGCTGGTAGGCAAATCAAGCAGAGGCAAGTGTGCTATGCCTGTGGCAGTTCTGTGCTGAGCAGGGAGCTGGCCTGTCCCACCTGGAGGCCCTGGGCATCCATCAAAGCCTTCCTGATCTCCCTCCCCCAGCTGAGGTCAGGTCCACTTTGACCCTTGGGTCACTGCTTCTTACCCCCCCACCCCCGCCCCCACCTGCCCCCCAACCTTGCACCAGGAGGGCAAGATCTCAGGCAGGCTTTGTTTCAGCAGCCTCCTGGGCTCCATTCTCATGGGTCTGCTCCGGGCCTTTCACTCAGGTGACTGGTACCTGCTCCCTGTTTGTGAGCATGTCACTGCTCCCCACCCCACCCCATCCCCTAAGAGGAGTCCAGGTCTGTGTTTGCAGAGCTGCATCCCTTTCACCCGTCTCAGGGGGCTCCTGGCCTGGTGCCAAAAAGCCCCCCTCACTTTGTTTGTTCGTTCCTGCCTCCATCCCCAGGGCTTTCCAGGTCTCTTCCGAGGACTCTAAGTACATAGAGAAGGAGGGTCTCTGTGATCTGGCGAGGGCTGCTGAGGGGCAAAAGGGGGAGGTGTGAGATGGGAAAGTCCTGACTCATCTGTACTTGACTCAGCTCGTCCTGCTGGGTGGGAGCGAAGGGGTGGAGTTCTAGAGGGGAGGGCGACTGGAAGATTCTTCTGGAGAGGAGCCTTGGCCCCACTGGGTACCCTGGACAGGATGAATTTTCTAACAGCCCCTTCCCAAGTTACTAAATGCCCCAATATTTGAAGCTGTAAACAGAGGAAAGTGGGTAGCCTTTGCCCTGCTGGAAGCCCATCTGTCTGATGCAGGCACAAAGTGTCATGACTGGAGGGGAGGATACTGCGGTGTAGGGGAAACACCGGGGAATAGGGTCTTGGTAGGCCCCTGTAATGGTCATGCGACCCAGGGGCCTCTGACTTCCTTCTCCCAGATCTCAGTTTCCTCATTGTGAAATGGGGATAGAAATACTGCCGTCGCAGGTGGTTGGTAGTTTTGAGGATCAGCGAGGTGGGGAAAGGGGAAGCCTGGGACACATGTCAATCATGGGCCTGCCCCTAAGCCCAGGTGCCCTCCGGCTCTTCCCACCTCACCTCTTCCCCGGCGTGATGCAAGCCTGGGGACTGGCCGCCGGCTGCTGTTCAGCCAGGCCTGGAACCTGAGGAATCTTCCGCTGAGAAGGCCAATGTGCCTGGGGTTAAGTTAGGGTGAGATTCCCACAGGGTCCCTGGTGTGGCCCCCTCCCCGCCCCCCAGGCCCCAGGCCGGCCTGCAGCAGCCCGCCAGGGAATGTGCCCCGGTGTATGGCTGGGCCTGTCACCGGGACGGAGCTCCCGGCCCAAGGCTCCTCCCCTCCCCCACTCCTTCCTGGGATCTGCGGGAGGGGCGGGGGGACAGGACCGGGGGCAGTCGGGTGAGGCTTCCGTGTTTGTGTAAGTCTGTTGGTTGGTGTATCTCTGGCCCCGTGTGTGTTTCTTTGTCACTACCGGGCTCAGCTCTCAATGGCTCCCTTGTTGTCGGACCTCAGTCTTTTCATCTGTTCAATGAGTCGACGCGCCCCCTCTCTGCCTCTGGCCGCCTCTGGAAACGTGCGCCCCCGGCTATTTCTGCGCTCCTGCTTTGGCCAGCGCCTCCCTAGCCGTCCCGCACACCTCCGCGGGCCGGCGTTTGAGCGCGCCTCTAGTTTCCTGGGCTCCGTGCGTGTCTTTGTCTCCCCGTCCACGTGTGAGCTGCGAGTGTGTGTGTGTGTGAATCCAGAGTTCGGGTGCTGGTGGGTCCCTGGGGCTCCTGCCTGGCGGCGTCCGGCGCAGAGCTGAACCTGGGCCCCGCCGTGGCGCGCGCCCGGCCCCTCGCCGCACTTGGCCGTGGGTCTGTCGGGGAGGCGCGTGCTGGGTCGGGAGAGGCACGCTGCAGCCCTGCCCGTGGCCCGCTCCCCGGCTCGCTGGCTCTGTCGCTCGCTCGCTCTGCCTCTGCGCTCGGGCTCTGCCGGAGGGGGCGGGGTGGGGTGCCGGGGCGGGGGGAGGGGAGGCTCCTGCATTCTTGCGGTCGGGGAGGAATCTGAGCCAGCGTTACTGGTCTCCAGAAGAGCCCAGCTGCAGCCCCGAGGCCCCGCCAGGCCTCTCGCTGCCCGCCCGGGCCTGCTGGGATGGGCACAGGCTAGGCCTCGAGCTGGAGGCGGGTCATCGCCCCCACCCCCGGCCCCCTTCCCGCCCCGGCGCCCGGGGGCAGGGCGCAGCGCTGGGGCGGGGCGCCAGGGGTTCCCCCGCCCCCCTCCCCCGGGTGAGGGGCGTGCCTGGGGGCGGGAGTCCCCCCACCCCGGGGGCCTGACAGACCTCTCAGCCGCCCCACGCGGGCACCTTGGCAACCTATCTTTTTAGTGAATTCTGCCCCTGCGGCCCCAGGGGCCTTGCTAGAGACTGCAAGCTCCCTGAGGGTAAGGTGCGGGAGGGATGGATTCAGACCCCGACCTGGAATCCTTCCCGGCCGTTCCCACCCTACCCTGTCCAGTACCCTAGTCCCAGAGCTGCTGGGTCCTCCCGTTTCCCCTCCCCTCCTCGCACCCCCTCCCCAAGTCACAAGTTTTCTCTTTGGGGCTTGTTGCTGCAGTCCCTGCTCCAGCACCGAGTACCTGGCTGGGCCCTGGGCACGCACAGGGGCCGTAGCCCCACTGTGTGTGGGAGCCATGAGGATCCTGGCTAACAAGACAAGGTGTGTGGGTGTCGTGGAGGGCGGGATGTGTGTGTGGAGTGAGGGGAAAGGGTGGGCCCAGTGTTGATGGGGCTGAACCGTGCAGGCTTGGAGAGCAAGCCCCCCGCTCCGCCCCCGGGTACCTGGCTTCCCGGCCACCGGTGGGCTAAAGGGGGTCAGAATCGGAAGGCAGGAGCCCACAGCTTTAGCGCCTGAGCCCAGGGAACAGAAGGGAATGGCAAGCGGCTAAGCCTGCTGTTCTAGTCCCTTCCAGTCCTTTCCTCTTAAAAACGGTTTGAGCAGACCCCCGCCGGCCCCGCTGTCGGGTCCGCTGGCGCCCTCTGGCCTCGGTCTAGCTGGGGGTGGGAACTGGAGGGGCGGTGCCTGCCTCCCTCCCCTTCCCCGGGAGAAGCCGGCAGACAGGGCCAGGCGGCAGCAGCAGGACAGCAGAGCTGAAATAAATCTGAGCTGGTGTGGAATGAGGGGGATAAATATCCTCTCCCGTGATGTGATCTTTCCAGCGGCTATTAATAGGTCTCCGGGGAGGGGGAGGCGGTGGGGGGAGCGGGCTGGAGCTTAAAGGGCCCGCAGCCCAGGCTGCAGGAATCCTTGGCTTCAGTCTGCTGCACACACCAGTCCCCTCCCCCTTTCCTCTTGCTCCTGCCTGCCGGCCAGACCTGCTGGTGCACCCTCTAAAGGCATTCCCCTCCTGCCCTGGGGAGCTGTCTGGACCAGTGGGCACCGCAATCTGGTGTGCTTTCTCCCACTTCCCCAAGGGGAAATGGGGCTGGGCCAGGAGCAGTGATTCCCAGGTCCTGGGTTCCTTCCCTGCTGGTGTTGGGACACATGGAAGTTGAGGTTGGGGGGCCTAGGAAGGAGTGTGAAGACAGCAAACCCTTGAAGAGAGAATGCTTAAGAGTTGGCCAGGTGCTAGTGGAGGGGGTTGCCATGGAGGCTTGCAGTCTGATGGATGCTGGGGCTTAGGGGCCGGGTTGGATTCTGCCAACATAAGGCCGGGGTTTTCATTTGGGGACTGGAGGGTGGAGGGGATTGGCCCTTCTTCATTCCCCAAGTGGAGAAGGGCATCAGCCCTTGTCTGAGGAGCCATGGAGGGAGATAGGGGATAGCTGGTGGTCCTAAGATGCCACTCAGCTCCCACCTCCCCAACCGTTAGGTGAGGCAAAATGGGGTTAGAAAATCCAGGCCTGCTACACCCCTGGCACTGCGATTAACTTTTCATGTCTCTTCCACCTCCCAGGTTACCCCACCCCAGGAGGAGAGAAGCTCCAGGGAGCCCGCCGCTGTCCCCCCGCGGCCACTGCCCCCCTGCCCCAGCCAAGCCAATGCACCCAGAAAATAAGTTGACCAATCATGGCAAGACAGGGAATGGCGGGGCCCAATCTCAGCACCAGAATGTGAACCAAGGACCCACCTGCAACCTGGGCTCGAAGGGCGTGGGGGCGGGAAACCATGGGGCCAAGGCCAACCAGATCTCACCTAGCAACTCAAGTCTGAAGAACCCCCAGGCAGGGGTACCCCCTTTCAGCTCGCTCAAGGGCAAGGTGAAGAGGGAGCGGAGCGTGTCTGTGGACTCCGGAGAGCAGCGAGAGGCTGGGACCCCATCCCTGGATTCAGAGGCCAAAGGTACCACATTTCTTGATCCCTAAGACCCCAGCATCGTCCATCGTCCTAGACACACAGAGGCTGGGAGAGCATCTTTCTGCACCCCTGGTCTAATCCTCACTTGCCATTCCTCTCCAGCACTTATGCAGGGGCAGCCTCTTTCTCTACCCTCCCCATCCCCATTATGCCCATTCTCACCCATCTGCTCATTCTCAGGACTGGGTGGAGATGTCTCATCCTTAGGGCCACACAGGGTGATAGGGCCTCTCCTCAGGCCTCTCCTGCTTTCCCACTGTAGCCCCCAGAGGGGGAATGGGAGGTGCTCTGGGGTGAGGCGCAGACCCACACACCTCCCAGGAACCTCCTGGTGTTCCAGCTGGTGGGAGCAGGCACTGGGGCCTGGAAGAGTAGCAGCAGCTTCCCCCTCCCCCCACCCCCCCAGCCCTAATTAGAACCAGTTGTGGTTGGGGATTAGGTTGGGCTTGGTGCTGGGTGGGGGAGGGGAGACAGGCAGCAGGGCTGTAGAGAGAAATCAGAAACAAATGGTGTTGTGGTGGGGGTCAAGGGCTGGCAAAGTGCCCACTGTGGCCTGGGCAGTGCCCCCTGGGCACTGGGCACTGGGGCATCTGGGGGAATGGGCTTGGGGAGGCCCCAGGTGTGGGAGGACAGGCCCTCCTGGGGACTCGCTCACTCACTCTGACCCCTGCCTGCCTGCCTGGGCAGAGGTGGCACCCCGGAGTAAGCGGCGCTGTGTGCTGGAGCGGAAGCAGCCGTACAGCGGGGACGAATGGTGCTCAGGCCCGGACAGCGAGGAGGAGGACAAGCCCCTTGGGGCCGCCCACAGTGAGTGCCCATGCTGCCAGCACGCTGTGCCTCATGGTGTCCCTGGGGAACAGTTGCCCTGAGGGAGCCTCCTCTCTCCACCTAGGGCTTTTGAGGACCCAGGCTGGGCCAAAAGGAGCAAGGGATCAGGAGCCTGGGCTCCTCCTCTCCCATCTCCCATCTCTGACTCAGTCCCTCCTGGCACTGACAGCTCAGTCCCCGCCTTCCAGGTGCTCAGTAGCCCCCTGTCCTTAGGGACCTGGGTGGAGTAGGTGGAACCTTAGGTGGCCTCTCCAGCCACACTGAGAGGCCTCCTCCCGTGAATTCCTGGCCTCTGCTGCCACCTACTGGTCAGTAGAGGAAGGGCAGTGAGGGTTCAGCATCCCTGGGAGCTGGACAGCTGGCTGGACCCTGCAAAACTGTGCTAAAGAAGCCTGGGTGTGAGCTGACATTGACTGTGTCTCTGTTGCCCTTCCCTAACCTCTAATTGATTTCTGGAGTGCATCATCAAGACGAAGAGTGAGTGTGGGTGGGTGCCCACCTCTCTCATTCTTGCACAGATCAGCATATATTTGGGCCTTGCACAAGTGATGGGGGAGAACCAGACATACTCCTGCCCTTGGGAAGCCTGTACATGCTGATCTGATGCTTTTCCTCCAAGCTTGCATCTGTGTGTGGGGAGAAACAACTCAGTGCGTAAGAAACTAGTCAGAGAATATTACACTGAACTTTTCCAAGGCTGCGACTGTAGAAAGGAAGAAGAGAAATTATGCCGGACACTTTGCTACTTTGTTTTATTTAATTCTGATAACAGTATTGTGAGGTAGGTGTTATTAGGAAGCAAAAGAGGAGACAGACTCAGCAGATGTTTTTAGAAGGAGCAGATCATGTCTGTGGAGATGGTGTTTGAGATCAGACACAGCCTGTGCAGCTGGCCGGCGCTTTAAACATCACCTGGTCCCAGCATCCCCGACCCCCCAGGGGACTGGCTGGTGGTTCACAAACCCTGGCCAAAGCCTTAAGTGGTAGATGGGGGTAGACACTGCTTCCCAGGACAGACCCTTCTCAGTTCACTTTTACAACAACTAGACTGTACCATCGTAGAAGCATGAAGACACAGGGAAATCAAAGAAGTGGCTAATATCCCATACTGAGTACCAAGGCAATGTTTTAGTTACACTGACATTAGATTCTTGAAGAGTTCTTAATGGTAGGGCCGTATAATGTACAAGTTAAGAGCACAGACTCTGCAATCAGACCCCCCTTGGTTTATATCCTGGATCTTCTACTTATCATTTGTATCAGTTTGGGAAAGGGCCTCAGTTTCCTCATCTGTAAAAATTATATTTCCCTCTTAGGGTTGTTATAAGGAGTCAATGAGTTGATACATGCAACACACTTAAAACAGTGTTAGCTTTTTTGTTGTTATCATTGTATTAGAAGTTTTCATATTGAAATAAAGCCCGGGGACGTCCCAGTGGTTAGGACTCTGCACTTCCAACGCAGGAGGCACAGGTTTGATCCCTGGTCGGGACACTAAGATCCCACATGCTACGTGGCACTGCCAAAAAAACAAAGAAAGAAAGAATAAAACAAAGCCTGCCTCTCTCCCTATAGCTTTTCCCCAGGAGTCCCAATTCTGTGTGTTGAATATGCACCTTCTTCTCCAGGGCAGTCCTCACACATTGAGGTTGGCTCTCAAGCCCCCTAATGCCCCAAACTTTTGGCTCTATGTAAAATTGGAGGGACAGGGTCCAGGTCAGGGCCATTATGAGTTAGGAGAGTCAGAGCAGATTTCTGCAAGGAGAGGAGCCTGCCCCTAAGCCGTGGGAAAGTGGCTGCTTCCCTGGTTCAAGGGAGTCCACTTGGAATAGTAAGTCCTGGCGCTGTCTGAGGGCCACATGTTGACTGGTGGCACAGGGCCCACCCACTCACTAGACCCAGTAATGACCAGTTGAAGTGAAAGTCTCTGTTGTGTCCGACTCTTTGTGACCCCCTGGACTGGTCCATGGAATTCTCCAGGCCAGAATACTGGAGTGGGTAGCCTTTCCCTTCTCCAGGGGGTCTTCCCAACCCAGGGATTGAACCCAGGTCTCCCACATTGCAGGCGGATTCTTTACCGGCTGAGCCACAAGGGAAGCAGTAATGACCAAGTGTAGATATCTTTTCTAGGCTAGGACTCACTGTCAAGCTGGTGACCGTGGACGAAAACCTCCGTTAGTGCTGTGGGTGGCCAGTCTACTGCGGGGAATGAACCCAGTGTGTCAGGCATTTGTAACTCTCTGTTCTCCAGTTTTTTTAGTTTGTGACACAGTTGTGAATTTGCTGTAAAAATAGATTTCTTTGACCAGCCCCTCCCCACTCCTGCTGGACTAGAGTTTAGTGTTTCCATTTTACAGATGAAGGAATGACGCCTTGAGGAAGTATCTTGTTGATACGGTTGCCGGTCAGTTAGTGGTAAGGCTAGGATGAACACCATTCAGCTTTTGGACCATCAGTTGTACAAGCTCATTGCCTGCTTCCCTCCTCTGGCCAGCGTGCGCGCATACATACCCACACCCGCTGCACAGACCACAGTGAGGGGCCGGAGCCGGGCCACGCGCAGGGCTCTGCGCTGCCTGTCTGTCACCTTTGGGGAGTAGCGTCACCCTTCTGAGGCTGTTCCTCCTCTCTTGAATGGAGTGCACCGACTCCTTCCTCCCAGGGTGTGACGATGGTAAGGTAGAGTCACTTCCAGAGGCGTAGTCAGGGCTCCAGGCACATGCGGGCCTGTGGGTTTCCGTCTCCTCTCTGTGTGGTCCACACAATTGCCGTCCTTGTCAAAGACTGGGCTTGGGCAAGTTTCTGAAAGCTAGACTGGAGAAAATGCCAGATTGTGGCACCAGATGACCCTGTGGGCACGAGCCTGTCTATCCCTGGGCATCTCTGGGATGGGACGGTAGGGCGTGGACTCCCCTCTGGCTCTCCTCTCTAAACCTGGGCCTCTTTCCCTTTCCTCTCTTGTGCAGATTGTAATGTAGCAGACCCAGCCATGGCGGCCCCACAGCTGGGTCCCGGCCAAGCCCCCCAACTGCCCCTCAGTGAAAGCAGCGCACCAGGCCCTCCGCATGGGGCCCCGCCGGGCCTCCGGCCTGACGCCCCCGGGGGCGGAGGCGGGGGTGTCCCTGGAAAGCCCCCCTCCCAGTTTGTGTATGTCTTCACCACCCACCTGGCCAACACGTAAGTGCCCCCAGCCATCGTTTGCCCAGGACCCCTCAGCCTGGGGTCCTGACTGCCTGCAGGGGGCCAGGGATGGCTAGGGCTGGGATGGGTGAGGTGGAGGGCTCCCTCCTGCTTGTCACTCTGAGCTGGTTGTGCCCGACCCTCCTGTGCAGGGCTGCGGAGGCTGTGCTACAGGGCCGAGCCGACTCCATCCTCGCCTACCACCAGCAGAACGTGCCGCGGGCCAAGCTGGACCAGGTGAGTGTGTCGCCTGGTCCGGGCACGGGGCTCCATGAGCAGTGGACCGGCCACTGCATCCGCTGACCCATCTCATGGGTCTGTCTTTGTCTTCTCGCAGGCCCCCAAAGTGCCACCCACACCGGAACCGCTACCCCTGAGCACGCCATCAGCAGGCACCCCTCAGACCCAGCCTCCTCCTCTGCCGCCACCGCCACCCCCAGCTCCGGGCAGTGCCCCTCCTGCTCTGCCTTCTGAGGGGCCTCCTGAGGACGCCAATCAAGACCTGACGCCCAACTCGGTGGGAGCTGCCAGCACGGGCGGCGGAACTGGGGGGACCCACCCCAACACCCCTACAGCTTCCACCACCAACAACCCGCTGCCTCCTGGAGGAGACCCCAGCAGCGCCCCCGGCCCCGCCCTGCTCGGGGAGGCCCCCACCGGAAATGGGCAGCGGAGCCTGGTGGGCTCAGAGGGCCTATCCAAGGAGCAGCTGGAGCACCGGGAGCGCTCCCTCCAGACGCTTCGAGACATTGAGCGGCTACTGCTCCGCAGCGGGGAGACTGAGCCCTTCCTCAAGGGGCCCCCCGGAGGAGCGGGTGAGGGGGGACCACCAGCACCAGCCCCTCCCGCGCCCCAGCAGCCACCCACGGCCCCGCCTAGTGGGCTGAAGAAATATGAGGAGCCCTTGCAGTCCATGATTTCGCAGACTCAGAGCCTCGGGGGCCCCCCTCTGGAGCATGAAGTGCCGGGGCACCCCCCGGGTGGGGACGTAGGGCAGATGAGCGTGATGATGCAGAGGCTGGGCCAGGACAGCCTGACCCCCGAGCAGGTGGCCTGGCGCAAGCTTCAGGAAGAGTACTACGAGGAGAAACGGAGGAAGGAGGAGCAGATCGGGCTGCACGGGGGCCGCTCACTGCAGGACATGATGGGCATGGGGGGCATGATGGTGAGGGGGCCGCCGCCCCCCTACCACAGCAAGCCAGGGGATCAGTGGCCCCCTGGGATGGGTGCCCAGCTGAGGGGGCCCATGGACGTCCAAGATCCCATGCAGGTCCGGGCCGGACCCCCCTTCCCTGGCCCCCGTTTCCCAGGCAACCAGATGCAGCGGGTGCCAGGGTTTGGGGGCATGCAGGGTATGCCCATGGAGGTACCCATGAATGCCATGCAGAGGCCTGTGAGGCCAGGCATGGGCTGGACCGAAGACTTGCCCCCTATGGGGGGACCCGGCAATTTTGCCCAGAACGCTGTGCCCTACCCAGGTGGGCAGGGTGAAGCGGAGCGATTTATGACCCCTCGGGTTCGTGAGGAGCTGCTGCGGCACCAGCTGCTGGAGAAGCGGTCGATGGGGATGCAGCGGCCCCTGGGCATGGCCGGCAGTGGCATGGGGCAGGGCATGGAGGTGGAGCGGATGATGCAGGCGCACCGGCAGATGGATCCGGCCATGTTCCCTGGGCAAATGGCTGGCGGCGAGGGCCTGGCGGGCACTCCCATGGGCATGGAGTTTGCCGGAGGTCGGGGCCTCCTGAGCCCCCCCATGGGGCAGTCTGGGCTGAGGGAGGTGGACCCGCCCATGGGGCCCGGCAACCTCAACATGAACATGAACGTGAACATGAACATGAACATGAACCTGAACGTGCAGATGACCCCGCAGCAGCAGATGCTGATGTCGCAGAAGATGCGGGGCCCTGGGGACATGATGGGGCCGCAGGGCCTCAGTCCCGAGGAGATGGCCCGGGTGCGGGCCCAGAACAGTGGTGGAATGATGGGAGGCCCGCAGAAGATGCTTATGCCCTCACAGTTTCCTAGCCAAGGCCAGCAGGGATTCTCCGGGGGCCAGGGACCCTACCAAGCCATGCCCCAGGACATGGGCAACACTCAAGACATGTTCAGCCCTGACCAGAGCTCAATGCCCATGGGAAACGTGGGTACCACCCGGCTTAGTCACATGCCCCTGCCTCCTGCGTCCAATCCTCCAGGCTCTGTGCATTCAGCCCCGAACCGGGGGCTGGGCCGACGGCCTTCAGACCTCACCATCAGTATTAATCAGATGGGCTCGCCGGGCATGGGGCACCTGAAGTCGCCCACCCTCAGCCAAGTACACTCACCCATGGTCACCTCGCCCTCCGCCAACCTCAAGTCACCCCAGACTCCCTCACAGATGGTGCCCTTGCCTTCGGCCAACCCGCCAGGACCTCTCAAGTCGCCCCAGGTCCTCAGCTCCTCCCTCAGTGTCCGTTCGCCCACCGGCTCGCCCAGCAGGCTCAAGTCTCCCTCCATGGCGGTGCCTTCTCCAGGCTGGGTCGCCTCACCCAAGACAGCCATGCCCAGCCCTGGAGTCCCCCAGAACAAGCAGCCGCCTCTGAACATGAGCTCTTCCACCACCCTGGGCAACATGGAACAGGGTGAGTCAATGGGGCTGGGCAGGTGGGCCCTGGACTTGCCTCCCAGGTGGGTGTGTTCTTGCCTGGCTGGGGTGTGTGTGTATGAGTTAAGGGGTCTGTGCCGGGGCCCGGAGGCGGGACGGCTCTGCTGGAGGAGCAGCCACCGGCCCCCATGTGTGAGCTTCCATGGGGAGCACCATGTTCATCGAGCAGGGATTTCGAGGGGAGTTTGTCATATTTAGGATCTCCTTTCTGTTCAGAGCCCTGAGGCTACAGGAACTGCCTGGAGATGGGTGGGCTGTAGTGATCATGGGGGAACCCGAATTGACGGGCCATCTGTGCCTGGGAGTCAGGTGGAGGTCTGGGAGCTGACCTCTTCCTAAAGCCCCAGTGTGAGCGGCCAAATTCACCCTGGCCTCCCCAGTCAACCCCGCCGCTCTGTCTGTCTCCCCGCTTCTGTAGGTGCCCTCCCGCCCAGCGGCCCCCGGAGCAGCTCCTCAGCGCCTCCCGCTAACCCCCCCAGCAGCCTCGTGACCCCCAGCCTGCCGTTTACATCCTCCCCAGACCCCACGCCCTCCCAGAACCCCCTGTCTCTGATGATGTCCCAGATGTCCAAGTACGCCATGCCCAGCTCCACCCCGCTCTACCACAATGCCATCAAGACCATCGCCACCTCAGACGACGAGCTGCTGCCAGACCGGCCCCTGCTGCCCCCGCCGGCACCACCGCAGGGCTCTGGGCCAGGTGCGAGGACAGGGAGGGGGTCCCTGGGAGAAGAGCCCACACGGGCTCTGGGAGGGTGAAGAGTGGCTGTGGCCAGCGAGAGCCCCTGCAGTCACGCTGGCTTTTTTGTGCTTCCAAGGGGCCCTGGGCGTCGGGGGTTGTGATGTCTTGGGACACAGTTCCCACTGGTCATTCAATGAAACCAAGCCCAGCTCACTGGAGTGGTCTTTCCAGCATCTACTGATGTGTCCCTGGGTAACGGGGCCAGAGCTTGGGTCTCTTGGCTTCTCACCTAAATGCCTCGGGTCCCTGTCCTCGCAGCTAGGGCAGGCCAGTGATGAAAGCCATCACCCCTGGCACCAGCCTGGTTGGGGCATGGAGAAAGGACTGAGTTCTGCAACCTGCCCCAGCTGGGTGCACATGGTTCCTGACCCCCGTTTCTCTTTCCCCGCAGGGATCAGCAATAACCAGTCCAACCAGATGCACCTGAACTCAGCTGCTGCCCAGAGCCCCATGGGCATGAACCTGCCAGGCCAGCAGCCCCTGTCCCATGAGCCCCCACCTGCCATGCTGCCCTCCCCCACCCCTCTGGGCTCCAACATTCCACTGCACCCCAACGCACAGGGGACAGGAGGGCCCCCTCAGAACTCGATGATGATGGCTCCAGGGGGCCCAGACTCCCTGAGTGCGCCCTGCGGCCCGGTGCCCAGCTCCTCCCAGATGATGCCCTTCCCTCCTCGGCTGCAGCAGCCCCACGGTGCCATGGCGCCCGGCGGGGGCGGGGGCGGGGGCCCTGGCCTGCAGCAGCACTACCCCTCAGGCGTGGCCCTGCCCCCCGAGGACTTGCCCGGCCAGCCGCCAGGCCCCATGCCCCCCCAGCAGCATCTGATGGGCAAAAGCATGGCCAGCCGCATGGGCGACGCGTACCCCCCGGGCGTGCTCCCCGGGGTGGCATCAGTGCTGAATGACCCCGAGCTGAGCGAGGTGATCCGGCCCACCCCGACGGGGATCCCCGAGTTCGACTTGTCCAGGATCATCCCCTCGGAGAAGCCAAGCAGCACCCTCCAGTACTTCCCCAAGAGCGAGAGCCACCCCCCCAAGGCCCAGCCCCCCAATCTGCATCTCATGAACCTGCAGAACATGATGGCGGAGCAGACCCCTTCCCGGCCCCCCAACCTCCCGGGCCAGCAGGGCGTCCAGCGGGGGCTCACCATGTCCATGTGCCACCCTGGACAGATGTCCTTGCTGGGCAGGACAGGCGTGCCCCCGCAGCAGGGCATGGTGCCCCACGGCCTGCACCAGGGGGTCATATCCCCCCCGCAGGGCCTCATGACCCAGCAGAATTTCATGCTGATGAAGCAGCGGGGCGTGGGGGGTGAGGTCTACAGCCAGCCCCCCCACATGCTCTCCCCGCAGGGCTCTCTCCTGGGCCCCCCGCCCCAGCAGAACCTCATGGTATCCCACCCCCTGCGGCAGCGCAGTGTGTCTCTGGACAACCAGATGGGCTACCTCCCGGCCCCGGGCGGCATGGCCAACCTGCCTTTCTAGCAGGCCCGGCAAGGGGCTGGAGCTGGGGCCATGTTGCAAATATGATAACCTTAAAAAAAGTTTCTTCCCCTCCAGTGTTGGGATGGCCTGGGGTCAAGGGGTGGGGTGGAGGGGGCTTGTGTGGGGAGCGGCATTTGTGGAAACCAGATGTGCTGGCAGCTTAGGGAGAAGTGGCAGAGTGGGGTGGGGGATCGGGGGGGTGGGTTTGGTTCCATTTTGGCCGCCAGGACCGCCGCTCCCCTTCTCCTCCTGAGTCCTATGGAGCCTCTCCTGTTTCTCTGCACCCACCCTCTTCAGCTTTGCTGTCCGAGTCCTGTGTCCCTGTATCCCTGTATTGAATCCTTGGCTGGATTGGAAGGAGAGAAGTCTCCCCGTCCTCTGTCTCCCCATCCCACTGCTGTCTCCTCTTGGTGCTTCACTTTCCTCCTCTTGGTTTCTCTGCCCCGCTCCACCCCGTCTTTTTCCTTCTGTCTTCTCCTGCCTCAGTTCCTCTCCCTGCTGTGGCTGACCCCCTCTCCCACCCCAGCCTGCAGGCGGCTGGCCAGGTGGGCAGGCGCCAGCTGTAGCTGTAAATAGAGCGCTGCGCTTTTGTGCCGGTTTGTGCGTGTGCTGTATTTCTGTGTTTGATAGAAGTCACTCAGAAAAAAAAAAGGATAAAAGAAACCCTCCCCGCGCCCCCCACCCCCGCCCCTTCAAATGATTGCCCCTTCCATTTCCCCTGGACCCAGGGGCACGCAGTCCGACACACCTTCCCGCTGCAGGGCAGTGTCTCTGGGTCCAGAAAGGATACCATTCCCGTGCCCTCCTCCAGCGGTGAAATGACATAGCTACTACCCCCACACCTAAGCTGAGGTCAGACCACCTTAGGCTTCCACCTGGTGGGCCCCAGCAGGGCTGAGGCCTCCCAGGGCGGCAGCCTGTCTGCTGCTGAGCGATTCAGGAGCGCACGTGCAAGTGCACGCGTGTCTGCCCCACACAGGCGACACGGGGGCCCTGGCTTCCCAGCTGTGGCTGTCTGGTGTCCCCTGCTGCTACATCTTAAGCCAGAACTTGAAGCCCTTGGTCCCCAGTCTGGGCTGAAGGAAAGAAGGACGAGGCAGAGGCCGAGCGGGCGGCCCCCCGGCGTGGAGGGGGCCATGAGGGTCCCCTGCCTGCTGCAGTGCTCCGGGCCAGGTAGCCCCCAAGGCCGCAACTCTTTCCCCAGGCTGCCACCTACTTCCTATCACCAGAGGAGGAAGGAAAAGGGTTAGGCCCAGTCTCCCTCCCTCCACCTGCTGAGGACAGAGTAGAGAAAGTGTTCAGCTCAGAGCAGGGCCGCGTCCTCTGCATCTCTCTGCCTCCGCGGTTCACTGGCATGGTCCCTCTGCCCAGAGCTCGGGGCTCCCTGCCCGCCCAGGCACAGCCACTGCCTTCCAGTCAGCCCCTGGACCTTTCCCAGAAGAGCTCCCCTCCTCCTCTGGTCAGAGCTGAAGCCATACACGGTTGGGTGTTTTGCCCCCACCTTGGCCCCAGGAGTAAAACACTTCTCCTTTTCTCACTTCCTTTCCTGCCTTGTGAGGTGGTGGGGCAGTTCCCTGGCTGAGGCCTTCCGTGCCCGCCTCCAGGACCCAGGGCCATTTCTCGGCGAGGGGTCTTCTGCCCGTCCCTGGCCTTCCTGACCTGAGGGGGCCTGGTCTCCTGTCGGCAGCTGTGATACAAAGGGAATTTGTCCTCGCTTCTCCCAGTCTGGTGCTGTCCTCAGTCCCCCGTCGGCCAGGTCAAGCGCTTCCTCCAGGGCTAGCTGTGGGCTTCTGCCTCCCCCGGCCCCTCCCCGGGGGCCAGGGCCTGCGGCTCTGGGTTCAGGGGCCACCTGCCCTCCGCCCCGCCAGACGTATTCCCTCCCTGTGTCCAACCTGGGCCCCGTGCCCTTGAGCCTCCCACCCCTGACCCAAGACTCCCCAAGCCGACTCTTAAGTGTTTCCTGCCCAGAGGAGAGACGGGTCAAACTGAAAAGGGCCTGATGCCCTCCCCCTGCCCCTCTCGTCCCACCTCTGCCACCAGACTAGCTTTCCAAGGTGAACTCCACAGGCCAGCTTCCCTCCATCTGTGGCCACACCCCCAGCCATTTTGTACCATTATATAAATATATATATATAAATATAAATATATAAATACAATATGTGAAGACATCTTCGTTTTTATTTTGAGACAATTTTTAGGCTTGTTCCGGGGCTCTCTGTGCTGCCTGTACTGTATTGACCTGTTTTATAGGTGCCTTTTTATTAAAAAGACAAAATTAAACATCTAGTTTCTTGCTTTCTTCTTTCATGTCTGGCTCCTCCACTGCCCAGCTTCCTACTGGAGGCTGGGAGGAACAGGGGACCCCAGGGTTCTCCAGTGTTCCACAGTGAAGACAAGAGTCCCCTGGGTCATAGATCTAATATTCCCTGCAGAGAGGCTTCTTAAGGACCTCCACTGACGGGCTTGAGTGGGCCTGAGCAACCAACGTGTGCCCTCGGCAAGTGCAGGAGTCCCTGATGTCCCATTCTGGTCAGACCAGAGGCCAGGGTGGCAGGCAAGGGGGCAGGGGCAGGACTGGCACAGAGCAGCTTCCTTCGGTTCCATATGAGTAGTACCCTCTTGGGACAGGGCTCAGCTTCCTGGAACCTGGGGACTTCCTTGCCCAGGCCTACTTGTCACACTGCCCAGCCCAAGGGGGTGCTCCTCGGCTCTCACTGAGGCCCAGAAAGATGGCCCGGCCTGCAGGCAGGGGGCTGGATGAGATAACCCCCAGGAACTCTTTAGATCTGTCTCCTCAGGAGGTCTCGCTCCACCGACTCTTGGCTAAGTGCCCCCTCTGCTGTGGTTGGATTCTTTCTGCGGCTCCAGGGGTTTCCCTGGCAGTATAGTTTGCGGGGAGAGGGGTGGGGGGAACGCATCTATCTCTTTCCCCATCAGCTCCCACACCCACCAGGGCCCTGGATCATACTGGGAGCTCTCTGTCCTGGGCAGAGAAGACAGCTGGCTTTGGTGAAGACGTGTGCCTCCTTGGAACTGGAGAAGGAGAATCTTTCCTTTCCTTGGTTGGGCTCCTCTCGGCTGCCCTCACGTCTTCTCTAGGACGCTGGCTTGTCTCCGAGGGTGCCTGGAGTCTGCCCTGAGTCGGTAGACCTCCCAGGGCCCAGTGATGTGGGGCTGGCCCAGCACCATTTTCAGCAGAGCCAGGCAGCCACGTGGACCGGGTTGGCCTGAGCTTTCCGCCTGGTCATAACACCGCAGGGCTGGTGACCTGAAAGAATGTCTGGGCTTCTTAGTCACCTAGACATGTCAAGGCCACACATGCTCTGTTGCCAGCTGACCTTTCTTTGGCTTTAACCTCCATCCGACCCATGGTGCTCAGCTTCTAGTTTCTTTTGGCAGGTGAGGTGGGAGGAGATGCGGGCGGTTGTGGAGGTATGTGGTCCATAAGATGACAGACCATGTTCTGGAAGGGGAATGACTTTCCCTATTGGCAGGGGCAGAAGTAAAAGTTGTTCCTCGAGCTCTGGGTGGCTTAGATGAGAGAAGGCAGTATGGTCCTCAGCCCGAGGGCACAGGTATCCTTGGCTCTGCCTTTGGGATCCTGTCCCCTCCCCGGACCCCAGCCTAGATGTGAGGCTGGGAGAAGAGCTGGCAAGGATGTCCTGGAAGGAGGGGTTGGTTCCGCCAGCTGCCCCGTATGAGGATACTGGCCAAGGCAAGCTCTTAGGATCCCAGCTCCTGCGATGCCAGCGTCACTGCCTGCCCCAAGGAAAGCTGAAACAAAGGGGAGGGGGCTGGGACCTAGAAGGTGGTGAGGGAGGTGGCATTCTCTGACTCTGAGAGGCTGCTCTTGCGCCAGCTGGGGAAGAACTGGCAAAGGGAGGCAGGGCCGGGGCAGCCCAGCTTGGTCAGGAGCCGTGACAGGTCACTGCGGAATTTCACGCCAGCAAAGGTATAGAGCATGGGGTTGAGGCAGCAGTGGGCCAGGCCCAGAAACTCGCTCATGGTGATGGCCATGGAGAGATAGCCGTCCAGCTCACAGCTGCTGCCCAGCATCTTCAGCCTCGCTAGGGTGTCCAGGAAGATCACAATTTGGTAGGGTGACCAGCAGAGAAAGAAGACGCTTGTCACCAGGATGGCCACCCTGACCGCCTTCTGCCGCTGAGGGCGCCGCTGGGCCTGGCACAGCCTGTGCACCACCCCGACGTAGCACCAAGCCATCACCAGCATCGGCAGCAGGAATCCTCCGATGTGGTAGAGAAAGCGAGAGGTGAACCAGGCGTTGGTTTCGGCTTGGTTCTCCTGGGAGAAGGTGCAGTGCGGCAGGGAGTCATTGTAATGGGGTTCACTGACCTTGGCGAAGAGGATCTCCGGCAAGGCAAAGAAGAAGCCGGCCAGCCAGATGGTCGCACAGGTGATATGGATGGAGAGGAGGCGGCGGTGGCGGTAGGCGTGGACAGCGTGGACGATGGCCAGGTAGCGGTCCACGGCGATGCAGGCCAGGAGCAGGCTGCTGCAGTAGAAGTTGATCTTGTGCAGAGAAATCACGGTTTTGCAGAGGAAGGTGCCCAGGACCCAGCCCACGGAGCTCTCGGCCACGGCGAAGGGCAGGATGAAGACCAGGAGAAGGTCTGCCACCGCCAGGTGAAACAGGAAGGTCTCAGTGGAGCTGCGTGTCTGCCGGTGACGCTCCAGGATCACCAGGACCAGAATGTTGCCCATCATACCGAGGAGGAAGATGAGGCCATAGGCCACAGGCATGAACACGGCCTTGAAGGAGGTCAGCAGAGGCCCCTCGACGGTGAGGCAGAGATGGTTTTCCTTTATGGGGGTCTCCGTACTGTCATTGTAGCTCCCTAATTCCTTGTACTTCAAGGACAAGGAGACAGGAGAGCAGAAACTGAGAACCAGTCTTTCCTCTCAGAGAGGGATCCTGACTCCCTGGTAGAGTTATCCTGTTCCCCTCTCCCGCCAACCCTGCAAGCTAACTGCTCTTGTCCCTGTGCCTCCAGGCCGCCCACAGATCAAATCCCAGTTTCCCTTCATATTCCTCCAACAAATCACTTTGCCTTTTCCAACTTCAGTTTTCATCCGTAAAACAAAGACTAAAGAGGGGAACGTGACGTGGGAATATGAACTCTGGAGGGCTGTGCACCTGTAAGTCATTTCTCATTTCTGAGTCCTCAGGTGTGGAAGGCTGCAGGCTCGGGGGGCTAGGATCAGGACTTCCGTTTGGGGAATGAATCTGGTTGGGATAAGGAGTTCCAGTTCTGGACAGGACAGAGGGCACTAAAGCCTGCGTGCATGTGTGCTCAATCACTCAGTCGTGTCCGACTCTTTGTGACCCCGTGGACTGTAGCCCGCCAGGCTCCTCTGTCCATGGGATTTCCCAGGCAAGAATGCTGGAGTGGGTTGCCATTTCCTTCTCCAGGGGATCTTCCTGACCCAGGGATGGAACCTGCATCTCCTGTGGCTCCTGCATTGGCAGGTGGGTTCTTTACACTGAGCCACCTGGGAAGCCCTACTAAAGCCCAGGATCCTGCTGAAAGGCTGAATGCTGATATGGGCTGTTGGCTTCCTCTCATTTTGTCCCTTTTTTCCTGAGTGCCTTCCTTATAACTGAAATTGTTGTGGGAGCCTCTTGTTTTGTTTAACGTGCACAACAAGCTCAGGTATGTAATATCTGTTTCACTGATGTCTTGCTAGAGAGCGGGTCTGCTTGAACCCATGTTGATGTAACTTCCACCAATACACGGCAATGCCTGGGCTGCCCTGCCTGCTACTCTGCGCCCTTCCCACTTGGGAAGCAGAGGGCCCAGAGGCAGAGGAGAGCGATAGGAGGAAGTAAGGGAGGCACAGGGGTGGTGGTGGGGAGTGGGGGTGGATACCTGCAGCAGGGGTGATGGTGGTGGGGGACTGGGGAGGGCTCCAAGTGAAGTGTGCCCACTCTGTTTCCGGAAGCTCACTCCTCCCCCCTCCCTCCCCCTCCCGCCCTGCCAGCACTCAGGTTGTTTACTGAGCAAACCGCAAAGGAAGGCAGGGTGCCTGTTTTCATACCTTTCACTCACAGCTGTCCCCCTGCACCTGCTCCTCCTCACTTCCCAGCTCTGTTCTTCCTACCCCTCCCCTAACCAGACCCCCCTCCACGGCATTTCAAAACCACTTATAACCAACTTATGTGGGCTCAAAAAGGTCATTTCTAGAAATGATGAACCCCGGGAAGAGAGCAAGCGGGCGTGGCTGCACTGCGAGCCAGGACCCCAGCTGGGGCTCATCCACTCGCTCTCAATGGTGGGAAGACCCATTCCCCAGCCTGGGTCTTTCCTTCTGGTTCCTGGGGCAGGTGGTTCTGGAAGAAGGGGTTGGGGGGATACATAAGTTTAGCGGCAGAGCCATAGGCTTGCCCGGACCTCAGCATCCTCTACCAAAGCTCTAGCCCTTCTTCACGCTCATGCTCAGGTCCACTGTCTCCCCACAGTCCCATTCCCACTAACTTCTCCACTCTTGTCCAGCTCCTACACAGAGGGCAGGATGAATTTTCCAACCCACGAACCTCATTACATCAGTGTCCTGCTTAAAATCTTTTACTGTTCCCTGTTACCTCTAAGCAGTGATTTTCTTATAAATTTAATACTTAAAAAATTTATTGGAGAATAGTTGATTTAAAATGTGTTAGTCTTATTTAATAGCAAAGCAAATAATAAGAAAAAGTCATGTTTGGGATCAAGTTCCTCAATAGAAGTTTGGAAGATGCCAACCTCCGTGCATTCACACAGCGGACTACAACGCAGCGCTCAAAACCAGATGAGGTTTATCTGTATGTTCTCTTAGGGAGAGATGTTTACCTTACCTCACTCAATTTCAGAACTAATTGGAGGGCATCCCATAGGGGATGAGTCCATGACTTTCTTTGCAGGTTTTACCAGGGATGGGGTGGAGGGCAAGGAGAGAGTCTCCTTGAAACCAGGACACCCTTGTCTCATGTAGCATTTCACATACTAGATTTTGTTTAAGAATATGCTTTTGCTTTCATTCAAAAGCCATAAGCTCGTAGTGCCAGTGTGCCAAGTCACTTTAGTCATGTCTGACTCTTTGTGACCCTCTGGACGGTAGCCCTCCAGGCTTCTCTGTCCCTGGGATTCTCCAGGCAAGAATACTGGAGTGGATTTCCATGCCCTCCTCCAAGGGATCTTCTCGACCCAGGGATCGAAACTGCGTCTCGTGTCTTCTGCATTGGCAGGCAGGTTCTTTACTGCTAGGGGCACGTGGGAAGTGGGGTGAGGTCCAAACTCCCCTACAGGACCTTTGCATTGCTGCAAAATGTAAATTTCCCTGACCTTTCAAACCTTATCTCTTCCTCTTCACAGCTTTATTCCTCTCCAGGTTCATCGTCCTCCTGACTGCCTGCCCCCATCACTCCAATATAGTCCTGTCTCTAAAATTCTTCCTTTTGCTGAGGAGTCTTTTCTTGCAAAAGCTTACCTGTTCCTATGCTTTTTTCAATGCCCCACTCAATCCCACCTTCCTATGTCCTTCCTAACTCTTCTGTTTGGAATTACTGGGTTGGCTTAAAAGTTTGTTCAGGTTTTTCTGTACTATCTTATGGGAAAAGTGGAACAAACTTTAGGGCCATCCCAGACCATTCTCTCTTCTTTTGTCACAAGTCCTTTATTACATCACTCAGGCCGGGATGTTCATGGCCTCAGTACAGGGCGAACTCCTGGAGGCAGGCCTTCTGTGTCCCCCTTACAAGGCCATGTATTCTGCACATGCTGGATGGGCTTCAGAGAGCAGTTTCGAAAGAAGACCAGAGACCCTCATATTCCAGGACTTCAAGGCAGTTCCTCTCTGTGCCCCAGCAGAGACTCAGACACTCCTCCTTACCCTTCTTCAGGTCTTGCCTCCTTCCAAAGTTCTTGACAGCCTCAAGCCTATCGAGTTCTCTATCCATACTGGGAGCTATTTCCAACATCATCATTGACTACAACCCTTTGATTCATCCTGAAATTCAGCAGGAGTTAAGGAGAAAGCAGTGAGATGAGCTGTCTTCATACAGAACAAAGCAATGGAGACAGAAGCAGAGGTGCAGGGTTTGGCAGTCAGTGGGACTGGGCTGGACTCCATCTACCTCGTGGTGGGAGCCTGGCGGTCCCACTGCCCAGCGGAGGGCTTCAGTGTAGCCAGCCTACCTGGCCCAGGACCACTCAAGACCTGCTGGCTAAAGCATCTAGGTTGATGGGTTAAAGTCAACACAGAGAGACGTGTCCCTTGGACCCCAGAGGCCCCATCTCCTGAACTAGGTTTAGAGAAGGATGGCTGGGGTGGGGGGTTGGGGGGGGGGGCTTCCCAGGTGGCGCTAGTGGTAAAGAATCCGCCTGCCAATGCAGGAGATGTAAGAGACCTGGATTTGATCCCCTAGAGGAGGGCATGGCAACCCACTCCAGTATTCTTGCCTGGAGAATCCCATGGACAAAGGAGCCTGGTGGGCTTCAGCCCATGGGGTCACGAAGGGTCCGACTGAAGCGACTTAGCACGCACACATGGGGGTAGGGGAGTTAGGGGAGTGGGGGGCTGTCTCTTCCTTCTTGCCGAGAGGCGGTTGTTCAGCAGAACGCTCAGGCAGAGAGGAGAAGATGGAGGAAGCTGGTTTGAGGAGTGCTGAGAGGCTGCGATACCGCCCAGCAGGAGGTGTCAAACAGACGGTTTTTGGGGTCCGGGAGTGGCACGTGTTAAACCATTTCCCACAGCCAGGGGATCCGGCACCCTCACCCTTCCCCAAATCATGGAGAGAGGTAATCACACAAGGCTGACTCTGGCCCAGCGGGAAATCAGAAATCAGGGATCCTGAATGTCATGGGAACGGGGCACGGAAGGGCCCCTCAAGACTCACACCCAGAGGGAGTTCATTGTGGGTGATATGGCCTCATTCTTTGCTATGACAAGTTTCAGGAACCCACAGCCCTCAGGCACACACACTCTGACAGCAGTGTGTACCCTGAATAGCCTCAGACATGAGCCAGGTGGGGCCATGACCGCATGTAACGTGAGCAGGTACCCAGTGGATAGTAGCCCAACAAAGGCTGGGGACCAGGCCTCAGAGGAGGCAAGAAAACACAGTGACGGGGATGAAGCCAAGCAAAGAGCCAGGAATCTAGGTAGAAAATTGCTATGACCACTGGGGAGGGGCAGGAGTGGGGGCTAGAACATTCTGTGTCCTGGTATTGCGGTGCCAGGAGAAGGGAGGATGGGATTGCAGTGCTTGGGGTTCCAGACTTGCCTGGTGGTCCACTGGGTAAGCATCCACCTGCCAGTGCAGGGGACATGGGTTCAATCTCTGGTCCCGGAAGATCCCACAGGCTGCAGGGCAAGGAAACCCGTGGGCCACAACTACTGAGCCCACGAGCCGCAACTACTGGAGCTCAAGGGCACTAGAGCCCATGCTCTGCAATGAGAGAAGCCACCGCAATGAGAAGTCCTCGCACCTCAACTATAGAGTAGCCCCCACTTACTGCAACTAGAGAAAGCCCATGCAGCAATGAAGACCCAGCACAATAAAAAATGAATCAATACAAAAATTTTTTTAAATGCTTGGGATTGCAACTGTTACTCTTCCTCCCCTGCTCCCCCTTTCTTTCCTTCTTCTGGATCCCCTGTAGGACCCAGGCCTCTCCCTGGATAGTTAAGGCCCCCAGGCCCCATCTGACTTCTTTAAATAATGAGGCTACCTTGCTGCCCTTCCCTGGCCTATGTGAAGCTCACAAACGTTTGCTGATGGGTCTCTGTGTCAGCAGGTGGGCAGGGGGGTGTCTCGGACCCTCCCCAGGGGTCTGCCCTGGATCCTTTCCTTGTTTTCACTCAGCCCTGTCCTGGGTGACACAGCTGGGGGACATTTTCAGATGATGCAGAGTTCTCTACAATCCAGAACTATAGGCCCAAACTGACCAGATGGAATTGATCAGGAAAAATGTAGAGACCGAGATGGGGTTTCAAACTTTAACTCTTCAGGGACAGATGAGGGAAGACCCGACTTAACTGTTTACGAGAAAAAAGACCCGAGAGTTTGTTGACAGCAAGCTTCAGATGAGTCAACAGAGTGACGTGGCTGCCAGGAGGGCTCCGTTACCTTATCTAGGTGAACAGAAACCTGTAGGTGGGCAGCTGCCACCAGCCCAGTTCCTTTGGGCTGGACCAGGGTGGCCATTGGTTAAGGGGCCCGGAAATCCCCGCCCTGGGAGGAAGCTTCCAGGTCGCTGGCTGTGGCATCCAGGGAAGAGAAGACTTGAGTCAAAGACAGCTGGGTCCTTCAAGGACTGTAAAGAGCGCCCTTGGCGAGAGGGTAGGATGGACTTATTGTGTGAGATTCTAGAGGGTAGACCAGGAGGAATGGGCTGAGGTTGGGGTCAGGGGTGTTTCAGTCAAAGGAGAAAGAGCCTTCTAACAGGTTCTAGCTATCCAACAATGAGTTGGGGCACTTGGGAGGAAGAGGAATATTTGAGGCCAAGTGTGTGGAAGGCATTCCTGCCCTGGAAAGGAGGCTGGGCGCTGCTCTCAGATGCGCCTTGCTCACAGCTCCCAGATGCTCCACATCTTGGGCTGTCATGCCCTGCCCTGAGCTGGTTCTCAGCCTTATCTTCATTTGCTTGGGAGCCATTGCTTCTCCAGTGTCTGGCCTGCAGGGAGGGAATGGCTCAGCCTAACTTTGCTTCTCAGCCCCCAGGAAGGGGGCAGGGCTGCTGAGGGCTTGGCTCATCCAGGCCCAAGTCCAGGGCTCCAGGGGCCTGAGTCATACAGACTGCAAGAGGCGCGGGGAGCACACACAGGCTCCATCTCCTTTTATGTCCCTGGCTGGACGTTCCCAATCCAGAGTCGGGAGCCGTGATCGGGGCCAGCCAGGGTGTCTCTTATTCTGGCTTTCAGTGGCTTGAGGGATGCCGGGGCTGGGGGTGTGTCTTGAGGATGGAGGCTGGGCTGAGGGGCAAGGGTGGAGGTCTGTATCCCCTCTTCCTTTAGAGGGCCCACACTCCCTAAAGACCATCTGAGACTCTGGCTTGCCATTTGTCACATCTCCCCCCCTTTCCCCACCCCTAGCCTTCAAGAGTGACCTGCCAGGCTACTCTTCCATCTCCACCCAAGGGTTTTGGCCATGAGGAACAAGACACTACTCTGGGTGTGGTTCTGGGTGGAGACTTTAAGCTACCCCTACCTCTGCACTGAGTCTCTAGGCTTCAGTGGGTCCCCCTTGGTACCCCAAATCAATGTACACTTTGGGGACAGAGCCACACTGTGCAAGGGACAGGTGGACATGTCACTTGGGTGTGTATGATACCACATCCCGAGCTAGTACTGATTGGAAACATTTTGTCCCATCCTTCCTGAAAGAAGACTCATCCTTATGTCCTGATTGTCAGCACGAGTTCAGGGCCATTTTTTCAGCCAGTCTGCCAGAGGAGTGGATCAGCCACAGTCTGCTTCATCACTGAAGGTGAGAATTCCTGATGGAGACTGTGGTCTGTGTGCCTGAGTCCAGGTTTGCTCCCACACCGACCCCTCCCCAGGCTGGCCCTGGGTCTCTCCCTTATCGGACCCTACCAATCACCTCCAGGTGGGGCCCCTTCCACTGGGGTTCCTCTGGGAATTTCTGATTGGTTTGGGAGGGGGGTGAGCCTCCCCTCCCCCAAGGTAAACCCCAGAAACAGCCTGAGCTGGTTTTGGTTCCTCTTCTTGACACCTCCTTGATGAAATGGGACAGTGCGTGTGAACGGCCTTTGCATCCTGTGATGCTCTGATCACGCTGAAGTCATAGTTTGTGGGGGTCATCCCTGGGGAGGGGTCGGGGAATCCAGGCCCTGGGGCTGGGCCAGGCTCCCCCTACTCTATGGCTGGTGTGCTGGGTGGGGCTGGAGATGCAGCTTATGACCGGCCCCTGGAGGTGCCTCAGGTCCTAGTTCTAGAGGAGGCTCCATGCTTTCAGGTCCAGCTTCCTGTAAACAGAGGTTTTTCCTGGTCTGCCTAGATCTGCCTTCCCAGCAGGATGGGTCCCTGGCGTGCCCACCCCAGGGACCTGGCTACTTGTTTCTGGCACCTAGCCGTCTAGATGTCTTCCGTTTGGATCCTCCATTCATGGCAATTAGCAATCCATCTCAAGAAAATGCACATTTAAAACAGTTGATAGATGTTTAAAATAGATGCAAGAAGAGGGAGGGAAGACGGGATGGCCAACACTTGGTTTATGGCCAAGAGCCCCCTCTCCCTGCACCGATCTTAACCCAGCATTGGAGTCTAGAACTCAGTGTTATGGGAAGCTGAACTGATACTTGATTTGGACAAGGAGAAGGAAGGGAACAGGAAACAGAATAGAAACCAGACTAACTCCAGAGAGAGATGGGGAGCTGAGACCCCCAGCAGAATAGCACGAATCAGCACACACTTGGTAAGAAGCATGTGCGTGCAAGCCTCTTCTGCCGCTCTGCCGTCCCAGGGCTCCTGTGCGGGGAGACGCTGTGGGGGAGGCTGTCGAAACTGCTCAAGGTCCTGTTGTGAGGGGTGGGGGTGGAGAGAGGGTCTGTGCTTCTGAGGAGACAACAGCCCTAATATATAGGAGGTGAATATATAGGAGGTGAGCATAGGTGGGATGAAGCGACGAGTCCAGGGCCTGGGCAGTCCTGGGATTCCTGGCTCCTGGCCTGACTCTGATGGGGATGGGGTGGTTCAGGCCCACTGGGTTCCCTGGCCCGAGACCACCCAATTGAGGTATGACATGAAGTGAGTCAACGGTTTCTCTCCCCGGCCTGTGGGTTTTCTTTGGTATGTGGGACGTGCCCCACTGTCCCCCTGCCCCCTGCCACCACCTGTCTCTAGTAGGTCACGCAGTGGAGTGAGGCGTGCTGTTAGGGGAACTCTTGAGGTTTCTCAGAAGCCAGAACCAGCCAGGTCTTGAGTTGGTTACTGTGATATCCAACTGGGTCAGGGCTCGTGGTCAGCTTGAAGCTGCAGGCAAAGGAAGATGCCCTGTAACCTAATCAGGGAAGGCAGGGGCCAGAGCTGGGGGCCAGGGCGAGAGCACAGTGCCTCGTCAGGGCTGTGGGGTTTTAGCCTGATTGGACTCAGGGCCAGCTTTATGGGTGTGCTACCAGGACAGTCACGCAGCACCCAGCACTTAGAAGTGCCCCATGCTTGGCTTGGTGCTCTCTTGTCACTGTCTTGAAATTCTTAATAGGATCCCTACACATTTAGGTTGCCTCAGGTCTCTTAATAGGAGACCTACATGTTCGGGTTGCATCAGGTCCCACAAATTAAGCAGCAGGTCTGATCAGACTGATGGTTCTGACTCTGCTTTTATCTGGGGGTTAGGATCTGAGAAGCCAGACTTTGGGTAATTAGCCCTTCCCCCACCTCCCCATGTTCTACGTATACTTCCAAGTCTTGGGGTCTAGGCAAGTGAGAGGCAGAACTTTCCAAGCACGTGTGGGAACACGGTTGATGGAGTTACAGTATAGACTCCAGTCAGGGGAGCGAGAGGGAATCAGGGATCATCTCAGGGTGAGTTTAGGGCCAGGAGAGCTGGAGGGTAGAGGAGAAAGGGTTTGGACCTTTCATGATCCAATCCAGACTGAGTGAGAAATTCTTCCCCTAGAAGTGTCCTTGGCCATGGGGGAAAGGGAGAAAAGGCCGCAAGGAAGTGTCCAAAAGATCCTTACAAACCATCCTCTACTGCCCTCACACAGGCACCTCCGGTCTCTGGTTGAGTGGTCCCCTACATACATCTTTCGGGGACCCAGTGATGACCAAGCCAACTGGGCTTCTCTGCTTCACAGGACAGGCATGGTTGGATGGCAGAGAGTGATGCTGGGGACTGTATTTTTCAGCCCACCCAAGAATACCTTGTCTCTAGAGAGCCCAGTCTTCAAAGGGAGACCACAACATATTCTAAGACATTTCTAGGATTAACACAAGATTCTTCCATGCACTTGATATTAGCTCAGCACCACCTGCCCCAGCCCACTGGGGTCCTCTCCCTTGCCAACCATCTCCTCGGTTTGAGCACATAATCCTTGTCTAGCTTCCAGTGAGTCATTTTTACTTCTTGGCTAGCCCATAAGCTATTTCAGGGTCAACACCAGGTTCTCAGCTTTACCCAAGAGAGAGTGTCGTGCCGCAATGACAGTCATATAGCAAGAGCTGGCTAAATACACACTGATCGGCCAGCTTGTAGTGCCAGCCTCTGGACATGAAGAAAGGCTCCAGCGCACTTCCCCACGCACCCCTTATTCCAGCCCTAAGAGATGAGGAGAGGAGATCCTATTGAAGAGTTGAGAGGCGAAGTGACTTGTTCTAGGTCCCAGAACACACCAGGGAGGATGCAGGACCTAAACCCATCCTTCCAGTCCCCTCCAAATAAAGGATGTCTATGTAAGGCATCAGCTCTATTTATTTGCTGCATCCACGGAATGAGAAATCAAACCTTAAAAGGCAGGGACCAGGGAACCTGTCTAGAGTCTGCCGATCCACTGTGGGAGGGGACTATCCCATCTTCCCTTGGGTCCCGGGCCCAGGGCATTTTGAATTCCTGGGCAACCTGTTTGTACTCACCAGGTCCTCCAGGTTGTAGTTCATGAGGTCCATGTCCAGAGTGAGGGGGTAGTTCATGGTTGTAGCAGTATGTCAGCCGACTGGCCACTGTCTGATTTTGAGAGGTTCTCCGCTCGGTGCCTATAGCGAGGTGGCAGCCGTCAGCTGCAAATTTAAACAAATGAACTGCGCGCTGTCTCCTGGGGCTGCGTAGGGCCCAAGGCCTGTCTCACAACTCATCACTTTTTTTTTTTTTTTTCCACTTGGTCTTTTCTGTTTTTTTGAAGAAAAAGGGAAAATCCCCACAGCATCAGTGCTAGTCAAGCATTTCAGCTTCTTTCCTGGCAATAGTTATCTCAGGTGGGGCTTATGACTGGTCTGAAGGCTGCCCCTCGCTTCTCATCCCTGTATCTCCACCAGCCTCCCAACAGGGAGTTAGTTATGCCTTGTAATGAAAACCACCACACCGGTTGGTCGGGGGTGCTTTGTGGGAAACTCCACGTAGAAAGGGAACAGGAGGCGAGCTTTTGCAGGCCCCCTCCTCCAAGCTGCCTCCCAGCCCCAGTCTTTCTCACCACTATGGCAACCCAGCCTCCAGTGTGCCTGGGACCGAAAGTCCCTGGTCCTGGGAAACCCCTCAGTCCAAGGCAGACTGGGACACCCTATTTGCCATCATCCTTTTGTCCAGGCAAGGGCAAAAACCCTTCTCTTTCCAGCTCAGTTCAAAAGAGATAGGTTAGAAATTTTCAAAGGGAACAACACTAAAATATTACTGGCAGACAAAAATGAAATTACCCAAATCACCAAGCACAAAAACAGCCACAGAAGAGTCATTTTCTGACTCAAAAATAATGATGTTCCAGCTATAAATGAACTTGGTTGGCACATAAATGATAAATGTCATAGACTTCCCAGCTAGAGTAGACTTTTACACGGGAGGACCCTGATGCTCAGAGAGGCAGAGTGACTTCCTTAGGACCTACAGGTAACCAGTGGCAGAGCTACGACTTGAAACCCAGGCTTCCTGACTCCATATTCAGTATTTTCTCTAAGGCACCAGGCTGCTGCTCTTACAGGCTTGTCAGAACCCTTTTCCTTCCCTCAACTCTGCCCTGAGTTGAAGGGCAGTTGAAGGGTTCTGTGGATCCCTACCTTTAAGAAGCTCCTTTGTAGACATGGATCAACTTCTCCTCCAAGGCTCACCTCTGTGCTTTTTCTTCCAGGAAAGGTCCACAATGATACAGAATCAGTGAGAACACACACAGAGGCACCTACACATGACGTGCTCTTTCTGGCCCCACCTCATCCTCCCCTTCCAGCCAAATTGCCATTTGCTGGGATTCTACTTGTTCTAGTGTCTGCCTTCTCTTTTTCTTCCATATTCACCTTCCCCTTTTCTCTCCCCCACACCATCCCCAACAGATACATCTTTCTTGGAATTCAACAACCTGAGGAGTTTTCAGCCTCTCTATTTAATGTTGAGGTCTTTCTTGCCTCAATCTCCATTCAGTGCCTTCAGTAACAGCTTTTGAAAGAGGAAGAATTTCAGGACAAGGGGCCAGAGTTCCTCTTCTGCATTTCCGTTCCTGAAACCATTAGGAGGAGGTTGCTCCAGTGTTCTCTGTGTACTTCTCATTCCTCCAGCCCCTCATCCCAATATCTCTGTCCCTCCAGTCGATTGATATATTCCATTTAGCTTGTGCTACTCTAAGGAAACTGATCAGAATCTCCCTGGTGGCTCAGTTGGTAAAGAATCTGCCTGCAGTGTGGGAGACCCATTTCAACCCCTGGGCCAGGGACGATCCCCTGCAGAAGGAATTGGCAACCTACTCCAGTATTCTTGCTTGGAGAATCCCATGGTCACAGCAGACTGGTGGGCTACAGTCCATGGGGTTGCAAAGAGTCAGACACAACTGAGAGACTAACACACACACAAGTACAGAATCATGTAGGAATAGGAAGGGAATTTGGAAGCGCAACCATTCCATTCTCATTCTCCCCTCCCCCACCCCCAGCAAATTCACGTTCCCTGTCACTACGTCCTCATCAGATGGTCACCCAGTATTAGTCAAACATCAACAAGGGTGAGAAGTTTGGTCCTTTCAAGAGATCGTGTTTTAATACAGGATGACATTATCAATCTGTTCTTTGACCTCTGTGTGATTTCTGGTTAATGGTCTTGATACAATCTCACTAGGACAAAATACAGGAAGATAAGTTTCCTTGTGCCATACTTACATAACTGCAATTAAAGTGGCCTTTCTAGGGGGCTCCCATTCCCCTGGACAAAATGACTAACAAATTTCATTTCAGTGGTTTTAGTCCATCATCTTGGGCTTCCCTGTTGGCTCAGCACTAAAGAATCCACCTGCAAAGCAGGAGTCGCAGGAGATGCAGTTCGATTCCTAGGTCAGGAAGATCCCCTGGAGAAGGGCATGGCAACCCACTCCAGCATTATTGCCTGGAGAATCCCATGGATGAGGAGCCTGGCGAGCCCCAATCCATAGGGTCACAAAGAGTTGGACATGACTGAAGCGACTTAGTACGCACACACAGTCCATCATCTCAGCTTATAAAGGGAAACTTGAAACCCTGATTCAGTCCTTTGTTGACATGATGCTAACTTAGATAAGCCTGCTATCCTTGGGCCTATCCAAGTCCTGATGGGAAATATTGACAAAACAATGCCAAAAACAGAACCTTGTTTCATGCCATTAGAGACCTACCATTCTCAAAAGTCAGGGAAGATTTCTGGGATGAAGAAGGACATGAGCTACACTCTGGAAGGTTGGATAGAGTGACCTGATGTGTCTAGAGGGGAGGGTGCAAGGTAGGGGGCGGGGGAGAAAAATGAGGACCGCATGAAGAAGTGTGTGGAAATAATTACTCAAGATGCAATGGGTGTGGTGATGATGGTGATGGTATGGCAGAGGGGGGCGCGGCAGCAGCAAGAAGATGGAGGAGGTTGGAGTGTACACTGGACAAGGTAGGAATTGCTCTCGTGGCCTTCTCCTCGCTTATTTTTCCCACGGTTTTCCATTTACTTTGATGCATGACAGGCTCAGAAGAGGGGTTTGGTAAGAGGTTCGGGATGACTCCTCAGATGTGGTGGCAGGCCATGGCTGTGGTTGCCCCATGATGCTGTGGGCAGCAACGCATCTAACTTCTCAGTGGCTGACCTGGGTTTTATGGAGAAGAGAAAGCTGTGCCTGTTTCCTGAACTCCTCTCGAGTCCCTTAACTTACCGTGCATCTTGGGCCATTCAGATGGCCCTTCCCGTCTCTCCAGATCCTGGGAGATACTGCAGGTGCCCAGGGCCCACTTGTCCCAGTCACTGACCTTTGATAGTCAGCTGGGTTTGCCCTAAATGAATAAATACCTGCTAACTATGAGTTCTAACGTTACCTTAGAAGGTTCAGAAAGTAACTGCCTCTAGGAGAAAAGATGATCTTCAAACAGATAAAGTCAGACTAAGCCCCCTAGAATAGAGAGGGCAGTGCCTAGCCTGTGACCCTTTGATTTTAAAGAGGAGACGGCAGGAGTTCCACCGGCGTGTGAGGGAGACATTTCCAGATAAGGCAGCCCAGACTTTATTTCAGCATGCAACTTGCTTATATTCCTTCCATGTGGGATCCCAGTCCCCACCCATGGGTAGTCTACCCAAGGCAGTGTTATTTTCCAGGCTTCTCAACAAAACAACCGCTGATGGTTCTGACAAGAGTAGACTTGTGTCTGCCTTAGGCAAGCTGGTGGCTTAATATCAGCTCAGGTGGATTTTTCTCAGTGATTTTTGCTTCATAGTTCATGGATTAATTGCCTCTCTTTATTTCAGATATTAGACTCCATCACTTGTCTTGGAGTTCATTTCCTATATTCCACAGAAAAGTTAAGTTGTGCAGCAGAGTGTCTGGGGGGCAAGGAATGGGTTGGGGTTTTCCCCTGTTCTTTCACTACCCCGGGATGCTGGCTCTGTTTGACCTGGACTGAGATCTTGTTCTCTTCTTTCTCTGGGTCTCCCCCAGCTGTTCAGAACAAAGCTCCACAGGTCCCCATCTAGCGAATCAGCCCAAGGAAGTGTTGGGTATCTGTCTAGGATAGGACAGTAACTTTGGTCCAGTATTTACCAATCTACAAAGTCGCACAGTTTGAATAATGTTTATCCTTACTTTCACATTTAACTCTATTTAATCCTCAAAACTCACCGTGCAGGTATTGGCATCGCCCGTGGCCATATTTTACGGTGGGGGAGGTATGAGGAGACAGAGCCTCAGCCCCTCCCTCAGGAGTACAGGAAGAGTAATGTCTGAAACCAAACCCAGGGGTCTCTCCACCAGACCACACGACCTTCTCTCAGAGATTCAGTTTTGCAAATGACAGGCACTTACCTGGCCATCTGAGGGGAAAATTCTGCCTAAATGTACGGGCTGTTTATCAGATACTTACTGTATGTCATGAACTGCTAAGCTGTTCGCACACATCATTTCCTATGGTCCTCTGAACAGTCTATGTGTTAGGTATTTTTATCACATTATCACACATGTGGAAACTGAGCTTCAGGTAGTAGTGGGAAGTAGTTGTGAGTGTTAACAGCTCACTCAGTCACCAGTGACCCAAAAGCACAATAAAAATCAACACAGGAAGTGGGGTGGTGAAGGTTCTCAGCGCTGGAGCCAGCACCCACGCATAGCTCCTCTCTCATTAGGTAACAGGTAGGAGTCCTGCGGGGAGGAAATGAGCTGCAGGTGCTGGGGAGGTACATCAAGGTTGCCTCAAGGTTATAGGGGCCTTGAGCGTGTCTGGGAAACTTCGGTCTGGGGCCGGCTCTGTGGCCAGGGTTAGAGAGGGAGTCAGGTGCCTGGATCAGGTGCTTACATGCTGAGCACAGCTGAGCCCCATCCAGAGGGGTGATGTGAAGATGGAGGGAGGTAGGAGTCAGGCTCTGTGCTGGGAGCACCTTGTCCAGAATGCACCCAAGTCTGCACACTCATCTACATGTGTAACTTGAGAACATTTTCAAAGCAACATACATGCATGCATTTGAACCCAGTGCAGGCCAAATCCAGCAGCGTGGAAGGTACACAGTGTAGGAAGTATATACCCAGTATTCCTTTACACGTCCTGTGTGTGAATGTGCTGTGTAGACTGTGGAAAGAAAGCCAGGTTTTGTAGCAAAAGGCCTGGACTGGAGGCCCAGCATTTCTATTTTCCAACAAGGCTGCTTTTAGACCAGACCTGCCTAGATATTCCAAGACACATAAAATACAGAATGCCTAACAGGGCATCCTTAGGAAAGTGGTTCTTAAACATTCTGCCTCAGAGTCACCGGGAAGGCTTGTTAAAAAGATGGCTGGGCCCGCCCTCAGGTTTTCTGATTCCCGAAGTCTGGGATGGGACCTGGGAATTCGAATTTTTAACAAGTGACCAGGTGATGTTGAAGTTGCCGGCCTGGGAACCACACTTTGAGAACTGCTGCCCTAGGCTACAAGGCATTGGCACCTGGAGATGGCTGGCCCTGACACAGCCCAACCCACCCAGCACGGCTCTCAGCCTCTCCACACAAACACTGCCGTGGCTGAGGCTTCTCTAGAACAGCTCACCTCACACAGTAGGAACCACAACCCACAGATGGCTTCCCCCAGAGCGCTGGCATCCCTGGGCCCCAGGCTGGCACTGCTGAAATTTAGGTCATGGCTCCCATCTCTGGCCTCTCTCTTGACCATCTCGGCCCCTACAAGAACTTGCGAAGCTTAAGTCCTTCTGGGTAACCCTTCAGCACACTGTGTAACCCAGGCACTTTGCCCGTGGCCCATCATATGAAATATGTCTTATGTCTCAGACTTGTTGGCATGTGTACACACACACACACGTTTTCCCAATACTACTTATTCTTTACTTATTCTTAATCTTGGTGTGACATACTCATATTTTCTACCCTTCCTTTCTTCCTCCCCACCTCCATCTGGGTCTCTTGCCTCTGTCTCTGCTTCTCTCTCAGTCTGTTAGTCTATCTCTCCTTGTTCCTTTTTTTCTTCAGTGGAACTCACTCCACCAAATTGCTTTAATGGATCCACAAGTTAAGTACAATCCCTGGGTATAGAAGTTACAAATAAAGTTTCTCTGAGCCTAACTTCCTAACCTGTAGGCTTATAAAGTGCCTGCACTGCCAATCTTGCTACTTTTTATCTTGAATGATATCATATATGTAAAATGTCTTTTTTTTCCAAACAGAAATCCTGCATAGGTACAAACTGCTATTAAACACACATACTCTGACTTCCTTGGTGGTCTAGTGGCTAAGACTCTGCGCTCCCAAAGCAGACGGTGCTGGCTTTGATCCCTGGTCAGGGAACTAGATCTCACATACTGCAACTAAGAGTTTGTGTGCTGCAATTAAGACCTGGCGCAGCCAAAACACACACACACACACACACACACACACACACACACTTGTCAAAGGGGCTTGGAAAGGAAGGAAGTTTAGGCAGGACTTTGAGGGAAGGGAATGGGGAATGCTTGAGCCCCAGCAGTGGTCTGCAGGTAGGCACAAGCATATCTTGGGGAGAGGATGGTAGGCAGCTTGTCTGGACTGGAGCCGAGGAAGATATGTGAGGACAAGAGGCCGGGAAGGTAGGTTCTGAGGGGGCACAGGGAGCCTCCTCTCTAGGCATTGGGATCACAGATGGAGAAACTGGGAAACGTGATAGCTTCTTCAGCAACAGAACTTCACAACGAAGATGGAATTTAAGGAGGTTTGTTCATTTCAACTTCCAAAAAACACTTAATCATCTACTACATGCCAAGGGGAAGCAGTGAGCAAGACAGGCCAGCCTCCCAGGTGTCTCTCGGGAAGATGGGTAATGGGTCCTCAAATCATTATTCTTTAGGCTTGCACTGCATCTGATACTGGGAAGATAAAAAGAAACAACCCTAAACATGATTTCTGCCCATTGCACATGTAACTTACACTCTGGAGAGGAGGTCGGCAGTCAACAAGCCAACAATTTGCTCAGTAGTTATGGTATCTTATAAGAGTCTGTAAGTGCTCTGAAGGAAAGGAACAAGATTCCCAGAAAGAGAACAATAATGTGAACTCAGTCTCCACAAACTAATAATGGCAATCAGAATACTCCCAGATTAATTTACAATTTATGAAGTTCTTTCCCATGCTTTGTCTCAGAAGGACCTCATCTCAAACTTATGGAGAAAACCAGCCAGGAGTTCTTCAACTCTTTTTTTTTTTTTTCCTCAATTACTTTTTAATTATTTATTTTACTTTTATTTTTAAATTAATTTTTATTGGAGTATAGTTGCTTTACGATGTTGTGTTAGTATTTAATGTATGGCAAAGTGAATCAGCTATGGCGGTGGTGGTTGGTTTAGTTACTAAGTCATGTCCGACTCTTGTGACCCCCATGGACTGTAGCCTGCCAGGCTCCTCTATCCATAGGATTTCCCAGGGAAGAATACTGGCATGTGTTGCCATTTTCCTCTCCAGGGGATCTTCCTGACTCAAGGATTGAACCGCTGTCTCCTGCATTGTAGGCACATTCTTTTACCCCTGTGCCGCCAGGGAAGACCAAGTGAATCAGCTATACATATACATATATCCCCTCTTTTTTGGATCCCCTTTGCATTTAGGTCACCACAGAGCACTGAGTAGAGTTCCCTGAGCCATACAGTAGGTTCTCATTAGTTATCTATTTATACATAGTGTCAACAGTATATTTATGTCCTGAGAAAACCCAGGCTCAGCCAGTCTCATGAGTTGCTTGAGTCTATCCAGTAGGAAAGGAAGCCCAGTCAGTTCTTCTGACTCCAGACCCAGTGCTCTGCCCTCCAGGGAGCAAGAGATGAACCGGCCCCCAGGGGAGCAGTTAACCTGCTTGTTCTAGAGATGAAAAGTGGCAAAAAGTTCATTTTCTCCGCCTGCACGTCCTCAGAGCCTCTACAGTGAGGCTAGAGCAAGGAACTGTGGTCAGTAAGGGGGTAGATGAGGGGCCTGGCCTGGGATGGCCCAGCATAGGGCGGGCAGGACAGAGCAGCCTTGAAAGGTGAAGGCAGGAAATGAGAAGCAGGACCTTGAGCGGGCATCGTCAAAGGCATCCACATCACACCTTCTCTGTCTCCGTCTCCGGCAGTGAAAGTGAACCGGGCCGAGGCGGAGGTGATGGGCCAACGAAACTCACCGCCACATTCACCTCTGAGACTGGGGACACGGTGAGGCAGACCCACCTGCCATATCAGCACCTTGATCACGGAGCTCATCAGAGAGAGGTTTCCAAATGACTCGGCCCTGCTGCCCCAGGAAGGAAGCCTTCTGGGCTTTTGTGTGGGGGCTGCTGGGTGTGGGCCAGGCACTTAAAAGAGAGTAAACGATGACACAGCAGCGGGGGACAGAGCTGCTGACACTGTGGTTCCAGCTGCTGAGGAGGAGGCTAGGAGAGGCCAAGATGGGGCAGACACCTGGCCTTACCCATCAGAGGGGGATGCTGGGAAAATCCCGTAATGTCTCCCTATTAGCAAGAAAACAAGCACCAGATTCTGTCATTTGGCATTTTTGGTCTCTGTAATCTGGCCCAAATGTACCATTTTTCAGGTAGTAAATATTTAGAGAACGTCCACAGTCTATTTCTTTTTTTCTAGAGGTGGGGCGCATGCCACATGCCATGTGGGATCTGGTTTCCTACCGGAGATCAAATCCACACCCTCTGCATTGGAAGCACAGATTCTTAACCAGTGGACCACCAGAGAAGTCCCCCACGGTCTATTTCTAAAACTCGAGCCTGCTATTATTCCCCTTCAGGTACATCATTTTCCAACCACACAGACTCCTATAGTTTTTTCCCTTCCTTTCTCCACCCCTTCCTGCCTCCACCTTTTATTGAATGTGTTTCCTTTAATCTCAGCAGTCCTTCCCCCGTATCTCTGCTGGACCCAAAACTGAATATCCTCAAGGCCCATCTCAGTGCCCCTTCTCCACAAAGATTCTCCTAAATCAGAGCAATTTTTTCCTTCTTGAACTTGATCTAGCCCTTTATCTACATTTCTTACTTTTCACCTGGCATCATAATTATTTATGTATACTCTTCTATTAGGCTATGAGAGTTTTTGGTGACTAAGTCTTTTATGAGCCATTTCCCTACTGCCCCAAAGAGCTTTGCACCTGGTAGGTGCTCAACAATTGTCTGATTGACTGACTCACTGAATGAAGGAATGGCGAGGGAATGAGAGTGGGGCCAGTGGAGGAGAGGTGGGAAGTCTGGGTAGGGCCCCAGGGGGTTGGCTTTCCCTGAGTCTTTCTGTGGACTGAGCCTGCAGTGTTTATCCTGGGACTGCCAGCAAGGTCAGGAGAAAGAACACAGGCTCAGTAGCTGTGTGACCTTAGGAAAGTCTCTGTCTTCTTCCCCTTGTGCAAGTGATCTTACGTGCGTAGTCACTCAATCGTGGACTCTGCGACCCCATCGACTGAAGCCTGCAACGTTCCTCTGTCCATGGGATTCTGGCCTCTGTTCAGGTCAGAATACTGGAGTGTGTTGCCATGTCCTTCTCCAGGGGCTCTTCCCGACCCAGGGATCAAACCCATGTCTTCTGTGTCTCTCACATTGCAGGTGAAGTGATCTAATACCTACCTCAAAATTTTATTGTGAGGATAGATATATGATCAATACAGGAAAACAGTAGTGTTCAATAAAGTCATTGACCACTTAGCCAAGTGAGAGTGACTTTTTTTCTAACTGTTTCTTTTAGGTGGGGTGGGGCGGGGCGGGGCATTTGCCTTACTCCTCTTTGTAGCAGAGACATCCGCACAAGGGTCCTGCTAGATAATGACCTAGCACAGTGCCAGGCACACAAGGCAGTGGAGTCTGTAGTCCACAGAGGTTTGATGAACGATGGATGAACACATGCACGATAATTGAGTAAATAGCCTCTGGAATCTAAAATTCTACTTCTAGAAACTAAAGGAATGTAAGCTGTTGCTGTTACGGTTGTTCAGCTTCAGGCAGAGAAATTCTTTTCCTAAGTGGTTGATCCAGCCCTGTGATCTTCCAGGGCTTCTGGCTAGATGCCAAAGGGAGGCTGTGGAGGCAGCGGTGGAAGAGAGGCTCAGCTTGTGCAAAGGGGCAGTCACCCTGTGCTTGACGGCTGAGCCGGAAAAGAAACAATGCTTTTTGTCCTTATCGGGTCTAGGGTGGGGAAGAGAAAGCCACAAGTCACTGAGTCTTATGAATCAGTGCAGTGCCCAGAAAATGGACATTGGCCAAGGCTGCACAGCTGTAGAATTCTCTGTCCTGGAGATTGGCCAGGGAGCCTGAGCCCTGGTCAGCAGCAAAGAGAGGGCTCCTCAGGCTGAGCAGTGGGGAAAGACAATGGCTGGGGAGGTGCCTGGGGATAGGGCAGAAGGAACCCAAACTGGCCTTGACAACTTCCATGTGAAACTGGAGGGAAGGGGGCAGGGTGCGACCTTTAAAAGAATATCCTAGCCATCAGTTCAGTTTAGTTCAGTTGCTCAGTCATGTCCGACTCTTTTCGACCCCATGAATCACAGCACGCCAGGCCTCCCTGTCCATCACCAACTCCTGGAGTTCACTCAAACTCATGTCCATCGAGTTGGTGATGCCATCCAGCCACCTCATCCTCTGTCGTCCCCTTCTCCTCCTGCCCCCAATCCCTCCCAGCATCAGAGTCTTTTCCAATGAGTCAACTCTTTGCATGAGGTGGCCAAAGTACTGGAGTTTCAGCTTTAGCATCATTCCTTCCAGAGAACACCCAGGACCAATCTCCTTTAGAATGGACTGGTTGGATCTCCTTGCAGTCCAAGGGACTCTCAAGAGTCTTCTCCAACACCACAGTTCAAAAGCATCAATTCTTCGGCGCTCAGCCTTCTTCACAGTCCAACTCTCACATCCATACATGACCACTGGAAAAACCATAGCCTTGACTGGACGGACCAAAGTAATAGGACGTGACAAAAACTGGTTAGAATCAACTGGGCCCAGGATGGCGGAAGATTTGACTTCCAGTGGACCTTGTTGTTGTTGTTTAGTCACTAAGTTCTGTCTGACTCTTTTCGACCCCAGAAACTGCAGCACACCAGGCTTCCCTCTCCTTCACTGTGTCCTAGAATTTGCTCAAATTCTTGTCCATTGAGTCAGTGATGCTATCCAACCATTGCATCCCTTTTCCTCCTGCCCTCAATTTTTCCCAGCATCAGGGTCTTTTCCTGATCAGAGTCAGCTCTTGGCATCAGGTGGCCAAAGTATTAGAGCTTCAGCTTCAGCATCAGTCCTTCAATGAATATTCAGGGTTGATTCCCTTTAGGATTGTCTGGTTTGATCTCCATGCTGTCCAAGGGATTCTCAAGAATTTTCTCTAGCACCACAACTCAAAAGCATCAATTCGTCAAAGAAAGCACTCAGCCTTCTTTATGGTCCATCTCTCACATCCATGATCTTGAGCCTCTTTATATCCTCATTGTAATACATTAGCATCTGAATGACCCACCCACAGGTGACAGTCCTGAGCTAACCATAAAAGGCCAAAAAGTGGGTGGTGGCCCATTTCTGCAAATCCCCACCCCTTCCCCCCAGATAGCTGGACTACTCCTCCCACTCATTAGCCTATGAAATTACCCACCTTTATAAAAACTGACAACCCCATACCCTGGTACCTCTCGCCCACACTCTGTGGAGTCTTTCTCTCTAAATAAATCCACTTCTTGCCTATCAGTCTCTCACTGCATTATTTCTGTGATGAGACATCAAGAACCTGAGCTTTGTTAAGGCCTGAGACCAGGTGAGTGATTGTAATTAAAAGATCATGGGTTCAAGTCCCAGTCTGGGTTCCGTGGTTTCACATGCACCCAGTTCCTCCTGTGAGATGGGCCGAGTTTGGAACATATCACAGAAGGTTCTCGGACCGGCGGCACAGGAGGCTGCTGAGGGTCTCCTTCCTATCATCTGAGACTAGGGCATCGGGATGTGGCACGTGGGGGTGTGCCCTGGAGCGAAACCTGCCTTGCTGCTGGCCAGAGGACCCTTGTGAAACCGTACGGCTCACGCTGTGACTCAAACCCAACCACACCTCAGATGGGACTTGAACCCAGCCAAAACTCAGAATGGGACTTGAACTCCTGGGCTGGGACTCGAACCCACTGTCTTTTAACCGAAATTGCACTCCTGGTTTCGGGACTTAAAGAATGGGAGTTTTGTTTCATGTTGGAGTCTCCCTTATGGACCAGGCTTTTTTTTTCTAAAGAGCCTTCTTCCAGGCTTATTTTTAAATCTAATTATACAGTATATGAACACTGTATATACAGTTATTTTACAGTTATTTTTATAAATGATTTACAGAAAAAGCCCTATGATCAAGACCAACAATGTGCTTTCCCTTCTCTCCAGACCTGTTCCAGGTACTGCCGAAAAGATAAGGTAAGCTTTGCTTCATTTTTCTGTAAAGGATGTCATGTTGTCCCTATTTCAGTAAGTCAAACTTTTGTTTTAGAGACAATTTTAAATGAAATTGGAAAATAGCAAGAAATTCCTTGTAATGTTACAATGAAAAATAATGCAACTTTTTCTTCTACGTATCTTGCAAATTTGTAATCATAGTATCTGTGTGATTTTGTAGCCTTTTCATTTAGTACGCTCTCATAAGCATTGTTTGTAGATTTTTAGCAAGAAATGTCAGTGCTTAAAATTGTTCTTTTCCAGACTCTTACTGTTTCCAAAATGATAAAAGAATAACTAGGGTGACTAGATATTAACTAAATGTATTCACAATTATTATCAGGAGTGTATTCAGTACTGTAAGCCAGGTTTTGTTTTAGGATGTAGCAGTGAACAAAATAGACAAGGATCCCAGTCTTCACAGAGCTTACTTTCTAAAGGTGAAAGGCAGAAAATAGGCAAAATAAATAAGAAAATTAGATAGTGCATTAGATAAATAGTTTGTGAGAAGGACACATGTACTACTAAAAAAGGTAAAGCTGGAAAGGAAGACAGGGAGGGCTGGAGCTGCCAGGAAATATGTAGCATTTAGAAGGGGACTTTTGGGTGAAGATTTGAAGGTTACAAGAGTGAGCCAAGAGGATGACTTGGGGTAAAAATGTTCCAGGCCTCTGCTAGCAAATACAAAGATTCGGGGGTGTGGGAACATGTAAAAGGCTGGGCTGACTGCAATAAAGTGAGCCAAGTGTAAAGAAGATAACAGCAGAGATGGTGGGACCAGATTGTATACAACTTCATAGGTCCTACAACGACTTTGAGTCTGACTCGAAACAGGGAGTCTACAGCCATACCGCCCTGAACACACCTGATCTCGTCTGGCCTCAGAAGCTAAGCAGGGGTGGGACCTGGTTAGTACTTTTGGAGGCTTCCCTGGTAGCTCAGACAGTAAAGAATCTGCCTGCAGTGCAGGAGACCTGGGTTCGATCCCTGGGTCAGGAAGATCCTCTGGAGAAGGGAATAGTTACCCACTCCAGTACTCTTGCCTGGAGAATTCCACGGACAAAAGCAGACTACAGTCCATGGGGTCGCAAAGAGTCTGACATGACTGAGCAACTAACACTTTCACTTTTCATTGAACTGGGAAGTACTGGAGAGTTTGGGGCAGAAGAGTATCATAACATGACCTTTATGCTGCTGCTGCTGCTGCTGCTAAGTTACTTCAGTCGTGTCCTACTCTGTCCGACCCCATAGACGGCAGCCCACAAGGCTCCGCCATCCCTGGAATTCTCTAGGCAAGTAAATAGGCTTACCCTGGGTGCTATGTTAATAGACTTGGAGGGACTTCCCTGGTGGTGTAGTGGATAAGAATCCACCTGCCAATGCAGGGGACGTGGGTTCGATCCTTGGTCAAGGAAGAGCCCACATGCTGCGGAGCAACTAAGCCCCTGGACCACAACCACTGAGCCCGAGCTCTAGAACCCGCAAGCCGCAACTACTGAGCCCATGTGCCTAGGGCCTGTGCTCCTCAACAAGAGAAGCTACTGCAGTAAGAAGCCAGCACACACCACACCTAGAGGAAGCCCGTGTGCAGCAATGAGGACCTAGCACAGCAAAAAGAAAATTAAAAAAAATTTTTTTAAAGTAGATTTGGGGATAAAAAAACAAAAAAGAATAGGCTTGAGGAGAATAAAAATGAAAGCAGGGACACCAAGAAGCTATTTCATTAGTCCAGGTAAGAGCAGACAGTGACATGAACCAGTGTGGCTATGGTGAAGGTGGTGAGAAGTGGTCGGATTCCAGGTGTATTTTGAAGGAAGGGCTGATGTAATTTGCTAATGGGTGACTCCAAGGGCTTTGGCCTGAGCAGGTAGCAGTGTGGAGTTGCCATTACCTGAGACAGAGAAAACCTGGGAAAAAGCAGGTTTAGGGAGGGAGATGAAGAGTTCAGTGTGGGTCATGTGAGGCTTAAGATGTCTATTAGATGTCCAAGAGGAGTAGTCCACCAGGCAGCTGAGTATTGAAATGTAGAGATCAGAGGAGAGGAAGGAGCTCAAGATGTAAATTTGGAAGAAAGTATTTAAAACAGAGGTAGTAAGTGTAGGCAGAAAAGATGAATGATTCTGGCTTAAGGCACAAGGTTCAGAGGTCAGGGAAATGCATTCATTCATTTAACCTTCACGACAAAACCCTTTGAGGAAATTACTATGATTGTCACTATTTGTTTGTTGTCGTTTAGTCGCTCAGTTGCATCCGAAACTTTTGTGGCCCCATGAACTGTAGCCCACTAGGCACCTCTGTTCATGGGATTTCCCAGGCAAGAATACTGGAGTGGGTTGCCATTTCCTTCTCCAGGGGATCTTCCTGACCCAGGGATTGAACCTGTAAAGTCTGTGTCTCCTGCATTGCAGGTAGATTCTTTACTGCTGAGCCACCAAGGAAGCCCTGCCATCATTTTACAAGTGATGAAATTCAGGCATAAAGAGATGAAACAACTTGGCAAAAGTCACATAGCCAACAAGCAGCAGTACTGGGATTTGAACCAGCCAGTCTGCTTCTAAGTACCATGCATTTAACCTCTAGGTTATGTGGGGGGCTCTAGGCAGGAGCACAGGTGGAGAAATTGAGCCTTGGGCTAAGTAATTTGCTAATTGGTGACAGAGCTGGGATAGGAAATCCCTCATTGACTCTTTGCTTTGAGAGATCTTGGCTTTTTTTAAATCATCCTGCCATGGTGGTGGTTTAGTCACTAAGGCGTGTCTGATTCTTGCAACTCCATGGACTGTAACCCACCAGGCTCCTCTGTCCATGGGATTTCCCAGGCAGGAATACTGGAACGGATTGTCATTTCCTCCCCCAGGGAATCTTCCCAATCCAGGAATCGAACCAGGGTCTCCTGCATCGCAGGCAGATTCTTCACTGATCGAGCTACAAGGCAAGCCCCAACATTTCTCAAGTTAAAGCCCTTAAACAATGGGCTTTCCTCCTCTCACACAAACATTTTTTGACTTGTTACTGTGCTTGGAAAAATGGGATGCCAGGTATAGCTGCCAAGGCAGCCTCGGACCCTGAGACCCTTCACCTCCCCTCTCTCCCGATCAGGAAGCCCATGGTTGGATATGGTTCCAACTTCCTGAAGCTCGGGTCTTCAGGTGATTCCTACAGAATGGTTCTTTGTGGCTATTAGCAAGTTGCTTCCCTTCCCAGCCTCAGTTTCCTCTTCAGTAAACAAGAGGATTGGGTCAGGACAGTGGTTCCCAAGCTGGCTCCATACCTGATTCACCCACCTGGGGACTGTTCAGAGTCTGTATTGCTCACAACAGACCTATTGAATAAGACTCTGCTGGGGTGAGGCCCAGCCAGGAACTTGATGGTTCTGACACATCTCTGGTTAGGATGCCCTGGGTGAGATGATCTTGAAGGCCTCTTCTCAGCTCTGTGTACTGATCTTGGATTGAGCTTCTCTGATGTTTCTCAGGCCAAGAGCAAGGTGGACCTCTGAGTAGAGGTCAAGAACTTGAGTTCTTATGCTTGTCAGGCCCATAATTCAGCTCAAACAGGACCTCCCTCTGGACCTCAGTTTCCCCATCAGCAAGAATTGTTTATTGAGGGTAGGGCATAGGATTGCCCCCAGAGTCATTCACCCAGCAAGTATTCCTTGAGCACCTACTGGACTCTCTACAATTTGCTGGGTCTGAGTCTAAATCACATGGAAGGGTAATATCACAAGAGGTGTGTGTGGGAGGGTGGCTGCTGCCAGGCAACTGGTCCCAGTTACCTAGACTTCCAGGCATGGATGCCATACATCCTTTTTTAGCATAAGTATGATGGTCCCCTCTCCCTAGACCCTCTTCCTGACCCTGGCAGCTCCAGTTGGTCTCCACAGCAACAAGCAAGCCTGGCAGACTCTGGGAAGGAAGAACATGCAAAACTGGCCAAATAAAAAATCATTAGCTTTTCTATAGAATCACAGTAACAGGGTCTAAAATATTAGATTAAATAATCCCATTCCAAATAGCACAACCACAATCTCAGTGATCAGCGTGCGAGCCCCAGCACCTTAGCAGCATCACCCCAGAGCTTGCTAGAAATGCAGAATCCTAGGCTCTGCCCCGGGGCCTGCTGACTCAGAGTCTGCTTTTCAAGATTCCCAGGTGATGGTATGCACATCAGAGTTTGAGAAGCACTAAACTAAAAATAAAATCACCTCAGAAAACCCCCTGACAAGAAATATGTGCGAGACCAGCATGAAGACAAGCACGTGACTTCCCTGACAGACAGCACGTAGCACATTCCTGGATGGGGCGACTCAGCGGTGTGAGGACGTCTGTTCTTACCACCACAGAATGTGTCAAAGTGATTTGTGAAATTCATGTGAAAGAATAAAGGGCCAAGAATAGCGCTTTTTTTTTTTTTTTAAAGAAAATAAAAATAATGAGATGAGATTTGCCCTGTCAGAGAGAAATGGGTGATAAGTAAGAATTCAGGTTCTGGAGGAAGCAGACCAGACATTGAATCTGGCTCTTCCTTGAGTTTCCTTCCTTGAGCAAATTTCAGGAGATAGTGGAGGACAGAGAAGCCTGGCATGCTGCAGTCCATGAGGTTGCAAAGGTCAGACACAGCTTAGCGACTGAACAGCTACAACTTCTACCACTTCCTGGACATGTCCCTGTTGTGGCATGGTGTCCCGCCAAAATTCACATGTCGAAGCCTTAACCCCCAGTGTGACTGCACCCATAAAGAGACCTGTCTGTCTGTCTCCCTCCATGCCTGGGAATGAAGGAGAGGTCATGAGAGAACACAGCAAGAAGCAGGTCATCAGCAAGCCAGGGGGAGAGCCCTCACCAGAAACCAAACTCCATCAGAACCTGGATCTTAGACTCTCCAGCTTCAAGAACTGTGAGAAAATTAATTTCTGTTGCTGAAGCCACACAAACTGCAGTGCTTTGTTGTATCAGCCTGAATGGACTAATATAGTCACCTTTGGAAAGATTGCTAACATTTTGTAGCCTCAATGTCCTTATCTAGGAGAGTGGGGAGAAGAATACCATTTAGAGTATTGTTTTTGTTTTTTTTAACTTTTTGTCACAGTGTAAAGAATTCACCTGCCACTGCAGGAGATGCAAGAGACATGCTGTGATCCCTGGATCTGAAAGATCCCCTGGAGGAGGAAATGGAAACCCACTCCAGTATTCTTACCTGGGAAATCCCATGGACAGAGGAGCCTGGAGAGCTACAGTCCATGGGCAAAGAGTCTGGCATGACTGAGCACACAAGTAGTCAATTACCAATGTTGTGATAGTTTCAGACAGCAAAGGGACTCAGCCATACACAGTACAGGCATCCATTCTCCACAAACTTATAATATTGAGTGTCAGCTGGATGCAAAGCACTTAGCACAATGCTTAGCCCTTAACAGCTGCTCAACGAACAAGTACAATGATAACAACTGTGCCATTGGAGCAAGAATTCAGAGAAAGACCAGTGGAACAGAATAGACAGCTAAAAACATACCTCAGCATTTATATAAGCTCTGGGAGTGAGAAGAAGGACTATATTTTTATTCATGGTTGTTTCATTCCCCCCACGCAGTATAGGTATCACACATACTAGGTGCTAAAAATATTTTGTTGAATGCCTGAACTAGAATTTTGCACATACTAAAGGAGGACTCATGTTAATATTAATGGTGAAAGAAATTGAATGATCAGATAAGATCAAATCAGTCGCTCAGTCGTGTCCGACTCTCTGCAACCCCATGAATCACAGCACACCAGGCCTCCCTGTCCATCACCAACTCCCGGAGTTCACTGAGACTCACGTCCATCGAGTTAGTGATGCCATCCAGCCATCTCATCCTCTGTCGTCCCCTTCTCCTCCTGCCCCCGATCCCTCCCAGCATCAGAGTCTTTTCCAATGAGTCAACTCTTCGCATGAGGTGGCCAAAGTACTGGAGTTTCAGCTTTAGCATCATTCCTTCCAAAGAAATCCCAGGGCTGATCTCCTTCAGAATGGACTGGTTGGATCTCCTTGCAGTCCAAGGGACTCTCAAGAGTCTTCTCCAACACCACAGTTCAAAAGCATCAATTCTTCGGTGCTCAGCCTTCTTCTTCACAGTCCAACTCTCACATCCATACATGACCACTGGAAAAACCATAGCCTTGACTACACGAACCTTTGTTGGCAAAGTAATGTCTCTGCTTTTAAATATGCTATCTAGGTTGGTCATAACTTTCCTTCCAAGGAGTAAGCATCTTTTAATTTCATGGCTGCAGTCACCATCTGTAGTGATTTTGGAGCCCAGAAAAATAAAGTCTGACACTGTTTCCACTGTTTCCCCATCTATTTGCCATGAAGTGATGGGACCAGATGCCATGATCTTCGTTTTCTGAATGTTGAGCTTTAAGCCCACTTTTTCACTCCCCTCTTTCACTTGCATCAAGAGGCTTTGTAGTTCCTCTTTACTTTCTGCCATAAGGGTGGTGTCATCTGCATATCTGAGGTTATTGATATTTCTCCTGGCAATCTTGATTCCAGCTTGCGTTTCTTCCAGTCCAGCGTTTCTCATGATGTACTCTGCATAGAAGTTAAATAAAGAGGGTGACAATATACAGCCTTGACAAACTCCTTTTCCTATTGAATGATATTTGAATTGATATTTGAATTGAATGATAGATCATATCATTACAGTTTATAAAGAAGCTTTCAAACCATGAAATATGTGAGACATCTCAGCCAAGTAAATACACTCATAAATATAAATTCATAATTAAAGCAACAGATCATAAAGCATATTTATTCTTATTATGTCAGATGGGCTCTGATCTGTTCTACCCTATCCAATTCTACTCCTAGTCTACCCTATTAGAAAGAAAATTCTTGTCCCTACCCAGTAAGCTGACCTCACTATACTTATGAGTAGCCATCAACAGTTTGAAGAATACTACCTTGTTAGATTAATTTCCAATTTGAAAAAGGAAAAGAAATTATAGCTAAATAATATAAAGTTTTGAAGTGATAAATGACTTGAGAATTAAAAAATGATGAGATAGGGACTTCCCTGGTTGTCCAGAGGCTAAGACTCCAATCTCCCAATACATGGGGCCCAGGTTGGATCCTTGGTCGGGGAACTAGATCCCACATGCCACAGCTAAGACCCAGTGCAGCCAAATATATAAACATAAAAATTAAAAAAAATAAAAGATATAACAAGGGCTTCCCTGGTGGCTCAGGGGGAAAGAATCCACCTGCCAATGCAGGAGACACGGGTTCAACCCCTGGGTCAGAAAGATCCCACATGTCTCGGAGCAACTAAGCCCCTGCACCTCAACTCTTGAGCCTGTGCTCTAGAGCCCAAGCTCTGCAACAAGGAAGTCACCACAAAGAGAAGCTCATATACTCTGATGAAGAGTAGCCCCTGTTTGCTGCAACTACAGAAAAGCCCATGCAGCAATGAAGACCCAGCACAGCCAAAAATAAATACATTATTTAAAAAAAGAAAAATGATATAAGGAATTTACAGTAGGTCCTTGTTGGTTATCCATTTTAAATATAACAGTGTGTACATGACAATCCCAAACATCCTAACTTTCCCTCCCCTCGCCCTGGGCAACCATAAATTTGTTCTCTAAGTCTTTGAATCTCTTTTTGTTTTGTAAGTAAGTTCATTTGTATCATTTCTTTTTAGATTTCACACATAAGGGATGTCATAATATATTTCTCCTTCTCTCACTGTAAACTATTTTTTTTTTTGGAAAGAAAATGATGGGGAAAATGTCACAGAGGCAAATGTTAACAGGTTTGACTATTTAAGCCTTTTAAAACATCCATCAGAGGGATTTCATGGGGAAGAGGCAGCTGTGACTGAAACAGGACATGTCTGTGACGGGAGGGAAAGAGGCCACTTAATCTTGATGCTTCCTTCTTCCTCAAACTCACCTGCCTCTGAGCATCACCAAGGCGTTTAGATTCGGCCTCCGTCTGTGGCCTCATCTCCCTCCCTGCAGCCTCATCTTTCTCCTGCCACCATTATCTCTCACCTGAGCTGCCGCCTCCACCTCCTAACTGGTCTCCCCACTTCCACTCTGCACCTCACAATCCTTTCTCCTCACAGCAGCGAGAGTGAGACTTTTAAAGTATAAGCGAAGTCTCACACTTCTTAATACTCTTGATGTACAATCCAAACTCCTGGATGTGGCCTTGCCGCTGCCCACCTCCCGCCTCATATTCAGGCGCTCCCCATTCTCCTCCCTGCACACTCCCCTCTCAACTCTGGCCTGTCCTCGGTTCCATCTGAACTCAGTACTCTTCCCTCTACTCCCTTCTCCCCTGGTTTCTCATCCCCCGTTCCTCAGCCTGGGTCACCTGCACCCAAACACAAGCAGCTCCCTCTCTCATAGTGTGTTTTTCCCCCCGAATGTATAAATATTTGCTATTTGTTTTCTCCTTTCTTTACTGCTCAACTCCCCTGAATAGTCTAAGCTCCTTGAGAGCAGGGACCACTCAGTCTTCTTGTCTACAGCAGCTTTGATATGCAGCACAGTGAACTTCCTGATGTTCAAGCTGGTTTTAGAAAAGGCAGAGGAACCAGAGATCAAATTGCCAACATCCGCTGGATCATGGAAAAAGCAAGAGAGTTCCAGAAAAACATTTATTTCTGCTTTATTGACTATGCCAAAGCCTTTGACTGTGTGGATCACAATAAACTGTGGAAAATTCTGAAAGAGATGGGAATACCAGACCACCTGATCTGCCTCTTGAGAAATTTGTATGCAGGTCAGGAAGCAACAGTTAGAACTGGACAAGGAACAACAGACTGGTTCCAAATAGGAAAAGGAGTTCGTCAAGGCTGTATATTGTCACCCTCTTCATTTAACTTCTATGCAGAATACATCATGAGAAACGCTGGGCTGGAAGAAACACAAGCTGGAATCAAGATTGCCAGGAGAAATACCAATAACCTCAGATATGCAGATGACACCACCCTTATGGCAGAAAGTGAAGAGGAACTACAAAGCCTCTTGATGCAAGTGAAAGAGGAGAGTGAAAAAGTGGGCTTAAAGCTCAACATTCAGAAAACGAAGATCATGGCATCTGGTCCCATCACTTCATGGCATATAGATGGGGAAACAGTGGAAACAGTGTCAGACTTTATTTTTCTGGGCTCCAAAATCACTACAGATGGTGACTGCAGCCATGAAATTAAAAGATGCTTACTCCTTGGAAGGAAAGTTATGACCAACCTAGATAGCATATTTAAAAGCAGAGACATTACTTTGCCAACAAAGGTTTGTCTAGTCAAAGCTATGGTTTTTCCTGTGGTCATGTATGGATGTGAGAGTTGGACTGTGAAGAAGGCTGAGCGCCAAAGAATTGATGCTTTTGAACTGTGGTGTTGGAGAAGACTCTTGAGAGTCCCTTGGACTGCAAGGAGATCCAACCAGTCCATTCTGAAGGAGATCAGCCCTGGGATTTCTTTGGAAGGAATGATGCTAAAGCTGAAACTCCAGTACTTTGGCCACCTCATGCAAAGAGTTGACTCATTGGGAGACTCTGATGCTGGGAGGGACTGGGGGCAAGAGGAGAAGGGAACGACAGAGGATGAGATGGCTGGATGGCATCACTGACTCCATGGACGTGAGTCTGGGTGAACTCCGGGAGTTGGTGATGGACAGGGAGGTCTGGTGTGCTGCGATTCATGGGGTTGCAAAGAGTCGGACACAACTGAGCGACTGATCTGAATCTCTGACAGTGTCCGGCCTATAGTAAATGGTCAATAAACAGTCACTGATGTAATGCATGCAAAGACAAGAGCAAGGGGGGCTCCAACTTTGGGCCTGCACTTTAGAGGCCCCTGCTGTGGTCCTCCCATACTCTGCCCCTCCCTATAGGAAGCAGAGAATATGTGTCCACCAGGCTTCTCCCCTCAAGTCCATGTACCTGGGATCCTAGAATTTCTTTCGCGATGCCCCTCACCCTCTTCCATGGCCTTCAAGGGCCTCTTTCCTGGGCCCATCATCCCAAGGATAGGTTGGCTCATCTATGTGTGCATCCCTAGGCCTGAAGTTTGGGCGTGTAGTAGAACCTAGATGTGCTGGCTGAGGAGATCACAAGCATACCCCCGAGACCCTGTGCAGGATGGGGTGGAGGTGCAGGGTTAGAAGAGCGAGAGGCCAGCCCTGCCTCCACCTCTGCATTCTGGAGAGAAGCTCTAAGTCCAGGAATTCTAAATTAGAGCCAGGACCTCCTGGTTGTTCTGAAGGTATATTTCTCAAGGTAGGAGGATAGACTATATGTATGTACATACATATTTAAATGTATTTTATTGAAGTATACTTCATTTACAATGTTGTTTCTGCTATATAGCAAAATGATCCACACATACACACAGATATAAATATATATATATATACTTTCATTTATTTATTTTTAATCGAAGGATAATTGCTTTACAGTATTGTGTTGGTTTCTGCCAAACATCTGCCAAACATCAGGAATCAGCCATAGGTATACATATTCTTTGGAGAAGGCAATGGTACCCCACTCCAGTACTCTTGCCTGGAAAATCCTATGGACGGAGGAGCCTGGTGGGCTGCAGTCCGTGGGGTCGCTAAGAGTCGGACACGACTGAGCGACTTCACTTTCACTTTTCACTTTCATGCATTGGAGAAGGCAATGGCACCCCACTCCAGTACTCTTGCCTGGAAAATCCTATGGACAGAGGAGCCTGGTGGGCTGCAGTCCATGGGGTCGCTAAGAGCCGGACGCGACTGAGCGACTTCACTTTCACTTTTCACTTTCAGGCATTGGAGAAGGCAATGGCACCCCACTCCAGTACTCTTGCCTGGAGAATCCCAGGGACGGGGGAGCCTGGTGGGCTGCCGTCTATGGGGTCACACAGAGTTGGACATGACTGAAGTGACTTAGCTTAGCTTAGCTTATGCATATTCTTTTTCATGTTCTTTTCCATTATGGTTTATCATGGGATATTGAATATAGTTCCCTGTGCTATACACTAGGACCTTGTTGTTTATTCATTCTATACACAATAGTTTGCATCTGCTAACCTCAAACTTCCAAACCATCACTCCCCACCCCCCATCCCTTGGCAATCATGTTTGTTCTCTTTGTCTGTGAGTCTGTTTCTGTTTCATAGATAAGTTCATTTTTGTCATATTTTAGATTCTACATGTAAGTGATACCATATGGTATTTGTCTTCCTCTTTCTGACTTTCTTCACTTAGTGCGATAATCTCTAGGCGCAGAGGATAGACTATATTTTATCAAATAAGTCTCTTAGCTTGACTTATGACGTCTACTTATTTACTTTTCTTTTCAAATGATAATTTTATTTTTTAATTGAAGTATAGTTAATTTACAATGTTTTATTAGTTTCAAGTATACAGAAAAGTGATTCAGTTATATATATAAAACTGAATATATATATGAATATATATAAAACTGAATATATATGTATATATATAAAACTGAATATATTTATATATATATATAACTGAATCACTTTTCTGTACACTTGAAACTAATAAACATTGTAAATTAACTATACTTCAATTAAAAATAAAAATAAAAAATAAAATTATAGGAATAATTTGAAAAGAAAAATAAATAAAAGTGTGTGTGTGTGTGTATATATATATATATATATATATATATATATAAAAACTGAAAAGTGAAAAGTGTTAGTCACTCAGTTGTGTCTGACTCTTTGCTACCCCATGGACTGTAGCCTGCCAGGCTCCTCTGTCCATGAGATTCTCCAGGAAAGTATACTGGAGTGTGTAGCCATTCCCTTCTCCAGGGGATCTTCCCAACCCAAGGGTCAAACCCAGGTCTCCCACATTGCAGGCAGATTCTTTGCTGTCTGAGCCACTAGGGAAGCCCCATATATAAAACTATATATATATATATAAAAATAACCATACATATATAACTATATATATAAGAATATATGTTAAAAAAAGAATATGTATTATTCTTTTTCAGATTCTTTTCCATTATAGGTTAATACACAATATTGAATACAGTTCATTTCCCTGTATTGACTGATAACTTAATTCAGTTCCCTGTATTGACTTATAACTTTTAAATGTTAGATATATGGTCTATGGACATCCATTTGCACTTCTGCCCTGGGCCTGGCTGGGTCAGGCACAGGCATGGCTGAATGCATGGACAGCGCCTTCTTGGGGCTGAGCTCTCCTTCTGTGGTTAGTGAGTGGGGACACACACAGACCCAGTGTTGGAGCTCCATTGAAACTTGACTCTCAAATCTCTGATGCCTTGATAGGAGGGGAGGAAATGAAAAACTGTCATTTCAAAGCTTTCGTTAATCCATTTTCACTCTAGGGAAACCACTTAGGGGACTTTTAGTTATGCAAATATAGAGCAGAACTACCCCTCTGAAAAGGAGATGCCTCTGGCCCACTGGCCAAGTGGTCCAATGGCCCAGGAGCACCACTTCTGGTCAGATATTGATGGCCTTTGTTGTAGGCAGAAAGGCATCTCTTCAGTTTCTATTTCCAAAAACAGAATTTTTTTTTGTATAAAGTGTAATGTATACAATAATATTAAATGAACAATCATGTGTCAGATATTATGATAAGCACTTTACATGGATTATCTCATTCAGTTTTCATGATACCCAATATTATCATCTTCATTCTATAAATAGGGAAGCTGAGGTTCATCGAGTTTGAGTAACTAGTGCAGAGGTCATGCAATTAGCAAGTACAAAGCTGGGATTTGAACCTTCATCTGACACCAGAGACAGAACCACCTCTATCAACCTCTGGAATTGTTAATAATCCTTTACTGTGGAATGCCCAGACTAGAAGGGTATCCTCAAGACTGACTCAGACAAGCAGAGCAAGAGAAGCCATCATTTTCTATGAGGTGAATGCCAACTGGAGTCATCCTTCTGACTTCTAAATTTGTTTCTTGACCCAAGACAGAGAGGGTGGAACCACTTTACAATAAGGGCATAAAGATGCAACAGGCAGGAAGGAACCAAGGCCCTTTCCCACTCTGGGACAGGCCAGGAAGAGCTGAGCCCCACCCAGGTGATCAAGCCAAGTTCAGAAGGGTGATGTTGAGGACAGCTTCAAGGTGATGCTGACAGACCTAGTGTCTCCCAGAAGCAGAGAGCCCACTGGACAGGGGCAACTGGCCAGAGTGACTGCTGGGGTGATCCATTTCAGCAAGTGGAAGGAAACCTGAAAGCACCTCCCACGAGCAGCCTGAAGCCACCTCCTGGACAGAGCTGCCCCCTTGGTGCAGATTGGGGCTGGGCACTGTATTGGAGACCTGAGGGTCCAAAACAGAGGGATGGATGTCCTTATCCTTTTGGGTAGGGAGGCCTGTAGGACTCAAGAGAACTTTTGTTTGTAGATTTAGCATTTTTTACTTTTTGCTTTTCAAACCACATTGTTAGCAGAGCACAAATGCCGCCTGCCTCCTATCCACTCAATTTGCATTTTGGGGGAATCCAGGCCGGAGGTTGAGCAAAGAAATTGTAATAACTCCATCCTCTCCCACCCCTCCTCCAAGAAAAGAACCCAGCCTATTTGTTGCAGCTCAATGATTGCACTTTTATCGATACTTCTTAACATTTTGCTGTAAGCTGTTGGTTCATATTTAGCTTGTGGTTGACCTAAACCACCAGATTTTTTTCATACAAACTGCTGTGAGGCCAGTTTTTCCCAGCTTAAGCTTCTAGTACATGTGCAACTGATCAAAAATAAAGTAAAATGTAAATGCAGGACATTTCACTTTTTAATTTTATTCGATTCTGGTCTGCTGAACTACTGTAAATATTTTACTCTGTCACCTTTTATAATAATTGCTTTGCAGCTTTGTATCACCTGCAAAACTGATGAGCATCAATTACTTTGTAGTCAGTGAAAATTAATTACAAAACAGCATTAATAATTAATGAAAATGAAAAATAGGGCAAAACAGAGCCTTGTGGCATAGGATGACATTGGGGGTTCTCATAGTGTGGTCCACAAATCCTGGAGTTCCCTGGGACCCTTTCAGAGGATTTATGAGATCAAAACTATTTTCATAATAATGCTTAAATGTCTTTATCCCTCTCATTCTATCATGAACAAACCTTGAATTTTCTAGAGGTTACATGACATATGATATTGCTCTAGACTATGCAGAAGTAGTTATGAAAATCCAGCTGTCTTCCACGATCCAGATGTTAAAAAGATTTGCAAAACTGTAGAACAAAACCACTCTTTTTTCACTATTTTTTTTTCTTTTTGGAAGATATAACCATTTTAAATGAAAAGTTTATATAATATAAAATAGAGAAACAAGGACCTACTGCATAGCACAGGGAACTATAGTCAATATTTTGTAATAACCTGTAATGGAAAAGAATCTGAAAAATAGTATGTATATATGTATATAAATATGTATATAAAATAATATGTACTGCGGTTCATGGGGTCGCAAAGAGTCGGACACGACTGAGCGACTGAACTGAACTGATGTGTATATATATATGTGTGTGTTTTTATGTGTGAATATATATATATATATATAAAACTGAGTCACTTTGCTGTACATCTGAAACTAACACAACATTGTAAATCAACTATACTTCAATAAAAAAAATCAAGTCTTGTAGAGCCTGTCCTCTGCAATGAGAGAAGCCACCACAAATGAGAAGCCCACACACCACAACTAGAGAAAGTCTATGTATAGCAACGAAGACCCAGCACAGCCAAAAAAAGTCTAAAAAAATTGTTTAAAGGTTATGTAACATACAATAGATTTATTATTTTTAAAGCAATAAAACATTTAATGTATTTTATGAATTTTAATTTCCAATACAATAATTTTCTATTAAGAGATATAATCCACATAAATGAAAGTTCTGAGAGTCCTCAAAAATTTTAAGTGTCAAGGAAGATCCTAAGACTACAAAGCTCAAGATTCACAATGTTAGCGATAACCCTACAGGCTGATAGCAAGCCCCTACTCTTCATAAATAATGTGAAGATTTGTAGAATTTCCTTAGCACTTTTCTTCTAAGGCAGAGGCAGTATAGTCAGGCAGACACTGACGATTAGAGAGATTGGAGCTCTAACTCTGGCTGTGTCACTAGCCAGCTATGTGATTCTGAGTGCTGTGCTTAGTCACTCAGTCGTGTCCAGCTCTTTGCAACCCCATGGACTGTAGCCGACCAGGCTTCTCTGCCCATGGGGAGTCTCCAGGAAAGAATACTGGAGTGGGTTGCCCTCCCCCAAGGGATCTTGGATCTTCCCAACCCAAGGATCAAACTCCGATTCTTTACCATCTGAGCCACCAGGGAAGCGCATGATCCTGGGTAAATCCCCTCATTTCTCTAGAGAACTGTTTCCACATTTGTAAAATGAGGAGCTTTATGGGATTGACCTTTAGGGTCAATTTTTCAAAAACTAAAGCACTTCAGGGGGAAGGAGCAAGGGACAGGTATTTATTCTTCATTTTACCAATAAGGAAGTTAAGGTCAAAGATGTTAATGAGAAAGAAATGTTCAAGGACATGTCTTGAACTGGTATCAGATTCAGGATTGAAGGTGGCGTCCTTGTCTTCTGGGCTAAGACTTGATGCATTCAATTGGTAATATTAATAGTAATAGTATTTGTATGTATATACCATTAAAAATAAATTCATATTCTGAAACAAGTCCAAATTTCTAAAAGTTGGACAGACAGAAAGAACTTTATAATTTTCGTGACTATGGGAGCCAGCCACTCAGGTGGCCTGCAATAATCCTTTCTTCTGGTATTTGTGGGCTTGGGAGTCTCCACCCACATTCAATAGTGCTGACCCGTGTGACCAACAGAATATTGGCCAGTAAACTGAAGCAATAAGGTGTGTCATAACAAACATTACAGCTTCTACCTTGCTCTTTCTTAGATTGCTCTAGGGATATCTAAGATTGCTCTAGGGAAAACCAACCCCAGTGTTTTGAGGACGCTTAAGCATCCCTGTGGAGAGTCACATGTGATGAAGAACTGAGTCATCCTGCCAACAAGCAGCACCAACTTGCATTCATGTGGAATGCAAAAGAGGTCAGAGGTCTTTGCAGACTGCTGCTGCTGCTGCTGCTAAGTCGCTTCAGTTGTGTCCGACTCTGTACGACCCCAGAGACGGCAGCCCACCAGGCTCCCACGTCCCTGGGATTCTCCAGGCAAGAGCACTGGAGTAGGTTGCCATTTCCTTCTCCAATGCATGAAAGTGAAAAGTGAAAGTGAAGTTGCTTAGTCGTGTCTGACTCTTCGCGACCCCATGGACTTCAGCCTACCAGGCTCCTCTGTCCATGGGATTTTCTAGGCAAGAGTACTGGAGTGGGGTGCTACTGCCTTCTCCGGGCTTTGCAGACTAGAAAATGACAAAGGCCGAGGAGTAGGTCGAGCCCTAGGATAGAGCGATGATGGTATACTGCTGGACCTGCCAGCTAAAAGAAAATTGCGTTGGATGGTCTCTTCTAAAAGGTATAGAGTAAAAAGCACTAGTCAAATCAATAGAAAACTAAGTACCATGGGATATGTTGATTTGCTTTAGTGAAGAAATCATACCTAGAATAGCAGTTGTGATTGAGTCATCAAGTTTGGATAATCCACTGTCATTCTCCAAGTTCCATCAGTCTTCAGAGAGACAAATAGGTGATCTGAATGCTGCATATGGTAGGAATAACTACCTCTGTGTCTGTCAAGACCGTGTTGGTGACACTGACCTCTTCAGTCCATCCAGGAATGCAATACTGGTTTTGGTATCCTGTTTTAGGAAGTGGACACAGTTCCAGTGACTCCACTAAGCCTTTTCTTTTCTTTCTAAAAAATATGTATTTATTTGGCTGAGCTAGGTCTCAGTCGTGGCACATGGGATCTTTAGGTGCAGCATGTAAGATCTAGTTCCCTGACCAGGGATGGAACCTGGGCCCCTTGAATTGCAAGCAGGGAGTCTTAGCCACTGGACTACCAGGGAAGCCCACTTGACTTTTTCTGTCATGATAGCTTTTACTTCCTGGGTCAGGGGAATGTCTACCAGTTGCTGATTTTATCTTCTCAGATACCTGCTGAGTATATCTAAGCTGCAATATATATCCATCTATGTATTCTGGAACTGAGGAAAAATAATGGGATGGTTTCTGGGAACCACTGGGCTTGTTGTGACATGAAGCTAAGCCAAAACTCAAGATCATCTGACTTTCCTAAGCCCCTACTTTGACGGTGAATCACAGTGGCATTTTGAGTCTCCAGGGATTAGTATCAGTTCAGAGCCAATGTTCAGTAATCCCCTAAAAATCTGGTTATCTCCCCTTCCTAATGCAGTTGCCATGATAAATGGTTGCAGGTTCCTTCAGGAGAAAGGGTTGGTAGAAGATTTACAGTGTGACTTTTTGGCAATAGAGCGGGGTCCTTCCTCAAGTGGTCTCAGGCTTCTCTTCATTCCAAAAAGTTGGAACAGGCTCCAATCTAAGAACTGGTTGAAGGGCTCTTGCTCTATCGTTAGAAGTCAGATTTCTGACCACAACTAGAGTATTTCACTCACAGTAACCAAGTAAAACTTCTGCCCCTGGGACACTCGGATCAGTTAGCCGCTGCCAAAGCTCTGTAGGCCAAACCACTTTGATGCCTGTTTGGGCTCTCCTGCCCATTAAAGTAACTACACTAACTTGTCTAGGTTACTAAATGCCTCCACTTTGCTTCTGATACCTGATAGCCTGTCATTCCCATTGAGTTAATTCAGGAAGCCCGTCTTGATGACTGTTCCCCACCACCACGCCTGCCTTTAGAGAAAAGCCACTGTAGCCCTCTTCAGGGAGAAGGCAACGGCACCCCACTCCAGTAGTCTTGCCTGGAGAATCCCATGGATGGAGGAGCCTGGTAGGCTGTAGTCCACGGGGTCACTAAGAGTCGGACACAACTGAGCGACTTCACTTTCACTTTTCACTTTCATGCATTGGAGAAGGAAATGGCATCCCACTCCAGTATTCTTGCCTGGAGAATCCCAGGGAGGGGGTAGCCCGGTGGGCTGCCATCTATGGGGTCGCACAGAGTCGGACACGACTAAAGTGACTTAGCAGCAGCAGCAGCACTCTTCAAGGATGCTGGTGTTCTAACCAATGTCTGTCTCAAAACTCTGGTGAAGGGAATATCTTCTGGATCCTACCCAGGAAGACTGTACATTGGTTTTATGTTATCAACCTACTCTAGTGTTCAGAATACTTTCCTCCTCAATATTGGAATTTCTGACATCTCAGCTTCCTTCAATGAAAGCCCTTTCTGGATTTAATCAAACTATTAGAGCTATTCCCAGCCAACATGAGCAAATACATAAAATCCAGAACCTCTGTTTAGTGTACTCATGTAAACACATTCAGCCCAAGCCACAATAAATATTCCTTCCATCCTGACCCAACACCTTTAGGATCCATCCTCACACATTTTCTCTGGCTTTCTGTCCATATACATTGGCATCAGTGGGGGTCTGGATGAAAGGTAAAGAGTATCGTTTGTACCATTCTTGCAATTTTCAGTAAGGGTGAAATTCTGTCAAAACAAAAAGCGAAACAATATATAAACTGACAGACTTTCAATATTCTTTTGGTGTGTTTGGCGCTTCCTAATGGGTCATGCTGGGGCCTGCTTGCACTTGAATCAGGTCACAGATCTAATAGAGGTGGTGGGGCTAGGTTTCTAGGAGGATGAGTTGCCTGCGAGGCAATGACTTCTGGGGAGATCATTACAGGTTCTTCAGGTAAAAGAAGAGTAACTTTATTTTTACTGCCCAGGGAGGGTCAGCAGAACTTAGAGGTTAAGGACTTCTTAGTTTCATCAGAATCTGTCCACGTGTCCCCATCCTAAGATTCAGGATCTCATTCCTTCCCAGTCAATGTCTTATTTTACATGAGACCCTGCTTGGTTATGAATTCAATTTGTAGGGAAATTCAGTTCCCTGCCAAGTGAAAACTGAGGGTTTTGTTATCAGAAATCTTGACCCTGAGGCTACAAGAGATAAAAGTTTCCTCCATGGCAGTTAGAGAAAGTTTTTGGTCCCTTTCCCAGATTTTGGGCTGGGAATTTAAAGGCCTAGGTTCATTATTTTCTTTCTCTGAACTCTCCAGCACACTTAGAAGCAACCAACAAAGCTCACTGTTTGTACTAAAATGTTCTAGGACTGCAAATATTTGGTTACCCTAAGGTTTGCCTTCCATAGGCATTTATCACAGTGAGCTTTATCTACAACTGGGAATTAAGTGACTGCTTTGCCACTGAATGCCTTGGAACACTGAAGGCCCCTTTCCCACTGGCAATAATCATTAATGTGTTTAAATTTCATTAGATTAGAAAACCAATTCCAGATTCCCATCCTTAAGAATCTATTTCCCTGAGACCACAGTCAGAACCAGTAAGTGTATCAGTCAGGAAAGCTTAACCACTGTGAATTATGAAATAAGAAGTTTACTATGGGAGGGACTTCCCTGTTGAGTCAGTGGCTAAGATTCTGTGCTCCCAGTACAGGGGGTCCTGGGTTTGATTCCTGGTTGGAAACTAAATCTCACATGCTGCAACTACCTGAGTGCCACAAGTCAGAACCTGCGTGCTGCAACAAAGATCATAGATTCCATGTGCTTGGACTAAGACCCAGCATGGCCAAATATTAAATATTAAATAAACAAAAGGTACCTCAGCCAATCACAGTGCAAGACCGTTAATAAAAGTGTAGTTTTCTATGGGAATTAGAGCTTACACAGTTTTGGAAAGAGCTGGAGAAGTGAAGGGCCAACAGAGAAGTCAGAGGATCAGGAAAGGAGTCACAAATGTGGGAAACCCAGCACATCTAGCAGACATGGGACACTGATGGGAAAGCTCATGAAAACTGCCACCTCTGCGGGTCTACCAGCAAGTGTCTGGAGGTGGGCCCAGGGCCACTGTTGGTCAGGAGGGTCAACAATTGGACTGCATTGCAGGACTCTAAGAAGTGCAGAAGGGAACGACAGAGGATGAGATGGTTGGATGGCATCACTGACTCAATGGACATGAGTTTGAGCGAACTCCAGGAGATTGTGAATGACAGGTAAGCCTGACATGCCGTCCACGGGGTTGCAAAGCATCAGACATGATGTAGCAACTGAAGAACAACAACAAAGGAGAACAAAGCAAGAACAGGCTTGAGCTCATTTTTAACACTTGTTTCTAACAGTCACCATGTCTAATCACAATGACCTTCAGAGAATCATACTTGCTGCTTCATTTCTGCCCTCCGAATCTCGTGCCCATCCCTCATTTGACTAATTCTAACCTGAAACCATCCAGGGAACAGGATTCTGGCAAACATAGCTCCAGCTGAACCAAGTTCTCACAGTACAAATCATTGCCGTACTTGCAACGTGTGAGCCTGGACCGGACCCTGGACTGGAGAAAAACAACCCGTAACAGACATTTTGGGGGACTCCCCTCGTGGTCCAGTGGTTAAGAATCCGTTTGCCAATGCAGGGGACATGGATTGGATCCCTGGTCCAAATCCAGGAAGATTCCACACGCCTTGGGGGAACTAAGTCTGCTCGCTACAATTACTGAAGCTTGCACACGCTAGAGCCCATGCCCTGCAACAGGAGAAGCTGCCGAAACGAGAAGCCCAGGCACTGCAACTAGAGAATAGCCCCTGCTCGCTGCAACGAGAGAACATCCAAGTGTAGCAGCAAAGACCCAGAGCAGCCAAAACTAGAATAAAAAAGACATTTTGGGGATATTGGAATGGTTTCTATATAGATGATTAATAGGGACTAGTGGGTGTTTTTCTGGCCCTGATGTGCGACTTGTGGGGTTTTTAGTTTCCCGACCAGGAATTGAACCTGGAGTTGTGTCAGTGAAAGTCCAGAATTCTAACCGCTAGACCACCAGGGAACTCCCATAAAAGAGATTATGTTAATTTTTATGCTTGATCATGGCACTGTGGTTATGTAAGAGAATGTTATTATTAGGAGCTAGCTGTTTAAATATTTAGGGGTAAAGTTTCCAATGGTTTAGCATTTATTTATTTTTATTACTTATTAAGTGACTATGGTAGATTGTTAATCATTGCTGAATCTAGGTGGTGGATCTGCAGATGTTTCAACTTTTCTTTGTGTTTGAAATTTTTCATAATTAAAATATTAAGGAAAAGAAAAGACTGCTGTGGTCATTACTTCCTCTGGAAACCTTTCCTGCCCATCTCCCCTCTTCTCCTCCAAGGTGGTTATGTTGTTTCTTTTACTCTGCAAGTACCCCAGATGTAGCATCCAAGCATTTATCACATTGTACTTCAATTTCTTGCTTTCTCATCTCTCTCCCCCTCTAAACTTTGAAGTCTTTGTAAGACACAGGTGGGACTTCCTTGGTGGCCCAGTGGCTAAGACTCCCCACTCCCAATGCAGGGGGCCTGGGTTCCATCCCTGGTCAGGGAACTAGATCCTACATACTGCAGCTAAAGATCCGTCATGCCACAACTGAGACCTGGTGCATGCAAATAAATACATATTTTAAAAAGGAAAGGACACAGCTGTCTCTGGTCTTTAACTCTTCTAATGTTTCTTCCTGTTTCTGACACAGAGTAGGTACTCCCTTAATCTTTATTCGCTCAAGAACAGAAGAAAGTCTAATTGAGGAATTGCTTCAGAGATACCATCAAATTAGGGTTCAAGTGAATCTAAGGAAAGCAAGGTTTTGAGTTTAAGATTTTTTGTTTCAAATTTAAAAAGTAATATACGCAAATAAAAATAATAGAGTAGTAAAGGGAAAATTAAATTATTGTTTCATTCCTGTTTTATACATATACTCCAACCCAGGAGTCAAGAGTTTAAAATGTATCCTTCCAGAACCATTTCTATGCAATTATAAACACCCCCACACACACCCCCCCACAAAATGTTGTTTGGTAACTTACTTTTTTCTTTAACTTGATGATCCACATCCTTGTATGGATAGATCTACATCATTCTCTACACAGGCTACCTTGTATTTCATTGTATTCATATGCACTTACTTATATAACAACCACATTTAAATAAGCATGTAGACAGAGGAGCAGTTTCTGCATGAAACCAGTACCGTTGACCAGGGGTCCCCAAACTCCAGGATCTAGTGCCTGATGATCTGAGGTGGAGCTGAGGTAATAATAATAGAAATAAAATGTACAACAAATGTTATGCCCTTGAATCATCCCGAAACCATCCCCTTCTCCCTGGTTCCTGGAAAAATTGTCTTCCATGAAACTGGTCCCTAGTGCCAAAAAGTTTGGGGATGGAGAATCCCAGGGACGGGGGAGCCTGGTTGGCTGCCGTCTATGGGGTCGCACAGAGTTGGACACGATTGAAGCGACTTAGCAGCAGCAGCACCAGCCCTACAAAGGGATTTGGTAACTCCAGTAATCAAAGGAGTAAGAATAGCTCAACGTTGAACTATGGGTTCAGAGACAGGGTAAACTGGCTAGGAAGGGACTTTACCAGTCTCAGCTTACAGAAAGACTTGGCCTTTTCAAGGAATAAAAGAGAGAGCAAGATGATAACGATCAGAGTGTGAGACTGAACTGAGCCAAGTGACAAATGTGTGACCATGTAAGCCCCTAATCTGCATCCCCTGACACCTTCCCAGTAAATTAACGCAGTCCTTCGTGGACTGAGCACAGCCACCAGGGGACAAGTGAAAGTGGCCAGTGTATGGGCCTGGCTCATCTTGGAGGAGAAAGTCCCCCAGGTTTCCCAGTGACAGCAGAAAGTTACTCAAACAAGTGTTGATGAAATCCTACCAGAAGTTTGTTTCGTGGGCCTTTCTGATCTCATCAGTTGGGCCCCTCCACTGCTTTCGCTTTCCCTACTTGTTCCTCTTGTGCAAAAACAAGCTGATTTTGTCCTGTAGTTTGCCCCCCTCTTTAAGCGTCCTCATGCTCCCTAACTATCCAATCTTATCTCCCTGTAAATTTCTAATGCCCACCTTGTGTTCCACTTAGACTGTTACAGTGTCAACAAAACAATGCTGGAATGCACTGAGGCTGTTAAAATGTGTTGTACAGTCTTGTGGTGTTGACCTAAACCAAAGCACAGCATGATCCCATTCACATCAATTTACCTTCACTGCCATCTCAAAAGTGTGTGTTTGGGGTTCTTTCTGCTGCTAACGGCAGGTATTCACATTCTCTCCAGCAAGAATGCTGACTTTCATTCAATAAAAAAAAAATTTTTTTAACGTTTATTTATTTCGCTGAGCTGGGTCTTAGTTGCGGCACTCAGGATCTTTGATCTTCATTGTAACATTCGGGATCTTTTCTTTTTTTAGTTGTGGCATGTGGGATCAAATCCAGGCCCTTCCATTGCAAGCTCAGCCCTTGGACCATCAGGGAAGTCCCAAGAACGCTGACTTTTAAATACTAAATATTGGTAGCATTATCTCTCAATTTTTAAGATGATTTTTTGGGGGCATTTATTTTGTGTTAACCTTTTAGAGTGTCATTCAGTGTCTTCTATTATCAAATGTCTGTATCAGATAGAGATCATGTTAACATGTTATTGACATACATAATCTTGTCACAATATGTTGGGTCATAATAATAATAAATGTGCATTTATTATTACATTGCTTTTTTGTAGCAAGCCTCTGAAATGTTTAGTATAACCTTATTACAGAGAACTGATTATTATTAAGATCACTCACTGTTATTTAAAACATGTAAATAAAGTGTTATGAAAAATACAGAACAGTATATAACCTCAAGAATTCCTGGGGATTTTTATTTCTTATTCCCAGATCCAGAAGGTTGTAAGTTGATAATTTTTGAAGCTGTTCATATCGTGAAGGGGTTCCTAATGCTGCTATATGTTGTCATATGTGTTTAAAGTTTTCTGTAATAAAAAGTAAAACAAAACTGGATCATGCGACATTCCTGCCTAAACTTCAAGGGCTTTCTCGCGCCTTTAGGACAAAAACCAAAAGCTTTTAAAACTTGCATAAATTTGACCCTTTCAGCTCTCTGGCCCCAACTCATCTTATTCTCCCACTACCTTCCAGAAACGGTAGCCTTCTTCCAGTTCCTCAAACTTACCAAATATTTTCCTGACTCAAGATCTTTGTCCATTCTGTTCACTCAGCTTAGAACACTCTTCCTGGCCCTATTTCCCTGGTTAACTCCTACTTATCTTTAAATATGAGCTCCTGGGCTTCCCTGGTGGCTCAGTGGTAAAGAATCTGCCTGTCAATGCAGGAGACGTGATCCATGGCTCATGCCACGGAGCAACTGAGCCCTTGCACCACAATGGCTGAGCCTGTGCTCTAGAGCCTGGAGCTCCAACTACTGAGGCCCACACGCCCTAGAGCCCGTGCTCTGCAACAAGGGAAGCCACCGTAGTGAGAAGCCCAGGCACCACAACTAGAGAGTGGCCCCTGCTTGCCCCAACTAGAGAAAAGCCCACACAGCAACGAAGACACAGCACAACCAAAAGAAAACAATAAATAAATGAATAAATAAAATCTCTTGGAGGCTTTACTTGGAGCAACCTCCCCTACCTTGCACCACCAAGTCTAAATGAGGTCACCCTGTGATAATCTTACACAATTTCTTCATAGCACTCAATACACTTTGTGTTGAATATGTCTGTTCATTACTTATTGTTTAAATGGCCATCTCCCTCAGTACACAGTAAGAAGAGACGGTATGTCTGTTTTTCTCACCCCTGTTTTGCCTGCACCTAGCATAATGCTTGGTACAAAACAGGCCAACAGAAAATATGAGTTTAAACAATCCCAACTGTGCAAGGGAGGTAGGTATATAACATTTAGAAAATAAAGTAAAATTATTCTTAATGAATATACAACAGCTCTCAGTGATGACCAAGTTTTTTTGTATTGCTCACAAACATGTTCTAGAATCTCACCCAAGATCAACAATGAGCTTGCTTTTTGTTGTTTCTGGAGTCTGCCTTTCTTCCCAACAGATTTAATTAAGCCTAAAATGGATCCTTCAAGGTTGACTGAGAAAAGAAAATAAGCATAGGAGATCTAAGAGACATAGCAACCAGCGGTAATGTGTGGACCTTCTTTGCCTACAATTTGAAGTCTGACTCTTGTCCCAAGATTTAGTTTGGGGTGCAAGTCAAAAAGATGATTTTACTATAGATCTTACAGATTTTTAAAAGACAGCAATGGAAATACGAAAAACCTTATTCCAATAAAAAGTTGGCAACTTAGATGAGATGGAGACAAATTATAACAACTGACTCAGGAAGAAATCAAGTACTTGAATTGTCCTATATCAATCAAATAATTGAATTTGGAGTGAAAAAAAAAAATCTTCCCTTAGGCCCAGAGAGAGCTTCTTTGTTAACAGAATATTAGTAAATGGAATTCATCAAGAGGATAACACAGCATTCCCAAGTAATCAAGATTGGTTTGAAATCAATTAACGTAACTTATCGTGTTAATAGAACAAAGGAGAAAAGCCATATGGTTATCTCAATGGAGGCAGAAAACAACATTTGAACAAATTCAAAATTAATTTGTAACAATAGCTACAAAACACTCACCAAGTTTTGTTTTGTTTGTTTGTTTTGTCCAAGATTTACTGTGTATGTAGCCTAACTTTCATGTGATTTCACTCTGCACTGAGTCTCCCTCTACAGCCAATCCTGAGGGAGTCAACACACAACTTTGAACAAATATTTGTGACATAGGAGAGAAAGGGACAGGGTGCGACTTTTAAAAGGATGACATAGCCGTGGAGGATACAATATGTTGGTTAGAACCAGTGAGGCCCAAGATGGCAGAAGACTCGACTTCCAGTTGCCTTGAGCCTCATTATACATTCATTGTAATATATTACCATATGCTAAAATGCACACCCATAGGTGCCGTGACAGTTCCAAGGCTGAACATAAAAAGCCAAAAAGTGGGCAGTGGCCCGGTTCCTGGAAATTCCCAATCATTCCCCCAAATAGTTAAAATAATCTTTCCACTTTTTAGCCTATGAAATTACCCAGCCCAGAAAAACTAACCACTCTGGCACCCGGAGGCCTCGTGCCTTCTGAGTCTGCTGACACTCTGTCTGTGGAGTGTGTATATCCCTTAATAAACTTGTTTTCATGTTGGTATGGCTTGCTCTTAAATTCTTTCCTGTGTGAAGCCGAGGGCCCTTACTTGGCGGCCTGCCCCAGGAACTCACCCAAGACCTGGGACATGACCACCATCCTCTTGTGCCCCATTCTCTTGCAACATTTGAGTGCCTATAATGGATTAGTTATGTTCTAGGAGCCGAGGATACAGATGTGAACCAACAGAAGAAGTCCCTACCTTAAAGAATTTGGAAATAGGTTTGATTTTATTAAATGTTCTAGGAGAATTCTCTTTCCTTTCATCCTACCCAAACCACTTCTGAAAAATCAGATCTGTGCCTGTCTTCAAAACTTCTCATTCCATGGGACTGCCCCAGTGGTCCAGTGGTTCACACTCCTTGCTTCCAATGCAGTGGGTGCAGTTTCCATCCCTGGTCAGAGAACTAAAATCCCACATATTATGTGGCCAAAAAGTGAAACAAAACAGAAACAACCCCCTGAAAGAGCCCCATGATAACATAAATAAAAACCATATTTAAAAAAAAACACAACTTCTCTTCCCTCCCCAATTCTCCAGAATTTCTCTTAGATTATGGGGTAAATGGGCTTTCCAGGTGGCACTAGTGGTAAAGAGCCTACCTGTCAAGCAAGAGACATAAGAGACTCGGGTTTGATCCCTTGGTTGGGAAGATCCCTGGAGAAAGTGATGGCAACCCACTGCAGTGTTCTTGCCTGGAGAATCCTATGGACAGAGGAGCCTGGTGAGTTACAGTCCATGGGGTCGCAAAGAGTTGGACGTGACTGAAGCGGCTTAGCACATGCACACAAGCGTGAGCTAAATAGTGACTAGTCCTAAATTTCTTTCAGGGCCCTAGGAGTAATTTATTGGGGTTTGGAGTCTTTAAAACACAAAGAGGTTCACTTATTATCTTTCCTGTATCTTGGACTTCAATTCACATTTAACTCCATTGTCTTTAGTGGTGCTTTAAATAGGGGATGCATGTTTTTCTGTCTGCCGCTTGCAAATCTGGAACCTTATGCCTGAGCACTAGTTAGTGATTCTCTTGTTCTAAATACTTCTAAAAAACAGCTTTATTGAAATATGATTCATATACAGTTCAAAGGGTTTTTCTATTTAAAGTATATAACTCAGTATTTCTTAGTATATTCACAGTGATCTAATTTTAGAATGTTTTCCTCTCCCCTTAAAGAAATCCCATACCTATTAGTAATCAGTCCTAAGCACTTTTAAAGTGGCTTTATGACTGTCCTTAGCTGGTTTTCTCAGGCCTCATGCTAGGGGTGGTCTTCCTCCCCGGCTTCAGTGTCTCTAGGACAGCACCCGTAACTGGTGCACACGTTCCCTCATATGCATATTTGAACTTGCCCTTCTTCTATTTTCTTCCCTTAGGATCATAGTGGATGTTTTCTTCACAATATCCAGCCCACCTCCCCCACTTATGCAGCAGCAAACATACATTGGAGTTCCCGCTCCTGGTAAAAAGAGATTCTGACTAACCTGCACTTAAAATCTTTACTTCCTCTATACTTTTCAGTTACGTGAGTCAATAAATTTCCTTTATTAAGTCAGTTTGAGTGGGCTTTTTTTAATAAAACTGATTATGGGATCCTACTTACCTTATTCACATTAATTTTTAACAGCTTTATTGAGATAGAATTTTTTAAGATACAATCTATGTACATATGATCCGTCCATTTAACGTGTGTACACAGATGGATGGTTTTTAGTATAACCACAAAGTTGTGTGAGCATGACCAGAATGAATATTAGAATACTTTCATCACTTTTAACAGAAACCCTGTACGCAGTACCAGCCACTCTCCATTTCTACCTGTGGTGGACTTCTGACTTCCACAGCTACAAGATAATAAATGGCAGTGATAGAAAGTGAATAAGCAAATTAGAAAGAATGACATTTGTAATTCTTCTCTAGAGAAATGTCTATTCAAGTCTTTGCTCATTTTTCAACTGGATTATTTATCTTTTTATTGTTGAGTTATAAGAGTTCCTGGCTTCCCTGGTGGCTCAGATGGTAAAGAATCTTCCTGCAATGTGGGAGACCTAGGTTCAATCCCTGGGTCAGGAAGAGACCCTGGAGAAGGAGATGGCAACCCACTCCAGTGGTCTTGCTGGGAAATCCCATGGACAGTGGTGCCTGGTGGGCTACATTCCATGGCATCGCAAAGAGTCAGACATGACTGAGCAACTAACATTTTATAAGAGTTCTTTATATATTCTGGGTAGAAGTCCCTTATCAAATAAATAATTTGTAAATATTTTCTCACATTCTGTAAGTTGTCTTTTCACATTCTTGGTCATGTTCTCTGATCCGCAAAATATTTAATTTTGATAAAATCCAATATATCTATTTTTCTTTTATTGTCTGTGCTTTTGGTGTCATATTTAAGAAGATTTTGTCTAACCTAAAGTCATGAAGATTTACTTCTATGTTTTCTCTTAAGATTTTAGAGTTTTAGTTCTTACATTTAGATCTATGATCCAGTTAAATTTTATGTGTGGTGTAAAAAAGGGGTCCAACTTTATTCTTTTGCATGTGGATATCCAGTTATCCCAGCATTGTTCATTGAAAAGACTATTCTTTCCCCCACTGAGTTGTCTTACCACCTTGTTGAAAACTGATTGGCCATAATAGGAAGAGTCTATTTCTGGACTCTCAAATCTGTTCACCTTATATGGCTCTCCTTATATCAGTATTATCCAGTCTTTTAAACATTTTGTAACTTAATTAATTTGGCTGTGTCAGATCTCAGATGCTGCACGCAGGATCTTCACTGTGTTATGTGGGATCGTTTGCTGGGCTCCAGAGCAGGTGGACTCAGTAGTTGTGGCACTTGGGCTTAGTTGCCCCATGGCATGTGAGATCTTAGTTTCTCAACCAGACTGGAGCCAATCAAAAAAGATGTTCTACATCCAAAGATATAAAGAAGTCACAACAAGATGGTAGGAGGGGCATACTTGTGACATAATAAAACCCATATTCCCAAGGTGGGCAACCCATAAACTCGTGGTGGTTTAGTCAGTTCAGTGTGTCCAACTGTTGCAACCCCATGGACTGTAGCCTGCCAGGCTCCTCTGTCCGTGGGATTCTCCAGACAAGAATACTGGAGTGGGTTGCCATTTCCTTCTCCAGGGGATTTTCCTGACCCAGGGATTGAACCCAGGTCTCTAGTATTGCAGGCAGATCTTTGACTGACTGAGCTACGAGGGAAGCCCAGCTGGAAAACAATTATATTGCAGAACTTCTCCCATGGAAATTAGAGTTATGAGCCCCACGTTAGGCTTCCTAGCCTAGGGGTCTGGCATTAGGAGGAAGAGTCCCCAGGGCATTTGGCTTTGAAGGCTAGCAGGGCTTGATTGCAGGAGATTCTCAGGCCTAGGGGAAACAGAGATTCCACTCTTGGAGGGTGCACATAAAGTCTTGCATGCACAGAAACCCAGGGCAAAGCACTGGCCTCATAGAAGCCTAGGCCAGGCTGGTCTGGGAGGGTCTCCTGGGGAGGACCTAATTAAACTTAAAAACTTTTCGCACAGCAAAGGAAATCATAAAGAAAATGAAAAACAACCTACAAAATGGGAGACAATATTTGCAAATGATACTACCCACAAGAGATTAATTTCCAAATATATGGTTTTTACAGCTCAATATAAAAAAACCTCAAACAACGCAATCAGAAAATGGGTAGAAGATCTAAATAGGCAGTTTTCCAAAGCAGATATGCAGATGGCCAACAGGAACATGAAAAGATGCTCCATTTTGCTAATTATTAAAGAAATGCTAACCAAACTACAATGAGGTATTACCTCTCTCCTGTCAGAATGTCCATCATCAGAAAGTCTACAAATGGGGGGTTCCCTGGATGCCTAGTGGTTAGGATTCCAGGCTTTCACTGCCATGGTCTGAGTTCAATCCCTGGTCGGAGGAACTGAGATCCCTCAAGCTGCACAGCCCAGTCTAAAAAAAAAAAAAAAAAAAAAGAAAAGAATTCCATTTTTCTCTATGCAAAAAGAAAAGTCTACAAATAATTAATGCTGGGGTAATAAATGTGGAGAGGGTGTGGAGGAAAAGGAACCCTCCTACACTGTTAGTGGGAATGTGAATTGGTGTAGCCCCTATGGAGAACAGTATGGAGGTTCCTTAAAAAACTATAAATAGAGCTACCATATGATCCAGGGATCCCACTCTTGGGCATATATCCAGAGAAAACTGTAATTCAAAAAAGATACATGTATTCCTATTGTCATAGCAGCACTATACATTATAGCCAAGACTTGGAAACAAGCTAAATGTCCATCAACAGAAGAATGCATAAAGAACATGTGGTGTGTGTGTGTGTGTACGTGTGCCTATATATATATATAATAAAATATTATTCAGCCATAAAAGAATGAAATACTGTCATTTATAGCAACATGGACCTATAGGTCATCATACTAAGTGAAGTAAACCAGATAGGGAAATACAAATATCATATGATATTGCTTAATGTGGAATTCGGAAAAAAAAAAAAAGATACACATGAACTTATTTACAAAACAGAGTAGACCCACAGACATAGAAAACAAACTTATGGTTATCAAAGGGAAGGGGGAGCGGGATGCTTAGGAGGATGGGATTAACAGATACACACTACTATATATATAATAGATAGACAACAAAGACCTACTGCATAGCATGGGGAACTACACTCAATATTTTGTAATAACCTATAAGGAAAAAGAAACTGAAAAAGAATCTCTATCTACCTGTCTGTCTGAATCATTTTGCTTTACCTGAAACTAATACATTATAAATCAAAATACTTCAATTGAAAAATTTTCCAAAAAAAAATCAAAAATTAAAACAAGAAATCAAAGCATTTCCCCAATTTACTAGAAACTATGCAAAGCATCTTTTCTAATGATTGCATTAATGTTCTACTGTGGGAATAAACTGAAATGTATTAAACCAGTTTCATTTTTTGGTACCTAAGATGTTTCTATTTTTTTCAGCCTCGTATATAACACTGAATATTTGTAAATAACTCTTTGTATATATTTTGGATAATTTTTTTAGGATAATTTAACAGGAAAATACTTGATATGCATCACCAGATTATTTCTCTAAAAGCAGTATCAATTTGCCTTCCCATCAGCAGGACATAAGAATAGCCTTTGCATTGCATGCTTGCCAGCACTGGATAGTCTTTTTTTTTTCTTTTCTTTTTTTAACTTTTGCAAGTTTTGATAGATAAAAAAATGGTACCTGGTTTTTAAAATTTGCATCTCTTTTGTTATTAGTGAAGTTGTACATTTTCCCACGTGTCTTTTAGCCATGCATGTTTCCTCTTTTGTGAACTGTTCAAGTTCATTTACTTTTCAGGTGGGGTCCTTGACCAATTCTGACCAATTACTTTGGATCCTAACTTTCCTGTTCCTAACCACCCTCTTAACACACCTGGGTCATTTGCTCAGAATATACAGAAAGCGGCTTTCTAAATAAAGAGGATATTAAATACATAGATATCTAGAAATGGGCTTTTCTTTGTAAAGTGGACAGATTGAAAAAGTGGGGTCAGAGTACAAATATCCATTTCTGAAAGGGCCATTAGCACTTTCTGACCAGATTCAACAGCCTGAAAAGTTGACAAATGTAGCCTTGGGCAAAACACCACGGTCTTGAGAATTTCCATTCTTAAAAATCTCCAAATTTAAGTTCCCATTGTCTTACATACAACCTTAAATTTAAGTGCCTTAAGACTGTGGTAAAGATCTAAATGTGCTTCCCGGGTAGCTCAGACAAAGAATCTGCCAGCAGTGCACAACACCCAGGTGTGATCCCTGGGTCAGGAAGATCTCTTGGAGAAGGAAATGGCAACCCACTCCACTATTCTTGCCTGGAAAATTCCATGGACAGAAGAGCCTGGTTGCAAAAGGTCGGACATGACTGAGTGACTAACACACACAGAAAGATCTAAATGGTCTTGTATTTGGAAAAGATTTGGCATGGGGTGCCCTGCAAAAGTGAAGCAAAGTCATTATCTATTTATGCCCAAGGCAGGAAAAGAAAAACTAAACACAAACTGCCTTAGGACAGGTATGGTTTAAATATCAATAAGGATGAGCCAATTGTCAGCTGGGTGAGTTTCTGGGTCAGATCATTGGGAAAATCTGGTTATTTTGTAGGAAGAAATTGAGAATCCCTTGATAACTTTTTGGATATAATAACCATGTCCTATGGGAGACTGGGATGGGTTAATTAATCTGGATTTCAGCTGGCCCGCGGAAGGCAAAAGAGTATGATCTCAGAGGGTCGTGACATCATCACGTCATCCACCCATGGCTAAATTAGACCAGTCTATTAACATGCAGGAATTCTGGGCCTGAGTGGGAATCCCACAGAAGTCACACTACAACGTGAAGGTTAAGGGGGAATACCAGACCGGAACCTGACATTTCATTCTGCTTCCCTGGCAGGACCTTTTCAAAGAAACAAGAACTGAAATGTAGCTTGAGCTGGCATGCAAAGCAGGCCGCTATTTCAGTCTGAATCATGAGTAGGGGCCTCAGTGGGCCATGTGAAACTGAGGGGCAAAAGAAAGCCGAACACCAAGGCAGGAGCTGCACGTGATAAAAAAAATTGAAACGGTCTGGGTGACCGGACAGTTCCAAGCATTAGCACCCTGGGAGCCGGGCCAGGAAGCAGAATTTTATAGCATTTCCTTTCTGGCTAGAATCGTGCACCAGTGGTATTCTCTCTCTCTTCTCTTTCCCAGGATTCCTGCAGTTACGCCCCTGATCTGCCGCAGGACTGCAGGACGGCAGGTCTCTGAGAACTGTTTGGCCACGTACTGCAGTGTTGCCACGTCACCTGGTGCTCTGCCCCTCCCCCCGCCCAGCCCAGGGTCACAGCAGCCTGCGGGGTTGCCAAGGAGCTGGCATCACCCAGATCCAGAGGGCAGACCAGTGGCTGAGGTGGCCAGCCATGTCAGTCATCTGCAACCCAGAGTGTTTATGTTCCCTGCAGTCCAGCGACGCAAGAATCTGTCAACGGTCCTCATATTTATTCTGCTTTCTTGAGCCTTCAAGAAGTGAAGAGCTGTCATGAAAACAAAGCAAAGAAAGCTCTGATGGGGAAAAGGTTCAGGCTGCCTTCTTGAATTACCTTTCCCTGCTAAGTAGTTTTCTTCCCTTCCTCCTGCGTGTCTCCCCTGATGGAAAGCCTTCCTTAACTGTGGCTAAGACCTGCTCACTCAGGTTCCTGTTCATCTCTCCTCTGACCATCAAAAAAGAGTTTTCATTCAAGGTCAAGTTACCTCCTAACCAGGGAAGCTGAAAGAGTGTTTAGAGAAAATAAATGGATTTTACTATTAGCTTAAGTTAACACACATGTCTTCAGTACATAGTAAGCTGGGAAAGACTGAAGGCAAAAGGAGAAGGGTGGGGGCATGCAGTGGATGAGATAGGGGGCAGAGGATGAGAGGATGAGATGGTTGGATTCAATGGACATGAATTTGAGCAAACTCCAGGACATAGTGGAGGACAGAGGAGCCTGGTGTGCTGGAGTCCACGGAGTTGAAAAAAGTATGACACGATTTAGCAACTGAAAAACAACACATAGTAAGCACCAAATGTATTTAATTTAATTGATAATGTCATAGGGCTTCCCAGGTGGTGCTAGTGGTAAAGAACCCACCTGCCAATACAGGAGACATAAGAGAGTCAGGTTCAATCCCTGGGTCAGGAAGATCCCCTGGAGGAGGGCGTGGTAATCCACTCCAGTGTTCTTGCCTGGAGAATCCATAGGCAGAGGAGCCTACAGTCCATAGGGTCCACAGGCAGGCTACAGTCCACAGGGGAGCTACAGTCCATAGGGTCAGAAAGACTCAGACATGACTGAGGAGACTTAGCACTCACATGTACTTGAGAGCCAAGGCAGTTTTAATTTTTATATTATCTATGCACACATCATTATTGAAATCCCAGGATCTTCATTTAGACAGACTTAAGTTTAACTCTAGGCTTTACCACTTAGCCCAGTTGTGTCCTGGGCTTCCAGGTAGCTCAGATGGTAAAGAATCTGCCTGCAATGCAGGAGACCTGGGTTTCATCCCTGGGTCAGGAAGATCCCCTGGAGAAGGAGATGGCAACCCATTCCAGTATTCTTGCCTGGAGAATTCCATGGACAGAGGATGTGACCTTGGACAATTCATTTCACTTCTCTGAACCGCTTATCACATGAAATGAAGATCCTAATCTGCCTCATAAGGCTTTTCAGATTATGTACAAGAGCCTCTTGTTCACACTTGTGAACAGTTAAGCAACAGCTGCATTACTATGTGTACATGTTATTTCATACCTTCTCTCTGTACACCTCTGCTTCGTGACCATGATCTATATGAGGGTGGCACCAGGCTCTACCACCTGAGTTGGTGGTTATCCAGCTGATTGATTCTACATGCATCATGCCAAGAAAGCTGAGATACAGTCTCATGGTACTTGGGGTACCTTCCCAGGTGGCCCTAATGGTAAAAAAATCTGTCTGCAATGCAGGAGATGCCAGAGACACAGGTTTGATCCATGGGTCGGGAAAATCCCCTGGAGGAGGAAATGGCAACCCACTCCAGTATTCTTGCCTGGGAAATCCTATGGACAGAGTAGCCTGATGAGCTATAGTCTGTGGAGTTGCAAAGAGTTGGACACGACTGAGCATGTACACAGGAGAAAGGCCCGGACCACTGATTTTGAGACACAGCATTAATATCTGCATAGTGAACCAAACGTGCTATGTCAGGCCATGATACATAGTTGTGAAGTTTTAGGAAACTCAGTTGTTTAATTATTTGATTATTCACCCACATATCTACTGAACATCTGTTATGTTGGAAAACATACAAGTTCTCTTTCCACCTAAGCTTAGAGTTTCATTATTTAACCTAAAGAAATAATGGGGCAATTGAACTAATTTTCATTGCAAGCATTTCAACTATGTAAGGGAACATTGTGGTTTATTAAAATAAACCAGAACCCTTGAAGCTTAGCTCGAGAGAAAATATCTAGATAGAATAACTGGCTGACCAGGGTCTTGACTCTGTCCCAGGTTCCCCCTCCTTCAAGTTTCCTTTGTCTTTTTTTTTTTTTTTTAATTGAACTATAGTTGATTTACAATGTCGTGTTCGTTTCTGTGCTATCAGTAGGACCTTGTTGTCTATCAGTTTTCCTGTGTCTTTGCTGTTTCCTCTCTAATCCTCTGGCCCAAACATAGATTATAAATCTTTTGCATATTGATGAAATCAGCTGGAATACCCAAAAAAATACTCTATTAAAAAAAAGTATGGGAGGGGCTTCCTGATGGCTCCGTGGTTAAGAATCCACCTGCCAATATGGGAGACACAGGTTCAATCCCTGGTCTGGAAAGAACCCACGTGCTGTGGAGCAACAGAGCCCACGCGCCACAACTATTGAGCCTGTGCTCTAGAGCCAAGGATTTGCAGCTACCGCAGCCTGCTCGCCCCGGAACCCCTGCTCCACAACAAGAGAAGCTACCGCAGTGAGAAGCCACACATTGAAACTAGAGTAGCTCCCGCTCGCCACGACGACAGAAAGCCGGCACACAGCAATGAAGACCCAGTGCTGCCAAAAATAAATAAATGGATTGAAAAAGAAAAAAAATAAAGAACAAAAGGACATTCTTGAAAACAATATGAAGCATCGTTATGACTTCGGACAATTGGTGGTATTTACTGAAGCCGCTCACAGTCATATACATGCAAAGACTCAGCAGGTTCATTCCTAGGAATGTACCCAAGGTGCATTTTTTGGGTATATTTGTTCACTAAAACCATGTACTAGGACGATAATAGCAGTATTATGTGTAATAGCCAAATATTGGAAACAACCTAAATGTCCATGAGAAGTAGAATAGATAATTAGGGTATCTTTATACAATGGAATACTACACAGCACAACAAACTACAACTCTAGGTAAAAAAATGCGTGGATCTCACCAACACAACGTCGAGGGTTAAACCAGGCACAAAAGCGGATCTGCTGTGTGGCTCTGTTTATCTACATTTCCCACACAGAGGAATCTGTGTTTGCAATCAAGTCATTGTCACTGGAACTAGTGACGACAAAGGGCACAGGTAACTAGCCCTGGAGGGCGAGTAATGTTCTCTCTCACTGATTTAGGTTCTGGTTACAGGGTGGAAATTCATTGAGGTGAACTCACTCATTCACTTATTACTTCTGCACTTCTATATATACAGTGTATTTCAATAAAATGATTTTTAGAAAATGGTATAGAAGAGTCTGATTTCCTGATCCTTTTCTAGCTAACTCATAGGCTTGGTCTGAGTGATCTGTAACCCACTCAGACTGGGCAAATACCCAAGCACTTTGCATATGTTCCTGTTTCCTCTGTCCCCTGAACACTCACTGGGAGCAGGTGTGCTTTTATTTCCCACCACACAAGAGCTAATGTCTAGACAGTTGTGTCACCTTGGTGGCTTAGCTTTCTATCCCCCTGGGTCTTCTAGTCTGTTTCTGGTTCCCAAATGAGGGATTTTCCCGACCCCAGAAAATTGGCAGGACTATGGTGAATGATTCAACAAACGTGTGTGTGTGTGTGTGTTCAGTCGCTCAGCTGTGTCTGACTCTTTGTGACCCTTTGGACCGTAGTCCACCTGGCTTCTCTTCCATGGGATTTTTCAGGCAAGAATACTGGAGTGGTTGCCATTTCCTTCTCCAGGGGATTGTCCCCACCCAGAACCGAACCTGCATCTCCTGTGTCTCCTGTGTTGCAGATGGATTCTTTACCCGCTGAGCCATCAGGGAAGCCTGATTCAATGAATAGGCCTATCTTTTGGGTGAGATCCCAGCCCCTGTATCTAAGCATGGCTATGCCCCTAATATGGGCTTCCCTAGTGGCTCAGTTGGTAAAGAATCTGCCTGCAATGCAGGAGACCCGGGTTCAGTCCCTGGGTTGGGAAGATCCCCTGGATAAGGAAATGGCAACCCACTCCAGTACTCTTGCCTGAAGAATTCCATGGACAGAGGAGCAGGGCAGGGATCAAAAAGAGTCAGAAATGACTATGTGAATTTCATTTTTTCATGCCCCTACTATAGACACAATAATAAAGTAATCCTGTAATAAAATAATTATTGCATTCATGCCATAATTTCTACCCTTCCTTAGGAAAGAAGCTTTATGAGGGCAGGAATTTTGTTTTATTGACTGCCTTATTTTATTATACTCATGGCTGCTATAGCCCTAGCACCAGAACAGTCCCTGGCACATAATAGACACTCAAACTGTTTTGGGATTTCCTTGGTGATCCAGTGCCTAAGACTCCCAGTACTGGGGGCCTGGGTTCAATCTTTCCTCAGGGAACTAGATCCCACCTGCTGCAACTAAGAGTTTACTTGCTACAACTAAAAAGATCCTGCATGCTGCAACTAAGACCTGGCACAGCCAGATAAACAAATAAAAGAAAATATTTCTAAAATGTTTTGAATGAAATAATTACTTTCAAAGAAAAGAGACATACACAGAGGATCAGTGTGTGTTCTAGAATTAGACTGCTTAGGTTCAAATCCTAGTTCCACCACTTGCCAGCTATGAGATATTGGACAAATTATTTATTCCATTCATGCTTCATTTTTCTCATCTGTCAATGGAGGAAGTACTAGTATATCTTTTTCTTAGAGTTACTATGAAGTTTAAAGAACACATGTAAATATCATGTATAGAAACAGCTTGGTGACCACTATGCCAAAAGTGAGCTTGTCCTATCTCTTAAAAATGCAAGAAAATTGAAGTATTCTGACCGTCTGTGGGGCATACAATAGAATAAGCAATAAATAGAAATTTAATAAAGACAAAATAAATGAAGAAAACACGTAAAAATGTTAAAATTCAAGATCCAAGCAAGATTCTTTTTGTAGGTACAGACAAGTTTAACCTAAAATTTATATGGAGTCCTAGAGCTAAAGCTGAAGTTGCTCAGCTGTGTCTGACTCTGCGACTCCATGAACTGTAGCCCACCAGGCTCCTCTGTCCATGGAATCCCCCAGGCATGAATACTGGAGTGGGCTGCCATTTCCTTCTCCAGGGAATCTTCCTGATCCAGGGATTGAACCCAGGTCTTCCGCATTGCAGGCAGATTCTTTATCATCTGAGCCACCAAGGAAGCCAGAGTTAAAACTAAGAGACTGAAAAAATGCAGACCACCAGGGCACTACTTATTCCTTCTGCTCTGATCTGCTCTTGTACCAGGTCTAATGAGTCCTGTGTCTGACTTCTTCAGAGGTCCCATTTGAACAGCCTTCCTACAGCAGTGTCCCAATCCAGGTGGCCAAGCGGAACTTGGCTAGACTAGACATTGACACAGTGGCCAAGTTTACTGGTGGTGTGGCTGCCATAATTGGTGTGGCTGGTTCAGGGGCCAGCTTTGGAACAGTGTTTGGCAGCTTGATCACTGGCTATGCCAGAAACCTGTTTCTGAAGCAGCAGCTCTTCTGTTATGCCATTCTGGGCTTTGCCCTGACTGAAGTTATGGGGGTTTTCTGTTTTAAAAACCCTCCTCATCCTCTTTGACACATGAGGCTCCATGGAGATTACCTACCCACCCCTGCTTCTACAACTCCATGCCTGATGCTGGAGAGAGTTAAACTTTAACATTAAATACAATGTTTCTCTAAAACAAATAAATAAATAAAATAAAATTTATATGAGGAGGCCAAGAAGCTAGAACAGTTAAAACAATTTTGAAAGAGTAGAGTGGGAGGAATCACCATCTTATGTTAAGGCTTATGGGCACGTAGATAAATGGAACAGACCAGAAGACCCTGGAATAGACCCACACAACTATGCCCAACTGAATTTTCACAAAGGGACAAAACAATTCAACAGAGGAAGAATACCATTTTCAATAAGTGGTGCTGGAGAAATTGAATATCTATAGGCAAAAGAAAGAAAAAGAAGAACCTTAACCTAAATCTCATATCTTATACAAAAGTTAATTCAAAACTGATCATGAATTTAAATGTAAATATGATATCTGGAAAAGAAAAAACCCTAATTAGAAAAGATACATGGGGACTTCCCTGATGGCCCAGCAGCTAAGACTCTACACTCTCAGTGCAGGGGACGTGGGATGGATTGCTGGCCAGGGAACTAGATCCCATATACCACAACTAAAAGTTCACACGCTGCAACTACAGCCAGCAGCAGCCAAAAAAGAAAAAAGATACAAGTACCCCAGTGCTCATAGCAGCACGGTTTACAATAGCCAAGACACGCAAGTAACCTAAGTGTCCATCAACAAACAAGTGGATAAAGAAGATGTGAAATATACATGTATGTGCTGCTCAGCCATAAAAAAGTATGAAATAATGCCATTTGCAACAACATGGATGGACCTAGAGATTACGATGCTAAGTCAAAGACAAATATATGATATCACTTACATATGGAATCTAAAAAAAAATGATAGAAATGAATTTATTTACAAACAGAAACAGATTCAAAGACTTAGCAAGTGAACTTATATTTACCAAAGGGGAAAGTGGAGGGGAGAAGGGAAAAATTAGGAGTTTGGGATTAACAGATACATATTACCATTTATAGGCTTCCTAGGTGGCTCAGTGGAAAAGAATCTGCCTGTCAATGCAGGAGATGCAGGTTTGACTCCTGAGTCAGGAAGATCCCCTGGAGAAGGAAATGACAATCTACTCCAATATTCTTGCCTGGGAAATTCCATGGAGAGAGGAGCCTGATGGGCTACAGTCCATGGGGTCACAAAGAGTCAGACCCCATTCACTGACTGAGCAGAGTGCTGCAATGTATAAAATGGATACCAACAAGGAACTACTGTACAGCACAGGGAATTAGAGGTTATGCTTGTAATAACTTATAATGGAAAATAATTTGAAAAGGAATCTATCTACAGCCATAGGACCCTGCAATCCCACCGCTGGGCATACACAGTGAGAAAACCAGAATTGAAAGAGGCACATGTACCCCAGTGTTCATTGCAGCACTGTTTACAATAGCTAGGACATGGAAGCAACCTAGATGTCCATCAGCAGGCAAATGGATAAGGAAGTTGTGGTACATATACACGATGGACTATTACTCAGCTAAAAAAAAGCACACATTTGAGTCAGTTCTAATGAGGTGGATGAAACTGGAGCCTATTATACAGAGTGAAGTAAGTCAGAAAGAGAAACACTAAAACAGTATATTAATACATATATATGGAATTTAGAAAGATGGTAACGACGACCCTATACACAAGGCAGCAAAAGAGACACAGATGTGAAGAACAGACTTTTGGACTATGTGGGAGAAGGCGAGGTTGGGATGATTATAAAGAAGAGTATTGAAACATGTATATCACCATATGTAAAATAGACAACCAGTGCCAAGTTCAATGCATGAAGCAGGGGACTCAAAGCTGGTGCTCTGGGACAACCCAGAGGGATAGGGTGGAGAGGGAGGTGGGAGGGGGGTTCAGGATGGGGGCACAAAATGTGCACCTGTGGCTGATGCATGTCGATGTATGGCAAAAACCACCACAATATTGTAATTGCTGCTGCTAAGTTGCTTCAGTCATGTCCGACTCTGTGCGACCCCAGAGATGACAGCCCACCAGGCTCCCCCGTCCCTGGGATTCTCCAGGCAAGAACACTGGAGTGGGTTGCCATTTCCTTCTCCTTCTCCTCCAATTAAAATAAATTAATTTAAAAGGTTAAATTAAAAAAAGAAATCTATCTACCCATTTGAATCATTTCGCTGTACCCCTGAAACTAACACAGCATTGCAAATCAACTGTATTTCATTAAAAAATTAAAAAACATAAAATATGAAAACAGTCAATCACTATATGATTCCATTGATAATGACATTCTCAAAATGACAAAACTGTAGAGAGCGAGAGATGATTGATGGCTGTTGCGTCAGGGATGGTGTGTGTGTGTTGCTCACAAGTATGAAGTAAGAGCGCATCTGTTGTGGTGGTAGAACAGTTCTTTATCTTGACTGCGGTGGTGGTTCCATGAATCTACGTGGTTTAAAAACTGCATAGAACTACAAACATGTGAAAGGATGCATACTAAGAAATGGCAAAAGCTGAATCAGATCCAGAGTCTAGTTAAAAATATTGTTCCATGTCAATTTCCTGGTTTTCATATTGTGCTACAATTCTATGCGATATTACCATAGGGGAAGCAGAATGAACAGCAAATAGTACTCTATATTCTACTGCCTCAGCTTTCTGTGAGTCTATAATTATTTCAAAGTAAAAAGTGTAAAACTTCTCACAGCACATGATACAATAGTAAGTGCTCGGTGAACGTTAACCATTATTCTCTTCTTAATTATTGCCATTATTATTATAAAAGGAGAATTACTCATTCCCACTCTTTGGCACAGATTAAGTGATCAATAAATATTTGTTGATTGTTGATTGGTTGAATGAGAGGTATGGAGGAAAGATGGAAGAATGATATTAATAGATTTTAAAATTGTGGGCTTCCCTGGTGGCCCAGTGGTTAAGCACCTGCCTGCCAATCCAGGGGACACAGGTTCGATCCCTACTCTAGGAAGATCCCACATGTTTCAGGGCGACTAGATCCGTGGGCCACAACTACTAAAACCACATGCCCTGGAGCCTGTGCTCCACAAAAGAGAAGCTACTGCAATGAGAAGCCCACGCACTGCAATGAAGAGTAGCCCCACCTTGCCTCAATTAAAGAAAGCGCACGTGCAGCAACGAAGACCCAGTGCAACCAAAAATAAATAAATAAGGATTTATTTTAAAAAAAAGATTGGAAGCAGACTTCAGGGAACTTCTGTGCTAAAGGAAGAAACAGACATGAAAATAACTAAACATTTATTTTTAGTGGTGGTTTAGTTGCTAAGTCATGTCTGACTCTTGTGACCCCATGGACTGTAGCCTGTCAGGCTCCTCTGTCCACGGGATTCTCCAGGCAAGAATACTGAAGTGGGTTGCCATTTCCTTCTCCAGGGAATCTTCCCAACCCAGGAATCAAACCTGGGTCTTCTGCACTGCAAGAGGATTTTTACCAACTGAGCTACAAGGGAAGCCCCTTCATGGAGGTAGTGGCTTTGAACTGAGACTTGATGGAGAATAAGTTGATGGAGAAGAACAATGAAGAATCAGAGATGAGAATATCAAGGAGATTGAGGAGGGTTTCGAATGCATTTAAAGAGTTTAGCCCCATATTCTGCAGGCAAAGGAAGGCCATTAAACAGTATATGTAAGATAATTCCAGTGTCAGTGTGAAGGACAGATGAGCATGGAAAGAGTGTAGTCCACCTGTAAATATATAGTCCCTTACTAGGAGACCAGGGTTCCCAGGTGGCGCAGTGGTAAAAAATCCATCTCCTGCCAATGCAGGAGATGCAGGTTCGATCCCTAGGTCAGGAAGATCCCCTGGAGAAGGAAATGGCAACCCACTCTAGCATTCTTTTTTTTTTTATTTAATTTTTTAATTTAATTTATTTTATTTTTAAACTTTACAATATTGTATTAGTTTTGCCAAATATCGAAATGAATCCGCCACAGGTATACATGTGTTCCCCATCCTGAACCCTCCTCCCTCCTCCCTCCCCACTCCAGCATTCTTGCCTGGAAAATTCCATGGACAGAGGAGCCTGTTGGGCTATACATTCCAGGGGGTTTCAAAGAGTTGGACATGACTGAGCTACTGAGCACAGCACTAGGAGATTACAGTTTAACTCTGAGTTGACAAGATATATTTATGCTAACATGTCAGCCATCACATGTCCATGACCAACTTTTCTCTGGTCTGGATAGACTTTTTAGAGGATTTTCCTGACCCGTTACCAGAAGGAAGTTAAAAATATGAAGAAGAGTGTTCCAGTCATCTCCATTTTGAATAATACCTATTTTTTTAAAATTCCAGGACTGAATGGACATGAAATCAGTATACAAGCCCCTTTTTTCAGAGGTAGTTCTTAACTTCCCCCAAACAAATAGGTATCTTGCAAGAAAAAGATTAAATATGAAATCTAAAAACAAGTGATCTCTATAAAGTTAACACAAAGAAAATCTGCAACCAATTAAGGATGTTGTGATTTGGGGATTTGCACTTCTCTTTATTTCTCCACCTGGCCTATTTCCTATTTCTAAGGTACTTTGGTTGTCATGGAAACATAAACAAACATAACTATTTCCCCCTAGTTGGACTGCTGAATTCCACCCTGAGCTCTATCCCTCTGCTTTCTCCCTCATGGCCACTTCCCATAACTCTGCAATTAATCATCACCTTTTTCTGCCAACCCACCTATCCCCCTTCTCTTTGCCCCCTTAAATTTCTCTCCTAATCTCCCTCTCCTGGTGTGATAGTACTCTTGAGTGTGTGATAACTATTTGCCTCCCAAGTTATACATTCTTTGTGGAAACTAACCTCTCACCAATGGGATTGCTTCCTGCAAAGACTTCCATTTTTTTGTGGTGCTAAATAGATTAGAATTATGAATACTTTGGGTATTGACACTTTGCTTTCTATTAAAACTGTGTAAGTAAATAGTAATCCATTTTTATAAGAAGATGAACAGCACAGAGCTTCAAGGAATTAGTGATATGTATACAAATTGGTGGGCTTCCCAGTGGTAATGCAGGAGATGCCAGTTTGATCCCTGGGTTGGGAAGATCCACTGGAGTAGGAAATGGCAACCCACTCCATTATTCTTGCCTGGAAACTTCCATAGGCAGAGGAGCCTGGTGGGCTACAGTTCATGGGGTTGTAAAGAGTAGGATACGCCTGAGCTACTGAGCATGGCACGGCACATACAAATTGGTACAAAATAGTGATCCAAAACAATGAATGACCTAGATAAAATTAAGAATTAGAGGAAATGGGGTGGGTGAGATGGACACATTGGCAGATTGGGATTGACATATATACACTACTATAGAGGAGAGTGAAAAAGTTGGCTTAAAGCTCAACATTCAGAAAACGAAGATCATGGCATCTGGTCCCATCACTTCATGGCAAATAGATGGGGAAACAGTGGAAACAGTGTCAGACTTTATTTTTGGGGGCTCCAAAATCACTGATTTTGGTGATTGCAGCCATGAAATTAAAAGACGCTTACTCCTTGGAAGGAAAGTTATGACCAACCTAGAAAGCATATTGAAAAGCAGAGACATTACTTTGCCAACAAAGGTCCATCTAGTCAAGGCTATGGTTTTTCCAGTGGTCATGTATGGATGTGAGAGTTGGACTGTGAAGAAAGCTGAGCGCCGAAGAATTGAGTGCCAAAGAATTAATGCTTTTGAACTGTGGTGTTGGAGAAGACTCTTGACAGTTCCTTGGACTGCAAGGAGGTTCAACCAGTCCATCCTAAAGGAGATCAGGCCTGGGTGTTCATTGGAAGCACTGATGCTAAAGCTGAAACTCCAGTACTTTGGCCACCTCATGCAAAGAGTTGACTCATTGGAAAAGACCCTGATGCTGGGAAAGATTGAGGGCAGGAGGAGAAGGGGATGACAGAGGATAAGATGGCTGGATGGCATCACCAACTCAATGGACATGAGTTTGAGTAAACTCTGGGAGTTGGTAATGGACAAGGAGGCCTGGCGTGCTGCGATTCATGGGGTCACAAAGAGTCAGACACGACTGAGCGACTGAACTGAACTGAACTGATGTATAAAATAGGTAACTAATGAGAACAGACTATACAGCACAGGGAACTCTACTCATTGCTCTGTGTTGACCTAAATGGGAAGGAAATCCAAGGAAGAGGGGGTATATGTATACATGTGACTGATTCACTTCGCTGTACAGCAGAAACCAACACAACATTGTAAAGCAATGATACTCCAATTAAAAAAAAAAAGAATTAGAGCAAATGGATTGAGGGGAGCAATGAAAATCTGGAAAGTTCATAAATGAACTATGTATTAACCATTCTTTCTCCTTCCTTCTCCTCATTCTCCTTCTTCTTCTTCCTAATAAAGTCATAACTCGGGACAAGCTGTGATCACAGACATTATATGATGTATACTGACATTCCTAATGAGTTGAGATATAGATCAGCTGGGGAGGAGATCCGACTGAACAGAAGCTCCTAGAATGTCCTGTAGCAACAGGTGAATCTAATGTCAGAGCTGTGTGATACGGGAGAAAGGGTGAAACATGTCATCTTCTGTGATAAGCACTATCGATATGAAAATCCAAGAAAAACCTTGTGCTTTGTGCTGCCAGGGGCAGGTCCCGCCAACATACACTCTGCTAAAAAGGAAACTGCAAAAGAGAACTCAAAAGATTAAAGCCAGATCTCCAGGGAGAGATGTATTTACATACTATACGTAGGTAAAGTGGGTATATTTTTAGCTCAGCAGATCTGGCCAAGCAAGCTTAACGTGAAAACATGAGTATTGTCCTATTTCAATAGACCCACCCAATTCAATATTCTGTCTTTGAGAGTGGAAGTGAAAACTTCATTTTTGTGTAGAGTTTATTGTGTAAAAGATTGATTTAGTTCTCATTCTGCACTGCCATGTAATAAATCTACACAATCTTACCCATGAGATTAACTTTTCTCTAGGACAGTGTCCCTGTTAAATCACCAACTACCTGGAAACTTCGAGAAAAGTCATTGTAGATGGACAAGTTAAACACATAGGCAAGCACTAATTTTTCAACATACACAAAAGTTTGCTAAATTGATAACAATAGGGTAAAGATTATAAAGCAATTTGTACACCAAATGTCTCAGAATACTGCACGTCTAAACTTTTCATGTAGGATTTTAATCGTTTTTCTTATCAGTTTCCCTAATATTGGCTCCCACTTCTCTTTGCTCTTAGGGTAGAGCTTATTTATGACAGACTGTCTTCCCTTCTAATACAGTTTCTAATCTACTGTCAGCAGATGATAAAAGCTACTTACATTGGCACTACACGTTAGCAGTTGCAAAATGCTTATGGGACCTTTGCAGTTGACGTCATTGTCAATAGCGCTAGGGTCGGGCCTGACCAATCAGAATATTCCATCTCCCTCACCAAAGACTGGTTCAAGGATGGATACATGACCCAAACTGGGCCTATCGAATCTGTCCTAGGATTTTTCAGATTGGTCAAGGAAACAGTACTTCTGAAGATTATCTTCTGCTCTTCTCTGCTAAGTCACTTCAGTCGTGTCCGACTCTGTGTGACCCCATAGACGGCAGCCCACCAGGCTCCTTCATCCCTGGGATTCTCCAGGCAAGAACACTGGAGTGGGTTGCCATTTCCTTCTCCAATGCATGAAAGTGAAAAGTGAAAGTGAAGATGCTCAGTCGTATCCGATTCTTCGTGACCCCATGGACTACAGCCCACCAGGCTCCTCCATCCATGGAATTTTCCAGGCAAGAGTACTGGAGTGGGGTGTCATTGCCTTCTCCAATCTTAATGCTATAAAATCGGGTAAATCTGGAGCTGCCTGTCTATCTTACCGCCAAGATCCTAACATACAGAAAAATAGCTGGGAGATGGAGGGACATAGACCTGAAACAATATCGTCTAAACATCTGAATCCTAGACTTTTGAGCTTGCACGAGCTCACTCCACCATACATATCCATTTTTCATTTATCTTTGTTGTGTTTAAACTGGTTTGAGTTGGGCTTCTGAGTTTCTGTCATTTATAACCAAAAGAGTTTTGAAAAATACAAACTTCCCATCAACACTTTGAGATAATAGGAATATTATTATTGGTTTTACAGATTGAGAAACTAATGATTTAGCTCACAAATTAATACACGTCATAGAAAGAGAACTTCAACCCAGGTCTCACATTTCTTAATCTAGAATTTTGTGTTTTTTTTGTTGTTTTTTTTTTTTTGGTTATATTAAATTCCTAGTAACCAAATGTGTTAAAATTGCATATAAAACAAGGGAAAGTATGCTCTGAAAAAGGGCCCTCAAGTAAGACATCATGGGGTCTAAACATTCAATGCCTCTGGACAGATTTGCTGCAGCCTGACTCCATCCTCTGCAACTCACAGCTCAGAAACTTCCACCATTCAGGGAAAGAATCCAGTCAGTAGGAGCTCCAGGACTGCCTGGGGGACAGATTTTTAAAAGCAAAGACTCTCAAGGACTTCCCTGGCTGTTCAGTGGTTAAGAATCTGCTCGTCAATGCCGGGGACACAGGTTCAACCCCTGGTCTGGGAAGATTCCGCATGCTGAGGGGCAATTAAGTCTATGGGCCACAACTAGAGAGTGGCCCCCCACCCCTCCCAACTGGAGAAAGGCTGAGAGCAGCAACACAGACCAAGCACAACCAAAAATAAATAAATAAATAAAAATAAAGCCAAAAACAAAACAAATTAAGACTCTCAAAACAAGTTTTCAATAGTTTCACTTTGAACATTTTCCCCCAATGGGTAGTCTCTTTTTATTTCCTCCCTACCTTCCTTCCCTTCCCTTTCTTTCTTTCCTTCCCTCTTCTTTCTTTCTTTCTCCCTCCCACCTCTTTCTCGCTCTCTGTCCCTTCCTTCCTTCTTCCTTCTTTTTTTTTTCCCCAGCCATGCACACTTGTGGGATCTTAGTTCCCCACCAGGGCTCAAACCTGGGCCCACAGCAGTGAAACCACCGAGTCCTAAACACCAGACTGCCAGACAATTCCCTTTCTATTTTTTTGGTTTTCTTTCTATGTTTAAACATTTTGCAAGACTTATTACAAGAAACAAAAATAGTAGTCTCTTGCTCCCTCCAACCCATTTTCTTGCCTCACGTTTTACTCTTTTAACTGATTCCTTTGTATTTTCCAGCATATTTTGAAAAACATGGTTATACTGCTACTTACTGATTTTTCTGTTTCACATATTTTCTACTGGCTTCCCTGCTATGGAAGATGAAGATTTATCTCTCTTTTACACTTACACACCACCACCATTACCACTGGTTCATATGTCCCATTCCTCATTCCCTAATATAATTATATCATAATTTTAGTTATTTAGACTTATTAAGATTATGAAGTCATTGTCATTGCTGTTTAGTCGCTAAGTCGTGCGACCCCATGGACTGTAGCCTGCCAGACTCCTCTGTCCATGGAATTTTCCAGGCAAGAATACTGAAATGTGTTGCCAAATTTCCTTCTCCAGGCAATCTTCCCAACCCAGGGATCGAACGCACCTCTCCAGCATTGCAGGCGGATTCTTTACCACTGAGCCACCTGGGAAGCCTTATTAAGTCATTAAGGCTTTGTAAATACTGCTCATAAATGAGTCATATAATGTCATATTAGTGTTCCTTTCTTGCAAAACTTTTTGCTTCCTGGAAGTTAATAATTATCTTTTCAGTTTATTTGTTTGAACGCTTAGTTTCTAGGTACATATTAATTCAGCTCCAAACATCCCCCCCCGCCCCACTATGAAATCCTCACTCAATACATTAAGTGTTTTGGATGTTCTAGTGCTTTCGTTTTGGCAACATCTCTCCGGGAGTCTCTGGACCCACTCCAATCTGGACTGGTTGTTGTGGCCCCAAGTGCACAGTGTCTGCCCAGGACTTCTTTTCACCATCATCCTCAGATACCCTTCACTTTTCTCTGAGCTGTGTCTTTTCAGCCCATGTTTTCCTCCTTGGTTTATTTCTTCATTTTGGTGAAGTACATCCCTCAATAACTTCTTGAATACAGCCACCATTTCCTGTAGTTGGGAAATTAATTCTTGAAGAATTTGCATGCTTGAAAATGTCTTTGCTTTCCTACATCATGGATAGCTGGGCTATATTGGGGGGTTCTAGGCTGTAAGTCAGAGAAGGCAATGGCACCCCACTCCAGTACTCTTGCCTGGAAAATCCCATGGACGGAGGAGCCTGGTAGGCTGCAGTCCATGGGGTCACTAGGAGTCGGACACGACTGAGCGACTTCACTTTCATTTTTCACTTTCATGCATTGGAGAAGGAAATGGCAACCCACTCCAGTGTTCTTGCCTGGAGAATCCCAGGGACGGGGGAGCTGGTGGGTTGCCATCTATGGGGTCACACAAAGTCGGACATGACTGAAGCGACTTAGCAGCAGCAGCAGCAGGCTATAAGTAATATTTCCCCAGAATCTTTTTATTTTTTTTATTTTTTAACTTTACAATATTGTATTGGTTTTGCCATATATCAACATGAGTCTGTCACAGGTATACACGTGTTCCCCATCCTGAACCCTCCTCCCTCCTCCCTCCCCATACCATCCCTCTGGGTCATCCCAGTGCACCAGCCCCAAGCATCCAGTATCGTGCATCGAACCTGGACTGGCGAATATTAAAGATATCTCTTCACTGCCTTCGAGTTCTGTGTGGCTGCTAATAAGTCTCAAATCATTTGGATTCCTAAGTCTTTCTCTATGTTTAATTAGTTTTGTTTCCTTTCTCGGATCTGTTCTTCTCTTTATCCCAGATTTTCTGGTGTACCTCGAAGATGTAATATTTCTCATTGTGGGTCTGTTTTCACTCACTGTGCTGGCTCTAGGTGGGACATTTCAATGTGGAAAGTAACGTCTTTCAATTCTTTAACTGTTCATCTAATAACTTCCTCCTCTCTGATTTCTCTGTTCTCTTTCTTGAGTACCTATTATTCAGATGTTGTATCCCCTGGTCTAACCCAATTATTATGGGGCTTGTTTTGTTTTTGCTTTTTAACCCGTTTATTATCTATCTTTATAATTTTTCCTGTAAGATTTCCTCAAACTTGTTTTGCAAGCTTTCTGTTGTGAATTTTTTTTTTAATTTCTGTTATCAGACAGAGAAAGACAAATACTGTATGATTTTACTTATATGTGGAATCTAAAAAGCAAAACAAATGAATAAACATAACAAACTAGAAACAGTCACAGATAGAATAAACAGGTAGTTGCCAGAGTTGAAGAGGGTGGGGGGAGGAAAGAAATAGCTGAGGGAGATTAGAAGGTACAAACTTCCAGTTGTAAAATAAATGAGTCACAGTCATGAAATGTGCAGTGTGGGGAAAGTAGTCAATAAATGTGCAATACTTTACTATCGTGACAGTTTGTAAGTAGACAAAAAAGTTCTGCTATCATATTTTTTTTTTTGGTTGGCATAAATTTTCTTTAATAATTTCTAAATTCCCAATAGGATTTAATTTTGAGGTTTAACGTATCAAGCCAGTATTATGCTTTACAATTTTAGTAATTCTGGATTCCAGGTCATTTAAGATGAAAATAGAAATGCAAAGTTTATTTAAGAAATTTAATTTTCGTCTTCTATAACATCTAAATCTTCATCCTCTTCATCATCATCTTCTGTTTGTTGATCCTTTCTTAGTGGAGAGGTCAATACCTGTCCTGTTCCAGATACACGCTTAGCTGACAATGATCTCCGAAGAGGTAACTTTGAATTTGCTCTTACAGTATCTAAATGGGATGAATAATCTTGTGGATATAGAGAATGTCAGAAAACCTCTAATCTTCTTCAACAATCTTTTGTATATTTTGGTAGGCAGCAGTGTAGACCTCTAAAGCTTTTCTGTGAAGTAACATTTCGATAGTGATAAATTCTGAAAATACAGTCTTTATATCCTTTATTTTCTGCTTTGCAAAATTGTCGGTAATTTCCTCCAGATGACGAGTGGTTCGGGTCACATCCATTGTAGCTCTTCGTAATTCAGTTTCTGCCTGCGAAATAACATGTCAATCAGATGGGTTTCTCTGATGTGTTCTTTCTAACTGAGTTAATTGTTTAACGTCTCGATTCCTTGCTGTTAATGTTGCTTTGAGATCATCTCACTTCATTTTTACAATGGTTCCATAAGCTTTCAAAGGTTCAATTACTTCCGCTTCAAGTCTTTCAAGCTCAGCTCGTCAATAATCCCGACGTTTGGCAAAGTCGTCAACAAAGTTTTTCAGGCCCTGCTTTAAATGCAGGGTCTCAGTAGAGGCATATATGTTGATTTCATTCACCAGGAGGTCCGCTTTGTCTCGCAGTCTGGCAGTTTTCTGCACATAAGCAGCAAAGATTTGGCACAGCTCTCCAAAATGTTTCTCCACATTTGTGACAGCATCTTGCAGTTGTCTGGTTTGAGCGTCCTGGTTTTCCAAGCTGCATCTCAACATGCCTCCTTACTCACGACTAGAGACCCTGGGCTGGGCCCAGTGACAGAGTCTGGGCACCCGGAAGTGTCCTGGGGCACCCATATTTTTAATTTGCAAGGGTTCTTTTTTGTTTGAGTGTTTCTTTTCATAGTGTCTGTTCTTGTTTCATTAATTTGATAGCTACTTATTTCTCTGAGGATATTAGTGATATATTTTTAATTTAATTTCTCTTTTTATTGTAAGAGAAGTCTAAATTTTCAAAAAAAAGACAAGAATAGATTGTTTTGTTTTGCTTTTTGGTTGTGTCATGCAGCATGTGGAATCTTATTTCCCCAACCAGGAATCAAACCTATGACCCCTAAGTGGAAGCAAGGAGTCCTAACAACTAGACCACCAGGGAAGTCCCCTCAAGAATAGTTTAAAGAAAATTTTTCTTAAATCATTCGAGAGTAAATTGCCAACATGGGTAAATTGCCAATGATGGGTGTCATACCCATCATTCCCAGTACTTGAGTATTTCCTCAAACAAGATATACCTAACAATATCATTAGAATCAACACATTAATACTGATACATGACTGCCATCTAATCCACAAAGTGAAAGTGAAAGTGAAGTCGCTCAGTCGTGTCTGACTCTTTGTGACCCCATGGACGGTAGTCTACCAGGCTTCTCCGTCCATGGGATTCTCCAGGCAAGAATACTGGGGTGGGTTACCATTTCCTTCTCCAGGGGATCTTCCCAACCCAGGGATCAAACCCGGGCCTCCTGCATTGGAGGCAGATGCTTTAACCTCTGAGCCACCAGGGAAGCCCCATCTAATCCACAGACCCCAGTTAAATTTCTCCAGTTGTCCCAACGCTGCCTTTAATAACAAAGGATCCAATCCAGGACCATACACTGCATTTATTGTCATGTCTCTAGTTTCTTTCAGTCTAAAACAATTATTCCACTGTTTCTTTGGCTTTCGTGATCTCGACAATAGAATGTCCCTCAGCTGGAGTTTCCTCATGACTGAATTCAGGTTATGCTTTTTGGGAGCAAGAACATCGTGAAGTGATGATGTGTCCTTATCGCCTCTCAGGTAATAGTGGAGGCCTGCACCTGCATGTGCGCGCCCAGTCATGCCCAATCTTTGTGACCCCACGGCCTGCAGCCTGCCAGGCTCTTCTGTCCATGGGATTTTTGCAGGCTAGGATACTGGAGTGGGTTGCCATTCCCTTCTCCAGGGGATCTTCCTGACCCAGGGATCGAACCTGTGTCTCTTGCATCTCCTGCAGGCAGGTTTTTTACCACTGGTGCCGCCAGTACTGCAGGAGGAAATGGCAACCCTGTCCAGTATTCTTGCTGGGAAAAATCCCGTGGACAGAAGAGCCTGGCAGGCTGCAGGCCGTGGGGTCACAAAGATTGGACACAACTAACCACATACACACACACACACACACACACATGCGTCAGTTAATGCCCAGGTAATAATCGGTTTCAATGTGTCCCAGTTTTGAGATTGTTTTGATCACCTGGTTAAAGTGGTATCTGCTAGGTTTCTCCATGTGAAGTTACTCTTTTGCCCCATGTAATTTAGTAAACATTTTGTGCAGAGCTACTTTGAGACTGCGTATATATCCTGTTCCTCTTCAAACTTCTACTCATTAGTTTCTTTGGCTTAATGAATTTTTTACTATGATGGTTGCCAAATGGTGATTTTTCAATATATTATTCCTTTTAATTTATTAGTTGTCATTCTAAAAGTAAGGAAAATTTTTCTCTTCTACCCATTCATTTATTTATTCATTTTTATATCAGTAGTGCGCCCGTTGCAGCTGCCTGCGCTTTAGCACGCCCATCGCAGCCGCTGACCCCTGGTCCAAGGTAAGGAGCATTGGCTGTGCTTTGCTGGAGCAGCCGTGAAGAGATACCCCACGCCCAAGGTAAGAGAAACCCAAGTAAGACGGTAGGTGTTGCAAGAGGGCATCAGAGAGCAGACACACTGAAACCATATTCACAGAAAACTAGTCAATCTAATCACACTAGGACCACAGCCTTGTCTAACTCAATGAAACTAAGCCATGCCCGTGGGGCAACCCAAGACAGGTGGGTCATGGTGGAGAGATCTGACAGAATGTGGTCCACTGGAGAAGGGAATGGCAAACCACTTCAGTATTCTTGCCTTGAGAACCCCATGAACAGTATGAAAAGGCAAAATGATAGGATACTGAAAGAGAAACTCCCCAGGTCAGTAGGTACCCAATATGCTACTGAAGATCAGTGGAGAAATAACTCCAGAAAGAATGAAGGGATGGAGCCAAAGCAAAAAGAATACCCAGCTGTGGATGTGACTGGTGATAGAAGCAAGGTCTGATGCTGTAAAGAGCAATATTGCATAGGAACCTGGAATGTCAGGTCCATGAATCAAGGCAAATTGGAAGTGGTCAAACAAGAGATGGCAAGAGTGAATGTCAACATTCTAGGAATCAGCAAACTGAAATGGACTGGAATGGGTGAATTTAACTCAGATGACCATTATATCTACTACTGCGGGCAGGAATCCCTCAGAAGAAATGGAGTGGCCATCATGGTCAACAAAAGAGTCTGAAATGCAGTACTTGGATGCAATCTCAAAAACGACAGAATGATCTCTGTTCATTTCCAAGGCAAACCATTCAATATCACAGTAATCCAAGTCTATGCCCCAACCAGTAACGCTGAAGAAGCTGAAGTTGAATGGTTCTATGAAGACCTACAAGACCTTTTAGAACTAACACCCAAAAAAGATGTCCTTTTCATTATAGAGGACTGGAATGCAAAAGTAGGAAGTCAAGAAACACCTGGAGTAACAGGCAAATTTGGCCTTGGAATACGGAATGAAGCAGGGCAAAGACTAATAGAGTTTTGCCAAGAAAATGCACTGGTCATAACAAACACCCTCTTTCAACAACACAAGAGAAGACTCTACACATGGACATCACCAGATGGTCAACACCGAAATCAGATTGATTATATTCTTTGCAGCCAAAGATGGAGAAGCTCTATATAGTCAGCAAAAACAAGACCAGGAGCTGACTGTGGCTCAGACCATGAATTCCTTATTGCCAAATTCAGACTTAAATTGAAGAAAGTAGGGAAAACCATTAGACCATTCAGGTATGACCTAAATCAAATCCCTTATGATTATACAGTGGAAGTGAGAAATAGATTTAAGGGCCTAGATCTGATAGATAGAGTGCCTGATGAACTATGGAATGAGGTTCGTGACATTGTACAGGAGACAGGGATCAAGACCATTCCCATGGAAAAGAAATGCAAAAAAGCAAAATGGCTGTCTGGGGAGGCCTTACAAATAGCTGTGAAAAGAAGAGACGTGAAAAGCAAAGGAGAAAAGAAAAGATATAAGCATCTGAATACAGAGTTCCAAAGAATAGCAAGAAGAGATAAGAAAGCCTTCCTCAGCGATCAATGCAAAGAAATAGAGGAAAACAACAGAATGGGAAAGACTAGGGATCTCTTCAAGAAAATCAGAGATACCAAAGGAACATTTCATGCAAAGATGGGCTCGATAAAGGACAGAAATGGTATGGACCTAACAGAAGCAGAAGATATTAAGAAGAGATGGCAAGAATACACAGAAGAACTATACAAAAAAGATCTTCACAACCCAGATAATCACGATGGTGTGATCACTGACCTAGAGCCAGACATCCTAGAATGTGAAGTCAAGTGGGCCTTAGAAAACATCACTACGAACAAAGCTAGTGGAGGTGATAGAATTCCAGTTTGAGCTATTCCAAATCGTGAAAGATGATGCTGTGAAAGTGCTGCACTCAATATGCCAGCAAATTTGGAAAACTCAGCAGTGGCCACAGGACTGGAAAAGGTCAGTTTTCATTCCAATTCCAAAGAAAGGCAATGCCAAAGAATGCTCAAACTACCGCACAATTGCACTCATCTCACACGCTAGTAAAGTAATGCTCAAAATTCTCCAAGCCAGGCTTCAGCAATATGTGAACCGTGAACTTCCTGATGTTCACGCTGGTTTTAGAAAAGGCAGAGGAACCAGAGATCAAGTTGCCAACATCCGCTGGATCATGGAAAAAGCAAGAGAATTCCAGAAAAACATCTATTTCTGCTTTATTGACTATGCCAAAGCCTTTGACTGTGTGGATCACAATAAACTGTGGAAAATTCTGAAAGAGATGGGAATACCAGACCACCTGATATGCCTCTTGAGAAATTTGTATGCAGGTCAGGAAGCAACAGTTAGAACTGGACAAGGAACAACAGACTGGTTCCAAATAGGAAAAGGAGTTCGTCAAGGCTGTATACTGTCACCCTGTTTATTTAACTTATATGCAGAGTACATCATGAGAAATGCTGGACTGGAAGAAACACAAGCTGGAATCAAGATTGCAGGGAGAAATATCAATAACCTCAGATATGCAGATGACACCACCCTTATGGCAGAAAGTGAAGAGGAACTAAAAAGCCTCTTGATGAAGGTGAAAGAGGAGAGTGAAAAAGTTGGCTTAAAGCTCAACATTCAGAAAACGAAGATCATGGCATCTGGTCCCATCACTTCATGGCAAATAGATGGGGAAACAGTGGAAACAGTGTCAGACTTTATTTTTCTGGGCTCCAAAATGACTGCAGATGTTGATTGCAGCCATGAAATTAAAAGATGCTTACTCCTTGGAAGGAAAGTTATGACCAACCTAGATAGCATATTCAAAAGCAGAGACATTACTTTGCCAACAAAAGTCCGTCTAGTCGAGGCTATGGTTTTTCCTGTGGTCATGTATGGATGTGATAGTTGGACTGTGAAGAAGGCTGAGCGCCAAAGAATTGATGCTTTTGAACTGTGGTGTTGGAGAAGACTCTTGAGAGTCCCTTGGACTGCAAGGAGATCCAACCAGTCCATTCTGAAGGAGATCAGCCCTGGGATTTCTTTGGAAGGAATGATGCTGAAGCTGAAACTCCAGTACTTTGGCCACCTCATGCGAAGAGTTGACTCATTGGAAAAGACTCTGATGCTGGGAGGGATTGGGGGCAAGAGGAGAAGGGGACGACAGAGGATGAGATGGCTGGATGGCATCACTGACTCCATGGACGTGAGTCTGGGTGAACTCCGGGAGTTGGTGATGGACAGGGAGGCCTGGCGTGCTGCGATTCATGGGGTTGCAAAGAGTCGGACACAACTGATCGACTGATCTGATCTGATCTGATGGACATATAGGTTCCTATTTTATTCAATGTATTATAACCTTTGACTGTCATTATTTATTTGATGCTCAGATTTTGTTAATAAGAGACCCTGTCAAGCCCCTTTTATATTCTTTTGCTTTGTCTGCATTATTCTTTAAGAATCTCTTTATTTCTGACACAGAAAGACGGTCCAGGTTTATCTTGTACTTTCCCTATCTCAACTCTGGAATCAATCATTTCCTCAAGGGTCCCAGGTTTCTTTTAGTTGAGGATGGTATTTAGACACCAGGATTTGGGCAGTAGAGGTGTTAATTGCCATTGGAGTATTGTTGTTTCTGGGCTTCCCAGGTGGTGTTAGTGGCAAAGAACTTGGCTGCCAATGCTGCAGACATAAGAAACACGGGTTTGATCCCTGGGTCAGGAAGATCCCCTGCAGGAGGGCACGGCAACCCACTCCAGTATTCTTGCCTGGAGAATTTCATGGACAGAGGTCCGTAGGGTTGCCAGCCAGAGTCGGACACCACTGAAGTGACAGCACGCACGCGTGCACGCATTGTTGTTTCCAAGCTCTCTCGCAGCGGATACAGCTAGAAAATGTGTGTATCCAGAACTCCACTCACAGATACTTGCCTTTCCCGGATCCTAGCCATTCTTATTCTTCTTAGATACCCATAACCTGTTTGGTGCTACTGTCTCATCCAGCCCCCACCCCATTCAGATGCCATCTTCCCTCCCTTTTGGCTCTAACAAAGCACACTGGCTATGGACATAACTCCTTACTCTGCTCAAACTCTGATCTCCCAAACTGTATGGCTGCCCCTGCCTCTCCTGGACAAATACTCTCCTTGCCCTGCCCAGGCTCTGACACCAAGCTTGGGCTTATTGCCACCTACCCCTCAATGCTTTGGGCTTCCCAAGTGATGCAGTTGGTAAAGAATCTGCCTGTCAGTACAGGAGATGCAAGAGACTTAGGTTTGATCCCTGGGTTGGGAAGATCCCCTGGAGAAGGAAATGGCAACCCACCCCAGTATTCTTCCCTAGGAAATCCCATGGACAGAGGAAGAACCTGGCGGGCTGCAGTCTATGGGGTCTCAAACAGCTGGACATGACTTAGCAGCAGCAGCATCCTCAATGCTTGATGGCCTGTCTGACTCATCTGACTTCTAATACCCTGGCAGGCAGCTGCTGCTGCCACTCCCACTCCCTCTGCAAATATTCTCTTTACCCGACTTGGGCTCAATACCTATGTGGATTCCTTGTCACTCTACTTAGACTTCAACAGCCTATACCTGGCTGCCAGTGTCATGACCACTGTCTCCACCCAACAAAAGTCCTGCCCACCCTGCTTTAATACCACCTCTCCCAAGCCCTCATAGATATCTATCTGCTCATACCCATGGCTTTGGGACTAAATTAGTGAAGGGGAATAGAAGAGAGGAAGACAGGAGGCAGGTTTCTACCTAGTCTGTTTTCTGTAAGTAGTTTTTTTCTATTTGTTCTGGCCTCATCTTCATATAAGAGGACATTCTCAGATATCTAGTGGTTCTTGGTTGTCTATGTGGGGGTGAATGGGTGGAGGGGAGTGTTTGCTTATCATCGAGGTACTTTACTGATCTTGCAGGGCTATTTCTTTGAGGAACAGCTAAAGGCTGTATCTTTAGGTTTTTGTCTCTTTTACCTGCTCCAGAAACAAGACCTCCAGCTTTCTGTTGGAATGAGAGGAGAGGTTGCCCAGCCATTTGGGGTCAGTGAGCGATTCTGGATGTCTAACAGCATTTTAACCAGACTCTCAATCCATCTCCTGTTCATAGTCCCTCCTCTCCACAACTTCGAGAGGTACCAATGTCATCAGTTCCTGAGCCTTTGCAAGTTGTGGGGTGGAAATCCAAGTTGCTTCTTGGCTTTCTCTGTCAGTTTAGGAAGCCACTTCCCTGGTTCTGCTAATTTGGTCATCGTTCCTCTCCTCTCTTGTTCTCTTTGTTCTTAAGCAGTGTTTGGTTTGGTTTTGTTTTTTCAGTCTCTTTTCTGTCATTTTAGTAGAGTTTCGAAAGGAAGTGGAATTAAATGCGTGTTTAATCTGGCGTTGCTTACTGGAACTCCAGTTTGAACTTTCAGGCTTTTAATTTGCCTTCATGACTCAGTATCAAGGTCAAAAGCCCAAATACAATTTTTTTAAATTGCATCTTCTTTTAACCCCTCATCTTTTTAATTCTTTGTGTTTCTTTCCATTTGGCTGTTCTTACCATTGACCTATTTGCCATCTCTTTCACTGTCCTATAGAATCCTCATTTTGCAATAGCAACAGTAACAGTAATAAACAAATCTTGATTTCTCCCTGTTGACAAATAATTATTTGAGCCAAAGTATAACTTGGGAACAGCCTCTCAGAAAGTGCTTAGAACAGTTCAGCCCATTAAAGGTCAAAACACAGTTATATCAGTTTTTGAGACAGAGGGCTCTATTATATTAAATGATATATTATTGGCAATTTACACAATCCAGATTATGGGTCGCTGTGGCTATATTTAAGTAAGAAGGAAGGATATCTCCTAAGGAGTTGTGACCCTTGATGAGATCAAGAAAGATGTTATCTCCTAAGGAGATCTAGTTAATATAGATACACAATACATACCAAAGGGAAAGGAGGAAGCTCAAATGGGCAAAGAAAATTTTTGTTTAAATTTTTCTTGTCATGACATAAAATATAAAATTATAAAATTCATCATCCCTTAGCCACAGATCAAATTTACCCCAAGGCCTGGTGATTCTTCTTCCTAAATATCTCTAGAACCTACCACTTCTCTCCCTCCACACTTGATTCCCACTCAAACCTTCATTTCTCACCTGGACTGCCTTCTGACCTTCCTGCCTCTTGCCTAGCTTCATTCCATGCATCTAATTTCTTTTTCTAAAAAACAAATGCAGGGACTTCCCTGGTGGTCCAGTGGCTAAGACTCCGCCCTCCCAATGCAGGAGGCCCAGATTCTATCCCTGGTCAGGGAACTAGATTTCACATGTCACAACTAAGAGCCCATATATTGCAACTACAGACCCCACATGCCGCAACTAAAACTTGGCACAGCCAAATAATTAAAAAAGAAAAAAAGTGTGATTGTGGCTCTTGTCCAGGTCACAGTTTTAAAATTCAAAACTTTTGAGTTTTGAGTGCTTTCAGGGGAGTGTGGACTCTGGCAGTCTTTGTGGGCCCCATTGCTTCCTCTAGGACATTGATTTAGGCCACCTGCCTTCCCCTGAAGGCATTTGAGCTTCTGATTCCCTGCTTAAATGATTTCTCCATTGCCCTCAGGTAAACTACAGACTCTGTCTGACCTACAAGACCTGCATGATCTGGCCCTGCCCACCTCTCTCCAGCCTCATCTTTCCCCACAGCTCTGTTCTCTTGCCAACTGGAACTACTTTTATTTCAAATGTGCCAAACTGCGTCTTGCCTCCAGGCTTCTCATTCTCCCCTCCCCATTCATCTGGCTAATTCTGACTCATACCTCTGTCTCAGTTTAATTTCTTTTGGAAAACCCTGCCAGTTATGTGCCCCCTCCTGCTGACTCTTGCAGGCAACTTGGTCTACTTCCTCTATAATAGCCCTTATTACACATAATTATAATTACTGGTTTATTGTTTTATTGTTCTATCCCCAGAATGTGTCTCAGTATTTCCACATAGGCTGTTCTTTGCTTAGTCACTCAGTCATGTCCAACTCTTTGGGACCCCATGGACTGTAATCTGCCAGGCTCCTCTGTCCTTGGGGATTCTCCAGGCAAGAATATTGGAGTGGGTTGCCCTCCTCCAGGGGATTTTCCCAACCCAGGGATTGAACCCAGGTCTCCCGCATTGCAGGCAGAATCTACCAGCTGAGCTACCAGGCATGTGTGCTGCATTGCTCAGTCGCCTCCAACTCTTCACGACCCCTTGGACTCACTAGGCTCCTCTGTCCATGGGGTTTCCCAGCAAGAATATTGGAGTGGGCTGCCATTTCCTTCTCCACAGGATCTTCTGCACCCAGCGATTGAACCTGGATCTCCTGCATTGCATGAGGATTCTTTACCACCTGAGCCACCAGAGAAGCCCAAGTTATAAACAGTATTTCTGAAATAAAGTTGATCAATTTAATTTAGACCTCTAGGTTTCTGTCTTAGATGAATGACGATACCATTAACCAAGATATACAATACAAGAAGGTCCGGGAGGTTGCGGGGGTTAGACACAGGATGAAAGGCTAGCGAGGCAGCCAGGATAGATGTATCTAGTCACTAGATGGGACACAAGCCTGGGGGTTATACAATCGGTGGTTAACAACACACTGAATGCCTGGTGACTTCATGATGGGTGAGATCATCTGCGAAGGAAAAAAAGAGAATCAGGAAAAGTGGAGTCCTTAGGAGTCAGGTGAGGAAGATATGGAGAAACAGTGATTATTCAGCAATATGTAACACTGGAGAGTAACATGTTCCCATGTGTGTTTTATAAATTCCCCCAGGATGTTTGCTGGTATTCTACTGGGAGTGTGAGAGAACAAAGAGAGCTATGGGCAATTGAGTTTGGAAAATCCTGATCTAAATAAATTTGAACACATTTCTTCTGTGTAGGATTTTACATTTAATATATTCACATTGTGATTTCCCCTGAGGGCAACATATTCATTCGTTCATTTAATTCAACAAACATCTTTTATATTCTAGAATATGGGACTATTCAGTAAAAATCAGATAAGGGTCCCTGCCCTCAAGAACCTGCATTTCTCAGAAAAGTCAGATATTAACTAATTAAACAAATTAACTGCAAGTGAGCTAAATGCTGCAGAGTTGAAGCACAGGATGCTAGAAAGGTGTTTAATAGGAGGAACAGGAACACACTTTTTCATTAGAGCCACTCAAGGGACCAGTGTTCTGTGGAACGAAATTGAGGAAGTGTGGCTGTAGAAAGGTCAAGTAGGCTGAGAAGTGGAGCATATGTCTGTGGATTTAAAAACAAAGAGGTCATTCATGGTACTAGTGAGAGCTGTTACACAGAGTGGGAGTGGATGAGGTCTAGACAGACAATCCACTCTTTGGTCAAGTAAGGGAAGAAGCAACAGGGCTGCAGCTGCAAGAGGAAGAGAAAGTTAAGGGTAAATCTTTAGCTTTTAGTCTGAGGAGTCTTATACCGATTTGCAAGTTAAAAGAAAAGCTAGACAGTTTGCACTGAAAATAGTGAGGGCACTCATTCATGTATTCACTTGTACATGTTTGGTATATTCTTTGCTCCAGGGACTGTACTAAGCACTTGGGATACAGTGGGGAATAAAATATACGTTGTGTTCCACGCTCACCTATATTCTAATAGGGAAGACAAGCAGTAAGCAAGTAATCATGGTGGACTTCCCTGGCGGTCCACTGCTTAAGACTTCGTGTTTCCACTGTAGGGGGCAAGGGTTCCATCCACGGTCAGGAAACTAAGATCTCACATGCCATGCAGCCAGAAACAAACAATCACCTCCCCAAACCAAGTCATCATGATGAAATATAATAATTAGAACTCTGATAAGAATTATGAAGAAAATAAACAAGATCCTGTGATAGAAGACAGGGTGTATGTGTGTTCGGGAGGGTCTTTGAGGAATGACATTTGCTTGAAGAACAACAAGAAGCCAGGTGTGTAAGGAGAGAGGAGAAGTGCTTCTGTTAGAGAAAACAGCAGGTCTTGAGGTGGGAAAGAGTTTGCTGATGTTAAGAACTTCCAAGGGCCACTGTGGCTGGAGTAGAATGAGCAACAAGGAGAGTCGCAGGAGCTGACACAGGAAGGATAGGTAGGACTTGGATAATATAGGCCCTTGCAGACCAGGGAAGGGAAATGGGAGCATATTCTCAGCATGTTGGGAAGCTATTGACAATGCACGGTGCCGACGCTGTCATTTACATGAAAAATATCACTGAGGATGTGTGGAGAATAGATTGGGATAAGACAAGAAGGGGCAAGTAGGGAGCCCAGTTTAGGACACAACAGCAGGAAACAGGCCTGCTGCTGCTGCTGCTGCTAAGTCGCTTCAGTCGTGTCCGACTCTGTGCGACCCCATAGACGGCAGCCCACCAGGCTCCCCCGTCCCTGGGATTCTCCAGGCAAGAACACTGGAGTGGGTTGCCATTTCCTTCTCCAATGCATGGAAGTAAAAAGTGAAAGTGAAGTCGCTCGGTCGTGTCCGACTCTTAGCGACCCCGTGGACTGCAGCCCACCAGGCTCCTCCGTCCATGGGATTTTCCAGGCAAGAGTACTGGAGTGGGGTGCCATCACCTTCTCCGAGGAAACAGGCCAGTGGAAAACAATTCTGTCTGGTTGATATTGGAGGCAATGGGGTAATAAGGAGCAGACAGATTCAGGAAATATTTTAGAGATTGAACCCATAGGACTTGGAGGTGCATTGGATATAAGACATCAGGAAAAGATCTAGGATGAGGAAGTAGAAATTGAGATAATATGTAATTTCTTTGGAAGGATTATTTTTGAAAAGGAGACTAAAGGGAACGTACAGTTTAGTTTGCTCAAGAGCCCATTCAGTAAACGTTTACTGAGCACCTATCAAATGTCAGGTTTTATGTCAGGTGTTGGACATATAAAGAATGAGGCATAGATAGATCCAGTACTTGTGAACCTACAACCAAGTTATCTCTGATACCAAGAGATGTGCACAGTAATAGAAATTTGCACAATGGTGGCACCAAAATGGGAATGCTTCACTCTGCCTGGAGCATTAGAAGGAAGGCTAGATTCTGTGGAAGATGAGTCTAGAGGTAGAGAAGGGAAACTGAGGACTGACCTCTGCAACCCTGAGTTTTTGCACAAAGTAGCAAGCAGTCAGGCTGCCCCAGTGGCCCAGCAGTAAAGAATCTACCTGCAATGCAGAAAATCCAAGTTTGAAACTTGGGTTGGGAAGATCTTCTGGAGAAAGGCATGGCAACCCACTCCAGTATTCTTGCCTGGAGAATCCTAAGGACAGAGGAGCCTTGTAGGTTACACTCCATAGGGTCGCAAAGGACAAAACTGAAGCGACTGAGCAGGCACACACACGGGAAGCAGTCATCTGCTGCCAGTCAGTAATAGGTTAGAAGACTTGAGGGAATGTTACATATTTTGTGTTCTCTGTAGGTGAAGTCACTGGTTTTGCACTTTCAGCAACCAGCAACCTGACCTTAGTCACAGGGCATTTTATGTTCATCCAGAGATAACATTGAGAGCATATCTCCAAAAATGTCATCATCTCCTCATGTTACTTATTACTCTGTTATTTATTCAACGTTTTTTTTTGTTGTTGTTCAGCTGCTCAGTTGTGTCCAACTCTTTGTGACCCCACGGACTGCAACATGCCAGGCTTCCCTGTCCTTCATTATCTCCCAGAGCTAGCTCAAACTCATATAAATTGAGTCAGTGATGCCATCCAACCATCTCATCTTCTGCCGTTCCCTTCTCCTCATAGTCAGCTCCCTGGTAGCTCAGACAGTAAAGCATCTGCCTGCAATGCAGGAGACCCGGGTTTGACGAAGATCCCCTGGAGAAGGAAATGGCAACCCACTCCAGTACTCTTGCCTGGAAAATTCCATGGATAGAGGAGCCTGGTGGTCTACAGTCCATGGGGTCGCAAAGAGTCGGACTCGACTGATCAACTTCACTTTAACTTTCTCCTCCTACCTTCAATCTTTCCCAGCATCAGAGTCTTTTCTAATGAGTCAGCTCTTCACATCAGGTGGCCAAAATACTGAAGCTTCAGCTTCACATTAGTCCTTCCAATAAATATTCAGGGTTGATTTCCTTTAGGATTAACTGGTTTGATCTCCTTGCAGTCCAAGGGACTCTCAAGAGTCTTCTCCAGCACCACAGTTTGAAAGCATCAATTCTTCAGCACTCAGCCTTCTTTATGGTCCAACTCTCACATCCAGACACAACTACAGGAAAAACCATAGCTTTGACTATATAGAATTTTGTCAGCAAAGTAATATCTCTGCTTTTTAATACACTGTCTAGGTTTGTCATAGCTTTTCTTCCAAGGAGCAAGCGTCTTTTAATTTCAAGGCTGCAGTCACCATCTGCAGTGATTTTGGAGCCCAAGAAAATAAAGACTCTCACTGCTTCCACTGTTTCCCCATCTATTTGTCATGAAGTGATGGGACCAGATGCCATGATCTTAGTTTTCTGAATGTTGAGTTTTAAGCCAGCTTTTTTACTCTCCTCTTTCACTTTCATCAAGAGGCTCTTTAGTTCCTCTTTGCTTACTACTATAAGGGTGGTGTCATCTGCATATCTGAGGTTATTGATATTTCTCCTGGCAATCTTGATTCCAGTTTGTGCTTGATCCAGTCTGGGATTTTGCATGATGTGCTCTGCATATAAGTTAAATAAGCAGAGTGACAATATATAGCCTTGACATACTCCTTCCTAATTTTGAACCAGTTTGTTGTTCAATGTTCAGTTCTAACTGTTGCTCCTTGACCTGCATACAGATTTCTCAAGAAGAAGGTAAGGTGATCTGGTATTCCCATCTCTTTAAGAATTTTCCACAGTTTGCTGGGATCCATACAAAGGCTTTAGCCTAGTCAACGAAGCAGATGTTTCTCTGAAATTCTTTTTCTATGATCCAACGGATGTTAGCAATTTGATCTCTGGTTCTTCTGCCTTTTCTAAATCCAGCTTGAACATCTGGAAATTCTTGGTTCATGTACAGTTGAAACCTAGCTTGGACAATTTTGAGCATGACCTTGCTAAGCATGTTAGATGAGTACAATTGTGTGGTAGTTGGAACATTCTTTGGCATTGCCTTTCTTTGGAATTGGAATGAAATCTGACCTTTCTCAGTCTTCTGGCCACTGCTGAGTTTTCCAAATTTGCTAGCATATAGAGTGCAGCACTTTAACAGCATCATCTTTTAGGATTTTAACTAGCTTTGTTCATAGTGATGCTTCCTAAGGCCCACTTGACTTCCCACTCCAGGATATCTGGCTCTAGGTGAGTGATTACACCATTGTGGTTATCCGGGTCATTAAGAACTTTTTTATATAGTTCTGTGTATTCTTGCCATCTCTTCTTAACATCTTCTGCTTCTGTTAGGTCTGTACTGTTTCTGTCCTTTATTGGATATTTCATCTTTGCATGAAATGTTCCCTTGGTGTCTCTAATTTTCTTGAAGAGATCTCTAGTCTTTTCCATTCTGTTATTTTCCTCTATTTTTCTTTTTTTTTTTTTTGCATTGTTTGACTAACAAGGCTTTCTTATCTCTCTTTGCCATTCTTTAGAACTCTGTCTGCAGATGGGTATATCTTTCCTTTTCTCCTTTGTTGTTAGCTTCTCTTCTTTTCTCAGCTATTTGTAAGGCAACAAATAAGTCAACATTTTTAACTGTAACTGAATTTTTTTCCTTCCAGCTTTATTTACAATTATTTATAATTGACATCCAGCACTGAATAAGTTTAAGGAATACGGAATAATGATTTGACTTACATACATCATGAAATGTTTAGTGACCATCCATCATTGCATACAGATATAAAAGAAACAAAATTTTTTCTTGTGATGAGAACTTTTAGGATTTTCTCTCTTAACCATTTTCTTGTACACTATACAGCTGTGTTGATTATATTTATCATATTCTACACTACATTCCTAGTAATTATTTATGTTATGCATGGAAGTCTGTACCTTTTGATTGCCTTCATCCAATTCCTCCTGCCCCAACTTGCCTCTCTGGTAACCACAAATCTGATCTTTTTTCACTATGGGTTTATTTGTTTGTTTTTTATTCGACTATAGTTGCTTTACACCACTGTGTCAATTTCTGGTGGACAGCAAAGTGAATCAGCTACATGTATACATATATCCCCTCTTTTTTGGAGTTCTTTCCCATTTAGGTCACTACAAAGTACCAAGTAAAGTTGTTTGTGCTACATAAAAGGTTCTCATTAGTTATCTGTTTTACAGATCAGATCAGATCAGTCACTCAGTCGTGTCCGACTCTTTGAGACCCCATGAATCACAGCACGCCAGGCCTCCCTGTCCCTCACCAACTCCCAAAGTTCACTCAGACTCATGTCCATCGAGTCAGTGATGCCATCCAGCCATCTCATTCTCTGTCGTCCCCTTCTCCTCCTGCCCCCAATCCCTCCCAGCATCAGAGTCTTTTCCAATGAGTCAACTCGTCGCATGAGGTGGCCACAGTACTAGAGTTTCAGCTTTAGCATCATTCCTTCCAAAGAAATCCCAGGGCTGATCTCCTTCAGAATGGACTGGTTGGATCTCCTTGCAGTCCAAGGGACTCTCAAGAGTCTTCTCCAACACCACAGTTCAAAAGCATCAATTCTTAGGCACTCAGCCTTCTTCATATGTCAATCCTAATTGTCTGTTTTTGAGGTATAATTGATCTACAAGACTATGTTCATTCTATTACACAGCATAGTTATTTAGTATTTCTACACATTTCAAAATGATCACAATAAGTTTAGTTACCATATGTCGCCTTACAAAGAACATAGTTATTGATTATATTCCCCACACTGAACGTTTCACACCCACAACTCTTTTATTTGTAACTGGAAGTTTGTACCTTTTAATCTTCCTCACCTATTTCTTTCTTCACATCACCCTTATTCAACAATATTTAATAAACATTTATTGTGTATTTGGCATGAAAGAAAGCGAAGTTCCTCAGTTGTATCTGACTCTTTGCGACCCCATGGACTGTAGCCCACCAGGCTCCTCCATCCATGATATTTTCTAGGCAAGAGTACTGGAGTGGATTGCCATTTCCTTCTCCAGGGGATCTTCTCAACCCGGGGATCGAATCTGGGTCTCCTGCATTGTGGGCAGACACTTTACTGTCTGAGCCATCAGGGAATCCTGGTATCTGGCATAGAATAAACGAATGAACAATGAATAAATGAACAAAAGAATAAATGGTTGAATGAATAAACAGGTAAAGAATTACAGCTGTCACTGACACTAGAAACAAGGTTTAACTAAAAATTCGATAGCAATTATATTTTTAGCTACCCCACCTTTAGCATCGAAACCTTTAGCTACCTAGATCACCCATTATAAAAATAGCTATTGTTTACTGAGGCTTGCAATAAGTTAGGCCCTCTGCTAAGCATTTTATGTGTTATTTCTCATGTACTCTTCTCACGACCACCCCAGAGGCAGAGGTATCATCCTGATTTTCCAGATGAGAAAACAGGTTTAGGGAGGTTAAATAGCTGAGGAATTCAATCCCAGCTTGTACTCCAAAGTCAGGTCTCAACACTATGCATAGTTTTCATTCTTCCCCTACTTCCAAAAGACAACTATGCTTTTGCATAACTATTACCTGATCTTTTGAACCCATACTCTGAAAATGTTACTGAAATCCTTAGGAATAGGATTTCCTACTCCTCCTGCTTCTGTTGGCTGGAAGAACACAAGAGGCATCATCTACAAAGAGGGAAGGTGATCTTCAACCCTGGTGCCTCTGATTGTTGGCACCTAAACTGATACCTCTACCAAGGTCATCATTTCACTCTTTCCTACAAATTACCAGCCAATGAGTGTGGAGAATCCTAGTGATCAACAAGTTTATAAACATGAACTAGTTTTGCTATGTGGAATAGAGAATTATAAGACAATGATGCTTGCCTTCAAAGAGTTTCCAATCTAGTAGAAGATATACGATCACACACACAAAAAAACTCAATAAAAGCAAACTAGCTAGTATGTAGCTGGATACTAAATTATGTGGCACAGCCTCTCAACAAAGAGCTTGGGAGACATGACATTTGGAGTCAACTGGGGCAAAGGAAACCAACATATATCGATCTTTTTTGTTTTAACCTAACATACTTAGAATGTGTTAAGTATTTTGCTAGACTCTCCACATATGTGATATTTTAATGTATCAGCCAGTCTTATTTAACAAACACTTTCTGAGCTTTCTACTATATTTATACAACATACTTTACTATGTGTTATTGATGAAAGACATAGGAACATGACTTGCTTCCTGTCCTCAGTGAGCTTAGAAACAAGACATATGTACAAATGGCTCTGAAGTCTTTCCCCGTGGCTCAGCTGTAAAGAATCCACCTGCAATGCAGGAGCTACAGGTTCTATTCCTGGGTTGGGGAGATCCCCTGGAGCACATGGCAACCTACTCCAATATTCTAGCCTGGAGAATCCCATGGACAGAGGAGCCTGGTGGGCTACAGTCCATAGCATCACAAAGAGTCAGACACAGCTGAAGCGAGAGCACACAACCACAAATGGCTATGGTACAAGGCTATAATAACAGTGGTTGTATAATTTATTATCCAAATTGGAATAATTTTGAGAAAAAACAGAAACACTATTAATAATGACTGTGGAGCAATCCAGGCATTAAACACAGACTACTCTGAACAATCCAGGTTGTATTATCTCAGCAGGGAAAGAGCTTGAAGTGGTGGCCAGCACAAGAGCAATTGGGATGAATCAGTGAAACCAGAAATGGGCTGAGTTGGGCTTGCTGCTTGGGAGGGCACAGGCAATAAACATGCAAACAAAGGCACAGATAATAAACAGGCAAACAAAATAATTTTAGGCAGCTTAATGTGGTAAAGAGTGAGGGGGGAAGTTGTTGCTTAGTCACTGAGTCGTGTTTGACTCTTTTGTTACCCTCATGGACTATAGCCCGCCAAGCTCCTCTGTCCTTGGGATTTCCCAGGCAAGAATCCTGGAATGGGTTGCCATTTCCTTCTCCAGGGCATCTTCTTGGCCCAGGGATCGAACCTGTGTCTCTTGCATTGGCAGGCGGATTCTTTACCACTGAGCCACCAGGAAAGCCAGGGTGGGGAAGCAGACTATTTATAAAGGCACAGTCAGTGGAATTCCCTGTCGTTCCAGTGATTAGGGCTCTGCGCTTGCATTGCCAAGGGCCTGGCTTCCAACCCTGGTCTCGGGAAACTAAAACCCTCTAAGCCTCATGACACAGACAAAAAAAAAGTCATGTTCATCTCAGAGGCAATAACATTTAAGCTGAAATTTGAAAGATGAGAAGAATCGAGAAATTGAAAGACAAAAAAAAAAAATCTCAAGTAGAGTCTAACCTCAACAGTGATCTGCAGGTCAGTAGGACCAGCCTCACATTCATGAGGTTTAGAGTGAAGAGGTACCAGAGGCTCCCTACTTAGTGTGAAAAGAAAGGAGGGGATTTAAATTTTATTCTGTAGGTAATAGAGAATCATTAAAGAGACTTGAACAGAACACTGATATGACTGGAAAAATTACCCTGGTGCTAGTGTATAAGGTGGGTTGGCAAGGGAAAGAGGTTAAAGAAAGAAATCCAGGTAGCTATTGAAATAATCCAAGCAGGAGAAAAAAAACTCCTGGATTGGGACAGTGGCAGTAATAATGGAAGAGGAGAGATGGAAGTGATACCCCAGAGCTAGAACAGGTAGGATTTCATAACTGGATGATGTCATCCAGCACAGTGTCAGTCCCGAGGTAAATGCCAGCTCCTCCCTCCTCTCACTCAGGTAATGGAAGTGAGGAAGACTATTTTTGTTTGTTGTTTAGAATCAAGAAAAATCTGGACAGGAATTCAGGTTCAAGTTGAGGAAGAACTATGGTCTAGTGCTTAAGATTGTGCTCCCAAAGCAGGGGGCCTGGGTTTGATCCCTGATCAGGGAACTAGATCCCACATGCTGCAACTAAGACCCACTGCAGCCAAATAAATAAATTTTTTAAAAAAATGAAGGAAGTTACCATCGGTATATTTTATTTTAAAAGGGATCAATGTGAAGGGGGGTTTCCCTGGTGGCTTACTGGTAAAGAATTCACCTAACAATGCAAGAGAGGCAGGTTCAATCTCTGGATTGGGAAGATTCCCTAGAGAAGGAAACGGCAACCCACTCCAGTATTCTTGCCTGGGGAATCCCATGGACAGAGGAGCCTGGTGGGCTACAGTCCCTGGGGTCCCAAGAGAGTAGGATGCAACTGAGCATCTAAATAGCAAAAACAACAAAGATGTGACAGTTAAGAGAGTCTAGAGATAGGAAATGTGATACTTTATCCTCCAAGACAGAATCAACAGAAGTCTGTTGTGGGAGGTGGAAAGTTAATGAAGTGTCTATGGAACATCTTTGATTTTAAGGTGGGCTTATGAATAGAAGACGGAGAAGGCAATGGCACCCCACTCCAGTACTCTTGCCTGGAAAATCCCATGGATGGAGGAGCCTGGTAGGCTGCAGTCCATGGGGTCACTAAGAGTCGGACACAACTGAGCGACTTCACTTTCACTTTTCACTTTCATGCATTGGAGAAGGAAATGGCAACCCGCTCCAGTGTTCTTGCCTGGAGAATGAATCCCAGGGACGGTGGAGCCTGATGTGCTGCCATCACGGGGTCGCACAGAGTCGGACACGACTGAAGTGACTTAGCAGTAGCAGCAGCAGCAGTATGAATAGAAGAAAAAGTTTGGAATGCTGCTGTGGGAGAAAATTTGCCCAACAGCGATTCTCATCCTTGACTACATTATACTCTTCCAGGGAACTTTAAAGCAAAAAATTATACTGGACCCCTGCCCCAAGGGTTCTGATTTAATTCCTCTGAGTGGGACCCAGGCACCCATGTTTTCAAAAGTGCTTGTGTTGACACTAATGATTAGCCCTGATTGCGAACTACCATGAGAGTTTCTAGGGCCTCAGAAGGGGCTCAGCTGATGTGTGGAAGCAAGAATTTGTTGTTGAGCCAATTAGCTTGGTTTCAGGGCTCTCCCTAGCACCAACATTCCCTGAGCAGAAGCTGTGAAACAGGAGCATGGCTCTTGTTTACTGAGGTTGGTAAGGCACTAAACTGAAGGAGAATAGAGGCTGGGGGAAGAGAACTGATGGGCCCACCACAGATTGCCTAATCTGAAAGAAAAAGCTGAGGTTCAGATCAAAGTCGATAAACCAATAATAGCAACACCACATAATTGGTTTTTGAGGCTATCTACCAACTACAAAAATAAAGCAACTTTTACAGTTTCTTTGGAAAAGGAAATGGCAATCCACTCCAGCATGCTTGCCTGGAAAATCCCACGGGCAGAAGAGCCTGGTGGACTACAGTCCTTAGGGTCGCAGAGTGGGACACAGCTAAGCACAGCACAGCACATGCAAATTCTCATTTATTCTCACATAGCTCTAGGTCCTAGGACTTCCCAGTTGGCTCAGTGGTAAAGAATCCACCTGCCAAAGCAGGAGATGCAAGAGACACGATTTCAGTCCCTGCATCGGGAAGATACTCTGGAGTAGAAAATGGCAACCCATTCCATTATTCTTGCCTGGGAAATCCCACCGACTGAGGAGCCTGGTAGGCTACAGTCTACGGGGTCACAAAGAGCCAGACACGATTGAGCACTCACCGCAGCTCTAAGTCCTATTTCCCCCATTTTATAATTGGGGAAACTGAAGCTCTGATGTTAAGAAAGTTTCCCAAGTTTATGGAGTTAACAAGTGGCGGAATCGGAATTTGAACCCAGATCTGACTCTAGAACCCGAGATCTGATTGGGCAGGAAGTAGAAAGGAGGGAAGATAGGAGCCTGTGGGAATCTACTGGTTTGAATGGGCTTGAGATTGGCCCTGAGGAAAAGAGATGAGAGGGTTTCCGAGGGAAACAATGGAAGGTGAGGGAATGGGTCCTGAGGAGACCAGAGCAAGAGGCATTGGAGAGAGAGTGGGAAATCAGACTGGAGAGGCACCCTGACAGGCCTAATCTTTCAAGAGAATGTAGCCATGCAGTGAAAAGGTACTGGGAGACAGGGATTATTCACCAGGCTTTCCCGGCAGCTCAGTGGTAAAGAATCCACCTGCAATACAGGAGTTGCAGGTTTGATCCCTGGGTCAGGAAGATCCCCTGGAAGAGGGCATGGCAACCCACTCCAGTATTCTTTCGTGGAGAGCTCCACGGACAGAGGAGCCTGGTGGGCTACAGCCTATAGGGTTGCAAAGAGTCAGACATACCGAAACAACTGGGCATGCACACATGCATGCAAGGGGTTATTCAGGAGGTGGTTGACATGATAAAGAATAACTTTAAAATTCATCAAGCAGGTAAAGAGCTAGGAAGTTCACTGAGGAAACCTCTGCACAGAATTCTTTTTATTCCTTTGTTCCCTGTCTTGTCCTGGAAGCCACAGATGTGACTTCACCCACCCATGGTATTCAGGGCTGCAGACTGCCCAGCCCTCAGCTCTAAGCTATCTTCCCAGGACTCGTACCTAAGATCATAGTTCTATTTTCAAGGATCAATAGAAGGCTCTGCAAATTGACTAGAGGCAGGAAATCAGGCCCAGGCACTTTGTCATGATTGTAACTACTGCGGCAGAGAAGGTTATTCCGAAATACAATGTTGTTACAAGGTCCTGGGTACAAAGGAGGCACCATGCACATAGCAACAATTCCATGGGATTGCCAGGGTCCCCATCAACATCACCGGTTAGCAACTGCCCCAAGCTAACTCAGAAAGTACCTGAGAAGACCAAGACATCATAGATGGGACAGTGTCAATTCTTTCTTGATCTGAGTAAACCAAATTAAAATCATACCTAAAGAATCAGTTTCCAGATTTCAGGATCTTTCCAGTCACACATTGTTTTCAAATTAATGAAGGTTAAAGTTGCTGGTGTAAGTAAAGAAAACTCAAGAGGGTAAATTTACAGCTAGAGTTCTCTGAGTGATGACCAGAACATAAATAATCCTGGGACCTGAGGAGGCCAGAAGACACCTCAGGTGAGTTGAGCTAGCTGGCTGTGGTACCCAGGGAAGGGGGAGATGTTATCTGTCAAAAGGAATAAAATTCTGCAGACCAAACGTGGTAGTCTGGGGGAAATGTGTTTAAGGCACTCACTTTCCTCCTTGTTTTTAATACTGCTTTCCTACTTTTCAACTTGAGTTTACTCTGGAAGTGGAACATTTATTCCAACAAAATGTGCCCGGTGTGCTCTCTCAGTGATTAAAGATGTCTGTTTTATAGGCATTAACTTCGGTGTAGTACTTGCACCAGGGTTTACCTGGTGGCTCAGTGGTAAAGAATCCGCCTGCTAAAGCAGGAGACATGGTTCAATCCCTAGATTGGGAAGATCTCCTGGAGGAGGAAATGGCAAGCCACTCCAGTGTTCTTGCCTGGAAAGTCCCACAGACTGAGGAGCCTGGCAGGCTATAGTCCATGGGGCTGCAAAGAGTCAGACGTGAATAAGTACCCATGGCACGCAACTTGCACTTCTCTGAGGCTATCTTTGCTAAGCTCTCGGTAGGCTGACGCTACTTCATTTTCTTCTGGTGTATAAATCAAAGAGGCAAATTTTACCAGTTCTAAAGTCCAAAGAAAATGGTACTTGGCTCTTTGGGTTCATTAGCCTTGGTTCATTAGTCTTGGTTAGTAATTATTAGAGGTTGCTCAAGCAAATTTGGAAAAGAACTTTTTTGAACTTTCTTTTGGAAAATCAGAACATTTTAATTCAAATCGTGAAGGAAGGAAAATGCTGTACTAGAAAGCTTAGCCAGGTGTGATATAGTCATTTTCTTTAGGCTGTGGTGTGGGTGAACCTTTTTTCTTTTAGGTAATGAATATATTTGCTTACAGTTTGAGTTTTTAAAAAAACCATCATGCTTCCTTAAAAAAATCTTATAGAAAGCAAAAGTATGAAACCCATTTTAGCCTGATGAAAGCATTTGGGTTTTTAAGATAGTATCACAAATGTATATATTCCAGGTTTAAATTACTTAGAATTCTAGGTTCTAAATATTATATGAATATTACTGAACTGAGAAAAGATCTAAGGTTTCATAATTTAATTCTATACCATCCATACTTCTCACAGAGAACTGAAAAGGGCTGACATAAATAACTCAGATGGAAGGAGATCTTACAAAAACATGATGCAGAATCTTTAAAGGTGTTATAGTTGAAATTTTTTGTCTAGTTATTTTTCAGTAAATAGCCAAGGACAGGATGTGAAGCTGGTAAACAGTATTTGCTGGGAGGGCCCATTACTGATTGAATTCCAGGTAGTATTTCTCAGTTGCATCTCATTCTTATACACACACACACACATCCTGTTGTTTCAAACGGAGATACTGAAAACCTCAATTCTATTTGTGAATCTTTTTCTTTTTTAAGATATCTTTCCTACAGACAGATTCTCTAGGAGCCAGCCAACAATCCAGGCCTAACACTTCAGCTTACAGCTTCATAGTTGAAAAAAAGTAGGGGGAAGTGAGAGTGACTAAAAACAAAATAAAAATGACCAATACATTTTGGGAAACACATTATTAGGTGACCTCACTGGGGATAGCACACCCTCGGTAAACCATATTTACCACAGATCCCCCAATATATTATACTCAATAAGGCCAAAGGGTTGGATTTATGTAATATTTTTAAATATAAATTTTATAATGTGTGAGGTGTCATATTTTCTATCATTTTTGTTAATCTGTTTGAACTAGAGAGAAAAAAGGTATTGAGATAGTTGAATTGGATCCATCAATCAGTAAACTGAACCGAGAAAAGATCTAAGGTTTCATAATTTAATTCTATACCATCCATACTTCTCACAGAGAACTGAAAAGGGCTGACATAAATAACTCAGATGGAAGGAGATCTTACAAAAACATGCTGCAGAATCTTTAAAGGTGTTAGCCCTGGCAGGATTCCTAGGTGAGAACGGGCAGCTATTTCATGTTCTACTCTTGGTTGCCTTCTCACATATGGTTTTTGTCATGACCTCAGCCAGGCCCCCTTTGAAGGTAAGAAATTTATTTGTGAATACAAACCCCTTTCCTTTGGCTGGTCTCATTTTTTGAGAGGTCTAGGGGAAAGAGACCGGGGTAGGCTGTGGCCTGTTTTAAATCCCTAGGCTCCTCTCCCTCCTACTCACTTCTTGTCCTCCTCCACTTCACCTTCCTGCTACATGGCAAGACAGTGGGGCCTCAGACCTCAACATTTTATTAAACAACCACTTAGCCATTCTCTCTCCGGTATGGACTCAAGATGTTGGTTATTTCCTTTAGATGAGTGGGTTTTTTAAAAGCTGGGTGGGTGACCACATGCTACAAATTTAGAATTAAAAAAAAAAAACAAAAAACAAAAAACACCAAAAAACTGTTAAAAGGACCGTTAAAAAAAAAATCTCAACAACAGCCTTTTCACATTTCTTTAACACCTCTTCTTTGGCTGTGTGGAAATAAAAAAGACCACCAAATGAGAACAAGTTATTTACTCAAAGCTTGCTACAGTAAGAGAGCCAGCCACCTTCAGTTAGCTGGGGACTCACACGCCGACAGTTAAAAATAAAGGGGCGGGTGGGGATGGGTGAAGGAAGCTTCAGGGTTTGCTCTGATTGGAGGTTAACTCGGGGAAGCTGGAGGCGGGCTAACTAGAAGCGGGGAGTCTAACGTGATTGGTTTAGGGGAACATATTTGGCTTTCTCTAATTGGTCCAGAGTTGGAAACACGGGCAAAGATTAGGGAAGCTGGCAGTCAATGACCGAGTCTGGCTCATTCTGAGCTGATCACTGCAGAGGTTGTGGTTTGGCTTCGCGTGTTGGTTGCAGCAGAGGTTGTGGGTCGGAGTTCTGTTGTGAACCTATGGTCTGGTCATTGCCCTGTATATTGTCTCTCAGTTGAGTGAGAGCCAGGTTTTTATTTTCCTTTAACCTAGCCAACTTGCTAGCTTCCGATTTTTGTTCTACCTGGAACAAGACTGCATTCCTGTTAAGGATAAACGGAGACACTAGAATATGAAAATTATGGGAACAAATACATAAATATCTTTCTGATGAGGGTCAGGCTGGGAAAAGAATTACGCTTGGTCTTCTAGTTCATTTCCGTACAGAACTCCTATTCCCATCATAACTGGCTCTAGCGGCGTTTCCTTCCTTCTGGGGAGGCTCGGCCTCCCTGGTTCCCTCTCTTTGAGGATTGCCCTTTAGTACTGAGAAAGCGGGAATCGCTGCTGTAGTCTCCCACTTCCCTCTCCGAGGCTCGCTTTCTGGGTTCCTGCCCTGGTCGCACCCCAGCTACCCAGCACCCCACCCCCGCCCAACTCTTCCCACAGCCTTCTCCACCCCCGCCCCCGCCCGCCCGCGCACAGCGCCCCCTGGCCCCCGCCCCGCGCTCTCCCCGGGGTTCTCCCTGCTGCACCCGTCCCGGCCGGTCGGTCCCCTTTCCAGTCCCCACACCCGGGTGCGAGCCGGCGCCTCCGGACCACTGGTTCCGCGCGTTCCTGGATGGAGGCGCGCCCCGGAGGGGCTCGGACGCGGCCCCCTTGGACCTGCAGCAGCTTCCCTGGCTCGCGAGAGATGTCAGGTCAGCTCTCTCGTCCCCGAATCGCTACCGGGTCCTTGGTCAGGAATAAGCAGATCCTCCTCGGATCTTCCAAACCCTTGACTTCCAGTTTGGGGGGAGACTCTTACCACCCACCATTCCCGGATCATTTCTCCTTAGCTGTGGAAAAGGCAGTTCTCCTTTCTCTTTGAAGGGATCCATATTTCCCTTTCAACTTCCCCTCCATTTCAGCCCCCGCAGGCTCCCCGTCGGTGGAAAAACACTGCCCTCCATTTTCTCCTGAGGAAGGCTCCTCGGCCCGGATTTCTCCTGACGCGAAGCAACGGAGGCCGAGGAGCCGCGACGGGTGCAGCTGCGGCAGCTGGGCGCTCGCCATTTTGCGCGGAGGAGGAGCCGCGGCGGCCGCCATGCGGAGAACGGAGGGGGGTGGGGGGCGGTCGGCGACGGAGGGGGCGGGGGAGCCGAGTTAGCTCAGTCCGGGCGGCGGCTTCGGCGGCGCCTTGAGAGCGGGCAGCGGCGGAGGTAGGACTGGGCGGCCGGGGAAGCGAGCGGGCGGGCGAAGGCAGGCCGGCCGGAGCTGCCCCCCGAGCGGGGGCGGGGCGGGGGCGGGAGGAGGCCGAAGCGAGGGGCCGGGTGGGGGCGGGCGGAGGTTTCCGAGGAGGAAGGAGCCGCCGCCATTTTGGGAGCTTCGAGTCAACAATAAAGGACCGAGGGTGCCGAGCGGGAGTGGCCTCGGTGGTAGGACTCGGGCCTGAGCCGCGGGGCGTGGGGTGAGGTGGAAGGGTGGCGGTCGGCCGTGTCGCGGGGGCTGCAGGAAGCCCCCAGGATGGCGTGGGGGGCGCTCTGAGGCGGAGGCCTGAGGCCTGGCCGGGCCTCGGGGAGGAAGGCGGGCGGCGGGCGCCAGCTGTGGGGTGGGGGCGCCGGGAGGAGTAGCACAGAGCAGTGTTGTGCCCGGTGGGGCCCGGAGGAAGAGCGAGAGAGTTCCTCAGAGGAGCTTTGTGGGTGACGAGGGAGGGTGGGACCGTAGGGGGCGGCAAGGATTTAGGGAGATGGCGGAGGTTATAGGGTATGAGGCGGCCCTATAGGGGGCGGCAGGGATATGCTGTAGCGGAGGGCTCAGTTTGGAAGAGGACCGGCTGCTTGACGGAGTAAGGCCTTGCAGGTCAATAACGGGGTGATTATGGAGCCTCCGAATATCGGAGGAAAGAAGGGGCTGTCAGACTTAAAGGTTTCTCTTTTGGGGGGAGTCCCTATTGTTCCCTAGCTGTGGAGCTGGTTCTCTGCTCTGGTTGCGCAGATACGATTGCAGGGCCCCAACCCTTTTGTGTTTATGGGCCCAGGGAGCTGACTTGAAGTGTGTAGGGGTTTTGGAGGGGGGTATGAAGGGGAGGGGAACAAGCAATTATTTGCTTGCAAATCAAAATCATTAGCTTCTTTCCTTTATCACTCACTCCCCTTTCTCTTTCTCAGTCCCCTTGCCCCTTCAAAATAGAACAGACACTCCAACTTGCAGACCGAGCTTAGAGAAACTGCGCTGCATTTGCAAACAAAAGGTCTTTTTGGAGATGACGAGACTGTTTTGGGTGTGAAACTGTCAGTCGCTGACTACAGTCTGGGAAGTGCTGTAATTAACTCCGCTAGGGTTCCCTCCCAACTAGTCTCTGTTTCGTTCGTATTTTTGAAAATATAGAAATACAACTTGGAAATCTAAATTGGGAAGGGGTAGGAGGAATATTTCTTTTCCTGAGACGTAAAGCTGCAGAGCAGCTTAATTAAGAGGGGAGCAGTTCTCACATAGTCACATTTTGGCTCTAGGGAGATACGAGGTCTTAGGTGCATGATGGACAGTAATATACCATTTAATCTTGAGAAGTTGCCCTCTTCATCCTCTTAGTGCTTTGCAAATAAGTAATCTTCGGGTGTGAAATAGGTGATATCGCTGATCATATATAAACCTGTCAATACAGGAAACCACCTACTACCTTGAACTGAAATTAGGTGGCTGTTAACTACCCTGCTTAAGAGGTCAGTCAGTTTCTGGATGACTTCAAAATATACAGCTTTGTGTATGTGATAATCAGGATTTGCTTTTGAGCAACTTTATTTTCAATTTAAAAAAAGACATCAAAGAATTTAAAATTTGTATTGTTTGAGAAGCTTTGGCGTATGGCAGAAGGAACAGTAATTAATTAGCTACTGTATTTTCGTATATAAAGGTGTTAACACCAGAGTAGGCCTTTATTCCCTCCCACCCGCGGTTGTGAAATTAAGGTCTTACTTTAAAAAAAAATAATTTTATTTGGGGAATAATTTTTAAAAATAACTTAATCAGTACTCTGGGTGTCCTAGAAAGTTTGATTAAAGTTAGTAATGTCTTTATTCTTTCACAGATTTTTTTTTTTTTTTTTAAGCACAGGTAATTTCCTCATTGGAAAAGACCCTAATGCTGGGAAAGATTGAGGGCAGGAGGAGAGTGGGGCGACAGAGGGTGAGATGATTAGATAGCATCACCAACTCAATGGACATGAGTTTGAGCAAACTCTGGGAGATAGTCAAGGACAGGGAAGTGTGGCATGCTGCAGTCTGTGGGGTCGCAGAGAGTTGAGTGAGACTTTGTGACTGAATAACAGTTTCCTTTTTGTGTAGTGTTGGGGTTTGGTTTTTTTTTTTTAATTAAAAAATTGCTACTTCAGGTTGAGACATACTTTTGAAAAGTGTTATATTTAAAAATGTAACAGTTCTGTAGTAGTCAGACTTAAGATAGCTAAAGGTTTTCTTGGCTGTTTTTTGAACAGAAGATTTTGACGTGTAGACGTATTTATGTCCCTTGACTGCTTTAGTTATTGTTTTAAAGGGCAAAAACTTAGGGGGGAAAAGAAAATGTAGTTTTCTTCAGGTTTAACTTCTTTGGTTGAAATTCATAAGGGCGTACATAATGCTTTCTGAAAGCACAAAGTGAAATCAAAAGCTCAACTCTTCCAAGGATTCTCAGTTGTCAGAAATAGAAAAAAAAAAATGAATGAATTGTTTTGCCTTGTTCCTTTGTAGATTTACATTAATTAAGTTGTGCCATTCTTCATTGAGTTGTAATGCATTGAATGTAATGAATCATTGACTTTTAGAGGTGGCAGGGACTTCAGAGAATTCTTCCGGGAGGAACCTGAAGGGAAGAGATTATCATCTGACAGCTAATGCTAATTTAATCACAGCATTGTTCTACCTGATATTTTCTGGGTTGCTTTGAACTGATGATTTAAATGAGATCTGTCACAGTGCAGGTTTGGGTTTTGAAGCAATTCATTTTTTTTACATCCTCTTTCCTATCCTGGATAGTGATTTGATCTACATGCAGCTGTATCCTTAATTCTTTAAAAGAAGAGAGTGCTTCTAAAGGAGTTCTTCAAATGGAAACAACAAAGGGGTGTTTTGTTTTGTTTTTCCAAAATTTACTGTGTTTACTGATTTAACTTTTTTCCTTTGTTTCAGATTGAAGTGAGATTCAGATACATAACTCAACCTTGTTAGAGGGCTTTTTAAAAAATAAAGAGTTGATTCGTGCATGAGAGCAAGTTACTGCTGCTTACCGTTCAGAGACTTACAGGTGCTTGCCTGCATTGCAATAAAGGACTCATATATTGAGCAAGACTTATATTTATCTCTTCGTTTTGGAGAGCCTAATAAACTGTTATTACAGTTTCTCTACTGACTTTCAAAAGTTTTGAAGTTTGAAAGAGACATCTTTAAAATTAATACAGCATGAGCACGGCCAGAACAGAGAACCCTGTTATAATGGGTCTGTCCAGTCAAAATGGTCAGCTGAGGGGCCCTGTGAAGCCCAGTGGTGGCCCCGGAGGAGGGGGCACGCAGACTCAGCAACAGATGAACCAGCTGAAAAACACCAACACAATCAATAATGGCACTCAGCAGCAAGCACAGAGTATGACCACCACTATTAAGTAAGTGTTAGAATAAATAATAAACACACTTGGGGCACCAAGGAGGTATATTTTGCTAGTTTGTTGTTGACTACTTTATGTATATACCATTTTAGTTTAACCATTTTGATTGTGAATAGAGGACAGTTGATTGTTTGTGGTCAATAGGTATTTGTGATAGAAGAATGTATCTCTGTCATAATTAATTCAGGTTTGTTAAGTAACAAACATAGGCACGGATAATACATATTTTGCATAGAGTATTTTTTGAAACATTTCTGGCTTTCATAATGAGCTCAGATTCATCTGGTTTTTGCCAGTATGGCTTTTTTCCTAGTGTGATAACTTGACTTTATCCTAATGTGAATGGCAGTTAAAGCCAATCTTAAAGACTTGTCCAGCTTTCTGAACTTCAAAAGTACTCAGAAAATTTATCCATAACTTTTTTTTTAGTCTATGACACTTTGCTTTTCTGTCTTATTTTATTTATTTTTAAAATACGCTTTCTCCTTTTACACATACACAAAATAACAAGCAGTTTATATCATAGGGAACTCAGGACTTTGAACTCTTTGGAACACATCTCTGAATAGTCCCAAACCTCTTCGAAGACTTTTAAAAACTAAGAGCCTTATTTTACTACGGAATATTTTTCTTTTAAATTTGAAAGCATGTAGGCTGTCATCTCGACTGAGTGACTTCACTTTGACTTTTCACTTTCATGCATTGGAGAAGGAAATGGCAACCCACTCCAGTATTCTTGCCTGGAGAATCCCAGGGATGGGGGAGCCTGGTGGGCTGCCGTCTATGGGGTCGCACAGGGTCGGACACGACTGAAGTGACTTAGCAGCAGCAGCAGGCTGTCATCTTTAAGTGTACACTTTAAAGTATGTGAATGGTGACTATGATTCCAAAGAATCAGTTTAATAGAAAATTAACAATTAAGAATCTTGACCCATTTGGTATTTGTCTTTGTTAAGAATCTAGCTGTGTGAGTTGATTTAACCTCTAGAAATATGATGAAACTCAAAAAGTATGTGTTTTATTACAATATAAGTCTTTTTCATGCTTAAAAGAAGCATTTACTAAAGAAAAATAGCCCAAATTTTCAACAGAATTCATTTGGTCACTGGGAGAATTGGCATTAATGCATATTATTATTATTTTTGAGGTGAATACTATAATTGGTATAGAAATCAAAAATGTTTTCTAAATCGCAGTTCGTCTTGACAAAATATGAATAGACTAGCAACATTTAGTCTACTTTTAATTTGAAACATAAAGCTGCATTATTCCATTTTGAGAGCATTTAATGCTTAAACTCTGGTTTGAGACTGCAGTGGATTTTGCCTTTTTTTTTTTTTTTTTTTTTGCTCTTCTTAGATAAATGGGTTTTTTTCAGTTCTGTGACTCGTTAAATTTCAGTTGAAATACCATCTTTTCTGTGAAGACTCCTAGATCGCATGTCTCAGAGATAGTTAATACCTGTCTCTGTTAGTTAATCTCGCATTTAAAAAATTTTTAACTTTCTAAGATGATAAATTTTTTTGTGGGAAGATTTTGCATTGTATCGTATGCATTTTTATCCACTGTTTAGTAAATTTGACAATGTGACAAGCTGGCCTACTAGGATGTTCAACTGAAAATGCTCAGAAACTTTGGTGTGGTATTATAGACTGGGGTGAAAGGCTTTACAACTCTTGGATTTGGTGGCAAATAGTTTCCTGTGATAGAGTATCTTGGATTATGTGGGATGAAACTTTAAATAAAATATGTCCTTATCTTCCTGAATGAAGACTCGAGATGTTTGAGGGGGGCTTTAATTATGAGCTGTTATCATTAAATCAGTGAAAACTTAAAAAACAGTTGAAAGCATTGTCTGGTTTATTGACAGTCTTTTTTTCTGTTAGATGCTTTGGATATTATATTACTTGAAGTTTTTACATGACCAAAAAGAAAATTTTTTTCTTTCATGGTTTCAAGATCCCCATTAAAGAAGATTGAGAGATGTTTTTTATTGACAGCTAATTTTTCCAGGCACTGTGCTGAGTGCTTTATAGAAGCTATTTTATATAATTTTTATCTTATTTTATATATGAGAGAATGGAGATTTAGAAAAGTAACTGTTGCAGGGTCACAGAACAGATATGTAGAAGAGTCAAGGCTTGAACTGAAGTCTGAAACTTTATAGATTCTTTGGTTTTAACTAGTCACCAGGAGCTACAAAATCAGATGCCTGTAGGGGACTGCCGGAGAAGGCAATGGCAACCCACTCCAGTACTCTTGCCTGGAAAATCCCTTAGAGGAGGAGCCTGGTAGGCTGCAGACCATGGGGTCACTAAGAGTTGTACACGGCTGAGCGACTTCACTTTCATGCATTGGAGAAGGAAATGGCAACCCACTCCGGTGTTCTTGCCTGGAGAAGCCCAGGGATGGCGAAGCCTGGTGGGCTGCCGTCTCTGGGGTCGCACAGAGTCGGACACGACTGAAGCGACTTAGCAGCAGCATCAGCATAGGGGACTGCCAGATGAGAGGGGACTTGACCTACTTAAAGGCATCAGGTGCTTGATTTTAAACTCCAGTTACTAACGCCTATCAAACTGTTGCTATGTGGAAATTTGGAACCAGTGTTGCTGCTAAAGCTTTCCGCCCTGCCCCCCCCCCCCCCCCACAAGAAAATCCAGAATCAACTTTATACAAAATATCCTAGTTTTTTAATGTTGGCAACTTTAAATGAAGTAGTACTATTTTAGGTCAGACAAAACACATGGGTTACCAGTTTTGAAAACAGTTGAATTGTATACAACATGCTTCTCTTGAAGAGGATGGATATCTTTTTTTCCTTCCATTCTTGATTTTTTAAGTTTTCCCTAGATTGTTGTGCTTTGTAAGAAAGAGTATTTTTTCTGGAGTTGTTTATCTCTGTTGTTACCTGTATTCTTAAGTAAATGGCAATATATTAGTGTGCTTTTTAGAAATTATTATCAAGATGAATTACCTTTGTATTTTAGAAAGTAATGCTGTGAACTCTGATACTTCAATTTTACTCTATTCTCTCTAGACCTGGTGATGACTGGAAAAAGACTTTAAAACTCCCTCCAAAGGATCTAAGAATCAAAACTTCGGTAAGTTGGTTGTAACATTCAAGTGGAAAAATGATGTGGAAACTCTTAAAAGTGAAGTAGCTACTTGATGATGACAGTAGGCACTGCATGTTTACTCTTAAGTAAGTTTAACTGGTTGAAATTGTATAGCTTATATATGATTAATTGCCAAAAATTTCCACTATTTGGAGGAATTGGTAATAATGTGTATCCATATTAAATATTGTGTTTATACATATGTGTATCTTATCTCACTTGTGGAACACATAGTTTTCATGGCATTTTCTCAAAAGTCTCTTGTTTCTAGAAGCACAATAAGATTCAGGCTAGGTTTTATCCACATTTTGTGGATGGAAAAACTGAAGTTGAGAGGTTAGTTCTCTTAGCCCAGCAGTGTCAACCAAGGGTGATTTTTGTCCCCTCAGAAGCATTTAGCAATAAGTTATCACAGCTGAGGATATGCTACAGGACAGCCCCCTTAGAGCAAACAATATTCTGGCCCAAATGTCAATGGTGTTGGGCTTGAAAAACTCTGGTTTAGACTAGGGTGTTTGTAGGCAGTGCATGGTAGAACTAGGTTTTGACTTTACACCTTGTGGTTTACAGTTCACAGCCTGGTACTTGTATAGAAATAACAGTATTCCATCACTCCTTAGCAGAAAATGACCACAGGGTGGCTGGTCTTTCCCCAAAACATAGTTTTTAAATGGCTGATTTGTGTTAGAGTGGCTGTTTTTCGGAAACAGTTGAACTGCAGATTAGGACAGAGAACTAATCTGCATATATTTTTTTAAATGGGATAAAGAATTAGTCTCTCAGACACTTTCTTAAACATGGTAATTACTAAAGAAACACAGTTGTACTTCATTCTTTTGAAGCTTGTCTGTTTTTGTTTGACCAGGATGTGACCTCCACAAAAGGAAATGAGTTTGAAGATTACTGTTTGAAACGGGAGTTGCTGATGGGAATTTTTGAAATGGGCTGGGAAAAGCCATCTCCTATTCAGGTATATTTCCCCTTTTTACCTCCTATGTAATGTTATGAATTAAGTGTTGCATACTTTTTGATGGTTTAGTGAAGCAGTATTGCTCTCCAGCGTGTGCGCACATGTATGTATGCTTGTACATGAACACACACTTTCTGAACCTTAAAAGGGTAAGTTACAAAATCTTGGCATTTCGTCTCTAAATGTTTCACTATGTATTTCCTAAGTCTAGGGATATTCTCTTGAACAAGCATAGTACAGTTATGTTCAGTCAGTTTTAATGCAGTATTTCTAACTCATCTGTCATTTGTAGTCTGATTTTTAATTGGGTCCCAAATTTTGTCTTAAAGTATTTTTTTTTCTTCTGTACAGGACCCATCCTAGGATCAGATATTGCATGTAATTGTTACATCTCTTTTAGTAGTTAAGTTTTTCCCTACTCTTTTTTTTTTTTGGCGGGGGGGAGGGGGTGTCTTTTATGACATTGACATGTTAAAAATAGAACTCCCTTCCTTTTTTTATTCCAGTAGAACATTTTTCATTTTGAGTTTGTCTCCTGTTTCCATGTGATGTGATTCAAATTATGCATTCTTAGCCAGAATACTGCAGAAGTCACTTTCGGAGTTACGGTGTTCATTTATTCCAAGGGTGATTTTAATTTTGATTACTCTTTCAAAATGGTATCTTGATTTTTATATTACATATTTCCGGCCCTGCCCCCTCCCCTTGAAACTAACAGTCTGTGGGAAGCATTTAAGGCAATGCCGATATACTATTCATCAGAATTTTCCCCTAATTCCTCCTTGATGTATCTGTATATTATCAGTGTAACTCATAAATTCCTTTTTTATTAAATGGTATTTTTGTGCTTGAATTGTCCCATATTTGGCCAGTGTGAGCTCCTTCAAGCCAGTTCCTTTGTTTTTGTAATGTGTTCATTTTTTTCCTCTGATAAACTATTTTGTAAAGCAGTTTTAAGTTTATAGCAATTGAGCATAAGAAATTTTTCATAAATCCCTGGTGACATTCATGCATAGGTTCCCTGATTATCAGCATTCCCCACAAGAGCAGTTTTTGTTAAAACTAATGAACCTATGTTGACATATTATCACCCAGAGTCCGTAGTTTACAATAGGGTTCATTGTTGATATTGTGCATTCTGTGGGTTTGAATAAATGTATGATGACGTGTATCCACCATTATAGTATCATACAGAGCAGTGTCACTGAACTCTGTGCTCTGTCTTTTTACCTTTCCCTCCCCCTTCATTTTTCTTGAGCACTTTTTGGTGGTATATCATGATGCCAAGCTTATCGGTACAGCTACGCTTCCCCAGCCTCAGAATCAGCTGTTTCTCCAAAGAACTCAAATTCCAGTTAGTTGGGAATAGTATTAGAGACCAAGATCTAAACACTAGGTGCACTCTTTCAGTGGAAAGAGCAAGGAAATATATGTATATATACACACGTATGTAGACCTACATACAAATTTGATGTGTCTTTTGTCTTCACATAAGTTGAAGCTGTCAAATCCAAGCTGTACTCAGGACAAACTCTGTGACATCATTGAGCACTTTTTCATTGAACAAGCATGTGTCAAGTGACCTAGAAAGTGTTAGACCCTGAGGGTGTTATGATGAACAAGATAAATAGGGTTCCTGCACTCAGAGTCTGATGGAAAGGACTGCTAATTATACAGGTAATTTGAGTGTGATATAATGGGCACATATATGTAGACATTAGGAGAAAATGGAACAACCTGGAAGAAAAGATCCATGTTCCAAGTGGAGAACTAGAATAGTGATTGCCTAGGAATGAAAGTGCCTTTGTGGACAAGCTAGAAGAATTTTGTTGTGGTTGGAAAAAGTATGAAGATAAAGTTATACCTCATTAGGCAGTCTGAGTGCAGAGACCAAAAATATTTAGGAATTTGCTTTTTTATAATGTAGTTCATGTTAATCTGTTTTATCTATAGGAATGAAAAGTTTTATGGGTACTTTTCTACTGAATCATTCCACTTTATAACTCTATACTTAGCAAGGTGTGTGGCAGGAAATAGGCCCTCAGTTGTATTATTTTGATGAAATTATGATTAACAGATGTCTGTAGGTGAACTTGGTCTAGAGAACTGTTTGAGAGTACTGGCTTTGCATTCAGGTTGCCCAGATTGAATCCAGCTCTCCTGCTTTCCAAGTTGATTATTTGAGATGTCTCTAAGCCTCAACTTTCTGGCCTATAAAGTTGATACAGCAGTGTAGACCATAGAGTTGTTGTAAAGATGAAGTGAGGCAACTCATGTTAGTATCCTTAGTACAGTGGCTGCTGCTGCTGCTAAGTCACTTCAGTCGTGTCTGACTCTGTGCAACCCCCTTGACGGCAGCCCACGAGGCACCCCCGTCCCTGGGCTTCTCCAGCAAGAACACTGGAGTGGGTTGCCATTTCCTTCTCCAGTGCATAAAAGTGAAAGTGAAGTCGCTCAGTCGTGTCCGACTGTTCGCAACCCCATGGACTGCAGCCTACCAGGCTCCTCCGTCCATGGGATTTTCCAGGCAAGAGATAAATGCTCAATAAATGTTACAGGTTTTTATTTTATGTAGTAGTTTTATCAAAAAATATGGTTCATTTAGCAGACGTAATTCTTGATGGACCCTTAATGTCTCATGTTTCACACCTTTGTATTAAAATTTTAAATTCACTTTGTTATTTGCATCCTCAGTTTGATATAGCATATAGGCAAGTAACTCTCCAGCCACTTAGCCAGTCTACCATATGGCTTTTTCTGTAAAGTAGAAATGAACTCCTTCACAGGGTTTTTTTTGTGAGGATCAAATGTAGTGTACAGACATACCTCGTTTTACTGTGCTTTGCTTTATTGTATTTTGCAGATACTGCATTTGTCTTTTTGTTTTTTAAACAAATTGAAGGTTTGTGGCAACCCTGTGTTGTCAGATAGTATTAAAGTATTTTTAAATTAAGGTATGTATGTTGTTTTTTTACACAAGGCTACTGCACACTGAATGGACTAGAGTATAATGTAAGCGTAATTTTTGTATGCCCTGGGAAACAAAAATATTTGTGTGACTCGATTTCAATGGTAGAAACGAATCTGTAGTGCTTCAAAGTATATTTTGAAATAGCAAGCACAGTATGAGTGTAAGGTATTATATATACCTGAGACTGCCGTTCACATTGACTTTTCCTATAGTATTGCTTTGTCTGAGAATCCATGGAAAATATAAGATAACGTGTTTTAGACTCTGTGTAACAAACCATAAATACTAGGACTTCAAAAATAAGTTTAGAGGTTCTCTAGTGAAATCCAGCCTCATGAGTGGCATTCTTCTACTATTTTTATCTACCTTTTCTCCTTACTTATTTTCTTGTCATTGTTTTCTTTTTTCTTCCCCCCACCCCAAAATGTGTCTGTTGTCTTGTATAGTACTTAGTTTTACCATGTTATCCAGGCATTTTTTTCCTCTCCAAATATAAAAGCCTCTTGATGGGTGTCACCTCCTTTAGAGATGAAACTTGGTTGCACTTTGGCTGTGGTATAAGATTTTTGGAAAATTAGGCACTTAAAATCTTTTGAGAGGATATAATTTTACACCGACAAGCTGGAACCAGATACACTACAGATTGGTTCCACACATCTTTCTTTGCTACAGCCATCTGTGACTCTAGTTCTAGGTCTGAATGCTATGCACAGTAACATAACTGTGCCATTTTAAAGGCGTAGCTCTACAGTAACAGAGCCTTTTTTGGAGTACCTAGGAGTCTACTGTTTTATTCTGTTTAACATTGCAAACTTATATTAACTTGGAGATGATTGAAAAATGACAGCCCTTGCCGTTTCCAGACTTGAGGCACAACTTTTGAGGACTTTATAGATAAGAAGGTGATGGAATAGCAGGTAGTTAATTATTGAGAGAAAAACAGAAGTTAGCTTTGGCAACCAAATTTCATATTAAGTTGGGAATCTCAAGTTATTTTTAGGAATTATTTCATTAACCAAGTCTAATTAGTCATTTATCAAATTTATAGTTAAGAATTAGAACATTCTTAATTCTTTTGTAATTCATTCCTCCTGCTAACAGAATTTACTATGGCTAAAAGAATTGTTTTCTTAAATTCTCAAAAATGCATGTCTTCATTGGATACTATGGTAAAACTGGAGTGTGTTCCTTAGGCTGGAGATACTATTTTTGAAATTACTGTCTTCCATCTCCTTTTTTTTCTACGGAGCAGTAGATACCTTAATCATAACTGCCTCCACAGTATCCATTTTGTTCTCCCTGAAACTAAGATTTAAGTTCAACTGACCCTAGGAGTTAAAAAGCAGTTGGTGTCTCCATTTAGCTGCGGAAGTTGACTAGACTATCCATCGGGGACTGGAGAGAACGTAATTCCTCAGAAAAAAGTTTAGGGTTCTACTAAGAAAGGGAAAGTGTTAGTCTTTCAGTCGGGTGAGACCCCATGGACTGTAGCCTGCCAGGTTCCTCTGTCCATGGAATTCTCCAGGCAAGAACACTGGAGTGGGTAGCCATTCCCTTTTCCAGGGGATCTTCCCAACCCAGGGATTGAAGCCTGGTTTCTGGCACTGCAGGGAGATTATTTACCATCTGAGCCGCCAGAGAAGCCCTGAATGCTGAAGCTCCAGTATTTTGGTCATCTGATGTGAACAGCCGACTTACTGGAAAAGTCCCTGATGCTGGGAAAGCTTGAAGCAGAAAGAGAAGGGGGTGTCAAGAGGATGAGATGGCCGGATGGCATCACTGATGCAATGGACATGAGCTCTGGCAAGCTTAGGGAGATGGTGAGGGATAGGGAGGCCTGGTGTGCTGTAGTCAGTGGGGTCACAGAGAGTCGAACGACTGGGTTGCTGAACAACAGCAAAGAAAGGGAAATGGATACTAGGGTTATTAAAACACAATAAATACATATTGGCTCAGTCCCTAGATCTTACAGTGAAACTGGAACATGGACTTTGGAAAATGGCAGAATCAGACATACCTTTAAGTTCGTGGGATTTTTTTTATTTTCGGTTTTTGTGTTCTGGTGGTGTTTTGTATGCTTGTTTTTTGCCTTAGGGTATTGGTCACAGAGATACAGTTTACACATTTTAAGTAATGCAGTTAGTTCAGTGGGTTTTTTTTTATTTTTTTTATTCACAGTTGTGCAGCCAATTACTACAATCAGTTTAAGAACATTTTCACCAAAAAGAAACTTAGTAGTTACCCTTCTTCTCCTAGCTCTAAGCAACCACTAATCTACTTTCTGTCTGTATGGATTGACCTATTCTAGACAATTTCATGTAAATGGGATCATAAAATTCATGCTCTTTGTGACTCAGCTGTGGCTTTTTGACTTAGCATATTTTTAGGATTCATCCATATTGTAGCATGTGTCAGTACTTTATTCCTTTCTATTGCTGAATAATATTCCACTGTATAGCTATACCACATTTGGTTTATCCAGTCTTCAGTTGGTAGAGTTGTGTCCACTGTTAGCTATTATGAATAATGCTTTTTTGAACACTGATGTATATAGAATTTTTTGTGGAGGTATTTTCATTTCTCTTGGGTATATACCTAGGAGTAGAATTGCTGGTTCATATGGTAATTTTTTTTATCTTTTTGAGGAACTGCCAGACTATTTCCCAAAATGGCTGTATATTCTACTTGGTAGTGTATGAGGTTCCAGTTTCTCTTATTTGCAGACCTAAGTTCAAATCCTGATTCTAGCATTTCTTGCTTAGTCACCTTGTGCAAAGCAATCTTGAGGATCCATTTTGCCATTCGTAAGACAAAAAGGAACCTAACTTGAAAGGATATAATTAACATTAAATATCTAAGTGTAGTACCCATCACAGTAAGTTTTTAAAATTTTTAGCTTCCTTCCTCCTTTCTCTTCTCCCTGGCAGTTCCCCATGACTTCTCTTGAGTTTCAAAGCTGTCTGAATCTGACTTGAATTTTCTCACTTCATATTGTTTAATCTTCCTAGCAAACAGTGGTAAGAGACAGTGTGAATATACTGAATTCTCTGACTGCTAATCATAATAGCCACCATAAGAGACAAAGTACAGTGCATCTTAACTTACAGGCTAGCTAGCTTACTTTGTTAAAGCCCTATCCTTAAACAGTTTCTGTTTCTGTAGAACATAAGTCCTGTCAAAGAGCAGAGAAATAGAAGTCAGTGGCCTTTAAGTCATAATGTAAACCCCAAAAAGGAATTAGGATACCCCCAATCTAATTCTATCCTGTCTCACTTCATTGAGATATCTTATCCTTTTAAAGGACCTGACTCAGGAAGTCACTGAGAGACAAAAGTCTTTTTCTGCTGTCGAACTGAGTGGTATACTGGTAACCTGTTTAAAAACCATAACAGAGATTGAACCCATGTGATAATTGCCCTTCAGGACAACTGAAGATTAATAGAGTTGACTCAGAGTTATGGCTCAAGGGATAAAGAATCTCCCTGCAAAGCAGGAGCTGTAGGAGATGTGGATCCCTGGAGGAGGAAATGGCACCCCACTCCAGTATTCTTGCCTGAAAAATCCTGTGGACAGAGGAGCCTGGCGGGCTACAGTCCACAGTGTCACAGAGAGTCAGACACAACTGAGTAACACATGTGCTCAAGCAAGGAAGGATTTAAGACCAGAGGGTCGAACCAAGACTTTCTTCTTTGACCTGCTTCACCCTACATAATAAGCAGACTGTTTAATGCTGGCTGTTGGAGTAAGATAACAGAGTGTTGTCACTGAACTATTTTCACAGTTGTTCTGGCAACAATGTTAGTTATTCTGATTATATGGAACCCATCTGACCCCTGTGATTGGGGTTCTAAAATAAGTATCATGGTAGGAAATGAAAGTCATGATGCTTATGACTTGGGTATTTCTCCAGTAACAGTTTTAAATTGCTAGACATATTTGTTTTGGTCATTAGCTCAAGCATAGAAAGAACTAATTATAGTGATTATTATAGTGATTATGAATATTTTTCCTAATTTATTTTTCTAATTTTCTAGTTGTAGAAATTAGTTTTAGAAATAGAAGTGTTCTGCTTCCTCTGTTCATACCTGTTTTACCTTTTTAAATTTCTCTCTGTATATGTGTATTTAATATATAGTAATTGTTGAGAATCCTTTGCTATTGTCTAGGAAATTTGCCCTAATAAGAAATATTATCTTCTGCAAAACACTCATGTGTGCAAAACACACATGAGTAAGCCAAATTTGAAAACGAGAAGTCAGGGCACATCTCAGGACAGAAGTTGGCTGCGAGACAGACATTGGTCATTATGTAATGCAATTTAAAAAAAAGATAGGACCCAAGACTAAACTTTTCCAGCTGAGTCCTATTTATGTAGGAATAAAATTGTCCAACCTACAATTTTTCATTGTGGTCAAGTTGGTTTACTAGTCTCAGAATATCATATAGTCCTTCTTTTGAATATTGTTTGTGCTGTTTTTTCTTCCAGTTTTTAATTGTGAAATGTCCTTTGCTTATTTTCCTCTATGTGTTTATTGTGTCATCCCAAGTTCCTCCTCTTTTTCTGTTGTTGATGCTCACAGACATCATGTATGTTGTTTGCTCATACAAACTCAAAGGTTTTTATTACTAAATTTAGTATGTATTTTATGAGTAGTTCTGATAAATGTCAGTTGATACTAACGGTGATGTTGACTGGTCCTGCTGATTTATTTGGTCTTTACTTCTGTAAAATACTTCAATACCAAGGAACTTTATATACTTTCAGTGTGTTTGAGAGAAGAACTTGCCTATGTACTGTTATTAGCAATGCATACAAGTAATAAGCATTGTTCGATCTCTTCTAGGAGGAGAGCATTCCCATTGCTTTATCTGGTAGGGATATTTTAGCTAGAGCAAAAAACGGAACAGGCAAGAGCGGTGCCTACCTCATTCCCTTACTTGAACGGCTAGACCTGAAGAAGGACAATATACAAGGTTGGTTGTTTAAACTGTAAATGGTGATTTAAATCTTGGAGCTATATAGAAGATATTACCATCTTTTCTCAGTCAGAACTTAAATCATCTGAAATTAGTATTTACCCTTTTCACAGCTTTTGGCCTGGTTGTCTTATAAAAATGATTCCTAACTTTTTAAAAAGAGATTTCTAGTTTTTAAGGTTATTTTGCATATTATACAGTTACAACAACATTCCAATGAGATAGGCAAAATAAGAATTTGTCCTGTGGATAGGGGAATTAAATTATCTGAAATAGATACTTAAAACTATGGAGCTAGAATGTTTCTCGTGACAGCTGTGTCTGCAGAGTTCCTTGTAAAAGCAGGAACTTTTTCTCTCTGAAGCCTTGTGGCTTGGGGATTTTAAAATCTTAAGCAGTAGGGAAGAAACACATTTCCATAGCTGTACCCAGTAGATCTATGTTTTCACCTCTAAAGCTTTTTCTAAAATTTTCAGTTTTTTTCTCCCCATGCTTTCTTGATCTATAATAATTATTTCTGCCATCTTCCTATTATGTTCATATGGTATAAATAGACCTGGGCAGCAGGAGTTTCCTATTTGGGCATTTTAACTAGTGATCTCTTACTAAAATATTAATATATTTTGAGCTAATAATTGCCAACTCAAAGAACCCTTTAAGGCTTTGTAACCAGGAAGAGTAGAAGAATTGTATAGCATTGTTACTGAAGAAAAGTCTAAATCTGGTGCACTATAATAGGTTCTTTTTTTGAAATTTATTCATTTGAGTGTCTCGATTATAAGAGGCAATATTTCTGTAGCTTCTTAAACTCTTTAATACATGGCTTTTTTTTTTCCTCTCTCTCCTTTTTTCTGTTTGTTGATATTTTCCAGCAATGGTGATTGTTCCCACTAGAGAACTTGCTCTACAGGTCAGTCAAATTTGCATCCAGGTCAGCAAACACATGGGAGGGGCCAAAGTGATGGCAACCACAGGAGGAACCAATTTACGGGATGACATAATGAGGCTTGATGATACAGGTAGGAAATGATTGGATATAAGCTGGCTTGCTGGCTATAATTTGACACACAAGTGTTTCCTTTCAGTAATTTATTAAAATTGTTTTTAAAATAGGGAACAAACATTGCAGTAGAAAAACAAAGGAAATGACCATTTCAGTCAAGAAAAAAAAAAATTATTTTTGTCATTGAAAGGATATTTAACCTTACTAGTAAATTTTTAAATTTTTTAAATTATAAAAACAGTAAATTGATATTCTATCTGATGGACAAGATTAATTAAGATTGGAAAGGCTAACTAGTAACCAGTAATATGCATTTGTGAAGAAATTTGTTGTCTTGCAACATGGGGATATAGATTGATACAATCTCTATGGTGGGCAATTTGGCATTATGTTTCAAAATTATAAATGTATGTTTTTAATCTTTTTTTGAAGAAATAATTGGACAAATGCAAAGGTGTTTACTGTAGTGTGGTTTGTAGTACTGAAAAACTGGAGCAACCTAAATATCAGGGAAATTTGGCTAAATACATTGGGGTATAGACTGAATGGAATGCCACATACCATTAAAGAGTGCAGCTGATCTGTATTCATTTTCATGAAGAGCTCTCCATGATAACATTGTTTAGTGAAAAAAGAAAACAGCAAGAGTTGAAATCCAGTTAAAGTTGTACATTGAATTTTAGTCAGGATTTTATATATGATTGTTACTTGATTAGTTTAATTCCTATATCCTTTGTACTGCCTTTGTAATTAAAAATGATCATCTTACTTGATCCTGTTACAGTCTTCTGCAGACCATTGATCTATTAATAGATTAGAGGCAAGCTGCTGTATCAGGACTGAAGTGACTTAGCAGCAGCAGCAGCTGTATCAAAAGTTCGGCATACTTTTTGTTTTTCCCTGGGGGTTTCCCTCAGACAAAGAACTGTGTTCCTTATTTGGAACAGGTGAATTGGAAAGCTATAGCCCACTGCATGCAGAGGTGAAATTAACTGGTATTCTCTAGCCAACTGAAGATGAGATGGAAATCCATATTCTAAAACACATCTTGGCCTCTTTGTATTATTCCTGCAGCAGTGTTTCTGGTAAAATATGTATGTGATAAACCTTTACTGTATCCTTTTTGCCCCATCTAAAATTAACGAAAATACATGTTTTCTAATCTTGTGTAGTGCATGTGGTGATAGCTACCCCTGGAAGAATCCTGGATCTTATCAAGAAAGGCGTAGCAAAAGTTGATCATGTCCAGATGATAGTATTGGATGAGGTAATGTTTTTTCATTTGGAAGCATACTATTCTGTACTGATTTGGCTTTGTTTATAACTGCCAGTGAATGAAGCATAACCTCTTTGTGTTTAAGACCTTCTAGTAAATTCATTACTCTTGTTGGTTTGTTCAAACTAACTTGCTTCTAAAACGTGTTTTGCCTTTTAAAAGCAATAGATGATAGGTATTTATAGGAATAATTCAGCCTTGTGTCTTTTTCTTAGGGAAGTCAGTTTGTTTTTATTTTGCAGTGAGAAGTCATTGAATAACCTCAAAGCCAAGCCCATTCTGCATCTCGCTTCATTCTGTGATTCATCTTAAAAAGCATGTTAAAAAAAAGGCATCTTAAGAACCCCTTATTTAACATATCCAGCTTGGTATTGTTTGGTTTTTTGTCTCTGTTATATGTGTTCTTTCACCAGACTATAAGTGCCTGTTGAGAACTTACTCAGCTCTGCATTCTTGGGACCTAGCAAGCAAGTGTTTTATATGTATATGCAGTCAGTGTTGATGTTTGGGTTTTTTTTTTTTTTTTTTAATTGAAAGATAATAGCTTTACAGTGTTGTGTTGTTTTTGCTGTACATCAGGCTCCAAGTATGCGTACATTCTCTCCTTGAGCACCCCCACACCCCCCAGTGTTGATGTTTTGAAATGAAGTTATTTTCCTATGTGGTCTGTTTTAAGATAACTGGATCCATTTCCTCTTGGTCTAATTTGAAACAGGTTTTTATCTTTGAGTAATGAGAGAGCACATTTATTAGTGGCTGTGTTAGCACTAAGTGCTTTATGTGTTTTTTCATTGAATTTTTACAACAATCCTATAAGGTAGTTAGTTATCCCATAAAGTAATTCCTACAATAAGAAGACATCTTGATTTTTAAATTGTAGAAACTGAAATAGTAGTTAAGAAACCTCCCAACATAGATAATACTGAAGGAGGCAAGTTTTCTGTTTGTGTGTGTGAGTGGGTGAAGTAGAAAAGGATAGCTTTTATTATTTGCCAGGCAAAGGGAAATACACCCTGCTTCTGCCTCAAAAAACTGTATCCCTGAAAAGTTTGAAACACAGGTGGTTTAATGCTGTAGCCTGTACTTCTAACACCATCAGATCAGATCAGTCGCTCAGTCGAGTCCGACTCGTTGCGACCCCATGAATCGCACGAAGCGCGCCAGGCCTCCCTGTCCATCACCAACTCCCGGAGTTCACCCAGAGTCAACGTCCATCGAGTCAGTGATGCCATCCAGCCATCTCATCCTCTGTCGTCCCCTTCTCCTCCTGCCCCCAATCCTTCCCAGCATCAGAGTCTTTTCCAATGAGTCAACTCTTCGCATGAGGTGGCCAAAGTACTGGAGTTTCAGCTTCAGCATCATTCCTTCCAAAGAAATCCCAGGGCTGATCTCCTTCAGAATGGACTGGTTGGATCTCCTTGCAGTCCAAGGGACTCTCAAGAGTCTTCTCCAACACCACAGTTCAAAAGCATCAATTCTTCGGCGCTCAGCTTTCTTCACAGTCCAACTCTCATATCCATACATGACCACTGGAAAAACCATAGCCTTGACTAGACGGACTTTTGTTGGCAAAGTAATGTCTCTGCTTTTGAATATGCTATCTAGGTTGGTCATAACTTTCCTTCCAAGGAGTAAGCATCTTTTAACTTCATGGCTGCAGTCACCATCTGTAGTGATTTTGTCTCTTTAATGGAAATCACATTAAAATTTTTTATGGGAATAAGGATTTTGTCTGTCTAGGATTCTTCTTCCCTTAGTTCAGTATTACAGACTTGCCCCTTTTTGTATCACTGAATGTGTCTTGGTGCCTTTGGACTATATAATGTTTACAGCCAGGAACATTCTGTGAACTCTTTTGCTGGAATGATTCCTTATTAACCAGAAACCTTAGACATGATTTCATTTTGTTTAAGATCATCTTCTCTTTGTACTGCAGGCAGATAAGTTGCTGTCACAGGATTTTGTGCAGATAATGGAGGATATTATTCTCACGCTACCTAAAAACAGACAGATTTTATTATATTCTGCTACTTTCCCTCTTAGTGTACAGAAGTTCATGGTGAGTATAAATCTGTACTTAGAAGCAGTACCTTCCTGTTGCCCATGAGTGTACTTTTATCTATAATGACATTATATTACTAGTGTATATTTTATGCTGGTTTCAAGTTTTAAGATACAAAAGTATTTTGATTTTTATTTGTTCATTAAGCTGGTGTCTGACATAGCCATTGATGCTAGATAAATTGATTACAGCATAATCCTATATTTAAAGTACAAAATAGTAATAACTTAGCTGTATATCTGAATGTTAGATCTCCCATTTTATGGTAATGGCAGATTATATTTTAAAGAGAGCTGCATCCCTTCAATTAAGAGTTTATCAGACAGACATGTATGAGGATATATTTTGAGTTAAAGTTTATTTAAAGAAATAAACTGCTTTAACTATAAAAGACTTTTTTTTTTTTTTTTCCTTCAGAATTCCCATTTGCAGAAACCCTATGAGATTAACCTGATGGAGGAACTAACTTTGAAGGGAGTAACCCAGTACTACGCATATGTTACTGAGCGCCAAAAAGTACACTGCCTCAACACACTTTTCTCCAGGGTGAGCCAGTTAGACTTCAACTGCTGAATGTTATCCATTTCTTAACCTTGATAAAACAGTTGTATTTGTTTTCTCATCATTTTGAGTGCAGGAAAAAAAAGTCCTTAGTTTTTCCTAAAAGGTAGTTTTAGTTGTTGATCTGAAGCTAATACTATATTATTGACAGGTCATAGGCACTTTTAATTTGATTCTAAAATAATTTGACCTTAATTATAGGTAATCCCATTATTCTCAGTAATTATAATTGTTCTGTTATAAGTAGATGTGTTTTTGCAAGTTTGCCTACTTGCCAGAATTTTCTTGTCACCCTGAAGTCAGTACTCAAGATGCTCTTCAAAGACACACGTGAAAAATTTGAGACTTCATGCTGTTTATCCCTGCCCTCTTGTTTGAGCTCAGAAATGAACACCCTTTTCACAGTCTATTTAATGCCACATTCCCCACTTTTTTGTGCTTTTTTCTTGATTCCACTGTTTTAAATGGTCCTTAGGCATAGTGCTGACATGTTGTCCAGTGCTCCTAAGAAGAGATGATGTATTAGATAAACTTCATAAAGACCTGAGTTATAGTGCTGTTGGCCATGAGTAAATAAGGTGTCTTTAAGACAGTAACAAATGGGGTGAGTTCCCTGGTGGTCGGGTGGCTAACACTCCACACTGTCAATGCAGGGAATGTGGGTTGATCCTTGGTTAGGGAACTGGGATCCTGCAAGCCATGTGGTGCAGCCAAAAAAAACTCAGTAACATGCATAAAACCAGATTATCTGTTCACCCATTGATGAAAAAAGTTACGAGTTCCTCACAGGAACCTAACCCTCTATTTCCCCGGAAGGAGTGGTCGTATATTAACTGCGCTTAACTGCAACTACTATTAAATGAATAGTACTTAAAATTTTTTATAGTTTTGCATCTCCTGGGTCATGAGATTATAACTCTTAGTGTTTTCAACATTTGTTTGTCAATATTTTATTTTCTTTCTTATGTCTTTTTTTTTCTCTCTCCTGTGCTCAGCTTCAGATAAACCAGTCGATTATTTTCTGTAACTCCTCTCAGAGAGTTGAATTGCTAGCCAAGAAGATTTCTCAACTGGGTTATTCTTGCTTCTATATCCATGCTAAAATGAGGCAGGTGAGTGTAAAACTTGTACTTACATAGATTTTTTTTTTAAGCTTTTTCTGAATATTTCTTGAATTTTGTTTTAATGCTCTTCCAAGTGCCCTGAGTTTAAGAATAAATTACTGTTTAGTAGGCAAAGGACCCTTCATTTTAACTTCTGTGGGGTAAGGTTTCCTAACTATAAACAGGGGTAATAGTATATTATTACCCCTGTTATGTGAAGAACCTTACTTCACAAGGTTTTAGGAAGATTGAGATTGTGTATGAATGAATAGTTTCTCAGTTGCCAAGCATAATAGAAATATGAGATTTTATTCCCTTCCTTCCCCATAATCTTAGATTTGGGCTAGTGTTTAGTACAGTAACCACTAGCAACATTAAACTATTTAAAATTTAGTCTTCAGTCATACTACATTTCAGATGCCACTTTATGTGTGACTGTCAGCCACAGTTTTGGAAGGTTTGTAGAAGGTTCTAGTTTATCTGTGTACCTTCTCAGGTTCATCTTTTTCTCTTTATTGTTTGCCTTCAGAAAAAGGATGTAATCTGTTTCAGAACTTGATTTAACAGAAAATAAATTCAAAACTATCAACATATTGTGTTTGTATGTGCTAATTAACATTGTGAAATTTCATGATAGGAAAGCAATTTCTGTAGTCTGACAGGTTAAGAACTTAATCAGCTCACATATGGTTTTCAAAGAAGCTTATTGTCATGGATCAGGTGCCATCATGTAGGCACCTAATATTAAAATTATCACAGGAAATGGTGTATAAAATTGAAGAGAATATTTCAGAGTGGAGGAACATTGCATTGAAAAGAAAGACCAGTTTTGCCAGATGGTAGATTTATTGATTTTGCCTGAGTTAATGTGTTTTCATTTTTATTTAACTGAAAAGTAGTTATTTTTAGCTTTTGTATATAATAACTGAAAAGATAAGTAGTAGATGTTTCAGCTAAGCTAAACTTTTGGCCTCTTTTATTTGAAACATTTTAGAAGTAAATATGGTGAAAATTGTTACTTAAAACCCACTCCAGCAAAAAAAAAATACCTTTAAGAATTGAGATAATATGAATACATGTATATTTGTTGCTTATTAATTCCCACGGGAGACTTTTCTTTTTCTCCTACCTTTTGTTTTTAATGTATATTGAATGTGGCTCTTTTCTCATTCATGAAAACAAATTTGGATATAAAGAAACTGCTTGGGTAGGAGAAAAAAATGATGGAAATTTGGAGGCTTGTGTGAGTTGTAATCAAATAAATGCATTGCTTTATTCCTAGGAACATCGAAATCGTGTGTTTCATGATTTTCGAAATGGCTTATGCCGCAATCTTGTTTGCACTGGTAGGTATTTTCTATTCCTTTACCCATTGTTTCCTTCCTAGTTTTGTTCTTTCTCGGTCCTGTCCTGCAGTGAAGCTGCTTACATAGTCAGCTCCCTTTCCTACCATTTCTAGAATTTCTGAAGTTGAGAATGAGCTGTAGGTAACTTTTTTTTTTGTAGTTAACTTTTGAAATTAGGTTCCGTACCTGAAACTGCAAAACACTTACTTTGGCACTCCTACCTAATCTCTGCCTATTAAACCAGTTTTGGAGTTTGTGTATTTTCTAAATAGTTTTAGCATATAGGAATGAGTTCTATTTAGCATATGCAAAATGAATTATGTTAAGAAACTATGTTTTGGACGTTTATTATGGCCTTTCTTTCTTTTGCCAGAATCAGACTAGTTTGTGTTCTGGTGTATTTCACTACATAAAGAAAAGCGGACTGGGGGTGCATGTGGACAGTTAGATTCAGTAGCCTCCTGTCTGTACACTGGGAATATAGTCTTAGTATTGATACTAGGTTTATAATCTAAACTAGGTTTCTGGATAGAGGGAAGAACCTAGTTTTTTGTTTTTTAATTTTTGAGCTGTACACAGAGATAAATACAGAAATGCATGGGTTCTGAGGGCCAACTATAAAGTTATATGCAGACTTTCAACTGAGACCCTAACTCCTGATTGTTCAAGGATCAACTGTACAGACAAGTAGAAAGGTGCCGTTTGCCATTAACCATTTCCTTATTTGAGAATGAAAAATACTTTTTTTTTCCCCTAGAAAGAGTTGGTAGTACTTACAGAACTCACACATTGTTAGGAATTACTGCTGTGGTTACATGGTTTTATTTTAAGCATTAACTTGCTGAGGCTGCCCTCAGATAAGTTTTGAAGTGCCAGTGCTTTCTTCTTTCTCATTTTTCAGAACGGTGGGCAAATACATCATTAAATAAGTACTGAACATTTATGTGTAACATGTATAAATACATACAAAGTACCAGCCCTCTAGAGTAGTTGTTTAATCAGAGATAAAAAGATGACATTAAGAACCTCAGGCTGGGCCTGCAAACTTTTTCTGTAAAGTCCATGTAGTAAATATCTTAGACTTTGCATACTATGTGGTCTGTGTTACAAGTGACTTGACTCTGCTGTTCTACCTCAGTGGCAGTATATTTCACAAATGGCCATGGCTATGTGGCAGTAAAATTTGACAAAAACGGGCATTGGGCTAGATCTCCAAGGGAGTAAGAGTAATTTGCAAGTGTGAGGTATATACATTAAATAACCCTAAATTTTCATAGGAGAGGGAAATAACTAGCTGAGGTGATCTGAGAAAATATGAAATTGTAATTCATAGGCTATAGATGAGTTTTAGACTTGGATAAGAAGGAATATTTCATTAGGGGCCTGGCATAAAAAGTAATCTATAGATTGCTAAGAAGATAGTTTAAAGAAGTATAGTGGGTGAGGTTGGTATAGTCGAAGTTTTGAGATGTGTTACAACCAAAATATAGAACAGAGGACTTTGAATGTCAGTTTTAAATTTTATCTGGAGACAGTTGAAAATAACAAGTTACAAATTCAAACCAGTATATTAGAAATACTTGTCTGACCATCATGGATTATTTTGACATGTGGAGCTGAGAAGTGCAGGGAAACCTAGTTATTAGCTTATTGAACTTACTGGAGTTGTGTCTGTGTGTATTTGTCAAAGCCTAAATTAGCATAATAATTGTGGGACTGGAAAAAAGGAGAAGGGATAGTCGTGCATATTAGCTTACCTCAGACCTGTTATAAGTCATTCAGCAGAATGGGATGAAAGAAATCTGAACAAAGTATAAATTACTTGCTGGTAGATTGCCTCTTTTTAAAAGTTTTCTCCATTATGCAATGAACTTTTAAAAATAACTTATTAACCTTGAATTAAATACTTAAAAATAGAGTGAAGAAAATTATACTTGGGAGCTCATTTTTGAGTGTATAAGCTTTTTCAGTCATCCTTGATTTGTACTATGTTACCTCAGAAAGGTAACTTGTGAACAGAAAGCTGCTTATGGTTAATGCGCATGAGAAATAATGCCAGTAATTTACAGATCCTTTTGAATTACTGCATGAAGTGAGTGAAGCTTAGGTTCCTTTAGAAATAAATGTTAAAGAGTATTATGACACCAAATTGAAGGATATAATGGAGGTTTTTTTTGTTTGTTTTAAAGATTTGTTTACCCGAGGTATTGATATACAAGCTGTGAATGTGGTAATAAACTTTGACTTCCCAAAGCTGGCAGAGACCTATCTCCATCGTATTGGAAGATCAGGTGAGGAAAAGGAAGGAGATGTTCTTTGTGCAAGTTTTTTGAGAAGTTTAATCACTAAATTTTGTTCCTTTTGTGAAGTAGAGTGTGGTAGCAATTAAAATAGTGAATTTAAACTTGTTTTTTGATATATCAATTTCTAATTCTTCCAGAACATTTATTTTTAAGTTAAAATAACCTGATGCCTAATTTAAGATGTACAAATTAGAACCTCACTTTTGTAACTGTACTGTTTGTATTTTATACTGTGTATTTTGGCAACTTTTGACACTGTTAGTTTAGGCTGTGAATGAGTGGCACTGAATAAAAACATTAATCCTATATGGATTTACCACAGAGACTAGTGCTTACACATTGACTCCCATATTTAACTCATTAATTAGAATTGTTTTTTGTCAGGTCGCTTTGGTCATCTTGGCTTAGCCATCAACTTGATCACATATGATGATCGCTTCAACCTGAAAAGTATTGAGGAGCAGCTGGGAACTGAAATCAAACCTATCCCGAGCAACATTGACAAGAGCCTGTATGTGGCAGAATACCACAGCGAGCCTGTAGAAGATGAGAAAGCTTAACAAGCATGTGTGTACCTGAGAAAATAGCCAAGTAAGCATAATGTTTCCAGGAAGGAGATCAAGGTCCTCTTCCCCCAGGAGGGATGCAATGTCCTACCGTATACAGTTAGCATAAAAGATGAAATACCTCTTGACATAAATGGCAGTAAACAGGAAGTATTTCAGTTGATGTGATCTTACTGGCCAATCCATAAATGCAGTTCTTGAATGCCATCTTCCTAAGGAATGTATATGAACGGTACTTAAGACAAATTCAGACTTCTAAAATAATGGAAGCAAAAAAAATTAGCAATTTTGAATATGAAAATATTTTTGCTCTTTTCCTTTATCACTTGGTCATCTGTTAGCATTCACTCTTAATTTCTAATGGGTACCTTAATAGGTTAAATTATCTGTAGAACCTTATTGCTAAAGGTATAATCAGGTTATAAGGATAACTGCCTTACTTTAAATGGCCACTGGACTCACGTGCATCCACCTTTTCATCTTTTGTTGACTATAGGACTCTGGAAGAAATGCTTAAAACAAGGCTTAATTAACATAGGAAAAAACCCTCCAAAACAGCCAATATTCCTGTAAGGAAAATCTGATTTCAGAGATGATAGTTTTCAAATTAGCAGTTAACATTTTACCCATTATTTTTAGAGTTTCCAAATTAACTCTTCACTTTAACCTTTTTGTCCTAATTTACTTGTCAAACACAAAACTCGTGGACAAAAACTAGCTCATGTATGCTAGTACACTGACAGGCTGTTGAGTTCATAAAGGATTTAAAAAAACTTTTTAAAATTGTCACAGATGACTACTGCCTGCTACCAGTACTTTCAGGATTTCATCCTGTCTCTGGGATGTCCAGTGGAAATTCCTTAATCCTGAGCTGATTCTATAGTGTGTAAAGAGGCTCAGTAGAAGCTATTATGGAGAGCATTTGGGATGGACTTGTGAACGCCTACTTCACATGTGCTTCACGTGTGTGTGTCCTAGTTTATATTGCTTACTGGCGATAATTTTAGGTTTCTTCTTTCTTTAGGCTTTGACAAACTATGGAAGGCTCGTTTGGATCTGTGACACATCGATTTTGGGGGGAATGCTCTTCTCTTTGTGGGTTTTTCATCTTCTTTTATTTTGGAACTATGAAGACGTAAGAGCTCAGACATTTCTTTTTTTTAACTGGTGAAGAGAAAAGCTGAAAAGGAATTTACCTTTTTTGTTCCACTTGTTTGCACTGTGTGCTGACTGAACATTAGTTGCACTAACTGCTGGTTTTTTAAAAATTTTTCTGGGGAAGGGGGGACAAAGAAGGAAGAGAAAGAAGGGGAGAAACCCTAAAAAGAGAAGAACCTTGATGAACACAAGCTTGTCTACGATTTCAAAATTCTCCAACAGCTGACTCTTGAGTGCATTTCAACTTCTCCCTGGTTACTCATCCGTTTTTAAGCCTGAAGAGCTTATTACTTATTTGTGCGAAGTGCCTTATGCTATGAGACCATTCAGAATATCATCTTTTAGACACAGCCCAAGGAATCAACAATAGTATTTTTTTTTCTTTTTTCTTTCTTTTAAAAATTTTTGTCTTTTCATTTTGGTTTCAAGTTGAAGTCTCTCTGTTCCCTTTCTACCCGATACTCAAGCCCAGGGCTGGAAGATGAAACGTATTAGTAATGTTAAACACCATTTTCTTTTTCTTTATGTGGAGGAGTTGATATGCAACTGCAGTTCATCCGCACTGTAAATACATGTATTTAACAAAAAAAACAATCCCAAGTAAAAATTTCTTCTGGGCTGAGTAGATGCAACATCATCGCTCCCAAAGGAAAGAGCAGTCTATCATCGCAGGAGCCATATGACAAGCCTTTTGTGCTCTATAGCAGAACACTAAAGACTGGTTTACATACGCCTCCATTAGCAGTTATGGCACTTGATGTGTAGACATGTCAGAGCCTTTGACCCTCTTTCCTCTGTGGCAGAGCGTGTCCCATAGAAAATTGGGTGTGTATACTTGTATAAACTTTGTAAATAGGTTTTTTTTCTGGGTTCATATATATATATATATACATATATATATATTTTTTTTTTTGGATGAAGGTTGCTGGGATTAAGGGGATTAGAGTGATTATGGGAGCAGCTAAAGATGAGAGGGGCTCAGTTTTCCGCAACACTAAATCTAAAAAGTATTTTGGCTTCTTACTGTAGAGAGCAGACCTCTACAGGAATCCTACATGGAAAAGAGACCCAGAAGTCTGGGGCTCACTGCTGCCACACTGTCTCATACAGTACCTTTGGAGTAGGCCTGACAGAGAGCAAGGAAGCTTCAGAAACCTAGAATTCAAGATGTTATTTTTTTGAGACGTTCTCTCTGATACTGTTCCCCGCCAGCCTTTTTTAAAAGTTTGAGAAACTTTTCAAGCTCTGCAAAAGGGGACAAAGAATTTGCCTTGCAGTGTGGGGGTATGATTGAGCGGCAGTGTCTTTGAGCAGTGTATGTATAAAGCATGGATTTGCATTTCAGAATATTAGCCAGTACCAGCTTTGGTAACTTCAGCAGTTCTGGGGCTTACTTTCTGTGGATCACCTCCTGTACTTTTGTGTGTTGCCCTCTGCCCACCTTGATACATAAACTTGCAGGAACGGGCGACCCCTGAGAGCTGTTAACTTTCATGCTACAGAAAGCTGCTTGCCATTCTCTTGCTTTGTGACAAGAATTATCTGTCATTTTGCATTGTAAATTGCTGGCAAATGCTTTACAGTCAATAGTGTTGCTTTAAATTGTGCCCCTCCCAACATGCTTGATGTTTGGCCTGATCTCCAGGCAAAAGGAGTGAGATGAATCAATACCAGTGAACTTTTTTTTTTTAATGTTTTTAATTCCCTTTTAACCCAGTATACTAGGTCAATCAGGAGGCATCTAGGATTAAAAAAAAAAGAGAAAAAAAATTTAAAAAAAAATTGGTTTTCATTTGTCATTGTCTTTTAAAACCCTAAAATATTCCAGGATATGTCTTACATAAACTTTCATGCTTAACTCATCTGGATAAAGAAGTCATTTATTCAAAGTTGCTTTTTTGACTCTGCCTAGGTCTAAGCAAAATTATTTGTAATTCCAAAATTCCTTGAGGATCAAAATCCTGCCGATGCCTCCTGATCAGACATAGCCCTAACTCCTTAAAAATTGTAGCAAGAGCTGCACAGTACAAACCCAAAAAAGAATAACTCATTTATCTGGTATCCAAGCCACACTGTGTCTCCAGCCAATGTTGGTTACTAAATGCAAGGCCTAATTAAGAAAGTAACCTTTTCCCAGGGAGGGGTGGGGGGAGGGAACTTAAAAGGCATCAACTTTTGACCAAAAAATCTTGCCCTTGTACTGATGCAGCTCTCTCTTCCCCCCCATCTCTGGCGAGATAAGAGGGATCATTCATTATAGAAGAAAAACAAGGAAAGTTCATAAACGCAATTTTGTGTCTCGCTAGAGAGAGAGTGGGTGACTAAACAACAGCGCAGTCTCTCGCCATCCTCAGACTGTGCTCTGCGGTGCCACGTGCCTGTGGGTCCCTCTAAAAGCACAGACTTTAAATGGAAAGTATTACTGAAGTACAGCCTCTGATGAGGAGTGGCACTTAAAACTATCTGGGACACCACTATTGGACACAGTCTTATACAGGCAGCTGTCCAGTTTTGGTGCTTGACTCTTGAATAGGAATTGTTAAATGGAAAGATGCTCTACAAACTAGGTCAAAGCCTAGTCTTTTTTTTTTTTTTTCTTCAATTCCCCCTTAAAATAAGGAGCATTGTTACTATTAGTTGTTGTTCTGTTCCTTCCAGTATTGGGTGTTTAAGTAATGGTAATATTTTTCCAGTGGTTCATTTGGATAAAAACTACTCCCCTTATTCTTAATATTTAAATTACAATTAGCTCCTGGTTTAACCAGTGGTTATATAGTCGTGTAATGAGTTATGGACTGTTACACAGCTTGCTGTCTCTCTCGTCCTTACATTCCGATGGAGAAACCTTGCCTTTTCCCTTAGGAATGGAATGGAATAAATTTATTCTAAAATGATCTTCCATGGGAAGAAGTAAGGGGGAGAGAAACCTAAATATAATCTCTAAATTATTTTCAAGTTGGTCCCAGCATCATTACAGGTTGGCCTCAAGGGGCGGGGGGAGGGGGGAGGTGATTGGTTGTCAGTATTTGTTTTCAGAATGAGATGGGAGCATCTTTCCTTTGCCTTGTGCTTTGTGTTTGATACCATCATGCTTGGATTAGAACCAGACAACTCAGCACAAAGCCTTGAGTGTACATTGTTGGAATCAAAACATCTCATTCTGATCACTTGGTTTAATTTTTTTCTTTTTTATTTTTTAATAGGGGTGGGAGGGAGGTTACTTTGCCCCAAGAGGGAGGGTATCTGCACTAAGGATTTAGAAACACTTTGGAAGCTCGTGACCTCATCAGAAACTGCCTTTAGTCACACTCCTGACCTTACTATAGATGAGTAAGAAAAAGATGAAATAAATTCTTGGGAATTAAGCCATGTTGTTTTTATTTGCTACTTTTTTCAGCGTTCTGTGTGTCTTAAGCTGTTGTAGAATCATTTTCCTGGCAAAATACCTTTGTCAAGCCAAAAATTTTTGGCCTCATGGGAGCTGATGTAGTCAACTTCTTAGTGACTTTAGTGGACCTTTTGAGCCTGTAGTTCTACTTCATACCTTTAGGGTTTTGGGTTTTGTTTTTGTTTTTTAACTTCCAAAGAAAACCCACTTCTTTCTGATCTAAAAACTCATCTTTGGGGTAAAGAGTTAAGTGTCCAAAGGTTCATGAGGTCAGAGGGAGCTAGCCTGGCACCTGGACTGTGCCCCTCCATAGCTGACAGATTCCAACAGAAGTGTATTTAAATTCTCCAGTAGACAGTACTGGGCAGGGCAAGGGAGGGGGTAGGGTTGGGCTATTAAGATACAGGCTACTGTATTTTAACCAGTGGTTGTGGGGGAGGGGTGCTTGGAGAAAACAAAGTCACTATTCCCTTTTTTGAAACAAAACGAAGACAAGTTATTTTTTGTTTAGTAAAAACAGGATAGAATTCCAGTGTCCCTAGCCACAAGGGACCAGTTCCACTGAGAAGTGAACAGTGGGGACTCAATTTTGAAAACATCTGGGGAATGGGAAAATTGGCTTTCTGTTAATTGGCAAATGTTCCAGTGGGGCTGTGTTTTTGTTGGAATGTCTTATGTTGTATGTACACATATATTGACCAGAGTCTCTGCTGAATTTAAAAGAAAAGATGGTGGATAAAATCTTGATTTGTTAATTTATCTCAATAAAAGCCCACTGGAACTCCAAATATGTGTGTGGTGTGTCTTTAGTAGCAGCTGTTCAATCTTGAAGTCATTTTTAGTTAAATGACTCACATTCTGAAAAGCAAGAAGACTCAGCACTACTCCTCTGAGCCCCAGTTCAATAAAATCTGAGAGCACCTTTGTCCAGCCCTAAGGCTGTCTCTCCATTTGCATTTAATTTTTCATAGCCTAAACAGAACAGGAAAAGAGAAAGGAGAGAGTTGGTCCACGGTATGTTGAAGAACTGCCAGTAATTACCCCCTAGAATTGTTCAGAACCTGCCCCCCAAAATTAGTGAATAGAATTTGTATTATGAGAACTACAAATTCTGATGAAAGAAATCAAAAGACCGAAGTAATTGGAGAAAAGCAGACAAAGCTGGACCCGACATCCTCACCTGTGCACCCAAAAGACTTGTGTAACAAGGTATGTGCAGGACTTGTATGCTGAAAACTGCAAGATAACGCTGGTGAGGAATCAGGCCTGAAGATAACAGTCTTCAATCCATGTACTACAGCTGTCTTGTCCGTTCCCCAGTTTCATCTACAGGTTCCCTGTATTTCCTTCCAGTCAACCCCAGCAAGCTTTATGACAAAAGCTGATTGTAAAATGCATGTGGAAAGGCAAACCGCCATCCACAACAGCTTTAGAAAAGAACAAGTTCAGTTCAGGGGCTCAGTCGTGTCCAACTGCGACCCCATGAATCACAGCACACCAGGCCTCCCTGTCCATCACCAACTCCCGGGGTTCACTCAAACTCAGGTCCATTGAGTTGGTGATGCCATACAGCCATCTCCTCTGTCGTCCCCTTCTCCTGCCCCCAATCCCTCCCAACATCAGAGTCTTCCAATGAGTCAACTCTTCGCATGAGGTGGCCAAAGTACTGTTTGAGCTTTAGCATCATATCTTCCAAAGGACACCCAGGACCGATCTCCTTTAGAATGGACTGGTTGGATCTCCTTGCAGTCCAAGGGACTTTCAAGAGTCTTCTCCAACACCACAGTTCAAAAGCATCAATTCTTCGGCGCTCAGCTTTCTTCACAGTCCAACTCTCACGTCCATACATGACTACTGGAAAAACCATAGCCTTGACTAGACGAACCTTTGTTGGCAAAGTAATGTCTCTGCTTTTGAATATGCTGTCTAGGTTGGTCATAACTTTCCTTCCAAGGAGTAAGCATCTTTTAATTTCATGGCTGCAATCACCATCTGCAGTGATTTTGGAGCCCCCAAAAATAAAGTCTGACACTGTTTCTACTGTTTGTCCATCTATTTCCCATGAAGTGATGGGACCAGATGCAATGATCTTAGTTTTCTGAATGTTGAGCTTTAAGCCAGCTTTCACTCTCCTCTTGCACTTTCATCAAGAGGCTTTTTAGTTCCTCTTCACTTTCTGCCATAAGGGTGGTGTCGTCTGCATACCTGAGGTTATTGATATTTCTCCCAGCAATCTTGATTCCAGCTTGTGCTTCTTCCAGCCCAGCGTTTCTCATGATGTACTCTGCATATAAGTTAAAAAAGCAAGAGGAGTCAAATTTCAGTTCAGTCGCTCAGTCGTGTCCAGCTCTGTGACCCCATGAACTGCAGCATGCCAGGCTTCCCTTGTTCATCACCAACTCCCAGAGCTTACTCAAACTCATGTCCATCCAACCATCTCATCCTCTGTCGTCCCCTTCGCCTCCTGCCCTCAATCTTTCCCAGCATCTTTTCCTAGGGTCTTTTCAAATGAGTCAGTTCTTCACATCAGGTGGCCAAAGTATTGGGAGTTTCAGCTTCAGCATCAGTCCTTCCAATGAATATTCAGGACTGATTTCCTTTATGATTGACTAGTTGGATCTCCTTGCAGGCCAGAGGTCTGCCAACTTTCAAGGAAGTTGTAAATTCAGTTTTCACTACAATACACTGTGAAGAAATGACAGACAAGCCACCAGCCTTTTCAAAGAATGGGTATGTACAGTCCAGCCTAAGATGAGCCACATAAATATTTCCCGATTGCTGGCTTGCATTTGGGTTTACTCACCAGAGACTCCCATAGGAAATTAGATGAAAGGGAGTTTGTGCTTAGTTGCTCAGTCGTGTCTGACTCTGCGACCCCATGGACTTATAGCCTGCTAGGCTCCTCTGTCCATAGGGATTCTCCAGGCCAGAATACTGGAGTGGGTTGCCATGCCCTCCTCCAGGGGATCTTCCCAATGCAGGGATTGAACCCAGGTCTCTCACATTGCAGGCGGATTCTTCCTGTCTGAACCACCAGGGAAGCCCAAAGAGGGAGTTTGTATTCCTTTAATTCCCAGCCTGTAAGATGCCTCAGGGCTTCCCTGGTGGTGAGGATCCTGCTTGCCAATGTAAGAGACAGAAAAGAGTAATTCAATCCCTGGGTCTGGAAGATCCCCTGGAGGAGGGCATGGCAACCCACTTCGTGGACAGAGGAGCCTGGTGGGCTACAGTCCATTGGATGGCAAAGAATTGGACACAACTGAAGTGACTTAGCATGCACGCATGCACAAGATGCCTCTAGCCGCTTTGTTTCTCACCTGGAGATCTCTGCAGCTAAGTGTCACCCTGCCTCCATTTTCTGGTTCCCTCCCCTTGGTAGATTTTCCCTACACCCACAGCTTTGTAAATAGGCATGATGAAAATAAATTCTCAAATTTTCCTACTACAAATGTGCCATCTGTTTCTTGTTGGGACCCAGACAGAATAATTGGTTCCAGAAGTGGTCCCAGAAAAGAGACTCTTAAAATGAGATTCTGGCATGGAGTTATTTATATTTGATGAGCTCAATGATAACCTCCTTAGCAGGGTTGGTGCATGGGCTATTCATGGACGTGGTGGCATCACAGTTCGGATTTTCGTTGGTAGTACCATGGGATTAAGTGCAGGTAAAGGATGAGACAGGAAAATCAAGGGTCTGTGACAATCAGTAAACCTGCAGACTTGGAGAAAATACTTGCAAATGATGTGACAAGGGATTAATTTCTACAATATACAAATAACTCATATGACTCAACAACAGAAAAATAAACCCAATTGGAAAATGGGCAGATGATCTAAGACATTTCTCCAAAGAAAACATACTGATGGCCAAAATGCACATGAAAAAAATGCTCAATATTGCTAATTAGAGAAATGCAAATCAAAACTACAATGAGGGTCACCTCTCTCCAGTCAGAATGGCCATCATTGAAAAGTTTACCAACACTAAATGCTAAAGAAGGTATGGAGAAAAAGGAACCTTCCTAACACTGTTGATGGGAATCTAAACTGGTGCAGCCACTATGGAAAACAGTATGGAGGTTCCTTAAACAACTAAAAATGGAGTTACCATAGGATCCTGCAATGCTGATCCAGGGTACATAACCAGAGAAAACTGTAATTAAAAAAGATATATGTACCCCAATGTTCATAGAAACACTATTTACAATAGCCAAAACATGGAAGCAACCTAAATATCCATAAACAGAGGAATGGATAAAGAATATATGGTATGAATGTGTGTGTGTGTGTGTGTGTGTGTGTGTGTATATATATATATATATAAAATGGAATATTAGCCATAAAAAATGAAGTAATGCCATTTGCAGCAACATGGATGGACCTACCAATTATCATACTAAGTGAAGTAAGCCAAAGACATATCATATGATATCACTTACATGTGGAATCTGAAAAAAGAGATACAAATGAACTTATTTATAAAACAGAAATAGATCCACAAATATAAAAAATTTATGGTTACCAAAGGGGTAAGAGTGGGGAGGGATAAATTAGAAGGATGGGATTAACATATACATACTACTATATATAAAATAGATTACAAACCAGAGGTCTTAATTCCCAAGAGAGAAATGCTTCCTCCAGAGAACTCATCAGAAGTTCCATTAAACTGGAAATTGAGCCTGCCACACTGGACTTCTGCCTATTTTGGGCTTCTCCTGCTACTCAACCAACAGGCTGCTTTGTGACCCTAATTTGAAAGGGAGAAATTGTGTTGTGATTACACAGAGAGAGCAAGGAAGACTTTGTCTGGAATGCAAATCTCCTGGGGCTACTTTCAATATACCTTATAATGTGATAAAAGTTAATGGAAAACTACAATAATCTAGTAAAGACTGGATTAGTAATAGTCCAGACTCTTCAGAAGGTTTGGGTCATTCCACCAGGCAGAGAATCAAGATTATCCAAGATACTTGCAGAGGACAAAGGACATATGGAATGGGTAGTGGAAGAAGGAAGTTATTGATACCATATGACCACATGACTAGTTGTAGAAATGAAGATTATAATATTTATCAGTATTTATTCCTTATTTTATTATAAATCTATTAGGTATGTATCAACTAGTTATTTTTTTCTCCTCTCATTCTCCTACCATCAAAGATAAGATTTATTAATAGGTGTCAAAAAGGGTTTTGACCCACTAGAAAAGGCTTGAACTTGCCTGAAAATATAAAATGACATATAGGAATTTGTATCCTGTTTGGGGAGAGGGTTAGAATGCTTTTGATTTTCTGCTGGACAGTGGAGTATTTAATCAGATGCATAATTTTGCTAATTTTTAAATTTGGAAGCTAAAAATGGTTAATAGAAGTGACTGAATGTCATATTAACATGAGATGGAATGTTGTGGTTTTTTTTTTTTCTAATTTGTCCATTTAGCTAACCTGCAACTACCTTTCCTAGAATCTCCTGTCTTGTTAAGTTCTACTTTGGTAGATTTGTGATATACTAATTTGGTTAAGCTCAAATTAAATTTCCCACAATTCCCTTCCCTATTTGGCTCAGAATCAGAGCTGGCCAAAAGAAAATTTGCACAATATTTGGAAGGTGAAACTGAAGCAGCAGGAATCACAATCTGAAGGTTATCATGGTCAGAGGTGATGAGAGAGGTGCCAGAAAGTTCCAATTTCCCCTTGCTCTTTATTTTTGCTGCACATTCTTGTTCTTGCTTCATGTCCAGCTCTTGTTCCTTATTGGTAGCTCTGCTGACCAATAGCAACACAGATCTATTGCCAGACCACTTGGCTGTGAATGCACTAATTTGTTCACTCAAACTAGTGATTAAGAGGGTCAATTAGTGATTTTCCCCTGTTTTTTTTTTTTTTTTTTTTTTAATATCCTCATTTGGACCATTACTTCCCCAGTCTCTCCTCCAATTATGTAAAACAGTGGCTCTCCAACTTCAGACATGTGAATTACCTGGAGGGCTTATTAAAACCAACTTTCTGAGTCTACCCCCAGAGCTTCTGAGTTTATAGGTCTGTGGTGGGGCCTATACATTTGTATTTCTAACAAGCCTCCAAGTAATGCTGAGGCTTGATGCTGTTGATCCAGGGAACATATGCTGGAAACCACTGGAGTAAAGCCTAATTCCTCTAATAAATTCCTCATTCTATAATATCCATTGTAGTTCTGCTTCCTCGAATTAAGCCTGGCTAATATAGGGCTCTAGACCCTTGAGAGTCCCTTGGACTGCAAGGAGATCCAACCAGTCCATTCTAAAGGAGATCAGTCCTGGGTGTTCTTTGGAAGGACTGATGCTAAAGCTGAAACTCCAGTACTTTGGCCACCTCATGCGAAGAGTTGACTCATTGGAAAAGACTCTGATGCTGAGAGGGATTGGGGGCAGGAGGAAAAGGGGATGACAGAGGATTAGATGGCTGGATGGCATCACCGACTCGATGGACATGAGTTTGAGTGAACTCTGGAAGTTGGTGATGGACAGGGAGGCCTGGCGTGCTGCGATTCATGGGGTCGCAAAGAGTCAGACATGACTGAGCGGCTGAACTGAACTGAACTGAGACCATATAAGCTTCCTTTGTAGTACCTCAGTCAGTAAAGAACCTGCCTGCAATGCAGGAGACCCAGATTCGATTCCTGGGTTGGGAGGATCCCCTGGAAAAGGAAATGGCAACCCACTCCAGTATCCTTGCCTGGAGAATCCCATGGACAGAGGAGCCTGGGAGGCTACAGACCATGGGGTCGCAAGAGTTGGATACCACTTAGCAACTAAACCACCAGACCATGTAGGGGAAGAAAAGAAATTAAAGGCTATAAAAATGCAACTGGGGCTTCCCAGGTGGTGCTAGTGGTAAAGAACCCACTTGCCAATGCAGGAGATGGAAAAAATCAGGTTTGATCGCTGGATCAGAAAGATCCCCTGGAGGAGGGCATGGCAACCCACTCTCGGGAAATCCCATGGACAGAGGAGCCTGGTGGGTGACAGTCCATAACGTCTCACAGAGTTGGACACAACTGAGCAAATTAGCACGCATGCATGCAAACACAATTAGGAACTTGCCAGTGAGGGCAGTAGAAGAGGACTGCCTTCCAAGACTTCCTGCCAAGATAGAGTAATGGTGAGCAAATCTACTCCCTTTCCTAAAGCAGCCAACAATGGACAATACATGAGGCAATAGTTTAAGACACCAGGCGATGAAAGACAGTGAAACCCAAAGATGGAGGCTCCATAACTATTGAATGAACAAACAGGATTTGTAGATAGATGCTACTTCTGCCCATGGCTGCAAAACCTAGATTTTTCAAATGTCTCCTTTGCATTATTAAGCATTTGACCATACGGAGAAAGGCAAGATGAGCCCTGTGATTATGAACACCCAACTTACTGCCTTGAGAAAGCTTTCCAGCTGTGATGCAGGGAAGGGAACCCAAGTGGAACCCAGCAAGCTACATGGCTTGAGGAAACAGAGCTGAGATTCTGAGGAGAGCGAGCAGATGGAGACTACAGGACAAAGTGTCAGAGAGGAGAGGACTGCAGAGAAAAAGAACTCCAGAGATATGCAGAGGATCCGCCTTGAGTCTTTGGCTGAGCATTGATTTGCCCAAGCATGCCTGGAAACTACTTGAGACCAGAGAAAGAACCACCCAAAAGGATTAGGGGGGTACAGTGCCCAGAGCTCACACAGGGTTGGAAATAGTGCCTGTGCCCACCAGGCAGACCTCCTGATTCATGAGGCATTGGGTAGAGTACTGAGAAAGGTCTGGCCATAGTAATGAGGAATCATTAGAGTGCTGATAAGTCCCCACCAAATGCATCTTAAGGGCTCCCCTGGTGGCTCAGTGATAAAGAACCTGCCTAAAATGCAGGGGACTGGGTTCCATCCCTGGGTCAGGAATATCCCCTGGAGGAGGGCCTGGCAACCCACTCTAGTACTCTTGCCTAGAGAATCCCATGGACAGAGGAGCCTGGCAGTAGGGTGACTCAGAGTCAGACATGACTGAAGCAACTAAGCAGCAGCAGCAATGCATATTAAAAAGCAAGAACTGAGACTTCCCTGGTGGTCCATGGCTAAGACTCCACACTTCCAGTTTTGATCCTTGGTGAGAGCTAGATCCCACATGCCACAGCTAAAGATTCTGCATGCGGCAATGAAGCTCAAAGACCATACATGCTGCAACTAAAACCCCGCACAGTCAAATAAATAAATATAAAAAAATTTTAATTAAAAAAATAAGACCCCAAAGGATTTAACTTTTTCCAAAATAACTGCTTCCCAGAAAAAAAAATTCAAGAATATTTATGAGAATATAAAAAAATCCAGCACCCAAACTAAAATTAATAATGCCTGACAACTAATTAATAACAAGCAAGCATGCAAATCAAAACCACAATAAGATTATCACCTCAAACCTGCCAGAATGGCTATCATCAAAAAGAGGACGAACAGCAGGAGTTGGCAAGGATGTGGAGAAAAGGGAATTTTGTGCACTGTTGGTGGGATTTTAAATTGATGCAACCACTGTGGAAACAGTATGGCAATTTGCCCCAAAATTAGGATCAGCACTACAACATGATCTAGCAAATTCACTTCTAGGTATTTATTTACCCAAAGAAAACAAAAACACGAATTCAAGATGATATATACACACCAATGTTCATTGCAACATTATTTATAATAACTAAGATAAGGAAGCAATCTGAGTGTCCATTGATAGGTGAATGGATAAACACTTGAAATACACATACACACACAATGGATTATTACTCAATCAGAAAAAAGGACATTTACCATTTGCAACAACATGGATGGATCTAGAGGGTATTAGGGGCTTCCTTGGTGGCTCAGACAGTAAAGATTCTGCCTGCAATGCAGGATACCTGGGTTGAATCCCTGGGTTGGAAAGGTCCCCTGGAAAAGGGAATGGCTCCAGTATTCTTGCTGTAGAATTCCATGGATAGAGATATAGTCCAGGGGTCACAAAGAGTCAGACAGGACTGAGTGACTAACACTTTCAGAGGGTACTATGCGAAATGAAATAAATCAGACAGAGAAAGACAAATACTGTTTGTCTCATTTACATGTGGGATCTAAAAAATAAAACAAAATGGAAACAGATGAAGATACAGAGAATGGGCGCATGCCAGAGGGGAAGGCGGTGGGGGTAGGGGTGAAGGGAATTAAGTGATACGAATCCTTACTTACAAAATAAACAAACCATGGGATGGCATACACAGCATAAGGAGTATGGTCAGTAATATTGTAATAACATTGTATGGGGACAGATGGTTACTAGCCTCACTGTGGGGATCATTTCCTACTGTAAGCGAATGTCAGAATCATGTAGTATTCCTAAAGACTAACAATACTGGACATCAACTATATTTTAATTAAAAAAATTAAAAAACACAAAATAAATTCTAGAAAATGTAAGCCCTTGGGGACAAGAAGCAGATTAGTTGTTGCCTATTGGGGAAGAGGTGGGAAGGAGGGGAGGATTATAAAGATATACAAGGCAACATTGAAGTGATAGATGTGTTCAGTATTTTGATTGTGATGATGGCTTCACAGGTATATACTTGTTAAAATATTAAATTACAGACTCTAAATATGTGCAGTTTATTGTAGGTCAATTGTGCCTCAGATCCCAGGGATGGGGGAGCCTGGTGGGCTGCCGTCTACGGGGTCGCACAGAGTCGGACACGACTGAAGTGACTTAGCAGAGAAAGCTCTTTTAAAAAAAAATAGAGCATGCAGAAAGAAGCAGAAGGCCTTAAGGAAGATTTGAAGGAGTCATATGTGGTCCTACGGCATAGAAAACCGAAGACCAAGACCTGGGTCTGACTGCAAGAATTATAGAACCACAGGACCCACTGGAATGCACAGCCTACCAGGTTTCTCATGTTACACAATACTGATGGGGAGGGAGGAGCCCTCTGAGATGTGGGATGGGGCATTTGGACATACATAAACCAGGCTCCAAAGTCACTGCAGATGGTGACTGCAGCCATGAAATTAAAAGATGCTTACTCCTTGAAAGTTATGACCAACCTAGACAGCATATTGAAAAGCAGAGACATTACTTTGTCAACAAAGGTCCATTTAGTCAAGGCTATGGTTTTTCCATTGGTCATGTATGGATGTGAGAGTTGGACTATAAAGAAAACTGAGCACCAAAGAATTGATGCTTTTGAACTGGGGTGTTGGAGAAGACTCTTGAGAGTCCCTTGGACTGCAAGGAGATCCAACCAGTCCATCCTAAAGGAGATCAGTCCTGGGTGTTCATTGGAGGGACTGATGTTGAAGCTGAAAATCCAATACTTTGGCCACCTGATGTGGAGAGCTGACTCATTTGAGAAGACCCTGATGCTGGGAAAGATTGAGGGCAGGAGGAGAAGGGGACGACAGAGGATGAGATGGCTGGATGGCATCACCGACTCGATGGACATGAGTTTGGGTGAACTCCGGGAGTTGGTGATGGACAGGGAGGCCTGGTGTGCTGTGGTTCATGGGGTCACAAAGAGTTGGACACGACTGAGTGACTGAACTGAACTGAAACCAGGCTAAAAATTTTAAACCTTCTCCATTCTTAAAGAATGAAAGGAGAGAAGAAAAGAATCACCTGATGGCAGAGAAATCGGACAAACATAACTCAGCCAGGTGGTTCAGGTCAAGATCAACAGTAAAGAACCATGTTGACCATATGTACCCTTGAAATGATGCAACGCGAACAGCACTTGTCCTCTTCCTCCCCCAAACCCGCAATTCCAACATAACTATGAGAAAAACACCAGACACTCCAACTTGAGGGACATTCTAAAAATGTTCCTGGCCAATACTGACCAGTACTCCTTGAAACTATCAAGGGCGTCAAAAACAAGAAAAGTCTGAGAAACTGTCACAGCCAAGAGGAGCCTAAGGAGGTGTGACAACTAAATGAAAGGCTGCTGCTGCTGCTGCTGAGTCGCGTCAGTCGTGTCTGACTCTGCGACCCCAGAGACGGCAGCCCACCGGACTCCCCTGTCCCTGGGATTCTCCAGGCAAGAACACTGGAGTGGGTTGCCATTTCCTTCTCCAATGCATGAAAGTGAAAAGTGAAAGTGAAGTCGCTCAGTCGTGTCCGACTCTTTGCGACCCCATGGACTGCAGCCCACCAGGCTCCTCCGTCCAGGGGATTTTCCAGGCAAGAGTACTGGAGTGGGGTGCCATTGCCTTCTCCAAAATGAAAGGTAGGATTCTGGAATAAAGAAGTAAGTGAAATAAAGCGTAAGTGAAAGACTGAGGAAATCTGAATAAAGCATGGACTTTAGGCACTAATAATATATCAATGTTGGTTCATCACTTGTGACCAATGTACCAGCAAATGTACGTTATTAGTTATACGGGAGGAAGCGGGGAGTATGCCTGTGTTTTTTAGATAATACAGGTCCTTGCCTTTTGTCTGTACTCACCAGCCATCCCTGTGCACTCAGATGAACCACCAGCACAAGGCTGCTGCCTTTAAACTAGACAGAGACTCTGAGGTTAACAGGATATTGTGAATATAATGGAAGAGAAACACGTCTCTCATGGCAGTCAGCTGCCACAGAGCCCCACGTGCTAGTGGAGAGCCACCTTGGGATTGTCCCCACAACTTTCTGCTCCCTGTCCTTATTTCTAGACATGTCAGGGCTCAAGGGAGTTTCCTTGGCCTCCTGGCTGACCTGTCTCTTGGGCTCCATGTAGCAGGCTTGGAAACCTTGTGTATAATAACTGCCCAGCCTGGAGACCAAAGAACCCAGAAACAGTGACAGAGACATCAGTGGGTTATTAGATAGGGGAACTTACACTTTTGAAGCAAAAGGTCCTGGAGTGACACCCACTTTGTGTACAGCAGGTGAGAGCTAGCTAGACCTTCACAACTCAGGGGAGACGGAGGCTACCATTTATAGGGGAAATTGCCATAAGGTTGGCTCATCAGTTACCAGGGAAACCAGCGGCTAGGGCAGGGGGCAAGCATGTTGATAGTTACTGATTAAGCCCTGTAATTAAGAGGATTGGATAGTCACGTGAGTGCAGCAGGGTCTGGTCAAGCATGAGATGTACAGACAGCAGGAAAACAGCCATCTTGAGTGGCCTGACCGTACATGGCCCTAGACAGTTAACAAGCATAAGGAATAATTTCCATGAACCCAGACCCTTGCATCTTTCCATACAGAGAAAAGCACTAAAACCATGAACTTGAGATGCCTGTTTTCTGTGATTAATTGTCATCTTTAAATGTTTGACTACACGTTTGTTTCAGCAAAATCTCCTATATATCCTGCTTCCTCTCTTACCTCTTTGGAGCAGTTCCTCCAAACTATCTGAGAGGCTATGGTCCTCTCAGCAAGGTCCCCTAGCAAAGCACAACTTACAACTTTTAGGTTGTATATTTTTCTTCATTTGACATGATTGTGTTACTTTATAACTATGGTTCTGATAACTTACAGGAGGTTTAAACCAACTGCCCCTTTGTTTATTGATTGTAGTGAGACTCAGGATTCACTCCTGGTCTCACTCAGCACCCTGGAAGACTCTGCCTTGATGGGATGATGGAATCACCTGCTGAGAGACAGCGTCCTGCAGGACCGGGGCAGCATCCTGCAGGACTGGGGTGCCATCCTGTGAGATACAGTACACGCCTAAATTGCTGCCAATGTATAGGGCCATTTCCCCATAGGCAAGATGCACGGGTCCAAGAACCAAGAGCTGGAGATGAGAATGGCCCCTTTTGGGACTTCCCTGGTGGTCCAGTGGGGTTAAGACTCCACGCTTCTAATGCAGGGGGTTCCAGTTCAACCCCTGGTTGGGGAACTAGATCTCACATTCCACGAGGCCAAAAAAAAAGAAAAGAACCCTGTCCAGAAACATCCTGTCAGAGGCTAAGGAGATCAGAGAATAGAAGGTATAAGAAGGCAGCTAAGATTACCTTGGTCTTGGGGTCAGCTATAGAGATGGGAATGCAGCAGCCACATTTGATGAACTACAACTGTTTCTTTTTCTTACCTTATCTGAAGAACACCAGTGCTTTCAGCTCAAAGCATAACTAACTAGCATCACCCCAAGATGGTACAGTAGCTGATGGGACTTTATGAGTCCTTTGTGTTGAGGAAACAAAATTTTCCTGTGGACAAATGTCTAGAGTGGATGCTGAGGGCCAAAGGGGTGGACTCTGCCATTTATCTTTTGTTTGCCCCTCCAGAACCCCCTGTCACCCCACCCCACATCCCCTTCGCCCTGTCCTCTGACCCAGTAGGCTGATCTGTATGGTCCACATCCTGTGTCTTCAGTATCCTGGAAGAGCCCAACAGGAGATCAGAGAGAGAGAGAGAGAGAGAGAGAGAGAGAGAGAAAATAGAGTGTGGTCAAGTTACTTATTCCCTCTCCTTGAGCTGGCCGCATCCCTCAACCAATGACCACGACTTCTCTCACCACAGGCTTGAAGCACAGCTCTCCTCCACCCACTGCCAGCCTCGTGATGGCCATGCCTGGCTGCTCCTAAACTTGGGTTACTGCCCTATCCTTGTGGTTCCCCAATAACCACGTCTTTTTTTGTAAATAAACCCTCCTCAAATTATCCTATTTTGAATGTGCCATCTGTTTCCTGTTGGGAGACAGACTGACGCAGTAGGATTTATGTCACAATTGCTCTGCTAACGGTTTTGTGTTTGCACGTCAACTTGGGGTGTCCTGGCATTTTCTGCCCTTAAATGGGAGCTGCTTTGAGCCCCTAGAACTGTCTGAGCCATGGCAGGCAAAAGGGTGAAATAAGACAATGAAATGACCTTGCACAGTGCCTGGGGCAGACTCCATAAATGCTAGAAGAATCACCCTCCCATTGCCCCAGACTCTGCACTTCAAACAAGAATAGCGCGTTTGACATCGTGTGTGTGCCCGTCATGCATGTCAGTGATTTCACTGGAGAGGGTTAAACCAGAGAGGTTTCGCTCCAAATGACTATTTTATTAAAGTCCTGCTCAATTCTTCAATGTTGATACACCACAAAAGGCAAGGAAGAAACATATCTAATTTAAGATGTTTGGAAATAAACAGAATCGAACTCTAGGCAGGGCTCACCTAGCTGTGGCCAGCAGGGGTGGGTTTCCTGCCAAGGCAATGACGCATAAACCCAAGCCTCTCTATAGTTCTACTCCTAGTTTTGCATTCATAATTTGATTCCTTTTCTTAAAGGAGGAGTCCAGATTGTTTAAGCTTAAGGAGTCCAAATTGTTTAAGGTGCCGTGACACCTGGGGACCCACGCTGCCGGGAAGTTATTACATTTGGGCTCCTCTCTGGGACAGGTGAAATGAGGGAGACTGAGAGGCCGGCTCACACCCACTAGAAGTCACTCATTCTGGATGAACACAAACAAACCAAGGGCCGCGGGCAGATGTGAGCTGTGCTCAGGGACAGTGGTTCAGCTGCAGCTGTGACAGGAGAGCTCTTGGTCTCAGCTTCACCTACAATCAAGACACCTGAATGTGTGAGACTGTAGACACAAACTCTTGCCTACCTTCTACAGGGCAGGCTGTGCAACCACAAAGCAGACACTTTTCAGAGCACGGGCGTTATTCGACTTCCAAGTGAGAGCGAGTTCCTCACCATGGCCATCACCACCTCTAACCCATGCTGCTTCACTTTACCGCTTGAGAACTGCCCTCTACTACAGGCGGGCTCGTTGCCTCCAAAGCCGAACCTTCTGTGAATCCTTTGACCCTGCAATTCCATGTGGAGGAATTTATTCTGAGGAAATAATACTACTGTTTATAATGAAATCAGTATAAAGGCATTCTCTCTAGCATTGTTTGTAATAAGAAAAAAGAATAAACTTCAATGTTTACATTTATTCAGGGTCTGATAATAAAGCATTGATTAACTCATGGTCCATCCGTATACTAGAATGTGGTGAGGCTGTTAACATTACACGCAAGTGTTAATAGAATACATAATGATATGAAATGATAAATACATTGCGGTGGACAGACCCTAGGGGGGACCTCATGAATCCTACCTTGTGACTTGCTCGTAGCCAATAGAATGTGACAAAGATGAAGGGGGTTTGCATTTGTAATTAATGTTCTGAGTTGATTTTGAAGTATAGCGTGTGTGTGCATGCTCAGTTGTGTCTGATTCTGCGACCCCATGGACTGTAACCCCCCAGACTCCTCTATCCATGGAATTTTCTAGGCAAGAATACTGGAGTAGGTTGCCATTTCCTACTCCAGGAGATCTTCCCAACCCTGGGATTGAGCTCGCGACTCCTGTGTGTCCTGCATTGGCAGGTGGATTCTTTACTGCTGAGCCACCTGGAATACAGTAAGTCCCCTATATATGAATGAGTTCCTTCCTGAAAGGACGTTTGTAAGTCTAATTTGTTCATAAGGCCAATAAAGTTAGCCTAACACAATTGGCTATATTGTACTGTACTGTAATAGGTTTATAATACTTTTCACACAAATAATACATTAAAAACAAACACAAGAAAATGAAGAAAACTTTTTTAATCTTGCAGTACAGTACCTTGAAAATTTCAGCAGTACCAGCTACCTCACTGCTGACACTGTGCTTGCTTCCAGATGTCCTGGGCTTGAAATAACGACACTGCATTGCTGTACTCTCTGCAGTACTGCACAGTAAAGCATGCAAACGCACAACTACTCGTAGATGTTGCACACACACGACATGGTACACCAGACATGCGAACTAACTTCTGTGCTTGGACATGTGAATGCATGTTCGCATGTTTGAAAATTCATAACTTGAAGGTTCATAGGTAGGAGACTTACTGTAGTCAAAGGGAAGTTATTGTGGCTGGGTGAGCCTGACTTAATCAGTTGAAAGGCTGTGAGTTGAAAGGCTTTGAAAGAGGATCTAGGCTGTCTCAAGGTCAGAGACTCTCTCTAGTGCTGGTTCTGAAGCTTCCGTATTGTGACAAGCTGAGTGTCACCCAAACTGATGACCAGCAAAAGACAGACTCTACAGGCATAAAGAGATGAATTCAGCCAACAATCTGAATAAACTGAGAAAGGACTGTTTCTCCACTTGAGCCTCTGTTTAGATCATAGCCCCTGCTGACACCTGAAACAGATAACGTGGGTAAGCTGTGCCCAAACTTATAACTTACAGAAACTATGAGATAATGTGTATTGTTTTAAGCCACTAACTTTGTGGTGGTTTTTTACATAGCAGTAGAAAACTAACACACATAATGTGTTGTTACATGAAAAAAAAAAAGCATGTTATAATATGTATAGCATGATCCCATTTTGATTTAGAAAATGAAATGTTGACATCTGCTTAGGAAAAAACCTGGAAGAGCAAATGCCAAAATATTGGCCCAAGATGGTCATCTTAGAGCATATTTTCATTTTGTTTATTTAAATGCTTCTAAATTTCCCACAATGAACATGTAAGAAGTTATTTTTAATGAGAAGAATGTCAGTAAATGAGATTAATATTTTTCATTCCTTTTTTAAAATGGAGGGGCTTCCTTGGTGGCTAAGAGTCTGAGCTCCCGATACAGAAGGCCCTGATTCAATCCCTGGACAGGGAACTAGATCCCACGTGCTGCAACAAAATGTTCACACACCGCAACTAAAACTATCCTGCGTGTCGCAACCAACCCCAGGACAGCCAAAGAAATGAAAAAAAATTTTTAATAAATAAAAATGGAATCCTAGACAATGGAGTTAAAAAGAAAAATCTAGACTTCTGTTTCTGAAAATATAAAAAAACCCTCCCAAAGCGATTGCCTAAAATGTTGGATAAAATGTAACAAAGATCCTTTTTTCTTTACTGAGATAGAGCTGACCTTCAGCATTATATTAGTTTCAGGCATACAGCATAGTGAATCAATATATATATATATTGAGAAACGATCATCAGAGTAAGTCTAGGTAACCCTAGAATCCTCTAGGTAACACGTAGACACAATTTTTTTTCTTGTGATGAGAGCTTCTAAGAGCTACGCTGTTAGCAACTTTCAAATATACAGTATTATAAACTATGATCCCTATACCATATATTACATCTCTATGACTTATTTTACAACTGGGAGTTTGTACTTTTTTACTCCTTTCATTCGTTTTGCCCACTGCCCACCCCCTCACCTCTCAAAACCAACAAGCTATTCTCTGAGTATAAGGAAAAGCTTAGATTTTTTTTCTTCCTGGGTATTTGTCTTCTCTGTGTCTCTTTTACCTTCACAGAAAACACTTCAATTATGACACTTCTGGCCACCAAACGTGTGGAGCAAACCTCTATGACACTCAGTTCATTTCAGTTCAGTCTGCTCAGTCCTGTCCGACTCTGTGACCCCATGAATCGCAGCACGCCAGGCCTCCCTGTCCATCACCAACTCCCGGAGTTCACTCAGACTCACATCCACCAAGTCGGTGATGCCATCCAGCCATCTCATCCTCTGTCGTCTCCTTCTCCTCCTGCCCCAAATCCCTCCCAGCATCAGAGTCTTTTCCAGTGAGTCAACTCTTCGCATGAGGTGGCCAAAGTACTGGAGTTTCAGCTTTAGCATCAGTCCTTCCAAAGAACACCCAGGACTGATCTCCTTTAGAATGGACTGGTTGGATCTCCTTGCAATCCAAGGGACTCTCAAGAGTCTTCTCCAATACCACAGTTCAAAAGCATCAATTCTTCAGCGCTCAGCTTTTGTCCTACAGTTTAACTCAATTCTGACACTAGCCAGAAATAGCATCGGGTCCCACAGCTTAAGGGCTCAGTCCCACAAGACTGCCACACCATCACACACACACACACACACACACACACACACACACACACACACACACACTCTTCAGATGCCAGTGCTTCTGACTAACTGGCATTGATCTGAAGTTCAACGATCCCCCTTTTTGGGTTTAATAAATTTGCTAAAGAACCTCCCCATGTGCATATGTTCACTAATTGGAAGCTCTCCCAGCTCCATATGTACTATTGGGATTTTATGGAGGCATCCTGACATAGGCATGATCAATTATTAACTTCATTTCCAGCCCCTGCCTTCTCTCTGGAAGATGAGGGTGGGGCTGAAAATTCCAAGCTTCTCATCATTGGTTGGTCTTTCTGATGACCAGCCCCCGTCCAGGAGCCTCCAGGAGCCCGTTCGGAGGCACTTCAGTAGAACAAAACATGCTTCTAGTTCTCATATCACTTAGAAAATTATCCTGCAAGGTAGTCAATAATACCCAAGGGCTGTGAAGTAAAAAGATGGAGCTGAGTCCTCACCTAGATCCATAATCCTCAAAGAGTTACAGCCTCAATGAAAAGGTGATCTAGGGAAGCAAATCTTCCCTAGCCCAGGAAAATAGCAAAAAAGGATGTCTCAGCTTGGGTTCTGGGTAGAAAATGAAATTCTCCTGTTTAGAATTTCTAAACATAGGTCTGTGTTTCCTGTTTGGGGCTTGAGTTGATGCTGCCTTCATGATTATTTATATAGGATCCAGCAACAAGACAAGAGAATAACATTAAAAAAAAAAAAACAAAAAACTTCTCATAGTGAGTGATACTGTTGGGGTTCCTAAAAGAAGCAATCACAAAGTAACTCTGGAATATCATGCTTTCAACCCAGATCACATGGAATCCCAAAGGATAAAGCCCCACTGAACATGAGCTTGCAACCCAGACTTACAAAAAAGAAAGAAAGGAGAAAGGAAGAGAGGGGCGGGGAGAGGGGAGGAAGGGAGGGAGGAAAAGAGAAAGAGAAAGAAAGAAAGGAAAAAAGAAAGGAAAGGGAAATAAGCCATCATAATGAAAGACTCAGCGGACTTAACCTCAAAATTAGACTCTCAAGCATCTGAGATGTTATATGAAGACTAAAGATATTATACAATAGATATCATTAAAATGTCTAGATGCATATAAGGCATTGAAAGCATAAGAAAAGAATAAAATACTATGAATAGGTGTAAAAGAACCAAATAGAATTTCCAGAAATGAAAAAATAACTGAAATATACAATTCAATAAATAGGCTAAACACCAGATTCAATACAAATGAAGAGAGAAAAATAGTGAATTGGGAAACTGGTCTAAGAATATTACCCAGAGGAAGAAGAAGAAATAGAAATTACAAAAAAGAGGTTAAGTGACGCAAAGAATAAGATGAGAAGGTCTACCATTTGTCTAACAGGAATTTCAAAAGAGAATGGCCAAGGCGTTATTGAGAGATGACAATTGATAATTTTTCAGAGTTAATGAAACATACGCCTCTTCAGGTTTGGTAAGAATAGTAACACTTCTAAACTATGCTACCTGTGTTTTATCCATCTTTGTTAATGTACTTATATCTTTTTTTTTTCTTTTTTGGAACAAGATCAAATAGAAACAGAAATTTTAATTAATTAATTTTAAAATAAATTAAATGAAAAGATGAATGTAAAGTTTCACAGAGGAAGGACATCTGGATCAGGCTGGGCTGGGATAGGTATCAGTTAGTACCGTTTCACTTGTAAATGGCATAAAAATCCATTTAAAAGTGGATTTTTTAAAATTAAAAGTCTTAAGGGACTTCCCTGGTGGTCCAGTAGTTAAGAATCTGCCTTGCAATGCAGGGGATGCGAGTTCGATCCCTGGTAGGGGAACTAAGATCCCACATGCTGTGGAGCAACTAAGCCCACGCGCCACGACTACCGAGGCAGAGCGCCACAACGGGAGAGTCCAGCCTGTCCGCTGCAACGAAGATCCCACACGGCAACGAAGATCCTGCGTGCCGCAACCAAGCCCTGGTGCAGCTAAATAATTTTTTTTTTTAAACTATCTTAAGAAACCATGGGCAGGTTTTCCCTGGTGGTCCAGTGGTTAAGAATCCACCTTGCAACGCAGGGGACACCAGTTGGATCCCTGGCCTGGGAAGATCCCACATGCCGAGGAGCAACTATTAACAAGCCTGTGCACCACAGTTATTAAGCCTGTGCTCTAGAGCCCACAGGCTGCCGTTACTGAGCCCCTGTGCCCTGGAGCCTGTGCTCTGCAACAAGAGAAGCCATTGCAGTGAGACGGCTTCATACCATAACTAGAGAGTAGCCCCTACTCTCCGCAACTAGAGAAAGCTTGAGCACAGCAACAAAGAACCAATGTAGTCAAAAGTAAATAAATAAGCAAAATAATTTAAAAATATTTATTAAAAAAAAGAAAGAAACAAGGGGCAATGATCGCTACGTTACTGAAAATATAATGAGTAGGGCTGCCTTTGGGTATGGCACCATGCAGGTTTCAACCATGCATTCAAGTTTTGCTTTTCCCAAAACCTCAACTCTGCTCTTCTGCACGCTGGCTTCATTCTCAGGCTCTGTGCCTGAGAACAGAGTCTCCCCCCATATGAGAATAGAGTCTTCCTCTCTTTTGTTCACAGTTTAATTCCCAACGCTTAGAATAGTATTTAGCACATAATATATACTCCAAAACTATTTGTAGGAGTAAGAGGAAGAGAAGGCAGAAGCAGGAATATCAGCATAATTTCTGACAGGAAAAAGAAAACAGAGACTCTACCAGATATGTTTTAGAGAAACTGCAGACCAGTGGAGACAAACAGATGATTTTAAATCACCTGACAGATTACCTACATAGGAAAACAATTTACAGCAGCCTTCTCGATGGCAGAACAGAAGACGGAAGTCAGAGGCATGCTACAGAGTGCTGGCAAAAACTAACTCACCCTAGAGTTCAAACTCCCCTAAAATACCACTCAAGAGGGCTCCAGTTGGCTCTTGCTGCATAGTAAACCTCTCCATAATATAGTGGCTTAAGGCAACCTCCCCTGTGTATTCGCTCACAGTTCTGTAATTTGACAGAGTGGGGACAGCTCATTTTACCTTCTGTGTGGCCTTGGCTAGGGTGGCCCATCTGAGACTGGAAGAAACGAGGCAGCTTCACTCACACGCAGGCCCTCAGCGGAAGGGACGGGATTTCAGGTGACTCTCTGGCCCCTTGTCATTGTCATCCTCCAGGCCCCCTCTATCTCTTCAGTGGGGCAACTGGGCTTAGCTTCATGGTGCTTGGACCCCAGCTGGGTAAAAGTGGAATCAGTCAGTCTTCTTATGACCTAAGGCTGGACCTGGCACGGGGTCACTTCCACATTCTACTGATCAAAGCAAGTCACAAGGCCAGCCCGTGTTTAAGGGCAGGGGAAATAAACTCCATCTCCTTGGGAGGAGTGACATGGGCATCACAGGGATGGACAGAACTTGGTGGCCAGCGTTGCTGACAACCCAACGCAAGGAGTGAAAGTGAAATAAAGACCTTTCAGATGAAGACGGAAAAGACTTCACGATAACATCACCGGGTTAGGGCTGCCAGCACATTTATTTTAAGAGAAAGGAAATGGAACTCAGAAGGTGTGAGATGTAAAAAAGCCGTGAAGAGCAAAAACACAGACCTACTGCTTAGCACAGGGAACTATAGTCAGTGTCTTGTAATAACCTGTAACGGAAAATAATCTGAAAAAGAAAAAAATTATATATATATATGTAACTGAATCATTTCGGTGTACACTTGAAACTAACACATTAAAAATTAACTACACTTAAATTTTTTAAAAAAGCAATGAAGAGAGCAAATACACTCTGGTAAACATGCGGGTAAATGGATATACGCACCGACTGTGGAAACGTGCGACTCTGACGGCGGTGAGTTGGAGGAAACTAAGGCGGCCCACAAGCCCGGGTGCTGCTATGGAAGGGGAGGAGGTGATCGAAGTGTTCCAAGGCCCTTCCCCCATCAGGGGACGGTCCTGTTCCTCATTAATTGAATCAGTGTACGTGTGAAAAGAAGGGGAGAGGAGCCCTAAAGAGTAGGAATGAAACCTACAATTTCCCAGAAAATGAATGAAAGAAGGAAGGAATAAAAGTAGAAAAAAATAACAAAAGAGGCTCTGATTTCCCTGATGGTCCAGTGGTTAAGAATCTGCCTACCAATGCAGGGAGCACAGGTTCTAACCCTGCGTGGTGAACTGAGGTCCTGCCTACCGAGTGGTCCCGCCAAAAAATAAAACATAAAAAAATAAAAAAGGCTCACTAGATTCGATTGATATAGGAAACAAGAGAAAAACGAAAAAGAAAAACCCATGAGAAGATCGAGGAGCACAAAATAATAAGATGGTAAAAATAAGTCCAAGTAATGACAATACTTGTAAGTTAAAGGACACAGATTCTCAGATTAGATCTATGTATTAATACGGCTGAAACTGAGAAACATACAAGCGCCAAAGAAAAAAAAAGCAACGAATTGCTAAATAACACAGTACAATACCCTCCATACACAGTACATAAGATTTTAAAACATGCAAAGCAATAGGGGGGGTTCCTCAAACAATTAAACACAGAATTACCATATGATCCAACAATTCCATTTTTGTGTACGTCCCCAAAAGAACTGAAAGCAACTACTTGAACAGATACTTAAATACCTGTGTTCAGTTGCATTATTCACAGTTGCCAAAAGGTGGAAACAGCCCAAATGTCCATCAATGAATGAATAAACAAAGCTTGGCTGACATATGCAATGAAATTTACTCAGCCTTTAAAAGGAAAGAAATTGACACATGCTACGACATGCAGGAACCTTGAAGATGCTATGCTAGGTGAGATAAGTCAGACACAAAAGGAAAAACATTATATGAGTCTATTCATACCAAGAATTCATTGTGATAAAAAGTAAAATGATGGTTTCCAGAAGTTGTGGGGGAGGAGGGAATAGGAACCTTATTGACTAATGGACACAGACTTTCAGTTTTGGAAGATTAAGAATTTCTAGAGCTGGACAGTGGTGATGTTACCCAACAATGGGAATGTACTTCGTGCCACTGAAGCGTGCAATAAACCATGGTGAAAATGTTCAATGGGAAATTTTATTTTATGTGTTTTACCACAGTGAAAAGTAACATGCAAAGCTAATACTACATGTGGTTTGTCGATACATACAGCAGAAGTATGAAGGCGTGCATGAGAATCAGATCAGATCAAATCAGTCGCTCAGTCGTGTCCGACTCTGACCCCATGAATCGCAGCACACCAGGCCTCCCTGTCCAACACCAACTCCCAGAGTTCACTGAGACTCACATCCATCTAGTCACTGATGCCATCCAGCCATCTCATCCTCTGTCGTCCCCTTCTCCTCCTGCCCCCAATCCCTCCCAGCATCAGAGTCTTTTCCAAAGAGTCAACTCTTTGCATGAGGTGGTCAAAGTACTGGAGTTTCAGCTTTAGCATCATTCCTTCCTAAGAAATCCTAGGGCTGATCTCCTTCAGAATGGACTGGTTGGCTCTCCTTGCAGTCCAAGGGACTCTCAAGAGTCTTCTCCAACACCACAGTTTAAAAGCATCAATTCCTCAGCACTCAGCCTTCTTCACAGTCCAACTCTCACATCCATACATGACCAAAGGAAAAAGCATGGCCTTGACTAGACGGACCTTTGTTGGCAAAGTAATGTCTCTGCTTTTGAATATGCTATCTAGGTTGGTCATAACTTTCCTTCCAAGGAGTAAGCATCTTTTAATTTCATGGCTGCAGTCACCATCTGCAGTCATTTTGGAGCCCAGAAAAATAAAGTCTGACACTGTTTCCACTGTTTCCCCATCTATTTCCCATGAAGTGATGGGACCAGATGCCATGATCTTTGTTTTCTGAATGTTGAGCTTTAAGCCAACTTTTTCACTCTCCACTTTCACTTTCATCAAGAGGCTTTGTAGTTCCTCTTCACTTTCTGCCATAAGGGTGGTGTCATCTACATATCTTAGGTTATTGATGTTTCTCCCTGCAATCTTGATTCCAGTTTGTGTTTCTTTCTCATGATGTACTCTGCATATAAGTTAAATAAGCAGGGTGACAATATAAAGCCTTGACGTACTCCTTTTCCTATTTGGAACCAGTCTGTTGTTCCAAGTCCAGTTCTAACTGTTGACAATGCAAATTCAGAAGAGCGGCTAAGCCTGGGAGGGTCAGGAATGCAAGCAGGGACCTGTTTCAGCTCTAAAAACAAAGACGAAAACAGGGCAAAGTCAGGTGGCAGGCATTCGTGTGTTTCTTGCCATTACACTCCCAACTTTTCAATACTCTTTGAGTTTCTCGTAAGCTGAAGTACAGGATGCCAGGTATGCCTTCTAGGGAGGAGTTGTGACTCAGCCCCGTCTGCCCCACACAGACCCATCACCTCTTTGGAGACTCAGACCTAGGAATTAACTTTCCCTGGTGGCTCAGATGGTAAAGGGTGCGCCCGCAATGCGGGAGACCCGGGTTCAGTCCCTGGGTTGGGAAGATCCCCTGGAGAAGGAAATTGCAACCCACTCCAGTATTCTTGCCTGAAGAATCCCATGGACAGAGGACCCTGATAGGCTACAGTCCATGGGGTCTCAAAGAGTGGGACACGACTGAGCGACTTCACTTTCGCTTTCACTGTCCTCGTGTCCAGAGCACCCTCCACTGATTTGCCGCTTATAGGGCAGAGCCTGGAACTTTTTAATTGATGTATAATTGATTTGCAACATTGTGCCACTCTCTACTGTACAGCAAATGACTCCTAGACATAGACATGGCTACATTCTTTTCTATTCTTTTCTATTACGGTTTATCCCAGGAGATTGGCTATAGTTCCCTGTGCTATACAGTAGGGCCTTGTTTACTCATTCTAAATGCAATAGTTTGCATCTACCCACCTTAAATTCCTGATCCATCCCTCTCCCTACCCCTCGCCCCCTTGGCAGCCACACGTCTGATCTCTATGTCTGTGAGTCTTGTTTTGTAGACAGGTTTACGTATGGTATATTTTAGAATCCACATATAAGTGATATCATATGGTATTTGGCTTTCTCTTTCTGATTTACTTCACTTACTGTAATAATCTCTAGGTCCATCCATGTTGCTGCAAATGGCATTATTTTGTTCTTTTTTTATGGCTGGGTGCTATTCCATTGTGTATATATATACACCACATCTTCTTTATCCACTCATCAGACATTTAGGTTTCCATATCTTGGCTATTGTGAAGAGTGCTGCTACGAACTTAGAGTGCATGTATCTTTTTGATTACAGTTTTGTCCAGGTATATGCCCAGGCGTGGGATTGCTGAGTCATATGGTAATTCTATTTTTAGTTTTCTGAGGGCTCTCCATACGATTCTCCACAGTGGCTGCACCAGATTATACCCCCACTGAAGCTGCAGGAGAGTTCCCTTTCGCCAACACCCTCCCCAGCATTTGTTACTCATAGACTTTCTGATGATGGCCATTCTGACCAGTGTGAGATAGTTTTGATTTGCATTTCTCTAATAATTAGTGATGTTGAGGATCTTTTCCTGTGCCTAATGGCCATCCACATGTCTTTCTTTGTACAGCCTGGAACTTTCAATGTCAGAAGATCCTTCCAGGCCTATCCTCTCCAGGCTGACCAAACCACATCCTTCTTGCAGGAAACCCCAGAAGTGGAGCGGCAGAGAGACAGCCTGAGGAATGCAGCTATTAACAAGCCATGAGCCTGGGCTGTGAGCTCTGCAGGAGGCCTTCTGCGGGGAATCCTGAAGCCTTCCAGTCCAGGGTCTCCACGGCCCCATGCTGGGCCGCAGGCCGCTGTGGGTGGCTGGCTCTGAGCAGCCTTCCTGCTACCTTTCACTCTACCCAGATTTCGAGGCCCCCAGAACAGCCCTCTTTTGTTGCCTGGAGATTGGTCTTTGCTTGTCCAACCACCAGTTCTTCTTGGCATGATGCTCACTCTGCTGGGCACCTGCTGGCCTACCGCTCCCTGCAGGTTTGTGTCAAACAAGGCTCAGAGCTGAAGGGTCTGGAAGGACAGCCTCATGGGGAGTGGCTGACAAGGAGGTCTTCCAGGGGAGGGTGGGGGCTGAGGGAAGCTTAACCTTACCTTCCCTCGAGCCCTCGGGGACCCTCATCCACATGGTGTGAAGTTTGCAGGGGGCCTCGAAGAGAACAGTCCCGCTCCCTCCCCTCCACTGCTGGGATGGACTAAACTAGGGCATCTCCACTCACGAACACAGCAGACGCTGCCCTTGGCTGACTCTCTGTACCTGAAAACACATCACGTCTGATTTTTACAACACGCCTGCAGGAGAGATAATAGCGCCACTTCACAAGTGAGGACACTGAGGCTCAGAATGGTCACCTGACTTGCCCGTACGGGGAGCCCGTGTGTGAGACCCCCACTCAGAGACAGGCTTGGCTCCGTGGCCCTGGGGGGCTGGAGTGGGGTCGCAGGTCACAGGCCCTACATGTGCCAGCAGCACGGATCGAGGAAGGCGCGTGGGCAGTGACAGACAGTGGCAGGAGTCTCGGGGCCGTGAGGCTGGCGTGTCAGAGGCGAGCTCGCCCTTTCATTTGTTTTTTTAATACTTCTCACCACAACAGAAACTGCTGATCTGCAGGTGTGCAGCTATTCTTAAGAGAATGAACTGGCTGACACTCGATTCCATGGAAGGCTCGGTCCTGCCCGCTCACCCTGCCCCTCCCCAGGAGGTGCCCCTTGCTGGCTCTTCAGGCCGCTGCTGGACGGTCCAGCCTGCGGCCACCGCCGACCCTCCCCCTCCTGTCCAAATGGGCCAAATCCAGCTGACCAATGGCCTCTGAAATTTTCAAATGATTTTACTGTGAATTAAGATGCAAAGTGGGAACGTCCATAAAACACAAACGATAGTGAACAGATCACGTAAACCAAACGCCTTGTCATGGGTCATGAAACAGAACATCGCCGGCACCCCCAGAGCTGCAAGCGCCACTTTCCATCTGTAGTCACACACCACCCTGGCTCCACTGCCTGTGGGGAGGCCAGGAGCTGTGGACACGAGTGCCGATGAGGACGCAGGGGGTCTGGGGTTCGGTTCCAAGACTGTGCGGACGGTGTGCTGGGATTGGTCCTATTTGGACTGATCTGCCCCTCCACAAAGAGCTGGACTGAGATTAGGCCAGGCAGGCGGCGGCACTGCCACCCTGACAGGCCAGGAGGGCACTGAGCTAGGTGTGAGGGAGAAAGTACTGACCGGAAGGCCTTGCAAGAGGACCTGCCAGAGCTGGAGTCAGCCAGAAGGGACAGAAATCTGAACACCCGCAGCTTAAACTACTAATCATTTTTTTTTTCTCATCTGAGGGGAGCCCAGGGCCATGAAGGCTTCCCAAGTGACTCAGACGGTACAGAATCTGCCCGCTGTGCGGGAGACCCTGGTTCGATTCCTGGGTGGGGAAGGTCCCCTGGAGTAGGAAATGGCAACACACTCCACTATTCTTGCCTGAAGAATTCCATGGACAGAGGAGCCTGGCGGGCTGCAACCCATGGAGTCTCAAAGAGCTGGACACAATTGAGTGACTAAAACATGCACACAAGGCTGTGTGACTCACAGCACAACCCAAGCCCAGGTTCTCCATCTTTCTGCTCTGCCATCTAAGTCCCTGGTTTTCAGCCTTGCGTTCATTGCCTTGTGGTTGCAAGGTGGCTTCTGCAGATCCAAGCACTTCATCTGTGCTCAAGGCAGGAAGGAAGGCGAAGGGCAGAGGACCAAAAGCAAAGCTGGCCGAGTCTCTCTCCTCTGAAGGAGCTTTCCCAGGAGCCTCTTCCAGTGGCTTTCACTTGCGTGTGTCAGAACTGGGTCCCCGGTCACCCCTCACTACAGGGGAGCCTGGGAAATCAACCTCTTCAAAAAAGCTGGTCACATCGCTACCCTGAGAAGAGTACAGAAGGAAACCAGAATTTCTTCCTCAAAGAAATACTCTGGGACCAAGGCAAGGAGAACCTTCCTCCCCCTCCCACTCACCCCCCGCCCCTGCCAGCTGCCTTCCAAGAATGGGGGTCGAGCAGCACTTTTACTGCATGAGGATGCAAGTTTGGGCCAGAGTTGGCTTACTGAGACGGCTGAGAGAAGCCTGGGCTGCCTCTCGGGGTCCCTCTCTCAGTCCTTCCCCCACATAGCCTGCCATTTCACTGCAAAACCAAAGCTGAATAAGTAATGTATTATCTTTCCCACCAGTGACGCATCTGCTTGTAAATGTGCCAAGAAGGACTAGACAGACAAGTTAAGTGGTGAGACCTGGCTGAGAACATCTAAGAAGGTCAGAGCACAGAGGGCAGTGAGGAGCTGTGTCCCTGTGGGCTGAGAGCTGAACCAGATCCAGAAAAAGAATGAACCGAGCATCATGTTTATCGGCCATCCAGTCACTCTATAGATTTTTTCCAAGCGTGACAATATTACTTTTCCTTTTTGATTTGCAAGAGATCTTTACGTATTAAGGATCTCAATCCTTACGTATTAAGAGTATCTCACTATAGAGGGCTTCCCAGGTGGCTCAGTGGTTAAAGAATCCACCTGACAATGCAAGAGACACAGGAGATGTGGGTTTGATCTCTGGGTCAGGAAGATCTCCTGGAGTAGGAAATGGTGACCCACTCCAGTATTCTTGCCAGGAAAATTCCATGGACAGAGGAACCTGGTGGGCTATGGTCCAAGGGGTCGCAGAGTCGGACATGAGTGTGCACACACACATTACATTACACAGTTAAGGGCAACACATGACTTGGAGTGAGCATCCAGGCTGACTCATTCAACAGTGGGGCTCTGGACGCAGTGGGGAAAAGGGAACCCTGTAGTGGGCTCAGGTCTCCTCCTTCCTACGCCTCACTTCCTCACAGGCTTGCACTTCTAGAGCTACAGTCAGAATTTGGGACATCGAGACACTTAAAAATTGGAATATTTCATGTAAACTATGGATCTCCATCTTATGTTGAGAAATTGGAAGATCTAGCAAACAAGGACCCTGCATTCCCCTACACTAGCCAGAAGCAGAGACCCCAGTTACACAGGAATGTGTTTTCCGGGGACTTCCCTGGTGGTCCAGTGGTTAAGAATTCACCTTGCAATGCAGGGGACACAGGTTCGATTCCTGGTCCCGGGAATCTCAGCTGCCACAGAGCATCTAAGCCAGCACATTGCAACTACTGAGCCCGTGCGCCATAACTAGAGATTCTGTGCGCCACAGTGAAAGACCCTGCATGATGCAAAGAGTTCGAGTGCCATCACTAAGACCATCGCAGCCAAAGTAATTAATTAATTAATCAAATTTTAAAAAAGGAATGTGCTTTCTGGTCACCCCAGCCCCACCAAGCATCTTCCTGCTTGCATAGTTCGAGTTCCTTAGTCTCAACTACATCCCATAATTGTGTCCTGGAATTTGAGTCTGCAACCCCTTGTGGCTAGCAAAGCCTTCAGGTGATACAGATGAGCCGCTCAGGAGCCCACAGCCTTGAATGGCTTCAATCAGGGGCTTCTGGGGCCCAGTTCTGGTTGAAATCCTCTCTCATGGAGATTTACAAACATTGCTAATACCCTTAATTACAGAGCCTGGGTGGGAGAAAGCGTGTGTGACTTGAGTGGATCACCTGGGAGCCTGTGAATTTTGCTAATACTGGGCAGTGGCCCTGAACTCCAGGCCAGGCAGGGAGACGGCCAGTCCTCTGGGCGTTGTGGGAGTCCCTGTTCTCACGGGGAGAGGAAGCCGCCACAGTGGTTGAGGTGAGAACAAGAGGTTGGGCATCCTGGGTGGACAAGAGCAGCCACAGACAGCTGCCACAGGCTGGTCCCAGGCCCAGATGCACCCTCCACAATCTTTCTGCAAAAATCGCTGTCGTGTGCAGAAATGCAGAAACGTGCAAAGTCTGAGGGCACTCAGGAGTCCCCCCACCGCATGTGTGTAGTCTCAGCCCCACCCCCAACCATGTACATCTTTCAGGCAGCTGAGGATTTTAAAAAAGATGTGTTTTGATCTACAGGTGGCTGTGGTTTGAGCAGGTGGGGGTGGGGACTTGAGGCTCCCTTGTCTTGCTCCAGGCCTGGCTCTGGGAGGAGGGGCAGTGCTGCGTTGCGCAGGCTGGTGTCTGAACTACAAAGAAGCTAGTGCCAGGGTGTTCTGCTCTCCTCCTACCAGAATGCAGCCCCTGCCCCCGGTCTCAGTGGTGTCCTGCCTGCTCCCATGGTCCTCTGGGGCCTCTCCTGCCCCAGGTATGGCCCAGAGCAGGGCCTGGCCCAGGATACATGAGCATCTGGGTCGATGTGATCCAGCCCCCAGAGCACAGATCAACACCCCTTTCCTGGGAGCCCACACGATCTGAGAGGAGGAGCTAAGTCACCGGCACTCCTGGAGCTGGGAGGGGCCTGGCACTGGGGCTCTAGGCCCTCCATGCCCAGGCAGGAGGCTGCCTCAGCTGGGACCCACAGCCCTGAATCTCCCAGGGCTATCAGCTCACCATCTGAGAGGTGGGACTCAGTCCCCCACCCTCCTGCCCAGGGAAGTCCTGACACTCAAACCGGAGTGAACATACAACAGATTGAGAGGCTGGCCAGGTGGGTCCTCAGCTGGGGCCCCCGTAAGGGACTTCATAGCGATTCAGGACATAGTTCTTCTCCCGGAGCTCACAGAGATGCTCCTGTTCTTAGCCCAAAAGTCCAGCTCTAGGGACTTCCCTGGTGGTCCAGTGGCTAAGACTGACCCGTGCAGGCATCCCAGTACAGGGGGCCCAGGTTCAACCCCTTGTCAGGGAACTAGATCCCACATGCCACAACTAAGAGTTCGCGTGCCCCAACGAAAGATTCCACATGTCACATCTAAGACCCAGCACAGCCAAATAAATAAATTAAAAAAAAAGTCCAGCTCTAAGGCCAAGGTGTCAATGTGGTCCCTGGAGTGGAGCCGGATGGGCACCACCTCAGAGCAGATGCCCCGCCCCAGCCCCACCCTGGGAGGTCTCAGGAAGGGGGTTGTGGGGCAGCATGGGGAGGGGTGCCCACTTCAGGAAGTCAGTTCTGCAGCATGCTCTTCACCATCTCAGTCACCTCAGAGAGGAGCAGAGCCTCCATCACCCAAGGAGTCCCTGGGGGAGGAGAGCTCAGGCATCACCCATTGCCACCCTCTGTCCTGCATGCCCTGGCCACGTCAGGGCGCCCACCCGTTCACCAGGTTAACCCCTCATTCACCCTGCAGTCCCCGGACATCTGCCACTGGTGGAACTCCACAAAGCGCCCATCGGGCACAAAGAAGGGGTGTCTTGAGTAGATCAGCGAGAACTGCTCGGGGTGGCTGAGGACCTCTGGCTTCACCTGGAGTCAGGAGAGAGGACACGGGCACCCTGGGCCCGTGTGGAGCGGAGGCTGGTGGCCCTGCAGCCCGGGCTTGGGCTCTAGCTCTGGCGCTGCTCAGCCGTGTGGCCTTGGTCCAGGCCTGGGCCATGGGGAGTCTGGTCTGCTGGCCCCCACGTTCCGGCCTCTAGAATCCCAGCAAGAGCAATGGTGTACAGGAGCCGGGACCCCCTCAGCCCGGCACCCCAGTGCTCACCACACAGCAGCCAGGATTAGCAGCCAGCTGGTGGCAGGTTCCTCTGGCTCCCAGTGCCCCCGAATCTCTGTGGTCACCGTGAAGCCAGGCCCAGAGGCTCAGGGCCCCTAGTTCTGGCCCAGGTGTGGATGAAACCCCAACAGCTTTCTCCAGTGAGGCGGACGTGGATGAGCGTGCCCGGGGAGAGCGCGGGAGCGTCAGAGCAGGGCTCGCTGCTCTACATCAGGTGTTTTCTGTTCATCCCCTCCCAGCGCTACACACGTGAGGGGGCTTAGAGGGAGACAGGCCAGCATGTCAGAGATTTGGAGGGGAGCAGAGGAAGGGGCTCAGGTTTTTCCTTTTGGGTGGGGGCTGGTGAGGAAGCAGCCCAAGCCAGCACATGCATGACCCAGGAGCTGCGCTCTGTGCAGTGGGTGCCAGGGCCCTGGGGCCGGGCTGGAGGACAGGAGCTGCGCAGCCTTGGGCAAAAGGCTGCCCTCTCTGAGCCTCAGACAAAGGGGAGAAAGTGCATAACAGACCATGCTGAGCACAGGCCTGGGCCAGAATCAGAGGGAGCAATTATGGTTCCTGAGCAGAGGCCTGGCCTCAGGACCTCAGGCAAGAGTGAGCCCAGCAGCAGAGTGAACAGTCACCGTGAGGTGTGAAGGGCAGGACGGGGTAGCTGGGGGTAGAGGATGAGCTCGGTTTGCCTGGGGGAGGCAGGGAGGGCTTCAGGGAGGAGGTGAGGAGTTAGAAGTAGATTGCCCTCCTCCTGCTCAGTTCTTTGTAGAGAGTTTCTGTAGGGTCCGAGGAGGGGCCCTGGTTATTCCTTCTAAACCCAGTGCCACCAGGAGAATGACTCCCAGGCTGTGAAATACTGAAATTTACAGAAACTGAGCTAGGTCACCCTGAAAGCTGTCCTGTGAGATGAGGAGAAAGGTGACTGGTTCTAATATGTCCTTCAGTGTCAAAGATTTTAAGTTTTATGCATTAACCACACTCCTCTGGGCCGGCTGCTTGTCTGACCCGGACGATGTGGATAAGGCTCTGAAATACCTGGAGGTGAGGAGGCAGCATGGTGGGCTGCTACACCGGGGCAGGACCACCTGCTTGCTCCCTGACTCTGACCTGTGATCTCTGGCAAGTGGCAGCCACACATCCCGACTCCACCCAGTGTCTTAGCATGCAGGTCCTACTTCGGCCACAAGGGGGCGGCTGTGAGCCAAGAAGAGAAGACCCAGGAGGGGTCACCTGGCTTTAGGAGGGCCCAGCCTCTTGGCTCCCTGTCCAGCCCCCACCCACAGTCACGATAATGTCTCGAACCTTCTAGGACAGCCGGATCCTCACCTACCAGTATGGAATCCCGACCTCTCTCCAGAAGACAGGCCAGCAATGGGACTTCCCCAATGCCTGGGCCCCCCTGCAGGACCTGGTCATCAGAGGTAGGGAGGCAGGGATGGGGCCTACCTCAACTCAACCCCATGAGGATAGAGGCTCGGCCTCCCTGGCACTTGGGAGGCGAGAACAAAGGATGCAGAGGCTTTTCTCTAACTTCTCTGCTCTCTCAGCCTCTCAGCAAACAGTTACTCCTGCCCCCACCTGTCAGGGGAACCAACCCTCCACTCTCCTTAAGCCAACCTAGATTAAGAGCAGCTTGGCTTCTGGTTCCAGGAAGGAGGTCTTAGCACCTGGGCCTCTTCCAATCCTTGAGAGAATAAGGTTCAGACCTCTGCTTCCCCTGGGTTGGGGGCTCTGGCGATTTTGGGTCCTGCCTGGGAAATGAGATCCCATACACTACCTGCCCCAGCCAAAAAAAAAAAAAAAGGACATACAGATGGCCAAGTGGCACATGAAAAGATGCTCAGCATCACTGATTATTAGAGAAATGTGAATCAAACCTATAATGAGATATTACCTCACACCAGCCAGAATGGCCATCATCAAAAACCCCACAAACCATAAATGCTGGAGCGGGTGTATGAAGGTTCCTTAAGAAATTAAAAATACAGCTATCATATGACCCTGCAATCCCACTGCTGGGCATATATCCAGAGAAAAACATGGTTCAAAAGGATACATGTTCCCCAATGTTCACTGCAGTGCTGTTTACAATAGCTAAGACATGGAAACAACCTAGATGTCCATCCACAGATGCATGGATAAAGGAGATGTTGTACATGCATACAATGGAATATTACTTAACAATAAAAAGGGACGAAATTGGGTCATTTGTAATGATGTGGATGAACACTGAGTCTATCATACAGAGTAAAGTAAGTCAGAAAGAGAAAAACATATCATACATTAATACATATATATGGAATCTAGAAAAATGGTACTAATGAACCTATTGGCAAGGCAGGTATAGAGACGCAGACATAGAGAATGATCTTGTGGACACAGGGAGGGAAGAAGAAGACGGGACAAATCGAGAGTAGCATTGCCATATATACACTGCTGCTGCTGCTGCTAAGTCGCTTCAGTCGTGTCTGACACTGTGGGACCCCATAGACGGCAGCCCACTAGGCTCCCCCATCCCTGGGATTCTCCAGGCAAGAACACTGGACTGGGTTGCCATTTCCTTCTCCAGTGCATGAAAGTGAAATGTGAAAGTGAAGTCGCTACCATGTGTAAAATAGAGAGCTGGAGGGAAGCTGCTGCATGACACAGGGAGCTCTGCTCTGTGATAACCTAGAGGTGTGGGATCGGGGCTGGGTGGGAGGGAGGGAGGCTCTAGAGAGAAGGGATATATATAAGCTGAAACACAACATTGTAAAGCAATTATACTCCAATTTTTAATAAATAGATAAAACAGATAACCAACACGGACCTACTGTATATCATGGGAACTCTGCTAAGTACTCTGTAATAACCTAAATGGGAAAAGAACTTGAAAAAAGAATAGATAACTGAATCAGTTTGCTGTACACCTGAAACTAATACAACATTGTTAATCAACTGTAATCCAATATAAAATAAAAATTAAAAAACAGAAAAAGGCTTAAAAAAAAAAAAAAAAAAACCTTGTATGAGAAGATCCTCAGGGTCCTCCTGCCCAGAACGAGATGGGGGAATTAATTGTCAGGCTTTGCAAAGCCGGTGCCCAGCACATTCAGGGGCAGTGGCGGCACCTGGTGGTCATTCTTGGGCACTGCAGGGCTCAGCCGCTGGCCAGAGCAGCTTCTCCCTGTAAGGGGCTCCCATTGCTTGCTTCCCTAGAGGCCTGGGGTTGGGGGCTGGGGCAGGGCTTGACCTTAAAGCTCATCCTCTTGTCCTCAGTATGACATCAGCAACGGTGGACAGCCAGGTGGTGGAGGGGAGTATGAAGTTCAGGTGAGTGGGCCACATCCTCCAGGAAGCTTCGGGGCTGTACTGTCCCCATAACTGGCCATGACCTCCCCTCTCTGGGCCTCAGTTTCTTCTGTGGAGGCTGCATCCCAGGGAGGAGCCCGACTGGTGCTCCCTGGTACCCCTGGGGCTGGGGGGCCTGGGCCTCTAGGTGGGGACCCCACAACCTATAAGAGGACTTGGGGGCCTGCCCCAGGGGTCTTGCCCCATGGACCTTACCTTTCTCCAGGAGGGGTTTGGCTGGACCAATGGTGTGGCTCTGATGCTGCTGGACCGCTATGGGGACCGGCTGAGCTCAGGGGCCCAGACCGCTCTGCTGGCGCCCCAGTGCCTCGCAGCTGCCCTCCTGCTCAGCCTCCTGCCACAGTGACGGGCCTTCAGGTCCCCATCTGGCTGCAGCTCCTGCCGATTCAACCTCCACACGTGTCCCTACCTTCTGCGCCTCGATCCTTTATCCCTGGAAAGCTCACCCCCCTCTCCTTGTCCCCTCCCCCAGCCCAGTCCTTGGTCATAACAGAGTGGGGGCAGGGCAAGGACCTGGGGGCCATGGTTGGGCCCTGGGTCCCTCCTGAAACATTTAATAGGCTGGAAATGCTGCATCATGGATCAGACCTAGTCTCCTTTCCCACGAACCCCAACTCCACGCTGCTCACAAGGCCTCCCAAACACATAGTCCAAAACTGCTTTATTGTTTTGCTGAGATGCTTGAAAATGCTTAAAATCATCCAGCCTGGGGTCCTTGAAACCAGGGGACACAAGTCCCAAGAAGTGGAATCAGAACAGTGTCAAACACTGCCCTCCTAAACTAGCCCTTCAGGGAAGTTCAAATTTGAAAGCATTAGTCTAGATCATTTTATGTCTTTAGAGATTTTTTAAAATAGAGCAATCAGCCAGCAGTTATTTTATCAGCTGAATGTACTCAGGGGAAGAAAGGAAGATCACTGTCATCCCAGGATTACTAAGGTTATAATCAAAGCTGAGCCTCCTGGAAGCAACATACGCTTAACACCAAGGGAGGGAAATAGCCTTCACTAAAATAAACTAGGCAGTCACTCCACACATACACATACAGATAATAATAACAAGCCGTGGTTGAGGGGCATGGGGAAAGGGAGACAGTCCCCCAGTTTGCTGCTGCTGCTGCTAAGTCGCTTCAGTCGTGTCCGACTCTGTGCGACCCCATAGACGGCAGCCCACTAGGCTCCGCTGTCCCTGGGATTCTCCAGGCAAGAACACTGGAGTGGGTCGCCATTTCCTTCTCCGATGCATGAAAGTGAAAAGTGAAAGTGAAGTCGCTCAGTTGTGTCTGACTCTTCGCGATCCCATGGACTGCAGTCCACCAGGCTCCTCCGTCCATGGGATTTTCCGGGCAAGAGTACTGGAGTGGGGTGCCATTGCTCTCTTATTCTAAATGTCCATTTCCCAACAACAACAACAAAAATTCTGAGACATGCAAAGACACAAGTATCACACATGCACACAAAGCAGAGAAGAGAAAATTGCCTGTAAGAGTGAACAAATGTGGAGTTAAAAGTGAAAACTTCAAAGTGACCACTATAAGTATGTCCAAGGAGGTAAAATACTTAAAGAAGTAACGTATAGGACTCCCCTGGTGGTCTAGTGGTTAAGAATCTGCTTGCCAGTGCAGGGGACATGGGTTGGATCCCAGGCCTGAGAAGACCCCATGTGCCGCGGGGCAAATGAGCACGTGCACCGCAACTTCTGCAGCCTGTATGCTCTAGAGCCAGCAGGAGAAGCCCCTGCCGTGAGAAGCCCACATGCCAGAACTGGAGAGCCGCCCCCGCACTCCACGACTAGGGAAAGCCGTGCAGGGCAATGAAGACCCAGCGCAGCCAAAAATGTAATTAATCAATTAATTTAATTTTAAAAAGATAACATCCATGTTGATGTTTGACAGAAAACAGTAAAGTTCTGTAAAGCAATTATCCTTCAATTAAAAAATAAATTTAAAAAAAGGTTAACATCCAGACTCCTTTATCTGTTTTTTAAAAAGAAGTACATGATAGTGTTGCACCAAATAAAGAATATAGAGAAATTTAAAAAAAAAAAAAACCAAACAAGGGTTTCCAGTTTTTAGTTCAGCACGTAAGGAACTTGGAAGTCATCAGTCTGTTTTAACAACACTGAAAATTAACAACTCTCAGATCGGTCGGAGATTGAAGTAACAGGGCAAATTGATAGCCCCCAAATCAGAGAGACAAGTGGGTACAGAGAATCACAATTTACCAGAGCAAAACCTTGCAAGTCAAAACTTCTACAGGAGTAACTATCAGGTGTCTTTTACACAGTACACCATGTCCAGGCTTCAACAAAAAATTACAAAGCATTCTAAAAGAAAAAAGAAAAACCAGTTTGAAGAAACAGAGAAAGCACCAGAATCAGATTCAGATATAACAAGGATGTAGGAACTATTAGACCAGGAATTTAAAAACAACTCTGGGCTTCCCTTGTGGCTTAGCAGTAAAGAATCCACCTGTTAATGCCAGAGACCTGGGTTTGATCCCTGGGTCAGGAAGATCCCCTGGAGAAGGAAATGGCAACCCACTCCAGTGTTCTTGCCTGGAGAATCCCATGGATAGAGGAGCTTGGCAGGCTACAGTCCATGGGGTCACAAAGAGTCAGACACGACTGAGCGACTTCACTTTCACTTTCACTGTCCTCTTGTCCAGAGCACCCTCCACTGATTTGCCGCTTGTAGGGCAGAGCCTGGAACTTTTTAATTGATGTATAATTGATTTGCAACATTGTGCCACTCTCTACTGTACAGCAAATGACTCCTAGACATAGACATGGCTACATTCTTTTCTATTCTTTTCTATTACGGTTTATCCCAGGAGATTGGCTATAGTTCCCTGTGCTAAACAACAATATGATTGATATGCTAAGGGCTCTAATGGAAGAAGTAACCCTGCAAAAATGAGATGGGTCACGTAAGCAGAGAGATGGACATTCTTAAAAAGAATTAAAAATAAATGCTTGAAGTAAACACACTGTAACAGAAACAAAAACTGCTTCCACAAACATGGAAATTAAATAACATACTTTTTAGACAATCAAAGAAGAAGACAATTGAAGAAGAAAATATGAGGGAAATGAGAAAATCCTTACAAATGAATAAAACAAGGACACGAAACACCAAAATTTATCGGATGAAGCAAAAGCAGTGCTTGGAGGGAAATTTACAGCTCAGTCGTGTCCGACCCTTTGCAACCCCGTGGACTGCAGCCCACCAGGCTCCTCTATCCATGGGGTTCTTCAGGCAAGAACACTGGAGTGGGTTGCCATCTCCTCCAGGGGATGTGACCGACCCAGGGATTGATCCGAGGTCTCCCGCATTGCAGGCAGAGTCTTTACCATCTGGGCCACCAGGGAAGCTGCACAGGTCCACATTTAAAAAGAAAAGAGATAGGATAATTGGCAGTTGAGTGAGCGGGATGCATGGGGCCACTGGGCAGCAGGGACTCATTGCTGGAGCCGCAGGCACACAGCCTGGTGTCGATCCACTTGGTGTGCATTTCCACAGTGACCCGGACCCAGCGACATTTTTTTCCAACCTTCCAGGATGAGGTATGACTGCCAGGGAGGGGACAGGTTCCTCCCTCCCAACACACCTCCTTGCCAATAAATAAATAATAATTTTTAAAAATTGGTTCTTTAAAAAAAAATTGACAAAATTTTTACTAGAACAAAAAATTGACAAAGAAAAAAAAGACTGAAGGCACAAATCATTAAAATCAGAAATGAAATGAAGACATTACTATAGACCTTACAAAAATAAAGAGAATACGATGAACAACAAATAAGGTATGCCAACAAATAAGATAACCTAGATGAAATGGATAAATTTCTAGAAACACACAAGTTACCTAAACTGATCCAAGAAGAAACAGAACATGTGAACAGATTTATAACGAGTTGTTCAGTTCAGTTGAGTTGGTAAGTCATGTTTGACTTTTTGCGACCCCATGGACTGCAGCACGCCAGGCTTCCTTGTCCATCACCAACTCCTGGAGCTTGCTCAAACTCATGTCCTTGAAGCTCGTGATGCCATCCAACCACTTTAACCTCTGTCATCCCCTTCTCCTCCTGCCTTCACTCTTTCCCAACATCAGGGTCTCTTCCAATGAGTCACTTCTTCGCATCAGGTGGCCAAAGTATTGGACCTTCAGCTTCAGCATCAGTCTTTCCAATGAATATTCAAGGTTGATCTCCTTTAGGATTGACTGGTTTGATCTCTTTGCAGTTCAAGGGACTCTCAAGAGTCTTCTCCAACACCACAGTTCAAAAGCATCAATTCTTCAGTGCTCAGCTTTCTTTATGGTCCAGCTCTCACATCCATACATGACTTCTGGAAAAAAATGTAGCTTTGACTACACATTCAAAAAACAAAGATCATGGCATTTGGTCCCACCAATTCATGGCAAATAGATAAGGAAACAGTGGAAACAGTGACAGACTTTATTTTGGGGAGCTCTAAAATCACTGCAGATGGTGACTGCAGCCATGAAATTAAAAGATGCTTGCTCCTTGGAAGAAAAGCTGTGACTAACCTAGACAGCATATTAAAAAGCAGAGACATTACTTTGCTGACAAAGGTCCATCTAGTCAAAGCTATGGTTTTTTTCCAGTAGTCATGTATGGATGTGAGAGTTGGACTATAAAGAAAGCTGAGCATGGAAGAATTGATGCTTTTGAACTGTGGTGTTGGAGAAGACTCTTGAGAGTCCCTTGGACTGCAAGGAGATCAAACCAGTCCATCCTAAAGGAAATCAGTCCTGAATATTCTTTGGAAGGACTTATGCTGAAGCTGAAGGTCCAATACCTTGGCCACCTGATGCAAAGAACTGACTCATTTGAAAAGACCCTGATGCTGGGAAAGATTGAAGGCAGGAGGAGAAGGGGACAACAGAGGATGAGATGGTTGGATGGCATCACGGACTTGATGGACGTGAGTTTGAGCAAGCTTCAGGAGCTGGTGATGGACAGGGAGGCCTGGCGTGCTGCGGTCCATGGACACGACTGAGTGTCTGAACTGAACTGAACTGACTAGACGGACCTTTGTCGGCAAAGTAATGTCTATGCTTTGCGATTATAATTTAAAACCTTTCAACATATAAAACTCTGTGTGATAGTTATTTTAGGTGTCAACTTAGCTTGGCCAAGGTACCCTGATATGAAGTCAAAGATTATTCTAGATGTTTCTGTGAATATATTTTTTAGGTGGGATAGAAGGCAATGCACCCCACTCCAGTACTCTTGCCTGGAAAATCCCATGGACGGAGGAGCCTGGTGGGCTGTAGTCCATGGGGTTGCTAAGAGTTGGACACAACTGAGTGACTTCACTTTCACTTTTCACTTTCATGCATTGGAGAAGGAAATGGCGACCCACTCCCGTGTTCTTGCCTGGAGAATCCCAGGGACGGGGGAGCCTGGTGGGCTGCCGTCTCTGGGGTCACACAGAGTCAGACACGACTGAAGCAACTTAGCAGCAGCAGCAGTAGCAACCTTTAAATCAGTAGACATTGAGTAAATTACCCTCCATAAGGTAATTACCCTCAATTAGTTGAAGGCCTTAATAGAAAAATGACCGACCTCCTCAGAAAAAGAGAGAATTCTACCAGCACAGAGTCTGTAGACTTGAACTGCACCTCCTCCCTGGGTCTCCAGCCTGCTGGCCTATCTTGCAGATTTTGGACTTGCCAGCCTCCCTCATCATGTGAGCAAATTCCTTAAAATAAATCCTTTCTCTCCCTCTCTCTTATCTCCCTGTTTTCTTTTCTTCTTTTTGGTTTGTTTGTTTTTCTGGAGAACCTTAATACAGTCCAAGAACAAGGGCTTCTACCATACATTTAAAGAATTAACACCAATCTTTCCTCACACTCTTCCAAAAACAGAAGAGGAAAAAACACTTCCTAACTCCTATGAGACTAGCATTACCTGACACCTAAGCAAATAAAGATATCACAAGAAAATTATGATCCAATATCCTTTATGCACATGATGAAAATACCCTCAACAAAATACTAGCAAACCAAATCCAACAGCATATTTAAAGGATTATACACATTGCAAGTGAGATTTACCCCAAGAATGCAAGGGTGCTTCAACATAAGAATCTTAATGTAACACCAATAAGTACATTAATAGTATGTGTAACATTAATAGTTGTTTAGTCGCTAAGTGGTGTCCGACTCTTTGCAACTCCATGGACTTGCATGTAGCCCACCAGGCTCCTCTGTCCCTGGAATTTCCCAGGCAAGAATGCTGGAATGGACTGCCATTTCCTCTTCCAGGGGATCTTCCTGAACCAGGAATCCAAAGTGTGTCTCCTGCATTGGCAAGCAGATTCTTTACCCCTGAGCCACCAGAGAAGTTGGAGGAAAAAACCCACATGATCATTAATTGATGCAGAAAAGCCATCTGACCAAATTCAACACCCATCACCAACTCGAAGGATTTGGGTCTGAGCAAGCTCTGGAAGTTGGTGATGGACTGGGAGGCCTGGCGTGCTGCAGTCCATGGGATCACAAAGAATCAGACGCGACTCTGACTGAACTGAACACCCGTCCGTGATTTAAAAAAAAAAAACACCTAAAAACTAGAAATGGAAATTTCCTCAGTATAATATAGGGAATTTATGAAAAACCCACATCTGGCAGCACACTCATGGTGAAAGACTGGAAACGGTCCCCTAAAATCAGGGAACAAGACAAAGATGTTCACTTTCACCATCCAACACTATTCCAGAGTTCTAACCAGAGTAAAGTGCAGGGTAGTGTGGGGGGGAGGAATAGAAGTCACTCAAATTGAAAAGGAGGAATATTCTATTCACAAATGATGTGATTCTACACATAGAAAATCCCAAAGGATCCATAGGAAAGCTACTAGATCTAATAAGCAGATTCAATAAAGCTGCAGGGTACGAGATAACACACAAAAATCAATTGAGTTTCTATACATTTGCAAAGAACAAACTGAAAAAGAAACTTGAAAAGGAATCTCATTAAAAATAGCATCTAAAAGAATAAAATACTCAGGAATAAGTTTATCCAAGGAGATGAAAGACCTGTATGCTGAACACTAAAAAACATTGCTGAATCTAAGAAAGATCTACATGGATGCAGAAGCATCCAGTGTTTGGGAGTAAGAAGGCTTACTATTGTTAAGATATCCTGAATACCTGATGGGATCTACAGATACAACACAATTCCTATCAAAATTCCAAAGGCCTTTTCTGCAGGAATGGACAAGGCCATTTTCTAATGCACGTGGAATTGAAAGACACCCTAAATAACTAAAACCATCTTGAAAAAGAAGAACACGGTCAGAGAACTAACACTTCCTGATTTCAAAGCTTACTACAAATTTTTTAAGGTCAAAAAAGTTGGCTACACATTTCTCCAAAGAAGATAAACAAACAGCCTATAAGCATATAAAAAATGCTCAGCATCAGTAATCATTAGGGAAACACAAATCAAAACCACAATGAGACATAACCGCACACCCCTTAGGGTGGCTGTTACAAACAACAAACAAACAGAAAATAACAAGTGCTGGGAGCATGTGGAGGAAGTGGAACCATCCTGCATCCCGGGTGGGAAGATTTAAAATCCACTTGCTGTGGGAAGCAATCTGACATCTCCTCAAATATTAAACATAGATTGACCAGCATAGATAAATATAGATTTAAGCATATTAATAAATATATGACTTAAGATAAACATAGATTTAAGCATAAATATAGATTTAAGCATAGATTAAACATAGATGATCCAGCAACTCCACTGTTAGATACATACTCAGAAGAACTGAAAGCAAGGCCAGGAACAGATATTTGTATGCCCGTGTTCATAGCAGCATTAGTCACATAGCCAAAAAGTAAAAGTGAACCAAATGTCCGATGACAGACGCATGGTTAAAGAGAATGTGGTCTACAAAGGAACTTATCTGTGGAACAGAAACAGACTCACAGACATAAAGAACTGCCTTGTGGTCGCCAAGGGGGAGGAGAGATGGGGGAAGGATGCACTGGGCATGTGGGATTAGCAGCTGCAAACTATTACATGTAGAACGGAGAAACAACAAGCTCCTGCTGCATAGCACAGAAACATACATTCAATATCCTTTGATCAACCAAATAGAAAAAAATAAGAAAAAATGTGTTTATGTGTATAACTGACTCCCTTTGCTGTACAGCAGAAATTAACACAACAGTGTAAATCAACTTCAATAAAGTGTTTAAAAAATACTCGTCTCTACTTTTTTGTTGCTATTTGTTTTTGCTTTGCTGGCTCTGCTAGGCTTGCAGGATCTTAATTCCCCAACCAGGGATCGAACCCAGGGCCGTGAGCAGTGAAAGCTCAAGTCCTAACCACTGGATTGCCAGGGAATTCCCCCAAACACACTCGTCTCTAAAAGAAAATGTGGTCTAAACATACAATGAAATGTTATTCAGCTTAAAAAAAAAAAAAAGGAAGGAAATCCAGACATGCAACAACATAGGCTGACTTTGAAAACGTGTAATGAAATGACAAATGCTGCATGACTCCACTCACATAAAGCATCTAGAAGGCAAATTCATAGAGACAGAAAGTGGAATAGTGGTTTCCAGGGGTGGTGGGGAGAGAGGATTGAGGAGTGACTGCTTAAAGGTTATAAAGTGTGTGTTTGGGATGATAAAAACAAAAAGGCTTGGAAATAAATAATGGGGATAGTTGCCAGACATCAAGAATGTAATGTAAATCCAATTGTGCGCTTAAAAACGGTTGAAATGACTTGTATTTATGCTGCGTCTATTTAAGGACAAGAAAAAAACTTTCAAGGAAGGAAAGAAGGAAGCAAGGGCGGAAGGGAGCATACAGCATCTGGAGGCTAGGGTGCCAGGAAGGAGGTGGGCGAACCCGCAGAGCAGAGGACCGCTGGGGAGGGAGGGATGGGGCGCTGGCAAGGGCAGGCACAGGCCTAGCCACCCCGTCTTGGGGCGGACACCGAGCCGGCACCACCGCTCTGGGCAGCGAGCCCGAGTCGCAAAGGCAAAGCCATACGAGCAATAAACTCAGGCGGTGCCGGCTGGCAGCACCACCTTCCCACCCCACCTGACCCCCCATCATTCCAGGCCTGAGGCAGGGGTCCTGGGTCAGGCTGCTGCCTCCTCACCCGTCCCTTCCCACCCCTGCCCCTTAAGCCCCTGCCCTGGTGCCGAGGGGGGAGCTTCCTACAGCAAATCAAATCCTGCTGCCTCAGCTCACGGGCTTCTCTGCCACCTCCCTCACTGGAACCCGCTGCCTCCTTGGCTTTGGCAAAGGTCCCCGACAGGCTGGTGCCAACATGTCCCTCTGGCCTTGCCTCGCTTCCCTCCCCTGCACCAACCCCGGGTCTCTCTTGCCAGGCTGAGCTTCTTGCAGCTGCCCTGCCATTGCCGACACCGGAACAGTCTGCAGTCCATTCCTTTGGCAAACTCCTATGTCATCTTCAACACCCGCAGCAAATGTCCCGAGTATGGTAGGTCTTCCTCCCGCCTGTGCTCCCACAGCCTCCCTGGTAGATAATCACAAGGGTCCCGGGCTTTCACACTGTACCTGGGACAGAATCTTGAGCCCTTCTATTTGAAATGTTAAAGGAAATGGTAACCCCCTGAGGTGGGAACCTCGGAGACATGAAAGGGACCGGCATCTGGGTCACAGATGTGTGGCCGAATTTTGTCCCATCTCCCCACACTCACCCCGCCTCTGCGGGAAGGGCCTGAGCAGGAGGCCCCAGCTGAGGCTGAGAAACAGAAGGGGAGGAAAAGACAAAGTCAGGGGGCAGGGGCGGCCCCTGTGAGCTGAGGGCAGGAGCAGAGAGTGGTCTGCGTGGTCCAGCTCATCGTGTGGCCACGCCTCAGACCCGGACTTTGGTTGCCCCGGGTTGGCAGGCGAGGCGAGCAGGCTGCGCCCCGGCTAGCAGGAGGCACCTGGCGCTCCTGTTTGGCCACAGCCACATTTTCATGCAGGGGAGGACCTGGGGGCTGCATCTGCTGCTCCTGCTGGGGTTGAGGCTGGGGTCCCAAGAGGCCCTACCCCAAGAGGCCCTGCCCCCACCCTGTGGAAGGTAGGAGCGGAGAAGGCAGATGGGGTTGCAGCTGGAAGGCCAGGTCTGGAGGGCCGCAAGGAGAGCTCAAGCATCGGGGTCAGCCCTCCAGAGAGGAGGGAAGGGAAGGAGATCAGGTCTCAGGATCTGTGCTGGGCACTGACCCCCAGCGCTAGGAAAAGATGGGGCAGCCTGTGGGCGGCTGGACACAGGCCAGGAGCCTGCCACCCAGGGAGTGCTCCCTCCCTCTGCTCTCCCTTCTAGCTGCTCCTTGAACTGTGCAGGCCTGTTCTCAGGGTTGTTCTGGGAAACTTCCTGCTCAATTTCCTTGCCTTGGATGTGAGAGTGGGAGTAGGGACCTGCAAGGAGCCCCTGGGTTTGACCTCTGACCTCCATGACCAAACCTCTTTCCAAAGCCACAGTTTCCATCTCCAAATAGCAGGGATGAGTGACCCCATCCTGCTTCTGGGACTCACAGGGCAGCCACTCTCCCTTCATCATGGGTTTATTGAGTTCTTGCTATGCCTCCTGAGTTGCAGCAGTGAACTAGAAAAATGAGGTCCATGAAGGTTATTATTACATAACAAGCCAGAAAAGTAATAATAGAAGTTCACTGGTGATGGTTGTTGTCTCTAAGTCGTGTCTGACTTTTGCGATCCCATGGACTGTAGCCCACCAGACTCTTCTATGAGATTTTCCAGGCAAGAATACAGGAGTGGATTGCCATGCCCTTCTCCAGGGGATCTTCCCCACCCAGGGATCGAACCCATGTCTCCTGCATTGGTAGGCAGGTTCTTTACCCCTGGGCCACTGGGGAAGCCCATATCTTCCACTAGTACTCACCAAATGTTTATACTCATGGTTACAGTTTAATACACACATGAGGCATGGCCAGACGGGAAGCCTTGGCACCCATGAATTTTTACTGGGGATCAGTTACAGGGACGTAGTGTATCCTCATGGTGACCCTAGTTACTCATTCTCCAGGTCTCTAAAGGTCAAAATGATAATGGGTGGCCCTCAGCCCCCACCTTAAATCACATTAATAGGATAAAATATCTGGCATGGTCCAAGGTCCCAGGAAACAAAAATGTATAGGTTAGGGCCCCAGGAGCTTAGAAGGTATCTCTTAGGCACGTATCGTACTGTCTTTGAAATGTACAGGGTATAAACACAATCTGCTATGTCAACTGTTTACTGCACAAACAACTTATTGTATAACAAAGAATTTGTCCAGTCTTTGTCCTGAGTTCCTGGAATATAACTTTTAAGAGCTTGGAAATTTCCCAAGTGACAGGAGTGTCTTTGGTATCCAGGTTAAGCTCGAATCGCTTCTGTGACTGAGGTGACTCATGGTGAGTCCCTAGATGGGTCATGCTACTACGATGTCTGAAGTAGGACAGGTCATGTTAGAAGATGAAGTGATTAGAAGGTTGGGGCTCTGGGGTGCCTGATACCAGCCTGACCTCCTGACGGGGCGGAAGATTGGATTTAATCACATAGTTGATGATTTAATCAATCATACCTATGCAGTGGGGCTTCCCAGGCGGCACTAGTGGTAAAGAACCCACCTACCTATGCAGGAGACATAGGAGACGCAGGTTTGATCCCTGGGTCAGGAAGATCCCCTGGAGGAGGGCACAGCAACCCACGCCAGTATTCTTGCCTGGAGAATCCCATGGACAGAGGAGCCTGGTGGGCTACGGTCCATAGGGTCGCAAAGAGTCAGACGTGACTGAAGTGACCTAGCACACATGCGGGCACGCACCTATGCAACGAAACCCCAAGGAAAACTCCGGACACCGAAGTTCAGTGCAGCTTCATTTTGGTTGACCCTTCGATGCGCCAGGAGGCTGAAGTGTCCTGATTCTATGGGGAGAGAACACAGAAGCTCTGTGCTCAGGACTCTCCCAGATCTTGTCCTATATGTGTCTTCGTTTGGCCAGTCCTGACTTGTATCCTTATGAGAACTATAATGCAATCCCAATACAGTGCTTTCCTGAATTCTGTGAACCGCTCTTATAAATCACTAAAACTTTAATTCTAGCAAATTCTCATGGGAACTCCTGAACTTGTAGCCAGTGGTCACAAGTGGTGGAAACTTCAGGACCCCTGAACTTATAACTGGTGCTGGAGTGAGGGCAATCTTGTTGGGGACTATAGCTTTGACCTGGGGGTGGCATCCAAGCTAACTCTTGGTGGCAGAATTTTATTGCAATATTGTAATTGTTGTCAGAACATGTGTGATTTGCTAGGATGATCTTGTCTCACTAAAACACGTGGTTTGGAAAGTGCAAGATGAAATGGCAAGGAACGAGCATCTTTTGATTCCTGGATGGCCACAGGGTCACCCATGTGTTCAGAATAGCAGTTTTGTTGTGATCAGTTACTGGAGGTAAAAGTTACCAATGGAAGTTAGAGCTGATGGATCCAACTCTTGGGGTATTCGCTGACCAAATGCATAAGAAAGTGCAAAATAAGAAGACAAAAATAAAAAATAGAATTTCTTGGTATTGTCATCTAGAATAGCAAAAATGAAAGTGAGAGATAAGCCATACTAAGATTCTGGTCAGTCCTAAATACAGCCTCTGGTCTCAGGGCCTCTGCTAACAGAATGTGCTGGGGAAGGTCCTGCTTCTGGCTGCCCTGATGTGCAGCCAGTAGCCCCAGAGCCATTTCCAAAGGAAAAAATTATTCTGAAACAACAAATAATGAAGAAAATTAGACTAATTCCCAAGAGAATATGATAGACAGAGGACAGAGCCAACGGTCTCGTCCCAGCAGGATAGGCATCTTAAAACAGTTATTTAGAATGGGGTGAGGACTTCCTTGGTGGTCCAGTGGCTAAGAATCCACCAATCAATGCAGGGAACACAGGTTTGATCCCTGGTCCGGGAAGATCCCACATGCTACAGAGCAACTAAGCCTGTGAGTCTTAATTACTGAGCCGGAGAACCCTAGAGCCCATGCTCTGAAACGAGCACCAAAGACCCAGCATAGCCAAAAATAAGTAAATAAATAAAAAATTTTTAAATGGGGTGAATAAAAAAATTCCTTGGCAGTACAGAATTTAGGATCTGCACTTTTAGTGTCAAGGGCACGTGTTTGAGCCCTGGTGGGAGAACTAAGATCCTGCAAGCCCGGGTGCATGACAGGAAAAAAAAAGAAGAAGAAGAAGAATGGAGTAAATAAAGCAAACATTTATGGGAGCAAAACAAAAGAGGAAGAAAAGAGGGAGAATCAAAAGACTGATTTCTTTTCAAGAAACGGGATAAATAAAGCAGCCATGTGTGCACACACGTTAAGTGGCTTCACTCGTGTCTGACTCTTTGCGACCCCATGGACTGTGGACAGGGTCAAAAGAAAGGTTTTCATGCAGCATCCTTCAAGGTTGATTGAACCAATGGGAACCCCTGCAGGTCATCCAAAATGAAAAGGCCCGAGACAAATCTGTTTTATTCACCCTACTTGGGAGCAACTTGGGAGCAAGACATAGGCAGCAACACGAAGCCTGACCTCCAATCTGCTGGGGCAATGGTGCCAAAATATAATCAAGATAAAGGTTGATGGCCGGGTCAGGGTCCCTTAGCTCTGTCCCACCCTGGAGACCCAAAACTGGATATGTAGCAGTGGGCAAAATGGTCAGAGGGTAGAGGAGGCTCCTGGACTCTGTGACATGGGAACCCCATGCACTGCAGTACCAAAAGCCACTGGAGAGGACCTAAAAGAGGCTACAGTCAGATTAAGAGGATATAGAAATGCAAGAGTTGATGGGATGAAGGGGAAAGGTAGTATGAAAAAAAATGGAATGTTTAAACAGGCTTTATGTCAAAGGATTGTTTCTCCTTCGCCTGAATGTTTTATGGAAATGAATGTCATGATTGACAAGGAACACTTACCCTCCCTGGTACTCAAAGACCAAAGGTATTCCAGACCTTGCTGAAGTTCTAAGAGGTGCACAGTGAGGGGTGCAAGGGTTGGTGCAACCAAGATGAAAGTTTGAATGAAAATTGGTGCTTGAACAGTTCTGTTGGGAAGTGACTGCATCTATTCTACCTGAATGTATTACAGGAACGGATATTATAATACCTGACTGGGGAATGTTTCCACTGTCTAGTATTATAAAGCAGAAGACATGTAAAGCCATCCCTCAAGCAATATTAATTGAATGTTCCAAATGAGAACCAATAAGATTGCCTGAGTCCACATAGATTGTAGCCTTCTTCTGGGGAGCACAGACTGGGACTTACAGGAAAAGCCTTTGGGCACCTCCCAGCTGAGACTTTGGACTAAAGAATTTCAACTAGAGAGGCAGTTACTAGTTTGCTATCAGATATTAATTGAAGCTTTCCCTGTGACTGAAGGTCAAAAGATAATCTTGAAACCTGAAATGCCCATATTATTTTAGGTGATATTGGAAAATGCTCTAAGATGGAGGGACATGCCCAGAGGAGTTCCATAAGAAAATGGAAATGGTTTATGCAGGACCATGTTCCTGGGGGAATGGAGAGTTACTCAGCATATGTAAGAGCAGGCAGACTTTTCCCCTAGGAATGATGTTGAAACCACCTAAGGAACTACCAAATTCAACTGTCACCTAGGCAAGTGCCCTATGAACAGCTCTTGATTGACTGACAATGAATTGCTTGGTTTATGGATGGCAGTCCCAAGGTGAACATACAACGTACTGTTTGAAAGGCTGCCACTCTTATCAAAGAAGACAAGACCAAATCAGCTCGGTGGGCTGAGTTACATACCATTTGTCACTGTGTTTGGGTTTTTGCCTACTCTCGGTCAGGGGCCAATGGCCTGGCCATATGGTCAGACAGAAGGGCAATGGAAAACTGGCGTATTAAAATGATGCCCTTTTGTGTCATGGTCCTCTGGAAACACTATGGGAATTTGAATAGTGCATTAAAATAGAACACATTGATGTCTATGAATCAATATAAAGCCAAACATAGGGGCTTTCTTCATTCAATTCTTCCATCACTGCAAGGAAAGTGAAAGTGTTAGTCACTCAGCCGTGGCTGACTCTGTATGATCCTATGGACTGTAGTCTGCCAGGTTCCTCTGTCCAGGGGATTTCCCAGGCAAGAATACTGGAGTGGGTGGCCATTTCCTTCTCCAGGGGATCTTCCCAACCCAGGGATCGAACCCAGGTCTCCTGCATTGCAGGTGGACTCTTTATCTGAGCCACCAGGGAAGCCCCACTGCAAGGGAAACAGCTTGCAATTCAGCCCATGGGGCTGTCTTGTTCTTATGTTTTCCAAAGATCTCCCTCAGGCAGTTAGGGTGCAGTGGCTTTCCAACCAAGATACTGTCTGTCCACTTGGAACTTCCATCACTAAATGACCAAGTTTTTGCTTGGTCAATTAAAAGCTATTCACGGGGCACCTCCTGGTGGCTTCTCTGTTGCTTCCCCAGTCAGCCCTGCAGGAAGTGAGGCCACCTGCCCTTGAACACAAAAAGTACCTCCTTGCATTCCCCCAGCAGCCTGCTCCTGCGGAAACCATTTCCATCGTTAAGGAACTCTCGGGGCACTGCCTTCTTTATCAGAGCGTGTCTGACATCACCCAAGGCATTATGGGTATTTCATGGTTTCAAGAATGTTTTGTGTTTTTCAATCATAGAGGAGGTTTCCATCAATATCCAATAGCAAGCTAGTGATCCTCTCCCGTATGGTGTGTATCGTACACTACATCTGGAAATTTCCTGGTTCAAACTTTTCGTTGCGGCCACTGAGTACAATCCATAGGGTTTTGCCACAACCTCTTACAGCTGGGTCCATACAGAGCCACTGAATAGAGCTGGTCCATCCCACAATCACTGATCAAAGCGCCACTGAACAACGTTCTGGGCTCCTCGCCAGCCCCCTAACCCAGTGAGAACAGATCCGTGCCCCTCCCACTCCTCCCCTCCGGATCCCTATCCACTGACCTCTCTCCCACTAAAACCACCTCACGTGCGTAGAGCTGGGAGAGGATGAACAGGAAACTCCTGGTGTGGACACGCTCTGAGCTACAGCGCCCTCCCTCCTCTTGTCCACCTGGCTTTCTATACTGTTTCAAATTAACCAGCGAGCTGGGCTCAGGCAACTGTTTAGGTCCTTTACTGCACAAGGACCCTCCGCGTTCTCTCAGCCCTGATGTCACCACCACCCACAAACCCCTACCACACACGTGCACAGGCACACACGTGCACATGCCCTGGCACACCACAGTCCTCGCCCCTCCCAGTCAACACGCCCCAGACTGCTGTTTTCTTCTCCCCTGTTGGTGGTGACCCAACCTACTCCCCTCCCCGACTCTCTCTGCAGCCAGATTTACTGCCACGGGGAGCTCCCGCGGCAAGTTCAGATGGCCAAACTCTACCAGCATGATAAGCAGTTTGTGGACATGCCACTATCCTCAGCTCCAGGTGAGAGCCCCAGGGGGCCCCTCCTTCTCCTGAACCTTCCACCAAAAGGCAGGGGGCAAAACCAGGCAGGCAGGGGTGTCTGATCAGGGAAGACTCCCTGGGGTCCCGCTGACCCCTCCTGCTGCCTGTCCCCCAGACCAAGTCCTGAGGCGCTTCTGCGAGCTGGCCCAGGCCCACAACCTCAGCATCTCCCGGCAGGAGCTGCAAGTGTTCGGCCAAGAACACTTTCGGGCTGTGGGGCAGAAGCTGCAGCCCTGGACCCCCGAGGACTGGAGAGACAGGTACAACCCTGGACACAGAACAGGAGAGGGGCCTTCGCTCAGGGCTGCCACCCTCAACCCTGTGGGCCCCGTGGTCTTCTAGCCCCCAGTTTCTGCAGAAGATCTTGGACCCCAGGCTGTGAGCCTGGGCAGGGCAGCTGCACCAACTCTGGAAGAAGCTGGGAAAGAAGTTATCAGTGCTCTGGGCCTCGCAGAGGGGATGGAGGTGGGGAAGGGGTGAGCTGCCTAGGGCCCATCCTGTTCCCTCTACGCCCTCACCTGTGTAGAGCTGGGAGGGGATGAACAGAAAACACCTGATGTGGACCCAGCAAGACACTGGGACCTATTTCCTGAGAACGCAGTCCTTGAACAGGACTCTCCAAAAAGAACTTCTGAGAGGGAGGAGGGCAATCTACTTCTAACTCCTCACCTCCTCCCTGAAGCCCTCCCTGCCTCCCCCAGGCAAACTGAGCTCATCCTCCACCCCTAGCTGCCCTGTCCTGCCCTTCACACCCCTTCGGACCCCGTGGTGACTGTTCACTCCCCTGCTGGGCTCCCTCTTGCCTGAGCTCCTGGGGCCAGGCCTCTGCTCAGGAACCATAATTGCTCCCTCTGATTCTGGCCCAGGCCTGTGCTCAGCATGGTCTGTTACGCACTTTCTCCCCTTTGTCTGAGGCTCAGAGAAGGCAGCCTTTTACCCAAGGCTGCACAGCTCCTGTCCTCCAGCCCGGCCCCAGGGCCCTGGCACCCACTGCACAGAGCGGGGCTCCCGGGTCATGCCTGTGTCGCCTTGGGCTGCTTTCTCAGCAGCCCCCACCCAAAGGGAAAAACCTGAGCCCCTTCCTCTGCTGCTGCTAAGTCGCGTCAGTCGTGTCCGACTCTGTGCGACCCCATAGACGGCAGCCCACCAGGCTCTGCCATCCCTGGGATTCTCCAGGCAAGAACATGGGAGTGGGTTGCCATTTCCTTCTCCAATGCATGAAAGTGAAAAGTGAAAGTGAAGTCGCTCAGTCATGTCCGACTCTTAGCGACCCCATGGACTGTAGCCCACCAGGCTCCTCTGTCCATGGGATTTTCCAGGCAAGAGTACTGGAGTGGGGTGCCATTGCCTTCTCCGAGCCCCTTCCTCTGCTCCCCTCCAAATCTCTGACAGGCTGGCCTCTTTCCCACTAAACCCCCTCACGTGTGTAGGGCTGGGAAGGGATGAACAGAAAACTCCTGATGTAGAGTAGCGAGCCCTGCTCTGACGCTCCCGCGCTCTCCCCGGGCACGCTCATCCATGTCCGCCTCACTGGAGAAAGCTGTTGGGGTTTCATCCACACCTGGGCCAGAACTGGAGGCCCTGAGCCTGTGGGCCTGGCTTCACGGTGACCACAGAGATTCAGGGGGCACTGGGAGCCAAAGGAACCTGCCACCAGCTGGCTGCTAATCCTGGCTGCTGTGTGGTGAGCCCTGGGGTGCCGGGCTGAGGGGGTCCCGGCTCCTGCACACCGCTGCTCTTGCTGGGATTCTAGAAGCCGGCACGTGGGGGCCAGCAGACCAGACTCCCCATGGCCCAGCCTGGACCAAGGCCACACGGCTGAGCAGCGCCAGAGCTAGAGCCCAAGCCTGGGCTGCAGGGCCACCAGCCTCCGCTCCACATGGGCCCAGGGTGCCCGTGTCCTCTCTCCTGACTCCAGGTGAAGCCAGAAGTCTTCAGCCACCCCGAGCAGTTCTCGCTGATCTACTCAAGACACCCCTTCATTGTGCCCGGTGGGCGCTTTGTGGAGTTCTACTACTGGTGAGCATCCAGGGGTTGCAGGAGGGTGAGGGGTGGTGAGGGCAGGCCAGTGCCAGCAAGACATCTTGAGTGGGCTGGGTGCCCTGGCCTGCACCCGGGTGTGCAGGGCAGAGGGTGGTGTGGGCAGTGCCTGAGCTGTCTGTGCCCCCACCAGGGACTCCTACTGGGTAATGGAGGGTCTACTCCTCTCTGAGATGTCCGAGACAGTGAAGGGCATGCTGCAGAACTTCCTGGACCTGGTGCAGACGTAAGGCGGGGTGGGCACCCCAGCCAGGGTAGGTGGAGCAGGTACCGTGGGCCTGGGGCGGGTTTGCCTCGGCTCTGGCAGCCAGGTGGGCCGGTCAACAGGCCTCCTCTTGGCAGGTACGGACACGTCCCCAACGGGGCCCGCGTGTACTACCTGCAGCGGAGCCAGCCCCCGCTCCTGACCCTCATGATGGACCACTACGTGGCCCACACCAATGATACCACCTTCCTACGGTGGGCACCCCTCCCAGTGCTGCCCTGCACCCTCCTTCCTGAGACCTCCCGGGGCGGGGCTGGGGCGGGGCGCCTGGACTGAGAGAGTGCCCGGCTCCACCCCAGGGACCACATTGAGACCCTGGCCTCGGAGCTGGACTTTTGGACTAAGAACAGGAGCATCTCTGTGAGTTCCAGGGGAAAGAGCTACATCCTGTATCACTATGAAGTCCCTTACGGGGGCCCCAGGTGAGGACCCACCCGGCCAGCCTCTAGACTTGTTGTGTGTTCCCTCCGGTTTGAATGTCAGGACTTCCCTGGGCAGGAGGGTGGGGGACTGAGTCCCACCTCTCAGATGATGAGCTGATAGCCCTGGGCCGTCTGGGGCCCCGGGACGGCTGAGCCAGCGTGGCTGGGACTCCTGCAAGGGCATGGAGGGTCTAGAGACGCAGTGCCAGGCCCCCCCACTCTCCTCCCACCAGGCCAGAGTCTTACAGCAAAGACGCAGAGCTGGCCGCCACCTTGCTGGAAGGTGAGCAGCAGGAAGGGAGAGGCTGAGCGTGGGCCTGGGCCGTGCGTCAGGCCCCAGGCTGCTGTCTGTCGCTGCCCTGTCCTCACAGGGAACCGGGACACTCTGCTGGCCGAGCTCAAGGCCAGCGCCGAGTCCGGCTGGGACTTTTCCTCACGCTGGCTCGTGGGCGGCGTGAACCCCAGTTCGCTCAGCAGCATCCGAACCAGCAAGCTGGTGCCGGTTGACCTCAATGCCTTCTTGTGCCAGGCGGAGGGGCTCATGAGCTACTTCTACTCCAGACTGGGTGCGCGTGCCCGCAGGGAAGGGAAGAAGGGTGCTAGCCCTGCTTGGGTCCCTGCCTCGGCCTCGGCAGTGGCGCTGCAAGGAGGACCGTGAGGGGAGGACCTCCAGCTCCCCGGCCTCACCCCACACCCCCAAAGCAGCCGTGTCCCTCCCTTTCTCACTGTAAGGACCTAGGAGGGGACACCCTACCCCACAGATCCAAACCCCTCTGTCCCATCTCCCTGCCCTTTGAGCCAGGGGAATCCACACAGCCGGCCAGTGTCCCCTTGAGGACAAACCTGGGATAGGCCGGTGCAGGGCCTGGGAGCTGCTCGGGACCACGTGCTCAGGGAAGTCCCGGTGCTAGAGGCATGAAATGCGATGGGCTCTGCTCCACAATAGCATGGCCCCTTGGTGCTCAGGACCTCTGAGCCCAGGGGAGGACAACAGGGGGTCAAACTAGACCCCCTGGGAGGCGGGGGGCCCTGTGGCTTAGCCTAAAGAAAGTGTTGCCCCAGGGAATGACTCTGAAGCCGCAAAGTACAGAAATCTGCGAGCCGAGAGCATGGCTGCCCTGAAGGATGTGCTGTGGGATGAGGACAAAGGGGTCTGGTTTGACTATGACCTTGAGAACGAGAAGAAGAATCTGGAGTTTTACCCATCCAACTTTGCTCCTCTCTGGGCCGGCTGCTTCTCTGACCCAGACGATGTGGATAAAGCTCTGAAATACCTTGAGGTGAGGCATACCTGGAGCAGGGTGGGCTGCTACACCAGGGTAGGACCACCTGCTTGCTCCCTGACTCTGACCTGTGACCTCTGGCAAGTGGCAGCCACACATCCCGACTCCACCGTGTCTTAGCATGCAGGTCCCACTTCGGCCACAAGGGGGCGGCTGTGAGCCGAGAAGAGAAGGCCCAGGAGGGGTCACCTGGCTTTAGGAGGGCCCAGCCTCTTGGCTCCCTGTCCAGCCCCCACCCACAGTCACGATAATGTCTGGAACCTTCTAGGACAGCCGGATCCTCACCTACCAGTATGGAATCCTGACCTCTCTCCAGAAGACAGGCCAGCAATGGGACTTCCCCAATGCCTGGGCCCCCCTGCAGGACCTGGTCATCAGAGGTAGGGAGGCAGGGATGGGGCCTACCCCACCTCAACCCCATGAGGACAGAGGCTCGGCCTCCCTAGTATTGAGGAGGCGAGAACAAAGGATGCAGAGGCTTTTCTCTAACTTCTCTGCTCTCTCAGCCTCTCAGCAAACAGTTACTCCTGCCCCCACCTGTCAGGGGAACCAACCTTCCACTCTCCTTAAGCCAACCTAGATTAAGAGCAGCTTGGCTTCTGGTTCCAGGAAGGAGGTCTTAGCACCTGGGCCTCTTTCCCTCATTGAGGAGAATAAGGTTCGGGACTCTGCTACTCCTGGGATGGGAGCTCTGAAGATTTAGGGTCTTGCCATGGGTGGGGTCTAGGTCTGGCCAAGTCTCCTTCAGCCAAAGCCCAGGAAGTAGCTTTCCAGCTGGCCCAGAATTGGATCCGAACCAACTTTGATGTCTACTCCAAAAAGTCAGCCATGTATGAGAAGGTGAGCTGGCCGTAAGTCTAGTCCCTGGGGTCCTCCAGATCAGGGTAAGATGGGGAATTGTCGGGCTTTGCAAAGTCAGTGCCCAGTATACCTGGGGCAGTGGCGGCACCTGGTGGTCATTCTTGGGCACTGCAGGGCTCAGCCGCTGGCCAGAGCAGCTTCTCCCTGTAAGGGGCTCCCATTGCTTGCTTCCCTAGAGGCCTGGTTGGGGGCTGGGGCAGGGCTTGACCTTAAAGCTCATCCTCTTGTCCTCAGTATGACATCAGCAACGGTGGACAGCCAGGTGGTGGAGGGGAGTATGAAGTTCAGGTGAGTGGGCCACATCCTCCAGGAAGCTTCGGGGCTGTACTGTCCCCATAACTGGCCATGACCTCCCCTCTCTGGGCCTCAGTTTCTTCTGTGGAGGCTGCATCCCAGGGAGGAGCCCGACTGGTGCTCCCTGGTACCCCTGGGGCTGGGGGGCCTGGGCCTCTAGGTGGGGACCCCACAACCTATAAGAGGACTTGGGGGCCTGCCCCAGGGGTCTTGCCCCATGGACCTTACCTTTCTCCAGGAGGGGTTTGGCTGGACCAATGGTGTGGCTCTGATGCTGCTGGACCGCTATGGGGACCGGCTGAGCTCAGGGGCCCAGACCGCTCTGCTGGCGCCCCAGTGCCTCGCAGCTGCCCTCCTGCTCAGCCTCCTGCCACAGTGACGGGCCTTCAGGTCCCCATCTGGCTGCAGCTCCTGCCGATTCAACCTCCACACGTGTCCCTACCTTCTCCTGCGCCTCGATCCTTTATCCCTGGAAAGCCCACCGCCCCCCTCCTTGTGCCCTCCCCCAGCCCAGTCCTTGATCATAGCGGAGTGGGGGTAGGGCAAGGACCTGGGGGTCATGGTTGGGCCCTGGGTCCCTCCTGGAACATTTAATAGGCTGGAAATGCTGCATCATGGATCAGACCTAGTCTCCTTTCCCACGAACCCCAACTCCACGCCGCTCACAACCAGGCCTCCCAAACACATAGTCCAAATGCTTTATTGTTCTGCTGAGATGCTTGCAAATACTGAAAAACATCCAGCCCAGGCCTGGCAACCATGGTCCAGGGCTGGGAAGGGGGACAGGGAGGTGGGCTTAGTGTTAAGGCGCAAAGGGCTGAGCCCAGACACCTGGAGGCCTGGGCCTCTGCTCTTCATTTCATCCCCATTCTGAGGGGAGGGCAACCAGACCCTCGGGCTCCCCCTCCTGCTCAAGACTTCCTCCAGGGAGCATCTGTACAGCCCTCTGTCCATCAGAAACTCAGCCATATACCAGAACCCCGAGGATGGCCCTTCTAGCTCCTTCTCCCATCCGATGGCTCCTCCTCTGGCCTCCAGTTCCCGGCTTCGTCCCTTCTGGCTCTAAGCAAGGCACGAGTGGAAGGGGGAGGGCTGGATGGGGGAGCCAGTAGGCTGTGTATCAGGGCCTGGAGACACAGGCAGGGGGGAGGGTGAAGGTGTTTAGTCCCTTCCCCCATCCCCAGCAGGAGATGCCCAAGGGCCTGGGCTGGAGAGATGATGGCACGTACCCTCAGATGGGCCCACAGCTGAAGCAGTGGGCTGAGCCACAGCCATGGCAATCAGTATGTAACCATGGCGATGAAGCAGTCACTATGGGGACTGTGGTGATGGGTCTGCAAAAAGGGGCGAGGGCTGGGACCTCAAGGATGACACTCAGTCTCTGGTCCTTGAGCAAAAATCATAAAAAATACAAATGCGGCACAAGAATGGGATAGAGCAGGGTTTGAGAATTACACCGCCTGAGCTGTTACCCCACTCTGGATGTGGTGCTACTCAGCCCTCAAGGCCCCTGCAACGGGGGCTGAGGCAAGAGGGGATCTTTGGCAGATTCTGGTACCATAACGTGTCCTTTAGAAAAGAGAACGCAGGCAGGGAGCACAGGTGCCAGGAGGGGCCCCCTCTGTGATAGCGCCTCAACCTGGGTAGGTCCCAGGGCAGGACCCTAACAGGCTATTGCAAGTTCTGGGCTCCCAGGAGGCAGCAAAGCCCCCTCCTCAACTTTTATCTCCTGGCTGGTTTTTCAGGGGGGGCCAGAGCTCAGAAACCCACAGGACGAGCTCCTTCCAGAACATTACAGAGTCTCTTCTTGTACAAAAGCCCCAGTCGTGCTCCGCCCTCCAGGGCCTCTGGGAGCCCAGGGCTCAACTCCCTGTCTGGAGGCAGGCGGGGCAGCAGGCGGCTGGGCATGGCTCCTGGGTCCAGGGGGCCCCATTCAGTCAGTTCATAAACTGAGTGTAGCCCTCTGCCCCTGTGACAATGACGTCCATCCAGATGCGCATGGCCTCTGCAGAGGGGGCCACCATGTAGTACAGCCGGTCGTGGGTCTTCACGCAGAAGGTGAGGGCCGGGTTCGGGCTCTGCGGAGGGAGAGAGCAAGGTCTGAGCCAGGGCCCAGCCTGAAGCATCTCACACCCGCCTCGCCGTCCACCCTTCTTCTCTGCCTCCAGGACGCCCTGAGTCTTCCATAGGCCTGGAGCCCAGTCCCCACCATCCCAGGCTGGGATGTCCCCTCCTCACATCTGGGGCAGTCCGCAGACCTCAGCAGGGCCATACCCTGCCAGGCAAGGACACCGTTCCTTGGCGCCCTCAGGCACAAAGAGAATACCAAAAGAATCAGACGCAAAGGGATGACCAGAGTCCCCTCCCAGTAAAAAAGGAACAGATGGAAAGAGCTGCAAGCGGGGTGCTGGGTCCAGGGCCCCAGCAGAGCCGAGACGAGGAATGGAGCGGACGTTGTGGGCCTGGCGGGACGGAGGCAAACGGCCCCAGCCTCCCCGCAGCCCTGCCCATAAAGTCCTCTCACCCAGACCTCATCTCTGAGGGCCCCCACTCCCCCTGCAGCCTCCCCGCTGCACGGCCCGCCCCCACGGAGGGAGACGGCCTGCTGGCATCTCAGGGCCGGGAGGCCAGCAAGCCCCCTCAAGCTCACAGGGGCTCCCGGCTCTCTGCACCCACTGCACTCCACACTCCGGCCCGCGGGGAGGGGAGGGACTTAGGGGAGAGTCAAGGAAGGGTCAGGGGCCGGGGGGGCCAGGAGGCGTTAATACGCGGTAGTTCTGGTTAGAGATGTGTGGGGAGGGGTACCTCAGTCACCATAGTGAAGCTCAGAAACCTCTTCTGGGAGAGGGAGAGAGGAAGAGAAAGTTTACAAGAGAACGAGGAAGGGGTCCGAGCCTCTGAAGTGGGCAGGCTGGAGGCCTCTACCCCCAGAGCCCCGCTGGCCCACCCTTTCCCCAGGGCTGGCCCTCACCTTGGCGGCACTGCGCAGGTGGTCATAGTACACCTCTTCGATGGCCTGGAAGTAGATGACCCCCTTCAGCTTCGTCTCGTGCTTGTCTGCAAAGGAAGACGTGCTGAGCTCAGGAGGCCTGTGGTGCTTTAGGTCAAGCTCCGTGGACATGGAACGCCTCACCCGGGAAGTGGGGTGAGTCCCGGGACTCAGAAACAGAGCCCAGATTCTGTATCAGTGTTCAGCCTTGCCCAGAATGACAGAGGAGGCAAATCAGAACTCCACTGAGATACCACTGCTCACCTATCAGAGCAGCAAAAATAAACGCAAAACAGAGCACATTTGTGACATTTCTGTGGGGAGACGGGCAGTATAATAAACCTGACGGGGGATAAACTGGTGAGCCTCTCGGATTCTGTGGGGAGACGGGCAGTATAATAAACCTGATGGGGGGATAAACCGGTGAGCCTCTCAGAATGACTTGGCTTCTTCGACCAAAGTTAGAAAGGTGTTTGCCCTCTGAACCAATTTCAGCACTTGGAAAATTTACCTTACACATGTACCTCTCTCTCTGTGAAAGTCACTCAGTCGTGTCTGACTCTTTGTGACCCCATGGACTACACAGTCCATGGAATTCTCCAGGCCAGAATACTGGAGTGGGTAGCCTTTCCCTTCTCCAGGGGATCTTCCCAACCCAGGGATCAAACCCAGGTCTCCCGCACTGCAGGGGGATTCTTTACCAGCTGAGTCACAAGGGAAGCCCAAGAATACTGGAGTGGGTAGCCTATCCCTTCTCCAGAGGATCTTCCCGATCCAGGAATTGAATGGGGGTCTCTGGCATTGCAGGCGGATTCTTTACCAACTGAGCTACTAGGGAAGCCCCACACATGTACAAAAGAAAACATTTACAAAAGATTCACCATGGCAGTAATTATAGTCACAAAAGATTAGAAACAACCCGAGTAGCCATCAAGTGGAGGCGGCTAAGTAGAATGTGCCGTGTGATGAAATACACCTAGCTATTTAACAGAATAACGAATATCTGATATACACATTCAGAAATAAATCTACAAAGACTTCCTTGGTGGTCCAGTGTGAAGATTCTGTGCTCCCAATGCAGGGAGCCCAGGTTCGATCCCTGGTGGGGAACAAGATCCCCCATGCCACAATTAAGACCCAGTGAAGCCAAATAAATATTTAAAAAACAACACACTTCAAATAATCCATGACCAAAAATAAAGTTTGTAGATAAATTAGAAAAAATATTTTTTAAAAATCTATAAAATACATCTGGATATCAACATCTAGACACTGATAAATTTGAGACAGAAAGACCTCTAAGATAACGTAGCAGGAAAGCAAGGAGTGTGTTGGGTGCTACCTTTTGTGTGAGAAAAGTGTTAGTCACTCAGTCACGTCCAACTCTTCGCAACCCCATGGACTGTAGCCCGCCAGGCTCCTCTGTCCATAGGATTCTCCAGGCAAGAATACCGGAGTGGGTTGACATTTCTTTCTCCAGGGGATCTCCCCAACCCAGGGATCGAGCCCAGGTGTCCCGAATTGCAGGCAGATTCTTTACCATCTGAGTCACCAGGGAAGCCCCAACAATATTGCAGTGGGTTGACATTCCCTTCTCCAGGGGATCTTCACGACCCAGGAAAAGGGGGAAGAATACATGTTTGCATATGTTTATATTCCCTTAAAGAAACTCTAGAAGGACACACAAGAGATTAATAAACGCAGTTACGTGTAGTCAGAGGGGGTGTCATTCTCAATTTAAACCTTTTTACGTGTTTTGAGTTTTGAACGACAGGGATGCATTTATCTATTCAACTCAAACAGTAAAAACATGGAAGGTAGCATACAGCATCTGGACGCCGGGGTGCCAGGAAGGAGGTGGGTGAACCCGCAAAGCAGAGGACTGCTGGGGTGGGAGGGACGGGGCACTGGCAAGGGCGAGCATAGGCCTGGCCACCCCGTCTGGGGGCGGACACCGAGCAGGCACCACCGCTCTGGGCAGCGAGCCCGAGTCACTAAACTCAGGTGGTAGCACCCCCCTCCAGGCCCCATCACTCCAGGCCTGAGGCAGGGGTCCTGGGTCGGGCTGCTGCCTCCTCACCCGCCCACTCCCACCCCTGCCCTTAACTCCCTGCCCTGGTGCCGAGGGGGGAGCTTCCTACAGCAAATCAAATCCTGCTGCCTCGGCTCACGGGCTTCTCTGCCAGCTCCCTCACTGGAACCCGCTGCCTCCTTGGCTTTGGCAAAGTTCCCCGACAAGCCAGTGCCAACACATCCCTCCGGCCTTGCCTCTCTTCCCTCCCCTGCACCAACCCCAGTTCTCTCTGGCCAGGCTGAGCTTCTCGCGGGCCCTTATCAGTCCACTCTGCCAACACTGGAATGGCCTCCAGCACATTCCCTTAGCAAACTCCTAAGTCACCTTCAGCACCTGATGCAAATGTCACCACTACGGCGTCCAGTTGTGCTCCCCCATGCTCCTGCAGCACGGGTGCTCCTCTGTACAGAACTTACGGTGCTGAATCTGAACCTTCCTTCAGGAGACTTCCCTTCCCCGGTGATCTAGTGGCTAAGACTCTGAGCTTCCCATGCAGGGGCCCCAGGTTTGGTCCCTGGTCAGGGAAATAAGATCCCACATGCTACAACTAAAAAATTCTGCATGCTGCAACCAAGACCCGGCACAGTCAAATAAGTAAACATTAAAACTCTGAAAGAGATGGGAATACCAGACCACCTGACCTGCCTCTTGAGAAACCTGTATGCAGGTCAGGAAGCAACAGTTAGAACTGGACATGGAACAACAGACTGGTTCCAAAGAGGAAAAGGAGTACGTCAAGGCTGTATATTGTCACCCTGCTTATTTAACTTATATACAGAGTACATCATGAGAAACGCTGGACTGGAAGAAGCACAAGCTGGAATCAAGATTGCCGGGAGATATATCAATAACCTCAGATATGCAGATGACACCACCCTTATGGCAGAAAGTGAAGACGAACTAAAAAGCCTCTTGATGAAAGTGAAGGTGGAAAGTGAGAAAGTTGGCTTAAAGCTCAACATTCAGAAAACAAAGATCATGGCATCTGGTCCCATCACTTCATGGCAAATAGATGGGGAAACAGTGTCAGACTTTATTTTTGGGGGCTCCAAAATCACTGCAGATGGTGATTGCAGCCATGAAATTAAAAGACGCTTACTCCTTGGAAGGAAAGTTATGACCAACCTAGAAAGGATATTCAAAAGCAGAGACATTACTTTGCCAGCAAAGGTCCATCTAGTCAAGGCTATGGTTTTTCCAGTGGTCATGTACGGATGTGAGAGTTGGACTATAAAGAAAGCTGAGCGCCAAAGAATTGATGCTTTTGAACTGTGGTGTTGGAGAAGACTCTTGAGAGTCCCTTGGACTGCAAGGAGATCCAACCAGTCCATCCTAAAGGAGATCAGTCCTGGGTGTTGATTGGTGGGACTGATGTTGAAGCTGAAACTCCAATACTTTGGCCACCTGATGCGAAGAGCTGACTCATTTGAAAAGACCCTGATGCTGGGAAGGATTGGAGGCAGGAGGAGAAGGGGACGACAGAGGATGAGATGTTTGGATGGCATCATCGACTCGATGGACGTGAGTTTGGGTGAACTCTGGGAGTTGGTGATGGACAGGGAGGCCTGGCGTGCTGTGGTTCATAGGGTTGCAAAGAGTTGGACACAGCTGAGTGACTGAACTGAACTGAACTGAATATCTTAATGACCTGGATAACCACAATGGTGTGGTCACTCACCTAGAGCAGACATCCTGGAGCATGAAGTCAAGTGGGCCTTAGGAAGCATTACTACAAACAAAGCTAGTGGAGGTGATGGAATTCTAGTTGAGCTATTTAAAATTCTCAAAGATGATGCTGTTAAAGTGCTGCACTCAATATGCCAGCAAATTTTGAAAACTCAGCAGTGGCCACAGGATTGGACAAGGTCTTCATTCCAATCCCAAAGAAGGGCAATGCCAAAGAATGTTCAAACTATTGCACAACTGTACCCATTTCACATGCCAGTACAGTAATGCTCAAAATCCTTCAAGCTAGGCTTCAGCAGGATGTGAACCGAGAACTTTCAGATGTAAAAGCTGGGTTTAGAAAAGGCAGAGGAACCAGAGATCAAATTGCCAATATTCTCTGGATCATAGAGAAAGCTAGGGAATTCCAGAAAAACTTCTGCTTCATTGACTACACTAAAGCCTTTGACTGTGTGGATCCCAACAAACTCTGGGAAATTCTTAAGGAAATGGGAATAGCAGACCACCTTACAGATCAAGAAGTGATGGAACCAGACATGGAACAATGGACCGGCTCAAAATTGGGAAAGGAGTATGACAAGGCTATATATTGTCACACTGCTTATTTAACTTAAATGCAGACTAGGTAAAGCAAAATGCCAGGTTGGCTGAATCACATGCTGGAATCAAGACTGCTGGGAGAAATATCAACAACCTCAGATATGTGGATGATACCACTCTAACGGCAGAAAGTGAAGAGGAACTAAAGAGCCTCTTGCTGAAGGTGAAAGAAGACAGTGAAAAAGCTGGCTTAAAACTCAACATTCAGGGCTTCCCTGGTGGCTCAGTGGTAAAGAATCCGCCTGCCAGTGCTGGAAACTCGGGTTCGACCCCTGGTCTGGGAAGATTTCACATGCCGCAGAGCAACTAAACCCTTGGACCACAACTAGCTAGAGCCTGTGCTCTAGCGCCTGCGAGCCACAACTCCTGAAGCTGGGAGCTCTAGAGCCCCTGCTCCACAAGAGAAGTCACCACAGTAAGTCCGTGCAACTTCTAGGAGCCCCTGCTCGCTGCAATCAAAGGCAAGCCCGTGCAGCATCGAAGACCCAGCACAAAAATAAATAAATTAATAAAAATTTAAAAAACCCTCAACATTCAAAAAACTAAGATTATGGCATCCGGTCTCATCACTTCATGGCAGACAGACAGAGAGAAAGTGGAAACAGTGACAGATTTTATTTTCTTGGGCTCCAAAATCACTGCAGATGGTGACTGCAGCCAGGAAATTAAAAGATGCTTGCTCCTTGGAAGAAAAATTATGGCAAACCTAGACAGCATATTAAAAAGCAGACATCACTTTGCCAACAAAGGTCTGTATAGTCCAGGAGTCATGTACAGATGTGAGAGTCGGACCATAAAGAAGGCTGAGGGCTGAAGAACTGATGCTTTTGAATTTGGTGTTGGAGAAGACTCTTGCGAGTCCCTTGGACAGCAAGGAGATCAAACCAGTCAATCCTAAAGGAAATCAGCCCTGAATGCTCATTGGAAGGACTGATGCTGAAGCTAAAACTCCCAATTCTTTGGCCACCTGATGTCAAGAGCTGACTCACCGGAAAAGACCCTGATGCTGGGAAAGATTGAAGGCAATAGGAAAAGAGGGAGGCAGAGGATGAGAAGGTTAGATAACATCACTGACTCAATGGACATGAATTTGAGCAAACTCCAGGAGATAGTGAAAGACAGGGAAGCCTTGCGTGCTGCAGTCCATGGATTCACAAAGAGTCAGACACGACTTAGCGACTGAACAACAACAAAACATTAATGAACCCTCCTTTATCTGTTCAGAGGTCAAGCTCCTCCAATCTGGACTGCTATGCACCGAGCAGGTCTTCAATCGATGCAGAATAAATGAGTTTAAGGAACTGGGATCCAAAGAAGTCAGAGCCCACAATTTAGGGGGGAAGAAAGCACAGACACACATCCACTTAGCTGTGTGACTTGGGTATGATTAGGACTCCAAGGGAACACCTACAGGTCACCGGTGGTCATGGGCGTTAAGCGAGAGGACACAATCCAAGGGTTCAGCAGAGTGTCTGGCACGACACACGTGGATCTGTCATGACATCATTATGCCCAGGGCTGATGTCACATGGCAGAGGGACCCTGTGTAACGCAGGAGTTACCCAGAGGAGGGCAGGAACCACTCCCAGTGAGGTGGGGCTTCACAGAGGTGCGTTCTGATGTGGGTTTCACGGAGGAGGATGGAGCAGGATCCAGGAAGGCCAGGGAGAACGGCAGCATTCTGTTCTCTCCTGGCTCTTCCTTCACTGGAAATAGTAACACATTCCTGCCTCCGCTTCCTCACCGCCCACCTATCCTCGATGGATTGTGTGCAATCTGGCTTCCGCCCCAGCACGCAGTGGAAACCATTCTCTCATCAAGATCCAATCGTTGAATCGAAGGGCCTTTGGGTGCACATTACCCTTGGCCTTTCTGCGGCGTCCATCATCACCGTAATGTCTCAGTTTCTTCCGTAAATTATACTTTTTTATTCCATGACACCCCCTGCTGGCAGGCACACATCCACTCCTCTGCCTTCTCCATTTCTGCCCTGCCCTCCCCTCCCCCGTTGGTTTCATAGACATGAAGGAAGGTCACACATGCCAAGCACCAGCTCAGCACCTGGCCTGTGACTTCCCGCCTCCTGCACCCTGCTTTACCGCAGCCTCCTTTTCCTTCTCCTTCACAAGGGTGGCCCTGCCCTGGGGTGCAGCTCTGTCTCTCCCTCTTCTCTGGAGTCTAACTGTCCAAGCTCAGTCTTAGCTCTGCCTCTCAGCTGCTGAGAGACCTTAGGCAAGTTGCTTAACCTCTCTGTGCTTAATTTTCCTCATCTGCAAAACAGGTGTAAAACCAGTGCTCCCTCCACAAGATTATTATGACGATTAAATGACATGATGCACGTGGAGGGCTGAGCACAGCATCTGGTGCATACACGTGTGCAGTAAGCATGATCTGCTACCACCATCATCATCACTATTGCAAGAGCTTCGACTTTCACTCTGCCTCTAACCCTGACCCTTCTCATATAACCTTAGATGCCCCAGGGGCACTTCAACCTCAACGTGCCTAAGATGGAGTTGTCCTCCCAGGCCTGACAAAGTCCATTTCCAGCCTAGGTGGAAACATGGGGACACCCGTATGCCTCCCCACACCCAGGGCCCAGGTGGGCAGGGAGGGCTTCCTGGAAGAGATGGCATTTGTCTGGGGACCGGTTTGGGGGGAAAGCCGGGTGCTCCAGGCTGCATGACTCCAGCACCGCACACTTCCGGCCCTTTCCCTCCCGGCGCTGAGCAGGACGGCTCTCCTGGCTTTGTGGTTGGGTGGGGCCGGGTGACTGGCTGAACAGGCCCGTAGTGACTTGGGGACAGACTCCAGCTGGGGAATTTAACCCAGTGCAAACCCAATCACATTTCTCTTTACCCTCTGCCGCTGCAGCCAGCAGTGTTCCAGAAAGGCATGCTCTGAAGCAGAGAAAGAATCGACACAGGGCAGACCCCCACCAACCCATGACGAACATGGACACGGATCAGGAGTAAGAAGAACTTTGGTTCTGAGCTCCTGAGATCTTAGGATGGGGCTGTTTCTGCAGCACAGCCCAGCCTGTCCTGACGAGGCTATGATATAACATTCTAGTCTTCAAGTGGGCACTGTCCAGAGGGAACTCCAGGGCTGGGAAACCAAGCTGGAGGCTGGGTGCAGAGTGCTGAAAGAGCAGGACAGTTGGGGGGTGCTGCCCCCCGGGCACTGCTCAGCTGCTTATTTCAGAGTGTCTGTGGGAACTTGCCCAAGAGGGATCCACAGGACTCCATGCACCCACAGCATCTGGGGTGCCCTAGAGCACCCCCATCATTCTTTGTTCACTGTTTGTGTCCTGGCAACAGGCTCCAGGGGAGAGGGTTGTGGCCCCCTTGCTTATCATCAGAGCCTAAGATACTGCCTGGGACTTATTAGATGCTCAGTAATACTGCTGGAAAAAAAATGAATGGTTGAACAAAGCAAACGAGGTGAGCCTTGTACATTTTCAGAGAGAGGAGAACAAGACCCAGCTCAAGGCCCTGGCCCCCACTTGGAAGCTTCTGGGTGACAGAGCCCAGGGGTGCTAGCTCTGGGGTAGTCTAGGGGGAACTCACCCACGTAATAGCAAAGGGTGCGCTTGAGCCGGTCAAAGACAAACCAGCGCTTCTTCCATGACTTGATCTTGCCGCCCATCTTGACCAAGTAGCCACGGCAGACCTGGTGGGAGGCAGGGGTGAGGCAGGACCCAGATGCACAGCCCCCAAATCTTCTTCCCCGAGGAGCAATGTCAGCCCTTCACCTGTGCCTATATCACAGCAGGGCTGTCCCTAGCATCTCTTCAAGCCAGCACACCTGTCCCGGGACAGAGACCACTGGTATTAGGGCAGGAGCTGAGGCCACTATTCCGAGGACCCAGGAGGGGCCTCTGACCGTGGGGTCCCCACCAAGCCCCCCAGAGCCCCACATGCCTGTACCTTGCTGCTGAGCACCACGTGCAGACAGGTATCCACACCGTGGCCTGACGACTCTATGTGGGTCTTCAGGTCAAAGTCTTCCTTCCGGATTGGCAGGTAACGGGTCAGGGGTCGTGCCTGGGGACAAAGAGCTGGATGAGTAGGGGCTGTTCCCTCCCCTGTCGTTCCCTTTTCCAGGCCCCTCGGCTTCAGTCCTGAACCCCTACTCTGTCACTCTGGTTTCACGGGGCTTTGGCCCAAGCAAGGACCTGGTGCGCCTGTGCTGACTCCACCCAGGCCTGGGCTGAACAGCTCTGTGCCTCAATTTCCCAGACACGGCCACCCCGTCCTGTCCCTGCCCCTCCTGTCCTGAATGCAGCAAAGCAAAAGAATGCGGTCTTGGAAGAAAACCCCAGTACGAAGCCTGGTCTTCCCAGGGCGGAGGGCGGGGGGGGGAGGGGTGTGGGGCGGAGGCTTTGTTTGGGTCCTCATGTGTAAACAGTGCCTTTGAACCAGAGAATCTCTGAGGTCTGTTCCACCTCAAAATTTCTGATACTTATCTAGAATTTTCAGTCAGCAGGAATTTTTTTCCTACTCTTCATTTCTAGGAAGAATGTTAGAATGGTATGAAAAGGAAATACCATAGATTATTTAAAGAAGAAACAAAACGTTCAACTTTCCGGAGGTGCCCGGAAATGACGAGCCGACTCCACTGGCTTCCCCAAAGCTGGCAGCCTCTGCAGCCCCACCTGAGCCCCAGGGCAGGGGGTAGAGAAGTTGAGCCCCCGAGAGACCAGAGACAGGAAAGGGGAACCAGGCATACAACAACGATTCCAAGCACCGAGGTGAAACTCCCAGAGTTTCTCATTATTTCTGAATTCTCAAATCAGACAATCTACCCCTTAGAATTTATGTCGCTGCATTATTAGGAAATCAAGGAGCTACGATCACCAGTCACTGAGGGGTAGGACCCCCCCACCCCTGGGGAGGCCCATGGAGACCCCACAGGAAGGGATGGCCTGTTTGAGTCTCACGGGCTCACCCAGGGGCCCAGGATCTGGGACTGGAAATGCAGGTAGATTTTCCTGCCTAACCTAACTTCTCCTTCTGCCTTCATCCTCTGCTCAAGGCTCCAGGCTAATGAAACACCCCCGGGTTGGATTCTGTGTAAGGATGGGGTTCTTGACCAGGGAGAAGCTGGCACAATTCTCTTTTGGAGATGTACACCGCAAGTCAGGGTGGGTTCAGCCGCTGGCAGTGGGGCCTGGAGCCAAAAGGTCTGGTGGACTGAGGCCAGGACAGATACCAAGCACTCGGCGCAGGAAGGCATGGGGATGTGGGAAGGGATGCAGGGCAGACCCACGAGGCCCCCGAGAGAGGCCGAGGGGAGCCCCCCGATCTGGACACGGCTCCCACCTCTGAAAGGCCTGCACAGACCCTCATCCCTACAGGGTGGCCTGCCACAGCCCCAGAACCCGACACACACACACACACACACACACACACACACACAGGGTGGCCTGCTACAGCCCCAGAACCCGACACACACACACACACACACACACACAGGGTGGCCTGCCACAGCCCCACAACCCGACACACAGACACACACACACACACAGACACACACACACACAAACACACACACACAGGGTGGCCTGCCACAGCCCCACAACCCGACACACAGACACACACAGACACACACACACACACACAAACACAGACACACAGACACACACACAGACACACACACATCAGCCTGAACAGACCCTAGTGGGTCCTGTTCCTCGGGGCCAAGCAAGTCCCAGGTAGAATCCTGCTTGGGCAAAACTTCCTGGAGAGAACAGGCTCCACCGCCCAGCACGGGTACCCTGGGCTATCCAGGCCCCTCCACAGCCCCACCCAACCCCCCATCCACTCACCTGTGAGAACTGCTTCTCCCGCATCTTGACCTCCTTCTCCACGAGCTGCTGCCTCCGGGCGCTCTCGCTCTGCAACCTCCGTTCAACCTGCTCCCGCCGCCTCCGTTCCTCCTCCAGGGCCTGCCGCCTCAGCTCCATCTCACGTTCCTGCACCCAAGGCTGGGGTTCAGTGCCCACAGCTGCCCTCTTAACTCCAAGCCCCCAACACCCCTCCTTGGGCCAGGCCAGAGCTACAGGAGACACCCACCTCAGAGGGCAGCCTGGTTTGAGGGGCCATGGTCCTCCAAGCCCACCCTCCTCTCCAGGGACCGTGCTGACAAGGGTAAATGCTTTAAAGTGAGACCACCCTGCCTTCAAACCCTGGTTCTACCACCACTCTGAGCACCGGACCCCGCCAAACTCCCTAAGCCTAGCTTCCTCCTCCGTAAGATGCGGCCAAGAGTGCCTACTCCTTTGGACTGTAGGGAAAATTAAATGCAATCGTGTAGGTAAATGTCCATCACTGATGCTGGCAGGATGGAAGCACTCAATTAAAGAAAAAGGGGAGGGGCTTTTAAAATCTGGATCTGAATTCCTAGGACATGGGTTATCGAAACAACTGTTTCTGACATCGAATGGATTCAGCAATCCTGCCCTAATCACTAAGTGAAGACCCTTGGAAACTCCAAACATTCACAGTTGACCTTCAAATTTTATGGAAAAAAAAAAAAAGAACTTATGAAAGCCATTATCAAAAGATTTTAAGTCATTAAAACAAATCATTAAATACAGAGCACATAGGTGATGTTTTATGTCTTCAACACCGGTAACAACCTTCACATTACTAACTCCCATCTACCATTTCTTCCTAGCTCAAAATTTAGAGGAATCTCCTTTTTCTCCTTTTGCCAAGAGATGTTTGCAAATGTGCCCTCCTTTCAAGGGAGTTTAAGATTAAGAGGCCTTCTTTTCCAGTTGATCTCCTGCTCCCGGGCCCCCACTCTCCTCTCCAGACACACAGAGTACCCCGGATAATAGAGACCGAACGTCTTCAGGAGATTCTTTATTCGGCCTCCTCCCTGGGCACGGTTTCCCCAGCCTGGCTGTGTCCCAGCCCAGGTCCATGGGCAGGGAACGTGACATGCCCGCAGCCAACCTCTGCTCTGGCTTGGATATCTGCCTTCTCTCTGTCCTCATCCTTCAAGCCCCAGTTCCCAACCGTCTCCAAAAGGAGTGACCTGGCACTCAGGTAGACAGGCATCAACATTTTCTTGGTGGCCAAAGGTCCCCAGAAGCAAACACACAAAGACTGGAAGTTCCCCTGCAGGAAATTCACAGCTGGACAATGGTTACCGTGCTCCTCCCCTTTTCCTAAGGGCTGTGAAACTTGTCATCTCGCCAAGCCTCCCGATCCCCCACTTTAGGAACCCAGGCTTGGAAAACACTCTCTTCCTCAGGGACTGCGGCGAGAACAATGTGGGGAAGGGGCCTCAGGAGGGGCGGAGGCCCCCGGCGGGCAGAGGGCAGCCCCAGGGCCCAGGTCTGCCTCACCCTCGACTCCATCAGTCGGCTCTTCTCCGCGTGAGCTTCTTTCAGCATCTTCTCCATTTCCTCAATCTTCCCCATGTCCAGGCCACTAGCGCTGAGGAGGGAAGGGGGAGAGGAGGCAGCCGGTGGAGGTGGAGACCCCGGCGTGGGGAGGACAGAGGCCGTGCCAGTCAGTGGCCGGGGCCGGGTACCTGGACATGTTGTCGGGGGAGCAGACTGAGTTGCCCCCCGTGGAGATGCTGGTCTCCATGCTGTCGGAGCTTTCCAGGCTCAGCGTGTCGTAGGCGTGCTCACCCTCCTCGCCTCGCTCCCGCGAGGCCGGCAGGTGGTGCAGGATGGAGTGGTGCATGAGTGGCGGGAAGCCCGCGGGCCCGGTGGGAAAGGGCGCCGCCCCGTGCAGGGCGTCCCACTGGCACTGCGCCTCAGCCGCCGCCTTCTGCTTCAGCTCCGCCAGCCGCCGCCGCTGCTCCTCGATCACCTGCTGCCCTGCGTGGGGGGACGGGGGATGTCACGGTGGGCACCCACCCAGCCAGGGAGGAAGCCGGCAGCACTACAGACGGAGGGAGGTGGCGAGCGGGGAGAGGTAACACGGAGCAGCCCCCTCGCCCCCACCCGCTTCCCCAAAGCCCCCGCAGCTCTGGGTCTGGCTGCCCTGGCTTCATCGCCCGCACAACTGGCCACAGCCGTGCGGTCTGGCTTTGGCTTCTGCACCGCATGCTGAGTCCACACGGGGCCCCAAACCTGCCCGGGGGTCGCCCCGGCGGCATGATGGCCCGGTGGCTCCAGGTCACAACCCAGGCCTGAACGGGTGGGCAGGGCGCATGCTCCCAACCCTGCTGCTGGGAAGAGGAAGGGGTGCCGGCAGCCCGAGCACCCACGGCAATGCAGAAGCAGGAGCACGCAGGAAAGGAGGGAGGGGAGACAGGCGGAGCTCCGCTGCGGCAGAAGAGAGCTCGCGAGGCCAACCCGACACCCCAGCCCAGCTCAGCCTGGGGGTCTTGCCCGCGGGCAGAGGGGGCCTGGGCAGAATCCATCATGCGGAGGCCCGGGCAGGGGTCACCCGGCCAAAGCAATGCCCTTGGTGACCAACGCTCTACCTGCTGGGTCGTCGGTTGGGAGGGGCTCGGCAGGAAGCGACTCGACTGGAGTGGGGGGCCCCCGGGCAGAGGGCAGGGCAGAGACACAGAGGGGATGAGAGGAGAGAGAGGCACAGACATGGGCTTTCGAAACAACCAAAATGCACACGAGCAACCAGCACTCCTGGGTGTTCCCGCGAACTAACATGTTAGGGAAACACTCCTGGAGGTCGTCAAGTCCAACCCCCTGCCTCCAGACAGGGCAACATCTAGTTCTACTCAGGTCAACAAGCACTCCCCTTACTTGCTGGGCTCTCTAGAAAAGACGCCACAGCCCGGCAACCCTGAGTCCCCTGCCCCTTAGCCTTTGGATAAACCTCCAGGAGGGTCTCTAGTCCAGATCCCTTTTGCTCCCCACATAAAGGGAACACATCCTGGGAAGGGTGTGGGCATGGATAAGCTAGGGTGACAGGGCGTGGCGGATGTCCAGGGCCCATGGGATAGCAAGTGGGCTGGCGTGGCCACTCACCCTTCTGCTGCAGGGCCAGCTGGCGCTTGGTCTCGATGTCCTGCAGTGTGGCTGCCAGGTTGCGAGGAAGGCTGCTGGTGCCGTTCTGGGCAAGCAGAGTGCTCTGCGACGGAGGGCGGGAAACGGGGCACTAGGACCCGAGGCTCAGAAGACACCCGCCCACCCACAAGGCTTCGTGGATGGCTGCGGTCCCTCCCCAGTGTGGCCATCTCCAAACCCACCCCCCGACCACCACCACCACCACCCTGCGACACACGCAGCCCACCCACTGCTCTCAGACCTTGGGTGAGGGGCTGCGGCCCAAGGTAGCCACGCTGAGCTGGGAGGAGGAAGATGACGAGCCAGAGGAGGAGGGGAGCGGCCCACTGCGGGTGCGGGGCAGGGGGCTGGTGGCCTCGCCATCCATCTTGGAGTGGTAAACCTGGAGCAGGGAGGTGGCATCTGCTAAGGGACCTCCGGCTCCCCCACCGGCCACCACTCCCATGGCACCGAGCGGGCTGGGATCCAAGGTGCCCAGCACCAGACCCCTGAGGCCTTGGTCTCTCGCTGACCACAGCACTGAGCCTCCGGGGCCAGCCCAGTGGGCAGACGTTTCTGGCGGCTGCCAAGCCTCCTTTCCAGGTTGTTCCTCCTTGGGTCCAACCCCGCATGGTAGAAGGACCGTGTAGCGACCCACGTGAGTTCACACCGACGGGCTGAGTTTTACAGGAGGCCGACTGGAGGCCAGGGCTCCCTCTGGTCCCAGCTCTGCCAACTAACGGCGTAGGTGACCTTGGGCCACGCACCTCCCCACTCTGGGCCTCAGCCTCCTTATCTGCAAAAGGAGGGGGCAGGGCTAGACTAAATAACTGCCAGCCTCCCTCTCGGCACTCAGTCTTTGGTGACACAGTCTCTGGAGCCGGGAACCCTGACTCTCCGTGTTACCCCTGCCACTTCCTAGCTGTGTGGCCTTGGAGAGATTACTTATCTGCTCTGGGCCCAAGTGTTTGATCTGTGAAATGAGAGTTCTTGTTATCTACCTCAAAGGCCTGTGGTAGAGATTACGTGAATCAAAACATGTAAAAACCTCAACCCAGCTGGGCACAAAATAGAAAGGCCGTGCCAACGACTCCTAAAGGGAACGTGGAGTTTCAGCTGAGATCGGCCTTCGAGGTGCCGTGTCTTCACTCTAGGAACGAATCTTGAGTGGGCGGGGGCAGGGGGTTGATCAGGCACTACGGCCGGTCACTGGAGTGGAACCTGGGGCAGAAGACTGCCCGAATACCCTGCCCCACACCACAGTCAGCAGCTTGCTTGGGGCTCCAGTAGACCCCCTCATGGTGACTCTGAGTCCGGGGCATGAACTCAGGGCCATCACCTGAGAGTCTCTGACCCACTCTCTCCCGCCTCCGAGAGTCATCCCTGGGGAGACCAAGAGAACAAAGACCGGCGACTCTCCCAGGACACACAAGTGCCAGGAACAACAGGTTCAGGAGCGTATGAGGACTGAGCGAGAAGCTCTGGGATGAGAGCTGCCCGGGACAGAGTGAGCGTGTTGAGTGCTGCACAGGCACCGCCGCTCCCCAAGCCCCCTTCCGTCGGACCGTCCAGCACACCACCCTCAGATTCAGGAGGCTGGCCCTCCACGCCCCGAGGGCCAGGACGGCTGCCCTCAAGGGGACCCTCACTTCCCGCTCGGGGTCCAGAGGCCCCTGCTGCACTGGCTGGATTAATCCCCCACCATGTGTGCGGCTGAAGGGTCGGCAGGAGGTACCCAGAGCCGAGAGGAGCAGGGCTGGGCAGTGAGGGAGGGGTTACCTGCAGCTGGCGGGAAGCTTTGGCGGGCAGAGGCGGGGGGGAGGAGCGAGGGGAGGCGGCAGCAGGGCCCGTCCCCAGCCCGGCCATCAGCTCCTGGTACCACTGCTCTAAGTCTACAGCAGGGAGCAGCAGCTTCTCCATCTGGAGGGGGCATAGGGGAGGAGGACAGTGGGCAGGGGCGGGGGCAGGCAAGGACGGAGAAGAAAAGGTCAGGAAATCAAGAAACGAGGGGAGCGGAGAGAGGAGGAGGAGGAGGGAGGAAAGGGCGAAGAAAGGGCCAGGTCGGAGGAAGGGTAAAGGCAGGCCGTTATGGGCAGACAGGAAGGCAGGGGAAACGGGGAGGATGGGAAAAAGGAGAGCACAAAGAGAAGAAAACACAGTGAGAAACAGTTGCCATGAATGCGCTGAAGGCAAAGAGAAACGGGTACAGCTCCCAGACCACAGACACGGACCACGCCAACCACAATGCCAGCCGGCCGCAGCCCGCCCGGCACACAGCGCGCCCCTGGGGCTGGCCGAGGGCGGAGACACCACTGCGTGGGGGGCAAGCACACACAGACAGCCACGCCGCGAGTGGGCTGCACGGGCGGCGGGGACACAGACCACCAACCTGGGGCGAAGGCGTGACAGAAGCGAAGGAGGAGGAGGAGGGCAGCGCGGGAGGAAGGCAGGTGGTGGGAACCAGGTCCTGGGAGGCAGGGGCCCAGGGAGGCAGGCCCGGCGCGGGGCCTGTGGGCACTGGCGAGGTGCCCCACATCACCTTTAGCTGCTCAAGCGTCACGTACTTGGGGGAAGGCCGGACGCGGGAGGGAATATGAGAGGTTAATGGGACTGGAACCCAAGACGTGGCCCTGCCCAAGGGTAGGACGCACGCACGGAGCCAAGGAGGCCTGCAGAGCCCAGGAAAGCCAGGGTCCTCTCAGCAGGAGGCCCTCACACTGCAGCGGAAGGCCTTCCCTCCTCGAGCCCTCAGGAGCTGAGAACGCAAGACAGGGAACCACTCCCAACTCCCCTTACGCCAGCGGCCCTTCTCTGTCACTGCTGAAAACAGACCCTGCTGCCCAACCCCTGCCCCACACCCTGGGGCAACGCAGGGCACCCACGAGCAGGCCCGTGGGCACAGGTGGGCTCACTTGGTGGCTGGTACCTCACTGTCGGGCAGGGGCTGAGCGAGTGCGCTGGGGGAAGTGGCAGAAGCATGGGGGTCCAAGCGGGAGCACAGGTGGAGAACCTCTGCCAGGCTCACATACTCCTAGGGCGCCCAGTGCGAGGGGAGGGATGGGCAGAGAACAGGTTAACAGGACTCCACCAGGCACCAGACCCCACACTTCATGCCAAAGAGCCAACACTCCATTCCACACAAAATACAAGGCAGGGGTGAGGAGCTTGCTGTGGCCACAGAGGGCTGTCAGGGGGGTTGTGGGGAGGGCAGAAAAGGGCAGGCAGAACTATCTGAAGTCTTTTTCTTTTTTTGGCCACACTCCACAGCTCGTGGGATATTAGTTCCCTGACCAAGGATTGAACCCACGGCCTCGGTAGCAAGAGTCCTGACCACTGGGACTTCCAGGGAAGGCTCTTCTTGACCTCCACTTATGAGGCTGCCCTGGCATCCAAGCCCTGCCGCAGGGCCTGAATGGGCCCTGAATGGACCCCTGATCACCCATTCCTGGGTTTGCCCTGGGTGAGGGGTAGGTGAAGAAGTCACGAGCCCACCAGGGATCAGGACCCAGCTCCCAGAGAACCCTTCTGTCTCCAACACCTTGGGCATCCGCGGTGGGGCACACACATGCACTACTGAGCACCAGCCTCGCCATTCCCATGGGTCCTCTGGAGGCACCACGAGGGCCTGAGCAAGGTGGGCCCTGAGAAAGAGACCTGAGCAGGGAGCAGTTAAAAGCCCAGGCAGATAAACAGGCCCACTGCGCAAAGGCTAGGACTTGGAAAGATGCTCATATGGTAGATCATGGGTTGGAAAGACAGGCACTGTCGCATTCCCTGAGCATATCCTTAGAATCCTGAGTTTATCCAGGTCTGGGGGACACAGCAGGCACCCAAAATGCATGCAGAATCAAAGCCCAGGATCCTAAGCCTGCCCCACCCAGGGCAGCCCACCCTGGTCTAGCTCCAGAGGCAGACTGTCCTTCAGGGGTCACAGAACAGGAAAATGAGCTGGAAGGTCCAGTGTGTTGTGGCAACTGATGAATGGCATGCTGAATATATGCAAATTGATATGCAAATTGATGCTCTGATTTTTGCATGAGCTGCCCAGGCACCTATTGAACCACAAACTCTGGCCAAAGGATTACTGCCACTTGCCCTTCAGCGTGGCGAGTGGGAGGAGTTGCGGGCAGAAGCTCATCAAGCAGGCAGACAGGCAGTGAGCTGTGATTACCTCTTGTGCTTTGAGGCAGAGCTGAGTGGAAGCAGGTGGGGTTAAGGGAAGAGAGGAGGCCCCAGCCTGAGAAGACTCTGGGAAGGGGCCCAGAGCTGCCGTCCCCAGCCCCACCTCTGAGAACTCGGAGATGAGCAGGTCAGCCTACAGAGAGGGTACGGGTGAGGGGCTTCACCCCCACACTCAGCCCAGCCACCCCACCTAAAGCCTAACTTGCTTGTGCAATGAGGCGGAAAACCGGGCATGAGGTGGGACCTCACACACCAGGCTTGCAAAGACTTAGGGAAGAATGGCTGAAGGAGCCTCAGTGCCCACATCTGAGCCCACAGCCCAGCTCCAGACAGAAGCCCAGGGAGCTCCAAGATCAGGACCCCGAGATCTGTACACTTCCCCTCAAGTTGGGTCTGCCCGGCCCCATCCTGAGCTGCCATCTTCCCCACCCACGCCTCCTGAATCCCCCAGATATATGCAGTCACCCAAAACGGTAAGATCAGCAGGCTCCTGGGAGCCAGAGCGGTAGCTGAAAAGTAGCAGCTGGCAGCCATGGAGGATCCAATCCCAGACCTCACAGCCATTCCTGAACATCTCTCCAGTTCAGGAAAATGTCCCCACACTAGGCCTCAGCCCCTGGGGCGAAGGTGCCACATGTTTCTCCAGAGCCTCCCGTAGACCCGTGGGCTCATGAGGCTGGGGCTGACCCAACCACGTTACCTCTTTGAGGGTGGATGTGGTCTTTGGGAAAGGCCGGCCGCCTGTAAGCGAGTGGTATCTTCTTTCCAGCATAGCCAGTTTCTCCTTCTCCTGCAAGTCCAAAGCAGCAGAATCAGGAGTGGGAATGAAGCAAGGAGCCCCAAATAAAGGGGGATCCCACATGGCTGGCCAGTCTCCACCCAACACCCTGCACTCACCTCCCACTCCCCCAGCCCTACCCCGGCCCTCCTCCCCCTCACTCCCAGTCTGACAGTGTTACCTTCTGCAGCAGCTGCAGGGCAGCATTCTTATCCCGGGCTAGGCGTTCAGACTCCTGCACAGCCTGGGACCGGATCTGCCCAGCCTGACTGTCCAGGACCACCAGGCGTTCCTGTAGAGGATGGGAACAATGGGTGAGGCAGCCCAAGGTGAGGCCTGGCTGTGTCTCCTGCCCAGAGGCCCTGGGCTTGGGTGAAAGGAATCAACCAGCACTTCCGCTCGGCCTCTCATCCCCAGAAAATGCAAGCTGCTGCGGTCAGCTCCTTCTCTCAAGCCTCGAAAAGGGAGCCGTGGGCCACCAGGCATACCAGCCAGAACTGAAGTTCCCAAACCCCTCATCCCCCGACCACCAAAGTCAACAGGTCCTGAATCCTGGAGATGCTGAATGGTCCTCCACCCAACCCCAAGCCCCCAACCCACTGCCACCAGGCCAAGCCAGGCCCTCTGCTTTCCCAGCCTCGACTTTTTTCACCAGCCCGTTTCCACTCTCTTACCTTTCTGATCCGCCCCACAAACAGCTTCCTAAAACGGCCTCTGAGGTTCATTCGTTTGTTTGAATTTTCTAGCCTTTTTGGAACGTGTGTTAGTTGTGTGTTAGTTACTCAGTTGTGTCCAACTCTTTGCGACCCCATGGACCGTAGCCCGCCAGGCTCCTCTGTCCATGGAATTCTCCAGGCAAGAATACTGGAGTGGGTTGCCGTTCCCTTCTCCAGGGGATCTTCCTGACCCAGGGATCAAACCTGTATCTTCTGCCTTGTAGGCAGATTCTTTACGTCTGAGTCACCAGGAAAGCCCAGAATGTATAGTACACGAATAATTTTCTTTAAATCCACGAATAAGGGTAGATCAGACTTCTCAAAATCTTTCAACGACTTCTCATTACTTACAGGATAAAGCAAAAACCCCTCAGCCAGCACTCAAGGGCTCCTGGACCTGGGCCTGCTTTCCAGCCTCCCTCCCACCCTGAGCCCTTGGCATGCCCGCAGCTTGGCCCTGCTGTACCATCGGCCGTCCGGGTGTCCACTCCCGGGCCTTTCTTATACGGTGCCTTTTGCCAGGAATGCTGTCCCGTCTTCTCCACCCATTGGGAGCTTACTTCTCCTCCAAGACCAGACCTAACACTATCTTCTCTCCAACATCTCCCCTGATTATCACTCAATTTCTTTGCTCCTTGTTCTATGCTCAAATTATTCCATATCACCTTGGATTACTGCTACCCGTGAATATGTATCTCTCATCACCACCATTTGGCCCCAGCTGTCTGATCCAAGGACAAAGTCAGTGTCTTTTCTGTCTCCATATCCCCAACAGGGCTTAGTGTAGCGCCTGGCTCAACAATCTTGTGCTAAAAGGGAATGAAAAGATACTAAGTGAGAGAGAAGGATGGGGGCTAGTGGAAATGAGCTGTGTTTATCCCAGGAGGCCTTCCTGAAAGAGGAGGCCTTAAACTAGCACCATTAAGAGCAAGACATAGGAGAAGGGAGGGAAGAAGGGACCTGTACTAAATCTGAGGTCAGTCCAAACAGACTGAAGCAGACCAAGTGGTAATCAAGCAAGATCTGCCATTTACTGAGACCCTGTGAGGACCAAAGAACACTGGTAAATGCTTTGCATGTGTTACTTAACTATCTTATGAGGCAGGTGCTCTTATGCTCATTTCACTGATAGGTAAATGCATTTGTAAAGCAGAGCAGCTCAGGGAGAGAAGCAAGGGATCTGGACTCAGGGGGAAGTTCAGTGACTCCCCCACTTACCACCACACTCAGACTAGCCATCAAGCCCCACTTTTTGACACCCTTCCCCAATCTCACTGCATTCACCTCCCACCTACTCCCTCCAGCCTGGCAAAGTGCACATGACACATGTGTATGTACAAACACACCTGGGCCATCCGACCCCATCTCCTCACCCACATCTTCCTAACTCTTGCTTAACACATCCTCACCCATCACCCTGTCCGGGTCTGGCTGAGATCGGGAGTCGATTTTAGAGCATCTAAAGCACCAGACTTGACCAAGATAGATGCGATACCCAATCCCCTTGTTTCACAGCTCAGCTGAACCAGGGCTGAGCTGTGACTGGAACCCAAGTGATGCCTTTCTAGGACCCCGGGCTGGCTCTAATATCCAGATCTCAGGTCTGTGTCCCAGCACTTCAGCATCGGACAGAGAGCTCCACAAGGGGCAAGTCCTCCTCAGCCCCCTCCTCCTTGTCCTCCATCTCCATCTCTCATTTCCCGGCCCAGCCAGTGCCCAGCTCCGAATGTGAGCCCCATCCACCTTCCACTGGAGGGGGGCGGGGAAGCGGGGGGGGGGGGGGGGGGCGCGTGTCTGAGCTTCTAAACAATGGCTATTGCTGTTCCCTGAGTGCTTACTATGATCACCACATCCTATGCTGTTTCCACAAACATCATCTCCTTTAATGCTAACAACAGCCTGTTATTGTTCCTGTTTTACAGATGATGAGACCGAGGCTCAGCCAGGTGAGGTCAAGCCGGCACTGCCCGGGATGGGGCGGGCGCACCTTCCTCTTGGCGATGCTGCGGAGCAGTTCGGCCTTGCTCCGGAGCAGCCCCTGGCCCGCCAGCTCGCGCTCTTCCTCCACGCGGCTCTCCCGCTCCAGCTGCTGGAACTCCAAGTCCTCGAAGAGCTTCGTCTCCGTCTCCAGGGCCTCGGCCTCCTTGAATGACAGTGACAAAAGGGGGTCGGGTGGTGCTCACGATCCCACTCTGCGCCTGGAAGGCCAGGCCACAGAGGGGAGAGCTCTGGGGGCTGGACCCGGGGAAACGGAGGCGGGGCCCTGCCCCCACCCTGCTCTCTTTCCTCCGCTCGGCCCTGCCGCTTTCCCGGGCAGCGCGGCCTGCAGCAGCAGAAAGGAGAACCTCCATCCCCAACCCTTCCATCCTTCCCTGTCCCCTCCAAGCCACAGCACCGACCCTGGCGTCCGGCAGGTACTGCAGGGCCCGGGCGCTCCCGGCCCACCGCTCCTCTCTTCCGGGCGGGCGGCCCTCGGGGGCGGGGAGGGGGGCTGGTGAAACTGACCCTTCTCAGCTGCTCCTGTAACTGTTCCCGCACTGACTCGGGGCAGTTATCGAGCTGCGTCTGGAGCTCGGCGTAGAGCGCCTGGCGGGCCTCCAGGTGCCTCCGTCCCGCGGCCAGCTCCGCCCTCTCCTGGTCGCCGGAGGCGGAGGGGGCGGGCACAGGGGAGAAACAGAACACACACTCCTCAACTCCGGCCCGGGGCCGCGGCAGCGCGGGGCGGGGCGCGGGGCGGGCGGGAGCAGAGAAGGCGGGGGAGAAAAGCAGCGGGATCGAAAGAGGAGACAGCCAAGAGGAGGTGGTGCAGACTGGGAAAGGCAAGGAGCCGGGGTAGAGACGGGACTCAGGTGCAGGCGACGGTGTCTGAAGCAAGGGTGTGGGCCGGGCAGAAATGTTGGTCTCTTGGAGTTCCCTGAACTAGAGATGTTTGCGGGGGGAGGGGGGCGGGGGGGGGGGGGTCCTACGAAGAGGCCCTCTGTTTTCTCTCCAAACCGCTCAAAGCCAAAGCTGGTTCCACATCACAAACCCGGAGCCTCCAGCTCCTGCCCCTCCCCTTCTCCCACTTGCCCAGAGACCAAAATTTAGCCCTGGAAAAAAAGGGTAGAATTGGTGAGGGTTAAATCCAGGGGTTGGGTGTGAATTGCGAGCCGAGGATGTTGAAGCTAAGGCAGTGCGGCAGTGCAGCAGAGGGGACCCCAACCCAACCCCCTTAGCCTCCCCCACTCCTGCCCAGGGTGGGGGTGGGGTGCTGGCTCTGCAGCCTGAACTTCAGCAGGATGAGGGTTGCAATTAGTTCGGCCGTCGCCATGGTAATAGGAGCCCCAGGAGTGGGTACAGAGAGGAGGTGGATGGCTCTGTCTGGGGTGAGATGACACCTCTGAGGGCGGGAAGGGGGATGAGGGGAGGGGCTGGTGAGTCACCCCCTCCGAAGGACAGGCAGAGGAGAGACTGTGATTACGGATTCCAAAGCCAGAGTGGGGCCATGGGCTGGGGCGGGCAACTAAGGGAAACTTCTCCATTGCTGCCACCATGGCCACCACCATCTCCATCACCACCACCACCTCAAATAACTGGGCCCAGAGAGAAGGCAAAGTCCACACCTCCAGGCAATGCCAGGGCAATGAGAAATGAGGCTAGGCAGGTTCCTGCTAAAATGCTGAGCATCACCCTGGAGTCCTCCTGTTTCCTCTACCCACCCCTCTGTTCCATGAGGTTCCCATCCCCATCCAGGAGAGGGGGACATGATCAGGCCAGTTTCTGAGATCCAAGCACTTCCCCAGGCTTGGACTCAGCCTACGATGCCCTATAGGGAAGAGGCCTACCCCTTCTTCCCACCCTCTGGTTGGACTATCTGCAGTTGGGAAGCCCCAGAGGAAAACTCAGAAGGGTAGCCACTGGTGGCAGAGAGCCTCTGTCCACGTCCTCCCTGGCCATGCCACCACCACTGACCTCCTTACCCCTCTGCTCAGGAGGGAAGGCAGACGATGGCTGTACCTCAGCCTGCCTCTCCTCTGTGCAGGAAATGGCCAACAGGCTATGGAGGCCACACCCTGGCTTTTCCAACTGAGAGGAGGTCTTCAGGCCGAGAGGCTCCTCAGCCAAGCCAGCCTCCCCCATTCTTGGACCCCTCCTGCCAATGCCCCCTTGAGAAAATTCAGCTGCACCTGCTGTCCGTTCCTTTCTGATCAAAACCCTGGGGTCCCACACCAAGAAAGGAAGGAGGCAACATTAGACGGGAGAGGCCAAGGGCACACAGGTGCCCATGGAGTTAGTGCAAAGGCAGACATGGCTCAGCCCTGCCTGGGTGGGTGGCACTGGCAGTTAGGGGCATGCGGAGAGCCCAGGACAGTGATTAGAGAGGGCGTTAGTGCAGGCCTGGTTGGTAAGCATGGAGTTAATTTGGCACAGAATTTGGGAGTGTGGTTTTGGGGGCCAGAGCCAAAGCTCAAAAAATAAAAAAATTTAAAAAGGATGGGAGGGTCAATGAATTTTTAAGAGCTTCAAAATTGAGGGGCAGGAGGAAGACACTCTCCAAAAAATCCAGAAGGAAAATTAATTCTTGGAAAAATACTGTCAAGTCCGGAAAGAGGTGGCCCCTCTCCACTTCGGAGCTTTTGGCACGTTGTTGGGCATCTTGGGAGTGGCTGGCACGGCCCCTGTGGGATGGAGTGGCCCCTGCAGGCTGGCAGGAAGTCTGAAAGGGGCAGGGGCAGAAGCTGGGACCCCCTGGGATGGGAGGCTGCAGATCCTGAAGGCTCAGGGGAAGCAGAGACTTGCGGGCCATCTCCCAAAGTTCACGTCCTGAGTCCCAGAGCCCTGCTTGGAAGGGATGTCCTCCAATGCGGGGACTGGACCTGAATCAATCCCCAGCACTGTCCCCTGGGCAGTGCTCACCACCCAAGAAGGGGCTTCAACACTTCCAAGAAGGGGCACGGAGGGCCCAGAATGGCAGGCACCCAGGCACCCAGAGGGAGAACAGAAACCCAGGCAGAGGAGACCCCAGACACCAGCCCAGACCCTGGCAGCACCCTCCACGCTGGTACTTTCCACCGAGGACAAGGCCCCCTGCCCCTGCGGGATGGACAGTGAGGTAAGGGGTAAAGGGCCCCTCTCCTCCTCTTCCAGGCTGCTGGCGCCCAGCACGGAGCCAGGCCAGGTTGTGGGTTACCTTGTCCCTCTCCTTCTGGATGCTCGTCTCCAAGGTCACCAGCTTCTCCTGCAGCTGGTCCACCGCCTTCTGCTCTTTCTGCAGCAGCGCCCGCTCGGCCTCCCTCTCCCCCTGCAGTAGCGCCCGCTCCATTTCAGCCTGCAGGTCACAGCAGGGTCCATGTCAAGGCCACTCAGGGCAGCTCAGGCCATGCTTGGGGTGATCACCGAGTCTGGGAAGAGTCCCACCCAGGGCCCTTGCTCTCACCTCTCGGGCCGACTCCTGCAGCTGCTGCTCCAGCTCCTTCACCCGGACTTTGAGCTGCTCTACTCGCCCCAGCACCTGAGCCCGCTCCTCTTCCAGGGCCAGCATCTCTCCCTGGAGCTTGGCGCTGGGGGCATCCTCGTGCTGGAGGGGAGGGGGGTCGTCAGCTTGGGGGAGCCTAGAGCCTCCCAGGACGAGACTAAGAAAATGGATCGCTGTGTCTCAGGACACTCAGAAGGAGCAGCTGGACTGAGAGGAGGAAATTCCCCTCCCTACAAGAAGAGCAACATGGCTCGGCTGCAGGGAATAAGGACTCAACGCTGAGAGCCAGGCCTGGGTGGGGCCCCGAGGAAAGGCAGGTCATAAAGCACGTTTATGGCTTGGGAGACTCATCAGCACCTGCCCCTCTTCCTTGCCTCCTCATTTCTACACCTCTCAGCCCTGGGTGTCCCTGACTTCCGCTACTGCCTGCTCGCAGGGTCTTGGTACCCACTGCGTGCTGCCTCCTCGGACCCCAGCCCCCAGCCATGGACCCCGCGCTCCAGCCCCCGCTGGGTCCCACCTCCTGCTGGGTGCTCTCAGTGCTGCTGCACTCTTCCTTGAGATTCTCCTCGTCTGAGCGCTCCACACTCTCCCACAGGCGCTGGGCGGCGCCTCCAGGCTCCTCGCTGCCGCGCCCCGGGGCCCCAGTGCCCGCCGCAAGGCCTCGTGAGGGCCTCCGACCGGCCAGGGCCAGGGCTGCGGCCGCCTCCCCTATGCTAGGCAGCTCCCCGGCCTCAGGTCCCCCGTCAGCCCGGCTGTACTCGGCGCACAGGTTCAGGATGGTCTCTAGGCGCTGGCGTTCCTGGGAGGGCGGACAGAGCAGGGCATGAGCGGATGGTCCTGGGGTCAGGAGGCTGCCCAGAACCAGGCTCAGCATCTTGTCAGGAGCTCAGACGAAGAATCAAGTCAGGAGAGCCCTGGTCCCAAGGTCTGGGGAGGCTGATGGAAGGAGGGCGGGTGCCCCCGAGGCAGGCGGGGAGAACCAGGTGTGCCCCCTGCCTAGGTGACCAGCGCCTCCTGCCTTCCTGTCTCCCTTCTCATTCTGCCCCAAGGTGGGTTTCCTGGTGGACACACAGGGACACACTCAGGAGCGCACACTGGTGAGCACATTCTCACTTAAGACCACGGTGAGAATACAGATAAACACTTCAGGTGTTCATGCTGACACGGATACACGTTGATCCAAAGACACCGGGACCCACAGAGACACCCCAACATAGAGCACTGACACACACAAGGACGCAGCACGAGCCCCGGCCTGCAATACCAGGCGGCACACACACACCCGCCCTGACACGCACGGACGCACACTGGCACACACCCACACGGATAAGCAGTCTAGCACACAGACAGGTGGGCGCCCACACAGACGCGGCTGGAACACAGACGCGGCTGGAACACAGACGCGGGGGCCCCCGTGACGCGGGTTCACACGGCAAGGTGCTCAGGGCACGCACCCTGCCGCGGCCCTACTCCTGTCTCAGCTCCCTGCCACCTCCTGGCAGCTCTCAGCCCCCTGCCAGCATGGGGGGCTGCTGCCCGGGTCCCTGGCCCAGCCACTCCATCTGCCCCGTCCCTGTACAAGGCCCACCCAGACACCTCCCAGGGGCCTTGGAGGTGAAGACGGGACAGTACAGGCATGCCCCATCTCCCACTCATTACACCCCAGACTTGGAGCCTCCCCCAAGCTCCCTTGACTCCCTGGCTTCCCACCACCTCTGGTGTCTCTCACCATGGTTTGGTCAGGACCTCCCCCAGACCCTTACCCAGCTTCCCTCCTGCTGCTTGCCCAGTTCCATGGCACGAAAACCAGGAACAGAGTCTCAGCACCCAGGAGGCTGGGCCAGTGCCCCCGCCCCTGCCCCAGGACACAGATAAGCAGCCCGGTTGAGGTGGGAGGAGCAGGGCAGGCAGCCTCTGAGATTTAAAGTGGCAGGTGGGGCAGGTCAGGGCTGGTGAGGCACCTGGGGGTGGGGTGGGGCGGTGGCGGGAAGGCTGAGTGGAGCTGAGGCAGACTGGGCCCACCACTCAGCCTGCGCCAGGCTCATTGTCCCCCCTCCAGGATGAGACCCCAGAGTGGGTCAAGCATTCTTGTCTAGGCCAAGGCAAAAACACAGAAGATACAGCCGTGGAAGAGACTGGGGGACCCTGCCTCATCCTTCCCCGACCCCCCCCGCCCCAACACACACACTGTCCCACACCCTCACCTCACCCAAAGCTGTCCCAGCCTCTTTCTTCCAAAAGGGCTCCAGACAAACCTCCTCTGTTCTGACTCTCCTTAAACCAATCCTTGGGTCCCAGAGCCCCCAGGGACCCTGCTCTCCTGCTCACAAGGGAGAGAGGGCAGAAGCTATTTCCCTGTGCATGTGCTCCAGGGTACAGACGCCAGCCAGAGCCCCCACGCTCCCTGCGCTATCTGGGGAATCCCAGCCCCCACCCAGCTCAGATGCCATCTCCAGGACAGCTGCCCAGAGCCACACCCGGCCCCCAAATACACCCATGCGTGTGTGTGCGTGCGTGTGCACACACACACACACACAATTACTGTCACACAGACTGGCCACGGATCAGCCAGGGCTGCCTACCGTGTTTTCTGCTTCTCCCCCCATCTCAGATGATCCTGCGTAGGCCAAGGTGAGCAGCTCCCACCCATTGAGAGAGGCCAAAGAGAAACAAATGGCAGCCCACTCCGGTATTTTTGCCTGGAAAATTCCACGGACAGGTAGTCTGGCGGGCTACAGTCCATGGGGTCATAAAGAGTCGGTCACGACTAAGCGGCTAAACAACCACCACGACAAAGGGAAGCAAGAAAGAGGGACCAGAGGCTTTTTTAAAGAAAAGCCTGGAGAAGACAGGAGAGAAAGACAGGAGGTATGGGTTCCAAGTCCAGTTCTGCCAGGACGTGCTGTGTGACCTTGAACAAATCCACTCCCCTCTCTGGGCTTCAACCTTCTAATCATTAAGCCCTGCGTTCTCAAACTGAGAGGTACGAAGCTTCATCCTAAACATGGTGTGTTTTCCTAGAGCCTCCCTGTATTCTAGTAAATCATGTGAAATGTTAACTTATACGTGAAAACAAACACTGTGTTACAGAACAAATGCAAAGTTAGCATGCGTTTGAAGTAAGGCCTTAGAGACCTCAAAGGAAGTTCTTCAGGGGACCAAAGCTTTGGCATCCAGGTCACTGCAGTGTATCCTGGAAGTGGAGAAGCCCGGGAAGCCCAGACTCTGTCCACGCGCCCCTCCCTCTTTGCCAGCTGGCCCGCCCACACCCTGGCAGAACCCCTGTCGTGATGCCCGCAGCCTCCTTGGCATGCACTCACCAGCCTCTCCATCTCCTGCTCCCGAAGCCGCTCTTGGCGCTGCCGCCGGTGGTACTCCAGGAGGTCATCCTCATTGTCACTGATCTCCGTGATGCTGTTTTTCCGCTCCCGGGTGACAGGCACCCGCAGGTCCCCACTGGAGAGCTTCCTCTGGGCGCGGGGGCTCTGGCGGGGTGAAGCCCCAGTCAAGGAGCCCAGGCTGTAAGCCGGGCTCAGCCTGCCGCTGAAGCTGCCCTTGCGGGGTCCTAGGGACTCCCCGAGTGTGGGCGAGGGGCTCCGTGTCCTACGGCTCCGGGCCCCCAGCGTCAGGGAGAAGTCCTCCGGTGAAGCCCCGTGGGCTGCCCAGCGCCGGGGGCGGGGGCTTTCTGCCACTTCCCTGGTTAGTTTGGGATCTGGGGCAGTCCGGGTGGACACGGGGGAGAGCGCCCTGCGGGACAGAGATGGGCTCAAGGGAGGCAGTTCTCTCATGCTGTCCAGGCCCCGCCGGCCTAGGCGGGGGCTCTCTGGAGGCTGCAGGGTACGTGTGGCTGAGCCATCCGAAAACGTTCGGCCTACCAGCTGGCGTGAGGGGCTGGTGGTCAGCACCCGCTCAGCGCCTGGTGGCTCCCGGAAAGGGCTAGGGGGGCGGTCCTGGAGCGTGCCAATCTTGTTTCGGGGAGCAGGGACTGGCGGCTGAAACTTGGGGCTGCCAGGAATGCTGGTGGGCGGGCCCCGGGCACCGGAAGCCGGGTATTCACTCAGACTGATCGCCACCACAGGCAGCTGCCCACCCGGCCGGGGGCTCTCGGTGGCTCTGCGGGCCTCGGCCAGGACGGTGGCTGCAGGGCTGTCTGTCAGCAGACCTCGGAGACCAGGGCTGGGAGGCCTCTCGTGACCCCCCTTCCTGCCCAGCCGAGGGCTCTCAGCGGGGCGAGCGCCGCTCGGTCGGGACTGTGGGGGCTGCAGGCCCAGGTGGTAGCTGGAGGACCGGGCAGGCACCAGGGGGGGCAGGGAAGGTGCTGGTTCCTGCCCACTGGGTGAGTGGCTGGCACAGCTCCCACTACTGGCTGGCGAGGAGAGTGGAGAGAAAGCCGGAGAAGTGTTCTCATAGCTGGAGCCCACAGACATGGCACCCGGGCTGGTTGGGGGGGACAGCAGGTAGCGCCCGCCATTGGCCATTGGTGAGAGTGGGGACGTTGCGGCAGGCTTCTTGCCAGCAGCTCCAGGCTCCTCTAGCACCAATGAGTCCATGATTTCCTGCAGGTCCTTCTCAATAGAGCTCACCAGGGAACTGTGGCTGCCACAGGCAGAGGGTCCCCGGCTTGCATGCTGTAGGGTGTGGTTCCCGTTCACCAGGCTTTCTGATTCTGTGAAGGGAATGCAAACAGCCTCAGGCCCCATCTTCACCTCCTGGGCCTTAGGGAGCTGCATATACACAAGAGCCAGCGCTTCCGCCTCCTTCGAGCAGGGCGGGGCTGCCAAGGCCTTAGAAAAGCAGCCCGGAGGTCCTGGGGCCAGCTCTGCCACTGACTGCTGCTGCACCACCTTCCCCAAATCGCCTGGGCTTGGTTCTGCCTCCTCTAAAGGAAGAGGGCTCTTCTGGCTCTAACATTTTATGACTTAGGACACAACTGTGCCGGGCACTTTTAGGTTCCTCCCTGTCTTGGTTTCCCCAACCTCCTTGACCTCTCCATCAGAAAGGGCAGGCACGCATTCTACAAAGAGCAGCGGGGTGTGCTAGGGAGCGAGCCAGAAGTTCCAGGGGGTCAACATGCAGCCGAGACCCAGGAAAACACACACACACACATACATAGCCTCCAGGGCTGGGTGACGGTGTGTGCGGCAGCACTCTATCCAATCAGAGGCAAGGGAGGGGCCTGGCCCTGAAGGCCAGTTCCTGGAAGCCAGGCTGGCCAGCAACTAGATGCAGCTCAGGGCCTCCAATTAGACCATTAAGCCACACCAGCAGGAGCCTGCTTTTGCCCTGCCCCAGCCCTCGCCAACCAACCAGGAGTCTCTGGAACCACTGCCCCAAACAGCTGAGGGAGTGGCATGACAATCTAAGGTAGGGTAGAGCTACCCAGGGAGTGGACTGGGAACCCAGGCTTCTGAGCCCCCAAGGGCCTAGTATACGGGACACAGAGGAGAAGGGAAAGCCTCTGCAAGCCTGAGTCTGGTCCAAAATTATGGGGGCTGTGTGGGACCAAGGCAGAGGAGTTGCCATGGATACTGGTGATCCCAGTGACCACCCATCTTTCCTCATATCCCCAGGCAATCCATTGAAACCACTGATGCCAGCCCACTAGATGTCCCTGACACACGTGTCCACCTGTCCCAGTACCACGATGACCCCTGTCACCCCACAGCCATCTGAATGCCTGTGCAAAGTCTGGGGTGGCAGGCCTATGGGCAGCCTCCTGGTCTGCACCCCACCCCCAAGGCAGCTGGGCTGACGGGGGTGCTGTGCTGGTTCCCTGGGACAATCACCGACTCTCCTCTAGGGATCAATAATTCACACATAAAGTGCAGCTGCTCCACTGAGTCATCAGTTGGCATGGCATGGCATGGCCTGGGGGTGGGGCAGAGCCCAAAGACAAGATACCCCCCCCAGAGCTCACAACATCTCAGTCTGATGCTTCCTTCTGCCCCCTCAGGCAGCCCTCAAGGGTGAGGATCCCTGGTGGTAACATAAGAGGGTCAGGGTCCCAGACACTGAGGTGACACTGTCCAGGGCAGTTGGACACAGGCTGGCAGAGCACCCCCCCATCCCTCAGGCACATGATTCTCCCCAGTTCCAGCCAAGCAGCACTTCTTGGATCTCTCCCCGTGGCCAGACTGCCTGGCACTCTCCCCCAGCGGCCCATGGCAGGTGGCAGCAAGCCCAGATCATGGGTATCGTCCCGCCCTGACACTACAAGTGTGGCTGGAGTGGGCAAGGGGGAGGACTGTCCACGGGGTGCCACCAAACCAGCCACCTGCCCCAAGTGGGTACCTACCTGGGCCAGGACCATACGGGGGGCCAGGGGCCCGGCCCCCTGCCGGGATCATGCTCTTCATCCACTTGGCTTCAGCTGGGTGGTTAAAGCGGAGGAAGGTGGACTGACCCAGACACAACATGCAGCCTGCAGAGAAAGCACACGCTCAGGGGGGTGGGGCAGGGCTGAGGTAGCCTTCAGCCCACAGCTCAGGCAGGCTCACCCCAGGCTCTGAAGAGCCATCCCCACCTGCACTCCCAGCAGCCACATGGTCCACCCCTGACTCAGCCCGTGCCTGAGGCCCCAGCCCGGCTCCACAGCACACGGCCAAATGGAAAGAGCACTGGCTTCTAAGTCCTAGTCCTAAACTTTCTTCATTACCACCTGTGAGATCTTCGGGGAAAGTCACTTCACCTCCCTGAGTCTAATTCTCTCAGCAGAAAAATGAGGACAATACCACTGACTTGCAGAGTTAAGAGACAGTGTATGCCAGTGCTCTGTCAATGGAGAAGGTTCTCCAGAGAACACAGACCCCCACATGCCCCCACCCAACCTGGACTCATGATCCATCTATCTGCCACTTGGGTGAAAGGGTCAGTTCGAGAGGCGGCAACTTCCAGGATCACAAACAAGCTCTGAGACAGGACATGGGGAAACACACCATGGATCCGTCAGATGCCCCGGCCACCCTTTCTGACCATCGAGAGTGACTGCCACCCTCTTTCCCTCTGTCGAAGCATTCTGTGGCCTGACATTGTCCCGCTCTGTGGACTCTCCTGCAGTGTAGCCAAGCCTAGGCCAATGGGCCCAGCCTCAGCCAAGCACATTCCCAGGCAGTAGACACAAGCCCAGTCCTGCCCAGGAAGTGCGAGTGCATGGAAGGGGGAGGGCATAGGGGAGTCAGAAAACGTAGCCAGGGGCACTGGGAGTGTGCACGGTGACAGGTGTGCCCACAGCACCTAAGCCTGTCTGGCAGAATTCCTCTTCCCGCCACACCAGAGGCTGGAGCGCTTCTGCCTAAGATGCTCTGTTGGGAGAAGCCAGAGACCTGGTGCTCTCTACCACCCACCCTTCCAATCTGTCCACATCCTTGGCCCCTGGCCCCAGGCTCCTGTCTACCCAATCTGCTGCCACTTGGCACCCCAAGCTTCATGCCAGTCTGAGCTAAGACTGGCAGGGAATTCTACATTCCTGGACGTTGAGACAGTTCAACTCAGGCAGGCCACAGGGGCATGGGGCATCCTGGGCCATGTGGGGTACCTTGGCGGGCCCCCCCACTTAGAAGCTCAACAGCCTGTCAGAGGGATCCTAGGTATTGCCATGGATGGGGTCTAGCAGGCTGAGAAGCCCACAGCAGATAACAGAGTAGACAAAACTGCCCACTTCGCTGGTATACCCACAGGCCCTCCCAGGCGGGCGGGCACAAACAATTCTAAAGGCTGATGGGTGGTTAGGAAAGGAGGGAGCCTTCCCTGCCAAGCCACCAATCAGAGGAGCTGATCACAGAGTAATTATAACCAGAATAAATATTAGCCAGCCACACTGTCCACCTAATTACAACCACAGCTGTTTCAGACAGAACCCTACCATTCCCATCCCCCTCCTTCCAGCCATTTAACAAGCTAATTAATGATGAGTTTACAGGGTCTAGACAGACCCACTCAACCCTAGGTTGACTGGGGGGTGGGGGGGCAGAAGGGGGCAGCTCAGGAGCCTGACCACACAGTCCAGACTGGGAAGGACTGGGGAGTCTGGGTGGATTCCAGCCCATCAGTGCCAGGCCCACCCAAGGAGGGTGTAGGCAGGTAGGGACCCTCAGCTCTGGCTCCTCTAGCTGTGAGTCCCCTGTCCCCTCCTCTGCCCCTCACCCTCCTCTATAAGAGGGGTGTGGCCATGCTGCCTCCCCAGCTATAAATAGGTGATGCCAGGCAGCAGAGCTGGATCTGTATTAATAGAGCAGGCAGGAGGGCAGCAGGACTGATTGTAGCCCAGCTCCTGCCCAAATTAACTTTCTATTTGCACTCAGGGGCCCCAGGCATTGCCCCTACTCTTGTCCCGTGCCCCCGGGGGGCCTGGTCAGCCTGTTTCTGGGAAGAAACCTCCTCTCTGCTCACTCCTGCCCCACACCGCCAAAGGTCAGCCCACGCAGGAAACCCCAGAACCCCTCCTCATCCAGGGAAAGTTGTGTTCCTGTCCCCCCTCCCCAAAGGGGCTCAGGGCCCAGCTGCGTGCAGGTGGGTAGAGGAGCTGCACATCTGGAGGGGAAGAAACGGGGCCAAGGAGAGGGTGGGTCCTTTCTCTGAGAGATGCACACTGCACACAAACACACCTACACACTCAGAAACACACAGACGCACCCAGAGACAGCAGACAGGCTCACACACTCAGAGCGACAGTCAACTGCCCTGCTGGCCACACAAACAGAATGAACTGGCCGAAAGGAGGCTGGGTGTGGGGAAGACCAGAGAAAGGGCCTTGGCCCCTTCCATCAGAGACCCCTCTTCGCCGTAAGACAGGCTCCCCTAGTCCTAACCAGGAACCCTCTACCCCATGGAGAGGCAGGTCCCACGGAGGGGACCACCGAGCGCGGGTTAGGAAAGATGAAGCCTGCCCCGCTGAGGAGTGGCCCCGAACCCAGACGCCCCACTTGGATATGTTCAGGGCTCTCTCTCTCTCACACACACCCGAGTCTCGCAGCCTCAGGCTCCCAAAGTGGGGCTGGGGACCCGATCCCCCTCCTGGCATACCTCCCCACCCCCTCCACGCCCCTCCCAGCCAGAGCTGCTCCGCGTCGGGCTGCCGGGGCTGCGGCGGCCGGGGGGCTGAGGACTCACCACCGAATTCGGACCTCCTCACGGCTCGCCCCCGCTAACCCCGGCCCTGCAGGTCCCCGGCCCGCCCCGGGCCTTTGAGGGGGCGGGCCGACCTCCCGCCGCCGGCTCCCGGCTCGGAGCGGCGAGGCAGCGAGGCGGCGAGCAGCCACCAATGCCCGGGGAGGGGCGGGCCGGCCACCGGCAGCGGGGGAAGGGAGCCAGGAGGGAGGGACAAAGGAGAGGAGGAGGGGAAGAGGAAGTGATGGAGGAGCGGAGGGGAGCGGGATGGAGGGAGCGGGGCGGGGCGCGGCGGGGCACGCGCCCACGGAGCCCGCCGGGGTCCCGCAGCCCGGGGCGGGGGCAGAAGTGCGGCGGGGAGGAAGCGTTTACGAGAGAGGACAGAGAGAAGGAAAGGGAAGGGACACAGAGGCCAGAGGGTGAGGAGCCAGGAGGCAGAAGTGAGGAGAAGCGGGGGTCTCACTGAGGGCCCTCTGCGGTGAGAAGTCACCAGACGCCGGGAAGGGGCCAGGCCGGCCCCCAGGTCAGCGTGGGCAGGCTGGCCTTGGTGACAGCAGAGGTTAAGCTCTGACATTCCATGGCTCTACGTATTAGAGAGAAGCCTCAAGCCAGTCAATCCTAAAGGAAACCAACCCTGGATATTCATTGGCAGGACTGATGCTGAAGCTCCAGTACTCTGGCCACCTGACGTGAAGAGCTGACTCCCTGGAAAAGACCCCGATGCTGGGAAAGATTGAGGGCAGGAGGAGAAGGAGGCGACAGAGGATGAGATGGTTGGATGGCATCATCGACTGGATGGACATGAGTTTGAGCAGACTCCGGGAGATAGTGAAGGACAGGGAATTCTGGCGTGCTGCAGACCGAGGGGTCGCAGTCAGACACGACTGAGTGACTGAAGAACAATATATTAGAGAAGAGTGAAAGCCCCAGGAATCCAGCCAGGTCACTGGGTCCAGCTCTGGCCCTCAGTCTGCCACTGTGGCAAGTGGGAGTTCAGGCCGAGGCAGTGCTCTGGGAACAATCTTGAGTCTAGCTCCTGTCTCCACCCTATACACCTCATCCTCTGCCCCACCCCGTCCCCCACCCCCACTCCCCACACTCTCAGCAGTCCACCTCACCCCATGACCCAAACTGGACCCAGGAACTGCCTCTTCCAAGCCAGCCCATTTCCTTGGGTTCCGGAAGCCAACTCACCCCTTCCCAACCACAACCAAGTGTGCAAAGAGCTCCAGCAAAGAGCTCGCCCACCTCAAGGAGGTACCTTACCATCTGAAAAGAGTGCCACCCACCTCTGGAGCCCCTGGGACCATGCTGAGGTTTTGGGCCGGGCAAGTAACCACAAACCAGCCTCAGTCCCAGAAAATTCCTCGCATTCCAGGACCTGGCCTCTGGACACCAGACCCTTAAGGGACACGCTGTGTTCTCTCAGACGTCCTCTGTACGCTCAGAGCTCACACAGCCCCACACGTTTTCTCTCAAATACACACCAACACCTGCTCAGCCAGACACCACTCAACTGTGCATACTCTGAATCACACAGACACCCCAGTTAATGTGTCTCATACACATTTATTCTCCAGCACACAACCCCGCAGGCACCAGTCCTTCTCTTGGTTCCACACTCACTCAGGCACAGATAGCCTTTCACTCAGTCTTGGAGAGACTCTGAAATCAAAAGTCCACTTCCTGGGACTTCCCTGGTGGTCCAGTGGCTAAGACACCAAGTTCCCAATGCAGGGGGCCTGGGTTCAATCCCTGGTCAGGGAACTATATTCCACATGCAGCAACTAAGTCCTGGAGTAGCCACGTAAATAAATATTTTGAAAATATTTTTATTTATTTATTTGACTGCACCAGGGGAAGCAGACCCCTGCATTGGGAGCACAGAGTTTTAGCTACCAGACCACGAGGGAAGTCCCAATAAAGAAATATTTTTAAAAAGCCATTTCCTTCCATAACCTAAAAAAAAAGTCAACCTCCTTAGAGAAACAATCAATTTTTCCACCCTCGCTGAACACCTACCCACACTGCCATACTACACACACACACACACACTCACACACGCATGCACGCACATGCATGCATACACTCACATGTGCACAGGCAGTTCATTCCCCTTCTGAAGGAAAAAGGAAAACCATATAGGGTAAAATGCAAAATAGGGGGAGGCTTAAAAAAAAACCTCCTCAGGAAATGTGATTCATCGGTCTGGAAACTGTGACGACCAGCTGGACAGACCCAGACAGACACAGAGGACACTGCCAGGGAGAAACAGGGCAGGAGGCAGGCACACAGAAGTGGGGAGCTAGGAGCTTTTGCTTTTTCTCTCCCTCCTTTGAGCTTTATTAGTCGAGATCTTTATAAGTCTCATCACAGAGGACAGTCTGTGGGAGACTTCCCTCCCATTTCACAGAAGGACTAACTGACAGCTGGGTGGAAGAGGAAGCGGTTCATTGTCCGGGATCCCAGAGGGAGGCAGCTGTATTACTCAGGAATCCTGGCTCCCAGAAGCCCCTACCCACCAGCCAGGGGCCCGGGGAGCAAAGGAGACTCGGAGGAGGCTCAGAGGCAGGGGCTGGCAGCAAATGGCTCCCAGAGGGTAGGGGACCTTCTGTCTAGACAGCCTGGGCCCCGCGCTGCGTGGCTTTCTGGGTCCTTCCCTACTGGGTCCCCTCCCGGATCTTTCATGTGGTCTGGCACTGTGGTCTCAGGGTGGGGCAGCCTTGACCCAGATTGAGATTCCTCCTCATTTCCTTGGTCGTCTTCCCAGCTCCATCCGCCTCTTGCTCTGTAGAGAGAGGGCTGCCTGGGATGTCCCAAGGTACCTGGGGACAAGGCTGGAAGCAGGATCTTCCTGGTTCCCTCCCGTCAGGGCCCCGTGGCTATAGCTTTCACTCAAGTTGGGGATGGCATCTGTTTTCTGCCTGCTTGCCCCCCACCCGTCCCCTGGCCCAGACATATTCCTGCTCGAAGAGCCTGTCACTGCCACCCTGCTCGTTATGACGTGTGCCTCTCCAAGTTGCCTATGGCTGGGCACAGTGCCCAGAATGATGCAGCCAAGGACCGGCCCAGCCAGAGAGGGCTCCTTGTTATTTCTAGGGTAGTCCTCTGGTTTTTCAAGGAGGGGTCCCCTCCTCCACCAAGGCTGGATCAGGGAACAAGGCAGGGAAAATGGTTCTCTTGCACATATGCCCACAGATAGGCCAGTGGTCAGTGGGTTCTCCTATCTTCACGGAGCACACCCGTGGACGGTCTGGTACCACCAGCCCTGAGTTCACCCTGCCCCCCACTTGAACACTCTGATCCATAAACACAGGGAAGGACACAAACACAGAGATACACAAGTCCAGAGTCACAAACACATCCGGAGATACATAAACACACTCCAGTTACACAGTTACAGAGATAGCACTTGCACCCCTGAGCCACCCAGTTTCCAGGGAAACGCACTCCCAAGAATGTCCGGAGTGGGGCCAGGCAGGGCTGGGCTTGGTGCCTTGCCCCAGAGATGAGACAAGGAAACCCTCAGCTCCTGGAGCCCAGAGGAGGGGTAGTGCTGGGGAGAAGAACACCCGTTCCTTTGTGCCTCTGCCTACCCCTCCCCAGGCTGCCAAGCTTCCGAGACAGGCTAGCCTAGACAAGGCGGCTATGGGGTGGGAGGCAGGGAAGGGGAAGGGGGTTTAGGGTCAGAAGAGAGTGGGAGGGTACATACTTGGCAGGGTGGGCTTCTGGCTGGGGAAGAGTTGAGGGTCACTTGGGCCACAGGAAATGCCTGAGAATTCCATCTCAGCCCAGGCCCTCCCTCTTCCCACGGAGCTAAATGCTGCCCTGGAAAGACCGGGCGGGAGAGACCTGCAGAGCATGGTCTCCACCCTGCTCACAACACACAGGGGTAGAGCGTTCTTGCTCAGGAACATGAGGGATTTGGGGGTGGGCTCTTTCTCCAGCCAGAAATTCTCTGAACTCTGCCCCTGCCTCTCCTTGCTGCTCTGCTGTCTCACTCTCATGTACCCAAATCTTGGGGAAGATGCTGTCTTTGAAATGGAAGAGGACAGTCTGCAGCCAGATGGCAGCACGGCCAAAGCCCCAGTTTACTGGGGTGGGGGGGTCCCTCCTTAGCTGGAGTCAGATAAGAGGGAGAGATAACAGGCCCTCTGGAAGAGACGAGGGCCTGTTTGCTGCTGATGATGGAGTCAGCTGTCCCCTCATATCACACACCCAAGGGCAGGTCTTCTGGGTCAGCCGTGAAGGAAGAGACCTCACGGGGTGTGAAGAGCAGGAGAGAGGGAGACAGTGGAGAGAGTGGGATTTCCCCTGCCAAGGAGCTTCTTGCCAGTAAGAGGTGTGAGTGTGCTTAGTGGCTCAGTCATGTCTGACTCTTTGCGACCCTATGGACTGTAGCCCACCAAGCTCCTCCGTCCCTGGGATTTCTCAGGCAAGAACACTAGAGTGGGTTGCCATATCCTTCTCCAGGGGATCTTCCTGACCCAGGGATGGAACCCACGTCTCCGGTGTCTCTTGCATTGGCAGGCAGATATTCTTTACCACTGAGCCATCTGGGAAGCCCAGTAAGAGGTAAGCATCCCCAGAAAACACTGCCAGGACATTGGTCCTCCTACTTAGAGCCAGGCTTAGTCCAAAGAAGCTCCCATCCTTTACGGCTACCCAAGCCCACTTTTCACATCCCCCTAATATGATGCTTCACTGTATACACTGACGCCCAGGGCAAACACACCTGATCTATCAGAGTGCTACCTGGGTCAAGCCCTTCCTTACCTGCCTCATCACCATAGTAACCGGAGGCCCAGTTTTTAGAGCTCCCTTATACCACAAAGAGACCTATTCCTTTGGGAAACGGGGTGGTAAAGACATTCGTGACCCAGACGCTGTTGTCAACAGTGTTTTAACAGGAGTGAGCATGTCCTCGGATTTTTTTGCCCTTGTCCCATCCCCATTGTCCTGATCTTCCAACCTCAACAGCTTTTTAGAACACCTCCCTCTTGGCATCGTGGAACCATGCCATTTTTCCCCTCGCTGCTCCTTCAGCTCTTCTCGCCTAACAACCATTAGCGACCACTGCACAGCTCCCCGTGTCCTCCGAGAGCAGGCAGTGGAACCTCTTCTCTCTCTTCCCACTACGGTGTGAGAGGTAGGGTGGGGCAACCAGAGAAAAGCTGGTCTAAATGCTGGCGGGGGTTTTGAAACGCACCTGATCCAGATGCACCTGAGCACCCCACCCCCAACTTGGCCACTCAGGCAGTTACCATGGCAACCAAAACAGCAGGCTTCCCCTGCACCTGTCACGCACAAGCTTTTAAACAGAGGCCCCCTGGCTTCAGGGCTGGCAGACCTTACCCTGAGTGAGGCGAGTGGGCTGCCGGACCGGGAGCCCATCAATAGTGCAGGCATTGCCGCAGGGGTAGAGGGTGAGGGTGCCCCGCAGGTTCTCGATGTAGCAGTGCTCCGGAGCCAGGCCTGGACCCTGCAGTGAGATGTCCCTGGCTGCAGAGCCAATCACGGTCCTCCCTGAAGACAGGAGGCAACTGTCAGAGTCAGGTCCAGGCTGAGGAGGCAGGGAGAGGCTGGGAGGGCCACGGTGGGACTCAACTGCCATCTCCTACTCTGGGGAGAATCACGGCCCACCCTGTGGGGCCCCTGAGCCTGGTGGAGACAGTGAGGGGTAGAAGCCCATCTCGGCCCCAGAAACAGAAAGGCCCACAGGGCACCGAGGATCCGCAAACTTAGTAGGAGCTTCTTCTGCAGAAGTCCCTCAGTCCCTCCAAGCCCCCCTCCCCAGGACCTTTCTCTCCTTCCTATCCTCCCACACCTTTTCTTCCAGCTCTCCCTCCCCCCTCCTCTCCCTCCCTTCTGCCACCTGCAACCCTTGCCCTCCTCACACCCCCTCTCTCCTGGCCCCTGGAGGGAGAGAGCTCCTGGACTGGTATTTGGAGAATGTGGGGAATGTAGTATCACCCGGGCAACAAGTGCCGCCAGGAGAGGAGACAGGAAGGGCAGAAGCTGCAAGGTGGAGGGGGCTGTGCCAGGGCCTAACTTGGAGGTCTGCCCCATGCCCATCTTGCCCATCTCTCCAGCTCCACCAGCACCTTCTCCTTGGCCAGGCATGGCCCTGGAGCAGAGCCCCCTTTCTTCTTGGCCACACTGGTTGCCAAGAGCCATGAGCTCTACTATTTCAGGGCTCTCCTCCTGATTTCTAAGTTGATCTTTAATCCCCGTCATGGAGCCAGAATTAGTCTGGGGAGGCACAGACAAGGGAAGCAAGCTAGGGGGTGGGAGGTGGGGTGGGGTGGGCATTGTGACATGGCCTCCTATTTGGGAGAGGTGAACACTGCCAGCAGGTAGCAAGAGGGGCCCCCACATGCCTGGATTTCCAAGCAGGAATGTCTGTAAGGATGGAGGGGTGGCAGTTGGGATGCACCCCAGACTCACCTTCCTCCAGTGGCAGAAGGGTGATGGCCGTGCTGAGCCGCCCGCTGCCCAGGCTCACCAGATGGGGTTTGTCCGTCTGCACTTTCAGCCCTTTGCCTGTTTCGATCAGGTCCAAGGGTCCTTTCTGCAGGTGGTGGAGGTAGGGGATGAGCATCATGAGAGAGTCCAGGCTGGCACCTTACCACCCTAGTCCAGTCACACGAGCACTCTCTCCAGCACCTGCCCTCTCTAAAGGGCTCTGTAGGCGTTGAAAGGCTTAGCACAAAATTTTGTGCAGAGCAGTATTCCGTTAAATTGTAATTAGACCCGAATCTAGGCCACTAACTCGTCCCACTGGATTTATCTCAAGTCTTGGTTTAACTGCTCCTTTTATCTATTAGGACAGAAACAAGGAGAAAGTAAGGAGAACTGGGAGGTGCTTGCTAAGAATTGGGGGGGAGGTTGCTATAGAGGGGACCAATCAAGACTTATCCCTGTAGACTTGTCCATGGCAATCCACTTGGCCACGGCTTGCCCCTGTTAAACTTAATTACAAGAGAGGGCAGGGCGGAAACAGATACAGCTCCGAGTCAATCTGTAAACCACTTCCTGACTTTCAAAGGGTATTTTCTGGGTGAACCAATTAACCTAATTCAGCTAAAGACTTAGCTGTGGGGACCTGGGGACGAGCATGGAGGTAGTGTGGCTCTCATTCTTGAGCTGGGACCACAGGGAGGGAGAGGAGCCGACCTGTCTCCACCAGACCACCTTCTTGCCCCATGGCCCTAACCTTTCTCACCTGCACCAGGCCCGGGGTCTTACATCCAGGGCCCACTTGGTTCCTATTGAGAGTGTCCATGTTCCTGGGGCCCCAGAGCTCCTGTGGACACAGCAGAAAACAGGTGAGGCAGGGATGCCGGGGCAGAAAGGCGCAAGGAGTGGGTTCTGCAGCAGTGTTCTCAGGGCAGGGGCAATGGCACCACGGCTCGCAGCAAGCTCCTGCTAAGGAGACCTGGAGGCAGTTCAGGAGTTTGGGGTTCGATGGGGGCCGTGGAGGGGGGAAGGGGTGGTGCCATGTCTTCAGCCACAACACAGGTCAGCGTGGATGCTACCCCACCACACCGGCCCTGACCCCCCACCCCCGAAAAGTCCTACAGGGCCCAGACCGTACGCTGGTCTCTCTTGCCTCTGACAGCCAGGACCCAGGCCTTGGCAGTTGAGGACCCTCGGGCACCTGAAGCCATAAGAAGGTGGGGAAAATCTACCTTAGAGAGGAAAGCTAGCTCAAGGCAGCCCCTCCAGGGACACTGGTAGACAGGGGCGCCCCAAGCAGGTGGCAGGGCTGAGCGGGCGCTCCCTTCCACAGCCTCTCCCCCTTTCTTTCCCCAAGGGTCTCAGAAGGATGTTTTCTTAAAGGAGACAAGAGGGGGAAATGCCACGATTCCTGCCATCTCTGTCTCAATTCCTGAATCCTCTCCTCCCCAGAAAGCATCTTAACCCCCCACACACAATCAGGAAAAATAAAAAATAAAAACCCCCAGTGGTGACTAACACTGAGAATATAGGACTCTTGGGTTCTCAACCTGATTTGGTACCGTAGGGAGCTGAGGTCCTTAGAATCAGAGGTAAAACAGACTCCAGAGCTCCAGAGCCTTCCCCTCTGTGACTCACAGTTTTGGTACCTGATAACTGTGATGAAGGAGCTTTGTGTACTAATATGTGCCTACATGCCCATCCCTTGGCCAGCTTGCTGAGGTGAGAAACTTCCTACTGACTGCTGAAATGTTACTGGGGAAGCTGACAAGAGTGTGACCAAAGGGAGGGAGGGAGACCCAGGAAGGCAAGGTTCCCTTCCACTTTCTCTTCCAGCCATCTTCTAAGAGACTTGGAGAGGAAGTGGGGGCAGGAGCCAGCACTCCAAGGAGTGTCTGACCCTGGCAGTGGGACCCAAAGGCCTTAGCAATAGTGTTACTAATTTTACCCTCCCAGCTTCCACCCTTCCGGACCTGGACTGAATCGTCTCCGTCACCATTTCCACCCAAGCTGGAGGAAGAGAAGCTGGAACAGGGCCTAAGGCCCACCCCCAAGTCTGCCTGGGAAGCGGGAAGGCAAAGGCCGTTAACCTACACCAAGGCTCAAGCCGGCCTGGCACCTCCCCAGGAGATCTGGCCAAGGGGAAGAATTTCCAGGGACAAAGATGGCTGCACGGCTTCTTTCAACTCAGGGAAGTCCTTCAGCTTTCTGAGGGAGAAGAGGCAAGAGAGTGGGTTAGGGATATAAGCGTATACAAAAGAGGGGGTAAGAAAAAACAATGAACAATGGTGAAGGAAAGGCATCACTGGCTAACAGAAAGAGCTTTAGACTGGGATGCAAGAGCCTTAAATTCTAATCTTGACTTTCTTATTTATTAGCTGAGAGACCTTGGGCATGTTATTTAACTTGTGAGTGTCAATCATTCTCTATAAAAGTGGAATAATGATTTATATTTAAAAAGAAGATTGTCTGGATTATTGCTTGCCTGGGGCTAGGTGTGGAATGCGTGAACCAATTAGACCTGTCAGAGGGGCCGTCTAATGAGCTATAAATGGGCAGATTTGGGGGGCATGACAGAAATGTTCTAAAACTTATTTGTGATGATGGTTTGCCCAGATCTGTAAATACACTAAAAATCATTGAATGTACACTTAAGTGAATTTATGGTCTGAACATCATACCTCAATAAAACTATTAGTTTGGTGGTGGTGGTTGTTTTTTAAGATGATTGTCTTAGAGATTCAGAAAGTGAAAGCTGCTCAGTCCTGTTGGACTCTTTGCAACCATGGACTGTATAGTCCATGGAATTCTCCAGGCAAGAATACTGGAGTGGGTGAAGTGACGTGAAATGAAGTCACTCAGTCGTGTCCCACGACTCTTTGCGACCCCACAGACTGTAGCCTACCAGGCTTCTCCGGCCGTAGGATTTTCTAAGCAAGAGTACTGGAGTGGGTTGCCATTTCCTTCTCCAGGGGATCTTCCCGACCCAGGGATGGAACCCAGGTCTCTGGCATCGCATGCGGATTTCTTACCAGCTGAGCCACAAGGAAAGCCCTAGAGATTCAGGTATTATACCAAATGCCACTCTGTGAGGTGTCAAGCACTGTAAATATGCCAGTTACTAGTATGAGCTTCCTGAACTTAAGTCGCTTCACTTTTCTGGGCTTCAGTTTCTTCATCTGTCAAGTTTGTCACCATCACTCTGTGAGGGAGCAGTGAGTGTGTTCACTTATTTACACCAAGGATTTCAAGTGGCGATAAAGCCTGGAAAGGAAAGAGGTTGATGGGGGAAAAGAGTGATTGGAGGAGAGAAGAGAAGGGAATAAGGAGGTGAAAGAACAGGAAGAGATAAGGAGAGAGGTGTAGGGAGAGACGGAGAAGATAAGAAAAGATGTAGAGACAGGGAGGCGCGAGGCTGTGGCTCCAGGTCCGAAACTCAATCCAGGTGGAGTGGAGATACACCAGACCAAGGCATTCCAGCCCGCGGGCGGTGCTCTGACCCAGGGACTGCACAGCGGCCCGGAGAGCCGCCACCGGGGGGCGCCCTCTCTTCCCGCCGCTCCCCCGGCGGGGAGAGCTAAGCGGGCTGCGCCAGGGCGCCCCCCAGCGGCCCCAGTGGCCGACCTGCTTCCGTCCCACCCGGCTGCCCACTGCCCGGGGCTGTAATTATACCCACCGGACTCACCCCTCCGGCCTCCGCCGCAGTCCTGGGAAACCCCGCCCGCCCGCTGCCAAAAAAAGGCCTCTGCGGTGGGTGTCTGGCTGTCTGGGAGGAAGGGCTGGGGAAGCGCCGCTGTCAGCCCCGGCCCTCGATAGCGTTCTCCCACTGCGAGCTGAGACCTCCAAGCGCCTCCTCGGGCGCAAGGTGGCAGAGGCCTGGGTGTCTAGAGAGCCCCGTGTGGGCGAGGCCGGGGCTCCAGCAGGTGACCCCGCGCCGGGCCCTGCGGCCTCCCGGCCCAGCGCGAACGCCCGGGCATCCAGGCCACCGGGGATCCCCTGCCCTACTTGGACCCCAGCTCTCTGCCCGCGTGGGGCTCCCAGAGTCACCGCTTTGGGGGACTCGGTCGGTCCCTTAACGAGGGGCGCGGGAGGCCCTGGCGAGCGACTGTAAAGGTCCAGAACCAACAGGGATTGGAGGAAGTCCAGCCTCCAAATCGGGCCCCAGAAGAAAGGCCGGAGGCCGGCCCAGGAGGAGAGCGGTCCCCTGTGGCCCGGGCGTCGCACGGCCCAGGAGCGAGGCCGGGTTGGGATCCTTTCGGCCCGCGTCTGCCCTCGAGAAGGGCCGCTGGCAGAGGAAGGGGCCGGGAAGGGAAGGAACCTGAGGCCGGGAGCCCAGCGGGAGGGGCGCCGGAGCCGGGCAGGGGCCGGGGAGGACGTAGGGGAAAGGACGCAGAGAACTTGACTGTTAGTCGCTCAGTCGTGTCCGATTCTAAGATCCCACGGACTGTAGCCCGCCAGGCTCCTCTGTCTACAGGACTTTCCAGGCAAGAATACTGGAGTGGATTTCCATTTCTTCCGCCAGGGGATCTTCCCGACCCGGGATCGAACCCACGTCTCTTACATCTCTTGCACTGGCAGGCAGGTTCGTTACCACTAGCGCCACCTGGGAAGCCGTCAGAGAACTTTAGGAGATGGAAAATCGAGGGTCTGCGGAGGGGTGGGACCAGAGGGAAGATTAAGGGTTTGGAGAGAAAAATAAAAGAGGGAGACTGAAGAGGGAGGGAAAAGGAGGGCTGCGGAGAGAAGACTTAGGGCAGAGGATGGGGAGGAGGGGAAGAAGGTGGGAAACAGGATGGAGTCCAGGGGACGCAGGGGAGGCGGAGGAGGGGAGGAGAGACAGGGACCGAGGAGAACGACTGGGGGACGAAGGAGATGGGGGAGACTGGGAACAGACGAGTGCTCAAGGTAAGGGGGTGACGGTCCGGGGGAGCAGTCGAAGGTACCCAGGGTCTTGGAGGAAGAGACCGGCGTAGGGACGGGAGGTGAGGCTCTGGAGTGAAAGAGGGGTCCAGAGGGCTGGCCTGGGGACCCAGCTGTGGACAGAGACTGTAGGCGGGCAGCCGGGGCTGGAGCAAGCGGTGGAACGAGGCGCGAGTGTAGTTTGGGGCTGTGATTTTATTTGTGTGCGGAGTGGAGGTGGGGTGCCTCCGCACGGAGGGCTCCCTGCTGCCCCTCGCCGCCCTCCGCCAGGTGGGACAAGGCCGCAGTGTTGGGCCGCCCCGCCCGCCGCTGACGCCGGACAAGCGGCCTTTCTTTGGCCGTGCCGGGAGAAGGAGCCGCTTGTTTGCGCGGTCCGGGAAAGGCGCGGCCCCCAGACACCGCCGGCTCCCCGCGGGCGGCTGCGGGAGGGGGCCGCGCGCGTAGCATTCGTGTGTGCGGGCTGAGTGTGTGATGGGCGTGAGCGGCAGGTGGGTGTGTGAATCCCGGGTTGCGTGTGCGCGGGGGCCGCAGATGTGGATGTGGGCTTCCTGCGAGAGCGGCGGGTGCTTGGCGTGCGTGCGGAGTGGGTAGAGGTCTAGGTGTGTGTTGGACCCCACACGTGTCACGGCGGAGAGACGGGCGTGTCCGCGTGGAGTGCGCGGTGGGAAGGGTGCACGGGTGATGCCGGGTGGGGCGCCGAGTGTGTGTGCGCGTGGGTTGCCTGACGTGGTGGGGGAGGTTGTGTTTGTGTGTAACCGGCCCGATGAGTCAGTCCCCGGAGCCTCCCGGACGGCTGAGCTAACGGACCCAGAATGCAGCTCCGCCCCGGCGCCCTGGGTCCCCCGCCGGGCCGCTGCGTCTCCCCGCCCAGCCTCCGCTCGCGCGCGCCTCGGCGGAAGCGTCCGTGGAAGCCTCGGCAACCCCGCGGCCCCTCCCAGTCCCCCACCGCCCCCGCCCTCGAGCTTCCCCTTCCCCGAGGAGCCCGGATGACCTGGCTCAGCCCGGGTACGGGGGAACTCCGCAAGGGATTCGAATCTGGACTATGCGGGCGTGGCAAGGGCCGGAGACTCACGGCTCCCACGGTCCCCCCTCCAGCCTCCTGGACCGCTAAAGACGCGGGGCCCTGGCAGGGCCCAAGAGGCCCCAGATGTGCCACCCATCCCCTGAACACACCCAGTGGTCCCTTCAGGACAGCACTGCCTCCAAGCCCGACTCCGCATCCCTTTCCTGTCCCATCAAAGCGGCCCAGCCTGGGACGGGAGCTGAGATGCCCCCAGGGTACCCCGCTGTCCTGGCGCAGGACTCTCAGTCCTTCTGTCGGCGGGAGAAGGGAGGTGTGCGGAGCAGGCGGACAAGACCCCACGAGTGTCGCCCAGTCGCCCGCAAGAAAGTCCTGGGACAAGGATCCGCGTTCCCCCCGGGGCGGCGGGCGGCGGTGGGGGGGCGGAGCGCAAGGGCCCCCTCTGGTGGCGGCGCCGGCAGCGGCTCGGGAGGGCAGGAGCAAGCCGCTCCCGGGAGAGCAGCGGAGCCCGCTCAGCACAAAGCCCCGGGTGTCCCTACACACTCACCTGCGGCGCCCCTCTTCCCCGACCGGGTTCTTCCGGGATCTTCCAGCCCAGAGCTGGTCTGAGGGCTCTCGCCAGGTCCCCGGGACTTCCTCTTATCCCGTCCCAGCCGCGCAGCGAGCGGGACCCGCAGGCGTAGCGGGAGGGAGCGCCCTCACCTCGAGGGGAGAGGGGCACACCGGGTCTTTTGCCCAGCTCGGCAACCGCGGCCCCAGGCTCCGAAAGACACTCTTGCTTTTCCCTGGAAGCCCGCTGAGTAGGAGGAGAGCAAGTGGGTCCCGCCTTCCTACCCCCCCCCCCGCTAGTCCCCGCCCCCGTCCCCGTCCCCCCGTCCTGTCCTCTGGCCAGCCAGAGGAGACGCCCTTGTGGGACTGGAGCCCAAGGTCCCCCCACCCAGCCTTTCCCATAGCAGCACCTCCCCCCACGCCTGCACAGCGCGCGCTTTGTTCATCTCTGCAGCTGGGCTCTCCACCACCACCACCGAGAGCGCACCCCTGGCCCCACTCGCCCTCTCCTTCGGACTCTCCTGGACCACCCTCCACCCCTAGACCTTAAGGCTCTTCTGAGGGTGTTTTCCCGTTTCTCTCTAGTCCGCCCCCTACTCTTTTTTTTCACTTTAGATGCCTGAATCCTCCATCAGCTCCCAGTGAACTTCATGGTCGCAGCCATACATGTTCTTAACATCTCCGAATATCTACTGAAGGTATCCAGGTCTGTCTACCCTCTGTCGCCCCTTCTCCTCATCCTACTCCAAGCCCCTACGTCAGGACGAGCTGTAAATGGGGTTAATAACCGTCCAGATAGGGCATCACAGATATTTCTAAAGATACATATAAAAAAGGCATGGTAAAATGCCACGCAAACTGTAAAGCATAGAAAAACCGAATGGAATTATCACCTTGCCCCCGTGTCACTCCACCCCCACCACAACGCGCGGGATTACAGTTGGGAGGCAAACTGGTGCTCAAACTGGTTGAGCACAGCATCCTGTAGCAGTTTGGGTCTCTGTAGGAGTAAGGGTTTAATAAGGAAGAAGTGGGTGGGGAGGACCTGAAAACCTTAGAGAAGCCTGGAAACTGAGCCTGGGAGAAAGTCATTCTCCTTTTCAACCACCACCCGAAATCCAAGCTGACAGCCGATCCTTACCTTGTAAAGCCAGCTCTTGCCCCAGGAGACTGATGGGGGAGTTCCTAGGGATCTGAACTCAGCTAGACTGGACCTTTGAAACCTGCAATGGAGGGATCCCTGAGACTGTTCCTCCCTGAAGGATAGGAAGCAGAAAGCCCCCAAGGCTGTGACATTCCAGTGAGCAGGGGACAGCAGAAAATAATTTGTCCTCTTTGGGTGGACAAATCTTTTTCTGATTCAGTGCTTTTACTGTGCACCCTCCCTGTTTAACCCAGGAACAGCAGGAGGCTGAACTGCAGGAACCTTGGTCACTCATTGACAGGGCCAGCACTAGCAGGGGGACCCTCCCCACACCCAGCTGGAGGCTGGAACCAACGGGACTAGAAGCAGGAGGGGGTGGATGGCTCTTTGCAGCTACCTGCTGTAGCTAACAGAGGTCAAACTATCATTCTTCAGCATGCGCCATGGGTATCAGGAAGCCCCAGGATCTGTCTGGGGGTAGGGGAGCAGTGTTGAGAGTAGAAGCCTCTTATTCTTTCTTCATATCATTTGAGGATCATAAAAGTATTTTAACTCTGAACACCTTTCATGAAGCAGATCACAACAGTAATTTTCAGGCTATTCTGTTAAATAAAAAGAAAAGGAAACAACCCCCAAACTTGTATCTTATGTGCCAAGACCCAGCATTTGAGGGAAGAGGCTCAGATTGGGGTGCCTCACAGACTTTTCATTTAACTGTGCTTCACAAATCCAACTCTTCCTTACTGTCTTGGTCAGGAATTTTGGGGAATAATCAAGCCTGTCACGGATGCTAAAGCAGGGGGTTGAAATATCACCCAACTGCTGTCCTCCCAGCCCAGCAGTCTGCTGAGCCCATGACAAAGGCTCTGTGCAGTGTCCTTGCTCCCGCTGTGTCGGGGCCCTGTGTTCCCACAGTTAGAGCACTCAGGGGACTTCAGACCTACCATCACCACCCTCCACCCCCACCCCGCTCCACATCTGGAGCCCATCAAAAAGACTTAGTGCTCTCGCACAGTTACGCAAGAGGTCGAGCAGCTGGAAGCTCAGAAAGGGGGAGGAAGAGAGAAGAAAGCAGAAAACAGCTTTCCAAGCATGCTTCAGACTTTCCGAGGTGGAAGCAGGGGGAGAGGGCAAAGGCTGGGTGTGGAAGGAAGAGTGGATTTTTGAAGGCCTTCTGCACTTGGTTATGAATGCCAGGAGTGGATTTCCACACCCACCCTGTCCTAGCCACAGCACATTTCCCAGCTGTCCCTCCTCTCAAATTGTACTCCCTCCAGCCTCAGAAAGAGGTGATTATTGCTCATTACAGCAAGCAATCCCTGTAGATACACACCCTACCCCAGGAAGCTATCCCTTCTGGCGTCTTTGGATCCTGAACTCAGGCATCATTAGTGTAGGTGTGGTGGCACCAATGGTGCCAAGTAACTAACTCCTCACTGCATCCAACCTGGGGAGAAACTTCAAACCTTTCTTCAGTAGCTGAAAAGAAAGCTCTCTTCTCAGCCTGTTTTTGAAATTATGCAATCCACACTTCTATTCACAGCTAAGATACTTCCAAGCTGAGTGGAAATTTTGTGTAGGATGGAAGACTGGACTTGTCTACCTTCCGTGGCTCTGAACCTTCGTATGAGCAGATACGAACAAGGATTCATTCTGGCAAAAAATGGGAAACAAGACCTATTTCCATTTCTCTCAGGGCTTTGAATTTGTAACACTTCTTTCCCAAACAGCACATCAACCTGATCACAGAATTACACCTATGGGAAGTTCCCATAACCCCTGCCCTATGAACAGCAAGGCAAAAAACTTTCCTTTCTGGCCTGTGCAGGTAGGGGATAGGGGAGTGGCCTAAGCTTTTAAACTGCCTGGTTGCTTGACCTCGTGTGTTTAGCGGGGACAACAGCTCGGTTTGGAAAAGTAGTCTAAACTTCCTAAAGACTTGTCTCCTCATCAATCACTAACTCCCTAGGGTGAGAGGTGAAACTGCCTCTTGTAGAGATGTCTGCTCTTGGGTTGGGAGCAGTACACAGCAGCCAACCTACTTGTGGATCTTCTAGGCGTTTCAGAGCAGCTCTACAGCTGCAGGTGTATTTACCAAAGGGGGCAAAAGAGGGAATGGCAAGAAAGGATGGTTGCAATGAGAGTTGTGCATAATACAGGGGAGTCAATTCTGCATTTTTGCTTCCTTAATTCCTTTAAAACCTACCAGACTAAAGCCCTCACCCTTAGAGACCCGCACTGAGTATCCCCGGTTGCAGTTGATGTGTGTCTGCTTTAGCAAGAAAGCTACACTTTTAAGGAGGTACAGCTGTTGCTTCCAGTTCAATTTCAATCTTCTTGAGGATGGGGACTTTCTATTTTCCTCTCTTCCTCCAATGAGCCCTGCAGATATAAACTTTTTTTTTGGATCTTAGCTCACCAACCAGGGCTCGAACCTGCAGCCCCTGCAGTGGAAGGGCAGAGTCTTAACCACCGGACTGCCAAAAAAGTCTCATATAACTTTTTAAAAAGCTATTCTGTATAGACTCTGGAAATCTCTGAGAGGCTACCTAGTGTGTACGATGTTAACTGAGGGCGATGTTTCCTGCAGCGATGCATGGGCTGATTGATTTGGGGTTTGATACTGAGTATAGACCAATGACAAACCTTTTCTTAAAAGGAACTCAATTCCCTCCCTACCTCTTCTATGTGGAATTAATTAACTCAGAGCAGGAACCACAAACCTCCTACATCAAACAGAACACTCAGTCAGATCTAATTATTTTGTGAGTCTCCCTCACAAGCAGAAAACAAAAAGTCCAGTCGACACCATGGAGGTATCAGCTGCCAGAGGGTGTGGTGTGGGTTTGGTGTGCTTCATTTCACTGGATTAACGTTACAGCCTCAGGGAGCCAAGCTACACTTTAGCAACATTAGACAAGATATTTGCTAGTTCTCTTAAGGAAAAAAATTCAAAATCTTCCCTCTCACCATTAAAGTAAAAACTTATTCATTCCAGAAACTTATTATTCATCAGAGATTTGCCTTCCAATTTGGTGACATTCTATAGTTTTTAAATTTAAATAGAGAGTAAGGAAGCAGCCTGTTCTGAGGCATTTCCCAAGGCATTCATCACTCATGCCTGCATCACTTACTTACCACTGTTTGTCTAATAGGGAAGAGAATGCACCAAAATATCACCATCTATGGTTACTCCTTCAAGATGAAGCTTCATTTTTCTGATTCTACAACTGCCCCTGACAAAATGAGGATCAAAAGCCCGTAGTGTCATCAAATTCAAAAGCTACTGTCAGGAGTACATGTGTATGTGCTCTCAAATGTAGAAGAATACACAAGGAGGTACAATACTTGTTATAGGGAGAAAAGGTAATGAACACTCTTAGAGATTATTTCCTCTTAAAAGAAACATATCATTAATTTTTAATCTCAGATCCCATTACATCATTCTGAATCAGCAAGAAGACACCAAAGTATGAGAGGGTCAACAGTCTAAAAAACATTCATTTTATAATACTTTATTTGATTAAAGAATCTGTCTTCTTTGTGTACACTGGAATGTTATATTCCCTATGTATTTTACAGGGTTACAAAATGTCTCTCATTTTAAATATTACCCCAAAAGTAATTTCAGAAAAAAAAGTTTTTGTGAAACTAAATCTCACTTTTAAAAAATCATATGGACAAGCAACTCTCCAACAAAACTGAATTAATAAGATTCCTTGTCTACATAACTACATGACAGATTTCTTGTCCCAGTCCCCTTCCTCAAAAAACCTTATGTGGAAACCAAGCTAGAGATAAGGATTCTTCCCTGATGCGATTAAGGGGAAGGGAAAGGCCAGAAATTTCTTTGGCAAACAATTCCATCCATGGCCATTTGTGTGTGGCTGCTTTGCTTGAAGTACAGGACACTCTTTGCAGGGAAGGCCAAATGTTGTTCAGAGTGGGAGTAGTACTCTCCAACCAGCTAAAAGTGCAGGAGGTCGTCTCCTGTCATCTGTCTCTTCCTCCGCCTGTGGCTGCAGCCTGGCAACAACTCTACCAATCCCCAGTGCAAATTAAAAGCCAACGCTAGGCTGGCTGATGCAGTCTTCTCCACTGAAGAAATAACGGATGAGGGGGGCGCTGAGAAACAACCACTACACGATGACACTCAACAGAAAAGACGTAGGGGAGAAAGAGGAAGGGTTTCAGAGATGGGAAGGATAGGCTGCTGGAAAAAATGTTGAGGCAGCTAGAAAGGAGTATTATCAGCAATTCCTATATAGCAATATAATCAGCTGCATCTTGAGAGGCTAAAGACCTGGTGGTGAGACTGGAGTCTCCTTGACAGTTTAGGGCCCACGGGATTGGCACAAAGACTCTCTGAGGGTTCAGCCTCCAAAATCATAACCTTATTTCAGATGGAAAGGAAAAAACTGATGACATTTAGAGAACATTCAGGAAGAGGGAGGTGGTCAATCTCAGGAATGTGAATGGATTACAAAGACCATGAGCTATCATGTAGTAGCTGAAGTACCCAAAATGTGGAGAATGGAAGGCTGGGTGGCACCAGCAGTAAACATGATTACCTGTGGGTGTGAAATCCCTAACTGGACATGACCCTTCTCCTCCCGGACACCTTGAAGCTGGGGGGGCTATGCCATCTGAAAGCTGCTTCTCAGCTGTCTTTACACAATAGGATTCACAGTAGTGTTCTAAAGCAGAGCAACAAGCCTGAAAGGAAAACAGCTTGGCAAAGGAATGGAGGGATGAATAGATATAGGAAAACGACATAAGACAACCTTATCTTTTAATGTGTAGACCTCATACTTCTCAAGCAGTTTACTTGTATAGTCCACAAATCAAGGCTGGATTAGATCAACCTGTTATGGGAGTGCCAAATACAATGCCTATTTGCAGATGATCCCAGGGCTTGATTGGATATACAAAAGAAAAAAACTGAAGGTAAAGAAGTGTGAAAGATTAAAATCTTCCACAGAGAATACTTTTTAAAAACAAAGTATGAAATATAATATATTTAAGGATTCAAATAAAAGAACAACTTAGGCAAAGGGAGAGAATGTTTAACTGGGGGCATTCTCTGGAGAGCTTGCTTTCCAGCTGGCCACTAAATCTGCCAAAGAAATCAGCAGCCTTTCCCTTTATGGTGTGTCATTGGTTTGCCAAAGAACGTCTCTGTGACACTGAAACACTGAGGGTGAGTTGAGGGTCCTTGCGCTCAGAGAATCGTGCACTGTGTTTGAAAAAAAAGGGTCTCCAATGGCTTGTGGGTAAAAAACTCTTCAGCCACTGTTGGCTTCTTCTTTATTTGAAAATTTTCCTTTTCGGTTCCTTCTTCTTGGTACTACAGAATTTCATACTTATCCACTAGGAAAGTGGTCTCTGTGGAAAACCTTACAGGGCTGTTTCCATCTACCTGGGTCACTTTGGTAACCTAGGAAAACAAACAAGGAGTAAGGTAAAGCAGAACAGCGGGTCTTCAAGGTGCTGGCTAAATTCTCAGTACAGAACAGACCAAATTCACCAAAGCAGTATTAAAAGTTTAACTCAGAAATACTAAAAAAGTTCAATTCACAACTGTAGCTCACAGCATCACTCTTCCCCATCAACATGATTAATCTGTTCTTTGACAGAAAAGACAACTCTTGGGATGACACGTAGAATGGTATTAAGTAAAAGGTCCAGAGTAAGCGGCCACTGCCCAGGCCCTGCCCTATAAAACCCATTAGGTCACAGACATTCTATAAGGATGACCAATTAACATTTTGACCCAAAAGGCAGTATTCTAACAACTCAACATTACTTGTTAAAAGTTCTCTCAAAGTCTCTCTAAGCTACTCTATCATACTTATTTTCCAGATATGGCTGGGTTGTTCTAATGAGATTTCTTTTTATTAATAATAATAAACATCCAGTTTAATGAATTACCTGTAACAATGGTGCCTGTAATGGCACCAACATAAAACTTGAACCACTGACTCACATTTTCTAATGAAATTCTGATAGAGCAATTTATACTCTCCTGTTCTTCAAATGGTCCCTAACAGGAAAATGTCTCGAGTTCAACAATGTGCTCCAATACTGATGGGGCTGAGCCAATAACTGAGTGGGGGCAGGGGAGAGAGAAAACTGAGAGAGGAAATTATAACTTTCCAAGCACTTAAAAGGAGAGACAGAGACCATCCGGAAAGGTAAGAGTGCAAATCAACAAGTCAGAGGGGAAGATGACAATATAAACTCAGTGCTTGTAATGCAATTTCAAAAACTAGAAAAACAAGGAGTTAAAAATAATGACCTAAACAGTCTACAGGGAATTTCCTGGCAGTCCTGTGGTTAGGATTTGGCACTTTCACTGCCATGGGCCTGGGTTCAATCCCTGGTTGAGAAACTAAGATCCTGCAAGCCATGTGGTGCAGCCTAAACAAATAAATAAGGAAGTTCACAAATTTCCACTGTTTTGTCTACCTAAAGGACAAAGTTTACAGCAGAAATGGCTTATAAATCCATATTAATGATGGGAAGCAGTCTTTGGGTTCAAATCAAGTGACAATACTACAAAAGGGATTACTAAGTCATGTGCTAAATGCTTTGGTAAACGGATTCTAAGATACATGAGATTATTGAACACACCGGCAACTAAGAGATATGATTCCTGCACAACCCATAACACTTTTATATATAATCACATTCAATTTCTTTATCTGATCTAGAGAAAAAAACTGAAATAAAACAAGTGAAGAATTTGACCAAGACTGTGGCTCAGCATTAAAGAATCTGCCTGTAATGCAGGAGACTAGGGTTTGATCCCTGGGTCACGAAGATCCCGTGGAGGGCACAGCAACCCACGCCAGTATTCTTGCCTGGAGAATCCCATGGACAGAAGAGCCTGGTGGGCTACAGTCCAAAGGGCTGCAAAGAGTCGAGCATGACTGAAGCAACTGAGCATGCACGCAATACAATGAGACAGCAATGGAATCCATGGAGGACATCGTTTTTTCTGATTTTCTGCTCTATGAAGTCATGTTGCCTATTAAACATCTGTTCTACCACCTTCCCCGTGTAAGATTTCTATTAAAAGGGAATACCTGTATGTTACAGTAATTTTTTTTGGAGATGAAGGAGACTTGAACAGGGAAGAAGTCATTGGGCTGCCCAGCAATGCTGAACTCAAGGCTGCCACTCTTATTTTTGGCATCAATCACTGGCAGGCACCACTCCAAGGTATTTCGTCGACTGTCATGTCGATACTCGCCATCAATCTCACCAATCACTGGAGCGCCAACACCAGATCTGCCACAAGAAACACCCGTGTCAAGTCAGCTGTCCAGAGTTAGAAAAACTCTGCCAAGGAAAACCAGCCCCAAATTTGATTATGCTTCTCAAATTCTTCCTACTTTTATACAGTCCTAGAAAAAATTAGACTCCTTAATAACCTCAAGGACCCTTACACTGGTTAAGGGTTTCAGTCATCCCTTCTGTAGGTACAGATATATACAACCGTAAGTAACTGGCACACAGTCATGAGCTGTTCCAACTTATGGACTAGATCTGGAGCTGGCAGGGGACTGAGACTGACAAATGTGTGAAGTGGGATATATTTCAAAAAATCCTGCACTGATGGTTTGCTGCACTGTCAAGAAGGAATTTTAACACAGTGTTGTTCTCTTTATAGATGCCAATGAGGGGAAAAACAGGTTGATAGTAACAGTGGGGGAGAACTTAAAATGCCTATGGTTATTTAGAATGGAAATGAATTTGGACCTTTGAGAATGTTTTCAAAAGATTTCAGAATGTTTCAAACTTACTGTAGTTGATGCCAGTGGGTTTATTTGATTTACAATCCAGGAAATGAACTTTTATTTGGTAAGTGAAAGAACAACTGCCCCTGGGCAAAACGTTAGCATGATGGGAAAGAGAGATACACAGTTGTCCTAAATCTGCAGGAGAACCAGGGCTAGTTAGGATGTATTTCACACCCCCACACATGGCTGACAGGCAGTGTCACCTACTCCTACACATTCTAAATTTACCACCTTTTAATTCACCAGTGACATCCAATGTTTGCACTAGGGGCTCCATAAATAAGGGAGACCAGAAAAACTTTGATAAAGAGTGAGATAACACAATTAACTCTTTTATGGTCCCAGGTGTATATATGTTTCTTCCCTTTGCCCTTGTTCCCATTCTGGTTCTGAGCTCTAATTTGATCAGTTCTAGACAAAAGGGTAAAGTGCTGTCCAAGGGTCTCTTCTGGAGACTGTTGCAAAATTGAACTAAGACACAGGAAACCACCATAACCACAATTATAGGGTAGATGGAGAGGCCCAAAACTTGTGGCATCCTAAAAATAGTCTTGCAAAATAAATCTTGACAAAATAAAACCCACACCTGTCACCAACGCCCAAGTCTCAGGACGGTTCAAGGCAGACATCTACTGTTCTGAAATAACAAGCAAGCTGTGAAGAATTAAGATGATTAGCCCATTAAAGGGGACACTGGTAATAACTCATGTTTTAAAAAATGGAAATAAGAATGACTAAAACCAGACCTGGCCATGTCAAGACCTGAATCAAACTACAAATTAATTTAATTTTAATTCAAATTAATTTAAAATTAATTTGAATAAACCTGCATATTAAATTAGAACCATTTTCTCTATAATAATAACTGAGCAATTTAATAGTAAAAACATACTAAGAATATACTTACTACTTATTCATTATTAAGCCCTGTACTTAATCATGGGGATGCTGAGAGGCAGAGGAGAGGAGCAGGGATTCAATGGTGAAATAATAATAGTTCAGTCACTAGAAATGCTAGTGAGGAGATAAAGTCGAGTATTTCTAGGTGATCCTAGAAAGTATGCCATTTAAGCATACATCAAAACTTACTGGAACTAAACTTCTGGGGGTGATGGATTTTTTGTTATTTTAATTGTGATCATGGTTTCACAGGTGCATATAGGTCAAAACTTATCCAACTGTACAATTTAAACATATGTAGTTTATTGCATGTCAACCATACCTCAATGAAGTTGTTAGAAAACTTCCTGAAACTAATGCAAATATCTTGTTTCACCAAGAATAGTACCCTGAAATCATACTCTCATCTTTAGCTGGTAACTTAGCAAAGAAGGTGAAAAAAGAATTCAGTCTGACAGACTCAATTTCTTCAACAGTTGCAAAACAAAACAGAGAACTGGCTCCTCCTTCTGGAAACCTTCATTACTACAGGAACAAACTGAAGACCAACATCTGAAAACACAGCTTTAGAACTACAACCAACTTTGTATGTTTGGCTTTAAAGTCAGTAATATGCACTCCTTCAAAAGTATACAGTTGTATACATTTTGACAAATGTATCTTGTAAGCACATTACAATCAAGTCACAGAATATTTCCATCATCTCCAAAGTTTCCTTGTGCTCCTCTGCAGTCAAATGCCTGATTTCTCTACCAAGAGTATTACCTTTTCAGAATGTCTTATACATGGAATCATACAGTTAGTATGCAGTCTTTTGTACCAGGCTTCTTTCACAACTGGCCTTTGTATCTTATATATCTTAGCATGGACAGTCAGCTAAGTGTTGCCTCCAAAACTGAGTTCTGAAAGACTAGTTCTATAAGCTCACTATAGAAAAAGTTATGTGGGGAACTTACGGGAGTGGAATGGTGATAACCACATCATTCAGTTCTAAATTATCTTCTTGTAGCTCATATTCTATGTTGACATCACAACCATTTCCACTTTCTGAGGGCCAGCAATTAACTGAAGACAAAAGCAAAGCAAGTATACTAAACATTAGGAAAAGAATGAAGCAAAGTTAAGACTGCAAATCAAAACTGATACCAGCAAGCCTTAAAACATTCTAATGTAAACTATTGGAAACAATGGTTTCAAAATTAAAGATATTAAAAATTAAATCTAATCATTAAAATACAGTCCATTTTAAAAGGTCATTTTGTCAAAAAGAATTACGGCAATAAGGGTAAGAGTGCACAAGTCAGGGCTATTTCTAATTCTCAGCGCAGACTAGCTTAGTAGGACTGGCCAGAGGCACTTACTTGTCAGTGGAATAAAAGATTCCTCTGTGGTCTGTAGTCTCCACTTCAGCACCCCTACATCACTGTTGACTGGAAATGACTTCTCTGGATTCTTCAAACCAATTAGAGATTCTGCAGTGAAAAGTTTTTTATCCACATTTGGATGGGTCTGAAATGAGAAAGGAAAGAAAATTTCTGAGGTTCAGACATGACAAGACAGGAAATAAATTCCTTTTGGTCTTACATGGCCCATAATCTAAACATCTAAAATAGGGTGCCTAAAAAATTCCAATTATTTTTGATTTTGAAGAAAGATTTCCCTACTTCAAAGACTGTGTTTTAAAAAATTTTGACTGCACCGGGTCTTCATTGCGGTGAGCAGGCTTAGCAACCCCACAGCATATGGGATCTTAGTTCCCCTACCAGGGATCAAACCCACATCCCCTGCATTGGAAGGTGGAATCTTAACTACTGAACCACCAGGGAGGTCCCTGAAAGACTTTTCAAGATTTAAGACATTTCAAAATAGCAATAAAGTAATTTTTACTCTAAACCATTTTGTTTGTAAGTAACAAGTTAGTAATTTTGTAACTGAAAAAGTTAAAAGACCATCAGCCAAGTCCTTTACAAAAATACTTTAGGTGGAGCAGCCTCATGGTGAGGCCAAGCTTGCCAAATAGAAGAGCAGGGTCAGAGGTTGATCAGCTGTCTTTGTCACACAGTAGTCCTCACCTTACACTAACGAAGGAGAGGGAAAAGCTCTGTGCAAAGTTTACTTGCAATTTTGTGTAGAGAGCTAAAGTTGCTCAAACTCAGGCCAAATAAGATGGACCAATCTTTTTTAAAGAAGTCATATTAGGGGAAAAAAGGAAAAAGAAGAAACTTTTGGATTGATTGACTACATACACTTTACAAGCCAGCAATGCTACTGTCAAATAATATAAGCACTACTTCCAAAAGACAATTGTGTGTTGGTTATGCTTTTCAACTGTGGTGTTGGAAAAGACTCTTGAGAGTCTCTTGGACTGCAATGAGATCCAACCAGTCATTCCTAAAGGAAATCAGTCCTGAATATTCATTGGAAGGACTGATGCTGAAACTCCAATACTTTGGCCACCTGATGCGAAGAAGTGACTCATTTGAAAAGACCATGATGCTGGGAAAGACTGAAGGCAGGAGGAGAAGTGGATGAAAGAGGATGAGATGGTTGGATGGCATCACTGACTTGATGGACATGAGTTTGTCAAGTTCCGGGAGTTGGTGATGGACAGGGAAGCCTGGCATGCCACAGTGCATGGGGTCGCAAAGAGTTGAACACGACTGAGCTGAAATGAACTGAACTATGAAGGAGGGAAAAAAGCAGACAAAATCATCTTCTTCTCTGAAAAGGCTTTGTTCTTGTGACAAGAGATGTAAGATCAACTATCTAAATAAAATATAACAATCTTCCTTGGTGGACCAGTGGTTAAGACTCCACCCTTCTAATGGAGAGGAGGTGGGTTTGATACCTGGTCAGGGAACTAAGATCCCATACTCCACACAGTGCGGCCAAAAATTTTTAAAAATAAAATAAGACAGGACTTCTGTGGCTCAATGGTAAAGAATCCACCTGCCAATGCAGGTGACCAATCCCTGATTCGGGAAGATCCCACATGCCACGAAGCAACTAAGTCCGTGAGCTACAACTATTGAGCCTGTGCACCAAAACTATTGAGGCTATTTCCTAGAGCCTGGAAGCCTCAACTACTGAAGCTCGTGGACCTAGAGCCTATACTCTGAAACAAAAGAAGCCACTGCAATGAGAAGCCTGCACACCATAGCTAGAGAGCAGCCTATGCAGCAACAAAGACTCAGCCAAACCATCAATAAATAAAATTTTTGAAAATAAGTAAATAAAATGTAACAAGAACAACTGTTATAAAGGTTTCTTAGAAAGAAGCCACATAGGTGGAACATACTTATTTTTAAGAATTCTATGTACATTTTGAATATACCATTAGATACTACCCTTCAGCTAACAAAACAAACACTGGCAGTTTATAGAGTAGCAGAAATGCGCAGTGTCATAATTTGTTTCAATAAAACACCTGCCCATTAAGTTTTAAACCTTGTTGTTTCTTTAACTATACTTCAAGCAAAATCCTAAATGAATTTACTTTTGCATAATAGTAACAGATAAGCATCTCTTTGTACCTCTGTTAGTGAGTATGAAGTCATTTATTAGATTTCAAGATGACCTTTCACTCAATTTCAATAGTAAAAGGCCATACTAATACAGCTGCTGTCAATCACTCACAACTGGCCTGGGAAGGCATTTATTGACTCAAGGCATCCACTGTAGATAACAGATTAACTTTTTTCCTATGCATTTAGAATGGTACTAGTTACATAAAATAAATAATCATCTGTGTTCTATGGTTCATACAGGAACTCCAGCTGAACAAGACTGTGCTAAGTAGACAAAAACCTTAATAATCCCTTATTAAAAGCCTCTATGCACCTGTAGCTGTACTCCTTTCTTGTCTTCATTTTCCACATGAAGACGAATTCGGCCAAATTTATCATCTGAGATCCTAAGCATGATCATGCCGTGCAGCTCCATGTTCTGTAATCCTCCATCTCGGCCACAGGTTAATGTGATCTTTTCCTCAATCTTCATGTGCACACTGTAGAGAAAGAAAAATAAATTTGTTCAGAAAGGTAAAAATCAGAATTCCTTTTCTCTGGGGCTTAATGTTGATTAGCCATCAGCAACTTATTTTAAGATGTTGCTGCCATTATGTATCAAAATTTATAGCATTATACAAACTATTACATTTTGTTAAAAATTTATTTTTGATTGCTTTGGGTCTTTGTTGCTGTACGCCAAACTATTACATTTAGAATGGATAAAAAGCAAGGTCCTGCTGTATAGCACAGGGAACTATATCCAATCTCCCAGGATAAACCATAATAGAAAAGAATTCCTATATCTATATATGCATAACTGAGTCACTCTGCTGTACAAAAGAAATGAATACAACACTGTAAATCAACTACATTTCAATTTTTTAAAAAAGGAAAAGAATACTTTATCACTATAGAAAATAAAATAAAGCATTATATCCTTAGGTTTAGCGATTCTTCATTGTACAGATAAGTCTGCACCTGTGCAAAACAATGTATGTTATTCACTGAAAGACTGTTTGCAATAGCAGAAGTTTAGAAACAAATGTCCATCACTAGGATGACTTAAATACATAAAAGTATGTCAACAAAATGAATACTGAGCAATTACAAGAAAAAGAGGAACAACCGACAAAGTTTTTTATTTGAAAATAATGTCAAGAATTAAAAAATCAGGGACTTTTCTGGTGGTCCAGTGGTTAAGACGCTGCACCCACAGGGAGTGGGTTCAATCCCTGGTCAGGGAACTAAGTTTTCACACGTTGCATGGTGTGGCCAAAAAAGAGAAAAAAAAAAAAAAAAAAAAAAAAAAAATTAAAATGGTAACAGGAATATAGGTATACCCTTTTTTATCTATTGCTAATATTTTATCCCATTTGTTTGATCATTTGCATCTCTATGTAACTATATTTTACTTTTTCTCCTGAATTATCTACATGCAGATCATATACATCATGGTCCCTTACCCCTAAACATTTTTCAGAATGTACTTTGTGAGAATACAATATTCTCTCACATAACCACAGCTCTGTTATTAACTTCATAAATTTATCCGTTCAGTTCAGTTGCTCAGTCATGTCGAACTCTTTGCAATTCCATGGACTGCAGCACGCCAGGCTTCCCTGTCCAACACCAACACCTGGAGCTTGCTCAAACTCATGTCCATTAAGTCGGTGACGCCATACAACCATCTCATCCTCTGTTGTCCACTTCTCCTGCTTTCAATCTTTCCCATCATCAGGGTCTTTTCAAATGAGTCACTTCTTCACATCAGGTGGCCTAAGTATTGGAGTTTAAGCTTCAGCATCAGTCCTTCCAATGAACACCCAGGACTGATCTCCTTTAGGATGGACTGGTTGGATCTCCTTGCAGTCCAAGGGACTCTCAAGAGTCTTCTCCAACACCACAGTTCAAAAGCATCAATTCTTCAGCACTCAGCCTTCTTCACAGTCCAGTTCTCACATCCATACATGACCACTGGAAAAACCATAGCGTTGACTAGACGAACCTTTGTCGGCAAAGTAATGTCTCTGCTTTTTAATATGCTGTCTAGGTTGGTCATAGCTTTTCTTCCAAGGAGCAAGCGTCTTTCATTTCATGGCTGCAGTCACCATCTGCAGTGATCTTGAAGCCCCGAAAATTAAAGTCTGTCACTGTTTCCATCATTTACCCATCTATGTGCCATTAAGTGATGAGACCAGATGCCATGATCTTGGTTTTTTGAATGTTGTGTTTTAAGCCACTCTCCTCTTTCACTTTCATCAAGAGGCTCTTTAGTTCTTCTTTGCTTTCTGCATAAGGGTGGTGTCATCTGCGTATCTGTTATTGATGTTTCTCCCAGTCATCAATTGATTTTTCACTTAATTACAGAAAAAAATTTCCTTATAACACCCAAAAAAGATGTCCTTTTCATCATAGGGGATTGGAATGCAAAAGAAGGAAGTCAAGAGAAAGCTGGAGTAACTGGCAAATTTGTCCTTGGAGTATAAAATGAAGCAGGGCAAAGGCTAACAGAGTTTTGTGACGAGAACACACTGGTCATAGCACTCTCTCTTCTGACAACACAAAAGAAGATCTACACATGGACATCACCAGATAGTCAATACCAAAATCAGACTGATTATATTCTTTGCAGCCAAAGATGGAGAAGCTTTATACAGTTAGCAAAAACAAGACTGGCAGCTGACTGTGGCTCCAATCATGAACTCCTTATTGCCAAATTCATACTTAAATTGAAGAAAGTAGGGGAAACTACTAGACCATTCAGGTATGACCTAAATCAAATCCCTTATGATTATACAGTGGAAGTAACAAATAGATTCAAGGGATTAGATGCGATAGAGTGCCTGAAGAATTATAGAAGGAGGTTCATGACACTGTACAGGAGGCAGGGATCAAGACCATCCCCAAGAAAAAGAAATTCAAAAAGGCAAAATGGTTGTCTGAGGAGGCCTTACAAATAGCTGTGAAAAGAAGAAAAGCTAAAGGCAAAAGAGAAAAGCAAAGCTGTACCCATTTGAATGCAGAGTTCCAAAGAATAGCAAGGAGAGTTAGGAAAGCCTTCCTCTGTGATCAGTACAAAGGAACAGAGGAAAACAACAGAATGGGAAAGACTAGAGATCTCTTCAAGAAAATTAGAGGTACCAAGGGAACATTTCATGCAAAAATGGGCAAAATAAAGGACAGAAATGGTATGGACCTAACAGAAGCAGAAGATATTAAGAAGAGGTGGCAAGGATACACAGAAGAACTGTACAAAGAAGATCTTCATGACCCAGATAACCACGATGGTATGATCATTCACCTAGAGCCAGACATCCTGGAATGTGAAGTCAAGTGGGTCTTAGGATGCATCACTATAAGCAAAGCTAGTGGAGGTGATGGAATTCCAGCTGAGCTATTTCAAATCCTAAAAGATGATGCTGTGAAAGTGCTGCACTCAATATGCCAGCAAATTTGGAAAACTCAGCAGTGGCCACAGGACTGGAAAAGGTCAGTTTTCATTTCAGTTCCAAAGAAAGGCAATGCCAAAGAATGTTCAAACTATCACACAACTGCACTCATCTCACACACTAGCGAAGTAATGCTCAAAATTCTCCAACCCAGGCTTCCACAGTATGTGAAGCATGAACTTCCAGATATTCAAGCTGGATTTAGAAAAGGCAAAGGAACCAGAGATCAAATTGCCAACATCCGTTGGATCATAGAAAAGGCAAGAGAATACCAGAAACAATCTACTTCTGCTTTATTGATTATGCCAAAGCCTTTGACTGTGTAGATCACAACAAACTGGAAAATTCTTCAAAAGATGGGAATACCAGACCACTTTACCTGCCTCCTGAGAAATCTGTATGTAGGTCAAGAAGCAACAGTTAGAACTGGACATCATACAACAAACTGGTTACAAACAGGGAAAGGAGTACGTCAAGTCTGGATATTGTCACCCTGCTTATTTAACTTTTATGCAGAGTAAGTACATCATGAGAGACTCTGGGTTGGATGAAGCACAAGGTGAAATCAAGATTGCCAGGAGAAATATCAATAACCTCAGATATGCAGATACCACCACCCTTATGGCAGAAAGTGAAGAAGAACTAAAGAGCCTCTAGATGACAGTGAAAGAGGAGAGTGAAAAAGCTGGCTTAAAACTCAACGTTCAGAAAACTAAGATCATGGCATCCGGTCCCATCATTTCATGGCACATAGATGGGTAAACGATGGAAACAGTGACAGACTTTAATTTTTTGGGCTCCAAGATCACTGCAGATGGTGACTGCAGCCATGAAATTAAAAGACGCTTACTCCTTAGAAGGAAAGTTAGGACCAACCTGGACAGCGTATTAAAAAGAGACGTAACTTTGCTGAAAAGGTCTGTCTAGTCAAAGCTATGGTTTTTCCAGTAGTCATGTATGGATGTGAGAGTTGGACTATAAAGAAAGCTGAGCACTGAAGAATTGATGCATTTGAACTGTGGTGTTGGAGAAGACTCTTGAGAGTCCCTTGGACTGCAAAGAGATCCAACCAGTCAATCCTAAAGGAAATCAGCCCTGAATATTCACTGAAAGGACTGATGCTGAAGCTGAAACTCCAATACTTAGGCCACCTGATGTGAAGAAGTGACTCATTTGAAAAGACCCTGATGCTGGGAAAGATTGAAAGCAGGAGGAGAAGTGGACAACAGAGGATGAGATGGTTGGATGGCATTACTGACTCAATGGATATGAGTATGAGTAAATTCCGGGAGTTGGTGATAGACAGTGAGCCCTGGCGGGCTGCAGTCCATGGGGTCACAAAGAATTGGATACGACTGAGCGACTGAACTGCAGTGAAAAAAAGCAAGTGGAAAATGTGTTAAGTACACCACCGCTTATGTATAACAAGAGAAAAACAGAAATTATACCATATTTTTATTCATCTATACATATATTATCTCTCTTGGAAGATACACACAAAAACTAGTTAGTACTAGTTGTATCTGAAGAGAGAACCTCAAATGGCTGGGTAGGAAGAAGTTTTAGTGTAACATCCTTTGAACCTTTTGACTTTTGAACAACTACATAAATGTATAATCTAGTTTTTAAAATAAGTAAAGTAAAAGGTACTGCTGCTATGGGCCATTATTAAGTACAATCTATCCATATTCCTCACTAAAACAGGTTTTAGCTGGGTGAACCTCAGTGGTTTAAAAAAGTATGCTGGCGTCCTACTTTATTCTGTTCCAACCTCTAAGTCTTCCCAGAAACAAAAGCATGAGACTCAAGACCACAGAGAGATGTATCTAAAGACAATGCATGGTGTCATTTACCTTCATAAGCATTTGCTCCATGCTCAAGAAGTATTCCAACATTCAGAAAAGAGTTTCAAGCTCTCTAGTACATGATAGTCTCCAACATCTTATTAAAATAGTGTCAAACCTGTCTCCCTCAGAGCAACCACTAGGAATAACACAGGAACTTCAGTGATTTGAAAGATTTATCCCAACAAAACCCTGTTCATTTCATATAAAATAAGACACACAAAATACTCCTCTTTGAAGCACACCTGATAGAGGTATCCTCCCAGACTCATCTTTCACCTGACCTCAAAATCATTTATAACAGTAGAAAGTCTGGGCTTCAAGACAAGAAATCTGAGTCATGAAAGTGTGAATTTGATAACTACCACTTAAAAATGTTACCAACCAGTACCATAGTCCAGCGATAAGAGACAAATCAAAATATTCTATACTGGCTTTAAATACTTAAAAAGCAAAAATAACACATTTTGCTACTAAAGATATTTATAATTTTTGTCCTAATTAGAGAAAGACATGCCAAAATATAGTACAGAGCGAATCACTGTTCTAGTACTCCAATTCAAGTCCATTTTAAGAGACAAAGTATAAACTAAGCATGAAGAAAAGTTATTTTTTGTTTAATTTAACCACCACAGAGTTGGTAGAAAGGTTAAGTTCTAAACAGAAAACAGAAGGCTAAGAGTCCCCAATCATGGTTCGAAGAGGGCAGAGGGGGAATATCTCATGTTCATACCTAAAATTTTACTGAAGTGTAGCTGATTTACAATGTTGTGTTTAATGTCTACTGTACAGCAAAGTGACTCAGTTATACATATTTATTTTTTTCATATTCCTTTCCATTATGGTTTATCACAGGATATTGAATGTAGTTCCCTGTGTGATAATATACAGTAGAACCCTGCTGTTTAGAATATACTCTTAAGTCTTTTAAATCTGGAAAAATTAAAAAACACAAAAAGAATTTATAAAGTATTGAGATAAAAAAATTTTTAACACCATGTGGTCTGTTCCTACTTAACAAGTTACCACTTACCTCTCCATATTAATGGGTGGAGCATGCACTTTGGTTGCTTCAGAGGTACGCTTGCCCATATTGGAGGATATGATATTTTCACCTTCAGATTTCAATTTGTCAACGAAGTTATCTACTTCCTTTCCTTTGGCTCCTAGTTTCAGAGCCTTGCTAGGGCCTGAAGGTCTAAGTGGAAGAATGCAAAAATAAAAAAAATACACACATGATTTAAAAAGTTAAAAACTAATTAATAATTCCCTATCACTAAAGCTTTCCCTAAAACTGTTCTTTAAGAGAAATGTGAATACCTCAAGGGATAAACTAAAGTTTCCTAGTGTTTAGTGGACCACTAAACTATTTCTTGTTTGAACTGGCAGCTGGATCACTATTAACATGTAAGGTTCAGAGATTCTCTGTTGGCCCAGTAGTTAGGATTCCATGCTTCCACTGCAGGGCACAGGTTCACAGGTTCACTCCCTGGTTGGGGAACTAAGATCTTGCATGCTATAGGGGCATGACCGAAAAACAAACAAACAAAAGAACCACATAAGCTTCAAGTACCCAAAGACCAAAGGTATACTTTGATAAGCATGTATGATCTGAGGAAAACTTTGTTCCTTCTATCCAGATAAATATACTTATGTACAAACAAACTTTTTCATATAACTTTAGGTAGTTTAGATTCTCCCTGAAATCCATTTATGAACACTAGATTAAAAGTATGTGTCCCCCTGGAGAAGGAAATGGCAACCCACTCCAGTATTCTTGCCTGGAGAATCCCATGGACAGAGGAGCCTGGCAGGCTATAGTCCTTAGGGTCACCAAGAGTTGGACATAATTGAAGCAACTTGATCCATACTTGCAGAAAAAAAATCCATGTTACTCCTCTTTATTCTCTAAAACTAGCATGTCAACAAGAATAGTTCAAGTAACCAAAAACTACTCACACTTTTTTAATTAGACATCTACAGCAGATTTGGATTTCTATATAACTCAATAAGGCATTGAGACGACTCATTGTTAGAAACATTTCACATATAAAATTTAAAACTTGGAAGAAGAGAATTTAAAAAGAAAGGCGTTAACGTGAATCTAATCATGATGAGATAGTTGGCAAATTAAAACAAAAGAATAATCTACAAACCAATGGCTACAGTCCGTAGGGTCACAAAGAGTCTGACACAGCTGAGTGACTGAGCATGCATGCAAGCACTACAAACCAACTGACCTCTATTCTGCCAAAAGATCAACATAGTAAGGGTAAAATTCAGTCCGAAAAATTGTTCTTAATTAAAGAAGACTAAAAAAATTTGGCAAATAAATGCAACAAGCGACCTTGGATAAAAATAAAAAGCATTAAAGGACATAGATAACACAATTCAAGAAATTTGAATGATTATGTTATATAAGATAATGCTATCGTATCAGTGATAAATGTCCCAAATTGAATAATTTTATTATGGTTATTTAAAAGAATGCATTATTCCTGGGAAACACATGTTGAAGTATTTTTAGGTCAAGAGATATCATGTCTGTAATTTCTTGCCAAATGATTCTGTGAAAAATAACAACTATGAATACAGATTAATTTATTCTTACAATTTTTGAAAATTTTTAACATAAAAAATAAAAATGATAAAAATAAAGGGACTAATCTAGAGAAAAAATAAATAAATAAAAGCATGTGTCCCTTTAACAGTTAAATAACTCTTCTTCCAATATAAGGCAACTCTCATAGGAAACTGAGCTTCAAGGTAAAATTTGTAGAAGAACTCTCTTTCACACAAAAGGAAAAACACCGCAATCAGATTTCTCCCTTATCCCCATATTATCAATATGCAGCCAAATTTAATATTACAACTTACTTTATCAAGGCACTCATTATTTAATAGTTTGCCTAGAAATCAGATATTGCTCTGAGATACACACATATAGCCGTCATCTGCCATTCTAGAACTGTATTCTAGGTGATTGCACTAGATTATACCTGGCTGGTGCGGGTGCCACTTTTGGTTTGTCAGTTTCAATGATGGTCTCTGTGATCATAGAAGTTGTGCTGCCTCCAGACACTGTGGAGCTTCCAAAGCCCCCAAATCCTGGTGCCTTTTTGCCCTGTCTCTCTGCATCTCTTCGGGCCTGCTGTAATTCTTTTGCTTTACGCCGCATCTCAGCCTTGGCTTCACGCTCTTGAGTCTATGAAAAGAGACATACTTGGATGCAGCTTTGAATTCAGACCAGACTAGTAAATAAGAAAGAAAAGTCAGACAGAGAAGCCTAAAAGAAAGACACAAACCAGCAGTCTCAAAGAAGACCCTATTTACCTCTCTGACTGCTCTGAACACCTTCTCCTCATGGGAATCCATTTCTGTGAAGGTTCTGATCTGTGCCAGGTTAACATTCTCCCGGTATCCCAAGGCAACAATTTCGTCAAATGCAAAAATCAAATCAAAACAGTGCTCAGATATTTCATTCTCTTCTAAGGCTCGACAATATTCAGGAATCTAATCATGAGGAACAATGGAAAAGAAATATTTAGAATGTATCAGCAGTTATGCTTTCCAATTCTTATCCTATAAAATACATATATTTCAATATGCCTGAATCGCTTTACTAGCTCCTTCCACTATTCTTTAAGCAAGTCTTTGGCATAAGCCTTTGTATGTGTGTGGCTACATCAACAAATCTCATCGAAAGAATATTATCTAAAAATATGGCCAAACAAGTGTCAAACCACAAGGGCAGGTTATAGTTACCGCTAAGGAACTGGGAAACAAAAGAGCAATTTTCATACTCTCCTTTGTAATATTTACAGTCAGCATATCCAGTAAAAGGAGATGTGACCTAAGATGCTGGGACGGGGACTAGGTGCATAGAACACACAAAATGATAAGCATCAGATGCTTTGGGGAAAAAAATAGTTTCACACAAAAAACTTAAACTCCAAAAACCTTAACACAATATTACAGGACTCTTACCACTCTTGAGAAGAGCCTTAGGGTCTCCAGATCTTCTAAGATGTTGCTGTTTTTGGTAGTGATCAGTACCATGTACAATTTCTCCATAGGCTGGTAAACATATCTGACACTCTCTGTTTCCACAAATGTATGTTGTTTTCCAGTGTTCATGAGCTTTGGAAAAGCTGCTAACAAGCCCTCAATCCGAGTTCGAGTCATCTCTACAAACTGTCGAGAAACAATAGCTTTTCCTGCTTTTGTACAGACTGCTGCTGCCAACAGCACCTGCAAGGAACATGTAAATAAGTACTAATCATTTTTTTACATGTGTTTTCTCAACATCTTCAGATCCGTAAAATGCCACACTCAGTTATTTAGTGATATAACTACTACTAGAATGCTGACTTTCAGACTCTACTTCATTGCTCTTTTAATTATACTATGTCATTCAAAAGATAAAGGTGAAGTAGAGGAAAATGAAGCTATTACTCCTATTTTTCAATAACACACCGAGAGAAAAACTTAGTAAAGAAATAATTTTTTCTAAGTCTACACACATTATTAATGGGTCCCCTGTGACTCAAAACTGGGTTGCTCTCTGCTTTGGCAGACCCATAAATAGCTTAAACTTATTCAAGGAAAAACAAATTTCTACAGAGGTCTGATCAGGCAGGCTGAATAGTTATACAAGGCCCCAAAACTTTCCTTTCATTTTTACCTAAAACATGGAACCAATCCAGTGAGTCTAAATTTATCTTCTGCTCTTTGATTAACCCACACTAACTTACCTCCAGTCACACAAACAATCTGTAAAATGAAAAAGTAAGTGGCTCAATGTTTCACACAGGTTTTGACACTGGGCAATGATCAAGACCAACAGCCTTTTTTTCAGAGTCTGGCATTTCATTAAACAAAACAAAGCACCAAGGAAGATATGACCAAATGTCATTAGCAGAGTTGTAAGAAAATTAAGTATAGTGTTAACAGTCTCTTCATTGCAGGAACCCAGAAGTTTATAAGGACAAGTAACAGAAAGACTATTTACACATATTGGAAGCCTCAATACTAGGATATGACTTCTGAAATATTAACATTCTATTGGTCAGGTTCCTCAGTTTTATAGAAATCTTTCCTCTACAGGTGAGCAGCTGGAAAAAAAACAAGTTAGTCAATTTGAGTAGATATTCTTTTAGTTTCAAAACATCAATATAGTTTTACAGTGATTACAGGAGAACATAATGTCCTTATTCATCAAGAATAGGTCATCAGGGTATTTGGGAGATAATTACCATCACACTTATGTCCAAGCAGCTAGGTAAAAACAATTTATAGTGAAAAAGTGTTTGATCTATATCTTGCACAAATAACTTTCCTCTACCAAACAGATCTTTATTTTTACTGATTGATTTCTTTCCCATGAACATTGTGCAAATTTTCTCACATGAAATCTCAAGAATAAATCCTATCAACTGCTCTATTTCCCAAATAACAACTGCAAGTTTAGAAAGAAACACATTTAAGAGAGTAATACAATTTTATGCTCCTGAGTCTACCAATTCTATGTTGAAACTTACCTTAATTATGCTGGCATAAAGTTATGTAGTATAGAATTCAAAAGTTAAAAAAAAAAGTAGTTCTACTTCATAAATAAATACTTTCAGGAAGAATCTTGCTTTGTAAATTATATCCTTTTAAAAACATGTGTGCTCAGTTGCTCAGTTGTGCCCAATTCTTTGCGACCCCAGGAACTGCAGTCCGCCAGGCTCCTCTGTCCATGGTAATTCTCTAGGCAAGAATACTGGAGTGTCTCCCACATTGCAGGCAGATTCTTTATTCTCTGAGCCACCAGGGAAGCCCAAGAATACTGGAGTGGGTAGCCTATCCCTTCTCCAGGGGATCTTCCCCACCCCGGAATCGAACCAGGATTTTCTGCATTACAGGTGGATTCTTTACCAGTTGAGATACCAGGGAAGCCCCTAAAATAGCCCATGTATGTCTAAAATATATTTTTATATTTATAAAATATAAAAATATATTTTTGTATCTTATATTTAAAAATATAAGATGATATTTTAGACATATGGAAAAGTATAGAGTATAAAAATTACAGTTGATTACTTTACAAGTGGCAAATAAGCTCGCTTAAAAGTCCCAGAACAGTCATCTTTCCCCAAAACACTTATAATTTTAAAAAATAAATAAATAGTTTTGTACTTAAGAAATGTATCATTCACCATCACCACTACTTGGGAGGTTGCTGTTACCACCCAGGCAAGAGGCAAGAAGATATACTGAGGGGAGTAAAAGATCCCCCAAAAAGAATAAAAATGCAATAAGGTTATGACCTATTCTTTTCAAAAGAAATCTTCCACTCCATGTCTTTATTATCTTGTTGCTGTTGTTGCTATAGAATTTTTTTTTAATTCAGCTTTATTGAGGCAGAATTAACATATAAACTTACAAGGTATTTTAAGTGTATATGGTGATTTCACATCTTTAATTTTATTTTTTTCTTCCAGTTTAACTGAAATATAATTGACATACAGCACTGAAAGTTTAAGGTGTATAGCATAATGATTTGACTTAATATACATCACAAGTTTGGTGAACATCTGTCATCTCATATAGGTAGAACATTAAAGAAATATAAAAAACGGAATTCCCTCATGGTCCAGTGGTTAGAACTCTGCACTTTCACTATAAAGGACCCAAATTCGATCCCTACTCAGGGAACTAAGATCCTGTAAGCCGCCTGGCATGGCCAAAAAGAAATAGAAAAAAAAACTTTTTTCCCTTGTGATGTGATTCTTTTAACAACTTTCATATATATATGATACAGCACTGTTAGTTATATTGATCATATTGTACACTGCATGTCCAGTACTTACTTAGCTTATAATTGGAAGTTTGCATCTTTTTGACTACCTTCATCCAATCTCCCTCCCCCATCAGTTGCTGCCACTGGTGACCACAAATCTGATCTCTTTTCTATGAGTTTATTTTTTTAACAATAAGATTAAATTTATTTATTTTTAATTGGAAGATAATTGCTTTATAATATTGTATTGGCTATTTTTAAAGTATAACAGACCTACAACACTATGTTGGTTTTTGGTATACAACATAGTTATTCCGTATTTCTATACATTTTAAAATGTTTACCATGATAACCTAGTCACCATCTGTTACCATACAAAAATATTACATAATTATAGACTATATTCCCCACATTGTCCCCATTCATGTCTTTAATAGTGTGAAATAAAGATTTCTTCAAAAAAGGGCAAGGACTCCTATAATTCTTGGTACAACACGTGTGCTTAGTCGTTCAATCATGTCCGACTCTTTGCAACCCCATGGACTGTAGCCCACCAGGCTCCTCTGTCCACAGGGATTCTCCAGCCAAGAATACTGGAGTGGGTTGCCATGCCCTCCTCAGGGGATCTTCCTGACCAGGGATAGAACCCAGCTCTCCTGCACTGCAGGCAGATTCTTTACCATCTGAGCCACCAGGGAAGCCCAAGAATACTGAAGTGGGTAGCCTATCCCTTCTCCAGGGGATCTTCCTGACCCAGGAATCGAGCCGGGGTCTCCTGGAGAAGGACATGGCAACCCACTCCAGGTACTCTTGCCTGGAAAATCCCATGGATGGAGGAGCCTGGTAGGCTACAGTCCATGGGGTCGCAAAGAGTGGGACACTGAGCAACTTCACTTTCATTTTTCACTTTCACGCACTGGAGCAGGAAATGGCAACCCACTCCAGTATTCTTGCCTGGAGAATCCCAGGGACAGAGGAGCCTGGTGGGCTGCCGTCTACGGGGTCGCACAGAGTCGGACACGACTGAAGTGACTTAGCAGCTCCTGCATTGTAGGCGGATTCTTCACCAGCTGAGCTACCAGGGAAGCCCTGGTACACACACAGTAATACCTTAATCTTGAAGAAGAAGAAATTGATCTAAAATTATCACCAGTCAAGAGACTTAGACTTGTTTAGAAGAATAAAACCAAATATACTCAAAAATTTGCTTTCACGTTAATTTTTATCATATGAGGTTCATGTTCCAACCATCTGCATATTTCTGGCAGAAAAAGAAAAAAGAAAAGGTAGTTGCTGCTTTAGTTTATGAGTGATAAGCAGGTATGTCTTTGTATGTGTCATATTTGACACATATATCCAAATAAAGTAAGATTTCTGTCCCAATAGGAGCCCTCATAAAAGACCTATGTCACATAAAAATTTGTACACATGTTCATAGCAGCATTATTCAAAATACCTAATACATAATAAAAAGTGAAAACCGGGAATTCCCTAGCAGTCCAGTGGCTAGGATTTGGCACTTTCACTGCCATGACCCATGTTCAATCCCTGGTCAGGGAACTAAGATCCTGGAAGTCACAAGGCAGGGCCAAAAAAACTAAAAATCTGTGTATTTAAATAAGTAAATAAACAGTGAAAACCCAAATATCCACCAACTTATGACTGGATAAACAGAATGTGGTACATCCATACAATGGCATATTATTCAGCTATAAAAAGGAATGAAGAATATGCTATAGTATGGATGAACTTTGAAAATATTACACTAAAGGAAAGAAACCAGATACAAAAAGCAACATCTCACATGATTCTATTTTCATGAAACATCCAGAATAAGCAAATTCAGAGAGAGAAAGTAGATGAGTGGTTACCAGGGACTGGGAAAGGGGAAATGGAAAGTGAAAGTGAAGTCGCCCAGTCGTGTCTGACTCTTTGCGATCCCATAGACTGTAGCCTACCAGGCTCCTCTGTCCATGGGATTTTCCAGGCAATAGTACTGGAGTGGATTGCCATTTCCTTCTCCAGGGGATCTTCCCAACCCAGGGCTCGAACCCAGGTCTCCCACATTGTAGACAGACACTTTACCATCTGAGCCACCAGGGAAGTCCGTGAATAAAAAAAGGAATGGAGGGCAAACCCATAGATTAAAAGAGACTTAAGAGACATGTCAACCATTCACATTGTATAATCTTATTTGAATCCTGATTCAAATTACTGTTCAAAAAAATTATAAGACAAATGGGAAAATATGAACAGTGAATGAACAGTTAATGACATTAAGAAATTATTGATAAATTTAAGGCATGATATATCCATTAAAAGTATTTTTAATATAAATTTATTTATTTTAATTAGAGGCTAATTACTCACTAAAAGCATTTTTTAGACAAGGAATATTTATTTTTTTAAAAAAAAAAGAGTTGTATAGATTCAAATTCTTCTAGTCTTTCATATTAAAGACTTTCTCTCAATCACTTTACGTTGAACATCTAAATGAATTGTGTAGGGTAGATTTTATCCTCAGTCTCAAACTGTGCTAGTTTTACATGTACTAATAAAAGACCATCTGATTTATAAATTATCCGAAGGATCAGAACTCACAATTTCATGTGTTGGATGTCAGTAATGATTTTTTTTTCTTTTTCTGTACTATGAGGTTTGTGTGATCTTAAAATAGTTCACCAACCAGGGACTGAACCTGGGCCCTTGGCAGTGAAAGCCCAGAGTCCCAGCCACTGGACTGCTAGGGAATTCCCAATAAATATTTCTTTTAAAATCAACTGCTCTACTGTAATACAAATGGGTTTTTATGACTCATAATAAAGTTTCCAAAAGTATCAATATGGTACATGGATTCAAGAAGTGCTAAATATTAAAAATCGTATGTAAAAGTTCTAGGAGACCGTAATTCAAAAAGCACACCTAGTGACAATGATGCCTGTGAAGAATTTGGATAAATCGTTTCATGAAGATAAGAACAGAAAAAAATGAATTATTTTTCAATTTAAAAAGCAACAGTATATTTAAATAAATTATTAAATACTTTAAGAACGTAAGTAAATTTTTAAATACTTTAAATATTTGTGCTACAGTCCTAAAAGTTTATATACTCCAAAAAGGTTTCCCTAATAGTCTCATCAGGAAAATGAAGAATTTCCTTATATTTGAGATGATCTCACATTGGTTTCTTCTTTTCCCAAAGACTATGTGAATTAGAAATAGTGTTCTAAATTTGCAAAGACTCAAGTTAACATATCAGGAAAGTTAAATGACTGGAAGTGAGAAGATCTGGATCCTAGTTTTTGTTTTATTTACTATCTGTCTGATTTAAGTTATGTTTCAACCTCTCAGCCTCAGTTTCCTCCCTTAGAAAATGGAGCATCATCTGACAATCTCACAAGTTATTATGAGGACCAAATGAGAATAATAAAACTGTAAGCCAAAGCACTTATACCACAACACTTATATACAACTTATACCACATATACTCACAATGTAAAGCAGCATCACTATTAACTTGCCAAGAAATGCATCTTATTAAAACCTTTGTCATTTCAAAGCAATGGATTTTTACCTTTATGGATTTGGCAATATTTTAACAGATTAAAAATGGACACACACTCCCTAAAAAATTTTACATTTAATGTCAGAAAATTCATAGATCCTCTAGAGTAGTAATTCTCAAAAGATCCACAGAGAAATCACTTTATGCAGTGAGAAATATTACTAATAAATGGAAGCACATTATAAATTTAATACTTACAAAGGGCCTCCTCACCAAAAAAAGGCTGAGAATCACAGTCCTAACAAAGTATGATTCCCCCATCCGAGAATTTTGCAATGTTTTGACAAACAAAATAAGCCACAGTAGAAATACTAAGCACAGCACAATTTAAACACTTGAAGTCAAAAATCTACCCAGAGAAAGGATTGCTCAGACCAAACCTTCAGACCTACATATATATATGCTGTTTAACTAGAAAGCCCATATTTAATATATCTAGTAACAGTAACTCTATTAGAAACAATGTTTATAGGCTTCAGGGTACTTCTCAGGCATCTAGAATTCAAAACACCTCCATACCATACGGATAAGAGTTTAGGTAAAAATTAACATCAAGGCAACATTAAAGGGAAAAAGAAATTAAAGACAACCTCTGACCAGAGAGGTGTATGCTATGGAGGGGGGCAATCCATTCAAACTTTGCTTTATCAATTGGGCATGGTCAAAGGCTAACTATAGTACTGGCAATCTCCATTTTGGCTGTATTACTATAAGAATCAACTAAATAATTATTTATTGGATACCTACTATACATATTAGATGCTCTCTGGGACTACAACAAGGAAATTAGTAGGACTGGCAGTCTTAAGAAATCTAGTAGGATCCCAAAAGTTCTTATCTCAAGAAAAATAAATTATTTTCTAACTATGTATAGTGATATTAACTAGACTTATTTTGACGATCATTTCACAATATATACAAATATCAAATTATTATCCTGTAAACATGAAAGTAATATGCTGTATGTCAATTACACCTCGGAAAAAAAGGCAGCAGCAGCCTAGCAGGGATAAGACACAAACTAGGCAGAATGTGTAAAGTAATGCACTATGGGAATTCAGAGGAAGAAGAGATTACTTCTAGCTCACAAGATCATGAGGATTTGATGGGAGAAACACTACTTAAATTATGCTTTGATCAATCAGGAAACTTGAGTATGTAAAGATGAAGGAGCAGTAGGGTAAAATAGTAGGTCCTCTCTTTTGAGTTATTCCATCATTCAGACACAAGCAAATAAGGCTCCCAAAGTAGGACCGAAGTGCCCAAGCCTAAGTATGACTCTCAACTTCAAAACACCCAAGACATTACGATCACAGTTCCCACAAAGTTGACATAGGTTTCTATTAATTATTATTCATGTTAACGCAGCAGTTAATAACTTGGTTGGAAGGTATGGTCAACAAGATAAATTTAACCTATTCTAAATCAACATTCGTCTTCTTAAATGCCTTGAAATAATTTTCTCTTCATATCAATGCTTACCAATTATTAAAATACAGTATACACTAAAAGGTAGGTTAATTTTTCCTACTATAATTTGACTTGATTTTATTTGGGAAACAGTGAATAAGTATAATTCTCTATACAATTACTTTGCTTGTTTTTTACATTTTTGGAAAAGAGCATTTAGACCTAAAACAAACTTTCAAGAGTCCTTGCGTTTGTTTTTTTAAAAATATTTATTTATTTGCTTGTGCCAGGTCTTAGCTGACAAGGGATTTTTTTTTTTTTTTCCTTGCAGCATGCAAGATCTTAGTTGCAACATGTGGGTTCTAGTTCCCTGACTAGGGATTAAACCCAGGCCCCCTGGATCCGGAGCACAGAGTTTTAGCCACTGGATCACCAGGGGAGTCCCTCTGGGCCCAGAGTTATGGAGATGATCTCCTCAGGATTGTTTTAAAAAATAAAGTTCCCCAATAGGTTAAACTTTGTTAGACAACTTTTCTCTTAATATACTTAAAATACTTTGAATATATTATCATTTGTTTTTGGATTAAATAACAACACTCTCCTATTCAAGTTCCTTGAATAAAGAAAGCTGGAGAATTAGATTTCTGTTCTGCCTCTACCACTAATTATATTACATTGGATGTCACTTAATTGCTTCTTGAAATACACCTAAAATACAGGCTGAGGTGAAGTGAAGTGTCCAACTTTTTGCGACCCCATGGACTGTAGCCTGCCAGGCTTCTCTGTCCATGGAATTCTCCAGGCCAGAATACTGGAGTGGGTAGCCATTCCTTTCTCCAGGGTATCTTCCCAAACCCAGGGATCGAATCCAGGTCTCCCGCATTGCAGGTGGATTCTTTGCCTTCTGAGGTTAGTTTATGTGAAAGTGCCTTTGCATCTCTATGATACTGTAACTCTAAGCATTTGAAAACTATAGCGACAGAAAATTTGCAATGTTTCCATTTCACACCCACTGCTCCAGTGATAACTACTTTGGAACCATGTTTTGCATTAATATTAAGCTGCCGAAAGGCAAACTGCCTAACCAAAACAAATCATATGTATGTTTATAGTATATGTGTGTCAGACAGCTGCCATATCATCCCTTCATCTCCACTAGCTATAGAGGTCCAAAAATAACAGGAAAAATACGACCAATTTCCTAAAGAAAAAAGTCAAAGACTTCCTCGAACCTCTAAATGCTTCAGTATTCCTCACTTCCACAACTAGCCAGTAACTGTTCTTTGTAATTCACTGTAATGATGATCTCTATATAATTCATGATCATATTAAGGCTAGTTTCTACAACTGTCATAGAGGATCATTTTGTCTTTCTTGCTTGCATGAAGTGATTACAGATAATATCAAATTGGGGGAGAGTACAATAAAGCATAGAGCACAAAACAAAACCAAAACTTGAAGTTCCTCAGTAAGAGTTTTAAGCTCATCACCAAGTTCCTCGCCTAAAACAAAAAACTTGTAGTAGAGTATAAAAATAAAAGGACATTGTTCTCAGTTTCTGCACTGTACTTCCTATTTGGAGAATAGACAAGATGGCAAATCAACAGAAACTCAAGAAATTATTTTCATTCTTTGCTCTCCTCTGAAACAACAATCAAAAAGATACATAAAAAGATATATACGGAGAAGGAAATGGCAACCCACTCCAGTATTCTTGCCTGGAGAATCCCAGGGACAGAGGAGCCTGGTGGGCTGCCATCTCTGGGGTCGCACAGAGTAAAAGAAAAAAAAAAAAAAAAAAAGATATATAAAGAATACAACAGGTGTGCAGCTGCTGTATTGTATTGCATACGAAAAAGAAAAAATACCCCCTAATTGGGAATTAGTTATTACTGTGTAGGATTTCAGTGCCCCCTGTCCCAGCCCCCAATCTCAGCCATAGAAACCCAAATCTAGCTTTCTAATAACTAATGATTCTTGGGAACTGAACATACTGTGATCACTGATATTTAATGAGATCACTACAATAGATTTACTCACTCCCCATACTTAGTAAATAAGAAAAGAATAGCATTCTGAGATAAGCAAAGACTTCACAGATTAGGGCTACAATGAGACTTAATATCAAGTTCATTCAAATATAAATTTATTAAGGAAAAAAACTGACTATAATGATACCTGACAAATGTTAAGAAAGTAAGAACACGTTCTCATTAATTTGATGAAAACTAGAAAAAAGTTTTTTTTTGTACTTGATTTTATAACAAAGTCATCATAAATCATTTGTTTTTCCATTTGTTCATTTTATTTCTCTACTAGGACTTTGCAGTGTAGGACATTTTGCACCAAGTTCAGTCACTAAAGCTAAAGGAAATTTACTATTCAAAAACCAACATTTACATACTGATATCTACAATTTATTTTAAAGTGCATTTTAAAAATATTTATTTATTTATTTGGCTGTATGAGCTCTTAATTGCAGCATGTGGGATCTAGTTCCCTGACCAGGGATCAAACCCGGACCCCCTGCATTGGGAGCATGGAGTCTTAGCCACTGGACCACCAACGAAGTCCCTAAAATGCATTAAAAAAAAGACGACCACAGGATGGATGAATAATTAGATGTGTGATAAAGCAAAAATAGTGAAATGTTAATTACAGACTAGCTGGTGGTTACATGGATGTTCACTGTAAAGCTCTCAACTTTCTTACATGTTTGAAAATTTTATTATAGATCAACTTTTAGAACTCTGGATACAGCTTTTAGATTCAAGAAATCTTTGCAAACTGTTACCCTATTTGGACATTTCTTTGTCCAGGGATCTCTTTGTAAAGGAACGGAACCCATAAATATTACACAGAAAAATACTTAATAATGCCTTAAGACTCAACAGAGCAGAATGTACTGAGATAAATTGTTCTCCAGAGTACACAAACCTGTAGGTATCTGGATCATACCAAGTTCTAAATAATTCAGAACTATAGGCATATTTAAATGTGACACAACTGTATGTATATGCAGTGTCCAAATAACATGCAAAATTTATGTTTTTATGTTTACCACGTAACACCTAAGGCCCTATGGGCCCTCTGGTTATTGATGAATTAAAAATACTACTAGGGAAAAAAATAGGACGACGTTCCCAAGAACTTATCAACAAACAAGGTTTCTGTTAAGATTATCTACATTTGGTTTATATAATAAAGCTTTTAATTTTGCTTTTAATGTTATACTCTGAAATGCACTACATGTACATCCAAGATGTAAAAAGAAAGTAGTTTTAAAATCACTACCTGAATACTAAGCCTTCTAGTGGAAATGAAGAAAGGAGTTTTTGGAAATTTTATGTCCAATATAAAAGTTTTATGAGACAAACCTGCTTGATGCAATTTATATGCCTGAAGCTGAAGAAAACTGTTCAGCGATTTAAAGCCCAAGGCTGAATCTCCTCACCAACCAAGTTTTCATCTAAAAAGGTTGTGAACAGAACTTAGTATAACTGGCACCAAATTATATATTGTCATCTCTGAAGTGTGTAGGAAGATGTTTTAAATCAAATTATTAATTTAGTGTCAAAAAGAGAAATAAGAAAAGCACACCCTTCAAAAGATTAAACGACATAAAGTGCACTTTAAAAATTACTAGCTTCTTTGGAACCAAAAAACTTCTACTTCACAAATATCCACAAATCGTAGTGATGAAGCCAGATGTAGTGGAGTGAGCACTATGTTTTGTTTCATCTCTCACAAACATTGATTTTAACCTTCTCTACTACAGATGAGATGGGAGAAGAAAATGGCAACCCATTCCAGCATTCTTGCCTGGACAGAGGAACCCGGTAGTCCATGTGATCGCAAAAGAGTCAACTTAGCCACTAAACCACCACCACCACAGATGAGAACGCGAAGATAATTCAGCTGAAGGCAAGTAACAGGTCCCAAAGAATAAATCCCTTCTCAGTCCTGGGAGACATCTGATTACGATATGCCACATCCACACTTCACCTGAACTATAAGCTCCTTGAAGACAGAAAACCTGTGTTCTCCACAACTGGCTCTCATCTTCCCAATGCTCTATACACAGAGTATACCCAATCACACCGACAAATGGACACACCTAACACCTACAGAAGCGGGCAGCAGGTTTCTGGGTTACCTGGGTCCTACCATTAGTGCCGTATCACTGTCAGAAGTTACTTCTTCCCGTTCTGTGCCTCCCTATGCACTTTCCTCTATTTCTCCTTTTCCAACAAACCAAAGAAAAAGTCCTCAACACTAATGATTTATACTTCAAACATCCACGGCCTACGGAACACCGGGGATGAGAGGTGAGTTGATTACAGAACGAAGTGAACCCCTGAGAGAAGCCCAGCTTGGGGCGCCGAGGCACCCACTGAACCTGCTGGACACCAGAGGCCAGGTCCGCAGCGTGGGGTCCAAGACCCATCACTAAGAGGTAGGTTCTTGCAGAGCAAAAACCCCGGGCCCGCTTTAGGGCCCGGATCCCGGCAGAGGAGGGTGCCTAGCTGATGGCGGTGGAGGGATGTGGGCGCGACGATAGAGGGACTGCAGTCAGGTCCCTCGGATCTCCTGCGGAGTCGATCACAGGGTGGAGAAGCCCCCAGAGCCCCGAGGAAGTGTCCGGCTCCCGGCTCTTGGGGCGGGGCTCCTCCAGCCCCAGCACAGGCCGGTAGCAGGGAGAACGGTCGAGCAAGGCCGGACGCGGGAGGTGAGCCCAGCTCGGGTCTTACCATGGTGACGGCGGTAGTGGGGCGCACCCGCGCGCTCCGGCTCCACTGCGGCTAGGGCTGGGGTCGGGGGAAGGGGAGGACCGGCCGCTCCGGACCTGCTGCCCCTCTGACAGGAGCGCCGCCGACTCGCCTCTTACCAAGATGGCGTCCTCGAGCCACGTCTCCAACCGGAAACGGCGCGGGTCAAAGGGCGGGGGGCGGGGCGCCGTGAGGTGGAGAGACTGCGGGAGCCGGCTTGCAACGCAGGTTGTGCCAGGGAGGCCTGGGGGCTCGACCTCCAACGTGGAACCGTAGGCTTCTCTCCCTTCCGTGTTAGTCAGCGCTTTTGGTTAACTTGCGACATCTCTTGCAGTTTATAAAGCTCTCAGAGACCGTATCATTTGATATACACGATAAGTGGTGTTCATAAGGGACTAGTAGCCAGAATATACAAAGAACTTTTAAAATTCAACAATGGAAAGACAACTAATCCGATGTTTAAATGGCTAAAATAGCCATTTCTCTAAAAAAGGTATATAAATGACCGGTAGGCACGTAAAAAGATGCTCAACATCTTTAATCTTTAGAGAACCCCACTTCACATCCGTTAGGATGGTTGTAATATTAAGTGTTGATGAGAATGTTGGAAAATTAAACCCTTATACACTGCTGGTGGAAGCATTAACTAGTGCTGCTGCTTTGGGAAATAGTTTGGCAGTTCCTCAAAAAATTAAACATAGTGTTACTGTGGGATCCAGCAATACCACTCCTAGGTATATATCCAAGAGAATTAAAAGAACATATCCAAAGAATTCACCTGTCAATGCAGGGGACGTGGGTTTGACCCCTGGTCCAGAAAGATACCACAAGCTGCAGAGCAACTAAACCCATGCACTGCAACTCCTGAGCCGTCTCTAGAGCCCCCATAGGGCAACTACACCCCGTGCTCCGGAATAAGAGAAGCACTGCCATGAGAAGCCTGGGCCCCTCAACAAAGAGTAGCCCCTGCTTTCCACAACCAGAGAAAGCCCACTCACAGCAGCAATGAACACCCAGCACAACCAAAAAAAAAAAGTATATGTCCACACACAAATTTGTATTCTAACGTTCATACAAGCATTATTCATAATAGTAAAAAAAAGGAGACAGTCCAACCGTCCCATCAATTGATGAGTGAATAACAAAATGTAGTATATCTACTCAATGGAATGTTAGTCACAAAAAGGAATAAAGTATTGATATATGGCACAACATGGATGAACCTTGAAAATATTATGTTAAGTGAAAAATGCCAGTTACAAAAAACATCTTACATGACTCAGTTTATATAAATTGTTCAGAACATATAAATACATAGAGACAGAAAGTAGGGCTGCAAGGGACTGGAGGAGGAGAGAAACAGAGAATGAGATTTGGTTTTTGCTCTTTTTCTTGGCTGCACCTAGAGGCATGGGGGATCTTAGTTCCCTCACCAGGGATAGAACCTGTGTGCCCTGCTTTGGAAGCATGGAGTCTTAACCACTGGACTGCCAGAGAAGTCCCAAGGTTTGTTTTTTGGAGTGATGAAACTTTTCTAGAATTAGATAGAAGTGGTGGTGACACAATTTTGTGGATACACTAAACACCACTGAATTGTACACCTTCAGAAGGTGACTGTTGTGGTAAATTATATCTTTTTTTAAAAAATGTGTAGAAAGCAGGGCAGTTACTGTGCTTATGTCCATTTTGTAAATGAAGAGAATGATAAGTTTAAGAAACTACCTAAAGTTCTAGTTCTATAAAAGAAATGATTCACATCTGGCCTTCTGATTGTATTGGTGTTTTTCCCTGACAAATGTCACACTTTACAGAGTATAGGTGATTCAGGGGTTCTTCCCTATATTATGTTACCCCATGTTAGTAGCTTAACTCTTTATTCATTATTGCTACAATAATTTTATTGGGTGTTTATTTTGTATCAGATACTTTACACACGTTATCTCTAAGCCTTGTAGACAACAATCCCGATAAGGACGCTGAGGATCAAAGAAGTTAAGCATCTGTCCCAATTCATACAGCCAGCAAGTGGTAGAGCCAGGATTCAAACTCAGTTTTTCTCGTTATGTCACACTGCCTCTCTATATCTCCTGTGTATTCCTTAATGTTTATTGAACAGTTACAATGTACCAGGCTTACTTCAAAATCTTCACACAGATTATCTCACTTAATCCGCACAAGATTTCTCTGAGATATGTACCATTTAATACCTTCCTTTTGCAAGTGGGGAAACCAAGGTACAGAAAGGTACATTTTGCCACAGGTCTCAGGACTAGAAAGTAGCCAAGCCAGGATTCCAACGAAGGGTGCTCATCTTCACAGCCTGCACCCTTGAATACTGCATTTTCGAATTCTCACTCTTATTTATTTCAATTTCATTTCCAATGGCTTTCTAGAAGAATCTTAACAAAACAAAAACTTTTCAACTTTAAATGTTTGGAAGGGTATATCAGTTCAGTTCAGTTCAGTCACTCAGTCGTGGCCGACTCTTTGAGACCCCATGAACCGCAGTACACCAGGCCTCCTTGTCCATCACCAACTCCTGGAGTTTACCCAAACCCATGTCCATTGACTTGGTAATGCCATCCAACCATCTCATCCTCTGTCGTCCCCTTCTCCTCCTACCCTCAATCTTTCCCAGCATCAAGGTCTTTTCTTTTTTTCTTATTTTCTCAAGGTCTTTTCAAATGAGTCAGCTCTTCGTGTCAGGTGGCCTAAGTATTGGAGTTTCAGCTTCAACATCAGTCCTTCCAATGAACACCCAGAACTGATCTCCTTTAGGATGGACTGGTTGGATCTCCTTGCAGTCCAAGGGACTCTCAAGAGTTTTCTCCAACACCACAGTTCAAAAGCATCAATTCTTCGGTGCTCAGCTTTCTTCACAGTCCAACACTCACATCCATACATGACCACTGGAAAAACCATAGCCTTGACTAGACAGACCTTTGTTGACAAAGTAATGTCTCTGCTTTTGAATATGCTGTCTACGTTGGTCATAACTTTCCTCCATAGAGTAAGTGTATTTTAATTTCATGGCTGCAATCACCATCTGCAGTGATTTTGAAGCCCCCCAAAATAAAGTCAGCCACTGTTTCCACATCTATTTGCCATAAAGTGATGGGACCTGATGCCATGATCTTAGTTTTCTGAATGAGCTTTAAGCCAACTTTTCACTCTGCTCTTTCACTTTCATCAAGAGGCTCTTTAGTTCTTCTTCACTTTCTGCCATAATGGTGGTGTCATCTGCATATCTGGGTTATTGATATTTCTCCCAGCAATCTTGATTCCAGCTTGTGCTTCATCTAACTGGGCATTTTGCATGATGTACTCTGCATATAAGTTAAATAAGCAGGGTGACAATATACAGTCTTGACATACTCCTTTTCCTATTTGGAACTAGTCTGTTGTTCCATGTCCAGTTCTAACTCTTGCTTCCTGACCTGCATACAGGTTTCTCAAGAGGCAGGTCAGGTGGTCTGGTATTCCCATGTCTTTCAGAATTTTCCACAGTTTATTGTGATCTACACAGTCAAAGGCTTTGGCATAGTCAATAAAGCAGAAATAGATCTTTTTCTGGAACCTCTTGCTTCTTCAATGATCCAGAGGATGTTGGCAATTTGATCTCTGGTTCCTCTGCCTTTTCTAAAACGAGCTTGAACATCTGGAAGTTCATGGTTCACGTATTGCTGAAGCCTGGCTTGGAGAATTCTGAACATTACTTTACCAGGGTGTGAGATGAGTGCAATTGTGCGGTAGTTTGAGCATTCTTTGGCATTGCCTTTCTCTGGGATTGGAATACAAACTATATCAAACAGTAATCTTTAGTTAAAAGCACAAAATTTCTTTTAAAGATGAGCACATTCTTTAAAAAAATTTTATTTTATTTTATTGAAATATAGTTGATAGACAATGTTGTTTTAATTTCTGGTGTACAACAAAATGACACAGATATGCTTATATACTCTTTTTCATATTCTTTTCCATTATGGTTTATTATAGGACATTGAATATAGGTCCCTGTGTTACAGAGTATACTTTGCTATTTCTCCATTATATATATATAATAGTTTGCATCTGCTAATCCCAGACTCCCAATTCATCCCTTCTCCACCCTCCTTCCCCTTGGCAACCACAAGTCTTTTCTCTTTGTCTGTGAGTCTAAAAAGGTGAACAAATTCTTAATTTAAAAAAGTAAAAATTCTGCCTAAAATTATTGCTTTAAATGGCAACTTCCAGGGGCCTTTAATATAGACTGCTGACGTTCACAAAAATCAATAGATGCTGGTTCTTTGAAAATATGAAATTAGCTGAAACTGCAGAATAGAAGCACCTGTGTAAGCATACTTCCTGAAGAGAACCTCAGAGGCACTATGTCACGATGATTAAAAGCAGAGACTTGGGAATTAGACTGACCCATTTTCACCCTTACTGCCTGGGTGACTTCAGGCAAGTTTTTTTAATTCTCCTAAATGTCAATTACCTAATCTATATATTGACAGTAACACTTACCTCATAAAGTTATGAAGTTAGAGAACATCTTAATAAAAAAGATTATCTTCTCTAAGTGTTCCTATATATTAAGTGCCCAACAATACATACCCATTATTGTTAGCCATAACATGACAAAATATTTTTTTTGTTTTGTAGTTCCCTTTTTAACCAGAAGTGTCTCAGAAGAGGTGTCTCTGGTTTCCCTTTTCAAAGGAAAATCACTTTTTGCTTTCCTCTGGCAGGTTTTCATGAACAAATTTCCAAAATTCTTTTATTTTGTTTCTCTCCCTCTGACTCCCCAAATTAACTATGTCTGTAATTTTTAAATACTTGTTCCTTACATTTTCATTCACTCATTCCTTCATTCATCCACTCAATGAGCATTTTGAAAGAACCTAATCAAAAAAGCAAGAGAGTTACAGAAAAACATCTTTTTTGATTAGATGTTTCTGCTTTATTGACTATGCCAAAGCCTTTGACTGTGTGGATCACAATAAACTGTGGAAAATTCTGAAAGACATGGGAATACCAGACCACCTGACCTGCCTCTTGAGAAACCTGTATGCAAGTCAGGAAGCAAGAGTTAGAATTGGACATGGAACAACAGACTAGTTCCAAATAGGAAAAGGAGTACGTCAAGACTGTATATTGTCACCCTGCTTATTTAACTTATATGCAGAGTACATCATGCAAAATGCCCAGTTAGATGAAGCACAAGCTGGAATCAGGATTGCTGGGAGAAATATCAATAACCCAGATATGCAGATGACACCACCCTTATGGCAGAAAGTGAAGAACTAAAGAGCCTCTTGATGAAAGTGAAAGAGCAGAGTGAAAAACTTGGCTTAAAGCTCAACATTCAGAAAACTAAGATCATGGCATCAGGTCCCATCACTTCATGGCAAATAGATGGGGAAACAAGGGAAACAGTGGCTGACTTTATTTTGGGGGGCTTCAAAATCACTGCAGATGGTGACTGCAGCCATGAAATTAAAAGACGCTTATTTAACTTATATGCAGAGTACATCATGAGAAACGCTGGGCTGGAAGAAGCACAAGCTGGAATTAAGATTGCCAGGAGAAATATCAATAACTTCAGATATGCAGATGACAACACCCTTATGGCAGAAAGTGAAGAGGAACTAAAAAGCTTCTTGATTAAAGTGAAAGAGCAGAGTGAAAAAGTTGGTTTAAAGCTCAACATTCAGAAAACTAAGATCATGGCATCTGGTCCCATCACTTCATGGGAAATAGATGGGGAAACAGTGGAAACAGTGTCAGACTTTATTTTTTGGGGCTCCAAAATCACTACAGATGGTGATTGCAGCCATGAAATTAAAAGACGCCTACTCCTTGGAAGGAAAGTTACGACCAACGTAGACAGCATATTCAAAAGCAGAGACATTACTTTGCCAACAAAGGTCCTTCTAGTCAAGGCTATGGTTTTTCCTGTGGTCATGTATGGATGTGAGAGTTGGACTGTGAAGAAAGCTGAGCGCTGAAGAATTGATGCTTTTGAACTGTGGTGTTGGAGAAGACTCTTGAGAGTCCCTTGGACTGCAAAGAGATACAACCAGTCTATTCTAAAGGAGATCAGTTCTGGGTGTTCTTTGGAAGGACTGATGCTAAAGCTGAAACTCCAATACTTTGGCCACCTAATGCAAAGAGTTGACTCATTGGAAAAGACTCTGATGCTGGGAGGGATTGGGGGCAGGAGGAGAAGGGGACAACAGAAGATGAGATGGCTGGATGGCATCACCGGCTCGATGGACATGGGCATGGGTTTGGGTGAACTCTGGGAGTTGGTGATGGACAGGGAGGCCTGGCGTGCTGCAATTCATGGGGTCACAAAGAGTTGGACACGACTGAGTGACTGAACTGACTGAAGTGACTCTTTGAAAGAAAAGTTATGACCAAGCTAGGGAGCATATTAAATAGCTGAGACATTACTGTGTCAACAAAGGTCTGTCTAGTCAAGGCTATGGTTTTTCAAGTAGTCATGTATGAATGGGAGAAGGCAATGGCAACCCACTCCAGTATTCTTGCCTGGAAATCCCATGGACGGAGGAGCCTGGTAGGCTGGAGTCCAAGGGGTTGCGAAGAGTCGGACACAACTGAGCGACTTCACTTTCACTTTTCACTTTCATGCATTGGAGAAGGAAATGGCAACCCACTCCAGTGTTCTTACCTGGAGAATCCCATGGACGGGGGAGCCTGGTGGGCTGCTGTCTATGGGGTCGCACAGAGTCGGACATGACTGAAGCAACTTAGCAGCAGCAGCATGTATGGATGTGAGAGTTGGACTATGAGGAAAGCTGAGTGCTGAAGAATTGATGCTTTTGAACTGTGGTGTTGGAGAAAACTCTTGAGAGTCCCTTGGACTGCAAGGAGATCCAACCAGTCCATCCTAAAGGAGATCAGTCCTGGGTGTTCATTGGAAGGACTGATGCTAAAGCTGAAACTCCAATACTTTGGCCACCTGATGCGAAGAGCTGACTCATTGAAAAAGACCCTGATGCTGGGAAAGATTAAGGGCAGGAGGAAAAGGGGACGACAGAGGATGAGATGGTTGGATGGCATCACCGACTCAATGGACATGGGTTTGGGTAAACTCCAGGAGTTGGTGATGGACAGGGAGGCCTGGCTTGCTGCGGTTCATGGGGTGGCAAAGAGTCGGACACCGCTGAGCTACTGAACTGACTAAACTGAATCTAAGCAATGCACTGATGCTATGAAAAGCTTAAAAAGTAATTGGACACAGACCCTGCCCTAATGAAGTCCAGTCTTCTTGAGATAAAAATGAAATAGAATTAGTTATATTTGAATCTCAGATAAATAATAATTTGTTAGTACTGCAAGTATGTCCAACGCAATGGGAAACAATGGAGGGTAAGAAAGGACTATAATGTAAACCTGCTGCTAAGTCACTTCAGTCGTGTCCGACTCTGTGCGACCCCATAGACGGCAGCCCACCAGGCTCCCCCGTCCCTGGTATTCTCCAGGCAAGAACACTGGAGTGGGTTGCCATTTCCTTCTCCAATAATGTAATATAAATGCTATAAAAGGTCGTACAAAGTGTGGGAATTTAAGCAAACTTCCGAGTTTGCCTAAAGTCTGTCTGGACTGATTTAGCAGGAATTGCAGCCCAGTGATCCTTGATCTGGGAAGAAAATACACACCTTATTTCCGGATGGGAAGGCTAACTCTGCTGCTAAGTCGTTTCAGTCGTGTCCGACTCTGTGCGATCCCATAGACGGCAGCCCAGCAGGCTCCCCTGTCCCTGGGATTCTCCAGGCAAGAACACTGGAGTGGGTTGCCATTTCCTTCTCCAATGCATGAAAGTGAAAAGTGAAAGTGAAGTCGCTCAGTCGTGTCCGACTCTTCGCGACCCCATGGACTGCAGCCTACCAGGCTCCCCCGTCCGTGGGATTTTCCAGGCAAGAGTACTGGAGTGGGATGCCATTGCCTTCTCTCTAGACGAACCGAAATTCATCCGTCAGCTTTGCCGCTCCCCGACGCTAGATGCCGCCACAGACGTATTTCTTGAAACTAGCCAAACAGGATCCGAGCCCCTCTGGATCTGATTCCTTTGAGCCTTCGCTGGAAAAGACGTAACGCGCTGGAGTGGAGAGGATCTCACGAGAGTGGAGGAAAGTCTCGCGAGTTTTCCTTTTTTTTTCCTTAGCAACTGATAACAGGCTAGTTGCTCCAAGTAGAAGCCGTGGCTCTCTTCTAAGTAGAAGTGGCCAGGCCTCAGATTGGAGTGAAACCCCAGTCCTAGGCTGGGGTTCTTTCCATATAGACGAGACGGATTCAGAGGGGCTACAGGTAATTCGTACTCTTTCTCCTTCCCAAGAGGAATAGGAAGGACTCCCGTTCCCTCTTCCCAACCTCTTGCACCTTTTCCCGTCTTCTTGACAAATATTCTCTCCCCTCTTCCTTCACGCCTTCGCCAATCTTTGTTTCATTTACCCCCCGACAAACTTAAGTGGGATCCGACCTACAAGACGAGGGTGGGATGGTGGGGATAAGGGTGATGGCTTTCAGGATTACTGGATGGGACCAAGAGCCGAGTTTACCCTCGCTTTGCGGAACGCTCCTCCCCCACCCCGCCAGGTAACCCGAGAGACAGAACTTTTTCTAGAACCTCCACAGCCTCCCCTGAGAAACGCCGGCAGCACTGGGACACTGACTGAACCCGAGGAGAGAGCCATTATCTACAGAGGGATGCTGTATTGCCCTCGCGCGCGTATCTTAGCAGCCTTGGGTACCTGCTGCAGACACTGGCTGTCGTTTCTCTCCTCGATGCCCTGGTTCCCCAGGCAGCCTGCCAGCAGTCCCTAAATAAGAGCTGCAGCAAAGTGACTTAACTGTGTGACCTGGGGCCAAGAAGCCTGAAGGAAACTTTGAATGGGGGGTAAAGTGGAAGTGGAAGTGTTAGTCGCTCAGTCGTGTCCGACTCTTTGCGACCCCATGGACTGTAGCCCGCCTGGCTTTTCTGTCCATGGGATTCTCCAGGCAAGAATACTGGAGTGGGTTGCCATGCCTTCCTCTAGGGGAGCTTCCTGACCCAGGGATCGAACCTGTGTCTCCTGCATTGGCAGGCAGATTCTTTATCGTCTAAGCCACCTGGCGGGTAAAGGTTTCAGGTAAAACTGATGTCTTGGGTAAGGAAGAGGAACCATTGCTGGTTTGGAATCCACCTCTCCAAAGACTGCTTAATGTTCCGTGATAGAGGCTATGTAGTCATACTTCCTTTTGCTTAGACCAAGATTGTTGAAAACCAGACGTATGATGAGCGTCTAGAGATCAACGACTCTGAAGAGGTTGCAAGTATTTATACTCCAACCACGAAACACAAAGGTAAGAGAGGCATAAAGAGGAAAGAAGAGAAATGGTTGTTTTTTGTTTTGCAATTGTAGATCACTGGTTATTAAAAATAACCCAAAATTTGTAAAGTAAAAACCTGATTCAGATTCATATTGGTGACTATTATATACCAGGAACTAGGTCCTATCCTTCCACATAAAGTTTTTTCGATTGATCCTTGCAACAATCCTGAGTGACAAATATTACTGACCCCATTGAGAGGTGGGACTACTGACACCCAGAGAGGTTGAATCGTTTTGTCCACGTGATAGAGTTGTCTTTTAAACTGAGTCTTCTGACTATAAATCCAGCACTCCTTTTGCTTCACTCGTTACTGACTTTATTTCAACAATAAACTAAGGGCAAATTTTATGCTATTTGTGTAATGGCAGATAATCAGTTAGTATTAATATAATGTCTAACCCAATGCCTTAAGCATAATAATACTTAGTAAGTGTATCTTGAATTGACAGAGCCATGCTAGAATTCAGTTTCCTATCTTTCAGTTAGCTATTCTTATCAGTCCTGTTCCATAAAATGGTTAGAGCATAAAATATTATAAATGAAAAATATCTGTCTTTAAAAATCATTTTAACAAAAACCTAATGGGAAAACTTTTCTTCTAAGGAGTTCCTTGTTCCTCACATCTTTCTAACAAGACTATGGCTGATAACAGCAGTGATGAGTATGAAGATGAAAATAACAAGGTGCAGTATAATCCACAACTTCTTGTGAAATTGCTGCTTTGTGTATTTTGTAGCTAATTTAAAGTGACACCAGTTCAGTAGCAAACATTTCTTGAATACTCACCACTACTGGTTAGGTGTCTTTAAGCTCATGGAGAACAGTCAATGGCCAAGAGCCTTAAGACTGTGATTCTCCTTCAGGAATAAAGATTATTGTTATAGCTGACTTTTTGGCAAGAAATTTCATATAACACAGTCTGGGGTTTCTGAAACTCTTCTGGTCACGTTAATCAACTGGGGTACTTACTAAAAAAAAAAAAAAAAAATTACCAGTCCCCACCCAGCACTACCTAATTGGATTCTTGAAGATAAAAACCTGAAAATGTAAATATATTTGAGCAAGCACAGCAAATAATTCTTATGATAAAGCAAGTTTGAAATGACTGGTCCTGGCCTTTGTTCATTGTCAACACTTGTGATACTGCCAGTATTTTGTGAAAGAGACTTTAATTTTGAAGTCTTAAGGCCCAGATGTCACTTATTGTTATTTTATGAACCAAGAGAATCACCATTTCTGAAAGAGAGATGAGAAAATGCCCACAGCTCTAGATGGCTGCTACTGCTGCTAAGTCGCTTCAGTCGTGTCCGACTATGTGCGACCCCAGAGACAGCAGCCCACCAGGCTCCCCCGTCCCTGGAATCCTCCAGGCAAGAACACTGGAGTGGGTTGCCATTGCCTTCTTCAATGCATGAAAGTGAAAAGTGAAAGGGAAGTCCCTCAGTCATGTCCAACTCCTAGCGACCCCATGGACTGCAGCCCACCAGGCTCCTCCCTCCATGGGATTTGCCAGGCAAGAGTACTGGAGTGGGGTGCCATTGCCTTCTCCGCTCTAGATGGACGGGGCCTTAAATTTGCACATGTGCACTGCCTAATAGCCCTTGTGGTTAGCCTTAGCACATTGTCCAATGCCTATGCTTTAATTATCCTCCAAGAATAGGAGTTTTGAGGACTCAAGTGAAGGAGAATATTCGAAGTAATGCAGAAAGCTCCAGTGAGAGAGATGGATTTCGTAGGAAGTCTAAAATGTAATGTTTTGAAATAGCTCTGCTTTGTGACTATGTGCTGTATGACATCTCACCTACAAAGTAATTTTTTGGCCTTTTGTCTGGTATATAAAGTCTTCTGCCTTAGGTCAGAGAGTTTGCAAAGCACTACTTTGAAGAAGCAGACAAAAGTGAACAATTTTCCTAAATTGACCTCCTAATTTTGTGTATTCATCCTGATTTTTCATCTTCACATGATATAGTCAATATTAAAGGCTCATTTATCTTTCCAATTTAATATACAGCCAGAATCAGTAAAAAGGATCCACTTTTGAATAATCTTTAAGCTGATAATATTCTTAAAAAGCTTCCCTTGCCAGACTGCTTCCCATGTGACCCAAGAATAATTTGGGCAGATTTTGAATTAGTAAAGAACACTATGGGAGATCCTTACCAACTGTATACCAGTAAGACAATTTCTGCAACTGTCATCTATACTATATGTTACCTATTAGTTAAAATACATTTTTGTTGATGTATAATAAATCTGTGTTATGCTTAGAGGAAAATGTAACCAAAAGTTGTGTTTGTTTTTTTTTTTAAGATGTCCTATAATATGTCACAGTTTTATATGTCAGAAGCCACTTTAAAAGAATTGTTAAATAATTTTTAAAACTAGAACCAAATATCTCTTAACCTCAGTATAAGCCATATGGAAACTGAGCTTGAAAACCCATTTTTAAAGGGGGCCAGTTGGCCACCTTTCAGATCCTAAGTGAAGGCATACCACAGGCTCCAGGCCCTAGAGGCAAAGACAGGGACCCCTATCCCAACTGCCCTGGCAAGCCCAAGCACCACCAGACCCCTTCTCATGGACTGCAGCACACCAGGCTTCCCTGTCCATCACAAACTCCCAAAGCTTGCTCAAACTCATGTCCATTGAGTCAGTGATGCCATACAACCATCTCATCCTCTGTCATCCCCTTCTCCTGCCTTCAGTCTTTCCCAGCATCAGGGTCTTTTCCATTGAGTCAGATCTTCACATCAGGTGGCCAACGTATTGGAGTTTCAGCTTCAGCATCAGTCCTTCCGATGAATATTCAGGATGATTTCCTTTAGGACTGACTGATTTGATCTCCTTGCAGTCCAAGGGACTCTCAAGAGTCTTCTCCAACACCACAGTTCAAAAGCATCAATTCTTTGGTGCTCAGCTTTCTTTATAGTCCAACTCTCACATCCATACATGACTATCTTGAGATATAAGGTACAGTTATTTTATTTAACTTGTTGGGGAAGGAAGGGAGACCATGAGTAGGTCAGATGCCCATTGAATGCAAAGGAAAATGCACAGTCTCTGGAACTGCTGGACAGAATCCAGGCACAGGGCTGAGTACGATTTTTCTTCCTTAGTTATAAGCAGCTTCCCCTGGGCAGTCTTGCAAATTAAATACTAGGTTTCCTCCCTGTGATCTTTGTATTAAGATCCCCTAAAATGTGTCTTCCCCACTTCATCTTCCCCCTATTTCCTCCCAAAATAACTATTTAGAGGTGCGTTCTTCTTCAGAAGTCCCTCAGTTTTAGAGCTGAAGCTGACTGGATAAAGTTTATGCAGAGTTCTCAGGATCTCCTAAGTGAGAGGTAAAAAGAGATGTACTGAATAAAGTATACCCAAGCCACACACAGATGACTATGGTTATAGAAAGTGGGGACTCAGTAGCTAAGAAGGACCGAGGAAGGTTCTCGGGGCCCTTCTGGGGAGGGCTTCCTTCTCTTTCCAGTGAATTGGTGCCAAGTGGGAGGGTTCTCGTTACAGCGCTGGGTGAGAACTGGGCAAAAGCGCACTGCTGGCGGTGGTGGTGTAGTCAGCAGGTCGTGTCTGCCTCTCGTGCCCCTGTGGACTGTAGCCCACCAGGCTCCTCTGTCAATGGGATTTTCCGGGCAAGAATACTGGAGTGGGTTGCAATTTCCTTCTCCCCAGTTTCTCCTAACCGGGAGCTTTCTATGCCTACCCTGCTTTGTCTCAGGAGAAGAAGAAGACCTCACAGCTGACGCCTCAGCGGGGCTTTAGTGAGAACGATGATGATGACGATGATGACTCATCTGAAACGGATTCTGATGATGATGATGAAGAGCACGGGGCCCCTTTGGAAGGGTAAGGAGAGCACCCTCACAAAGGAGGAAACTCTTCCTTCAAAACACTGGACAGGAGGATGTCAGCAAGAAGTGAACTTCTAGCAGCTCTTTTGATCTTCTCTATTTAGGGTTATCAGATGCTCAGAAACCCAACATAATGAGTGTTCCTTCTTTTCTGGCTCCACTGCCTGAGTCCTGTGATGTCACTATGATGTCACTTGCACTGTTTGAAACATCTGTGGGCTCAGGGATTTCATGAGGATTTGCTGAGTCAATTTATCTGATGGTCTCTGACTCCAGGGAGTTCACATTTTAGGGAAGAGAAGATAAATTTATAAATATAAATTTATATTATAAATTGTATATTAAATATGTACAAAAGAAGATAAAATTATACATCAAATCAGTTTTATTTAGTGAGGAAAACATCCATGTGCAGGAGCATTTCTGTTTTAGGCTCAGATCCTTTTAAAAGCACAGGTAGAGAATAGGGGCGCTATTCTCCCATGTTGAAGCAAAATGTTCCTGGATGATGCTTCAGTTAAAATTCTTCTCACCCTGTTCCAGCCCTGGTGCTAGATTAATCATGACCTACCCTGGTAGGTTTTAATCAGAGTAAATTCTAAGGCTCATTCATTTAAAATACAATTACTAGTTAAATAAATGATGGTGTAGTCAAATCCGTAGAATTCTTCCTAGCCGTTAAAAAGTATGAGCCAACACTCTTAGGTGGTGGTAAAGAACAATCTTCAAGGGACATTGTTACATTTTAAAAAGGTATAGAAGTCTTTGTGTTGTGCTAGCATGTGTATCAAACAGATACTATATAAGCTGTCTCTAGGCAACACTAGGAACTCGTAATACTGATTACTCTTGGGAGGGGAGCATAACTTTCCACTGTATATACATTTTGTACCTTTTATTTCCTATCATGTGCATGCATCACTTATTCAATGAGTAGTTTAATAAAAATAAAAATAGCTACATTTTAATTATCCACATGCAGGTAGACACTAAGTAAATTAGGCAAGTGTTTAATAGCAGCCTGACTTTTCATGCTTTGCAGTTTACCTCTTGATCCTGCTTCCATAAATTATAATCTGGGGAAAGGTAAACTTTAAGTAATCTATTTAGTTTTTTTCTTAAGCAACTCTCCCCAGAAGAACCTTAAATCACTTTCCAAGTCACTTATATACTTTGTCAATTCATGGTTGTTTAGTTACTCATTCATGTCCAACTCTTTTGTGACCCCACGGACTCCAGGCTCCTCTGTCCATAGGATTTTCCAGGAAAGAACACTGGGGTGGGTTGCCGTTTCCTTCCCTAGGGGATCTTCTCAACCCAGGGATCGAACCTGCATCTCCTGCATTGGCAGGTGGATTCTTTCCCATTGAGCCATCTGGGAAGCCCTATCAATTCATTACATTTTACTTAATTATAGTCATTAATATGCACTCTACTATTTCTTTTAACTGTATACATTTCATGTATTAATGCAAGTACCTTTCAGTAACTGCAGTGTCCATCTTGACCTATCTCTCAAGCGCTAGACATTTTATTTGTTTCCAATTTTTTACTTTTACAAATAACACTGAAAAACATCTTTGTAAAAACTCCCTTTTTTCTTGAGACAAACCATTTTCATGTCAGAAATTAAGATCTCATTCTATCTTTTCTCTTTATCCCCTTCATTTAAAAAGAAAAAAGGAAAACAATTTCTGCTACACTCTAAAATTTTTCAAGATTATGTTTTGGATTTTCTGTACCTGTTTTTCTTCATTGTCAGAGTTAACTGAGAGCTGATTATAATCAGTTTTAAAGTTGCCTTGCAAGCCACTCAGAAGAGGCAGATGTGGGTGGAGCAGAAACTAGGTTTAGAGTCACATGTTCTGTGCTGAACCAGGACTCAGCAACCCCCACTCTTCTCTGGCCACCTTGAGCCGTGGTTTCCTTTCCCCAGGGCGTACGATCCTGCAGACTATGAGCATTTGCCAGTTTCTGCTGAGGTTAAGGAGCTCTTCCAGTACATCAGCAGGTGAGTACCAGGACCTCCCACCAACAACCCCTAGCCCTGCCTTGCCCTTGCCTTCCTCTTATCTGAAACATGACCATTCCCCTTAGGTTTTTTTCATTCTGAATAATAAAATAAGTTTCACTGACGGTCTCCACCTTCTCATGGCAATATCTCCTAGGTATACACCACAGTTGATTGACCTGGACCACAAACTGAAGCCTTTCATTCCTGATTTCATCCCAGCGGTTGGGGATATTGATGCATTCTTAAAGGTCAGAACGTCCTAAAAATGACTCCTTAGGTGTTTCTTCTAACCCCTGTATTACTCTAACAGTTAAACTAATTTCCTTGACTAACAATAACTACCTTAGTATATATTCTTCATTTCACTGGAATTCTTAACTTGCTCTCAACTCGAAATTATACTCATTGCTAATAGGTAAAGAATTATCTCATTATGTGTTAAAAATTTGTCATATATTTGCCTCCTAATTATCCATAACTTCAGCTTTATATTTAAGGTCATGTATTTTTTTCTAGATAGTATTTTGGTACAGCATGATAGATAGGCATGCTTTTTAATACTAGTAATAGTAATGACCAGAAAAGTTCTTCCTTAGCTTCTTGAAAACAAGTGTGCCTTTTCATGTTCTTACCTTTCTCCTTACCAGGTTCCACGTCCTGATGGAAAGCCTGACAACCTTGGCCTATTGGTATTGGATGAGCCTTCAACAAAGCAGTCAGACCCTACAGTGCTCTCACTGTGGTTAACAGAGAGTTCCAAACAGCACAACATCACAGTAAGCTACTGGCCTAGCACAGGCCCCAGCTCAAGGGGGCTGAGAGTAGAAGCCTCGCTAATATTTGAACAGTCGACTTACTCCCTGTAAAAGGGATGACTATGATTTCAGCCAGCCCTATTTTTTAGATAACAGTTGTATTAAAATATAATGTAATTATTGTGAAATTCACCTTTTAAAATTGTACAGTTCAGTGATTTTAATTTTAATTTATTTATTTTTTTAGTTCAGTGATTTTTAGTATATTCACGGAGCTAATGCAACCATCGCCATTATTTAAGAACATTTTCATATTCCAAAAAGAAACCCCTTGGTAATTCCCTAGGTGGTTAGGGCTCAGCACTGCTGTGGGCCCGGTTCAATCCCTGATCAGAGAACTACGATTTCATAAGCTACTCAGTGCAGCCAAAACACAGAAACAAAAACAAACAGAAAGAAACCCTATACCCATTAGTAGTCACTCCTCTCCTCATTCCCCCTGCTCCTAAACCCTGGTCACTACGCCATTCCCTTTTTTATGGCTGAATAATGCTCCATTGTATGGATATATCACACTGTGTCTATGCATTTACCTGTTAATCCCACTTCTATTATGCTTCTAGGAACAGGTACATGTTTTTGCACGGACATATATTGTTATTTGTCTTGGGTATAGGTAGAAGTAGGGTTACTGGGCCATATGGAAACTATTTAATATTTTGAGGAACTGCTAAACTCTTTTCCAAAGTGGTTGAATCAATTTATAGTCCCATCAGCAATGAATGAGTTCCAATTTCTCCACATCCTCACCAACACTTGGTATTGTCTGTCTTTTTTATTCTAGCCATCCTACTAGGTTGAAATGGTCTCTCATTGTGATCATTTCTGTCCTGTTGACTTGCCCCTTTCCCCTGGCTCCAGAAGACTTTATCAGGGTTTTCTATAATCTTCATTTGGCTACTGGCAAGCTTCCCTTTTCATCAGTTGCCTCGAATATGAAATAGCAGCATATGATGAGCTTCTCTGTGAAGACAAGGGAGCTACTTCATTGCCATCAGCCTGGCTTTCCTGTTGTTTTTCTAGCAACATATGAAAGTAAAGAGCCTGGAAGATGCAGAAAAGAATCCCAAAGCCATTGACACATGGATTGAGAGCATCTCTGAGTTACACCGTTCCAAGCCCCCTGCAACTGTGCACTATACCAGGTAAGAAATAGCACATTCTTCACCATAGTAACCCATGGTAATCTTCACCACCTAGGAAGTCATTGCTTCTGAGGAGGAGGTGCCAAGATTGGGACATATTTGAAATATATCAACGTCAGGACCTATGGATCCTGGCCGCTACTGGCTAAGATTGCAGACATAAAGATTATGGTTTACCTGGTATTTTTACTTAGCCAGCTTCTCCAAACCCTAGGTCTTGGGTAAGTGTGGCCCACCCAGTCTGTGTTCTCTTGAAATCCAAATGTGCGCAGGTTGAGAACCTCCCTTCAGCCTAGAAGATCATGATGCAAAGATTGCTGATACCAGCCCATGTTTTCTGTTTACCCTTGCCGCTATAATTCTAGGCCCATGCCCGATATTGACACACTGATGCAGGAGTGGTCTCCAGAGTTTGAAGAACTTTTGGGAAAGGTGAGTGGAAGGTAGCAGGAGCTTAGAAAGTGTGGCATTCATTCTAGGAACCATAGTTTCTCTCTTCTTGTATTACCATTATCATTAACTTTTAAATTTATGTATAATATAAAATCAGAAACAAACACGTTAAGTGTTGATCAATTTTCACCAACCAAATACCTTTGTGTAGCCAACACATCAGATGAAAAAAACCAGAACACTGCTGGCATCCTGGAAGCCCCCTCAGGCTTCTGTCTCCCAACTTAACTACCATCCTGACTTCTAACAGCACAAATTAGGTTTGCCTGTTTTGTATTTTATCTAAATCTAATCACGTTCCTTTGTGTCTTGTTTATTTGCTCATCTGTATTGTTCATCCATGTAGAGATTTATCCATATTGTTTCTTAGATTGTGGTTATACATTTATTCTAATTATGGTATTCCATTGTTTGAATATAGGACAATTTATTTATCCATTCTATGATAGCCATTGAGCAGTTTCCAAGTTTGAGCTGTTAGAAATTACTCTGTAATATTATTATACTATTGCTTTGAACACGTAACTTTTGGTGAATGTATGTACCTAAAGTATTACCACTGTGGACTTACCCTTTCCACAGAGGTATATGTCCTGTTTTGAGTAGCTGATGTCCCATTCCTAATGATCCTAAATTTTTAAAAGGTGCCCGGGAATATATTTCATAAGAAATTGTCAAGACCTTTTTGAAAGCAAATTACACAACTTGAGCGGAGGGCAGCACTAGCTGCAGCGAATGAGGAGTCAAGCCACGTTCCTGGAGGCCCCGTCAGCCTTCCCCAGTGCACCATGGCAGTGGGGTGCCCTTGCAGTTCGGATTTCAACTGCATTATTTTTTAGAAATTGAAATGTTTGTAACAAAGGTTATCTGAGAGAGTCAACTTTCAAGTCTAATTAAAATTTCAGGGAAAAAATGATGGAGGATTTGCCCTATCAGACATTAGAAAATTATAGAGCTATAGTAAATAATAATGTTCTGGTTAGGAATAGAGCTAGATCAGCAGCACATAGACAACCCAGAAAAAACGCACGTAAATGTGGAAATTTGCTCTGTAAGAAAGATGGTTATTTTACTTTTTTTTTTGGCCATGCCTCACAGCATGCAAGATCTTAGTTCCCCCACCAGGGATCAAACCCACGCCCCCTGCAGTGGAAACAGAATTTTAACCACTGGACCATCAAGCATGCCCAAGAAAGATGGTTAAAGGATTACAGGTAGAATGGGTTGTGATGAGATTACTGACCAGTCACTTGAGAAAAACAGATCTATGCCTCAACCATATGCATGCTGCTGCCGCTGCTCAGTTGCTTTAGTTGTGTCGGACTCTGTGAGACCTCATGGACTGTAGCCCGCCAGGCTCCTCTGTCCGTGGGGATTCTCCAGGCAAGAGTACTAGAGTGGCTTGCCATGCTCTCCTCCAGGGGATCTTCCCGACCCAGGGATTGAACCTGAGTCTCTGCATTGCAGGCAGATTCTTTACCACTGAGCCACCAGGAAAGCCCCAACCATATGCATACATGAATTCCAAATGAGTTAAACAATGAAGTAAAAATAAAGCTATTACAAGTACCATTTTTTTATATAGGAGAATATTCAGTTGTCCAAAAGGTTCGTTCGGGTTTTCCTGTATGATGTTATGGGAAAACCCAAACAAATCTTTTGGCCAACCCAATACTTACTACTGTTGGGATGGTGAAGTATTTCTTTGTGTAATAAGAATCTTAAAAGTCATGTGGAAAAAAAAAAAAAAAAGAAAAGAAAAAAAGTCATGTGGAAAATGTGACAGTTTATAGACTCATACAAATAACAAATTCTAATAGTTACCATAAACAAAGTTTAAAATATGGTGGACTGGGAGCTCCCTGGCGGTCCAGTGGTTAGGGCTTCACACTTCACTCCCAAAGGCCAGGTTCAATCCCTGTCCCAGGAACTAAGCTCCTGAATGGCGTGGCTGAAAAAACAAGCGATGGACCAAGAAGTTACTTACATATATATGTGACAACATTACTATCCAAGCAAAGAGCTTTTGCATATGTGCTAAGAGATCGAACCTGCGTCTCCTGAGGCTTCTGCATTGCAGGCAGATTCTTTACCGCGGAGCCACCAGGGAAGCCCAAAGAGCTCTTACATATCAAGAAAATTGAGCAAAGATGGTAACAAGTCCTTCCTGGTCATGGTATTTAAAACTGCTACCCCATGTTTCCCAAGCTCTTTACCTGCTTTTTCTCCATAGTACTTACCTTCTGACATATTATATACCTTATTTTGTTTTTTGTTTCTCTCTACTAAAATGTAAGCTAATGAAGACAGTTTTGGGGGGGGCATATGTTTATTGAGAAATTACTGTAAAAAAGCAAAGAATTTGAAAACAATCTCTTTTATCATAGCATTTTAAAGCTGTAGCTGAGGAAAAAATGTCTGACTAGGGAACTGAACAGACAGATTGTGGTACATCCAGTCAGTGAAATACTCACCTGATGAATTATTTGGCCTTATTTTGCCCTGATACAGAGAAGTATCAATTATATGTTGGAAAAAGGAAATTGCAGAAGCTGATTTTTATAAAATTACACCCTGATTTTTATAAAAAGAGAACAAAAAGTTTTTAAGATGCTAATGGTTTTTAAACGTACAGTATGAACTGGTTTTGATCTGGAGCCTGTCATCTGAGATATCATGTCACTTTTTCTGTTCCTGTGGTGTCCAAGGACCATTAGGCCTTGTAACTCCAAGTAACTATAAATACTTGCCCATAACCTGGGTCCAGTTTCTTCTTCACAAATACAGGAAGACTGCATGGCAGTGTTTTTTACTTATAAAATATTTTAGCCCTGTTATATCTTCTGCTATTTCAGTGGTTAATGAGTATGACCAATTCCATTTTACTGATCAGGAAAAAAAAAAATTGTATTGCTCAGGCTGCCGTAACACAGTACCACAGACTGGGTGGCTTAAGCAAAAGAAATTTATTTTTTCACACCACTGGAAGTTGGACATCAAACTGTCCACAGCGCTGAGTTCTTCCAGAGCCTCTCCCCTTGGCCTCTCCTCCCTGTGTCTCCATGTGGCCTTCCTCTCTGTGTGTCTGTGTCCTAATTTCCTTTCTTAAGGGTTCCAGTCGCTCTGGATTAGGGCTCATTCTAATGGCCTCATTTTAACTCATCTCTTTTATGACAGTATCTCCAAATACACCACCTGACGCACTTGGGGTCAAGACTTTAGCATATAAATTTGAGGAGGACACAATTCAGCCCATCACACCCCTTATGCTCGGAGCTCTTTTCCTTCAGAGAAAGAGAATGATGCTAGGACCGCTGAAATTTCAGCCTTTGATGTGGGTCTGTCCCGTGCCTCTCCTAGGTGAGCCTGCCCACAGCAGAGATTGATTGCAGCCTGGCAGAGTACATTGATATGATCTGTGGTAAGCCCTCCCGTCCCTTTCTTGGCCGCCCCGTCTTTGGATAAATTCACTGTGGGCTGTTGAAAAGGCTTTTTTACTCTGAGTTACAGCCTTTTCTTTAAGCCAGTTATGCTGTTTGGCAGCACTTGAGGGTGGTGTTTGGGTTTTTGTGACTACCTGCTGGGTATTTAACCCTAGAGTTACAGTAACACATTCCATCTGGGAAGGGACTGGCCACCTAAACAGAAATGCCCCATATTCCCAGATTTTTGTTTCTGCTCATGGGAGTTCTCGATTTCAGCCATCCTAGACATCCCTGTCTACAAGAGTCGAATTCAGTCCCTCCATCTGCTCTTTTCCCTCTACTCGGAATTCAAGAACTCACAGGTAAGACCAGCACTAGAGAGTGACTTCCGCTGTAGTGACTGCTGCCGCCACTGTCCTCAACCCGCTGTGATTCTGCCTGTGACAGGGGAGGAGGTCTCCGCCTGGAGTTACCATTGTCCCCCCGCAACGGAGGGAACTGCGAAGCAGGCAGGGCTGGCCTTGTAAAAGAAGGGGAAACAGAACCCATGTGGCCCTTAGGGTAGGTGAGGACCTACAGTGGACACTCAGTCTTACAGAACCAAGTGGCCTAATGAATGGAAGCAGGAAGCATAGGAAAAAGGGGGTTCATGTTTGAAGGAGGTAGGGCACATTTCTAGCTATTTTTCAAAGACAACACCAAGGAATTGTTTTAGAAGTAGAATTGGGAGAAGAATGGAGCTTAAAGAGTTGAAAGAGGTTGTATGTGCTAAGTTGCTTTAGTTGTGTCCAGCTCTTTGCGACCCCATGGACTGTAGCCCACAAGGCTCCTCTGTCCATGGGGTTCTCCAGGCAAGAACACTAGATGGGTTGCTATGCCCTCTTCCAGGGGATCTTCCCGACCTAGGGATCAAACCCATGTCTCTTACACCTCCTGCATTGGCAGGCAGGCTCTTTACCACTAGAGTCACCTGGGAAGCCCTATGCAGAGGTTAGTTCTTAATAAAGTATCATAACTAGCATATCCCCAAATCCTCCATATTCCCTCTCCTTTCTCCTCACAGCATTTTAAAGCTCTAGCTGAAGGCAAGACAGCATTCACCCCTCCATCCAACTCCAACTCCCAGGCTGGAGATGCCGAGACATTAACCTTCAGCTGACACACCTCCTATGCGGCTGCTTCACGGCTGCGCCAGCTCCTCTGCCCCAGCTGAGGAGGGGTCAGCGTCAGCCTCCTGGCAGCCTTGCCTGCCTCACACTGACTCGGGCATGGCACACGTGCTACTACGGTTTCTGCCAGAGAGCACCGCTCGCGGTCATCAAATGGCTAATGCCTGTTTCAGAGCTCCTTCACACGGGAAGTATGCATTGACACCACTCTGGGGATTTGAGCTAGAAGCACTGGAATTCCTGGGGCCCCAGGATGCTCAGGATGGGAGGAAGGCTGAAAAGATGTTCTTTTTGAGATAGCAATAGGATTATTTTCTTTCATGCTCAAAGTCAATTGGCAAAGGTTTTACAAATAAAATGCTCTTATCTTTCAGGTTACCCTGCTGTCCTTTAACACAGAAGAGAGAAGGCAGACTGACCGTAGGCAGAGATGAGAAACTCGGCCTAGAGGCATTCAGTGACTTGAGTTTAAGCAAATCCACCTTCAGAAATAAAATCAAACCCCAATCCTTCAGGGTTAGCAGTAGAGGGCAAACATTTTTCTCCCAGAACCTATTTTTTCTGGGAGTCTCCCACCAAGTAGTGCTGCCTGCCTGTCTGGCCCCAGACTGTCCAGCTGTGGTCTCAGGGAGCCTAGCTACTGCAGCCACCCAGGTGAAAGAGGATGGGGTCTTGGATTAGGGTGGCAGTGGTAGAGGCGGACAGATTGGGGAAATTTTCTGAAGGTTATATCAGCTAAATTCTACTCAGGAAGACAAATTCTAACAAAGGATGTCAAATATGGGCAACTGGTTACAAAAGTGTCTGAAGAAACAAAAGGGAGAATGGAGGGTGCTGAAGGAACAAGGGTTTAGCATGCACTGCAGGGGTTGGAAACAGAAGAGTTGCCACTGGGGTCAGGACTACCGAGCAGGTCCATAGCCCCTCTTCCCAGGACACAGCCACCCTCCTTTCTCCCACCCTCTCCTACTTTGCCAAGTGCTTCCCACTGGCAGAAATTAACAGCTGGCAAGGGAATCTGGAAAACTGGTCAGCATAGAGTACAGAAGGGAGGGTGTGGGGTAAGAAAACAGAGAGATAACCAGCAGAGGTGGAACCAACAGAACTTGGTGATAGAGTGGATGTGGGGCATGGAAGAGAAGAAATCAAGGACGACTTGCAAGTTTTGGGGCTTGAGCAGCTGGGTGGATAATGGACATGAGAATATTAAGCAACTCTGAGGACAGGAATAAGGGGCCACATTTAAAATAAGAGGATAAAATAGAGGAATGAGTGGTGACGCTCTCAGCCCTCTTCCAGGCTTATCCCTCCAAAGCAGGATATTGGAAGAGTCCCAAGCAGCCTAAGAGAAAAGACCTAAAGATATTGATGGGGTAATCTAAGCAAAGGTCTCGGTCCCCCTACCTACCCATCAGCTTGTGTTCAGCGTTGGGGTGCCTCCTCTTGTGTGTATATATGTGTGTGTGTGTATACCCAGAGGCATGCTTGCAGCGCTCATTCTTAAATAGCAATGTACAGTCTCTAGGCATTTGAAGAAAGCCAGAAAAAGAGAGGCTAAAATACAGCAAAGAAAATCAGAGAAACTAAAATTTTTTTAACTATTATATTCATAGAGAAGTAGTTCTCAAATTTGGCTGCATGTTAGAATCAACTGGAGATCTTCTAAAGATAAGTTTCCTCTCCTAGACAATACACCAGACCAATAAAAATCACAACCTCTGGAGGTAGGATATAAGAATCTATTTTTTAAGCTCCTCGGATTATTTCAATATGCAGACAAATTTGAGAACCACTGTCAAAGAGAGATGAGGAAATAACCACATCCATGAAATAAAAGTAGGAGACTTATAAAAGGAACATACAATACAGCAAGAAGATACAATTATAAACATTTACACACCTAATAACAGACTCTAAGAATATATGAGGTGAAGTTGACAACTGAAGGGAGAAAGAGTTTTACAATAATAGCAAGACACTCTCAACAAGGGATAGAACACCCAGACTGAAGATAAGTAAGGAAATAGCCTGAACTGCACAATAAACCAACTAGTTCTAATAGACATAAACAGAACTCTAGCCAACAGCAGAGAACACACTTAAGTGCACGTGGGGCATGTTCCAGGATAGAACATGTGTTAGGGCACGAATTCTCAACAGGTTTTAAAAGGTAGACAGCATACAAAGTTCTTTCTCAGACTACCATGAAGAGCGGCTAGAAATCAGTAACAAGGAAAATGGGAAAATTCTGCGCAAGTTAAATGATACTCACCCAATGGGGCAAAGAAATCACAAGGGAAATTGGAAAATAGAGATAAATGAGAACAAAAACACAACATTCCAAAACTTATGGGCTACAGCAAAAGCAGTGCTCAGAGGCAATTTATAGTTATAAATGCTTACATTAAAAAAGTACTCAAGGGACTTCCCTTGTGGTCCAGTGGCTGCTGCTGCTGCTACATCACTTCAGTCGTGTCCGACTCTGTGCGACCCCAGAGACGGCAGCCCACCAGGCTCCCCCGTCCCTGGGATTCTCCAGGCAAGAACACTGGACTGGGTTGTCATTTCCTTCTCCAATGCATGAAAGTGAAAAGTGAAAGTGAAGTTGCTCAGTAGTGCCAGACTCTTAGCGACCCCATGGACTGCAGCCTACCAGGCTCCTCCGTAAGACCAGGCACAGCCAAATAAAGCAGTAAATGTAAGTACTCAGTCTGGCTTTACAACCCGAGGAATTAGAACAAACTAAACTCAAAGCTAGTGGAAGAAAGGAAATAAAGATTAGAGCAGAGATAAATGGAGAATTAAAAATTTTTTTTTGAAGGAATGAAACAGACATGTAACTTTCACTCATCAAGTTTATTGAACCTTCTGTGCGCTCAGCACTGTCCTTGGCAGTATCAAGAAAAATTATAAAGGTATCAACAAAGGAAAAATATACTTTGCATGCTATTGATTTGCAATCTGTTGCTTTTCAACAGTGAACTTAGGTTGTTCTGGAATACATGATCTCCCCTCCTTTCCCACGTCTCCCTAAGGTTTCCAGCACTGTCAAATTATGTGCTACTGTGACCATCCCCTAAAGAACGGAGGATGGGACAAGAACAGTTTCCTGCTGATGGGGAGGTCAGGGCTAGGCGCCCATGGAAGGGGGAGATATTTTGAGCAGAAACCCGTCAACCCCAAGGGCTCAGGGCACTCACAGTGAATCATAAAAAGGCCAAACTTGGGAAAGCCACAGGCAGGGGCCAGGGGCCCAGTCACTCCCTTCCCAGGAGATGTGCTTAAAGTGCTACCCCTGTAAGAAAACAAGGCATGGCTACATGCAGTCCTGGAGGCACCAGACTTCTCAACTCCCTATCGTCTCCTGACTTGTGCTAAAACCAGGCTCTGACACCACTAGGGCCCAGGCCAGTGGGGAAGTCTAATGCCCAGTGAAGAACGTCCAGCGTGTAACCTATGATACCCAAGAGGGGGTGGGCGCAGAGGGGCAGAGAGATGCAGCAAAAAGGACTGGTCTGTGCTTCGCTAGCACCCCTGGATCAGGGGTGGGTTCGTGTGGAAAGGGCAGGTTGGTTCTATAGAGCTAGCAGGGTCCTAAATTTTCCCTGAGGGAACAAAGCTGCATAGCATGTGAAGGAAATCCAGGACATGCAGGGCCCCCCGCCCCCCAACCAGGCATGCCCCATGCCTGCTATACATGGTGCTGAGGAGCACTGGTGCGGGGCAGAGCTGGCCCAAGCCGGCAGGGCCATGCCACACTTAGATGCTGGCTGACCTCCAGGCACACCTGGACAGACAGCTCCATCCACCTGGGCACAGGCAGTCATGCAGGCCCCCAACTGGAGTCAGAACAGATCCAGGTCCAGCCAGGAGTAGGTCCAGCTGGCAGCCTGGCCAAGATCACCCGTGCCCCCAGGCAAGCAAGAGTGGCAGAGGCATGGCCTCTTCCCATCGGCAACATGGCCAGGCAGAGGATGCCTTGGATGAGGACCAGGAGGATGCCCAGGGGCCAAGAAGGTACCCTCTGTCTTGGCCACATCTCAGAGCCAGATTTCGTCACTGCTCACACTGGACACCCGGTAAATGTAGCCCAGCATTGGAAGGCGGATGAAACCTGCGGGGTCAGAGATCCCAGGAGACTCAGTCACCCTCATTTCTTGGAAGCTGGGAGACCACTCTCTGCTCTTGGGGACTTAGAGGCCTTTGGCACACGTGGGAGGGCAAGGGAGCAGGGCAGCAGACCGCTTTCCCTACCTCGGCTGGTGAGGAGGCCCCCAGGCAACGGGTCCAGAAGGTCTGGCCGGCTGTTGTCCTGAGCCGTCTGCCGGTCCGCTGGTTTCCCTGTGGGGTGGCAGAGGGGGTGGTGCCCAGGATGAGGCATGTGCCCGATGGGGCCTAGGCCTCCTAAGGTCCAGTGTCTCTTTTTTTTTTCTCAGAAACACCTCTGAAGATAAAGCTGGGGCAAACAGCTTGCTTGGTGTACCTCTGCAGTCTGGAGTGAGGTCATTGAGCTGAAGGTTGGACGGGAGGGACATGTTCTCACGTGGCAGGCGCACGTTGTTGAGTTTCAGGTTGTTGGAGTCACTACAGGAGGACAAAGGCCCAGATGGACCCTGGCACCAGTGGGCACAGATTCCTGCTTGGAGGCCATTCCAGAGCCACCAGAAAGCCCAGGATCCCGCTGTCCCCATGCCGCCTCTCCATGTGGCCCCTCCACGCAGCCCCAGGAGAATTACCTAGAGATCAGGGATGGGCGCCGGGAGGGGCCTGAGGAGAGAGAAACCACAGCACTGTCTCAGTGCGCCCACCCCCTCTGGGCTCTGCTTCCTGCCCTCTCAGGCCCAGGTCCCTCAGGCAAGGGGCCTCTCAGATGACCAGACTGGGTTCTCAGTGCCCAGTGCGCTCCCTGGGACGTATGTGTCTAAACCACAGCCACACCCAGGAAGACCTGTCCTACCACTGGTTAGAGACCTGCCCAGCTCCAGTCCTGCCTGTGCCCTCCCGGCTACCCCTGACCTCATCTCCATGCTCCCAGCATCCTCTGTACCTGCCTTGCTTTGGCCTTACCTTTGGTCTTCTTCTCTTTCCTGCAGACCAGGCAGGCCACCAAAGTGCTGAACCCCACCAGGGTGCCTAGGGCAAGCCCTCCAGCCACAACGATGCCCAGCAGTGGCACTTCCACCCGGGTGGCCAGGAGCCCTGCAGGTGGTCCTCTGGTTAGTTCCAAGCAGGCATGACCCCTGACTTGGAGACACCACAGGTCCCTACTCTGTCCTCTTTGTCCAAGGTGGCTGGGGACAGCTTTCATGAGAACTAACCCCAAAGACAAGTCTTCCCATTTCTGCACCATGACCCTACACTCACCCGAGGCTCTGCTGGGTCCGTGGCTGGCAGTGCTCACCTGGGGCTGGAAGCGAGGAACTGGTGACACCCACGTCGTTTGTGGCCACCACTGAGAGGTTGTGTGGCAGGCTGTGGAGCTGCAGCTGTACGGTGTGGTTGGTGAGCCAGGGGTAGTTCTGGGCATCCAGCACCAGGAAGTTCGAGGTGTTGACAGTCACTGGCCCATCCTGGTCGATCCAGGTCACGTTGGCAGGCGGGTTGGCACGCACGAGGGCAAAGAGGATGACCAGAAGGCCCGGGCCCTGAGCTTCCTGGTACTTGGCCCCAACCTGAGCAATCTCCGGCTTAACTGGTGCAAAGCAGAGACCACTATGTTCCCACCACAGCCCCTTGCTTGCCTTGCCCTTTCTTCCCAAACCCAGAAGGGAGCCAGGGGCCTGGACCTCTCCTTAGGGGGCACCAGGAAAAAGGATGGCTGGATCTGCCAGAGGTAGCATTTCATAAGGGCATGAACACTAGAACCAAATGTCCAGAATCCTGACTCTGCTACTTACCAGCTCTATGACCTGGGCAGATTTCTTAACCTCTCTGTGCCTCAGTTTTCTGATTTATAAAATGGGGACAATAGTAATTAACTCATAGGATTGTTGTGAGAATAAAGTGAGCTAATATTTGCAAAGTGCTTAAGTGTTAAAACATCCTAGCAAACTGCCTGCCTGGTGGCTGTTAGGGGTCCCTGGGCAGAGAACTCTTCTCTGTCCACCCAAGGGGCACTCACATTGCACATTGAGGATGACGGATGCATTGGCTGACTGGCCACTGCCTGGGTCCTGCAGGGAGCAGTTGAGTTCATGCTGGGCCCGCTGGGCAGTGACAGTGAAAGTGCTGGTGCCTCCAGAGAAGGCCTCCCTGCCCACACTCAGCAGTCTTGAGGTGCTGGCCTCCTGCAGCTGTCCATCCAGGTACCAGGCCAATCGAGGGGTGCCAAGTCCTCCTGCCACCCGGCAGGTGAAGGCATGGCGTTCATTCTCTCGAAGTGCCCGCTCTGCCCAGGTCTGACCATCAATTTGTGGCGCCAGCTCCCCCCAACCTAGAACATAGTGGAGTCTGGGGACAGCTGGTGGAGGGTTAGTACTGTTGTGACCCGGGTGAGGTCCAGTTCCAGAGGGACCTGGGTTCTCTCACCAGGGACTGGCTGGAGCTTGGTAGGTGGATGAGGAGAGCCCAGTTCTGGTGCCTAAAGTGGGACCAAACTGAAGATGCAGGCAAGGAGGGGAGAGACAGGGACTTGACCCCATAAACACATGCCAAGGGATGAACAGGGGTGTACCTGAGCTCAGAAGGGCCGGCAGGAGCAGAAGTGTGTGCGGGAGGGTAGCTGGCCATGGAGGCAGTGCCATGGTGGCCCAGGCCTGGGCCCCAGGCTGCCGAGAGAAGGGGGCGGGCCTCAGTGTTAGTATCCAGGTGAGAGCAGCAAGCTTTAGTAACTCCTCCAGGAATTTACTCTCAGAAACAAAAGTGAACCATGTACGGAAACGCAAATGTAGAATGACCCACAGTGGTGAAGGCAAAGACGCAATGATCATCAAGCCCCAAGGTCCAAACCCAGGCTGGCACATACCTGTACACCCTGCGAGCGCAGAATTGAGCTCTGACTCCAAGGAACAAACAGGCACATGCTCGCAGGTACACAGAAACAACCAGCAACCGTGCAGCCCGCACCAGGCCAAAACACACAACACAGACACACACACACACACACACACACACACACGCAGACACTTGGGTATACGCGCCTCTTTCCAAAAGGGACCGTCTTTCTCCCAACCCCGATTTTCTCCTGCCCGCTTCCCTCTCCCATCTACACCCCTTTTCCCATCCTCCGGATTTGGGCCGAAGAAAAGGTGATCCAGGACGCAGGGATAGAAAAGCATCCCCGCTCCCGCCTCCGCCTAGCCTTCCTGGGCGGCTCACCTGGCTCACTCCCCGAGCGCAGCCGGAGCGACTGCTCAGGCCTGCGGAGCACCGCAGTCCGCCGCAGGGGCCGGGGCTGCGCCAGGCAGGGCCAATCGATGCCCGATCTCGGCCCGACGGGCCCTTCTTCCAGGGCTGCTGATCCGGGACCGCCTCGCGCGCAGGGGACCCTTGAGCGCCCATCCCTCAGAGGGATGGCGAGCGGACGCGGACACAGGCTGGGGTTGGGCGAACCGACAGTTTTATTGGTTGCTGGCGCATCTCCCAACTCCTTGCCCTCCCGCTCAGCGCTCGTCGCGGGGCCGGCGCAACTGCCCCATCACGTCGGCCAGCATGCGGTTGCACAGCGCCGCGTACGGGTTGAGCAGCACCAGCTGGCGGCGCGCAAACGGGCTGCCCAGCCGCGCCGCCCGCTCGAAGTCTCTGCGGGCGTCGTCGTCCCGGCCCTGCAGCCGCGCCACGAGCCCACGCTGCACAAAGCCCTGGCGGGCGGTGCGACCCCGGCCGCCGCTCAGCGCCAGCGCGCGCTCCAGGTCCTCCAGGGCGCCTGCGGGACGGATGGATGGGCAGGGGTCAGGGCCGCGGCCAGCAAGATCCGGCCCGAGTGCAGGCTCTGGGGCTCGGCCATTTACATTGCGCCCGCACACGACCCTCGAGATCGGGATTGTTATTCCAGTTACGCAGAGATAAGACTGGAAGAGTGGGCAAAACTCAGCCTAGACTGCACAGTTAGTGGCAGAGTTGGGACTGAAGTCCAGGTCTCGCCTTGTCCGTGTTATTTTCCACCATCTGATACATCAAAACAGGGGTGGTCACTGTATTACGAATCTGCTCCTGTTGCCCGGCACAAAGCAGGTGGTTTCTTCCACAGATACATTATTAAAATTCTACCCTGTGCCAGGTGACTGACTCTGAATCCCAGGGTCCAAAGGCATTAGTATTAACTGACAACCATTTCTTATACAATAAAGTCTGGGTTTTTTTGTTGTTGTTTTTTTCCTTTTGGTTGCACCAGGCGGTATTCGAGATCTTAATTCCCTGACCAGAGATTGAACCCGTGCGCCTTCAGTGGAAGTGCAGTGTCTGGACCACCAGGGAAGTCCCTTGCTAACGTTTTTTCCCTTTTAATATGTATCTTTATGTATTTATTTGGCTGTGCCGGGTCTTAGTTGTAGCTTGTGGGATCTAATTCTCTCACCAGGGATTGAACCTGGGTCCTGTGCATTGGGAGCACGTAGTCTTAGCAACTGGATCACCAGAGACATCCTTCTCTAACTTTTCGAGACATTTCTCTCCTCTTTGCCACTACATGCCTTAAAATAGCTCCTCTCACCTGTGTTCTCTACTGCCTGCCTCTCCTTATTCTTTATTTCCATGGTTTTCCTTATCTTGTATCTAGTTTTCTTTGAAGGAGGTCTTGGACCAGAGCTGGCCTGCAGCACTTTTATTTTTGTCACCCTCAAATATTTGGCTTCTTAGGCATCAGAGCTCTGAACTCAGCCTCAGGCAGCCAGTTGGTACCCACTGTAGGTCCCCCGAGCTGCATTTGTTCTGGGCTCTGCTTCCATTTGCTCCTGTCCTCTAGTCTATAGAGCCTGTCAGGGCAGAGCGCTAGGGGAGTGCCAGCAGCATCCTACACCAAGGCCGATCTCCCTGGTCCTCTGGGTTTTGGTCCCCGTTAGAACGCAGCAGGGGCTCTGCTCCCTACCCTAACTGGTTGAGAAGCTCTTGAATCACAGCATTTGTTGATTTCCCTCAGAGGAGCTGATCTGGAGGAACTGAAGGCCTCCAGGCAGAAACCCCTTGGATGCTCTCTGGGATTCTGGTCTATAGGCTTTCCTCAGCAGGCTTTATGGCCCTGCTCTGCCAAACTGGTGGCAGACAAGCCTGGGAAAGGGGCCCTTGGATATTCTCAGAATGGAGTCCAACCTCCCCAGCCTGGCATTCCTACCCCCAGGAACACCTCCACTACCACGAGTTCCCTAGTAGTTCCCTACTACGCTTCTGTGGTTTACTCTTCAGTAATTCCTCCTGTTTTCAAGACAGAGTTCGATCTCGGCCTCATATTACCAGTTCCTTACTCTCTTGGCCTCTGTTTACCTCTCCAGGCTCTGAAGAGACTCTGTCCTTCCAACCCTCCCTTTCCAGCCAGAGTAGAGATCTGAAGCTCCCTGTTCCCGTCCATGACTTCTGGACTTCTACAGGCCATGCCTTCTCCCACTTGCTGCCCTCCAACCAGCTAACTCCTACTCGTCTTCAAAACTCACCCCTCAGAAGCGGACCCCAAGCTGAACCCTCTCAGCTTGTTATGTGGGTATTAGATTTGTGTGTCTGTCCTGCTCTCTAGGCTGAGCTTCACAAAAAGCAGTTATCACATGGGGATTAAGCTCTGCCACCTGAACCAAATCCCAGCTTTGCCACTTCTCAGCTATATGACTAGCAAGCTATTTTACTTAACTTCCAAGATTCAGTGTATCATCTGTCAAATGGAGACAAGAGCATGAACCTTTTTAGGGTTGTCATGAGGGCTAAACAAATGACAACTAAAAGGTAAAGTGCTCGGTCAGGGGACTTCCCTGGTGGTCCAGTGGTTAAGACTCTGCACTTCCACTGCAGGGGGAATGAGTTTGATCTCTGGTCAGGGGACTAAGATCCCATATGCCACAGGGTATGGCCAAAAAAGAAATAAATTAAAAAAACCTTTATTATTATTATTTTTAAAACAGGACTTCCCAAGCGGTTCAGTCCCCTTCCAATGTAGGGGCTGGGGGTTTGATCCCTGGTCAGGGAACTAAGATCCCACATGCCATGGGGCAACTAAGCCTGTGCACCAAACTATTAATAGAAAAGCCCCTTCCATGTGCCACAGCAAAGACCCAGTGCAAACCAAAACAAACAAACAAACAAAAAAACCCCCCAAAAACCAGAATCTCTGAATCCGTGATTAAAAAGCAAAGACAAGATGCATCTTGTACAGCACGATGTTGGTTAACAGATTTAGAAAGTAGGCGAATAGTTACCGTTAAGAAAATACATACAGGTGCTTAATGCCTGGCTCATAGTAATTGCTATGAGTCCTCAGCACCTAGACCACTGCTACAATATAGGCTCTCATTAAATGTTGTACATAAACAGACTGTAGTCTCTCTGACTCACAATATCCCCAAGAGATTAGCAGGGCCCATAATGTATCTCTTATGAGGAGGAATGTAGGTTCCAGAGGAGCTCGGTGACTTCCCACACTCCATGTCCAAGCCCCATGGCCACATCATCTCTGGTCTGTGTCCTCCCAGACCCCCTGCACAGACTCCAGGGATCCTCCCTCACCTGCCACATCTCCTTGGAGACGCCGGGCCTGGGCTCGGTTATTGTAGGCTGAGGCCCTCTCAGGCAATAGGTTGATGGCTTGGCCAAACCTCTCCAGGGCTGTGCTGAGGTCGCCAGCCTCAGCTGCGATCACCGCCTGCAGCTCCAGGGCCTTGGACTGTTCCAGCTGTGCTTGCGGAAAAACTTCATCTGTGCCAGGGAGGGAGCCAGGAGACAGCTGTGTGGTTGGCAGCAGGAAGCAACAGTCCCCGTGGGCTTTGGGAACCTGGGACATGAGCCAGGGCTGACCAGGCAGGGTGTAGGTCACTACAATCGGGTGCAGTGTTTGGGGCAGGGGGAGCAGAGGTCACCTAGGCAGAGCCCTGGCACTGCTTGGTTCCGAAGAGACCTGGAGAGTGGCCTTGGTTGGCTCCCCAGTGCCAAGAGAATGAAAACCAAACTCTCTAGCCTGTAGCTAAATGACTGGTTGAAGGTCACACCCCCCAGAAGTTGCACAGATTGGACTGGAACCAAGGGCTTTCCGACTCCTTAGTCTGTCCCTAGTTTGTTCTACTGCATTGCTTCCAACAGGAAGGCCTCCAGGATGCAGGGTCGTGAAAACCATTTCCAATGTTTCCCTCAGCTTTTCAGCCTAAAGTTTCATTAAGACGTAGGCTTTGCTCCTTTAGAAACAAAGAGCATCAAAACTTTGGGACGGTGACAGTCCCTCTTAGGGGCCAGTGGAAAAGCCAGTGAGCACATTCAATCTGGAAGCATTAGCTCAGGGCTTGGCATTTAAAGGTAACACTGAATGCTTGCTTAGTTGAAACTGGTTAGCTGAGCTACCCCCTGCCCTGTTTCTGTCTTCCATGCTATGGAGGGTGATACCCTCTGTTCTGACAAAGGTGTGTGAATTTCACATGGCCCTGCTCCCCGCCACTACAGTTAAACTTGGGGCAGGATTGGAGTACAAACCCTGGCTTTCTCCTCTGGGCACAGTGACTCTTGCCAAGCTTCCATCAGTGCACTGAGGATCAGCAGTCATCATCCAAGTGTCGGGGAACGAGGAGCCTTGTAAGACCACCTACTTCTGCCACCCCAGCAAGGTAGCAGACCAGCCAATGTGGAAAGCTGGATTCCAAGGTCAAATACTCACCTTCGTCTACTTCCTTCTCTGCTTCCTCTCTCAGGTCCAATCCAACAATATCTCCAAATGGGGAGTCGGGGTTGAAGATGGCCTGCAAGACGGCCTGATCATTTGGAGTCCCCATGGTATTCAACTCCCAGATCAAAAAGGTGACTCACAATGAGGGAAAGGAAAAAGGGCTCAGGGCTGAGCCTCTTGCCAGTTTTAAGCCTCTACCTGATCCAGAGGGAGGAGGTCTGTTTGAGGACCAGCCCCCAAGAGGAGTGTTGTCCAGTCTTCGGCTGGAGTGTAAACTCAACCCCCTTCAGCCTGGGGACAGTGACCCTGGCTTGGCCAAATATTTACAAATATTTCTTAACTGCTTCTCTACCTCCACCCCAGTCTGAGGGAGAAACAGAAAAAGTAAATCCCATTTCAGCTTTAAGGTGGAGTGGAGCCAAGAGAAAGGGTACTGTCCATCTCCCTGAAATGCTTTCTTTATACTCACAGATTTAGGAAGAAATTGTTAGAAGCCAATGCCTGACTGCCTGTGGATGAAGATGGGGTATTTGTAGGAAGTAAAGGAACTATTCTTTTGTTCTCTTGACCCCTTCCTCACATCCAGAGTTAATTAGGTCCCAAATATACATCACTGATAAATAAGAAAAGAAAATATGATTAAGAGAAGCAGTGTAGAGTGAGGCCTGACAGAAGGGAATGATTTCAAGATTCCACCTTAAAGGACTGTGGAAGGGATTTTGTAATCAGGTCATGGGCCATGGCCCTCCCACCTCAGCCAAAGCCAAAAGAAAGTTCAACCATGTGCAGCAATAAACTTGACATGTTTATTAATTAAACTATCACTTAAATAAAAAAAAGTGCATAGAAAATAAACATGTTTAAAAACTCCTTTTTTTTTTTTACAACTATGTACACTTTTTACTTTTACATTCAGTCTTTCGTAGACAGCTTTCAGCATTATTATTTTTTGAACTATTAAAGTATTTTCCTTCTTCCCTGTCACAGGGAGTTAACACTGATGGACTTTAGACACATTTTTTTCCTTTTTTTTTTTTTTTTTTCTTTTTCTCTAACCAGAAGCTTGGAAGAACACAAGGGAAAAAAAAAAACAAACCGAAAGATCTGTTATACATGATAAAGTTGTCAAGAAATGTCTTATTCCTAGAAAAGAAGCTTGTCATCTGTTGAGCTTTTGAAACAATTATTCAACTACCTGTATTTACTAAAGAGACTGTTAAAAGTTCAATAAAAGAAACACCACAAGTCTATTTTCTTGGTTGAAAGACAGAACTAGAGTACCTCGGAACAAGATACCAGGAAAGCACAGAACACAATTTTCCCCTAAATGCAGGTGGTAACCCCAACATTCATAACCAAAAATAGAGAAACAAGGAGTACAGGTACTGACTGGCAACATTCACAGGCAGAAAACACCCAGGTGACACCATTTCTGCATTTCTCTCTGATCCCGGGGATGGACTGTTTTGCCATCCCCTTAGAGCTGGAGTCTCCTCCCATGTGGGGGGATCAGAGGAGCGCCAGACTGACAATTTCCTGCCACTACTAGCAACTGTAACACAATCCTTATCTATAGTGTTAAGAGAATTAAAAGCCATGGACTGAACTAGGCTTTGTTACATGGTGCATTACTATATTAGTTCCTATATATATCATATTTATATTTATTTGAAAACCAAAACAAAAAAGTTGCAAGGTTTCAGAGTGTGAGACTTGACTGGTATTCATGATTCGGCACAAAACCATCTGCTCAATAACCTTGTATTGCTTTAAAATGAAGGAAACGAAACATAAAATTACACCCAGCCCTTTGCAATGACCCGCTTTTCCTTTAAAAAAAAAAACAACAAAAAAAAAACACCAAAAAACCCATAACTTGATTTCTATTAAAAAAAAAAAAATCCCAAATCAAACTTAACATCTGACAAGGTTTTGACCTTTAGTATTTTCAGATACTTGATTGAATGTCAGTCCTTTAGAAAGATACATTCATTAGAAGGTTTTTTTTTGTTTTTTTTTTTTTGTAGTTGTTGTATTTTTTTTTTTTTTAAATCAAGGGAGCTGCATGGTGCTCACAGCATTGGCCGGGGGTGTTGATAGAGGCAAGCGGGATGGCAGAGTGGATCCCGGCAAAGGAGTCTGGTTGAAAACTTTATATATATATATATATATATATATATATATATAGCTGCCAGGGCTTCCCCCTTGATTCTGGTTATTGGTCTAAAAACAGGAGGGGCTGGGCTGGAGGTGGCGGACGGTAACGGAGGGAGCCGAAGGGACCAAGTTCCGGCCAAAGGGTCAGCGCCATGCAGCTCCTCTGGTTCCACAGCTGTCACTGGCCGCCAGGAAATGCAGCCCCAACAGGCTCTAGCAGCAAAGCTGTAAGTGAGCTGGCGCTCTCACTGAGAACTGACCAGGTTTGCAGCTGTGACTCCTTAGGGATTTGGGGTGCCCCTTGGGGGATTCTTGGGAACAACCCACCACAGTTCCTCAGTCTGCACTTTTGTGCGGAGATTCCCTTGGTCACTTTCACAACAGACTCAGAGGTGTCTTGGAGATAGCTATGCCGGTTTTGTTTTGTTTTTTCCCGCCTTCTTTCCCTCTTGCAGGGAAAACCTTAGCTTAATCCCCAAGTTGCTGGCAGGTACGCTGAATTTTGGCAATGGACTCAAGGTTGAGATCTAGGAGGAACTCCTCATTTCTGTGGTTGACAGTTAGGGAGTGGAAAGGCAAGGCAAACCATCTGCAGCTGGGAGGAGAAGGAAGCGGGGGGTTCCTCCCCTGGCCTCAGGGTTTGGGGTTGTAGAAAGAGATGAGGAGGGGGCTCACAGTACAGCGCGGCCTAGCAGGGCAGTCACTAGGTCTACTGAGCTGAGTTTCCCCCACTCCCGACTGGCCTTTGGGTCTTCCTCAAGGTGAATTCATGACCCGTCAGTGCATTAATCATTTCAGTAACAAATGCAGCTTAAGGTTTTTTTTTTCTTTAAAAAAAAAAAAAGAAAAAGGAATAAAAGGATATACAAAAAAACCTCACACAGTGCAATAATAAAGGAAACCAGACACCAGTGGAACCCCTTGGGCCACTGTATCTTGTTCATGGGCAAAAGGAGGAAGGGAGGTGAGGTCTGGGCAGACTGCTTTGCCCCAGGCCCCTGCTGGCACTTCTCTGAGATGACAGGGAGTCTCTGCCATCCTGGCCACAGTGCTGGGTTCCCTGCACAACAGAGAAAACAGTGACAGTGTTCCAGCAGAGCCACCAAAGTTCTTAATTAAGGTCACGGAAGAACAGGGAGCCCAGGGTGGAAGGCACAGCAGAGCCGTGAGTCCCGGGGCAGAGAGCGCTGGGCTGAGTCGTATTGCTTTGCTAGACTTCCTTCTGGAGGAATGGGCTTCTTGTGGTGAGAAGAGGCGCCCTGCCCTCCACTGGACTACGCTGCTCTGAAACCTCGTGGCTGACAGAGGCCGAGGAGCATCTGCATTATTGTGAGTGGTCAGACTGTGCTTCAGTTTCAACAGGCTGCCCCAAAAGAGGGCATGGGGGGGACCCAGGGGGTCTTTGCAGGCGTGAGGACTTGGTGGGCAGAGAGAGGGGGGACGAGGTGACCTACGAGGCAGATGGTGATGGAAAACGTCAGGTTGCCATTCAGCTTGGTTGCTAACTCTGAAGGAGGAAAGACAGGAAGTGCTGGCGCTCACCTCTCAGCACTGGGCTGTGCCAGGAAGGAGGGAGAGAGGCAGGCAAGAGGAGAAGGAACTGCTGTGTTGAGATCCTACCGCAGCCATTCAGGAGCTTTGACTGGAGAAGGAGGGGAGTGGCCCGATGGAGCTGGGGGCACCTTCCTTTTCCACTTATTGTCAAAGAGCAAACCCAGGAAACGTTTATGTCAACAGGGCACAAACAAGCTACACATTAAACAACGAAAAGGACACCTTCCAGGGGGAAGTTGGGCAGGAAAAACCAGACTTTGTGTGTACAGCTGAATATTTTCTCTAACTTCATCCTATGAAAATAAAAAATTATTAAAAACCGATCTTCTTTTAAATTAGGATAATACCGCGGTTTAAAAAATAGCCTTGTCATAAGTGCTTCTCCCTATGAAGTGCTTCTCATAGAAAAATATACAAAATATATTTACATTTATAAAACCTTAAATAGTAAACTGTAAACAGAACCGAGTAAAATCCAATGAGTTAATTTAACAGGTTCAGGAACCGTCTTGGGGAAGAGAAGAGAAGAAACATTTGATGCTGTTTTGACCACATCCTAAGGAGTAATCAGGGCAGTAGTGTCATTTCATGTCATTTGCTTTAGCCACAGATTTTGCACAGGTGGCAGAGGTCCCTCGATACAAGGTGGTCTAGTCCCCAAGTTTTGGGCCTTGAAATCTGATTAGTGTTCTGCCTTCAACTGGACACTGACCATTTAAAAATTAAGTCTTCCTATGTCTTAACAAGGGGAAAATAAAGTTACCATGTCCTAGGAATGGGACCCAGGGGTCATCCTGGTTGTCAAACTCTGACTGTTGCATGATTCAAATCCTATTTAAATAATCTTCTTCTTCTACATATATTTCTTTAAAAACTCTCAGTGGAGCTTTATGAAAACATCTTCAAATTCTGTCTGGTTATGGCCAATGGCTCCTGTCCACTTTCCCACTGGGAGTGCTTACAGGCTCAGGGAACGTCTTGTAGGCACATCCTATGCCCAACAGGGAGTGTTCTTACACAGGGAGTCACTCTCCCCTACCACCCAGAGAGAACGGGAAAGCGGTGGGATGCAGAATGGGGAAACGAGAAAGTGGAGTGAAGAGAAGGAATGAGAGGGAAGCCGCTCCTATTGTCTAGGAAGGTGACTGACTGAGACAAGGCTCATGGGGGTAACACTCCCACTTAAAGCCCACAGGCTCAATGTTTGGTAATGAATTGGCACAACCCCAAGACAGCTTTTGACACCAAAGGTGCTAAGAATCCTGTCTCCCAACCAGAAGGGAACTCTCAACTGGGAGGATAGTAGGGAAAACCACCAAACCGTCTCTCTTTGTTCAACACATGGCTACAGGCTGGGCCGGGCTGGCAAACTGTCAGGTCTCCAACCAACCCCGCACCAGGGCTGTGCCTGACCCTTCGCTTACAGTGCTTGGGAAACGCCAAGACGAGGATGGCAACTTCTGAGGAGGTGCTCAGGCCAATCTCCCTACACAACTAACTCTCTACAGGCTCCTTCCAGGCAAGTCTGCTAGGGACCCCTTCCCCACTTTTTAACGGCGCACAATCAGAGGGGCCCCAGTAGAAAGCCGATCGCGGATCTTTTCTTCTAGACCTCATCCCTCTCCAGGACTATGATCACATGTAGAATGTGAATATGGGACCCATGGGAGCCCAGCCGTCACAGAGGCCCCTCAACTGTGCCCGCTCAATCCTGGAATACCTGGCTGCTGGCAGAGGCCTTCGGCATCACTGTGGAGGCCCTGGGTCCTAGTACTCCGAAACCGGGGAGAAGAGCAGCCTTAGTTTAGGAACTTCCGGCATTTCTTGGCACCGCAGTTGCAGGGGAGCTTGTTGCTGGCGTCCTCAATGGGGAATTTATAGTCGTAAGTGAGTTCCTCCCCTCGGTAGATCTTGCGCATGGCGAAGATGACAATGTGCTTCTGCCCATCGATGTTGATGACCCGAGAGTAGCAGTTGGGCTCACATGAGTGGTTGATGAAGCGGGCGGCGTTCCCGTGCATGGTGGCGTCCACCACCTCGGAGTCATCGATCCGGAACATGTAGCAGCCGATGCCCTGCAGGAAGGAGGACAGAGAAGAGCCTGGCTCAGGATGGACAACACAGAACCGTTTTCTGATGTGATCTTAGCCACTGACGAACAGAGTTCCTTCTGGTAAAATTTCTGGATTTCTCGCATCTTTCAGGATGCTTCCATGAGAAATTCCTAGATTACGGGCACTGGACCACAGGTTTATTAACATCTCCACAAGAGAAACCTGTGGCAGGAGAAACCTACAGTTTGTGCACAATGTGCTTTCGATCCTGGGATCCATTCAGACAAATCTTCAAAGAGTATCTTTGTGTGCTAATCCCTACGGTGGACTGGGCCCACCACAAATTCAGAGATGTTAAAATGTAATAAAAAACAGTGTCTAATTAATAAAATACACTAATTCCTCTGGGATCTAGGGACCATCTTTGTAGGTGATGGCCCCTTCTATAACAAAAGAACTGGAGAGTACAAGTGTGGGACTCACCTTGCTGTCATAGTACTTCTCTCGCTTGTCAGTCTGGATGGAACGGATGACGTTGCCAGCATACTCAATCACCATCTCACCTGCATCAATGTTTCTCTTACAAAAAAGACCCCGGCCGTGGATGGGAGACCTAGGACATAAAGATGGAAAAGACATCAGCTGCCGATTCTGCAAATAAGGTTAAATGTGTGAATACATGAATAAAATCTTCAGGTCTATGAAGAGATTTATTGGTCTCTATTTCTATTGGTTCTATTCAATAGAATCTATCGGTCTCCATTTCTCCAGGAGAGACAGATACTTGGGAAAGAAAAACAGGACCCACCTGATCTGAGTGAATATACTAATCATTCTAACAAATGGCCGAGGATTAAAGATTTCTCCATTCCGTAACCCACTAGAAGTAGCAGTACATTAATGCTCACTGTGTTAAATTCCTTGTTCAACATAAGGAGCTCCAGGATCCCAGGACATCAGGTTCAATTAGCAATATTGATAGAAACCTCACTTGCTGAATGAAGGAGGTGACTTCAGCATTTGGTCCACTTTGATTTTGGAAAACTTCATTAGTTTTCTAGAATTCTTTCTATAATTTTAGCCATACCTGTAGACACCAACCGCCTCCTTAGAAGTCTTTTTTAAGTGCCGGAAACGCATGGGCATTGGTAGATCCATACTAGTTGCCCTCCTAAAGAAAGAAGGTTCGTTATTAATAAATTCTCTTTAGGAAATCATCAGTTTTGAGTCTTGGATCGAACAGTCCTAGAACATATGACTACACTGTGTGTTCAATGCTAAGTATAACAACTGCCTTATAAAAATGTATCATTGCTTAGTTGCTAAGTCATGTCCCACTCTTTTGTCATCTCATGGACAGTAGCCCGCCAGGCTCCTCTGTCCATGGGATTTCCCAGACAAGAATACTGGAGTGGGGTGCCATTTCCCTATTCCAGGGGATCCTTCTGACCCAGGGATCAAACCTGAGGCTCCTGGATTGGCAGATGGATTCTTTACTACTGAGCCATAAGGGAAACCCACCTTATAAAATTATGCCTATACTATGTTATATATGAAGTCTACGGTGGTACACCCAAAGCTGACAGAGTATACCACAGTTGAATAAAATATACATCTTTTAGTTATTTGAGTTTCTCCTCTGTTAACATATTCCTCTCTCTTTGCCAGCCAGTTACTGCTACTTCAACACAAACTATATTCCTCTTCTTAAATATTATTTGGGATGTTCTGATCCAAGCAAAACTGGAAAGAGGGAAGCAAAGAGTATTTCTTTTTTATTTTTTAATATAGTTGATTTACAATGCCGTATTAATTTCTGGTGTATAGCAAAGTGATTTTACTTTATATTCTTTTACATATTCTTTTCCTTTATGGTTTATTACAGGATTGAATATGGTTCCCTGTGCTATATGGTAGGACCTTACTGTTTACCTATTTATATATAGTAGTAGTACTTTGGATCTGCTAATCCCAGACTCCTAATTTATCCCTACCCCCTTTGGAAAATCCCATGGACAGAGGAGCCTGGTAGTCCATGGGGTTGCTAGGAGTCGGATAGGACTGAGTGACTTCACTTTCACTTTTCACTTTCATGCACTGGAGCAGGAAATGGCAACCGACTCCAGTGTTCTTGCCTGGAGAATCCCAGGGACGGGGGAGCCTGGTGGGAGGCCGTCTATGGGGTCGCACAGAGTTGGACACGACTGAAGCGACTTATAGCAGCAGCAGCTGCCTTTCCCTCTTGGTAATTGTAAGTTTGTTTTCCATGTCTGTAAGTCTATTTCTGTTTAGTAAAATAAGTTCATTTGTATTGTATTTTAGATTCCACGTAATATAAATGCTATCGTATGGTATCTGCCTCTTTCTCACTTCACTTAGTATAATCTCTAGGTCCATCCACATTGCTGCAAATGGTATTGTTTCATTCGCAAAGAGTATTTCTGGTGACCCCACTCCACTCCAGACTTACCGAGCTGACTTCAGCTGCACCTCCTCCTCTTCCTCGTCATTGGGGTTGTACTCAGGAGGCTGCCGGTGTTTAGAAGCCAGGAAGTTAAACATGTCAAAGGCTGACTTCCTGGAGCCAAAAGATTAAGATATGTTTAGAGAGACAGTTTAGTAGAACCAGTGAAGGACAGTGTTAACAGGAAGTCTCAGAGGTTAAGTGGGAAAATACACCAGTAGACAATAAAATCAGGACCCCAAATTGCTTAAGGACAAGAACAGAACTTGCCTCAGGTGGACTTCAGCCCTGGCTGAGCCGTGAGGGTTCAGTGGGGGCTCATTGGCCTCCTCTGGTTTGTGGAAACGGAATTTGTAATTCCTACAGTGCTTGGCACCAGACAGTTGCTCAATCAGGAATACAACAGCGTCATGGAGAATCCCCAGCATCCGCAAACCGTTCACACCTGTAGGATCGAAGGCACCAGGGTAGTGAGGAGCCCAGCCAACAGAAGCCACATACAACCACAGAAATGCCTAAGCTAGGGAACAACTCTGCCAGAGGCTGCTCAAGAGTGAATTATATAAAGACGAGCTAGAAATGAGCATTAGGTAGCCAAAAAAATAATGTGGATACAGATCCATATGGAAAACACTTGTGACAGAGAAAAAAGCATGCCATCAAATTCTGGACTATTTTCCTTTCTATGTTCCTATGTACATGGGAAATGCTGTGTTATTTCATTACACGGTCATAATGACCATGAATTATGAGATGAGGCAGGAATTACTAGCCTCATCTCAAGGAAAGTAAATCTAGATTCACACCTAAGGTAACCTAGCTAGTGTGACAGGATTTGAACCTTGGACTGTGTAACTCCAACTATGATTCCATTTTTGTTTATAGCTAATGGAGCACCTGGATTCTATAAGTTCATACACATACACACAGGCACCTCACTAAAATTTATAAGGAATGTTGGTAAACCCTAACAGAGAACTCTCTTCCATGTTATTATGGTGAATGTATGGAGAAACACACTACAGCCACTTTGTTTTACTCTAAGTCTTAATTCATTAATGAGCACTTATTTCTTTTTATTTTATAAAAAACAACATTTATGTAAGTCTGCTGGCATAGATGGTCAAATGCTTTCTGAAATTATTGTCTTCCTCCATTAACAAATGGGACAGAGTAATAACTGCCATCCCTCTTTTTGACACTAGCAAATAGCTAATTAAGTAAACAGTATTATTTCATTTACAATGATTGGTTTTGGTATTATTAATAGATAACAAAATAATAATGGTATCTGTTGTAGACAAGATATATATTTCACAGGCCTAACTGTGCTAGAACACATGTAATTCCAATGGAATACATGTAATTCCAATGGACACATTGCTTAAATATAAAGCATATTCATAGAGATGTAACCCCAGTGTAATTTTGGGGCCTTATGTTATGTCTCAAAGGATATCTGTGTTTAAATGTTAACAATCACTTCTAGGAGGTGGAACCTCATCCTACCTTTGAATTTGTTATTGTGGTAGTTAGTTTTTTCAACTTGTAAAATTTTACATCTTGGATAATTTTTCTAAAAAGGGAAAAGTTATTATTAGATGCCTAATTTCCACTTAAGAGAATTTCTAAGGGATATAATTTGGTTTTAGAAGCAAGCAGAAATTTAAGTCTCCAGATAAGCAACATTCTTATGATAAAATTATTGTTCTTTTTTTTTTTCCTTATATGATATTATACATGTTTTAATGCCATTCTCCCAAATCATCACCCTTCTCCCTCTCCCACAGAGTCCAAAAGACTGTTCCATACGTCTGTGTCTCTTTTGCTGTCTCGCATACAGGGTTGTTGTTACCAAAAATTATTGTTCTGATTATAACTCAACCTATACAAGTATAAAACACAAGTTGACAATATAAGAGCTCAAGCCATAAAAGGCAATGACAAACATTTTAAATATATGTATGTATTTATTTATTGGGCTGCACCAGGTCGTAGTTACAGCATGTGGGATCTTCAGTCTCCACTGTGGCACGAGGGATTTTTAGTTGCAGCAGGCAAACTCTTGGCTGCAGCATGTGGTATCCAGTTTCTGACCAGGGATCAAAGCTGGACCCCCCACACTGGGAGCACAGAGTCTTAGCCACTGAACCGCCAGGCGAGTACCACTTTTTTTTCCCTAAAAACACTGATTTTTCCCAAGAATTTCTTCCTAGGAGTTTTAGATTCCTGTGCATTCTGACAGAAAAAGCCATTAAAAAGATACTTATGGGTATTTTCACAAAATGCATTTTAAGGTTTAGTCTGAGCGTTTAACTCTGCATTTACTAGAGGGCTTACAATGAGATTAGACATTGTGTCAATAACAGGAAAAGAAAGATGAGTTATGCATGGTGCCTGGTCTCAAGGAGCCCTTGGCAGAGGGAGATGTATTACGTATACAAACCTCGCAATGTGAAAGCAACCAGATAAATGTGTAGGATACAGGATACATGTGTAGGATACTGTGGGAACAACCTAGTCTCTTGTGGGTGATCTGCTTCCTCATCCAACAAATATTTCCTGATCACCTGCTCTATCACCCGCATTCGTTCTATCCACTGTGGCAGAAAGAATCTTGGGAAAACAAAGGTGAACATAACTGGAAGGTACCTGAGACTGGAAGGTCTCAGTTTTAATGTCACCTCAAGAGACGCCTTTCCTGACCACTCTATCTAGAAAAGACTCCCTGCCACCAAGTACCTACCCTTGTGTCAGACTCTTTCATCACTCCATTTTATCTTCTTCAGAGCGCTGACAGCTGCCTCTAGAATATAAGCGTGTGGGGACAAGGACCAGGCAGTAGCCTGGGAGATGGAGACTGATGGACAGGCTCTGGACTATGGAACACAGTGATCAATGTGGTTCACTCTCAGCATCTGCTACTTTGTTTTCTATGTCTGTGTTTGCTAAGTCGCTTCAGTCATGTCCGACCCTTTGTGACCCCATGGACTGTAGCCACCAGGCTCCTCTGTCCATGGGATTCTCTAGGCAAGAATACTGGAGTGGGTTGCCATGCCCTACTCCAGGGGGTCTTCCCAATCCAGCATTTCCTGCAATAGCAGGTGGGTGCTTTACCACTAGCGCCACCTGGGAAGCTCTGTGTCTGTGGGTCTATTTCTATTTTGAAGATAAGTTCATTTGTATCATTTTTTTTTTTAGATTCCACATGGTGGCACTACTAGTAAAGAACTGGCCTGAAATGCAGGAGACCTAAGAGATGTGGGTTCGATCCCTGAGTTGGGAAGATCCCCTGAAGAAGGAAATGGCAACCCACTCCGGTATTCTTGCCTGGAGAATCCCATGGACAGATGAGCCTGGTGGGCTACAGTCCATGGGGTTGCAAAGTGTCGGACACGCTAAGAAACTTCTTCACATGTTCACAGCACATTCATAAGCGATATCATATATTTGTCTTTCTCTGTCCTCTCTTCCCTCTTGAAACAAAAATATTATAAAGAAAATTCCTCTAGGTACTCATTCATTTTCCTTTCCAGGACCAATCTGAAAAGAGATTGTTAGAGAGGTGGCTAGATACAGAAGAGCCAGAGTGAATGGAAGGTTTTCTTCCACCCTAGGTTAATTAAAATCTGTAATTGTGCTTGGAACTGTGTGATACATTTTTATACTGCCTAAACTTAATTTGAAATCTAATACCAATGAATCTATTTCAACTTTAAAAAGGAAGTATAACAAAAACACAATGAGACACCATTTCATACTCACTAAGATGTCTATGATCAAAAAGACAGACACTAACAAGTGTTGACAAGGGTATGGATATTGGAATCACTGTGCATTGCTGGTGGAAATGTAAAATGGTGATGCCACACTGGAAAAACAATGTGGCAGTTCCTCATAAAGCTAAGTACAGAGTCACCACAGACCCAGCTGTTCCACTCCCAGGAGCAGAATCTTACATGTATCATCAATATTTAGTTCAGAGTGACCCTGGGAAGAGGCCATATAAAAAATCTTAATTATAGTTCACCCAGTGACCACCACAGTTGGACAGAGCAGAATCTATGAACCGTATTTTGTTGTCCCCAAAATATCTCCCTCACCAATCTAAAAAACAAAAAAGACACTATCCCCAAAGTAAAAAAGAAGGCAGCCCACAGAATGAAAGAAAATATTTACAAATTACATATCTGATAAGGAATTATTATCTTTAATATACAGAACTTATGAAACTCAACAACAAACAAAAAAACACCTTACGAAGAAACAAAGGACTTGAATAAACATTTCTCTAAAGAAGATACATAGATGGCTGATAAGCACAAGAAAAGATGCTCAACATCTCAAGTGATTAGGGAAATGTACAGAAAACAAGTATTGGTGACGATGTGGAAAAATTGGAACTTTTGTGTATCACTGGTGGGAATGTAAAATGATATAGACACTGTAGAAAATAGTTTGGCAGTTTTTCATAAAATTAAAAATAGAATCACTGTAAGATCCAGCAATTCTACTTCTGGGTATATATCCAAGAGAACTGAAAGCAAAGTCTTGAAGAGATAACTGTACACACATGTTAATAGCAGAATTATTCAAATTATCAAAAACTGGGAAGCAATCTGAGTGCCCACTGATGGATTAATTGATAAAGTAAATGTAATACACATTAAATGGAATAATATTCAGCCTGAAAAAGGAAGTTCTGCAACATGCAAGGATGCACCTGGAGGACATTATGCTGAGTGTACTAAGCCAGGCGCAAGAGGACAAACACTCACATGAGGTGCTGCAAATAGTTAAAATCACAAAGATGGAAAGAAAGAATAATGGTGGCTACCAGAAGTTGTAGGAAGGGGAGAATAGGGAGTCACTGTTTAATGGATATACAGTTTCAGTTTTACAAGATGAAAAGTTACATGGACTTCCCTAGTGGTTCAGTGGTTTAAAGAATCCGCTGGCCAATGCAGGGGACATGAGTTCAATCTCTGGTTTGAAAAAATTCCACATGCTGCAGGGCAGCTAAGCCCATTTGCCACCACTACTGAAGCCGTGCGCCCTAGAGCTCGTGCTCCACAAGAGAAGCCACCACGATGAGAAGCCCGTGCACCGCACCCAGAGAGTAGCCCCACTCGCCACTAGAGAAAGCCCACACACGGCTACGACGATCCGGTGTGGCCAAAAACATAAACAAACAAATAAGATGAAGAAAAGTTAGAGAGATGGATGGTGGCAAGGGCTGCGCAACAAGGTGGCTGTATTTAATCCACTGAAGTGTATACTTACAAATAATTTTAAATTATTTCTCATTTAAAAATTTTGTTATGTGTATTTTACTACAATAAAAATTGTAAAAAAGGGAAAAAAAAGGAATAAAGTACTGAGGTGATGTTACAGTAGAGAAATCTTGAAAGAATTATATTAAATGAAAGCAGCCAGGCACAAGAGGCTATGACCTGTATGATTCATTTCTGCAGGAAATGTATGAGTAGGTGCATCCAGAGACAGAGCAGAGGAGTGGCTGCCAGGGGCTGGGGCTGAGGCATGACCGCTAATGGGTATGGGGTTTCTTTTAGGGATGATGAAAATGTTCTGCAGTTATCCAGTAGTGATGGCTTGCACAGCTCTGTGAATACACTAAAAGCCACTGATTTGTATGCTTTAAATGGGTAAACTGTGTAGTATAAGGTTTATATCTCAATCAAGTGTGAAAAATGATTTTTTTTTAAAAAAGGAGGATGATTTTTTTTTTTTTTGTAGAACCACCCCTGTAGCTTAGAGTTACAAGCTACCAGAGGATACTGAAACAGGCGGAAGATGACCTCTGTAGCATTACCTGCAAATGAGAGCTGCTTCAGGCGGGCGTTGGACCGAGCCTCCTGGACTTTGTCTGTCAGCGACTTCCAGGCATCTGTAAGGAGGTAAGATACTCGGTTTAAGTGTCGCTCTGCGATGGACCTGAAACTACCACAACACTGGTAGTTGATTATACTGCAATTAAAATAAGAAGTTGTTTTTGTTTTTTTAAGATATTCAGTCAAACATCTCAATACCAACGTAGTGAAAATATCCCCTGCTAAATCGGCTTTGTGTTGTTTTCTTAGTTTAAATCAGTTCACTGAATAAGAAAGCTGGGAAGGTGTCCCACCCAGCAGGGCTCCTTTCTATTACAAAGGATGCAAAAGCAGTGAGGAGATGCCTGTCTTCTGAAAATGACCCCTGATCCCCAAGCACTCACTTCCCTCGAGGGCAGTTCAGGTCCCAAACCTGAATATGTGGCATGAACTCTGCTCCCTGTAGCCCTAACCAACACAGTAACAGCAGCAATGGTTAACCAGGACTGTGGGAAGATCACAACCTCTCAGCTCCTTATAATTAAGGGGTTTAACCAGAAAACCTTCACAATCCCTTCCACCTCTAACTTGAGTCTGTGATCTCTCTTCCCATGCTCTGCATGTAATACATCTTATATAGAACTCGCACTCTTATTTTTTTTGTTTGTTAGCTTTACAGATCACTTTTTTTAGTCACCCAGGCCTGAATCTTCAGTCATCTTTGACTCATCTCTCTCTGCCCTCTACATCCAAGCAGTCATGAATGTGTCCGTTCTTCCCTCCTTTCCTTTCCTCTCCTTCCAGAAGTGGACTTTCTTGCCTGACATCTCTACTGCAGCAATACTCTAACTAGTGGCCTCTTGCCTTCTGGTGTTTCCAGTCCACTCTGTCATATGCGGAGCTGCCCGCATAGATGGCGCTCCTACAGATGAAGTGCAGCCCCGGCTGACGGAGCCTGCGCTGTCAGCCGACCTAACGTAACCCACGCACCTTCAATACTTTCTGCACATATCTGAAAGCCATCATCACTTGAAATTTCAAAAACAAGTCCTTTCTTGGGCTTTTTCTCAGCAATGCTCTCCTTCCGCTTCTGTTCTTGCTGGAGCCAGAGCATCAGTGGAGAGCTGAAATTACTTTCTTCTTCTTCTGCTGTTTTAGGTTCTGTGAGGGAGAAAATGGGGGCCAGAGTGGATGCCACAGCACACACATACTGAGTCCTTTACACACGTCATCTCTAAGCCTAACAACATTTCACAGCTGGCTTCATCATTCCCATTTACAGATAACACACCTGAGGCTCAAAGAAGCGGAGCAGCTTGCCTGAGGTTAGAGCTAGAAAATGACAAAAACAAGAATATACACACATATTTTTACGTGAAGTTATACTGTCTCTCTAGTGAGTTTCTATAATCACAATCTAACCGTTTTACACTAAGTAATTGCCCTCAATAGAGTCAAAGCTAAAAAATAACAATGGTTAACATGTATGAGGAATGCTTCCAGGAATTTTCTAAATTAACTCAGATAAACCTCGGAACAATCCAGTGAGGCAGGTGTCATTATTATCTTAATTTTAAAGGTGAGAAAACTGAGATGGAGAGAGGTCAAGGAATCCAAGTTCGTACAGCGAATGTGGTAAAGCTGGGATTTCCACCTACATGGCTCCAGAGTCTGCACTCAGCCACCACCCCTCATACTGCCCACTGACACAGAGATGTGTCAATCCCCTCCAGGAATCAGCAAATAAGCAGAATGTGACTACTGCCCAAACCTTATGCCTAAGCATTTTCTCTACCTGGTTTTCTTCCAGGAATCCCCTCAATGGAAAAGGGCAAAGACTTATATCCAGAGCTCTCTAGTCTTGAAGTAACTACTTGTTTATCAATGAAACGTATCAGGACAGATGGAAGTGCTATGGAGATGCATCTGGCTATATTATATAATAAGAGTGGTTCTTGGTTTTCACTAGTGACAAGTAAAGGATGAGGGCAGCTCCTTGTAAGCTGTTTCAGCCACACTGCTGTTACAACAAGCAGGGCAGTCGAGTCTTTACAGTGTAGGTCTTAGTCTGCTGTCCTTTGGTCAATCACCAAGTTTTTTAGAGTTTTGACTTCTTTTTCCTTTAATCTAGAAAATCAGTAGGTGGAGAAGGAGATTTTTTTTTTTAACATTTAGTTATTTATTTGGCTGTGCGGGGTCTTGGTTGTGACATGCGGGACCTTTAGTTGTGGCCTGTGAGGTCTTAGCTGCGTTGTGTGGTATCTATAGAGTTCCCTGACTAGCGATTGAACCAGGGCCCCCTGCACTGACAGCGTGGAGTCTTAACCACCGGTGAAGTCCCAAGGTGATTCTTACAGTGCTTCTGGCTTTGAAATTCTGATTCTAACATGTTACCCACCCACATACCTGAATTTTCTTGTTCATGTGCTGGATTCTGTGTTGTCTGAATCTCAGGAAGAGCAGCCACTTGCCTACATGAAAAGAAAACCAAACAGGAGATGCAACGCCAGCGAGCTCTTCAATTCAAAGATAAAAACTGTCCACAACCTGCCATTTGGCTGTCAGTTACACCAGACATAAACCACAGGACGCTTTGTGTACCACCTGCCGAATGGATACACCACCACACTACTGTATGATACACAACATCAACTATCTTTTGAGAGATTCTTCCCCAAACACTGACATTAAGTTTCTGCTTTTGGAACTGTAGATTGTGTTCTTGAAATTCTTCTCATACCCTTAAGTGTCAGAAAAAAAAAAAAAAGACACTCGTTAGAAGCAGTTCTGGAGTTGCTTAAGTGAGCTAGCTGGTTTAATTAAAAACAAAAGCAGGCTGCATGAGCCAGTAATCCACACCAATTTTCACTTTTTAAAATTAAATAAATTGTGCAAACAATCCAGATGGAGATCAACAGGAGACTAGTTAAATTACTGTAGTGTCTACACAACGGACCTGGAGACAGTCATTAAAAAATGAAGTGGCATAGAAATATGTATACAATACAATATAATTAGGTGAAGCAAACAAGTACAGAATGGTATGTACAGCATTATTCATTTTATGTAAAAAGGTATATACATATTCATACATACACCCTGTAAATCAATATGCACAGAAATGTTGGCATGAATGAAAACAAATTACAAGCAATGATTACCTCTAGGCAATAAACTGGGAAAGGTGTAAGCAGGATGAATGTGGAATCTTTATCTACTATTTAAGTATTGTTTTTTTTTTTTACAAGCATGTATTAATTCCATTAAAAAAAAAATCAATACAAATCAGGAAGGACTGTTTTCTAAAATGAGGTGGACAGAGTTGCGGGTTTCATCTTAGGGAACTAAGTTTTGTACTCACGCTGCAGGCTGCCCACACTCCTTCTGTGGTGACTGTTCCACACTAGCTGTATCCTGCTGCTCAGCCTCTGCTCCTGGAGTCCTGGAACAGAATCGTTTGGATCTCTTCAGGAAAAACAAGAGTAAATATGTACCCAACATGGAGGTCAGGCTAAAGAAATGACTCCACCAGGGTCACATAAAACGTATGGGCTGGGAAAACTAACCTGTGGTGATACAGGTCAGTATGTCTCACCAACCAGTGAGGAGGGGGCACTGCCTGAAGGCAGGGCACCGCGGCCTTCTGGGACACTAGCAGTATTTTATACTATGATCGAAATGGCAGCCTTGTGGGTGCATACCCAGGTAAAAATTCATTTGTGTACTTTACGTATATCTTAATGATAATGTTTCAGAAAAGGACACCAGGAGGATCTCCAACAGGTGGTTTTGCCCTCCAGACAGGAATAATCATCCTTTGGTCTCCTAACTGAGCCTCAGCAAAAAGAAACATGAGCAAACAGTAGCACTGTTCTAATCAGAGCAGAGAGTGCTTAAAGATGCGGTTCTGTTCACAGGACAAACTGCCACGAATGGAACTAAATATTACTCTATAAACTGCCACTGTGAGAAAAAAAAAAAGCCCAGAAAACCTGAGTAAAGCAACTTGGGCAGAGGCGTGTCCCTCCCAGAAGACCACTTCAACAGCCTCTAAGCCAGAGCATGAAATCCCTCAGACCCCGCGGAGCCGAGGTCCGCATCTCTCACCCTGTGACTGAGGTCTGGGGTGTCGTGTTGGCTTCTTGGTCTGGAATGTGTGCTTCAGAAGAACTGGTCCGCAAGTGGGAAACTTTGTGCTTCTTGCCACTCCCTTTGTCCAAAGGCAGCTGAATCCGTTTGATTTTTGGTTTGGGTTTCGTGGGTCCCGGCACTGAGGGACTCGCTGACCGCTGTCCGGAGGATGGGGAACCCCCTGGAGAGGCCGAGCTGGCTTGCATAGCTGAGGGTAAAGCCTTGTTCTGCTCCAGGCCCATGGGATTAGGAGCATCTACTGTCTGGGTAAAGCTGGATCCCTGGGACCCTGGAGCAGAATCAAGATCCCGTTGGGAAGAGAGAACCCCAGTTTTGCTGGCGAGGAGCTGGTTCACATGGTGGAGCTGATAGTGTTCTTCTGCTTCCCCAGAAGGCGAAGCAGCTGTGACACCCGCTGTCTGGGTAGAGGGGAGCACACAGATGCTGGGTGCAGCCGCCATCGCGCCCGTGGAGGGAGTCTGTGACGTCCCCAGTGGTGGAAACATTCCTGAACTTGGCGGTAAAGCCACAGGCTGGTCTTGAATCCCCAGGCTCTGCTGGCTGGCTTTGATTAGAAGATTGCTTATGGAGCCGATATCCGGGGTACTCAGCAACCTGGGGTTGGTTAATGCGACGTGTCCTGGAACAGATGCACTACTTGTGGGGGCGGTGGTAGTTTGCATGGATACAACGTTCAGGACGGAGGAACCGGAGGCCAGGCCAGACACGGGCCCTGTCGTGAGGGGGCTGGTATCCTGGCTTATGGTGGCAGTGCCTGCCGCCGGGGCAGTGGTCCCCCCCACACTCTGCGGCAGCAGGGGTGCCTGTTCAAAATACATAATGCCAGATTTAGACCTTTTTATGATGTTGGGGACAGTTCGGTGAGATGAAGTATTCAGTGACCCCAAGTCTAAGAGATTGGGATGATTTGGAAGTTGGGAGGGAGTGAAGTTAATCAGTGTCATGTTGGAAACCACGTCTGAAGGGGCAATGTTGGAAGGGGTACTAGAGGGGGCAAGTTTCTTATTCTTTCGGGTCTGCAGGCGAGATATGGGTCTTTTCTTGAGTCCAGAGGATGGAGTGGCTACCGTGGTACTGAGGTCTGTCCTCTGGCTGGCTTCTGAAACCAAAAGCTGGGGGTCTGGAGAAGGCTGAACCCCGATGAGTAGGCCCGAAGGACTGCTGATGTTGGGGGGGAAGCTACTCTGAGTAGCGGCGGGGAAGGAATGTAAGTGCTGGTGATGAGGCATGGGGAGCAAGCCTTTGGCAGCAGGAGGGAACAACGACTGAGAGGCTGGCAGGTTCGGGTTGAGTCCTGTGGTGAGGGTGAGACCACTTCCCATGGGGCCCAACACGGACGTGTTTGTCTCCATCACACTGGGTGCTGAACTTACAGACGAGGTCAGCTGGATTTTCTGGGTCACTCCATTCGGAAGGGTTTGGAGGACGTAGAGTGGCTGCATGTTCTGGTTAACAACAATGAGTTTCTCAGTGGCTGGCTTCAGGTGGGGCGGAGTGGTCTGGACAGCGGCATTGGAAATCTGAGACGGGCCAGGGCTGTCAGTGGAGTTGGGCGCGTATTTCTGATTCTGGATGGGAACAGTAGGGGAAACGGGTACCTGAAGGCCAGGGGTGCTGCTGTTTCTAGTTAAGTCCTGATTGTTGCCATGACCTTGCTCCACAGAGCCACAGGGAGGGCTGGAGATATGGTCCGCATCCATGTGACCCTGGATAAAGTGGTCGGGAGTCATGTGGCCCTCGGGACTGGGGTCTACTCCTGGACTCAGCAGGGAGGAGTCGCCTTCAGAGGAGGCTTTTTCTGTGATGGTTACTCTCTTCTCTCCTGAGTCTGAGATCACGGCTAGCCTACTGGAGTTCTGGCTAGGCACCGTGGGACTCCGGGTGGTCAGGACGGAGAGATCTGATGGCAGCTCTAAGGGCAACTCAAACTGCTCCTCCGCTGAGATGGAGGAAGAGACACTACTGTCCACAGGCTCCGTCGTCGGCAACTGCTGGGAAAACACTTCAAAAAGACCCATGTCTTTTTCACGATTGCTGTCAAGACCCAAGCCTTCACCAAGGTTGAGGAGTTCTGACGAAGAGGACTCTGGGCTCTCACCCAAAGCCTGCATGGACGGAGTATTCTTTAGGACAAAGTCCATAATGTCCGAGGGCAGGATGTTCCCACAGTCGTCACTGTTGTTGTTATCCGAATCTGACTTCAGGAGCTCGGTGTTATAGGTGTCCAGCAAGTTTTTATCTGAAGGGGTGCTTGTGTGGACCCTGCGGCTCGACTCCAGCGAGCTGAGCTGAGCCTCCAGGGAGTCCTGGCCCGGTGCTTTCACTCTGCTCACGGCGTGGCAGTTATCCACCTTTGGCTCATTCTTGTGGCCAACTGAGCTCTTAATGACATGTTCCTTTTCCCCAGCGTCTTCAGGCCGATCCATCTTCAAGTTCTCTGTTCCGTTTTCTTTACTGTTTCTTTTTGGAATCTGGCTGCTCTTCCGAGTTGTGGCTGTGACGCTGGTATCACTCTCTGTCCCATCATCGATGCCATCCAACTGTGAGATTTTTGGAAGATCACATTGTTCTTCCTCCCGAAATAAATTATGGGGTGTCAGCCGTTCCTCTCCACCTGAAGAAATCACTGTCCTAGAGAAGTTGTAATAGTATAAGTCGTCTTCATCTGAAGTGCTCAGGTCGTCCGCCCCGTCCACCTGTCCTTCAGCAGACCTCTTGCCTCGCTTCTTCCCAGTTGAGCTGCTGTAAAATGGAATGTCTTCTTCGCCATAGGATCTTACTCCATAGAGTGGGGTGAGCCCAAAGAACATGTTAGAGCGCGCCCGGGCACTGCGGCGGGGGTATCTCCTCTTGAAAGAGCCATCTTCCTGAGGTTTGGGGCCATCCGGAAGCATCAGGTTTCTGTCCTGTACTGGAAGATTCTGATAGTTGTTACTTTGAGAATCCTGGGATGAGGTATTATTGGGGCTTGGTTGGGCCACAGGACCATCTCCTGGGCTTTCTGAGGCAGAAACTGGTTCTGTTGGAGACACAGACTCTATCTGCAAAGGGGAAACGGGACTACTTTCTTTCAGGGTGTTCTTGGACTGACCCTCACTCTCCATTTTTAGAGGTGTCAGTGTTACTTTAACTGTGCGTTTCCGGGGTGTCTGTAATTCCTTTGCAGACCCTTCCACTTGCATGGATGGAGCTTTGGGGACTCCTGGAATAGGATGGACTTTGTCCCCAATCTTCTCAGAAGAAACATTATTACATGATCGTTGCCCCATGAAATCAGGAGTCAACACTTCATCAACAAACTCTGGCTTTAGGTTTCCTTCCTCACCAGTTGCCACCTGACCAGGTTCCAAGAAAGGTTTACTGGAATGCTTTTCTTTGAAAGTTTCTTTACAAGATTTTTTGCCTTTCTGTCTCCTATCTCTGGAGCTGGCTCCCACGTGTTCATTGATAATGGATGATCTGCTGCTCACTCCAGACAGCTTCAAGGTTTTGACTTCAGCACCTTCATCGGGATTGGGGTTTGCTGACTGGTTGCCATTTGTCTGTTGGTCTCGCTCGTTTCTCTGCCCTCTCAAATGGAGTGGTGGGAAGGGGAGGCCCTCTTTAGAAGAAAATGGCACTGAAGAAAGGTCAGCAAAAGTGCCCATTTTATTAACATTTAATTCTCCAGCTGTTGCATTATGAACCTGCGGAGCCAGTTTCGGAATGCCAGGGTAACCAACATTATGGGCCGATCCCTCTGAGTTCTTGGAACTCGGCATTTTGGTCTTCTCTCCCTTCAAAGAGGAGCTCTTGGATGTCAAGTCTGAAGCACTGGAATGCTTCGTTTCTAAAGATGAAGAGCCATCCAAGTGACTGGTTTTAGTGCCCAAAGTAACCGCTGTCCTTTGCAAATTTGAAGAGGTGGGAGTGTTCTGCCCTAAATTAGCATTAGAATTCAGTGGCCCTAAGACATGATCCACCGCTTTGGCACTTGACTCCAGATCTGCAGTGGCCCCTGTGGTGGAGACAGAGGAGACACTGTTCCTGGAGTAAGTGCTCCCAGTTCTCATCGGAGACATTATCCGGAGCTTAGACCGCTGGGGTGACAAGGAAGAAGTACTGTGACGCCTGGAGCCAATGCTTCGAAGTCCAGAGGAGAGTAAAGGGTCACCCACTGTGACTATTTCATGAGTGGTTGGGGTAGGGCTTCCTAAATGAAAGAGAAAAAGTAACAAAATCTATTACAGATAGGATAAATGTGTTGCAGTCTCTGGTTTCAATGACTTGGCTATGTATGTTAACAGGTAACAGAAAATCAACATTTTCAATTGGCAAACATCATTAAGATAAAGTTTCCTGAAAGAATTACAAACTAATCTTGAGCTGACCTTGTTGGGTCGAGTAGGTCAGTGAAGTCCTTTACCTGCAGAAGGCAGTGGTCTACAGCCAGGAGATCTCTGTGTTGGAGAATAGGTGGGTGTTCGAATCCTAGGGACCTTTGAGATGACGTGATAGAAACAGGAACCAGAGGTTTGGGAATGAGGAGGTCGATCTGGTGATGGAGGACTTACAATTTCTGCTGTGTTTTGACTTTCCTTGGATGAAATTTCTGTGGCAAGAAATAAAAACTCTTACTAAAAAAGTTTAATTAAAAAAAAAAAATCAAACAAATGAGTCAAGAAAAAGCCAGCTATTAGATAAATACCAAAACAGAAACAAATGCCGCCTTACAAAGCAATGCCTTTTCCCTATCCTTCAATCACAGTATTCCTCCAAATCAAATTCAACTCCCAACCTTTTTGCAAATAAAATGAAAAGACAATCCTCAGAATACGAGAAAGTATTTCCAAATGAAGCAACTGATAAGGTATTAATCTCCAAAATACACAAACAGTTCATGCTGCTCAGTACCAAAACAAACAAACAGGCATTTCTCCAAAGACACACAGACGGCAAACACACACATGAAAAGATGCTCAACATCACTAACCATCAGAGAAATACAAATCAAAACTACAACGAGATATCACCTCACACTGGTCATAACAGCCATCATCAGAAAATCTACAAACAATAAATGCTGGAGAGGATATGGAGAAAAGGGAACACTCCTACACTGTTGGTGGGAATATAATTGGTACAGCCCCTATGGAGAACAGTATGGAGGTTCCTCAAAGAACAAAAAACAGAACTATCATATGACCCAGCAATCCTACTCCTGGGCATATACCTGATAAAAACCATAGTTCAAAAAGATACGTGCACCAGTGTTCACTACAGCACTATTTCCGTAAATAGTCAGGATATGGAAGCCACCTAAGTATCCACCAAGAGAGGAATGGATAAAGAAGATATAGTACATACCACAGAACATTACTCAGCCGTTAAAATGGAATGAAACAGTACCATTTTACAGAGATGTGGATAGACCTAGAGACTGTCATACAAAGTGAAGTAAGCCAGAAAGAGAAAAACAAATACTGTATCACTTATATGTGGAATCTAGAAAAATGGCACAAATAAATTTATTTGCAAAGCAGATATAGAGACACAGAGGTAGAGAACAAACCAAAGGGGGAAGGGCGTGGGATGAATTGGGAAATTGGGATTGACATATATACACTACTATATATAAAAGAGATAACTAATAAAAACCTACTGTACAACAGGAACTCTACTTAATGCTCTGTGGTGATCTAAATAGGAAGGAAATCTAAAAAAAGATGGGGGATATATGTATATCTATAACTGATTTCACTTTCATGTATGGCAGAAACTAATACAATATTATAAAGCAATTACATTCCAATAAAACATTTTTTAAAGAGTAACCTGCAAAAGATGGTGGACTGTGAGCGATGGTCCTGTTTTCGTCATGTTCAACAGTGCTGTTGATGTCTGGCTCCACCACCGGAGGACGGCACTCGACGATCTTGCACGTGTACACGCAGCGCTTGCGGGCGTCCGTGGTGCTCCAGTACACCCGAGAACACCTGCATGCAGACGGCAACCACACCGTCAGCGAGCGCACAGAAGCAGATACTGAGGCTGTCAAAACCTCTTCTCAGCCAAGGTTCCCTGGCCTCCTTCATTTACAGAATTTAGCTTTCTTTCATGGATTCTTATTAGAGAGTCCCCTAGTTAGGGTTTTCTGAGTTTTTTGAAGTTCTTGATTTTTTTTCCTGGCCCCTTGAAAAGAGCATCAAATTTTTTTTATTGTTTTGTAAGCAGGGGAAAAATTAGTAAAATATCCTAAAATGCAAAGAAAAAAAACCCCACTAACTATTACAAGACATAGTTATGGGCCTTCAGGAAGGGATAACTGGCCAACAATGTATACAAGTGAGGAAAGATCACACCTGACATGTTTCCTTTGCAAGAAAAGTCCCATGACACAAGAGAAACGTAACTGCTTTAAATCAGCTAGATGCTGGTGGACCCTAGTGCTTTACACAAAGGGCTGCCAGCTAGACGTGGAGCAGAGACTGCTGACAGAACTGAAATGCAGAATAAACTGGCATATACACAGAACAAATGAGACTCCAAAGGGGAAGAGAGAGAAAGGGAATTTTAATTTTATATTGCCAATTTGCTACAAGTTTAAACAATTTGCTGCCTGTGGGAGCAAACTGTTACTATAAATTCTTACTGGAGAATCTGATGGTTATTGTGGGGGTTTATATTTTCAGAAGCACTGATAAAATGTAAAATGTAAAAGGAGGACAGAGGCATAAGGTGTTTGATGCCTGACAACATCTGGACTTATGAACTGAGTGAATGGAATTTAGTGGATTCTTAAAAGAGACTGACCTGGTGTTTTCTAGGTTTTATTTGGAAATGATTCTGAAATTATGTCAATTCTTTCCTTCTACAATTGGATCTAGCTGACATAAAACGATACCTGAATCTCAATCTATAAGATGTTGCAAAGAAAAAAAAAAGCAATTACTTAAAAGCTGCTAACAAGTATGGCTCTACATCAGATGACCCACTCACTGCCTCAGGGCGTTCATGTGGTAGGGCTGCTGTCTTCTCTCCACAGAGTTACTTACTGATATCCAATAGGAAAGAGCTTATCCTCACAGTCAGAGAGATCATTCAGAATCCCTAAGCAGTCAATTGTCATGGAGCCTGAGTAAGGAAAGAAGAACTGATTAGAGGTGACTATGAGAAGGCCCACTTTGTAACTGAAGACTTAAGTACCTCAGTGACACAGCCAGCCTCCCCGACAACCAAGACCCATGTCCTACCAATCATCATGTGGATATTTTCTGGTTCTAATCCATTGAGAAACTTCCTTCTCAAGCTGATTCCTTCAAAGTCCACAAACACTCTTCTAAAAACTTCAAATCCATTCTCAGGAACCACCTTAAATGAAAGGCCAGGGTAGGTGTTAGGCTCTCCCTTTATACACTATTCTCAGGATATTGACTCAGCGGGAAAGACAAGGCGTATCTCTAAATCACTCTTCTGTTTCACTAGCAGGGCCTTTAATAATTCTCCGAAGAGGAAGTGATTCTAGGAGCACCTAGTAGGAAGGTGTAATACAGCTCACCACCTTGCTATTAATATCTTCAGCCTTTTCCCAGAGAACTCAAAAAGCAACTAAAGCTCACCTCGCCTTTGATCAAATCCCGATGTCGTTGGCAATACACTTTTTTATCATCCAGAAACACACAGTTCTTGGCTCGGGAACACATGAAGTGATAGTTGCTGGTGCAGGATGTAAGGCAGCAACCCACAGTGGCTCCTGGCTTTTGGCAGAATTCACATCTCTAACAATCCAGAAAGAACAGAGTCTGAGTCAGACTTTCAGATGTTTTAGCCATTCTCCATCTTCTCTACAGAGTCACCCCATTCTGGGTTTCCCACAGTTCATTTTGTTATTGTAATCTGCTGAATTACAGAGAAGTGATATGAGCCATAAAGCCTCCTCTACAAATCCTTTCTTTCCCACAGCCCATGGGGCCTAGAATGATTAAATTTAAATATGATGATTTGCTTTAGAACTTGGATCAAAACAGGTTTTTCTAAGATGCACAACTGATTCAGAGAAAACAAAACTTTGAACATCATTGTTAAAACCATTATCTTGGAAGAAAGCTATTATATCCAAAAGAACTCAGTTCTAGAACAATTACACTAGTCAGAAACATAGTGGTTCTTAATTAGTAGGCTTAATTGATGAATTTATATGATGCAAAGATTTTCTTCAGCCAGGCTGTGTGTTGCCACCTCATTCTGTCACAGTCACAATCTGGGCTCCTCTCCAGGGAAGACTTTTGCTTTGTGCCCTCCACACATTTTACTTATGTTTCTTATGCATGTGCTATTTTTGTTGCTTTCTGATAATCCTTCATTTTCTCCCCTCCTTCAAAACACAGCTTTAAAAATTCTACTCCTTCATGGCCTTTTCTGCTTACTCTCAGCTGCTACTAATCATTTTCCACAGCCCCTCTTTGTATATGTGCTTTGCGGGTTTATCCTAAGAAGCCTCAGAGTGCTGATTCAACTGGAACCTTTGAGGTCATTTTGTCTAAACCACTTAAATGAATACCTTTCCTGAGCATCTGAATTCTCTCTCTAAGCAGATAAGACCATTTCCTATTTCTTTTGCACCCGTCCTCCAAGGGTCAGAATAGCAATCTGCCTACAATGCACACCAATATTTGCTGCTGGCTAAAGCATTCTGAAGAAACCAAGAGAAACATCAGCGAGGCAGCACTGAGCCTCAGAAAGAACATCTGGAAACTGAGAGGGAGTCCCCGTGACGTTCACCCACAAGTTCTTACCAGCTGCTTGCCCCTGATCACAGCCATATGCACATTCTTTAGTGATCCATCATCGTCTTCAAACACTTCTGCTGACCACAAAGCGCAATTTACATGTGTCCATTCATTCTGGCCAATGTAAAGCAAACGGCCAGCATCCTATGAAACAAAGAGATTTCCTTTTTTCTTTAAAGAATGTAACATCAAATAGGGTTTTCCTTGGTATTGGCTTTACCTGAGTCAGGATAACTTCAGTAAATCAATTCAAATTCTTTAACTCATGGGTGCAAACAAAAATCACAATTCAACGTTTCTTTCACTTTTCAACTCTTTACCTTTTCCATAGACTGGAAATATTTTATAAACATAAAGAATTTAAAAATAAGCAATGTGTTAAGTTTATAGAAGTGCCCACTGACTTCTTTAAAACCGTTTTTCAAAGCCAATTCTCTCAGCTTGCATTAAAAATGTTTTTTAAAAAAATTATAAGCTTACTATGTGCCAGGCAGGCCCTACAAAAGGCTTTACATACATTATTTCCTTTAATCTTCATAACCATTCTGAGGTAAGAATTACTATCCTTATTTAAAAAATGAAACTGAGGGTCAGAGGTTAAGCTCCTTGCCAAGGTCAACAAGTAGGCGGCCAAGCACAGAAGTGAATCCAGGCAATCTGTCAGAACTAGGAATCTTAACCACATTGCTAACTACATTAGACACAGCTATTTAATGTGGAACTTCTATTTTATTGAGTCTCATAAAAGTCTTTTTTCAGAAACTGCCTATAGACGTTTATGAGAAATCAGCATATTAATATAAGGTAAGTCATCTTTTAAATCAACTAAATCAGTTATAGAAAAAAATCCCAAGTACCACAAACTAAGTGACAAATATTCATTTTATTCATTAAATAAAAAGTCTAAACTGGGCACCAAGTTTAGACAGAACAGTTCATCATGGGTTAGTCTATTGAGCACCACTCAGGGCACCAAGGCACTTACATTAGCACTGTCGTCACCATACGTCAAACACAGCGCACACTGCCTATTATCTTCTATGCCTGGGGGTGGGTTCAGTTCCGGGCTGTCTTCTCGACTCCTATCAGTACCTTGGAACCCAAAAGACATCCAGTTAAAACTGTTAACTCCATGTCTGATTACCAGTAAAAAAGAAAACAATATAGCTTAAATAGTCTATAGCCTATGAAACACTTTCAAAGTAATGCTATCTTACGATCTGCTTTCTGTTACATTGTAACAGAAATGAATACAATGAATACATTGTAACACAAATTGATACTTGTATCCATTCTTTGGTAACATTCCAAGTGAAACAAAAATGATTTTATTACCTTTAAGGATCACCTGAAAGTTTTCCAGTATGGAATTACATTAAATTTAGATTCACAAAGTCAATCATTTGCACTTAGAAATGGATAATATGTCTTCATTTGGTGTCTTACTCAAAATTGGTGGTGTAGGAGGATGCAGAGGAGTTGGTGAGTCTGGTTCTCCAGGCCCTTTAGGTTTGGGAGCTGGAATGATTTTCTTCATTAAAGGAGGCTGCTCAGTGTGACTGTTTTCCTCTCGCTCCTGCCACTGAGCATAATTATGGTCAAGTGAAGGTGGAAGCACTGCGTTTGGTAACATCCCACTGCTGGAAACAATCGATTCAACAAGTATTTATTGAACTCCTACAAGATACCCAAAACTGAACAAAACAGTCAAATTCTTGATTTCATCAGGTCTTGAGACTGTGCAGTATATAAGAACAAATCACAGAATTTGGAAACTGCCTACACAGGACTTTATTATTTTTAAAAATAAAATCCTGATGTATTGTGACTCTTGGTTAAACTTCTAGAAAAAAATGATAACCCTGAAAATCAAAAGGATTTACTGGAATAAATAAAAATTTAAGGTTAAATATGGAGAATCAGAAACCGCTGAGAGCATCATTTGAAGTAAATAAAATAGAACGACCCTCCAGTTCCCTTTCCCATCAGATCTAAACCCTGGTCTTGGTGGTCGTAAGAGGAGGAACAGTAGTACTGAAACTGTGCTCGCGGTGTGTGCTATGTAGCATGTGGGCTAGTTTCAGACAAGGTTGAAAAAAAAAAGAACGTAGTTAGCCCAATTACTAGGATATATATATAGGACATGTACTGTACATATGCCATAAGTTCCCTAAAACATAACAAATACATAAAGAATAAAAGGGCAACAGATTACAATAAACAGTAAATGTTGTCTCTAAACCAGCAATAAAAAGGCATTCAACTGACTAATCTTCAATAATAAAACCGAGTCTAAAATAAAACCTCAATCTAAAAATTTAAGAAAACTCAGATTTCTGATGAGGAGAAAAAAAATTAATAACTGAATTTACTCACTTGCTTGATACTTTATTTGGCTCCCAAAACCTGGACTTTTTGACACTGAACCATGGAAAAACACGTTCCATTTGCTAACAGAGAAATAAACAAAATATAAGCATGTGACCATTCATTTGGAAAGCACATAAAAACTAACAACTTCACACCAGCTTCTTTGTCAATATAAGGATGATTTCAGGCCACACCAAGAGAAAGTCCATCCTCTCTGGGACCTCACCCATCTCCTCCCAAAAAATCAGAGGAACTAATTAAACCAAAATAATTTATACACATGGCAAAGCAAAACACAGACAAGAACAAGTCTGTTCTTTTCCTGGGGTAACAACTCACAGATTAAGTATCAAAGACATGAACTATTAATATCATTCACCCGAATAAAGAAGGACTTGACCATGCTGTTGGCTTTTTTAATCTCTGGCTGCCCTCCATCTGAATTAATGGCTGCTTGAATGATCTTCACGATATCGTCGCTGAACTCCAACTGTATACAAAAACAAAGTATTAATTATTCATAGAATAGTATGCTCTCAAAATCACTTCCTTTCCCTCCTAACTCATCCAGCAAAGAGACCCAACAGAAAACGGACACCCTAATATAATATGGTATCATTTCTCTTTAGTGGAGGCCTCTGGGATTTAGTTCATAGTTAACTTGCAGCAATCAGGAGATGCCAGACTAATAAGGCAAGAATGCAAAAAAGTTAGCTGTATAATGGTAAGTTATCCACACTGGGCCATGATTTTTCACTTAGACTGAAATGAATAAACAAATGAACAACGGATATGAGACAACAGGCAATCATTTCCTACACATTCTTCAAACCATAAAATTAAAAGACTTCTATCTTCAAATAAACATCCAATGTAAAAAGACACATTATTCAGGTGTATCTCACAAGAGGCAAACCTGTTACCTTCACATTAGCATTTCTGCATAAACAGTGTCAATATAAAAATAACTTTAAAAGAACTCAGATGAAAGTCAAATAAAAAGACAATACCCTCTCTATCATAACCCATCTTCCAAAACACAGAACTAAAACAACACACGTATTTTTATTTTTTAATGCTAATAAATTGTCTTTTAGTGCTAACATCCAGCCTCACCCCTAGAAAGACTCAGGAAGCTAAACTGGCACTGGAAATTTGGGTAGTTTGCTGTATAGACATACCACAGATGTGTAGTTCCCTTGGTCCATTTTCCTCTTGACTCCTTCCAGATCTAAAGGCTGTTGATCTTCCTGTTTGCTGACCTCAGTGAGCACTGGTGGATCAGGTCCTTCTGGGGAGCTACGAGAAGGTATCGTCTCCTCTGTCTCAGGATTTAAGTCCGGAGGTTTGGCAGCCTGTTGTCAGGAAATATGTTTATTTTATCTAACACTGAAAATGAGGTATACCCATGGAAATTCTATTTAAAAAATGAATAGAGACTGGAAAAGCAAAGACATCACTTTGCTGACAAAGGTCCGTATAGTCAAAGCTACAGTTTTTCCAGTATTCATGTACGGATCTGAGAGGTGAACCATAAAGAAGGCCGAGCACCAAAGAATTGATGCTTTCGATTTGTGGTGCTGGGTAAGACTCTTGAGAGTCCCTCAGACAGCAAGGAGATCAAACCAGTCAATCCTAAAGGAATCAACACTGAATATTGATTGGAAGGACTGACGCTGAAGCTCAAATACTTTGGCCACCTGATGTGAAGAGTTGACTCATCAGAAAAGACCCTGACGCTGGGAGATTGAAGGCCAAAGGAGAAGGGGGTGGCAGAGGGCAAGATGGTTAGATAGCATCCACTGACTCAATGGACATGAATTTGAGCAAACTCCAGGAGACAGTGAAGGACAGAGAAGCCTGGCGTGCTGCAGTCCATGGGGTGGCAAAGAGTCAGACACTATTTAGCAGCTGAACACCAGCTGGATGATACATATTATAAAAACCCAAAGAACTTGAAAATAATCAGAGATTTCTCAAACAATAGAAAAGGAAAGTTAAAATGAGCCAGCTATCTAATAGCTTGGCTAGCTAACTTAGGAGCTTTGCTTGGTAACTCCCAACCTAGTATGAAGAAACAGAAACCATCTAATTGCTTTTGAGTAAGACAGCAACTAATTTCCTATTTAAAAAATAGACTTTATTAAAAGATAAAGCATGATTTCCCTGGTGGCTTGGTGGTGAAGAATTCACCTGCCAATACAGGAGACACGGGTTCAATCCATGGACTGGGAAGATCCTACATGCCACGGAGCAACTAAGCCTATGCACAACTATTGAGCCTGCGTTTTAGAATGGAAAGCCACAACTACTGAGCCCACGTGCTGCAGCTACTGAAACCTGCGTGTCTAGAGCCCGTGCTCCACCGTAAGAGAAGCCACTTCAATGAGAAGCCTGTGCACCACAACTACAGAGCAGCCCGTTTGCTAAATCACAGAAAAGCCCATGAAGCAGTAAAGACCCAGCAGAGCCAACAATAAATAAATACATAAAATTATTTTTAAAAAAGAGAGAGCAGCGGCTTAGCTCTGAGTTAAAGTTAGCTTTGTGGTTCTTCCAACATTATACCTGTATTCCCAATGACAAATTTATGTATAATTCATGACTTGAATGGACAAAACATACTGATTTTCAAATTGTGTCCTGAGGAGACCTAGAACTGTCCTGGAGCCAAAGGGCCTCTGGTCCCACTACCACCCTCGTAGATCAGGCCACCACCCTGCTCCCTCTAACCTAAAGCACTACACCTGCTTCCCAACCATGGCTCCCACCTCTAGGCTCAGTCCTCGCCAATCTTCTGTCTCACTCAAGTCATTGTTACAGTGTTGTTTTTCCCTCCTCTAAAAAGCAACCTAGACAGCACATTAAAAAGCAGAGACATTACTTTGCCAACAAAGGTCCATCTAGTCAAAGCTATGGTTTTTCCAGTAGTTATGTATGGATGTAAGAGTTGGACTATAAAGAAAGCTGACCACCGAAGAAATGATGCTTTTGAACTGTGGTGTTGGAGAAGACTCTTGAGAGTCCCTTGGACTGCAAGGAGATCCAACCAGTCCATCCCAAAGGAAATCAGTCCTGAATATTCATTGGAAGGACTGATGCTGAAGCTGAAACTCCAATACTCTGGCCACCTGATGCGAAGAACTGACTGATCTGAAAAGACCCTGATGCTGGGCAAGATTGAAGGCAGGAGAAGGGAGCAACAGAGGATGAGATGGTTGGATGGCCATCACCGACTCAGTGGACACGAGTTTGAGTAAACTCCAGGAGTTGGTGATGGACGAGGAGGCCTGGCATGCTGCAGTCTATGGTGTCATGACTGAGCAACTTAATTGAACTGAACTGAACTGAACTGAAAAAGTAACTCTCATCAGGTTACTCTTTTGAGTGAAGTCCTTCATGGACTCCCCGTAGCCTTCAGAATACAAAGTTCAGATTTCGTATTACAACAACAAGACTTTTGAAAGAGACATGGCCCTTTCCTTCTTTTTACCCCAGAGAAGCATTTTACTCTTGGTGCTCAAGTTTTTCTTACTGGCCTAAGGCCAAAACAAGGAACTCTACAAATCTAAATGAAGAATGAAACAAAAGAAAACAAATTAAGAAGCACACAGGCACAACAACCAACACATTCCACGATGAGGTCAAAACAACCAAAGAGCAAGTTCTCAGGGTACAGAACGACACCTGGGCCTACCTGTCGGTAGCGCAGCAGGTGGCTGGTGGTCCGAGAGTTCAACAAGGCTGTCAGTACTTGCTTCAGCGAGATCTGGAGCTCTTTTTCAAGGGCCAGTCGCCACTCCGCAGGGTGCCGCTCTGTGCAGTTCACACACGTGTAGGCTACACTCTCCGGCAGATTAGACAGAATCTCATACATCTCATCTGGTGAGACAAAAACCTACTATGACAAGGTGCTCTCAGAGTGGAAGAGGGGTAAAAGAGGAAGTTATTCCACTGAACTTAACATTAGGCTGTATGTTAGAAACGTTATTAAGTCTCTCACACCCCCTAAGAACTCCTATGTACTGATCTCCAAAGGGACAGTATTACCACTAACTCAGGATTCAGCTACTGGAGAGCCAACAGGTTATGGTATCCATAAAGGACAACATTTAAGTATTTTAAAGAACGTGTTCAAGGTAAATGAACACAATGTAATACAATGATCTTATTTTAGAGACCAAAAAATAAACTTAAAAAGACTTCAAGTAACAGCACTCCTGCAATGTTAAGCGATGTTATGTTTATAGTACTTTGGGGCTACTAGTGCAGTGTACCAAGAAAGAAGGAAATTGTAATAAAAAGACTCCAACCTTCTGTACCTGAAAGATTCTCACATTTGGAATGGACCCATCGATCACATTTCCCACACTGCATCATCTTACTCTCATAGTCATCATCATCATAACACTTATCACAGAGAGGGCAGAAGTTTCCTGAAAGCAAAGCAAAGTTTTCAGCAGGGCTTTGGTTCACACACCAATGCCTCTAATGCCCTTGACTAACATATGGCCAATCTGATCTAAAATGTAAGCCACCACAGTCTGCTTCTGAAACTACTTACAAATGCCAGCCTGCATCTACCATGAAATGTTCACACATGTGTAATGTGTCAGGATTATTCTGAGCTCACAGAATATTCCACTAATTCTCTTCTTTAGACCCATTTTTAAAGGTCACAAGGTAGCCTTTTATAGATAACATAATAGAAAAAGAATGGAAGACAGAACTTTCTCTCTTAAACATTCCAAAGAAACGTTTAAATTTTTTAAAAAAGAGAAGGTAATGGGAGTAAAAGACGCACTTAATTTATACTTCTCCCTTATTCCTAGTGCTTTTACATTAGAGTTTAGAGCAGTGTTTCCTAAAATTCAGAAAAGTATACAATCTTCATCAGTTTGTTTTATCTGTGTATCACCTATTATTTTTACTTAATATACAATGTTGATTTGCTTAATTTAAGTAACTTCAACAGTGAACTTTATATCATTATTATCCTAAGTCAGTTTAATGTATTGGCTATAATCGTTTTCTAACACAACTGTTAAAATCCTGGACTCAGTATCACCTAAAATCATTTCTGACACAATCAAATGTATATTTACCTCACTTTGGGAAGTAATGCTTTAGAGCATTTCTTTGTGGTGAGTTACTATAAACAGTCCCTTTTGCAGCCAATTAAGCAGACTGTGCTCTTCTCCCATGGGGGCCCAGTGTGCGATGGCTGCACACAGCAGCCTCCTTGGTGGTATAGGCAGTCTGTTACCTGTACAGGTTGCCCTAAAGGATCTTAGAGACAGCCCTTTCCAGTGGACATTCATGACTAGCATGTTGTTCCCAATCCATGCTCCAGACAACTGTATCAGGAGCCTCTGGAGAGCCCCAAGGCACGGTGCCCAGGGTCCACATTGGCCAATTATAATGTCCATCTGCACCAAGCTGCAGAACAAGAAGCCTATGATTGAGGCCCTCTGCAGGGCCAAGTTCAAGTACCCTGGCTGCCAAAAGAGCCACATCTCTAAGAAGCAGGGATTTATTAAGTGTTACAGGGATGAATTTGAAAGCATGGTTTCAAATGTTTTTCTGTTTCTCGACTGAATGGCTCTTCTTCCTCAAAAGTAGCTTATCCCAGATGGCTGTGGTGGGGGTGGGTCAAATACATCCCTAATTGTGGCCCCTTGGATAAGTGGCGAGTCTTGCATGCATGACAGCCTTGGTGGTGTCCCATCCTTACTCATGCCCACCAGTAAATCCAACTTTCCTGTCAAAAAAAAAAACTCCTTAATTTACACCCCGAAAGATAAGAAAACCTTTCTAGTTGCTACAATTCCGTGTGTCAAGAAAAGAGCAAGACCAGAAACTCAGGAAATGTGTCTAAATGGCATCCTTGACAAGAATGGTCCTTCCACTGCAGTGTCCACTTCGCCTCCCAAACGCTAAGAACAACCTCTAAAAGTTGACTAAGCTAGCTTTTCTGAGTTACCTTTAGCAAAGAGTTTGGCACAATCATGGCACAGTGAGAAATCGTGAGACCACTGTGCATCCCACCCTTTGCCGGGAGTCGTGGATCCACAGCTCTTGCAGCGAACACACTTGGTACAGATCTGGAAGAGATGGAAAGTCAATTGGAACTTCTTATTTTTAATATCTCTTATTTCAGAAGATCTTAAAAAAATCCATTTCCAGAGTTGACTTCTCGACTGGAACGGCTCCTCTTCCGTCAAGCAGGATATTCGTCTTATAACATGTGCAAGGCCAACAGCCCAGCCCCAAGACAATTCTTGAAAGTTCACATTATGTGTACTCACCCAAACCTTCTTTTTCTTTGTGGGTTTGGTGGGGTAATTTGGTCCCAGGCACTCAGGGTGATAGCTGTTTCGGCACTTGTTACACTCCAGCAGCTGCTGTAGGAAAATAAGAGCAAAACGGTGGATGTCATCTCACCTCCAGTGAACACCTGCCACTTAGTACCCCATTTCATACTTCTCAGGTAAATCCAGCACATCACTGTAACAGTTTAAACTTCCTCATAAATTACTCTCAAGGCATAGGGATTTATTTCCTGCCAAAGGTACTCAGTGATAAACATTCTGATGAAGCAGGTTTGAGGATTTTATCAAATATCACATTTTCTGCTATATTGATGGCAAATGATTACAATGGGTTAAATAGTCAAACCAGACTAAGCCAAGAGAGAAAAAATATAGACACAAAATTCTAAATTAAAAGGCAGAAATGGAGAGAGAGAGTAATACGCTAAGTGACTCCATCACCAGCTTTGTACCTTTGCAGCCTGATGCTGCCTCCCACAGACATGACAGAACTTGCAGCGGCGACAACACCAGTTTTCCAGCTGGTCCTCCAGAGGGCGCTCGTTCTCCTCCAGACAAAACTTGTGGAAGGGCTCACAACAGACTTGGCAATACACAAACTAGGGTAAGACAGGAGCACAGAGGTTATCAAATACCATGCAGAAATATCAACCAAATCCTTCCTGCTTATCTTGACCTTTACAAGTCCAGTAGTATATACTTTTTATTCAATATGTTCACTAAGCAGTGATTATGTTAAAAAAAAGCAGAATACTGGGAACTGCAGGAGTTTCCGAGGACTAAAGCAGTAATAATAAAATTATAAAATAACCAAGTGGGGACTTCCCCGGCGGTCCAGAGGCTAAGACTCTGCACTTGCAAGGCAGGGGGCCCAGGTTCGATCCGTGGTCAGGGAACTAGATCCCACGTGCCACAACTAAGAGTTCACGTACCACGGCTAAAAAATCCTGCACGCTGTAACTAAGACCCGGTGCAGCTAAATAAATAAATACGTTTAAATAAAACAGAATAATTAAATAGATATATAATCTAAAAATTTAATAGAATGTGCTAAGTATCACAAAAGAAGTTATCAATAAAGCACTAAGGCAATGTAAAAGACTGTCGTACGGGGACACAGGGAGGGTTTTAAAGGTTTTCTACAACCTTCTAAACAACTGTAAGTTCTGGTTTGTCCTTCCCATCTCTTATTTTAGAAACATGTTATTCTCATTCTGAAACAGGGATTTTCAAAAATTCAAATGAGGGTGACTCATAATTTTCTTTTGCCATAAAAGAATTAGTGGGCCAAAACTATAAAGTCTACTTAGATAACTGTAATATACCAATGTTAATTTGCTGATTTTGATAATTATATTGTGATTATATAAGAGGACATCCTTGGAAATACACCATGTAATATTTAGAGGTTTTTAAAAGGGCCTATGTCTGCAACTTACTCTTAAATTTAAGAAAAAATGTCTACATGTAAAACATATACAATTTATTTCTTATTCTGTAAAATACATATACAAAGAGAAAAGTATAAGGTAAATTAAAAATATTAATGTTTGGAGAATCCAGGTAGAGGGTATATGGAAATTCTTTGTACCACTCTTGCAGCTTTTCTGTAAATCCAAAATCATGTCAGTAGAAAAGGTTTCAGTGGTGGGAGAGTTCACCAATTACTGGTTGTGCTTTAGGAGCGCAGTGTGGGCAGTGGGCTGTTCATTTGCTAATTCAGTTTTTAGGAATCCTGTGGGACTGCTATGCACAGCTATACAATTTAAATTTGAGCAATTATACTCTGGGGAAAAAAGCAACCTGAAGTACTGGTGTTACAAAAGTAAGTTATTCCTATGGGGAGCATGTGTGTGCATGCAAAGCCTTAGATTAAGTAGGAAAAGAGATACAGTAGATGCCTGGCACTTACAGATTGAATAGTCTTAGTTTCAATGCTATCTAAAGCAACCTCAGCACTTAGAACAATATATTGTTTGTAACAGGCGCTAAGAAAATATTTCCTTAAAGAATGAATTGATGTTATTCAGTCGCTGAGTTGTGTCTGACTCTTTTGCGACCCCATGGACTGTAGCCTGCCAGGATCCTCTGTCCAGAAGGTTTTCCAAATAAGAATACTGGAGGCAGGTTGCCACTTCCTTCTCCAGGGGATCTTCCCGGAACAGGGATTAAACCTGCATCTCTTGCATTGGCAGTCAGATTCTTTACCACTGAGCCACCAGGGAAGCAAAGAATGAATGTACTGTGCTGTGCTTAGTCACTCAGTCATGTCTGACTCTTTCCAGTCCCATGGATTAGAGCCTGCCAGGCTCCTCTGTCCATGCGGATTCTCCAGGCAAGAATGCTAGAGTGAGTTGCCATGCCCTTCTCCAGGAGATATTCCCAACCCAGGGATCGAACCCAGGTCTCCTGTATTGCAGGCAGATTCCTTACCATCTGAGCCACCAGGGAAAGCCCAAAGAATGAATACCAGGCAATAATTTGTAATATTGCTAATGTATAATTTAAAATAGCAAGTGGGCAGGACTGAATCTCTTAGCCAGTGATTGTTTAACATCTGGATTACAACTTGGCTTTGGGTTTTATGACCTCAGAATGCATATGAGATAATAAGCTAAGGAGGTATTCAGGAATTGAGAATTACATGAATGAAAATATTACTCTTTCCTATTTAGAACTGTGCTATCTTTTTCTCCTTTATTGTACAGGTAGCAAATACTCATTGCAAAAACACTCAAAAAAATAAAGAAAATAATAAAAGTCGCCAATAATCCGACTACATGCTTAAGATTTTGGTGTAAATCATTCAGAATTCTTCCTATGTATATATTTCAAAAACATTTTTCCAAGCCAAAACGGGATTGTGCTTTATATACTATTTTGTGACCTGCTCTTTTAACTCAGTGCTGTGTCATGGACATCTTTCCATGTCAATATGAACCTATATTATCTTAAGGACTTCATATTTGCCATTATATGCATGTCTTCTAATCATTTTAACCAAGGTGCTGCTGCTGCTAAGTCACTTCAGTCATGTCCGACTCTGTGCGACCCCACAGAACAGCAGCCCACCAGGCTCCCCCGTCCCTGGGATTCTCCAGGCAAGAACATGGAGTGGGTTGCCATTTCCTTCTCCAATGCATGAAAGTGAAAAGTGAAAGTGAAGTCGCTCAGTCGTGTCCGACTCTTAGCGACCCCATGGACTGCAGCCCACCAGGCTCCTCCGTCCATGGGATTTTACAGGCAAGAGTACTGGAGTGGGGTGCCATCGCCTTCTCTGAACCAAGGTAGCAGCCCCTTATTGATAACTTCTGGAGTTGTCTCCAATTATTCATTATCATAAATACTGAAATAAGCCCTTCTGTTTATCATATGTACATACAAATATGTATACATATAGAAACACATATATATATACCTATACGTATTTGCCGGGTTACCTAATTATATCCTCAAGATAAATGCCTGGAGTACAAGTGCTGGGTTAGAGGGTATACCCATTTTAAAGATAAATACATATTTCCAAACAATCTTCTCAGAAAGATTCTAACTAGATTTTCAGAAACAGGAAGTCTCCATTTACACTTGATCCTTTTGATCATGTTTTAATTTACAGTGTATGGTAATAGGAAAGTTTGACATTCCCCACACACCATGTTTTTACTTCTCATTTTGTGAATTATATATATTCCTGTCTTTAGACTATTTTTTTAAACGAGGTGTTATTCCTTTTTCTTATTAATTGCGGAGAGCTCTTTACAGACAAGGTAGTTTTGCTATTCAAAACTATAAAATGACTACCAACAGCAATTCTTTTTTTAGAAAAGCATTTATCATTTGTTTGGATACCTAGAAGAAAAATCAGAACTCTATTATAGGAAATGAAACTGTTAAAACTTTCACACTCAATAACTGCTACTCTAATAAAAAGCAGACTCCTTCCTGAAATTTCTAAAAAACAAAAACATTTCAATTGCTGGTTTAAACAGGGTATAGTGCCTGCTATAAACCAACGAAACAGAATATAATGATTTGTTTCATCACAGCAAAATAATCTCTCACACTGTCTGGCATACCAAGAAGCAGGAGATCTTACCTCCACGTGGCCACTACTGGCACAGAGAAAGCAAACTACCCTGGGTGTTATAGGGACAGAGGTCAAGATTCCTAAGCCTCCCATCTCCCACACATTTTCTGCTTCACAATCCTCCTGTGGAGAGAGAGAGAGATCATTTACAAGAGCCATATGACACTACCCTACATGGAAAATAAGGATGAAAAGCAGAAAAAGAGAGAGACACCAGAACGTCAAGAATACTTCATTTCAAAGAGTTCAAAACTGCTGCTTTGAAACTATTAAATCTTAAACACAATCTCTTAAAAGGATCACCTGTTAACCACAATGCAAAAATGTACTGGGACTAGATTTCCCTTAGAGTTTGGCTGATTCAAATGATCATCATGGTTTGATAATTTCTATGTGAAACAATCACTTCCTCAGACACGGTTCTCATCAAAATGCACTTTAGAGCTCAAGATGGGCAGGGCTGTCTCCATGCCTCTGTCCTCTAGTCAGTTCACAGACTGACCTGGTAACAAGTGACCAGAGCTCTTACACACTTGAACCCATCTATTAATGGCAGGTCTTCACCCACCCACACTGCCCCCGGCAAGGACCTAGAGGAGTGCGAGGGAGGCTCAAGAGGGAAGGGATATATGAATACACACAGCTGATTCACACTGTTGCACAGCAGAAACTAACACACCATTGTAAGGCAATTGTGTGTGTGTGTGTGTGTGTTAGTCACTCAGTCGTATCCGACTCTTTGTGACCCCATGTACTGTAGCCCACCAGGCTCCTCTGTCCATGGGATTTCCCCGGCAATAAAACTGGAGTGGGTTGCCATTTCCTTCTCCAGCTAACATCATTTTCCTGATTTAAAGCCCACAACACTTGGACTTCCCCTGGTAGCAGGGTACTTAAGCATGTGCCTGCCAATGAAGGGGACATGGGTTAGATCTTTGGTCCGGGAAAATTCCACATGCCACAGAGCAATGAAGCCCATGCCCCACAGATACTGAAGCCTAGATACTCCAGGGCCCATAAGTCACAACTAATGAGCCCCTGTGCCACAAACACTGAAGCCTGTGTGCCTAGAGCCTGCGCTCCACAAGAGAAGCCACCACAGTGAGAGGCCCGTGTACCACAACTAGAGAGTAGCCCTGCTCCCCGCCTAGAGAATGCCTGCATGCATCAATAAAGACAGCCAAAAGGAAAAAAAAATTGAAAATAAGTGCATAAAGTCCATAGTACTCGATACACTCTGTGGTCACTGAACACTTTTACCTTAAAGTCCACTCTGATCCTGTGGACGCCATCTGCTGGAACTTTCTGCTTGGAGCTATTGCCATTGGAGAGAGTGCTGAGGATGTTCAAAGTGCCTGCATTTTCCTGCTTATTGACTGGAGGTGGTTTCTCCTGCGGGGACAGAAGATGGATAAAGAACAAATCCACATCCGGCTTGCCTTCACTCTCACAACAGGTAACAACGCAAACAACAAACCGTACTACTACTTCTGGAAAACATGCTTCCCATTTAAGTATCCTATAGAGACAGAGAAGCAATCTTCAGTTTCCTCCCCACCCCCACTGAGGCATTTTATTGGCACGTATGTATTATATCCCTGGAAAAAACATGCCAGGATTTTCGCTCTCATGCATCTTCGTCTTGCTTCCTTGTGGTCCATGATGCCTGCTGAGGCTGTCAGTACAATGAAGCCACGCTGATGAGAAGGGAGCAGGTTATTCTGCCACTGTTCTAGATCTTGGGAGTTGCACACATCAAATCTAGAGCTGATCGCTCCACACCTGTGTAACTGTCTATGAGATTCAAGACAATTTTCCCAGCTCTGTGATCATCAGTGATTTCAAATTTGCAGCAGAACCACGCTTCATCATCACAGTTAGAAACAGACAATGACTCTGGAGCACGACTTAATAAGAGCTTGGTATTTGCCTCTCTTTTCAGCGCTGCCCATGTGCTCCAAAGCCTTGGCCTAGATGTGCATGCACACCATTATGGGGGCACAGAAAGAATCAGAAGATTGTTAAAGACCTGTCTCCACATAATAAAATAAAAATAGTGGACACAGAGAACGGTGATTGTTATAGACAAATACTGCTAAAGGAGGTTGAGGGGGGGAAAAAATTGTACCAAGCAGCCTGTAATGTACACATAAGCATGTGGGGTTACGAAGAAGGGGAAAACAACCAGGGAGAGAAAAGGGAGCTAAAGCTTAAACCTGAAGTATGCTAATTTTAAGAAACTCCACTGCCATCTACATAGAAGCAAAAATGCAGTATCACTCAATCCTGTAGTTGTTCAGGACTGGGCCACCTTCCAGAACAGAACCCATGCTTGAGAAATAGCAGAGAAAACAAATCTCTCCTCACCTTTTCTTTTGGCTTTTGTTTTACAGGAATACTTGGGCGAGGAGCCACTTTTTTCTGCTTGCTTTGCTCTGGACCTAAAGGATTCAAAATAAATTGCAGTCAGATGCCACTCAACATTCAGTTAATGCTCAATAGCAGTGATGACTCTAGGACTGATGGCCCTGTGAGGAAGGGGCATTAGAAACAACAAAAACTATTTAAACTCTAGGCGTTAAAGGGGAAATGAACACAGTATCTCCAACTTAACTGGTTTTCGCGTCTATTTTTTATTATTATTTAACAGTTAGAAGAGAGCTAATTTTCCTGTACCGAAGACTTAAAAGCAGACACTTGAGGTTTCCAGATGCTGTTTAAGCCTCCAGTGTCCTGTGTTGGTTGCTCCATCTGCCGTCCTCACTCACCTGACTCTGGAGGCAGAGGTGGCTTTTTCTTGGGCTCACTGGGAGTGGTCTTGGGAACTTCTTTTCTCGGTGGTGCCATGCTGGGGGGTTGCTGGGGGATGGCTGGTGCCGGCTGGGAGACCTGCTTGCTGGACTTCCTGGAAGCAGGCGTGGCCACGTGCTTGGCCTCAGGTCCTGGGGTGGTGGTGTTCCCTTCCTCACTCTTGTCCTCCACGGATTTGCGGGGAGGAGGGTCACCGTTGCTTTTCTTAGGGGCAGGATCCTCTCTTGCCGATGGGGTAGATTTCTGACTGGAGTCTACCGAGTTCTTCACAGCGCTGCTCTCTTTGCTCTCCTTCTTTTCACTGGTCTTAGATTTCTTCTCTTTCTTTTTCACAGCTGGAGGGGGGTGCAGAAAGCAAGATTTTTTACACGAGAAAATTCTATTGCAAATATAAGTAAAAGGACTTCCCTGGCAGTCCAGTGGATAAGACTGCACTACCAGTGCAGGAGGCTTGGGTTTGATCCCTAAGATCCCACATGCCACAACTAAGCCCGCGCACTGCAACCAGAGACGTCCCCATGGTATGGGCGCTAGAATTCTCTAGCTCAAGTGCCACAATGAAGGCCCAGCATTATTTAAATAAATAACGACGATAAAAATAAATAAAATATAAGTATAGGAATGTAACAATCTTAGTCTGAGTTTCCTACAGCTAACATTGACCCTGAAAGGCTCAAGAAAGTTAATGCCAAGTTGGCAAGTCAAATAGGTATACTTTTAGTACTTTAAGGAAATGAAACATAATGTAATTTTATACGATTTTTAAAAAAATTTTTATTAAGGAAATTTTCAAACATATTCCAAGGAATAGTAAAATGAACATTCATGTACCTATCACCCAGCTTCAACAACCACCCTGGGAAAGAGCAGTTCTTGAAAAGAATCTCATGTTCTCTTTACACTAGGTGTACACAACTACATGACATTAAAGCAGGAAGCATTTTGGAAACGATCTTTTTATAACACTACCTTTTGCTTGCTTCTGAAGGTAGGCTTTGGAAGGCATCCATTGTAGATTCTGACATTTTCGCATCCTAGAATAACAAGGAATACCATAAGCAAACTTCATTTAGGAGAAGCAACTGACACAAGTGTTCAGTTGAGGGCAAGAATCAGTTAAACTTTATCCAGGGTCATTTTGGGAGTTGAAAAAAGGACTGCTCATTATTTAGATTAAATCCAAGTCTCTGAATCCTTTGATCAGCAATTTCACCTACCTCGAGAATTTAAAGGAGAAATTATCAATTTATTTTTGAAATGGGACTCAAATATCTTGCTTCCCCGTACTGACTAGCACCACATAAAATGATCAGTCATTATTTCTTGTAGTCAAATTAGTTCTGCTTTCTTATGAGATTAATATTCATAGCAATCTGAATATAAAATGGACTGAAACTACCCAACAAGTCCTTTGTCTACCACTATAATGCTACAGGGTCTGTCTTAGGGCTTGGATATATATATTTCAGTCCTCAACTTAATGAAACTCAATTTGAAGTCTAAAATTGAACTGAATCCACTGCAACGCCTATTTTAATGCAAGTTTATCTTGCTATCACGTACCTTTTTTGTTGATCTGTGAACTGTCTCACTTCTTTCCACTAATGGGACCAAGACAAGATTCTTGCTTAGGGCCAGACTACACCAAAGCCCAGAACTACCTAGTTTGTCCTAGAAACTGTCTCACCTTAAGTAAATAATGCAGCATTTTCCCCAAGTATATTTTATATAAATCATTTATGTTATTCATTCATTCAGCAAATATTTATGGATAATATCTATTCCTGGTGCCAGGTACCTGATGAGATATTCAGGCACCAAAATTTCTGTTTATGCAACCCTCTGGATCCATTTTAAACAAATTATCCCAGAGAGTAGAAAGTGCTTTTACAACTGACTAAAAAAAGAGGGAAAAGGTAGAGTAATCAAAACTTCCAGAAAATTCCCTGGCAGTCCAGTGGTTAGGACTTCCACTCTCACTGCCATGGCCCGGGTTCAGTTCCTGGTCAGGGAACGAAGTTTCTGCAAGCTGTGTACAGGGTGGGAGAGGCTTCCACAGGCATGAAAACATTCTGAGAGTTAGACAGCAGAGAGACTTATGTCACCAATATTTCCTGAATGCCATAAAGGTAATATCAGCTGACCTAACAAATACTATGCCTAAATTTGTCAGCATTTAAGTAGTAACCCATCAGAACTGCTCGGATAAATGGCAGCTCTAGGCTCATGTGGCTAAGTTTAAAATTAAATGAAAATTTTAAGTGTCGTTCCTCAGTCACACCAAACATGTTTCAGGTGCTAACCAGCCATGTGGCTAAGGGCTACCTGATTGACCTGAGCAAATATAGAAGGTTACCAGCACTGCCCCCAAGGTTTTCTTATTTAAGCGCGACCCAAACTTTAGCACAGCACAAAGTCCAACTGTGCAACTCATTGTGCAACTCGAAGAGACTCAGCACAAGCACACCGGGTGTTGGGACGCATTTTCTCTGCGACAGGCCAGGACAGCGGCCAAGGCCAGCCCCCCGGGGGGACGTGCACTCACTTGCAGCACTGCTTCTTTATGTTGCGGCCACCAAACTTGGGCTTATCCAAGCAGTTAGTGCAAACACCACAGTCCTCAGGCACCTGGCAGCCGGGACACTGCCCGCACCGCCTAGACCGCCGTCCCTTCTTCACCGGAGGTTCCTGAGGCGCCTTGTTTCTGGTGACAGGCTTAATTGGTTTGATGGGTGGAGCAAGAGGTTCAGCATCTTCTGAGCCAGCGATCGATGACTTGTCTGTTAAAGGAATGCGTCATCAGCTCTGAGGGAGTATCTGGTTCCTTCCCGTGAGCAGAGGGGAGATTCTCACAACCTACTGATGTCAGTATACACATTCAAACCTTCTTTTAACTGGAACACCAGAAATGAAATTCACTATAATAGTCATATGCAGAACTCAGAGCCTGTTTTAAGTAATTACTTAAAAGTTTCTAAATGCCTACAACTTGCAGCTTGACAACAGCAGAAATCCAAACACTGAAAACAAAATACAGTGTGACCAAAAATCAAGAATATGAACTGAAGGCTTCTGAAGACTCTAACCTCTAAATTTCATTTCAGCAGTCACTCAGAGTTTAGGTACGATATAAAACCATGAGAATATGTCTTAGGACCTCCAACCACAGAGAGCATAACTGACCACGGGCCCCAGCTGTGACACTCTGAAATCCAGGGGTACAGAGGCCACACTCACCACAGGGGCTGCTCTCGGTCTGTGATGAGTATGGCAGTGACGCTGAGGTAGGCCCTGCTCCGAGGGGACATGAGACTTCCTGACAGTCCGTGTTCTCCCTGACAGCCTTGCTGAGCTGTCTCATACTGCACAGCCTCCAGGAAGATTCTGCCAGGCCTTCCTTTCCGCTCTCCTTTACTAGGGTCAGACCTACAGAGTAGGCTGACAGCTCCCCCAGGCTTTCCTAACTCCCTCCCCATATTTCAGGCATTTCCTCTAATAAGATCTTAACCTGGTCAATCCTCCCATTGACATCTGGTTCCTGGGGGGCCCAGCCTAATATACAATGCTGTGCAGAGCCCACTGCGTACCCGCAGGATGATCAGCACACAAACCCAAGGTCATCCCCAACCTACCATCATTTCCCATGGAAGACAAAATCTTTTCTCGTTCTTCCCATGGTAAGGCACTCAGGGTGGGCATGTCATCAGGAAACACAGCTCGTTTTCGGCCAAGGGCAACAGCAGCTCTTCTGCAGACATGTTTAATCCGGGGTCCTCGCACAGAGGTCTCCGAGGAGTCACTTTCTTGACCCTGAGAGGGAGGCAAGCCCAGAACAAACAATAACAACCATCTGTGTTGAAAACAAAATTGAATGAAGCCAAGGTATAGTTGATTAACTTATTACAGTCTAGAGTCAACACATACAACTCTAGTTATCCCCAGCTGATATGCCATATCAATATATAGAAATCACCTACTTCTAAAATTGGCAGAAAAGGATTCTAATAAAAAAAAAAACAGAAATCAACTAAGCTTCTATTCCCAATTATACTACTTTAAAATTCCCCTCAAAAAAATTCAAGCTGCCAGTCTGTATTATCAAGGAGTTCAGTCTCGTTTAAATAGGGCATATCTAACAACAGACTGTTTCTCTGATCAGCAGAGAAGTAGGGGGAAATAACTTACAAATGGAGGCATAAAAGGCCACAGCTCCAAATAGAAATGTCTCACATTTTAGGGAGCTGCAGCTCCTATCACTAGGAGGTTAACCAAAAACATCCAAAATGTATCAGAAGTCTCATCATATTCCTGCTAGACCTCCCAAATGGCAGAATTACTAAATATAAGTGTGCCACTACGCTGAATTATATTAGAGCCTAAGTTTGTGGTCATTTTAACCTTGATGTGTCAATATAAGCATGCAACTACTACATGACCATTTTAAAAAACAATCTAAAGATTGGCAGGTTTTCTCATAAAAGGCTAGACCGTGTCTAGCTCACTTTGTAAAAAAATAAAAAAGTGCTGCTCTTTACAAAGATCTGTTTGTCCTCACCTTAACTAACTGAATTGTACAGCTTTTCTGTACCACAACTTGAGGCTAAGTGTTTCTCATATGAATTCTCCAAACACCTGTTACCTACTGTTCTAGTCACTCACTACTCAGGGGAAAAGATCCCCGCCCCCCCCCGCCCCTCCCCCCTCCCGTTTTCTATAGCAAACAACAGTAAAACAATTAGACTGCAAAAATGTACCTTCAAAATTAAGTGAGATTCCATCACACCAAACCCATTAAGTACATACAACTTGGCATTCGATGTAATATGGCCCCACACACCTTTGGGTCTTAGTTCATCACTTGCCTTCATGAAGCAGTCCAGCTATTCCCTGCTCTTCCCATATATTTTGTACTTTTCTGTCTCTATCTATACTGTTCTTCCTCTTTAAATTTTCCTCTATCATTTTCTACCTATCAAAATCCTATCTGTTCTTAAAGGACCACTGCAAATGCCACCGTCTTTTCCTGATTCCCATAATTGGATATTAACTGAAACAGCCTCAAACCTGCTCCTAGAAGGGGCTCGAGAAACTGTTGATTTTAACAGGCAAGATGGAAATGAGTACCTGTGCTTTGGGCTGGTCAGTTTGTTTAAGACTCTTACTCTTCTCAATCTTGCAGAGCTGGGCTTTGGCCTTTTTTAGGAGGCTGGCAACCCTCTTGTCAGTCATTGGAAGCTTGTCTGCCTGAGCCAACATGGAGCCTATGGAGGAAGTGGAATGTTTAACAGTGCTAGATGAAGGAGTGGAAAGGCAGAGGGTTTTCTCCTTCTCCAGGGATGGGGTAGTTGGGCCGAGGTCCAAGTTGCTTTTTTCCAGATTTCCTCTCCCTTTCTTTATAAGTATTTTGGTTTTGACAGCTGTCGTATCCCCAAGAGTCACAGAAGCAATATCAGTCCCAGAATCGAGTGATGAAGACTTCTTCCGCCCGGTTGCTTTTTTGGCAGAAGATGAAGCGGCCACATCTTCACCAACAGCCTTCTCTTTGGAAACTCTACCCATAGGATACAAAGCCGAGCTACTCTGAATTTCTGATCCCTTTTTCCTTTTCTCTTTCTTGGACTCCCGCTTATTCTCCTTTTCTCTCTCCCGGTCTCTCTCTCTACTCTTGTCCTTCTCCACGCTCTTGTCAGCATCTCGCTCTTTGGACAGCTCCTCGGGGGCCTTGTCTTTATTTCTCCCTCGTTCACTCTGGGAGCCTGGGGTGAACCAAGGGAAGAGAGGAGTGGGACTACTGGATGAAAATGGCTCTGCTGGAGCACTAGTCTGCTTCCTTGGTCTCTGGTTTTTCTCTGCAGATTCCCCAGACTGAGTCAGGGAATGAGAAGGAAAAGTAAAAGTTGGGTTTAAGGCACTAGTGGCAAGAGGACCAACAGAAATGCTTAACGAGGAGGAGACAGAAGACGGTGGGGTGAGAGGTGACAGCTCAGAAGTGCTAAGCCTTCCACTTCTTGTCCTCATAGAGTGAGAAGGAGATCTTGGTTCAGATCGAATAGGGCTAAACACCTTTCTTTTCCTTTTCCTGTTAGATACTCCTGAAGAAGATGTGCCAGCAGAAGTTCGATTACTAGGCAGGGTTACAGACTCAAATATCCTAGAGTGAGCCTCACTTGGAGTAAACCTCGGCGCTCTCAGAAGCGGGCTCCTTTTGTGCATATCGAACCTTGTTCCGGAATGGAGAGGTGAAAACAATCGGGCTGAAGCAGCAGGACCAGACGTAGAAAACCCGGACGCGAAGCCGACATCCTCAGGAGTGAGTGGAGGGGGGCGGAAATTATCAAAGATTGGTTTGCGAATAAGACCTTCTTTGGCATACTTTGCTGAGGAAAAGTACTGTGGCTCTGACCTAGAGTGCTTTAGAGAAGTCCACCTAAACGTCGGTTCCCGCAAAATAGATTTTCGCTTCCCTTGCATGGGAGCGGCGGAAGTAGGCAAAAATGGTGATGCTAAGGGGATGGTTGGAGGCATGAGCCAAGGTGTGTGGTCAGAGATACTGGAGGCTGGCTGCAGTGGGGGCGGTGGTGTCAGCAGGGGTGGAGGGGGCGAGGAAGAGGTCTGCTGCTGGGGGGCACTTTGCAGAGTGGATAATTTTTTCGTGGTTCTGGATCCGAAACTTCTCTCCGACACCGAATACCTTCTGCTTCTCCGGTCACTACTGTCATTTTCTGGGGACTGGGAAATAGGCAGTGGCGTATGGACTTCAGGGGTATCGCTCCGCTCTTCAGGAAGGACCTGAATCTCCTCAGAGGCCTGAGAATCTGTGGAGGTATCGACACTGGGGCTACTGGATCGGGAGGAGTCTGAAGACATTTGAGAGGAGTGCTGAGATGCTGCACTTGATTTTTCAGAAGATCCACAGGATGTGGCACTGAATCTACTGTTCGGTGTAGACTCCAGTCGGGCAATTTTAATTGGAGGGTCATAATCTTCATCCTCTATGAAACGCCGAGGGGTTTTGATGATCCGCGAGGAGATGGCACTGACAACAGGCATAATGAACTGTCGGATGTTTTTGACCTGCGTCTTCACCTTTCTTCCTTGCAGCTGAGCTGCTTCTTTCTCGATTTTCTTTTGAGCCCCCTTTTTTGCCCTCTGCAAGAGCTGCTTAGCAATTGTTGCATCTGTCCTTTTAGAAGAAGGAATAATCCTAACCGGCTTAATCCTTCGAGGGCTTTGTCTGACTACTGTCTTATCTTCTTTTGTGAGTGGAGGTGTTCCTTCCTTGTCTTTCCGGACCTTCTGGGGCTTTTCCAGTTCAGAGTTAATGAGGAGACCTGAAGGGGTCTTTATCCTTTCTGTTGATGGAGGCCGTCCTCGCCGGCGTACAATCTGTACCCCCTTCCTTCCTATTTGAAGCTTCCCTGTCTTAAACTTGGACTTGAGAGGAGAGAGTTTACCTGCTCTTAATTTTTTAATCTTTGTGGCTTGCTGAAATGTAGCGGAAGGCGTGCGCTTCATTTTCTTCAGGGTATCTTCTTTGTTTCCCTTTGGTAACTCGGAAATGTCCTTTCCGTGTGTTATTTTGAGTTTTACTCCAGGGAAGGTGGGAGGTCTTCCTCTCTTCTTTTCTATACTTTTAGAATCTCTCTTCTTGATCTTATCTCCAGATTTGGTCTCTGATTTATTTAGAGGGGAGAACACAGATGGGTCTGAGAGGAGAGCTGAATTTCGGTCAGAGCCACTTCTAGGTCTCCCGCGAGGTTTTCGAGGACTAGTTTTAACTGTGTATAGAAATTAAACAATGAAGAGCATATATTTAGCTTTGCAGTTTAGGTCTTAACTAAACTGAAGATAATTTAGCAAAAGTCATTCTGTACTGAACTCTATCTGGGTTTAATCAGTCAATAAAACATCTTTATTGTGCTTAGTTTCTTTTCACCAAAAACCAGCCTCAAATAAATCAAGTAAATAACATTCTACCTAAAAGAACCCTTAACTCCTTTTTTGATTAAAAAAAACTAAGATAATCAAAGAGGTTTTCAACTGAGCAGTTAATATACAAAACTAATTTTCCCACATCTTTAGGTGAACAAGGCTTTAAAAAAATCTGTTTTAAAAAAACTGTATGACCTTTTCCATATTCTAGTCATCAAGAGTAACATTTGAGAACACATTTATAGTAAAGTCATCCCATTTTTTTCAACTCAGAATTTTGGCTTTAATAAATATGAACAAGGTGCTCTCCAATCAATAATTCACCAACTTCCATAGGCTACAATAATACACCACACCAATTTCTACAGGCTGCTCAGCTTCCTGTATTTTCAATCTGCTTTGCCAAAGTAAGTTAAGAAAGTTTCACTGAAAAGAAAAATATTCATTCATGAGACATCAGAAAAAGATCATTCAACTCAGTGGCAGGTGAACTAATCAGTGAAATGGCATGAGATATCCGTTAATCTACTCCCCTACCTATAGGTTCTTGAACCAGTCTTAAATTACAAAAAAGATTTAACTATAATTGATGTCAAGAGCAAACTGACTATTTAAATCAGATTTCTTCTATTCTAAAAAAAAGGAATCTGCCAACTTTTAATCAACTCAATTTGCTATGTATTAAGAGGCTTCAGAAAACCACAGTTTTCTAAAATTCTTTTCTTTTGGGTGGGAGGGGGTGTTGCTGCGGGATCTCAGTTTCCTGACCAGGAATTGAACCCTGGTCACAGCAATGAAAGCCCAGAATCCTAACCACTAGGCCACCAGGGAACTCCCTAAAATTCTTTGTATTGTCTGTACTTTCTAAATGTATAAATAAGAGTTGCCTTGTCTGTCACATCTCTTCTCTCATGACTTTTCAATGTTTTATATGACTCAACATTCTTCTGAGGTTAAAACTTCCCCTAACAGGCACCAGAAGAGATTTATGCCATTATGATGAACATTTTAGACTATGGAACAGGCTTCGTAACAGAACAGAAATCAACAAAGGTCTGATTGTTGAGCTTTCTAAATATAAATGCTTTCCTCACCAATTAACTTGAGACTTCTCTTAACAGATTAAGGATTCACATATCTGTTCTCAGTATATACTAATTACAACAAATTACAACAAAATGGACTAGGGGACAGCAGAAAAACTGTGCTTCATTTCTTTAAAATAATAAAGTATATAGATGGGTTTTTTAAATTAAAAAAAAAAAAAAAAAAGACTATTCAAGATACACTGACAGCCAAGGGAAAAAAAACAAGAGGAAACCATCAAGGGTTGTGAATCAACAAATTAAACTCTACCCAGATGTACATCACAAGATTCCTTATAATCTTGGCAAATTTGAATGTGGCCACTTACAGGCCTTTATTAATTCTGAAAACCTCTTCAATCCATCTTTTACAAGAAACTTTTGGTGGACAAGTAGGAAAATGCACAACAGAGAAAAGTCCAGCTCTGCTGCTAACTTCCTTAATCCACAATATACTCAAAGAACTCATAAGTCAGTTAGAAGTAACTGCTCAGCGTGTCTTTTCCTGGCCTCATTTTGTTATCTGTAAGTGAAGGGTTAGACTAGACAATCTCTAAAATCACCTTCCGATATGAAGTTTTAAGATTTTATCACATCTTTAAAAAAAAAAAAGATTTTATCACATCTTAAAAGAGAAAACTGCTACTCTCTAAATGGCGCAGGTACAGGAATACTACTGGTTAAGTCCTTCCAGCTAGAATAGCAATACTATCACCACTTGGGAAAGGAAAAATTTTTAATGTACTGTGTTTGAGTTAGATTACTATATAGTACATGATGAATCTTGAATGAAATGCAAATGATAACAATCACAAACGTCAATGACAAGAACCAAAAGCACAGCTAACATCATATTTAACTAGCCTGTCTACCCACATAAACTCAAAGACAACCATACAAGAAGTCAGAATGGCAGCACAAATGGGGAATTTTTTTTCATCATAAGATCTATCTCCCTGTCTTATACAGAACAGAATTCTGCAAGCCATTAGATGTTATTTCTACTGAGGATCATCTTGCAGGAAACTGCTGTTAAGTCTAGAATTTCAACTCATTCTAGATATTTTCTTGGTGAGAACAATGGCAAATATTGTTAATAAATGGAAACACCCATGTCATTTTTATTTTCTTTAACATAGTTTTCCAAGGATCAGGTAAAACAGTTTCATAGAGTGCCAATATTTTGTTTTTAGTTCTTTGACAAAAGTAGACCAAATTTCATCTGTTTAAAACAATGGTCAAATTATCTATACAATTCAAAATGCATAAATCTGAGGATTTATGCTATCATTAGTAAGTAACCTTCATTTTTGCCTACCAAGTTTTATAAGTATTCGAGAGAAATCTAGCCCCATGCCACAGGTGGTTCCCATAGAAAAGCATAATTAAAGATAAACCAAAAGTGATCTAACAGAGAGGAGCCCCATAAAGAGGGCTAGTTCATAAAGCCATTTCCTACTTAGTGTGAGGGAAAGGGAACAATTTCTCCAAAAGAAATCTAAGACCACCTTTTACATGCAAAGAAGGCAAGGGGAAGTCACAGTCTCTTAACAAACAAAACTTCAAGGTGTCATGTGTTTGACGGGTCATACCTGAAGGAGACCTTGTGGGACTTCGTACTCTGACTTCTTCATCTGAGCCAAAACCTAAGAACTGCTCATCCTACAACAAAGGAAAATTATTTTAAAATCAGGAAAAAAAAAAAACACAACAACCCATAAATCTGAACATATCCCAAAGAAATGCCCAGAGGAGACACAAATGAATTTGGAAAATTTAGCCTCTATATATCAAACATCATCATTCCTATGGATATTATTATAAAATAACTTAATACTGAAATAAATAAACCCAGCCATATGGCTTCAATACAGACATACAGGAGCTGTGCAGTAACTGAACATTGATAAGTCACCTTTGGTGCACAGTACACAGGGGACAGTCCTACATTTCCACCTATAGATACAGCCCAAAACAATTAAAGAATGACTGTAACTCAAGTAAGCAAATCAGTACAATGGCAGAAATACACAGCCCCAATAAAAAATATTTTCAACAAGTAAAGTTTACAAACACATAAGGAACAACCTACAGTACCATAATCTCTTGTCCACTAAATACTAAGAGACTGAAATTGCCAAAATCGTCAGTTCCTTAACTCAGGAATTGACATTTAGATGTGATTTCTATACATTTGAGATCCAAAGATTCTCAACATGCATTTTATGGCATCATTTTTAAATGCCCTGTGATAAGAGACTTAATGGTGGGCAGCAGCATTTGTGAAAGGATGGTGAATTGACCACATAAAGGGTGAAATGCATCCAAGGATAACTGAAGAAAGCACTTTAATTTCAGTTGTACTTAGAGAAGGCAAAAGGCAAAAACTTTTCTTTCCCTCCAACTTTTAACCTACTTAAAAAAAAATACAAAGGATTAACCACTTTTGAACAAATTCTCAAGAAACACGGTCCATTTAAACAACTTGATTAATAGACATTCACCAATTCAGAGACTAAGAGTTCTTTCTAGAAAGAGACGAGAAAGAGAATTTCAGATGCCAGAAACAAAATCAACATAAAAGAACAAATTAAGGAATTAAAGACAGATTTTCTTGTACCTCCAACTGATACTGATAATCCCCAAATTAAATTCGAACAGTTAAAGCCCCCCCACTTTGAGAGGGGACCAGTTCGACTCTTGTTTGCGGATGCATGGCACCACTGAAGAGAGGGAAGGGTTAGTCTGAGGTCTCAATGTCTTTATTTATTGCAGTGTTACAAGGAATAAATAAAATAATTTACAGAAATTATGTAATTTATGTAAAATCACTCAGAAAACTATAATGTGGCATCCACATTGTACTTATTATTATTGATGTGATTTTAGAAACTGAAGCTCCAGAAGGCCAGATGACTTACCCAAGACCATACAGTTAGTTACAAAGAACTTTGTACCATAATGGCTACAATCTAAAACTAGAAATATTTAGAGGAATCCAATAAATTATCTATACTACAAAATTCGATAAATTTTTTCAGCTATTAAAGTAACATGAAGCCCATTTTCAAATCCTTAAAGTTTCTGATTTAATTCATTCTTTTCCGGCATTATCCTTATGGAACAACCTGGTAGTCTATGCATTTCACAAAGACATCTGGGGACTTCCTAACACTTACCTGGGGACTACACTGCTAATGCATAAATTCTATGCTCTGAGAGTGTTGCAACAAGAGAGTTCTACCAACTATACACACACTAACCAACAGGTAAAGTAACCAAAGCAGAAATAACGAAAGATTAATCTTTAAAAGAAACATGAGATTCACATTGCTATGTTCTGTATTTTAAACTTTCACAATATGTAACTGTACAACCCTAATTCAATCTACTCCAAAACAGAGTACTTCAGAGCTGTCAAGCAGTCATTAAACTAACTGCCAATGTTTAAAGTTTCCAAGTACTTCCCAAAATGACAGAAAGCATTAACTCTTTCTCTGTGGCCTTGTAGTTGGAATAAGAAAAGACTGACTTTACTTCCATCCAAGAACTTTCTTTTCACTTGAAATATATTGACAGGTTGACTTCTTGAAGCACACTTAAAAAAATAAGCACCCATTGTTTAAACAATCCAGACAGTTTAGTCAAAAACAAAAGCCATCATTGTTATGTTAAAGAGCTCTGGTCCACTAACTGTGAACTTCCAATTCCATATAAAAGCCCCCCCAAGCTGAGAAAGCACTAGGAGAAAAAATCCTGCAAAAAGGTGCTACAAGTGAAGTTCTTTCTGCCTCTCCAGTCTCTCCCATAACCCACTTTAAACCCATCAGTTCCTGGAAGATGCAGTAAACAAGGTAACAGCGCTGGCTTTCCAGGGACTCAGACTTGCCTAGAAATCGAAAGACTAAGTCCAAATGTCTACAAAAAGACAACAAAGAGGGGCTGCAATCAAATCCATGGTGGCTCAGATGATAAAGAATCTGCCTGCAATGCAGGAGAGACCAGGGTTCAATCCCTGGGTCAGGAAGATCTCCTAGAGAAGGGAAAGGCAACTGACTTCAGTATTTTTGCCTGGAGAAGTCCACGGTCAGAGAAGCCTGTAGGGTGACAGTCCATGGGGGGTCGCAAAGAATTGTACACAATGAGTGACTAACACTTTCACTTTCTTTCACTTGGCACTACAGCATGATAAGCCTGGACAGCCCTGAAAAGAGGAAATGGGAGACACCAGGCTACACGGGACCAAGTATTTCTGGAAACTGGGCCCAAACAGCCAGCTACATTTTTCACTCTGGCTTTCTCTGATGAACACAGCATTCCAAGACAAAGTATAGGCAAGAGGCAACAAACCTATTCCTTCTGGATAATGATGTCCTTGGAGAACAGATCATCAAAATTGTTATCCTTTCCTTACCACCAAAGATAGAAAAATACCCTTGCCAAGCTAAGCCCTTAAATCATATTTAGCTTCCAGAGATTAGGAATGCAGTGAAGCTAATGTCATTTCCTAAGTGAAAGTTAATTCTAAAATAATAAGCGTGTAGAATTTATTACCCCCACCCTTATCTCTAGGGGTTATTTGAGAACTTCCAAACATATCTTTAACAGCAAATTCTACATTACCCATAAATATCCTAACATTTGAGGATTTTTATTTTATGTTAATGGCAGGATTTTAATCCTTTAATGGCTCTTATATTTGTGATGAAGCGATAAAGAATATTTTCCACAGGAGAACCTAAGTAAACCCAAAATAAGTATTACAGACAATAATGTTTACATATAAAATGTAATGATGAAGACATTTTAGAAAAATACATGAAGTTCTATATTTCAAGGAATTATGTACTACTAGGACAATTTTGCAAACAAAGCACTATTTCTTTTACTTGTCCATTCATTCAAAACCATTTATACACTATCTATTCCTGAGGCAAAGAGGAGTAAGACATGACGACTCTGCTCCCAGGAAGCATCTAAGGGAGACAGGCAGGTGCCCAATCTCAGTCTTCCTTTCAAAATCCTTTCAAATGTTGGTGAAGGATAAATTACTAGTGATTCATATTCTGGAATTTAAAAACTGGCTTAAATCTTAGAATAGTTCATTCTTCTTCTTGTATTAGTATTAGGTTCATGGAGAAACATTCAACACATTTCAAAATTCTTCCAAAGGATGGCAATGTCTATCTCCATGCCTCAGTGTTGTTCTAGGCACCACTCCAGCATTAGAAATTGGAGAGAGTTTAAGTAATCGAGACCTAAATCATCTGCGGTGATTAGATGTGACACAGTTCCTAGGAATACCAGTGATATCTGATCTAACTTGCAACTGATAGAGGCCGATGTGTTTTCCTCCCTACTCCCAACTAAAATGCCTAGATTTTATCTCCTTCCCTAAATTCCTCCTGATTTACCTTAGAGCAGAAATCACTCACCTGGAGTTTTCCCATCTCCCAATTTTATGTGGAGATTCCAAAGTTATTTTGAAAACTACTCTAATAAACAAGCTTGGGCACATCTGGCCTTCAGTTAATAAGGTTTTGGGTGCCTGTTCATAGCTCCTTTCTTTTCTTGTGAGATTCGTCAGCACTCCAGAGCACTGAACTAGGTGGCAGGTAACTTAGCACGCTTCTGTCTCTAAAATGTTTACTATTTTGGGTTTAAAAATACCAAATTTCTTCAACTACAAAGGTTTTACTGATGGATCAACTCACAAATAACATCCATAACCACAGACTGTATCAAAAGCACCCTGATACCTAACTGTTTGAAATTCCTTGTTTTGAAGGCTTATCATTTTTGATATCATCATATGTGGTTCCATCATATGAGGAGGCCACAGAACTAAGAAAATTACTAAGAACTAAAGAAGATGAAGATACATCAAGGAGGCATGCAGTGCATCTCAGTAGCTCTAGTTAAAGAGTAACACTTCTCCTTTGGGAATTTATCCCCGTTAGTTATCACTTCTGCTGCCACATTTCTCTGTGTGCCACCGGCTACAATTCCCTGGTGGTCCAGTGGTTAGGACTTGGCACTTTCACTGCCGAGGGCCGAGGTTCAACCCCTGGTCCAGGAAGATCCCACATCTGAGGGGCAACTAACCCTGCATACCACAACTATTGCGTCCCTGAGCCACAGAGCCCATGCTCTGCAACAAGAGAAACCACAGAAATGAGAAGCCTGTGCGCACCAAGGAAGAGGAGCCCCAGCTCGCCACAACTGGAGAAAACCTGTTCGTGGCAACAAGACCCAGTGCAGCCAAAAATAAAATACAGAAACAAGTAAACCTTGGGGGGAAAAAAAAATACACAGGGAGATTGACCTCAGGCTGGTGGTGGTAGTTTAGTTGCTAAATTGATAAAAGACAGTTTCTGCCTTCAAGGATCTGCTAGTCTGTGACAAACAGATCTTTCAACCAATGGAATAAGTAGCCAATATTGTATAATAACTCGGAATGGAGTAATATAACCCTTAAAAATTATGAATCATTATATTGTACACCTGTAACTTAGTCCTATACAGCAACTATACTCTAATTTTTTAAATGTTAAAAATAAATGAAAGATTTTTAAAACTTAATGGAATGCAATGTGTTTCCTGCCATGCCAGAGGAATACACATGCCAGAGGAATGAATATGAAAGCACAGCAGAAAGGTGACTCACTTCAGTCAAGGAGAAGAGCCAGGAAAACCACTGCAGAAAGGATGAAAAGCTTACTCCAACTTCTGAAGGATAATAAATTAGGGTTGAAGGGAGATACTGCAGGCAGAGAGAGTAACACATACAAAGGACAGAGGTACAAAAGAGCATGGCATGGAGTGAAATTACACACAGTTCAGCAGAGCTTGAGGCCCTGGCCGATGTGGGAAAGAGGCATAAGATGTTGAAGGGCAAAAAGGCCAAGGCAAATCATGAAAGGTCTTAAATGCCTTCATGAGTTTGAAGTCTCTCTTCAAGGAAGTACAGGCCTCATCCTGACAGCTCCAGCTCATCAGTAACATTTTCGGGCAGGAGAGAAGCATGATTAGATTTATATTTTCAAAAGATCACTATGACAGCAGTGGGGAAGCAGAGACCACCTTTAAAGCCAGAGGCAGCAGGAACAGTTATGAAATGGCTGCAGTGGCACTGGGCATTGAGGAGAAGCGCAGGTTACATAGACGGCCAGGAGGCAAAACGAACGTGGCTTTAATACGAAGGGTTATCTGCAAAGACGTCCAAGTTTATGGTGATATTTGTAAGACTGGGACTAAAGAAAGAAGTTTCTATGAGGAGGAAGGGAAATCACTTTAGACAACTGAATGTGAAATGTCTGTCCAAGTTGTTAGATAGAACCATCTGGAGGAAATGCATCTGATTCAGCGAATTTATGAATGTTGAAACTGTACATATAAATGCAGTCACCTAGGGAGAGAATACAGAGAGAAAAGGGGGACCCATGGCGAGTTCCCAGGGAATACCCACTCTTCATCTACAGGGGAAAGGGAATCTTAGGGAAGAGAAAGAGATGGAACAGCCAAGGAGAACAATCTTGTATCTAAGTAAGTAACAGTCAAGAGAAGAACACACATCAAGGACGGCAAAGCTGGGGAAGGACTGAAACGTGTACAGAGGTTATCAAAATTGGGAGGTCACCTATGACCTTTCTGAGGTCCAGGGCAGTGTTAGAGGCAGGAGGAGCCCAAGTGCAGTGGGTGGAGGTGTGACTGGAAAGTGACTATAGCAGAAGTGAGTATAGACCACTCTTTTGAAAAAAACTCAATTACACGGGAAAGGAGAGAATGGACACAACGCAGGGACGCGCCTGCGAGGATGACTTTTTGAGCTGGTTGTGTTCATTTGCTGAAGGAGGACACAGCAGTCAGAGAGAGGCTGAAATTTCTCAACAGCAAATCAGCAATAGATGGAAAATGGATGCGAAGGCGGGGTGGACTCTGAGAGGAAATGAAGACAAAGTGCAGTGGAGGGGAGTTCTCTCACATCAGGAAAGAGGCTAAGCATGCAATAAGCAGTGGACAAGTTGACAAGCAAGAGAAAGCTTAGAGATTTCTCTGAAATCACAGGCAAAACTTGTTTACATGGGCATCTGGCAGATGGAGAGACACAAATTTCTTCAGATTCTCAAAGAGGCTCTCAATCCACAAAAGTTTTTAGCACGCTGCTCTGAAGGAAATAAATCATGGAACAAGGCTGACTGAGAATAAATGGGATGGGGTAGTGGAGAGAAATAGGAAATAAGATGCAAAGACTGATAAAAACTGATTTGGTTAGAAAGGGGTAGCCACAGCAGGGCCAAGATCAAAGACAAATGAACTATCAGAACCTTGTTAATTCTAGAATGGTATGGTCAAAATTCAGCCACTAAAGAGCAGGAGCTACTTTTGAGTTTCAAATGTAGAAAAAGTGTAACTCTGAAATTTGTTTCTTCTTGATAGGCTATTTAAATATATACATATGAAATTAGAGTAGGAAAGAGACTGAATAAAGGGAAACCAGATAGCTGGCAGTCTACAGTTAAAATTCAAATGTGATTGGTATTCAGTCATTCCAGCAAGTATTATATTGTCAATAAACACTGTTTTAGACGCTAAAGATACACAGGTGAAGAACTGACAAAATTTCTGACCCATGAGAAAATAAATATATAACAAGAAAACGAGGGCACTAAAGATTGATGAGGGGTTACCTGTGGAAGTTATTTTCACTCGGACGGTCAGGAAATGTTTTTCTAAAGTGATAGTTTTCCAAAAACTGGCAAACTGTTGGCCACAGTCCAAATCTAGCCTGCCCCCTGGTTTGTTCAGTCCATGAACTAAGAATGCTTTTTAAACATTTTTTATATAGTTTAAAAAAAAGAAAGCCAAAAAAAAAAAAAAAAGAAAGAAAGAAAGCCTTCCTCAGTGATCAATGCAAAGAATAGAGGAAAACGATAGAATGGGAAAGACTAAAGATCTATTCAAGAAAATTAGAGATACCAAGGGAACATTTTATGCAAAGATGGGCACAGAAAAGGACAGAAATGGTATGGACCTAGCAGAAGATATTAAGAAGAGGTGGCAAAAACACACAGAAGAACTATACAAAAAAGATCTTCACGACCCAGATAATCACGATGGTGTTATCACTCACCTAGAGCCAGACATCCTGGAATGGGAAGTCAAGTGGGCCTTAGGAAGTATCACTATGAACAAAGCTAGTAGAAGTGATGGAATTCCAGTTGAGCCATTTCAAGTCCTAAAAGATGATGCCGTCAAAGTGCTGCACTCTATATGCCAGCAAATTTGGAAAACTCAGCAGTGGCCATAGGACTGGACTGAAAGTTCAGTTTTCATTCCAATGCCAAAGAATGCTCAAACTACCGCACAATTGCACTCATCTCACATGCTAGCAAAGTAACACTCAAAATTCTCCAAGCAAGGCTTCAACAGTAATGTGAACTGTGAACCTCCAGATGTTCAAGCTGGATTGAGAAAAGACAGGAACCAGAGATCAAATTGCCAGCATCCACTGGATCATCGAAAAAGCAAGAGAGTCCCAGAAAAACATCTACTTCTGCTTTATTAATTATGCCAAAGCCTTTGACTGTGTGCATCACAACAAACTGTGGGAAATTCTTCAAGAGATGGGAATACCAGACCACTTGACCTGCCTTCTGAGCAATCTATACGCGGGTCAAGAAGCAACAGCTAGAACTGGACATGGAACAACAGACTGACTCCAAATCAGGAAAGGAGTACATCAAGGCTGTATATTGTCACCCTGCTTATTTAACTTATATGCAGAGTACATCATGAGAAACGCTGGGCTGGAAGAAGCACAAGCTGGAATCAAGATTGCTGGGAGAAACATCAATAACCTCAGATATGCAGATGACACCACCCTTATGGCAGAAAGCGATGAACTAAAGAGCCTCTTGATGAAAGCAAAAGAGGAGAGTGAAAAAGTTGGCTTAAAACTCGACATTAAGAAAACTAAGATCATGGCATCTGGTCCCATCACTTCATGGCAAATAGATGGGAAACAGCAGAAGCAGTGTCAGACTTTTATTTTCTTGGGCTCCAGAATCACTGCAATAGTGACTGCAGCCATGAAATTAAAAGACGCCTGCTCCTTGGAAGGAAAGTTATGACCAACATAGACAGCTTATTAAAAAGCAGAGACATTACTTTGCCAACAAAGGCCCATCTAGTCAAAGCTATGGTTTTTCCAGTAGTCATGTATGGATGTGAGAGTTGGACTATAAAGTTAGCTGAGCGCTGAAGAATTGATACTTTTGAACTGTGCTGTTTGAGAAGACTCTTGAGAGTCCCTTGGACTGCAAGGAGATCCAACCAGTCCACCCTAAGGAAATCAGTCCTGAATATTCATTGGAAAGACTGATGCTGAAGCTGAAACTAATACTTTGGCCACCTGATGCAAAGAAGTGACTCATTTAAAATACCGTGATGCTGGGAAAGATTGAAGGCAGGAGGAGAAGGGGACGACAGAGGATGAGATGGCTGGATGGCATCACCAACTCAATGGATATGAATTTGAGTAAACTCCGGGAGTTGGTAATGAACAGGGAGGCCTGGCATGCTGCATGTAGTCCATGGGTCGCAAAGAGCTGGACACGACTGAGCAACTTAACTGAACTGACTGATATGGTTAAAAAATCCGAAGAATCATGCACATGAAAATTATATGAAATCCAAATTTCATGGTGCACAAATAAAAGTTTATTGGCACACAGCCCCTTGTGTCACAGTTTCTGTATCGTCTATGGCTGTTCTTTGGACTACAACAGCAAAGCGGAGTCTGGCAACAGAGACCATTCAGCCCTTTGCAGAAAAAAATGGCTGAACCCTGGTTTAGACCTAAATGATGAGAAAAAGACAGCCATATAAAGATCTAGATGACACAGTTTTCTTGCTAGATAGTAAGTGCAAAGGCCCACAGACAACAACGAGCATGACATGGATGACAGACCACAAGGCCAGTGTGGCAGTGGAGCAGAGGGAGAGAGATGAGAAGAGGTGGTGCTGGAGAAGCAGACCCGACCAGAGGCCAGACCACGCACAGCTTTGCAGGACAGAAGAAGGAACCTGGATTTACTCAAGCAGTTGGGGGAGGGAAGATGGGGAAGAGACACCCATAGGTGTAAAGGAGGGAATAGTAAGAATTGATGGATTTACATTTGGAATCCACAGTTACCGTGTGAAGAACAAACTTAGGTAAAAACACAAGCAAGGAATAAAATAAAATTAAAAAAAAACAACAAAAAAACACAAGCAAGGAGATAAAGGAATAGTCCAGCCAGAAGACTGTAATGGCTAAGACTTCTTGTGCTGGAAGAATGAATGAGAGGAAGCTGCATTTAAAGTATTCTGAAGGTAATACGGATTTTCCTGACGGGTTATTTGGAATATGAATATAGGGAGAAATCAAGGATAACTCCTATATGTTAGACCCGAGCAATTGGGTAAACAGCAGAGTCATTCTGAAACAAGGAGAAAGGAGAAAATCAAGACTTTCTGGACATGGGAAGTGTAAGATACCTACTAGATATCCAAGCACTTCAGTGGATACCCATTTCCTTGTCAGGGAATAGTAGTGGCTACCGCAGCGAGTGGGCATGATTAAGTGAGATAATACCTGTGAAGAACTCAGAATACTGCCCGGCCTACCACAAACACTTAGTAAATGCTAATCACGCTTATTCTTATTATGCAGATGGAGTGTCAAACAGGCAGCTGGAAATATAGGTCTGGGACTCCAAGAAGTAGTCAACGGTTAGAGACAAAGATTTAGGAGTCCTCTGCATACAGATAAGGCCTGGATGAGGTCATCTAGGAAAGTGCACAGATGAAGAAGGTGGCCAAAGGCAGACTCCTAGGTGACTCCAACATTCAGGTGAGTTAAGCAATGGAAGGAAGCCATAGAGAATACTGAAAATTAGTAACTGATGAAAAAAAATCTGATGAGTGTGGTGTGACAGAACCCAAGAAAGGAGTGTTTCAAGACAGGAGTGGTCAGCTGGTTCAAAAGGTGCCCAAAGTTGAATAGGAGGAGGACTGAGAAATTAGCTATTCAATCTGGCAAGAGAGACGCCCTTGAGGATTTTAATAGGAGCAATTTCAGAGTCATGAGGATAAATAAAAGCCAAACAGCACGGGATGAGGAGTGGCTGAGAGGTGAGAAAGTGGCACCTGCAAATACACATCGCACTTTCAAGGAATTTTATTGTGAAAGGGAACGGAAAAGTGGGTAGTGGCTGGGAAAGGATGTGGGGTCCACGGTTTTTTAAAAGCACTATTTAAGTCAGTTAAACAGTTTTATATGTTGATGAGGCAGAAACTGCCGATGGAGGAGAGAGAGGAGGGGATAACTGCAGGAATGACCCTATTCTGAGTAGATGAGAGGGGATGAAATCCAGGGTACAAGTGGAGAGTGACATTTCTTCAGCTGTAGAAGGCAATGAAAGATGTGCTAGTGACTGTGTGTGTGCACGCTCACTCAGTCGTGTCTGACTCTTTGCAACCCCATGGACTGTAGCCGACCAGGGTCCTCTGTCCATAAAATTTTCCAGGCAAGAGTATTGGAGTGGGTTGCATTTCCTACTTCAAGGGATCTTCCCAGCCCAGGGACTGAACCCACATCCCTCGAGTCTCCTGAACTGGCAGGCAGATTCTTTACCACTGCACCACCTGGGAAGCCCATGTGCTTCAGTTCCCTTTTATCAGGAAGGGGAAAGGAAGCTATTAAACACACTGGGTATAACTGACACTCAAGAATCAGTGAACAAAGACTACTACTTGAATTGCTCCCAAGAACAATTCTGTTAATATTAGCTTCGAGAGCTTCAACCTTCAAATGACCAATATCCAAAGTATCTTGCAAGGTATTATAATTTTAGTACTTATATTCATGCTATATTTTAAGCCAAGCTTGGTAAAGAGGAATTAAAAGTAAGTTTCATGAAGGAAGAGACTTATTCAGGGCTAATGCCCCAACACTTGGTCATCTGCCCGGTACATAAGACATTCTTAGAAAAATAGCTAAGATAGCTAAGTTGCTATCTCTTACTTTGTAGAGTGCTACGTTTATGAATGCCACTGGGGGGAAGATAAGCCTCTTTACAAGCTGTTCATCATTTATAAAAGAAAACTATATAGTGACACTTGTAAATCATTTCCAAATGTGAGTTTAACAATAATTTGACTGAATTTATAAGAAAAAAAGTATAAAATATTCAAGCATAGTCAAATACACAGATATCAGGAGATAAACTTCTTAAGCCAAGATGGTTTCTGAAATCCAACCAGTTGAGAGATGTATACAGTTATTGAACTGACATCATCATCTCTTGTCAACAAATCGGCAGTGGCAGGGCCAAGGCCAGATTCTCTCTGGCTCTTGGTGCATCAAAGAGAACTATGGCTGTTTGAATGCATAACACAAAGAAAGAGATTTCAACTGTTTTAAATATGTTCTCTATCTGATACTGAACCCCCAAAAGTCACCTAGGATTAAAGAGTGCAAAGACAGTAATACACTGTCCCTCAGTAACAACAGTTGGTTAAGTTTTCACCTACACAGGAATGAAACCGTTTTCAAATATTTAATTCAATTCTACCTAGCAATGTTACCTACAAAACACAAATGCTACCCACTTTGTAATTAGAGAAAGAATTGTCTCCTTATCCTCACTCCTTATCAACAGGAGCAAGAAGCAGAGATGCTCAAAACAGCACAAGAGACAGGTGAGCTCCACCCATCCTGCTCTGGAAAAAGAGGCAAACATAAAGCAGCTCAGCATCTTTGAAAAAAAAAAAAGAAAAAGAAAAAGAAAAAATAAACCCACTACATCAGAGAGTAAGCTATACAGATTCTTGGCAATGCTCCAAATTACTTTGCAGGATCTTTAAAAACAAAACAAAACAAAAAACCCCAAAACAGAACAAACAAAAATTAAAGACTTTCAGACTTCTAGGTTCCAAGTCTGAACTGGTTTGTCTACTTGCTGAAGTAGAAGAAATAAAGCCCACTTAACTGATATACTGTAGACATTAAATTAATCAACACAATGACAGGGTTTCTTCTTTGTTTAACAGGGAAGTACCACAAAATGACTAGATCCACTTGAACAGCCTGGAAAAATTAAACAAACAAACACCAACACTGTTTTCAGAGATGGTTCTTTTTATTACAAGAAGTTTTGGTCCTCCATAGGCCAACTTCCAATAGTTAACTTCATTTTGAGGTGTATGTTCATTCAATTATAAATTTCTACTAGAATATTTCATTTTTTTTTCTTCCAGCTTGTTGTTCTGATCTTGGTGCAAAAGTCAGATTGCATCTTTCCTTCTGGGCTGTCGAATGACCAACAGCAACTAAAATAACACTAAGGAGTTCACAACTTTCTTTCCTCTAAAGGTAAATAGAGTTATCTCTACAAAGAGTCAGTTTTCTAAAGGAACAAAGTGAATTCGGACACAAAAGTAAACATTATCTTTGGCAAAACAACAAAGCTACCAAATCAGTCAACAGAATATGACCTAACATTTTTGAAGATTAATGTTCAGTGTATGAATTTGGAAATTTTGTGTTCTTATTATCTTAAAAAACCAACTGACTGACTTCTACATCATATTTGGAAGTTTATCGTCACATTCTGAGAAGCTCACTAAAGTTTATGTGGCATTAACTCACTAAAACAAAAAAAACCCAGGTATTTTATTACTCTAACACTGGAATCTCTCAAGGAGAATGAATAGACAATCATAAGAAGTATTCTTTGCTTTTGTAATCTCTTGCTTTTTTAATTTATACCTGTATGATAAGCAACTAAAAGTTACAGAGAAAACTGTTGTTTAGTCACTACGTCATCTCTGACTCTTCTGCAAACCCGTGGACTACAGTCCGCCACGCTCTTCTGTCCATGGATTTCCCAGGCAAGAATACTGGAACAGGTTGCCATTTCCTTCTCCAGGAGATCTTCTGACCCAGGGACTGAACCCAAGTCTCCTGCATTGGCAGGCAGATTCTTACCGCTGAGCCACCAGGGAAACCCCACAGGAAAAGTAGGACTCTCTTATATTTCCAATTCCCAGTTTCTCAGATGGCACCAATTTTACAATTTGGTAATCAAGCCACCATTCACTTTGCCACCACTTGCAGAATCCCTGGAACAATCCAGCTTCACCTCTGAACTCCAGTCATTTTGAGATGGTCTGGTTAACAGTGGACAGCATTCTACATGAAACTTAGAAACTACTCATTACATTTATATCACTTAAGGCCAGATAACCTTAAATAAACCTAGTATCAATTTACCTACAAGAAGGAGTTTATACACAATTCCAGTACTAAATTCCAAAGTCCTAAACCTTCAGTAACCCACTCAAGGTTGTGGGACTAAAAGCTAGCAGGAAAAAGAGCTGGTGTTAATATCAGTTCTGCCCAGACTCTTGGTAATCTATATGAATAATCCCAATTCACAGTTTTCATTCTGACTGTGCCGGAAATGCTTTTTGCAACCCAACATATCTAAAAAGGTTTCATTCTGAGTAATGTAAGCCCTCCTCCCGGCCTCAAAAGCCAAGGGTCAGAGGCCTCTGTAATCCTCATTCACATGAAGCCAACCTTATTAGACTGGAAACGATATACAAAGCACTTGTTATAATGCATCCATAAGCAGTGATACCCTTAACAAGGAATATTCTGCAAAACATCTCTTTAGACTACAACTGAAAATGGATATAAAAGCTATAAATATTTGCTTCCTATATTGAGACCAGAACTACTATCTCCCCTAGTTTCTCTTGACTTTAAGATTTCCCTCTTAGCTCCATTTACCAAGTTTTTATTCTCCTATAAAACCACTATAAAATCATTTCATAAAGACCTTTCTCTAGAGCTTGCTACTGAAAGTTAATTATTGCCATAAACTGACAATTCAAATAAAATACTTCTCAGGGAGCCAGTGAGACCCTAGGACCCCTTGGGGAATATTAAAAAGTATAGAACATGATCCACACCCTCCAGGATCTGAATAAAAAAAATTATTGATTCAGAGAGTGAGAAGGTAGCTTGAGAAGTCATTTTACACATATGTAAGACTGTACTTCAAAATTCACCTCCAGAGAAGATCATAAAATTATTTCAGTAATCTTTTCACCATCATTATCATGAAAATTATTATTAGCATCAAGTTCTTTACACAACTATCCTTTGCTTCAATTTAAACCTATTTTACTCTTATTTGAGCATCAGTGGAGCTGGAAAACAGCTGGTTACCATTCCTAATAATGGATCCATTCATGTTTTTTGAAGAGTTATTAAGTTGCCTCTTAACCTTTCATTCTCTCAACCTTTCCTCACAGGACTGACTTCCAATCATAAAATCATCTTTTGAGTCTCCTCGGAACGGTCTCCAAGGTCTCCTCATCCCTTTTAAGTTGAGGAACCTAGAAATGGAAACAACACTCCAGTAAGGGGGTGACCAGTGCCAGCATTATCTATATAAAAGATGATACCACCCCATCCGGATTCCTCGACATCACTTCTAAAGCCCCGACCACTACTTTTACAAACGTGTCCTCTGATGGCTCTTAGACTTTCTTCTGCTGTACTTAAGTTAGCTTCAGAACTATCCTAATAGTCTTGAACAACATAATACCTTAGGCAATATATCCTTACAAAGTATTTCTAGAAGTTGTACGTATAACAAATTTTCAATTCAACATTCACTGATCACCTTCTAAATGAAAAGTCACCATTGTAAACAACATAAAACACAAATGATGACTAGAAATGGTCCATGTCTTACGGAAATCATAATCTAATGGGGGAAAGACAGACACAATCAAACGTATGTACAACAGAAAGTATCCTGGAGTGAATTGTTTAAGGGGAGGATAAACAACACTAAGAAAACAGAAAAGGAAAAGCTGAATTTCAGATAGTAGTGGTATCTTGAAAGCTTCACGAAGAGTGGGATCTGAACTGAGCCATGAGAGATGAATAAGTCAAAGGCAGGTCAAAATGGGAAAATGCTTTAAGGCAAAGGAGAGGCATTAGCCAATGTATAAAGGCAGGTACAAACACACTGTGGAGAACATCTAACAGACTGGTAGCTCAATATGGCTGAAGCACATTAAGTGAAAATGTGTGTTCAGGAGATACTGTTCAAAATGTAGGAATGTAGGCCAGCTAGATTATGAAGGGCTGGGAATTTTAAATCTTATTTTACATTCAGTGAGAAGTCAAAGAGTTTTAGGAATAAAGTGACAGAATCAGATCTGTACTTAAGAAAACCACTGGCAACACTGTATATACAGTGAAAAGGAAAGCAGAGAGACCAGTTAGGAGATTATGATTATAATCCATGCCAAGGTAATGGAAATTTAAAGCAGGATGATAAAAACAGAAAAACAGTGACAGATTAAAGAAACACTCCAACAGTATCACAGACAAGCCCCAGAAAGTGACTGGATGGGGTGGGAAGAGAAAGGGACAGAAGATAGCACAGCACAAAGACCATGAATGAGCCCTCACACAGTTACAGGTCTGGATTTGAATTCTAGCTCCATCACTTAACAGGCTTCCCTGGTGGCTCGGCTGGTAAAGAATCCACCTGCAATGTGGGAGACCTGCGTTCAATCCCTGGATTGGGAAGATCCCCTGGAGAAGGGAAAGACTACCCACTCCAGTATTCTGGCCTGGAGAATTCCACGGACTCTATAGTCCATGGGATGGCAAAGAGTCAGACATAACTGAACGATTTTCACTATCTGTCACTTACTAGCCGCAAAACTTAAGGAAATCTATTTAACACGTCTGTACCTTGGTTTTTTTCATCTGTAAAAAAAAATAGTATATCAGGTATTTTAGCAAACCTATTTTTTAAGTGAGATAAAACTATATTTTTCCTCCTTAAGCATACTATCCTCTACGAACTACTCTTAAAGCTTAATTTATTTTTTGACTATTCTACTTGTGGTTATTTTTATGTCTCAAGTTTAAGTTCCAGCCTATAATTTAGCATTTTTTCTGTAAATAAATTGTAGTTGCATTGATCTCCATAGGCCTAAACTTACTCTCCTTAAGCTGAAACTTGAGAACAAATGTCAAACAGTTACCAAGTATAGACTAATGAATCTGAACCTGGGGGCCAAGCACCCTGAAGAGCCTCAGAGTTGTTTCAGGAAATCACCATATACTCATACTCGAAAAGATAAGGAACACCAGTTATACAGACCAAGAGTAGCAACCCCAATAGAGCTGCCTTGGCCTGATAATTATGCAACTCATGAAGGCACTGCCTTCCTTGGTTACCTACCTGCCTATTTACTGTCTTGTTTTTTTTCCTCGCTTTTTGCCTTATCTCTAATTATATTCTAGTTAGATACCAATGGTACCCACTGTTAGCAAGATGTGTGGCTGGCTTCAGTTTGGTTCCACCTAACTTAGTGATGAACTTGACACCTATATCAAAAGCAAGAACATTCTTAAATCAAGATTATAGCACTCGAATAGATATATATGTACACACATATATATGTATACCTCAAAGTAATAAGAACCTGTTATCTCTGTGGGAAAAGAAGCACTCCTGTCCTTTAAATCTGAGTCCTAATAATAATTAAAGATTGCTGTGTACCAGGCAAAGTGCTAAATACTTTGCATGCATAATAATTTCAATTAAGCCTCACAATAATCTTATGAAGCACAATTACCACTAATTTACAAATGAAAAAAACTGAAGCATGGAGAGGTTAAGAAAGTTTTCCAGTCATTCAGCTACTAAATGGCTGAGCGAAGATTTGAACCCAGCCAGTCTAAATCCAGAGCTCATGGTCTTAATAGCTCCTAATTACTGTGCTATACTATCTCACACTATTACAGATTAGATAATAAGATTCTACCTTTCCTTTGTAAAGGTATTTATACATGCATGAATAAAAAATCCTTGCTGGAGAGATTACAAAAGGATTTCCTCATTAACTAAGCTTAAAGAGATGCTATCCACATGGTTTTACTGCTTATAATTAAAGGCAATAATCTAGGGACAATGTTGTATGTTTATGTTTGATCTAAAAAATCAGTCAATAATCATGGATGGACAGAGGTTGAATACAAGCATGTGTAAATATTTATTCCTCGAGGTGTAGATATTTATTACAGATATGTGTGATTAACTACTCCCCAGTTTTTAGAACTGAGAGAGTACAAAGGAGAGCTTCATTTTAAAAAGGTTCTCTAAAAACACTCCTTACAAGTAATATTATTCCCCTAATTCAAGACAGAAAGCCACAATTACTTTGATGCTGTAAAATGAGAATGAAACAATGATGCTTCAGCAAAGTGTGGATCGTAAGGGTTGGATCTCTCTGAAACAGTCCAAATGTTAGAAAGGTTCATAGCTCTTACTGATGAAAGGCATCAAAACATCTACACTCAAATATTCCAACCAAACACAAAAAAAGAAATGCAAGAAAACAGATAAAATATATGGGGAAAAAACTCCAACTCCAGAACTAAATGCCAGTTGAATAGATCCTACCCACTGGTGCCACACAAGGCACTGCTGTAGTGATAATTAAAGGTAAAATAGCTGGGGAAATCCCTTCAGTTTATTTGTCAAATAGAAAAACAACTACTCATTTCAAAGAAAAGGGGAATTTTCATACACAGCACAGAAAACTGCCAACTAACTCTTACATTTATATCTTTAACTGTTTCCTTAAAACTAAAACACATCAGAATAGTTATATTCAACATCTAAAAAGTTAAACCAAGTTTGGCCTCTAAGAAGTTTCATACTAAGCTTACAAGAGGATTTACATCATCCAAAACAACTACAATAAAATTCACACAACAGAATTCTTCTTTCAAATATCTTGCTTTTTAGAAGCAAATGCCTGGCAGTGCCTCCAACCTTCTCCTCGTTGGCTTCCCCTGGAGTGTAACCTGACAAGGTACAAAGCTCATTGAAATATTTAACAGTGGTGGTATGGATTTCTTTGGATAGGTCAAGAAAAGCAGCTCATCTTTTTTAAAAACGTAAAGAACCATTTTATGGGATGTCATTCCCTCAGTCCAAGTGTCTCTGTATTTCCTCAGGGCTTTCTCAGAGAACTTATTGAGGGGGAAAATGAAAAGGCTAACAAAAGGACCCCTTTTCTCTCCCTATTCCCAACATAATCCACCTCAGCCACAGGGCCAGTTGCATCCACACTGTCATAAATGCCAGCAATTAGAGAATTAGGCCATAAAACCACCCACTCAGGTATAAGAGCACAGGCCTCCAGCTTTATCTCATGCATGCCATAAAGATCCCGGACTTCCTTCTTTCAGGCCTTCTTCACAACCAAGGAAATGACAATAACAACAAAAAAGTAGCCCTTTGTCCGTCTTATACCGATGTGATCAATGAAACCATCTGGATCCAGGTGAAGGAGTCAAGATTCCTTTTTCTTAATAAAGACTGCAGTTCCTCTAACATGCCACATATAAAGGACTGTATTGTGAGCACTTACACAGTAGGAACTAGAGTAAAACTACATTTTCCAGAAAAATTACTTTCCCTTATTCTGAAACTACTCTAGAAGCCTAACCAATTCCTGATCTTCTCAAGAAATACTGGAGACTCACAAGAGTATTCTTAATTAACTCAACAATTTCGAGACCCTTCGGCAATCTTTTCTAATCAAAAAAGTTAATTCAAATATCAAAGTTAACTCCATGTTTTAAAATCTGATACAGTGGGCTTCCCTGGTAGTCTAGTGGTTAAGACTCAGAGCTCCCAATCCAGGGGGTCTGGCTTCAATCCCTGGTCAGGGAACTAGATCCCACACGCAGCAGCTAAAAATCCCATGTGCTGCAACTAAGCCCTGGACCAGCCAAATAAATAAATAAAAATAAGTATTTTTTTTTTAAATCTGATACAATTTAATTGATCATTTCATTTGATTGATCATCTTCGAAACCACAGAAAGCCCAAGTCCGTGATTTACTCCATAAGATTTTGTTCACCAAGCTTTAAACCAGTGTAGATAAGACCCAAACAAATACTTTTAATAGTAAACTCTTTAGCTTCCTCCTTCCCACTAGTGCCTACAGGGTTAAAAATCTGACTTATATGTAGGTATCGCATGTCAGACTCATTAGTAATTTAACCTTTCTTAATTCCTGAAAATAACATATGCAAACAAAAGAAGGTCCCATCCCAGCAGTCCAAGAATAAATTCCTCCCAAAGTAGTGACAGTCACAAAGCTTCCCCCAGTCTCATAGGTCTCCGCTGCTGGGCTCTCCACCTTGGCAGAGGAAGAATGGAAAGAGACAAGATGTTCACAAAAGGCCTGACTGAAGGCCTTCAGTTAAGTGCTAGAAGGAAGCTGAAGTTCTGTGCCAACACTAGTGGAATGTGGGCAGGCACAAAGAGATCTTAATTAGGAGACCTACAATTAAAACAGTGAGTCTCCAAAGGAGAGAGAGGCAGTGCCGTCTGTTATGCCTCAGAGCAAGCATAGCAGGGCTACCCACCCCCTTTAGCCACAGGGCAAGGAAGGCAGTAGGTAGTAAGTCTGTATGGCTGCTCTGTAGAAGGCCGGATACCAGGTGAGCAGACATGGGAGGGGAGTCAAGATGAGTGTTTTCTCAACTTCCAGTCAAGATCAATCACTGTTTTGTGACCCAACAATTTCCTACAAGAGCAAGTGCCTTAAGATAATTAGATGGAAAGCAAAGGTGGAGACAAGTGATATGCCTTTCAGTGAGAGGTGAAGAAAAGTTCTAAAGGTTGCATTTGGGATGCTCAGTAAAAACCAGAGTATATTTCTGAGCCTATTAACAACTACTCCCTGCAATGTGGGCACCATCACTTCGGACTTATAAATACATTAGTGTCTTGAATTTTTTTTTTTCCATTTAAAAGCTCATACACCTAAAGGAATATACGACCTAGACTGAAAATAACTTCTTTTCGGACAGTCAAGAATCAACAATATTGAAAACATAGAAACAAATCTAGCCAAACAAGAGGGCGTCTAAATATCAGATAATGAGTTATACTCAAAATTGTATCTTCATTTTTCTCATAAATGAAATTGGTCAACTTCAGCTAAAAACTTTCCCCATAGAGTTCTTATATCTTGTCCATACAAAGAAAACTTTCCTACCGAGTTCAAATTTCTCTTCCCAATAATAATGGCAGTTAAATGGCAGTTAAATAGCCTAATGTACACTCTGATATTAAAAATTACCAAACAGGTTCACTGACTCTGACTCTTAAAAAAAATTAAGAATAAGTTCTGACCTGAGCAAATAATTAATATAACAGAAAGGAATGAGAATACTGGAGCAAAAAAGATTCCTGAACTGACATGTGGCCCAACCTTCTCATTTTACAGGTCAGAAGTTTCAGGTTAAAAGTGAAATTGTCCAGACTGGTGAGTGAAAGAGATGAGTACGAGGACTCATGTCACGTCTACTGACTTCCACTCGGAGGGGTTTCTTCTAGCCCACCTGTTTTCTGCTTCCCTTTCCTTCTGCCCAGCTCAGGATTAGCTGTGAGGGCAATGAAAGAGCAACTTCCACTCTTGGCACATATACCCAGAGACCATTAAAAAAAAAAAAATCACAGATGCTCTCCCACTCCACAACTACATCTTTTCTAATCCCCACTCAAGAGCCCACCTGGGGCTACCTGAACTAAACTGCCATTTCAAGAATAAAGACAAATACATAACAATGTTGTGATTCAGTTTCCATTTATAGCTAATCAAAGTCTGCCATGTTCAATCAGAATGGAAATACTGCTTTTAACCTTTTGTGAGGTGGTATGAACAGTAACTGGAGTATGAAGGTAATAAACAAAGACTACATGCTGATAAGTAGACCATTCAGGGATTCATATTAAAACAGTCCCAATTCTAATCAACAGAGAGAATGCTCAACTATGCATATTTAGATGGCAAAGTAGACTCACATATATACCACCTGAGACAATCCTCAAAAAGTAGGACCCTGACACCATCATGCAGGGCAGAGGGAAGCAAAAAAGCAGACCGCTGCGATTTCTTACAGTACACAATCAAATAAAACTCAAATTAATTCTACTTCACAATTGTCACAAAGAAAGCCCCAACAGGAGACCAGCAACACTTATGTCGATTTTTAAAAAAATAATCCCATCTTACAGAATTTGGTCATGAAGAACTCTTACATGTAGTTATTACTCAGAGAGAGATTCAGTCCCAAGGGAAGTTCAGAATGTGTGGCAGTAAGGGACAAACCCACAGCTAAAGGAGCTGCAGGCGGGAACTGACCTGGAGTTCTGTCATCTTTCAACCACTTAACTTAGCAGTTCCGTAAGTACGCTTTTGTTATGGAGAAATTATAGTCATTATTCACTTAAAGCAAACCAGAATATAAAGAGGCCAGAATTATTCTGGATCACAAACTATGCCTTCATGAACCAGACAAGGCTTGATACAGATCTGTAAGCAACTTCTGAGAAACAACCCTTAGAACTCCATGTTAGCCCAGGGAAACCCTAAACCTCCTTTTTGGAACTTTTATCATTGATTTGTAAGACTCTCTAACAAAACTCTTGGTTTCTACGCTGAAAACAACCAGGTCCAAGGATGTAATCACTATGGTTTAGTACTAAACCATACCATGAGGTGAGTACTCATGAACATACACCATTAACCAGTCCTAGATTAACTCAAACTACCACATGAAAGGCTTACCAATGGAACAACAGCTCATTCTAGCCGAATTCAGAAAAAATACTGAAGTTTAATATAAGGAGTCAACCATTTCTCTCATACTGAAGTAGCAACTACTGTTCACGCAGAAGTCTTAAAGAAAAAAAAGATATTAATATGCTCTTAGTTGAAATTACTGCAGCTCTTTGAAAGGCTTTACACTACATACTAATGCTATACAAAATAATGCCAGTGGATAAGAAAATGTTAGCACCTGATTAAAACTTTAAAGGTGACTTGTCAAAGACCAACAGATAAAATATTCTGGTGCCCAGACATTAGGTCCCTGAATCCAGGTGGCTCTCTTTCTAACCAGTCTCTTGAAAAGCTATGATTGGAAGCTGTCAGCATAAAACTTTGCTTTTGAATATGTGATAACATTTGGAATGTGAACAAGTACTTGGTCCTTCAATACAAAATATACAAGCATGCTAAACAAGAAGAAAATGCTTCTCAGGATCCCCTTAAAAACAGACTAACTTCTCCTAATAGAGACGTTCTTATTATACTCAAGTATACATGGGCTAAAATTCTACATATAACCAGGCAAGTCTCAGTTTTGAAAATAAGCAGGTAAATGAAATGTCAGTAAGTCTATTTTTTTTTTTTTTTTTTTTTTGCTGCTGTATCTTTTAAAAAAGCAAAATCAACTCACATTTAAGCACCAACTCCATGCAAGTAACCTGAACGGTTCAGTCTTTTTGTCATGTATGAGGCCTTTGGTTCTCCAACTACATGGGATCTGTGTTGTTAGCTTAAAAAATACAGAATTGGCCTTTCAAAAAAAAATAATAATCTACAGCAACCAATAAATAGTCTCAAACAACCCTGCTGACTGCAGCTGCCTTCTGAAGGCTGGGAAAAGGAGGTGGAGAGAGAGCAGAGAGAGGCAGGGAAGAGGGACGCTGCAGCTAGCTACAGAGCAAGGAACACGCCCCCATCATGTCCTCCTTGCTCTGTCAGAAGGCGGGTTGTTGTCAGTCTCCTCATCATGCTGCCTTAGAAACGATTTAAAAAAGGAGGCAGGAAGACTAACAACTAAAAAATGCCAGCTCCTTGAAAGGAGGGGCCAGGGTCCCTGGGATCTCCTCCCTCCCCTTCTTCCCAGGATCTTTCCGTAGATGTAAAGGGGTGCAGGACACAATAGGGGACCGGGGGTTTGCCCAGGATATTTTGTGTGCACCAACGGCAGAGCACGCAGGAAACGGCTCGTTATCTTTCCCTTTCTGTTTCAATCAAGAGCACTCCAGAGCAGCAACCCCCTACCCACTCGCTTCAGCCCCAAGCAGCTGCTCTTCCTCCTTCTAGCATTCCCCTCCATGCCATTCTGCCCCTTCCCCTCCAATTCAAATTCCCCCTTCTGCACCCAATGGAAAACAAATGCGCAACGCCACTGGCTGAACCTGAACTCAACTTCCCTTCCCACGGCAACTTTCCTTTTGGCTGAAGGGGGCCGAATAATGCCTATCAAAGCCTCCCCATTCCCCTCCCGATACTAATGGGGTAGGAGCAAAGCTCGAGACCCTTCATCCTCCCTGGGTCCCCCTTAAAACAAATCAGAGAGAGAGCCCTAACTCCTTCCAAGGATAACTTTGCTTCATAAGCTCTTCATAACCCTCTTTCTCTCCACCAGAAGCAGCCACCAGTAAAACTGTCCCTTATCTACTCTCCTCACCCCAACCCTGCTTCCCCCACCCCTTCCAAGCCCCAGGATTGGCCTAGGAAAAGGTGGATCAATAATGAAATGACGGAGAAAAGAAGGGCGGGAGGGAGCTAGGGCTAGAGACTGCGTGCTCTCAGGCACAGTGGGTGGGGTAGGAGAGCAGCAGCTGCTTCCCCTGGGAGGATGCTGCCCAAGTCCCCCACAAACACCTCCCCTCACGGGGGCCCCCTTCCCCAGAGCTGCAGGGGAAAGCCTGCCTCCTCTCCAGGGGAAATGGTGGAGAGCTGCTCTTCTCTGAGCCTGAGGGACAGTGGACTCTTTTCCCCCCGCAAAGATGCCACTAACCCTTCATTCTAAAGGAGGGAAAGGGTGGAGTGAAGGTAGTGTAAGCCCCTGCTACCCGTAGGCTAGAAACTGCAGCTCTGTAAGATAGGGGGAAACAGACTGCTGTACGAAGAGATCACCGTTATCTTCAGAGGGAAAGGAGGCAAAGGCAGAAAGGTGGAGAGGAAAGTAGCTTTTTCCCGGTGGGGTGGGGCGGGATGACGGGAGGACCTCTCTGCTGTGGGTGGGTGTGGGGGTGGGGGGGCGCGGGTGGAGGTGAGGGAAGGGGGAGTGGCTGCTGGTGTAGGGACCTGGCCCGGGGACCGGGCGAGGGTTCACCAGGTCTTCGGAAGCAAGGTGCTGGAAGGGACACCGATCCCCAAGGGTGGGAGAAGAACGTGGCTTTGGATGAGGCCATCACCCGAGAGATGCCCGAGAGGAAAACTGCCCCAGGAGTAAAACATCTGCCCAGAGAGGGAGGCGGGGATGTGGCGGGATCAAGTCTCTAGGAAGGGAGGGAGGGAGGAATCTTGCTCGGATGAGGTAATCTGTGAAAGGGAGGAGGGGTTCAGTCCCGGGATGGGAAACCCGGGAGGGGGGTCTGTGCCAAAGGATTTGGGGAAGGGTCAGGGCAAGGAGGGTCGGGGGCAAAGGCCCTCGGCCAGATGGGTCCGAACCCTGGGGTGGGGGGGCCTTGGGGTCTGCACCCCGGTATGGGGGACCCGAGATGGGAGGGCCGTCTGCCCCGGGTCAGGGACCCAGGGATGGTCCCCGAATTGGGATGCTCCACAATCCCGGATGGGGGAGGGGAGGGGGGAATCCGCAGAGGGTCGAGACCCCGGACCTGGGGGGTTCCTCGCCCCCTTACCTCTCCGCTGCCGCCTCCCCCGCCGCTCTCCCCAAACACGGCCCGGAACCGGCGCAGGTTGGTGCCGATGGCGGCCGAGACCTGCAGCGCCGCGTCGAAGCCCGGGCCCACCCGGAGCAGGGCCGGCCCGGAGGAGGCTGAGGACGATGACGAAGACGAAGACGAGGCGGACGACGAGGAGGCTGCTGAGGCGGCGGCCGCTCCCCCTGGAACCCCGGCCCCGCCGCTTCCCGCCGCCGCCGCCGCGGCCGCCACAGCCGGGGGGGAGGGGGGCGCCCCGGGGCCGCCGCCGCCGACCGGAGGCCCGGGGGGAAGCAGCAGGGCCGGGACGCGTTGCCGCGGGGCGCCCCCTAGGCCCCGGCGCCCCCCGCCGCCGCCGCCCCCGGTGGTCCCGGGTCGGGCGGGGAAGCGCCACCGACAGCTGTGCGCCATGTTCGCCCCGTGAAGTGAAGCAGCGAGAGGGAGAGGCGACAACACAGGGGGGCGGGGAGGCGGAGGGGGGGGGGCCGCGGGCCCCGGAACCTGCCTGGGCCGCCCGGCGCCGCCCGGCCGCCAGCAGGCCGCCGCCGCTATGCCGAGCGCCGGGCCGCGCTAGCCGGCCCAGCGAGCTGTATAGCGGGCTCAGGCCCGCCCTGCCGACGCCGGGCCGCCGCTATGCCATCCCGAGGCCCGGGCCGCAGCCTGCCGCCCGCCCTCCCGCCCCGCAACCTGGATAACTGCGTGCCCCGCCCTCCGGGAGCGGCAGACTCGGGAGAAGGCGGGGGGAAGGAAGCCCAGGAGCCCGACGCGGAGCGCGGGTTCCGGGGAGAGGGGGAGGGGCGAGGGCTACGGGGTGGATGGAGGCGGAGGGAGCCACACCGCCCGCAGCCTTGAGAGCCGAGAGGCCGATTACACACGTTCCCGGGATGCGCTGGGAATCGAACCGCCCGCGAGAGCCGCTTCCAGTCTAACGCGGCTGCCGGGTCGGGGAAGAGTGCGCCTTCTCCGCCTCGAGGCACGGATGCGAGATGGGTTAGCCCGGATTTAACACTTCTAGAATAAAAGAGCCCTTATTGTGCTACAGGCAAGACGGAATTGTTGCCCAGTTTACTCTATGCAAAATAGGAAGGCCCTCAATGAATGCGCTTTAAAAAATAAAAAAAATTTTAAAAAGAGCCCCTCCCATTTTCATGCTGGAGCTCTCTGCAAAATGCGTACACCGAGTGGTTCGGGCTCTCGCCACCTCCTCTTCCTACTGCACTCGGGGATGGGGAACGTCTGGTTTGGGTGCCCTTCTGCACAGAGTTGGACTGTTTCTCCCGCCCAGGCACTGGGGCCCCGGCGTGCTCCGCTAACGAGGCGGCGTTACAACGAAGCTGAAACTGGGTGGCTAACGGGGCCTGGAGGGAAGAGGCGGGCAAAAGCGCCCCCGCCCCTTCTTCCTCCGTTCTCTGCCTGCCGCTGCATGCAAAGCAGACCCTAATATATGCACGCGGAGGGAGGGGGGCTCGCGAGCACGTTTCTGATTAAGAGAGGGGGAGGAGAAGAGCGTTGGGCATTATGATACACTGGGTGGAAAGGGGCCCGCCGGCGGCGAGCTCTATGCGCGGGGTTAGTGGGCAGAGGGGGGAGGGGGAAGGAGGAGGGTTAGGGCGGGGGATGCATATCCACCCCGTTTACTTTATTGCGGGAAAGGAGGGAGGGCGCCTCAAGCTAGGCGTTAGAAGCCTGCGAGGCTGGGAAAGCACAGAAGGGAGGGAGGGGTTTGTACTGGGAGAACTTGCGTTGGCTGAGGCTGGGGGATCGATACACAGCCTGCAGGCCCCGGGGCAGCCTCCATCCCCACCCCCACAACCCCCCGGCCGAGGTGGAGTTCGCTGGAAGGTCACGCAGCCTTCCTGGACTCCCGCACCCGTACGGCGCCCGGCCAGTAATATAACAGCCTGGGGCGGTGAATTTGGGGAGGAGGGGGAGGGTCGTGGTGAGCAGGTTGCAATCAGCTCTGGCCCTCTGGAGGGTGCTCTGCACGCCTCCAGAGAAGGTCCACGGCCTCCTGGTGCTGAAAACGTACGTCCCTCCACCCGCGAAACGTTTGTGCTGAGCGAACGATGGGGTGGGGGCCTAGAGGAGCGGAGAAAGGGAGGAGACACAGGCAAGCTTCAACTCCCCCAACTCTTCCCGGATCGATCGTGGTTCCAACCGCGCAGGATGGAGCCCAGATGGTTTGCAAAGCGCACACACACAGAGCGCACACACAGAACCAGATTCCGTTGTTACATCGCGTGGTTTACTAGGTGCAAAAAGGGTGGGAGTAGGGGAAGAGTCTCTTAAACGGCAGCCCCAGGACTCTGCGAAGGACATAGACACCCCATTGTGGACGGTTTCTCCATTGCAATATATTTAGCGTTAGGCGCTGGGGGTTTTGCTTCAGTGTCGCTGCTCTGATCAGTTACAGATTGGCGACCACGTGGATTCCCGCAAGCATCCTGATTTGTTCCCCCTCTCACTCTCTCTCGCTTATTTTTCTTTTGTATTTGCCGCCCCCCCCTTCTTTAATATGCATAACGGTCTATAGAGGTAATAGGCAGGGGACTGAGTGACAGGCTTTACAAAACTGTGTCAACAGGATTTCTTCCCGTCCTCCACCCCTGAGAATACATAAACCTGCTGGGTTCTGAGTAACCTCTTCATTTCAAACATACTTCTTGGGGCACAGGTGGGAGGTCTGCAGGTTCAGTGGGGACAGTAGGAAGGAAGAATGTCCCTGAAGATTGTGTTAAGTCCTCAGACTCAAGCCTCCAAGTAGAAAACTTGATAAAATCATCTGATTTGTCTCTTTGCCTCCTGACTAGTCCAAAAGGAGCATGAGCAAGTCAGAATTTGGTTTATTGTTGGAGCTCTTAAGGCAGAAAGAATAACATCTGTCGAGTGCTTTCTGTGAGCCTGAGTACTTTATGCACTTTCAGTTCTCACCAACCCTCCGAGATAATTCTGATTTGATGAATGGGGAAACTGGTGTATTGTCCAAAATCACAAGGCTAGTAAGTAAGTGCAAGACTAAATCTCACTGGGGTCTAACCATACTGCTGATTCCCCGAAAGACATACTATGCCACCTCACACTCATTAGGATGACTATTATTATTTTTTAAATGGAAAACAAATGTTGGTGAAGATGTGGAGAAACTGGAACCTTTGTGCACTGTAAGCAGGAATATAAAATGGTGCCACCATTGTGGAAAACAGTATGGTGGTTCCTTGGAAAAAAAGAATTACTCCAGCAATTCCACTTCTGGGTATATACCCCCCTAAAACTTGAAACCACAGTCTTGAGGAGGTATTTGTATACCCATGTTCATGGCAGCATTATTCACAATAGCCAAAACATGGACACAAACCCAGTATTCATCAACTAATGAATGGATTACCAAAATGTGGTATGCTCATACAATAGAATATTATTTGGCCTTAAAAAAGAAAGGGAGTTCTGAAATATGTTACAAGATGGACGAATCTTGAGGACATTATGCTAAGTAAAATCAATCAATCATAAAAAGATAAATATTGTGATTCCATTTATATGGGGCTTCCCAGGTGGCTTCCCTGATAGCTCAGTTGGTACAGAATCTGCCTGCAATTGCAGGAGACCCGGGTTTGATTCCTGGGTTGGGAAGATCCACTAGAGAAGGGATAGGCTACCCACTCCAGTATTCTTGAGCTTCCCTGGTGACTCAGCTGGTAAAGAATCTGCCTACAATGTGGGAGACCTGGGTTTGATACCCTGGAGAAGGGAAAGACTACCCACTCCAGTATTCTGGCCTGGAGAATTCCATGGACTGTATAGTCCATGGGGTTACAAAGAGTTGGACACGACTGAGCAACTTTCACTTCACTCCCAGGTGGCACTAGTGGTAAAGAACCTGCCTGCCAGTGTAGGAGACATAAGAGATGTGGGTTTGATCCCTGGGTCAGGAAGATCCCCTGGAAAAGGACATGGCAACCCATTCCAGTATTCTTGCCTGGAGAATCCCATGGACAGAGGAGCTACAGTCCATAGGGTTGCACAGAGTCAGACACAACTGAAGTGACAGCACACACACTTATATGAGATACTTAGGGTAGTCAAAAATGTAAAGACAAAGTAGAATGGTTGCCAGAGGATGGAGTGAGAGGAAAATGGGGTGTTATTGTTTAATTGGTAGAGTTTCAGATTTATAATATGAAACGAGTTACGGCGATGGATGTGGTAATAGCTGCACACCAATGTGACTGTATATATATATATATATATATTTTTTTTTTTTTTGGCTGTACCAGGTCTTAGTTGTGGCACACAGGATCTTAGTTGCAGCATGTGAAATCTAGTTCCCTGCCCAGGGATCAAACCCAGGCCCCCTGCATTGGGAGCACAGAATCTTAGCCACTGGACCACCAGGGAATGTGAATGTATTTTTTAAAAGACATTCTATGCCTTACTCGTAAGTTACTGTAAACTGCATGTGCTTTATTATTTTTTATTTTAAATTTTAATTCAGTTTATTTTTCTTGAATACCTAATATATACATATGGTTACAAATTTAAATAAGTTTTCACTCTACTCTTAACTTCCCTCCACTTCCCTCCCACAGTCATACCTTATCCTTTCTTAGTGGCAGCTAAGGTTATCAGTCTCTTGTATATTCTTCAAAAGATAGTCTATACCTATACAAGCAAATACATATAGACGTTTTTCCACAAATGAAAGACTATCAAACCCATTTCCTGGATCCTGCTTAGAAATCTTAGAAATCATTCTGATCAGTAGACAGCATTTCCTTATTCTTGAAGGGGGCTGTGTGGACTAGATGAAGCATAATTTATTTAACTAGTTCTCTGTTAGTGTACACAAGTTATTTCCAAACTTTCAAACAATCCTGCAGTGTACAACCTTGAACATATCTTATTTTGCAAATGTGTAACTATGTGTGTAGTATAATTTCTAGAAGTGGAATTGCTAGGTCAAAAGGTATGTACACTTATAATTTTGATAAATGTTGCCACACTGTCCCCTGTAAAGACTGAGTTGCCCCCTTGTTAAAATTGTACTAATTCATACTCCCAGGGTTCCCAGGTTGCTCTAGAGGTAAAGAACTCACCTGCTAAGGCAGTAGACTTAAGAGACATGGGTTCAATCCCTGGGTTGAAAGATCCTCTGGAGGAGAGCATGGCAACCCATTCCAGTGTTCTTGCCTGGAGAATCCCATGGACAGAGGATACTGGCAGGTTGCAGTCCATGATGTCCCGAAGAGTTGGACATGACTCAATCAACTTAGCACACATGTAATTCTTACTCCTACTACTCTAATGGCAGAAAGTGAAGAGTAACTAAAGAGCCTCTTGATGAGGATGAAAGAGGAGAGTGAAAAACCTGGCTTTAAACTCAACATTCAAAAAACAAAGAACATGGCGTCCAGTCCCATGGCAAATGGATGGGAGAAAAGTAGAAACAGTGGCAAATTTTATTTTCTTGAGCTCCAAAATCACTGCAGATGGTGATTGCAGACATGAAATTAAAAGACGCTTGCTCCTTGGAAGAAAAGCCATGACAAACCTAGACGGCAGATTAAAAAGGAGACACATTACTTTGCTGACAAAGGTCCTTATAGTCAAAGCTATAGTTTTTCCAGTACTCATGTATGGATATGAGAGTTGGACCATAAAGAAGGCTGAGCACCACAGAATTGATGCTTTCGAATTGTGGTGCTAGAGAAGACTCTTGAGAGTCCCTTGGACAATGAGGAGATCAAACAAGTCAGTCTTAAAAGGAAATCAACCTGGAATATTCATTGGAAGAACTGGTGCTGAAACTGAAGCTCCAATGCTTTGGCCACATGATGCTAAGAGCCGACTAATTGGAAAAGACCCTGATACTGGGAAAGATTGAAGGCAGGAGGAGAAGGGGGGCAATAGAAAGTGACATGGTAGGATGGCATCACCGATTCAATGGACATGAATTTAAGCAAACTCTGGGAGACAGTGAAGGACAGGGAAGCCTGGCTTACTGCAGTCCATGAGGTCACAAACAGACATGACTGAGAGACTGAACAACAACAATCGTATGCTCAGATTCAGTAGTTGTAGTTATGTGATCTTGAACCAGGCACCTAGGCTCATGATGCCTCAATTTCCTAATCTGCAAAATAAGAATATCAATGAAGACTGAATGACCTAATCCAAGTAAAGTGTATTCTCTCTCATTCAGATAGAAACACTTTCTTAGTCACTGGTGAATATACCTCTTCTCAAACTAGCAATTTCCTTTCTCCAAACAGGTCCCCAATGGAAAACATTGTGTTAGTTGTCCCCAAAGTCCTGGAACTAAGAAAAGAATGGTAGCTGGGTCATTCAAACTTGCCCATAGGAAGACTTGATCATCACCGAATGGTGGACAGTTCAGAATTCTTAGATGTTGCTTTCTTTGGTGAAGGAAGGGCCAAGTCCATTACTCTTCTATGGGTTGCCATTCCCTTCTCCAGGGAATCTTCTGGACTCAGGGATAGAACTCAGGTCTCCTGCATTGCAGGCAGATTCTTTACAGTCTGAGCCACCAGGGGAGCCTTCTGTGAAGGCACCTATCCATTAAGGAAGCAGTGATTACATTTTGCTACTGCCCCTTTCATGAATTTCCATTCCAGAAGAATTAGGTATAGCTACATCTATGACTAAAAGTACTTTAAATAATTGCCCCAGCATGAGCAGCTAGCTTTCTGTAAAGGATTAGGCTGTAGTCTTGGCCAAAGGCAAAGACTGGATAATTCAGGAGCCTTGAGCTCTCTGGGAACAGGCACTGCATATTGCTTTGCTTTGTATCCCCTATGCTGAGTAGTGTCTATATCGGCTCAATTAATGTTTGTGGAATAAATGACCCTTCCCAGCTTCACTCTTGGACCTTGGGATTTATACCCAAAGTGTTTTATTTTGTCAGAGTTGCATGTCCTGGCTTTTTATAAAAATACATTTTATTTAAAATCAGCTACATTGTCTCCATCTGAAATTGTACAAAGTGAGTATCAAAGTGTGCATCTCTCAAAGAGAAAAAGATGATAGGAATAATTCCTATTTGATAATTACCTCTTCACCCTGTTGAAGCTTGAAGGAAATGTTGCACTAAAGCGTTTCCTTTCCCTTTCTTCCTGGTCACCTCTAACTTGTACTCTTATATAGTACTCTTCTGGCCACTTTGACCAGCTGATGAGAACTGACTCAATGGAAAAGACCCTGATGCTGGGAAAGATTGAAGGCAAAAGAAGGGAGGTGGCAGAGGATGAGATGGCTAGATAGCATTACTGACTCAGTGAACATGAATTCGAGCAAACTCGGGGAGACAGTGGAGGACAAAGGAAACTGGTGTGCTGCAGTCCCTGAGATTGCAAAGAGTGGGACAAGACCTGGCAACTGAGCAACAACAAAGTCGTCTTCTGATTGGTTTCTTTCTTTCTTTTTTTTCTGATTGGTTTCTTACCTTCAACCTCTGTGCGCATCTTTATTCAATGAGCATGTACTGAACATCTACTTTGTACCAGGTATTATGTTAGATCTGGAGGTACAAAGATGCTATGTTACAAAACTTCCACAGAAACTTGAAAAGGAAAGAGGCCTTTGAGAAACAAGGCTTCAGTATTGCCCACATATTAGGTACATGAGGCAAAGTGTAAAAAAATGCCTGGCCAGGGAATTACCTGGCGGTCCAGTGGTTAGAACTCCATGCTTTCACTGCTGAGGGCCCAGGTTCAATCCTTGGTTGGGGAAATAAGATCCCACAACCCATGAGGCATGGCCATAAAAAAAAAAAAAATGACTTGTAAGATCATATTAAGGAGTTTGGAATTTATTCTAGAAAGATTAGGGGGAAATGGATAGATTTCAAACAGGGACTGACATGATGGAATTTGTGCCACATCACTTGGCAATTGGGTGTAAGGAAGCAGGCTGATCTTGAAACTAGAGGTAGAAGATGAAGTGATGATATTTCTGACCTCTTCCCATGGCTTCAGACTCATTTGTCCACACGTAGTAGTCCAGATGAAGTGTGCCTAGGTAGTGAACATAACAGGAATGAGCACAGCTTCTGGAGCTACTTAGCAGATAGAATGATTTTTGGTGTCCATTTTGATCTAGAGGATGAAAAAGGAGTTTGTCTCAGGTTGTCAGCTGGGTCAATCCAGCAGGTAGAGATACCACCAACTAAGGTAAGGACAACAGGAGGAGGAAGGTATTTTTGCTTGGAGATGATGAGCTTGGTTTTATTTATTTATTTTTAAAATAAATTTATTTACTTTTATTTTGGGTTGTGCTGGGTCTTTGTTGCTGTGCGGGCTTTTCTCTCATTGCGGTGAGGACGGGGCTACTCTTTTTTGTAGCTCACAGGCTTAGTTGCTCCGCAGCAAGTGGGATCCTCCCAGATCAGGGATTGAACCCTGTCTGCTACATTGGCGGGTGGATTCTTTACCACTGAGCCACCAGAGAAGCTTGGTTTTAGAACAGTGGAGTTTGATATCCTGTGAGATCTGCAGGTGGAGTTGTCTAATAGGCAGTTGGAGTCGTAGACTAGAGCTCAGGAGAAAGATCTAAACATACAGATCTGGGACTTGGAAGTATGAAGAGGGTTGCTGAAACTATGGGCAGGAATGAGACCACACAGAAGGGTGTGTGTGGCACACAGAGGCAGATGGGTCAAGAATCGAATCAGAATAAACCTATCTTCCTATTGGGTAAGCTAACAAAGAGTAGCCAGTGGAACGAGACTGAGAAAGGACGCTCAGGGTGGGACTTCTCTGGAGGTGCAGTGGTTGACTCCATGCTTCCACTACAGAGGGAACTAAGATCCCACATGTTGTACAGCAGAGCCAAATATATATATATATATATATATATATATATATATATATATATATATATATATATAAAATAATTCAAAAATGAATTATATTAAAAAAAAGAATGATCTGTGAATAAAAGAGGGCAAGAGGGAAGCCAAGGGAGAAGGAGCTTCAAACAGAGGAGCTATAAACAATGTCAAATGTAGCAGAGGGGTCCAAAAGCAAAAGGACTGAAGAGTGTTCCTTATGGTGCTAGGGAAGTCACAAGTGAGCCCAAGGAAGATGAGAGTCTGGAGTTGGACTGTGTTTGGTCGAAGAGAACAGGGAGAGGGCAAGAAGTTGGAGGCAACTTTGGAGAGGCTCAGCCATAAAGGGAAAGAGGATTTTAGCTGGATCCCCTTAACACCTGGTTAAGAGTTTATTTCTTTTTTAGCTATTATTATGGTTATTATAAAAGTAACATGCACATGGTAAAATTTTCCAAACAATAGGAAAGAGTATAAAATAAGAAGTGTAAATATCCTTTCCTTTCTACAGAAAGGAATCACCCTTTTAAGTTTGTCTATTACTTCAGAATATAAACAAATATATATTTATTCATTTATGTGTATGGATGTACACACGGACACACTCACATTCTTTTTTACTCAATGTGATTGATTATACCATACAAACTACATACTATGCCTATCCCTTAATCTTTTTCACTTAACCATACGTCCTGGAAGCCTTTCTGTATCCTTCCAACCTTATCTCCCACTCTAGTTCACTCTGCTCCTGCTGCTCTGACCTCCTTGCAGTTCCTGGAACACACCGGCACACTCAAACCTTAAGGCTTCTGCACTGGCTGTTCCCTTGCCTGGAATGTTCTTCCCTCAGATATCCTCTTGGCTCACTTGCTCACTTCCTCAGACCTCTACTTAAATGTCACCTTCTCAGAGAGGCTACCACTGTCATTCATGATACCTTACCCTATTTTGTGTTTCTTCACAGCACTTGTATCTCCGGACTTGTTTCACATCAGTCTCCCCCACAAGGACATGCACTCCGTGAAGGGAGGGACCTGGTCCACTTCACTGCTCTGTATCCACAGCCTAGAACAATGAAAAGTCACTCAGTCATGTCCGACTCTTTGTGACCCCCCATGGACTGTATTTAGCCCGCCAGGCTTCTCTGTCCATGGGATTTCCCAGGCAAGAATACTGGAGTGGGTTGCCATTTCCTTCTCTAGGGGATCTTGCTGACCCAGGGATTGAACCTGCGTCTCCATGTAGGCAGATTCTTTATCGTCTGAGCCACCAGGGAAGCCCATGCCTAGAACAGTACCTGACCTTTAATATGTACTCAATAAAATAGGAAAAGGCATATACACCTGGCATAGTATCATATTATGGATAACAACATAGTGATTAAGAGTGCAAGCTCAGGATTTCCCTGGTGATCCAGTGGCTAAGACTCCGCACTCCCAATGTAGAGGGTCAGGGTTCAGTTCCTGGTCAGGGAACTAGATCCCACATGCCCCCAACTAAGACCAGGGCATCGAAATAAATTTTAAAATAAATAAATATTTTATTTTTTAAAAAAGAGTACAAGCTCAAACAATTTGGGTTCTAATCTTTATTTCTCAGTAGGTGGGTACCCTTGGATAAGTGAAAATATTCCCTCCTTGTAAAACAGGGCCATACTAGTGCCTAACTTCCTGGATTGTTGTGAGGTTTAATGTGTGAAAATATGGAACATGCTTAGAACAGTAATGGCATGTAGAAATTTTTTTTTTTTTTTGGCCACACTGCTTGGCTTGTGGGATCTTAGTTCCCCGACCAGGGAATTGAACCTGGGTCCCAGCAATGAAAGTGCCGAGTCCTAACCATTGAACCACCAGGAAGTTCCCAGCAAATTGCTAATAAATGTTCATTGCTATAATTATTAGTAATATTCTGCTGCTGCTGCTGCTAAGTCGCTTCAGTCGTGTCCGACTCTGTGCGACTCCATAGACAGCAGCCCACCAGGCTCCCCCATGCCTGGGATTCTCCAGGCACGAACACTGGAGTGGGTTGCCATTTCCTTCTCCAATACATGAAATGAAAAGTGAAAGTGAAGTCGCTCAGTCGTGTCTGACTCTTAGCGACCCCATGGACCACAGCCTACCAGGCTCCTCCGTCCATGGGATTTTCCAGGCAAGAGTACTGGAGTGGGGTACCATCGCCTTCTCCAGTAATATTCTAGAAAGATTAAATATTAATAGTAGCTGCAACCTCAGTGAGCTCCTCTTCTTATCTTTCTTCCATTCTTCCAGCCTGCCTTCACATCTTCTTCATGGCTGCTTCCTCTGTCCTTCATCCGTTAGACGCTGGTGTCTCCTGAGTGCTTTTCGTTTCTCACATTCTCTTAGAGTGAACTCATGGTTGTAACTACTACCCCGGCGGGAGAGCACCCGAACTGCTACCCCAAACCGCACTGCTCCCCGAGGCCTAACTCTGGCATCCAGACTGCTTTGAGTATTTCCATTCTAATTACTTGTTAGGTTGGATGACTCACTGAAGTGTGGGTTCCTCAAGGGCAGGAATAGTTTCTTGGTTATCTTTGTCTCTGCTTCTCTAAGGGAGGTGCTCTTGGTAGGGACTGTTTGTAGGTCCTCAGAGTCTAGTGGAAAGAAACAGACAACAAACAAGTCACCATCATAAGTCAACTGGTGACAAGTGCTGTGTAAGTAGGATGAAGAGGGTGGAGAACTGGGAGAGACTAAGGTGCAATTGTGTATGAAGGCTGGCCCGTGGAGATCTTTGGGTTAAGGGGCTATTTATTTGAACAGTGTGCTGGGGAAGTGAGAGGGTAAACTAAATGATGTCCGTGGGAAGAGTGTTCTGAGTATAAACTGAAAAATGCAGATGGCCTGAGGTGGAGTGAGTTTGAGACAACAAAGAGGCCACTGTGGCTGGAGTAAGGTCAATGACAGGAACAGTGGGAGAAACGAGTTGTGCCAAGTAATGGGCGAGGGGGTGCTTCAGATCCCACAGAGAATTAAAGTGAGATGATGTGCTACTGGAAGGTTCTTCACAGTAGACTGACCAAATAGTCAATTTATACTTGAAAGGATCACTTTGGCTCTTGGTGTAAGAATAGACAATAGAGAGGCAAGGGTGAAGGTGGGGAGATCTGCTGGCAGGTGACTGCTGCGGTCCAAGTGAGAGGTGATGGAGTCTTGGCCTTGGGAGGTAATGTGGAGGTGATGAGAAATGAGCAGACTCCAGATATATTTTGAAGCTAGAGTAAGGGTTTGTGGGGGGGCTTCCCAGGTGACACTAGTGGTAAAGAACCTACCTGCCAATGCAAGAGATATAAGAAATTTGGGTTCAGTCCCTGGGTCAGGAAGGTCCCCTGGGAAGGCGCGGCATCCTACTCCAGTATTCTTGCTTGGAGAATCCCACGAATAGAGGAGCCTGGCAGACCACAGTCCATAGGGCTTCAAAGAGTAAGACACAACTAAAGCAACTTAGCGTGTACACAGGATTTCTTGATGTATTAAATGTAGGGAGTGAAAGAAAGAGTAGAAACAAGGATGAATAGATAAATAAATGAATAAGCATAATATATATGTATATATTCATTACAGAGTGATACACTGCAAGGGCTGCCTAGGTCAGAAAATAAAGAAAGGGGAAATGCTAGGAGAATTAACAGAAGAAAGAGGATTCAAGATACAGTCACATACTTCCATTCACTTAAGAAGTGTAAAGAAAGATAGGTCATAAGTTGAGAATGATTAAAGGAAAAGTATTTTTTCTTGTTGTTTTTTGTTTTTAAGATCTGTAGCTTGAGGAGTAGTATCAATGAAAAAGGAAAGAAAAACTGCTTAATGAAGATGCTGCCAAGTTTCTGAAAAGATCACCTACATTCATAGCCTCACTTCCTTCCTATCTTCCACATACTCTACAAACACTATCATCGGCCCACTCACCACCTGCATTGAAACCACTGCCATGATAAACTCCCATGACCTTCTAGTTGCTAAAACTGATGGAGACTTTGTAGTTCTTGTTGTACCTGGTCTTTTGCAGCATTGTTGAACTTCTGGAAGCTCGCTTCCTCTCACACTCTCCTTCTGCTTTTCCTCCTACTTCTCTAACCTTGCTATCTCAAATCCCTTCAGTGGCTTCTTTTCTCTGTCCACCCCTAAATGGTGACATTTCTCAGAGTTATGTTCTCAATCCTCTTTTCATTATTTCATTCATTTATTCAAATACTGAATGCTGACTACATACCTGGCACAAGTTGTAGGTGCTGGGGGTATAGCAATAAACAAAAGCTACAGAATCATCTGCCTTCAACTTCTGGAGCTTACCCAGTCTTCCTAAGCAATCTCATCTCATTAGCCAGGCCCCAGTCCCCCCACCCTGTGCTTGTCACTTCCAAATTTACATCTCCAGCACTAATCACTCTTTTTAATTTCAGACACACAGAACCAACACTTGGTCAGGCATCTTCACTTGTATGTCCTTAAACTAAATTCCTGTTTACCCCAAAGTATGCCTCTTTCTGTATAGCCTCCACTAATTACACCACTGTGCACTCCCAATTGCTCATTTCTCTTCAGGATAACTGCAATTAGTTCCCAGTCTAATCACCCTCTGATAGAAGACTGATCTTTCTAAAATGCAAATCTGACCATATTACTTCCATCCTTAGAATACTTTAATAATTCTTATCATCTTCACGATCCTTTGTTATTTGGTCTAGCTTTCCCCTCACCCCTTGCCTCCAACACATCTATTCCTTTTGTTCCTGTCTTATGGACTTTAAATTCTCTCCTACGATCATGCTTTGGTGCATGTTATTCCCTCTGTCTAAAAAGTCCTTGTTTCCCCTTTTGGTATCTAACTTCTAGAGCCATCTCAGGTGCCATCCCCTCCACCCCAGCCTTCTTCAACCTCTCCTGTGTACGCAACCATAGCATAATATGCAGACTTCTATCACTGATCTTTACATGGTGTATCATAATTGTGTGATCTGTAATTGTTTATTTTGCTACCGCTTCCCTTTGAGCTCTTTGAAGGTAGGAAATGTGTCTTTTATTTTCGGTATCTCAAGCACTTAATGACAAGAGTGTAATACATGTTTGTTGAACAAATAAATGAAACAACTGAAAATGGGAAATGGGTGGGTCTCTTCAGCTGAAGCGTGGAAAGGCAGAGCATCAAGAGCAAAGGTAGAAGGATCGTTTCGGACAGAATGTTTTAAATGTTCTCCTCCAGGAGGAGAAAGGAGGGAAGAGTATAATTAGAAATAGATCAGCTGAAGAGGGGGAGGAAACTGAAGGCGTCTGTGCTAGATAGTTTCTATTTTTTTCTGAATGTAGTAGGTAAGTCATTCCTCTTTTCTTGAAGACTTGCATGTGAACAGAGGTGCATAACAGTTTCTTTGAATCTCAACTTGCATACCTACTAGACACTGGACTCTCTTCTCTATTCCATAAACCTTACCTCTTGTGAAGCTGTAAGAGCCAAGGGGATCATGTAATATAAGTCTTTGAGGTCTTTAGGTAAGTCAGTGGACCTACTGAGTCTCACTTAAATGACTTTAAATCCATGCAGTTGAACGCTGCTAAATTCCAAAACCCTTCTCATTTTATCATTTCTTTTAATATCTTCTGTGTATTATCAAGGCTGAAGTTCCTAGTATTAAAAACATTTTGCTTGTCTCCAGAACTACTTTGAAAAAATTCACTAGACTTAACATTACCATATAATTTTTATTTTTTTAACTACAGGCAGAAAGAGGGTAAAACTGAACAATGTTATCCTCCCACTGAGATGTCTATCTTTTCTTGAGACATGCTTAAAACCTAACTAAATGGTCTGAAATTGGTTTAGGATTCCTTTCAGTCACCAATGCTAACCCATCTTAACAAACAAGACTAGAATTCAGTTGGTCTAAAAAAGAACAAATTTTATCCGTAGATGGGATGGAAACTTGAGGTGAGGATTAAGGTCATGGCCAAGGTACAAGAGGGGGAAGTCTGAGTTAATTATAACCTAGGTTCTTCAGTCTTAATTCTAGGAAGCTGTCCCTTAGCTAGATGGACAACTTGTTGATTGAGGGATATTCTCAGAGGAGCTGGAAGCTACCAATTCCTGAATTCTGAGATCAATTTCCACAATTGAAGATGTTAGCATTGAAAGACTAGAATTTATTGTCACTTGAAGAAGCATTTTGAGTCACAAACATTTGGTTATTTTCTCTCCAGCAATCATGACTGTCCTGGAAGATGTCCCAAAGGTAATTTTTTTTCAAGGCAGGTTGAGTAAGGCTCTTGGATATGTTTTTTACTCTATAGTACAATGCATGCTTTATGCTTAATTTACTCCTAGACTTAAAAAAATACCCACTGTATATCTTTTGGTAGATAATTAAGGTAAAAACCAAACAAGCAAAAGCACGAGAACACAGCCATCACTGCGCAAGGCAAAGACGTCATGACCTGTGACACAAAAATGTAAGCTGGCTTTAAAAGCTGCATTTATTAATATCTGTCATGGGTGCAGTTATATACCAAGTTTAAAAACTGGAAATTTATTTTGAAACATTATGGGTAGAGACCTGGTAGTTAAAGGATCACTGGTTAATTTGACTTTTAAAATAATTAGGATTAGCATTTAGCATTTTCTCTTTAGCCCTATTCTCTTCTCGGAGTTCTGTCTAGTGACATCTAGAAACTCCTATTGCTTAAGACCCAGGAAAAATTATGGGACTCTAAAACAAATGATACATTATGAATCATCACTTGTTCCTGCTGAAGTTGAAGTGTCTCATATAGTGAGACTCACATAGTGTCTCACATAACTCATGAGTTAGAGTTCAGATGTAAGTTTGTGAATAAACACATAAAAAGCAAACCATCCCCCTCTCCCATTCCTGCCCTCACGGTGCAATAACCGGTTTAAATATCCGAGCATAGAGAGGATGTAGTTAAGAGTTAGGAAACCAGGAATCAGGTCCTGCATTCCAGTTCTCTAACCCTGATTCACTCATCTCCGGCCAACGGTTCCACTTCATTTCATTCTGCACTGAAAAGTGAGGAGAGTAAAATTTTGTTTAAAAACTTCTAAGCTAAGGGGCTTCTGCTAACTTGCATAAGGCCTTTGCCTTAGCTGAGACTGGCAAATAAGGAAAACATGCAGCGATGCCATTTTAAGAGAAAAGAAAAAGAGTTTTGCTGCTGATGTGTCCTTTATGGAGGCCTTCCCATAGACTGCTTTGACAGCCTTGCTTCTCAGTCTTCAGAGGCAGCTTTCTTCTGGGATGGGTGGATGGGGGGCCAGATGGTGATGGTGGAGTAAACAAACTCCAGGGTCTCAAATCCAGGGCCATTTGGCTCGAGTGTTTACCCTCAGTGCAGTGGGGTGAAATTTGGAGCCTCCAGTGAAGTGGAAATTAGTTTCCCTCATGTAGCAGTAACGTGGCTATCATGCAATAAGGCATCCCTCTACTAGCAATATTCAATATTCAGATGAAATCATAACAGGATTCAAAGTAAGGCAATGATGATCAAAACATCACTGCTGATAATATTTACTTGGCTAACATTACTTTAAAAGCAAAAACAAAAATCCTGGGCTTATATGGCTTTCTTTCTATGCCTCCACCTGAAAGGTCATTAGAAACGGTAACCATTTTTCTACCATCACGTTGGAATTCACTGTTATCTCAGAACTATATTTATTCACTTGTTCTATTAACTTCCTTACCCTCTTGAGACCTAAAGTGAGATGACGTCAAGGTTAAAATGTAAGTGATCCTTAGGGGAAACAATAGCCATTTTAACAAGAAGGCTGTAATTCAAAAACCATCCAACAGTGTTTTAATTGCTTTTGGACTTGACAACACTGGAATGTATTACAACTTCGAGGCTCTAAACTTTTTTACTTTGTGCCATGAGTTCAACATATAATTCCTATAAAAATCCTTTCATGGTCTGTGTGTGTAAATCCTATCAGGAAGAGTGTGGTGCTACAAACTTAGGTATGATGTGCTTCTTTCAACTCTATGAAGGATGTAAATCCTGAAAGGCAGGCGTGGCAGAGAAAGAGGGAGTTAAGATGATCAATGCTGAAGGAATTTCTAGGATTTTCAGATTTCAGGCTAGGTCTTCTGTAAAGGAGCTTCTGCTGCCACGCTCTCACTCTTCCCTCCAAGGCCTTATGAGAAGGCAGCCCTGGGTTAAATTAACCTTGCTTGGTAGTGAAGGTCTGCTAATCAGAGGTCCAAATCTCTGAGGTTCAGAGTTAGAGGTTGAGATGCAGGAGTGACTCAGCTGGCATCAGCTTTGTAGCAGTCTGAGCCTGCAGTCTTTCAGGAAATGAGTCCCCCAGGCCTGCATCTCCCTCTGTGGCAAACTGCCACTAAACTCTGCTGTTTATCAACCTAGCACCAAACACAGTAAGAGTTTGCTGATTACTGTTTGAAAACCTATGATATACAAGCCAGATAGACAATGTGATAGACTAGGATTACAAAGCTGAATTAGACACTGTACCTTCCTTAAAAAGCTTATAGTTTAGCAATGGTAATAACAAATGTTAAATGTGTCATTAGGGTACAATGCTGTGTGCTGTTAAGAGGCCCAACAGGAGGACAAAGGGAAGCAGTTTATGAAAATCAGAAAAGACTTCTCAAAGCACAACAGAGATATACAGGTAGAAAGAGGATAAAGGCAGAGGGAATAGCATTTATAAAGGTACATATTCATTAATGGATAAATTAACTTATTCATCACATCTGTATTGAGTGACTGTGTACTTGAAACTTGGGATGATGTATCAGTGAACAAAATAGATTTTTAAAAATTTCTGTCCTTTTGGGGTTTGCATTTATTTTAGACAGGTAAATCAATAAACATAACAAACCAGTAAATCATGTGGAATGTTAGAAGTTGAAATTTTTGGAAAAAGGCAGGGCAGGAGAGGGGTATTTGGAGGGAGGTTTCTGGCAATTGTAATTAGGATGTTTGGGGAAGCTCACACTGAAAATACTGAGGCGAGGAAGCCAGCCCTGGGAATACCTTGAGGGAGAGCATTTCAAGCTAAGTAATCAGTAGTGCTAAGGCAGGAGTTGCCTGGTGTGTGTAAAGAAGTGCAAGGGGGCCAGTGGAGCAGCATGAGAAAGGTGGAGGGAGGTGAAAGCCAGATCTTGTTGGGCCTTGTAGCCTACTGTAAGCCTACTCAGATTTAGCTTTGAATCTGAGCAAGGAAGGAACCACTGAAGTGTTCTGAGCAGAGGAGTGACATAATCTGACTTACCTTTTGATAAGATCACTTTGCCTGAAGTAAAGAATGGACCACTGACAGGAATCTTGGAAGTGGGAGGCCATGTATAAGGGCATTTCAGCAGTCCCCGTGAGAGGACAGCACTTTGGTGTTAGCCGTGGAGGTTGTAAGAGATAGACATATTTTGAAGGTAGAACCAATAGGACTTCTTGAAGGATTGATGTGGAACATCAAAGACAGGAATCAGGGATGACTCCAAAGGTCTTTAGCCTTGGCAACCTGAAGGACAGAGCTGCCATCAGCTAAGAGGGAGAAAACTGTGGAGCTGGTTTGGGGTGGGAATGGGGAAGAAAATCCAGAGTTCAGTTTGGATATATTGAGTGTCTATTAAACACCCAAGTGGAGGTGGAGAGGCATATAAGCCTAGAGTTCAGAGGAGAGGTATAGGCTAGAGCTATAAATTGGAGAATTGTCAGTTAGTATGTGTCAAACCCTAAGCCTAGATGAGATCTCCCTTTAAGGGAAGTTTTTAATGGAATGATGGCAGGGAGGGGTGGGCGTGCACAGGGAGAACTGAGCCTGATGTTTGGAATAGTTCAAAGGAAAGGAGACCAGAAAAGGAACTGGAGAAGTGAGCAAAAAGCAAGGAAGGAGGAAGGCCAAAGGAAAGCTCTGGAAGTCTATCAGAGAGTGCATCAAGCAGGAGGAAATAGCTGAGGCCAATTTTACTGAAAGATCAAATGAAGTGAGGATTGAGAAGTGACCCATTTAATGTGTCAGAGCTGTTTCAGTGGAGGGGTAGGAGTAAGTGCTGGATTGGAATGGGTTGAAGGGAGAAAAGGATTTGGAGATATTGAATACTGGTAACTTTTGAGGTGTTTTGCTGCAAAGAGGGGCTAATTTTGTAAAAAAAAAAAAAAAGGGGGGGTAGATAATACATATATACACTCTTAGGAACAACAGAATAGGGGGAGAAACTAATGATGTAGGAAAAGGGCAGAAATGATAGCAGCATAGACCTTGAATAGAGGGACTGGCTTTAAAAAGGAGCATGATCTAGGCAAGGTAGAGAATACTTATGAGTGCAGATAGCAGTATGTGAGATGATGCTGTGGGAGCCAATGGAAGTTCTCCAATTGTTTCGGTTTTCTTAGTGAAGTAGCAAGCCAGGTCATCAGCTGACACAAATCGTAGCCCAGAGAAACAGTGTGGTTGTCAGGTAGCACTAAGTGCCTTCTTAAGGTTTTGATCATGAATATAGTGAGGCTAGCTACCTTGGATGTTTCCTCCAGCTGCACTCAGCTACATGGGTGCAAGTACAGACTAAGACTAAGCGGATTTGGCCAAGGATGTGGTTTTGGCAAATGAATACAGCAAAATGAGAGGCAAGGCAATTCAGGGTTTAAGACAGAGATCCTGAAAAGACTATGGAATATAAATAAACTGGGTAAGGAAGGAAAAGAGGACATCAGGCGTGAGGGAGGTGTCAATTTATTGATGGTCATGGTGACTCCAAATTAATAGTTGGGCTATTAGAGGGAATGGGCTGGAAAGGTAAGTAACAGGTGATCAGAGAAAGGGATGTGTGAAACTGGAACTATGGAGTGGTTGAATTTCTTGGTAATGACAGGAATGAGTGCCCAAGGCAGGTGAAGACACAACTGTTGGACTTTTTAAGGGAACTGAGGATAGTTTGTTGGAAGTATCAGTTACGTCAAACTTTAGCATGCATCAGAAATTAGAGAGAGCCAGTTGAAACAGATTGCCAGATCCCACACCTAGGTTCTAGGTAGGGTCTGAGAATTTTAAATTTCTATGTTTCCTTTCTCTGCAAACTACTGATCCGCGTGTATGTTGAAATTACCCAGAATTAAGACAGAAATAGTCTTGTAGAGTGACATACAGTCAGGAGAAAAAAATTACCAAGAAATATAGAGCAGCCTGGTGAGTGGTAGAAAACCGTGACAATCAGGGGCAATGGGTACATAATCTGAAAATTAAAGCTTTGAGCCTTATGGGGACTGGTTAGAAACTGTGGCTGAAACCCTGATTGGTAGCAGAATGAGATTAAAGCAAGGCTAAGGCATAGTCAAGGCTAAAGGCCTGGCATGTATTTTATCAGTGTTTTAATAGTACCAGGGCCTTTCATTTGGCAAGCAGGCCTGGTAAGGGAATCTCTGGTGGAAGTGCTATTGTATTCACCTGAAAAGTGATCATGGTCATACCCAATTATATTTCAGTAGAAATGAAAACCACACTCATTAGGAAATACTAAGTCTCACAAAACTAGGTATCACTTTACATAAGATTAAGTAGCCTGACATCTAATGCGATAAAAAAGCTTAACAGCTCGACAGCAGGGCAAAGGACTGAGGATGTACAATACAGAAACTGTGATTCAACGGAGGAAGTATGTAAGGAGTAAAGGAGGGGCAGAGACTACGTGGGATCACCCCTGGAGCCCAACTGTGGTCCCATTGATTATGGGATCCTAGCCAAATCACCAAGTGTTTCTGATGCTTAGTTTCTGACTTCTTAAGTAGATCTACCATTTATGCCACATGCCTCAGAGGAAACCTGAGGGCTAAATGAGATAGTGCTATACAAATATGAAATATTAAAAAGGCAAGCTATATTGAGCTATCCTTAGAAATCTGGGAAGCATATATACGTCCTTCAGTGGGTTTTCATTTCCTGTCCTTAACACAGTCCAATCCTTAATGTGGCATAAAGACACTTGATGATCTGGTCCCCACTATCTCTGGTCTCACTTCACTATTCTCCTCTGTAATTGGAATCAGCTGTACTGTGCTCTCAGAACAACCTCAAATGCACCAGATCTCTCATTCACTAGTTTTGCAAGACTGTTTTACCTGCTCAGTATACTTGTTCCATTTTTCTTGGTTCTTACTCTTCTGGTTTACTTTAGATATTAGGTCCTCTGACAGCCTCCCTTTCTTTGGGACTCTGGGTTGAACTCTTCCATTCACACCTTGCACTTTCTTCGTTACAGAACACCACACGTTACCCCAACTGTATGCTTAGAGTAACCAGACCAAGCTCTGTGAAACAGTTAACAGTCTTGTTCATGAATGTTTCGACCATTCAGCATACCTGCATTTAGGAGGTGCACCATAAATATCTGAGGTACACTGAAGTTGCCAACGGCAAAAACCTGACACAAAGAACTTCAGTCAAAGACAGCCTGAACGGTTCTGTGCTACGAGGCAAGACATTTGGGGTTTAGGAGGTCAAAATCAACAGGCCTGCAGAAATGGCTGCTTCATGGAGTCCACTGCTATTTTAACACAAGAGAATGCTGTACATACACTGTTAGCCAACACACACCAGAGGTATGCCAGATGGCAAAGTAGGAGGAAGTAGCAGTGAAGTGAGTAGTAAATATTTATTTTGAGGACTTTCTGGTGTGACCATGTGGTCAAAACAAAATCACATTACATATCATGAATCAACTACACTCTGTAGGTTCTTACTAGTGCCAGAGGACCACATAATACCTTTATATTTAAAAAAATTAACTGCACTACTCACTCACACATGCACTAGAGAAACTCATGAAAATCACCATTATTGTAGTAGGGTTTTCTCAGTCTTCTGCTATGCATATTTTAAGTTACTCAATGCTTTTGAAAAGAGGTAGTTTCAGTTTTGACCACCTGCAGCAAGCTAGGCATTATCTCACAGTTCAGAGTAGCAGTGTCTCCGTGTAGAGTTCTTGCCTATCATGAAGAAAAGCTGTGCCCTTTACTGGCTGAAGCAGCAGCGTTCTGAACCAGCTGGTGAATTTGGGATTGACTGGATAAAGGTTCAATACTGTTAAAGGATTAATACTATACTGTGAGCCATGCTTTTCCAACAGGCAATCATCTTTTGGTTATCAACAGCTGCTATTCCACATTGTGCAGTGGCTGCAAGAGAGTCACCACAGATTCAGAAATGTACCAGTGAGCTATTCATAGATGGTAAGAACCCCAGGAAATGCCAATGAATGATTAACTTATTCCCAATCCTCAATAAAATGGCTCAAGATGACAGACTTATACCAATCACTTACATTTATTTCAGGACATAATATACTATTTAGACCCAAGGACAGTACTAAATCATAACCCTGTTAAATACCTACAGGATATTTTATTTTTGCAAAGATAGGTCCTTAAAAACTGGACAGATTAATAATATAACAAATATCAAAACCAGATGAAAAATACATTATTGCTCTCATTCACTCTGTCCTAATGTTAAAGATGTTACAAAGATATACAGATTATCATCATGCTGTTCTTTTGGGAGCCTATATTCAAGCTGACAATAAGGTGTTGTCAAAGGGATCATTCTCTGATTTTTGCAAAGAAAAACAGCCCAAATTGTATTCTTAATGCTACATGATTTAACTGTATCATGCTTGGCACATGGTACTATTTCTCCTACTGGAGCAAGTTCTCATTTTCTCAAGGCCTTCCCCCCAGCTTTTCTAGAAATAAAGCTTAAATATCATTTATTTTAAGCTTTCAGAATAAAGTTAACCTCATTTATACAGGTACCAGGTTGGTGTACTCATATATATCTTTTCCAACTGCAGGCTAAGCAAAGGCATGCATTTAGAACTGTATTAATATATTAAAGCGAAAGACAAACCGACTTAATATCAAGAGAAATTGTGACCTTCCATGTAGTGTTTGATAGAGAAACACTGATTCTGACACATTGTCTTATTTTATTCAAATAGCAGTCTGCTCACACATGGTCCAAGAACACTTGAATAATAAAGCAAATATAATCACATGTTAAAAACTGGTCTTCAAACATCATAGCCAATGATGCCACGCTTGCCTATGATCTCGCCAACATAAAACCACATCCACACCTCAGTGGCCACCAAACCATTCAGTAGAGCTTCCTGAAAAAAGAAGTACAAATTTTAATGTACATTTTTTTTCTTATATATTTAAAACTATTATTTTCCAGGATTAAGTGACAGAGAATATAAGGTTGCTATTCAAATTAGAGGGCAGTTTTAGTCAAAGTCAAGAATTACTGATGTTAACTTTAACTGCTGAGAACCCTTGAACTTTCAATTATGTAAGGTAAGTAGTCCAGAGCTTATAAATTCTTTCAAAGCATTCTTTGAAGACCTGAACTGACTTAACCCTTTCATTATTAGTTTATGAGACACTTTATGAGCCCTGAAACAACCCACATCCTGGAAACAGCTGCCACATTTAGAAAGGGCATTCATATGAAAGGATGGCTATAGGAAGGCAAGTCTCTGAACAGACATTTCTGTCTGGCCAAAGAAAATCTGTTGCAAGATGAAGTATTCTCTCTTTCCCTTTAGACATCATTTTTATTCATTTATTATTTGGTTTAATTCTTTCCAAGTATTCAGCAGTTACTCAGTTTCACAGATGAGTGTTTTATTGCCCTAAGAGAAAATGTACACAGTTACAGAAAACAGTGTTTCATACAAGCAAAAATATGATCTTGAAACTCAAGTTGAAAAACAAAACCTTTCCACAACAAAATTGGGCCTTTTTCTTTTAGCACCTGGAAGTGAATTTTCCCCTTCAAATGAAACCAGAAATACTGGAAATCTCTTGAAAAACAAATATATTTTCTAGAATGCAGGTTCTAAAGCCAGCAATAATTTATTTAGGCTTTTTGTATCCTGTGCTTAGATCAAGCAAACATAAAATCCCAGTTCCAATTCTCTCTTTTTTGGGGGGATGGTGGTGGGGGGAGTGTGCCAAGAGGCATATGGGATCTTAGTTTCCTGATCAGGAATCGGACCTGTGCATCCGACACTGGGAGTATGGAGTTTTAACCACCAGTCTGCCAGGGAAGCCTGCCAATTCTAATTTTATGGTCTTTAGATTTCATCTCCACTTTTCATATCATATCATATGCTTCTAGGTTTTGGTATTTTTATGTCCCATGAGTGTTAGTTACCTGATTGTGATCTAGTCCAAGAAATCTTTTGGCCAAATTGGGGAAAGTTTTAGGACTACAGACAAAAAAGTACAGAATCAACAAAGCAAGTCATCCTATTTTAATGCACTAACCCCAAATAGGAAACAAAAAAAAGCTACCCAGTAAAAAAAACACTTCTTCATTATAAAATTATTAAGAATATAAGACATAAAACAGTCCAATTATTTCAACCCAGACAACAAAGTTAGAAAGGTAAATATCTTTCTCTGCAGTCAAAAAAGAGATCATCTCTCATTATGCTGGTCCCAGCCTCACTGAAAAATACATATATTAATCAAAACAATCAGAGAAATCCCAAGGGAAGACATTTTCTGTATGCACATACGTTTTCATTTAGCCCATAGTTACCTTAACAGTGAGCTGTTTGAAGCTACCGGTTTTAGCACTGTTGATAATTTTTTTCAAGCTCTGAATTGCTGTAGGGATCTCAGCAGGGGTTGGAGGAACCAGCTCAACCTTGGCATAGTACCAAAACGTGGCCAATCGAGGCTTCGAGTAAGTCACAGCAGCTGAAAAACAAAACAAAACAAAAAACCAGGATGAACTCACTAGAGACCGAAAGAAGCAGATGTGTGGGCTGGACACAAATATTTATTCATGCATCACATTCATTCACTGCTTATACCAAATGTGCACCCGGTGTGAAAAGTCAAAGCTGCTCCCTGGTAACCAGAGGCTTTTAAAGATACAGAACACCTGTGTCACAAGCCAGTTCAGTCAGGCAGGCATCTATAAGCACATCCAATTATGCCAGGACCTCACCAGTGGCCAGTACCAGAGTACTGGTACTTCATTTATTAATGGCAAATCTAGTTAACTACAAAGTTACTAGAAGTTGGATTCAAAAACAAGAAAAGAGCAGCAATGCAACCATATTTTCCTGTCGAGACAAAAAATTGGGGGGAAGTGGTGAAGGGGAAGGAAGAAACTAAGTAGAATGGCACCCTTAGGAATAAGATTAAAACTTGTCACAATATTGGCCACAAATCCAGATGGAACTATACCAATTAGTACCCATTTTGGGTATCCTCATCAATATGTGCTGGATTAACAAAAGCACAGCTGCTCTTCCTTCAAAATACCACAAATAATAAAAATAAAACCTACATGTATTGTTAGGAACAGCCAAAACTTGAATCTGTTATTAAGCTGAAATTCCTCAGTAATAGTAAACAGTATTTACTATTGCAGGAAAAAAAAAGATTTTTAATGAGGTTAGATGGGAGACTATGGTAGTGATTCAGCAGGAGAAAGGTATTTCACATAAAAAATTACAAGACAGCATAATAAAAACTGCACAAATACATAAGCATCCATCAAGTGTCTGCTGTTCAAAGACTGATAATCCAAAGCTCCTGGCACTTCCCCTATTATTAACTGCCTGTATTTAGGTATTTCGCTACTCTTAAAATTACTATTTCCATCATCCTCTGGCTTAGGGCCATGGGTAAATCTTCAAGCAGACACAAAGCTCTAAGAGAGAATTCTAAATAGAACTGCCAATGCCTGTAAGATGGTGTTATCAAGGAGAACAAAGTCTTAACAGTCAACAAACTGTCTTTAAAATTATCTTCAACACACAGATATAATACTCTTAAAAAATACAAACAAATCAGTACAATGTATACAAACGCTGTACTTAAGTTAGTAAATTTGCTTCTCAGGGAGCATAGGTTAAAAAGTTTGAGACTGCTTTTACATGTATACAAGGGATGAACAAAAATAAGTCAACGAATGGTGGATGATGGCAGCTAGGTTTCTTACTAAAATAGAGGAGTTTTAGATGAGGGAAAAACATATCCAGTGGTACTGGATTAGAGTTGGAGACATTCAGTATGAATTCATGTTTAGTTAACATACAGGTGGATCGATATAGAAACAGTTACAGTTGACCCTTCAACAACATGTGTTTGAACTGTGTGGGTCCACTTATATGTGGATGTTTTTCAATAAATATGTAATATGGTACTTCATAATCTGAGGTTAGTTGAATGAATGGATGTGCAACTGTGGATATGGAGGGCCAACTGTAAAGTTATATTAGGATTTTCAATTGCATGGGGGTCAGTGTCCCTAACCCCCATTGTTCAATGATCAAATGTGCGTGTCTACACACCCATGGGTGAGTATACAGATGGTCCCCAATTTCCCATGGTTCAATTTACAATGTGAAAGTGATACACAATCAGTAAAAATGAATCTTGAATTTTGATCATTTCCCAGGCTAGCCACAGTGGGTACCATACTTTCTTGTAATGCTATTTCAATGCTGGGTACTGGCAGCAAGCTGCAGTTGACAGTCAGTCATGTGTTATGAGGGTAAACAACCAGCATACAGTCATTCTGTTTTTTCACTTTCAATACAGTACTCAATAAATTACATAAGATAATCAGATTTTTTTTTTTTTTTTTAATAAAAACAGGCCTTATGGTAGGGGATTCTGCTGAACTGTAGGCTAATCTAAGTATTCTGAGATTAAGGTAGGCTAGGCTAAGGTACCGGAGAAGGCAATGGCACCCCACTCCAGTACTCTTGCCTGGAAAATCCCATGGACGGAGGAGCCCGGTGGGCTGCTGTCCGTGGGGTCGCTAAGAGTTGGATACGCCTGAGCGACTTCACTTTCACTTTCATGCACTGGAGAAGGAAATGGCAACCCACTCCAGTGTTCTTGCCTGGAGACTCCCAGGGACAGGGGAGCCTGATGGGCTGCCGTCTATGGGGTCGCACAGAGTCGGACACGACTGAAGCGACTTAGCAGCCGCAGCAGGCTAAGTTACAATGTTTGGCGGAATAGGTGTAACACATGCATTTTCAACTTACAATATTCTCAACCTGTGATAATTTTACTGGCATGTAATTTTCTTATTAGTAGAGAAATACCTATATACAGATACTGCCTTGTCCACTGTCAGGGCCTACAGGCAATGATATTCTAGTACAGCCATCCCCCCTTATCTGTGATTTTGCTTTCTAGTTTTACTGTCTATAAATATTACATGGAAAATATCAGAAATAATCTCCAAGTTTTAAATTGTATGCCTTAGTAGTATGATGGAATCTCATGCTGTCCCTGCTCCATTCTAATGTGACATCACAACGCCTACATCATGCTCCCCACCTCATCCCATCACATACACATTATAAGATCTCACTCACAAGAAGGGTGAGTACAGTACAAAAAGATATTTTGAGAGAGACAGCCCATGTCCACATAACTTTTATTGCAGTGTTAGTCGCTCAGTCGTGTTTGACTCTTTTGTGACCCCATGCACTGTAGCCTGCCGTGCTCCTCTGTCCATGGTATTTCCCAGCAATACTGGAATGAGTTGCCATTTCCTTCTCCAGGGGATAATCCTGATCTAGGGATCGAACCCAGGTATCCCACACTGTAGGTGGATTCTTTACCTCCTGAGCCACAAGTGAATTCCTGTGGCTTGAAGCCCTGAAGCCCTTTATCACAGTATTTTATTATAATTGTTCTAGTTTATTATTGTTGTTAATCTCTTACTTTGCCTAATTTATAGATTAAAATTTATCATAGGTATTATAGGAAAAAACTAACATTCAGTACTATCTGTAGTTTTAGACATCTGTCGGAGGTCTTAGAACTTATATTCTGTGATTAACACAGTCGAGTAGCAAGGAACATACCCAGTATCTAGATCTTAGCTTCAAAATGCAATTGTCCAATAAAAGGAACTAGGGGTCCTTGGAGAAAGGGCAAATTCTAAGGCTGGGGCAGGAAATACATGAGTCTGGGAAATTTCGTGGCGGTCCAGATGTCAGGACTCAGTGCTTGATGGGGCCCAGGTTCAATCCCTGTAGGGTAATTAAGATCCTGCAGGTCATTTGGCATGGCAGGAGAAAAAGCCACAATTATCTCACAGTACTGGAAAGTACAGGGGGATGTCAAAGGGGCAGAAGTGCCAAACTGACAGGGTTCTCAATGGCCAAAGCTGGAACAACCTGAGCAACAAAATAAATAAGGTACTACTGGAGGTACAAGGTATGAAATAAATGTACCTGAGTCCATACAGTATGGACTGAACAAATATTAACTAATGGGGAACAGACATATCTTTCTCATAGAAGAAATTATATTTAAATATATGTAGATATTCCCTCCTATAGGAGATAGAATCCTGACTCTGCCTCCCCCAATTTAGTTACTTTCTTCTAAAGAACAGAGTATGGAAAGGAAAAAATAGTACCTTTAGGAGAAACCTAGTGAAACTGCCTTAACCAAGTGGTGAGAGCTAACGGCACTAGTGAGCCCGTACAGACATCACTTGTTGATGCATCCTGACATGTGATTAGGGGGGCTTCACGTCTGTGGTATTCTTTCTCAAAATCCATAGCTCCATGGAGCTTCCCTGGGGGCTCAGTGATCAAGATGCCACGTTTCCTCTGCAGGGGGTGCAGGTCTCCCTGGTCTCGGAACTAAGATTCCCCCAAGCCACCAGGTACAGCCAAAAAAAGAAAAAGAGAAAAAAGAAAAAAAATCCATAGCTCCAGACTCATCATGACAAAAACACCAGACAAATCCAAATCGTGGAACATCCTTATAGGATAGATACCTAGACAGAGACCTACATAAATACCTTGAGACTGTCAAGGTCATGAAAGGTAAGGAAAGACTGGGAAACTGTCACATACACAGGAGACTAGGGAGACTGACAACTCATTGCACTGCAGTACCCTGGATTGGCTCCTGGAACATAAAGAGATTAACTGGTAAAGCTGGTGAAATCCAAATAAAGTCTCGAGTTTAGTTAAGTAGGAAAAAAAATAAAAACAAAAATCCCAGACTCTATGATCTTTTTTGGGGAAGTCTGATCAAAAAAATTACTTATTTTTGTAAGCTTCTTTGTCCTCCAGGAGAATTAACGTATAAAATCAGTAATTTTTTTAGACATTTAACATTAATACCACAGAGTTAAGTGACAAAGCAAAATGCAGCTCCACTTTAACATTCTGGCCCAGCTGAGTTCTCCTGAGTACTTCTGAAAGGATAACAATGTTTATCTTTAAATTATTCATAATAATAGAGGAAATGGTTGATATAGCTCACAATTAAAATTATCTTCACATTACTTTTATTTTTGTAAATTATTATTAAAATTAGTTTGCAATTCCCCAAGATGCTCCACCAAAAAGATGTGAAAGCCATGGAAAGTGAAAGTGAAGTCGCTCAGTCGTGTCTGATTCTTTGCGACCCAGTGGACTGTAGCTCACCAGGCTCCTCCGTCTATGGGATTCTCCAGGCAAAAATACTGGAGTGGGTTGCCATTGCCTTCTCCAGTGAAAGCCATGGAAGGAGGGTAAAAAATCCATCTGAAATTTGTGATTATAAATATTAGCCTCAAATCATCCATAAAGTCCAAATAATGAAGCCACTACTACTTCTCCTTGTATTATGTAAAAAAGTAGAGCTTTATCTTAGTCAAGTTGCAAATGTAAGTTCTTTGGTAAAGTGTGTAAACTGATAGTAATAGTAGTGGACCATGGGTTTCTGTAGGAGAGGATCAAGTATTTATAGTATCTGACACTGTCAGGCCTTCAGTAACTCATTGTTCCACTGCTGATGAAGAAAAGGGAGGAGACAATGAATAAGAAAATACCGACCGCAGTAAAATAGGTTCAAAAATTTACACGTATTAAAAAATTCATTCTATTTACTTTCATAATCAAATCTGAGCGAAAGCCATTCAGAGACCTGTGTTTCAAGCACTTACTAGAATACAGCACATACAGCACATCTAGCGAAGAAGCTTCCGTCTACTTAAGTGATCTCATTTGGGGGATAAAATGAATACCTTGCAGACAAATGAAATATTTACTGAGAAGACTACCATTCTGGGGTGTGACTATTCAGGGTTGTTCTCCAATACAGCGTTCCACCCGTGAAGGACGCATTCAGCTTTTTCAGAGTATCCCCACGAACGCTAAGCAGTGATAATAAACATTACTGTTTACACATATCCCTTCTGTGTTCACCGGAGCAGGAATACTCGACCGTAATGCTCAGTTCCACCTAAAAATTTCCTTAAAGGGGAAGCATTTCAATGTATCTGGTCAAAATAAAAAGCAAAGGCAATGTTTCGAAGGTCATCCCTCCTTAGAAATTCTGCAGCCTTCCAAATGCTCCAATGAGAAGCAGACAAGAGGATGGGACCGTATTTCCACGCTTTCACGTGTTTCTGCCCGCCGTCTCCCTCGCTCTAGCAAAAAAGCCATCCCTTCCGTATTCCTCCTCCTGGAGGTCGAAGGGCGTCATGGCGGCTGCAGATGGGCAACCCCGGCTGTCTACACATTCCCTCCCCTCACGGTCGCGGTCAGAGTTCAGAACCTCTGGGTAGCAGAGAGAACCCAAGCCGCAGGCCTGGCCAGCGGAAAGGTAGAAAAGAACCGTAAATCTGTCTTCTCCCTCACCCCCCACCCCCCCTCCTCACTTCAGGCCCGGCCAGCGGCGGCTCCCTCCAGCCGCTCGAGTCCTCTCCTCCGGCCCTCGCAGGCCTCCCCGGCTACCCGCGCCGGCTGGCTGACGCCCCGCTCACCGTTGACCAGCGCCGGGGCCTTTTCCGCGAGGTTACGGACAAACTGGGCCATGATCCTAGGACGGAGAGCCCGTCACCCCGACTGGCCGGCTGAATGTCACCCGCCTGGAAGGACCTGCCTCAGGACCCCGGTCCGCTTCCAAGGTCAGGCCTCCCCTTTCCGCGCCGGTACGAGATATTTAGGTGTCCCACTGTCTTTCCGGCATCCAGTGGGCCAGTTTCTTTTCTTTAGTCACAGAGGAGAAAGTGGGTACGAGAAGATGCGATCAGAGAGCACGTAAAATACAACGGAGTTCCGCGGAGAAGCAGGCATTTCTCTGGGCAGCCGCTCGCAGAGATCCGGAAGGCCGGCGCGAGGAGGGAATGCGCATGCGCCATGCGCCTCCCGGGCAGCCCGAGGCGCAGACCTCGGGTGTTTGGGGTGGGTCTGCAGCTTTTTTGAGAGAACGAGACGCGTTAGGGCCGGAAGGCATCGCTGCAGTTTTTTCTAGGCCAACGTACTCGTCTTACAAAGGCAGAGAGGGTCCTAGACCAGACCCGTAAAGTTAGGGGCGGAGCAGGCGCCACAACTTGTCACTTGACTCAGCCCATTGCCTTTAGTTGACCTTTTGTAATCCCGGTCTCCCTTGACTCCTGTATCAGGATTGGAATCCAGTTCCCCTAATTCCCTAACCAGCCGCAAGGAACTGTGCAGATACAAGGGACAAAATCACATTTACCTAGGGCCTCCAGTCTGTCAGCCTTTTTGGAATTTAAAGAAAGCCTGTGTGTTAGGTAGGCCTCACTTAAGACCGGCATTGGTAAATAAATGGCTACAGAGCTATTGAGTGGCAGCGTTGGGATTTGAAAAGGTGGCAATGGAAACAGAAGAGGCATTAGTACAGGATTATGTGTGGTGCTGATGTGGGAAGGTTTCTTAGAGAAGGGGATCCTTGGGTTGATATACAATGCAATAGCTATGTACTACAGAGCTGAACTTTGCGGTTAATATGACTGGAAGAAAAGATGCACGTAGGGATGTGACCTTCGATGAAGAAAATAGAATAAGTAATGTACCCGGGGAAGCGTAAATAGAAGTAAAACTCTGATTGATGGAATAGTTAGAGGTGAAATGAAAAATCAGAGTGCTATCAAGGAGTCAGGACAGTGCTTCAGCAAAGGAGTGATTCAGTTGCCTGGTACTCCAGAGAGGTAAAATTAAGAATTAGAAAATTAACGTAGCTATATAGAAACATTAACTAGAGCAGGTTCAAACAATTAGGATAGAAGCCAGAGTGAATGAGCGAAGAAATATGGCTATAAAGGGATAATGGTCAGAAAACCAAATATGAGTGATAGGAAATCAATGGAGATTGAAGATGGAGAAGTGGGATTGACAAGATTCTGAATGAGACCGGAAGTAAAGTTGGAGTGATTAGCCTTGGAGTCTTGGGGCCTTTTCCACAGATGGGATGATGAAGTTTGAAAGTGGAAATTCTGCAGGCTATGAAGTAGAAGGCAAGGTCATCCAAGTGTGAAGGGCAAGTGGGAGGGTGGGAGAAAATTTAAGAGGTTGAAATTTGGACTAGCTGTTGAAGTTAAGGACACACAGAAGGGTCGTTAGGGAACATTAGGGAGAAGTCTGGGGTTGTACCACTCTAAAGATGGTGTTATTTATCTCCAACAGTAGTCTGGCTGGGATACTGGAGCAGAGGGGAATGCTTGGGTTAATCTGGGCTGAGGTTTTGCATAGCAGGGGTACCGAAACAAGGGGCAAGAAAGTGGAACTTGATAGTGAATGATTAGAATGAAGGACCTGGGGAACTTCCCTGGTAGTCCAGTGGTTAAGACTCTGAGCTTCCAATGCAAGGGGCAAGGGTTCAATCCCTGGTTAGCAAACCAAGATCCCACATGCTGCAGTGTGGCCAAGGCAAAAAAAAAAAAAAAAAAAGACCTGGGTTTTAGGCCAGATGAAAAAAAGTGAAGCCAAAAGTGATCTGCTTAGGAGGAAAAAACATGCCCCGAGACTCATCTGAAGATAACTCCAGGGTCCCGAGGCCTGGTAAGTCAGGTTAGGTCAGCCAGGCCAGACATTTGTTACCACTTTTTTAAAAAAGTAATGTTCAGAGCCGTGTAAGTTTTCAGAGGGATTTCTGAAACTGCTCCTAGATTTTTAATACTGTAATAAAGGAAATGATAACAAAGGTTTTAAGTTAGATGTTCATTTATTAAATACAGGCTTTGAACAAACACCCCCAGGCAAGTTTGACAAGAAGTAACCTTCCTGGAATGTTTCAAAATAGTTACGTTGATCAAGTTTTATTTCAATCAATCTTTTTGTCATTTTGTTCATTTTCTTTGTCTCCAGGTTCTTTTTCTTTTCCTGTTTACCAGTTAGAGCATGTGCATTATTTCCTCACATGACATCAACAGTGCAGCATCAGCCTCTGGCTTGTAAAGGCACCCAGTAGACTTATGCTCTGTGCAATGGCTGCTTAGCAACCAGCATCAAATAAAGTAATGAAGCTTTTGTAGAGTGTGATACCAAATAGCAACTGGCACCTTCACCTGCACCATTAAAAAAAAAAAAACCTTTGAAGTTTCTTTTGGTTTTCACATATCCATTAAAAACTATATTAAAAACAAACAAATCCAGATTGCTTGATAAAGCCTACTTAAATAATTTTCCAAGTTTAGTATTACCCTCTTAGTAAGCAATACTAGAGCTGATTAAAGAGTCTTCATTTTTCTATCATACTCTAGCAAAGTCAACACATAAAGCTAGGTATGTCAGAAAGTCTGCTCTAATAGACTTAGAGCTTGCTTCTGAGTTCTAGACAACACCACCCCTCTTTAAGCTTCCAAGTGTCCATATGCACCATGTTGTACCAAGATGAGAATGTTTTAGTCTCATTTTTGGGATGTTCTTGAATTATGTCAAGGAAAGGAAAAAGGCACAGAGGACACTTGGTTTCCTTACCCATAGTGGCCTTAAGCTATGCACTTGCCTTTGTGATGAGTTTAAAGATATTCAGCAGCATTCATGGTGCCATAGCCACTCATAAAAAGTTTTAGGAAAAGAGCTTTAAAAAAAAAATTGCCAGAAAAGACTTACAATCTGAAGACTTAATACAGAAGTGGAATACAGACACAGATACAAGAGGCAGCATAAGGTTGTTAACTAGAAAGCTGCTGGGAACAGCTGCCTTCTGAGGTTTTGTGCCCGTTTTTTCCTTCCTTTCTCCTATAAAACTCTGGTCTTTTCCTCACTTCTTTTAAAAGTAAAAATATCCTATTTTATTGGGTTTAGAAGATAAATGCAAGTAGATTGAAGCTTATTTTATACAGTTCATTCTCAGAGAAGTAGAAGATAATAAATAGGAAATGAAGCTCATTTTCAGAAAATAAACAAATCCTGTCAACCTGTGCCTTAGAGGCCCAGGGAACACACTGATTTACTATCATACGTTCTAGTATTTGTGAGAGTCCTGGACTGCCTTTTTCATTTATAAGCACAGTGACAGGCAACATCCACTTTTTATCTAGTGTGGGATGCCCTCTAACTTCAGAGTTTCCTGCTGGAACCATCAAAAACACATCAAGGACTGCTTATAACAACTTGTATTGGATTACCATAAAACTACCATCTTATTTGAAAGAGGCTATGGTTAACAATAATGTCCTTGAAGTGAAGCAATGACCTCTACTTCTAGATCATATCACTCTTGTTAGTTGTATTTTCGGGTTTAGAGGGATACTGGTATAGACAGTCCATAGGGGAATGAGACTTACTCGGCATGTTAAGCTGCATGATTTAGTAGGGAGCTCAAGCTCAACTTGTAAAGTGAGGGGCCCATCCACCTGCTAAATAACTGTTTAGGGCTAAGTGGATATTTAAAATGGCTTGTGGACACGGTTGTGCTCAAATTCCTATTCTGTTAATTGATGACCTAAGGCTGAGTTAGAAGCAGCTCTTATCAGGTCATAAGTCCAACCGAACATGAACTATATACATTTTACAGTCTCAGAATTCTGTCTAGAGTAAATGTTAGTAAACACGGCCACATACTGCATACATCTTACCACGGAAGAGACAATATAAAGTGGTTCTCTGTATTACACTAGGCCAATATAAAAAAGTACATGGTGTGTGTGTGTAGCTATATATACACACACACTGAGATACACTGCTGATATTAGTGTCTTGAAATGACATGTCTCATGGTTATAATAATTGTTGCCTAACTTTTCTACACAAGCCTGGTCCTTAATTTCCAGTAAACAAAAAGGGCCCCAAGAGCCTTCTTTTTTCACCTTGGAGTTTTCTGAATAAAGTGTCAAAACTGCAAATTTGTTCTCCCAATCCTCCTAAAAATATTATAGGGCTAAGTTTCCTGTGTAATGACAACTCCATGGAGGAGTGTTTGCCCTCCAAGGTATCTCTGAGTTAGAAGAGAACACAAAACTGAGAGCTACACACCGAAGTTGCGTAAGATTCCTATTTTCATCTCATCTGTCATCTTATTAAAAAAATCTACTCAAACATCAAGGTATCTGCTTTTATATAAAAAGTTATTCTGTAACAGTGTAGAGCTGTAACAAGGAAAGGGGCTGAAGTCTGGGTCATGAAGACTAGTAAGTACCTTGATAACACAGGACTTTCTGATACCAGCTGTCACTGAAATATGTGATATCATATACTTAAAAGCAGTGCTCACCAAAGATGTTTGAGCAGTTCTTGGAGAAGAAATAGTAAGGAGGTGGGAGGTTTTAATAGCTGAAGTTAATATAATTTAAGGAAGGAAAAGGGAGAAGGAACAGGAAGAGATAACAAAAGGTAAAAATTAGTGATTTCTAAATGTGGTGATGCTATAAGAAGTATAATTTCCTGTAAGCCAGGTGCATTGTAAAGTTCTTAGGAATTTTAATTATCATAATTTGAGCAAGAGCAGTTCTCTAATTCAGTAAAGAGGAAAAAAAAATAAAAATAAAAATAAAAGGCAAGAAAAAGGAAAGGAACAGAACCAGAAAGAGAGAAACCACAATTGTTTATCTACACTCTGGGGTTGGTTTTTGGTTTGCTTAGGTCATAGCATTTATTCAAGTTGCTCCTTCTGTTGTTGTTTCCTTTCTGCGAGCCACCGTTGGATTTTTTCTTTTAGTTCTGTGTTTGGCCGGATCTGGTCCATGGTGAGGGGACTACGGTTAAAGGGATCTGTTTGGTCACTGGGACAAAGAGAAAAAGGGAGACGGGGTTATTTCTGTAAGTTCTCACATCCTCAGCCAAAAACAGAACACCTGGGCATCTCACCCTGAGACTGAAGCTAGAGGGTATTACTCTGATTCTGAATCAAGTGCCAGCTTGAGGTTAGAAAGAATGAGATAAGAGAGAGAGTGATTCGGAAGAGGTTTCTTTGCAGATTATTTATTTACTTTGTCTCTCTGCTTAACAAACATTATCTCAACAATGCTCTTCAGATGGGGTGGGTGGGGGTGTGTGTGTGTGTGTGTGTGTGTGTGTGTGTGTGTGTATGTTAGCTGCTCAGTTGTGTCTGACTTTTTGTGACCCCATGAACTGTAGCTTGCCAGGCTCCTCTGTCCATGGAATTCTCCAGGCAAGAATACTGGAGTGGGTAGCCATTCCCTTCTCCAAGGGATCTTCCTGACCCAGGGATCGAACCTGTGGCTCCTGCATTGTACGCAGATGTTTTACCATCTGAGCCACCAGGGAAGCCCCACTCTTCAGATGGTATTTGATTCCATTTCCCTAAGACAGAGACCCTGTACAATCATGTCAGCATAAAGAGCTGTTTGGAGTTTTAGTGACAGACTCCTGAAACAGTATAAGACGTTAAAGGATAAAGCTTTGTAGACTGACACTTGATTTAGTTAACCGACTGCTCTTCAACTAATGCAGATTATGGCTTCCTCCCAGGTAAGATGATTTATAACATATTTTAAAGGCTAATATATCTTCTTTCTGTATTCTGAAGCCAAAATAAAAATATAAATTCTCAGTGACACTTTGGAAGAGACATACTGCCCAGCACAGCATCATGCATATAGTGAGTGCTTAATCACAAACCATCAAGCAAAACATCCTTTTTTCCAATATTTAAAAAATATTATTTCCCTAGATCTGGTCAGCTTATATAACTTCATTTTAAATAGGCAGAGTCTCTCAGGACCCATTTCTATCTAATGTTGTACTTAGAGAAGATAGGCTGAGGAAAACTTGAAGTCACCATGGCTGAGTCTAACAGCTGGAGCAGAATGTCGGTACACCCATATGATGAGTGTAAAACCTGAATTAAAAAAAAAAAAACCCAATAACCTGTCTTTTATATTTTTACAACTAAAAGTGAAAGTGAAGGTTGCTCAGTCGTGCCTGACTCTTTGCGATCCCATGGACTATACAGTCCATGGAATTCTCCAGGCCAGAATACTGGAGTGGGTAGCCTTTCCCTTTTCCAGGGGATCTTCCCAATCCAGGGATTGAACCCAGGTCTCCCACACTGCAGGTGGATTCTTTACTAGCAGAGCCACAATTTCAAATCAACTTATACTCCAGGTTGACATATTTTCTAATAAATATTGATAGGAATTATTTCCTTGAGGAAGAAGAGGTAAGGTTAGCACCAGCATTTCTTAACAGAGTGTCTTATATCGGAGATGTTGACATCCTTAACAATCAAGTGATATACTTCCACCAAAATGCCTCCTCCACACAGCACGTTAATAAACAAACAATCTGGGGTACCTACTGGGTGCACAGTACTGCAGTGGGAGAAAAAGATGACAGCAGACAAAGGTACATGTGTACTCCTGAGGCTGCTTCTGGGGGCTGGCTCACCTGAGCAAATGTCTGGCAATGGTGGATCTGTCCACAGTCACTCTGGAGGACGGCAGCACCACAGGGTCAGACATCAGTGTGCTCATGATGGGGTCCAGGAACTCATCGCAGGCATCAGCATAGGTCTCCTCTTCCTGCTGTTGGAGGTCTGCTAGGGACTGAGCGTAAGAACCAGCCAGTTAGGGGGAATTAACAGAAGCAGCTGAGTTCAAAATGCTCCGTGATGATTCCCTAGTCTTAAGGGGTCATTAATAACCCTGTACAGAGATAGGAATAATTTTTAACTTTATGGTCTAAACAAGCCAAGATGGATATTATAGGAGCAAATTTAACATTTAGCCCCAACTCTGAATCTTCAGTTTGGCTCAGCTGCTAGTGGTCATGACTGGAAATGAGTTTAAGTGTTAACAGGGAACAAAACAAAACAAAACACCACAGACAACATCCATACTTCCGACAACAGCTCTGTTGTAAGGGGATGCGAGGTTGCAGGGGTTCTTATTTGCATAATTACAGAGCCATTCATGCAGTGTGTGTATGAAAAGCAGTTTCTGGTTTTAGGTACAAACAGGTGTAGGAATTTAAAAGTGCCTTCAGCATTTGATTCCTTCATGACGCTAGCTCCTCAGGGATCCATCTACCTAAGCTCTAGGCAAAGATGAAGCCCAATTCAATAAAAAAGTAACTCAATGAAGGGAAGACTGTTATCAATTAGGAAGGTTTTCCATTAGACTCTGCCATAATTTTTCCTTTTTCGTAATTGTTAATGAAGCTGCTTCCACCAAAGGAATTAGCTGAGTACAATATAGTATTTTAATGTTTAAAATGTATGGCTATTCCTATATAAGCCATTTACAGAGAACAGAGAAAAATCAATAAAAATCAATGACTAGAAACTACTAATCTTGAATTCTATTCTAAAAAGTTCTGCGTTAATATCACAGATTTTCAAATCTGTTGGTAACCTTGTACAGAGAAGTTTTCATAAAAACAACCTATTAAAAATCTGTTAATTCTTTTAGCAGAAGCTTATTTTTCTGTGCTCCCCTTCATATTGAAAAGAATATTACTATTAAAGAATATGGTCGTTTTACTTATCGACTGGCCAGGAGGATTCATTCATTTATATTTTCTCAATACAATGCTTTTCCCCCATAAAGTTGGGTAAAAAGCAAAACAGCTGAGTTGACAACATGATTTTTATTGAACATGTTAATAAGCAAATTATCCTCCTCACCTTGATTCTCTCTGCTAAGTTGCTGAAAGCTACAATCATATTCCCAGGCTTATTTATTTTCTTCAGGACTCGGACTGTCTGTGCAAAGAGAGTTGGGGAATAGGAACGGCCATCCTTGGGCACAGTGGCACAGAAATTCTCCTCATCCCTGGAAGGTCAGAATCAGAAAGAAACTAAGCATCAGAGGGTAGATCAAAGAGGGCAATAACGGAGGGCTTGAGGAACAAAGTTCCCCATCACTTAGGTATCATGAATGTTCTTTTGTTATAGAATGATCTCTTCTAATTTTTAGGAAGAAAGTCTTATTAAGTATCCGGTGACCATAAAAATATACTGGTTTAAAAAAAAAAAGAAAAGTACTGCTTTTCCAAACAATGAAACAATTAGTAAAGTTTATCTTTGAACAGATCAAGGCAGAATACTGGAAATTCTAAATAACATCCCACAGGTCATACGAAATCTCATGATTTAAAACTGCAGAAGACTACTTAGTCAGCCAACTAGAAACAAATCTTTTCTACTTCCACATAATTACCAGCTAGTTATTTCATTCTATTAGTAAAACCCCCAGTTAAAACATGAGCAAACCCTCTGGCCTGCCCCATTTAAATTTTAGGTACCCAAGATTTAAGTAGATGGTGCAGATATCTGAAACGAGCTGCTGGGGTTTGAAGTCAAATTCACTGAAATCCTTGACTTTTAAGGCCCCCATCTTGGGGCCAACCAGGTGCTGCAGGAAGTAGTTCAGCATGGAGATGATGCGCTCGGCCAGGAAAGGATGCACAAAGAGGGACTTGATCTCTGGAAAAAAAGCCAAAGCCTGTGAAAACCCAATCCACTAGAAATCTTCAATTTACTGTGTCCTAGAGTTTTACTCGGAGAAGGCAATGGCACCCCACTCAAGTACTTTTGCCTGGAAAATCCCATGGATGGAGGAGCCTGGTAGGCTGCAGTCCATGGGGTCTCTAAGAGTTGGACACGACTGAGCGACTTCGCTTTCACTTTTCACTTTCATGCATTGGAGAAGGAAATGGCAACCCACTCCAGTGTTCTGGCCTGGAGAATCCCAGGGACAGGGGAGCCTGGTGGCTGCCATCTATGGGGTCACACAGAGTCGGACACGACTGAAGTGACTTAGCATAGCATGGCATAGAGTTTTACTTAGAGACCTCTGGGGACTGCTTTTTTTGAAATACATTTTCACTGCAGTAATATTAGAAAATATTAGATAAGCAAAGCAAACAAAATACAAAAACAACCACTCAGAGTAAACACTAGTTACATTTTGCTAATATGTCCTAGCTTTTCTGTCCATATTTACACACATATACATTTTTAAAACAAAGTGATTATCATGTTATATATACTCTTTTTTCATTAACAGTATCATAAATATCTTACATTTATAGGTTCCTGTGCTGTCCAACATGGCAGCCACGAGCCACATGTGGCTATTTAAATTAACCACAACTAAGTAGAACACTCCAGTTTCTCAGGTACACTAGCCACATAGCAAGTGTTCAATGGTCACGTGTGGCCAGTAGCGGTAGTATTGGACAGTACAGAGTTACACATTTCTATCACATAAAGTCGGCTTCCCAGGTGGCTCAGTGGAAAAGAATCTGCCTCCTAAGCAGGAGAGGTGAGTTTGATCCCTGGGTTGGGAAGATCCCCTGGAAAAGGAAATGGCAACCTACTCTAGTATTCTTGGCTGGGAAATTCCATGGACAGAGGAGCCTTGTTGGCTACATTGGCAGTAAAGAGTTGGACATGACATAGCAAATAAACAACAATCATATAAGGTGCTACAGGACAGTGATGATTTATACCCTTAATGGCACCCCACTCCAGTACTCTTGCCTGGAAAATCCCATGGATGGAGGAGCCTGGTGGGCTGCAGCCCATGGGGTCACGAAGAGTCGGACACAACTGAGCGACTTCACTTTCACGTTTCACTTTCATGCATTGAAGAAGAAAATGGCAACCCACTCCAGTCTTCTTGCCTGGAGAGTCCCAGGGATGGGGGAGCCTGGTGGGCTGTGGGGTCGCACAGAGTCGGACACGACTGAAGTGACTTAGCAGCAGCAGCAGCAACAACCACCAATATGATTGCACCATGAATTATTTATTTACTCTGTCTTTGTTGCTGGATATTATGATTGTTTTAAATATTTTCCTGCTAAAAGTATTATACTAATTAATGAACTTCAGTGTGTATACATACACCTTTTAGACTTATTATATCCTATAACGAATTTGTAAGAAACTGACTGCTAGGTCACTAATTCCAAAATAATTACATACATGCCAAGTGCAACAAGCCAAGTAGAGTACAGCTTGTTTAGTATTGCTGGTTCTTAATTTTTCCATTTTAGTCATTATATACTGACTCTACTACTGGTGAGAGTTTAGTTCATATTCTTGTCCCTCTTCTCCTAATATAAATTTCCCTAATATATAAACAGATCTTTGGAGAAATAATTTAGATTTTTCATTAAGAGTGTGAAAATATCACTTACAACAGAGCCACACAGTATTCTAAAAATTATATAAAGTAATAATAATAATAATAAATATATATATATATATACACACACATATATACATACATACCTTTTTTTTTGCTGATCTAGCAAGATACTTGGAAAGGGGTGCATGGGCGGAGAGCAGGAGGGTAAGGGAACCCAGGACGACTGCTCTGCCATGTGGCTCACAGTCTCAGGTTTTATGGTGATGAGATTAGTTCCTGGGTTTTCTCTGGCCCATCATTCTGACTCAGGGTCCTTCCTGGTGGCACATGCATTGCTTAGCCAAGATGGATGCCAGGGAGAAGGATTCTTGGAGGGGGTAGGGCACGTGGCATCTCCTTTTGACCTTTCTCAAATTCTTCCGGTTGGTGGTCGTTTAGTTCCATGCTCCTTACCAGGACCTCCTGTCATAAAATAACTCACGCTAATCGCTACTATGGTGCCTGGCCAGGGTAGGCAGTTCAGTCAATGTGTTTCCCCTAACAACTCCCAACTCAGAGACTTCACACTCAAGATACTTCTTGGGAACTGGGGTAGAGGCCTCTTTGTTCTGTAACTTGTTTCAGCGGACAGTGCTGCTACTGCTAAGTCACTGGGGTGGTGTCTGACTCTGTGCGACCCCATAGACAGCAGCCCACCAGGCTCCTCTGTCCCTGGGATTCTCCAGGCAAGAATACTGGAGTGGGTTGCCATTTCCTTCTCCAAGGCAGGCATGCATGCTGAGTTGCTTCAGTCATGTCCGACTCTGTGCAAGCCTATGGACAGCAGCCCACCAGGCTCCTCTGTCCACAGGATTCTCTAGGCAAGAATATTGGAGTGGGTTGCCATTTCCTCTCTAGTGAGCTGAGTGGGTATACTTTTAATAAAAATTTTAATCATTTTTTTGCTTACTTTCAGAGTACCTATCATTAAATCTTTCTAAATTCTCCACCAGAAATGCAGAATTCTAAAAAACAGTTTTTAGAGATGTTTTTTCGAAGTTTCCATTCATCACTCCAATCTGGACTCCAATTTTATAGGCCTATAGTGTGGTGGTCACACAAGCTACCTCCACCATCAGCCTGGGAACTTCCTTTGCATCTCTCTTATGAGATTCCACTTTCCTCCTTCATTTTGACGGAGTATGTTTATCTCTCTGTAGCTTCTCAAGAAAGGGTACACTGAAGTAAATTTGATATCGTCACCTCTGAAAATTTCCTTACATTTACCCTCAAACAGGACTGACGGTTTGCTGGCTATAGAGTTCTAGGCTGAAAAGATAATTTTCCATCAGAACTGTGTTACAGCTTCAAATGTCACTGTTGTGATATTCGAAGACATTTTGACGCTTAAACCATTGCACATTACCTGATTTTTCTCGGGGACCTTTTAAGATCTCTTTACCCTGATTTTCTAAAATACCTCAATGATATACCTTAGTGTGGGGGTCTTAAAGATTCCCTGTGTTGGGCACTTGGGGGCTCCTTTTGATTTAGAACCTCTTAGTTTTGGGGAATTTGGAGGGTATTATTTCTTCGCTCCCTTTCATTTTTCTCTTTTGAGACTTTCTAGATTGATATTTTCTTCTTTCTCTTCTAATTTCCACCTTTTTTTTTTTTTCCTGTTCTGCTTTCGTTGAAGAGTTCCTTGAATTTATTTTCTAACTGTCCTACTGACTTTTCAAAATTTCTTAAGTTGTATTTCTTCAACTTGTTCTTTGGATAATCTCTGGTATTGCCTCTTTGTCCTTGTCAGGTATGCTGTATCTTCTTTCATCCCTCTGAGACTTCTAAAGATATCTGAAGGTGTTTTCAGCTATTATTTGTGTTAAGAGGATTTTCTCAAATGCCTGGTGATCCTTGGTTGTCATTTCGTGTGTGTGTGTGTGCTTAGTCACTCAGTTATGTCTAACTCTGTGACCTCATGGATTGTAGCCCGCCAGGCTCCTCTGTCCACAATTTTCCAGGCAAGAATACTGGAGTGGGATTCTCCAGGGGATATTCCCAACGCAGGTCTCCTGCATTGCAGGGCGATTCTTTACCATCAGAGCCATCAGGGATGCCCCCATTTCATATATAACCAATATAAATTATTAATGGAAGTTTTTACTTTTAGATACAAAGTTTTGCAGTGTGTATTTTCTACTTACAGCACAGCTCATTTCTGATTAGCTGCAGTTTAAATGCTTGACAGACTCATGTTGTGAGTGGCTACTGAACTGAATAGTGGAGCTACAGAGGGAGTGGAGATAAATTTTATGTCTCTGATCTACCACATTTAACCAGAGTTCAAGGATATTTTTTCAAGTTAACACAAACACCCCCAGATATATTTATATGGCTATGTTGTCCTCAAGAAAAATGACACTAACTTATGCTTTCTGGCAGCTGTGTGAGGGTGACCATTTCCTCATTTCCATGTCAACAATGGGCAACATTCTTTCTGAAGCTTCTCTAGTGATTCACTTCCTCTCAGACTGTGGAGGAGGATATGGTCACCAGAGCCTCAGTGGGGCTGATCCCTCAACTGAAGCAGATCTTAACCACTGCATTTTTGGGGAAAGCAGTGTGTTGTGTCTTTACCTGATGTCAGAAACGCGAGGGTACCGATTGTTTCATTGGACATGATGTTATGGAAACGTGCTAACTGTCCAAACATCTGTAGGCCAGCCTCCTTCTCTCGTCGGGCTTCTGGAGTCAGATTGTCCCATTCACCTCGGTCCTTCTCAATTTGCTGAATCTTTATCTTGCTCAAATACTACAGAAAGCAGAGGTGGAATGGATCAGAGGACAAAGCGTATTGAAAGGAAGATGATATTTAAGAGGTCCTATTTAAAATCTAGTCCACTAAGCTGGGAAAACCAAGGACTACAGAAGAGACAGGAGGCTTTATTAAGTTTAAAAAGAAATTGTGGAGAGATTTACCTGGTGGTCCATTGTTTAAGGTTCTGTGCTTCCATGGGTTCCTGGTTTGGAAACTAAGATCCTACATGCCGCATGGCACAGCCTTTAAAAAATTTTTTTAAAAAGAAACTGTGGAAACATTGTTTCAGTCTGGGGAGAGTAATGGGTTATTCCCCTGGAAATATTATAGTCTATGAAACAGAAAGGAGGATAAACAGTATATGAAACATTGATAAAAGCAAACAGGCTACAGGGAAAAAAGGCTGACCCCGTCCTGAAAGAAGGAAAACAAAACCACCCCCCAAAACTGCTTATGAAAAAACAAAGCTCGGGGTGCTCGCAGCTCGGAAATGGCGGGTTTGATTAATTAAATCACTTCCAACTAGTCTTTTTAAAATCCTGTTTCTTAGGATTTGGTGCTATGGAGAAGTTTTTGGTTGAATACAAGAGTGCAGTTGAGAAGAAACTGGCTGAGTACAAATGTAACACCAACACAGCAATTGAACTGAAATTAGTTCGTTTTCCTGAAGATCTTGAGAATGACATTAGAACTTTCTTTCCTGAGTATACCCATCAACTCTTTGGGGATGATGAAACTGCTTTTGGTTACAAGGGTCTGAAGATCTTGTTATATTATATTGCTGATAGCCTATCAACAATGTTCCGTGTGGAATATGCATCTAAAGTTGATGAGAACTTTGTGTAGAGGCAGATGATGTTGAGGGGAAAATTAGACAAATCATTCCACCTGGATTTTGCACAAACACGAATGATTTTCTTTCGTTGCTGGAAAAAGAAGCTGATTTCAAGCCATTTGGAACCTTACTTCACACATACTCTGTTCTCAGTCCAACAGGAGGAGAAAACTTTACCTTTCAGATTTATAAGGCTGACATGACATGTAGAGGCTTTCGAGAATATCATGAAAGGCTTCAGACCTTTTTGATGTGGTTTATTGAAACTGCTAGCTTTATTGACGTGGATGATGAAAGATGGCACTACTTTCTAGTATTTGAGAAGTATAAGGATGGAGCTACACTCTTTGCGACCGTAGGCTACATGACAGTCTATAATTACTATGTGTACCCAGACAAAACCCGGCCACGTGTAAGTCAAATGCTGATATTGACTCCATTTCAAGGTCAAGGCCATGGTGCTCAACTACTTGAAACAGTTCATAGATACTACATTGCATCTCCTTCTGTTCTTGATATTACAGCGGAAGATCCATCCAAAAGCTATGTGAAATTGAGAGACTTGGTGCTTGTGAAGTTTGTCAAGATTTGCCCTGTTTTTCCCGGGAAAAGTTAGGATTCAGTGAAGATATGGCAATAGAGGCTCAACAGAAGTTCAAAATAAATAAGCAACATGCTAGACGGGTTTATGAAATTCTTCGACTACTGGTAACTGACATGAGTGATGCTGAACAATACAGAAGCTATAGACTGGATATTAAAAGAAGACTAATTAGCCCATACAAGAAAAAACAGAGAGATCTTGCTAAAATGAGAAAATGTCTCAGACCGGAAGAACGGACAAACCAGATGAACCAGATAGAAATAAGCATGCAACATGAACAGCTGGAAGAAAGCTTTCAGGAACTCGTGGAAGATTATCGACGTGTCATTGAACGCCTCGCTCAAGAGTAGAGGTTATACTTCTCTGTACAGAAAGTTTGCAAATTTCTGTACATGTGTTGTGAAAATCAGATGATGACTTTAATTTTAAAAAATTTTGTAACATTTTGCTTACATTAAAAGTTATCTATCTTTAGTTGAAAAAAAAAAAAGAAAAGAAAAAACAAAGCTCTATCAAATATGCAAGATGTCTGGAAGGAGAACCATAAATATTTAAAACCCTCTATTTCTCATCACTCTTGCTGTTGCAGCAAGCATGTTATGCTTATAGTCCCATGGAGATGCCATCTGTGTCATCTGTTCTGTTATACAGCTTTTGCCGAGAAAGGTCTATTTATTATAGGACTTGTTTTCTAAGGCAACAGATCTAAAAATCTTCAAGTATGGGATTATGATCAAAGCAGGAGCATTTTTTCACAATTTAAATACAAGTTACTGGGAGACCACTAATCAACATGAGGCCAGTGTGGGCTATCTATCTGACAGGCTACCCTCATGACTTACCTGCTCTGTCTCCCTCTGGGTCACTGCCCTGTCTTACATCTGTTGCAGATAAAGGGAATTTTTATAGGAGCAAGTAGCAGCTCCATAAGAGATGGTTAAGCTGAAGGAGCTGAGTGGCCTCTGGTGTATGTAGTAAAACTCATGTTTCAGATAGAGCTAAAGATTTGGGAAGCAGTGCACAAACGAAAAATACTGATGATTTGGAGTCTCTATGTGAAAAAATTTACCCAAACCAGAGACTTTTTTCAAATAGTGGCATAAAAGTCAGAGTCTTTTAGGAAAGAGGGGTAAGGATCATTGCTTTAGTTGGTCACTGTTACCAATGTCCTGCAATGGAAGAAAGCTGAAAGTCACTAACTGAATGAAGATTCTCTGATTTCTTTCTGTAGTGCTGGACTGATTAGTTGGGCCAGTCTGGCCTTTCTTTCACACCTTCTTTTCCACTCTGCCAAAATCTCATCCTAGCTCGTAAGGCTTCGATGACCCTTGATCTTGGTCTCTAATGGAAGAATATCTATCAAATTAAAACGGCAAGGTTGGCAGTACATTACTACTTTCAAAATTTTGGTGTCCAAGACAGGTACTTGGGGCATGAGGATTGCTCTGTTATGACTAAGAGGTAAAAAGTATGTATGATGGTATAAGAGCAGTTAAATCTGTTTGTTTTACCTGTATGGCTTCATCCAGAAGGAAGATGGCATCATTCATTAGCAGGTTAAGAAAGCGGAGGAAAAGTGGGGGATTCATGGCTTCTAAATTCTTAGAGGCATAGTCAGCCAAATCCTGTAAGACCCAGCCCAAGAGAAAACCAGTTTAGTCTTGAATCACAACCCACTGGGGCTTATCTGCAGTGAAGATAACTCAGTTTTGTTTTCACCAAAAACACTCTCACCTTAATGCTCTCTCGATAGATATCTGTTCCCCACATGTACTTGAGGATGGGATACATGGGGCGGCGGTAATTAAACTTCTGCTCAAACTGATGGGGGTCTCCTGGAGTAAGGTAGAGCAAAACATCAGCAAAGCCAGTGCCATTAGAGAAAGAATACGAGCTTATGTCTATGTGCAGACAGACGGATATCAATCCTATCTAACTCTTTGTGACCCCACAGACTGTAGCCCACCAGGCTCTTCTGTCCATAGGATTTCCCAGGCAAGAAAGATGGAGTGGGTTGACATTTCTCTCTCCAAGGGATCTTCCTGACCCAGGGTCTGAACCTGTGTCTCCTGCACTGGCAGGTGGATTCTTTATCTCTGAGCCACTGGGGAAGCACTATGTCTATGTGTAGCCATTTTTAGAAAATTCTGAATGTGTTAAGGATACTGGTAAAGCCAGTCCTGGGAGTTTAGAAAGATCTAGAGTTGTAGCCAAGTGTTTACTTATTTCCTTATCGATAGAACAAGAGGGAGACAGATATAAAGGATATAGACCTCAGAAAAGGATGAGGACTGAGCTGCAAAATAAAAGCCAAGGGAAACAAATGCTTTCACATCCAAACATAGAGTGCTTATCTGACTCTGAATGAGGCCTCTGAGCTAGCCATTGTGGCAGTGACAGCCACGTGCAGTATGGGCCACTAAAGTAATCCCCACATTCTTCATGGATAACATCCCAGCTCTGGGGCCAACTGGGTCCTGATTACTCTGAAAAATCAGGCCAGGAGCTGAAAATCTGAGGCTTGTACAGCTTTTGACATGCCAAAGGTACCACTAGAGCTCTACAGGCTGGGTCATAATAATAAAGGAGGAGTGTGGGATTTGGAGTCAGAAGACTTCGGTTTTCCTTCTGGGTCCACTTAATGCAAGTCTCTTAAATCTTTTTCAACTTCTACTTTCTCAGAAAATAAAAGTTATTATAATTCACCCTTGGGATTTCCCTGGTGGCCCACTGCTAAGACTGCATTCTCAAGGCAGGGGGCCCAGGTTCATTCCTTGGTCAGGGAACTAGATCCCACATGCCTCAATTAAGAGTTTGCATGCTGCAACTAAAGATTCCACACGCCACAACAAAGACTGAAGATCCTGCAAGCCACAACTAAGACCTTGAGCAGCCAAATAAATAATTATTTTATAATTCATCCTCTAGTATTACAACCAAAGAGTTGTAGTGGCCATAAAATAATTGCAGTGTTCATTGTGCAACTTCTTATATATATATATGTATATATATATAATTAAAATTTACATACACTATCTCAATCATCACTTCAACCCCATTTTATAAATGAGGAAACGAAGTCTCAGAGGTGAGCAAGTAACAAAGTCCGCATTCTAATACAGAAAAGCAGTCAGTAAAATGCTAAATTATCTCTTTAATGTTAACTGTATTTATCACCGGATGGTAGGACATTCCCTTTAAAGGGGTCTTAAATAACTGCTTTGCTATCTTGTTTACTGGTTGAGATGGGGTAATGCTTAACTCAAACACAGCATCTCAAGGTTAGAGCTCAAAAGGCCATGAGAGAAATTAGGCAATGTTTCCTGCTGTTATTCTTAATCTAACAAACTAGGAGAGTTAAGACTGTCTGGACAAGGTAAAAGAGTATGTCAATCAGCACACTGTCTTACTCTTCACCATTCTGTAATTTTGAGGCAATAAAAATATACAGACTCAGGTTTTAATTGGATAGCCATCAGTCATGTCTGACTCTTTGCGACCCCATGGACTGTAGACTACCAGAATTCTCCATCCATGGGATTTTCCAGGCAAGAGTACTGGAGTGGGTTGCCATTTAATTCTCCAGGGGAATCTTCCCAACCCAGGGATTGAACCTGGTCTCCCACATTGTAGGCGGACACTTTACTGTCTGAGCCACCAGGGAAGTTCATCAAAAAATATAGTAAAGTTATTAAGAGTATATGTCTTTCTTTTTTAAAGTGAGATAGATCTGATTCTACCACTTAGTTGTATGACATAAACAAATAATCTTTTTTGAGTATCCATGTCTTCACAGGGAAACAGGGATAATACAGTAAAACTTTCCTGTATTTTTGACAAGGAAATTCTGACAAGGTGGTGACAAGGAAACACTGTGAAAAAAGCACTTAGCATCAAGGTAGCACATGGTAGATATTCAGTAAATGATGGCTTATGGTATTTTCCATTTAAAAACTGATTAAGCAATGCATTAGTTTCTTGGTTCTAGATTGCTTTACCTGTAAACTCAATGTCTACAAAGACCTTGATGAGAGCTTCTGCAAGGTGGGATGCATAGGGAAAGTTGCAGAACACACGTTTCCGATGGAAGACACTGGATACTAAAGGATTTGGGGTCTGATCCATGTGGGGCATCACTGCTTCCAACACCTCAGCCAGTTTGGCCCTTAGGTGGGGATTCTTCATCCTATGAATAGGGCAGAAAGCAAACTGAGCAAGCAGAAAACTTTACTCCCAAATTTATAACTGTTTTTCTCCACATGAGGAATCAAAACATCATATCATCATATAATATCTGTACAGAGAGTTACAGGGGAAAACAGTACTGAGCAGTTTTGAGTCTGTCACTTTCTTGGGGATATGCAGAGTACACCATTCAGTTCTTAAGATCACAGCTTACCAATAATGAGGGTGAGTATGTAAGTTTTTATTTAATGCTCTGCCTTTCTGTTTATTTCTCTTTAATAATGTATTACTTACTGTTTACTATTCTCTGACAGCTTCACCTGGGATAAACTTGCCTTTCCAGGCTTTCTGGGGGTAAGGACCAGGATATAATTAATTATTCTACATTATTTACAATGCATACCAGGTGTGCCTAACACTTGTTGGTTTAGAATTTCTCACTAGGCCCGTTCAGTTCAGTGGAGGAGTGGGTTCTATCTGCATCTCCCCTACACAGCTCAGGGGACTGTGGCTCTGTGCAGAAAATTCTCACTTACGTACACATTGTTTCCTTTGGTCTACCACCACCAGGAAATCAGAGAAGCAACTCTACAGGTCAGTGAGCATCTTCTTCTGGGAAAGAGGACTGCTGCTGCTGCTGCTGCTAAGTCACTTCAGTCGTGTCCAACTCTGTGTGACCCCATAGACGGCAGCCCACCAGGCTCCCCCGTCCCTGGGATTCTCCAGGCAAGAACACTGGAGTGGGTTGCCATTTCCTTCTCCAATGCATGAAAGTGAAAAGTGAAAGTGAAGTCACTCAGTCGTGTCCGAGTCTTGTTGACCCCATGGACTGCAGCCTACCAGGCTCCTCCGTCCATGGGATTTTCCAGGCAAGAGTACTGGAGTGGGGTGCCATCGCCTTCTCCAGGAAAGAGGACTAGAAGCTGTGAATGTAAGTCTTGAGATCAGAGAGCATTTACCCAAGTTTACTGCTCATCCAATTCAGGACTGTAGAGCAAACTTTGTTATCAGACATTAGAAGATCATCAGTGCCTGGCAAGTTCTCTGGCATGAAGGTTAAGTATTTTAACCAGGGACTAGCAGGGGAATTCCCATCTGGTACCTTATATGCAGGTTCAAATTCTCTGTGGGCAAAGTCCTTTGTTTATTATGCCTCTCAAGTATGGGATTTTGGGCTACTCATAAGGATAGTCAGGTGATTCATTAATGTTAACACAACTTCTGAAGGCAACCCCTTATGATTCAGGCTTGTTTATTTCTTGGCTTAGAAGTCTTCTGAATGTTTCACAGCTCTACACTGTGACAGAGCCACGCTTTCAGCACGTCACCTTTCTATGCTTCCAGTGAAAATGGTGATAAAATGAAGGACATGTTCCAAGGAATCTGCCGATGTCTCCAAGATGTCATCGGCAAAGCGACGGAGAAAAATGAGGAAATCACCCAAGTTATCTGCAAAAAATTCTGAGAAAGAAAATTTTCACTGGAATTAGCCAAACATCTGACTCTCTGTATTAAGCAATATTTAAATTCTTCTCTTTTACTCTACTTAGTGAAGGTTTACAAGAACCCCAAATGTTCTGCAGGTACTAGGAAGGATGATAAGTTAAAAAAATGCAGGATCTCCTTTGAATGTAAGGCAATTTTTAGTTTTATCCAAGTAAATGGAAGAACAGTAGAGATATAAAACGTTGTTAACACACCAGTGCAGTTTAAGAAAGTACACTGATGGATATATATTTCCACACTCAAGATTAACTGTGAGTTAAAATAACCCTTCAGATGAAGAATCTTGAATAGAGATGAAAACATTAGATGACTATGGTCATCAGTCTCTGGGGTGCTCCACTGACCCTAGCCTTCTTGTATTTATGCCCTTGTATATCTCCTCCTCCACTACTCCAGAGATGATGGCATGTCATTTCCATAATTAGGCTATAAAAGCCTACAGCTTCCATTTTTGTCCCCTGATCTGAGAGACGCCAGCTGCCATACCATGAATAGTTACTAAAAAGAGTCCTGTGTGGCCTGGAAAAGAAGCCAGCAAGCAACTGTGATCTGCCAGCAACCACATGACGGCTTGTAAGCAGATCCTCCAGCCCTGGTCGAGTCTTCAGATTCCTATGGCCCTGGTGGATAGCCTGGCTGCAACTTGGACCATGCAGCTAAGCTGATCCTGGATTGCTGACCTGAGGGAACTGTGTGTAATAATGTTTGTTGTTTGAAGTTGCTATGTTTGGGGTAATCTGTTACTCAGCAATCAACGACTAGTACAGGGATTAAGAGCATGTAACCTGTACCAAGGGGAAAAGAAGTGCAGAGGGATAAATTAGGAGTTTGGGATTAACACATACATACTACTATATGTATGTAGGACCTACTGTATAGGTCCTGTGCTATACAGTAAGTCAACAAGGACCTACTGTATAGCACAGGGAATTTCTCCAATTTTCCAATTATATGGAAAAAAAATCTGAAAAAGAATGTATGTATGTATATATATAACTGAATCACTTTGCTGTACACCTGGAACCAACACAATATTGTAAATCAACTATATTCCAAGATAAAATAAAAATTAAAGAAAAAAAATGTAACCTAAATTTGATGGACAATATCTGCTGACCTCTCAACCAATATAACAGACATACACACTCTCCGTTCTGGGTTAACCAAGAGATGACTTTTTTTCCCTAAAGACTAGCACAGGGGGGAGGGTTAGACAGATAAGTTTATAAGTTGAATGACAAACTATATTAATGATAGAAACTAACAGCTCAGAAAACCCTGACTGCACTTCACCCTCTGAAGACTATTTTCTGATCTGCAGAGCAGTGGCAACATAACTGAGGAACCAGCTGTCAGTTCTCCCAGGCTCCGACCAACAGACATTATCTACGAGTTTGAGTTATTTCTCCAAAAACAGCTGAATGATAGCTAAGGTAGGATATTTTGTGTATTATACTTTCAAAGTGACCCAGTTAAACTCAGATGGCTATAAATAGGAAGTTCCCAAGGGAGAGCAGCTCACCTGGCACGTAAGCCAAAGAACTGTAGCCATCTGGCAAAGGAAAAGTCAACTCCATCAGCTGTGAGCCCTCGTTGCCTATGGCCAGCTGAACCAGGAGAACAGCCATGGACACCTGCAAGTTTAGGCAGTTTTGTAGCATCTGCGGCTCAGTCATGGCCGTCTTGGTAGAAAGATAGACGGTCATCAGTCGTTCAAACTGCTCCCGGAGGTTGTCAGCAGCAGGGTTGGAACTTTGCTGAGCATCCCGCCAGGCTACCTGCAGCCGATGCAGATTCTGGTTGATTTTTACCATCTGATCATGCAACCTGCCCTCAAGAAAGCAGAAGAGACTGGGTCAGAAGGCTCACACACAGATGGCTGAGTACAGACTGTTTCTGAAAAACAAATCCTCATGTATTTATTCTAGTACCCCCTTTTAGGATGTAGAGCTGCAGCTGTGAGGACACAGACAGCACACACGTTACTGACAGGACCGGGCTGGGAGTAGAGCACGGGGCAAATGTTATTCAACATATAGTTAGTTGCCTTTGGCTTAAATGCACTATCCAAAGAATAGTGGCTTGGCTGAGCAGGGTGTAGACTGGGCTTTTATTATGTACGATATGTAATGATTAGGCAAAGTACAAGATAGTTTGACACCACCCAAGGGCAATGATTGTACTTGGATGTGGGTATATGGACAGTCTTTTCATGGTTAGTAGAGAACTAAAGCTGGTGAGAATGGAGTCCAGATTAGCAGTGGTGGTGATGGTAGTGGTGGTTTAGTCACTAAGTTGTGTCCGACTTCTGCAACCCCATGGAATGAGGCCTGCAAGGCTTCTCTGTCCTTGGGATTTCCCAGGCAAGAATACTGGAGCGGGTTACCATTTCCTTCTCCGGGGGATCTTCCTGACCCAGGGACCAAACCCAGGTCTCCTGCACTGCAGGCAGATTCTTTACAGACTGAGCCACCAGGCACTTCCCAGATTAGCAATGACCACATATAAACCAGAAGCCACCTGGAATGCAACCTAACAGTAGCTTCCAGTCCTCGGATGGTCAATAAAAATTAAATGATTCTTCAAAAAGGGTCATCCAAATGTTCTCTAATGAAAGGAAGACCCAGAGTTCAATGTCATGGAGACTTGTGTCTGCGTGTACAGTCCAAACTCATTCTCTCTGGTCCCGTGGACGATGTCTAGTGTTAGTTAGCCAATAATGAGAAACTAGATGACTTTTACTTTCTGTTTTAATAGGTTAATAAATACATGGCAAGTTGTTATCTACTGTCTCATTTAAAATATCAATGACAGAGAGAGAAAGTAATCTCTAGTAAAGATATAATTTCATTTTTTGAAAAATCTGATGAGCTTTGAAAAATGCTATGTCATTTTAAGTTTCCCAAAAAGGCATTAAAAATTGCTGTCCTCAATATGCCTTCCTATAGGCTATAACTATGAGTGAGTAGCTATTTTCCCCCTTATTTATAAAATGTTCATCACAATCAGCTAAATCAGAGGGGGGGGGAAATCATAGAACAACATGTGGTTAGCCAGAACCAGACCATTTTCGGAAGTTACACACCTTAGCTTTCAAATTTTCACACATCCAGAATCCTCTTTGATACACAGATTTTTATGATCGTTCTGAAATCTCTTAAAACACTTCTTTTTGTCAATTTTGTCTCTCTATACCATAGAATAAAGCTTTCTCTTTTTTCATCAGGCATAGTAAGTAATGAAAATTGAAGAGCAGAATGTGAAATATTAAAGGAAAATTCCACTTGTGGGGATGACATAAGGAAGATAGTGATTTAAAAATGTGCAGATCAAAAGAAATATATAGTGTATCTTTACACTATATTTATTAATATACTGTATCTTTAATAAAAAAGTTTAACAGGTCAAAAATGCAAAATAAATTCAAGGTACATGGATAAAGCCAGTTGATCTAGACACAGATTAATGCGTATAATGCCTTTTCCTTTTAGATCCTAATGTAAGCCTTCAGAATAAAGTGAGATTATTATAATACTCACTTTTAACCTTCTGATATCAACACAACCAAACAGTTCTTTCCTAATGACATCAGAGGAGCTACCTGTGAAATCCCAAGTACAAGGTGTACTCTGTCAGGACAAGGTTCTCTGTTACAAGGTTGTAGTTCTGGGGAAACTTTGGCTCCTGTACAGCTGGAATCAAACAGGTCTCTTTGTCCAAACCTCAAAGAAATGAAAAGGAAGAGTAAATGTCTTGCCATAGACATCTATCTTGGCTCCAGTGTCCCTTTATTCTAGTTCAACTTCCATCCTGCTTCCAGTGAACTGAGTAATATCTTCTTAAAAACAGATCTTGTAACATTCCTACTCTCTTGGTCTAAAAATGTCTTTTAGCTTCTGTCTATAGAAATGCAGTTAAATCTTTTTAGCTTGGTCATGAAATCACCAAATATTAAAAGGAATGATAGATAGCACTGTAGATTTTTCCAGGAGATAGGTAATCATTTGTTACTATTCTGTGCTTTTCTGTATATAAGATTATTTGCTTTTGAGCATGTGTTACTTTTATAATTAGAAGAGCTAAAAAACTGGAAGTACATAATAATTAAGAGTGATTCATTCTGAGTGGTAGAACTAAGAGTGGTTTATTTTCTTCTTTTCACTTGTCTGTATTATTTGAGTTTTCTCCAATTTGGCTTCAACATTCTTCCTCCCCAGGCTTATTTCCTGCCAGTTTCCATACCCCTTCCCCCAGCTACCCCATGTTCTAGCCATGTGGAGCGTCCTACTGTTCTTAGTTGTTTCACAGTCTGTACCTTCACAGTTATTTCCTCTATAAAAGGGATTCCTTTGCTTGATAAACCCAACACATTTTTCAAGACTCAACTATGAAGACCTCCACCTTCTGCAGAATTCATCATTTACTCCCTTCTCTGGATTCCTAGCCCTAGACCGTATTATGATGATCTGTTAACATATCTGCCTCCTTTTGGATCCTTTGAGTTCAAAAAGGACAGGGACTGTCCTTTATTCATTTTCCTAAGAATGAATGAATGAGTGAATATCCAAGTCTGCCAAATTCAGAGAGAAAGTCTCAGTAAAGCATAACATCTAAAACTATCCATTTTTAAAAGTCTGTCTTTTAAAAATTTATAATAGCTTTTCTTTTTGCCTTATCTTCTTTGAGAAAGAGGGACCTTTGTGGAAAAGGATATGGAAGTGAAGGCCTTATGTTACACACACACAGTTTTGAGATGACCAGCTCCCCCCCTACCTCTCATGTGTACATTTTTTATTTTTCGTTCTTCATCATTCAACTCCTTCAGGGCACAGTAAGTAGGATTAAAGGTGAGGAGCCGAGAGGATCTGGGTTTGCAAAATGGCTGGCATAGCTTCAGGAGAGCAGCACCCAGATTCAGAAAGAAGGCATCCGAGGCATACATTTGGAAGAAGATTTCTGGCATCTGATTGGCCCAAATCTTGGTGCGGCCTGCGTTTGCATGCAAACAGTTTCCGAGCCAGGACAAGATACAGTGTTTGGTTTCTGGAGAGAGCTGGAGTAGGTTCTTCAGCATCTGGTAGATCTTTTCATGGTACCGAGCCATGAACTGTTTAACCAGAAAACACAACCACAGAACATTCCAGTTGCATAATCCTAATATTTGTTACTCTCAAACCTTAGCCACTGGCAATTTCCAAAAATACATGAATCCTGATCTTTCCCTTACTCTCCCTGTGCCCCCCCCATTCTGATTTAAAAAAAAAAAATAATAATTCTGGGCACGTGTAAGTCTTCCTGATGAGCTGCCAAACTACAGCTAGCATTTACATAGCTTTAGAGTAGGGGCAGAGTAGGGGCTGGTAAACTTTCTCTTCCGAAGGCCAGATGATAACTATTTTTGGCTTTGCATGCCATATGGTCTCTGTAGCACCTATTCAACTCTACCACTGCGGCATAAAGTCAAGCCATAAACAATACACAGAAGTATGTCTAGGTTCAATACAACTACTTACAAAAAAAGGCGGCAGGCTGGATTTGACCACTGCTATAATTTGCCAACCTCTGCTTTAGAAAGGTGTGATGATGGGAGATTTAAACTGCCCCCAGTTCAACCATTGATTGCCGTATGTTGGCCAGACTTATACCATATAATTTATGCTAGGAAGCCCAAACAGAGATGACACAGGGGAAAGGAGGAAAAGGAAAACGATTTGGCTTTTAAGCCGGAGTTCATTCAGAAGATTTTAGGACCTGAAGTTTTAAGAAATACCTTGGTGAGGAAAATGAGAATTGAGAGCAGGTGACTGTGCTACAACACAGGGCAAAGAATAGCAGCAGCTCATTCTGAACCAAACAAGGGTCTGTCCTCTGCTCTTAGCGCATGCTAAAAAGAGGACCATTTCTTTACACGATTACGGTAGAGAGTCACCCAGATCAATCTGCTTTCCCAAAAGGCTCAAGTAGCCTTGTCTGCATTTGCTTCCTGAGGAAACAATACTTAAGAGATTGGGGACCGGAATGCACCAGGAAACAGCTCCACCTGATGAATGTTGGCCTCCTGTACTTTGATCTCCTGGGGACTGGAACGAGATGGGTTCAGGAAGTAGCCATGATTTTCTATGACTCCCGGTGTCTTTAATAAGCAGGAGATATTCAAGATTATTCCTAGCAAGGTCTTCTGGTACATCTGTCCATTACTTGGATCCTTGGGCTGAATGTAGTCTACAAAAACCTGTAGGAAAAGACAAGTCCTAATCAATTGTCTGTATGATGAGGTAAGTGATGGGGTGAGAGAGCTTCAAAGAGTTAGGACTATACAGCAACCGGGACTTCCCTGGTGGTCCAGTGGTTAAGGATCTGCCAACGCAGAGGACGTTGCCGGGGTCCAGCCCTGGTGGATCCAAGGAATTCGAAGCGGGGACGGCGTCGGCGAGGATCAGGAAACAACTGCTTAATTAAACTTTAATTAAGGATATAAAGAGTCATAGAATAAGGATAGCTCAGTGAGGAAATTCAGTGGAGAAAAGAGGCTGAAATAAGGATAGCTCAGTGAGGAAATTCAGTGGAGAAAAGAGGCTGAATAATTCAGCCAGAAGGTGAGAGAAAGAATGACATGGGGAGACCAAGTTTCGGTGAACAAGGCCCGCACTTTATTTTCCAAAGTAGTTTTTATACCTTAACTTATGCATAGAGGATAATGGGGGAAGGGGTAGAGTCATGCAGCAAGCCAGGCTTTCTTCCTGCAAATTTATCATATGCAAAAGCTTAGGTGATTTGCATCATCTTTTGGCCCGGAGGCCTGTTAACATTTTAAGACCCTTTCTTCAGAAAGCTTATTTTTCTCTAAAGGTGATTGGTCAGGAGCCACCCTCCAAAAGCATTAGATAAAGTTGCATTCCTACAGAGCAAAGGTGTGGTGGGCTATAACAAGAAAAAGAATTAACTCAAGGGTCCCAGGTTACAAATATTAAAGCTACTACTTACACCAATTATATTAATCAATACACTGCCAGGGACACAGCAGGTAAGGGATATGGAAACTTAGCAGCAAACATTGGCCCAACAAGTGAAAATCCCTTCACCAATACAATTTCTAATCAATCTTTTAACTGCTCAAAGGAATCTGTATTTAGACAGTTTAGAACATGGAGCTGTAAGTTAACTCTTTTTTCAGAGAGAGGTAGTGGGGGACAGCCCCCGTAAAGTCAGAGGTGTAGGTGAAAGCACAAAGCAGAAAGTAGGCAGACTCTGGTTTTGGGGGGTAGATGCTCGAGAATTTCCAGGGGGACTCCTGAGGCTCCATCCCGCCTTTGCGTATGCCGAGCCTCCTTCCTCATGACCTTTGTCATGGGTGGAGCTCCTCATGCTGGCTCCCGGCAGTGATAGAATTCCAGTTGAGCTATTCCAGATCCTGAAAGATGATGCTGTGGAAAGTGCTGCACTCAATATGCAATATGCCGGCTCCCGGCAGGACGTGGGTTCGATCCCTGATTGGGGAACTAAGATCCCACAAGCCACATAGCATAGCCAAAAACAAAACAAAACAAAAAAAGACTATGTAACAACCAATGTACCTTTCTTATACAATAGGTAATATTACAGTGCCCTCAGGACAGGGAAGCATAAGCTTCCAACTCAACTGAACACATGTGAACTTTCAGACCTACCTTGGCCATATCCTTCTGCTTAGTGAAATAGAGAAGAATGTCCAGATACGTGTACAGTAGAATCTGGCAGAGTTCTAGATCTTTGATTCGGCTCGATAAAATGTCAAACACTGGAATCATGACTTCTGGAAATGTTCGAACTTCCTCATCTAATATCAAAGCTTCGATGACCTCATCCAGAAACTCAGCTACACTTTCAAAATCTGATGGAAAACAAATGAGAGAGAGGAGGCCAAAGGAATTTCTATATGCCTTTACACACAGCTCTTTACTTTGCTGAACTTTTGATAATTCTACTGGTATAGAAACCCATTTTATTCATTTATGCTGGAACCATAGTGGCTCTGAGGCTTTTTAATGCAATCAGAGGAATGTTACAGAAATCGAATGCAGACGCTCACAGATCTTGCTTATGTACTCACGGCCTCCTAGGATGGCTTCCACCATCAAATCTACCAGCTGCTCGTGGATGTTTTGGTCAACGTAGATCTCTGGGGTGAGAAGGACTGTTCGGGTATTGGACACAGTGAGGTTCCTGCACTGCACTGCAAAGGGCAGCAGGTTCTCTGGGACTTTGGTAATCTGGAAACAGCAACAGACAGAGGGAGGATGCTAGCTCTGTGACCTGGCACTAAGGCAGGTACAGTAAACAGAAGGGGAGAGACACTGCGTCTCAAAACAATAGGGCTTTGCTATGGATGCTTGAAAAGCCATGAGAGTTCATTCCTTGGGTTAAGGAATCACCTCTTAGAAATTCTATTGCTGGAAGTGATCAAGCTTAGTCTACTCTGTTATACACACCTCAGTAGAAATGAATTTATCAGATTTTTTTTTTATAAAGGTGTGATATTTTAAAGACGTTTGTAGAAAGAATAAGAGGCATTTGTTAACTGGGGAAGGGGAAGACCCCAAGCCACAGAAAAGGAGAGATTAACACTTCAGAAAACAAACTAACAGGACCTCTGATATCCAGTTTCAGATACACTGTGATGTATACAAATTAATATAAAAGACTCTGATCCAATCCTCTGGGTTACATCATACCCAAGAGTACTTAATGGCAATGATTCCTTTACCTCTTCCTTGGCTCTTTGAAAGCAGGAATAAAGGTAACAAAAAATGTGCTTCTCCCCTGCGTCTCGATCAGCAGAGAGATTCAATGTTGTAGAAGAAGTCATGTTAATCAAGTGGTTGCCTGGATCTTGAAGTAATAAGCGAGTGAAGACAGCCTATTAGGAAAAATAAATAAATGAGAATACTAAATCACTGCAAAGTTAATGTAACTTTGCATTACATTTTTATTTATTTTACATAAATAATTTTTAAATTTTTATTTATTTTTACATTTTATTTTTTTTACTGAAGTATAGTTGATTTACAATGTTGTGTTAGTTTCAGGTGTACAGGAAAGTGATTTAGTTACACACACACACATACATATCTATTCTTTTTCAGATTCTTTTCTATTATAGGTATTATAAGATATTGAATGTAGTTCCCTGTGCTATACAGTTGGTCTCTGTTGTTTATCTATTTGGTATACAGTAGTGTGTATCTGTTAATTGCAAATTCCTGATTTATCTGCCTCCATCCCTGTCCACTGCAAAGTTAGTTTTAGAACATCAAGACATAAAAGATAATTTTGACACAGGTAATTATGAGAATCACAGAATGTAAAAGGGAAAAAAGGGCAGGAGTATAGATGCAGACATAGAGAATGAACTTGTGGACACAGAGGAGGGAAGGGGAAAGTGGGGTGAATTGAGAGAGTAGCACTGACATAATACTACCATGTGTGAAATAAAATGCTAGTGGAAGCTGCTGTGTAACACAGGGAGTTCAGCTCAGTTTCAGAGAGGTGGGATGCAGAGGGTTGGTGAGAAGGCTCAAGAGGAAGGGGATATACGTATATAATACTTACAGATGATTCATACTGTTGGATACCAGAAACCAACACAACATTGTAAGGCAATTATCCCTCAATTAAAAGAAATTATGTATACAAATTTAACTGTTTATATCATTATCCTAAAGCAAGCTTAAGTGTCTAGCATAGCCCCAAGCAGAGTAAGCATTAAAAGAATATTTGTTGAATAGTGTGGAGAACGAGAGATTAAACTTATATGTGAAATCTACTACTCTTCATGATTGCTGATTTCATTCAGACTTTATATAGACAGTTTAAACATATGAAGTTAAACTACAAGTTGTCAAGTGTCTTCCCTACTAAACTTTCATGCATTTAATATTAATTAAGCACTTGTAAGGTAGAATGTAGTTTTGATTTTGAAAAAGATATAAAGAAAGAGAGGGGCCTTGGCCTCAATAAGTTAAGTGTCTATGGGAGAGAGAGGAGAGGTACATAGAAAAGCCACAACTTGGGATGGAAAGAGACAATTCTTATAAGAGATGCAAGAGATTACTGTAAGTGCCCAGAGAGAAAATAACAACTTATACCTGGTGAAACTTTGTAAACGGGATGACTTGTTAACTGTGTCTTGCAGGATGGGTAGATTTGGACATGGGACCATGGGTAGATGAGCACATCCAAAAGAGGGACAATACAGACAGTGTAAGAGACAGAGCTAAGAAAGCCATGGTTGGAGAATGGAGAGCAGAATTCAGCTGCATGGCTGATTTTTACTGAAGGCACATGTAAGGAATGGAAGAATGGTACCTGCTCTACGTTGTTCATATCAAGCCAGTCTTGATCTTCCAGGTCTACTGCCATTTCTTCCAAATACACACACCGGCTAGGGATGCCATTCCCACTTTTCAGGCTTGGGTCACCTGAGAAATGGTTTTAGTCTGATAGGTTAAGAATAATGCTTCTGCCTTACACAGACAACTGATCTTGACAGCATTTCTCTCGAATCCGAAGTTTGACTCAGGTAATATCAGAGTGATCTTGACACACAGACAGTATCTACAGATTTAACCCCTCCACCCCAACCCCAAAGAGCACGTGCTTTGTTATAAACCTAACATCATGACATTTAAAGAGTAAATCCCAGACATCAGGAGTAGTTTGGGGGTTTAACTACAGACAGGGCACAGAGGGGAAACACTAAATCTTCTTGGGGCTTGCATCAAAATGTTTAGATCACCTCTGAGAAGAAAACAGACTTGGCTACCATTCCCATCGCCCTTTTTAAAGTAGAAAAGGCAGCAGAAGCTACACGGTCCAGTCAGAATCAGAAATGAAAGTTGTATGTGTGTCAAAATACTGCTTTAACAAAAGCTTCCTTGAAAATATAAATAAACCCTGTGTTCCTGGGAGTGTGGTAGGTTTGTTTAACCATCAGATACAGTAAGTTTCTAAGACTGAATCCTTAGCCCAAGCAGAAAAGGCAGAGTAGTGAATCCATTGGCTGCAAATCTGTAACTCACTGTTGTCCAGAGTGATGAGGAAGATCCTTTGGATCATGTGATTGATGTTGAGTTGCTCACATATTTCCTGCTGTGAACGGAATGAGCGGCTGATCTCAGCCACAGAGTAATCAAATTCATCCAGGCTCTCTGACACACTATTATCCGAGTCATCTGGGCTGGCTGGGAGTTCATCTGCCAGAAAATGTAAGTCATTAACAGTTACAATCCTCTCTTTAAGAGAAAACCAAGTATACATGATAAACGTCACCAAGCGGGGGAGGTTAATTTTGGATGTTAACTTATTAGTGAACATCTCAAGTCAGTCAACATCTTGTTTTTTTTTAAATTAAGGTATCATTGACATATATTCATTCCAGCTGTACAACATTACAATATTTGTATATATTGTAAAATGATCACCGCAATAAATCAGGTTAACATCTGTCATGGTACGTGCGTGTGTGCTAAGTCACTTCAGTTGTGTCCAACTCTTTGTGACCCCATGGACCGTGTAGCCCGTCAGGCTCCTCTGTCCATGCGATTCTGCAGACAAGAGTACTGGAGTGGGTTGCTATGCCCTCCCTCAGGAGATCTTCCCAACCCAGGGACTGAACCCACGTCCTCTTGTGTCTCCTGCGTTGGCAGGTAGATTTTTTACACTAGCGCCACCTGGGAAGCCCCTATGTCACCATAAATAGCTACAATTTTTTTTCTTGTGGTAAGAACTTTTAAGATCTACTTTCTTAGCAATGTTCAAACACACATGTAATACAGTATTGTTAACTACAGTCACCATGCTGTTCACTGCATCCTTATGACTATTTTATTACTGGAAGTTTGTACCTTTTGGAACTCTTCACCCATTTTGTCACCCCCAACCCCTGCCTCTGGCAACCCCAAATCTAGTCTGCTTGTTTTTTTCTTTTTAAATATTCCAATATAAGTGAGATCATATGGTATTTGTCTTTCTCTGACTTATTTGCCTCAGCACAATGCCCTCAAGGCCCATCTACTGTCCACCTGAATAATGCTGCAATGAACATGGGGGTGCATATATCTTCTCCAATTAGTATTTCTGTTTTCTTTGGATAAATACCCAGAGATAGAATTGCTGGATCATATGGTAGCTTTATATTTAATTTTTTTAGGAACCTCCATGCTGATATTTTCCACAGTGGCTGAACCAACTTAAAATCCCACCAACAGTGCACAAGGGTACCCTTTTCTCCACATCCTTGCCAACACATTATTTCTTGTCTTTTTGATAATAACCATTCTAACAAGCATGTGTGGTTTTGATTTACATTGCCCCGATTAATGATGTTGAGCACTGTTTCATGCAGATGTTGACCATCTATATGTCATCTTTGGAAAAATGTTCATTCAGATCCTCTGCCCATTTTTAAATTGGATTGTTTGGCAGTTTTTGCCATTGAGTTGTATCAGGAAACATCTTAAGTACAGAATTCTGAAATCCCTGGTTATAAAATCTACCATATTTCAAAAACTAAGTTTTATTTTTTCTACTCATAATTAATTGTATTCCATAATGCCAAAAGTAGCAACACTACCTTCCCTAAAGAATCCTAGTGAGCAAAGAATTATCTAATAGATCACCAAGCCTTTACTTATATTAAATATATGGCTTTTCCCTGATTTTAAGAGAACACATTTTTCTTATTTTTAAATTTTTATTTATTTATTTTTGGCTGTGATGCTTGGCTTGTGGGATCTTAGTTCCCTCACCAGGGATCAAACCTAGGTCCTTGAGAGTGAAAGCACAGAGTCATAACCACTGGACTGCCAGGAAATTCCCTTGCCTTTTAAACTTAATCAGCACCAACACCTCTCTGTTAGGTCATTTATAAGCCAACCTCATTCTTTTCAATAGCTGCCCTGTATTACGCTGAATGCACACAATGTGATCTATGTAGCGACTTCTCAACTGATGGACATTTGTATTGTTTCCAATTTCCCTGATTTCAAACAACACTGTACCACATATAACTTATTATTTTTGTGCACCTGTATGAGTACTTCTGTAGGATAAATTCACAGAAGCAGAACTGCTGGATTAAAAAGCCTGAATATTTAAAAGTTAACATATATGTATTACCAAATTACTCTAAGAAAGACTACTCTGGGATTTCCCGGGTGCTCTAGTGGCTGAGATGCTCCCAATGCAGGGGGCCAGGGTTTAATCCCTGGTTAGTGAACTAGATCCCACATTTGTTGTTTTTGTTTAGTTCCTAAGTCACATCTGACTCTTTGTGACCCCCAAGGATGGTAGCCTGTCAGGCTCCTCTGTCCATGGGATTTCCCAGGTAAGAATACTGGAGTAGGTTGCCATTTCCTTCTCCAGGAGATCCCACATGCCACAGCTAAAGATCCTGTGCAGCTGGACCTCATGCAGCAAAAAAAAAAACCAAAACCACTACAATTTACATGGCTACGAGTATATGGGGCTTCACCAGTACTCAGTGGTAAAAATCCACCTGCAAAGCATGAGACTAGGGTTTGATCCCTGGGTCAGGAAGATCCCCTGGAGATCTTCTCCTGGAGAACGAAATGGCAACCCACTCTAGTAATCTTGCCTGGAAAATCCCTGGACAGAGGAGCTTAGTGGGCTACAGTCCCTGGCGGGGTCACAAAGAGTCAGACACAACTTGGCAACAGCAGCACCAGTGTATGAGAGAGTGCCTGTTTAAAGCTTCACAAACTGCACAGACTAAAAACTATCTAATTGTTGTCTTAATGGGCATTTCTTTAATTATTAGCTAGATTGGATTTTTTAAAGTAATTTGAGTATATATAAATTGTCCCCATTTTCAATTAGTTATTTTTTTCTTATTGATAGAATCCTTTTACTTTTTTATAAAGCAACTTAGAGCTTCTCAGAATGGTGCTGATGCTAAAGGGGTGTATAAGTAGTGTTGCTCACTAAAAGCCACATGCAAGCCTGTATCTGCATTTTCCTTTGCTGATAAAATGGTTACTCTGAAAGTCTGGGCAAAATTCTCAGATGCAAGAGTTGCTTCAGTGTGGTGAACTGAGCAGAAGTGAAGCTCAATACAGGAGGTCAAAGGTTTTGCTAGAGTACTAACTGCTGGAGGAAAACAGGTTAGACCTGGTGACCTGGCAAACTCAGTGTAAACAAACTAAGACAATGAGATGCCAAAATAGTAACAGAAGGGCATGCACCTGACTTGTTCCCACTGCAATGCTCCCAATTCTAGCCAGCCTTATGTCTGTTTATGGCCAGAAGGATGAGTGTTCAGTTGCTCTATTCCTATACCATTAAGGTCTCCTCTGAATTCCAAGAGTGACAAGTACTGATTAGCAAAATTTCCCTCAACCACATACTTAAAATTTTTTTCTCATTTCCTTATTTTTCCAATTCCACACTTTTCAATCTCCTAATCCAAGGGTTCCCATTCTGAGCCTATATTTTAGAAGTCCGGGAAAGTTTTCAGAGACTGAGACTCAGAGCTGCCTCTTTCCATCATGTTAAAAGGTCAGCATTACATGTATTTCTTCTGTTTCATCTGTCTCTGTCTACTACTCATCTGTCTTGCTCTCACTTCCTTTTTATTCAATCCTAATCAGAGAGTAAGGCCATATGTACACAGTAGTATACATATCTGAACACTTCTGAAATAAACACAATAAAGGCAAAGTATAAATGTTTCTCCTTTCTTAAAAATAAAAACACATCTTTTTTGGAGGGAGGAGAAAGGGAGCAATTTCTGGCCTGAAAGTTTGTGCATACGCTCAAGAAAACTAATATATTTGGAAAACAGCATCCCAATTCATCTGTATTACCTACATTCTTATATATATACCTATATATTCTTATATACCTATATATTCTTCATATATTACCTATAGGGCGGAAGCTAGACTTGATCTTTACTTTGGTCCCAGATGAGGAAAATCACTTTTCTGATTAGTGAGATATTGTCCTAATTTTTTTCACATGAAGGGTAAGGATCAGATTTTCCTAGAAGTCTGTTCTAAAAGCAGTAAGCTATGAAAGTGTAATGAAAAAGCATTTTGCTTGAGAGAAGACTCTGAAGCACTGGGCTTAAGAACAAATCTCATTTCTCTATAGGCTAGAAGGCTCTAAGTCTTCCTTTAACACACCTGCTGTCTATAGCTGCATGTGACTTGTTTCCCACACCTACAACTATAACCTGTTTCTTATGTTAAAAAAAAATTAGCACCTTTGTTAAGTATCTTTCCCTAGGTGATTTGTAAAACAAGAAAGCTTGACAGCTTTGGGAGCATGACGGGCATCTGTTACTCCAGAACCACCCGTTCTCTGGTCTTTTTAAGCCAGGGATAGGACAAGAAGTCCCCCAAACCAAACAAACAACAAATACGAACAAAATACCAACTTCTGCCCGAAATATAAATTCCAGTTGCAATTAAGGACCCAAAGAATATTTAATTTGGGAAGACCCCATTCTAGGTCATCTCATCCGCTGCTATTGGCTCCTCCACTTACCAGATTGCTGCTTCAGCTGCTCTTTTTGGATTGCTGCAAACTGTTTGGCATCAGCCAAGGAGCCAAAAAGAGCAGCAAAGGGGTTACTTGAGATGTTGTTGTTATTCTCCTGGTCTGTCATTTCACTTTAAAGTATCCTCCATCCAGACCTAGGGGGAGGGGCTATAGAAAGGACAGGTATTAGACGTGGAAGGCCAGATAACACAACAGTTGTGATAAAATCATTGTTGTTTCTTTTCCCATTCCTTGACTATGGTACATTTTAAAAGGCTTTGGGTAAGACTTGCCAACTTTTGTTCCAAGATTCAAGGCATTTTTGGCAAAAAGGTTACAAACCGACCAACTGGACAAGCTGGCCTGATTTAGGGGTGGCTAAAACCAAGAAACTTAAAAGAAGCTCAGGGATGCATTTATCTGTTGACATGTTCTATTTGCTATACCTTTAAAAAAAATAGGTTAGAGAGGATTATTAAAGTCAAAGAGGAAACTGAGCTACTAGTTGTAACAACAAAGTAGCACTTGAACATGACAAAAATTTCCCATAAATCTCTAGGCTGGTTGACTAGTTCTCATTCAGCATGAGCATAAAGTGGTGCTTGTGCTTGCTCAGGCTTCTGTGACTTAAGGGTTGGAGCCAGGAACTCCTCAGCTACACAGAAACTAAATGGAAGCCTATATGTCAGAGGTGGAATTGCAAACCAGGATAGGAATCAGATTAGGAGCATACCATGGGTTTTAAATCTATATTAAGCAATCCATCTCTATTTCCTGGCTTATGACTACTGATGTTTCTTCCTCCAAGAACTAAATGGTCTTTGCTTAATTCTACATTTAACCTTCCCTGTTTATATGATTTTTACAATACTGAAGAAACACAATTCCTGCTGTGTAATATGAAATAGATATATACCTCAAAGGTATTTAGAGGAGCTGACTGAGCCTGCATTTGCACTCTTCTGATAACATTTCCTCATCCAAGCGCCAAGGGGACTCAGGGGTATAATGGGATGAGCAGAGCTCCCTGAAAGGCTTTCTCCCCTTTTGAAATTTTAAGGCCACAGCATAGAAATACAACCCTGAAAAGGGTGAGAAGAGACAAAGGGTATGAATATTGTGCTTACGAGGATGCTGAACTGCTACAAGGACAGAGGTTCTTAGAAGGAGTGGGGTCAGGGATACAAGGCAGGAGGCAAAAAGAACATTTGGTTTACCTTTAATTGAGGTAAGACTCCTTACGGAATCACACTAACGAAAGCTAATACAAGTTGAAAAGTTACTCTTTTTTGGAGACAGACTATAACACTTTTTTTTTTTGGACAGTGCTGAGGCATCTCTACCTGTTGCTTCGTGCTCCTCTGTGGAGCTTTCTGCCTAAAAGCTAATGGTTACTGAGCTGTAATGACAGTCTAGTCTCGTCTCAGCATGCTGCTGACCTTGACTACTTCAAAGAACTCAAAGGTTAGATGTTGCTCTATGTATTTTACTTTTTGTTAGGTATAGTTTAGTTGAGCTTAATCATGCAAAAAAGAAAGATAGTATAAAGTTGGAATTAACAATCCTTGCGACGTCTTTCCTTCCCTTTAAACACTGCAGTGTTGTTCAGTCGCTAGGTTGTGTCTGACTCGGTGACTCCAGGGACTGCAGCACACCAGGCTTCCCTGTTCATCACTATCTCCCGGTGTTTGCTCAAACTCATGTCCATTCATTCCGTGATGCCATCCATCCAGATCGTCCTCTGTTGCCCCCTTATCCTCCTGTTCTTAACCTTTCCCAGCAACAGGGTGTTTTCCAATGAGTTGATTTTTTCCAACAGGTGGCCAAAGTATTGGAGTTTCAGCTTCAGCACCAGCCCTTCCAATGAAAATTCAGGGATGATCTCCTTTAAGATTGCCTGGTTTATCTCCCTGCTATCCAAGGAACTCTCAATCTTCTCCAGCACCACAGTTTGAAAACATCAATTCTTTGGCGCTCAGCCTACATTGCTACTGGAATAATCACAGCTTTGAATATATGGACCTTTGTCAGCAAAGTGATATCTCTGCTTTTTAATATGCTGTCTAGGTTTGTCATAGCTTTTCTTCCAAGGAGCAAGTGTCTTTTAATTTCATGGCTGCAGTCACCATCTGCAGTGATTTTGAAGCCCAGAAAAATAAAATCTGTCACTGTTTCCAATTTTCCCTCATCTATTTGCCATGAAGTAATGGGATCAGATGCCATGATCTTCGTTTTTTGAATGCTGAGTTTTAAGCCAGCTTTTTTACCCTCCTTGTTCACCTTAATCAAGATGCTCTTCAATTCTTCTTCGCTTTCTGCCATTAGGGTGGTGTCATCTGCATATCTGAGATTCCTGATATTTCTCCCAGCAATCTTGATTCCAGCTTGTGCTTCATCCAGCCTGGCGTTTCCCATGATGTACTCTATAGCAGTAAAATAAGCAGGGTGACAATATACAGCTTTGACGTACTCCTTTCCCAATTTTGAACCAGTCCTTTGTTTCATGATGGTTCTAACTGTTGCTTCTTGACCTGCACACAGGTTTTGCACGAGACAGGTAAGGTGGTGTGGTATTCCCATCTCTTGACGTTTTCCACAGTTTGTTGTGATCCACACAGTCAAAGGCTTTAGCACAGTCAATGAAACAGATGTTTTTCTGGAATTCCCTTGCTTCTTCTATGATCCAAAGGAAGTCGGCAATTTGATCTTTGTTTCCTCTGCCTTTTCTAAATCCAGCTTGTACTTCTGGAAGTTCTCGGCTCACGTACTGTGGAAGCCTAGCTTGAAGGATTTGAGCATTACCTTGCTAGCATGTGAAATGAGCGCAACTGTATGGTAGTTTGAACATTCTTTGGCATTGCCCTTACTTATTTCCCTTAATTCATGTAGAAGCACCAAGAATTGTGTCACTGTTAGCTGACCACCACCCTACCTCTATCCTGAGGTACCCAAAGGAATGCAAAAAGTGTAGTGAGCTCTTTTTATTTTTCTGTCTCCAAAATATCAATTTCTTTTTTCAACATGACACCCCCAGTTTTCCTTTGAGGATCCACTCTGCTCCTAGTCCATGTGTTCAGAAGGGATGACCTCACCCATTAGCTCTAGGAATGGGCATATGAATCTGGCTTGGCCAAAAAGAATACAGCAGTCTCTAGCCAAAGGACTGATTCAGAGTGGGTACTGATTCTCTAGCAAGGCCTGTTATTAGATTGGTGCAAACGTTAACTGCGGTTTCAGACCATGAATTTTGTATCATTATAACTAGGCTCTAATACATCTTTATTAATTAAAATAGGAACCATTACAATCAACACATTTTTGCCAACAAGAAATAAATGTTTGTTCCTGTGGCATAAATGCTTCAGGATTCAATGAACTCTTGGAAAGCATTTTCTGCACCTGCAGATTGTGGAAATGTTTTCCTTGCAAAAAGTTGTCGAGATGCTTGAAGAAGTGCTAGTAGGTTGGTGTGAGGTCAGGTGAATATGGTACATGAGGCAAAACTTCTTGCACTGTGGTGGGAATGTAAATTGATACAGCTACTACAGAAGACAGTATGGAGATTCCTTAAAAAACTAGGAATAAAACCACCCTATGACCCAGCAATCCCACTCCTAGGCATATACCCTGAGGAAACCAAACTGAAAAAGACACACGTACCCCAATATTCACTGCAGCACTATTTACAATAGCTAGGACATGGAAGCAACCTAGATGTCCACTGACAGATGAATGGATGAAGAAGTTGTGATACATATACACAATGGACTATTACTCAGGCATAAAACAGAACACATCTGAGTCAGTTCTAATGAGGTGAATGAACCTACAGCCTATTACAGAGAGAAGTAAATCAGAAAAAGAAAGATAAATACTATATACTAATGCATATATATGGAATCTAGAAGGATGGTCGGAGAAGGCAATGGCACCCCACTCCAGTACTCTTGCCTGGAAAATCCCATGGACGGAGGAGCCTGGTAGGCTGCAGTCCATGAGGTTGCTAAGAGTCGGACATGACTGAGTGACTTCACTTTCACTTTTCAGTTTTATGCATTGGAAAAGAAAATGGCAACCCACTCCAGTGTTCTCGCCTGGAGAATCCCAGGGACGGGGGAGCCTGGTGGGAAGCTGTCTATGGGGTTGCACAGAGTTGGACACGACTGAAGCGACTTAGCAGCAGCAGCAGCAGCAGCAGGATGGTATCAAAGATTTATTTGCAGGTCAGCAATGGAGAAACAGACATATAGAGAACAGACTTATGGACATGGGGAGAGGGGAGGAGAGAGTAACATGGAAACTTACATTACCATATGTAAAATAGATAGCCAATGGAAATTTGCTGTATGTCTCAGGGAACTCAAACAGGGGCTCTGCATCAATGTAGAGGGGTGGGATGGGAAGGGAGATGGGAGGGAGGTTCAAGAGGGAGGGGACATATGTATACCTATGACTGATTCATGTTAAGGTTTGACAGAAAACAACAAAATTCTGTAAAGCAATTATCCTTCAATTAAAAAAACAAAACAAAAACTTCATAGCCCAATTCATTTAACTTTCGAATCGTTGGTTATGTGATGTGTTGTCGGGAGCTGTTGTGGAGAACTGGGCCCTTTCTGTTGACCAATGCCAGCTGCAGGCATTGCAGGTTTTGGTGTGTCTCATCGATCTGCTGAGCATACTTCTCAGATATAATGGTTTCTCTGGAATTTAGAAAGCTGTAGTGGATCAGGCTGGCAGCAGACCACCAAACAGTGACCATGACCTTTTTTTGGGTGCAGGTTTGGCTTTGGGAAGTGCTTTGGTGCTTCTTCTCAGTGCAACCCCTGAGTTGGATGTCACTGGTTGTCATATAAAATCCACTTTTTGTTGCATGTCACAATCTGATCGAGAAATGGTTCGTTGTTGTTGCACAGAATAAGAAGACGACATTCCAAAAGGACAACTTTTTTGATTTGCGGTCAGCTCACGAGGCACCTACTTATCGAGACTTTTCAACTTTCCAATTCATTTCAAATGCCAAATGACAACAGAATGGTCAGCACTGAGCTCTGTGGCAACTTCTTAAAACATGTAGTTGTAAGAGGATCAGCTTTGATCATCCTCTCAATAGGTCGCTGTCAACTTCCGACGGCTGGCCACTACGTTCATCTTCAAGGCTCTCAACTCCTTTGCAAAACTTGAACCACCACTGCACTGTACATTTATTAGTTCCTGGGCCAAATGAGTTTGATGTTTCGAGTTGTCTCCACTGCTTTACGACCCATTTTGAACTCGCATAAGAAAATCGCTCGAATTTGCTTTTGTCTAACATCATTTACATAGTCTAAAATAAATATAAAATAAATAGCAAGTAATAAGTCATTAGCAAAAAAAATTAAGGGAGAAATGCACATTAAAATGATGTATAACATAACCATATTTAAGAATGTATTCCAATATCAAATGGTAAACTTCAACAATGTAGAAACTGCAATTACTTTTGCACCAACCTGAAAGAATCAGTGAACACTAGCTTCAGGCCTTTGGCTAAATCAACAGAAAAGGGAATTCTTTTTATTTTTCCTGCTTAGGTTGCTAGGCTGGTAAGACAGGAACCTGGAGTTGCCGTCTTTCCACCATCTAGAGAAGGCCTAGCCCAAAACTAAACCAACATGCAGGAAAAGACATGTGAGATGGAAAGAGAGCCTTCTCAGGTATAAAAAAGCCAGGAGATTTCCCTACACTGTGGGAGCCAGTTCAAATGGGTTTTTAAAAATACAACTGAAAAGAGTTCAGATTAGTACAAAGGAGATGCATCACCTGCACCATCTATGCAGAAAGGAAGGAAATAAAAAGCCAAGAATTAGCATGTAGGGCACATATGGGCTCTAAGACTATCAAGAGACATAAAGAGGATTTATCATCATAAATGGCATTATTTCCTCCTTTCTCAATACTACACTGTCACATTACATAAAGCTAGCTTAAGACTCCCTGGTAACCCAGTGGTTAGGACTTCACCTTCCAATGCAGGGGGTGTAGGTTCAATTCCTTGTCCTTCCTGGTCTGGGAGCTAAGATCCCACATGCCTCATAGTAAAAAACAAAATATAAAACAGAAGCAATACTGCAACAAATTCCATAAAGACTTAAAATGGTTCACAAAAAGTTAGCTTCCCATGACATTTTATCTACATCAACAGGACTTATAACTTTCTACACTGTATTCCTAATGTAGATCTTCTTTTTTACTAGAAGGTAAGCAAGCAGAGTACAGGCTCATACCTAATTATTTTTTTCTTGTGTCTGGTATATTCCATAAACACAAAATCCCAAACATGCATCAAATGAGTCAATCTTACATGTAATTACTCCTGACCTTCTTGTAATCTATAGCAGCACCCATAATCCTACTTTAAGGTAAGGCTTTTGCTGTTTGTCTTGGGTTGCAGTGAAAGGTCAAGGTATCAGGCCAGGCACTCGTGGCCCTTCGCTATCTCAGCATGTGTAGAACAGAGAATGGAAACAAATCTCTGTTGTCATCCATGATGAAAGACAAAAAGGGCTTTGCCTACCTCATTAAGCTCATCTTTCTCATATGTACTTCAAATCTGTGCAACAACTATTTTCATGGAAAAAGAGCTAACTGTGCAACCAGGAAAGTTTTACACGAAAAGGGAGGACTGATCATTTGATGGAACCTTTGTCGGGATGTCAGTTTAGATTTGGTCAAGGATCTCACAAATGTAAAAAGAGCACCCAGATATGACCCACTCCAAAAGGAAGGTCTGATAAAATGGAACCTTGATATTGTTTAATATTCAATATCACTGGGAATTTATAATCTCCTTTCAACTACCATACAAAGATAAAGCACTATCTTGTCGTCAGCCTTTGGCATGACACATCTACCAATTCTTAGACGTTTTTGGATTTGATTTTAAAAATACATCCTCTTTATTTATTTATTTACTTTTGGCCGTGAGGCTTGCAGGATCTTAATTCTCCAACCAGGGATTGAATCTGGGCCCTTGGCAATGAAAGTGCAGAGTCCTAACCACGGGACTGCCAGGGAATTCCCCCAATACATCCCCTTTAAAAACACATCTCTGATAGATGTGCTGCAAGGCTCTACATTTATAAAAGTTGTCTACCTCCAGTCCTATATAATCTTCTTGCCCTCCCCTGAGTTAATCTTTTGTTTACAAAGAATATGGCTAATCCTCTTAAGGGGGCACTGTCAGCCTTTAAAGAGATGACCACATAAATGTTTTAACATCAAATTTGGTATTGCTTTTAAACAGAAGTACTTGGAATACTTCACAAAAATGAGACTGTCAAAATCAAGCTTTATTAAATCATACTCCACAAGGTTTCTTTCCTGGCGAGTAATACTTGTGTATGCATGCACCCGCACGGCTGCCCAGCTGTGTCTCACTCTGGGACCCCGTGGCCTGTAGCCCACCCAGATCCTCTGTCCATGGAATTTTCCAGGCAAAAATACTGGAGTGGGTTGCTATTTCCTACCCCAGAGGACCTTCCCAAGGCACGGATGGAACCCGAGTCTCCTGAGCCTGCCTGCATTAGCAGGTGGATTCTTTACCACAGCACCACTTGGGAAGCCCCGAGTAATACATAGATCAAACTGAAGAAGAAATTTTAAAAATGATTTCACCGTTACATGCTCCACCCAATAATCCTTTCAGGCCTCTACGTGCCAACAGATCCTTCCGTTACATGAAACTAGAAGGATCTCATCAACTCACAAAGCAGACAGCATTCCTTCCTGGGTCCCATTTTATATGAGGGCTCCCATGTGAGACCAAAACAGCCTATGGCAGTGAGACTAAGCATACATATCCTTATTCTTGGAGTGAAAAGCTGATTCCAAAGAGAATACCCATCAAATATAAGCTTCTGAGGTCGGTTACTTAATTTTAGCAGTGTCCTCTAAACCCAAATGCTGAGGAAGCAAGAAGCAGAGTAACAGGAGAGTTTTGAGGGGTGAATGATCACTTGCCTTAACAAATGTCAACACCTTGCCATATGGATTCAACTGGTTTGACTACAGGGACCCAAGTTTAATTTTCTCTTCTTTGGCACCAGGGTATCTGTTGTCTACTCTTTATATTTTATCCCCCCAGGTTCCATAAGGGATTCGCGGCGCACAGGGAGACCTACCCATTAGGCGCAAGTTCTACAGAAAGAAAGCCAAAGATAATGCAAGGCCAGAATTCTGGCCTTTTCCAGGAGCGGAATGGCAACAAGGGGCAGAAATGCCAGAAACAGGAGCACTGTAAGGGGTTCCCAAACCAGACAGTGTCGAAGTTCATGAAGGAGAGCCAGTGTTCAGTAAAGGACAGGAGAATTTGGAGGAGGTAAGCGTGCAGAGATTTGGACTGGCATCCGACTAGGAGGAAAAAAAAATCCCACTGCAGACTCAACGATCCCCTCCCCTCCAGCTATATCCTCTCTTACCAGAGCCTGAAAGGCCAGCAGCAACGACACGACAGTCTCAGTGGCCGAAGAGCTCCCACTTCCGATTCAGCAAGGCAACCGGAGCTGACGTCATGATTAGGCGCCAAGCCTTGTGCAATCTCATCCGGGCGCCGGAAGCTGGGTGTGTCGCCCTGTGCTGGGAGCGGGCGCGCAAACATTCCCACAGCGCATGCACTAACTGGCTGCGGCCGGGCGGAAGTGACCGGAAGCGGCCTTGGGGTTGGTTATGTTGGGGGCGGGTCGCGTTGAGCTGGCAGTGGGGTGTTTCGGAGGTCGGTGGGAGTAAACGGGCCTGGAAAACCCATGTATCGGCAATAGCTATGAGGTGGTGAACCCTGGCGCTGCTAAGGCTTCTACGGACTTCTGCTTTCTATTTGTCCCACCGATATGCCTTACTGAAACACCTTCTATGATTCTTCATAGATCATTTTTGTCTGTGAAGCAACAGTAGCATTAACTGAAACTTGTGAGCTCTTATTAGGTGCCAGGCAGCGTGTTCAAATATGCTTTGATTCAGTTGCAGTTTTCCTGTTTGTCAGGTGAAGAGGATGCAGATCCTCAAGGGTACTCTGAAGTTACAGAGGAAAAAAATGGAGCATACTTTTCAAGTGAAAAGACAATACCTAGAGTGATGGAAAGTATCTGTAAATCACATTACTGATTTAAAAAATTATATCCAGTTATATTAAAAAGTCTATAACTCAACAATAAAACCTCAAACAACTTGATTAAAGAATGGACAATGGGCTTGAATACATATTATTATATAGAAGATATGCAAATAGCCAATAAGCCCATGACGAGGTGCTCAATGTCACTAATCATTAGAGAAGTGCAAGTCAAGACTACAATGAAGTACCACCTTATCCCTCTTAGGAAGATGATTGTGAAAAAATAAAAAGAAAATAAGTCTTGGTGAGGACGTGGTGAGATAGGGACCCTTGTGAATGTAAACTACTGGAGTACTTCAGAAAAAGTTTGGTGTTCCTTAAAGAGTTAAACAGAATTATCATGTGATGCTGCAATTCTACTTCTGGCTAAATACGTCAAACAAATAGTTATTTGTACAGCACTGTTCATAGCAACATCATTTGTATTAGGCAGAAGGTGCTGCTGCTGCTGCTAAGTCGCTTCATCGTGTCCAACTCTGTGTGACCCCATAGACGGCAGCCCACCAGGCTCCCCTGTCCCTGGGATTCTCCAGGCAAGAACACTGGAGTGGGTGGCAGAAGGTGGAAACAACCCAAATTTCCACTGACAGAGGAATGCACATACAGAATGTGGCACATACATACACGTGATTATTATTAAACCTTAAAAGGGAAGGAAATTCTGATACATGCTACAACATGAATGAACCTTGAGAACATCATGCTAAGTGAAATAAGCCAGACACAAAAGGACAAATACTATATGCCTCTACTTATATGTGGTACCTAGAGTAGGCAAATTCATAAAAACAGAAAGTTAAATAGAGGTTATCAGGGACTGGGGAGAGAGAGAAATAGGGAATTATCTTTTAATAGGTAGAGTGTTTCTTTAGTATAATGAAAAAGTTATGAAAATGAGAGTGCTGATGGCTGCACAACATTGTGAATGTACTTAATGCCACTGAATAGTACACTTAAAAATGGTTAAAATGATGTTTTACTTTATTTTAACACCTACACACAGACATGAACATGTACACACCAAATGTTGAGCAATCTTAGAGTGCCTATTATGTTCTAGCATTGTTTTAGCTTCTCAAGCTACAGTAGTGGAAAAAAAAACCCCAAGTCTTCCTTTTTGGAGCTTACAATCTGGTGAGAGTGGAGCATTTAAAATCAATGTGCACAAGGTGGATTTTTCAATAAATAGTTCCAGAATAAGTGGGTAGCTGTGTGATTTAAAAGTTAGCCAATATATTAGACCTTTACACCTTGGATTAAATTAGTCTAAGATGGATCAGAGATTTAAATATATAAACCTGGAAAATGCTAGAGGAATTAATGGAAGAAAAGTTTTAAAAGAATAATCTTAGAATGGGAGAAGGCATTTTAAAATATGAAACAACCTAGAAGCCATAAAAGAACAGTGAATTCTACTACATGCAAATGTTTGTAAAATGTGTGTAGAAAACCAACCATATGTAAAGTCAAAACCCAAATAACAACACTGTGAAAATTTTTGCAACTAATATTGTAAACAAAAGGTCTAGTTTCCCAAATAGGTAAAGGATTGTTGCAAGTCAATAAGACGATCAAAGGATATGAGCCTATATTTCATGGGCAGGAAAAGCAAATGATTCACTCCCATTTTTAATTAGAGAAATGCAAATTAAAATTAAGCCAAGATGCCATTTTAACTCATCTTATTTACAAAGTTGAAAAAGCTTAGTAGTGCATTTTTGGATTGTGTATGAAACAATAGGAACTCTTTAGAATTATGTATTGGTCCAAGCTCTATGAAGTGCAATTTGGTAATATTTCATTAAATGACAGGTGAAAATACATTATGGTCCTACAATTGCATTTATTTGTATTTGTTACAAATAGTCTTAATGTTCAACATAATATTTATTGTTAGAACTAAAACTATAAAAACATCTTTGTGATCTTGGGTTTGGCAAGGATTTCTTAGACATGACACCAAGCGCACAATCCATAAAAGAAAAAAAAAAGGGTAAAACAGATTTCAGCAAAATTAAAAACCTTTGCATTTCAAAAGACACCATTAAGAAAACAAAAAGATGAGTCATAGACTGGTAGATATATTTGCAAATCATATATCTGTTAAAAGACTTGTATTTGAAAATATATAAAAACTTTTACAATTCAATAGTAAGAAGAAAAATAACTGAATTTTAAAAGTTTTGAATACACGCTTCACTAAAGATATGGTAATAGCCAATAAGCACATGAAAAGATGTTCAACATTGTTAGTCATTAGGGAATGCAAATTAAAGCCATAATAAGATACTGTTTTACATCCCCTAGAATGGCTATACTAAAAAAGATAGTAACGAACATTTGTGAGGAGAAAGAGGAACCCCAATCACTTATCGCTGGTGGGAATGTAAACTGGAACAGCCAGTTTGGCAAACACTTTGGCAGTTTCTTAAACTGTTATAGATAAATTTACCATACCACCCAGCAATCCTTCACTCCTAGGTAGCAATCCAGAGAAATGAAAACATATGTCCACATGAAGACTTGGCACAAGAATGTCCAGAACAGTGTATCGTATGATTCCATTTTTCCAGAAAAGGCAAATCTAAAGAGACAGAAAAGAGATTAGTGATTGCTGACTGAGCTGTGAGGGAAGCCCACAAAAACAGCACAAGAAACCTTAAGAGACTGATGGAAATGGTCTAAATCTGGATTATGGTAATGGTTGTACAACTGGGAAAATTTGCTAAAAATTACTGGGAACAGGTGAAATCATGTAAGGTGAGTGATTTTATAGCATGCAAATTATACCTCAATACAAATTTTAAGAGCTCCCTTGGTGGCTCAGATGGTAGTCTGCCTGCAAAGCAGGAGACCCGATTTGATCCCTGGGTCTGGAAGATACCCTGGAGAAGGGAATGGCTACCTACTCCAGTATTCTTGCCTGGAGAATTCCATGGACAGAGGAGCCTGGAGGGCTAGAGTCCATGGGATCATGAGTTGGACATGACTGAGCAACTATGACTACTACAATTTTTAAAAATGACATTTCTACAGTCATTGTGGCATTGTAAAAGCAAAAGAACCAACTTAAACGTCCATCAGTAGAGGACTAGTTGAGAAAATTATAGGGGATCTGTACAAAGTGGCTATATTTTTTAAAAAGGAGCTCCTTTATATGTTGGTATGAAGTAGTCTTCAGATTTTATTGAGTAGAATAAAATCTTGAGAAGTGCAAGATGTATAAGACAACATTTGTGTGAAAAATATGGGGAGAATAATGCGCACTTGGAATTTGATTATATATGCCTAGAATATCTCCAACATAGAGTATTTTATATATCTTGTAAGACTGTATTGTTATTGTTCAGTCGCTCAGTCACGTCTGACTCTTTGCAACTCCATGGACTGCAGCACGCCAGGCTTCCCTGTCCTTCACCATCTCTCAGAGCTTGTTCAAAATCATGTCTATTGATTCCATGATGCCATCTAACCATCTCATCCTCTATCATCTCCTCCTCCTGCCTTCAATCTTTCCCAGAATAGGGTTTTTTTTCTAATGAGTCGTCTCTGCATCAGGTGGCCAAAGTACTGGAGCTTCAGCTTCAGCTTCAGTCCTTCCAATGAATATTCAGGATTGATTTCCTTTAAGATTGACTGGTTTGATCTCCTTGCAGTCCAAGGGACTCTCAAGAGTCCTCTCCAACACCAGTTCAAAAGCATCAATTCTTTGGTGCTCAGCCTTCTTTATGGTCCAACTCTCACATCCATACTTGACTACTGGAAAAACCATAGCTTTGCTGGACCTTTGTTGGTAAAGGTCTTTGCTTTGTCTCTGCTTTTTAATATGCTGTCTAGGTTTGTCATAGCTTTCCTTCTAAGGAGCAAGTGTCTTTTAATTTCATGGCTGCAGTCACCATCTGCAGTGATTTTGGAGCCCAAGAAAATAAAGTCTATCACTGTTTCCATTGTTTCTCCATCTATTTGCCATGAAGTGATGGAATTGGATGCCATGATCTTAATTTTTTGAATGTTGAGTTCTAAGCCAGTTTTTTTTGCTCTCCTCTTTCACTTTCATCAAGAGGCTCTTCAATTCCTCTTTGCTTTCTGCCGTAAGGGTGGTGTCATCTGCATATCTGAGGTTATTGATATCTCCTTGCAATCATGATTCCAGCTTGTACTTCATCCAGCCCAGCTTTTCATATGATGCACTCTGCATAGAAGTTAAATAAGCAGGGTGACAATATACAGCCTTGATGAACTCCTTCCCAACTTTGAACCAGTCCTTTGTTCCATATCTGGTTCTAACTGTTGCTTCTTGACCTGCATACAGGTTTTGCAGGAGGCAGGTAAGGTCGTCTGGTATTCCCATCTCTTGAAGAGTTTTCCACAGTTTGTTGTGATCCACACAGTCAAAGGCTTTAGCATAGTCAATGAAGCAGAAGTAGATTTTTTTTTTCTGGAACTCTCTTGCTTTTTCTATGATCCACTGGAAGCTGGCAATTTGATCTCTGTTTCCTCTGCCTTTTCTAAATCCAGCTTGAACATCTGGAAGTTCTCAGTTCATGTACAATTGAAGCCTTGCTTGGAGAATTTTGAACTTTACTTCAATAGCATATGAAATGAGTGCAGTTGTGCGGTAGTTTGAACATTCTTTGGCATTGCCTTTCTTTGGGATTGGAATGAACACTGATCTTTTCCAGTCCTGTGACCACTGCTGAATTTTCCATATTTTCTGGCATATTGAGTGCAGTACTTTAACAGCATCATCTTCTAGGATTTGAAATAGCTCAACTGGAATTCCATCACCTCCACTAGCTTTGTTCATAATGATGCTTCCTTAGGACCACTTGACTTCACATTCCAAGATGTCTGGCTCTAGGTGAGTGATCACACCATCGTGGTTATCTGAATCATGAAGATCTTTTTTGTATAGTTCTTCTGCATATTCTTGCCACCTCTTCTTAATATCTTCTGCTTCTGTTAGGTCCACACTAATTTCTGGAAACTAGTATTATTGTTTGCCTCTGGAGAAGGCAACTGGGTGGCTGCGTAGGGAGTGAGAGGGAGACCTTTAACTGCGTATTTAAACTATGTGAATTATGACTTACACTGAAAGTAAATAAAAGTGTAAAAAAAGATATTCAAATAAAGGAGGTTGTTTGCCCTTTTCACTTTCCTTTTCTAGAAAAATGACTTCCAATAGGTGGCGCTCCTGAAACACCATACGAGTTCAGTCGCTGAGTTGTGTCTGACTCTGCAACCCTATGGACTGCAGCAAGGCAGGCTTCCCTGTCCTCCACCATCTCCCAGAGTTTGCTCAAGTTCATGTCCATTGAATTGGAGATGCTATCTAACTGTCTCATCCTCTGCTGCCTTCTCCAGGCACCCAGTTACCCAGTTAATACAAGTTTTGCTTTTATTTTGAGAGAAACCCAAATTTGCTCTGATGGTCTTTCTTCTCCATTTGTCACCTTTGGGAAGTCTAGATTTAGGGCTGAAAATTTCTCTGCTAGGATTGCTCCAAAATGTATTGCTTTGCTTCTGAGAACTGGATAGAAGGGAAAACACCTGGATTAAAAAAAAATGCAATTGGTTCAGAAAATCAAATATTGCTTGGGCCCTGTTTCCCTGATTGAAGTTTCTGTTTGATTGAATCAGAACTTCTGATTGATTGGAAGATTAATATAGGTCAGTGATTCTTTTTTCCCCCTAATATATATATATATATTTTATTGAAGTATAGTTGCCTTACAACGTTTCAGGTGCACAGCAAGGTGATTCAGTTATACACATACACAAATATTACTTTTGAAATTATTTTCCGTTATAGGTTATTACTTGGGCTTCCCTGGTGGCTCAGATGGTAAAGAATCTGCCTGCAATGTGGGAGACCTGGGTTCAATCCCTGGGTTGGGAAGATCCCCTGGAGGAGGGCATGGCAACCCACTCCAGTAATCTTGTCTGGAGAATCCCGGTGGACAGAGAAGCCAGGTGGGCTACAGTCTATGGGGTTACAAAGAGTTGGACATGACTGAGCAAATAAGAACACACAGCACAAACATATTATTTATATATATGTATACAAAAGTTTTCTACTATGCTTAGTAAAGGCTTGAGAATTATAGATCAGTGGTTCTTAACTAAGGGCGACTTTGTTCCCGAGAGGATATTTGCAGTATGTGGAGATATTTTTGTTGTCAGGACTTGGGGGTGCTACTGGCATCTGGTGGAGAGAGGCCAGGGATGCTGCTATAAATCCTACAATGCACAGGAGAGTCATCCCCCTCCCCCTCCGAATGATCAGTCAACTCTCCCTACCCTCCCGTCCTTATAGCTGCTTGGGAAAGGAGATAGGCTTGGCAGTAGTTGGGAGGGCAGGTAGCGCAAAGGCACTTCCTTAGAATTAGTGTAGAAAGACATACCTACTCTGAGTCTTGGGTTCAGTTCTTCCTCAGGTGGCTGTATTGGTCATCTTCCCGTTCCTTAAGGGGCTACAAAGGACATTTTATCATCATCCTCTATGAATTAATTTGATATGTATTTATTTTTTAATTTAAAAAATTTTATAAAATTTTTTAGCTTTTACTTCCAATGTCTTTAATTTTTTTCACCGTTCTTCAGGTATACATATTTGTGCTTTTTGTCATTTTTTAATATTTAAGTTTTATTGGAATATAGTTGATTTACAATGTTGTGTTAGTTTCAGGTATCAGCAAAGTGAGTCAGTTATGCATATATCCACTTCTCTTTTTTTAAGATTCTTTCCCATTTGGCCATCACAGAATACTGAGTAGAGTTCCCTGTGCTATACAGCAAGTTCTTATTAGTTGTCTATTTTAGATATGGCAGTGTGTAAATGTCAATCCCAATATTCCAGTTTATTCCTCCCCACTTTACTCCCTGGTAACCATAACTTTGTTTTCTACTGATGCATACTTATTGAGTGCTTTTTATGTTCAAGGTTTTGGAGTGGTTTCTGCATGGTCCTGGGGGCAGAAGAGGACACGGATGGAGGAAGGCGCTGCATCTGGCTTCTCTGTGTGGCCCTCTCAGTATGTTCTTCAGCTTTTCTCACTAGATCCTTACCTCAGTCTCTCCGGACCATTCTCTTTGTTTCATCCATTCTACCCAAAGGGATAACGATGCCATTGTCTGTTATGTCCTAAGCAGTTTTTGTGTACATAGTAACTTCCAAATAACTTGCCCACCCCACCCCTGTTCCAAAATTTTACCACTACTAACTAGCAGTCTCTCTTTCATTCATATTCACGTACCTGGTAGAGCTGGTCATTGTTCAACAGCGTTTGCTTGTCTGAAGCTGCACAAAAAAATAAACAAAATGTACACATAAACAAGACAGAATGAATAATAAACTGGAGTACTGAATAGCAACAAGAATTAGTGAACTACATCTACACACAACATTATGGATGGATCTCACAAGCATATTGTTGAGTGAAAGAAGCCGCACACAAGAGTACTTAATGTGTGAGTCTATTTACATAAGGATCAAAACCAGGGAGAATGAATCAATGTTGTTAGAAGTCAGGAGAATGGTTGCTTTGGGGACTAGGTAGAGGCTGGAAGTGACCCCAAGGATTAATTTACTTTCTTTAACTGGGTGCTGAATGCATGTGTGTGTTTGCTTTGTTAAAAAAATTTTTTTGAGCTGTATATATGTGATTCATGCACTTTTGTGAATGCAGGTTTTTCTTATATAAAGAGATTTTTTTTTAAAGTACAGAGGACAGGGACTTCCCTGGTCGGTCATCCAGTGGTTAAGAATCCATCTGTAAGTGCAGGGGACAGAGTTTTGATCCCTGGTCTGGGAAGATCACACATGCCACTGAGCAACTAAGCCTGCGAGCCGCAACTACTGAGCCTCTGTGCCCGGAGCCCGTGCTCTGCAGCTAGAGAAGCCACTGCAATGAGAAGCCCTCGCACTGCAATGAGGAGTAGCCCTGCTTGCCACAACTACCAAAAGCCTGCATGCAGCAATGAAGACCCACAGCCAAAAATAAATAGATAAGATTAAGTAAACAATGAATAATTTTTTTAAAAGTACAGAGGACAAATCAGATAGAGTTGTATCTTGAAACAGGCAAATAGGCTATGAAAACACCAAGTGTCCTTTTCCTCCTGCCTTCAGAGTCAGAGCCTCGCTGGACCATGCTCATCAGCAACACTTGCCAACCCAGCCCCTTCTATTGGGTCTCTTTTGGTAGGAAGGAGGCTGAGGGTCCCAGATAGCCTCAGCTTTCATCTAAGAACATTACTTTGTTTTGTTTTTTGATGTATTTGGCTGTGCCAGGTCTTACTTGTGGCATATGGGATCTAGTTGCCTGACTGTGGATCAAACTCTGGCTGCCTACACTGGGAGCTCAGAGTCTTAGCTACTGGACCACCAGGGAAGTCCCTGAGAACATTCTTTTACCTCTTGACTGGCGAACTCCTTCCTGTCCAGCAATGAAATAGACCCCAACAGCAAGGAGGAAAATGCTGACGATTTCAGTGAAGATAAAGCCAGCCACAGTAGATGGATTCAGTTCAATGCAGTTCTGACACACTGTGGGGAGAGGGAAGGACAAGAATTCCTTCAACTCTGGATTTTTTCCTCTTGAGATAATATTTCTGTCCAGGGCAGCAGGCCTCTCTGTGGGTGGTATGGCAAGGGTATTGCCTGGAAGATCCTTGGACTAAGAACTCAATGCTTTTTCATGTTCCTCTATTGTGCAGGAGTCCGGGGGAAATCCATGTGGTTTTACTACCAGCAACTATTGAAATAAAAGGAAGACCATATCCCATTCTCCATGCTACAGTCGCTCAACTTGTAATCTCCCCTGTCTCCTTTACCTATCTTAACTTGGTTTATATAAACTGCTGACTCCTCCAAGCAGTGGGGCCTACATACAGGTGAGCCAGGCTTTATAAGACAGGCTATGCTTTTTCAAAATGTTGGGGGAACTGCTTTGTTAAATTAAAAGTAAGCTGAGATTAAGAAAGCTGATTCTTACATTACTGTTTAGCATCTATGTCTATACCCACCCCAGACAAGAAGCTCACCAGAGCACCCAGTACTGCTTAATTTCACATAAGCAAACCAAAGGGGATACGTACTTCTATAATATATTTGGAGTGATTTTGATTGGTTATTTGATCCTTCACATTTATATATTCCTCGAGGGTCTTTGGTACTACTTCCAAGATTCCAAGTATGTTCCTTTGTGTCTCCAGAACCTATTTTTTCCATATCTTTAAGCCATGTGATCGTTGTTTCATTCGTGACACAAATCAGAATTACGGAACCATCTTCTCGATTGTCATCCACTTTTACTGAAAAAGGAAATGCCTGTTAAGATCTTGCCTCTGAAATTCTCCTTATCTCGGGGCACACATGATTCACATGGGAATCTGGTTAGAATTCCAGGTTCTATTCAATAGTTCTGGGGAAGCACTGCTGCTGCTGCGGCTGCTGCTAAGTCGCTTCAGTTGTGTCCGACTCAGTGCGACCCCATAGACAGCAGCCCACCAGGCTCCCCTGTCCCTGGGATTCTCCAGGCAAGAGCACTGGAGTGGGTTGCCATTTCTTTCTCCAATGCATGAAAGTGAAAAGTGAAAGTGAAGTTGCTCAGTCGTGTCCGACTCCTAGCGACCCCATGGACTGCAGCCCACCAGGCCCCTCCATCCATGGGATTTTCCAGGCAAGAGTACTGGAGTGGGGTGCCATTGCCTTCTCCGGGGGAAGCACTGAGAGTTGGCATTTCTAACACACTCCCAGGTGAAGCCAATGCTGTTGATTTGTAGGTGGTGCTTTGAGTAATGCCTAGCTGCTAGGGACCCGTTTCTCCTCCAAGCACCAGACAATTAATTGTTTAGCTCCAGGAAACCCAGGGATGTCAAGACTGGCCACTGATTTGGTTAACAATGGAAGGGTTTGCTCTCTATCCTTTATCATCCCATCCTTTCTAAGCTGTTCACTTGCTCCTATAGGACTGCTGTTGTGAGAGGCCATATTTCCATGAATTTCCCCAGTTTGATGATAGAAAGAAGACATTTCCCTTACCTTCTTTCACATGGGCCATAGTACCTGTAGAGAAAGAAGACAGAGGATCAGCTGGGCATGGAGTCCTTCAGATCTCCTGATGTATCATTTCCACAGTCATTTGAGGCCAAGATGAAGAGAGAGAGCCTAATCCATGTGAGTGACAGTATCTATACTTATTTCCCTGGATGGTAGCCTAAACCACCAAATTGAATTTAGGGTGTTGTATAATAAGGAATTTGTCTAGTCTTTGTTCTGGGCTTCTGGGAGGGAGTTTCTCAACCCTTGGAATTTTATGAATGATAGGATTGCCTTTGTGATTCTTGGTGGACTCTTGGATCACACATGAATTTATGTTAAAGAGATGACTCAGGATGGAACAGGTCAAGACCAAACATGTGTTTAGAGAATTGGGACTTTGAGCTCTAGGAGGTGGAGGAGGGACTGGATATTGAGTTCAGTCACATGATCAATGATTCAATCAATCATGCCTATGTGATGAAATCCCAAGAAAAACTTAGTGGCACTTCCTAGTTGGTAAACATATCAACATGCCAGGAGGTTGATGTATTTTAATTCTGGAAGGAAAAAGCATGGAACCTCTGTGTTCAGGAACCCCAGACTTCACTCTATGTGTCTCTTCATTTGTCTAGATCTAATTTTTTTTTTTTTTTTTTATAATGAAACTGTACTAGTGAGTATAGGGCTTTCCTGAGTTCTGTGAGCTGTTCTAGCAAATTCTGAGGGGGTTCTCGGGAATTCTCCAGATTTGTAGGCAGTTCATCAGAAGTGTGGGTGGTCTGAGGATCCCTGAACCAGTGCCTGCCTTTTAAAGTGAAGGTAGTCTTTTTGGGGACTGTGCCCTTTACCTTTGGGGTCTGATCCCAACTCTGGATGGTTAGGACTGCACAATTGTATTGCACTATATGTAAGGGTATTGCCTGTACAGTGTGGAATGCTCTGCTCCTTTAGCAGCTAAAGCCTTGGAAAAGATTGGGTGTGTACTAGCTAAAGTCTTTTAGAGCAGAATTACTTCTATAATGTTCAGCTTTGGTGATCCATTTTTTTTGTGTGTGTGTGTGTAAATCCTGAATGTCCTGAAGGAGTTAGCCACTAAATAGCCCTCAAATCTGTCTCAAAACTCAGAATAGTAGAGTTGCATGCTAGACATACTATAGAGAGCCAACACTGGAGTTCAATTCAGTTGGATTTAATCCAAACACTTACCGATCACTATTATGTGCCTGACATGAATAAGGAGTATGGAAGAAAAGGGTGGGGATACAAATATTAGTTGTTGCTTCTGAAGAGTTTACAATGAAGTGGAAAATAACCCACAAATGTAATAAATGTAGTAGTACTTATAAACTATCATTTAGTACTTGTATAAATGCATATGGAAAGGGGTAGAAACTATTGATTTTGGCCAAGGGTGAGGGACAGGGAAAGCTTGACAGAGAAGATAGCAGTCTTAGAACTTCACACAGAGTTGAACTGAACTGTTTCTGAATACCACTTAGCACAGTGCCTGAAACATGGTAGGAGCATTATATGTTTTGAATGAAAGTATGAATGGATAAAAAAAAAAAAAGGCAAGGCAAAGAATTAATCAGATTTATAACTAGCTCTTCTCCCCAGCAGCCTGGTCACTGTGAGAGAAACAAAGAGTCCTCTCATTCTAATCCTGATACCATAGAAAAGACAGTACGATTGATTGCTGACATTTAAAATTTTGATTATCTGAATTCTAGTTCCTTCTAGGACTTGAGAACTCATGTAGCTAAATTTCCTAGGTTGATGGCTGAGAGAACTGAGCCCAGAGGAGGAGGCATCGCCAAGTTCACCTGGCTCTTTGGTGACTGAGCTGCACACAGAACTCAGGTTTCTACGGCTCAGTCCAAGCCTTTTTTTTGCTCTACAGAAATAGCTGCTACACAAGCTTTCAGCACTGCCCCTCACTCTGTGTTGTCTTCAGTTGGCTCTTTCTCTATTCCTCTCAGAAATAAGTCTAAACTCCAACATCTCTTCTAGTCCCCCACTCAGTCATCACCCAGCTCAATTTTAGCGGGTTACACTGCTGCCCACTTAGTTCACTGAAAACATGGATGCCATAATGGCTCTTTCTTCTTCAGCTTCTTTTCCATCCACAAGCGTCTCTAAGGCTGGAGCCATCTGCGCTTCCTCTCTTCTAGTCTCAGAGGGGGAGATTGCCTTGTGCTCTGTGCCCTTGATCCCACTCTTGACTGCAGCCTTCAGTATCAGTTCCAGGGCCTCCCTCTACTCACTGTCTTCTCCTTTAGCTTGGAAATGTGCTCATGTTTCTTTCACACACACACTCATTTCTTCTTAGAGTCTGCTACTTCTCCACTTACCACTCAACCTCTCCAGCCTTCTCATCCAAACTTCTTTAAAGAACATTTTACACTTGCTGCTCTTCCCCTCCCTTGCCCTCCACTTTCTACTCATTTCCATTTGGCTTCCACTCACACTGCTGCGGCTAAGTCGCTTCAGTCGTGTCCGACTCTGTACGACTCACACTACCTCACTTAAACTCTTTTAAGTCATCCATGACCTTTGTTTTGCCAAATCCCACAGACTTAAACTTTTAAATATATTCTTCTATCAGTGGATGTATCTTTAGCATTTCATACTTTTGGTGATTCTCTCCTGGAAGTTCTCTACTCCCTTTGTTTCTATGGAATTTCACTCACCTGATTATTTCACCTCTTTGATCATTCCTTTATCTCTTTCCTGAAATTTTTTTCCTCTAACTTTCCTTAACAGTGATATCCTCACAGTTCCATCTTCAGCCTCCTCTTCCTCACATCTCGCATAATACTTGAATGATGTCAACAACTTTCAATGTCTAGAGTCCATATTCCAGGCATCGACCCAGTTCATCCATTTCCTACTGTATTTCCAAATGAATATTCATACAAGTACCCTATATTGTGTGTTATACTCAGTCTGGAAATGTTTAAACTTATCACTTCAATCAGACTATGAGCTCATGGGGGGCAGAAGGTTATTATTTACCTTTATGTTCTCCTAGCCTGATACATACTAGGATCGACCTCACACATATTTGTTGACCAGCTGACCAACCGAGTAAGTGAATGCTCTGTAAATCTACTCCTAGCCGGAGCTCTGAGTTAAGGAATACAAACTGTTTCTCTTCAGGCTCCTGGCCTGTGCCCTTTGGGCTACATTCAAACCTAAGATGGTGGCATCCGGGTCCTCTCTCAAGTCAGTAAAGTCCTCTGTTTTGATTTCTTAAGAGACAAGCACTCCAGCTCTCCCTTGGAACACTGCTTCTCTCTAGCAGAGAAACTTCATTTTTGCCCTTCCTTCTTTGAACTTTAGGGTGACATCTCAAGGTTAGGGGATCCCAATACTCTTGTCCCCCTGGTGATGGGCTTCTTCCCTTGAGCCCTTCTCCAGGCTGTCAGACCCCCTAGCGGGCCCTTACCTTGAAGAAGAATGACAGCCAGGATGAGGCCAGCCAGACGCTTCCCCTGCTCCATATCCATCTCTGTTCTCCGCAGAAGCACTGAGCGGCCTGCAGCAGCCAGCAGCCAGCCAGCCTGTGCTAGCAGCTAGCCTGGCCCCACCCAGCATCCTTAGAGCTGGGGCCCCTGTGAGCCTCCACCCTGGGCTGCTAGTGTGGGCAGTGGGTGGGGGCAGGGCTCAGGAGGGCTGCAGGTGCAGATGCCTCTGACTTTCCGTTGGGGAGAGGAGCGTGGGAGGTGGAGGGGAGGGAGCGGGACAGAGTGCTGGATTTCCATCTTAGAGGCTCAGCTTATACAGAAAGCGCCCTTGGGTGCGGGGTGGAAGGTGGCCTGGGCCGCTTTCTTCATGAGGAGGATAAACACTTCCGCCATCATCTGTTACTCGGAGCTCAGCCAGTTGTTGCCTGTTGCTAGCTGTTGTTGTTAGAACTGATGAACTTAGCTGGGAACCCTTAGGTGCTTAGGGCTGGAGCTCTGAACAGAGAGCCACCTCAGTCCAGGGATTTTTTTTCACTGCTCTTTGAAGATGAGATCATCAAAGTGGTGCCTGCCTGGAAAGGAATAGGTAGGATTATTCCTCCAGGACAGGAAATGCATTTCCAGGGACAGGGGCCTCAGCTGAATTCCCAGGATCTCAGGCCCCTCAGCCAGTTAGTCAGTGAATCAAGGAAAACATACAGAGCTCTTGTCAGGTGTTTGGAAAACAGAAGCCAGCAAGGCATGTACAATCTCTACCCTTGGGTAAAGTATGGTCTAACTGCAGCAGTTTTGGATCTCCATATCCCAAAGGGAAAAAGTCCATTTGTCTCCTGGGGAAGCTCAGTTGTGCCTGTGAGTTAATCATATTGCTATTATTATTTTTAATATTTATTTATTTATTTGGTTGTGCAGGTCTTAGTTGCAGCACGTGGAATCTTTGGTCTTCTTTGTGGCATGTGAACTCTTAGCTGTGGTGTGTGGGATTTAGTTTCCTCACCAGGGACCGAACCCAGGGCCCCTGCATTGGGAGTCTTAGCCACTGGACCATAAGGGAAGTCCCAATCATATTGTTATTAATAACTCTTACTTAGCGCATGTGAAGTGTCAGTATTAAGTGTTAGTTGCTCAGTCATGTCTGACTGTTTGCAACCCCACGAACTGTTGTCCTCCATGCTTCTCTGTCTGTGAGGTTCTCCAAGCAAGAATACTGGAATGGATTGCCATTCCCTTTTCCGGAGGATCTTCCCGACCCAGGGATCGAACCCAGGTCTCCTGCATTGCAGGCAGATTACCGTTTGAGCTACAGGGAAGTCCTATGAAGTGTCAGGCACAATACAAACATTCTGTTTGAATTCTTTTCATGATACTGAGGGAATTAGTCTCTGGAGAATTCTGTGACTGGCGCAGATGCAGCAGGTAGATGGTATTGGAGCCAGGATGCACATCTCTCATTAGGGGGTCCCCAAAGGCCAACCTCCTGCTAATAAGAAGCTACTTAGTCTGGTACCCCAGGAGGCCCAAGAAGGAGCTTGGGCAGGGTCCCAAGAAAGACCAGAAAAGGAAGAAACCTAGCTGGTCTGGCTTATAGAATGGGATTCACAGCTTCTACCAAGGGTTTTGAGAAGTGGCAGTTTTCAGATGGTGAGTAAATGTAATGATGTTGCTGACAGGAACTTGCTGCTGCTGCTGCTGCTGCTAAGTCGCTTCAGTCGCGTCCAACTCTGTGCGACCCCATAGACGGCAGGAACTTAGTTTCGTATTTTTCATCAGCAACTCAAGAAAGGACACCCTGAATCTCCTTCTACTTCCTAGAAGTCCCAGCATCCTTTTCCATAGCCTCCACTTCCAGCTTCTACCCCACCCCCACACTCCGTACTCTGTGAGAGAGTGATTTGCAGCTGCTTCTTTCCTACCCCACCCCCAGCCTACCTCTACCCCAGCCGCTCCTGTCACCAAGAGCAGACAGAGAAATAGGCGTTTTCTAGTTCCTCCCCCACCCTTGACTTTTTCCGGGTACCCATGAGTCAGTTGGGGAAAGGCGGCTTTAACCCCGGTTGATAGTCTGTGACCTGTGTCTGTCTCCTGGATGAATTCTGCTGGGAGATGGAGCACAGCAGGTTTCTCTCTTGCCTGATACTGGCTGCCCTTCTCTCCCAAGGTAAGGCTTCTCTGAGTGCACTGGGGCATCGTGGGGAAGGGGCCTGAGAGGGACATTACCACCTGGAATGAGGTCCATTCGAAAGCGCCTCAGTACACCGGTGTTGTCATGGAGGGCTGTGTTGGGATGTAGCACAGGATCTGGGAGGCACAGGCTCTTTTGGCTTTGACTGACTAACTAGGGCGGCATCTTGGCCTTCAATGTCTCTCTGAAGACCTCAGGCCAGAGATCTATAGGAAGTTTTGTAGTAGATGTGCACCTGAGCCTAGGGCTGGTACTGGGAGCTTTGTTCCGTCTAGGGTAGATAGCCTCCGGGGTCCAGGACTCCAAGTCATGTGGACACCATACATCACCACCTGGGGCCATAGCCCAGCACTCAGGGGAATGCTTTAAGAGAGAAGTTTAATTGCGGCTGAGCAGGGGTGAGGGCGGATTTGGGGTGATAGCATGACGCACTCAGCCCAGTTTGCATGGTTTTAAAACTGATAGTCTGATGTTCCAGGAATTCCCTCAGTTCCAGGCAAACCGGGATGAGTGGTTACCCTAGTAGTCAGCTTCTTTGGGAGATCCAGGGTTTCCACTGGAAATGGATCCCCAAGGAAGACATGAGTGTATGATGCGGAACATCTGATGTTTGTGTGTCTCCCTGAGAATATATGCATGCTTTCTTGACAGGCACAAGGAATGGCTCTGTGGGGGATTTTCTAAAAGATGCTCTTCTATCCAAATTGGTAACTGACTATGAATCTCAGGGATGATGTAGATTCCACTTTTCCCTGGGATTGGAGATACACATTCCAGTGCCTCTGTGGGCTGTGGAGATATTCTCAGTCATAGCAATTCAGTGGTCCTAAAAAGATGCTGTGCATACATCCAGCCCTTAAACTCCCCATAAGACTTGACTTGTGTGGAGCCCCAAGAAAGGATTTAATAAAAAAAAATTTTTTTTCTGACCCTCTCCCCCAAGCATGGGTAGAACAACTAAAAATCTTTACATGGGATTTGCCTTAGGTCCCCTTTTGGACCACTGGAATGGTAATTCATATTAGCTTCGCTCCTATCCCCAGCCATCACTGGCCCTGGGAAAGGCTTTGGTAGTACCATTCTCTGGGCAGTGGTTGACCATGAGTGAGGAAGAGGGAAAGAGTATGAGAAGTTGATGTTGGAGTGTGGCAGGTGACTGGGAAGTAGAATTAGAAGTTTTCTTAGAGAAAAAAAATGTGGACATCTTCAATTGAGAACCATTCTTCTGCCTTTCAATATCTCTTGGGTGTTTTAGCATTCTGGGCTCCCTTGCTACTTCTATTCAATGATCTGAACACATTTCCATGAAGGTTTTGGATTAACCCAACTCCATGATTTCCTTTTTTGCTCTGTGTTCATCAGGGCCTGTCCTCTGTTTGGATTACATCATGTCCTTCTCTCTTTTTTTAAATGGAGTATAATTTCTTTACAATGCTGTCTTAGTTTCTGTTGTATGATGAAGAGAATCAGCTATATGCATATATATGTCCCCTCCCTCTTGGACCTCCCTACCACCCCCCTCTGTGTCCTTCTTGGCCTCTGCAGTTTGTGGGGTGCCTGCTGAAGCCTTTCTCTTGTGACTTCCGTCTCTCTCAGCAGAAACCTCGAACTGTTCTAGACTTGGATAGTGGTCCTTCTTAAGTAATGAGCCTCAGCAGAACAGTGGTCTGGTGCAGACTAAAGAGTTGGCTCCAGTCGTGGTATTTTTTTTTTTTGTTTCCTTAGTGAATTCCCGCATTCTAAAAGTGCTGGAACCTGAGGACAAAGTAATGTTGGAATGCAATTCCAGCATCACATTGCTACAAGGAACAGAAGGACAAGAGGTGTCAGGCAATAATAAAACTCTGGACTTAGGAAAACGTATCCAGGACCCAAGAGGAATGTATCAGTGTGGTGAAAAAGCCCAACAACTTATTCTGCAAGTATACTATCGAAGTATGTGCTTCCAGGATCCTTTGGGGGTGGAATAGGTGGGGGCTTCTGGACATGAGAACTTCCTTGCTGGAGGGAGCGCCAGTGTACCAATCAGTGCTCTCGACAAACTGGCTTGCTCTTGTAAGGATATGAACCAGATTTTGAAGCCTTGAGTGGGAAAGAGCTTAATGGTAAAAGAACAATACTAGTCTTGTGACCCAAGCAGTAGGGGCTTGGTCTGGAGCGTGGTTGGCCTACTGCCTTTTTAAAGTTCCTACAAACCTGAGACTACTTCTTGGACTGAAGGTTAAAGGTGGATGTAGCAAGGCTCTTTTTCCAAGTTTGGGTCTTGACATGAGAGCTCCTAGGGCTGCCTTAAGAGGCATGGTTCCCTGATCTTGAAGACCCTCCCTTTCTCTTCCGGCCTCCCTTCCCCAACAGTGTGCCAGAACTGTGTGGAGCTGGACACAGCCACCCTGGCAGGCATGATCATCACCGACATCATTGCCACTGTGCTCCTTGCTTTGGGTGTCTACTGCTTTGCTGGACATGAGACTGGAAGATTCTCCAGGGGTAGGTGGAAGGGACCGAGCATGTATATGTTGTGGCTGTGTGTGTATACCTGCTAAGGAATGGGGCTGGCATTGGGTTGTGCCTCATCTGGGCGTCACCATTGCAATCTCCTAAGGACTCCTACAACTGGTGACTGACAGCACTTGGGTGCTCACAAAGCTCATGCAGACTTCTGAGCGTGTTTGTAGCTGCAGTCCCCCGGCAGCATTCATGGGCCTCCCTGTGCCACCTCTTTGGCTTTTGCTGACCGTTTTTCTCTGGTTCTTCTAGCTGCTGACACTCAAGCTCTGATGGGGAATGACCAGCTCTATCAGGTGAGCCCTGAGGGGAGAAAGATGAGAATGGGGGGAGGAGCGAGTGGGGATGGAGAGCCTGACACTAAGTTTAGTGTGTGTGTGTGTGTGTGTGTGTGTGTGAGAGAGAGAGAGAGAAAGAGAGAGAGAGAGAAGGTCCTAGTGGGGAATTCATCACTGGGGAGTCCCATGAGTTCTCATCTCTGGGGTCTACTGGGGTTCCCCATGGGAGAGTTCTGACCCTGCCTCCCTGTTCCCCCTTCTCATCTCTTAGCCCCTTCGAGAGCGCAATGATGCTCAGTACAGTCGTCTTGGTGATAAGTGGGCTCGGAACAAATGAACCTGATGCTGGTGGCTTCTAGGCCCATCAGTTATCAACTGGACCTTCTCTCCTTGCTCAGCCAAGAAAGATGTCCTCCTCTGCTTAGCAGGCGCCTGGATTTTTGAAGGTTCCTGGGCATGCTGTGGGAGTGGCCCTGACCTTGCTGGGCCCTTGCCCTCACTGCCCACCTGTGTCCTTCCTTCATGATTTGCATCCTCTGCCCCCCATGGACTGTGTGATGGGTGACCTCTCACCATATCCTGGCCCACTGGTGTTTCCCACTGGTGGGCTCCCTGGATGCAGGACCGGCCCTGCTGCACTCTCTTGGCTCCAGTCCCCTGTTACAATCCTTCTACAGCTTTGACTTCCTCACCACAGGCGAGGAGGGGCTGCTGTCTTTATGTACACAGGCCACATAGAAGTTTCCATGACATCACAAGCAGAGGTAGCAGAGACATTGAAGGCCCTGGGGAATCACTCCTAATCAGGCTCTGAGAATGTGTATGACAAAGTTCCACTTCTGTTAAGGGGCTGGCCCTGGCTTTATGACCCCTGTGGACTGGTAGCTACCAACTATGAGGAAGTTTCAGTCAAGGCCTCTTTAGTACCCATTTCCCTGTATAGAAGATACCATTCTGTTTTCTTTCCCCAGAACCTGTCCCTGCTCCACCTTGCCTTCTGCATAATAAACTGGCATCAGAAACTCTTCATCAGTTAAAACATATGATCTTCTTCCACCCACTTGGAAAGCTGGAGTCTGAGACTGGGTGGGAAATTGGGATATTTTCAATAGATGTCATCTTTAGCCATTGGGTTAGTAGTTGTTCTGAAACTTTGGGATTTATTTAAAAAATACAGTGACTTCCCTGGCATTCCAGTGGTTAAGATTCTGCACTTCCAATGCAGGGGGCCTGGGTTCAATCCCTGGTTGGGAACTAAGATCCTGCATACTGCAACGCCAAAAAAAAAAAAAAAAAAAAAATGTAAGCACAACTTGAAAAAAAATCAAAAATACACACTTGGGTCCCACTTGGGAACATGCTTGGGTCCCCAGGTAATTCTGAAGCAGCTCCAATTCAAAGACTCTCTGGTTTAGGGAAGAACTGAAGCCACTTCTTCTTTTGTGTCCTTTATGCCCGTTCCTGTCTACCATGGGCATGTCTTATTCTCTGTATAAGAGTAATTCAAGGAACTTCAGGGCAGTTTAATGAGAGTGGGGGTTTCTTAGGCCAGGGTTCCCAAAAGAGAAAATTATTAACAACCACATAGCCAGAGATCTGGATAATTCTTTCCTATCTCCTTGACATACATACAGACTCTGACTTTGTTAGAGACTGAATGAACTTCCAATTTACACATGCTTCATTCATGGTTATGAGTTATTCCTTCCCTTTATACCCTCTGCTGCAGTCCTAGCCCTAGATCCCTCTTTTACACAGGGTCCGTCCTCCCTGGGCAAGGCTTCCACGGCTTGCACTGCACCGATGCTCATGTCCTTCCCACGCACCGCACACCTCCTTTGACCCTATGCGCCTCATAGACCCTTACATCCCCGTCTATTACTCACCAGTTCTCAACATTTGCTGGACATTGGATCTCCTGGGGAGCTTTCGAAGTCCTGATGCCTGTGTGCCACCCTCAGAGAGTCTGATTGTATTGTGCCTCAGGTGATTCAAATGTGAAGATAGGGTTGAGAAACACTGACCTTCACCTGAGCCCTTCTGGAAACTTGGGTCCTTTCAGCTCCCTCCCTTTTTGTGTGCTTTTAAAACATAGCTTTATTGAAGTAAAGTGTGATGAATAAACTACATATATTTAAAGTGTGAAATACATTTGTGAAACATCATCATGCTTGGTAAGTATGAACCTACTCAACACTCCAGACAGTTTTCTTGTGACCTTTTGCATGCAGATTTTCCCTTAGCCGTTTATCCTCCAGGCAACTACTGAATAGCTTTCTGTCATTATAGATCAGTTTCCAATTTTCTAGAGTTTTATGTTAAGTGAAATAATATAATATATACCCCTTTTTGGTCTGGCTTCTTACATTCAGCATAATTATTTTGAAGTTCATCATCTTGTTGCATCTATTAATAGCTCATTCCTTTCTAATGTTAGTAGTATTCCATTGAATGGATATATCACAAGCTGTTTATCCATTCACCCCTTGATTGTCTTTTGAGTGGTTCTTTGTTTTGGCTCTTACAATTTTTTATGAACATTCATATATAAGTCATTATATAGGTCATACATACAAGGACATACACTCTTATTTCTATTGGATAAGTACTCAGGAGTGGAATGGCTGGGATAAAATTTTTAAAGAAAGTAGTCTAACTCTTCTTTTTTCAGTCCCATATGAATTGGCTTCTCAGTTACTACAAAATGCCTACTGAGAATTTGATCGGGATTGGTTCAAATTTATTGATCAGTTTGGTGCGAACAGATATCCTAGTGATATGGAGTCTTCCAATCCATGAACACATCTTTTTTATAAATTAGAAGGCAGATCTCCTTTTTAAAAATAATTTTATTTTTTTTTGGCTGACCTGGGTTTGTTGCTGCAGGGGCTTTTCTCTGTTCTCTAGTTACGTTGAGCAGGGGCTACTCCAGCTGCAGCGGCTTGTCTCGTTGAGGAGCACAGGCTGCAGGGCGTGAAGATCAGCAGCTGCAGCACGTGGGCTCTGGAGCCGCGGCTCCTGGGCTCTAAAGCACAGGCTCAAGAGTTGTGGTGGACGGGTTTTGTTGCTCCGAGGCACATGGAATCTTCTTGGATCAGGGATCGAAGCCCTGTCTCCTGCATTGGCAGGCTGATTCTTTACCACTGAGCCACAAGGGAAGCCCCTGTGAACACATTTTTTGGGTCAGATTTATCCCTAAGTGTTTTAATCTAAATTCAATTTATTTATTAGCTAAAGGGCCATTTCGGTTCTCTATTTCATCCTCAGTGGGTGGAATGCCTTCTCTTTTGTCTTCAGATTCTATCTATCCTTCCCTTCAAGACCCAGCTCAAGTCTCCCCTTCTCTGTGGAGTTTCGCCGACCACCTCAATTCTCCCAGTACCTCTTAGGAACACTGATAATACCATCTATAGTACTCCTATGCATACTCACATTTGTTCTGTTGTTTTTTGCATAGTTGGCCTCTCTTACATAATTGTAAACTCCCTAAAAACAGACTCCATTAGTTTCCTTTTAGTACTTAGCAGAGTGCTGGTCTGTCACATGAATGATTAGAAAAGCGCTCATAGGAGGAATACCTAAGCAATTCAATACAGAATTTTTAAGTCAGGAAAATGGAGAGTGTTTCTAATGATCACAGTCAGCACTGGGTACCTGTTGGGAGCATAGAGGTTGGACAGCCTGGGTTGCTAATTCCAGCTCTGTCCCTGACTAACTATGCACTTTGGGTGAGTAACTTCACCTCTTTGAGCCCCGTATCCTCATCTGTAAAATAAAGACAACATCTATCTTCTCAGTTGTCACAGGATGAAACAAGGTAACTCTTATAAAGTGCTAAGCACGATTTCTGTTGTTGTTGTTTCGTCACTAAGTCGTGCCCAACTCTTTTGTGACTCCATGGACTGTAGCCTGTCAAGCTCTTCTGTCCATGGGATTTTCCAGGCAAGAATACCTGAGTGGGTTGCCATTTCCTTCTCCAGGGGATCTTCCTGACCCAGGGATCCAACCTAGGTCTCCCACATTGGCAGGTGGATTCTTTTCCACTGAGACACCAGAGAAGCCCTCAAGCACAATTTCTACTGCTGCTGCTGCTAAGTCAGTTCAGTCGTGTCTGACTCTGTGCGACCGCCTAGACGGCAGCCTACCAGGCTCCCCTGTCCCTGGGATTCTCCAGGCAAGAACACTGGAGTGGGTTGCCATTACCTTCTCCAATACATGAAAGTGAAAAGTGAAAGTGAAGTCGCTCAGTCCTGTTCAACTCTTTGCAACCTCATGGACTGCAGCCTACCAGCCTCCTCCATCCATGGGATTTTCCAGGCAAGAGTACTGGAGTGGTGTGCCATTGCCTTCTCCTAGAACAGAGTAAATGCTTCCTAAATGTTCGCTATTATTGCATTCATTATGCTGAGCCACACCTCCCTTGCCTGGGCACCATCATATACACCTGGGACAGAACTACCACCCTTGGACCAGCCTGCTGATCAGCAGCTAGTCATGGTCAACGTCATGGAGATTCCTTTTGAGCCTAAGTGCTGCTTACAGGGACAGATGTAACTTCAACGCAGGCCAGTAAACATAAACAGCAGCCACAAGACCGAGGCTGAATGTGTACAGTATATGGGGGGCTGCAAACCACAGAGGACTTTTCTGAGTCATGGTCACACTCTTAAATAGTCCTGTGGTCAGCAGGGTTTTCTGAGTGCAGAGAGCCGGCTGATTTGAACTGGGCTGAGAGAGCCTCAGTGCTCCTGTGAAGGCTTTCTGCAAGCTGAGCATATGCCCTGGGAGGCCGAAAAGGAAGCCCTCCCACATGGGCCCTGCTGCTCTGCGCCCATCACCCTCACTCAGAGCGCAGCCCACATCCGGGCGGCTAGACCACAGCCGGCTTCTGGCTGCCTTGCGCTACTTCTCGCAGCGGAGGCAGAGATCCCTGCTCTGCCGCATCTCCACCTCCTCCCTCCCCTCCCCCAGCCCCCCCCCAGCCCCCCCCCCCCCCCCCCCGGCGGCTCCTCCTCTCCTCGGAGGGGCTTCCTTCTCGAGGCAGCGTGGAAATCTGTATTCCCCTCCCCCACATCCCAACCCCAGCTGACACACACCCCTTCACCTCCTCTTTTCTTTCCGCTGCTTTCATCTGCCTTTTAAGACCTTTATTTCTGTCTCATCCGTTTTCTGAACTGAGCATTCATCAGGCACTCTTTGTTATCCTTGCTGTTTTTCTCCAAAAGGGGTTAGTCAAATGATTCTTTTTCTCCCTGTCTTTCTTTCTTTCTCTCTTCCCTCCTTCCCTTCCCTCCCTCCCTTCTTTTTCTTTTCCATCTTCATTTCTTTCCTCTCTCCCTCCTTCCCTTTCTCTATATCCACCCCCCACCCCCTGCCCCTCTTTGATTTATTCCCCGGTGCCCTTTTCAAAGAGAGCTTCAGGTAAGGCCTGTTGCAGTTGTGGAAACAGGTAGTACTTGCATTTGAGGTCATAGCTGGGAATACAGTCAAAGGTAGGGAGGACCTGTGTTGTTCAGGAAACAAGACAGCCTCTGAGGGCTTCCCAGAAGAGAGGGACAGCAACTCTTTCAGCCAAATACACTTTATTTCTTTTCTTTCTCAGCTGACAAGGAATTTAGCACATTCATGGAGCTTCAAATGACCGTCTAGGAGTCTGCAGTGAAGACAGGGAGGGAGGGGGCACAGAACGAGCTCTGGGTTGGGGTCTGTGAACAGGGCAGGACCTCTGCCAGCATTTACCCAGTCCATTCCCACCAAGGGTTTCCAAAGAGAGAGCTAGAAACAGAGAAAGGTAGGTGGAATAGTTAGGGATGGGGCAATTTCTCTGCAAGAGAAAGAGGGAACCAAGGGGAATAGTAATATCCCCTGGGAAAGGAACGAATTGGGGCAGGGCGGGGTGAAGAACGGAAATAAATATCCTGACAAGAAGGCCAGCCAGGTGTGAAGGGGTGAGTAGCTGTGATGTTTCAAAGGATAATAAGGCAGCAATATCTTTGCACTGGGCGCCAGCAGAGAAGGCAGGAAGGAGGCCGTGGGGACAAGGCAGAGGGTGGAAGCTCCCCACAAGGCAGAGGAACAGTTCTCCTGTGGGGTCCAAGATTTGCCCAGGGAACAAACAGGGAGTGGCAGGCCTGGAGAGAAGGCAGACCTGGGTCATTGGGAGATGGTGTCAGGAGTTGTCAGACGCCTCTCTGATTCAGGCCAGCATACAGGTCCCGCTGGCCTTTCCGGATGGGCTAGAGGTGGAATAGAGAGCGGGTGGTCAGCAGGGTGGGAGGAAGTCATTCCTGAGAAAGAAGGGCTTCTGCAGAATTAGCTTCAGAGCAATGGGAAGATCCTAGGCTAGGAGGCAGGAGGTGGGCTCAACTGGTAAGAGAATTGATCTGGTCACCTCCTGTGAACCTTAGTTTTCCCATCTCAAAAATGAGAAACTAAAGGACCACTTCTTAGGGCTTTTGTCAGAATTAAGTGAAGTCACTCATGCAAAAGTAAATGGCACATGCTTGACTGGTGCTCAGTAAGTATTTGTTGAGTTTTTCCAGGCGTGACATGCAAAATATTTAACCATTGGTGGTGCATACACACTGATCAATTAGAACAGTCCTGGTGATTCTCTGCCATGCCAGGCAGTAACTCTTTACTTGCCAAATCAGCTGGTAGGTACATGCTGGTGGGATGGCAGTTATGAGTTTATGGTGTTTGAGTTTGGGTGTATGATATTCCCCATGGCTGCTCCTGAGCTAATTAATGAATAAACCAGAGAAAGAGGAGTGACACCGCCACCCCCACTGCTTGTGGTTGTGGGAACCCTGCAGCCTTTGAGATGACCGCGTTCTACCATGATAGATGCAGAGGTGGGCACATGGTGGGTTGTCCTGGAGCCCTGAAGGAGGGGCTTTGAAGTGTCTGACAGGCCAGGTGGACAGTCCCACCTGTCCCTTTCTCCCCTAGAAAGACCCCTCCCCCACTGTGTCCCTCATTACCTCATAGTCTGGATTGGGTACAGGGGGTGGCCTCTCCCTGTTTTGTCCTGCAAAGGAGGGAAGGGAAAATGATTCATTTCCAAGAGGACACACCAATCTTGTGAAAATGAGACCCAAATCCAGGATGGCGAACTCCCCTCTACTTCTCAGTTTTTTCTGTTCCAGCTGCTATTTTTCTTTGCCTTTTTTTCATCCCATCTCTAATGACCCTACACAGTTCTTACCATTTTGTGACCTCAGCTCAAGGTCCTTCCATGGTTTCTGAGTAATCTGAGATGGGATATTCTGTGTCAAGATCTTGGCCATACCATGACTGTTCTAGAGAAGCTGTCTTGACCTGGTCCAGGCTAGACATCCCCCCCTTGGTGGGCATCTCCTCCATGATCTTACCCCGGGGCCTGCCGCCAGCACCCGCTCCTCTCGTCATAGGCGAGGCCTTGGCCTTTCGGCTCTTGCTCCAGTAATACACCAGCAGCAGCAAGCCCAGAGTGACACAGATGTCAACCACGATGATTGTGGCCACCTCCATCAGATTCACCTCCATGCAGTTCTCACACACTGTGAGGCAGGGGTCGGGGGAGAAGAAGAGAAATCCCCCAGAAAGGAAGACACAGGACACCGGAGATGAGGAAGGAACAAATGAAGCTCGTTCTCGACCTTTAGTACTCACGTACCTGCCATGGCCAGACACCCCTCCCTCTGCCCCCAGGCTGCTTCAGCACCTTTATAACAACAAACGAAGTGTGGTGTTCATGGGTAGAGATTCTGGAGTCAGTCAGACAGTCCTGGGTTCAAATCCCAGCTACGTGACTCACTAGTTGTGAGAATTCAGAAATGTGTGTTGAACCCGCAAAGCTTCTGTTTCCTCATATATAAAATGAAAGTAAGATAGCACTGAACCCATATACTTGGTAAGAGGATTATATGAAATGCCCGGGCAAGTGTTTATTTCAAGCACTATTGCTTGAAACTTAATAAGCATTCATTGATTGTTACCTGTCATTATTGTTTATGATTACGCCTTAGTTTATGACATTTTCATAGAGTAGCTTTGAGTCCTTTTTGCAAATCCTGAAGAATTCATGTCTGGATAAAGCATCAGATAAACTAATATTGGGGTTCCATATTTTCTGGACAGGATATAATGCAGACAGGATACCCAGTCCTGTCTCTTGGGAAGTTGTTTTGGATCTAGTGCTAAGGTTACCCTATCAGCCCTATATTGATGTTTAATCTATATTTCAGAAAACACTGATGATGTGTGGCCCCAGATAGTCTTGGATTGAGTGTAGGAGAAGCACAAAGCTGCCAGGGAACTGTAAGTTGGGTAAGGGGAAATCCTGAGAATGCGCTTTTAAGATATCCTCCCTGAAGAGTCTAGTAGAGCTTGCTCTGAAGACTGTATTACCTCTTGCTTTCAGGTACAGTGTGTGTGCGGCCTCCTTGTTCCCTTCGGTCGTGTAGCACTGATAATAACCACTGTTGTCCATTTCTGAAAAGTTATTCAGTAACAGCTGTTTCCCAGTATAGCCCTTCATTTGTTCATCATTTTTTTTCCATTGTATTTCACCTTCAGACTCTCTAGGGCACGTCAGCTCAACAGTGTTTCCAGAGATGGAGACTTCATATGCTGGGGAATGGGAGAGAAGAGAAGGGAAATTTAAAAAGAGAAACCAGTAAGATTTAAGGCAAGTTAGTAGCCAAAGAAGCAACCAAATGCAGAAAGTCATCTGACATCCTAGATCTCAGATTTTCTTGTCAAAAGGCGACTCTGTTGGCTAAAGGGTATGAAAGAGGAGAGATGCAGGAGAAGGGGCCCTAGAGAACCTCCTGAAGATGACTTCAGAGTTTAGGCATGGACATGGGGACTTGGAAGGAGAGGGTGAAAATAAAGAAAATCTATAGAAGTCCTTATTTGTAATGTTTCTAAAATGGGGAGTTAGAAATGTTGGGAGGACCTCAGTTCTTGGGGTTAATCTCCCTCAATCAGGTGCTTCTTCCCAACCACAGATCTGCATCATTGATAGGCCAGGTGTAAAAGACTGAAAAACTTACGTTTCTGTTCATCATTATCTGAAAATGAAAAAAGGAAAGAATGGTAAGAAAATAACCTTGGTTGAAGTTTAAATTGTAGGTAAAAAATTTTGAGTGGAGCTAGACACTGTCTCTAAGAATTCCCAGAGAATTTTTTGGGAGCCCCATGTCTTGAAGATGAGTTATGTACCTGGCCTAAGAGATATGCTCATAGACACAACTCAGGTGTATCAAACAGAGAATGTATCAGCATGTAAAGCTCAAAAAGTCTTAGAATCCTAAAGCTGAAAAATTCTAGACGTCTTCAAACTTATTCTCTTGCATTAGCAAGGGCCATATTCCAGATAGATATGAAAAGGATATCATATCCTTCTCAGAGATAAAGACCTTAATTTCTTTGAATCACTGATTCTTATACTCATCTGTTTTTCATTATTCAGAAGTTCTTTCTTATAACTAACAGAAACCCTCATAGTAGAGATCAAGTATCTTTCTTCTTATTCCATGCCACTTTCATGTTATTACCCTTAAACTATGTGAAGTTCTATATACATTTTAAAGAATAATTCTTCTAATAAAAAGTGACAGTATTTTAAATTATATCTCAGTGCAATCAACTCTTAGTTATATATGTTGGAACTATTGGTGTGGACAACTGAAATCCACTAATAAAATTTGGGGATCCAGCCAAATTCCCCAGAGTAGGTAATTTTGCCCTAGGAAATAGGGATGGAGAGCACCCTGGTTTCCTGGAAGACCTGTGGCTGGGACCCTAGACAGCACTGGGCTATTCTTGAGCCTGAATATATAACAGTTGGAAGAGCAGAGCGTGACGCTCAGAGATACCGCTGTCTCTGTTGGGGGTGTTTTGCTGCAGTGTGCTATGGGGACAGAACGCTGGACTGAATCAGAAACCCTATGTTTGAATCCCAGATCTGCTTTAGGCTGTGTGACCAAGGGAAAATCATTTAACTTCTCTGAGCTTCAGTTTCTTCATCTGGGAAACAGATAAAACATCCACCTCACAAGGTATTTGTGAGAACTAAATGTATTATGAAACTGAAAATGGATGGTGCATTGCAGATGCTCAAGAAAAGTGTTTTTTACTTTCTTTCTTTCCTTCTGGGGGTCCTGCTAATGGAGAACAGAGCAGAGTACTGACTCAGTTGCTTAGGCAGCACTCCAGCTGAGATCATATGGAATGTAAAGTCGTTCTGCAGGTTTACCTATCTAGTAATAATGGGGAGTTGAGTATAATGACAGTAGATCATCTGTAATATTTTGACTTGGAAATAATTTTTCAGCATTGATATTTCTTAGAAATATCAAACTAGAAATCATAAAATAATTTAGAAGTAAATAGAAGTTTCACTCTGCATGGTATGTTTGTTTGGAAAAGCAATGTGAAAGAAATTGCTCACAACTCTTTTTGGCATAAATTCAGTAGTGAAGCGCAGACCAATACAATCTCATACGAGGGCGTAGATGTCTATGCTTAGAAGCACTTGTTTTATTATTATTATTTGGCTGTGCTCCATGGCATGTGGGATTTCAGTTTCTCAACCAGGGATCGAACCCATGGTCCCTGCAGTGGAAGCACAGAGTCTTAACCACTGGACCACCAGGAAATTCCCTTAGATGTCTATACTTAGAAACAGGACATATGCTCACAAAAATTTTGTACATGTTCATAATGATTAAAAGAATGAGTTTCAGGGACTTTCCTGGTGGTCCAGTGGCTAAGACTCTGTGCTCCCTGTGCAGGGGGCTGGGTTAGACCCCTGATCAGGGAACTAGATCCCACAAACCACAACTAAGACCTGGTGTAGCCAAATAAATATTTTTTAAAAAATGAATTTCAGCATCAGATAAATATGCATTTATATTTATATCTCTGATTGGACAATATATTTATTTTCTAAGTCTTGGTTTTCTTATCTGTAGGGTGGGGATATTCAGAGAGTTATGTGACAAAATTCAGGTAGAATATTAAGGGCAATACCTAGAACATGTATGCCTAGTGAACTATAATGCTTATTATTTAGTCTGCATATTTCCCGTATAATGATAGCTAAACTCTACCAACTGCTTTCCGCCCATCAGATGATATTCTAAGTAAATCAATCAATCCTCATAACAACTCTACAAGCTAGGTATCATTATTATTTATATTTCACATGTAATAATGCTATGGCACAGAGAAGTTAAGAAAATTATTCAGACACTCAGCAAGTAAGAAGTTGAGCCAGGATATGATGGTCTAGTTTCAGAGTTAGACTCTTAGCCTCACACTCCACAACCTTCTTCACTGCCTGAGATATTGTTCCTTATAAGGTTACTCTTTAAAACTCAACTCAAGAATCACCTCCCCTGGGGAGCTTTCCCCAACTATATCCTTTGTAGAGTTGGCCGCTCTTCTCTTTATATTTTATTTTACTCTTTACTCATAGCAGGAAACAGACTACATTATCAATTATTTGTCTTTCAAATAAGACCATCAGCTTTTTTTTTTTTGCCGAACCATGTGGCTTGTGGGATCTTAGTTCCTTGACCAGGGATTGAAGCCAGGGCCTCAACAGTGAAAGTAAGAAGTTCTAATGGCTGGACTTCCAGGGAATTCCAAAGACCTTCAGCTTCTTGAGGGGGAAGGAACTAGTGATGCAGTCATATGCATGATCATTTATTCATTTAAAAAACAGGTATTGAGCACCTGCTCTCACACACACACACACACACACATATTGAGCACCTACCATGTGTATTAGAAGTAAAAGTTAAGTGTTAGTGGCTCAGTCGTGTCTGACTCTGTGATCCCATGGACTGTAGCCCACTGGGCTCCTCTGTCCATGGGATTCTCCAGGCAAGAATACTGGAGTGGGTTACCATGCCCTTCTCCAGGGGAATCTTCCTGACCCAGGGATCAAAACCAGGTCTCCTGCATTGCAGGTGGTTTCTTTACCGTTTGAGCCACCTGGGAAGCCCATGTGTATTTGGCCAAGTAAATAAGGTGTTGTTTTGGCCTTCAATGAATTCATGATATACACAAAAATTCCAACCCACACCCACATATATATTCTTTCCTGAATGGATACTCAGGAATACACATCACTCAGCTGTAATCGGACCTGACAGTTAGCAACAAACATAGGCACATCTCATACAGATTCTATTGAAAGATAATTATATTTTCTCTCTAATGGTTCTGGCTCTTAGTATTTATTACTGTGATATGTCATGATCATTTTGATCCACATTTGAAAGAAGTCGTACAGAGGGAAAATCCTCTTACCAGTTTCTTCTGTATCTGAAAAAGAAACTATTCGAAACACTTCTATCAGCTAATAAGATCAGACCCTTCCACCCTGGATTAGGACTCTTCCCTCAATCTTCAGAAAACAATGGATATTTAAATTTCCCATGGCTGCATATGGAAAAACTCATTCATATTCTACATTAAAAAAACTGGTGGCTAATTAGTTATAAAAAAGGGTCCTAAGTAATCATTTTGAATATAATGTTTATTCAATACATAAATATAAAAATATATTTATAAAATTAAAAATATAATTGGCACTAGTGGTAAAGAACCCGCCTGCCAATACAGAAGACATAGAGATATGGGTTCCGTTCTTGGGTCAGGAAGATCCCCTTGAGGAGGAAATGGCAACCCACTCCAGTATTCTTGCCTGGAGAATCCCATGGATAGAGGAGCCTGGCAGGCTACAGTCCATAGCATTGCAAAGAGTTGGACATGACTGAAGTGACTTAGCAGGCAGGCATAAAATTATTACATTGTACCCCTTAAACTTATACCATGTTATATGTCAACTGTATTCCAATAAAGCTAGCAAAAAAGGAAGATCTGTATTGGGCATAAATTAAACGATAAACAAAAACCAACCCCAAATGACCAATAGCATGCAGAAGAGATTAGTTTTTCTCGAGTTTATCAGGGTTCTCAACATATCCCATCTGTTAGCAAGGTAACATTAACACATTCTCCATGATATATTTTTTAAAAAGGATTCTAAGGACACTACAATTTAGGCAGATTAAGGCTACGTAATGAAGACTGGCCCAGTGCCTGCCTTTTAACACAAAATTGGTTCACTCAATTTGGAGGAGCTGACTGAAGAGAAAGCCTTCCAATACTGGGATAGTCCTGCCTCTCTGCTATGACTGAGGAGGTAAGTCCAGGCCAGGCACACTCATATGCACGTGCACACATGAACACACATGCACACACACACACACTTTCAGAGTATTTGGACATGTCATTCTTCTTCTTCTTTTTTTTTTTTTAACTTTTTGGTCATACCCCACAGCATGTGGAATCTTATTGCCCTGACCAGGAATGGAACCTATGCCCCCACACATTGGAAGTGCAGAGTCTTAACCATTGGACCACTGGGAAGTCCCTGGACATGTAATACTGAATGTGGACTCAAATGCTGCCCCAGAGGCCTATTTAGTGCATCTCTAGGCATGCATTCAAGCCACAAATCCTCCACAAAAAAACTCACATCAAATAGGAAATGAAAACTTGGCATTGTTTTAGTTGGCTCAATTCTTTTCTTCTGAATAGTTAACACTCATTATTTCCTATGATCTCTATTGCATTCCTCTTCTTGGCTAGAACTATCCCTAGACTTACGGCGAAAGGCAAAGGAGAAGATGAGAGAAACCCCTTTTATTGGTCTCTGTAGGAGGTCTAGTGAAAACATTCATAAATATAAAACAGATGGGCTGATTTGATAACAAGGAAAGAAAAAGCATAACTCACCTTGTGCCCAAGCACCAACTAGAAAATAAATAAGAAGAAAAGAGTTAGTAAATGTTGTGAGTGACTGAAATTCCAAGCAGAGAAAGTTCTATAGTCTAGTCTGACCATTTCTGAGCATCTGCGGTCCTTCCCACCCATTTCTGGATCACAGTTAACCCTATACCCAGTGAGTGATATGGACTTCTGGGTACTGACCCGGGGTTTCTGGTCCATTTGGGATGAGACAGAAGAAGGAAGCATCTAGCGTTAAACATGAACACACAGCATTTGACAAACAGACGTTAGAAAATATTGAGGGGTGCTTCTGGGGAGATGGAGAAATAGTGGGAGAGTTTTGCAGCTCAGCCTCCATTTTAAACAGAAATCTCTTGACTGTGGAAGAAAAACAAGCTCTGGGTTAAGTGCAAAGATTGAGATTCTTGTTCCGTCTCTGACTCCTGCTGGTCTGATGGTTCGGTTTTTCCATTTGTTTTCTTCTTGAGACAGAGATGAGAATACTTGAAACCAATTACTCATTAGCTAGAGCCTGTGCATTGAAGAGTCCGATCATATTTCCACTGGGTCCTCCAGAGTCCCTGCACTCAGCAGTAATCCGGATTCTCTGTAATGACCAGTTTCCCTGACATCGCCTTCAAGTTTCATGTGTACCTGTTTCATCAACAGCCTCTATATTGGATGAGACACCCCTCCCACTCACCATAACCAGAGCAGCCTGGGCACATTCTCATGAGGCCAAACCTCTAGGGGTGGTTGGATCTTTGGTATTCCCTCTCTCTCCCTCTGCAGAGCACAGTATATACTATGGGGCTGTAACCCAGTGCCTTGAGAAATCACACTCTGCACCTTGACACTCCAAACATGTTCCCTGGTAGGAGACAAATGAGCCAGAGAGCTCATTATAAAGGCAGAAGGGCAGTCCCACTCCGGACCCACTGAAGCAGAAGTTGAAATTTAACAAGATTCCCCGGTGACTCGTGTGCACTCTCAAGCTAGAGAAACCCAAGATGAAGCAGGAAGTGGAGACGCCATGGCTGTAGCTCTGAGATGCAAGCCGCAGCTGTGATAGTGTTTTCTAGATTTCTAAAATAAAACCCTCATGAGCTATTTGGCCTCACATCGTGCCATCATTAAGAGCGCAGGCTGTAGGCAGTTCTGAGTTCCCAGATCAGCTTCAGCACTTACTAACTGTGGTTTTAAACAAGCTATTGAACTTCTGTGAGTACTAGTTTTTCACCATCTGTAAAATAGGGCGGAGGTCCCCAACCTCTGGGCCACAGATGGGTACCTTCGTCAGATCAGTGGCAGCATTAGATTAGAAGCAAAGTGCACAATAAATGGGATGTGCTTGAAACATCCTGAAATGAAACCCCCACCCCAGTCCGTGGCAAAATCGTCTTCTACGAGACTGGTCCCTGGTGCCAAAAAGGCTGGGGACCACTGAAACGGGATACATATAACGTTTACCTTCCAAGGTGGAGGTAAAGATTAAATTAGTTAACACAGGTAAAGACCTTTTTGTAGCACGGTATCTGGCACTCTTACTGAGTGCTGTTTACTACAGCAACCTTAAAAAAAAAAAAATCTTTGTCCGATATGAGCTATGGAAAGCCTCTTAGTTACTTATCAATTTATATTCCACCTTCCTTCCAACAGGACTAAAGTAATCGAAAGCACTTGGTCAACTGAAAAGGACTGGAAATTAGGAAGTGCTTCATTGTCTCAGATACTAAGCTTGCTGTATAGTTGGTGCAGAGTTTGGGATCAACCATCTACTCTCCTTGCAATAAACAGTGAAGGTTAACTCCTCTAATCCCCTTTGTGTTAGTTCACAAGGGCTGGGCTGTTCTGACAGAACGAGGTTTTTCTCGGAGGCACAAAGATCTCCTTGCTTTCGGTAGATATGATCACCTCAACTGCTTTCCTTTAGCTGTTCTCTGAAAGGTCTTCTGGGAACACGCTAGCCTATCCCTCATTCCCTGTGCTAACACCACACAAACACTTCCTTACATTTTCTAGAAAATGAGGCTCCTTGATACCCTGGGCAGTACCAGGTTAGGCAGTGAGCCTTCCATGGTCTGGAGAAACACCCATCTTTTCATTCCATCCTACTCACCTAATAAGAGGCAGAGTCCCAGAGCTCGCCAGAGATTCCCCGACTGCATCCTTCCCTCACTGGACGCTCACTCTACCTAAGATGGCGGAGGCCAGTTGGCTCACAACTTCTGAAAAAGAAACCAGAGGACTTTTTCAAAACCCCTGCTGGACTTGAGGACCCTGGGGCCATTGCTCCCAATGCTGGGATGAAAAAGGGGGCTTTGTAAGAGAGAGACTCACCATTTTCCGAAGCAGGCACCTACAGCTGGGAGGGGAGGCGGGTTTCTGAACCCCACACAGGAAGTGTGAAGGGGCCTCTGGGCCTGAAGGGTTCTACGTTTGAGACGGAGGCAGCCACCTGGGTTGGCTGGGGAGAGTTGGGCCCCGTGTCCTCCCATTGGATGAGGTAGACCTGAGGTGCTGTGAAAAAATACCTGCAACTTAGCTGCCCAGGCCTTGGCACATTGGGGGCTCCCTTCTCAGATACCCCTCCTCACCACACAAGCTGTGACAGGAAGAGAGAGGAGCACCAAAGAGTTGCTTTCTTTATGGCATACGTGGCTTGGGCCAAGGTGCTGGTTTGAAAATATATGTTGATTTAAAACCATGAGATGCCATTCTTTTTTTGCCTATAATATTTACAAAAATATTTTTTAATTGTAATATTCAGCATTGGAAAGGGTAAAGAGTGACAGTCTTAGAATCTGCTGATGTGAGTATAAACGGTTATCAGATCAGATCAGATCAGTCGCTCAGTCGTGTCTGACTCTTTGCAACCCCATGAATTGCAGCATGCCAGGCCTCCCTGTCCAGCACCAACTCCCGGAGTTCACTGAGACTCACGTCCATCAAGTCAGTGATGCCATCCAGCCATCTCATCCTCTGTCACCCCTTCTCCTCCTGCCCCCAATCCCTCCCAGCATCAGAGTCTTTTCCAATGAGTCAACTCTTCGCATGAGGTGGCCAAAGTACTGGAGTTTCAGCTTCAATATCAGTCCTTCCAAAGAAATCCCAGGGCTGATCTCCTTCAGAATGGGCTGGTTGGATCTCCTTACAGTCCAAGGGACTCTCAAGAGTCTTCTCCAACACCACAGTTCAAAAGCATCAATTCTTCGGCGCTCAGCCTTCTTCACAGTCCAACTCTCACATCTATACATGACCACTGGAAAAACCATAGCCTTGACTAGATGGACCTTTGTTGGCAAAGTAATGTCTCTGCTTTTGAATATGCTACCTAGGTTGGTCATAACTTTCCTTCCAAGGAGTAAACGTCTTTTAATTTCATGGCTGCAGTCACCATCTGCAGTGATTTTGGAGCCCAGAAAAATAAAGTCTGATGCTGTTTCCACTGTTTCCCCATCTATTTCCCATAAAGTGATGGGTCCAGATGCCATGATCTTCGTTTTCTGAATGTTGAGCTTTAAGCCAAGTTTTTCACTCTCCTCTTTCACTTTCATCAAGAGGCTTTTTAGTTCCTCTTCACTTTCTGCCATAAGGGTGGTGTCATCTGCATATCTGAGGTTATTGATATTTCTCTCGGCAATCTTGATTCCAGTTTGTGTTTCTTCCAGTCCAGTGTTTCTCATGATGTACTCTGCATATAAGTTAAATAAACAGGGTGACAATATACAGCCTTGACGTACTCCTTTTCCTATTTGGAACCAGTCTGTTGTTCCATGTCCAGTTCTAACTGTTGCTTCCTGACCTGCATACAAATTTCTCAAGAGGCAGATCAGGTGGTCTGGAATTCCCATCTCTTTCAGAATTTTCCACAGTTTATTGTGATCCACACAGTCAAAGGCTTTGGCATAGTCAATAAAGCAGAAATAGATGTTTTTCTGGAACTGTCTTGCTTTTTCCATGATCCAGCGGATATTGGCAATTTGATCTCTGGTTCCTCTGCCTTTTCTAAAACCAGCTTGAACATCAGGAAGTTCACAGTTCACGTACTGCTGAAGCCTGGCTTGGAGAATTTTGAGCATTACTTTCCTAGCGTGTGAGATGAGTGCAATTGTGCGGTAGTTTGAGCATTCTTTGGCATTGCCTTTCTTTGGGATTGGTTATGGTCTTTCTTAATTTTTGAGTATGCATCAATCAAATGGTTACAGTGCCAGGCACTGTGCTGAGGGCTCTAACCAACAGTTCTCTAAGGACTTCCTTGGCAGTCCAGTGGTTAAGACTCTGTACTCCCAATACAGGGGCACAGGATAGATCCCTGGTCAGGAGCTAAGATTCTACATCCTGAGTGGCATGGCCCCAAAGCAAACAAACACAAACAAACAAAAAACAAACTTCTAGAGTAGATATTAGGGTTTCTCTGATGGCTCAGTGGTAAAGGATCTGCTTGCCAATACAGAAGATGTGGGTTCCATCCCTGGGTCGGAAAGAACTCTTGAAGGAAGAATTGGCAACCCATTCTGGTATTCTTGCCTGGGAATTCCCATGAACAGAGGAGCCTGGCCAGCTATAGTCCATGGGGTCGCCAAGGGTCGGATGTGACTTATCAACTGAACAACAACAAGGTAGACATTAGGGTTAGGGTGTGGCCTCAACACAAGCAAAAAATGAGCCTCTAAGACAGGTATTATTTTCACCCTCATTTTATGCTTGAGTAAACTGAGGCTCAGATAGGTTATCTAAGTTGTCACAGATTACAGAGCTGGGGTCCTCAAAAATATTTTGGTGAAATTCATTGAATTAGTAAATATTTGATATCTACCTGGCTGTAGTATGTGCTGGGTGCCAGTAATAGAACAGTCACAAGATAGATAGGCCTCATGGAGGATGAAAGAAATGTGGACGTAAGCTGATTATTTCAGGAGATTGATGCTGAGAAAGAGGAAATACAGGGGCTGTGGGAGTGATAGAAGGAAGGCCTAATGTAGTCTGGGGGTAGGGAAGGTCTTCCTTCTGAGGGTGGCATCTAAGCTGAAACCTGCTGGAGGCCTGGAGTGAACCAGGAGTGGGGGAGGACAAGGAAAGTATTCCAGACAAGAGGGAGCAGCATGTTTGGGGCCTGGGGATGAGGAAGAGAGACCCATTCAAGAAACCGGAAACTCAGAAAGGCAAGTAGCAGAGGTAAGAAACGGAACTGGAAACTTGGCAGGGGCCAGATGGAGAGGGATTTGCAAGCCTTGTTAAAGATTCTTTTTTAAAAAAATTTTAACTGGAGGATGATCGCTTACAATGTTGTGTTAGTTTCTGCCGTACAATGAAGTGAATCAGCTATATGTATACATACATCCACTCCCTCTGGGACCTCCCTCCCACCTCCCATCCCACCCCTCTAGGTCATCACAGAGTGCCAGGTTGCCCTGTGCTCTACAGCAGCTTCCCACTAGCTATCTATTTTACATACAATAGTGTATATATATCAATGCTACTCTCCCAATTCATCCCGAAAGATTCTTAAGGATTATTTTAAGGGTAATAGGAAGTGATCAAAGAGTTTAAAACAGAAGGATGACAGCATCAAATTCTTTAAAAATTTTTAAATGAAAAAATTAATTGTGGAAGTAATATATGCATGTTACGGACAAAGGAAGAGCACAGAAGAGTACATACAACCGTCTCCTGACTCACCTTGCCTTGACCCTATTCCTCTCCCTAGAGAAAACCACTTTCAACTTTGTAAACTGTTTTTCTGGTGGTTACCTTCTTACCTCTAAATGTGAGTTGTCATCATTTGGGTTCTCTGGGAAACAAACTGAGATGGAGATTTGTGTGCAGGTGGCTCACAGAGGGAAGAACAGGAACAGCTCTGGTCAGGGAAGGAAGTGGGGTTGGCCAAGGGAGAAGGGGAGCTACAGTGAGAGTTCAGCCAAACCAAGGGGAGATACCAGGCTAGGATTGTGTTGTAATAGGAAAGAGCTTCATATTCTATAATGAGTTAATCACTAAAGGAATGTTACCTATAAGTTAAATTATACATAATGGCTCATCGCTGGGAACCCTGGCTCCCAGGTAATGAGAGTTAACATGAAATACCTTTGTTCAGCTCATAGGAAACATCCTGACCAGGTTCACCTGTGAATGACTGCAGGAAGGAAGAAATTAACACAATCTCTCCTGACTCTGGCTGGAACCAGGACTTTACACCCTCCCCTTTGGGAAGATGGTTCTTTGGGATGCTAACCCACCATCTTCTCAGTCTTATGGCTTTTCCAATGAAATAGCTATTCCTTGCCTCCATAACTCCTGTCTTGATTTATTGGTCTGTCATGAGGTGGCTTTCTGGTATTTCTGTGGTGGCTCAGATGGTAAAGAAACTGCGTGCAATGCAGGAGAACCAGGTCCAATCCCTGAGTCAGGAAGTTCCCTTGGAGAAAGAAATGGCAACCCACTCCAGTAGTCTTGCCTGGAGAATTTCATGGACAGAGGAACCTGGCAGCTACAGTCCATGGAGTTGCAAAGAGTCGGACACAACTAAGCAACTAACACACACACACATGAGGTGGCACTAGTGGTAAAGAACCCGCTTGCCAATGTAGGAGACTTAAGAGATGGGGGTTCAATCCCTGGGTCAGGAAGATCCCTTGGAGGAAGGCATGGCAACCCAATCCATATTCTTGCCTGGAGAAGGCCACGGACAGAGAAACCTACAGTCCATAGGGTTGCAGAGAGTTGGAAGTGACTTAGCATGCATGCAATGAGCGGTACAAGCTTGGACTTGTTAACAGGGTGACCCATCAGAGCAGTCCTGAATTGAGGCCATAGGCATATCATCTAGTTTTCAGTATGAACTATTTCCAGAGAGGTGTGAACTCGGGTGTTGCAGCTGCTTCTGCTGAGAACAAGGCCTGTGAGAGGGCTCTGCTGTGAGCTCTCAGAGGACACAATCCCAGCAGATGGGTGAGTAAGTGGTCCTCACGGGGGAACGTGGGCAGCATCAGGTGGCATCCATGCAGGTCACCGCTTGGTCTGCTTATCCACTTGCTGTATAATAACTTCACACCATTCTTTAATCGTTTTTAGGATTCTGGTTGATCCTTTTTTCTGGAGAAGCTTGTGAAAGAAGAGTTATGTCCCCACTACAGCTGTTCTGGGGGCCCCATCTGATCATCATAATCTCCCTTCTTTGTTACTCATTCTAGACTGCTCCTGGCCTTAGATGTTAATAGCACTTTTGCTGATCTAAGGGAAGACATAGCTTGGGGAGCCTGGGCCCCTTGTTGGCATGGCCTTCTCAGGCTGTGAGCCCTCGGTTTCTACATGTATTCTCCCTGCTCCCTGCAGCCCTGACTCCTCCTGATGGTAAGGAGAAATTCATCCTGCTGGGAGAGTGAATTATTTTTTTGCCTATTGCCAACTGCTACATCCCTTGGGCCATTGGAAAGTCATATGTAGGACAGTTTTTTTGTTTTGCTGACCTGTTCTCTGCACGGTAAGATGCCAGCATTTGGTTGGCTAAAGGCCTCCAGCATCCCACACAAACAACCACACACATTTCCAAAATACCCTCTAGAGAACAGTACCATCTTAATTGAGAATTACCATTTAAGAGCTTTCTTCCATCTGTGTTTATAGAACCCAGTCTCCAGTTCCCTCTCAAACTGAACAGAAGGAGGCAGCAGTTGACTAGGAAGTCAGCAATGTGGTCACATGAATGCTTCAAAATCACTGCAGATGGTGACTGCAGCCATGAAATTAAAAGACACTTACTCCTTGGAAGAAAAGTTATGACCAACTTAGACAGCATATTAAAAAGCAGAGGCATTACTTTGCCAACAAAGGTCTGTCTAGTCAAGGCTATTATTTTTCCAGTAGTAATGTATAGGTTTGAGAGTTGGACTATAAAGAAAGCTGAGTGCCGAAGAATTGATACTTTTGAACTGTGGTGTTGGAGAAGACTCTTGAGAGTCCCTTGGACTGCAAGGAGATCCAACCAGTCCATCCTAAAGGAGATGAGTCCTGAATATTCATTGGAAGGACTGATGCTGAAGCTGAAACTCCAATACTTTGGCCACCTCATGTGAAGAGCTGACTCATTTGAAATGATGCTGGGAAAGATTGAAGGTGGGAGGAGAAGGGGATGACAGAGGATGAGATGGTTGGATGGCATCACCAACTCAGTGGTCATGAGTGTGAGTAAACTCCGGGAGTTGGTGATGGACAGGGAGGCCTGGCCTGCTGCAGTCCATGCAGTCGCAAAGAGTCGGGCACGACTGAGCGACTGAACTGAACTGAATGCTCGGCATGAAATGTCTCTACTTTTCTGAACTTTGCCCTCACTCAGCCTGCACTACAGCCACTAGACCGGCCTAGGACGCCACTCTGTTTCCTGGGAGTCTCTTAGGTCTGTTCTTCCCTCTGGCTTCCCAAATGGTCTCCATCTCTGTTCTAGCAAATTTGCAGTCCCTAAGCAGTGTTCTCATTTTTTATTTTTGAGGATTAATTTAAAAATTTATGGTAAACATACACAACATAAAATTTACCATCTTAACTTTTTTGGGGGGTTGGGGATGAGGCATGCGGGATCTTAGTTCCCTGACCAGAGATTGAATCCATACGCCTTTCAGTGGAAGCACTGAAATGCAGTCGTAACCTACTGGACTACCAGGGAAGTCCCCATCTTAGCTACTTTTAAGTGAACAGTTCGGTAGTGTTAAGTACATTTGTATTGTACAACCAGTCCCCAAAGTCTTTTCATCTTGCTAAACAGAAACTCTATATTCATTAAACAACAACTCCCCATTTCCTCCTCTCGTCAGCCCATGACAACCACCATTCTGTTGTCTGTCTCTATGAATTTGACTTTCTCATTTAGGTGAAATCACATAGTATTTGCTTCTTTGGAACTAGCTTAATTCATTAGCATAATGTCCTCAAGATTTAGACTGAATAATTATTCTATGTATATACCATGTTTTGTGTATCTATTCATCTGCTGATGGTCTCTTGGGTTGCTTTCACCCTTTTGGCTACTACGAGTAATGCTGCTATTAACATGGGTATTCAAATCTCTCTTCAAGACACTGCTTTCAATTCTTTTGTGTCTGTATCTAGAGGTGGAATCGATGGATCATATGGTAATTATATATTTAATATTTTTGAAGACCTCATATATTACTTTCCCCAGCAGTTGCACCATTTTACATTCTCTCCAACAGTGCATAAGGTTCCAATTTCTCCACATCCTTATCAGCACTTGCTTTCTGTTCTTTTGATAATAGTCAACCTAATGTCTATTGTAGTGGGAATTCCTAATAATGTACTTTCCCAGCCTTGAGAAATTCCATAGAAGTAGAATCTGGAAAAACAGCATCCATTAAGAAACTATGCTAATGATTATCTTTCATGTTTTTCTTAGAATAATAGCCTTGTTACAAACCTCAAGACCAGATCCAGAAGGGAGTATGACTGGAATCATCAAAGTATGGACTTTGGAACACCAGGTCAGCGCCAGGCATGAATGCTGCCTACACACTTGGTGATTGCTCCTGAGACTAGCCCGGAAGGGAGCAGCCTGGGGTAAAAACCAAGGAGATCTGGACTATGTCAGTGTAATCCATGACATTAAGGAGTACATGATTAAAACAGCGTATGTCTTGAGAAAGACAAGATTAAAGAAATTCTTGTAGTCTGCATTTAGGAATAAAAGCTGAACTCAGAGTGGGCTCTGCACCTCTGTCCAAGAGAGGCTGCAGGTCCCCTGAATCATTGCACCAGATTTCATGTTCTGTCTTCATTCTCGTCACTTGCTCCCAGACCATTAAGGCAATAGGGTATGAAGTGGTATCTCATTGTAGTTTTGATTTACCTTTCCTTGATAATTAGTGATGTTGAGTATTTTTTCATGGGCTTGTTGGCCATTTTATATCTTCTTGGGAAAAATGTCCATTCAAGTCCTTTGCTCATTTTTAAAAAGCTATTTTATTATAAATTTTATTTATTTATTTTTGGCTGTGCTGGGTCTGTTGCTGTGCAGGCTTTCTCTAGCTGTGGCAAGTGGGGGCTACTCTGTAGTTTTGGTGCTCCGGCTTCTCATTGCTGTGGGTTCTCCTGCTGCAGAGCACCGGCTGTAGGGCATGCGGGCCTCAGTAGCTGTGACACATGGGCTCAGCAGTTGTGGCTCCCGGGCTCTAGAGCACAAGCTCAATAGTTGTGGTGCACGGGCTTAGTTGCTCTGCGACATGTGGGATCTTCCCGGACCAGGGATTGAAATTGTGTTCCCTGCATTGCCAGGCAATTCTTAACCAATGGACCACCAGGGAAGTCTGTTTGCTCAGTTTTTAATTGTGCTTTTTAAAAAAGCTATAGTCGTTTATATATTCTAGATGTTAATCCCTTATCAGACATAGGATTTACAAATATTTTCTCCCATTCCATACGCTGCCTTTTTGTGCTATTGTGAAACTGGATCCACAGCTTTAAATTTTGATATAGTCCAATTTATCTGTTTTACTTTTATTGTCTATGTTTTTGAAGTCATGCAGTGGCCCCCTTTCATTGCCAGTCTAGAGAACCCTTCAGGCTGGGGAACAGGAGGAGGAGGATTGGATTAATCTTTTGAGTCTCACTCAGTTATTGCAATGGTGGTCTTTCTGCCTCCATGCTTGATCCCACCAATCCATTCTCTGTAAGACAGTGAGTGAAGTTAAAACATACTAAAAAGTGTGATTTTGTCACACTGCTTCTTGAAGTTTGAAACACCCATCATTCTCAGGATAATTATAAAGCCCAGGGATGGTGGTGAGAGTGGGGAAGGAATTTTGTCCCTGATTCTCTTTCCAGCTTTATCTAGCTTTCTATTTCTTTCTCCTTTTTCATGCTTTTGCTGTACTAAATTATTAATAGATGCCTAACCACTTCATGCTTTTTATTTTTCTTACTTCCAAGCCACTATGTACTCTTGGGTTTTCTGCCTAGGAAATTCACCCTCATCTAGGTCAGCTCATACTCAGGCTTCAGATTTCAACAAGATGCCTCAGCCTCTGGGAAGCATGCCCTGAACCCCAAACAAAAAATTAGGTTAGGCAATACTCCTCAACACAGCACTCATTATAATTGCCATTTACTTTTCTTCTCTCTTCTAGACCACTGTAAAATACTGTGTCCTGTAAAATAGTGTTTCCCTGTCCAACACTTTGCTGAAGGAATAGGTAGGCAGCTGGTGTAACAAAGGTCTTAGTGTTACTGAATCAAACTTGTGTCTGCTCGCCCATGCTGAGTGAAGCCAGCCTATTGACACTGAGTTGTAGTGAAGTAAAGTACACTGTTTATTGTACAGGGTCAAGCAAGAAGTCAGGCAGCTAATGCTTAAAAAACCTGAACTCCCTGATGGCTTTCAGGGAAAGGTTTTAAAAGACAAGGTGAGGGAGGGAGATTGTGGGGTATGTGATCAGGTTGTAGACATTCTTCTGTTTTGCTGGTGGTGAGGTTACTAGGAGTCAACATCATCAACCTTCTGGTTTCAACCAGTCTGGGGTCTACGTGCTGTGGTTAACATACGGTTAACTCTTTCCACCTGGTGGGGGTTTCAGTATCTGCAAAACAGCTCAAAGGATACGGTACAGAATATTATCTATAGCCCTTGAAGAGGAGCTAAAGGTCCTTGACTTTGTTTAATGGCTAAACTATCATTGTTTTGCTTGACTGTTTTCCTTTATTTCTGAATACTCTGACTTCTCTGATTGAACCCCAGTCCTCTGCATTAGAATTACCAAGTCTTAGCACTGGACCACCAGTGAAGTCCCAAGCTCCATATTTTTAAAAAAATGTCTTTATTGATTTATTTTGGCTGTGCTGGGTTGTCATTGCTTCATGCAGGCTTTCTCTAGTTGTGGTGAGTGGGGACTACTCTCTAGGTGCGGTGCTCAGGCTTCTCAATGTGGTGGCTTCTCTTATTGCAGAGTACAGGTTCTAGGGCCCATAGGCTCAGTAGTTGTGGTGCATGGGCTTAGTTGCCCTGCGTCAGTGTGAGATCTTCCCAGACCAGGGATTGAACTGGTCTCCCTTGGATTGAAAGGCAGATTCTTAACCACTGGACCACCAGAGACGCCCAAGCTCCACATTTTTAATAGTGTGTCCTTTCCCCGCTTTTTTGACATGTTACCTGTATTATATACCAAAGTTTCATATGTGTAAAGGTCTAACTAATGGGCTATGATTGTTTCACCAGTTAATTTTTCCATCCCTACATGAATACCACATCATCTTTATTGTTTTCTCTCTTTTTAAAAATTGAGGTAGAGTTGACTAACAATATTACATAAATTTTAGGTGTGCAACATAGTGATTCACAATTTTTAAAGGTTATACTCCATTCACAGTTATTATAAAATACTGGCTGTATGCCCTACGTTCTATGGTATATCCTGGTGGCTTACATACTTTACACATAGTAGTTTATACTTCTTTATCCCCTATCCGTTTCATGCCTCTCTACCCTTCCCCTTCCTCACTAGTAGCCACTAGTTTGTTTTCTATATCTATGAGCCTGTTCCTTGTTTGTTATATTCACTAGTTTGTTTCAGTTTTTAGATTCCACATATAAGTGATAACATACATTATTCGTCTCTCTCTGACTTTTTCACTGAGCAAAATACCCTCCATGTCCATCCATGTTGTTGCAAATGGCAAAATTTCATCCTTTTTTATGTCTGAGTAGTATTCCATTTGGAGAAGACAATGGCACCCCACTCCAGTACTCTTGCCTGGAAAATTCCATGGACGGAGGAGCCTGGTGGGCTGCAGTCCACGGGGTCGCTGAGAGTCGGACACGACTGAGCGACTTCCCTTTCACTTTTCACTTTCACACATTGGAGAAGGAAATGGCAACCCACTCCAGTGTTCTTGCCTGGAGAATCCCAGGGATGGGGGAGCCTGGTAGGCTTCCGTCTATGAGGTCGCACAGAGTCAGACACGACTGAAGTGACTTAGCATAGTATTCCATTGCATACATATGTTACATCTCTTTTATCCACTCATCCATTGATGGACACTTAGGTTGCTTCCTTATCTTGGCTATTGTAAATAACGCTGCTATGAACACTGGGGTGTATGTATCTTTTCAAATTAATGCTTTAATTTTCTTCAATATATACCCAGGAGTGGAATTTCTGGATTATATTGTAGTTTTATTTTTAGTTTTTTGAGGAACCTCCATACGTTTCCCCACAGTGGCTGCACCAATATATATTCCCACCAACGGTGTAAAAGAGTTCTTTTTTCTCCACATCCTCTCTGACATTTGTCACCTGTGGTCTTTCTGATGATAGCCATCCTGACGGATGTGAGGTGATATCTCATTGTGGTTTTGACATTTCTCCAACCACGTTAGCTTACTTTTTATAACTTTGTTATAAATCCTGGCATCTGATAGAGTAAGCTCTAAGCTCTGTTCTTTTCATAAGTGTCCTGTTTGGGGCCTTTTACTTTTTCATATAAATTTGGAGTCATTAATAGTTTCATGAAAAACCCATCCAGAATTTTGTTAGAAAATGAAATAGATTTGTAGATCAATTTGGGGAGAATTGGTATTTTTATAATATTAAGTCTTTGAATACATGAACATGGTATAGCTTTCCATTTATTTATTTTGAAATGTCTCTTGGTGGTGGTGGTTTAGTCGCTAAGGCCTGTCCAACTCTTACAACCCCATAGACTGTAGCCTACCAGTCTCACTTGTCCATGGGATTTCCCAGGCAAGAATACTGAAGTGGATGAGTGAATACATTTCCTTCTCTAGGGATTCTTCCCAACCTAGGGATCAAACCCATGTCTCCTGTGTTGCAGGCATATTCTTTACTGCTGAGCCACCAGGGAAGCCCCAAAATGCCTCTTAAGAATGTTTTATAATTTCCTCTATCTAGGTTATATTTTTTTGGGAGTTAGCTTTTTGTTGAATATACTCTGAGACTATGGTAGGTGGTATCTTTTTTTAAATTGAAGTGTAGTTGATTTAAAATAATAGTTTCAGGTGTACAGTATAGTATTCAATTCAATATTTTTAAAGATTATACTCTAAAGTCTTTTTTAAGCTGTTTTTCATTATTTTGTTGGGGTATAGAAGTGTTTCCTAATAGTATGTATATTAATCTTATATCTATTTCATTGCTAAATTCTGTTATTCCTAATCATTTGTTTATATTCTGTTTTGGTATTATGGAAAATTGTGTCATCTTCAAACAATTACAGCTTAGTTCTTTTTTTTTTTGCTCTGTAAGCTTCTAATTTGTTTTCCTTGTTGTACTGTGCTGGGTAGGGTCTCTGATACAACATGAAATAAAAATAGGGACACTGGGCATTCTTCTCAGGTCTTAATTTGGAAATGAATCTGCTGTTAGGATAATATTTGCTGAAGGATTTTAGTAGTTACTGCTTATCAGGTTAAGGAATTCCTATCTTGTTCCAATTTACGAAGAGTTTTTATCCTGCATAGGCATGGGATTTTATTCATACTTTTTCTGCTTCTACTGGGCTGCTCATGTGGTTTTTCTCTTAACCTGTTTATGTGGTGAATTACATTCATAGATTTTCTAACATTAAGCCATTGTTATATAACTCATGTTGGGCTGTACCCCACAGGCTGGCAAACCTTGTAGTTGCCTGGCCTTGAGACCGAAGAAAGCGTGGAGACAGTGACAGAGACATCAGGGGTTTATTGGACAGGGGATCTTATGAAAACAGACTTGGAGCCACATCCCACCATCTGCAGCAAGTGGTGAGAACACAGCAGTTTTTACTTCTTGCAGGGGTGAGGGGAGTAGTGGGAGAAGGAGGCTACCATTTATAGGGAAACTGACACTAGGTGGGCTCAGTTACCAGGGACTAATTAAGCCCTATAATTAAGAGGATTGGATAGTCATGACAGTGAATCAGGGACTGGTCGAACAGATGGACAGAGAGCGAGAGAATAGCCATCTTGAATGGTCTGCGCATATGACTAGATAAATCCTATTTTGTAGTGATTCCCTCCTTCCTCCCTCCCTCTTTCTCTCTCTTCTTCTTTCTTTAAACTTGGTTGGATTCAATTTGCTAATATTTTGTTTAGGATTTTCCCTCTATTTTCATTATTGAATTAGGCTTAAAGTTTCTTTGTTGTAGTGTCTTTGATTTTTGTATGGGGGTTATGCTGGCCTCAATGAATGACTTAAGTAGAATTTTATTTCTTCAATACTCTGGAAGAAATTTAATTTTGGGGGGCATGATAAGTGATTTTCCACCCATTTACTGGTTTTTCAGCTTCTAAACTTTTGTTCCACTTCCTATCTGCTGTTATCTTCATATTCTCCTTGTCTCTTATGGGTATATGCCATTTTAGCAGGGTTTCATGAGTTAAAGGGGATAAGTACCACATGTGTGTTAAGTTTGTCATGTTTAACCCCATTTATTTGTAAAACTGAACTAATTGAGAGTTGATAGTATAAAAAGTAGATTCAGATCTGAGCTTGCATATTTAACTTCAAATTTTTCATTTTAATGGAAGGACTGAGAAGCCTATATAACATAAAACAGTACATAATTCATAACAATTTACCAATCCAGTAGCAATAAGTACCCTTAATGCCTAGGTTCAGTTCACTTCAGTTCAGTCGCTCAGTCGTGTCCGACTCTTTGCTACCCCATGAATCACAGCACGCCAGGCCTCCCTGTCCATACCAACTCCCAGAGTTTACCAAAACTCATGTCCATCGAGTCGGTGATGCCATCCAGCCATCTCATCCTCTGTCGTCTCCTCCTCCTGCCCCCAATCCCTCCCAGCATCAGGGTCTTTTCCAATGAACCAACTCCTCACATGAGGTGGCCAAAGTATTGGAGTTTCAGCTTCAGCATCAGTCCTTCCAATGAACACCCAGGACTCATCTCCTTTAGGATGGACTGGTTGGATCTCCTTGCAGTCCAAGGGACTCTCAAGAGTCTTCTCCAACACCACAGTTCAAAAGCATCAATTCTTCAGCACTCATCTTTCTTCACAGTCCAACTATCACATCCATACATGACCACAGGAAAAACCATAGCCTTGAGTAGATGGACCTCTGTTGGCAAAGTAATGTCTCTGCTTTTGAATATGCTATCTAGGTTGGTCATAACTTTCCTTCCAAGGAGTAAGCGTCTTTTAAGTTCTTGGCTGCAATCACCATCTGCAGTGATTTCGGAGCCCAAAAAAATAAAGTCTGACGCTGTTTCCACTGTTTCCCCATCTATTTCCCATGAAGTGATGGGTCCAGATGCCATGATCTTCGTTTTCTGAATGTTGAGCTTTAAGCCAACTTTTTCACTCTCCTTTTTCACTTTCATCAAGAGGCTCTTTATGAGAGGGTAACAGGCAGGAAGGCCAGGGGTCTCCAAATGGAGGAAATAGCCTGCAAGTGTCAGACATTTTTATCTCTCTTAAGCAGCAGGAGGAAACAAACTAGCAATATTTTTTTCCTTCTCTATACAAATTTAAAGAGAGGTTTCTCTTAAAATACTGTGTTGCCATAATGACACCTGGTTTCACCTGAAGTTAGCTATTCTTGAGCCTAGAGATAACCAATGCCTTTTTCTTATGAAAATGTTTGTCTTAAGCTATGCTAATGTACCACGCCTTTACCCCAAACTCGGTCTCCAAGTCGGTTCCGCCTCTGGGCCCAAAACCTACTTGACAAACGAGTATGTTATACTCAGATATTGTTCCCCTAATCTATGTAAATGAAACTATTTGTATGGTGGTCTGCCCTTCTTTAAGATTCAAGTTAATTATTTTATGGCCCAAGATTATCCCAAAATGCATCTTATGGGCGAGGGGCCTGGTGCTATTCTGAATTATAGGACATTCCTTTCTTTCATTAACAGACTGCTAGAGACTATATAACATCCAGCTGAAGACTAGCAGGAGGGTACTCTTTCTGCCCCCTTCTGATGCCTATGTCAGAAGCTTTCTCTATCTCCTTTATACTTTAATAAAACTTTATTACACAAAAGCTCTGAGCGATCAAGCCTCGTCTCTGGCCCCGGATTGAATTCTTCTCCTCTGGGGGCCAAGAATCCCGGTGTATTCGCGTGATTCAACAACAACCTTTCATTTAGTTCTTCTTCACTTTCTGCCATAAGGGTGGTGTCATCTGCATATCTGGAGTGATTGATATTTCTCCTGGCAATCTTGATTCCAGCTTGTGCTTCCTCCAGCCCAGCGTTTCTCATGATGTACTCTGCATATAAGTTAAATAAACAGGGTGACAATATACAGCCTTGATGTACTCCTTTTCCTATTTGGAACCAGTCCATTGTTCCATGTCCAGTTCTAACTGTTGCTTCCTGACCTGCATACAGGTTTCTCAAGAGGCAGGTCAGGTAACCTGGTATTCCCATCTTTTTCAGAATTTTCCACAGTTTATTGCAATCCACACAGTCAAAGGCTTTGGCATAGTCAATAAAGCAGAAATAGATGTTTTTCTGGAACTCTCTTGCTTTTTTGATGATCCAGCAGATGTTGGCAATTTGATCTCTGGTTCCTCTGCCTTTCTAAAACCAGCTTGAACATCTGGAACTTCAAGGTTAACATATTGCTGAAGCCTGGCTTGGAGAATTTTGAGCATTACTTTACTAGTGTATAGGCCTAAAAAATGATTTCCCACTAGAAGTAATCAAGGATACTGGAAGATTTGTGGATGATTTCAGATTTGGGCAGGAAATAGACAAGATGAGGCTGGAACATCTTGTCATATGTGTCAAAAAGACTGTCATGTAAGAAATTACCCTAATGTTATCATGGCCTCCTGATACATGCATGCTCTGTCTCTCAGTTGTGTCTGACTCTGCAACTCCTTGGACTGTAGCTGGCCAGGCTCCTCTGTCCATGGGCTTCTCCAGGCAAGAATACTGGAGTGGGTTACCATTTCCTCCTCCAGGAGATCTTCTGGACCCAGGGATCGAACCTGCATCTCCTGGGTCTCCTGCATTGGCAGGCAGATTCTTTACCATGAGCGCTACCTAGGAAGTCCTAATATACTATATACAAACAATCCCAGAGATCACAGAGCAGAATGGCTTACAGATAAAATGAATACCCTTGATTCATTTGGTGTATTAAATCAATTAAAAACATTTCATGGAAAAGAATCTAAAAAAGAGTAGATATACATACATGTATAACTGATTCACTTTGCTGTACAGCAGAAACTAATACTTTTTTTTTTTTTAGATTTGAGAGAACAATTTCTTGTTATAATGAATCAGAAACAAAAGATTCTACTGAAACTGAAGAGTTGACAGACTATGGTTGAACTTAAATCTTCAGGTGGAATAAGAAGAGGGTCAACAAGTCAATGAATGGAGAAGCCCAAGGTTAGTCTGGGGTAAACAAAAGGAAAATGGCACTTCAGCAAGGTTATCTTCTGACCCCTCCCACCAGGTATCTGTCATCAATTTTCAGCCCTTTTCCTTCTGAGGCATCTGCCAAACCAAAAGGCTTTCTCCTCTTTTGTAGGATGTTCAGCCAACCCAAAAAATCCCTTAGAGCATGATACAAAACCAAGAAGAAAAGTTTATTAATCTCATTCCAGGGTAGAAAGTGCACATATCCAACCCAGCACAATGGTTATGTGGTGCAAATGTACCCGGTAATAACTTGAATCAAATCAGAGCTGCTACCGTGTGTAACATGTTAGGTGGCCCAGTAGCTATGTCAGTGTTCCCAATTTACTAAAGCATCAATGTGGCAGAATGCATTTATGAGCTCCAGATTTTCTGAACACTTTAAAGAGGCTATTAAAAATGATATAAAACAGAATTCTATCTCAGAAACCTAGATATTAAGGTGGAACACTTGTGGGCTCTTTCTGGGTGCCCGCCCACTGCCTGGAGGAAAGGAACTTTCTTATCTCCAAAGATCCAGAAAGTTTCCCCCAGTGTAGTATACAATGACCTTATACTCCTCAAAATATTATTCCCCCACAATGGTCCACCCTTTCCTTTAGTATTAAAAACTTTACTCATTTAGCTGCCTCGAGTCTTAGTTGTGGCATGAGAGATCTTTCACTGAGGCATGTGAACGCTCTAATTGTGGGGTGCAGGCTTAGTTGCTCTGTAGCATATGGGAGCTTAGATTTCCAATCACAGATTGAACCCACGTCCCTTGCACTACAAGGTGGTTTCCTAACCACTGAACCAGTAGCGAAGTCCCCACAGTGGGCCGCTCTTCATCAAACTGAGCAAAAATTACTCAGGTCTATTTCTTTGAGTCTTCATTTCCTTATGAAATCTCCCATGTAGTGCAAAAGTTGCATTAAATCAATATGTAGGTTTTCCTCCTATGAATCTTTGTTAGTTTAATTTTGAGACCTAGCCAGGGAACCTAGGAGTATCAGGGAAGACTTTTCATTGTTGTTGTTCAGTCACTCAGTCCTGTCCGACTGTGTGACCCCATGGACTGCAGCATGCCAATCTTCCCTGTCCTTTATCATCTCCCAGAGTTTGCTCAAATTCATGTCCATTGAATTGATGATGCCACCCAACCATCTTGTCCCCTTTTGTCCCCTTCTCCTCCTGCCTTCAATCTTTCCCAGCATCAGGGTCTTTTCCAATGAGTCAGTTCTTCACATCAGGTGGCCAAAGTATTGGAGTTTCAGCTTCAGCATCAGTCCTTCCCATGAATATTCCGGGTTGATTTCTTTCAGGATTGACTGGATTGATCTCCTAGCTGTCCAAGTGACTCTAAAGAGTCTTTTCCAGCACCACAGTTTGAAGGTGTCAGTTCTTTGGTGCTCAGCCTTTTTTATTGTCCAGCTTTCACATTCCCATATGAATACTAGAAAAACCATAGCTTTGACTATACAGACCTTTGTTGGCAAAGTAATGTCTCTGCTTTTTAATACACTAAGTTTGTTCCTTTCCAAGGCAAACCATTCAATATCACAGTAATCCAAGTCTATGCCCCAACCAATAATGCTGAAGAAGCTGAGGTTGAATGGTTCTATGAAGACCTGCAAGACCTTCTAGAACTAACACCCAAAAAATATGTCATTTTCATTATAGGGGACTGGAATGCAAAAGTAGGAAGTCAAGAAATACCTGGAGTAACAGGCAAATTTGGCCTTGGAGTACAGAATGAAGCAGGGCAAAAGCTAATAGAGTTTTGCCAAGAGAATGCACTGGTCATAGCAAATACTCTCTTCCAACAACACAAGAGAAGACTCTACACATGGACATCACCAGATGGTCAATACCGAAATCAGATTGATTATATTCTTTGCAGCCAAAGGTGGACTGTTTATACAGTCAGCAAAAACAAGACTGGGAGCTGACTGTGGCTCAGATCATGAACTCCTTATTGCCAAATTCAGACTTAAATTGAAGAAAGTATGGAAAAACCTGGCTCAGATGGTAAAGCATCTGTCTACAATGCGGGAGACCCAGGTTTGATCCCTGGGTCAGGAAGATCCGCTGGAGAAGGAAATGGCAATCCACTCCAGTACTATTGCCTGGAAAATCCCATGGACAGAGGAGCCTGGTAGGCTACAGTCCATGGGGTCGCAAAGAGTCGGACACGACTGAGCGACTTCACTTACACTTACTTATGGAAAAACCACTAGACCATTCAGGTATGACCTAAATCAAATCCCTTATGACTATACAGTGAAAGTGACAAATAGATTCAAGGGATTAGATCTGATAGAGTGCCTGAAGAACTATGGATGGAGGTTCATGACATTGTACAGGAGGCAGGGATCAAGATCATCGCCAAGAAAAAGAAATGCAAAAAGGCAAAATGGTTGTCTGAGGAGGCCTTACAAACAGCTATGAAAAGAGAAGTGAAAGGCAAAGGAAAAAAGGAAAGATATACCCATTTGAATGCAGAGTTCCAAAGAACAAGGAGAGATAAGAAAGCCTTCCTTAGTGATCAATGGAAAGAAATACAGGAAAACAATAGAATGGGAAAGACTAGAGATCTCTTCAAGATAATTAGAGATACCAAGGGAATGTTTCAGCAAAGATGGGCACAATAAAGGACAGAAATGGTATGGACCTAACAGAAGCAGAAGATGTTAAGAAGAGGTGGCAAGAATACACAGAACTGTACAAAAAAGATCTTCATGACCCAGATAATCATGATGGTGTGATCACTCACCTAGAGCCAGACATCCTGGAATGGGAAGTCAAGTGGGCCTTAAGAAGCATCACTATGAACAAAGCTAGTGGAGGTGATGGAATTCCAGTTGAGCTATTTCAAATCCTGAAAGATGATGCTGTGAAAGTGCTGCACTCAATATGCCAGCAAATCTGGAAAACTCAGCAGTGGCCACAGGACTGGAAAAGGTCAGTTTTCATTTCAATCCCAAAGAAAGGCAATATGCCAAAGAATACTCAAACTACTGCACAACTGCACTCATCTCACACGCTAGCAAAGCAATGCTCAAAATTCTCCAAGCCAGGCTTCAACAGTATGTGAATCGTGAATTTTCAGATGTTCAAAGTGGATTTATAAAAGGCAGAGGAACCAGAGGTCAAATTGCCAACATCCGCTGGATCATCAAAAAAGCAAGAGAGTTCTAGAAAAACATCTACTTCTGCTTTATTGACTATGCCAAAGCCTTTGACTACGTGGATCACAACAAACTGTGGAAAATTCTTCCAGAGATGGGAATACCAGATACCCCGACCTGCTCCTGAGAAATCTGTATGCAGGTCAAGAAGCAACAGTTAGAACTGGACATAGAACAATGGACTGGTTCCAAATCGGGAGTACGTCAAGGCTGTATATTGTCACCCTGGTTATTTAACTTATATGCAGAGTACATCATGAGAAATGCTGGGCTGGAGGAAGCACAAGCTGGAATCAAGATTGCTGGGAGAAATATCAATCACCTCAGATATGCAGATGACACCACCCTTATGGCAGAAAGTGAAGAAGAACTAAAGAGCCTCTTGATGAAAGTGAATGAGGAGAGTGAAAAAGTTGGCTTAAAGCTCAACATTCAGAAAACTAAGATCATGGCATCTGGACCCATCACTTCGTGGAAAATAGATGGGGAAACAGTGGAAAGAGTGACAAATTTTATTTTTTTGGGCTCCAAAATCACTGCAGATGGTGATTGCAGCCATGAAATTAAAAGACACTTGCTCTTTGGAAGAAAAGTTATGACCAACCTAGACAGCATATTCAAAAGCAGAGACATTACTTTGCCAACAAAGGTCCATCTAGTCAAGGCTATGGTTTTTCCGGTAGTCATGTATGAATGTGAGAGTTGGACTGTGAAGAAAGCTGAGCACTGAAGAATTGATGCTTTTGAAATGTGGTGTTGGAGAAGACTCTTGAGAGTCCCTTGGACTGCAAGGGGATCCAACCAGTCCATCCTAAAGGAGATGAGTCCTGGGTGTTCATTGGAAGGACTGATGCTGAAGCTGAAACTCCAATACTTTGGCCACCTGATGTGAAGAACTGACTCATTTGAAAAGACCCTGATGCTGGGAAAGGTTGAAGGCAGGAGGAGAAGGGGATGACAGAGGATGAGATGGTTGGATGGCATCACCAACTCAATGGACATGAGTTTGAGTAAACTCCAGGAGTTGGTGATGGACAGGGAGGCCTGGTGTGCTACAGTCCATGGGGTTGCAAAGAGTCGGACACAACTGAGCGACTGGACTGAATTGAGGTTTGTCATAGTTTTTCTTCCAAAGAGTAAGCATCTTTTAATTTCATGACTGCAGTCACCATCAACAGTGATTTTGGAGCCCAAGAAAATAAAGTCCATCACTGTTTCCATTGTTTTCCAATCTATTTGCCATGAAGTGATGGGACCAGATGCCATGATCATAGTTTTATGAATGTTGAGTTGTAAGCCAGCTTTTTCACTCTCTTCTTTCATTTTCATCAAGAGGCTCTTTAATTCCTATTTACTTTCTGTCATTAGAGTGGTATCATCTGCATATCTGAGGTAACTGATATTTCTCCCTGCAATCCTGATTCCAGCTTGTTCTTCAAGGAAGACTTTTCCCTCTCCTATATTCCTCTGGAGGATTCCCAGGTGGCAGTAGAGCTAAAGCACCCGCTGTGAATGCAAGAGACATAAGAGATGGGTTCTATCCCTGGGTTGGGAAGATCCCCTGGAGAAGGGCATGACGACCCAGTCCAGGATTCTTGCCTGGAGTCCCATGGACAGAGGAGCCTGGCGAGTTGCAGTCCATAAGGTTGCAAAGAGTTGGACATGACTGAAGCAACTTCACACACACACACACACACACATGCACACTCACACGCAGACACACTCTGTTGCAGGAACATAAGTGCAAGAATTCCAGGCTGCAGCTGTAGTGTGCCAGTTACCATAATAGGCAGCTATGGGTTCTACCTGCATATCTTTTCACTCTCCTCTTTCACCCTCATCAAGAGGTTCTTTAGTTCCTCTTCACTTTCTGCCATTGGAGTGGTATCATCTGCATTTCTGAGGTTGTTGATGTTTGTACGTCCATGCTAAGTCGCTTGGGTCATTTCTGACTCTTTGTGACCATATGGACTGTAGCTCGTCAGTCTCCTCTGTCCATGGGATTCTCCAGGCAAGAATACCGGAGTGGGTTTCTGTGCCTGCCTCCAGGGGATCTTCCTGACCCAGGGATCAAACCCCTGTCTCTTATGTCTCCTGCACTGGCTGGCGGGTTCTTTATCACTAGTGCCACCTGGGAATGATGTTTGCAATGCACCGAATACGTTAAACGCCATGAATTTATAATGACCTACAAACAAACACATACACAAAAAATCTCTAAGTGGTAACCATTGGATGATACTAGTGAACTAGCTGTGGAGAAGGCAATGGCAACCCACTCCATTACTCTTGCCTGGAGAATCCCATGGACGGAGGAGCCTGGTGGGCTGCAGTCCATGGGGTCGCTAGGGGTCGGGCAGGAGTGAACGACTTCACTTTCACTTTTCACTTTCATGCATTGGAGAAGGAAATGGCAACCCACTCCGGTGGTCTTGCCTGGAGAATCCCAGGGACGGGGGAGCCTGGTGGGCTGCCATCTGTGGGGTCGCACAGAGTTGGACACGACTGAAGCGACTTAGCAGCAGCAGTGAACTAGCTGCGTAACCATTTTGTAGATGAGGGAAATTCTCTTCCTAGAAGTAGCCAGGCTAGTAAATGAAGCAGGAATGATAGAATTAGAACTCATTGTTTTGTAACACCTAATAAAGGAGTAGTTCTGAGTATCAAAGACTGCTAACATCACCAAAAAAAGACAGGAAGAACACCATATCACCTACAAGGTATAATCAACTCTGAATCTGACTGAGGCTTGGTCAAGTCTACAGCATGACTCTTAGGTGTAGTCAGCATCAGCTGACAACCTGTTAGAAATGTAAAATTTCAGGACTTGCCTCAGACCAGAAACAGAAACTCTCAAGGTGAGGTCCAGCAAGCTGTTTTGACAAACCATTCAGAAGAGACTCTGATGCCCACTAAAGACTGAGAATCATTGCTCTAAATCCGATAGCAATTTATAGGAAATACAGAGGAATATATTATATAGCATCCTAGCAACACAAGCCAAAAATTCAGACTGTGGAAAAATCCAGAGACAAGTGACCCAGTTTCTTTAAATGTAATTTTCAAGGAAATAAAAAAAGGGATGAAGAGGAACATATAGATTAAAACAGACTTAGGAAATATATAGATCAATTGCAAATTTTGTACATTATTTGGATCCTAATTCAAATATATAAACTGAAGGGACTCCCCTGGTGGTTAAGACTCTGCACTTTCACTTGAGGGGCAGGTTTGATCCTGGGATGGGGAATTAAGATCCCACAAACCGTGTGGCACAGCCAAAAAAAAAATGATAAGTTGTAAAAACATTTAAAACATTTATGATATAATTGGAAATTTTAACACTAGATATTTAATATTTAGGAAATGTTCATTTTTTTATGTGTGACAGTGGCATTGAAATTACATTTATGGGTGAAATTGTATGATTTCTTCAATTTGTTCATAATAAGATTGGATGGGTAGGTCAAGGTATAAATGTGAAAAAGTTGACTGAGGGTTGCTTATAATTGGAGCTGGGTGATAGGTACTTAGGGGTCATTATACCATTTTGTATACTGTTGTATGTGTTTGAAATTCTCTATAGTAAAAAGCTAGACAAGAAATTGCCTTTGACTGTGTGGTGCTTTGTGAAAAACCCATGGGAAAAGTTTTGGATTTAAATACAGAATTCCCAGACTGGGCCCTGATTCTTCCACATACTTTATAGGGGGACTGAGCTGGATAGTGAGGCAAATCACTTCATATCACCGTTCTCATTTTCTTCTGTTAAAAAGAATATTGAGAATTAAAGGATGCAATGTCTTCAAATGCTTTGCACAGTGCTTTGCAGATGGAAGGTTCTAGTATCAACTATCTGTGAATTTCTTAAAGCTGGCTAAGGCATCTTCTAATGTTTCTTCAGCACAGTGTGGGACATATATCAGGTGATTCTTAAGCGTAGACTCAATTTCTTTAATCAAATCATTATTTATTAAATAAATGAGTGAAAGAGTATGTTCCGGATTCTGTTTCAGAACTCTAGGTTGAATCATTCATTCAATAATTAAGACCTAGAATGACTGAATAAAAGTAGGAGACATATCCTGACAATTATAATTTAATATATTACATTATCCATTTTCAAATAGAATCTACTATATATTATAGACTATATTTGCTCCCCTCCTTTCATGATCGCTCCTAGGCTGAAAACAGTGTAAGGAGGAAAACTGCTGATCAGTGTGTAGCGTTCAGTCATGAACGATCTTTGTGTGGATGTGTGCTCAGCTGTGTTCCACTCTTTGGACTCTACGGCCTGTAGCCCATCAGGCTCCTCTGTCTATGAGATTTTCCAGGCAAGAAAACTGGAGCGGGTTGCCACTTCTCCAGGGGATCTTCCCGATCCAGGGATCTTTGTGTGCTAAGTCGCTTCAGTGGTGTCTGACTCTTTGAGACCCTATGGACTGTAGCCCACCAGGTTCCTCTGTCTATGGGATTCTCCAGGCAAGAATACTGGAGTGGGTTGCTATTTACTTCTCCAGGGGATCTTCCCGATCCAGGGATTGAACCGCATCTCTTGCATCTCCTGCATTGACAGTCGGGTTCTTTAGCGCCACCTGGGATCTTTACTGAGATACAAAAATAAGCAAAGTTAAAACTGGAACTCAGTTTTAGGTCTTTACTCTGGAACTTCTTTGGGTTCCACCAGAGGGCGCTCCATACTGCATGCCTTTGCTGAGATGTGGAGCCCACAGGAACCTATCCTGTAAGTATGCAAGTCACCCCTTTAGCAAATGTACATTCAGCTTCTACCATGTGCCTAGAAGTTGTAGGTGCTGAGGATACAGAGGTGAAAAGACCTGGACCTGTCCTCAAGGGACTCAGACTAGAGTGGAGACAGACATGTAAACAAGAAATGATGGCACAGTGCAGCAAGGGCTATAATAAAGATATTACAAGGTGTAAGGAACTATTAATTCTGGCTCCAGAAGTTAGGGAAGGCTTCATAGAATGTGAGATTAAATTTGAAAGGCAAGTAAGAATTCATCAGGTGGACAAAGTAGACAGAATAGCAAGTACAGATACATGTGTGTGCATGTGTTAGTCGCTTAGTGTGTCCAACTCTTTGCAACCCCATAGATTATATCCCAGCGGGGGAATAGCCAGGCTCCTCTGTTCATGGGGTTTTCCAGGCAAGAACACTGGAGTGGGTTGCCATTTCCTTCTGCAGGAGATCTTCTCTACCCAGAGATTGAACTTCTGTCTCTTGCATTGCAGATTCTTTACTGCCTGAGCCACCAGGGAAGCCCACAGATATATACACATGAAGGTAAGAACACACATATAATTAGTTTGCCATGGCCAAGAATAAGTTTCAAGGAACCTGGAAAGTGGGGAGGTGGGGCTGGATAGTTGGTGGGGCCAGATCATAAAAGGCCTTATTCTGTGAAAAGGGAAGCGCCCCTTGGCTTTTTTTTCTTTTTTTTTTTTTAATTTTTAGGCCTTGTGCATGCAGCATGTGGGATCCTAATTGCCCAACCAGGGATCAAACCTGCAGCCCCTCTATTTGAAGGGTGGAGTTCTAACCACTGCACCGCCAGGAAAGTCCTCCCCCTTATGGTCTTTGTTCAGCTCAGTAACTGTAGGGGCAATGTTAAACTCTAGGAGAGATTATCTCCTCATCATAGTTCTGCACAAAATGGTTCCAGAGTTTTTTGTCTTTGAAAGCATCCTTAGGGAGCACATACACTTCACAGGATCTTCATTCTCCCAGTTTTATAATTAGCGGCATTTGGTTGCTCACTTTCTCATGATTTTAAGATTTGATTCATGTGTCAGAGAATCAAACTAGCTCTCAAAAGTGTGATGATTTGCCATTATTAAGGATCTAAAAAAATTGTGGTTCAAGATGCTAAGAATCATTCTAGAAAGGTTTGGAATAATGTTAGCATCCTTAGAGTAAGAGCTTGCACTTGACAGTTTTAAACGGTCATTTTTTGCTGTTTTTCTTTGAAAATCTCGTTTCCTCTGGTTCCTGCTACAATAACTCAGCAGGCGCTGACACTGGTTTAGTTTAGTCGCTCAGTCGTGTCTTTGCGACTCCATGGACTGTACCCTACTAGGCTCCTCTGTCCATGGGGTTTTCCGGGCAAGAGTGGGTTGTCATTTCCTTCTCCAACTGACACTGAGAGACTATAAACACAGGGGCTTTGGGGAAGAAAAAAACATCAACGTTGCTGAGACTTTTCTCCAGTCTTCTGAGGGAAGCTGGGGTTGGGGTGGGGGCCGGGGAGTCCCCCAAGGCACTGGGCAGGTATGCTTTCTCTCTTAGTCTCTTACTTAGCAGGAAAGACTCATATCCTGTTTGCCTGGACAAGCAGCGGGTCTGCCCTTTTTACCCAGAAATGCTTCTGAGCAGACGAGTCCAACCTGTCCGTTCCCTTGCAGGCATCAGACCTCCATGGGAAGTGGAGGGGAGGGCAGAGAGGCTGAACTGCCTTCGCTAACTCAGCACCTTGGCCGCTTCTCAGCATTCAGCGGATCTGTGAAGGGAAAGAGTGGTTCTGAGACCTTGTGACATCTGAGGTTTTCTGAGTAAGACTGAATTTCATGGATGAAGCACTTTAAATCAGAACAGTAGACTCTTCGAAGGTTAAGACTGGAAGGGTCAGGACTTCCCTGGTGGTCTAGTGGCCAAGACTCTAGACTTCCAATGCAGGGGGCTGGGGTTTAACCCCTGGTCAGGAAACGAGATCCCGAATGCTGCAACTAAGACCTGAGGCAGCCAAGAAAAGGAAGAGGGGACTGGAAGAGTCCTTAAAAGTCACTTGTTCCAAAACCCTCATTTTATTAAGGTGGAAACTGAGGACATGGGAGTGTAAAACAGGGTAATACCATGTTTCAGTGTCCCTGGAAAAGTCCTGTTTTATGCCTGTTTTTCCAGCAAAAAGATCAACCATGCCAGTTTCACTCTCAAAACGGTTCTAGTTTGGACAATAAATTATATGATCACTCATATCCACGCTAAAAGAGAAGAAAGGGTGTGAATAGGTGAGAAGCAATGAAGAAGGAATGTTAGAGGAAAGAAACAGTTTGGAAAAGGTATAAAGATGAACATAGGAATAAATCTAGTACAGCAGAGTTCTTTTTATTTATTCTCCTAAATTACATTTTCTTTCATAACATCTATATAGAACATGCATCTATCGATGGACTTAGGTTGCTTCCAAGCAGTGGCTATTGCAAACAGTGCTGCTACAGCTATGTGTATTGCTTCTGAGACAGACTGGGACCTGGGACCCTTTGCTGCAGTGCTTTGCACCTGGACAAACATCTCAACAACAGAATACAAAGAAACTATAAGGGATTAAAAACAACTGCATGTGCAGTTGGGGCAAATTATGAACAAGATACAAAAAGACCCAAAACCCACATACCACCACCAAGGCAAACCACCTGACCTGAGCCACCCCCTCAGGCCCCACCCCTGGACCCACCCTTACCCTTACCCATATAAGGAACCAGCTTGCCCCTCCTTAGGGAGTGAACAAGGAAACCAGTTATTTGTTTTGGTTCCCTCCTGCTGAGCAGGGGTCCCTGTAAAGCCTTGTCTGAATTTCTTATCTGGCCTCCTATCAATTTCTATTGATTAAGGAGGCCAAGAACCCTGGTGGGTAACACTTCTTACAGCTACCTGTGCATCTGTAAGTATCTCAAAACAAAAAGTCAAAGGTGAAAATAATATATTAAAAAAGATGTAACAATGCTAGGCCTGCATTTCTCATGGTGGCAGCTGGCTAGAGCTGAGGAGCAGAGGTGCCTGTGGACAAGGTCACCTTCTCTCTGGTTGGCCGCAGTCCCTGCTCACTGCCTCCTACCTCTCGCTTGGCCAGCTCCACTCATTTGTTACCTGCCTACTCCTGAGTCTGGGTCAATGCCAGACAAAGGAAGGAGCTACACCCTGTTCTCCCACTGTTTCCAGGTATGAACTATTTCAAGACTGAATTTCCTCAGTCCTGCTTATCATGGAGGTTCTTAGCAGATTTCAGCTTTGTCTAGCTGACTGAATTTTCATTTTCTTTGTAGGGATCCTGGGAGGGGCTGCATGGATACCTGCTAGATAAATGCCACTTAAAAATCAGAACCATTGTCATGAAATCATTTTCAAGTGACATTTTTCTTCTATTTTTAATTTTTCCTTCCATCTGGCTCCCCTGGTGGGCAATCTTTAGAGTCAGCCCTTTGCTACTGACCTTCATGACCTTGAACAAGTCACTTTATTAAAGTCTCTGGGCGTCAACACCCAGTGTGTACAACAGAGATTGGGCTCATCAGTGTTTCTTAAACCAGTGATCAGCAAACTCTGCTGTGCAATTTATATGTGATTCTGCTGCACGTGACTAGGACAAGGCTAACACCCTATGCCTCCTGCCCTGCAACCTGCAACACCCACATTGTTCTGTACCCTATACAACAAGCCCTCTGATCATGGCCTTGGATATTGTGGCAATCAGATTACTTATAATAGCTTTGAACGTTGTCTCTGGTTTTTGTTTGTTTGCTTGTTGTTTATCTCCTGGAGGATCTGTGAGAGTTTAGGCGATTCTGCAGATTGCAGTTTGAGAAGCACTGTCCCCAAGTTTTTCAGTGAACAGAGTTCTAGAAAGATTAACAGATGATGTGTAAGAAAACTGGCTTCATGCTAGCATTTTAAAAGCCCTGAGAAATATTGTAGCGAAAAACAAAAATAAACCAGTATCTGTTTAGTTTAACTGAGCATTTCCCCATGAGTACAGAATCTTTTCATTCAGTACCTACTCAGTATCTTGGGGAGTGGTCTTTGTCTGAATGCCAGTTAAGGGGCATTGTGGCTCAGTGGTAAAGAATCAACCTGCCAATGAGGGAGATGTGGGAGACGTGGGTTCGATCCCTGGGTTGGGAAGATACTGTACAGAAGGAAATGGCAACCCACTCCAGCACTTTTGCCTGGAAAACTCCGTGAATAGAGGAGCCTGGAAGGCTACAGTCCATGGGGTCACAAAGAGTCAGACACGACAGAGTGACTACATGCATGTGTGCATAGTGTAACAGGTCTCCAGACTTCTTGCAGTGCTTAGAATTTGACCTTTGATCCTGTGCTCTCTTCTCCTCTACCTTTAACCCTAGGATCAGACCACTCCTTCCTATTGCCTCAGTTACAGATTCCAAACTTTTCCTGCTTATGACATCACCACAAACCTAGTGTGACTGCAACTCCTCTTTTTCTCTGAGATGTTTGCTGTAAAAAGAGTAAAGAGCAAGAGGTGGTGTTACAATATATCAAGGACTCTGGACAGAGAATTGCTAGCGCTAAACAATAAGGTCCTACTATATAGCACAGAAAACTATAATCAAAATCCTATGATAAACCATAATGGCAAAGAATATAAAAAAGAATGTGTGTGTGTGTGTGTGTGTATATATATATATATATATATGTATGTATAACTGAATCACTTTGCTGTACAGCAGAAACTAACACAACACTATTTTAAAAACAATCAACTTTTTTTTTTCAGTCGCTAAGTTGTATCCGACTCTTTGAGACCCCATGGACTGTAATCCACTAGGCTCCTCTGCCCATGGGATTTCCCAGGCAATAATACTGCAATGGGTTGCCATCTCCTTCTCTAGGGGATCTTTCTGACCCACCCAGGGATCCAACTCGCATCTCCTGCATTGGCAGGTGGATTTTTTATCACTGAGCCACCAGGGAAGCCCGTATATTAACTATATTTCAATTAAAAAAACAACAACCAAAAACCCTAGAGAGGAAAAAAAAAGTTATTGATACTGAGACTAGGGAACAGAATTGATGATTTGGATTATAAGTCACTTAAAATCAAAAGTTGCATGTTTCTTTAGTCAGCTTCTACTTGCTGTTATTCTGTAAGCAGGGTAATTGCAAGGTCAGCTTCCTCCAAGAAGCTAAGTCTCTCTAAAGGTAAGTGCACAGTCTCAGTGATAGTTATGGAGCAAAATATATGAAGGTGTTGGAAAAGGTGAAGCTTTTTCCCATCCTACCTGGCACAGTGTTGCACATGTGGAGACTCCATCTTTTAGTGAACTAACAGATTATTCTCTTACTGTTATAATTCACTGAATGCTTGATGCAACTACTTTTTTAAAAATTAATTAATTTTTAATTGAAGGATAAATGTTTTACAGAATTGTGTTGGTTTCTGCCAAGCATCAACATGAGTCAGCCATAGTATGTATATGTCCCCTCCTTGAACCTCCCTCCCACCTCCCACCCCTCTAGGTTGCTACAGAGCCCCAGTTTGAGTTCCCTGAGTCATACAGCAAATTTCTATTGGCTATCTATTTTACATAGGGTAATGTAAATTTCCATGTTACTCTCTCCATACATCCCACCCTCTCCTTCCTTTTCCCCACTGCTGTGTCCATAAGTCTGTTCTCTATGTCTGTGTCTCCCTGCAAATAATTTCATCAGTACCATCTTTCTAGGTTCCATATATATGTTTTAGTATATGATATTTGTTTTTCTCTTTCTGACTTACTTCACTCTGTGAAGTAAGTAGGCTCTAGGTTCATCCACCGCAATAGAACTGACTCAAATATGTTCCTTTTTATGGCTGAGTCATATCCCATTGTGTATATGTACCACAACTTCTTTATCCATTCAATCTGTCAATGGAAATCTAGGCTGCTTCCATGTTCTAGCTATTGTAAATAGTGCTGCAATGAACACTGGGGGTACATATGTCCTTTTCAACTGTGGTTTCCTCAGGGTATATGCCCAGTAGTGGGATTCTTGGGTCATATGGTGGTTTTATTCCTAGTTTTTAAAGGAATCTCCATACTGTTTTCCATAGTGGCTCTGTCAATTTACATTCCCAAAAACAGTGCAAGAGGGTTCCCTTTTCTCTACATTCTCTCCATCTTTTCATTAACTAACATATTATTCTCCCTCCCACTTACTGTTATACTTCATGGAATGCTTGATGCAACTACTTTATTATGGTGGTGCTGGGTCTTCCTTGCTGAGCAAGGGCTTTCTCTTTCTTTTGTAGCGGGAAGGTGCTACTCTTCATTGTGGTGTATGGGCTTCTCATTGTGGTGGCTTCTTTTATTGTAGAGCAGAGGCTTTAGAGTGAACAGGCTTCAGTAGTTGTGGCACACGGGCTTAGTTGCTCCGCTGTATGTGGAATCATCCTGGACCAAGGATAGAACCCGTGTTCCCTGCATTGACTTCTCCTGCATTGGCAGGCAGATTCTTGTCCACTGGACCACCAGGGAAGTCCATTACTTTTGATTATTTATGCTTAAATCCTTAAATGTGTGTCGCTAATCGCTAAGTCACTTTAGTCGTGTCTGACTCTGTACGACCCCATAGACGGCAGCCCACCAGGCTCCCCTGTCCCTGGGATTCTCCAGGCAAGAACACTGGAGTGGGTTGCCATTTCCTTCTCCAATGCATGAAAGTGAAACGTGAAAGTGAAGTCGCTCAGTCGTGTGTGACTCTTTGTGACCCCATGGACTGCAGCCCACCAGGCTCCTCCATCCGTGGGATTTTCCAGGCAAAAGTACTGGAGTGGGGTGCCATTGCTTTCTCCATAAATGTGTGTAAAACCCTTTAATATCTTTACCTTTAGAAAAAAGTAAAACCTCTTTAGCATACTGTCACGTTGCCATTGCCTTACTCTTTTAAAAGTTTCATTACTCATTAGAATTTCCCTTACTTTATTAGAGTTTAACTGAAAACCCTTGTAATGCAATGCAGATGAAAGAATCTCATCTTCAAATAGCTCCTTTCCCGCTATTCTCCCTCTTATTTTTCTGAACTTGTTTTATAGAGGAACAATCCTAGAGTCCAGAGTTCAAGGCCAGCTGATACTGTTTCCTAGCTACATGATTTTGGGCAACTTACTAATCTCCCAGACTCATTTTCTTCATCTGTATAATGGGGAGATTAATGAAGTACTTTCTAGGGTTGTTGTGGATTTGAATATACTAAGTTATGTAACAGATGGTGGTTATTATTAGTACTATGAGCAAGCTCCAGCATCCTACTTGGAGTTCCTACACAAGCCATGCTGGTCCACCCCTAACTCAAGGCCTTGGCCCAGAGTGCCCTCCTCGTTTGTCAACTGGTCTTCCTTTTTCAGGATGCCTTGTATATTTAACCCTTTCAGAGAAGGTTCCCTAGTGCTCCCAAGCAGAGTTTATCCTTATTCTTGTGTTATCACTGGTATATGGTATGTACTTCTGCATTGCTTCTCAGCCTGTATTGTGATTACCTTTTTTGTTGTTATTAGCCTGATCATGCCTTGAGAGCTAGGATCTTATCTTTTTTTTTGTTCCTGAGTTCCTGAGGACAGTGCCTGACACCTGGTAGTTGCTCAAAACTATTAAAAAAAAAAAAAAAAAAGAAGAAGAATAAAAAGAAAACACCAACAACAAACAAATGAGTAACAAGACACAGAACGAACAACATGGTGATATTTTGGCATAATCCAAACTGCATTTTCGACAAAATTTCCAAGTAATTTCCCACCAAATCTTTTCTTTTAGGAGAGACGCCAAGAAGGAGATGCCTAACGTTTATTTCATTTACTTGTGCTTGGAAAGTCTTCCAGAATGGTGGTGATGGTTGTGATGGGGAGAGGAAAAAGGCACCCCTGCTCAGAGAGTGGCCTGAACATACAATAGAGGGCTGACAGTAGACACGATAGATACATTCTAATGAGGACGGGAGACTGGTATTGTAGAAAGAGTGCAAATTATCTCTGGAGTTGACTTGAGAGCTGGGCAGGCCTGGTTTTGAATTCTGACCATGCCACCAGGTTGGTGACCTTAGAGATGCCACTTGACTTTGGCCAGTTTCTCCTCTCATTCCTGTCATAAACTGTCCGAATCCATCTCTCTTTCTGGCTTCTTCTCCATCTGTAACAGCAGGGAAAGGGGCAGGGCACAGTTTTTGAAAGAATGACATAGTCCATAACTTCATGGTAAATAGATGGGGAAACAATGGAAACAGTGAGAGACTTTATTTTCTTGGGCTCCAAAATCACTGCAGATGGTGATTGCAGCCATGAAATTAAAAGACGTTCCTTGAAAGAAAAGCTACAACCAACCTAGACAGCATATTAAAAAGCAGAGACATTACTTTGCTGACAAAGGTCCATCTAGTCAAAGCTATGGTTTTTCCAGTAGTCATGTATGGATATGAGAGTTGGACCATAAAGAAAGCTGAGTGCCAAAGAATTGATGCTTTTGAACTGTAGTGTTGGAATAGACTCTTGAGAGTCCCTTGGACTGCAAGGTGGTCAAACCAGTCAGTGTTAAAGGAAATTAGTCCTGAATATTCATTGGAAGGACTGACGCTGAAGCTGAAGCTCCAATACTTTGACCACCTGATGCAAAGAACTGACTCATTAGAAAAGACCCTGATGCTGGGAAAGATTGAGGGCAGGAGAAGGGGATGACAGAGAATGAGATGGTTGGATGGCACCTCGATGGACATGAGTTTAAGCAAGCTCCAGAAGTTGGTGATGGACAGGGAAGCCTGGGGTGCTGCAGTCCATTGGGTCACAAAGAGTTGGACACAACTGGGTGAACTGAAGGACACAACATAGGCCAGTTAGAACCAAATGGGACCAAGATGGCAGACAAGACCAGACCTTGATCGTCAATCAACAAGTGAAATGACAGACCCAGAGGTGCCTTGACAGTTCCATGAACTGTCAAAAGACCAAGGGGTGGGCAGTGGTCCAAATCCTGGAAATCTCCTTTTCCCCAAAACAGTTGGAATAATCCTCCCACTCATTAGCATATGAAATTACCCAGCCTATAAAAACTAACCAGGCCACATGGCTGCACTTGCCCTCTGTGATTGCCCACACTCTGTCTGTGGAGTGTGCTTCTCTCTAAGTCTGAATAAATCAATTTCTTGCCTACCACTTTGTCTCTTACTGAATTCTTTCTGTGATGAGACATCAAGAACCTGAGCTTTATTAGGCCCTAAAACCAGGTACCATGGGTTTTGGCTGGGTTCAAGTCCCAATCAGGGTTTTGGCTGAGTTTGAGTCCCAGCTACTGGGTTCAAGTCCTAAACTGGGTTTTGGCTGGGCTTGAGTCCCTATCTGAGATAAATGATTTCACATCTCCCTAGGACTGGGACATTCCTTCCCTAATACACAAAGGAAGTAGAAACCACTAGATGAGAACTCTCTCAGAAGGGGTAAAAAAAAAAAACAAAACTACACACACACAGATGAAAACTTTTTTCATTTTTTGGGCCCAACTCTTTCACTTTCAACATTAGCCAAATCTGGACCCATCCTGGGCTTCCCCCTTGTCTAGGTTGACCATAAAAGTTATCTCCCACATTGTCACAGTGTGAAGTGTGAAAGAGGTACTGTTAACCATTAAAATGGCACAGCAGGTATAAACCAGGGCTGTCCTGAGCATTCCAAACATTCTTAACCTCTTGTTAATAATGAGGGAGGTACACTTTTTCCTGTTTACTGGCTCATTTTAACATACTAATATTTTACCTTCTTAAAACCAACAAATGAACCCAAAACTAAAAAACTTCTTTCTCCCTTCCAACTATGGGCTTCCCAGGGAAAAGGGAACATGGGTTCAATCACTGGTCAGGGAAGATCCCACATGCCTCAGGACAACTAAGCCCGTGCATCACAACTACTGAGCCCACATACTGCAACTAGAGAGTAGCCCCGACTCACTGCAACCAGAGAAAGCCTGCCCACAGCAATGAGGACCCAGCACAGCCAAACTAAATAAATAAATATGAAAAAAAAGTATTCAATAAATGACAGGACCAAACTTAGAAATACAATGTTTGAATCATTATTTTACATCACTTGAGTTTAGACATCATTTCTTAGAATATTGGTCATATTTTAACAAAAGTTACCATTAGTTTAAAAACTACCATTTATCAAGGGCCTACTATGCACCCAGCAATGCAGCAGGCATGTCACAGATATTATTTCTGATTATCATAATTGCAAGAGAAGTAGATGTCTCCATCTTATAGATGAGAAAATTGAGGCACAAAGAAACTCATTCATTCTAATACCTATTGACTATTCATTCTAATACCTAGTGGAGAGAAAAAGGGAAAAAGGAGAGTGAATGACCAGGGATGGGATTGAAACTCTAATCAGGGTCCAGACCCTAAAGATCCTTGATAAGGGTTAAAGAGTGTGGACTTTATCTAGAGGGCAATGGGACAACATTGAAAACTTTTCAGGGGAAAGGGACCTGATCAGATTTATGTAATTAAAAGAGCACAGGGATTTCCCTGGTGCTCCAGTGGCTAAGATGCCGTGCTTTCAATGCAGGGGGCCCAGGTTCAATCCCTGGTTAGGGAATGAGATCCCACAGGCCACAAAGAGGATCTAGCCCAACCAGATAAAGAAAATAAATAAGTATTTTTAAAAAATAATAATAAATAAAAGAGCACACAATACAATTTGGAGAAAGACAATGGAGTGAAACAAGGCCGGAAGCAAGAAGCTGCTTCTGGGAACAGTAATCCAGACAGATGATTTGACCGGAACTGAAACAGTGGCAGAGGGAATGGAGAGAAGTTAGGATCTGAGAGCTATGCAGGAGGTACAAAGCAAGAAGACTGGTTTACCACTGAGCCACCAGAGAAGCCCCTATTCAATACTTAATGCTAAGGAAACTTGGTAAATGAGGAAGCAGATTTTTGCCAACATTTTATTATGAAAATTTTCAAACATGCAGAAAAGTTGGAAGAACTTTATAATGAACACCTATATTCCCTACCTAGGTTCTTCAGTTAACATTTTACTGTGTACATGCTTATTATATATCTATTCAATCCTTTTTTCATCCTTTTATCCACCTATCCATTAATATGTTATTTATTTATTTTTTTGATGCATTTTAAAATTGCAGACAAGGGAGGTGGGAGAGGGGTTCAGGTTGGGGGGACACATGTACACCAGTGGCTGATACATGTCGATGTATGGCAAAAACCACCACAATATTGTAAAGTAGTTAGCTTTCAATTAAAATTAATTAATTAATTAAAAAAATAAAATTGCAGACAGAGAGACACATCTCCCTATATATTTCAGCATTAGTGAGAGTTCAATATTTGTTTACAATTCTTTTTAAGAATATACTGAAATAAAATTTGAATACAATGTAACACACAAGACTTAAGCATATACATTCAAATAACTTTGGCAAATTCAAAGCCTGTGTAACCCAAACCCATATCAAGATGCAGAACATAGAGAGGTGGTCCTAAGATGGCAGAGGAATAGGACGGGGAGACTACTTTCTCCCCCACAAATTCATCAAAAGAACATTTAAACGCTGAGTAAATTCCACAAAACAACTTTTGAATGCTGGCAGAGGACATCAGGCACCCAGAAAAGCAGCCCATTGTCTTTGAAAGGGGGTAGGAAAAAATATAAAAGACAAAAAATAGAGACAAAAGAGGTAGGGACGGAGCTCCATCCCGGGAAGGGAGTCTTAAAAAGAGAGAAGTTTCCCAACACCAGGAAACACTCTCACTGCCGAGTCTGTGGTGAGCCTTGGAAGCACAGAGGGCAACATAACAGGGAGGAAAAATAAATAAATAATTAAACCCCACAGATTACAAGCCCAACGGTAACTCCCCCAGCAGAGAAGCAGTGCAGATGCCTGCACCCTCCACTAGCAAGCGGGGGCTGGGCAGGGAGGCAAGGGCTGCATTGCTTAGAGTAAGGACTGGGCCTGAATGCCCCGAGGGCAATCTGAGGGAATTAACTTGGGCTACCAAACCAGACTGAGCAGCAGCAGCAGCAAACCAGACTGCTGGATAGCTACCACGAGCAAAGCCAGCCCTAACCTAAGACACTGCCAGGCCCGCACACAGAACAAAGAGAGATAGCTGGCTGCAGACCATCCCCGTCCAGTGACATGCAGCCAGAGCCAGAAGGGGGCAATCGCAGCCCCAGAGAGACATTATCTACCAAACTGCAAGCAGGCTTCTTTGCTAACTAAGACTTCTTGGGGTTCTGGACAGTCAACATCCACCTGAGAAGTTGCGCTGGTTGTACACCCAGAAAACTGAGCGGCAGGGATGGGGGAGGTGATAAGTCACAGCGATCACGCTCTCCAAACACCTCATCACCTGAGCTGCTCGCACCTGGAAGGGCACAAAACGCAGGCCCAACCGAGTCTGCACCTCTGAGGACTACCCGAGTGCCTGAACCTGAGCAGCTTAGACCTGGGAGGTGCATGCAGCCCAGGGCCGGCCTCGGATGGTTCCCAGCAGAGCAACCTAGAGCCTGAGCAGTGTGGACAGGGAGGGCACACGTGCCGTGAGTGGGGGCAGGCCCAGTGTGGCTGAGGCATTGCAAGCACATGCCAGTGTTATTTGTTTGCAGCACTGAACAAGTGAGCCTAAAAGAAAGTGTCCACCACAGCCCACTTTGTGTCAGGGTGGAAATCAGACACTGAAGAGACCAGCAAACAGAAGAAGCTAAAACAGAGGGAACCGCCTTGAAAGTGACAGGTGCAATAGATTAAAACCCTGTCGTTAGTACCGACTACATGGGAAGGGGCCTATAGATCTTGAGAAATATAAGCCGGACCAAGGAACTATCCGAAAATGAACTGACCCCACAATACCCACAACACCACCAGAGAAAGTCCTAGATATATTTTTACTATTTTTACGATCATTCTTTTTTTAATTTTTAATTTTAAGTCCTCTATTACTCCTTTAATTTTCACTTTTATAACCTACTATTACTTTGCAAAAAAAAAAAAGACCCTATTTTTTAAAAGCAAACTTCATATATACATATTTTACACAATTTTTGTGACTTTTTTTTCCTCTTTCTTTTTTTTTTTTCTTCTTTTCTTTAATATTGTATTTTTGAAATTCCAAACTCTACTCTAGATTTTTAATCTGTGCTTTTTGGTATTTCTTATCAATTTTGTACCCTTAAGAACCCAATCTTCAGTACCCAATTTTACTTGGGAGAGAGATTACTGGCTTGACTGCTCTCTCCACCTTGGGGCTCTCCTTTTCTCCACCAGGTCGCCTCTGTCTCCTCCCTACTCCCTCTCTTCTCTACCCACCTCTGTGAATCTCTGTGTGTTGCAGACGGTGGAGTACACTTAGGGAACTGATTACTGGCTGGATCTGTCTCTCTCCTTTTGATTCCCCCCTTTTATCCTCCTGGCCACCTCTGTCTCCTTCCTCCCTCTTCTCTTCTCTGTATAACTCCATGAACATCTCTGAATGGTCCAGTTGTGGAGTGCACATAAGGAAGTGATTACTGGCTAGCTTGTTCTCTACTGATTCCACCTCATCTCATTCGGGTCACGTCTAACTCCCTCCTCCCTCTTCTCTTCTCCATGTAACTCTGTGAACCTCTCTGGGTGTCCCTCACTGTGGAGAAACTTTTCATCTTTAACCTAGATGTTTTATCAATGGTGCTGTATAGAAGGAGAAGTCTTGAGACTACTGTAAAAATAAGACCAAAAACCAGAAGCAGGAGGCTTAAGTCCAAACCCTGAGAACACCAGCGAACTCCTGACTCCAGGGAACATTAATTGACAGGAGCCCATCAAACGCCTCCATACCTACACTGAAACCAAGCACCACCCAAGGGCCAACAAGTTCCAGAGCAAGACATACTATGCAAATTCTCCAGCAGCACAGGAACACAGCCCTGAGATCCAGTATACAGGCTGCCCAAAGTTACTTCAAAACCATTGACATCTCATAACTCATTACTGGACGCTTCATTGCACTCCAGAGAGAAGAAATCCAGCTCCACCCACCAGAACACCGACACAAGCTTCCCTAACCAAGAAACCTTGACAAGCCACCTGTACAACCCCACCCACAGCGAGGAAACTCCACAATAAAGAGAAATCCACAAACTGCCAGAATACAGAAAGGACACCCCAAACTCAGCAATATAAACAAGATGAAGAGACAGAGGAATACCCAGTAGGTAAAGGAACAGGATAAATACCCACCAAACCAAACAAAAGAGGAAGAGATAGGGAATCTACCTGATAAAGAATTCCGAATAATGACAGTGAAAATGACCCAAAATCCTGAAATCAAAATGGAATCACAGATATATAGCCTGGAGACAAGGATTGAGAAGATGCAAGAAAGGTTTAACAAGGACCAAAAGAAATAAAAAAGAGTCAATATATAATGAATAATGCAATAAATGAGATCAAAAACACTCTGGAGGCAACAAATAGTAGAATAACAGAGGCAGAAGATAGGATTAGTGAATTAGAAGCTAGAATGGTAGAAATAAATGAATCAGAGAGGGAAAAAGAAAAACGAATTAAAGGAAGTAAGGACAATCTCAGAGACCTCCAGGACATGGTAAACGCCCCAGCATTTGAATCACAGGAGTCCCAGAAGAAGAAGACAAGAAGAAAGACCATGAGAAAATACTTGAGGAGATAATCATTGAAAACTTCCCTAAAATGGGGAAGGAAATAATCACCCAAGTCCAATAAACCCAGAGAGTCCCAAACAGGATAAACCCAAGGTGAAACACCCCAAGACACATATTAATCAAATTAACAAAGATCAAACACAAAGAACAAATATTAACAGCGGCAAGGGAAAAACAACAAATAACACACAAGGGGATTCCCATAAGGATAACAGCTGATCTTTCAATAGAAACTCTTCAGGCCAGGAGGGAATGGTAAGACATATGCAAAGTGATGAAAGAAAATAACCTACAGCCCAGATTATTGTACCCAGCAAGGATCTCATTCATATATGAAGGAGAAATCAAAAGGTTTACAGACAAGCAAAAGCTGAGAGAATTCAGCACCACCAAACCAGCTCTCCAACAAATGCTAAAGGAGATTCCCTAGACAGGAAACACAAAAAGGGTGTATAAACTCGAACCCAAAACAATAAAGTAAATGGCAACGGGATCATACTTATCAATAATTACCTTAAATGTAAATGGGTTGAATGTCCCAACCAAAAGACAAAGACTGGCTGAATGGATACAAAAACAAGACCCCTACATATGTTGTCTACAAGAGACCCACCTCAAAACAGGGGACACATATAGACTGAAAATGAAGAGCTGGAAAAAGATATTCCATGCAAATAGAGACCAAAAGAAAGCAGGAGTAGCAATACTCATATCAGATCAAATAGACTTTAAAACAAAGGCTGTGAAAAGAGACAAAGAAGGACACTACATAATGATCAAAGGATCAATCCAAGAAGAAGAAATAACAATTATAAATATATATGCACCCAACATAGGAGCACTGCAATATGTAAGACAAATGCTAACAAGTATGAAAGGGGAAATTAACAATAACACAGTAATAGTGGGAGACTTTAATACCCCACTCACACCTATGGATAGATCAACTAAACAGAAAATTAAAAAGGAAACACAAACTTTAAATGATACAATAGACCAGTTAGACCTAATTGATATCTATAGGACATTTCACCCCAAAACAATGAATTTCACCTTTTTCTCAAGCGCACATGGAACCTTCACCAGGATAGACCACATCCTGGGCCATAAATCTAGCCTTGGTAAATTCAAAAAAATTGAAATCATTCAAAGCATCTTTTCTGACCACAATGCAGTAAGATTATATCTCAATTACAGGAGAAAAACTATTAAAAATGCCAACATATGGAGGCTGAACAACACGCTGCTGAATAACCAACAAATCACAGAAGAAATCAAAAAAGAAATCAAAATATGTATAGAAACGAATGAAAATGAAAACACAACAACCCAAAACCTGTGGGACACTGTAAAAGCAGCACTAAGGGGAAAGTTCATAGCAATACAGGCATACCTCAAGAAACAAGAAAAAAGTCAAATAAATAACCTAACTCTACACTTAAAGCAACTGGAAAAGGAAGAAATGAAGAACCCCAGGGTTAGTAGAAGGAAAGAAATCTTAAAAATTAGGGCAGAAATAAATGCAAAAGAAACAAAAGAGACCATAGAAAAAATCAACAAAGCCAAAAGCTGATTCTTTGAAAGGATAAATAAAATTGACAAACCATTAGCCAGACTCATCAACAAACAAAGGGAGAAAAATCAAATCAATAAAATTAGAAATGAAAATGGAGAGATCACAACAGACAACACAGAAATACAAAGGATCATAAGAGACTACTATGAGCAATTATATGCCAATAAAATGGACAATGTGGAATAAATGGACAAATTCTTAGAAAAGTGCAACTTTCCAAAACTGAACCAGGAAGAAATAGAAAATCTTAACAGACCCATCACAAGCACGGAAATTGAAACTGTAATCAGAAATCTTCCAGCAAACAAAAGCCCAGGTCCAGATGGCTTCACAGCTGAATTCTACCAAAAATTTAGAGAAGAGCTAACACCTATCCTACTCAAACTCTTCCAGAAAATTGCAGAGGAAGGTAAACTTCCAAACTCATTCTATGAGGCCACCATCACCCTAATACCAAAACCTGACAAAGATGCCACACACACAAAAAGAAAACTACAGGCCAATATCACTGATGAACATAGATGCAAAAATCCTTAACAAAATTCTAGCAATCACAATCCAACAACACATTAAAAAGATCATACACCATGACCAAGTGGGCTTTATCCCAGGGATGCAAGGAGTCTTCAATATCTGCAAATCAATCAATGTAATACACCACATTAACAAATTGAAAAATAAAAGCCATATGATTATCTCAATAGGTGCAGAGAAAGCTTTTGACAAAATTCAACATCCATTTATGATAGAAACTCTCCAGAAAGCAGGAATAGAAGGAACATACCTCAACATAATAAAAGCTATATATGACAAACCCACAGCAAACATTATCTTCAATGGTGAAAAATTGAAAGCTTTTCCCCTAAAGTCAGGAACAAGACAAGGGTGCCCACTTTCACCACTACTATTCAACATAGTTTTGGAAGTTTTGGCCACAGCAATCAGAGCAGAAAAAGAAATAAAAGGAATCCAAATTGGAAAAGAATAAGTAAAACTCTCACTGTTTGCAGATGACATGATCCTTTACATAGAAAACCCTAAAGACTCCACCAGAAAATTACTAGAGCCAATCAATTAATATAGTAAAGTTGCAGGATATAAAATCAACACACAGAAATCCCTTGCATTCCTATATACTAATAATGAGAAAATAGAGAAATTAAGGAAACAATTCCATTCACCATTGCAATGAAAAGAATAAAATACTTAGGAATATATCTACCTAAAGAAACTAAAGACCTATATATAGAAAACTACAAAACACTGGTGAAAGAAATCAAAGAGGACACTAATAGATGGAGAAATATACCATGTTCATGGATCGGAAGAACCAATATAGTGAAAATGAGTAGACTACCCAAAGCAATCTATAGATTCAATGCAATCCTTATCAAGCTACCAACAGTATTTTTCACAGAGCTAGAAAAAATAATTTAACAATTTGTATGGAAATACAAAAAATCTCAATTAGCCAAAGCGATCTTGAGAAAGAAGAATGGAACTGGAGGAATCAACCTGCCTGACTTCAGGCTCTACTACAAAGCCACAGTCATCAAGACAGTATGGTACTGGCACAAAGACAGAAATATAGATCAATGGAACAAAATAGAAAGCCCAGAGATAAATCCATGCACCTATAGACACCTTATCTTTGACAAAGGAGGTAAGAATATACAATGGAGAAAAGACAATCTCTTTAACAAGTGGTGCTGGGAAAACTGGTCAACCACTTGTAAAAGAATGAAACTAGAACACTTTCTAACACCATACACAAAAATAAACTCACAATGGATTAAAGATCTAAACGTAAGACCAGAAACTATAAAACTCCTAGAGGAGGATATAGGCAAAACACTTTCCAACATACATCACAGCAGTATCCTCTATGACCCACCTCCCAGAATATTGGAAATAAAAGCAAAAATAAACAAATGGGACCTAATTAAACTTAAAAGCTTCTGCACAACAAAAGAAACTATAAGCAAGGTGAAAAGACAGCCTTCAGAATGGGAGAAAATAATAGCAAATGAAGCAACTGACAAACAACTAATCTCAAAAATATACAAGCAACTCCTGCAGCTGAATTCCAGAAAAATAAACAACCCCATCAAAAAATGGGCCAAAGAACTAAATAGACATTTCTCCAAAGAAGACATACAGATGTCTAACAAACACATGAAAAGATGCTCAACATCACTCATTATCAGAGAAATGCAAATCAAAACCACAATGAGGTACCATTTCATGCCAGTCAGAATGTCTGCAATCCAAAAATCTACAAGCAATAAATGCTGGAGAGGGTGTGGAGAAAAGGGAACCCTCTTACACTGTTGGTGGGAATGCAAACTAGTACAGCCACTATGGAGAACAGTGTGGAAATTCCTTAAAAGACTGGAAATAGAACTGCCTTATGACCCAGCAATCCCACTGCTGGACATACACACCAAGGAAACCAGAATTGAAAGAGACATGTGTACCCCAATGTTCATCGCAGCACTGTTTACAATAGCCAGGACATGGAAGCAACCTAGATGTCCATCAGCAGATGAATGGATAAGAAAGCTGTGGCACATATAAACAATGGAGTATTACTCAGCCATTAAAAAGAATACATTGGAATCAGTTCTAATGAGGTGGATGAAACTGGAGCCTATTATACAGAGTAAAGTAAGCCAGAAAGAAAAACACCAATACAGTATACTAATGCATATATACGGAGAAGGCAATGGCACCCCACTCCAGTACTCTTGCCTGGAAAGTCCCATGGACGGAGGAACCTGGTAGGCTGCAGTCCATGGGTCGTGAAGAGTCGGACATGACTGAGCGACTTCACTTTCACTTTTTACTTTCATGCATTGGAGAAGGAAATGGCAACCCACTCCAGTGTTCTTGCCTGGAGAACCCCAGGGACGCGGGAGCCTGGTGGGCTGCCGTCTATGGGGTCGCACAGAGTCAGACAAGACTGAAGCGACTTAGCAGCAGCAGCAGCAATGCATATATATAGAATTTAGAAAGATGGTAACGATAACCCTGTGTGCGAGACAGCAAAAGAGACACAGATGTATAAAACAGTCTTTTGGACTCTGTGGGAGAGGGAGAGGGTGGGATGAATTGGGAGAATGGCATTGAAACATGTATAATATCATATATGAAATGAATCACCAGTCCAAGTTCAATGCATGATACTGGTTGCTTGGGGCTGGTGCACTGGGACGACCCAGAGGGATGATATGGGGAGGGAGGAGGGAGGGGGGTTCGGGATGGGGAACACGTGTATACCTGTGGCAGATTCATGTTGATGTATAGCAAAACCAATACAATATTGTAAAGTAATTAACCTCCAATTAAAACAAATAAATTTAAATTAAAACAACAACAACAACAACAAAAGATGCAGAACATAAATATCACTCTAGAAATTCCCCTCATGCCTGTCCAGTCAATCCCTTCCCCCACTTGCCCAAGGGAAACACCATTAGGATATTTTTCCACCAAACATTAGTTTTGCCTGTTCTAGAACTTCATATAAATAGAATCAAAGAGTAAGTACTACTTTATGTCTGGCTAATTTTGTTCCACATAATATATTTGAGATTCATCAATGTGGCTGTATGTATCAGTAGTTTATTCCTTTTTATTGCTGGAGAAGACTCTTGAGAGTCCCTTGGACTGCAAGGAGATCAACCAGTCCATCCTAAAGGAAATCAGTCCTGAATATTCATTGGATGGACTGATGCTGAAGCTGAAGCTCCAATACTTTGGCCACCTGATGCGAAGAACTAACTCATTGGAAAAGACCCTGATGTTGGGAAAGATTGAAGGTGAGAGGAGAAGGGGACGACAGAGGATGAGATGGTTGGATGGCATCACCGACTCAGTCGACATGGGTTTGGGTGGACTTGGGGAGTTGTTGATGGATAGTGAAGCCTGGCGTGCTGCAGTCCATGGGGTCACAAAGAGTTGGATGCTACTGCACAACTGAACTGAACTGAATTGATTGTTGAGTAGTATCCCAAGGCATGAGTATTCTGCAGAGTATTTATCTGTTGATGGACCCTTGGGCTGTTTCCAGTTTGGGCTTAATATGAATAAAGCTTCTTCAAATAGTCTTATACAAACCTTTTTGTGGGTATATTCATCTCTCATGGATAAATACTAAGGCTTAGGGAGTGGAATTGCTAAGGTGATTAGCTTTATATGAAGCTTAGCTTTATAAGAAACTGCTAGACCTTTTGGACTTCACCTTTGTGGTCCAGTGGTTAAGAATCCACCTGCCAATATAGGGCACATGGGTTCAATCCCTGGCCTGGGAAGATCCCACATGCCTTGGGACAGCTAAGCCCCAGCACCACAACTACTGAAGCCCATGCGCCTAGAGCCAGTGCTCTGCAACAACAGAAGCCACCATAATGAGAAGCCCGCACGTCACAACTAGGAAGTAGCCCCCACTTGCCACGGCTAGAGAAAGCGTGCCTGCAGCAACAAAGACCCAGCACAGCCAAAAGACAAACAAAAAACTGCTAGACCTTTTTTCAACATGGTCATGGGAACAGCTTTCAAAAGCCAACTGAGTATAACCACAAGCAACTAAATTTACTGAGTGTAAATTTCTGTGGGAACTGAGCATAGAGCTTTACTTAAATATAGCATTTCACCTGATTCTTACACCAAGCGTATGGGGAAGAAATTATTATTCTCATTTCTCATGTAAGATAATTGAGGCACAGAGAATTAAATATCTGCCCAAGGTCACATAGCGAGTAAGTGGCCAAGGTTGGATCTGGACTCCAGTTCCTCTGCCTCATGATTCTAGTATTTAATAGCAAAACAGAAGAAAAGAAGAAGGAAGTCACTATTTCTTTTCTTAAGGATGAAAGTTGGTCCTGGTAAACAAGAGATACTGAATTCATCAATAAACACTATATAAATGTAAATTCTCCTCCATTACTTAGATGTGGTGCAGATGATAAACAGGGAGATAGGCAGATGCATCCATTGAGGATTCTTTATCTTCCTGGGAGACTTTTCAAGGTTATCTTAAAGACACCCCATCTATCCAGCTCTGTGCAAATCCATCTAACGTCTCTTTAGAATATGAAGGGTTAAACTTCAGACTCTCTTCCTTGGGCTGGTTAATTAGATTATGATGCCTCTTCTCTATAATTAAGAAAAAAGAGTCTGAGGTTTTACTGGGGAAGTGTTCACATCAGCTGCCAAAAGACGGAGAGATAGGAGCACATTCCTGCCCACGCTTTTACTAAGTAGAGCTCAGTTTCAGATCCTAACTTGCCCTGGACCATCTGTAGGAAATTTGAGGCAAGGAGGAGGACCCAAGCGAACACATGTCTCCCTTGGGCTGAGAGCCCATCTCTCATCTAGGACTTTGACATCCTCTCTCATTTTTGAGAGACATTCCCATGGAAAAGAAATGCAAAAAAGCAAAATGGCTGTCTGAGGAGGCCTTACAAATAGCTGTGAAAAGAAGAGAAGCGAAAAGCGAAGGAGAAAAAGAAAGATATAAACATCTGAATGCAGAGTTCCAAAGAATAGCAAGGAGAGATAAGAAAGCCTTCCTCAGCGATCAATGCAAAGAAATAGAGGAAAACAACAGAATGGGAAAGACTAGAGATCTCTTGAAGAAAATTAGAGATACCAAGGGAACATTTCATGCAAAGATGGGCTCGATAAAGGACAGAAATGTTATGGACCTAGCAGAAGTAGAAGATATTAAGAAGAGGTGGCAAGAATACACAGAAGAACTGTACAAAAAAGATCTTCACGACCCAGATAATCACGATGGTGTGATCACTCAGCTAGAGCCAGACATCCTGGAATGTGAAGTCAAGTGGGCCTTAGAAAGCATCACTATGAGCAAAGCTACTAGAGGTGACGGAATTCCAGTTGAGCTACTTCAAATCCTGAAAGATGATGCTGTGAAAGTGCTGCACTCAATATGCCAGCAAGTTTGGAAAACTCAGCAGTGGCCACAAGACTGGAAAAGGTCAGTTTTCATTCTAATCCCAAAGAAAGGCAATGCCAAAGAATGCTCAAACTACCACATAATTGCACTCATCTCACACGCTAGTAAAGTAATGCTCAAAATTCTCCAAGCCAGGCTTCAGCAGTATGTGAACCGTGAACTTCCAGATGTTCAAGCTGGTTTTAGAAAAGGGAGAGGAACCAGAGATCAAATTGCCAACATCCTCTGGATCATCAAAAAAGCAAGAGAGTTCCAGAAAAACATCTATTTCTGCTTTATTGACTATGCCAAAGCCTTTGACTGTGTGGATCACAATAAACTGTGGAAAATTCTCAAAGAGATGGGAATACCAGACCACCTGACCTGCCTCTTGAGAAACCTGTATGCAGGTCAGGAAGCAACAGTTAGAACTGGACATGGAACAACAGCCTGGTTCCAAATAGGAAAAGGAGTACATCAAGGCTGTATATCATCACCCTGCTTATTTAACTTATATGCAGAGTACATAATGAGAAACGCTGGGCTGGAAGAAGCACAAGCTGAAATCAAGATTGCTGGGAGAAATATCAATAACCTCAGATATGCAGATGACACCACCCTTATGGCAGAAAGTGAAGAGGAACTAAAAAGCCTGTTGATGAAAGTGAAAGAGGAGAGTGAAAAAGTTGGCTTGAAGCTCAACATTCATAAAACTAAGATCATGGCATCTGGTCCCGTCACTTCATGGGAAATAGATGGGGAAACAGTGGAAACAGTGTCAGACTTTATTTTTGGGGGCTCCAAAATCACTGCAGATGGTGATTGCAGCCATGAAATTAAAAGACGCTTACTCCTTGGAAGGAAAGTTATGACCAACCTAGACAGCATATTCAAAAGCAGAGATACTACTTTGCCAACAAAGGTTCGTCTAGTCAAGGCTATGATTTTTCCAGTGGTCATGTATGGATGTGAGAGTTGGACTGTGAAGAAAGCTGAGTGTTGAAGAATTGATGCTTTTGAACTGTGGTGTTGGAGAAGACTTTTGGGAGTCCCTTGGACTGCAAGGGGATCCAACCAGTCCATTCTAAAGGACATCAGTCCTGGGTGTTCTTTGGAAGGACTGATATTGAAGCTGAAACTCCAATACTTTGGCCACCTCATGCGAAGAGTTGACTCATCGGAAAAGACTCTGATGCTGGGAAGGATTGGGGGCAGGAGGAGAAGGGGTGACAGAGGATGAGATGGCTGGATGGCATCACTGACTCAATGGACATGAGTTTGAGTGAACTCCGGGAGTTGGTAATGGACAGGGAGGCCTGGCCTGCTGTGATTCATGGGGTTGCAAAGAGTCGGACATGACTGAGCAACTGAACTGAACTGAACTGATCTTTGAAGAGTCTGCCTGCAATGCAAGAAATATGGGTTCGATCACGGGATAGGGAAGAACCCCTGGAGAAGGAAATGGCACCCCACTACAGTATTCTTGCCTGGAGAATTCCAAGGAAAGAGCAGCCTGGCAGGCTACCATCCATGAAGTTGCAAAAAGTAGGACATGACTGAGTGGCTACACACACACACAGACACACACACACACACACTCATGTTTGCAACTAACACAGTGTTGCAAATTAACTATACTTGAATTTATTTTAATGGTTTTTTAAAAAGTGAGAAGGGAAAGCTTTGAGTCATCAACCAGCACATACTCTACCAACTGTCTCATAGGCCCCTGGCCTAGGAGCCACAATGAAAGTTAAACTTTTTACCTGTTTTCTGAAGACTCAGACTCCCAGCCTTCCCTAACCAACAATTCCAATCTACAGTTCTTTTTCCCTTTTTTTTTTTTTTAACTTTTTCTGGTTTAGAAGGTCTTCTGCCCGCAATGCAGAAGTCTGCCTGCAATACAAGAAATGCGGGTTCAATCCTTAGGTCAGGAAGATCCCCTGGAGAAGGAATGGCAACCCACTCCAGTATTCTGGCCTGGGAAATCCCATGGACAGAGGAGCCTGTCAGGCTACAGTCCATGGGGTTGCAAAGACACGGCTTAGGGATTAAATGTATACAATCCTGTGGATACCACATTCCACCCATCTGCTTCTCCTCTCTATTCATCCTTTCAGGGCTGGGTCAAAAGTCACAAAAATGGTGATTACTTGTTTACATCCACCCTCCACCTTCCAATCCTCTTCAGACTGATTCCTCCCTGCCCCAGCCCCAGGCAGAAATGTCTAATTCTACTTTGCATTTCTAGCCCAGCAACACAGTAATAAAAATTTCATAAAGCTTTTCTAGTAAGAAAGACATATGGACCAAAACTTTTGAGTAAATAAATACTTTATTTGAACCTCCCTAAGAGCTAAATTATATGTTTTCCTTGCTTCACAGAATGTTATTTTCATCTTGTAGTGAAAAAAAATTTTTTTTTGCCTAGGGTGCTAAGACAACAATTTTTACATATATTGATACAGGTCAATTAACCTTTTTGTCTTCTGAGCCCCCAGTGAGTTTCCTACTGACCAAAGCCTAGGTACCCACTAGAAATATTTTTAGGAGGGAATTCCGTAGCAGTCCAGTGGCTAAGAGTGTGGGCTCCCAATGCAGGGGGCCTGAGTTTGACACCAGTTGGGGAACTAGATTCCACATGCCACAACTAAGACCCAGGTATCAGTTCAGTTCAGTTCAGTCGCTCAGTCATGTCCAACTCATTGAGACCCCATGAACCACAGCATGCCAGCCCTCCCTGTCCATCGCCAACTCCCAGAGTTCACCCAGACTCATGTCCATTGAGTCGGTGATGCCATCCAACCATCTCACCCTCTGTCGTCCCCTTCTCCTCCTGCCCTCAATCCCTCCCAGCATCAGGGTCTTTTCAAATGAGTCAGCTCTTCACATCAGGTGGCCAAAGTATTGGAGTTTCAGCTTCAGCATCAGTCCTTCCAATGAACACCCAGGACTGATCTCCTTTAGGATGAACTGGTTGGATCTCCTTGCAGTCCAAGGGACTCTCAAGAGTCTTCTCCAACACCACAGTTCAAAAGACCCAGGAATAGCCAAATGAATATATAAGTAAGTGAATTTGGAAAAAAAAAAGAAATATTTTTTAGGGAATGTGTAGGGGGAGGGATAGATGAGGTGCTTTCAAAACTGAGTATACCGTAAAATTTTAATGACAATCAGAATTTTTCTCTGGAAAAGTTTAAAGAGACAAAGTGATGTCTCTGAAAACTTTACTTTTCTTCCTTTATAATTTTTTTTTTTTGGTTGCACTGGGTCTTTGTTGCTGCATGTGGGCTTTCTCTAGCTGTGATGAGCGGGGGCTTCTCCTTGCAGTGATGCCTCTCTTGTGCAGAGCACAGGCTCTAGCGTGTGGGCTCAGTAGTCGTGGCACATGGACTTGGTTGCTCCGTGGCATGTGGAATCTTCCAGGACCAGGAGTTGAACCCGTGTCCCCTGCATTGGCAGGCGGACACCTATCCACTGGGCAACCAGGGGAGTCCATTTCTCTTCCTTTCAATCTCCAGAAGTCCTCTTCTTTTTCTCTCAATTGCCCAGATACAAACTGTAACTAAGGCCTCATCCAGGTGCCTCCATCTCTGATCAGAGTCCTGCTGAACGGCACTCTGGGGACTCTTAGGGACAGGCCTTTTTCTTGAGTGTTTTCTCTACTTAGCAAGTCCAGCCCTTAGCCTCTCCCCTCCCCACCCAGGGAGGGGAACCGGGTGACTCTGCTGTTAACTGGAAGGAATTGGGCGTTGTTGGGCACCCCGCCAGGAACTTGAACTCTGCTGAGGAGGAATGGGCTCTGGGCAGCGGCTAACTCCCAGAGCAGCGCTGTCTGCCTGCTCTCAGGGCCGCCTGGCTACCTAGGGTGGGGTGGGGAGGAAGAGTTTTCCCTCCTGACGACAGTGTGTTCAGCTCTTCCTGCCCTGATTCCTCTCCTGCTGCTGTGTGCTGCATCCCCTGAGCCCTATGATAACTCTACCTCACCAAAAATTTGCAGTTTGTGGTAGACTTCAAAACCTTAGGCTTCTCCTCTCCTTCCTTTAGAGCTGCACTACCCTGCAAGATGAAAGCCAGCCAAGGCTCAGGTTTCCTTAACTGCTTTTCTTTCTGGCTCCTGGAGCTGAACCTCTTGGACCTGCATGCCAGGAAGGCTCTTTTATTCTATCACCGTTTAAAATGTTTCCCCAGCATTCTGATTTGAGGTTGACTGCTGACTGTGCGTGTGTGATTTCTGACCTAGAGGCTGACAAAGGAGCCAAACATCCTGTGTTCAGAACACTCTTCCCAAGACACTCAGGCTGGGATACCACGCCTCTTCACATGTGGAGCCCCTGATTTCTCAGTTCTGATGGGGGCTATTTTGGTTGTTGTTAACTTTTTTTTATGACACATCTTTCTCCTGCTGCTTTTCTCTCTTTTGCTCTTTTCTTCTGTAATCTGCCTCTTTGGGTGGAATTTTCTCTTTGCTTCCCTCTTTATGCGGTTTTATTTTTTCTAGTCAGCTTGCCCCTTCCTCTCGGTCCTAGAAACTTCTTTGTTCTGCGGTTTCACTGGGAGATTTTATGAATCACTTAAGAGTTTCTAGATTGCTAATCCAGGGATAGCAATTCATTTCTTCTGTTCTGGGTCGGATTACTGGTCAAACCTGCTTCTTTTCTTTTTGGCCGTGCCACGCGGATTGTGGGATCTTAGTTCCCCACTCAGGGATTAAACCCTGGACCTAGGGCAGTAAGAGATTACTTCTTAATTGCATGGGTAACTTTCATCCTCCTTCTACTGAGTTTCCATACAGCTTCACTAATTTGTAACAATTACCCCTCATCCTTACAGACAAGGAGACACCTTGTCTCACTTCAAATCTTCAGTTCTTCAGATTTCTCAGACAGTTGACTGCCCCCAAAATGGCAAATAAAACCTGAAGTACAAAAAAGTTATTGGGAAAAGCTTTTCTTGAGGATCCTCTGTCTGATTGCTCACATGAGCTATGATTTTTGTGGAAAGAGCACTAGACTAGGGCAAAAAAGAGAACTCCCCTGGCAGTCGAGTGGTTAACAGGCATACACTTCCACTGCAGGGGGGCATGGGTTTGATCCCTGGGGAACTAAGATCCCACATGCTGTGTGGCCAAAAAAAAAAAAAAGTAAAAAAAAGTTCCAGTTCTGCTACCTATTGGTTGTGCAAATAAATCACCTCTGGGTTTTTAGTGTCTGTCTTCACTGGTGAAATGGGAACACTTTTCAGGGCAGTGTCGTGTCAATGAAAGCGCTTTCCAAAGTGTCTTGAGATAGCACACGATTCCTCTTTACATCCTTCAAACATAAAGGGTCATTAAAGTCTGAGATTTATTTTGGTCAGTCTGTTTTAGACGGGGGTGGGGTGGAGGGGGAAGGGGGTTTTCAGGGGAAATCTACCAGCTAGAAAAAACGCAGGGATCCTTGTGGTAACATTTGGTTAAAATCAAGTATACAAACTCTAGGACTTTTTGAATACAGAGGGTCCTAAGGAATTCTGATTATTTTGGAGGTGGTAATCCAGTTCAGGCTACTGTGGCCTGAGGGCGGTGCTTTGATAAGTGAAATCACTGCAGGTAAGTTCAACATTCACTTCTTAGGCAAGCTTAAAACCTGGCCCACATGCATTTTTTTAAAATGTGTGCATGTGGGCCAGACCCAAAGCAGCCTGGGACCTTTCAGACAGGCACCACCTCCTCTGGCTGTTTCTGAGGCCATCCAGAGGCCAGGGTCCAGATGAGCTGAAAAGACAGATCTGCAGAGTCTGGGACTTTGCGTAGACGTGTCTGTAGCGGGAGGGTGGAAGGGAGGCAAGGAAGGAGGGGAGGAGGGTGTTGGGAGCTGAAGCCCCACCTTTCATTCCAGCAAAGTGCACCGGCAGAGCAGGAATGACTCACAGGCACGGGTGCTCAGGTTCCCACAGGTGAGACGACAGACTCCTTTCTCCGGAAAAACGCCGAGGCGCTCTCTCCGCCAGGAGTGGCCTTGGCAGGGTGCTGGCACTCTTGGTCTGCCCGGTCTGGTCTCTGGGGCCAGGGCTGGGTTTCCCTCATGTATGGCAAGAGCCCTACGCGTGCTGTGCTTTTTCTCCTTGGCTTACAGCTCACAGGTAAGAGCTCACGAGCTTCTCTGAGCATTTCCTCCACTGCCTACCCTATAAAGTTAGCTCATTGTCCCAGAAGTTGCAAGAGTCTTTTACTGGAGCCTGAGCCAGTTATATTTTGCTTTAATGTTGACTTTAATGAAACTGAAGTGGGGGTTGTTTTGGGGGAACTGCATTTGGAAAAACAGGTTTAGGTGCGTTCTGGTTGCCAGTGATTGGGGCACAGAGAGGGTTCTCTAATCTCAGGTTACACTCCATTTTTTGGTGGCTGCTCTCCACCTCCCACTACAGGCAGAACCCGGCTCTTGGATTTCTGTGTGTGGGTCTTGTCTGAGACTCTGGACAGCACTGGGAAAGCAGAGATGGTTAAGGAGAGAGACCCACTTTGGCTTGCTAACTGCCCCAACATGCACATACTAAATGTAAATATCATGCTAAAAAAACGCTACATGGTATAAAGGTTCCAGCCGTACAAGCAAGCTAAATTGTCTGGGGCTGATTAATTCCGTTTTTTTCCAGAAGACTAGGAATAGTAGGAAATTCACTTAACAAGGACCCTTTCTGGAAAACTTACTGCTAGGGGACCATTATACATATAACATATTATGGTTAATCTGAACAGAGGTCTAATTCATGTTCTGATTAGTTTTAATTTTTTTGTTTCTGCCTTCAATCTTATTTGCCAATGTTTATAGTTTGTTAGAGCAGTTTTGAAGTGTGTACCATGAGGCCAGGGTATCGTGTTTTAGAGAAAGTGTGACTGCTAAGTAAAGTTTACTGTGTGCTATTTTTAGTTGTTAAAGGAATGGGAGGGTCAAGGTTACATGTAGGTAGGAATACATGGTGGGTGAAGCTGAGTTTGAGTGAGAGCTGGGGCATCTCACATCTGTTGGATGCCCTGCTGCTGCTGCTGCTAAGTCGCTTCAGTCGTGTCCAACTCTGTGCGACCCCATAGACGGCAGCCCACCAGGCCCCGCCATCCCTGGGATTCTCCAGGCAAGAACATCCTGCTCAGACCTTTATTTTGGTAGTGTCAGCAGAAATTCTCTTAAGACACATCTCCTGTTAACCCTTCATTGCCTTTTTTCCATTGCAGCTCTTTGGCCAATAGCAGCTGTGGAAATTTACACTCCCCGCGTGCTGGAGGCTGTCAATGGGACAGATGTTCGGTTAAAATGCACTTTCTCCAGCTTTGCCCCAGTGGGTGATGCTCTCACGGTGACCTGGAATTTCCGTCCTCGAGATGGGGGCCCTGAGCAGTTTGTAAGTTTGGGGCCCTTGATTAGAAAAATAAGCCAGTCCATTTCTCCTGGCCCTTTTGTATTTTTCTTGGCGATAAGCACAGGGTAAAGCTGGGGAATGATTCTTGGCACAGAGACAGAACTGGGAGGCTGGTGAAGGGGAAAGCAAGAGGTTGTTGCAGGAGAGCTGCAGACCGGACAGTCAGGCTTGCTGGTGTTTCTCTTTTGAAGATTTTTTTTGTTTTTTTTTGATGTGGACCATTTAAAAAGTCTTTTTTGGATGTGCTCCAATACTGTTTCTGCCTTATTGTTTTGGTATTTTGGCCACGAGGCACATGGGAACCAGGGATCAAACCCACACCCCGTGCACTGGAAGGTGAAGAGTCAACCCCTGGGCTGCCAGGGACACCCCGGTGTCTCTCGTCTGCTCCTGCCGTCTGTCTCCCTGCCCAGGCGCCGAGTAACACCTCTGGTCGTGGCTCCTCTCTAGGTTTTCTACTACCATGTGGATCCCTTCAAGCCCATGAGTGGGCGCTTCAAGGACCGAGTGGCCTGGGATGGGAACCCTGAGCGGTATGACGTCTCCATCCTCCTCTGGAAGCTGCAGTTTGATGACAACGGGACATACACCTGTCAGGTGAAGAACCCGCCTGACGTTGATGGGCTGGTCGGGGAGATCCAGCTCAGTGTCGTGCAGACTGGTAGGTGATGCAGAGACAAGCTGTTTTTGGAAAGAATGAGAGCTTGTAGAAAACAGAGGGGCAAAGTTTTGTGATGGCTGAAAGAGTAAGAGAGGAGGACCAACTCTTTGGATCTGGAGATTGCAGAGGAAGAGTTAAGAGTCCTGGGGTAAAAAGAGAAAGGCTTTGTTTGGCTGTGGAAAGAAACAGAAAATGAGGCAAAGGGACCTAGGGAATCGGTTACAAAAATGGCATTGAGATCGTGAAAGGGAGAGGAAGCAACTCTCTGATAAAAGGCTAACAATAAGCCCATTCATCCACTCACTTAGTCACAAGATACTATTGAGTACCTACCCACTGTCCAAAGTGCTTGACATGTACCATCTCATTTAATTCTCACACTCACTGTTGGAAGTAGCTACCAATAATGGTAGCTATTGTTTATTGAGCCCTTCCCACATGCAGGGAGATTTATGTAACGCATCTAATCTTTGTTGTTCAGTGCTAAGTCATGTCCAACTCTTTGCGACCCCATGGACTGCAGCGACCCCATGGACTACAGCGTGCCAGGCTTCCCTGTCCTTCACCATCTCCTGGGGTTTGCTCAAGCTCATGTCCGTTGAGTTGGCGATGCCGTCCAGCCACAGCATCCTCGGTCTAATCTTTACACACATCAATCCACTGTGCTCTTAGTGCTCCCCTCCCCCCATCTTACTAATGAGGAAACCAGTGCTCATACAGGTTAAGTCACTTGTCCAAAGTCATGGAGCAGATAAATGGAGTCACTCAGAACTCAAACCCAAGCATCTCTATCTCCAAAACTGTGCTCCATCTAATGCACTGTATTGCCTGCAGGCCTAGAAAGGACAACCTAGAAAACTGTCAGATAACATAAAGTAAAGACCACAAAACTTAACAGTTGTAAATTTGGGTCTGAGTCACTGCTACAGTTTATCAGCTGTAAATAAATTTTTTTCTTCTGTAAAGTGAGAATAATAGAGCTAAGATTATGATGAGGATAAAATGACATAATAAAAGTAAAAATCCCCAAAGTCTGAATTGTACTGAAAATTATAATAGCTAACATATATTGAAAGTATTATGTGCAGGCACAGCGTGGAACAGTTTACATAAGCAATTTTATTTTTTTATAAGAACTCAAGAAATGAGTATTGTTATCTCTACTTTATACATTGAAGAAACTGAGGCTCAAAGAAGTTAACTACCCAAGTCACATAGGAGCTGGTATTTTAACCTAGCTGTCGTTGGTGTATTCTCTTAACCAATACGTTACTATCCAAAACACAAAAGCCTATAAAATGGTATGAAATCCTTTTAGTCCTAGCATCATCCTTCAAGGCCCTATCAACAGAGAGCTGTGTGACTTTGGAGAAGTCATTTGAGTGTGGAAAGAAGTAATGTAATGTCTTTGGATCTCAGTTTCTTCTTTGCGAAATGAACAGGTAGCTAAGAACCCATGGGTCTTAAACATACTGGGATGACTCCTCTGAGGACCTATGAAAGCCTAACCCCTAAGCCCTGTTTACCTCAAACAAGGCACACAATCTGACATGGATTTCGTGGGTTTGTTCTCCTTCACCCCCGCTTCCCTGCCGTCTTCCTTTACAGACATGAGGCTGGGGAACCCCTGGGCTAGATATTCGCTAATGTCCTTTCTAGCTCTAGGTTTTTTGAAATTTAGATCAGAAATCAAGCTCAAAATCAAGAGACCCAGACTTCACAGTCTCTAACCTTGTTTAGGGACCCTTCCCTCTGGGTTCTCTCTTACCTCACTGATCCACTAGAGTACAGTTACTTGCCTCTCTTTCCTGTGGGCATCAGTTCCTTGAAGGTAATGTCTTTTCTGGCTTTGTATTTCTACCAAAAAGTGCTAGGACATAATAAAAGTAAAAATAAAAGTCCTAATAAAGGACTTTTATTACTAGGACTCTTAATAAACCTGAATAAATGACTGAATGACAGAGGTGAGGAGGATTCAGGGAGAAATAAACACTGGATTTGATTAGGTCAGCAATAACCTTACCCCATTAGCTAGGTTACCTGCCCCAGTAATTCTCAAATTTTTTGCATGCAACAGAATCACCTGGAGGACAAGTTAGAACGCGTTGCTGGGCCCCACCTGTAATTGGGTAGATCTGCGGTGGGGCCTGATGGAACTCGCCTTTTGAAGTTCTCAAGTCATTCTGTAGCTGCTCCTCCTAGGACCATAGTTTGAGAACCACTAAAGGAGTCTGTATGGCTTTCCTATTGCTTCCAGAGTTTACACACTTAATATGGTAGAAGAAAGGAATATTTCATTTAAGGATGAAAACACATCCCTATTATATCTTTAGATTTCATCACAGGCCTCCTCTTTTCAGAATCCCAACTTGATCTTTTCTCCTTACAGTACGCTTCTCTGAGATCCACTTCCTGGCTCTGGCCATTGGCTCCGCTTGTGCACTGATGGTCATAATAGTAATTGTGGTGGTCCTCTTCCAGCATTTCCGGAAAAAGCGACGGGCTGAAAGAGCGCATAGAGTGGTGGAGATAAAACCGTAAGGCTGGGCAGTTCTGGAAAAGTCTTCTTCTAACACTGTTTTCTGGCAACTCTTGGTATTTTATAGCAGGGCTAAATCATTCTTGAACAAATGTCCTTTCTTTTGGGTAAATCTCATACAGAATTCAAATTCACAGGATGGATAAATTAGGGTGTGAATTAGTAACTTTAGCTTTTTCTGTATCAAAATACAGTTGATTTACACTGTTGTGTTAGTTTCAGGTGTACAATAAAGTGATTCAATTATTTACATACACACATATATATATATATTCTTTTTCAGGCTCAATTCCCTTATAGGTTATTACAAAATATTGAGTATATTTCCCTGTGCTATACAGTAGGTCCTTGTTGGTTCACTATTTTATATATTATAGTGTGTATATGTTAGTTCCAAACTCCTAATTTACCCCTCCCCCACCCTTTCACCCTTGGTAGCTGTAAGTTTGTTTCCTCTGGGGTGTTTAGTTTCTTGATTTTAGGGATGATTTCATCATAGGCTTTCTTTACTATGTAGGATTTGATATACAAAAATTTGCTTATGTAAAGCTTTTCTAGGATATTCCTTCCTTTTAATGTAAAGCATACATTCCTAAGAACCACTGGGCTGTCAGCAGGGCCTCTGAATCAATGCCTAGGAAAGTCAGCCATGCTGATGTAAGGTACACTATATATATATATTTTTTTTTTTTTTTAGATAAAATTTACATATAATAAAATTCATTATTTAATGTTCACAAAGCTGTGTAACCATTACCACTAATTCCAGAACATTTTCATCACCTCCGAAAGAAACTCCATACCTTTTAGCTATCACTCCCTATCTTCCTCTCCCACCCTGCCCCTGACAGCTACTAATCAATCTGCTTTCTGTCTGTATGGATTTGCCTGTTCTGGACATTTCATGTAAAGAGAATCGTATAACATGTGACCTTTTTAAAAAAATTATATTTTTTTAATTTGAAAAAATTTTTATTTTTTTATTATTTAAAAAAATATGTGACCTTTTATGCCTGGCTTCATTGACTTAGTATAATGCTTTCAAGGTTAAACCATGTTATAGTATGTCATTCCTTTTTGTGACTGCATTATATTCCATCGTATACATATACCACATTTTTAAAAAGTATTTATTTTTTAATTTACTTGGCTGTGTCAGGTATTAGTTGTGGCGCATAGGAACTTTCCTCACAGCATGAAAGGCTTCTCTAGTTGCAGGGCACATAGGCTTAGTTGCCCCAGGGCATGGGGCATCTTAGTTCCCCAACCGGGGGCTGAACCCACGTCCCCTTCACTGGAAGGAAAATTCTTAACCACTGAGCCACTAGGTTAGTCCCCACATTTTGTTATTTCATTCAATTGACGCACATTTAAAATTTCCCCACTTTTTGACTATTAGGATTAATGCTACTATGAATATTCATCTACAAGTTTCTGTGTAGGCATATGTTTTCCAATTTTCTGGAGTATATAAATAGGAGTGGAATTACTGGGATATATAGTAACTCTATGTTACCTTCTTGAGGAATTGCTGGACTGTTTTCCAAAACAGCTGCACCTTTTCATATTCCCACCAGCAACCTATGAGGGTTCCAGTTTGTCCACATCCTCAACACCACTTGTATTGTCTGTCCTTTTGATTACAGCTATCTAAGTGTGTGTGAAGTGGTATCTCATTAAGGTTTTGATTTGTATTTTTCTAATGACTAATGATGTTGGGCATCTTTCCATGTGTTTATTGGCTATTTTAATATCTAATTTGGAAAGATATTACTCAAATATGTTAAATATTTGAATTTTTGAATATTTGAAACCATGTCCAAGTTAGGGTATTTGTCTTTTTATTTTTTTTAAGGTCTTTATATATTTTGGAGTATACAAAAGCACCTTATTAGATAAAGGATTTGCAATTATTTTCTCTCATTCTGTGGGTTGCCTTTCCATTATTGTGACTGATGTCCTTTGCAGCACAAAAGTTTTAAATTTTGAAGAATTCCAGTTTATATTTTTTCTTTTGTTGCTTGTGTTGGTGTCATACTAAGAAACCATGGTTTAATCCAAGGTCAAAAAGATTTATGCCTGTTTTCTTCTAAGAGTTTTACAGTTCAGTTCTTATATTTAGGCCTTTGATTCTTTTATTATTATTATTTTTTGAATCATTTTCAATTAATTCTTTTATATGGTGTGAAGTAGGAGTCCAAATTCATTCTCTCACAGTTGTAATTTTTTTCAGCTGTCCCAGCATCATTTGTTTCTTTCCCTCAAGAAATATTTACTATAGTAAACAGAACTGATTTTTAAGCTTAATGAATCCAACTCTGAGCTGATTTGAATAGAATACAATTGATAAACATGATTTCTAGGTCAGTCTTTTTTGTCTTTGTTTGTTTTGGTTTTAACTTTATGCTTTTTTCTTTTTTGAATAAGAAGTAGAATTAGAAGTAGAATACTAATGCTAAACTAAAGTATCTTTTAAATACCTGGAGTTCCCAAGTGATAACTTCCCTCTAGCAATATTCTGAAAAGTGTCTAAATCCACATACCCAGGGTCAGTGGAGGCATGAGTATTATTAGTTAGACAGTACTAGTGGTTTAGTGCTCTGTAAGCGTGATCTACTCCCAGGTGCATGTAATTCTTACACAACTTTGGGGGAATATATCTAACCTGAAACTTTGTGTACAGATTTGCCTCCCTTGTTCCTTGTCTTGTTCTACTGACATTGGTTTCTGCTTCTATGTTACAGAAAAGAAGAAGAAAAGCTCAACCAGGAAAAAAAGGCTTCTGTTTCTTTAGAATACACAGACTAACATTCTTACATGGTAAGTTTCACAATTGGGTTGATTTCTTTCCTTAGCTTACTTGCACATCTCATCTCTACTGTAGATCTCCTAGATGATATGATTGTTCGGTGTTTCCTGTATGAAATGAGAGGAGCTGGGCAGAGAGATAAAAGTCTTTTCTTGTGTTATGGATGGCTTCCCCTTTGAGTGTTATGTGCAAAGGACTAGAAAGTTAGAACCCCCTATCATTAAAGCTGAGAATTCTATGATTATTTGAAACTTTGGAGTTATATTTACCACTTCCAAGAATAATAAATTAACTTTCAATATGTAAATTTTTTTAAATGAAAGAATTAATATTTGCTCTTTTCTTGTAAACTAATCATGGCAGTTAAGAGAGTGACTCAATAGATATGCTTGACATTTTGACAAGAGAACTTTTGTATTTTTTGGAACTGATTTCAACTCCTCTCATTTAGTTTTTGGGACTATGAACCTAATTTTAGTGTGCGTAATTTTGTTTTTCCAGTTTTTAGGTTTATTAGGCTTAAAAGGTAGGTTGATTTATTTTAATACGATTATAATTTCTATTCCCTGAAGTCAGCCCACTATTATCATTTGCAAAAAGAGCCACAATTTTAGAGCCTAAAGCTCCAGGGGAAGTTCACAAGAATTTATAAAAACAGAGTATGAAGAAAAATGATTCTATTGTAAACCTAGGAAAAAAATTTGGTATCACAGAGATTTTCACCAAGGGCTATTTTTAAAATCAAGCAGATTTTCTAAGTCAGGGGCATGGAAAATGAAGACAGAGGCTGTTTAAGATTAAAAGAAATTTAAGGGAGTGATACAATCAAGTGCAGTGTATGACTTTTGACTGGATGGATACTAGTTTGAATGAACTAGTTGTAAAAAGAGTTGGGGGTACAATTGGGAAAGTCTTAATATGAAAAATGTCAATATGGATAATATTAGAGCATTATCATTAATTTTTATTAGGTATAATAAAGATATTGTGCTTACACAGGCAGACATACATATTTTAAAAATGCATATTGGAGTACTTGGGAGTAAAATGTCAGAAATTTGTTTTAAAAACTCTAGCCACCCCCCCCCCAATATGTTATTTATAGCAGGTACAATTTATAGCTATACAATTAAGTCAGAGTGTATTCCACACACTGACTTCTTTGCTTTTCTGTATATTTGATTTTCTTTATTATAAAGGGGTTGGGGGGAGACAGAGAGAGAGAATGTATATATGTGAGTAAGCAGCTATGGATCATCCAAGGGTCTATGCAAGACAGGGATTATGAATTAAGGACACTGACTCTGAGAACTATGTAATAAAGATCAGGAAATTTTTTTAAAAGTTAAATTAGGAGAGGACAAATATACTTAAGAATATTTTTCTTCACAATGGAAAATAGATCTAGTAATATAACTCGGTGGACGTGAGTCTCAGTGAACTCCTGGAGTTGGTGATGGACAGGGAGGCCTGGCATGCTTCGATTCGTGGGGTCGCAAAGAGTCAGACACGACTGAGTGACTGATCTGATCTGAATATATATATGTTCATGTCAGGTATTCCTATTGCACTCTTGCCAAATGCATTATCCATTTAAACTTCTGCTTTGTATTTCAGGAAGCTGAAGATTTCCCAGAACAAGAACCCTAAGATAAGCTGGAGTTAATGGAAGCTTTTCTTTGGCTTTTTCAGTTGTGACCTGCCTTCCAACCAGCGCTGCAGTATATAACCACCTAGACCAGCAACGTTCCTCTGGAGCCAGCATAGGGCCCTTCTTGAGCAAATACCACCAGACTCACAAACAGCTCTGTTACTAAGGTTTTATTTAATTTCAGAGTGCAAATATTTTTCAAATGCTCACTAGGTTTTATATACTAAGAAGCTATATTTTTGCCCTTAAACACTCCTTGTGGATTATGATTTATATTCACATATACTGGCCTCAAATGAGATAAAAACCAAACTGTCTGTTATGTTTACTTTGATATATTAATTTCTTTAGAGCAGCGTTTTAGCTACTAAAGTTAACATGTTTATTCTTTCCTTCTCACATGCTCGATTAAAAGGTGAGCTAATTCTTTCAAGAGTTTTGATTAATTAACAGAAAATCCTAAATTCAAACTGTTAAAGAACAGTTTGATTTTTATGGCTCTCCTTAAGTATGAGACACATCCTATTTTATTGAATTTCTTTCAATACCCTAGATGGCAGGGTTTTGTTTTTGTTTGTTTTTGGTCAGTTGACCCAAGGTTTACAGTAGCACAAGCCGAAACCACAGAGTAAATAGGGAAGGTGATATAAATGCTAATAGATTGACAAATGCCACCTCAGGATGAAATGCTTGTCACTTTTTTTCTGTGCTCTGCTAAGTGATCTGCTAAGGTGAAATGCTTGTCACCTTTTTTCTGTGCTCTGATTTTTCACGAGCAGTGAATGACTGTTTAGATTACTGTATTCCCCACTTCCAATTCAATTATTTATAACAACACAGAAAAATCTATGCTCATTTGTAGACTGGAATCATTAAGCAGTTAAATGGAAGGATTCTGAAATAGTATATTACAATTTAAAAATTGAGGGCTAATGAAAAAAAATCAACCCTAAGTTGTGATAATTTTCTCTAGTGTTATACAAAGCTCTGAGAACTGGAAGAGATTACATTTTTTCTTTCTTTTATTTATTTTTTGTTTTAATACAGCTTGATACTTTGTTTTCACCAACTAGGCTGAAGATATTATTTCTTTGAACAAACTGGAATTTCAAAGCAGTTTATTTGTATTTAAAGATGATGAACTTTGATTTTTTTCCCCCAATACTAAAAAAACACACCCACCCTGGTATAATTTACTTATGAACTTGAAATGCTTCTCATATCTGTCTCATTTTGCTTTTTATGCTGTCTAAAAAAGTAGTTTCAGTACCCAGTTTTGAAACTAAAAATCAGATTTAAAGTCCATTATTACCTTTCATTCACATTTTCTTTTTTTCTTCTACATTCAACCTTTGAAAATATAGTAAGTGGATATTTCTTCAAACAGATGGCCTGGATAAAGAGTAACTGCTGCTGCTGCTAAGTCGCTTCAGTCGTGTCCGACTCTGTGCGACCCCATAGACGGCAGCCCACCAGGCTCCTGGTCCCTGGGATTCTCCAGGCAAGAACACTGGAGTGGGTTGCCATTTCCTTCTCCAATGCATGAAAGTGAAAAGTGAAAGTGAAGTCGCTCAGTCGTGTCCGACTCTTAGCGACCCCGACCCCGTGGACTGCAGCCTACCAGGCTCCTCCGCCCATAGGATTTTCCAGGCAAGAGTACTGGAGTGGGGTGCCATCGCCTTCTCCGATAAAGAGTAAAGAGGTAGTTAAAAACTCATGGGAGCTGTTTCCAGCAAAACTTGTAGTTTCTGTGTCTTGATTAAATGCTCAAGGGTTAATACAGCCCCATTGTTCAGTGTCTTCTACTTAAACAGAACTTTTGTATTGTAATTTATTTTTTATTGTGCCTTAAACACTATGTAAATAACCGTCAGTAATAAAGCATTACAATTAAATAATTTGCTTATACAAAAATCTAAAATTTTTACGTAGCAGGTAACAGAAAACTGATGGGAATGTATTTTACCTCTATTGAAAATTTTTCTAAGGAGCAGTCTGGAAGTCAATAATAGAATTAGTTTCTACTGGGTAAATAAACCTATATGAATTCCCACAGAATTTTCACATTGCTTTGAATAACAGAATTGAGCACAACAAACTACTTAGTTTGGGGACTCTTTTGAAGGAACAGTATCATCTATTCCATCTGATACTCTTACATTACCTTCTTAATAGAGAAAACTACCAGCTTTCAAGTCTAGTAAAGAAATGCAAGTTGAAAAATGTAAAGTTATTAACTATTCCAAAAGCTGAAGCATATTTTCGTTCCCTTGCTTTCATTAAACATGCGTAGATTCCAGGAGAATAGACTGACTAATAATTAAAGGAAGGTACCATCCCATTTCTTTTTCAGAAGAATCTGACACCACCTCTTCATTGCACTTCAAGCACTGTGAAAACACTTTCTCGCTTTTCCAACCAAAAGAAGCATAAGCCTCAGCTCCTTTTTGTAATGATTTCATCATTGCCACTGTCAGCAGTAATATAAATGAAAGAAAGTGAAGTCGCTCGGTGGTGTCCGACTCTTTGCGACCCCATGGACTGTAGCCTACCAGGCTCCTCCGTCCATGGGATTTCCCAGGCAAGATTACTGGTGTGGGTTGCCATTTACTTCTCCAGGGGAACTTCCCGACCCAGGGATCGAACCCGAATCTCCTGTAATTTAACAGACACCTAATTTAAACTTAGGTACGTACTGAGATGGATGCTGTATTAGCTACACATACACACAAAATACAAATCAGTTTTGTACAAACAGCCCACGAAGGCCTAATACAAATTTATCTATTCACTGAATGACCCTGTATACTCACTCTCCAGGGTTCCTGTGAACTCTTAAATGCATAGGAATCTATTCCGAAAGCATTCAATAAAATAATCTGTAAGGAGTTAAAGGATTTCTGGCTTAGAGTCAGAGGATCAAGACGATAAAGTCCTGCAGAATTCCATTACAAAAGTCAATTCTCCAAAGCCTGTCCGACTTCATTTCGAGTAAAAGAGAATAATGAACTCCTACTTGAGAGTTAAGCATCTCTGACTGGAAGTGAGCAAGTCCAGGTGTGGCTCTGGAAAGAAGCCACGTTGCTATGGCAACTTAAATCGCCATTTTAGGTCTTCTCGCGGCCTCCCGCCCAAGCGTCACTTCCGGTGTTACCTGTGTGGTTATCGGGAGCCGTAAACAAGGTGTGCAAACTTCTGGAGACCTGTCGGGATGCAGCAGAGCGGGGTTCCTGGAAGCCGTGGCTGCGCTCTGTGCCCACTGCTGGGTGTCTTGTTCTTCCAGGGTGAGTGAGCCGGCGGCGGGCTCGACTTACACTTCCGGCCGGGGGCTCAGGGAAGATGGTCGCTTTTCCGGTTCCGGTGGGGGGTCTGAGGAAAGTCCCCACTGAGCTTCTGGGAAGGAAGGAAGTAAGCGGGAGGCCGTGGCGGGGGATGTTCTCGGAATTACCACCCACTGAGCGGGGAGTCGGTTGCTTGTCAGTGTTTTCCCGAGCCCCTGAGAGCTCGACCACCTTACGTGACTCTTGTATTGGGGCGAGGGCGCGACTTGATAGAAACACGGAGGGCACTGATTTTGGGGGGCACCTGGCATTATCTCGTGATGAGTTATCAACGGTTGACTCGGCTGTGGTTTTGTGGGCCTTATCCCCTGCTTAGGAGAGAACAGTTCTAGTCTTCAGCAGTTTGTCCCAGTAATTTTGGGGCAGTAAATTCATGATTGTTGGCAATTTTATTTTTTGTAAGAGATTGTCAGGGCCTAGGAAGTAAAACATTTATTAGCCGCAGAAAGGATGTGCTTTGATCTCGTGATAGTGATGCATTTGTTGAGGAAAAGCAACTGCTTTAGTATTTTAATAAGTTTCTTTTTTTTTTAAAAGAAGATAGGGAATGTCAATTCTGTTAAAATTTTAATTAAATATCAGTTAATATTCACTCTATGACATAATATTAAAATTTGGGTAAGTTTTGCTTTCATGCAGTTTTCAAGTTGCATAAATTTCAGTCAACCTAATTCCCTTCATCTAGGGTGCAATTATTTCCTGGATTTTTGTGTATGTATGTGTTTGTCTTCCCCAGGAAATCATATGTTAGTAGAGCTAGCATTAGAGTGAATTGTTAACTTTGTAAAACATTTCCCTGTGGGAATTTCTGAAGAGGACCTTTGACATAAAGGCTTCAGGTGTTGTAAGTCTCAGCAGGTAGGGCTAGGGAGTTTTTATTTATTTGATGATGACTAGTATTTATGCCGCCAGGACACTCCCTGATCCCTCCCAGCTTTTCAGCTAAATTATTTTGCAATATACTATTTAGGCTGAATTGCTGTCACTCTAAATAATCCTGGTTTCCTGTCTCCCTCTTTTTCTCTCTCACACAAATGTTCAAATATTACCCTATTGAAAAAAAAAATTCTAGAAATAGTGGGTGATTTCACAAACTTGAAGTCATTTCACATTAAAAAACATCCATCAATTCAGCAGGCCAAAAAAATCCAAGCGTTCAAAGTTGAGTTTATGATCTGTATATACTTGTTGATTTATCTTTTGCCTTGAAAAAAAAAAAGAAAAACCAAAACAGATTTATTGAGATATAGTTATATAGTTAATGTGCCAAATGATTTACCTATTTGAAGTGTGCCATTCAGGGAATTTGGGGGTGGTCCAGTGGTTAGGATTCCTTGCTTCCACTGCAGGTGGCAGGGGTTTGGTCTCTGGTGGTGGTTCAGTGCTAAAGAATCTACCTGCAGTGCAGGAGACGCAAGGCTCAAGTTCTATCCCTGGGTTGGGAAGATCCCTTGGAGGAGGAAATGGCACCCCACTCCAGCATTCTTGTCTGGAAAATCCCATGGACAGAGGAGCCTGGTGGGCTAAAGCCCATAGGATCACAAAGGGTTGAACACAACTGAGCACGAGCACAGTAGGGAACTCAGATTCTGCATGCTGTGCAGTGCAGCCAAAAAAGAAAAATAAAGTGTATTGTTTACAGTTGTGCAATTATTATGACAATTTTATAACATTTGCATCATCTCAAAGAGAAACTGCATAGTCATTAACAGTCATGCCTTATTCTTCCCACTCCTCTGGTCCTGGCAAACACCAATTTATTTTCTACTGCTGTGGTTGCCTATTCTGGATATTTCATAGAATTGGACTTGTACAATATGTGTTCTTTTGTAACTAGGTTTTTTTTTTTTCCACTTAGTGTGTTTTCAAGGTTCATCTATTTTTGGGAGTTCTTACTTTTGAGTCTATAAGGTAATAGACTTTGGTTTCATTCCAAGTTATTTGCCTTGCCTTTTCATGTTTTTGTTGTTGATGTTTAGTTGCTTGGTCGTGTTCGACTGTTTGCGACCCCATGGACTGTAATAGCCTACCAGGCTCCTCTGTCTATGGGATTCTCCAGGCAAGAATACTGGAGTGGGTTGCCATTTCCTTCTCCAGTGCATCTTCCCGACTCAGAGACTGAACCGAAGTCTCCTGCTTGGCAGGCGGATTCTTTACTGTCTGAGCCACCAAGGAAGCCCAAATATGTAGAACCAGTGGATTAAGACTCCTAGAGCTTAATCCTTTTCTCTTTTCCATCTAAGTGTACAATTTTATGAATCAAAGTTTCACAGATTTGTATTTTGGAAAATTGGGTGTATAAAATTGGGAGTTTTGTAATTTCCCCCCATTTCTTCCATGTATAAAATTACGTATGCTTAAATATGATTTTCTTGTTTTCTTCCCAGATTAAAAAATTTTTTTAATTTATATATTACTTCTGTTGTTGGCTATTTTTACCGCAAAATGCTTTTCCCTCTGCATGTGTCCTAAGTCACTTCAGTCATGTCCGACTCTGGAATCCTATGGGCTGTAGCATGCCAGGCTCCTCTCCATGGGATTTTCCAGGCAAGAATACTGGAGTGGATTGCCATGCCTTCCTCCTGGGGATCTTCCCAACCCAGAGATTGAATCAGCATCTCATGTCTCCTGCACTGGCAGGCAATTTCTTTGCCACTAGTACCACCTGGAAAACCCTTTTCTTTCTGGGGAAAAGATAAATATCCATTAGCACATTAGGCCTAGGGTGAAAGTTTCTGAATGAAGGTAACTTTGGATTTATTTTTTTTCTCATTTTTTTTTTTGAGTGGAAGAGATGAATTATTTTATATCCAGTGATTTTAGAATACTTTTAATTTCAGTAAAACATGTAGAGGAAATTGCCCTTGTCATAAGTGTACAGCTTAGTGAATTTTGAGAAACTGAGCATGCCTGGTTAGCTAACCAGAGCCAAAATCAGGATGCAGGTTGTTACTGACTTCCCAGAAACTTTCCTCATGCCTCCTTTCAGGCTTTCTACCTTCTCCTCCAGGGGAACTAAATGTTAGTGTAGGTTTGTTTAGTTCACCATGGATAAGATGGTTACTTTTCTGTAACTATACATTGAAGACCTGCTTAAGTTCAGTAAGGCCTGGCGTGCTGCAATTCATGGGGTCGCAAAGAGTTGGACACGACTGAGTGACTGAACTGAACTGAAAGTGACTTTACATATTGATTGCTTTGTTGCAAAATTATGTTCATGAATATGGAGTTTATATAAAGAAGAAAGAAGTTTCTAGTAGGTAGTTTTATTGAAGGTGTGCTTACTATAATTAAGTAATCAAAATTTGCTCAGAACTTGTCATTTTTATGCTTACTTTATAGCAATTTTCGTTTTGTAAAAGGAAACTCTTGGGTTTTTTCCATTGAATAAATATTACTGAGCATCCATAATATGCTAGGTTCCATTTGGATGAGTTTAGGATCTATTGAATAAGACAGACAAGTCAACAGATTATTTTAGAATCTAGTACTAAGAGCAAAATGCACTAGAAACCATGACATCACAGAGGAGGTGCCCTTAATCTGCTAAGACGATACAGGGAAGACTTACTGGAGGTGTCTCAAAAATTAAATCTTGAAAGACAGATAAGAGTTAGATCTTGAAGAATAGAAAATGGAGCTTCCTTGCTGGCTCAAATGGTAAGAATCTGCCTGCAATGCAGGAGACCCAGGTTCGCTCCCTGGGTTGGGAAGATCCCCTGGAGAAGGGACTGGCTACCCCATGGACAGAGGAGCCTGGTGGGCTACAATCCATGGGATCACCAAGAGTTGGACAGGACTGAACTACTAACACAACAACAATAGAGAAAGAGAGTAAGGAAAAATTCCAGACATAGAAACATAAACAAGGGATGGCGGTATTAAGTAATTTTCCAAACAAATGTGATTAGATTAACCTAAATCCCATGTTGACCCCAGATATATCTCTGTGGTCAGGAGGATGGTGTGCTGGATCTAGTTCCTACTGGCTTTCAAGAGTTGATCATGCACGTGTCTTCCTAACTCAGCATTCACAGACTTTGCATTTGTAGCTTGAAAATGGCCATGGTGGGAGTATCTGTACCACAGAAAACTGTGAAACCCTACACGCTTGGGTTTTCTATTTTTAGTTTTTCACCAGCACACCTCTGGATGTAATGATTGGTTTAGGCCAGTCTGAGGCACCATCCAGAGCTGGGAGTGAAAGTTAAAGTGAAAGTTAAGTCACTCAGTCGTGTCCGACTCTTTGCGACCCTGTGGACTGTAGCCCACCAGGCTCCTCCATCCATGGGATTCTCCAGGCAAGAATACTGGAGTGGATTGCCATTTCCTTCTCCAGGGGATCTTCCCAACCGAGGGATCGAACCCAGGTTTCCCACATTGCAGGCAGACGCTTTAACCTCTGAGCCACCGGGGAAGCTGGGAGTAGGGTCTATTTATTCTTAGTTTGCTCTTCTCTCACCAAATCCATTCACTTTTCTTCTCTGTTTTTCCTACTCCTCGGAAAGCTAACCTATAAACTGCATCATCCAGGCTCCCATCCTCTGGCTTCCAATTAGGTTTGGTCAATGGGAGGCATCGGCAGGAGATTGGAAGGCAGGAGGAGAAAGACAGTTTTCTTCCATACTCCCTCCCTGTCATGGTGCCATGGTTGATAGTGGCTGTGTTCTACTGTGGCTACAGCTTCTGTCAAATGGCCCACACATCCACCTCTTACCAGGCTGCAGTAACACCATTTCCTCCCTTTGCCCCTCAGGACTGGAGTGGTAAAGACTTTGTGCCTTCGTTGGGGATCTGACCCTGAGAAAGACGGATAAGAGTTAGACCTGACCCTGACCCTGAGAAAAGTCCCTCTGAAAAGTGGCCCATACACTTTTTAAAGTCTTAGCTGACTCTGCCTTCTGTTTCCTGCCTGGACCCTGACAGAGGCCTGCAAGCTCTTGGGCTATGTGGGAAAGGTGGATATCCCGAGAAAATCTGGGTATCGTGAGGAAAGGAGATGAGGAAAGGAATGGGTATTGAGCTGGTAACAAGCGAGAGTTCACTGCCTTCAGGTTAGAGTCCTGTGGTGGTGATAGTCAAGTGAGTATATCCTGTAATAGTTGGACACTCAGAGGCAGGTCATGGCAAGCGACATACTTTGGGGAATCATTAGCCCATTGGTGGTTGTGAAATCTGTAAAACTGGATAAGGTTGTCTAAAGAGAACATGTTGAAAGAAGGACCCTGGGCTCAGGGTGAATTCTGAGCAACACCAATGTTTAAGAGATGGGGTAGGAACAAAGGAGCCTTAGAAATAAATTTGATAGAAACTCTCAGAGAAGTGGAGTGTGTACATGTGTATGTATATGTAACACAGTGTGGCGATTTGGTTGGAGGGAGACTAATGAGATTCTGATTTTATAGCTCTAATCCATATTTCTTCTTTGGTATAAACCAGGATTGGCAAACTTTTGTAAAGGGCCAGATAGTATTTTAGGCTTTGTAGGCTACATAATCTCTGTTGCAACTATTCAATTTTGTTGGAGTAGCACAAAGGGATCCCTACACAATACATAAATAAATGGAGCTGGCTGTGTTTGAATAAAAATTTATCTATAAAAAGATGTTATGATACACACTACTATATATAAAATAGATAACTAATAAGGATCTACTGGGTATCACGGGGGAATCTATTAAATATTCTGTAATGACCTATGTGGGAAAAGAATCTAAAAAAATAGATACCTGCAAGGAGATCCAACCAGTCCATTCTGAGGGAGATCAGCCCTGGGTATTCTTTGGAAGGAATGATGCTAAAGCTGAAACTCCAGTACTTTGGCCACCTCATGCGAAGAGTTGACTCATTGGAAAAGACTCTGATGCTGGGAGGGATTGGGGGCAGGAGGAGAAGGGGACGACAGAGGATGAGATGGCTGGATGGCATCACTGACTCGATGGACGTGAGTCTGAGTGAACTCCGGGAGTTGGTGATGGACAGGGAGGCCTGGCGTGCTGCGGTTCATGGGGTCGCAAAGAGTCGGACACGACTGAGCGACTGATCTGATCTGATATGTATAACTGATTCGCTTTGCTGTACAGCAGAAACTAGCACATTGTAACATTGTAAATCAACAATAAAAGTTTTTAAAAAAGAATGTAGAGAATAGTATAGAATATAACCATTTTGCAATCCTAATAAATAAAGCAAATTGATGATTAAAAAAAGCTTGATGTGGGCTAGATTTGGCCCATGGTCCATAGTTTGCTGACCCCTGCCTTAAATCAACTGCCTCCCCACCCCCAACCCCCTGATATTATCCCTTGGATATCTCAAAGTCACCTTAAACTTATCCAAAATCAAACTCATTTTCTTTCCTGCTGAGCCTGGTACTTTTCTAGTCTTCCCTGTGTCAGTGAATGGTATCACCAAGACATAAACTTGGGAGTTACCCTTGATATTTCTTTTCCCCAAACATTTCACATATGACCTGTCACCAGCTCTTGCTGGTTTTACGTTGTAAGTACTGTTGTCTTCTGAGTTCTCTCCACGTCCACTGCCACCAAGTTAGTTCAAGCTTTCCTTATTTCCCCCTTTGACTATTTAAGTAGCTTCTTAGGTTATTTCTTTATATATACTCTTGGCTCACTCTAAGTGTCTTCCCTAGAGTGAAGTTTTAAAAATGCAAACTTCATCATGCCCCTTCTCACTTCCGTCCCATACTTAAGTATTTTCCACTTTGAAAGCACGACTTCCCATTACTCGGAGAATAAGGACCCTAATCTGGTTTCTGCTTACCTCCTAGTCACGTCTCCTTCTTCTCTCTTGTGCTTTTGTGTTGTTGCCATTCTGCTTTTCTTTCTGTTCCCTGACTGACTGTCCTCTTTCTGGCACAGGACCTTTGCATATGCAGAATTCTCTGCCTGGAATGTTCCCAGTCTCCTCACGTTGTTACCCTTCCTTCAGAACTCAACCCAAAAGTAACCTTTTCAGGGAAACTTTCGTTAACCACTCCCTACTCCCCTGTCATAACTGATATAGTTCTCATAGCACTCTCTTTGTCTTTTCCATGTAGTGCTTATCAGAGTTTGTAATTATACATTTGTCTTTATGATTATTTGATTAGTATATTGAACTTCTGCTACATTTAAAAAAAATTTGTTTATTTGGCTATACTTGGTCTTAGTTGTAGCATGTGAGATCTTTTGTTGCAGCTCGTGGGATCTAGTTTCCTGCTGCTGCTGCTGCTGCTAAGTCACTAAAGTCGTGTCCGACTCTGTCTGACCCCATAAACGGCAGCCCACCAAGCTCCTGGTCCCTGGGATTCTCCAGGCAAGAACACTGGAGTGGGTTGCCATTTCCTTCTCCAAAGCATGAAAGTGAAAAGTGAAAGTGAACTTGCTCAGTCGTGTCTGACTCTTAGTGACCCCATGGACTGCAGCCTACCAGGCTCCTCTGTCCATGGGATTTTCCAGGCAAAAGTACTGGAGTGGGGTGATCAGGGATCAAACCCCAGAGTGTGGAGTTGTAGCCATTGGACCACCAGGGAAGTCCCCTTCTGCTGCATTTTAAACTCCAAAATAGGGAGTATATGTACTTTGTTCACATTTAATCTCAAACTCAGAGGGTGGCACAAAACAGATGCTCAATAAATCTATGTTTGAAGAATGATTGAATGAGTGAGAGTATCATCCAGGAAACTTTGAGACAGAGAAGGTCATGGAGCAAATGGTCACTCTTGCAGAGGGAGCCAGTAAAGTCAGGAGAGAAAAGTCAGTTTTGATCCCTTGGATTTTTCAGGTTTAAGATAATACTACCTTTTATTAAAAGTGGTAGTGGAGTCCAGGTTGTGCTGTAGGGGTCCAGGAGTGGATAGGCAGGAAAGAAAGGGAGATGTTAGATGTAGAGAACTCTTGCCCAAACTTGGCTTAGGAAAGAGAGGGCAGTGGTTGGTAATGAATAGTATGACAGGCTTAAGGAAACTGTAATACTGTAACAATAGTTATATATTTGTTTTTCTAGATGAGAGAGACTCCTATGTTTTTAGAGGCTGAGGGAAGAGACAGCCCTTCTTGAAAGGGGTAAGCTGAAGATATTGAGAGGGTTTTTGTTTTTGTTTGTTTTTTCTGGAGCAGGGCTTGGAAGGGAGGAATTCAGGCAGAGAAGAAGGGCTTGACCTTGCATAGAAAAAGGGACACCACACCCTTTCAGATTGGAGGTAGGCATGGGTACAGACACAGGAAGGTGTGTGACTAAGCAGTTTGTATTGCTTCAAGTTTCTTGAAGAAGAGAGATGTTTTCTTTTGAGAATGAGGTGTTTATAGGTTGTACAGGGGATAAAAGAGAATGGCAAAGTTTGAGAAGTCAGAGGAGCTGACCAAGGCTGGTTAAAGAGTCGTCATAACTTTGGACTTCCCTGGTGGTCCAGTGCTTAAGACTCTGGGCAGGGAGTGTGTGTTTGATCCCTGGTCAGGGAACTAAGATCCCACATGCTGTGCAGTGTGTCAAAAAAAAAAAAAAAAAAAAAAATCTAGATAATTAAAAAAAAATGTCATCTTGCCTCATTAAAGGCTTAGCTGTGATGGAATTCATGAGTTTCTTATGGTAACTATTTGTGCAACGGTGTGATTTTTTTCCTTCAGTAGATACCAGCTATAGTCTAGAAGTGGTCATTTAGGCTGTTTTTCCTGAATCAGTGCAAAGGAAAGATAGGTGTCTAGGAGGCTTAAAAATGTTGAAAATACTATAAAAATGGGAAAGGAGGAGAGTGAGGGACTAATAAGCACACTTTGTTGCTAGATGAGAACTTTGGTGACCTGTCCACCTCTTTCTGTCAGTCTCTCTTTGCTTCTCTTCCTCTGAATTTTGCCCTTAAGTTACTTCTATTTAATGGAGGAAATTATCTTTACAAATTGAGTACAGACAGTGGTATATGTGCTTGAGTAGCACTATATGCTAAATATTATGTGAAAATTGAAAAAAATAATAAACTGCATCAGAGAACTTGGGAGGGCATTGTAAGGGAGCTGATATTTGAGCTGAGTTTTGAAGGGTGTGGGGGATGTGGTGTTGTGGGAACAACCCAGGCAGGTTTGGTAGGGATGGGGAGAGCATTCTAGACAAAGACATAGTCAATGAAAGTCACAGTGGCATGAAGGATATAGTAAATTTGGGAAATGGTAGGACATTTTGGGCATAGTGAAGGGAATGGGATGGGTAGTGGGTACAGTAGCAGAAGGAGGCCAGATTGGCACTATTTAGATTTTATGTTATATTTTATGTTATAGAAAATTCCTGAAGGTTTTTGAATCTTTGTGGTGTTCATTTTAATGATAATAGCATTTATTGAAAGTTTCAATTTCAGGTTCTATGCTAAACATTTTATGTGTTACCTTCTTTAATCTTATTAGATCCTCCCAGTGACTCAGTGAAGTAGGTCTTTTTTTTTATTCCCACTTAGAGTGAGAAAGTTGAGTCTGGAACAGGTTAGGTAACTATAATCAAGATTTCACAGGCAGAAAGTAGCTGGGCTAGAACTCAAGTTCAAGTCTGTCTAATTCTAAATCCAAACTTTAAAATCTCTCTGGTATTCTTATGTTTTAAGATAAAGATAGTGGGCTGGTCAAAAAGTTTGTTTGGGTTTTTCCATAAGTTCTTATGTAAAACCTGAGTGACCTTTTTGGCCAATCCAAATATATAAAGGATATGAGGAGAATGTAGATTATCTGTTTATTATTTATTTCTGCTTTCCAGTTTTTAGAGCTGTATCTTTAGTACAGAGACCCTGTATCTTGGATCAGGAGTGAGGGCTTAGGAGCGACTAGGTTTTGAAGGATCAAGTCTTTCCAGACAAAGTAGCAGCATTTGCAAAGGCATGGGAGGAATGACAAGTTTAGCATGGCAAAGTCAGGATGTTTTAGATGAGCCAGAAATAGTCCTCATTTTGGGGATGGGCTTAGTCTTGGTCTTGTGAGCTTAGTCTTGGTCTCCTCCTTTTAAGAGGAATGTGAACAGACTGGATTATCCAGAGAGGAGAGAGAAACGTGATTAAAAGCAGCAGAGGTAAAGGCGGTGGAATGGATGACTCATAAGTATGTCTGTGATAAGAAAGGTTGAGAGCACAAGTTCAGTTCAGTTGCTAAGTTGTGTCCAACTCTTTGCAACCCATGGACTGCAGCATGCCAAGCTTTCCTGTCCTTCACCATCTCCTGGAGTTTGCTCAAATTCATGTCCATTGAATTGATGATGCCATCCAACCATCTCATTCTCGGTCACCCCCTTCTCCTCCTGTCCTCAGTCTTTCCCAGCACCAGGGGCTCATGCAATGAGTCAGCTTCTCATATCAGGTGGCCAAAGTATTGGAGCTTCAGCATCAGTCCATCCAATGAATATTCAGGGTTGATTTCCTTTAGGATTTACTGGTTTGATCTCCTTACTGTCCAAGGGACTCTGAAGAGCCTTCTATAGAACCACAGTTCAAAAGCATCAACTCTTTGGTGCTCAGTCTTCTTCTTTTTTTTTCTCTAGGCCTTCTTTTTGGTCCAACTCTCACATCCCTACATGACTACTAGATAAACCATAGCATTGACTATATGGATCTTTGTTGCAAAGGGATGTCTCTGTTTTTTGGTATGGTGTCTAGGTTTATCATAGTTTTTCTTCCAAGGGACAGGTGTCTTTTAATTTCATGGCTGAAGTCACTGTCCTTAGTGATTTTGGAAGCCAAGAAAATAAAGTCTGTCACTGTTTCCATTTTTCCCCCACCTGTTTGCCATGAAGTGATGGGACCAGATGCCATGGTCTTAGTTTTTTGAATATTTAGTTTTAAGTCATCCTTTTCACTCTTCTCTTTCACCCTCATCAAGAGGCTCTTTAGTTCCTCTTCACTTTCTGGCATTAGGGTGGTATCCTCTGCATTTCTGAGGTGGTTAAGGATAGAACTAAAGAGTTGGCAATAAGGATGATTAAGCTAGTTAATGCGCATTGATCACTTACTCTGGGTTAGGTAGGCTTCTTAGCGTGGCACCTGTTTTAATTCAAACATTTCTCACAGTTACCTACTAAGGTAAGTGTTATTATTCTCATTCCTACCAGAACAAGAAGCTGAAGAAATCAAATATGAAGACCACAGAGTCAGCAGTTGATAGGGCTGGGATTTGTATACTGTCTCAACCAGAGGGACTGCTGGTTTTCAAGATGGTGTATGGGTTTGTTCTCTTTTGAAACCTTGCAGCTCTCTTTGCCTTTGGCCTGCCAGATGAATCATAGCTCATTATGGTGGAGAAGGAAGCAGGAAAAACAAACTGCTAGTGGCTTACTTTCCTAAAAAGTGGCTCTCTAGTGGGAGAGAAAAATTTCTACTACTGTTCTCTGAAAGTAGAGGGAATTGTCCAAAGAAAGTGCCAACTATTTTAGGGGAGACAGGGTTTCAGAGTTGGATCTATGGGGGTGGTTTTGGACAGAGGAAGTCTCTAGAGAGTTTTAAAATCATATCTTATTTTTACATTTTAAAATGCATTAAATTGCCTAGAGGCTGCCATGCAGAGTCAGGTAAGTCAGAAAGAGAAAAAAATATCATATATTAACATATATTTGGAATCTAGAAAAATGGTACTGATGAACAGATTTGCAGGGCAGAAATAGTGACGCAGAGAATGCACTTGTGGACACGGCGGGGGAAGGAGAGGGTGGGACAAATTGACATGAGTAACACTGACATATATACGCTGCCATGCGTAAAGTAGATAGCTAGTGGGAAGCAGCTGTACAGCACAGAATACTAAGCTCTGTAATGACCTAGAGAGATGAGATGGGGGATGGGGGTGGGAGGAGGCGCAAGAGGGAGGGGATACATGTATACTTACAGCTGAATCATGTTGTTGTGCAGCAGAAATGAACACAACATTGTAAAGCAATTATCCTCCAATAAAAATAAATAAAAAGAACCTTACCAAGCCAAAAAAAAAATGCATTAAATTGCAAATTTAGTAAACTTTTTCCTGCTCCTGATTTACTTTTAATGGATATGTGATTCATTCAGATTCAGATCAGTCGCTCAGTCATGTCCAACTCTTTGCGACCCCATGAATCGCAGCATGCCAGGCCTCCCTGTCTATCACCATCTCCCGGAGTTCACTCAAACTCACGTCCATCTAGTCAGTGATGCCATCCAGCCATCTCATCCTCTGTCGTCCCCTTCTCCTCCTGTCCCCAATCCCTCCCAGCATCAGAGTCTTTTCCAATGAGTCAACTCTTCGCCTGAGGTGGCCAAAGTACTGGAGTTTCAGCTTTAGCATCATTCCAAAGAACACCCAGGGCTGATCTCCTTTAGAATGGACTGGTTGGATCTCCTTGAGGTCCAAAGGACTCTCAAGAGTCTTCTCCAACACCACAGTTCAAAAGCATCAATTCTTTGGCGCTCAGCCTTCTTCACAGTCCAACTCTCACATCCATAAATGACCACTGGAAAAACCATAGTCTTGACTAGATGGACCTTTGTTGGCAAAGTAATGTCTCTGCTTTTGAATATGCTATCTAGGTTGGTCATAACTTTCCTTCCAAGGAGTAAGCGTCTTTTAATTTCGTGGCTGCAGTCACCATCTGCAGTGATTTTGGAGCCCCAAAAAATAAAGTCTGATACTGTTTCCACTGTTTCCCCATCTATTTCATTAACCAGCTTTAAGAAAGGGAAAAACAAAACAAAAGCAGATAGAACCTTGAGGTAGATTTATAAAATTCTTTGAAAAAAATTCCAATTCTTATTTCTGCTGGTGGTTGGGACAGTGATAGCTTTAGGTGAACAGCTGAACTGTATTTGGGGTAAATCCCTCAGATACAATAGTTGTCATACTCCTGCAGTGTAAGTGTGTCAAGGGAGTGGGTGGCATTGCCTTTTAGCCTTCTGTGGGCTGACATGCTTCATTATCATTAATTTAACCACAAGTCTTAGAAAAATGCTGGTATGACCAGGTTTAAAATTTTTACCCAGACTTTCATTCTATGACTTCATTTCGTAAAATGATGAACCACCACCCCACTGTTAATTAATGTAGATATCTACTCCTTATCCTTTTGGGCCTGCCTGAGAAGATGTTTATTCCCATGGCTTTTTGATGAGAGACCTAAAAATGATACCTACTGCTTCTGTGTTGTTCACTCACATCTATGTATTCCATCCAATGCACACATTTTTAAAATTTGGGCTTACTTTGATTAGGTGTTTATGTCATCTTTTCCCTGGAGATTAAAGCGGATGCCCACATCCGGGGTTATGTTGGAGAAAATATCAAGTTGAGATGCACCTTCAAGTCATCCTCTTCTATCACAGACAAACTCACCATAGACTGGACATACAGACCTCCGAGCAGCAGTCGCACGGAATCAGTAAGTGTATACTTTAATTTTTACAACATTTATTTATGTGGCTGTGTTGACTCACATGGGCTCTTTAGTTGTGGCACGTGGTCTTAGTTGCCCCGCAGCACATGGGGTCTTAGTTTCCCAACCAGGGATAGAACCCACGTCCCCTGTGTTGCAACGTGGATTCTTAACCACTAGACCACCAGGGAAATCCCAGTAAGTGTATACTTTTAAGGCTCTTTCCTTGAGCTTTCTGTGGTCAACAACTCCGGAACCCTTTTATTTTAAGTCACAGGCATACTTTAGGCCTTCTCATCTTCAAATAGAAGATGAGCTTCTATTAAATAGAAGGAGATGAGCTTCTACTCTGTATGACAGCCATTTTTGGTCATGGAGGGCTTTTTCTTTTACATAAGAATCTTGCAAATATGCTATAGGAAAAAACCAGTCAGAAACTCAGAGGAAATGTGGTTTAATTTTGTTTCCCCTTTGTTGTTTCATTTTGCTTGGCTTCCTAGCTTGAGTTTCAGATTTGTTGTACAAAAAGGGTACCTCCAGGCTGTTGGATAGAAAAATTCTATAGGTCCCAGTCTTAGACATCCTTTCACTTAATACTGCTCATTTCCTGTCATGTGAGGTCATCTCTGTGGGTGTATCTGTTTGCATATCAGTACTGTGTAGATTTATCTTGGCATCTTCTCCAGTGTATAAACATCTGCATTGATTTACATAGCTCCCTTTGAAGGAAGTGGTGGCACCTTATGTTGATGACAGATGCTGTTGGTGACATTTGGTCTTGAAATATTAGAAGCAATATATTTTAATCACACATATAAAACACATTTATGGCCCAAATCCATTGTGGATATCTAATTGAAGATTGCAATGCTATTAAAAAATACTTTCTCTGTGTGCTTCCAGCAACATCCTAGGTCAGGATACATTTTATTAAGAATGTGAATGTCATAGCGGTATGTAAGATTGTGTTTTTGAAAGTATCCTTCATTTGTTATCCTATTTCCTTCACTGGAAGTACTTCCTCTTTGATTTTAATGTGTAAGCTTTGGATTTTGTTTTAGGAGCCATTATTGAATGCCATGTAGCATCTCCCAGTAGCCTCAGTAGGTGTCTCGGTAGGTTGTTCTGGTGACGGTGGCTCCAGTGAGGGAAGCAAGGCTGTATTTGCAGTCCCTTTTTCTTTAGACTTAAAATAGGTCACTTTATTTTGAGTGGGCAGGAAACTATGGCTGGCTTTATATGACTCTTCTTCCTTGGCCAAAAGTAGGACAGAATAAACAATGGGGATTTTCTAGGGGTAGAAACCTGAAATGCAAGCAGCAGTTCTCATATGGTGCTGCTTTTTGTCAGGCTAGTCAGGAAATCAGCAAACACACCCAAGCTGGAATTATTGGACCCTTAAAGTTTGCATTATGCTATGTTGTAGTTATGTGCTCAGTCAGGATTCTATCAAACTAATCAGATAACAGGATTTGAATATCACTAGCTTAACTGGAAATTTACAGGTTAGATTAATCTTGAAGATTCACAGCAGGCTTTGTTTTGTTAGTCAGTTCAGTTCAGTCACTCAGTCATGTCCAACAATTTGTGACCCCATGGACTGCAGCACACCAGGCCTCCCTGTCCATTACCAACTCCCAGAGTTTACTCAAACTCATGTCCATTGAGTCGGTGATGCCATCCAACCATCTCATCCTCTGTTGTCCCCTTCTCCGCTTGCCTTCAATCTTTCCCAGCATCAGGGTCTTTTCAAATGAGTCAGCTCTTCTCATCAGGTGGCCAAAGTATTGGAGTTTCAGCTTCAGCATCAGTCCTTCCAATGAACACTCAGGACTAATCTCCTTTAGGATGGACTGATTGGCTCTCCTTGCAGTCCAAGGGACTCTCAAGAGTCTTCTCCAACACCACAGTTCAAAAGCATCAATTCTTCAGCACTCAGCTTTCTTTATAGTCCAACTCTCACATCCATACATGACTACTGGAAAAACCATAGCCTTGACTAGATGGACCTTTGTTGGCAAAGTAATGTCTCTACTTTTTAATATGCTGTCTAAGTTGGTCATAACTTTTCTTCCAAGGAGTAAGTGTCTTTTAATTTCATGGCTGCAATCACCATCTGCAGTGATTTTGGAACCCCCCAAATAGTCTGCCACTGTTTCCACTGTTTCTCCATCTATTTGCCATGAAGTGATGGGACCAGATGCCATGATCTTTGTTTTCTGAACAAAAATTGTTTTGTCAATAAGGAGTTTTAAACCCTTTTATGCTAATGCTGATAATCTGTGATAGGTATTCTTTACCTCCCTCTTTGGAACACTCAAAGAGTGTTCCAGCTGTGTAAATCAATTAGTAAACAGATATTGTTTACTAATATCTGTATTTCCCACTAGCTGGTAAATTCCTGCCCTAATCCCACTGTATCATTTTGCTAAACACAGTGACTAAGGGCATGTAGTAGGTGTGCAACAAGTATTCATTGAATGAATGCCTGAACCAGGAAGTGATTTAGTGTCTTCTCTGGGAAATTGCTTTTCAAAATTGGGCAATGCAGTGTTTGTAAAAGCCTGGGCTCCTTAGTGGGGAGGATACCAAGTAAGAAAAGAACGAGGAAAGGCTAGAGTCTTGCAAAAGAGAGAAAGATGATATTGTATTGTAAGGCCTGCCCAACTTACCATCAGGTGTAATGAGGTGTTTTTTGGCAATTAGGTATGTGATCACCAGTCTGAAGCAGTGTTGTTTTAATTCAGTGTATATTCATTGAGTACAAATCACACATCTGACTTGGGGTTTTATTAATTTCCAAGATAGATGACTTGAGAGAGGCTTATGTTATAGTCTCTTGGTGATTTTGAGGATAAATGAAAAATCTCCCCTTTCCCACTTATTCGTTGTGTGCCTTTGAGTAACTCACTTAATTTTCTGTTTTTGGCCTTGTTTCCCCATCTGCCCCGTGGATAGTTCAGTGTTGTTGTGAAGGTCAGATGAGTGAATGTGTAGAGATTGATCGCACCCTATGAAGTACCATATGATAGTAGGTGCTGCTTTAGGATAGGATTTATCGACTTTGGCACTATTGGCACTTTGATCCAGATAATTCTTTGTTGTGGGGGGCTAGCCTATGCACTGCAGGATTTTCAGCAATATCCCCTGGCCTTTACCCTCCAGATACCAGTAGTACAACAAACAATATCTCCAGATGGTGCCAAATGTCTTGAGGGTAAAATTGCCCCTAGGTGAGACCTACTACTTTAGTACTTTGGGGAGAAGAGGTTTGAGAATCAGAATCCTTGGATTCTTTCATTAGGACTGTTTTGGGGACAAGTTTCATAACCCTGTCTTTTAAACCTATAGTACAGAAGTGAACAAAGCGTAAGAAAAAATTGTCCAACTGGGAAAACCCATTATACATTTGTATTTTATTTTGGACCTACTTAGCTTTATGTTTCATTGCATTTTCCATATTAACTCTTTTTTTTTTTTCTCATGGTGTTGCTTTCCTAGATTTTTCATTATCAGTCTTTCCAGTACCCGACCACAGCGGGCACTTTTCGGGATCGGATATCCTGGGTTGGAGATGTGTACAAAGGGGATGCATCCATAAGCATAAGCAATCCTACCATGAAGGACAATGGGACATTCAGCTGTGCTGTGAAAAACCCCCCAGACGTGCACCATAATATTCCAGCGACAGAGCTGACAGTCACAGAACGAGGTAAGCTAACTGCCACCAACCTTGTGCTGCAGTGAGTGCTCTGGGACTTCTGTGGTGGTTTGTGGAGAGATCAGTGATAAGCAGAACTTACCTTATCTTTATCAGAACATTCTGCCATCTTGAATTGTCTTTGAAGATGAGTTCTGTATTTTGCAAACTAAAGCTTTTTTTTTTTTTTTCCAAATATCATCAGTTTCACCATGATTCTTCTTTAAATTTTCATTTCAGGTGACTAGAGTCTTGTGGAATGTAATGCAAACCCCTGAGTAAATGGAGGGTTGCTATCTGTGTGAAACATGTCATTCTGGTTTCCCTAATATGTTCATACCCTCAGTTATGAGACTGTGTTTTTGCCTGAGTCTTGAAAGGGTACCTCCTTTAAATATGGAGGCTGCACATTTCTTTTCTGTTGCAAAGAGCAGCTGTTTGCATTCGGTGTGAAACATGAGTGGGATAAGGACTGACCTTTTTTCTTCCACCATTCCCTGGTGACTATTGAGTGGTCATTCTAGTCCTTATTTGGATTTGAACCAAAGATTTAGAGATAGAGACCTGCATTATGGTTCATTATAGCTACCTTGTCATTTCTCAAATCTTTCTGTATGTCTCTGTCTCCCCCTTCCCTTTCTCTTTATTTTTTTAGAACAACTCATAGATTTAAAAGACATGGGCACATTCATACTGCTGGTGGGAGTAGATACTGGTATAGTTTTTCTGGCAGACTGTTTGATAGTATAAATCAGGTACCTTAAAATTATATATCCTTTGATCCAGCAATTCCATCTTAAACTGTTTTAAAAAATAGAACTAAGTATGAACGTTTATATACAAGGATGATCATCACTACATAACTCATAGATTCAAAGAATTGGAAACAACTTGAATATCCAGCGTTAGCTGATTGATTTAATAAATTATTCAATATGCAGAATACTATGCAGCCCTTTGGAGAAGGCAATGGCACCCCACTCCAGTACTCTTGCCTGGAAAAGCCCATGGATGGAGGAGCCTGGTGGGCTGCACTCCATGGGGTCGCTAAGAGTCGGACATGACTGAGTGACTTCACTTTCACTTTTCACTTTCATGCATTGGAGAAGGAAATGGCAAACCACTCCAGTGTTCTTGCCTGGAGAATCCCAGGGACGGGGGAGCCTGGTGGGCTGCCATCTATGGGGTCGCACAGAGTCGGACATTACTGAAGTGAAGGGCATGCAGCCCTTAAAAAAAAGTCACAGTTGGACTGATGAAGCTATTTGCAGGGCAGGAAAAGAGATGCAGACTTGGAGAACGGACTTTGTGGACACAGTGGGAGCAGGAGAGGGTGGGGTGAACTGGAAGAGTGGCGCTGACACATGCGCACACCACGGGCAAAATAGACAGCTAGTGGGAAAGTGCTGTGGGGCACAGGGAGCCCAGTTTGGCACTGATGGCCTGGAGGAGGGAGGGGGGCTCAGAGGGGAGGGAAATATGGACACACAGCTGATTCACACTGTTGCACAGCAGAAACTAGCACACCATTGTAAAGAAATCATGTGTGTGTTAGTCACTCAGTCGTATCTGACTCTTTGTGACCCCATGGACTGTAGCCTGCCAGTCTCCTCTGTCCATGGGATTCTCCAGGCAAGAATACTTGGGAAAGTTGCCATTTCCTTCTCCAGGGGATCTTCCCGACCCAGGGATTGAACCCGAGTCTCCTGGACTGCAGGTGGACTCTTTACCATCTGAATCACCAAGGAAGCCACCAATTATACTCCAATGAAAAAAAAAAATAAAATGGAAAAAAATCACACATGGATGGAATATTTATGGAAAATATTTATATGGTAAATAAAAAAGAGGTTAGAAAAAGTATGTAAAGTATGGTCTACACTTCTGAACATATAGTCTCCTCCCTGTATTCCCACTCATACCCACATACTCCTGGGGATTACCCTGGTGGTCCAGTGGTTAAGACTTCATCTTCCAACGCTGGGGGTGTGTTTTCCATCCCTGTCAGGGGAGCTAAGATCCCACCTGCCTCGTGGCCAAAACCCCAAAACATAAAACAGAGACACATACTCCTAGAAAGAAGAGTGAACAGATAGATACTGACATGTTGATCCTAGGTATCCAGATTATGGGTAAATTTTAATCCTTTGTATTTTTGTGTGTTTTCTAGTGTTTCTACCATGAATTCATTCCTTTTGTAATCAGAAGGAAACTGGAGCAAAAGTAAGACTATCTCATGTCATAGGAAGCACTTTGCACATCCCTCTCTTTTACCTTCTCTTTTCCTCCTTCAGGTTTTGGCACGATGCTGTCCTCTGTGGCCCTTCTTTCCATTCTTGTCTTCATTCCCTCAACTGTAGTGGTTATTCTGCTACTGGTGCGAATGGGAAGGAAGTCTGCAGGGCTGAAGAAGAGGAGCAAGTCTGGCTATAAGAAGTCGTCTATTGAGGTTTCAGATGAGTAAGTCCAGTTGCAGTCCTGAGCCGTCAACCCTCTTCTGAGCCGTGCTTTCTGGACAGCACCAGACCTCTGTATCCATGCCTTCCTTTCTTCCAGGCTGACCTCAGTTCTGCTGAAAGGGAAATTTGTGGATATTAATTTGGAGAGAAAGAGATAGAGGAGTTAATAGCATGGTCCTAGTCTCTTTTTTTGGAAATAAGATTGTACAGTGCTGTGGTTCAGAGGGTAAATTCTGAAATGAATCTCTTATTCTTTCCAAATGAACAGGAAATCACCAAGTCAATTATTTTTTCCTTTTCCTTATTTTGGCACCAAGCTGAAAGAAATGCCTGAGCAGTGAGGGAGGCTTTAGAACAGCCATGGAGGGCAACATAATTTAAATAAGCGAGCACTATTCTTGGTCAGCAAATGCCCAAAGAGGTTAACTGGATTCTGATTATCAAAAGCAGGTGAGCAGGTGTGATCCAGTATTTTCCCTAAGAACAAATCCACTAAAAAAAAAAAAAAGGTAGCAAAAGTCTACATAAAACTCTGTTGATTCTCCATTGTCAATTTCAGGGGCTTGGAACCTTGGGAGAAAAATCTTACTTTGAGAGAGTCTAAAATCTTTCTCTGTGTATGTGTATGCATGTACACATTTATATAATGGGAGTAAGAGTCCCCTTTAAAGGAATCTGTGGCCTCCCACAAGGCAAAGAACTCTTGGTAAAAAATAACTAAAATGTCTATTTCTAAGTATGGTCTAATAAGACCTCCTTATGATCTAAGCCTGAATCACATTGTTTCTTGCTATTTCTTCTCATTGGTTCCAGTGAGCTGTTTCCTTCTCCAAACCTAGTATACTCATTTAGATCTTTAAAAATAATTATTTATTTATTTGGTTGCTCTGGGTCTTTGTTGCTGTGCACAGGCTTTCTCTAGTTGCAACCAGCGGGGGCTACTCTCTAGCAGTGGTGCACGGGCTTCTCACTGTGGTGGCTTCTGCTGTTGCAGAGCATGGGCTCTAGAGTGTAGGCTCAGTAGTTGTAGCACGTGGGCCTAGTTGCCTCACAGCATGTGGCATCTTCCCAGACCAGGGACTGAACTGGTGTCCCTGGCATTGCAAGGCAGATTCTTAACCACTAGACCACCAAGGAAGCCCTATTTAGATATTAAAAAAATGTTTTTTCAATGTGCTTTCCCTCTCACCTGGATTCCCCTCCCTCCTTCCCTTGTTTGCCTGGAAAACTCTTCCTTATCTTCCAAGACCCTGCTGCAGCTTCTCCTTCTCTTGGATTTCCCTGACTCTTTCAGGGTAAACTAATCTCTCTCTCCCCTTTGCTGCTGCAACAGTTTGATTTTAACTCTGTGAAAACATTTCTCACATTGTATTGTGACATACTTGTTACGTTCTAATGGGTCTTTCACCCTCAGGAAATCATGAGCTCAAGGGACAGTGCCCAGACATGGTTGATGCTGAGTATATTTCTAAATGAACAGTTGCCACTAGCTCTTATTTATTGAGCACTTACTATGTGCCAAGCACTGTGGTCCATGATTTACATGTGCTTATTTTGCATATACACCTCACCACCATCCTTTAAGTGTAGCTGGTAATACCTGCATTTTGTAGATGAGGAAACAGGCTCCTGGAGCTTAAATAATTTGCCCAGTCACCCTGTTAGTAAGTGGCAGAACTGGAATTTAAAACTACACCCATCTGACTTCAATACTTGTCCTCTTAACAGTCACTACCGAGGATGGTGACTGTCCATATTTGGTCTGTCCTCTTTCTACAGCACTGACCAGGAGGGGGATGACTGCATGGCGAAGCTCTGTGTTCGTTGTGCTGAGTGTGTGGTAAGCCCATGCCATTTCACTGTTCATGCTTTATTTTCCTGCTTAATTAAGGTAATCCTTTGTCCTCAGAGAAGCAGGGGACATGCAGGTAGGTCTACAGCAAAGTATGAACCAAGGTCTTTGCCCAGAGCATTTTAGTCTCAGGGGACCCTTCCCAGTTCTAACCACTATTTTATTTTCTGTCTTGTGGGCACTGAGTGGTGTCCTTAGGTTAGGGAAGGGGACTGTGTAGGCAGCCTCTGCTGACAGGGAGCATCCTGAAAGAGGAGTGTCCTGTGTTGCTAAGGTCATACTGGGAGAGCTGGCTGAACTGGCTCAACCTAAAGCCAGTGGAACTGAGCTTTTCTGCTGAGCCTCAGTTTTTCCCAGGAAATTAGAGTGATATCACCGTTTAGATGACTTGATTGTTTTGTCCATAAGAAATACCCATGTTGGAAGGCTTGAGTTTTGATTGAAATTGCGGAAAGCACTTGCTGTGACTGGTAGGCTTGCGTGGCTGCCCCAGGATCCTAGGAGGAGAGGCTTTCTGATGTGGTACTGTTGGAAACAGGTCAAAAGCAACTCATGATCTAATATGAAGTATACCTGTCATTTCAGGGTTTAAGCTGGAGCCTTCTTTGTACTTACTGCTAAGCTCAGCACTTGGCCAGATGACTACAGCCCAATTACTCATTGCAGTGTTCTTTGTTTCTCTTTCTCTCATGTACTTGCGTATTATAAGTGGCTTCTCTGATGAGAGAAAGGTGGATAGTGCCAGTGGATAAAATCTAATTAAAACCCTTTGGGATTTGAATATTTTGATAAAACAAAATAAGCTAATGTCCTGAAACTAACACAACATTTTTAATCAACTATATTCCAAGATAAAATAAGAACTTAAAGAGGAAAAAGAATCATTTTTCTGAAACTAATACAGCATTGTTAATCAACTATATTCCAATATAAGATAAAAATTAAAAAGAAAAAGAATCACTTTGCTGTACACCTGAAACTACACAACATTGCTAGTTATGTCTCATCCTCCAGGACACAGTTGAAATGTTCAGTTCAGTTCAGATCAGTTGCTTCGTCGTGTCCGACTGTTTGCGACCCCATGAATCGCAGCACGCCAGGCCTTCCTGTCCATCACCAACTCCCGGAGTTCACTGAGACTCACGTCCATCAAGTCAGTGATGCCATCCAGCCATCTCATCCTCTGTTGTCCCCTTCTCCTGCCCCCAATCCCTCCCAGCATCAGAGTCTTTTCCAATGAGTCAGCTCTTCGCCTGAGTACTGGAGTTTCAGCTTTAGCATCATTCCTTCCTAAGAAATCCCAGGACTGATCTCCTTCAGAATGGACTGGTTGGATCTCCTTGCAGTCCAAGGGACTCTCAAGAGTCTTCTCCAACACCACAGTTCAAAAGCATCAATTCTTCGGCGCTCAGCCTTCTTCACAGTCCAACTCTCACATCCATACATGACCACTGGAAAAACCATAGTCTTGACTAGACGGACCTTTGTTGGCAAAGTAATGTCTCTGCTTTTGAATATGCTATCTAGGTTGGACATAACTTACCTTCCAAGGAGTAAGCGTCTTTTAATTTCATGGCTGCAGTCACCATCTGCAGTGATTTTGGAGCCCAAAAAAATAAAGTCTGACACTGTTTCCACTGTTTCCCCATTTCCCATAGTGTCTCAGATAGTGCTTCATGCTATAGAGAAAAAATAAAATAGGAAGAGGAGATGGAATGGCTAGATAAGGGGGTATGGTACTGAATAGGATGGTTGGGGAAATTCCCTAGTGGTCCTAGTGGTTAGGACTAGACACCTTCACTGTTGTGGACCAGGTTCAATCCCTGGTTGGAGAACTAAGATCCCATAAGCCACATGCTGTGGCCAAAAAAAATAGGATGGTTGGGGGCATCCTCATTGAGACACTATTTAAATAGACATCTAAAACAAGAAGCAAGAGACATGGCTACCATGGAGGAGCATTATTCTAGGCAGAGGAAATGGTGCAAAGACCCTGGGGAGTGGCCATGATTGGCATGTTCTAGGAACAGCATGGAGGCCAGTGTGGCAGGAATGAAGAGAGCAAGGCAAATAACATTTCTTCAGAGAGATAACATCATATCTTACAGAACATTGCATGACTGTAATGACCTAGACTTTCAATCTTACTGAAACAGAATCCACTGGAGGTTTTTGCAAAGAGAACTCTGAACTGATTTAAGTGCTAAAAATGTCATTCTGGCTTCTGTGTTGAAAACAGGTGGTGAGGGACCATGACAGAAACACAGTCCATTTAGGAGACTTTAGCAATAATGGAGGTGAGGGAAAAGGGTGTTGATCTGGACCAAGATGGTGGTAGTGGGGATGGTGAGAAGTGGTTGTTCTCTGGTTATAGTTTGTAGGTAAAGCCAGAAGGACTTCTTGATGAGTTGCATGTGTCTGTGAACAAAAGTTAAGGATAAATCCAAAGTTCTTGACCTGAGCAAATGGTAGAATAGAGTTGCCATTTTCTAATATGTACAAGCCTGTGGCTGGAACAAGTTTTAGGCAGAAGATCGGGAGCTGAGTTTGGATATATTAAATTTGAAATACTTAGTAAATTTAGGTGGATTGAGTCAGTGCCATTTTACTGTTAATGAAGCCCCTAGCTGAGTTCCATCTGGGGGGCCCTTCCGTATGGTCTTTACCTGAATTCTGACTGTGGCATGTACTTCATATACACACCACAACTACTATTCTTTCCTTTCCAGGATTCAGACTATGAAGAGACATATTGATGGAAGTTTGCATGATAGAAGAAGAGTCGCCTAACAACAGAAAATGTTCCATTCCACTGGCAGCTAAAGCCTCCTAGAGAAGTGGAGCTGGCTTGGACAATAATGGTGGAGAATCCTGGAAGTCATCAGTAAAGACTTTAGGAGTGACTTATTTATTGAAGAAATATTCTTTTTGTATTTATAAACTGTTCAAAAACTCTCAGAAGAGACTCATAACTACCCCTGTTAATAACTTATACTCTAATTGAATGAAGGAATTCTTTTCCTAAGTAGATAACTTTTTGTTTAGTCTTTGCTCTTGAATGTATTACATGTTTTCTTCCAGTTTTTATGAGGGAGAATCCTAGATGTTGGCCACATTGCTGAAACACACACACACACACACACACACACGCATATATATGTATTTAATGAAATGGATCTTAGAGCTTCCTGATGTGCTCCTGGACAAAATGTTTTGGGGGGATATTCTTTGTTTTTTGCTCCATGAATATTTTCAGCTGTGAGTTAGCCTACAGCATATACTCATTGGTTTAATTATCTCATCATCAGTTGTGTTTGGGAGGCTTGGAGTGTATAACCCCAGTTTTTTAGAGATGGTGGGATTGGGAGTCAGTGGTTTATTTGACTGAGTTTCTAAAGTATTAAAGTGTCAACAATTTACAATTAAGAAATGCTGAGATGGAGGGGTTCCCTTCTTTTTCTCACTAGGTGCAATTTGTTATTTTACTTACAGCTGAGTGGTTTATGGTTTCCTTCTTGACCTTTCAGATCAGAGGCAAGAAAAACTCTTCATAGGGTTTTTAGTGGGGATAAGTAGAATAACTTTACCAGTTATTTGCAATGAAATCATCTTTTAACCTATGCTGTTCTTAAAAATTTTCTTCTAAAATGCAGAAAATATGAGTTAAAGAAGGTATTTATAAATCCTTTTTTGCATAATATTTGAGATAAGGAAGTGAGGGTGTACACAACTTATAGTTCCTTCTTCTGTTCTCTCGACACTTTCTATCAAGTTCCTCCATTCTATTGCACCACATTATTTCAAATATTAATTTACATGGGATTTTCTATAAGCCATTAAGAAATATGTATGACATATCAGGAAGGGTTGACTGTCTAGTCCTCTGTAATAGAGGGATAGAATTTGCTTCTTAATTATGAGAGACAAAAAATGTCTCTCATAATTTGATTCTTTTAACAGGATAGCCCCTTTCTGTGATTCTTTGCTAGTGACTCAGGAGGTTTCCATATTATAGCACAATGCACTGTATGCTGTACAAAAATCACTTTTATATTTTTTCGCCAAGATCTATTTTTAAAAATTTAGGTTATTCTGTCTCATAGATTTGGCCTGGCCTTTTATGTTAATCTAGTCCATTAATGAGAAAGTCTGATTAGTTAATAGATGTTACGATTTACCTCTGATCATATAAGAAAGAAGAGGCGGAAGCAAGATTGTCAGTCTGCATCTACAGTGGTTAAGTCTTACAGTCTTGGGCTACTTGTAAAGTATGCGGTTGTCTGGGGCCAATCTAGTGAGACAGTCTAGTCTGACACCTCAAGGCAGAAAGGAAAACAGTTTGAGCAACAAGAGTAGATAATTTGGGCTCTAGGACATTTAAAAGATAGAGATCTAGTTGTGAGATAGACTTCTTGTGGGTCCTTATTCTTTGAGAAAGAGATGATGTTACAGGAATCCAGGTAAAAGTTATATCCCATTCAATAAAGGACCAGTTTTAACTGAGTTTTCTGGCAGTTTCCTTTCAGGCATGTTATAAGGATTCATCCAGCGGGATATGTTTATCAATTTAGGTAAATAGTGCTGTGTGAATGCCTGGTCATGTTATTTTGTAGCCTTGATCATGGTTTGAATCAGTCCCTTCCTTTTTAAGTGACCAAATGATGAAATCCTTCAGGGTAGGAGAGTAAGTTGACCACTAGTCTGCTCCATGGATTTGTGGTCACATCACAGTCTTAAGGTTGCTCTCAGTCTCCTTCTTCAGCCCTTTTATTGGGGTCTGAGTTACAGCTTTTTTTTTTCTTCAGAGAAGCACAAAGCAGTGTTTGGATACCTGCCTTTTAAGGATGAAAGGAAGATAAAGTGTTTTGTTTTTTTTTAACTTACTGTTTTAATATTTTCTAAGGTGCTACTCTCTCTTTTTATTTTTTTCATTTTGCTTCTCTGTGAGTTCTTATCACACTTTATGGAGATCAGCCTTGTCTAGAAACGGAATTGAATTCTGAACCTTCAGAGGGGGTTAAAAGCCTTTCAGAATTTTTCTTTTGGCTGCTGAAGTCTTTACTTGTGGCTACATTGCTTTTATGAGTTTTGTGCACTGAGCTCTTAATTCTGTTACCAAATGTGAACTTATAAAATGTTTTGTGTTTCCCATGTGACCTGGTACCTCAAGCTTCTTGGGGGGCACATTCTCTGCAGCCCTTTAACTGGGCTCTGTGCTTCACGAGGGAATGTTTCATGTCCTTGTTTAGAAAAAATTCTGGTGGCCAAATCCTGAGACTGCATGTTCTTGTGTGTTACTCGGTTATGATTCCAAACAGGAGTTGTAAGAAGACCAATAAGGTGTGGCACAAGACTCTCATTTAATTGCACAATTAAAACTTTGCTGCTAGAAGAGGCAACTCCGTCCTTTTGACTCTAGTGTTGGACTGTTACCTGCTGCATTTCACTTTGTTTCTTGTTTGTTAATTTTTGTAGGAGGATATGCACCATTGGGTCATATGCACAGACGTTGTAACTCTTGAGATCTTTACCACATCATAGTCAATAAACTTCTTTGCACTTTCTGGCTACTTTTTGGTGTGTGTGTACATATAAGACTAGAGCCATCATGTGAAAGAGAAGGGAGGTGGTTTATGATTTTCGGCACCCAGTAACCATTCATCTCTGAGCCGTACCCCAGCAAAAATCTACATCGATTCAGAGGTGTGCTGGAGCCAGCTCACACCTTAAGAGCTGATTGTTAAATTTTTAGGAATTTTTAACAATTGTTAAAATATTGGTAGTTTAAAATAGACCACATTGGGGGTATTTGCTCAGTTGCTGGCTTACCGGCATACCCATTCTCAAGAACCATGAGACATAGTCCTGGAGAAGAGCAAGCATTCAACAACTTGTCAAACAATACAGAACAAGTTTCAAAAAACAAGTATGCCCATGTGTAAGTCAAACAAATGCAGGCAAGATTGAAGGTGTGTATACCGAAAACACTTATTTTGAAGTGGTGACTTGAAAGCAAAAGATACCTTGATTCAAAGCTTTGAGTTTTTAATCTAGGATGTCCAAGTCACCCGGGGTATTCTCTGAGGAATAAAATGCTTCTTGTATGCTAGAAATGCTGATGTCACATGGTCAGGGGAGACTGACATGCCTCAGTGGTGAGTTGGAGGACGGGACAGGCATACCTTTGGAAGCAGGGATTGGCTATATTGCCCCTCTGTACTGAGAGGAAAAATAAAATTGCAAGATTGCTATATTTTAGATACAGAGCAAACTGTTTTGTGTTAATCTTAAATGTATTTTGTTTGCATGAAGCTGATTTCTCTGCTTGTTTACCTGGGACCATTCAACATCCCATCCTAGGAGGCTGTCACCTGACACTTGCAGAGGTCTGAAGCATGAGGCTTGCCTCAGTAAGGTGAATTTATTACCTCATTTTAGAATGAAAGTGTAAATAAAAATTGAGTAATAGGCCAGCTGGCTGAAACGAGAACCTTCGTTTGGAGGTTCCTGTTTGTGTCGCAGCAGCCACCTCAGGATGCACGCATTTGGTTTGATCTGAGCCTGACCTTCTGTGCAGGCAGAAGTGTCTTCAGTCGGACTTGGGAACTGCAGTGGTGGGAGAATTGGGTGAGTTGCGTCTCCTGGTGTTCATCATCTTGGGTAAGCACCTGCTTTGTATTTCTTAAGCAGTGACTTGAACTTTTCTCACTTGGAAGAAAGCTGGTTCTGAAGGTTTTCATTTAAAGGCCATCCTTTTGGGCTGTGAGGCCATCCCAGAACTGTGAGCCTCTGCAGGAGGACTGCCATAAGGTAGTCCAGTGGGTCCAGTTTGCCTTTCTGCAGTGTAGAGTAACCTGTATTAAGATCCTCAAAGAAAAAACCAGTAAGGTTTGCTCTTAATAAAAGAGTAAATGATGATGATGATGGTGATAAACTTTAGCTTTTAAGTTGCCTGTGTCTTTAAGATAGAGCTGTGGCTGGCTGTTCCTTGGACTCATGGCAGAACTCTTCCTGAACTGTTTCTTTTCTCCCAATCCTACACAGGCCAATATTTAACCTTAAGAAGTCAGGAACTTAAACCTCCCAAGAGGGCTAGGCTGTAGTTCATGCTTGCCTCACCATCTGCATGGCCGGATCTCAGGGAAGATAAAGTAGGATGGTTTAGATAGAAGCTGGTCTAAAGGAGAGAGCAGGAGTAATGACTGCCTGATTGAGGGAAGGTGGTGAGGTTATCGGTGGGCTCAGTGGTCACTTGTCCTTACTAGGGGCAAACACTTGACTGAGAGAGAGTGCCTCTCCGTTCTTTTGTCCTGTAATATTGTAATATTGAGGGGGTCATTTCCACATCCTTTGTGGTCATCTCGTTGCCGTGAACCTCTTTTCTGAAGATTTGTTTTCTGTTATAATTGTGCCAAAGACAACAATTCCCGTACACTTTTAATAATAGAAAAGGGGGTCCTGATAGTTACAACTCCCCAGGGGTGATAGAAAATACTCGCCAAGAGTTATATTGTGAAAGAACCGTGAGCTCAGCTCCAAACATTTGACCAACACATGCGATAACTTACTATGCAGAATTACCTCAAGAACATGCTGATGAGAAGATAAATCAGCATCTGGGAAGGAAGCTGGCGGAGTTGAAGATTCAGATGGAGTCCATCAAGGTGCTTAAGGTTCATCTGAGTGCTTTTGTTAGATTTTTTAGAGACTGAGATTCATATATGTATTCTGAATTATTAATCTGAATAATAAAATTCTGAACTATATGTATATATATATAAAAAAGATTATCCATCTACTATTATTTATCTATCTATATTACATGGTAGGAATTTCTGAATATCTGCCAACTAACTAGGAAACTTGAAACTTGACTCAAGTCATGTTCTTGGCCCATTTAAGTGTTTATTAATTCATCTGATCAGTGGTCCCTGGACTTTCACTCTGGGTCTTACTCTGTGATGGTGCTGGAGATGCACTGGCCAATAGGCATGGCTCTTGGCCTCATGAAGCTTATAGTCTTGGGGGTTGAGGGGTGGAGTACAAGCCTTTAATCAAACAAGCACTTAAGCAAATATGTAATTAGAAATTGTGACAAGTGCCCTAAAAGAGTAATAATAGTACTATTAAAACATGTGGCTAGGATGTGTCCTGGATAGGGTGGTTTGGGAGAGGTTTCTTTGAGGAAATTACATTTAATTTGAGATCTGAAAGATGAACAGGAGTTAACTAGGGGCAGGAGGTGGGAAGAACAGTCAGTCAGGGGGATCAGATTAATCTTGTTTTGTTAAATGAAGTTCAGGAAAGCTTTGCTCTAAAACACTGATTACTTTCACCATGCATGGAGGAGACGTCCATAGTAGTAAGAACACAGTCTCTGATCCAGAAGACCCCGGTTTGAATCCTGGCTCTGCTACTTGCTCTGTGTTGTTAGGCAGGTCATTTCACCAATTTGTACCTCAGTTTCCTCATGTGTAAAACCTCATAGAGCTTGTGAGAATTAAATTGGTTAATGTGCAGAGCACTCAGACAGTGCCTGTCACATACTGTTCTCTAGTTTAATGAGTGTCAGCTACTGATGTCTAGTGTGGTGCTATAACTAGAGGGGAAAAGTCTGATCCTTTAATGTTAAGAATAAGGCCTGGGGAGATGGAGTGGTTTCCCAAATATCAAAGAATTAGTTAATGGAATGTCTGATCTGGGAAGAGAATTTTTAAAAAACTTAACACTTTTACTGTTAAGTCATTGCTTCTCTATTCATTCACACAGAGTTCTAATGGTGCCTTTGAGTACTTAGGACTGAAAATGGGTATCTTCTATTTGTCAGATTGTTGGCACATTTCTTAGAATTTGTTTGAAAAAGGTTTGGGTGTGGCTCTGTGTGTCTTGAGTTTGGTGACTAGATTCAGAATCTTTTTGGAGTCGCTGGTTTCCTCCTAAAATAGAACAGTGCATTTGCAGGATGTCGAAGCTGATTTCAATTCGATGGTTATATTGGCAGCTCTCAGCACGTATCCAGTATATGCCAGACACTTCCCCAGTGCTGTAGCACAGGCATGGGACAGTCATAAATGAGATGCATTTTGGTCCTGCCCTTGAGGGTGTAGGTAAGTCTACTCTGTAATCAATGACTACTCCTCGGTGCAAAGAGGGCACTGCTTTGGGGAATATAGGAAAACTATTTGCTGGGGAATGAAGGGAGCGCAACCAACTTCCTGGAGAAAAAATTCATCCAGAATACAACAGGGATCTTAGTTGTCCCAGATATGATGAATTAAAGTTATACTCTAAAGGAAGCCCCTTATGCTCAGCGATGGATGTGTGGGATAAGGTGGGTGTATCTTTTATGTAGAGCTGGAATAAAGCACGCTGTGGCTGTCTTGAGAGAGATCTGTATTTTCATTAGAAATACTTATATTTGGGAAAACTTGATGTGACTTTTGGTAGATCTGAGTCACTGTAATTGTCACTTTCATTGTAACGGATTCAAGAACCGAAACTCAAGAAGTTTCCAGTTCATTCTGATTCATCATTTGCCATTCTTGTAAAGGTAGATTCTCAGAGTCCAAAATCTCCTCTAAATTTCCTATATGACTTTTAGGCTATAAAAAATAGGATCTTATCTAGTAATGCTTTCTATTTTTTAAAGCACTGATATCTACATTCTTACATCTGATTCTTGCGTCGTTATCCCCATGTTATAAGTGAGGAAACTGAGGTTCATCAAGGTCAACTGACTTTCTGCATAAGCAAGACCTAGGTAGGGCTGCCTTGAACAGCTTGACCCTGATTTTACAGATGGGGAATTTTTAAAAATGATTTTATTTATTTATGGCTGTGTTGTGTGTTCGTTGCTATGTGCGGGCTTTCTCTGTGGTGTGCTGACTTCTCATTGTGGTGGCTTCTCTTGTTGTGGAGCACGGGCTCTGGGCATGCATGCTTCATTAGCTGTGGCTCCCAGGCTCTAGAGCACAGAGTTGTGGTGCCCAGACTTAGTTGCTCTGCAGCACGTGGGATCTTCCCAGATCAGGGATTGAACCCATGTCTCCTGCACTGGCAGGCAGATTCTTTACCACTGAGCCACCAGGGAAGACCCAGTTGGAGAATTTTGTTGATTAAAATTCAGATAAGAAACTCTTAGGTAATCATTTTTTTATAAGTTGAAATGGCCACCACATACGTGCTGGACTTCCAGCAGAGCTGGCTAGGGTAATATGATGTTAATACACCAAGAAGACCTTTCCTTTCAGCAAATTCTGAGGTGGAATTACTCCAGGGTGTCAAGGGTTCAGAGATCATGGCTGAGGCCCGCCACAGGAGTAGGTTGGAGCCTAAGGCTGGTTGAATTGTGACTCTTTGGAGTTAAGGTATTTCTGTTTTGTTAAGAAAACTGTGGGGCTTTGTGTAGAACAGCAAATCTATTCCCAGGAAATGGTGGATGCAATGAAATTTATACCATAGAGATAACAGAGATGCTTTTAAAGTACTTTTGCCTGTGTACAGCCTGATTCTCCTTCTACTCATGCTATCCTGCCTGGAAAATGTGAAAAAATAAAATCTCGCCATGGTCCTTTCAGGTGGCTTCTTTGTGTCATAGAACTTGGTGAATGCCTTAACTGAGCTTAAAAATTTCCCCCTTATTTGTGTATCTCCCTTCTTACATGTTCAGAATGTTCTTTATATATTTAAGGCAGTTGTTTTAATTTAGTTGGAGATATAGGTAAACATTTCAGGCTGAGTATCCTGTAATCTTTCGTTTTTATGAAACTCTCAGACTGTAGATTGTTTAGGGTTGTCAACTCAAGGTTATCCTGGAATTATTTGCTTTTATTCTCTCGAAAAGCAACTTTCATATGATCTTCCCTTACAGCCAATCTGAGGCAGCCCCCAAGTGACTCTCCAAACACCACTCTGTTTTATCATAGCAGTTACCAGCATCCGCTGTTTCTTACTCATTCATTTGCTGCTTTTTTCTCTCCATTTCCCTGCCAATGCAAGCTGCATGTGACCAGGCCCTTGTCTCCCTTGTTCCATGCTGCATCCTGGTGCTTCAGAGAAAGACTGGCTCACAGAGGTACTCACTAGTGATTGGTTGAATGAATGAACTCCTCCTAACACTATTTTCTGATTTTTTTTTTCTTTTAAGATTGAAAAATTGACAACAGCATGTTTTACCCACTGAAAGTCATCCTGATGCCAGTGTTACTGGGTAAGTAGAAGCCAAGGGACCAAGGAGGGTATTTGATTTCTTTCAAGTCTCAGGTAGAGGTTTTCTCATTCAGAAACCAATTTCATGTATTTTCATTTCCCCTTGCTTTGCTGAAAACGGAAACCCCAGCCTGGAACTTTATAGTTTTGTTGAAACAGTTGTTTTAGAAGCCAGGTAGCAGACTCTTTCTTGGAAAGCTGAATATTCCTCTGTTTCTATTAGAAACAGAATGCCTTTTGGTCCTGACTGGGTGTTCTACGACCTTCCTACAGAATATGAAGAAAGTTTCTCACTGGCATTCCTGCACTTTCAACTGTTATCTTTAAAACCACAGCTTGTTGCAGATCAGGAAATGAAATCATCAAAGAGAGTCCCTAAGTCCTTGTAATTGTTTTCCTGCTTTAGTCATGCCAGCCTTCTTGCAGTTCCTCAAATGCACCAAGCTCTTGCCCAGTTTTTGATAGTTTCTTTTGCCTGGTACCGTCTCTCCCCACTTCACCCTAGCAAGCCTGCCTAAGCCTTCAGCCTTCTCCTTAGGCTCTACTTCCTTTTAAAAAGCCTGCTCTGGTTGCCTCCCTGAACCGGGTTGGAGTCTTCTGTTCCTACAGTGCTCAAGGCTGCTGCTGCTTGCTCATCTGTTGTCTTTTCATCCTTTAGCCCCCTTTCATCCGTTAGCCCCTTGTCTCTCTCTTTATCCCATGGATATGGCTCTGTCAGAAGAATAAATTAATTAGGTGCTTTACTCGCATGACTTTTAAGTTTGTTTTCTTTAAAGATTTTTTTTTTAATTTCATTTTAAAATTTATTCTATTTATTTATTTGGCTGTGTTGGGCCTGAGTTGCAGCACTCGGGATCTTTAGTCTTGGCATATGGGATCCAGTTCCCTGTTGAGGGATTGAACCTGAGGTCCCTGCATTGGGAGCTCTGAGTCTCAGCCACTGGACCACCAGGGAAGTCCAAATTTTTTTATTTTATTGAAGTATAGTTGATTTATAATGTGTTAATTTCTGCTGTGTAGCAAAGCAATTCAGTTATACATATATACATACCTTTTCATATTCTTTTCTATTGTGCTTTATCGCAGGATATTGACTGTTGTTCCCTGTGATATGCAGTAAGACCTTGTTGTTTATCCATTCCATTTTTCTCTTCTTTATTAGCTTTTTGGACTTTGCATGGTGACCTAAAGGATGACTCAGCAAAGTGCACAAAAGAATGGTCTTTGCTTTAATTCCAGGCAACATAGCATTTGCACACACATGCAGTTAGACACGTGCACGCACAAGAAAATAGTCCATATTAGAGAAGTTTTTTCACCACGGAATCAGGGTTATAATAATCTCAGGGGCTTCCCTGATAGCTCAGTTGGTAAAGAATCTGCCTGCAATGCAGGAGACCTGGGTGTGATCCCTGGGTTGGGATGATCCCCTGGAGAAGGGAGCAGCTAGCCACTCCAGTATTCTGGCCTGGAGAATTGCATGGACTGTTTAGTCCATGGGGTTGTGAGAGACTTTCACTTTCACTTTCTTTTCTTTCCAGAGACGGGTGAAGCAGCCTGCAGCATTTTGCTCTTCCATCAGAGACTTAGCAATCTAACCCCCTTTGGAGTTGCCTGGTGACACTGGGCAACGGGGATTGTACTTCTTGATGGAGAGGTTTTCCTCCTCTGTAGAAAGTCTTGATTTCTTCAGTTATTTCTGTACAAAGGCTGCCGGTCAAGTCTAAGTTTCTGTCCGCTTTGCTTGCTGCTATTACCTTCTAGCAAGCTCATTTAATTCTACAGTCAGCACTCTTCATATCACATTATATAGCTTCTTATCCCTTTAACCACACTTGAAGCTGCTCAGTTCTTCCTTACAGGAAAATTCCAAATCATTTTTGGAGGTACTTTTGATTTCTTTCAAAATAATTCCCTCCAGAGGGTGGTGAGTTCATGTTTTCTTTCCCATCTTCCCCACTGTGTGTGCTTGCCATGGGGCAGGAAGTTAACACTCTTCTCTTGGGACAACAGCTTGGATGGAGAGGCCGGCACATTTTCTGTTTATACCCAAATCCATTCACTTGGCTCTTCTTTGATGGGAACTGGCCAGCATCTAATTGTGTCTTGCTGTGGTTGTCTCTTTGCATAGAGTATGTCTTATGAAAACAGAAAAATCCATGTGATGGTTTTCTCTTTAGAAATGGTTTTCTCTTTAAGTGAAAAGAGAAATTACTTGAACAATGGACAGATATTGGAGGGGTATGATGTGGACTAACCCCTAGAGGCTGGAAACCCAGGCTGAGGGCAGACCTGGAGGGGGCAGGTGGGGAGAAAGCAAACAAAGGAAATTCAAGGGAGGGGCCGTGCTCTGTGTTGACCTAATTACAAGGATCTGCACTACGGCCAGAATCAGCTGGCACACTCAGAGATAAGCTTTTGTAGAGGGACGAAAAAAGGGGAAAAACTGAGGGAAGCAAAGTTACCTGTGAATTGGCCTTTCAGTTAGGGGACTGGTGGGAAACTAGAAGCCAGAGACATCATCACCTGCTTAGAGGCATCTAAATGCACAACCTCAGGGGAGAGACTTCAGAGTTTCTCTTCTTTCTTCTTATTTTTGTTTTGTTTTTTGGCCCTGCTACATGCCTTGTAGGATCTTAGTTCCCCAACCAGAGATTGAACCTGTGCCCTCAGCAGTGAAAGCATGGAGTCCTATCTACTGAATTGCCAAGGAATTCCCTCTCTTCTTTCTTTAGAAAGGAGATTTCAGGGATGAAGACTAGAAAAGAGGGAGGGTCTAGCTAGGAGCTATTGGACAGTATGAAGATTGTAGAAGTCCTTTGACTTGAGCCACGTGGGGGTAACCACAGGGTATTTTTCTTACTCTTGGGAATACCACGCTGGGTTGAATTAAAGTCCTCTGAATACTTTGTTCACGTTGGGTCATCTGGGGAGGGAAGATGTTAGTCGCTTAGTCATGTCAGACTCTTTGTGACCCCACTGACTATAGCCCACCAGGCTCTTCTGTCCCTGGAATTCTCTAGGCAAGAATACTGGAATGGGTAACCATTCCCTTCTCCAGGGGATTTTCTTGACCCCGGGATTGAACCAGGGTATCCTGCATTGCAGGCAGATTCTTTATCATCTGAGCCACCAGGAAAGTCTGCATCTACTTGGAGATTAATACTAGTTTTTGTTGTTGAGTGTGTTTGTCTGATGATGTCTCTCTTGCCTGTTGCCTTCTCTAGGTTATTCCTTGGGCCTGAATGACTTGACTATTTCCGCCGTGGAGCTAACAGTCCACGTGGGTGATTCAGCCCTTCTGGGATGTGTTTCCCAGAGCACAGGAGAGAAACATGTGACCAAGGTAGACTGGATGTTCTCATCAGGAAAGCACATCGAGGTAACAAGGAGGAAACCCTGCTGTGTATTAGAAGCCCCAGCCAATGGTGTCAGAATATGGGGAGAGGGAGAATCAAGTCATCCCATGCCATGAGGTGGGGGGGTTTCAGGAGCTGGGTTCTGGAGCTCACCAGAACTGAGCCTCCTCCTAGTTTGAGCTCTTGGTGGTACACAGCTGATTACAATCAGCTGGGAAAGTTACTCAACCTCTCTGAGTTTCACTTCTCCATCTGTGAATAATGGTAATACTTTTCAGGTCATTGAGAAGCTAATGGGAGACATACACATAAAGTTCTTCTAGTTTCTTTTCTTTCCTGTTTCTCCCATTTGTGGAGGAGCATGGGTGGGTGGGAGGGGTGAGAAGAATGAAAACACATTGGTCTAGACAAAAAGAGTTATGGCCCAGGCACAGGGATGATGTCACAGTAATCTTTCAGGAGGGTGGAGAGTCTTTCGGCATTGTGCTGATTCGTTTAAGTGCTGGATCATCTCTTTCTCCTTCATGGCTGCTTAAACTGTTAGGATTGGCGGGTTCAGCATGGCTGAGTGAGGGAGCTCTTTGGATTGGCAAAAGTGTATGAAGCCTCATCTGGGATTCTGTGGAGATAGATACTTGTGTGATACTTGTGTATCGGGCTCATTTGTGAAATATACTCCAAGTAATGTATGACTAGCAATAAAGTCCTAAGGTTTTCAAATGAAGTATTGTTTCAGTAGCTCAGAGCATGTTATTTCCATAATGTTACTATCACTCAAATTTTTGTTACTGTTTACTTTTTTCAAAGATTTTTTTTTTTTTTTTTTGCTGCTGACCATTTTTAAAGTCTTTATTGAATTTGTTACAATATTGATTCTGTTTTATGTTTTAGTTTTTTTGCCCCAAGACATGTGGGATCTTAGTTCCCTGACCAGAGATTGAACCTTCCTCACCCTCTGCATTTGAAGGCAAAGTCTTAACCTCCTGACTGTTATTGTTATAGGAGGGGTATACCCATTGTCTAAGTGAAGATAAGAATTCCCTATGGCTCTTCCCCCCAGTCTGTAAACCATTTCCTTTGATGATTCCTTCTCATGCCTTATGATGTGCTGCCTGGAGGAGGGTGGAAAAGAGAGGGCTGACAGCTAACACGGCAGGAATTCTTACAACAGCCAGTCTGTGGGGTTGCGTTTAGATGCCACTGAATCCAGGGGCCATGGCAGAACACAGGGAGGTACTTTTCAAAAGTTGTGAGTTTGTGGAATTCCCTGGAGGTCCTGTGGTGAGAACTCTGTACTCACACTGCCTAGAGTCCAGGTGCAATCCCTGGTTGGAAAACTAAGATCCCACATGCCGTGCAGCGTGGCCAAACAAACACCAAAAGTTGTGAGTCTGAATCCCCAAAGTGATTTTCAGAGTAGGTGTTACATTTTACCTTAAACTGTAAGAAATGAAAATGTGTTCACCCTGTTTCTCCAATTGTCTTTGTCTAATAGAAGCCACAGAGTCTTGTGTCAGTTAAAGTATTGTCTGGCACATTCTTCTTCTTATTAATTGGGTACCAAGTACTTCTTTGATCCTGGTCGTGACAATGACTTTGCTGCCTCCATGGAACAGGGGCTTTTGAACTCAGACTTCTGGGTCTGGTGCCATGGGCTTGAAATTTCCTCTGATGTTGTGTTGCCCTCCAGGATGAGTACGTGCTCTTCTATTATTCTAACATCAGCGTGCCTGTGGGGCACTTCCAGAATCGTGTGCGCTTGGTGGGGGACATCTTACACCATGACGGTTCCCTCCTGCTCCAAAATGTGGAAGAGACCGACCAAGGAAACTTTACCTGTGAAATCCGCTTCCAAATGGAGAGCCTCGTGTTCAAAAAAGTGGTCGTCCTGCATGTACTGCCAGAAGAACCCAAAGGTAACATGAATGCTTACACAGAGAAGGGCAAAGGGCAAGACACTTGGTGTGCAAAGAGGGATGTGAACTGATTTTGTTGAGCAAATCCTAGTCAGTGGGCTAGGTACTTACCATGAAGTGAGTCCTCAATAAATGGTGCTCTCTGTTTATTATTAGTTTTTTAAAGTAACCCATAGAGGATTAAAAAAAATATTATCTATTTAATATTTTTGGCTGCTCTGGGTCTTTGTTGCTGCTCGCGGCAGGGGCTACTCTGTACTTGTGGTGTGTAGGCTTCTCGCTGAGGTGACTTCTCTTGTTGTGGGTCATGAGCTCTAGGGCATGGGCTCAGTAGTTGTGGTGCATGGGTTTAGTTGCCCCATGGCATGTGGGATCTTAGTTCCCAGACCAGGGATTGAACCTGTGCCCCCTGCGTTGGCAGGCAGATTCTTAACCACTGGACCTCCAGGGAAGTTCCAGTGGTGCTCTTTAAATAAAAATAATGATGATGATTATTTTATCATTCCTTTAAACATATTTCATCCTTATGAAAATTCTGTGAAGGAAGTACCGTGTTCTCCTTTTCATTTTATAGACATGTTATCTGAGGCTTAGAGAGTTTAAGTGACTTGCCTGAGGACATATATTTATTAAATGGCATATCCAATACTTGGACCCTGGTACCTCTGTCAACATAGTTCATGTTCTTTCCACTATACCCTGATGCTCCCCATGAGTTTTGCAGATTGATGTTGTCTCCATACTTTGTAGGTAACTATGTTTTCTGGGGGATATAAAAGAAATGAGCAGGTTTCCCTCATGTTCCTATTTATAAATAGGTTCAGTAGTTTCTTGGTTTTAAAAACATGCTCTGTGGAACACTCAGGGTCCATGGGACCTGGTGGACCACACAGAGGGTGAGAACAAGGCAGGCAGGGACAGAGGACCTAGTCACGCCAGGACCTCAGGTTTCCACCTCCACTGCAACCGAGTCCTTTTCCTTTTTTCTGTTGTATTCTTGGGCTTCCAGGTAAGATTTTGTTTGAAGAAAGAATTCTGCTGCTTTAAAAAGTTTGAAAATCACAGAATTAGGTATACTCTTTAATGTGAAATGGAGACTTCGCTGGTGGTACAGTGGATAAGAATGCACCTGCCAGTGCAGGGGACACGGGCTTGATCCCTGATCCAGGAAGATTTTACGCGCTGTGGAGCAGCTAAGTCTGTGCGCCACGACTACTGAAGCCTGTGCACCCTGGAGCCCGCGCTCCGCAGCAAGAGAAGCCACGACGGTGGGAAGCCCGCACAGTGCAACTAGAGAGTGCACTTATTCTCCACAGCTAGAATAAGCCCGCACACAGCAACGAAGACCCAGTGCAACCAAACATAAACAACTGAAAAAAAGAAAACAACAAAAAAGTGTGAAACGGAAGAACAGGCTATGTCCTCAGGAGAGCTTGCTGTCTAGGGCAGGAGCTAGGATCTAGACCGCTCTCCCTGCCAGCTTGCTTCGGTCTGTCCTTTCAGTGAGCTCCTTTGGAGCACCCAGCTCTCCTCTCTGGTGACACATTCATCACACCTGTTCAGTTGTGTCTCCCTGTCCACCTGCATCCATGTTCTTGGTTCCATGACCAGCCCCAGGCTCAGCACCTGGCACAGAGCACGCAGTCAGTAAACATTCATCAAATGAATGAAATCCTTAGGTGAGCATCTCTCACTGGAATCTGATTTCTAAAAACATGAAGTGGTAGCAGGAATTGTGGAAGGTGGCCTCTGACCTCACTCCTAACTTCATACTAATACTTTTTATCAATTGCATTTTTTCTTTTGATTTCAAAGCTAGGGCTTTCCAAGAAGAAGAAATGAACCAGCTACCTGTGTCTCCCAAGGATTATCTTTGAATTACCCCCTTTCTTCTTTGTTCTCTGATGCTGGCGTTGAGAACATGCAAGCATGTCCTACAAAATGGTGCCTTTTTCTGCTTGGAAGAGAGACGGAGTGAACAAATCCAAAGGAGGCAATTTTAAGAGTTGAGTCCCTGGGAGTAGGCTAGAGCAATTTTATGGGAGGCAGATATTTTCCAGTAGCCAGTGGAGCAACTTGTATTTACTTTTTCCTTCCAGCCAGAGTGGAAATAGCTCTGAGTGCTAACCATTTGCCTGGTGGCCATCTCCTCCCATGTGGAAACTCATGTATGGCTTCCTCCACGAAGTTTACTCTTCAGTTTGTAATTTTTCTGTCTTTCTACTGCTCCAACTCTTTTACTCGTAGTTCTTATTTTAAAAGCTAGAGACAGTTTTATTTTTATTTTCTTTTCTCTCTCTCTCTTTTTTAAGAATTTGCTTCCTTGTATTGTGTGAAAGGATTTTAAGACATCTGAATGTGTGTGTTCACAGATTATATAATTACACTGTATAGATATATAATAGTTAATGAGATGTATAAAGAGAACAAAAAGTAATTGTTGCTCAAGCATGTGCATTTTATTTCAATCATGTGATCTGTATTTTTAAGATTCAAAATGGAATTAAAGTTTTCATAGCAGATGAATTGCCTGAACAATGTTTTGAGTTGTTCAGGGAGAGAAAATACTCTTATTGAAGAGACTCATGCACGTGATAGGTGGCATAGTAGGTGAGCTTTAGGTGACTTCTGGATCCTAACTTCATTCAGTTCAGTTCATTCGTTCAGTCGTGTCCGATTCTTTGTGACCCCATGGACTGAAGCACGCCAGGCCTCCCTGTCCATCACCAACTCCCGGAGTTCACTCAGACTCATGTCTATTGAGTCGGTGATGCTATCCAGCCATCTCATCCTCTGTCGTCCCCTTCTCCTCCCACCTTCAATCTTTCCCAGCATCAGGGCCTTTTCAAATGAGTCACCTCTTCGCATCACGTGGCCAAAGTATCAGAGTTTCAGCTTCAACATCATTACTTCATTACTCTAGTTATTTTTATTCTATTCTAATCTCTTCTAAATTTATGAAGGTCTGTGATACTAGAAAGAAAGTGAACGTGAAAGTGAAAGTCACTCAGTCATGTCCGACTCTTTGAGACCCCATGGATTATACAGTCCTTGGAATTGTCCAGGCCAGAATACTAGAGTGGGTAGCTTTTCCCTTCTCCAGGAGATCTTCCCAACCCAGGGATCAAACCCAGGTCTCCCACATTGCAGGCGGATTCTTTACCACCTGAGCCACAAGGAAAGCCCAAGAATACTGGAGTGGGTAGCCTATCCCTTCTTTAGCAGATCTTCCCAACCCAGGAATGGAACTAGGGTCTCTGGCATTGCAGACAGATTCTTTATCAACTGATCTATCAGGGAAGCCCCATGATACTAGAAAAAGCCCACAAAGGTCCACCTAGTCAAAGCTATGGTTTTTCCAGTAGTCATGTATGGATGTGAGAGTTGGACCATAAAGAAAGTTGAGCACTGAAGAATTGATGCTTTTGAACTGTGGTGTGGAGAAGACTCTTGAGAGTCCCTTGGACTGAAAGGAGATCAAATCGGTCAATCCTAAAGGAAATTAGTCCTGAAATTCATTGGAAGGGCTGATGCTGAAGCTGAAACTCCAATACTTTGGCCACCTGATGCAAAGAACTGACTCATTGGAAAAGACTCTGAGGCTGGGAAAGATTGAAGGCAGGAGGAGAAGGGGATGACAGAGGATGAGATGGTTGGATGGCATCACTGACTTGATGGACTTGAGTTTGAGCAAGCTCTGGGAGTTGGTGATGGAGAGGGAAGCCTGGCATGCTGCAGTCTATGGGGTTGCAAAGAGTCAGACACAACTGAGTGACTAAACTGAACTGATGATACTAGAAAGGAGGGAAGATAATGAAATAATTAAAAGTCCATGTTTTAGAATCACATCTGACAGGCTTTAAATTTTAATTTAGAGAAAGTTCCTAATATTTGAAAGACAAATTTCAGTTGTATAGACAGTTTTCTTACAAATAAAAATAATGTTAACTTCCTGTACTTTTGCTCTAGAATCAGCCATCTTTCCACTTATGTGAGGTGGTAACAGTAAAGGGAGTGAGAACGTGTGGACTTTGTTTTCACTCAGACCTGGGTGTGAGTTCTGCTCTGCCTTTTACTGGCCATGAAGCGTTGTGCTCATTCAGTTTCTTTCTCTGTGAAACGGGAGAATAATAGTGCATATCTCAAAATATTGTAATGACTAGGTGATAACCTAAGTGTTTAGCACATGTCTGGTGTGTTGAAAGAATTCAGAATATTTAGTTCTTATTACTGCATTTAAAATATAGGGTTCAATTCTTGATATACTCATAGACATACTCTTGATACTCATAGGGTGTTTCGTTTGCTATTGATATTCTTTGGAGTGAATTTTTATCACTTCCAAAATAATTCCCTCCATAGAGTTCCAAGTTCATGATATTTTCTTTTGCTTTCCTCCCATTGTACATCTTTCCTGCTGAGCGGGAAGTTAGTGTTCTGCCAGGGACACAATTTGGATGAAAAAGTTAGCTGATGTACTGTGTTGCTTTGTGAGCTTTGCTCAATGCTCTTTTGAAGGAACTCTGTCCAAATAAGACCTAGACTTGTGTCTCCCTTAAATACCATCCTGCCTTTAATTTCTTGACTGAGTTTGTGGTTGATTTATATAGAGCACTGTTGAAAAATCAGAAGCATCTTTCTAATTATTTTCTTTTTCAGGGACTTCTTAAAATGATATAAGTAGTATGGGATCAGCTGTTTACACAAATAAGCAGGAGGAAGAGACTATGAGTTGGAAAGCCAAGAATGAGGGGAAGGGGAGCAGGTGCAGAAGGGGGAACAGGTGGGGAAGTGGGGGCAGGGATTAAAATGAGAGAAAAGTCAAAAGGAAAACTGTCTGTTGTTTGACCTAATTAGCAAGCAGTCCTGTGACCTGTAGTCTAGCCAGAATTGTCCTAAGCAAGCCCTAAGACAACTTGTAAAAGAATTAAGTAGAAGAGAGTCACCCATGATTCAGTTTTTCACCTGGGAGAGCCAGTGGGTTATTTATAAGAATGAGAGTTATTTCTACTTCCTGTTTATGTTAAGCAGATGTGGGTACTCAAGTGGGCGAACAGAAAGTGGAGGGCTTCATGGTTTTCCGTTCTTTGTTACAGGCTTGAAATGAAGTTGGGGCTTGTGGGAGAAGTTCTAGAAAAGGAGAAGGAGAAAGAAATTAAAGAGAAGCCAGAAAGTGTTTATTGACGTCAGTGGGACCCTCAGACTTGATGTGTGTTGGCAGCTAGAGGGTGCTGTCTTATCCTTGGGGCATCGTGTTGGTTTAATGAGAGGCCTCTGAATATTCTGGCCGCACAGAGGGAAAGTGTGCAGTGTGTGGTGGTGACATTGGTTTTACTGCTGAGGATCTTTGGCTAAACATGATCTCTTCCAGAAGTTCTTTGGCTTCTAGAGATTATACTTTGACTTGACTTATTGTTTTATCCCCAGAGCTAATGGTTCACGTGGGTGATTCGACTCAGATGGGATGTGTTTTCCACAGCACAGAAGAGAAGCACATGAGCAGGGCAGACTGGATGTTTTCATCAGGAGAGCCTGCCAAGGTAAGGAGGAGAAGCTCTCGTTGTGTAGAAGAAGCTCCTGGCCAGTGGTGTCAGGACAGAGTGGGGACAACAAGAACCTAGGCATCAGGTGCCACATGGTGGTCTCATGAGGGCTTGGACTTTGGAGTTTGTTAAAAAAAAACAAAAAACAACTGGGCCTCTTAGCTTGGCTGGACAATTTCAGCTTCCGGTTGGGAAAAATGACTAATGACGATGATGATGAAGTAGATGTTGCTACTGCTTGACTTTTTGGGTTGTCAGGATGCATCTAGGACATGGTGATGTAGAGCATTTGTTCATGACTTGGCTACTGCATCTTGGTTTTATCCTCTCTCTCTCTTTTCCTTTTTATAGAATTCATGGAATAACAAGGGGGAATGCTTTTGGTGACCTAGCCAGGAGAGCAATGGGTTAGGCATAAGAATGATTGTCTTATTTGGGTTATTTTTGTGAGTTTTCTTCTGCGCCCCTTCACCCCATTTATGTGATGGGATTTTCTTTGTCTTCATGGATGTGTTGAATGTTGGGATTAGTAGTGCTGGAGGCCAAGATGAGGAGGGTACTTCACAGGAACTCTGAAGCAGTAAACAGCAGGTTAGTTCATTAGACCAGTAGATGTCAACTATGGCATGGTGATGTCCTGATGAGTCAAGCTGTGTCTTGAGAGATATCTCACATGACTTATCGTTAATAAAAGTTAAGGTACCAAGCTTAGAAAAGATTTAGCTTTTACAAATGAAGACATATTCCAGGTCATCCGTACAAAATGTCATTTACACTCGATTGATTCCTATATGCTGTCTGAGTGGATCAGAAAGGATGGCTTCATGGTGGGGTCTGGGGAATTACATGTAGTTTCAGGTTCACCTCTGGGAACTCACTGTGTATTTAATTGTCATCCACCAAAGTGAGTCACTGCAGAACACAGGATGGTAGTTGACTTTTGTGAGTTATGAATTGGAATCACAAGAGACAACAGGTTCGGTGCCAGGTCTTTTCATTCATATTTGTGTCTGTATCCTCATTTCCTGTTCGTAAAAACTTCTAAAAAATAATGGCATTTATATACATTTTTGAAAAATTCAGACACTTTTTTATTTATCAAGTATTTCTAAAGCGTCTGTTATGTGGTGACTACTCAAAGCTCCTGCCCTGGTGGGAGACTTACAATCAAGATGGAGGGAGATACATAGAAGAATAATGAAGAAGTAGGAATTTCCCTGGTGTTCCGGTGGTTAAGAATTCATCTTGCAATGCAGGGACACTGGTTTGATCCCTGGTCAGGGAACTAAGATCCCACATGCTGTGGGGCAACTAACACCCAATGAGGCCAAATAATAGTAATAATGAAGTATATACACAGTATGTCAGGTAATAGTAAGAGCTATGAACAAGAAAGCAGGCTTTTGTGATTGTTGTTTTATGTAGGTGATCAGGGAGGCCTCACCAAAAAGGTAACATTTGAGTAGAGGTCTCGGGGAAGTGAAGGAGGCAACCATGCGTCTGTCTAGGTGGGAAGAGTGTTCCAGGCATAGGGAGCAGCAAGTGCGAAGGCCCTGAGGCCAGCACTCAAGGAGCAGCAAGGAGGTTGGTGTGGACACGTGTGTCCGTGGCTTTGTGTTTTCTGATACTTTCTGATGATACCTTTACTGCTTCTACACGTAGGGCCTGTGAATCCCGAGAGCTCCCTCCCACCCCAGTCCTTCAGTCTCTTACATTTTGCCTTTCCCTTCTAGGAGGAGATTGTGTTGCGCTATCAGCCCAAACTCAGAACACCCATGGGGTACTCCCAGAACTGGGGCCGCTTCCTGAACCGTGTAAACTTGGTGGGAGACACTTCCCGCAATGATGCCTCTATAATGCTCCACGGAGTGAAGGAGTCTGATGGGGGAAACTACACCTGCCGTATCTACCTGGGGAACCTGACATTCAGGAAAACCACTGTGCTGCAAGTGATCCTGAAAGAGCCCCGAAGTATGTAGTAACATCTGGCCGGGTGGGGAGGAGGGGCTGCATAGCCGGTAGGCAGGGGCAGTACTGGGGGGAAGCTGGAGAGGCTTCTAGGATGCACAATTTAAGGAGGCATCACTCTCAGGTCCTGTACTTGCCTGCCCCTGATAAGCCTCGGACTTATCAAGCCCTCCTACTCTGTGCTTTCATGACCTTGAGAGTAATCCCTCCTTAAATTTGATGCCCTAGGCACCTTGCCTGCCTCACCCTAGTGCTTCTCTGATGGTAGGTCAAGGGAAAAAAAGGTAATAATACTGAGTGAATGCCAACCCCTCTGCCAAGCCTCACTCATGGTTTCTGTAATATACCAATTTAAAGATACAGGAGCTCAGAGATGGATTGGGGTCATTTTGACTTGGCTTCAAGGAAGATGCTCTATGCTTTGTAGTAGAAGAGAAGATGCTCCTGAGCTGGTGAGAGACAGCAAAGAACAGAGGAAACAGGAAGGGGAAGGAACCAAAAATAGAGGGAGTTTCTGATCCAAGGTTCTTTATTCTGGCAGTGTGTATTAAGGGCATTGGTGAGGAGGAGAGTAAAGACTCAATTGTGTTGACTGAGAGGGGTTGATAAGTGAGGGGTTAAAGTTAAACCAGAACCCAGTTAGCAGTCAGGATGTGGCCTGTGGACTTTGCCTTTTTCGAGGGCCCCAGGGGTTGGCTGTGGTTGGTTGGGGGCAGGGATAGGGGTGAGGAAGCACCTCTACCCTCAATACCTCTGGCCAGAGACTTAAGTCCATGGAGGCACCTTCTTGTCAATAATGAAGGATCCCAGCTGGAGAGGGAAGCAGGGCAGATGGCTTTCTTCACTCTCAGAAGTCTTAACCTGTGCTTCACAAGAAAGAGAAGCCATTAGCGGGAACTCATGCAACTTCTGAGCCCTCCACACCCACAAACAGACCTCCATCTACTCCATCCTCATCTTTGCCCTGCCATCCTGAGCTCCCTTCCCTTTGGGAGCTTATCCAAGCCCCTGTGCTCAGGTGGTACCCTCTCCTCCTTCTCAGGACCCTCACAACATGCCTCTTGAAGCTCATACTTTCCGTGGGCTTCTGCCATTAAGCACATGGACGCACTCAACTCTTCCTCTTCCCTGTGTCCTTGTCTGCTTTAGCTCTCACCCTATGTCATACCTTTTCTTTTTTCTCCTCTTTCACTTAAACTTTATTTATTTGTTTTAATTGGAGGATAATTACAGTATTGTGGTAGCTTTTGCCACACATCAACATGAATCGGCCATAGGCATACATGTGTCCCCTCCCTCTTGAACTCCTACCCACATCCCTCCTCACACCACCCCTCCAGGAGACACAGACATAAAGAACAGACTTTTGGACTCAGTGGGAGGAGTTGAGAGGGTGGGATGATTGGAGAGAATAGCATTGAAAGATATACATTACCATATGTAAAATAGATAACCAGTGTCTTACTTTTTCTTGAAACAGCTTTATTGAGATACAACTCACACGCCACACAATTCACCCATTTAAAACGTACAACTCAGTGTTTTTAGTATATTCTGAGTTGTGCGACTTTCATCATAATACATTATACATTTTTCTAGACATCATCAGATAGTTTGCAAAGGACTGAACTCAGTGCTTCCTGTCTCATCTTGCATTAACTCACAGCACTCTGCAGTCAGCCTTCTACTTGTACCTCTCCTCCAGTGTAGGTCACAGTGGCACTCTAACTGTTCGTCCTTGACCTTCCCTACCCCAGCAGTATTGAACACCATGTTCTGTATACATTTAATATATTCTGTTAGGCACAACCTATCCGTCCGTCCGTCCGTCCATCCATCCATCCATCTATCTCTGTATATGAACTCCACTCAGATATTCCACAAATACTCAAACACGAATAATCCAAATCTACCACTCACACCTCTCCCCTGCCCACCTCTGCAACCTCAGTCGATGCCACCGCTATCTACACAGTTATCCAACTGCATGCCTGGGAGTTGTACTTGATTTTTCCCCTTCCCAGGACCCCCAGTCTAACAAGTCAACAGGTCCTGTCATTTCGACTGCCGACTTTGGATCTGTCTTCCTTCTCATCTGGCACCATCCCCTCATTCTGCCTATCGACCTGTCTCAGGCTGTAGGCCTCTCACCAGTCTCTGCTTTCGCTTAGTCGCTACCCCTCATCCTCGGTGCCATCTTTCTCAATCACAATCTGAACTTCCTACAACCTTTCAATGTCTTCTCCATTACCTACAGAAAAAACAAAAAACAGAGCAAAACGAAAAATTGAAACAAACTCCTCATTGAGGTAATCAAGGTCCTTCATGACTTAGATCCTATTATCTACCCAGCCTCATTCCCCATCACGCCCTCACACGCAACCTTTGACCCAGAGCCATGGACCTCTTGCTAGTTTCTCTAAGCACCATCCTGAACCTAAAGGCTCCAGACCTTGGGTATAATGTCCCTACATCCCTCACCCCTATCCTTCTTCCATTGTTGCTAAAATCTTTGATCGTTCCTTTCAGACTCAAACTTTAAAACTTTTGCTGACAAAGTCTCAGGTTCTGCTCCCCATAGAACTTGGTGCTCTTTTCTCAGCGCTGCTTTGTCCCCCATGCGGACTGCTCTCATAGCTCCTATAGCAGTCCGTGGCATTCCGTGCACACCGTCCCCCTCCTTGAGGGCACGGACCATGCATCATTGGTCTTTGTATCTTCTGCACCTAGTACTATCTGGCACCCAGGAGGTGTTGGATGTATGTGTTTGGAGTGAATTGAGGAAATGGGTGAAGGGTGCTATATAGACGGATGGAAGTGTCGTGCTTGGTATCACGACTATGGGGCTGTATTGTAGCCTAGATACCTTTGAGAACAATCACTTCACCGTAGAAAGGGCAGCAGCCTCTAACATGTCTGTTATTTGTGTCATTTGGTGAACCACATTTTAAGATAGAATTGTTAATGTAAACAGAAACTCTACTGTACATCAGGTGATATTCTGTTTACCCACCCACCTTCATCTATATTTTAAGGGTAAAAAGGGGTGGGCAAAGGCTGGTTCTCAGTCTAAAGGGGTCAGCTGGAGTCCCAGTGCTTCCATGTGGGGTGAAGGCTGGCCTTCTCCTCCTACTTCCTGATGTGGCGGTTGCTGCTTGGCATAGAACTGGTGAGGCTCCCAGCTCTTCTCTGGAATGTTGAGGCTCTGTCATTGCTCTCCTTTCCCAAGCGTTGGTGACCCCGGTAGCCCTCAGACCAGAGATCCTGGGTGGTAACCAGCTGGTGATCATCGTGGGGATTGTCTGCGCCACCATCCTGCTGCTTCCGGTTCTGATACTGATTGTGAAGATGGCCTACAGAAATAAGAGGTACGGGGCTGTTCCCATCTCTTGGACCGGGAGGCTCAGGTGCCTCTAGGCGGAAGTGGAGGAGAGTGGTAGGACCCTATGTGTACCATTTCCCCAGAAGGGTGTATTTTATTTATTTTTAGAAAGATTTATTCATTTACTGTGGTGGGTCTTCTCTAGTTGCGACTAGTGGGCTTCTTGTTACAGCGGCTTCTCTTGTTGCTGAGCACGGGCTCTAGGTGCTCAGGCTTCAGTCATTGCGGCGAGTGGGCTCAGTAGCTGTGGTGCACAGGCTTAGTTGCTCCATGGCATGTGGGATCTTCCTGGACCAGGGAATCGAACCTGTGTCCCCTGCATTGGCTTAAGGATTTTTAACCAATGAACCAGCAGGGAAGCCCGGAAGGGAGTATTTTAAATTAGCCATCATCTGGGGTAATCACGTTAGATGTCATCGTATAGTGACCCCACCCCCCTTGCTCACTGTTCAGTCTCTAAGTTGTCTCTGACTCTTTTGCGAGCCTATGGACTGTAGCCTGCCAGGCTCCTCTGTCTGTGGGATTTCCCAGACAAGAATAGTGGAATAGGTTGCCATTTCTTTCTCCAAGGGATCTTCCTGATCCGGGGATCAAACCCATATCTTCTGCATTGGCAGGTGGATTCTTTACCACTGAGCCACCAGGGAAGCCTCCTCTGTTCTTGGTTGTCCTGAAAGGCCTTGCACATTCCCACATCATCCTCATTTTATAAGATTACAAAGACTTACAAATGTTTGTCCAAGTAGAGCATAATTAAGAGTATAAATCCTATGCAAGAACCATAATGGTGCTATTCAATGCCTGAAAGAAATGATTTTTGAATTACCCATAGTACGTATACACTTTTTAGAGAAGCTCAGATTTTGAAGGTTGTCAGTGACTTTATTTGAAGGACCACATTTTAATTATGAGAAGCTACTTTTGAATGGACAGCCTCAGGTCCTAAATTATTTTTAGTGAATGTATTTTTAGAGGCTTGAAGTTCTCTGTACATGCATGCTCAGAGCTGTGTCTGACTCTTTGCGACACCATGGACTATAGCCCTCCAGGCCCCTCTGTCCATGGGATTTTCTAGGCAAGAATACTGGAATGGGTTGCCATTTTCTCTACCAGGGGATCTTCCCGACCCAGGGATTGAACCTGTATCTGTTTGTTTCCTGCATTGAACAGGCAGATTCTTTACCAGCTCCATCACCTGCAGTTCTCCTAGTATCTCAGGAATTTGTATATGCTCTGGTGTGAGCACTAGCATTTCACTGATTTTGGCTGGGCCATACCCTTCTGTTTACCCCGCTGTTGATGAACTATGTTGCTAGGGCAAATTGACTCTCCTTTTGAAATAGTGTCAAGGGGCAAGAACCCCCATTTAGACTGAATAGAGCTGACTTTTAGGTCTCCTTTCTCCATGGGACATGGATCATACAGAAACTGCTGGTGTCCGCTAGGTTTGCATTTGACTCCCCAGGGGCTTTCTGACTTGGTTTTGAAATTGAAAGTCTTTGCTCTGGGCAGGTGGGCAACACAGAACAAAGAGTTAGACAGTGTGGCTTCCCTATCAGCTCACTTCCCTGATCTGGACCTCAGTTTCTCTCAAAATGAAGAACAGAACTCCCATGTCTGTGTATCTGTTTATTCTAAGGAATAATCAGATGGATGTGTTGAGATTTGTGCATAAACATGGTTGCTGTAACAAAGGTTATAATTAAAAACTGAAATCATTGTCAGTGCCTGTCAGAAAGGTAATGATCCAATGAATTGGTATTCAAGTCAGTGAAATACTGCTCAGCCCTATATGTAATGATGGGGAAAGATGTCCAAGAAGTAATATACAATGTATAGTAGGATCTTATTTTAATAAAAAAGTAAATTATGTAATTCTCACTTCAGCAGCACACATACTAAATATATTCTGTGTGAGTATACTTATGCATTGAGAGAAGTTTGGAAGGATAATTTTAAAATACTAATAGTGCTATTTGGGAGAAAAGAAAAGGTGGATCCTATGAGGGTAGGAGGTTTACTGGAACTTGAACTTCAGACTGTCTACATTTCTGTAATATTTGAATTATTTTACAATCAGAGCATACAACTTTATAATCAGGAAATATTAAAATATTTACACTTTGAGACAAAAAAACAAATTCCCCTTCTAGCTTTAACCCTGGTTGTTATTTTTAGCTGTACTTCAGGCCAAAGTAGAAAAATGGAAGGCCATTCAGTAGCAAAAGCAGAAGGCAAATGGTCAAGAGATCAAAGGCCAAGGGGCCAGGAAGGGGCCAGAGCTCCTAGCCCTGGGTGTTTGCGGGTTTGATTCTGCTTGTCCTTCCCCCAGGGAGAGTCCCAGAGCCTTTAAACTGGTGTCTTGCTGAGTTTCTGCTGCCCCCTGCTGGTCCAGCTTCTTCTCCCTAGTCCTCGGAAATGATGAAATAGAATCCCATGGAGTCCCTCTATTAATTCACTTACAGGAAGTTATTAGGGTGACAGTAGAGAGGCTGAGGGCTTCCCTTGTGGCTCAGCTGGTAAAGAATCTGCCTGCAGTACGGGAGACATGGGTTCGATCTCTGGGTTGGGAAGATCCCCTGGAGAAGGGAAAGGCTACCCACTCCAGTATTCTGGCCTAGAGAATTCTATGGATTGTATAGTCCATGGGGTTGCAAAGAGTCAGACGCCACTGAGCAACTTTCACTCACTAGAGAGGATGAAGCTGTCTTCAGCCCAGGCTTTCTTTAGATACTTCTCTGCTCTCCATTAAAGAGATGCATGCCTCAGATTCTAAGCTGAGCTGTGTAGTGCGGGCTGAAGGTGTCTAGAAGTGGGTCCTCCTCTGGGGTCTCTTTTGGTAAAAACTCTGTGTGGTCTTGTGTTATCACCCTTGACTCTACAATGCCGGGTGGTTAATTGCACGTGCTTTCATGTCTTTGCAGTTCAGTCACTTCCACCACCCTGGTCAAAAGCCTGGAGAACACAGAGAAGGCTTGTGCAGAGGTAAGAGAAGAATTCTGCCATTCTGGGACCTCCCTGGCGGTCCAGTTGTTAAGACTCTGTGCCTCTAATGCATGGGACATGGGTTTGATTCCTGGTCAGGGAACTAAGAGCCCACAGGCCTGTAGGGCCAAATAAATAAAATAATAAAAAAGGACAAACCAAAAAACAGAATTATCCCGTTTTGCAGCTGTGCCCCATGAGGACAAGGTGGAGACTGCTCCAGCACCCAGGTGGTGTCTTTATCATTCTCCTTAGAACTGTGTCTCATTCACTGTTATGTCTCAGCACTTCCAGTGCCCAGGAGATCTCCATCACTCAGTAACAGCCCAGGAGTAGTGAGGAGCATAGTGAGTAGGGGTGGGCGGGTCCTGGGAAAGAGCACTGGACTTGGAATCGGAAAGTCCCAGTTCAAGCCCAGCTCTGCCACTTCTTGAGCCTCTGTTTTCTCATCCCCCAAATGAGGATAAGGACAAACACATTTGCCCAGTTGTGAGGTTCAAATAACATGACGCTATGTGCAAGTGCTCTATAATCTCTGAGGCACTGTATCAATATGAGGGGTGATTATGATCCATTCTGAGGTTAAGTGACAGAAATGGTATGGACCTAACAGAAGCAGAAGATATTAAGAAGAGATGGCAAGAATACACAGAAGAACTGTACAAAAAAGATCTTCACGACCCAGATAATCACGATGGTGTGATCACTGACCTAGAGCCAGACATCCTGGAATGTGAAGTCAAATGGGTCTTAGAAAGCATCACTACGAACAAAGCTAGTGGAGGTGATGGAATTCCAGTTGAGCTATTCCAAATCCTGAAAGGTGATGCTGTGAAAGTGCTGCACTCAATATGCCAGCAAATTTGGAAAACTCAGCAGTGGCCACAGGACTGGAAAAGGTCAGTTTTCATTCCAATCCCAAAGAAAGGCAATGCCAAAGAATGCTCAAACTACTGCACACTTGCACTCATCTCACAGGCTAGTAAAGTAATGCTCAAAATTCTCCAAGCCAGGCTTCAGCAATTTGTGAACCGTGAACTTCCCGATGTTCAGGCTGGTTTTAGAAAAGGCAGAGGAACCAGAGATCAAATTGCCAACATCCACTAGATCATGGAAAAAGCAAGAGAGTTCCAGAAAAACATCTATTTCTGCTTTATTGACTATGCCAAAGCCTTTTACTGTGTGGATCACAATAAAATGTGGAAAATTCTGAAAGGGATGGGAATACCAAAACACCTGACCTGCCTCTTGAGAAATTTGTATGCAGGTCAGGAAGCAACAGTTAGAACTGGACATGGAACAACAGACTGGTTCCAAATAGGAAAAGGAGTACATCAAGGCTGTATATTGTCACCCTGTTTATTTAACTTCTATGCAGAATACATCATGAGAAACACTGGACTGGAAGAAACACAAGCTGGAATCAAGATTGCCGGGAGAAATATCAATCACCTCAGATATGCAGATGATACCACCCTTATGGCAGAAAGTGAAGAGGAACTAAAAAACCTCTTGATGAAATTGAAAGTAGAGAGTGAAAAAGTTGGCTTAAAGCTCAACATTCAGAAAACGAAAATCATGGCATCTGGTCCCACCACTTCATGGGAAATAGATGGGGAAACAGTGGAAACAGTGTCAGACTTTATTTTCCTGGGCTCCAAAATCACTACAGATGGTAACTGCAGCCATGAAATTAAAAGACGCTTACTCCTTGGAAGGAAAGTTATGACCAACCTAGATAGCATATTCAAAAGTAGAGACATTACTTTGCCAACAAAGGTCTGTCTAGTCAAGGCTATGGTTTTCCCTGTGGTCATGTATGGATGTGAGAGTTGGACTGTGAAGAAGGCTGAGCACCGAAGAATTGATGCTTTTGAACTGTGGTGTTGGAGAAGACTCTTGAGAGTCCCTTGGACTGCAAGGAGATCCAACCAGTCCATTCTGAAGGAGATCAGCCCTGGGATTTCTTAGGAAGGAATGATGCTAAAGCTGAAACTCCAGTACTTTGGCCACCTCATGCGAAGAGTTGACTCATTGGAAAAGACTCTGATGCTGGGACGGATTGGGGGCAGGAGGAGAAGGGGATGACAAAGGATGAGATAACTGGATGGCATCACTGACTGGATGGAGTGAGTCTCAGTGAACTCCGGGAGTTGGTGTTGGAGAGGGAGGCCTGGCGTGCTGCGATTCATGGGATCGCAAAGAGTCAGACATGACTGAGCGACTGATCTGATTTGATCTGATCTGAGGTTAAGTGAAGGAGTTAATAGTTCACATTAAATATTCAGGAACCTTTAGAAAGAGAGAATCAAGAACTTTTTCTTGATCATATTGGTTTGTGATAGTTTATATAAATAATAATTTCTAGTAGGAACTGAGAAATGGATTAATTTCCTTGAACTCCCCCCACTTTTGTTCTTTCTTTTCTTCCCTCCTCTCTTCCCCCCTCCCTCCCTCTTTCTTTCTTACTTCCTGTTTTCCTTCTTCCGGCCTTCCTTTCTTTCTTTTGAAAAACTCTTCTTACATACCTATCCTATCCATCTTTTGGGCTGTTTGTGACCCAAGAGTAGGATTTTCTCACATCATAGTACAGGGGACTCCAGAAGTCTAAGAATTTGTCACTGGATGATATCACTTCCCCAAATAGTGACAGGGACGGGAGTCGCAAAGTACCCCTGACCTCACAGACATGAAGTTCAGTGAGGGCTGTTCCTGCCATTTAAGCCCTATTGGAAAGATGATGACAATTACATGCTGATGAATGCTGTCCTGCCAAGACTCTAATTAGGAAAAAATAACCACAAAATTCAAATCATTAGGCAAAATAAGAATTCCCTGCTGCTACCTCAATGTCCATCCAAACAAAGATGTTGGACTTTTTTTTTTTTTTCCTGGTCACACCGTGGGACAAGTGGAATCTTAGTTCTCAGACAAGGGATTGAACCTGTGCCCCCTGCATTGGGAGTGTGGAGTCTTAACCACTGGACCACCAGTGAAGTCCCAGAGGTTTGACTTTTGAACCAAAGAATTTGGTTCTTAATATAGTGCTCTTTGCCAATGAGTTAATTTTCAGGAAGTCTGAGGACTGGATTATTGTGACCTATGATCATTCTGTAGCTCTCAATAACCCACTGATTTTGGGGGTTGATGCCCTGTAAACATAGGGGATCATAAGAACATAGAAAAGAAAGCCTTTTCTCTGGCATGTAAGATTTGTTGAGTTTTAAGAATGTTTATATGATTTTCTCCCCTCCAGAAACATATTTATTCCTCGATAGCCACACAAGAGGTGAACGATGAGGAAGAATCAAGTGGAAAATCAGAGGCCACCTACATGACCATGGTGAGGAATGTTCTGGGTCCCGCTGAGCCTGGTGTCTGGAGGCAGGAAAAGGACTTGGGAAGGATATGGCAGACTCACGGGGGATGGACATTGCTAGGTTTCCTGGCGGGAGCAGGGGTGGGGGTGAGGTGGGGTGGTGGTGGGGTAGGGGAACACTCTGCTGAAGGCAGAGCTTTTTCTAGGTAGTTGGAAATTGTAAGAAGTTGAAGCTCTGCTGGAGAGACGAGTAGTAGCAAACTTGTCCTTATACCCAATTTTGAGTCTTCTGAGCATCTCTAGAGCTCGAGAGGGTTGATCTTAGAGGTAAAAGGAAGTGCCATCATGAGGTTAGATAAAGATCTCTTCCTCATCAGCACAATACTGGTTTAACACAATGTAGTGAAGAGCGACTGGAAGATCCTTGTACAAAAATCATGTCATGAGGAACTGTTTTCCTCCCTTTCAAAAGGTCCCTTCCAACTCTTAGATTTTTTTGTTTTTGCAGCATAAGATCATTATTTGCACTTTATTAACTGAACGCAACACAAATTTGCCATGCACATTAGATGCTCATACACACATGCCTGCAAGCCCAGCACCAATAACTTCCTAGTGTGTGTTGTGCTAAGGAATTGCTGTATACGATTTAAGCCCTAGGTCCCTTAATGAATTCCATGTCTTTCCCAAGTCCTCTTTATGCTAGTAACATTCTTTATTTGATGCACCACTAACTATGAGAACTCTACTGTTTATGCTATTTTACCCAATGCTCCTTTATTCACAGCCCTTACAGTTTTCCTATGGTGTCTGGATATTTTATTGTTGTTGTTTAGTTGCTAAGTCATACCTGACTCTTTCGTGATCTCAAGGACTTTAGCCCACCAGGCTCCTCTGTCCATGGGATCTCCAGGCAAGAATACTGGAGTAGGTTGCCATTTCCTCCTCCAGGGTATCTTCTTGACTCAGGGATCCAACCTGTGTCCCCTGCATTGGCAGTTGGGTTCTTTGCCACTGAGCCATATCCATTGGGATATTTTAAATACTTGCTAATTGCTTTATCTTGTTATTAAATTTTATTTTTTTACATTTCTGAGTATGACCTCTTCTCTGCACATATCTTTTAGAATTCCTTAGATTACTAATGGTTTTATCTTTACACTGATTTCTGCTGCTCCTGCTGCTGCTACTAAGTTGCTTCAGTCATGTCCGACTCTGTGCGACCCCATAGATGGCAGCCCACCAGGCTCCCCTGTCCCTGGGATTCTCCAGGCAAGAACACTGGATTGGGTTGCTATCTCCTTCTCCAATGCACAAAAGCGAAAAGTGAAAGTGAAGTCACTCAGTTGTATCTGACTCTTAGCGACCCCATGGACTGCAGCCCACTAGGCTCCTCTGTCCATGGGATTTTCCAGGCAAGAGTACTGGAGTGGGGTGCCATCGCCTTCTCCACACTGATTTCTAGTTGGCTCCAATTCTGGATGGCCAACGTATATCCAAATATATACGTTCTAGTATGTCCTGGAGTGTTACACGTCTTCAGTGTTATCTTGTGAGCTTATCCTTCACTGGTATTTTCCTGTAATTTACAATGTTTACTAAACTTACCTGTGTGTGCTCAGTCACATCCGACTCTTTGTGGTCCCATGGACTGTAGCCCGCCAGACTCCTCTGTCCATGGGATTCTCCAGGCAAGAATACTGGAGTGAGTTGCCATTTCCTGCTCTAGGGGATCTTCCTGACCCAGGGATTGAATGCACATCTCCTGCATTGGCAGGCAGATTCTTTACACTAGCTCCACATTTGTTGTTGTCTAATTGCTCAGTTATGTCCCCATGGGGGCTCTTTGCCAACCCCTTGGCCTGCAGCACTCCAGGTTTCCCTGTCCTTCACTATCTCATGGAGTTTGCTCAAACTCATGACCATTGAGTCGAAACTCCACCTGGGAAGCCCTAAACTAAATTTACCCACCAGTTGTATTTAAAGTCAATATCTTTCAACTCTTAGATTTTTTTAATTCTGTGACTTATTGTACCTTGACATAATCCAACTGCTGGAAGGCTGCATGCTGGATTTCATGTAATAATATAGAGTCTGATTCCTATGTTCTCTTTGTTCAACTCTCCAGGGAAGTCTAGCACCTAGAAAAGACACTGGCTGTGTAGTGAGTAGGGGTAAGGACAAAAGGAACGAGCTGGCGAGAAACATGATGCTATTTGTAGATAAATAATAGCTGGTCAAGAATCCCCCTGCAGGGCGGGAGACCTGGGTTCGATCCCTGAGTTGGAAAGATCCCCTGGAGAAGGGAGCAGCTATCCACTCCAGTATTCTGGCCTGGAGAATTCCGTGGACTGTGTAGTCCATGGGGTCACAGAGAGTCGGACACGACTGAGGGACTTTCACAATAGGCACCCCAGCCATGGAGGGAACAGTGTTCTGCTGTGTTCAGGAAGGCTGGCCTTCTCTGTTTATAGGATGATGGCTTGTGTTTTTTTCCTGTTACACCAGCTCCAAGGACACATGACTCCCAGATGATTGCAACAGAGAAAGGTTCTGCCAGGGCAGAGTGAGATCAGAATCTGGCCTTGCTCCACCAAGTGAAACGCGAGCTCCCCTCTGAAGTTGAACACAGTCATTCCCCTTCCCCCAATCCTTCTCCCATCATTGCCATGTGATGCGGCAGCAGCTGCCAGAACCTTGCCTTAGAGACCTGCTGATAACGGTGCCTGCTGCTCAGTGTGGCCGTCACCTGGGCGGTGCCGTTCGCAGACGCTCTGTGGGGCAGAGGTGAGGGAGCACTGAGCCGCCCTCAGTGCCAGCGCCTCATGCTTGGCGCCAGGTGTTTGCGATTTAAACTCTGCAGAAAACAGCACCCATGGCCCCTTGAAACAGATCCAATAAAGCAAGTGTGATGGGGGGCCAGGGCCATAGTCTCAAAGGCCTTCAGGGGCTCGTCAAGCTACTGCAAAACACTGTGTCAAGTTATACACGGCTGTGGGTGAATTCTAGCCTGTGTACCACTTGTTTGAGACTTCAGGTAGGGGGCTGTTATCTGATAGAGAGCAGGGGTAACAAAGAAATTTTACTTAAAAAAAATTTTTTTTTTGGATTTTTTGTTCATCATGGATTTTTTTTTTTTTACATTGATGTTTATTTTTGGTTACACCTGCAGTGTGCAGGATCTTAAATCCCCAGCCAGGGATTGAGCCCTGCCCCTGCACCCTCCCCTTGCCCTCCCTCCATGCCTCCCTGGTGTCCTGACCACTGGGCAACCAGGGAAGTCCCAGAACCTTTGCTTTTCTATTAAATTTACTTAAATGGAGGGGCGCCATACCACGTCCTCTTTCTGAGGCCGTGTGGCACAATGGTTATGATCCCTAGCTTTGGAGTTGGACAGACCAGCATCCAAATCTTTACCCTGACTTAGAAGCTGGATCGTCTTGGGCAGTGGGCAGGTAACTTGGTTTCTTGAGCTTCAGTTTCCTCATCCTTAATGGGAATAATATTAACAAAACCTACCTCTCGGGTGGTGAGGAACAAATGAGGTAGTGCAGCGTGTGAAATTCAGAACTGGCCCAGAGAGATGGAAGGAGCTCAGTAAATGGTAACTATTATGATTGAAATGCTTCTTACAAATATGCTTTGTTTCTCTCCTCTCAACAGAACCCAGTTTGGCCTTCTCTGAGGTCAGCACCAACTAGCCCACCAGACCAAAGGTCAACTTGGGGAATGGCAAAAACAGAGCAAGCCTTCTGAGAAGAAGGGGTGGTCCTTTTAGCCTTGGCTGCGGCAGAGACTCTCTTTGTTGTGTGTCCTGAGTACATCCATGTAGCGGTTGTTTCAGACCCTCTGCCCTCTCAGTCCTCTTCCTGCCTCCCTGCTTGGGCAGAGGGCTGACAATGGAGGGCTCGAAGGCCAGCAAAGAGATTGGACAGCCCTGGAGGAAGACAGGCTGATAAGGGGGAGCATGGACTTGGTCCCCCTGGAGTGAGACTCTGGCCCTGGGGACCCTGGTCAGCTGCCGCGGTGGCCTCGAGCATCCCTTCAGGTCAGACCCTCTGCTTGGACGGTGCTCTCTGTGGAAGGTTCCAGAGAAGAATCAGAGATAAAAACCACCCCAAATGATTATTCCTTTGGCCAATGATCCCTAAATAAATGCAGTCTGTGGCAATCATCCTGTGTTTCTACCCTGGCTGAAGGGCATGTGGAGTGCTGGTGAAGAATCTGTAGTTGGGAACTCCTGAAACAGCTGAAGTGACTGGAAGAAAGCCCTGCTGTGACTCACACGTTGGGGGCCGGTTTGAGGCCTGAGGAAGTTTGGGGGGCATGAATGGGGTGGAAGTGGGGTACGAATACATCTCTTCGATGTAACTCAGTGCTTCTTGATGCCGGCTGGGTATCAGAGTGGCTGATGGCTCTTGGTTGGGCCCCACCAGAGATCTGGATAGAATATATGGGTGGATCTGGAGCACTTGTCTTTTTCAGAAGTGACACTCCTGGGTCACCAAAGCAGACAGCCACTGATTTAACTCTTGGTCTGAAATGTGAGATTCCTTTCCTTTTGGCTCCTTTACTGTTGTAAGATTTAATAAGGCTAGTTGTTTGTTTTATTTTTTTAAATCCTCTGGTTCTGAACTCCTGTTTCTAGTCTGGGCTCAGCTCAGATCTCTTCGTCTTTACTCCCATATGGCCTGCCTCGTGTACTGTGTCCCATTTTCCCCTCTTAGCCATTTAGGGCCTGGATAAAGAGCAGATCCTTTGGAGGTCTCTGATTTCTGATCCAATCTCAAGTTGAGGTAATTTTTAATTTTTTTTAGCTGCACCCCACAGCACGTGGGATCTTAGTTCCCTGACCAGTGATCGAACCCATGCACCTTTCATTGGAAGTGTGGAGTCTTAACCACTGGACCACCACGGAAGTCCCAGAGCTACATTTTTGAGTGATTTCCCTAACTCTCCAGATTTCAAGGACCCTCCACTAGACACTCATCATTAACTTTCTCTTTTACCAGCTGTCCTCTGGTCTCTACTTGGAGGCTTGAAGCCTCTTTTTGTTCAGTCATGGCTAAGAGTCGTGAAATGTTTCCTCCTCATTGTTAGCTCTCAATAAGGAGCATGTCAGTAATTTACAATATGTGGATTAAGGCAATATCCTGTCCAAGACATATCAGAGAGGGGAGACATGTTGACATGATGGGGTGGGGACCCTCTTTCATATACTAAGAGTTCATGGGGAGGAAGTGGTTTCATTTCTGACTTATTAGGCAACATGCTCTCCTGGGCTAAGGGGCCCTTTTCCACTTCCTCAAATATTGTTTTCATGTGATGACAACCTTCAGGATACCGAGTGGAGTGGATGGATGGTGATTGTATATCGGTTGTCCTGGGTAGAAAGGAATACTTGGGATAAGGGCTGAGTGGGGCAGGCAGCTTCTCCATGTGCTCCTCCCTGCAGAGGGCGCTCTGCCCCGGCAAGTGTGCACATAGCCCTGCAGGGTTTGACTAGCGCACATCAAATTTGAATTCCATTCATTTAAGGTTAAGCTTTCATTCTGAGGAGGAAGAAGAGGAAGTCTACCTCTCTCCCTCAACTCTGCCTCTCCACAAATCTTCCTCTTACACACAGTCATGGAGTCCAGGTTGAGAGCGCAAGTCCACAGCTGTCAAATACAATTTTGCCCCAAACCAAAATAAGCCCTGCAGGGGCCCATGGGAAAGACCTGCCTGCCCGCTATGCCCTTGGCTTAGGGGTGGTTGTCTACTAAATCCAGGACCATGAAGGCATATGGCGTAGGGAATGGCTTCTAGGTGAAACAAACCTGGTTTAAATCGTGGCTCTGGCTCTTACTCTCTGTTCAATATGACGAAGTTCATATCAATTCTTTGAGGCTATTTGTCTGATAGAAAATAATCATGGGAACTAAATGAGGTCGGTTAGGGGCTAGAGCCTGGTCTGGGTCCTCCATCCCCTTCCAATATATTTTCCCCAGTGGATCTGTCATCTGATGATTCAGTCCCCATCTCATTATTTTTTATGTCTATGGGCAGGAAGCCCTGCAACCCTAAATATAATAACTAAGTCCTTCTTCTCATCCAAAGAAAGAGTTAGGAAGCCGAACTTGGGGAAGGATTTTGCATAGCTCTGAGGGGTGATGTTCTGAAGGGCAAGACACCTGCTGGAGATGGAGCAAGCTGGATCTCCTTGTAGATCCAAGCAGTTATGTTACTTGAATTTGCAGTATTTTAAGTCTCTAGATGACCAGATGCTCCCATATTCAAAGGCTTCCAGAAGCGAGCAAACTTTTGCCAACAGAAAGCAGCCTAAGGGTGGAGGGGGTGGGGCCACCCAGGAATAATGGAGAATCTGGCACCATCAGAGTTTGGCTACTGGAATTGAAACAGTTCAGCCTGTCCCCTGGGGACCTACAGAAGCCATGCCTCCTTTAAGAGGCTTCTGCCTTCTGCCAGCCCTTCAGTCTTTTTCTCTTTGCCCCCTCACTCTTTCTCCTTTTAGCTGGTCTGTGTGCTTACATGTCTATACTGGGAATTTTCTTTATAAAACACCAGCTCTTTGTACGTGTATGTGTGTGTGTGTGTGTGTTTGGAAGTGGTCATACTGCCACTGATTTAGCTCAGTTAGACCTAGAGAACCTTAGGTTGCAAGTTTTGTCCCAACCCAGACCAGTTATCTTCTTACTGAGAATAAACCAAAGTTTCTCAGAACTCCTGACCTTCTGTCCTGGCCAGTTGGTTTGCAAATGTGGTTCGTTCTTCCTCAAGGGAGATCAGGTGGCCCATTACCACTTCTATAAAAACCAACTCTTGAAACACCCCTTCTTCATCAAAAAATAAGGGAACTTGGAGTTTTCACAGAAAGCTAAACCCTTTCATATTTCCTAGATGGTGAGAGCAATAGTGATTTACTTTGTCCCAGAACTCCCCAAACCCTTGTCTGAACTCCCCATTGTATGTTCATGGCCTTCTGACACTGGGCACATCTTGTCTACCCATCCACACCTCCCATTTTTTCCCCATGCTCCATATACCTTTGTCTTTTGTGCTTCTGAGCCTTTGCTCTTGGTGTTCCCCTGTCTAGAATTCTCTTTTTCTTCTTACCTGCCCAAATAAACATTTCTTCAAGGACCTGCTTGAGTCTTGCTTGGGTGATGGTCCATTTCTACGTGTCTCTACACTTACTGGATTTTATCATCTGATGTTTTCTAATTGTTTCATGGGTGTGGGTTTTATTTTCTCTGAGAGATCTTAAACTCTTTAGAGATCCTGCTTTAGGTCTTTTCTGTGAGCGTTGCAGTATCTGACTCCATGTGGGAAAATCCTTCATTGAATGGAATTCCTAGGGAATAGGGTGGCTGAACCTGGCTCCCAGTCCTGGTTCCACCACTCTTTGGCTGTGGAAGGTCAGGTTGATGGAGTTTCTGCTCTTTCCCAAGACATGAAATAGACATTCATTCATACATTCATTCTCATCTCCTCAGGGACTAATAGTGGCCTAGCACAAACTAAGAAGAATAAGACAGAACCCCTGTCTTTAAGGAGCTACAGTCTAGTTGGGGAGGTAAGATATATAAACAAAAAATGACAATACTCCCTGGCTTAAAGCAATCCCAGGGGTACCATAGATGAGAGTTGAGACATTTATCTGTCTAGAAGGTAAACTTTCACAGAGTAAGTTGGTTCTCATTCATGTCTATGTCTCTAGTTTCTAGCCTTGTGTTTGGCACACAGGGGACATTAGATATTTGAGTTTGTTGTATGAAGGAACTGATGAGTGAGCGGACCCAGGGTCAAGCAGCACAGAGAGAAGTATGTAGGTACAACAAGGAAGGGGTTACTTTGTAGCAGATTTTTAAAAAATTATTTAATTTTTATTTGTTTATGGCTTCACTGAATCTTCATTGCTGGGAGCTGGGTCAACTCTCTAGTTGTAATGCACGGGCTGCTCATTGTGGCTTCTCTTGTTGTGGAGCACAGACTCTAGGGGCTCGGGCTTCAGTAGTTGTGGCATTCAAGCTCTAGAGCATGTGTGATTCTGTGGTTGTGGGGCATGGGCTTAGTTGCCCCACTGTATGTGGGATCTTCCCGGACCAGGGATCAAACCTGTGTCCCTTACATTTTTGGCAGGCAGATTCTTAATCACTGGACCACCAGGGAAGTCATTTAGTAGATTTTTGAAGAAAAACTAGGAGCTAGCTGAGCAAACAAGGGAGAAAGGGCATTCCTGGAAGAGGAAACTTCAAAAGTAGAGACACCATGATGTGAAGCTCTTACATGGGGTAAGAGAAACCTTGAACCTTGCCTGGTGCAGAATGGCTTGGGAAGGGTCGGGGCAGAGAAGAAAGGTGAGTGAAATTGTTACTCCTGAGCAGGCCACTTGGTGCTGTACACATTTAATCCCAAGCTTGTTCCTGCTCGCCAGCCCCTTCTTCCCAGCCTCCCATACCTGGCCTCTGCACTGCTTCTTGCTCCTGGGATGCAAACCTTTTAATATTCATTGAAGGCATTACTTCTTAAACTTTCATGTGCTCAAGAAACATCTAAAGATCTTGTTTAACATGCAGATTCTGATTCTTTGGGCCTGAAGTGGGACCCATGACTCTGCATTTCTAAGGAGCTCCCAGGCGAGGCTGAGGATGTTGGTCCAGTAAGGCAGTGGTACCCAGGGGGGCTCTCTGTAGCCTCAACTAAGAATTCCAAAGGCAAAAGGAAACCACCTTCCTTTGGATTATTTGTAACATTCTTCTGCCAGCAGGATAGAAAATTGAGTGTTGTCTAATCCAGTCTTCAGGGATAAATGGCACTGGGTAGAAATGCTGAAAAGAGGGCCCCATTCCCCAGATAGCCCGTCTTCAATAGTGGTGTCTTTGTTTTGCAGATTATTGATTACCTCTTTGAGTTTCTGCTTCCCAGGCTTTTATTGGCTCCTGGGGCAAGGCATACCTTTTTGAAGCAGATGGGCATCTGGAAGCCCGGTTGAGCTGTGGGGAGGCTCGAGGTCTGCTCTCTTCCCAATTCACCCTGCCAGGGTGCCTCTCCCCTGATCCAATGCCTTCTGACTCTTGGTCCTGGAGAGCTGAATTGGACAAAAGCTATACTAAGTCACAGGCTTGGCTTCTCTTAGCCAAATTCTGGATAGAGGCAAAGGAACTTCTGGGTCTGTTTCTTAGATGTCCCCCAAATAGAAGCTTTTGGACCCAGTGTGAGACCAAGTGAGCTGGGTAAGCAAGCAGCTTCCCTGGGCCTCACAGGCATGCTCAACAGCGTTAAGAAAAAGGAGGAGGCCGGCTACATCAAACCAAAACTCTCCGCCAGACATGTGCCTGCGGCAGCATGGTGCTGCAGACTGGGACTGGGCTGAGGGGCTGGGAGGGAGCTGGGGGGACCCTGGGCCGATGCCGGTGTATCCCTGTGAGCACACCTGAGAGCCAGGCCAGTGCTGATGGCAGAGGAGGCCTGGGATCTGAGGGTTGTGGCCACCAGGAGACCCTTTTCTCCTAGGCTACCCCATCTCTCCTTCTCTGATTTCTCTTCCTTTGGGCTGTGAGCTCTGTGAATGAGCCAGTTAGAGCCAGTGAAGTGAGAGAGGCACTTTGGCGACAGTCTCTGTAAGATCAGGTGCGGATAAGCACCTCTGGTGCGGAGAAGCTCAGAGGTCTTCTTCCCACACCTCTGCCTTCAGCAACTGCCACCCAAATTTGACCCACTTCACTCCTCCTCAACCTAGGACGGCTTCAGTGGCCTGGGCTAGATTTCACTGCCTTCTCGATAATGTGGATGATGTCCCATCCCTCTCCAAATTCACTCATTCATTCATCCAGGGTACCACTGGGCAGCTAGGCGGCACCGGTGTCTGCTCTGAACTCAGCACTGTGCTGGCCTCCCATTTGATTCCTTTGTGCCCTGACTCTTTCTGCATTCTGTTACACACACACACACACACACAGACAGACACACACAGGCATCTTGCTTCATCTATTCTGGTTTTCTCTTCCCTGTGTCTCTAAACAACCCAAGGGAAGTTCTCATGTCGCCTTCCCCTGGTAACAGGTGATATGGATTACTGGATATATGCAGTGTTTCACACAGACCTCAGCTTGAGTCCTGACTCCAGCCCGGCCCTTAACTAGTAATATCATAGGTAACTTAAGTGGGCTCAAGTTAAAGATGGGCTCAATAAAGGACAGAAATGGTATGGACCTAACAGAAGCAGAAGATATTAAGAAGAGGTGCCAAGAATACACAGAAGAACTATACAAAAAAGATCTTTATGACCAAGATAATCACGATAGTGTGATCACTCACCTAGAGCCAGACATCCTGAAATGGGAAGTCAAGTGGACCTTAGGAGCATCACTATGAACAAAGCTAGTGGAGGTGATGGCATTCCAGTTGAGCTACTCCAAATCCTGAAAGATGATGCTGTGAACGTGATGCACTCAATATGCCAGCAAATTTGGAAAACTCAGCAGTGGCCACAGGACTGGAAAAGGTCAGTTTTCATTCCGATCCCCAAGAAAGGCAATGCCAAAGAATGCTCAAACTACCACACAATTGTACTCATCTCACACACTAGTAAAGTAATGCTCAAAATTCTCCAAGCCAGGCTTCGGCAATACGTGAACCGTGAGCTTCCAGATGTTCAAGCTAGTTTTAGAAAAGGCAGAGGAACCGGAGATCAAATTGCCAACATCCGCTGGATCATCAAAAAAGCAAGAGAGTTCCAGAAAAGCATCTATTTCTGCTTTATCGACTATGCCAAAGCCTTTGACTGTGTGGATCACAACAAACTGTGGAAAATTCTGAAAGAGATGGGAATACCAGGTCACCTGACCTGCCTCCTGAGAAACCTGTATGCAGGTCAGGAAGCAACAGTTAGAACTGGACATGGAACAATAGACTGGTTCTAAATAGGAAAAGGAGTATGTCAAGGCTATATGTTGCCACCCTGCTTATTTAACTTATATGCAGAGTACATCATATGAGAAACGCTGGGCTGGAAGAAGCACAATCTGGAATCAAGATTGCTGGGAGAAATATCAATAACCTCAGATATGCAGATGACACCACCCTTAGGGCAGAAAGTGAAGAAGAACTAAAGAGCCTCTTGATAAAAGTGAACGAGGAGAGTGAAAAAGTTGGCTTAAAGCTCAATATTGAGAAAACGAAGATCATGACATCCGGTCCCATCACTTCATGGCAAATAGATGGAGAAACAGTGGAAACAGTGGCTGACTTTATTTTTCTGGGCTCCAAAATCACTGCAGATGGTGATGGCAGCCATGAAATTAAAAGATGCTTACTCCTTGGAAGGAAAGTTATGACCAACCTAGACAGTTTATTAAAAAGGAGAGACATTATTTTGCCAACAAAAGTTCGTCTAGTCAAAGCTATGGTTTTTCCAGTAGTCATGTAGGAATGTGAGAGTTGGACTATAAAGAAAGCTGAGCACTGAAGGATTGATGCTTTTGAACTGTGGTGTGGAGAAGACTCTTGAGAGTCCCTTGGACTTCAAGGAGATCCAACCAGTCCATCCTAAAGGAAATCAGTCCTGGGTGTTCATTGGAAGGACTAATGTTGAAGCTGAAACTCCAATACTTTGGCCACCTCATGCAAAGAGGTGACTCATTTGAAAAGACCCTGATGTTAGGAAAGATTGAGGGCAGGAAGAGAAGGGGATGACAGAGGATGAGATGGTTGGATGGCATCACCGACTCAATGGACATGAGTTTGAGCAAACTCCGGGAATTGGTGATGGACAGGGAGGCCTGGCGTGCTGCAGTTCATGGGGTCACAAAGAGTTGGACACGACTGAGCGACTGAATTGAACTGAACTTGAGTGGGTTAGGCCCTGTTGTCCTCTGTTTCCTCATTGCAATTAACAAAAAGAAAAGGAAAAGGATGAATTGAGAGAGTAGCATTGACACATATAGACTACTTATCTCAGGTGGCCTCGGCCTGCAATTGCTTGGAGGGAGGCTTGGGTTCCCAGCCACAGAGCAAGGCCAGGCTGTGGTGGTGAGTGCACCAGATCCTGGCCATTAGACCAGTGGTCAGTGACTAGGGGCCTGGCCCTTTGGCTTTGCAGAAAAGAATTTCCACAAAGACAGAAAGTAGGGAAGCAAGTAGTTATTAAGAGGAAAAAAGAGTACAGGATGTGTGCATAGACACACGTGCGAACTCAGAGGGAAAGTCCTTGAACTGTGCTCCTATGGCAGTTAAAATCACTTACGTGGGGCATTTCTTCCTGTTTTCCTTTGGCCAATCATTTTGAGTTGTCTGATTCATTTTGAGTTGCCAGTTTATATTTGGCATATCTCAGGATCCTTCCATGTGTGTACAGGCATCTCTTAGCCAAGATGAATTCTACTGCAAAGGCCTGTGGGTAGAGCATCCATTGACATCAATCCCCCTTTAACCTCCAAGGAGCCTTTCTGTGCACATGTGGTTGGGGAGGTCTCCTGACTTCAAGAATGAGAAATATGTTGTCTAGGCAGGGCCCAGCCTCTTCCCTTAATTGTCCTGCTCTTACATTATATTAGGGCTTCCCTAGTGGCTCAGACAGTAAAGAATCTGCCTACAATACAGGAGACCCAGGTTGGATCCCTGGGTTGAGAAGACCCCCTGGAAAAGGGAATGGCTACCCACTCCAGTGTTCTTGCCTGGAGAACTCCATGAACTGAGGAATCTGGTGGGCTACAGTATTATATCATTTTTATTATTGTAATTATTGAACAACAGCATATAATTATAATTCACTCATATAATTATTCATATATATAATGAATATTATATGAATACATAATCATATATATTATTCATAATTCATGTAATTATTGAACAACAATTATTGTTGTTGTGTTAGTCACTCAGTTATGTCCAACTCTTTGTACCCCCATAGACTGTAGCCCACCAGCCTCTTCTGTCCATGGGATTCTGCAGGTGAGAGTACTGGAGCGGGCAGCCATTCCCTTCTCCAGGGGATCTTCTCGACCCAGGGATCGAACCTGGGTCTCCTGCATCGCAGGCAGATTCTTTAGTGTCTGAGCCACCAGGGAATTATATTACTAATACTTACGTATATATTATATTATTATTCCACAGGGAATGAATCTCCAATTGCTTTACCCTGGGGGGTGGGCATGTATCTCCTGTTTCACTACCCTGTGTGAACTAGACAGCTAGTGGGAAGCTGCTGTGTAACACAGGGAGCTGAGCTCTGTGACGGCCTAGAGGGCTGCGATGGGGGGAGGCGGGAGGGAGGCTCAAGAGAGAGAGGATACTTGTGTACTGATCCATGCTGTTGCAGGGCAGAAACTAGCACAACATTGTGAAGAAACTATACTCCAATTAAAAAATAAACTTAAAAAAGAGAGAAGAAATCACTTCTTCCAGGCTTATATCGAGGTAGAGACTTGTTCAGACTTGGTACAGAGTTAATGCTCTCAGATGCAAGTGGCTCCCTCCTGGCTCTTCAGTGGCCCATCACAAGGGCATGTAGTGGCTGCATGAGAGTCTGTGTTCTCCTCAAATATCTCCTTGGAAGAGTGGGTACTACACCCCAAGTTCTCTTACTTACTATTTTAGCTTTTTTTCTTCTAAGGAAGTATTTTCCAACATACACAACAGAAGAGTGGACATATAGTAAACCTTTGCATCCATCACTAGTTTCAGCAGTCAACAACTTCCACGTCTCCTGTGTCACCGGCCTCCCCCCATAATTTTTTTCTTGAAATATTTGAAAGCAAATTTCATCCATCCTATCATTTCAACTATAAACATTTCAGTGCGTATAACAGAAAAAACGTTAAAGAACATAACCACAATTTTTTTTATTACACCCCCGAAATGAAGTATTCATTAATGTAATCTAACACCCAGTCCATATTTGTTTTCTCCCCAGTGATCTCTACAATGTCTTTTTACTATTGATTTGACTGAATCAGGATTCACATTACATTTGATTATAAGGTCTCCTAGACATTTTCACACCAATCTGCTGTTCTGTTTTTAGTGAAAATGCTAGAAAAATGAGGAAGTTCTTACTTCCTGAAAATCTCCCAGCCTACTTCCTGAACCCATTCCAAGTAAACAAAAATTATCATCTCCTTTTTTGGGTGTTTTTAAATGACAAAAAAGAATTCACCCCAAAAAAGGGATTCAGCAGCTTTGAGATAAATGGGTTCCTCAAACAACTTTCAAACCCCAACAATCATCCCAGTGAAGAAGAAAAGCAGTCCATACTTCAGTGCTGCTGTTGGAGGGACTTTTTTCTTTGCAGAAAGACTTTTTTATGCCCTCCCACCTGCTTTTTGAAATCCACTAACCACAAAATTTACTCCATCCACTTTTTTCTCTCTCCCTTCCACACTCCCTCTCTCTTTTTAGCAGCAACATACAAGCCGGCCATATTAGAGAGATGGAAATAAAGGTTCCTTAATGTTGTATGTGTCTTTGAAGTACATCCGTGCATTTTTTTTTTAGCACCTAACCATTCCTCCCTCGTAGCTCTCGGCCCCTCAAATCGCCCTCTCCCCTCTCACCCGACTAACATCTCAGTCTGAAAATGCACAGAAATGCCTGGCTACCTCGCCCTGCCTTCAGTCTCACGGGGCTCAGTCTCTTTTTCTCTTTGGGTAAGTTAGACTGCACATCTGCATGCTCCTGAGGGGTCCAGAAGTGCAGCTGCAACAGGAGGAGGATGGGGGCCGGGGGCAGGAAGGAAGACATTGCTTGTGGTTCCCTTGGTGTCCTTGGGGAGAGAGGTGCTGGGACTGGGGGACTGCATAATGCAGTCCGGGGACTGCCTAACGCTGGGGTGATCTGGTCACAGAAACGCTGGGTCAGGGGATCTGAGAATTCCCCGGAGGTGTCAAGAGAAGTGATTTTTCTGTGGATTTCCCTGAAATGGACCTATGTGGGGGTGGGGGCAGAGGGTAGGTTGATCTGCAGAGCCTCTTCATGGATTTTTGCTTTCAGCCGCTACAGATGATCTGGGACTTAATGTCTGTGAATCTTCAGAATCTGGCGGATTTAGGGTATTGAAAAGAGTATTCGATGGTGGAGTAGGGGGCAGAAAGTTGAGTCTGGGTCTGGCTTCCTGGAAATCTGTACCACTGATTTGTTGCTGTGTGTGGGGGCGTAGGTGGGAAGCAGGCTTGAGGAATGATCTCTGCATTGGGATGAGAACTGCTGAAGCAGGCACTGATGAAGAAGCTCTCTGGCTTGGGCCAGATGGAGTGGAGGAGGGGTCAGGTGAAGGGATCAGGAGAAAAAAAAAAGCAACTCATGGACTGAGGGTGGTTGTGGCCCTTTAGATCATGTCTCCAAACTGCCCAGCACTGCCCCCACCACCCAGCTTGCAGACTGTCAAGAGATCCAAATGCTAATTTCATACCTGGCCACTCATGGACTTCCTGGTGGGCAGGTGGGTAAAGGAGTTACTTGCAAGTCTGCTTTCAAGGTAGTTTCACTCTTGCTCTTAAACTTACTCATTGCTGGCGTAGCAATTGAGGATCCAGTCCAAGGGCGGTCAGTGGGAATATTCCCTATCACAAAGTCTCTCTCTCACTCCTTCTCTTTAACCCTCTTTCTCTCTTCTTCTCTGGCATGCTGTGCTGGCTATTGGTGGCGCTAGTGGTAAAGAACCTGCCTGCCAATGCAGGAGACATAAGAGACGCGAGTTCAATCCCTGGATGGGGAAGATCCCCTGGAGGAGGGCATGGCAACCCACTCCAGTATTCTTGCCTGGAGAATCCCATGGACAGAGGAAGCTGGCAGGCTACAGTCCATGGGGTCACAAAGAGTTGGACACGACTGAAGCGACTTAGCATACATGCTGGCTATTGGGCTGGAGTGCTAAACAGAGACAGCGCAGGGCCCCTGGCAGCCTGCACGATGAGGCAAATGAGCTTTGCTGGATTATTGGGTGTATTAACAGAGTGTTACAGAAGCTAAGGTGGTAGAAAGAGCATGAGCCTTGGATTCCATCTGGTTTTAAAGCCACGTTTGTCATTTACTTCATACTATTGCCAAGTTGCGATTCATGGGGTCGCAAAGAGTCGGACACGACTGAGCAACTGAACAGAACGGATTGACAGGTTACTCACCTCTTTCCTGGGTGAACTGAAGAATATCTACTGCCTGGGGTTTTTTGAGTCTGGCACACAGCAGATGATCAACGATAGTTAACATTTATATCCGTGCACTGCGCTTGTTTAGTCCTGAGGCGATTGGTAATCATGTGGGGCAGATATGCTGTGATTCTCATGTTATAGATAAGGAAACAGGCACAGAGAAGTAACTTGCCCAATAGGGTCCCAGGAATAGTTTAAAGGGAGTTGAGATTTGAACCCTTGCTTGTCTGACTTCAGCCCATTCTTAACCACTGAACTCTCCTGCCCTTAATGTTTGAGAAATGGTACTACTATGCTAAAAATGGGCTCTGTTAGCTCAGCTGGTAAAGAATCAGCCTGCAACGCGCTAGACCCTGGTTTGATCCCTGGGTCAGGAAGATCCCGTGGAGAAGGGATAGGCTATCAACTCCAGTATTCTCGGGCTACCCTGGTAGCGCAGACAGTAAAGAATCCGCCTGCGGGAGACCTGAGTTCGATCCGTGGGTTGGGAATATCCCCCTGGAGGAGGAAATGGCAACCTACTCCAAAATTTTTGCCTGGAAAATCCAATGGATAGAGAAGCCTGGTGGGCTACATTCCATGGGGTTGCAAAGAGTCAGACACAACTGAGCGACTAAGCACAGCACATGCTAACAATTTGGATTAAAGAATCTTCAGTACAGGCAAAAAGAGGGGAGCTGGGTGAGTGACCAGTGTATAAGGAGATGGGGAAGCAGGACAGGCGATCTCTTCCGGGAGTTAGAGAGAGCTTCCTGTGGGAGGGAGAGCCTTCCCTAAGTGAAGTTAGGGAGGGTGTCTGGTGGACCTGAACCAGGGTGTGGCTCAGGTGAAGGTGGAGTCTGGGGTGAAGAAGTCAGGGTGTGGGGGCTGTGATGTGGTGGTGGGAGGAAACCTTCTGCAAACCTGGATGGGGGGAGGATTCAAGAGTGAGGCCCTTGAACTTGGACTTGGTTGGTGCTGTGATGAGGCATGCCCTGGCACTCCAAGGCCAAGGAGTCAGGTGGACAAGGAAACTTGGATGGCTGTAGCAGCAGCAGTCCCTGAGAGGGCGGGACGCCGCAGGTGAGAAGGGTGGGGCCGCGACAGGCGCTGGGCTTGTGGGATGACTGTAGAGCTGACACAGGGGACAGTGGGTCAACCTGCTGTATACACAGCAGAAGCACGCGAGACCAGCTCTCAGCTGGAAGCAATCCAGTTGATTGATCTTTCCTGGAGTTTTCCTCAAGAGCCTCGGCTCCGTAGTCACTGGACTGGTTACCAGAGTCTGGATTATGTTGTTGTTATTGTTTAGTCACTAAATCGTGTCTGACTCTTTTGTGGACACTGTAGCCCACCAGTCTCCTCTGTCCATGAGATCTTCCCAGGCAAGAATACTGGAGTGGGGTGGCATTTCCTTCTCCAGTGGATGTTCCCGACCCAGGGATCAAACCTGTGCTTGGCAGGTGGATTCTTCACCATTGAGCCACCCGGGAAGCCCCTGGGTCATATTAGGTGAGGCCTAGAAAGTGGAGTCTGGTCCTCACTCAAGCCCACTGTGCATGAACATACAGGGGAAGAGGCCTTCCCTTCCCCCTACAGACTGTTACTGAGTGTCCCCTGTGTGTCGTTCACTGTTCTAGGTCCAGGGATGCCAAGATGGGTAAGAATCAGCTCCCCAGAGTCTCCCGAGGGATTTGGGAACATAAATAACAACGCCACATCACACGTGCTATAAAACTACAGCAATGGTGATAACGCTGCTGCTGCGGCTGCTAAGTCACTTCAGTCGTGTCCGACTCTGTGCGACCCCATAGACGGCAGCCCACCAGGCTCCCTGTCCCTGGGATTCTCCAGGCAAGAACACTGGAGTGGGTTGCCATTTCCTTCTCCAATGCATGAAAGTGAAAACTGAAAGTGAAGTTGCTCAGTCGTGTCCGACCCTCAGCAACCCCATGGACTGCAGCCTACCAGGTTCCTCCATCCATGGGATTTCCCAGGCAAGAGTACTGGAGTGGGGTGCCATTGCCTTCTCCGAATGGTGATAATAACAGCGGCTAACCTTTGGTGAGGCTGACCACGTACCAGGCACTGCCATGAGCTTTTTTTAGTATGTAATCCTCACAACAACCCTAGGAGGTAGGGCCTATAGTTGTCTCCCATTTTACAGATGAGGAAGCTGAGGTGTTGGGAGGTGAACCATCTTGCCTGAGATCAGAGCAGGGTACGAGAGCACCAGTCTTGGCCATGATACTGCTCTGCCTATGGGTCTGGAAGGCTGGGGAGAAGGTTCAGGTGCTGGGGAAGTGATGCCTTGTTAGCTGGGGTCTGCAGGATAAGCAGGAGGGCTCAGGTGCAGCAGGGTGAATGAGCGTCCCAACCTGGAGCAAAAACTCGTGCAAAGGCATGGAGGAGTGGAGGAAGGTGGTGTTTTCAGAAAAGTAAGAACTCTGGAGAAGGGAATGGCAACCCACTCCAATATTCTTGCCTGGAGCACCCCATGGACAGAGGAGCCCAGGAGGCTACAGCCCATGGGGTCGCAAGAATTGGGCGTAACTTAGCGACTAAACCACCACAAGAACTCTAGAGTCACTGGAGTGGAGGAAGTATGGAGGGTTGGGAGCCAGAAATGAGGTTGGGATGCTGGTTGGCCCCAGATGGTAAAGGGCTTGGAAGCCCAGGAGCCTGGACGAGATCCTGAAAGTACCAGGGAGCCTGTGGTGGTTGGGGGTGAGGGGTGATGAGGACAAGGGCTTTCATGGCTGCATGGGGGTGGCCTGGCCTGGGAGGGGAGCCCTGAGGTGATAGGTCTAAATAGAGAGGCAGCCCAGGAGATAGACTGCATGTCACACTCACCTGGGAGTCAGGGGTGGCAGGAGGCCATGTGCTCCAGAAGGGTGGGAGGCAATTTCTCTGCTTAGACAAACTTTTTTTTTTTTTTTAACCAAGAAAAAATTAATCTACCTCATAGACTGGAAGGAGGCATGAGGAGAACTAACTCCTAGTCTCTGTAGGAAAGTGTTTGACGGTAATGAGCAAATGTTCATGATCTCTGCAGGATGGGCCATTGTATGACATGGGGCCCACGATGCCCAGATGCGCTTAGGAGAAAATGAGGGGGCCTGGGCCCTGGTAACATCAAAAGCCACATCCTGACTGTACCCCTGTTGATCATATCCTTTCTGTGAGCTGGAATTCAGGAGACCCAGGCTCTAGACCTGGTCCAGGAAGACCATGGGCTCCCTTGTATGGTGCACGTGTGCTAAGTCGCTTCATCATGTCAGACTCTTTGTGATCCTATAGCCCACCAGGCTCCTCTATCCATGGGATTCTCCAGGCAAGAATACTGGAATGGGTTGCCATGCCCTCCTCCAGGGGTCTTCCCAACCCAGGGATCAAACCCACATCTCTTACATCTCCTGCATTGGCAGGCAGGTTCTTTACCACTAGTACCACCTGGGAAGCCCCCTCTTGTATGGAAGTTCACTTTAAATAAGACCATTCCCATCTGGCCAGCCTGGGGGCTGACAGTTATGGCACAGGACCTGCTTTGCAGACAGCAGGAGGCCTGGTCTCTGGGACCCCTTGGAACAAAACCCACACCCTCACGCAATCTCCACCCCTCAACCCTCTCTGTCTGGAGCCTAGAAGCCTGGGTTCCAATCTAGCTTTGTCACTAGCTGTGAACTTGGGCTATTCATTTACTTCTTTGTGCTCCATTTCTTCACCTGGAAAGTGGGGGTGGTCATAGGGCAATATCTGTAGAGTGCTTAAACAGAGCCTGGCACATGGTAAGGCCCTTGTTGTTATTATGAAGTTCTTTTGTGGCCTTAGCTGTGGATTCCGCCACTTTCCTGAAGCAGCAGAGTTCATCAGGAGCCCAGAAGTTTGCTCAGAGCTCTGCCTGTGTTGCATGATGACTTACTCATCTTTAAGGACCGCCTGGATTGGTGAAAGGACATCAAGACTTTGCCCTGAGCTGGGATCCTGGGAGGCCTCAGGTGGAAGTAGGCGCTGGACAGGGAGTCGGGGACCATGATTCCGGCCCCGGCTTGTCCCTATTCGCTGTGTGTCTTTCTCAGGCCTCCTTTTCCTCGTTGGTAAGATGATGGAGCTGGATCTGTGGATACAATTCCCGAGTTTCCCTCTCTGCAGTTGGGAATTGACGATTGACCTCTCTGGCCGCTAGAGGGCACACGTGTCCGCCTGGTGCCTCCTGCCGGACGTGCGGTAGGGATGCAGGAGGCATCCGCATTGCATCTCTGTGTCTGCCTCCCTCCTGCGGGCCAGAAAAGGCCCCTCGCTCCCCAGAGTCCCGACTTCCCCGAAGGGTGCTAGCTTCTTCAAGATGGAGGGGTTTCCTGGTAGGGCTCAAGTTCTGTGTGTGGAGTGATGTCGTGGGCTGGGGCGGGACAGAGGCAGGGATGGGTTACGCAGATTCACCCGACCTACTTCCTGATGTCTCTTGGAGGCTCCTTTTGCTCTGGAGCCCTGGGAAAGGGCAGACCCTTCCCAGGGAAGGTGCGGGAGAAGGAGGATGTTCCTGGGATATGAGGTAAGCTCAGGACAAGGCCCTGCCAGGCTCCTTCCCTGCAGATTCCTCCGCCTCTGCAGAGCGGGGGTGGAGATGGCATTTTCCGCACACCTCCTCCTATCCTGGCGCCATGCTCCGCGCTTTCATAACGGCTGTGAGTGGGGAGGTAGGAACTGGGCTTTGTTCTTCTGGGCCGGCAGCTCAGCCTCCCCAGTTCATATTCCCCTGACATGCACGTCAGCACACCTAGCAGCCTGTCCTTGCAGGTGGGGCCGCCTGTCTGCTCCGCTGTCTATGGTTAGGTCCTGATCTCTGGGGCCAGCATCAGGATGTTTCTGAGCATCCCCTGTTCTTAAGTGCTGCCTGCTGGGCCCTGGCCACTCATCCCGAGGGATGAGCTGAGCGGAAGGACTTTGCTATCCCTGCTTCCAGGCTGCAGTGCCTGGGGTGGGGCCTCCGCAGCTTGGCACAAAAAACAACTTCTGCAGAAGGAGCTCCCTGTGCCAGATCCCAGGGAGTTCCAAGGGGCTGTCCTGAGGGACCAGGCTCCAAGGTGCCCCTGCCAGGAGAGTGCTCCAGAAGCCCTTCCTTCTATGGGGCAGAGCTTGAGGAGAATTTAGGCTACCTTTTGCTTTATTTTATTTTTGTGGGGCCCATGCTGTGCAGCTTGCGGGATTTTAAGTTCCCCAACCAGGGGCTGAACCCCCAGCCACCGCAGTGAAGTGCAGTCCTAAGCGCTGGACAGCCAGGGAATTCCTCTACCCTTTGGTTTATATGTTTTGTCTTATTTAATTGTTACAATAACCCCAGCAGGTAGGTATCATCGGTGCATTTTACGCAGGAGGTGCCTGAGCCTCAGAAGGTGGAAGAACCTGCCCACGTTCTCCCAGCTGACAGAAGGCAGAGCTAGGATTGAACCGTGTCTAATGGGAACTCTGTGCCTCCTAGCTGCTCCCTGGGCACCCTCTAGCGGCTTCCTATCTCAGAAGAATGGCAGCCTGGTCCCTGCCTAAGTCTGGGACCTCAGCTGTCTCCAATTGCCCCTTTGATCACCTCCTGGGTTGTGCCCCAGACACGTGATGCTCATTCCAACCACTGGAACTTTCCTCTGGATGTTCTGCTGCCCCGGCTTCCTTCAAAATTTGAAAACTTCTCCCTCCCTCACTTTAGTGGGGCCCACCTACAGGGCACCCTTTGGGGAAGCCTTCCCTGACTTTTGATGTCAAACAGCACCCTGCACCTTATATTATTTACAGCCCTTGCCCTGTATCACTAAAGTTACATTATTATCTTTTCCCTGTTAACATCTGCCCCCCTCCCTAGAATACAAACTCAGTTACAGCATCTCTGCCTGTATCACAGCAATAACTCTGGGGCCTAGACTGAGTGTTTGGGGGGGTGCAGAGAAGGTGATTTAGAAATGTTTGGTAAATATTTGGTAAATGGATGAATGAATGATTGATACTTAGTATTACTATTTCTCCTCTGTGTTGTTGTTCAGCCACTCAGTCCTGTCTGACTCTTTGTGACCCCATGGACTACAGCATGCCGGGCTTCCCTGTCCTTCACTATCTCTGAGTTTGCTCAAAGTCATGTCCATTGAATCGATGATGTCAGCCAACTATCTCATCCTCTGTCACCTTCTTCTCCTCCTGCCCTCAATCTTTCCCAGCATCAGGGTCTTTTCCAATGAGTCAGCTCTTTGCACCACGTGGCCAAAGGATTGAAGCTTCAGCTTCAGCTTCAGCATCAGTCCTTTCAATGAATATTCAGGGTTGATTTCCTTTAGGATTGACTGGTTTGCTGGGCTTGCTGTCCAAGGGACTGTCAAGAATCTTCTCCAGCACCACAGTTCAAAAGCATCAGTTCTTTGGCACTTAGCTTTCTTTATGGTCCAATTCTCACCTCCCTACATGACTATGGATATTTTGACTATATGGACCTTTGTGAGTAAAGTGATGTCTCTGCTTTTTAATATGCTGTCTAGGTTTGTCATAGCTTTTCTTCCAAGGAGCAAGCTTTTTTAAATTTCATGGCTGCAGTCACTGTCCACAGTAATTTTGAAGCCCAAGAAAATATAATCTGCCACTGTTTTCATTTTTCCCCCATATTGTTTCCATGAAGTGATGGGATCATATGCCATGATCTGAGTTTTCTGAATGTTGAGTTTTAAGCCAGCTTTTTCCAGTCTCCTCTTTCACCTTCATCAAGAGGCTCTTTAGTTCCTTTTCACTTTCTGCCGTAAGTGTGATGTCATCTGCATATCTGAAGTTGTTAATATTTCTCATGGCAGTCTTGATTCCAGCTTGTGATTCATCCAGCCTGGCATTTTGCAGTCCAGGCCTGATGTCTCCTAAAGGGACTCCTGTCCTTGTAGACCCATCGGTTGATCCCTTCGAATTGTGCTTGTTCTTCTGGGGTATTGCTTCCCTCCTGTTGTTCATCTGCCATCCCCACCAGGACCCTGGGGAAGAGGAGGGAGCTGGGCTGGACTGAGTGCACAAGCTTTCCTCTGCTCTGGGGTATGTGGGTCTGCATCTGTCCTCCAGGCTGCCTGCCCCCGGAGACACCCACCGCAGCTGCAGCTGGAAGGGCATGGGCTCTGCTGAGATGGTTGGAAGCGGTGGCAAGAAGGGGAAAGCTAGGCCAGCATAATGCAGTGCCTTGTCCAAGGTCTTTAGCCACCAGGTGGCCATGACAGTCCTGTGGAGTCATGACAGTCAGGTGGAGGGAGGGCTTAAGGCCATCTGTCTGTCCCTGGCTTGACAGATGCTTTGATTTCTCTTCACCCAGCCTTGTTCTGTCCCCCACTTCTCTCCAAGGGCCACATGAGGCACCCCTTAGGAGTTTTGCCCTCCCCTCCACCCCTTCCCCCGACAAATTGCAGCCACAAGGGACTCAGCCAGCTGCCCGAGCTCTGCCCCACTCCCCATCGGGCGCACCTGTCCCCTCCCCGGCAGCGTCAGCCAGAATCCTCATTGGGTGTGACTCTGTCCACAGTGCCACCAGGGAGGAGCATGGAAGTCACAGTACCTAACACCCTCAACGTCCTCAATGGCTCTGATGCCCGCCTGTCCTGCACCTTCAACTCCTGCTACACCGTGAACCACAAACAGTTCTCCCTGAACTGGACTTACCAGGAGTGTAACAACTGCTCCGAGGAGATGGTGAGCCCTGGGATGGTGGCAGGGGATGGGGGAGGAGGCAGGAGCCCCACAGCATGAAGCCCCCTTTCCCACTACCTGTCCCTGCCTTGGACCAGGACTGCAGCATACCCCGGTGGGCTGTCTGCTCCCCAGGGCCTCAGCAGAGGTGCGTTGTCACACCTGGGTGGCCCTGGGAGGGCGGTAGAGATCTGGAGGTGACTGCCTCCCTTTCAGGTAAAGGCGGGGGAGGGAGGAGGGGGGTCCTGCTGTCCTTGCAGCTCCTTGCTCATCCAGCTCCCCCACCCCGTCCTGTCCTTTGCCCCCACTCAGTTCCTCCAGTTCCGCATGAAGATCATTAACCTGAAGCTGGAGCGGTTCCGAGACCGCGTGGAGTTCTCGGGGAACCCCAGCAAGTATGACGTGTCAGTCACCCTGAAAAAAGTGCAGCTGGAGGATGAGGGCACCTACAACTGCTACATCATGAATCCACCTGACCGCCACCGCGGCCACGGCAAGATCTATCTGCAGGTCCTCATGGAAGGTGAGAGGCTGCTGGGGGGGGCCCTGCCCGTTCCCAGCCTGCTACTCTCCAGCAGGGATAGTGGGTGCCTTGGGAGAAGCTGTGCCCTCCTGCGGGGTGGGAGCCACAGCGTGTGCTGGGTTGAAGGCATCTATTTTACTCCTTCCAGTCCTTGAGGACTGTGTCTCCAAGAGTCCTGATCATGCTATCCATCATGATCATGACCTTAAGAATCTTGAGAACAGCTTTCATTTATTGGACACTTACTATGTCTCAGTTATAGGTACAGGTAAACTCTCTATATGCATTATCTCATTTCATCTTCATACAACCCTTTCTCATCCCCATTTTACAGATGAGAAAACCAAGGCTTTGTAAGGTACCTAAGGTCACACAATAAATAGTACAGTGACTTCCCTGGTGGTCCAGTGGTCAAGACTCTGCATCTAGAGGGCTTAGGTTCGGTCCCTGGTCAGGAAACTAGATCACACATGCCATAACTAAGACTTCGAGTGCTGCCACTAAAGATCCCACATGCCACAACTAAGGATCCTATAGGAAGCAATTGAGATTCAGTGCAAATAAATAATTAATTAAAAAAGAGAACTTAAAAAAATAGTGCAATCAGACATTGGTATATTTAAAATGGATAACCAGTGAGGATCTACTGTAGAGCCTTTGGAACTCTGTTCCATGTTATGTGGTAGCCTGGAAGGGAGGGGAGTTTCAGGGAGAACAGATACATGTACATGTGTGGCTGAGTCCCTTCGATGTTCACTTGAAACTGTACAACACTGTTTATCGGCTATGCCCCAATATAGAATAAAAGGTTTATAAAACAAATTGGCAAATTTGTTAGCGTTGCCAAAATTTTAATAATTGGTGAAACTGTGACGAGTATATGGGAGTGCGGCAGCTTTTCTATATTTTACTTTTTAAAAATTAAAAAAATTTTAAGAGAAGTTTTTAATAAAAGAAATGTTACTAAAGAAGTGTGGAAAAAAAAAAAAAAAGGAAAAACAGTACAATTGGGACTCAGATTGGGTCCACTGGCCTCAATACAGTATTGGACCACCCACCCCTGGCTATTTCAGGTGCCCTGGAATTATGGGGTGGGCCGGGCGCTGAGAGGCTGGGTTGGTTTTTGGCTATGACTAGCTTTCCCGCATGGAGAAGGCAATAACACCCCACTCCAGTACTCTTGCCTGGAAAATCCCATGGACGGAGGAGCCTGGTAGGCTCCTCCATGGGGTCGCTAGGAGTCGGACGACTGAGCGACTTAACTTTCACTTTTCACTTTCATGCATTGAAGAAGGAAATGGCAACCCACTCCAGTGTTGTTGCCTGGAGAATCCCAGGGACCGGGGAGCCTGGTGGGCTGCCGTCTATGGGGTCGCACCGAGTCGGATACGACTGAAGCGACTTAACAGCAGCAGCAGCAGCTTTCCAGCAGGAGAGTGAAGGCAGGACCACCCCGCGCCCGCTGCAGGGAGCAGGCGCCAGCGGGCGGGACTCCCTTTTCCAGCCCTACTGCTCAGCGGGTCTGTCTCCTCTCCTTCTCCAGAGCCCCCCGAGCGGGATTCCACGGTGGCCGTGATCGTGGGCGCCTCCGTCGGAGGCTTTCTGGCAGTGGTCATCTTGGTGCTGATGGTGGTGAAGTGCGTGAGGAGGAAAAAAGAGCAGAAACTGAGCACGGATGACCTGAAGACTGAGGAGGAGGGCAAGACCGACGGAGAGGGCAACGCGGACGACGGCGCCAAGTAACGGCGGCGGCCCTGCGGCCCCGCTCCCGTGCGCTGCCCCTCCCTCCCCCGCCCCTCCCCGCCTGCCCTCTCTCGGTGTGCTTCTCTCGAGCCAGGACCCCGGGGCCCGCCTGGGGCCTCCTCCTGAGTCCCTCCCTTCCTGTCCCTTGCACCAAGAGTGACCCACCTCTCTTTGATTTGAGAAACCTGCTGGGCGTCTGGGATGTGTGGGCCCTGGGTGGGGGGAGGGGGAGGGGGGGGGGGAGAAGCGAGGTGAAAACTGCCAGCCCCTGAGAGGAGGCAGGAGGCCTGCGGGAGGGGCGCGGAGAGAGAGGAGGGGACCAGCTGTCCACCCTGCCCAGGGCGTGGGCTGATCTGGTGGTGGCTTCAGAGGGGGCCTGAAGGTGGGACAGGGCTCTGGGGCTGCCCCTCTAAGGCCCGGGGCGCATGGCCCGGCTCCCAGCCCCGGGCGGCCTCCTCATGGGGGTGGTGACGGCTTCCTGTAACTTGGGGGCTTGTTGAAGGGACACCTGTGCGTTTCCTGGGTGTGGAAGGAAGGGGAGCAGGGGCTGGAGGCAACCAGAAACAAGCCTTGGCCCCGGGATCTCTACTCCTCGCCCTTCCCCACCTCGTCTGCTTCCACAGATGCCCCTGGGTCTCCCCTGGCTGCCAAGCCTTTGGGACTTCTGGCAGAGAAAAGTACCTAAGGCCTGCTGAGCGAGGCCATGGGGCAGGGGTCGGGTCTGTCTGGCTGGTGGTCCGTTTTCACCACAGTTACCCACTAATAGGAGATGAAGTTCAAAGTTAGCGGAGAGAGAGACAAGGGGCTGGGGGTTCTGTTGTAGAGTGGAGTTCACGGTCAACTGCCTTCTCGCCCAGGGTGGCAGCTCTCACTGGGCCAGGAGCCGCCTCAGGTGTGGAGATGAGGAGGGAGGGGGTGGGAGCCACATTGGAGGAGCTGGTGCACAGAGTGGAGGGCTTCACTGGGACTTCTGCTCAAACTTTCCCGCGCTCAGCAGGGTTTCATCCAGCTTTTGGCCGGGAGGGAAGCCTCTGAGACCGTGTGGCCATGTCACATCTGGAGCCATGTTACACCCTCCCCCGCCTGGACGACTCTCTCTGTGGATAGCAGAGTAGCATTTGTGGGGAGCCAACTTTCACTGCCATTTTACTCACACGGAGAGGGAATTGCTTAAACCTCAGGAGAGGGAAAGAGACAGACAGAAACTGCCTTGGAAGGCCCTCGGAGATCAACTAGCCTAGTCACCCATACTACAGACCGGGAGACTGAGGGTCACATTCACAGAAACCAAGGGGCCTGTTTCTCCTTGGGTTTCTTATTTTCCAGTTTGACTCAACAGAGGTACAGTTTGTGGAAGAGATGGGGAGAGGGAGTCGGGCTCCTCCAGCCCCACTCACCTCTTGGGAGCCCATCCCTCGGGCTGCGACTAAGGCTGGGATGGGGTGATGGCAGTGGGAGGGCAGAGCTGCCGGAATGCCCCACCCTGCCCCAAGCGGACCCTCTGCAGCACTTGCCAATCTTTCTCGGAGCTCAAGCCCTGCCCAGGCTCAGGGAGTCAGTGCCCAGAACCCGAGAATGGGAGTCTGGGGAAATGGGGTGGAGACAGGACTCCAGCAGCCTCTGGGACCATTCTCTGCCTCTGCCCAGCAGAGGGGAGAGAGCAATAGCATATGGGCGATTCACTTTAATTCACTTCAACTCACCATCCATTTATTGAGCATCTCCTATGTGCCAGGCACTGGGCCAGGTGCTGGGATGTACACAAAGCCATAACAGAGCTGGGAACTGCTAGGTCAGCACTATGGGGAACCAAGATGATTTTTTTTTTTTTTTTTTGGGTGCATCTAATTCCACCTCTGCAGCTACTGCTTCCAGGGCTGGAGTAGGAGAAGAAGGAAGAGATTCTAGAATCTGGGCCCTGGGAAGGGAAGAAAGGAAGGAAAAAGGGAAGATACAATAGGGAAGAGGGTGAGAGGCCAGGCAGAGTGCGCACAGAGTTGGGGATGGGCCACAGCCTGAGAGCTCCTAGGTGGGATGAGTCCGGCTCATCTGGAAATTCTAAGTCATCAGTACCTAACTGCCAATCAACACACTGCCAATGGGGGGTGGGCTAAGCCCCCAGGATACCTGGGGTGGGTGGACATTGCCCATCCTTGAAGCCAACCAGCTGAGAGGGGAGAGGCGGGTGGTGGGCACCTTGATCTCCAGCCGAGATCAAGGGTGGTTGTAATAACACGTCTGCCCCTTGCAGATTTCACTTTTTTGGGCAACTTCTTAAGTGCTCTCCTCTTCCAGGATGAGGAAGGATCTGCAGATGCTGGGAGCTCTTCTTTTTCATAACATTTAGGGGAATTATTTGCAAGATTCCCTAGGTTTATTCTAAGAAATTCTACTCTCTATAAAAGAAGCCTGAGACTTTCGGGTTCCTTCCTTTCTCTGCCCTGACCTAGAGGGTCCTAGGGAGAGCAATGCCTCTCCAAGGGGCCTGAGATGCCTGAGCCGATGGGGAGGGACCAGGAACCCACCTTTGTCCCAGGGGCCCATCTTCATATGCTCTTTCTTCCCAAGCCTCTTAAGAGTCTCTTTCAGAGGCCTCATGGAGCTACCTCCCCCAAGGCGATGAGGTTGGGAACAAAATGGGGCTTCTGCGAGTAGAGGTGGGAGACCGGTGAGATGTCCCCTCGGCACCCTTCTTTCTAGCGTGGACCTCCTCCTGCACCACGGGGCTCAAGCCCTGCTTCCAGCTGCACATTCCCATCACTGCATTCTGCTGGTTTTCTCAACTGCTCCTGCCTCTCCTGCTCTCTCGGAGCCCCCTATCTGTCTCTTTCTCCTAATTAAGGGTCCCTGTAAAGAGAGGTGGGCTGGCCAACCCTGGAGTTTAGCTTATGAAGAACAAAGCACACTTTTTCAGGACTGAAATGCCTTGAGGTGCCTTGGAACTGGCTTTGGAAATAGCTATCTGCCCCCTGGCTCTGGGCTAATCACAGTTTATTGTCGATTTATAAAAAGGAGAAGCTGGATGCGTATTTCTCCTTGTGAATCTCCTTGGTGAGGCCGGGCTGGTAAGTATTTGCAAGGTCAGGTTAAGCAGATGGACAAATGAAAATACTGGCTAGGTTCAAAAAAGATAGTCCCAGGCCATAGGAATGGCTTGATGCAATTGGAACGGGTGATGAATCAAGAGATTTTTCTTCCTATCTGCGTCTTAAGGATAGACAGCCTGTGTCTTTTGCTGTGCCTCTTGCTGATGTTGTCCTTTATTGAAGCTTGCCGATGCGTTTGTACATAGTCTATATATAGGTAGAGATATATTATATATACAAATATAGGACATCTCACTACATCCACCCCAAAAGTTATACTGGGGGAGGGGGGGAAACAATCATTTCTCAATATTTTGAGTTGATTCATCAAAGGCAAATTATGGAATGTTCTCATGGCTGTTTGTGCACTTGGAGGGGAAAACACAGCTACTCATGCATTTTCTAGGACTGATGTGCTATGTGGTGATGGAAGAGGTGGTGGGGAGAGAAACTCAGGTGGTCCTCTGTGACCCAACCGCTGTGAGGGGTCTGCTTTCGGTAGCAGACTGAGTTTCTTCCGCGGTGTGTCTCCTTGCTTGGATGTATTGGCTGCAATAAACTGACGGTCTCCCCTGGACCTCCCTCAAGTGTGACTTTTTTCAGGGGGTGGGGCAAGTTGAAGCAGTGCCAGGACCGTCACAGGGGCCCCTGCTACTCCTTTCCTGGTGACGTCACTGACACTGCCGGGTCCCCATCAAGGATGAGGTCGTCCCGCTCCCCTCTTGTCAGATGTCTCCTCTTTTCCCCTCGTGGCCTTCCCAGAATCCTGGGCGACTCCATCCACCTTGAAAGCACCCTGGGGACAGGGTGGCTAAACACCCACTTCTTGGGGGGCTCTTGGTTATTTCTGGACGGCTGCACTGCAAGCCCCCAAGGCTGACCGCCATGCTGCTGCTGTCTACTCTTTCTGGGGGTGGATGGGCCAGCCTTCCTGCTCCCTGTTGCTAAGCTGCTTCTGACTAGGCAGACATCTCATCTGTTTCAGGCTCACAGAAAATAGACGACAGCTGGTGCAGAGTCTGCCCTCATGCAACTTCACGGATGAGGGTGGCTGCGGGGTGGAATCAGGTTGCTCGTGTCCCATCTGCGAACCGCTGTATCCTAGTGCTGTGTTGATGAGTCAGCCCTCAATGTAGGACCAAAAGCAACCACCTGGCCCTGGGGTTCTGCTTCCCCTAGGCACATACAGTCTTTTTCTCTCTTGCCTCCTGTTCTTATGTTTCTCTTTGCATTTTCTCTCTCTTACACACAGACACACACAGACACACACACAAACCCTTGCCTAGGAAGCTCACCCAATAAGAAAAGCCTCAACTTTCTGAATGTCAAGGGAATGCTGAAGTGGTTGGTTCCTGTTTTTTTCTTAGCTTCTTTCTCATTTTTGCCTGCTCCTTGGTAATCCAGAGACCTTCACCAGTGGTGAGTGGTCAGATGCATTTTAGAATATTCCAGGAGGAGCCTAACACTCATAGTCCTAATGCTGGCAGCTGCTCCCCAAGAAAGCAGCCAGATAGAAGGTGGCAGCCTTAAGCAGAGGTGGCTGGTATTTGACAGAACTGAAGCTACCTTAGTTTAAAAGAATGTCTGTCCTTGGAGTCCTGGAGTCCTTCCAAGGACCTGATGTTAGACAGGATGCTTCTTTACCTAACAGGGAAACTGATGCAAGCGACGTGGACTCAGGAGTAGAAGGTGCTAGGATCCTGGCTGGTTCCTTCTGGGTGGACACAGCATCTAACTCAGCCCAGGGCTTTTCCACCAGAGCTTTGGAGGACACCTCGGAGCTGGGCCTGGCTCATGGGAGTCTTCCCTTGTGGCACAGCAGTAAAGAACCCGCCCACCAGTGCAGGAGACGTGTGTTTGATCCCTGGGTCAGGAAGATCCCCTGGAGGGGGAAATGGCAATCCACTCCAGTATTCTTGCCTGGAAAATCCCATGGACAGAGGAGCCTGGTGGGCTACAGTCCATGAGGTCACAAGGAGTTGGACATGACTTAGTGACTAAACAATAACAACTGACTTCTGGAGGGCTGGGTTTGGCTCAGGTGTCTCCCCTAAATCGATGTTTTGGGGCCCAGCCTGCTTGGGGCCTGGGGGCAGGTTTGTTTCTGATTGTTGAAGGCACTGCCATGTCAGGGGAAGGTTAGCTCCCACCCCACTGTTCAGAATTGCTCACCAGCCTCCCATGGCCCCCAGCCGAGGTGCCTGTACAAGAGCCTCCCCATCCCCACTGCTCCTTGGCTTCCCACCGGAGCCCCCGTGGCTCAGGCCATCGGCCTGCTCACAGCCAGCTGCCATGGAACAGGAGTCTGTGTGCCGGGCCTGAGTCTCTAGGACAGGTTTTAGAGCCCAGAAGAATGGCGGAGTTTGGGAGGGAGTAGATCTTTACATCAGACGGGTCCTAGGGACTACTTGACCAGGTCTCCTGATTATCCTGAAGGGGAAATTGAGGACCAGATTGGGGAAGTGACTTCCTTAAGGCCACTTGATGAGTCCAGGACAATCCAGGATCTCCCAGCAGGCTCTAGGCCACCTGTTCTTCCCATAGCCCACACCTCGTCTGGGCCTAGCGCTTGGCACAGCTCAGCACAGCAGCCCACACCGGCCCAGGTGCCTGCCTGCCCCTCCCCAGAGGGCTTTCAAGCCCTCTGAACAAGAAGAGGCCCCAGGCTTCTCGTCAGGGTGCAGTTTTTAAAGCTGAGGTTCAAAGAGGGTAAGTAATTCTCCCAAAGTCACACAGTAGGCTATTGACAGAGCTTGGCTTTAGCTGCCTTTCTGAGTCCTCTTCTACACCCCAGTAGAGTGACTTTCTTCAGGCTGGTTTGTGTCCAGTCCCTCTTAGACCACTTGTCTTCCTTCCATCTTGCAGGGGTGGGGTGGTATCTAGAAACCTTTAGGTGAGAGGAGGCTGGTGAAATGCGGGCTGGGCAGCCGGATGGCAGAGCATGGGCCCCACTAGCTCTCCTGCCCTCCTCCTCCTTTGGCGTTTCGGGGCCTCAGAAGGTCCATGCTGGCTGGGCTCTGTAGGCATGCTTCTCAGATGCCCTAGTGGCATTGCCCTGCACAGACTCATCCTGACGCCCGCCATGACGCCTGCTACCATGCTGACATGCAAGGCTCCAACCACCTTGGAGCCCAGGCTCCAGTCACCCAGTGATTGAGGGTTCCAGAGGGTGATGGGGAAGGAAGCTCATCTTAGAACTAGATCCTAGCATCTTGACATGGCACATAAACTTGCCCCCAAATAGATTAGTCTAGCCTAGAACCCCACTCCTCTATGGGGCCGAGGACATCTCTGTCTAGGAGAGAGAAAGACTGTGGGATGGAGGTGGCAGGACTGGATGAGTTGAGTGCTCCCACTAGGCTAGTAGTGGGAAGCCTCACAAAGCAGCCTCTTTTCTCTGGCCATCATGACCTTGAGGGTCCATGAGGTGCTAGGGAAGAGGGGCAAGTGGACACTGGATGCTCTGCTTGGCAACTCAGGATTCCATAGGAGGGGCTTTCCCTTTTGCCTCATTGGCAAATCACCTTTGTCCTGACCGTAGCTGTCTCTGCTTCTCAGCTGTGACAAATTCCCTGTGAACAGGTGGTGTGAGGACTAGGAACTGTTTGCCTCAACAGATTGAGAGCCCCCTGTGGGCAAACGGACAAATGAAGAGGGTGGGTTCCGCTTGGAGGGGAAGTGTACATCACAGCTGATGGCCAAAAAGTGGTTAGGGCTGTGGCCACAGGGGAGAGGGATTAGCCTTGTCCTGTTCTGCCCCAGGGTGAAACATTAGAGCTGGCAGACAGAGGCGGGTATAGATCCAGCGTAAGTCAGAGCTGTGCAGAGGGTTGAGTTTCTTTGAGGTAATGAGATCGCGATCCCGGAAGGTCTTCAAGCCTAGCTTGGGGGTGTTGTCCAGAAGATGCATATATTAGGGCATACTTCTAGATCTGTCTAAACTTACTGGCGATGTCCCTCTGCGGCCGTCATCTTAGGATTCAAATGACAGATGTGGGATTAACTCTTGCTTGGCTGAAGATGAACAGGACACATGCAAGGGCAAATTCTGTCCTGTCTGGCTGCCATGTTCCAGTCATGCTCTATCCCAGGCTGCCTCTGCATCCTTCTACCTGCCTGCTCTGGTCATCTTTACTTGACTTAGCAATGGTGGGGAGAGGGCAGGTGGCAAAACCCTATTCACAGTGGGAAATAGGCTGGGAGAGGGTGGAAATTTGGAGTTAGGAACCCTCAGGAGCTTCCTTCCAAAGATCACACCAAGCCTAACTTGAATGCTTGGTCCTCCAGCAGGGGCAGAGTATCCCTTGTCCTTCAAGCAAAACTGCAGAAAATGGTGACAATCCTTTCCCCCTCCTCCCTTCGCCCTCCCAACTTTGCTATAGTCTTCAGCCTCCCCATCCTTGTCTCATAGCATGCTCAAATGCATACTGTGTGGGCTCTCACAGGAGCTGATGCTGTTGGGAAGGGCTGTGGGCATGCATGCATGCTCAGTCACTTCACTGTGTCCAACTCTTTGTGATTCTATGGACTGTAGCCCACTAGGCTCCTCTGTCCAGGGGATTCTCCAGGCAGGAATACTGGAGTGGGTTGCCATGCCCTCTTCCAAGGGATCTTCCCAACCCAGGGATCGAACCCACGCATCTCCTGCATTACAGGTGGATTCTTTACCACTGAGACATTGAGAAGCTCAGGTGGGTTCATATCCAGCCTCAGAGGGCTTGGATGGTGGGGCCGGGTTGGTTGGGGGGATTAGTGACAGCTGGCTAGGCTAATAAGGATGATCACTTTTTACTGAGTAACTACTCTGTGCCTTGCTCTGAACTCAGTATTCTATGTGCATCAGCTGACTTAATTCTCAGGACAACTCCCCCAATACGCATTCTTTTCTCACTTTTACAGATAAAGAGACCAAGGTTCTGTTATACAAAGTATGTGTATATTCAAGGTGACACAGCTAGAAAATACTAGCAAAGAATTCAAACCCAGGGTGGAGCGATGCCAAAGCCATCACATCAGACTGTGACAAAGGGCAGTGGACCAGCCTCTTGCAGCCCAGAGACCTAGGAGTCGGTGGGGGAAGGGTGACTCGGAGCCAGTCTCAAAATGACTGTGGACAACAAGAGGTGGGCAAAAGTGCTTGGAAGCGGAGGCAAAGCCTCCCCACTGGGATGTTTGGGATGCCCCAAACATGAATGGCCAGATGTCCATGCCCCAAACATCCCACTCTGAGTGGCCTGGCCCTTGACCCCACAGCTCTGTGCAAACAGCTCTGGCCTCTGCCGGTCACCCTCTCCTCTCTTGGTTTCTGAAAACCTATAAAAATTCTTCTTCACTTGCTGACCAGTTGCCTCTATCGTTACCCCTCCTCCTCGGCCTGTGTCTCACTCCAACTTCCCCAGGCGACCCTTCACTCCGGGCAGACTCTCTCCATGCTGCTTCCCTTCCTCTCGGCCAAATCCTGACCTTCTGCCCCTGTCATAGCTCTGCTCCTACTCCATGCCCTCCCTTTCCCCTCACTTTACAAGATCCACTGCTCCTGCACTAAAATGTTCATAGCAGACGGGATCAGAACATCCAGGGAACCTTGCCTGGCGCTCTGTTCCATTTTATGCTCCTGGCTTGGTCAGTCTGTCCCAGTGCCCAGCTCAGTGGCAGGACCAGGTCTAGGGTTCTGGGAGGACATCTGGCCATTCAGCTGACAAGGCAGTCTCCCTGCGATCAGTGACCACCTTCCCGATGACTCCAACCCCCAGCCCTCCTGAACCCCCATCCTCCCTTGATGGGAAGGCAGTGAGGAGGCATGGTAACCCCTGAAGCAGAGAGGTAAACACAGCTCTGGGGTGCTGGGCAGGGTGGCAGAGACCTTGCCGTGGGGCTTCACACCCCACCCCAAAGTGGCCCAGAATAAAGGGATGCCCAGGACTCACCCCATCTCTGAGTTGCTGTGAGGGAAGCAGAGCCTGTTCCTGGAAGAGGGCACACACCCCTCTCCAGCTTAGGATAGTCCGGTGAGCATCTCTCTGGTCAGGATATTTCAGCTTCCTCCTCTCTCTGCCCTCCTCCTCCCAATGAGCTCATCTGTCTGGGGCTCCCCACCCCCCTTTGCCTGAGAGGATGTTTGGAAAGAACCTGGCAGAAAACAGAAAAAGAGGAAGGGAGGGATGGAGGAGGTGGCTGCCTACCTGCCTGCACCCAGAGCCCTTAGAAAGTGGAGATGCCCGAGAAGGGTTCAGGAAGTGTTTATCTCCACCCCAACTCAGATGCCCAGTGGGCTGGGGATCAGCAGGCAAGGTGGCCAGTACTGGTTCCTTGCTGGACTGCTGAGCCACGTGCCTGCGGGTTGGTTAGGTACACTCTGTCCGGGTTAACCCCCTCAGCACCTGCCAAACTTCAGCGGATGCTGAGACTGTGGCTGGGGCAAGCCGGCAGTGAGTTGGGGGTGGGGGCAGAATAGTAAGGATGGGCAGCGAATAGACTGAGGTACACTAGAAAGAGGTTCCCAAATGTCTGTCCAGGTCACATCCACACTATCCCAACCCCAGAGGCAGAAGGATTTGGGGGCGTTCAGCTTGAAGTTCATGCAGAGCTTTCTGGCTCCTGCAGTCCCGCGGTCCTGAGGTTGGGGCTCTGTTTATAACCGGGGATTATAAGCTCTGGGGTGTTGATGCAAGTGGTCCATGGTTGGTGGGAGAGGCTGTGAGGTGGAGGGCTTGGGGGGTCCCTGCAGAGCCCCTCGTCCTCTGCCCCTAAGAGCCGAGTCAGCAGGGTTGCCCTCCAGCCCCGTTACCTGCAATGCCCGGACAGGAGCCGCGAGGGCTTGTGGGGGAGCGGGGGAGGCGAGCTGCAGGCAAGGGCGAGAGGGGAGCCGGGGTGTGGAGGGGGGCGGCTCCCTGCCAGGTTCTCTTTACTTAGAAGGAACTCCTCTTAAAATAGCTCTGGAGACCTCACCAGATCTCTCCCTTCCTCCCCTGCCGGGGTCTTGGCTCGCTTTCTGAGAACAGATAGGGGATGGAATCTTCCATCACCACCCCCCCCAACACCCCACCCCCTACCCCCACCGTGGAAGGTGGGACCGCGCCCAGGGGTGCGTGCCTTCCCGGGTAAGAGCATCTCCCGGAAGGCTTCGAGCCAGAGCTCTGCCCCCGTTCCTGCCCGGGCCATGTCCCCACCACACTCTGACACTCTGACCCTCATCTCGTGCTTGCGCCCCTTCCTAGCTCCCATCTTGCTCCCGGGAGGGCCGGGGGTGGAGGCCGAGAGCAGGAACTGAGAGAGGCTCGCCTATCTCAGAGAGGACTGTTGGACTGCCTCAAAGAACCGCTTGAACCCTCCCCACTTCCCACCTCCCCCCCATCACCCCCCCCACATAGAAAAAAAATCCTTTCCCCTTAAATCTAGGCCCTATCTCCTCCCACCTGATAACAGCTCCCTGACAGCTCCTTGGCCCAGGGCCCAATCCCTCTATGCCTCCCTGAAAACTTGCTCTTCAGGGTATTTCTCAGCCAGGCCACCCAAGACCTGAGGGTGCAGGAGCCTACCCTCAGGAATCCACCCTGCTGGGTGCAGCTGGGGGCTGTGTCCCAGCTGCCATCCCGCCCTCTAGGACTTCCAACAGGAGGAGGAGGAGGAGGAGGAGGAGGAGGAGGAGGAGGAGGAGAAGGAGGAGGAGGAGGAAAGAGCCAAGGTACCTGCCCATCCCCCTCCCAGACCCCAGACTGGGGCTCTTGAGTTGGATGAAGGCGGTTTATGTCAGGGAGGGCTCTGCAAAGAAGTAGTTTTCTAAAGGTGGGACAGAGGAATTCTGACTTTTGCTTGCCCTCTCCCCTGGCATCCCTGGATGGATCAATCGATGGACTAGGGTTTCGAGAATTTTTGAGGAAAGTGCTCTCTAAATGTAAAATTCCTCTAGCTGCTAATGCATCTCTCAAACACTTTTTCTGCCCAGTTGTGGAGCCCTCCTGATGTTCTTTAGAGGAGAGCTGGGGGTGTGGAGAGAGGGAATCAAATAATGGGGTAGATTCTAATTCTGACTTGAAGAATCACTTTCTCTGTGACCTTGGCCCACACATCTTACCTCTCTGCGCCTGTTTTTTCATTTGGGAGGCGTGTGGATTTTGTAAAGACCCTTCTGGCTCTACGAATTGGTGAGCAGAGATGCAGCTGAGAAGGTGGAGGGCATGGAGGAAACTGGCACATTTTCGCGTCACCAGGATCTAGAGATACCCAGGGAGCTCTGTCCCCTCCCAACCCCATTCTCTGGGCAGGGGTCACGTTCCTTCCCTTTGGCTCACCTCCTGACTCACCTCAGGCTCCGGCTCCTGAGAAACATAACCCCTGCTGTAAAAATAAATTGAGCAGCGAGGAGGCCTGGCCCTGTGGATCTAGTGTCTGGGACCTCCTGGCAAAGGAGGGGGTGAACGTGCAAACTTGGAGACAGAAAGAGGCTTAGACTTTTTAGGGCCCCAGACCTCTTTGAGAATAATAAGAGCTAAAATGTACTGGGAGCTGAGCCTGTGCCTAGAACTCTATTAGCATTTTACATGTGATAATAGCTCATCCAGGGCTTCCCTGGTGGCTCAGTGGTAAAGAATCTACCTGGCAACCAGGAGATGCAGGTTCAATTTTTGGGTCAGGAAGATCCCCTAGAGGAGGAAATGGCAACCCACTCCAGTATTCTTGCCTGGGAAACCCTGGACAGAGGAGCCTGGTGGGCTGTAGTCCATAGGGTTGCAGAAGAGTCAGACACAATTTAGAGACTAAAGGACAAACAACAGCATCTCATCCAGTCTCCATAGGTCTACATCTGATGTCTGTGATGCTTGGGGTGAGCACACAAATGGAAATTACATATATGTCTAAATATAAGTTAAGAATCAAGATAACAAAGTGTGGAAACTTACCTATTATCTTCTGTCTTTGATGGATTTTTCTCAGTCTTAATTTTAAGGCCAGGCCCCAAAGCCATTCCCTGGTCCACTCTTCCCTGGTCCTTGGAGGATAGGGTCTCTGATGCGTGCCTGGATGTCAGGTTCCACCTGAATGTCAAGTTCCATCCACTCCCCACCCTCTGCAAACAGCTGCCCTTTGCCTTCTCCCCAGGCCTGTAGATACACATTCTGTATGGGCAGCTCCTGAGAGGATGGGCCCAGGGAAGAGGCTTGCTCAGAATTGGGTCATTTGAACAGAGAATTCCATGATCCCAGGTGTCTGGAGCATGGTCTAGAAGATGAGGTATAGGGATTACCCTTCTCTGCTGTCCCAGGAACCACTTTTCCAGTGAGGAGGAGGGGGTGTGATCAAAAGAGGGCCAGAGTGAGACCCTCCAAACTCAGCAGCCCAGGGCTGAGGCCCCTGTTGCCCAGGTCTAAGAATGGCATTGCCCTTAACAATTTCACGAGGTAAATATCATCCCTTTCATCATATTTCAAATGAGGTTTCTGCAGAAGATTGCATAACTTGCTCAAGGTCATCCAACAATAAACGCTGGAGCGTTTGATTCCCCAGCGTGTAGCTCCAGAGCCACTGTACCCCTATCACAGCTATACTGAATCTTTCTCCCAGGAAAAAAAAGAAAAAACCACGTAGACTTCCAGCCTTTCCCATACAACCTCAAGGGGTCCATGATCTCTGAATCCCACCAAGGACCCTCAAGTCAAGAAGGTGGGTGGTGGGGGGGCTGTAGCAGGGGTCAGACCACGAAGTGGAAGCAGGTTTCCAAGTGTGGAACCAGTGTCCAGACAGGCGAAGGATGGAGGGTCAGGAATGCAGACAGGACCTGCGGTGGAGGGAGGGGGCTGGAATGGTTGGGTAGGGGGCCTGAGGAGGAGAGCAGATGTGAGTTACTAAACCACTGGGAATAGCACTGTGCGTGGGTGCATGTGTGGGAGTGTGTGTGCTCAGTCCTCAGGACTCTTTGCGACCCAATGAACTGTAGCCCACCAGGCTCCTCTGCCTGTGGAATTCTCCAGGCAAGAATACTGGAGTGGGTTGCCATTTCCTACTCCAGGGGATCTTCCCGACCCAGGGATCGAACCTGTGTCTCTTCCGTCTCCCGCATTGGCTGGTGGGTTCTTTACCAACCGAGGCACCCGAGACAGGCTCCCTTGTAACTCCAGAGGTTCTGGGGAAAAGCCCTCTGACCTGGCTGTGACCACCCCCCTCCTATCCCGGGCTAATCTACCCCTACTTCAAAACAGAGGCGAGCCTAAGGGAGTCTTCGAGGATTCTGAAGGACACAGGAAACCCTTGGAAGAGGGGGAAAAAGGGAGGGTCGGGGGTGGGGGTGGGGTGGCCTAGGTGGAAAAAAGAAGTAGGGGCTCCGCAGAGGGTGAATCAGGGCTTGGACCCAACGGTAGGGCCTGGCCGGATTCCGTAACCAGGAGCATCAAAATTTCTGAGGAGTCCATGAAGCAATGGGAGAGGTTGGTGTGCGGTGGCGGGGGCAGTTTGCAGTTGGAAGCCGGGTCCGTGGGACCCTGTACAGCTGGGCTTTAAGGCTGCACACACGCGCGTCGGCGGCCGCAGTGTACATACAAGCCCGCACACGCCCACCGGCTGCGGCAGTGCCGGCTGCGGGCGACCGAGCGGTCCTTACGCGGCCCCGGGAGAGGGAGCCGTTGCCCAAACTCCTGTTCCCCAAAGCAGACATCGCAGCCTTCCAACACCCGAAACGCTCCACCTCGATTCCTCCCCAAACTATCCTCCTAATTGGCAGCTCAGCGCACGGGATGATGCGGGCGGCTGCGGGCGGCCCTGCAGTGCCAAGCCGCAGCCACCCAGCCCGAGCTGGAGAGGAAGCAGGGGTGTGTGTGTGGGGGGGCGGGGGCGGTGCTGGGGGTGCGGCCGGCTCCTGGGGCTCCGGGACCTGGAGGCGGGGGCGCCCCGGGCTCCGCGGCGGCCACCGCCCCTCCTGCGGCTGGAGCGCTTCCAGAGAAGAGGCGCAGCGTCGCTCGCCTAGGTGCTAGCTCGGCGGGCCTCCTGGCCCTGCTCGCGTTCCTCCTCCGCGGGCTCCTCCTTCTCCTCCCGCGCCCCCGGCGGCCGCTCCCGCAGCCGGCTCCTCCTCTCCCTCCCTGCCTCCCCCTCCTCGCGCTCTCCGCGCTAACTTTCCCGAGCCCTGGCCAGCGGCGCAGAGCTCCCCGGCAGCCTCCGGCCCCACTGCAGACCGCGGGCTGCGAGCGCGGGTGTGCCCTGTATCCCGTCCCCGCGCCCCGGGGGCGCTCCGGAGAGAACAGAACGATGCCCGGGGCTCGGGACCAAGGCGCAGCCCGGGCGAGATGGCTGGGCATTGGGCTTTTGGGTAAGGCAGCCCCGGCTTGGTTTCTTCTACCTCTTGCCCCAACCCTTCCCCCACCCCTCCCCCCAGAGCAGGGGACACTTAGAAGAACAGCACCTTGGATAGGGTGGGCTTTGGAGCGCGGCCCCCAATGAGCGGCTCCCGCTTCTTCCAGGACGCCGTTTGGACTGCTGAGCTGCCGGGGGACCTTGCGCCGTACCCCGCCCCATCCGCCAGCCCGGCGATTAGTTCTTTGCTGTCTCTAGTGCGTTCAGCTTCTGGAGCTGGAGCTTGGGGCCGCAGAGGTTTAAGCCGGCTGGGGGAACGCGTCTGGGATCGGATGTAGGAGATGCCCGGTGGGTTGCACGTGTGGTTGTTGGGACGCTGGTTTCTACCCCAGCCCGGAGCCCCTTGCAACTTGAATGCGTGTTGCCCCGGCACCTGGCGTGCACCAGTTCAAGGCGGGGGAGCGCCCCTTCCTCCTGCCCCTTTTCCGTTTGGCTCCTCTGCTGTCTACTTCCTCTAGTGCCCATTGCCTTCTCTGCAGACTGGATGGGGTTGGAGGGACTTGGAGGATCGTTCAAGCCCTCCTTTAAATTTTATTTTTGTTTTTATGGCTCGAGACTTGTGGGAATCTTAGTTCTTCGACTAGGGATTGAACCCATGCACTCGGCAGTGAAGGCACCAAATCTTAACCACTGGACTGCCAAGAATTTCCCCCTTTTAGGAAGGATCCTGTCTCTCTTCTTAGGTAAAGATTCCATGGGGTTGGGCGGTGGGACCTGTTTAACCTGCTCTTGGCTCTTCATTTTTGGGATGAGTATGAAGACTAAGGAGGCACATCCGGAGACCACAGAAGGAACGGATGATTAGTGTCTATTTTATGCATATGATACTTTTGAGCGTCAAACTCCTCGAGATTAGGGAATGACATTTAGTAGTCCAGAATGTAGCCTCTCCGAAGTCAAAGCTGGATTTCAGTGTAAGCCGATTCCATCTCTGGCACCTGCACCTCTTCCTGTTTATATTTGTCAGATTTGGCTTTTGGCAGCTCCCCTCATCGGGTTGGGCACACAATGTAAGCATTTGGGCTGAAAACAGGAAGACAGAAGTCTTTAAGGGTGGCCACTGCTGCTTCTGCTGATGTGAACCGTGTGCTGACCTGTCATGTTAGCACCTGGGGGTGGAGCAGGGATAAAGTATGTCCTTCACTCAGGAGCCGCTGCTTTTGTTACATTCCTACAGCTGGTGTTCTCTCTTGTAGCTTAGGCACAGGTGTGCTGATTCCACGGTGACCCTAAGAGGTGGGTCTCTGCGAGGCCCGAGGCTTCTCTTCATGGGCTGGGCACAGTGGCCCTCTGCTCCCCCTCATCTCTGATCACTGTGGCCATGGCAAGGGGAAGGGGTCACTGGGGAATTCAAACTCACACCACCATTAAACTAGCCTGCTTATCAACACCTCTGGCTTCCCTTTCTCCTACTGCCTGGTTGGCTGGTGGAATGTGAGTGCCAGAGTATTCATAGAACTTGTCTTCTGTGGGGAACCCCACCATACACCGTGTGTGAGTGTGTGTGTGTGTGTACACACCAAGGCACAGATTCTTGGTACTTTTCTCCAGGTGGAAACCCCCACATCCTCTAAGCACTGTTTGAGCTGATAGACTAGGGAGGGACAGAGGCCCATTGGAACAGGTTTGGAAGATTCCCTGAGCTACCCTCTGGGAGCCCAGGAGAGAGCAGAGTGATTCATAGGAGGAGACCAGCAGACCCTAGAACTGGCCCCAGCTGCTCTGCCCCTTGCCCCTTTGGTCTGCCAAGGGAATACAACCTGAGTCCCTCCCTGGACGTTGCCCAGGCAGCCACTGATAAGACCTCACAGTGGCATTGCTTTGAGCTTGGCACGAAGACACCATCCTTGGTCTTGGTCCAGGAGGGGAGATGCAGAGATGACTGGACAGCCAAGTAGAGCATCAGAGCTGGCAGGAGCTTTGGAAACCGTAGCACAGAGCTCCCCTCAGGATGTAGAAACCACGGTCCAGAGAAGGTGACTTGCTCACTGATGTGTAGCCAGTTGATGGCCAGGTAGGCCTGAATCCAGGTCTCTGGGGCTTTGTCACACCAACTTGCCTCTCAGTTAACCACAGTCTGCTGCAGGGGAAGGTCAGCAGGGGTCCTGCTGATGGACTGAAGAAGCAGTGAGCTTGGGAGCCTGAGTGTGGAAGGATAGAGGCTTAGGGGCCCAGAGCTGTTCTCACAACTATGGAAACTGGGTACAGAGTAGTAAGCTCCCAGGAGTCCTCTACCCCTCCAGCTTCCTCACCCCACATCAAACTCAATTTCCTAGGCTGAGACGAAACTGATTTTTGATAATCTGACCAGACGCTCCTTTCTTAAATTGAGACACAGTTTTCAAGACGGCAGTATTGCAATTGAGGCTAAAAGGTGTCAGTCCCTTCCTAAGTGTCTGTCCTACCCACTCCTTCCTTGTTGCTTGATCTGCTTAATTGCTGCGATCTCTGTGTAATTATCACTTGTGAGGGTGCTCTGTTGCCCAACCCTCTTTCCCTGGGTATGTATTTATTAGGACTTGTTTAATGAGAAGGCAATTAAGCAGAGGGTGTTTAGTCCCACTCAGAGGAAGGAAAAGGAAAGGGTAAATAAGCGGTTCATGGCAAAAAAGATGGGAAAGCAGGGAAGAGGAGAAAGACCCCAGGTTTGGGGATTCATTCTTTTTTTGGACATGCAGGCTTGTGGGGTCCCAAGTCATTATGGCTGCTGTGGCGGGTGGGACCAGCATGCTAGGTAGACCCCAGGCACAGATTCTCCCACCTTGCCCCCCTGTTGAGGGTGTAAGGATCTCTGCAGAAGCCACATCCATTCCATGGCCTGCAAGAGGAGGGATGGGCACACTGCTTGGAATTGTTTGCAAAGCTGGTTTTGTTGAACATCCAGCGCTGTCTCAGGGGCATGTTTCTATCCTGGCAAAGCTCCTGGGGGTGGGCAGGAAGCCGGCAGGTTGCCTAGGGAGAGGGAGCTGAAATCTTTCCTCTGTCTTTGGGCCCAGGGGCCTTGCCTGGCTCAGCCCCTGCCTCCCACAGCCCCCAGGGCCTGCACCCCAGGAGGAGTCTTGTCCTGCTGGCCTTGGCCCACTTTCTCCCTCCCAGCTCTTACTTTGAACCTGATTCCCCTGGGGCCAGTGTATCAGCTTCCCTATTAAAGTCAGCCGCGATTCCGCCTGCCTTGCCAGGCAAGCCCGGGGAGCTAAACTTAGAGTGTGCTCCACGCTGCCCCTCTTTCCTCCTCTCGGCCTAAGTTGAGTATCACTGTACCTGGATATGGGAAAAGGTGGCAGAAGATTTCTGCCTTGGCATTTGACTTGGAACGTCTGATGGTAGATATGAGATCCCCCTTGGTGTATTTAATAAGATTTTCCTGTACAAATATATTTTTACTATAAATGGGAGGCTTGAGTCAATCCTTAGACATAATCGGGTGGGATAGGAGGGGGCCGATCAGAAAACAGCCAAGAAAATGGCTGTTCTGAGAATGGTTCGGCAGTTAGTGAGCAAAGACAAGGCTTAGGATTGAATTCCACAGGATCACGGGTCGGAGGATTTGTTCCCACCCATCCCACGATGCAGGAAAGGGACCCCCAATCTGAAATACACACAAGATCACTTGAAATTCTAAAGAGTTTAGTTTGGGACAAAGAAAGTCCTTCTTTATCCGAGGAAGTAGCCACATGGAAATAATTACCTCCAGGAAGTAATACAGGGTGAAAGTATAAAACAGTGCTTGAATGACTTGGAGATATTGTTGGCTGACACTGGTCCTTAAGTTGAGTGTCTTGGTTACATCTAGACCTACAGTGGAGGCCAGCCCTGTCGCTCTGCCTCCTTTTAAACACTATGTTCCTCTACCCGCAGAGAGCCCAGGCCAGAGGGATGCATTCACTGAAGCCCTTCTCATGTTTTATAAGCTCATGTTTTTTTTAGCTTTATACCAAGCTTAGAAGGTAGAAAAGACAGGCATCCCTGGTTTGAGGATATAGCACCTCTGACTTTCTCAAGGTCAGCCAGCCAAGTGGGGTCTGCCATGTGCCTCCTGACACATGCATCCTGGCTTGGTAATCCTGCTGAAGTACCTCTCTGAGTCCTCTAGTGGGTCTAGATCTGACTCTGCCCACTTCTCTCCCCCTAGCACAGGCTCACAGGGAAGAAGGCACAGGACGCAGGCCTCCGGGTTTTCCTGTGCACGAGCCTCCCAGACACGGCCGATAAGACTTCTGCGTGCTGGGAGGGTGTGCGGTGGAGAAGCCAGGCTTGCTCCCCATCTCTGATGCTTTAATTCAGGCAGGACTCTGAACTTCAGCGTAGAAACATCTCTGCCTTCCCTTTGTCCCTTCTAGGCTACGGTGGGAATGGTGATGCTTCACTCTGGGAGTCTGGGAGTCCTGAGTACATTAGAGTTAAGTCATCCACACAGGCGCACACTAATCAGGCGGAAATGCACACCGTCATGAGTCAGACCTTAGAGAAGTACTTTTCTCCTCTGTCCTGGACTGTTTTTTTTTTGTTTGTTTTTGCTTCTATTTAACGTGATCAAAAAGATTTCGCTTCTGATGGGTATCTCTGGTGCTTGGATAGTCTATTCCAGCTGAGGTTGGGGGGAAGGGGTTTGGCCCCTGACTTGGATCCCCCTGTCTCCCCTAGGATCCTGGACACTAGAGGCTGGTGCTGTGGTGCTCCCCGGAACACGTGCTCAGGCTCCGAGGGAGCACTGTAGGCATCAGGAAGCTCCTTCTGCTGAGAGCTTCACCACACTGCACTCCATTCTTTGGTTTGTGGAGGCGGTGGGGGTGGTGAGAGGCAAAACTGAGGTCTCCCATCAGAAGGTTGTCTTCTTGGGACTTCCCAGGCAGTCCAGAAGCAAGCAAAACTCCTTGCTTCTACTGCAGGGGGTATGGGTTCAATCCCTAGGTGAGGAACTAAGATCCCACATGCCATGCAGTGTGGCAAAAAAAAAAAAAAAAAAAGACAACCAAATTGAAGGCCATCTTTTAGGCAGGGGGGTGTAATCTCATGTCTGGCTCCTGTCTGTAGATCTCTGGGGCAAGGTGGTGAGGGAGGGGAGAAATGAAAGGAAAACCAGGAGCTTTAAGGAGGGCTGGCCCTGACGGCGTTGTTCCCTTGGAGAGGCACCGTCACAGAGTGGTGGAAAGCAGAGCTCGGTCTGTAGTCTGCTTATTCCACTCACCAGTTGTGTGGCCTTGAGCAAGTTAATCTCTCTGAGGCTGTTTCTTCATTTTGCATGTTGGGGATAAAAATAATAACTACCTCATTGGGATTATCATGAGGATTAAATGAGACAGTGCCTGTAAAATGCCTATCCTATTTTACCGTCAGTGCTCAATTCCAGATCCACCATTTATTATGTGACCCTGCGCAAGTGACTTAACCTCTCTGAGCCTTAATTGTATCATCTGTACAATGAGAAAAATGATACCCATCTTTCGGCATTCTAATCAGAGTTGAAGTTAATAGGTAGAAATCCTCTAGCACAGTGGGGCCCAAAGTGTCATCTCTGATTGCAGCATTTTCTGGGAACCTCTTAGAAATGCAAAATTTCAGGCTCCACTCTAGGTGCTGGATCTGAAACTGCTGGGGTGGGGCTGGCAGAGCTAGCTGTAATCACCTCCAGGTGATTCTGACGCTTTGTGAAAGCCACGGCTCTAGAACAATCCCTGGCACGGAGGGGCTGATCAAAGATTGAAGGCTAATTGAAATGACCCCTCAGCACTAACTGGAACTCTGGTGGGCAAAATCTGCTGTTTTAGGATGTAAGGTAGCACTTTCTTGCTTTGGGATGCTAGAAATGTCTCTTGTTGACCTTTGTGTGTATGCGCTAAGTTGCTTTGGTCGTATCTGACTCTGAGCCACCCTATGGACTGTGGCCTGCCAGGCTCCTGTGTCCATGGGATTTTCCAGGCAAGAATACTGGAGTGGGGTGCCTTGCCCTCCTCAAGGGGATCTTCCTGACCTGGGGATCGAACCTGAATCCATGTGTCTTACATCTGCATTGGCAGATGGGTTCTTTACCACTAGCACCATGTGGGAAGCCCCTCTGTTGACCTTAGGCAAGTTACCAAACCTGTCTGTGTTCAGTTGCAGTGTCTGCAATATGGAGCTATTACGGTACACCACTCAGAGCGTGGCTGTGGGGCTTATATGTAGCCGGAAGTGCTGAGCATATACCAGCAGTTGTTGACAGTGGCAGGGGATCCTGGACTATGGGTTGTTATTTCTGAGCTTTGTGTTAAGAGCAGTCTGCTTTGCCTTCAGAAGTGAAGAGGACATGAAGAAGCTGAGGGAGTCCTAAGAGCAGAGTTGGGCCTCCGGCTCTCCATGGAGCTCCTCTTACTTATTTATGGCAGGCGAGATCTTAGTTCCGCAACCAGGGATTGAAACTGAGCCCCCTGCAGTGGGAAGTGCAGAGTCTTAACCACTGGACTGATGGAGAGGTCTCCTTCTTCTAAGTTAAAAAGCATTGCCCAGGTGGCACTAGGCATCCTTATCTCGTGTGTGCAAACCAAGAGGAAGCTGATTTATGATGTATCAATATAATGAGGAAATTAAGTTTGATGAAAGAGGTCCTTCTCTGAGAATGAGGATGGGAGTAAGGTTGGCAACTTTAAAACAAAGACTGACCCTATCTGTCTTGGGAACAAGAACAGTTCTGGGAATTGCCTGCAGAGCTGGGAGCTGACTGGCCTGAAAGGGGTTCTCAAGTGGCTCAGCCACTAAACCCAGTTAGTTCAGCCAAGTCTCCTCCCATTTGGGGTCTTGGTTGTCCCATCTCTAAAATCAGGCAGTGGCAACTTAGTGTCTCTAACCTGAAACCATCCAGGTCCTTTAGGCTCTGACACTGTGGGAACGCCAGGCTGGTGGTCCAAGTAGTTGAGAGAAGCTACAGTCTGGGAAGAGATGCCAGGGAAACTTTGGCATAGGAGGTGGTACAGCCAGGTGTCTGCTCTCAACTGCCCAACTGGAGTCACACTCCAGTTCACATTTCAACTACCTCTGGAAGTTGTAGGACTTTGGCCAAGGCACAGGGCACTTTGCTCTTCTGAGCCTTATCTTTCCCACCTGTAAAATGTGATTAATGAGACCCTCCTTCCAGGTGAGAGGTGAAGATGCTATGAGATTACTCATACGAAGCCTTAGCCAACATCTCTGCTCAGGAAAAGGTCATTATTCTCAGCATCACTGGGAACCTGAGGACTCTGAGTCCTCACCCGGGGTGACCCTGGTTCATTCAGGGGCAAGGACAGCTAGTGTCTAATTCTGAAACCCCTCCTCCTCATGACCTTGAGGTACAGTGGGGTTTCCTCAAGGACTCTGTAGGACAGGAGGGCCAGGTTCTCTTACAATAACTCACGAACTCACAAGGCAGGGCCCAGAGGCCATGAGTGGAAATTCACAACTGCCACCTGCTCAACTGGCAGCGATGGCATTGGACTGGAAGGTGTGGGAAAGAAGGGGGTGGGGGTGGGGATGTTCCCAGGATGAGAGGCCGCAGTGGGGCTGCAGGGAGTCGGGGGGCTTCTCTGGGTCCGGAGGGGACCACGGGTGCAGCGCCCACTCCAGCCACCTGCTTGCAAGCATCCTGTTGCCCTGAGTCGGCCTCCATAAAGTGTCTCCCGCCCTCACTTTCTCTGAGGTTATTGCTTTACTCCCTCTGATTTCACGGCTGCTGAGTGATGCCAAGACATCCCCGTTCCACCCCACCCTGCGGGATGCCCTCCAGGTCCGCCTTGTCTCTCTTTTCTTCTCGAGGTCCCTTTCGGTGGTGGAGCAAGGTCCAGCGGGAGGCATCCCCCTGCCTCTCGGCCCCTTGGGGCGGGTGGGAGCCTCCAGGGTCCGTGATGAGTGGCCGAGGAGCCGGTGTCTGCCGTTTTCCTTTTAGCCACCTCAGGAGACCCGCTCAGCCTCCCAACACCCCCGCCCCGCCAAATCCCGAAAATATCAGGAGGGGGTGGCGCACAGCCCTTGGGGAGATTCCCAGCGCGAACAGGAGGCGCAGGTTCTGCACTTGGGGGCCTCAGGGACCACATCCGCTGGTTAAGGGGCGCGGACTCGCGGCCCGGAGGCCGGGACCTGGTTTTCCTGGGTTGGGGTGACCCCTGGTGGTCACTTAGAGTGTCACAAGGGTTACTAACAGGCTCAGAAGTCCATCCAGCTCAGGCCAAGAGGGAGAATGAATCACGGAGGTGGTCCAGGCAGAGTCGGTTCAAGAGAACCATCTTCTAATATTGACACGGAGGGCAATAGAGACATCCCTGCCTGACCATGCCACTGCACTCCACCGGAGAGGTCCCTTCCAGGGCTGCAGGCTGGAGGTTCTGGTGGGATTTTACTCAGGGAGGTGGTGCCCCTCACACAGGTCTCTTCCTGCTCCCGGTGTCCCTGTCGCTGGAGGTGTCAGTGGGAAAGGCCACCACCATCTACGCTGTCAACGGCACGGAGATCCTGCTACCCTGCACCTTCTCCAGCTGCTTTGGGTTCGAGAACCTACACTTCTGGTGGTCCTACAACAGCAGTGATACATACAAGATCGTAAGTAGCCGGAGAAGGGATGGGGCAGCTCAGATCCTCCTCCGGGGTTTATCCCCTCACCCCTGCCTCCCACCCCAGGCTATGGTCCTTTCTGGACTGACCCCTCAGTGATGGTCTCCAGGGATGCATCTTTGGTCACCCTCACCTTTTATTTATTTAAAAAATACATGTATTTCGCTCTTTTTGGCTGCACTGGGTCTTTGACGGTTTCTTCGGTTGCAGCTGGTGGAGGCTGCCTTCTAGTTGCAGTGCGCGGGCTTCTCACTGCAGCAGCCCCTCTGGTTGAGGAGCAGGGGCTCTGGGGCACATGGGTTCAGTAGTTGTGGTGCATGGGCTTAGTTGCCCCATGGCATGTGGGATCTTCCCAGACCAGGGATTGAACCTGTGGCCTCTGCATTGGCAGGCAGATTCTTAACCACTGGACCACTAGGGAAGTCTCTCTCCCGGTATTCTTTCCAGAGCCTGTCTATGTGGGAAGGATGCTTAGATTTTTGTTGCCAGAATTTGGGGTCTGTTGGAATTCCTGTCTCGAGTCCTCTGTCTGGTCTGAAGAAATACCGGAAACTTGGTTAGCTTGTGTAAACATTAATAATTTAATTTAAAAAGCAGAAGAGACAAGACATTTGGAAGACTTGGAGAGGGGGAGTGAGAAGAGTCCAAACAGGAGAAGGGCTGGGGAAATGGCCTTGGAAGGATGGAAGGGGATGCTGGAGAAGAGAAGGGTTCAGGGCTTTGGCTGGGGGTGGAGATGGAGAGTCAGCAGGTGTTTTTAAATGTTTCTTTATGTATTTGACCTCACCAGATCTTAGTTGTGGCAAGCAGAATCTTTAGTTGTGGCATGTGGGATCTAGTTCCCTGACCAGAGATTGAACCCAGGCCACCCTGCATTGGGAGTGTGGAGTCTTAGCCACCGGACCACCAAGGAGGTCCCAGCAGGTGTTTTTTGAGTACTCTGCAACCTAGTAGGGGATTGGAAGTCACAAGATACCAACTCTGGATGTAATTAAACACTGAACTCAGAGGGTGCTGATGCACTGCCCTGTGGGATTGATCCACATCTTGATGGAGGGTCAGAATTCAGGCAGATAGGGGATGAGGTGTTAGCAAAGGCTGGAAGGAATGACAGAGGGAAGCGAGTGTGGTATTAACAGGCTTTTATGTGGTATTAAAAGGCTTTTATGAAGAAAGCAGTAAAAGTCATGCTACATTCTAGGGAGACCTTAGTAACAGAAATTGGGTTTAGCCGGAAGCAAGTAAAATCCAGGTTAGACAGACAGAGCTATCGGTAAGTGCAGGAAACCAAGGGGAAGGGCTCTTCCTGGCCTGGGCAGAGAGGTGCCCAAGGAGTGGGCTGGAGTGATGTCATGACTGTAGAAAGGACTCTGATTTTTTTCTTGGCCCCCTCCTTGCTCCCATCTTCCCACACAGCTCATAGATGGGACTGTGAAGAATGAGAAATCGGACCCCAAGGTGAAATTGAAAGATGATGACCGCATCACTCTGGAGGGCTCCACAAAGGAGAAAATGAACAATATTTCCATTTCGCTGAAGAACCTGGAGTTCAGTGACACGGGCAAATACACTTGCCACGTGAAGAACCCCAAGGAGAATGATTTTCAGCACCAGGCCACCATCTTCCTCCAAGTTGTTGATAAATGTATGTAATGGGTCTGGGACAAGGGCAGTGGCGTTGGAAGGACGGGGCTAGGGGTGGGTACCCATCTCAGTGTAATGGTGAAATGGACCATTGGTGTTTTCTTTCACTTTATGCTTTCAAGGGCAACTGGAGTTACATCTGGAAACTCGAATAACTTAGTGTGAAAGTTATTCTGCCACTGAATAGCTTAAGATATACACTGAGGCCCTCTAAGCCTTGTTTTCCTCATATGAAGATTTGCCTTCTCTTAGGGTTGCTGTGAGAGTTCCAGAAGCTACATGGAAGTGTGTTGTGAAGTTCTCCTTATGTGTTGATTATTACTGCTCTTGTGTATTCTGTTAGCAACAGCTGATTGAATGCCATGTAGGACCAAAAAGTGCTATGAATGATACACAGTGGCCTTTCTCAAAGAATTGACAGGTCAGGGTAGGACAGAAGACAAGTAAACACATAACTGAAATGGGGCAAAGCATGCAAAGCCAAAGTAAAGGAGATTAAAAATATATTTATCTATTTATTTGGCTAAGCCAGATCTTAGTTGAGGCGTGTGGGCTCTTAGTTGCCACATGTGGGATCTAGTTCCCTGACTAGGGCTTGAACCAGGGCCCTCTTCATTGGGAGCTCAAAGTCGTAGCCACTGGACCACCAGGGAAGTTCCAGTAGAGATTGATAAGAATGGTCTCTCCCCTCTGGAGCTTAAGTCCTGGTTGAGGGGATTCCAATCCAACAATGGTGGGACAATTAGACAACGAGGGAACACGTGATAAGGGTATCCCGTGACCCTGACACTGGACGTGTTTAGAGAAAGGGCTGAAGGAGTTAAGACTGGGTGGGCATCATGGAGCCTGGAAGGCTAGCGAGGCATGGAAGCAGAGAAAAAGGAATTTGCTTAAGCATCCTGATCGTGTTGCATTTCTTGCGTTCCTGGGGATCCACTGCTCTCCTGGATGATGTGGGATTCCTGCAGAGAAGATGCTCATGATTCTGTAATTTTTTGGAGTTAGGGCCATTAGGATTCTCAGGTGGGTTGGATATAGGGGTTTGAGAAAAAGAGAGGAGTCAAGGATGACTCCAAGGATTTTGGCCAGAGCAACTCAAAGGATGGTGTTTTCTCAGCAGAGATGGAGGAGATTGTGGGTGGAACAGGTTTGGGAAGTCAGGAGGTCAGTTTTCAGATGAGGGAACTGAGGCTAGAAGGGTTAAGTGACCAGCTGTAGGTTATTAGTGACTATCAGTGACCAGCTCATTAGTGACCGTGGAAATCCTGTTGTTGAAATCCAGATTACCTGGCTCCTGTGTCTTCTGGCCGCATAAGAGGTATTGCAGGGAGATTCTCAATTTTTTTTCTGCATGGGTAAAAGGAAACCTAGAAGGAGGCAATGAAAGTCTCATGCTTGAGGGTCAAGTCAAACCTGGATGCTGTGGTCCCCAAGTCTGAGTTATTCCAGAACTTGTTGTGTGGGTGTCTGCGGGAGGGCGTATGTGTGGAGCACAGGGGGAGAGGGACGACTTCCTGTTATGCCTTAGCCTGACGGATGCCATATTCTAGCTTCTCCTGCTTCCTGCTGGGGTGGGCGTGTCCCAGAGGCCCAGGTTGGAGGCTGGGGAGCTGCTGGGCTGCCATGGTGCTCCAGGTGACTCCTGCTCTCCTTCTCCACCCCTCTTCTTTCCCTTCTCTGACCATGAAGTGGAAGAAGTGGACAACACCGTGACCCTCATCATCCTGGGTGTCGTGGGCGGGGTCATTGGGCTCCTCATCTTCATCCTGCTGGTTAAGAAGTTCATTGCCTTCATCATCAAGAAGACTCAGGAGAAGAAGTAAGTTGATTCCTGCCTTCTCACCGGCCTACCACCCATTCTCATCTCATGGGTGTTCCAGCATCCTCTCATCCACCATCATATATCCCCATCTGCCTTCATCCTTCCATCTGTCTCCTAATCCCTCCTCTTTTCCTAATTCTTCTACTCTCTTTTTTATCCCTGCCCCGCTCCTCTCATCTTTCAACCTGATTCTTCATCTCACTCCTTTTTCCCCATCCGCTCAGAAGATGTTTATTGAATACACTGACTTCACTGAGAACATACATACAACTCATCTGCTCTTCCTCATTCCCCTGTCTTCCTGCCCATCCTGTTATTTGTACCACCTCAATCTAAAGTCTTACCAAAGGCTTTAAAATGCCTTTTTTTTTTTTATATCAGGGGAAATATGAGATTCTGCATACAGAAACCCTAAAATGGGAAGATCCTTCTAGGGTGATGGGAGTCTTTTATTGTGAAATTTTGAAAATTCAAATGAAGGAGAGAAAAACAGTCTAAAAAGGCTGATATGACTACCTGGGAAGCCCTAGGATAAATTCAGGTATAAAGACAGATATTTGTAAGAGGAACGAGAAGAAAGATCAGGAGGTACAAAGGGTGCAGCCCACAACCAGAATTGCCAGAGCTGGCAGGTTCCACGATTGAATGCTGCAAAACCCAGAGCAGACCAAAGGCATTTGAAAGTTGTGTTCTTGGCAAGAAAGATGAGATGAGGTAGGCCTTCCATTGAAGCAGAGAGGGTGAAAGTAAGTAGGAGAAGCAAGGGAGAAGCAGAAGATAGAAGAAGATCTGTTGGGGTTGGCTTCATGCTGCTTTGTTGAGAAGAAATTAGGCTGAAAAGGGCACTGGTCAGAAAGGAAGGCAAAAATGCCACTGGTCAGAAAGGAAGGCAGCTGAAGGCAGGGAGAGAATTTTAGGGATTGGCAGAGGGGAGGGAGAGCTGGGAGGACTGGTTGCGATGATGAACTCTTGGGCTATCTAGCTGCATCATGGCTAGAGGCTGGGAGGATTTCAGAGATCTTGAGAGGGGCCTGGAGCATGGATCCAGACCAAATTGTGTTTTTAATAATCAGTCTTACTATTGCTGGTGAGAAGATTTGGAGAACACATTATTCACCATACGGTTTAAAAGCACTTGGGAAAAAAGCAGTCATCCTTGGCAGCCACCATGAGTTCACTGGAACCAGGGCAGGCTAACATTTTCGCGCTCGTGCACAGTTGATCAGAAGGATGCTGCATGTAATAGCGCTTCCTGTCGTTCATCACATGCCTCTACCGTGTGTTAGATACTCCATCAGGCATTTAAAAAAATAAAACATGTATGATTTTATTTTGAAGTTGAGCAAAGTGAGGCTCAGAGTGGTTAAGTGACTTGCCCAGGGTCACAGCTAATAAGCGATAGAGCTGGGATTTGAATTCTGACTTGTTTTCTTTGAAACTTTAACTATTGCCGCTGCGCCCTCCTGATTCACAGGGGGGTGGGATCTAGAGTTCAGTAAGTCATTCTTTCATTCGGTGGCTCTTTTTGAGATGCTATGTGCAAAGTACTGTGCCAGGCACTGCAGGAAATTCTACAAGGAATGAGATTCTGCCCCTAAGTAAAGAAGACATGTGCAGAAATCAGTGTAACAGGAGGTAGAGGAATTAGGGCTGGGGTAACCCACTCCAGGATTCTTGCCTGGAGAATCCCATGGACAGAGGAGGCTGGCGGGCTGCAGTCCACAGGGTCGCACAGAGCTGGACATGACTGAAGTGACTGAGCATGCATGCACACACTCAGAGAGAATGTTGAGGGGGTTCAGGAGAGGGTGGAATAATAGTGAAGGATTTCTGGCCAAAGAGACATTTGTGGTCAGCCTTGCAAGATGGATATGAGTTAAGTCCCAGGGAGGGTGAAGAGAAGGTTGTTCTGTAGGGGGAACCGCTGAGAGCAAAGACAGCCAGCCTGGGAAGCGACCATGTTGTGGAGAACAGGCGTTTGTGGTTGCTGTTGTTGAGGGAGTGGGGGTGGGGTCAGGAGGAGGGGGGGAAACCCGCAAAGGGGGTGGGGACAGACCCTTGAGGACCCTTGAGGCTGAGATTGGCTTTTCTCTGACCACAGGGGAGCTGGGGAGGGCTTGCAGGGCCTAGCTCCATCAGAGGACCTGGAAGAAAGGGTCTGGCGTTGGTGGGCACAGGGACTGGGAAGGCAGAGGCTAGAGGTGGGAGACAGGCCAGGAGGAAGGCTGAGAGGGTCCTCTGAGCAGCAAGGTAGGCCTGCATGACAATAAAGATGTGGTGGCTTCCTGAGAAGAAGGGAGGTGTGGGGCAGCATCTTATGATCAGTTCTGGGCTTTCACATGTGAGGGTGTTCCCTCTGCCTCGAATGTCCCCTCCCTCTTTTCCTGCTCATCTTTCTTGGTCTCCGCTTAAATGACGCTTCCAAAGGACCCTCCCTGACCCTAGAAGGAGCCCTCCTAGGCTGAGTCCCTCCCTGGCATGCCCCACCCCCATCCTGCCATTTACTGCATTGTGCTGCAGGTACTTGTTTAATAGCATAGTCCCTGGAAGACTGCGGGTTTTTGGAGAGCAGGCACCTTGTCAGTTGGACACCTTTGTAGCCTGACACAGTGCCTGGTAGCTAGCAGGGTCTTTGGAAAGAAATATGGATGGTTAGGTGGATAGGAATTGGCTAGACTGACTATTCCTTAGGTTTAGAGATAGGTAGGTAGATAGATAGATGATAGACCCATCTGAATAGAGGTCTTTAGTGGTATGTCACAGGCTCTGTTTGTTCATTGTTATTACTGATTTAAACTACAGTAAGAATGACATGGGCTCTGGTGGCTCAGGGGTAAAGAACCCACCTGCCAATGCACTAGACACAGGTTCGATCCCCGGGTTGGGAAGATCCCCTGGAAAAGGAGATGGCAACCCACTCCAGTAGTCTTGTCTAGGAAATCCCATGGACAGAGCAACCTTGTGGGCTACAGTCCATGGGGTCGAAAAGAGTTGGACACAACTTAGTGACTAAACAACAACAACAACAGGAATGATACACTTATCAAATTTCCAGAAACCTAGCAACTGTATCGGATGGATAACAAAATTGGGATCTGGGAGGATCTTTTTTTTTTTTTAAATTAAAGTATAGCTGATTTAGTGTTGTGTTGGTTTGCTGGAATCACAGCAAAGTGGTTCAGTTGTACATACCTACATATTTGTTCTTTTTCAGATTCTTTTCCATTGTGGTTTATTATCAGATATTGAATATAGTTCCCTGTGCTATACAGTAAGGCATTGTGGTTTATCTATTTTATGTAATAGTAGTTTGTATCTGTTAATCCCTAATTTATCCAAATTTATCCCTCCCCCTTTGGTAATTATAAAGTTTTTTCTATCTCTGTGATTTTCTGTTTATGCTTTGTAAAGTTCATTTCAATCATACTTTAGATTCCACATATAAGTGATATATGGTGTTTGTCTCTCTGTCTGATCTACTTCACTTAGTGTGATAATCTCTATGTCCATCCATGTTGCTGCAAATGGCATTATTTCATTATTTTTATGGCTGAGTAATATTTCACTGTATACATGTACCACATCTGTATTCATTCGTCTATGGATGGACATTCAGATTGTTTCCATGTCTTGGCTATTGTAAATAGTGCTGCTATGACCTTTGGGGTGCATGTATCTTTTTGAATTAGAGTTTTCTCTGGATATATGCCCAAGAGTGGGATTGTTGGATCATATGGCAACTCTATTTTTAGTTTAAAAAAACTAAACCTCCAAACTGTTTTGCATAGTGGCTGCACCAATTTACACGCCCACCAACAGTGGAGGAGAGTTCCCTTTTCCGGATTTAGGATAGGCTGGAGGTATAGACTAAATCCTGCAAGATGAAATTGATGAAGATGAAATGTTAAATCTCTCCTGAAGGCCTCAAACTCAGCTACACAAGCCCAGGGTGAGGCTAAGATGTAGTTTAGTGACAGAAGCCGTGAAAAAGACTTGGAAGTTTTCATGGGCCAAAATGTAGGAGTAATGCAGCAGTCAGGTCTTCTCTGGAGCACCCTGTGCGGCCTGGCCACTGCTATTGGGGGGTCTTGTACTTAAGACTTGAACATGCCCAGCACAGGGTGGCCGGGGTGGTGCCTGTTCTGGGGGGTATTCCCACCTGCCCACCTCTCCTTCCTCCTGCCCCATCCCCCGCCTCTGCCCACACCTGCCTGCCCTTCCGTCTCATTTTGCTACATCTAGTCCCAGCAAACTTCAGGAGGAAGGGCCTGCGGGGCCTGGGTGAGGAGCTATTTGCCCTGGGCATCCTGTCTGCTGGCCTGGACCCTTCCCCTGGCTTGGCACAGCCTGACATCTACCCTGGTTTGGGCTCCCCTCATTACTGACCCCTGGGAGGAGTGACTGGTACCCTTGCCCTCTGCCACGTTGAGATGACCTGGTGATGCTGGCCTTACTGAGTACTTTCTGTGGCTCAGGCACTGTTCCAAGTGCTCCCTGGCTCCTCCCAGTAATCCCATGAAGAAGGGGCCATTGCAGCCATTTTTTAGACAAGGAAATGGAGGCAGAGAGGGTGGGCGATCTGGCCTCTGGCTACCGTGGCACTACAGAAGGCCAGGGAGAGGCTCGGGGCTGGCATAGGGGGCCACGGCTCCCCTCCCACACAGTTTTACCCACCACTTGGCTCTCCCTCTCACCACTGCCTCCCCTTCTCTCCTTTCTCCCTCTCAGGAAGGAGTGCCTCGTGAGTTCCTCAGGGAACGATAATACCGAGAATGGGTTGCCCGGCTCCAAGGCGGAAGAGAAAGCACCAACAAAAGTGTGAGCCCTGCGTGGGGCCAAGCAGCTGCTGGGAGCCTCACTTTCCTATGATGAAGCCGATGCTTGAGCCGTGTCCGTGACCCCATGTGCCTGAGACATCTGCTGCTTGGCTCAAACTGTAGTCTTCCCCGGGCGGGGAGAAACTGGGGTCCTGTCCCGCCTGCCCCACCCCCTACCTCCCACCAGGGCTCCCCAGGGACAATGGCTGGCCAGGGAAAGGAACCCGCGGAAGGTTCGGGAAAGGAAAGGAGGGGCTGGGGCGGTGTGAATGGCCTGTTCCCCGACACCGGGGTAGATGGTCTTCAGTGCCCCCCACCCTAGATGAGGAGCACCTTGGTTTTCCTCCTGATGTCTCTTTGGAGAGACTTGGGGGGTTGCCGAGGGCTGCCCCAGTAGTTGGACCCTGAGTATGGAAGACTAACCCTTTTATGGCGGGAGTGGCCGGAGGACTCTCTACAGGCTCTGGGGGTTGGGGGCTGCTGGAAGGATCCTGCAGGGACAGGCTTCGATGGATACCTGGTTCCCCATGTCCCTCCAGTGAGGAACTTCCCTCCCCCCCACGCCGACCCCTGCGTGCCTGCCTGCCTTGGTTCTCTCCTTCTCCCCGCTGCTCGGAGTCCCTGAAGACTCCCAGCTAGGGCTGCCACTTTGTGTTAGGGGTCCTAGCCCACCTAGTCTGCTTTTCTAATCTCTGGGTTCCGAAGGGCTCATGAATGGGTCCCTCAGGCTGTCCCAGAGCACTGGGCGCCACTTATTTCTTTCCTAGAATTTCTGTTCGGGGCGTCAGGGCCGCAGAACGCCCACCAACGCCGGCTGCCCCTTCTCCTTGGCCTGGCAGGACCGTGGCCGCTCGTGGGAACTCCCAACCGGCTCCGCCCTGCTGCTCTTCCTCCGAAGCAGCAGGTGGCGCCATCTCGCTTGAGGAGCTGCTCGCTCCTGTGTTCCTCTCGCTTCTCCCCGCCCAGGGTTGCTCACCTCCATTCCCGGGTCAAGGCTTGCCTTCGCCTCAGGGACCCTCTTGCTTTGAATGAGAGGGTTCTTGGGTTTTCTGGCTGCTTCCTGCTCAGCTGTCCCCTCCATCCTCAGCCTGGGGTGGGAGAGGGGCAGGTAGAGAGTGCCCACAGTTTTCCTCTGCTTTTCCACGCACTGGTTTGCACACCCCTTGTGTGTGGGGCTAGACTGTGCCTTAGCTCCTGAGTCCTGGCTCATAACGTCCTCGACCCCTTCCTTCAGCCCACGTGGAACAGCCAACTCTGGTGGGGCCCTGGTGAGGGGTCCCCAGCCGCTCACACTCAGGGTCAGGCAAGGGACCGGGGAGCTAACGCCCCCTGGGCCAGCAGCTGAGTCCTGGAGGCATCTGCCAAGTGCTCCCTGGGGCCCTGCCATGTCATGGTGTTGTCCCTGTGGGTTGATGAAGTGGGGGATGGACGGGGCTGTGATCATGGAGGAATCCACCATCTGCTCCCACCCACCTCAATCTCTCATTAAATTTCTGACACTCTGTCCTTTGGGGCCCTGGGAGGAATGAGAGGGGAGTAGCCCCTTTTTCAAAGTGTATGGGGACTGCCTAAGGGCTCTCCCTGCCAAAAATCAGCAGTGAACATCCCAGCAAGGGCCCACTCAGATCTGCCTCTGTCCCTTGTGTCTTCTTTCTCCCATCCTGGGCTCAGGTTCAGGCTTTCCTGTCTTTAGGAGCAGACAGACCAGAGCCACCAGTTATTCGGGAAACTTCTTAGGTTTCCTTCATTCAGAACCGTTTTCTTTTCCTTTCCCAGCTTCAGCATTTGGACAGGCTTGGGCTCCTCTGACTTCCCTGAGAGGAAACCAAGGCATACAGAGTATGGGAGAGGGAGAGCATCATCCTCTGTATTCCTGGGTCTGCTGCTGACTCATAGGCAGATCATGTAACTTCTCTGGGCTCAACTTTTCCTATCTGTAAAATGGGGTAATAATACTTACCTACTTCACAGGACTGTAAGACTTGGAAAGTTTTGGTTTAAAAATGTCTTTTTGGCTTGGAAAGGGATTTAGGAGTTCAGGTATCAAAGTTGGAGGGAGTGTTCCAAGTCTATCCTGTCCTCTGTGTCCTATCCCTATAGTGCACACACCACACACACATATACACACATTCTCACTCTCTTTTCTGTCTCTCTCTTCCCACCCACCCCCTGCCCTTAGAATTATTTTAGCTTTTGTAATGTTAGAAACCTTGCTCTGATGCTTAAAGCTTCTTGTCCATGGCTTTTGTTTGGTAGTTTTCCATAGAGGTGATTGAAACTGTAGAGGGGGACACTTTTGGTTGCTCCAAGGCTTGAGGACTCATGGCTACTGCCGTTTAATGAGCGTGAGGGCTAAGGATGTTCAACTCAGTCCCCACAACAAAGACTGTCCTGCCCCAAGGCTGGGATTATACCCATGGAGAAGCTCTGGCATGAATTTGCAGTGGAAGATGTGTGGGCAAAGCCATCTTCCCAAACAGACCCTCAGCGCATGCAGGTCTCTGAGAGTGATCTTCAGGGGCTGGTGAGGGTGTTTTCAGGGTGTGTGGGCTAGACAGCATTCACAATATTGAACTTGGGAGCCCAGGACACATGCAGTTTCACTGACACTAAAGTCAGGAGACCACAAACAAAGTCTTTCCCACTTCCCCTTCCTTGACCCCCAAGTAGGACCTGAGTATTCCAGGCCTTGGGATTCTCCTGGTGTAGGAATTGTGCAGAAGGCAACCAGGACGAGCCTGGAGAGGTCTGGGAGGACAGCTGGTGGAGCTTAGACTTTCACATCTGGCTGGCTGCCCACAGCTGGATGCAAAGGGTGGGGTGTAAGAGCGGGCTCCTGAGATGGGGACAGCTGAGGGTGTGCCTGTGTGGACAGAGCATGTGGAAATGCGTGGCTGTGGGGTGGGTGGGCCGTGCATGGGCATGCGGATGTGTGTATAAAGGCTGAGTGTGCCTGAGATGGGGGAGCTTCTATACATTTCAGAACCATCTTTCCTGTTGGGGCACCTGGAGTCTGAGAAAGAATAGAGACAGAGGGAGAGACCAGCTGTGCTCCTGGGCCCCATGACACACCATGGTGCCATCTCACTGTCACAGCTGCCGTCAGAGTGGGGGGGGGTGCTAGGAGACGGGACTTCTCTGGGGGAAATCCTACAGCTTGCTTGACTACTGTGTCCCAGGGAGTCCCTACCCTCCCACCTCCCACCTGATACGCAGTGCTTTCGACTATCTTATGCATGGTTTATCCCTCTGGCTTGGATAACAACAATACTCATAGTCAATTTCCTGTAAAACTATAAATCAAAACAATGCAGCACAAACGGGCCTTGTGGGGGTGGGCCTCAGATCTGCGGGTGCCTCTGGGAGGCGCAGATGTGCACACACCAAGCACTTACTTGTGTTCAAGCACAGAATGAATGTGAGCTGACTGACTGTCTTGCCTTGACAACATGTTTTGCTTTGTAGAATTTTATTTAGTTTTGCCTTGGATGAAATAAAAATTATGTTTAATAGAAACAGTTTGGGGTTTCTATCCTTGGCTAATTGGAAGTTGGGGTCCAGTTTTATTACTTGCCAGCTGAGCCTCAGTCTTCTTGTGTCTGAAACGTCCCCTGCCTTGGTGAGATACCAGATGTAAAAAGTCTAAGAATGTCTGCTGTATTCATAGGCATTCAGGTTGTATTAGTGCTGATAGTACTTCTCCTTCCCCGAAGAAGGTGCAAAGATGGCCATCTGATACTGGAATCGTTACCAGGGCCTTCCCTGTACTGATGACCTTGGCAATGATTCTGGTACCAGTCAATGTCATCACATTCCCTTACCCAGGTCTCTCCACCCCAGGTTAACATGTGTATCCAGGTGAAATCTGTTTCAAATGACAAGGCCAACCTTAAAGAGGAAAAGCACAGGGCTTCCCTGGTAGCTCAGTGGTGAAGAATGCCCCTGCCAACGCAGGCGACATGGGTTCAATCCCTGATCTGGGAAGATCCCACATGCCGTGAAGCAACTAAGCCCGGGCAGCACAACTGCTGAGCCTGGGCTCTAGAGCCCAGGAGCACAACTACTGAGCCCATGTGCTGAAACTCCTGAAGCGCACGTGCCCTAGAACCTGTGCTCTACAACAAGAGAGGCCATTGCAGCAAAAAGCCTGCGTACCATGACTAGAGAGTAGCCCCTGCTCGCCACAGCCAGAGAAAAGCCCGTAAAGCAACAAAGATGAAAAATTTTAAAAATAGTCCACATTAAAAAAAATCTAAAAAGATTAAAAAAGAGAGAAAGCACAAAACGACCTACTGACTGGTCTATATAGGCACAATGAGCCACGCTTGGTGGGTCATGCTGTCTGGAGGGATGGGAGGATGGGCGTGGGTGGGGATGGGGGAGGGAGGAAGTTTAGGCTTACATCCCAGGAATGACTACCCATGTGCATTTCATATTGTCCATCTTAATTATTTGAAAGAAAGTGAAGGTGAAGTCGCTCAGTTGTGTCCGACTCTTTGCGACCCCATGGACTGTAGCCCACCAGGCTCCTCCGTCCATGGGATTCTCCAGGCAAGAATACTGGAGTGGGTTGCTATTTCCTTCTCCAGGGGATCTTCCCAACCCAGGGATCGAACCCAGGTCTCCCGCATTGCAGGCAGACGCTTTAACCTCTGAGCCACCTAAGTTATTTGAACATAGTTTAACCAAGCACTCCAGCCTCCTTTCCAGCTGCTGGGCATAAGGCAGGCTGGGAAGGAATTGGGAATGTGTGTGTGTGCTTATATTTGTGGATTCTATCATTCCACATTTTCCCCCCATATCCCTCTCTTACATGGGTTCACCTAAGACTGCATCTCAAAGAGTTTCAAACACTAAGTCCTCAAGAGATCTTATTAAAAGACTCTGCTTCCTCGATCAAGGACCCCAGCAAGGCAGAGGTCTATGAGGTCCTCAGTATCAGCAGATGTACTTGACATCTGCATTCTCTTCACCCTCAGCAATAGTAACTCCTCTGTGCTCCCACCGTGAATGAACTCATCACCAGGATCCATGTGCTCACCCGTCTTCAGCGCCTGCTTGTTGCCTGGGACCTCCTGGCACCTTCTCATCAGCTAGAGACCTGTGAGATATTGAGGTTTCCTGGTGCATATCTGAGTTTATAACACTCTTGGAGTGCTGTGCATTGAACTTGTAGTTCCCCATGTAAGGATCAGTCCCAAGGCCTAGGTAGGTTTCCATCATTGCTGTTTCATTCTATTTCCTTTCCGTACTCAACTGTCATAATTGATAGATAAACGAATGTGTCAAAACCAAATTAGGAACTGGGACTGTCCTGGGTAAACCTGAAACAGGATCACCCTGTGAAGGCCATACTGACTCACCAGGACAAAAATACACATAAACTGTTGTTGTTTAGTCATTAAGTTGTGTCTGACTCTTTTGCGACCCGATGGACTGTAGCCCTCCAGGCTCCTCCGTCCATGGGATTTCCCAGGCAAGAATACTGGAGTGGTTGCCATTTCTTTCTCCAGGGGATCTTTCCAACCCAGGGATTGAACCCACATCTCCTGTGTTGGCAGGTGGATTCTTTACCACTGAGACATCAGGGAAGCCCCTCCCCACCACACACATAAATTTAAGGGTTCTTAATTTGAGCTGCTGGCAGGCACACAGACTAGATGGACTATTTTGAACCAGGAGCTCTGTTAGAAGCTAATGTTACTAAAATGGGCTAAATACAAAGCATACTCTCAGGGAGCTTATAGTCTCTTGTGATTCAAATAGAAAACTTCTAACACGATGCAAGTTTGCTTCTCACTTGTGGATCTTTTGTCTAGGCTCTTTCCACATCTTGCTCAGAGGTGTGGCATCTTACGTTGTGGCTTTGTCCTCCTCTGGGTCCTTGGAGCCTTTCCCATGCAGCTGATGGACAGGGAAGGAGAGAATGAAGATGGTGTGTGGGGATTTTTACAGGCTAGGCTTGGAAAAGAACCACATCACTCTGTTCATGTGCTCCCCACAGGGAAGCTGGGTGCCCAGGAGAAAGCGAAGTGTGTTTTGGGGAACACAAAACAGCCCATAAGAGGACAGGGGTTCAGGCAACTGTAGGAGATTTAACTGTGGCTGAAGCCCCAGAGGTGTGCTGGAGATGGGGAGGGAGGTCTGCAGGCAGCATAGGTGGGGCCCCAATCCTGCAGGGCTTGTAGGCCATGCCAGAAGGTTCAACCTGTATTTTGTAGGCAATGGGGAACCATTGGAAGACTTGGGAGACACAGGGGAGAGAGAGGGCTGAATTGGGGAAGACAAGACAGGAGACAGTGAGTATGGCAGGGCTGATGTGGTTGCCCAGGCAACAGATGATGGAGAGCAAGGGTTGAGATAATCAAGGGGATAGAATATACAGAGCTTGATTTGGGGGCGGGGGGCGGGTAGGAGAAGATGGTGCCAAGGATGGCTTCTAAGATCCCCCTGCAGATGATAAGGTATTTAGAAATAATTTTGCCCTGAAAGGGAGCAGAGGGAAGCTCTGGGTGTGGGGAGAATATAAATGTGTTTATGAAAATGTTCAATGTGCCTCCAGGATAATAGCAGGTAGTTGTAAAGAAGAGTCTAGAACTTAGGAGTAGTTCAAGTAGTATGTTCAAACCATGGCGAAGGTGGGCTCATCTAGAGAATCCTGGGCTCTGACATTCAAGGGCTGTTTGGAGGAAGGGGAGGCCATAAAGAGTGTCATGAGGGTGGGCCCGAGGGCAAGGTCAAGTGGTGTCTTTGAGGTCAAGGTGGCAAGGAGTGCTAAGAACTGAGTGGCCATCGCTAAATTAAGGGTCAATCCTTACAAAGGACATTGGTGACCCCCGTGAGCCCAGCACAGAAGAAGGGAGGGCCAGGTGGGAGAGGCTTAAGGAGCCTGATTCCAGGGTGTGGGTGAGTCAGCGGAAGGGAGGAACTCACTGGCACACAAGATTACGAATTCAGGGAACTTGAAGGAAAGAAAAGGCATTGGCCCAGGTAGGAAGGAGAATGGATGGTTTTCTTCTTAAGATGGGAGAAATGAAATAAAATCAGGGTTAAACGCAGGTGGGGAAGAGGTAGTGGAGAGGGGAAGGCTGTCTTGGCTGATAGGCAGGCAAGAGTCCTTCAGACCTGAGGGGATGGGCCCCGAGGCTGGGAGGGTTTTATCTTGTCTAATTGGCTTTAGACAAGAGGGGAATCAACCCTCTACTACTGCAACAGGGAAAAGGAAAGGAAAGAAAGTGAAGTTGCTCGCAAGTCGTGTCCGACTCTTTGCAACCCCATGGACTGCAGCCTCCTAGGCTCCTCCGTCCATGGGATTTTCCAGGCAAGAATACTGGAGTCGGGTGCCATCGCCTTCTCCAGGGGATCTTCCTGACTCAGGGATTGAACCCGGGTCTCCCGCATTGAAGGTGGACACTTTACTTTCTAAGCCGCCAGGGAAAGGAGTACAAGTGGAAATTAAGGCTGCTAATATTTGCAGGGGGTGTGGGGCAAGAGACTGAGAGACTTTGCCTCATGGTCTTGGTTCCTACTAAGACACCAGGTCATTTGCGGAGCAGACTTTAGACTGAAGCTGGAGACAGCTCAGCACCCCTCTCAACTCAGGGCCCCAGGCATCTGGCCGGCTCTTTCCTGGCATTCCACTTGCACGTGCACGCGCTGCAACAGGAACACACTAATGGTGGGAAGGGGATGTGCTCATGGGTCAAGGCTCAGATAAAGCCTCAGAGGTGCTAACAGGTAAGATGAAGGGTCCCCTTCCACCGCCTGAGTCTAAGTGTGGAAAAGAACAATCCTGGATTTAGAATCCAGAGTTCAGGTTCAAGTTTTCACTCTGTGATTGACCAGTAATGGCCTTGGGCACCACCTCGCCTCTCTCAATCTTAGTTTCGGTTCCATAACCTGCAAATAGAGATGATTACACCTACCACTGTTGCTCTTGAGAGGATTAAGGGAGACAATAGTTGTGAAATACTTTAAAAACTGGTGGCTCAGAGGTTAAAGCGTCTGCCTGCAATGTGGGAGACCTGGGTTCGATTCCTGGGTTGAGAAGATCCCCTGGAGAAGGAAATGGCAACCCACTCCAGTATTCTTGCCTGGAGAATCCCATGGGTGGAGGAGCCTAGTGGGCTACAGTCCACAGGGTCGCAAAGAGTCGGACAGGACTGAGCGACTTCACTTTCACTTTCACTTTAAAAACTACAAAGTGCTGGCCATAAATGTCAGTAGTTTCTAAGCCAGGTAGCGTTTCTATATTTGGAAAGGGCTGCCCGAAGCAGGGCTCCATCACGGCATCTCCAGTGGACTGGAAGGCAAGCCGGGTGTGCCCAGAGCTGAGCACACCCTCATGTTCCAGGTTAGGAGAGACCGTCAGTAGAGTGGGGCAGACCTGGGAGGGAGGGGTATGTGTTGAGAAATGACTTCCTGGCAGACAGGGTTATGTCAACTCTTCAAAACCAAATTCCTGATCTTGTTTCATTCCAATCTTGCTGGTCCCAGTCCTTCCCATTCACCCAGTCATTCAGGCCCCAAATAGTAGAGTCGACCATGACTCCTTATGATCTCTCACACATGAATCTCACACATGAATCAGCAAATCTTATTGGCTCTGCCTTCAAAGTACACGCTGAACTCAGTGACCTCACACCACCATCCCTGAAGTCATGGGCCAGGGGACCGCTGGCTGTCCCCTGGATTCCTGCAGTTGTCCACTGGTCTTTCTACTGTTGCCCTTGCCCATCCTTAGTCTGGTCTCCAGAGTGATCCTTTTAAGACAAAATTAGATGATGTCATCTCCACTCCCCAGCCAAGATGGAGTCTTAGAGACCATTTACCCTTGTACTTCAAACAACTGAAAAACTGGGGGAAATATATAACATGGTGGTTTTCATCATAAATCACAAGAAAAAGGGGAGTAGGGGACAGTTTCTGAGAGTGAAAAAAAACAAAACTTCCACTGGCCCAGCTTACTGCTTGGAGAGAATTTCCAGACCACGGTGCAGGGAGGGGGACCCAGGCTAAGCCCAGTGTTGTCCTGAGTTGATGACAGGAGTTGAGAATTCCTGGGTCTTCCTGAGTCTTCAGCTGAGTATTGCTAGTTGGGTGTGTGAGGAAACTCTGTGAGGCTAAGGAAGAGACCAGCAGAAAGGGTTAGGGGGAATGCTTGCTGGAGCTGACACAAGGCAGCCTTTCATCTAGGGTCGATCTCACCCACTGGGCTTCCTGGTGGCTCAGTGGTAAAGAATCTGCCTGCCAATGGTGGAGACCCAGGAGACACAGGTTTGATCCCAGGATCAAGAAGATCGCCTGGAGAAGGAAATGGCAACCCACGCCAGTATTCTTGCCTGGGAAGCCCCATGGACAGAGGAGCCCGGCCGGCTATAGTCCAAAGGCTAACAAAGAGTTGGATGTGATTGAGCAAATGCAGCATCTCACTAACTACTGAGGCAATACCCTTTGAACTCTCTTCCTCGTCTCCCAGGAATCATGACATTTTCCATTCTGGTTGGTGCTGATGATCCTCCTCCCCAGCCTGTGTGAGCTCCAGGGGTTGTTCTTACCAGTCCTTTCTGGTGGTTCTTCCTCAGCCTTAGGTGGCTTCCTCACACACATGGGTTGTTCAGAAGCCAAAGACCTGAGGGGGCCCTTTGCAGCTCTCTGGAACTTTCTCTCTGGGAAGTTCTCATCTCCAGGACTTTGCAAGGTGGGCCCCATCCGCTTTGGCCTCCCTGACTCCCACTTCATCTCCTTGATTCCAGGGGGCTGCCAGGCTCTGAGTCCCCCTCCCTGCGCTCAGCGTTTGTAGGGCTCCTTTCACTGGTTTCTCCCCTCTCAGCTATCGCTGTCATGTGATGTCTGATGTCCTATGTCTGAAAACCATTTTGTATATTATTTTCCCCCAGGTTTTTAGTTGTTTCAGATAGGAGAGTAAATCCATTTCCTGTTACTCCATCTTTGTCAGAAGAAATTCATGAAAAAACTTATAATCACACAAAAACATGTATGTACATGTTTGTAGGGATTTTATTTTGTCATTGTCATCAACAAGAAGCAGTCCAAATGTCTTTCACCTGGTGAATGGATGAACAAACTATCACATCCATACAGTGGAATATTCTTCAGTAGTAAAAAGCTCCATACGTGGTATAATATTTAGAGTAACGACTAAGTAACAGTAAATGAATGTATATATTAAAACAACCTCCTGTTTTTCTAGTCATTATGGAAATGACAGGATACTGACCATGTGACATCAACAAAAGCCAGAAATCTTGCTCAATTTTAATCTTTGAATTTGGAAAATAAAAAGAAGTTCTATATGCCAGTATGGATGAATCTTAAGTGCTTTATGCTAAGGGAAAGGATTCAGACTCAAGAGGGCATCTACCATAAAGTTTCCTCTAAATGACACCCTGGAAGAAGCAAAGCTATTGGGACAGAAAATAGATCCGTGGTTGCCAATGGCAATAGGTGGGGATGGGAAAGGCTACAAAGGGCAAGGGAGACTTTTGCAGGAGTGATAGAGCCATGATTGCTTGCTTGCACACATTTGTCAGAACTGGCAGAACTCTATACCCAAAATGGTAAAGTTTACTTTATGTAAATGACATCTTAAAAAATTACCAAAAAAAAAAAAAGATGATGTCACTCTTTTGTCCAGAACTTTCCAGTTTGTCTTACTCACGCCTCACAATTGCCCAGAAGGCTCTATTGTTCTCGCTGGTGCTGCCTCTTTGATATCTTCTTTTCCTGACACGCACCTGCTGACTCATCCCATGCCAGTCTCACTGTTCTCCTTGCTGTTCCTCCAAATATCAGCCTCCTTCTGTCTCAGGACTTTTGTACATGCTGTTCCTCTACTAGAATGTTCTTCCCCAGATATCCACAGAAGTCATTCTCCTATTTCTTCTTCTGTTTTATTTTGACTGTTCGGGGTCTTCGTTGCTGCTGGGTCTTTTCTCTAGTTGCAGGGAGCAGGGACTGCTCTTGAGTTGTGGTGCGTGGTCTCCTCGCTGCGGTGGCTTCTTTTGCCGGGGAGTTTGGGCTCCAGGCGTGTGGGCTTCAGTAGTTGCGGTTCCTGGGCTCTGGAGCACAGGCTCAATAGTTGTGGCACAGGCTTAGCTGGTCCGTGGCACGTGGAATCTTCCTGGATCAGGAATCAGACTCATGTCTCCTGCGTTGACAGGGAGATTCTTTACCACTGAGCCACCAGGGTAGCCCCTCCTATTTCTTTTCATTTTATTTATTTTTTTGGCTGTGTGGTTTGTGGAATCCTAGTTCCCTCAGGAATTAAACCTGGGGCCCCCACAGTGAGACTGCCAAGTCCTACCCACTGGACTGCTAGGGAATTCCCTATTATTCTCCTATTTCAGTCAGATCTCTGCTCAAAACCCATCTCTCAGAGAAGATTCCCCTGGCTATCTTATCTACAATTACATCTTTCACACTCAGATGCTGTCTACCTATCCTGCTTTATTTTTTTCAAAGCACTTCTCTCTAGCAGATGTCTATTTGTTTACTTGTTTATTGTATACCTTCTCTAATTAGGACATAAACTCCATGGGAGCAGAGGCTGTGTCTATTCTCTGAGGAGAATCTAGACTTTCCCTGCTTTCTTTGAAGGAATAGGATTCTCAGAGGCTTGAGTGTGCCTAGAGGGAGGGCAGCCCCTCGGGGTTCAGAATGAATTGTGAGGTCAATTGTCTGGGTCCTTGATCTTGTCAGGCAGAACATTTGTCCATGTCTTTCAGTTGGGCCACAGGAAGGACAGGAGTCAAGGGCCCTGACTACTAAAAGTGTGGTCTGCCGGCCTGCAGCATGAGTGTTACTGGAGAGCTTGTTAGAGATGCAGAAGTTCAGGCCTCATCCCCAAAGCATAGAATCAGAATTTGCACCTGTAACAAGTTTCCCAGGAGATTTCTGTGCAAGTTCTAGTCCCTGGCCCAAACTCCATCCTCTTCTTGGGCACGGTCTGCAGGAGGGTGAGAAAAGCTAGGGTTTGTCTTGCCCTTGATCTCCTCTTCTTTTGGGTGTAAGATGGCCTTAATCAGCGAGTGTGAAGACCTGTGGGAGCAAGCAAGGGAGACCCGGGTTCTGTGTAGTCATGACTAAGGCAAGTACTGATCTGGTTCCTGAGATTCTAGTCCCCTTCCTGCAACATATTCACATCTCATTACAATCCTGAAAGGTAGGTAGAATTAATTCCCTTTTACCCATGTTAAAACCAAAGCACTGAGGAGGAAAAATAATTTTCCAAAGACATGTAACTATTAGCTGTGTGCCTGCTCAGTCACTCAGTCATATCTGACTCTTTGTGACCCCATGGATTGTGGCTCTCTAGACTTCTCTGTCCATGGGATTCTCCAGGTAAGAATACTGGAGGTGGTTGCCATTCCCTTCTCTGGGGGATCTTCCAGACCCAGGGATTGAACCTGAGTCTCCTGCATTTTCTGCATTGCAGGTGGCTTCTTCACAGCTGAGCCACTGGGGAAGCCCCAGCCCTATGAGGGAAGAGCCATTATTACTAGTCCCATTTTACAGATGAGGAAATAGAGACACAGGTATGATTATTGATAATTGTATAGAAAAGAGTCTGAAAAGATACACATTCAACTGAGGTCAGTGGTTGTCTCTGATGAGGCGGACTGGGGACTCAGCTGGGAATTGAAGACAAAACTTTATTCTTTTTTAAAGTAAAGCAACTATACCTCAATAAAAATTCAAAAAATGCTATAAAATTATATTTTTATTGAAGTATAGTTGATTTGCAATGTTGTGGTGTAGCAAAGGGATTCGGTTATGTATATATGCACTCTTTTTTTTAAATTTGTTTTGTAGTTGAATGGTAATTGCTTTACAGAATTTTGTTGTTTTCTGTCAAACAGCAACAAGAATCAGTCATAGGTACACCCATGTTCCCTTCCTCCTGAACCTCCCTCCCATCCCCCTCCCCCTCCCACCCCTCTGGATTGTCACAGAGCCCCTGTTTGAGTTCCCTGAGTCATTCAGCAAATTCCCATTGGCTGTCTATTTTGCAATTGGTATTGTAAGTTTCCATGTTACTCTCTCCATGCATCTTAACCCTCTCCCTCCTCCCCTCCCCCCATGTCCATAAGTCTGTTCTCTGTGTCTATTTCTCCATTGCTGCCCTGAAAATAAATTAGTCGGTACCATTTTTCTAGATTCCATATATATGTGTGTTGGTATATGATATTTATATTTCTCTTTCTGATTTACTTCACTCTGTCTAATAGGCTCTAGGTTCATCCACCTCATTAGGATTGACTCAAATGCATTCCTTTTTATGGCTGAATAATATTCCATTCTATATATGCACCACAGCTTCTTTATCCATTCACCTGTCGATGGACATCTAGATTGCTTCCATGTCTAACTAGTGTAAATAGTGCTGCAGCGAACATTGGGGTACATGTGTCTTCTTCAGTTTTGGTTTCCTCAGGGTATATGCCTAGTTGCGCAATTGCTGGGTCATATGGTGGTTTTCTTCCTAGTATTTTAAGGAATCTCCATACCTTCTTCCACAGTGGCTGTATCAGTTTACATTCCCACCAGCAATGCAAGAGGGTTCCCTTTTCTCCACACCCTCTCCAGCATTTATTGTTTGTAGACTTTTTGATGATGGCCATTCTGACTGGTTTGAGGTGGTATCTCATTGTAGTTTTGATTATATATGCACTGTTTTTAATATTCTTTTCTGTGATGGTTTATCACAGGATATTGAATACAGTTGCCTGCGCTATACAGTAGGACTTTGTTGTTCATCTATTCTATATATAATGGTTTGCATCTGCTAACCCCAACCTCCCACTCAATCCCTCCTCCACCTGCCCCCTGCCTTGGCAACCACAATTCTATTTTCTACGACTGTGTTTAACTCTTTACTTTAAACCTTTGGAGCTGGAATTTTTTATAACTATGTAACATAGATAGCATATTCAAAAGCAGAGACATTACTTTGCCAACAAAGGTCTGTCTAGTCAAGGCTATGGTTTTTCCTGTGGTCATGTATGGATGTGAGAGTTGGACTGTGAAGAAGGCTGAGCGCTGAAGAATTGATGCTTTTGAACTGTGGTGTTGGAGAAGACTCTTGAGAGTCCCTTGGACTGCAAGGAGATCCAACCAGTCCATTCTGAAGGAGATCAGCCCTAGGATTTCTTTGGAAGGAATGATGCTAAAGCTGAAACTCCAGTACTGTGGCCACCACATATGAAGAGTTGACTCATTGGAAAAGACTCTGATGCTGGGAGGGATTGGGGGCAGGAGGAGAAGGGGACGACAGAGGATGAGATGGCTGGATGGCATCACTGACTCGATGGACGTGAGTCTGAGTGAACTCCGGGAGTTGGTGATGGACAGGGAGGCCTGGCGTGCTGCGATTCATGGGGTGGCAAAGAGTTGGACACAACTGAGCGACTGAACTGAACTGAACTGAATACATTCTGGAGAGTACCTTGGACTGCAAGGAGATCCAACCAGTCCATTCTAAAGGAGATCAGTCCTGGTGTTCATTGGAATGACTGATGCTGAAGCTGAAACACCAATCAATACTTTGGCTACCTCATGCAAAGAGCTGACTCATTGGAAAAGACCCTGATGCTGGGAGGGATTGGGGTCAGGAGGAGAAGGGGACAACAGAGGATGAGATGGCTGGATGGCATCACCAACTCGATGGACATGAGTTTGAGTGAACTCCGGGAGTTGGTGATGGACAGCAAGGCCTGCGTGCTGTGATTCATGGGGTGGCAAAGAGTCGGACACGACTGAGAGACCGAACTGAACTGAACTGAATACATTCATAATAAACACACACATACACACAGAGTTTTGAGTCAGGTGTGCTTGCCTCTAAAATCCTTTTTCTTCGCTATGGTGTCATCCATGTCTCTCCTTTCTACTTCCCATTCTGTCCCCACTCATACTGTTCTCTAAACACAGGGCTTCTTCCTACCCCTTCCTTTGTGCTTGCTGTTCCCTCTAGCCACGCTCTCCTCCTGGGGTGGGTACAGCCTATGGTCTCCAGCTCTATTTCAGACGTCACTGTCTCATGGCATTTGTACACACTTGTATTGTGCTGTTTCCCACGCCATCCTTAAATTCTCTCCTGAGTTCCCCTAAGGGGCTGGGCTGCCTCCTCACCCTCTCCCTCCGCCTTTTCTAGTTCCTGACCCACATTCACACTCAAGGCTCCATCATGGTTTCTGTAACGACTTGCTTTTAGGTGGGGAGTTTCTAGTGTAGATGGCCCTGGACAGAAGCTGAGAGCACCACGGAGCCAGGCTCATCTTTCTGGGGTTCAGATCCCATCCTTCTTAGTGGGAAGGGGACAGGGGTCTTCTCTCCACCAACCCCCTCACCACACCCTCCCTTCCAGAGATGGTGAGGGTCACCTTTGTGAGTCTCAGTGCTAGTCACTTTATAGCTTCCTGTTGTTTCTCTCTTGAATCCTCTCCCCTCGTCTAGTGGAACCACTTATACTCCGAGGGTCAAGTGCAAAGATTGGTCCATCTCCAAACAAATCCAGATCAGTATGAGCACAAAGACTTTCAGGTTAGCTGCTGAATGTCACTCTAAAACAATCTATGCATATGTGCTTGTGTCTGTATACATCCTTACATATATTCTATATCTTTCATTATCATTCTAAGTAAATTTTTTTCTTATAATTTCTGCTTTGACCTATGAATTATTTAGAAGTGCTGTTAAACATCACATACATTTTATATTTAAAAATTACTGCTTGCTGTTATCTTATAACTTAATGGGGTTGCAATCAGAGAGTTTCATCGGCTTGATAGTCAGACCAGGTTTCTTAGAAAACTTAAGTTGTATAAATTAAAGTTAATCTTAATGCTTTTTTATGGGGTTCAGTCTCAGGGAAGTAGCATTTAGGGGGAAAGGACAGAATGGCAGGTAAAGAGAGAAAGGAAACACAAAGCGATGCAGCCCTGAGCTGACACAGCTCTATCAGCAACACGCCGCTGGTTGCTGAATCACAGGACTGTCTCTGGAGAACTAGGGCTTCTCTAAATAGTTTCATTCTGGGTAAGAAGGTAGAATAATTTATCTTCTGGCTCCTTCCTGTCTATTATTTTCCATTATTAAACATTTATCCCATAGACAATACCTTCCATATTTTACCCAGTCTTTCCAGACAGCCCTGGGAAGCAGAGCCTTGTGGGTATAGTCTGCTGGTGCTGAGTGCTGGTGGGTATGATGAAGACCTTTCAAGCCACACACCATCCCTGGCTCCAGGGGAGGTGGAGACCAACGTGGTGTTAGGAGAAGAGGTGGTGACAGTTGAAAGGGCTTTAGAACCAAGGGAATGAAAGGAACCAGAGCTGGGGCAGGAAGCCAGGCCAGTGACTTCATCTGCCGGGGTCCAGCCCCGGCTGATCCAGGGTATTCGAAGGAGAGACGGCTAGGCGACCTATTCAAATGTTAATTAGAGATAATAAAGAGTAATAGAATGAGGATAGCTCAGTAGGAAAATTTCAGTGGAGAATAGAAGCTGAGTGGCTTGGTTTACACGGAAAATCAATATAACCCGTGACACCAGGTTAGCTCTGACCACGGAGGCCGCAGGCGCCCTCTCGAATAGCAGAAGGTGCCCCACCTTAGACACCTTCTCGAGTGGGTCTTAGAAGCCCAGGCAAATAAATGGTCGCAGAGGATACCCACGCTCCAGATGGACACTCAGCTGGAAGTTAAAGGGAAGAATGACATGGGGAGACCAAGCGTTGGTGAGCAAGGCCCGTAGCTTTATTTTCAACAGGGGCTTTTATACCCTAAGTTACACATAGAGGATAATAGGGGATGCAAAGTCAGCAGTCTTTGATGCTTATCAAAAACCAGGGTTTCTTTCCTGCAAATTTATCGTATACAAATGGTTTAGGTGATTTACATCATCTTCTGGCCAGAAGGCCTATTAACATTTTATGACTCTTGACAAGGACTTATCAACAAAGACTTATTTTCTCTAAGAGTAATTATTTTAAGGTTTGGTGCCATCTTTCGAAGATAAAATTACATTCCTATAGGGCGGATGTGTAATGGGTTTACAAAGGAAAGAATTTATTACCTTAAGGGTCTAAAGTTACTAACACCAAGGCCACTACTTATTTTTTTACATAGCAACTATATTAATTAATACACATTCAAGGATACAATTCAGGGGATGTGAAAACTTGGCAACAAACATTGGCTCATCAATGAAATCTTTTACTAGTTTTATTCTGACAGTTTCTAACTCTCTGAGAGGCTCTAAGTTATTTGAATATCTTAAGCTTCCCGTGCCTCTCGAGGCTGGGAGACTGTAAACAATCGTATGCATAGCTGTAGGTGTCCAGGTAAACTTGTCAGGCGAGTTAGAGAGCCATCTGAGGGATTTGGATTTAAACACTCCTAATTGCCCAGGAACTTTATTAATTGGAGCTGTAAGTTAACTCTTTGACAGAGAGAGCGAGATGGTGGTGGGGGACAGCCCCCAGTAAAGTCAGAGGTGAGAGCACAAAGCAATAAAGTAGGCAGACTCTGGTTTTTTGGGGGTAGATGCTCGAGAATATCCGGGGGCACTCCCGAGGCTCGATCCCGCCTTTGCGTATGCCGAGCCCCCTTCCTCATGACCTTTGTCACGAGTGGAATGTCTCTCGCCGGCTCCCGGCATTCATCCAAGTGGTGAGAGGATGGGGGATGCAGACAAGGCTGAGTAGAAATTGATGGATGTGGTGGGTACCCATACTGCCTTTGAAACAGGTTGAAACTTACTTTATGAACCAGTATGGAGTTAATTTTTTTTTTTTTAACAAATGTGCTTGAGAAGGATGTTTACTTTCTAAGCATTGAGTGTAAGGTCCTACACATGTGTATTAATCAAGTATGCTAAGAATATTGTTTACACATCTATGTGTGTGTGTGTGTGTGTGTGTGTGCACGCACTCAGTGGTGTCTGACTTTTTGCAACCCCATGAACTGTAGCCTGTCAGGTTCCTCTGTTCATGGGATTTCCCAAGCAAGAATACTGGAGCAGGTTGCCATTTCCTACTCTAGGGATCTTCCTGACCCAGGGATTGAACCCATGTCTCTTGCATCTCCTGCATTGGCAGGCAGATTCTTTACTACTGAGTTATCTGGGAAGCCTTAAGCATCTATACTTCACTAATAATATTTTACCTGTTTGACCTAATAATCATTGAGAGAAGTATGCTTCAAGTTTGCTTTATGATGGTGGATTTATCCATATATCCTTGAAGTTCTTTCAGTTTTGAGATGGATTTAAAACTGTGCTTATATGGTTTTTTAAAATCTATTTACTGAGAAAAAATTCAGATATACAGAAAAGTAGGAAGAATAATAAATATCCATCACCTAGATTCCACACTTGTTGACACTTTTCTATCTTGTTTCAACTTTTTTTTTAAATGAATTACAACATTGTGTCATTTTATCCCAGACACTTCTATATGAATCTCTAAAAAGTAAAGATATTTTAAAATAGAATATTATAATGAAATTAACAATTCCTTGTTATCATCCAATATCTGGATGGTATTCATATTTCCCCAGTTAGCCCTTAGCTCAGATGTCTTTTGGGATTCCCAGGTGGCTCAATGGTGAAGAATCCACCTGCCAGTGCAGGAGATGAGATGCAGGAGACCCGGGTTTGATCCTGGGTTGGGAAGATCCCCTGGAGGAGGGCATGGCAACCCACTCCAGTATTCTTGCCTGAAGAACCCTATGGACAGAGGAGCCTGGCGGACTACAGTCCATGGGGTTGCAAAGAGTCGGATACGACTGAGCGACTGAGCACATGCACAGGGAGGATCCAATCGAGGTCCACACCTTCTATTTGGTTGTTACTCTCTTAAGTCTTTTTTACTTTTCACATTATTATTATTATTATTTTTACTGTTTACATGGGCTGTGCTGGGTCTTTGCTGTGGTGCATGGGATCAGTAGTTGCAGCCCATGGGCTTAGTTGTAGTATGAGGGATCTTCATTCCCTGACCAGGTCTCTTGGTCTTTAGAATGTCCCACCTTCTGGATTTGTCTGTTAGGTCCCAAGGGTGTCATTTAACTTATTCCTCTAATTCTTATATTTCCCATAAACTGGAAATTAGATGTAAAGGTTTGACTTAAGCATATTTGATAAGTCACCTTTAGGTGACAAAAAATGGGGTATACGTTATCTTTATGTTGGGAGGCATATAATATCTGGTTGTTTCACTGTTAGTGAGTAAATGATGACAGTCTGACCCTTTGATTATATTTTAGCTTTTAAATTTGAAATATTTTCTGTTCAGAATTTTCTCATTTTTATTTTTTGTCAATTTATATTTTATTTATTAATTTTTGGCTGTACTGTGTGGCTTGTGGGATCTTTGTTACCTGACCAGGGATTGAACCTGTGCCCCCTGCATTGGGAGCATGGAGTCTTAATTACTGGACCACCAGGGAAGTCCCCTCTTGATTTTAAAACTAGGTTTTACTCTTGAGATTAGCAAGGAATCTGTGAGGGTTATACTTGGGCTTTATGCAAATATCCTGTTCTCTTTCAACCTTTCATTTAATGGTTTTAGCATCTGTTGATGATACTTGCCTGAATCAATTATTTCATTGATGATGCAAAAAATGATTTTTTATCATTCATCTATATCAATTTGCTATATTTTTTCTTTAAAGAAGAGCTTTTCCTTACCACCTTGAGTCATCTTGTTAACTGCAAGTAGATTTTTATGGCAAAACAGAATGATGCTCACTTTTTTCTCTCTAAATACAATTTCCAAATAAAGACTTGGTGTGATAGCTAACTCCTGTGGTGACAAAGAGATGGCATTTTTTCATTTCTTTTTTCTTTTCTTTGTTTACAAGTTTTTCTTTTTAATTTATTTTTTATTGAAGGATAATTGCTTTACAGAATTTTGTTGTTTTCTGTCAAACCTCAGCATGAACCAGCCATAGGTATACATATATCCCCTTCCTTTTGAACCTCCCTCCCATCTCCTACACCATCCCACCCCTCTGGATTGATACAGATCCCCTGTTTGAGTTTCCTGAGCCATACAACAAATTCCTGCTGGCTATCTATTTTACATATGGTAATGTAAGTTTCCGTGTTACTCTTTCCATACATCTCACGCTCTCCTTCCCTCTTCCCAGGTCCATAAGTCTGTTCTCTATGTCTGTTTCTTCATTGCTGCCCTATAAATAAATTCTTCAGTATCATTTTTCTAGTTTCTGTATATATGTGTTAGAATATGATATTTCTCTTTCTCCGACTCACTTCATTCTATAATAGGTTCTAGGTTCATCCACCTCATCAGAACTGACTCAAATGTGTTCCGTTTTTTGGCTGAGTAATATTCCATTGTGTATATGTACCACAACTTCTTTATCCATTCATCTGTCAATGGGCATCTAGATTGCTTCCATGTTCCAGCTATTGTAAATAGTACTACAATGAAAAATGGGATGCATGTGTCTTTTTCAATTTTGGTTTCCTCAGGGTATATGCCTAAGAGTGGGATATCTGGGTCATACGGTGGTTTTATTCCTAGTTTTTAAAGAATCTCCATACTGTCTTTTGTAGTGGCTGTATCAGTTTACAAATTCCCACCAATAGTGCAAGAACGTTCCCTTTTCTCCACTCGCTTTCCAGCATTTATTGTTTGTAGCATTTTTGATGATGGCCATTCTGACCAGTGTGAGGTGATATCTCATTGAAGTTTCGATTTGCATCTCTCTAGTGATGAGCGCTGTTGAGCATCTTTTCACGTGTTTGTTAGCCATCTGTGTGTCTTCTTTGGAGAAATGTCTGTTTAGGTCTTTTTCCCACTTTTTGATTGGGTTGTTTTTCTGGCATTGAGTTGTACGAGCTGCTTGTATATTTTGGAAATGGATCCTTTGTCAGTTGTTTCATTTGCTATTATTTTCTCCTATTCTGACAGTTGTCTTTTCACCTTGCTTATAGTTTCCTTTGCTGTGCAAAAGCTTTTAAGTTTAATCAGGTCCCCCTTGTTTACTTTTGTTTTTATTTCTGTTACTCTAGGAGGTGTGTCATAGAGAATCTTGCTTTGATTTATGTCATCGAGTATTCTGCCTATGCTTTCCTCTAAAAGCTTTATAGTTTCTGGTCTTATGTTTAGGTCTTTAATCCATTTTGAGTTCATCTTTGTGTATGGTGTTAGGAAGTGTTCTAATTTCATTCTTTAACATGTAGCTGTTGAGTTTTCCCAGCACCATTTATTGAAGAGGCTCTCTTTGCCCCATTGTAGAGTCTTCCCTCCTTTGTCAAAACTAAGGTTCCCATAGGTGCATGGGTTTATTTCTCGGCTTATTATCTTGTCTATATTTCTGTTTTTGTGCCAGTATCATACTGTCTTGATGACTGTAGCTTTGTAGTATAATCTGAAGTCAGGAAGCTTGATTCCTCCAGCTCCATTCTTCTTTCTCAAGACTGCTTTGGCTATTCGGGGCCTTTTGTGTTTCCATATGAATTGTGAAATTTTTTGTTCTAGTTCTGTGAAAAATGCCATTGGTAATTTGATAGGGGTTGCATTGAATCTGTAGACTGTATGTGGTAGCACAGTCATTTTCACAATATTGATTTTTTCTTACCCAGGAACATGGAATATCTCTCCATCTGTTTATGTCATCTTTGATTTCCTTCATTAGTGTCTTATAATTTTCTGTGTCCTTTTGTCTCCTTAGGTAAGTTTATTCCTAGATATTTAATTCTTTTTGTTGCAATGGTGAATGGGATTGACTCCTTAATTTCTCTTCCTGATTTTTCATTGTTAGTATATAGAATTGCTAGTGATTTCTGTGTATTGATTTTGTATCCTGCAACTTTGCTAAATTCACTGATTAGCTCTAGTAATTTTCTGATATTATCTTTAGGGTTTTCTGTGTAGAGTATCATGCCATCTGCAAACAGTGAGAGCTTTACTTCTTTTTCTCCAATCTGGATTTCTTTTATTTCTGTTTTCTTCTCTGATTGCTGTAGCTAGGACTTCCAGAACTATGTTAAATAATAGTGGGGAAAGTGGACACCCTTGTCTTGTTCTTGATCTTAGGGGGAATGCTTTCAGATTTTTACCATTGAGAATAATGTTTGCTATAGGCTTATAATATATGGCCTGTACTATGTTGAGGTAGGTTCCTTCTATGCCCATTTTTTGAAGAGTTTTAATCATAAATGGGTGCTGAATTTTGTCAAAGGCTTTTTCTGCATCTATTGAGATTATCATATGGTTTTTATCTTTCAATTTGTTAATATGGTGTATCATTGATTGATTTGCCTATACTGAAGAATCCTTGCATTCCTGGAATAAACCCAGCTTGATCATGGTATATGAGCTTTTTGACGTGTTGCTGAATTCTGTTTGCTAAAATTTTGTTGAGGATTTTTGGATCTATGTTCATCAGTGATATTGGCCTGCAGTTTTCTTTTTTAGTGTTGTCTTTGTCTAGTTTTGGTATTAGGGTGATGGTGGCCTCATAGAATGAGTTTGGAAGTGTTCCTCCCTCTGCAGTTTTTTGAAAGAGTTTTAGAAGGATAGGCATTAGCTCTTCTCTAAATATTGGCTAGAATTCTCCTGTGAAGCCCTCTGGTCCTGGGCTTTTGTATTTTGAGAGATTTTGATCACAGCTTCAGTTTCAGTGCTTGTAATTGGGTTGTTCATAGTTTCTATTTCTTCCTGGTTCAGTCTTGGAAGATTGAACTTTTCTAAGCATCTGTCCATTTCTTCCAGGTTATCCATTTTATTGCCATATAGTCATTCATAATAGTCTCTTATAATCCTTTGTATTTCTGCATTGTCTGTTGTAACCTCTCCTTTTTTATTTCTAATTTTGTTGATTTGATTCTTCTCTCTTTTTCTTGATGAGCCTGACTAAAGGCTTATCAATTTTGTTTATCTTCTCAAAGAACCAGCATTTAGTTTTATTGATCTTTATTATTGTTTCTGATTTCGGTGTTGACCATCTGGTGATGTCCATGTATAGAGTCTTCTCTTGTGTTGTTGGAAGAGGGTGTTTGTTATGACCAGTGCATTTTCTTGGCAAAACTCTATTAGTCTTTGCCCTGCTTCATTCCGTATTCCAAGGCCAAATTTGCCTGTTACTCCAGGTGTTTCTTGACTTCCTACTTTTGCATTCCAGTCCCCTATAATGAAAAGGACATCTTTTTTGGGTGTTAGTTCTAAAAGGTCTTGTAGGTCTTCATAGAACCGTTCAACTTCAGCTTCTTCAGCGTTACTGGTTGGGGCATAGACTTGGATTACTGTTATATTGAATGGTTTGCCTTGGAAATGAACAGAGATCATTCTGTCGTTTTTGAGATTGCATCCAAGTACTGCATTTCAGACTCTTTTGTTGACCATGATGGCCACTCCATTCTTCTGAGGGATTCCTGCCCGCAGTAGTAGATATAATGGTCATCTGAGTTAAATTCACCCATTCCAGTCCTTTTGAGTTCGCTGATTCCTAGAATGTCGACATTCACTCTTGCCATCTCTTGTTTGACCACTTCCAATTTGCCTTGATTCATGGACCTGACATTCCAGGTTCCTATGCAATATTGCTCTTTACAGCATCAGACCTTGCTTCTATCACCAGTCACATCCACAGCTGGGTATTGTTTTTCCTTTGGCTCTATCCCTTCATTCTTTCTGGAGTTATTTCTCCACTGATCTCCAGTAGCATATTGGGCACCTACTGACCTGGGGGAGTTTCTCTTTCAGTATCCTATCATTTTGCCTTTTCATACTGTTCATGGGGTTCTCAAGGCAAGAATACTGAAGTGGTTTGCCATTCCCTTCTCCAGTGGACCACATTCTGTCAGATCTCTCCACCATGACCTGCCCATCTTGGGTTGCCCCACGGGCATGGCTTAGTTTCATTGAGTTAGACAAGGCTGTGGTCCTAGTGTGATTAGATTGACTAGTTTTCTGTGATTATGGTTTCAGTGTGTTTGCCCTCTGATACCCTCTTGCAACACCTACCGTCTTACTTGGGTTTCTCTTACCTTGGGCGTGGGGTATCTCTTCATGGCTGCTCCAGCAAAGCACAGCCATTGCTCCTTACCTTGGACAAGGGGTATCTCCTCACCGCCACCCTTCCTGACCTTCAGTGTGGGATAGCTCCTCTAGGCCCTCCTGTGCCCGTGCATCCACCACTCCTTGGACGTGGGGTAGCTCCTCCTGCCCATCGCCCCTGGCCTCAGGCTTGGGGCATGGGATATCTCCTCCCGGCTGCCACCCCTGACCTCGGACGTGGGGTAACTCCTCTCAGATTGATTATATTCTTTGCAGCCAAAGATGGAGAAGCTCTATACAGTCAGCAAAAACAAGACCAGGAGCTGACTGTGGCTCAGACCATGAACTCCTTATTGCCAAATTCAGACTTAAATTGAAGAAAGTAGGGAAAACCACTAGACCATTCAGGTATGACCTAAATCAAATCCCTTATGGCTATACAGTGGAAGTGAGAAATAGATTTAAGGGCCTAGATCTGATAGATAGAGTGCCTGATGAACTATGGAATGAGGTTTGTGACATTGTACAGGAGACAGGGATCAAGACCATGCCCATGGAAAAGAAATGCAAAAAAGCAAAATGGCTGTCTGGGGAGGCCTTACAAATAGCTGTGAAAAGAAGAGAAGCAAAAAGCAAAGGAGAAAAGGAAAGATATAAACATCTGAATGCAGAGTTCCAAAGAATAGCAAGAAGAGATAAGAAAGCCTTCTTCAGCGATCAATGCAAAGAAATAGAGCAAAACAACAGAATGGGAAAGACTAAGGATCTCTTCAAGAAAATTAGAGATACCAAGGGAACATTTCATGCAAAGATGGGCCCGATAAAGGACGGAAATGGTATGGACCTAACAGAAGCAGAAGATATTAAGAAGAGATGGCAAGAATACATAGAAGAACCGTACAAAAAAGATCTTCACGACCCAGATAATCACGATGGTGTGATCACTGACTTAGAGCCAGACATCCTGGAATGTGAAGTCAAATGGGCCTTAGAAAGCATCACTACGAACAAAGCTAGTGGAGGTGATGGAATTCCAGTTGAGCTATTCCAAATCCTGAAAGGTGATGCTGTGAAAGTGCTGCACTCAATATGCCAGCAAATTTGGAAAACTCAGCAGTGGCCACAGGACTGGAAAAGGTCAGTTTTCATTCTGATCCCCAAGAAAGGCAATGCCAAAGAATGCTCAAACTACCGCACAATTGCACTCATCACACACTAGTAAAGTAATGCTCAAAATTCTCCAAGCCAGGCTTCAGCAATATGTGAACCGTGAACTTCCAGATGTTCAAGCTGGTTTTAGAAAAGGGAGAGGAACCAGAGATCAAATTGCCAACATCCACTGGATCATGGAAAAAGCAAGAGAGTTCCAGAAAAACATCTATTTCTGCTTTATTGACTATGCCAAAGCCTTTGACTGTGTGGATCACAATAAACTGTGGGAAATTCTGAAAGAGATGGGAATACTAGACCACCTGATTTGCCTCTTGAGAAATTTGTATGCAGGTCAGGAAGCAACAGTTAGAACTGGACATGGAACAACAGACTGGTTCCAAATAGGAAAAGGAGTTCATCAAGGCTGTATATTGTCACCCTGTTTATTTAACTTATATGCAGAGTACATCATGAGAAACGCTGGACTGGAAGAAACACAAACTGGAATCAAGATTGCCGGGAGAAATATCAATAACCTCAGATATGCAGATGACACCACCCTTATGGCAGAAAGTGAAGAGGAACTCAAAAGCCTCTTGATGAAAGTGAAAAAGGAGAGTGAAAAAGTTGGCTTAAAGCTCAACATTCAGAAAATGAAGATCATGGCATCTGGTCCCACCACTTCATGGGAAATAGATGGGGAAACAGTGGAAACAGTGTCAGACTTTATTTTTCTGGGCTCCAAAATCACTACAGATGGTGACTGAGGCCATGAAGTTAAAAGACGCTTACTCCTTGGAAGGAAAGTTATGACCAACCTAGATAGCATATTCAAAAGCAGAGACATTACTTTGCCAACAAAGGTCTGTCTAGTCAAGGCTATGGTTTTTCCTGTGGTCATGTATGGATGTGAGAGTTGGACTGTGAAGAAGGCTGAGCACTGAAGAATTGATGCTTTTGAACTGTGGTGTTGGAGAAGACTCTTGAGAGTCCCTTGGACTGCAAGGAGATCCAACCAGTCCATTCTGAAGGAGATCAGCCCTGGGATTTCTTAGGAAGGAATGATGCTAAAGCTGAAACTCCAGTACTTTGGCCACCTCATGTGAAGAGTTGACTCATTGGAAAAGACTCTGATGCTGGGAGGGATTGGGGGCAGGAGGAGAAGGGGACGACAGAGGATGAGATGGCTGGATGGCATCACTGACTCGATGGTCGTGAGTCTGAATGAACTCCGGGAGTTGGTGATGGACAGGGAAGCCTGGCGTGCTGCGATTCATGGGGTCGCAAAGAGTTGGACACGACTGAGCAACTGATCTGATCTGATTATTGTTTCTTTCATTTCTTTTTCATTTATTTCTGCTTGGATCTTTATGATTTACTCCCTTCTACTAATTTTGGAGGTTTTTTTGGTTCTTCTTTTTCCAGTTGTTTTAGGTGTCAAGTTAGGTTGTCTATTCAATGTTTTTCTTGTTTGTTGAGGTAAGATTGTATTGCTATAAACTTCCCTCTTAGAACTGCTTTTGCTGTATCCCATAGATTTTGAGTTGTCATGTTTTCATTGAAATTTTTGATTTCCCTTTTGATTTCTTCAGTAACTTGTTGATTATTTAGAAACATGTTGTTTAATCTCCACATGTTTGTGTTTCTTACAGTTTTTTTTTTCTTGTAATTGATATCTAGTCTTATAACATTGTGGTCGGAGAAGATGCTTGATATGATTTTGATTTTCTTAAATTTACTGAGGTTTGATTTGTGACCCAAGATGTGGTCTATCCTGGAGAATGTTCCATGTGCACTTGAGAAGAAGGTGTATTCTTCTACATTTAGATGAAATGTCCTGAAGATATCAATGAGATCCATCTCATCTAATGTATTATTTAAGACTTGTGTTTCCTTATTAATTTTCTGTTTTGATGATTTGACCATTGGTGTGAGTGGGGTGTTAAAGTCTCCTACTATTATTGTGTTACTGTCAATTTCTCCTTTTACGTCAGTTAGTGTTTGTCTTGTGTGTTGAGGTGCTCCTATGTTGAGTGCATAGATATTTACAATTGCTAGGTCTTCCTCTTGGATTGATCCCTTGATCTTTATGTAGTGTCTTTCCTTATCTCTTGTAATCTTCTTTATTTTAAGGTCTATTTTGTCAGATATGAGGATTGCTACTCCAGCTTTCTTTTGCTTTCCATTTGCATGGAATATATTTTTCCATCCTCTTACTTTCAGTCTATCTGTGTCTTGAGGTCTGAAGTGGGTTTCCTGTAGACAGCATATATATGGGTCTTGTTTTTGTATCCATTCAGCTAGTCTGTGTCCTTTGGTTGGAGCATTTAATTATTTACATTTAAAGAAATTATTGATATATATTTTCTTATTGCCATTTTTAAATTGTTTGGGGTTGATTTTGTAGATCTCCTTTCTTCTTTTGTATTTCTTGACTATATAAGTCCCTTTAACATTTGTTGGAAAGCTGGTTTGGTGGTACTGAATTCTCTTAACTTTCGCTTGTTTGAAAAGCTTTATATTTCTCCATCAATTTTGAATGAGATCCTTGCCAGGTACAGTAATCTTGGTTGTATATTTTTCCCTTTCAATACTTTAAATGTATTCTGCCATTCCTTTCTGGCTTGCAGTTTCTGCTGAAAGATCAGGTGTTAAGCATATGGGGTTTCCCTTGTATGTTACTTGTTGCTTTTAATATTCTTTCTTTGTGTTTAGTCTTTGTTAGTTTGATTAATATGTGTCTTGGTGTGTTTCTCTTTGGGCTTATCCTGTATGGGACTCTTTTGTGCCTCTTGAACTTGATTGACTATTTCCTTTTCCATGTTGGGGAAATTTTCAACTATAATTTCTTTAAAAATTTCCTCATACCCTTTCTTTTTCTCTTCTTCTTCTGGGACCCCTATAACTAAAATGTTGGTGTGTTTGATATTGTCCCAGAGGTCTCTCAGACTGTCTCCAGTTCTTTTCATTCTTTTTACTTTATTCTGCTCTTCAGAAGTTATTTCCACCATTTTATCTTCCAGCTCACTGATTCGTTCTTTTGCTTCAGATATTCTGCTATTGATTCCTTCTGCTACTGCTGCTGCTGCTAAGTCGCTTCAGTCGTGTTCGACTCTGTGCGAACCCAGAGATGGAAGCCCACCAGGCTCCCCCGTCCCTGGGGTTCTCCAGGCAAGAACACTGGAGTGGGTTGCCATTTCCTTCTCCAACGCATGAAAGTGAAAAGTGAAAGTGAAGTCGCTCAGTCATGTCTGACTCTTAGCGACCCCATGGATTGCAGCCCACCAGGCTCCTCCGTCCATGGGATTTTCCAGGCAAGAGTACTGGAGTGGGGTGCCATTTCCTTCTCCCTTTAATTCTTCTAGGTCTTTGTTGACTGAGTCTTGCATTTTCTCCATTTTGTTTTCAAGGTTTTTAATCATCTTTACTATCATTAGTCTGAATTCTTTTTCAGGTAGTTTGCCTATTTCTTCTTCATTTATTTGGACTTCTGTGTTTCTAGTTTGTTCCTTCATTTGTGTAGTATTTCTCTGCCTTTTCATTATTATTTTTTTAACTTATTGTGTTTGAGGTCTCCTTTTCCCAGGATTCAAGATTGAATTCCTTCTTCCTTTTGGTTTCTGCCCTCCTATGGTTGGTCTAGTGATTTGTGTAAGCTTTGAATAGGGTGTGTTTTGTGCTGAGTTTTTGTTTGTTTGTTTTTCCTCTGATGGGCAAGGCTGAGTGAGGTGGTAATCCTGTCTGCTGATGATTTGGTTTGTATTTTTGTTTTGTTTGTTGTTTAGATGAGCTGTCCTGCACATGGTGCTACTGGTGGTAGGGGGATGCAGGTCTTGTTTTCAAGTGGTTTCCTTTGTGTGAGTTCTGACCATCTGATACTCCCTAGGGTTAGTTCTCTGGTAGTCTAGGGTCTTGGAGTCACTGCTCACATTCCAGAGGCTCAGGGCTTGATCTCTCTGCATCTAAGAGAAGATGAGGGAAAGCTGAAGTGAGTTAGAAGCTGTTTTCTGATGGAAGATGAGGAAAACCTGCGGTGACTTAGAGCTCCTGGAAGCCCTCTGTGGGGCAGCCATTTGGTTCCGGGACTGGAAGGAAAACAGCAGCAGCCACTTTTACAAGTTTTAACTTACTGTGTCTTCCTGGTGAATTGAAGCTTTTATGATTGTGTAGTGACTTTCTTTATCCTTAAGTATTTTTTCCTTTTTTGTCCTAAATCCCTATTTTAAAAGAATATTTAGCTTCTCCAACTTAAATGTTGTTATGTGCTTGCTTTCTGTACTTTTTTTCATCTTCTTGGTTTTAACAGTCTGTAACCTAACATTCTGGTGTGTCTCTTATAGATAACATGTAGCTTAATTTTACATTTTTATCCATTTTGCCTATCTCTATGTATTAGTTGATGAATTTAACATTTATTGTAATTATTGATATTTTATCCTATCTTTGTATATTTTACTTCATTTTCTATACTTTTTTTAGTTTTAGGTCTCATCCTTCTTTTGAGATTGCTTGATATTTAGTTTGTTTTTCCTTAATCTATTTCTTGTTTGTATTGTTTTGAAGTTAAAAATTTTATTTCCATTCTTTTGGTGGTTACTCTTTTGACCACTTAGAATATGTATGGCCCTATATTTTGGCAGTGTGTAGCATGAACTCTGGAGTGAGAATGCTTATGTTCAACTTGCCAGTATGCAACCTCAGGCAAGGTACTTACTCTGATTATGCTTAGTTTTCTTATCCATAAAATGGGGATAAGAATAGAACCAATTTCATAGGTTTGTGTGAGTATTAAGTGACTACCTACATGATGAAGCCATTAGAGAGTAGTGTCCATCACACAGACATACTCTATCATATATATATGATTATATATATACATTCTATGTCTATATGTATAATAAAATATAATAATTATTATAATTATCTATAATTCTAACATCTAAAGTTCTTGAGGTTTTATTTTTAAACTCTTGGCCAATCTTTGATTGTGAACTTATATTTGGAGGATCTCCCTCTGGAAATCCTGAGGCCCTAAATCTAATGGAGTCTTTCCTCCTCCATTAGATCTGCCACATGGGCTCTACCCCATTCAGTTGTCTCTGTTTTATGTGGGAATCCCAGTTTCAGCTTCCCTGCCTGCAGTGGGTCTGGGGTTAGTTCTGATCTCAGCTTTCATGTAAGTCTTTGTCTGAGGGCAACCCAAGACTTTAGTAAGCCATTGTTCCCAGATCTCCCCCATAGTTTCAGTTCATGATTCTGATGGCTTTGCTTTATTTTTATTTTTTTGGCCTTTGAGGATTTCTATTATTTACTAAGACCCTAAGAAGACGTTAACAAGTATATTTTATCAAGGATTTGACAAACTACAGTGAGAGAGTCCTCAAAACACCTGGGCTCCCTACAGCTGCCAGAAAAGTTCATGGGACTTCTCTGACCATTTTGAGTGCAGGAACTTATTCATGCTAATATCCTCAGATCCCAGCTTGGAGACCATCTCATTTCTGTGCAGGATTGTGCTCAATTGCTCAGTCTTGTCCGACTCTTTGTGGCCCCATGAACTGTAGCCCACCAGGCTCCTCTGCCCATGGGATTTTCCAGGCAAGAATACTGGAGTGGGGTGCCATTTCCTATTCCAGGGGATCTTCCAGACCCAGGGATCGAACCTGTATTTCCTGCATGGGCAGGTGGATTCTTTACTACTAGTACCACCAGGGAAGCAGGTGATAAATGACTGTTTAAAACTGAATGACAGGGACTTCCCTGGTGGTCCAGTGGTTAAGACTCTGCACTTCCGTGCAGGGTTGCACCTGGAGTTCTTAAGGAAGATGTTAGGACCTAGAGTTGCAATACCTTTTCCCAGCCTCTTGGGGAGCCATGATTCAAAGTCAGCCTTGAAAGCCCAGATCCTCTCCCTGCTTGTGGCTGATATCAGGGCAGAGAGGAAGGGAAGGAAGGCAGTGGGACAAGTCCCCTGTGTAGAAAGCACACTTAATGACCCCTGGCTTCCCCAGTGGGTTGTTCACTGTTGCCCCCTGAGTGGGGTGCCCCCACCCATCAGCGCTGGTACCCATGTCTTCTTTTTTTCTACTTTGAGAATCAATCATTTCCCATAGACCTTTTCCTACCTAGGACAAGTAATAAAGATCATAGTTTGGTAGTCTTTAGCTCAACACTTTTCAAGCAGCCCAGTCAGCCTATGTCAAAGACTTCATGCACCAGTTTAATAAACAGTGACCACAATACAAAACCGTAAGAAACAGTACTTGAGCCAAGAGCAGGACAGCAGATTTTCCATTATAAACAGTTTCTTGTTCAGGTGGGCTTGGGGATGGGCGGGGAGGCAGAGGGCTGGCTCAGACCCTCTCCTCCCTCCACTCCAGCCCTTGGTGATCTGGGCTCTTAGAAGAGCGTCTGTTTCCATTCAATAGAGTAGAAAGTTCTTGGCTTAGCAATGCCTTCAGAGACCTCAGCCTTGGAGGCTGGCTTGTTCGGTGGGCTGTGTCTCTCCCTCCTTGGGATGCCGAGAGCATCATGGGCAGCTGAACTGGAGCTGCTGACTTCCTGCATGCCTGTGAGCTGTGGGGTGACTTACAGGATTGCAGGTCCTTTGCTGCACCTAGAAATGCTGAGAGTGTGGGCAGAGAGGTGTGCCCAAGGGGGCTCTTGATCTGTGTCTGACTTCTGGGGGATTCCCATGTGGGCAGGACAGGGGGAAGCAGTTCCAGCACTGCAGGGGGCAGGAGCATCATGGATCAGACTAGAATAAAAGAGACCAACAAATAAACTAGGTAATTCAAAATTGGGCAAAATGGTGGCATGCAAAATTAATCTTCCTTTTCTGAAGCTCTTTGCTCCTCTCTCTACTCTCTAGAGGTCAGGAAGTCTCATAAGCCTTTCCATCCTCCTTTTCTTTTTTTTTTTAAATTGGAGGATAATTGCTTTATAGCATTGTGGTGGTCTCTGCTGTAAATTAATGGAATCAGTCATGGTTATATATATCCCCTCCCTTTTGAGCCTCCCTCCTCCCATCCATTCCACCCCCTAGGTCATCACAAAGCACCAGGCTGAGCTCCCTGTGTTATACAGCAGCTTCCCACTACTTATCTGTTTTACACATGATAGTTTATATATGTCAATGCTCCTTTCTCAATTTGTCCCACCGTCTCCTTCTCCAAATGTGTCCACAAGTCTGTTTGCTATGTCTATGTCTCCATTTCTTCTCTGTAAATAGGTTCATCAGTACTATTTTTTTCTAGATTCCATATATATATGCATTAATATCTGATGTTTGTTTTTCTCTTTCTGATTGACTTCACTCTGTATAAAAGGCTCTAGGTTCATCCACCTCACTACAACTGACTCAAATTCATTCCTTTTTATGACTGAGTAATATTTCCATCCTCTTTCTTATCAGAATCTGGTCTCTGGAAAGTGTCTGATAGCTGCATTCGATCAGAGAACAAGAGAATGGTAAAGCTGGGTGTGTTCCATACAGTAAGGTATTTGCATTTAATGGGAGATCTAAGGAATTTCAGCTCTTAATGGTGGAATTCCAGGTTGTCACTTACTGGGAATGAAGACTATTGGGGGTTTAAAGGGGAATCTCAGAGCCATTAAGTCACTAAGGGTGGCCTGGAACCCACAGAAGAGAGGGAGGGAGGGAGGGTACCACAGGGAGGGCAAACACGCTTACCTTCCGGACGTTGTAGATCCAGTTGAGATAGGCTGTGACCTTAGTGTATACTCCTGGGGTAGTAGGTCCCCCACAGCCATGGCCCCAGCTCACGATGCCCACCACTTGCCACCAGTCAGAGTGATACATCAGAGGGCCACCACTGTCACCCTGTGAGACAGGCCAGAGCAGAGGCTGCTGGGGAGGGTGGGCAGGGCTGGGGTGGAGAGGTGGGTTTCTCCACCCTCCCCTCACTGCATTGGCCCATCTGGTCCCTGCTCTCCAGCGCCCTCTGCTGTTCCACCTTCACTTCCCCTGCTCATGCTGTTCCTGCAGCCTGGAATGCCTTTCCCTTTTGGGGTGAAAGGGTTCTGTCTCTGTCAAGCAAGTTGTGGGTGTGCTTTTATTCCTTTTTTGGAGATCTACAACTCACACTAGCACAGTGAGGGCTCTAAGGAGTCCTGTAGTAAGGAAGCCTGGTTATCTTTGTCTAACCTAGTGCGTGTTAAGTCGCTTCAGTCATGTCGGGCTCTATATGACCATATGGACTGCAGCGTGCCAGGCTTCTCTGTCCGTGGGATTCTCCAAGCAAGAATACTGAAGTGGGTAGCCATTCCCTTCTCCAGGGGATCTTCCCGATCCAGGGATAGAACCCGCACTTCCTGCATTTCAGGTGGATTCTTTACCAACCGAGCCCCCTGGGAAGCCCATCTAACCTAGTAGTTTCCAGATTTATGGAACCATTACAGGGGGGCTTATTTCATGCTAGTCACTGTTCTAGATAACTGGGATCAATTAATGAAAAGAGAAAAGATCCTTGCCCTAAGGGAGCTTGGAATTAGATGGAGAGAGAGAGAACAAGCAAACTACAAAATGACATTTTCTTGTACGAAAAATGAGAGATAGTGGAAAGTGCACTTATTTAGGTGTCCTTCTTACCAGCTCTTATAGCCTCTGGGGCTTCATCCCTCAGAACCCAATAACTCTGTAGCTGAACTGCCTGTGGAGTTATTCACCCCCGCCCCCATTACTGTGAACTCCCTGAGGGAAGACACTGTCCTCAAAGTTCTGCATCTACTTGATATCAAGTCATCAAGAGAGGACTAAGAGATGCCTCTTGAGTGAAGGAATTTAATGACTGAGAATGGGGATGGGAGAAGGGTTTGGGGTTTTAACGAAAATAGTTGAGAAGATCCTCTGGGTGGGGATGTGAGACTATATTCACGGACTGGCCAGTAAGATGGGTGAGGGACAGTGCACTGGGGCTTATCCAGCACGAGATGGGTTTTCTCTAGTGTAGTTCAGCAGCTTGAGGACAGTTGTAGAGAAAACAGACCTGGGGTTCCTGCCTGCTAGGGGCTAATACTGTTTTAAATGATGGGAAGTAAGAGCAGGTGGTGAGGGAAACATCATCTTTCTATGTAAAATATACATTTGAAATCTCTTTGCTTCTATCTGTCTATCCATGCATCCATCCATCCTTATATCTTTTTCCCTCTCCCCCTTCCTCCCTTCACCACACACTGAGTGCCCACCATGTGCAAGGCTTCATGTGGGGGCATTCATCCTCTGAACTTTTTCATCTCTTCAGAGCAGACTTCCCCTATCTCTGTAATTCCCTCATGATCCTCGGAGGCCGCACCTGGCAGGTGTCCACGCCGCCCTCCGGGAGGCCTGCGCACATCATCGTCGCGGTGACCTCCCCCTGGTACGCATCCTCTGCATTGCACCGAGTGCTGTCGATGAGCTGGACGGATCCCTGCTGCAGTATGTCAGACATCTTCCCTGGAGGTTGAAAACACACTCGCATTCCCATTCTTGCCTTCAAACCCCAGCCCAGGACAGTCCTCTGGGTTTCCTGGTACCTTGGTGTTTGGACCTCCAGGATGGGTTTTTCTAAAGGATGGTCCTCCTTCCCATCACTTTTGGGAGCTGCTCGCTTAGTCCTGTAATCCTGAGCCTGCCACTTACCTCCGTTCTCTTCTGTAAAGCCCCATCCGATGACCCAGAGTGGGGTGCCTGGAGTGAGCTCCTCGTCAGAGAAGGGCAGGCAGATGGGCCTGATTGTGCCTACCAGGAGCAGAGAGGAAGAGGGGACCCAAAGTTCAGGAGAGCCTGGCGACTAAACCCTCTATAAGGGTGAACACCAGGGTTTCCATAGCACATGTTCCATGGGATGTTAATAGAAGTAGCATGGAAAAAAAAAAAGATTCTTTGGTCAAATAAGTTTAGAAAATGTGTTGGACTTCCCTGGTGGTGTAGTGAATGAGAGTCCACCTGCCAATACAGGAGACATGAGTTTGGTCCCTGGTCCAGGAAGATTCCACATGCCACAGAGCAACTGAGTCCAGGAGACACAACTGCTGAGCCCATGTGCTGCAACTACTGAAGCTGTGTGCCTAGAGCCCTTGCTCTGCAACAGGAGAAGCCATAGTAGTGAGAAGCCCAAGCACCGCAAGGAACAGTAGCCCCTGCTTGCCACAACTGGAGAAAAGCCTATGCAGCAATGAAGACCCAGCACAGCCAAAAATAAATAAATAATTTTAAATAAAGAAAATGTGAATTAAACACAACAAAACAAATTGCTAAAAAAAAACACAAACCCTCTTAATGTCATTAATATACTAATGTGTTCCAGGAAGAGAGCTATGGTATAAAAATGTTTTCCAAACTTATTTGAGAAAGGAACCCTCTTGTACCCAAGGGACCCGTGTTCTATGGAACCATCCATTGGAGATGCTGATCTAAATACTACCCTGTGTAAGCTTGAGTCATTGAACAGAGCTGGTCAAAGATGCTATGGGCTGCCTTAACAGTAATGAGTTGCTGTCCCTGGAGGAGAGCAAATGAGCCCAATGACCCTTTGGCAGGGAGATTGTGCAGGCTTTTGCATTGGTTGGTGTGGAGGATGGGCCAGGAGATCTTTTAGGTCCCTCACAACTCCAAGATTGGATGAATCTGTGATTCTCACTTGGGGTGCTCTATGTAGAGAAAACAGACATCAGAAGAATCTGGCAGGGGTAAGGTGTCAGCTGAGAGCTCGAGGAGGCCTCATGGCTTTCATGACAATAGGCTGATATACTTGCCAGAAACAATGGGCCAACTGAGATCTTGAGAGGAGTAGTGATGTGCCCAAGGCCACTTAGTGAAAGAGCTAGTGGCGGAATGGGAGTTCTGTCCCCAGGCGCCGGCTCTCACCGGAGAATGTGAGCGGGAGCTGCAGCTTCACGAGGGCAATGTCGTGCTCTCTGGGGTATGTGGTGTTAGGCTCAAGGATGAAGATCTTGGCCACAGGCAGGGATGGGAAGCTGCCCAGTCTGTCTGAGCCAGCCCTCACCTTCCAGTTGGGCACATCGAGATGCTTCCTGGGGGCAGAGACAGTGAGGTTCAGGTCCGAGCCAAGCATGAGGAGGTTTTGCTAAAGGCTGGGTCTCCGGGGCCCTGGGGAGTGGGTGCTGCATGTCCCTGCCTTGGTGGGTAATGATGGTAAGGGCAGGGGTGCTGGAGAAGGGCCATCTGAGGAATCACCTACTGCAGGTCAGATTCTAAAAGGGGATTTGATTCTTCTCCCTGGTGAAACCTGCTGGAAGAAACTTATAACTGGAGGGCTGGGGAATGGGCTATGCTCAGTGCCTGCACTCTGGGTCCTGACACTCTAGTGCATTTTACTGGTCTTGTTACTCATGTGGTACTTGCATTGTGGTCAGTTCTATTGTATACAGTAAGTCTCCTACGTATGAACCTTCAAGTTGAAGACTCAAAGATGTGAATGTGTGTTTGCATCTCCAATCATGTAAGTTAGTTAATGTGTCTGGCGCTATTTGTAAAATTTGGGTACCTAGGCTAACTTTGTTGAAGTTAATGAACAAATTGGACTTACAAACATATTCTTGGAATGGAACACATTCATATGTAGGGAATTTACTATACTTTTCTTCTTCCTGACACCAGACACAGCTGAGTGCACAGGGAAAATATAGCTTTTATCAGATTCTCCAAAAAAGTTAAAAATCACTGGCCTACACCATGTGTTCCTCTGAGGCACTTATGGCGTCTGCTGCATGAAGGCACATGGTACCTAGTAGGTACTGATAGATGGTGAATGAATGAACAGATGAATGAATGAAGGTGAAGAGGACCTGGAATGGTCCTTCTCCAGAGGTATGGGCAGGCCTGTCTCTGCTGGCTGGTAACAGAATACTTTTTTTTTTTTAACTTCTGGATATAATGAAGGAGTGGCATGGACCTGGGATTTGGAACCACTTCTTGAAAGACTAGCAGAAAGGGAGAGAGTTCTCAAGCCTCCCTTGGAGTCCTCAGAGGCGGATGGGAAGTGCTTTTGTGCAGTGAGTGATGTAGGGGAGAGTGAGGACACGGGGTCTTTGCTGGCTTCCCCCCCGAAAGGGAAGAAGTCAGGCCTGGTGACTGGTACCCTCTGCTAAGAGCCCCCAAGGCCTAACAAAGGATGTCATGTCCAGTGTCTCATTAGGCAGCCACACCCTGGTACATGCTCTTTAGGGGGAAGGGAAGGGCTGGAGGGCATCAGACAACAGATTGGAGACAGAGGATCCAGGTGCTCAGGTTCCTACGTGGCTCTGACCCCAGGGGCTCCCCGTGTGCACCTTACCAGAAGCAGTGGGCAGCTGTGAGGATCCAGTGTGGGTCTAGGATGCTCCCTCCACAGATGTGTTGTTTGTCGTACTGGATGCTGACCTGCCAAGGCCAAGAATCCACAGAGGCCTCCTTCCCACCCACCACCCGAGGGGCCTTCACGCTCTGTCCGCAGGCTGGACTCAGAGGGAAGGAGGAAGAAAGAAGGAGTCAGGCTCTTGGGGACTGGGGTTGTCCCCTTTAGAGCCCCCAGCCTATCCTGAGCAGGGTCCTTAGGACTGGAAACAGAGGTGGGGGTAGAGAACCAGGCCAATTTTGAATTATTCACCAGGAGACGCTGAGTGTCCCAGACTCCCCCAGTCTCCGTCTCCTGTTTTTAGCTTCGGATGGAGTTTATACTGGGAATATAGATGTGTCCATTGTGCTGGAATTCATGACCTTGAAGCTAAACGTGGACCCAGAATTATGAAAGTCTTGCCCAGGGGGGTGTCCCCAGCTGCTCCCACTACTCAACAGTCAACAGACGCCCACAGGCTGCTTCGGGATTGGAGAGTGGGAAGAAAGTTCCAGAAATGGATCTTCCCATCCTAAACACACCTTTCTCCAAGTCCCTTCCCCCTGCTCAGAGAGTCTCCCGATTTGACATCCTGTTCCCTCTTTCACATCCCACTCTCCTGGCTCTCACGTCTGACTTGCGAACTCTTGTAAAAAATCTCCGGTTCCACCTCTCCGCCCTGTTCCCAGCCTCTCCAATCCTTCTGGCAGTCACTGCCACAGTGATGGTTCTAAGGGGGAAACGCCACCACCCTCTCTGGATTTGTGCCTGGAAGGGGCTTGTGAAACACTTTCTAATTCCAAACACTGCTTTCTACACATCCCTCACTCCCTCACTCAAAGCTCCTTACCATCCCTCTCTGTCTGTAGGGGAAGAGTTTAAACTCCTGCTCCTGGCAGCCTCCTGATAGAAAATTGCTGTCTAGCCAAATCGATCTGCTGGTAGCTCCCTGAAAAGTCTTTCTGTTTTTGCTCCAGGAAGTCCCTGTCCCTGAGATGCTGTCTCCTCTAATGTTCATCTAAATCACTGTTCATTCGGCTGGGAAGAGAGCACTGGCCAAGAGAGAGAGACAGACCTGGTCCCTGCCCTCTTAGAGCCTACAGTTCATTCTGTGATGTTTAGCCTGAGCATTTTCTCCAGGTTGCCTGATCCCTGGGGATTTTCCTCTCCTGGCATTTTCACAGCCTGCCTGGATGTTGGCCAGCTTTCCTTGTCTTAGTTCAGTCTTGTCTTCTCAATGATACTGAAGCCTCCTCTAGGGAGGATCTGTGGCTTAAGCCTCGTTCTGACTTCAGTGCTGCTTAGCTCAGCACATCAGGTGCTTAGATCCCATCAGTAACTTGAGATCACGTGATAATGGGTAAAAGTCTTAACATCCAACAGGGATACATCAGTCAGTTCAGTTGCTCAGTCATGTCCGACTCTCTGCGACCCCGTGGACTGCAGCACGCCAGGCTTCCCTGACCATCACCAACTCCTGGAGCTTGCTCAAACTCATGTCCATCAAGTCAGTGATGCCATCCCACCATCTCATCCTCTGTCGTCCCCTTCTCCTCCTGCCTTCAATCTTTCCCAGCATCAGGGTCTTTTCCAATGAGTCAGTTCTTCACATCAGGTGGTCAAAGTGTTGAGTTTCACCTTCAGCATCAGCTCTTCCAATGAATATTCAGGACTGATTTCCTTTAGGATGGACTGGTTGGATCTCCTTGCAGTCCAAGGGACTCTCAAGAGTCTTCTCCAACAACACAGTTCAAAAGCACCAATTCTTTGGCACTCAGCTTTCTTCATAGTCCAACTCTCACATCCATACATGACTACTGGAAAAACCATAGCTTTGACTAGATGGACCTTTGTTGGTAAAGTAATGTCTCTGCTTTTTAACGTGCTGTCTAGGTTGGTCATAGCTTTTCTTCTAAGGAGCAAGCATCTTCCAATTTCATGGCCTCAGTCACCATCTGCAGTGATTTTGGAGCCCAAGAAAATAAAGTCTGTCACTGTTACTATTGTTTCCCCATCTACTTGCCATAAAGTGATAGGACCGGATGCCATGATTTTGTTTTTTTGAAGGTTGAGTTTTAAGTCAGCTTTTTCACTCCCCTCTTTCACTTTCATCAAAAGGCTCTTCAGTTCCTCTTCACTTTCTGCCATAAGGGTGGTGTCATCTGCATGTCTGAGGTTAGGGTTAGGGTTAGGTTAGGGTTTCTCCTGGCAATCTTGATTCCAGCTTGTGCTTCATCCAGCCCAGCGTTTCTCATGATAAACTCTGCATATAAGTTAAATAAGAAGGGTGACAATATACAGCCTTGAATTACTCCTTTCCCAATTTGGAACCAGTCCGTGGTTCCATGCACGCACACTACTAAGCTGCAGGGATGCAGCCACACTGCTAAACTGCAAAGGCAGCGAGGATGACCTTCCTCCTCTCAGGTGATCCAGTTTCTGGCCATCTGCCAGGCTCAGCCTGGTTCTCCCACGAGGCTGGTGGGATGAGTGGGACCTCAGAGCTTGTTTTTCCTTCTGATCTTCTCTTAGAACTAGGGGCTCTCCCAGGATTCTGTTGGGCTGTTGGACCAAAGGGCTTCTTGGGAAGATGAACTTCAGAGAGATCAAGTGAATTACCTAAGGTCACACTGGAAGCCAGTGGGACGGGTGCTGTCCAGATCTCCTGATGTCCCCCCTGCCCTCCCGGCTCCATGCCATCACTCTGGAGCATGTTAGTCGGGACTACTGGTCAGTTTGGCACTTCCTCCATGTGGCCTCACACCTCTCTCTTTGGTCAGCCATTAGCTTCTGAGGACAGAGGCCAATTCTCTTGCTTGTCTGGTATCTTCTACTTCCAGCTAGCATCTGACAGTGATGATGCATCTTAACTGTTCCATGAATCTTTGCTAAATGGAATGAGCAGATGAGATTACATGGGCCCTGGCCAGGGGTAAGAGAGGGTAGAGGCTCTGGTTTTCCTACTCTCTCTTGGATCTCTGCCCACAACAAGTGTGGAGATATGGGTGGGCAGTGGGAGGGAGTTCTTAACATCAACTACTTGAAGGAGTGTTCACCTACAAGCCCAAGGTCCAGGGAGTAATGTCTGGACAGAATAGAGTGACACTTGGAGTCTAAGTGATTTAAGAATGAGGATGAAGGTCTTCTTTTCTGCTTATTGCTGGCCCAGGACCCAAACCCTCAGAGATGGGGCGTACTCACCAAGGCACTGCAGGGAAACCAGGGAACCTGAGAGACAGGGGCTGGAAAGGAGACACAGGCATCCTGTGATTTTTGCTTGTCTTTTGGCTGGGAGGCAGGGACTCGGGTCTCCTGGCACTATTGATTCCAGTCCCCTCACAGCACCCGGGAAATATGAAACCTTGCCAGATGGGGGCTGTATAGACACTGTGCTGTGCTGTACTTAGTTGTTCAATCGTGTCTGACTCTGACCCCATGGTCTATAGCCTTCCAGCCTCCTCTGTCCATCAGATTCTCCAGGCAAGAACACTGAGGTGGGTTGCCATGCCCTCCTCCAGGGGATCTTCCCAACCTAGGGATCGAACACAAGTCTCCTGCATTGCAGGTGGATTCTTTACTGTCTGAGCCACCAGAGAAGCCCAAGAATACTGGAGTGGGTAGCCTATCCTTTCTCCAGGGGATTTTCCCAACCCAGGAAACTCACCAGGGTCTCCTGCATTGCAGGTGGATTCTTTACCAGCTGAGCCACCAGGGAATCCCCATATAGACACCGTACTTCCACCCAATTCAGTGCGACTGAATGCAATTGGATTCCACACCCCTACTGATAAGCATCTGATATGTGCTGGGCCCTGCCTGAGTCACAGCCCACCCTGGGGCTCTTGGCAGCCTGAGATGGAAGAGAGCAGAGGCTGGACCAGTGTCTGCGGCACTGCAGGCTCTTCAAACAGAAGAGGAATGGGATTTTAGTGAAACTCCAGGCAAACAATCATTCTGCTCCTAGTCCTCTCCTTTTCAAGATTTACTCTTTGATGAATAAGCAGCTCTCAGCAACCTCCCTGCATGCTAAGGAGACATCATTCTCTCTGTGGGGTGACAGTGTTCCTGTAGATGCCGGGCTCTGGCACAGGTGGTGGGCATGAGAACAGGACAGCGGCCATTCAGCTGCTCCCCTGGAGAGTTAGAAATGCAGAGAGGGGTACTACTCTGGCCTGGGTGAGTGGCAGGAAGGACAAAGTGGCCTTTGGTATCCTGCCTCTGGGGCTCAAAGAGAGCATAAGGCCATAGGAAACCAATTTGGTTTTCTTCTTTGACTGATGAAAGGCCGCCAGTGTGTGGACAGCGCACTTTGTCCCGCTGCCCCTTGTTTTAAGCTAAAGAGTCAACACAGAAAACCGCTCAGAAATGTGATGCTCTAGCTTTTGATATCGGACTGTCTGCCTGGCCAGGAGTTCTTGTTGTCTGGCTTATGTTCCCCTTGCTGCATCCGTTCAGGGTGGTCTGGCTGCAGTCCCAACAACAGCGAGCGTGGCTGAGCTTTCTGGGCCAGAGGCGTCCTCTCACTTACCCACTTGAGTTTTGCACCTGAAGCTCCTGCAGGTTCTCTGTGACTTTGACAATGTCCAGATCTTGGGCTGGGCCAACATCCACAGCTCTGAAGGTGGGTTTGCTGCTAGTGTTGGGAGGGAAAGGGAGAGCGTGAGAGACGTGAGCTGAGGCAGGAGCTCAGACCAAGATGGTGGGAGTAGCCCCTACTCCCAGGAGAGGGGGCAGCAGAGGGTGCTGGGTGGGGCGTGGCAGGGGAGTGGAGGTGGCCTTGGTCAGCTAGGGTAGTGCCTGCTTATCCAGGACTCAGCCCTGAGCACAGTGCTGACATGGACTTGTTTTCTTGGGCAGGGAAGACTGTTTCAGAGCCCAGAGCTCTGAAGAAATCCTCTGGACACCCTTTTGAACTCCCAGCTCTGTCCTTATTCCAAATGTCCCAGCTGTTTCTCCTGGTTCACAAGGAGGCAGAGGAAACAAGTTAGCACCCATCCCTACCTTGGAGGGAACTAGATGTAGACACTTTGTTCTCCAAACGAGGCATCTGGTCTGCACTTGGTAGTGGGGTACATTTATGGTTCCTTTGGAGGTGGGACAGGCCAAGATCAGGCTTCACGTACATTCAGACAAACATCTGTCTCATTTGGATCACTATCCTTCTTTCTCTCCACAAATCCATGTTTGTCTTCTTTCAAACCTTGAGTGTAAGTCTTCCCTGCTCCAGGAAGTCTTCCCTGATTAATCTCATCTTTCTGATTGTTGCTGTACTGAATGTACCTCTTTTCCATCTCTCCTATCCTTGCCTATCCTTTATACCAGTCATGCTAGCGTAAGCTCTGTATGCAGGTTTGGGTCAACCCAAGACACTGGCTGACTGGCACACTCTCACATGCCCACCCAGGAATCTGGCACTACCTGGATGACCCAGCCATGGCACCTGAAAGGCTGAAGTCTAGCAGTGCTGGGTTTTGTGCTGACAGCCCTCAAGCCTGAGATTCTTGTCCTGGCTCTGACACTAGCTTGATGTGTGACCCTTGGCAGGTCACATTTTCTCTCTGGGTCTCTCTAAGCCTCAGTTTTCCCCTCTATAAATGATGGGTAGACCAGATGATCTTCAGAGTCCTTCCCATCTTGAGCCATCTAGAGTTTTGTGGTCCTGGGACAAGAAGGCCCTCCTAGCCAGGGAAATCTGAGATACAGAAAGAGGGATCATGGTGGAAGTGGACATTCCCAGGAGAGTTAGCCTCTCTTCACCAGTTACATCATGATGAATAATTCTGATCAGCTTTGATCTTGCAGAGCCCAAGAGTGAGATGGCTTGATGCCTTAAAGAGCTTAGAAGGACAGAAAATCTAGGAGCCTTTTACCTTAAGAACCCCTGGAGACACCCTGGTTTCGTAACCAGCTGCAGCCTGCTCTGCTAGTACAGCTGACACTGCAGTTGGCTGGGCTGCAGTAGGGAGGGGGTGCTGCCGCCAGGAGGCCAGGCTGGGGTTGCTGTTGGGGGAGGGGTGACGCGGGGCAGGGCTTGCCTTCCTAGCTCTCCTTGGGAATGAAGGGGGCAGGGTGTCCTTCTGGAGGGTACTGCAAGTTGCACACTGTGGAGGGCAGAGAGCAGGAGAAACCTGACAACCAGAGAGCAGAGGGCGCAAATAGTTCTGATGGATGGGTGATGTCTGTCTAGAGTACTTACTGAAAAATGAGCTTGAGGCTGCTCTAGGGTTTGATGGAAGAGGATTCTGTGATTGACTGATGGACGATGTCTGCCTAGGATGTATCATTTACACCTAGTCTCTGGGTCCAGTTTCTTAGAATCCTAAAATTTGGGGCCTGCCAGGAAGAGATTATCCCCTGTGCAGCTGAATGCATGGGTCCTTTTCTATCCTCTCCAGTTAGGCTCTGAGTGATCAACTGTCTCCCCTCTCCTCCCTTTATAGATGAAACCTCCACAAAAGAGAGAATTACCCAACTTAGAAACAGATATAATTCTATAATTCTGACACCTGGAAATTAGGGGGTCTTGGGCACACATTCCAGCCCTCTTGCTCCCAGCTACTATCCGATCAAGTTATTCACCTTCTTTGAACCCTACTTATAGAACAGATAGAATAATAACTACCATTTTGGTTTTTGCCAAGATCAAATGAATATAAATATGCAATGTTAATTACCCTTCTTAAAACTGTATATTTTTTCATCCACTGAAGATTTAAAACTGCCTTTGAAATTTGCTGAGAGCTGAGATTGCCCATGAAACTCCAGTGAGATCAGGTTCATTTAAACTAAATTTTAACCAATAGGACTTTGAATAAATAAATAAGATTTTTTTTGTATTCTGGGGCAGGGACGGCATCTTGCCAAACCAAGAAGAAATGAGGGTTGAGGAGTAAAGGAAAGGAGGGGATTATGAGGAGCCTGAACTGTGTGTGGGGGTGGGGATGGGGGTGAGGGGGGGCGGGGGGGGCAGATATTCTCTCTTTCATAACCATCCTATGAGGTTGGCATTGCTTCTCCCATTAATTCTTTTTTTAAATTAATTAATTAATTTGACTGTAGGCTTCCCAGGTGGCTCAGTGGTAAAAGAATCTGCCTGCCAATGCAGGAGACATGGGTTCGATCCCTGAGTTGGGAATATCCCCTGGAGGAGGAAATGGCAACCCACTCCAGAGTTCTTGCCTAGGAAATCCCATGGACAAAGGAGCCTGGTGGGCTATCCATGGGGGTCACAAAAGGGTCGGACATGACTGAGCCACTAAACAACAACAACCAGGTCTTGGCTGTGGCACGCAGGATCTTCAATCTTCATTTTGGCATGCAGGATCTAGTTCACCCACGAGAGGTCAAACCTGGGCCTTTGCATCGGGAGCACAGAGTCTTAGCCACTGGACCACCAGGGAAGACCCCCCGCCCCCGCCTGCACACCTCGCCATTAACTCTTCACAAACTGAGGCTTACAAGATTTAACTTCATGCTGCTTGTAAGGAAAAGTGTTTCAAAAGCAGTTGTCTGACTCCAATACCTACAATTTTTAGGAAAGAGAGAGGAAGGAGGAAGGAAAGAGGGAAAGGGGAAAAGAGGAGGGAAGAAAGAGAGGGAGAGAGGTCGTGGGGTGAGGTGACAGCCACTGGACCTTGGGCTGGGTACCTGTCATAGCCCATCTGCCGACAGGCGGTCTTGGCCAGAGCTTCTGTGAAGCTGTCGAAACAGGCAGAGGCCCAGTTCTTCGTGGCGGGATTCAGCACCTGCAGGGTGGATCGGTCCCTGGAGAGGCGGACTGGGAGGGAAGGAACCCGGGTCAGCTCAGGGCAGGGGCTCATCTGGCTCATCTCCCAAAGAATTCATCATGTGGCCAGCCCAAACTGGTGGTCCAAACCCTCCTGGGAACCGGGGAGCCTCACAGAACACCAAACCTTTCCACCTGAAGGGGAGTTCCTCCTTTTGGCTTTGCTTGATTGAGTCTCATTCTGACAGGAGCTAGGGTGACCAGGAGAAGGCAGTGGCACCCCACTCCAGTACTCTTGCCTGGAAAATCCCATGGATGGAGGAGCCTGGTAGGCTGCAGTCCATGGGGTCGCTGAGGGTCGGACATGACTGAGAGACTTCACTTTCACTTTTCACTTGCATGCATTGGAGAAGGAAATGGCAACCCACTCCAGTGTTCTTGCCTGGAGAATCCCAGGGATGGGGAGCCTGGTGGGCTGCCGTCTATGGGGTTGCACAGAGTTGGACACGACTGAAGTGACTTAGCAGCAGCAGCAGCAGGGTGACCAGATGTCCTGGGAATAATCTCCATTTTGACTTTTGCCCTGGCATAATTATTAATAGCTCCCCTTTCACTTTTGGGCTTCCCCTGTAGCTCAGCTGGTAAAGAATCTGTGCAATTTGGGTGACCTGGGTTCAATCCCTGGGTTGGGAAGGTCCCCTGGAGAAGGGAAAGGCTACCCACTCCAGTATTCTGGCCTGGAGAATTTCCTGGACTGTATAGTCCATAGGGTTGCAAAGAATCGGACAAAACTGAGTGACTTTCACTTTTTAGATGTATTTGCATATATGTATTTGATGGTTGTATTATAAGGCCTTCCTACCTGTGGTTCACACAAGTTCTCTAGTCTGGGAAAACTTCTCAAAGAGGAACCTTGCTCTTTTTTCCATGTAAGGTCAGAGAGGGGTAGGCGAGTGAGAATTGCTATTGGCAGTACTGTGGCAAGGCTCACAGGCATTTGATTTCTGATTAAAAAAAGGAGCAAATACATAGGATGTCACTCAGCCTTGCCCTATAAAAGCCCCCATCACCCGTGTCCTGGGCCGTCTTTTCTTTGCAGAGCCCAAGTACTAGGTGGATTAAGCTGGAATAACCCAGTCCAAGGAAGAACATGGGTTTTTATGTAAAAACCATCCTTTGAAGGACCTAGCTCAGTCTTGTTCCATAACGTGTTACAATAAACACTTCTATAATGAATAGCCACCCCTGGTGGCTCAGATGGTAAATAAACTGTCTGTAATTCAAGAGACTGGGTTCGATCCCTGGGTCAGGAAGATCCCCTGGAGAAGGAAATGGCAACCCACTCCAGTATTCTTGCCTGGAGAATATCCCATGGACAGAGGAGCCTGGGGGACCACAGTCCATGGGATTGCAAAGGGTCAGACACGATTGAGCAACTACACACACACGCAAAATAAATAGAGGAATCAATAGCTGACTAGTGGCCATATGGTCTCTTTGCAGTCCTCTTGAAATAATAGGTGTCAGAGAAAAAAGGGAACTCCCCAAGGTCATTCAATTCAGCGTCTAGGTGCAGCAGGAATGGGGCAGGCTCAGTTACAACTCCCTGTCCCCTCTGGTCCACATTTGTTCATCAAAATGTACCGAGTGTTTGCTATATGTTAAGTATTGGGGATCCAGTAGATAAGACATGATCCTGTTTTTAAGACTCTTACAATAGGGAAGGAAGCTGACTTGTCAGGTGGAAGATGCTATGCAGTGGACCAAGAGGACCTGAGCCAACTTCCTGCTCTGTCTACTCCCCTGGCCCCTTGGCCCCTGGACTCACCTGCCACTGGAGGTCCGTCGGGGAGTTTCTTAATGCAGTACTTCTCATCCTCCCCCGAGGCACAGTCCTGGTGGCCATCACACACCTGCTCCCTTGGGATGAAGAGGAAGGGCTGCCCACAGAGGAAGAAGTAATTGTCCAGAATCACCTTGACTGGAAGACAAGGGCAGGGCAGGGCAGAGAGGGCTGATGGTCAGGCAGGCAGCCCAGGGGTAGGAGAGGCTGTTTCCCTGAAAACCTGCTGGGCCTGGAGACAGGCAGATATGGGTTCCAGGCCCACTTCTGCCACTTAATTGCTGGTGTCCTCAGTCTTCTCATCTGTAAAGTGTTGATAATAACACCAGTCCCCATCCCTAAAGATGGCTGAGGAGTCTATCAAGATCACGTGTGAGGAGCAACTCAGAAATAGCCCCCACTCACTTCTCAACCCCAAGTATTGGTCAGGGCCTCTGCGGACAGAGGAGATAGCACTGGGCCTGGAGTCTGAAGACCTGAGTACTGGCTCTCCCGCCTCCTGGGTGACTTTAGACCAATCGCTGCCCTTTCTGGGCTTCACAGGGTTATGGAGAATGAACGCTTAGTGGGCTGGTGGTTGTGAAAGTGTCTCTTTGCTATCAAGCACAGTTCTAGGACAAGGTGTTTTTACCTGGGGTTGAAAGACCATTACGAGGTTGGCGTTTTGCTTGCTTTGTCTTCTGCCTCCTTCCTTCAGAGTCTATTACTCCTTCTCTGTCTTGGATGATGGGAAGGAGTCTGGTGTTTTTAAGTCCTCAGGAAACAGATATTTCAATACTTTTCCAAACTCTCCCAGCTCCTCCTGTCTAACTGAACTCTCCTTTGGCCTGAAGCTCCCCTGGGCAGCCTAGCATCACCCTTGAGTGGCCCTCAGAGTGATGCAAACAAGTGTCATGATGGGCCTGCTTATCGCTGCTAACAGCTTTCCAGGCATTGTCACCCGGAGTCCTGACAATAACTTTAGGAGGTAGGTGCTATCAGTAACTCACGTTACAAACAATGATATGGACGTTTAGAGAGTTAGGGTTTATTTCCCAAGCCACATGCACTTAGGTGGAGCCAGGATTTCAATTAGTCCATCCAGCTCCAAAGCTCTTTGCTGCTTCTCCCAGCCTTCCTTACAGGAGCTTAAAATGTGATTTATTGGTCCTGATGCTCCTGCTTTGAGAAGTAAGGGAGAAGGAGCAGATCAGATATTTCCTCGACTTTCAGGGTTTGGTTCATGGTCAGGAGCCAGGGTGAGAAAGGGTCAGTCCTGCCTCCTGGGGGAAGCCAGGATACAGTGTCACCAGTCGAGCCCCCAGAAACCAAATGTTGGAGCCCAGCCCAGGAGGGAAGTTCAGGTTACTGCTTCTAGTTGCAGAACCTGGGGGCCCCGGGCTGGAAGTCACTCAGGACCTTCTGGGACAAGGAAAGCCTGACTCTAAATCATGTATTAGTACCTGCCCTGGCTCACCCTGAACCTGGCCCTGTCTGCTCTCTCCACTATGGCGGGGCACATGGTCAGAGAAGGTAAGCTCATCTTACTATTAATTTGAGCCAAACATGCTTAGGACAACAAATCTGCTGATACCCACCACCACTCTTGGGTCAGCCAAGGTCTAAAGGGTTTGGGTTTATCTGCATCTCATGTCCCCCTGGGGCACTCAGGATGGGTGATGTTTATGTTTTGGATCTGCATTTTCACCGCCACGAGGTGGAAATGGACGTACTCATTTGGGGGCCTGATTGTCTGTCCCAGACCCTCAACTGCCATATCCCCCTTCTCTGCCTCAGTGCCCAAGTGGAGACTGACGGGTTGGACCAGATGAGCTCTGAGTGTCCTCCGATGAGGCAGAGGCCGCCCCAGGCTCCTGGAAAGCTGTCCTGGCCTGGTGAGCAAACACATGCCCTTGGCCTCAGCCCTACATATGCATGATGACCTCCACTTTTGCACAGCTTAGTTTTTAATCCAAGTACTTTACACACATTACCTCATTGGTTCTCTGATATCCCTTTGATGAGGAGAGGATATTTTACAGGCGAGGCAACTGAGGTTAAGAGAGGTTGGGAGACTTACTCAAGGTCACACAGCACCAAGAAGGGGTAGCACCGGGATCCCCATCCCAGGTGTCTTGAGTCCTAGTCAGGTCCTCTTGGCCCTACTTCCTGGGTGAAATCTGTGGTCAGTACCCTGCTTGGCTATGGTTGGGGGTGGAGGTGAGGGCTCAGTCGTAGGATGGGGTGTGGGGGAGGCTGAGAGGGACAGGCTCTGGGAATCAGGGCTTGCTTGATTCACTCATCTTTTGCCTGCTTGGATCACACTGGGTCTTAGGCTCCAGCCATGGTGAAGCCCGAGCTCAAGATGGGGTGAGGCGCTGCCCTCCTGGGCATCTTCCCTAATGCCTCTTCCTTCCTCCCCTCCTCACAAGCAGACATGCTCTGCTTCTCCAGCCCCAGAGCTGCCAGAATTCACTCAGCTCTCAGTCTGCAGACCTGGGAAGGAGGAGGCTGGGGGCGCGGCTGCTGCGCAAATTGCCTAAGTAGGTTTGTAACTGGTGCAAACTATGCTTTCCTGGCAGAAGGAATCACTGGGGACAGAATCCATCTGGGATAGATGGGGGAGGAGTTCATCTCCCCTCCACTCCAAGAGGAAGGCTTCGTTCAAAGCAGGGGTGGATTCAAAGCTATATGCACATCACCTCCCCTCGACTCTGCTGGGGTGGGAGGGGTAAGGATGGGCAGCGCTGGGAGGTGAGGGCAGGGGAGGGGTGGGTGGGAGCTACCCCTTGCTGGGGTGAGGCTGGACGCCGGGTGGGGGCTGGGACTTACTGAGGATGGCCACCACAACGATGGTTGCCAGGATCAGCACTGCTGCAATGATCGGGATCCCCACTTTTTTGAAGGTCTCCAACGGTGTGCGGGATTTGCGCAGGGGAGTGACATCTGTAGGGGGAGGGAAAGAGCAGTCAGCTCTCAGAGGCTGCCCCTGCCAAGGGCTACAGCCTCCCCACCCTCTGGCTCCGGGAAAACTTTGGGGACAGTTTTGTTTGGTGCTGGGGTTATTCCTGCAGACTAGGCTCAGCTTCCTCAGCGCGTGGACCCCCACCTCCTTTCACTTTCCCGGGCTTGTCCATCTTTCCCGGTGCTCCTCCCGCCGTGGCACCTGTCCTAGGATGTTTTACCCTGTCCAGTCTGACCTGCGTCTGCCCCAGGAGAGGCCCGTCCCCTTTCCCTTTACTATCACGTGACCTCTTTCCTGGGCTTCCCGAGTGGCGCCAGTGGTAACGAACCTGCCTGTCAATGCAGGAGACGTTAAGAGAAGGGATCCAATCCCTGGGTTGGGAAGATTCCCTGGAGAAGGGCATGGCAACCCACTCCAGTATTCTTGCCTGGAGAATCCCATGGTCAGAGGAGCCTGGCAGGCTATAGTCCACAGGGTTGTAAAGAGTCAGACACGACTGAGCACGTGTGCAGGCATCCTCTTTCCCAGGTTAACTTTTGACCAGACTTTAAGCTCCAGGTGTGCAGGGGCTGCCGGCACAGTACATGCTTGTCCAGTCCAGTGCTTCGTAGCTCAGTCGTGTCTGAGTCTTTGTGATCCTATGGACTGTAGCCCTCCAGGCTCCTCTGTCCATGGGATTCTCCAGGCAAGAATACTGGAGTAGGTTGCCATGCCTTCCTCCAGGGGATCTTCCTGACCCAGGGATTGAACCTGTGTCTATTATTGTCTCCTGCATTGGCAGGCGGATTCTTTACCACTAATGCCGCCTGGCAACAGAGTAGGTTATTAATAATGTTAGTGGGTGTTGTTTTTCAAGTTCCAGCAGTGACTGTTCAAAACTATCCTCTTTCCTGGGGCCGTGGACATGGAGACATTTTGCTCCTTCATTCATGTGCAATTTCTTCACTGAGCACTTACCTCTGGGGATACAAGGTTGGCTGGTTTTCCCAGACGTACTTACTGAGAATTCTTTGATGAGTTCCCTTGTCCAGGGCCCAGTGTCTCTGCCTCCCTGATGTCCTCATGGAGAACATCATCATGAAGGGAAGGGTTTTCTTGGTTTGTTGTCTATAAAGTTTGCTGTTTATAAAGTTAACCAACCCTCTGACCTGTGAACAGCATCCCTGCCTGCCTCGGTTCCTTCAGCCTGTCCAGCCATCTGCTGCTAAACAGAGCTTCCTAATACTTTGCTTTCATCCTGTCATGTCCCTGCTCCGGAACCCACAAGGGCTCCCCACGACTTCCATAACTGGACCACACTCTTCTCTGGGCTTTCAAACCCAGTGTAATTTGGTCTCCCTCTCCCAGTCAGATGGATTCCCACTGCTAGTCCTCGCCAGCCCCGGTTCCACACGAACAGGTCCACTCCCTGGTCCTTGCACAACCTGTCATCACTCTTAACTTCAGAACTGTCACTTGGCACTGATTTCTCCCTCCCGGGCTCCCTTAATTGTTTTCTGGTTTGGCAGTTCCCAGGCTTATTCAGGTGATGGAGCACTTGTATGTCTGGTGTTCTTTGGGGATACCAGGGAATACTGATATGTTAAATCGCAAAGTAGAAACTAGGCATCATTTTACCTGCTTAAGATTGTATTGTTTGTGATCTTTATTAACCCATGACCCTGAAATAATAAGCTGTCAAAGTAAGTGGGTTTGGTCATTTCCTTATGAACCTGTCATATTAATATTTGTTCTCTGCTCACTTTTTTTTTCTTTTTTTTTTTTTTGCTGATCCAGGCTATCAGGCATAGGTATCAATAATTTAAGGAAATGGAACGAGAGGGAAAAAAATCCCTCTATATTTGGGAAGACTTTATCTATTAACTCCTTTTTTCTGCTGTAAGTCAGGCAAATACTGCTATTTTCATTTTATATGCTATTTTTTGCTTTTATTTTTTACAATTTAATTAAACAAATTTTTGACATGTGGGATCTTAGTTCCCAGACCAGGGATCAAACTGGCATCCTCTGCAGTGGAAGTGTGGAGATTTAACCACTGGACCGCCAGGGAAGTCCCTCCCATTTTCTGTTTTACTAGTGAAAGCACTTTTGTTCAGGCTGTTCCTTGGCAGCATGGTCAGACTGTAAACTTCATGAGGGCAGGGACATTAGCTCTTGTATTTACGCTGTAGCTCAACATCCAGTCCAGGGCCTGGCCCATTCAGGCTTCACAGTATTGTTGAAGGAATGAGAGAATGAGGAACTGAATGAGTGAATTAGACAGTCACTGCCACTGGGGTTTTAGGTTTGTTGATCCTATTTCTCCAGAGACTGTGCCTCCTTCTTATACTAATACAATGAATCCTGGAGATTACACTTGCTCAATTAATGTTTGTTGAATGATGGATGGGTGTCTCCCGTAGCATTTATCACTTGGAGGTGGTGGTGAGGGTCCTGCAAGAGGGGTTTAGTATCTACTTGGTAACTGATTTGAGGCCGAGGTAGACAAAGGAAAGCTAGACCTGAGCTTACCGAGGCTGTTCAGGGGTCGATTGATCTCAGGATCCTGTAATTGAAGGAAAAATAGCGAGTTAAGTGAGGGAGCCTCTTAAGCTGGGGCTCTGAACTGAGGGAAGGGCTTTTATCTACATTCTCTTTTCCCTGTTAAGTCTAAGTTGGAGGTCTCCATGATAACTAAATAATTGGTTAAAAATATATAAATCAGTTACGCATTCAAATGACCCGGTACAGCAGATTTACTAGTTGTAGCTACTAGTTATCAATTATAGAAGCAACTGGCTGCTGGGCTATTGTGTGTTTTACTGAGTTTCTAAGGTGATTTTGCTTTCTTTTATGTTTTTGTCCATCATTTGTCTACTTTTATGGATGATATAATTCTTTAGAAACTTGAACAAACACTTCACAAAAGGAGATGCTTCCATGGCCAATTAAGTGCCAAAAGATGCTTGATATCATCACTCATCAGCCTAATGTAAATTATTATTATTATTTTTACCATGCCACACGGCTTGTGGGATCTTAGTTCTCTGACCGGGAGTTGAACCTAGGCCTTCAGCAGTGAAAGTGCAGAGTCCTAACCACTGGACCACCAGGGAATTCCAGGCCAAAGTAAATTCAAACCACAACGAGCCATGTCTACACAGACACCAGAGTGGCTAAAATTAAAAAGCCTGACAATAACAAGTGTTGATGAGAATTTGGAGCAGCTGGAAATCTCACACACTGCTGCTGTGAGTGTAAATTGGTACAAATATTTTGGAAAAAGGTTTAGCTGAGTTTACTAAAGCTAAACAAATGACTCTTCTATGATTCTATGACCAAGAATTAGGGCCAAGAGAAATGAGTACATCTGTCCAGCAAAACACCTGTGTAGAAGTCTTCCTACTATATCCAAAAGTCAATCACTGGTGGAATAGATATGTAAATTGTGGTATATTCATATAATGGAATATAATTCAGCAGTAGACAGGAATAAACTAGTGCAAATGCAATGACGCATGGAGTAATCTCAAAGACATAATAATAATAAAAAAGAAACTATAGACATGAATATTATTTAATATATGTGATTAAAAGGTAAAGGTAATCCATGGTGATAGAAATCATAACAGTGATTATAATGAGGGTTATTGGAAGGAGCACAATGGAGCCTTTTGGAATGTTGGAAAACTGGATCTTGATCTAAGTGTTGATTACATGAGGGTATATTGTTGTTCAGCCGCTAGGTTGTGTCCAACTCTTTTGTAGCCCCATGGACTGTAGCCTGTCAGGCTCTCTGTCCATGGGATTTCACAGGCAAAAATACTGGAGTGGGTTGCCAGTTCCTTTTTCAGGGCATCCTTCTGACCCAGAGATTGAACCTGAGTCTCTTGCATAGCAGGCAAATTCTTTACCACTGAGCCCCTATGGGTAAAAATTCATTGAATTGCACATTTTAGATTTGAGTAATTTACTGAACATATATTATACTCAACAGAATAAACAGACAGAAAAAAAAAGCAACCAGGACACTAAAGTATTTCTTGAAGTGTAGTCTTGTCAACACACATACAGAAATATATACACAATGACTCTCATGCAAAGTACTCGCACCCTTTCCTGCAATGCAGAGGCTAGGGGAGGGTGCTGCCTAAGTTCATGCTTTCCTGCCACCTGTGAACTCTCTTTTCTTTCTTCCTTTTCCTTGTCTAGCGCATGACCGGGAGCCCCTGGGCAGGGTGAGGTCTAGGTCTCCACCCCGGGGCTCACCTGCCCACTGGCTGAGGTCACAGCCATTCCAGAGCAGGTGGGGAAGCTGCAGGTCCCTGGACATTTCCAGCTGGAATTTCCTGAGTCCCATTGGGGATTGAGAGGGACTCTTCTAATGCCTGGAGGGGAGGGTGGTGATCTAGATTATAAATTGTGGGGTCCCTGGGAGCTACCTGCTCTCATGGCAGACACAGTCACTGGGAGAAGGAGCTTCTTCCTTTCTTCCTCAACTCTGGGGTCTGCTGTGGGGACGTGCCTGGCTTTGCCCTATGGGGGCACTAGGCCACGGGTAGCTGGGGGATGCAGTAGAGATGGCCAAGGCTCTGCAGGGACCAAGTTGGAACATGGGCTCTGCCTCCTATTAACTGTGAGCCTTTGGGCAAGATACTTAACCTCTCTGAGCTTTAGGTGTCCCCTTGGTAGAGTGGGGAAAATGACACCTGCATCATAGTGCTGCCGTGAAATATCTAGTGGGAAGTGCCTGGTTCACAAAGCAGCTCCTTCCGGGCCCTTCCTCCCTGTGCCCCCAGACACTTGGCCCAGGACTCTACCCCAGGAACTCTCCAGTCAGGTGATCTCTATTTCTTATTGCCTTTGCCTTGGGTGCTTTGCATCTGGCTTGTACCTAGTAGAGGCCCAGTAAATGACAGCTAGAATTCTGGGCTCTGTACTATAGCTCCTTCTGGGCCATCTCTCCTCCACCAGGGCCTGCATCAGCAGCTACTTCCAGGATGAAGATGAGAACAAATCCAGTGACTCCCTCCATTTTGGTAGCTACAGAGTCAGGTGATGTTACCAACAGTAATCTACACACAATCAGCAAGTAACAGTCTACAAAGCTCTTTTGTCTAATTCAGCCAAATACAAAGGTGAAAAGAAATAACACTTGTCTGATAACCAGAGTGGTTCAATAGCTAAGTATTAAACAACTATTTGTTGAGGGTCTGTGTTGTACCAGGCACTGCTCTGGGAGCTATGGATTTAAAGACAAATGAGAAATAATTACAGCAAGGATGGGAGAAGTGCCAAACAAGATACGCCGGATCCTGCTCTTGAGAAGCTTGTATCCTGGGGTGAGGAGTGGGTGGGGGAGTCAGGGGGTGAGTAAGGGAGGGTAGGGGAGAGTAGGGGAAGTTAGGGGAGAGCCGACCATCAACAGATAAACCCAGAGAGAGCTGGGTGCTATGTGGAGAGTAATGTGGGTGATGGAAGACAGTGCCTGGCTGTGTGCTGAGAATGGGAGATCTAGGGAAGGGATCATCTTAGGGAGCGCCTCTGGTCTGAGGCTTGAATGCCTGGAAGTTGCCAGGCAGCCAGGAATAAGCTTGGTTCTGGAGGAACAGAATGGAGATCAGTGTGGCTACAGCAAGGAGGGATAAACAGACAGTTGGTGAAAGATTCAACTGTGCTTCAAAGATAAAGGCAATGCATGTGTGTGCGTTCAGTTGCTCCGTCAAGTCTGACTTTTTGCAACCCCCTGGACTGTAGCCTGTCAGGCTCCACTGTTTATGGAATTTTCCAGGCAAGAATACTGGAGTGGGTTGCAGTTTCCTCCTCCAGGGGATCTTCCTGACCCAGGGATGAACCCGAGTTGACCTCAGTTTCTCGTGTCTCCTGTGTCGGCAGGCAGATTCTTTACCAGTGCGCCACCTGGGAAGCCCCTGAAGGCAATGTGTGCTTAGACGCTTACTCATGTCTGACTCTTTGAGACCTCGTGGCCTGTATCCCACCAGGCTCCTCTGTCCATGGGGATTCTCCAGGCAAGAATATGGAGTGGATTGCCATGCCCTCCTCCAGGGCCTAAAGGCAATCGACCTTCCTAATAGATTGAATGCTTTTGGGTTTTTAGTGAACAGGCAAGAGGGTACACGCTGGGATGTGGAAGGCTACAGGAGGGGCAGTTTGGAGGGGTATCAAGAACATCCAGTTAGTGGCCAGTCCCCTGTCAAGTCCTTCTTTTTCACAGAGTCTGCCTGCACGTAAGTGTCTGCATTGGTTGAAGCAGGTAGCTCGAGTCTCTTTTGTTTATTATTTCAACAAATATTGACTGTTTTCCTTTGGTGGGTCCAGAATTGCAAAGCAGGAACCAAAGAGGCTTTCAGCCTGTTTTTGCTGGGACCTTGAATTCCTCACCTCTGAACTGAAGTGACCTCAGTACCCCGGACTAATATGCTTTCTGTCGCTATCTACTGAATAGTGGTCATTATACCGAAAAGCCTTATCTTTTAGAAAACAAAAGAAAAATGAGGAGAAAAGCCTGCAAACTAGAAGGATAGAGGCTGCGGGTGTTTTGGTCATGACTGTACCCCTGGTGTCTCCTACAATGCCTGACACATTATGGGTAGTTAATAAATCTTTGCTGAATGAAAAAATTAAGGAAAAGATTGCAGTTTTAGGGCTCAGTCCCAAGCTAGCCTTGAGAAGCTGGCTGTTAATTTGCACAATAGAATATTATGCTGCAGTCAAAACACACAAAGTATAGTGCTGCAAAGTACTATGAATGGCTTGAGCAATTTCATATTAAAGGAAAAATTAACTCCTTGAAGATTTCATAGAACACAGAATTTTTCCCGGAAAAAAGCAAGGAAATTATGAACATGGCATTCAGGTTGATTCTAGCACCCTTTCTGGACTATCAAATATGTACAACTAAGATTTGTTGAATTAATAAACAAAAGAGACTTGCCCACCTCCCTCAGCAAGGAGATCGCCTGGTTAGATATAGGATATTGCTAAATCCTAGCTTTTGTTTTGGGTGGTAGGTTTATGGAGACTTATTATGTTACTGAAACTAGGGGGTGAGCTCTGTACAGTGAGCCCTGCATTGGCCACCAGTGAAAAATGCCATGAGTCAAGGATTATGATTTATCCAGGGCCGTGTACCCGAGGGTCAAAGAGAAAACAAAAATGCAGCCACCTGGCTCTGCTGAGGGGTTCAAGGTGTTAAACTCCCCTCCTCCTGATGTTCCGCTCTGATTCCGTTTTTTTTTTTTTTTTAAGATTTTTGTTTTTGATATGGATCATTTTTAAAGTCTTTATTGAATTTGTTACAATATTGCATTTATTTTATGTTTTGGATTTTTGGCCCCAAGGCATGTGGGAACTTAACTCCCTGACCAGGGATCGAACCTGCACCCTCTGCATTGGAAGGTGAAGTCTTAACCACTGGACCACCTGGGAAGTCCCTGCTAGTCTTATGCTGCCTGAGTTCTTCAGTTAGTGGCTCATTCTTTGGTTTTTCTTGAAGCCTCTCTGGCAAACATCTCCAGCACAGGGATCAGAGATGATGGGTTACTAAACTTCTGGCAAGGGCAGCTGCTGAAGGTCAAGGGCATTGGGGATAGTGGGTAGGAAGGTAGGTGAGTTTTAGGCTTACGAATGACAGCTGAGGAAAATCAATGCCAACGACTTTCCTGAGCAGGATAAAGGTGGGGACTCAGCAGCTGCGTTGCCTTTTGGTCCAAAATCAATCCTGAGCAGAGGGAAGCTGGGGGGAGCTGAGAGATGTGGGGACCAGATTAGATCCTGGGATCTGGCCTGCCCCCAACATTGTGGTGGATTCCCACATGATCATAGTGTACACGGCTGAAAGGGTCTCTGGACACCATCTCAGGCGACTCCCTTGTTTTCCTGGAGAAACCCCTCCAGGCCGGGGGAATGTCTTGCCTTGCAGCTGATAGAGTGAAGGGGGCTATGAGGCCACCAAAGACCAGCTGTGCCTCCTTCGGCTTTGCTGGAGGCGTCTCTGTTTATCCTCAGCTTGAACTCAGCCTCTGGCCACAACTGCCACAGCCCAGGCCCAGCCCTGCCCATGCAAAGGTGTTGGCCCTCCTCTTTTGGTTGGGGCTGCTGGTGGGGTCACCTGCCTTATTGACTCAGTCTGCCAGTAGAGCCCTGACTCACAGGGCCAGCTGAACCGGTGTCTGACCCAGGGCTTATCCTGGAATGAGGCTCCTGCTGTCTGGAGTAAAACAAAAGGGCAAGAATCCCTAGGGCCCCAGAGACCCCAGAGCTGGAGGGAGGTGGGAGGTGGGTGGAAGTTATTTGACTGGAAAACATTATGTTAGTACCTACTGCCTGATTCTCTCCGAGAATCTTCTTACCTTGCTTCTCAATTGGTGGCAGAAAGACATTAACCCAAGACCTAAATATGGAGGCAGAACAACTTATTCTGCAGTTGGGTATTGTTACATATCTTTCATAAATGCCACGAGGATTAAATATTTTCACAACAACCCTGAGAAATTATCCCCACTTTATACAAGAGAAAACCCAGACTCCTATAGATTGAGTGGTCACTATGGCCCCAGAGTAAGTAACAGATCCAGCCCTTGAGGCCAGCCTCTTGGACTTGATGGACTGTTGTTTTCATTTCCCCACTGTTTCAGGAACCTGTTTGGTTGTTGTCAACCAGTACTGGATCCTTCTGATTCTCCACTCCCCTGCAACGAGGTCTTCAGTTCAGTTCAGTTCAGTTGCTCAGTCGTGTCCGACTCTTTGCGACCCCATGAATCTCTAGTTGCATATAATTAGCATGCAATCAACATGTAGAACTTAACTCCCAGCATCTCCCCAGCCCTTCTTCAGTCTGGAGGCAAACCCACCTCTGCATGGTTCTTGACTGCTAAATTGTCCATGAGCAGGGGTGAGAAAACCTTCCTCCCAGGCTGAGTTAAGGAAAGGGCCTACTACAGTGCTTGCTACCTGGCAGGAGCTTTATTGATTTACTACCCCTTCTTCCCTCTGTTCTTTTAGCTTTGCACCTTTATCACCTGCTCTCCTTCCTTTATTTACCTTTATTTTATTTACTTTCTTTCCTTTATTTACCTCAGCCACTGCTGTTTTACTATTTTTTTAACTTTTAGTTTTCCACTGGGGTACAGCCGATAAACAATGTTGTAATAGTTTTAGGTGGACAGCAAAGGGACTCAGCCGTGCACATACATGTATCCATCCTCTCCCGCACTCTGCTCCCAGCCAGGCTGCCACATAACACTGAGCAGAGTTTCCTGTGCTAGACAGTAGGTCCTTGTTGGTTATCTGTTTTAAATACAGCATGTGTGCATGTCCATCCCAAACTCCCTAACTATCCTTTCCCCTCAAGTCCCTGCTGTTTTAGATCCCAAGAAACTCCTAGTTGTATTTAGCTCAGCTCCAAATCACAGATAACTATCTCAGCTGTTTCCCCTCCAGCACAGAGATGATGAATCAAACAGAAGGCAGCTCTTGTTTTTAAATGGGGGCGAGGATTAAGTGTACTGTAGGAAAGACAAAGACCCAGTTGGGGGAGTATGAGTTCTCATCTTGCCCAGTCTTCTAACTTGCTGGGTGAGCTTGGGCATGCTCCTCGACCTCTCTGAACCTCAAGATGCCTTCAGTAATTGGGAGCTCTCTTTCAGAGATGATGAAGCAGAGAAGAGGGTAACTAACCACACAATGAAATGGGCACCACCAGGCTAATAATGAGGCAAAGAAGAAGCAACTGCTCACAGAGGCCAGAAAGCCTGGTCAGCTCCTTGGTGTGCTTTCTTTGCCAAGTAGCCTGCCCTTGGACCTCATTTCTCTCTTCTTTTCTGTAATGCTATCTCTTCATTCCTTATTCCAGAAAGAAATTGGTAGGGGCACAGAGCTGGCTGATTGGGGTGTAGAAGAAGGGAGAAAAGCAGGGGTCTACAGAAAGGGGCTTTCTGGCCCTGATCTGGTCTGTGGCAGCTTCAGGCTCCCAAGGGGTCTGAAGCCCTGGCTTCCCATAGTCTCCCTGGGAAAACTTAGAGCAGGGATGCTACTGTTGCTAGGTGATGGGATATACAGGTCCTCTGGGGCTCTGGCAGGTGGCAGCTAGGTTGCTAAGGCTGGTGATACGGTAGGGAGGCGGGAAACCCAGGGGAGGGGGTGGGGGAAGTTCTCTTGGTGAGCCAGGGGACCCAGAGGCTGCTCCCAGTTAGCCCGCAGAGCGGGGCTCGGCCATCGGCTGGCTCAGGGGCTGCTCTGAGGGGCCTTACACAGTTCTGACCCACGAACCTGCATCTCACTCCCAACCTGACGGCAAGCAGTTACATACTGTCCATCCGCAGTCTGATGCCTTTGGCAGGCTGAAGCGAGTACCCTCTCTCTAGGGTGCCTCAGCCATGACAGGTAAGGTAAGGAGGGTGGCCGTGAGTGGGGCTGAGGGATCACGAGTCAAGAGAGGAGAGTGTGAGTGTCCTGAGATGAGCCTGGATGGGAAGCAGCAGCCCTGAGTACATGGAAGGTTCTCAGAGATGACAGATCATGCTGGCTTTCAAGTATCTTCTGAACTGTTAGAGCCCATGGCCAGGCAGAGCCCCTCAGCCATGGCCACGTACAGGTGGGTATCCCCGCCCTGGCAAGGAGGGGCCTCTGGATACGCCCTTGCTCACTCTGCCTTGGGCAGAGATGTCCTTATGCAGCATGCTTTCCTTTGGACCAACCTCAGTCTCAGTTGTTACATTCAAAACCATTTTGTCTTGTTCTAAGCCACAGAGATGCTGACCTGTTGGCAACTTGAGCTGAGCACCTTGGCCCCATCCCAGCTTATAATGGCTCCAGGGCAGGGCCTGGGGCGGAAGGGAGGTGTCGGGTGACCTGCCATTACCCTGTGGCCAGCCTGCTGTTCACTGCCATCAATTAAGAATCAGCCTTTGTGTGCAGGCACGGCTCTCAACTCCAGGTAGAGCCAGGGGAGAGAGCAAAGGTGGCTTACAAGTGAGGAAACTGAGGTCCAGAGGCACTGTGCTGTCTCGCCCCAGGTCACATGGCTGAACATTGGGAAGGGCTGGCGGGAGGTATTAGTACATGCTTGTTGGGTTGAGTCAAACTGAAGGAAGCTGGGGTTCCCCAGTGCAGAGCCCTTGCCTCCAGCTGATGTTGCTGTTACCTGTCGCTCCTACAAATCCCACCTGAGGGCCATCCTTCGGCCTCAGGAGGAGCAGCCCCTTCTCTGCAGCCTCTCTGAGTTCTCTTAGCAATTCTACTTTATTCAGTTTGCTTTCTGACAGTGGCTCCATCCAGCCCACTTTCCCTTCCCTGCAGGGTGTGATGGGGAGGAGGGTGTCCTCACCTTTGCACACCTGAGGGCCATGCCTGCGCAGAGGCTGAAGGGGACAGGAGAGCCGCCAGGAGGCAGGACACCCAGACTGACAGGGACCCTTAGGGGGTTGCCTTTGGAAAGGGCTGATGGATCTCAAAGCTTGGCTGGGTTCTCTAAACCTTGTAATTTACCTGAACTAAGGAACGGCCATCGTGATTCGGGCTGAGGTTGATAAAAGAATCCCACAAAGTTTATATTGCCTTGGAAAAATCATACTCCCTTTGCTTGTCCTGAAGTGTCCTTTAAAGTTTAACAGGGAGAGAAATGGTGGGGAGGGAAGAGGGACTTTGGTATTATAAAATCTAACTCTTCTATTTACCTGCGGAGCTCTTTTTTAGCTACTATTTACTAGGTAAATCATTTAACATCTTCTGGACTGAGTTTTTTCCTTCGGAACTCAGGTGTGATAAAACTTACTGTGATAAAACCTGACAGTGAGAAAGTTTCCATCAGGTACTTTACATCCTAGTTTCGATGCACCTTTTCAAGCTCACAGAAACCCCCATCTGGTCTTCTCATGGTCAAACAGACTTGCTCATGGTCCCGCTCACTTGGTGTTTGTGGTCTGAGGAGGGGTGTCTCTGCTCTTGTACCCTCTGAACTCTGAGTCAGGAGCACTGGCCTGAATCTAGTTCCGCCCCTTATCGACAGTATGATCCTGAGCAAGTTACTTAGTTTTTCTGTTTCCTCATCTGTAAAATGGGGAGAATACGATCTACTTCACAGGGTTGTTGGTGAGGATTCACTGAGATGACGCGCACAGTGCTTTGATGTGCAGAGAAACTGTTGGTGTTGTTCAGTCACTCAGTCATGTCTGACTCTTCGCGACCCCATGGACTGTAGCCCACCAGGCTTCTCTGTCCATGGAATTCTCCAGGCAAGAATACTGGAGTGGGTAGCCATTCCCTGCTTTAGGGGATCTTCCTGACGTGAAAATTCACCCCTCCAACATGCCCCGGAGGCCTGGGGAGCAGGACTCCTCGCAGCAGTGGAGGAGGGGTCTGAAGGTGGCTCCGCACAGGGAGGACTGAGCATTCTCCCTTGTTCCGCATGAGGCCAGAGAACCAGCTTCTAGTGGGCCGGTTTAGCTGCTGCAGCAAAGAGCTGCCATCTCCTGGCTGAAGTTTGTAGTGATTCCGGGATCTCTGCCTGTGAACCCTGAACTCGGTGCTTCAGCGCTGCTTCCGCGGCTGCTCTGCGTCTATTACTTTGCAGTTGTACAACGTGAAGCTCCTTTCCTGCATTCCCATTGTCATTGTTCAGTCACTCAGTCGTGTCTGACTCTTTTGTAACCCCATGGACTGTAGCCCGCCAGGCTCCTCTGTCCATGAGATTCCCCAGGCAAGAATACTGGAGTGGGTTATCATTTCCTTCTCCAGGGGATCTTCCTGACTCAGAGATTGAATCCAAGTCTTGTGCATTAGCAGGTGGATTCTTTACCACTGAACCACCAAGGAAGCCCCCTGCTTTCCTGCCCACTCAGATGACACTGGGAGCGCTTGGTGAAGTTTCTCCTTTCTGGGCTGCCGTTTTCTAGAGGAGACTGTGTTTCATACTGGATGGATGCAGCACGGGACTCAATTAAGTTATTTAACCCCTGGGAGCCTCAAGAATGTGTGTGTGTATGTGTGTGTGTGAGAGAGAGAGAGTGAAAGAGAGAGACAGAGACACAGATAGAGCTAGACAGAGATTCAGTGTCTTCCTCTTAATGAGACCAAAATATGCATAGCATATAGCACATTGCCTATTACATAGTAGGAATGCAATAAATATTAATAACAACAACAATACTAATACTTTGTCCATTCAGTAAGACACTGTTCTGGGACTGGAGATATAGCAATGAACAAGTAGGCAAAGTCCTTGTGCCCATGGGGTATATATTGTATTACTTAAATTAATAATTCACAATAATAATATAGAACCTAGGAAGGGCTTGACATAATAGATACTAAAATATCATTAATTATTAATGAGAAAGCCTAGTAGAGGGTCTAGCATGTGTGTAATAGGAGCAGAGCAAATGGTAGCTATTTTATGATTTCATTAGGTCAACGGTTCTGATTTCAGGAAAGGAATTGAAGGATGAGGATGCCCTGGCGGGGAGAATGACCAGGGCAGTTAGGGGACCTGAAGTGATGTCATGGGACGTATGTGATCTTTCCATGAGCAAAGATTGGAGGATGCAGGAGCCAGAGCAGTGAAGATTTCAGGTAGCACAGATGTGGTCCTTTAAAATATGTAGAGCTGGACTTCCCCAGTGGCTAAGAATCTTCCTGCCAATGCAGGGGACACGAACTCGATCCTTGGTCTGGGAAGATTCCACATGCCGTAGGAAAACTAAGCCTGTGTTTCTCTATTGAACCCATACTCTAGAGCCCAAGAGTTGCAACTACTGAAGCCCATGCACCCTAGAGCCCATGCTCTGCAGGAGAGAGAAGCCACCGCCATGAGAAGCTCACCTACCATAACTCGAGAGTAGCCCCTGCTCACCACCACTAGAGAAAGCCTGCACAATCAAGACCCAGGGCAGCCAAGAATAAAACATAAATAAAAGGTTAAAACATGTGTAGGACCATCTCAAGGTGGAGGCAAAAAGGATGCTGAGGACAAATGGGGCAAGTTACATAAAGATGGCTTTCTCTTGGCAAAGGGAAGATTGTTATGAACCACAGAAGGACTATGAGTAGAAGCTGAATCATGAAGGAAATTTCCATTCTAGACAAAGGCAAGGCCAGTGAAGCGCTCTGGGGAATCCTGGGGGGATTTGGCGGAGCCCCCAGAGGTTGCTGCAGCAGGAGAGAGGTAGGGGAGGAGTGGATGGGGGTCACAGTTCTTTCAAATACTGCAGCTCTGGTTTTTTCTCTGTTTTCCACGTGGGGTTCTATATTAGATTTCAGAGGGGCCAAGGGCTCTGAGGCTGAACCAAATTTGGGGAAACCACTTATCTGGAAGACCTCTAAAGTCCTTTCCTTAGGGCCTATGATTCTGAAGAGCTTGCTGTTAATAAGGAACTTCTGTTACCTCCTTGCCAGATAAGACTAGTCCTAGTGCTGATTTACTCATAACATTCTCTCTTTAAATCAATTTTCAGTCCTTAGTGATCTCATAGTAACTTGCTTTTCTCCTAGGTAGCATCAGGCATGAAACTTGTCCTAGGCCTTCTTGAAAGTCTGAGTTAATTGTGCCCACTGGTTTCTTGTGTCGTGTGTTTTCTTTCTTCCTTAGTGACCTTTATTAGCTTAGCAAGGAATTCAGTCTCCTTGCAGAAATGACATTGTCTTTATTCCATTTGGTTGTACCAGCTGATGCAGTCTTCCCTAAATGCATACTTTATTATAAAATTTATCAGCTTCTAGATAGGAAACTGGGGCCCTCTGGTCTTACAGTTTCTAGTTTAAGTTCAGGTCTTATGGGTCCACATCTTCGAGGAGATAGGACGGCAGGAAGGAAAAGCAGGGGACTGGATCCCAAACTCCCAGAGCTTAGGGTCCCAGCCCTGACTCCTCTTGGCTAAGTGATCCTGCTCAAGTCACTTGAGCTCTTTGAGCCTCTGTCTTCTCATCTGTACAAGGAGGATCACCACATCTCAGAGAGCTGGGGTAAGAGGCAGAGAGATTCTTGGGACTTCCCTGGCGATCCAGTGGCTAAGACTTCAGCTCCCAATGCAGGGGGCCTTTTCGATTCCTGGTCAGGGAACCAGAGCCCACACGCTGCAACTGAGAGTTCACATGTTGCAGCTAAGCCCTGGTGCAGCCAAATAAATACATATTGAAAAAAGGATTCAGGGAGATTCTGGATATGAATGTGCTTCTCAAGCCAGAAAATGCTGCTCTTGCTGTGTTCAGGTGGAGATGAGATGCAGCTGCTATTGTTACTATTCTCTCTACAGCGTCAGTGATTCTTTCTCACCAGGGTAGGTCCTCTGACACCCTGGCAGGACCCTCTTCTCTGGGGATCAGAGGCATGATCATGCATGTAGTCCTCAGTGTCAGGGTGGGAATGGAACAAAGGTGAGGTGGGGTGGCCTTAGCTACGTTGTTCCCTTTCTGTTTCACGTCCATGGGTGAACAGATGCTCTGCTCTGCATGAGGTGGGGGGAAGTAGTTTTCCCTGCTTCTAGGAGAAGGAAATGGCAACCCACTCCAGCATTCTTGCCTGGAGAATCCCATGGACAGAGGAGCCTGGTGGGCTGTCGTCTATGGGGTCGCACAGAGTCTGACACAACTGAGGCAACTTAGCAGCAGCAGCATTCCATCCATAGAGAGCATATGGAGCATATGAGTTTAGATTTTGGGCGTTCTCTGAATCTCCCACTGTGTCTTGCCCGTGCATAGTACATACTGTATGCTCAAGGAAGCACATGCTGAATGCATGCATGCATGTTATATAGGCAGAGATTGACTGCAGGAAATGCCTAAAGCATCAGCCATACCAGCAGGCAGAGCCCCTGCCAGACCGGTGTGCTGCACATTTAGTGATGGAAGACGCTGCTGACACCCCTGGACGTGTGTCCACCCCTGAAGGGGTGCTAAAGCAGCCTCTTGCCCTCTTCCTCAAGTGTTTCTTTCTCCTGCTACCCTGTGAGAGTTTCCAGTTGCGTGTGGATTATGCGAGGAAGCTGGAAGCTGCTCTGGGAGGGAGGAGTGGAGAGAGGTGTTGCGGTTTTGAGTCTTAAATCTTGTTTACGAATTTCTCTGCTGTGATCGTGACAGAGCTGCAGGCTGTGAGGTGGATTTAATCACATCGCACGGGGATTGCCACTTTGGCTGTGCTCAAACTCTCTCTTTGTTATCACTGTGGTTTCTAGGTGGGCTCAGGCCTCATCCCAGCCCCACCTGGGATGAAAACAGCTGGGGAACACCTCTGGTGGCATATGGGATCTTTCCATTCAGACTTGGCTAATCTTGTTTTCAGTATCAAATAAATCAAACTGCTAGTTACAGGGGTTCCAGTTTTTGGTCATTTGTTTGTCCTTCGTTAGCAAACATTTATCAGGTGCCTATTCCGTGCTAGGTCCTATGGTAGGTTTGGGGCTAAAAAGATGGAAAAGACACAGACCCGGGCTTCTATACACAGTGGTAAAGAATCCACTTGCCAATGCAGGAGACAAGACAGGTTTGATCCCTGGTCCAGGAAGACCCCACATGCTGTGGAGCAACTAATTCCATGCACCACAACTCTGGAGCCTGTGCTCTGGAGCCTGGGAGTCGCAACTACTAAGCCCACAAGCCTTACTGAAGCCCGTGGGCCCTAGAGCCTGTGCTCCGCAATAAGTAAAGCAACAAGAAGCCTGCATACCACAGCTAGAGGGTAGCCCCTGCTCGCTACAACTAGAGAAAGGCCGTGCAGCAGTGAAGACCCAGCACAGCCAACAATAAATAAATACGTAAAAATAACAATAGAGACACAGACCCTCCTCTCAAAGCTCACAGTCTGGTAGTAACTCTGATGTTTGTAAAATAATGTGGCAGATGAATGCATTTCAGGTTTTGGGGAATCACTGTTGGGGTGGATCATTGCTTGGGCATTTGAGGTGCTTTTTAGAGGCAGATGTTTTTATTTGAGCAAGAAGGAAGAGTGAGGGGAGGTGAGCTGAGGAAATCTGAGAGGCCTGCCAAGATTTTCAGGCCTGAGAACACCTGTCTCTGGCTATCCTAGGTTAGTTCTGGGCTTCAGAAAAGTTTGTCCAGAGTTCTTGAGCCCTGTTTTTGGTTTCTTCCATGTTCCCCCTCTGTCCTGAACTAGTCTCGCCTCACTTCCCACATTTAGCTCCTCAGTTTCTCAGTCTTTGTCAAGGGCACAGATGTTTGCTGCAGATGACCGCTGGGGTCTCAGTGGCACAGAGCGGGGGCAAGGAGGGTGAGGGAGAGGCCGGGGGCAGGACCAGGCCTGACTTCTAAACCACTTCTCCACGTCCTCAAACCCAGGCACAGAGCTCTACCCCCAGGGCTGGAGGGAAGAGCCCTGGGAGACAGAAGAGGGCCTGGGGCTGTACGTCCACCTTCTAGCCCACTGTTCCCTCCAGCCGGCATGGCCCATCTCCCCGCATCCCAGCTCCTATGCAGCCCTTGGCCTCTGCTGACCTCTAGCCAGGCCCACACCCTGGTCTGGCTCTGACAGCTCCTGTGTGTCTCATCGCAGCCTGTGATACTCAGTTGTTTGGTAAAACTCCTGTTTCAGGAGTGAAACAGATTGTTGATAACCATCAACCCCTTCCTACCCTCCATGTGCTCTAGACGCTGAGCTCTGTGAGTGCATGGCCCACGTCTGCTCTGTCACCAGCGAGTCTAGTGTGGGTACAGAGAAGGCACAGCACCCATTTCTTGGGACGAGGTGGGGCTGTGCCAGGTTCTAGGGGTGGCTCAACCTGAAGCATGAGCACCCAGCAGTTGCTGGGACTTCACTTTGGCCCAGCCCCCCCTGAGCTCCAGGGCAGGGTGGGGACCCCAAACCTGATCTCCATGGAGAGCCTGCATGACACCCCGAGGGGCCCAGACCCCAGCTTCGCCCTCTGTGCTTGCTGCGCCTTCGCCCTTTGCTCCAGCCCCCACCCCCGCCCCCTTGCCACGGCACTGCCACACTTTCTGCTATTCACACGCACTTCCTCCTGCCTGGAGACAGCCTGTTTCAAGGTCAAGTGCAAGTACTGTCTCTTCTGGGACGACTCCCCGGCCACCCCTAGAGAGAATCTGCTGCCTTCTCTGCTCCACCGGTACCTCGCACCTCCTCTGGTTATTGGATTGCTCACACTGCCTTAGGATCCTTTGCTTAAGGAGCCGCCCTTCCTCTGGATTCGAGCACCTCCAGGCCAGAACCCAGGCTTTGTACCCTCTTGTTCCACTTCCAGCCGTCTGGAGGCTGGCCAGTAGGAGGGGCTGATTAAATGGCAGTTGGAAGGGTGCAGCTACTTTGGGGGTCACAGCAGGTGGGGGGCCTGGAGAACAGGAGGGCGCCTAGCCCTTCTTTGCCTGTCTTCCTCTCTTGGGTCTTTGCATGGCCCAACTCTTCTGTCTACCAGCCAGGAAGGCACCACAAGGACTGAGTGGGCTCCTGGACTCAGCCTCTCTTTGAAGTGGACACCACTCATGCTCCCTGACCCCCGCTGCCAGCAGGCTGCCTGCTGACCAGCCACTTTCCTGAGTCCCACCAAGCCCAGCAACCTCTGGGCCTGTATCAGTAGCAAGTTAAGGAGGCAAAGAGGACCTGCTTTCTCCAGGGTAGCCCGAGGGTTGGACTGACCTCACGTGTTGAGCCCTCTACTCCTGTGGCTCATAGTGTATTGGGGCCTCTTGGGCAGTAACCAGTTAAGACCAGGAAGGCTAGTCCTCCCGTCGCAGGCTTCCCTCCAGGGCTCAGCCATAGGTATCAGATACCAAGAGACATGTTCCCCTTGAACGCCGAGGCTCAGACCTCTTCCCAGGGCCCTCTCTCTCCCTAGCTCCTGTCCCACTGGCACATCTGGTTGAATAGGTTTGAGGGAGAACCAGTATGAAGACAAAGCCACAGTGCAGGACCTGGTCCAGGGAGTGGCCCTGGGGTGTGGGAGGAGGAGGGAAGGCTGTCTCATCTCTCCCAGGGCTGGGAGCTATAGTTGTCTGGGCCTCATTAGAGGAAATAGCAGGTTATGAGGCACAGTGGTTTAATGGTTAGCTCAGGGACTGGAAGCTCGCTGGGTGCCATCCTGATTTATGGCCTCACTGTTGCCTGGCTTTTGGGGCCCCAGGCTTGGCCCCTCCTCCCCAGTGTGTTCACCTGCCCCAACTTGTTCACACAGCAGTGAGCACCCAGCTCCTGCCCAGGGCAGCAGAGGGTCAGTGTAGGTCATGCCCCCCCAATCTGCCATTCCCTGGAGCAAGTTCTATTTAGTCATAAAGTCCTGACTTCTGCACATGGTTCCCTGGTTTACAGAGGCTATTCTCATATATCACTAGGCTAACCTGTGTGTATGCCTAGGGGGTGGTGTGGATATTTCTGTTTTATAGAAGGAGACAGTGAGTTTCAAAGTCTCGAGACTGATAAGGTCACAAAGGAGCTGGCCATGTGACCTTTGACTCTGCAGGTATTGCCCCAGCAATCTGCCATCAAAACTGCCTCCTGGGACTTTCCTGGTGGCTCAGTGGTAAAGAATCCACCTGCCAATGCAGGTTTGATCCCTGGTCTGAGAAGATCCCACATGCCATGGAGCAACTAAGCCCGTGTGCCACAACTGTTGAACCTGTGCTCTAGAGCCCAGGAACCGCAACTTCGAGGCCCACAGGCCCTGGAGCCCATGTTCCACAAGAGAAGCCAATGCATTGAGAAACCTGTGCACGGCAATGAAGAGTAGTTCCCGCTCACCATAGTAGGAAAAAGCACAAACATCAATGACGACCTGGCGCAGCCAAAGTAAATAAATAAAACTATAAATCAAAAAACTGCCTCCTTTGTGGCTCCAAGTGACACCAGGAAGCTGCCAACACTCAGGCAGGCTGGTACCGCTCCCTCCTCCATTCTGAGAGCCCCGCAGGATGGAGCTTCTTGGCATACAGGCTGGGCGTCTAGGGATGGGACACGGGAGGGCGTACTTTGATCCTGGCTGAATTACAGAGTAAAGCGGCGAGCCATTCCTGGCCCCCGCTACCCCAGCCCTGGGGCCGGAGCGTTGCCAGACAGTTCAGAGGAATGTCACAGGAAGTGCTCGAGAGTCAGGAGACCAGCACCTGAGGGGCCCCAGCAGATCATCCCTTTCTCCCGGACATAGTGCTCTCCCCTTCCCTCCCCTTCGTTTTCATGCTGGTTGTTGGCAACTGTGGCATCTTGTCCAACAATCGGAGAAGGAAGGTTCCCTGGCTTCCACCTCCTCCCCTCCCTGTCCTCAGTTATCCTCCCTGAAAAATGGGATTGATTCTCTTCACCCCAAGACCATAGAGAAGCTCTCAGTGTTCAGAGGAGACGGAGAGCAGGCAGAGCCAACAAAAGAGACAAGTAGATCTCCACGGCACCCCAGATTGTTCTAAGTCAGCGCTCTACTGTTTTCTTTAAAAAGAAATGAGTCAGTTTCCCCACAGAGGGGGCAGAGGGCCACCATTGTGTCAAGACAGTCCCTTGCCATTGGCAAGGTGGTGCCAGTCTCCAGCCAACAAGCCAGGAGACCTTGGGTAAGAGAGAGGCAGGATTTAGGAGGGCTGAGCTGAAAGGATAGCCCCGGCTTGGCTGTTGGAGGGAGGGGAGGGCAGGTGGGGACCAGGGTGACTTAGGTGGGACCTCTTTTTTCACCTGGAAGGTGTTGCAAAGTTGTGAGCTGATGACCTCTTAGGCTGCCTGAAGAGGGGAGACCCTCCCTCTCCCAGTCCTTGGAGCCCTCACACTTACCACCCTAGCTCTTCGATCTTCTGAATTTTCCATGGCCTGGAGCTGAGGTCGCCAACCCAGGTCAGGATGAGGGTCTCTCAGGACCGGGCCCTGGCTGGCCAGCAGGTCAGCGATCCCCAGGCAACATTGGCTGGAGGAGCCCTAAGTGCAGGGCAGGCCTCAGTGGTTCCCGGCATCCAGCATCTCTATCCCCTGGCGTAGCGGGTGTGTGCCTCCCACTGCTGTCTTCCAGGAGTGATTTGGGGAATGTGGGGCAGGTCGATTAAAGCAATCCTCCAGGTAAAGTTGCCAAACTGGAATGATTATGTTTTGTAACCTGACACTGTCTTAGTTAGGGGCTGGAACAACACCTGGAGTCATTCCTGGGACCTTCAGCCTCAGAACAGGTGACACACCTAGATGTCGTAAAGGCCTTCCCGCCTGAGTGGCTTCCACCCAACTGGGTGTTGGCTGCCGGTGATGTTAGAAGGCCCTCTCTCTATCTCTTCTAGATGAGTGACTTCTCCCTGTGTGGGTGCTGTGTTTGGGGTTGTGGGGAGTTAGGATGACAGAGTTTACTGCTCAGTGGAACCAGATTGTTGCCATAAGTGGAGTGACAGGATTGGAAAGTCCATGGAAAAGAGGTTCCCTCCTCTTTCTCTGGACCGTGCGGTGACGCTGTCTTGGGTAGGCTTATATACAGGGCTCCAGTCAGCAATCCTTCTAAGCATTTCTTAGCCCCACTAAACCAGTTATTACTTTTGGATTGGCCAAAAAGGTTTTTTTTTTTTTTTTTTTTCTGGTTTTTCTGTAACATCCTATGGAAAAACCCAAAGGAACATTTTAGCCAACTCAATATTTTGGCTATTACTCTTGGTGCTCTGGCTTGAACACGGGTCCCGCTCCTCACAGGGTCCCTGCTGATTCACATCTTGCCATATTCTCAGGGTTGGAGCCACCTCTTGGCCAGCAGGGTGTGCAGAGAGACCTTAGGACTGCAGAACCACACAGCTGGAAGGGACTTGGGCAACTGTCATTTCCCATTGTTTTTATGGGTCAGGAAACTAAGTTCCAAGTTCCCAAGGTCACACAGTAAACTAGTGTCGGTTTCTGAACAAATCCAGATCTTCGTCCATTTCTCAGCCTTGACCCTCCTCAGGGACCAGCCCAGGTTAGATCTGTGTATTGGGCCATCCATTGACAACGTGCATTTATGTATCATCTCTTTAGTTCTCACCACAACCCTGTCAAAACTCCCATTTGACATTGAGGAAATAGTAGCTCATGGAAACAAGGGACTGGCCTCCAAGTCGTACTGGTCTCTTGGCAGTTTTGAGTCTGACTCAGGATTGAATGTAGCACAGGTGTCTGGAAGCCCTGGGTAATGGCCTGGGGAGATATGGCCCATGGAAGACCCTAATGAGCTCTGAGCAGGAGGAGGAGTATGGCTAGATTGAACGGTTTACTGGCCTAATTTTGGCTGCTCCGTGAGGTATGGCCTTGAACTTGTCTCTGAGCAGCAGAGATCTGACCTGGTCTGAAGTGTCTCTTGAGCCAACCACCTTCCCCCAGTCAAGGGTGGTGCCTTTAGAATCAGAAGTTTGGGGCAATGTGAACAGCCCATGATCTCAGAACAGGTGACATCAAGGGACAGGCTGTGAAGACACAGGCAGGCATGTTCCTGTCAAGGAGGACCCAGCAGTCAGGCAGTGGGAGGCCAGTGGGTTACCCTGAACCAAGCTTTTCATGGCCTTTCTTCTTATATGTATTGAGCTAAACATCGGGCCCCAGGCTTACATCTCCTCACTGGGCTCTCAGGTGATGAACCAGGAAAGAGGTAGCTGCCTGGGCAAGAATGCTGCTGGGCGAGGCTGGCTGGAGGGCTGATTACTCAGGCCTCCTGGCTCCAGCTCTGGGGCAGCTCCCAGGGTCTGGGAGCCCGAGAAGAGGCCGGGGAAGGAGATACGTGGACAGGATGAGGCAGGGTCCTTGAAGGGAGGAGGCTTCACCCTGTGCAGGTGGAGGTGTAATGGCCTGCAGAGAGTAGAGGGCCCATCCTTCCAGGTGCCTGGGGCGGGGGTGGGGGACCAGCTGGCTGGATGTTCCCCGCTTCCCCACCTCCATCCATCCAGAGGCAGCTTCATCTCTCCCTCAATCCCTTCCTGTCCTGTTCTTTCTGTTTTCCAACCATCTCTTTATGTGTGTGTGTGTGTGTGTGTGTGTGTGTGTATTTGTGCACGCGCGTGTGCTCAGTCATGTGCAACTCTGCGACCCCGTGGACTGCAGCCCACCAGGCTCCCTAGTCTATAGGATTTTCCAGGCAAGAATACCAGAGTGGGTTGCCGATTCCTTTTCCAGGGGATCTACCCAACCCAGGGATCGAACTTGCGTCTCTTATGTCTCCTGCATTGGCAGATAGTTTCTTTACCACTGTGCCACCTGGGAAAAGATGTATATGTATATATATCAGTTCAGTTCAGTCGCTCAGTTGCGTCCAGTGACCCCATGGACTGCAGCATGCCAGGCTTCCCTGTCCATCACCAATTCCCGGAGCTTACTCAAACTCGTCCATCGAGTCAGTGATGCCATCCAACCATCTCTTCCCCTGTCATCCCTTCTCCTCCTGCCTTCAATCTTTCCCAGCATCAGGGTCTTTTCCAATGAATCAGTTCTTCACATCAGGTGGCCAAAGTATTGGAGTTTCAGCTTCACCATCAGTCCTTCTAATGAATTTTCAGGACTGATTTCCTTTAGGATGGACTGGTTGGATCTCCTTGCAGTCCAAGGGACTCTCAAGAGTCTTCAACACCATCAAAAGCATCAATTCTTCAGCGCTCAGATTGACTAGACAGACCTTCATTGGCAAAGTAACGTCTCTGCTTTTTAATAGGCTGTCTAGGCTGGTCATAGCTTTTCTTCCAAGGAGCCAGTGTCTTTTAATTTCATGGCTGCAGTCACCATCTGCAGTGATTTTGGAGCCTTCACTGTTTCCAGTCTCTCACTGTTTCCATTGTTTCCCCATCTATTTGCCATGAAGTGATGGGACCAGATATATATAGTGTTTGTTTATTTTTGACTGTGCTCTTTGTTGCTATGCACGGACTTCTCATTGCAGTGGCTTCTCCTGTGCGGCTCTAGAGCACAGGCTCTGTAGTTGTGACACACTGGCTTAGCTGCTCCACAGCACGCGGGATCTTCCTGGACCAGGGATCGAACCAGTGTCTCCTGCACTGGCATGTGGATTCTTCACCACTGAGCCACCAGGGAAGCCCCCCAGCCATCTCTTTAGAGTCCCCTCCTTTTTCCTTCCTCCTCCCTTTCCTTTTGTTCCTCTTTTATCGCTTCATCTCTTTTTCTGACATTTTTCTCTCTTCCTTCTTCCTGTTGCTTCTGGTTCCAGTCTATGGGTCAAAATCAGAGGACGTTTTGCCATGGCACTCGTGTGGTCCAAGCTTCAGAGCCCCTCCCTGCATGGCCCCTGTAAGGAGCCCTGTCTTGGTTCTGTGTTCACATGGTCATACTATTCTGTAAATTTTGCAGCAGATTTTTGAGGGTATTCTTTTCCGTAAAGTGAGTCCCTTGAAATATATCAGCTTCAGGCCTCACAAAACCTGGCTTTCACTTGGTCAAGACTGTGGGCCCTGGTCCAACCGCTGATTATGTACACTATGGGTATTTTATTTAATCCTGCTACGTTTCACCATCCTCATCTGTAAAGTGCAGATAATCAGACTGGCCTCATAAGACTGTTACAGGATTAAATGAGACATCCATGTCTGGTACCTAAAAAGGATTTCTTGAATGGAGCTATTATCGCTATTCATTTCACAAAATGTATGTTTACAGAGTTCCTACTAGAGCCAGGCACTGGGGATTAGGAGATAAAAGACGCAGTCTCGCATGCACACACCTCATAGTTTACGGGAGGGGATGTGACGCATCCATAAATCATTCTAAATTAGTAAGATGTTCCAGTAAAGGGATAAAGAAAACTCTTTGGGGGTTTAGAGAGTTTTTCCTCTTTCACTGCCTTCTTCCCTTTCCCCCCTCCCTCTGTATCTCTGCCCCTCCCTGTCTTCCTCCCACCCTTCTTCCTTCCTTCTCCCTTACCCCATTTTCCCCCAGGACTATTTTGCCTTGATATATAATAGGTAAATACATATGTAAATATTTAATAGTATAGTCTATCACTTTCTTTCTTTCTATAGTTCCTTTTGGAGAAGGAAATGGCAACCCATTCCAGTGTTCTTGCCTGGAGAGTCCCATGGACAGAGGGGCCTGGTGGGCTACAGTCTATGGGGTTGCCAGGAGTCGGACATGACTGAGCAACTAACACACACACACACACACACACACACACAGTCTATCAATTGCTGACGGTTTCTGATTGATTTGATTTTCACATCAGCACCCATCCACCCATCCATTCACATGTGCCCACCCAATCATACAACCATCCAACAAATATTTTCTATGGTTACAGGTTATGATATTAAAGGTACTGTGATGTTAGACTATGTGACTGGAGAAAATATAAAGCTCTTGCCCTGGAGGGCTCAGCCTGCCCAGAGACTGCACTTCCCCCACTAAAACAGGAGCTTTTGAGGGCAGCAAGGTGTATTGATCGATTTACTGAGTCAGTAAATCTGCATTACAAGGATCCTGGGTGATTTGAATGTTCCCTTAAGTTTGAGAAATGCTGGGCTAGATCTCTTCTCACACTGGAGAGTGGGTTCTTGTGCGGTTGTTTAGTTGCTAAGTCAGGTCCGACTCTTTTGCGACCCTATGGGCTGTAGGTCACCAGGCTCCTCTGCCTATGAGATTTCCCAGGCAAGAATATACTCCAGTGGGTTGCCATTTCCTTCTTCAGGGGATCTTCCTGACTCAGGGATTAAACCTACATCTTTGCATCTCCTGTACTGGCAGGCAGATTCTTTACCACTAGTACCACCAGGGAAGCCCTGGGGAGAGGATAGAGGCTGTCATTTCTGGAGCAAGCTGAATTCAGAGACTGAGGCTTGACATCCATGAGCCCTTCGGGTTTCTTCCAAGCAGCAGAGTCTATGATTCCTTCCTCTGAGCCCAAGTAATTTGAGATCAGTGTCAGGAACAGACCCTTTTGTTCGAGCCTTTCCTAGGAAATTAAGTGAGGAAGGATGCAGCCTGTGGGCACGTGCTGGCAGCGGGTCCTGTCACCGGAGCCCGGTGACTCTGAAATACAGCACACGGGGAATGCAGTACCTGTACCCTAGGGACAGCAAGGGGCAGCCCGGCTTGCTGTGAGGGATGCTTCAAGTGTGGCTCTCTGTTGAGTCTCTTTGCAGAGGAAATGTCTCTTTTCACTGCTTGCCAACCCTTTTTCCAAGACCTGGGTTAGGCCCCAAGGCTGTAGAATTGAGTCTTAAATATCTGCACCAAAGAAGCACTAGGGAAACCCTGGCTGATCTCTAATGGGTGGGAGCTGACCTTTCTCTTGCTGGGATGAACGTCCCTGGGTTGGGGAACTAAGGTTGGGGGCAGAAGGGGAGATGACAGGACTCATTTGCTCCACAAAAGGGGAAAAAGGCCAGCACATAAATTGTGCTCCCATGTGCCAGGCTTTTACACCTGTGCAAAGAAAGAACATCACCTTATTTAGTCCCTGTGGCCACCGTAAGATGTGGATGCTGCTCTTCCTCTATTTTACAAAGAAGGAGATGCAGGCTCAGATCGGGCTGGGATCCAGGTCTGTGTAACCCGGGACACCCAGGTCTCTTCTACTGTGCATGGGTAGGCCTTGCATGGGTCAGGGAGAGGATCTGCAATGGCCTCTGCTGTCCTCCAGGGACCTCTGGAAAGCCACCTGGGCCCCCGAGCAAGCTACCAGGTGAGCCTGCCTGGGTTCCAGGGGGCAATTTCTACAATGCCAGTGTAACTTGAAATCAGTTTCAGAAAAAACATTTTCATTCAGGCCTCTCCCCCCACAGTAGGCAAATAATGAGTTTCCGATCATTTCAGAGGCAGCCTCTTTCTTTTTATCTGTCTCTAGAGGCTACTCATAGCTTCACCCTGGAGGAGCCCAGTGATTTAGAAGAAGGGGGAGCAGTGGGGCTGGGAGATGCTGCTTTTCCTCTGAACTGTGCCGTAGATTTGAGACTCTGAACATACAGTACTTTGATAACTTTTTTAAAAAAAGGAATCTGGTTAGAAATTAAATAGTATAGATGGAAACTTCATTACATTTATTTTCTCAGGGTCAAATAATGAACAGCTTCTACATGGGATTAACTCCATGAAGAGGTTTAAATTTTAACTATAACGGCTCTGTCACCTACTACCTTGGGCATGTTAGTTAGCCTCTCTGTGCCTCACTTTCCTCATCTGTAAAATGGATTGTTACAGAGTCCAAGCTCCCTCTTCTCACAGCATGACAGGTCAATGAATCAGAGACAAGGCATTGAGACAAGGAATATGACTTTATTTGGAGAGCCATCTGACTGAGAAGATGGTAGACTAACGTCTTGAAGTAACCATCTTACCAGGGTCTGGATGCAGGTTTTTTCATAGAGCAGAGATGGGGGAGGTGGTGCGTGTGCACGTGCGTGCTCGGTTGTGTCTGACTCTGCGACCCAGTGGACGGTAGCCCTCCAGGCTCCTCTGTCCATGGGATTCTCCAGGCAAGAATACTGGAGTGGATTGCCATTTCCTACTCCAGGGGATCTTCCCAACCCAGGGATCAAACCCACATCTCTGTGTATCCTGCATTGGCAGGTGGCTTCTTTACCACTGCACCAGCTGGGAAGCCAGGAAACAAAGTAAAAAGGCCATTAATCTTGCAACTATCTCTTAGAATGGCAAGACTCAAACAGGGGATGTGTTAATTTCTTCCTTCTTGTCATCTACATGTGGACCGAGTTCTGAACAAAGGCACTTTAACATTCAGGCAAAGGCACAGGATAGTCTCAGAGGCAGGACATTATGTATGATTATAATAACAAAAGCAATGAACAGCAAGTCAAAGAAACTGTTCCAACATAGAGTCAGAATTGGCTTTTCCCTGCAACAGGATGACAATAATATATATCATCTAGGGCTGTTGCAGGGATTAGGTGACTTAATATTTGTAAAGTGCTTGCAATGCTACCATAAAATATTGTCAGTGATTATTATTTTAGCCACAGGTTAAATAAATCACCACCTTTGGAATGTGTTGGGTTTTTTTTTTTGACTCCCCCATGGAGTACATGGCATGTTGGATCTGTCACGCGAGTGTATGTTCCTCGGTTCTTTGTCTCGTCACAACAAAGATTTGGAGTAACGGACATTAAAGCCCCCTGGCCTGTCACAGCTCCCAGGTCTTGGATAGACTGTGTTATAGCTCTCAGGTCTCGAATGGACCATGTTATAGCTCTTAGGCAAATCAGTGTTACAACTCAGTGTTACAGCTCTATTTTATTTAGAAGATAGCAGGAAAATCCATCTTCGAGGCGTGAGGACACCTTGATCCAAAGACGCAAAGAGAAGAGCGCCCCAGCGTGCGGGAGAGGGGGAGAGAGAGAAAGCTAGCTCTGGCTCCTCTATTTATATGTTTATCTCTCCCTGGGCCTGTCCTATGTAAATTGGGCCAGCCCGGAGTGTTTGTTTTACCTGAGGTCCTCACTCCAGTCCTCGAACCTTCTTTTGTTCTATTTTCGCGGGCTTTTCCCTTCCTTGTCTTTTAGCCACCGCCATTTTGGACTCCTTTTCCCTATTCTACCTACCTAACAGATCCTAGTTCTTGAACTGAAGCAGGAGATAGGTGGCACCCAGGAGATAGGTGGCACCCAGGAGATAGGTGGCACCCAGGAGATAGGTGGCACCCAGGCAAGGCATTTACAACTGGCATCCTGTTTACGTTTCTTGGGGCAAGAAAAAGATGGGCTTCATGTCAGAGCTCACAACTAGCCTGTTTGCATTTCCTGACACGGGGGCTAGGTGGGTTCTAGGTTAGATGTTTACAACCAGCCTCCTTCTGTTTGCTCTCCGAAGTGGAAGGAACAACTGAAACAGGGTAAACAGGGTAAATAGCCGGGATTTGTCTCCCGTGGACACAGTCAGGGCAGGAACAGAGAGAGGCTAAACTTTCTTTGAGCAAAGGATCAGGAAGTCATGTATTTCCCATCCTTGGGGCAAGGGAGACATTTCACATGTACAGAAAGGCTCCTCTGGGATCAAAAAGAGGAGACACCACCCTGTAATATATGATGCTAATATGTGATTCCATAGGCCTCTGGGCTGGAATCTATCTTGGAAAAAGTTGTGCATGCATGTTGGGGAGGGTCCCAGGGTAGGTCAGGTGAGGAAAAAACTAGCTAATTAGCCAAAGGTAAACAAAGACCTGAAAGACCTGTCCTATATAAATGATTTAACTGCTTCTTTGCTGCTCTCTTCCTCACAAGGGGCGATGGCCACACCCTTTCTTTCTGGGGGTGCATCTGCCTCGCTTCTCTCTTAACTAAGCAAACCGTTTCTCTGTGTGCTTTCCCACTTGTTGCTGTGCTGTATCTCTGATAATAACTTCATACGTGTTTTTACAGTTTTTACCTCCTTGAGAAATGCATTTTTCAGTGGGGGCAAGATCCAGGGAAAATTTGCTTCTAGCCTCTAGCCCTTGCTGGTCTGGTAGTTAGGATTCCTGGTTTTCATCCAGGCTATCCAAGTTCAGTTCCTGGGCAGGGAATTAAGATCTTGCTTCATGCGACTGCTCACGGCTGCCTCTTCGAGATCACAAACAGGGATCAAACCCGTGTCCCCTGTAGGGGAAGCACACGGAGTCTTAACCACTGGACCACCAGGGAAGTCCCAGAATGTGTGTTTTGATTACTGTGTGCTGAGTAGTCTACACCCCATTAGTCTTTTTACTGCTTCATCAACAATGCATGCTTTTTATTCAGATTCCAGCCCCATCTTTTGCCAGTTCTGGGGGTGAGGGCAGGACATTACTTCTTGGCCTCAGTTACCTGTGGGGTTAAAATAGCTGCACAGTCTGGTCCATGGTGTGGTTGTGACAGTGGGAGGGGAGGACATTTGTGTAAGGTCTTCACCCACTGTGCAGGACTCTGTCAGTGTAAGGGACCCATTTACTACAGATGTGGGACTTGTGAGAATTTTGAAGGCCCTGGTGTAGTCCATGGACCTGCTCCAGGAAGGGCTGGACAGTTCCGCAGATGCGACCCCACCCAAGTTTTGCTTTGTTGTGTGCTTGGCTTACCCTGCATCTCCTTACCTTGTCTCCTTTCCCAACTCTGAGCTTTCACACCCCTACAGGTATGGAATTATAAACAGATCGCTGAAGAGTTCCCAGAGCTGGGTGCAATGAGGAGCCTGGACCAGAGGAGGCAGCTAGTTGGTTGAATGCTTAATAGGACAATACACCAATTAACTCTGGCAGCTGTTACAGGAGATAATACAGGAGATCTGTTTCTTTTTCTTTAACCCTTTGCTTCCTGTTGCTTTTGTTCACTGAGAGGATATTGTCTAGACATAATTGCCTGCCTGGGGGAACCCTACACCTCTGCTAGAATGTTAATACATCCCTCCCCCGAGGCTGGACATTTTAGAAGATACTTGCAAGATTAATCAGCTCAGTTCAGTCGCATGCAACTCTTTACGACCCCATGGACTGCAGCATGCCAGGCTTCCCTGTCCATCACCAACTCCCGAAATTTACTAAAACCTATGTCCATCGAGTCGGTGATATCATCCAACCATCTCATCCTCTGTCATCCCCTTCTCCTCCTGCCTTCAGTCTTTCCCAGCATCATGGTCTTTTCCAATGAGTCAGTTCTTCGCATCAGGTGGCCTAAGTATTGGAGCTTCAGCTTCCAATGAATATTCAGGACTGATTTCCTTTAGGATGGACTGGTTGGATCCCCTTGCTGTCCAAGGCACTCTCAAGAGTCTTCTCCAACACCACAGTTCAAAAGCATCAATTCTTCGTAGCTCAGCTTTCTTTATAGTCCAACTCTCACATCCATACATGACTACTGGAAAAACCATAGCTTTGACTAGATGGACCTTTGTTGGCAAAGTAATGTCTCTGCTTTTTAATATGCTCTCTAGGTTGGTCATAACTTTTCTTCCAAGGAGCAAGTGTCTTTTTATTTCATGGTTGCAGTCACCATCTTCAGTGATTTTGGGGCCCCCCAAAATAAAGTTTCTCACTGTTTCCCCATCTATTTGCCATGAAATGATGGGTCCAGATGCCATGATCTTAGTTTTCTGAATGTTGAGCTTTAAGCCAACTTTTTCACTCTTCTCTTTCACTTTCATCAAAAGGCTCTTTAGTTCTTCTTTGTTTTCTGCCATAAGGGTGGTGTCATCTGCATATCTGAGGTTACTGATATTTCTCCTAGTAATCTTGATTCCAGCTTGCGTTTCATCCAGCCCAGCGTTTCTCATGATGTACTCTGCATATAAGTTAAATAAGCAGGGTGACAGTATACAGCCTTGACGTACTCCTTGCCCTATTTGGAAACAGTCTGTTGTTCCTTATCCAGTTCTAACTCTTGCTTCCTGACCTGCATACAGATTTCTCAAGAGGCAGGTCAGGTGGTCTAGTATTCCCACCTCTTTCAGAATTTTCCACAGTTTATTGTGATCCACACAGTCAAAGGCTTTGGCATAGTCAATAAAGCAGAAATAGATGTTTTCTGGAATTCTTTTGCTTTTTTGATGATCCAGCAGATGTTGGCAATTTGATCTCTGGTTCCTCTGCCTTTTCTAAATCCAGCTTGAACATCTGGAAGTTCATGGTTCACATACTGTTGAAGCCTGGCTTGGAGAATTTTACTAGCCTGTGAGATGAGTGCAATTGTGCAGTGGTTTGAGCATTCTTTGGCATTGCCTTTCTTTGGGATTGGAATGAAAACTGACCTTTTCCAGTGCTGTGGCCCCTGCTGAGTTTTCCAAATTTGCTGGCATATTGAATGCAGCACTTTCACAGCATCATCTTTCAGGATTTGAAATAGGTTAACTGGAATTCCATCACCTCCACTAGCTTTGTTTGTAGTGATGTTTCCTAAGGCCCACTTGACTTCACATTCCAGGATGTCTGGCTCTAGGTGAGTGATCACACTATCGTGATTATCTGGGTTGTGAAGATCTTTTTTTGTATAGTTCTTATGTGTATTCTTGCCACCTCTTCTTAATATCTTCTGTTTCTGTTAGGTCCATACCATTTCTGTCCTTTATCGAGCCCATCTTTGCATGAAATGTTCCCTTGGTATCTCTAATTTTCTTGAAGAGATCTCTAGTCTTTCCCATTCTATTGTTTTCTTCTATTTATTTGCATTGACCACTGAGGAAGGCTTTCTTATCTCTCATTGCTATTCTTTGGACTCTGCATTCAAATGGGGATATCTTTCCTTTTCTCCTTTGCCTTTCACTTCTTTTCACAGCTGTTTGTAAGGCCTCTTCAGACATCCATTTGGCCTTTTGGCATTTCTTTTTCTTGCGGGTGGTCTTGATCCTTGCCTCCTGTACAATGTCATGAACCTCAGTCCATAGTTCTTCAGGCACTCTGTCAGATCTAATCCCTTGAATCTATTTGTCACCTCCACTGTATAATTGTAAGGGATTTGATTTAGGTCATACCTGAATGGTCTAGTGGTTTTCCCTGCTTTCTTCAATTTAAGTCTGAATTTGGCAATAAGGAGTTCATGATCTGAGCCACAGTCAGCTCCCAGTCTTGTTTTTGCTGACTGTATAGAGCTTCTCTACCTTTGGCTGTGAAGAATATAAGCAATCTGATTTCAGTACTGAGCATCTGGTGATGTCCATGTGTAGAATTTTCTCTTGTGTTGTTGGAAGAGAGTGTTTGCATTCTCTTGGAAAAACTCTATTAGCCTTTGCCCACTTCATTCTGTACTCCAAGGCCAAATTTGCCTATTATTCCGGGTATCTCTTGACTTCCTCCTTTTGCATTCCAGTCCCCTATAATGAAAAGGACATCTTTTTTGGGTGTTAATTCTAGAAGGTCTTGTAGGTCTTCATAGAATTATTCAACTTCAGCTTCTTCAGCATTACTGCTCAGGGCATAGACTTGGATTACATAATACTGAATGGTTTGCTTTGAAAAAGAACAGAGATCATTCTCTCGTTTTTGAGATTGCATCCAATCCAATCCAATCCAATCCAGCGAGATTACATTTTGGACTCTTTTGTTGACTATGATGGCTTCTCCATTTCTTCTAAGGGATTCTTGCCCACAGTAGTAGATATTATGGTCATTGAGTTAAATTCACCCATTCCAGTCCATTTTAGTTTGCTGATTCCTAAAAATGTTGATGATCACTCTTGCCATTTCCTGTTTGACCACTTTCAATTTGCCTTGATTTATGGACCTATCATTCCAGATTCCTATGCAATATTGCTCTTTACAGTATTGGACTTTATTTCCATCACTAGTCACAACCACTGCTGGATTCTTCATTCTTTCTGGAGTTATTTCTCCACTGATCTCCAGTAGCATATTGGGCACCTACCGACTTGGGGAGTTCATCTTTCAGTGTCCTATCTTTTTGCCTTTTCATACTGTTCATGGGATTCTCAAGACAAGAATACTGAAGTGGTTTGCCATTCCCTTCTCCGGTGGACCAGGTTTTGTCAGAACTCTCCACCATGACTGGTCTGTCTTGGGTGGCCCTACACGGCATGGCTCGTAGTTTCACTGAGTTAGACAAGGCTGTGGTCCATGGGATCAGACTGGTTAGTTTTCTGTAATTGTGGTTTTCATTCTGTCTGCCCTCTGATGGAGAAGGATATGATGAAGAAGCTTATGGAAACTTCCTGATGGGAGAGACTGACTGAGGGGGAAACTGGGTCTTGTTATGAAGGGCGGAGCCATGCTCAGTAAATCTTTAATCCAATTTTCTGTTGATGGGTGGGGCTATGTTCCCTCCCTGTTATTTACCTGGGGCCAAACTATGGTGGACTAATGAAGATAATGGTGACCTCCTTCAAAAGGTCCCATGCACGCACTGCTACACTCAGTGCAGCTAACCCTGCAGCAGGCCACCGCCAACCCACGTCTCTGCTGGAGTCTCCTGGACACTAATGGGCAAGTCTGGGTCAGTCTTTTGTGGAGTCACTGCTCCTTTCTTCTGGGTCCTGGTGCACACAGGGTTCTGTTTGTGCCCTCCCAGAGTCTGTTTCCCAGTCCTGTGTAAGTTCTGGTGGCTCTATGGTGGGATTAATGACAACCTCCTCCAAGAGAGCTTCTGCCATAGCTGAGTCTGCTGCACCCAGAGCCCCTGCCCCTGCGGCAGTCCACTGCTGACCCATACCTCCACAGGAGACACTCAAACACAGTTCTGTCTCAGTCTCTGTGGGGTCTCCAGGTCCTGGTGCATATAAAGTTGTTTGAGCCCTCTGAGCATCTCTGGCAGGTATGGGGCTTGATTCTAAATGTGAATTCGCCCTTCCTATCATCTTGCTGGGGCTTCTCCTTTGCCCTTGGACATGGGGTATCTCCTCACAGTTGCTCCAGCAAGTGACATGATTAATGGTCTTTGGTGTCGCGGGGCTTGAGCCATTCGAGGCCGACGCATCCGCGCGTGCGAGCGCCAGCAAAGTGTCCGAGTTAGAGGGGAGGGACGCGTGCGCGTTCACGTGCGCCCCTGAGAGCGTGTTGCAATCTGGTTCCTAAGGAGGAAGAGGAAGGCAGCCCTGGAGTGGTTTCTTTCTGTACTTTCAACAGAAGAGTGAGAGATGGAACCGAAGAAGAAAGGAATCGTTACAGCCAGAGATTGTTCGCCAGATGCAGGCCTGCCTTTGCCAGGATAAGGAGAGACATCTACAGCTTGAACCATTGTCTGAATGCTGCTGTTTTGACCCAGGAAATCCTATAGATTCAGGATGAGAGCAGTAACCATAATGCCAGCAGTAAAGTGATTGTTGACCAGTTTGCTGTGAAGGCAGGCCCTTCATTTAGGAAGTAAACCTGTTATTAAGAGCAGGAACTCTGTTTAGAGGGAAGGAAAGAGCACCTTTGTTTGTGCAATGGAGCTTGGATAACCCCTCTTGCCTTCCTATTTACCTGAACTGACTGTGAAAGAGGAGGTGGTAGGAAAGCATTAGAGACGTGTTGGAGAAGGCAATGGCAACCCACTCCAGTACTCTTGCCTAGAAAATGGATGGAGGAAATGAAAATGCTCCTCCTGCCATGGACAGAGGAGCTTCGTAGGCTGCAGTCCATGGGGTAGCTAAGAGTCAAACACGACTTCACTTTCACTTTCACTTTTCACTTTCATGCATTGGAGGAGGAAATGGCAACCCACTCCAGTGTTCTTGCCTGGAGAATCCCAGGGACGGCGGGGCCTGGTGGGCTGCCATCTATGGGGTCGCACAGAGTTGGACACGACTGAAGCGACTTAGCAGCAGTGAGCTTGGACTCTCTAACACAGTTACTAAAGGATGCCCTCCAGAAATCCCAAATCATAAAATTATCTAGTTTTGATTTTTTTCAGAGATGCCTTAGCAAATGCTTGATGAGGGTAGCTTGCAGTTCATTCAAGAAACCAACTTGTGTTCACAGGCACAGGGGAGTATTCTGGCAGAAGCACTGAATCCAGAAAAGAGGGAGTGAGAATGTCAATGTCTTCTCAGGCATTGTTGAGAGAAAAGGTGCATGAATTGGTGAATAAATGTCACATGTGTCTGTGTGGGTTTTACAGAGCAACAAAGCATCTTTTCTTATTTGACCTTCAAAACAATCCTGTGCTGTCAACCAGAGAATCGAGGCTCAGAGAATTTGAGCAGCTTTTCCAGGACTACACCTACTAAGATGTCCACCTGGGACTGACCTGTCCCAAATCCCTTCACATGGTCCTTTCTTCTAACTTTTATTGACAACTTGGCAGTATATCCTCGTGCTGGATTGTAGGTGCTGTACTGGGTTGAATAGTGTCTCCCTGAGACAGACTGGGGCCTGGGATGCTTTGCTGCAGTGCTTGCATCTGGACACACATCTGCTAGTGCAAAAGAATACAAAGAAACTACAGGGACTAAAACTAACTGCACACATGTGCACATGGGACAGAGAAGAAACAGTAAGATACAAAAAGGCCACAAACCAACAGCCATTTCTGAGTTACCAGGAGCAAAAGCAAGGTACTATGAATCATCCCTGTACACAGCACCACCAAGGGGGTGGGCAGACCACCTAAGCCACCCCTCTAGCCTAACTCAGTGGGCTGATCTGCCCCTACCCTCCTCCACTTAAGAAACCACCTTGTTCTGGTTCCTTTGAGGTGCAGCAGAAATACCAATAATGCCTTCCAGAATTCCTTGTCTGGCCTCTTATCAATTTGTACTGGTTAAAGAATTTGAGGACTTGAGTTGGTGACACCCCGAGTCTTCATGTTCACCCAGATCCTCAGCATGTGACCTTATTTGGAAAGAGGGTCATTGTAGATGTAATCGGTTTAGACTGGGTCGTGCTTGAGAAGGGAAGATGGCTAATTGAAGGTGGAGGCAGAGATTAGAGAGATGCTGCTGTAGGCCAAGGATCACCTGGGGCCACCAGAAGTCAGAAGAGGCCATGAATAATCCTCCCTAGAGGCTTCAGAGGGAGCACAGCCCTGCCAACACCCTGATTTCAGACTTCTGGTTAAATGGTGAGACAGGAGTTTCTTGTTTTTGCTGCCTAGTTTATGGTATGTTAGTGCTGTTCAGTGATAAGAGAAGGGATTGTCCTATTCTTCCTTGTGTTTCTGTTTCCTCTAGTCTTGCTGTGTCCTTTTCCCTACTGGATGGTTATACACAAAGCGCAGCTAAGTCCTGACAACTCATGCCCTCCATAGACATGGAGTTTGGATTCCTTGACCTGGATTATATTTATTACAGCAAATTCACCTGTCTAATCGTATTTGGCTCTGGCTTTTATTCAGCATAACTTCTACTGTCTCAGCTACTCTCTGAGAGTGTGCCTGCCTGTGTTTGTAGGCGTGATGGTGTCTGGGAGGGGAGGTAGGAGGCGGTGTGGCCATCACGCCCTGGGGAACAAGTTTTTGTCTGGCAGACCCTCAGAGCCCATCTGTCTGGGGCTGGAGGTCTCAGGCTGGGGCTGAGGGCTCAAGCTGGATCTTGTTCTTGGCCTTCAACTGAGGGCTGGACCAATGCTGCCCGAGGATCTTATCTTGTTTAGGCTGCCACGTAAAGGAAAATATTGAGAAAGGAGTTGACCACCCAACCCCCACCAAGAGAGGCATTTCCTCCACTAGAGCCATTGAGCCAGGTCTTGCAGATATTTGAGTCATGATCTTTGCTTGTTGACTGTTTCTGTCACATGCTTAGACCGTGTCTTTATGCAGGGACTTTCTGCTACTTGTCTGTGTGATGAGTGCCTCCACGGGGCTCAGTGGTAAAGAATCTGCCTGCAGTGCCGGAGAAACAGGAGATGCAGGTTTGACCCCTGCATCGGGACGATCCCCTGAAGAAGGGCATGGCAACCCACTCCAGTATTCTTGCCTGGAGAATCCCATGGACAGAGGAGGCTGGTGGGCTACAGTCCATGGGGTCACAGAGTCAGACACGACTGAAACGGCTGGGCACACATGCATGCACACATACACATCTTTGTGATGAAAGTGGCTGGGGGAAAGGGAGGGAGGAAGGAAGGCAGGTGAGGGTGATGGAGATCAGGGGTAAATCAGAAAGACCATGGGTTCAGTGTCCATGAGTTTGAGTCCCTGCTTAATGACCTCCTAGGTGAAAAAGTCATTAGTATTTATGGAACCCTGTGCTGGGCTCCCTGTGAGAGAGCTCATTTATTTATATATCTGTAGCACTGGTGCAATGCCTGGCACACAACGTGCTTAAGTGTTGCTTGAGTAAATTTAGTTTAAAATGTAACTCTTGCCACAGAGGAAGGTGCTTCAGGCAGCCATGTAGGACAGTGGTGGGGAGACCAGGTGAGAGGCAGTTGCAATATTTCAGGCAAAAATGGAGAAGTTCTACAAATGATGAAGAGAAAGAAAGGCTCTCTTTATTAATTTTCTACTCTGTGTTGGGCCCTATCCTATGTGCTATATCTAAGTTATTTTGTCCTAATAACCTTGCAGACTCACCCTCATAAAATGCTCCCATTTTATGGCTGAGGGAACTGAAGTCACTGACCCAACACCACTCAGCTCATACTTGGCAGGGAAACGCAGAGCACAAGATCGGTGCCAGGATTTAGAAACATGGCCGACACAGACTAACGGACTGGCTGTGGGAGGAATTGGGGATGACTCTGAGGTTTCTCTGTGGGTGATGGAGTTATGGTGCGCCATTAACAATTGGGTTCAATGGGTTGACCCTGTTGGAAGAGGAAATGCTCTTAGATGGTCTGTGTCCAGGCCTTCCCAAATCCCGCAGATGAGCACTTAATGAGAATGCTGGTGCCTCTGGCTTGACTGAGCGCTTCTGGCCAGAGTGGTGCTTGGGGAGAGGCTGCCTGGCTCCTGGAAGCTGCTCTGCCTCCCTAGGATTGCCCGATGCTGACCATGCTGCCAGGTGCTGGAAGCTCGCTCCCTCACCCCAGGGTCCCCATTTCTTTTTAAAGTAGGTTCGTCTCCCACCTGAAAGGCCATCAGTGAGGAGTCCTCCTGAGGTTCGGCATGCAGACACGGTCCTGGACGCCCCTCACACAATCTCTCTTGGCCCTCATCCTCTCCCTGTCCATTACCCAGAGAATCTGAACGTCTCTGGCCCAGACTATCGCTTGACCTCACCCCAGGCTCTGTGGGATTCTCTCACTCATCAGCCATTTACTGAGCACCTGCAGTCTGGGGACGTGGTGAATCAGGCAACTTCCCTGCCCCATGGTTCTGTGATCTGCCTGGGAGGCTAAGCTGAGAGAGCAAACAGAGCCAGAGTTGGCAGCCTCCCCAGAAGAGGTAACATTTGTGCTGAGCTTATGAGGATGAGCAGGATGCGGTCAGGTGGAAGAGTGGGAGCCAAAGGGGAGAAGAGCATTTGTAGCACAGAGGGGAGGCTGGGTGTCTGGGGAAGGAGCTCTTAATTCCACAAATATTTACTGAGCACTTTGTCCATGCCAGCCTTCAACTGGGGCTGGGAAGCTGCAGAGTTCCAGTGAAACTCACAAGATATCTTCTTTTGCAGAACCTGTGCACGAAATGAGGAATTTGGACACAGGCCCATGTACTAGTCTTAGAAGTTCCCAAATAAGTGTTCTTAAACCCGGGGATTATGCAAGAGGATCCACTGGGATAGGAGGAAAATATATTGAAACTTCAATATTGAAAAATAATGAAATTTTTATGTGTGTTTAAAAATGAAAATCAAAGGAAGAATTTGAGTTTTTCCAATATTTTCTGTGTGAGGTGACCCTGGTGCCTGTACTTAGCCCCTGTGTCATGCATGTTGTGTGTGTCTGAGGGGATCTGAGGGAAACAGGGGATGCAGAGTTCCATGACAACGGGCAGAAGGGTCCTTCCACCTTCACTCCCTTTTAGCATCTTGTGACACACTTACACATGCTCACAAAGTAGATTTAGGGGTGAGTTCATCTAGTTAAAAAAAAAAAGTTTCCCTGATGGCTCAGATGTTAATGAATCTGTCTGCAATGCAGGAGACTCAGGTTTAATCCCTGGGTCGGGAAGTTTCCCTGGAGAAGGAAATGGCAACCCACTCCAGTATTCCTGCCTGGAGACTCCCATGGACAGAGGAGTCCAGTGGGCTACAGTCCATGGGATCTCAAACAGTCGGGCATTACTGAGTGACTAACACTTTCATCTAGTTTTAACTAAATTGACCCACATGCAATGGACAATAGCAAGTTTCCTGAAAAGACGGTGGCGGTTGAAGAGAAAGCCAGTGGTCCAAGCAGATGGCAACCCACTCTTCAAATAGGCTCCTTGTTACCTTTTAGTCTTGAGTTAAAAACTGTAACAATCTAATCACTATTAATGGAAGCTGATTAGAACTGTTAAAAATTATCAGGATTATTTGAAATATAGACTTAAATCTCTTGGTGTTGGTGATACTCTTTTTCTAAAGGTTGGTTATCCTTTAGATATTGGCTAATGAGAGTCCCTTGGACTGCAAGGAGATCCAACCAGTCCATTCTGAAGGAGATCAGCCCTGGGTGTTCTTTGGAAGGAATGATGCTAAAGCTGAAACTCCAGTACTTTGGTCACCTCATGCAAAGAGTTGACTCATTGGAAAAGACTCTGATGCTGGGAGTGATTGGGGGCAGGAGGAGAAGGGGACGACAGAGGATGAGATGGCTGGATGGCATCACCAACTTGATGGATGTGAGTTTGAGTGAACTCTGGGAGTTGGTGATGGACAGGGAGGCCTGGCATGCTGCAGTTCATGGGGTCGCAAAGAGTTGGACACGACTAAGCAACTGAACTGAACTGAATGATGGTAGAATATGGAAATACAATTTTTATGTAAAGAAATATACCTATGTTAGAAGTGGGTGCCAAAATTATTTTGGTATTAATAAGCATCAAAGAGGCTTGGAGACCAGCTCTAGGCAGTAAAAGCCAGTAGAAGTTATTCAAGTAGAGATGACTTTTTCTCCTTGTTTTGTTAATTTTGGAAGACTCTCCACCCAGCAGCAGCATGGAGTGACACATACGGCTAGAGACACTTGTAGGGACTTGCTGGCAGAAGTCCCAGTGGGAGGATGGAACCGGAAGAGCAGAGAGAAGTTTTAGGTGTGATGGAAGTTGATGACTAATTAGATTTGGAGAACAAGGCAGGTGGAGGGAGTAAGGAGAGTCTCAGTTCTCTGGGTGATTGGGCAAATGGAGGCACCATACACCGAGGGTGCAAACATAAGCGAGGAGTGGGTTAGGGAGGAAGATAAAGAATCTGAGCAGGTTAAATCATACACACCAGAGAGAAGCCTGGCTGGAGCTGGCCCGCTTGGTCAGGCTTCTGGAGGTCTCGGGGCTGCAGACACCCCTTCCCGAGGCATGGCCCAGGTGAGTGATGGTGATGGTAGCGCTCGAAGGACACGAAAAAGGTCAGTTGGGCAGTAGTGGTGACTTCTGTCCACTCTTCCAGATTTTAGTCTGGCCACTGGGCTCCATGTCCCAGGGATCACACCCAGACCACTCCTCATATTTCACTTCTGGGAACCACCCAAATTGTAGGTACCCTGGTTATCCTCCTCCTCTGAGCCATCTTAGGAGGTGACCAGGCTACTACCCATCGAACTCCAGGCCTGTTATTGGGAAAGGCTGATTAGGCTGGCTGTGTCCTTGCTATCATCTTCAGGTGCTAAGATAAGCAAAATAGAGGGCAGGGATGCAGCTGGGTGAGGCGGGGTAGGGTGTGGATGTCCTGCAGTTGCCCAGGCAGGACAGGTGTGGGACCACTGAGAAGGGACCCACTGGGGGGATCACGTTTTAGAATAGATGTATTTCATTCTGTCCTGGTCTGATCATTCCTGAACTGGTATATCAGGGCTGCCCCAATTTAATGGGCTTGCCCAACAGTCCTCCTGAGGCTCAATGTGGAGAAGGTTAGCAGTTTTATCAGTGATGATGGGGCCCCAGAACTACCAGCCTGAGCTGTTGGCAGGATCTTGGGGTCTGAGTCTGTGGGGGTGGGGTGGGTGTGTCATCGATGGAAGGTAGGTGAGTATCTTATCTCCCACATCAGTATTTTTCTTTGGAAGGGAAAAGTAGGGAGATCTAGATAACAAAAAGACTGAGTAATTAACAGTGAAGATGAGAGATGAGAGAGACAGGAGAGACAAAACAGAAAGGAGAGCAGAAAGGTATATAGAAGATTACCAACTGGAAGAAGAGAAAGAAGAGTAGGATTAAGATAGAACATCCATGATGATCCATAAGCTAAGACTCCTGCTTCCAGTGCTCAGAAGGCACCCGTACTCCCAGTGCTCCCTGTGGTCTCAGGGCGCCAGGGTTCAATCCCTGGTCAGGGAACTAGATCCCACATGCTTCAACTAAGAGTCTGCATGCTGCAACTGAAGATCCCACATGCCACAAGTAAAGATCTCACATGCCACAACAAAGATCAAAGATCCTGCGTGCCGCAACTAAGACCCAATGCAGCTAAATAAATAAATATAAATAAAAAATGCTAAAAAAAAAAAAAAAAGACAGAGGGAAGACAAGAAAGTGAGGGAGATGAACAAGGACACAAATGGAGGTTGATGTGGCAGAAAACTCAAAGACATGGAGGAGACAAGGGTCAAGAGACATGGAGGGCAGGGGTCAGGCATGTGGAAGGAGGGATGGAATGAGAGAGAGAGAGAGAGAGTCCTGCTTGGATGAAGCCCTGGTCCTCCACCTTCCTTTCTTCCCTACCCATCTGCCTGCTTCTCAATCACAAAATCAAAAGAGCCAGAGCCCCTGTGAATGGCTGTTTCTACTTCTGACACCCAGCTGCACTGCAGGAAGAGTGACAGGCAGCTGTCACCTTTGCTTCTGCTGGGCTGGGGCCCTCCAGCAGGGGCTGACCTGGGGAAGGAGACATCCGATTTGATGTTTCAGCTCTGGGTGCTTCCCCAGACTTGCTTTTTCTTTGTGATGGAACAGATTTATACGTCCATGTGATGAAATTGTTGAGAACAGAGACTGAGTTGTAGGAAGCTTAGCCCAGATAGCGAGTAGGGCAGAAGCAGTTGGTGACAGTCATGCCCTGTGGCATTTTTACTTGCGCACCATCAGCCAGGCTGTGGGCTGTGAAGGAGGGAAGTCCCTGAGCAGTGAGGGCTGCTTTTGTGAAGTCAACTCATAACGAGAAGAGAAACACCATCTTGGTGGCCCAAGGTACAGAGATGACTCCTGGGGTATGGAGGGTCCTAGCCAGCCCAGGTCGGGGGACGGGGCCTGGGAGTGAGCGGGCACTAGCAAGTTCTACTTACAGAGGGGAATCCTCTGTGGAGGCTACAGGTGCTTGTGGGGCCTTCCCAGAGCACAGGTGAAAGTCCTCCCACCCCCACCCCCACTTTCCCACTTCCTTTGATTTGATCCTGTTCATCTGATAGTTACTGTTTCTGCTTCCCTGGGACTTCGATGCCAGTAAGAAGATAACCTGAGGGGTGGGGTCTCACCACACAAGTCCCTGAAATCATTTGCTAATTATAAAAATATATCATTCATTGGCATCATAGTAGCAAGAAATGCCTCTTATTGAGCAAGCACTTACCAGGCTCTGCTGAATGCTGACTCTATCACCCTATGCTGCCATTAATGGTGAGAAATGAGCATCATTGCTTCCATCATATAGATGGGAAAATGGGTCTAAATCTGAGGTTTGCAGCCACCTCCCAGAGACCAAAGTCTAGTCTCTTGACTTCTCCTTCCTTGGAGGAGCTGGGGATGAGGGTGATGCAGGCTCAGAGCTCTGGCCCTCTCCAGCCCCTGTGTCGTCCACACTGAGCTAGCAGCGGGGTGCGGTGGGCAGGCGAGTCTGTCATTGAGCTGGTGATGCAGGCAGTCCCATCTCTGGACAAGCGAGTATGTGAATGAGTGACTCAGCAGAAGTGGTGGCTCTGGGAGGCTCTGCTGGCCCTAGGGTCTCTGCATTGGAGCCCCCCAAACCTGTAACCAGGACTATTCTGATGGGAGGTCACAGAACTGGAAGAGCAGTGCGGAGGCACTTTCTCTGTTGCCTCTTCTTGGATCAATAAAGGGAAAATAAAGGTAGGCCAGTGTGGATGTCTGCCTGGGAGGCTATGTGTCTGTCCTCAGGGCCAAAAAGAGATTTGCAGGCCAGAATGGAGCCACATTCCAGTCCACTTAGAGCTGGCAGGGAGCTAGAGGAAGAGAAGGGAGAAGGCGATCACTAGGGGTAAAGAAAAGAGGAATCCCTCTAAGTTCCAGCTCTGTTCAGGGGACTCAAGCCAACCAATGGCAGCTGTTTTCTCCCCACCTGCGACCCAAAGGCTCACAGGAGCCCATGCTTGGAAGGGAAAGGAGGTCAAGGATAATCCCTTAGGGAAGCAGGTCAGCCACCTCTGGCTTTCCACCACGAAAGCTTCCCAGGGCTGCCTGCACCCCCGTCCACCCTCCTCTGCCAGCTGGGGACAGCAAATTGGTTATAACCTTTGCCGCAGCAAAACAGAGCTGTAACAAAAGTCTGACTCATGTTTTCCAAAGCCAGAAGATCTTATTTTAGGATCTCCCAGCTCTTTCATCAGCACTGAGAGTTCATCACAAGAGGGCTGTTGGGGGTGGAGGGTGGTGAGAGGGGATGTTAACACTCAGAGATGGAAAAGCCTGGAACTCCCGTTGGTGGAGGAAGTCCTCAGCCTTTCTCCATGTCCCTGATGACCAGGAAGGGTGTGAGATGGGTTGTCTGGGCTCTGGATGGAGGCTCCAGGCAGGCTTCCCGGGGGCGAGGCGTGAGAGGGAAGGTAAATTGGGAGAGCCCTGGAGCGTGGGACTTGGGTTGGTGGCTAGGGGCCCTGGCTGCCTCCCAATCAAGGTGGGTCTGCAGGTTTGTCTGCCAGGGCAGGGCTGCCTCCACCTCTCCTGACAGGCTCCCAAGCTCAGGGTGAAGAGATAAAATGCTAATGGAACTCTTCTCGACCCTCAAGTTTGCTTTGGCTATTATACTCCAGGAACCTTGCCGGGAAAAATCCCATGGACAGATGAGCCTGGCAGGCTACAGTCCATGGGGGTGTAAGAGTCGGACACAGACATGACTGAGCGACTAAACAGCAACAACAAATTGTAAAACGACTCCGTGCCTGCAGGTTCTTAGCTTGTCTTGGTTCAGTGAGAATTCTCCTTCCATTGTCCCTGTCACAGAAGGAGTAGGGGGCCGCAAACCCCAGCAGCACCTTGATGCTCTGGGTGGAACCACAGTTTTATTCCAGCTCACCCAGCAGAAGCTGAGAACCTGTACCCCAGATCTGGGCATTCCTAACGATCCTCCAAGGCTTTTTCTGGGCCCAGAGTGAGACAGAGTGTGGGGGAGCCCTGAATGCTGCCGCAGGGGGAGCAGCAAAGGAATGGAGATGCATCCAGAAGGCCGGGGGGCCAGGGGCTCCAGTGCACCCCAAAAATTGCATCAGTTTGCTCTTCTTGGTAGTGGAGCTCGCATGATGTATTTTTGTATTTTCAACAAAGGTGGCTAACATTCTTTCACACATTTTCTCATTTACATCTTAAGGCAATCCAGGAGATAGCTCCTACAGGGCTGCTCATTGTTTCAAAACATGGAGGTGACCCCTTAGTAAGTGGATGAGGTGGGACCCGAATGGGTCTGAGGGTACCACTCTGGGGATGTTTCCCTTCCTCCAACACATTTTTTTTTTTTTAAAAGAAGGCTTATAAAATTAAAAAAAAAAAAATATTGATTTTGGGCTGCACCGGGTCTTCATTGCTATGTGTAGGCTTTCTCTAGCTGTGTCGAGCAGGAGCTGCTCTCTAGTTGAGGTGCATGGGCTTCTCACTGGGGTGGCTTCTCATGTTGAGGGACACAGGCTCTAGAGCATGAAGCCTCAGTAGTTAGGCTGCACAGGCTTAGTTGCCCTGTGGTATGTGTGATCTTCCCTGACCAGGGATTGAACATGTGTCCCCTGAATAGGCAGGTGAATTTTTAACCACTGGACCACCAGGGAAGCCCCCTCCAGCACATTTGATAGAAAACATCGCTCCCCTCCCCAGACCGAGGCCCACCGTGCTCCTGTCCCAGGCTTCACAGGCGACAGGGCTTCATGTTCACGTCCCCCTCACTCCTCACATGGTCTCCGTGTGATGGGGGGCACTGACGTTGAAAGCGTCCAGGGGCCCTCTTGGTTTCTCACACCTTTACCGCATGGCCAGGGTCTCCCAGAGGTTTCAGTGCCCCAGCTGGTGCCCAGAAACACCGGCTTGGGATGGACCCAGTGTTGGGGAGCCCCAAGGGCCCCGCCTCTCCAGATAAGAACCCCACCCCATGAGAGAGGTGGGTAGAGGCCCCGGGCCAGGAGTGAGGCCTCACCCCAGCTATGCTGGGGCTCTGGTGACATTTCTGCTCAACTTGTGACTTGCCCTAACTTGTGATTTGTCCTAACTTGACCTCTCTCCTGGTTCCCTTTGCTACTGCTGCTAAGTCGCTTCAGTCGTGTCCGACTCTGTGTGACCCCATAGATGGCAGCCCACTAGGCTCCTCTGTCCCTGGGATTCTCCAGGCAAGAACACTGGAGTGGGTCGCTATTTCCTTCTCCAATGCATGAGAGTGAAAAGTGAAAGTGAAGTCGCTCAGTTGTGCCCAACTCTTAGCGACCCCATGGACTGCAGCCCACCAGGTTTCTCCGTCCATGGGATTTTCCAGGCAAGAGTACTGGAGTGGGGTGCCATTGCCTTCTCCCTTTAGTTTCCAGCAAAACCTCAGAAGCACAGTGCTCTGTTTTAGGGCCAGGAAAAGTGTGTGTGTGGGGATGCTCGGAACCTGCTGCTGCCTCCTCTGCAGAAGGACCCCTTCCCCCATTTCTTCCCCAGGTCCCTGAAGTTGAGGTCATGGTCTAATTCCGGAGAATCTTGAGGAAGGACACTCAGCATTCCAGGATTCGAGTAATAGGTAGCCCCAATTAAGGGCTCTACTGACTCTTGGCTCCCCAACTTGTTTTAATGCAGAGGTACCCACCCCAGAGTTTCCTCATGTTCTGTATTTTCTTTAGTTCTTACAAGTGGGTTTCTGGTTTGGTCCCTAACCAAGGCCTTGTTCCAGAATTCTGCACTCAGGCTGCCCTGACCCCTGGCACTTGCCTCTCACCCTCCTGTTGGGCCTCCATCCCCACGTCCATCATTTCTCCTGGTACCCAGGCCATGGCTGCCTATCAGACCCCTGTCCACAGCTGTCCCAGTGGCCGAGGCCTGCCCCTCCCTCTCCTTGGGTCCATTTCCAGCTCCAGTCCTCCTCTGCTAGCCTGGCCCTGGCATGAATCCTGAACTTGAGACTGGGCTTGGAAGAGAGAAAACTCAAAGGAAGGAGGGGTAGACCAAGGAATCAGGGACAGTGGACCACCTGGGGGCTGCAGGAAAGTCCTGAGGGGGACTTAGCTGCCAAAGCAAGTAAGCCCAGGAGGGGTACCTCCCTGTTTCAGGGACACTGCTCTCCTAGCCTCTAGCATAATAGCCCCCTGTAATGGGGTGACCTGTTAATGGTGTGGGTGCCTGAGATATTTTTGTAAAACAATTACAAAATTGTTCTAATTAGGGAGGATCAACTCCCAGCTATGCCACAAGGTCATTTAATCCCTTGCCTGTTGTTACTTTGCTCTTGTGGCCAGGTGTCAAATTATAGGCTTAGATCAACTAAGATGGAAATGTAATGATTTATTTTTAAGCCGTTCATGTTTAATCCCACAAAAATTGCACCATGCAGCAGACATTATGGGGGACTACTTGGGAAAAGGAAAAGAAGCATGGCGTTGGGTCTGCTTCTACTTGACTCGTGTTCCACAGGTGGACCCCTTCTAATGGGTCATTGGTTTCCATGCTTATGGTTTCCACGCTGACGTTTTCCTACTCTTGTAGGCCTTGCCTTTAAGATGTGGATCCCACAGGTCTCTGTGCTCGGGGGCACGTACAAGTCAGGTGTGAGCCTTTGTCCTGTGCTTGGTTGCAGTGAATGCTCATTACCTTTTCCTATTATTATTAATCATCTTAACGATAGCACCCCCTCAGACTTCTGGGAGAGAAGGAGGTGGGGAGAGGTTGGTGTGAAGCAGATTTAGTATAATGTGTGTGTGTGTGTGTGCATGTGTGATTACATGTGGCATATCCTCCCAAAGCACTTACTAGTAATACAACTCCTCTACCCTCCTGGTCTCGGGCTGTAAATCTTATTTCCATATGCTCGGACTGTTTGTCAAAACAATGATTATTGAACAGATAGGTCAAAGAGGACTTCCTAGAAGAGGCAGTTTTTAAGTACATTTTGTAAGTAGACAGGAAATGGTGTGGAAAGGAGGCTGTGAATGAACTGTACAGAGCGGGAGTCTCTAACTTAGATCCTTCAGGACTAAGAGAAACTAGGAGGAATGACGGCAGATAGTCCCTAACTTACAATGGTTCAACTTAAGATGTTTCCACTTTATGATGGTGCAGAAACAATGCTTATTCAGCAGAAGCTTTTCCTGGCTAGTGATGAGCTGTACCACAATACTCTCTTATGATGTTGGACAGTGGTGGCAACCACAGCTCCCAGTCAGCCACGAGATCTGGAAGTAAACAACTAGTACACTTATAACCACTCTGTACCCAAATAACCAGTGTATTCTTCCCTTTCAGTATAGTATTTAGTAGGTTACATGATATATTCAACACTTCATTATATGCTAGGCTTTGTGTTAGACGATTCTGCCTAGCTATAGGCTAGGCTTTGTGTTAGATAATTCTGCCCAGCTAGAGTCTAATTTAAGTGTTGTGAGCATGTTTTAGATAGATTAGGCTAAGCTATGACGTTTGGTAGTGAGAAATGCAATATTTCCTGCCATACTAGTAAATAAGGATGCTATGCTGCTGCTGCTAAGTCGCTTCAGTCATGTCCGACTCCGTGCGACCCCATAGATGGCAGCCCACCAGGCTCCCCGCCCCTGGGATTCTCCAGGCAAGAAGACTGGAGTAGGTTGCCATTTCCTTCTCCGATGCATGAAAGTGAAAAGTGAAAGTGAAGTCGCTCAGTCATGTCCGACTCTGAGCAACCCCACAGACTGCAGCCCACTAGGCTCCTCCATCCATGGGATTTTCCAGGCAAGAGTACTGGAGTGGGGTGCCATCGCCTTCTCCGAAATAAAGATGTTATGCTGCTGCTGCTAATGCTAAGTCGCTTCAGTTGTGTCCGACTCTGTGCGACCCCATAGACGGCAGCCCACCAGGCTCCCCTGTCCCTGGGATTCTCCAGGCAAGAACACTGGAGTGGGTTGCCATTTCCTTCTCCGATGCATGAAAGTGAAAAGTGAAAGGGAAGTCGCTCAGTCGTGTCCGACTCTTAGCGACCCCATGGACTGCGGCCCACCAGGCTCCTCCGTCCCTGGGCTTTTCCAGGCAGGAGGACTGGAGTGGGGGCCAATGCTATAGTCACCAGCAATTGCAGCCACCGTGGACGCTGAGCTGGTGAGCCCTGAGGGAACTCAGGAAGGAAAGAATACCTGCCATCGAGCAGCCTTCAGACTGCAGCCACTCCCTATGATGAGCCCTGAGGAACTTAGGATGTGAAAACACAGGATATTGGCCCCACACAGCTGAGGTACGTATCAAGGGAATGATTTTAGTGAGCCCAGACTCTTGCATCTTCCTATGCGTAGAAAAGCACTAAAGTCCTTAACTTGAGATATCTGTTTTCTTTAATTAACAAAAATCTTTTGATGTTCCCAACTACCTGGCCTTTGTCACAAAACTCTTATATGTTCTAGCTCTTTCCCTCACCTCCTCAGAGCAGTTTCTCAGAACTATTTGAAATGCTGTCTCCTGGGCTGCATTCCTTATTTGGCCCCAAATAAAACTTAACTTGCAACTCTCATGTTGTCCAGAGAAATGTTTAACAGTAGGCTAGGTATATTAAATGCATTCTTAAGTACATGCATTTTTGACTTATTATACTTTCAACTTAGGATGAGCTTATCAGGACATAACCTCACTGTGGACGAAGATCTGTACATCTATTTAACAGAGGGCAGGAGACACCAGCAGAAGGCACGTCCCGTTGAAAGTCTTCACATTCCACCATGAACACAACACCGCACAGGCTGCACAAGGCACAGTAGCTCGCCGCCCATGGTCCCAGGCGCCAGCACCGGAGGGGCGGCGAGACCGTGTGGTCCAGAGTGAGGAAGCCTGTAGCAATAAAGTAGCTGGTGAGTTTCTTTGGAAGCCAGGAAGTAGGGCGTGACTTTGCCATGCTGACTCTGTGGGATGGCCCACAGCTCAGCCTGGCTCTGGCACACATTCCAGGTGTCTTGGAGGGCCTTGGAAGGCACAGGCAAGAATGTAAGATCAGAGACACAGGAAGCAGGATGGCTTTCCTTTTTCTGAGATCTCTTGGACAGGTATGGAGACCACCGTGACTCAAGGGAACTGGGTCCAGGGTGGGGTTTTGGGGACCGCAGGTGAGAGGAGTCCTTATAGCCCCTTATAGACCAAGGAATTACAGAAATTGTAGGACATGAGCCTCCGCGTGAGTAAGACCATGGTGAACATATTGCTCTTGAGGGTGGAGGTGGGGTGTGTCAAGCATCTGTGCAGGTCGTCCAAGGATTGGGCTCCACCTGGGCTTCCCAGGTGGCTCAGATGTCTCAGATGGTAAAGAATCCACCTGCAATGCGGGAGACCTGGGTTCAATCCCTGGGTTGGGAAGATCCCCTGGAGAATGGCTATCCACTCCAGCATTCTGGCCGGGAGAATTTCATGGACTGTATAGTCCCTGGGTTTGCAGAGTCAGACATGGGACTTGTACTTTCCTACTTTCACTTGCTGCCTCTATTCAGCCACCAGGGGGCAAACAGGCTCCAGGAATGATTTCTCCTTGTTCAGTTTGCCTGGTGGAGAGTGATAAGGTATCATCAGTAGGGGGTGGCCAGAGCGTGAGAGCAAAGACTGCAGCTGGGTCCCAGCACTGAACTTGACCTTTTAAAATCACTCTGTTATTGTACCCAGCACTAGCATTACTCAATTCATTTATTCAAGAAACATTTGCCCAGCACCTGGGAGGGGCCAGTTCTGAGCTGGTGGGCTCTGGAGACCTGAATCAGATAAACTTGCTTGGACCCTGGCAGAGAGGTAGACCCTCAAAACTGAAGCCTCCCTGGGATGGATTTCTGCTGTGACAGAGGGACACACTGAAGGCAGTGGGGACACCTAGGAGGGCGGGGTGAACTTGCCTGAGACTTGGGAGAAAGCTTCCTACTGTTGGTAGTGTTTGCTGGGGGACTAGGCAACAGGGCAACGAGCTGAAATGTTAGGGAAAATGTAGTCCTGGCTGGAGAATGCCAAATCGTGGAGGCCTGTCCGAGTTGGCTAGACAGGTGGACATCAAGGGAGGAGGCTGGCTGGTGGAGGCTATCAGGCTGGGGAATGATGGGTGCTTGCCTCTCTCTGATGAGCAAAGAGTCCTATTTGGGAGCCAGAGCAGACCCACATTTTCTGGGGGCCTGAAGTTTCAATGGTTTTGCAGCCTTTCTTAAAGCAAGAATACAGAAATAAATCCAAAATTAGATAGAGTGGTTTGGCGAGGTCCTTGCAGGTGAGGGACCTGACATTTAACTTATTCAGTTCAGTTCAGTTCAGTCACTCAGTTGTATCCGACTCTTTGCGACCCCATGAATCTCAGCACGCCAGGCCTCCCTGTCCATTACCAACTCCCGGAGTTTACTCAAACTCACGTCCATTGAGTCGGTAATGCCATCCAGCCATCTCATCCTCTGTCATCCCCTTCTCCTCCTGCCCCCAATCCCTCCCAGCATCAGAGTCTTTTCCAATGAGTCAACTCTTCATATGAGGTGGCCAAAGTACTGGAGTTTCAGCTTCAATATCAGTCCTTCCAAAGAACATCCAGGGCTGATCTCCTTTAGAATGGACTTGTTGGATCTCCTTGCAGTCCAAGGGACTCTCAGGAGTCTTCTCCAACACCACAGTTCAAAAGCATCAATTCTTCGGCGCTCAGCTTTCTTCACAGTTCAACTCTCACGTCCATACATGACCACTGGAAAAACCATAGCCTTGACTAGACGGACCTTTGCTGGCAAAGTAATGTCTCTGCTTTTGAATATGCTATCTAGGTTGGTCATAACTTTCCTTCCAAGGAGTAAGCGTCTTTTAATTTCATGGCTGCAGTCACCATCTGTAGTGATTTTGGAGCCCCAAAAATAAAATATGACACTGTTTAGCTTTGTGTAAAAACCTGGCAGCAAACCGCTTTTGCTCTCTTTCCTTTCTCTCTTCCTCTGGGGAGCCCTGGACCCCTGAGCAGCTAGTCAAGACTGGATTCAGGAAACCCGAGTCTGTGGTCTCCTCTGGAGGCCAAGCTGCTCTGTCAGGGTAAGAGGAGGTCAGTGCGGGTGACTTTTCATACTGAGTCTATGCAAATAATGCCCCGAAATTGTTCCAAGGGGTGGCCTTGAATCTGACCGTAACTCCTGTTAATGTTTTAAGTAATGCACAGGTGGGGCTTCCCTGGTGGCTCAGCGGTAAAGAATCTGCCTGCCAATGCAGGAGACCCGGGTTCGAGCCCTGGGTGGGGAAGATCCCCTGGGGAAGGAAATGGCAACCTGCTTCAGTATTCTTCCCTGGAGAATCCCATGGACAGAAGAGCCTGGTGGGCTACAGTCCATGGGGTTGCAAAAGAGCCAGACACGACTGAGCGACTTAACAATAACAACAGCGATGCACAGGTATGGAGGCTTTTCGCATTGGCCAGACGCTTTCATCTTTATGTCGTTCTCACCCCATCCTGGTGAGGCAGGTAAACAGCTCCCTCCACCAAGGCTCACGACTGGGCCTAAGGACACCTGGCTGAACCCCCGTAGGTTGGGACCTCACACCCTACTTGCCCTTGGTGCTTCCCTTTCACTACTGGTTCAACAATATTTAAACCCAAGCTTGCCCTCTTGGCCCCCTGTACAGAGAACTGATTCACCATAATAGTGAAACCACAAGTGACTTGGCTGGCTTTGGTAGTCCCCCACCCCTTCCTGCATCGGCTCTGATGGTAAGGGCAGGCACAGGTAGGGTGGAGCTGACAGCTTTTTTCCTTCACCCTATCTGTACTGTGGTGAGAGAGGGTTCTCACCTTCACCCTCTTCCTGGGCTGTTGGGAGAGCTCACACCTGGGTAAAACCTCCATCTCAAGGCTCCACCCAGGCCATGGATCTTTGAGACTCAACACTGATTTGCCGAGGGGTCCAAAGCCCGTGTTTAAGTCCCTGCTGGGGCAGGTAGGGGAGAGAGATGCCTGCTTATTTCAGTAGCTTTAATCAAGCTGTGCTGAGCATCCGCTGTGTTAGACACGGTGCTAGCCCCAGCAGGATAGAGCCAAATCAGCCATGCCCTTGTCCACATGGCTCCCTTCAGCATCTACCTGTGCCAGGTACTCAGCTGGGTGGGGAGACATGGAGATGGATGAACAGCTGTGAACCTGGGCATGGGAAGCTCACAGTCCAATTCAGGGTCTCAGCAGAGAACGGTAAAAGGCAGAGCATAGTCTGTTCAAAACTGGGAAGCATACTTTCTCTGCTTTTGTACTCCAAGCTGGAGTGGGAGGCAGTGCCTTGACCTCAGCTGATTTTTTTTCTTGGCCCTGGATGTGGCATTGATAAGCTGGCTTCTACCTCCTTTAAGCATCTCCTTCAAAGTGCACAGCAGAACCCAAGCTCCTGCTTTCCGAAATGGCAAGAGTCAGAAATGGGAGAATGGAATGGGTCAAAGGCATGTTCCTGCTCCCAGGGAAGTGCTTTTGCAGGGATTTAGAGGAAATGGGAATGAACTGGAGGAGTCAGTGAAACAATTTCCTCTGAATGGTACGGGAAGGATTGGGAAGCTCTTGTCTGGGGTTCAGTTCAGTACCCATCAGAGGAAAAGAGAGGTGGGAGTCATCCAAGTGGTCAGATGTTTCTAGATGCTTCCAGGCCAGATCCAGAAAAACCCCAAAGCCTCTGAACTTGTAACCACACAAACCAGCTCTGGTTTATCCTATTTTCTGCAACCTGCATGAATCTGCTTGTGGTTGTGACCAGGAAACAGAGGAAGAGAGGAATTGGGGGCTCTGAGGCAGAAGGACCCCTGGGTGCTCAGAATGAGTTCCTGCTACTGTGCGCGTGTTAGCTGTCTCCTCTCCTCCCTGCAGAGGTCTGGCAGAGATCAACACAAAGACTCAAAATGTAACAGCCAACTTGGCCTTGAAATTTCCCAGCAGCTGCAGGAGCCCGGAGACAGCAGGGGTGGCTGATGGTTGGTGTGGGCGGCTGGGTGCTGGGTCACCTGGGCCGTGTGTGACTTCTGGCTCATCTGAGCAGAGACCTGGCTTTGTTTGGGCAGGGGCCTTGGTACAAGCTCCCCTTGCTGACCTGGCAGCACCCATTCCTGACAGGCTTTGGAGCTTGGGAACCTCTGGGATACTGCTTGGGAGAAGGAAGATGCTCTGTGATTCCCCAAAGCCTCATGTGAGCCTTGCATAGATGGTGTGAGGTGCATACCACTCATGAGTTCTTCATTTCACAGAAGACAAGCTTGAAGTTGAGAGTGGTCACCCAAGATGGCACAGCTGGTGTGTGCTATAGGGCTTGGGGCTGCTCCCTGAAGGGTCTCTCTGAAGGCAAACCCTGTGCTCTTTCCAGGATTCTCAGTTTTACAAAGCCTTTCCCATTCCTGCTCCTCCTAAGGATCCTGGGCCCCTGGGAACCCTCCAGGCCCCAGAGATGCCTCTACAGCATAAGCTGGTTTGAACTCAGTGGCACAGGTCCCCCCACCAAAAACTCCCCAAACCTCCTCCCTCAGCACCTAGTGTAGGAGGTACATAGAGGAAGTGTTGACAGCAATTAACACTTAGTGAGTAAAGTAGGAGTATAAAGTAGCCAAACTTTTGGATCCTGCCTCCTCAGTTCAGTCACTCAGTCATGTCCGACTCTTTGCGACCCCATGGACTGCAGCACGACAGGCCTCCCTGTCCATCACCAACTCCCAGAGTTTACTCAGACTCATGTCCATTGAGTCAGTAATGCCAACCATCTCATCCTCTGTCATCCCCTTCTCCTCCTGCCTTCAATCTTGCCCAGCATCAGGGTCTTTTCAAATGAGTCAGGTCTTTGCATCAGGTGGCCAAAGTGTTAGAGTTTCAGCTCAGCATCAGTCCTTCCAATGAACACTCAGGACTGATCTCCTTTAGGATGGACTGGTTGGATCTCCTTGCAGTCCAAGGGACTCTCAAGAGTCTTCTCTGACACCACAGTTCAAAAGCATCAATTCTTCAGCGCTCAGCTTTCTTTATAGTCCAACTCTCACATCCATACATGACTACTGGAAAAACCATAGCCTTGACTAGACAGACCTTTGTTAGCAAAGTAATGTCTCTGCTTTTTAATATGCTGTCTAGGTTGGTCATAACTCCTGCCTCCTAGACATAAACAATTGTCAGTGTTTACGAGGGTATTTATGTCTTTACAAATTGTATTTGTACTTATACTCTGGTATATGGTGGTGGTTTAGTCACTAAGTTGTGTCTGACTCTTGTGACCCCATGGACTGCAGCCTGCCAGGCTCTTCTGCCCATGGGATTTCCCAGGCAAAAATACTGGAGTGGGCTGCAGTTTTCTTCTCTAAGGGGATCTTCTGGAACCAGGGATCGAATCTGGGTCTCCTGCATTGCAGGTAGATGGTTTACCAACTGAGCCACCAGGGAAGGCCACTCTAGTATATATGAGCATTATAAAATATAATTAAAAATAAGAAAAAAGGAGAAACACATGTGAGAATTACAGCTTCCAGATGTAGAGAATGGACTTGTAGACATGAAGTTGGGGGAAAGAGAGGGTGAGACAAATTGGGGGAGTTGCATTATATATACACTACCCTCTGTGAAATAGACAGCTAGTGGGAAGCTGCTGTAGAGCACAGGGAGCTCAGCTTGGTGCTCTGTGATGCCCTAGGTGAGTGGGAGGGAAGTTGGTGAGAGGGTGGTTCAAGAGGAAGGGGATATATGTATACTTATAACTTATTCACTTTGTTGTACAGCAGAAACTAACTCAACATTGTAAAGCAATTATACTCTGCTGCTGCTGCTAAGTCACTTCAGTCGTGTCCAACTCTGTGTGACCCCATATTCAGCAGCCCACCAGGCTCTGCCGTCCCTGGGATTCTCCAGGCAAGAACACTGGAGTGGGTTGCCATTTCCTTCTCTGATGCATGAAAGTGAAAAATGAAAGTGAAGTCACTCAGTCATATCCGACTCTTTGCGACCCCATGGACTGCAGCCTTCTAGGCTCCTCCATTCATGGGATTTTCCAGGCAAGAGCACTGGAATGGGCTGCCATTGCCTTCTCCAAGAATTATACTCTAATAAAAAATAAATACAAGATTGATGGCATTGCAGATTCACTGTTTGGACCCCAGCACCCTTGGCCACCTCTTGGCAGAGATATTCCCCTCCACCAGTTCATGGTGCCAATGCCCCCTGTTGCTGCCAGAGTCATGGCCATGGCTGCTCTACTGAGACTGGTGAAGGGCCCTCCAGCCTGCAGCTGTCTGATGTCCAGGGCCTGTGCTTGGCATGGAAGGGCCATTTCCTGTTGCTGCTACAGCTCGTGCTTGCAATGTCGCATGGGAAGTTTAGTGAAATAACACTTTTTGGAGTTAATAAATGTATTGTTGGTTACCAAAGGGATGCATTATGTCTCTTTCTCTCTGTTGTCAGACACCTGTTGGATCATTTTTCTCTGATCACCGTGTTAGGAGTGGGGGCTGACCCTCAGCTGTCCATTTACTCCCAAGGCTCAGTTATTAGAAATGAGGCTGACTTCTACTTTTCTCATTGACTGTAACTTAAAAAAAATTATTAATTAGTTAAGCTGTGGCCTGGTCTTATTGAGGCATGCAGGATCTTGAGTTGTGGTATGGGACCTCTTAGTTATGGTATGTGGGATCTAGTTCATTAAGCAGGGTTCGAACCTGGGCCCCCTGCGTTAGGAGCATGGACTCTTTGCCACTGGACCACCAGGGAAGTCCCTCATTGACTTTATCTTGCTCAGAAAGTACTAAAACCAAGTGTTCTTGGGACTGGCATCTACCAAGAAATCTAAAGTGTTTATTTATCTTAAACTCTTACTCAAAACAATACATTTCCAAACCCAAATATCTTTGTGTCTAACCTTAAGTATATTCAATATGACTCTCACTGTCTTCCTCTTCAATGTGAAATAATCAGAACTATTTTCTTTGGGAAACTCCCTATACTGACTCTCCTATGATAGACGTTGACAGATCCAGTCCCCTGATTTTCAGACCCAAATAGTGGCAGCCTGGCTTCAAGAGAATCCCCTGGGGGAACTTACTGAAAATGACAGGTTCCTGGGCTCTGTCTCTGCAGAGGTGGACTGGACAGATTTGGAGTAGCTCCACCTTGAAAGATCCTTGGTGGATCCTTAAGCATTTGGGAACACCTGCCCTGCACCTGCCTCAACTTGTCTAAATCATGGGGGAAACTTGGCTCCATCTCCAGCTGAGATCCAAGATACACAGGGGCGTGTTGAGGCTCAGGGCTGTGTAGGCAGAGAACCACTTGACTTTAAACTGCTCTTCTGCATGGGCGGGAACCAGCACTTAGAATTTCTCGAGGTTACCTCCCGATTCTTCATATGCTCTACCGTTGGTACAGAAGGTGATGTTTATCTTCCTGTGTGCCTCAGCAGACACCACACAGCCATCTAATCTAAAAGTAATATCTGGTCATGTCACATTACTTAAAGAGAAAGGGGCCCAGCACTCAGCCCCATTTGGCATTGATGGAGATGGTGATCTCTCAGGAGACCGTTTCTGCCCACCTTCATTCTTGTGTTAGGGTTCAAAAGTAGACTTTTGAGCAACTTCAGTAGGTGGTGATCTGTGTGGATCACATGGCTTGGTGTCAGCTGATTTCTGTTCTGGGGGTCAGAGGCAGTAGTTGTTAAACAGATGCAAAGCTGCTGCTAAGTCGCTTCAGTCATGTCCGACTCTGTGCGACCCCAGAGATGGCAGCCCACCAGGCTCCCCCGTCCCTGGGATTCTCCAGGCGAGAAAACTGGAGTGGGTTGCCATTTCCTTCTCCAATGCATGAAAGTGAAAAGTGAAAGTGAAGTCGCTCAGTCGTTCCCGACTCCCAGCGACCCCATGGACTGCAGCCCACCAGGCTCCTCCATCCATGGATTTTCCAGGCAAGAGTACTGGAGTGGGGTGCCATTGCCTTCTCTGAGATGCAAAGCTGCCAACACTCTAATGCTGTCCTAGAAATATCCATCTTCAGAGAATGAAAGTAACATTGAGTGTATACTGTGTCAGAAACTGTACTACTCCCCTCTTTGCACACACATCTCACTTTTTCTTCACAGTAACCAAAATCACTGCAGATGGTGACTGCAGCCATGAAATTAAAAGACGCTTACTCCTTGGAAGGAAAGTTATGACCAACCTAGACAGCATATTGAAAAACAGAGACATTACTTTGCCAACAAAGGTCCATCTAGTCAAGGCTATGGTTTTTCCAGTGGTCATGAATGGATGTGAGAATTGGACTGTGAAGAAAGCTGAGCACTGAAGAATTGATGCTTTTGAACTGTGGTGTTGGAGAAGACTCTTGAGAGTCCCTTGGACTGCAAGGAGATCCAACCAGTCCATTCTGAAGGAGATCAGCCCTGGGATTTCTTTGGAAGAACTGATGCTAAAGCTGAAACTCCAATACTTTGGCCACCTCATATGAAGAGTTGACTCGTTGGAAAAGACTCTGATGCTGGGAGGGATTGGGGGCAGGAGGAGAAGGGGATGACAGAGGATGAGATGGCTGGATGGGATCACTGACTCGGTGGACATAAGTCTGAGTGAACTCCGGGAGTTGGTGATGGACAGGGAGGCCTGGCATGCTGCGATTCATGGGGTCGCAAAACGTCGGACACGACTGAGCGACTGAACTGAACTGAACTGAACCATGCAGAGGTAAAATTTTTATCTCCATGTTGACAAAGATGAGGATGGAAACTTGATCTTGCCCAAAGTAAAAAAATTTCACCCTCTAGATGGCTCAACTCCAAGTCTCATTCCATGATCTCATACCACTAAAGCCAGCAGTCTTGTGGCCAAGAAGAGTTAGGAAGATCTGCCTGAAGTTCTCTATCTGGTCATTCATGAAATTGGATTGAATGATAGGGGGAAATGAGGTTAAAATTTGTGAGGGGAGGGCAGTAAGCAAACCAGTCTAGTTTATTTTGAATTGAGAATTTACTTTTAGACAAGTTTAGGTTTACAGCAAAATTGAAGGGAAGGTACAGAAATTTCCTATATTCCCCCTGACTCTATAATGTATAGCCTCCCTCATTATCAACATCACCCACCAGAAGGGGACACTTCCTGTAACTGATGAACTTATGTTGACACATCAATATCACCCAAGGTCTACAATCTACATTAGGGCTCGCTTTGGGTGTTGTACATTTTGTGGGTTTTGATAGATATGTAAATGACATGGATTCAATATTATAGGGTCATACAGCATATTTTCACTGCCCCAAAAATGCTCTGGTTTTTCCAGTAGTCATGTATGGATGTGAGAGTTGGACTATAAAGAAAGCTGAGTGCTGAAGAATTGATGCTTTTGAACTGTGGTGTCAGAGAAGACTCTTGAGAGTCCCTTGGACTGCAAGGAGATCCAACCAGTCCATCCTAAAGGAGATCAGTCCTGAGTGTTCATTGGAAGGACTGATGCTGAAGCTGAAACTCCAATACTTTGGCCAACTGATGCAAAAAACTGACTCATTGGAAAAGACCCTGATGCTGAGAAAGATTGAAGGCGGGAGAAGGGGATGGTAGAGAATGAGATGGCTGGATGGCATCACCGACTCAATGGACATGAGTTTGAGTAAGCTCCAGAAGTTGATGATGGACAGGGAAGCTTGGTGTGCTGCAGTCCATGGGGCTGCAAAGAGTTGGACACGACTGAGCAACTGAACTGAACTGAACTGCCTCACTCTCACACAATTTGGGACATAAAGTTGATTTTAGAACCCCTCCCCCCAAAAACGCTTTAGCTATAAACCCCCTTCCCTTCCACTTCCCACCCTAAAGCAAGCAACAATCTACTTTCTGTTTCTATAGATTTTCCTACTTAAGACTTTCAAATGAATGGAATCATATAATATGTGACTGTCTTCTTTCACTTAGCATAAGGTTTTCAAGGTTCATCCAAGCTGTAGCATGTATTAGCCCTTCATTTTTTTTTTTTTTTTGGCCAAATAATATTTTCTTGTAAGGACATACCACATTTTGTTTATCCATTTGTCTGTTGATTGATATTGGGGTTTTCCTACTTTTCAGTTAGGATGAATAATGCTCCTAAAAACATCATATCTGAGTTTTTGTGTGGGTGTAGCTTTCATTTCTTTGTGGTGTATATCCAGGAGTGGAATTGCTGGAACATGGGATGACACAATGTTTGAGAAATGGCCAGATATTTTCCAAATCGGCTGCACCGTTTTACATTCCCAACAGCTCTCTATGAGGGTTCTGATTCTCTATATTCTCATCTACGCTAACTATCTGACTTTTGGAGTCTAGCCATCCTAGTGGATGTGACATGGTATCTCACTGTGGTTCTCGTTTGCATTTCCCTAATGACTAATAGTGTTGAGAGTATCTTTTCATGTGCTCATTGGCCATGAACATATCTTCCTTATGCATGTATGCATGCTCATTCGCTCAGTTGTGTCCGACTATTTATGACCCCATGGACTGTAGCCTGCAAGGCTCCTCTGTCCATGGAATTTTTCAGGCTAGAATACTGGAGTGGGTTGCCATTTTCCTCTTCTAGGGGATCTTCCCGACTTAGGGATCGAAACTGTGTCTTGTGCATCTCCTGCTTTGGCAAGCAGATTCTTTACCACTAATACCACCTGCTAAGCACATAGAAACATCTATTCAGATCCTTTGTTCCTTTTAAAATTGTTTTTTATTATTAAGTCATAAGAGTTATTATCAGATACATAATTTGCAAATATTTTCTCCCAGTCTGTGTGGGGCATCTTTCACTTTATTCATGCTGTCTTTTGAAGCACCAAAGTTTTGAATTTTAATGAAGTTCAATTTATCTATTTTTCTCTCACTGCTTATGCTTTGGGTGTCTTATCTAAGAATTATTTGCCAAATTCAAGGTAATAAAAATTTTCCTCTATTTTGTTCTAAGAGTTTTATAGTTTTAGTTCTTACATTTAGGTCTTTGGCCCATTTCAGTTAATTTTTGTATACGGTGTGAGCTAAGCTTCACTCTTTCTCATGTGGCCATCCAGTTGTCTCAGTGTCATTGATGAAAAGACCATTCTTTCTCCATTAAATAGCTTTGGCATTTTTGTAAAAAAAAAAAAAAATCAATTGATTATATGTGCACGGGTTTATTCCTGGATTCTCAATTCTATTCCACAGATTGATGTGTTTATCCCTGTGTAGGACCACATTGTCTTGATTAGCACTGGTTTGTAGTAAGTTTTAAAATTGGGAGGTTTGAGTCCCTCTACTTTTCTCTTATTTTTCCGGTCCGCTTTAACCATTCCAAGTCCCTTGCAATTCTGTGTAGATTTTAGAGTCAGCTCGTCGATTTCTTTAAGGAAGTCTTTGAGATTCTGATTGGATGTGCTGAATCCGTAGGTCACTTTGAGGAATACTGCCATCTTAATGTTAAGTGTTCTGATTCATGAACAAGGAATGTTTTCCCTTTTATTTAGATCTTTATCTTTTCCCCAACAATGACTTGTAATATTCAGAGTCTAAGTTTTACACTTATTTCATTAAATTTATTTCTAAGCATTTTTTGATGATATTGTGAATTAGTATTTTCTTAATTTCATTTTTGAATTTTTCATTGCAAGTGTATGTGACGACAGCAGTCTTGTATATCGCTCTTCTATCCTGCAATCCTGTTGAACTTGCTTATTAGTTTTAATGGGTTTTTTTTAGTGGATTTCTTAGTTTTTTTATGTATAAGATATAATCTGTGGCTAGAAACAGCTTCATTTCTTCCCTTCCAATGTGAATGCCACTTACTTCTTTTTACTACCTTAATTGCCCTGGCTAGAACCTCCAGTACAATGTTGAATAGGAGTGGCAAGAATGGGCATCTTTGTTTTATTCTTAATCTCCGGAGGAAATCATCCAGTGTTTTTACCATTACACCTGGTATTAGCTGCGGGTTTCTCATAAAGGCCTTTTATCAAGTTTGGGGAAGTTTCTTCCTAGTTTTTTGAGTGTTTTTATCATGAAAGGGTGTTAGATTTTGTCAGATCATTTTTCTGCATCTATTGAGATGTATATTGTCACCCTGATCATTTAATTTAAATGCAGAGTACATTATGCCAAATGCCGGCTGGGTGAAGCGCAAGCTGGAATCAAGATTGCCCAGAGAAATATCAATAACCTCAGCTATACAGATGACACCACTCTAATGGCAGAAAATGAAGAGGAACTAAAGAGTGTCTTGGTGAAGGTGAAAGAGGAGAGTGAAAAAGCTTTCTTAAAAACTCAACATTCAAAAAACTAAGATCATGGCATCTAGTCCCATCACTTCATGGCAAATAGATGGGGAAAAATGGAAACAGTGAGAGACTTTGTTTTCTTGGTCTCCAAAATCACTGCAGATGGTGACTGCAGCCATGAAATTAAAAGACAGTTGCTCCTTGGAAGAAAAGCTATGACCAGCCTAGACAACATATTAAAAAGCAGAGATATCATGTTGCCTACAAAGGTCCGTCTAGTCAAAGCTTTGGTTTTTCCAGTAGTCATGTGCAGATGTGAGAGTTGGACCATAAAGAAGGCTGAGCGTGGAAGAATTGATGCTCTCAAACTGTGGTGCTGGAGAAGACTCTTGAAAGTCCCTTGGACAGTAAGGAGATCAAACCAGTCAATCCTAAAGGAAATCAGTCCTGAATATTCATTGGAAGGACTGATGCTGAAGCTGAACTTCCAATACTTTGGGCACCCAATGTGAAGAGCCTACTCACTGGGAAAGACCCTGATGCTGGGAAAGATTGAGGGCAGGAGGAAAAGGGGATGACAGAGGATGAAATGGTTGGATGGCAATACTGACTCAATGGATGTGATTTTGAGCAAACTCCAGGAAATAGTGAGGGACAGGGAAGCCTGGCATGCTGCAGTCCATGGGGTCGGCAACCAAACAACAACAATCTCTATTACTCTAGTGATTCAAGTCCTTTAATTATTTTTGCCAGTTCAAATATGTTGAATCCTTCTAAAGAATTTTTTATTTCATTCACTGTATTTCTCAACTCCAGAATTTCAATTTGTTTTTTTTAAAAAAAAACAATTTTCATTGGTTTATTGATATCCTTCATTTGCTGAGACATTGTTATCATATCTTTCTTTACTTCTTTAACATGCTTTTCTTTAGTTCTCTGAATATTCCTTCTTTTAAAAAACTTTTTATTTATTCATTTTTGGCTACATCAGGTCTTAGTTTTGGCACACACAGGATCATTTATTGTGGTGCCTGGGCCTTTCCTGTTGCAGAGTATGGGCTCCAGAGCAAGTGGGCTCTGTAGTTGTGGCACATGGGCTTAGATGCCCTACAGCATGGGGGATCTTAGTTCCCTGACCAGGGATTGAACCCATATCCCCTGCATTGGAAGGTGGATTCTTAATTACCTGGTTTTAGTTAAGTAATGGTTTTAGTGAAGTCTATTTTTCTGCATCAGTGTTTGGCCTTTGATGCTGTTCCTTGGGGAGATGTAGCTTTGAGTGTGCCCACAGTTCCCTGAATGATGGTACTTGTAGAACTTTCTTGCTTATCTTGACTACACCCAGCTGTTAAATTCCACTAACTGCTGGTTAATAGCTCTAATGTTTTCAATAGTGCTCTGCAGCGCAAACTGCTCTATAAATGAATCCAATCAAACTGTGACTCTTTTGAAGGAATAGTTTTTGAAGTATGTGTTTGAGATTTGTTCTGACCTCAGTGGGTTCCTCTTAGCTGTTTTATTTCCTGATTCTCTCCTACAAACTATCCAGCCTGTATTCTGGGTTATATCTTCATTAAATCCATTAAATCTCTCTATTTTCTTTTCTCTATAACCTCCACTGTCTTGAGAGCAAACATTAGGTTTGAACTTTTCCATGCTCTTTTGCAAAGAAAGTCAGTTCTTTTGAGAAGACCTGATGATCTGTTTTATGGTCTGCTTTCCCTCCGAAAAATCTTTGGAGCTGTGCAGCTGGGGATGGAAACAATGGCAACTCTCTCTCTGAGGAACTGAATAATCAGTAGGTGAGGGCAAGCAGTCTGAGATTCTCTGGGCTGGCCTCTCCTCATGTGAAGCCACTGTCTCATGAGTTAAATCAAGGGCAGTTGAGGCTACAATAGTCTCAGCATGCCATACCCAAGCTAGAGCCTCCATCTCACGAGACGGGAGTGGGTGGAAGAGGGAGACCCACCACTTCTCAACTGGACTTGCCTGCGACTTAGCCTTAGCAATAGTAGCTGGGGACGGGATGAAAAATGCCAAATGTCCTCAAATGAGAAATGTCCTCCTAAGAAGAAAGTCCTGTAATTGGTTGTCATGGGGAGAGGAAGTCCTGTGTTCATGAAAGCAGCAGCCTGGAGTGGAGTTTCTGTCTTGCTGAGCTGAGTGAAAGGAGGGAGACCAAGGCCTTGGTTCAGATACCACAACTTCTTGCTTTTCTTACCAAATTTTCATAGATTTCCTCAAATGGATGTTTCTTCACACACTAAACAGTAATTGAAGCCTTAGAACTGCTTACAGAGTTCTTGTAAAAAATTATTCTTATTTTCATATTTGGCTGCGCTGGGTCTTTGCTGCTGTGCACGGGCTTTCTCTAGTTGCAGCGCACACGCTTGTGATGGGTTTCCTTTTTGCAGATCACAAGCTTTAGAGCTTGGGTTTCAGTAGCCCTGGTCACGGGCTTAGTTGTCCCTTGGCATGTGGGATCTTCCCGGACCAGGGATCAAACCTGTGTCCCCTACATTGGCAGGCAGATTCTTAACCACTGGACAATCAGGGAAGATCTTAGAGAGTTTTAAATGATTGTTTATTCAAAATATTTTTCACTAGTTGCAATGGGTGTGGGTCAGTAGATCTTGTGCTAGAATTTTACCTCTCTGGCTCCTTTATTCTTGAGGAAACCTAAAGAGGTTGCCCTGTAGCTCCTGGACTAAGGCAATAAAATCATGCTTTGATCCAACCTAGTTTCTTAATTAACTGATTGTGACCCCAATAGTATTTCCACCAAAGCTACCTGTTCAGATGTCTGGATGTTTAGATTACTTATTCTATGTGTTGCTAGGCAGAGACAATAATTACCTAAGTTCTCTTGCTACCCAACCAGTCAACCTGGCTTCTGTTTTTGCTCTCTAATTTATTCTGCACATGGCAGTCAGAGTGAGTGGTTTTTAGAAAGAGCTCATTTTGTCATAATATAATACCACTTAGCTGCTTGAGTGATTTTCCATTGTTCTTACAATAAAGTACAAAAGTCCTTAACATGGTCTCCAAGACCCCATTTTTCTCTTTCACTTCTTCTCATGTGTCAGTCACTCTGAGCCCCACTTCCTGTTTCACCCCATCCCTCTGCCTTTCACCAACATATTCACTAGTCTCACACTAGTCTTGCAAATTTTTATTGTGCATTTAACATACTCTCTCCTATTTCATGCCCACTGCACATGTTCTTTGCCTTACGTGCTGTTCTTTCCTGATTCAGATCTTACCTAAATGTCACCTCCTCTAGGAAACTTCCCCTAACCTCCCAGAATAGTTCAGGTATTCCTATTCTAATGATACCCTGACACCTTCTACTTCTTCACAGAAATTTTTTTTTAATGTTTATTTATTTGGCTGCACCGGATCTTACTTGTGGCATGTGAGGTCTAGTTCCTAGACCCCCTGCAGCGGAAGTGTGGGCTCTTAATCCCTGGACTGCCAGGGAAGTCCCTAAAATGTGTGTTTTTGATCAACTGATTCATAGGATGATTATCTGTTTAGCAAACCCCTCCTCATAGTATGGGCTTCCCTGGTGGCCGAGATGGTAAAGAATCTGCCTGCAATGCAGAAGAACTGGTTCAATCTCTGGGTTGGGAAGATCCCCTGGAGAAGGGAATGGCTACCCACTCCAGTATTCTTGCCTGGAGGATTCCGTGGACAAAGGAGCCTGGCGGCTACAGTTCATGAGGTTGCAAAGAGTCAGACTTTCCATTTCCCCATAGCATACTAGCTTATGAAGGCAGGGTTTCTATCTGCCTTGACCCAGTGTTTAGCATAAGACCTGACCCAGAGTAGGGACTCCACAAACACTTGCTGAGTGTGGGAACAATGTTCTTTAGGGCACTGAATGCCAGAGTTGTGAGGGTGGTCCTTGGGGGTTCTACTTACAGCTCATATGGAACCAGAGGAAAAGTTGTAAATTTAAAAAGAAAACTCCTCCCCACTTATATTTATATTTATAAAACCCGATCTTAGTGATGAGCAGACTGGTGGACACTTATTCCAAAGGAAGCTTCACTAACATCTCTATCCTTGGGCTAGTGTTGTGATAATGTGGCTGGCCCCTCTTTCTTAAGATTCTTGTGATGAATATCATGGCACATATGAAAAATGGCCTTTTACTCTTGACACTGTGGCCTGAGAGTCTGTTTTAATCCATATATGAGCTCATGATATTGAGAATATAAACTGAGAAAGCAATTATTTTTTAAAAGTAATCAACAGCAACAACAATACTTACTACTGTTAGTACTGATTAAGTGTTTTCTTTGTGGTAGATAATATTATTTCCAAAAAATTCCATAATAATTTCATAGAGTAGATAATTTTATTTCCATTTTCTACATAAATAAACTGAGTTTTGCAAAGATTAAGTTCCTTGCTCAAAGACACATTGTAAATATTAAGCTGAGACTCAAACTCATGTGTTTTTGGCACCAGCGCCCAAACTCTTGATCTCTGTTCTTTTTTTTAAATTGAAGTACAGACTCACAGGTGTAGAGAACATACTTGCGGCTGCCAAGGTGGGGCGGGGGAGGGACGGCCTGGGAGTTTGGTGTTAACAGATGGTAACTATTACATTTAGAACAGATTAAACAAGTTTCTACTGTATAGCACATGAAACTCTATTCAGTGTTCTCTGATAAACCATAAGGGAAAAGAGTATGAAAAAGAATGGATATATATATGTATATCCTGAAAAAAAGTAGTGAAAGGGTTAGTTGCTCAGTTGTATCTGACTCTTTGCGATCCCCATGGACAGTGGCCTGCCACTTTTCTCTGTTCATGGAATTCTCCAAGCAAGAATACTGGAATGGGTAGCCACCTTCTCCAGGGGATCTTCCCAACCCAGGAATCAAATCCAGGTCTCCTCTATTGCAGACAGATGCTTTACCATCTGAGTCACCAGAATATCTCTATATATACTGGAATGGGGTAGCCCACTCCACTAGTCTTACTTAGAGAATCCTATGGACAGAGAAGCCTGGCAGGCTGCATACAGCCCATGGGGTTGCAAAGAGTCAGACACAACTGAGCAAGTATCACCTTCCTTACTTTTTTCATATATATGTATATATATATACATTCTTTTTCATATTCTTTTCCCTCATGATTTATTACAGGATACTGAATATAATTCCCTGTGATATGCAGTACGATCTTGTTGTCTATCCACCTTAAATGTAATAGTTTGCATCTGTTAACCCCAGACTCCCAGGCTGTCCTTCCCCTGATCCCCTTGGCAACCACAAGTGTGTTCTCTACATCTGTGAGTCTGGTTCTGTTTTATAGATAGGTTCATTTGTGCATGTTTTAGATTCTACATATAAGTGCTTTATATGGCATTTGTCTTTCTCTTCTAATCTCTGTTTGATATTGCAAAGTGATTCTAGAATTCTGCAAGTGATTTCTTGCTGACAGTCTTCTGAAACTTCATGTAAACGTTCCTCTGAGGTGCCTTTTGAAAACTTTCATCTTTAAGTGGCTTGAGAGAAGGAGGCTTCTCACTTCATCTCTTATCAAAAGATCACCAAAAGCTAAAATCTGTTTTAACCATTCCATGTTTGAGTAAATGTGAGTCTTGCTCCAGAGTTTCTTGATTTTACATGGACATTATCAGGAAATCAAAACAGCAGTGACAAGAACAATAATGGGAAAAGCCCCTTGACTGTGTTAATAAGGCAGCACATAAAGGGATATGGATGAAAACACACAGGAGTTTATCAAATCTAAATCCTATTTAAACTTATTACCTCCCAAATCACTGGAGTGTGCTTGTCAAGCAAGAGAGTAGGTTTTAAAACATATCCCACAGAGTGAGGTTTTGGTGAGTGAAGCAATTGGAGGTATGGATCTAAATTAATAAGTGGGAAAATGCTCTTCTTACAGTTCTGAGATAACTGCCTTGAAGTCTGTGTGTTCTAGAATCCTTGCTAACTGGGTAGCTAAGGCATGGAAACAACCTAAACGTCCATTGACAGGCAAGCAGATGAAGAAGACGCGGTGGGAGACACACAAGGGAATCCATTCAGTCATAAAAAGGAATGAAATAATGCCATGTGCGGCAACATGGATGGACTTAGCAAGCATCATACTGACTGAAGGAAGTCAGAACGAGAAGGACAAAGACTGTATGTGTTACATGCATGAAATCTAAAATAAGACAAAAATGAACTTACTTGTGAAACAGAGATAGATTCACAGATATAGAAAACAAACTTATGTTTACCAGAGGAGAAAGAGGTTGGTGGAGAGACAAATTAGGAGTTTGGGGTTAGCAAGTAGGAACTGCTGCTGCTGCTGCTGCTATGTCGATTCAGTCATGTCTGACTCTGTGCAACCCCATAGACGGCAGCCCACCAGGTTCCCCCGTCCCTGGGATTCTCCAGGCAAGAACACTGGAGTGGGTTGCCATTTCCTTCTCTAATGCATGAAAGTGAAGAGTGAAAGTGAAGTCGCTCAGTTGTGCCCAACTCTTAGTGACCCCATGGACTGCAGCCTACCAGGCTCCTCTGTCCATGGGATTTTCCAGGCAAGAGTACTGGAATGGGGTGCCATTGCCTTCTCTGAAGTAGGAACTACTATATATCAAATAGTTAAAGCAAGGTCTTACTTATAGCACAGGAAACTATTGTCAATATCCTATAATAAACCACAATGGAAAAAATATAAAAGAATATGTATATTTGTATAACTGAATCACTTTACTATACACCAAAAACTAACACAACATTGTAAATCAACTGTACTTCAATAAAAAATACAATCCTTGCTATTCAGTAGCCAAGGACAATTCTTCATACAGATCTTTAAGTTAAAAAGCCTAAGTAAATAAAACTCCAGGTAAAGACTTTCTGCCATCAAAATTATTCAGAATGGCTTAACTGATGATGCTATCTGATCCTTGTTAACCTTTTACCCTAATTATAAACAGAAAAGAATTTATAATGTATGTACACCCAAATGTTTATATAGTATTTATTAAGTTTTGATTTTGTAAGAATATAAAGAAAAACAAAAATGGAACATAATCTCATCTTCCAGAAAACTCCTGTTTTTCTTTTTTTTTAATTAGACTAATACATGTATCTTGCTGTTCAGTTGCTCAGCTGTGTCTGACTCTTTGTGACCTCATGATGCACACGCCAGGCTTCCTTGTCCTTCATTATCTCCCGGAGTTTGCTCAAACTCACATCCATTGAGTTGGTGATGGCATCTAACCATCTCATCCTTTCTCTTCCTGCTTTCAATCTTTCCTAGCATCAGGGACTTTTTCAATGAGTCAGTTCTGGTACCTGGTAATGTACCTGGTACCTGTAGTAAAAATCCAAATCATGCAGGAAGATATAAAATGAAAAATGAAAGCTCCTTCCCACTACCACCCCCTCCCAGATCATCACAAAATCTTTCTTCTTCATTTTTCCAAAAAATTATATATATATACATATGATGAAATATAAATACATATATTTGAAAAGTATACCAAAAGACATACTATATCCACTTAAACTTTGCTTTTTCATTTATAAAATGTCTTGGAGATTTGTAAATCAGTAAATAGAGACCAACTGCATATAAAAATTATCAAATTTTATTTTGAAATGATTAAAAATTTACAGAAAATTTGGAACTATATCTTAAAAAAAGTAAACCAAAACTTTTTCTCCCTGAATGATTTAATTGTAAGTTTTTGACCTAATGCCCCATTACACCTGAATACTCTAGAGTCTGTTGCCTACAAAGACAATTCCCTGCATAGCCACAATGCGATGATCAAAATCAGAAAATTACATCAAATGTATTACTTCTATCTAAACGTTTTATTATTCAAGTTTTGTCAGTTGCCCCAGTAATGGCTTTTATAGCAAAAGAATCCAGTTTAGAATCAAAATTTGCATTTAGTTCTCTGGTCTTTCTAGCCTGCTTCCGTATGGAACATTTCCTCAATCTTCTTTTGGTGTTTTTTTTTTTTTTTTTACCTTTACACTGGAAGACTGCAGGTCAGCTATTTCCTAAAATGGCCTCAGTTTGGGCTTGTATAATGTCTCTTCATGCTTGGACTCGGGTCTTGTATCTTTGGCAAACTCGTCACGGAAGTGATTCTGTGTTCTTCATATGGCATCCTAGCAAAAGGCACACCATTCTTGTTTGTCTTCATGCTAAAGACTTTGACTGTGTGGATCACACAAACTCTGGAAAATTCTTAAAGAAATGAATACCAGACCACCTTACTTGTCTCCTGAGAAACCTGTATGCAGGTCAAGAAGCAACAGTTAGAACCAGACATGGAACAATGGACTGGTTCAAAATTGGGAAAGGAGAACATCAAGGCTACATATTGTCACCCTGCTTACTTACATGCAGAGTACATCATACAAAATGCTGGACTGGAGGAATCGCAAGCTGGAATCAAGATTGCTGGGAGAAATATCAACAAACTCAGACGTGCAGATGATACCACTCTAATGGCTGAGAGTGAAGAGGAACTAAAGAGCGTCATGTTGAGGATGAAAGAGGAGAGTGAAAAAGCTGGCTTAAAACTCAACAAACTTTCAAAAAACGAAGATCATGGCATCTGGTCCCATCACTTCATGGCAAATAGATGGGGAAAAAGTGGAAACAGTGGCAGATTTTATATTCTTGGTCTCCAAAATCACTGCAGATGGTGATTGCAGCCCTCAATTAAAAGACGCTTGCTTTTGGAAGAAAAGCTATGACAAACCTAGACAACGTATTAAAAAGCAGAGACATCACTTTGCCAACAAAGGTCCTTATAGTCAAAGCTATGGTTTTCCCTAGTGTTTCCTATGGCTTCCCTATTAGTGTAGATGGTAAAGAATCTGCCTGCAATGCAGGAGACCAGGATTTGATCCCGGTTGGGAAGATACTCTGGAGAAGGGAATGGCAACCCACTCCAGGATTCTTGCCTAGAGAATTCCATGGACAGATCACGGGGTCACAAAGAGTCGGACATGACTGAGCACTAAACTGCATGGTTTTTGCAGTAGTCATGTATGGATGTGAGAGTTGGGCCATAAAGAAGGCTGAGTGCTGCAGCCTTCTCCTCCCAGTGATGCTTTCAAACTGGGGTGCTGGAGAAGACTCTTGAGAGTCCCTTGGACTGCAAGGAGATCAAACCAGTCAATCCTAAAGGAAATCAGTCCTGAATATCCATTGGAAGGAGTGATGCTGAAGTTGAAATTCTAATACTTTGGCACCCAATGTTAAGAGCCTACTCACTGGGAAAGATCCTGATGCTGGGAAAGACTGAGGGCAGGAGGAAAAGGGGATGACAGAGGATGAAATGGTTGGATGGCATCACTGACTCAATGGACATGAGTTTGAGCAAACTCTGGGAGATGAAGGACAGGGAAGCCTGGCATACTGAAGTCCTTGGGGTCAAAAAGAGACACACACCACTTAGTGACTGAACAACAAAAACTATAGTCCTGGAAGCAATCTTTAAGTTCATCAATACACCCCTATCATTTGAATCTGTTTTAGGTATCATGTTCCTTCTTATCTGTATCAAAACTCATACCAAACAATGAGTTCTGGGTTGCAAAAGAGGGTTTATTTTCACATCTGTCTATAAGTCTTTGCTCACAAGCTTAACAAAAACAAACACAAGTGCTATTACTAGGTATTTTTATTATAGAGACTTGCTAACTAGATAACTGAAAAGGCAGATAGGTATCATGGAAGTAGCAATTGCAGGAAGAGCTACCACCGCTAGGACTGGGAAAGCAAAAGAAAGAATCTGAAAGTATTAAGATATGGAGCTTGGAGGAGAACCTCAGACCTCTGGGGAAGGGGTCTTTGGCCATCTGGTGCTCATACTTCTCCCAGGTGGTAAAGTGGTAAAGAATCCACCTGCCAATGCAGGAGACACAAGAGACGTGGGTTTGATCCCTGGATTGGGAAGATCCCTTGGAATAGGAAATGGCAACCTGCTTCAGTATTCTTGCTTGGAAAATTCCATGGACAGAGGAGCCTGGCAGGCTACTGTCCATGGGGTCGCAAAGAGTCAGACATGACTGAGCAACTGAGCACTCATACTTCTGCAGTGGAGCATAGGAAATAATGAGACTGGTTTTACGAACTTGGAAAAACTGAAAACTGTACCCAACTACTTGTAGAAAAAACTTCTGGGGTGAGAAAGAAGCAAAGGGTGTTACTGACAGTACTAGGGCATCTACAGGAAGACGATGGGAAGCAGGCAGAACAGAGCAAGTCCCGTCTTTACCCTTGAGTCCTTCAGTCTCCTTCTGTCATCTGCTATTGGCAGAACCTCCCCAGCTGGCCAAGAAGTATGGTCTACAGAGTCCCAGCAGCAGCTTCGGAAACCTGAGTATAGACGCTGGGCTTGAAGCTGAGAAACAATAGCTTAATAACTGGAACAAAACTTTAACTCTAATGTGGCTCAGAGGGTAAAGCGTCTGCCTGCAATGCAGGAGACCTGGGTTCGATCCCTGGGTCAGGAAGATCCCCTGGAGAAGGAAATGGCAACCCGCTCCAGTACTCTTGCCTGGAAAATCCCATGGACAGAGAAGCTTGGTAGACTACAGTCCATAGGATCGCAAAGAGTCACACACGACTGAGCGACTTCACTCATTAATAGAACCCAGTGTGTATTATACTTAAACTGCAGATGCCATTCTCTAGACCATCCTGCCTTATTCAGGGAAATTCTTTTGTATTGTATCTTTGAAAGTATTTTCTATTTAATTTATTGGATTTTCTACTTCAGGCTTGTCAACTTTTTTTTTTAGTTGGATTAGCTTGGTCTTCCATAGGTATTAGCTTTTTCTCTAATTTCTTTAATATTTTGTATTTTCCTCCCCATTCTCTGTGCTTTTCTCAAGCTTTTCCTCTGTTAGTAATTTAGTTTTTAATGACCTCTATTTTATTACTTTCTATTTCTATTGGATCTATTATCTCCATAATGGTATTATGTGCTCTTCAATTTGTTTCCTTAATCTTTCTCTTCTTGTAAACTTCCTTTATTTTAATGCATGTTTTAAGCAAGTGGTTCTAGGGAATGAAGTGATTTTGAAGAATTTTTTTGTATTCTCTGAGTAATACTTTGTTCTAGGCAGAGGTCTTTGCCTCTCTTTTGCATATGGTTTTATTTATATACTCATGCTACACTTTGGTTGCTATGCCATTTAGTTATGTGGTTGCTATGCCATTTATATTCTATTTGACATATTGATTGGCCATATTCTTCTGCATTTTGATTCTGTTTTCAAAAAGGGAAATTACTATTTTCATCCCAAACTACATGTTCACTAATTAGTTTTTCTTCTCCTCTCAATTCCCTCCTCTTCCTTCTCTTTCCCCACCTCCTAGTTTTAATTTTTTGCCCTACTTTGTTCTCAGTCTTCTTTTTCTTTTTCATCATATCCTCTTTTCTTCTTCATTATTCTAAGTAAACTTCATGCCAATTTCTTCTTTACAAACTACAAATCTGAGTTTCCTTGGTTAATATTTTATATAAGGACAAGCTAAAGGTTCTTTGTAAAATCAGTATGTACAGGTTTTTTAAAAAGGGGGTATTGATGGAATTTAGATGATATTTTGGTTGTCTCCAGGAATGCTGAAATTCTATAGAAAATCTCTGGAGGAGATTAACTATCTATCTATCCATCTAGATACAGACATACAAAAAAAGAGACAAATCAATGTTAAAAATGAAGTAACATTATAGCAGAGATCTTGTGCCTCAAGTTCACACAGACATGTCTTGCAAACTTGGATGAAGCAAACAGCAAGGCTGAAGACCCCTGGGGCATTTTATTCTCCTTCTTCAGTTCAGTTCAGTTGCTCAGTTGTGTCCTACTCTTTGCGACCCCATGAATCGCAGCACGCCAGGCCTCCCTGTCCATCACCAACTCCTGGAGTTCACTCAAACTAATGTCCATCGTGTCGGTAATGCCATCCAGCCATCTCATCCTCTGTCGTTCCCTTCTCCTCCTGCCCTCAATCCCTCCCAGCATCAGGGTCTTTTCAAATGAGCCAACTCTTTGCATGAGGTGGCCAAAGTATTGGAGTTTCAGCTTTAGCATCAGTCCTTCCAATGAACACCCAGGACTGATCTCCTTTAGGATGGACTGGTTGGATCTCCTTGCAGTCCAAGGGACTCTCAGGAGTCTTCTCCAACACCACAGTTTAAAAGCATCAATTCTGGAGGAGCCAAGATGGCGGAGGAGTAGGACGGGGAGAACACTTCCCCCCCACAAATTCATCAAAAGAGCATTTAAACGTCGAGTAAATTCCACAAAACAACTTCTGAATGCCGGCAGAGGACATCAGGCACCCAGAAAAGCAGCCCAACTCTTCGAAAGGAGGTAGGAAAAAATATAAAAGACAAAAAAAGAGACAAAAGAGGGAGGGACGGAGTTCCGTCCCGGGAAGGGAGTCTTAAAAAGAGAGAAGTTTCCAAACACCAGGAAACCCTCTCACTGCCGAATCTGTGCCGAGCTTTGGAAGCACAGAGGGCAACATAAAAGGGAGGGGGAAAAAAAAAAAAAAAAAAAAAAAAAAAAAAAAAAAAAAAAAAAAAAAAAAAAAAAAAAAAAAAAAAATAAACAATCAAAAATCGCGGATTGTGAGCCCTACGGGAACTCCCCCAGCGGAGAAGCAGCGCAGACGCCTGCACACGGCATTAGCAAGCGGGGGCTGGGCAGGGAAGTGCGGCACGGGCTGTGTCCCTTAGAGTAAGAATCGGGCCGAATGTCCTGAGCGCTATCTGAGCGAAATAATTTGGGCTAGCAAACCAGACTGTGGGATATCTACCACGCGAAAAGCCAGCCCTAACCTAAGACACCGCCAGGCCCGCGCACAGAACAAAGGACTGAACAGAGATAGCCGGCTGCAGACCTTCCCCCTCCGGTGACAGGCAGCCAGAGCCGGAAGGGGGCAATCGCAGCCCCAGAGAGACACTATCTATAAAACTGTAAGCAGGCTTCTTTGCTAACTAAAACTTCTTGGGGGTCTGGACGGTCAATATCTGCCTGAGAAGGTGCGCCGGTTTTACACCCAGATAACCGAGTGGCGGGGAGGCGATAAGTCGCAGCATTGGCGCCCGCCAAACACCTCATCACCTGAGCTGCTCGACCTGGGAAGAACACAAAACGCAGGCCCAACCGAGTCTGCGCCTCTGAGGACTACCCGAGTGCCTGAACCTGAGCGGCTTGGACCTGGGAGCTCAGTCCAGGGCCGGCCTCTGATTGTTCCCGGCGGAACAACCTAGAGCCCAAGCAGTGTGGGCAGGGAGGTTACACGCGCCGTGAGCGGGGGGGCAGACCCAGTGTGGCCGAGGCACTTCGAGCGCACGCCAGTGTTATCTGTTTGCAGCATCCCTCCCTCCCTCCCCACAGTGCGGCTGAACAAGTGCGCCTAAATTAAAAAAAAAAAAAAAAAAAAAAAATAGGGTCCTCCACCGTCCCCTTTGTGTCGGCGGGAACCAGACACTGAAGAGACCAGCAAACAGAAGAAGCTATAACAGAGGGAAACGCCTTGGAAGCTACAGGCCATAGATTAAAACCCTGTGGTTACTACGGATTACATAGGAAGGGGCCTATAGATCTTGAGAAATATAAGTCGGACTAAGGAACTGCCAAAAATGAACTGAACCCACAATACTCACAACAAAACCAGAGAAAGACCTAGATATATTTTTACTATTTTTACGATCAATCTTTCTTTCTTTCTTTCTTTTTTTTTTAATTAAAAAAAAAATTTTTTTAAGTCCTCTATTGTCCTTTAATTTTCACTTTTATAACTATTACTTTGCAAAAAAAAAAAAAAAAAAGACCCTATTTTTTTTTTTTTTTTTTTTTTTTCTTCTTCAGCAAACTTCATATATATATTTTATAATTTTTTGATGGTGGTTTTTTTTTTTTTTTTTTTTTTCCTTCTTTTTCTTCTTTTCTTTAATATTGCATTTTTGAAATTCCAAACTCTACTCTAGATTTTTAATTTTAGCCTTTTGATATATGTTATCAATTTTGTACCTATAGCTTTTTTCATAATTGCTGTGACTTTTTTTTTTCCTCTGTTTCTTTCTCTTCTTCTTTTATATAACATCGTATATCTGCAATTCCAAACTCTACTCAAGATTTTTAATTTATGCTTTTTGGTATTTGATATCAATTTTGTACCTGTATTTTCTTTATAATTTTTGTGACATTGTTTTTGTTGGTTTGTTTGTTTTCTCTCTTTATTTTTCTTCTTCTTCTTCTTTTTTTTTTTTTTTTTTTAACGTTGTATTTTTGAAATTCCAAACTCTACTCTAGATTTTTAATTTTTGCTGTTTGGTATTAGTTATCAATTTTGTACCTGTAGTTTCTTTATTACTTTCACGACCTTGTTTGTTTCTCTTTGTTCGTTTTTTCTCTCTTTCTTTTCCTTCTCCTTTTCATCAACATCGCTTCTTTGAAATTCCAAACTCTACTCTAGATTTCTAATTTTTGTTTTTATGTATTTGTTACCAATTTTGTACCTTTAAGAACCCAATCTTCAGGACCCATTTTTCACTAGTGTACGAGATTACTGGCTTGACTGCTCTCTCTCCCTTTGGACTCTCCATTTTCTCCACCAGGTCACCTGTATCTCCTCCCTAACCCCTCTCTACTCTACCCAACTCTGTGAATTTCTGTGTGTTCCAGACGGTGGAGAACACTTAAGGAACTGATTACTGGCTGGATCTGTCTCCCGCCTTTTCATTTCCCCCTTTTATCCTTCTGGCCACCTCTGTCTCCTGCCTCCTTCTTCTCTTCCCTGTATAACTCCGTGAACATCTCTGAGCGGTCCAGTTGTGGAGTGCACATAAGGAAGTGACTACTGGCTAGCCCACTCTCTCCACTATTGATTCCACCTCATCTCATTTGGGTCACCTCTAACTCCCTCCTCCCTCTTCTCTTCTCCATGTAACGCTGTGAACCTCTCTGAGTGACCCTCACAGTAGAGAAACTTTTCATCTTTAACGTAGATGTTTTATCAGTGGTGCTGTATAGAAGGAGAAGTTTTGAAACTACTGTAAAATTAAGACCGATAACTGGAAGTAGGAGGCTTAAGTCCAATCCCTGACTCCAGGGAACTCCTGACTCCAAGGAACATTAATTGACAGGAGCTCATCAAACGCCTCCATACCGACACTGAAACCAAGCACCACACAAGGGCCAACAAGTTCCAGGGAAAGACATAACAAGCAAATTCTCCAGCAACAAAGGAACACAGCCCTGAGCTTCAAGATACAGGCTGCCCAAAGTCACCCCAAAACCATAGACATCTCATAACTCATTACTGGACATTTCATTACACTCCAGAGAGAAGAAATACAGCTCCATCCACCAGAACATCAACACAAGCTTCCCTAACCAGGAAACCTTGACAAGCCACCTGTACAAACCCATACACAGCGAGGAAACGCCACAATAAAGAGAACTCCACAAACTGCCAGAATACAGAAAGGACACCCCAAACTCAGCAATTCAAACAAGATGAAGAGACAGAGGAATAGCCAGCAGATAAAGGAACAGGATAAATGCCCACCAAACCAAACAAAAGAGGAAGAGATAGGGAATCTACCTGATAAAGAATTCCGAATAATGATAGTGAAATTGATCCAAAATCTTGAAATTAAAATGGAATCACAGATAAATAGCCTGGAGGCAAGGATTGAGAAGATGCAAGAAAGGTTTAACAAGGACTTAGAAGAAATAAAAAAGAGTCAATATATAATGAATAATGCAATAAGTGAAATTAAAAACACTCTGGAGGCAACAAATAGTAGAATAACAGAGGCAGAAGATAGGATTAGTGAATTAGAAGATAGAATGGTAGAAATAAATGAATCAGAGAGGATAAAAGAAAAACGAATTAGAAGAAATGAGGACAATCTCAGAGACCTCCAGGACAATATTAAACGCTACAACATTCGAATCATAGGGGTCCCAGAAGAAGAAGACAAAAAGAAAGACCATGAGAAAATACTTGAGGAGATAATAGTTGAAAACTTCCCTAAAATGGGGAAGGAAATAATCACCCAAGTCCAAGAAACCCAGAGAGTCCCAAACAGGATAAACCCAAGGCGAAACACCCCAAGACACATAGTAATCAAATTAACAAAGATCAAACACAAAGAACAAATATTAAAAGCAGCAAGGGAAAAACAACAAATAACACACAAGGGAATTCCCATAAGGATAACAGCTGATCTTTCAATAGAAACTCTTCAAGCCAGGAGGGAATGGCAAGACATACTTAAAATGATGAAAGAAAATAACCTACAGCCCAGATTATTGTACCCAGCAAGGATCTCATTCAAGTATGAAGGAGAAATCAAAAGCTTTTCAGACAAGCAAAAGCTGAGAGAATTCTGCACCACCAAACCAGCTCTCCAACAAATACTAAAGGATATTCTCTAGACAGGAAACACAAAAATGGTGTATAAATTCGAACCCAAAACAATAAAGTAAATGGCAACGGGGTCATACTTATCAGTAATTACCTTAAACGTAAATGGGTTGAATGCCCCAACCAAAAGACAAAGACTGGCTGAATGGATACAAAAACAAGACCCCTGCATATGTTGCCTACAAGAGACCCACCTCAAAACAGGGGACACATACAGACTGAAAGTGAAGGGCTGGAAAAAGATTTTCCATGCGAATAGGGACCAAAAGAAAGCAGGAGTAGCAATACTCATATCAGATAAAATAGACTTTAAAACAAAGACTGTGAAAAGAGACAAAGATGGTCACTACATAATGATCAAAGGATCAATCCAAGAAGAAGATATAACAATTATAAATATATATGCACCCAACACGGGAGCACCGCAGTATGTAAGACAAATGCTAACAAGTATGAAAGAAGAAATTAACAATAACACAATAATAGTGGGAGACTTTAATACCCCACTCACACCTATGGATAGATCAACTAAACAGAAAATTAACAAGGAAACACAAACTTTAAACGATACAATAGACCAGTTAGACCTAATTGATATCTATAGGACATTTCATCCCAAAACAATGAATTTCACCTTCTTCTCAAGCGCACATGGAACCTTCTCCAGGATAGATCACATCCTGGGCCATAAAGCTAGCCTTGGTAAATTCAAAAAAATAGAAATCATTCCAAGCATCTTTTCTGACCACAATGCAGTAAGATTAGATCTCAATTACAGGAGAAAAACTATTAAAAAATCCAACATATGGAGGCTGAACAACACGCTGCTGAATAACCAACAAATCACAGAAGAAATCAAAAAAGAAATCAAAATTTGCATAGAAACGAATGAAAATGAAAACACAACAACCCAAAACCTGTGGGACACGGTAAAAGCAGTCCTAAGGGGAAAGTTCATAGCAATACAGGCACACCTCAAGAAACAAGAAAAAAGTCAAATAAATAACCTAACTCTACACCTAAAGCAACTAGAAAAGGAAGAAATGAAGAACCCCAGGGTTAGAAGAAGGAAAGAAATCTTAAAAATTAGAGCAGAAATAAATGCAAAAGAAACAAAAGAGACCATAGCAAAAATCAACAAAACCAAAAGCTGGTTTTTTGAAAGGATAAATAAAATTGACAAACCATTAGCCAGACTCATCAAGAAACAAAGGGAGAAAAATCAAATCAATAAAATTAGAAATGAAAATGGAGAGATCACAACAGACAACACAGAAATACAAAGGATCATAAGAGACTACTATCAACAATTATATGCCAATAAAATGGACAACGAGGAAGAAATGGACAAATTCTTAGAAAAGTACAACTTTCCAAAACTCGATCAGGAAGAAATAGAAAATCTTAACAGACCCATCACAAGCACGGAAATTGAAACTGTAATCAAAAATCTTCCAGCAAACAAAAGCCCAGGTCCAGACGGCTTCACAGCTGAATTCTACCAAAAATTTAGACAAGAGCTAACACCTATCCTGCTCAAACTCTTCCAGAAAATTGCAGAGGATGGTAAACTTCCAAACTCATTCTATGAGGCCACCATCACCCTAATACCAAAACCTGACAAAGATCCCACAAAAAAAGAAAACTACAGGCCAATATCACTGATGAACATAGATGCAAAAATCCTTAACAAAATTCTAGCAATCAGAATCCAACAACACATTAAAAAGATCATACACCATGACCAAGTGGGCTTTATCCCAGGGATGCAAGGATTCTTCAATATCCGCAAATCAATCAATGTAATACACCACATTAACAAATTGAAAAATAAAAACCATATGATTATCTCAATAGATGCAGAGAAAGCCTTTGACAAAATTCAACATCCATTTATGATAAAAACTCTCCAGAAAGCAGGAATAGAAGGAACATACCTCAACATAATCAAAGCTATATATGACAAACCCACAGCAAACATTATCCTCAATGGTGAAAAATTGAAAGCATTTCCTCTAAAGTCAGGAACAAGACAAGGGTGCCCACTTTCACCATTACTATTCAACATAGTTTTGGAAGTTTTGGCCACAGCAATCAGAGCAGAAAAAGAAATAAAAGGAATCCAAATTGGAAAAGAAGAAGTAAAGCTCTCACTGTTTGCAGATGACATGATCCTCTACATAGAAAACCCTAAAGACTCCACCAGAAAATTACTAGAACTAATCAATGACTATAGTAAAGTTTCAGGATATAAAATCAACACACAGAAATCCCTTGCATTCCTATACACTAATAATGAGAAAACAGAAAGAGAAATTAAGGAAACAATTCCATTCACCATTGCAACGGAAAGAATAAAATACTTAGGAATATATCTACCTAAAGAAACTAAAGACCTATATATAGAAAACTATAAAACACTGGTGAAAGAAATCAAAGAGGACACTAACAAATGGAGAAATATACCATGTTCATGGATTGGAAGAATCAATGTAGTGAAAATGAGTATACTACCCAAAGCAATCTATAGATTCAATGCAATCCCTATCAAGCTACCAACAGCATTCTTCACAGAGCTAGAACAAATAATTTCACAATTTGTATGGAAAAACAAAAAACCTCGAATAGCCAAAGCGATCTTGAGAAAGAAGAATGGAACAGGAGGAATCAACCTACCTGACTTCAGGCTCTACTACAAAGCCACAGTTATCAAGACAGTATGGTACTGGCACAAAGACAGAAATATAGATCAATGGAACAAAATAGAAAGCCCAGAGATAAATCCACGCACATATGGACACCTTATCTTCGACAAAGGAGGCAAGAATATACAATGGATTAAAGACAATCTCTTTAACAAGTGGTGCTGGGAACTCTGGTCAACCACTTGTAAAAGAATGAAACTAGAACACTTTCTAACACCATACACAAAAATAAACTCAAAATGGATTAAAGATCTAAACGTAAGACCAGAAACTATAAAACTCCTAGAGGAGAACATAGGCAAAACACTCTCTGACATACATCACAGCAGGATCCTCTATGACCCACCTCCCAGAATATTGGAAATAAAAGCAAAAATAAACAAATGGGACCTAATTAACCTTAAAAGCTTCTGCACATCAAAGGAAACTATTAGCAAGGTGAAAAGACAGCCTTCAGAATGGGAGAAGATAATAGCAAATGAAGCAACTGACAAACAACTAATCTCCAGAATATACAAGCAACTCCTACAGCTCAACTCCAGAAAAATAAATGACCCAATCAAAAAATGGGCCAAAGAACTAAATAGACATTTCTCCAAAGAAGACATACAGATGGCTAACAAACACATGAAAAGATGCTCAACATCACTCATTATCAGAGAAATGCAAATCAAAACCACTATGAGGTACCATTTCACACCAGTCAGAATGGCTGCAATCCAAAAGTCTACAAGTAATAAATGCTGGAGAGGGTGTGGAGAAAAGGGAACCCTCTTACACTGTTGGTGGGAATGCAAACTAGTACAGCCACTATGGAGAACAGTGTGGAGATTCCTTAAAAAACTGGAAATAGACCTGCCTTATGATCCAGCAATCCCACTGCTGGGCATACACACTGAGAAAACCAGAAGGGAAAGAGACACGAGTACCCCAATGTTCATCGCAGCACTGTTTATAATAGCCAGGACATGGAAGCAACCTAGATGTCCATCAGCAGATGAATGGATAAGAAAGCTGTGGTACATATACACAATGGAGTATTATTCAGCCATTAAAAAGAATACATTTGAATCAGTTCTAATGAGGTGGATGAAACTGGAGCCTATTATACAGAGTGAAGTAAGCCAGAAAGAAAAACACCAATACAGTATACTAACGCATATATATGGAATTTAGAAAGATGGTAACAATAACCCTGTGTACGAGACAGCAAAAGAGACACTGATGTATAGAACAGTCTTATGGACTCTGTGGGAGAGGGAGAGGGTGGGAAGATTTGGGAGAATGGCATTGAAACATGTAAAATATCATGTATGAAATGAGTTGCCAGTCCAGGTTCGATGCACGATACTGGATGCTTGGGGCTGGTGCACTGGGACGACCCAGAGGGATGGAATGGGGAGGGAGGAGGGAGGAGGGTTCAGGATGGGGAACACATGTAAACCTGTGGCGGATTCATTTTGATATTTGGCAAATCTAATACAGTTATGTAAAGTTTAAAAATAAAATAAAATTTAAAAAAAAAAAAAAAAAAGAAGTAAGTTAAACAGACCTAAAAAAAAAAAAAAAAAAAAAAAAAAAAAAAAAAAAAAAAAAATAAAAGCATCAATTCTTTGGTGCTCAGCTTTCTTCACAGTCCAACTCTCACATCCATACATGACCACTGGAAAAACCATAGCCTTGACTAGATGGACTTTTGTTGGCAAAGTAATGTCTCTGCTTTTGAATATGCTATCTAGGTTGGTCATAACTTTCCTTCCAAGGAGTAAGCGTCTTTTAATTTCATGGCTGCAATCACCATCTGCAGTGATTTTGGAGCCCCCCCAAAATAAAGTCTGACACTGTTTCCACTGTTTCCCCATCTATTTCCCATGAAGTGATGGGACCAGAGGCCATGATCTTTGTTTTCTGAATGTTGAGCTTTAAGCCAACTTTTTCACTCTCTTTTTTCACTTTCATCAAGAGGCTTTTGAGTTCCTCTTCACTTTCTGCCATAAGGGTGGTGTCATCAGCATATCTGAGGTTATTGATATTTCTCCTGGCAATCTTGATTCCAGCTTGTGCTTCTTCCAGCCCAGTGTTTCTCATGATGTACTCTGCATAGAACTTAAATAAGCAGGGTGACAATATACAGCCTTGACGTACTCCTATTTGGAACCAGTCTGTTGTTTCATGTCCAGTTCTAACTGTTGCTTCCTGACCTGCATATAGGTTTCTCAAGAGGCAGGTCAGGTGGTCTGGTATTCTCATCTCTTTCAGAATTTTCCACAGTTTATTGTGATCCACACAGTCAAAGGCTTTGGCATAGTCAATAAAGCAGAAATAGATGTTTTTCTGGAACTCTCTTGCTTTTTCCATGATCCAGAGGATGTTAGCAATTTTATCTCTGGTTCCTCTGCCTTTTCTAAAACCAGCTTGAACATCTGGAAGTTCACGATTCACGTATTGCTGAAGGCTGGCTTTGAGAATTTTGAGCATGACTTTACTAGCGTGTGAGATGAGTGCAATTGTGCGGTAGTTTGAGCATTCCTTGGCATTGCCTTTCTTTGGGATTGGAATGAAAACTGACCTTTTCCAGTCCTGCAGCCACTGGTGAGTTTTCCAAATTGCTGGCATATTGAGTGGAGCACTTTCACAGCATCATCTTTCAGGATTTGAAATTGCTCCACTGGAATTCCATCACCTCCACTAGCTTTGTTTGTAGTGATGCTTTCTAAGGCCCACTTGACTTCACATTCCAGGATGTCTGGGTCTAGGTGAGTGATCACACCATCATGATTATCTGGGTCATGAAGCTCTTTTTTGTACAGTTCTTCTGTGTATTCTTGCCACCTCTTCTTAATATCTTGTGCTTCTGTTAGGTCCATACCATTTCTGTCCTTTATTGAGCCCATCTTTGCATGAAATATTCCCTTGGTATCTCTAATTTTCTTGAAGAGATCTCTAGTCTTTCCCATTCTGTTGTTTCCCTCTATTTCTTTGCATTGATCACTGAGGAAGGCTTTCTTATCTCTCCTTGCTATTCTTTGGAACTCTGCATTCAGATGCTTATATCTTTCTTAGTCCCAATTCAAATGCTGAAACTTACCAGCTCTGGCATGCAAGGGCAGGAAACTGTCATAATGAGAGTATGTGGGCATGAATGAGAAAAGCATGATGGTAGACTGGATGCCTGCCCCTCCAGATGTCTAGAGGGAGGAAGTAGCATGGGAAGTGTCACAACTATGACTCACTAGTTGGCTAGCGAACTTGGGCCAATTAGCATGGCTCAGGGATGCTAGTAAAGCAGGAGGGGAAAGGGGAGGGAAGGGTTGTCCTCAATGTATCTCTTCTCCTAGAGCCTGATGGTCCTTTGTGGGACCAGGACTCATAAAGGATCACAATTATACTTTTATTTTAACCTTTGACTACATGGCTACTGACTTCTAATTAGATTTGCATCTTAACAGTAACAGTGGAGGTTAAGAGATATGCCCCACCCCCTATCAAATAACGACTAGGAGGAGTACAAACTGGGACTCCCATTTTGAATAATCTCATTTTAAGCAAACATCCTTGTGATCTGAAACTGCTTTTGGATATGGATGCATACCTCCCTGCTGTAGATAATGGAGGTATGAGTCCTCTTGCAAGCTGATGCTAATGGGTGTATTGAGTTAGGGTTAGTTTAAATAATCAGTTAATTCTGTTTAACTACTGATATAAAGAAACTTAATATAAACTATTTCAAAGGTGATATAGTTTTGGAGATGTCATCTACATTTATTCAGTTTTGAACTAATAACTTAAACTTGGAAGAAGATCTTTTCTGTATAGTTCTTCTGTGTATTCTTGCCACCTCTTCTTAATATCTTCTGCTTCTGTAGGTCCATACCATTTCTGTCCTTTATTGTGCCCAACTTTGCATGAAATGTTCCCATGGTATCTCTAATTTTCTGGAAGAGATCTCTAGTCTTTCCCATTCTATTGTTCTCCTCTATTTCTTTGCATGGATCGCTGAAGCAGGTTTTCTTATCTCTTCTTGCTATTCTTTGGAACTCCACATTCAAATGGGTATATCTTTCCTTTTCTCCTTTGCCTTTAGCTTCTCTTCTTTTCTCAGCTATTTGTAAGGCCTCCTCAGACAACCATTTTTCCTTTTTGCATTTCTTTTTCTTGGGGATGGTCTTCATCATTTCCTCCTGTACAAAGTCACAAACCTCCGTTCATAGTTCTTCAGGCACTCTGTCAGATCTAATCCCTTGAATCTATTTGTCACTTCCACTGTATAATCATCCAGAAAAACATCTATTTCTGCTTTATTGGCTATCTCAAAGCCCTTGACTGTGTGGATCACCACAAACTGTGGAAAATTCTTAAAGGGATGGGAATACTAGACCACCTGATCTGCCTCTTGAGAAATCTGTATGCAGGTCAGGAAGCAACAGTTAGAACTGGACATGGAACAACAAACTGGTTCCAAATAGGGCAAGGGGTACGTCAAGGCTGTATATTGTCACCCTGCTTATTTAAGTTCTATGCAGAGTACATCATGAGAAATGCTGGGCTGGAAGAAGCACAAAATGGAATCAAGATTGCTGAGAGAAATCTCAATAACCTCAGATATGCAGATGACACCACCCTCATGGCAAAAAGCAAAGAAGAACTAAAGAGCCTCTTGATGAAAGTCAAAGAGGAGAGTAAAAAAGTTGACTTAAAGCTCAACATTCAGAAAACTAAGACCACGGCATCCAGTCCCATCACTTCAAGGCAAATAGATGGGGACATAGTGAAAACAGTGACAGACTTTATTTTTTGGGCTCCAAAATCACTGCAGATGGTGACTGCAGCCTTGAAATTAAAAGACGCTTACTCCTTGGAAGAAAAATTATGACCAACCTAGACAGCCTATTAAAAAGCAGAGACATTACTTTGCCAACAAAGGTCTGTCTAATCAAAGCTATGGTTTTTCCAGTAGTATGTATGGATGTGAGAGTTGGACTATAAAGAAAGTTGAGCACAGAAGAATTGATGCTTTTGAACTGTGGTGTTGGAGAAGATTCTTGAGAGGCCCTTGGACTGCAAGGAGATTCAACTGGTCCATCCTAAAGGAAATCAGTCCTGAATGTTCATTAGAAGAACTGATGCTGAAGCTGAAACTCCAATACTTCAGCTACCTGATGCGAAGAACTGACTCATTTGAAAAGACCTTGATGCTGGGAAAGATTGAAGGCAGGAGGAGAAGGGGATGACAGAGGATGAGATGGTTGGATGGCAGCACCAACTCAATGGACATGAGTTTGAGTAAACTCTGGGAGATGGTGATGGACAGGGAGGCCTAGCATGCTGCAGTCCATGGGGTTGAAAAGAGTTGGACATGACTGAGCAACTGAACTGAACTGTATAGTCATAAGGGATTTGATTTAGGTCATACCTGAATGGTCTAGTGGTTTTCCCTGCTTTCTTCAATTTAAGTCTGAATTTGGCAATAAGGAGTTCATGATCTGAGTCACAGTCAGCTCCTGGTCTTGTTTTTGCTGACTGTATAGAGCTTCTCCATCTTTGGCTGCAAAGAATATAATCAATATGATTTCGGTGTTGACCATCTGGTGGTGTCCATGTGTAGAGTCTTCTCTTGTGTTGTTGGAAGAGGGTGTTTGCTATGACCAGTGCATTCTCTTGGCAAAACTGTGTTAGCCTTTGCCCTACTTCATTTTGTACTCCAAGGCCAAATTTGCCTGTTACTCCAGGTATCTCTTGACTTCCTACTTTTGGATTCCAGTCCCCTATAATGAAAAGGACATCTTTTTTGGGTGTTAGTTCTAGAAGGTCTTGTAGGTCTTCATAGAACCATTCAACTTCAACTTCTTCAGCATTACTGCTCGGGGCACAGACTTGGATTACTGTGATATTGAATAATTTGCCTTGGAAATGAACAGAGATCATTCTGTCATTTTTGAGATTGCATCCAAGTACTGAATTTTGGACTCTTTTATTGACTATGATGGTTACTCCATTTCTTCTAAGGGATTTTTGCCCGTGGTAGTAGATATTATGGTCATTGAGTTAAATTCACCCATTCCAGTCCATTTTAGTTCACTGATTACTAAAATGTCGATGTTCACTCTTGCCATCTCCTGTTTGACCACTTTCAATTTGCCTTGATTCATGGACCTATCATTCCAGGTTGCTATCCAATATTGTTCTTTACAGCATTGGACTTTATTTCCATCACCAGTCACATACACAACTGGATGTTGTTTTTGCTTTAGCTCTGTCTCTTCATTCTTTCTGAAGTTATTTCTCCATTGATCCCCAGTAGCATATTGGCACCTACTGACCTGGGAAGGGCTTCCCTGGTGGCTCAGAGACTAAAGCATCTGCCTGGATGAGGGAGACCGGGGTTCGATCCCTGGGTTGGGAAGATCCCCTGGAGAAGGAAAATGGCAACCCACTCCAGTACTCTTGCCTGGAGAATCCCATGGAGGGAGGAGCCTGGTAGGCTAGAGTCCATGGGGTCGCAACAAGTTGGACATGACTAAGCGACTTCACTTCTTCTTCACTGACCTGGGAAGTTCATCTTTCAGTGTCCTATCTTTTCACTTTTTCATACTGTTCATGGGATTCTCAAGGCAAGAATACTCAAGTGGTTTGCCATTCCCTTCTCCAGTGGACCACGTTTTGTCAGAACTCTCCACCATGACCCATCTGTCTTGGGTGGCCCTGCACAGCATGGCTCATAGTTTCATTGAGTTAGACGAGGCTGTGGTCCATGGGATCAGATTGGTTAGTTTCCTGTGGTTGTGGTTTTCATTCTGTCTGCCTTCTGATGGCGGAGAAGGCAATGGCACCCCACTCCAGTACTCTTGCCTGGAAAATCCCATGGACAGAGGAGCCTGGTGGGCTGCAGTCCATGGGGTCACGAAGAGTCAGACACGACTGAGCAACTTCACTTTCACTTACATGCATTGGAGAAGGAAATGGCAACCCACTCCAGTGTTCTTGCCTGGAGAATCCCAGGGACGGGGGAGCCTGGTGGGCTGCCGTCTATGGGGTCGCACAGAGTCGGACACGACTGAAGCGACTTAGCAGCAGCAGCAGCCCTCTGATGGAGAAGGATAAGAGGCTTATGGAAGCTTCCTGATGGGAGAGACTGACTGAGGGGGAAACTGGGTCTTGTTCTGAAGGACAGGGCCATGCTCAGTAAATCTTTAATCCAATTTTCTGTTGCTGGCCTGTGTTCCCTCCCTGTTGTTTGACCTGAGGCCGAACTATGGTGGAGGTAATGAAGATATTGGTCACCTCCTTCAAAATGTCCCATGTACACACTGCTACATTCAGCACCACTAACCCTGCAGCAGGCCACCATGGACCCACGCCTCCACCAGAGACTCCTGGACACTCACGGGCAAGTCTGGGTTAGTCTCTTGTGGGGTCACTGCTCCTTTCTCTTGGGTCCTGGTGTGCATAAGCTTTTGTTTGTGCCCTCCAAGGGTCTGTTTCCTCAGTCCTGTGTAAGTTCTGGTGGCTCTATGGTGGGGTTAATGACGACTTCCTCCAGGAGGTCTTATGCCATCCCAGGCCTATTGCACCCAGAGCCCCTGCCCCTGTGGCAGTCCACCGCTGATCTGTACCTCTGCAAGAGACCCTTAGACACAGCACAGTTTAGGCTTTAGCATAGTTTAGACTTTCCTTAATATAATGAAAAAGAAAATTGATTATGATATCAACCATGGATACCATAACTCCTTTTAGGGAAGAAAGTGTATCATTTGAATAAATAATTTGAAGGGCTTTTCAAGCTTGGAAAATTTTTGGTCATATCTCTTCAAATATTTTTTCAGTTCCCCTTTTTGCCTTTGAGGACTCTAATTACACATGCATGAGGTTGCTCAAAATTGTCCTACATCTCACTGGTGCTGTTTTCATTTGTTTTATTCTTTTTATACCCTGTGCTTCATTTTTCATAGTTTCTGTTGCTATGTCTTCAAGTGCATTATTTTTTCCTTTCTAATAACTGATCTGCTGTTAATCACATTTCATATTTGCATACCAAATATCTTTGGTATTTTAATATCTTGAATGACTCTGCCTATATTTTGAACAAGTGAAATATAGTTATAATGTCTTTGTTTGCCAATTCTAACATTCTTGTCAGTTCTGAGTGGGTTTCAATTGATTACTTACCTTCTTCATTATGAGTCAGGTTTCTCTGCTCCTCTGTAAGTCTGGTAATCTTTGATTGGGTTCCAGACATTGTACATTTTACCCTGCTGAATGCAGATAGTTTTGTTTTTCTATAAATATTCTGGGAAGCAGTTAAGTTTCTTGGAAGAAATTTGGTCCCTTCTGGTCTTCCTGTGGTGACGTGTTAGGTGAGTCCGGAACAGTGCTCAGTATGGGGCTAATTATTTCCCATTACTGAGCTAAGACCTTCCTGAGTTCTCTAGTCAATGCCCTGTGAATTATGAGTTTTGCCAGTCTAGGTTATGGGAACAGACACAGCTGTTAATATCAGCCCCATTTGAAGGCTGAATACTGTTCCTGCTATTCTTCTTAGATGGCTCTCTCTCCAGCTTCAGGTAGCTTGTTCACACACATGATTGATCCATGCCTTAGTGAATACTTTAGGGGGATCCTGTGCACATCCCTGGGTTCTCTCTTTGTGTAGCTCTTACCTTCATCCTGTGAACTCCACTGTCTTGATCTTTCTAGATTGTCTCTTCCATCCACAATTTTTGATATGTTGTGCTTTCACTCCTATTTAGTTCTAAGTATTTTTGGTCTTGTCTTGTGATATCTTCTTTTACCCATGAGATACGTAGATGTGTGTTGTTTAATTTCCAAATATTGAGGAATTTTCCAGGTTTTATTTTAGACTTTCATCTCCATACAATTCTATGGTCTGTGAATATACTCCATATGATTTTAATCTTTTAGAATTTATTTAAACTGTTTTATAGTTTAGTACATGATCCATTTTGATGAATGTTTCATGTATTACTTGAAAAAAATGTATTCTAACAGATTTTGGATGTCGTGTTCTATAAATGTCTACTGGATCAAGTTGGCTGGTAGTGTTGTTTGTGTCTTCAATATACTTACTGATTTCATGTTCCATTAATTACTGAGAGAGAAGAGTTAGGTTCTTTAATGACAATTAAGGATTTGTCTAGTTTTTCTTTTAGTTGTCCATTTTTTCCTCTTGTGTTTTAAAACTGTATAATAAAGATGCATGCACATTTAGGGCTCCATTTTGATGAATCAGTCTTTGTATCATTATGAAATGTCTTCTTTTATCCTTCTTCAGCTTTCTTTTGATTATTTTTTGCATGATATATCTTCATCATTTACTTTAAACTTATATGTGACTGTGATCAGTTAAAGATTCATATTATAAGCCTTCAGTTCAGTTCAGTTCTGTCACTCAGTTGTGTCCAACTCTTTGCGATACCATGAATAGCAGCATGCCAGGCCTCCCTGTCCATCACCAACTCCCAGAGTTCACACAAACGCATGTCCATCCAGTTGGTGATGCCATCCAGCCATCTCATCCTCTGTTGTCCCCTTCTCCTCCTGCCCCCAATCCCTCCCAGCATCAGGGTCTTTTCCAATGAGTCAACTCTTCGCATGAGGTGGCCAAAGTATTGGAGTTTCAGCTTTAGCATCAGTCCTTCCAATGAACATCCAGGACTGATCTCCTTTAGGATGGACTGGTTGGATCTCCTTGCAGTCCAAGGGGCTCTCAAGAGTCTTCTCCAACACCACAGTTCAAAAGCATCAATTGTTTAGCGCTCAGTTTTCTTCACAGTCAAACTCTCATATCCATATATGACCACTGGAAAAACCATAGCCTTGACTAGATGGACCTTTGTTGGCAAAGTAATGTCTCTGCTTTTGAATATGCTATTTAGGTTGGACATAACTTTCCTTCCAAGGAGTAAGCGTCTTTTAATTTCATGGGATTCAAACTCATGTCTCCAGGGGAAACTGTGACCTGAACACAGCGCCTTAGACTGCTCAGCCATCCTGACTTCCTATTATAAGCCTTAGGACAACCAATAAAAAAATAAATGAAAGTGGTATAGCAAATAAATGACTTGATGGAAAAATTGACAAATAATTAAAAATTATAAAAATAAGCCAAAAAAATAAGTCAAAATTTTGGAGATGAGAAGTACAATAACTGAAATTAGGAACACAAAGGATGGTTTAATAACAAGTTAGATGCAGCTTAAGAGAGAATTAAAAGCTTCCCTGGTGGCTCAGACGGTAAAGCGTCTGCCTGCAATGCGGGAGGCCCGGGTTCGATTCCTGGGTCAGGAAGATCCCCTGGAAAAGGAAATGGCAATCCACTCCAGCACTCTTGCCTGGAAAATCCCATGGATGGAGGAGCCTGATAGGCTACAGTCTATGAGGTCGCAAAGAGTCGGACACAACTGAGCGACTTCACTTTCACTTTTTTTCTCTTAAGAGAGAATTAGTCAAGTACAAAATAGGTGAGAAAAAATATCCAAGACTGAAGCACAGAATGAAAAAAGTACGAAAAATGAAAAAACAACTTTATCATTAACATTAAACTCTTAAACTAAATTTTCAATAACATTCACAATGATCTCAGGCATTTTACCTTATACAAAATGAACTTCTAAAAGCTTTACTTTGACTTCATGAATTAGATGGAAATATTGAGCCATTGCTGAAATTAATTTAATTTTAATTAATTTAAATTAAATTAATTTCTTATAGAATATCAGCCATAATGTTATAACCAACATCTATCCAAATTAACAGTAAAAAGACAAAGACCTTATTCCATATATTTAGAAACTAAAAAGGCACTGCCAAAGAATTCCTGGATTAAAGAGAAAAATTCTGCTTGAAATGACAGAACATCTGGATCAGACACAGGTAAAAATGTTACATATCAAATATAACAGTATGAAGCTAAAGTGGTATTTAGAAATACATTTAGAGCATTTAATGTTGTTGTTGTTCAGTCACTCAGTCGTGTCCAGCTCTTTGTGACCCCATGAACTGTAGCACGCCAAGCTTCCCTGTCCTTCACAATCTCCCAGAGTTTCCTCAAACTCATATTCATTGAATCAGTGGTGCTATCCAACCAGCTCATCCTCTGTCATCTCCTTCTCTTCCTGCCTTCAGTCTTTCTGAGCATCCGGGTCTTTTCAATGAGTCGGCTTTTCACATCAGGTGGCCAAAGTTGGAGCTTCAGCTTCAGCATCAGTCTTTTCAGTGAATATTCAGGGTTTGATTTCCTTGAAGTCCAAGGGACTCTCAAGAGTCTTCTCCAGCAGCACAGTTCAAAAGCATCAATTCTTGGTGCTCTGTCTTCTTTATGGTCCTTATTACTCCCTTGGCAGGACCCAAGACTCTCTTTGGGTCCCCCCGTACTGTGAGTTGGAAACTCACCCCATGCAATAAGCTCAACAATCATGGATCACACTTCATTTCATTTTCTTTTTTCAGACAGCACTATCGTGCACTGCACTACCATTCTCTGCTGTTTTACGTATTTGTTTGGGTTTCTAGCTATTTAAGATGAGAGAGCAAATCTGGCCTCCTTTGTTCCATGGCAGCTGAAAGTAGAAGTAATCTGTCATTTTTATAAAGTTTGAAAACATGCAAAACAATGCCACATATATATCCCCCCCTTTCTATACATAAATAAATATGTATTCATATAGACATAGTTTGGGGAAAATGAGCTAATAGTATAAAAACCATGCATAGGGAAGCTGAACACCAAATTTGGGAGAAAAGTTACTTAGAGGGAGAGATAGCAGAAAACTGCCCTGAAATTGAGATAATGAGCAAGAATGGTAAAATTTTAGAATTCTTTGAAGATTAGTAGTAGGCACAGGGATATTCACCATGTTTTTCTATATACTTCTTGTGTGCATGAAATATTTTATAATAAAAATTTAAAGGTATGCAAAAGGGAGAATAAGTAAAGAGTATTAGTTAAAGGAGTATTCTAGAAAGATAAAGAGGTAAAATAGGATAGTAATTAAATGTGTCTGTAAGCCACATCTAAGCCAGATGGCACTGTTGGGCGTGGGGACCAAGTGGTAGCAAACAGAAATAATACATCTTCTTCTCTCACCGGCCAGGTCTCGGCAGGCTGTGATTTACCTGGTGGTGCTTTCCTATGAGTACTTTCTACTCCTGGGCAGAATTCTTTGATCAGTTGTGTCCGACTCTTTGTGACCCCATGGACTGTAGCACGCCAGGCTTCCCTGTCCATCACCAACTCCTGGAGCCTACTCAAACTCATCTTCATCGTCTTAGTGATGCCATCTAACCATCTCATCCTCTGTAGTCTCCTTCTCCTCCTGCCTTCAATCTTTCCAGCATCAGGGTCATTTTCCAGTGAGCCAGTTCTTCTCATCAGGCGGCCAAATATTGGAGTTTCAGCTATAACATCAGTCCTTCCAATGGTTATTCAGGACTGATTTCCTTTAGGATAGACTTGTTGGATCTCCTTGCAGTCCTCGAGACTCTCAAGAGTCTTCTCTAACACCACACTTCAAAAGCATCAATTCTTCGGCACTCAGCTTTCTTTGTAGTCCAACTCTCACATCCATATATGACTACTGGAAAAACCATAGCTTTGACTTTGTTGGCAAAGTAATGTCTCTGCTTTTTAATATACTGTCTAGGTTGGTCATAGCTTTTCTTCCAAGGAGCAAGCATCTTTTAATTTCATGGCTGCAGTCATCATCTGCAGTGATTTTGGAGACCAAGAAAATAAAGTCTCTCACTGTTTCCATTTTTCCGCATTTGCCATGAAGTGATGGGACCAGATGCCATGATCTTAGTTTTCTGAACGTTGAGTTTTAAGCCAACTTTTTCACTCTCCTCTTTCACTTTCATCAAGAGGCTCTTTAGCTCTTCACTTTCTGCCATAAGTGTGGTATCATCTGTGTATCTGAGGTTATTAATATTTCTCTTTGATGGAACCCTTCAAAACCCCAGCTTCCATAAACACCACAATGTTACCACCATGCCTTGTTGAGTTATCTGTCGACCTGCCTCTGGACTTGAGCTGTTGGGTCACTGTTATGCTCTCTCTTAACCACATAGATGATCTCTCTCTGACTTTGGCCTCTCAGTATCTTGGCGCTACTTCTCTTCAATGATCATCTCTTGCTTGGATCTTTGCAATAGCCTTCTGACTTGTCTCCCTTCATCATTATTCCCTGCTGCATCTACCCTTAATATGGTAGCTGATGAGTGGTCCTCTGAAAACCTCGGATCATGTCACTTCTCTGCTCACAATTCTCTGTCTTGCTCAGAGGAAAAACCAAATTCCCCTATTGCCTTCAAAGCACTGCAGTGATCTGGCTCCTTCCACCCCATCTCTCACTGCTCTTCCCCACTCCCTGTCCCTACTCATCACTCGGGGCTCCCTGATGCATCTAGCACCTGCTTGGTGTGCTCCTGCCTCAATTCTACCTGCTGCTCCCTCTTAGAAACTTTTTACCTGATTATCTACCTGGCTTGTTCTTTCTCTCACCAAAAGTGTGGTTTTCTCAATTGTCACATTTTACAGGTATTTCCGATCCCTTTATTTAAAGCTACTCTCATTTTCATGATGCATTCCATTTCTTCCTCTGCTTATCTCTTTCTCCCTAGTATGTGTGGTCTTCCAATATACTATAAAATTTATTTCTTAATTTTTTTTGTCTGTCTCCCTCCACTGGAATATAATCTTCATGAAAACAGGGATTTTTGTGTTTTATTTATTGCTGTAATACAAGCACCTAGACAAGTGCCTGGCACGGAGATTGCCATCAGTGGCTTTGAGGATCTGTTTCCTCCTTTACTCAGAGACTTAAGGAGTGAGGGAGAGGGGTATATCCCCTTGTACCAACTGTTCACCTGGCACACTTGTGACGGCAATCCCTTAGACTGGGCTTTGAGCGTCAGCTAGGCAGAGTGCCACAGAGGTGTTCCTAGGTCCCAGGTGTTTAGCTCCTTCAGGTCTGGAGAGCCCCTCTCTGACTTTCCTGCCTTTTGTAGGGACCCAGAAATCATTTGATTGCTTCCATGCATGAATGCAAAAGAAGGAGGTGGCAGAGGATGAGATGGTTAGATAGCATCACTGACTCAGTAGACATGAATTTGAGAAAACTCTGAGAGATAATGGAGGACAGAGAAGCCTGGTTGCTGCAGTCCATGGGGTTGCAAAGAGTCGGACACGAGTGAGTGACTGAACAACAGTAACAAAAGCATAAGAGGTCACCGTAACTCTCGAAGGCTGTCCAAGGCTCCGTCTGCCCAGGAGCTTGCTAGCACTCTCCTTACTGGGGTCTTGCTGTCTTTCTGGGACTCAGCCCGGCTCTCAGATCCCACAACTCTATCTAAGAATTCTGTTGCCTCTCTGGGCTCCACTTCAGATCAGGGAATAAGGACTTTCTCTATGTAGAGTCCACCGATATCTTTTCAATGTTCCCCACCCCACCCCCCATCTCTCACTGTACTTCACTTTCTTTCTTCTCCTCCCCCAAGCTGGAAATTTTTCCATAGTATAACAAGAACGCTAATCTTGCTTCTGTTCATCTCTCATCTGTATTGTGAATCCATTTTTCTAAGGGCCTGGGCTTTTGGAATCTAAAAATAGGAGGAGAGACACTATCTCTCTGCATTTGGGTGTCAAACTCTCAGAGGATAACTTGGCTGCTGTAACGGAAGAAGGGTCAGGAGCATGGGAGAGGGAAAGAGAGAGGGAAAGGCTTGGGTGGGGGAAATTGTGAAATATTTATAGAAGATGTGGTATATATACACAGTGGAATATTACTCAGCCATTAAAAGAATGAAATAAGGCTATCTGCAGCCACATGGATGGACCTAGAGAGTGTCATACTGAGTGAAGTAAGTCAGAGAAGGAGAAATATTATATGACATCCCTTATATGTGGAATCTAAAAAGAAATGAACTTACTTACAAAACAGAAAGAGACTCACAGACTTAGAAAATGAATTTATGGTTGCCGGGCGAGGGTGAAGGGATAGTTAAGGACTTTGGGAAGATCATGTACACACTGCTGTATTTAAAATGGATAACCAACAGAAACCTATCGTATAGCACATGGAACTCTGCTCAATGTTATGTGCCAGCCTTGATGGGAAGGGTGTTTGGGGGAGAATGAATACATTATATGCATGGCTGAGTCCCTTCACTGCTCACCTGAAACTATCACAACATTGTTAATTGGTTGTACCTCAATACAAAATGTTTTGGCATTAAAAAAATAAATAAAAATAAAATTTAGAAAAAAAGAAAACAGTCTCATCACTTGATGATAGTAACGACAACAATGATAATGACGGTGGCGCTGGTGGTGAAGAATCGCCTGCCGATGCAGAAGACAGGAGAGGCAGGAGTGTGATCCCTGTGTCAGAAAGATCCCCTGGAAGAGGATTTGGCAACCCACTCCAGTATTCTTGCCTGGAAAATTCCTTGGACAGAGGAGTCTGGTGGGCTACAGTCCAGGGGGTCACAAAGAGTCAGACACGACTGAGCACACCCTGCTGCTGCTAAGTCGCTTTAGTCGTGTCCGACTCTGTGCAACCCCATAGACGGCAGCCCACCAGGCTCCCCCGTCCCTGGGATTCTCCAGGCAAGAACACTGGAGTGGATTGCCATTTCCTTCTCCAATGCATGAAAGTGAAAAGTGAAAGTGAAGTCGCTCAGTCGTGTCTGACTCTTAGTGACCCCATGGACTGCAGCCCACCAGGCTCCTCTGTCCATGGGCTTTTCTAGGCAACAGTACTGGAGTGGGGTGCCATTGCCTTCTCCGCTGAGCACACACACACAACATTAACTGAACACTTCCTGTATGTCAGGTCTGCTCCCAAGTGCTCTGTATACAGCATCTCCATTAATCACCACCACAACTCCATGTGTATTTATTATTATAGTAATTTTTCATAAGAGCAAATTGAAGTCTAGTGAGGGAGAGGAATTTACTCAGGTCCCACATTTTAGAAATGATGGGTGTGGGCTTCAGACACAAGCCTGGTGTACACCAAAGGCTGTACCTCCTGGCCTCATGGCAACACCTCTAGAGCCTGAGGATACCAGGCCCTGTAGATGGGAAATTACTCCATTTTTCCACACTCCTGGCCCCTCACCCAGCAAGAGTGGGCTGTCCCTCCTCTTCCTGCTGTGCCCTGGGAAGGGCTGAATCATCCCTGTTTGTCTCCATGGTTAGCCTCTCCCTGCAAATTTGGCTTCCTACTTTGCTTCTGCTTCAGTAGGTTTCCAATCTCTCTCTCTTCTTCCTTCTCTTTGTCTTTTTCTCAGTGTGGCTTTACAAATAAAATATAAATTTAGCTGAGAGCTCATACCACAAAAAGGGAAGAAATGATAAGTATAAGCAGCAAACAGAACCCAGGGGGTTAACACCCTGCTACCACACATGAAAGTCTTGTGGGGAGAGGACTGAGGATCTGTGTGTCTTTGCTCTTGGGGGCATTCAGGCTGCCTTTGCTGCTTCCTGAAGAGATGTCCTGGGCTCCTCCCCAAAGAGCAGTATCTTTGTCAACAAGTAGAAAGCTGCAGCTTCGGGAAGGTGTCCCAACTCCAAATTATTTCTACTGTCAGAGGACTGCTACTTTGGAATAACAAGCTAACTCTTAAAAAAAAAAAAAAAATCAAATATCAGCCATTGACATCTTAGTATAGCTGAGGTGAACCAGCTAGCCCAGATCCAGAGTCTTGTTTTTTTAAAAGATACAAGCACCTCAATGTGCAAAGCAGCACTGTTTTGTTTTTTTTTTTCCTTTTTTGAAGATTTTTTGGATGTAGACCATTTTCACAGTCTTCGTTGAAATTGTTAGAATATTGCTTCATTTGTTTATGTTCTTGTTTTCTGGCCATGAGGCACATGGGAATCTTAGCTCCCTAATCAGGGATTGAACCCGCACCCCTGCATTGGAAGGCAATGTCCTAACCACTGGACCACCAGGGAAGTTCCCAAGATCCAGATTCTTAGGGGACAGTCATTTTGATGGCAGTGAGGTAGAAAGAGAGGAAACTTGGAACAGGGTGCAATCAGTTGAGTCTGGGGCTGCGAGAGGGCTCTGGGCAGCTGGGCAAAGGCTGTGTGTCTCTGCAGGTGACGACTCCATCAGCACCTTGGGCCTGATCCTCTGCGTGGGGCTGTCGCTGCTGCTCGTGTCCATCCTGGGCTACAGCCTGGCCAAGTGGTACCAGCGCGGGTACTGCTGGGAGGGTGAGTGAGTGCCGGACCTTGGCTGACCCAGCTCAACCCAGCCTCTCCTCTTCCATGGTATTTGGCCAGGCCAGATGGGGCAGCAAACTCTTTAGAATGGTGTCATGCAAAAATATTTCCTGTGGTGGCTGCAATGGTCCAAGACTTGGGTGGGGTGGCTGAGCCCTTGAGGTGACGGGGGTAGGGTTCTGGGGCCTTTATTGAATGGGGGGCTCTTCCCACACCCAGCAAGCAGTCAGCTTCCTCCTCCCTCAGAACTCACAGGAGTCCATCTCCCAGGCCTGTGTGGGCCCCAAGGCCAAGGGTGATGGGCTAGACTGCCCAAGCTCCAGATGTCTTTTCTACCCCTGGCTCCGTGTCCTCTCTTCTCCTGCCTGTGTGTCTTGGGGCCTTCTGAGCTTGCTGATGCTTCAGCCCCACTGGGCATCTCCTGGAATTTGCTGGGGGTGCCCCCAACTCTGATTCACATCTTCATTTCCCATAGAACCCAGGAGATCTGGGAGGGTGTACTAGACTCCTGGGGGCTTACCAGGTGGTGCTAGTGGTAAAGAACCTACCTGCCAGTGCAGGAGACATAAGAGACGTGGGTTCCATCCCTGGGTCGGGAAGATCCCTGGAGGAGGGCATGGTGACCAACTCCAGTATTCTTGCCTGGAGAATCGTGTGGACAGAGGAGCCTGGTGGGCTACAGTCCATAGGGTCGAAAAGAGTCAGACACGAAGTCACTTAGCACGTACTAGAGTCCCAAGAAGCAGAGAACATTTCCTGTATCTGTGGTTAAATTCAACAGCTTCCAAGGATGTTTGTTGAGCACCTACTATGTGCCAACGTACTTGTGCCTAATATGATTTAAAAAAAAATTCCATGTGAAGATGAAATTTTTAGTCTGTGTGTGTGTGTGTGTGTGTATGTGTTTTTAACAAAGATATGAGGCTAGAGTCACAGAGTTGGAAAGTGGCGGAGTCTGGATTCCAGCCTCCTTCCCAGAGTCGTTACTGCCCTTAATGGAGAGATCCCCAGTGGCAGGATCTATCCTCAAAGAGCTGGTGTTTCTGTCTAGAAAGAAGGGAATGTACCCAAGAGTTTGGAGCAGGAAGAAGACACTGAAGGAGACTGGGAACCTTCCATGACATCCTGAGGCCCAGCCTAGCCATCCACACCTCCCAGACAGGCATGAGGGTGGAACATATGCTCCCAGAAGAGTGGTGGGTCACTCTCCCTGGAGGTACCAACCCTTTATTTTCTGATTGTCTTTCTAGGGCCTAATTTTGTCTTCAACTTGTACCAAATCCGGTGAGTAGATTCAGGACAGATCGGAGTGGGATGGGGGTGGGGGGCTATGTATGCTTGAGAAAGAATCAAAGATGGAGCTCAAACTTATTACTTCCCTTCCCTGCCTCCTCCCCATGGAGGAGCAAGCAAGAGAAAAGGGTGGAGCAGGGTCCATGTAGAAAGTTCCATGAAAGAAAACTTTAACACAGACAGGACATGGAAGATCCTAATGACAGTGATCTACTTAGCATTCACCCCTGGGTCGGCATCATCCATTCATCCATCCGTTCATATATTCACTCACCCATCATTTATTCAGTAAAGATTCTATTGCAGTAAGTATTGTGGCCTTAGTTTCTAAGGGTACAAAGATAACTTGGCATAGTATCTGTCTTTAAGCTGCCCGTGGTGGACACATGCCTGGTTACAGATATAATCTCAGACATAACATGCTGTCCAAAGAGAGGAGCAAATGAAGACAATTGGGTTCAAGGAGTGTCTTGAGTTATTGCAAGAAGATTCAGAAAGTCCTCCTGTGGTAAGTCGTCTCATCTGGTCTCTGCCACACAGCAGGCCTGCTTCTCATCTGGCCCTAGGGTTGGGTAACTCTCATACTAGAAAATAAGTCAGTGAGTCAGCGAGTCACTGCTGGAAGTTTTTCCCATGCTCTGGTCCCAGAGAGAGGCCAGGTTCTCAGCCCCAGTAACTTGATTGGATGGTCTTTCTCAGGAACCTGAAGGATCTGGAGATGGGTCCTCCCTTCACCATCAGTGGCCACATTAGCAGTTCAGACGGAGGCTACATGAAGTTCTCAGACAGGCTGGTCTGATGAAGGGAGTGTCAACTTTCTGGAGCCCCAGAGAGGTGAGTGGAATATTGGTGAGCTCCTGAGTGAACCTGATGTCCCAGTGTGGTCCTCAGGTGGTTCAGGCACCCAAGCCTAGCACCAAAGATGGCTTGGAACCCACAGATGATGTGGTTCATCCTCCGGGGAGTGAGTGCTGTAGGAGATGATCTTGAGAGCAAAGATCTGGGATCATGCTGTCCCTGCCTCTTGCTCCACTGGGTTGCTCCTTTTACTCTTGTCCACCTCATTCATGCCTTTCTTTCCTTTCTAATCAGATGGAAGTTTTTAGAATGGAGCTTTCTATCTCAACCCTTTGCTCTGAGATGAAGGCTCCAGATGGCCACCCTCTCCAAGAAGCATCGCTGTAGAACTTCTGAACTTGTTGAACTTTCTAAGCCCAGGAGCCGTCCTTGCTTCCTGGCTGGCGAACCCCATGATCACACCTTTCCTTGCCTGCCTTTAAGCACATCCCTCTTTGCATCACAGTTGCTTTCTCCCATCTAAACACTCTTTCCTTCCAGCAGTCCCTCATGGACCCTCAGTTTGGTTTCTCTCCCATCTCCACATAGGACCCCACACTCAGCTCCTCTATATGTTTCTCCCTCTGCCCATATGTGATGGTTCAGAGCAGCAGTCCCCAATCTTTTTGACATCAGGGACCAGGTTTGTGGAAGACAATTTTTCCACAGATGGGCATGGGGGATGGTTTCGAGATGATTCAAGCATTTTCATTTATTGTGCAATTTATCTCTATGATTAGTACATCAATTCCGCCTCAGATCATCAGGCTTTAGATCCCGGAAGTTGAGGAGCCCTGGTTTAGAGGAATCCTTTCCAAGACTCATTTCTTTGTCATGTCCCCTTATCTTTTTCTGCAGGAGGAGGTTCCTGGCTCAGAATCCACCCCTCTTGGGCTTCCCCTGCCTTCAACCCCTGGGTCTTCAAGGCCTGGCTTGGCCCCTCTTGTGAACATTGAGGAGTCTTCTTTTGGGACACCCCAGCCTGCAGCATGAGAGTCCCCGGGAGAGTCAGACCTCTGGGAACAGAGTCTGTGACGTCACAGCGGCTTTCTCACAGAAACCAAGAGAAGGCCATTTCCTGAGGAGGAGGGGCTGGTTCCTGGGGGGCCCCTGAGCCTGTGGCCACAGGTTCCAGGTGCCCCGGAGAGCAGAGCCCTCCCAGCTGGGCGGCGTGGGTGGGGCTTGGAGATTCCAGAGGGGAGCTCTCCATTGGGCATCCCCAGCCACTTCCCCTGGGGGACTGACACCGGGGCCAGAAAACCTGTCATAGCCTCCACAGGCAAAGTCATGTGGGAGGAAGAGTCATTCCAGATGCTTTTAAACCTTCCTACCATAAGCCAACTTCTCCTGAGAGCTGTATACTGAGCTTAGGCCTTGACTCTGCCCTGCCCCCCTCTGCCCTTGGTTCTGGCACTTTCTGCAAGTCCCCCCACCTCACTACCCAACCCCTCATGCCCTCCCACACATCTGTCCACCACCTGTGTCTGTTTCCCTTGCTACTGACCAGCCTCTGTGCCTCCCAGACAATGTTGAGGGCAGTGCTGAGAACAGTCTAGAAACAAATTCTTATTTTTAGGTTCCTGTGATGGGGAGGGCCTGGTGTAGATAGCTGTCTCTCCCATGTACTCCATTTCCTGTGCAAGGCCTGCCTTCTAATGTGGAAAGTGGACCAGAAATGGTGAGAATGGGGTAAGAGGAACATAGATTAGCCTGAAATAAACCAGATAATGCACATGGGAAATCAACAACCAGGTATAGCTTAGTGGACAGGAGAACAGTTTGTTCATGAGTCATTACTCCTTCCTCCAGTCTATACCCTACTGGACCTGAGGTGGGGCCCAAACTGGGATGTCAGCTTGCATGCTAAGCTGCCTCAGTTGTGTCTGACTCTGTGTGATCCATGGACTGTAGCCTGCCAGGCTCCTGTTCACGGGATTCTCCAGGCAAGAATACTGGAGTGGGTTGCTGTTTCCTTCTCCAGGGGGTCTTCCCAACCCAGGGATTGAACCTGTGTCTTCTGCATTGGAAGACGGGTTCTTTACCACTAGCACCTCCTGGAAAGCCCCGGGATGTCAGTTTAGTAGGTACTTTATGCAGCATTGTTCAGTCCAGAGGGACTGAATTCCTGAGGCAGCTGTGGATGGAGCAGGGTCTAATGGGGGTCCTGCCACTGGTGAAAATAGCAGTTAGAGCTACCAGCCACTGGTCTCCCTCACGATGTCCCAGAACAAGGCCAATAATATACAGAGGCCCAGGACCATAATAGGTGAAGAGAAAAGTCACATTTGTCCTCCTGTCCTCTCTTTTCTGAAGCCTGGTTTCTTTCTTGTTTTGGATTTTAACAGATTGACTCGCCAGGGCCTGGGGGCCATTCTCCCGACAGAGCCAGGTTACAACTTAATAAGCCAAGTCTCTGTCTTTGGAGGTCTTTGGCTGGGCCCCAACTCCTCTATTCCTGGGTAGGTGGAGGTGGGGAGGGGCCCCCCTAGACTCTGGACCCCTCCCTTCCTCAAAGGTCCATTGGGAGAGGTGCGGGGAGGGGCTACGGGCTGACGTGGTGCCCTTCCTCCTTGCATTTCAGTTCTGAGGGCTGAGCACCATTGCTTAACCCAAGGGGGTGTCCAGTATCAGTAAACGCTCAGCTGCGCCCTGCTCAGTGTGGATCCTGGGTCTGCAGCCCTGGCAGGGCCTTCCTAACCCCTGAAAGTGACCTGGGGAAACTGCAAAGGCTAGGGTCCTGGGCCCAGGTGGTCTTGGCCCCAGGTTTGATGGCTGCAGGTAGGGAGACAGGGACAGCTGCCCTAGGCTGGGAGAATGGAGGGTATTTCCTATCCTGGGGAGCGGAACTGAGACTCCGCCACTTCCTCTTTTTGGGTCCTCTGACGTGTTCCCTGTCCTCTCTGCCTCCCCCTCGTTTTCCTGACTTCCGTTGTCTGACTGGCTAGTGCAGCTTTCTTTACCCTGGACTCTACATGTTTCTGTTGGGGGCAGATTCTGGCTCATTCAGAAATGGTGAGGGAGCAGATGTCTAGAAATCTGGCTCCAAGTCTGGTTATTTGCTGGGCACCTTGACCCATGGCGATGCCAGCACCGCCCCCGCCACCCAGGCCCTTCCCTTCCTCCTAACTTTTCTTCACCTCCCTGGCCCCAGAAGCCAGGAGGCAGTCATGGAGACGCCGCAGTTCTGTGGACTGGCCATTGCCAGGCCACTGACTGCCACCCTGTTCCTCTTTGGAGTCTTTGCCAAGGCTGTTCTCCTGCCTAGAATGCCTTCTCCCCCCGACCCCCACCCCCGGCCACATCTAATCTCCATGGTTGGCTCAAGTCTCATCTTTCCTGTGGCTTCCCTTGGACTCTAGACTTGATGCCACCCGAGCAGGCAGGGTTAAGTCCCACAGGTTTTTAGTAACCATTAAAAGTGGAGTCAATAGGAGGTGCTTAATAAATGCCAGCTGAGTGGAAGGAAACACCCACTGTGGCCACAGAAGCCTGCCTGGTGCTAGAGAAAGATGCCCAGGTGACATGAGGAAGAGAAGAAACTGCTTATACAGTGCAGAGTCTGCAGACTGCGGTGCACTTCCACACGCGCCACTGTGTCTTGAGCCTGGTGGCAACCTTGTGATGCAGAGATGACTATCGGTCTCATTTTACATACAGAGAGATTGATGCTCAGAGAGTTGGTATTCTTTGCCTAAGGCTGCACAGCCAGCAACTGACAGAGGCAAGGCCGCCTGGATACAGCCTGACCTCCGGGCTTGGAGGGAGGAGCACTGTAGAACAGGGTCTGGGGTAGAACCTGTCCTGCCATGCTGTGTGGTCACGGGCGGTCACTTCATCCTGGGATTAAATTGCAGCATCTGGCACTTAATGGACTATTTCCTCAAGACCCCTCTCTTTTACTTGAAGCAGAAAAAGAGTCCTATCTTTTTTTTTTTTTTTCCAAATCTCTGGGCTCTCTGAGAACTGGGCCATAAAGAAAGCAGAATGCCGAAGAACAGATGCCTTCAAACTGTTGTGCTGAAGAAAACTCTTGAGAGTTCCTTGGACAGCAAGGAGATCATACCAGTCAATCTTAAAGGAAACCCTGAATATTCATTGGAAGGACTGATGCTGAAGCTGAAGCTCCAGTACTTTGGTTACCTGATTCGAAGAGTGACTCATTGGAAAAGACCCTGATGCTGGGAAAGACTGAGGGCAGGAGGAGAAGAGGACAACAGAGGATGAGATGGCTGGATGGCATCACTGATGCAATGGACATGAACTTGCACAAACTCTGGGAGATGGTGAGGGACAGGAAGGCCTGGCGTGGTGCAGTCCATGGGGTCATGAAGAGTCAGATGTGACTGGGCGACTGAATAACAACTCTGTGTTTAGTGCCACAGGAGCTGGCACTTAGTAGGCATACCATAATCTGAGCAGCTGCCTATAGCAGAAAAGAGAAGAGAAAACTCCCTAGGGCACTCCGTTGTCTTCTCTGGGAGTGACAGTGCTGCTTTCCCCGTTTAATCCCACCTCCTCTGTGATCTGCTGAGAGCTGCAGTGAGCATTGCTTATCTTTTGGAGCCCTCTGCCAGGAAGAGCCAGTTGTGTGTGGCCCTGGTGTCTGGCCATTCCCATCCAGGCTGGATTCTCCAGAGGTGAGCTTTTTCACTCTCCTTAGTGGATTCTGACTTCCTGTATCTGAAGAGCCTGGGCAGTACTATATTTCATGACCACTGACCAAAAATGCCCTGCAGGCTCATTTCACACCCAGCTTCTCGCCAACAAGAGCTTACTCAGGTGTTCAGGCATCAGGATCCGTTGTGAACTTTGAAAAAGGAAAAAGATGGAAAATCATCCACATTATCATAAACTGTGCTTCCAGCTAAATGAGTATTTCCTTATATAGCATGTGCAGAGTCAAGGAAAATTATATTCCTGCTTCTCTGGTGGCTCAATAGTAGAAGAACCCACCTGCAATGCAGGAGACATGAGTCGGGAAGATCCCTAGAGAAGGAAATGGCTACCCACTCCAATATTCTTGCCTGGAGAATCCCATGGACAGAGGAACCTGGTGAGCTACAGTCCATGGGGTCATAAAGAGTTGAATATGACTTAGCAACTAAACCACCACAGTTTAGTGCATTTCATACACAAAAGAGGCACATATAAAGTGTAGTGATAACTCTCTAACGCAGGAGGTGGCAGCTGAAGTTGATGGCTGCAGTTGCCTTTGACCCTGATAGTTTAGGATCCTAAATATGACTTCGTCTTTTTTTTGACCCTGGCTAAGACTGATGCGGAGAAGGCAATGGCATCCCACTCCAGTACTCTTGCCTGGAAAATCCCATGGACAGAGGAGCCTGGTGGGCTGCAGTCCATGGGGTCGCTAAGAGTCGGACACGACTGAGTGACTTCGCTTTCGTTTTTCACTTTCCACTTTCACACATTGGAGAAGGAAATGGCAACCCACTCCAGTTTTCTCGCCTGGAGAATCCCAGGGACAGGGGAGCCTTGTGGGCTGCCGTCTATGGGGTCACACAGAGTCGGACACGACTGAGGTGACTTGCAGCAGCAGCAGCAAGACCGATGAGTACTGAAGACTGGACCATTTCCAACCTATCCCTTCTTGAGCAGGAAGGTGAAACACTAACACGGGCCTTGGATTAGTGCAAGACAGGGACTTCAAATGCACTGTCTCATTTCATCCTCCCCGTCTCCCAGGCGAGGGAACAGAGGCTCAGGGTCTGGTGAAATGATTTGCTTAAGGCCAGGCAAGACTGTATTTTCTTTGTAACCCTTCCTCACTTTTAGCCTCTGCCCAAGCTAGCAGCTCTCTGAGATCCCTGGCCCCAGAGGAAGAAGGCCCCTCCCTCTGGTCTCTCATCGCTTTTCCAGCCCCTGATGTGCTGAGAAGGACTTCTCAGAAGCCAGGGCTCTCCAGGCCCTGTCTTCAGCTGTGAGTTTCTCATCGACCCATTCCTCAATCTTTCTTCTACTTTTTATACCCCCTTTCACCTCCAAATCATCAATTTCTGCTTATTTTTTTAATTTTAAAGCAAGATTTTAAAAAATATATAATTTATTAATTCTTGGGTCTTTGTTGCTGTGTGGGCTTTTCTCTAGTTTCGGGGAGAGGAGGCTAATCTGTAGTTGTGGTGCATGGGTTTCTCAGCGGTGGCTTCTCTCGTTGTGGAGCACAGGCTCTGGGGGAGCATGGGCCACAGCATTTGTGGCTCATGAACTCTAGAGCACAGCCTTAATAGCTGTGGCTCATGGAAGTAGCCGCTCCGTGCCATGTGGGATCTTCCCAGACCAGGAATGGAACCCACGTCTCCTGCATTGGCAGGCAGCGTCTTTACCACTGAGCCACCAGGGAATCCCAATTCTGCCCATTCTTTATGTCAGCTCAATTTTCACTTCTCCAGAGAAACTCCCTCAAGACCTATGGACCTCCTTGTCTTTTAGTTCTTAATTCCAGATACTCTCCTGTAACCTAATTATTGATCATTCCCTTGTATTCATTCATTCTTACAGTTTCTATAACAGGTCAAGAACTGTGCTAGGCACTATGAGGGAATACATTCCCTCTTGAGAGTAACCTCACTCTCCCCTACTTGATGGGTACTTCTTGCTGGCAAAATTCAGATCTTACACCTTTTCTAAGTTCTTTATGGTGCCTTGTACAGCTCTGACCATAGCCAGTGACTCCTCAGGAAATTATGTTGTAGGAATCTTCAGTCTCTTCAGGGAATCTTGGTTGTTGCTTCATCCCTGGACCAATCCTGGGTGCTCTGAAAAACCAGAACTTTTGATTCTGTCTTCCCAACCTCAACCCTTTGATCATCCAGTGACACAAATCTGGAGAAAGTGCAGATCTTCTATTTGAGTTTTTCTATTTGAGGGTTAAACTAAGGGATGGCCAAACCCATGAAGAAGCTGGGCAGGTGAGGAGGGGGCTCTGCACTTCTGTAGCTCCCTTTCCAGTTTTAAGGACCTTGCCCCATGCCAGTGTCTTCCTGCTCCTCTCTCTGGCCCAGGGTTCTGAGAACCTCAAAGTGGGAGCAGATGGGTCTCTCCTTACTGTATTTTTAAAAATGCTTAGTGATCAAAAAACCATCTAGAAGCAGTGATATTTAAGCAGTTCTAGTACAAAACAGGAAGCCAGTGGCCTGGTGAATTCTCACACTTGGGGACTAGAAGTGAAAATGTTCTGCCTGCCCAGAGCAGCAGCAGGTCAACAAAACAACAGGTGGGGTGGTGCTGGAGGCCCTGCCAGACTCCCTGTCTTCTGGGTTGTCCCTGCAGAGCCTTGGGGGCTATCTCCCCTTCTCCAAAGCCTAGGAGGAGGTTTCTCATACACAGGCAGGGGGCCATGGGGAGGGAGAGGGGTGGAAAATGTAAGAAGCCTCATCTTCAGGTCTAGCCCCAGTAGCTGGTGGGCCCCAGGTGCCTTGTTTGTAATAAGGTTGCCGCTGGACTTGAGGATTCTGAGGTCCCCTCCAGCTGCAAGGCTGTTTCAGAGTGTGGGTGACTTCAGTTCCATGGGGCTGGGGGAGGGGGGCAGGGGAGGAGGTAGGCAGAGACACCTGAATGTGTTGTATATGTGTGCTTGTGTGTGTGTGCTGCAGAGGTGAGCCAAGGAAGACAGGGATGTCTTGTTGCCTGCTGTATTCCCAGAAGGCCTGCCCATGACTAGTGTTCAATGAATGTTTGCTCAAGGGGTGAATGGCTGCCTGCTCAATGTTTTCACGGTCCCCTACCTTGCTTCCTGACCACATCCCCTTGCTCTAGGCTTCCTGTTTAGTCTGTAGCCCTGAGTACATTCAGTACCTAAGAGCTATAGGGTGAAAATAGCAGGGAAGGGAATAATCATGGTATAATGTGACTAAATCAAGATGATAAGCCTGAAAACAAAATCAAATTTATGTACTACCCGCTTCCTTTTGGTGCTGATGTCTGCCAAGTATCCATTCAGCCCCAGGCTACTGTTACCATCATTGCTGTCTCATGTTTGGATATTATTATTTCTTCGACATATTTCACATGCATTTCTCTATGAAGAAATCCATTTGTTCAGGCATTCACTTATTCATCAAAAATGTGTTGAGTACCTAGGCTATATATTAGCCACTGGTTTAGCATGAAGGATACAGAGACAAACCAAGAGGAGTCTCTGTCTCTGAGAGCTCAGGTTGAAATGAGTACTGAATGTTGTAGGTACCATGACAGCAGTTGCCCAGCGAATTCAGGAGCAGAGTCAGATTGAGAATATTCTCTCCATTTGGCAGATGAGAAGACTGGGGCCCAGAGTTGACAAGATAAGATTAAGCTAGGGCTTCCCTGGTGGCTCAGATGGTAAAGAGTCTGCTTGCAGTGCGGGAGACCCAGGTTCGATTCCCGGGTCAGGAAGATCCCCTGGAGAAGGAAACAGCAACCCGCTCCAGTACTCTTGCCTGGAAAATCCCATGGATGGAGAAGCCTGGAAGGCTACAGTCCATGGGGTCGCAAAGAGTCAAACGTGACTGAATGACTTAACTTTCAGTTTCAGGTGAGGGTAGAACTCAGGTCTCCTGAGATCTGTTCCATTCCTAAGCACTCTTTACACTCCCTGGGTTTGTCACCTCTTCCCTTTTACCCTTGGGACATCTCTAGACCAACCACCTTGCCTTGGAAGCCTGTCCATGCAGCCTGAGTGGACAGATGGACACTTCTGCCATGTGAGTGTCTTGCTTTCTTCACTGTGTTACAGCATGCTGCAGCACTTGTTCTGCTACATGTGTGGTCTCTTTGTCCTCTGTTTGAATTGTGGGCTCAGATCTTACAATATTTCAAGTTTTGGGAGAGTCTCCCAACCTCACTTAGCATCATCTAATAAACTGTGTATGTTATTCCTTTCAATTCAGTCCAACAAATGTGCATTGAACACTCTAGCTGGACCGAATGCCCCTGCCGTGACCCCCATGCATGTCTCCATCACAGCAGGTTCAGCTGATGCCTCTTATGACCCCGTACATCTTCTTGGCTCCACCCCTAGTTCTGGCCAGTTCTGAGTGGGCTCCAACTGACTTTGTGCTAATAAGTCTCTTCTCCAGTGCCCACTGCACATCACTTGCTTCCTGCCCTGGCTCCTCCTGTTCCGGCGAAGCCCACACAGCACCTTGCACAGGACCCTGAGAATGCAGAGGAGTCAACATCTCTGCAGGAACCTCAAGCAGGGGAATTCAGAAACTGATGGATCAGGACTTCTTTTCTCAGGGGATGTTTGGAGGACTCTCTATATGCTCCAATTAACATTCCGGTGGGATCAATTGCTCCCAGCATGACCAGCTTGATAAACTATTCTTGTTTTGGCTTTTCCTTCTCCTGGTCCCTTGCTCTTGTTCCTTGTGCTCAACTTCTAAATAAACTACCTTCCCACAAGTCCTTGAATCAGGCTCTGCTTCTGAATGGAGAAGTTTAGGCTGCCAGTAATGACTTCCTTATATTGCAAACCTGTCTGTATTCATTTATGTACTTGCTTGCTCATTCATTCCATCCCCAAATACAAACTGAGCATCTACATTCTAGGTTTGGGAATGTAGGAGTAAATGAAAGAGATAAAGTCCCTGCTTTCACATATCTTATATTTTCTTGGGAGTGGCAGGCTATGAGCAAATAAACATATAAATAGATCATATCATTTTAGATAATGATAAGTGCTCTGAAGGCAAAAAGCTGGAGATGGAGGGATAGAACAGAGTTGGGGAGGATACTTGGATAGGGTGGTCAGTGAAGACTTCTCCAAGGAGGCTCCATTTGAGGAGACACTTGAATCAAATGAGGAGGGCATTCAGGAGAAGACCTGGGAGGAACAAGGGCTAATGATCTGAGATAGACATTAGATTGAAGCAGAGTGGGCAGGGGGAGATTGCAGGAGGTATGTCAGGAGAGTGGGCAGATACCAGCTCATCTGGACTTTACCAAGATCAAAGGAGAGGGCTTCCAGAAGAGGAATAACATGACCTGAGTCATATGTTATGAAGATCATGTAGGTTACTGTACTAGATTGAATATACTGTACAAATCACACTGGATTAGACTAAGGGAGCAGGAGTGGAAACGGAGGGGCAGGAAGGGGATGAACAGTGGTCCAGGTGAGACATGACAATGGATTTGACCAGGATAATCCTGTGGGGGTGGTGATAAGTAATTGGATTCACCTATTTGGAAGGTAGAGATAATTAGGACCTACCTAGTGGATCAGATGTGGGTTGTGAAAGAATGACTCCTGATTTTTTGTTATGAACAACTAGGTAAATGATGGTGCCATTTGGAGGGGAAGACTTGGGGAGGAATGAGTGTGTGAGGGAGTCAAGAGTTCTGTTTTAGGCATATTTTTGAGATGCGTGCTAGACATCTAAATGGAGCTGCTCAAGGGGCATTAGAATTCAGAAGTCCTGCTCAGACTTTTGGAAGTCGTCAGCATCGAGATAGCATTTAAATGTATGGACTGGGAGATATCCTCTAGGAGTAGTGAGGAGAGAAGGGTTGAGTTTAACAGAACAAGCAGCAAATCGTCAAGCTGTCCTCCAAAGGAGTGACTCTCAGACTTTGATGTGTATGTGAATCCCCTGAAACTTGATTATTTGTAACTTACTGACTAAGCAGGTCCCTGGGCACTAGCCTTAGAAATTCTGAGCCTTGGAGAGAAGCTTAGAAAGACAAGTAGCCCCAGATGGTTTAAATGTAGGTTATACTTTGAGAAACTGTTCTGGGGGATAGGTAGAGGGTGGGAAGGGGAGGACAAAGAATAGTGCTAGTGTTGGGGTGACTAGATAGCAGGATCTTAAAGAATGTTTCTGTTCTCTCCAGGGCCATCATGAAGCCTTACCCTCCACCAGCCCCTCCTTCCATGTACAGGGAGAGTATACCATGTGGCACCCAGACTGTCCTCTGGCAGTCATGGACCAGTCTTTACCAGGCACCCCTCCTACCCCAGAACTAGCCAGCCCTACAGAGCAGCTGACTTACGAAAAACGCTTGACTTCACCCCTGTGATGGATGGGCTGTCATTGTCCAAGGAACAACATGGCACCAACGACACTGGCATCTGCAAGACAGCTGCCCAGCACAGGTGTCACTAAGAGCAGAGGAATGGCAGCCCAGTTTTCCTCAAGGCGAGTGACCATCAGATGAGTATTCTCACTGCAGCGGGGCTTGATGGGCTTCTCCACACCTTTGGATGTGGACTCAAACTAAGTGTATCACAGCACTAAAGTTTTCACATCTGAAAACTCCGAGCCTCAGCTCCGAGCCCTCATCCAGTGCCAGGTCTGCCTTGCCAACTGCTGGAGGAACTTTCCCTTGGCTGACTTGTCATATCGACTCCAGGACTTACCATCTCCCCTCTATCCCCTGCCCATATATCTCCCTTCCATGGCCATGTTTCACTTTTCTTATCATCCACATTCAAGTATGTGTGTGCTTCGTTGCTCAGCCGTGTCTGACTCTTTGTGACCTCAAAGACTGTAGCCCTCCAGGTTCCTCTGTCCATGGGACTCTCCAGGCAAGAATACTGGAGTGGGTTGCCATGCCCTCCTCCAGGGGATCTTCCCAACCCAGGGATCAAACCCAGGTCTTCCACATTGCAGGCAGGTTCTTTACCGTCTGAGCCACCAGGGAAGCCCACACTGAAGTATGATTAGTATCAATACCTCTGGTTCCTGTTTCTCTCACTCCAGCCAATCATCAAGTCTTGCCAATTCTCCCTTCCAAAATGTCTTTTGAATCTGTCACTTCCTTTCCATTCCCACTGTCCCTGCTCATTTGACTGGATTATCATTTAAGCCTCTGGTGTGGAATGAATGTTTGTGGTCCCACCATTCATCTGTTGATGCCCTAACCCCTGAAGTGCTGGTATTAGGAGGCGGAGCCTTTGGCATGTGCTTAGGGTTAGATGAGGTTGTGAGAATGGAGCCCTCGAAATGGAAAAAAGGGTCCTTATAAGAAGAGGAAGAGAAACCAGAGCTCTCTGCCACCCCTCCTCCATCCCATCCCGCTCAGTAAGGAGAAGGAGAAGCACCCATCATGAATCTTTAGCCTCATCTGCAAGTCAGGAAGAGAGCCCTCACTAAGAAATGAATCTGCCAACAGTTTGGTCTTGGATATCCCAGCCTCCTGCACAATGAAAAATAATTTTGTGCTGTTGAAGCCACGCAGCCTACAGTATTTTGTTACAGCAGCCTGAGCCAATACATCTCCCGTTCCGTTTCTCTGCCTCTTGCCTTCATCTGTTGTGTGGATAGCAGTGTCTTTCATGACACTTCTCAGTGATTATAGTAATATATACTTGTGGTTGAGCAGCTTGGTGCTTACCTTCATAACCAGAAGGTGCCCTCCTTGAAGCTGTGCATCCTTCGTTCACCACTCTTGACCCAGGGCTGAGTACCATGTTGGGCGAATAGCAAGAGGTTACTAATATACTCCTTCAAGAAATGAAATACTAATAAAGAATGCCTCCAACCACTTCTCTCAGCTTTCTTCCTGGTCCCTTCTGACTCACGCCTCGGGGGCTGACCAGGGTTATCTTTCTGAAACACAAATTTCACTGCACCCAACACTTCTTTTGTCAGTGCTTACTGGACCCTGTCAGTGTTTACCAGCACTCTTTGTGAATGTTTATGGGAGTGATAACAAAGTTAAGATCAAGCTGATAGTGAGGAAAGGTGTGGTGGATCAGTAATAAAAATGATCATAAGTGATTAATACAAATTTTTAAATTGTGGATTTGCTTTAAAAGAAACCCCCAAGCCCACGAGCACCACAGGAAATGGATGAGTCATGCGTTCCAAGTATCTAGTGTCCTCTAGATTGGCGCTTGATAACATCAGCCCTAACTGCTAGCACTACCTCGCTCAGTTACCAGGGTACTGTCCCAGGTGGGCATCACGTTAGTGTCCCCTTCTCTGCTGTTCGCAGGTGGGGCTCAGAGACCACCGCCCTCAACCCACGCTGCCATGTGGGCTCCATTCGGTGAAATGGGTGGGATTATCTTAGGAGTCATGACCTGACCTGTGTGACCCTGTGTGCATTGGGAATGGGGTGGAAAGAAATGGAGATCAGGGAAGACAAGGGAGATCCATTGACCATAGCTATTTACAAACTCAGGAAAGCACAGTTCAATAGAATTTCCTCTTCAGTGGAGTTGACCCATTTCCCCTCTCCTTAAAGAGGAAGTTCCATTAGCTCATAGAAACGCAGAGTCACCCATTCCTCAGCTTGGAAAAGCCCTCACAGGAGGTTTTTCAGTGTAGGAACAGACGGGGATGTCTCTTGGGGACTTTATTCCAAATTCCTGAGAAGTCTGGCGGCATCTCACCGCTGTTTGGAGGAACTCTCTCAGTTTCTCCCATGGCCCTGGTACTGGGCGGTCTGAGCTGAAAAGGGGAGGAGACCCAGCCCAAACTCCCACCCATTCCACATCCTCAGACCCCCTCTCTCTTCAATCTTCATACTCAACATCTTGGCCAGCCCTCATCCAACCTGCCCCAGGGGCCTTTCCATTTCCAACACAGTTCCAGGAGAAAGTGACCAATCTCACACTTCTTACCAATCTGACAAGAAGACCTTTGGGGAAAAGTCTGACTAGGTCCCAAACAGTGTGAGATAAGTCAAGTTCTGTGAAGGTGATAGGATCAGGGCTTCCCTGGAACTGGTTAGTTTCTCAGATTAAGAGGGGAGAGGTGTGGTTGGAGACAACACAGTGGAACAGAGATGCGGTGTCCCTGGCCACCTCCTGGAGGATCCAGGATGTGACAGAGAGCAAAGTGCACCCAGACTCAGGCCTCGAGCCCTGGGTCTGCTCCACCCGCTGGGCTGAGCTTGGGGAGAGCCTCAAACCCACATGTGGCTTTTCGTGGAAGGAGGAGGCTGCTTTTAGAATTGAATGCAGATGGCTTCCGCCCTTATGAGAAGCACCTCTGGGACATACTTCCAGGTTGGGGGAGCAGTTGGTGGGTTCCAGGGACACCTGGTTTGCTGTCTTCCTGGAAGGGAGGGGCCATCGGGGTCTCCTTTCAAGTTGTCAGAATTCACATCCAAAACACAGTGTTCTCTGTCCCACGGTTTCCTTTTCAGTTTTCCTAAAGAACCAACTCATTGGAAAAGACCCTGATGCTGGGCACGATTGAGGGCAGGAGGAGAAGGGGATGGCAGAGGATGAGATGGTTGGAAGGCATCACCGACTCAATGACTTGAGTTTGAGCAAACTCTGGGAGACAGTGAAGGACAGGGAAGCCTGGCGTGCTGCAGTTCATTGGGTCGCAAAGAGTTGGACACGGCTTAGTGACTGGACAATTACAACAACAAAGAACCTCTGCATACTCTTTCATTTACATCCATTTTCATTATCTCTCATTATATTACATAATTTTTACATTATCATTCTTTTTTTTTTTTTGGTGGCACCCCATGACTTATGGGATCTTGGTTCCCGGACCAGGGATGGAACTCGGGCCCTTGTCACTGAATGCTCAGGGTCCTAACCACTGGACTGCCAGGGAATTCCTTCATTATCTTTGCTTACCTTCTCTTTCAACAATTTTGTCATATATTTAATATACATTTTTAAAGATCTCTTTCATTTTCACCAGTTTCCAAGAAAAACTGTTCATTTCCCTTTACAGCTTTACAAGTCGACAACATAGACAGCAGAAACCAACACAACACTGTAAAGCAATTATCCTCCAATTAAAAATTTAAAAAACAAAGTCAATGACAGCTACCTATGCCTGGAATACCATACACCTGGGACATTAAACTCTTTATGTATGATCTCGTTTAAACCTCCCAACATCCCCACGAGGAATTATTATTCCCATTTTATAGATGAGGAAACTGGGACTTAGTAAGGAATTTGCCCAAGGTCACAGGCAACAAACAGTAACACGAGGAACTAGACCTGATTTGAGCGTTGAGTCCTCAGTCTTGGTGCCTTAAAGCGACATCACACATGTTATTCATTTTCATCCTTGATCAATAACTTGACACTTCTACCAGCCACTGTGTCATTGAAATCTGACTGATGTCACACATCCTATTCATTATCATCCTTGATCATCAATAACCTCACGCCTCTACCAGCCACTGTGTCATCAGACATCTGACTGGTTTCCCGAGATTCCTGTGATCCCAATAATTTATTGGAAGAAAAAACATACATCAACTCATTAACAGAGCCTTGTGTTTCAAGCCACATTCGCATTCATGTTCTCAGTGGAACCTTATAAACAAAACAAGTCAGGCAACATTTTCTGGTTTCACAGATGAGGAAAGGTGACTTTCCCAAGGTCACATGACTAGGAACAGTGAAGTCAGAATGAGAACTCCTAGGCTCTCGAAATGCCCAGAACTCTTTCCCTGTACCATGCTGCCTTTTCAATAAATAAACTAAATAAATAAACCCTCCAAGGAAATGCTGAGAAACCCTCCCTCAGACCTGTTTCTAGAGGGAATTATTATCAGACTGGCATCTATGAGCTTTCTGGCGGAGTGGAGGAGCTCTGGCTGGATTCACTGGGCCTGATGCTTATTCCAAGAGTGCCAGGGAGAAGGCAGGGCCAAGGATGACCCGGGGGGCACACAGCTTCCCTGCTCACAGGTGCAGACAGATCCCAAACTGACTGTGGGGAAGCAGAGCCCACATCTGCCCACTCCCTGGGCCCAGGGTCTGGTCATTGTCTCAGCACAATCCCATCTACTCCTGCTACGTGGACGAGCCCTCAGCGTAGGGCTGGCCCTCAGCCCTCAGCTCTGTGCGGACACGGCTTCCTCCCAGCCCAGCATCACGTGGGGTTGGAGGTGTCAGCCCAGAAGCCAGGTTGGCCAACATCCCAGCATGAGACTGAGTCTTTATTTCACAAATGGAATAACCACGGCCCTTTGATAAGTGGCTTAGATGGTAAAGAATCTGCCTGTCATGCAGGAGACACAGGTTCGATCCCTGAGTCAGGAAGATCCCCTGGAGAAGGGAATGACTACCCTGTCCAATATTCTTGCTTGGAGAATCCCATGGACAGAGGAGCCTGGCAGGTTACAGTCTCCATGGGGTCGCACAGAGTCGGACATGACTGAGTGACGTCCACTTCTGAGAAGTGGCTGCTGGTCCAAGCTCACCACATCTGATCACTGAGAGGACAGAGGTCCCAGCCCAGTGCCCTGTCCTGTAGCTGGACATCAGCAGCAACACAAGTACAGGTACTAACCCTGACCTTCCTGGGCAGATAAGGTGATGTCCAAGCCCAGAAAGCCACTGAAGGGCTGTGTCTGGACCAGGACAAACACCCATGGTTTCTCTGGTTCTGTCAGCAAGGTGGTGGGAGCAGCAGGATGAGGGCAGTGTGTGACATGGCCACTCCAAGTGCCCCAGGGGGCTGCTGCTCTATTTGCTCGAAAGAGGGCACTGTCTGCAGATAGACGCAACATCCCCAGGGTTCTGAGTCAGAAGCCCCCTTTTGGATCTCAGCTCCCTTTGGCTCCTGTTTCCTCCTTCCTCCCCTGGAAGTGGCCCCTGCATTGGCGGCCCTGATGCCTCTATCCTCCCAGCCCTCCATCCTACTGGAGGCTCTCCTGACACATGGACGGCCTAAGTGGGGAGGCCTGGCTCACTGAGCTGACTTTAGCCTGGTGGCTTCATGATCCCCCTGAGCAAAGAGTCCTTTAAAGCACAGGACGTGTCCCGAGGAGAGGGGAGGTCTCTACCCTGCTCTTCTCAGCTCTGCCAGAGTCTGCAGGGCCCTGTCTGCAGAGCAGGCCGATGCTACCTATGTATCCTGTGTTAGTCTAGCTTCCTCCTGGACACCTACTGGGCCTGCAGCAAAGTGTCCAGACTGGCATTGTGCTTCACTTCTGGCCCCTGGATCCTCTGGATCCAGGCAGCGTGCAGCTGAAATCAAGAGCAAGCCCTTAGCCTGCCTCACTCATTTGACTGCAGGCTGGTGATCAGTGGCAGGGTGACCAGGTCTGAGTCAAAACTGCCCAGGAGACCGCCCGGGGCCGGCACACAATCCAGAGGGGCAAGGTCATGGGCAAAGCTCCAGTCAGATGTGCCGAGGTCGCCACAGCTGGTCAAGCCCAGAAATGACCAGTCCTCAGTTGGTTGGTCCCACTGTGCTTCAGGGGTCTGCAAAGGAGCAAGAATCATTTCTGGGGGGTCCTGTTGCACATAGCCCTTGGCCAGGGCTGGTAGAGGCCAGCCCGCCCCAGTATCCAGGCACGTCCTGAATTGGGGGTCAAGGTCCTCTGTCGAGGAAGACTCTTCTTCCAGGCCGCCTGCCTGGGCTGCCTTCTCCTCTGGGCACTGGGTCTGCTTCAGGTAGCCCTGGAAGGCCCCTGCCACTGAGTCTTCTTCCGCAGGCTCCTCAGGTCCCAGGGGACTCACATGGCCTGAAGCTGAGCCACCCTGAGCATCCTCAGGCTGTCCCCTAGAGTTCTGGACCAGGCCAATGCCACTGTCCTCCCGGTCCCGGCTGTTGCTCCCCACCTGCGGCTCCCAGCTGGGCTCCGTGCCGGGACACAGGCGGGGATCTGGCAAGCAGATCCCGCTGTCTGCGCTGTTGCTGCTCCCTGCACTACCACAGCTGTTCTCCAACTCCTGGGGCATCCCCTTTTCCAGAGCCCCCCCGGCCTGGGGGCCGGAGGCAGGGAGGAGGAACTGGGGCTCCTCGGTCTGCAGCGATGGCTTGGCACTGCCGAAGCCGCTGTCAGTGCTGCCGTGCACGTCTGAGTTCCTCAGCTCCGGAGTCACCTTGGGGAGGGCCTCCTCGTCCAGGGTGTGGAGGGTATCTTGGGTCTCTGGGTGGGAAAACTGGCTGATGAGGTTGAAGGGACTGGGCTTCTTGAAGACCTGGGGAGGAGAGCGCAGAGTGAGAGGGGCGGGAGAGTCACCAGCAGGAACCCACCCCAGTGCAGCCAGGAGAGGTGAGGGGTTCAGGAGACGCTGTTCCAACAGACGGGGCACGGCAGAGCCTGCAGGACAGGTTGCTTGTCCTTTTGGCTTTGTTTCAGAATTGAGTTTTCCTCCTCGTACAATTCTCAGTTTGACTCAGGCCAGCTACCTAAGAAGCCTGTGTTCTCAGAGCTCAGACAGAATGGGAGGCTGCAAGGAAAGGTGAACATTCTCAGGCAGCTCCGTCAGCAGTGCTTTTCAAACCCGAGAGGCTGGCTGGACCACTGAGATCTAGAAATGTGTTTCAGACTTTTTTCCCCCCAGTAGGACCCTGAATGAGAAACATGTTACATAATAATGCTACGTAAGATATAAATAGCACACAAATATATTATTCATATACAACTGAAATCAATTTCACAAAATAATACTTATTGTTACTGCCTGTGCATCGTGATCTATTGTATACTGTCCTGTCCTATTCCATGCTATTTATTTCATCTTTTAAAATGCTGGAGGTGAGATACCAAGATCATTTCTCCACTCCCTGAGTGTGACTCTCATAAACACAGCCTGGCTTCATTGTGGGTCAGTGAACAAGCACAGAACTAGCAGCTGAGGAGGCCCTGCTGCTGCTGCTGCTAAGTCGCTTCAGTCGTGTCCGACTCTGTGTGACCCCACAGACGGCAGGCCACCAGGCTCCCCTGTCCCCAGGATTCTCCAGGCAGGAACACTGGAGTGGGTTGCCATTTTCCTCTCCAATGCATGAAAGTGAAAAGTGAAAGTGAAGTCGCTCAGTCCCCATTAATTGCTAATAGTCCCAGGAAGTCACTTGACCCTTCTCCCCCTAGCTCTTCTGCCCCCGTTGCACTGGAGTTCCTTCTGCTCCAGACAGTGCTGCCTCGGGGCCTTTGGCTACTCCTGCTTGGAACACTCTTCCCCTAACATTTTGTATGACTGTATCCTTCTTATCATTCAGGTCTTGGCTCAGAGGTCATCTCCTCAGAGAGGCTTTCCCGATCTCCCCTCTTCCTATCAACCTTGTTTATTTATTCTTAGCACATAGTTTCTGGAGTTAATTTTTGTTTTCTGTGCTCCCACATATACACAGATATACACAGATAGGCTCACTCCCTATACCCAACAAAATGTTCACAAGCTCCTGAGGGTGGGAGTTGTCTGTTCTTATTGGCCACTCTATTCCCAGAGCTGCTTAAACTGAGCTGGCACATAGTAGGCACTCCTAAGGTTTCTAGACTGACTTATTGACTTACTGTTGCACATCTAGATCCCTTTGTATGTGATGACTTTAATGCAACTCTTATTGGCTGGATCCCTATTAATATCATATAGCTTGGTGACTAAGGATGTATATTCTGGAGCCAGACTTCTGGGTTCAAATTCCAGCTTTGCCTCTTATCAGCTGTGTCATTTAGGCCAAGGTTTGTATTAAAGTTAATAGCTGATATAAGTCTCTGATCCAAATGTTCAGAAGGAACAAAAAACTACAGATTGCTTGTCATCTACTTTGGCATTTTTGCATCTATGTCTATGTCTATTTCACTGGTTTGCATTAAAGTTAATAGTTGATCCATTGGCTGTCCCTCCAGAGCTAATCAAGCCTTTTGGGCCCACTTACTCAGTTGCCTTCCATACAACACTTTGCATGTTGTAGATGCTTGGTAACTGCAGCTCCATTGCCCACTCCCTCTTGCTAGATGTCTTTCCTCAAGCTCAACTAAGACACTTCTATCCAGTGGTCCTCTCCCACTGCTCTGCTTTCTAGTTACCCATCCTTGAATGCTGGCCCCATGGTGCGCTCACCAGGCAGCTTCACTCCCCTTCTCCCCACTCCATGCCCATCCCAGAATTCTTTCTCAAGATCATTTCAGAGGACCTTTGCCACTTGCCTTACTTTCCCTAGAGATCCTGGGAACCCTGCAGAAGGTCCCCTTCCATCTGTGAGCTTCCCCGGGCTCCTGTCTCCCTGACAGAGCCCATCCTTATAGCTGAGTCCTTGATCATCCCAATAATGTCAGTTTTGGGGACCATCTTTGGTCCAGTCTGAATCCCAGGCCAGAGATGGGCTGAGGTCTGGAGATGCTGCTCAATGGGACAAGTTGAATTTCAGAGGCTGACTGACTACAATTCAGCATCTGTCAGCACTGTGTAGTCAGAGGAGACCTGCCCCCGCCCCCGCCCCTCCCAGGAAGGGCTGGAGATGCTGCTTCCTCCAGGAAGCCCTCCTCTCAGCATGCTCTCCACGCTGCTCTCTCCACCTGACCACAGCCCCTGTCTTCCTCTTTCAGAGCACTCAGCACAGCCTCTAGGGATGGGCAAGGCTGGGCTCTGGCCTTGATTCTTGCTGGCTGTGGGGCTCTCTGCATGTAACGATCTCTTTCTGCCTCAGTTCCCTCAGTTGTAAAGTCAGGCTTATAACTGCCTGTCTCCAAGGTACTAATGCCCAGGGGCTGGTCTGCAGCCAGTCATTAGCAAATAGTAACAAAATGGCGTGAGGTGGGTTGGGATTACTGTGTTTTTTCTGGGCCACGATAAGGCAACATTCTCTGTACTGGGCTTGGCATTCAAGTTCTCCCTCCCACCCCATGGTGCTTGATGAAGGTGCCTCTGATAACATCAGGGCTGAGGGTATGGACTGCCTGGGAGGGTGTGCCCTGCCTCTAGGAGTCCTGGTAGGGCTGGGAAGGAAGGATGGGGTGGTGGCCTCTGTGCAAGACTCACCAGGACAGCAGGCAGCTTCCCCCGGCGCCGCACATACAGCTGGAAGGTCAGACAGAAGGCCAGGGCTCCATAGAGCAGCAGGACAAAGGTGACAAAGATGCTGATGTTGGTCACTGTGAAATCTGTGGGGTCCAGAGAGATGGGTTTGTAGGCCATGGGATGTGGAGGGGCGGTTCCCATAGCCCCTCTCAGGGGCCTCTCAGCGAGTGGCCGAGTAACCACCCCTCCAACCCCTTAGGCTACCTCTAGGCCACAACTCCGGAGGCCACAGCTACATTCTTGTTTTTCATTGTGGCATGCAGAACCTAGTTTCCTGACCAGGAATTGAACCTAGGCCCCCTGCATTGGGAGTGGTCCCTGGATTCTTGGGAATCCCTGCCTGGCTTTCCAACCTCCACGCTGAAGGATCCCTCACTAAACACATGGACTCTGCCGCCAGTCTTTGCACAGAACTCACACGATGGCACACAGAGCTGAGGCACAGGATGGTACAGCAGGTAAGAAGGGGGGCTCTGGGAGCAGCCAGACCTGGGTTCCGATACCAGCTCTATCACTTACTAGTTGTGAGGCCGTGGACAAATTACTCAGTCTCCCTGAGCCTTAGTTTTACCATCTAAAAATGGCACAATAATAGTGCCTACCTCACAGGTGGCTGTGAAGTACACAGCATTTATCATCTACCAAGCCCTTTAAAACAGCACCCCCCGCCCCAATCTGTGGTTTCAGTGACCTGTGGTCCAAAAACATTACATGGATGATTTCCAGAAATAAATAATTGATAAGTTAAATCTTGTGCCATTCTGAGTAACTTGAAATCTCATGCTGTCCCACTCTATCACTCTGTCCCACCTGGGACATGAATCCTCCCTCTGTCCAGAAGATCCTGCCTGTGTCACTTAGGGGCTGCCTCAGTTATGAGATGGGCGGTTGTGGTATTCAGTGCTTTCGTCTAAGTAACCCTTATTTTACTCAATTGTGGCCCCAAAGTGCAAGAGTAATGATGCTGGCAATTTGGACATTCTTTTAACTTAAAATTATCTTCAATTTAATTGATAAATTAAACTCTGTCATATGCATGTATGTACAGGAAAAATCAGTATACATCCATGATTTCAGGGCTGCCACTGGGGGTCTTGGAACATATGTCCTGGGAATAAGGGGGGACTACAATACTTATGTTATCTGATTCTTACTCTTACCTTAAGAGGTAAATACTATTACCATCCCTATTTTTATAGACTAGCATTCTGAGGCCAGGAGAGATTAAGTTGCCCAAGGTGATAGATTTCATAAGTGGTGAGGCTGAGATTTGAACCCAGACCTGTACACAAAACTATTTCTGTATTAGTGAGTGGATGTTGAAAAAGTGTGTAAGGCCACATGGCACAGAGATGATGCCTTGCTCTGCTTCAGTGAGAGTGCGGCTTAAATAACAACCAGCTTCTAAGTGTCTGCCATAAATTGAAATGTGCCGTAGAAAAGCAAGGAGTCCTTCTGGTCACTGCTGGACGCTGCCCTCACTGGACCGGGCACTCTCCCAGCCCACTGACTGTTGACATCACCCATTAGGCATTCAACATATACTATCCCAAGTAGCTAGATGCAGCCTCCTCTTGCCATGCCCTGTCTTCCCAGGCAGACCGTAAGATCCTTGTGGGCAGAACCACGAACTTCACACCCCATATTCCCTTGCCCGCCACCCACCCTCCACACCCCCAGCACTTGGTTGGGAGCCTGGCACAGTGTCTGCTGACTTTTGCAGCTGCGGAGAAGAGCCAGCTCAGTTCTGCTTCCTCTGAGGGGGAGGAGGGAAAGTTCTGAGATGCCCTTGGGGTCCCCAGCTCCATTCAGCCGAGGAATGTGACAAACAGGAACCACCACAGCTGACTAAGCGGGCTGGGAAGGGCTCCTGGGAGCTTAGTTGGGCTCTGGTGGAAACACCCGCACAGCTGGGAGACCTGGCACTGTGGCCACAGCCTGGAAGTCACTTATAGGTACTGAGCCTCAGTTCCCATCTCTCTAAAATCGGGACAACAGGAGCTCTTTCACAGGGGCTGGGTTAGGAGGGAGGGCTGTGCTGGCGGGTGGGGGGCCAGCACAGTGCCCCTCAGCGGCAGCCCTGCTTCCTTCCCTCCTACCTCCCTCCTGCCCGGACAGCAGCCCCAACCAACTCACACTGCGAGGTGAGCAAGATGCACTCCTCCTTGGACCAGACCTCCTTGTTCACTCGGGAGCCGACAGATGGTTTCACCCTGACGCAGAACTCTCCCACCCCTCTCGGGATTGGGAGTTTGAAGCTTTCGTTTTTGACCTTGCCAAGGGACTGAAATGAAAACAACCAGAGCAATAAACACGATATCCTTGTTCCATGGCACATGAGAGCCAGAGGGGCAGTTAGAGATACTCTAAAGCACTGCAAGTCAACCTCCTTCAGTGTTCTTTTTTCTAAGGTGACAAACCTTGCTTTATCAATGCAGCCCAAGATCTCTGTGATTACCATGATTTATTTTGTACTAAAAGAGAAAATGAAGTGTTTTATAGATACTGAGGACCTTCCCAGAAGGGGCTGGAGTCAACTGTGGTGGAAAGGGATGCATGCATGCATGCTAAGTTGATTTAGTCATGTCCGACTCTTTATGACCCCATGGACTATAGCCCACCAGACTCCACTGTCCATGGGATTCTCCAGGCAAGGATACTGGAGAGGTTTGCCATGCCCTCCTCCAGGGGATCGTCCTGACTCAGGGATTGAACCCGTGTCTCTTACATCTCCTCATTGGCAGGAGGGTTCTTTATGACTGGGCACCACCTGGGAAGCCCATGGTGGATAGGAAAGAAGATGGATTTTGTGGTTCCAGGTCCCTCACTTATGGGAGTGTGCTTACAGGGCCTCCTGGAGCCTCATTTCTCCAGCTATAAAACAAAATAAAGTCTCCGCCTACAAGAGGATTGGAAACCATAGCTATACAATGTCCCCTGTAGTTATACAATGTCCCACAGACACCTAGCAGGCACTGCCTTCCCTGCCACCTGGCAGAAGCACATACTTGAGGACTGAGGCCATCTCAACCCTCCCTCCCCACCCCCCATCCACCTCACAACCTCCCTGACTCTGCAGGTAAAGTTCCCAAGGGGAGGACAAAAGGCACTTCCGGCCCCAGGAGACAGGTGAGTCTGACCGTGGAGAACTCCATACCTCATAGTGTCCTGGTACCTTGCGAACCTCAATCTGGTACTCCCGGAAGTTGTGGAAGATGTTTTCATATGTGTCGCCTTCAGGGGCCACCTCAGGCCTGGGGAGCTGGATGGCCCCAACGATGTTACCATTGTGCACCTCGAGCTTCACGCTGGCAACCGTCAGAGTCACTGGGTGGGGAGACAGAACCATGAGGCCACTGGGCCGGGGAGGGCCTGGGCACCCCATCCAACCCTGGCCTCCAAGGTCAAGCTCTTCCCACTATAAAACCTGTATTACAGGTCTCCCAACTTGGCAGCACATAAGGAATTTCTGGGGTAGAGGGCTAACAACAGATGCCTGGACCCACTCAAGACACAGTGAATCTGAATTTTGGAAGAGGGGCCCTGGCAACATCTATTTTAAACATACTCCTCAGTCATATTTCTGCAGCTAGTGAAGTGCCGGCCTGTGAACAGGCATTTGGGAGACAATGACCTCCAAGAGTATCATTCTGACTTCTGCAGAGCAGGCTTGCCATACACATAAGGGCACAGTCAGTCCCAATCTGAAGAATGAAAGAATCCTATTCACATTTGGGGCTTATCATCCTTTTTGCTACTCTCTGCGGAGAGAAACTCCCAACTTGATTTCAGTAGCACTTCACTGCTTCAAATGGACTGCCCTGGTGGCTCAGAAAGTAAAGCGTCTGTCTACAATACGGGAGACCTGGGTTCGATCCCTGAGTCGGGAAGATTCCCTGGAGAAGGAAATGGCAACCCACTCCAGTACTCTTGAAAATCCCATGGACGGAGGAGCCTGGTGTCCATGGGGTCATAAAGAGTTGGGACGTGAATGAGCGACTTCATTTCACTTTCACTGCTTCAAAGCCCCACACCCTGATCTCAGGGAATTCTTCCCTAAAGGCAGCAGGACCAGATTCAAATTCTGCCTATTGCTTGTGGCCCGATGCTGAGTGTTTATGGATTCACTTCCTCTCCCAGAACCCTACAAGTATACCAGTCTGGCCCTCATGACTCAGCTGTTCCAGCTCACCCCAAGACTTCTCTTCTGTAGGATAAACAACTCCAGTTCCCTTTTAAATCTTGAACAACTTGGCTATTTTCATCAAAACTTTCTCCAAAGTTCTGACTCAGGTTTCTTTGAGCAACTAAATCCCTGACTAGAAAGCCAGGTGGATGTGGCAAGCCATGGGAACAGACAGCAAAGGTCTAGACAAGAGCTTCTGGCGGGAAAGGAGGCTGAAAGCCATGCTCTAGGCCCAGGGGAGGAGAAGCACCTTCATCCATGGAGAAGCGGGTGTTAGGAGAGGTCCAGTTGGAATGCTGGCTTCCGTCCACTGCCCGGACTCTGGCTCGGTAACCATTGCTGCGATACAGGTCCAGGGTCTCCATAGTGACATCACAGGACATCATTGGCATCTGGCTACACCTCTGGATGGACTTCCAGTAGGTGGGCTCTACTCCATACCTGCGAGACAGCAGCGTAGGCATGGGGAGAGGAACTTGTGCTTCACCCTACCTCCTTTAGGAGGGAAGCAAGGGGCCAGGGGAGAGCTCACACGACAATACAGCCCTCAGGGTGTTCCCTCTAGTATGGGGCATCCAATTGCAAGGGGATCTCCCTTGGTTCTGGGGCTCTGAGCCAGTTTCTCTGTGGTCCCGAAGACTCTCAGATTGGAATAGGAGTAGCTCAAATGCCAACTCCTCCAGGAAGACTTGCTACTACTCTCTGCAACACAGCTCACTTTCTTCCTCCTCCCAATTTCATCTGCAGTCCTTAGGGCTTCCTTGTTCTCCAACTGTCTTATGGATGCTTTTCCTGTTTTTACAATAAGATGGAAAAGTCTTGAGGGTAAAGGCTTGGCTTTCTCATCCCAAGCTCCCAGCATACTGCTCAGTGCACATGAGACTTGATCGGTACTTGTCAACTGATAGATATGTGCCAGGGTCCCTCCTGGTGTCATTTCAGTAACAAGGCAGGTATCTTCCCATGCCAGGGGGGTAGAAGGGGCTGCACTCTCCCACTTGCTCACTCATCTCCCTCCTTTCTCCACCCTCCTTTTTGCTTACCTCAGGAGTTCCACTTCATAATAGGTACTTTCAGACTGATTTGGAATGGGTGTCCAGTAGAGGACGTGGTGGAAAAACTCTGCTTCAAACCACGCAGACGGAGGTCTGGGCAGTTCTGTCGGAAGACAGGAGAGTGTCAGTACTAGAGGTAGCAGAGCCTCCCCCCACCCACCCCGGGGAAGAGATACTACTGCAGATGGCTGCAAGCATTCTGCCTGCCTGCTAAGTCGCTTCAGTCGTGTCCGACTCTTTGGGACTCTATGGGCTGTATCCTGCCAGGCTCCTCTGTCCATGGGATTCTCCAGGCAAGAATACTGGGGTGGGTTGCCATGCTCTCCTCCAGGGGATCTTCCTGACCCAGGGATTGAACCCATGTCTCTTAAGTCTCCTGCATTGCAGGTGGATTCTTTACCGCTGAGCCCCCAGGGAAGCCTGTTTATTGAGCACTCAGCTAAGTACTTTACATATACTGTCTCATTTAATTACCACGGTAGTCATACAAGGTAGGCATCTATTACCCCAAGTTTACTAGAGAAGCAATGAAGGTTCAGAGATTTTAAGTGACTTGCCCAAGGTCAGTGGGGATAGTAAGGGGTAGAATGGGCCCTTGAATCCAGATGGATCTTATCCCAGAGCTAATGTGTTCTTAAATCACCATCCTGTGCTATCTGGGATCAGAAGCAGAAGTGAGAAGAGACAAGCTGGGTGTGATGCATTCCAGGTAAGAAGGCAGGGGCAGAGGGTTAATCTGTGCCCATAATGAGCTCTCAGATGAGCTGGTCCCTGGCTGTGCCCAATCCCTGTGCCTGCTCCAGCCCTATCCCAAGGTCTGCTTCCCATCCCCACATCTGGTTCCCACTCTGGCCCCAGTTCTGGCCTTAACCCAAGGCCCCCCTCTCTGGAGTTCTTTGGTACACAGATATCCTCCTCATTGGCATCTACCTGTTTCTCTTCACAGAAGCCCAAGTTGAGTGGTTGCCCCATTCCCCAGCTTCCAGGAGAGCTTTACTGCAGCCAGATATTCAGGCTCAGCCTGAGTACAACAAATAGTCCTGGTCCTAGACTGGGCTGAGGACATTTCCACAAAAAACTGGCACCCTTGGCTCCAAGGTGAGATGTGTGTGTGTTAGTCGCTCAGCCGTGTTGGACTTTTTGAGACCCCATGGACTGTAGCTTGCCAGGTTCCTCTGTCCATGGAATTCTCCAGGCAAGAATACTGGAGTGGGTTGCCATTTCCTCCTCCAGGGGATCTTCCCGACCCACGGATCGAACCCTCATCTGCATTGCAGGCAGATTCTTTACCACCTGAGCCACCAGGGAAGATACTAAATACCAGAGCCTCTCTCCACCTCCTGTCTTCCCCTCCCTCCTCCACACACCATTCATCAAGGGCAAATCATTTAACCTAGCAGAAATCTTCTCATTTGTAAGAATGCAATAAATACACCTACTTTAAGAGTCTTGCAATGAAGATTTGCCCATTAAGTGCAATGAAGCATATCAAGGCCAATGCCAACACCCAGTTCTTCTCTCCCCAGTCCCTTAATATCTCTGCATCTGACAGTGACTCCCAGGCTGCCCTAGTTCTCCAACTTCTAATCATCTCTCTAATAATGCTGCTTCTTTTTTTTCCTGATGGTCATTCTCACTTAGAAAGCACATCTCGCTTGCTTTCTTATACTGTCTTCGATCCTCAAGTCTGTTTCTCAATTTCAGAAGAGTACATGGAAAGTGAAAAGTACAGTGGGTCTCTGTGGTGTTTGGGCTGCACATCCCCAGCTCAACTCTCGATCATGTGAATGGTGACCTCATGTTTTACTTCATATTCTGGTTCTCTCTCTGCTCTCTCTGCCTCTGTTCCTGGGACTCCCCGCCCTTTCATTCTCTCCCTTCAGGATTTAGCTTTTCAATTACAGAAACTTTCCAGGACATCTGGCTGGGTTAGGAAAGCTAAAGGGTAACAGTAGGAAAGAAGAGGCAGGTGGCAGTGGGAATGCTTTGGGGGCTAAAGGAGGAGAACGGATGATATGATGGGGGTGACAGGTGATGGTGGAGTTAAAGAGTTGAGGGGTGACATGGCACGGGGGAAGAAACAGGTTAATCGGAGAGCTAAGGTAAAGTCAAGTCAGACTGAGATCAAAGTAATTTCCCAGAGGGACCACCAGTCCCATAATTTGAACTAGAACAACAAAAGAGTCAGGGCTGAATTTATGACTCACCGGGACGTGGGTGGGCAGTGAGTTGAACGGGGGGTGGTCATTTAACTTCTCTATCCACACTTCCCCACTACCCCAGTCAATCTCAGCCTGTTAGACGTCTACAACGTGTGAGACTGAGATTCAGGCTTGCCAGAACGCGGGAGATTCGGGGAGGGGGGAGATGATGGGTGCCTCTTTCCACAGAGGGCCGGTCAGTCAGACGGGGTTCTCCGTGGGAGATAGAACTTTAATGCACAGTTGACAACCAGTGGGAGAGGGAGCAGGATGGGCGCGGAGAGGGCAAGGCTAGACCCAGATCCTTACCGTGCGCGCGAGAGCCGAGGAGCAGGCTGAGGAGCGCCACCAGCTTCACTATCTGGTGCGACAGCATCCTGGGCGCACCGCATTCTCCCGTGCCGGGGCCAAAGCCGGAGCCGCGAAGCTCGCCTCCGGCAGCGGCTCTACTCGGCTGCGACTGAAACCTCAGCCTGACGCGTCCGCTCACGCCCCGCGAGGCTGACGCCAGAAGGGCGGGGCCTCGAGGCGCCCCGCCCACACGCCGTTGCGTCAGGGAGTCGAGCCCGCCGCCGGTGCGCGGACTGCCCAAGCTCGTGGACAGGAAGCTGGGGAGCGCCTGGGCGGTGGCTTGGTGTCCCGGCTGGGGACCGGGTTTGTTCAGCTCTCACCTTCCTTACCTCCCGGGGCCTCCAGTGCGATCGAGTGAAAACAGTCTGGGTAGCCTGGAGGGGTGTGTGTTTGTGTGTGTTTTCAGGCACAGGTTCGGGGAAGCGGGGAGATTGCCCACAGAGGCAACGCGAGGGGCAGCCTTGCCTCGTGGGCGCGGAAGGTGGGGTGAGGGTGTCAGAGCAAATTGTACAGAGGTACGAGTTGGGGAGGGAGATTGTGCTCAGGGAATGTGTGAGAGGACAGGTACGTGTGTGAGCCTTGGCATTGCCAGGTACCTTGGTGTAGGGCTCTGAGCTAAACTTAGAGTAAAATAGGCAGTCTCCTACCTGCTTAATATTTCGAAGGTGTGCTCATGACGTCTTCCAGACTTTTTTGGTTTCCCTCACCTGCCTGAAATCTCGTGTTACCACCCCCCCACCACCACACACACACACACACACACACACACACACTCCAAAATCACTGCAGATGGTGACTGCAGCCATGAAATTAAAAAGACGCTTGCTCCTTGGAAGGAAAGCTATGACAAACCTAGACAGTGTATTAAAAAGCAGATACATCATTTTGCTAACAAAAGTCTATATACTCAAAGCTATGGTTTTTCCAGTAGTCATATGCAGATGTGAGAGTTGGATCATAACGAAGGCAAAGCGTGGAAGAATTGATGCTTTCAAACTTTGGTGCTGGAGAAGACTCTTGAGAGTCCCTTGGACAGCAAGATCAAACCAGTCAATCCTAAAGGAAATCAACCCTGAATATTCATTGGAAGGACTGATGGTGAAGCTGAAGCTCCGATATTTTGGCCACCTGATATGAAGAGCTGATTCATTGGAAAAGACCCTGATGCTGGGAGAGATTGAAGGCCAAAGGAGAAGGGGACAGCAGAGGACAAGAACCTGGTCTGATAGCATAACTGACTTAATGGGCATGAATTTCAGCAAACTCCTGGAGATAGTGAAAGACAGAGAAGCCTAGCATGCTGCAGTCCATGGGGTCACAAAGAGTCAGGCATGACTTGGTGACTGAACAATAGTGCTCTGGGAGAACTGGGTAAACATCGTCAGTCACTCATATCTCTGTCAATTGGCTCATCTGAGACTTTGCTCTAGGTGCATAGAAGATATCAGAGTATGGGGGACAAACTGCTTCACCTCTCTGGTTCAGATTCTGTGTGTGTGTGTGTGTGTGTGACGGGTGAAGGTGGGGCGGGCATGGAAGTCCAGTCCTGCATCTAAGGGTCTACCTTGGGACTAGAAAGACATCATTTTTTGATAGTGGTCATTGAAGGTCAGGGATGCACCAGCCACATAGATAGTGGAGAGTGGTATATGCAAGCCCAGCAGGACATATGGTCAGTCAAGGTCACCTTAAGTGGACAGCTCTTGTCACACTTTCACATCAGCACAGAGGAAAAGAGTCCCAGGATTTTTAACGCATGAGGATATTTTTTGCACCCTCCGCTGCTCAACTGAGAGGTTGAAAGATGGCCGGTTGCTCACAAGCACCAAGGCATGACCCAAGGGTGTGGCTACTGTCTGAAATGACTTGTTAGTTCCCTTTGACCTTTATAAGGAGGCATATGCTACACAGTGTCTTTCTAAACTTGTCTTTACTTTTAGTTTTGTGTTAGGTTGTAAAAGTTTACAAGTCTATACTCCCCTCAGAATTTTAAGAAGGATCAGGATTCTTAATTCATTCTTTTTTTTCTTAATACATTCTTATGACATACATTTACTGCAAATCATTATGTGCTTGGGGATATTATGTGCCTGCACATTGTTGAGGCTGAGGATAAAATGGTGATGAAAACAAGGTCCCTTCCCCCAAGAAATGAACACTCAGCTAGAGACAGAAAGTAAACAGAGATTTTTAATATGCTGTGGTAAGTGTTCTGGGAAGGGAAGTACAGGCTCACGTGGGGACACAGGAAATAGACATTCTACCACGACTGTGGTTGAGGATAAGGAAGGCTTCCTGGAGGAGGTGACATCTATGCTGAGACCCGAGGAATCAGTAGAAGGTGGCTGGGTGAAGAAGAGACAGGGAGAGTTATCAGACAGAGGAAAGTATTTGCTTAGATAAGAGGGAATGTGGCATTTTAAAAAAGCATCCTGTAAAGTGGGTAAATTAGCATTCCTAATTCAAAAAGAGGAAACCCCCATGACTGACATAGTTTAATGTTTTGTTTGGGGCAGAGTCAGCAGTTAAATGTAGACTATTCCAGTGTATCCTGGTGCCTCAAAGAAAGCACCTAGAACAGGAATTGTGTCAGATGTATGATTGCAATATAGTTTTCTTTTAAGAAATTCAGTATTTATTCTGGTTTGTATTCAGTTTTCAATCTCAATGTTGTGAACAGTCCAGCTAAGGTTCAGTGATTTCTGGTATTCATATCAGTACCAATAGAAAGTAATTATAATAGTATCTTTTATGTACTGAGGTCTTACTGTGTATCAGTCCTTCTGCTAAATACTTAATATATTGTATCAGAGACTGGCTAGATGGTTAGCAATCCCATTTCCTCTTCCTGGATACACATGACAACTAAATCTCCTAGCTTGCCTTGCAATTAGGTGGAACATGTAACTGGGTTTTAACCAATGTAGAGTCGAATTGATGGGAGCTATTTCCTGGGCTGGCCTCTTAACTCTGTCTTTGCTATTCTGTCAGCCAGTGGAGGGGGCTGATTGGAGGACTTCAAGAGAATGGAAAGAACTGGGGTCCTTGAATCACCTCACCTCTTGGGGAGGAGCTATACAGGAAAGACACCCAATCTACCTCAGCCTGTGACTTGAGTGAGTAGTGACCTCTTACTGTATCTAGCCACAGGTTTTGGAATTTTTGTTATAGCAGCTAATGTTAACTACCCTGATTGAGGCTCAAATATTGTCTCATTTGATCCTTATTACTACCCTGCCAGGTTGACATAATTATTAATGTTTTACAGGTGGGGAAGGATGCATCCCTTGTCTGCATCACTAAGCCAGCGAGTGGCAGAGCTAAGATTACAGCCCACGTCTGTTTGACTTCAGCAGTTATGCTTTCACCACTATATAAACAATGCCCTTCCTAATTTTGGAAGAGTTCTTGGAAAAGACAAGTGTCTAGTGAGTTGAGAGAGAGAGAGAAGAGAGGGTGAGTGTGAGGGAGGAAGAAGAGCTCAGGGCCAAGTGTGGTGGGGAGAGAGAATGTGAGGAGCCCCAGAGAACATGTGGGCAGAGCTGGGTAGGGACCTTGCCCCCATAGTCACACATGGAAAATTTTAGGACAAGTTTTGGTCTCTGGATGGTTCTGTTGTCTCATTTTTACTCTGCTTCATCTTGATCTTCCAGTTTGTGCTTCTTCATGGGCACTGCTGCAGGGCAGTGAAACAGGAGGGAAGGGGCTAGGGCACAACCTTTGGGAGAGTGACATAGCCCAAGGACACGACATAAAAAGACTAGAACCAAAGAGTACAAGATGGCGGGCAAGCTGACTTACACTAGACCTTGTGCTTCATTATATGCTCATTGTAACACATCAGCATAACTTTCATGGTGTTCTCAAGGCAAGAATACTGAAGGGGTTTGCCATTCCCTTCTCTGGTGGACCACGTTTTGTCAGAACTCTCCATCATGACCCATCCATCTTGGGTGGCCCTACATGGCATGGCTCATAGTTTCCTTGAGTTAGACAAGGCTGTGATCCATGTGATCAGTTTGGTTAGTTTTCTGTGATTGTGGTTTCATTATGTCTGCCCTCTGATGGATGAGGATAAGAGGCTTGTGGAAGCTTCCTGGTAGGAGGGACTGGCTGTGGGGCAAACTGGGTCTTGCTCTGGCAAGCAAGGCCATGCTCAGTAAGTCTTTAATCCAATTTTCTGCTGGCGGGTGGGGCTGTGTTCCCTCCCTGTAGATTGGCCTGACTCCAGGACACTCACAGGAAAGTCTGGATCAGGATTTTGTGGGGTCACTGCTCCTTTCTCCTAGGTCCTTGTGTGCACAAAGTTTTGTTGTGCCTTCTAAGAGTCAATATTGCATAGGAACCTGGCATGTTAGGTCCATAAATCAAGGTAAATTGGAAGTGGTCAAACAGGAGATGGCAAGAATAACCATCAACATTTTAGGAATCCGTGAACTAAAATGGACTGACATGGGTGAATTTAACTCAGATGACCATTATATCCACTACTGTGGGCAAGAATCCCTTAGAAGAAATGGAGTAGCCCTCATAGTCAACAAAAGAGTCCAAAATGCAGTACATGGGTGCAATCTCAAAAACAACAGAATGGTCTCTGTTCATTTCCAAGGCAAACTATTCAATATCACAGTAATCCAAGTCTATGCCCTGAGCATTAATGCTGAAGAAGCTGAAGTTGAACAGTTCTATGAAGACCTACAAGACCTTCTAGAACTAACACCCAAAAAAAGATGTCCTTTTCATTATAGGGGACTGGAATGCAAAAGGAGGAAGTCAAGAGATACCTGGAATAACAGGCAAATTTGTCCTTGGAGTACAACATGAAGTAGGGCAAAGGCTAACGCAGTTTTTCCAAGAGAATGCACTGGTCATAGCAAACCAACAAGAGAAGACTCTGCCAACAACAGAAGAGAAGGCTCTACACATGGACACCACCAGATGGTCAACACCGAAATCATATTGATTATATTCTTTGCAGCCAAAGATGGAGAAGCTCTATACAGTCAGCAGAAACAAGACTGGGAGCTAACTGTGTCTCAGATCATGAACTCCTTATTGCCAAATTCAGACTTAAATTGAAGAAAGTAGGGAAAACCACTAGACCATTTAGGTACAACCTAAATCAAATCCCTTATGATTATACAGTGGAAGTGACAAATACATTCAAGGGATTAAATCTGACAGACAGACTGCCTGAAGTACTATGGACAGAGGTTCATAACACTGTACAGGAGGCAGTGATCAAAACCATCTCCAAGAAAAACAAATGCAAAAAGGCGAAATGGTTGTCTGAGGAGGCCTTACAAATTGCTGTGGAAAGAAGAGAAGCAAAAGGCTAAGGAGGAAAGGAAAGATATACCTGTCTGAATGCAGAGTTCCAAAGAAAAGCAAGGAGAGATAAGAAAGCCTTCCTCAGTGATCAATGCAAAGAAATAGAGGAAAACAATGGAATGGGAGGGACTAGAGATCTCTTCAAGAAAATTAGAGACACCAAGGGAACTTTTCATGCAAAATGGGCACAATAAAGGACAGAAATGGTATGGGCCTAACAGAAGCAGAAGATATGAAGAAGAGGTGGCAAGAATACACAGAAGAACTATACAAAAAAGATCTTCATGACCCAGATAACCATGATGGTGTGATCACTCACCTCAAGCCAGACATCTTAGAGTGCAAAGTCAAGTGGGCCTTAGGAAGCATGACTACGAACAAAACTAGCAGAGGTGATGGAATTCCAGTTGAGTTATGTCAAATCCTAAAAGACGATGCTGTGAACGTGGTGCACTCAATATGCCAGCATATTTGGAAAACTCAGCAGTGGCCACAGAACAGAAAAGGTCAATTTTCATTCCAATCCCAAAGAAAGGCAATGCCAAAGAATGCTCAAGCTGCTGTACAATTGTATTCGTTTTACATGCTAGCAAAGTAATGCTCAAAATTCCCCTAGCAAGGCTTCAACAGTATGTGAACTGAGAACTTCCAGATGTTCAAGCTGGATTTAGAAAAGGCAGAGGAGCCAGAGATCAAATTGCCAACATCTGTTGGGCCATAGAAAAAACATGAGAATTCTAGAAAAACATTTACTTCTGATTCATTGACTATTCTAAAGCCTTTGACTGTGTGGATCACGACAAACTGTGGAAAATTCTTTAAAGAGATGGGAATACCAGACCACCTGACCTGCCTCCTGAGAAATCTGTATGCAGGTCAAGAAGCAGCAGTTAGAACCGGATATGGAACAACAGACTGGTTCCAAACTGGGAAAGGAGTATGTCAAGGCTGTGTATTGTCATCCTGCTTATTTAACTTATATGCAGAGTACATCAGGCAAAATGCCAGGCTGGGTGAAACACAAGCTGGAATCAAGATTGCTGAGAGAAATATCAATAACCTCAGATATACAGATGACACCACCCTTATGGCAGAAGGCAAAGAGGAACTAAAGAGCCTTCTGATGAAAATGAAAGAGGAGAGTGAAAAAGCTGGCTTAAAACTCAACATTCAGAAAACTAAGATCATGGTATCAGGTCCCATCACTTCATGGTAAATAGATGGGGAAACACTGAAAACAGTGAGAGACTTTATTTTCTTAGGCTCCAAAATCACTGCAGTTGGTGACTGCAGCCATGAAATTAAAAGATGCTTGCTCCTTGTTATGGAGAAGGCAATGGCACCCCACTCCAGTACTCTTGCCTGGAAAATCCCATGGACGGAGGAGCCTGGTGGGCTGCAGTCCATGGGGTCCGCAAAGAGTCAGACACGACTGAGTGACTTCACTTTCACTTTTCACTTTCATGCATTGGAGAAGGAAATGGCGACCCACTCCAGTGTTCTTGCCTGGAGAATCCCGGGGACTGGGGAGCCTGGTGGGCTGCCGTCTGTGGGGTTGCACAGAGTCGGACATGACTGAAGTGACTTAGCAGCAGCAGCAGCTCCTTGTTAGAAAACTATGACCAACCTAGACAGCATATTAAAAAGCAGAGACATTACTTTGCCAACAAATGTCCGCCTAGTCAAAGCTATGGTTTTTCCAGTAGTCATGTATGGATGTGAAAGTCGGACCATAAAGAAAGCCGACCATCAAAGAACTGATGCTTTTGAACTGTGGTGTTGGAGAAGACTCTTGAGAGTCTCTTGGACTGCAAGGTGGTCCAACCAGTCCATCCTAAAGGAAATTAGTCCTGAGTATTCATTGGGAGGACTGATGCTGAAGCTGAAGCTCTAATACTTTGGCCACCTGATGGAAAGAGCCGACTCATTAGAAAAGACCCTTATTCTGGGAAAGATTGAGGGCAGGAGGAAAAGGGGATGATAGAGGATGAGATGGTTGAATGGCATCACAGACTGAATGGAAATATCTTTGAGTATAAGCTCTGGGAGATAGTGAAGGATAGTGAGGCCTGGAGTGCTCCTGGGGTCTCAAAGAGTTGGACATGATGGAGCGACTGCACAACAACATGACAGCAAGCAAAATGACATACCCACAGGTGCCAGGACAGTTCCAAGGCTGACCATCAAAGGCCAAAAAGTAGGCAGTGGCCCAATTCCTGGAAATCTCCCCCCCTTCCCCAAAATAGTTGGAATAATCTTCCCATCATTAGCCCATGAAATTACCCAGCCTATAAAAGCTAACCGTACCATGTTTTGAGGCCACTCTCACCTTCTGAGAGGGCCCACACTTGTCTGTGGAGTGTGTTTCTCTCTAAATCCTGTCACTTTGTCTCTCAATGAATTCTTTCTGAGACAAGACATCAAGAACCTAAGCTTCATTAAGTCCTGAAACCAGATGTGTGACCTCAAGTTGGAAGACCATTGGGGTTTTGGCCAGGGTTGTGTCCTGGCCATGTGGGTTTGAGTCCCAAAACAAGGGTGCAAGTTCCAATCTGAGGTGAACTGTTTCAGCAGGGTGGGCATCTGAGCAGTAGTAAGTCCAGCTTGAGTGTGGTAACAGACACAACTCCCACTTTCTGTCCCTGGGCTGGTGATTAGGGAAGATCACTGTGTCAGAGCTACACATAACAGGGAGAGAGATCTCAAAAGAACCAACCCTGAGAATAAATCAAAGAAAAGGAAGCTGCCTGGGGATACTTGGTAGTTGTTGGGTCAAGTAGAATGACAGATGTGAGGGGGAAGGGGCCACCAAGGGCCAGTCCAGCCCCAGGAGAAGCCTTCTTGCTGTTGGTTACAAAACCTAATTAACGGGTATATTCCTTCACGGTCTGCTCAACTCTTCTGGCTGAGAATAGAACAGATAAGAAGGGACAGAACCCCCTTTTGATTGTCCTTCTCTCTTCTGTTCAGATGGTGGCTCAGACCTGAATGGGGAGTTGCTTGAATTTCAGTTGGATGGGTGATAGTCCTCCTTAAACAACACAAGAGAAGACTCTACACATGGACATCACCAGATGGTCAATACCGAAATCAGATTGATTATATTCTTTGCAGCCAAAGATGGAGAAGCTCTATACAATCAGCAAAAACAAGACCGGAAGCTGACTGTGGCTCAGATCATGAGCTCCTTATTGCCAGATTCAGACTTAAATTGAAGAAAGTAGGGAAAACCACTAGACCATTCAGGTATGACCTAAATCAAATCCCTTACAATTATACAGTGGAAGTGAGAAATAGGTTTAAGGGACTAGATCTGATAGATAGAGTCCCTGATGAACTATGGACGGAGGTTCATGACATTGTACAGGAGACAGGGATCAAGACCATTCCCATGGAAAAGTAATGCAAAAAGCAAAATGGCTGTCTGGGGAGGCCTTACAAATAGCTGTGAAAAGAAGAGAAGTGAAAAGCAAAAGAAAAAAGGAAAGATATAAGCATTTGAATGCAGAGTTCCAAAGAATAGCAAGAAGAGATAAGAAAGCCTTCCTCACGATCAATGCAAAGAAATAGAGGAAAACAACAGAATGGGAAAGATGGCAACCGACTCCAGTGTTCTTGCCTGGAGAATCCCAGGGACAGGGGAGCCTGTTGGGCTGCTGTCTATGGGGTCGCACAGAATCGGATACAACTTAAGCAACTTGTCGGCAGCAGCGGCAGAGATCTCTTCAAGAAAATTAGAAATACCAAGGGAATATTTCATGCAAAGATGTGCCCTATAAAGGACAGAAATGGTATGGACCTAACGGAAGCAGAAGATATGAAGAAGAGGTGGCAAGAATACACAGAAGAACTGTACAAAAAAGATCTTCATGACCAAGATAATCACGATGGTATGATCACTCACCTAGAGCCAGACATCCTGGAATGTGAAGTCAAGTGGGCCTTAGAAAGCATCACTACAAACAAAGCTAGTGGAGGTGATGGAATTCCAGTTGAGCTCTTTCAAATTCTGAAAGATGATGCTGTGAACGTGGTGCACTCAATATGCCAGCAAATTTGGAAAACTCAGCAGTGGCCACAGGACTGGAAAAGGTCAGTTTTCATTCCAATCCCAAAGAAAGGCAATGCCAAAGAATGCTCAAACTACCGCACAATTGCAGTCATCTCACACGCTAGTAAAGTCATGCTCAAAATTCTCCAAGCCAGGCTTCAGCAATACGTGAACCATGAACTTCCAGATGTTCAAGCTGGTTTTAGAAAAGGCAGAGGAACCAGAGGTAAAATTGCTAACATCCGCTGGATCATCGAGAAAGCAAGAGAGTTCCAGAAAAACATCTACTTCTGCTTTATTGACTATGCCAAAGCCTTTGACTGTGTGGATCATGACAAACTGGGGGAAATTCTGAGAGAGATGGGAATACCAGACCACCTGACCTGCCTCTTGAGAAACCTGTATGCAGGTCAGGAAGCAACAGTTAGAACTGGACATGGAACAACAGACTGGTTCCAAATAGGAAAAGGAGTCTGTCAAGGCTGTATACTGTCACCCTGTTTATTTAACTTCTATGCAGAGTACATCATGAGAAACGCTGGGCTGGAAGAAGCACAAGCTGGAATCAAGATTGCCGGGAGAAATATCATTAACCTCAGTTATGCAGATGACACCACCCTTATGGCAGAAAATGAAGAGGAACTAAAAAGCTTCTTGATGAAAGTGAAAGAGGAGAGTGAAAAGGTTGGCTTAAAGCTCAACATTCAGAAAACGAAGATTATGGCATCCGGTCCCATCACTTCATGGGAAATAGATGGGGAAACAGTGGAAACAGTGTCAGACTTTATTTTTGGGGGGCTCCAAAATCACTGCAGATGGTGACTACAGCCATGAAATTAAAAGACACTTACTCCTTGGAAGGAAAGTTATGACCAACCTAGATAGCATATTGAAAAGCAGAGACATTACTTTCCCAACAAAGGTCCGTCTAGTCAAGGCTATGTTTTTTCCAGTGGTCACATATGGATGTGAGAGTTGGACTGTGAAGAAAGCTGAGCACTGAAGAATTGATGCTTTTGAACTGTGGTGTTGGAGAAGACTCTTGAGAGTCCCTTGGACTGAAAAGAGATCCAACCAGTGCATTCTAAAGGAGATCAGTCATGGGTGTTCTTTGGAAGGACTGATGCTAAAGCTGAAACTCCAGTACTTTGGCCACCTCATGAGAAGAGTTGACTCATTGGAAAAGACTCTGATGCTGGGAGGGATTGGGGGCAGGAGGAGAAGAGGACAACAGAGGATGAGATGGCTGGATGGCATCACCGACTCGATGGACATGCGTTTGAGTGAACTCCGGGAGTTGGTGAGGGACAGGGAGGCCTGGCATGCTGCGATTCATGGGGTCGCGAAGAGTAGGACCTGACTGAGTTACTCAACTGAACTGAAAGGGTTTTGGGCAGGAGAGATACATGCCAGATTTGCATTTTAATTAGAAGAGGAAACCCAGAGCCCAGAGATAACGAACTAAGGTGACTCAGCTAGTTAGTGGCAGAGTCAAAACCCTGGTCTCCTGATTGAAGTTCAGCTCTTTGCCTGACATGCCCCACCAACTAAGCTTGTGGAACTATGAAGACTATGTGAGTCTCATGTCTTGTGCCTATTGACAAAGAGACAAGAGGAAGAAATACTGGTCTCCCAGGTTAGGGACCTCCCCTGCTAATTCCCTTGAATCAGCAGAGCTGGGGCCAAGAGCTGTGTCAAGTCTGCAGTCTACCCTGGGGATATCATTCTAGATCACTGGTCAAGACTCACAAGGCTGCTGGGAGGAGCCTGTGGGCCTCAGAAACAGATACCTCGTTCTCACTTAAGTGGACACTGCCAGGTGTATGCCCTTGGACCAGTCTCTTTACCTCTATTAGCTGATGACAAGGTTGGAAGAACTGTAACCTTCCTGGGCTCTTGTCAAGCCAGATGCAGAAGTGTTCTGACAACTGAGAAAGGCTTCCCAAATAAATGGCTAGTAGAAATGTTCAGCAGAAAGGCCTCATATTGGCTAGAGGGAGCCAGTGCCCTTTCTCATTGTCCTCATTCACTTGTCCTTTCTCCTGACTGTATTCATTCTGAGCCCCACCCACCCCAGTATGAGCGGGGCCTTTGACCACAATTGGACTCCTCCCCACTTCCAACCATCTTATCAGGAAGGGTGAGGACCTAGTTTATTGGCATTACTCTCATGAACCTGGATTTGAGAGGTTGAGAACATTGACAAAAATACCGCCTTCACTTCAAGAAACAGATGCGTTTTCCTTCTGGAGTCTTGATGACTTTGATTTCTCCAGTTTTTAGGGGTTTTATTTCCCTTTAATTCTAACTTAGCAGCAGTCTGAACTTCCATCCTATAAATGGGGGAAATTCATCTGCTCTTGGGTTTCCACTCCCAGAGAACTTGTGGGGTGCTCCTGAGAAGACTCCCATGCCCAGGGCTGTCCTGGCAGCCTCATACCTCACCTCCTAGGGTCTCTGGGCTGCAGCTAGCTGCTCACTTCAAGGGTGGACACAGGGTCTATCACATTTTGACTTTCTGTTGGAGGCTTGCAAATAGCAGAAGTACCAAAGAGATAATTTTCAACTAATTCAAGACTTAGCCACTCAGAGCTCCCACCAACTTTCCTTAGGCTTCCTGCAGTCATTGTGGCAGAAGAAATCAGTTAGCTTCCCATCAGCTAGCTTTCCCATGGAAATTTCCAGGCCTTTCTGAACAACCTTCTTGCCCCCAGAGAGAGGAGAGGACTCCTTTCTGCTGCTCAAAGCCCACTTCTTCTTTTTTGCTTTAAGATGCTTCACAGGAAGAACCTCAGTATCCTTCAAGGGAAATTCCTAGCCCTGCCTCCAAGGTATAGCCTGGCTCCTTTGGCCCACAAAATGGCTAGTTTCTGGCAAGTTTCCTTAAGTCTGCCTTGGTGTTAGATAACAGGGCAGGTGGAACAGCAGCTATGTGGCCCAGACATTGGCATGTCAAGCCCAATCCAGGGCTTGCACAGCCATTCCTCCATGGAGGGGAAGAGACCAGGTCTGCCTGCTCCTCCTGCATGTATCTGGGTTCCTGGTCTTCTATGAGAAAGACCAGGGCAAAGAACTGTGATTTTCAGGTGTGGGATGTGACAGCCTAAATTCAGACTGGGGGAAACATTTCTCTTACTTCTCCAGGAGATCTGCTAAGGAGATGCTCAGTTGACATTGTGGAACAAAACCTCTAGACATTGGTCTGAGGCACCTACCTGGGGTCCACCACTGATGTCCAGGGCCTTGCCCAAAATAATGGGCATGTGCTTACTTTCTATTGACATGAGTAAGAAGGTTCACCCAAGACAGAGGGAGGTTCCCACCTAAAGACAAATCCTAAGTACTACTCTCTGATGTAGAAATTGCTTGTAACCCTTTGAATTATAATTTTTCAGTTTCGAGAGTTTAAAGGTTTCCATTCTGCTGTACCTCCAGTGGCAGCTGGAGTGCTTGGTGGGAAGACCTAAGACTGGGGTTCCAGCCCCAGGTTGTCAGTTGCCATCTGTGACTTTGGACAGATCACAAATTCCCCAGGTCTCAGGTTTCTTAGCTATGAAATAAAGACGATACCTCTTCTTGCATCCTATTAGAGTTGTCAAGAGGTTTATCGTAAGCAAACAATTGTTAAGTACCCTTAACTAGATAATGTGGGATACAAAAATTAGTCAGACACTGGCCTGATCAGGAACATGTACTTTCAGTACATGCTTACTTTAATAAACAACTTATCAGAAGGACCAGCTTAGGTGTAAAGTGTTTTGTAAATCCTAAGATATAATACATATGCAGGGCTTCCCTGGTGGCTCAGTGGTAATCTGCCTGTTAGGAAGGAGACGTGGGTTTGATCCCTGGATTGGGAAGATCCGCTGGAGAAGGAAATGGTAACCCACTCTAATATTCTTGCCTGGAAAATCTCATGGACAGAGAAGCCTGGCGGGCTACAATTCATGGGGTCACAAACAGTCAGACATGACTGCGTGACTAAACAACAAGGGTATTAGTACTGCTGGTAATTTTCCTATGGGTTGGGTCTCCTTTCTGGTCAATGCCAGGCCAAGTATATCTTGCCCAGGTCACAACCCCAACCTGAATGCCCCACCACTTTTGGCTCCAGAAGATTCTGCCATCCCGTGGAATCCTGGAGTCCTTATGTGAAGCTCGATTTATCTGTGCCTCTGATTCTCTTTTAGCACTTTCCCCAGGGCATATTAGAAATAAGGCCTTTCCTCTTTCACAGAATTAATGGCAAGTACAGGAAATGATAACTGGACGCCAGCTGGGCATGGTGTATAGAAAGCACACACATGTGCCCAGCGGATGGGTGCGTGGGAGGGGGATAGAGAAGAGGGAAGCGCTACAGTTCAAGGGTGCAGCTGAATATAATTTATAGGAAAATGAAAGTCAGAGAAGAGGACTTAGATAAAGGCAAGTTCACACCTCACCCCCAGATTCATTCTGTGGCCATCTGACCTTTGGGAACAAAAGAACGAGTGAGTTGTTGCCCTTCTCAACTTCTTCCAAGCTCTTTTTCACAAGCCAGTATCTGGGTGACTGATACTGGGAAGTCCTGCTGGTTTCTCTGGTGGCCGGTAGCCCCTCCTTTCTGCCTGTACTAACTTACCCTTATCTCCTCCCCCAGCCCCTCTTCCCAGGACACCAAAATAATCCAAGTGTAAAATTCTCAGGCTGTGTGAGAGAAAAATGAGCATTTTTTCCTGAAGCTTTTTAGGTTATTGCATACGGTGAGTTTTTTTTTGTTTGTTTGTTTGTTTTAACACTTCTTAAAACTTTGGTTTGGGACTTCCCTGGTGGTCCAGTGCTTCCACTACAGGGGGCACAGTTTGTTTCCGGTGAGGGAACTGGGATCCTGAATGCCACACAGGACCACCAAAAACAAAACAAAACAAAAACCCCACCAATTTGGTAAATACATTTTTTAACACATAAAAATTCTTTGATTAAGTAATAAGTGTTCAGAAATATATACCATTTGTCAACTCTTTGGGCTTCCCTGGTGGCTCAGCTGGTAAAGAATCCGCCTGCAATGTGGGAGACCTGGGTTTGATCCCTGGGTTGGAAAGATCTCTTGGAGAAGGGAAAGGCTACCCACTCCAGTATTCTGGCCTGGAGAATTCCATGGACTGTGTAGTCCATGGGGTCACAAAGTCAGACACGACTGAGCGACTTTCACGTCACTTTCTATCCACACTTTGGTGCACAGTTGTTATTATTTAGTCTCCCAGTTGTGTCTGACTCTCTTGAGACCCCGTGGACTATAGCCCACCAGGCTCCTTTGTCCATGGGATTTTTCAGGCAAGAATATTTGAGTGGGTCGCCATTTCCTTCTCCAGGGGATCTCCTGCATTGGCAGGTGGATTCTTTACCTCTGAGCCACCAGGGAAGCCCTTGATGCATGGTATAAAGCCCCAAATAGGTGACTTATATTTAATGTCGTGTGTGTGTGTACTAAGTCGCTTCTGTTGTGTCTTTTTGCAATCCTATGGACTGTAGCCCACCAGGCTCCTCTGTCCATGGGATTCTCTAGGCAAGACTACTGGAGTGGGTTGCCACGCCCTCCTCCAGGGGATCTTCCCAGTCCAGGGATCATCCAACCCTAGTCTCCTGAATTGCAGGCGAATTCTTTACCACTGAGCCCCTTGTGACCAATTGTAGAAATTCTAAGCCTAATTTCAGAAAGCTGAAGTAAATATTAATAGATTCTCTGATATTTAGGAAATTCTCATAAGTGGTCATGACTTGTGTCCACAGTTATAAATTAACAAGAGAGTTTCCACAAGATGCTTGCCCATCCATTGCTCCCAGGAGATGCTCCCTGTACAACCATATAGGAAATATTTTTTTCTGGCTCCTCTGTTTATTACACATATTTTCTTGAGAATATATTTATTACACATATATTCTTGAGTTCTAGACTCAATTCTTTTCCCTTCTCCATTTAATTTTCCTCCCCACACCAACTCTGGTCATCATATACTAAAGCATAAGTCAGTAACTCAGCTCCTCTGAGGATGTACTTTGATGACAAAGTCCATATTGCCACATCTTCCTCATGACCCTTCTCTCTCTTAGGTCAACAACTCAAAACTGCTAATATTAATTGAGCAATTGCATTCATTTCACACACTAGCAAAGTAATGCTCAAAATTCTCCAAGCCAGGCTTCAACAGTATGTGAACCATGAACTTCCAGACGTTCAAGCTGGTTTTAGAAAAGGAAGAGAAACCAGAGATCAAATTGCCAACATCTGTTGGGCATAGAAAAAGCAAGAGAGTTCCAGAAAAACATCTACTTCTGCTTTATTGACTATGCCAAAGCCTTTGACTTTGTGGATCACAATAAACTGTGGAAAATTCTTCAAGAGATGGAAATACCAGGCCACCTGACCTGCCTCCTGAGAAATCTGTATGCAGGTCAAGAAGCAACAGTTAGAACTGGACATGGAACAACAGATTGGTTCCAAATCAGGAAAGGAGTATGTCAAGGCTGTATATTGTCACCCTACTTGTTTAACTTATATGCAGAGTACATCATGAGAAATGCTGGACTGGATGAGCACAAGCTGGAATCAAGGTTGCCGGGAGAAATATCAATAACCTCAGATATGGAGATGACACCACCCTTAAGGCAGAAATTGAAGAAGAACTAAAGAGCCTCTTGATGAAAGTGAAAGAGGAGAGTGAAAAGGTTGGCTTAAAACCCAACATTCAGAAAACTAAGATCATGGCATCCAGTCTCATCACTTCATGGAAAATGTATGGGGAAACAGTAGAAACAGTGACATACTTTAATTTTGGGGCCTCCAAAATCACTGCAGATGGTGACTGCAGCCATGAAATTAAAAGACACTTGCTCCTTGGAAGAAAAGTTTTGACCAACCTAGACAGCATATTAAAAAGCAGAGGCATTACTTTGCCAACAAAGGTCCATCTAGTCAAGGCTATGGTTTTTCCAGTGGTCATGTGTGGATATGAGAGTTGGACTATATAGAAACTCTTTATAGTTGAGAGTTTTGACTCCCAAACTCTTGAGAGTAATTTGGACAGCAAAGAGATCCAACCAGTCCATCCTAAAGGAAATCAGTCCTGAATATTCATTGGAAGGACTGATGCTGAAGCTGAAACTCCAATACTTTGGCCACTTGATGCGAAGAGCTGACTCATTTGAAAAGACCCCGATGTTGGGAAAGATTGAAGGCGGGAGAAAAGGGGACGACGGAAGATGAGATGGTTGGATGGCATCACTTACTCAATAGACATGAGTTTGAGTAAACTTCAGGAGTTGGTGATGGACAGAGAGGCCTGGTGTGCTGCAGTCCATGGGGTCACAAAGAGTCGGACATGACTGAGCGAGTGAACTGAACTGAATTGCCCCATATCAGCCACTGTGATTAGCACCAGGGGACAAAAATGAAAAGGAGACTGTGTTTGCCTTGGAGGATGTTTAGTTTAAAAGCAAGGAGAAATTTTTTGAAACCTAGCATTGATTACTGTGCTGGGTAATGTGCTATCACTGGGCTTCCCTGGTGGCTCAGTGGTCAAAAATCCACCTGCAAATTCAGGAGACGTGGATTTGATCCCTGGGTAGGTAACACCGTGTGGAGAAGGAAATGGAAACCCATTGCAGTATTCTTGCCTGGGAAATTCCATGGGCAGAAGAGGCTGGCATGCTTCATGCAGTTCATGGGGTCTCAAAGAGTCAGACATGACTTAGCAACTAAACAACCAAAAAATGTGCTATTATTACTTCAACTTATCCTATTTGAGATATTCTTTCCTTATTTTACAGACAAGGAAGCTAAGAGGTTATATGACTTTCCCAAGGTTGCTCAGAAAATGGTTCAGTCTGGGTCTGTCTGACTACACCCTCATGTTCCTCTTCTTCATGCCTATTCCCACCAGCCACACACAAAAGGCAGCAGATGGGACATTCCAGCCGTAGGCCAGATGGGAGGCTGCCAGACAGAGAACTAGGCTGAGGTCTGCTGTAGGCGTTTGGGTACAACTGTGAGAGACCCAGGATCCAAGGCAGTCAGGGTGAGGTGTGTATGTCAAAGCTCCCTGTCTATTTACAAACATTTCTCAGGAACCTAAATATGAATGCATGTAGGACTCATTCTGATGACCCTTAATTTAATTACATCTGCAAAGACTCTGTTTCCATATGAGGGACCATTCATAGCTTCCAGAGATCAGGACATGGATAGCTTCTGGGGAGCCATTTTCATCATACCAGAGTGATCCGTTTCAATGTTCATTTCCATATTCATTCAATCATACCTGGATTATATATAAATATATATATATTGTTGTTGTTTTTCAGTCACTCAGTCATGTCCAACTCTTTGCGACCTCATAGACTGCAGCATGCCAGGCTTCCCTGTCCTTCACCATCCTTCACTATATATATATGGTGTCTTTCATCATACATATGGGGCTTCCCTTGTGGCTCAGCTGGTAAAGAATCTGCCTGCAATGAGGGAGACCTGGGTTTGATCCTTGGGTTGGGAAGATCCCCTGGAGAAGGGAAAGGCTACCCACTCCAGTACTCTGGCCTGGAGAATTCCATGGACTGTATAGTCCATGGGGTCACAAATAGTCGGACATGACTGAGCGACTTTCACTTTCACCATATATATAGGCCTTCCCAGGTGGTGCTAGTGGAAAGAAACTGCCAGCCAATGGAGGAGACATAAGAGACATGGGTTCAATCCCTGGATCAGGAAGATCTCCTGGAGGAGGGCACGGCATCCACTCCAGCATTCTTAACTGGAGAATCCTGTAGACAGAGGAGACTGTACAGTCCATAGGTTGCAGAGTCAGACACAACTGAAGCAACTTAGTATATATATATCATATTGAGCATTTACCCAATACTGGACCCTGCAGGACACTGGAGAACATGGTAAGCAAATCAGAACTCTGTCGGAGTTTAGAGTTTATTTCTTTATTTATTTATGAACACATGTTTAAAAGTATTGAATTTGTTACAGGATTGTTATATTCTGGTTTTTGGCAGAGAGGCATGTGGGATCTTGGCCCCCCAACTAGGGATTGATCCTGCTCCCCTTATATTGGAAGGCAAACTCTTAATCACCAGACTACCAAGGAAGTCCCAAGCTTATTGTTTAGAAGGAGAGATGGGCGTTAATCAAATAATCACCCAAATAATATGCAAAATTGCAGCCATGATAAGAGCTATGAGAGTCTGTGATTGAGACTTGACCTGGTGAGAAAGCCCCAAGACAGCTTCCATGAGGAGGTGCAGCTTTGGTAATTTGGGGGACAAGTTGGGGTCACCAGCTTAAGAGGGGAGGGAAGAGTGTTGCAGGAGGAGGGAACAGAGGGCAGAACCAGGGCATGATCAGCGCCAGCAGGATATGCAGGGCTTGGTGTGGACCCCTAGGGAGGGGGTGTGGGTTTTAGGGACTCTGTGGGGGTCGGTCTGTTGCGCCTCCTCCCCATCCTTTACCCCTAATCCTAACTAGTGGCTGCTGCCTCATATCCTGGGACCTTTCTCCCTGTTCCTCCCTTAGGCCTCATCCTTTCACTTCCTGCCCAGTGTGTTATGTGGTTTAGCAAGGAAACCCCCATGTGCAGTGTTAAGGGCAGATCTCTAAGGTTTGATCAACAAAAATTTAAAAATTTCAAAAGTGCCTACTGTGTGGCAGACACTGTATCAGGAGTTACAGAAATTAAGACAAGAAAGTGACATTTTTCTGGCCCTCGAGGAGAGAGACTGTAGGGTGGAGGGGAAAGCAAGAGGGTTGAATGCTGAACAGGCTTTGTCCTGCATTGAATCTCATTCCTGCTACTTACTGCTGTGTGGTCTTAGGAGACTGACTCTACCTCTCTGTGCCTCAGTCCCTTTAAGGAGCACTTAAGCCAACCAGCTATTAATGTGGCCCCACTCTGCTCTAGGCGGTAGGCCAAGTGCTGTCAACCCTCAGAGACCTGTCTGACTGGGAGCAGAACACTGGGGCTGATTGCTTCCTTTTCTGGAACTTCAGCTCTGGTCTGCTGCCTGCAGCGCTGGATCCAAATAGGTTTCCAGGGAAGATCTCACCAGCTGGCATAGTGGCCACTTTGCCCACACTATTCCCAGGCATAGTGCTCCAGGAGATGTGGCCCACAATGACCGGGCCGAGGGGGATGAGTGTTCTAGAAGTGTGGACCCACCTTTCTGCCTCCCCCTTCCCTCCTTCTGCAGAATATTGGATACTGTCTACAGAGAACCCTCCTTGATGAACACTAGTCATTCTAATGACCCCCAACTTTGCAGAGTACTCTTCTGGCCAACGATTTTCATCTACATCTTTGTTTATCGGCCACGATGACCAGATGCCTCTGCTTGAATTTTTGGTAATGACACTGGCCCTAGTCCTTTCCATCAAAACCATCTGTGTGGAAAGGCCGATACGGGGTCAGACAACCTGCCAACTCTACTGAGTTTGGCTTCTCTGATGGCTCAGTGGTAAAGCCAATGTTTCAGACACAGGTTCGATCCCTGGTCTGGGAAGACACCTGGAAAGAAAAATGGCAACCCACTCCAGTATTCTTGCCTGGAGAACCCCATGAACAGAGGAGCCTGGCGGGCTACAGTCCATGGGGTCACAAAAGAGTCAGACATGACTTAGCAACCGAATAACAACAACTGAGTCTGGCCAATGGCTTTATGTCTTTAAGCCTCCAATTCTATGAATATTAAATGATATCCTGCCCCTGTGTCTTGTTTTCACTCCATTGTGGTCCCCAAGATAAGATTTAGGGTAGGGTGAAGAAGAGCAAAGCCTTGAGCAGCAAGTGGTTGAACTCTCTAAACCTGGCTGAGCCTTTTTGTTCACTGATACTCATGATTACTCCTCCAAGGGCTGTTGTGGGGGCAGGTGGCTTACTGCCTAGAAATTTTCTAGGTTGGGTTTCTTTTCCAACCATAGTGGCTTTTGCGTCTTCTTCTCCCTCCCTGCTCTCTCACCATTTAACGTCTAGGTGGGGGATTTTGTTTAGAGTGTGAAACAGTCTTCTAGATCATTCAGGTCTTCAGAGGTGTGAGAAGTTGTTTTTGTCCTTTGGCGGGGAGGGCATTTTCCATGTGAGCAGAGGCATGGGGCTGTGACCCCTCATACCCTGGGGCTACTGTGGTAGCCAGGGTCTGGCCCGAGAGTCCAGGCACCCATGGGAAACTTGGAACTGGATTCTAGGGTGGGTTCTGGGGCAAGCTGCAGAGCCAGCCTAGTTGCTACACAGCCAGGCCCAGCAAGGAAGGGAGGATAGGCAGTCTCAAAGATAGGCTGAGAAATGTGTGAAGGAGAGGGCTTGGAGCAGGGTCTACCCAGCAGCACAAAATCTGGGTGGACAAAGAATCTATGGAAATTCACTCCAATTTTTAGGGTGTGGTGTGCAAAGCATAGCCAAGAATATAATGGAGTTTGCAAATAGAGTAACTCTGAGTCTCAGTTTCTTTCTCAATGAAATGGGGATAATAGTAGTTATTGCATTAGGCTTTTGCAAGGATTAAATGAATTAGATACATAAAAAATGTTTAGTACAGTGCATGGTGCATATAGTATACATATTATATATATATATTTATATAGCACAATTTATTCATTCATTGTTGTTGGACATTTAGGTTATTGTTTTCCTTTTTTGAATATTGTAAATAATTGTGCAGTGACTATGAGGGTGCAGATATCTCTTCAACATAGTGATTTTGTTTTCTTTGGATACATACCTGAAGTGGAATTGATAGATGGTAGTTCTGTTTTGAATTTTTTTAGAGACCACCAAACTGCTTTCCACAGTGACTATACCAATTTACATTCTCACCAGCAATGCACAAGGAAGGGTCCCTTTACTCCATATCCTTGCCAGTATTTGTCTCTTATTTTTTTTTAAAATAATAGCCATTCTGCAAAACTGTGGTTTTGATTTGCATTTCTCTAGTAGTTAGTGATGTTGAGCATCTTTTCAGGTACCTGTTGGCCATTTGAATGTCTTCTTTGGGAAAATGTCTATTCAAGTCCTTTGCCCATTTTTAAATTGGATTATTTGTTTTCCTGCTAATGAGTATGTTATTTATATACTTTGGATATTAATCCCTTATCAGATGTGTGACTTGAAAATATTTTCTCCCATTCTGTAGGTTACCTTTTCATTTTGTTGATTGCTTCTTTGGCTGTGTAGAAGCTTTTTAGTAGGATATAGCCCTATTTATTTATAGGGCTAAATATATATAGCCCTATATATTTAATTTTTTGCCTTTGCTTTGGGTGTCATATCAAAAAATTGTGGTCAAGGCCCATTTCAAATAATTTTTCCCCTCTGATTTCTTTTAGGAGTTTTATGATTTCAGGTCTTAAATCTACAATACAATTTTAGTCAATTTTTGTGAGTAGTGTGAGATAGAGATCTAGTTTTATTTTTCTACATGTGAACATCCAATTTTTCCAGGATCATTTATTGAAGAGACTGTCTTTTCTTCATTGGGTATTCTTGGCTTTCTTGTCAAATGTTAGTTGACTGTATAGGCATGGCTTTATTTCTGGGCTCTTGGATCTGCTCTGTTGGTCAATGTGTCTGTTTTTATGACACAGCCATACTGTTTTGATTATTAAAGCTTTATAATATAGCATGATATCAGGAAATGTGATCCCTTCCACTTTGTTCTTTCTCAGGAAAGAATGCTTTGGCTATTCAGGATCTTTTGTGGTGTCTTATAAATATTAGGATTGACTTTTCTACTTCTATAAAAAATGCCATTGGAATCCTGACAGGAATAACATTGAATCTATACGTGGCTTTGAGTAGTACATTCATTTTAATAACATTAATTCCTCCAGTCCATGAAAACAGGATAACTTTCCATTTATTTGTGTCTTATTTGATTTCTTTCATCAGTGTCTTACAGATTTCAGTGTAGAAAATTTTCATCTCCTTGGTTAAATTTATTCCTAGATATTCTATTGTTTTTGATGTTGTTGTAAGATTGTTGTCTTCATTTTTCAGATAATTTATTGATAGTGTATAGAAACACTACTGATTTTTGTATATTAATTTTATGTCCTACAACTTACTGAATTCATCTATTAGATGTAACATTTGGTGGTGTGTTTGTGGGTGTGTGTCTGGAGTCTTTAGGATTTTCTATATAGAAAATCATGTCACCTGCAAATAGAGACAATTTTACGTCTTCCTTTTCAATTTGAATGTTGTTTATTTCTTTTTCTTGCCTGACTGCCCTGGCTAGGACTTCCAGTACTATGTTGAACAGGGGTGGTGAGTATGGGCAACCTTGTTTCTGATCTTAGAGGAAAAGCTTTCAGACTTTTAACACTGAGTATGATGTTAGCTGTGGGCTTAGTGTATATGGCCTTTATTTGTGGTGAGGTATGTTCCTCCCATATCTAATTTGTTGACAGTTTTTGTAATGAACAGATGTTGAATTTTGTTGATACTTTTTCTGCTATCAAGATGATCATGTGATTTATTTTATTCTATTAGTGCTATATATATGGCATTTATTGATTTGCATATGTTGAACTATTCTTGCATCCCAGGGATAAATCCCACTTGATCATGGCAAATAATCTTTTTAGTGTGCTGCTGAATTCAGTTGCTACTATTTTACTTAGAATTTTTGCACTTATATTCATCAGGGATATTGGCTTGTATTTTCTTTTCTTTCAGTGTCCATGTCTGGCTTTGATTTTTGGCTGGCTTCATCAAATGAGTTTGGGAGTATTCCCTCCGCTTTGATTTTTGGAAGAATTTGAGAAGGGTCAGCATTAATTCTTATTTAAATATTTGGTAAAATTCACCAGTGAGGCCATCTGGATGTGGGCTTTTCTTTGTTGGGAGATATTTGATTACTGAATCAATCTCCTTCATAGGAATTGATCTGTTCAGACTTTCAATTTCTTCATGGTTCAGTCTTGGTAGGTTGTATGTTTCCAAAAATTTATCTGTTTCTTCTAGGTTGTCCAGTTTGTTAATATATAGTTGTTAATAGAAGCTTACTTTGATCCTTTGTGTTTCTGGGGTATCAGTTACAATGTCTCCTCTTTCATTAACAATTTTGTTGATTTGAGTCTTCCCTCTTTTTTTCCTTGGTTAGTTAAGCTAAAGTTTTGTCAGTTTTGTTTGTCTTTTCAAAGAACCAACTTTCAACATTGTTAATTTTTTCTACTGTTTTCCTATTCTCTATTTCATTTATTTCTGCTCTAATCTTTATTATTTCCTTCTTTCTGCCAATTTTGGGATTAGTTTGTTCTTTTTTAGTTTCCTAAGGTGTAAAATGATTGGGTTGTTAATCTGAGATCGTTCCATTTTCTTAATGTATGCATTTATAACTATAAACTTCCTTCATAGAATTGTTTTTGTTGTATCACATAAGTTTTGGCATGTTGTGTTTCTGTTTTCATTTGTCCCAAGATATTTTTCTATTTCGACTTTAGTCTCTTCTTTCATCCTTTGGTTGTTCAGGAGAGTGTTGTTTAATTTCCATATATTTTTTATTTTTCCAGTCTTCCTCTCTCCTTATTGATTTCTAGTTTCATACCACTATAGTCAGAGAAGATACCTGGTATGATTTCAATCTTGAATTTGCTAAGACTTGTTTTGTGGTCATACATGTGGTATATCCTAGAAAATGTTTCATCTGTACTTAAGAAGAATATATATTCTGCTATTGTTAGATAGAATGCACTGTATGTGACTATTAGGTACATTAGGTCTAGAGCATTCCTCAAATCTGCTGTTTCATTATTGATTCTCTGGATAATCTATCCATTTGTTGAGAGTGGGATATTTAAAGTCTCCAACTATTATTGTATTGCTGTTTATTTCTCCTTTTAGTTCTGTTAGTATTTGCTTTGTATATTTAGGTGCTCTTATGTTTGGTGCATAAATATTTATACTCATTATATCTTCTTGATGAATTGACCCCTTTATCATTATATAATGACTTTTTTTTGGTCTCCTTTTACCATTTTTAAAGTCTGTTTTTTCTGATGTAAGTATAGCTACCTTCTACTCCTTTTTTTTTTTTTTTTGGTTTGGTTTTTTTACCATTTGCTTATAGTATCTTTTTCCATCACTTCATTCTCAGTCTACATGTGTCTTTATTAAAGCTAGTCTTTTGTAGACAGCATATTGTTGGATCTTGTTTTCTCTTTTTTTTTTAATCTATTCAGCCATTCTATGTCTTTTGATTGGAGAATTTAATTTATTTACATTTAAAGTAATTATTGATAGGTTAGCTACCTATGCCATTTTGTTAATTGTTTTCTGACTGTTTTATAGATCCACAGTTCCTTGTTTTTTATCCTCCTACCTTCTTTTGTGATTTGATGTCTTGTGGTATCAGAGTGCTCTGACTTCTTTATTATGTTCTTTTGTGTAACTGGTACATGTTTTCCCCTGTGGTTACCATGTGTATGCATCCGTAGTCGCTCACTCGTGTCCGACTCTGAGACCTCATGGACTATAGCCTGCCAGGCACCTCTGTCTGTGTTTTCCAGACAAGAGTACTGGAGTGGGTTGCCATTGCCTACTTTGCTTTGGGAATCTTCCCAACCCAGAGATCAAACCCATGTTTCTTGCATCTCCTGCATTGGCAGACAGATTCTTTACCACTGTGCCACCTGGGAAACCCGTGGTTGCCATGAAGCTTACATGCGTGTGTACATGCTCAGTTGCTCAGTCATGTCCAACTCTTTGTGACGCCATGGACTGTAGCCCACCAGGCTCCTCTGTCCATGGAATTCTACAGGCAAGAATACTGGAGTGGAGCCATTTCCTTCTTCAGGGGATCTTCCTGACCCAGGCATTGAACCCAGGTGCCCTGCATTGCAGGCAGATTCTTTACTGTCTAAGCCACCAGGGAAGCCCAAGGCTTACATAAAATATCTTAAAATTTTAACATCCTGTTTTAAACTGATATTTTAACTTCAATAGCATTCCTAAACTTTGCACTTTTATTTCTCTTCCTTGTCACATTTTATGTTATCGATGTTACAGTTTACAAATTTTTTAATTTATTTTTTAATTGGAGGAAAATTACTTTACAATGGTGTATCGGTTTCCGCCATACAACAAAGCAAATCAGCCACAATGAGGCAAATATCCTTTCCCTCTTGAGTCTCCCTCTCCCCACTCCCCCATTCCACTCCTCTAGGTCATCACAGAGCATCAGGCTCGATCCCTGTGTTAACAAATTTTTAATATTGTATATCCAGTAACAGATTATTGTAGTTACAGTTATTTTTCAATACATTTACTTTTAAACTTTAAAACTAGAGTTATATTAATAAGTAAATTACAGACCGCCATTACCACAATAGAAAACTGACTTTGACTATGTATTTACCACTACCAGTGATTTTTACACTACTTTCATATATTTTTATGATGTTAATTAGCATCCTTTTACTTCTATTCAAAGAACTTCCTTTACCATTTATTGTAAAGCAGGTTTAGTGGTGATGAACACCCTCAGCTTGTATTTATTTGGGAACATCTTTATCTTGCCTTTATTTCTGAAGGACAGCTTTGCCAAGTATAGTATTTGTGGCTGACAGTTCTTTTCTTTCAATGTTTTGAATATATCATCCCAGCTCTCCTGGCCTAAAAAGTTTCTGTTGAGAAATCTGCCAATTATCCTGTGGGGGATCCTTTGTATGTGACTTACTGTCTTTTTTTCTTGCTACCTTCCAAATCCTTTCTTTGGCTTTGGCTTTTGACAATTTAATTATAATGTGTCTTGGTGTCGCCCTACTTGGGTTCAGCTTATTGGGAGTTCTTTAGGCCTCATGGATCTGATATTCATTTCTCCCAGTTTTGCGAAGTTTTCTGCCATTATTGCTTTAAATATACTTTGTGCCTTTTTTCTTTCTCTTCTACTGGGATTCCCATAATGCAAATATTGTTTTGACAGTGTCCCGTAAGTCCTATCAGTTCAGTTCAGTTCAGTTCAATCCTATAGGTTTTATTAATTCTTTTTCATTGTTTTCTCTTTTTGCTCCTCTGATTGGATAATTTCAAATGTCCTGCCTTCAAGGTCACTGATTCTTTCTTCCACATGGTTGAATCTGCTGTTGGGGTTCACTGTTGAATTATTCAGTTCAATCAGTTTAGTCCTTTTGTTTGTCAACTCTAGGATTTCTGTTTTTTTGTGTGTGTGTGTGATGTATTCTTTGTGGAACTTTTCATTTTGTTCATATATTGTTTTGCTAATTTCATTTTGTTCTCTATTTGTGTGTTCTTGTAGCTTCTGAACTTCTTTAAGAGGATTATTTCTGAATTCTTTGACAGTTCACAGATTTCCATTTTTTTTTTTTTTTGGTTATTGGAGCTTTATTCGTTCCTTTGGTAGTATTATGTGTACTTGACATTTCCACGATCTTTGCTTCCCTTACTTTGGTATTCACACATTTCAGTAAGCAGTCTTCTTTTCCACACTTTATAGGTTCACTTTGTCAAAGACAGTGGTTCACTAGACTTCTCAGGTAGGAGATCTAGATGTGTCAGCTGGTAACATCCTTGGACAGGTGAAATTTACTATCTGGATCTATTTTTGGATGAGTCCACTGCCCAAGCTCTGACACTGAGAACTCCAGTGTCTGAGGACAATTAGATAGGACTGCTGGCTTGGTTCCCTGTGCATGCAAGGCTATAGGATGGGTTCTCTGGGTTATCTGGGTTCTCTGATCAGGCTTCCTAGATTGTTGGTACTGGGTACCATACTCAGCAGTAGATGGGGATATGAATTAGCTTCCTTGCACTAACAGGGCCTGTATGACTTGTCTGGGGACCCAAATCAGACAAGAAAGTGCACTGACTTTCCTGGAAGATGGGTGAACTGGTTTTGCCCTGCAGACAGGAAAAGCTATAGGATATGCTCTCTGAATGCCACTGGAAGGAGGGTTATAGGATGGGCTACACAGCTTCCTGTTTGCTCTGGTTAGGTTCCCTGGCTGGACAGGCTGAAGACTGTATTCAGCAGTGGGTGGGGCTCTGAGTTAGATTCCCTGTTAGGGTAGGTCCTGCAAAGCTATTATTTAGGGATCAAACTTCCCTAGCCTGATGGGCCACCATCATAGTTCTGCAGATGGGTAGGGCTACTGGCCAGGTTCTTCACTCAAGGGCTGCTCTAACCAGAGTTACAAGATAGCTCTGATTAGGTTTCTTCTTCAGGTCAGCCCAGGGTCTGTGTTCAGCTTTGGGCAGTGGTATAAATTAGTTTCCCTGCCAGTCGGGGCTGCAGAATAGGCCCCGGGGCTGGCAAGGTTCTTTCTTGGGTGATCAAATCAGACAGACCTGCATGCTAAGCTCCCTGGACAGACATGGTCACTGAGTGGGCTCTGCAGATGCAGAGCCACTGGCTGGGTTCTGCAGTCAAGTGCCACTGTAATCAGGGCTGTGGGATGGGCTACTGAGATTCCCAGGAGCTCCTTTTGGGTTTCCTGGCTAGCAGTATTTAGGGTTGTGAGTTGGCTTCCCTGTCCGGGTGGAGGGCCAAACCAGGCTCTAGGACTGACAAGGCCTTTTGTTTGAGCTTCCAAATTGGGTAGGCTTGTACCCTGCCTTGTTCCCTGATCAGACTGCACCAACATCTTTGCTCTACAGATGAGGAAAGTTCCTGATTGAGGCTACCACTTAAGTACAGGTAGTAGGAACTTGGCCTGTCAAAATCCAAGCTCTGATTTCTATGAGCCCTCCTCTCTTCTCCAACCAGTCTGATTCCCAGTGGTCAAGCTCCGTAGATTCTCCTGTGATCCCCCTGAGGCAAGACCGGAGTAGGACTCCCAAGATACTGGGGGAGCTGAACGTCCACACTGGGCTCCCTTTTCCCTCTGGAGGTACCATCGTCTCAGGGACAACTGCTCGGTGTGGGGCTGTGCCAGTCTAGGGGAGGAGCAATGTGGTCAGCGTGTAGCTGTTCTTCATAACCCCCTTATACAGTCTGCTGGGTCTCTGTGGTACAGGAGGTGTTTCAGCCTCACCTCCATGCTTTTGGATTTTTATGGTGATGTCTTGTCCATGAATAGTTGTTCATTGCTCTTGTGAAGTGGGGTGAAGTCAATGACCTATGTCGTCATTTTGGTGACATCGCTCCATCCTTTTCTCTGTATAATGCAAAGGTTAAAATATATTAAAATTATATTAATTTTATTAATTATAAAATCATATATAATATAATTTATATATAAATATAATAATTTATATTAAATAAAATAAAAATAATTTATATATAATATAGTATACAATCATATAATAAAATTATATTATATTAATTAAATTAAAAATATACATGGTTTTAATCATATTGCAGATATAATTTTGTATTTGGCTTTTCTATTTCTTGTTGTATCATGGGTATATATGATATATGTATGACATGTTTGTTCATGATTGTGTCTATGTATATGATGCATATGTGTATCATATGTGTTATGATATATCATACATATTTTTCATATTAACATTTATTGAGCAGTTACAAAGTTTTGAGCATTGTGTTGATGTTTTTTCATTAATCATCTTTCTTAATCTCACAACAATTCTATGAGGTAAAAACTATCAGTATCCTCACTTTATAGATAGGTAGTTGAGACTTAGCAAAGGAATTGGTGAAACTGGTATTTCCAACCCAGATCCATTTGAGGCCAGAATACAGAGTTTTAACCACTACCCTATCCCATAATACTTTTTAAAAAGTGTGATATAATTACATACAGTAAAATCCACAGATCTTAAGTGTATAAACTTGTGAGTCTTGACAAATGTATATACGTGTAATCACAATCTTTTAAAAAATTCTCTTTATTTGCTTGGCTGTGGCACGTCTTAGCTGTAGCACGTGGGATCTTAGATCTCTGTTGCAGCATGCAGGATCTTTTAGTCATGGCATGAGAACGCTTAGTTGTGACATGTGGGATCTAGTTCCCCAACCAGGGATCGAACCTGGGCCCCCTGCTTTGGGAACTTGAAGTCTCAGCCACTGGACCACCAGGGAAGTTCCCACAATCATTTTTAATGACTTTATAACTCTCCTGAATCTAATTTGAATTTTTAGCTTGGTAAGTAAGAGGCTAGCCAGTGGTACCCTGCCCTGTCTTCCCTTCCAGGCTGCCCTGGATTCCCCTCCCCAGTCTTTGCACAGTTTGGCAACTAGAAGCCTGGCATACTAGGGGCCTTCAGGACCCTTATTTGTACTGGTTGTTTAAGGTTTTGGCTATTATTTCCTACCTAGCCAATTCCTCTCTTGTGTGACATTAGACTAAAAAATTTTCCTTAACACACTGCAGTGAACAAACTGTACACCTCACACTCTTCGTGTGACTCTATTATTATTTCCTTAGAATAGATTTCTGGAAGTGAAATTACTAGATTAAAGGGCACGGACTTTTTTTTAAAACATCTTTTGATATATCATTTTTGCGTGTAAAGGTTTTCTCGTTTTAAAATCATTTCCTTAGAGGAAATGTCAAGAACTGGGATTATTAGGGCATAAATATACCAAAAGTCTTTGATGTGCATTCAGCAAGAGTTTCGCACCCTGATCAGCTTTCACTCCCTAGCTCACCCAGTGAATTTGAGTTTTGCTGGAGGTTAGCTTTCCTTGGCCCATGTCTTTTCCGTGGCCAACCCTGTGAGGGGATGAATGGGTCTCAGTGGGCCACTCCCCAACCTCTGAATGCGTAGGAAAAGATTATGTGGGGAAGGGAAGGTACTCATATTTCTAGGAAGCCACCTTGCCTCTCTGGTTTTTCTTCTGTCTCGTAGTGAGCTGTTACCTGCCTGCTCCAGCAACTGGAGGACATCTTGTAGAAAGGCAGCTCCCTGAATTCATCTTCGTGCCTCCAAAGCTAACACAGAGCCTGGTTCACACTGAAAATGAAAGCTGCTCGGTCGTGTCCGACTCTTTGCGACCCCGTGGACTGTACAGTCCATGGAATTCTCTAGGCCAGAATACTGGAGTACTTCCCTGGAGAAGGTAGCTGCTCCCTTCTCCAGGGGATCTTTCCAATCCAGAGATCAAACCCAGGTCTCCCACATTGCAGGCAGATTCTTTATCAGCTGAACCACCAGGGAAGCCCACCTGGTTGAAACTGGTTTCTGATAAATAGTGGTTAAATAAACAAAGTTAGTCTCACTATGAAGGAGGTTCTGTTCTTTTTGGTTCATTTACAGTATCAACATTTGCTTTATTTTTATTTATTTTTAAAAATTTTATTTTATTTATGTTCTTTTCTTCTAAAAGCTTATTTTTAATTGGAAAATGATTTCTTTACAATGTTGTGTTGGTTTCTGCCATATAACAATGTGAATCAACCATAAGTATACATATGTCCCCTCCCTCCTGAACCTCCCTCCCACCTCCCACCCCATCCCACCCCTCTAGGTTGTCACAGAGCACCAGACTGAGCTCCCTGTGTTATATAGCAACTTCCCACTAGCTAGCTATTTTACATGTGGTAATATATATGTTTCTATTGATAAAGTAGCATTGTAACAGCATCCAATTTAATGGATCCCAACAGATTGGTTTCTTTGTCTCTATTTATAGATGCGTAAATTGCTCAAAGAGGAAGAAAACTTGCCTGAAATCACACAGCTAGTAAGTCTCAAAGTTAACAGATTTGACTCCAGACATGCTATTTCTTTCCGCTGTCTTTGAAATGTAATATGTGAATCACACTGATTTTTATTTTTTAAAAGATATTTTCAACATGGACCATTTTTAAGTTATTTGTTCATTTTTATTTTGGCTACGCTGGGTCTTCGTTGCGGTACAGGAGGTCTTCTCTAACTGTGGCATGCAGGCTTCTCTAGTTGCAGTGGGTGGGCTTGGTTGCTCTGCAGCATGTGGGATCTTGCCCCATGGTATGTGGGCTCTTGGTTCCCCCATTAGAGATCAAACCCGTGTCTCCTGCATTGGAAGGAGGATTCTCAACCACTGGACCACCAGGGAAGTCTCACAGCATTTTAAAGTAACCGTGAAGGGTGCTGTCTGTGCTCAGGTTGAAGGCTGACACTGAGCTTCCAAGGAGAGGACCGTGGGTCAGAGACTCAGAGAGCAGAAAGGCTCTCTCCCCTTTGCTCCCTCACTCTCACCATCACTGTCTCTAGCTTTGCGTCTGTAGATATCAGTGAACTGCAAAGAGAATTGCCACCCTCACATTAATAGGATTTCTCAGAGTAGGCTTCAGACCATAGGGTATCAGAATCTCCTCTGGCACGCAGATTCCTGGGTGTCTTCACAGCTATTCAATCAGACGTTCAGAGTCAAACCCAGTCAAATCTGCAGTGTAACCATTTCAGCGGGTGAATCTCGTAAGCACACCCTCAAGTTTGAGAACCACTGCCTTAGAAAGCAGAGAAGGCAATGGCACCCCACTCCAATACTCTTGCCTAGAAAATCCCATGGACGGAGGAGCCTGGTGGGCTGCAGTCCACGAGGTCACTATGAGTCGGACACGACTGAGTGACTTCACTTTCACTTTTCACTTTCACGCATTGGAGAAGGAAATGGCAACCCACTCCAGTGTTCTTGCCTGGAGAATCCCAGGGACAGGGAAGCCTGGTGGGCTGCCGTCTATGGGGTCGCACAGAGTCGGACATGACTGAAGCGACTTAGTAGCAGCAGCAGCAGCAGCAGCCTTAGAAAGAAGTGTCCACAGTTGGAGCTGCAGGCCTGGCAGGAGGGGTCGTCATAAGGGACAAGCATTCTCTGTTCAAATTTGAGTGGCCAAGGCACACTGCGGCTGCCAGCATGCCTGAGAGAAGGCCCTGGGCTTGTCCCGTGTGGGGGTGTCACGTCTCTGACACACGGAGCTGTGATATGACCAAATCAACGGTCCCATCTCAACTGACATTTGATGGAAGTAAGATGGCATGTTGATTACTGACCAGACTGTCGCTGGATAGCGGACCAGAGCACTGTTGCCTTGAAGTGTAAGTCTGTTTTTTTGATTTTTCTTCGTTTTCTTAGGAATGTTCTTTGACCTTCCCTTTGCTTCTCTTCAGGGGCCAGAGACTTCAAAGGCCAACGGGGGTGTGGAGCAGGGAGAGGCATTCTAGAACATAAAGAGAGGAACTAGGTGGGGCCTCAAGTTTTATTGAGAAACCACCGCAGAAAAATATCATCTGTGGTTGTTCTGGGTAGAAAAGACTCTGGGGTTAATTTCTTCCAACCTTTCTGTATTTTTAGATTTTCTTTAACAAACATGGAACAATAATACCTACTATTATGATACCAAGTGCCAGACTCTGTTCTAAGCACTTACATGGGTTATCTCATTTCATCCTCACAACTAGCCCATGGTGGAGGCCTATTTTTACTCCCCTTCTACAGATGAGTAAATTGAGGCCCAGAGATGTTAAGTAACTTTCCCAGAGCTTCACAGCTGGTAAGCGGCAGGGGGAGGATAGAACCGAGGCAATTTGACTTCAGACACTATGGGTTTAGCTGCTATTCTCTCCTGCACACTGTGTTTATAACATAAGAAGGTGGGCATTAAAAAAGATCTTGACACGAAAGTATTCAGAGGCTCCTTGTGTGCTGTCTATTTCAAGTGGTAAAATAACAACACCAACATTTACCCCACACTTACCTGGGACTGACTAATTTATTTCCATCAACTCGTTTAATTTTTTATAACTTCCTAGAACTGCACTGCCCAGTGTGGCTGCTGCTGCTACTGCTGCTAAGTCACCTCAGTCGTGTCCGACTCTGTGCGACCCCATAGACGGCAGCCCACCAGGCTCCCCCATCCCTGGGATTCTCCAGGCAAGAACACTGGAGTGGGTTGCCATTTCCTTCTCCAATGTAGGAAAGTGAGAAGTGAAAGTGAAGTCGTTCAGTCGTGTCCGACTCTTCTCGACCCCATGGACTGCAGCCCACCAGGCTCCTCTGTCCATGGGATTTTCCAGGCAAGAGTACTGGAGTGGGGTGCCATTGCCTTCTCCGTGGCAGCTACCCCTTTATGTGAGGCCACTGGGTACCTGAAATCTGGCTAGTCTTAATTGAGATGTGCTGTGGATATAAAATACATGTTAGATTTCAAAGATTTAACATTACAAAAAATTAATTGGGTTAAATAAAATAAGTGAAGATCAATTTTGTCTGTTTCTTTTTACTCTATATCACATAGGTTGTTGTTGAGTCGCTAAGTCGTGCCCGACTCTTGGCGACCACATGGACTGCAGCACACCAGGCTTCCCTGTCCTTCACCATCTCCCAGAGTTTGCTCAAATTCGTGTCCATTGAGTCGGTGATGCCCTCCAACCATCTCGTCATCTGTCGTCCCCTTCTCCTGCCCTCAATCTCGTCGCACAGAGTCAGACACAACTGAAGTGACTTAGCAGCAGCAGCAACTCTTCACATCAGGTGGTCAAAATATTGGAGAGTCTCTTTATCACATAGGTATTAACTTTTTAAAAACTGCATCTGAGTGGTTGCATTTGGGGCTCATCTTTTATTTCTCTTGGCTAGTGCGGGTCTGAAGGGAGGTGTGTGTTGCCATTGCCTCATTTTCCAGACAAAGAAACTGAGGTGTTAAGGAGTCACCGGGATGATCCAGGAGGAGGCAGGATTGACGTCCAGGCCTTGGGCTCCACCTCGCCTGCCGCACGGCACTGCTTTCCTCTCTGTCTTCCCAGAGTCTGTAATCCACGCTGATCAGACAATCATGTATGCCTGAAATCAGTAGTGAACAAGGAGTCCCACCAGATTCCCCGAGTCACAAACATGTGCTGCACACAGATTGCGAGAGAAGCATGGTGCCACCACCCTCCCTGGATCCTGTACGAAGTGGCAGCTACGATGATTGCTGATGTTCCTTGAGTGCTCCTTTGCCAGGCACTGTGCCAGGCACTTCATCCCTATCCCTTCATTTAGTCCTCACACCTCCCCATGAGATTGCCCTTTGTAACCCTAATTTACAGATGAGAGGACTGAGATTTGGCAAAGTTAAAACCGTCGTCCAGGGTCACACAGTCAGGGTGGGCTGCATCTGGGACTCAGTCTCGACTTTGCCCACATTGAGAGTTTGCACTGTTGAACTTGCCTTGCCAACCGCAGACTAGGGGTTGGGAGGTAATATACATACCCAGGGGACTGTTACAGTGCAGGAAGTAATAGGGCAGCCAGCATAGAGCAGCAGCGCAGGGCACAGGGGCCCCTGTGAGTTGGCATTGGTGAACGAGGGGCACAAGAGAGCCTTTTGAGCGCTGAGCTAGAAAATCAACACATCCCACATCAAATCAAGAGACCTGTTCGCTACTGGCTAAGAAAGACTCACTATGACCTAGACAACATGTCTGCAGGAAAAAAGATGTGTGGGTGAGAAGGGAGGTTGGCAGAGGAACCCAGGTCTCCCTAGGACTGAGAAGCTTGAAGGTCATCTGTACTCAGGACTAGAATCTTTTTGGAAGGGTCTGGCTTGATCAGTCCTGGGGTGAGGAAGGCACTTTCAAAAGAGACTATCAAGTTCATTCCTCTGGGAACTCTCTCCAAATTGAATGAGCAGTTGGCTTTCTGAGGGTTTGCTTCTGGGGAGAATTTATTTTTGTGCCTATGAAAAAATTCTAGACTTGTTTAGACCCTTGTTTCTCTGTGGTCAGTTAATGGGCACAGCTTTGGGGAATGCACTGGTCTCCTTGGGGTGGGGTTAGTCCTCACTCTTGGGCGTTTTCCCTTTGGCTTTGTGCCTGTGGATCTCAGACTATCTCCAAGTCTGGATCTTTCTAGAAGGGCTGCTTCTGGCCTCTGTTCCCAGGGGCCAGTGGAGCAGCCCTGGATGAGTGGTACCCAGCTGTGGCTAAGAGCCCTGGGCTCTTCCTGCCCTACCTGCTGGGGAAAGAGGTCTGATACCCCAGGACTTTAATGAACTTGAGGCTTTCTTTCACTTTTTTGGTTTTTCTAGGGTTTAGTGCAATAGCATCTATGAATAGGGGGGAGAGTTCTTGTTTTAGTTTGGTTTGGGGGGTCCACCTTAAAAAATTTATTGTTTTTAATTTATTTTTTAACTGGAGGAAAATTGCTTTACAATGCTATGTTGCTTTCTGCTGAACAACAATGCAACTCAGCCATAACTGTACGTATATCACTTTCATCTTGAGCTTTCTTGACTCCACCCCTCTAGGTCATCACAGAGCACCAGGCTGGGCTCCCTGTGTTATACAGCAACTTCTCACCAGCTATCTGTCTTACGCACAGTAGTGTATATATTGGAGAAGGAAATGCCAGTCCCCTCCAGTATTCTTGCCTGGGAAGCCCATGGGCAGAGGAGACTGGCAGCCTACCATCCATGGGTAATAGAATCACACACAACTGAGTGACGGAACCACCCAACCACCAGCAGCAGCAGCAGTGTCTAGATGTCGATGCTACTTTCTCTGTTCATCCCACCCTTTCCTTCCCCCTCTGTGTCCACAAGTTCGTTTGGCTTGAGATGAATCATTTCATTAGGACCTTATCATCTCAGAGAATTCATAAAGCCTAGGTTCTGGGTTCTGTTAGCTGAGAAACAGCCCCTGACTGAAATTAAGTCATCAAGATAATGTCGAGTTGACAGGCTAGTGGCTTTCTTTGATGACATCTTCCACATCAGAGTCTCTCAACCTCAGTATGAGTGACATTTTGGTCTGAATACTGCTTTGTTGTGGGTCCCATGCTTTGCAAGGCGTTTAGCAGCATCATGGCCTCTACCCACTAGGTGCACGCCACCACCAAAAACAACAACAAAAAATGTCTACAGACAAGGACAAATGTCCCTGGGCGAGAACCACTGCTCTGCACAGTCTAGGTCTCTTTCAAATTTCAACAGGCCAGCTACTTAGGGTGAGTCACAGGAGTGAGGAATTGATCATGTGTGTGGCTGTTTGCGTGTTGGGGTGAGAGGGAAGGAGAAATATTCATTAAAAATTCCACCTGTGTTTGCCATCTGTGGGCTTCCCCGGTGGTAAAGGATCTGCCTGCCAAAGCAAGAGACTTGGGTTTGATCCCTGAGTCAGGCAGATCCCCTGGAGAAGGGAATGGCAACCCACTCCAGTATTCTTGCCTGGAGAATTCCATGGACAGAGGAGTCTGGTGCGCTATGTCCATGGGGTCGCAAAGAGTGGGACACGACTTAGTGAATAAGCAATGACGATGCCATCTATGGAATCTGACTCAGAGCACAAGATCAGAGTCAGACTTGAATTCTAATCTTCCACTTAGGAGTTATGTCGTCTTCAGCAAGTTACTTAACCTCTCTTACCTTGACGTCCACACCTGTCACGTGGAAGTGACAGTGGTACCTAGGAGCAAGGCTAAAATGAGATGTCGGGAAAAGTGCAACGATGCAATAAGCATTGCAAATTCTCTCCCTGCTCCTTGGGATCTAAGGTGGGTTTGAGCTCCAATCCCAGACTGGCTGTGCTCTGAAACCTGCACAAGAGGAATTCCCGGGTGACCCGTGAGCTCATGCTTGTCTTTTCTGTGTGTTTCTATTTCCACATCATGTTTTCTCTTCTGTTCTGTGGTGACGATCACACTTCTTCCCTTGATTTCCACCAAAACCAAAACAGAAACAAAAGTAAAAATTCCCTTGCAAAAAAAAAAAAAAATCCACGAGTATGATCAATTTACTGAAAATGGGTGACCACATTGTACCTCTCAATGAATGCAGAATTTTGAATTTGTGTGTTGAAATTCCTGTCCTTTAAATTCACATTGATTACCTAGCTTTGGGGGTCCCTTTCTGACCCTTCAGCTCAAAGGTGAAAGGCTATTACTCTGTCTCCTTTCTCCCTCTCTTCCTCACAGTTTGCTTCCCCCTCCCCCTTGCTCTATCTCCTCACCATTCAGATCTCAGCTCACCTCTCACCTTCTTAGAGAAGTCATCCCTGACATCATTTTTATGCAGCTCCCTCTCTTCTTTCCCACCAATCAATCCTTATCACCTTGTTTTCTTTGTAACACTTACTTCTATGGAAGTCATCTAGTCATTTACTAGTCCCGCTGCTTTTTGCCCACCTCTCTCCACTAGGATGTAAGCTTCATGAGGGCAGGGCCATCATCTGCTCACGCAGAACTCCTGTCCAGAACTGACCTGAGCTATCTTGGAGACTCTCTTCCCGCAATAAGGTTAGGGTTAGGGTATTTGGTGCAGAAAAAGAGGAGCATGTGATTAGGATGTAAAACCCAGAGCAGTGAGCAAAAGTTCCAGCACCAGCAGAAGAAAGAATGCAGATATAAAGGGAACTCTGGGAAACAGGAGTCCCACTCCGTCATCCTTGGAGGTGTGGGAGTGACCCTGGATCCCCACAAGTTTGGGCTGGGGAGCAGAGGGTAAAATCTTCAGACAACTGAACTGTGTTAGGGACATATAAAAAACTGATATACTGGGGACATTTTCCCTTAAGAGGATGATCAAAACCAAGGCCACACAAGAGGATTATAGGAGGAGTTTTGAAAAAGTTGATACTGTTCTTTTGGTGTCCTGTAGTTCCTAGCCTGGAGGACTCAGGCTGGCCCAGGTGGGTAAGCCGGTGGTGAACTGGAGAGCCTTTCCTAGAAGTGTCAGCAGGTGGCGCCCTAAGCCAAGTGTGTCCTGTAAGGCTCCGTGAGCAAAGTGGGAGGTGTTCTTCAGGCCCTTCGCCAGGAAATGACTCTCCAGGGTGACTTCATCAGTGGGCTTTTCATCACCAGGTTCAGTGGGGTGAGACCCAGGAGGATGCATCACTTCGTTATATCTGAGGTGAGGGTGCAGCTGGAGGTTCCCTTCTTGACGTATTCATTCAACGTTCATCAACATTCTAATTAGTGCCTGGTCTAGAGGGACACGGCAAGCATTTCCACAAGATACCTCTGTCCTGCTTTCTTTTGAGTTTGGGAAGTGGAGTGGAGGATGGGGGAGTGAAAGCCAAAGACTGGTGTCTGAACATGGAAAATGGGGGGTGTGGATGGCAAAGTCGAGAACACCCCAGCCCAGCCCAACCCGTGGTTCTTTCTTGCACTCTCTCTCCGTTGAAACTGCGCACTTCTTGACTCTACTACGTCTCTGGCATTTAGTGCAAACTGCCCTAGAGTCTGATAAGTTTTTTCTAAGTACATATCTTATCTCTCCAACCAGCTGAATGGAAAAAGATGCTAGGTCAGGAATTATGTCTCATTCGTTAATACTATCTTACGAACTCCCACCCCAGCTACCTCTTTGCCAGCATTCAGTACAGTGGCTAGAACATAGGGATGGATGTTCAATAAAGATACGGTAATAATGATAATGGTGATGATGTTGATGATAAATCCATGGGCCATCTGTATTAACGTACTAGGAATGCTACAGAGGCCCTGCTGAAGCAAGCCCTGAATGTCACAGATACTAATAAAGATGTCAAAGGTTACTGAGGCAGGGTGGTGCGTGGTTTGGATTTGAGGATAACCAGCACCTCTGCTTTCGGAAGTAGTCATATCTCAGGAAGCAGATAGCAAAGATAGCACACCCTTCATTATCACCCGGAATATTTCAGCTGATGATGAATTACATTTATCATAACAGCGTAGGACCCACTAGGCAAGCACTTAACCCTTAGCTCCTACTGGTTTGAAACCTCCCAGTGATAGAAAGATGTGGGGCAGTGTTACTCCCTGGGCACAATTATAGATAGTGATATTCATGATTCATTCATTCATCTGTGCCTGCATTTACTCATTTCTTGAGCACCTAGTATGTGCCAGATGCTGCGGTAGATGCTGAGACACAATAGTGAGCTGAAACAGACATGGCCCTGTCCTCAATGAACTTAAAATCTTGACAGAGGTCCATCCAATTATCACACAAATACAGAATGACTACTGTGATAAGCACATACCCACACACTGATACAGAGGAGAGGTTCATGGTGAAATGAAAGCTTGTTTTAGGAGAATTTAGCCAGGAAAGGAACCCCTCTGTCACCCACAGGCAGGAAACCAGCATGGTAACACGTCTGAGCAAAGCTAGATGTGGCTTCTACTGAGATCACCTGACTTCCATCCTCTCAGAGGCTAATTGGCTGCTCTGTATTTGAATTTCAGGGATGTCATGTTCTGAGGGGCAGCTAGAAACTAAAACTCTGCCACATTAGGGGTTTGATCAAAGAGCAAGACACCCAGTAGGTTGTCAGGATTCACTGATCATCTAATCTATCATTTTAAGTGGAAAGAGCTACTGAAAATAAGGAGGTACACTTTTTAGTTCAGATGATCAACTCATCCTGGTTAACTGGGGGCTTACCCAGTTTGGGCACTGAAAGTCCCACATTCTGGGATTGTCCTGCTTTTAGAGCTGAGAGCACCACATCCTGGGAACCCCCAGAGTCCTGGGCAAACCAAGATGGTTAGTTATTCTAGTGCAAGCCTTCACTCAACTCTGCCTCTTAGTTTCCTCTTCTGTAAGATAAAGCAGCTGGATGAGAACAGGGGTTCTCAGCCCTGGCTGCTCATTATAATTACTAGGGAAGCGTCTCAAAAATACAAGTGGCCAGCTTCTCTTCCACAGCTTTGACTGGGGTGAGACCCAGGCGTCAGTGATGCAGTAATTCATCCCCAGGCTCGAGTGCTGGCCCACGTGGCCACTGTTGTTCCTTCCCCCTCCCAACTTCTCCATCTCCCTTTGTGGCTCTCGTGGTCTTTCTTGGATGCCTAGGTTCCTAATGCTAATTCTACCCAGCTATGCCTACTAGGCCTAGACCAATCAACAACATCCCTCCTACTGTCCATCTTCTGTCTATGCCTTCCCCTTCCCTAGCCTCTCTTACTCCTCACTAGAGAAGCTGAAGAGATCTCTAAGTTTAGATGACCCCTCTGTTGGGACCAGAGCCAGGCACTGTGCCCTGGGAATCTTTCCCTTTTCGTCTTCACAGTGGAGAACAATCCCTGTGTGTGCCTCCTCCCAGGTGGGTCCTGGGCATCCCTCGGCCCAGGGGTCATGAGGCTGCCCGGTGACCCTAATTTCATTCCTACTCTGGGGTCAGACTGATATGTAGCTCCTTGCTTCAGACACCAATGTGCTCTGTGGGTACAGAAATAGACAAACATATAGTCAGCTGAATTTTTGGCAAAGATACCAAGATAACTCAATAAGGAAAAGATAGATTTGTCAATAAAGGGTACTGGAATAACTGGATGTTCAAAATGAAAAAAAAAAATGGATCTTGACCTTTACCTCGCAACACATAAAATTTTTAACTTTAAAAGGATTATAGATCCAAATGTAAAAGCTGAAACCATAAAAATTATAGAGAAAAATAGAGAAAAATCCCTTGGGTTTGGAAATAATTTTTATTTACTTTTTTATTAAGAAAAAAAATTTTTTGGCCACATTGTGGCTTGTGGGATCTTGGTTCACAACAAGGAATTGAATCAGGGCCTGGTCACGAAAGTGCCAAGTTCTAACCACTTGACTGTCAGGGAATTCCTCAAGAAATGACTTTTAGATAAGTTATGAGAAACACAAACTATGAAGGAAAAAATTGATATGTTGAATTCCATCAAAAATAAAAACTTCTTTTTAAAAGACACTGTTAAGAAGATAAAAAGATAAGCTGCAGAATGGAGAAAATATATGAAAACATATATACAGAGAGTGCAAAACATATTTAGAATATAAGGAGAACTCCTAGAGCTCAATAATAAAGAGAGAAACAACTAGATAAAGAGGGGAGGGGACAAAAAATCTGAATAAACACTTAAGTAAAGGAGATATCAGTTCAGTTCAGTTCAGTTGCTCAGTGGTGTCCTACTCTTTGTGACCCCATGGACTGCAGCACGCCAGGCTTCCCTGTCCATCACCAACTCCCGGAGCTTGCTCAAACTCATGTCCCTCAAGTCGGTAATGCCATCCAACCATCTCATCCTCCATCGTCCTCTTCTCCTGCCTTCAATCTTGCCCAGCATCAGGGTCTTTTCCAATGGGTCAGTTGTTTATATCAGGTGGCCAAAGTACTGGAGCTTCACCTTCAGCCCAAGAATACTGGAGTGGGTAGCCTATCCCTTCTCCAGCAGATCTTCCTGACCCAGGAATATAACCAGGGTCTCCTGCATTGCAGGCGGATTCTTTACCAGCTGAGCTACTAGGCAAACCCAAGGAAAATATGGAAATGAGCAGGAAGCACAAGGGCTTCCCTGGTGGCTCAGATGGTAAAGAGTCTGCTTGCAAAGTGGGAGACCCGGGTTCAATCCGTGGTTGGGAAGTTCCCCTGGAGAAGGAAATGGCAGCCCACTCCAGTATTCTTGCCTGGAGAACCCCATGGACAGAGGAGCCTGGCAGACTACAGTCCATGGGGTCGCAAAGAGTTGGACATGACTGAGCAACTTCACTTACTTACCTTATCTTAATTAGCACAAGAAAGAATGCTCAATGTCATTAGATATCAGAGAAATGCACACTGAAACCACGTTGAAATATTATCATATACTCATTAGAATAGCTGAAATTTAAAAGACCAACAATAGCAAGCATGAGTGAGGACGCAGAGCAGCTAAAACTGTCATATGTTGCTGGTGGGGATGCAAAAATGGTACAACCACTTTGGAAAGCAATTTAGTTTTTCTTACAAAGCTAAGCATAAACTTACCATATACCCAGAAATTCCACTCCTAAATATTTTATACTCAAGAGAAATGAAAACATGTCCATACAAAGAGGTACATGAATATTCATAGAAGCTTTATTTATAATCTCCAAATTGGAAGCAATCCAAATGTCAACCAACTTGTAAAGGGCCAAGTTATATGGATTGCAATTATATGGATTGCCGTATATCCATATAATGGAATAGCACTAGCAGTAAAAACAAACAAACAAACAAAAAACAGACTACGCTATATGCCAAAACATGATGTTGACTGGAAGAAGTCACACATTTAAAGAGTGCATACTTATGATTACAATTTATATGACATTCTAAAAAGGCACAAAAAAGTGAATCCGTGGTTGTCAGGGCCTGGGAGTGTGGACAGAGGATTGATTGAGAAAAAGCATAAGAGAAACTTTTGGGAAGATGGAAATAATTGTTTATTTTGAATGCAGTAGCAGCTATGCAACTGTAATATTTTTCAAACTCATCAAATTTCAAACTTTAGAAAGTTGAAGTTTATGGTACATAAATTACACTTCATGATATCTGTTTTTAAAAAAACGAATCAGATCATGCCACTACACTCCCCCTACCCACTCCACTTACTTAAAAGAACATGATGGCTTTTCATTCTTCTTGAAATAAAATTTAGACCCCTGTCTGGACTAGATCTGACAGACAGAGTGCCTGATGGACTATGGATGGAGGTTCGTGACATTGTACAGGAGACAGGAATCAAGACCATCCCCAAGAAAAAGAAATTCAAAAAAACAAAACACCTGTCTGAGGAGGCCTTACAAATAGCTGTGAAAACAAGAGAAATGAAAAGCAAAGGAGAAAAGGAAAGATACACCTATTTGAATGCAGAGTTCCAAAGAATAGCAAGGAGAGATAAGAAAGCCTCCCTCAGTGATCAATGGAGAGAAATAGAGGAAAACAATAGAATGGGAAAGACTAGAGATCTCTTCAAGATAATCAGAGATGCCAAGGGAATATTTCATGCAAAGATGGGCTCAATAAAGGACAGAAATGGTATGGACCTAACAGAAGCAGAAGATATTAAGAAGAGGTGGTGAGAATACACAGAAGAACTGTACAAAAGAGATTTTCACGACCCAGATAATCACGATGGTGTGATCACTCACCTAGACCCAGACATCCTGGAATGTGAAGTCAAGTGGGCCTTAGAAATCATCACTATGAACAAAGCTAGTGGAGGTGATGGAATTCCAGTTGAGCTACTTCAAATCCTGGAAGATGATGCTGTGAAAGTGCTCCACTCTATATGCCAGCAAATTTGGAAAACTCAGCAGTGGCCACAGGACTGGAAAATGTCAGTTTTCATTCCAATCCCAAAGAAAGGCAATGCCAAAAAATGCTCAAACTACTGCACAATTGCACTCATCTCACACACTAGTAAAATCATGCTCAAAATTCTCCAAGCCAGGCTTCAGCAATACATGAACCATGAACTTCCAGATGTTCAAGCTGGTTTTAGAAAAGGCAGAGGAACCAGAGATCGAATTGCCAACATCTGCTGGATCATTGAAAAAACAGGAGAGTTCCAGAAAACATCTATTTCTGCTTTACTGACTATGCCACAGTCTTTGACTGTGTGGATCACAATAAACTGTGGAAAATTCTGAAAGAGATGGGAATACCAGATCACCTGACCTGCCTCTTGAGAAACCTGTATGCAGGTCAGGAAGCAACAGTTAGAACTGGACATGGAACAACAAACTGGTTCCAAGTAGGAAAAGGAGTCTGTCAAGGCTGTATATTGTCACCCTGCTTGTTTAACTTATATGCAGAGTACATCATGAGAAATACTGGGCTGGAAGAAGCACAAGCTGGAATCAAGATTGCAGGGAGAAACATCAATAACCTCAGATATGCCGATGACACCACTCTTAAGGCAGAAAGTGAAGAAGAACTAAAGAGCCTCTTGATGAAAGTGAAAGAGGAGAGTGAAAAAGTTGGCTTAAAGCTCAACATTCAGAAAACTAAGATCATGGCATCCAGTCCCATCACTTCATGGCAAATAGATGGGGAAACAGTGGAAACAGTAGCTGACTTTATTTTTCCAGGCTCCAAAATCACTGCAGATGGTGACTGCAGCCATGAAATTAAAAGATGCTTACTCCTTGGAAGGAAAGTTATGACCAACCTAGACAGCATATTAAAAAGCAGAGACATTACTTTGCCAACAAACGTCCATCTAGTCAAGGCTATGGTTTTTCCAGAGGTCATGTATGGATATGAGAGTTGGACTGTGAAGAAAGCTGAGAGCCAAAGAATTGATGCTTTTGAACTGTGGTGTTGGAGAAGACTCATGAGAGTCCCTTGGACTTCAAAGAGATCCAACCAGTCCATCCTAAAGGAGATCAGTCCTGGGTGTTCATTGGTAGGACTGATTTTGAAGCTGAAAATCCAATACTTTGGCCATCTGATGCAAAGAGTTGACTCATTGGAAAAGACCCTGATACTGGGAAAGATTGAGGGCAGGAGGAGAAGAGGATGACAGAGGATGAAATGGTTGGATGGCATCACCAACTCAATGGACATGGGTTTGGGTAGACTCCGGGAGTTGGTGATGGACAGGGAGGCCTGGCGTGCTGCGATTCATGGGGTCGCAAAGAGTCGGACACGACTGAGCGACTGAACTGAACTGAACTGTGGCCTATGGGACTCCAGGACCACTCTTTCCCTTGTTCTTTCTGCTTCCACGATGCTGCTCTCTTTTCCACGAAGCTGTTCCTTCTACCTAGAGTACCGCCTCCGATTCTTTCTCATTATCCAGGACCTTCCCTGACTCCATCGCCCAAAGCAACCCCTTCATTCTGCTCCATTTTATCAATTTTCTTTCCATTGCTACATGAAATGATTGTGCTTGTTTACTTTTTCTTGCTTACTGTTTGTCTTCCTTTTTAGAACTTGAGCTCCATAAGGACAAGAACCTCATTTGTTTTCTTCACTAGAATTTGTTCAGATTTTTTCACCAGATTTGTTCAGAATCCTCAGTACCCAGCCCAGGCCTAACACACAGGAAGCTCTCAAAATTATTTGTGAAAAAGTTTTTTTTTAAGGTTAAACACAGAGTTATCATATGACTCACCAATTCCAATCTTGGGTATATACCTGAGAGAATTGTAAACATGTGTCCGCACAAAACCTTGTACGTAAATGTTTGTAGTAGCATTATTCATAATAGCCACAAAGTAAAAATAACCCAAAAGCCCATCAACTGATGAATGGATCATTGAAAGGTGAAATAAACATGCAACAGAATATTGCACGTGTGCATGCTAAGTCGCTTCAGTCATGTCCAACCCTGTGCAATCCTATGGATTGTAGCCCACCGGGCTCCTCTGTCCATGGGATTCTCCAGATAAGAATACTGGAGTGGGTTGCCATGCCTCTTCCAGGGGATCTTCCCAACCCAGGGATCGAATCTGCATCTCCTGTGGTCCTGCATTGCAGGCGAATTCTTAGCCTCTAAGCCACTGGGGAAGCCCTGCAACTGAATATCGTTTCACAAGAAAAAGGAATGAAGTACTGATACAAGCTACAGCATGAATGAACCTTGAAAATATTATGATGAATGAAAGAAGCCAGTCACAGAAGATCACATCCTCTGTGATTCCATTTATATGAAAAGTCCAGAACAGATAAATCTGTTGAGACAGAAAGGAGATTAGTGGTTGCCTATGGGGTTGCAAGAGGTAAGCTGAGGAGAAATAGAGAGTGACTGCTAATGAGGGGCGATGAGTGTTCTGAATTCATTGCTGTGATAGTTGCATAACTCTACACACTGTAAGCAGGCAAATTATTAGGGATGTGAATTCTATCTCAAAGCTGCAATCTTGTGTGTGGGGGAGGGGGCAGGGGGATGAATTCATGAATCTGCTTCTTCTGATCACTTCCTGGCTCTTAGGGGAGACAAATCAAGTAAGACATGCCCCCATGAGCTGGTCTGTGTGCTAAGAGCTGGTCTGTGTGTGCTAAGTCACTTCAGTCATGTCCGACTTTTTGCAATCGTATTGACTGTAGCCCACTAGGCTCCTTTGTCCATGGGATTCTCCAGGCAATAATACTGGAGTGGGTTGTGGTCCCTCCTCCAGAGGAACTTCCTGACCCAGGAATCAAACCCGTGTCTCTTATATCTCCTGCATTGGCAGGCGGGTTCTTTACCCGCACCACCTGGGAAGCCCATGAGCTGGTCTACCCTGCTCTATTCTGGACACACACAGTGATGCAAGAAACGTGCACACACATGTCCCGTTCCCCTCTGGGATTCCATCCCCATGGAGCATCCCTGGATGCTACGGGACACCTCCTGGAAAGGGTGTCCTGGAGGGCCGCACAGGATCCAGGCCCAGATGAGACTGCTGGAATTTTCTCTCCAGGTCTCTGTGCTAGAGCAAAGCATTCTCTTAGTCACTGGGCTCCGTCACCCCGCCCGGGGTTAATTGCCCCTCAACCTCTGCGTGTGTGTCATCCGCACATGTGGATGATTACGCTAAACTTGGGGCTGATGACTTGGCCCACGTTGCATCACACCAGTCTTGGCCCAGTGAAGACTGGGAGAACTGGCTCTCCCAGGTGCTCGGGGTGAGTGGAAAGCCAGGGCACTCAGCACTGAGAGGGAGAGGGGACAGTGGTGGCACACAGGGCTCTCTGGTCTTCCTCACTCCTCACCCCAAAACTGGAACCCACAGTGGGTGGAGCCGTGGTGGCTCAGGCCAGAGCTCAGGATGGCTGGCTGGTTGGCCTTGTATTTGGCCTTGAAGCATTGAACTTAGTATAGGAAGGTCTATGGTTTGAACCAAAGAAGGCTTGGGCAGCCTTCAGGCTCCAAGATGTGGGCAGAGGCCTGGGAAGAAAGGTAAGGACAGGAAGTAGGTCTTTAGAATCCTGTCCTCTCAAAGCTCTGCCATAAGATGTCAGAGAGTTACCCTGCAGTAGTTCAAGAGAATGATTCAGAAAAGAGGATCCCTGAGGTTCTTTCAGTTCGGACATTCTGAAAGCCTGATTGTGAACGCCCACTGAGCACTTAGTCTGTGCCATGGCCGTTTATGTCCTGTCTTAATTCATCTTCACATAACCCTATGAGGTGTAGCCTAGTCACAGTAATTTTTCTTTGTGATAGGGAGATCAGTGGAGGAAATTTAGTTATTAAGCAACTCCTGATAGACACATAGTAGAGAGTCAATAAGGACTTGTTGAGACTTCCAGAACAAACTTATGGTTGCTGGGGGAAAAGGACAGGGGGAAGGGAGTTAGGGGGTTGGGATGGATATGTACACATTGCTGTATTTAAAATGCATAACCATCAAGGATCTACTGTTTAGCACGGGGAATTCTGCTCAATGCTACATGGCAGTCTGGATGGAAGGGGGTTTGGGGGAGAACGGATACATGTATATGGGTGGCTGAGTCCCTTCGCTGTCCACCTGAAACTAGCACAACATTGTTTGTTAATTAGCTATATCCCAATACAAAATCTGGAGAAGGAAATGGCAACCCACTCCAGTATTCTTGCCTGAAGAATTCCATGGACAGAGGAGCCAGGTGGGCTCCAGTCCATGGGGTCACAAAGAGTTGGACACGACTGAGTGACTCTCACTCAATACAAAATAAAAAGTTTTCTTTAAAAAATAAAGACTTGTTGACTGACTGGTTGCTTAGATTTATCCTAGACATTGTGAGGTGATGCAAAAGAATTACTTGTCAATTAGTGAGTACTAATTGTGTGTATTCTTCTGGAAAATATTGTCCAGTCTTGGAAGAGAGACCAAACTTCTACAGGTTTTTTAATGTTGGCAATTAATTCAGGTAAAAGTAATAGTGTCCAAATTCAAGAAAATATATTGTGAAATAAGAAGAAATATATGTATTGGTCTCTGCTCCCTCCAATTCCTGTCACAGGGCTCCTGCATCCCTTGTAAATAGAATGCTAGGAGAATCTTTTGTTTTAGTGTTTTAGTCTTTGACCTTGGTTCTTGACCCAGAGTTCCTAAAGTTCTTTTAATCTCCTGGGTGATACAAGTGTCTTTTGTTCTAATGAGGCAACTCTGGGTGGACTCTTGAGCCTTCCTGGATGGGGGCTGGCCACCAGAAAGACCAAGTCATGATGAGAAGCTTAGACATTTCGGCCCCACCCCCTCATTCCCTAGAAAGGGCAGAGAGGCTGGAAACAGGGTTGACAATTGATCATGCCTACCTAAGACAGCCACCATAAAATCCCAATAGTCTGGGGCACGGGGAGCTTCCAGATTGGTGAGCGCTGGGAGGGATAACGTGGAGACAGAAACTCCTGCCCTTCCAGACCTCACCTGTGTATCTCTTCATCCGACTGCTCATCTGTGTCCTTTATCATACCCTTTAATAAAAGGTAAGTGTGAGTAAACATTTCCCTGAGTTTGGTGACTTGTTTTAGTCAGTAACTGAATCCAAGGGGGAGGAGGTCATGAGATCCTCCAGTTTGCAGTTTAAGTTGAACAAATGTTGTAGGTAAGCGGAGACCTTATTACTTGCAATGGTATCTGAAGTTGGGAGCAGTCTTATGGGACAGAGCCCTTAACCCGTGGGATGTGTCAGAACTGAGTTAAATCATAGCACATTCATCTCATGTCACAAATTGCTTGGTGTGGGGAAAAAAACCCACCTTCTGGTGTCAGTGTTGTGGGTAAGGTAGGAATGGGGAAACAAGATGAACACCGAGTTTTTCCCATCACAAACACCTTAATCCAACTAGAGAGAAGCTAGTTTTCAATATTTGTTTTAGATTTTCTAAAGATGGTGAAAAGTTCCAATATTTAAGGTTATTGAAAAAGTTGTGCTTAAGAGGAATGTTGTATGATATAATATACTACCATTGTATTGAGTGTTGTCTCATTTAATCTTTGAAACTCCATGGGATAGTAATAGGGTATCATTATTCTCTTTTGCAGATAGAGAAACTGAGATCCAGATAGTAAACTTGTAAGTAATATAACCTGAATTTCACTTTAGGATATATATATTTTAAGCCATAGTCTAATTTACATCCTTAACCATTATAGATAAAATAGTAGCCTCACTCAGAAAACCAACCATAGAGAAAATTGGAAACTTCTCTATACAAAGAATTGTCAAGTCACAGTTGTTTTCAGACACGTTTCCAGCACTTACTAGCTATGTGTTCTTGGGCAAATTACTTATCCTTTTTGAGCCTTGATTGCATCTTCGTCTGTAAAATGGGGATAAAAGTATCCATTCGTAAGTTTGATGTGGCAATCGATGGAGACACTGCCCATAAAGAGGATTCAATACACATTAGCTACTCTTCTGGCAGCAAAGTCCTGAGATGGGGAGTGTGAGGATGGAAGAGAATGAGGCTTCCATGAAAGGGCAAGTGTCATGAGGACAGGCACCATGCTGGGCTGCTCCTGCTGTTTTAGTAGCCAGAGAAGTATTTGGTACATGATAGGTGCACAGAAAATTATTGTTTACCGATGTAAAATAGTTAAGCAAGATTTCAGGGGCTGAGTGGTAAATGGAAGGGAACATATTTCAGCAATATGATCCAGGCACCGGGATCAAACCAGGCCATCCTAAAGGAAATCAACCCTGACTATTCATTGGAAAGACTGACGCTGAAGCTGAAGTTCCAATACTTTGGCCACCTGATGCGAAGAGCCAACTCATTGAAAAAGACCCTGATGCTGGGAAAGGTTGACATTAGGAGAAGAGGGCAACAGAGGATGAGACGGTTGGATGGCATCATCTATTCAACGGACATGAGTTTGAGCAAACTCCGGGAGATTGTGAAGGATAGGGAAGCCTGGTGTAGTCCATGGGGTGGCAAAGAGTAGGACACAACATAGCAACTGAACAGCAACAACAGCAACAGCTACCTTTAACGTAGTGGGTCCTGAGCCTTCTGCTCTGACTCAAGAAAGGGAACCAAAAGGTGCTACAAATAGTTTTGGATACTGCCTACTAGAGGGTGGTTCAGAGGGTAGTCACAGCTCCGAAGGTCCATGGAATCTGGATGTTTTGGGGGAGAATTTTGGAAACTAGCTGGAAATCTGGTCTTGTTCTGTGTAATGCCCACCATTCAGTGCTTCAAGGGTCTCCATCAGGAACCCCTAAGCCCCTTTAGTTTTCCCTCATTGTAGGAAAATTAAAGCTAAAAAGAAAACCCCAATATGAACTTATAAAACTTGGAAGGCTGAACTGAATTCTGGGCACATTTTAGCAGTCAAAAGCATTGAGTGAAGACAAATTGTAGGCAGATGTGTTTATACATAGTTTCAAGCTGATGGGAATAACGTCTTATGACCTAAAAGTTTCTTTCAGTGTTTCCCATGAGCCATCTCACACTATTACTTGATCTCAAAGGGGAAGGCAGAGAAGACCTTATCTTTGCTAGGTCACAGCTGAGAGAACTCAAGTGGAGTGATCTAGCCAAATTTCCACTTCTGGGGAAGGAACTGAGCCAGGGCTGGACCTGGGTCAAGGTGTATTGTCCCTAAGCAGTGTTCTAGGTTGGATATACAGACAGTTTCAAGGGAAGTTTTGCCTTCATGAACTTTTATGTTGATCACAGTTATTAGGGGCATAAGTGTGAAGTGCACAGTCTCTCAGGCACTTTGGCTGCAGCCAGGCTCAGCCAAGCCACCAGCCTGGGGACCTAGAGACTCTCTGGGCTTTCCTGAGATTGTTACCTGTCCCGTCCATGTAGGAGTGCTGTCCTAAGGGCTAGAGGAGATAAACAAAGAGAAAGGGCTTTGCAAATGTGTTTTTTAATGTGTTAATATCCATGAGGGATAATATCTATAATAATATCCATAAAGGAAAAAACTCATATTCCTATAGATTAATTTGATCTAAACTGAGAAATCTTTTGAAAGCCAAAAAAGCAGAAAGGCTCATGCTTTCTTTCCAAACTCTGAATAACCTATTGGAGAAAAGGAATAACATAGTTGCGTGCTTAAATATCTAAGTTTCCTCAAAGACAGAGATAACAAATTTATGTTTACAAAAGGGGGAAGGAAGGGAGGGGATAGTTAAATTAGGAGTTTGAGATTGGCAGATACAAACTACTATGTATAATAGATAAACAATGAAGATTTACTGTGTAGCACAGAGAACTGTTTTTAATATCTTGTAATAAACTAAAATGGAAAAAAATCGGAAAAGTATATGTATACACATATATATATAAAACTTCCTCATTTTCTATATACCAGAAGCTAACACAACATTGTAAATTAACTATACCCCCCCAAAATATCTAAAGTTTCTCATGTTGTCTAGATTTAAAGTCTGGATAACTTTGTATCTTTTTAAAAATAATTCATATTAGAAAAGCCAAAAGTTCAAAATGCACACTGTTTCCCTTTCACTGGGGAAACAATATAAATGTCTATCTTTTGGTGACAGTTGGCAAAACGCAGCATGATTAATCTGGGGACCTGCAGGGCTTCACCTTCAACGACTTCGCACTTTTCATCTGCTGTGATAAAAACACATCTGAAGCAGCTGAAAAAACGAAGCTAGGAAAAGAGTTATTTACATCCAAATGAAGTCGTCCTTTTAAAATACTCTGAGTTGTAAAGAATAAAGGTTCTAACAAGCATGTACATATTTAATTCTTTAAACTTTATTATCAAAATAGCATATTGATACTTAAGAAAATTTAAAAATATGATGACCCATTACACTGGTCTATTACAACCGACACCATCATGGTAAGAACATAGATGTAAGGCAGAAAATCTGGATTTGAGCATTAGCTCCATCCTGCATAAACTTTTGACAGTGGCAGGGTTATTGACTCTGCTTCCTTGTTGCAAAATGAGATTGTGTTCTGAGGACAGAATGAAATCATATTCATGCAAGTGCTTTGCAAATGTGAGTTATTATTTCTTGGTGCTCCTTTTATATTTAACCATGAAATATATATATATGTGTGTGTATATATATATATATATATAATTTTCCCTTCAAATTCTTATTTACTGCACATTGCACCTGTTTTTCTTTCTTTCTGGGTTCTGACCACCCTTCTGTTCTTGTCTTTCTGGGCAAATTTTGGCGGCATTTTCTTCTTTCTTGGACTGTGATTCTATTTCTCTCTGTGAGATTTTCTGTTCCTCAGCTCTTCTGCAACAATCTCCACATTGCCTGGTCCCCTTCATTGACTCCCTTCTCTTGTGCCCAGTCTCTCTGCTTAGAGATTCGGTTCTCCAGAGTTGAAAAGGACCTCACTTTTTAGAGGTAAGGAAGCCGAGACCAGGGGCCCCTGGTAAGAAGTTGCTTAAGAGTAACAGAGCAGCAACAGAAGTCCAGTCCTGAGTCTTAGCCCAGGGCTTCCCTCCACCACACTTTCAGTAAGGATCCTTCTCTCTGGGCTTCGGATTCAAAGCATGGATCTTAACCCTCTCTATACCTGCTCAATGGAGAAGGAAATGGCAACCCACTCCAGTGTTCTTGCCTGGAGAATCCCATGGACGGAGAAGCCTGGTAGGCTGCAGTCCATGGGGTCGCATAGAGTTGGACACGACTGAAGCGACTTAGCAGGAGCAGCATACCTGCTCAAAGCAGTATTTGCTGTTCAACCAAATTTAGAAATGATATCACAATGGATACTATTTATTGGTGGGTACTATGTACCAAGGCCTGTGCCAAGTGTTTTATACAAATGATTTCAGTGAGTGGGCATAAATACTTTATTTGAGAGGAACTGTTATCCCCATCTGAGGAGACTGAGGCTCTGAGATGAGGAGTAACTTCCCCAAGGACACAGAGGTAGTACCCGAAGAGCTGAGATTCTATTTGCTGTTGTTCAGTCTCGAAGTTGTGTCTGACTCTTTGCAGCCCCATGGACTGTAGAACGCTGGGCTTCTCTGTCCTTCACTATCTCTTGGAGTTTGCTCAAATTCAAGTCCATTGAGTTGGTGATGCCATCCAACCATCTCATCCTCTGCATTCCCTTCTTCTGCCTTCAGTATTTCCCAGCATCAGGGGCTTTTCCAGTGAGTCGCCTCTTCACATTAAGTGGCCAAAGTATTGGAGCATCAGCTTCAGCATCAGTCCCTCCAATGAATATTCAGGTTGATTTTTTTTAGGATTGACTGGTTTGATCAAGGGACGCTCAAGAGCCTTCTCCAGCACCACGGCTTGAAAGCATCAATTCTTCGCTTCTATGCCAGATCTCAAAGCCTGTTGTACAAACCACTCAACACTCCCTGCTCTGAATGTTCCTTTAAGGCCTCTCACATTCCCCCTGGCAGCCCCAAGGTGCCAGCCTGTCTTCCTGCCTGTCTCTCACACCTCCTGGAATCTCACCTCCTCCTCCTTAAAGCCTTCTCAGATGGATCAGAGAGGAGTAGAGGCGTTGCTGCTGATGTGGGAGTCTCGTGGTCACAGCAGTGTCTCACTTGGTCTCACGCTCTGTAAGCATTGGACCAGCTGTGCCCAGGTGGACCCAGGTTGCCTCTGCAGGGCATACCCTCCACCTGCCTGTCAGCGCCACCAGTCTGTTTGAGATGCTTCAGTCCTGTGGAAAAATTAGCAGCAGTCGGTGGGTGGTCCTGGTGAACCACTGTGTGTGCTCAGCCGCCCAGTCACGTCCCACTCTTTCTGACCTCATGGACTGTAGCCCGCCAGGCTCCTCTGTCCATGGGATTCTCCAGGCAAGAATACTGGAGTGGGTAGCTATTCCCTTCCCCAGGGTATCTTCCCGACCCAGGCATCGAACCTGGGTCTCCTGCATTGCCGGTGGATTCTTTACCACCTGTACCACCTGATTTTTTCTCAAGGAGGAGCCCATGTAAATATGACTGTGGGGGCCCTGGCTCTGGGCCCACATTTCAGGGGGGCCAGAGCAGCCATGGGCCCGATTTTGGAGAAATTCGTGAAGGGAAGAAGACCTTGACATCCCTTCACACCAGGAGCAAGCGAAGGAACTGGGTGTGTTCAGGTGGGCAGAGTGCCGACTCAGAGGGTCACCAAACCATTCTGCCGAGTGTGAGAGGGGCTGTCGTGCTGAAGCGGGACTTGACTTCTGCTGGGAGGGGGACTGGGAATTCGGAGAGACGGGTGTGGGCGAATCATGAGGAGGAGCAGCTGCGCCAAATCCTTCTTTGGAAACAGGTGGCACCAAGGACTGGCTCCAGATGGTGCCTCTTCCACTCCCATCTGGGCACAGCTGGGTGGCTTCCAGGGAAGGGCATCACAGAGGGTCCATCTGAGAGGGCTTGGCTGCTGTGGCCTGGGACATCCTGAGGACAGGCCTAGCCTTCCTCACTGCCCACTGTTAGAGGGGGCGGGAGCCAGACTATGCCGAGGTAGCCCAGGGTTCTGCCAGAGGCTTCTTCCCTAGTTTATCCCATCTAATCGTGGATTTGGGGTGACGCTAACCACCCCAGACAGTGATGGCAGCTGTGATGGTCATGGGGAGAAGACCCGTGGCACCTCTCTGCCTCCTGTTGATCCTGCACCAGATCCAGGGGGTAGCAAACTCCACGACTAAGGGGAACACTGGCTCCTGGGTTGAGGGTTCCAGACCCTTTGAGGCACTCAGCTGTGGGGTCACTAGGTGGTCCTTTGGCCATGCTCAGGCTTCCTGCCCACCTTTCTTTTCTAGGTATGCCTGGCCTTCCTCCCTCTGCTCTCCCCATTACTCAAGCCAAGAGGCCCCTTATCTGTAGGACATGGGAAGCCTCAGCCGTGCCCCACCAGCCAAGTCCCCTACCAGTCTTCCTCAGTCTTCTGGCCCCCGAGGGGCCAGCTGGGACCAGGAACATCATTTAGGCACATGGGTTATTTCTTCTCGGTTTGGAAAAAAGTACCACCACTCTACCCAGCCTCCCCTTATACTATCTGGGAACATCCTTAGCCAAGTACCTGGTGTTGATCCAGGCCAGTGGCCCTGCTGGTCTGGACTCAGGGAGAGTGCTGGACTCAGGGATGGGGGATGGGGAGCAGGGGCTGAGGGGGGAAGTACAGACTCTGGGGTGGGGCAGGTGTCTTGACCCAAGGGGTCTCTCCTGGTGACTTACTCCCTTGAGGGTGGGCTTGGTGTCTCCTCTCTGCCTGGCCTCTAAGTATGTGGTCTGTGTGTCCTGGCTTCCCTTAGACCTGAAGGGAAACCCCTCTGCAGAGCTCTGAGTGATGGAGAAGCCCAGAAGTAGGGTGCCTAGGAGGGAGGGCACTCAGAGTTTCCACAGAGGAAGCAAGGTAGAAATTCGGGAGTGAGGCTGCTGAAGGATTCAAGAGCCAGGACCATTGGCAACCAGGTGCAAATAGCATGGCTAAGAGCCTCGATTCCCAGACTGTAGCCCTAGGAAGGAGCTCACAAGGACCTGGGTAGTGGCAACTGGAGCAGCTGTGAAAGTGGAGTGCCAAGAGTTTAGTCTCAAAATAGTAGTGGGATTTCTGTCACTCTTCACGCTCTTGGGGTTGCCTTGAGGCACTTGCTTGCTTGCATGGATGATATATTTTATGTGAAACTCCCTCCACCCTGAAGGAAAATGACCCAGAGGCAGGAAAGGACGAGGTTATGGATGGTCTGGGGTCCCCACTGCAGCGGAGATGAACGGTAGAGCAAATGAACACCTGGGTCCATTGCACTGCTTGCCTCTGGGTGGGAAGTGGTCAAGGTCAGGTCCCTGGTCGGAGAGAACTGAGGACGGTGTGACCAGGTGTCTTCCTTCTATGGAGACAAGCAAGTGCAGAAGCCGAGGGCAGAGATAGGTCTTCCCCAAGGCCAGTTCTGTTGGGGGAGAGTCCAGACCTTAGGCCAGCCCAGCACCTACCCCCCTGGAAAGAGGAGAACTACCAGTGAAGAATTTCAAGCCTCAGTGTCCCTCAGCCCCACCTCGCAGGCCCAGCACATGTACTGTGTGTTCCCCTTGACCCCGGGCAGGGTCCCGCCCTTCTATTCTTTGCCACCCACACCCCAGCAGCTACTGCGGGGCTTGATGTTGAGCCATCAGCACTGATTGAGCTGAACCAATGGCTGGTGGAGCTTTCCACGTGGATCCTAAGGCTTGGTCAGCAAGGACGCTGAGACAACCTGCGAGATGGACCCAAAGAACAGAGCAAGAAATACAATCAACACCTCTCCAGAGCCTCACAGCGCTGGGCGTATTCTCTGGGGGCGGACGTGTCACCACCGTCTTCCAGAGAGTGAATCTGAAGACCTCCAAGTTCACATAGCTGGCCTTTATCTCTGAGCTGGGGTTCCCATCCCCCCAGGCTGGCCCAGAACCCCAACTCTGAGCTCTTACCAGAGGCTGATGGGACCTTCAGGGAATGACATGAAGTTAAGGGTGACCCTGGGAGGCCAGTGGTCTGCCTGGGGGACAGAGTGGGGGTCCTCAAGTCTGGTGCATGGAAGGAAAGGCCCAATGCCAGTCTCCAGCCTTAGTCCCTGGTGGCCTGAGTGGGGGTGGGTGCCTCCCTAGGAAAGAGGGAAGACAAGGCACAATTTGGCGTCTCCTTGGGAATGGCATGCTGCGATTCATGGGGTCGCAAAGAGTCGGACATGACTGAGCGACTGAACTGAACTGGGAATGGATAATCACATGGGAGGAGTCCCTCTACCATGGCAGGCTGGTAGAGGGAGGAAGAAGGGGATGGGGCCAAAGCTGAGTTCTTTTGGAGAGCCAGGGCAGTGACACCCCAAATCACCCAAATCTGGAGATCCCTGGGGTCTCTGCCTGGGCCCTCCGGAATGCCTCTCCTCCATCCTTCTGCCTCTGAATTCGATTTTCCTCAAAGCACCATTGGAGCCAATGGTTTCCAATCTGATCTAGAACTTTCCATTTTCCTATATGTAAATGGAGAGAATAGTAGTCACATCCATTGTTGTTGCTTGAGTGTCCCCTCAATGAGGCCCTCCCTGACCTTCTTGTTTCGAATTGTAATTTTGCCTCCCCAGCCCTCTCAGTCTCCTTCCCTGCCTGGTTTTGCTCTATGACCCTCTCCCCTTTCTAACACACTGTATCTTCTATCTATCACCATCATTATTATCTATCTGTTTATTTTTTTAATTATTTTAGTCTGTCCCACCCTCCAAATGCCAGTGCCATAGGGCAGGGGCCTTCACTTATTTTGTTTATGAGTCCCCAGCACTTAAAATGGTGCCAGGAACATAAGAAGCCCTTAACACGTATTTGTTCAATGCATGAGTGAAGGATGGGTGAATAGGATTGTTGCAGGGATTAAACGCATCACTGTATGTGAAGCATTTGGTAGGATACCCAGCACCTTATTATTTCTGCTGTTGCTTTTGTTTGTTAGATGTGACTTGTACAGATTCCTCAGGCTCTTGGCTCTCTGGTTGTCTGTCTGTAAAGTGAGGAGATTGAATCACTAGATGAACTCTTGGCTTCCTTCAGGCTCTAAAAGATCTGCAGTTCTATGATCTTTGTGCTCCAAATACTCAGAGTCTGGAAGGTTCTTCCTGAAGCTCGCCTTCTGCTGTTCTCAGCAGCTCAGCTGGGTGTGGAGGTGCTAAGTAACCCTTTCCGGCTCCTCTTGCTGTTTCTTTAGACTCGACTTCTTTTGACAGTATAGGGCAGAGGTATGGAACCATGAGTCACCCTAGGATTTCTTGGAACCTTTTCCCTTCAAAACATTTGTATGTTTTATTTGCACTGGTTTTGATGTCTTGTTTCATAACATTTTATCATTTTCAATAGAGGCAATTCATTATGTGCATAATTAGAAGCCGTTTGATTTAATTTCCTTTAGCGTTTTTATAGAAATAAGCAAAAAAAAAAAATTCTTTTTGCCAGACCACATGTCCTGATTTGAGATGTGGACATGCGGTCCTTGCAGATGAAGGTTCACACTGTCCTGCCGTGGTGGGCCTCCGAGCTTGACCGATCCCCATGGGGACAGGATCATACCTCAGAGGGCTCAGAAGCACCTGTTTTAGGAGCCGAGGTTGGCAGGGCTAAGATCATCCTCACAGGCGCTGCGAGGACATTTTGGGCCATTATATCTCCCCAGAATCCCCTTCTGAAAGAGGCAATCTGGAACCCCTGTTCTCCCCCATAGCTGACTTTGTGGGGGCAGCTTTAGGAATAAAGGTAGCTTCATCCTCCGGGTATTTGGCATTTGCTGAGTAACTGGGGAGGCCTTGGAGGAGGGGCAGGGGACAGGTCTGGCTAGTTCTGCGCTGTTGTTCATACACGGGATTACTTCACATGTCCCAACCAGCTTCCCCACCCAGCTGCGGGGGGGGCGGGGTGGGGGGCGGCACTCAGTTCCAGCCCCCTTTTTCCCTACATGCCTAGGACGCCAGAGGCCAACATGGATCTTCCCTTCGACACCAGCTGAGTCCGGAGGCTTCAGCCCTTGGGAGACCATGGAAAGGGACAGCTGCCGGGTGAGTGCGTCTGGGGACCTCTGGCCGGAACCTCCTAGCACAGGGAAAGCAGGGAAGGTTCTGGCAGCTAGGTGTGGCATGGGCACCCGTGTGCACCTTGGGTTTCAGAGGAAATTGAAGGTGCCTTTTCTAGGAGCTACTTGGCAGCTACTCGGGCAGCCTGCTTTATCACAATTCGTAGAAGGGGCCGCATGGGAGGAGAAGCTGATGGGATTTGGAGAGCGGTCAGGAAGCACCCCCCTGGGCTCTGTGGCTGGATCCCGGGTTCCCACTCTGTGGTCCCTGAGAACCCCAGCCAGTGTGTGTGCTCTTGGGAAGTCTTTGCTGGTTTGAGAATCACAAAAAAATTATTAATAGCATTCTAACCAAGCTTCAAGTTTATCTTGGGTAACTCCCTCACTAAACCATCCTGAAAAAGGTGACTTTCTATGTGCATTTAAGATCTTCAAGGGGCTTTTTCAACTTCCCTTGGTCATTATTTTGAGCCTCCATAATTGTCACGCTTGGAAAGTGTTCCTTATGTCTAACCATGATTCCTTCTGCTACAACCAAGGTGACTTTCCTTTTCTGCTTTTGGTGGTAGAGAGCAGCCAACTGTCCTCTGCGGAAAAGCCAGCCATGTACATCTGAAGGCTTCCAAAGCTTTGGTTCAACAATTCCTCAGCTCAGCTTTCTTTTCTTGAGGGACATTCCTCTTGTGCTCTAACTTCTCCTCGGGTCTTATTTTCTGCTCATCTCCACCTTCTGTTCTCTATTGATGTGGTGGAATCTAGGACTTGGGGAAGGATGGGCCACCTCTGGAACGGAAGCCTATGTTCTGGTCAACAGTGGGCTTGTGGTCCGTTCTGAACCCCAGAAGTGTTTCTGCACACTTTACCATCATCTCTCCCGTCATTTTTTTTCCAGCTCCTTCTTGACTTTTCTGTCCCAGGTTTTCTCTCCTGCCCTCTGCTCTGGACTTCTTGGCTCATGTCTCTGCCTCACCAAGGTCATTTGACCCTAGGCTTCTGGGGGTCATTGGAGCCTCTGGTGAGCAGTAAGGGTAATGCAGAGGGAGTTTTTGTCTGAAGTATGGGGAAAGTGAACCCGTGGTCTCAGCTGTGGGTCATGTTCCTTGATAACTTGCTGGGAACCTAAACCTCATGGCTCCTAGACAAGAGGGGTGAGAACAGAAGCTACCAGAAGGGTCAGTCCCTGGGACAGGGTGATGGGTGGGGGGTGATACCTGCTAGGAAGCTCACCTCTCCAGAGTTAGGGACCAACATGGAAGGTCACGGGAGGGGCATAGGATGGAGTGCAGGCTTTTCATTATTGATGGAATAAATGACACACGTATGGCAGGTGCCATGTTCACTCTGGGAGGCTGTCCTAACTTAACTTGGAATGAAAGAACTGAACAATTGCTTCCTTAATTAGGGTTCTTAGACTTGTCCCTTTATTTAAGGTGGAACTGCCAAGATTGTGAGCCTGAGGAGGGGACAGAGAGAGCTTCCTGAGGGTTTTAATCTTATCTGCAGTGGGTTTCTTAATACAAATGAAATTGAATAAGAGCAAAGTGGGAGTAATTGATCATCCAAGGCTGTGCCTTCTCCCTGAGGACTCCGTTGTAGAAAGATGCATTGTACTTTTTGACCATCAGCTTCATAGAGTAGTGAGAAAGATGGTGGCCAATGCACTTCGGCCTGATGAAGCTTCTCTGTGAGCTGGTTGGGACTTCAGGGGAATCTTGGAAAGAAGGCAGAGAAGACTCGGAGCTTCTTTGTATTCAAAGGAGAAGCTGTAGGGTGTGGTGGACAGAACACTGACTAGGTTCCTGGTCAGCTGTGACTTTGAACCAATTACTTAACCTTTCTGCACCTTAGTTTCTTCATCTGTGAAATGGAACCAATGTAGTATCTACTTCAAGAAGTCTTAGAACAGTGTCTTTCACCTAATAAGGCTCTTTGACGAGAATGTCTAGCATAGTTAGATACATATAGATATAGAGGTAGACATATATTCATAGCTAAGATTTATTGTCATCTTCATCATCATTGTCTAGGGTCTAGTCCTAGTTCCTCTAAATTTGGACAAATATCTTCTGTTCTCTGTTCCTCAGTTTCCCCACTTACAAAATGAGAGGGTTGGACACATTGCCCCAAAGCCCTTTCCTGGTTCCATGACAGTCTCTGGAATCACATAGAGTGGAATTACAAATGTGCCACAATGGAGATGCACATTTATTCTTAAAAAACAGTGTGTATTTTGTGTTTTTTCATAAGGCATCACATTCTTAATCCTTAAAGAAGTGTCACATTTATTAAAGAAAGACAGAAATAGACCCACTGATAAAGCAACAATTCTCTGTAGACTGGATTTTCCCCTCCTGGGTCTACTTAAAGTGGAGCAGGTTTTCCAAGACCACGGATGCAATGGACTTGAGAATGGCTGGAGATCCCAAGTCTGGTCCAGGATGAGGCAGCCTCTCTACAGAAGGCTTGTCAGGTTCCCAAGATGGCAGACAGTAGGCTTAGGTGACTCTGCCATTCCCTAGACCCTAAAGTGTGGGCACCCCCTAGGACCTCTGGCACCTGCCCTTCGTCCCTGCAGGTATGCAGCCCTCACCTGAGACCTCTGGGTTCCGTGTTGGCATTGGTGCTGAGCAGCCTTCCACCAAGCCCATCCTGCCTTGCCTCCCCCTGTGTTGTCCCTGTGATCTGGCAAATGTGAGCGTGAATGTTGGGGGGTGTGTGTACGGGGCTCCAGGCTGGGTGCTGGGCAGGAAGACTGAATGATGTAACAATAGCCACTTAGCTTAAGTGTCTTGGGTACGTGTTTTGGCAAAACAGCTTCCTCTTGGTACGGCAACAATGGGGGTGGATGGTGCCCACCCAGGCAGGGAGGGTGCTGAACTGGGGCATGAGAGAAGCTAGCACAGGGAACCCTGGGCTTTGTCAGCCAAGTGGAGGCCTTGGTAATGCCAGGTAGAGTCTGTGATAAGGTAGCAATACCCAGGACTGCCCACGGGGCTCCCATTCATACCAACCCTGAACTGTGTCAACACACTTGCATTGGCAGAGAGGGGACATAAGGAGAAACTGAGGAACCAAGTTCCTGGGAAACCAAACATTGTTTGCTTGGCAATAGGGAGTACTCAATACTCTTTGAACTATTTAATTAATGAATGAATAGGAAGGTGTTTTGATTTTGGCCTAATAGGGATCCCTAGCTTTTTCAAACATTTAAGAGGCATCGTAAACTAGAAGGAATTTTGGCTCCCAATCACGCTGGCAATTTTCAAGTTCTTTGTAGCAGCAGCCTCTTTCATTCAGATGAAATCTTATCTGGAACCCATTGTTTCAAACTGAAAAGTTAATCTGTTCTGTTTGAAGTGGGATAAAGGACTTGAAGACTTTTACTTACTAAGCTGGATTCCAAGGCGTCTCCACAGAACTTGGGATGCTCTGTAGAAACTTGTCTGAAAATGGCTGGTTGTTTTTTTTAATGTATTTTTAGATTTTTTATTTTGCATTGGGGTATACCAGCCCAGTAACAAACAACATTGTGATAGTTTCCGGTGAACAGAGAAGGGACTCAGCCATACATATACATGTATCCATTCTCCCCCAAACTGCCATCCCATCCAGGCTGCCACATAACATTGAGCAGAGTTCTCTGTGCTAGACAGTAGGTCCTTATTGGTTATCCATTTAAAATGTGGCAGTGTGTACATGTCCACCCCAAACTCCCTGAGTATCCCTTCCTGCCTTCCCCCTGCCCCACATGCCCCAGAAACCATAAGGTCAGTCTCAGAGGGTGAGTCTGTCTCTGGAAAACAGCTGATTGTTCAATCCCTTCATTGTGTAAAGTTGCCAGCTCCAGAAAGGAATGCCGTTATCCCTCAGGTCACAGAGCTGGTTCAGAGCAGAAGCAAGATTCCCTGGTGCCTTCGGTGCATGGGCCGAGGGGCGCCTCACAGCTCCGGCTCCTTGTTCTGGAGCCCAGTTTAATTCCAGGCTGCCTCAGGCCCAGGAGGCTAACATTTTTTGTGTGGGGCGGGGAGCAGGTGCTGGGAGCTGGGTGGGAGGAAATAGGGAATCTGCCTGTGTTCTGAGGGCCCTGTATTTGTGGGGTTTCTCCGGGTCCAGGGAAGGGAGGGGAGGAGTCAGCCCTGTGTACTGGAGATGCGATGAAGTCTGGCTTGGGCAGTGGGAATGGAAAGAACCCTGAACCTCTCTGATCCAGTCCAGTTCATGTTGGAGGGCGTTCAAGCTCCCCTGACGTGGCCCAGGGGCTCCCCAGGCTCCCAATAAGCCAGGGAGCTTTTTGGGTGTTGTTAAAGGGCTCCTGATCTTTCTTGGTATCCCGGCTTCTGCAGGGGTCTGGGACCATCTCTTCCTGCCTAGCCTGGAGTGCTGGGGTGCCCACCCCTCAAACCTCCCTGATGCTCAGGATCCCTGGAAGAGCAACACTGCCACAGGGGCCTAAAGCTAGTGAAGAGTCCTTCCTTTTCTGAGCTTGTTAAGGGGCGGGCAGTTAGGGAGAGCCTGGAGGTGGTCAGCAGCCTGAGGACAGGAGTCAGAAGGTCCGGATTCTGATCCTGGCGCTGCCCCCACCGGCTGTGTGACCTTCGGCAAGTCACACTGCCTTTCTGGGCCTTAATGACCTCAGCAGTAGGAAAATGGGTTGGACTAGGGGGATTTCAAGATGCTTCTAGTCTGTAGGCAGCCTAGAGCACAGCCCAGGGCTAAGGAGGGAGGCTCAGTCAGTCCGGGCTGGACTTGAAGGGCCCTGATGGACCTGCCCTTGGCCCTGAAGACATGTTCAAGTTGCTGCAGGTGGACCTTCTTTTTTTTTTAATAAAAATTAAATTTAGTTTTAAAAATTGGAGTATAATTGCTTCACAATGTTGTGTTATTGTCTGCTGTACAGCAATCTGAATTAGTTATATGTATACATATATCCCCCCTCCACCCGCCCCCGGCATGCTGCAGTGCATGGGGTCGCAAAGAGTCAGACATGACTGGGCAACTGAACAACAACAAATCCCCTCCCTCTAGGCCTCTCTGCCACCCGACTGCCACCCCACCTCTCCAGGTCATCACAGATCACCTGGCTGAGCTCCCTGCGTTATGCACATGGCTGTGTATATATGCCAGTGCTGCCCTCTCGGGGCTTCTCAGGTGGCACTAGTGGTAAAGAACCTGCTGCCAACCCAGGAGACGTGAGAGATGCAGGTCGGGAGGATCCTCTGGAGGAGGGCATGGCAACCCACTGCAGTATTCTTGCCTGAAGAATGCTATGGACAGAGGGGTCTATGTGCCACGGTCCATGAGGTCGCAAAGAGTCGGATACGACTGAAGCGACTTAGCACCAACCAGCACGACTCTCTCAGTTCGTCCCACCCTCTTCTTCCCCTCCTGTGCCCACAAGTCCGTTCTCCGCGTCTGCATCTCTATTGCAGGCGGACATTCTTAAGTCTAGCGTGAGATGTTATTAAAGGGTACTTTTCCCTGTGCTGCCCGGGGCTCTGAGTGACGCACAGAGTGCAGGCTGTCGTCTGTGGGTAAATAACTGTCGCTGCAGAAAGCCCAGGGCACAGTCCACGGTGGCAGCCACATAACTGCTGAGATGAAGCAATCTGAGAGTGACTGTGACATCACGCAGCACGGCCAGAGGCCCCTGCCTCCCTGGCACCTCTGGCTGGGCCTGCAGGAGATGCAGAGAGGCCAAGGGTAGGACATACCCGGGGGCTTGTTAGCTCACTCCCATCCCCACCAGGTAAGGGGCCAGGGCAGAGCTGCGGCAGGAAACCCTAACCCTGACCCAGGAGCCATGGTGACTCTACCCCGGACGCAGTTGGTACAGAGGGCAGGTCTCTAGTTTTAGTCCCTGTTCTGCAATTAGACAAGACGTACCTGAGCAACTTTGAGCAAAGCATACAAATAATTAGGGCCTCTACTTTCTTGTCTGTAAAATGGGCATAATAATCCTCAGCAACTCCTGGCCAGGAAAGTGCTTGGAAAGAGCCCCAGGGCCCAGGGCTGGGCCTGCTCTTGTCAGCCCTCTCCCTGGCCCATCCCCGCTGCCTTCCTGCGGACCCCGGCCCTGCCTCCCTCCTCCTGCCCCAGAACATCTTGAGGGGACTGGATGAGTTTTGAGTAGGGGTCCCTGGGAGCTGCAGAGACACAGACAGTTGGCATCAGTGGCCACCTGGGATGTAGGCCTGGTCCATAAGATGGTGAGGGTTCATAGCTCTATTTACTGAGGGGGTAAACCCAGAAACCATGCCAGGGGTGGATAGGGTTAGATAGGAAGAAATGCCTTAGGATTGGCAATGCTAAGCCAGGGAAACGGCCCTGAGTCACCCAGGCTTCAGCTCTGCCCTGTCCCCCTCCCTCCCAGGGAAGGCAGAGGAGCCTCTGGTCCGCAGGTAGGTTGTAGAGAGCCTGGGCCTTGGTCCTCTAAGTTCCAGTCCTGGGTCTGCTGCTCACGGGCCAAGGCCAGGAGTCAGGCCGGTTCAGGCCCGGGCTCTGCACCTTGTGTCCAGGACCGGGGACAGGAAGTCTCCTCCCCGATCTGCCCTGAGGGTGAGGTCAGGCCTCCAGGAGGGATGCTGGAACCTCAGCAACTGCTCTCCAAGAATTGAGGAAAGGAAATGAGTTACTGCTCTAGTAGGCTAGACATCAGGAAGGACTTCCGGGAAGGTGGAGTGTCAGGCAGTCAGCGGCCATGGAACCTCCTGTTCTGGGGGTCCCAGAAAATGAGAATACCTAGCATGTCCTGTGATGTCTGGAGTCAGGAAGACGGAGTCAACGGCCTGTCTCTGACGCTGTGTTCCTCTGGTCTTGGGGTCGCACTTTCATCCTCTGTCCCTGCTAGGGGGACACACTTGGGTGGCTCCCCACATGGGCCGCTCTGTCTGGCACCTGGAGGTCCCTGGTCCGCGGGCTCAGAAATTCTCCGCCTGCCTCCTACCCTATCCGACATTAGAGCGCTTGTGCCCCTGGGGCCTCCAGCCCCTGCTGGGGTATCACTCTTTCTCCCCTTCCCCCAGCTTCTCCTCCACCCCCAGCTCCCACCTCCCAACCCTGGGAAGTCTTTGTGCTGGGCCACCAAGGCCCAGAGTCAACAGTTTGAAAGAGTCTGACTGGAGACGACTCACCCTTCCACATGGCTCCTTGGGCACCGAGCCCCTGGGGTTGGTTCCATCTTACAGGTCCCACCTCCCTCTAGACTCAGAGAAGAGGGACCCAGGTAGGTCTCCTGCCAGGACCCCAGGGCTCAGCTCATCTCTGCTTCCTGCTGGTCAAGGCCTAGGGTGGGCAAGTTGGGACTTACCTGTGAGTGAAGCCAGCATCGGGGACAGGGACCCTGCCTGCCATGGCTGCTCTCAGCCTGCTGCTCTGCCTCCCTGGCCCCTGTTCCCTCCAGCCTCCCCCAGGTCTACGCACCCCCATCTTCCTCTGGGCCTTCGCCACTGCAGGCCTCTCAGCCCTTTCTCTCTTATGCAGCCCCTGCCCATCATGATGGGGTAACAGGATCAGAAGCTTGTGATCAAATCCCAAGACCACTAATGCTTTTAGAGGTTTTAGGCATGCTCTTGAGTCCCTCTGAACCCCAGTTTCCTCATGTATAAACTGGAGATAAAAATTTCTGTCCAGCTTGTTAACTAAGAGCCTTGTTAAAAATGGAATAAAGGGTATAAAAGCTCTTTGCAAATTGTAAACCCTGAAGAAAAGCAGGAAGTTACTGTGGGCCTTATTGATATTCTGGGGCCAGATTCTACTTGCTCTGAGGGGGCCTGGTGAGAATCCAAGCCCATCAATTAACTGAAATGTGAATTTGGGCATATTCTCAACCACGTTGAAGCTCAGTTTTGAAATCTGTAAAATGGAGTTAATAATACCAACCACGAAAGCTGTTATGAGGTTGAAATGGGATCAAGTAAGACGTCTGATGGGCTGTTAAATTTGTTACAGTGATGAGCATTTATAAACCGGGCTCTGTCATGTTGATTCCTTCTTATCTGGGGGAAGGAGACAAGATCAGTCCCATTTTGCACGTGGGGAGACAGATTCTGAAGGGTTAACTCACCTGCCCGAGCCAGTTAGGCATGGATGTCGTCATATTTGAACACAGATTTTTCCATCTGAAGCCCAATATCTTTAACAGACAGACAGACACCTACCCACCTGCCATCACTAAGCGTGATGGTCACCAAGCGCTTACTCTACATTCATCACCCATCATTGCAATGCTATGAGGCAGGGTGACCAGCTCACTGTACAGATGAGGAAACCAAGATGTACAGAAGTTAAGTCACTTTCCCAGAATTACCATCTGGCTTCAAGAGTACTGGAGGGCTCCTGACTACCAGGTTCCACCCAAGATCCTGACAGACCACTGGGACCAACACTGTTTCCCACCGGAAAGTTCCACAAGGTCGAGATCCCTGTAGAAACCCCTGGCTGCACCCCCAGATCCCCTCTGGTGCTCCCAGCCCTGCAAGGCCCCAGGCCCGATTCTCAGGCCACGTCACAGATGCAGAACAAGCAGCCCATGCACAGGGTTCAGAGAGAAGATGTGCCAGGAGCCTCCGGCTGATGACTCAAGGAGGCGGGGGACTCAGATGCACGCAGGTTTGTGGCAGTTCCGGACTATGGGGTTCTGGGCAATCTGTGCTCTGGGCCTTGGATTCCTCATCTACAAAATGGGCTTCTAAATGTGTCAACCTCCCAGGGATGGAGCGAGGACCCCAGGAGGCCACAGATACGCAGGTTTATTGTAAACCTTAAAGTACCACTCACTGGGAGCTATTATCATATTATTGTCTTGAGTTATGGGAATTTCCCCTGAGGTGGGGATAAACTCATATTATGAGCATCACAGACGGAGGCCTGGTAGGTCAGTGGGGATGCCGCCATGCCAAGGTCCCGAGCAGGTGCTGAGGCTTGGGTGACTGGTGGGAAGGAAGGACGGGACCCTGCCCAGCCTGAGCTTGTCCCTCTCATGGTAGGACCTTGGTCTGGTCTTTGTCCAGTTCCCTCTTTCTCCAAAGATGAGCTCACCCCACCTTGTAGCCCTCTGGTCATGCCCCAGGGCTGTTAAATCTCAGCATGGTGGGTGCTGGGTGCGCCAGTGCAAAGGGGGCGAGGAATGACCATTTCCTGCTGGACACAGGCCAGAGATTTCCTTATCTCATTGAATCCTCAGGATGATTAGACCTATTCTACAAATTAAGAAAAAGGAAAGTTGGGGGACTTGTCCAAAGTCACACCTCGGGTGAGACCTAGGACTGGGGCCCAGGTCTGCCTGACACCAAAGCCAGTGCTGCGAACAGAGGCTTGTGCATTTACACACATTCTCCCCTCCTCTCCCTGCTCCGACTCCTGTCCTGTTGTCCTTGAGGCTTCCGGGGGCATAACCTGTCTTTGTTCTGTGGAGCTCTAGCTTCTAGATAACGGGGGTAGGAGGGAAATTTGAACTCTGGTTCACCTGGGTCAGCAGCTGCTGCAGGTGCTCTTCACGTCCCTAAACACACACGCGTGTGTCGCTGCTCTACTGGCTGGGGCATCTGGACCATGTGTATTTACCCACATCTGTCAGTGAACCCCAGTGACTAGTGACTCCTGGGATAGTCGCTCCTGGTCCCTGCCCCTGGCAAGCTGAGTACAGTCAGGGACGTGACATTCCTTCTTGGATTCATCTCACAGCCTCCAGAAAAACAAAGAAGTAACTAAATCCGTTACCTCTGACTCTTAGAAGATGGAGTTTAAAAAAAACTAACCCTGTCTGGTAGGCTTGATAGTGTTGACTTGAGTCTGATGTTCTAATAAGCAGAACTTTTTAGTAACCGGGCTGCTTACTAATAATGTCAAATGCATTTAAGCACAGTGGTAGGTGAAAGATGAAAAGGAGGTGCCTGAGGTCCAGAGCCCATCCCCTCCTCACAGCCCTGCTGACTGTACCCCCAGCGCAGGGACCCTGAGCACAGGTCCCAGCTCCCCCACTTCCTGCTGCTCCCCCATTGCCCTCCTTGGTGTTCAGTCAACGTTCAGCAAAAATGAGAATGAGAGGCAGACGTGACCCCCTAGGCCAGGCTAGCCCCCAGCTCCGCCTGCTGTGCTGGGGACTCCTACACGGGCTTAGAAGGCAGAGGTGGTGCGAGGGAAGGCAGAGACCTCTGTAAGGGGCCAGGGAGAGGAGAGAGGAGGCCTAATCTGGTGATAGGGCCTGGGCGTTCTACAGACCAGGGCGTGGCTGCCACCAGAGGCTGCTCGAAGACTTTCCATCAGTCCTGGCTGCTCACCAACTCCCAGTCCCAAACTGAGTGCACCCAAAGTCTTAGGCTCTCCACGGAGGAACAGCGCTGGTGTTCGTGGATCACCTGCTCTGGCCGCAGCTGCTTTAATGCTCACCTCCCTCCTGAGAGAGGCTGCAAAGCCTCCTGGTTGAACATGACCTTCAGAGCCCAACTTTCTGGGCTCACATCCTGGCTCTGGCTCTCAAACACATGAGAGTTTGATCAAGTTTTATCAATCTCTCTGCTTCTGTTTCCCTGGCTGCACAATAGGGATAATCAGAGTTCTCTCCTCATAGGGTTGTTTCTCAAGATCGAGTGAGTAAATACATGTAAAGCGTGTTAAGTCCTCTGAAACTACAGATTAAAGTGCTAAATCTAAATGAATGAATCACTTCTCCTATAGCTGAATAAGGTTAAGGACCTTGGTCACCTTCTTCCCCTGCATTCTACCTCTCCTGTTGTATTGTTGTGTGTGTGTATGTGTGTTTGTGTGTGTGAGTGCGCACGAGTTCCCTTGTTACTGAGAAAAGGGGAGAACAAGGCAGGTCAGGGCTTTTCTTAAGCAGTGCTTCTCACACTTTTTGATGACAGCTCAAAGTAAGAACGATGTTTTATAATCTAAGGATGGGGTGCCGGGGAGTGAAGGGGAAAGAAAGGGTGGTAACTCCTAGCTCAGAGTGAGGTCTGGTCCAGCAGCCTCTTTTTTGAGGGTCCCTAGACACATGTCGCCCCTGGAGGAGGGCATGGCAACTCACTTCAGTATTCTTGTCTGGAGAATCCCATGGACAGAGCAGCCTGGCGGGCTACAGTCCATAGGATCACACAGAGTTGGACTGAAGTGACTTAGCACAGCACAGCACAGACACATACAGCCAAAGCAGATGCCCCATGCTCTAGGCAGATGGCCCAGTGCTCTCTCCCCACCTCTCTGTAAGGGGAGAGACCACAGGGAGTTGGGGACAGCAGGCTCTGAGCTTTCATTCCATCCTCAGACACTCTCTTCCCTGTTTGGGGGCTCTGCTCACCTCTTAGACACCTGCCCCAGGACCTCTGTCTCCTGGGTCAGCAGGGCTGACTGCTGGATGAGTTAATAGAGGAGCAGCCTGAGGGACAGCCTTCGATCTGCTTTCAGAATGCCTCCCCGGCAAGGACACCTCCACCCCGGGCATCCCCGGGCCGAGCACCCGCAGCCCGGGCATCACTTTCCAGGTCATCGTCTGGCAGGTCCTCGTCTACCATGTCACCACTCACGACATCATCTCCAACTCGAGTGTACCTTGTCAAAGCCACACCAGTGGGGACTGTCCCTGTCCATGCATCTCCTGCCGGGCCCACACCAGCCGCCAGGGCCGCCAGGGAGAGCCCAGGTAAGGGGACTCCTGCAGAGAAGGCAAGAGGGACAGGGAAGCCACCCAAAGGCGGAGCGGGTGTGGTGCGGGTGAATCTCCAAGTTGGGCCCTCTCTGCTTCTCCTCTGTTCTTGGATGACAATGTCTGGGAAGGAGGGGGAATGGTCTGGATGGGCAGTGGGGGACCTGGGAGGTGGGGGCAGAAAGGAACCATGACACACAAACCCAAGACAGTGGGAAATTGGGGTGAATGTGGTAAAGCATAAGAAATCAGGACCAACAAAGCAGGTATGACTTTGGAGGCTGCACATACTGGGTCAAGGTGCAGATTTTGAGAACCCGAGCTCCTGGTTAGAAACCAGGCCTCTTTCCTACAGCTGCCCTGGAGGGTCTGCCAGGGAAGCTGGGGTCAACATGGGAGTACAGCGATGATCAAGGGCCTATCTGTGGGTGGAGGAACAAAGGGAAAGATTCTGATCAGGCAGGCACTCCCCACCCACAACTTCCCAAGCTGGCCATTATGATTCAGCCCATACGGGGATATGCCAAATGGACCTCAGGGACTGGCTCTGCCCTTAATGAAGCAGCCCTTTTGCCCCCATCCCAACTTTGCCCTCCTCTTGCCCTCGAGTTCAGTCTGCCCCAGTACAAACAGGCCTGGAGAAGGATCTCAGATCTGGGGCTCATCTTGCCCTCTGAAGAGTCAATGAGGCACTTTGGTGTAGAGACCTTTGGCATCAAACACATTTCATTTGAATCCCTGTTCTGACACTCACTAACCAAGTAACCCTGAGCAAGTCATTTAACTTCCTTGAACCTCAGCTTCCCCATCTATAAAATGAGTATAATAATGCCCAGTTCACACAGTTGCTGTCAGAATTAAATAAGATACCACACACAAATGCCTAACGGGCCCATAATAGATGCTAAGTAAAAGGGAACTTGGTATCAGGCAGGGATGTACCATATGCTGGGTGGAGAGGGCCCAACTGGGTCCTCCTGGACCAGCCTTCTTTCCCTACCCCGTCTCTTCTCTGCCGGACTCCCCTCTCACAGTCTCACCCTCCCCTGCTGCTGGCCTGCTCCTAGGTATCACCTTGCCCAAGTTCACCTGGCAGGAGGGCCAGAAGCGGCTGCTGCTCATCGGATGTGTCCTCCTTCTCATCGCCCTCGTGGTGTCGCTCATCATCCTATGTGAGTTTAACAGAAGGAGCAAGGCTGGCCCCTGGTCCTCGCAGGGTGGAGAGGGGTTGGGGGATGCATGCACTCAGCAGGGAGACAAGAGTGGGGAACACACACTGGCTGCTGTGTCCACAGAGGGACCCTCCTACAAGTGGCCTTGAACCCTGGCACCTCCAGGCCCCTTGGAGGTGGGTGGGTTGAGAGGGTGGGAAGTCAGAGGAACTGGGAGTGGGTCCCTTCTGTAGTAGTTCACCAGTCTGAGCTCAGTTTCTATGTCTTCAAATGGGATTAAATCCATTCATTCATTCAAGTTAACATGTGCTTAGTAAAATATCCTGAAGATTTCACTGGGTTATGAGGAATAAATGAGCTAATGGCACAGTGCCTGACACAAAATCCCACTCTAAAAATGTGAGTTATTTAAAAAACAAGCATTTAAAACTTTGATGAGGTAAAGGCCCCTTGGGCATTTTTGGTCAATGAGATCAAGTGTTCAGGGGTCCAATCTCCCTGAAATCCACACCCTCTTCTGGAAAAGACACTCAGGACCTGTGCCAGGGCTCCCTGCGGGGGTGTCTGCTCTAAGCCCAGCACAGTGGCAAACCTTAGCGGGAAGCAAAGGGGAGTACCCACTGTACCCCCCAGTCCTCGGGGCGAGTACAGTCCCCTGGGGGACAGAGATGGAAATTATTAAGGCCAAGTGGATTTGAGTATTACCATCAGGAAGAGAGGACAGCTGTGTGGGTATGGAGGCAGGGGACAGCTCCTGAAGGCTGGGGGCCAGATGAGGCCCCGGAAGATGGCAGGGAGGGGAGGATCTCCTGGGCAAGACATCTAAGCGGGATGAGCAGCTGCAGGAAGTGTGTGTGGGGGCAAATGAGCAAGTTGGCATGGGGAGGGACCCGATTCACCAGGGTGAATACTCATCTGGGGACCTGCAGGCTGTCCTTGGGTTGGGCACGGCTGGGCCACATTGTAGAGAGCTTGAAGTGCCAGGCGGAGGGGTGAGGATTCTGTTACAGAGGCTGCACAGTGCGGTGAAGGGCGGGCTGGGTGACTGCAGGGAAACACCCAGCTGGCAGGGCTGTTTGAGGAAGAGAATCACGGGAAAGAAGTAGCTGGTTACAAGTACAGCTTTAGGACCAGATAGACCTGCTGCAGCATCCCGGCTCAGCCACTTAAGTTAATGAACTTCCTGAGCCTCAGTTTCCCCACCTGCCTGACAATGCCCATGAAGGTGTCAGCACAGAGCCTGCCTCGTGGCCTCCATGTGAACCTCCCACCAGGATGCTCGACCCTGTTCCCTCCCTTCCCCACACAGGGCACACGCTCCAGGGGAGGACCCTGGCAGTGCACAGAGAGCAGCAGGAAATAATCCTGGGGGAGGTGAGAGGGCAAGCTGGGCAGGGGGGCTCTCAACATGATTTCACAGCATTTCCTGAAGTCCCCTGACCTCTGGACTTCCCGGGGAGGTGGTCACTGAGCAGCTCGGCAATGTGGTCAGGACTAGAGCCCCCGCCTCCTGAGAGCTCTCTGCTACACATCAAGGCGATCCCAGGAGCCTCCGTGTCCGGGGTGAGCATGGGTAGAAAGACCAGAGCACAGGAGGAGGGGAAGTCCAGCAGGTTAGGGGGACTGGTGTCTGAACCAGGGAGGAGCAGTCACACAGGGTGACCTCCAGCTGGCGTGACAGCACAGTGGGGCCAGCGACAGAGGCGGGGGTCAGGGCTGAGAAACAGGTTGCAGACAAGAGGCAGGGTAAGGGGTCAGACCCTGGGCTTCCTCAGGCATCCAAGGTGAGGAGTTTCCAGGCAGGAGGCATGACAACTCCCAGTATGGAAAGAGCTCTTAGGAAGTTGCGGAGCTGATGCTCACATATGGTTTGTAAAGCTGTCGGCTTTTCAACCCAACTTGTGCATTCGGGAATCAGCCACCTAGAGTTGCTTGCTGAGTGGGAAGACACTTTTTTATTTATTTTTGGCTGCACTGGGTCTTCATTTCCGTGTGTGGGCTTTCTCTAGTTGTGACAAGCGGCGGGCTACTCTCTTTGGCTGCGGTACACAGGCGTCTCATTGCCGTGGCTTCTCTTGGTCTGGAGCACGGGCTCTAGGGTGTGCAGGCTCAGTAGTTGTGGCTCGCAGGCTTAGTTACCCTGAGGCAGGTGGGATCTTCCTGGACCAGGGATCGAACCTGTGTCCCTGCATTGGCAGGTGGATTCCCAAGCGCTGGACCACCAGGGAAGTCCCTGGGAAGACAGTTAAAGGCCTTGAGACAAGCAGTGGGGCAAGAACTGAGCCTAGGGGATAGCTCTTGCTTAGAGAAGAGGGAGGTGGAAGAAAATCTAGGAGCTTTTGAGGCTGGAAGGACAACTTCTGAGAAGATGGGACAGGCAGTGGCTGCAGATGTGTGTGCCTCGACCTGCAGCGCATAGAGATGGTGGGGATGCTGGATGGGGTCTGAGAAGGGGCCTCCGGGATACTGAAAAGGAGGATTTCTCTGAACACTCTGGGCAGCACGTAGGGCAGGAGAGCTTCTGGAGTACTATCCATCTCCATACCTCCCTCCCTTACTCTCTCTCTCTCTGAGTGGCTGCTTTTGAGTTTGCCTGGTGCTGTCCTGCTTGCAGGAGCTTTCTGGAACATTCCAGAGCATTCCTGAGCAGCCTTTCTCTCCATACAGATGGGGGACGAGAACCCCAGAGCCCAAGAGGGATTGCAGGTCGGTGTCTCAGAACCCCCAGGGCCTTGGGCTGCATTGTGTCATGTCTCTCTGGGGCTAGCAATGACCCAGCTTCTGCTTCATGTCTTTTTTTTTTTTTTCAGTTTACTTCTGGCGGGGCCACACAGAGGTCAATTACAAAGAGCCAAGAGAGAGCTGTCCTAGTTACGCTGTGCGCTGTGATGGAGTCGAGGACTGTAAGCTGAAGAGTGATGAGCTGGGCTGTGGTAAGGAGGTTGGATGTGTGCGTGTGTTCGTGCGTGCACTCTGGGGCTGCAAACTGGGTTTCAGCTCAAATGGGAGGTGATGGACAGAGACCTAGAGGATCTGGGTTCTAGTCATAATAGACTGGGTTCTGGAACCTGGCTTTGAGTGTGACTTGGGCGAATCACTTACCTTCTCTGGGCTTCAGTTTCTTAATTTGCAAAATGTGTGGATTGGACAAGATAAGTGCTTCTCAAATAAAATCTGACAGCTCCCAGCAAAGCAGAGCTGCTCTGCAGCTGGAGACAAGTGTGGGGTCCAAAGCCCTGTCCATGTACCCCTTCTCTTTGCCCAGCAGGTAACCTCTGACCTGCCACATCTGTGGTTTCATGAAGGTCAGTTTGTAAATGAAACCGCAGATGAGACAAAGACCTCTTTAAGTGGTGTTTTTACAAGCGTCGTCTATGTACAGCATTGATGTGGGTGTCTGTGGGTACATAACCTGCCCCTTCCACCCGTGTGCATACGTGTGTCCTTGCCCATGACCACATCCATCTGTGACTGCGCAGGTCTAGTGAGCACTCAGTTGGATCAAGGTTCCCCTTGTCACACTCTTATTTGGGCACGTCACTGCCCTCTTGGGGTGATGCCTCCTGGCAGTGCTCACCCCTTCTCCCAGCAAAGGCTCCTGGGTCCTGTTGGACAGAGAGCTCTCTGCTCTGCTCCAACCCCTTGCCTTGGCTCTGCCCTCACCGAGCATCTTGGGCTCTGAGCACTGGCTGATGGCTATCCTGTCCCCGGCCAAGATCCCAGATGTTTGCAAGGCCTCAGCAAGAAGCCTGGGGAAGGAGCATCTCAGAGCCTCACTCGGTTCATTCCTCAAGAACTTGGAGCCTCCTGGTGTTGAGGACCCACCTTGCCCTTTTCTTGACCGGCAGTGAGGTTTGACTGGGACAAGTCTCTGCTTAAAGTCTACTCTGGATCCTCCCATCAGTGGCTTCCCGTCTGCAGTGACAGCTGGAATGACTCCTATTCGCAGAAGACCTGCCAGCAGCTGGGTTTCGAGAGGTACACCTTCCCCACCAGTCCCCGCTTCAGGGATGTCTCAGACTTTTCACACGGGCATCTCAGGCTCATTGAGGGTCACTCATACCAAGAAGACTCTTGGGGACCAGGGCTGAGGTCACGAGCTCATAGTGCCCTCGAGTTATTCAAAGGAACAGTAGCCTGGGGAGCCCAGGTCTGGGGGCAAGCTGTTTACAGGAGGCCAAAGTAGTTATTTGCAGATATGCAGCAGGATAGCACTCCTATACGGTTCTTTGCATCAAAGCACCCTCATGCCCACGAGCACATTCAATGGTCGCGGTGGCCTTGTGAGGTGGGTGTGCATTTGGGCAGGTCTTGTCTTCTCACATCTGATAACTAGCAGCTCAGGCTGGGCAAACCCTTCACTGGACTCTGAGCAGCTGCAGCTTGAGCTAGGACTCATCAAATGAAGAGTGAGATGGGCAGATGTGGCCAGGTAAAGTCCTTGGCATCTTTGGCTCTAAAGATCTGAAACAGGAAGCTGGTACCAGTAGGGGGAGTAGGGAATGGGGTTTACCATGACCTTCCAGCTTGAAGGAGCCCTCCATTTCTGGCCACATAGTCACCTCCATACTCCCTCTTGGTCTGGGTTTCAAGCCAAGTAGTTTGAGGGGTTCACTAATGTGTGTGAAGTTCTGGGGAAACGGTTTATTAAGGATCTCACTGTGGGTTCTCTGTAGAAGAAGCAGCTGGAAAACTAGGGCTTGGGGGCTAGGACTGAAAACCAGTTCTCTGCCCCCATCTCAGAGTTCCCATCTGTGAAAGACGACCTGGGTGATCTAGTTGGAAGATGACAGACATGGTTTATCATTGAGTTGTGTGACCTTATGCAAATGTGAACTTCCCTTGGACTTCCATAGATAGCGTCATTTATGCAAAGAATATTCATTGAGTTTTTATTATGTGCCAGACACCCAGACAAGATCCCTATTGTTGGACAATCTCTGGTATGGTGTGGGCAAGAGAGGCTTTAACCAATAATCACAGCGCTGTGTGATGTGTAATGGAAAGAATACGTGGAAAGCATTATGTACACACAGCAGAGAGGGTGCCTGACTGCATTTGGAGGTCAGCAGAGCAATGGAGGAAGGGCGCCCACAAAGGGAAGCTTGCATGTACGGGTGTCCCATGTCCTAGAAACGCACCAAAGTGCCACACAGATAGCAGTCCATGGATCACGCAGAGCAGAATCACCTGGGGTGCTTGTTAAAATGCACCCTGAAATCAAAATCTCTGGAATTAGGATTTCAAACCCTTAACAACACCCCAGGGTGGTTCTTAGGCACACTCTGGTCTAAGGAGCCAAACGGTTCTAAGGCTTTAATGTGCAAACCCATAACATAGAGATCATTAAAATGAAGAGCATGGCTCAGCAGGTCGGGGGCGGGCGTGGGGCGTGGGGTGGGGATGCTGCTGCTGTGGGTCCATGGATCACAGTCCGGATAGGAAAGGGCTCAGTCCGTGTTTCTCAAACTCCAGAGTGCAGCGGGATCACCTGGAGAGCCTATTAAAACTGAGAACCAGAACTGTTGATTCAGCAGGTCTGAGACAGGGCCCCCAGATTTGCATTTGTAACAAATTCTCAGGCAGTGCTAACATTGTCCCCAGAGATGGGACCATATTTTCAAAACGACTAGGCTAGAGTGTAAGGCTAGTAGGGGGAGTAGTGGAATATGTGGGTGGGGTCTGAGATCATTGGATTTTAACTGCCTCTGGCCCCTGCAGCAGGGCAGGCTGGGACTCTCATGCAGGCCCGGGGACCAGGAGTGGGTGCTTTCTCAATGTGGTTCATTCATCTCCCCTCTCCTCCCTTGCAGTGCTTACTGGACAACCAAAGTGGACAATAGGAATGTTGACAGCAGTTTCTCAGTCTCCGAATTTAACTCCACCATCCAGCAGAGCACCTACAGGTACGTGGGGTGGGCATGGCTGTCTGCTGCCTCCAGGAGTCTTTCGTGAATGTCCAGAGCATCTCAGAAACAGCTCTTGTTCACTAACTGCCTCCTGACTTGGAAGTCATTAAAACTTGGTGCACAGAGCACCTCGAAGTCAGGGGCGCCCAAAGAATTTACCTGGTTGCCAAAGACAGTAAATAAACCTTGGGGCCACTGATCAGCCTGATGTTGGGACTGAAAGCCACTGCAGGGAGGGCGCTCGGGGTGGAGAGGGAGAAGCATCACTGGGGTGGCAGTGGGGAGGGGGAGTGCCAGATGCAGGGAGTCAGGGGCAGGGAGGCCCATCTGGGGAGCATCGCCCTCTCTCCCCCCCGGGCCTCGCCATCTGTCACTCTGCACTGCAGCTGCTCTCGTCCGGATGCCACTGGGTGGAGGGGGCTGGGGGGGTGTTGCTCCACCAGCTAGCAGTGTTTACCCTGGGGAGAGGAGAGAAGAAACCAGGCTGTGAGAGAAAAAGGCGTGGGGAGGGAAGGAAGGCAAATGAGCTGCCTCCTGGATTCCTGCTTTGTGCTGGGTGGTTCACGTGCTGCATTGCTGGTAGAGCATTGAGCAAGTGTCAGAGGAGAGTTGGGCCACATGTTTAGCTGCAGAAAATGCTGAGACAGTGAACTCATGAGTTCAGAAGACATGACCTAGCTCGTATATGCAGCCTGCCACAGAAAAACTGGGAGGTGGGGAGAAGGGTGGGGCTGGTTTGATCTAAGCCATCCCTGTCTCTAGAGAAAGCACGGGAAGGGTCTGTCCTACTGGGAGGGAGAAAGGTCAGAATCTCCATCTTCTTGTGCAAAGGGGATAGGATAGAACTTAGCAGGAGCCAATCATGGAAGGCTTCCTGGAGGCGGTGGCTAATGTGCCCTTTTCTCAACTTTTGTATCTCCTCCTGCAGGTCTGATTGCCCTTCCCAGCAGTATGTTGCTCTACAGTGTTCCCGTAAGAAGATGCTCTTCCTCCTGGATTGTGACCTGTGTGGGGTGGGAGTCAGGGGACAGAGGGATGTAGTCCCTGTTAGGAAGAGGGTCAACCCTGGGGATCAGAGCCAGGAAGAGGGACTTGAGCAGCAGGCCTGTTTCAGGGCCAGAGTGCCTGTGAGTCATCTGGATAGACACTCTCAGGGCAGCATTTCCCCTTCTGACTCTGCTCGGCCCAGCAACCTCACCATTCAAGTGTCCTGGATTCTGGGCAGAGGGCAGAGGATTGAGAGAGCATGTCAGAGCTCATGGTAGGTGGAGAGCTGGTATTGAATCTTGGGTCTGTCCACAGGGCCCAAACCGTTAACCAGTCCACGAGGTGCTGTGTTCTCATGATGACCAGTGGGGTGCCCCCCTGAGCAAGTGGGCACAGTGCTATGGACAGAGTCCCCTCAGACCACCGCTGGCTCTACACTCTCACCTCCTTCAAAGGAGAAGGGAAACTCTGTGCATGATTTCAGGGGATGACTCACTCTGGAACATGTTTGGAAATGTTCCCCTGGGGCACAGGGCCCCCAACAGCACTAAATGATCCCCTGAGAAACCACGTGAGCACCAACTACTTGTGCATCATGGGAAGGACTTTTCTTCTTCATTCTGAAATGATCCAAATCACATTGCTCATCAATTCAGGGTTGTGTTAGACTTGGTCTGCTTTCCAAAGCTCTTGACAGCAGCCCTCAGGTTCACCATTGTGACCCTAACGTCTGGCACATCACCCAAAGCAGGGGGTACTTAGGAAGCATTTGTTGAATTATTGGAACAATAAATGAGTGGGAGGAAAGAGGATTTCCTAGGATCAGACTTTCTACTGGATGATCCCGAAAGCCAACCTACCATGTGGGAGCTCTGTGTTGGCGGGAAATAGCTGTGCCGAATCAGATTAAGTGGGCAAAGCGGACTCCGTGGGTGGGTGGTGCCCTCATGCGTGAGCTTCTCTGGGCCTAGGAGCATGATAGCAGCTCTAAGAAAAGCAGACTTCATAGTTCATCTCTTCTGCTTCTCTCCAGATTGTGGACTGAGGGCCATGACTGGGCGGATCGTGGGAGGGGCGCTGGCCCCAGAAAGCAAGTGGCCATGGCAAGTTAGCCTGCAGTTCTCCCATACCCACATTTGTGGGGGCACGCTGATCGATGCCCAGTGGATTCTCACCGCCGCCCACTGTTTCTTTATGTAAGTGCCCGAGGGCGCGGTGATGCGACGCCGCTGAGGGTCTGGACGCCAGGAAGGGCTGAGGGCAGACTGACTTCTCTCTGTGGAGGAGGACTTTGGTTGTAAGCCTGGCCCAGAGGACTGGGAGGCACATGTGTGGTGAGGACCATGATTCGGTCCTGGGAGTGTGAGTTGGGGTTACTTATCCTAAGCCAGTGCAGAGTGAGAAAATACCATTGCTGGCTTCAGGGGAGAGAGAGGGGAAGGTAGACGGGAGGAATTGGGAGCCTGCCCTAAAGAACAGGGTGAAATAAAGAGGTTTGGGGCTTGTGGCTGCTTTCATAACCTGGACGTTACAGGAGAGGAGCTGGAGACATCGGGAATGCTGTCCCAGGAACTGAGGGACTGGGGCTGTGGGCAGGGCAGTGCAGTCAGCTTTCAACAGTCACTAGCCAGGCTTGTCCTTCGAGTTGGTGGACAGGAAAGGGCTGGGAGATGAGGCCTCAAGGGCACCGGCTTCCCCAGCAGTGAGTCTTTAGTGGGTCACTTTGTCTTGTCTAAAGCCCCATTTCTGCTGAGAATACTACCACTGAGATGTGTCCCGTCCACTTCATTGGATCCTTGGTGGCATCCAGAGGAGACAGTGGGGCCAGTGGTCCCAGAAGTCTTACTCATCTCCTCCCATTTTCTATTTTTAAAATTTTATCTATTTATTCATTTATGGCTCTGCTGGGTCTTCATTGCTGCATGTGGGCTTTCTCTAGTTTCCACAAGTCGGGGCTACTCTCTAGTTGCGATGCATGGGCTTCTCATTGAGGTGGCTTCTCTTGTTGAGGAGCAATGTTGGGGCTTCAATAATTGTGGTGCGTGGAGTTGTGGTTCCCAGGCTCTAAAGCACAGGCTCAACAGATATGGCACATGGGCTTAATTGTTCCTCAGCATGTGGGATCTTCCCGGACCAGGGATTGAACCTGTGTCTCCTGCATTGGTGGCTTTACCACTGAGCCACCAAGGAAGCCCTCATTTTCTATTGTAAGATACAGAACCACCAGTTCAGAGCAGCTTTTTGAAAGTAGAGGATTGTTCTAGACCCCTGGGCTAAGATAGAGTGCCCCCTCCAGAGGTCATTTCATCCATCCTCCTGCCTCCAAGCTGGTGCTCTGGTTGAAGCTCCTTGTGTGCAGCAGATGTTGCCAAGACCTCTGCCAGATGGTAACTGGCCCATGCTCTCTCTGGCTTTGGCAGTACTCGGGAGAAGATCCTGGAGGGCTGGAAGGTGTACGTGGGCACCAATGACCTGCACCACCTGCCTGAGTCAGCCTCCATCGCCCAGATTATCATCAACAGCAACTATTCAGATGACCAGGACGACTATGACATCGCCCTCATGCGGCTCTCCAAGCCCCTGACCCTGTCCGGTGAGTGAGCCCCCTGCTCAGCCAGCACCCCTCGGCGCCGAACCTTTGCACTTAGTAGCATCCACAAACCCATCCCAGGGTCCAGAGCTTCAGCATGGCAGATGTCAGTCTTCGAGATCATTCGGTGGAACTCTATCTTATAATTGGGGGAACTGAGACCCGGAGATTGGAAATAAACTTGCCCCAATGACTCCTCTTCTATTGCAAGTTGGTGACAGAGCCAGGGTTTAGGTTCTGGGCTTCATTAAGATAAACAAATCGAATTGTTTCACTGGTACAGCCAGCACCTGACAGAGGCCAGACACCTTGGCAAGTGTTTTACATCTACAATTTCATATAGTCTTCACTACCAGATCCTGTGAAGCAGGTACTATTATTAGCTTCATTTTCCCTTTGAGGAGAAGACCTTTAGAGAAAGATAATTCCCTGAGGCCATGAAGTAATAAGGAGCAGCTTCAGGACTGGGTCCAGGTGGGTCTGCCTCGCAGGCAACGTTCTTCCCACCCTGCTCTGTACTGGCAAATTGCCAACACCGAAGTTGCGAACACAAGCAACATACCTATGCAACCAAACAGCCAACTGCTGCAAGGTTGGAGCTGAGACCTTGAGAACTAAATGGGGCTACAGAAAGGAAATGCTACCGAAATTCTCAGGAGGAGATCAGTTTTCATTCATTACTTCATCTGCCCATTTGTTCACGTATCAAATACAGTGTATCTACTACCTAACGGCTCTGCAGCTCCCCAGCAAAGAGAACAAGACTGATGGCACGCACAAACAGCCGCTTAGAAGCTAGTGATGTGATGTCAGGGGCCACCGGGGGAGAGGGGCACGATTGCACAGATGTGAGCACCTAATCAGTCTTGGCAGGCTAGACAGACTTTCAGAAGCCTTGGAGGGCTTCCTGGTTAGTCCAGCCTTTCTGGCGCTCTGGGCCTGTGAGCTGGCCTTTCCTGGCACATTAATTGCGGAGGCGGGGTTGGTCCTGAGTCAGAGCAGTTAGCTCATCAGAGTGGTGTGGGGAGGAGGAGTCCAATCCCCAACGCAAGATTCGGTTGGGTGGGGCCAACCCAGAGCCACGCCCACCTCCAGCCACGCCCACGCTGCGAGCCCTCTCTGTGAGCGGAGGGGTTCCCTACTGCCCGTGCCTTGCCCCTTATGCACACAAAAAAGGGGGTAGGCATTCTGCAGGACCAAAATAGGCCTTCCCAACCTTGTCAAACACAGACTCCATTTGGCTAACAGTCCGGACCTCGCTTGCCATCAACCCAAACCCCTATTAATATTATCTGGTATTCCAAATCCAATTAAATAACTTGTAAAATGATATTTAAGTTATTATAGCATTACATGTGCTTTTCAGACTACAGCAGTCCCTCCCTAGACTCTGATAGCCACCCCTCCCTGCTCCCCACTTCTGGTCAAGAAGCATCTTTGTAGCATCATAAATCACAGCTAGGGTTTATGTCGGAGAAGGCAATGGCATCCCACCCCAGTACTCTTGCCTGGAAAATCCCATGGACCGAGGAGCCTGGTAGGCTGCAGTCCATGGGGTCGCACAGAGTGGGACACGAATGAAGCAACTTAGCAGCAGCAGCAGCAGCGGCGGCAGCAGCAGGGTTTATGAAGTCCTGTGGTCAGACCATGTGCCCTGATTTTTGGTTTAGAAATCAGAGCAGATTTTCTTAAACTGCCTGGTAGGCTGAGCACTTTGAAGTCACTGTACTAGCTGAGAAAGCTTGTGAAAATTCACTGATAAATTTAATTACCCCTTAAAAAACTCAAGTAGATATATACTAGTGTTACATGTTTTTAAGGCTGTATGTTTCAAAAATAGGTATAGACTAATTTTTTTGTGTGACACAGTAGGTTCTTGTTTATTTTTTTAATTAATTTATTTTTTTATTGAAGGATAATTGCTTTACAGAATTTTGTTGTTTTCTGTCAAACCTCAACGTGAATCAGCTATAGGTATACATATATCCCCTTTCTTTTGAACTTCCCTTCCATCTCCCTCCCCATCCCACCCCTCTAGGTTGTTACAGAGCCCCTGTTTGAGTTTCCCGAGCCATACAGCAAATCCCTGTTGGCTATCTATTTTATATATGGTAGTAAGTTTCCATGTTACTCTCTCCATGCATCTCACCCTCTCCTTCCCTCTCCCCATGTCCATAAGTCTATTCTCTATGTCTGTTTCTCCATTGCTGCCCTGTAAGTAAATTCTTGAGTACCATTTTTCTAGATTCCGTATATATGTGTTAGAACATGATATTTCTCTTTCTCTTTCTGACTCACTTCATTCTGTATAATAGGTTCTAGGTTCATCCACCTCATCAGAACTGACTCAAAGGCATTCCTTTTTATGGCTGAGTAATATTCTATTGTGTGTATGTACCACAACTTCTTTATCCATTCGTCTGTTGATGGTCATCTAGGTTGCTTCCATGTTCTAGCTATTGTAAATAGTGCTGCAATGAACAATGGGATACATGTGTCTTTTTCAATTTTGGTTTCCTCAGGGTATATGTCTAGGAGTGGAATTGTTGGCTCATATGGTGGTTTTATTCCTAGTTTTTTAAGGAATCTCCATACTGTCTTCCATAGTGGCTGTATCAATTTACATTCCCACCAACAGTGCAAGAGCATTCCCTTTTCTCCACACCCTCTCCAGCATTTACTATTTGTAGACTTTTTGGTGATGGCCATTCTGACCAGTGTGAGGTGGTATCTCATTGTAGTTTTGATTTGCATTTCTCTAATAATGAGTGATGTTGAGCATCTTTTCCTGTGTTTGTTACCCATCTGTATTTTTTCTTTGGAGAAATGTCTGTTTAGGTTTTTTTCCCACTTTGTTTTTCTGGCGTTTAGTTGTATGAGCTGCTTGTATATTTTGGAAATTAACCCTTTGTCAGTTGTTTCATTTGCTATTATTTTCTCCCATTCTGAGGGTTGTCTTTTCACCTTGCTTATAGTTTCCTTTGCTGTGCAAAAGCTTTTAAGTTAATCAGGTCCCACTTGTTTATTTTTCTTTTTATTACTCTAGGAGGTGGGTCATAGAGGATCTTGCTTTGATTTATGTCATTGAGTGCTCTGCCTATGTTTTCCTTTAAGAGTTTTATAGTTTCTGGTCTTACATTTAGGTCTTTAATCCACTTTGAGTTTATTTTTGTATATGGTATTAGGAAGTGTTCTAATTTCATTCTTTTACATGTAGCTGTCCAGTTTTCCCAGCACCATTTATTGAAGAGGCTGTCTTTGCCCCATTGTATAGTCTTGCCTCCTTTATAAAAAATAAGGTTCCCATAGGTGCATGGGTTTATTTATGGGCTTCCTATCTTGTTCCATTGGTCTATATTTCTGTTTTTGTGCCAGTTCCATACTGTCTTGATGACTGTAGCTTTGTAGTATAATCTGAAGTCAGGAAGTTTGATTCCTCCAGCTCCATTCTTCTTTCTTTCTCTTCTTTCTCAAGACTGCTTTGGCTATTCAGGGTCTTTTGTGTTTCCATTTGAATTGTGAATTTTTTTTTCTAGTTCTGTGAAAAATGTCATTGGTAATTTGATAGGGATTGCATTGAATCTGTAGCTTGCATTCGGTAGTATAGTCATTTTCACAATATTGATTCTTCCTACCCAGGAACATGGTATATCTCTCCATCTGTTTATGTCATCTTTGATTTCTTTCATTAGTGTCTTGTAATTTTATGTGTACAGTTCTTTCATCTTCTTAGGTAAGTTTATTCCTAGATATTTAATTCTCTTTGCAATGGTGAATGGGGCGGACTCATTAATTTCTCTTTCTGATTTTTCATTGTTAGTATACAGAAATGCAAGTGATTTCTGTGTATTGATTTTGTATCCTGCAACTTTGCTAAATTCACTGATTAGCTCTAGTAATTTTCTGATACTATCTTTAGAGTTTTCTATGTACAGTATCATGTCATCTGCAAACAGTGAGAGATTTACTTTTTATTTTTGATCTGGGTTCCTTTTATTTCTTTTCCTTCTCTGATTGCTATAGCTAGGACTTCCAGAACTATGTTGAATAATAGTGGGGAAAGTGGACACCCTTGTCTTGTTCCTGATCTGAGGGGGAATGCTTTCAGAGGCATAGACTATTTTAAGTCATATTTCATGGTTTTGGTTAGTAATTGGTGTCATGCCTTCATTTACTTTTTGTCTACACTCTAGCAGATAAATGTGTTAGACTCCCAGTTTATAGGAAAAAAATTTTACATTTATCCCCCCTCCCTCCCTCTCTACCCCCCTCCCTCCCTTCCTTCTTCCCTCCTTCTCTTCCTTTCTTCCTAGGAGCACTTTATATGTATCAGGCACAATTCTAGGTACAGGAAGCTGCAGCACACATAACACTGCGAATATCCTCTCTAGGGCTTCCCCAGTGGCTCAGGGGTAAAGAATCTACCTGTAATGCAGGGGACTTAGGTTTGATCCCTGGGTCGGGAAAATCCCCTAGAGAAGGAAATGGCAACCCACTCCAGTATTCTTGTTTGGGCAATCACTTGGACAGAGGACCCTGGCGGGCTACAGTCCACATGGTCGCAAAAGAGTCAGACTAAGCAACTAAACAACAACAGCAAATATCCTTTCTATTAACTCTTTTCCACTTGCAAACTGGTCAGTTCTCTAGTCCACAGGGGAACATTAGTCCTCATAGGGAACTTATGAACTGATGCACAATAGCACCTTCTATACGATTCTGAGTGTGGGAGCGAATGAGCAGCAGTTTAGTGGGCTGTGCCTCTAGGGATTTGCTCTTCGCACTTGGTGAGGTTGTCTCACCCTGGAGGGAGAGCCTCGGGCCCTGGCCAACCAGGGGTGCCCTCTCCAGACCAAGCAGGACCCACCACTGAGACATCATGGCAATAATACCAGGCATTTAGCCGGCACTGCTCCTTGCTCTGGGGGACAGGTGTGGAAGATACTCAGTGAGGACAGCCACTCTTGGAGTGGAGACACCCTCAGCCACCCAGTATCAGCTTGGCACAGGGAAGCTCCAAGGCACATGCATATGTCCACATGGCACCACTGAAAAATCAGAATGTCTGGGGTACTCTGAGAGTATTCTGATGACTGGAGGGTCAAGATAAAGTGATTGAATTTCTTGCCTGGTCAATTGAAGGCCTTGAAAGATTCAGGAGCACTCTATGGGGAAGGAGGATGTCCTAGGATGTTGGTACTCCTGTCCCTCCTCACACCCCTCCAAAACCTCCAGCCTCTTCCCTTCACTGATGTCTTGAGGTCTTGTCGCAGCTCATGTCCACCCTGCCTGCCTCCCCATGCACGGACAGACCTTCGGCCTCAATGAGATCTGCTGGATCACAGGCTTTGGCAAGACCAAGGAGACAGATGGTGAGAGGCAGATGCTAGACTCTGTGTGTGTGTGTATATTTGACTGTATACATGTGTTTCTTTTTTTTTTTTCTTTTACTTGTATTTTTTTGTGGCATTTATTTTCAGGCCATTTTTGTTTCTTCAGTATCTTCTGGGGTATCTTTTTCTTCTGTGCAACCTCCTCTTCTGGTTTAGGAAAATCTGCGCTTTTTTAGTAAGGATCATCTCCACGTGGCAGGGAGAGCTCATGTATGGGTTGATTCGACCATGAGCTCTGTAAGTCCTGTGCTCCATCTTGAGGGCTTTGCTCACTTGGGTGTGCTCAATGACCAGAGAATCTGTATCTAAGCCCTTAAGTTCATCATTACTCTCTGTATTTTTGAGCACGTACTGTAAAAACTCAGCACTCTTCTTGGCCGACTGATCTTTTCCAGCCCCACTGTTTGACCTGAGCACACGTATCAGCTCCATTATTGTGACAACGGAATGGAACACACTGCTTCTTCAAAGTGACACCCTTCAGATACTTGGTGGCTTTTCAGATATGCATACCCTTAATGGCCTGGGCAGTTTTGTTAGTGTTCTTAGAGTGAACATGAAGATTTGAACCTCTCGGTTTGCACAATTTTGTGGCATCTTCTGGATCAAGTGAATAGTGAACCATTTTTAGAGGTCACCTCAGGTTGCTTATCAGAAAAACTATACATGTGCTTCTGTATATGCGGTGATCTGTAGGGGTATTGAGATGAGGGTCTACCTAGATGAGGATTTGGGTATATAGATTCATGGGCCTGGATATGAATGTGTGTATATATACACCTACATATACATCAAAGCCGGGCTTCCCTGGTGGTTCAGTGGTAAAGAGTCTTCTGGCAATGCAGCACACACAGGTTCAATCCCTGGGTTGGGAACATCCCCTGGAGGAGGGCACGGCAACCCACTCCAGTATTCTTGCTGGGAATTCTTGCATGGACAGAGGAGCCTGGTGGGCTAGAGTCCATAGGGTTGCAAAGAGTTGGGCATGACTGAAGTGGTAGCATGCATGCAAGTGTGCTATGGGGTGAGCACCGGGCTGGGCATTTTTGCCTAATTTGGGGTCCGGAAGCCTGCTGGTGATGATCAGGGGGGCTTTTGGCAATGGTTACAATGGGACTTAATCAGTTTTGGAGGTGGCCTTGGTTCTGGGCTCTATGTCTGTGGCCTTGGTGCAAAGCCTCTCACCTGTGATCTTGGGAGAGCACTCCACAGATATCTTACTAACTTCATCTAGAAAGAGTCCATAGACTGAGCCTAAAGCTATAGTTGGTGAAGAAATGAAGAAGCAGCAGCCGCTCATTCTGGCTGGAAGAGGGGGCCCTTTGGTCCTTTTGCGATGTGACCTACCTTGTTTTCGTCTGGGCTGAAACAAGGTTAGAAAGTGGTTTGGTCTTCCCTCACTTCATTGTGATGACTGGGCGGCCTTGTCTGGTGTCAGTTCTGTCGGATTGTGGATCCTGGGCAGGAAAGCACAGCAGTCAGCTGGCCTTGCCATGAGACTCATGAGACTGGCAGGTGTCAAGACCTTGCTCATGAGATCGAGTGACTGGCTGGGAGCAGCCTTGTTCTGACCTTAGCTCTCTAACTGACTAGCAGGGTGACTGTGCATGCCTGCTCAGTCGCTTCAGTTGTGTCTGACTCTCTGCAACCCTATGGACTGTAGCCCACCAGGCTCCTCTGTCCATGGGATTCTCTAGGCAAGAATACTGGAGTGGGTAGCCATGCACTCCTCCAGGGGATCTTCCCAACCCAGGGATCAAACCTGCGTCTCTTATGCCTCCTGCATGGTCAGGTGGGTTCTTTACCACTAGTGCCACCTGTGACTGTGGGCAAGTCCTTCTTCAGCCCTAAATTTCTCCTTCTGTAAGTGGGTTCATCACACCTGCTCTCCTTAAAGCACATCATTACCAAAAGCAAATGAAGTGATCTATTGTGTTGACTGAAAAGTTCTTTCGGGTTTTCCCTTCTATCTTTTCTGTTTTGAATGCAGAAAAGCATTGTGTGCGTGTCAGGCAGCCTTGTGGGTTTGTCTCTGCATGCGTGTCTCTGTTCTGTGTAGTGATTTGTGTCTGGTGTGAGGCTGGTGGTGTAACCTCCTCTGTGTCCTCGGTGACCCACCATGGGCATGGTGCCCTCCATGCCTGGGAGGTTGCCAGTCTGGGGCCTGGAGTGGGCAGCTGGAAGGCCTCAAAGCCGCCCGGAGTCTCACTCCCTTCCCACCCTCTCTCTCCTCCACCCCACCGCGCTGAAGAGAGGACTTCTCCTTTTCTCCGGGAGGTGCAGGTCAACCTCATTGATTTCAAGAAGTGCAATGACTACTTGGTCTACGACAGCTACCTTACCCCGAGGATGATGTGTGCGGGGGACCTGCGAGGAGGCAGAGACTCCTGCCAGGTGGGCTTGCTTCTGCGTGGGGCTCAGTCCTGGGACCCAGAGGGAAGGGAGGAATGTTGGGGTGCTGTAGTCGGAGGGAGAGTCGGGGGCCCACTGTTTCCTGCTCAAGGGCCACCTTTCCCACCCTGCTGATGGGCGTGCTCCCTCGCAGGGAGACAGCGGGGGTCCTCTGGTCTGCGAGCAGAACGGCCGCTGGTACCTGGCAGGAGTCACCAGCTGGGGCACGGGCTGCGGTCAGAGGAACAAACCTGGCGTGTACACCAAGGTGACGGAAGTGCTCCCCTGGATATACAGCAAGATGGAGGTGAGAGCCCTGCTGGAGGCATGTTCCCAGCAGGCGGGGATCCCCCAAAGTGGGGTGCCTGGAAGCAGGCCTGGCCTTTCCCCAGGGTCTTGGCCAGGTCTCCGCACCCCTCTGCTGTTGGGTGTGTTCAGAAGTTGCCAGGACAGGACAGGACAGGTGTCAAATGTTGGCCAACCCCAGCTGCCTGGACTTCTTCCCCTCCTTTTCCTCCTGCAAAACAGAGCTCAGAGGGTTGGAAAGGGGTGGGGACCAGGCTGGGGGCCGGGCCCCAGGATCCCTCTCCTCTCCCCAGCAATGGCCAGTTGTGAATTCACACATGGAGTTGGGGAGGCCTCCCCTCCTTGGCAGGAGGTTGGTCTCCCAGGAAACTGGGCAGTGGGAAGGGGAGGTCTACCCCACCACCTCTGCTGACCCAGTCCAGCCCCTGCCTCCCCTGGACCCCCATCCTTCCTGTAGCTGTCCCGGCCCTTCCCTTCTCCACCCAGGCAGAGAGAACTCGGGTAGGGGTGGGGAAAGCTGCTCTGCAAATCCAGGGTGGCGGGTCTCTCAGAAACCGCTTCCATCTTGTCCCCTTGGCTGCCCCTCTTCTCTGAGGGACAGTGCCCGGTGGCAGCTGGGCTGAATTTTAGGCTCTGAGCCCGCATCCCAACCTGTGCACACCCAGCCCAGGTTCACTCTGTTCTCTCTTTTCGTCCTCAGAGGGAGATGCGCTTCCGGAAATCGTAAGCAGCTGTCCTGCGCCATCTCACAGAGTCCTCCGTGAAGACTCTGGCCAAAGGGACGGAGCCATTTGCAACCTCCTCTGGGCTAAAGGCCACCAGACACCATCGTTACTGCCACCTCCACTGTCTGCTGCCTCTGTGAATACACACGTGTGTGTGCATGTGTGTGTTTACATGTGTGTGTCACTGCTCTCCCACGGTCCTCAGAAATCAGGAGAGCTGTCAGCTCTTCCCAAACCCCCGGCTGGAAATCACCTGAAGACAGCCGTTTGGGCCCCAGGAGGGGTTCCCCGACACGGAAGTGTCCATCACGGATGGAGGAGGCGGAGCCCAAGGATGGTCTGGAAGGCCATGTCAGGAATTCTTGTTTCCCCACCCTCACTGGAGACTAGTCCAGAACAGGCAGCCCCCTGTGACCCAGCCATCACCGCCAGCAGGGGACAGTATCAGATTTCACGGAGTGCCTGGACCGCCTCTAGTGGGAAGATATTCCTGTTGACCTTCGGCCCATCCCGCCCCTTCTCAGCCATCGCGCTGGATGCGGAGAGGGGCCGCGCAGTGGCTGTGCACGCTGACCACTCAGGACAGGGCTTACTGTCTTCATTCGGTCACAGGCTGTTGGAGGCAAACTTCACTTCATTTTTATATTCAAGTAACAGAAATAAATGTATTATTTAAAGGTTCTCCCAAAATTCCAGGAGCCAAGAGAGCTAGCCACTCAATCGCCCCAAGAACTCTGAGGGACTCCTCGCAGCTGTGTCCCCCTGGCATCCTGTGGAATGCTCTTGGCCTCAAGGGGCCAGATGAAGGGGCCTTTTGAGATACTCAGGGAAGCAAATCCATCACCAAGACGGCCACAGTGCTGCTGTATCCGAGGGCTGTATCCGAAGGAACCGATGCTGCTTCTCTGTTGGCCCCAGAGCCTGGGACAATCCAGGCGGACCGGCATCTCTGGTACACAGGGATGTCCTGGAACTTTGGAATTTCTTCTCAGCTTTCCTCATCTTTCACCTTCTCAGGGACACAGTGTTGCCATGAAAACTGCCTCAGAGAGAAAGCTGACTCTGTCCCCAGGCTGCCTCCAAACTGCTTTTCTGAAGAATATGAGTTGCCGCTCCGGCTGGGCATCAGTGAGTTTGGCCTCTGAGTCAGCTGAAGTCCCGGATCTTCTGCATCCTTTTCTCTGGGGCACTTGGTCCTCCCGCTGTCTCCTGTCTCCCTTGGGCCTATCTGGTGGTGCTCCGACTCCCAGAAGTGGGGTCCAAGCAGATCAGCCCAGCCCAGCTCAGGAAGGTGGCTGCTTGGGGAATAGACTGTTCTAGAAGAGCAGCTGGGATTGGCTAGCATGGCTCGGAAGGTTCTGAGGGAGCTGGTGACGTGTTATCAAGGCTGGGGCTGGGAACAGCATGTTCATGTCCACAGCACCCCAGCAGATCTTCAACAATAAAAATTATGTGACCTGAAAAATTTATCATTGGATGTTTCAGTGGTACCGTGAGTAGAAAACTGAGGCTGTCTACCCAGATGCTCAGGCATCCTCAGTTTGGTTCTTAGTTTTGGTTCCTCAGCTTTGGGTTCTGCTCATTTAATCATGATTCATTTATTTATTCATTTACCCACCATACTGGTGCCTGCCCTGTACCAGGAACTTGTACCAGGCCCAGGAGGTACAAAAACAACAGCGGCCCTCAGGAACTCAAGGGCATGACCCAGTGTGATGGAAGCTGTGATTCAGTGTGGACACTGTGCCTGGAGCACAGCGGGCAGCCTCACCTAGAGAGGTCAGGGAAGGCTTCCCAGAGGAGGTGAGGTTTGAAATGAATCGTAAAGAGTACATGAGTCTTCACCAAGCAGATGGGTGGGGGAAGAGCAGTCCAGCAGTCCTTTTTGCCTCCTTCCTCTTTCTCTGCCTCTGACTTTGCCAGCTCAGCAAAAGGCGTGTTTACGAAGAAGCCCCAGTGCTTACTCAACTGTTTCCAAGAGAAGTGGATGGGTGGTTCCGTTGGCCTCTTCTAAAAGATCTAGTCCTTCTTACTCCATACTGACTTTTCCTGCATTTCATATATTGACCTCTTTTATATTATTGACCTCATTTAATATTACGTTCCCACAATGAATGCCCAGCACCCACACCACCCCCACTACACACACTTGTGCCTCTAGCCATGAGCACAGAATTCTCCAGGCCTGCCCGCATAGGCCTGGCCTTTGGACACCTCCAGAGTGTTTAATTCCCCGCACCAGTGCCAGGGCAAATCCTTCCTCCAATCATTTTCTCGTTCCATCTGCATGACAAAGCATGAGGTGGGGGCATGTGCCAGGCCCACTGGATGAGCAATAGGGCTAACATAACTGCTGTCACAGATCCCACAACTTCCCACGATCTCAGTGGCTTGACGCAATCAAAGCTTATGTCTCATGACCCACTCCAGCGTTCTTGCCTGGAGAATCCCACGGACGGGAAGCCTGGTTGGCTGCCATCTATGGAGTCGCACAGAGTCGGACACGACTGAAGCGACACAGCAGCAGCAGCCAATGGGAGCCTTGCTGTCACGTGATTTTTCAGGGACTCAGATTTTTTCAGCCTAGTTGACTTTGTCATCTGCTTCCAGTGAGAGGACAGAGGAAAGAAAACGTGAAGAAGGCAGATCCATTTCTTAAACGCTCTGACTCAGAAGTGATCCATAGCACTTCACTCATATTTTATGGCTGTCCACACGTCACGTGGCACCAACTAGATCAAGTGGGAAAGGCCCTAAGAAAAGCGGTCCTGGGCAGTTCCCAGGCAGGAGCGAACACTTGTTTTGGAGGATAACCAGCCATCTCTGTCTCCCAGAGGAAGCTGGTCAGATCAAAAAAGCCAGGCCTTGGGGCAGAGAGTTAGAGCTTAGGCCATTTCTGTTCCTGTTTCCTAAGGAACCAGACCCTTTCCTTCCTCTCTTGGCTTCCTAGGGCGGAAATTGATTTGCAGGGGTGCAGGTGTATGCAGTCCATGGGGTCGCACAGAGTCGGACACAACTGAAATGACTTAGCAGCAGCAGCAGTAGCAGCGTATGTGAAAAGACCCTGATGCTGGGTTGAAAACAGCATGAGATTGAGGGCAGGAAGAGAAGGGGACGACAAAGGACGAGATGGTTGGATGGCATCGCCGACTCAATGGACATGAGTTTGAGCAAGCTCTGGGAGCTGGTGATGGACAGAGAAGTCTGGCATGCTGCAGTGCATGGGGTCACAAAGAATCGGACACGACTGAGCAACTGAACAAGGCATGTGCATGTTTGGGGGAGGTAAGAGAAAAAGCAATCTCTAGAAAAAATAAAAGTACTCCTTAGGCCCAGGGCATCTATAGAGGCTATAAAAATCATAAGGACTTCCCCTGTGGTGCAGTGGATAGGAATCCGCCTGCCAATGCAGGGGACACAGGTTTGATCCCTGGTCCAGGAAGATTCCACATGCTGCAGAGCAACTAAGCCCTGGCACCACAACTGCTGAGCCCAAGTGCTACAACTACTGAAGCCCTCTAGCCTAGAGCCTGTGTTCCACACCAAGAGAAGCCATTGCAAAGAGAAGCCCACGCACTGCAACACGGAGGAGCCCCCGCTCACTGCAACTAGAGAAAACCCATGTGCAGCAACGGAGCCCCAGTGCAACAAAAAATAAAAATAAATAATTAAGGAAGAGGCTGGGAGAATCTCAGAATTTCCCAGCTAGACTAAGATACCTTAGCCATGTCGTGCTGTGTGCTAAGTCGCTTCAGTTGTGTCCGACTCTTTGCGACCCCATGGACTGGAGCTCTCCAGACTCCTCTGTTGTTGGAATTTTCCAGGCAAGAACACTGGAGTGGGTTGCCGTGCCCTCCTCCCAGGGGATCTTCCCAACCCAAGGACTGAACCCATGTCTCTTAAATCTCCTGCATTGGCAGGTTCTTTACCACTAGTGCCACCTGGGAAACCAAAATACCTTAGAGATATATTAAAAAACAACAACAAACAAACAGAAAGAAAAAACTCATGGAGGGTGGGTGGTGGGACTTCCCAAATTGATCCAGACTCTCCAGGGAGATGGGTGTGTGTACTGAGGGGAGGGTTTGCTGGTGACACTGTCCTGTGTTCGCTGGGTCCCAGGCGTTCTCCAGGCACCAGTAAAACTCTCTGGCTTTGTCAGCTCTGTTGACGGCTGAATTTCCCTGCGGAGAGGGGCAGGGTCAAGTGAATGCGTCAGGAACGGGGCAGATGAAGATGACCCTTTGGAGGAGGAGCCAGTTACAGCCTCGCTGCCCATCCAGCTGCCTCTGGGGTTTGGTTAGGTTCCCAAGAGCTATTGTTGCCCATAATTGCTCAGCCAATGTTCTGATGAAATTGGAAGGATGTTGGGAGCTGCACATGGAGAGCTCCTCGTAATGATAATGATGAGGATAATGACAATAACAGCTAGCCTCTGCTGTATGCCAGCTGCTGCGCAACACTCGATGTGTATTATCTCCTGTGAGCTTGGAGTACGCATTTTATGGCCTCTGGTTTCGGATGAGGAAACAGGGCCAAGAGAAGTGAAATAAGCTTCCCCCAAACTAACAGCTACTAAGGGGCAGAGCTGGACTTTGAAACCAGGCTGTCTGATGTTAAAAGCTGTTTTAAAAAACAGGTGGAGTCTTCCTAGCTGCCCCCTCCTGGGGTCTGCCATCTGGCTCTGCGGATCTTTCCGTTCTCCACCAGGCTTCCGCTGTGCGAGGGGCAGGGTGGGCAACATCCCAGGAGGAGGGGCACATCCCTCAGAGCGTCACCTGACCTGAACTTAGAGCAGGCAGTTTCTAGAACCCGGGACAAATGATTCATGGATGGGAGGAGGCCTCCTGGCACCTCCCGCACCCCCAACCCCCAAGTGGGTGGTTTCCCTCCCATGCCATGACACACCACGGCTCCAGGACGCCTCCACGTCTCCTCGATGTGTGTAGGTGACTCCAAGAAGCGCGTGCCACTCATTCCGTACCTCCTCTGCTCTGGCTCGGGCTTCCTGTTCCCTGACACTGCCACCCATCCAGGGAGCAAGCTCCATACTGGTCCTACAGTGGGCCCACCCAGGGAACATGGAGGGCCATGCTCTGGATATAAGCAGCTGGGACGGCCCAGGCAGGAGGCTTTATTAGATGAGTCCTTTGAGAAGGGAGGAGCATGGCTTGGCCTTTGGTCCTCCAAGCTCAGTTCCTGTCAGCGAAATCAGTGGCTATGACAAACCATCTCTTCTGTCTAAGCCCCAAGTCCCAGAAGTTCTTCACTTTTATTATGAGGAAGGAGCCGGGAATCCTCTTTGAATGTTGTTGCTGTTGTTGTTTAGTCGCTAAGTCGTGTCTCACTCTTTTGCCACCCCATAGAGTGTAGCCTGCCAGGCTCCTCTGTCCATGGGATTTCTCAGGCAAGAACACTGGAGTGGGTTGCTATTTCCTCCTCCAGGGGATCCTCCCAACCCAGAGATCGAACCCATGTCTCCTACATTGGCAGGAGGATTCTTTACCACTGAGCCACCAGGGAAGCCCCTTCTTGGAATAATTCCTCCTAATTATGCTATGTTGCAGTGGAGAGAATCTTGGAGCTGGAAACCAAGTACCTGGAGGTACAAATTCCTCCAGGTACCTCCAGGCTTGGCCGCTTGTGAGGCTCTCTGGTCTTGGGCAAGCCGATCTCTCTTTCCTCATATGTGAGATGGGTGTATCTGGCCCATACTTTGGTGCAGGATGAAGTGGGAGGACGCATGTAAACACACAGGGCAAAGTGATTGGCCATATTATGATGTCTCAACAAACATCAAATTTGAAACAAAAAGGATAGATCTTTCACCTCCATATCCCTTCACCCAACAAGTGTCATAGGAGAGGGAAATTTGACTATTATCTTCAGGGTTTAGGAACTTTCCTCTTAGTCTCCTAGCAATGGGCTGATCTTCCAAGCAGATGGCACTACCACCTGGGGTAGATGCTCTCCCCTACTGGTGGCTTCTCTAAGCCATGGCAAAGCACTGAATTGAGCTCACTCAGCTCTCTCATTCACTGATGGGACCAGGATGGCTTCCTGTCCCTGGCCCTGCTCTGGTGGCATCTGACTGCTCAGTCAAAGAAGCTGACAATTCAGGGCTGTGAGGGCACACACACCTTTGTTCCTGGTGGACTCGTCCATCCACGGCCATCTGGCTCCTACCCCGTCACGTCTGTGAATCGCCACATTGTCAAATCTGATGGAAACTTTTTCAGTCCTCATCTTACTGGAACTCAAACTGCAGCATTTCACTCTCGAGTACTTCCTACTTTGTAAAATTGCTGCAGCTTCTGTGGCATCAAGCTCTCCCAGTTCTCCTCCTGACCCTCTGGCTGTTCCTTCTGTCTTCCATAAACTCTATTAAAGGTGTCCCTAGGACACTAACTCTCTTCTCAGGGTATATACTCACCCTGAACCATCTCATCCAGCCCTGGATTTTCTAACCAATATCAGTGGAGCCAGTAGGAATTTGCTCTACATCATTAAAGTGCAAGAAATGTCATCTTTCTTTTTAAAACCAGATAAAAATCTGACTTTGAACTGCCTCATCCTGGCTGGAAAACATCTCTCTTCATGTTCTTCCCCCAGAAACTCAGCCCCAGGAGAGCCTGTCCACCATGCTCCTGGTGCGGTGCTCAGTCTGCAGCCATCACAGATCCCCTTAGGGGGTTACAGGTAAAAGGAGTAGCTCACAAACCTGCTGCTCTCTGTACCCCTAGTCTCAAGAACCCCACTCTCCCTGGGTCAATCTCAGGCTGCTCTCCACTCTTCAACCCCCAAAGCCCTTCTCTCCTTGCAGACAACTCAGACCTGTCTCTGTCATTTAAAAAAAAAAAAAATCACTCATCTGTTGGTTTTGGGCTGTGCTGGACGGGCTTTCTTTAGTTATGATGAGTGGACTGCTCTCCAGTTGTGGTGCCCGGGCTTCTCACTGCTGTAGCTCCTCTTGCTGCGGAGCTCAGGCTCTAGACACAGCCTTCAGTATTTGCGGCACACAGACTCTAGAGCGCAGTCTCAGAAGTTGTGGTGCATGGGCTTTGTTGCCCCAAGGCCTGTGGGATCTTCCTGGACCCGGAATCGAACTCATGTTCCCTGCATTGGCAGGCAGATTCTTAACCACCAGACCACAAGGGAAGTCCAGGCCTGTCTCTTTTATGTACACTACCAGTGTGTTGGAATTTTTTGACCTATGGCAAAGGCAAATAATTTCTCTCTAGGGGAAAAGCTATTCTTTCTTGATGAGATCATGGCAGAAATCAAGATCACCATAGATCTCAATGATTGTATACAGATTATCATGAGAACCTAAGTTTTCATTCTTCTAGGATAAATTACCCCAGGTGACATCATGGTTGCGTGCATGCATACCAAGTCGCTTCAGTCATGTCTGACTCTTTGCGACCTTATGGATTGTAGCCTGCCAGGCTCCTCTGTCCATGGAATTCTCCAGGCAAGAATACTGGATTAGGTGGCCTTGCCTTCCTCCAGGAGATCTTCCTGAACCAGGGATCGAACTCGCATCTCTTATGTCTCCTGCATTGGCAGGCGGGTTCTTTACCACGAGCGCCACCTGGGAAGCCTGACATTACGGTTATCATATGTTTAACTCTGTAAGAAACTGCCAGGCTGTTTTCAAAGGGGCTGTACCTTTTTACATTCCCACCTGCTGTGTAAGAGTTCTAGTTACTCCATGTATAAAATAGGTAACTAATGAGAATCTACTGTATAACACAGGGAAATCTACCCAATGCTCTGCGGTGACCTAAATGGGAGGGAAATCCAAGGAAGAAGAGATATATGCATATATGTGGTTCCTTCACTTCATTGTACAGCCAAAACTAACACAACACTGTAAAGCAATTATACTCCAATAAAAAAGAAAGCGTTCTAGTTTCTCTGTATCCATTCCAGTTCTTGGTATAGTCAGTACTTTTTATTGCAGCCCTGCTAATAGATGTGCAATGGCATCTCATTGTGGTTTTAACTTGCATTTCTCTGATGACTAATGATACTGAGCATCTTTTTATGTGCTGTTTGTCATATACCTATCGTCTTCAGTGAAATTCCTGTTCAGATCCTTTGCCTGTTTGTTGGTTTGTTTCTTATTGTTGAGTTTTGAGAGTTCTTTTCAAAAATTTATTTATTTACCTTTATTTTTTGGCCATGCCAGGCAGCATGTGGGATCTTAGTTCCCTGACCAGGGATCAAACCTGCATCCCCTGGACAGGCAGCTCAGAGTCTTAAGCATTGGACCACTAGGGAAGTCCTGAGCATTTTTTACATAGTTCAAATACTAGTGTTTGTTGAATATATGATCTGTAAATATTTTCTCCGCATATGACCAGCCTTTTTGTTCTCTTAATTGTGTCCTTACCGAATAAGTTTTTAATTTGGTGAATTCCAATTTATCAGGTTTCTTTTTTTCGGATTGTGCTAAGAACTCTGCCAAATCCAAGTGCAAGAAGATCTTTTTCTGATATTTTCTCTTAAGAATTTTATTGTTTGAAGTTTTACACTTGAACCCGAGAAGCATTTGGAGTTACTTTTTGGATACCATTGAGTTATAGATTGAGGTCTATTTTTTTGTTTGTTTCTTTGTTTGCAAATGGATGCCAGGTTGTTCTAGCACCTTTTGTTGAAAAGACTGCAACTTTTCCTATCCAATTGTCTTTACATTTTGTCAAAAATCAATTGAGCATGTTTGCGCAGGTATATTTGTAGACTCTATTCTGTTCCACTGATCTATGTGTTTGAAAGTGAAAGTCACTCAGTCGTGTCCGACTCTCTGCGACCCCATGGACAATACCATCCAAGCAATTCTCCAGGCCAGAATACTGGAGTGGGGAGCCTTTCCTGTCTCCAGGGGATCTTCCCAACCCAGGGACTGAACCCAGGTTTCCCACATTGCAGGCAGATTCTTTACCAGCTGAGCCACAAGGAAAGCCCAAGAATACTGGAGTGGGTAGCCTATCCCTTCTCCAGTGAGTCTTCCTGACCTAGGAATTGAACCAGGGTCTCCTGCATTGCAGGCGGATTCCTTACCAACTGAGCTATCAGAGAAGCCCTGATCTATGTGTCTGCTGCTGCTGCTAAGTCGCTTCAGTCTTGTCCAACTCTGTGTGACCCCATGGGCTGCAGCCCGCCAGGCTCCTCCATCCATGGGATTTTCCAGGCAAGAGTATTGGAGTGGGGTCCCATTGCCTCCTCCAATCTATGTGTCTATCCTTGACCAGTGCCACCCTGTCTTATAGTATGTCTTTGGCTTCCCAGGTGGCTCAGTGGTAAGGAATCTGCCTGTTACTGCAGGAGACATGGGTTGGATCCCTGGGTCAGGAAGAGCCCCTGGAGAAGGAAATGGCAATCCACTCCAGTATTCTTGCCTGGAAAATCCCATGGACTGGCTGGCTACAGTCCATGGGATCACAAAAGAGTCAGACACAACTTAGTGACTAAACAACAAGAACATAGTATATATTAAAGTTGGCAGGGTGAGTCCTCCAAGTCTGTTCTTTTTCAGCATCATTTTGGTTATTCTAGCTCTTTGCATTTCTATAGAAATTTTAGAACCAGTTTGCTTAATCTATAAAGAAACCTGTTGGAATTTCGACTGTGATTGTGTAAATCTACAATCAATTGGGAGAGAATTAACGTATTAACCATTGAGTCTTCCAAACCATGAACATGACGTGTCTATCCATTTATTTAGATTTTCCTTGATTTCCTTCATCTAGATTTTGTAGTTTTTAGCATATAGATCCTGTTCCCATGTCATTATAACTAAGCAATTAAAAATTAATGAAAATAATGTTTTTATTGAAATAATATTTTTAAACAAAAGAGAGGGAGATGAATGGCATTGTTTTATATTTTTGCAACTGTCTTTAATGTCTGGCTTAATGAAAGAGCTGGATTCTCATTCTTCAGTGTTCAGTCTGTTGTGATACACTGTTTTGGTTGAAATACACAAAGAAAATTCAACATTATACAAATATAGAATTGGAAAGTGGAAATATATTTTATTAGCCTTTCAGATAATTATGAATACTTTTTTTGATACTTAATGTACTCAGACTTGACAAGCCGCAATTTCTTAAAGGTCAAGTGCAATGTGGAATCGAAAACCTGCCAATGAATTTTTTTACTCAGTTACTTCAAAATCTGTGGTCTATGTTGCACTCTGAATGGGTCTTTTCTTGTTGTTGTTTAGTCACTCAGTTGTGTCCAACTCTTTGTGACCCCATGGACTGTAGCCCACCAGGCTCCTCTCTTCATGTAATTCTCCAGGCAAGAATACTGGAATGGATTGCCATTTCCTTCTCCAGGGGATCTTCTTGACCCAGGGATTGAACCCACATTTCCTGCTTGGCAGGTGCATTCTTTAACACTGAACCACCTGGGAAGCCCTGAATGGATGGGTCTTTGGCCCATATCTAATTTTGTAACATAATGAATTTGTCATTTGGAAAATATTGATTCTGAGTTATGAACATCTTCCAAATGCTGACATATTTCATTATACAGTACCAAAAATAATTTGTGTTAACATCACTACTGCTCTCGTTAGAAGAGTATTTAAGGATTGGAAATCAGTCAAGCCCCATGGGGAAGGATGCACATTTTCCAAAATTCTAATTTTCAGTTGAGAGTTTAAGTTTTGTCCCTAGCAACAAATATTGTCTGTATTGTCTGTTCTTTTCCTTGCTGTGACAAGCTCATTTTGTTCATTTTTGAGAAAATGATTGTCAACTATCAAGTCTGAATAGCCATTTGTCTGTTAATTTTCATTCAAGGAAAAATGGTATTTCATGAAAAAAGTGGCTAGTTCAGCTTGCAGCTCAAAAATGCAAGTGTTTTTCCTCAAGACAACTTAGCACTTTGGGATGCAACCAAAGTGCCTTGTTCACACTTACCATTTTTTTTTGTTTTGTTTTTGTTTATAATTTTTTTTTAAATTTTATTTTATTTTTAAACTTAACATAACTGTATTAGATTTGCCAAATATCAAAATGAATCTGCCACAGGTATACATGTGTTCCCCATCCTGAACCCTCCTCCCTCCTCCCTCCCCATTCCATCCCTCTGGATCGTCCCAGTGCACCAGCCCCAAGCATCCAGTATCGTGCATCGAACCTGGACTGGCAACTCATTTCATACATGATATTTTACATGTTTCAATGCCATTCTCCCAAATCTTCCCACCCTCTCCCTCTCCCACAGAGTCCATAAGACTGTTCTATACATCAGTGTCTCTTTTGCTGTCTCGTACACAGGGTTATTGTTACCATCTTCCTAAATTCCATATATATGCGTTAGTATACTGTATTGGTGTTTTTCTTTCTGGCTTACTTCACTCTGTATAATAGGCTCCAGTTTCATCCACCTCATTAGAACTGATTCAAATGTATTCTTTTTAATGGCTGAATAATACTCCATTGTGTATATGTACCACAGCTTTCTTATCCATTCATCTGCTGATGGACATCTAGGTTGCTTCCATGTCCTGGCTATTATAAACAGTGCTGCGATGAACATTGGGGTACTCGTGTCTCTTTCCCTTCTGGTTTTCTCAGTGTGTATGCCCAGCAGTGGGATTGCTGGATCATAAGGCATGTCTATTTCCAGTTTTTTAAGGAATCTCCACACTGTTCTCCATAGTGGCTGTACTAGTTTGCATTCCCACCAACAGTGTAAGAGGGTTCCCTTTTCTCCACACCCTCTCCAGCATTTATTACTTGTAGACTTTTGGATCGCAGCCATTCTGACTGGTGTGAAATGGTACCTCATAGTGGTTTTGATTTGCATTTCTCTGATAATGAGTGATGTTGAGCATCTTTTCATGTGTTTGTTAGCCATCTGTATGTCTTCTTTGGAGAAATGTCTATTTAGTTCTTTGGCCCATTTTTTGATTGGGTCATTTATTTTTCTGGAGTTGAGCTGTAGGAGTTGCTTGTATATCCTCGAGATTAGTTGTTTGTCAGTTGCTTCATTTGCTATTATCTTCTCCCATTCTGAAGGCTGTCTTTTCACCTTGCTAATAGTTTCCTTTGATGTGCAGAAGCTTTTAAGGTTAATTAGGTCCCATTTGTTTATTTTTGCTTTTATTTCCAATATTCTGGGAGGTGGGTCATAGAGGATCCTGTTGTGATGTATGTCAGAGAGTGTTTTGCCTATGTTCTCCTCTAGGAGTTTTATAGTTTCTGGTCTTACGTTTAGATCTTTAATCCATTTTGAGTTTATTTTTATGTATGGTGTTAGAAAGTGTTCTAGTTTCATTCTTTTACAAGTGGTTGACCAGAGTTCCCAGCACCACTTGTTAAAGAGATTGTCTTTAATCCATTGTATATTCTTGCCTCCTTTGTCGAAGATAAGGTGTCCATATGTGCGTGGATTTATCTCTGGGCTTTCTATTTTGTTCCATTGATCTATATTTCTGTCTTTGTGCCAGTACCATACTGTCTTGATAACTGTGGCTTTGTAGTAGAGCCTGAAGTCAGGTAGGTTGATTCCTCCAGTTCCATTCTTCTTTCTCAAGATCGCTTTGGCTATTCGAGGTTTTTTGTTTTTCCAAAAAAATTGTGAAATTATTTGTTCTAGCTCTGTGAAGAATGCTGTTGGTAGCTTGATAGGGATTGCATTGAATCTATAGATTGCTTTGGGTAGTATACTCATTTTCACTACATTGATTCTTCCAATCCATGAACATGGTATATTTCTCCATCTGTTAGTGTCCTCTTTGATTTCTTTCACCAGTGTTTTATAGTTTTCTATATATAGGTCTTTAGTTTCTTTAGGTAGATATATTCCTAAGTATTTTATTCTTTCTGTTGCAATGGTGAATGGAATTGTTTCCTTAATTTCTCTTTCTGTTTTCTCATTATTAGTGTATAGGAATGCAAGAGATTTCTGTGTGTTGATTTTATATCCTGCAACTTTACTATAGTCATTGATTAGTTCTAGTAATTTTCTGGTGGAGTCTTTAGGGTTTTCTATGTAGAGGATCATGTCATCTGCAAACAGTGAGAGCTTTACTTCTTCTTTTCCAATTTGGATTCCTTTTATTTCTTTTTCTGTTCTGATTGCTGTGGCCAAAACTTCCAAAACTATGTTGAATAGTAATGGTGAAAGTGGGCACCCTTGTCTTGTTCCTGACTTTAGAGGAAATGCTTTCAATTTTTCACCATTGAGGATAATGTTTGCTGTGGGTTTGTCATATATAGCTTTGATTATGTTGAGGTATGTTCCTTCTATTCCTGCTTTCTGGAGAGTTTTGATCATAAATGGATGTTTAATTTTGTCAAAGGCTTTCTCTGCATCTATTGAGATAATCATATGGTTTTTATTTTTCAATTTGTTAATGTGGTGTATTACATTGATTGATTTGCGGATATTGAAGAATCCTTGCATCCCTGGGATAAAGCCCACTTGGTCATGGTGTATGATCTTTTTAATGTGTTGTTGGATTCTGATTGCTAGAATTTTGTTAAGGATTTTTGCATCTATGTTCATCAGTGATATTGGCCTGTAGTTTTCTTTTTTTGTGGGATCTTTGTCAGGTTTTGGTATTAGGGTGATGGTGGCCTCATAAAATGAGTTTGGAAGTTTACCATCCTCTGCAATTTTCTGGAAGAGTTTGAGCAGGATAGGTGTTAGCTCTTCTCTAAATTTTTGGTAGAATTCAGCTGTGAAGCCGTCTGGACCTGGGCTTTTGTTTGCTGGAAGATTTTTGATTACAGTTTCAATTTCCGTGCTTGTGATGGGTCTGTTAAGATTTTCTATTTCTTCCTGATCGAGTTTTGGAAAGTTGTACTTTTCTAAGAATTTGTCCATTTCTTCCTCGTTGTCCATTTTATTGGCATATAATTGTTGATAGTAGTCTCTTATGATCCTTTGTATTTCTGTGTTGTCTGTTGTGATCTCTCCATTTTCATTTCTAATTTTATTGATTTGATTTTTCTCCCTTTGTTTCTTGATGAGTCTGGCTAATGGTTTGTCAATTTTATTTATCCTTTCAAAGAACCAGCTTTTGGCTTTGTTGATTTTTGCTATGGTCTCTTTTGTTTCTTTTGCATTTATTTCTGCTCTAATTTTTAAGATTTCTTTCCTTCTACTAACCCTGGGGTTCTTCATTTCTTCCTTTTCTAGTTGCTTTAGGTGTAGAGTTAGGTTATTTATTTGACTTTTTTCTTGTTTCTTGAGGTGTGCCTGTATTGCTATGAACTTTCCCCTTAGGACTGCTTTTACTGTGTCCCACAGGTTTTGGGTTGTTGTGTTTTCATTTTCATTCGTTTCTATGCACATTTTGATTTCTTTTTTGATTTCTTCTGTGATTTGTTGGTTATTCAGCAGCGTGTTGTTCAGCCTCCATATGTTGGATTTTTTAATAGTTTTTCTCCTGTAATTGAGATCTAATCTTACTGCATTGTGGTCAGAAAAGATGCTTGGAATGATTTCTATTTTTTTGAATTTACCAAGGCTAGCTTTATGGCCCAGGATGTGATCTATCCTGGAGAGGGTTCCATGTGTGCTTGAGAAGAAGGTGAAATTCATTGTTTTGGGATGAAATGTCCTATAGATATCAATTAGGTCTAACTGGTCTATTGTATCATTTAAAGTTTGTGTTTCCTTGTTAATTTTCTGTTTAGTTGATCTATCCATAGGTGTGAGTGGGGTATTAAAGTCTCCCACTATTATTGTGTTATTGTTAATTTCTTCTTTCATACTTGTTAGCATTTGTCTTACATACTGCGGTGCTCCCGTGTTGGGTGCATATATATTTATAATTGTTATATCTTCTTCTTGGATTGATCCTTTGATCATTATGTAGTGACCATCTTTGTCTCTTTTCACAGTCTTTGTTTTAAAGTCTATTTTATCTGATATGAGTATTGCTACTCCTGCTTTCTTTTGGTCCCTATTTGCATGGAAAATCTTTTTCCAGCCCTTCACTTTCAGTCTGTATGTGTCCCCTGTTTTGAGGTGGGTCTCTTGTAGACAACATATGCAGGGGTCTTGTTTTTGTATCCATTCAGCCAGTCTTTGTCTTTTGGTTGGGGCATTCAACCCATTTACGTTTAAGGTAATTACTGATAAGTATGACCCTGTTGCCATTTACTTTATTGTTTTGGGTTCGAATTTATACACAATTTTTGTGTTTCCTGTCTAGAGAATATCCTTTAGTATTTGTTGGAGAGCTGGTTTGGTGGTGCAGAATTCTCTCAGCTTTTGCTTGTCTGAAAAGCTTTTGATTTCTCCTTCATACTTGAATGAGATCCTTGCTGGGTACAATAATCTGGGCTGTAGGTTACTTTCTTTCATCATTTTAAGTATGTCTTGCCATTCCCTCCTGGCTTGAAGAGTTTCTATTGAAAGATCAGCTGTTATCCTTATGGGAATTCCCTTGTGTGTTATTTGTTGTTTTTCCCTTGCTGCTTTTAATATTTGTTCTTTGTGTTTGATCTTTGTTAATTTGATTACTATGTGTCTTGGGGTGTTTCGCCTTGGGTTTATCCTGTTTGGGACTCTCTGGGTTTCTTGGACTTGGGTGATTATTTCCTTCCCCATTTTAGGGAAGTTTTCAACTATTATCTCCTCAAGTATTTTCTCATGGTCTTTCTTTTTGTCTTCTTCTTCTGGGACCCCTATGATTCGAATGTTGTAGTGTTTAATATTGTCCTGGAGGTCTCTGAGATTGTCCTCATTTCTTTTAATTCGTTTTTCTTTTATCCTCTCTGATTCATTTATTTCTACCATTCTATCTTCTAATTCACTAATCCTATCTTCTGCCTCTGTTATTCTACTATTTGTTGCCTCCAGAGTGTTTTTAATTTCACTTATTGCATTATTCATTATATATTGACTCTTTTTTATTTCTTCTAAGTCCTTGTTAAACCTTTCTTGCATCTTCTCAATCCTTGCCTCCAGGCTATTTATCTGTGATTCCATTTTAATTTCAAGATTTTGGATCAATTTCACTATCATTATTCGGAATTCTTTATCAGGTAGATTCCCTATCTCTTCCTCTTTTGTTTGGTTTTGTGGGCATTTATCCTGTTCCTTTATCTGCTGGCTATTCCTCTGTCTCTTCATCTTGTTTAAATTGCTGAGTTTGGGGTGTCCTTTCTGTATTCTGGCAGTTTGTGGAGTTCTCTTTATTGTGGCGTTTCCTCGCTGTGTGTGGGTTTGTACAGGTGGCTTGTCAAGGTTTCCTGTTTAGGGAAGCTTGTGTCGATGTTCTGGTGGATGGAGCTGTATTTCTTCTCTCTGGAGTGTAATGAAATGTCCAGTAATGAGTTATGAGATGTCTATGGTTTTGGGGTGACTTTGGGCAGCCTGTATCTTGAAGCTCAGGGCTGTGTTCCTTTGTTGCTGGAGAATTTGCTTGTTATGTCTTTCCCTGGAGCTTGTTGGCCCTTGTGTGGTGCTTGGTTTCAGTGTCGGTATGGAGGCGTTTGATGAGCTCCTGTCAATTAATGTTCCTTGGAGTCAGGAGTTCCCTGGAGTCAGGGTTTGGACTTAAGCCTCCTACTTCCAGTTATCGGTCTTAATTTTACAGTAGTTTCAAAACTTCTCCTTCTATACAGCACCACTGATAAAACATCTATGTTAAAGATGAAAAGTTTCTCTACTTTGAGGGTCACTCAGAGAGGTTCACAGCATTACATGGAGAAGAGAAGAGGGAGGAGGGAGTTAGAGGTGACCCAAATGAGATGAGGTGGAATCAATAGTGGAGAGAGTGGGCTAGCCAGTAGTCACTTCCTTATGTGCACTCCACAACTGGACCGCTCAGAGATGTTCACGGAGTTATACAGGGAAGAGAAGAAGGAGGCAGGAGACAGAGGTGGCCAGAAGGATAAAAGGGGGAAATGAAAAGGAGGGAGACAGATCCAGCCAGTAATCAGTTCCTTAAGTGTTGTCCACCGTCTGGAACACACACAGAAATTCACAGAGTTGGGTAGAGTAGAGAGGGGTTAGGGAGGAGATACAGGTGACCTGGTGGAGAAAATGGAGAGTCCAAAGGGAGAGAGAGCAGTCAAGCCAGTAATCTCGTACACTAGTGAAAAATGGGTCCTGAAGATTGGGTTCTTAAAGGTATAAAATTGGTAACAAATACATAAAAACAAAAATTAGAAATCTAGAGTAGAGTTTGGAATTTCAAAAATGCGATGTTAATGAAAAGAAGAAGGAAAAGAAAGAGAGAAAAAACGAACAAAGAAAAACAAACAAGGTCGTGAAAGTAATAAAGAAACTACAGGTACAAAATTGATAACTAATACCAAAAAGCAAAAATTAAAAATCTAGAGTAGAGTTTGGAATTTCAAGAATACAACGTTAAAAAAAAAAAAAAAAAAAAAGAAGAAGAAGAAAAATAAAGAGAGAAAACAAACAAACCAACAAAAACAATGTCGCAAAAATTATAAAGAAAATACAGGTACAAAATTGATATCAAATACCAAAAAGTATAAATTAAAAATCTTGAGTAGAGTTTGGAATTGCAGATATACGATGTTATATAAAAGAAGAAGAGAAAGAAACAGAGGAAAAAAAAAAGTCACAGAAATTATGAAAAAAACTATAGGTACAAAATTGATAACATATATCAAAAGGCTAAAATTAAAAATCTAGAGTGGAGTTTGGAATTTCAAAAATACAATGTTAAAGAAAAGAAGAAAAAGAAAAAAGAAAAAACCACGGTCAAAAAATTATAAAATATATATATGAAGTTTGCTGAAGAAGAAAAAAAAAAAATAGGGTCCTTTTTTTTTTTTTTTTGGCAAAGTAATAGTTATAAAAGTGAAAATTAAAGGACAATAGAGGACTTAAAAAAAATTTTTTTTTAATTAAAAAAAAAAAGGAAAGAAAGATTGATCGTAAAAATAGTAAAAATATATCTAGGTCTTTCTCTGGTTTTGGTGTGAGTATTGTGGGTTCAGTTCATTTTTGGCAGTTCCTTAGTCCGACTTATATTTCTCAAGATCTATAGGCCCCTTCCTATGTAATCCGTAGTAACCACAGGGTTTTAATCTATGGCCTGTAGCTTCCAAGGCGTTTCCCTTGTTATAGCTTCTTCTGTTTGCTGGTCTCTTCAGTGTCTGGTTCCCGCCCTGACACAAAGGGGACGGTGGAGGACACTATTTTTTTTATTTTATTTAGGCTCACTTGTTCAGCCGCACTGTGGGGAGGGAGGGAGGGATGCTGCAAACAAATAACACTGGCGTGTGCTCGCAGTGCCTCAGCCACACTGGGTCTACCCCTGCTCACGGCGCGTGTAGCCTCCCTGCCCACACTGCTCGGGCTCTAGGTTGTTCCGCCGGGAACAATCAGAGGCCGGCCCTGGGCTGAGCTCCCAGGTCCAAGCCGCTCAGGTTCAGGCACTCGGGTAGTCCTCAGAGGCGCAGACTCGGTTGGGCCTGCGTTTTGTGCCCTTCCCAGATCCGAGCAGCTCAGGTGATGAGGTGTTTGGCGGGCGCCAATGCTGCGACTTATCGCCTCCCCGCCACTCGGTTATCTGGGTGTAAAACCGGCGCACCTTCTCAGGCAGATGTTGACCATCCAGACCCCCAAGAAGTTTTAGTTAGCAAAGAAGCCTGCTTACAGTTTTATAGATAGTGTCTCTCTGGGGCTGCGATTGCCCCCTTCCGGCTCTGGCTGCCTGTCACCGGAGGGGGAAGGTCTGCAGCCGGCTATCTCTGTTCAGTCCTTTGTTCTGTGCGCGGGCTTGGCGGTGTCTTAGGTTAGGGCTGGTTTTTCGCGTGGTAGATATCCCACAGTCTGGTTTGCTAGCCCAAATTATTTCGCTCAGATAGCGCTCAGGACATTCGGCCGGATTCTTACTCTAAGGGACACAACCCGCGCCGCACTTCCCTGCCCAGCCCCCGCTTGCTAATGCCGTGTGCAGGCGTCTGCGCTGCTTCTCCGCTGGGGGAGTTACCGTAGGGCTCACAATCCGCGATTTTTAATTGTTTATTTTTTTTTTTTCCCCTCCCTTTTATGTTGCCCTCTGTGCTTCCAAAGCTCGGCACAGATTCGGCAGTGTGAGGGTTTCCTGGTGTTTGGAAACTTCTCTCTTTTTAAGACTCCCTTCCCGGGACAGAACTCCGTCCCTCCCTCTTTTGTCTCTTTTTTTTGTCTTTTATATTTTTTCCTACCTCCTCTCGAAGAGTTGGGCTGCTTTTCTGGGTGCCTGATGTCCTCTGCCGGCATTCAGAAGTTGTTTTGTGGAATTTACTCGACGTTTAAATGCTCTTTTGATGAATTTGTGGGGGAGAAAGTGTTCTCCCCGTCCTACTCCTCCGCCATCTTGGCTCCTCCTGGTTTTCCACACTTACTATTTTTCACTGAGTACTAAAAAGACATGTATTCAGGATTGAGACTAAATAATGAATACTTTTCAATAATTAATTATTTCTACCACTTCATTGAGGGGCTTCCCTGGTGGCTCAGTGGTAAGGAATCTGCCTGCCAGTGCAGAAGATAGAAGAGACACTGGCTCAGTTCCGGGGTTGGGAAGATCCCCTGGAGAAGGAAATGGCAACCCACTCCAGTATTCTTGCCTGGACTTGGAGAATCCCATGGACAGAGGAACTTGGTGGGCTCCAGGCCATGGGGTCGTAAAGAGTCGGACGTGACTCAACAGGAACACTACTACTACAACTTCATCAAAGACGCTCTTAAAATCTGGCAAGTGTGTGCTGGTGAGGGACGCAGTGACTGCACACAGTTTGTTGCTGTGGCCTCAATTCGTGGTTCAGTTCAGTTCAGTCGCTCAGTCGTGTCCAATTCTTTGCGACCCCATGAATCGCAGCACACCAGGCCTCCCTGTCCATCACCAACTCCCGGAGTCCACTCAAACTCACGTCCATTGAGTCAGTGATGCCATCCAGCCATCTCATCCTCTGTCATCCATTTCTCCTCCTGCCCCCAATCCCTCCCAGTATCAGGGTCTTTTCCAATGAGTCAACTCTTCGCATGAGGTGGCCAAAGTATTGGAGTTTCAGCTTTAGCATCAGTCCTTCCAATGAACACTCAGCACTGATCTCCTTTAGAATGGACTGGTTGGATCTCCTTGCAGTCCAAGGGACTCTCAAGAGTCTTCTCCAACACCACAGTTCAAAATCATCAGTTCTTCGGCGCTCAGCTTTCTTCACAGTCCAACTTTCACATCCATACATGACCACTGGAAAAACCATAGCCTTGACTAGATGGACCTTTGTTGGCAAAGTAACGTCTCTGCTTTTGAATATGCTGTCTAGGTTGGTCATAGCCTTCCTTCCAAAGAGTAAGCGTCTTTTAATTTCATGGCTGCAGTCACCATCTGCAGTGATTTTGGAGCCCCCCAAAATAAAATCTGACACTGTTTCCACTGTTTCCCCATCTATTTCCCATGAAGTGATGGAACCAGATGCCACGATCTTCGTTTTCTGAATGTTGAGCTTTAAGCCAACTTTTTCACTCTCCACTTTCACTTTCATCAAGAGGCTTTTGAGTTCCTCTTCACTTTCTGCCATAAGGGTGGTGTCATCTGCATATCTGAGGTTATTGAGATTTCTCCTGCAATCTTGATTCCAGCTTGTGCTTCTTCCAGCCCAGTGTTTCTCATTATGTACTCTGCATAGAAGTTAAATAAGCAGGGTGACAATATACAGCCTTGACAGACTCCTTTTCCTATTTGGGACCAGTCTGTTGTTCCATGTCCAGTTCTAACTGTTGCTTCCTGACCTGCATATAGGTTTCTCAAGAGGCTGGTCAGGTGGTCTGGTATTCCCATCTCTTTGAGAATTTTCCACAGTTTATTGTGATCCACACAGTCAAAGACTGTGGCATAGTCAATAAAGCAGAAATAGATGTTTTTTCTGGAACCCTCTTGCTTTTCTGATGATCCAGCGGATGTTGGCAATTTGATCTCTGATTCCTCTGCCTTTTCTAAAACCAGCTTGAACATCTGGAAGTTCACGGTTCACGTATTGCTGAAGCCTGGCTTGGAGAATTTTGAGCATGACTTCACTAGCGTGCGAGATGAGTGCAATTGTGCGGTAGTTTGAGCATTCTTTGGCATTGCCTTTCTTTGGGATTGGAATGAAAACTGACCTTTTCCAGTCCTGTGGCCACTGCTGAGTTTTCCAAATTTGCTGGCATATTGAGTACAACACTTTCAGAGCATCATCTTTCAGGATTTGAAATAGCTCCACTGGAATTCCATCACCTCCACTAGTTTTGTTCATAGTGATGCTTCCTAAGGCCCACTTGACTTCACATTCCAGGATGTCTGGGTCTAGGTGAGTGATCACACCATCGTGATTATCTTGGTCATGAAGATCTTTTTTGTATAGTTCTTCTATGTATTCTTGCCACCTCTTCTTAATATCTTCTGCTTCTGTTAGGACCATGCAGTAGCGTGGCCAGGAGGAGCTACCACTCACTCAGGGTCAGGGGCTGTGACCGAGAGCACCAGGCTGAGACAGCTCAGGAGCGGCCAAGAGGAGCTACCCCACGTCTGAGGTCAGGGGCAGTGGCCAAGAGGAGCTACCCCATGTCCAAGGAGCAGTGGCTGTGCGGGCCCAGGAGGGCTCGGAGGAGCTACTCCACGTTCAAGGTCAGGAGGGGCAGCCGTGAGGAGATACCCCTCATCCAAGGTAAGAGAAACCCAAGTAAGATGGTAGGTGTTGCCAGAGGGGATCAGAGAGCAGACACACTGAAACCATAATCACAGAAAACTAGCCAATCTGATCACAGGGACCACAGCCTTGTCTAACTCAATGAAACTAAGCCATGCCCTGTGGGGCCACCCAAGACAGACGGGTCATGGTGGAGAGATCTGACAGAATGTGGTCCACTGGAGAAGGGAATGGCAAACCACTTCAGTATTCTTGTCTTGAGAACCACATGAACCGTATGAAAAGGCAAAATGATAGGATACTGAAAGAGGAACTCCCCAGGTCAGTAGGTGCCCAATATGCTACTGGAGATCAGTGGAGAAATAACCCCAGAAAGAATGAAGGGATGGAGCCAAAGCAAAAACAATACCCAGTTGTGGATGTGACTGGTGATAGAAGCAAGGTCTGATGCTGTAAAGAGCAATATTGCATAGGAACCTGGAATGTCAGGTCCATGAATCAAGGCAAATTGGAAGTGGTCAAACAGGAGATGGCAAGAGTGAACATTGACATTTTGGGAATCAGCGAACTAAAATGGACTGGAATGGGTGAATATAACTCAGATGACCATTATATCTATTACTGTGGGCAGGAATCCCTTAGAAGAAATGGAGTAGCCATGTTGGTCAACAAAAGAGTCCAAAATGCAGTACTTGGATGCAATCTCAAAAACAACAGAATGATCTCTGTTCATTTCCAAGGCAAACCATTCAATATCACGGTAATCCAAGCCTATGCCCCAACCAGTAACACTGAAGAAGCTGAAATTGAATGGTACTATGAAGACCTACAAGACCTTTTAGAACTAACACCCCAAAAAGATGTCCTTTTCATTATAGGGGACTGGAATGCAAAAGTAGGAGGTCAAGAAACACCTGGAGTAACAGGCAAATTTGGCCTTGGAATATGGAATGAAGCAGGGCAAAGACTAATAGTTTTGGCAAGAGAACGCATTGGTCATAGCAAACACTCTCTTCCAACAACGCAAGAGAAGACTCTACACATGGACATCACCAGATGGTCAACACTGAAATCAGATTGATTATATTCTTTGCAGCCAAAGATGGAGAAGCTCTATACAGTCAGCAAAAACAAGACCAGGAGCTGACTATGGCTCAGATCATGAACTCCTTATTGCCAAATTCAGACTTAAATTGAAGAAAGTAGGGAAAACCACTAGGCCTTCCAGGTATGACCTAAATCAAATCCCTTATGATTATACAGTGGAAGTGAGAAATAGATTTAAGGGACTAGATCTGATAGACAGAGTGCCTGATGAACCATGGACAGAGGTTCGTGACATTGTACAGGAGACAGGGATCAAGACCATTCCCATGGAAAAGAAATGCAAAAAAGCAAAATGGCTGTCTGGGGAGGCCTTACAAATAGCTGTGAAAAGAAGAGAAGCAAAAAGCAAAGGAGAAAAGGAAAGATAGAAGCAGCTGAATGCAGAGTTCCAAAGGATAGCAAGGAAAGATAAGAAAGCCTTCCTCAGCGATCAATGCAAAGAAATAAAGGAAAACAACAGAATGGGAAAGACTAGAGATCTCTTCATGAAAATTAGAGATACCAAGGGAACATTTCGTGCAAAGATGGGCTCAATTTGTGGTAAGCAGCCTTAATTTGTGATAGTTTTGCATACCATTACTTTTGTTATCATTGGTGCAAAAGTCGACACAGTGAAAAAGGCAAATGACCTCACAGCATTATTATGAAAATAGTTTTGACACTGCTGATCCCCTGAAAAGTCTCAGGACTCCTTCTGGGGTCCTCAGCAACCACACTTTGAGGACAGCTGCATTAGACCATGGGACTTCCTAGGTGGCGCTAGTGGTTAAGAACCTGCCTAGCTAGGAATGCAGGACACACAGGAGATGGGGGTTTGATCCCTGGTTCAGGAAGGTCCCCTAGAGGTGCGCATGGCAATCTACTGCAGTATTCTTACCTAGGGAATCCCATGGACACAGGAGCCTGGCGGGCTACAGACCAGGTGGTTGCAGAGTCGGACACAACTGAAGTGACTTAGCTCACGTGCACATATTAGACCACACAACAAGACAAAAAAGGGAAAGCCACAGGTATTGATTTTGGATAGGCACTTTCTGGAAATTCTACCGGAACCATATCTTGATCTCACCCGCCCTGCTCACTCTCAGCAAAAAGTGAACAATCACACCTGTGTAGAGGGCTAAGGCTGTCAGCTTTATGTGGTGATGCTGGGTCTTGTTGAAGAAGAGGGCTGCTTATTTAATTGCAGTTTAATGAAGAGCTCAGTGGGTGGGAGAAAGAGTGATTGGGAATTTGCATTTCTTAACGTCCTGGGCTTGATGTATCCCCAGCCAGCGCTCTACTTCTCGTAAGAAACACTTCGATCATTCTGCCTGGGATTGGGGAAGCATGGCCAAGAGTTTCAATATTAGAGATGAAATCTGGGTGGGGTCTGCTCTGAGGTTGGGACTAGAGATCAGAACGCCATCAGGTTCTTCTCTGATAATCCTCCTAACAGGATGAATAGATGCCCCAAATTCTGCTGGATTCAACACACTGTCACCAGCACTCACTAGTCTGGGACTGCATTGAGTGCTGGGAGCAGGACTGTGGTTGGGGTGGGGGACACACACCCACATCATGGCATCCCCTCCCTGCCCCTTTCTACTCTGGCCTTTTTCTTTTAAAGCTTGATTGTGTTTGTAATTTTGTAATTTAATTCTCACTGTGTGTTGTGCTGTGCTTAGTCGCTCAGTCGTGTCTGACTCTTTGAGACCCCATGGACTGCAGCCCGCCAGGCTCTGTCCATGGGGATTCTCCAGACAAGAATACTGGAGAGGGTCGCCATGCCCTCCTACAAGGGATTTCTCACTATAGGAGCATTTTTTTAAAAATCCAAACAATCCTAAAAACTATAAGATAATATACATTAAAGGTACTATTTGTCAAGCATAAACTTTCCATATCATCAGTTTATGATCTCATTTAATTACTCAACAACTAGTATAATAGTAGGTACTACTGCAAAGAAGAAAGTAAAAATCACTTTAAATCCCACCATCCAGAAGTATATATTATTGGCACTTTGGTAAAATCTTTCTAGAACACTCTCTATGCATTCATAGAGAGGGGTCTACAATTTTATATGAGTGGGGTCATATTTTACAGATTATTTTGTATCTTGTTTCCTTTTTTCCTCAACAATAAGAGACATACATCTTCCCCAAGGGGGTGGATATTATCATATTTAATAATTGTAGAATACTCCATAGAATGTATGTATGTGTGTGTGCTTAGTCGTGTCTGACTGTTTGCACATGGACTGTAGCCTTCCAGACCCCTTTGGCAATGGAATTATCCAGGCAAGAATACTGGAGTGGAGTTTCCAGGCCCTCTTCCAGGGGATCTTCCCAACCCAGGGATTGAATCCAAGTCTCTTATGTCTCCTGCTTGGCAGATGGGTTCTTTACCACTACTGCCTCCTGGGAAGCCCCCATAGTATCCATGTACCAATTTAATTAGGTGATGTTTTAAAAGGATAGTTAGTTTTCAGATTTTGATATTACAAACACTTATGTCATAAATTTCTTTGTACATGTTTCATTCTAAAGCAATGATCTCCTAAATGTACATTCCTGTAAGTAGGATTGTCTATATATTTATTGAAAATGCTCCTCTGTTTTTCAGAAGAGTTTAACTTCTACACCTCCACAGTGTCTAAGTCTGTTATCCCAGAACTTCAGCAATTTTCTCTGTATGGAAAGATGCAAGAGTCTAGCTTAATGAAATCGTTCCTTCGGGGATATACCCGGTGGTCTAGTGGTTAAGACTCTGTGCTTCCACTGCAGAGGGGATGGGTTCCATTCCTGGTCAGGGAACTAATATCCCACATGCTGAAGATCCTGCATGCCAAGCAGCAAAAAGAAAAAAATCATTCCTTTGATATGTACCTCAATTATATAGGGTCAGTATCCTGTTCTTTTCCATCCTGAATCCCCTCAGAGTCAGCTGGGGGCAGCTAGAGGCTGATGGCTCGACGGCAGGCAGCCTGTCTGTCTCCATCCTGAGTTCCCTCGGGGCACACCAGCAGGGTGGCTGCAGTGGCTTCCTGGCCACAGCATCCTCTGTTTGCTGATAGGCAGGAAGCATCCTTTTTCTACACCTGCCCACACCACACATGAGCATTTCTGCCTCAATTTGTTGCTCTCCTATCTCTTACCTCCTGAGGTAGGAGAAGCAGGACTTGAAGGATGCAGAGAAGGTTGGAGAAGCTGAAGCCCAAAGACTGAGGGGGAGAGTGGGGCCAGAGGATGCTGAAAATGTAGCAAGTTATGAGCAAGTTATGTCTGTGCATGTACATGCATTAGAACACACGTGTGGGTACCTCGGTGCCACCGGTACACGCACTGTTAGTGTGCTCGTTCTCAAAGTGCGGTCCCCTGGGGGGTGGAGTGCAGTGCTGTTTTAACAAGTCCTCCTGCTGGTCGCAAAGCTTGCTTACACTCTCGAACCCCTCCTACAGGATGAGTTTATCTGAACACACCTGTGTGCACAAGGCTTTGGGATATTTGACTTGCAGGTGGAGATTTGCATGTAGATATCCTGGCAGCAGGAAGCTCACTCCATGTCTCTTGACTTTGTCCTCTCTGAGCACTCCCGAGTCTAGGGCAAGCACTCTGGGGCACTCAGCAGATCTCAAATGATGACGATAATGACAGCAGCCAGATGCATCTCCACCCAAGTGCCTTTTTCTTACCAGTCTCAGGATAGAACAGCCACAAGCCACCATTCTTTGATCACAGATAGAAATCTAATCTCAACAGTGTAGGAAGCGGGAAGTTCACAATGGGAGAGCCAGAGATGGCCTGTTTGGAGTGGGAAAAAGCCTCCCAGCACTTCCCCTAAACAGGTTTCTGGGACAAAGAAAGCAATCTCCTGCCTATCCCTGGCTAATGACTCAGCATGCAGAGAGTGACAGAAAGAGCTGGGGGTTGGGGGGGGGGGGGGGGCAGGGCCTCAGCCCAACACAGGGCAGGAGTCAGGTTGGGGGGTGGCTGGTGGTTGTGAGAAGGTGTCCTTCTGTCATGGATAATGCATTGTGGGAGACCTGGGGAGCTGGGGCTCCTCATGGGGAGAAGGGGCCAGGAGGGCAGAAGCCCTGAAGGCTATGAGCTAAGGTTGCATTTTCACCGAACAAACCCCAAACAAATATCTGCTTTGCACCTGGATTTGGGTCCTGGCTCTGCGACTGATCAACTGAGCAACTTTAGGAAGGTTGCTTCATTCTTTAGGTTCATGTTAGGTAATTAGCATAGGGGAAAGGAGTCCAGAATGGCCGTGGCTAAAAGATAAGGAAGAGAAAAGTCCGCAAAAATAGAACAAAAAAAGGTCCGAGGACCAGAGTGAGGACCTCAGGTAAAACAAACAACACTCCTGGCTGGCCCAATTTACACAGGACAGGCCCAGGAAGAGAAAAACATATAAAAAGAGGAGCCAAAGCTGGCTCGCTCGCACGCGCTCTCTCTCTTGCGCGCGCGTGCGCACTGGGGCGGTCTTCTCTTCGTGTTTCTGGGTCAACATGCCCTCATGCCTCGAAGATGGATTTTCCTGCTATTATCTAAATAAAATAGAGCTGTAACACTGACTTGTCTAAGAGCTATAACACGGTCCGCTCGAGACCTGAGAGCTATAACATGGTCTGTCCAAGACCCCAGAGCTGTGACACGCTGAGGGCTTTAAAGTCCGTCACTCCAAATCTTTGTTGTGGACGAGACAGAACCGAGGAGCATACACTCGCCTGACAGTTCAGTTTCCTTGTCTGAGAAACGGTGACAAAAATAGGATCTGTATTGCAAGGCTGTTGTGTGGGTTATATGAGGGTGAGAGAGGAGAGAGATGGGCTCCAGGCTAGACATTTACAATAGCCCCCTGTTCACACTTCTTGAGGAAGAAAGAGATAGGCTCCAGGTTGGACCCTTACTACCCGCCTCCTGTTTACATTTCCTGAGGCAAGAGACAAGTGGGCTCCATGCTCCATATTTATGACCAGTCTCCTGGCTGCACTCCGCTACAAAAACAACCGGAATAGGCAAAATAGCCAGACACTGGACACTTTCTGGCAGGAACAGAAAGGGACTAAGCCCTGTTTAAAACATGTAGAGGTCACGTATTTCCCATCCTTGGGGCAAGAGACACTACACACGTGCAGAAAGACTCCATGGGGTCAAAAAGGCCAGGGGTGCCAGACCATAGTGAAGGAGGAAACAGACCGAGCTGGACTCCATCTTAGGCCAGGCTGCGAACATTAGGCTACACGCACGCTCACCCTCCCAATGGACTCTGAACTTTGTGCGCAGTGTCTATAGAAATGGCATACCAATAGAAAACCAGACACCCGGATAAAAGAGCTTCAGGACTTGTACTTGGACTCTCTGTTGCCTAAAAGAATATGCTAATCATCTCTGTAACAGAACAAAGTCGTAAATTCCATCATGTTTATCGGGATATGATCACAGGCCTGTTGATAAATGTCCACTGTTTAACTATCTAGGCTTATGACACATGAATCATGGGTTAACTTTGATTGTATTTCTCTTTTACCTTGTCCAGACTAGTTTCAAGGAATTTGGGAAGGTGGGTTTGAGCAAGTACACTTAGGGTATATAAGGTTTTCACAAAAACTGATTAGGGTCCTTGGCTAAGAGGAGACTCTGCCTTGGGCCCGCTGGTGTAATAAATTGCACTCCACTATCTGCATTGTCCTTCTGAGTGAGTTTGTTTCCCGGAACGCATGGCTACAACAATGATAAGTCTCGCCATCCTCCTCCACACACCCAGACGCCTTTGTACTGAAATCCATCTTGGCTGAGGATACGTGCACACCCAGGAGAGGGTCTTGAGACAAATTAGCTACGGGGTCAAAGAAAGACAGTTGGCCAAGAGGAAAACAAAGACCTGAAGACTGCCCTCTAATAAAGGATTTAAATTTCCCAAAGGTGTGACTCTCTTCACTGTCTTGCTGAGTTCGCCCGTGTGTCTTTCTGTATGTACTGTGCTTTTCTAATAAACACTTTCCTTTCCTTTATACTTTCTATATCCTTGTTACATTTTTCTTCTCAAGGCAGATGAGGACTGGGGATTTGGACTCTAACTGTTGGCCCCTGGTGTAGTGGTTAGGATTCTAGGTTTCCACCCAGGTGACCAAAGTTCAATTCCTGGTCAGGGAACTAAGGTCTCACTTTCAGCAGCCGCTCACCCCTGCGTGTGTCAGAAATGAAGAGGACGTATGGGAACTCATCAGTGCTGTGCTAGGCCTGTGGTAGAGGCTCATTTACCATTGGCTGTTGGTATTTGTATTACCTCCCGAAGGCTATCCAGAGACCAGAAAAAGGCATTCAGTTCTCTCGGTCACTCCCCAAACCAACTTGATGAGTTAAATTGGATGGATCAGTGGTCCTCAGGATAGGGGTGGGGTCATCCCTCCTGGAACACCCAGATTCCTGGCCATCTGCAGAAATCCACGGGTCAGAGCAGTGCGCGTCCCTCCGACCCTACAGTCACTGTTGTCTTGTGTCTTCGCATCTGCTAGGACTTTTTGCCTCAGTGATCTGCTACCGGGTAGAGTTCACTGCAAAGAGGGTCGGGGAAAATGGGGATCGGTAACCCCTGGCACCGAGGCTGTTGTGTGGGAAGGAGTAGGACGTGCCTAGTCACCTGCCTGGTACACCCCAGGTCCAAGAGAGGTGTCAGTTAAGGTTCTCTGTTAGAGCTGGTCGAAGTATACTTGGTCAGTACAGGAGAGTCAAGAAACAGATGTTTATTTAGCACTTGTCATCACCAGGCGCTGCGGTAGGTATTTTATACATATTTTCCCTACCAATCTTCATAATAACCCCATAGAATAGAGACCATCAATAATATATCTTCAGGGACTTCTCCGGTGGTCCAATGGTTAAGACTTTGCCTCTCAATACAGGGGGTGTGGGCCTGATCCCTGGTTGGGAAGCTATGATCCCACATACCTTTGTGACCAAAAAACCATAACATAAAACTAAGTGATATGGTAACAAATTCAATAAAGATTTTAAAAATGATCCACATTAAAAAAAAAAAATCTTAAAAAAAAGACCCTCACAAGTGAGGAAATTGGTGCTCGGAGAAGTTAACGAGCTTGCTTAAGACTGATAAAAGCACTCAATTCTAATTAGTGATTATCCATGCTTATTTTTGGAAAACTCAGCAGTGGTCACAGGACTGGAAAAGGTCAGTTTTCATTCCAATCCCAAAGAAAGGCAATGCCAAAGAATGCTCAAACTACCACACAATTGCACATCTCACACGCTAGGAAAGTAATGCTCAAAATTCTCCAAGCCAGGCTTCAGCAATACGTGAACCATGAACTTCCAGATGTTCAAGCTGGTTTTAGAAAAGGCAGAGGAACCAGAGATCAAATTGCCAACATCCACTGGATCATGGAAAAACAAGAGAGTTCCAGAAAAACATCTATTTCTGCTTTATTGACTATGCCAAAGCCTTTGACTGTGTGGATCACAATAAACTGTGGAAAATTCTCAAAGAGATGGGAATACCAGACCACCTGACCTGCCTCTTGAGAAACCTGTATGCAGGTCAGGAAGCAACAGTTAGAACTGGACATAGAACAACAGACTGGTTCCAAATAGGAAAAGGAGTACATCAAGGCTGTATATTGTCACCCTGCTTATTTAACTTCTATGCAGAGTACATCATGAGGAACGCTGGGCTGGAAGAAACACAAGCTGGAATCAAGATTGCCGGGAGAAATCTCAATAACCTCAGATATGCAGATGACACCACCCTATGGCAGAAAGTGAAGAAGAACTCAAAAGCCTCTTGATGAAAGTGAAAGAGGAGAGTGAAAAAGTTGGCTTAAAGCTCAACATTCCGAAAACGAAGATCATGGCATCTGGTCCCATCACTTCATGGCAAATAGATGGGGAAACAGTGGAAATAGTGTCAGACTTTATTTTTTGGGTTCCAAAATCACTGCAGATGGTGACTGCAGCCATGAAATTAAAAGACACTTGCTCCTTGGAAGAAAAGTTATGACCAACCTAGATAGCATATTGAAAAGCAGAGACATTACTTTGCCAACAAAGATCTGTCTAGTCAAGGCTATGATTTTTCCTGTGGTCATGTATGGATGTGAGAGTTGGACTGTGAAGAAAGCTGAGCACCGAAGAATTGATGCTTTTGAACTGTGGTGTTGGAGAAGACTCCTGAGAGTCTCTTGGACTTGAAGGAGATCCAACCAGTCCATTCTAAAGGAGATTGGTCCTGGGTGTTCTTTGGAAGGAATGCTAAAGCTGAAACTCCAGTACTTTGGCCACCTCATGCAAAGAGTTGACTCATTGGAAAAGACTCTGATGCTGGGAGGGATTGGGGGCAGGAGGAAAAGGGGATGACAGAGGATGAGATGGCTGGATGGCATCACCAACTCAATGGACGTGAGTTTAAGTGAACTCCGGGAGTTGGTGATGGAGAGGGAGGCCTGGTGTGCTGCGATTCATGGGGTCGCAAAGAGTTGGACATGTCTGAGCGACTGAACTGATGCTTATTCTGCAACCAGTTCATGGTCTTCCAGAAGAACTTGTTCTTTGGCATGGAACCTGCAGACAGCATTATGGATCTCCATGATGGAGTGGTTTGCCATGCCCTCCTCTAGGGGAATCTTCCCGACCCAGGGATCGAACCCAAGTCTCCTGCACTGCAGGGGGATTCTTTACCACTAGCTTCACCTGGAAAGCCCTGACCTGTCCTACTACAGGTAAAATCCTTTCTCTCATTAAATCCTGGCCAAAGGCAGTGGGGAACATTTAAATTGTGTGCTCCATGGCCAGCAGTTCTTAGGAAAGAATGGGAAATTGAAAAGAAACATCAGTTGGGTGGTGTCTCTGAGCCTCCCCTAATGATGAAGAGGAGGGCTAGACTTTCAGTGGAGAACGGGGCTGGAACCGGAAGCCTGACACCAAATTCAGAAGCCCTCAGCTTCACTGATTCAGCTCCTGGAGCTGGTCCTCTCCCAGGCCCTGCTCAATTTTATTATCAGCACAGCGGAGCTAGGCTGAGGGCTCAGAAAGTCTGTGTCCAGTCCTCCTGCTTGGGCACCAGCCAGTCAGTCCTCTCTCTCCTCTGCTGGTGGAGGAACCAGATAAGAAAAACAGGCTTCACATAGAAACTTACTAACCCGTGCCTTCCTGGCAGGACTCCTGAATCTGCCAAGTGCATTCGTCTCCACCTCCCTCACATCTCTTTTTCAACCTCTGAGCCTCAGCCTCCTTTTTTCCCACCCCAACTCCACACCAGTTCTTCCAGTAAGACATCCTTGATTAGTTCCACTTCTTATTCTGATCCTCCTCTTGGAAGATTTTGGTATTTCCACTTTAACTGGGATGTTAATAATTGGCACTCATAAATACACAGCTTAGTTAATATATTTAAATGGTTTCCTTGCCTTTAGGAAAGTGTGAGCTTTCTCATCTCCTCAGGACCCTGGAACCCCTAGAGATGGGTTGGGCAAGGGAAGAAGGATATGCCAGTACTCAGGAGACCTCACTCTGGTCCCCACTAGACCACTAACAAGCTCTGTGACTTTCAGTCAGTTAGTTCCTCTCTCTGGGCCTTTGGGTCCCAATTTACAAAATGTTCTCTGAGGTCTCATCCCACTCAAATATTCCATGGCCTTGTTTCCTTTGACTCTCCTCCTGTGTCAAGTTCAGGGCTCTACAGGGAAATCCCTTATGCCCTGTTTCTTCAAGACTGCCTTTCTAAGGCTGTCTGATCTCTCTCACGCTGTGTCTCTGGCCTGGCTTCCCGAAGCTTCAACCCACTGAGTCTGTGAGTCATGGATGAAGTGCCATGGGAGGAGTTAGGGGGAGACCCAGCTCTCTTTCTCAGTGCCAGGGAGGGTCTGTAAAGATGCTGATGTCCAGGTTGCAGCCCTGGAGAATCTGATCCATGGGTTTGGGGTGGGTCCCAGTCATCTTGTTTTAGTCATCTATGGCTGCAAAACAAAATGCTCCCACAGTTTATGTTCACTTGCTTATTTATTATTATTTTAATACCTGGAAGACCCACATTTCCTGGACCAAGAACCAGCATGTTGGGTGTCCATATTTTCTGCAACGGTTGTGACCTGAAACTTTTTAAAGAACCATCCACCTTTCAGGGAAGCATTTCTGAATTGTCCATCACCAACCACTTCTCCTTGGATACCATCATGAAACACCTGTTTGCCAGTTGGAGCTGTCCTTTAATTTGATGCACCTTTGGGTCCAGATGAAATATTAAATTGCCTTCCTTTACCATCAAGGTTATGGTTTTTACACTATCATCGGCATTGCAAGTCTTCTGTAAACAACATGGAAGTATGTGCACCAAATTTTCTGTTTAAGACAACAACGATTTCATTGACTCATGATCTGAGGAGCAGGAATTCTGGCAGGGCCCCACTCAGAGGTCTGTGGTCAGTGTCACTCAAGGGGCTGCCTTCAGCTGGGAGCTCAGCTAGGCTAGGCATGTCCACGTGGTGTCTCTCTCTCTCCCTCCTGGGTAGTCTGACTTCTTCCAAGACAGTAGGCTTCCAAGAGGTGGCATTCTAAATATTTAAGGCAGAAGTTGCAGATCTCTTAAGGCCCCGTCTACAAAGTTACACGATGTGGTTCTGCCTCTTCCTGTTGCTCAAACCAAACCACAGAGCCAGCCCAGATTGAAAGCGGGAGAAGAGACCCCACTTCTCAGTGGGAGGAGTGAAAAAGTTTACTGCAGATGAGCCTCTGGGAAGGGAGAGGCCATCTTTGGAAACACAATTTACTATAATTTAAAAAATAGTCTCCAGATGAATTTGCTGGGCCAAACATCTGTGAACCATGTCTCAGGGAGCGTGCTTTTGTCTCTCCCTTTCTCCTTGCTGTCAGACAAGAAATAACTTCAGACTGCCGCACAGTGCCTACATGGGGAAAGATATAAGCATCTGAATGTAGAGTTCCAAAGAATAGCAAGAAGAGATAAGAAAGCCTTCCTCAGCGATCAATGCAAAGAAATAGAGGAAAACAACAGAATGGGAAAGACTAGAGATCTCTTCAAGAAAATTAGAGATTCCAAGCGAACATTTCATGCAAAGATGGGCTCAATAAAGGACAGAAATGGTATGGACCTAACAGAAGCAGAAGATATTAAGAAGAGATGGCAAGAATACACAGAAGAACTGTACAAAAAAGATCTTCATGACCCAGATAATCATGATGGTGAGATCACTCACCTAGAGCCAGACATCCTGGAATGTGAAGTCAAGTGGGCCTTAGAAAGCATCACTACAAACAAAGCTAGTGGAGGTGATGGAATTCCAGTTTAGCTATTTTAAATCCTGAAAGATGATGCTGTGAAAGTGCTGCACTCAATATGCCAGCAAATTTGGAAAACTCAGCAGTGGCCACGGGACTGGAAAAGGTCAGTTTTCATTCCAATCCCAAAGAAAGGCAATGCCAAAGAATGCTCAAACTACCACACAATTGCACTCATCTCGCACGCTAGTGAAGTCATGCTCAAAATTCTCCAAGCCAGGCTTCAGCAATACGTGAACCATGAACTTCCAGATGTTCAAGCTGGTTTTAGAAAAGGCAGAGGAACCAGAGATCAAATTGCCAACATCCGCTGGATCATGGAAAAACAAGAGAGTTCCAGAAAAACATCTATTTCTGTTTTATTGACTATGCCAAAGCCTTTGACTGTGTGGATCACAATAAACTGTGGAAAATTCTCAAAGAGATGGGAATACCAGACCACCTGACCTGCCTCTTGAGAAATCTGTTATCAGGTCAGGAAGCAACAGTTCAAACTGGACATGGAACAACAGACTGGTTCCAAATAGGAAAAGGAGTCTGTCAAGGCTGTATATTGTCACCCTGCTTATTTAACTTCTATGCAGAGTACATCATGAGAAATGCTGGACTGGAAGAAGCACAAGCTGGAATCAAGATTGCCGGGAGAAATCTCAATAACCTCAGATATGCAGATGACACCACCCTATGGCAGAAAGTGAAGAGGAACTAAAAAGCCTCTTGATGAAAGTGAAAGAGGAGAGTGAAGAAGTTGGCTTAAAGCTCAACATTCAGAAAACGAAGATCATGGCATCTGGTCCCATCACTTCATGGGAAATAGATGGGGAAACAGTGGAAACAGTGTCAGACTTTATTTTTCTGGGCTCCAAAATCACTGCAGATGGTGACTGCAGCCATGAAATTAAAAGACACTTACTCCTTGGAAGGAAAGTTATGACCAACCTAGATAGCATATTGAAAAGCAGAGACATTACTTTGCCAACAAAGGTCTGTCTAGTCAAGGCTATAGTTTTTCCTGTGGTCATGTATGGATGTGAGAGTCAGACTGTGAAGAAGGCTGAGCGCCGAAGAATTGATGCTTTTGAACTGTGGTGTTGGAGAAGACTCTTGAGAGTCCCTTGGACTGCAAGGAGCTCCAACCAGTCCATTCTGAAGGAGATCAGCCCTGGGATTTCTTTAGAAGGAATGATGCTAAAGCTGAAACTCCAGTACTTTGGCCACTTCATGCAAAGAGCTGATTCATTGGAAAAGACTCTGATGCTGGGACGGATTGGTGGCAGGAGGAGAAGGGGATGACAGAGGATGAGATGGCCGGATGACATCACTGACTCGATGGACGTGAGTCTGGGTGAACTCCGGGAGTTGGTGATGGACAGGGAGGCCTGGCGTGTTGCGATTCATGGGGTCGCAAAAAGTCGGACACAACTGAGTGACTGAACTGAACTGAACTGAGTGGTTTTCTCTGTCAATTTCATTCCTGTTTTTTGCATTCAACAAATACCGATTATACAGCAATTATAGGGCTTCTCAGGTGGCATAGTGGTAAAGAATCCACCTGCCAATGCAGGCGATGCAAGAGATGTGAGTTCAATCCCTGGGTCAGAAAGATCCCCTGGAGAAGGTAATGGCAACAGACTCCAGTACTCTTGTCTAGGAAATTATATGGACAGAGAAGCCAGGTGGGCTACAGTCCATGGGGCTGCAAAGAGTCGGACATGATTGAACATACACACGCACACACATCCCAATTATATTGGCTAGTGGGGGAGAAGGTTAAAAACGTAGGCACCACGTAAGAGTAAACAACTTAGTTTATTCCCTGGGTGAAATCATTGCAACCCTTCTTCTGATTCTGAAAAAGAAAGTTCTGAGTTAAACTTAGGAAGACAGTTGTGGATTCTCTTTTTAACAAGGAGTTGTGTGCCAAGGGCTATATAAATGTTTACTGTTAGAATAAACGGTCAGAATGGGGAGCATTTTATACCCATCACCTCCCACTAAGCTTCCATACCAGGCCTGAAAAATGAAAATCAATAGAGATAATGCTTTAAAAGGTAGACATCAAACACACCTCTGGTCTGAGAGGCAATTACATGAACAGCATCATCAAAGAGACGAGTGAATTACAGGAGGGTTGAGAGGGATGGAGCTTTCGATGGATGCAGGAGTCCATCATAAACAAAAAGGCAGCGACTCCATGACCACAAGTGGCCAGGATGCCAGGCCTCTGGCTACTACTGGGTCCCCTTTGGGAGAATGTAGGTTGTTGATAGGTACCCGAGTTTGCCCTGTATGGAAGCTCCTCTCCCCGCATGGCAGTCAATCTGCAGGTTTCATGTGAGACTTCCTTATACAGAAGTTCAACAATCTGCCAGCCCTAAATCATTTTTATTTTTTTTCCTCCTAAACTCCAGCTCAGGCTTTGGGGTGGAGGTGACGTTAGGGCTGCACAAAATAATAAGTCGATTCAGAACAGTCTTACTTGCCTGGCAAACGTGTCTGGGCTAGTGGGTTTTAGCCTATTTGCAAAGCTGGTTTATAGACTGAATGGAGATGCCTTCTGGGTCCCTAGAGTTCTTCCTGGCCCCCAAACTCAGCTGCAGCCTCCGTTCCGAGCCCGGATCCAGTGGGTTGGAAGACAGTGTATGATGATAAACAGGTGTCTCTCGCCTGAAAGCTGGATCCAGGCACTCAGGGAGGGGCAGGGAGTTCAGATGCCTGCTTATGCTAACAGGCTGTCAGTTCCTCTGTGCATAGGGAAAACAGAAACACGAAGCTATTCTGGTCTTGTCTATGGAGCCATTATGTACTGAATTTCTGACATCATTATATCCAAAGGGCAACATTACTCAGTTTTCTCCCATTTGTATTCACTAGGAAAAGACAAATGGGTGCATATTTGCAGAGTGGAAAGGCTGGGGGGTGGGAAGGAGTGATCATGTGCTCCAATTTGAATAACCAGCAGCCCTGGCAGAAGTGTGCTCATAATTAGAGATCAGCACCTTAAGGTGACGTTACATGCTTACAAGACAAGTTTAAGTTAGTCAGCAGCAGTTTAAGTTTTCCAGACTAATGGGATTGGGATGAATTTTTCACTTAGAAACAAATCGCATCCATCCTTTGGCATGCCTTGTTTCCTGACATATGTCAGAGTTTTCCTGTGGGAAGATAGGGAGAGATTTTATTTTAGACTTCCCCCGCCGTGACTGCCTTTGCTTTTCTTCCTTTTCCAAAAATCAAGATCTGGATAAAGATACCGAAGAAAGGGACCATGCAGGATCCACTCCAAGAAGAGAGATGCTGAGATTTGTGTTTCTGATATGCTGGCACGTTTATCAGGTGTGTGCCCGTGGGGTTGTGAGTGGCAGGTAGAGGTCTTCTAGGGGAGGAAGGCTTGTGCTGAATTTCTGCTCTCTCAAGATTAAAGGCTGCTCTTCCCACTTGTATCCCTTAGGATTGTGTTGGCTGCATGGAACAGAAAACCAGCTACAGTCAATGTACTGGGGGCAGGGCGAGGGGTGTCAGCCAGTGCCACCTCTAACAGAAGTGAGGAGAGCTGCTGACAGCCTCCAGCAGTCCTACCCTTTGAAGGCTCCAGCCTAGGGCCAGGGAGGGCCAGAGCTTACAGAGGGAGGGGAGGCCTGGCCTTACAAACATCCCCCCACCCCCATCCTCCTGTCTTCATCTTTTAAAAAAACTCAGTCTGGAAAAAAAAAATGTATGTACTAGAAGCTGAGTTTTCTCATGTAACAGGAACTTTGGAATTAGGTTATTCAGATGTTGCTGATGGCTCCTTCAGGCTTCCTTTCTTTCTGGTCTACTATCCTGAGTTTAAGACTTTTTTTCTTCATGGTTGAAAGATGGCTGCTTCACCTCCAGGCATCACACTCATGTTTCTGACCAAAAAAAAAAAACAAGATATAGAAAACAAACTTATGGTTACCAAAGGTGAAAGCGGGAGAGGGATAAATTAGGAGTTTGAGATTAACAGATACACATTTTGTTGTTCAGTCACTCAGTCATGTCCAACTCTTTGCGACCCCATGGACTGCAGCACGCCAGTCCCTATCCTTCACCATCTCCTGGAGTTTGCTCAAACTCGTGTCCATTGAGTCGGTGATGCCATCCAACCTTCTCGTCTTCTGTTGTCCCCTTCTCCTCCTGCATTCAGTCTTTCCCAGCATCAGGGTCTTTTCTAATGAGTTGGGTCTTCCCATCAGATGGCCAAAGCATTGGAGCTTCAGTTTCAGCATCAATCCTCTACTCTATGTAAAACAGATAAAGAACAAGGTGCTACCGATAGCACAGAGAACTATATTCAATATCTTGTAATAAATTATAATGGACAAGAATCTGAAAAAGAACATATATGTATATACATACATGTGTATGTACATATATACACACACACACGCTTGCATGCCCAGTTGCTTCAGTCGTGTCCGACTCTTTTTGACCTATGGACTATAGCTCAGCAGGCTCCTCTGTCCATGGGATTCTCCAGGCAAGAAAACTGGAGTGGGTTGCTGTGCCCTCCTCCAGGGGATCTTCCTGACCCAGGAATTGAACCCATATCTCCTGTGGTTCCTGCATTGCAGGCCAGGTTCTTTACCCACTGAGCCACCTGGGAAGCCATATATATATATACATATATATGTATAACTGAATCACTTTGCTGTATGCCAGAAAGTAACACAATATTATGAATCAACTATAGTCTACATTAGAAAAAAGAAAGACAAGGGGAAGAAGGAGCAGGAAGATGAGGAAGAAAAAAGGGAATAGAAGAAGGAACAAACGGAAAAGAGCAAAGGGCAAAAGGGACATATTACTGTGTCTTTCTTAGAGTTCTTCCTCAGTATAATTCTGTTCCCATCTCCTTGGCCAAAACTGGATCATATGAATGCCCCTAGTTATTGAAAAATCAGCAGTTTAAACTGAACAAGGACTTTCTTGGTGGTGCAGTGGATTAAGAGTCTGCCTGCCAACGCAGGGGACATGGGTTTGATCCCTGGTCCAGGAGGATTCCATACGGCGTGGAGCAACTAGAGCCGTGTACCACAACTCCACTGAGCCCGTGCTCTAGGGTCTGTGAGCCCCAGCCCCTGAGCCCGTGTGCTGCAACTGCTGAAGCCCGCCCACCCAGAGCCTGTGCTCTGCAACAAGAGAAGCCACCACAATAGGCTCGCACACCACAACAGAGTGGCCCCCACTCGCTACAACTAAAGAAAGCCTGTGTAAAGCAGCAAAGATCCAATATAGCCAAAAATAATAAATAAAAAACAAACCAAACATGTGGCAACTGATTTAGAAAAAAGTTCTGATAGAAGGGAAAAAGAAGACATGGGCAGAGGAGCCTGGCAGGCTATAGTCCATAGGGTCACAAGGAGTCGGACACGACTGAAGTGACTCAGCAGCAGCAGCAGACCTGGTCTGGAAAACCAGCGGTGTCTGCCATCCTCTGCAGTTTCTACTGCTCCATCCACAGTCATTGAAGTCCTGCTTTTCATCCCCATTGTCATGTCAGGGTTGCCTGTTCCTCCTGTCCTGACAGTCTGGCCTCCTCTCCTCTGCCTGGGGCCTCACCAGCACTAGCTTCCTTACCCGCTTCATCTTGGGACGAGAGAACAAAGGAAATGCATCTCACAGGTGTGGTCTGGGCCCAGGGTACCAGTGCTCAGGGAACCAGTTCTGAAGACCTTTTGATTAAGCTGAAAGGTTGTTGCCTGGGAGAGAGATCACAGAAGAAAGTGTTCAAAATGCATCTGGAGAGGTGGGCTAGGGTAGGATCTTGTGAGCTGTAATTCGCTTAAATTTACTGTAAGTGGGTCACCATGCAAGACAGTGGGGTGTATAAATGGAGTAAGATGGCTGGCTGATCTCAAGGAGTTCCCATTCTACTAGGGCCTCATGTGTGTGTGTTCAGTTGTGTCTGACTCTTTGCGACCCCATGGACTATAGCCCGCCAGGCTCCTCTGTCCGTGAGATTTTCCAGCAAGAATACTGGAGTAGGTTGCCACATCCTCCTCCAGGGGATCTTCCTGACCCAGGGATCAAACTGGCATCTCCTTATTGGCAGGTGGCACACCTGAAATTAAACACAGAAAAATTCAAATTATGGTATGTACACGCACAGATGCAGAGACAATGCAGTTCATGGCAGCATGGACAAGACAGCTTTAATTTCAGTAAGATGATTTTCGAATTTCACTTTGCATGGTAGATGCGATTCATGTAAGTAGAGAAGGGAGGGACAGGATGTCTTAAGCAGAGAAGATGATATGAACAAAAGTTTAGGGGCAAGCAAGCAGGCAGGGTATTTGAATAATTGTGAATGGCCCTGTTGGTCTGGGGAAGAGCATTTGCCAGGATTGAGGTGACCAGAGTGATAAAATGGGGAAGGCAGGGCAGAGAATGGGTCAGGAGATGAAGCTGAAAAGGTAGATGGGTGTCAGGTGGTAAAGACTGAATGCTGGATTTTAAGCAGCTGGATTTTAACTTGCAGAGAATCGGAGTCTAGGAAGGTTTGAATCACCTCAGTGTTGTAGAAACTAGAGTTAGCATAAGGGTGGGGAGACTGAGGCAGAGACACCAATGGGAGGCTGGCATCCTGGAGCCTGACCTAGAACAGAAGCAGTGGGGGAGAGGCATAAGGATGGCACACACTTTTCCAGATGAATAACAGTGTTGGAGCAGTGCCATTTCCAAAGTCAAGGAAAAGCAGGGAAGGAGAGTCAGCTCTGGCGCGGGGGGCAGGGGGGAGCGGGGTCAGATGATGGATCCAGTGTGAGTACCCCTGAGCCCCTGGAGATGATAACTCCTCTGGGTTTCTGGAGTAAGGACCAGGCTGAGAGAGTGGGTCATCAGCCCCAGGTGGGCGGCAAAATCATGGTTGTGGATTGGACTGTCCAGGAACAATGCAGAGCAGAGGACAAAGAGGCCAACACAGCTGCTTGAGGGAAAAGCTGAAGAGTTGGGAAAAGATCAGGAAAGGAGGAAGGGAGCATGACCAAGGAGTGTTTTTGAAGTGAGCAGAACTCTTTCAGCAAGGAGTTAGGAAATAGTTCTGTCTTAGGGTCTGGGGGCTTAGCATTTGGCTGAAGTCTGGGATAGCACGCCTTCAAATTCCTACAAAGCAGAATGAGTACAAACGGACACAGAGTAAACAACTGGTGGGTGGGGTCTGCTTGGGTCCTGTAGTCTGCACCCCAGGATGAAGCAGCACCCAAAGGGGCCTCCTAGGAAGGGCAGGGGTCTCCTCGGATGGCTTCTGGTCTTGCTCTTTTAATTTTCCCGGCAGGCCCTCTGCTTCCTGTCCATGGCTGTGTGACCTGGGTTGCTGACATGCTGAAGGTCTGTGTCTGCCACAGTACAAGGCAACTGGGGGCAATCCACATGGAGTCTTAGCTGCACTATTGCAAGGTATTTCGCTCAGCTTTAAAGCACAGATGAGTCCGTAAGCTCAAAAGAGTTACACCGGCCTTCCAAACCTTAGGTCTTGGCATGGCTCTTATTCTGGAGGGGTGGGGGTGGGGAGGATTTAGAAACAGTTTCTGTCCTTCCTCGTCCTACTGTGACGAGGGCCCCTCCGCCCCAGCTCTCTTTCCTTGTTCCCTGGCCTCTGGAGATGCAGGGCTCCCTTCACTGGGGTGTAGGCCCATTTCCCAGCTTCACATGAGCCCTGCTCTCCTGACAGTTCCTCACCTTTGACTGTGGGATCCCCCACACTGCAGAGTTTGCCACTCCCCAATTCTAGCTTGCAACAGCTCTCTTAAGGTCCTTCAGAAGCTTCCCATTGTCCTGAGGATAAGAGTTGAATTCACCCAGGAACCACCAGGCCTGCCTGGACTGGCGTCTGCATCCTTCTCCAACCTGTCTCTTCTGTTCCAGAGCCACAGTGGCTCCTTTCATGCATGCGCCTTCTGCCTCAGGGTCTTTGCACATGTGGCTTCTGTTCCCGTGTCAGAATCATCATTTCCCAACCCCTCCTGTCACTCCAATTCTTGGCTCCTTCACCTCCTCTCCATAACACCTCCTGACCCTTCAGCTTGCTTCTCAAATGCTACCTCCTCAGAGCTCAAAACCATTTTAATGACACATTTATCCATGGGATTATTTGATAAATCTCTACCTCACCCATTGTTTCTAGTGTGTATTAGTCTCTCAGTTGTGTCTGACTTTTTGTGACCCCATGGATTGCAGCCTGACAGGCTCTGCCCATGGAATTCTCCAGGTGAGAAGACTGGAGTGGGTAGCCATTGCCTTCTCCAGGGGATCTCCCTGACCCAGGAATCGAACCCAGGGCTCCTACATTGCAGGCAGATTCTTTACTGGCTGAGCCACCAGAGAAGCCCCATTGGCTCCAAGGGGCCATGACTTTTCTTTCACTGTGCAGCCTGGAGCTTTGCCCAGGGCTCAGTGCCCAGTAGCTCCTCATACCATAAATGTGTGGAAAGAATGAGGCAGCTGGTGACCTTTTTCACTGGCGTCCGCATGTGTCCTAGGGGCTAGATGCGTTTCTTCCTCCCCTAGAAGGGAGCCAGGACTCCTGCCAGAACAAGCTTGTGTGTGACTGCATAGCTGTATCACCCCAAACTCCCTCAGCTGTGGCCCTGGATGGACTGGGGAGAAGCACATTTTCAGCCCTTCCACACATGATGCAGCTCTTACTGTTCCCCTGTGGCTCTTTGCTGCCCTGAGGTACCTGAGTAATTTGGCCAAACACCATGGCATTCTCTGGTAAGAAAAGGGCAGGTACTAACAGGTGGCATGGCTTTGGAGTTCTGCTCCCCCGGCCCGTGCTTTCCCAAACAGACTTGCAGAGCCAGGATCTGAAGTGTTCTCACCAGGAGAAATTCTGAAAAACAACACAGCGAGGTGGCAGGTGGTAGCACTCAAGCGCGTGTGCAAAGGACAAGGGCCTTGTGAGTGATGTGGCTTCATCTCTCAGAGCAGAGCAAAAAGAACAGGGAGAAGGGCAGTTGGAACCAAATGCTCATGTGCAGAGGAAAAGGTTTGCCCCTGCAAATCTGTGTAAAGTCACACGGATCTGAGAGATCTAAGCCAGGTTTTGATGAAAGAGCTTTGATTTTCACGGGCACCCAAGGAACTTTGGGGACTGGGCCAGAGTGAGGCGTCCACTCTGTCCAAGGTCCGGTGCTCATGGAGGTGTCTTGTCCTCTCAAGCGTTCCCCACTCTTTCTCAGCAGCCACTCATGGCTTCCACATCTGGGCAAAGCCTTCTGGAACCCATGTTTATTTCCTGCCTTGGGGTTTTGAGATTGGACCGTTTCTCAAGATAATTTAGTCAGAGGGTCCATCTGGAAGGCGGTTCTGGATTATCGAGTCCCTCTCCTTCACGTCACAAATGAGAAAACTGAGGGCCAGGGCTGGGAGTGTTGAGGTAAGGCTGGCAGTACCCATGGTTCCAGGGTACAGGGTCTGTGAGGAAGTCCCTGTGGCCCCTCTCAGGCTTGGACAGCTTCTCCCAGGAATTCCGGGCTTCATTCTGCCCGGTCCCCCTCCAGGCTCTTCTGGGCAGCTTCATGGCCTGCAGCGTGGCTTCCTGGCTACCAACCGAGTGGCCAGCCCCTGCAGTATCCGTGGTTTCTGCCAGCGCCTGGCCTGGAGCCCTTCCTACAGGCCTTGCTCCTCAGAGCAGCTGCCTGCTCGCTGAGCGCCCACTCTGCTCCCGGGGGTCAGTGTTCTCACCGCCATTTCACGAGGAAAGAAACTGAGGCTCCAGAGCGCCTTTCAGTGCTGGGCTCTAGGTGGTATCACGGGCGGAGTTGCCGAGCTAGGAGTTAAATCCCATTAAGGTTTGTCGTTCTCGAATTTGGACCTGAGAAGTGGACTGGGAGGGGGGCAGTACTGTGACCCTGCGGGGGCAGGACAACGGGCCCCGATGAGGAGGATCTGGGAGGCAAAGCTGTGGTTCCGGCGAGCCCCCGCCTCCAGCAGCCCACCAGGCTCCCGCTGAAAATGACAACTCCAGCCAGAACCCGCGCGCGCGCCTACAACACAGCCATTCATGCTTTAGGTGCGCATCCCCCTAATTGCCAAGCCTCCCAGTTAACGTGGGTTGCAGTGTCTGGTGCTGGGTTATTTTCTCGTATTTTTCCGACCCCTCCTCGCCCTCCTCCCCGCTCCCTCCCCACCCACCCACCGAGTTTACTGTTTCGGAGAGACACTAGCTCTGTCATCGTGTTTGTCTTGCTCCCTCCCCACCCTCAGCCGAGGAAAACCAAAAAGCAACAGCTGGCGGCGGATGCGCGCGCCCTGGCCGGTCTCCGCGGCGGCGGTCTCCTGTTGCTTCTCCAAGCGGCCTGTCCCTTGAATCCCGCCCGCACCCAGGAGCAGCGGCGGCGCGCTCGAGGGGCGGGCAGCGCCGGGCGAGGAGAAGGGGGTCCGCGCGACGACGCTACCCGGAGGCCGGCAGACGGTGACACCGCAGTCCCCGGAGTCCAGCCCCGGCCGAGCCCCCGCCCACCACTCCCCACGCTTGCCGGACGCGGCGCTCCAGCCCGCCCCCACCCTTCCCAGCAGGGGAGGCGGGAAAAACAGCGAAAGCCTCGCCCACCGCCCTCCCCCAGCCTCGCCACTCCCAGGTTCCTCCGGACTCATCCTCCTGGGATTGCCTCGGAGGGGACACGCCGCGCAGGTAAGCCGCTGCAGAGGTGGCGAAGTTGGGTTCCTCTAACGAGGAGGGAGAGGGGCTTGGGTGGGGACCGATCGCGCGGCGCCAGGATGCTGCCAGGGTAGGTTTGTTTCGGTGGGTGTGAGCGGTTCTCGCCAGGCACGCCGCTAGGGCAGCGGAGACCCGGTAGGAGATGGAAACCCAAAGGGGAGGTGGGCGTCGGAAGAGAAGAGGGGCCGCCGACGGGGGAGACAGGCCGTGGCGGTGGGGGTGAAGCTGTTCGGATAAGGCGTTTGCTGCTGCCTGGAGCTTGGGGCTGTGGTTTTGGGAGAGGGGGAAAGGGCTGCTCTCCTCGTACCAGGGCGGTGTAGTTTTCCCTTTGTTACTTGGAAGCTGTGGACACTTGAGTGTGCGGTTGTGAAGACGAGGGGAGGTGGCTGGCTATGAGTGTGCACACATGATCCGTGCAAAATGGGACTTGCTGATTTGGCGCTTGGAGGACGGGGGAGCTGGGGCTGGGCAGTGGGCACCGGGAGGAGGGGCAGGTAAAAAAAGGGCTGGCGTTCCAGGGCATGGTTCATGAGAGTGCATCAGTGTTCCTCTCCTCTTGTCTAACCCGTCCTGGCTTCTTCCAGCGGGGTGGGGGTTGGGGCGGGCCTGGTCCCCCGGCCCCATCCCCTCCTTTCCTGGTACCCTGCCCTCTTTCCTCAGCAGGGCTGGCCTTGGCACAGCCTTCCCCATTGTGTCTCTTGGGCTTCTTTGCCTAGTTGGAAGGGGCTCCTGGCACTTGCTTCTGGGCTCTTACAAGTGGTGGCTGGTAGAGGAAGCACCCGAGGGTGGGAGCAGGGAGCAGGCGTGCTGGAGAATGGGCCTGGCCAGGCCCCCGCTGCCCACATCCAGCCTCGGGGGTTGTGGCTTCCAGGGCTTCTCCCTGGCAGTGTGGCCTCTGTCTCCACTTCCTTTGTCTTCTTGGCATCGTGCGCTTTGCCTAGGCCCAGATTTCCAGGTTTGGAGATGGATCAGTTGGCAGCCCATGTCTTCCATGGAAGGGCCCCCACTCTGGGGTCCCAGGGCCCTCATCGTCTGTATGTGCTGATGTCTATATCTGTTTCTGCTTTGGCCTTTTTCACGTGACCTGCCCAGTAGTTGCCATGGAAACCCCTTTTCAATTCTCAGCCTCCCTCCTTTTCTGCCCATTCCTCACCTCCATATCTCCTCCCCTCCCCCCAACATGGTTGCCTAGATACTGATTACCCCTGACTTCTCTGGGTAGGAGACCCTGAAATGCTAGCTCCCACCTCACACTGATGTCACCCCTAGCCACTCCAGCTCCCCCAACACACAGTACACATCACAAACACACCCCAAACATGCACGCTCACCACACCACCCACACACTCAGACACACCTACTTGCCACATACACTACATAAACACACAGCACACACATATATCATATCATATATACACCATGTACACACTAAATACACCATGCATGTACCAAACCACCGCACACAACCCACAAGGCTACACATACACCTGTCATTGAACTGTGTGCGCTTTCACACAGACCAGCAATAACATATACCATTGCTTCCCTACACACACACACACACACACACACACACACACACACACACACACACGAGTACTTCTTCTGAACAGGTCTCCAGCTGGAAGAGAGAGTGAGATTTCTGCCTCATCCAGCTCCTTGGAGGAGCGTGTAGGGGAAGGCACAGAAAGGCTAGGAGGAAACATCTCCCTGAGAACTCTGCAGAAGATGGGGGGAAATGCACTTCCAGACTCCCTCAGAGGGGAGCCCCTCTTCTGCGTGCTAGATGCAAGAGGCTGGGCATGGACCAGAATTTAAATCTCTCCCCACTGCTTCCTACCTGCCTTGACCCTAAGAAAGCCTGAGGCTCCTGGCCCCTCTTAGGAATCTCAGTTCTGCCCCTGAGCCTTCCTGCCTGACACAGGATCAGGCAGCTCCAAGACCTGCTGAGGCTCTGAACCTCCGCAAAGGAAGGAGGAAAGGTGTGACTGTGTTAGGAGAGCAGGGGAGGGCAGGGAGAGGAGACAAAGCCTTGAGGAGGGTTGGGAGGAGGAGCCAGCAAGAGAGGAGCCAGGTGTATTTAGAAAGTATTTAGGGTGTATTTAGGGTGATGATGGGCGGGGAAGGAGTGTCCAGGCTGCCCTCTATCCCTCAGGGACACTTTCCTGCTTTCTCCTTGGCTCCTCCAAGCACATCTGTGTGTCTTGGGACAGAAAGGCGGTTTGCCAAGGGCTCCTGGATTGCTAGAGCTTTCCCAAGACCTGTAGCTTCTCTCTGGGTCTGGTGATAGACTCTGGAGGCCAGAGTCTCCTTTCTGGCCACCTTGTGAACTTTGGACAGACTTGGGCCCCACGTCATTCAACTATTCAGTGAATTGCTTTAAGTACCTACCTACTGTGTGTTCATTGCCAGGATCACGAGGAAGACAGAGTCCTTGACCTCAGAATCCTAGATTTCTCAGAGCCAGAAGGGGGACATCCAATTGGGACATCATGCAAATGGGAAAACTGAGGCTCAGAGGTCACCCACTCCACTGTGGCTGAGGCCTCTGACTCTTCAGCTAGGATTTGTGACCTACCCTCCCCACCCCCCCCCCCCCACACACACACACTTCCTATCGCACATCACTTGCTTCACTTGCCTTTTTTTCTTTGTTGCCACCAATCCTCTGGGGACTACCATGTCCCTTCAAAGTGTGGGTGCCCTAGTGGATGGGGAGCCTGCTTCATTCTGTTTTCTTGGAGAATGTGGCCAGGAGAGGAGGGAGCAGAGGCAGTTCCCTAGACCCTGGAAACTCCCCGCAGCCATAGAGAAGCCAGAGCATCGGATCCTGTAAGTCAGAGCCTGGCCCCTGGCCCCGTTGGGCTTCGCTGGCAGCCATCTGGATGGCAGACTGTGCCAGGCAGCCCCCAGGACTCATTGTCTAACAAATCTCTCACCAGCTTCTGCCTGAGCACCTGAGGAGGCAGACCAGTCACGAGAGGCCCTGCCCCTGCCTGCAGCATAAAGGAGGTGAGCCTGGGGGTGCAGACCCAGGTGTAGTCCTGGCTATGCTCCAGGGGGCATTGCATTCATATCCCAGATAGCCCTTTTAGATGCAAACTAGGTTTCTGGTGGTAGTCAGGAATGGCTTAGACTGATCTCCAGCAACTGAAAGCCTCCACGATTTTATCTTTTTTAGTTTTTGGCCACACCACGCAGCATACTAGATCTGAGTTCCCTGACCACAGATCGAACCCAAAAGCCTCCACGATTTTAGGCCTCTGTTTTCTCATCTGCCAGTAAAGGGGTCAGATTTCATGATTTATAAGGCATTTGTTTTCCTCCCAGTTTTTGTAGCCTGTACAGTCTTAAAAAAGATCCCTTTTCTCTCCAAGTGCCAAACTGTGTTTATAATTTTATAACACAGGGTTGTAGCTGAGTGGAGCAGGGAAGGGGGTGGTCTTGTCACCCCTGAGAAGGCTTCCCTTTCAACCTGTGAGATAGGAGATGCTCAAGAATCTGAGACCGAGTTCTTATCTCCCAGGCTGCAGCCCCTGACCCTCCTGGACACCATGTCCACTTGGTCTGTTTTGCTAGGATAACAACCGGGGCCTGGTGGAGTCTTGGGAGATGTGGTCTCTGGAGGGATGAGCCAGATTGATTTTGAGTCTATGAATCCTCGGACAGAGAGCCTTGGGGCAACTGGAGAGCGTGACAGGAGGCGCTGGTCAGGGCTGTCTGTCTCTGATGAGAAGCAGAATATCTCTGGCCGAAACAAAACCTTGGATCCAATTTGGCACCGTCTTCTCTGCCCTGGAATGGGAAGGGGGAGGGGAGACTCTGACCTGGGAAAGTATGAAGTCAGCCTGGAGCTCCCCCAGGAACACACTTGTTACAAAGACGCACGGGGGAGCGGGAGGCTCAGGAGGGGCGCTGGGGCCCAGGGGACCAGGCTGGGGCCGTGGGAATGTGGCTGCTCAGCTCAGAAGCCCTGATTTGGGGCCAGGGATGAGGGAGGATCTAGTTAGAATGACAGTGACCCTCACATGGCTGAAGGGTAAAGCCAGTCCTCAGGAGGGGACCAGAAGCAAGGTCTTAACGTCATACGTACATCCCTTTAACAGTTGTTAACTGGGTCCCTTCCCTATGACAGGCCCTGTGGGCTTTGCAGGACCCAGAGCCCTCTGAGATGATGGTTTCATTTCTCTGAGTGCTCCTGCCCAGTCCCTCCCTTTCTCCCCGCTGACCTTACCCCACCTCCCACCCAGAAGGAACCCCCAACCTCCATCTTCAACAAGCAGGGCCCCCGCACTCACTCATGTGTGGCTCACACTTGAATTCTCTTTCCCCTTCTCACTCACACATAATATCCATACCTGACACACAGGCGTGAGCTCACAGGTTCCTTGCACCCTCTCACCTTGCCCAGCTGCAGTCTCTCACCCAGACCATGGTGATGGGCTCTCTCTCCTTCCACTTTCTCAGCCCTCTTGCTTTTATTACCACTGATCTGTGGGCCAGTATTCCAACCTCTCCGTGCCTGTTAGTGGGGACAGATGCCTGGCTCTGGCCCTCGAAGCTCTCTGGGTCCCGGCCGCAGCTATCGCACCAGGCACCTTCTCCATGTGATCATCCTGAGCCTTGGACTTCCTACCCTCTGCCTCTGCTCAGGCCCTAGCAGGAATGAACCCTTACTTTGGCCTGCAGAGCAGGGGATGGTCGCCTTTGGAGACGCACAGACTTGGGGTCTAATCTGGCTGCTGACGCTTCCTAGCTTGCTTAACTCTTCTAAGCCTCAGTTTCTTTATCTGTCAAATGGGCATGAGAATTGAGCAGGGCTAAGTTACGTCAAGTGCTTCTTTGTGCCTAGCATATAGAACACACTTGCTAGATATTAATTGCTATAATAATAATAGTACTGACACATTGTTATTGTTATTAGAATTTCTTTCAATTTTTTAGGACTTCTCAGGTGGCGCTAGTGGTAAAGAACCCATCTGCCAGTGTAGGAGACATAAGAGACGAGGGATCAATGCCTGGGTGCGGAAGATCCCCTGGAGAAGGGAATGGCTACCCACTCCAGTATTCTTGCCTGGAGAACCCAATGGACAGAGGAGCCTGGTGGGGCTATAGTAGTCCATAGGGTCTCAGAGGGTTGGACACAACTGAAGCGACTTAGCACTCGTTATCGTTACAGTGTCCTTTGAGGCCCCTCTCCAGTGCTCATTCTTTAAAATAGCTTTTCCTATTTCTTAGAGAAGGAAATGGCAACCCACTCCAGTACTCTTGCCTGGAAAATTCCATGGATGGAGGAGCCTGGTAAGCTATAGTCCATGTAATTGCAAAGAGTCTGCACATTTCTTAGTAAACAGACAAACTTTCCTCTTCCTGGTACCCCTGAAATGCTCTGTTGCTTCTTCCCTTAAAGGCTACTCCCACTGGGCCTGCACTTAGCTACTTATGTCCATGCCTGCTCCCCACACCCTCTCCTGCTTCTTCAAAGGCAAGGTCCGTTTTTTTCCCCAGACGGGGGTGGGGAGGAGGAGGGCATGGTGTCAGACATGGAGCAAGCCCAGTGAGCATTTGTGAATTGAACATATGTGGGAAAAAGTCCTCATGCACCAGGGCATGTTGAAAGCCCACTTGCCCCTCCAGGCTGTGTCCCGCCTATCACTCGCCCCCAGGTGCACACCACACACACCTAAAGTGTACATTCCTTTTTGCCCATGGGTCATCTCAGTTTGTCCTACTCCTTTGGTAGAGTTTGAGAACTAGGAATTTGACCTCATTGGAGGTCTGGGGGAGCTTCCCAGGTGGCGCTAGTGGTGAAGAATCCTCTTACCAATTCAGGAGATGCAAGAGATGCAGGTTCGATCCCTGGGTTGGGAAGATCTCCTGGAGGAGGCTATGGCAACCCACTCCAGTATTCTTGCCTGGAAAATTCCGTGTGCAGAGCCTGGCTGGCTACTGTCCATGGGCCCATAAAGAGTCAGACACAACTGAGTGAGCGCAGCTCAGGAGGTCTGGGAAGTGCTTAAGGACTGAAGGCAGTGGAGGGAAGCTGATTCATCATAGTGTTTTGGTGACTGGGATTTGATGGAGACCTGGAGAGTGGGCAGGAGGAAATGGGGGGAAGGGAGCACTGAAAAATTTTTTAAATTCCTTTAAAATTCCACACAGATCCTTGAGTTGTTTTAAGCTTAGGCTGAATTTGACTTAAAAGGATAATGGTGCTGAACGTCTGATCCTTCAGTCATGGGCGTTAACTGAGCAGCCACTCTGCAAAGTGTTGGAGATTCAGAGAATGCCTAGAAGGTGCCTCCCTTCTACAGAGCTACAGAGCTCATAGTCTGATGGACGGGACCTGGAAAGAAGCGTGGGCCTTGGCTCTATGGGGATTGGGGCAATGAGGCATGTAACAGGAAGGAGGAGACAGTACTTTCCTGAAGCTGAGAAAACAAGGTGAGGTAAACCTCCATGCAGGCAGGTGACCAGGTTCGGCAGGTTTCCAAGTATACGGGCCCATAGGTCAGGGATCATCCCATGTCATTTTCACCACCAGGCAAGTCAGTGTGAGCACAGACAAAGTGCCCTGTGGGCTCAACTGCCCACCCAGAGCTGTGCTCTCAAGGCAGTGGGTTGTTGGGCAGAGAGAGTGGAAGGAGCCAGTCAAGCGGCCTCATCCTGCAGTCTGCCTGTGAGCAGGGTCTCGTGGGCCTGGCTCCTGGGCCTCTTGGCCTGGCAGCTGCTCTGAGTTACTGTTTCTGCTGCTGGGACTGTTTGTCTGGCCTCTCTTGAATGGTTCTTTGTCAGCAGGCGTGGGGACGTGATCCCTGGCTGGCCTGACTCACTTGCTCATGCCCGCCCGGCCTGTCAGGGCCCTGGCCTGGGGCTTCTGTGCACTGCGGCCCACCATCCTGACTCCCTGGAACTGGACTGAGGTCCCCTCAGGGGCAGGGGCGTGGGCCCCCGGGCTGGCAGGCAGCAGTGAGTCCTGCTCCCTGACTCACTCCGGACAGCTTGTGTCCTGGGCCTGTGGCGGGGTCAGCTGCACAAGGCTGCCCCGTGTTCCTGCCTCTGGTGGCTGTCAGAGGGAGCCACAGGGTGACGGCTGGCCTGGCGCTGCCAAGACTGTCATATTGGGCGGTGACGGGGGGCTGGGGGTAGCAGCAAGGCCCCACGACCCTGCTGGTGGGCCAGCTTGGGGTCTTTCCAAGGGAGTCTTTTTAGAAGCCAGGCGATTTGCGAGTCCAGTGTGTCGCTTCTAAGAGAGGGCTTTATTTCTTTTCGTGGTCGGCTCTTTTCCTTTTCTTCAGAAGTAATTCCACATTAAAGATAAAGGTGCCTCCTTGTTCAAACAGTTCTCTATGCTTGGTAAAGGGATTCTGTCCCTCCCACTCCCCCTGCGCAACTGGGCTGGATTGGGCCTGGGCTTGAGGACTGGGAAGAGCTCTGCATCATGGGGGCCAGTAGGCCCAACCTGCAGCCTCCCAGCTGTTGGGGGGTGCAGGATGGTGGGGCAGACCCAGAGTTGGGGCTTCTCAAGGAGACCCTATCAGGCCTGAGGGGCCTGGGAGGAAGGGGCCACCCTGGTGGGTGTCAGCTGCGGCAATTTGAGCCAGAGACCCCTGCCCTGCTTGTCAGCTGTCCAGCCGCCTCAGGGCAGTGCAGGAATTCAGTAAAGTGACTACAGCCACCATGGGCCCCTCAGCCTATTTGAATATCACCACTCTCTGCTTTCTCCTCAGTCCCAGGCTTTGACTTCTCTATGCTCTTCAGCCCTTCTCTGGAATTTTGTAGTTAGGCTATTAAACAGAATACTTGATGTTTAATGCTTGTTTGATGAGCATTTAACATGCAAATCAAGGGAAGACGTTGCATTTTCCTCTGAAGCCCACAGATCCATCCATGACCTCTAGTTGGACCCAAAGCAGTTGTTTTAAAAGGCAGCTTTAAAAGCCGTTGCTGGGCTTTTGGCTTTGTGGTCCTGAACCATAGAAGCCCAGCCCCTATTACAGAAGCATCAGGCACCACCAGCAGGGCATAGGGCTCCACGCTGCTTGCCAGGAAGGTGACCAGACGTGGGCTTGATGGGGGTTGGGGAGCTGTTTTGTTTTTTTAATGGAATTAAAAATTTATTAAATTGTTTTTAATAGACTTTTTAAAGAAAAATTTTAGATTTATAGAAAAACTGAACAGCTAGTACAGAGAGTTCCAACACAAGCTGCCTACACATTTTTCTGATTACTGTCTTACCTTAGTGTGGTATACTTGTTACAATTGATGAAATAATGTTGATATATTGTTATTAGCTAAAGACCATCTTCATTCAGGTTTCTTTAGTTTTCCCCTAATGTCCTTTTTCTATTCCACAATCTCTTCCAGATAGCCACATTCCATTTAGTTGTTATGTCTGCTCAGGCTCTTCTTGGCTGTAACATTTTCTTAGACTTGTCTTGTTTTTGATGACCTTGAGAGTTTTGAGGAGGACTGGTCAGATGTAGATATACGCTTCAATGGGAATTTATCTGATGTTTTTCTTGGCTTACGGGTTTGGTGGAGGGAGATCACAGAGGTAGGGTGTAATTTTCATCACACCAAATCAAGGGTGTGTACCATCAGCATGATTTATCCCTGCTGATATTGACAGGGAGGGCTAGGCTTCCAGTCCCTTTCAGCACCTCCACTTCTGCACAGTTCCAAAGCCTGGTGATGGGAGCTGTGCTCTTTCCCCTCCTGAAGACAAACATCAGTCTGTCAACCAGCACTCGGTGGCTGTCTGCACCACCCCAGCTCTTACAAGTCATGGGGTAACAGAGACCTTCCAGCCAGGAGAACCTTGTTAAAAAGAGAGCGTAAACCAGAATGTGTTGTGTGGTAAGTCAGTGCTAATGACAGATCACAGGTGCTCTTTGAGTCTGGAGGAAGAAGCCTACAATTCAGTCCATGGGCTGGAGTGGCAGTTGGACAAAGACAGCGTTTCTCAGCCTTGGCAGCACGTTAGAATGAGTGTGTGTGTTGCGTGCTCAGTCGCTTCAGTCATATCCGACTCCTTGTGACCCTATGGACTGTTGCCTACCAGGCTCCTCAGTCCATGGGATTCTCCAGGCAAGAATACTGGAGTGGGGAGACATGCCCTCCTATGGGGGATCGTCCTGATGCAGGGACCAAACCCAAGTCTCCTGCATTGCAGGTGGATTCTTTACCGCTGAGCCACTGGGGAAGCCCTAGAATGAGTGAGGGATTCTAAAAATGACTGATGCCTTGGTCACACCCCCAGAGTTTAGAATTTGGTGGGACTTAGTTGATCCCCTGGAGAAGGCAATGGCAACCCACTCCAGTACTCTTGCCTGGCAAATCCCATGGATGGAGGAGCCTGGTAGGCTGCAGTCCATGGGGTCGCTAGGAGTTGGACATGACTGAGTGACTTCATTTTCACTTTTCACTTTCATGCAGTGGAGAAGGAAATGGCAATGCACTCCAGTGTTCTTGCCTGGAGAATCCCAGGGACGGCGGAGCCTGGCGGGCTCTGTGCGTCTGTGGGGTCGCACAGAGTCGGACACGACTGAAGTGACTTAGCAGCAGCAGCAGTTGATCCCCATTATGATTATTATTATTATGCAAAAGCTCTACATGTGATCCTAAGATGCAGGATTGAGAACTGGACTACACAGGGAAAGGAAGGCCCTGCTCAGTGGAGGGAAGAGATACTCAGTGGCTTGGAGCTCGATACAATGTGGTGGGGGATGGGAGTAGATCATCTTAGCTGAAAGTACTGGGAGGAAATACAAGAAGGGTAGAAAAGAGATAGAGGTATTTATATGCCAGGCTAAAAAGTTTTGATTTTTTTAAAAAAGTAATTAGGGTATGGAAACACCATGAATACACTGGAGTTTGATAGAGAAGTGATCAGCATACACATTCGGTGTATTAAATCATACAGTCCAATTAGTGTCCAAGACAGATTATAGGGAGAGGGTGAAAGATAGGTGCAGCTACTACAGTGGTAGGCTTCCCAGGTGGCGCTAGTGGTAAAGAATCCTCCTGCCAATGGAGGAGACCTAAGAGACGTGTGTTCGAAACCTGGGTCAGGAAGATCCCTTGGAGGAGGGCATGGCAGCCAACTCCAGCATTCTTGCCTGGAGAATCCCATGGACAGAGGTTCCTGGCGGGCTACAGTCCATGGGGTCACAAAGAGTCGGACATGACTGAAGCGACTGAGCACGCAGGCACTACCGTATTATGCAGGGTACCACAACAGCCCAGGGGAGCAGTGATGAGGGTCTGAACTACAGCGAGCAGTGGAAGAGAAACTTACAGAGGTCCTGCAGGAGTGAGCATGGCTAGGACTTTGCCACAGATAGGACGTGGTGTTCTGGAGGCAGGGAGCAAACCCTGTGAGCTCAGAGCGACTGTAAGCTCCACGAGGCAGGGACTCTGTTGCTGCAGCTCCCCCAGTGATGACTGAGGTCCTTGGCAACAGGAGGCCATCAGTACTTGTTGTTAATTTGGTTCCTGGAAGAATAACGTTACCATTCTTTCCAAAATTACTCCTCGTTCCCAAATTAATCTTTTCTCCACCAATTTCTCCACCTAAATGCAGGCAGATCTCAGCTGTTTGGAAATCAGCCTAATTCAATAACTTGGGCTGAGATGTAAATAACTGTTAGGATTGGAAGCATTTACCTTTCAAACAAAACGTTTGGTGGAATTAAGAACTCTCTCCTTGGGAGAATGTTCCGGGTGTGGATATATTTTTGAGTAGGGATTGTCTTTATTTCAGTTCTACACCTTAATCTAATTTTGAGCCAGACCAGAAAAAAATGGGAGGGGGGTCTGCAGCTTGGCAACCTGCTCTGAAAGGCTGTCAGTTGCTGGGCTGGTAGTTCTGTTGGCATGCCCTGTGAGCCTGGCTCCAATGGCCAGGACCTCCTACAACCTGTCTGGGATACTGTCTTGCTTCCCCCATAGATGCAGATGTTCTGCTGGGCAGAGAGCAGCAGGGTGCCCAGCAGGTACTGTGGGGAGGCTTGGGAGGGAGAGAAGGCAGCCCATTCTGGTGTGAAGCTCAGCTGAGAGTGAGTGACAGGAAGACCTGTGAACAGCTGGGGTCCAGTGATGGCTGACGGATGAGCCAGCCCTCCTGCCTCCTAAGGGGCTCCAGGGTCCCAGCCTTCACATCAGTCATAATGGACAGAACAGAGCTGGGCAGGAAACCGTGAAAGGGGAAGAAAATGACATCATCGGTGTCAATGTTAAAGCTGTTGAATTTTATCTGGGTTATTCTCTTGTCCTGTTTTTTCTCCCCTGGACTGGGTCAGACCACTTCCATCCAATGAGCCCTGCTTGGTCTCAAGTCAAGGTCAGCATTTTTATTTCCCTTAGCGCCCATGCATTGCTGCACCTGCCAGGGAGGCAGTGAGGAAGAGTGGAAAAAGCCTAGGACGTGGCATCCACAGAATTAGGGGCCGATGCCAGCTGTGCCATTGTTAGCTGCGGGGCCTTGGACTCTGAGCCTCACCTTCTCGAATCTGTATAATGGCCCTGATATCCAACATCTCCTGCAGCTGTGATGTTCCTTTGAGCTGATGCTTGTGAAGTTGTCTGGTAAGTCAGGCATCTTACAGATGTTTGATGTTAGGGGCATCACCACCATCACTGTGATCATCCCCTTCAGCCATTATGGGCAGGGAGCAGGGTGGGTGGATCATACACAACACAGTTGGTCCCCCTTTGTCTTACGACTGCCACAGGTACACTCGAGGGTCTGAGGCTGAAGGACAGGAGTCTCTGGTCCGATAGACCTTATTCCAGTCTCCCTTAAATCCAGGAGGCAGGAGGACCAGGGTGTCCTGGGCACAGCATCCCAGTCTTGCAGAGGTCCGCCTGGCACCCACCCAACCCCGGGAGTCTCAGGCCCCAGGCCTCCTAGGGAGACACCCTGAAGGGGCCCCTTGTGGGAGGCGGTGGCTTCTCCTGGGAGGCCTCTGGGTTAGGAAGAAGACTAGGCGTGCTGACCGTGGGGTGTGGCACCTGAGGTCCACCAGGGCTAAGCCTCAGGCCCCTGGCTGCGGCCCAGCAGGCTGCTGGGACAGCAGAGGCCCTGTGTCTCCTGTTGGGCAGCCGCCCTGCAGCCAGAGCGGGATGTGAACTGGCTTCTCCCAGGAGCTGCAGCTGCCTGCTGACCCTACTCTCCACACCCTACCTGGGCACATTTTCCTTCCCCTGCTCTTTGGAGCACTGGTGTGACTGGGACAGGCAGGGCGTGGTGAAGGCTCTGGGGGGGGAGCCAAGGATGGAGGCCCAGCTGGGGGCTCATGGGGAGGAAGACAGTGCAGAGCCTTGTGTGATGTTTCTCCAAAGTAGATTTCTTTTCTCAGCAGTCTGCAACCTCTCCTTGCTTTGCCACCTTGTCCATCCCTTGTTCAGTCCCTATCAGGAGCGCCGTTTCTTTGTTGTTCAGTCGCTAAGTCGTGTCTGACTCTGTGACCCCATGGACTGCAGCACGCCAGGCTTCCCTGTCCTTCACTATCTCCCGGAGTTTGCTCAAGTTCGTGTCCACTGAGTCGGGGATGCCATCCCACCATCTTACCTTCTGTTGCTCCTCTCCTTGGCCAGCCTCCATTCTGTCCCGGAGCCTCTTCCTTTTCGCTTTGCCTGCCTCTCTTGCACTTTAATTTGGGCCCCCTCCCCCTGGTCAGCTTCTCTTCTCTGGGATTTCTTTCCTTTTCTGTCTCATGTCCTCTGTCTCGTTTCTGGGTCTCTTGGTGGGGGGCTCCCGCACTTGGGACTGGTAGGCTACGTCACCCGCCTCAACTGCCCCAGGCAGATCTGTGCTCCTCACGCCACCTATCGGCGGCCCTGGGTAATGCAGCCTTTTCTGGAGGAAGAAGAGGGCAGTGGCCCCCGGAGGCCTTTTGATTCTGTTAAGCGGGGGTCTGCCTGCTTCTGCTGTGGACCGAGGCCTGTCCCCGCCCCTGTTGTGGGGACGCTGGAGACTTCCAGGGGTGGAGGGAAGTGAAAGGAGGCCACTGGGGCCTTTTCCCCAGCTCTGTTCTCTGTTTCTCTTCCGCATTTCCCAAGAGAAGCTAGAAAATCAAGGCGGAAGCTGAGGAAGGAGGTGGGGGAATAATGATATTAATAGTATCAGCAGTTGATACTTTAAAAACACTTGCTATTTACCAGGCAGAGACTTCCTGCTGTGACATGGTATCCCTTCATTGCAAATGATCCAAACCATTGCATCTGGTTGAGGCAAGGCAGGGAGCCTGTGGGACCGGCCAGAGCACACCTGGCCGGGACCTCTCCCCATCTCTTCTCCCTGCTTCTCTCTCCTGCCAGCTCTTCCCTGGTGAGTTGCTGCCTGACTTCTCCACACCGGATTCCCCCACCCCCACATCTTACACCTTGGCTGCTATGAACCCTCCTCTATTGTTTCCAGACTATGTGACAATCCCTGAGGGACACTGAAGTTTCAAACCCAGTCCTTATAGCAACAAGGGAGGGGGTGCGATTGGCAGCCTCCAGTAGACCTTCAAGGTTGGAGTTGGGGAGGAGCTGCCTACTCTCCAAAAGGAGATGCCAAAGGGACGGATGTAGGTGAATGATAACTGCTTATGCACAGAGGCTAGTTCATCTAATCCTCACAGCTCCTGAGATTCCTGTTTTACAGTTTCAGAAGCAAAGACTCCAAGAGGTAGAGTGACTTGTTCAAGACCCCAAAGCCACTGAGTAGCAGAGAGGCAGGATGGTGGAGAGATTCAGAGCAGGAGCCAGATTGATTGGGTTTAAATCCAGGCTCTGCTACCTTCTGGCTCTAGGACTTTAGACAAGTTGCTTATTCTTTCTGGTCTCAGTTTCTCCTTCTGTATAATGAGGATAAGCATAAATGGAGCCATTTCCTAGAACTACCATAAGAATTGAATGAGTTAGTACATATAAACCACTTAGAACAGTACTTGGCATGCCATGAATGCCTAATAGCTGTTAGGTATTGTTATCACAGAGCTTTATAGTTTACAAAGGACCTTCACGTATATTACCTCACTTGACTTTTATAATAGCCTTGGAAAGTGGGCAGTGGGGTTGGCTGATCCTCCAGATCCCTCCATGCTATGCTGTCAACTCTGACCTAAACAGCTGCACAAATTCCATACTCTGTTACCAAAAAAAACACCCTCTCCAGTGAACAGCTCTATCCACAAGGGAATAGAAATTCTCTCTTGGGTGTGAGCTGGCAGACACTGAATTCCACTGTGTCTTTCTGTCAGGGGTATGTATGAGGCCAGCAATGTTAGGACTTGGTTGGTAAATGTTTACCCAGAGGCGGGAGCCCCCTCTTTGCAGAGTTTATCTGATTCTCTCCGGGCCTGAGCCTTGCAGCCTAAGCCCACTGGATTGGCACAGCAGCAAGGACTAGAGTGGCAGCTGCCAGGGGCGTGAGCCCTCTGGCGCAGCAGTGCAGGTGGCCTGTTGTGGCCTTTGTCCCTGAGTGGGTGTGAACCCTCCCCTGGGGTGTGGGGCTGGGGGCGCTGGAGTCCAGGGCTCACAGCAGGAAGCTTACCCTTCTTCCCTCAGCAGGGAGGCAGACTGAGCTGGGCGGAAGTATGGAATCCAGCTCTCATCCACCAAGGGACCATTCTTTCTCTGCCTCAGTTTCTTTCCCTTTAAAATGGGTTTGATGGTAACATATATTTTCCAGGCTATTTTTAAGATTCAATGAGAATGAATATTTAAAGTAGTAAGAATAGTACCTGAGCCACTAGAGAAGCCCCCTTGAACCTTCCAAAAGGGGCCAAAGAGAGAAGAATCACCTTGCATTTTACAGAAACAGATGATGAAACTTGGTGATAACTGATCTCTGGGAGCTTCAAGGTCCAAGAGTATAGGGCACACTGTAGGGGTTTGAGGCCACGGTGTGGTCCCTGCCTCCGTTCCAGGCCACTTGTCACATGGACATGAAGTGAGGGACAGACCCTCCCCATCCTGAAAGCAGCTTGGTACAGAGAAGGTGGAGTGGAGTGCTGGGCTCAGTCAGGAAGGACCCCAAAATACCCCCGGGAACAATTCCAGACAGAGCAGCCGTGTAGGTGATGACTGGCCCTTTGTTTGCTTTCTTTTTCTCCTGTACATAAAATCCCAAGAGAGCTTTGAATCAAAGCATCTAAGTTGGGAAGCAAAAGGTGATGAGCAGTTTAGAGAGAAGGGCAGCTGCATGTGACTGGAGGTGGTTTGCTTGAGTGCAGAGGACGCCTGGCTGCCCCAGCCGGGATGGAGAGTGGGAAGACCGGGAGGCGGAAGGGGTGCCAGAGAAGGTCAAAGACAGCATTCCAGCCTGTGTGGCCTGGAGGCATTATGTCGCCCACGTTCTCATAAAAGCACAGTGCACCTCAAAGCCGGGCTGGGAGTTGGGCCTCACCCACCAGATTATACTGACCATACACCCAAGCCTCATTCCTGAGCACGTATGATTGAGGACCAAAGGTGCCATTCATGGAGGGCACGCATGACCCTTTCATAGAAACATGCTAAGGAGGCTTGAAAGGGCTGCTGGAGCCAGGCCCCTGACTCCAAAGACATCAGACTTCTTGCCTTCTATAATATTTTCCTCCCAAACAGTAAGACTTACTAATGTCTTAGGAATGTAAAGCATCCACCTCTTTCCCCATAAATCAGACCAATTTGTCTGTGATAATTTTTAGTCTCTGCTTTCAGCCCTTAGCCCGGCCTCAGACCATTCAGATCTATGCTACAGTGAGAAGTGTGTGTGTGTGTTGCTCAGTCGCGTCCAAGTCTTTGTGTCCCCATCTACCATAGCCCGCCAGGCTCCTCTGTCCATGGGATTTTCCCAGGCAAGAATACTGGAGTGGGTTCATCAGGGGATCTTCCTGACTCAGGGATTGAACCCGGGTCTCCTGCATTGCAGGCAGATTCTTTACCAACTCACCCACACAGTACAGCCAGAATAATCAGAAAGGACTCTTCTGATCATCTCTTTGCCTCCTGTTGAGAGAGTGAGGTGTTGGCTCCAAGCCTTCTGAAGACCCTTTGTGGACGTGGTTCTATCAGTCGCCTTCCCAGAAGCCAGCACGGCCCCCTTGACATCTGACCAACCAAAGGCAGTCTTTATCTTTTTGGACAAGCCACACAGCATGTGGGATCATAGTTCCCCAAGCAGGAATTGAACCCGTGCCCTCTGCAGTGGAAGTGCAGAGTCCTAACCACTGGACCGCCAAAGAAATCCCTAAAGATGATCTTCTCATGCAGAGCCGGGAGCCTGTCAGTCCTTCTCTCCCCGCTCCTCACTGCCTCGGTCACTGCATTCCTGTAGGTGCCTTGGCTTCTTTCCTGGCTCCAGCCAGGCTACCGGAGCACCCTCAGGCATTGCCCAGCCTGCTTGTTTCCCTCATGGTACTCCCCTCCTCCAGTCCTGGCCTGCCCAGCGCCCAGTCCCAGCATATCAGAGCTGCAGGCAGGAGCTGGCGGTGTGAGTTCTGGGTAGATGCATTGGCTACATCACTTCTCTGTTGGCTCTTCAGACTCCTCAAATAAAGCGCTTTCATCTCAATCATTCTAACTCACTGGCATTCAGTGCTTCTAAGTCCATCTGGTGTACCTCACATCGTGCTTATGTCCTATTTATACACAGCAAAATCTTTTAACAGGCTTCTTTGTTCCAAAGATTTGGATACATCATAGGCTAAATCTTGTTCCTTGGTTTGCAATAACAGTCTAGGGTAACCAGTTAGCCTAAACAATGAGGCCTAGGTATTAGGGGTTCCCTGGTGGCTCAGATGGTTAAGAATCTGCCTGCAATGCAGGAGACCCATGTTCGATCCCTGGGTCAGGAAGCTTCCCTGGAGAAGAGAATGGCAACCCACTCCAGTATTCTGGAAAATCCCATGGACAGAGGAGCCTGGTGGGCTACAGTCCATAGGGTCACAAAGAGTCGGACTTGACTGAACGACTAACACTTTCACTTTTCCAGGCATTCTGTGACCCCATAAAGGTCCCCTTCTGGCATGTCTTTTCTAGGGAGGGGGCCTTATCTTTCTTTGGGGATCCTGCCAGGACCCAGGCCTTGGTGATCCCTCTGGGCACATTTTTGATGGGCTGAACCCTAAGGAAGGCAAGCAGGTGGGATGCCAGGGAAGGGAAGCGAGGCCTTGGGGGCTGAGTGAGACAGAGATGAGGATGAGATGAGGATGTTTCCCTGTAATTTGGAGCTTGTGCATTTTAAAGGGAGGTTGTTTCTGAGTTATTTTCACAATAGAACTGGGTATTCTGATCTACCTCACTGCTTCGTGGAATCAAAAATAATATAGCGTGATGCTATATCATCAGCTCGTGGCTTCTCTTTCTGAGCAGCTTTTACCCGGCAATTATGTGAAATTATGTGACTCAGTATGGAAAGATAATCACCAGAGAAACTCTTCTGATTGCTCTCTCCTGCACATGCAGAAAAGCAACTGTGCAGACGGCAGAGAGATCGGGGGGGAAATTAACATGGACAGGCTGTTGCCACCCGAAGTGTCAGCTGTTTATCAGTGTCGAGATAAATGAGAGCACGGAACAGAGCAGGAAAATGAGTGGATACTGAATTGTTTCTCTGAAGATGCTTCAGCGGACGCACAAGGTGGCTGGTTCTGTTTTCCAGATGGGGAGGACAGTACCCCATCCCCGTCTAAAAGTGAGGACTTTGCCGGAGCCCCATCCCAGGGGGCCAGGTTTGCAGGCTCTCCTAGGTAGGGGGGCCCATGATCTCACATGTGCAGGTGGCTAATGTGATGTTCCTGAACCCCCTCTCCCAGCTCCACCCAACTCTGCCTTGCTTTTCCATCTTCCAAAAATTCCCACCCACCTTTCAATCTACTACTTAGCCTCTGTGGCCTGGAAATGGGGTTTACCACACCTACCACCTCTCAACCTCCCCCACCCCTCGGCCAGCCTTGCCTCCCTTCTGGGAGAAAGGAATGTGAGGGGCAGTTGTATGGGAGGGAGAGGAGAAAGAGATAGAGGTCCTCAGTGCAGCCATGAGAGAAAGACATTCTGTTTCCCTTCAGAGGCTCTGTCTGCGTCCTTGGCCACTCGACTCAGGGATAGTGCCAGAGGAACCAGTGAGATTTTTAAAAATGGGTGTGGGGGCCAAGAGGCCCCCCAAGGAAGCTTATGCTGAGGTGTGGCTGGCGTAGTCCTGGCCTGGGCAGCAGCTTGAAGGAGGAGAGTTGGTCTCTTTCCAGATCTGTAACAGTATTTCTTTCAGCTCACTGTAACTTGATCAGAAATGTTTTCTTTAGAATACAAAGACAGGTCTTTACTCTTTAGCCTGGCGTGCAAGATCCTCTAGAGGCTGACTCCAGCTCTCTTATCAGAATTCTCACCACCCACACTCTCATGCTTTACACAACTCGATTATTCACTGTTTTGGAAGGTATCTTATTCTCAAAATGGCAAATACTTGGCAGATGGCTGTCACGGCCCCTCCTGCGCTATGCAGACATCACAGATGGATGAAGGCCCTCACATCTACCTGCCCTCATTCAGAAGCCTTCTGAGGAAGCCACTTCAGGTGGCCACTACTGAATGAAGTGCCTCGAGGTGCAACTTGAACTGAACTTGAAATTGAATACTGTTTGTGATCCCCATTTTCCCTTCTCACTGCCTTTGCTCATGCTGTTTCCTCTGCCAGAATGCCTTTCCTTTTCTCTTTTCTTACCGCTGTCCCTCAGAATCCCATCCTGCTTTCAGGGTTCAGCTGGAATGTCAGCTCCTCCATGGAAGCAGCCCAGGTGCCCTGCTGTATTCCCTGCTCCCTCTTCTCAGCCCTGCCATGCGGGCTATTCCTTGAGTGTAGTCTCTGCCTCTCGTGAAGCTCTCTTCACATTTGCTGAAATATCTTGAGTGCTCTGCTTTCACACACTGCCCCCCGTCTTGCTTGCCTGTTTATCCCTTGCAGAACCTGGAATTGTATACCTCTGTTTAGGAATTCAGTGCATATGTGTGTGTCGGGGGTGGGGATTTACTTGAACCTAAGCATCTATGGAGGTAATTAGGTGGAGCTGTGGAGAGGTGTAGCTGTGACTAGTGGCCTGGGACCCTTGACCTGTGTCCTTCCTCCTCCCCGGAGGGGCCTTGCTTGCCTCATAACCCCTTTGCTGGCTAGAAGCAGTCCCAGCTGCTGCCCCTTTTCAGGGGAGAGAATTAGACCAAGGCTTGAACACTAGAAGGTTGGAATTACTGGGGAATGTGAGATCTGCCCCCCAGAAGGGTGAACGATAAAGAAAAACTGAGTTTACAGCTAATAGATCTTCATAAAAGAAAATTCTAAGATGTTCTCCAGGAATCAAGAAAAATGGCTTGCTGGATGCCTGAGATTCAAAAGGAATCATAAACAAATGGGTTAGTGGATACACGGCATGAGTTATCTGTTGCAACATAACAGTAGCTTAAAACAACAAATGTTTCTTATCTTGCACAGTTTCTGAGGGTCAGCAGTCAGGGAGGAGAGGAGCTGAGTGGTTATGCTCTGGGCCTTTGATGAGCTTGCAGTCAAACTGGCAGCCAGGGTGACAGTCAGTGAAGGCTGGATGATCAAGCCCGCTTAATGGTTCATGGCAGCCTTACTTCCTAGTGGGCTTTTGAACCGAGCTCCTCGATTCTTTGCCAGGTGGGCCTCTCCACAAGGAAGCCTGAGCATCCTTAAACATGGCAGGTAACTTTCCCTACAGCAAGCAATCCTTGAGAGAGAAAGCAAGAAAAGAAAGCTGTGGTGCTTATAATCTGATACTGGAAGTAACATCAATTCTGCCATGTTTTTACTGGTCACTCATACTAGCCCTCGGAGAAGGCAATGGCACCCCACTCCAGACTCTTGCCTGGAAAATCCCATGGATGGAGGAGCTGGGTAGGCTGCAGTCCATGGGGTTGCTAAGAGTCGGACACAACTGAGTGACTTCACTTTCACTTTTCACTTTTCATGCATTGGAGCAAGAAATGGCAACCCACTCCAGTGTTCTTGCCTGGAGAATCCCAGGGACGGGGGAGCCTGGTGGGCTGCCGTCTATGGGGTCGCACAGAGTCGGACACGACTGAAGCGACTTAGCAGCAGCAGCAGCAGCAGCAGCAGCATACTAGCCCTGGTGCACTGTGAAAGGAGATTGCACAGAGGTGTGGATGCCAGGAGGTACTGGGGGCTCTCTTGAGGGCTGGCCACTATACACACAGGTGAATCTATAAAGTGTTTCTTTCCAAGAAATACAAACGCGAATACCTATTTCCTAGAACTAAGAACAGAACTGAAATTTTGTACAATAATAGCATATGTATCAGGTAGGGGGTGATTTGTATTTTTCAAGAAGAATATTTTACCTTATAACTATTATACATTTTGGCTTCCATGATAGCTCAATTGATAAAGAATCTGCCTGCAATGCAGGAGACCCCAGTTTGATTCCTGGGTCGGGAAGATTCCCCTGGAGAAGGGATAGGCTACCCACTCCAGTATTCTTGGGCTTCCCTTGTGGCTCAGCTGATAAAGAATCTGCCTGCAATGCAGGAGTCCAGGGTTTGATCCCTGGGTTAGCCGTAGACATTTAAACTCATTGTTAAGGGAATTCCCTGGATGTCTAGTGGTTAGTGGGGCTTCCCAGGTGGCTCAATAGATAAAGAATCCGCCTGCAGTGCAGGAGACAAGGGGTTGATCCCTGGGTTGGGAAGATCCCCTGGCAGAGGGCATGACAACCCACTCCACTATTCTAGTCTGGAGAATGCCATGGACAGAGGAGCCTGGTGGGCTGCAGTCCATAGGATCACAAGAAGTCGGACACGACCGAAGCAGCTGCGCGTGCGTGCTAGTGGTTGGTCCTCAGCGCTTTCATTGCCAGGAGCCTGCATTCGATCCCTGGTTGGGGAACTCAGATCCCACAAGCCATGTGGCACAACCAAAAATATAAATTAAATCTTTGTGAAATTGAATATTGTTTTGGTCTGTTCTGAGGCTGCTATAACAGAATACCATAGGCTAGGTGGCTCATAAACAATAGATGTTTATTTCTCATATATCTGGAGGCTGGGAAGTCCAAGATCCAGGTGCCAGCAGATTCAGTGTCTGATGAGGGCTTGCTTCCTGGCTGATAGACAGCCGTCTCCTCACTGACCCCTCACATGGCAGAGGGGCAAGGGGGTTCTCTGGGGTCTCTTATAAAAGAGCACTAATCTCATCATAAGGGCTCCCCCAACTCATGACCTAATTACCTCCCAAAGGCCTACCTCCAAATACCATCTCATTGAGGATTAGGTTTCAACACATGAATTTTGGGGACACAAACATTCAGTCTATAGAAAATACAAATGATCAAATTCCAAAGGTAACTACTAAAAGACTAGAAGTAGCTTGGATAATTTCTTAAGCAGTAGAGGGAGAAAATAAATTAGAGAAAAAAATCGAAAGAGAAATACACATAAGAAAAGTAGGAGGGAAACAGGTGATAGAAATCAGACCAAATATGTCAATAGTCACAATAAAGTTAAGTGGAGTAAACTTGACAGTTAATAATCAGGTCGAATTTTTTAAATCTAGCTGTTTACTGTAAGATGATAAGATACACACAATGCATAAAGAAAAGTAGAAAGTAAAGTAGAATTTAAGACAGGATTCATATGTGATCGTAAAAGAGCCAGCTCGCAGGACAAGGTAACAATTTTAAACTTACTGTTATAATATTGTAAGAAATTTGGGGATAAATTTATAAATTCATCCTCACAGTGGTAGATTATAAAGCAACTTTCTCAAATTGGTCACACAGTCAAAACATGAGAAAACATATAGAAATTTCAACAATATGGTTAATTTTCTTAATCTAATGGCATACACGGAGAAGGCAATGGCACCCCACTCCAGTACCCTTGCCTGGAAAATCCCATGGGCGGAGGAGCCTGGTAGGCTGCAGTCCGTGGGGTCACAAAGAGTCGGACATGACTGAGCGACTTCATTTTCACTTTTCACTTCCATGCATTGGAGAAGGAAATGGCAACCCACTCCAGTGTTCTTGCCTGGGGAATCCCAGGGACAGGGGAGCCTGGTGGGCTGCCGTCTATGGGGTTGCACTGAGTCAGACACGACTGAAGTGACTTAGCAGCAGCAATGGCATACAGGAACTTCCCTGGGAGCTCAGACAGTAAAGAATCTGCCTATAATGCAGGAGACCTGGGTTCAGTTCCTGGGTTGGGAAGATCCCCTGGAGAAGGGAATGGCAACCCACTCCAGTATTCTTGTCTGGATAATCCCATGGACAGAGAAGCTCGGTGGGCTACAGTCCATGGGGTCACAAAGAGTAGGACACTACTGAATCGACTTAGCACACACACACACACACAATGGCATATAGAACTTTTTTCCCAACAATAAAAGAATTTGTAATTTAATACATGGAGTATAGTTTTTGAAGTGAATAACCATATACTAGATCACAAAGCAAGTCTCAATAAATTTCAAGATATCCAGATAGTACAGAGCACATTCTCTGACCACAGTGCACTTAAGTTAGAGTGAAGTGAAAGTGAAGTCACTCAGTCGTGTCCGGCTCTTAGTGACCCCATGGACTACAGCCCACCAGGCCCTCCGTCCATGGGATTTTCCAAGCAAGAGTACTGGAGTGGGGTGCCATTGCCTTCTCCGTTAACAGTGGCTAGGCATATTATATTTACTTGGAGCTGGTATACTTGGTGACAACCTTAGTGCCCTCAGACACGGCGTGCTTGGCCAGCTCCCTAGGCAGCAGCAAGTGCACAGAGGTCTGGATGTCCTTGGAAGTGATAGTCGAGCGCTTGTTGTAATGCGCCAGGCGCGATGCCTCGCCAGCGATGCACTCGAAAATGTCGTTAATGAAGGAGTTCATGATTCTCATGGCCTTGGACGAGATGCCGGTGTCCGGATGGACTTGCTCCAGCACCTTGTACATGTACACGGAGCAGCTCTCCTTGTGGCTGCGCTTGTGCTTCTTGCCGTCCTTCTTCTGGGCCTTGGTCACAGCTTTTTTAGAGCCCTTTTTAGGGGCAGGAGCAGACTTCAGGTTAGTAACAAAAGTAAATTTAAAATCACTATACATTTGAACATTTAAAAAGCATGCTTCTTGATGCACAGGTCAAATAAATTATAGCACAAGTCTAAAATACTAAGAACTAAACAATAATCAAAAAGTCACATTTCAAAGCTTATATTTGGAATGAAAGTGGCACTTGGACGATTATAGTCTTAAGTGCTAAGATTAGAAAACAAGAAATGCTAAATATTAATGAGCTAGATATACAATAAAAGAACACAAATCTAAAGAGAAAACAATGGAATAAACCCGAAGAATGTTTAAGGGCAGAATTAAGAATAATTTAAAAAACCATAAAGAGGATCAACAAAATTAAGAGTTGGTTCTTTGAGAAGACTAATAAAACAGGTAAATCTCTAGTGAGTCCAATCAAGACAGAAGGGAGTTGTTGCAAATAAACAAAATTAACAATGTGAAAAAGAACATAATTCAGATCCAACAAAGATTTCTAATGATAGCTAGAAAATACTACAAACAACCTTATGGCAGTAAATTTGAATAGAAAAGGAAACATTTCTGTAAAAATTATAACTCACTAACTATATTCAGGGAAGATCCCATGGAGGAGGAAATGGCAACCCACTCCAGTATCCTTGCCTGGGAAATCCCATGGACAGAGGAGCCTGGCGGGCTGCAGTCCATCAAGAAAAAGGTAGAAATCTGAAGAATGTTGTGTGTGTGTGTGTGTGTGTGTGTGCGCGCTCAGTCACTTCAGTTGTGTCTGATTCTTTTGCAACCCCCTGGACTGTAGTCCGCCATCCCCCTCTGTCCATGGAATTCTCCAGGCAAGAATACTGGAGTGGGTTGCCATTTCCTACTCCAGGGGATCTTCCAGACCCACGGACTGAACCTGCTTCTTCTGTGTCCCCGGCATTGGTAGGTAGATTCTTTTACCAGTGAACCGTCTGGGAAGCCAAAGAGTGTCGTAACCATTAACTCATTGAAAAGACAAGTTAAAATTATCCCACAAAGAAAATACTAAGTCAGGTGATTTTATAGTTTAGTTCTACCAAATTTTCAAAGAATGTACTATTTATTTATACTATATTTATTTCAATCTTCTGCAATCTCTTCCAGGGAATAGCAAGAGAGGAAATACTTGTTCTGTGAGGCCAGTACTACCATGATACCAAAAGCAGGCAAGGTCGATACAATAAAATAAAAATTGCAGCCCCATCTCACTCATGCACATAAATGCAAAAATCTTAAACAACATATCAGCAAGCCAAATCCATCAATTTATTTAAAATAATACATTGCTTTCATCCCACAAATGCAAGGATGATTTAACATTAGATAATTTTATATTCACTTTACTTCATTGATGTAGGTTAAAAAATATAGATGTAGAGTAGTCATTCATAATTAATATAAAAGAGAAACATGTTGGAAAACCAGGATTAGAGGGGAACTTCTAAAATGTTAGAAGAAATCTATTTAAAATCAGTAATCTCCTTTTTTATAACTAAATAACATCCCGATGCAGGAGATGCCTGCCAGCGCAGGAGACGCAGGTTCGATCCCTGGGTTGGGAAGATGCCCTGGAGAAGGAAATGGCAACCCATTCCAGTATTTGTGCCTGGGAAATTCCATGGACAGAGGAGCCTGGTGGGCTACAGTCCATGGGGTTGCAAAGAGAGGGACATGACCGAGTGTGTAAGTGTGCGCACGTGTGCACACACACACATATAAACACATATACTACATTTTCATTATCCAGTCTCAACACACACAGACAAAAGGTAATTATGTGAGGTGATGGAAGTATTAACAAGTTTTATTGTGGTAATTATACACCGTAAACTTACACAATGTTATAATGTCATATCACAGTAAAGCTGGGGGAAAATTAAAAATAAACATACACACAAATTTAAAAATTAGTAAGACTATATGTGTGTATGTCTTTTATCACTGATTCTATTCTACATTTTACTATAAGTCCTAGCAGTACAGTGTGACAAGAAATAGAAATAAACACTATATTCTTCTATTAGAATAGAAGAAATAGTCTTATATCATTTACAGATATGTCCACAGAGAAACCAAAAGGACCTATAGGTAAATTACTAGAAATAGTAAGAGAGTTTGGTAAGATGATTGGATTTAAGATCAATGTATACAAATTAATTGCCTTTCTCCATACCTGCAAAAATTAGAAAACACAAGAGACAGTATTTTAAATAACAATAAAATAATAAGGAATATATCTAACAGAAGATGTGGAAGATCTATAGGAAAGCATTTATAAAACTTTATTGAAATACATTGAGGGACTTGCCTGCCAGTCCAGTGGGCAGTGGTTAAGACTCTGCACTTCCCACTGCAGGGGGCACAGGTTCGATCCCTGGTCAGGGAACTAAAATCCCACATGCCCCATGGCAGAGCCAAAAAAAAAAAAAAAAACATTGAAAAGAATCTAAACAAATGGAAAGATTTATTTATAGATAGGAGATTCAATATCACAAAAATGTTAATTGTCCGCATGTTCTATGAAGTGAAGTGAAAGTCGCTCTGTTGTGTCCAACTCTTTGTGACCCCATGGACTATGCATGCAGTCCATGGAATTCTCCAGGACAGAATACTGGAGTGAGTAGCCTTTCCCTTCTCCAGGGGATCTTCCCAACCTAGGGATTGAACCCAGGTCTCCCACATTGCAGGTGTATTCTTTACCAGTTGAGCCACAAGGGAATAGGTAAATTGTGATTCCTATGAAAATCCCAATCATTTTAGATGAATTTGACAGACTGATTCTAAAATATATATATAAGAGCAGAAGACCAAGAATAGCAAAGACATTCCTGAAGGAAGAGGTAAGAGAGGCAGAGAAGAGAGGAGAAAAAGACGAGGAAACATCTCCCACCACTTGGGAACATCTGAAACAGTGATCTTGATGCAGGGACAGACAAACGGACCAGTAGATCCAAAGAGAAAGGCCAGAAACAGACCCACACCTGAACAGAAACCAGATACATGACATGAGTGGCCGTGTGCATAGTGAGGGAAGATACCGACAGATGGTGCTGTCCAGGACATCTGACTGTCAGGTGGAAAAAGCAAGAATCGGGTCCCAACCTCATGCCTTCCATAGACATCCATTCTGGATGGAATATAGGCTTAAATGTAAAAGACAGAACTTTAACATATTTAGAAGAAAAAAATATATTTTTTAAAGTATTTATTTGGCTGTACTGAGGCTTAGTTACAGCATGAAGGGTCTTCAGTTTCAGCATGTGGGGTGGGACCTTTTAGTTGCAGCGTGAAATCTTTAGTTTCGGCCTGCGGGATCTAGTTCTTTGACCAGGATGGAACCTGGCTCTCTGCATTGAGAGTGCAGAGTCTTAACTGCTGGACCACCAGGGAAGTCCTGCAAATTCTTTCTGACTCAGGGTGACAAGGAATATCTTTAAACAAGACAGAAAGATGATTGCATTCAGTAACATTAGAAGTAAGAAATTGTACTCATTGAGAGACAGTAAAAATGTAAAAAGGCAAGTATCCTTAATGACAAAACTTTAGTATCCAGAATAATAAGTGAATAATAGTGATGTCAACCCATTGGAAAACTGAACAGAAGACATGAAAGGGCCATCACTGATGAAGAAACAGGCATGGCAAATAAACAATCAAAAGCTAAACTGCATTTCTAAGGAATCCAGTTGAGACCATAGTTTACACTTCTAGATTGGCAGAAATTAAGCAGTCTAGTAATAGCAAGTGATAAGGATGTGGAGTAGTAGGGACAGTCATATGCAATGGTGGGACTTTAAAGTGGGGATGGTCACTTGTAAAATAGTTTTAACATTTTCTATAAAGTTGATAATTTGTACAACCCAATGACTTAACTCCTAAACTTATCTCTTGAATATAATTTTTCAAACTGAAGAGTGACCCGCTAAGTAATTTATGGGTCTAGCCATTAATTGGCCTAGCTATTTTTTTCTTTTAAAGAAACAGAATGGAAAATATCAGAGGGCATCATCCTTTTAAAGGCTAAGTATTGTTTAGCAATATTGTTATTTGTGGTTTACATGTATGTATATTTGTACTGGGTTCCAACATAAAAAATATTTCCTGTGAAAGTGGTAGTTAAAAGATTTGAAAAACAGTGCCCTTGTGTGCTAGGCAACAAATTCAAAATATGTTCAAAAACTACACTATAATAGCACATAACTGGGGGGGAAATCTGTTGATAGAACAGACCAATACATGATAATATTTACCTGCACAGTGAAGTATTACATAACACTGAAAAATGAATGAACTGTGTTTATAAATGAGTCTTAGAAGTGTTGAACAACAACAAAAAAGCCAGTGTCAGAAGATGAAACAAAGTGATACATTATAAAGCTCAAAGAAGCTCCACTGATGCATTCGTTAGATACATGTAAGTGATAAATATTCTTTAAAAAGAGCAATATGTATATATCTTCATACAATGGAATGGAGAAGGCAATGGCACCCCACTCCAGTACTCTTGCCTGGAAAATCCCATGGACAGAGGAGCCTGGTAGACTGCAGTCCCGGGGTCACGATTGAGCAACTTCACTTTCACTTTTCACTTTCATGCATTGGAGAAGGAAATGGCAACCCACTCCAGTGTTCTTGCCTGGAGAATCCCAGGGACAGCGGAGCCTGGTGGGCTGCTGTCTGTGGGGTCGCACAGAGTCCGACACGACTGAAGCGACTTAGTGGTATACAATGGAATATTATTCAGCCATAAAAAGTACTGATACATGCTACAGTATAGATGAACCTTGAAAGCTTTATGCTAAGTGAAGAAACCAGATGCAAAAGGCTATGTATTTTATGATATGTTTATATAAAAGACCCAGAATAGGTAAATCCATAGAGACAGAAAGTAGGTAGTAATTGTCAGGGACTGTGAGAAAGGGATAATGAGAAATGACTGCCCGTGGGTACCAGCTTTCTTTTGGGATGATGAACGTTTCTTAAAGATGATAGTGCACAATTTTGTGAATATACTAAACATCATTGAATTGTACGCTTTAAAATGAATTTTGTGGTATGTGAATTGTATCTTAATTTTTAAACTTTTTTTTAAAGAAAAGCAAGGAACTTGTTAAACGTCTGTGTTCAGGGTACTGTTTACCTCTGGGAGTAAGGCAAGGGGATGGGTTGGAGGAAGTAGATAAATGCAGCAGTGTGTACAAAGTGCCAGTTCTTAAGCTGCTTTATGGGTGTTTCCTTTTACTGTTTCATTATATGTGTTACATATGTTTTTATACTTATGAAATATAATGTGAAATTTAAAAGAAATACACATATTAAGTGAAGTAGCATTAAAAGCAAATGACTGCCTTATGAGAAATGCTTCTTGAATTCCAAGTGGAGTCCAGGGTCACTGCCGTGGTTTGATTGCGGATGGAGCTATTCTGACCTCTGCTGGCCGGGAGGTGAAGGGCAGCTGGGGGCCGCGGGCTGCTGGGCCAGGAGAGGAATGAACCCTCTGAGCACGTGTGGTCCTGACTGCTAGAGAGTGTGCAGGAGGTCAGACCGCAGCCAATCTCACCCCACCAAGAAAGAGCAAGAAGCTTTGGTCTTTTCTGGCCTGGGTCTCTTTCCCTTTACCTCTCTGGCTCTCTAGTGCCCTCCTTTAAGCCCAGGAGTGAGGCATGTGTAACTGCACCGAAATCCATCCCTGGGAGGGACCAGCTGCCCTGCCCTCGGCCTCCATCCAGATGGCCCATCCAGGGACCACTGACCCGAGACCAGGGGCTTGAGCAGAAGTCTCAGGCACCTGCTGGGGAAGGGGAGGCTGGGCGTTGATGCTCCGAGAACCTGTCTCCATGCTCCCTTTGTTTAATCAAACCACCTTTCAGAGGTTTATGAACTAGAGTCTATGAGAGGAGTTGACTTGGGCACTTTGGAGGTGAGAGGGTGCAGGGGCACCTTGAGGGAGAGCTGTCAGCCCTTCAGGGATTACTATACAGAATCCAGGAAACAGCAAGCCTCCCACCCTCACCCCTGGCTGGACACGAGGGGCATTGGTCTCCCTGCCCCCATTTAATCTGATAGAAATAACTTCCGCCAGTGGGTCTCAGTTGTAGAGGATGAGGGCACAAGTCCCAGTCATCTTAATGAGCTAGAGATGGCCATGTCTCTGGGTGGTCTGGGGAGGAGGACTCAGGTGAGATATTCTCCCCAAACCCTTGGGGTTTTGTGACTTTGGCACCGGAGAGGCGGCCTGGTGGAGGCATTCCTGAGCTGGGTTAGGATCCAGGCTCTGCTGCTTGCTTCATAAGTGTTATTCACCTCCTTTAAGCTCAGGCTCTTCACCTGCAAAACGGGTTATTAGTCACAGCGCCTGCTGGTTGAACTGATTCCATTGTAATTACATTCATGCTTGCAGAGCCCTCTGTAAGGAGTCTGTCAATGGCAGCTGCTTTGGCTTTCAAAGCATCTAAGGGGAGAGCTTAGCGTCAGGGTGGGAGTCCGACTGGGGCCCCGGCCGGGCTGAGGGTTAGAGTGGGGAGTCTCCTACCCAGAGAATCATTTCCCTCCCTCTGTCCCCAGACGCCATGGAAGTGGTGCTGCTCTTCCTGTGTGGCCTCCTGGCCCCAGCGGTCCTGGCCAGTGGTGAGTACCTCTCAGGACCTGGCTCGACAGGATGGCAGCCACAGCCCTTTCTCATGGAAGGTCCTGGCCCTGTGGGACACTCAGGGTGGGGGCCTCTGAGATTCTACCTGTCTGATCAGCTTCCCCGCCTTTAGTCTGCAAAGAAAGTCCTGGAAGGCAGCAGCTAACTCAGCCCCCAATCCAGCCTGCCCAGCTCTCCCCCCTGGCTCCTGCCATCAAGCCATCAAGCAGGTCCCTGTAGACTCAGCCTGAGTACTGGGAGCCAGACTTGCACATCAGTCTAGACTGTGCGAGTCACATGTCCTCCCTTGGTTTCAGCCTCCCCACCTGTAACAAGAAGAAAATCCCCCTGCCTTTTGGGGATGATTTAAGATTCAGAAGGGGCAATACGTGGGTCTCCTGTGAACACAGACTCTGACTCGGGCTCTGAGCTGCACCTGCCTTTGGCCCCTGCAGTGACCCTGGCAGGCGGCCCATCCTTCCATGCTTCTGTGAGCGTCTCTGCTTCCTGGGCCCTGCTTTCCAGGGATCCTTGTGTGGGGAGTGAGGCCTGTGAGACAAGGTGGGAGACTTGGGTATCAGGATGTGAGCTGTCTTCCTCTTGACCACGCCTGTTTGTTTTTCCAGCCACTGAGCAGGAGAAAGAAAAGGACCCTTTTCATTATGGTGAGTGGTGATGGTGGGGGGAGGCACAACCCCATCCATGGACGGGACCGACGTGCTCTCCCTGGCCCTCCCCCTCTTCTGACTCTCACCCTTGTTCCCTTCGCAGACTACCAGACCCTGAGAATTGGGGGATTGGTGTTTGCTGTGGTCCTCTTCTCGGTGGGGATCCTGCTTATCCTCAGTAAGTATGTTTGTTCCTCTGCTCACTCTCGAAGGGCAATGTCTGTGGCTGTGAAGCAGGTGGCATACGGTGTAAAAGCCTTGCAGTTCTCTTTCCTGGAGAGGGAAGGAGCCCGTCTATCTTCCTAGTTATCTCCAGAACCTAATACGCTGCTGGGCACATAATAGGTGCTCAGTGAAACAGTGAAGCATGAACAGAGTAAGTACTCGATGAAAACAAGCACAGATACAAAGGGGCGGGGTGGCTGTATCCATCAGGGCATGAGTTGGGGAGTCACAGGGGAGAGGAGACAGGGGCTGGCCTTGGAGGGCTCCGAGGCATGTCCCCCTGCGTTTGTTTGCCTCGTGAGCCTGGGCTGCTCGCAGCTGTCAGCGCTTACGTGGTCAAGAACACAGTTGTGTTGAACCTTGACATCAGAAGAGCCCTCCTCCAACCAAGGATCGCCACATACAGCTGTGCAAGTCGCTCACTGCGCAGAATCCCAGGCCACTAGTCACACCGTCCCACAGACTAACAGCGCAGCCCTGCTCTGGCCAAGCCAGACACTGACCCTGGATGGTTTCTTTGCCTTTCAGGTCGCCGATGCAAGTGCAGTTTCAATCAGAAGCCGCGGTAAGGATGCCATTGCTGTGGGCACCTGGGGTGACGCTGGGGGGCACAGGGAGGGGCCCGTGGTGTGTGACCCCAAATGAATGTATTTCTGGATTCTTGTCTCGGAGACAGGCCATGTGCCTTGGGGTAGGGGTAGAAGTTTTGAGAGTTGCCAGGCAGCCTTGGGGGCAAAGGAGAGGTCAAAAGGTCAAGGGTCAGCCTGCCCTTCTTTCTTCTGATGTATATGTGGGGTGGGGGAGGGGGAGGAAGAAGATGCTGGATCCTTGTCTGGAGGCCCTTGAGACAGTTGGGCTTGGCCTCAGGGTCTCTCTAGAGGTCTGTCTCCTCTCTCCAGGACCTGTGATGCTGCTCTGCGGGTCACCTGTTCATGAGGCTCTTTGATTTTTGTGGAAATTTGGGCTTCCTCTCACTCACCCTTCTGCCCCTACATAAGGGCACACTCATTAGTCCCCATGGTAACTCAGGACAGCCCTGGACCTCAGAAGTCCCAAGTCAGTGACAGGACACACCCCTTCCCAGCACTTATCCCTCTCGGGTGCCAACATCGAAGGGTGCCGGTAAATTCCTCTGACTGCCCCGCATGCCATGAGCCCCATAATGAAGAATGATCCACCATGACCTGGAGGAGATGAATCCCTGGGCCCTGCCCCAGCAAGGGGAGTGGCGGTGCTCTCTGGGTTTGCCCTGGAGACCTCTGATGGGCTTGCATCTTGTCTGCCTGCAGGGCTCCTGGGGATGAGGAGGCTCAGGTGGAGAACCTCGTCACTGCAAATGGTAAGTGTCAAGACCACCTGCCCAGATGGGACGGAGGAAACGGGCAAGGGTCCTTGTACAGCTTGGGGTGGAGGATGGATGTCAGGTGTGGTGGCTTCTTGAGAGCTGGCCAGCCAGGCATGTTTCCAGGTGCCAGAGAGGGGTCCCGGGTCCTCTGCTGTGTCATCCCCTCACCTCCACTAGACAGGCTGACGACTGCTACTTACAGGGACTCTGCTCAGTCCTGGGCTTGGGACAGAGTGCTTCACTTCTCAGTAATGGGCACACGGCCCCAGGAGGTAGGCATCACTCTCCACATTTTATAACAGAGGGGCTCAGAAAAGTTCAGGAACGTGCCAAGTCCTCTAACAGGCGAATAGCAGATGGGGATCTGCCTGGGTCTGTCTGACTCACAGTCTGCATGAATCACCTCTGCTCTGCGGGTCAGGCTCCCCCCAGTCCCCGAGACAGGCATAGCTGCTGTGGCGGGGCGGTGGCCCACTGGGGTGAGGAGTTCATTCCCCACCCTCCATACATTCACTGGGCTCCATTCTGGTTCTTTTTCCAGCCACGGAGCCCCAGAAAGCAGAGAACTGAAGTGCAGCCCCCAGGCGCAAAGGTAAGATGCTGTCTGCCCATATCTTCTGTTACCATCACTGTTCTGACCAGAGTCTGGCCGAGGAGTCATCAGGGAAGAATTGGGCTAGCTTTTGCAATGTGCATGGCTTTTGTTATGAGCTGTGCTCTGCAGAAACTCACGTCTGAAGGATGATGAGACAGATGGACTAAAACCTCCCAGTACCACACGCACACACACACAGAACATGTAGTTGGGAAATAGAGCTTCCTCACAACCCAGGAGTCAAGTTGCTGGGGCGTCATCCTAGCTGCCACGTGGGCATGACTTGGGAGGAAATTAGCGTTTGTGAAATGCTCCTGATATCAAAGTAGTATAAAGACAATGGCTTCCAGTGATGATTCAGAAAGTTCCTCAGGCCATCCTTTGAAGTTAACATTTTATTTTGAAACTTTCCAACCTACACATAGTATAGGAAGAATAGTATATGGCCCCGAACCCCCACCCCCAACACCATACCAGCATTATCAGTTCTTGACATTTAGGGGCACTAAGTTACTGTTCATTATTCATTTCCGTTGTTCGTTATAGTAATGCAGGAAAGCAATAATCTAAATGCTTTATGGTTTTCAAATTGCTGGCACATACACAAACTCACTCAAGCCTGCCAGAAAAAGTGAGTAGGACAGGTGGGGTGTAGCCCCATTTTATAGATGAATAAATTGAGGTCAGAGAGAAGAGCCATACAGATAGTAAGTAACAGACTGGAACTTGAGCTCAGGGACTTTGTATTGATAGTTGAGGGCTGGATTTCACCACACCCCTCTGCTCCTGCCTGTCTCCCTTTATGACATACCCTGCGATACACTGGGACGCAGCAGCGGCCAGTCTTCTATTGCTCACTCTGCCTTTTTTTTTCCTACAAATAAGGGATATGTTGTGGTTTAGTTGCTAAGTAGTGTCAACTCTTTGCGACCCCATGGACTGTAGCCCGCCACGCTCCTTCTGTCCATGGAGGTTCTTATCCATGGGATACTAGAATTCTTCCAGGTATTCCCAGGCAAGAATACTGGAGCGGGTTGCCATTTCCTTCTTCAGGAGATTGTCCCAACCCTGGGATTGAACCCGCGTCTCATCATTAACAGGAAGGTTGTTTACCACAGAGCCAGCAGGGAAGCCCCAGATAAGGGATATACTTTATCCTAAATTGTGAGTTGAAAGAAATTTCTGGATGTAGAATGCCGGTACACCAGCTCTTACCGTGATGGTAATAACACGGGGTACCTGTGGAGCACTTGAATTCACTCCTAAGTGCTTTTCTGTTCTCATGACAGCCCCGTGGGTGGGCAGAGTGGGGCTCATTACCTCCATCTTCTAGCTGGGCCCTGGGGAGGTCAGGGATGCCTCAGCTTGACGTGGCTATAGATCCAATCCAGGTGGCAGGTGTCCCAGCTGTGGCTCAGTGATCTGTCCACATCACGGCAGCTCGTGGTTCCGAATCTGGGGAGCTGTGTGGGGAGGCGCCAGGGAGGAGCCTTGAGCCAACAATTGTCTTTTTTTTTTAAACTAGAACTTCCTTGGAAACCGTGTTCTCCTGAGTCTCAGGACTGTGAGCAATTCTTAAGAGTGTCCTGAGAAAGAAACCCAGGTTTAACAATCCTTTCCATGTCTTCATCTGCCAGCTTCCATTCCCCTGAGAGAGCCCCCCCCTGAGCTCCATGTCCTCCACCTTCATCTCCTGGTCCTGGTTCTCAGACTCATCCTCTGGTGTACTGAAAACAAGGCACTTGGAGTGGGTCTCATCTTAGGCGTTCCCATGGGCAGAGGGGCTGCCCTAAGGAATGGCTGGGAGATGCGTGGATGGAGAAGTTTGAAAGGAAGCCAGAGGTTTGTTTTAATTTGAATTCTCTTCTGCTTCCACCTCCAGAACCTGAAGGCAGCTGCTTGAACCTTTAGATGCAAATGCTGATGCTTAAGAAAACCGGCCACTTCAGCAACAGGTCTTTCCCCAGGAGAAGCCAAGAGCTTATGTGTCCCCAGCCCCTCGACACCTGTCCTCAGCTTAATAATGCAACCCCGCCTCCCCCACCTGGAGCCTGTGGTCTTGTCCACCTCCTGTGATGTGTGTGTCTGTGTGTGTGTGTCGGATGACCGTGATCTTTGTGGTTGCTTGTTCGTGGATGATGTTGTGTTTTAGTGAACCCGAACCCACCTTCCTGGGCCGGAGCTGAGCCATGTGGCTGGCAGCGCCTCTCTCTCTCCGTGGCCCATCACCTCCCACTCTTGGGAGTCTGCTTTTTCTCTGAGAGACCAGTCCCTTCTCTTGATTTCAGGGTGGCTATAGGGGTCTGGTGGGAATCTCCAGTTGGCTTGGGGCTTGGGAAGGTTTACATCACCTTCATGACCCTTGTGCATGGCTGCTTTTCACTCCTTTTGTAAGAACCTTGCTTCCATACTTGTCCCTGGACCAAATCTGTGCTGAGGTCTCTTGGCAGTGGGAGGTTCCAGCAAGGAGCTGATGAGCCCACCTTGCCCTCGGGTGGCTGAACCCTTTCCCTGGTGCCCATATGCCCCGCCTTACCCTGCCCCCGGGGAAATGTGCCCCTTGCATATCTTCTCAGCAATAACCCCCCGGGCTCTGGAACCATTCGCCCTTCTCCAGCCTTCCCTGCTCCAGAGACTCCCATCTATAGCCAGCTCGCCTGGACCTAGACTCTCATCCCTGAACTGGGGCTCTGGCAGGTCATGGCTGAGTGGATGCATTTGGCTGGGGCCCGTGCTCTGGGGAGGGGCAGCATGGAGAAAGAGCAGGGGTCTTCTGCTTGGCTGTCTGCGCCCTGCTGGCCAGGCAGCAGCGCCGGCCCCCGCCCCCTCTGCTAGCCTGGCCCCAGGTTAGGGAGCGGGCAGGGCTCCAGGCAGCCCCACTGCAGGGGGAGCAGCAGGAGGTCCCAGGTGGTGAAGAGAGTGGAAAGTCAGAGCCCGCCCCTCCCGCCCCTCGTGTTCTCGTGGAAACTGACCAACCGTGCCGCTGTGACCAGGACTGCTGTTCTCTGTGTCGTGATCTCTCCTCTCAACAAGGACAAAAAGGAATAAAATACCACTTGTTTCCTAGTGGCTCTGAGGTGCTTTCCTTTTTGTGCAAGAATGTGTATATTTGTAGGACCTGTGTTGCTCGAAGGGCTTAAGGGAGGGTGTCCTTGATCAGAGGGAGCAAGTGACGGCCGCAGGGCAGCCGGGTGCTCTTTATTTTCGCTGCTTGACCACTTAGCTCCTCCCCGCTTCTTCTCCAGCCACCCTTCCTCTGCCCTCCTTTGCCCGCACCCCCGCCTCCTCCTGCTTCCACCCCAGGTCACGGGGTTCAGGCTCCACCCCACAGCCTTACCCGTGCCTTCTACATGTCCTGGAGCGAGGGGAGTCCTGAGGGCTTGCTGGAATAAAAGGGTCTAACCTGTCCCTCTGGTCAGTTCTGGAGCCAATACCTAAGAATTTGACAAAGAGGGGTATGGGTGAGTTACTTGGTTTATGATCAAAACCCTTACCCTTTCATCTTTCTCTAAACCCTCATACCCCCTCCTCTGTGAAGCCTTCTCGGACTTAAGGTAGATAAGTCCCTTCTTTTCTGTGCACGTAGTCACACTGGCTCCTGCCTTTATATCTTCATGTTTAATACTCTGTGCCTTGGACTCGTACGGTAGAGACCGGGTGGATAATGTCCATTTTGGCAGTGACACAAGAGATGGGGCACAGGGCCATGGGGTCACCTAGAGTGTCCTCCCAAAGGCATTCCAATTCAGTTTTGAAAGAAGGACTATTGGCCAAACAAACACAGCTGATGGGGCTGTCTTCCTTGGAGGTCATCCAGGTGTGGCCCCCACCTCCAACTGTTTTGTGTGTCTTTTTTGTAGGACCTAGTTCCTAGGGGGCAAGGACTATGTCTCCTTCAGACATAAGAATGCCTGGAACACTTTACAGTTTCAGAAAATCTTCACAGAGTCTGTCTAGATTCTATGAGTTGTTGGGAGCTGCAGAATCACAAGGCACGGGTCCTGAGGGACCGTGGGGTTCAGCCACGCCCTGGTCACCCCTGGGACATGCGTGATGCCTCTTCTGCACTGCTTGTACCCTCGGTCCCCCAGGTCCTTGAAAAGACTGAGGCTTATAGTTGAGATCACACTCAACACTGCCAACCCAGAGATCGTGGTGGCTGAAGCAGCTCTGCTCACACTTTGTATGTATAAGCTCACAACCACCAATCGTGAAACTCTGACTATGGGTCAGGGAGTTTGTAGGCTTTGCAGCAGTTGCAGAGAAAGGCCGAATGAAGATCCTTAGAGGCCCCAGATGCACAAAAGTTGGTGAGGGACTTCCCAGGTGGTCCAGTGGTTAAGAAGCCACCTGTCAATGCAGGGGACATGGGTTTGATCCCTAGTCCAGGAAGATTCCACATGCTGTGGGGGAACTAAGTCTGTGCGCCAGAACTACTAAAGCCTGCATGCTGTAGAGCCCAAGCTCCACAACAAGAGAAACCACCGCAACAAGAGAGGCCACCACAACGGGAAGCCTGCACACCGCCGCTGGAGAGGAGCCCCTGCTCACCACCACTAGAGACAGCCTGTGCGCAGCAACAAAGACCCAGCACCGCCATAAACAAAAATAAATAAGATTAATTTTTTTATAAGTTGGTGGTTTTCTCCACACATTCATTATTGAAAAGAAAACATGAAACAGTAAAAACAAGTGTAAGCAAGTCCAATGGGGAGGTTCTGATTTTTTTCATAATAATTATGTTAACAATAGAAAATAGTAGTTCTCATCTCTAGCATAAACCATAAGATGGTTCTCTCTTCTTTGCCAGACTCTGAGCACCTACTTATTTCTCTTCCTGATGATCTGGCCTGATCTCTGAGCTAGATACTCATTTTACGGCCTCTCTGATAAATCTTTGACGGGTCTAGGGCCACACTACTGGCAGATGGAGGAGCTAGGCGTTGGGTGCAGGCTGGCTGTCTCCAAAGTTCTTCACAGCACACACATGGCTTGGCTTCTTCAGGAGGCTGGCATCCAGACAGAGGAAGAGGATCGTCTGGGCTGGTGAGACTGCAGCTGGAGCCTGACGATCCCTTTGGGGCATCAACTAGCTGAACTGTCTTCTGAGGAGGGTCCTGTGGGAAGTGAGTGGTCTGGAAGCAAGACACATAAAGAACAAAGAAACTGATGATCAAAATAATAATAATGGATGAATGCATGAAGACAGCTAACATTTACCATGCACTTACTATGTGCCAAACCCTGGGCTGAGGTCTTCATGGGTTCCAACTTATTTAGAACTCACAGCTATATATGATGGCATCCCTATTTTACAGATGAGGAAACTGAGGCTTGGTGGGACCTGCCTGAGTTTGCACTGCTGCTGGCAAAGCCAAGGCCCATGCAGGTCCAAGGCAGTGTGACCCTGTGCTTCAGAGGAAGGGACCCAGGGCCATCAGGTGGACGTGAGCAGGAGGCAAAACTTGGCCTCATGTGAGTGAGTCCTTAGCTCCCAGGCTATGATGATCCAAGACTGGAGTGAGCTCCCTGTCACTGGAAGTGTTCAAGGTGAAGGAAAAGGACCAGCAGGTAGAAGCCTCTAGGCAAGATGGGCTCCAACCTACCCAGTATGACCTAAGTGTCCAGGCCTGAACTGAGGACCCCCTCATGCCCCAACCAATGGATGGATGAGCCAGTCTAGCTGGAGGGCGCGGGCCAGGGGAGAGGAGTCCAGAGTCCAGGCATGTCTTCCTTCTGGACCCGTACTCCATGCGGGGAGGACCTCTTCTGTCCACTCAGCCTCTAGGGCACATGGCTTATATTTGTGACTTGATTGAATATAACAAGGAATGAACGGGAAAGCTGGACTGAACAGGAAAGCTGCCGTGATGTGCCATTTCCCAGAAGGGTCTCAGGCAGAAATCTCAGTTGTCTACACCTTCCACCTCCCAGCCGCTCCCCCTGCTCCCCACCTCCCCCTGAATTCCACTCCAACAATTTTCAGGTCTATTTGCATGAGCTGTTTATGCTACTTAGCACCACATAAAAATAGGTCAACCTGCCTGCTTCCCACCCCAACCCTGGGCTGTGGCTCTCCCCTATCACTTTTTTTTTGCAGGTTGTGGATTGGAAGTTGCCAAATTGTTCTTGGAAGAGAGTCAGAGGCAGAGAGCAAGCAGCAGGGAGAGAGGGGTGGGTGAGGGGGTCTCCAGGCTGAAACACACACCAAGGTCACTGGGAACCTTCTCTTCCTGTGGGGAGGAGAGCTCTGCCCTCCCCAGGATCCTAGGTTGGCAGGGGTGGCTGGCGGAACTGAGGGGTGAGAGAGCTGTCCAGCTCTGTCTGGTTCACCCCACCTTGTCCCTGGCTATTCTGCCTCACCCTGGGCCTGGAGAGAGCGTGAGAGAGACTGGGGGCAGTGGGGGGCGGGCACAGGTAGGTCAGGTGTGTTTGCCTGAGCCAGGGGAGGAGTCTTGGAAATACCTGTCTCCAGGCCACAGAGAGGAAGAACGGCCACCTCTCACCATTAGCCTGATTCATTGCTGTCACGGTTGAACTCCAGGGGGGGCAGAATCAGCCAGATCAAGCCAACTGGTTGTTGATTTTATGGAGCCAGCCCCAGCCCCGTGCCTGGTTGCACAATAGCGGGGCACTGGCCAAGGCAGTGATGGCAGAGCAGGTGATGCTGTGATCGGGTGTCCTGAAGGACTCGCGGTGGTAGGGGCTGCCAGGCAGTTGGCCCTCTGAACCGTCCAGAGGTGCAGAGAGGGTTCCTGCCTCCCAGCCAGTGCCTGCTGGAACTGAAAAAGGCTCAGGACGCCCCTTGTGTTCCCTCCAGCTGTGTGATCTGGGCCAGACCCCAGCATCTTTGTCAGTTTCCGTCTCTGTAAAATGAAGTCCTTCCTAGCCATGGGGTAAGCTGGGCTCCTGTGTAGTCTCGGGAGCCTTGGTTTCCTCAACTGCACAATGGGTCCATCAGTATCTTTCCTGTTCCCTCACAGGGTCAAAGTGAGACTATGGACATAAAAATACTGAAAAATTTACATGTATATATTATGTTATTGTCAACTGAAAAAAGCATACAACCTAAAAGTTGAGGATTATGTTTTATTTGGGGGTATTATTGAGGACTATTAAAAACCCATCATTTTGCCAACAAAGGTCCATATAGTCAAAGCTATGGTTTTTCTAGTAATGTACAGATGTGAGAGTTGGACCGTAAAGAAGGCTGAGCACCAAAGAACTGATGCTTTTGAACTGTCGTGCTTTAGAAGACTCTTGAGAGTCCCTTGGACAGCAAGATCACCAGTCAATCCTAAAGGAAATCAACTGTGCATATTCATTGGAAGGACTGATGCTGAAGTTGAACCTCCAATCCTTGGACCACCTAATCCGAAGAGCTGACTCATTGGAAAAGACCCTGATGCTGGGAAAGATTGAGGGTAGGAGAAGGGGGAGACAGAGGATGAGATTGTTGGATGGCATCACTGACTCAATGGACATGAATTTGAGCAAGCTCCAGGAGATAGTGAAGGACAGGGAAGCCTGGCGTGCTGCAGTCCATGGGGTCACGAAGAGTCAGACAGAACCTGGCAACTGAACAACAATGAAAAATTACTGAGGACTGTAGTCTGGGAGATGGCCTCTCAAGTAGCTCTGAGAACTGTTGCAAAGAGGTAAGAGAGAAACCAGGATATATAGGAGTTTCTACTGGGAAAAAAAAAAAAAAGTAGCTAAACATGAAAAAATCACTGCTAATCATAAAAACCAGGCATCCCAAGTTAAGGATCTTAGTGCCTTTCTATGTATGGGAAGATGCAAGATTCTGGGCTTATTGAAATCATTCCTTTGATGTGCATCTTAGCTATCTAGGGCCAATACGCTGTTTTTCTCCACCCTGAATTCCCTCAGGGTGCACTGTCATGAGCAGTGGCTGCTGGTCTGATGGAGGGCAGCATTCTTTACTGAAATGGCAGGCAACATTTTTTTGGGTCCACATTATTAATATTTTATTACCATTCAGGTCCTCTGTGCCCTTTTTTGTGATAGCAGGGTTCCCCTTCTGTCCTGTAGACTGGGGTTCAAGTTCTAACTTATCTACATACTGTGAGGGTCTGCTTCTCCATGAGTATCACAAAACCTGCTTGGATGAGTGGGATGAATGAAACAGAGAGATGAGAGTTCTTCAGAACTGTTGAGAATGATAACATGGATGGAATTGCTACCAAGTGTGCAGAGATGGGGGCCAGACTCCAGACCTGGTAATCTGTGTGCTTGAAGAAGCCAGGGGACAGACTTGGTAGTCTCTGAAGTCAAAGATGATTACAAAGCCAGATGTGAGCTATTTGGGCCATGGCAGTGGAATCCAGAAGGTCATGGAGGAAGGGTAGGAACAGCAGGGGGTGGGTCTGCTCCTGGTGGTCTTCCTGGAGGTGGTGAGCTTGGAGCTACTTTTCAGAGATAAGGAGGAATGTGGTTACTGGAAGGAGAATGTCTGCCACTGGAGAGAAACAGCCTCTGTTCTCGTTCAAGCCCAGACGCAAGTTCTTAGAAAAGTCAAGAATGCATTTCTCTCCAGGGTGTTCACTGCGGGAGAGGTGGGTCAAATGGGTTTGCCCTTGTCACCAGCTGTAGAACCAGAAGAGGACGTCCCCAGCTCCTGCTACTCAGGGAGCAGGGAGGCCTGGGTGACCTTGACTCTGAGTACATTGCCCCTTGGCAGCTCCCAGGACCTGTGTGCCCCACAGCTCAGGCCATCTTGATGCCAACTGTTAAGGAATGGACCCTCCAGGGCCCACCTCCTCCCAGCCCTGCTTTATAAGACCCCAGTCACCCTGGCATCCACAGCCACAGCAGGAGACAGTGTGGCCTGGGATTTGGGACCTCTGGCAGCACAGCTGTGGCCTGAGAGCCACCACGTTCCCTGCCAGGCGACCGCGCGTGCCACACGGCTGAGGCCGGACCTGAGCCAGGAACTGGACTGTCTAGGGGCTCCTGGCTTCTCTCCAACTGCGAGCCACCACCAGGAGGACTGGTGGGCAGCCTGGGGTCCAAGGCTGTGCCCGCTGCCATGCAGCCCCCAGGTCCAGGGCTGGTGGATCTGGAGGATCCTATCCCAGGGAGGCTGGCGATGAGGGCCTTTGCCTCGATGCTGGAGACAAAGCTCAGGCGATGTCCCAGCCTCTCGACTCTTCACCCACCAGCCCAACCATGACCACCCCAGACGGCTTCCCGAGGCTGAGGAGTCGGGGGACGAAGGAGGCCTGCTAGGGAAGACGGGAGGCTGAGGCACACCAGCTGAGGACACTGTGCCTTTGGACAGGCTAGTGCTGAAGGTGGGGTCTGGGAGTTGGGACCACCTCTCCATGTCTCCCAAAGAGCTCCTTGATTTCTGGGTTTTGAGGAAAACAGCAGAGCGTGCCCCTCTTTGGCTCCAGCCTGGAACAACAGACAAGAGAAGAGGGGTTGGGGGGGTAGTCTTTGCATTGTAGTCTTTGGATGAAAGAATTGTGTTCCCACCTCGGTTGCCCCCATATCCCAGAAGAGACTGGAAGAACAAGAAAAGGGGCCAGACACCAGCAGGGAACAGCCATGTTGTACAGGGTGTCGGGGGAGGAAGGGAAGTTTCGGGGTGCCGGGTGGGTGGTTGGCTGGCAGAGATCATGCTGAGGGTCATGGGCAGAAATGTGCCCCAAGAGCCCACTTTAAAGATCACCCCGCTGGGGACATCCTGGGCAAGAGATTAATTTGAGTGTCCTTGTCTCCTCGAGGCCTGCCTAGGGTGAGGGTCGTGAAGGTGGCACCTATTAGGACCCTCTTGGCCAGGCCTTATCCTACGTCACCTCTATTCCTGCTACAGCCCTCCAAGGTAGGTGCTATCATCCCATTTTACAGATGGGAGAAGGATGCATAGGATCAAGTGTGGGTGCATGTGCCTGCAGGGACCCCTGACCTGCCTGAAGAGACATATGGGGGTAGAGGCTCCCCTGGGCTTCTCTCTGGGGGATGGTGGGCCATGGTCCAGGTTGAAGGAGCCAACACTTCCCTGGAAGAATGTAGGATGTCTCAGTGTCAGCTAGGCTGATGAGCTCAGTCAGGACAAGGAAGCGCTGGGTGTGAGTGAGGGGAGAGGGGCAGGACCCCCTTAACTTGTAACATCTGGCTTCCCCTGAATGCATAAGGCGAACACTTTTATGAAAATTTCTGCAGGGCTCCAAGTGAAGCACTGGAGGGGAGTTGAGGGGCAGGGATGGGGAACTCCCAGGAAGGACTCTAGGGGAGCTGCCGACAGGGGATGGGGGTGGTGCTGGCCACCCACTGTCTCTCTGTGGGGACAAACTAGTTCTTGCTACTTATTAGAGAGCAGGTGAGTCAGGAGAAGAGGTTGCATTAGGCACTGTTAGTCTGCCTGTGCCACTGGCAAAATTATTTCACTTCTGGAACCAATTCATTCATTTAATAAAACCGGGGGTCCACCCAGAGCCAGGCCCTGTTCTGGCACTGGGGATCTAGGAACAAGCACTGCAAACAAAAAATCCCTGCTCTTCTGGAATTTAGTTTCAGTTGAGAGAGAAGTGAGAAGCAACTTAAGGAAAATATAGAATTTATCTGCTGTAATAAGTGCTACAAAAATATAATAAGGCTAAGAAGGGATTTGAAATATTACAGAGTAGGTGTGTAAATTATAGGCTAGGATGCAAGGAAGGGACATTGCCTGAGCAAGTTCAGCCAAGGAGTTTTCTGGAAGAAGTGTCTTCAGGAAGACAGAATAGCAGGTGCAAAGGTCCTGAGGCAGGAGTGTGTCTGGAGAGTCAGAGGATCATCAAGGAGACCAGCATGGCTGGAATAGAGAGAAGGGGCAGGGAAGTCATTAGAGACAAGGAGGGGTCACTGGGGCCAGATGCAGAAGGGCTTCTAGAATACAAGAACGGTTTTGGCTTTTACTTAAGGCTTCCCCAGTGGCTCAGCGGTAAAGAATCACCTGCAAAGCAGGAGACACAGAAGACAGGGATTCAGCCTCTGTGTCGGGAAGATCCCCTGGAGGAGGAAATGGTAGCCCACTCCAGTATTCTTGCCTGGAAAATCCCATGGACAGAGAAGCCTTGCAGGCTACAGTCCAGGGGGTCACAAAGAGTTGGACACAACTAAGTAACTGAGCATGTACGAATGCACAGTCCTCAGATGGTGTGAGCAGGAGAGTGAATCCTTAGTAAAGTGAGGGAGTTGGGTGGGATGACCTTGGAAGCTCGTTCTAGTTAATCAGTGACACAGGGCTCAGGGTCTCCATTTGGGATGGAGATGCCTTTCTTCACAGCGTTCATGTCTGGGAGTGTGTATATGTGTGTGTGGGGGGGTGGGGTGGGGTGGGGTAGGAGTGGTCCTGGCTGACGTCTCTACTTTCTTTCAGGGCCACTGATAAGTCTGCACCAGGCAACCTCTAAAGGCCTATCTGGTCCTGAGATTCAGGAGTTTCTCCAAGTTCCCAGCCTGGGGGATGTCTGTGCTGTGGCTCTGGGCTGTGAGCACGGAGGTTTCCATTGGCAGCATGTGACCAGGGGGTGGTGGGGGTGGGGGTGGGGCGGCTGTTGCGGGGGGGCGGCTGTGTGGGGGCGGCGTCTGGTGAGCAGCTGGGCCCCTGGGCAGCCTTCTGGGTGGTGGGGAAAAGAGGAAGGAGCCCAGAGGCAGGGCTGCCTGCTGGGGCAGATATGGCTCCCCAGGACAGATCTCATACCAGCCAGACAACTCCTCCCAGGTCTGCCTGTCTCTGTTTCCAGTATTTTCCAGCCCAGGTGGCTCTCTGGGGGTACATTAGTCATCCCCTCCGGGCAGGAAGTGTTGCTAAGGAGGGACAGAGCGGTGGGTGTCATCTGACCAGAGCCCAGGCCAGACCCGCACCTCGCAGACCCTGCTGTTCACTGTCTGTGTTGGGGCGACCCACGAGGGACCGAGGAGGAGCCGGTAGGAGCCCGTGGTCCCGTGAGCCTCACAGACTGCTTGCTGCAGCCTCCCTCCAGGCCCTGACAGGGGCCCCAGTGGCCAGAGAACAGGCCTCGCTGAGCTGGGGGCGGGGGACACTGCTTGCCCTTCGGTTCCCCCGGGTGGCTCCTGGCTCCAGCTGGGAGACGGGCCCTCCCACTAAAAGTGTTGTCTTCCGGCCGCCCCACCCTGCGGCATCAACCAGCATCCCTCGGGGCCTCGTGAAGCTGCTGGTGTCTCCAGACACACAGGCAGGTCTGACCTCACAGCCTAAGCTCAGACCCTGGGGGCCAAGCGAGGAGTCCCAGCTGAGGAAGCCCAGGTTCCGCACCCGCCCCTCCTCGCAGTCCCAGCTGCTCCCCATCTCCACCCAGCTCCCGGGGGAGACACGGGAGGCTGCAGACGGTGCCCTGGGCCCAGTGCCAGGGCCAGAAAGGGCTCCCTCCCCGCCGGGGCAGCTTCCAAGGGGCTGCCCACCATCCTGTCCAGTGTCAGGGATCTCTGGGCTCCAGAACAGGCCCTTGAGGCCACATACATCGGGGCCAAGGCCAACTGAGCTGGGGGAAGAAGGTGTCACTGGAGAAAGGTTTGGGGGGACCCCTGCGTGCCCCTGAGTGTCTCTCTCAGATGCCCCAACCCCAGGGACAGGGGAAGATCGGGCACTCTGATTCCACAGGCTGAGGCCCCGGCCAGGGACTTCCTGGCTGCTGGTGACCTTTGCAGGCGCCCCAGGCTACACGGAGGCATCTCGCCCCAGTGTGGGGGCTGCGGTTTGTTTGTGGACACTCACAGCTCCCCCCCTTTCTCAGGTGCTCTTGGAGGTCAGAGAATCTGCCCCCTTCTCACGTGGAGCCCAGCCCAGCCCGCCCCGGCAGGCAGGCACGAGGTGAGGGCTCCGTTGCCAGCCCCTCCTCCCTGTCTTTGTCTCTTCCTGCCCGTGGGCTCAGCTGGGCTGTGGCGAGAGGGAGGGCAGCTCTTTGCATTCAGGCCCTGGGTCACTAGCACCTCACAACTCTCTCTTCCTCTGAAGACACAGCCAGCAGCTCCTGCTATGGACAGGTGGTACCTGGGTGAGTGCCCTGAACCCCGTCCCCCCACCTCACCATCCTGGATTCTGACACAGTGTCCACCCCATCACTTTCAAGAGCACCCCCCAGCTCCCCAGGAGTATAGGGAAAGCAGCAATGGGAGAGGCACGATTTCTGAATGAGGGCATCTCCTTCTGGGGGCCTGGGCGTGCTGTCCTCTCTGCTCCCAGCATCTCTGAGCTGTCAAGAGCTGGGAAGGCAACTCGTCCCACAGCCCTCATTCCGTCGGTCATCTGTAGGAACTCTGAAGCCAGACTGCTAGGCTCAGAGCTTGGTTCTCCTACTTCCCACCTGCCTGACCTGTGGGAAGTTATTTAACTTCTCTGTGCCTTCATCTACAAAGTGGGGATGATAATAATGCCTTCCCTGCCTCATCAAGTTGCTGTGATGATTAAATGAGTTGGTTTTTATAGAGTCTTTAGGACAGCGTCATGCACACACAGTTAAAAATGTAACTATTGTAGATGTAGCTATTGATTTGCTGTTGTAGCTATTGATTTGCTCCCTATTTCTCTTTTATCTCCTGCCCATCTCTCTACCTGTCATCTAGCGTAACCATTGATCTATCTATGTATCTATGAACTTTCCACCTATTTTTATACTCCAGAAAGAATCCACGATAGCTTACAAAGATAGACAACATGTACTAAGGGAGCAAGATAATGTATAATAAGGGGGGATCAGTGTCTGTGTGGAGAGCCCCAGGAGTTTGGGGAGCACAGTCATGGGGGTCTGGCCTTCTGGCCCTGGATTTGTCCCTGACTGGGTGTTTCAGGCAAGTCGCCCAGTCTCCCTGCCCTCAGTCTTCCTGGGCTGTCCACTGGGGATCACGGCACTGGCCGGGCCAGCTCCGGGGTCCTTGTGGGGGCAATGAGCAGCTCAGTTTCTTTACCCGTGGAATGGAGCAAACGTGGAATTAGCAGGACAGTGCGTGCAAGAGCCTGACACATGCTCAGCGCCTGCCAAGTGTCAGCTCGGTTGCGTTTTCATGAATTTCCATCACTTGGCCTTGGAAGCCGAAGAGGTGAATGGATGCCTCAGCTTCTGGTCTGCAGGCCGTGACAGTCTGTCTTTCCATCTCGCCCCCATGTTCATTTTGCTGGAAAGTGGGTGGCTTTCTTGGTGTATAACAGTTAACAATAATGACACGTACTCTGTACCAGGCCCCCCACCATGCCCTTCACTGCATTATCTCACTTTCTCTTCACAGCAACCCATTTTACAGATGAGGAAACTGAGGCACACAGAGATTAAATAACTTGACAGGGGCCACATGCTTAGCAAGTGGAGGAGCCAGGAAGTGAACTCAAACCTTGATCCCCTGTCACTACTCCAAGAGGATTAATAGATGGAGTCCTTTTGAAGGACTAACCTGCCCTTGGTGGACAATGACCTCTGACCTTGGCCTTTTAGCTACAATTGAGCATCAGCCTCTTCTGGAAGCCAATCTGATTGATTAGAACTCAGCCAGGAATATGAGCATCCATGGAGGACCTAGCACCGGGGTCCCCAATGTGAATGGGGCCACAGTAGAGGGAGAAGGAGTCCCTGCCTCCCAAAGCAAGGGCCTGGCTGTCAGTTTTCACCTTGCCTCTCACCAGCTGTGTGCCCTTGAACCACGGCCATACCCTCTCTGTGCCTCAGATGCCTCATATATAAAATGGGGAAATAACACAAAGTACCAGGAAATAACAGTTAGAAACATGCTTTTCAAATCATAAAAGCAAGGCGTTCTCTCCGTGGTCTGGCTCGGCCCCTTCCCAAAGGAGCCTGTGGTGTAGTGTGGGGACTGGCATGGAAGCTGGGCTTCACGGCTGGAGAAGGACGTGCCAGAGGCTGCGGGGACAGAGGGCTTAGTGAGGGATGATTGGAGCCCTTCTGACCGAGGTGAGAGCTGTTAGATGTGGCCTGGATGGAGGAAAAAAGTACAAAGGAAAGGGTGTTCCCGGGCATGAAGGCCTGGAAGCACGCACCGGGGGGTGGGGCGGGGGCTCGGGTGGGTTGAGGGGCCAGGCACCCTGGGATCACCTCAAGAAAGCCCCGAATGCCAGGCGCCAGCCGCACCAGCAGCCTGCACAGTGCTGGGAGACGTGGGCAGCTGCTAGGGTCGAGGGCCTCTGTGGGACCCCCGACCTTTTCCCCCGCAAGCTGTAGTACCTGCTGAATGCATTTCAAACCCCCTGCTTCCCTACTGTCAGGGCCCCAGCTGTGGCTTCTCCACCTGGCGGGTGGACCCCACAGCTCTTCTCTCTGGAAATTTCCTTTGGGAGGGTTTGGAAAGACGGCCAGCTCCTCCCTGCCCCCGCTGCCCCTGCACCTCCTCAGGCCTCAGCGGGAGCCCCACTGTCCACACCCGGGCTTTTCTTGTGACCAGGGTAAATATTACCTGGCACTGTTAATGTTTAATGCCCCCACCCCATCTCTGGCCACCCCACAGCCGGGCAGTCTCCCCAAAGCAGAGGCAGCGGGAAGAGGGCAGCAGGGACGGGCCTGGTCTGTGGGGGAAATGGCAGAGTTGACAGATGACGGTGAGTGCGTGTGTGTGCGTGCGTGTGCATGCGTGTATGTGAAGCAGGAGGTGCTTGGACCATCTTTGGGGGGGGTGAATAGGACCCCCTCTTCCATCTCCTGGCACCCCTGCCTTCCAGAGCACCCAGCACCCCTCTCTCGTACCGTGCGTGCCAGCCTCCTCTCTAAGAAAATCTGCTTTTAAAAGAGGATCCCACCTTAACACCAAAGCAATCTAGCTTGAATGGTGGAAACATGGGTGCCAAGTAGGAGGTGCTAGGGCATGACGGGTGGTGAGCATGCATCTTCTGGACTAAACCGAGCACAGGAGGCAGATGGGGGTGAGGCGGGGCAGCAGTGGGGCCCCGTTCAGCCTTCTCAGCCTGGCTTTAGGACGAGAGCCCCCGGGTTCAGGACACATGCCTAGAAGGCATCCTGCGAACAAGGGCGATCGGGTCTGGAATTTAGTGGGCCTGCTGTGGACTGTGGTGGTCTTTGAGACAGATCTAGAAAAGCTGAGGTCTTTGGGTGGGGTGGGCTCTCCCAGTGGCTCAAGACGAGGTGGTCAGGGAGGAGGCAGTTTCTTGGAGCGGCAAGGGGAGTGGTGAGTCCCGTCATGGCTCTGACACTAATGCCTGTGTGACCTTGAACAAGACTTGAACTGAAACTGGGGAGACAACCTCAGAGGCCTTCTGCCTGGGGACAGGTGCCTGGGGCCCCCTCAGGCCCTTCAGTGGACCCCTCCTAACCCAAACTCTCCTGGCCCAGGGGGTGAGCTGGGCTCACCGGACCCCACCACCCAGGGCCCAGTCCAGCACAGCCTGGGAGGTGAGGACTGGCGCGTTCCTTTGACCTTGGGCACTGCTTCCCTAGCACCAAAAAGGGGCTCAAGTAGGGCAGAGAAGAGAGGCCACCACTAGACATGACAGAAAAGCTCTGGCCGGGTGCCCTCCAGCTGCCCAATAACAAGTGCGCTCAGTTTACAGGTGGGAGGGCAGAGCCATGACCTCTGCTGGGGGCTGCAGACTGGATGGGACCACCCATCTTGAAACATCTCCTTCCTCCTGACCATGTGAGAGGCAGCACAGCAAAGGGGTGAAGCACCTCGATTTTTAACAATGAATGGCCTGGGTTCATTCCCAACTCTGCCCTTTTCTAGCTGTGTGACTCTGAGTGAGTTGCTTAACCCCGCTGCGCCTCCATTGTATCATGGATGATATTGGAATAATATTAATGCCTCACAGGATTGTTACGATGGTTAAATGAGCTACTGCTTTGTTAGCCTCCGTCTGCCACATGCCAATATACTGTTTCTGAAATAAATTTGCTTTCCCCTAAGGATAGCAATGTAGGATAGAAGGATCTAGAAACAGGGGTCCAAAACTCATTTCTGCCTCCAACTTTTATCGGAACTTTAGAGAAGTCTTCAGACTGGGCCTTGGTTTCTTCCTGTTCGGTAAACATTAAGGTTCTACTTATTTATTCATTGGTTCACTTCACAAATATTCGCCAAGTATTGGTTGCCCCAAAAGTTGGTTTGGAATTTTCAATAAGATGTTATGGAAAAACCCAATACCTTGTGGCTGATTAGTCATATGGAGAGAGGTTGCTGCTGAGGCTTATGGAAGATGCTTCTGTGGCCTCCCAGAAGTGCCAGCCCCACCCCACCCCCAGGCACGGTGGGTCCCTGCTTTGGAGGCTCAGTGGTGGGTCCCAAGCCGACCGTCAGGAGCCACGGAGGGCAGATGGTGTCACCCGCAGTGGCGTGACCAGCCCCTGCTCCTGGGATGTCCCTCCAGCAGCTTCCCCTGGCCCTCCTGAACCTCTGGGGGTGCTGGGACTGGAAGCACGGGAGTCCCCCTGTTTCTGTGGCTCACCCCACCCCCCACTGGCTCTCAGGTGGCAGCCCCAAGGAGAACGAGGACCCATTCTACTACGGTGAGTCTGGCGGGCCCCCCCTCCCACCCTTCCTGAGTGATCCGCCCCCCTCCCCCCAACCCCCACCCCACCACCACGCACCCACAGTTCCTGGCCTCTCCCAGCCCTGGGTCATGTGCCCCATCTTCCCGAGTTATTACTGTGGGGCTAGGGGAAGGGTCTGGGGTCACCCATCCCACCTCCCCGCCCTCTCCTTCCCCAGACTACGAGACCGTCCGCAATGGGGGCCTGATCTTCGCTGCCCTGGCCTTCATCGTGGGGCTCGTCATCATCCTCAGTAAGTGGGACCGTCCTGTATAAGGGGCTGCTGAAGGGGGCACAGCTCCTCAAAGCTGCTGAGCACACTGGCTTCCCAGGTGGGGAGGGGAGAGCCTTTCTCTTACCCCCTTCCCGGGCGCCCTCGCCTCTCCCACAGAGGATGTGAGAACCTGATGCAGAGGGGGCTGTTGGTCCCCAGACCACCCACGAGATGCCCTTCCCCCCGAGTGCGCCCTCTAGTGGACCGGAGGGGTGCCGCCGAGATGGGGAACTGGCTCCTGCTGGCCCCGGGAGGCTCCAGTGCCCTTGGGGCAGGGGAAGGGAGGGAACCAGCCTCCACTGGACGCTCCCTCCCCCAGAACTGAGCGCTTTCTTGGCCCATTAATCCTCTTGGCAAACTGAGGGATGGCCGCGACTGTCGCCACTTTCCAAATGAAAAAACCAGACCCGCAGTGGTAGGTGCAGCAGCCTGCCTGAGGTGCCGCCGCCAGATCGGAAACAGAGTGGGTTCCGAAGCACCTCACCCCGACCCCGGCCTGCTGCGGGAAGGCAAGCACCCCTGGCAGCCCAAGGCCTTAGGCTCCCTGCTGATTTACTGTGGATCCCTTACTCCCTGGGCCTTAGTTTGCTCATCTGTTAAATGGGGATGATCCCTCTTGTCTCACAAGGTTAGGGCTGGCAGTCAAAGACGCGACAGCCAAGGGAGTAGTGTAGGTATGGGGTATTATAGCGGAGAGAAAGCTCTTTGCCTTACCCGGCCCCAAAAGGCACACAGCAGAGGCTTAATAAATGCTTGAGGACTGGTGCAACCAGAAGAAAAATACTCAGAAACATGCCGGTGAAAAGAAGATGCAGAATGTAGCACATTTACTTGCAAGTCCTTAGATGCTGCCACCGCTGATGGCTCCCGTCTACAGACAGGGCCAGCCTGCCCCATTCCCTGGCGGTTCCCTGAGGGCCTGCCTCCCGGATTTCCCTGGCGGTTCCCTGAGGGCCCCGCTGTGTTGTGGCTGAGCTCGCAGTGGCGGAGGCGGATGGGCGTGAGCAAGGGTTTTTGCCCTGGACTTCCTGCCGTTCTTCTCCAGCAGCTTCTACATGCCCAGTGGGGCGTGGGGTGGGGCACGCTGTGATGGCTCAGTCTCAGCACCATTCCTATCGCGCTCATAGTCCACCACGGACTTCCCTGTAGCTCAAACGGCAAAGAATCTGCCTGCAATGCAGAAGACTAGGGTTCGATCCCCGGGTCGGGATGATCCTCTCGAGAAGGAAATGGCAACCCACTCCAGTACTCTTGCCTGGAGAATTCCACGGACAGAGAAGGCGGCCTACAGTCTGTGGGGTCGCAAAGAGTTGGACACGCCTGAGTGACCAACACAGACACACCCAGAGTCCACCATGGAGCCGCGGCCACAATAATGTTTGCGGACTGCCCAGCTGGCTGACTTGGACTTCTGAACGCTTATGGTCCAGCCATATATAAAGAGAGACAGTCAGCTGTGGTCTCCGAGGCGGGCACGGAGCAGCGCTGGCAGGAGGGGGGAGGAGGGGCTACGGAGCTGAGGCCTCCAGGGCAGAGAGGGTCTCCTTGGCAAACTAACCTCGTTTCTCTCTTTAAGGCAAAAGATTCCGCTGCGGGGCCAAGAAGAAGCACCGGTGAGTGTCGGCCGGCCGGGGTGACTGATGCAGGTGGCGGAGGAGGGGGTGGGGGGGGAGGGGTGGGAGGGGCGGGCGGAGGGTTTGCTCCCTCAGGCTGGTGAGGAGGGTCCCCAACCTCAGGGAGCTTCCTGAATCCCTGCCCCCTCCACCCCACTACCTTTTCTTACCTGTCTGCTTTCCTCCATCCCAGGCAAATTCCTGAAGATGGGCTGTAAGGAGAGGTAGGTTTGCGAGAAGCGGGCAATGGCTCTGGATAATAAGGAAAAGGGTCTTTCATCCATCAGTCAGGTGTCTGTCACCCTCATATGGTTCTTTTCCTTGTTGGTTTTAAAAAAATTTTTATTAGAATATAATTGCTTTACAATATGTTAGTTTCTGTACACCAACATGAATCAGCCATAAGTATACATATATCCCCCCCACCTCTTGAGACTCCCTTCCACCCCTCTAGGTCATCGCGGAGCACCGAGCTGAGCTCCCGCTGCTCCCCAGCAGCTTCCTGCTATCTATCTACTTTGCACATGGTCGTGTGTATATGTCAGTCCTATTCTCTCAGCTTGTTCCACCCGCTCCGTCCCACTTGTGTCCACACATCTGTTCTCTATGTCTGCGTCTCTATTCCCACCTTTAAAAAATGATGGCCAAAAAAAACAGAAAAAAAAAAAAAATGCCGTAGTATGTGTGACCAAGGGAGGCTGCAGAGATGCACCAGAGGAAGGTAAGATGAAAAAGGGATAAAACGGAAGTCCCAGCCTCTGCAGCCCTGCTTACAGCCCCCATCCTGCCTTTCTGTTTGCAGAGCCAGCCGTGCCCACCCTTGCACCAGGGCTGCTTAGAAGTCTTCCCTGAGCTGTAGACCTCTGTTCCAGCACTGCCAAGCCCTCTGCTGAAGGAAGCTTCGGGCTCCACGTGACCCCTGGGTGGGCTTCACCTCCTTCTGCCCCGTGTTAATAATAAAGCCGGCCTCGGAGACGGCTCCTTCCCTGGCCTCCTCCCTCACTCCTTCTCTCCTGTAACTGCCGCCGTCGGCTCCTCCAAGCTGGAGTCAGTACGCCTGGTCTCTGGCTTTTCGCGTATTCGCTCACGTGCCCGCGCCTGTGAAAGTAAGAAGTCCAATGTCATCATCTCCGGGCCTCTCCTCACCCCTCAAATTGCCGAGAGCCCCTGGGACAGAGGACTCAGCCTGCCTTCCGAATGCCAGGCAAAGAGAAAGCCGGACTGCCGAAGGTCACAGGTTCAAAGCCCTTGGGTCGGCGGCGCCCCAGGTGTGGCTGTAGGAGCTCTCCAGTGGGAGTCGCTGCGGCCCTGCCCTGGGCTGCCCGTGTTTTAGTTGTTTGTGGGCACATTGTGTGCTCTACCTGCATTCCCCCAAATGTACCGGTGTGCCAGGATGGGTGGGTCTAGGGATCTTGGGCAGGGGGGTCCTCAGCACATGCTCTCTCCTCATCCCTCACCCCCAACTGTGGTGCCAAGCTCCAGCCATGCCCTTTCCACTCTTGGGGCCAGGGGGGCCTCAAGTTTGACCTAATTTCATCCACCTCTCAGTACTGGCTTGGTTAATTTCAGGGTCCATTCAGAGAATGGACAGTGAGGGTGGGGCCTCTGTTAACCTTTCCCCCAGCCCCCTGTCCATGCCCGTAGGCCTCCACCCCACTTCAACCAGAGGTGGTGTCAGGCTGCCCCTCCCACCAGCCCCTGACTTCCTGATGCCCACAGCCCCCAGACAGCACAGCACGCTGCCCGCCTCGGGCACTTTCTGCCCTCTGGAAAGGGCCCGTCTCCCCTTTCCCTCCCTTCCCTCAGAGAGGAGAGGCGGCTCTGAGGCTGGATGGGATGGTGGGATCATGGCACCACCCAGTGTCCATTTCCTCATCTGAGTTTTTGAGCATCCAAGGGAAGGGGGAGGGATTGGCCCGGGAAACCAAGACAACAGCAAGTCAGCAGAGTTTGAAATGAACAAGCAGGGCGCTGGAGGCAGTGTAGGCCGCACTCAGCTTGAGAACTGAGTTCTTTGTCTTAATCCACTGTCCCCAGGACCACCAACCCTCACAGATTCACAGAAGGCTTGGGCACCGAAGGCCTGTAGGGAGCAAAGTAGACAATCCTTAATTTTCAGAAAGAGAAACTGAGGTCCTGAGAAAGGCAGGGACTTGTCCAGGTGACACAGCCAGCCGGTGTCAGATCCAGAGCGACACCCCAGGTCTCTGGCTCCATTTCAGAGTCCTTCTCACTGACCCCTGGGTTGGGAGGAGACACTCCAGTGAGACACAGAGTGGAAACCTTGGCTCTTGCCCCTCAGGGCCAAGGTCTTTGTGACATCCTGCTCTGAATGTGGGCTCACGGATGACAAATAAAACCTGACAGGCCAACCCCCTAAATAGAATTCAGGATTTGCAAGACACTGGAGCTGTCCACGACAGTGGGAGAAATGAATGGGATGGGGCAGGTCCAGCCATGGGGGATTTCAGGGAGGGGGGCTCCTGAAATTTCTTGGATGTAGCAGCAAGGCAACCAGGAAGAAGGGTATTCCAGGCCTGCGGCTCACCTGAGGAGAAGAGCCGTGGAGAGGAGTCATGTTTCTAGAAGGTTCTGTACACAGGCCCCGAGCCTGCCAACCCAGCTGCCTTGGAGGAGGCTGGTCCTGGGTGAGTCACTTTGGCCTCTGCCCCTGCTGTAAGCCCTCCATCCCCATGAACCATGAGGTTTCCCTGGATCCCAGGCTGTCACCCTGGAGCACCCGGGGTGCTGTGCAAACTACCCAGTGTCCCCTCCAGAACTGTCAAATATTAACCTTAGGGTGGGCCCATGCCAGCTGTTACTTAAGCAGCTCCCAGGAGAGCAGCCGCTGCTGAAAGCCACAGATCCGGGTAACCTTCAGTGTCCTCATGAACACTCTCCCCTTCCCTCTCCATGAAGGTCACAAGGACTGAGAGCTACTGAACTTTCACTTCACTCTGGGATTTTCCACAATTCATACACAAATTAAGTCACGAATAAACACCCAGACTGGGACGTGATTGAATGAATTACTTTTAATCACACAACAGTGACAAAAACAGCCTTAGTCTGAGGGCATGCAATTCCATTTGTCACCACCAGAGGGAGGATGTGTCTTACTCCAAATCCTTTTCAAAGGGCGTTTTCAACTCAGTTTAGGGGCTGGCAGAAGAGGGAGACAGAGGATGAGGTGGCTGGATGGCATCACCGACTTGACGGTCGTGAGTTTGAGCAAACTCTGGGAGATGGTGAAGGACAGGGAAGCCTGGCATGCTGCAGTCTATGGGGTTGCAAAGAAAGGAACACGACGGAGCGACTGAACAACAAAGGGCTGGGAGTCCTTTGCTGGAAGAAGAGGCCTCCGGGTCTACCCAGTGCCCTGGTTTCCCAGGAACGCCCTGGGCCCTTTCCATTCTGTCTGCACACCCCTCTGGTGTAATTTGCCCTGCTCTGGGGTCTTGAGCCTTCATGGAAGGTAGAGACCCTCTGTGATCTACACAGATTCCTTGGCTTGGGGTAGTTATGTAGCCTCCAACCACATAGTTTGATTTAATCAGTGTCATGAGCAGGACCTGGAGAGAGGCGAGCAAGGAGAGTCCCCAAGAGCCCACCCTGAGCATCCCCCTGGCCCCAACCTGTCCTAGGGAGTGGGTTCCCTGGGCTGATAGGGATGGGGTGGGGTTGGGGGTGCTGAGCTGAAGAGAGGTCCAGGGCAGAGGGGACTGTTGAGGTTCCCCCCCACCCAGGCCCTCCTCCCACTCACCCCTGCTGGAGAGATTAATGGCCTCCCTGTTGATCCTCGGCTCCAGGCAGCTGAGGTCTGAACTGCAATTCAGCAGGGCTTTGCCCGGTGGTGACCTGCTCCTTGCCAGGCGCTCATTCTTCATCGTCCGCCTGACAAACACCCGGGGGGGAGGGGGGAGGTGGAGATCAGAGACCAATGCCACAGCCGCCTGGCCTTGTCCTGTAGTCACAGCAAGTCTCTGGCTGGGAAGATGGATCGGGTCCGGGCCTCGGAGCCAGGCCACAGCAGCCACAGGGCCTTGGAAGGGGAATCACGGAGCCAGGGACTGGGCTGAGACAGCCAGGGAGGTGGCCGAGTGACCCAGCCTTAGAAGAAACACTCAACTCAGCCTCGGTGTTCCCCGCCCCCACTGGGGACACTCAATATCCTCTGCAGTTGAGTGGCTGAGGGCGTGGGAAGAAAACCTATTTAGAACTTGGGACCTTGGGGTCCATGACCTCAGCTTGACACTGGGGGCCCCAGGGGTGGGGGCGCCTAGGGAGGTCACCACAGAAAACCAGGTAGGGGCTTTTCCCCAGGGGTGGATGGGCCTCGTGCCTGGACAGCACAGGAACCCTCTGCACCCAGGGTCATGGCTCCCCAGGTTCTGATTCGGTAACTTATTTAGGGGGGAATTTCAGGCTGCCTGCTCTGACCCTACATGACCTCCCCACTCCCCCGGAGGGCCCGGGGCACTCCTGGCTGCTGTTGGCCTCTGGAACTCTTAAACTTGGTTCCTGTTTCAAGAAATTCTTGCTGTTGCTTCCCCGAAGGGCTTCCTTGGTATCACCAGGAGGAATTCCCCAGGTGAGGTGGCCGAGGGGAGGTTAGAGGAGGGGAAGTTTCAGGCTGGGGCAGCAGTTTGAGGCCCGGAACTTCATCGGCAGTGCCGTCCATGCTGGGGACGCTGGTCTCCCTGCCAGCTTTGGCCTCCGGCTCCTGTGTGACCCTGAAACACTCGTCTGTCTCGGACTTGGCTTTGGAAAAAGCAAACACAAGACCAAAATTGCAGGCGTTGGCTTCAGAGTCAAGGGGCTCTAGGAAGGGGTAAGTGGGACCTGTAGCTGGTCCCCTTGTTATTCCCAGCCCCTAGATGAACAGTGCCCAAGGAGGCTGGGGGTACACACACACACACACACATGCTCACTCCCTCCTAGCAGTTAAAACAGAGGTACCCAGCAAGTAATGAAGGCAGACAAAAAAGACACACTTGACAAAGCAAAGGAGACGAGGCTGGCTTGGCCCAGAGCCAGGAGCGTGTTGTATTCTCTCCTGGTCTTTGTTCCCTGAAAGGCCTATCAATCAGTAACAGAGTCGTGCCAAACCCAGCTGCCTGGAGCCGAGTGGCCCCCGCCCTGAAGTAAATAACATTTCAGGTCTCCTGTCCATGGACCATCTGCTCCTGAAGCAGTGAGTCACATCACTGGGGAGCGGCCTCAGCCCTCCGACGCCCGCCCCGAGCAGGATGCGATGGGTCCCGCGGGGTCTCAGCGACTCCCAGACCCTTCCTGAACCCTGCTCCCAGGGGACCTGTTGGAGATGCTGCGTCTCTTGAGACTCTGACCATTCCTTCATGTCTGTCTGCCTCACGGTCTGCAAACCACATGAGGGTGGGGGCGGCATCTAATGGTTTACCCACCCGTCCCCAGCGCTGCGCCCATCAGAGGCTGTAGTACGCTCTCAGTAAATGTTTGTTGACTGAGCTCGTGACTGGCTGACCAGAGGAACGAATGAGTGATCACCCGCAGCTGCGCCTGCTGCTTCCCAGCTTCTCAGGGGGTAGAGAGAGCTGCTGGGCTTTGCAGTCTGGTCAGGTGGCTGGTGGTGTGTCTGTGTGCACCCCTGGAGCCTGAGCCAGGAAGGGGCTACTAGGGGCCTGTCCTAGTGACAGCCAGCATTTTGTCCCCGATGAGACAGTTAAGATCACAGGCTCTGGAATCAACCCGCCTGGATGTGAGCCCTGGCCTGACCAATTGTGAACTATGGGATGGTGGCTATGTCCCCGCCCCGCCCCCCTCAATCTCAGTTTCCCCCAGATGGAGAAACAACATCTGATTCGAGGAGTTCGGGCTCCAGACTGGTCCTCGCTGACCGGCGGCTGCTTTGTTTATACTCTCGAAGATTCTCCCAGTGTGGACATCTGGTGCTCCTGAACTCTGCAGGCACCCCAGCCCTTGTCCTTAATGCCTGACCGGCCACTGCAGTCTTCTAGAACACTATTCAGGGCCAGGAGGCAGAGGCCCTGAGTCCACGCTTAGCCCGACACCCATGTGCACAATTTGGGCCACAGTGTGGACGTGGCCTGACCCGTCCTGGGAGTCCCCACCCATCTGGACCCTCTGCCAGCTTGGCTGGGCTCACCAGCTCCCCTGAAATCAGTGGAGGGTGGTCTATGGCTGCTGTATGGGGACCAGGGAGGGTTTGTGGAAAAAATTTGTGCGTGTGTTGGGAGTGTGAGTGTGTGTGAGTGTATGTGTACATACATGTGTGCTGTATGTTAGAACTGGGGAGAAGCCAGACAGGCCAGGCGATGGGGGGCCTGCGTGGACCCAAGAGGCCGAGCCCAGCATCTGGGGCATGGGGAACAGGCAGCTCCACCTTGCCAGCCACTCTCTGGACCATGACCCCTCAGCTGAGCATGAGGGCTGGGTTCTTAGAGGACACACACACAGCTAGGCAGGGGGTGAGCGTGGATCCCGGCTTCACTGTGAGGCAGGGCTTGGGGTGAGGGGCAGACGTGTGGTGGAGAACCCGAGCCTGCCCTGTCCCTTCTTGTGGCGCTAGGGGGAGGCAGATAACCAGATTCCCCGTGCAGTGGCTGGGAATGGAGGTGTCCACAGGGAACTGGAGACTGACTGAAGTGCCAAGACAGTGGGATGTGCCCTCCAGAGCCACACAGCCGCCAGGGCCCAGGCAGAGGGAGGGGGAGGCGGCTCCTGGGCTTCACACTGCCCTGCCCTCCTCTCGATGTGATGTTTTTCCTCCTCTCAAACCACGTAGTGAAAACGATCAGAGCAGGAATACTACAGCGGAAGAGGCGTGGGGGGCGATGGAGCACAGGCTTGGGTCTGGAGCCTGGCTCTGCCACTGACTAGCTGGGCAGCACGGGGCCTGCCCCTTAGTGTCTCTGACCCTCAGTTTTCTCATCTGCAAGATGGGGGTCACAATGCCCAACGCATTAAAGAGATTGAGCGAGATATTTTGTGTAAACAAGATCGGGGACTTCACTGGTGGCTCAGTGGTAAAGAATCCACCCATCAATGCAGGAAACATGAATTCGATCCCTGATCCGGGAAGATCCCACGTGCCACAGAGCAACTGAGCCCCTGCACCACAACTATTGAGCCTGTGCTCTAGAGCCTGGGAGGCAGAGCTACTGAAGCCCGTGCATCCTAGAGCCTGTGCTCTGCAACAGGAGAAGCCGCAGCAGTGAGAAGCCCTGGCACCACAACTAGAGAAAGCCTACCTGAAGCAACAAAGTCCCAGGGCAGCCAAAAATAAAATAAATACATAAAAATTATATTAAAAAACCAAGATCGGTAAGCCATAAAGCACTACAGATGTGCAATGTGGGTTTTAATTGCAGTGTGAAGCAATATCAATCAAGGTTTTCACTGGGTTGGGTGATTACATGCATTTCAATATAATTCAGCAAAATATGTATTGGATATTTGAATATCAAGTATGTGCCAGGCACCATGGTAGGTATTTTAATAAGCTTAAGTGGAACTTGTTTATGAAACTGCAGAACACAAACCCATAGATCTGCCTGTCTGGTGTTTCCTAAATGCCAGTCCTAATACCTATGCTGAGCAGCTGGGATTCAAACCCCTGGGAAATATAGAATACAGATCCCTGCTTCTGTAGTCTTGGATCTCTCTTTCTCTGTCTCCATGGTCATGTGTGTGTGTGTGTGTGTTTGTATATGTGTGTTTGTGTGTGTGTGTGGTTGATTAGTTGAATTTAGGAACCACTAATCTAGTTCAGTCCTTGCTGAACAGTGAAATCTGAGCCTCAAAGAGGAAGACACTCTCAGAGGACAGCAATCAGAGGCCAGGCCAGTCCCAGGTCCCCTCAAAGGCTTGTCCTCCGAGGAGGTGCCTCAGCAGAGCGTCTAGAATAGGGAAGCAGAAGACTTGAGCTGGAGTCTCAGCTCTGTATTTAGTGACTGCTTAACCTTTAGCAGGTCACTTGCTTCTTGCAACCTCAATTTCCTCATCTGTAAAACGTGAGTATCGATACCTGTCTCACTGGTGTCTTCGAGGGAGCATGCTTTAAAGCCTGCAAAGCTCTACTTTTTAATTCTGGATAGAGCCAGACCTGACTTTTCCAAGGAGAAATCCCACAGACCGAACTGTCATCCTCTTTCCCGAAGTTCAACCAGATCTCATATGGAAAAACAATCCCCTCAATGGAGCAGCCCCCACCCCACCTCACCCTGCCCCAGTCCAAGGTTTCGGGTGCTAGTCTTTGGGTGACACCTGCTGGCCATGTCAGGTACTGCACAATCCTGTCACCAAACAACCGTGGGGAATGATTGTCTCCTTGGACACTCACTGCCACCCCACGTGATAGGTGTTATGCTCCCATTTTACAGGTGAGGAAAGTGAGTTCCTGCTAGGCACAGTGAATCTCTGATTCCAGGTCCTTTGTTCAGCTCCATCTCTTCCTTACCTCATGCTCTTCGACTGAGCGGGGTGGGCAGGAGAGCACCCTAAAAACCACCTTGAATAGGAACCGGGATTAGGGGCATGGCCTGAGTTGGGGGGCCAGGTCCAGGCTGGTCTAGACTGTTGTCTTAGTGGCAACAACCCCGCCAGGAAGAAGACCTGGTGTTGCCCGTCTCCAGAGAAGCTAGACTGCTGGCAGGGGCTGCAGCTGCAGCGAGACCCTCTGAGGAGGCTCAGGGAGGCTGTTTGGCCAGGCTGTGAGCTGAGGGCTTTGGAACAGACCGCTGTGAGCTCAGCTGTTCTAGGCAGTGGCTGGCCTGAAGTCGTGTGTGTGTGTGTATGTGTGTGTGGTCTAAGCTACTTCTCAGTCAGGACAGCATCAAGTGTAGTGACTGAGAATGAGGATTCAGCCTTATCTCTAAGAGATGCACACTGAAGGATCTGCGGATGAACTTATATAATGCATGAGATTTGCTTAAAAATATCCTTGGTGATGGGAAGTGAGGGTGGAGGGGGAATACAGATAAGACAAGATTGGCCACAAGTCAACAATTGTTGGCCCTAGAAGATGGGTGCATGGCAATTCATTACACTCTTCTCTCTACTTGTGATACGTTTGAAATTTTCCATATTAAAACCTTGCTGAAAACTTGACAACAGAGATACTACCAACCTCCACGAATGGCAATAAAGAGAAAGGAGACTCTGTGGCCAGTCCTGCTCAAGGCTTGGGCCTCTGACACTAGCTGTGTGAATTTCCCTATGTCTCAGTTTCGCTGTCTGTAAAATGGGGATGATCATAATTATATCAGTCTTATAGGTTGTTTAGAGGGTTAACTGAGATTATGCACCTAAAGTACTTAGCATAGTGCTGGACCATAATAGGGTTTAATGATAATAATCGTTATTAGGAGTCCATGGCTCTGGTTATAATTTGCCAAAAGAAAAAGCTACTTTGGCTGATTCAGACAAACAACTGGCCAATTCAGTTCAGGTTCTGACCAATGAGTCTTGGAAGGCTCAGCCTTAAACCACCTCGTGCCAGGTGTGTGGGTATCTCACGTACCTGTATCTCAGATGGGCAAACACACCCCACAGAGCCAGGTTCATGAAACCCCCGCAGAGAGTTTGAGATGTCCCAACTCCTGGTACATCTATTTCTATCCAGCTTTTACTCTCCAGGCTCTTCCCATCACAAAGCCCACTCACATCCTGCCTTGATTTTTCCTAACCACTCCTTTCTCTGAGCTGAAGCATCTGTCTTCACAGTCTCATTGAATCTCAGCCCTAGGTAGAATCTTAAATGTCTTCTAACTGAACACTATGGCTGCAGAGGATAGAGTGGCAGGCAGGGCTACCCAACTGATGGGCGGGATACAGAGGACAATACAACCTGGGTTGTGAATGCCTCGGTAGATGGAGAGCAGGCCTGGGGGTCAGGAGTCCTGCCTCCAAGCACTGCCACTGACCCTCAGACCACGTGGCCTGGATTTTCTTCACCTGCACGGCCACAGTCTCCTCCTCTGTGACACAAGGTGCTCCCAATAGATGGCCTCCAGACCCCTTCCCACTCTGACCTTTAGGGTCAGCGTGCAGACCTCCGCATGCTGACCTCTCTGTCTCCTTCCCCACTAAGTGCAAGCTCACCAGGGTAGGGACCCACCTTGGGGTTTTCAGGGACACTGGGAGCTCCTTGCACAAGGGCCAGGCAAAAACTTGCTGAAAGTGCAAATAACCTGACATGTGCTTCCTCTGGGTTGAGTGTGAGCAGTGGCCAGTGAAAGGACAGAGATTTCAAACTAGGAGAAATGGGAAACCTCCCCAAATACTTCACACTGTATCCACAACTCGGAGGTTCCCAATACCTCCTACAGTGTTTGAACGGTTCTGGGAAGTCCTTGCAGTAAAAGAAACCTATTTGCCTTGGTTATGCCAGTGTTTTCCAAGCCTATTTGACCAGAACTCAGTTTTTGCATATCACCTATTTCCTGTTCATGAAACTCTTAGGAAATGATCATTTTCCCAAGATCATTCTGCCTTGTCAGCTGGGTTTGTTTAAGTACGATCACATGTAGTAAAGATGCTACACTTTCAATGCCATGTGGTCTGAGATTGGGCCTCCTGCTCCTCACGCCTACATTCTCAGCTAGGCCTGCGACCCACACTAGACTGGGCTGGGCCTTCAGAGGCTGTTCAGAGTCTTACCGGGGCTTCCCAGGTGGCGCTAATGGTAAAGAACCTGCCTACCAATGCAGGAAACTTAAGAGATACTGGTTTGATCCCTGTGTTGGGAAGATCCCCTGGAGGAAGGTATGGCAACCCATTCCAGTATTCTCGCCTGGAGAATCCCATGGACAGAGGAGCCTGGAGGGCTACAGTCCACGGGGTCGCACAGAGTCAGACACAACTGAAGCAACTTAACACGCACACATGCAGAGTCTTACCTGGTGTGTGTAAATGATGCCATTTGACCTAGGCAGTATTTCCTCTCCGAACATTCTGCAAAAAATGTGTCTAGTCATGCCCCCCCAACCCCCGATCATCCACACCAGGGTCACAGGGCAGCAGCAGCTCATGGGAAAGAGGTCCAGCATCATTGGTGTGTCAGCCCCAAGGAGCCAATCAAATCTTGGGCAACAGAGAAGGTCCAATACCTATCTGCTGCTGCTGCTGCTAAGTCGCTTCAGTCGTGTCCAACTCCGTGAGACCCCATAGACAGCAGCCCACCAGGCTCCCTCGTCCCTGGGATTCTCCAGGCAAGAACACTGGAGTGGGTTGCCATTTCCTTCTCCAATGCATGAAAGTGAAAAGTGAAAGTAAAGTTGCTCAGTCGTGTCCGACTCTTAGTGACCCCATGGACTGCAGCCTACCAGGCTCCTCCATCCATGGGATTTTCCAGGCAAGAGTACTGGAGTGGGGTGCCATTGCCTTCTCTGCCAATACCTATCTAGGGAGTGTCAATTTCTGTCCTCAAAACTGCTCCAACCTCATCTGGAGTATTGGGGCCATTCGGCTTTTAAGGGAGATGCAGGGATAGTTAGGGGCTTCCCAGCTGATGCTAGTGGTAAATAATCTGCCTACAGTGCAGGAGGCCCAGGAACTGTGGGTTCCATCCCTAGGTCAGAAAGATCCTCTGGAGGAGGGCATGGCAACCTACTCCAATATTCTGGCCTGGAGAATCCCATGGACACAGGAGCCTGGAGGGCTACAGTCCATGGGGTCACAGAGAGTCAGACATGACTGAAACGACTTAGCTCGCATGCAAGGATAGTTAGGGAGTTGGGGATGGACATGCACACACTGCTATATTTAAAGTAGATAACCAGTAAGGACCTACTATAGAGCACAGGGAACTCTGCTAAATGTTACATGGCAGCCTGGAGGGGAGGAGCTTGGGGGAGAATGGATACATGCATATGCATGGCAGAGGACCTCTGCTGTCCACCTGAAACTATCACAACACAGTTTGTTAATTGGCTAGACCCCAATACAAAATAAAAAGTTTTTTTTAAAAAAGGAGATGTTTTGAAAGTTGAATATGTGCAAAGGGGAAGACCAGGAGAGGCAAAGATCTGGAAATTATGCTGGAACAGGAGAGATGGACAGAACTGTGATATTTAGTCTGGCAAAAGAAAGGCTCGGGGCAAGGAGGGTGCTGTGGAGGCTCTTCTCAAATATTTGCAAAACTGTCATCTGGCCGATCCTTTGAACTCCAGAGGGCTAAGGCAGAGCGGGCCCCATAAAGAAAAGAGTGAGTGTGTGATCACAGAGGGTAAGGTTAGGATGAACTTCTGTGTGGGTAGGGAGCCCCTCGTTCTGGAAGAATTTAACCAGACTGTCAGCACCTGTCTGGTGGTGTAGAGAGAGCACGTGGGTGCGAAGTGGGGCTGCTCAGGGGGGTTCTCAGGCACCGCTGGGCCCCTCGCTGAGTCTACGGCTGTTGGGCTGGTACCCTCCACCCTTCTCACCGTTTCCACAATGTTGCCGTTTCCCCTGGCAACCCCAAACAGCATTTTACCCACCGCTACAGCACTCCAGCTCTGTGACTTTGCCCACCAGCACATGGACTTTCTGTGCTCAGCGAGGCTGGAGGGGCTTCCTGGTGTCTTCTATGACCCTTGGGCTTTGAGGGACACCTCAGTCCTCCATGCTGGTCGCCCTATCCCAGGGATGGGAGGGGCATTGTCCCCCAGAGAGGGTGCAGAGGGGACTCTAAGTGGCCTTCTTCCCCTGAGATCCTCCGGTCTGAGAATGAAGTGGCCAGATTTCCTAGGAAGAGGGCTTTGAGCATCTAAGTCAGGGCTAGTTCCACGGCTGGGACCTTGACCTTCCCTGTAGAGTGGAGGAGAATCTCTTCAGGGGCTGTGGCCTTTCAAAGTATCCTCTGTGTGTGTAGCACTGGACAAACACATAAATTACATGGTGTGTGACATCTCTGAGGCAAGGGACTGTGATGGGAATCCAGTCCTGGATTCCTGTGCCAGAATCCAGAAAACTTGCTTCTTGGCTCATCTCAGCCTCCACGGTGTGACCCACCCCCTAGGATGGACTCAGGCTCTGTAGGACCTGAAGCTTAGACCATTCGGAGGGCCCTCCTTCGGGAAAACAATACACAGCTATGAATACAAAATGAGGGACAAACATGATTATTTAGGATGCTAAAAAGAAAATTGCTGCAAATTACAAATTCTGAAACAACTGACAAATACCACAGACCTCACACAATCTGGGCAAATCACAGTATTTGTGTGAACTCACTACCTGACACACCTCTAAATGCCTTAAAAACATTTTTCTTACACAATTTTTCTGCTCACAATTTCACCAACCAGCTCCTGGCTCCATACATTTCTGACCTGGTTTCTCTTCCATGACACACATCTCTAGTACAGACGTCTTAGGCCATATCATGCTGTGATTCGACTTGGGCCCTACAACTTTGTGTCACAAAGCCAAGTAAGTTGGTGCAATGGGTGGTCGTATTCCTACAGCCATTCCCTATGCTGGGATGGCTGCAAAAAAACATACCTCACCAATCCCAAATCTAATGAGTGAGGTATAGATTCATCTCTCACTTGCTTTGGGGGATCCTGAGTCAGAGCCCCAAATGCACACCAGAACCCATCATGCACACCAGAGTGGAAAAGAGCAGAAGCCATAATTGATTGCAGATCAACTGTAGTATTCCACCAAATTACCAATACCATCTGACTATGTGAACTCATTGCTGAGACCCTGTGGAACTCTGGGACATCAGTTGTATTAGATTCATGGTAGCTCTGCCTCTGGGCACATCACAAGCCTCTCGGAGTTCCCGTTTCTTCATCTGTGAAGTGAACAAGACCTTTCTGGCCTCATCTGGTCTGTTATGGACAAGGATCTGAAATAAAAGAAAATGTGAAGCCTTTGTGATCCCCAAAGTCCCACGCGATGATGAACATGAGAAAGACCACGGTGAGGCTGGCTACACGGGGATCTGCTGAGACCTGGCTTTAGGGTCAGAGTTCCTGAATCTCTGGTGCTCACCTGTCCAGGCCAGAAACTTTCATCTGATAAGGGGAAAGCTTTAAGGCTTTGATTCCAGTTAAAGGACACACTGCTGGAAGGCATGACCCGTGAAGTTGTAATTGGGTATTTGCAGCCCTGTAAGAATGAGCTTGTCTGGTCATGAAATTAGCATCGAGTTCCTCCTAGTGCAAGGAAGCATCAGGCTCTGCAGGTACAAACCAAACAGGTTTGGAGCCTAGTATTTGGAAGAGGAGACAAGTCAAATGTGTACATAGGTAGTAGCCACAATGCGGGAGGAAGGGGTAAGAGCCACAGGCCAAGGAGATGTCTGGGGCAAGCAGAGTCCAGAGAAGGTCCCTGCAGAGGTGAAAAAACTGGTCTGTGCTGGCTGGGGAAAGCTGGGGGTGCCTGACCAGGCCTTGCTGCTAAGGGAGGCTCACACAGGTGGAGAAGGGGCACCGGGTACCTGAGGAAGAAGGAGTGGAAAATGTTGCACTCAGGCTTTCCAGAGAGAAAATGTTCACGTACAGTTTGATGAGCACATTTGTGAGTGCCTTGTGGGTTAGCAGAACTGTAGAATGACCTGGGAAGCTAGCAAAGTGAGCTCCCACTCATGGAATTTTCCTGTTTTTCTTTCTCACTTTGTTTGGATTCCTCCTACCTTCCCCTGCCCCCACCCCTCGAGAGAGAGCTTCAGCTGCACAGAATTTGGGCTTCATGGAACCTCTCCGGGTTCACTTCCTAGCCAGTTTCAGAGTGGGGAGCAGAGATAGGACTATGGTGAAGAGGCTGCAGTTATTGAGGGGGTTTCTGCACCCCCTGACCAACCCTCCTGAGACAGTGGCCTGTACAAGGTCTGTGGGCCCACAGAGGTGCCATCTGTGGGGGAGGAGCCTCAAAGATTGGGGCCCTTTGTTCAGAGAGCTTAGGATCATGATACTAGAATCCAAGATGTGGAGAGGGTAAGTGACAAAATGTACCTAGACAGCCTCAGCATTAAGCATACAGAACTTCGGTTTAAGAAATGCCCAGGTAATTTAATGACAGTACAATGGCACCCCACTCCAGTACTCTTGCCTGGAAAATCTCATGGACGGAGAAGCCTGGTGGGCTGCAGTCCATGGGGTTGCTAAGAGTTGGACAAGACTGAGCGACTTCACTTTCACTTTTCACTTTCACGCATTGGAGAAGGAAATGGCGACCCACTCCAGTGTTCTTGCCTGGAGAATCCCAGGGACGGGGGAGCCTGGCGGGCTGCCATCTATGGGGTTGCACAGAGTCAGACACGACTGAAGCGACTTAGCAGCAGCAGCACTGCCTTTTTATATAGGCATCATAGTGACTTCACTTTCACTTTTCACTTTCATGCATTAGAGAAAGAAATGGCAACCCACTCCAGTGTTTTTGCCTGGAGAATCCCAGGGACGGGGGAGCCTGTTAGGAGGCCGTCTATGGGGTCGCACAGAGTCGGACACGACTGAAGTGACTTAGCAGCTGCAGCAGCAGCATAGTCTATGAATTGCAATGATTCACCTTTCTCAAGACCCTGATGCTGGGAAAGATTGAGGGCAAAAAGAGAAGGGGGAGACAGAGGATGAGATGGTTGGATGGCATCATCGAGTCAATGACATGAATTCGAGCAAACTCTGGGAGATGGTGAAGGACGGGGAAGCCTGGTGTTCATGGGGTTGCAAGGAGTTGGACAGACTTAGCAACTGCACAGTAATAACAAGCTTGTCTCAAGAAGACAGAAGTATTCTAGATACACGTGCATGCATTTGCAGCAAAAATGGTTTCCTTTGTGCGGTTTACTTCTGAGTATCTGTGTGAAAATACATATTTCTGTCTCTGCCTACATTAGAGAACATTCAGAGGTGAAGAAACTGAAGCCCCAGAAAGATAATGACTTGTCCAAGATCACAGCTGACTTACAGTGGCAAAAATAAGACTAGAACCCAGAACTCTTCATATAACATTAAAATCAATTACAGATTGGAGAAAAAAGAAAAAAAAAAAGCCAAGGAAATCCTTATTTTTTTCTCCTCCAACCAATGAATAAGTACTAAGAAGGTCAATCCTGAATTAGCTATATAACCCCAAATGTCAAGTTTGTACCACTGACCTGGTTCAGTATTGATTCCTTTTATGAAAACCATGATCATACTGAGTTGTTAAAGAATTTCAGAGCACATAGGAAGGCTCTACTAAAATAATTATATGTCTTTGTTTTTGAAGAAAAGTATCCAAAATATATAAGCTGTTGTTTGAGTTAAACAATAAAAACATCTGTGGTTTCTCACGATGGCTCTAGCCCTAATATAACATGGCAAAATAATACCCCCCAAAATATCCATGATTAGCCTGAATTGGAAAGGGTTCACCTCCCAGCGTCTTCATATAGCCGCTTCAACTGGCATTGGTAAAACACACACACACACCAGCTACTTCATCACCCACCATTCTAATGCAATAAAACATTGAAAATTAATCACTGGGTTTAAATGAATGGTGTGTCTCTACTGGCAATGAATCCCACAAATTAGGGCATATGTATAGGTGTCAATGCAGGATTTTTGGACTGTATTCAAACTGCATCTGAGCACAGGTGTGCCTGTCATTAAGTGTTTGTTTACCTGTACACATGGATGTTTGCCTGGGCAACTGTGTTTTTTCTCACGTCGGTGAGCATACATTTCTGTGGGGGTGTGAGGGCTCCTTTCCAAGTTGGGACTCTAAAGGAATTGTCCCTCCTATCAAAATTAAAAAAGAGTCCCTCCAAAATGTCAGCTGTGGGAGGAAAGCATCGGGGTTTGGCGTGGGCGGAGGTGAAGCACGCATCCCACTGTCTTTCCTGTCGCTTTTCCCTGGGGGTTCCCTTGCTGGGATTCTTGCTGACTCTGCCAGGCTACTCCCCACCTCCATCTCCTGTTAAGAGGGGACTTCGGAACATCGCGGAGCCAGACTGTCACTTTCAAGGATGTTTTCCTAAATACTAAGGAGGGACAAAACCTAGGAAATGGAAAATACGAAAAGCAGGAGGACTGTCTATTTTCAGGTCCTTTCCTTGAGGACGATCACGCCTTGCTTTTCAGCCTCAAGTGCATCTTCCTTCCGTGTTTCTGTGGCCGCTTCCTGGATTCCCAACGCCTGAACTCTGGCCTCGCTGCCATATGGACCGCAGAATGTCATCCCAATATCCTCTCCCATCCAGCTCTTCCCTCCCCTTCCCCGCACAGGTCAAGGTCCTCTGAGCAAAGCCAATAACATTAGTGATAGACATATTTACTGTGCTTGCTACAGGCCAGCCACCAGGCCTGTCTTATTTAATCCTCACAATAGCTCTCTGAGGCGGATGCTGTGGCTGTCCCCATGTTACAGGTGAGGGAACAGGGGCTTAGTGCCCATGAATTCCCCAAAGGTGTACAGCTAGTGAGGGCAGAGTTGGGCTGAGATCTTAGCTCTGGCTTCAAAACCACTCTCTTAACCATCACATTATATATAGAGAGAGCTTCCTTGTGCTAGAGCAAGTCTGCCCTCCTCACCTGCCCAGCCCCGCTCCCCATATCCTCGCAGCCTCTTCAGGAGACAGTCAGCAAATGACTTCACCCTTCAGGTCACACCTGACTCTCTCCACAGGGTGCTGTGGTCCCTGAAAGGCCCTCAGGTGTAACCTGCATAAAAGGGACACTCAGGTTAGAGGAGGTACTTCAGGTAAATGGAGAGAAGGGAGTCCCCCTCTCTCTTTCCAGCATGTGGGGCCTGAGCAGCTGTGCTGACACCCCCAGGCCCCATTCAGAGTCCGCCCCTCCTGACAGACAGCAGCCCCTTTCATCCTATCTGACTTAGCAGTTTATTTTAGGCACGGCCTGACCAGGTGCTCTGGGTCAATAGGCTTAGTTTTAAATAACTGGATTCCTGTCGGCAACAGTCTCCTTCAGAAGGGGAGGAACAGGGCAGACGAACGAGCCCAGCAGGCTGGCAGTGCTGAGGGACGCTCTCTGCCAGCAGACTGGAGATGGCTGGGCTCTGTGGCTGCCTGCCTGACCCCTGGCAGGTCCCCTGCTTCCTCCCAGCAGACTGGAGATGGCTGGGCCCTGTGGCTGCCTGCCTGACCCCCGCAGGTCCCCCGCTTCCTCGCTCCAGGTCTCGGCTTCCTCGCCTGTCAAGCGGAGGGCGGGCTGTGTCACCTCAAACACCTGTTGCATTCTGCCCCTCGTCTCTGATCTATACCTGTGTGCGTGTTCAGTCACTCAGTTGTGTCCGACTCTTTGTGACCTCATGGACTATAGCCTGCCATCCTCTTCTGTCCATGGGATTCTCCATACAAGAATACTGGAGTGGGCTGCCATTTCCTCCTCCAGGGGATCTTCCCAACCCAGGAATGGAACCTGTGTCTCTTGGGTCTCCTGCATTGGCAGGCAGATTCTTTACCATTAGCACCATCTGGGAAGCCCGTACTTGTGTTTCCAGAGGGCAAAACACCTAGAGAAAAAGTATCTTCTGTGGAGTGGTGACTTGGTGTCAAGGAGTAGGGCCACCAGGGGAGGCAGCCCCGTGCAGAGCAAGCGCTTCTGCCCCAGAATCAGGAGACCTGGGTTCCGGTCTTGCTTGCGATACAAACTGGGTGACCTTGAACAAGCCAAGCCTCATTTTTCTCACCTGTTTTAAAAGGGAGTGATAAAGCTTCAAAGAATATTGTGAGGACGGCTCGGAGCAATCGCAGGTGAGGGCCCTTTAAACTCTGAAAGCGCTATAGGACAAAAGTAAATGCACCTGGCAGTTCCTCAAAAAGTTAAAAATAGAATCACCATAGGATCCAGAAATTACCACTCCCCAAAGAGTTGAAAGCAGACTCTCAAAGAGATACTTGTACGGCTATGTTCAAGGCAGCATTGTCCATAATCGCCAAAGGGTGGGGGCAACACAAGCGTCCACTGACAAATGAATAGACAAAGTGCGGTCTATATATACTATGGAATATTATTCAGCTATGAAAAGGAACACAATTCTGACACGTTACAACATGGATGAAACTTAAAGACATTATGCTAAGTGAAAGAAGATACAAAGTTGTACGATTCCACTCATGTGCAAATTCATAGAGATGGAAAAGTAGATTCGTGCTCACCAGGAGCTGGGGAATACAGAGTTATCGTTCAATGGGTACCTTTCTGTCTGGATGGTGAAAAGTTCTGGAAATGAATAGTGGTGACGGTGGTACAACACTGCAAATGTACTCAATGCCACGTAGAAAGAAAATGGTAACTTTTATATCATGTAGATGTTAACGTATTTTAAAAAGTAAATGCCTTGGGCCCCAGTGCCTAACCCACTGCCTGGCACACAGCATGTACTCAACATTCATTTTGTAACTGAGCGGATACCCTCACTCAAGCCCTAGTCAATTCCATGCCAACTTTAGGCAGATTGCTCTAAGGAATAAACCAGTTTCTGCATAGTGACAAAGCTGTGGGGCAGCGGAGATAGAGGAAGATAAAGGAGGAAGATACAGGAGATGCAGCTGACATGAAAACTATTCATTACAAATAATGTCTGAGTAATCACAATGTGCGTGGTGGGAGGAAAATTCCCAGAGTGCTGGGGTGTCTGGGCTCACCTGGGGCTTCCCACGAGGCAGGCTTGCAGAGGGAACTAGGGGTTGGGAGGGCATGCAGGTTTCAGCTCTGAGATGGACAGTCACCCGGGGCGGCACCAAAGGGTCTTCGTCTGGCTTTTACTCCGAGAATCAGGCTCCGCCACCCAGGTGGTAAACTGAGTCGGAAGGAAGCACGAAGCCGTGGCCCCAGGTGACCGGGCCGGGGAGACCCGGGGCGCCCGTGGCCCGGGCAGGGCGGGCTCTTAGCACACGTATGGCACACGCCTGTGCGCGACCGCAGGCTGGGAGCCGGTGGGTGGCAGGGACCCCTCGCCTCTCAGACGGCGAACCCTGGTCCGGGTCGTGGGGTCCGGGCCCTCGCCCCTGTGCCTGGGCTTGTGGGGCTGGGTGAGGGGGCGTCTGGGCTCGGGGCTCGCGCGGCGCTCCCCAGCCCGGGTGCCGCGGGGGGGCGGGGAGAGCGGCCGCCTAGCCCAGCCCCGCGGATGACAGGAGCGAGGGAGCCGAGGAGGGAGGAGCCGCCGCCGCCGAGCGCTGGGCTGAGGAGCGGAGAGAGCGGGGCGCGGAGTGCGGGCGGCTGGGAGCGCGCTGAGCGGGGGAGAGGCGCTGCCGCACGGCCGGCCACAGGACCACCTCCCCGGAGAATAGGGCCTCTTTATGGCATGTGGCTGGTAACTTTCCTCCTGCTCCTGGACTCTTTACACAAAGGTGAGACCCGCGCGGGCTTCAGGGCGGCGGAGGCGGCGGGGCCGGGGTGCGCGAGGCTGGCGGCGAGGCGGGGTGCCCGGGGGTGGGTGGCTGGGTGGGAGGCCTCCAGATACTCGGGGCTGGGGGACGCATCCCGGCCCCGGGTGGGTGGCACCGGGGGCGGGGCAGGCATCCGGAGAGCGGCCAGGTGAGAGTCCGCCCTGGACCGCTCGGCCAGCCGCCCGCGCCTGCCGTTATGGGGGCGCGCCCGGCGGGGTGATGGTGAGAGAGCCCCTCAGCTCCCCGCTCCTTGCTGGGCCGCTGTTCTGCCCGGACCCCTCCCCCAGCCCCTTGCCCGCCGCCTGCGGCTGGGTGGCGCTGGGACCCCGGTGTGCCCTCCGAGTCGAGGGGTCCTCCGGCTGTGACTGTTCACCTGGAAGTCCTGGTGGAACGGGGCCGCGGCTTACTTCCCCTCTGCCGCCGGGTGCCCCTCCGCCGCCCCAGACCCCCTGCATCGCACCGCATGGCGCTTATCCTTGCCCTGCCTGGATGCAGGGCGAGGAGAGCTAGGGGTCCCGAGACTTGGGGTCCCTCGGATACCAAGTTTCTTCTCCAAACCTAGAGGTCGCCTTCTCCCAGCCCCATCTCACCCCCCACCCCTGCCCCAGGGCACTAGCCTCGGCTTCTTCGCTAAGCCACCTGGCCACCTCGGGCAGCGCGCCCCAAGGTGCGAGATTCTACGCTTCGGCGCCTGGTCAGCCGACCTGGGACAAGTCTTGGGTTGGGGGTGGTGGCGTGTCGCTTTCCCCGGAGAGAAGACGTTGCTAGGGGTGGGTCCAGGTGTCCGGCATGTCCAGACCTGCTGCTGGGGCTCTGCGCACCTGATCCTCGAGGCGGCCTGGGTTGGGGGTTGGAAGTGGTCACACATCTTCGACCAGAGTCACCTGGGCACCAAGTCGGCATCAGGCCGTCCCCGGCGCTCGGACTTCGCAGGCGTTCGCAGAGGACGTGCCCCCAGGCGCGCGGATGGCGGGAGAGGAGGCGGCCGAACTCCGCGCCCTTGCGCGGCGGAGCACACACGCTCGCTCTTCGGAGCTCAGCTTTACCTGTTCAGCCCTCCAACTTTTCTCCTTCGCGCCCTGGGGGACAGCCTCTCCCCCACTTTGCCCAGGCGGCTGCGATGGCCCAGTTGCAACTCTTGACCCCTAGGCGATGGGGGAAGGGCAATCCAGTCCAGGGTTGGCGCTCCCGGAGGGGTCTCTAGTCCTTCATTGCCCGCGCCCCAGGGGTCTGGAGTCTGCAACCTGCGGGAACTGAGTGCAATATCTTGTGGCTTTGGGGGAGAAAGGTGACCCTTATCTTATTTGTAAATACCGCCGGGTCAAAGCCAGATTGAAGGCCGAGATGGTGCTGAGGTTTGCCTGGAGACCGGGGTGCGGGGCGAGGGGCGGCCTCTGAACCGTGGACAAAGTAGTTCAGTTTCTCTGACCCAGTGGGGTCCACGGGGTGACACACCAAGGCTGGTCTAGATTGATTAACCCCTTGCCCCCTGCACAGCACCCTCTCACATCACCTCAATGGAGCCAGAAGCCCGCCTGTAGTTCAACCGCGTCCCCGCCTCTCCCCCCCCACCCCCCAGTCTCCCTCTCCCCAGGCTCTTCCTGCCTCCCTCCGCCCCCGCAGGCTGGCTCGGCTCGCAGCTTTAATTACATTAATATTAAAAATACATAAGGTGAAGAGCAGCAGCTTTCTCTCTCTAGGTCTCTCTCCATCCGCCACCCCTTGCGTTTTGTCAGACGAGAAAGCATAGGCCGGAGCCGCTACCACACTGTTGCCCAGCTCGGTCCACACACGCCCCCAGGCCCCCGCCGCTCCTGGAGACCTCTTCCCGCGTAGCCCATCCCCGAAGTCCAGGCCCCTTAGCGAATACCTGACGGGCTCTCCCTTCCCCCCTTCAGAAGGCGGGCATTAATAAATGAAGCCCAAGCTATTTGATAGGGAACGGGCAGATGGGGGTGGCGGTGGAGAAAGGCCCAGGAGGCGGCAGGACAGCCCGAGGGGCAAAATCTTTTCCCAGCGGAGAAGGAAGTCGCTCTGGCCTTGGGCCTGTGGGAGGCTGGAGGTGCCAGGTGAGGCGACACCTAAGTGGCCTTTGGATCTGCAGAGCCCCGGGTGCCCCTGCCATTCAGAGGCTCCAGCGTCTGTGTTGGGCGCCAGGGCGACTTGCCAGACAGGCCTTTCTTTTCCTTCGTGCCTTAATTGGATCTTAGGTGCCAGGCTGGTCCCGGGGGCTTGTTCTGCTTGGGGTGGCAAGGTGGTGGGGGTGGCGGAGGCGGCTGGGGGAGATGTTGAGGAGGCGAGAGCAACGAAGATGGGGTTTGGTGTATTTTTCTCTCCCGTTGCCAGTCACCCCCGCGGCACCAAGGAAAATGTAAATGTGAATGTTCGAGCCTGTTACAGAAAACAATATCCTCTTGCAATAATTTGTACGTCCATCTGTGAGGAGCGGGAGGAGGCAGGGAGAGAGAGAGGAGAAAACAAGATGAGCTGAAGCGTCCTCTGGATGGAATTAAGCAGTTATTGAATGTGTTTTAAGCTTCTGTTATTTCCATTCCTCTTGAAATACCTTTATTTTATTTTATTTTTTGATGAAGCCTGAGCTTCAGACTGATTCCCCAGAACTAAAGTGGGAAGGTGTTTTAATAATCGGTTATCAAGTCTCCAATAACTACCTTATTATTGCCAAACGCATCCAGGTTTGGGCAGCCAGATGAACCCCAGTGAGGCGCTCTCTGTTGTTCCATCCAGCGTGCCAGCATCTGTGTTGCCTGCATTTGCATTTTTACTGTGCAAAAGAACAAGCTTCCCCGGCACTAAAATTCCTGTTTTCTAAAAGCCAAAATAATGGGTTGCATTGATTTTTTCATTTCCCACCCCAACCTCTTGGATGGGGACTCATGGTTTCTCTCTCTTGAGAAGACCAAATTAAAAGGCTTCGTCAAACCATTAAGAAAAATCTCTAACACTCTGTTCAGAGTCTAATTAAAGGCGGGAGGGGGGGCGCTCAGCGAGTGTGTTTTTAAAATCTCGACCTGGCAAACACAACTTCGGGGAAGCAGGTGAAGGACCCATGGGCATTGGGGAGAGGGTAGGTAGGCAGAGAAGCCCTGGGTGCCTGCATAACATAGGGGGAGAATGGGGTTGTCATGATGCCTGACAAACCTTTCAGATGTTTCGTATTTCTGGGCATCAAAGTCAGCTGCCTTGAATGTATTTCTGCAGCAGACTGGGGAGCTCAATTAGAAACAAAAAGCAAGTAAGCAGTTGACCCAAAGGCAGAGCTTAAGTTGAGCAGATCCCAGGAGACTGGCTGAAGAGGCTTATTTTTCTCATATTGAGGAATGAAGAGGAGGTGGGCAAGCAAATGGCGGCAGGGGTGGGGGTTGGCCCAGCGATGCTTTGCTAAAGAAGCAAGCCCATCCCCACCAACAGGCTGACTAGGAGTGTCCGGACACAGGATAACTCTGTGGGCTTTTAACAGAGGGGTGCAGACTTCGTGGCCCCCTTACCTTCTCCTGGTCTTTGGAGATTCCATCCTTGTAACTTGCTTGGTCCCCTGCTCAGCCTGATGAAGGATGATTTTATTTATGGATGAGTTGAAGGGAGGGTGGATGTTCAGAGAGCTTTCTTTTCTTTTCTTTCTTTTTTTTTTTTTTTCAGGGGAATGGGTACCAGGCTGGGAGAGACTCTCCCCTCCCACGTGATCCTGGAGGAGGTGTTTCTTGGGGGCACTGGAAGCAGTCAAGAAGAAAAGCCCCCTGCTTCCAAAGTGCTTTCTCAGCCCCTAGCTCAGTAGATTCTAGCCAGCACCCAGGTGCCTGAATGGGGTGAGCCACAGGCAGCAGATGTGGCAGGGTGCCAGGGACCCAAGGGCAAGCCCTGGATTTGCATGTGATTTGCATACAGATTTGCATGCTCACCTAGCCAGGCCAGGAGCCTCGGGTAGCATCTTGATAGCGTCTTGATCTCGGCCTCAGTAGAAGCCAGGCAGTGACTTCTTTCCTTGGGTGGAGTGGGAGTGGGGCAAGAGTGGGAGAAGGAGGGTGTTTTCAGGGGTGCTTCTTTCTTCCAAGTTTTAGCCCCCCAGAGGTTTAGCACTGAGTCCTCCTCCTGGCAAGGCAGACCCTCGAGCTTGCAACGGGGATGGAATGTGTGACAGTGGCAGAGATGCCTGAAGGCGGATCAGACTTGGGGTGTGGGTTGTCCCACCTGTGCTGCAGAAAGGAGAGAGGGGTACACCAGCCATGGGAATCCAGCGCCAACATTCACCTTCTGGTGTGTGCACCCTCAGGATGGAGGCAGCTTAGGGCTGTGGTCAGTAGGTGGAGAAGCCGCAGCTGATGGGAAGGGACTATCAAGTGAGACAAAATGCCCTTTCACCCTCTTGGTTTGTCAGTATCCAGTCTGGGAGGGTGTTGTGGCCTCTGAGAGGAAGAGGCCCCAGCCTCCTCTTCTCCCTTCGTTAAGGTGCCTTCTGTCACATGCAGTGGTGGGAGTGGGGGGCACTGGAAGGCAGGCGCTGTGGTCAGAGGACTGATGAATAAAGAGATGGGAGTAATGCTTGAAGAGCCAACAGTTTGTGGCAGCTAACTGTGCTCCTTCCCAGAGAGCCAGCTGGGATGTCTGAGGTAGGGAGGCAGCCTCGAGAATGATTCTGTCTGCACTTCCAGGGCCCCGGGCAAATCCCACCCTGGCAAGTGCAGCTCCAAGGCCTCCCAGAGTGCTTTTCTGCACATCTAATGATCTGGGAGGGGCTTCCCCGGTGGCTCAGTGGTAAAGAATGTGCCTGCCATTGCAAGAGATGTGGGTTCGATTCCTGGGTTGGGAAATCAGGAAGATCCCCTGGAGGAGGAAATGGCAACCCACTCCAGTATTCTTGCCTGGAGAATCCCATAGACAGAGGAGCCTGGCAGGCTGCAGTCGTGGGGTTGCAAAGAGTCAGACGCTGGCAGTGATCTGGGAGGGCTCTGGTCCCACAGACATTTCTGAAGAAGGTGGGGGTGGAGCCCTAAGGTGTGGGGTGGAGCCTCAGGGGATGGCTAGAGGGAGAGAAGGCCAGTGGGCAGAGCTTCAAGCTCCCATCCCTCAATTCTTCCAACCAGAGCATTTTGTATATTAGAATTGTAAAGAAAAATGAGATTGCAACTCGATGGTGTAGTGGATATTCTGAGTCAAGGCAAACACTTCATTCACATCCTTGTTCTGCCCTTAATAGGGGACATTGGGCCTCTGAGCCTCACTTTCTCCAGCTCTGAAATGGGATTAAAGGAGATGATGTATACAGCATAGCTGGAATATAACTGATTCTCAGTAAAGCTTAGATCTCTTCTATTTTTCTGCACTACTCTCACCCCCACCCCACCACTGCTGCTATTTAGCCACTAAGTCGAGTCTGACTGTTCTGTAGCCCGCCAGGCTCCTCTGTCCATGAGATTTCCCAGCTAAGAATACTGGAGTGGGTTGCCATTTCCTTCTCCAGGGGATCTGGGGATCTTTCCCACCCAGGGATTCAAACCCACATCTCCTGCTTGATTATTAGGTTCTGTCAGTTGTACTAATGAGCCACAGTTTTGGCCAAACCAACTGACTTAGACTTTGTAGCAGTAAGAAGACTGAGTGGTGGCCAGGGCAGGGAACATCACAGCTTCCTTCTCCCATCTATCAGTTGGGTAGCTGGCAGGATCCATCCTCAGCCAGGTAGCTGGGGCCATGCAGGCACCTGGGTTTCCCTGGGAGCAGGGTGTCCAGCACACTCCCATTCCCCAGCCACAACTGGTGGCAGCTGTGGAAAGGGTGAGGGCCCAGGTGGGCTCCAGATCTGGACTTGAGGGTGAGGCAAAGGCCAGTCTCATACTTGCCTGAGGAAGGTTGGGGTTGGCTGGTAAATCTCGACTGTGATTGGACAGAGTAAGAACAAGCCTGGATTTAATGCCATAAACCTGTGTAAATGTGCTGCTCAGGGTGAGCCCCCGCCCCCCACACACCTTGTAGCTGGATGGATTTCACTGTTTTTCAGGTAGTTTCATGTATAGAGGACACACCTGACAGCCTTAGATGTTGGGGATCCCCAGACCACTCCTTTCTCCATCACCCAGACAGTCGCAGGGAAGTAGCCAATGGCCCAGAGGTCACGTGCTGCTCATGGCAGGTTGTGCCCTGGGTTCCGTGGGTGGGGGGTGGGGCTGTGGCACAGCCGGTGTGCCCTGTTTAACAGATGTTTGTCCCGCGCTACTTTAGCGCGAATAGCATTAGCCTTGGGCACCACCCCTGCCATTCAGCTGCTCTCCCCTCATCCATTCAGCCACCTCCCGCTCCACTTCCCCATGCCCTTGCTCTCCTTGATGCTTGTGTTGACGGTTTCCAAGGTCACCATCTTCATTAAGAACAGTTATTCAAAGGCTGGTTGCATCTCCGTTAAACTCTGTGTGTGTCTGTGAAGAAGCATTATTCATAGAATAATGAATAACCTAGAAAACTAAGATCAGCCTAATTTAGGCACGTTACATAGTTCATGTGCCTCTACTTCCTAATCTGTAAAATGGGCAAAATAATCTCGGTCCTGATCATTGCCCCGGAGTTGGTTGGTATTGCCTGGGCACAAGAAGGATGAAAGCCATACAATTGTAGAGCGTGTGACAATGCCCTGTAAGCTGACGAGGGCCACATATAAACACACACGTGTGAAAAACCACAGCAGACCAGTTTTAGCCTTATAAATGCTCTGCCGAAACGTGAGGTATAATTACTGTCATCTCATCATACAGGAACAGCGAAGGTCTCACAGCTGTGTGTGGCTGTCTCCCCCTTCCTGGGCGCCCCACATATGGAGAATTTTCTAGCCTTTTCATCAGTGTGGGGAACAGCCAATGAGACCCAGCAGGGCTGGCAACTATCTTCATGGAGCAGTCTTGGCAGATTCCCTGTGGCCCCAGTGCCCGGGGGTGTGGAAGGAGCTTACCTCTCCTCCATCCCTAGGTGCTTAGACGTCTGTTTACTCCGTAGTCCTCTGGACGTTCCCTTGAGGGTATTTTCCCTGCTGGGAATCCACACTTTTGTATCTGTGTGTGTGGGAAGGAGAGTAGGCACAGGGTCCCATCTTGTGTGACCTTGTTTGAGGTCACGGCAATTACTGGAATCCAGGCCCTGAGCTGACTCATTGGAAAAGACTCCGGTGCTTGTCGGGATGGGGAACACATGTGTACCTGTGGCGGATTCATTTTGATATTTGGCAAATCTAATACAGTTATGTAAAGTTTAAAAATAAAATAAAATTAAAAAAAAAAAAAAAAAAAAGACTCCGGTGCTGGGAAAGATTGAAGGCAGGAGGAGAAAGGGGTGACAGAGGATGAGATGGTTGGATGGCATCACTGACTCAATGGACATGAGTGTGAGCAGACTCTGGGAGATGGACTGGGCCTGGTGTGCTGCAGTCCATGGGGCCGCGAAGCATCGGATACGACTGAGCGACTGAACAGCAACAGGCCCTGAGAACCCAGCTGAGTCAGGGCCATGGTCACCTTGTATCTGGTATCTGGAGTGGCCTCCCAGAGCCGTGGGTGAGGAGAAGGACAGGGGACCTGCCTTGAAGGTGTGACTGCCATGGGTTCAAGTCTTCCAGGTTGGAAGTCACGTTCAGGGACACTGAATTCATCCCCCTCATCAGCTGCCTGATCCCCTCTGTGCTTTCCCCCCAGCGGTATTCCTCCTCTGCTCCAGCATTTCCAGTCACAGGAAACTCCTTCCTTTCAAGGCACCCCATTCCCCGCCAGATATCTCTGAGTATACAGAGCTCACCCTTGTGATCAGCCAGTTCTGTCTTGGTCCTGACCTCCTACTCGCTGACTCTTGCTCCTACCTTTTAGGTGGGATGGATCCCACCTACCACATAGAGGCGGGATCTATGGATCCTCTTCTACTTGGGCACACTGACCACTAGTACGCAGATGTCCTGCCCACCTGAGCCCTCTCTAGGCAGCCGACCAGCAGCCCTGGCCGCTCTAACGCTCGCTCCTGTGCTGTGACTTCCTTTCTCCATGATGCCCTCCATGCCTGGGTTGCTGGAGCAGCCAGAACTGCAAGATCGGTGGAGACAGGGCTTGGGTCCCATCCAGGACTCTGGCCAGTGTATCTGGGAGTGTATGACTCTCTAGGCCTCACTCTCCCCATCTGTAAATGGAGGAGATTGAACAAATAATCTCTTAAGTCCCTCCAGCATGAACAATCTAAATCTAGGAATCTCTGGGGACAACTGTGCTGTCTGAGCTGACTCCTGGGAAAGACCTTTCTGGCCATAAGGGGCCTTCTTTTGACAGGCCCTGTCTAGGAGGGGCTGGAAGATTAGAGTCTATTTGACTGTCAGCTGTTGCTCATAACTCCTCCTGGAGTTCCATATGGAGCTGATGGTGAGGGGCCTTGTAGGTTGAAGGATCTTTACTGGATCTCAGAGCTTTCTGATTGCTGGTTATAGGACCTATGTTTGTGCTAAGAATCCTAAGGGGGAAAGAAAAAACCCCATGTTTCTGATGGACAGAGGTGGCCACTTGGGCCTTGGGGCATTGCTTCTCATTGGGGTGATACTGCTTTCTTAGGGCTGTTTGGAAGTTGGGGGAGATACTTTGGGGTTGTTATAGTGACGAGGTAGGGAGTATATAGTGGGGGGTGGGGAGGGATGATTAGGGATGAAATGTCTGATGCCTGGGTGGCCCCAAATAATTCAGAATTGTCATCCCCCAAATGGCTCTCATTCATCAGAAAACCCCCATGTAAGGATGATCACATCTTGGAGACATTCTGCGAGTAGAATGAAGTGCTCCCGTTGAGAAACGCAGCTGGTGTAAGGTAGTTTGAAATGCCGCTCTGCCAGCCCCGGCTGTGTTACTGAGGAAATTACTTGATCTCTCGAAGACCCTGTTGTCTCAGCTGTAAAATGGGGTCTTGGGCAGTAGCCCCATTAGAGGGTGCTTGTAGTGCCATAATGCAAGGAAGGGCCTTCTCACAGCGCCTGGCACACAATAAATGCTAAAAAAAAAAAAAAAAGCAATGGTGACCATGATGATGGTGAGGATAGAGATGAAGCAGGTATGCCAGGTTTGGGGACAGAGGGTATGGGGCTTGGTCCCAGCTGCACCATCCTGTCCCAGAAAAGTATCAGTGCTCGGATGCTGTCTGGGGAGACTGGCCCTTCTCTGCCTCAGGGTCTAAGCTCGGGTTGTCTCCAAGGTGTGAATACAGCATGGGGGGTTTTCTGATGGTGGGCTGGACCTTGTCTCTCTGGTCCTTACCTGAGCTTTGGATAGACATGGTGGTTGAGCTGGGGCCCCACTGGTTGGTCCTCTCTGAGATCTGTTTTTCCAACTATGGAACAAGAACAGAGTGAAGACAAATGATACATCTCTTTTATGAAAACCTTTGTGTGGAGCTGCAGCGGAGTAATCAACCTTGCAAATTAATCCAAGAAACCTCACAGGGCCACATCTGCATTAAAACAGCTCTGTGTGAGGCCGGGGGAGCTGCGGTAGATGTGGGTATGGCAATGGCCTGTCTGTCGATCACACCGTTATTTTATTAACTTGATCGCCAAATTAAGGAAATTAATGCAGGGCTATGATCCTGTCAACCAAGCCCAGGAGAACGGCCTGTTGTTGGGAGAGTGGGTAGAAATCCAGTATGGCAGGTCTATGGAGCATTATTGTGAGTGTAGACAGAGGACCACCTGCCTCAGAAATGGAGTTCCCTGGCCCTTTAACAGACCGCGGTGGATCTGGTATCTAAGGATGCGCATGTGTAACAAGCTCTCCAGGTGGTTCTGACACATAATAATGTTGGAGATACTGTCTGAAGTTGTCATCATCATTGTTGGTGAGAGGTAAGTATTTGCTGAGGAATATTTATTCCACAAATACTTCCTGTCTGCTCACTCTCATGATAATACAACAGCAATGAACACTTAGGTGGTTACCTATACCACTTACATATTAACTCATCTAATTCTAACAACCCCTGAAGTAGATATGGTCACCCCCATTTTATAGATGAGAAAACCAAGGTGCAGAGAGAGGTGAGGTCATCTTGCCTGGGGCTACATTGCTTGTCAGGGGGAAGAGCAAAGGGCATCAGAGTCTGGGTGTTTAACCTCTGTGCTACTCGCCTAGTGCTGTGCTCGGCCCAGGGGACAGAGTGGTAAGCAAGACAGCTCACAGTCCTGCAGGGAAGCCCTGCCCACTCCTCCTCTCCCTGCTCCTGTCCAGCCCCACTGCCTGTGCCCAGGTCTGGATACCCCTTGGGGGTTCTTGTCCGTCTCTTGGGGTGGGGGGTGGCAGGTGGCAGGGGCCCCAGAATCAGCAGATGCTCCTGGATGAAATATGTAGTGAAAGAGAAGGGTAAATATTGTAAAGGAAGAGAAAAAAAATAATGACTCACTTCTCCCAGTGGAGGTGGTAGGGCATTAATATGTGAGTCCCCTCGGGTTGTCATTTACGATGATTGGAGATGATGACATGGGGACCATTCAGTGTGCACCTGGGAGAAGCCTCAGCTGGCCAGACACCTCCATCCCAAGTCAGGCAGGTGGGGTGGGGGCCCCTGGGTGTCGACTGTGCGCGTGTTGAGTTTCCTTCACCAAGCTAATCCCAATGGCCAGACAGCACAGGGCAGGCGGACGAGTTGATACGATGGATATTTAGGTTTCAGGGGTGACCCTGGGGCAGCCCAAATGCCTGGGGGCGATTTCTGGTTTAAAAATATTGCTGTGCTATTTCTACACTTCTAATCTCCCAGCCATTTGGAGCCTGTTTTATGAAACGCGGCATCGGGGTGGTGCTCAATGTTAACCGGCGGAGAAGATTAAATGGGTTTAAGTCTGGGCGTCTGTCACATCACAACCAAGCCCATAACTTCCATTTTCTATTAAAAATCCATTTCCCCCTTTGACCAGAAGAAGCTTTGCTGTTGATCTGATCTCTCTCTCTTTATTTATGAAGTGTTTCCCCCTCCTCTCATTCTCTCTGTAAATCTGCCTGGTTCTGTCTGCAGAGGAAAGAAAGAGCCGGGGGAGATGGCTGAGATTTAAGGGGAAAGTCGGAGTTTCCTGTCCAAGGATTTGCTTTCCAAATTAGGACCGGCTTCCAGAGGAGAAATGAAAGAGAGAATTCTCATAAGGCCTCAAACCTTGAACTCTTCAGCGTCATGTTGGAAAAAGTCTCAGGCTTGGGAGCCAGGCAGACCTTGACTGAGGGTTGGCTTGGTGGCCTGCTGGCTCTACCATCTTTTTCCTCACTTGTAGGATGAGACTTGGGTTTCCCAGGTGGCTCAGTGGTAAAGAACCCGCCTGCCAGCGCAGGTGATGGGGATTCGATCCCTGGGTCAGGAAGAGCCCCTGGAGGAGGAAATGGAAGCCTGCTCCAGGATTCTTGCCTGGGAAATCCCATGGACAGAGCAGCCTGGCAGGTTCCAGACTGGAGTTGCAGAGAGTTGGGCACGACTAAGTGACCGTGTGCACATGGGATGAGATCCCCAGGGCCCACCTTGTACCTCTGCGTGGGGATTCCGTGAGAGAATGCCCCTGAAGCAAACAGTAGGCACTCAGTCAGTGTTAGTCTCCTTTCTTTTGAGAGCTCTGTCCCATCAGCCAGAGGGAGCCTTTGGGGGAGTAGGTGTACAGCCAAAATGAAATTAGAGAAAGGCTCTGAACCCTTCTGCAGACTCTGCCCTGGGCAGTGGGTTAACCCTTTTCCTGCTCCTGTCTCCTCTGCAGGCTTTTGAATGGTGGTGGGGGGGGGGGGAGGGGGAGGGAACGTTCTCTGGAGTTTGATGCTTTTCACCACACCTAGGGTCCTGTTGAGCACATGGCTGGTGCTGGGTAAAGACCTCCTGAAGGAGTAAGTGTCTCCTGGCCCCGAGTCAGGAAGGACCTGGGAGAGGAGATTGTTGGAGGGTGCAGGAGTCACCCACAAATGCAGAGCTGCAGAGGGGAGCTGGGCCCCAGCCACCCTTTGCTGTATTTTTCATCTCCCTGGTCTTCTCGGAGAATCTCTGGGACTCGAAGCTAATAACAATCCCATCCCTCCTAGTCCTGCATCCTCATTATGTGGAACCATTACTTTCACGTTCTGTCTCACCTGGAGGACAGGTAAGATGGTACAGTCCTCCCCCTTTTGTGAATGAGGACATTGGAGGGTCAGAAAGGCTAAATGGTTTACCTGAGGTCACACAGCACTTCAGCATTGAGCCCCAGGAGTGAAGACTTGTCCCAGGTCTCAGACTATTGTCCCATACTTCTGTGCTCCCCAGAGCTGGCTGGGGCTCTGTCACTGCTCTGAAGATTCAAACAGGAGCCTGAGAAGGAGGGAAGGCCACCACCATCAAATCCTCTCCAGACTCTGTGAGGTGGGGTCAAGGCCCCAGGCCCTCGCTACTCCCCTTCCCATGGATGGTGACTGAGTGTGCTTGTTGCTCCTGGGGCTGCTCACTGTCCCCTGTGCCCGCCACCATCTGGGCACGTGGTGGAGACTTGAGGGAGTTAGTGCCTCAGTTTCCCCTTTATAGATTTGCTTACTCCTTTCTCTTGGCAGATGGGGTGAGGCTGAATTAATGTTTGTTTAAGGGCTTCTGCATTCTGGGCTGACAGGTGCCTTGTGATGGTAAAATATGAACCCGACGTAAGTGCAAAATGCTATTGTTTTACACCTGAGGGTGATGCTTCATAATGGCAATGCACTGTCAGAGCCGTAAGCAGAAATGAATGGTTTGTCTAATCCTCCCCAGCTCCCCCAGACTCGGAAGACAGCGGCTCACATCCCAGGGTGGGAGAAATATGAGGCTACTCACCTTTTGCTATCAATCTGCTGTTTCTTCAGCCCTGACAGGTGGCTGGACAATCCCAGTCCATTCATCAATTACATCCACCCATTTGTAGTTCCTGAGAACCCCACGTCCTTGGCTCTGGCAGGATCCAAGGCCCAGAGGGCAGGAAGGCTGTTGCTATTGTGGCTGACGGTCCTTCCAGAAGCCTGGAGCCAAGGGAAGCCTGGGCCAGGGGTTGTCTCTGCAGGCAGGGGTGAGGAGACTAGGAATGTGTATTTAGGGTAGGTTTGGGAGGGAAGAAAGGATGGGGAGGGATACCCAACCTGGAAAACCAGATTCTGTGCCTTGATTCCTCTTGTCTTCAGCATGTTTCATACGATAGAGCAGTTTCATTCCCAGGCTCTGAAGTCAGGCAAAGTTGGGTCCCAGCCCACCTCCAACACTTACACTCTGGCTTACATTGTGTGAGTTACTTAACTTCTTGGAGTCTTAATTTCCTTATCTGTGCAATGGGAATATTTCCCAGGTGGCACAGTGGTAAAGAATCCACCTGCCAATGCAGGAGATGCAGGTTTGACCCCTGGGTGGGGAGGATCCCCTGGAGAAGGGAAGGGCAACCCCCTCCAGTATTCTTGCCTGGGAAATCCCATGGACAGAGGAGACTGGCAGACTACAGTCCATGTGGTCACCAAGAGTCGGACATGACTTAGCAACTAAACGACAGCAATGGGAATTACAACATCGCCTAGAGAGTCATGAGGTTAAGTGAGAGCACCCAGCCTGGCCCGCAGTTAGTGAAATCCATGGTTGCTAGTATTATTGCAGTTGGTCTTATCACTGAGGGCTGCATCATACAGATCCTTAAATATTTTCTTACCCGGCCCCTTAAATCAGACAGTTCCTGAGTTCCTCTCTGTCAGAGATCTTTCTCAGCTTCCTAAGTCCATTTGTCAGGCATAATGTAGAGTCTTTCTGTTTCTTGATGGATTTTGGCTTCCAAAATCCATAAAGCTGCCATGGTGAGTGTGTCTGATTAACTAGGTTGTCTCAGGAAGTACCCAGAACCCCAGACTGATGTTCCTGTTCCCACAGGCTGAGTGTTGTCTGAAGTGTTGAGTCTGACAGGGGCCCCTCTCCCAGGATGTGTGTGCGTGTATGCACACAGGTGTGCAGATGTATAAATCTTGCTCGTGGTCAGCTGAATAGGGAAGTTGGTGGCCAGGTGGTTTTTTTTTTTTTTTTCCAGAACGGTATAAGCTCCCTCTTTATTGTTGCACTGGTTACCATCATCTGAGGGTTAAGAAATCAGACTCTGGACTCAGTTGCTTCATCTGCATCCAGAGCCCTTGGTTACCAGTCGTGTGGTCTTGGGAAAGTCGCTTTGATCTCTCAGTGCCTTAGTTTCCTCATCTGTGAACTGGAATAATAACAGTATCTCCCTCATAGGGTTGTTGGGAGGATGAAAAGAGGTCATATAAGTAAAGGGCTTACAACAGGGCCTGCAGGAAGAAGGTGCTTAGTGAATAATTGTTGATCGAATGTCAGTAAAGAAACCTTTGGAAGGTGAGCAGGCTTCTGGGAATCTGGGGAGAGTGGATCGGAGAAGAAACTTCCTAAGCCTTAGCCTGCTTACTTGCAAATGGTATGATTTCATGGCCTTGGAGAACACCCAAGCCCCTGTGAATTGGACAGGCTTCTGAGGGTCCCTTTCCTCTTGCACAGAGCAGACTTGCTTGGTCACCACCCCCAGGACTGATACAGTGGAGGCAGTGAGAGGACGTGGGTAGGGAAGCCGTGCTTCCCAGTTTCCTCCTCATCCCGTTGCTCCCCTGTAGCCAATAAGGGTGCAGTGCTGGGTGGGGACAGCAAATGCATTTGCTGCTGAGAGGATGCCCCTGACACCGCAGCAAGGAGCCCAGGGATGTGTTTTCCAGCTCTGCTGCTAATGGCTTCATCACGGCTTTTTATGAGATGATGTGAATTGCTCTGACCAATGAGCCTTAATGGCCTTCCTCAACAAGCTGCCCGGTATATCCTCCCTGGAGGCTCGGCTCAGAGTTAAGCTGAGAATATTAATATGGTCTGGATGCAAGCCCTCCCCCTCCTGATAAAGTTGTGGAAATTGAGGTCAAGTTGGGTCCCCTGCAACGTTCTTTAAACAAGCAGCGGAATCGTTTGGTTGCTCCTTGATCTTCCTGGTAGGGAAGGAGTGGCTTCCAGCTGGAGACCTGGGACTGGGCCCCTCTTGCTCTGGGTTTGCCTCCACCTGCTGAGAGGTGGCCCTTCCTAAGGAGGCAGGCTCCTTGGTAGGGAGGGAAGGTCCTGATTCCATCACACAGGGCATCACACATCCCACAACAGCAGGCAAGACCAAGGTCCTGTGCTGGGCTGAGTGTTGCAGACAGCTGTCCTCCTTGCCAGGTGGCCTTGACGTTGTCAGGTAGCTGCTGCTGTGAGCATGTTCACCTGTGTGATCGAGTGTTGCAATGGCGATATGTCAGAGACTCATGGGGTCTTTGCAGTCTCATGGATCCCCCCTCCATTTTATGAGTGAAGGAATGGATGATCAGAGAGGGGAAGGGAATTCCATAGTCGGTCAGTGTCAGGGAGGTAGGCGGTGATGTCTCTTATTCCTAAGCTTGGATTGATCTACTCATGGTGCCATCAGTCCTCATCCCATCCCTTGGGACAACACATTTTCCAAATTGATCTCCGGAGGGGAAAGACGGCTCCCAGGGTCTTCTGCAGCCTTCTCTCGTCCGGGCAGCATCGCACTTTGGGAGCCCTTCCTCTTAGAACATGGTCTCAGACCTTTTACCTTTTGGCTCTGGTGTGTTAGAAAGTGTGCTAAGATCCTATTGAGAGCACTGGGTTCAGATTCCAGTTCTGTAGCTTATTAGCTCTGTCATCTCAGGCAAATCACGTAACTGCTTAGCCTCCAAAAGGGAATGATAAAAAAGAGGCCATATGTTTTGCCAAAAGTTTTACTTTATTTTAGGTTTGAAGGATTTGTTAACAAAAGAAACCACTCATTACATACAAATACATGACTTCAATATTTAATAGAGAATTATTTAACTTAATTTCAATATACAATCATTAAAAGAAAAGAGAAAGAGAAACAATAGAGAAGAGGAACAGCACGTACAGGCTTCCCTGGTGGCTCAGTGTTAAAGAACCCACCTGCAATGCAGGAGACAGAGGTTCCATCCCTGGGTCAGGAAGACTCCCCTGGAGAAGGAAATGGCCACCCACTCGAGTATTCTTGCCTGGGAAATCCCATGGACAGAGGAGCCTGGTGGGCTGTAGTCCATGAGGTCGCAAAGAGTCGACATGATTTAGCAGCTAAACAGCAATAACAACAGCAGCACATACACCACCAAATTGGGCCAACCAACATTCAGGCTTAAAACGGCATGCTGGGAAGTCCCAGGTAACAGCAATCTGGAGTCCCAATTAGGAAAAGGTCCTGGGCAACATGTCCACTCCACAGGTGAGACTGCAAATAGCAGTTTGGGGGGATTCCTGCTTATAATCCTGGGCCACAAACTGATATCATCATCAGTTTGCACAAAAATGTAGCTCTCGTTTTCCTTTAACCTTTTTATAATACCGTTTGTTTCACATTGTGAGTCATAAGATTTTGTTAGACCCCAGGGGGTTGGCCTGCCCTCCAAGTGCTCAAGAATTCCAAGACCCACACCCTTTCTTATCTAAAATGTTGCCCGATTAGTTGTGTTTCCAGGCAGGCACAGAATCCAGGCAGTGTCCAGGGAGGTCAGAGGCCTGCTCTCCTGCTTCTGAAGCCTGAACAAGACTTCCTCCATTTTAATTTCTGTAACACCATGCCATCCCCTCTCAGGATTATAAAGATGGACTGGGGGACTGGGTGTGAACATCTTTGCATCTAATAGGTGCTCAATAAACATCCTTTTTCTAAGCAACGTCAGTGTCTCTCTTATACCGTGGATGCTTAGGAGTGGACCACGGCTTTGGACTTGGCTTGGTGAGGAGAATGAGCCGTTTCAACATTTTGCCGTCCCTGTGCTAGGCTGGAAGCATCTGCAGGGTGGGAACTGTCTCTTACTCATCCTTGCCAGTGCCTGGTGTATAGTCAGGGCTCAGCAGTACTTATTGAATGGCTGGTGCTCCAACGTCTTATGAATGAGCTGGGGCTTGCAGCCTTTGTGGACCCTGAGGGTATCCTTAGCTTCACTAACTAGCCTCTCTGCTCTCCTCCTCTCTCTCCTCCCCTGCAGCCCGCCCTGAAGATGTCGGCACCAGCCTCTACTTTGTAAATGACTCCTTGCAGCAGGTGACCTTCTCCAGCTCCGTGGGGGTGGTGGTGCCCTGCCCGGCCGCGGGCTCCCCCAGCGCGGCCCTTCGATGGTACCTGGCCACCGGGGACGACATCTATGACGTGCCGCACATCCGGCACGTCCACGCCAACGGGACGCTGCAGCTCTACCCCTTTTCCCCCTCCGCCTTCAATAGCTTTATCCACGACAATGACTACTTCTGCACCGCGGAGAACGCTGCCGGCAAGATCCGGAGCCCCAACATCCGCGTCAAAGCAGGTAGAGGACCAGACACGGGCTCCCCTACAGGGCAGGAATGGGGAGCGGGCAGCACCCATTCTGAGGACGAGTATAACAGGGAAGAAGGCAGCCCTTCAAGGAAGATTGTGTTGTTTAGCTCTGCCACTGCTTGTGTGTTCTTAAGGCTTTCCAGGTGGCTCAGGGATAAAGAATCTGCTTGCAGTGCGGGAGCCATAGGAGCCACGGGTTTGATCCCTGAGTCTGGAATATCCCCTGGAGGAGGAAATGACAACCCTCTCCAGTTATTCTTGCCTGGAGAATCCCATGGACACAGGAGTCTGGCAGGCTACAGACCGTGGTGTTGCAAACAGTCAGACATGACTGAGTAACTGGGCACTGTGTGTCCTTAGGCAGAGAACATGCCTTTCAGAGCCTCAGCTTCCTCCCCTGCAAAGCTGATGCAAGCATCTACCCATTCATCACCATGTGTGTTGGTTCAATGAGATAACGCCCGTTTAAATTAAGTAATGTGTTCATTTTAGTACTTGATTCATGAAAAACATTCAGTGACTTTATATTAAAAAAAAAACCCCTTTATTGAAATAGAATATATAAAAAGAAATGTGTACCCATGGACGGAGGAGCCTGGTAGGCTGCAGTCCATGGGATCGCGAAGAGTCGGACACAACTGAGCGACTTCACTTTCACTTTTCACTTTCATGCATTGGAGAAGGAAATGGCAACCCACTCCAGTGTTCTTGCCTGGAGAATCCCAGGGACCGTGGGGCCTGGTGGGCTGCCGTCTATGGGGTCGCACAGTCGGACATGAATGAAGCGACTTAGCAGCAGCAGCAGCAGCATATAGATTGATGAATTTTCACAAAGTTTAATATCCAGATGAAGGTGTCAGCATTTCAGAAGCCTGTTCGTGCTTTTTTTCAGTCACTCCACTCTTTGGGGAAACCACGGTCCTGACTTCTAACGAGATGGATGTTCGCTATTGCTGTACTTTATCTAAGTGGAGTCCTACAGCACATATTCTCTTGAGTCTTTTGCTCACTGTTGTTTGTAGGGTTTAGCCCCACTGCTGTGCAAAGATATTGGTTGTTCATTCTCATTGCCATGGAGTCTCGTCTGACCATCCTGCACTTTATTTATCCATTCCACTGCTGATGGACATCTGAGTATAAGGTATCTCGTGAGGACAGACATTTAGGTAAAATCCATGATGGAAAACTCTTAGCAGTGAAGGATTTTGGTCTTGGGAAGAGTTGACGGAGGCAAGGAAGTAAGTGCTTTTCAACTGGTCTCTTTGTAGAAACTAGAAAGTCTCATTTCTCTTTGTTAGGTCTGGAGGCAAGACAGTGGCTTAGATCAGCCAGTCTTTACTAGGATGTCATGATATGCTGCTGCTAAGTTGCTTCAGTCATGTCTGACTCTGTGTGACCCCAGAGTTGGCAGCCCACCAGGCTCCCCCGCCCCTGGGATTCTCCAGGCAAGAACACTGGAGTGGGTTGCCATTTCCTCCTCCAATGCATGAAAGTGAAAAGTGAAAGTGAAGTCGTTCAGTCGTGTCCAATTCCTAGCGACCCCATGGACTGCAGCCTACTGGGCTCCTCCGTCCATGGGATTTGCCAGGCAAGAGTACTGGAGTGGGCTGCCATTGCCTTCTCCGCATGATATGCTGGTGTGTTCTAATCCATTGTGCAGTGTGCCTGAAATAGTAATAAAACACTGAGGTTTGATGAATGATTCTTAAGCATTTTGGGTGGGAGAGGGCAGGTAGTGTTCTAGCTAACCCACTACGATGGCACCCAGCCTTGGGTGCACCATCTTTCCTGGTGATTGTTTTGGGCAGAGAAGAGAGGTTTTCAGGGAAGTCTCCCGGACCTGCCTGCCTAGTGATGGATCCTGCTCTGACTTCCTGGCCTAGCAAAGAGTCAGCCCCTCAAGGAAAGTTGTTTTGTTCTTGGGAATCTTAGTAACTTACCTTAGGTGCAAAACACACCTTTCTGAGCCTCAGCTTTGCCTCTGCTAAGCTGATTGCCAGCACCTACCCCATTCATCACTGTGTGATCGTCCAGTGAGATAATGCTCAGTTGCATTAAGATCCTTCTGCCTTACAGCAGCCTCTCACATGTACGAAGTTCCAAGTAGTAGGGAATGGGTGTATATAGGGGGTGAGCTGGGTTGGCAGTTTTTAATTAAAGAGCTGATCTTTAGCCCATAGGTCTTTCCAAGTAGCTCAATGGTAAAGAATCTGCCTGGCAATGCAGGAGATATAAGAGATGTAGTTTCGATTCCTGGATTGGGAAGATGGTCCCCTGGAGGAGGAAATGGCAGCCCACACCAGTATTCTTGCCTGGAAAATTCCATGGACAGAGGAGCCTGGAGGGCTACAGTCCATGAGGCCACAAAAAGTCAGATATGACTAAGCAACTGAGCACGGACTTCATCCTGCTGGTTTGTTTAGAGGGAGAGTCTGAGCTCTCAGCACCCCAGGGCCATGCTTAGCTATCTCCTCTGGGGCTCCACATGGACCCTCTCTTTGGGAGCAGCACCCTTCCCCTGAGAGGACCCAGGTGCTGGACTGGGAGCCCTGAGCCCATGGTTTGGAGGCCACTTCTGGCCTCCACAGCCTGGAAGATTGAGCTAAGAGCAAGCGATGCCCTATTTCCTGTTACCTGCATGTTACTGGGTTAGGTGTCAGTTTTCACAATAATCCTGTCTGGTGTTTCTTACAGTGAAGTGACTAAGACAAAGGTTAAGCCACTTGCCCAAGGTCACTTCGCCAGTTGATCCCAGAGGCGTAGCTGTAATGACGAGCAGCACTGCTTTAGTATTTTCCATGTGCCAGGCCTGCTCCATGCTGCTGGTATTGTTTCCTTTTATGAATGAGGAAACTGAGGCTTCAGAATGTTCGTTAGCTCTGTCCAGGGTTACAGCACTGCTCGGAGGAGCTGGCAGGGACGGCTTGTTTGATGCTGCTAGCCGTGGGCCTCTGCTGGCCCTGGGGGACTGCCCCAGCCCTTTCCCCCCTCCTCTCTGCTCCCTCTCTTTAGTCTCCTCTGTGCTCTCCTCGCATCCGCAGGCAATGCCACGTCCAGCACACAGAAGGGCGGGGGGACCATAGCCCCACGGAGCTGGGGGTGCCTCCCTCCATGCCTCTCTCCTCCATCTCAACTGTGCGTCTTCCCATCACAGCCATGGAGAGGAAAAGAATAAAGGCCAGGAGAGGACTGGACGGGGCTGGCCTGATGGGAAACGCAGCCAATTAAGAAGCTCTTGATGAAGTCACAGGGGCTGCAGGTGCACAGCCAGAGGGGTTGCCGGGCCCTGAGCATCACCCTGGCAACCATGGCAGGAAGAGCAGGAGGGCACGCTGCCCAGGTGCCTGCTGAGGGACAAGGTCGGGAGGCAGTGGGGCTCTGGCTGCACCAGCTCTGCTTGGCAGAGAAGACATGGAAGGATGGAGAAGGGCCCTGGGGAGAGGCCAAGCAGGGGAGGATCAGAGAGAGACAGAGGCGGGCCCCTCAGCTCTACCCCAAGGCTGGTCCAGCCCACCCAGGGGCCCGGACAGGCAGAGCATCTGCAGGTGGCAGTGCCCCAGAAACCAGCCCTGGGACCGAGGCAGGAGGCCTCCACTGCACACGGTGAAGCAGGGGTCATCTGAAGGCAGGACCAGGATTGGAGGTCAGGCTGTAGGTGGTGTCAGGTCAGGAGAGAGAGCAGCAAGGGTGCTTTGGGAGAATCTTGGAGATTGCCCATGTCACTGGCATTCTGCATTTTCAGAGATCTTCACTGTTTCAAATATTCTCTCTCATTGTTCTTATAAACCCCTGAGCCCTACAGAAAGTTGTGCATGTTAACTACATTTTCCCAGGCTGCCTTTCACTTTGAAGTGGCATACAAAAACATCTATTGTTAGATCGTGTCTCATGGTTCTTGTTTTGGCATGTGATGGTCACCGGGCCTCAAACCGTTCCCACCCTGGGCCCAGGAATAATGTAGGAAGGTGAGGTTTCCTTAGAGGTGTTCTGGTACTTTTCCTTATAAAGCACACATCCCCTTATTGAAATGATCCCATTGCAGGGTGGAGGTGCTGCCCTCCAGGCCTGTGCAACCTAATGTACTTTGTTAAAACTCCCCAGAACTGGAAGGGCTAGAAGGTGGAGTTACGGTCTTGTAGAGGGAGGCTGGGTGTTTCTGAGGGAGGGTGGGGAGTGGAGGAGGTTGCTGGACAAGGCAGGGATGAGTTCCCTGGCAGGAACTTTTGGGTGGGCCAGGTGGGATGTGGGAGAAGAAGTGATGGTGGGTGAGGCCTGGGGTGCTGAGAAGTGGCTTTCTCGGGCCCCCCACCCTGTCCCAGCCCAGCCTGTGACCCCCTCTTCTTTCCGCCCTGCAACCTGTCTGCAGTTTTCAGGGAACCCTACACCGTCCGGGTGGAGGATCAAAGGTCGATGCGTGGTAGCGTGGCCGTCTTCAAGTGCCTCATCCCCTCTTCAGTGCAGGAATACGTTAGCGTTGTGTCCTGGGAGAAAGACACAGTCGCCATCGTCCCAGGTAAGAAAGGACCGTGGCGCTGCCCAGGCAGGGGCGTGGGGGTGGGGTGCAAAATCGGAGGAGCTGCGTTGGTGGTTGAGCTCACCCAGCTCTTGAGGTTGGTTCTGGCGAGCAGTTTTTATTGTTTTGGTGATGCTTCGGCAAAAAAGTGTCTTCAGTCTTGGCTTGATGCGTCTCCGTGTGAGGTATTGAAAACCCATGTGCCAGCGGCCTGTATGTGCGAAGATCCCATCAGACACAGGTCTGTCCTGCTCCCAGGAAGGAGTGGGCTCACCTTCTTTCCTGACACTTTGATGGGTCTATGATGGCCCACGGCCTTAGGGATGGGAGGCAAGGCTGAAAGACCTTACCTATGAAAGACTGTGGGGAGAGGAGGGATGAGAGGCTGGTACATGGTCCATGTTCCTGGGATTCTCAGGGGACCAGACTTGAGTGAGCATGCGTGTGGGACTCGTGTTTCATGAGCTGCCTAGACGTCCCTTCAGAATCCTAGCTGGCCTCATGCTGTGCCAGGAGTTGGAAAAAGAGGTTAATACCATGTTGTAGGCTCTCTTTGTTAGAGACACTATGATTGCAGTCCCTTCATTGCTGGTTCCTTTTCCTTATGCAGAGTTGTCCCTTCCACAGGAAAACAGGTCTGGAAACCCCAAGAGAGGACCTCAGATCCTCAGAATACCTCCAGGCCTCCGGTTACAAAACCATGGGGTTTTTCCATCGCTCCAGCATTTCTCCCTGCATTGCTGTACTTTGCAGAGGCCCTGCCACTTTTCTTCCTTTCTCCATCAAGGGCCTTGGTTTTCCTTTCCTTTCCTTTCCACTTGACCAGATTGCTTGCTGAGTGCCCCTCCGGTACTGATGACCCATCGCTGGGGTGTAGGAAATGGTTCTAGTTGGCTTGAGTTCTGCAGGTTAGTTGGAGAAGACAGACTTCTGTTCATGACACCTGTAAAGCCGGAGTTCCAAATCTTGCTATACAGCTGAAGTCCAGGGGAGCTCTTTGAAAAAACACCAGTGCCTGGGCCCCATCCCAGATCAGAATCTCTAGGGGCAGAACCTGGACATGAACAGTTTTAAATCTCCTCCTTCTAGGGTGGCTCCGAGATGGAGCTGGGAGACCAGTGCTTCAGCATCTTGACAGCCAAGGTGGTGTGATACTTTTTTGAGACATTAATTTTTGTTTTGCCTTTGGAACTTTTTCCTGCTCTCAGTCCCAAGCCGATGGCCAGGCCATTATATCTCCTGGTCTCAGATCTTGTACAGGAATCAGAAACTTGATACCTGCTCTTCCTGCCTTTTGTAAAACCATAAGCAAACAGCAAAGATTAGGATGGGTGTTCTGGCTGGAGAGGAGAGCCTCTGAGGAGGGCAGGGAACAAGCAGGAGATAAACAGATGCCAGAGGCAGGGTGGCGCTGTGGGCTGCCCAGTGGGTATGGCTGGAGGAAGTGGTCGGACTCCACAGGGTCCGCTGTGGGTGGCTCCATGGGGTCTGGGACTGAGGATAGGATTCTTATATTCAAATGAAGCATAAAGTACACAGCCTTTGACCCAGAGTGATGATGCAGGTAGGGACAACAGGCTGGTGAGCACCAGAAAGACCCTGGACCTTGGTGCCTCCTGGGGGAAGCCCCAGTAAGGATGGAGATTGAATGTCCTGTCTCTCCAGCAGTCACATGGAAAGATGATTTAAAGAATGTAAAGAAATGTGGTATTTTCTCATAGACCTGAATTTATAGACCAATAATTATGTTCATTAAAATAATAATAATAATAATTTTTGAGTGTTTACTATATGCCCAGCACTGGGCTAAGAAACTTTTATATATGACCTCATTTTATCCTCACAAAAAATCTGTAAGTGTATTTTTTTCCCTTTGCTTTTCTGAAGAGGAAACTGAGGCTCTAAGAAGTAAAGAGACTTTGGGTCACACATCTTATGCAGAGGGCAGGGCTGAACCCAGGGCTGTTTTTTTTAGCCTGTGCCCTGAACCCCACATGGAACTGCCTCCTGGCACCCATACAAATGTATCCAAGAAGAGTTACTCTGAGTACAACAGAGGCTTGTATGCCTTATACAAGGGGGATCCTGGCCTAAGGAAGGTGAAAAAGTCAGTGCTGGTGTTTGGGAAAGGTTCATAGAACTGAGTCAGGTGTAATGACTAAAAGCCCAGAATCGAGGATCAGGCTGCCAGGGCTTGAAACTCAACCCTCTGGGTAACTTTTACCTCCATGGTGGCTCATTTTCCCCAACGATAATAAAACGGGTTGATGATTGACCTACTTCACAGGGATCAAGTAAGAGTGAAGCTAGTTCATGTGTCAGATGTTTTCAAACCCTGCCTGCCACACACTGAGGAAGGGCTGGGACCGTGGTGGTAATTATAAGGGGCCAGAGCGTTCTCCTCTCTGTCCTGTTGTCTCCTGTTGTGGGGTGTGTGTTTCTGTGCATCAGGGTCTTTGTGCCCCACTGGACTGAGTTTCCCAAGAGTGGAACCTGGGTTGTTTTCATGTACACACCCCTCTGGCTCCTAACACACCACCTTTTATCACAGGACGAATGCTCACCAAATGTCCCGTGGATATGTGAATGGATGATTGGGAGAGTTAAAGAATGTGGGAACTGCGTGCACAGAGGCATTGGGATAGGCTGAGCGTGGGGGGCGTGAGGTGGTTAGAAGCTCATCTCAGACAGGAGAGACGAAGGTTAACCTGGTTCCTGTGTGGAGGAGCTGGAGGCAGTGAGCTTCCCCCAGGCTCACTGTTGTTGGTGCTTCAGGGCTGTCTTTGATGTCAAGCCTGGGCTGGTGGCCCCAAAGGGCATAATTATCAGGGAAGTGGGCTAGATGCCAGTCTGCTGGGCTCTGTACACATCGATTCTATAGACCTGTTCCTTGCCTTGAGCCTCAGAGAATTTTCCTCCACTGCCCAGTTCTCCAACTCCATCCAGCGTCATTCTAGATCCTCTGTGGCTACGCTTTAGATCCAGGGATGGACTTCCCAAAGCACATGCAGCCAATTATAACAGCCGCCCAGAGGAATTCATGACAACCAGAAGGAGTAGAGTTTTGCATGCTCCAGGCTCTGTAGATAAAGGGCCAGGACTTGGGTCTACCCACCCCAGGCTTTAATTTTGGAAAATGCAAATTGCTTATTGAGTTTTTCATAAAAACAGGATACTTTGCTATCCATACCACACTGGTGTGTGTGTGTGTGTGGGTGTGTGTGGGTGTGTGTGTGTGTGTGTGCGCACTTCAGCTGGGATGTTGGACAGCGGCTTTTCATGGTGATGCTGCTGCTGCTGCTAAGTCACTTCAGTCGTGTCCGACTCTGTGTGACCCCAGAGACGGCAGCCCACCAGGCTCCCCCGTCCCTGGGATTCTCCAGGCAAGGACACTGGAGTGGGTTGCCATTTCCTTCTCCAATGCATGAAAGTGAAAAGTGAAAGTGAAGTCGCTCAGTCGTGTCCGACCCTCAGTGACCCCATGGACTGCAGCCTACCAGGCTCCTCCGTCCATGGGATTTTCCAGGCAAGAGTACTGGAGTGGGGTGCCATTGCCCTCTCCGTTTCATGATGATAGGGGGAGATATAATGATGGGGTTGCCTTGAGGTTAAGGAAGTACTTCCTTAGGAGCTCGAGTGACTTTCCTCTGACACTTTGGGGCAGCTTCTGGAGCAGGGAGAATGGTGTTGACTTTGATCTCTGGGTCTGCAGGGCTGGGCTCAGATCCTTCAACCACAGGGCCAGCAGGTACAGGTGAGAGAGCAGGAGGAGGAACAAGAGGCTTGTGTGGGCCATTCAGGGCCCAGGAGACATCTCCCTTAGGAGGATGGGTGCTCTGGGAAGAAGGGGCGGTTGCAGACCCCTATAAATGAGGAGGGGGCCCTCCAATGCCTCTCTGAGGGCAGTTGAAGGAATCAGAGGCTGAGGCCCTAAGCAAGCCCCGTGGGTTGGTATTGGCTCATGGGTTGGCCTTTTCAGTTGTACCCATTGGGAGGGGCAGGTAAGCCTCCTGGAGCCGCTGCTGAAACTCTGAGCCACTTTGGGGCTGTACTTTGCACAGATAGGTAGAGGCTAGAGAGACAGCCCAAAGTGCTACCTTCCCCAGTGACCTATCACCCCTGCCCCTCTCTTCCTCCTCCTTCCTGCCCCACCGAGCTGGTCAACTTCCTCCCATTGGGCTCTTCAATGATGTATGTAAAATAGCACAGAGCCTCTCACCTAGGAGCTGGCAGAGTGCTACCTCTTACTTCTCTCCCGGGAGACTTGGTCTGAAGTAAACTGGCTCTACAGAGTGTGTGGAGTGGGGGGTAATAGGGCAAAAGGCTGTGTGTAAACATAAATTAAAATTAAGACCTCCAGTGAAGCTGAGATGTGGTTTAATTTCCCATCTGCATGATCACCATTACAATGCATGTTACTGGATATAAAGATAAATCCGGCCCTGTTCCTAATAGCTTTTAATTTCCACCAGACCTGATTATATTGATGCGGGCTCCTTGTGGGAGTTTCCCAGCATGCTCTTCCCCAGCATCCTGACTGGTTGTCTGGGCCCCGTGGGGAATTTTGGCCACTGCTCAGATGTGTGGACCAGATGTATCTGCCTGGGTGTGGAAGACAAGCCTGGAGCAGCTCCCTGGTCCAAATGGGCAGGGCTCTTGGCTGCTGGGTCGTCATCAGGGCTTGGCAGAGGTGGGAGTGCACGATGGACCCTGTGTGTTGGGGGGAGGGAGAAGCAGGAGCAAGGAGAAACAGCTAGAGGGTTCTTTTGGAAAATGGGCAGTGTTCCCAGACCACAGGTGGGAGTCAGTGAGCCCACCACCCATTGCCCCGCTTCCTAATTGTCCCCAGTGTTCCAAGTTGCTCATAGGTTTTCATACCTATTTGTATTTGGTCCCGCACCTCCTCTGCCTGTCTGCACCGATCCCCTCTTCTTTATTATTGACACTGCCCTCTGCTTTTGTCCTTTAAACTTGTTCACATGTGTCCCCTTCCATGAACCTTAACATCAGCCTATAGCAGACCTATAGCTCCTCTAGTTCCATTCCTGGAACACTTAATTCACTGTGTCTCACAGTAGAAGAAATTGTTTCTGTCTGCTGCAGGAGAGTGGACAACTCCATCTTTCCCATCTCTTTATCCCCAAGGCCCTCACAGCACCTGTTACAGTGTAATAATAATTAGATTAATGATCATATTCGTTATGTATTGAGACTTCCTTTGTGTTAGGCATTCTACATATATTACCTCTAATCCACACAATAACCCTTTAAGAAAGATAGTTTTTGCTTTTCTGTTTTCCCCCCCAGTTTTGTATAAATGAGGACAATGGAGGCCCAGGGAAGTTAAGCAACTTCCCCAAGACCACACAGCTAATAAGTGGCCTGGGTCTGAGCTGGGCTCCTCCAATTGCTCTATTTCCTGCTGCCTCTCGGGAGCAGGCTCCTCATTAGGAATGGCCTGTCCTCAGATTCCAGCACAGGAGGAGGGCTCATCCCTGTTTCCTGCACTTGCTTGAGGGCCAGAACATGCCCCAGCGCTTGCCCTGGCTTCTGGCTCTGTGTGCAGTGAGCAGAGGCTTTGGTTTTTCTCAACGGCAACAGCTCTCCAGCTGCAAGATTAGTGAACAACCATTCTAACAAGGAGGCTTTATCAGGCCCTGGCTCTGTTTGGGGCCCAGTGGGAGACCCAAAGTTGGTCCTGATCCGGGAACTTAGGATTCTGTTCATGTCATCAGCTCTGATGGACAAGGATGGATAATCCCAGCACAATAACAATCAGATATGATCTTGCTTGGCTTTGGAATGCAGGGTTAGCGTATTAATTGCATTTTGCTCCAGCTGATGCTAAAGCTACTTGGATCCCATGAGTCTCCACCAACTTGGACAGGGGATGGCACAGATGAGAGAGCCCAGGTGGTGCTTGGAAACTGTTGGGCACATGTAGGCTACCAATGAACAGTCACTTACCGTAGGGCCTTTAAGGTCATTAGGGCCCAGCCTCTTCATTTACTGATAAAGAAATGAAGGCCCAGACCAGTGCCTTCTTCTGTCCCTTCCCTCTTCTCTCTTGCTCATTCTCAGAGCATAACATCTTAACTACTCATGGGATGCTTTACTATCAGACTTCTTTCCTTCTTTGTCTGTCTAACCTATCCATCTTTCAAAGTCTGGCTCAAATACCCCTTTTTTCCCCATGATGTCTTTCCCGATTTCTGCTAAGAATGGATTTAAAAATCATCCAGATTAACCTCCTTCCAGGGGATCCTTTTCTGAACTCCATCTGAAATTTATCAGTTCCTTGCTCAAGACACTAATCGTATTTTGTCCTATAATATTTTAAAATCTGTGTTATCCCCACTATGAGAATGTCTAATCAGCAAGAGCGGGAACTGTGTTTCGTTCAGACCCCTATCCCCTCCAGTATTCAGAGAAGATGATTAAGGATGGTGATGAAATGACAGATTCTCTTTCTCCCCTGCTGGACCACCCTGTGGCAGGCAGGAAGGAAGGAGACCTGCCTAAGGTCACATGGAAAAATGATACTTTACAAAATCTAGGCTTGACAGCATTTGATCTCTATTACACTGAGCTGCTTCAGAGCTACATTGAGAAAGACCACTTCTGTGGATTCCTTCTGTGACACTCTGTTGTTTAGGTGCAAAATTGGGGATCTCAGCTCTTGACTACTTAAGGGCTTGGAGAAAATGGGCTTGGATTGTCAGCCTGTACTAATATGAAATAGATGGTGTGCTCAAGGTAATTTAACAAATGGGTGCTAGGCCGAGTCTCATGCCTTACGGAGGAATTAAGCTTAACCATGACCTGTTTCTTGCCTTCAGCAGCTCCTATCTAGGGGTTTTAGTGTCTTCCCAAGAAGAGATGATATATCAGAGACTGGGATTCTTTCTGATGATGTCTGCTCAGAAAGGCTCTTGAAGGAGAGGGAGGCCTTGGAGCAGAAATAGCACGTTGGGTGAGGTCGCAGTGTGGGGAAAGACAAGGAGAGGATGGGGTGACCTGAGGATGTGGCTGGAGGGTAAATAGAAGCGGTGAGGGAGAAGTCTGGGAAGGACATCTAACTCATAAAGGTTCTATGTAGTTCTAGAAAAAAATGGCAACCTGATAATAATGACTAATGTTTATGGAGCACCTACTAAGTTTCCAGGCTCTGTTCTAAACATTTTATATGCTTAGCTCATTTAACCTTCACAGAAATCTGAAGCTGAGTAAATAAGCGCTCTCCATTTTATAGATGAACACGCTAAGGCACAAGGAGGCTCACTGAATTGCCAAGTCAGTCAGCAGTAGGGCCACAATTTAAATTTTTGCATCCAGACTCCATTATTTGTGCTTCTGAACTCCTTACTGTGTTGTCTCATAAAAAATTAATATACAGAATATATATTTTTAAAAAACTGCTGCAAATCAACAAGAAAAAGACAACACAAAAAATAGGGTGACAGATACGAGCAGACAATTTACTGAAGAGGGAGAGCTAGGGGAATGTGGCAGAAAGAAGTCAGGCTGTGGAGTCTGCTAGTTCTAATCTGTGACCTGGAGCAACTTACTTACAAAGCTTCAGTTATTTCATCTACGAAATGGGGACCATGAAACCTGTATATGGAATCCTTTAGATGAACATTAGGCCTCTGACAAGACTTGGATTCTCAGATGGAAAAAGAGTGGACTAAGCTCAGAAGGGAAATTGCCTACCCAGCTTCATGATGTGATCCAACCATGGGCCATGCTACCTTCTCTGGGTACCGGGCTGGAGACAAGACACAGGTCAGCCAAGGATGCAGCCTCCCAGAGGATCTGTGATACTGGGATCACTGGAGAATGGTTTCCCTTAAACATGATCTTGAGAAAGCTGTAAATAACTGGGGCCAGGTGGATGACCACTGCAGTGCTTTTAACTCAAATAGGCCATCATGATATCTGGGCAGAATGAGAGAAATAAAACGGCTGTTGTTTTATTAATCTCTGTATTCGCTTATGCCTTGAGTGGTGCCGGATCAGAATGATGTTGAAGAAAGAAGGAAGGTGTGTGGTTTGGTATCAGCACAGCAAAGATCAGCTCCACAAACTACCTGGGTCTTATCCACTCAGTCTCAAACCCTGGCTCAGTAATAACACTAAGCAGTTTATGAGGCACTTTTACACGATCTCATTGACTCCTCAAAGGAACCCCCATTCCTTTCTCCTTTTTACAGATGAGGAAAGAGATGCAGTGAGGTTCTGGGACTTGTATAATTAGAAGAAAAGTCAGAAGGAGGAGATAAACATGTATTAAGATACAGTTTTATGCAGGGCCCTGTGGCACGTACCTGGATGTCAGTTACCTCATTTAATTTTCCTCTTAACCCTTCGAGGGAGGCGTGCTACCCCCATTCTTAAGTACAAAGGAATGAGATTCAGAGAGGCCAAGCAGTTTGCTCCAGGGCACACAGCTTCTCAGTGGCAGAGCCTATGCTTGGACCCAGAGCTTTTGTCCCCAAAGCCCAAGCTCCATTTCGGTAACATACTTTAATGACTTCACCCTGAAGGCTGACCCAGGGACTCACGACAATTACTCTTTCTCTCATCAAAGCAGTTGTAGAGGGGAAAAGGCAACTGATCCTTAATTTTGTTGTTGTTGCTTATTGTTTGCTTTTATGGGGAAGGGAACATCTGATTCAGACTCCCTCATCTTCCTCTTCTGAGGGCAGAGAGAAAAATTCACCTTCAGTGCCTACTGCCGTCCCCAACCTTTTTGGCAACAGGGACCGTTTTTACGGAAGACAGTTTTTCCACGGGCTGGCGGTATAGGGGGCATGGTTTTGGGATGATTCAAGCGTACTGCATTTATTGTGCACTTTATTCCTTTATTATTATTATGTCAGCTCCACCTTAGATCATCAGGCATTAGATCTCAGAGGTTGGGGGACCCTGCCTTAACAGACCCTTTGAAGGTTAGAGATTACAGGGAACCATTTTGAAGCAGCCAAGGAATTCTCTCTTAAGTCAGATGGCCTAAGGTGAAATGATAATCATAGAGATAGTAACAGTAAGAAAATGAGTGATCAGTGATGGAGATCTTGTGTGATAAGTGCTTTTCATGAGTCATTCATTTCATCTTCATAAGTCATTCATTTCATCTTCATAAGTGTCCTATGTAGTCGGTGGCATGATTAGCTCCATTTTGCGGATGAGCAGCCGGAGGCAGAGAAGCCAGTCCCCTGCCCAAGGCCATAGAGGGCACGTAGTAGGGCAGGATCTGAGCCCAGATGGTTCAGTTTCAGCTCTTAGAGGTGACGTGGGCCACCTTGCACTGGACCCTGACGTCTGTGTCATCTTTCACTTATAAACCTGCTCTCAGGTTTATAAAGCCAGTTCACAGGCAGCATCTTACGGAATCCTTCCAACCCATCTGCGGGAGACACGTTCTTAACCTTACTTAAGAAATCAGGCTTGGGGAGAGCGGAGGGGCCCCTCCCAAGGTTACACAGCCAGGGATGGCTGTGCCAGATCTCTGGCTTGATGCTCGCATCCCAGGAGCTCTTGAGGCCCCCACCTGGAGCGCATGCCCGCAGCTCCCCAGCACCCCTTCCTGTCTCCCTGCAGGCGGGCTGCTCTGCATTTGCATGCCAGTTGGTTGGTTCCAGAACCATCAGCTGCAGCTCCTCAGTCAAGCAGAAATGTCTGTGTTCACAGGTGCCTCTGGCGGCGTGTGCATGTGTCGTATTTTGCTTTTCCATTTAGTTCATGGCAGGTGCTGCATTTCCTGAGCACCCACTGGGTGAATTTCAGGAGATTTAAGACAATTGCAGATGAATGCTCTGCCCTGGGATCACGCCGTGGCAGTGGACACAGAACAAGCAGCATTGTTTGCTTAAGTTGGCACTTCTGTAAGTTACCCTGAAATCAGAGCAGAATTCTTTATAGAAGGTTATCCTACACATAAATCATCATTAGACTACCTCATTTTTGTTTAATGCCTACCTAACTGTGCTGGAGTCTAAAAATGTGTGTTTAGTGAAGTCAAGGGTTGCAGGGAAATTATAGGGTTTTCAAAAACCCATTTGCTTTGCTGGTGCTCACATCAGAATCAATCTTGCCTTTAGTTCTCAATCTCATTGCAAACATGCAGTATGGCTCGCCGAATTCTGGCATTTAATGTAGGGTAGCATTTATTCAGAAGAAGCCAACGGTGCTTACAGAATGGTAGAGCTATGTATAGATGGCACTTCCTGCCAAGCCTGTGATTTTGAACTCTGTTGCGTATCAATGAGACTTCGCCGCCGGAGCTGGAGCCACGTGGGATGGGCCGGAGCAGAGGCCGGCGGTGGGAGGGGAGCTGGCATTCATCACCCCACAAGCCTCACTGCACGAGCACATAGTAGGTGCTCAGACAATGACTGTTGAGGGAGAATGTTTAACCAGGAAGGTGACTGACCTTTGGATTAGGTTGTAAATGAAATGGGTTTTTTTTTTTTTTGGTCACACTGCATACCATGTGGGATCTCAGTTCCCCAACCCAAGATTGAACCTGTGCCCTTCTGCAGTGGAAGTACAGAGTCTTAACCACTGGACCACCAGGGAAGTCCCTAAAATAGATTTAAATGATGGGAAAGATGTGGTCCTGTGGCTGCTAGAATAAAGCCTTTGTTGGCTCCTGGGATGCCTGACTCTGCCAGACCTTGGCAGCCCTTTTGTGGTGCAATGATGCTGTGTAGCAAAGCTGAAAGGGTGTGGGCTCTGGCCTTCGAGGTACTTGGGCTCAGATACCATCTTGTTCCTTGCTTGCCATGTGACCTCAGTTAAATCCTTTAACCTTTCTGAGCTTCAATGTCCTCACATGACAGCAAGAGAAATTGTGTACTTTTTCTATATAGGGAAAACATATTTTCCATGTATAGTTAATATTTTTCTATATAGATCTACTTCCTATATATAGATCCTTTCTCTATATGTAAGTTTTCCATTTTTCCTGGTTCTGAGCAGGCATGTGATTAACTGTACCAGGATTAGTCATCTTCTTGAGACCCAGAAGATCTCTGTGAGGAATGAGATTCCAGGAGTGAGCATCTGGGTGTGAGCATCGTCTCGTGTGTACACAAAAGCGAGCATCCGGGGATGAGCAGCCCGGGGTGAGCAGACAAGGTTGAACAGCCAGGAATAAGTATGCAGAAGGATGGTCTTGGCTCTCATTGCCCTGGAGGTCACTTGGCCTTCAGGGTGAAGGGCACAAGATTAGAAAGGTCAGGAGACAACTCTCATATGGGGGCAGAGGCAGGGTAAGTCCTTTGTGTTACCCCCGCATGGCTGACGCCTGCTCCCTAACATTTAACCTTGGCTTTTGTAGTCTGGGCTTCCCTTGTGGCTCAGCTGGTAAAGAATCTGCCTTCAATGAAGGAGACCTGGGTTCCATCCCTGGGTTGGGAAGATCCCCTGGAGAAGGGAAATGCTACCCACTCCAGTATTCTGGCCTGGAGAATTCCGTGGACTGTACAGTCCATGGGGTTGCAAAGAGTCAGACACGACTGCATGACTTTCACTTTCATTTTGTAGTCTACCTGGCATCTTGCTGTGTGCAGAATCCTCAGAGTCTAGGCATGTGTCTTTTGGGGCTGCCGAGCCTGCCTTTTGTAATGAAATGCAAAGCCAGTCAGAAGTAGGAACAACCCTCTGCCTTCCAGTACACGGGGCAGGGGGTGCTCAGAGGCTTCCTGTGAATTGGGAATGTTTTCCTCTCACACATGGAGATTCCCTTCTTCCATTTCAAGGCCAGGGCTTATCTTTAGGGACCTGGGATCCCCAAGAATCTGGACAGTCAGCCGGGAAACAGATGAGAGTGAGAGACAGAAGCCTGTGATGGCAAGTGGCAGTGTGCAGCCAGGCATCGGATAACCTCTGTCCTCTGTGCGGTGTTCCATTGGGCCCTCGGACTTTGTGAAGCAAAGGATCCCTTCTGAGAGCATGTGGCAGGTGTCCCTCTTCGCTGCCTTTCAGAATGGGACACAGAAAAGGAAAGGGCTTCTATCTGGAATATTCCAGAGCCTTCTGTCCTGACACCGGCTGAGGGACGCAGTTGTGAGAAGTTTGAGGGACTGGTTGTCCCCGTCAGGTCTATGCGCAGGAAGAGGCACAGACTCCATTGGACTGCTCCTGGCGGTGTCAGGTCCTACACTGACTTCATTCCCTGCGTCTCTCTAGGTGGCTGTGTTGGCATCAGCAACAGTCAGGTGGTTGAATTTTCAGTTCATTATTTAATCTAGCAAATGTTTTTTGAGCACTTCCTGTGTGCAAGATGCCGTGTTATATAGACAGTGATTCCCGAGGGTCTTTGCTTGAGGATCTGAGGGGATGTGAAGAAATTCCTCTTCCTGCACACCAAAGAAACTCATATTAATTAAAATAAATATTTGTGTGTGTATACAAATAATATGCATGGTGTAACTTGTACATGTCGACTGTGCACACACAAGTACTCACACACTCATACTCACTTTTCCTTGCCTATGTAAAGGGGTGAGAGATTCACCTATATAGACCAGAAGCACCCAGAGCAGGGGCCAGGGTAGACATCTTGGCCCACTGTCTATAGGAAAGTGTAGCGCCACGGGAGCATAAAGGTCAGAAGTGTGTCTGGGTGAGTGCTTAGGTCTGGGCCTTTTCTCCTGAACAAAGAGAGCAAATCCTTAGTCCCTCCTCAACTTCTCATTCAGCTCATAGTCTTCTGGGTTGGGCTGGGGGTGGCCCACGTGTTCTGAATTTCATGGACAATTTTGGATGGATCATGATTTAATGAGGTCTGTTTGGTCCAGGAAGGGTGAACGGAAGCCAGGATGATGTGGGGCATGATCTGCTTATCTGCAGAGGGCTTGCTGTCTAACAGGTGGGATGAACTGGGGACACAGGTGAGCCCACCACAAAGCAGAGTGTGATGCGCAGATGCATGGCCTCTGGGGGCTCAGAGGCGGGTGCCCTGCCTTCTGTGATTAGCACAGGCGCTGTGCAGGGCGGCAGTTCCCGTGGGTCGTGGAGGATGGATGTTTTGGCAGGCGGAGCTCCTGCGGGGGAGACTGTTCTAGACCTGTCAGCTCTCAACTTTAGAGTCGCCTGGGGAGATTTAAAAAAAACAAACAAACACCAATGGCCAGCCCAACCCCTAACAATTAAGTCAGGATCCTTGGGGGAAGCCCCTGGCACCTGTATTCGTGAAACCCTCTGGGTGAATCTAGTGAGCATCTGGGTTGCAAACCCCTGTTTAGGAGACCATAGTTTGGGGGAGCAGATGTAAAATCCAGGAGCACCAAGAACAAGGCTGCATTCTTGGGGGGGAGAAGCCTAGTTTGGCCAGAGCTTAGGGTCTACGTAAGGGTAGGGTGTGGTTGATGCTGCACTGAGTTGTGTATTATTGAAGGGCAGTGGGGAGCCACTGAGGATTTTGATAGGGAATATTCTGGAAGGACTTTTGGGAGTTAGTCTTCTATGATTACGGATGTTCCTAGAGACACGGCGGTCATCCTTGCTCCGCCTCCTGGAACCAAGGTCAGCCCTTGAATTTCCTAGGAACGATCACTGGGCCTCCTTCAGGCTGATGGCTGTCCCTCACCCCACACCCTCCCTCTTTTTCCTGCTGCTCCCCAGGCGGCTGTCCCATAACCCAGGGCACTGGCAAGGTGGATACGGGAGCTTGCCAGCGAGGCCTGTGGGAGGAAAGGCCCCGTGATGTCACACCCAGAGTTTAAGCAGGATGGGGATAAGAGGCAAGCTCGACATTCTCTTTATAATATGTGTGAATAAATTTATATTGTGCTTTTAGAGTTTACAGCACACTTTGTGTATGTTTCACTCTGACTCAGCACAGATCTGTGTAAAACAGATACCCCAACTTACAGATGAGTAAACAGAGGCTCCAAGGCTTTCAGGAACCTTTCTCTGCGGCCTCTCTGATTTCTCCTGTCCTTGGGAGAAGAAAACCTTTGGGACAGAGTAGGGAGCACTTCAGGCCAGCATTTATTCAGCCACTGGCCTGCGGGCCAGACACGGTGCCAGGCACTGTCACAGAAGTGACCTCATGTTTTAAAGACAGAATATCTTTTCTGCTTCCTCATGGTCTGTGGCCCGGGAAGAAGGGGAAGATACTTAGCTTCACCAGCAGTGATACAACTGGATAAATAAAACCACAGGACCACTACTCCAGGTCTGTTTGGGGAGTGTACCTCATCAAGATCCTTTTGTGTTATCTCATTTTATTCTTGTGAGAGATGGTATCACCCCCACTTTCAAACGAGGAAACTGAGGCTCAGAGAGACACCTTTCTCTGGCCAGGTAGCAGAGTCAGATGGCAAGGACGGCCATGCTGTGCGGAGCGCATTGACGCTGTGCTGACTCCTCGCACGGAGTTGGGGGGAGAGTAAAACACACAGCACCTGCCCCGCCACTTAGGAGAGCAGGATGGAGGGTCCTTAAAAAACTAAAAATAGAGTGATCCTGTGATCCAACAATCCACTCCTGGGCGTATATCCCGAGAAGAATTAGAGTTCTAATTTGAAAAGATACATGTACCTCAGTGGCCATAGCACCACCATCATGGTAGTCAAGACATGGAGACAGCCTAAATGCCCATCAAGAGATGATTGGTTTAAGACGATTGTGTATGTAACACAGACACAGACACACACAGACACAGACAGACACACACACAGACACAGACACACACACACACACACACACACACACACACACTGGAATGTTACTCAGCCATAAAAAAGAATGAAATAATGCCATTTGCAACAACATGGATGGACCTAGAGATTATCATGCTAAATGAAGTCAGACAGAGGAAGACAAGTATTATGTGACATCATTGATATGTGGAATCTAAAAAATAATACAAATGAACTTGTATACAAAACAGAAATATACTCACAGACATAGAAGACAAACTTAAGGTTACTGAAGGGAGGATAAATTAGTAGTACGGGATTAATAGACACAAACTACCAAATATCAAATAGATAAGCCAAGGATTTACTGGAAAACACAGGGAACAATATTCAAGACTTGTAATAACCTACAATGGAAAATAATCTAAAATATATATATAACTGAATCACTTTATTGTATACCTGAAACTATTACAATATTAAAAAACAACTATACATCAATTAAAAAATATCCATATAGCATCTGCTGTGTGCTAGGCACTATTCCAGTTGTGCCTATCCAATTCAAATTATTCAGTTTGTATAAACTAACTTGTTTAGTCCTCCCAACATCATGTTACAGTAGGTAGAATGATCACTTTTAGGTGAAGGAAATGAGGCATGTGGAGTTGAAGTAACAGGAGGTGGAATGACAGGAAAGCTATGACAAAGCTAGACAGCATGCTAAACTGCAAAGATCACTTTGCCGACAAAGGTCCGTATAGGCAAGGCTTTACGTATAGTTGTGTGTGGTTGTGAGAGCTAGACCATAAAGAAGGCAGAGCCCTAAAGGATGGATGCTTTCAAACTGTGGTGCTGGAGAAGACTCTTGAGAGTCCGTTGGACTGCAAGGAGATCAAACCAGTCCATCCTAAAGGAAATCAACCCTGAATATTCATGGGAAGGACTGATGCTGAAGCTGAAGCTCCAATACTTTAGCCACCTGCTCCAAGCAGCCAACTCATTGGAAAAGACCTTGATGCTGGGAAAGATTGAGGGCAACAGGAGAAGAGGGTGACAGAGGATAAGATGGCATCACTGATACAATGGACATGAACTTGGCAAACTCTGGAAGATGGTGAGGGACATAGAAGCCTGGCATGCTGCAGTCCTTGGGGTCGCAAAGAGTCCGACACGACTAGGCAACTGAACAGCAACGACTCACCTAAGGCCACACAACTGGTAAGAAGTGGAGTGGAAACTCCATCCCAAGCCACCTGGCCCCAGAGCCCACTCTTCACTTTTCAACCATGAAATCCAGGTCTCCTGTTTTTCTGTTCCGGGATGTTTCCCTGAACTGGGTTAGGAGTCGGGAGGGAAAGCACAAAAGGCAAGCTCCAGTCTGGGCCCTGGGTGTGCAGATCCGAGGCGACCTCATCTGGAGGGAGCATGTCCAGGTGTGAGGACTACATCTGGAGGCCAGGTGTCTGGTTGTGACCCCTTTAAGGACCATTCTGCTCTCTGCCTCTTCCCTCTTTCTTTCGGATCATGTGTGTAATGGTCACCAGCTCCCCCAGAGTCTGATAAGGATCAGGCTGGAAAGATGGGGAGGGGCCTACGGTTTCAGCTCTCTCACAAAATGATTTTATGCCCCCTTACTGGATGTCAGTTTCCTCACCTAGAAGTGAAGGAGCTAAAACGGATGATCCCGTAGACCCCTTCCAGGTCGGTTGAATTTAACAAGTTCTACTGAGCTCCACGTGCCCTCCATCAAACTGTGACAGGTCTGTGTCCTCCTGGGGAGACAGGCATGTTAAGAAATGAGCTCCAACACATATATTCCTTAAAGAAATTCTTGCACAGGTGCAAGACAGGAATTGTCACGGCAGCCGTGTTTGTGATAGCAAAACATCAGAAAGCAATATGGATAAATTAAATCTGTTATGTTCCAACAATGAAATACTATACTGCAGGGAAACGCATGAACCAGAGCTTTACAAATCAACCTGGACATGTCATTGAAACAAGCTGAATGGAAAAAGCACAGTGCAGAAGGATGCGTACATTATGGTACCATTTGCATAAAGTTTGAAAACATGCAGAACAGTATCCTGTGTTGTTTCTGGCTACATGCATATGTAGCAAAAGTACCGAAACACGCAGGAGAATGATAAACACCATATTTAGGGCAGCGCTTACCTCTGACGAAGGAGGCAATGGGCTCATGGAAAGAAACATAACTGCTTTCAGAATGTCTTCATTCTTAAAATGTTTCTTCTAAAACAGAAACACAAGAAAATATAGTCAAAGTAAGCTTGGATATTTTCATATTATTTTTTTCCTTTTTCTATAGGCATGATATATTTCATTAGAGAAGTACCCATTTCAACATCATAGGCAAAATGCCAGGAGAGGGATGAGGTTATAGGCTGGGTGCCTCTGTGATAGTCTAGGTCTGGGGGACTGGGAGCAGGGAACAGAGGTTGGTGGTGAAAGTGAGGTTTGGGGGTTGATCCTGGGGGGGCCTGAGTTGGTGGGATTGGGGAGGGGCGAGTACACAGCCCGCACCTCAGCTATGCCCTCTGCGACCTAGTTCCTGCCACCTCTGCCTGGGCCCCCTTGGCCAGGCTTGGTGCTCAGCAGCTATTAAATAACAACAATGAAACGGTGTAAATATAAGAAGAGGAGAGATGTGTCTGCCTCGGGATCCCACTGTAATCCGTTTGCCGATTTAATGAGAGTCTGGAGACCCAGCGTGAGGCCACTACAAATTAAGAATGCCGGTAGTATTCATAGGGCTGTGAGACCCCTTTGCTCTCTGAAGCTGGGAACCAAGGAGCATCCTGGCAGTCTTCCCTCTGTCCTTCTGTCCTGAGGGGCAGTTGATCAATGTCAGAGGCCAGCTGGGTAGGGACAAGTGACTTGGGGGTGGAGGAGGGAAGTGCTCAGATAATTACCCATTTTGAGAAGTTTACTCCCAATTCCAGCTCAAATTACAAGAGAAGGCTGGGAGCCCAGGTCATGTCAACAGGGAAACCCGAGAGAGAAAAGTGATCTCCCGGTGCTCCTGGGGCCTGGAGAACACAGGGTGTGCTGGGGAGAGGGCAGGCAGGGATCACCAGATGCTGCCTTCTAGAACACTTAGTTCTATTCCAGTTTGCCTGGAAACAATGATTTCCCCTTTCCTGCCTTTCCTCTGCTTCCCCGACCCTCTTACGTACCCAGGTTCCCAGGTGGTACATGCGGATGGTAGAACTGACAGGTCAGGGCTGGAAGGGGCCTTGGAAGCCCCGGAGCCCAGCCCCTGCTCATTACATAGATGCCCTTGGTAGCCTTGAAGGAGCTGAGGCCCAGTCCTCAAGAAGCATCCCACTGCAGGATGAGGGCAGATGTCATCCTCAGCAAGGTGGCTCTGGGGTGAGATTCCCCAAGGTCTGGAAGGGTTGCGAGACAGTCTAGCGTGTGTGTGTATCAGGGTGTGTGCGCAGGACAGCGTCTGTACCTTGTTTATCATAAGCAGGCAGATAACAGACGTGTTCCTGAAAAGTGAGGTCTCAATTCTCATCTGAATACGGAGGAGTGCTCTTTTTAGGAAAAACCTTGAGGTCATGTTGGCAAGCAAGGGAAGAGTTGGGCAGGCTCTACTGATAGGAGGAGACACCGGGACAGCCTTTCTGGGAAGCAATTTGGCAGTAGGTAGCTGAAGCCGTAAATGTCCATATCCTTTGGGCTCTATCCTTGAAAAGTAACCAAAGATGGCCATGAAGATTTCTGTTAACTGCTGTGTTATTTACAAAGGTGAAAAAAAAAAAATCCTACATATCCAGTGATAGGAGAATGATTAAATAATCATACAATAATAGAATTGAAATATTCTAATACATTTTCAATTACATGAGAAAAGATCATAATATGATCTTAAGTTGCAAACACATTATATATGTATGGCAGGATCCCAGTTGGTTAAAAAATACACACACACACACACACACACTCACGCTTATATCTTAGATGGATATCTTGACCTACTTCAAAGCTGTTAGTGATTGCTATGGTTCTTTCTGGGTGGTGAGATTAGGAGTGATTTCTGTTTTCTCTTTTATAGTTTTCTGCACTCTGCAAGTACATTTTGAGAAGATTAAATGTGAAGTGGTTTTGAAAAGCCATATTTAAGTATAGGTACCTTGCAAAGTAGCTGCTGCTCTTGCTAATTTAGGAAGTTCCTCCTTAGGTTGGGCTAAAATCTTCTTTCATGAAATTCATCCCTTAGGTCCTCACCCAGTCCCTTGCCCACCCCCAAACTTCCACAGAGTTTCATAGTCTCCTTCCCTCTCTAGTACCCTGTAACAGGACAGCTGCCATCCTCTCCTGTCCATCCCCCGTTCCCCAATGCCCCATCCTCCTGGCTCATGCAGCCTATTTCTGCAGCAGGCCCTTGTATATTTGATCTGATCTCATCGCATCCCGGGTACCACCTCTGGTCAAACTCCAGTTTTTCAATGTCTTTCTCAAAACCCAGACGCAGAGTGAGTGCCCTGCACCACAGATGGTAGGAACAGAGGGTTCAATGACACCCTCGCCGCCTCCTTGGTTGGAACATGCTGTCTCCACTAGTACAGCCTGGGATCTGCTTTTTTATTATCCACTCATGATGTTGGCTGCTTCTGAGCCTCCTGGCCCTCAATAGCCCTGGGCCCTTTAACCTGAATTTCTCAACTTCCTCATTTCTAACATTGGAATAATAATATTACTCCATAACCCAGATATCATTCCGATGGTCCCTCCTCCTAAAAGCTCTGAAAGTTGTCTCTAATTTTAATTCCACATCCTTGGGAATGTCCCGTATCCTTCCCAAGATGTCTATAAATTCTGGGAAGGTTTATGGTCTCATAGCATCGCTGACTCCTGCTTCCCAACTATTCTGAATCTCCTTTCTTTGCCCTTTGTTTCAGGGCTACTCTGTCCTGCTGCTGACCAGACGTGGCCTCAACTTCCTTCCTAATTTTCACAAAAGTCCCACCCTCACATAGTTCCGCATGTATCTTGTAGACCTTTCTGTGAGCTTTTGGGTGACATGGACTGCAGAAATGTGCTGCAGTCCCTAAGGGGTCATCGGGAACTGCCATGTTAAGCGGCCTTCCTCCTGTCCCCAGCTCTGAACCTCCAGTCCCATCTCTGAGAGGAGCTCAGCATCACTTTTCCCTTTTTAACTTCCTAAGTTAACCTTCTAACAGGGAGGATTCAGCGGGTCACTAGGATCTTTCACACAGGAAGTATGTTGATATTGATGTATATTAATACCTTTTTATTGTTTTAGTCGCTAATTCATGTCCAACTCTTTGCGACCCCAGAGGAACTCTTTGCATCAGGTTCCTCTGTCCATAGAATTCTCCAGGCAAGGATATTGGAGTGGGCTGGCATTTCCTTCTCCAGGGGATCTTCCTGACCCAGGAATTGAATCCATGTCTCCTGCATTTCAGGTGGATTCTTTACCACTGAGCCACCAGGGAAGCCTGTATTAATACCTTTAAAAGTGAGAAAACCTAAGGTTTATCAGTCATTTGCATGATAGTCTGGTGTAGTAGGGGCAGTCGCCCTGAATGGCTGTCTTCTGATTGGTAACTCCTTTCATCCCCTGGCTTCACTGTCACTGTGGAAGGGAAGAGTGAGCATAGAGGATCGTGCAGGGAGTTTGACAGCCAGATCTATATCCCATTGACCAGAACACAGTCAGGTGACCCTGATCCAACTGCAAGGGACCTTGGTCAGTGTAATCTTCCTCGACACCCAAGAAAAAAGTTGGGAACAGACCAGCCAGTCTCCGTAGAACTTGGCAAGTCAAACCAAGTGCATTTGCTTTCTTGTAAGCTTATTAAGTAGGTCAATCACATTGATGGATACTACTATTGGAGTGCCAAAGACTATATTTCAGAATTTTTTAAATTCAGAAAATCACAAGTATAGTATTATGGTCTTTGTTCATCCAGGCTGCTATACCAAAATACCAAGGAGAAGTGGCCTAAACAACAGATATTCATTTCTTATAATGCTGGAGACTGGAAAGTCCAAGATCAAGGTGCTAGCAGCTTCTATGTCTGATGGAGCCTACTCCCTGATTCATAGAGGGTTTTCTTCTTGCTATAACCACTCATGGCTGAAAGAGGCAAGGGAACTCTATGGGGTCTCTTTTAGAGAACAGTCCCATTCTTGAGGGCTCTGCCCTCACGACCTAACAACTTCCAAAGGACCCACATTTAAATACCATTCCATTAGGAGTTGGGATTTAACGTATGAACTCTGGGGAACACAAATATTTAGTCTACAGCAATAATAACTACCCATGTTCCTACTGCCCCAAATTCACTATCTTTTACCATTTTGACACATAACATTTTCTTTTGATATCATACTTCACTGTACATATCACTCTGCACATTGACTTTGTCATCAGTATGTTTTGAGAACAATCAGTGTTTATACTTAACATTCTAATTCACTTCTTTTAATTGTAACAATGTAGTTCATTGAATAAAACATCCATTTATCAATTACTGGAAAAAAAAAAAAGTGAGAAAACCCAGGAGAGCTGATTTGCTTCCCCTTCCCTCCTCTGATGCTTTACCAAAGAGCAGGGCACTCCTGCTCCCAGGACAAAGGGCCTTTCCCCCAGGTGGTAGGGGGTGTAACAGAGACTCCAGACATATCAGTGGCTGTGGTTTTGGTGAGAAGCATACAGGTGCGATGTCTCATCTTAATGATGGGTGGCCAACAGGCTGCCAGTCCGTGACCAGATGCTCCTTTGTTACCATGGTTTCAGCCCAACACTCAGAGTCTTCCTGCCCTACCTTGGGCAGGGAAAAATTTACAATCTGATTTTGTGACTTAATGAAAAGGGAATGTTAGAATTCCTCAAGAATGTTACAAAAAACAAAATCAAGAACTCTTTAAAATGGCTCATTTTGCGTTTCTGACTTGACTGTACAGTTTGATTGTAGTCAAGAGGAGACTGTCTAGTTGGCATTCCTGAGCGAGTGGGACTCTTCCAAAGGCAAGAAGCTCTGATGTAGGGGAGACAGGATACACTGGAGGAAGCGGGAGACTGGGCCTGGGTCTCAGATGGGTCTCACTTGGGGTGCTTGCTTACCTCTTGGAACTTCCTTGTCTGTTGGGTTGGCCAAAAAGTTCACTCATGTTTTTGTGTAATATTGAATGGAAAAATCCAAATGGACGTTTTGATCAACCCATATTAAATGCTAATGGGAGTTATTACTTTACTGGTGTTATTTCCTTGGCTATACCTACCTGATGCTGGAAAGATTGAAGGCAAAAGGAGAAGGGGACAGCAGAGGATGAGATGGTTAGATAGCCTCACTGGCTCAATGCACATGGATCTGAGCAAATTCTGGGAGATAGTGGAGGACAGAGGAGGCTGGTGTGCTACAGTCTAGGAGGTCACAAAGACACATGTGACTTGGTGACTGAATAATACCCGCCTAAGCCAGGAGCCCCGATCAGCTACTAATACTTCCCTGGGGAATCTGCCTCCTTCCTTTAGGGCAGTTCTTCCTTAAATCTCTCTTCTGTCATAAATTAGCATTCACATAATCCATGTTCCCTCTCCCTGGTCTTATTTGTGTTATAGTTTTCCTTACCAGCCCTGGACAAATCTTTTGGGACTGCTCAGAGAAAGAGGAATTAAACTCAAGTCCTGTCTAGTGACTTACAATAGAAGTTACTGAAGGCGTTATGAGGCTTTTTTCCCTTGGTCGGACAGATCACAGAGTTTGGAGCCCTAGGGCAGTGCTTCCCAACTGTTTTCACTTTTCATTGTGAGTAGAACAAAGATAATATCGACCTGGCATATTGGGGGAAAAGAATAAGGTTGTCTATAAGGGAAGTGACTGGTTCTCATGGCTAGTGGTGAGGCTCTACCTGCCTGGGACCCGCCCTGACTCATCTTGAGCTGAAGGAGCTCTGCACACAGGTTAGCCACCTGTGAAGTCACGAGCAGACCGGGGGGGGAACATAGTGGGTAGGCAGGAAGGTACCTGTAGGTGGAGGTGGGGGGTCAGTTTGGAAGCTGTGATTTTCAGTGGGCAAGAAAGTGCCGTGACAGTGCAGAGCAGCCCTGGTAGCTTCCCCGCCGGCCCCTTCTCTTTTTCTTCCTCCTCTGTCTCTACATGACTCCTCCCAAAGGGACTTTAATTATAAAGTCAATGTTTTCAAGAATAGCTAAAAGGAGGTGAGCCAGCGAGCTGTCACTGGCAGCTTTCAAATCCTTGTTTCTTCTGCCAGTGGTGGAAAGGAACCATCCTGGCCCACGGTCCTTCCTTCAGCTACCTTCTAGGAAGGTGTGTGTGTGTTGATCCATCCACCCACCCACCCACCCGTCTCCACTGCACCCTCTGGATCTGGGTCCTGGCCCTCAATATAGTCATAGCTCAGGTGACAGTCAGGGGAAGCTTCCCTTCTCAAGGGGAACTTTCGACATGAAGGTAGGGAAGATCAAGGAGCAGTGGCTGCTGAGGGAAAAGGGTGACGGAGGCAGAGTGACGGCAGCGAGCTGCATTAATTCCCTGGTGTCAGATTTAATGAAGGGCTGCCTTCTGTGCTGCCTCAGAAAGGCACATCATGGAGTGATCGGTGCTGGATGCACGCACAGCTCCAATTAAGACTTTCTGCATCTCACAGGGCCCGGGGTGCCTTTGAATCTCTAGACTAGGGGGCTTTGGCCCCCTCCCCCTTCCAGGCATGCACAGCCCTCATCCAAAAGTCAGGGAGCTTTGCTTCTCTTAAAGGGAAAGGACTCCAGGATCTTTTTTAGCTGTGCACATGCGTCTGTGGTGACCCTTTGCTTCTCTCATCTCTCTTAGTTGTCCTTAGGCAAGGCCCCAGCCTCTCCTTTGCAAACAGTGCCTATTCACTTGGCCTCCAATGATTGAATCCTACAATTACAGAGGCTGGGCACTGGGAGGGGACCTGGCAGAGTCCCAGAATCAGCGATAGTTGGGACTTAGAACCAGGCTCTCTGAGGCCGTCTCCCTGGCTTCCATCTCTTCTGGCAGCACGCAGATGAGCCACAGCTGCATCTAAGCCCCACTAAGTCACAGGTCCCAGCTGCCAATTCCAAGCGATGCCCACAACCATGGTAACTTAGCCACATATCACACTTGACAATCAACAAAAGTGTGCGCTCCCCATCTTATGTTGTAAGTGCTGCACTGAAAGCCAGGGAGAGACTCTTTCACTTGGGTTTGAGTCCCAACTCAGCCACTAACTAATTTGTGACCTTGGGCAACTTCTGGTGCTCATCTTCGTGAAGCCTCCTTGTCTCGTTTGAAAATCAAGAATAATAACACTTATTGCACAAGTTCATGACAGAGTAGACTCTCATTTTGTGGATAAAGAATAAGGATCTGGGATGAAGTGACATGCCCCCAACAGAGTGGCGGAGAGTGGCAAAGTGGGAGCCAGGGCACAGGGCTCCTCTGCACTGTGTGTGCTCCGCCATTTGCTGCAGTGATGCTGCCATCCTCCTCCTCCTCCTCCTCCCCCTCCCCCTCCTCCAGCACCCTCATCATCATCTCAGCTACCATGTGTTGAGACTTTGCTTTGGTCCAGACCCTCTGCTGAATGCTTTGTAGATTTCATACCATTCAAATCTGAGAGGGAGATAGGTTTTAAATGTATTCCCATTTCACAGTTGAGGAAACAGAGGCTGGGAGTGGCTGCATGGGGTGAAGAGCTATTGAGTGCTCTCTGCAGGATTCACAGCCAGGCCCCGCTGGACTCCCCACCCATACCGTCACTCCTGTGTCCCCACCCCTCCTGCCAACGTCCTGGGGTCACAGCTCTCCTGGGACAGCTGTGGGCTGAGTGATAGGACAGGCTTAGGGACTGGCTCTCTCGCTGGCTCATGTATCAGGCTCTGAGGTCGCCCAGAGTGGAGAGGCTGGGAGGGGGGCCTGCCCGGTCCTCCCGGTGTCCTTGCTTCTCCACTGGCCCCACATGACAATACCATTCCTGACTTCAGAACTTGCAGCATTTCCCAATAGGGACAGAAATAGGCATCGTCTCCACTGTTGTCAGAGTAGAAATCTGAGGCCCAGAGAGAAACAGCAGGCTCACACAGAGCCTCTAGCAAACCCCAACCTGTGGGCCGCCAGACCCCGTCATCTCCCCAGGCCGCTCTGCTGGAGAGTCCTGGTCCTGGTGAGCAGCCCCAAAAGACACATTCTCTGCCTAATACTCAAAGAAATCTTTGTTCTAGTGACCTGCCTGTGGTGTACTTCTTCGATGTGTCCTGGCCCTGAGGGGTTGGGATGAAGCCCCCTGAAAGAGCTGGCACCTACCCGCCCCCCACTGCACAACCAGGGTTCACTCTCCTAACACTTCATCAGGTAAAATGCTGCTGTGAGATAACACTCAAAGTTATATGTGTCCCAATGCCTTCCTCTTTATCGATGGGACTGCTAATGAGACCCTAACGTGAGCCGCTGGAGTAGACGAACACAAATTATTGTCCCGCCCTGTAGGTTTGGACTGATGAAGCTTTCCCCTTCTTGTTCAGCTGTGGTTTTGATGATGAACTTCTCTTAGCTTTTATGGGTGTCAGTTCAGGCCCCTGAGGATTCAGTGAAAGAGGTCTCCAGGAATCAGAGTGCCTATCTCCTCTACCCCAGAACTCAGACTTTTGATCAAAATGAGAAAGCTTATGCTAGAAAGGGAGACTCTGCCTTCTGGAATACACGCTGGATCCTTGAAGTTACACACGCGCACACACACACACAGAAGAGGTTCGTGAACTGGTGGTGTTAAATAACAATTAGGTCAATAATGCCCTTTGCAAAAACCTTTTAATAAACTACATCCATTGATAATTAGCCCCTGTGAGAATCTTAGTCTGGGAAAGCCATGATGGAAATTGGATCCAGACGCAGACCCAGTGCTGGGAGTTAAGACTCTGCTATCCCAGGAAAACCTTTCCCTGTTCAGCTGTACTTGGGAAGGACAGAGTCACAGCCCTGGGTCAATTTCTGCAACTCGTTTTGCCTTGACCTTGAACATGGATGCTATCTTTTCCCTGTCTGGGTCTCCATTTTTCTCCCCAGGTGGCTTCAGGGATGGCCGGGAAAGCTGTGAATTGAGGACCTGTTTCTGGCTCTGTGGCTAAGGGCAGAGTTTGGCACCAAGAGAATCTCTGAAAGAGGAGTGCTTTCTGCTGCTTGTCCAGGGCTTCCCAGAGAAGTGGTGCCTTCTCTTCTTGCTGCTCTTCTGCCCAAGCCCAGAGATGGTGCCCAGGCATGTTACAGAGAGAAGTAGCTTGAGAGGGGTGAGAAACTGTCTGAAATAATTCCATCCTTCCCTGGAGACTTGGCGTGAATTTTATCTAATCACCATGGCAACAGATAAAAAAAAAAAAGAAAAAAGGTGTGAGCATATCGCCTTTGCTGTGATAATTCAGATTTATATATTCAGATCAGATTGGAGTTGGAGATTTTTTTTTTAAGGGAGCAGATGCAGCAGAAGGTGTGACTGCAAATAATGTAGCACAAATGTTTGATGATCCTGCCCTTTAAGAAGTGGAACGCAGTTTCCTGCAGTCTTTCCAGAATATAATTATTCCATCAAACCCATTGCAATGAGGACTCATTACGGGCCTGGGTAATGCAGAGTCACGTCCGTGCCAACAACACGCCTGCGCACACACAAACACACACAAACACGCATGCATGGGTAGCCCCAGCCCCCGCTCCCAGCCGCTGGCCTCCCCCAAACAGAAACCTCGGAAGGTGCCCAAAAAAGGCACGAGGTCTCAGTAAGGGAAGGCTGTAACCGAAGGGCCAGGCAGGACAGCTCAGATTCTACCCCGGAAGGGAAGAGTCCCAGCTGATGTGGGGTGAAGGGCCCCCCTTCTCCCGTCATCCCACCCACGTGAGCCTCCTGCCATTTTATAGCATGTAAACCCTCGGGGGGCAGGCACTGGGGCTGGATGATCTTGCTGAACAATGTCTGTCCAACCTAGGGGGTTGATTCGGGTATTTTCATAAAGGACATGGTTCTGTGCATTTGTTCAAGGTCCCATCTGGTCTGAACGGGTCTGCTGGCTCCCAGGCCAGGCACTTTTCCGGTAAAGGCTTCATCTGGGGATTAGAATCAGCTCTTGCCTGGGAAATCCCATGGCCAGAGGAGCCTGGCGGGCTGCAGTCCATGGACATGACTGAGTGATTAAACTGCCATCACCACCAAGACCTGCGCCGTTTTCTTTCATCCTCGTCTTGCTCACTCTGGGGAAGACTGGCATGCATGCAGTGGCCCATGTGATTGGCAGCATAGCCACACCCAGGAGACGTGTCATCAGTGTTTACTGGGCGTTATCTACCCCTTCTCTGCCTGATGCATGTGCCCGCAGGTACCACCTTTACACAGCCGACAGTTTCTCTAGGTCTCATGGTTTTGAGCCATTGGAAGTTCCACTAATGGGATCACCTTCATAATCCACTGCCCTGGTGGAGACTCAGTTTTCCTCCTATTCTGCCGAAGGAGTAGAGATACCCTGCTCCCAGCCGCGCCCACCCCAGGCCCCACAAAGACACAGGCATCTACCTGCCCAGGCCGGCCCTTGCCAGCTCCCCCCAGGAAAGAATCAGTGCAGTGCCAGGGCAGGCAGCAGGGTGGGGGAGAGTGGGAGGAGGGAGACGGAGCCCCTTAGGGCTTAGTGGGGGTCCCCCTAGCTCTGCTCGCACTTCTTGCCGGGGGATGCATCCTCCATCATTCTCTCCCCTCCCCTGAACTGACATGTCCCAAATGAGAAACCCAGGCCCCAAAGGGTCACGGGCTCTGGGTGCAAAGCGAGAATACAGACACAGGTGTTCCAGCCTCTGAGCTGTCACTGCTCAGTGCCTCTTGTCAACCACATCAAGCCCTGATGTGTTAGACAGTGGCCAGACACAGGCTTGTTGCCCTGTGTGCCATGTGCTCCTCAGGGTCCCTACTGGCCTGGGTGTCCGCTATTGTGAAACCCATCAGAACTCAAGTTTGCACAGCCCCTTGGGGCTGTCTTTTCTAACACCTCCTGTTCAGCCATCCTTCTTGGGGTGTAGCCTCAAGTCTCTTGGCTGGAAGGTGGGTTCTTTCCATCATCTGCTGCGGGTCGCATGCTCTTCTTGCCCAGGGAGAGCTCCTGGCAGACCTGCCCTTCCTGCGATGCAGCTTAGCCTGAGTTCCAGCCGTTCAGAAGCCCCAGGAGTAGGCTGGGTTCATCCGTGTCTGGGCCTCAGCATCTTGCCAGGAAGGGTCCAGGTCGCCCGCTGCCGCCTCCCCAGCAGATGGGCTGGTTCTTTAGGCTACAGTCTGCTGCCCACCTGGTGCTGTCCTCTGCTGCCCTGTCAGCAGACTACTCAGAAAGTTCCATTTCCCATAATTTACCTGAGATGTTCAGGTGACAAGGTGCAGAGCGCTCTAGACATGGGGCCAGTCCCTGCCCCCACCCCTCACAAGGAAATAAAGCTGCTTCTCAGGGATGGCTCACTCCCCCCGTGCATGCCACCCTCTGAATAGGAAGAGGCAGGCAGCAGATTGTTTGTGTTCGGTGTGTAATTTATTTACCTGGGAAGGCACAGTTCCATGGCAGCATCTGGTTTCCAGCATGTTTCTAGGCTCTCATCCTGGCTCATGCCCCATCTGGCTCAGAGGAGACCAGGGAAATGGGGTGGGGGGTCTGGAGAAGGAACCCTTAGTTCTAGGCTTAATCTTTCCCCCTCCTGCATCCTTGGGCTATGGGTCCCCTCTGGGAATGTGCCTGTTCCACCTACGTAGGGCAAGGCTGAGGAAGACCACAGAGCCCTCCCTCAGAGCCCGGCAGAACCCCCCAGGGTGTATGTGAGGGCTGGCCCTGGGCTATGGGAGCACAGAGCCAACTGGAGCCAGATCTGATCTGCTCCACCCTGCCAGCGGCTGGGCATACGCAGTGGCGCCCTGAGAAGTTACCACCCATAGCACCCCTGCCTCTCCTGCTGCCCCCCATAATGGTGGGTGATGGTGACTGAGATGGACTGGGAAGGGGTAGTTGATGCAGGCCTTTCTCAGCCTCCCTATGTGGCTGAGTCTCCCTCAGTGGGAGTTCAGAGGGGAATCCAAGTCTCAGATCCTGGACATAGTTGGGGTGGACTCCAAGCAACACCACCAGCCTGGATGGGGTCCCAGCCCTCCTCTCCTCCAACCCCCATCCATCGACAAAGTGGACTGCAGACCAGAGAGGCCCCAGCCCTGTGTTCTACACCAGCTGGATCCTGTCCTCTGCTCTGAGCTACTCCAGGAGCGTGTTGGTGGCTGGTGACCAGGAAGAGTCAGGTCTTGTGAAAAAGCTGGTGGAATCAGACTGTGTGGGTGGAGACAAGACTTTGAAGGACATGCTTCCAGCCTTCCCTCTAATGGGAGGGGTGATCAGAGGGGTAGGGGACCAGACCTACCTCCCTTGTGTACCAGGCTTCAGAGGGCAGGACCAGTGGGCAGGAATCACGGGGAGGACAGAGGTGCTTCAATACCGACATGGTTTTTCTAACAAAGTGCTCAAGCAGTGGCTTGGATTCCCTGGTAAGTAGAGAGCTCACCACTACTGAGTGAGTCTAAAGCAGAGGCAGGTGGTGATGTTAGTTACCGTTTACCGAGCGCCTGCTATGTGCCAGGGGCTCTGCTTCTCTATTCACTGTCTCCAAATAAAACGCTAGAGGCACCATTGTCCCCATAAGGCACTGGTGGCAGGAAGCTCAGAGAGGTTAAGTAATCTGCCCGAGATCACACAGCTTATAAATAAGCAGAGCAGACTTGTCCTGAGGAGCCTGTGCTCTTCCTGGCACTTTATGGGGCTTGTGGAAGGGAAGCCTCTGGTGTGGGGGAAGGGGTCACCAGATGACCTCTAAGAACCTTCTCACTAAAGATGTGGTGGCTGACTTCACAGGGAAGTCATCTTTGCTTAGCCCTTTGCCTCTGGTCACCTGGCGTTTCAGTCTGACCTCAACACTGAGGCTCTCCTGGACTTTCAGGGCATGGCTACCGCAGCTTATAAGACTCTCTCCCACAGGGCACTGTGTTCCAGACACACAGCAGTGGTGTGAGTCGGGCCTCATCCCTCCCCACGTTACCTGAGGGACCCAAGGTCCGAGGATCTGGGTGGTCTGTCCTAGACCCTGAGGCCCCAGGTGCCATGACTAGGAAGACCCCTGCCTCCTTGAGAGTTCAGCTTGCCCTCTGGCTGCCCTGGGGTGCCCGGCTCTGCTTCCCCGGGGCAGCTCAGTAGGGAGGGCTATTTTTATTTGTTCAGGTATTTCTTTCTGATGGGATGGGTTTTTGTGGAGCCATCTGGAACTCCAGCCCTGCCCTTGGTGTTTGTGCCGACGGTGGGCTGAGGAGCGGGGAGAGGGTGGTGAGTGCTTATTATCAACTGACCCTTGGGCACCCAGGTCACTGAAGTCCCCAGGCTGCTTGGCAGGGGTCTGTAAGTACACCCTGGCCAGGATTACATCAAGAAGTACCTAAAATCTGGAGAAACCCACTCCCAGGGCTGAGGGTTTGAGACTGATGAAAAGAGAAAAACTTTATTGCATCAGTGTTGTTACGGGGAGAAGGACTCTAGGTCGGGAAGGTCGGGGTCTAGAGGCAGCGGCCTCAGGAGGGAATAAGAGCCAACATAGACTGTGGGTGTGGGATGGAGTGGGGCGGGGGAGGAAGGGAGATAGGCAGAGAAGGCAACAGGGCGGCAGGGGGCCTGGCATTGGGGCCCCGGGTGTGCAATGTCCTGGTGGCCCTCGGATTCGGTTTGTTCACTCATCTGTGACTCCCTGTGTGCTCTCGGAGTCACCACGCAGAGGTGAGATGCACCTAGCAGACCCACGGACTCTAAGCCAGTGTCATGCGTCAAGTTGGAGGCATGTCCGGGGTGCTTAGGGAGCCCCAACGAGAGAGGATGAGGGGACCAGGCCAGCCCAGGGAGGGGGGTTCCAGGAAAGGCCTGACATTTCTGCTGAGTCCTGAGACAGAAGTAGGAGCTTGTCTGGTGAGGAGGGGACAGGACAGGTCCAGGCTGTGGGAACAGCAGTGTGCGAGGGGATGGAGGCAGAAGAGAGCGCCCTGTGGCCCCAGGCTGCCAACAGCATGCTCAGAGCTGCCCGGGGATCTGAGGAGGAGGCAGCATGATCAGGCGTCTGTTTCAGAAAGATGCCCTGATGGCAGCAGGAGGGTGGCTTGGATCTGAGGAAAATGACCCCACTCCTGCGGGCTCCCTGCACCTCCCTGGGTACCACTGTGCTTCCCCCAACCTCCCGGCTCCCTGTGACAGGGCCAGGGGCACAGACAGGGAGCCCCAGAGCCCTCTGCCAGGGCACTCCTTCTCAGCCACACCACCAGCACGGGACCCAGGTCCCCCGGCTGCCTGACCTCTGGCCTGCTCCCCAAGGCCCACATCTGTGGTGCCTGACACGTCTGCAAAATGCTGCAGTATGATAGCACAGATCCACCTCCGTAGTCCTTACTGTGGACCTGGCACTGTTCTAAACACTTCACATATATTAAGTAAATGGTCGGAGTAAGGGTATGAGGATGGTGCTCTTTTTTGGGGGGGCTGTGCCATTAAGCTTGCAGGATCTTCCCCAACCAGGGATCGAACTTGCACCCTCTGCGTTAGGCGTGTGAAGTTTTAACCACCGGACCACTAGGAAAGTCTGAAGAAGGTGCTCTTATTATCCTCACCTTACAAATGAAGACCCCTGAGGCACAGAGGAGTTAAAGGGCTGCCTGGGCCGCATGCCACTAAGTGGCACAGTGGGGACCTGCCTCTAGGCAGTGGAGCTCAGAGTCTGCTTGCTTGGTTGACTTCGGATCATGAAACAGAAGATAAGCTCTTTAAGAACTAGCCTGTTGAAAGGGGAGGAAGAGGGTGGGCGCTTGTCTTGCACGGGTGACATGAATCTCTCTGGGGGTCGATGTCTGCAGTCACCAGTCCTGGTGAAAGGGATGCCCTCTGGCTCATGGGCGTGAAAGGGATACAGGCTTAGGGCACCCAGGACGGCTCCACGTGAAGGACAGAGCATGGCAGGGTTCCTGCTGCCCCGTCCCTGTTCCTTCATCCCACCCCACCTCTTCCTTCAGGGAAGGAAGCCTCCCTGGGGTGGAGCAGCCCAGACTCCCTTGGTAGCCTGCCCTGGTTCTGTTTTCTTTTGGTTTTGTTTTGCAGCTAGGTTGGGTTTGTTGCTTTGTTCTTAAAATGCCTCTTAAATGAAGTATGACATACATACAGAAAAGCACACAGACCTTAAGTGTGCAGTTCAATGAATCCTTACAAAACGAACACATCTGTGTAGCCACCCTCTAGATGCACCTCCCCAGCACCCCAGAAGCCTCTCGTGTGTCCCTGCAGCTGATCCCTCCACCCCCAAGTTTACCACCCTCCTGACGCCTGTCACCGTGGACCAGCGTCGCATGATCTTGATCTTCTACGAAGGGAAGCACGTGTGTTCTCAACCAGGGCTCCTGGACTCAGCATGCCGTCTGGGAGGGTCACCTGCAAATTGCATTGTCATCCTGGTCTATAATCACCCCGGCTGGCAGGCAGCCCCTGGTCTTGCCCACTTATATCCACTCTGGTTTCTCCACCTTCCTTGGGGTGGGGAGGTGAGGTTGGGCACAGGACCTGTTTGTCTCAGAGACGACCCACCTTGATTCTGTGATGTCCTTTATTCTCATCTGTAGTTCTGAGATCTTGGTCTTACTTTTCTAATAGGAAATCACTGTCTAGAATCAAAACCAAGCCTTGGGGGCTGAGGCTCCATCTCTCAGCTTCTGGCTCAGGCCTGAATGGGAAGCACAGACCAGGCATCAGGTGAGGTCCATATGGACTTTGTCCCCCTGGGGCCCTAGTTACCAGGGTGACTCATGGCTGGATCTAGTTGGAGAGTGGAGGGAATACCCACCAGCCAAAGCCTGGTGGGGTGTTGAGGGGAACTGAGGGATTGCAAAGGTCCCTTCCAGCTCAGAAATCCCAGGGATCCAGGTTTCTTGTAAAGACTGTCTTTTTACGAAAGGAAAGATGGTAGTATGTATCCTGAGGCTTCACCTGACATCCCTGGGGCTTGTCAAAATGCAGAATCTCAGGCCCCACATGCCCTGCAGCATCAGTATCTGCATCTAACATGACTGGTTGCTTTAGCACATTGAGGTGTGAGAAGTCTTGCTTTAAGCAACACATTGAGGTGGTCAAGAACTTGGACTCCGGAGCCAGGCTGTCTGGGTTTGGATCCTGGCTCAGCCACTTACTGTGTGACCTTAGAGAAGTTGCTTAACCTCTCTGAGCTTTATAAAATGAGGATAATGATAGTACATACCTCAAGAGGTTGTTGTGAGATTTCATTGAGATAACCTACCTGCAACACTAAGCCGTATGTAACACATGATTAGCCACACATATTATCTAGAGAAGCCAGGGTGCTGTTCACGAATCATTTATTCTGACTCACACAACAGCCTTAGAGTAAGCAGTGTGATTACATTCGTTTTCCAGATGAGGAAACTGAGGCTGAGGAGCTTCCCTGCCCAGGAGGCAGAAGGAGCCAAAGTTTGAAAGAGGAGTTCTCAGGTGGGGTAGAGTGGAGGGGGGGCCAGTACCCACTTTCTGCTCACATAGGTTAGGGATGGGATTGATACATGGCAGGCCAGGAACAGGCTACTGGTGTGCTGATGGGTAGTAAATTCTGCCTGTTAATCGCGAAGGATTAATTGTTAAGGATACTGCTGAGTCACTTCAGTCGTGTCCGACTCTGTGTGACCCTACAGACGACAGCCCACCAGGCTCCCCCGTCCCTGGGATTCTCCAGGCAAGAACACTGGAGTGGGTTGCCATTTCCTTCTCCAATGCGTGAAAGTGATGTCGCTCAGTTGTGTCTGACTCTTAGCGACCCCATGGACTGCAGCCTACCAGGTTCCTCCATCCGTGGGATTTTCCAGGCAAGAGTACTGGAGTGGGGTGCCATTGCCTTCTCCATGTTAAGGATAAGCACAAGGTTTTTCTCTCCCAACAAGCTCTAACTTACATGAGAAAGAGGGAGGCAGAGGCCTCTTGGAAAAGAAGAGAGAATACTCAGAGGATCTGGGTTTCAGAAAGGACCTGCTCTCCCACAGAACCGGGCCAGGGGTCAAGTGTGTGGCTATGCTGAAGAACAGGAGATGAGGTGGCCCAGGGGTACCGGGCTCCACTCAGCACCATGTATCTCAGGGGACTGGTGGGCCAATGGGCCTGTGAGAAGCTGGCTTCCTGGGGAGCCTGAGATGACCGAGGGCCCTGGTTGCACACAGGTGTGGTTGGAGATGTCCAGGGCTGAGGGATCTCTGTGGGATGTGGGTGCAGACAGGTCACCACCAGGCTCTGTGTCTGTTCCCACAGACACGTGTGTGCATGTCTATGGTCCTCCTGCCCAGCACCCCTCCTCCTAGCCCCCATCTCTGGGCCTGGCTGTCTCCTGCCGCTCCCTCCCAGCCTCCATCTGCCTTCTGTTCTTTCTCACCACCTTCTCCCAGATCTGCTCCTCGTCTGCAGTACCTGAGGCTGTGTTGTGTTGCCTGTTTGCTTGTCTGTCTCTTCTGCTGACTGTGAGTGCCTTAGGGGCAAGAGCCTGTGTCTTATTTTCCTCTATATTCCCTCATCCTGGCACAAGGCTTGGCACAAGGCAGGCTTTTTGATGCTGGCTGGCTGGATAGAAGGAAGAGTACAGAGAGCCTTTCCATAGATGCCCTCCAGAAGGGACCCTCAGAGACTGGGAGGGGCCACCTGTGGCCACAGCTCCCTGGTGTTCATCACTGTCGTCTGACTTGGGTCCCTTGGTGTGCCAAGGGCAGATTCTAGACAGCAGTTCTCAGAGATAAGACCAGACCCTGCCCTCTCCCCAGTGGCCTTCTTCTCCAGATGTATTTCTCTGATCCAAATATATTAACTCTAAAAGATAGATTAGTAGCTGAGGGGTAAAACCAGCCCAAATACCACATGCATTTGTTGGTAAATGGAGTCCCTGGGAACTCTGTTTACTGGGAGAATACTGGACAGAACTGGATGTGTGCACAGGGCAGGGGCCCTGGGGGCTTCCAGCTGCAGGGCCTCCCCTTGGTTCCCAGCATAGAGTGGCTCACCCCGGGCACACTCCACCCGGACACCTCTGCTCCCTACAAGCCCAAGGTGTCACCAGGTGGATGGGATCCCGTTGCTTTTCAGAGCATTTGAGATTCCGTGTTTGTGAGCAGGAGTGTGCCACAGCCAGACTTGAGGTGGGACCCCCGCCATCCTCAGATGAGCCTCTGCCATGGCCTGGATCCTTAGCTCTATTAGTGAATCAGCTCCGTGTTTATTCCGTCTTCCTCAGATTTGGGGTCAGGAGTTCAGGTTCGAATCTAGGCTTTCCCTTGAATGTAGTGTATGACCTTGGGTTAGGGCATTCTGTTACTCACGTGTCTCTGAGACCCGCTTAGATCCCCGGGAACGCAGTATGAGAGGATGCCCTGTTACCTCACAGAGGGCCAGAGGACCCTCCAAAGGCCCATTGTCAGGGAGCCAGAGCCCAGGAGAGATGATGCCTTGTTTTGGTTCCTCCAGAGTAACCCCTTTGCAGTGTGGAAGCAGACGGTGACCATCCAGTAGGGATAAAACCCAGTGGGTGCCAGCGTGAACCCTGCCTCACCTTTCCACTCCTGTCCTCCTGTCCCACCGTGAAGGTGGATACAGGTCAGCCAACTTTGCCTGAGATGTGGAGGCAGGTATCAGAAACGAGCTTCTCCCAGGATGCAGCGCGCAGCTGGACAGAGGTTTTCGGCATCAGCGATGCGGTCCACTGACTGTGGCTGGAGCTAGAGAACTCTCCGTGTTAGGCAAGGTGACCACTCATCCTGGTTTACCCACATTTCCTGGTTTAGCACTGAAAGCTCTGTGTCCCAGGAGCCATTCCTGAGACAGTTGGTCAACCCAGTGTTGAACAGCCCAAGTCTAAATTCCGACCAGGTATTTAGTGGTTGTACAACCTAGGGCAAGTGCTGTATGCTATCTATACCTCAGTTTCTTTGTGGATTGCACAGATCCATTTCCATGACTGGACTTTTCCTGGTGGCTCAGATGGTAAAGAATCCACCTAAGATTTAGGAGACTGTGTTTGATTCCTGGGTGGGGAAGATCCCCTGAGAAAGGAATGGCAACTCACTCCAGGGTTCTTGCCTGGATATCCCATGGACAGAGGAGCCTGGGGGGCCACAGTCCACGGGGTCACAAAGAGTAGGACATGACTGAGCAACTAACACTTTCACTTTCATTTCCATGATTAGATAAAATAGTCTATGAAAGGAGCCCGATCCTCCCTTGCTATGGGTATTAGTAATTGTCCAGCTTCTTCTGAATCTTCCCTGTGGCCAGGCAGCCCCTGTCTCCCCAGGCAGCCTGTTTTCTCTTCACTTAGCTCTTTGTTAAAGAAAAAAAAATCCCTTTCAGGAATCTCTACTCAGTGATTCTTCTGAACTGGTCCACATCACATGATCATGTGCCCTATTGTGGGAAAAGACGAATCAGTGTAGGGGTTGAGATGTACCATCTCTCAGGGGACTGGCACTGGGTCTGTGGTGAGGGGCCCAGGGGCTCTAGAATTAGAAACAAATGACTCTGCATATGTGATGACAGGGAGTCCCACCTTCTTATCCTGTTTTTGGGCTTCCCTGGTGGCTCAACTGGTAAAGAATCCACCTGCAACGTGGGAGACCTGGGTTCGACACCTGGGTTGGGAAGATCCCCTGGAGAACGGAACAGCAACCCACTCCAGTATTCTAGCCTGGAGAATTCCATGGACTATACAGTCCGTGGGGGTCGCAAAGAGTCGGACACGACTGAGCACCTTTCACTTTTCCTCCTGTTTCTGGTCGATCTCTCTTGCTCATTGCCACCACCACGTGAGACCAGCAGCGTGGCCACCGCGCATGGCTGGGCAGTGCATTTCCAAGGGCACTGTTCCTTTGAGTTGTGCAGTGCACAAGCTGAATAACCACACACAGGGTCCAATACATGCTGGAGGCACAGGGGGAGCTAAGGTTGACTTCAGCGAGAGAACCTTCACTGTCTACAGTTGAACCAATTCCTCCCAGGCATGTCCTATTGACACACAGGCTTTGTGGGCTTAAAATTCTTATGTCTGTGTTATCATGTTATCCATCTCCAGGTCCCAGGAGAGTGTTCTCAAACTTGTGTGTGCATCCCCATTGGCTGGAGAGCTTGTTAAAACACAGACTGGTGGATCCCAGCCCCAGAATATCTGATTCAATGGCTCTGGGGTGACAATTTTATCACTAGCTCAGGGGATGCTGGTGCCGCTGGTTGAGGACCGCCTTTGAGGACCACTGTCCTGGCCTGACATTTCATAATAACCTATGTGATGGGAGACAGGATTCTAGGGTTCATATCTCTTTACTGCCTCTTCTTAGTGGCAGCAGTTTAAGCCTGTCGCCTCACCTTGCTGTGCGTTAGTTCTTTGATCAGTTAGGAGTAGAAATGCCTGCCTTCGGTACCCTGTGGTGGCGGTTGGAGGATCACATGGGACAACATGTGTTCAAGAGCTGCGAGCTGTTTGCTAGCTGTGCAGTGTGGTTTTCAGCTGGGCTGCAGGTGTTTCCCCTCTGTCTTCTGGTGGAATCTTCTTCTAGTCACCTTCTTTTAGGATGTAACAGCATACCTCTTCATCTCTTATCATAGAAGTTACCAAGATGTGGAATAAGGGGCTGGTGGCACAGGGTGACTGCTGGCTACATCCCTGGTAGCCATCCAAATCGCTTTCCCTAAACAGAGACATGATTATGTTGGTGGAAACCCTCAGACGGCACCTGTGTGGGGCTGCTGCAGGTCATGAAGGTTAGTCTGCAGGAGACGTGTCCTACACTTCTCCTTTGGGGACCTTGAAAATCCTTGTAGAGCCAGGGAGAAATGCCCAGGAAACCCAAGCCTTTGGAGCTGGAATCTCAGTGGGGAAACCGATAGACCGTATTTTTATGAATACGCATGTGAGTACATTTTGTAGAGAGGTTCTGAGGAGCTGAATGTGCACAGACACGGGCTAGCCAGTGAGGAGGAAGTGTGATCGACACTGACCTGGCAAGGCTGATACTGATGTCAGCCAGAGGGCTCTGGCTGCTGCCTGCATCCAGGGGAAGACTTGAAAAGTAGTGAGGTAGTTACTGCTAGACTCACAAAATTCTTCCTAGGGAGGAAATGACCTGAAATGCAAAATAGGTTTCATCCTATTTGGAAAACTGGGAAGATTCTAGCGAGAAAAGTACTGACAGGGCAGGAATTGCTGGGCTGCCGGCAGAAGGTGAGGAAGGAGCTCAGTGTGTGTGGGTGGTGAAGAAATGAACAGAAGCTATTTGAAATCATCCTGTTCTAGAACAATGCATAGCACGTCCCTGTATATAGATGTATATTCACACGCAATCATTCACCATAAACAGCTGTTGAGTAACCTACACTCGGCAGGTTGCAGGCAGCCACCATCTTTCACCCATGCAACCCGCAATCGCTTCCTAACTGATTTCGGTGCCTCCAATTTCGTTCCACCTCTATCTGAAATAGAGATCTAATCATATCGCTGCCTGACTTTAAACCTTTCGTGACTCCTGGCTGTCTAGGTAATAAATATCTCCACCCACTGGACTTCTCCCACTTCCTTGAACTGACCATATCATCTCATGCCTCTCTGGATGCCCTCTAGTTGTTCCTGTTGCCTGGACAGCTTCTTGATGTGAGAAGCCCAAGACATCTTTCATAAATCCTTCTTTGCATGCATCTCTCAATGAAGCCTTCCCAGGGGCCAGCAAACGAATCTGTTGCAGTTACTGGATTGTAGAATGTCATTGATTCTGAGCTGGGCTACCATCCTTTTCATCATAATAAGCAGCACTTTATATGTATCCACCATAGTACCATGTATCCCAGATTCTAGAACTTCCTCATGTGGACTAGCAAGCCTCCTAGAATGGTAGTTTTCTGTGCTGTAGGCTCGAAGTTGCCTGTTCTAGTCCCAGAAAGCATCATCCTGTGATCTGCTTTGGGAGTGGCTGTCTTGCCTAGTGCCTGGCACATAGTGGGCGCTCAGTGTATCATTGCTGACCCACCTCTATGGGGACATAAAATGAAGCAGACACAGAACTTGGCCATTGTTCCCTATGCTCCACCTTGAAATCCTGAAAGGCTTTTTACACCTGTTCTTTCTTTTTTATCATAGCATCACTGGAAAGGAAAAAATAACAGAAAATAATTTTTTTTTTTTCTAATTTATGACTGGGGGACTTGAGGCCCAGGAAAGTTTAAAGTAACTCATCCAAAACCAAGAGCAGAGGTTGAACTTCCTGATTCAGAAGAGAGTGTTCTTTCTCAGCTCGCCAGGGTCATCCCCTTAAAGCAGTGGATATTAAAGAAACAGCACATCTCTGGCAGGAGTCCAGCAGCTATGCCATGTACTGTGGTTTACGGGTTCCTACTGTGTGCCAGGGGCTCAACACACAGGATCTCATTCATCCCGCACAACAGCTCTGCAAGCTAGGTCTTTTGCCTCCGTTTCCCAGATCAGGAACCTCAAGGGGAAGGAGATAAATAACTTGCCCACATTTTCAAAAGCTCAGTGAAGTGGGCTGTGTGCCTGAGGGACCGTGGTTGTGGTTCTGCCCTCTCATGTTATAGATGTCCTCTGCATTACTGCCAAAGCCAGTCACTCACTGGTAAAATAAAGGGATGAAGCCAGTGGTCCTGTGATGCTTTGGAAGCATGGGAGTTGGGAGGAGTGGGGGAGTAGGGAAGGGAAAAGGGAGATGTTTTAGCTGTAGTATGACTGGCACTGGAGGAAGTTACTGGCATTCTGAGGGCGGGGCCAAGGATGCCCAACCCAGTATAGAATTGACTCAGCCCAAATACTGCAGCCTTCCTATGGTAGCCAGCCTCTGGGATGACCCCCAAGTTCTTCCCTCCCCATATCCACACCCTTGTGTCATGCCCTCCCACTTTGTACCTGGGTGGCAACATGTGACAAGAGTGATGAGGTCTCTTCTGAGACTGTTGTTGTTTTGGTTTGGTTTTTGCTCTTCGGGGTCTTCACTGTGTCATGTGGGCTCTAGTTCCTTGACCAGGGATCAAACCTGGATCCCCTGCATTGGGAACTTGGAGTCTTAACCACTGGACCACTAGGGAAGTCCCACTGAGGTTGGGTCTTAAATGACTGTGGCTTTTGACTTCATCTCTGCCCATGGGTCACTGGCTCTGGGGAAGGGCCACCAGCTGGTTGCGAGTAGCCATAGGAAGAGGCCCACGTGGTGAAGAACTGAAGCCTCTAGCCCATAGCCAGAAGGCCTGACCAACCACATGAGTAAGCTGGAGATAAAAGGAGCTGAACGTGGAGATGTGGCCATGGCCAGCAACAGCACAACCCTATGAGCCAGAATCACCCAGCCTGGCCACTCCCAATTCCTGGCCTCACAAACTGTGTGTAGTTATAGATGGTTGTTGTCTTAAGCGGCTCAGTCTGGGGGTGGTTTGTTATGCAGCATGCGTGAATGTTCAGTCACTTCAGTTGTGTCCAACTCTTTGTGACCCCATGGATTGTATGTAGCCCGCCAGACTCCTCTGTCCATGGGATTCTTCAGGCAAGAGTACTGGGAGTGGGTTGCCATCCCCTCCTTCAGGGAATCTTCCCAACCCAGGAATCGAACCTGCGTCTCCTGCATCTCCTGCATTGCGAGCAAATTCTTCACCCACTGAGCCACGTAGGAAGCCCTTGTCATGCAGCAGTGGGTACCTAATACAGCCCTGTTAAGAGACACTGCCAGTCTGTGATTTCTGGGAGGGCTCTAAGGAGCCCTACGGTTGGGGTTGGATTCCGAGTAACAATAGCGGTATTACTGCAGGAGTGTGGGTCCCTGATTGCTCACAGTAGGAGCTGTGTTTGCTCCTGCGTAGCTGATCTCTGGGCCTCCTGGCTCCTCCCTCGGTCTTGCCCGAGTGTGTCCTTCTGTGTGCCCCTCCCTGGGAGCTCCGGAGTTGGAGAGAAGCCTGGGCGCGGGAACAACCCGGCTGCTGTCTCCTCGGTGGTGACAGTGACAGGGCACGCTGGGCACAGCTCCGTTGCCAACACAGTCTGTGCTTTATTACAGCCTCTCTTGTTTTTCAGAACCTCTTTCATTTTGCATGAGGGGACAGATGTGAGGGCCTTGCAGGCTCACACAGGCTGCCGTTCTGGGAAAAGGAAAAAGAGAGTTTGTGTTCGCCTCTCTTCCTGTGGAGGTCCAGGCTTCTTCTTGCTTTATTTTTTCATGTGTTTTTTAAAGGGGTGATTGTGCCCCTCTTGGACACAGACGTACACACACAGCCACCGCTCTCTCCAGGGACAGGTGTCTTGGATCTGCCCCTTTCACTTGTGTGACCTTGAGTAAATGTTGCATCTTCTCTGAGCTTTAGTTTTCTCATTTATAAAATGAGGATCGTCCTACATGCCCTGTGCACTTCAGAATAAGATAATGAATGTGGAGGTCTTCTAGAAACTACCATAGTGGCTCTTGGGGCTTCCCCAGTGGCTCAGACAGTAAAGCATCTGCCTGCAATGCAGGAGACCCGGGTTTGACTCCTGGGTTGGGCAGATCCCCTGGAGAAGGAAAAGATAAGCCACTCCAGTACTCTTGCCTGGAAAATCCCATGGACGGAGGAGCCTGGTAGGCTACAGTCTATGGGGTTGCAAAGAGTCAGACACAACTGAGTGACTTCACTTTCTTTCTTTCGTAGTGGTTCTGCTTCTGGTGTTCTCACAACCTGGACACAGTGCTTGGCCCATCCAGGCAGAGTTCTCTTGGTTGGCCTCCTTCCTCCTTGGCCTCCGGCTGGGGGCAGTGGGTGGGAGCTCCCGGGAAGGACATGCTGTGGGACCCAGACAGTCCATCTTCCCCACCCTCTGCCTCCCCAGATACGCATTGTGGTCCTGGACCCTTGGGAGGAGCCCCCTGTGTGGAGTGAGGAGGGGCAGTGAGTGTTTTGGCAACATGACCTGATTCCCATTAAACAGCCAAGGCCCCTGGCTTTCTTACGCAAAGGTGACCAGCCACCCAGAGAGGCCACAGCAGCAGGTCTACCAGGCTTTGAGGATTGTCATGTCTGAGTCCCTGCCCTCCAAACCTCAGTCCCAGCCTTGCCCTCCTCAGACATGTTCTCTCACACACAGATCATTTACTCACAAAAGTTATGGAACAAAATAGTCATGTGCCTGCCCTCACGGAGCTTACAGAAGAGAACAGGAAATGGATGTTAACCAAAGGTGGCTCAAGTGGTAAAGAATCCCCCTGCAATGCTGGAGACCTGGGTCCCAACCCTGGATCTGGAAGATCTCCTGCAGACAGGAATGGCAACCCACTCTAGTATTCTTGCCTGGAGAATTTCATGCACAGAGGAGCCTGGAAGGCTAGAGTCCATAGGGTTGCAAAGAGTTGGACACATCTTAGCAACTAACTTTTAACTTTCACTTTTTCAAACACAAGTCCTGAGTAGAAAGAGTTCATGGGGAGAGGAGTGGAGGGGTGGGGGTCCCAGGAGACTTTTCTGTAGACCTGCTCTTGAGGCAGAGGTTTCAAAGACGAGTAGGAGTCGGCCAGACAGAATGAGAGGAAGAGTCCAAGGTTGGCCCAGGTCCACTGAGAGCTTGGTGCTGGCTAGGAATGGGTGAGCCAGGGCTGGGGAGGTGAGTTCAGGAGGTGAGAGCAACCAGGGTGAGGGGGAGAGGCAAGTAAGACTTTCTGGAGATCTCAGGTATTTCAGAGATTTAGGGGGACCCCACCTGGCCTTTTCTCTCTCCATACCTTTCCTGGCTGTGTTCCCCATGCCTCACATGGTGTTGCTTCTATCTGCTGAAAAAAGATGTACAACTTGGGAGTTGTGAGTTAAGTTTTATTTGGGGCAAAATGAGGACTGCAGCCCAGGAGGCAGCATCTCAGATAGCTCTGAGAGACTGCTCCAAAGCGGCAGTAGGGGAAAGTCCATATATAAGGTTTTGGTGAAGGGGGAGTTCAATACCATGAAGCATTCATTTTACAAAAGGTTTTTTTTTGTTAGTCATGAGGATCTGATGTCACCATGAAGGGATTTAGGGCTTCTCTAGATATGAGGAGATGCAAGGATTGAGATCATAAAATCTGTTCTTAAAAGCATCCAACTATCTAAAGACCCATCCCACCAACTTCCCTGGAGCACAGAGCGCCTCACCCCACCCTGCATTCCCTCAGGGGTTGTTGAAAGTCAACCCCTATAGCAGCATGGGGTTCAGTCTCCATAAAGGCAGATGGCAAACGCCTTTGTTGTTCACTCGTTGGCAATGCTCTTGGTAAGTGCCAATTTTTAGTTGACACGACCCCCTTGTGGTCATAAATCCGACCATACTTTGGGGGGCATTTCATGACCATTTTGTTCCATGTTACTGGGAAGGCTCATTCCCAGTTCTGAAGAAGGATTTTGTTGATAGGCCACTCAATGTGCTGTACTGGACTAGGTCTTAATAGTCAAAGATCTCTGGACACCTGTCTTCTAGTTATGGTCCAGGAAAGTATTCCCTTTCGTTGCATCTTCCCATATCTAGAGTTACACTATTGCAATCATTGATTGTATATTGAGCTATACACTTGATCAACTGCTTCAAGTCTATTTTCACTGGAGGCTCAGTCATGCATTTGGTAATACAAGAAGAAATAATCTTGTGAAACAAGCAAAATACAAATGGTATAGTTAATAACATTAGTGGAATTAAAAGTAAATATTTTAGCCATGAGCCTCCCACACCAAACCAGTTTTTAAAAGATCAGCAAGACTAGGGAATGGGTCACTTAAAGCAGAAGTCTGGTTTTTCATATGGTTCATCAAATGTGTTACATTACAGGATTTATCAGGTATGAAAATACAGCATTCGCTTTGAATCATAGCACAGATATCTCCCTGAGATGCTGTGAGGTGTCAAGGGGCTTGCAGTTGTGTAGCACTGCCTTTCTCATCGTAGAGATCTCAGAATCCAATAGGCTAAATAGCCCGGTTAATATCATTTAAAGCTTATGAAAGTTGTTAAGGCTTTAATATGGTCAATTATATCCTCTATCCCCATTGAAGGCATGCACACACACACACAAGCTGCTAAATGGTCATACCAGTAGAATACAGATCCTTGACCCACTGGGATCATATCAATGGTAGATTGGTTGGGGTTACCTCTAATTTGTTAACATGTATGCCCTTAAATTCATGGGAATCCCAGGCTACACCTTTGTATCCATCACTGTAGATGTGAAGGCTATAAATTACTACCACAAATCCACTGGGTTCCCTACCAATCACTCTCTCTAAGGTAATAATAGGCATAGTTCATAAAACATCCAGCCTTGTCTCAGAATGACAAGCTTGATCATTTTTAGTATGATTTAACCCTTCCCAACATAGAGAAGCTTTTAAACTTAAATGACCATAGCCTGGTATGTAGATCCACCCCATAATTGTGGGAGTTTTCCTTTTAATAGATGAGCGATTAATTTCTTTTATTGAGACTTAGGTTGTCACTCTGATTGAGTTTGAGTGACCCTAAGAGAAAACTTAAATCTATGGCCAGCATCAGAGCAGGTATTATTAATTGGCCAGGTGAGAGGATCCCACCTAGTAATATCATGAATAGGTAGAACAGGACTGAACATTCATCTAAAATAAATTTCCTAGGGGGTATCCAATCAGAGCCCTAGAAAACAGAAATCCACCAAGGTAACCCAGAACTACTAGACACAGGTAATTGGCCACAACCCAACGATTGGATTGAAGTTTAAACTAGCATAGAATCATGTCCATGATAGAAAACATTTGATTGGTAGGCATAGGTCCAAGGAATCAAGAAAACATTACGAATGATCATACAGGTCAGATCAGCATCTTGGGCAAGCTGTCTGCTCCTGATCCCTCCTTCTTGTCCTGGTGTAGTTTCCTCTGAGCATTGTTTTAAGGTGAGTTTGAGGTCAGCAGGCCTCTCTACAGACCAGTCCAGCTTAGGGGTCTTTGGAAGTAGGAGTTAACCCGAGTCAATTTCCCTTCAATTTCACTGGGCATGAGCTAGTGAACAGTATCTGATAGAAAGGTCTTTCCATCCAGGTTGGAGACAGTTCCTTAAATTATGTCTTCTTCCAGTCTTGGTTACAGGTCATGCGTGAGGCATCTGATCTTCATCCAAAGACAGATTCCTGAGATAAGCTTCAGAAACAATCCTAGACTGCCCTTTAATAATTCAATTAAATTTTACATTAATATACCCTAACAGCAAAGAACTATCCAGGAAATGAGTCTTAGTAGGTACAGATTTCCATTAACAAACTGGATTTAACATTCATTGAAACATCTTTTTCTCCCTAAAATCACTGTCATTTTTACCAAATATAACCAAATTAAGACTTGTTTGTAATATAGGTTTGGTCTCAATAAACTTGGCCTGATGATTTATATAACCATAGTTGATCATAGACTTTTTTGCTTTGATGGAGACTTTTATAGTCTCAGACTGAACTTTTAAAATAAAACCTTTCAGGGCTAGGAAAGTCATCCCAAAGGCTTATCACAGATTTTGCCTAACAGATCTAAGTAAATTTCTCCCTTCTCAGTTCAGTTCAGTTCAGTCGCTCATTTGTGTCCAACTCTTTGCGACCCCATGAATTGCAGCACTCCAGGCCTCCCTGTCCATCACCAACTCGCAGAGTTCACTCAAACTCATGTCCATCAGGTCAGTGATGCCATCCAGCCATCTCATCCACTGTCATCCCCTTCTCCTCCTGCCCCCAATCCCTCCCAGCATCAGGGTCTTTTCCAATGAGTCAACTCTTCACATGAGGTGGCCAAAGTATTGGAGTTTCAGCTTTAGCATCAGTCCTTCCAATGAACACCCAAGACTGATCTCCTTTAGGATGGACTGGTTGGATCTCCTTGCAGTCCAAGGGACTCTCAAGAGTCTTGTCCAACACCACAGTTCAAAAGCATCAATTCTTCGGCGCTCAGCTTTCTTACAGTCCAACTCTCATGTCCCTACATGATCGCTGGAAAAACCATAGCCTTGACTTGATGGACCTTTGTTGGCTAAGTAATGTCTCTGCTTTTGAATATGCTATCTAGGTTGGTCATAACTTTCCTTCCAAGGAGTAAGCATCTTTTAATTTCATGGCTGCAATCACCATCTGCAGTGATTTTAAGCCCCCCAAAATAAAGTCTGACACTGTTTCCACTGTTTCCCCATCTGTTTGCCATGAAGTGATGGGACCAGATGCCATGATCTTCATTTTCTGAATGTTGAGCTTTAAGCCAACTTTTTCACTTTCCTCTTTCACTTTCATCAAGAGGCTTTTGAGTTCCTCTTCACTTTCTGCCATAAGGGTGGTGTCATCTGCATATCTGAGGTTATTGAGATTTCTCTCTGCAATCTTGATTCCAGCTTGTGCTTCTTCCAGCCCAGCGTTTCTCATGATGTACTCTGCATAGAAGTTAAATAAGCAGGGTGACAATATACAGCCTTGACGTACTCCTTTTCCTATTTGGAACCAGTCTGTTGTTCCATGTCCAGTTCGAACTGTTGCTTCCTGACATGCATATAGGTTTCTCAAGAGGCAGGTCAGGTGGTCTGGTATTCCCATCTCTTTCAGAACTTTCCACAGTTTATTGTGATCCACACAGTCAAAGGCTTTGGCATAGTCAATAAAGCAGAAATAGATGTTTTTCTGGAACTCACTTGCCCTTTCGATGATCCAGCGAATGTTGGCAATTTGATTTCTGATTCCTCTGCCTTTTCTAAAACCAGCTTGAACATCTGGAAGTTCACAGTTCACGTATTGCTGAAGCCTGGCTTGGAGAATTTTGAGCATGACTTTGCTAGCATGTGAGATGAGTGCGATTGTGCGGTAGTTTGAACATTCTTTGGCATTGCCTTTCTTTGGGATTGGAATGAAAATGGACCTTTTCCAGTCCCGTGGCCACTGCTGAGTTTCCAAATTTGCTGGCATATTGAGTGCAGCACTTTCACAGCATCATCTTTCAGGATTTGAAATAGCTCCACTGGAATTCCATCACCTCCACTAGCTTTGTTCGTAGTGATGCTTTCTAAGGCCCACTTGACTTCACATTCCAGGATGTTTGGCTCTAGGTGAGTGATCACACCATCATGATTATCTTGGTTGTGAAGATCTTTTTTTGTACAGTTCTTCTGTGTATTCTTGCCACCTTTTCTTAATATCTTCTGCTTCTGTTAGGTCCATACCATTTCTGTCCTTTATCGAGCCCATCTTTGCATGAAATGTTCCCTAGGTATCTCTAATTTTCTTGAAGAGATCTCTAGTCTTTCCCATTCTGTTGTTTTCCTCTATTTCTTTGCATTGATCGCTGAGGAAGGCTTTCTTATCTCTTCTTGCTATTCTTTGGAACTCTGTATTCAGATGCTTATATCTTTCCTTTTCTCCTTTGCTTTTCACTTCTCTTCTTTTCACAGCTATTTGTAAGCCTTCCCCAGACAGCCATTTTGCTTTTTTGCATTTCTTTTCCATGGGGATGGTCTTGATCTCTGTCTCCTGCACAGTGTCACAAACCTCATTCCATAGTTTATCAGGCACTCTATCTATCAGATCTAGTCTCTTAAATCTATTTCTCACTTCCACTGTATAATCATAAGGGATTTGATTTAGGTTGTACCTAAATGGTCTAGTGGTTTTCCCTACTTTCTTCAATTTAAGTCTGAATTTGGCAATAAGGAGTTCATGATCTGAGCCACAGTCAGCTCCCGGTCTTGTTTTTGCTGGTCATAGCAAACACCCTCTTCCAACAACACAAAAGAAGACTCTACACATGGACATCACCAGATGGTCAACACTGAAATCAGATTGATTATATTCTTTGCAGCCAAAGATGGAGAAGCTCTATACAGTCTCCCTTCTCAGGGTCTCCAAAATTCCTTGAGATTTCTGTACCTGTTAGTGAGATAACCTTTCTAACTTATCTGATAAAGTTACTGGAAACTAAGAGCTTCCAATCTCTGGAGGGTTCAGATAGAAAAGATAAATGTTTCAATTTGTTTATAAAATTTTACTGTCATAATTAGTTTGAGGGATAGGTTTTTTTTTCTTTCTTACACCTGGAAAACACAGGTTCAAATCAGTAATTTTTTCAGATAGAAACCATAAACGTTATGAGCATATTCACCTGTTCATTCAGTCCTTTCGTTAACCTTTGTGAAGTCATCAGGTTTTCCATTAGATTGCTTACCCAGCTCAGAAACTGGTGTTTATCCAAAAGTCCTTTTTATAAATCTTCTTGAAGAGGAAGCATTTTTGAAAAACTTGGTTAGTGCTATGACAATATTTTGAGATAGTAACTAGAATTATGCCTGATAACAGTTTACCTGAAAAAGCAACCCACTCCAGTACTCTTGCCTGGAAAATCCCATGGACAGAGGAGTCTGGTAGGCTGCAGTCCACGGGGTCACAAACAGTCGGACACAACTGAGCGACTTCAGTACGCTACTATCAAAATTTTAGGTACTCCATACAGTTTCTAGGATATCTATATCCTATGGTAACATTTACCATACAATATAACCTGAGACTTATTACTCACTTGACAATACTCCCCATTTAATTCTGAATACGGAATGAACCTAATTAGTAATATCCCTTTTAGGGATGTTTCAGGGGCCCTCTGAAGCATCCCAAAGTTAGCTAGAAATCATCTTCATTAGAATGATCTAGGAAGTTTTGTCAACAAATATCAAAAAGGTTTAGGACACTAAATCAGATAGGATTATAGGTTATTGGAAAACAATATTATTCAATATTAGCCAAAGTAACAGTAAAGGATTTCAGAACAGATCATTTAAGAAATCAACTTAAATCTATTATCAAAGGCAGTTCAATATCTGAAGAAAAGCTGTCCTCTTAACAGAGAGAAAAGGTAAATTCAAGTTTTTGCACCAGCTTACTTTATTCACAAGGTAAACTTAATTAACTTTATTTTAAACTTTTAGTCCTAAGTTTAAACTTTAAACCATGTACAAAACTCTCCCCTTCACTGTTTGGTTCACTTTTCACAAGCCTTTTCACTTTCTGCTCCCATCACTGTGTTCTTCCACCTAAAAACCCACCTGTAAGTCAGGCTTACTTCCTTTTCCCTTCACAAAATGCAATTCCATTCCTCATACCTTCTTTACCGAAAACACACTTCCTACTTTCCTTAAGCAACCAAGAACTGACTTTTATTATTAGCATTTTATGGATTGGTGAGCATATGTACCAGTGATAATTTCTAAAACCTTTGCTTTCTTAGAACATTTTAGGATGGCACCAGACATCATTCATTTTTAATCTCAAACCTCTTTAGTTTCTCTGTAAGAGGAAATTAGTGTTCAGTAGTAAATGTTGCAACATGTTATTTTATTTGGCAATGACTTAGCTACTCAATAGACTTCCAGCACTTAGATTAGTACAACCATTAGAAATTCAAGTTACCCCAATCTGGAGAGACTATTTTAGACAGACATTCCTAAAGCATAATTATTCTTAATAGTTTATCTAAAAGCTCATATCTCATTTACATTTTTTTAGAAGTTTCTTTACTCGAGGTGATTTCCTTACTGACAAACTTGTAACAGATATAATAATATTTAACTTATATGAAACCTAGGTACAATGAAAATATTCTGCTTAATGTTAATTACTGTTAGACATGTCTACATTAGTTAGATCAACAAACAAACATTAATATCAGGTATTTAATACTGAATATTTCCCAGTTCACGTGAACCTGGAATTCATTTAGGTTAATTTCTCTTGTATTTAGAATTATTTGATTTGTAAGTGCTTAAACTTTTTTTTTTTTTGAAGGCCCACTAGATTAGAGCTCATTTACAAACTGATCTCAGCAATCGGCAATATTATCCAAAAAAAAAAAAAAAAAAAAACAAAGACACACATTGAGACATACATATATCCAAATAGAGATCCTTTAGCTTTGTTTTTCAAACTTAGTTATGAATACTAGTTAAAAATGGTTGGAATAAGATTTTAAAAGGCTTTTTTCCCCTTTTGGTTTCAGGAATTAGAGAAGGTTTAGATAAGTGATCCAGAGAGCTGTGGTCTAAAGTATAGGAGGAGGTATTTCCTCAGGGCAGGAATTCTTAAAGAGATAATTTTTTTCTTCAAGCTTTCTCTGGAGTCTAAAGAATATTGTGACCACATTGTCAAAAAATATTTTTCTATGACCATAGTATTATAGCCAAAATTTAGACCAGATAGTGCTCAACTTGGCCCTGATAACAAGGGCAGATTGGTCCCAGCAGGGATTGTTCTTCTGGGGAAGTGGGGGTCATAGTTTGATCAGACCCAGGCTGTTGATTACAGGAGGAAGTGCTGGATGTAAGAGAACTTCAGTACATTTTCCTATCCTGTGTCAGTAAAGACCTAATATATTTAGGCCATTTTTCTTGTCATTGGGTCATAGCTATAGACTGACCAGTTAAAAAAAAATTTTTTTTTTTCCCTAGGGGTTCCCAAGTGGAGTGTGGAATTAGAGTGAGCAATTCCCATATTACTCGATCGGTTTGTACTAGATGTCTGTCCACTCAAACCAAACCAACAAACCAAATCGAACCAGAACTTCACCAGCCAGGAGGCACACTCCAAATGAAACAAAAGGCAAAGAGATGCCCAGAAATCAAAAGCCTAGTGGCAAGAGTTCCCCCAAAAGATGGTAAAGTGATGCCCAGAAATCAAAAGCCAAATGGCATAAAAGCCAAACGTGACTTCCCAGTTCCTCTAGACCTGTGACCTGGCACAGTCAGTGCTAGCAGCCTTTTTTAGTTCTGATATAGTTTCAAGCAATTTCTTGGTTTCCTGCAAAGAAGTTACTCTATCATTTTGTTTTAGAAGCTTCTAGATACCAGTCCAAGTAAGCATGGCAGGCCTTTTCTAATTGTGCATGCAAAAGTATCAATTTAGGAATATCAAAAGAACCCCAATTTGGCCATTTTAGGTTGAGATCTCTTTTAGTATAATTTCTGTAATTAACTAGGTACTTGCAAGTATGAGCTCCGTACATATTGTACATGAATCTGGCTGGAGTGTTAGTCAGAGGCTGGCTTTCTGACACCCCTTTGTTTCTGTTCTTGAGAGATTATGCTTCCCATTTTAAGCTGAATTTGTCGGGGATAAAAATCACTAGTGAACTTGTGAAGTGGGCCCATGTGCTGCTTGTGAGCTTTACTCCTCCAGGAGTCACCCCAGAGTCGTTTCAGCTGATCTTACGTGTCTCGGATTCTGCCTCCAGCAATTTAAGACCACTGTGACTGCTCAGGTTGCTGAATGGCCAGTTCTTATGTGCGACCCCCAGATGAGCAAGTATTTAAATTAATAGTGGGTTTCCCTATGGGACCACTGCACGGTATGAGGACTAGGTCTCCACCACTCCTTTAAATTTCTCAGTCATCTGAGAAAACTGAAACCGGCCAGGAGGAGTCTTGTCCCTTTTCTTCAGAACAAAGCTCTCATATATTTTCCTCTCTTTTATCCTGACAAATTCTATAATGGCAGTCAAATTGAGGAAAAGTGTCAGATCAGCCTCTTAACCACTCAGCCAAGACCATTCAGGCCCCTACAATGAAGCAACCACAGCACCGTTCAGCCGAGCCTGGGGTGTTCCTCGATTTTTTTTCCCAGTTGAGCCCCCCTACCCAGTTCCTTTCCACTGAGTGGGTAATTCTCCTGGCATCACCTCAGGACCAAGCAAACCTGGGTGACAGCCTGTGCCTTTTGGGGATGTCCCAGCAGCTGCAAGGACTGTCTGGGTAGCAGCTTGAGGAGGCAGGAGAAGAGGTGACTTTTCCAGTTGGTCCCCTGAAAGGGAAGCCTCATACTCCAGAATCCCGAGACCTAGGGGGGCTCTCTGCCTACCCCCTCCCCAATTCCATATTTCCTTCCGTGACTTGTTGAGTGACCCTGTACCAGACTGCTTTACCCTGAGGATCATTTGACTATAGAATTAGGGCAACAGTCACTGGCAGTTTATCTATAATCCTTTGGTATTGGGATGGCCAAAAATTTCATTCAGGTTTTTCCACAGGTGCTATATGGAAAAACCTGAACAAAATTTTGGGCCAACCCTATAGTCAGCCAAACAGCCTGCTGCCACCTGAGTCCACTGCCTGGGTGCTCAGAGGGAAAAGCTGCCAGTGACTGTTGTCCTAATTCTATAGTCAAATGATCCAGCCCCACCCGGGACCTCTAAGCCAGGGCGTGGGGTCCAGACCTCTTCTTCCCTTACCATTCAGCAGTGATTTGTAGGAAGCGTACCGCATGCCGGCACTGCATGGGTCTAGATGGGGAGTATTTTTAAGCATGTTCAACCAGAGTTTCACAACACAGAGCTGGATAAGACTTGCTCTGATTGCCTGGACTTTGCAGGGCCAAGGAATTACTCCCGATGCCCCATCCACTCCTTTTGAATTTCCCAGGGGCATGGCCTTTGAGCCTCTGGGCAAGTCAGCTGCTCCCTCCCCTCCCCACCCACCCCAGCCTGGCTGTCTCTGGGTCCCTACTCCTCCTTCCTGCCCCCACCTCTGCCACAGCCCTTCCTGTCCTCCTCTCTTGCCAGTTCACCCCCAACGATGAGATTCCTACTTAAAAATAAATCTCTGCGATCTTTAATTGCAGACTAAATAATTGCTTCATTTTATTTAAATTTGGCTCTTGGAGGATCTGGGAACAATTAGAAGAAAACAGAGGGCAGTGCTGGGTGCAGGTTTTCAAGCATATAATTATTTTTTTTATGATTATCATACCGATGTTTGCAGGATCTGGAAAAAGAAAGTGTGCCTCTCCTTCTGAGTTAGTCATGCACAATTTACACGCAATAATAACAACAATAATGATAATAATAATTCCTGGCTCTTCCTGGATTTCATACTTGGCTCCCAAGGAAGCAGAGAAGTCACTGTGCACTTTCCAGAAGGAGAGAGATGAGAGCAGCTCCAGCTGCCTCCCGCAGACCCGGAGAAGGAACCCAGGTCCTGGCCCTTCCCGTTGGGGTACTGGGTTTGATGTGGGCTGGGCTGACCTAACACATAATGCTCTGAGAAGTTCTGGACAAGTTCAGTACTCTATCCTCAGGGACCTTCACTGTGTCCAAAATTCTCCCATTCATTCTACATTCAGCGTTAAGAACTGGATGGGGCCCTAGAAGTCATGTACAGTCCTCTTTTTATGATGGAGGAAACTGGGGCCCTCAGATCACAAAGCTTATTAATAACAGAACCAAAAAGAGGCCTTTGTGTGTGAAATAGGAGAACAGGGTCCTTAGGACCAGGCAGACCTAGAATTGAATTCCTGTCCTGCTTAACACGTACGATCCTGGGCACATTTCTTTTTTTAAGTTAGTTAAGAATGTTGGGTTGGTGTCAAAATGGCTAAAGTTAAAAGAATTTTAATTTATGTTAAAATTCAAATTGGTTCAAGCAGTTTGAGGATTTTTATTTCAATTTTTTAAATTTATTTTTAAAGTTTTATATAATTTTTAAAGGTTACACTCCATAATATGGAGTGTATAACTCACAAAATGTTGGCTGTATTCCTCATATTGTATAATACATCCTCATGCTGTGCTGTGCTTAGTCGCTCAGTCGTGTCCGACTCTTTGTAACCCCATGGACTGTAGCCCGTCAGGCTCCTCTGTCTATGGGGATTCTCCAGGCAAGAACAGTGGAGTGGTTTGCCATGCCCTCCTCCAATAGCCTGTCTCATACCCAGCAGTCTGTATCTCACACTCCCCCACCCCTAGATTGCAACCCCCACCCCCACTGGCAACTGTGCAGATTTCTTAATCTGGAAAAAATGAGAAATAATAATGCTTGCTTATTTTGAGGAATGAAGAATATAGTCTACATGAAGGTTTCCAGCACAAGCCCTGCACATAGGAGATGCTTAATTGATGTTTGCCTTCTTTTCTCTTCTTTCCAGTATTCTTCAGTCTTTGAGTCAGCTGGACCAAGTATGTAGCGATCCCTGGGAGGGTTAGCGGCTTTGACATTGGGGCTAGATGGCAATGAGGAGGAGAAAGAGGCCGTTGAGCATGGAGGGTGCCTACTGAGCGGAAGAAGAGGATGGCACTCCCTCCGGGCCTTGGGTGGGCTGTGTGGAGACCCCCTGTGTTCCTCCCCAAGTCCTGATGCTTTACCTTCCTCGCTGCTGTGTGTCCCGGCTGGGTCCTCCCACCTCTAGTCTGGAAAAATGGCCTGTCAGGCTGTTTAATCCACGCTACTGAGCACCTACTGTGTGCCAGACACTATAGATACTAATCCTACAAAAGCAAGTAAGAGGTAGCTTTAACCTTCAAGGAGCTTGGAGGCTGCATTGACAGAGACGTGGACCTGTTGCCTTTACTGTGATGTTAAATGATCTGAAGAGGATCTCCAAGGAGCTGGGAGCCTGGGCAAACTGCCCAGACTCTGGGGTTCAGAAAAGCCATTTAGGGAAGCCTCACCTGAGTGGGGTCTTGAAAGATGTGCAAGAGTTGGGTAAAGCAGGTTTACAGGGAGAAAGGGCAGGCTGGATATGTAGATGATCTCGATGGTTCAGAATTAGGCTTGTGTTCTGTGAGGCTCTTGGTGGCTGGTTTTCCAGTGTCCATGCTGGGGACATTGGGCCATGGGAAGGCAACACCTACCCTTCTCTGGAATCACAACTCAGGTAAAACAGAGGGCTGCATATTGTTCTACTGGACTTGGTTTGCTAACGTGGATATAAGAGGCCTTTAGATAATTAACTACCTCCCTAGGGTAGGACAAGGTAGGCAGTCTTTTTTTTTTTTTTTTTTAATGAGAGCTTTATTGAGATGAGGGGTTTCCCTGGTGGGTCAGACAGTAAAGAATCTGCCTGCAATGCAGGAGTCTCGGGTTCGATCCCTGGGTCGGGAAGGTCCCCTGGAGGAGGAAATGGCAACCCGGTCCAGGATTCTTGCCTGGAGAATTCCACGGACAGAGAAGCCTGGTGGGCTACAGTCCATGGGGTCACAAAGAGTTGGCCACAGCTAAGTATTAGCTATCACACTTATTGAGATGTAACTCACATATCATACAATTGACAGTTTATGGTATAAAGTGCACAGTTAAATGGTGTTAATATATTCACAGATTTGTACAGCTGTCATCATCATCAATTTTAGAACATTTTCATCACCCTAAAAAGAAACACCTTCCCTGTTATTAATTATTCCCCATTCTTCCTCCCACCCACACCCTGACTTTAGCAAATCCCATTCTGTGCCTGTATAGATTTGCCTCTTCTGGACATTTCGCACCAGTGGAATCATACAGCATGTGGCCTTTTGCGTCTGGCTCTCTTCACTGAGCACTTTTTTGAGGTTCACCTATGATGTAGGTGTTTTCTTGACCCACTCATCCGTTGATGGACGTTTGATTTGTTTCTGCCTTCTGGCTGTCATGAAGAATCCTGCTGTGAACGTTTATATACAAGTTTTTATGTGGGTGTGGTTTTCATTCCTCTTGATAGATACCTGGGAGTGGGATTGCTGGGTCAAACAGTGATTCTTTATTTACCTCTTGAGAAACTGCCATGCCATTCTCCAAAGTAGCCGCACCATTTTACGCTCCCACCGGCAGTGTCTGAAGGTTCCAGTTTCTCCACATCCTTGCCAACTCTTGTCATTATCTGACTTTTTTTTTTTATTATAGCTGTCTTGGTATCCTACTGCTGCTATAACAAATTACCAGCAACCTAGTGACTTAAAACAACACACATTTATTATCTTACAGTTTTGGAGGTCAGAGGTCTGAAATGGATCTCATGGGTCTAAAATCAAGGTGTTGGCAGGGCTGTATTTCTCTCTGGAGACTTTAGGGGAGAATCTGCCTCCTAACCCTTTCCAGCTTCTGGAGACCGACCTATATTTCTGGGTCCACGGCCCTGTCTCACTTCAAAGCCAGCAGTGGCGTCATTTTGACCTCTGCTGTTGTTATCACATCTTGTTTTCTGACTCCAGCCCTCTTGCCTCTCTCTTACACTTAAAGGAATTCTTGTGATGGCATTGGGCTCATGTGGATAATCCAAGCTCCTCTCCCATCACAAGATCCTTGAGTTAATTGCATCTGCAATACTCCTTATGCCATCTAAGGTGACATATTCACAGGTTGCAGGGATTACGATGACAGACATCTTTGGAGGACCATTATTCTGTCTAACCCCAATAATGGGTGTGAAGTGGTATCTCATGGTTTTAATTTCTATTTCCGTCCTGGCAAATGATGAGCATCTTTTCACGTGCTTATTGGTCATTTGTATATTTTCTTTGAGGAAATTAGGCACTGGTTTCTTAGATATGACACCCAAAGCACAAACAACAAAAGGAGAAACAGATAAATCAGATTTCATCAGATTAAAATGTTTTACCCTTCAAAGGACACTATCGAAAAGGGAAAAGACAACAAATAGAATGCGAGAAAATATTTGCAAATCATGCACTGAAAAGTGACTTATATCTAGCATATATAAAGAATTCTTGCAACTGAATAATAAAAAGATAAATAACCCAATTAAATATGGGCAAAGGGTCACGAAGATTTGCCACTATGTTTCCTTCTAGGAGTTTTATATTTTTAGGTCTTACATTTAGGTCTTTGATCTGAGTCAGTTTTTTTTTGCATACGCTGTAAGGTAGGGGTCCAACTCCATTCTTTCGCATGTGGATATCCAGTTGGCCTAGCACCATTTGTTGACAAGATTATCCTTTCCCCAAATGGACTGATCTTGACTCCATTACCAAAAATCAATTGATCCTAATTGTGAGAGATTATAGAGATTATTTTAGAGTCCTGTTTGTTTTCCTCTCATCTAAATTTCTATACTTATGCCAATACTACACTGTCTTGCTTCCTGTAGCTTTTTGTAAATTTTGAAATCAGGAATCATGAATCCTCCAGCCTTGTTCTTTTTCAAGATTGTTTTGGTTAATCTGCATTCCTCCCAATTCCTTATTAATTCTAAGATCAACTTGTGAATTTCTACAAAGAAGCCAACTGGAATTCTGATATGGACTGTGTTGAGTATATAGAGCAATTTGGGGAATATTGCCATCTTAACAGTATTAAGTATTTCAGTCTATAAACAGGGGTATCTTTCAATTTAGTTAGGTCTTCTGTAATTTCTTTCACTAATGTTTTGTACTTTTCAGAGTATACATTAGGTACATCTTTTGTTAAATTTATTCCTAAGTATTTTATTCTTTCTGATGCTATTGTTTATAGCTAGTTTGTGGAAATACAACGGGCTTTTGTGTATTGGTCTTTTACCCTGCACCCTTGTTGAATTCATTTATTAGTTCTGATAATATTCAGTAGAAACCTTAGGATTTTCTCTGTATAGAATTATGTCATCTACACATAGAAGGTGTGTTGTGTATTCAGTTGCTCAGTTGTGTCCGACTCTTTACAGCCCCATGAACTGTAGCCCACCAGGCTCCTCTGTCCATGGAATTTTCCAGGCAAGAATACTGGAGCAGGTAGCCATTTCCTACTCCAGGGGATCTTCCCAACCCAGGGAATGAATCCGCATCTCATGTCTCATGCATTGGCAGATGGATTCTCTACCACTAGTCCCTGGGAAGCCCTAGAAACAAATAGAAGGAAGAGAGTTTTATTTCTTCCTTCCCAATATGGACGCTCTTTATCTTTTATCTTGCTTAATTGCCCTGGCTAGAACCTCTAGTACAATGTTGATAGAAGTGAGAGACGACATCCTTGTCTTGTTCCTGATCTTAGGGGGAAACATGTGCTCTTTCACCATTAATTATAAGGTTAACTAGATATTTTGTAGATGCTCTTTATCAGACTGAGGAAATTTCCCTCTATTTTTAGTTGGTCGAGTGTTTTAAATTTTGTCAAATGCTTTTTCTGTCAGTTGAGATGATCATGTGGGTTTTGTCCTTTATTTGATTGATGTGGTATATTACATTAGTTGATTTTCTAATGTTAAACCAGCATTGCATTCGTGGGATAAATCCCACCTGGTCATGGTATAGAATCATCTTTTATGTCTTTCTGGACTCAGTTTGCTAGTATTAAGTAACTATTCTGATGTCAAGGTTCTCTGGGAAAGCCCACTGTCTGCTCCCTCTTCCAGATCGTCGTACAAAACCATCCTCAAGAACCCTCCTTCCCTCGGCCTCAGCGTTGGTGTTTTGGCCCATGAACTGTTAACTGATGACAATTCGAACGATAATCCGCTGAGTCCACCATCTTTAAGTGTTGGCTCAGATGCTACCTTGGGTAGGAAGTCTTCTCAGCAGCTCCCCACCTCCCATCCCAGTGGGACTGCTAGCGCCCCCGCCTCACCTGTGCTCTCACCATTCTTCATTCTTTACACATAACTTGCTGCAGGACAAGCCAGGACCAACTTCTCCAAGTGGACCGGGCTCTGCTGCTGATATGGACTGCGTCTAGACATGCTTGATGGGACGTTTGATCCCTGCCAATGTTTGCCTGGCTGTAATCCCTTACCTCACTGGGTTCTGATGTTCTACCATTAGAGATAGAATTCCTTTGACTTAAGAATTTATCCCAAGTTAAAATGCAAACGCATCAGGAGAGGTACACTAAGTCCCCCACATATGAATGAGTTCTGTTCCGAAAGCACATTGCTAAGTCCAATTTGTTTAGAAGTCCTACAAAGTTAACCTGAGTACCCAACTGACACAATCGGCTATATAGTACTGTACTATATAGTATTGTAGGTTTATAATACTTTTTACACAAATAATACATAAAAAAACACAAAAATGAACACTTTTAATCTTACAGTACCTTGAAAAGTGGAGCTTCCCTGGTGCCTCGGATGGTAAAGAATCTGCCTGTAATTGCAGGAGACCCGAGTTCAATCCTTGGCTCAGGAAGATCCCCTAGAGAAGGGCATGACAACCCACTCCAGTATTCTTGCCTGGAGAATTCCATGGACAGAGGAGCCTGGTGGGCTACAGTTCATGGGGTCACAAAGAGTGGGACATGACTGACCGACTAGTACTTTCACTTTTCACCTCGAAAAGTACAGCAGTACAGTACAACAGCTGGCATGCAGGGGTTGGCATCGAGTGAACAGGCAAGAAGAGTTGCCAACTGGAGGAAGAGGAAGAGCTGAGCGATGGTGGAGCTGAAGGACTGTCAGCAACAGGAGGTGCTGACGAGGGTGGTTGAATAGGTTACTTTCTCTCCTGCCCTCTTCCCTCCCCGAGTCCTGTGCTGTGGCTAGCGGGGTCCTATCCTCAGCTTTTGCAGTGCTGCCTAGCTTACTTAATAGATGGCTTTCACTTTGGACCTTACAGAGAAAAAGAGCTGAAGTCCCGGTCTCCTCCCTCCCAGAAGGCCCCTGAGTTCCTCCTGTGTGTGGCCCACCTTCCCACGGTCTGTACATCTGGAGAGGGCCAGCCATTCTCATACTCAGAGCAAACTTCCCGATGTACCCTTTGCTTGGGTCAGGAGCATCCCACGGCCTTATATCAATAAATACAAAATATAATATGAAATAAATATAAATAAGCCACCTAAGGGATTTTTCTATCCTAACAACAACAAATTGCCCCCAAGGTAATGCACCTCCTCTCCCTTCCCCAACACAGAAGAACTGGCTTATTGGTTTAAATACCACCTCCTAAAGCACCCAGGGATGCCCGAGTTCATTTAATCCTCCCAACAGTGGTTATTGTTACCCTTCTAACAGATAAGGAGGCCGAGGCCCAAAGAAGCTGAGTAGTTTGCCAGGCTTTTGGCCCCAGAGCCAGAATCTCCATGCTGTCCTACCCTCACGGTGGGTAGTTTGTGGGCTGCAGTTCCTTCCAGGGATGATGCATCCAGGGAGGGTGGCCAGCCTGGCTGCAGGAGCCCAGGCTGAGGATGGCAGGCCTGGCTGGGTTTCTTCTGTTTCCTCAGTGTGGACCCAGGGGCAGGGCAGTGAAGGTGTGGGGTGGTGGGTCAGGCCCAGCGGAGCAGCTCTGGGGCCTCGAGGCCCCCTGGGGCAGAGAGAGGCCTGGATAGTGTGAAGCCTGGGAGCTGGGACTGCTTCAAGGTGAGGTCTACTGTCTCCTGCCAGCTACCACCTACCACCTCGTTTTAACTTTTAGCCTAACTGTGGCCTGTTCCCTCTGAAGAGGCTCCAAAAGCCTTGACATTCCACCTCCCACCCTCTGAAGCTGGGGTCTGGCACCAGCCCACTCTCAGGGAGGGTCTCCCCGACGTCTACGGACCTCTCTGCCCCACGGCAGCAGGAGGGGTACGCTTTTCGACTCTGCTGCCGCTGATTGGAACGCATGATCTGTTTTCCCTCTGGTGTGTGCAACAGTGCGGATCGGACAGAGAGCGGAAACAGGAAAGATAAGTGGGAAATAAATCACCCAACTTGATTTAGTCATAATAGTAAGGAGAGGGTGATTGCCAAGCCGCTATCAGGGCTGCAATCAGCGCTCCAGGGGCCGGAGATGGAGCTCTCTCTGCTCCACACCGACCTTCTGAAGCGCCCCACAGAAGGAGGGGCTGCGGGCTCAGAGGTGGGGCAGGGGGCTGTCCTGGGCCCACTCTGAGCTTGCTGGGAGCCCCGTGGCACAGACAGAGGCCTGCTGTGCCCAATAAGCCTCTGCCCTCCAAGGGGGGAGACAAAGGGAACACAGCCATGTGAGGGCCCAGCCCCAGCCCGCCTCCTGTCCGTGAAGACCCCTGTCCAGTTCTCCTGGGGAAGCACTCTGCCTATTGAACTTCCTGGTGGGAGGCAGTCAGAGTTGGTGGGAGGGCAGGGAAGTGCTGGTGCGGTCTGATTCCTCCTATGTTTAATGCTATCCAGAACACAGCTTAGCTTCCTATTTTTCCAGGCAGGACTGGGCCAACTCTTCCAGCCTGGTCTTTGAGGCTGTCCGGGAAGGAGAAGTCACCCTATCTCTCTGCCTCTCCACGCCCTCCCACCACCACATCCCCATCCTGCAGTCTCACCCCTTGGGATGAGCCCAGATCTAACCCGGAGCCCTCCCACTGTATTTCCAGGCCTTGTCCCCTCTGTCTGCATGGCTGCCACATTCCAGGGAGACAAGCCCTGTGTTCTCCCACATTCCTTGCATGGCCCTGGAGGAAACCTGGTATCAAGGGCCTGGGGAGGAGGGCAGTGATTCTAGAGGCCTGGGTGTTAAGAGACAGCTTAGGTGATGCAGGAATATCTATTCCAATTCGCTAAGGGATATCTGCTCTGGCAAGTTATAAAATACCATTTCCACCGAGGCTGTGGAATTACTTACAGGAGCCACAATGAAACCAGACAACCTTTCAATCAAGCTGCCTGTTGTTCCTGCTTCAAGGCTGGCAAAATAAATACTGAGCAAATAAAGTTAGTCGGCATCTGAGCATTTTAATGAATAAAGAGTAGCAGGCGGACCTGGGGAGCAGGGAGCTGCCGCACATTCCCGGGCTGCAGACGGATGAGGCCCAGGTGACAGCGTCGGGCTGTGTCCCTCCCGCCTCCTGCCCTCAGTGGTGATGCCTGTGGACAGGCCAGCAGGAGCAGGGTTCAGATAACCAGCCCCATGACCTCAGCACTGTATATCCAGCCTCTGAGAGATTCATACTCTCAACAGACTGGAAGGAGTCTTTGGAGTCTGCCTGTTGCACTCCATAAGGCAAGGGTCAAGCAGGCTGAACTGCAGGTGAGGTGCAGTGGGAGGGAAAAATAACAGTAGGGCCTTAAGAAGGGACTTTCAAAGTGGCTTTTGTAGCAAGGACGAGGTGCAGGTGTGCAGATGGGGGCAGATGGTGTGGCATTCATGGGGGTCGGAGGGCAGGTAGCCCTGTCTGAGCAGAATGGCTGGGCTGGGAAAGAAGGACCTGACCTGAGAGAACCCAAGGTGGCACAGAGCCCTGAGCAGGTCACCCGGTGGGCACTGAGGGGAGATGCTCAGGTGAGCTTGCTGAATCACTGCAGGCCTTCCAGGGGACCTGCAGAGACCTGGAGAGGACCGTAAGGGGAGAAAGAATAAGGTTTTGCTTTTCAAGGGAGAAGGCAGGAGAGGGTGGCAGATGGTCCACAGAGGGGCTCAACAGCAGCTCCGGGCAAGCTTCTTGCACAGATGGGGTGCGGATGACTGGACGCGAAGCAAATGAGGAGTGGGCTGACTGAAGACTGGCTGCGCCAGACAGACAGACCTCTTTCTTTTGAGAAGTATGGGCAGGTCAAAAGAATGTCCTGGACCTAGGGTGAGGATTTCAGAGTGGCACTTGTCATATCCTTTCATGGCACCCCCTGTGGACAAGCTGGATGGTATCCAGTGAGGAGCATTCGAACCAGGACCAAGACCATGGCGGATGGATCCCTAATGGTTGAGACCAATCTGGAGGGAAAGCTCTGAAGATGTGGGGACCAGGGTGTTTTCCATGTCCCCTCTGTCTGTGTGGCTGCCACATTCAGGGAGATAAGCCCTGTGTCCTCCCACATTCCCCGCATGGCTCTGGAGGAGCCCGGTGTTGAAGGGCTGGGGAGGAGGGTAGTGGTTCTAGAGGCCTGGATGTTAGAGAGAAGACAGCTGAGGTGATGCAGGAACATCTCTTCCACTTCACTAAGGGATATCAGCTCTGGCAAGTTATAAGATGACATTTCCACCGAGGCTGTGGAATTATTTACAGGAGCCACAGTGAAACCAGACAACCTTTCATATGCTCCAAAATGTGTTTTCTGTTACTTTGGTGAAGTTGTGGAGGCTTTGGTGAAGTTGTGGAGGACATGCTAACTAAGGTTTGTGGGGACATCCCTGGTGGTCAGTGGTTAAGAATCCGCCTTGCAATGCAGGGGACACGGGTTTGATCCCTGCTCAGGGAACGAAGATTCCATATGCTGAGGAACAGCTACAGAGGCACTTTAACCACACACCACAACAAAAGATCCTGTGTGCCGCAATTAAGACCTGAGGCAGACAAATAAATAAATATTTTTAAGAAATGTTTGTGAATGATATAAAGCTACAAGAGGGTAAGAAATACCTTCTATAATAGTAATAAAAAATAATAGCTCATACTGTATAGCACTTCCTATGTGCCAGGCTTTGTTCTAACAGATTCTATGTGTGAACATTTAATTTTTGCAGCATCCCAATGAGGTAGGTCATAGCATTATTACCATTTTACAGATAAGCAAACTGAGGATGAAAATTAAGGTAAGCGGTTGCAGAACCAGGGTTTATTCCAGGCTGTCTGACCTCAGACCCTATGCTCTTAACTCCTTGCTAAGAAACATGATACAAAGCAATTTCAGTGGACTAAAATTATTGGCAGAACACGAGATGAAATCTAATAGGAAAATATGGGAAGTACTGTTTCTAGAAGCAAAGGGTATTAAGACAGAATAGGGTGTGAGGTTTCTCACCAGCATGTCTCAAAAACTCTTAGGAAGAGCTTTTCTTGGCTGCATCTCAACCTAAATCAACAAGGCGACAAGGCTCCCAAGAGATCCCTGGGCAGTGACAGGCCGGTCAGTCCATAGCTGTGCACTCCAGGCTCGTGTTTGTAAAACGGCATTGAGAAAATGAAGCAGGTCATGGCACAGACAGGCCCTGGCAGAAAGGTAGGGGATCAGGAGAGTACAGACAGCTCTGACTATAAGTAACTGAATAAATAATGTCAGACATTGAGGGATGGTTAAAATAACTGGAGATAGGTTACTCCAGTAACAGGGCTGGACTGGCTGCCCGTCTCCAAAGGGAAGCCCCAGGACCCACAGCAGACAGTAAGGGAGGAGCATTTCAGCTCAGGGCAAAGAAGCACTTGCCAGCTCCTGCATTGTCTGGGGGAATAGCACCCGCCTGCTTAGCACAGTGCTTGATGCACTATACATGTGCAAAAAGTGGTGGTGGTGATTGTGGTTATGATGTTTAACTTCAGCATGAGAATCCAGAACCTACTGCTGGTTGGCTGTATGGTTCCAGGCATACCCTTTCACCTCTGAGCCTCAGTCTTCTCATCTGTAAAATGGGGGTGATAATGGCACCCCACTCCAGTACTCTTGCCTGGAAAATCCCATGGACGGAGGAGCCTGGTAGGCTGAAGACCAAGGGGTCGCGAAGAGTCGGACACGACTGAGCGAATTCACTTTCACTTTTCCCTTTCATGCATTGGAGAAGGAAATGGCAACCCACTCCAGTGTTCTTGCCTGGAGAATCCCAGAGACAGAGGAGCCTGGTAGGAGGCCGTCTATGGGGTCGCACAGAGTCGGACACAACTGAAGCAACTTAGCAGCAGCAAGGCCTTAATCAGACAATTGTTGGGGATGAAAATTCAATGAGTCTGTCTGTCTCGGGAGTCTAATTAAAAGCCTAATGTATATAATAGGTGGTCTTCCCTGGTGGCTCAGATGGTAAAGAATCTGCCTGCAATGTGGGAGACCTGGATTTGATCCCTGGGTCGGGATGACCCCCCTGGAGGAGGGCATGGCAACCCACTCTAGTATTCTTGCCTGAAGAATCCCCATGGACAGAGGAGCCTGGATGGCTACAGTCCACAGGGCCGAAAAGGGTCAGACACAACTGAGCGACTAAGCGCAGCACACCTATAATAGGTGCTAGTGACTGAGACTGTGACTCAGCAGTGGCCACAGGACTGGAAAAGCTCAGTGTTCATTCCAGCCCCAGAGAAAGGCAGTGCCAGAGAATGCTCAAACTACTGCACAACTGCACTCATCTCACACGCTAGTAAAGTCATGCTCAAAATCCTCCAAGCCAGGCTTCAGCAATACGTGAACTGTGAACTTCCAGATGTTCAAGCTGGTTTTAGAAAAGGCAGAGGAATCAGAAATCAAATTGCCAACATTCGCTGGATCATCGAAAGGGCAAGTGAGTTCCAGAAAAACATCTATTTCTGCTTTATTGACTATGCCAAAGCCTTTGACTGTGTGGATCACAATAAACTGTGGAAAATCCTGAAAGAGATGGGAATACCAGACCACCTGACCTGCCTCTTGAGAAACCTATATGCAGGTCAGGAAGCAACAGTTCAAACTGGACATGGAACAACAGACTGGTTCCAAATAGGAAAAGGAGTATGTCAAGGCTGTATATTGTCACCCTGCTTATTTAACTTCTATGCAGAGTACATCATGAGAAACGCTGGACTGGAAGAAACACAAGCTGGAATCAAGATTGCGGGGAGAAATCTCAATAACCTCAGATATGCAGATGACACCACCCTTATGGCAGAAAGTGAAGAGGAACTCAAAAGCCTCTTGATGAAAGTGAAAGAGGAGAGTGAAAAAGTTGGCTTAAAGCTCAACATTGAGAAAATGAAGATCATGGCATCTGGTCCCATCACTTCATGGCAAATAGATGGGGAAACAGTGTCAGACGTTATTTTTCTGGGCTCCAAAATCACTGCAGATGGTGACTGCAGCCATGAAATTAAAAGAGGCTTACTCCTTGGAAGGAAAGTTATGACCAACCTAGATAGCATATTCAAAAGCAGAGACATTACCAACAAAGTCCGTCTAGTCAAGGCTATGGTTTTTCCAGTGGTCATGTATGGATGTGAGAGTTGGACTGTGAAGAAAGCTGAGCGCCGAAGAATTGATGCTTTTGAACTGTGGTGTTGGAGAAGACTCTTGAGAGTCCCTTGGACTGCAGGGAGATCCGACCAGTCCATCCTAAAGGAGATCAGTCCTGGGTGTTCATTGGAAGGACTGATGCTGAAGCTGAAACTCCAATACTTTGGCCACCTCATGTGAAGAGTTGACTCACTGGAAAAGACCCTGATGCTGGGAAGGATTGGGAGCAGGAGGAGAAGGGGACAACAGAGGATGAGATGGCTGGATGGCATCACCAACTTGATGCACATGAGTTTGAGTCAACTCCGGGAGTTGGTGATGGACAGGGAGGCCTGGCGTGCTGCGACTCATGGGGTCACAAAGAGTCGGACAGAACAGCTACTGAACTGAACTGAGTCACTGTGAATTCAAGGAACAGTAACTATAACAGGGGCCATTTCTTTCTTAAGCGCTTACTCTGTGTCAGGAGCCATGCTAAACGGGTGGAAAGCACTCTCTCCTTTGATCCTCACAACGTAAGTGAGGAAACTGGAATTCAGATGAAAGGAGAGCCTAAGTTTGAATCTAGGTCTGGCCGATTCAAGTGCATGACATCAGCACCACTCTGCTGCCTCCCTGGGACTCAATGAATTACTCGGCACATGAGAAGGAGGCAGAGTGGAGGTTGAAGATTCAGGGGATCTGCTCCAGGTTTCCCTCTTTATTCTAGCACTTTATTTGAGCAGAGCCCTGTCGCGGGAAGCTCAGCCCACCTCCTGACTCAGCCCCTGGCTCCCTGCCCCCTCCTCTGTCAGCCCCGCTGCAGGGAGTTCCTCTTTCAGCCTGTCTGACTCTATCTATCCAGGCACTTTGTCCTGCTAATTCCGAGAGTGGAGGGCGTGTGCACTCTTGATGCCATTCAGCCCTAATTAGAAGTTCCTGACAGCTTGTTTGGGGCCCTGTCAGGCTCTCTGACTGGCCTTGCACCAATAAGTAAAAAGGAAAATTGCTATCTGCCCCGCACCTGGATGCCTGGGTGTCATTCTGAGCAGTGTGTGCAGGCAGTGGGCGCGCACTGGCCGCTCCCATTCTGCGCTGACTCTGCATCAGCAGCCCAGGCGGGGCCTCTGTCCCTCCAGGGTCCACCCAGGGCTCCAGTGCCTGGCCCAGGAGGGACCTATTGATTGAGACTTGATACAGCCTTGAAGGGGAGCGAGGCAGACTGCCGGACTTTTGTATCCAGATTTTAAGTCCTTTCTGCCTTGGAAACTCCATGTGAGTTCAGGGCCAGAAGGCCACAGAGCCCAGGAGGCCTTTTTTTTTTTTTTAATTTTAATTGGAGTATAAGTGCTGTACAGTGTTGTGCTAGTTTCTGCCCTAGAACATGAATCATCTCTAAGTACACCTATATCCCCTCCCTCTGGAGCTTCTCTTCCACCCCCATATAGATCATCACCCTATTGGTCATCACAGAGCGCTGAGCTGAGCTCCCTGTGCTATATAGCAGCTTCCCACAAGCTGTGTATTTTACACATAGTAATGTACACACACACACACATATATATATATATACTACTCTCTGAATTCATCCCACCCTCTCCTTCCCCTCTGTGTCCATAAGTTCATTTGTAGTGATGACGAGGAACCTAGTCTGTCATACAGACTGAAGTCAGGCAGAAAGAGAAAAACAAGTATTGTATATTGATGCATATATACAGGATCTAGAAAAATAGTACTGATTAACCTATCTGCAGGGCAGGAATAGGATGCAGATGTGGAGAATGGATGTGTAGACATTGTAGCAATGGACTTGTAGCACAGGAGGCTTTTTTTCCTCGAGACCTATTATAGGTGGGCACAGTGGAAGGTGGGGTTGGATGTTAAATTTTTTTTCAGCTGTGAGAGAATGATATAGCAGAGGCCTAAACCCCTGGACTCTTCTGCTCATCGACCTGCCTTGAAGAATGCCTTGAGAGTTAAACAGTTATCACACAAGGCTATGAAGCTGGACAGCCTGGCTTCAAATCTCTGTGATTAAGCGTGAGCCTTTGGGCAAGTTATTTCACCCCTCTGGACTTAGTTTCGTCATCTGTAAAATGGGAATAATAATAGAGTTGGAAGGATTAAATTAAACACTTCATAATAGTATCTGATTCCTAGTAGGCATTCTTCAGATGTCAGCTAGGAGTATTATTATTTTTACAATATAATGAAGTAGTTTGAATTCCAGCCATACTGCATATTAAATTTATGATCTTGGGCAAGAAATCTAACTCTGATCCCGAATTTATTTCTAAAAATGAGTATAAAAACAGTACCTATCTCCTAGAGTTATTATGAAGATTAAATGAGATTATGTCCCTAAAACACTTAGCACAGCCCTCAAAATAGGAATCAGCAAACTATAGCCTGTGGACCTAATTAGGCCCATCACCTGAAACGTAAACCTTTTGTCTGAACACAGCCATGCTCCTTCCTGTAAGTACTGTCTCTGCTGCTTTGGGGCTGCAATGGTAGAATTGAATCTGGCGGAGAAGGCAATGGCACCCCACTCCAGCACTCTTGCCTGGAAAATCCCATGGATGGAGGAGCCTGGTAGGCTGCAGTCCATGGGGTCGTGAAGAAATGGACACGACTGAGCGACTTCACTTTCACGTTCACGCATTGGAAAAGGAAATGGCAACCCACTCCAGTGTTCTTGCCTAGAGAATCCCAGGGACGGGGGAGCCTGGTGGGCTGCCATCTATGCGGTTGCAGAGTCGGACACGGCTAAACGACTTAGCAGCAGCAGCAGCACAAAACTGAATATATTTCTTATCCTGCCCCATTATAGAAAACGTTTACCAATCCCTGGCCTAGAACTTAGTAAGTGCTCATCAGTGCTATAGCTGTTGTTATTAACAGGTAATTGTCATTGTAATCCTCGTGTTTACATGAGGATCCTCTTACTCTAAGAGTTTCTAACCAGAGAAAGTTGTTTCTCCCAAAGGTCTTACATAGTAGAGGGGAATTTTTCTTTTTTGGCTGGGCTGGCTCTCTGCTGCTGAGTGCAGGCTTTCTCTACTTGAAATATGCGGGCTTCTCTCTTTGCAGTGGCTTCTCTTGTTGCGGAGCATAGGCTCTAGGTGTTCGGGCTTCGGTAGTTGTGGCACATAGGTTTAGTTGCTCCGCAGTACATGAACTCTTCCCAGACCAGGTATTGAACCTGTGTCCCCTGCATTGGCAGGCAGATTCGTAACCACTGGACCACCAGGGAAGTCCTAGGGATTTTTTTTTAATGTTTATCTGACTTGCATTTTTAGAAAGGAAAGTTGGGTGTGCTATTTAGGGTAGCTATATACCTTCCCCCTGAGTCATGGATTTTCTGTTTTAAGGGATATCAGTAATTTGAGAGTACTTTGAAATTAATTGATTAATCTCATTGCTGAATTCTGTCAGTGAGGGGGCCCAAGAAAGCACTGGTCCCAAGAAAGCCCATGCTAGATTTCAGATAGCCAAAGCTGTCTGGATAATCCAAGGCCACTGCCTCTGGGCTTAGAACTTGGTTCATGGTCCCCGCTACACAATTTGTCCTTCCAGTGTGGGGGCTTGTGAGGGGTCCTGGGAGCTGCCTCAGGGTCATTCAGGCTGGGAGAATCCTGCCCATTCACTGCAGTTCAACGGACTCCCGGGGGGTCCCGGGGGTGTGGGTGTCTGGGAAGAGGCTGGGGCCAGTGCTGACCCCACACACAGCCAGGCTATTATCACTCAATTTTTACTCTGTGTTCCGGACACTGTGCTGCCTGCCAGCATAGTGCAGCCGTTAAAATATTAATGTCTGGCATGTGGCAAACATTTAAAAAATGCTAAGATGGGAGAGCTGCTGAGCCGGCCTTGTTGACACAGTGCCTCACCTGGGTGTTGTTTGCTAGGTAAATAGCAAGGATTCCTCCCCAAAGTTGGAAACTGCTCTTCTGTCCTGGCCTCTCCCTTCCTCCTCTGACCCGATTGGTGAGGCAGGTTTGTTTCCTGCTGCAGCAGTGCCTCCTGGGGCGGCTCTTTGAGAACAAGCCACATAAGTGTGTTTTAGTGTCAGTTACCAGGAGACTTTTTGGAAGGGCTGGTGTCAGGGTGTTGTCGCTGGCAGCTCCCCGTGGTGGGGTGGGACAGGGGGGTGCCCTGAGACCAGCTCTGGGCCAGGCGCAGTGGGAGGTGGACATGGTTACTGCCAGCCAGGAACTCAGAGTTCATGAGGGGGTTGACCCCATGCCCCAGTGCCCAGCCCACAGCAGAGCCAGGAAGGCGCGACGCCCACAGTGGGGTCTGAGCCTCCTGTGCTCAGAGCGGCCATTGCTGGCTCATCGGGACGGTCTGTTTAGCGGATCTCCAAGCAACTCCACATTCCTCCCACAGGAGGCCACCTCCAGTCAGTCGGAAACACCCGACATGAGACTAATTTGCTGTCCTCGGTGGAGGAAAAAAGCGATAGCAGGGAAGTTCTGATGAGTTGCCGGAGGGCTCCGGGGGGCACAGAGCCCCTGGGAGGGGGAAAGACAAGGCTTCCTAGAGGAGGTAACCTTTGGGGTGGGGAAGAAGGACAGCGCAGGTGGAGGGTGCATTTGGCAAAGGCTCAGAGGCAGGACTGTGCAGCGTGAGAGCAGAATCGGCAAGCAGTGTCCTTGGCTCCACCACAAGGCAGGGGCCGACCTGCCCAACCATCCCGGTGGTGGAAGCTCAGGGCTATCTCTCATCTCTGGCTTTTCCCAGCAGGGTCTCTTTCACTGATCACAACCTCAGGAGATCTTTCTTCCTGCTTGGAGTTGAGTCTCCATCCAAACTAAACAGAAAAAGCAAATGACACAAACTCAGACTCTGGCATGTCTAGGATGGAGACGTCTGGCCTCGCCAATCATCTACCCAAGGGCCGGCAGACTTTTTCTCTAAAGGATCAGAGAGTAAATATTTCAGGCTTTGCAGGCCATAAAGTCTCTATCACAACTCTTCATCTCTGCTGTATGGAGTAAAAACAGTTGAAGACAATCCATGAACCAGCAGGCGTGGCCAAGTGCCCCCAAAAAACTTCATTTATGGACACCAAAATTTAATAATGTAATATTTAGAATTTTTTATGTATTATTTTTCTGGCTGTGCTGGGTCTTCATTGCTACGTGTGGGTTTTCTCTAGTTGTGGCAACTGGGGGCTACTCTCTGGCTGTGGAGCCCAGGCTTCTCGTTGTGGCGACTTCTCTTGTTGCAGAGCACAGGCTCTAGGGCAAGTGGGCTTCAGTAGAGGTGCACAGACTTAGCTGCCCCATGGCATGTGTGATCGTCCCAGACCAGGGATTGAATCTGTGTCTCCTACATTGGCAGGCAGATTCTTAACCACTGGACCGCAAGGGAAGTCCAATAATGTAATATTTGTGTGTGATGGAATATTATTCTTCTTTTGACTTTTTTTTTTTTTCAATCATTTGAGCCACATAAAAACCATTTTAGCTCCCAGGTTGCAGCTGGGAGTGGGCAGAACCTGGACTGCTGATGTGGTTGGACCATCTTGTCTGAAACTTGATTGGCACTCTGCCTTCTGGCTCCTCTGGGCTGCCCTCCCCACTCTTGTTCGGTGTGCTCACCTGTTCCCACAGGAGGGCTGGTTTTGCAGAGCTCCTGCCCTAATGTGGGGTAGGGAGGCTAGAGTTGAGCTGGCTGGGTTAGGTGTTTAAAAAGCAAACGCCAGAGCCCTTGTAGAGGGACAGCTCTCCAAGCTAGCAATGTCCTTTCCTAAGACCTCATTGGTCACAGGAGGGTCAAAGATGAGGAGATGAAGGCCCAGAGAAGGGAAATGATTTGCTCAAGGTTGCTCAGCTGGCTCACAGCACAGCTGGGACAGGACCCCTCCCCTCCAAGACTGGATTCTTTCCACTTGACATGAGATAAAAGAGTCTCCAGGTTAAGCACCCTCTTGTCCCCCAACTCTAGACTGTCAGGAAGTGGCCCTGGCCTTTGCTCCCATGATCGCTCATGCCCACTGGCTTCATCTTTCTGAGAAAAGAAGGCCACAACCAATGAGCCCCAGTGCTCTTGGTAAAGGGAGAAGTAAACCATGATAAATTGCTACTAATGCTGCTGGGTGACTGAGATAAAGGCTTGATTGTTTGGGCAGCATAAATCAACACCCCGAGCTGGATGGGAAATAAAGCAATAATTTAAATCTATTTTCAGGGTCTTGTAGGCTGAGCAACTGACCAGGAATTGATATCCGAGGATGGAATAATAGATAGGGGAGGGTTATAGATGGTTAAACCACACCAAGTGGATATATGTCCATACTCCCCCAGCTTGTCACAAGCTCTGTGGGTGGGCTCCAGGCAGAACCATAACTCCTATCCCTGCTCTGTAAAGACATCCCTCTGTAATTAGCCCACCTGCCTTCTTCCCCTGCCAGCCCACCCACAGAAAGCCTCTGCTCTTCCTCCAGGCATCCCTTGCTCATTAATCTTCATGCAGGGACTCTTGGTGAGGCCCTGTGCTGGGCACAGATTCAAAGATGCCCAAGACGAAATTAACGTTACAAGATCGTCAGTTCCCTGAGGTCAAGGGCTGTGGATGTCTAGTCCACCACCTATCTGCCCTGCCTAGGACTGTGCCTGGCATGTAGTAGATGCTCAATATATTTCTTGGTGAATAAGAGACTGGTCAAGCTGTGCCCCCAAAGTCACAATGAAGTCCATTAACTGCTCTACAGAGAATGTACTGTGGCAGGGGAGCCGAGAAGTGGTGAGGATACTGTTATTTCTGGGAAATCTTGGGAGGGGTGGGAAAGCTGAAAGTGGTGAAACCTGGTTGAGTCTTGAGATAGGAGTGGAGGTGGTCAGGGGACCAGGGATGGGAGCAGGGCCCTCCAGGTGGAGGGAACAGCCTGTGCAAAGGCCTGGAGAAGATATCATTGCTTATTCTGAAACCAAACAGCATTGGGATCTTGAAGAAAGGTGATGCTAAGCCAGTGGGTTACAGTTTCCAATTCCAATTCATATTTCCCTACACAACTTTCTTTTCACCAACCACTCGTTATGTGGTTTTCTTAGTTTGCGATAATCCAAGTGGGTGGCAGGGCAGACACAGTTGCAAGGCATGGTGTAATAGAAGGACACTTGGACTGGTCAGGTCCCTAGGGTTCTAGTCCAGAGGCCCTATTATGTAGCTCTTTGGCCTTGGGCATGTCCCTTTGAACCTCTCTGGTTTTTCTTTCCCTCCTGTGGAAAATGGTAAGATCTGAAGGGTTCTATTAGATCGCCTTCCAGGTTCCTCCTGATGCTTTAAATCGTTTCTGGGCAGGCACCACCTGCTGAGGCTAAGATGCTCTTTCAACCCCTAACTAAAGGTTAGGCACTTGGTAGACTTTAATAAATATTCAATGATGGCTTACTTAGGGCAGATTTCCCTGCCTTTCCAAAAAGGTAGAAAGATGAAGTTCCCCAGGATATACTGAAGTTATAGATGGCCTCTAGTCTTTATCCAAAGGGCAGTGATAATGAGGCAAAAATAAATACATCCCCTGTAGCTCAGTCGGTAATGGCACCCCACTCCAGTACTCTTGCCTGGAAAATCCCACGGACAGAGGAGCCTCGTAGGCTGCAGTCCATGGGGTCGCAAAGAGTCAGACACAACTGAGCAACTTCACTTTCACTTTTCACTTTCATGCATTGGAGAAGGAAATGGCAACCCACTCCAATGTTGTTGCCTGGAGAATCCCAGGGACGGGGGAGCCTGGTGGGCTGCCGTCTATGGGGTCGCACAGAGTCGGACACGACTGAAGTGACTTAGCAGCAGTAGCAGCTCCGGAGAAGGCAATGGCACCCCACTCCAGTACTCTTGCCTGGAAAATCCTATGGATGGAGGAGCCTGGAAGGCTGCAGTCCATGGGGTCGCTGAGGGTTGGATACGACCGAGCGTCTTCACTTTCACTTTTCACTTGCATGCATTGAGAAGGAAATGGCAACTCACTCCAGTGTTCTTGCTTGGAGAATCCCAGGGACGGGGGAGCCTGGTGGGCTGCCATCTGTGGGATCACACAGAGTCAGACACGACTGAAGTGACTTAGCCGTAGCAGCTCAGTTGGTAAAGAATCTGCCTGCAATGCAGGAGACCTGGGTTCGATTCCTGGGTTGGGAAGATTCCTGGAGAAGGAAATGGCAGCCCACTCCAGGATTCTTACTTGGACAGGGTAACCTGGAGGGCTATAGTCCATGGGGTCTCAAGAGTTGGACACAACATAGTGACTAAACCACCACCACCAGCATTGCAGTGTACCATGCACCAGGCACTAGTCAAAGACCCTCAGGTGCCTTAGGTCAGTTAATCCCAGTAAGAACCCTAGGGGATAGGTGCTATCATTATTATCCCCACTTCACAGCCCCAGAGAGATAGGCTAGCTTGTCCAACACTATATAGTTAGTAAGTGGTGAAGCCAGGTTTGGACCAGGCAGTCAGACCCCAGAGGCTGATCTGCCAAGCTGGTTGCTGTGGCCATGCTAACCTGCCCTGCGACTGAGGGAGTTATTTTTCAGCCACTAAGTCATATCCAACTCTTTGCGACCCCATGAACTGCAGCACACAAGGCTTCCCTGTCCTTTACCATCTCCCAGAGTTTGCTCAAACTGCTGTCCATTGAGTCATTGATGCCATCCAACCATCTCATCCTCTGTTGCCCCCTTCTCCTCCTGCCCTCAGTCTTTCCCAGCATCAGAGTCTTTTCCAGTGAACAGGCTCTTTACATCAGGTGACCAAAGTATTTTGAGCTTCAGCTTCATCATCAGTCTTTCCAGTGAGTATTGAGGGTTGATTTCCTTCAAGGTTGACTGTTTTGATCTCCTTGCTGTCCAGGGGACTGCCAGAGAGACAGATGCAAAGATGAGTGGCCTGGGATGCGGTTCTGGGTACTGTAGTCAGCAGCAGAGTCTGAGACACTGGGAGATTCCACCTCCACCACCTCCGTACGGGCATAGGCTGCTGATTCGACAAACAGTGGAGATGGATGGGCTCTACAAGATCTGTCACGGCCCAACAAGGGGACACATCTGAACTGGTGCCGGAGGTCGTAAATTTTTATGTTCATTATGTTTGTTTTGTTTGGTGTAATTAATGGATCTATTAAGCCTAATCAAGGTCTGACCTCTTTTATAACCATTATAAATCACCTCAAATAGCTCTGGGAGGGGAGGTTGGTGTCATTTTGCAGGCCTCCCTGGGCAGGAGTGGTCATTCTCTGGAGTGAGGTCTCAGAAATGGGGTACTGGGCAGGGGGAGGGAGGAGTCTGGCATGGGTCTCCCAGAGACTGATTAGGGATAGGGTCAGACTATCAGCAGGGCATTGGGAGCAGAAGGGAAAGGAACCATGGGGAGACTGAGGCAGGGGGACTTGTGTAAGCCCTGCTCTAGGGAGGCTTCATCAATCATGTTTCTGAGTCTTGGGTCAGGTGTTTGCTGCAGAAAGGCGTGTAAGCAACAGAATCTTTCATATTTAACCTCTTCATCCTACAAATGACTCGCTGAGTGATGAACACACTCCACACAGCCCAAGATGGGAGCTGGGTGCAGGGAGGGGTGAGTCAGGGAGAAGACAGGAGGAACCCGAGGACGCATTGGAGGTGCTGAGCCGCCAGCCCAGAGCATGGAGCCATGATCACGGTGTCTCTCATTCCATCTCTTCTCTGGTTTGGTGAGCAGTGTGATTGAGCGTGATTGAGCAAGGTGGCGAAGCTCATTCTTGGCTATTAGGATGAATGGATCCCTGGGATACCAGCAAGGATGCTATGGTTCTGCATGTGCTTTAATAATAGTAGTAAAGAAACTAACAAAATACCACTCTCCATCATTAAAATGCAGAAGCAGATAAAGAGCAGCTCCTGTGTAATTACCAAAAATTCTTATTTCCATAAGAAACCAGCACTTCATAAATGTTCCAACCTGAGCCTTTCTCTCCAGGGAAACTGGATTTCTATGAATATAGAAATTTGGTAATTGCCCCTGAAACTGCTTTTCTCTCTTAATGAATAGCAGGAGCTTGCTTTTGCTTACAGCCCCAAATGGACCGGTTTCCTTCCCCGTCACTGGGTCACTGAGCACCCACCTCCCCCCCTCCTCCCCCCACCCCCCCCATCACACTCATCACACCCATTAGGGCCTCAGGGCTTGGGTTTCAGGAGAAGTGATTTTTTTTTTTTCCTCCAGGGTAAGAAGGGAGTGGGAGAGGGCCTGCCAGTCAGGAGCGTAGTTCTGCATTTTCCCAATTGCATTTGTATTTTTCCATACCATAGGTATACATTTTATTTCAGTGCAACATGCTTTCAAAAAATGAAATAAAATAAATGCACTATTAGATTAAAAATGTACAGCATTATATAGCTCATAATGCCATGGTAGATTTTAAACCTCTAAAAGCATATGCATTAAAGCAATTTTCTAAACTAATATATAGCAAGAAGTCCACAAAAGCACTACAACATTTGATAATAGTTGCCATCTTCAGTTGAGGATAATGATGTTAACAAATGTAATGGGAGTAATGAGTGGAGATTCAAAAAGCTGCTTTTGTTTAATTTTTTGTAATGCAAATTAGTTTGGGAATGAAAAGGGGGTGATGGGGAGGGAAAAAAACCCTCTTATTTGAAATGAATCTTAATCCTAGCTAATGATAGGCCAGTAGTAAGCAGAAGCAGCTTCACTGTGGAATTGAACAATCCGGAGATGCAATTGTTAAGGTGATGGAGATGAAATTAAAAAAACAAAAAAACAAAAAAACTGCAGAATTGAATCTTCTTTCTTGAGCCTGGAATTGCAGATGTTTGAATTTAGAAGCCTCCAGATAACATGGGTGTTGTCCCTGGAGTTATCTGTGCCAGAGATTGGAGACCTGTTCCTGGTGGATGGAAGGGTGTGTGTGTATGTGCTCAGTCGCTAAGTCCTGTCTGACTCTCTGCCACCATGTAGACTGTAGCCCATCAGGCTCCTCTGTCCATGGGATTTCCCAGGCAAGAATACTGGAATGGATTGCTGCTTCCTTTTTTCAACCCAGGGATCAAACTCGTGTCTCCTACGTCTCCATTGGCAGGTGGATTCTTTACCACTATACCACCTGGAAATCTCTGAATAGAAGGAAGGGGACTCCTAAACCTGGTTTTAGGAGAAGCTGGGGCAGGGAGAAAGGGGTGATGAGTACAAGAACTGTCCTGGACCTTCACCCAGGCTGGCTTGCTCTGTGAGATCCTGAGTTATTTTAGCAAGCTGCACACTGGTTCCATTCAGGGACTTCAATAAGCTATTCTGCCCATCAGTTTTTCTCTTCTGTGAAATGGGTGCAGCAATGGGTACTCAGAGCACATTTTTGAGGGTTGTGGGGTTCACATCTTAATTTCAAAAAGAAAGAAGGGTGGCACAAAGCAGAGCAGCTATAACTTCTTCCAATATCATTCTTCTTTGCTTTTGATTGAGCTCAGCCTGCCCCACAAGGCAGAAATCATAACCACAACTTTGACACACAAAGAAAAAAGTCTGTTCAAGAATGCCATCCTGGAGGGCTCCTCTGCGGTCAGTCAAGGGTGCACTCAATTTTCCTAGTTTTCTCTAGAGAAGGCAGGAGCAGCAAAGCTGGAGGCACTGGATACACTTCTCTAAGAATCTGTGCATCTTGGGAGCAGGGGTGGATATAGATGGAGAACAGCCCTCACTCACTGAGCTAGTGACAGACACCATGTGGGTCAGGACTTGACATGCTCTTTCTTTTGAGTATGTTCCATTTCCCAATTAGATTGTCAGCTCATAGAGGCCAAGGATGCTACTGTATCGACGGCGTTGTTCACAGGGCCCCATCCAGCTAATGGGCTCAGCCGACACTGACAGTGACTATTTACTGAATTTCTAAGTGCTTTACAAAATGCGTTTCATAATTATCCCCATTTGACAGGTGGGGAAACTGAGTCATGGAGAGGTTAAGTCTCACAGCTTGGAAAGGGCAGAGCTGGGCTTGAAACCAGGAGTCTGCTTCACTGGTTCTAGTCTCAGGATTGTGCTGGATGCATTTTGGGTTGCTAATGTTGGGGGAAGGGGTTCTTTGCCCCAAAAGTATGTCGTATCCCACTGTGGACAGCTAAGAAGCCTTGACTGGAGGATCGCCAAGTCCAAGGAAGGCTGCTTTCTGGCTAAAGGAAGATTTGGGGGAATAAAATCATTTTTAGGGAGAGTATCATAAAATGATATGATTTTTGAGAGGGTGCAGAGAAGTGGGGAATATGACCTACAGTCACTCGCCCGGTTTACAGCTTTAATTAATCTGAAATTGCAACATAGATTTTTGTGATTAGCAGGGACATCTCAGTGAGCAGAGAAGGAGTCTTTAACGGTGATCCCAAGATGAATCTGGGAGGTGAAATATCCATGTAGTAAACAAGGCCGTGTTAGAGGAAGCAAAGGAAATGCAGACCCCGGCCACCACAATAGTCATCTGTCAGCAGGGTGTGGCCTTCTCCACTCTGTCCCTTGTAGAAGGGACGGCCATCCTTGCACCAGGGGCAGAACTGCACCGAGGCTGGGTCAAGTCCAGCTATTTATTCTTTGTGTTACCAAGAAGGCCTGGCCAGGGCACAGAGACACGGAGCCGGCTCCCTGCTCCTTTGGTCTGGGTCTGTCCCATTGTCATTGTCACCTTCGGGGACTCATGGGGGTCCCGTGCCTGGACCAGCTCATTGGAGGCTCTCACCTTTCTCACAACTGCTGCTGAAGCTGAGGGATCCAGAAACACTTGTTGCTTGAAGATGGTGACCTCCTGGCTTCTCCTTTATGAAGCCTTACTCCAGAGCCAGTGACCTGAGAAAGAAGAGGCTAGTGGGAAGGGAGTAGTCACTGTGATCATGCAGCCATCTCCTTCTCCATGAAGTTTGTTGAAATAAATAGCCACTTAATAACCCCTTCTGATTAGTTTTTTGAACTGAATGTTCCCCTCCCCCTCCCCCCCAAATTCATATATTGAAGCTCTGCACACCCACTCCACGTGACTGTATTTGAAGAGGGAACTTCTAAGGAAATGATTAAGGTTAAATGAGGTCATAAGGATGGGACCCTCATTCAATAGGACTAGTGACCTTATAAGAAGAGGCCCATAAAATTGCTCACTCCTCTCTCTGCCACATGAGGAAGAAAGCAGCCATCTCCTTGATTTCCATCAACCCAGGAAGACCACCCTCACAAGACCCTGAACCTGCTGGCACCTAGATCTTGAACTCCAGTCTCCAAAACCATGAGAAAACAAGTTTCTGAGATTTAGACCACCCAGCCTGTGGTATTTTGTTATGGCAGCCCAAGCAGATTAAGACAGGTAGCATCTGTTTTATGATGGTTAATAGCTGACTGGACCACAGATCAATACTAGGCTGTGTCTGAAGTCCTTTAGTAAGGTACCAAGTTTGGCATAATTCAAGTACCTCATTTCGGTTTATTCTGGAATGGAAAGTCCATGAGCTGAGTTTTATCAATATCCTCATTTCATAGAGGAGGAAACTGAAGGTCAGAGAGTTTAGACTTCCTGCCCATATCAAACAGCTAGTGAGTCCACTTGAAGGACCTTCTCCAATTCTGATAGGCTGATTCTGGGCTAGGACTCCGGCTTGAACGAAATCAGGATGATTTACTGGATGGTGCGTTCTAGGAGCCTGCACCCCTACCCACGCCCAGCTCACACTCTGCTAGGTGTTTAGGTCCCTGTAGTGAGCAGGAAGAGAAGACCTTGGGGATGGGTAGAGTGGCGTGCTCCTTGGGGGCTCTCCAGGCCTCCAGCAGGACCCCCTGAACCTTGGGGCCCTGATGGACCAGTGTTGCTCTGGCCGATGCTACGTGCCACATCTGACACACACCCCTCCCGTGTCTCCTGAGTGCCTGAGAACACCGACTCTTAAGACAGTGCATATCCCTTCTGAAAATGAAAATATCAGGAATGCCTCAGGTGCAAAGGAACATATCAATTCCTCAAAAACAAAATGTTAACCTCTAACATTTTTTGAAGGTTTACTGTGTGCCAGGCACTGTATATTTACTATTTCATGTGAGTCACATGAAACAGTCACCATAGCAGTCCTTTGAATTAAGTATTACTATTATCCCCACTTTACAGAAAGGGATATTGAAGCTGAGAGAAGCTTAAGAAACCTGCCCAAAGTCAAATATAATTTAATTGGTTTGAGAAGAGCAGGAGAATCTAACCCAACTAAGATAGTTTGAGGTTTGAGATCAAGCCCGCTTTACAGCAGAGCTCCCCAAAGAGATTTGGCGTCTTTGCAACTGGTGAGTTTCTTGTCCCTACAGGTGGTCCAGCAAAGGGAGACACTCCCCTTATGGGGATGGAGATGGCATGACACAGCTGTAGCTTTATGTGTTGGGATTAAATTGGACAGGTTTGAAGTCCCTTCCCACTGTGAGTCTCATTGATTCTGCACAGTTAGTGTGGAATACTGGGTGTCACGCTGTCCTGTTCATGGGAGCCAGAAGCGGAGGGTGTAGAGCGTGGGCAGGATATACTGGAGACATAGTTTGTCCTGTGCAGCTCACAGTTCTCAAGTTCACCATCACCCTAATCCATTCTGTGTCTTCACCTCTTGGTAAGTCTACTCAAGGTAAGTCTATTCAAGTCTCTGCTTGAACCTCTCAGGGATGGAGAGGGTACTCAAGCTCACTCCTCGAGACTTGAAGGATAACCTCATGATACTGCTTTAGAAGCATCTGGTCTACCTGCCTTTAGACAGCTCAGACATCTGCTTCCGCCTGCATTTTGATGTGCCTGGAAGTGGCCTAAGTGTGCTGGCTTGGGAAGACAACTGGAAGACTAGCTTGGGAGGCAGTTCCTTTGGGAGGCAGATGGAGGAGCAGAGAGGAGAGATCACCAAGGTCATTCACTTTCTCCTCTCTTCTTTCCTCTAGAATCCAGGAATCTGGTTCCACCATTTTCCTAGCTTTCAAAAGGTGGTGTTTAATCACTTGAAGTTTCAGCTGGCTCTGGGCAGGGAAGTGACTGCCTCTAAATAGCATTCTCCATCACAAGCTTCCACTTGCCTATTATCACACACCTGCTGGGCTGAGGGTCAATCATGTTGTGGACCTGGAACCTTGACTCCCACAAAGTACAGGCTTTATAGGTAACTTCAAAACCCCCTAGTCACCACTGGAAGCCCGTCCAAAGCCAAGCAATACTACATGTTGGAGCAAGAGGAGAACTAGATTCTGTTTGCACCCATGAACATGTGCGTCCATGCGTACATGAATCCAGGTCTGTTTGCAACGATATATTTCCACATGTGAGTTGCTCAGAGAGGCATGTGACTTCAGACCTGGAACACTGGCCTCATGGTGTTGCTTCAGAAGGCCTTTGATTTCCCCTTTTATTTTGAAAAGGAGAGAACAAAAGTTAAGAACCAGGACTGTCAGCCTATGGTTTGTGAACTCCTTGAGATACTGTGGGATTTGAGTCTGATCAGTAATTCTGTGAAGACTCCAAGAATCCACACTTTAAAGTAACAGACCCAAGTGGTATTTATAGTTGAGGGAGTTTGGGAAAGCTGAATTAAGGGATTCCCAGCTTCCCAAGTGGCACAGCAGTAAAGAATCCTCCTGCTAATGCAGGAGATGCAGGAAATGCAGATCCCTGGGCCGGGAAGATCCCCTGGAGAAGAGAATGGCAACCCACTCCAGTATTCTTGCCTGGGAAATCCCATGGATGGAGGAACTTGGCAGGCCACAGTCCATGGGGTTATAAAGAGTTGGATCCAACTGAGCACGCATGCAAAGTACTAGTGGTCAAAGTGGGGCCAGACACAAGGCCTCCTGCCTCTGGTCACACTACTCGTGTGTATGCAGATGAGAGAGTTTGCTCAGACACACACGCATTTGCACAAATGCATCTGCCTCCATGGACAGCTGCCACCCTCCTGGCTCACAGTTCACCAGGAAAAGTCAGTCTGGCCCAGAACGTGTGTGATAAAGGGATTCGCCGTGCAGAGGGTCTTTCTGCTTACACCCCTGTTCTAGCCCTTAATCCTGCTGGATTATCTAAACTAAACACTGAGCTCTTATTGCTTTCCTCTCTGGGAATAGGCCTGCGCTGAGTTGCAGGAGAGTTAGGAGTGATCTGAACTCTGATCTCTATCTGCCTGTAAGCTTTAGTTTCTCCCTGTGTGAGATAGAGGCTGATTTGAAGCCAACAAATAAAATTAAAACCCAGGCAAACCTCCCACTAGCAGAGGCTGCTCGTGTCCGTTGGAAGATAAAAGATCCTGCTGGAGAAGGGTGATTTTGGTGTCCATAGCAGGCAGGGAGAAGTCTGGATCCTCATGAGGAAAGGGGGACTCAGTGGTTGACGGAGAATCCTTCATTCCTTGTGGCCTCTCCAAATAATGCCAACTGGGCCAAGACACCCTCATGCTTCCAACTCTATCAGGACCAGTGAGATGGAGGAAGGGGCATACATTCTGAGCTTACTCTGCCTACCCAAGTTCACTAGCAGAGGGTGAGGGTAAGTTGCACTCATAAGCACAACTCTTCCATGAGTTGTGTACTAAGCACATCAGGCAGAGTACTAAGCACATCACCCTGCGTGGGACATATTCCATCCCCATTGTACAGATGAGAAAGTTGAGGCTCAGAGAGATTAAGCACTGAACTAAGGTCATGCTTCCCTTCCTTGCCTGCTTTCCACCTCCCCCACTACTGAACACATGGGAATTTAGAATTCCAAACTTTACTACTAACGAGACAAAACATTCTGAGACTCTGGGAGGAGGTGGGTGGAAGTAATAAGACATTCACCTGTGTGGGATTATTTAGTTATCGTTCTGCTTAAAGACAGGTGGATGGATAAGCCATGTGGTTGAGATGATCTGGATCCTTGCCCGGCTCTTTGAGTCTCCTTTTTTCCACTCCTAACTGGAGATAATTCCAAGCTGCTCCCAGGATTACTTGGAGCCATGAAGAAGTCCCTTGTTTATCACAGAGAGTATCACTGTACAGAACATATGTTAATCATGATAGAGGGTGGCAGTGAGAAGAGGAATTTTTAGCAGAGTAAAAATTTAGCATTCCAAAATTTAGAGGAATTTTAGCATGTCTCTGGAGGGTAGAAGTGTCTGCTGCTGCTAAATCGCTCAGTCGTGTCCGACTCTGTGCGACCCCATAGACGGCAGCCCACCAGGCTCCTCTGTCCCTGGGATTCCCCAGGTAAGAATACTGGAGGCGGGTGCCATTTCCTTCTCCAATGCATGAAAGTGAAAAGTGAAAGTGAAGTCGCTCAGTCGTGCCTGACTTTTAGCGACCCTATGGACTGCAACCTACCAGGCTCCTCCGTCCATGGGATTCTCCAGGCAAGACTACTGGAGTGGGGTGCCATTGCCTTCTCCAATAGAAGTGTCTCGTTTCTAACAAAACTTAAGTATTTGAAATAATCTTAAAAGGAAAACAACATTGCTACTTAAAGTGAATTGCCTTTGGATTAGGAGTGCCCAAGACAAATTTAGACTCTCAGTTTGGATTTACCTGCATCCCGCCCTCTCCCAAACACAAATCTATTCCCTGGTGGCTCAAGAAAGAGTTGGTAAAGAAAGTGCCTGCTAATGCAGGAAACCTGAGTTCAATCCCTGGGTCGGGAAGATCCCCTGGAGAAGGAAATGGTAACCCACTCCAGTATCCTTGCCTGGAGAATTCCAAGGACAGAGGAGCCTGGTGGGCCACAGTCCGTGAGGTCGCAAAAAGTTGGACACGACTTAGCCACCAAAAAACAAAAAAACCAGCATAAACCTGGCTTCTGTTGCCATCTTCTCTGAGAATGCAAACTCATTTTAATAACAGCTGAAGCAAAATAAAATGAGAAAGATGATTCTGCTGCCGGGGGAACTCATAGACTGCCAGTCAAAGGCAAGCGCACACTATTTTTAGGTTATGCATTGTAGGGGGTTATCTGCATTCTCCACCTCTCCCCCGCCCCCAGACTTCCCTCCCATGGTGTGGGTACGGAGGTTGGCACGCCGCACACACATCCGGGGCGCACAGACAGACCTTGACAGCGCTCTACTTAGCTCACTGCCTTCACCACCCACCTAATGCACACGGGGAAACGGAAGCACTTTTCCAGCGTTCCCCTGAATGAAGAGCTCTCTGTTAGTCACCAGCAGCCTGGCTCGGCCGCCAGTACCATCCCCACAATGAGGTACCAAAATAAATGGCTTTTGAGGCATCACAGAGGAATATGCTGAGACTCGCGTACAATTCAAACAGTTATTAATACTCGCGTTGTTCCTGGGGTGTGGGTGTGCGTGACATCTACCTTTTCCCTTTGGCTGGAGTGAAACAAGAGAACACATGTTCTCATCTCTGGGACTCCCAGCCCAGGCACCGGCAGGAAGAAAAAGTATAAGAAAGCCCAGCCCCTCCTCCAGTTCTCGGGGTCTCCGCCAAGCTGCCTGGCCTGGCCTGTGACATCTGGGCTGGGGATGTTTGAGTTTTAACCGAAAGACTTTTCCGGACATCAATTTTGCCATCAGTCTAAACAGATTTTTTTTAAGTGTGTGTATGGTGTGGGAGGGGGTGAAGGTAGGGATGGGGGCTGAAGAGGATGAAAGGAGCAGAGAGACTGGCTGATACTCTGACCCACCTTGTTGGGTTGTAGGAAGAAAAAGGAAGAGATGTGAGGGCGCTTTGAGGTTTTCAGGGAGTAAGTCTGAGGAATGATAATTAAGTCTTTATCTTTTTTTTTTTTTTTTAGTAAATTTCATTATCATCGTCTTCTCTGGTTTGCTTCAGGTCAGCCTATTTAGAAATCCTTCCTCCCTTCCTCCCCCCTTACTTCCCCTGTCACTTCCTTTTTCTACCCTTTCTTTTTTCTCCCTCTTCCTCTCATTTTCTCTTTCTTTGTAGGAATGAGGAGCAAGAAGCTTGAGGTCTGCTGTGTGATCCTAGACAAGTTGTTTAACCTCCTAAAGCTTAGTTTCCTCATCTATAAATGGGCGTAATAATTCTTGTAAGAATTAACCCAGGTAATACAAGTGAAGAATTTAGCACAGGGGAAGCCTGACATGCCGCAGTCCGTGCAGTCGCCGAGTCCAGAATGACTGAGCAACTGAACTGAACCAGCTCCTGACGTGTGCTCTATAACTCGGGGAAGGGATGGGGTGGGGGTAGTGGTAACTGTTGTTATCCTCATCGTCATCGTCATCATTTCTCTTTACCCCCATCATTTATTGGGCTGCCTCTAGGTATAGATTCCAGGCCAGGCCTAGAGACCACCCAGTAAAGTCACTATCTTCAGGGCACCCACCATCTCCTAGGGTAACAGGTTGGCTTCCACTTCCACTCAGCTGCCTTTAGAGAGAGAAGATTCTGGGTGGAGTGAGGCTGGCGACCGAAGAAGAAACCTTGATTTCCAGGGACTGGAAAAGGTCGGGAGTAGAAGAGAGATTTATATTTTGTGTTTTGGTGGTAGGCTCGCTGATGGGCCTGAAATGTACTTGTCACTTGGGAACCAAGGTTTCCTGGGACCAGAAAACTAGCAACCACAGAAGCAGAGTTGCTTTCAGTGTCAATATTTGCCACCAGGGGTGAGTAAACAAAGTCTCTCAGGTCAGAATCCAGCATCTGGGAAGGAGAGACGGCTGCAGGCAGGGATCACAGTGTGGAATAGGCGGTTCTCTGAATTGCAGACGAAACGATCCAATGGCATGGAGAACAAGAAATATCTTTGCAGATCCCCTTTAGAGCATTAAGTGGGTGGTGAAGACAGGCAGGCTCATCTTGAGATGAAATAGCCCTGGGGTGATAGAGAGTTGGAGGCCTGAGCTCCAAGCTATATTCCTTCAAAATCGCTGGTTTGCATAAGGGGGTTGCTGAGCAGCCCTGAATTCTCTGCAGGCTCCCGCCTCCCTTCCCCACCCTTTGCACTCACCACTGGCTGCTGCACTTTCTCTGAGCTCCCTTACCTGCGTCTTTGTGGGATGAGCCATGGATGCAAGCACATTTTCCAGGAAACTGCAAGTTGGCTCTGCTAATTTAAGGAAACCTCCGAATTCATATTCACCAGGTAGATAAATTAGGAGGTGGTTATGTGCTGGAGAAGGAAATAGCAACCCACTCCAGTATTCTTGCCTGGAAAATCCCATGGACAGGGGAGCTTGGTAGGCTACAGTCCATGGGGTCGCAAAGAGTCGGACACGACTGACCGAGATTTACTTACTTCTGTGCATTCCAGAAAAATCGTCCATTTTACATTGATGCTTAACTAGAAGCATCCTTTGACTATCTACTCGATGGTTCTGGGCTTGAGTTATCCCTGACAGAGATTCTGGGGGAAGATACATAAAGAGGTAGAACCACTGTTGGTATTTCAAAAATCGGAAGTGAAAATAAAGCACTTCTGATATTAATAATGAAGCTCAATGGGAAACACTGTTTGAGTCGCAAAAACCTGATAATTACACAGTTTTTATAAAGTATTAAATATTTGTTCATCCATTCATGCAATAAACATAAATACGTGCCAGGAAGTATGATGTGAATAAGATATAATCCTTGTTTTTGAGAAAGCTTCAAGGAAGAATAAATCAGTCTTGATGGTGCGGAACGGGAATTTCTGTGAAGAGGACAAGTAAACACAGTGGACTCATGAGGCTCTGAATCCAACTGGAGGAGAAGCAGTCAGGGAAGGCTTCCTGGAGGAGGTGAAGCTTCAGCTATAGAGAGTCGGTGTTTGCTAGCTGAAGAAGAGGGGAAAGGGCAATTCTGGCAGAGGGAAGATCCCACAGGAAGACAGCTTGCTCTAGGAGGAGACCCCAGTGGCCAGTACATAGAGGGCAATTAGGTTAAGAAGGAGGGCAGAGGGGCCAGCCAAGGTCAGGAGAGATGTTCCACGACTGACCAAAGACTCTGAACTTTTCCTAAAAGCAATGGGGGCTGTTGAATTGTTTCAAGTGAGGGCACTAAGATGATCCTGTTGTTATTCTAGAAAGATCATCCTGGCAGCAGCAAGGAGGGTCGACTGGGGAGCCAGACAGACAAGAGGCAAGCTGGCAAAGAAGCGGCAAGGGCCTGCCCCAGGTGGAGAGGCAGGCTCTGGGGCAGAGAAGGTGGCCAAGACCTTGGCACTGTGTCGCGGGGGTGTGGGCACGAGGGAGGGGAAGACCGGCGCCGGAACCAGGGAGCAGTAATCACAGCTGCGAGGCAAGGTGTGTTTACCCTGCCCGGTGCCACGCTGTTTGCCTTCCAGATGGTTAGCGTGGGCTGAATGCCCTGGGAGTTAGGAGGCACGTCCTGTGACATCCCTAGGACGTTCAGGCCTCAGAGTAGGGGGTGATGACCTGAGCCCGGAGCTGAAGCAACAGAGTGATGCCAGAGCGGGACGGCAGAGCTCTGTGTCCAAATGGCAGGAGTGGGTGCCTAAGGTGGCATTTTTGTTTAAAGATGCAGGAACAAGCGTTCGGAAGCGAGAAGGATAGAGAAGCAGGCTGCCCATCCCCCACCCCCTCTGGCTTTGCTGACGGGTCCCTTTTTCGACAGTCCCAGGTGGGAGGGGGGTGGCTCTTCCCCAGAGAGCAGCCATCTCTTCCTCCTCCTCGCCTCCCACCTGCCACCGGAGGCACCTCATCTTGAGTTCGGTGGCAAATATTGAACTACTTTTCAGAAGTGTTAATTGGGATTTTTAATTGACCATAAGCAGGTTATCAAAGCCTGTTTGTCTCTGGCGGTTGTTTATTCTCCAGGGAACGATCCCACCCAGGGTGGTGTTACCATTCGACAAGCACATGTTCCCTACCCCCCAGTCACTTCTCTCATCTTCATTTTGTCTCACTTAAAAATAAAACTAAAGCCAATCCTGCTGCGTCTCAGAAGGCAGGACCTGATGTGGTTTAAGTACTGGCAGTGAACGCTGAATGGCTGTGTCCCTAATGGCAATCTGGGGCTGCACCAATGGTGAGAATGTTGTAGGAAGGGCTGCTCTGCTTCGGGCCGGCTGGAGGGGGGAGCCCCGGCACCCGACGTGGCACTGCTCAGGTGGGACCAAGTCTGGCAAGAATTCACCTCGATCACCTGGTCAGCCCTATTGGGGAGTGTGGGCTCCTTGCTTCTCCTCAGTTGACTGCTGCCCTTCAGATACGTCCTAGGATATTGCAGATCAGCCAATTGCCAGTTGGCCTCACACACCCTATTTTGGACCTCATTCTGGCCTTGTGCTCTGAGCCACTGCTTCTCTGGGTGTGGGTTGGAATTGGCTGGGATGTCACAAGGGGGAAGGGGAGTGAGGGCTATGCATTGCTGTCTGAGGGGCTCTGGACCAAAGTGTTTTTCTGGGCATGAAGGAGGAACAGGAAATAGGGTGGTCTAATCCGATAGAAAGTGCCTCAAGGCTGTGGTCCACTTCTTCAACTTCTCTGGACTTCAGTTTAGCATCTTCAAGACAGTCTTTGCCCAGAGTAGAAAACGAAATGAGAGATTTCATTTGGGGAAGATCTGAGGAAATTTTAGAGCACTATTATGATGAATAAACTCATTCATTCTTTAAATATCTATTGAGCAGAAACCAGGCACTGTCCAAGGCCCTGTGGATTCAGAGTTGAGTACAGTCAGGTTTCTGAATTACTCTCCGCCCAACTCATGAGTTCTCAGCAGGAGAAGGACAGACCCAAGTGGGAGGTCTCCTTATTGGTGCCGTCCTGCTCACTGAAGAATGAACGGAATGGTCCGTGCACGCCTTTGCACCTTCTGTTGCTAGCTCTCCGCTGTCTGTAAACTAAGGCCACCTTTGTTTTGACTACCATTCAGCCTCTAGAAGTGAGGGTGAGATCAAGCCCAGAAGGGAAGTGGGTTTTACAGTAAGTCCTCTATATATGAATCTTCAAGTCGGGACCTTTCAGAGATGCAGACGTGTGTTAGCATGTCCAGCTTCGTAAGTTAGTCCACATGTCTGGTGTACATTGTCACGTGTGTGCATCCTCTACAAGTGTTTGTGCTTATGTGTACTTTGTCCAGTGCTGCATATAGTACAATAGTACAGGGTCTTTATTTCAAGCCCAGAAGCAAGTGTGAAAGTGGCGGTGATGTAGCTGGTACTATTCTACTTTTCAAGGTACTGTACTATAAGAATAAAAATGTTTTCTTCATTTCTTGTGTTTGTTTTTTCATGTGTTATTTGCATGAAAAGTATTATACACCTATTACAGTACAGTATGATATAGCCGATTGTGTTAGTTGGGTACCTAGGCTAACTTTGTTGGACTTATGAACAAATTGGACTTACACCTGTCCTCAGAACAGAACTCATTTGTATGTAGGGGATTTACTGTTTGGGAAAACCAGGTGTGTGTGTGTGTGTGTGTGTGTGTGTGTGTGTGTAGTGTGGGGGTGGGGAGGGGTGTTTGGTGGCTTCTGCGTCCGTTTGCATCCTCCAAGAAGCAGATGTCAGATGGAATTAGATGTTCAGCCAATGCACTGGGAGAAAGCACTGTGAAATACCAAGAGGAGTGGGAACAGAGGTCCGTGGGGAGAGCCTTCAGTCCAGAAGCAGGTGAGAAGCCAGCGAGAGGAGAGAAGAACAGCGAGGGACATCGAGGGGAGTGGGCAGAAGGGCCCTAGAGGGCACAGCAGCTTGAGAAACCTGCAGCCGGGGAGGGGGGCTGTTTCTCCTTCATGCTCGAGCGAAGCTCCCCTCTTCCAGCCAAGGTCCCCTCTTGCAGCCAGGAGTCCTGCGTTTGGGTGGGAATGGCCCATCTCTAGAAACTGGACTGAGATCTGTTGCTGGTTAACAGTAGCCTGGAGAGAGCCGGTTTTGGCGTGAAAGCAGAGCTGGGTGCGAAGGCGCGGCAGCTGGAGGCTCCTTGGCACTTTTCTTGCAAAGGAAGGTCCAAGCAGCATCCTCCAGGGCTGCAACATCCTGTTTTCCCACACCCTCTTCCTTCTGGCTTCTGACTCCTCCCCTTTTACTGCAACTCCCTAACCTGTGCTCCAGGATAAAGACAAAAGCTCCCACAGAGAGGTGGGAGGGACATTCAAGAGGGAGGGGACATATGTATACTTATGGCTGATTCACACTGATGTATGGCAGAAACCAACACAACATTGTAAAGCAATTTTCCTCCAATTTAAAAAAAAATTCTCATACACTCACCTGGACCAAAGGCCTTAACCCTTAAGCACATCCTTACTTTCCTCTTCCCATTTGAGACAGAGCCTGTGTTCCTGCCTGCTCCCTACATAATAATCCCCCCACACTCTGCACACCAAGGCAGGGGCTGCCGCCCCACCACCTTGGCTGACCCCTGCCCTGTTTGCTCAGACACTTTCTGTCTGGTCCCGCTCCTTTATTCACCACTCCTTTCCACCAGGACCTGCCTTCAACCTGTCAGGAGCTGTCTCTCTGGTGGCCCTCTCCTTGATGGATGACCAGGTAGCTACACAGGTTAAAGAATCTAATCTAGAGTGTTAATGAGTCATCAGATCAGATCAGTCGCTCAGTCATGTCCGACTCTTTGCGACCCCATGAATCACAGCACGCCAGGCCTCCCTGTCCATCACCAACTCCCGGAGTTCACTCACACTCAGGTCCATCGAGTCAGTGATGCCATCCAGCCATCTCATCCTGTCGTCCCCTTCTCCTCTTGCCCCCAATCCCTCCCAGCATCAGAGTCTTTTCCAATGAGTCAACTCTTCGCATGAGGTGGCCAAAGTACTGGAGTTTCAGCTTTAGCATCATTCCTTCCAAAGAAATCCCGGGGCTGATCTCCTTCAGAATGGACTGGCTGGATCTCCCTGCAGTCCAAGGGACTCGCAAGAGTCTTCTCCAACACCACAGTTCAAAAGCATCAAGTCTTCGGCGCTCAGCCCTCTTCACAGTCATAGTGACTTGATAAATTACCTCTTCGGGGTAACATGCACACACTGATGGACCTTTTCAATGCTTTAGTCCAAAGGAGTGCGGTATTGTACATAAATGTTCTGTGCTGGCATACCTAGTTGGATGGGGTTGGGCAGAGGAATTCCTTTTTGCTCCCTCAGAGCACTGCCAATGAACTTCCTGGGAATGTGTGTAGAGATACAGAGGGCAGAGGGTCAGGAATTTTTTTTTATGTTATGGTTTAAAGCAACCAGGTTAAAAAATGAGTTGAATAGACATATCTCCAGAGGACACATAAAAGTGGTCAGTAAGCTATTGAAAAGACACTCAACATCATTAATCGTTAGGGAAACGCAAATCAAAACCACCATGAGATACCACTACATACCCATTAGAATGGCGGCTATCAGCAAAAGAGAAAATAAGTATTGGTGGGGAGGCAGAGAATTAAGAACCCTTGTGCATCATTGGTGGGAATATAAACAGTACGACTGTTGTGAAAAACAGTATGGTGGTTCATCAGAAAGTTAAACATAGAATTACCCTACGATCCAGGAGTTCCACTTCGGGGGATATACCCAGAAGAACTAAAAACAAGGTCTTGAAGAGATGTTTGTACACCAGTGTTCACAGCAGCATTATTCACTGTAGACATAAGATGACAGCAACTCAAATGTCCAACAACAGATGAATGGATAAAGAAAAAGGTGATGTATCCATGCAGTGGAGGATTATTCAGCCCCCCAAAAGAAGGCAATTCTGACACATTCTACAACATGGATGGATCTTGAAGACATCATGCCCAGTGAAATAAGCCAGTCACAAAAGGACAAATACAGTGTGATTCCACGTATAAGAGGTTCTTCCAGTAGTCAAGTTCAGGGAGACCGAAAGTAAAATGGTAATTGCCAGAAGTCGGGGAGTACAGTAGGGAATTATTGTTCCATAAAGTATGGAGTTTCAGTTTGGGAAGATGAGAAGGTTCTAGAGATGGGTGGTGGTAACAGTTGCATAACAATGTAAATGTACCGATACCACCAAACTGTACACTTAAAATAGTTAAGATGGTAAATTTTATGTATATTTTTACCACAATAAAAATTTTTGAAAAAGATATCATGCTTTATGATAAGAGAAGAAAGATAAATAGATTAACCCAGATTTGGGTGAGGAGCTCTACTCTGCATCTTGCAGTCGGGGTATATGACAAAGCAGGATCAAAGTCCTGACCCCAGGTTGGAAACCAGGAAGGACTGCCAGAGGTGATCCTTGGAGACGATGGGCCACACCAGGGCAGGCAGCGAGGTATGTGAGGAACAACAGTCAGCCAAACCAGAGTCGGGTCTCTGTGCTGCCAACCCAGTGCTGTGTGACTCTGGACAAGCGATCATACCTCTCTGAGCCTTTGTTTCTGTATGCTGCTGCTACGTCGCTTCAGTCGTGTCTGACTCTGTGCGACCCCAGAGACAGCAGCCCACCAGGCTCCCCCGTCCCTGGGATTCTCCAGGCAAGAACACTGGAGTGGGTTGCCATTTCCTTCTCCAATGTATGAAAGTGAAAATTGAAAGTGAAGTCGCTCAGTCGTGTCCGACTCCTAGCGACCCCACGGACTGCAGCCCACCAGGCCCCTCCATCCATGGGATTTTCCAGGCAAGAGTACTGGAGTGGGGTGCCATGTTTCTGTATAGCCCGGTAAAATAGGGCAACGATGCTAACAACCCTGGAGCTGATGTCAAGCTAAGTGCAGTCTGTCTGTGGGGTGGGTACATAAGGAGGTCCCTAGCAAATAGAAGGCTCTGGCTAAATGTTAGCTCCCGTATTAGTCCCTGAAGCTTCTGCGGAGGAGGTAGGGTTTTCAGGCTGTTTAAATGCCAGCGGCTGCCTCCGATGACAGGGGAGGTTGTACTATTAATGGGCGAGCATGTGAGATGTCCTTTTCCATGGTGTTGAGCAGAAATCTAACGTGTTGGAAGTGAGCTGAATAGTGAGGATTAAGCTTGTGGCTCTGACTTTAGGAGATGCACACTCTTAGCTGGCATGAGGATCCTGGTGACTTTGAAAGGAAAGAAATTACATAAAGGCTCAGGAGCCTCTGCTCTGTGCTGAGGAAGGGGGCACAGATGGGAGGAGATGGGTCCTGCCCCCCCGCCAGCTGCTCCCAGGCTTGGCAGTGGGGGCAGTGTGAGATGGAGTCAACAGCCACCCTGGGGGGCTTTGAGAAAACAGATGTAGCCTCTTCTGCATCTGGTGTCATTGGTGGGTGATCGAAACCAGAATGGCAGAACTCTCTCACTTCTATTTCTCCTTAGTAAATAATCTTCAGAGAACATGCTATAAATGTATGGTTTACAGTCTGAGCTGTGCCCCCCGTGCTCCTTGCAATTCTTGTCTTCAATCCCTACTTCATTCTTCTCAGCCCCATTCCAGGCCTTTCCCTGTCTCAGTACCCCAAGCCAGCTCTGCGTGCATGCGTGCCTGACTCTGCAACCCCATGGACTGTAGCCCACCAGTCTCCTCTGTCTATGGAATTTTCCAGGCAAGAATACTGGAGTGGGTTTCCATTTCCTTCTCCAAGGATCGAACCTGTGTCTCTTGCATCTCATGCATTGGCAGGCAGTTTCTTTACCACTGTGCCACCTGCGAAGCCCTCCAAGCCAGCTGTGCCCTCAGTGAAAACACCTTCGCTGACATGAGAAAGCCCCTCAGGTGTGGACCAACTCAACTCTTCTGTCTGTGCTCTCCAAGGAAACCTTCTCTTTGTCTGAAAAAGAGAAATGGTCATACCTTGGGCTAAATTTCCTGCTTGCATCTTTCCGTTTCATCTAGGACCTTCCTTTATTATTACAGATTACCTTGCCAGCCTCACTTTCCCTTTCCCCCTGTTTTCAGCCATGTTTAAAACCTGTCATTGAAAGAAATATTTTTAGTCTTTTTTTTAAAGCTATTCTTCTATTACCCTTTTCACTAAACCTCCAAATTTCTGAATTTTTGGCTAACACTTACTGAACATCTATTGTATATTCTAAGTGCTTTACCTCTATTATATTTAATCCTAACAACAGCCTATGACATAAATCTTGTTATAATCCCCATTCTGTAGTTGATGAAACTGAGGCTTAGTGAGTTTACTGCTTGCCCAGGGTGACATGGCTGGTAAGTGGTGAAGCCAGGATTGTAACCTGGGTTCATTACAGCTACCCCATCCTCCAGCCATGAAAGAAGTTGGTCAGTCACCCCCACCAGCTGTTCCAGTGCCTCTTCTTGTGGTCCTTGTCCTCTGGAGCTCTGTGCTGCTGTTGCTCCGTCGCCCAGTCATGTCCGACTCTCTGGCCCCATGGACTGCAGCACGCCAGACCTCCCTGTCCCTCACCATCTTCCGAGTCTGCCCCAGTTCATGTTCATTGCATCAGTGATCTGGAGCTCTGTAACCCCTCAGTAAGTAGCCCTGGGGATTTGCTCCTTTGTGTCCCAGATACCACTCTCCTGGCTCCCTCTACACAATGCCTTGTGTATCTGTAGCAGCTCTTCTTCCCTTGTCCCCCACCCCGACCCCCCGCAACACACACACATCAGTCTCTGCCCAGGCTCTGTCCTTAGCCTCTTGTCTTGTTCTGCACATGCCCTCTGTGTGATTTTAACCATGGCCTGTATCTGCAGCCCCACTATGCCCAGAGTCTCAAAATGAATTCATGACCTCCCTCATTTGAATCTGTTCTTGCTCCTTTCTTCCTGAGACTGGTGAGCAAAACCATTTAAGCTAGAAATCATGAAAAACATCATCGACGATATCTTGCTCTCGTCTCTAACTCTAATTGGAGAAGGCAATGGCAACCCTCTCCAGTACTCTTGCCTCAAAAATACCATGGACGGAGGAGCCTGGTAGGCTGCAGTCCATGGGGTTGCAGAGAGTCAGACACGACTGAGCGACTTCACTTTCACTTTTCACTTTCATGCATTGGAGAAGGAAATGGCAACCCACTCCAGTGTCCTTGCCTGGAGAATCCCAGGGACGGGGGAGCCTGGTGGGCTGCCATCTATGGGGTCACACAGGGTCAGACACTACTGAAGCAACTTAGCAGCAGCAGCTAACCTTAATGGATAACCAAGTCCTCTTGAGTCTACTGTCTAAGCAACTGTAGGCCCTCTTTCTTTCTCTTTATTCCTGCTGATGTCACCACCCTGGTTTAAGACCTTATACTATTTCCCTTGACAGCTTATTGTCTTGCTTCTGCCATTGTCCCCTCTAGTCCATCCGCCACACAGCTGCCAGGAGCTTTCTAAAATGAGGTCTATCATTCTGCTCTGGACATGCCCTGTCTTCCGATCATTTAGAGGCTCAAGTTCAAGTCCTGACAGGCATTCAAGACTGCTTACCACCTGGCTCCCGTGTGCTGGTCTCATCTTCCACAACACACCCCACCTGCCACCCACCCGCACCTTTAGCCTTCATTCACATAAGCTCCTCATAGAAGGAAAACATATATCCATGCCAGCATCACAGAGCAGGCAATTCAAGATCTCTCTGTTGCAACGTGCTTTCTTCAACAGTAATGGATGGCTCCCTCCTCCTCAAACTTAGTTCAAACCACCACCAAGACACCTCACACACCATTTTTATGGTGAGTTGTTCAAGTGTACCTGTCCTTGGCTACATGGGGCAGGGACCTTGCAGGGACCTCCCCAGGGACCAGTTCTGCTGTGAAAGTAGGTGGCATGGGCGTGTAGCACATCTTAGGCACCCTCTAAATGTTAGTTTTCTTTTGTTTTGACACATAAATGGAACAGGTGCCAGGAGACTCTAGATAGAATCATAGAATAATTTTCAAAAACTGGGAAAAGATAGAGACTAAAAATGATGGTGTGGGGGAGGGAAGCCCCTCCCTTCCACACGAAGCCACACTGCCTTTAGAGAAGAACCAGCTTGTGTTCAGTCAAAACAAGTCATGTCAAAAAAAAACTCATCTCCTGTTTGCATAAGGAAGCTGGACTGGTAGGAGAAGAAAACTTTGGAACCACAAGATACCTTGGTTTGAATAAGGCTTTTTGCCAGAAGCTTTCACTGCTCCTTGTGGGCAAGACTGAGAAGCATGGTTGCAGCATAGTCATTGATCCATTAAAGTGTTGCATTGGAATAGAACTTGGAGCCATCCGATCTAACCCACTCACATTGCAGATGAAGAAACTGAGACCCTAAAAGGCTCATTTTTCTAAAGAAAAACAGCTTATTAACAGCAGAACGGGGCCCATGGTCTATTTCTTCCATTTCCAGAGCCTCTGCTGATACTAGACTTTTCCTGGAGTCTGTTGGTTTGTGGCCTTCTGAGCAATCATGCCCAAAGAAAGCTTCCTCACTGGCTGAAGTCTACCTGATGGGAGATGTCAGATGATATGCTGTCTGCCCATTCAGTAATTTATCAGACTTCAGAGTGTAACCCTGAAGGCATATTTTGGAAGTAAGTGAATGAGGGACGTCCCTGGCGGTCCAGTGACTAAGACTCTGCACTCCCAACACAGGGGGCCTGGGTTCAATCCCTGGTCAGGGAACTAGATCCCACATGCCTCAGGTAAGAGTTTGCATGCCCCAACTAAAAACGATCCCCCATGCCGCAAGGAAGATTGAAGATTTTGAGGGCCACAACTAAGACCCAGCACAGTCAACTAAACAAGTAAATAAAAAAAAAATTTTTTTTAATAAGTGAATGACAGAGATGCAGAAGGGCTGGCTGATATGTGGGACTGAAGAATTGGGATCTGAAATACCTTTCAGACTGGAATGATGGGCCGAAAGTAAGGAGTCGAAACTGAACTGGAATAAATGGGAAGTCTTGCGCTGAGGTTTCCAAAAAAATCAATTCCATAAGTACGGGCTGGGGAAAACTTGACTTGATGTAGGTTCAAAAGTAAAGACCTATGTGTCTGAGTTGAGTACAAGAGGATCTTAGGGCATCTTAACTGCTAAAATAGCCACGGCATGGTGCCGAAAACTATTCTTGTTATGAAATGATGAAAGTGAGATTCCAAAACGGAGGCTGTAGAGCTTCCACTTCAGTTTGTCAAAATTCCTCTGTAAGTATGATGCTCAGAACTGGAGCCCTGGCTCCGTGAGCTCTAGAGAGCAGAACTTGGGAGCTGGAGGCTCACAGATTTTAGTTCCAGTCAGGGAAAACATTTCAACTGGGTTTCCATGTCCAGCAATACATCCATACAAATCATGAGCTCTGTGGGCTGGAGGCATGACCCTCTATCAGGGAAGCAGAGAAGAGTCACCTTGGGGGGGAAAAAAAAAAAAGCTAGATTTGAAAAAACAATTCTTCTCTTTCTCAGCCCAGCACCATTCTCCAGGATAACTGGTAGTTTTAGTTTCAAATTCCAACCAACATTTAGTCACTGAGCACCTCCTATGAACAGAATCCTAAGTGTCCACTATGGACAGAGTCCTAGGTGCGTGGGCTCCGGTAGTTTGGGCTTGTGGGCTCAGTAGCTGTAGCTCTCTGGCTTTAGAGCTCAGGCTCAGTAGTCATGCGTGGGCTTAGTTGCTTCCTGGCATGTGGGATCTTCCCAGACCAGGGATCAAACCCATGTTCCCTGCATTGGCAGGTGAATTCTTAACCACTAGACCACAGGGAAACCCTGAATAAACTTACTTTAGTAGATGACTTAGAAATGAGGGAAGGAGACAATGTGTTCTAGGCACATTGCACCACTTATACCTATAGTCTCTTTCCTTCTATTGATCCTTTATTTAAAAAAAAAAACACCTTATTGAGATATGATTGACAAAAAGCTGTACATGTTTATAATATGTACAACTTAATGCATTTGGAGATACATATGCTCCTGAGAAACCATCACCACAGTTCATGCCAAACATATCCGTCCTCTCTGAAAGTTTCCTCCTCTTAGTGTCCCTCTAAAGAGGAGGGAAATACAGGAGAAACAGCCTGCACCCTCCTGTACCCCAGAATAAGGGATGAGATGGTGGGGGTGGCAGATGCGATGGGCAGAAGCGGGGCAGGGGCAGTCACAGTAAGCATTAGACAGAGGGGGCTGGTTTAGCGAAGGGAAGAGAAGGCTGAGAAAGGGGGTCAGGGAGGTGCCCCAAGCAGCAGGGGCTGGACGGAGGCGAGGCTGAGGGAGTGGCGCCCGAGGACTGTATCGTTAGGAGCCTTGCCCCAGGATGGGGACAGCGTGTGCATCCCGCTGCAACACAGCTTAAAGACTTTACACGCCCTCAGGCCCGGCTCTCCGGCCGAAATGGACTTATTTACTTTTAATAGAGCCCATTTGAGGTAGTTGTGTTTTCAAAGGCTGATGTCCTCGTAAGTACTTTTCATTCTCACAGGTTGAAAAAAATCCTTTCATGCCGGGGAGGGGGGCGTCGGGGGGCTGGGTGGAGGGAGGTGCCCCGCAGCCCCCTGCAGCCTCACTCACTGAGGGGGGAGTCTCACACCCACCCCAGAGAGCCAGGGATGGTGGAAAGGAAACTTGCGACTAAAGCAGCAGGGAAAGGAGGTGGACGAGGGGAGGGAAGCGGGGAGGTCAGGCCTGGCCGCCCCTCCCCCATCCTTTTCCCTGAACATGGAGTGTCGATGTAGTCATGGCTTTTAAACAACATTACACACACTTGTCGTCCGAGATAAAATGTTATTAAGATTAAATGCCGAGCAGGGAACGGAATCCGACTTCCCACTGTCATATTTCAGCTCCGGTGAGTGATTGCCTTTCTGTAGCCCCAGCTCCTAAGCAGGGAAACGGCATTATTATCATTAATAAGCCCATAATGGGGAAGAGAAATTATAAACATTTCTGCAACAAGCGGCCCTCCAGTGTTAATATTTTATGAGCACACAGAGAAGCCGGCAACTGAATGTAAATGGCAGAATTATACGTAACTGTAATGTAAACACGCATAATTAGGTTGGGGTGGTGGGAGGAGGGGAGGCTGGGGGCAGTGGGCGGAGGGTGGCTCTTAGGGTGCTGGGTGGGGCCCCAAAGACAGCGAGTCGGAAGCCCCAGGGCTTCTGTCACCAGTTTCTCCTCTTCCTGCTGTTGTGTGTTTTCAGGCAAGCCTATGTCTCGGGGACCCCCATGGGCAGGGAGGCGGCTGTTGACCCCATACCATACACAGCATCCTTCGGTACTGGGCTGCTTTAGACTTTAAGTACTCTGGGGATGGGCAATCATGAGACTAAATGCTGCTTTCTGGGGCTTTTAAGTCTGTTCATGTGTGTGTTTCCTCCCACTTAAGGTAGTGTATGTATCTGAAGGATGGAGAGCCTGTCTTCTATGATTTGTGTACTTGCCAAGTGCATGGCATATATGTTGCAGGAACCCTATATCAATACACACACATATATATGTGTGTGTGTGTTGTATAGTCACTAAGTCGTGTCCCAACTCTTTGTGACCCCATGGACTGTAGCCTACCAGGCTCCTCCATCCATGGGATTTTTCCAGGCAAGAATACTGGAGTGGATTGCCATTTCCTTCTCCAGGGGATCTTCCTAACCCAGGGATCAAACTCATGTCTCCTGCATTGCAGGTGAATTCTTTACCATATGTATGTATATATATTTGGTTAATTATTTTGGTTTGGGTTTTTAGCCATGGGACCTTTGGTTCAAACCAACCGTTTCATGGGAGGCCAGTGGACAAGAGAGTTGCTCTGACTAAAGCAGGGGAGGGGCCAAGAGCCCCCCTAGCCAGCCCCTCCTCTTCCAGGAGCCTCCAGAATCACCTCTGTGGAGCACAGTGCAGGGGACTACTGAAAGATTCCCCCTGTCTGTTTGCAGATGACAGGACTGATTTCCAGAGAGAGGTGACCTTCCTGTCCCTGGACTAGAACCCAGGTTCCCCCATCTTCTAGGGTGGACAGCTTGGTCAAGAAGTGGGAGCTGGGTTCTTCCTCCAGCTCTGCCATTACCTGGCTGGTGGCCTGAACAAATCTCATCGCATCTCTGAACCTCCCTTTCCCATCTGTAGAATGAATAAGACAGCAAGATGACCTCTCATGTTCCTTTCCAGCTCTGAGATTTAAGCAATGCGCAGACTTGCAGGAAATTTACATTTTCCAGGGCAGTATCCAAGGCGACAGGTGTTGAGGCCAGCAAGGGATAACCTGGAGACCTGTTGATACCGCCGCACCTTGTGAGGCCATCAGTCACTTACCCAGGTTCTGCCCTTGGACTTTAAGCCTCCCCGGCTGGGACTTTGATTACCACCCCGACCCCCACATTGTGGTGTTTGCCCACAGCAGGCTCAGCCCAGGAGGGCAGGGGGCACAGTGCCCAGCATAGTGCCTGGCTGAGAGCAGGTGCCTAATAGAATCTTGCACAAATGATCGGTTGGACTAATGAATTGGTTAATAGATTAATGAACTGAGTGGCTTTCTCTTTGTTGTTGTTTTCAGTATAGTCTGTGATTTCATGAACTATTTATTGAATGCCTACTATGTGCCGGCACTGTGCAACTGACTTTACAAAAAAACAAAAATGCCTCTGGCTGGAAGTGGTCTCTTTTCCTTCCCCTTCCGCCATCCCCCGCCTCCTAGATTTTCCCTTTCCCTCTGCTCCTATTCATTATTTCTCTCTGCAGTTATGTTATTATTGGCCTTGGCAAAGAGTTTCAGGGGTGTCGTTTGTCTGAGCAACATTATGCAGAATTAAGTTCCAGGGTAATTTCAGATGCAAATACCTGTCCTCCAGGAGAGTGTGAATTAAGCCTGCTGGTCTCAGCTCGGCAGAAGCAGCTGCATTTGAATCCAGGTCTCTAGCAGTCAGGAAAGCTGGCTTGAGGGGTGTGTGTGACCCCTCGCAGAGCCTCCTCAGGAGTCTCAGATGTGGCTCCCAAGGGTGGGAGGCAGCCTTGAGCAGTCATCACGATCATCCCTCATCGCTCAACTGAGCATCTAGAAAGCTGAGGATCTCTGCCCTGGCCTCTTCCCTCCCCTCCGTAAGCATATTTTATAACCAGCTGGCAGGAAATTTTTCTTTGCAGTTAACCTGATCTTTCTTGCGATGTGCTACTCTCCTTTAAATACAGACTTCTCAGATTGCAATCTGCCTCCAAAGTGCTGGAGGATCTCGTTTAAAAAACAGATTCTGGGGTAAGGCCTGAGATTCTGCATTTCCAACCAGCTCTGTGGTGATGCTGTTCTGCAAAGCACACTCCAAGTAGCAAGGTTTTAAAAATTAGATGGGCAAAAAAGACAGAAGGCAAAACAAACATAGAAGCAAACAGCCTTGCTGCTTTGAGTTTATTTGTTCGGTCCCTTAAACATTTCCATTTCTGCTGAAAACTACTGTTTGTCTGCCAATTCCTTAGCCTCTGTGGGTCTTGGTTTCCTCATTAGTGAAACAGTGAAGCAATTCTCTCCAGAGTCATGATGAGGGTTAAGGCTCGGTACCTGGCCCAGAGGGAGAACTCGGCACCTGCGGACAGTACCTGTTGAAACAGAAGACCCCAGAAGGAGGGAGGAGAGTAGCTATGCCACTTCCTGGGGTTATTAGGTAAGAAAGGGATCCATGCAACCCTGAAGTCTGTCCTTCACATGGACCAGTCCTCAATGATTCCTGGTAACCAACCAAGTGCTGAAAACGATACTCAGCTTCCACAGGGAGTTTGGAGGGTGCCAATCTGCTTAGTTGGCCTTGATTTAAAAGGAAAAAAAGGACTTTGTGTAGCTTAGAGTATCTTAATAGCACTTAACAGATTTGAAGACAATGCTGACGATTTGATTGGACATTCATTTGGGGTTTTTATTCTTTGCAAAGTTTTTTCCCATGCCTTCCCTTTGCAGCCCTTTAAGGGAGGTAACACAGATGTTAATCGTTCCCACCCTGTGTGTGATACAAGACATGGAAGGGTTCAGGGACATGCCCAAGGTCAGGTGGGTTGTCTCTGATGAAGCCTAGCCCAGACCCCTGCCTCCTGTTCCAGCATTCTTCCTGCTGCTCTGAAAGATGGGGGCTGCCTGTGTATGATGGGAAGAGGCAAGGAAGAGCATAGCTCTTTGCTCTGACATTGACCAAGTGCAGCCCCTCCCCTCCCCAGCATTTCCTGACTCTTGTCCAGCTGGGACTCAGGACACTTGTTGGGGTACTCAGGCCTGGCCTGGGCCCAGCTCAGGGAGCAGAGCCCCCACACTCCCCTGCCTGGAGATAAGAAGGGATCATGGGCTGCCAGTTCCTCATGAACCCAGAGGCCATGTGCAGTGGTTCATGAGCACAGTCAGCCATGGTCCTCCCACTCAGCCCCCTGGGGTTGACACCTCCATGGCACGTCTACGCTCCAAACTCTCTGAGTCATTATCTTCCCAGACATCATTCTTTTCTTCCTTGATGTTGCTGCTGCTAAGAATTCATCCTTCCACCCACCCCCTTCTCCCAGCACTGGTCTTCTTTCCCCTGGGGGTAGAGGGTGTTCAAATGAGTTTCTCTTTTCTCTGACAGCTGGCAAGGAGAAGGGGCATTGGGTGGCCTATACTTCTTCTGGACCTGGGTTCTGACTCAGGGATTCCCTGAAACCCCCTTGTGGCTGGAATGCTGGGGCCTGCCAGGCCACAGGACAGCTCTGGTCAAATCCAAGTCCATGCTACACAGCTGTCTTTTTCCTGAGGTCCCTGGGCACCTTTGTGTGGGAGTGCAGGTCACCTGCCTCTCTAAGCTTCCCTTAACAGTTTTGCTAATTTTTTAGAGCCATGATTCCTTCCCTTGCAACCTAGTGAGACCACTCTTCTAGGCTTTGATTCCTTTACTTTTCAAACCACTTTTCAAAATGGTAATATTAACCTCCCAGGGTCTGAGGAGTGTTCCATGTACCATACACTGCTAGGCAGACAGTGGATGCTCAGTGAATGGTTATTGGAACAAAATGCTGCAGAAGAATTAAGGATTTAAATTCAGATTGGTTCCCCAATCCAAGTAGCCCTTGAGCTCTCCCTCCATTCGTGTCTTCAACTGTGAGCTCTATGGTTTCCTCCCCCTGTAGTCACTTCTCCTTTCTCCCCACTTCCTGTACATCTTCTTCTACACCCAGTCCTGGGCCTCCCTCTCACTGCTCCGCATTCTGCATGACTTTCTGCTTCCCTGTGCCTGCAGCCTCTGGAGAGATAGGGTCAGTAAGAGACTACCCCCAACCAGCAAGCTCCTCACAGTCACAGACTCTTAAAGAGTGGAAGACACATCTAATGTGTCACCGTCCACTTTTCTACCCTGTGCCTGAATCACACGTTTCTGGAGCCAACTTATGAAGACTTTGAAAAGACAGAGCTAAATCATTGGGGGTCCTCATGACCATGATGTGAATCATCGTTGCCGGGTTGGTGGAGAGTGGTCCTTGCCACTGTGGGTAAATTTCAGAGGTCTTGGGGTCCTGGTGACCCCACTGCTTCTTTCTCCATCCCTAGGTATATGCTTGTGGTGGTTTGGTCACTAAGTGATGTCTGACTCTTTTGCAAACCTGTAGACTGTGACCCGCCAGGCTCCTCTGTCCATGGGGTTTTCCAGGCAAGAATGCTGGAGTGGGCTCCCATTCCTTCTCCAAGGTTGTCTGCCTCATCCTTAAAACTCTGAATTCACTGTGCACCCATGTGCTCCCAGGAGAGGCTACTGGAAGGCTCTGCAGTCAGTTACCCCTGAGGAATTCTGAATTGGCCACAGGCAGTGGGGGAGAACTTGGCTCAGAAAGGAGACACCAAGTTTCAGAGGAGCTCATAATAGGGCCCCTGCAGCGGGAGACAGGGACCCCAGGTGCAGAGGCTGGGGAACAGCTCCAAACTAGGCTCTGTTCTCAGCCCCATCAGTGGCATAATCACGCCCAGTTACTCTTTTCCCAAAAGGCAGGGTTGAACCCAGTCCATGCCATGCTGTGCTCTATAAGCTGCTCACGCCTGATCCTCATGAAGGGCTGTACGAGCCCTTTTACCTCACCTCTGCCAACGTGAGGGGCAGGTCAGCGCGGGGGATTTCCTCCAGCTCCTGGAGTGAGCCAACTGTTCCCTCCCCCACCCCTGCTCTCCCCCATCCCAGGCTGCCTTTCAGAGTCAGGCTCAGTTCTGCCTGCCTTGCAAGCCTCAGGCCAGGAGCTGGCACCCCTGTGGTATGGGAAAGGGGGCCTGGAGCCTCAATTCTGGGTCTCAGCTTCTCCCTAGCCCTGTCTCAGCAAGCTGTTGCCTCTGAGCATGCTCATCGGCCAGCAGGACAGGTACAGCTGCAGAAAGAGGATCTGCCAGTGGAAAAATCCCTCCCGGTCTCAAGGGAAGAGGTCACAGCACATCTTCAGGGGATTGGCTCTCCCTAGGTCCGGCTTTCCAAAAGTAAAACTTGAGATGAGGTAGTTTCAAAGGGCTCACTGCCCATGGGGTGCTCGTCATACCACTGCTAGCCATCAGCATCTTCCTTCACCATGACCTGGCTGTGCAACTTTCAAGACTATCCCACTCACAGCTACCTTGTCACAACCTTGGCAGTAGGGCAGATAATGGGAGATTTGGAGAGGTGGAGTTGCTACCCAAGTGGACATGCTTTCTATCTCCTCTTGGGGAACTCAGAGCTCACAACAGCTCCATGAATACTGGAGTAGGTTGCCATTTCCTTGTCCAGAGCATCTGTAGGTGCCTATTCAGAAATCTCATCCCCTCGGCCAGCAGGCCTTGCATCCTACCACAGGCCCTGTAACTGGAGGTGATGGGGCCTCAGACCTGCCCCTGGGGTCATGAATGCCCCATCACTCTGCCTGAACTCAACTCTGTGTGCCTTGCCCATGACACTGGTATTCACTAACCTGACCAGAAAAGGGGATGAGAGAGAGGTGGGGTGATGAAAAGAGCAGCTGCCTGGGCACCAGAAGGCCTGGATTCTTCCTTTGGCCATTAATTTCCTGGGTGACCTTGTCTAAGTTATACAACCTCTCTGAGCTTCACTTTCCTCATTAGAAAAGGGCCAGACTGAATGATCCCTAAGTTTCCTTCAAACCCTGAAATCCTGATGCCTACAATTTCTCCCACAGTTATATTGCCTACAGTGTGACCTGACATCAGTTTATGTTGAGAGGTTGAAGGAAGCCTCTTGGAGATACCTATATACCTCCCTTTTGATGGGGGAACCAACTCCATTGCCACATTCCCTGTGACGTACTCTGGGTGCTGGCTGGACTGGTCCTGACCTCCACTGGGAGTGAATATTTGAGCCTTCTTCCCCTCCTAAAGAATTGCAATTAGGCAAGCTAATTCCAACCCCACCCTTTGGCTAAAGATCTGAGTGCTCAGCAAGCCCCAGCAATATATAAAGAGAGGGTTACTCACTCAACACCGAGTTCTGTATTTGTTCTCAAGCTCTCACACAAATACCCTTCAATTTCACATTATTGACTAAAAGTGTTTAACATTCAGTAATACATTTTAAATTACACAGACACATCTTATCAGCGTAGAAAAACCAGCACAAAGACAGAATGGGCCACCCTCTTCCAAACCTGGTCTTTTCTTAATGAAACTCCATCCTTCCCCTCCACTCTGCTCCTGGTTAACGCTGAGTCTCCGTGTATAATTTGGTTAAATGGATTTGATATGCTGGCATTGTCACCCCACACACCCCCTTTCTCTTTTTGTCTGTTAATGAAATGTGTGAACAGTTTGTTCCCAGCTAAAAGCAAGTTCCGATGGGTTTCGTAGCTTTCCGTGTAGGAGGGAGAGGCGGATCCTGATGGAGGTGCTGGCTGGCAGTGGGGGAGGCAGGGGAAAGGTCAGGACAGAGCTCCGTGTGTGGTGTGTCCACTTGAATGCTCCCCGTGTCCAAGCCCTGCTGTGGGCACAGGGACTGGGAGAGGGCCCACCCCCTTCAGAAATGAATCGGCACATCCATGACCCAGGAGAAAGGGATTGACGTTGGGATGGCGTTCATGGGAAGAAAAATCCTCCTAAGGGTGTATTCCCTGTTGTCCATTCTTTGGGAGAGAAGGCAAGGATGGATAAGAAAGTTCTTATTGTCTGGCTCGAGGGCATCAGCAGCATATATGTATCTGTGTGCATTGGTGTCCACCCTTCTGTGTCCTTCTTTGAAGCCCCTATTGGGACTTTGGGAGAAGGCAATGGCACCCCACTCCAGTACTCTCGCCTGGAAACTCCCATGGATGGAGGAGCCTGGTAGGCTGCAGTCCATGGGGTCGCTAAGAGTCGGACATGACTGAGCGACTTCACTTTCACTTTTCACTTTCATGCATTGGAGAAGGAAATGGCAACCCACTCCAGTGTTGTTGCCTGGAGAATCCCAGGGATGGGGGGAGCCTGGTGGGCTGCTGTCTATGGGGTCGCACAGAGTCAAACACGACTGAAGTGACTTAGCAGCAGCATTGGGACTTTGATAGGGGTAATGGACAGGCGATAGCTAGCTGTGTGATCAGATAATAGAAGCAAACATTTTTCTGATTCCTCATGTCATCCAGGAGTCTTCATAAGTGCAGTGCTCACTTCTGAGAGGTACCTTATTTTCCCCCATTTTCTGTATGGGGAAATAGAGAGGTTGAGTAACTTTCCCAAAGTCACACAGCTTTTAAGTAGTGGATCCAGGACACGAACTTGGGTAGTTTGGCCCTGGTGTCCACATACTTAACTCCTATGCTCTACAGGAAAGGGCCTGGCAGCAGATGCCTCTGTAGCCTGTCGGCTGTGTGGCCTTAGGCCAGTCACTTATCTCTCTGACCTTCCATTCCTTACTGGGATATTAGGAGACTTAAAGACAGACGTGCACATCAATGTACTTTGCTGATTTTGAAGGGATATTGATGACTTCTGAATAACTGAGCCTAGGCTTTCATCACTATGTTCCAAAGGGATCCACATACTTGATGTATGCTTTACACAGTAGGTCCGTCGCTTTTTCACTTAGAAGCAATGCAGTCCAGCTTCCGTTGATCTGTAGGAGCGATCTAGGCCTGGATGTCCTGGGGACCAGCCATGCTCTGGCCTCTGTGCAATTGTCCTGGCCATTCAAAAGGTCAGCATCCCCTCATTTCATACCTCATCCATCATGTCATCAGAGGTCATGATAGTATAGGTGTCTTTGTAAGCTGCTTCTAATTCTTATTGGAGCAGGATAAGCTACAAATTGGTCAAACAAATAACATAGCTGGTGATCAATAAATACATCTTAACTGATGGAATGAAGGAATAATGGAGGGAGACTGAATGAATGAGTTGGTGAGTGGACCATCCAGAAAAGGGGCACGTCCTCTCCAGAGGACAGAGAGTTATTGGGGCATGATGGGGAGTGAGTAAGTATGGGTCTGATTTCCGTTTCAGCCATTTAATAACAATGGGATCTTGGACAAGTTGCCTTCTGCTTTGATCCTCAGTGTCCTCATCTGAGAAACAGAGGAGACAGTGGGGAAGGACAGAGAAGCCTGCTCAGGGAGCTGTCTCCCCTCCCGCTTCCCTCCACAGCTACTCCAGGTAGCCTTGAGCCTTCAGACTCTTCCTTGGGAAAGGCACATGCCTGTTGCAAACCCATCTGTCACCCCTAGTCTCTGGGTCAGGGATCAGACCCCCTCCAGAACTCTGCAGCGCATGGGGGCTTTCTGGTGTTGGCTAGGGTTAGGGCCTGGGGTAAGGGGTGCATTCTCCTTGTTGCCCCCATAGGGAAAGAGGACACTGAAGAACTCATACCAGCCATCACTCTCTCGAAAGAAACCCTTTCCAGCCTTGACATGTGAACTGGAGGTGGGCTTTGGGTCAGGGTTACTGCGTACATCCTGTCTGCCTGGTTGCAAGGAGGTCTGCAGAGGAAGGTCTGTCATCTCTCATTAGGATGTGGGAGTTCTTTTCACCTGTTGTGTTCAGAGTTTGGCTTCAGCTGAAATTCACACGCACACTGAAAAGTCCTGCTTAACCAGGGGCATAAGGTGGTGTTTGTGTGGGATCTTGAAGGAGGAAGAAGAGGAACTTTCAAGGCTGTGGTGGGGGCAGGGTGTGGAGATGCTTTCGGGGGAGCGGGAGGGAGTGGTTCCTGTGAGGGAACCTTCAGGTTCAGGCTCACGGCTGGAGCAGGTTCCCACCTGCAGGTAGGCAGCAGAGGTGGGGGGCAGACAAAAGTCATGGAGGGACCGGACTAGAAAGACGCAGGACAGGCTGGGTCAGCAACCTCCTCTCACACCTTTCTCCATGGGGCACTGCTAGCATTTGAAGGGTTACCCTTAACACCCAGACACCCTGTCTTTGTGACAACCAAAACACCCCAGTTTCCAAACCCCACCCAAGGGGAAGGGGCTCGCCCTCACTGAGACCCACTCTGTAGGTGATGAGGGGCCCCCGGAGGATGAAGCCTTGGCCTTCAAAAGCTCACAGCAGTGCCCGAGTGGGGATGGTGGAAGCTGGGTGGCCAGTTAGGAGCTTAAATAATTCTATGAATTTGTGGTGATATTAATAGAAGAGGCTCCTGTGAGCCAAAGGGTTTTATGTGGGTGTTTGTGGTTCTGGCTGGTGCCTTAGGAGGATTCCCAAGGAGGCAGTAAAGAAAAAGCCCAAGGATTCATTTATTAAATTAATTAAAGAAACGGTATCCATTCATAAAGTCCTCATGCAGGTTTTCTGTTTTCTTTTTAGAGGGAAAGAGGGGAGGATGCTGGGGGTGGGGTGGGGGAGAAACTGAAGGAGAAGGCAGTCTCCAATCAGCCATCACAACTCTGCAAATTAAAAAAAAAAAGAAAAGAAATTCAGTAACAGCCCAGCAAGTCAAGAGATTTCTTTTTTTTCCCCTCAACTTGAAATCCTCTCACACACACATACAGGGGGCCTGGCTTGGTACAGTCTGCGAAAGGGAAGGGGTGCTTGCTTTCCTAGGCTCTGCAGGACCTCATTGTCCTGTGGTCCAGCCAGGGGGGTCTTCAAACTGGGAAAGCCTATGTGCCCACAGCCCAGCAGGGCTCCCTGAACTTCAGTGCACCTGGGGATCATGCAGATGCTGGTCGTTTGCTTTCTCGGGAGAGGTCTGAGGTTCTATGTTTCTAACAAGCTTCCCAGGTATGGCAGGTCCAAGGACCATACTTTTCTGTGACAAGACCCAAAAGCCTCAATGATTTCACCAGGCCCATCCTTTTGCAGAGGGGTTGCTGGGTGTTAGCAAAGATTGAAGGTCCCTGAGGGAAAGAGAAGGGCAGGTCTGAATCTGTGTGGGTTTTTCGCCTCCGGTCTAGAAAATGTCGAATGACGAACTGGTCTCAGAAGGAGGATGGAAGAGAAAGCAGAGAGCAGTGCCCCCTCCCCATGCCACCCTGAGGGCTTCATCTTCCTCGCCCCTGTGCTCCCAGAGCTGGTCAGTTCCTGAGAAGGAATAAAATCTCCTGACCATTCTCAAGCTGCTACAAGCCCCGCCCGTGCTCCTTTGGAGGGGAGGGTCCCCAGAGGACCCACCCGGTGGGTGAGCTGGGCTGTCTGAGCTGTGAGACCCTCTCAAGGTGCCCTGCTTGATCTTCCCCCTTTTCAGGTGGATTTGCAAAGCATGAGGGAGGGACAGAGGGCAGCTCTGGTGATCCCACAGAGAGATGGAGGCGTGTAACCCCAGACAGCAGCCTGGCTGCACGGTGAGGCTGGCAGGGTTGAGCACAAGGCAGGGCAGTCAGCTGCCTTGTTACAGACTCTGGCCTGAGTCACCACTCACACATCCCAGACAATTCCCAGCAGTAAACCAGAAAGTCCCTTTCAGCCCCGGGGGCCCCGCTTCCGTGCCTTGGTGGGGAGAACTTTCTAGATCCCTGGGAGGCCTCTGCAGCTCTCCGAGCCCCCCTCCAGGAAGACTTCTGCACTTTGTGCTCACTGAGGGGGTCTGAGGGGACCTTGTGTGGAAAGTGGCAGGTGGGGGCTCCCCAGGTGGGGGCCCACCAGGCTCGGGGGTTAGACGCTGGTTCTGGTTCTTGCTGGCGGTGTGGTCTGGGACGAGTCATTTGAGTTTTTTGGTTCGGATCTCATTTGCACAATATGCCCCTTTAGTTCAGGAAGTTGGTGGGAGAAAGAATGCCAGGTGGTAGAGCTGAGCCGGTGCCCGAGTGCTCATGTGGTCAGATTCCTGCCTTCAGCCTTAAGATGGTGGAATGTTCACCTGCGGGATGAGCGACGGATGTGGGAGGCCCAGACAGGTTAACTGAGATGTTGAGAGTGAAGAGATGGAGTCCAGCACTGAGAGCTCTTGCCGGGTGAGGACTGTCGGTATCCAGAGGATTATGAGATGTAACTTGCCAGCCTCACCATCCCCTGCATGTCTGTGTCATGGAGAGGAGGGACTCCGATCCAGCTTCAAAACCCTTTACAACCATTGGTGGGGACAGTCTTCATGGTGAGCACCTGGTAACCATTCTCCCTGGAGAAGTTTGTGAAGCTTAGCTTCCCTCTGCAGAATGAGCTGGCGAGTCCACAGGCCTCCGCTGTTGTCTTCAGATCCAGGAGAACTCGGGCAGGTTTTCAGTAGATTGCATTCGGTAGATTACGGTAGAATGGGCTTTGGGCCCAGACAATAGAGAAGGTGATGGTGTCAGGCACAGAGACCCAGGACCCCCCCAAGGACAACCAGACAGGGAGGAGTCCCTGGGGTAGATGGGACTTTGGGGGTGAGGGGCATGGCCAGGGTCATGGGGGCATGGCTGCTCATCAAGGTCCAGATAAAGTACTGATCACCCACAGCAACAAGATTTCAGAACAGCTGTTGGGTAGTTAACAGTTTTTTTCTTACCAATATATATATATTTTAACTGAAGTATAGTTGACTTACAATATTGTATTAATTTCTGCTGTACAGCAAAATGATTTAGTTATATGTACATATCCATACTTTTTTTTTTTTTTTTTAATGTGGCCCAATCTCAAGGCGTTCTCAAGTATTCCCCCTCTTGGAGGTTTTCTCTGATCCTTTCAGGGAGGAAGGTGACTGCCCTTTCCTGCTGCCCACAGCTGAGCCCACTCCTGCAGCTCTGACCCCTGACACCTTTGCTAGAGGCCGGGGCCTGGTTCGTGAATCCTGGTGCCCACCAGGGCCCTGTCCCTGCCACCTCAGGTCTAACAACGCCTGGAGCTCTCCCTCTGCTCCTGCCTAGCCTTGAGCACCAAAGAGCAGCCAGACCCCATGTCAGCGGTGGGGTGGCAGTGACCCTGTCTCTACCCTGGTGCAGACCCAGAAGCAGTCCTCCCATCCATCTGAAGGTCTTGCAGCCACGGAGACCCAAAGCTCTCCTGGGTATGTTAGCTTTGGCCGCAGGTGACCTTGGCTTGAATCCTGTGCTTCATATCTCTGAGTCTCACTCTGCTCATCTGTAAAATGGCAGGGGGTGGGGTGTGGGGGTGGGAGCTATCCCCTACTTCTCAGTGTTATAATTCAATGAGAGGGAGTGTAAATACTCAATACACTGCCTGGTACAAGAAGTGCTCAGTAAAGATTTGCCGAGAAGCCTTCTCAGAACCACATCAATCAGTGCTAACATCTTCACTTTATTGAACAGGCTGGACTCAGACTGTAGTCAGGAAATCGCTTGATTTTCTTTCCCCACCTCTGCCCTTCCAACCTGCTCTGTTACATTTTACTTCTCTGCACGACATCTCAGCCGATCCTGCAGCATTTCTGCTCTCTAGCTTTCTAGTATTAAAACCTCCAGTTGCTCCTGCACTTAAAACCCTCCCCTCTCATTCGGAGTCAAAGTTGAAGTCCTTGCCTGCAGACCCAGCCCCGCTCTGTCTGACCACCTTCATCTGTTCCCACCCTCCCCACGCCCTGTCCCAGCACCGTAGCCCCTTGCTGTGTCTGACATGGGGTTCGCGCTGGCCTCTGGCCCTCCTTCCGCTGGATATCCCCAAGCCTCACTCCCTCACTGCCTCCAGGACTCTCTAAAATACCAGGAGTTATTAGAAATGCCTTCTCTCACCCCTCTATAAGGTAACAACCCCTCCCCACCTGCACTTTCCCTGCCCAGCCCTTGCCCCACCCTCGTACTAACCCCATCCGACACACAGAGTGTTTGCGCCTTCATTTGCTTTTTGCACTCCCTCTCCTGGATGGTAAGCCCCAAGAGGACCGAGATACTGTCCATTTGCCTTACTGCTATAGGACCCGAGAGAGTTTCTACACATAGTAGATGCTCAGTGAAGATTTGGTAGTGAGTCTCAGTCAAAACTTCAGTGCGTCGTTCATCAAGGCTTCTCCTCTCCTCCTGCCCCCGAAGCCTGGGCCCCACCTGGACAGGCAACCCCCAAGGAAAAGGTGGGATGAATTGTTTTTGCACACTCCTGGCTTCACTGAGGGAGGAGGCAAGGAATGTGCTGACGGGTCGCGTCACTTACTGGGCTGCTGCTGTAGCCCCTGCAGATGACTCAGTGAATTCTCTGGGGCCAGTTCTCTGGGGCCACTGACACCTCGCCCTTCCCCCATGCAGGTGGTGACCTTTCAGGCTGATGTCTCCTGCATCCTCTTTAGCACTTGTTCTAGACATGCTCTGCAGCCTTTTCCTTTAGCCCCGGCTGGCAGTTCTGGGGAGCGGTTTTTTTTAAGCCAGCTCCTCAGGGGAGCAGAGCAGCAGGGAGGGTACCAACAGGGCTCAGGAGCAAGGATGCCTGGGCTCTCACGCCAACCAGATGCTCAGTCCCTCAGTGACCTTAAGCAAGTCCCTGCACTTGTCTGAGCCTCAGTTACCGTATCTGTAAAATGGAGTTAATAGCAGGATCTTCTTAGTGTGATGTTTAGGTGAGATTCTGTGTGTAAGGTTCTTGAAACAAGCCTGACCTATAGGAAGTGCCTAATAAAAATGAGCCCTGGTAATGGTCCCTTGTGCCCTCCATAGTGTCTAAGGACCCTTCAATAAGCAGAAGCCCCGTGCCCCCACGGCAGCCCTCCAGAATCTTCTCTGCTGCCTCTGCCCTGGGCCAGGGTCACTACCAGCCCCTGCCTGCAACCCTAGAATTCATGTCTAGTTCGCCTTGAACTCCCCCCACATCCAACCCCAGATTCTCAGGGCTGCATGGATTCACAAACCCCTCCCTCAGACCATGGGTGAGATGTAGTTTTCAGACACATGCAGAGACCCACAGAGTGCTCCACTTTCTTCACAGAGACCCCCCATTCTGTCATCTCATTGGAAGTTTGTACTACTTTCCCAGGCAGGAGCAAGGAGGAGCCCAGAGCCTCAGGGCCAGCTCCCCCGACCCCTAAGCAAACCCCTCATGGAGAGCCTAGGACCTCTCCTTAGAATGCCCTTGTCCTGCGGTGCTCAGCTCTGGGCTTCGCAGGCAATTATGAGACCATGGGAAGCATCCTGTTTTTGTTATCCTGCTCCTGCTCAGTTGCTCTATTGTGTCTGACTCTTTGAGACCCTATGGACTGTAGCTCTCCAGGCTCCTCTGTCCATGGGTTTTTCCAGGCAAGAATTCTGGAGTGGGTTGCCATTTCCTCCTCCAGGGGATCTTCCCCACCCAGGGAATCGAACCTGCATCTCCTGTGTCTCTTGCCTTGCAGGCAGATTCTTTACTACTGACCCACTGGAGTATGGTAATGCATTTGGGTTGTTAGAGCAGAAAGGAGACTTGATGTTCAAGTTCAGACCTTCCTGGTAGATGTGAAGAAACCAAGACCTGGAAAGATGAAATGATGGAGCCAAGAGTACTCCACTGGTCAGTGCTTTGCAACCTGCCTCTCAAGTAGAATGGGCCAACCCTGTCTTCACGAATGGCCTTCCTTTAAATAGCAGAGTCCCTGGGGCTTGTCCCCACCCCTCAAGAAGGAACTTCGGCAGGGGACTGGCCGGACTGGGCAGAGCTCACAGCCCACCCACATGCCTCTGCTTCCCAGTGACTATGGCCGTGGGCCTGCTGGAAAGCCTGTGGCCCTGGGTGCTGCCCTGTGGGGAACCTAGTTCTGCCCTGCTCTCTGGCTTTGTGAAGTGAATCCCCAATGTGGGCTGCTCGTTTAACAGGATGTCTGCTGAGCAGATTCTGGTCCCTCCAGACAGCTCCAGGCCCTCCCGGGCACCCATGATGGAGGCTGCCTGGGGGGAGCAGCAGCTGAGGCCAGCACAGAAGGGCCATCTTGGGAACGGCCCCCATCTGAACAACTGTGGAAATGCAGCCCTTGGGCCCTTTGGGGGAGAGGGACCCAGACTGTGAAAAGTGGTTTGGGGGCATGTTGTGCCTGGGCCATGGGACTAGAAAAAAAGACCCATTTGGTGCCCTACAGTTGTCGGAGGTACTTGCATTTGAAATGCAGGGTTAAGATATTGACCAGCAGAAGAGTCTTCCTAACCCTGGTCCAACCTCTTTCCTAGACCCTTTTGTAAGGTTTGATTCATAAAACTCTACCGTCTAGTGGTGTAATGGTGCCACTTTTTTCTCCCTTCCTCCCTTACGATTGATTTTTTTTTCTCATAATCAAAACTATTAATAGCAGTGATTTTTTTTTTTTTGCCAACTTGCAATACTATTGCCAGTCCTTCCTTTGGCTCTCTGCTCTACTTTATCATTTCAATCATCATAAACTTTTTTATGAGAAAATCTGGTGAGTTTGGAACCCATTAGCAGAATCACAACTCAAAAACCTCATTTCCTCCTCTACTTCCTGGTCCCTCCCTCAGACCCCTAGCCCTCCACTCATAAAGAGATGTCCCTGGAGCGGGGATCACTCAGCATGGAGACAGAATCATAATCAGGAGAGTCAACCGTTCGATGCAGTTTCCTTTTTACTGGGAGGAAGTATTGATAAGATAGAGACTGAACTGGGCAACTGAGAGTCTGTGGGTTACTTTCAGGGCTACCGGTTGGGGAGGGATGAGAGCTGATGTCGATAGCTGACCTTTACACCAATCGAGGAGCGATGCCCGGGGTCCTCCAGCTTCTCTGCTGGGGAGTGAGGGGGGACTGGTACTTAGAAAACCAGCCTCACAGCCAGGCGCATCCGTTTAGTGATCCCATCCAGGAAAGGTTTCCTCCCACAAGTCTGACTGCAGACGGGGAGCCAGGCTGAACAAAAGAGGCGGCCCCTGCCTGGCCAGGGGTTCAGAGTTCAACTCTGATATTTTTTGATATGTTTAGAAGTGTCCAGAGCCTTGCCATTCTGTGTATGTGTGCTTTGAGAGCAGCACAGTGAGGAGATGGGCTGTTCACGTGGGTAATTACAAAAGCTACTCTGTGTCCTTCATGTCTAACAACTCATCAAGTCTGCAGCCTTGGGAAGAATGTGGCTCTTATTATCTTCATTGTACAAAAGTGAAGTGTGAGGCACAGAATGGGCAAAAACTTACCTAAGGCCACACAGCTGGGCAATAACACCATCAGGACCGGAGCCTAGGCATCTGGCTCTGGCATCTGTTCTCTTAACCATTCCACTGTCCACCCGATGAGATACTTGGCATTCCACAAATCTATACGCTTATCCTCTCCTCTGGTTGTAAATACCCACCTAGGGCAAGCAGCCAGGGCCGATGTACTGCATTTTCCAAGTGTAGAAACACAGGTTCAGCGAGATCATCTAATTTGCCCAAAAGTCACCTGGCAGGGAGCAGCTGAGGAACTCAGAGGACACAGGCAGAAGAGATCTAAAGTGCCGTTTCTTTGTGGACTTTGAGTATATTGTTTCTCTTGTGCTGTCTGCTCAGCCCTCTATAGGTGTAATCACCCCTCTTCAGGGCACTCAGAAGACAGCGGGGCTTGGCAGGGGGGCCCTGTGGAGGGTGGGGCTCCTGGATCTGGATCGGGGCATCTGGATTGCAATAACTCGCACCCGGTAGTGCGGGACACTCCCTTGCTGAGTATCCCATTAATTTCCAAGGGAGGGAGACTTCCCTGGTGGTTCAGTGGCTAAGACTCTGAGCTCCCAATGGAGGGGTCTGGGGTTTGAGCCCTGGTGGGGGAGCTAGATCCTGCGCCACAACTAAGGGCTCACAGGCCATAACTAAAGACCCTGCATGCCACCACTGGACAAAAAGCGTGTATCCAAGAGAGACTTAGCACATGGGCCGGGCGGCACAGCGCATAAAGGCAAGGTGTGCTTGCCACTGCGGGCCCAGTTCACCGAGACAACCATGTCCGCTCTCTCTGGCCCATCAGAGACACCGGTACCTGTAATCCTCTCACCTTGTCACCAAACGGGGCTACGACCCCCGCCTCTACCTCCACTGAGAACCTGAAATATCCTGTAGTCAGGAATAACTGCACCCCACTGCCAGCCTAGGGGCCCCCATCCATAGAGGCAGGCTTGGCTGGGAGGCCTCAGGAAGGAGCCCCAGCTTTGTGCCAGGCACTGCCCACAGCCTTGCACACACGTGGGCGTGAGTCAGAGTGGATGGGGCAGACTGGCATCCACACAGAAAATTGACAAAGTAAATTGCCCTGGATGGAAGTGCCATCCTTCCTTCTTTTCGTGGAGAACCTCCTCTTTAGGGCTGGCAAGGTGAGGGGTTGAGGGAAACCCACCACATGGGTGAAACTCAAGGAAAGGAAGGAGTTTAAGGGAAGAAAGTGGAGTATACGCTTCCAGTTGAATCCGTTTCTCGACACCGCCTTCCCAGTCCTGGTCTAACTTTGTGAAAGTGCACGGAAATAGGAGATAAATAAATGGAAAAACCGAGTTCCAGGGCAACCTAAAAGGTTGGGGAATGAATCGATGCTCTCCCCAGGCAGCTGTCCGAATGAAGTGTAATAGTTAATAAAGGCTGATTGTACACACACAGCTGGGCCAGCAAACAGAGCAAGCCGAGGCCCGGGAGGCTCATCCTTTTCTCCAACCACCCCCTCCCCCCAGTGCTGATCACGGGCTGATTAAATCAGACTTCTTCTCGGCAGCGGATCCAATTAGTGGGGAGCGGGAGCTTGGATGTTACCAATGACTGCACAGGCCACGTCCAGTAATCCTTCATCTCTCTGATTTGCTACCTTGGGTGTGGGGGCCAGGGGTGGATTTGGTGGGGGCAGGGTGGGGCGGAAAGGATGAAGGTAGGGACAGACTCCGGAGGAAAATAGGGCATCTGGCCATCCACACTTGGGGTAAGCCTTGGTGCAAACGCTCTCAAGCACTATGGGGAGAAAGGCAGAGGAAGAGGCAGCATTCCTGCCCAGGGTGAGCCGCCCAGCTTCTGGTCAGAGAATCCTACATGCAGGATGTCTCAGGAAGGCGCTTAACATAAACAGAAACACCAGCACAGATCTTACAAAAGCAGAGGGTGATTCACAAATCATTGATAGTTGGCTTTGGAACGTATTGATTTTCCTCCCAGAAGATTTACCTACCTAATTCCGCTCAGCTTAAGCAAGTAATAAAAATGTGTTTGCCTTTCTTGATCACATTTAGACCGGCAGCGAGGGGCACGGGGGTTCCGAATCCTGCTGGCTGGCTGGAGAAAGGTACTTTGGGTTTACAGCTTGTCCATCGAGACCCATAAAAACAGGCAATGAAAACTGCCGGGGGAGATAGACGAGCACAGTGGAGCACAAGTGGTCAGGAGAGATGGGACCCTGGCGGGCAGTCTAGGGCGACTTCCTGGAGGAGTTTCTACCTGCCTGTGGGAACAAACACAGAAACTCACTGTTCACCCAGATGTCCCCCTCCTCCACTTCCACTTCCTATCTCTAGATGTAGGTAAACCAAATGGCATTCGACACCCTGCCTGGCATGCAGACTGCCCATCCGGCATGGATGAGCGCCTTTAAGCTTGTCACATCACACCTTCAAGTCTTTGAATCGGTTCAGCAAGTATGCCAGGCTCATAGTGGTACTCACCCTAAGGGCCACAGGGGAAGCATCACGCAGAACCCTGATGGTTAAAGACACGGGCTGCAGGAGAAAATGAGACGCCTTTGACAACAGAGCAGAGTGCGTCCATCCGTATGTGTTGTCCACCCATGGGGTTGCCCTGGATGCCCGTGGGCTTGTTCTGAAGTTGCTGCAATTGCTTCCGCAGAAACTGTGTCATGCACATGTGCTTAACTGTTGAATTTCCTGAGTGGCAAACCCTCATTCAGGGAGCATTTTTCCTTCCAACTGTGCCAAAAGAAGGGCCTTGATATACAAGGTGCCTCCATGAATCTCTGCTAATGGACAAGTTATGTGTTTGGGGTGAGGGGAAAATGGCCACTTGGAAATCTCTTGAGTGCCCCCAAGGGAAGAGCTGCTGGCAAGGCACTGATGTTGCTTCCACACTCTGAACTGTACAACGAGGACTGCCTGCCCTTCTCTTAAGTGGCACTTGGCTGGGAGGCAGGAGGTCTGGATCTGGTCCTTGCTTTAATACAAAAGGGCTGGTTCCCTTGGGCACAACCTTGACCTCTGAGAGCCCTGGTTCCTCATCTCCAAAATGAAGGAATCAGATTGGATGATCCTCAAAGTTTCTTTTTGTCTCTGAAGACCTGCAATGCTGTGAAATAAAGTCCCCCCACCTCCACCCCTCTTCTCTCTGACTTTCTGATACTGTGGCCACAGGCCTTCTATTTTTATTTCCTTTCATGTTCCAGGATCTGAGTATCACTTTTGACTGACTGTAGGTGTAATAGAATTTGTACTTTCTCAAAATTTAATTACTAGCAGTAAACGATCAATCAATCCATTGATTAACTGCTTATTGATTTCCCCCCCGACATGGCTCTGAGACAGGCAGGCTGCATTTGGAGCACAATCCTTTGGTAATTGGCTTATCCTGCCGGGTGCACAGCCTCTGTTAAAAGGCATTTGGGTCTTGGTAAATGGCTTTTTATTTAAGTATTTATTTCTCAGATCCCAGGACTGCTGTTGGGAGACATTTTATGTGTGCACTGGGTTTAGCAGGTAAGCCCTGAAATATAAACATAGACTCCACATGACTGCCTGACATTCAGAGCAAGAGAGTCAGACCCTTTTTAACCGAGGGTCTCAGGATAAGTCATTTCAGCTCAGTGTGCCTCTGGTTGTTGTTGTTTAGTTGCTAAGCTGTGTCTGACTCTTTTGTGACCCTATGGACTGTAGCCCGCCAGGTTCCTCTGTCCATGGGATTTCCCAGGCAAGAATGGGTTGCCCTTTCCTTTTCCAGGCGATCTTCCTGACACAGGGATTGAACTCATGTCTCTTGCATTGGCAGGTGGATTCTTTAGTGCTGAGCCACCAGGGAAGCCCTTGCCTCTGATAGGTCTATAGCAAGTTTATAAAATGAGTGTGTGGGTGTGTGGGGCTCCGTGATGTCTAAAGGCTCAGCTTCCTTAACTCTGATTCTAACTCTCCGTTTCACAAACAACCTAACTTAAAGAGATGGGGATTTGCATATCAAACGCTGCTCCTGGCTTAGGTTACCCAGTCTTTATCCCTCTTGGGGAAGATGTGGACCCAGTTGGTGCTTTGAAGTGTGAGCATTAAGTGCATTCCTTATGCCAGGCACAGGCCACAGGGAATTGGCCCCACAGTTTTCAAATGTGTACCATTTTCAAGGTACAGCTAGCTCGTAGTTACCCACGTAGACACAAGCATGGAGGAAGGAACTGCAGGCAGACTTCCTCTACCCATGTCCTCTGGGCTCCTCCCCTTCTGTCTAGTCCTTGTGTGCCCAAGAGGACAAATTCATTTCATCGTCAACATTGGCAAAATGACACTACAGGACAAGTCTGTCCCTTCTTCCTCTGTGCCTCTCCCTAAAACTTTGCTGCTGCTAAGTCGCTTCAGTCGTGTCCAACTCTGTGTGACCCCATAGACGGCAGTCCACCAGGCTCCCCCGTCCCTGGGATTCTCCAGGCAAGAACACTGGAGTGGGTTGCCACTTCCTTCTCCAATGCATGAAAGTGAAAAGTGAAAGTGAAGTCGCTGAGTCATGCCGACTCTTAGCAACCCCATGGACTGCAGCCTACCAGGCTCCTCCGTCCATGGGCTTTTCCAGGCAAGAGTACTGGAGTGGGGTGGCATTGCCTTCCCTGCCTTAAACCCTTAGGGGATTCTAAAGTCAAGAAAAGGGGCCCTTGGATTATCTGTTGGATTGCAGTATCAGATTAGGGCATATGAGAAACAGGAATACACTAGAAGTTAGGAATAGAACATCAGCCTAGCGCAGAGGTGCAAAGCTTTCATTCTGTCCTGGGAGTTGGCAAACGCCTCCAGGGGGAATTGCTGCCCATCATCGTGGCCTTTGACTGTAGCCTTTCCCACTGAAGCCACAGACCTCAGACTAGGACTCGAACCCACAATCTTCTAACCACACTCCTTTGGTTGGGGCTCAAACCCAGGCACATTTCACTTGGGACTTGAACCCATAATCTCTGGCTTTGGAGGGAATGTTATTTCACAACCTCCCAGCTGAGACTGCACACCTGGTCACAGGAATTCAACAAGAGGCAAAAGGATAGGTAAGAATTAGATTTATTAATATAGGAGTCTTGTAAAGTGTGCAGGCAGGCAAGTGGGGTCTGCCCTGAGAATTAGGTGGGAAAAAAGGTTTATTTAGGGAGGTACACACTTCATAGGCAGAGTGTTGGCCATCTCAGAGGCAAGAGGCTCTGAAAAACAGGATGATTAGTTTTTATGGGCTGGGTAATTTCATATGCTAATAGATAGAAGGATTATTCCAATTATTTCAAGGAAAAGATGGGGACTTCTAGGAATTGAACCACCACCCACTTTTTGGCCTTTTATGGTCAGCCTTGGAATTGTCATGGCACCTGTGGGTGTATCATTTGGCATATGCTCATGTATTACAGTGAGCAAATAATGAGACTCAAAGTCTACTGGAAGTCAAATTTTCAAGCATCTTGGACCTAACAGGTTCTAACCAGTTTTTGTCATATCCTCGATAGCTAATGTCATTCTTTTGAAGGTTGTGCCCTGCCCCTTTCCCTCCTGTGTCACTTCCACACTGCAGCCAGAACCTCCTTGAGGACATCACTTCCCTCATTTTAAAGCCTTTGTTCAAAGGATCGCCAGGGTTCAGAATCAAGTCCAGGCTCCCTGACATGACACCCAAGGCCTGTCCTGATCCAGCTGAACTTGCTGCTTGCCTCCTGTCCACCTATCTTTCTGCCCTGCACTTAGTAGGTATTCAGTATTTACTGGAGGGAATAAAACAGTGAATGAGAGAGTTTGGTCTTAAATGATAAGATTAAGGCACATAGAACATACCTAAGATTATGGTGACATGCATCACAACTGCTGTCTTCATTTCCTTTCTGAAAGGTAAGCATCCCTGAAGACCTAGGGGCCAGAAAGCTTCCCTCCGCTAAAGCAGGTCTAGCATCACAGGCTTGGTTGGGCCATCAGCCCTAGTTTGACACTGCCACTGTTAAATCCAGATGTCTCTCTGGGGCCCAGGGCCCCCATGGTCTGGCCTGTACCATTCTCTGACCCCATCTTGTGCCACAGTTCTCCTGATTCATTGAGCGATAGCCACACCTATCTCTTAGTTTCTCAGTCAAACCAGGGTGTTTCATCAACCCCAGGGCCTTTGCATAGACTGTTCTGCCTGGAAAGCCCTTCCCCTACACACTTCCCCATTGGCTCCATCTCATCTCTGTCTGTCTTGGGCACTGGTTATTTCCCCATGGCACCAAGAATGTCCTTTAAAAAGTTGTTGAATGAGCAAGCAAGCCAACATAGACAGCTTGGACTGGAATAAGCTACATCAGCCCCAGCCTGCCTCCATCTCTCATCCTCACCCAGCTCAGGCAGATGGAGACCCTAAAGTTCTCCCAGGACCAGATGCCACCCCCAGCCACGTGCAGCAGGGTTTTCTCAGAACCTGCCCAGGGGTCCTGCCCAGTCATATGCCCACCCAGGCCAGAACTGCCAGGGCCATTGAGGCTACCCTTCATTGAAGAGGCTTGCTTTGAGGGCTGCTGTCCCTAGTGGGGAGCCCTCTGGCTCTCTCCTTTTATGGGGAATCTTTGCCGCTGGATTGGCTGTAATTGTCGGATTTGCATTTGGCATACCTGCAGCGAGAGGCCCTGGGGGCACCTAGGCCTTTGGAAATCAATAGGAATAAACAAACAAATATATTCATAGACTGGGACCTGGAGAGGAGGGGTGGCTGGAAAGGAGGAGAGGAAACAAATCAAAGTCCCTGGCTTACCGTCTGCAGCAGGGGACCCACTCCCCACCCCCATCCCCACCGCCCCCACCAGACCCAACGCGGAGCTCCTTTCTCAAGTACCCGCCTTCTATCCCCACAGTGAAACTGAGACTGTAATTTCAGTGCTAACCTGAATGGGTTCGTTTCCTTTTATTAACTCCAGCGTTGGGGTTTTAGGCAAGTTGGCTATTGTTCGAGCCACACTCCTCTCCTCTCTACTCCCCACACTTGGAAGCAGCAGGAACAGCCAGAAGGAGATGGCATTAAGCTGCAGAAGTGGCTGGTGTGAGCCCAGGTTGCCCTGCAGTCAGATGGAAGCCAGTGCGGAGCAATGGAGGGGAGGCCAGGGAGGGCCAGCTCTTCTGCCTAGAAGCCAGTGTTGTTCAGGGTCCAGCCCAGGTGCCTTCCTGGGTGCACCTGCTGGGGCCCCACATTTAGAAGGGGACTTGGCCAGCCTTGTAAGGACCCACTGGACTCCAGCATCATGAGGCAGAAAATGACAGCACACTGCTCTACGGCTCACAAGACGCCTTTACGCTTCCGTGTGTGTGAGCCAGGCCTGCCGAGAGCTTGCCCAGGCTCCTGAGACGTCCAGCTGCTGGGTGCTGCGCTGGGGGGCTGGGGGGATGCACTCCGGCATGAACTGGCCCCATGGGATTTGTAGGCTGTAAAGCACCCTGTGGAGAGGTGCCAGCCTTTCCTCCTGTGGCCTGTGAGCTCCCAGGAGGACAGCTGTCTTATCATCAGTGTACTCCTGCTTCCATTTCCGGCCCGTCATAGAGTTTGTAAAGGGATGAATACATGAAAAATGAAGCAAAGAAAATAGGGATAATAATATCCACCTCCCAGGATTGCTGTAGGGATAATAATATCCACCTCCCAGGATTGGTGTAGGAATAAATGAGATAATGTGTCTAAAGCTTTTCGCACAGAATAAATGCTAATGGTGTTTGGTGGTTAGCTTGTTCCCAGAGGATTAAGTTACTTGTGCCAATGTCAGATGCCTACTGAATAGTGGATCTTCTGATGCTGGGTCCTGTATCCCTTCTTATCCAGGAAAGCAGTCATAAAAATAAATGTGGCTTTAACTGTGTTTGAATACAGGTGGCTCCTAGACAGGAACAAACACTGGGAAAAGCTTTGGGGGCAAAAAATGGTTGGGAATCGGTATCTCCTCCTTCAAGCGTGAGGAATCAGTCAAGGCAGAAAAGGGCACTGGGCCTGGGAGGGGGGTCCCCAGGGCACTGAGTGACCCATAGAAGCTGTGGCTCTGAAGGTGCCCAGCAAACTGCAGCCAGGAGGGGATGTGTTAAGCTGCTGGCTCAGCTAAAGTGAAGCCAGGATGCATGGGGATGCAGAACTTTACTGTCATGGATCTGTGGGCTTACTCTGTTTATGGTTATTATTATTATTGGACTATAGACAGTTAACAATGTAGTGATGGTTTCAGATGAACAGCAAAGGGGCAAAGGGACCCAGCCATACATGTACATGTATCCATTCTTCCCCAAACTCCCCTTTTTCTTTCAAAGAGAGTGGAAACCTTTGAGAATGTCAGCTGTCCCTCATGGCTCTGTGTATTCTTATTAGCCAGTATACCAAGCCGTGGGGAAGTGGTTCTGCCAAACCTATGAGTATTCACAATGTTTGCCAACCAGAAAGCCACTGGACTATCTTTCTGGCATATCTGCTAGGTACAGGCATTGTGCCAGGTACTTGGTTTTGTTAATTGAGGTGACATTCACCTAAAGCACCAGGTACTTTTTAGATATGAACTCAAAGCTCCAAAACAGCAACACCAAGTGGGTATGGGTATCCTTATTTCTGCAGAAATGGAAACTGAACCTCAGAGACATGGTGTGACATGCCCCAAGTCACACAGCAGGGAGGTATCCAGGGAGCACAGATTTGTCCGAGTCCAAAATCCATACCCTTTCCATCCCACCGCAGTGTGTAAATGTACAGATTTATATAAATTGTGAGATAATGAAATACATGCCTGTGAAGCCAGTGTGCTTTCCCGAGTGTCACTGTTGACTTGGCTACCATTGTGCCACAGGCCCCTCGTGGGTCCAGGTCTCTGGTTCTCTGCAATCCTGGCTTCCTGTGGACCCCTTAGCCATTTGCCTGGAGAACCCACCATCCCAGCCTCTCTCTTCCCAAGCCCTGCCCCTCTGCCCCTGGTCTCCGGATGCTGTGAGCCACAGCACTTTCCCGGGTGCACTGTTGTGTAGCAAATGCTCGCTGTACTTGTTACAGCTCAGTGGAAACACCATGCTCTTTGGAAGAGCAGGGGAGGAATAAATGTTTCAGTCACGCTATAAATAATGTAGCAAGGAAAGATGTTGTGAAAGTGGTGCTCTGGGTTTTGCCAGGAGGTATGTTTTCCTTCTTTCTTTTTTTTTCCCCTTTTACCTTCCTCCCCCAGCCGCCCCCCTCCCCCAACCCCCCCGCCCCGCCTTTATTCAGTCCGATACAGAATGCCTCCCACCAGGGATCAGAGGAAAACAGCCCTACTCCAGGGGAAGGAGAAGATTAAACTGTTGAAACTAAACAAATCAATCCCTGTAGAGAAAAGGCAGAGGGGAGGGGAGGTCCGGCCCAGCCAGGCCCTTGGCAGTGATCTGGGGACTGAAAGAGAGAACCTCCCGGAAGAGGCCGGGTGTCATTCATGCTGGCAGGGGTTGGGAGTAGAGAGGAAGTACCACTGGCAGGGAGAGCTGCCTGAAAAAGGAGGGTGGGGATGAGCTTCTAGACCTTTCATCTTTCCTTCTCAGCCCAGCAAGTGGGAGAGCTCTCAGAGGGAGGCTGGCTGGGTTCTGCTTGCAGGACTGGAGCAAAAAATGGCAAAGGAAGTGATGGGGGGCAGCTCCAAAGGTGTAGGGGGCTGGGTAGCCAAGGTGATGAAGCCAGAAACGGAGCCCAGATCATGGGAAAGATGGGTGCCAAAGACAGAACCCCAGTAGGAGAGCCAGGTGGAGCCTTGGATGGGACGGTATGCAAGATCAGAAGCATCCAGGAGACTGGCAAGCTCACAGGACCGAGTCTGTGATGTGGCAGGGTATTGAAGGCCAGCTTTTCTCTGACAGCAGATGTATTGTTTGGGGGCAGATCTCGTGCCGAAAGATGCCTTTATCTTCTGGCTGCTTGGCCTCAGAGTTTCCTGGGGTTCAATCAGATGAGATGGGGATCTCTTCCAGCTTCAGGGACAATTGGATGTGGAAATTCAAAGGCAGTAGTGGCTCTGATGATGTTGATATCAGGGAATCAGAAGGACCCAGGGCTTTTTCGTGTAGGTCTGCATTTCTTAAAGTGCAGGCTGGCAATCCCAGGCATAGAAATCATCTGGAGCTTGTTTTAAAATACAGATTTCTTTTTCCCATTTGAGATCTACTGAATCCAAATTTGGGATGGGGCCCAAGAATCTGCACTTTAAATAAATACGTACATAGCTCCTATTTATATGGATTTCAATAACCCTTCTTAGGAGCTACATTCATTTCCTTTGGTCAGAAAGTGGTTTGCTGGAGGTCTTTACCCTGTACTCGAAAGCTGATTTCCTGTGAAATATAATATTATCCATCTGACAGTCTGGAAACATTGAGTACTTACTTGTGTTCAAGGTGCTATGCCAGGGGGTTTGGGGTCAAAGACAGAGTCTTAGGGTGCTTATTGTTGTCCAGTTGCTAAGTCCAGTCTGACTCTTTGCTACCCCCATGGACTACAGCACACCAGGCTTCCCTGTCCTTCACTATCCTGGAATCTGCTCAACTCTTGTCCTTTGAGTAAGTGATGCCATCCTACCATCTCATCCTCTGTTGCCCCCTTCTCCTCCTGCCCTCAATCTTTCCCAGCATCAGGGTCCCTTAGAGTTAAAGAGACCTCAAAAACCATCTGCCACCAGAGAGAGAGCATCTTCTATAGCCTTCCTGAAGATTGGCCATCCATGAACTCACTACTTGGTGAGACGGCCAAGTCCATGCTTGATTGACTTGCAGGTCTCGAGTCTGCTTCCAGGCCCAGAGGCCAAATCTGCTCCCTCATACACAACAGCTGGCTGTCATGTTCCCCTGGAATCTCTTTTTCAGAAGAGAAACTACCAGTTCCCTTAAAGGAAGAATTTGTCCAGACCTCTGACCTTCTGGCTGCCCTTTTCTGAGTCCTTGGGGTTGTGGCTGACCTTCTTTAAGGGAGGCACCTTGTTTCTGGAAGAAGGCTGACCAACAGAAGGGAAGGACTGAGACAAGACCCTCTCCCCCTTTTCTGGATACAGATCAGCCTTTCCCTAGAAAGTTGCCCTTAGAAGAGGGAGGCTATTTCTTCCTAGGATGACTTTTTGGGGGCAGAAGGACTTAGGAGAAAGTGGAACCAGGCCACTCCAAGCCTTCATCTCTCCCAGAAACTCACTGGCCTAGAGTTTCTGTAACAGCATCCAGCCTTTGAGAAGCCGTTTACCTCCTCAAAGGGCTTCCTCGAAGTAGATGGCTTCCCTGGTAGCTCAGACAGGAAAGAATCTGCCTGCTATGGAGGAGACCTGTGTTCAATCCCTGGGTCGGAAGATCCCCTAGAGAAGGGAATGGCAACCCGTTCCAGTGTTCTTGCCTGGAGAATCCCATGGACAGGGGAATCCAGTGGGCTACAGTCCATGGGGTCACCAAGAGTTGGACACGACTGAGTAACGAACACATGTGTGTGCACATTTCCCAGCTCCAGGCAGCAGGTGGGCAGCACCCCCAGGCTGGGCTGGGAGGTGCTGACTCCCACCCGTCTTCTTCATAGACCCAGTCTCCACGGCTCTGTTCATCACCATTTGACGTCCTCAGTTCTTGCCCTCCACAGAGGCTACACCAGGAGAAAGCTGCTCATTAGCCAGGAAAGCAAAAGGGAGAACAGTACGTTTTGATGGAGACAAGCCTCAGAAAGGACTAGGCCCTGGCTTGTGCTGTCACTTTGGCCTTGGAGAGGGATGCAGGAGAGGAGACCTAGGAAGACCAGGTGGCAGGAGAGGAAAATGATTTGAGCAGTGGCATTTGGGACTGATTGGAGGGGAGAAAGTCTGGGGCTGGGGAAGGCTCATTATAATAATTGTATCCTTCCCCTGTAGTTACGACCTTGCAAAATGTAAGTTGATGTTTGTAATGAGCCATAATTAGACAATCACCAAAAGTTGCAGTGAGTAGAATGAATGGAAAACCCAACCAGCAGTGGAATTCACTGTTCTTAAGCACCTGTTGTGTTCTTATTTTCCTCCTCCCTGTGGTGGAAGCCTCAGGGGGAGGACTTCCATGGCCATGGTCACCTCCTCCTCTGTCTGTTTTTCGCTTGGCCAGGCTCGGCCGTCCTGTGAGGCACCTCCCTTTGGTTTCCAGCCCTTGGATTTCCTCCTGCCACTTGGGTTAAGTCCCAAAGATCATCAACAAGCAGAAGGCTGAGCACAAGCCTAGGATTCTTGGTCCCAAGAAGGAAAGTCCAGGGACCAGGCCATTATAGCACCCCTCATCCCTAGTGAAAGTGTTAGTCGCTCAGTCATGTCTGACTCTTTGCAACCCCATGGACTGTAGCTCGGTGCCAGGCTTCTCTGTCCATGGGGATTCTCCAAGCAAGAATACTGGAGTGGTTTGCCATTCCCTTCTCCAAGGAATCTTCCCGACCCAAGGATCAAACCTGGGTCTTCCACATTGCAGGCAGATTCTTTACTGACTGAGCCACCTAGAGAAGAGGCCTAAGCATCTTCACCACTTTTTCAAGGAAAAAATAGGACCTGTGCCCAAGACTGCACAGCTAGAAAGTGACCAGTAACAAAACATATTACCTCTTCTGTGCTATTTATCTAACAGGATCACCATCCCTAACTCAAACCCCTAGTGATAAGATTTTATATAAAATGTGTATATAAAATATGTATAGATGTGTACATGATGGGATGGAAAGATATTTGGGAACCAAGGCTCTTTCTCAAAATCAAGCTTCAAAATCTAGAGATTCAGCTTACTAGAGGACACCCTGCATTCTTGCATGGGTGTTCCATGCACTCGAGATCCCTAATAGAATTTTGCATCGTCAACTATACAGGCAACTATATGCTATGCTTATAGTGGCCAATAATGCCCTGACCCCTCTCAGCAGCTGGGCCCCAGCTCCCAGGGTGGAGTGAGTTTGAATGTTTACAACATTTACAGTTTAATTAAAACCCTTCTGGACTCTCCAGAGTTTCCATGAATCTATTAGTCCCTGCTACAGCCTCCCCTTTATAGCAAAGTCATTTCAGAGGACGGAATTTATACTAAGGCTTTCCTCTCACTGCTTGTCAAGTGAGTCCTCACAGAGACTCAGGGAACAGGAAGAAATTCAGAGATTACAGGATCCAATCTGTCAGTTTTAAGACTGAAGCCTGGATGCGTGTGTCTAAGTCACTTCCTTCATGTCCTACTCTTTGCAGCCCTATGGACTGCAACACACCAGGCTTCCCTGTCCTTCACTGTCTCCCGAAGTTTGCTCAAAATCATGTTCATCAAGTTGGTGATGCCATCCAACTATCTCATCGTCTGTCGTCCCCTTCTCCTCCTAACTTCAGTCTTTCCCAGCATCAGGGTCTTTTCCAATGACTCACCTCTCCACATCAGGTGGCCAGCATAATGGAGCTTCAGCTTCAGTGTCAGTCCTGAATAGGGAAAGCCATTTACCCAAGGACACATGGACTGTGGCTGACCTGGGCTTTCAGTTCAGACCTGGCTCCTCACTGATGCTTAAACATTTGACTCTAACACCGGCTCCTTGCCAAAGTGGAGGGACTGGGAAGGGGCAGGCCCCTGGGGGCTTTAGTCTACGATTCTTGGAGCTTTGAATTCAGAGCTCCTGCAGGGCTGGAGCCCTGGGAGGGGACTTGGGCTCTGAATCAGGAGACTCTGCTTTTGTAGTGAGGCTTTTTCCTACAGCCTGTGTCAGGGAGGAGACACAGAAGCAGGAGATGAAGATGGGAGCAGAGAGAAGTGGTTCTGGATGGTGAGTAAGGACAAAGGTGTGGGGCAGAGGATGGAGTGTCGGGTGAGTAGGGAGGCTCAGGTGCTGAGATGCTCTGGCCCAGGGCAGAGCCAAGCTCAGTGGCCTCCTCGGCCTCTGGCTCCCTGGAGGGTGTGCTTAGGGAAGCTGACTTGTCCCACCAACTGTGGCCTTTGGACCTCAGAAGAGCTAGTGCTTAAACAATAAAAAGGTCTTGGCAAGAGACTAGGTTGGCCAAGCTGTTCTGGAAGACAGTCTGATTTTGCCCAAGAGACAGGAAATCAGATTTTTGGTCCCGACTTCAGCCTTTACTAGGTGGCCTGTATCAAGGTCTTTAACCTTTTGTGACCCTGGTTTCCTATGACTAAATGAGAATGGTATTATTGACTTCGTATTCTGTGGTCAGATTTATATTAGATACATGTGAGAATGCACTATAAACTAAAAAGTGACATAATAATATCCAAGGGCTGGGTATAATTATCTCCACCAGTGAGCCTCCCCTGTGACATTTACCTCCAGATGCCAAGGAGCATAAACTCGGCACAAAGAAGAAATGGTCTTTCAAACACTGGTCCCTTGTTACTGCAGGACTACAATGAACTAAGCTCACCTTAACTCCCAACCACTGACCCCTCCAGGAGCTCTGAAATAGCATCAGTGCTGACCCAAGACTAGGAGGAGAGCATGGTGCCCATCACTTGAGCAGGCTGCCCGGGAGTCAGAAAGGAAGGTGGATCGGTGGGCTGCTGTATCTAGAAGCCAGAGCTACACCCAGCCTGCTCCTGGGGACGGACAGGCTGGCTGCAGAAGCTAGAGTTCCCATCTTTGCCTTATGGCCAAGTTAACTTGTTTTTGCTTGAACAATACCAGTAAGAAGTATCTGTACATTGGGATGCTGGGGAAAACATGCAGTTTGTTTCATTGACACTTTGCTTTATGGGCTTATTAGTTCATGGCCAAGCAATCCAGTTGCCCTAAGGAGAATCTGTGACACTTGAAAATGTGTCTATCCTAAACCGGAACTGTTAATTGTCTCTCCCTCTGGCTGGAATGATTTGTCTGGGCTTCTGTCGCTCTCTTCTGAGATGTTAACTCTTCGTTCAGTCTAGGTCATAGGTGTTGACCTTGGCTTTCATAAGCACGGCCGTGAACTATACCTTCTACCTGCAGTTACTACCCTAATGATGCCCAGTGTAAGACACCAGGCAATCTCAGACCTCACTCTGCAGGCATGGGCTTTAGTTCTTTCTGTGGCAGTGAGTTGAGCATGTGATCTTGGACAAGTTATAACTTTTCTGGACTTTAGCTTGGTAACCTGTAAAATGAGGGGATTGAACTTCATTGCCCTTCATCGACTTCTCAGTGGATTAGGAAAGCCCCTTTGACACCAGACGATGACAGAGAGGGGGTAGCTGATCACGCAGGCCTTGTTGCCAAACCTCTCAAGCTGAGACCATCATCTGATACTGAGCCTCAGGTGAACATGTGGCATAAGCTCCAAAGACTAAGGCTACTGAAGGGACACCATGGTGGTTTCCATTTATGGTTAAACATGGATCCTAACAGAGCCTGGCTTTCTGTTCTGTGCTCATTGGAAAGACAGCCTGGTGACTCCACGGACCCCGTCAAGCCTTTGTTGCCAGTTAGCAGGCAGTTGCATTGTGGAAGGACCATTGTTCTCAGGTAGTCAGCTCGCTGTGCCTCGTGCCAGCTGGCATCCGGTGACCAAGCCCAGCTCCAGGGCCATAAGGTGACGCCGGCAAGAGCAGGTGTGCATTCATTGTGCTGCACCAGCCACACGCCAGAGTCAATCACTCCCTGACATTCCAGAAGCATGCATCCTTTTCCAGGAGGCAAAACAAGAGATTTGGCTTTTTGTGGGTGTGGAAGACGAGTGTGGCAGACTGTTGAGCCCAGTCCCAGCATCTCAGAGTGAAAAAGGGGTCTTAAAAGGCCACCCATCCAGTTCCATTTTGATGCGAAAATCTCCCTCTGTGGTCCAGCGGCCATCTATGATGTGTGTCCTTCCAGTTTCCAGAAAGGAGATTTGAGACCACTGACAGTTACAAAGAAAGTCAGAAAAGGAGATCCTGCTTCGATGAAAGGTTGGGGTGAGGAGGAGCTCGCGCTGCCAGGGACCTGGGATTAGATGGTTACTGACAGTGAGCACTAAATTCAAATCTGAGCTCTTCTGGCAGCAGGGGCGAAAATGGAAATATGATTGTTATATGGGTGTCTGACAAAAGGACTCGTGGCAGGAGAGACATTCTTTTCCCTGGTACTAAATTTTCAAGCAAGCCACAGTCATTTCCTGGCCAGGGAAGGTGACCCTGGAGGTTGGGATTTAGTTTCTGTTTCCCTTTTCCTACTCCTTGCCGTATGTTCCAAGATTTTATATGACTTCTCAAGGCTTGCTCTGATCAGTTCGTTTTTCTCCATTTCTTCTTTCAAGAACCCGTTGAGTTATGTGTGAACCTGAAGTCCTGGGGAGCCAGGTCCTCTTTGGAAATTCCAAGGGTTTTTGAAGCTCTGGGAGGAAACCACTTGACCTGGGATGTTGGTGCTGATAGACAGGGCGGGCAGGGCGCGTCACCTGCAAGGAGCAGCTGCCCTGAAGCCTGGGAGCCCTGCGAGGCCTGGGTGACGTGCAGCGTTCCTGGCAGTGCAGCCCACAGACCCACCCAGCTTGGGGGTTCTGCCAGCCTCCAGTGGCTGGTGTAAAGACTCCTTGTATGAGTCAACAGCTAAGCTGTTTAATTTTTTTTCTCTTAGAATAATAAATACATTTCTAGTTCTTCTTTAGTCAGTGGCTGCATCCCTGACATGACACTGGCACCTCCTGGGAAGCCCCCAGCTCCTTGGGGTGGCTGGGATGTTTGAGGACCATGTACTGTCCCTACTAAGTGTGGCAGCGTCCTGGGCATGCTCTGGGCACCACGGCTAGACCCTCCGTGTATCATCCTCAGAGGCCATACAATGTGGTGATGAAGACCACAGATATAGTCAATCTACATAGGGCTCATATCCCAGCACCCCCACTGACTGGATTCTGTGTCCTGGGTTAACCCTCCTGAGCCTCAATTATTCATCTATAAAAGGGGAAGAATAATAATACTTTATGGGTGGTTGAGAAGTTAAGTTGATAGGTACACAGGCAGATAGATGTTTCGGTAGTTATTTAGAACAGTTGTTGCGGGCACACAGTAAATGTTACATAAACCTACAATTATCCTCTTCCTCTTCCTCAGAACTTCTCAGAGGCGTTGGCATTATTAGCCCCATTTTACAGCTGAGCAAACTGAAGCCGGGAAGAACTAAGTTACTTGTTGAAGGCAACACCACTAAGTGTGGAGCCAGGATTGGGATCTAGCCCTGTCTTACTCTGGACCCCGACCCTGTTCTGAAGAGTGCGATCAGTCTTCTGAGATGGCGGGCACCTCTGCCCTGTACTGTGGTCCCACAGCACCCTGCCTGCTCTGACCCAGCGCTTGGACCAGAGCACAGGTCCACTTAGTAAGGTATTATTTTTCTTCCCCTTTTATAGATGAAAAATTGAGGCTCAGAAGGGTTAACCCAGGACACCGGATTGGGAGAGGCCAAGACGGTCTCAGCAGGTGTGACATAGGGAACTGAGGGACAGGGCTGGGGGCGGGCCAGCCTCCTGCTGAATCCAGGTTTGCCTTCCAGGCTCAGCCCTGCAAAGTATACCTCCGCTCCCCAGTGTCCGCATCCATTAAACAAAAATCCCCTCTTGGCACTTGACAAATGTGGTTTGAGATTGGACCCAACTCGTGCAGGGGCTGAGACAGAGCTGAGATGGCACTCCAGACAGCAATAGCTTTCAGGACCCCTGAGCTTTCTGTCGCTGGGGTTCCTGGTAGAAGACCGGAAGGGCCTAGGGTATGGATTAGACTTTTCTACCAATTTTGCATCAAACAGACCTAGTTTTAAATCCTGTGTTTACTGTTTGCTAGCTGTGTGAGTTTGGGCAAGATTCTTAACCTCTCTGAGCCTCACTTTCCTCATCTATAAAATGAAGATGATAATATGCCCCTCATAGGTTTCTTGTAAGTACTGAATTGTAATACCTGGAAGTCTAAGCCTATAATAAAATAGAAATTATTTATTATTATTTTTTTGTTAGTATGATCATTATCATTATTATATGCTGCTGCCCCAGAATTCAAACCCTGAAGTAGCCAGCTGTCTTCTGCCTCTACATTGAACCTACCACTGTTCTAAACTAGGGTACACTCAGATCCGTTTGATACACAGGCCCCAGCAGGAGTGGATCCCCACTGCAAATGGACCCCAGTATCAGGATATCAAGATGGCAGCTGGGACTTCAGGCCTGGAGCTGGGTCCAGGGGTGGTAGGAAGGCTCGCGTCACAGCTCAGCCCTGGGCTGTGCACTTAGGGTTTGGAGGGAGGGAGCGCTGGCAGCTGTCGCTACATCTGGACACCTGGCACTGGGGCTGGGAGGCAAACATGGGAGGAGGGTTTTCTCTTTCAGGGAGCTTGTTGCTTCTAATTCTATATTTTACATCCTGGGGTTGAAATGGGAAGAAATACTCTTCCAGGTGGCCCCCCAGAGTACCCTAAGAAAAGCACTGCCATTCCTTCCTGCCGCTTCTCCATTCCCCCCCGGGCTTGGTTCCCCCACCACCCCGACCCAAGCTTCAGATAAACATTTGTGGATGGGGATGGTGGGGGGCACGCACACCTGGACAAGAACAGGACCGACCTAGCTGTGTTCCTGATGGCTCTCTAAGGTGCCCTGCAACTTAACGTTCTGCAGGACTCAGAGCTCGTCACTCAAGGACACAGCAGCTTCCTCGGGCAGTGACAGCTCGGCAGTAAATCTTGCCCATTTAAATAATGCCTCTGTTCCTGTTCCACTTGCCAGTGTACCTGCCATCCCCTGATTCCTGCCAATGCTCCTCAGAGGTAGGCATTAGTCTCTCCTGTCTCGTGGATGGGCCAGTGGGGCTCAGAGAAGTCAAGGGCTTTCCCAGGGTCACAGAGCAAACTGGTGAAGTATCCAGAATGTCAGCCTAGGCCTCCTGGTTCCAGTTGGATGTTCTAATTTTTTTTTTATTTTTTTAGACCAGCTTTATTGAGATATGATACACGTACTTCACAATTCACCCATACATGATTCAATGAGTGAATTCAATACACGGGCTTTTAGTATATTCACAGATATGTACAGCTGTGACTACAATTTGAGAACATTTTCATCATCTTGAAAAGAAAGCCCTGCCACTTTAGACAGCACCCCAACCACCCCCCAATATCCCCAAGCCCTAAGCAGCAAGCAATCTATTTTCTATCTTTATGGGTTTGCCTATTTTGGACATTTCATGTAAATGGAATCCTGTAATATGTGGGCTTTTGTGACTGGCTTCTTTCACTTAGTATAATGCTTTCAAGATTCATCCACATAGTAATATGTGTCAATACTTCATTCCTTTTTATTGCTGAATAATATTCCCTTATGTGGATATACTACATATTATTTATTCATCAGTTAATGGACATTTGGGCTGTTTCCATCTTTTTGGCTATGATGAATAATGTAGCTATAAACATTCCAGTATAGGTTTCTGTGTAGACATATGTTTTCATTTCTTTTGGGTATCTACCCAGGATCGGAATTGCTAGATCAATGGCAACTTGATGTTTAGCCATTTGAGGAACTGCCAGACTGTTTCTCAAAGTGGTTGGTATTACATCCCACCAGCAGTGTATGAAGGTTGCAATTTCTCCACATCTGCAATTTCTCTAAATCTTGCCAATATCAATGTTCTCTTAAATCTTTATCTGGCTTACAAGCAAGCCAGGGAATCTTTGGGGAGGTGAGGATGAAATGAGACAGGGCCGATCTAGGCCAAGTGATAGAAGAGTGAGCTGGGGGAGAGGGAGTAGGAATCTCTTCTAGAGAGCTCTGTGTCCAGCCTTCCAGAAGGCATTCTCTTATCAGGTTTGACCAAGGATCACTGATGGTCTCCATGGAGACCATCTCAAGTACTGAAGCCAGAATATTGGATTCACTTAGTGGCTGGGGAAAAATCACAAGAAAGGTGACTGTAGTTTCCTGTATAGCTGATGACTTCAGGATTGTAGATTTTGTGTGCGAACTGGCCACTTGTCCCCAGACAGGCCTGGCAGGGGACCTGAGTGAGTGGGGAAAACCCTGCTTCTAGTTCGGGTAATTCAAAACTTTCCAGCAAGGCCGGGGAGCTGGCTAATTGTCCCAAGCAGTGGTGGAGGTGGGGTGCCGTAGGGAAGCAGCAGCTCCACCTTTATGCATTTCTTCTCCCATCACCATTTAGATGCCAGGGTCATACGTTATTACCCCAGAGTTAAGCAAAGCTAGACACCGAAGTCTAAAGAACCAGGGTGTAGGCTAGTGTTGGAGAGAGAAAAAGAAAAATCATACTGAATCAAAAAAATGGAGCAAGAAGGAGAAGCATCATGGTAGAAAAAATGGCCCCAAGCTTCCTGTGGCTGTGAAAAGACGTGCTGAATCCGTTTGTGCCTTCAGTGGGGCTGGGGGAATGGTAACACGGGAACACCCTGCTTCCTACCACCTCCCCAGCACACGGGTTATAAACGTGACAGTATTTTATGACTGTCCTAGTCCTTCATCTGCTAATCCAGATGCTTCTGGAGGGAAAAGCAAGGGTCTCATGGTATTCTGAAGCTGAGCATGTAGGTTCAGACTTGCATGGGTCCCCATCTCTCTACCACCCCGTCTAGCCACCCTAGGTGAGACCAGAGCCATGCCTGCCGTGAGTGTGAGCGTCTCTCCTATCAATGGGAGCGCAGTGGAGCCAGAGGAGCCTCAGGGGCCTCCTCGCCCATGCCCTCAGTCACCAATGGGGAGGGAGGAGCTGGGAGGGGAGGGCAGAGGTGGGACAGGAACTGTGGAGGAGTGGGCGTGCGTCCCTGCTCCATCTCCTGGTCCTTTTCTAAGGGGCTCAGCACGGCTGCCTTCCATGGCCCAGGAGTGACCTCATGGCAGTCTCTAGTTACATTTCCACAGCCCAGGTGACCTCTGATAACCGAGAGGAAGACCTCAATAAGGCAGCACACCTGAGACTAATCCCACTGATGCTGTCTCCCCGAAAACAACACCCTACTGAGTATCTGTTTCAAAGTCGGGGGCTTCCCTGCTGGAGTCCACCCTGGTCCAACGGTTCACGTTCAGCCTTATAATATGAGAGCTCTGGTGAGGAAGGAGATTCAAGGAGGCACCAGAGCCAGAAGCCCAGGTCTTGCTGGTTTAGAGGAACTACTCTGAAGACAGACAGGGGCAAGCCTGGGCTGCCCTGGGCGATAAGAGGTGGTGATAACCACGCTGGCACACGGGGTAGACGCTGGTGTCCCTGATGACTGTCTGGGCCGCGTGAGGAAATGAGAACATCCGCCTTGAAGGGATGCTGTGACTCTAAAATCAGATCACGTCAAGAAAGTACTTTGAAACTCTTAGGGACAACATTTTAAGGGTCCAATTCTTACTTTGCTCAAGTGCAATGCAGGGCTCAGATGGCTGAGCAAAGAATCCACGAGCGTTGGAGCTGGGCGAATGGGGGCCACGGGACAGACGTGCGGCTGCCGCAGCCTCTGCCAGGGTCACATCATCCGTTTCTCTTCCTGGTCCCCTCCCCGGGCTGAGACCAGAGCCGTGGGACACCAGGCCGGCAGCTGCGGACAGTGGCAGCTGGGACAGGCTGTAATAGCAAAGCACTTTGGACTGAGGCTTTGATCCAAATGTGGCCTTCATCTGCACCCTGGAATTCTGGGACGTGACCCACTAGGCTGTTTCTATTTGCCCACAGTCATGGGGTTGACCTCCAGGGTCCCTCACCCTCACCCACCCACTGGAGACATTCCTGCTTGCGGCCTGGAGGCCCCTGGGAACTCCTCGCTGCCTGGACTTTCTTGGGGCCAGTCTGGCTGATGTAGAGAAGCCACTGAGAGCCCAGACTGCAGGTTCCCTTGGGGTTCCAGCCCCTGACTATAGCCGCAGTGGGAAGCTGGGCAATTAGCCGCCTCACCTGAGCAGCCCTCTGCCAGTCCCCCTAATCCTGATAATCCTAGCAGGCCATCCACCTGGAACCCCAAGTCTTATCCCCACTGCCCACCCCCACCAAAGCCCCCCCCCACACACACACACATACACCACACACACACACACACACCACCCACACACACACACACACTTTACACAGGGTGATTCAGACCAGCTCTGAGGACAGCCTCTGACGCACAGTTCAGCACCATGACGTTAGGTGTGTGTTCAGGCTGTCAGGGGCCCAGCAGCCCCTTTGCATGAGATTCCGTGTGATCCTTTCTGGCTTTCTACCTAATTATCCTGAAGAAACTGGAGGGGAGGGTTTATAAAGAGTTATAGTCGCTTCTCTTCAGGGCATTTTGCATTCGTTCAACTAACATTTATTGAATATCTGAATTCCACAACGAGGCCTTGTGAGCCTGCAGTAAAGACACGGGTCCCATCCTCCTGCATGTGTAATCTGCAAGAGCTATCGATACTAAACCAATCCACATTTACAGGCTCTCTAGTTCAGGGACTCCCCAAACTGTCTGTGACTCAGAATCACCTGGGAAGTGTTCTCAGATTCCTGGGTCCCACCCTACAGATCCAGACCCTGAAGGCCCAGGGGAGGGGCCTGGAAATCTGGGCTTTCTGGAATTTTCCAGATGATGCCAGAGGGAGCTATCTCCAGGGACCCCTGATGTCATCCATTCCCTGATTTCTCAAATCAGGAAACTGAGACACAGAGAGGACTTATTACCTTGCCTGGTTAGAGGCACAAACCTCTCATCAGTGCCATTTCCAGGATGTCCTGCCAACCAAAGGAAGGACAGGATGAGCCAAGCAAGTGACTCTGGCAAGAGACCATCTGAAACAGGGGCCCCCACCCCGCTGGCACCACAAACCAGGACCGGTCCATGGCCTGTTAGGAACCAGGCCGCACAGCAGAAGGCAAGCAGTAGCAGGCAAAACTGAAACCATCCCTCCATCCGCAGAAAAATTATCTTCCGTGAAACTGGTCCCTGGTGCCAAAAAGGTCGGGGACCACTGATCTAAAAGGTTTCCCAAGGGACAGCGCTTGGAAGGGCTGTATTTCAGAGGAAGGAGGAAGGACTTTGTAGGCTCAGGGGACATGGAGGGGACAAAAGTCTCAAGGCGAGAATTCCCTGGGACTTTGAGGCAGGGTGAGAGTGTAAGAACTAGGAGATAGGTCCAGAAAAGTAGACTGGGGCACACTTGGGACCAGGGAACTCATCCATTATTCAGGAGGCACTGGGAAGGCTTTTTTAGCCAACGGTATTTTTGAAACAGTTATGTTCACAACACTGTGAGACCTTAGTTCAAGGGGAGCCAGTTGTGAGCAGAGAGATCGGTGAGGAGGGAACCCAAGTCCGACCTCTGGGTTGGGGGGTTGGGGGCTGCAGTGGGCCGGGGAGCCAGGCCCAGAGACCAAAGGTGACGGTGGGCCAGAGATGCGATGGTGTGAACCTTTTGTGTCTGGAAGTATGACAGATGGAGCTGGGGGGCCTGTCTGGGGCGAGAGATGGACTTTAAGGGAAAGACTTCTCCTTTGGGTGTTCAGCTGAGGTGATATAAGTGAAGCACGATCACAATTCCCGGCCCGAGCAAATGCTGAAGAATTTGCTGCTGTTCCTTGTTCTGCCGCCAGCTCAAGTCTGAGCCTGTGGACGCTCACATTCCCCACCTTGGTTGGTTCGCTCTCGCTGGCAGCTCACCTTCCCGGAAACCACCGGGCCTTTGACTTTGCAGGGCTTTTACCCCGTCTCTGGACGAGGCCGCCAGGGATTGCCCGAGCCTGGAAGGGGCCAGACAGCAGGGGTGGGACCTTTTTATCGAGCGGCTCTGGGGAGTGAGTCTGTCCCAGGCCTGTGCTGTCGTTTCTCTCTCTCACTCCACGCAACCCCCAGCCAGGGGTCACCATTGTCCCCATCCTGCAGAGAAGTGAGTCACACCTGGGTCACGCTGTGACCAGAGATAAGGACACGCACCCAGCGTCTGCTGTCTCCAGAGCCCATCCCGCCTCCCTCACTCCCCCCATTGTCCCCCCGTGTCCTTTGCTCCCCCCGTCGTCCTTCCTTCTCTTCCTTGCCCACATTTGATTTCTTCTGACACGCCAGGAATTGAGCTCAGCTTCTGAGTGACAGGAGGCCAGCTGAGGTGAGCCACAGGGAGGCCTGTCCCGCTCTGGGCTCTGTCCTCTTCGGGAAGGGCTCTGGGGCTTGGGCCGTGGCTGCCAACTCAGCCTTGAGCCTGCCCCTTGGGGGAGCCCAGGAGCACCCCCTCACACCCCCGCCCCATCCTTCCCCTCAGTTTCCAGCGTGGAACTAATTCACCCCAGGGACACACAGCTGGGCAGAAAAACCAGCCCTCCAGTTTTCCAGGTCACTGCGGCTCCTACTGCAGAAGGCGAGGGTATGAAGCTGGACACAGATGGTGCTGGCGGGAGAGGGGTGCAGAGGGCTGGGAATGGGGTGAGGGCTGGGCAGCACCCCCATGCAGGGCTGGGTGGCGTGGCCTTCTGGGATGCTTCTGGGCTCCGGCATCTGTCAGGGCACCTCTCTGAGCTTGTGCGTGGACCGCTGGACTGGAAGCCCCAACAGGCAGGCCACTAGGGCACAGGGCCACCCATGCTGCTGTTGGGGAGGGAAGGGCATCCAAGGAGAGGCCAGGTCAAGAAAGGATCTTTGGATATAAGCCCCCCTTATTCCCTCTTTCTCTCTGGGACTCCCTCGGCCTCTCCCGCTCCATCCTCCTCCACCTTCTCTGCTCTGCTTTGCTCTCTCAGGACCCTGCCTCATCTTTGCTTTCTATGGGGTTGGCCACAAAGTTCATTCAGGTTTTTCCCATAACATTATCATCATCTTACGGAAAAACCTGAATGAACTTTGTGGCCAACCCAGTACCAACCAGAGGGCTCTTCTCTCCCCATCTCCCTCCCCTTTTTTTCAATTATCCTCCCTGTCTCGCCTCCTCTCCCCATTCCCTTTCTTTCTCCCCTTCTCTCTCTCTTTTTATCTAAGCATCTGCCTCTTTCTTACTCCTGGGCTCCATGCTCACACCCTAATGACATGAAAACCTGGGGTGGCACTGGTTTGCTTGCTCCTATCTTCCTCATGTCCCTCTACCTCTTGGCTCACACCTCAGTCTGGGAGCGGACCCCTGCTTGACACTGCCCACCTGCCTTGTTAGCCTCAGTCCATTCGGGAGTTTGCTGAGCACCTACTGGCCCTTTCCTGGGAAAGCAGAGAGAGGCCAAAGAGACAGGAAGCGTTCAGTGCCCCGTCATTCCTGTCTTGGTGCCTTTGCTGATGCCTCTTGGGCTGTCCCTCAGGGAACTTCATCCTTAGCTCCAGCAGCAGAGCAGGCTAGGGATGAGGCATTGGATGTGGTGTAAAATGTATTTGGAAAGGATGCTGTGCATTGTAAGACCATCTGTGACGTTAGTGAGCTTTGTGACCTTGGGCAAGTCACATTGCCTCTCTGGATTTCATTTTTGCTTCCTAGCATGAGAGGATTGGACAAGATAACTTCTAGGGACCTGTCTAGCCACAAAATGCTAAGCTGTGGATGCTTTGCTGAGGTAAAATGCCTCTGTCTCATATCTGAAATTTGACCATTTGTGATTCATTCCTTTGGCTATGAGATGTTTTTCTTCTCTAGGAGAAACCTTTGAATGCAAGTATTCTTGGACCAGTTAATACCACTGGTGTACTGGCAAATGGTGAACAATCACCTCTCAGGGAGAGAAGCCCCAGTGGGTAGTGTTTCCAGATTGGTTTTCACAAGTTAGATACCCCTATGGTGGCCAGTTGCAAGCTACCAATATGATATCACTGAATGAGAAGTTGGGAAGAGAGGCACAAAATAGACTCTCTGAGCCAGTATGAGCGTCCCCAGCACCTGCAGTTAATGATGTGTGGGCACCTTGGCAGGTGCACAGAGTAGATGCTAACTAAGGGCTGTAAGGTAAGCAGCTGGCAGTAGCCAGGAGCACAGGCTTCCCAGGTGGTGCTAGTGGTGAAATTAGAACCCGCCTGCCAATGCAGGAGATGTAAGAGGCACAGGTTCGATCCCTGGGTTGGGAAGATCCCCTGGAGGAAGGCACAGCAACCTTCTCTAGTGTTCTTGCCTGGAGAATCCCATGGACAGGGGAGCCTATGGCCCATAGGGTTGCACAGAGTCGGACAAGACTGAAGCGACTTCGCATGCATGCACACAGCCAGGAGCACAGCCTGCGAGAGGGGGTGCAGAGGAATGTAATGCGGGGGGAGTAAGGGAAGAGGAGGGAGTCTGGGCAGGACAGGGAACCTGGCAGAGCTCCCCCAAGATTGGACTTTCTACCCTGTCTCCCTTTCTCTCAAACTCCTCGTTGGTCATCAGTCATGCTGATGGGTGGGGGGCCACCTTGAAAGCTTGAAAGAAAACATTTCTCTCAGGTTCCACCTCTCCAGAGTCTGGGGAATCTGTTGCAATTTCCCTCCCTTTCAGTCATGCCAGACCACAGCTTCAGAGACTGTCTTTCCAGCAACAACAGCAAAAAAAATCAGGACCCTGGTCTGACAGGGAGCTTTCCCCACCCCTGATTTTGACTTTTTAAATGAAGTCTTCCAGGGTCTAAAAATTAAATCCTGGTTATGTATTTAATGAAATGCCTTTATTAAAAAGAATACAATTATTTTACATTTGAATAGGGCTATAAAAATTCAGCTAACCATATAGCAGCTAATACCATATTTGAAAATAGAAATCGCTCAAGTTATTAGGATTTGTTAATACTGTGTAGTGGGTACACAGATATGGGTTATATAATTCTTGATGCTCTTCTGTACATTAGAGATAGTTCATAAGCAAAAAGAAATTACTCAAGAAGCTTGACTCTCCTAATTTCAGTCCCAATCCTCCCAGGAATTTCTCTTCCCACTCCCTTTAAATCACACGGTGGGGAGGAAGAGATTAGCCTCAGTTGTCCTGGTCCTCCAATAAAGGGGTCCCAGTAGGTGGAAGGGTGGGTCCTATTGGGTGGGTAGGTGGGGGACCCCAAGCAAACCCCTCCTCTCTCTGGCACTCATTGTCCCCAGTCATCAAGTCGGGGATGGAGTTTCTAGGGCATCTGGGTCCTTTGAGGTCCTTTGGGGCTGTGGCCGCTGTCTCCTAAACTCCTTCCTTGGGCCAGATGAGCCCTGCAGACTTCTGTGAAAAGTGCTTCCACGCTCCAGGGTGAACCACCAAGTGGAGGGATCTCTCAAACCATGTCCCTGTCTGTCTAAGCCAGGACAGCCCGCATGGGGGCATGATGGTCCCCACACCTAGGGCTCCCAGCTCCCGTCTGTGACGCCGAGGTGGCTGCTTGGGGTCTGGGACAGGGTGGCAGTATATTTGCTCTTCACTGTGCTGTTCGAGGTGGGGTCCAGTGCCTAGGAGGTGGGTGACCTGCTGGGTGGGCTCCATCCTTGACCAGCCAGCCCTAGCTGAGTTTCCTTAACTCCCTCCCCCCCACCATAATCCCCAGTGCCAAGCGCATTAGACCTTGCGGTGCCCCTTTAGCTCTGCCTGTTACGGAGAAACATATGTAGGGTGATCCCCGACCCAGAGGTTGTGATGCCGGCTGCACGGCTGAGAGAGCTCCCAGCCTCCCCCTCGGCTTCCCTGTGACAGCTACAAATAGGCTCTTGAACGGATTTAATAAACCCGGGAAGGAGTCGTGGCCGTCTCGCCTCTGCTGGGGAAAGTGATGGATGTCTTCAGTGGGGAGAGGAAAGAAAACTTTCTAAATGGGCTCAATTTAAGGAAGGAAAGCGGTCTGGAGGGAGTTTTTTGGGTGTGAGCACGTACGCGTGAATGTGCAGTGAAGGATAAGCATGTTTGGAGCCCTGGCTGGAGCTAGAAACCCTTGGGAGCCATAGTCTACGCTTATCTGTGCTCACCTCCGTGCCCAGGATAAGTGAACAGCACCTGGGGAGCCAGGCAGGCCCTGGAAAACTCTTCTCCACCCAGGACTTTAAAGTGAGGGTCAGGGGCTCCCTGGTGGTTCAGTCGTTAAGAATCCATCTGCCAATACAGGGGACACAGGTTCGATCCACATGCACGGGGCAACCAAGCCCATGCGCAGCAACTACTGGAGTCCTTGAGCTGCAACAAGGGAAGGCACCACGGTGAGAAGCCCACGCACCTCAATTAGAGTAGCTCCCGCTCGCCTCAACCAGAGAAAGCCCTCACACAGTGACAAAGACCTAGTGCAGGCAAAAATTAATTAATTAATTTAAAAAAAAAGGATGATGCCTGGTACTTTGGGATTCTAAAATCACCTCCTTTTTTCCTAAAAGGAGGCTTTGCACCTTGTATGGGAAGCTTGCAAGATGTAGGAGATGTGACTGCCAAATATACTTCTCTTAGAAGAGAAGAAGCATGCAAGGCGAGGGGTTGGAAGGTGACCTGAGCCTAGGATATGACCATGGGCCCCCAACTGGGTCTGTCTTTGCAGACTTCCTTGAAGAGCTGTGACCCAGAGGAAAGGAAAGTTCTTTGGGTAGGAACTGGGAGAACCAGGCAGGTAGCCAATCAGCCTCTTTGTTGTTCAGTTGGTAAGTTGTGTCCAACTCTTTGTGATCCCATGGACATCAGCATACCAGGCTTCCCTGTCCTCCCTATCTCCTGGAGTATGCTCAAGTTTATGTCCCCTGAGTCAGTGATGCTATCCAACCATCTCATTCTCTGTCACCCCCTACTTCTCCTCCCCTTAGTCTTTCCCAGCATCAGGGTCTTTTCCAATGAGCTAGTTCTTCACATCAGGTGACCAAAATATTGGAGCTTCAGCCTCAGCATCAGTCCTTCCAATAAATATTCAGGGTTGATTTCTTTAGGATTGACTGGTTTGATCTCCTTGCAAGGGACTCTCAAGAGTCTTCTCCAGCACCACAGTTCAAAAGCTCTACCCCAACATTAGTATCATAGGCCAACTCTCCACACCGCCCACCTACACAGGTTTGTACATAATATTTCACTCTGTCATCTGCCCACCTTCTGCCTGTAGACTAGCCTTGCTACTTTTCAAATCATTTTCCTCACCTGTGGAATGCAAAATACAGTTGTCCATATTACCCCATGGGACAAGGGGAGGATCACAGGAACCGAGGTCTTCGGGGTCTCTGAGCCTACTGCAGGGTGATGAATGTTGGCGTTGGCAGGTGTATGGATGGCCACTCAAGCATTTGTTTCTATGGAGTGGGCATGCCATCAGACAGTGAGCATCTGAGTCAGTCCAGAGGCTTAGGCTGAGCCACCCAACTCACTATAAAATGGACAGACCTGGGCAGGTGATTCAGCAACTTTTCCTGGATGAGTGAAAGGCTACAGAGAAGAATCCTCACCCTCTGGACAATTAAAAGGAAAACTTGCAGAAGTCTTTAAGGGATCAGCCTTGAATTTTCCTCCCCATACCAGCCTCAAAGAGTAGGAACATGGACCAAGCTAAAGACGTGAGAATATTTATTGGGGGTGATGGGATGTATGCTCCCACCACAGACATGCACAAACTCACAATCAGATACACAGGCATCACTTTGGTCTTCTTCAATTATCCATCATCATCCGACATCCACGAAATAAGCTTAACCCTTTCAGAAACTGCATTTATAGCTTGTCCCACCTCTAGGGGCTAGATGATCCCTAAGTTTACAAGCTTCCATATGAAGTCACCCATTCTCTCAATCTTAAACTAGCCCCCATAAAATCTTCCAAGGGAACTATTTGGAAACAAGCAGATATAAAAAGAACACGGGGTGGGTACAATTGGACTCAGAAGTAGGCAACAAGCCCACCAGAAGTGAAGTCTGAAATCCCTGCAGGTTGAGGGTTAAGGGTTGAGTGGAGAGTTTAGCATGGGCAAATCAGAGGAGTTTTGTGTTTCTGGAGAGCAAGGCTGGGAGAGCCGTCCTGCCTTGTCCTCCCATTGCTCCTCAAGGGCACCCTGGAGGAGGCTACCTCCTAAGCTGCTAGAACACAGAGTGGCTCTGGCAGCTAGGGCCAGGAAGAGCATTCTAGACAGAGAGCTGGAGGTGGAAGGAGGAAGATGGAATCCTAGAACAGGAGGGGCATTGCCACAGGCAGGATGGGTATTTCTCAGCTCCTCCACTCTGCTGGCCTCATCCTAGCAGCAGCAAGACCTGGGATCATGATGACCCCTTGGCCCACAAAGGAAGCCCACCTGCAGAACCAGTTCTGGACCACCACAGCAGTGGCCCCCGGCTACTCCCTCCCATCCGCAGGGACACAACCCTCCTTGTCTTGGGGCCACTCCTTTCCAAACCACCACCCGGTGCCGTGGTGCTCCTGCTCTCCCAGCAGCCGCCGGTGTGACCTTGTGAACCTGGGGTCCCACCAGACACCTTGGCCTGGGGGCCAGATTGTTCTCGAGTTTGTCCCCCAGACCGCACCCAGGGACTGTGGCTGGTGGGGCAAGGCTTGTGCACAGACCTGTATAAAAATGCAGATTCTCACAGACAGTTCCAGAGCTCGGGAAAGACCAAAGGAGAAAGAGAGCTCAGAGCTGGACGGATGGAGATAGTTATACTGTTCACCCACTGGGGACTGGGGGGGATTAAAGAGAGGATGCACTTTTAGAGCTTAGCACAGGGGCTAGCTTGTAAATAAGTGCCTACTGAATGGCAGCCAGTAGCTTGGAGCCCTGGAGGAGTCACCTGGCTTCAGTCATGTGACCAACTGAGGCGGGATTTCTGTACTTAACAGAGCTCAGCTGCTGCTTGTTTGTTTTCTGCTACTGGGGGCTGTCAAAGGTGGGCTTTCTACTAAGGGAAGGAAGCTCGGTCTCTGGGGAGCATGTAAAAGGAGAAATGAAAAATGGAAAATGATTTAGTGAGTACTTCGTATGTGCCAGGCTTCCTGGGTGGTTCAGTTGTAAAGAATCTGCCTGCTGATGCAGGAGATACAGGAGACGCAGGTTTGATCCCTGGGTGGGGAAGATCCTCTGGAGGAGGAAATGGCAACTCACTCCAGTATTCTTGCCTGGAAAATCCCAGGGACAGAGGAGCCTGGTGGGCTACAGTCCATTGGGTCTCAAAGAGTCGATCACGAGCATGCAAGCATCATACATGTGCCAGGACAAAGTCATCGATGCTTTTAGCATCACCTTTTTTCTTGCATGTATTATTTTTGCCTTTTTGGGGTATTGTAATTATGAAAAAATTTTCAAATATACATAGAAGTATAGAGGTTAGCCTATGAATGCCCTTATGCCCATCACCCAGTTTTAACAATTACTGAAATTTTACCATCTGTGTTCATTTCCACCTCTCACTTAGCCCTTGCCATCAAGAAACAGCCCTTGAGCTGTTTCTGGCTTGTAAGCCCCACTCTCAACCCCACTGGATCATAAGCTCCTAAAAGGCAGAAACCATGGACTTGGGATCCTGTCATATCTGAGTCTTAGGTCAGTTCCTGGTCAGCTTCCTGACCAGGGATCGAACTCGGGGCCCCCTGCATTGGGAGCGCAGAGTCTTAGCCACTGGATCACCAGGAAGTCCCCATTCCCCCAACTTTAAGCACACTGCTCTTTATCCTTATCACCTCCCTGTTAAGTCAGGATGCTTGCTCCCAGTAAACCGTTATGTCATAAAGGTTACATAGTTTACCAGGTCCCCACCCACCGGGAATCAGCCAAGCCCTGCCAGTGTGTGCCTTGCCCACGTGCTCTCCTGATGCCAGGCTGGGGGTGGGATGGCCTGGGAAATAAGGGCAGAATCTGGTTGACGTCCCCCCCGACACATGCATGTGCTGGCCCTGGTTCGCTCTGGCAGGCACCATGAGGCTTACCTGATAGCTGTTTATAAAGCCCAGAATCTGCTTAGTGAACAGCACTATGGTGTCCAGAGCATCCTAAGACTCAGATACAACAGGATCCTGAGTCCATGGTTTCTGCCTTTTAGGAGCTTATGATCCAGTGGGGTTTACAAACCAGAAACAGCTCAAGGGTGATGGCAAGGGCTAAGGGAGAGGTGGAAATGAACACACTGGGAGGTGCAGAGGAGGGACTGGGGGAGTGGGGAAAGCTGCTGGGGAGAGAGACGCAGGCTGGGTGGCCAAAGACATGAGCTGGAATCCTAGTTCTTCTACTTACCAGCTATGAAACATCAGGCTCTCAAGCCTCAGTTTACCTCATGGGTAAAATGGACGCAATTATGCCTCTTCAGGGCACGTGAAAGGCTGAGCTGTGAATGATGTGTCATTGCTTGTTTCCTTCTCCTGTGTCCAGTGGGGGCGGGGGTAGCAAGCCCTGGAATGAGGCAGAGGGCTGATGGCAGTGCAAAGTCACACCCTCGGCCTCAATTCCCTCTGCTTCCTGGGGCAGGAATCGCAATCAGTGATGCTGCTGCCATTGCCTCCAGTCTTAGACTCTGCTCTCTCTTCCAAGTCCGTGTCTCTCTTCTGAGTCAGGACCCTCCCATCTGGGAGCTGGGGGAGGTTCTGGGCTGTCACTCTGGAGCTGATGCTGACCCGACCCCCTCCTTTCCTCCCTAGACAATTAAAAAGCCTCCACATCGGTCCCCACCAGCCGGGTCACATGGGAAGGCTGCCGCAGTCACAGACAGCTGTGTGCAGAGGCAGAGTGGGTGTCTGCTCGGGGGGCTGAGTGTACGCGTGCGTGAGACACCAGGGAGGTCATTATAGGCTTGTCTTGGATGCAGACAACTAACCGTAAGAGGCATTCTCGCACTAATGTGCTCGCAGAGGATGCTGAAATTAGACTTGAAAGATAAAGAGCTGAGACTAGGATTGCCCCCTCCCCAGCAGCCCTGCAGCCTTCGGAGTGATCAGCCTCCATTGTTAGGGCTGGGAAAGAAGGTGGCACTTAGCCATCTATGTCACAAGTGATCTCTATTCGGGACCCTTGGGTCAACCAGCTCCCAGTCCTGGCATCTGATCAGACCAGAATTACTTGGCAGGATGGCAGGAGGGACTGAGATGCGGCCTCGCCCCGACTGGAAACACACAATCTCATCTTGCCAGTTGGAGTGGTTCTAACCTGATTAGCTACAGAACGCAATGTGTGTATTCGCCTCTCTCTATTATAAAAAATAAAGTAGGAGTGGAATAAATAAGCTTTTGATAAAAGTATGGCTATGTGCCTGGGTTTTGTATTCTTTTGGTTGAAGCCAGAACACATCTGTGTTCATGGACACACACGTGCACGCGTGCACACACACACACAGCAGGAAACAGATCTCATCTCAGTTCTTATGTGACACGTCTCAGAGAGTTGCAGCTCCCGGGCCACACTGTGCAGGGGGAAATGGAGGGTGGAGAAGAACCAGAAACAGACACAGAGGAGGATGCAGGGGCTGGCCTGCTTACGGAGCCCAGGAAGGGGCACAGGCTGGCGTGGGGGAGAGGTCTGTGTAAGAGGAAATGAACGTTGGTTTGGGGGATGAGACGTGATCAGATTCAAGAGGTATTTTGAAGGCAGAATGAGGAAGGTTTTCTGATGGGTGAGATGGGCCAAGGATTAATGCTCAAGTTTTTGGGAAAGTGTATGAACAGACCAGAACCCAGAGGCTGGCTTTGAGCCCTAACCATGGCACTTGCCCTGAAGGATTCGGAGGGAATCATTCCAATAAATAAGCCTGTCTGTAAAGTAAGAGCAGCCGCCTTGCATTGCCTTTGGGTGGGAAAGCCATATCTTAATGTGAGATCTCGAAGTGGTTTACATGTGAAATGGTCATTTCCATTGTCACTTTTCCCTCCTCGTTTTTCTCTGATTGTATCTCATTTTCTCCCATTTCTGTCATGGATCTGTTTTTGAGCATCTGCTGTATACAGTGACATGGGCCTGTACTCACACTCAAGATCTGGATGCTCTAAGACTTGGACGGTCTCAGAGGAGGTTTCCAGACCCTCACACGGACATTGTGGATGCTCCTAGAGAAACTCTGGAACTGCAGTGACCCAGAAACCTGGGTATAACCATGGCAGGCCTCCACGCCCGACAGGGAAGGCTTCTCTGGGGAAGTGACTTCCAAATCCAGAGTTGATGGATGAGCAGGAGTTAACCAGGCAAAGCGGTAGGGATACAGGGGTAGAAAGTGGGTTCCCAGTCAGGGAGTGTCATGTGCAAAGGCCAGGATGCAAGAGGAAGTATGACCCACCCGCTATAATGGTTAGTTGGAGAGACTCCTGTGTTCATGAAACAGGATGTGTTTTATCAGGAACTCCTGGAAGTGGTTCCTCTATCTTGTCTATGAATAAAATAAGAATAGGTCATAGTAACAATGGTAATAGATAACAGCTCCGATTTGTTTTTTAATATTTTTAAAAAGTTATTATTTGGCCACACTGGGTCTTACCTGCGGCATGCAGGATCTTTTTCAGTTGTACCGTGAAGACTCCTAGTTGTGACATATGGGGGCAGGGATCTAGTTCCCTGAACAGGGATTGAACCCAGGCCCCCTGAACTGGAAGCACAGAGTCCTGGCCACTGGACCACCAGGGAAGTCCCAGCTCTGATTCACTTACTAACTACTACTTAGGCACTGTACTAATTTCTTTTCATGAAGTGAAAGTCGCTTAGTCATGTCTGACTCTTTGCGACCCCACGGACTTGTACAGTCCATGGAATTCTCCAGGAATTCTCTGGAGTGGGTTGCCTTTCCCTTCTCCAGGGGATCTTTCCAACTCAGGGATCCAACCCAGATCTCCCACATTGCAGGTGGATTTTTTACCAGCTGAGCCACAATTTCTTTTCATATGTAAGTTCTAATCCTTTCAGCAGCCCTACAGAGAAGACATAAAATTCACATTTAAAGTTAGGAAATTAGAGCTCAGGAAAAACCAAGGAATCGCCTAGAGTCACACATCTAAGAAGTGCGGACGGTGGGTTTTAAGCCCAGAGCTACCCCATTCTAACGCCGGTGTCTTACCAGCAGTGCTTTGAGTAGGAAGTTTTGGGGGTATCAACACGTTTTGGGGAGACATGGCTCCTACCAAGTGGTGCTACTGATAAAGAATGTGCCTGCCGATGCAAGAGGCCTAAGAGACTTGGGCTCAATCCTTGGGTTGGGAAGGTCCCCTGGACAAGGGAATGGCAACCCACTCCAGTATTCTTGCCTGGACAATCCCACTGACAGAGGAGCTTGGTGGGCTACAGTCTATAGGGTCGCAGAGTCGGACACGACTGAAGCGACTTAGCATGCACACACACAGCTTCCTACCATGTCCCTTAGAGAGAGAGGGGGAAGCATGCAACGCCCATCCTGGCCCTCCCCAGATGGACGGACGGAGCCTGCTGGAAGCCGTTTCCTTGGCTGGGAGGGGAGGGGCAGGTGTAGAGACAATTTCTGAGGAAAATATGTCTGGTTAGTGTGTTCCTACATGCTGAGTTACTGGGTCTCAGGTGCTGGTTTTTGCTAATCCCAATACATTGGGAATTGTTTAATAGGATTTTTCCTTTTAATTAAAATATGATAATGAAACCTACTGCTTCACTCTTAAAAAGGAATACTTGAAAATACTCACCTATTCCCCAGATGTCTGGCCAGGAGAAACATGGGTGTAATTTTATTCACTGTAGCCATAATGCCGCCAAAGGGCTCAGCTTTTCCTCAGACACACTGCCCCCCATCAGTATCTCAGGAATCGGTTCTGGTTCCTCCCCCACCTGCCAGGACAAGGCCCCTGGCTTTGGGGAGCAGGGCACTGGCTATGACTTGGGTGTGCACAGAAGAGAAATTACAAAAGCCCCTGCATCGGAATACAGTTTGGTTGGCTACTCTTCGGAAGGGGTAGGAAGGAAAGAAAGGAAGGATGGGGAGCCCAGAGAAAGGGGTCAACCCTTGAACAAGTTGTTTGAATCAGGGGTCCCCAACCCTCAGGATCTAATGCCTGATGATCTGAGGTACAGCTGATGTGATAATCACAGAAATAAATACACAATAAATGTGATGGCCTTGAATCAACCCAAAACCATTCCCCTCATCCCGGTCCCTGGAAAAACTGTCTTCTATGAAACCCCTCCCTGGTGCCAAAAGGGTCGGGGACCACTGGTTTAAATGATCTGAGCTTCCACTATCTGCCCTGCTCCCCGGACTAGGTAACCCAGCTTCGGCTAAAGTGACCTTTCCCAGTCAACATCACGACTTTGCTATATCATCACCTCCTCTCTTGCGTGTCATAAAGGATGGATTCTTCTTTTTCCCATTTCTTCTCTTAGATTCTCTGCTCTTCTCTCCCACCTCCATCCATCTCCTTCGTGCCTTCTCTTTTCCTCCCCATCTTCTTCTGGGCCCTTCTGTCCTCCCTTTTCCTCTCTTCCTTCCCTTCTCCCCTCTCCCAGACACAGCCATTGCAAAGCTCATCCTTGTTCCTTCCCCTGAGCCCCCAGGGCATTCTGGCAAAGGGAAATGAGGAGTGAGTCACAGGATTTTTTTTTTTTTTAAAGCTGTTGGGAAGTTCTGCATTTAAAGCCATAAAACCCAACCACCGGCACCACTTCCCTCGTATACCCGTGATTCGGGTGCTGTGGAAAACAACCCACAGCTTGCTGCATTCCTGACTAGCCAGGGATGAAATGGTAAGGCCGAATTTGTCCAGAAAGCATGGGCAGACGGAGCTGGGCTGGCTCTCCCCCTCCCCCAGTCCTCTCCCCTCCCTCCCCCTCCCCTTCCTGTGCACCAAACCGAATGTGATTGTTTGCTGCCGCAGAACATCAAAGAGCAGAAGAATTGCTTAAGAAGAAAATATCGGGGTTATGCATTCGAGAGCAGCCTGAGCTTCCAGTAACCTTAGGGACTGCACATCCATCTGTAATCAGCCCCCATAAGGGTGATTTGCTCACTGTTGAACAGCCTGTCGGGGGCTCGGTGGGTGGCAGGCATGGCCTTGCCAGCCAAGGGAGGAGAGGGTTTATGGCTTGGCTACATTGCTGCCTGTACCTAGTTATAGCCCAGACGAAACCTGACTTCAAGGCCCCTTTATAGCCAGAGGCCTTGCTTGGCTCTCCAGAGGTACCCCACTGCAGCTCCCTCGGGAACCAGGAGAGGAAGGCCCAGCTCCTGTGACTAGCCAGGCTCAGGAACCACCCAACTCTGATCTGTGACAAAGATCAGCCTCGAGGGGCAGGCGGCCACCTTGCAGAGGAACCCAGATGTTGGTGGGAGTGGAGGTGGTGGGAAGGGCTGGCAAGAGGCAAGAGGATTTGCAAGTGGAGGTGGCTTTGGGGCCCAGCTGATCAGCCACGGCCACCAGAGCATTAAGGAGAAATCACTAATGCAAATTCCAGGCAGTGCAGGCTCCGGGCCCTGAGCAACTTGGATGAAGCCCGCAGGCCTGCAGCATCTTATATAGTTTTTTACCTTTTCCTGACCTTCTAAATAAAGCCTCACATAGGAGCTGGAAGGAGCCTTCAAGATGGCCTGTTTTACCAAGCCAGGCAGAAAGGAGTGCCAGGGCAGTGTGATGCCACAGCATGGAAGTAGAGGCTGAGAAGGGTGTAGTGACACCTGAGTGTCACACTTAGTGACAGTCTGGCCCGGAATGGGTCTGCCTGAGTCCCGCTGGCCCGCTTCCTGTTTCGTATAGGACAGCCTTTGAGACTTCCAGGGTGCCAGCCCACAAGAAGCACAACCCCATCCATGTCCCCCCATGCCTCCAGGAAACCTTGTACAAGAGCAGAACTATCTTCTTTCTCTGTCCCTTGCCGCTCTGTTAGCCCTTGTCCCAATCCATCCCATTTCAGGATTCTCTAGATGTATACTGCCTTCCCTGCTTGACTGTAACTTCCCAAAGGCAAGGCTCAAATTTTATTCATCATCGCATCACTCACAATGCCCAGCAACACTGCACGCACACCATAGGCTACTGGTAGATGTTCACTGAACTTGAATTTGAACCTGTCCCATTGCTTCCCCGCCTTGCTCATGGTACCCCCCCTGAGCACAGGTCAGTGTCAACCTATGCCAAAGCGTCTGACCCTCCCTCCTATCCACAGAGCCCCACTTAGTGAGTGTGAGAGTCTGGAAGACCAGAAGGGTCAATACCGTTAAACAGCCAGGTGGCTCTGTACCATCCCCTCGCCCTCCAGGAGGACGAGCTTCCGTTTGCCGTGTTGAATTTTGAAGAGACAAGTGTCTTCCCCAACCCTTCAATCCTGAGGAGGGATTTGCACTTTGATTATTTTTGAAAACAGGTTTGTGTAAAATTTGATTTGAGAAAACATTCTTCTCCCACACGCTGAAGGATTGAGGGTCTGTAATCCCTCTCAAATCACCCAGACGAGGTTGGTATTGCAATGTCGGCATCAGAGCTAACAAAGGGGGATTAGCAAGGAAAATTCTACGTGAAAACCTGCCACGTGCTGAAGGCTTTCAGTGCAAAGCAGATAAGATAGGTACAGCCAAGCCATTTTTAACCCAGTTTTTAGAGCACCCAGAACCCTCCTTCTGTGCTGACAGGGAGAAAGGGCTGGATTTAGTCGCGTCTGTCTCTTCTCTGGCCCTCTGGCCCTCGCAGCTGGGAGAACTGTTTTTATTGGGAGGACAAGGGTCCCCTTCTCTGAAGAGTGGCTGGACCCCGGGCTGGCAGAGGTGTCTCCCGCCGGACTTCTTCACTGACGGGTACCTGGATTCCCACAGGCCACCAGGTGATACCGACTGTTCCCAGCAGCCTACCCCTCTTGGTACAGTTGCACCCCAAATGCTAGAGCTTTGTGTTGTCTTTTCTGATCGGGAGGCTGACGGACAAGGTGGTATTGTCCCCGGCAAGGTTAAGATGCTTAGCGCCCACCTGGATCAGCCTGCTCCTGAGCCTGGTAGGAAATCTGGCTTTGAAGTAGACATTCCCTATTAGACTAAACATAGGCAAGTTAATCTGTATAAGCTTCAGCTTCCTTTTTAACTTTTTATTTTATATTGGAGTACAGTCCGTTAACAATATTGTGATCATTTCAGGCAGACAGCAAAGGGATTCAACCATAGGTATACATGCCTCTATTCTCCCTCAAACTACCATCCAGGCTGCCACATAACATTGAGCAGAGTTCCCTGTGCTCTAGAGTAGCTCCTTGTTGGGTTTCCATTTTAAATATTTAGCTTCCTTTTCTTTTGTAGACAGTGTCTGCCTCTAGCTTTGTTGGGAGAATTTAATGAGATGATACATGTAGAGCCCTTTTCATGGTGCCTGACACATAATAAATGCTTACTAAATGGGTAGTAAGTTACTCTGAATTAGTACTGCTCTTACATATGGAGAAATTGAAGGGAGAGAGATTCACGTTAGCCTGAATTTTTTGAAAATTCTTGGGTTCATTCCCTTCAACAAAGTCCAGCTCTAGGCCACGTTCTGGACCTGTGTCATGAAACTCAGTGTAAGTGTTGGCCACCCCCAGAGAGACTTTCCGAGCCCTTGTCTTTTGACCAAAGTGCCTGGTGGCATGTCAGCTCTCAGAACCAATCCCTTAGATGACCTGCTCCCCGCTAGGATAAGGGGGTTCAGGCTGGTAAAAGGATGGAGAGGTTTAGAAGAGAAGGCTTTGAGGAAACACAGTACCTGCCTTCAGCTGGAAAAAGGCCCAGGAGGAAGCAGAACCAGTGCCAAGGGGTGGGAGTTGGAGACATCTGATTGTTTACTATAACCTGACAACTCAAGTGGCCTGAGGGCACAGGGGCCTCTCTGGAGAGGTGGTGAGCTTCCCATCCTTGGGAGCATCTCAGACAGCATGTGGCTAGCCTCTGATAAGCAGGCTGTAGAAGACGTCACTCTCTGGAGTAGAGGCTGCAGCGAGTTTACTTCTAGTGTCCCTCCAACAGTGCATCAGGCCCCAGGGCTGTGCCCTCTCTAGGCTACAGATGAGACACTTCAGTGCCCCCGCATGTCTCCTTCCTGCTCCAGCTGGGATAAGCCTGTGGCTCAGCCAGCTCCTCTGTCTATAGACCCTCCCCCTCTGCCTGGGGGCTTCTCCCCAGGGTCAGGGACCAGATTGCTGTCCTCTGTCACCCCAGAGCTTAGCTCAGGGACTGGCCACAGGAGAAGGCTGAGGAAAAGCCTCAAAAGTGGAGGTTATTAGTCCAGGTTCGATGCATGAGGCCGGGTGCTCAGGGCTGGTGCACTGGGATGACCCTGAGGGATGGGATGGGGAGGGAGGTAGGAGGGGGGTTCAGGATGGGGAACACATGTATACCCATGGCTGATTCATGTGAATGTATGGCAAAAACCATCACAATATTGTAAAGTAATTCAGTTCAGTTCAGTCACTCAGTTGTGTCCGACTCTTTGCGACCCCATGAACCGCAGCATGCCAGGCCTCCCTGTCCATCACCAACTCCCAGAGTCCACCCAAACCCATGTCCATTGAGTTGGTGATGCCATCCAACCATCTCATCCTCTGTCGTCCCCTTCTCCTTCTGCCTTCAATCTTTCTCAGCATCAGGGTCTTTTCCAATGAGTCAGCTCTTCACATCAGGTGGCCAAAGTATTGGAGTTTCAGCTTTAACATCAGTAATTAGCCTCCAATTAAAATTAAAAAAAATTTTTTTTAAGTGGAGGTTTCTGGAGGTTAGATGGGCAGATATTTGTCTTAAGGACACCTGAACACACAGTCACACACATATATCTGTATACACACACATACATGTGCACATATGTGCATACATGTCCACACATGCACACACAGACACACACATGCACACACAGACACAGGCATGCACACACAGAGGCTCACTAAAATAGTTGCCTGCCCCTGATGTCTGATATTCTGATATATTCTTTTCTGATAAACAATGTTCTCTTCCTTCGGGCTTCTTTCAACTTACAAATGTCCCCAGAGACTGCCCTTTAGGCTAAACTGACTGCCTTTTTCTAGTCTCTGAGCATCCTGGAGTCCAGTACTGGGCCATGAAATAATAGCTTGGGCATGATGATTGTTGATAGTGAACACTGGCTGGGCTGCAGCTCTGGGGGTCTCCTCCTGGGCTTCCTAGGGAGCACAGGGTGTAGAAGCAGGTGAGGTCCTGCTTCCAGAAGCCCTGCTGGAGCCCCTCCCCCAGTCCAGCAGGGCAGGTTTCTGCAGGAGAGCTCTCAGATGGGCCCATCCTCTCCGCTGAGTGAGAATAAACGGGGGCAGCAGCAGGAGGCCCAGGAACCTTGTGGGGTGGGCTCCTCCTGGTTGGACCTCCAGCCAGAGGGCTCTGGGGTGGGCAGGGTGTCTTTCCAAGGGCCACTTCCTTGCCTGTCACCCACCCCTGCCCCACCTCTGACTCCAGTGCTCTCCTGCCTATAAAATATAAATGGCTCTCGTTTACTAAGTGCCTGTGATGTGCCAGCCACCCTTCTGAGCACATTATGTGCCCTATTTCGTTTAGTCATCTCAACCCTGGGACTTCAGTGCTGGTTTCCCAGTTTTATAGTTGAAGAAACAGGCCCACAGTAGTCATATGACCTGCTCAAGGTTGTCCATCTGGGAAGCGGATCAGAGCGGGAATTTGAACCAGACAGTCTTCTCCGATTGTGCTCTAGTCATACCCTAAAGCAGTCAAATATGGACGATGTGTAGGACAAACTCACTCTCTCTCCCAGGGCATAGAATCTGGGGTCCAGATGCCTGTTTTCAGACCCCGGCTCCACCCTCTGCCCGCTCTCTAAGCTTGGGCAGTGTAGTTGCCCCTCTCTGCTTCAGTCTTCGAACCTGTAAACTGGGGGCAACACCGTTCTTATTTCTCATGGCTGCTGTGAGCCTCGGTGCAGCGGGGCCATCAGTTTCTGCCAGGCCCACTGAGCTTGTGGTCACATGGGTTAGTGGTGGCAGAGACGTAGCCCGGACCTCCCTTAGCCCTTGGGGGAGGCCGCTTGGCAGGGTGGGCTGTGTGCCTCCTGCCCCCCAGACCCCCTCACCCCCACCCACCCCAGTGTGTTCTACCAAGCCTTCACCTGGAATGGCAGGACTCGCTGCGGGGTCTTAAAGAGTGGAGACCTGCATGGCTCCGTGGCCTCTGAGCTGAGCAGATGTGTGTTTTGTTTGTTAGGCCAATTAGCAGCAGGCCTATTAAGTGCATTCAATGACCCATCCACAGGCCATGTGGCTGGGCCCCCTTTTGCCTGTCTTGCTGTCTCTTTCTCTCTTTCCAGCAAGCTCGGGGACTGTGAGAAGGAGGACAGAGGGGCCTCAGGGTGGGAGATGTCACCCCCGTGCCCTGCCGCAGTGCCGGGAGGGTGGGGGTGCAGTCTGGCCACTGTTCCACCCAACTCTGAGTGAGTCTCTGCAGTCGGTTGTCCTCCGCCTCAATTTGCCGTCCCCAGGTCCTGTGAGGCTGCACTGGGCTCTCTCCTTCTCTTTCTCGCTTCCCTCCCCTCCCCCACATTTCAGAGCCTCTGCTGTGTCTTCCCGACCGTCTCTGTCTCTTCCATTGTCTGTGTCTGTCACTTCCCGTTTCCACGGCTCCCTCTGCCTGTCTAGGCCCCTCTGGCTGCTGCCTCCTAGGTGGGAAGAGCACTGTCTTCTGTCCCCAGGGCTCCCTGGGGGCTGTCCCAGATCCCAGAGCTGGCCTCCCGCTGGCACGTGGCCACCCACACACCCAGCCTGGAGCTCAGCCTGGCAGCCATCAGTTCTGCCGTCCCCTGGCTCAGGGAGGAGTAACCTTGGAGCTTCCTGGCCCAGTCTGCCTGGCAGTCATGCAGACCTCTTAGAAAAGACCCAGAGGGATAAGTGGGGGCGCTGGGGTCTTGGCACCAGGGAAGCTGCCTGCCCAGAGGCACTTGCCTATCAGCATCGCTGAGCCTCCAAACCAGACCTCACACCCCCAGCACAGACACATCCCCCTCCCCACTTCCAGAGTATGACCTATATCAGTGAAAACCCCTAGACCTCCTCTCTGTGGAGCAGATTTACACTTGAAGTAGAGCTGATTCTTCTTCATCTTTTTTTTTTTAAATCTCTAGGTCTATTTTTTTGTTGTTGTTTTTTTTAAGCCTCATTAGCACTGATCAATCTGCCATTTCTAATTTCCATCTGAGTCTGGAAAGTGCATGTTCCATGTGGGTTTGCCATGCTCGGGGCTGGGCTGGGGCCACTCTGGAGGGACCTGAAGGGACTTTAGCAGATGCAGCAGGAGCAGGAATGATGTGATAGCCACACAGGTATATGTGACTGAAGGGAAGAGGCAGAAGCACTGCCTGGGAAACCAAGTAGTGACCTAGCTAGGCATGGAGAAGACACACCAGACCTAAACTCAGAAAGTGGAAGAAAAGAAAGGGAGATGGATGGATGGGTGAGGCTTTGTGGAGGTATGTGCATCCTGGCAAGGCCAGGTGAGCAGGCTGGGAGAACCTCTGCAAGGAGGTGGCCTGGGGGGATGCCAGGCTGGGTAGGCAGCCAGATCCTGTCTGGGAGCAGGAGACCTGGGAGACGTAAGCCTGGAACCAAGGAGAGAGGAGTAAATGGTCAAAGAAAGGAAGAAGTGTGTGGAAGAGGGTCCGTGCAGGGCACAAGTGGTGTCTCGTGTCAGGAGCCTAGCTGTTCTTCACGGAATCTGGCCCTGGTGCTGGAGATACATAGCCATGTGAGGAGCCCCTCCAGACTAGCTGAGGTGTGCTTGGAAGTTGGCAACTGATCAGCTGTTGAGGGCAAGAGAGAGGAAAAATCAAAGCAAGCCAGAATAATAAAAGCTGACATGAATTGAGTGCTTGAAGGACATGAAGGACACCAATACGATCTTGGTATCATCATCCCCATTTTACAGATGAGGAAAATAACCCTGAGATGGTCAGTGTGTTGCTCAAGGATTTGCATCTGGGAAGCAGGGGCTGGAATGTGAACAGGAAGACTGACCTCAGAGTCATGACATCTAAGTTAGTCTGAGGTCTGAAATCCAAGAAACACGATAAGAAGTTTATGCTGATGGAATGCAAAGTCTGGCCTACAAGCATTGTAGGATCTAGCCACCGTGCCCCTGCCCCCCCACCCCATCCTGGCTCACTCTGCTCCAGTCTCGCTGGCCGCAGCCTCAGGGCCCTTGAACTTGCTGGCTTTCCATCAGGAACACCTTCCTTCCAGCCATCCACATGGCTCACTCCAAACTGCCTTCCAGTGTGTGCTCCAGCATCACCTTAGAACAGAGGCTGATCCTTACCCCCTGTATGAAACAGCAGCCCCTCCCCATCGTTCTCCCTCCCTCTTTGCTCCCTTTATTTCTCTTCATGGCACTTATCAACTGCTTGACCTACAGTGTCAATTTCCTTATGCGTTGATTGTCTCTCTTTTCCAACTAGAATGAGTCCTTGGCACATGATAAAGCTTTTTAAAAATAGTGTTATTTGTTGTTTTTCCCTTGCTGCTTTTAATATTTGTTCTTTGTGTTTGATCTTTGTTAATTTGATTAATATGTGTCTTGGGGTGTTTTGCCTTGGGTTTATCCTGTTTGGGACTCTCTGGGTTTCTTGGACTTGGGTGATTATTTCCTTCCCCATTTTAGGGAAGTTTTCAACTATTATCTCCTCAAGTATTTTCTCATGGTCTTTCTTTTTGTCTTTTGCTGGGACTCCTATGATTCGAATGTTGGCAAGATGGTAACGATAACCCTGTATGCGAGACAGCAAAAGAAACACAAATGTTTAGAACAGTCTTTTGGACTCTGTGGGAGAGGGAAGGGGGTTTGATTTGGGAGAATGGCATTGAAACATGTATAATATCATATAAGAAATGAATCACCAGTCCAGGTTCAATGCAGGATACAGGATGCTTGGGGCTGGTGCACTGGGTTGACCCAGAGGGATGGTACGGGGAGGGAGGAGGGAGGGGGGTTCAGGATGGGGAACACGTGTACACCCGTGGCGGATTCATGTTGATGTATGGCAAAACCAATACAATATTGTACAGTAATTGGCCTCTAATTAAAATAAATAAATTTAAATTTAAAAAAATAGTGGTAAAGGATACACAACATAGAATTTAGCATTTTAACCATCTTAAGGGTACAGTTCGTGGCTTAAGTACATTTGCCTTGTACAACCATCACCGCCATCTCCAGAACTTTCCCATCATCCCGAAGTGAAACTCTGAACTTTTTATTCAGTAACTCCCCTTTCCCTGCTCCGCCAGCACCTGGCAACCACCATTCTTCTTCCCGTGTCTATGAACTTGACTGCTCTCAGCGTCTTATGTAAGTGGCATCATATAATAGACATTCTTTCGCGTTCAGCCTATTTCACTTAACATAGTGCTTCAAGGTGCATCCGTGTCATAGCGTGCAGTCAGAACTTTTTCCTTTTTAAGGCTGAATAACATTCCTTTGTCTTAATACACCATATTCGGCTTATCTATGTGTCAGTGGACACTTGAGTTGCTTCCACCTTTTGGCCATTGCAAATAATGCTGCTATGAACATGAGTGTACAAGTATCTGCTTGAGTCAATGAGGACTTTTTTGAATGAATGAGCAAATGAATGAATGAAAGCTCAAGGAGGAGCTGTGAGGAGTAGGGAGAGATATATTTGAGGGACGGGCTGGAGCTCGGGGGAGAGGCTGGGGCTAGACTCAGGCTGAGCGCCCGATCGTGCAGTGGTGATAACTGAAGTGGGTGAGTGTGTGCTCAGATGGGGAGGCTTGTCCTGCTCTGAAACCAGTGGTTCTAACTGTACCAGGAAGGTAGACAGGGCACGCAAGGCCCCCAGGGACTCAGGCTTCTGCTGCTCCCTCCTGAACTCAGAGGAGACAGGGAACATATGCTCTCATGCCCCAGGAAAGGCCCTGAGCAGAGGCTGCCCCTGTGGGTTCATGCGTGCCATCCTGTCCTCAGTTCCACAAGCTGGCACTGTGGCTGCGATATCTCGGGACAGGGTGCAGATCTGATTCTAGTTCTGTCTGTATGTCCACCCAGCTGTGTCCTCCTGGGTGCCTCTGTCTCTTATCCTTAGAATTGGAGTAACGATGTAAGGATGTCTCCCTCGTGTTGTAAGGTTCAAATGCAATATGGGGTGGTCGTGGTTTAGTCGCTGAGTCGTGTCTGACTCTTGCAACCACAGGGACTGTAGCCCGCCAGGCTCCTCTGTCCATGGGATTCTCCAGGCAAGAATACTGGAATGGGTTGCCATTTCGTTCTCCAGGGAATCCTCCCAACCCAGGAATCAAACCTGGGTCTCCTGCATTGCAGGCAGATTCTTTACCGACTGAGCCATGAGGGAAGCCCCCATATGGGGTAGACAGGCTTTATATTATAAAACATGTGTTTGTGTTCTTGGTCATGTTCGATTCTTTGTGAACTTGTGGACTGTAGCTCACCAGGTTCCTTTGTCCATGGAATTTTCCAGGCAAGAATACTGGAATGCATTGCCATTTCCTCCTACAGGGTATCTTCCTGACCCAGGGATTCAACTCTTGCGTCTCTTGCATTGGCAGGCAGATTCTTTACCACTGCGCTGCCTGGGAAGCCCTTATAAAACATAAATCCCTTTAAAATGTCAGGATAACAAGTATACTCCAATAAAAATTAATTTAAAAAATATATCAGGATAACAACTGAGAAGTCCCAGGTGTCCAGCCCATGATGGTCTCTGTGGAAATGTGGGACAATGGAGTATACAGAGGCAGCACTTACGATCCCCTTGGAGAAAAAGAGTGGTCCTGACCGGAGCTGAGGGAGTTTGGAAAATGAAACACTCAGGTGTGAGAGGGACGTGCATGCGTGTTCAGCTGTGTTTGACTCTGCAACCCTATAGACTGTAGCCCACCAGGCTCCTCTGCCCATACAGTTCTCCAGGCAAGAATACTAGAGTGGGTTGCCATTTTCTCCTGCAGGGGATCTTTCTGACCCAGGGATCAGACCTGTGTCTTCTCCGTCCGCTGCATTGGCAGGCGGATTCTTTACCGCTGCACCACCCAGAGGAACACAAGGAGCCTAATTCCTGATAAAAAAAAAGAGGAATGTCAACCATGGGGTCAAGGGAGCAAGAGAAAGTGCATGGGCTCTAAGCCAGATGCCTGTCCAACTTGGCCGCATCCCCAGGTGCTTGATCCTGGACAAGGCACTTAACTTCATTAAGCCTTAGTTTTCTCAGCTCCAAAATAAGGATATGGCAACCTCCTTCAAAAATTTAATGAGGTAACATGTGCGGTGTGCCTGGTGCTGGAGTTGCCCACGTTCCCTGTTGGGTGCCACATGGGTGCACTCATACACAGAGTTATGGTTACTGAGCTGAAAGCCAAGAGGAGCCATGGTCCCAGATGGGCTTTAATAGAAAGGGGTGCCTGAGCGTCCAGATGGTAGGGAACATGAGTGCCGTGGCTCAGAGGTGGGAGTGTGTGTGGTGATGGGGGCCTGGCTGGCTGTAGCCGATTCTCCCCCATGAAGGGCATGAGACAGGCCTCCAGTCAAAGCTTTGAAGATCAACACCAGCCCATGTGCCCGAGGCCTCAGGGAAGCTGGGCAGATCTAAGGAAAATCATCCCCAGATGGTGGCAAGGAAAGAGCTTTTGCATGAGAACAAAGTTTCATTGGGAGAGAAGGGCTAGGAGCCCCTGGGCCCCTGGGGAGCCTTTTGGTGGAACAGGGGCTGGAGGAAAGCTTGCCTTCCTATCTCAGGAGGACGAGACAAGCCCTGTCATATCTGCCCAGGAAGAAAAGGGATAAATTATGTTTCTCCTGTAATATGTGGCCACCTGAAAAAAAAAAAAAAAGAATTAGAAAATTAATTATCTGCTGTAATTAGTGTAATGACCTACACCATTAGAGGTTATTTACCACAGAAATAAAACTTCCCACCGTAAATGTCAGCTCATCTTCCTACGTACCAAGTCTCGCAGGAACCATTGCTGACAGGCCTGGCTGATATCTTTTGCAGATTTTTTTCCCCTCTATCTTTCTTCCTAGGAAATGAAGGTGTCCTCATGGGCAGGCAGCAGGCACCATGGAGTACAAATGAGATTTGCCCTACTGTGTGTCTGCTGCTTATTGCCAGGCCCTCTGGACCCTGCCTCAGATGGCAAGGTGTGGGAGACAGTCCTTGGGACAGCAGGCCAGGGGAGCTAGGACCTGCCAGGCCCAAGGTGTGCAGGCTTGGGCCCTGGAAACAGAGGGGCACTGAGTGCTTAGAAAGGTGGTGAGAAAATGAGTACCCTCAGCATGCAGACATGCATGCTAAGTCACTCAGCTATGTCCGACTCTTTGCGACCCCATGAACTGTAGTCCACCAGGCCCCTCTGTCCGTAGGATTCTCCAGGCAAGAATACTGGAGTGGGTTGCCATGATATCCTCCAGGTACCCCTGCACAGAGGGACATTTTTACGTAGAGCTTTAGAGTCCGCCGCGTACTTTCACATGCTCTACCTCATTTGATGCTCACTGTGATGGGGTAAGCAGCTGGTGGTTGTTGTTTAGTCGCTAAGTTACATCCAACTCTTGGCGAGCCCACCAGGCTCCTCTGTCCATGAGATTTCCCAGGCAAGAATACTACTGGAGTGGGGTGCCATTTCTTCCTCCAGGAGATCTTCCTGACCCAGGGATTGAATCCACATCTCCTGTGTCTCCTGCTTGGCAGGTGGGTTCTTTACCCCTGAGCCATCAGGGAAGGAGCTGGACCACCCCCTTTATGGATGAGGAAACTGAGGCTCAAGAGGATACAGGAAGCCCAGTGAATAAATAAAATGGCCCTGGACGCTTTACCTGGTAATGGCCTGTCAATCTAACCTCACCTCGCTGTCAAATCAAGAAACCTTGATTTGAAGGAGAGGGATAAGCACCCTAGATTAAGGGGCGACTGGTACCCACCGTAGGCAGCCAGGCAGCAGCATGAGTACGCAAATTCACCACTCAGTGTCCTCTCTGATCAAGAAAGGGCAGCCCTCCCAGCAAACCCTTGGCTCTGTGTGGCACCCACAGGGGACCAGGGCTGCTTGGGCTGAGCAGGGGCAGATGGTTATTTGGTCTGACTCTTTGTCTAGGTCTTTGGACAGAGAAACCTGGCAGGTTACAGTCCATAGGGTCGCAAAGAGTTGGACACAACTGAAGCAACTCAGCAAGTAGGCAAGCAAAGCCAGAAGCGCAGAGGGTCCCAGCAGGAGCAGGCTGTGTTGAACGCCATCCAGGGGGCATTTTTACCCTCTGACCTGAAGCTGCTGTTGGGGGCATCTCCAGCCTCCCTTGTACCTAGGGCTTAACTCCAGATAATGGGGCAGAGTGGCAGCTGTGGGAAACCCCATTGCTCGGGCATGGGGCACACAGTGCCCGTGGAGCCTCCCTGGGGGTAGTTGCTTCCTGTGCCAACGTCATGGCCGAGCTCGCAATGTGGGACCAGTGTTGCTATAATGGGTTTGGGGGAAGAAGGGCCTCAGAAGCCACTGCAGCCCAGGGGTTAATAATGTTTCTCGGGATTTCCCTGGTGGTCTGGTGGTTAAGATACTGTGCTTCCACTGCAGGGGGCATGGGTTCGATCCCTGGTTGGGGAACTAAGATCCTGTATGCCACATGGCATGGCAAAAAATAGAAAAAAGGAAAAATAGTATCTCCAAGGGGACACTGATGGCCCTCGGGGCTGGACCATGCTTCCTTGGGCAGCACTGGCCCATGCATCACATGGTTTTAGTATCTCTGGACCCCGCTCGTCAAGGCCAGCGACACCCATAGACATTGCTGTGCTGTGTGCTGTGCTAAGTCGCTCCAGTCGTATCCGACTCTTTGCGACCCTGTGGACCATAGCCTGCCAGGCTCCTCTGTCCATGGGATTCTTTGTCTATGGGATTCTCCAGGCAAGAATACTAGAGTGTATCCAGGGTATCTCCCTAACCCAGGGATCAAACCTGTGTCTCTTACATCTCCTCTTATGTCCCCTGCATTGGCAGGAGCGTTCTTTACCACTAGCTCCATCTGGGAAGCACATTGTTGACAATCAAAAAATGCCCCTATATACTTCCAAACAGTTCTGGGGGCAGCATGATGTCTCATACAAAGATCCGCTATGGACACCTACGGGATGTGCCTTCATTCTTCACAGTCAGCGCCAGCCCCTCACCCAGTTGGGTCGAAAGTGAAAAGGGTCTCCTCTGCTCCCAGGCTCTATGGCCGACCTGCTGGACAGATGGCTTTGGCGGGATCACAGTACACCCCTAGGACCCTGCTTCCTCATTTCTAAAATAAGGGACCCCTCCAGCTTTCCTGTTTTCACAGGCAGGCGGCGTGGCTGAGCCCCGCCCCCCCTCCTCATCAGGCCTGTAGAGCTTAGCATGAATTGGAGTCACTCTTTCTTCTCCCAGGGGCGTTGCTGTTCTAAGCCTTCACTCTCACTGTGGAATTAAGAGCTTTGTCGCAGCGAAGGGAGCTGCAGGTGTCAGGGAGTAGGTGGAAGAGGTATTTTAAAAGCCAGAGGGCACTTTGCCAGGGCCCTAAATCCCTTTCTTAGACACTGCCTTCTCAGAAAGCGGTCGTGCTGAGCCGGACGCCCCCAGCCTAGCAACCTACGAGACCCCCGCAGAGATGAGGCTTGTGCTTGCGGTGAGAAAGGTGGAGTCTGGGTGTGCATAGAGCTCCTTCTCCCAGGGATTCCTGGATCGACTGCATATTGGAATCCCCCAGGGGAGTGGGTTAAAACATCCAAAGCCTGAGCTGCAAGGAGACTAATGACAATACAGTGTGTGGGGTGAGTCTGGATGCCAGGGGGGTGATTCCAATTGCAGACAAGTTTGGAAACCACTGAGCTTGACCCAAAAGCCAAACCTGCCTCCCAAACTTTCTCTCTGTCATCTGCCAGGCCACACATTCATCCATGCCCCTGCCACAGAAATCCTTCCTAGAATGTTTCTCTGCCCTACGAGCTGGCTCCCAAAGCCGTGATTCCAGCCAAGGTTTGCATTAGAACCTGAGGGTTATGATGTTTCTCCGTGAGAAGTGGATGTGGGTGCCCCCTGGACCCACCTGGGGAGTGAAGGAGTTAAAGGGCTGAGGAGGGGCTGCAGGCTGTATTCTGGGCCACCAGAGTACCTGCAGATGTCTATCACGATAAAGGATTATCTCATCCAGATATGAACAAACCATGAATAAAAAGGCCAGAATATAGAACAAAAAGGGCAAAGCCCAGGTGCCCCTGATGCGTTCTTTTGATCTCATAATAGACTTACTTTCTACTGTCTCTCTCGAAGCCCATTTACAGATCAGCTTGGAACCTCCAGATCCCCTTTGATTTGCAGGTTAAGATCCCCTTACTGTTCATCCTCCTGTCAAGGGCCACAAGGTCAAGAATGGCTGCGGTCATCCTCTGGGGGTTCAGGCAGAGGCACCTCCTCTTCCCAGGCCTTGCTCAAGGGCCCCCCTCTGGCTCTTTGTCGCTCACTAAGCCTCTGCTCCTGACCTTTCTCAGCCTTCTCTGTGAGCACCCGTGAGGCTGTCACTCCAATCCAGCTCACTTCAATCAAGCCGAAGCTGGTGGGTGGCTCTGCGAGTTGGCTAGACTTGCTTTAATTTAGAATCAACAAACGGTAAAAAGTTCATCATTTAATAAGCTGCTCTGTCTCCTCACTCTGCCTTCTGTCCAGAGAGCTCTCTCCCCCTGTCCTTGATGGTACCTGAATGCCCACCGTCCTGCTCTTTGGTGGACACTGGAGCTATGGCTTCATGCGTGGGGACAGTGACTTATCGTCACTTGTGTGCCCAAACTGGTCTCCATGCCAGAGACCTAGATTCAGATCCCAGGCGTGTATCTTGGCAAGATACTTAACTTCTTTTTTTTTTTTTTTGAATTGAAGTATAGTTGATTTACAGTGTTGTTAGTTTCTGGTGTACAATATAAATACATACACATACATATTTATCAGATTATTTTCCCTTGTAGATTATTACAAAATATGGAGTGTAGTTCCCTGTGCTATACGGTAGGTCGTTATTGGTTACCTTCTTTTTTCATTTTTATTGGAATATACTTGTTTACAATGTTGTGTTACTTTCTACTGTACAGCAAAGTAAATCAGCTGTATGTATACACATATCCCCCTTTTTTGGATTTCCTTCCCATTTAAGTCACCACAGAGCATTGAGTAGCTTTTTTGAGTTATACCAGTGGGTTCTCAGTAGTTGTCTCTTTTATACATAGTAGTGTATATATGGAGAAGGCAAAGGCACCCCACTCCAGTACTCTTGCCTGGAAAATCCCACGGACGGAGGAGCCTGGTAGGCTGCAGTCCATGGGGTCGCTAGGAGTCGGATGCATTCACTTTCACTTTTCAGTTTCATGCACTGGAGAAGGAAATGGCAACCCACTCCAGTGTTCTTGCCTGGAGAATCCCAGGGACAGGGGAGCCTGGTGGGCTGCCGTCTATGGGATCACACAGAGTCGGACACGACTGAAGTGACTTAGCAGCAGCAGCAGTGTATATATGTCAATCTCAATATCCCAATCCAGCCTACACCCCTCTTTCTCCTTTGCTATTATCTATTTTATATATAGTATTGTGTATATGTTAGCCTCAAACTTCTAATTTGTCCCTCCTCAAATCACTTAACTTCTTGAGCCTCTGCTTCCTCTCTTGTTAGGAGTTTAATTAACAACAGCTGAGATTTGTCGAACATTTATCGTGTTCCAGGCACCGAGTTAAGTGTTTTCGAGGCATTTGTCTTATTTAATCTTCACAACAATACAGTGAGATTGGTGTTAAGATTATCCCCATTTTAGAGGCGAAGAAACTGACTCTCAGATTATTTAACTTCAAGGCCCCAAAACTGGTGAGTGATGGAGCTGAGATGAACTGACTCGGGTCCCATGCTAAGGCATCTTTCACTGAAAGAGTTTAGCATTTTAGACGAGCAGATACACTTCAACATCCTGAGGGTTTCCAACTGTTGTTAGCTGATGAAAAGCAGGGTTCTCGTGTTCTTTAAGGAAGGGTGGAACTAGAGCTTCAAGATATTGAATGACATGCCTGACGCCACATGGCTAGTAAGGGTAGAACCAGGATGCAAGCTCAGACTAGCCTACAGTCAAGTCAGTGCTCACGATGGCTGCAGTGTTTTGCCCAGCAGCAGAGCTTATGTGTGTGTGGTATATGTGTGTGTGTGTGTCCCCAGCTTTCAGGGTCTGATACACAGAATGGACTCTGAATATTATTATTTCTCTGAATATTAATATATAAATAATTATAGATTATTTACTGACTCTGTTACCCATAGGATCCTATAGAATCAGCCTAGGAAGCATCATGTGTGCTGAGTGCCTTTAGGAGTATGAGGAGCACCAAAGTATATGTCATTAAGATGAACTGGATTTTTCTAAAAGCCCTGGGCCCGAGTGTCACCGTGGAGATACACACCCTCTTTGGCGTGAGACAATGAAACGGAGAAGCCACCATCTGTAAGATGTGGATTTTGATTTGTCTTCCAGGAGCAGGGACAGGTTATACAAAGTTGCTCTCCCTTAGTTCTTGTTTTCCCCTGTGATGGATGGGGCGCCGGTAGGAGGGAGCTGGCTGGCAGTGGTGGTGAGCCTGAGAAACTGATAGGTCATGTGAAGATCAGACATGCAGTCAGCTCAGGTTTGGGGGAACACTGTCCTAACCAACCCAGCCACTCTTCCCTCCATCCTCACCTGGAATATTTTCATGTGTGTGTTCTGGAATTTCACTCCACTGCTCAGTCCTGGATGAAGCTTCCTATTTCATGTCTGGCTCATCCTACTATATTCAGTTCTGAATGACCAGAGTCCTAACCCACAAGGGATGAGGGGATGCCAGGACCCAGGGCTTTTAGCAAAATCAAGTTCATCTTGTCTACAGAGCTTCCAGGCTGCTGGCCCTCTGGCTTAAGCAAAGCTGAACATGGATCTAATGGGAAAAACCAGTCTGGTAGTAGCTGGTCAAACCTCTTCTCTTTCTAAGGAAGTCCTCATTTGGGCAAACATCAGAGCCTAAACTAGGCAAATGAGCTCTCAATCTGCTATTCATTCATCCAGCAGGAATGGAATGAGGGTCAGGACTTCCCTGGTGATCCAGTGGTTGAGAATCTGCCTTCCAATGCAAGGGACATGGGTTCGATCCCTGGTCAGGGAGCTAGGATCCCACAGGCTGTGGGGCAGCTAGGCTGCTGTGCTGCAACTGCTGAGCCCACCGCCACGGCTAGAAGGATCCCCCAAAGTCACCACAATGCACACCACAATGGGAGATCCCCCAAAGTCACACAGCTAACAAGCAGTGGAGATGGAATTGTAACTCCATCTATCCAACTCCAAGTCCACTCCATCTAGCTTCCACACTGACTCCTAATTCTGTGTATTTGGTCTGCACTTATCCCTGTGGGGGTGGGTACCCCATCCTGCCCGTCTGGACCTAAGATGGATTTACAGAGGCAAGGGTGTTTCCTCTGTGGCATGGGGGAGGGAAAGGACGAGGTATGGCAAAGTAGGGGCCGCCTAGTCCACACTGCTGGCAAGCAGACAAGCCTGTCTGCGCAATGGCTTGGAAATCTCCCCCTCTGGAGTTAATTTCAGTCACAGTGTCTTTCCTATTAAATGGAGCAGTTGGTTGGCTGGAGGTGTCAGAATGGACTTATAAAACTGGAATCCAATCTAATCTTAGGGGGAGGGGAGCATGTGTGTGGGAGAGAGAGAAGAGGTGGGAAGGAGAGGGGAGGGAAGGGGAAAGGGGAGGGAGCTGGCGGGGTGTGCCTGTACCCGTGGGGTAAGAGAGCAGTTTGTTAGTTCTCCACTGTTGGTGGCTGATGAAATTCAGACCTAGTTCTGGTGTGTGCAGGGAAGCTGGATCATGTCCCCACATCTGCTGGGATGAGCTGCTTCCTCATCTACTTTCAGAGCTGTTGCCAGGCTCTACCTGCTGTTCAAGGGAAGCTGGGACACTGTTTTGGGACCTTTGACATTTGGGACCTCAGAGTCACGTGGCTGTCATTGACCAGGCTGGTCTTCATTCAAGCAGTGATTTATTGTTTCCAGTGAGTTAAGCACTGTGCTGAGTGTGTGACCAAATTGGTTTTAACTAATTCTGTCGCCGAATTTATACGGGATTGAAATTATTATCCCTGTTTTACAGCTGGGAAACTGAGGCTCTGAGAAGTTGCCCAGGAGCACAAAGATAATAAATACTCAGGTTCTGAAAATTATTTACCCTGCATCATGCTATTTAGTACCCTGCCAAAGGAATTTTCTAAGGGAGGGGCAAGAAAAGTAGATGCCCTGTGACCTGCGGTGGATGTGTGAAAACATATGAAGATGTATCTATAAACTACTTCACTAGCAAAAAAAAAAAAAAAAAAAAAAGATAAAATAAGGGAAACTTTGCATTTCCCAAAATGTAGCCATGTTTTTCAAATCTTCATTTATACCCTGTAAGTATACCAACATGAACATTTTGGAATCAAAATATGTTATCCATAATCCACTTTTAAGTTCTTTAGCTAAAAAGGAACTACAGATTTGCAAAGGGCACAAAAAAAGATAAAACATCTTTTCCCTTATCCTCCAAATCTAAATTTTTCTGGAAAGGATCTCTACCCTGTGGTCTATAAATTCACAATGAGTGAGACTCTCCAGCCCTAGAAGGTCTTAATCTTCTGTGCTTCTCCAAGAACCTGGGTCCTGACCAGGGTCAGTTCCTGAAGAAATCTGGCCTGGATGCCCATCTGGTGTCCTCAGCCAATGGCCATGGCCCTGCCACACCATCGCATCAAGGCCCGGCCCCAGCGCGGCAGCCAGGCTGTTTCCTAGCGACCAGGTTGGGCAGAGAAGGCCTCAGACCTGCTGCCCAGGCTGGAGTAGAGTCACTGAGCACTGGGCCTGACTTGGCAACCCTTGCGGGCAGCATATGGGGCTGAACAGATGGGCTGGCACAGGCACCCCCAAGCCAGAAACATGAAGGCAGAAGTGGAGCTGGGGAGGGGACAGAGAGAAAGGCAAAGACGACGGGTCAGGAGCTGGCTCCCTGGGCCAGCCTGGGTGAGCTACTTTGGGGCAGGCTTGATGCTAGGATGGTGCAGACGGAAGACACAGCCTCTGCATTATTCAACAGTCCTGTATTGGAGAGTCCTGCTTTCCCAGGGACACCCTCCCCAGTGAGTGGTAATGGCACTCAAGGCCATCCCAAGTGAGGGACATGCCTGCAGATACCAGGCAGTCTTGGGCTTCGTATAGCAGCCTTAGTAGCAAGAGGTCCCATTTCTCAATCCGATGCTCTCCTTTGCTCCATTGATATGCCTCTCTGCTCCCTGCTGCTCACTTTCTCCAGTCCAAATGCAAGCATCTCTGCCTGCAAAGACCGGGTCATTTTTTTTTTTTGGTTACTCCATGCAGCATGTGGGATCTTAGTTCCCTGACCAGGGATCAAAGCCATACACGCCCCCCTCCCCGCCCACCCTGTGCTGGAAGTGCAGAGTCTTAACCACTGGACCACCAGGGAAGTTTATTTTTTTAAGCCAACAAAACCTATGAAAGAGAGGTTGACAGTCACATGAACATTTTAAAACTAGGGACCTATTTTGCTTTTGAGCTAGACTTTGTTTATCTTTAGATGGATGAGTTTCTGAAGTTGGCTTGGAATGGGAGAAAAGGTTATAAGAATAGGGGATCACCAGACTGCAGGAGGGAAGACTTGGGGTGTTTGGGGGGCAATAGGACTCATAGGTAATGAAAAACTGAAGAAGTTTCATGTGAAAAAATGAATTCACTTAGAGTAGAGCCACCAGGTGGAAGTTCCAGGGAGATAAATATAAGTTCTCTTATGTGGAATTTTGTTCTCATAATTAAAACTACCTTAAGATGGAATGATGCCTTTAGAAGGTAGTAAACTCCCCATCGCTGGAGGTACTCTAGCAAAGACTGAGCAACCACCTGCTAGAATGTTGGGGAAGCCATCCAACCACTGCATGAGATTAAGACCCTTCCAACCCTGCATGTTTTTAATGGTATGAAAGGAGCTATATTGAATAGCTCAAAAATATGATTCAAGAAGTGTTGAATGCTACATACGTTGGCAATTGTCCTTTTTGAATGAGACATCATCCTGGGAAAGGTATGGTAGAGATCAAAGCTAACATGAGAGAGAGCGAGAGAAGAGGGGGAGAAAGAGAGAGGGAGAGGCAGAGGCTATTATACTATGATAGACCTAGTTTAGTAAGAGTCCTTGCCAGTCACCCGGGGGGCATTGTCCTGCATGGTCACCTGGGCATGCATAGACAGTGTGTCCTTCAACAAGTGCCAGCACGACCTGGCCTTGCAACCCCTCTGCCTAGCTAGGTGGGGGGAGGGAGGTGCAGGGAGTATGCTGAAATGTGGCAGGACCATTTCTTTTCTAGTATATCAGAGAATCCCCACCATCCTGTATGCTGGAAATAGGGACTACTTCCGGGTCACAGGGCTGCAGGGAGCATGTGAGTGTGTGTGTGCCTGTATGTTGTCTTGTGACAGTGTGTGGTAGGTTGTTGTTTTTTTTTTTCCCCCCAAATGGCTTAATACGCCAATGTTTGTGGAGCATCCTTGGAATCAAAGTGTCTTTGGCGTAATTATTGTTAATTGCTTAGACTATTCTATAAACTCATCCAATTAAGAGAAAGTTATTAACTTTATAAAATATCGCAGGCATCCCACAGTGCCATGTGTAGATGGAATAACAGTTTGAGAGGTAGAGTCAGCGTGAAATATCATGCAAATGAGGAGGCTTATTTACCTCTTTTTAAAAATACAGCAACATCTACACTGTGGGGGTGTTTCCTCTCAGCTGACCAGAAACACTTGGGCCAGTGGCTGAGCCTGGAGGGCTTCCCAACCTGACCCAGCTTGCCCAGAACTTACCTGAGGGTATTTTCACTTGAGGCATCCAGGAGCTCCAACAGGGTTCCCAGCAGACTTATCAGCTCCACTTATCAGCTCCACCACGTATCAGCTGTGTGATCTTTTAGTGCCTACCTAACCTCTCTGAGGAGAAGGCAATGGCACCCCACTCCAGTGCTCTTGCCTGGAAACTCCCATGGATGGAGGAGCCTGGTAGGCTGCAGTCCATGGGGTCACGAAGAGTCGGACACGACTGAGCGACTTCACTTTCACTTTTCACTTTCATGCATTGGAGAAGGAAATGGCAACCCACTCCAGTGTTCTTGTCTGGAGAATCCCATGGACGGAGAAGCCTGGTAGGTTGCAGTCCATGGGGTCGCAGAGAGTCGGACACGACTGAAGCGACTTAGCAGTAACCTCTCTGAGCCTCCATTTCTTTCTTTGCAAGATGGGAATACTGACTTCCTAGTGTTATCTGAAGGACTCAATGAATTAATACACAGAAAACCCTTGGAGTAATACCTGACATGTGGTAGTAATAGTAGTGATAGTCACTCAGTTGTGTTCGACTCTTTGCGACCCCACAGACTGTAGCCCGCCAGGGTCCTCTGTCCATGGAATTCTCCAGGCAAGAATACTGGGGTGGGTTGCCATTCCCTTCTCCAGGGGATCTTTCCAACCCAGGAATCGAAACCGGGTCTCCTGTGTTGCAGGCTGATTATTTACCATCTGAGCTACGAGTCAACAAATTTCGGTGAATAAGGGTATCTTTATAATTGCTAGACTTTTCACTATAATTCTGTGAAAGGGTCAATGTTGCCCATAAAGTTCTTCTCATCTGTTGTACCACAGTAAGAAATTGTAAAGTTCCATTATACTGGTCATTATAGTATTATTATTGTAAGATCAATCATGGTTGGGCTGAATTTTTTTTTTAAGTCTTTTTTCCAGGTTTATTGAGATGCATTTAACACCTAAGATTGAATGAGTTTAAGATGTACAATCAAGGTAGTTAACACATCCTTCACCTCACATAAATACCATTTTTTGTTGTTATGGCGAGAACATTTAAGATCTACCATATACAACACAGTATTTTTAGCTATAGTCTTCAGTGTATGTGTTAGATTCCCAAATTTTATCATCTTTTAACTGGAAGTTTGTGACCTTTGGCCAGTATCTCCTCATTTTCCTCACTGTCTAAGCTCTAGCAACCACAAATCTATTTCTATGATTGTGACTTTTTTAGATTCCACATATAAGTCAGATCATACAATATTTTTCTCTCTCTTATGTTAAGTAGCATAAGTTTGCCAAGGTCATCTTTGTCACAAAAAGCAGCATGTTATTCTCTCTGATGGCTGAAGAGTATTCCATTCATCTTTTATCCATGGACGGACATTTAGATTGTTTCCTGTTTTGGCTGTTGTTACTAATGCTGCAGTGAACACAGAGGTGCAGATACGAATGTGAGATGGTGATTTCAATTCCTTCAGATAAATACCCAGCAGTGATATTGCTGGATCATACTTTTATTCTATTATGAATAGTTTGAGGAACTTGCATAGTGTTTTCCAAAGTGTCTGCACCAATTTACATTCCCACCAACAGCGCACAGGGTTCCCCTTTCTCCACATCCTCCAGAGCAGTTGTTATCTCTTGTCTTTTTCAGGGTAGCCATTCTACTGGGTGTGAGGTGGAGGTGCTCGCTCAACGTAGTTTTGTTTTGTTTATTTTGGCCCTGAGACATGTGGGATCTTAGTTCTCCCATCAGGGATCGAAACTGCACCCCCAATATTGGAGGCACAGAGTCTTAATCACTGGACCCAGGGAAGATCTCCCTAAGTGTGGTTTTGATGTGTGATTCCCTGATTAGTGATGTTGAGGATCTTTTCATGTGCCTGTTGACTACTTCTCCTTTGAAAAAATGTCTGTTCTGTTCCTTTGCCCATTTTGTAATTAGATGATCTGTGCTTTTGCTGTTGAGTTCTCTGAGTTTCTTATATTTTGGAATATTAATCCCCTATCAGTATGTAGTTTGCAAATATTTTCTTCCATTTGTAGGTTTCCTTTTCATTTTTTTGACTATTCCTTTTGCTGTGCAGAAGCTTTTTAGTTTGATGTACTTGTACTGGTGTAACATACATGTCTCAAAGGACATAGGTTGTAGATGTATGGCTTGATGGTTTTTCACAAAGTAAACATATCTGTATAATCACTGTTACTCAAGAAATAGAACATCACCAGCAGCCCAGATGCCCTTTGTGTTCTCCTTCCAGTCACTAACTTCCCCCTTCCTGAAAAAAAGCACACACATTATGCAAAGTATATTCTTTTGAGGTGTCTGACTTCCTTTGCTCAAACTTATATTTGTGATTTACATTCATATGAGATTCATTCATTCAGACTGGAACAAACTCCAGTATCCATCAGCAATAGAATAAACTGTTCTATATTGATGCAATGAAATACTGCACGACAATGGAAAGCAATAAACTTATGTATACCAGCAGCAGCGCAGCCTTCCCACTGAGGACTTAAGGCTATTTTTCAGCCCTGAGACTGACGATCACTGAAGTTCTTGGACCACCAACTGTGGCCACCTTCCTGAGCCCCAGTGGCAGCTCCAGCAGCAGAGTCAGTTTCTCAAGTTTTGTCTGTCCTGGTGACCTTCCAAACTGCTGAGAGTGCCACACCATGCTCCAATCCAATAAGACAATCAGTAGTGAATTGGAGTGGAAAACTTGCTAGGCGATGAGCACCCCACCACAAGAGGCCTGAAGGAGATGCTAGAAACCTGCTTGTAAAGGGACATTCAAGCCCCAAAGGGCTAAAAAGGGGTCTTCAGGCATAAAGCCTAGCAGTGAGACAATCTCAGGCCTACTTGGATTAGATAAAAATGATATTTGCTAGCTGGCTGCCAGGCCCAGCTGCATCCAAGTGACCATAGCTTTCTAGCAAGAATCTGCATGTCCCTCCTCTGCTGGGACTCTCCATGCTGCCCCCACCCCTGGTCATGGGAGCATTGCTCAGTGAAAGAACACTCAGCAATGAATGACCTGAGGGTCATGGATGAGGACCTTTATCCAGTAGCCTCTTGGTCTGCTGGCCCAGTCACGTGCGGGAAGTTGCATTTGTGAGGATTTCCTTCCCAGGAAGCAGATGCTGCCTTCCACCCACCAACAGCACCTGCTTGGGACTTAATGAGGCCCGCTGCCCAGGTGTACTTCCTTCTCTGTCACCCGGCCAGCCACATGGCCTCAGTGAGGATGGAGAACATCTGGGGAGCTGCCACCCTGACGGTGAAAGACATGCCCGCACCTCTCCCCAAAACTGACCTTGGAGACCAACAGGTTCAGGTCATTGGACTTCACCCCACCCACTCCCCTATATCCATGCCTGTTTCTGTGAGATCTTCCCCAGCTTTGAGAAAGCAAACTCATGCTGGTCCGGAGTTCACACATGGTGCGAATAGGTTGCAAATAGGATTAGCTGGCTCCTCTGGCAGGCCTGGCGTCCCAGACTTCAGGGCGTGATAGGGGTGCAGGAAAAGGAGGCAGAGGCCGAGCCTCCTTTGAGCTCCAATGAGGCGGAGCTTCATCCTGGAGCCCTTCCCCAGGATGAAGGGCACAGAGGAGCGTCTTCTTTCCATGTCAGTATCTTTGTCCCTGTTTTCTGATTTCGCCATTGCAGTGGCCCATCCAGAGGGCATTTTTGTCCACGTTCCCCAGAGCAGGAAATCAGTGCTGCTGGGGACCTGTTACTTCCCCTCGATGGACAGATCTTCCTGCCATGTGAACCAGAGGCAGCCTGGGATGGGCTGTTGCACTGTTGGTTCTTTGCCAGCTTTCTCCCGGGCACGGTTGCTGCTGCTAAGTCACTTCATTCGTGTCCGACTCTGTGCGACCCCATAGACGGCAGCCCACCAGGCTCCGCCGTCCCTGGGATTCTCCAGGCAAGACCCGGGCACGGTTATGTGACCACAAACTGCTCCCTCTGTCTGTTGGCCCCGGACCCACGCTCTTGCCCCAGGCTGGCCTCCAGCCTGATGCTGCCCCGGGCCAGGCTCCCTGCTGAGCCAGTGCCCGCCATGCTATAAAGGGACAGATGCTGAGTCTTGTGTGGCTTCTCCTTGGCCACCTAGGTGTCTCTTTCCCTGACTCCAAGAAATGAGCTGCACTCTGTTGCGGGTCAACTCCCTGAGTGTCCTGACCCCTCTTGCAATTTCCAGTGGAAGAGCAGCCTGGGCTGGGCACTGCCAGGCCCCAGGCCTCTGTCCCAGCATCATCGTCCATCTACTGTGCAAACTTGAACAAGTCACTCAGTTCTTTGGAGCCTGGGTTCCCCTTAAGTCCCTTAGGAATAATGATCCCTGCCCTGCCTACCTCAGGAGATTGTTTTAAGACTCAACAAGAGGGCATTAAAGCGGGGAGGAGGAGGAACCCAGAATCAGCTGAGAGAAGGAAAGCTTTTTCGTTAGGTAACGTGGCTTTGCTTTAGAATCACCCGGGGAGCTTTTTAAACTCTGGATGCTCATGTTGCACCACAGACCAGTCAGAATCCAAGCATCCAGGTGGTTCTGTTGAGCACCAGGGAGTTGAGAACCAGTGGTGGCAAGTCTTCTGCCCATCTGAGTGGTGTTGGCAAGACTGGCATTTCATCTGTTAATCCGCTCACCAAGGACCTCCCCACACCCGGCACTGGGCTAGATGCTGGGGGTGCAAAAAGGAAGCAGGCACAGGGCTCTTGTTCTTAAAGAGCCCTAGTGTATGGAGAAAGCAGACATCAGATGGATAACCATCCACATGGGTGCAGGGTGCCCAATGGGGAGCAGGCTCTGTGGGAAAGGCATGCAGAGACCTACAAATCTTGGGGGTCTTTTCTTCCCTGTGGCGTCTTCCCTCTGCTCTTTCCAGGGAAGCATGCAGGAAAAGTGACCCTAAATATCCAGAGAGCCCCTAAACTTCCCCAAAGCCCTGCCCACCCCCAGCATCCGGATCAAGACGAAGCCGACAGAACTCAGTGGGCCCCCCTCTCGACTCCCTGCATTTGAATAAGGGAAGGGGTGGCCGGAGGGCTGCCTGCAGCCCAAACCTCAGTACTCTGCCAGGCCTGCTCCCACCCTCCCCTGGTCCCCTCCCCTGGCTCCTGCAGGAGGCAGCTGGGGAAAGCAGCCTGAGTCCCAGACCCCCTGGGGCCAGTTATATTTGGATGTTAAAGTAATGACATATCTCCACAAAGTCCTCCCTCCTTCCTGCCTAACACGGTGAAGTCTCCTGGCAGGGAGGGGGCTGGCTTATATTTAGGTCTGGCGTTCCCTGGTAGGCATCCTGTTCTGAAATGGAAATTCTTTTAATAGCCAGCCAGCCCCGAGCATTTAATGAGCTGGTGTTTGACTTTTTGATTTCTTGTTCTTGGTGGAGGACTGTGAGCTGCCTCAGCTAATTAGGCACCCCCCCCCCTACTTCACAAAGCATCCTATTTTTTGAACATGGGGAAGAGGAGAGAGTACTATTTCTCAATGTCTCCTTTTCCTTTTAGATTTCAGCCTCACCCTGACAATTTTGCTTTCTGGGGGAAATTCACCTCTTCCAAGAAGTCTTCCCAGATATACCCACTTACATCCAGCCATCTCCTTACTGTGACTCCAAAAGTGCCCTTGAGTCTTCTGCTAAGGTGCCGCCACGTGTCCCCAGCAGCAGCAGCAGCAGCACAAGAATGTCTGTCTCCTCTTTGGAATCAAAGCATGTTAGGGCCGACTTGACCATCTAGGGTCAAGGATCCTTTTAAAGGCTGGTGTGTGGAGTGGTGGGGGTCGGGGTGTTGATGACAGGAAACATGGACCCTGTACCCAGAAAAAAATATGCATATGCATAAAATGTGAATACAATTTCAGGGGTACTTGGACCCTCAAAACCCCATCCATGGACTCTAGGGGATCTAGTCCAACCTCCTTGACTCATGGTAGAAGATATGACCAAATTAGAGATGGAGAGTGATTTGCTCAAGGTCACACAGCCAGTGTGTGGCAGAACTGGGACTTGAACTCTGGCTTGTTCTCTTTGCCCCTCAGCCCACTGGGCTGCTTCTGTCAGCACCATCCAGCACTGCCTTTTTGTGGGTTCCTGAACCCCATCCCCCAGAACATCAACCCACAAGGCCCAGGGCAGCAGGCTGTGCATTCAAAGGGTGCTCACCTCTTGACGAAGACAATGAGGAGAGACAAGCTGGCTTGGTCCTGGGCTCACTGAGCCTCTGCAGATGCACAGGGCGTGGAAGAAGGGAGGCATGGCATTTTGGACAGGGCAGGCTGCGCAGTGTGGTTCTGGTGGTGGACGCTGGCCCGCTCGTTCCAGGGCAGTCCAGAATAACAAGTATTGATCTTTCTATTACCTCCTGGAAGGGCAGCTTCATTTGTCAAGCACAACTACCTCTGTATCTGCAACACAGAAATTGATCCACAGCGGGGCTAGCGGTTGGCATGTTAGGGGTGGGTGTGGGGAGGCAGAAGAAGGAAGCAAGCTGGAGAAGAGATTGATAGCATGATGCTGATGTGGAAAATGAAAATAGAAACCTTCCAGACTTGATGGGAAACATCTGCCTTGTCTGATGATATTTCCTGAGTTCTGGGATGGGGATAACGCAGTTTGAAAGTTAGCGAGCCGTGGGGTTTGGCATGCCTGTGCTGAGGAACAGGGGAAGGAGGAAAGAGGCTCTCCCAGCCTGGCCTAGGAGCTCTGTCTGGAAAACCTCCCCAAACACGCAAGAAGCCAAGATTGGCCCTTGTTGTTTAAGCATCACTCCTTTTGAGTCAATCCAGAGTTTATTGAACACCTACTGTGTACAGAGTGCTTGCTGTACCTGGGGCTGAGGGGCATTCGGAAATGAACAAGGATGGCTCCTGGCTCCCCAAGACCCCACACCCAGTAGAGGGATAGGGAAATTCATAAACCACTTCAAAATTCAGCCAAGGGAAAGGTCTTTCAGAGAGACAGTGTTGTGGGACCGTGTGATGTGTGCTAAGTCGCTTCAGTTGTGTCTGACTGTTTGTGACCCTATAGACCGCTGACTGCCAGGCTCCTCTGTCTATGGATTCTCCAGGCAGGAATACTGGGTTGCCATTCCCTTCTCTGGATCAAACCAGGGTCTCCTGCATTGCATTCTTTACCGTCTGAGCCACTATGGGGCTGTGGGCAAGGTTAAATTCAACTTAGCAATTTCTTAGAAAAGCTGCAGTGTGTTTCCAAGACTGAATAGGACTTCATGAGGCAAAAGGGAGGAGGAGAGGGCACTTCAGGGAAGGAAATGACTTAAGTAAAAGCTTAGAAAGGAAAGAGGAGTTTCGATAGCCATGTGAAACGATTTGACAAAGAAAAAGATAGCGTGTCTCACCAAGTAACTGATGAGCCTCATCAAGGGTACTGATCCTCACCTAGAAAATGAGCGCAGGATGAGAAATGTAGCAGAGGGAAAAGAGGAGCTAGTTTGACTTCTGTTCAGTCATCTAGTAAACATGTCGGTCTCTCCTGTAGACCAGGTACTGCATCCTGCTCACAGAGTACTATGGTGATCAGACATGGTGCCTGTCCTCATGGAGTTTAGAGTCCAGCTGAGGTACAGACATTTATCAAATACTCCCTCAAACCTCAGTATGGGGCACTATGCTCCAAGAGCTCAGGGGTTCAAGAACTCGCTAAAGAAATGATGGGTGGCTGAGATCTGAAGGATTCATAAAAGACAGAGAGGAGCATTCCAGGGAAGCGGATAGTGTATGCAAAGACCATGGCCAGCAAGGAAGGAGGGAAGGGAGAGGGGTCACCCTGAAGATATTGAGAAGAGGCAGGTGGGGGCCAGACCTGGGAGACGTTTCATGGGCCATGTTGAGGGTTGTGTCTTTTTCTGATTGTGCTGGCTGGTGTGGGCAGGTCTCTCGTGCAGCTAGTAGGAAAGAGGGGTAAACAGGCACATCCTCCCTGCAGGGGGGTGGGCTGTGTAACTTGCCAGGAGACAGAAATATTGGGAATGTGCCCTTTGACTCAGCCATTCTGCTTCTAGGAATCCCCCCTACAGAGATGTTAAGTATCAATTAGCACATGTGCAAAGAGATCCATAAGTCTTCCCAGGTGGCTAAAGTGGTAAAGAATCTGGCTGCCAATGGAGGAGACAGGGGTTCGATCCCTGGGTCAGGAAGATCCCCTAGAGAAGGGCATAGCAACCCACTCCAGTATTCTTGCCTGGAAAATCCCATGGACAGAGGAGCCTGGTGGACTACAGTCCATGAGGTCACAAAGAGTGGGACACGACTGAGCACAACACACAGCTCAAAAGAGTTATGTAAGGTGGTTTGGGGTTTTGTTTTGTTTTGTTTTTGCAGTATTATTTGTAGTTGCAGAAACCTAGAAGCAACTTCAATTCTCCAGAATAGAGAACTGGTTAAATAAATGGACATAACTGTGTGTTATTAAATACTGGGCAACCATTACAAAGAATAGAGCAACTCACTGCACGCCTATAAGAAATAACTCCCCCAAGATATTTTACTTAGGAAAAGAAAGGCAGAATAGAGGAGGCAAAAGGTACAGTGGACTCGTCTGGGAGGTTCAGGCGAAGACCACACCTCCATCACCCCTTCCTTCCGAGTCTGTCCTTCCTGCTGGTCCCCGGCAGCCCTGGCTCCTGCTCACTGATGTCTGTTGTTGTTCAGTGGCTCAGTTGTGTCTGACTCTTTGTGACTCCATGGACTGCAGCATGCCAGGCTTCCGTGTCCTTCACCATTTCCTGGAGTTTGCCCAAAACTCATGTCCATTGAGTTGATGATGCCATCCAACCATTTCATCCTCTGTCACCCCCTTCTTCTCCTGCCCTCAATCTTTCCCAGCATCAAGGTCTTTTCTAATGAGTTGGCTCTTTGCATCAGGTGGCCAAAGTATTGGAGCTTCAGCTTCAGCATCAGTCCTTCCAATGAATATTCAGGGTTGATTTCCTTTAGGACTGACTGGTTTGATCTCCTTGCTATCCAAGGAAGTCTCAAGAGTCTCCTCTAGCACCACAATTCGAAAGCATCAATTCTTTGGCACTTCCTCATGGTGTCACTACATTTAGGGCTGGGGAGAGGAGAGGTCACCCCCAGAAACTAACTAGAGATGCTTGTTGACAAGTTCTCTGTTGACTCATCAATCCCTTAGAGGGTCAGGAAAGAGCTTCTACCACCTGCCCAACACTTCACATTTAAGGGGTGAGGTGTGCATGTAATATGTAGCTGGCAGGAGAAAGAAAGTGTGACCAGAAAAGACAGTTGTAGCAACAAAAAGGGGTGGGGGCATTCTCTGTGGACTCCGCAGGAAAGGAGCACAGTGATCAAGTGTCCTGTTGGCATGAAGAATGTGGAACTAGCCACAGTTTCAGTCCCCAAGCCATTGGCTGGGAACTGTTTGACAGTCCAGTTACAAACTGGTGCCTCTTTGAGTGGGCAGGATGCACTGTTGGGTGTGTTGAGGGTTCATTCCTCTTTTAGAGGGAGGTGGGAATGGGATGGTTTTCAGGTCAAGAGTGATCACTGGGGCTCCCTTAGAAATTCTTAAAGAGAAGTTCATTAGGGCTTGAGGATCACAAGGCAACCAGGTCAGATCCATACAGCTCTCTCTGCGCTGTCCCATTACCGCCACAGGAGAAGGTCAGAGTACAAAGACAGTCTTCCAGACTCTTAAACATTATATCTACCACTTCATTTCATCCAACATGTACTGTATATGAAGTTAAAAGGCAAACTACAAGTCAAAAAATTATCTGGAACAAATACAGCAATGGTAAAAATTGTTGTTCCGTTGGTAAGTTGTGTCCAACTCTTTGTGACCCCATGAAATCCTTCAGATATAGTACTCTTCTAGATCATTAAGAAAACACTAACATCTGAGAAGAAAAAGGAGAAAAGAGCATGACAGAGATTCACAAAGAAATAAAAACATTTGAGACAAATGTATTTAAGAATCCACCTCACTAGTAATCAAAAATGCAAATTAAAGCAAGCTGCCATTTTTGCCCTTTCAGTGTGGCACGTCTTTTTAAATACATGATGCTCAGTGTTGGCAAAGGTCAGAAGGGCTCTTCAGCAAACTGCAGATGATAGCAAAAATCGGTACAATATTTACATGATATGTGTCAACACTTATGGCAATATTTGTCAAAGAGCCTTAAAAATAATGTCTCCTGGAGATCTAATAATAATTTCATTTCTGGGAATTTATCCTAAGAAAATAAACAGAAAAATATAGATAAGTATTTTTAATAATGAAAAATCAGAAATGGTCTAAATATCAACAAGGATTGTTTAAATATGTCACAGTTTAAATATATCATTGTTTTAATATATCACAGTTAAATATATCATCAGTATAATGGGCGGTCACCTGGACATGAAACATACTATTAATAGTTTATAAAGACTCTTTAAAGATATTAAAGTGAAGAAAAAAAATAATTATAAAATGTTCTCCGTTGAATCTGAAGAAAAGTGAGCAGGAAATATGACTATGTACAACCTGATCTCAGCTATACTGAAATGTGTGTATAGGTGGGTATGTGTTTGTTTAAAACATATATAAAAGCTTAAAATGATAGTAAGGAAATTCACCAAACCATTAATAGGGAAAGTTGGATTGTGGATTTCAATTCTTTTTTTTATATTTTTCAATATGTTTCCATTTTTTATAATAAGTATACTTTCTTTTTATGATCAGAAAAAAGTGACTCAATAAAAGTTACATCTATTTGCAAGGCTGTGTTAACCATACCAGACCATTAAGTATCGACGTCATCCCTCCATTGTGGAATTGCTATATTCCACAGTCGCACTGCTGCTAAACTTTTCATTTGTTCTTGCATATTTCCCTCCCAGCTTTCCCCTGAGGTCCCATCCACCTGCCTCACCCACAGTCTTGGCTCAGTGTCCTTACACAGGGGGTCTCAAAGCACACATCGTGGGGTCAAGTGTATGCACCATGATGCTGATGAAACTTCTGTTAGTTTCCACGAGTGACCTCATTTCTCAAGATCTGCTCTCCTTCTAATGTAAACGGAGAGAGGAAGTTTTTTTTTTTAATTTCAGTTATTTTTATTGAAGTATAGTTAATTAGGAATGTTGTGTTAGTTTCAAGTATACAGTAAAGGGATTCCGTTATACGTACATATATATATTCTTTTTCAGATTTCTTCTTCATTATAGGTTTTTAAAAGATATTGAGTATAGTTCCTTGTGCTATACTGTAGGTTCTTGTTGTTTATGTTAATCCCAAACTCATTATTTGGGAGTTTCCTGCCCCCCTTTCCCTTTTGGTAACCATCAGTTTGTTTTCTATGTCTGTGAGTGTGTTTCTGTCTTGTAAATAAGTTCATTTGTATCCAATGAACTTATTGGAGCTTTTAGATTCCACATATGGTAAGTAATATCATATATTTGTCTCTGTCTGATTTACTTCACTTAATATGATCATCTCCAGGTCCATCCATGTTGCTGCATATGACATTATTTCATTCTTTTTTATGGCTGAGTATTATTCCATCCTGTAAATATTGCAGCTGTGAAGAATCCGCCTGCAATGCAGGAGTCGCAGGAGATGCAGGTTCCATCCCTGGGTTGGGAAGATCCTCTGGAGAAGGGCATGGCAATCCACTCCAGTATTCTTGCCTGGAGAATCCCATGGACAGAGGAGCCTGGCGGGCTATCATCCATAGGGTCACACAGAGTAGGACACGACTGAAGCAACTTAGCACGGACGTACAATATTCCGTTCTGTAAATATACCACGTCTTATTTATCCATTCATATATTGATGGACGTTTAGGTTGCTTCCAGAGAGGAAGTTTTAAACTCACCACTTAAAAGAGACTGCAGTTTCTTCCAGTTTAAAATAGTCTGTTGGGACTTAATGAGTAAATCCTCTTATGAATTCCCATGCTTTGTCGGGAATCTTTCCTCCCCACTGATGTGGCCTCTGGATTCCTCCTTTCCAGGATGGCTTCTGGGTGCAGGGAAACGTGCACCTTCTGCCATTTGGAATTGATCCCTCTGGGTCCTGCACTGCCCTCTCGCTGCAAAGTCCCGTCCTCGCCACCTGTCCTGCTAAGGTCTTCACAGCTGGTGTGACCCAAAGTGTATTCTCTCAGCAAAGACAAGGCATGGGAGGACTCCCCTGGGGGTCCAGAGAAAGGGGGGATCTGCCGTACAGATTATCTATGGAACCAGAGTGGGGTTGGGATGGATGGGATGAATGGAACCTGTGTTAATTAAGAATGACTTCTTGTAAGAGTATGTTTGGCTTCCCTGGTGGTTCAGCAGTAACAAATCTGCCTGCCAATGCAGGAGATGCAGGAGGTGGGTCAGGAAGGTCCCCTGGGGGAGGAGATGGCAACCCACTCCACTATGCTTGCCTGAAAAATCCCATGGACACAGGAGCCTGGTGGACCACAATCCATAGGGTCACAAAAGAGTTGGACACGACTTAGCAACTGAACAACAAGTGCGTTATATCTAAGGGTGGAAAGACTATAGCTGTCTCCAACACTTGAGGGGTATCGTATGGAAAACAGATTACACTTATTTCAAGTTATAGCTACTAGCAGTGGATAAACATTTAGGGAAGGGGAGTTGTTTGATTCCCAGAGCTGTTCTCAAGTGGAACAGGCAGGCTGGAGGCAGGATTTAAACAAAGGCTGAATGATGTTCTCCAGGAATACTGAAGACTCGTGGAGGCCACAGAGGCCCAGAAAGGAAGAGAAGGTACTCCTATCCCCTGGTTTCCTCTCTGCTCCTCATTATCCACTCATGGGGGAACCTCAGGAGGAAGGAAAGAGGAGCCCCCAGCAGACCTAGAGTTCAATGAGGAGGGGTTATCACTGCTCCAACAGTGATTCCCCACATCACCCACAGAAGAGCCCTGCCTTGCTCTCCCCAATACACAGAAGGGAAGACTGAGACTACAGAGTGGAAAGGATAATAAACCATTGCTGTGTTCTGAGCACTCACAGGCCGTGGGCCAGGCATTGTGTATGTACAGCCACTGACCCATATAACTGCCTACAGGGAGGCCGGCATTTGCCCTGTTGACAGATGAGGAAACTAAGGCTCAAGGAGATTAGGTGACTGCCCCACCCTGATGGCACGGCAGGAGAGAACCCACGCCAGGGCTCCAATCCAGGTCTGCCTGGTTCCAGCCCATCACAATTCTCCCTGGGGCAGGAGAGCCTCACCTAGACAGCTTGAACTAAAGCCAGACCCTCCTTCCACACCCTCTCATCTCTCCCCATCACCCCAACCTTCCTGCCATTTGTCCAGCCCTCTCTCCAAAGCACCTTCCTCCTGCAGGCCACCCTGACCTACCACAGAAATCTAGTCCAACAAAGACAGACTCCGTGTGCCCAGAACTAAAAGAAGCCAGGTGGCAGAGTAAATGAAAGTTGGCTGAGGGCCTCTGCTTAAGTGCTTTTCCATTCTGCCTCGTCTCAGCATTCTGGGCTGTGCTAGGTTGCATGTGACTCCACGGGCAGGGAGAGAGCGCCGTGCTTGTCGCAGAGGGAAGCTCTCTGAGTTGTGATGGGGAATTGGTACAAGGATGTAGGAGGCCTGAGCTGAGCTCCGGGAGACAAGGGCAAGGTCAGCCCCAGCTTTCCCAGCCTAATTAGTGTCCCTGGGAAGTGTTGGTCAGAGCAGTTCTGCCCTGGGGTAGGGTAGGGAATACAGACATGGAGAAAGGTCATGCTGATCTAAAATCCAGGAGGGTGAGTGAGGCAGAGCAGAAGGAAGAGGATGCTCTTCAGCTGCCGTGGTCCCCAGAGCACCTGCCTCGTGTCCCCATGGCAGGGCGCCCTGGATCCCAGACAGGCCTGGTTGCCAGAAAGGCAGGGCAGGCAGACTGGCATGGGAAGAGATCTCCTTCCATTTCCATCTCTGGTTCCTCCACCCTGGGCTCCCAGGACGATCAAGCTCCATGGCTCCCCACCCAATCCTTCACTGGAGCCCTCAGAGAGAAGCTAGAAATGGAAGGAAAGAGGGTGGAGAGCAGGATTCGATGAGGGGAAAGCTGTCTGTGAACGGGCTTGGCCCACCCCGTTTGAGCATGAATAAATAAACAACTGCAATAATGAGGCAGCCGCCTTGCCACGCAGCTCCACAGCCAAGAGAGAATTCCTTCAAAAGAACGGAGCCGGTGGGGGTTCATTATTCATGAGCAGCACCCTCCAAGGTGGGGGCCTCTGTTGTTTGTTGCAATTTAACACAGGCCTTGGTGGAGAGGGAGGGCGGGGGAACACAGGCAGGGAGGTAGATCTCTGTGCATCAGCCAAACGCGTTAAGGGGCCAAGTTCACAGAAGCAGCTCCATAGCCAAGTTCACGGTCAGTGCAGTTTGCCCTCCTCTCTGACAACAGCAGGGGAGCTGTGGCCCTGTTGGATCACACACAGTACCTCACTCTCCACCGCCCGGTACATGAACTAGTTTATGCCACCAAATGTTCAATCCATTGTCACGTACTGAATGCCTGCCATGGCCAGACACCGTGCAAACATGCAGGGCTCCTGAAGATGAGTGAGACGCCTGCATTACCTGCAAGGAGCTTATGCTCTAGGGCTACCAGGGTGTGGAAGGCAGTCTGCTTAGGAGAAAGACCAAGCTTTGATTCAGGCGGGCTTGGGTTTGAACACCAGCTCTACCAGTGCACCAGCCACGGTACCTGCTCATCAGAGATTCCTTGTCAATTAAATGGGGATGAGCCTGCCTCCTTTGAAATATCATTTTAAGGATTATATTAATAAATAATGTTTTGGCACAATTCCTGACACATGATAGATGCTCAGTATATTAAAGCTGCTGATGATAGTAAAAGAATTTGACCTTCCCACAAATATCTCTTTTTTTTTTTTTTTTTTTTTGGCCGTGCCACACAGCATCTTAGTTCTCTGATCGGGGATCAAACTGGCACCCTTGGCAATGAAAGTGTGGAGTCCTAACCACTAGACCGCCAGGGAATTCCCCCAATATCTCGATCTTCAAGATCATTCAGGAAATTGTCTAAATGCTTTCTGTTTCTATCCAAAGGTTTGACATTTCTCAGAGTAGCCCTCCTTACCCCAAACGATTCCACTCTTGTACCTCGCCGGAGGAAAGGAGTGCATCTGACTTCTTTGAGTGTAAAAGTCTTCCTGCAGGATGGATCCTGCTGCATGAGCTTACGACATGCGCCTTAGGCTTTAGGAAATGATACAAGTAAATCGCTAACATTTACTGAGTGCTCTCTATGTGTCAGGCGCTAGGCTAAGTCTCTTATGTCCTCTATCTTATTCAATCTTTACGGCAAGCTGTCGCCATTTTACAAATGATGAAACTGAGGCCCAGAGAGGTTCTCTTGCCCACAGTCACGTGGCAAGTGACAGAGTGAAGGTTCGGATATGCCTGACCCTGAGCACTCAGCCACCGGCCTGTTGACACGTGGGTTTCCTTCAGCTCGGAAGCCATGTGACTAGCATGTGATGCAGGATTGGGACACCACTGATGGACAAAATTCGGACCAAGTTTGGTAGCAGTTTTAGGGTGAGCATTGTAGCACACTGAGAATTCCCAGGCCAGGAGCTGGAAGATTCCCCCTCCATAGGCAGGCCGGTAGACTGTCTGCTCCCTCTCCGGTGGGGCCTCACTGCTCTCTTTGTCTTAGCTGTGTGTGACATACTTGCCTTGCTGAAGACTATGAATTACTCAGACTCAGGGACTGACAACCAACAACCAGCATTTATTTATTTATTTTATTTGGCCGTGCCGGGTTTTAGTTGCAGCGTGTGGGATCGCGGGAACTCTTCATTTTGGTATGTGGGATCTAGTTCCCTGACCAGGGATTGAACCTGGGGCCCCTGCAGGGGGCATGGAGTCTTAGCCACTGGACCACCAGGGAAGTCCCACAACTAGCACTTATTAGGCACCAGCTATGTGCCTTGCCTTAGGCTGAGTGCTGCAGAGTTTAAAGAGAGGGACCTTGCCTTCGAGGAATCACAGGCAGAGAAAGAACAGACATACGTGCGCATGTGCCAAGACACCAGGCCACCTATGCCCAGGGCCTGATGTGGAGCAGGGGGAGCACTCTACTCCCAGCACCAGATTAACCATCTGCCTGTATCTGGGGGCACAAAGTGAAATTCCTGTGTTTGGACATCACCTAAAGGCAGCACCTCTGGGCATGCCCCCAACAGAGATGCCAGTTGTGAGATGGGAACAGACACAGGAAATGCAGTGGTCCTTTTGATAAATCCGTGCCTTTAAAAGAGAAATGAGCTGGGGCTTCGTTGGTGGGTGGCCTCATCACAGAAGCAGGAAATGCAGTGAGACTAAAAAGCAGTCCTTCCAGCACTTGTCTGTCCAGGGATTGAACCCAGGGCCCCACTGTCCTGGGAAACCTAAATTCAGAGAGAGGACATTCAGCTGAGTTGGCCTGAACCCCAGTGTGCCCAGGTCTCTCCACCCAGGAACCAATGAATCAGAACTGGCTCTTAGAAAAAATATGAGGGCCTTCTGTACACAGATTCCTTGCTCTTCATTTTCCCTTCGGCTGGTGAAAGCTGTTTCCACCCATTCAAGGGAATAAGACTCTTGTGTCCTTCCTTCCTTTATAATTGGTTCCTACTCTCAGAAAAGGCTGGAGGAATTTATCCTTCCTAAAGAGTAAATAACTGAATACATTTTATCATGTTGTCTCTCTTGGGGGTATTTGCATTGAAACCAGGATCAAGGGTTTAAGTGAAAGGAATAAAGCACAGATGGTGGGATTTTAGATCGTAGTGGATACTGAATGGTGTTTTGGATGGTGGAGTGCTTCTGGATCTTTCTAATGGTCCCACCTGCTCCAGGCATCTCAGCTTGGCCTCTGAAGTAACGTTAAAGTAGCTCTCCTTGCCGAAGTGTTTCTCTCCCCTCCCCACACCAGCCATAAGAATCTGACCTTTGGACCTCAGTCTCCTGTTCTGCTGTGAAGGGTTTATGATCAGGGTTGGGGCATCAATGTGAGAGTCTCAGCCTTTAAGTCTTTTTTGTTTCTATGTTTCCTAAGCCAGAAATGCTGGACCAGCATAACTAGTAGACATTGTAGCCTGGATCACACTGTGGTTTATTTAGAGCGGGAGATGGGGGAGGGACAGAGGGGAGAATTAGTGGGTGGGAGGGGTGGGGGAAGGGAACAGCTGCTACAGAGCCTGCTCTCTGGATATACAGCAAAATTGTGGCTTTTAATACTTTTCAAGGGATAATCGCGTTCAATAAATTCCAGCTGAGGGGGTGGGGACTACCCTCAGATGATTCCTGCCCTCCCTCCATCCCCCGACCGTGGCCTGCCAAGACCCCCACTGGCCCCAAAGCAGTTGGGTCTATGGGGACCTATCACCTCGTCTCTGCCCCCTCCTCCTCCTCTAGTCCTGGCTCCCAGCCTCCTGCGGAGGCATCCTAGGGTGGGAGGAAAGGTCCTTGGTCCTTCATCAATCACCTCTCCCTGGCTGGCAGTACCCAGGGAAAGGAGTCACCATCTCCACGGCCACGTGGCACAGTTACCAGCAATGCCAGGAAATAATGACAGGTTGAGTGTTCTCCGCCTGGTGAGGAGTTGCATGCAAATGACTCGGCTCTGAATGAATTTAATTGTCACTGCCTAATGTGGTGGCTCAGACCACCCCTCCTCCCTCCCCTGGTTGGGGGGAGGAGACAGCGGGGAGCAAAGGGGATCCTGTGGTTTGGAGAGGGATGGCTCAGAATGATCAGTGGGACCCAGAGCCCGAGGGCAAGAGAAGCTGGCATTTCCCTTCTGTGGGGCCAGCCTGCTAGTGCACAGCTGTGAGCAGGGAGCAGGGATTCACCCCCAGACACGATCCAGAGTGAGATGTAGCTCTACAACACCGTAAATCCCTTTACGCATCGCAGCTCAGCCGCGAGAGGCTGTCATGTGCCTGCAAGACGTTCCAGCTTGGCCAGCCAAGCCCCGGAAGAAAGGGGAGGGGCTGCGAAGAACAGGCAATAAACGCTCTCCCTGTGTACCGCACGCAGCCCTGCCCCAGCCCACCCTCTGGGACTCTGGCGCGGGTGCTGGCAGAACGGGCACAAAGACTAGACAGGGAAAATGTGAGGGTGATCAGCAGAAGAGACAGCCGATGTGTATAGGCTGCTTCCTTCATTTTAGGCATTTTCCTAAACCAATGCTTATTCTTAGAATAAACTCATCCCCTTCTCACCGTATTTCTATAATGTTGGATGTATCACTAGCACCCACCGTGTTTGCAGGTAAGTAAAATGAGGAATAGAGAAGTTAAGTACAGTCATCCCTCGGTATCTCTGGGATAGCTTCAGGGGTCCCACTCCAAAATCTATGGATACAGAGGACCAAGTGTAACTTGCTTCAGATCACACACTGTGGCAGAGCTGATTCAAATACAGAACCTGGCCCTACACTTTGCACCCTGCCATTCCCCTCCATATAGTAAAGCCCCACCGCCAGACCCCAGTTCTCCTAGAGTTACTGATCAGTCCTGGATGCTACTGTGGTTTCTGTCTCTGAGGACACATCATTGTTGGTCTGATGTTTGTACATCTGTGTGTTCTGTGCCCATCTTCTGACCCAGCTGAAAGGCATCTGACCCAACCTCGAGCCAGGGTCCTGCAGCCTTTACTCTGTTGGCTCCTGAATTGGAGTCCGGAATATATCTTGATAAAGAAGCACGGGGTGGTAGCAGTTGCCTAGTGTTCAGGGGAGAAGTCTGGAGAAGTCAGTGAACATGTTCAAACGGTATGGAGGGGTTAGGGGTGCTGCTAAGCAGAGAGAGCTCTGAACCCCTAACAGGGGCCTTATCTAGAGCATCACCTTTTTCACTCATTCTATACCTTGGGGTTCTATGTAGAATTTCATTTGAAGAAAAGCATCCATACCCCCAAAGAAAAGTTTCCAACGCTAGAGGGTTTCTAAGAACCTATTCCTTAATTCTAGAGCCTAAGTACTAAGGAATCACTGAAGACTTTTGATTAGGGAAAATCATTTGGAAATCTCCTTCCAGTCACTAGTATCCCAAGGTTAGGAAAGAGTATGGACCAGAACTAAAGTTGGACATCCAGTGGCCAAGGGCTGGAAACCTGCAAAACCAGAAACCACCCCCAAAGTTTACCCCAAACTGCAACAAAATATTTCAGGTTAGATAGTCAGAAGTTCTCTTACCACTGAAAGGAAACTGGTGACTTGATCCACAGCATGGTGATCATTCTGTGACTCCGCCATGTTAGTGTTATTTGAGGTCACTGAGTGATCACTCCCCAGGTGTTTAAATTCTTAATGTACTTATCCTTTCAAAACTTTGGGCACCAATGTCAAATAAGAAAGACAATACCAGAGACCCTACTCCAAAAATGGGATAGTCAGAAGCCTTCCTCTGAACTCTCAGAGCTCTTGATCAGTTTAAACCAAAGCAGTTCAGCCCTGATTTTGAGACGATGACAAACATATCTTGGGTTCTGTGTAATTGCTCCCCCTGGATGCTGTAATGAAAGTTGGCACTGCTCCTCCTCACCAAGCAAAGTGCTTCCCTTGCCCCTTCTTCAAGCCCTACCCCCTACCCCTACCCCCAAACCCTGAAATGATAGAGACAGGACAAAGGAACATTTGGAGCTTACATTTGGGGGGTAAGAGATCATGGGTTTTTATGATCCTGAATGTAAACAGAGATGAAAAAGCCTGAGTTTCTTTAGAGTCAAGAGCTTCTAAAGTGAGCAGAAAGCATAATGGAACCCAAATCGAGTTCAACCTAGTTTTCAGTGCTGCACATTGACTAGCTGCCATCTCCTAAGTCACCCTGTAAAGTGAAGTCGCTCAGTCGTGTCCGACTCCTAGTGACCCCATGGATGGCAGCCCACCAGGACCCTCCGTCCATGGGATTTTCCAGGCAAGAGTACTGGAGTGGGGTGCCACTGCCTTCTCCTGAATCACCCTCGACACCCATGACATAGCAGGATGTATCTGGGATTGGGATAATCGGAAACCTGAGTTCTATTCCTTCCTTTGTTCTTCAGTCTGGGGCAAATTGCTGAACTAATTCCTAGTCTTCAGCTAAATGGGGTAATAAGTTCTACCTTTAGGATATGGGGAAATATTAAGGTTCTATGAAGGCTATTATTGTTTTTTATTTTTGTGTTGTAAAAATGCATTACACCAAAAGGTAACTGTTGCTCCAGATCTCTTTTGCATAGACAGTGAGAGAAAGGAGAGATGGAGAGAATGTTTGAAAGTGTTATATTCTACTTTCTGTCATAAGCAGCAACCATCCACCCTGTTAAGAGAATATTTTTTTAACAACTAAATGACCAAGAAACTTATCAAGTATATATTAATTGTATTCCTCCTGCAGCACCCAACCTGAGTGTGTGGATAGGGCTCAATGTGCCCATACACTCAACAGACTTAATGTATCTTTGGTTGAACTTTTTTTCTTCTTACTTTAAATAATGATGAATATTCCCAAAGGTGAAAAAAAAAAGTGAGTTTATGGATGATGATTCTGGGGTTGGCAGTTTTCTTTTCAAATTAGAGAAGGCACATTTAAGCTGCTAAAAGAGGAGGTCAGGAGAAGGCAGCACCCTAATGAAAAATCAGAAGTAATCCATGGCAGTTCCTTCTCCCAAGCTGACAAAAGCCCTGGCCTTGAACTCAGCATGGGTCTTAACTGTTCAGGGCACTGTTGCCATATACCTGCCTTTCAGTTTCCTCTTGCAGAGGTCTCTCTGGCAAGTAAGGTGCCCATGGCCCTTCTGGTGCTGTCCCAGGTCCTGAAATGTCACGGGTTCTCGGCTTGGTGATTAAAGTGGCTCCAGAGCGCTCCCCTCTAGTCAGCTGTTGTGTGGAAACTAATTTCCATATAACAACATTTTGTTATTTGTAATAAATCATACCCACAGTAAGGTGACTGGGTTATGTCATTATTTGCAAACCTACAGAATGTAATTATAATACGTCTGAAAACCTCCATGCAGAACAGTGCAGATGCAGCCACAGCGCCATCCAATAATAATAAAAATTTATACTGTGCTTTATGTGACCGCTCATCACATAACCGTTCTAGGCCAAGGGAAAAGAAAGCCCACAGCAGTGACAAATTCATGGATGTGGAAACCTTGCAAATGCCAAACTAGTTGATTCCAAAGCGAAAGCTCGCTCCTGGGTTTCCTCCTCTTTTTTCCTAGGAACCTTTTACAGTGACAGACTGGGAGCCCAGGTTTGCCTCTGCTTTCCAAACAAGGAGCTCCTTTTGGAGTTTCCTTTTTATGCGTTAAGTGCATGTGCGCCACCTCAGCTGAGGCTGGTTCACAGGGATTAGCTTTTTGAAGAGTGTACCTGTGTGTTCCCTTTTCACATCTTTCTCCCTGTGTCCTTGTCTCCCGTGCCTCATCTTACTTTTCTAGAATGCACTGTTCCATTGCTTTCTGTGAGCATAGTAAAGCGTGTTCCAGGGGCAGTAACTGAGACACATCCTGTTATTCATCTTGCATGTTTCCAGCATTTTCTCTTGTTGAATTTCACTCAAGCATAAAAATACATTATTGCACATGCAGTGGGCTCTCCAATACCACTCTCTCTCCTCACAATCTGCCGTTTCCCAGGCCTTTGGCACATCCTGAGATTTTTTTTTTTTTTTTCCTGAGAAGAATTGCAAATCTGACTGATCAGAAGATACTTTGAGCTTCCAGAGAGGTTGTGTCTCCTGGTAGCAATCCTCTTTAGCATAGAGCTTATATTGAGTTGACCAAAAGGTTTGTTCAGATTTGTCCATAAGATGGTATGAAAAACCCAAACTTTTGGGTCAACCAATAGTTTTTAAAAATCTGGACTAAAGAGTGGCACTCTTCACCATCTATCTTGAGATCTTTTATAATGTCCCCCCATTTTAGCTGAGGTGGTCTTACTTTTAGTACATGTGTGGTGGTAGCAGGTCACTAGAGTAATTTTGCTTAGGGCTGTGAAATTTACCTTCAAGTCCAAAATTGAATTCAATCTACTGTTTTCAGCAGGAGCTATGGGCTTGTATATACATCTCTTTTTCAGGTATGTCTGCACTTATTGATGCTGAGTGTGGTCATTTATCACAGACAATACAGAACCAAAAAGAATTTATTGTTAAGTTTCTTGCTCCCACGTGATTTGTCTTAGAGCTTAAGGCATGACATTTTGTCCCTTCAGTTCAGTTCAGTTCAGTCGCTCAGTCATGTCTGACTCTTTGCGACCCCATGAATCACAGCACGCCAGGCCTCCCTGTCCATCACCAACTCCCGGAGTTCACTCAGACTCACGTCCATCGAGTCAGTGATGTCATCCAGCCATCTCATCCTCTGTCGTCCCCTTCTCCTCCTGCCCCCAATCCCTCCCAGCATCAGAATCTTTTCTAATGAGTCAACGCTTCTCATGAGGTGGCCAAAGTACTGGAGTTTCAGCTTTAGCATCATTCCTTCCAAAGAAATCCCAGGGCTGATCTCCTTCAGAATGGACTGGTTGGATCTCCTTGCAGTCCAAGGGACTCTCAAGAGTCTTCTCCAACACCACAGTTCAAAAGCATTCATTCTTCGGCACTCAGCTTTCTTCACAGTCCAACTCTCACATCCATACATGACCACTGGAAAAACCATAGCCTTGACTAGACGGACCTTTGTTGGCAAAGTAATGTCTCTGCTTTTCATTATGCTATCCAGGTTGGTCATAACTTTTCTTCCAAGGAGTAAGCGTCTTTTAATTTCATGGCTGCAGTCACCATCTGCAGTGATTTTGGAGCCCAAAAAAATAGTCTGACACCGTTTCCACTGTTTCCCCATCTATTTGCCATGAAGTGATGGGACCAGATGCCATGATCTTCATTTTCTGAATGTTGAGCTTTAAGCCAACTTTTTCAATCTCCACTTTCACTTTCATCTAGAGGCTCTTTAGCTCCTCTTCTCTTTCTGCCATAAGGGTGGTGTCATCTGCATATCTGAGGTTATTGATATTTCTCCCGGCAATCTTGATTTCAGCTTGTGCTTCTTCCAGCCCAGCATTTCTCATGATGTACTCTGAAATAATTTTTATTTTTTTATTTCTGCTTTTCTAAATTTTCCAGATGTCTTACACTGAATTTGTATATTTTAATCGGGGAGGGGGGAAAGTAGATATTTTTAAAAGCACTTTAGAGACAGCGGCTCCACTGACTTCCTTGATTCGTATTCTAATGAGCTGCTCCCCAGTCCTCCCCCAGCCCCACTTGGAAGAAAGCCTTTCTCATTAAAGCCCCCCTACAGCCTTCCCTGGGGGCTTCCCTGGTGGCTCAGAGGGTAAAGTGTCTGCCTGCAATGCGGGAGACCTGGGTTTGATCCCTGGGTCGGGAAGATCCCCTGGAGAAGGAAAAGGCACCCCACTCCGGTACTCTTGCCTGGAAATCCCATGGACGGAGGAGCCTGGTAGGCTACAGTCCATAGGGTCGCAAAGAGTCGGACACGACTGAGCGACTGAGCAAGCGACAGCCTTCCCTTGCCCTCATGTCTTCAGAGAAGTATCTTAAGGAAATATCAAAGGATGTGTGTGTGTGCATTGTGTGTGTGTGTTGTATATATGCATGTGCATGTCTGTGTGAGTGAAAGAGAAAGACAGAGTAATCATTATATAAGGAAGGAAGAAACTTACCATAGAAATGCAAAACAGAGCAATTGAAGAGAAAGGCTATGGGTGAACACCAGAGGAGTCCCACCTTGACAAGGATAACAATGAGCAGTCAAAATCCCGCCAGAGAAACTGTCAGAAGGCAAGGGATGACAGGAGAACTGGATAATAGAGAAGGTCTATCCAGAGGGAAGAGGACACGCCCTCTGCCCTTCCCTGGCCCGCTTCCTTCTTTAGGCTTCAACTGCATAGGACTAAGGGTAAGAGAGTCTAAGGAGGATGCCACAATCCAAGGAGGGGCCTGGGGAAGCCAGCCAGAGAGAGAGGACCAAAAAGCTGGAGTCAGAGAAGGAGCTGGGGCTGCTTCAGGACCTTAGGTGGCGGTCGTCTGACCCGCTGGGGACCCCTAGAGTTAGGGTGAGGGTTAGACAGATGTCAAAGCCACAGCACAGCCCCCTGTTTAGTGAAAGAGGCTGATGCTTAGAGGGAAAATGTGACTATTCCTGGAGCCTTAGGACAGGAGGCCCAAGCAGATGTGCCCACCCTGCTAAGAGCACTGCGAGTTGGATGGCCTTCTCCACCAGGGGTAGCATCACTCACCCCCAAACCCCCAACTCACGTGGGTGTTTGAACAGGGTGGGGGTGAAACAGGCAGCACATCTTATTGTCCCAAATGACTGAAGGTGCTCCCCACATTCAGTGCGTGAAGATGGGGTAGACTCATGAGGGAAAGAGCCTGCCCCAAATGCCAGCATTGCCCCATATTGAGAATGGGAAATTTAGTGCTGAAATGGAGGGCCCAGTATCTGTGCACCTCTCCTGCAGTTCCTTGAGGTTTATCTTTAGAGCCCCTTGTTCCTTTTCTCTCCCATGGCAAGGATGAGGAAGGCTGGAGCCTCACCTCCCTAGATAACCATGCCAGGGGAGGCTGGGCTGCCTGTTTAAAGGGCACTTAGGAATACAGCTGATACAATACAGTGCTGTGAGGAGTATGGGAGCCCCACGTCTCTGTGACGAGCAAAAAGAGGCTCCCCACTTTGCTTCTGTGAGGACCTCAAATCCAACCCTGGCCTTTACCTAATAAACAAGGTTCTAGTGCTGGCCTGGCACGAGACCTCTGGGATTAGGGGTGGTAAGAAGCCTGTGAACCAACCAGGGTGATAGTCAGCCTGACACTCCCACTGCAGGGAGCCTGGGAGCCTCTTCCACAATCCCCTTTTGTCTGTCGGATTCTAATTAAGGGACCCGCACAGCAGCCCTGGGGTGCCGCCTGAGTGACCTGGGCCCACAGCCCCAGTGAGACACGTGGAGAGGCAGCTTCGTGGCTGCCCGGGGGGTGGGGAATCTGCCTTTTTAGGGAAGGTGTGCAAGAGACAGGTGTTGGGGTGGAGCGGACAGCTGTGCTGGAGGGCACAGGATGGCTGTTTTACTTGGTTCTGAGGCCAGAGTTTGCCCACCACCGAGCATCTCCTCTGTGTAGAACAATTTGGCCAGATACGGCCAAGGGCAGGACAGACAAACACATGACCTTTGACCCTCTGTCAATGGATTGGGAAGCTGGGCTCCTCCCACCGCTGTCTCTTCTCCCCTCAGAAGTGACTCAGGAGTGCCAGGTCCTGTGCTGGACACTTTGGACACCTAAGTTCATGTCATCTTCATGCATCCCCTGAGGTGGGCACTCTCGGCCATTTGTAGGAGAGAACACTGAGCCTGGAGGAAGTGACCACACAAGGTGACGATGTCAGAGTTCATGCCCAGAGCTGCGGGATGCCTGAGTCCTTCCTCCTGAGCCTTGTCAGGTTGCCGCAGCAGCCGGAGCTTGGGCTCTGGGACCAGGCTGCCTGGATTCAAATCCTGCTTCTCCATTTGCTAGCTGTGTGACCCTGAGGCATGAAATCAACCTCTTTATACCTCAGTTTCCCCATCTGAAAAATGGGCTAATAATAGTACCTACCTCACAGGGTTATTGAAGGGACTGTATCATTGAATACTGTAAAGCACTTAGAACACTGCTCAGCACACAGTGGGTGCTGCATAACTATTAGCTATTAATTCAGTGACTGCAGTCCATAAGGGAGCCCAGGCTTCCTTATCCAGTCTCCGATAGTGAGAGACCTTCACAGTTAGGTGTCAGGGTGGAGGGATTTTTGTAGACCTGTGACAGACTCAGGGAAGATATAGGGAAGGAAAAGACATAGGCCCAGCTCTCAGGGGGCTTTCAGGAAAATGAAAGACCCTGGACATGCATGGCAGGACACACATACACACACACACTCAGAATGCTGAAGAGCCTGAATGATGATAGTGTGAGCTCTGGGTGTGCCTGCCGGATGACTTCACTCCAGGAGCCATGGAACCATGGCTCCATCCAGGCTGGCTGGTGTTCTCAGCCGACTCAGCGTCCAGGAGGAGGTACACTGTGAGTTAGGGAGCAGAGGGATGATAGGCTAGGGCTTAGGAGAGAATGTGAGATGGCAAAACCAGCAGCCCAGAGCTGTGGAGAACCTGGTCAGGTATGCTGGGCCCCTGATGACTGGTGTCTGAGGCCCCGGCCCTCACAATCAGCACAGTTCCCACCCTGGCCCAGGGGTCCTCCTCCTGCCCCCTGGTGGAGAGGACCAGCTCAGATCAGGAGCCTGGGCCCAACCTGGCCCAGGGTATCTGAGCCGAGGCCTGTGGCCCAACCCCCAAGCTGTGGGCTCTCCTGCCAGGTCCTTGTGGGATGCCCCCTTGACCCAGGCCTGCCTCCCCTCTGTCCAAACCTAGAGAAACCCACTTGGAACCGAGGTCAAAGACCTAAGAGCCCGTAGTCTCTGATTAGGAGCGTTCAGAATGGAGGTGGACCCCATGAACAGGCCTGGCTGCACCAGGAGGCAGAGTCCTAGGGAAAGAAGAAATTCCCGGAGCCGCCTCCCTGGCAAGCGCGCCTCCGTCTTTGCAGAATGTGCAGTGAGCAGGGCTCCCTGAGGCTTCAGTGACACAGGAACCTGAAGGAGAGAAGTTAGATGCCAGCACCAGAGTCCACTGAAAGCCCGTCAGAAAGCAGAGGTAATTTACGAGGAGGACGCTGAAGCAATGCAGGCAGAGCAGGGGAAGTAGAAGGAGCGCAGCCCAGGCACATAAATATCAAAAACAGAAGCGTGGGTTCCTACCTCTGCACGTCCCCAGACATATAATATTACCGATCGCGGCTTGCATGGCGCGCGCATATTCCTGCCGCTCGGATACGATACAGTAAATGCATTGTGACAGTAGCTGAGTGGATTCTACGTGCTGAACAGATGTCTTCTAGCAGACGAGGTTTCTGTGACTGTATCACATTGTGCTTTCATCAATTATACATCACTCCTCATTACAGAGGCAGGCGCTCATGACGGCGTGCATGGCTAGGTAAGACACCCGGCCAGACTGAGGACTGGAGGGCAAACTCTGGGGGAGCTGGGATGCCCACTGGGTCCTGGGGATGCTGGGACCACCTCCTCTCCCCAAAGACCCCGCATCACTCCTCCTCCCTGCTGCCTCTTTCTAAGTCTTAAAACCCTGTTTCCTACACTAGCTAAGCTAGGGTCATTTTTTTACCCCCTTCAAAAAATAATGATTATAAAGCATTTCAAAGGGTGTAAAAGAATGAATTGCAGATGCCCATCACCCCATCACTCAGATATAACAACTATTAAGATGTGTCCACCTTGGCTTCTTGCCTCTCCCCAACTTCATGCTCAAGTGTTTGAAAGTTACCCCCAGGCCTCTTGTGATTTTGCTTCTATATAACTCACTTGAATCTTTCAAATATGGCCATTTCCCATAGAACCATGGGCTTCCCAGGCAAAGAATCCACCCGCAATGCAGGAGATGCAGGAGACACAGGTTCAGTCCCTGGGTCAGGAAGATCCCATGGAGGAGGGCATAGCAACCCACTCCAGTATTCTTGCCTGGAGAATCCCATGGACAGAGGAGCCTGGTGGGCTACGGTCCGTAGGGTCACAGAGAGTCGAACACAACTGAAGTGACTGAGCACACACGCATAGAACCCTGTGGTCATTATCACTGCTTATAAAATCAACAGTACTTCATTGTCTTCATGCAGTAGTCAGTCTGAAATTGAGGGTCTTTGGGATTTATGGCCACATGTCTCTTAACCATTGCTCTGTGACTTCCCCAACCTTGGACCCCCACCCCCGCCAACTGCACTCTCCTATGAGAGTGTGCTCTTTCTACAGCAGCTCTTTACTCTCTGATCCCCAGACCCACCAGGAACTCAGGTAGTATTCTGCCTTCAGCCTCATGCCCTTCCTCTAGGCTATGGCAGGGTCATAGGTGTGAAAAGGACCTTCTGCTAACCCCTGGGGACACTTCTGTGGGAGGAATGATCCTTCCTGGAAGGTGTTGGGGCAGGAAAGTCAGTTAATGACAGCTGAGACATGCCAGGCTACTGCTTTGGGGTATAAGTCAGTGCTTCCCAAAATGTGGTGCACACGGGCAATTCTATGGGATAGATAAGCATTAACAACAACAACAAAAAGAACTAATATATTTATTCTAATCTTCATTTTGAAATGTCAGAATTGTACATCAAGCCCATGATTTCATAGATATCATTACAGTGAATGAGGCCAGGCAAAAATGTTTGACAATTTTAAGGTCGATTTGGGAAAATATGTTAAATAAATAATCATACAGAGGTATTTGGATAAGGCAAAAAAATTCCTAGTGTGACCCAGTCCCTGAAGTCTAAGAGCCACGGTACAATGGGAGGAGAGGAGGTTTAGACTAAGGTCATGTTAGTCCAGGCTTTACTAAGACCCCTGCTTAGTTATTAGCCAGCAAGCAAATCACTTATCTTGTGGCCTCACTCTTTCACCTGTACAATGGGGCTATGCCTGTGTGCCTTGTTGATGTCAAGCTCAAAAAGGGCAACTAAGACAAAGACAAGTTTTAAAAATATTCTAGGAACGCCCCTGATTTAAGCCCTCTGTACCTCCTGTCACTCACCCCACTCCCAAGGGTCTGTGCAACACGAAACCTGGATCCATCCACTCCCATCAGCTCTAAGTGCTTCAGGTCGTTAAGCCTGGCCATTGTAATAAGCATCGATTACCATTAGCAACATTATTATATTTACCCAAGATCCCTGGTGCATACAGAAATGCAGAGGGCTCTCCCGCATCTTCTGCTTTACAAGAACGATTTGCCGTGTCTAAAAACCATTTCTAGAATTAATTTGCCTACTGCAAACAATTTATATTAATGAAAACACATTGAGTTGGGGGAGGTTGGTGGGGGGTGTTCTGCCTGCAGAATATGTTTGCTTTGTTCACCTAGAATAAAAAGAGTTTGCGTGCGTGTTTGTTTTGAATAAATGAATAGCTGGGTGACAGGAGGAAGGTCTGCCCGTGCATCTGATCCAACTCGGTCTAGCAGTCCTCTCCAGGGCGGATGGGGACGTGGGCAGGAGACAGGGCCGGGTGCTTACATTTTAATACGCTATGATGTCTGTCATCTGCTTCTCTGTATTTACGACCCCCTCACGCTTGCATTTGATCGTGGTGGAGGAGGAAGCTGCCACCCCCTTCCCAAGTCACACCCAAGGCTTGGAGTCAGCCCAAGTGGGGGCCTCTGAGTCCACAACCCCAGCCCTCCCTGCATGAATCTCTGAAAACCGTGCCCTGTTCTTTGCAGCAGCCACTCTCCCCCTGTGTGTGCTTATTTTATTTATTTGGGTCAATGAGGCTCATTTTCCTCTCTACAGATGGCAGCAGGGTCCCCTGATCCTGCATGATGTTCCCCAATTGTCAGAGCAGGAGGGAGATGGGAGGAAGAAGAAGAAGGGGAGAAGGATCCAAGGGGGTTGGGGGCTGTGAGAATGGGGACAAGAACCCCAAGCCAACCTCACGCATCCGCTTCCCTTCCTGGGCATTGATGTCAACATTTGGGTCGCAGTCTCCCCCACCCCGCCCCACTGCATCCTTCTGTTTGGATACAAGCATCTCAGATGTTTCGTGCTCGACAATCCCTTGATGACAATGTACTTCAGAGCTTTTTCCAGCAGCCGAGCTGAGGCTGTGGGGTGTGAAGGCTCCGGCTCTGCCTCGCCAGCATCCAGGGTACATATGTGTTTGCATAATAACCTACAAAATGCTTCTTGCCCCTCGATGTGCCTGCTCAGGGGCCTCAGGGAGGAGGGCTTTGTCATCACGGCTTTGTGTGGGAACTGCAGCCCGTGTTAGCCTGGATTAATTTGCCCCTGCAGTTTGCACAGGCTACCTAAGGTCAGAAAGGAAAGCAGAAGTGACGAGAATGGGCCCTCCCATGACCAGGGGGGCACTTGGACCTCAGTGAATGCACCCCTTTGTCCCAGAGAAGGGAAGCCTGCAATGCCAGCACACAGCGCCCTCCCAGGAGGAGCTGCTGACAAAGACAGCAGCCTTGGGGGTGTGTGAGATCCAGACCCCGGTGCCACACAGCCTGGGCCACTCCCAGACCTGCCAGCTTCAACCTATGTCCCCTTAGTGCCTCAGCTTCCTCACTCTCGAAATGAGGGTAACGGTGGGAACCTGGCCCAGAGGGTTGTCGTGGGATTAAATGAGTTCATGTCACCAGTGTGCTTAGAATGGCACCTGCCACGCTGAAGTGCAACGTCAGTGTTTGTGAAGTAAATACTATGCACCGTGTCACCCCAGTGGTGAAAGGCTACCCGGAGGTTTAGAACGATATTGTCACCAGGTCCCAGAGGTCAGACCTCAAGATCTGAATCCTGGATAAAGAAGGGCAGGGACCTTCAGGCCCAGGGAGGCTTCGCACGGCCCTCCCACTGACCCCTACCCCACTGAGGAGGGAGCCCTCGAAAGGCCCGCATTGGTGCCGGCTTGCTCTGTCTCTGCCTCTCAGTCAGGTGGGAATAAGGGACACAGAGGCAGTGTGAAGAGCAGTAAGGGCTCTAATCCTGAAAACCAAGGGAGGCTTTTTTTAAAATTTGCAATTCCTTCCCTTTCAATCTCCACTCCCAGAAGAGTAACTGCTCCGATTCTGTCCCCTGCCCCATTCGCTCATCATCTCGGTGACGGCTCTGCGGGACAGCCAGGGATCCAGGCTGCAGAGAGACTTGGAGAACGTTGGTCTGACTCAGCTCTGACAGGCAGCTCCTCCATCTGGGGTCCCAGGCTCCCTGGAGGAGGCGGGGGTGGGGGGATGACAGGAGATGTCAACAACACTCAGAGCCGGGACCAGGCTGGCGGCACTTTTTACATCCCTCAGACCTGCAGCGGGGCTGGGGAGCAGAGCAGGTGCTGGGAGGCAAATCGCAGGGTCACAGAGAAGCGAGGTGGTGGCGGGGGAAGGGAGAGTGGAGGGTGGCAGCGTGATGGGGAGGTTGGAAGGGGCATGGATCTGGGTGTCAACAGCCTGCCTCACGGGAACCCAGGCTTCAGCATCTCCTAACTGGCTGACTTTGAGCAAGTTACTCACCTCCTTTCCCTCTCAATTTCTTCAACTATTAAATAGAGATAATAATAGTGTCTGTATCACAGGATTTTTTTTGAGAGGGAATTAAATGAGATGCTCGTAGCACTGATTCATTGCCTGGCACGTCAGCTATCTCGGTTACCCAGACACGTGAAGGCAGTGGTGACGATCTTGGCCTCAGAGGGCATCCCCAGGGGTGGCAGCAATGGCAATGACTCCTGGAACAAGCTGGGTGGATGCCATGGCATGTGGCCACCTGCCCAAAGAACCTGTCCAGGAAAGGGCCACCCTGACTGTATGTCTGTCCTGGAGGATGAGACCAGATAGGACTGTAGGAGGCTATTGGCTAGAACCCCAAGGGGCCTCACACCTTGTGATAATCACTGTGCTCCAGAAAGGTGAGCTTGGCCTTGGCACTGGCAATCTTTACCCCCAAAAACCAAGGTGCCAGATGCCAGATCACTGAAACCCTGGGAGATGTCATCCTAGGTCCAGAAAATGGTTTCTGCTCCAGGAATCAACCTCAGTCAATGTCCTTTAGTGGATAAGAAAGCACTGTATCGCCCAGCTCATGGAAAGGCTGGGTTCTGAAGCCTCTTCCCTGCCCTTAGAAACCCATCACAGAAGCATGGGCTGGATGGAGAGAGGGAAGCCTTCCTCTCTGGAAAGATCTGGCTGGCTCCCTAGATCCAAAGAGCCTTGCAAGAGACCTTCCTCCAATTGTCTTGATTGAGCACATTGGGCCCCTTCCCTCCAGCATTTCCCCTCTAGCCAAAGAGAAGTGAGGCCAAAGACTGGGGAGCTGGAAGGGGCAGGCATCAAGGGTAAGTCCCTCTGCAGTTGCCAGGACATCCCTGGAAGAGGAGAGAAGCAGGAAGGCCTGTCAGGAAAGAACCCTGGGGAGAGTTCTGCCTACTCTGTGCCGTTAGCCCCCTCCCCAGCACCACTAAGACCCCAGCTGTTGCTTCAGGAAGGGAAATGGGAACTGGAGAAAACAGGGTTCAATCCAGCGCTGCTGTGGACTCTCTGATCTCCTGAAAAGGTTCAAGATTTAGATTTTGTGTCTCATGGCAAGCTTCAGTCTGCCCAAAGGACCAGTGGGATGTGTATTTGGAGCATAGGCAATAGGGTGTCTAGAAAGAGAACACTGGAAAAAAGAGGGTGTCTTTGCCAGGACTGACTTGGGGGAAGGAGAAGGGTGAGATGCATTCTTAGCCCAGGGTGAGCTTTATTACAAGCGGTACCCTACTTTGGTGGGGGTTAAAGGTCAGGCTGCCCTAAACCTAGGGGCTGGGAAGTTAAGGACAAATGTTGATCTTCCCACTGGGATGTTGCAAGGGGGTAGGGGGCCCTCCTTAACTCAGATGGCTACCTTGTGGGGTCACAATGTGAGATATGAAGGAATGCCTGTGTCCTGTACCTTGGGGGTGGGGTCCGCAGTTTCCCCATCCATCCTCCCATGGAGCCCAGATCATGCTGTCATGTCCACAGATGGAAGAGTGGGTAAGGTGGGAAGCAGGCAGCTGCAAGGTGCAGAGAACAGAGCTCCGGGTCCAGAATTGAGAGCCCTGCATTCTCATCCTAGCTCTGCCACCAACTGTGTGACCTTGGGCATGTCCCTTCCCCTCCTTAGTTTCTGTAAAAGGAGGAGGTTGGTCCAACTGGCTTTCAGGTCTCTCCTCCTGGATTCTAAGCTTCTAAAAGTGGCCAGTCACACCAAAGGCATTCATGCCGTTATCAGCAAACATTTACTAAGAGGCTCCCCTGCTCCAGGCATGGTGCTGGATACTCAGAACACCCGGATAAATCAGGGAGCATCCTGCCCTCTGGGTGCTCGAGGGGACAGACCCATGGTATAAAAGCAAATGCTATGAGAACATGGAAAGGTGTGATTCATTCTGACAGGAAATTGGCCAAGAAGGTTTCACAGAGGAAGTGACATTTCAGCTCAGCCTCCAGGAATGAATGGGGGTCCCCTGCCCTGGCGACTCGCACTCCCCAAGCTCCTCGACAGAATGCACCAGCTTTGCCACCAGTCTTGTCCTGCTGCCGCCTCCTACGTCACAGCTCGCTGAAGACCAGCAGGGGGTGCTCTTAGAAGTCAGCTGTACCACCCCAGAGTCCCAGTGACATCCCCAAAATACCAGTGCCACTCTGTTTATGTACTCGTACAGATGTATTTGTAGAAACTATGAAACCCCTCACTCGAGACAACAGATGACTCCCCCAAAATCATCTCCATTTGATTTGAAATGCACTTTAAGGGGTCAAAAATATGAATTCCTAATTCTGCTTTTCTGAGCATCAGGATGAGATGAGTCACATGGAAACATTGAATGACTGTGAAGAGAGGAAGCCCAGAATAACCCGAGGGTAGAATATTGGCAGAAATTATCTGGACGGTATCATCAAAATGAAACAGTAGCAAATAGTCAGGCCATCCATTACTAACTCGTAATCTTCGCTCTGACTCTAAGTCACGTTATAATAACAAGAGGTAACATTTTCCTCGGACCAGCCCTGTGCGTCATCCTTCCAACAACTCAGTGAGGTCGGACCTGCTGTCAAACCAGTCTACAGAGGAGGAGACCGAGTACCCTGGCCTGAGCCCGTGCTCTTTTCCTCTGCGCCGCAAGTGAATGTGCCATACCCTCTCTGTTCACTGGGGACAATGTGCATATTGATTTTTCCTGACTTAGAACACGGGACAAATAGTAGACATGCCAGGAGCCACCCAGACCCTGAGAATGTTGCTCTGAGGACCCTGAAAGGTGGAAACAGAAGCAATCTAGTTTCACCCTAAGCAAGTCTTATTGATCCACCAGGTGTCCAAGGGGCGCTCTCTGGATCTGGGCAAACTTGGTCCCAGGTGATAACTTGACACAGGTCCAATGGCAGACAGATACCTTGCTTTCCAGCTCAGCTTTGAGATTGGTTAGTGAAAAGGAAAGTGAAAATGTTAGGTGCTCAGTCCTGTCCAACTCTTTGTGACACCATGGACTGTAGCCCACAGGTTTCTCTGTCCATGAAATTCTCCAGGCAAGAATACTAGAGTGGGTAGCCATTCCCTTCTCCAGAGGATCTTTCTGACCCAGGGATCAAACCTGAGTCTTCTGCTTTGCAGGCAGATTCTTTACCATCTGAGCCACCAAATGCCCCATCTCAGGATTGAGTTTGCCTCTCTTCCTCCTGTTCCAAACCCTCCAGGAGTTGGTAGGACTCTTTACTTGGTGGGGTGGGAGTAGGGGTGTAGGGCAAGTGGTGAATTAGACTGAGATCCTGGCATCTGAGTCTCCATGTAGAAATGGAGCTAGAACAAAGCCAGGATCCCTGCCCCTCAGGGTTAGAGCCCAAAGTTAGAGACGAGGGAGATGAGGCCGGCATGAGTTAGTCATCTGAATGCAAGAGGACAGAAGTGGAAAAGAATTTAAATGTGTTTCTATTTTCTTAGTTCCCTGAGGGTCCCTTAATGTTGCATGGAGAGGTAGGGGAAAGGCATTGGGGAGTAGAATAATCTCCACAAAGCAGGCTTGGCCCTTGGCCATGAGAAGATGACCCCCCACAGGGCACCAGGAAGCCCACACCCCCACCCCAAAATGTCAGAGCTTCTTTCCTTTCCTGAAAGCGTCACGCCTGTTAAAATGCAAATTCCTGGAGAAGAGCCATGCTAGACCATCAGTCCTTTTTGCCCACTGTCTGATGGGGTCCAGCATCCCTCACCAATCATAGGGAACGTGGGGTTGGAAAGGGCCTCTAAGATCTCTGGGTTCAGCCCCCTCCCATGTAGTTGAGGAAGATGTGGAGAGGGCATGACCTGTCACAAGGAAGTGGGGTTAAGAAGGGGTCTGGAGCTATGCTGTCAGATGCTTCCCGAAGGACTCACAGGCTAATGGGGGGGCAGAGGCAGACAGGGACTTGGAGCGGGGTGGCTAACAATGCAAGGCTAAGGGTAATGGCTCTGTGACACGGGATAAGGGAGACAGCGGTGTGGGTTAGGACCATCAGGAAAGTCACCCAAAGAGCTGGGGCTGCAGCTGAGCATTGCAGGGTGGCAGGTATTTGGATTGAGATGGGTAAGGGATTCACATAGGGGTGAGATGGATCAGGCCGTGGAGGCTGAACAAGCAGGCTTACATTTTGGAGAGCATCCCTTAGAGAAAGAGGAGCAGAGGACTCTTGAGTAGAGGGTTGCTGAGGTGGGAGCAGTGTTGAGAAGATATGCATGACAGAAGGGTAAGCAGAAGGAACTGGAAAGGGACAGACACAGAGGCAAGGAGACTCAGATGTGAACGGTCTGGTGATGGAAGGATCCCAAGACTGTCCAGAGGCCCCAGAGCAACGTGGGGAAGGAAAAGGCCATGGTTTCATGAATCAGAAAACCACCTAGTCACTGGGTGACCATGAATCACTCACTTCATCTTTCTAGGCCTCAGCGTTCTCATCTGTAAAATGGGAATGGCTGTGTTAATAATATCCCTGCCTCCTGTGCAAAGTTGTTGTAAGAACGAAATGAGATCATGATGTGAATGGATTCTGGGAAGAGTGAAGGGCCGGGAACATCTTCTGGTCCCCTTTCTCTCTTGAAAATCAGTACTGAAAAGCCACGCTCACACCCTAAGCTTCAGCACATTCAACCTTATTCATTTCAAAGCACAAATAGAACCTCTTTCTTTCCAGCACACTGGGATAAACTAACCAGACTCCTGGTGGCCAAAGATGCTAGTTGGGGCTTTTAGGGGCCTGCTCCACTGTGCGGGCCCCACCCAGCAGCACTGGGGCCCATGGGAATCCACATCCAGGCACAGACATGATCCACTAGCCAGGGCACCAAGCTCAGCCAGCCCCAGAAACGGAGGGTCCTGGCACTGAGGCTGGGCCCTGTGGCTTCCTTGCTCTCCCTTAGAGTCTGGTCCTCTCTGGTTTTCACTCAGTAGGCTTGCGGGCCCCTCATTCTCCATCCAACCATGAGCAACCCTCCCCCTTCCTCCCCACATGCTTCCCCAGGCATCCTTAGGCATAACCATTTAATTTATTTATATTTATGAAACCTCCAACTAGGTCAATGCACTTTCATGCACATCTTAATAATTGTTGATATAGTGGGAGGGGTGGGTAGAGAAAAGGGTCACATGGGCTGTGGAAACTGGCTCATCCCTCTCTCCACCAGCGAGGTCATCAGGGACCCAGTGCAAGGAAAATGCCTTTGTTGGTGTACTAATTGCTGAGTCCGTATCAACGCTGCCTTCCACAGCCCCCGTCAGCACTTCTCCAAAGAAATGGAGAAGAGTTTTATGGTTTCAAACCACATTGCACCCCCAGATCCCATTGGACTTGTAAATGGATGCAGAGCCCCAAATCAACAAAGCAGCAGCTGAGATGAATTTAGACACTGAGTCCAAAAGAAAGCAGGCTGTGATTCTCCCAAGAAAGGGAACTTAACCTTTCTCTTCTGCAAGTCCTTGACGCCTTTCTTGTCCCCTGCACTCACCCTGTCTTCTCAAAATGAGCTTGCTCTTACTTGATCCAGAGACCTCCTTGAGAACTGTGCTGTGTCTTACAGGAAGTTGTAACCTAGGGGTCAGGTGCGGGTCTCTAATTCATACACAAGAAGTGAATTTTGAGGCAATAGGAATGAACTCAGAGAACAAGAGGGCCTCTGGAAAAAAAGAACAGGATCAATTCAAACCATGAACCAAGTCTGCTGTGTTGGTTTCTAGAAAGACTATAATACCCTGCTCTGCTGAGGGGGTGTCACAGTGATTAAATCCATGGGCTTTGAGATCAAAAATCTGAGTTGAAATCTTGGTTCCAATTAACTTACCAGCTGAGTGACCTTCATCAAGTTAACATTTCTAAGCCTCAATTTCCTCGTCTATAAAATGGGGATAAGAATAGCACGTAATTCAGAATTGTCTTGAGGATGAAAAGAGATAATACGTGCATGTAAAATTCTCAGTGTGTGGATTTTACACGCATTAATCTCAATGCATTATGCTCAGATGCATTGTACTCGGTGAAAGAAGCGGGTCTCGAAAGGCTACCTGCTGTATAATTCCGTTTATATGACATTCCAGAAAGGGCAAGACTACAAGGGCAGAAAACAGATCAGCGGCTCCCGGGAGCTGGGGGTGGGGATGACCACAAAGGGATTGAAGGAGTTTGGCAGGTGACGACATTCTTCTGTATCTTGATTAAGGTGGTATTTACAAGACTATCGGTGTTAGTCCAGATTTTTAGAACTGCGCACTGAAAGGGTGGGTTATACCGAATGCAGATTGTACCTCGTTAAACCTGACTCCAAAAAAAGAGAGGATGCGTTCATGTAAAATCCTAAATGCATGCTGTTTACTAGAAAACTACGCTTTCATGGGTAGTAGGCAATATATGGTGACTCCTCTTATGATCACTCTGGTGGGAAGTCCCTGCCTTCCTCAAAGCCCACAGGCACCGCACGTTCTTCAAAGGGGCGGAAGGGCCGAGTTCCCCAAGGAGACAACCTTGATTCAGCCTCCTTCAATGGTCCCTTCCAGTCTGTGACATTTGCTAAAGGTACCCCACCTCCTTGGCTCACCACGGAATTTTGCGTGCAAATGACTGCGAGTTTTTTGTTCTGGTTTGAAGACCTTGGCAGGCTGGCAGACCTGGGGCCCCAGCCTCAGAGCTTAATAGCCACTTTCTCAACTCCTGTCATTGTTCTGTAATCTGTATAATTTTAGGACCCTGTACGGCGCCTTCTCTAGGCTCATGGTTCCCATTAATAATCATGATCAGCACTTACCTAGGTGCTTTTCATTTTCAAAGCCCATTAATTAACACTAATTAATCCACACAGCAATGCTGGAAGGAAGGGGAGCTATCATTATCCTGGTTGTAAAAAAAAAAAAAAGAAGCAGAGACGAGGAAGGCTCCAGGTGACTTGCCTGTGGCTGCAAAGGGTAGGAAGGGATGAGGAAATTCTAGGCAGAGGATCCCGGGACCCAGGTCCCAGTTCAAGGCTGCAACTCTCAGTAATGATTAAAATGACCAACATTTATTGAGCAACTACTGTGTGCAGGGTACCCCACAGAGATCTTTCCGAGCATTTTCTCAGTTCATCATCACAGCAATCCTGTGAGCACCTCTGACTATGAATCATTCCTTTTATGAAGAAAGAAATGGAGAAACAGAGAGATGAGCACCTGCCCAAGGTTACAGAGTGCACACACAGTCCAGACTTAACCGCTCATTGCTCTCACTCTACCTCCTGACCAGACCACCCCTTACAGCTAACGTTGACCTCAAGTTCCTGGAGGTGGCACCCAAGTGGGACAGGTGCTGGGGACTTTGCATTGTTCTCAGTATGTACAAGGAAGGATGGAAAGGAGCTTTGGAGGCAGCCAACCCAGAAAGTAGAGAACAAAGCTAACCCAGAGCCAACCAAGTGCGCATAGCATCCCCCCACCTCCTGATCACATTCCTTCCCCCTTCTCCTCCAGTTCCTTCCTTAGCCCAGGAGAAGACTATGAGTTCATGCTCTTCACCAACATGTGTGGAGCTCAGTACAACCCTGAGCTCTGGGAGCATCTAAAGATGAGTCAGGCCTGGTCCCTGTTTCCATGGAATTCACCGTGTCTCCTAGAAGCAGAGCTTTGAAGCCGGAAACATCCAGAAAGCTCAGTGGCTACAGGAAGCAGTGAAACTCTTCCCTAGTTACTCTATATTCAAAGCTACCTTCTTGCACTCCACAAAATTTGTACACGGAATAACATAATTAATTATTCAATATTCTTTTTTTGGATAGAGAATGTTCATTTTTAATTTTTTTAACTTCTTACACAATTTGAAAAAATATTTTTAGTGGGGTTTTGGGTATTTTTTTAATATTCATTTATTTATTTGACTCAATTTTGAAATTCATTTGGCTGTGCTGGGTCTTACAGCACACAAGATCTTTCACTGTTTGCAGCATGAAGCGATACACTTGGAGAGAAGTAGGTGGATCTGGGATACATTTGTTGATCAAGTCAACAAGACTTGCCAATGACTGGATAAGGGCAGAAAGAAAAAAGGCTAATGCATGTATTTTGGGATTAGCATCTGACTAGATTAAAATGGGAATAGAGTAGATTTATGGAGACTAGGAAGGCTAGAAGAAACAGGTTGGAGTGCTAGGTTCTGTTGTGGACATGTTACCTTGAAATGACTGTTAGGCATCCAGGTAGAGGGGAAAAGTTGGCAGTTCTTTTCTTACTTTGGGACGATTAGGGCTACAGATTCAGACCTGGGAAGTCATTGGCAGATGAGTGGGATTTAAAGCCATGAAAGTAGATACAGAAACCAAGGGAGAGAGTCTAGATAGAGAAGGAAGTTTAGGACATTGCTGTGTACCCCTATTTAGATGTAGAACAGAAGAAAGGAGTCAGGAAAGGAGAGGGAGAAGGTGTGGCAATGGGGAGCAGGGTCGGAATCAGGATAAAATGCCATCATGGAAGCCAAGAGAAGTAAGGGTCTCAGTAAGGAGGGGTAAAGGCCTCCAATGCGACAAGTAGGACAAGAAGATCTTCCCTAGCCCCACAGTTCCCAAGCGTGGAAATCACTGTGGGCTTTTTTTTAACATATTGATGCTCAGGCCCTACCAAGAGCTGTTGAATTAGGCAATCTAAAGGCAGGACTGGAATATCAGTACTTTGTAAAACATCCTCCAGGTGATTTTGGTCCAGCCAGGCCATGGACCAGGACCAGAGAACACTGCTCCAGGCCCAGCTCCTGGGCCAGAGACCAGAGAGACTCAGTAACCTTGGGTGATACCTGTACTAGGAGACTCTAGGATTAGACCACACTGCCTATTACGTAATTTGGTGCTCTGTCCATTTCACAGCATTGTTACTGTGGATTTGAGGGGGTGGGGAATAGGGTTTACTGTATAGAAATAAGTTGTAAGATAGATTTAAATCAGGGACTCAATTTCGAAATGAAGTCCCAGCCATGTGTAAAGTGTATTGCCTCTGCGTAAGATGCCTAGAATATTCAAGTCAACGGTAATTAGCCTTTGAAGGCGATCGTTGCTGTGCCTGCAACCCAGTTCTCAATTACCTGCATTTGGATTATCCACTTGCAGTGATGAAAATGTTGACTCTGAAGCTGATTGTTTCCTGACACTCAGGACGCAGCGGGATCCTTCTCTCCATTAGCTCCTGCCTGATCGGGAACTGAAAGCAAGAAGGGTTTAGGGTACAGAGAGAAAAGAGCTCGCTGAGAACAGTCAGGCTTCACTTGTGTTGTATGAGGCTTTGGGAAGGGGTGGTGGGGAGGTTTCCTTCTCTAACCATGTCTCACGTGCCAGGCACTGTGTTACGAGCTTCCTGGATACTCTCTTCTTTAATAAGCACCGTATCGTAGCTCTCTAATTCATTTCTATTGACTAAAAAGACACTAGAAGCTGGAGAGTGATAAAAAATGTTGGCAGTAAAATGAGGGGGGACGAAGTAGAAAGCATCCAAGTAAACGTGAGTGGGGTCCAGTGCTGAGAAAGTCACCTGCTCACTTGTAGGGGGGGGAAGAGGAAGGCCACACCCACTGGGTGAGCCAAGTCAGTGATTGTGCTCCACGGTAGCAGCCCCCTTGCACCCTGGAAAGATGGTTGACCCTTTCCCATGGATGAAAACCCCCTCGTGGACCAATGTGGAGTTAGCAAAGCCGAGAATGAGGCCCTCGCCCCTAGCAGGCCAACTGCCCTCCTGCGGCAACTTGCTCACAGATGCTATTGTTAAGTGGAAGCAGGTGGTCCCGGAGGATTTGGGTGAAGGGCCCGGATGCCTCATCATGGGAGTCATCACAGGGAGCCGGCGGGATCCAGCTCAGAGCCAGGCTGTGCTGATGAAGGACAGAATAGGAGCATCACTGGAGACAGGCTGCCCTTCATGGAGGCAGAGTCTGGGAATTCCAGACCTCTGTGCATCCTACCCAGAGCCCAGGCAAGGACTCAGGGACCAGACAAGAACCCCGGGACCAGCCACCCTCTCTCTGTTCTACAGTTCAGACAGGCCTCTCTCCCTAGCCGTGCGGACACAGACTTGACTTTCTGAAAGCCACCCTACAGCACACCACGGTGTGTGGAGAGAAGAGCCCTGCCTGGTATAGAGACCACGAATCACAGTGCCTTAATTAGCGGGGAGGGAGGCCAGGGACAAGCCCCTCAGCCCCAGCTGTGCACCAGGATCTCCAGCAAAAGCAGATGCCAGGACCCCACCCCAGCCTACAAACTCAAACTTCACAGGTAGAGCCGAGGCTTCCGAACTTTGAAAAGTGACCCTAATATGCAAAGATTGAGAACCATTAGATCTATTATTTTAAAACTATTTATTTATTTATTTTTGGCTGTGCTGGCTCTTTGCTGCTGCGAGGGCATGTCGCTAGTTGTGGCAAGCAGGGCTGTTATCTGGTTGTGATCGTGGGCTTCTCACTATGGTGGCCTCTCCGGCTGTGGAGCACAGGCTCTGAGGCACACAGGCTTCCGTGCTTGCAGCATGTGGGCTCAGCAGTTGCGGTCCCAGGACTCGGGAGCACAGGCTCAATAGTTGTGGTGCACAGATCTGGTTGCTCCCCGACGTGTGGGATCTTCTCGGACCAGGGATCAAACCCGTGTCTCCTACCTTGGCAGATGGATTCACCACTGGGCCACCAGGGAAGCCCCAAGAACTACTGATTTAAAGTCGATCATAAGGTCCCCTGGAAGCCTTTCCCCTGCCAGGCAACTCATCATAACTGAGCTTCCCTTGAAACCCCATTGGCTCACATGGACTTGGGCCCCTGCGGTTTCACGTGGCCAGGTCTGCCGGGCCAGGCCTCCCCTTCCAGGCCTGTGCAGTGGACTCCATTTTTGCTTCACGTGGTGCGGCTGGTGCTGGTGCCCAAGGGGTTCCCAGGTTTGCCCTGGGCCCCAAGGCAGGTGAGAGAGCCCAGAGGACCTGATACCCTAGAGCTCACCTGGTCTGGGGCCTCAACCTCTGTCCTTGGGGGGTGGGAGGGATCCAGGCTCAGGGGCCCGCATGCCTGGAACGGTCCTCAGAGGAGAGATGACAACAGAGGCACAGCAGAGGATGCGGGTTCCTGGGGTTCACATCTGAGGGCTGATGCTAAAAAGCCTACGGGTTAGGGGACAGGCCACCCCACAGCTGTCTGGCAGAGGCTTGTCTGAGACAGAGGACAGGGAACAAGCAGACCACAACAGCTCAGCTTCCAGGTAATAACAGCAGGCAGCCCCGTCCTGAGCCCACCACCAGCCGCCCCGGACCTCGTCTTCTCCTCACAGTGGAGGGGTCTCTAGGATCTTCTGAGAGCAGCACAGACACCCCCGGGCACAGGCCTCTGGGGACCAGCCAGGGAATCATAACGTGCTCTTCTGCCCCACTAATACACAGTGCCCACTGGTCCTGCTGTGGAGCTGGATCCCACAGGGGATAACTGAGACCCAAGGGCCAGAAAGAGGCCCACCCAGGGTGGCCTGGGAGTCAAGGTCAGAGGTCAGGTGGGTGCTCTAAACCTCCCTCCCATCCACCCAACTCCTGGAACAAGAGTTTTGGCCCTCCTTCCTAGCTCCAGAAAACCCTGGGATTTTAGAGCTGGAGGGACCCAGGAGGGAGAAGGGGACCAACACAAGTCCACCTTAGAGCAGCTTTGGAGCCAGCCCTCCACTCCAGGGATGAAGGGATTTCCCCCAGAAAGCCTGGGTCTGGAGCAGCTCTTGGAGTGAGCCGACTCTTCACTGAGCTCACGCCACTGCAGCCCTGGGCACCCAGAGGAATGGCTGTCCTGGAGGGATGGGAAGGATCCAGGACCCCAAGAGGTGTGTGAGGTCGAAGCCCAAGACACCCTGGCTCCCCAGCTTCCAGCCACGGCAGCCTCACCCTCAAGGCATGTCCTGCATGAAGGCCAGGAGGAGGACCTAGCACAACAGCCTGGGGGCTTCAGCTCATCCAGAGAAGCTCTGGAATGCACGTGTCTGCAGATAAGCCTTTATTCCACTGTCCTTCCTTCCGGGAAGGCCCAGCCCCTCCACTCTGTTAACCAAATCCTCCCTGTCCTTAAAGCCTGAGCACCTGATATTCAGCAGAATCAGAGATGCCTTCCCTAAGTCAGAAGACTTACTCGTTTCAATCACACTTAGTGGAGCCTGGCTAAACACCTGTCACCCATGTCAGCCTCATCTCTCCAACTATATTGTATCCTCCTTGAGGGCAGGGACTGTTAAATAGGCAGCTTTTCATCATTTTCTCCCCCTTGCCCTGAATGCACAAAACATACAAGATTAAATACATCGTGTGTATATGTGTGTGTCTGTGTGTGTGCACACACACGAGCACGCACAACAGGGTGGGCCAGGCTATGGATCTTCAAAGTTATATTGGCTCAAACACAGTAGAGGTTTATGTCCAAGGTGATGGCCTGGTCTGTAGGTGACTCTAGGCACCCAGGCCCTCTCCAATCTTATGGTTCCCCCACCCCTAGGGTCTCACGTTGGTTGCATCCCAACACAGAAGGGGAACTAGAACTTGGATATCCACTGCTTTGGAGAAGTCTTGGTCCCAGAACAGCTCAGAGAGGGCTGGGAAGCGAGTTCTATCTAATGCCCAGGAAGCAGGGAGGATGCTACTGAGTAACCATTAGTGGGCACCAGGCTGCCCACCACAGCTGGATGAGATGCCCAGCCCGAGTGATCAGTTCAAGTTCTGGGCTGAGGGAGCCCAGCAGGGGTCTCTCCTCCCTTCGGCCCTCAGTTTCTTCGAAAATAAGTGAACATAAAGCACCTGGCTTTCCCACAAACAGGATGGTGATGGGACCCAAATGATGCAACAGCTCCTACGAGGGTTTCATACTTGACAAGTGCGAGGGCTTTTGTGCTGTTATTGACACTGATGGGTCCTGCCTCCTCTTTGGCTCCTAGTCTCCAACACCATTTGCCTCTCGAATGTTCCGCCAAGTGTGAGGGACCATACATCAGAGGAAGGCGGTCGTAGCTGGCAGGCGCAGGGCGTTCTCCGTCCACTATGCTGGGGTTCCCAGAAGGATGTGATAGGCTGGGTCAGAAGGAGGAAATCAATGCTCTCCTTCATTGGGAAAGGGGTGGCTGCCTTCCCTCCTCCAAAAGTCTCCTCAGGATGTTGCCCTTGGCTCTCCCCTGAGAAGGTATAGGGGAGAACTTGGCCTAAGGGAGAATCTAGCACTCCAAGGGGGTCTGAACCACTCACATGGAGCTGGCAGGATGGGCAGGAGAAGCTGCAGGGAAAAGAGGTTGCTGGCTTCACTGGGAGCTGCAATCTCTGCAGAGCCCCTGGGTGTTGGGACTCCAGGATTCCCACTGAGGAGGGTTCAGCTGGGGCTGATGGAGCACAGGCATGATATTCTCTGGGGCCAGGGATGAAGGGCTCAGGGGAAGGCTCTCAGGAATGGAGAGTAGACTGCCTCCTTACCGAAGCCAGGAGCTCAGGAGTGGTCTTGAGAGATTCCTCCTGACTGGAATCTGATTGGTCAGCATCAGTACCCATCAGTGAGGACCCCTGGAGGCCGGACACAGGCTTGCAGAGAGCAGATGGACAGTCAGCTCTGGGCATGACCCTCTGATGGTAGCAGATCAGGTTTGGATGTTCACATCCCTTCCGTCTGCTCTAGGATCTGTATGTGAGCTTTGGGTGCTGGCTGGAGCCCCTTAGCAGTAGCAGCAGCGTGACCCTGAACATGTCCCCTGACTTCATGTCCCCATTTGGGGAAGGGGATGCTGAAACAGTGGTTCTTACAGCTAAGATAGCATCATTGAAGGTGCCGGGCTTCCAAACTGTTAGCTGACATTACCGTAGTCACCACTGTGACGACAAAGGCTGGAAGAGACCAACACGGAAAGGTCTCTTTTCCCCTCCCTCTGCACAGGGCAAAACCTAGTTGACCCCAGAGTTTGTGAGAACAGGGACTCTGAGGCCCTCCTGCAGGGTCTGGTTCAACCTGCACTTGAATGATCCGAGGGGAACTTGAGCAATGATCTCTTATCTAATGAAAGAGGTACAGCAGCTAACCCGACTTTATTTCCCCTTCAGTGGGTAAGAATGGCTTGCTCACCTTCACTCAACTGAATTTTGAGGACCAGCTCTTTGCAAGGCCCATTCCTGCAGACAGTTGTTTTCTTAATAATTCACCTGCAGGTACTTACTGACCACCTTCTAACGGCCCAGCATTGGTGTTAGATTGGAAATAGGGCCAGCATGACCTGAGTACACACCCCAGGACAAAACAGGGGTAGGGCAGGAAGGCCCTGGCGGGGGACCCAGGGGTGGGGAGGGGAGGTCCCCAAGGACCATACCCCATAGCTGGAAATCGACGCTAATAATGATGACTGGGAAACGCCAGTTACAGCATCAGGAATCTGACTTTTCCTCCTGGCTTCTCCGCCACTAGCTGGCTGATCTGGGACCACCTGCGGCCCCCTCCTCAGCCTCACTCACCTCACCTCCCAGGACTAGGCTGGGAAGCCAAAGAGGCCACAGCTGAGGGAGCCCTTGTGGAAGCCGCAATGAGCTTCTGCGGTGTGAGAACTTTGATTTGAAGAGCAAGGCCAGCGCGCACAGCTGGCGCCACGGGAGCGCGGCGTGAGGCCTGGTCTTCCTCCGCCGTCTTCGCATTGAGCTGCTCTGAGCAGGAGAGCAGAGGACTTGCAGTGCCCCAGGGCCTGAGGCTTCGCCCGGGAAGGCCTGGATCGCAGGAGCACAGAAGGGCAGGCTCTAGGGCTCCGGGAAGCCACAGAGAGTGGAGGGAAGAGCACTGGGCAGCGAGTCCGGACTGGGTTCCTCCTCCCAGCCGGGCCATCACTCACTCCAGGATCCTGGGCAAATCTCTCTCTCTCTTCCTCCCTCTCTCCCTCCCCTGCTCCCCACCAGCCCCACCCCTCCCCACCCCTGCCCCGTGTGCTTCAGTGTCAACATCTGTCAAATACGTACATCAATCCCTACCTCTACGATGTTGAGAGGACTATTAGCAATGTCTGGTGCATAGCAGCTGCTCAATAAATGGTAGAGATGACTGCAGTGATGAGAGTGCTCTACAAAACCCCTTCCTGCTCTGCGGTCCCTGCTCCCACCCTAGAGATACCTCTCAGACCCCGACAACCACAGGTGCTTGAGCAAACTGAGCTGGATACAGCCACTGTTTTCCCTCCAGAGCTCTGGTCTCCCCATACCTTCCCCACCAGGGCTCGGGTCGCTGGACCCTGCCTCTTCCCCTGATGAAGCTTGGATTCCATTATCTCATTTGCCTGAGCTCCTGGTGCCCAGCTGAAGATCATTTGACTCGGGAGCTGGGTCCTGCCCAAGGCCGGCATTAATCCTCAGAGCTTAGCCTCTCCCCTCAGCTGCCACGTGTGGAAAGCTGGCCTTGCAGCTGGCGTGGAGCCAGGCTGGCGGGGAGCAGACCTAATCCCACTTTGAGCTCTTCAGGGAGCAAGGCCCCAGCCTCAGCACCAGCTTCCAGCTGCCTTGGCTGGGGGCATCCCTGTATTTTAGCTGAACCTCCCCACCCCCAACACATGCAGGGTTGTGGCCCTCAGTGGTCCCTGGGGTTGGTAGGCATAGTCAGCAAAGAACTCCACCATCTGCCACTGGCCACTAGAACAGCATTTCCAAAGTGTGATAGTCAGGGAAATTGTAATTGGTCTCACACACACAGTGAACCCATTCTTTATGCAGGACTTCTCAGAGCCTTTAATTGCTCAGTTGCCAAAAATATAATGAGCACCTGCCAAGTGCCGGGTATGCGACTAACTGGGAATGGGTGGTAAATAAGACAGACAAGTTTTGTGCTCTCACGGGGCTTGTATTCTAGTGGAAGGAGATAGAAGATAAGCAAATGAGAGCTTTAAATAGTGGCAAGCCCTACGAAGCAGGTAAACCAGTAAAGGCTAGAAATTGATTGATGTGTTAGGGTGTGTTGTGAATCCCCAGGGGCAGGCAGGACCGAATTTTCTATGACCAGTTCTCAAGACCAGGATTCCTTGGAAAGGTCTTGAGGAAACAAGCACTAGAATGATCTTTCTAAAACTCAGATTAAACATGGTCAGTCTTTAGTGTTAAACCCCCTGAGTTCCCCCCTCATCTCCAAAACAGCATTCAAGGTCTTCTCTTGGCTGGCCCCCACCATTCTAGCTCATTTGTCTCCTTCCCTCTCTAAAGGTTGCTGGTTTGACATGCTCCCTCACATTCCCAAGTTTGCCCAGGGTGGTCTCACTTCTCAGAAAGTCCTCTCCACTTTATTTGTCTTTGCAAACACATCCTTCAGGGCTCTAACAGAAGGTAAGCAATCTGCTGTAATAAACAGCTCCAAGATCTCAATGACTTAGTACCTTACAAGTTTATTTCTCACATCACATCCCTATGAGTCACTGGGGGCCAGGTTCTTCTCCTGAGGTCTCAGAGTCTTCCACTGAAATCCAGGTATGTGGCCAATAAGTGGAGAAGAGGAGGTGAGTGTGGAGGAACATGCGGCAGCTCTTGGGAGCCAGGTCTGGAGTGGGTGCATCGTTTCAGCCTGTATCCCATTGTTCAGTCATACAGGCCTACCTGGCTGCAGGGAAGGCTGGGAAATGTAGTTTTCTCTTGGCCTACAAGGAAAGGAAACTGGACCAGTAACAGTTATCTGAGCCACCAAGACCCAGTTCAAATGTCACCACCTCCCTGAAGCCTTTCTGACTTCTCCTTAGCAAAAAATAGTACAGAATAAACTAAAGGTGGTAGTTTGGTGTGATGGGAGGCAGGATGGGAATTAAGAGGCCTGAGTTCATGTTCTGTCTCTGCAATTTGCGAGCAGGGGTGGAGGGTAACCTACCTTCTGACTCCTTCACTTGACCAGCTCTCTAACTTTGCACAAGTTATTCTGTAGGTCTCCATTCCCTAAAACAAATATCGTATAAAACAGATGATGATGATGATGATAAAAATTACCTGGAAGGATAGGGTAACTCAATCCACATGAAGTGCCTGAGCCATAGTGAGCATTCAAAAATATTATCTGTGACTAGCATAAACACTTAAAATTGGGTCAGGTCATCAGACCCTGGGGTTGGGGAGACAGTTCTCCAAGAGACGTCTGCCCATCTCACAGATGAACTGACTCTTCTGCAGCTCTGAGCTCCTGTACATGGGGTGGGCGTTGGGTGGGGCATCCCCCGCATCCCTGGTCTGGCCCTACCCCCAACTCAGTCTTCCGGCTGCCTTTTTCACATCTTGTGTGGTTTACTCTCTGCCCTCGGCGTGGTCCTCTCTGTCACACAGTTCATCCCGTGGGGAAGCAGGGCAACATTTGTCATTTTCTCTCGGCTTCTCACTTTTCAGATTCTCCCCACGTCAGTACCCATGCTAATAGTTTTCCTCTTCTGCCCAGCACTTAATAACACTTGCTGCCTTTACATTTTCCAAACAAAAAGGAGTTAACGTAATGGTGGTGAAATGCCTCAAAACTAAGCACGAACAGCAAACGTGAGAGGCACGCACGCCGTGACAGAGGCGGCCCAGATGACACAGGAGGGCGTTAAGGACCTCAGGGCAGCCGATGAGACTCAATTTCCCTCTGGCGCGTAGCTTTGTTCACATCTGTGAAAGTTTGGAGGTAGAAAGTTCACAAGGAGAGGAGCTTTTATCAGTTGTTTTTAAAATGCAGCTGGCCCCCGAACCCTCCTTCCCAGCCCTGCCTGGTTTCCACCACAGTCGGGGTTCAGTATTTAACAAGCTTCTAGAGCTAGAGGCTTGGGGGTGAGGGCTAAGCTGGGCTGCCTGCACCGTGGATCCTGCAGCGCTGTCTACCTTGTTCGATGCTGGTTTGTTCTTTGGGTGTGCTTTTTCCTCTCTTTCCTTTATCCTCATTTTCCTGAATCTCTTTTAACTTTCCTTCTATGTGCAAGAAATAAGCACACTATAATAAAGCAGCCAATTGCCCCCAGGACTGGAGTTGGGGCGGATGACACACCAACAAGGAATTGGGTTTGGTGTGGTTTTTGACATTCATCTCATGTCAGTAAGCAGTTGTCTGGGATGGGAGGTGTGAGTGGGGCACGCTGATGAATAGCAATAATTGTATCTATTTATTTTGGGCTGCACCGGGTCTTCCTTGCTGTGCAGCTTCTCACTGCAGTGGCTTTTGTTGTGAGCATAGGCTCTAGAGTGCAGGCTCAGTAGTTGTGGCGCATGGATTTAGCTGCCCCGTGGCATGTGGGATCTTCCTGGACCAGGGATCGAACCTGTGTCCCCTGCATTGGCAGGCAGATTCTTAACCACTGGACCATCAGGGAAGTCCCGATGAGTAGCAATAATAGTAGCCCTTTATTTTCTACATTGGAGCTTTCTATGCAGGGTCTATCAGCCTTACAACATTCCTATAATATGGGAAAGAAGAAACTTGAGTCCTGAAAAGTGAAGCACCTTCACTCATTCATTCATTCATTTATTCACAAAGTGCCTACTCTGTGTCAGCTACTGGCAGAGAACTAACATTCAGCCCAACTCTATTGGTTTCCACTAATTGATGCTTCTTTGACCTTGGGCCTCAGAGAACTTAACTTCCACCAAGGACACCCACATGTCAACATTTCAGTGCAACTCACAATAGTGTTAAACACACTCCATGAGGTATGAGGGCTCAGAGCAAGAAACAGTTCTAAGGAGATCTGAGAAGCACTCAGAGGAGGCGGCATTCCCACAGAGGGTTGCATGGAGTCCAGGCACAAGGGGAGAAGGGCTGTGATGTGTTCAAGAAGAGGCGTGCTCTAGGTGGGGAGCATTTGTGGGGCTCAAGGGGCTGCCTGGGGACTCATGATGTGTTACTAATGGGAGCTTGGGCTCTTCAGCCCCTCCTGGAAGGACGGCACCTTAGAAGGCCACGTGCATACTCTGTCAAACCCACAGACCCAGAACGCCTGCCCCTCTGAACCAAGGCTGAAGGCGGAAGGGCTTGCATCATCAGCCATCTATGATAGCCCATTCTCTCCCGCACTCTCTCCAGCAGAGGCTGTGAGGCTATTCTGGCTGCTTCCCCACCCCCTTCCTTCCCTCACCCCCCATCCTTGCCCTGAAATGTGTTCCTCCTGGGCTTCTACGCCCATGGAATCATTGCGTGCAATCATCTATTCATTCCACATCCACCAAGCCACGCTGTGCAAGGCACTGGGGATAAGCTGGTGCTTATCCCATCCTCAGGGAGCACATGCTTGAACAGGGGAACGTGTCAAAGGCAAATGCATGCGGTGGTGTGCAAGGAGCCCAGGGGCTCTGCCGCGTGTACAAGGGGCGTCCAGCCCGTCCCAAGTGGTTCCTGCAGGGTGTTCAGTGGAAGTGAAAGCTGAGCTACAACTGAAGACAGGATGTTAGTGGAGGGGGCAGATGGGGTGGGAATCATCCCCGGCAGGTGGGGGGAGGGGGCTTCCTGGGCAGAGACCCCAAGGAGAAGGAGAGAACTGGGGAAGGCTATGTGGTTCTGAGCAGATAGACTAAAGTGAGCAGCAGGGGACAGCTGGACACGTGGGCAGTACCCTCATCAGGAAAAGGCTCATGGAAGTTACAAAGGAGTTCAGCTTTCCTCCTGACGGCAGCACAAAGCCACAGCGGGGTTTAAGAGAAGGAGTGGTGACATCAGAGTGCCCCTACTGCGCGAGGTCTAAAAAGTCATCTGGCCAAGTCCTCATTCTGCACAAAGAAGCCAGAGCTGGGAGATGGGAAGCAAGGGTCCAGGATCTCTTGGCTGAAGTGGTCAGGACACAGCCTCCTGATGCAGAGCTCAGCGCTCACTTCTCTGGGTGCAGTCTAACTTCCTGTTAAGGGGTGACCTGAAGGCACACAAGGAAAAGGGCATCTGCCCACCTTGCACTGCTCAGGTGAGAGGAGGGCCTTGTTCCCCAGGGTAGAAGGGTGCCATCCCACACAGCACACATGCCCAGTTTGCTACATGTTCCCTGGTGATCCCTGTGCCCCAATCGCCTGGGGCATCTGCTTCTGCAGCCTGAGCTGTCCTGCTCACTTGTGGCCGTGCCCAGGAGCCCTGGTACCCACCCTCCAACCTCTGTCCCTGGGCAGCCCCAGAGCCCAGGCTTCGGGACGGCTCATGGTCCAGGCCAGCCAGGACTGGGGAGTTTATGCTTTGTTAAGCATTTCCTGTCACTGCCTCATGAATTATTTAGTAAATGAAGATTAATTTTGCAATAATAAGAAAAGCCTCGAGGGGATGGGCAATGGGGAAGAAGCAGTGCTGGCATGCCCAAGATGAAAGCCCATGCCCTGGAGGCCAGGATGGCTGGGCAGGATCTTACGCCAATGTGCTCTGAGCCCATGGGCCTCTCCCAGGCCTGGTCCAGGGAGCTGGTGGGGTGGCTCCGTCAAGCTGCACAGGAGCTGGATGCAATACCCCCATTGTGAAGAGGCAGAGGCAGAAGCAGGGCAGGAATGCTTGCCCTCTCCAAGTTCTAGAGAGTTCTGGAAATAGCCTTAGCTAGGAGTCAACAGGCTGAGTTCTAATTCTGGCTTTCCCACTAGTAAACTGGGTGTCCTCAATTTTCTTCAATGTAAAGAGGATTAGCGGTCCTTGCCCTGTCCGCTTCATGGGGCCGTGTGCGTATCAGATGAGAGAGGATCAATATAAGGTATTGAGAGGATGTGACAGTGGAGACAGGGACTCGGATGACGACAAGGCTGCTTCTCACCAGCTTGGACCATCACTTCACCCCTCTGGGCTTCTTTGTGTACTGCACAGAGTTATCATGTTGATTAAATGAGATACTCTATTAAAATGTCTACCACTGTGCCTGGCACGAAGCAGATGCTCAACGGCCAGCAGCTGTGTTAGAACTATTAGAATTTCCATCATCAGCGTCATCCTCATCACTAATAGAATGCAGTCTTCTCCAGCCCCTGACTTCTTCAATATGTCCCTGGTCAGAGTGGTCCCTCCTCCCTTCCAAGAAGAGACCAACTTCAGCCCCTCCTCTGCTCATTCTGCCTGCCCCCCACCCCCCGCTCCCAACAGCCAGACCTGTTCACTTGGGGAACTGGCCTCAGGAGCTCTGACCTGGGCTGCAGCTTCCTTGAGCTTGGGGCAGACCCTTCCCCTACCCCAACCCTACACCCCAGCTCCTGCTAACCTGGCCCTGACTCACCCCGGCCAACCCGCACATCTCTGCACCTGAACAGCACCCCTCACGTGGCCTTGACCTTGCTCAGGTCTGTAGGCTGGTCCTATCTCTCTCTGCCCCTCTTCAGCCCGGCCTCCTCCTTACCTTGCATTTCTCCAGGGCACCTGGACCTGGTGTAGTGGGTCCTGATGGCAGCTTCTCAGCTTGTTCACAGCTGAATGGCCACTGCTCCTTCTGTTGACCCCACAGCACCCAGTGCTGCCCTGAGCCTGAGACACTAATCAGAGCTGACTCCCCATTCCCCTCCTCCCTGCTTTTTTTCCCCTCTCCCCTCTGATTCCACCCAACCAGGACTTCTCAAGCTCATCACTGTTGACATCTTGGACCTGATCACCTTTTGTTGAGGGGCTGCCCTGTGCTTGTGGGATGTTTAGTAGCATCCCTGGCCTCTACCTACCAGATGCCAATGACAACTCCCCCTACCCAGTTGTGACAACTGAAGTCTCCAAACACTGCTCCTGTCCCCTGAGGGGCAGTCACCCCCACCCCACCATGGGAACCACCATCCTAGGCCTTTCCCCCCTTGGTCCCTAATGCTGTCTCCCTGGGGATTGTCCCCTCTGGCCTTCTCCTCACCTCAGAGCCACGCCCCCTCCCCTCCCACTGCCACCACCAACACTTTACACTCCAGACTGGACTAAACACCTTCTCTAGCTAGAGCCACTGCTCTTTCCTCCAGTTGCCTAAAACCAGGCCACCCAAGATGGAGACAGCAGATGCAGATTGCACCTAGAAAAACGCTTTGTTGGAGCCTGGGGCCTATCCTTTGTTTTCTGCTCAGACAAAAGGGAGGAAGATGGACTGGGGCTCTGGGAAGCTGAAGCTCCACTCCCTCCCAACTTCCACTGCACCCAACCCCTCTGTTGACACCGGGGCCTGGAATTGAGGGGAAGGGTGGCGGGGGAAGCAGGGAGTGAGACTGGGACTACAGGCCCAGAGGGGCCTGGTTTCCTCCAGGACAGGAAGACTGAGCCAGTTCAATGCTCTGCAAAGGTACAGAAGGCAGGTGGGAGCAAGGTCAAGCCTTTTCCCCAGAAGCCAGGGATCCCAAGTCCATGTCTGTCCCAGGGAAGCAGCCTGCAATGGCAGGAGCACTTGCAGCCTCATCCAGGAGGTCCCTTCTGTCTCCTTTCAGAGCCTTCTCTGCCAAACTCAGTCTCTGCACTTTCTTCCCCAGGTCCCCATGCACTTGACCTCCCATCCATGGCACTTGACCTCCCATCCGTGGCACTTGACCTCCCATCCGTGGCACTTTACCTCCCATCCATGGCACTTGACCCTAACTAGAGTTTCTAGGGAACATTTTCACTTCTTTTAGTATTACCATGAAGGCCTCCAAAGAAATCCTCATGCCTGTTTTAAAGGATCCCTCACCCAAGGTCTAGTCCAGCTTCTAGCCCACCTGGTCCTGTCTAGACTGGCCCTTCCCTGCATCCATGTGCAGGAAAGACAATGCTCCCCTCTTACTGGGGAGATGCCAACATGTCACCTCTTTATCAGCACTCTCTTCCCCACAAAACCAATTTAACCCAACAAAAGTGGATCAGCATCACAGCTAAGAAGATGCAGGTAAATGGACTGTTAAGTTCTAGGTGGATGGCTGCAAAATGATGCCAACACTTCCTCCAGTGCATGTAAATCCTGCTGGACAAGTTTATTTCTCAGAGCACTTGACCTTCACTTGGAGGCGGAGGACACGAGCACATCCATCTCTTCAGCTCCCGGCCTGCATGCGGGCACACGGGTGGCGCGGCTGCACTGCCAGGCAGAGTCCCTGCTGCCTGGGCTCTGGAGTCAAGCAGGATCTCATGTAGGGCATGTTGATAGGATCTTGTTGTCTCTAGCTTTTCTCCTTGTCCCCTCTACCTACTTCCTCTTGGACCCACTAGTAGGGCCAAGTTGGAGGATGGGAGAGACTGGGCAGAGACTGGACTTTGATGACTGTGAGCTTGGAAAGGAAAAAGTCTGGTTCTCTCTCACTCACCTCCCAGTCTCTCTCTCTCTCCTTCCCTCTCCCTCCCTCTCCTTCTCCCTCCCCTTCTCTCCTCTGTAGACACAGCCCAATTCATCCTTCTAAAGCACTTTTCCCATCCTACAGGCCACCACCCAGAAACCTTCAGATGAGCCCAGACTCCTTGCCCTGGCCTTCCAGGGCTCTGCCTTCCAGCCTTCCCCTGTCAGCCCCCTGGACCTCCTGTAGCCCCCAGTTTACCCGTCAGCTCCATGCACAGGTTTTTTGTCCATAAACCTCCCACAGGAGCTAAGGACCATCCCGCTCCCCTAGCTTCCTTCAGGGTCACAGAGCACCTGTGAGCCCGGCCTCGTGCTTATCACTTGTAACCTTTAGTCTCGTGTAACTGACATTATGTGCCTGAGTTGGGTCCCACGATGAACCCTCTTTGGCTCATGTGGAAACTAGCACAAAGGCCTTGGAAACTGGCCTAAGTGACATCAGTAAGGGACAGAGTCAGGTCTTGGCCCCAGACTGCAGTCTCCTCTCTCCCTCCTCCCCTTCCTCCCCCTTCCCCTCTCCTTTCCCTGCCGGACTCCTGCAAAGGCTTGAGCCGGCTTCCTGCTGCTGCCCTCTCCAGGTTCCCTGCTGCCGTCCTCCACACTTTTGCCAGAGAGCTTTTCATGAATCAGAGTGGATCGTGGTGGTTCAGCTGACAGGTGTGCAGCGCTGACTGTGTGCCTGGCTCCTGAGACCCCAATCATGACGACACTCTCTCCTCAGCAGCCCCTCCACTCAGAGGCTACAAGGCAAGCTCTTGACACTCTGGCCCCATCAAGTCATCACCCCCTGCTCTGCCCTGATTCCCAGAGGCCCCCAGCCCTGTCATGCCTTATGCCTTCACCCCCACACTGGGAAGCAGGAACCCCCACACCAGGAGACAGACACCCCACACCCCTCTGAAGAGGTGTCCTTCAGACCCCAGCTCAATGGTGACCTTGTCTCTGACAGAGCGGTCACTTGGTCCTCTGGGTTCCCTAGATCCTCAGGCCACCCCTCTCAGGGAACCGTTTCTATGGGTCTGAATCCTCCTCATCCAGTTGTGAGCCCCTGGAAATCACGAAGGTGCTGGTCCACACATCTTACCCATCACCTGCCTTGAAATACTAAGGGTCCAGACCTGAATAGATCTTGCCCTTCAAGGAGCTCACTATCTAAAGGGGAGAGAACACGAAAATAGCCCCTCTTGAGAAAAGTGATGGATCCCACGAGAGAGCCGGGCATGGAGCGCTAGCGCAGTCCGGACAAAAGGTAACTCAACCATCCAGGGCAGTGCCCAACCCGAATGCAGAAGGCCGTGGAGGACGCCTTTGGGCCAATAAAGGAGGCCACTCAGAAGGAAGGGCTTGCAGAGGGCCTGAGGGGCACAAAGGCACAGGGCCAGACGTTTCCAGGAGATATAGAGTCCCATCATGTCAGAGTAGCTGGAGCAGGAAGACGATAATACAAGAGGCTGGAGGAGTGGAAGCAGCCAGAGGCAATGAGCTTCAGAAACTGCCTCCGTTAGGATGGCATTTGGCTGCATGTAACAAGAAGTCATCAGCGATGGCTCAGCCAAGTTAGAGAGTTGTTTTTCTCATATACCAGAGTCTGGGAGTAGGCAGCTCAGGGCTGGCCCAGTTGCTAAGAAACCAGACTTCTTTTCCCTTCCTGCTTTGCCACCCTCATGACTACCAGACAGCCTCTGTGCTTCTAAGTCACATATCCATCTTTTTAGCAAGAAAAAAAACGAGGAAGGGCAAAGGCTAAAAGGTTTGCGCCAGTAGAATCCGTCCTTTTGTGATTATTTTTCATTATGCTAGAATACGCATAACATAAAATCTGCCATCTGCATCATTTGTAAGTGCGGTGGCATTAAGTACATTCACATTGTTGTGCTTCCATCTTCTAAACAGTAATGTTTAAGTTCCGTTTCAGTTTGCCAAACTGAAATTCTGCATTAAGCAACAACTCCCCATTTTCCTCTGCCCTTGCAGTCCAAGGGACTCTCAAGGGTCTTCTCTAACACCACAGTTCAAAAGCATCAATTCTTCAGCGCTCAGCTTTCTTTATCATCCAACTCTCACATCCATACGTGACCACTGGAAAAACCACAGCTTTGACTATAAGGACTTTTGTCAGCATCTTTGTATCTGTCCCTAATTCATCACAGCACCAGGTATATAATAAGTGCTCCATAAATGTTGAATGTTCCCCTGACTTCTCTCTATCTATCTACACCCCACACATCCTTTAGCACCTACTGAGAGTCCTGAGTCCTCCAGGAAGCCCTCCATCCTCCATGACTTTTTGTCTGGCCCTTCTTGCTGTGCCCTTGGGTCTTTGTGGGAATGAGGGAGACACCCTGACTTGAATTGTTTTCATTGCTCCACGGATGTGACGTCTCTTTCTCACCTGGATGCCAAGCTTCTTAAGGATCAGGACTCTGTCCTTGACCTCACTCTTTGTTTTCCCAGGCCAGCCTGGGAGAATTCTGAGTGTGTCATGGGCCCTTAATACACAGATACTAAATTTGTGCCAAATGAAGTCCCTTGTGAGTGTCTAGTCAAAGACAAGGCCATGGAGTGATCTCCTGGCAGCAGAAATGACTGGATTTGAAACTAAAGTTTCAAGCCCTGGCTTCCTATTTGCACCTCCTTACCTCCAGTAAGACACTTAACCTTGTTATCTCGACTTCAGAATGACCCTAACAGTCACCTCTATTCATGTAAATCGTTCACAGATTGCAAGGTCCTCTTGTCCACGTTGTCCTCTTAATCCTGACAAGGACCCTGTGAAGTAGGTAGGGCAGGGTTTGGGCTTCCCTGGTGGCTCAGACAGTAAAACGTCTGTCTGCAATGCAGGAGACCCAGGTTCAGTCCCTGGGTTGGGAAGATCCCCTGGAGAAGGAAATGGCAGCCCACTCCAGTATTCTTGCCTGGAAAATCCCATGGAAGGCAGGGCCTGGTAGGCTACTGTCCATGGGGTCGCAAAGAGTCGGACACAACTGAGCGACTTCACTTCACTTCATACTCAAGATGAGAAAATGATTGTTCAGAGAGGTTAAGTGATTTGCCCAAAAGCGTAAGCTATTAAGTGCCAGCAAGGACCCACTGAGCTCTGAGCCCTGTAGTTCCCTCTCTGCCTCTCTCACGGAGGCAGAATGGGGGAGAGAAGTGAGAAGCTGGACAGAAACATGCTTGGCAAACCCAAGGTGTTCTTTGCTCAATCAGCAGCTGCATAGACAGGGATGGTCCTCTTTGACCCACGGGAGATGCAGCAAGATGGAGATTTGGTCAAAGAAAGAGGATTGAGAGGCTGTTTTTCTCCAGGCAGCTGTTGTTGTTTGGTCACTCAGTTGTGTCCAGCTCTTTGCAACCCCATGGACTGCAGCACGCCAGGCTTCCCTGTCCTTCACTCTCTCCCACAGTTTGCTCAAACCCATGTCCATTCAATCAGTGATGCCATCCAACCATCTTGTCCTCTGTCGTCCCCTTCTCCTCCTGCCCTCAATCTTTCCCAGCATCAGGGTCTTTTCCAATGAGTCAGCTCTTCGTATCAGATGGCCAAACTATTGGGCACTTATGGGTTCAGACAACTGGCAGGGCAGGGAGGGTATTCCCAGCAGGGACTTAGCTGTCATGGAGGGGGCTTCCCCTGGCCCCCAGGGCAGGGATGGAGCAGAGTTCTCTTTCCCCAGATGTCTGCCTCTCACAGGCCTTCTTCCCTGGAACCTGCGTCTCTATAACCACAGCTCTCCTTCCTTCTCCAGGGCTCAGCCCCCATCACACTCTCCCTACCTCCCATTCCCCTTCTTGCTCCCTCCTTTCGAAAAGCATAATGAGTTTGATAAGAAATTGTCTTGTTAACAGGATTAGCCACGGAAATCTCTCGTCCCCTCCCATTCATTCTGTAATGCTCCTGTCTCATGTCCTGTAATTTTCTGCTGGTATCAGAGGCCCTGGACCACCTCAGGAATATTCATTTCTACTTGTTCTTTGATCGTGTGACTGCTGATATGCCAGGACACCCCCCACAGCCGCTGGGCCGCCGAGGCCTTGTGAAATTACACCAAGGCCCTCACTGGCTCACTCCCTCCAGAGCCAGCGGCTTTCAGATTTTCTGCTGCTGTGACCCACCCCCTCCCACCCCAACTCCTTCCCACCTCAGCTGCCAGTTCTGGGGTCGGGATTACCTTTAGCTTAAAGACCAAGGAGGCAGATGTTTCTGAAGCTTTGTTTTAGTTGCCAAGTCGTGTCCTACTCTTTTGCAACCTTGTGGACTATAGCCTTCCAGGCTCCTCTGTCCATGGGATTTCTCAGGCAAGAATACAGGATTCCATTCCCTACTCCAGGGGATCTTCCTGACCTAGAGATCGAACCCAGTCTCCTGCATTGGCAGGCAGGTTCTTTATCACTGAGCCAACAGCCCATGCTGGAGCTTACCTGGCAGAAGAGTGCTAGATGAGTGCCCCAGCCCCATTGCCTTCTTTCTACCCCTCCCCCTACACGCATCCCTCAGAAGATCCTAGAAAAGGAGAATACAGAAGTGTTCAGTACAGTGGATGACAGTATTAAGCTTTGAACCTGGGTTCACTTCCTGGGTCTGTGGCACAGACAATTTCTCCAGCCTCTCTGAGCCTCAGTTTTCTCATCTGTACATTGGGAATGATGATGCTTGTCTATAACACACGGAGTATAGTACCTGATACACAGTAGGAACTCAATTCATGCTCTTTTCCTTCTCTGCTCTTTCAAGACAGGAATGCTACTGAGGGTGGGGCATACTTGAGATTTACCAAGAAATTATTGTTTCGGCTTTGACTCACATCCCCAGACTCTTTCCTAGTACCAATTCCTTCTGACCTTTGTCCTCCCAAATTTCTTTCACTTTACACACTTTCAGGGACTTGTGCAGAGGAATCTTGATGGCCCCTTCAACATTAATTAAAAGAAAGTGCAGCATATATGGAGAAGGTGATGGCACCCTACTCCAGTACTCTTGCCTGGCAAATCCCATGGACAGAGGAGCCTGGTAGGCTGCAGTCCATGGGGTCGCTAAGAGTTGGACACGACTGAGCGACTTCACTTTCACTTTTCACTTTCATGCATTGGAGAAGGAAATGGCAACCCACTCCAGTGTTCTTGCCTGGAGAATCCCAGGGACGGGGGAGCCTGGTGGGCTGCCGTCTATGGAGTCGCACAGAGTCGGACACAACTGAAGCGACTTAGCAGCAGCAGCAGCAGCATATAAGGTGAATCCGAAGAAAAGATAGCGGGAGAAGAAAGGAATTGCCTGTCCTGTGCCCCTAAACCATGGTTGAGAGCAAAGCAGAGGGTCAGGCTAGGCAGAAAGCCCGCCTCTGCATCAGCAAGCGATTTTCAGGGAGAGGCAGAGGCACAGGGGGGCGGTGCCAGGAGGATGTAACCTACCCAGGAGGTAGAGAGGAAATCACTGGAGTTGGAAGAGGGGTGACTAGAGCTAAATCTAGGTTAATTTGGAAACAATTTTGTGATCGATTACACAGAAAGTGCCAGAGAGCGAGAGGTGGGAAATTGCACCTATGTGGGGAATGAGCTCAGGATTCCGATTGTGTGGGGAAGCCAGGGAGTTGGTGCCACTCTGAGCAAGGTGGGTGTAGTAGTGCGTGCCCAGGGGAGCTGGCAGGGCCAGAGCTGTGCTGAGAGGCCTTGGGTGTAGCCGGAGCCAGTGTCCCACTGGAAGATACACACACCAGGAGCATAGCCCTCCCCGTGTGCCTGGCCAAGGGGGAAGTGTTTACCTTGTTTATTTCTCATTTCTCGTTTAACGTTTGTATGTCCCTGAAAGATGGCTATGGTCAGCAGCTCATGTCAGTAACAGACCTACCAGGCCAGACCCATGGAAATCCCATAGGGGGATCTGAGGTGTCTGTCCTCAAGGAGCTGTGGAGTCAGACAAGCTGGGTTCAAATCCCAGTTATATTGTTTTCCAGCTGAGTGACTTGGGCAAGTTTCTGCATCTCTATGAGCCCACTCTCCTCATCTGTAAAATGGGAATGCTACTGCTCCTCTTGGGATTAAACTGGAGCCAGGCATGTGAACCATCTAACACCCTGGCTTGGCACGTAATGAAAGTCCTTAAATGAGAAGTACCTCCCTACCACCCTCCCCTTTTCCTCCCCCCATGTGCTGCCACCAAGGAAGATGCCACTGATGCATTATTTAAATCAACAACAAAAAGCAAGTGTCTGGTGGAAGCTGGGTAAGGGGTACAGATCTTACAAGTTAGGGGAGGAAGAGATGAGAGAGGGCTAGATGGGGGAGAGGAGGTTCCTAGGTACATAGGATGTAATTTAGAGCCCAGAGGTGCTGAGATTGCATGGCTCTGGGGGAAAGTGAATGCGCTGGAAGAGTTGGGGCAAGTGCTTCTGTGTTAACATCATTTCTTTGAGACAGACTTGTTTTGAGAACTGATGAGATACAAATGTAGATGGGACTGTGAGCATTTCTACCTTTCCTGATAAGCTGGCATCACTGGTGTGTCATAGAGTCACGTTGATTAGCCTGTAAATAATAAAAACAGATGTTCAAAATAGCAAAACTGCCTAGGGAACAATCTAGAACCACCAACATGAGTGGTCACTCCAAGCTCCCAAGTGGGTTGAAGTAGACGTTAGATGGATCTCCCTTCCCTGGAAGCTGGGTAGTCATAGCAATGAGAGCTATTGCTTATTTGAACTTTCACCATGCAGGCACCAGTCAGGTGCTTTAATTCTTGCAACAGCTCCAACTCTGTGTGATTGGAACTATCATTGGCAGAATTTTAGAGAAGAATAAATGAAATCAGAGGGGTTAGGTATGTTGTGAAGATCACACAGATGGAGCCAAAGTTTGGCTGACTTCAGAGCCTAAGTACTTACCATGGGGAAAAGAAGGCTGAGACTCATGTGCTCGCTCCATTCATCATTCATTCACTCAACAGGTATTTTTTTGAGCATCATCATATGCAAGTTGTTGTACACAAAACTGAGCAGTCCCTGCCTTCATGGAGGTCATGGTCTCATTCATGAACACACCCTGGGCCAGGCCTGGGCAGTGCTGGGGACTGGAAGGCAGAGGTGGACAACCTGCCAGCTGCTCTCAGCCTTGGGGGCTCCGACTGCTCATCACAGGAGCATCGTCTCTGCAGCGTGTGAACACTGAAGGCCTCTGAAGCAGGCCTGGGGGCGGGAAGGTGGTGAGTCTGGAGGCAAACACAGAAAGGACAGAGGGATGTCTCCACTGCTGTGCAGGGTCCCTGGAGCCACATAAGATGACTTCAAGAGGCCATGGTACTGTGTCCCTTTTAGCCACACCCCCTTCTGGGACACTGTCAGACCAGCTTTCTCATCCCCATCGTCGCCAGAGCCCCAGGGAAGGAACAGGACAAGGGGAGGCATGAGCTTCTGTGGGGCACTATCTCTGCTGCAGACCAGAGGCCTCACAGGCCCCGGTGTCCTCAGCACCACCTTCTGGACGAGGGGCTGAGGCTGAGGGTCCCTCTCTGGGCCCTGAAGGTACTAAGTGGCAGGGCGGCTCTCCCATCTGCAGATCTGACGCTCTGTCAGGTGTGTATTTGCAGCCCTAGCCCAAAAGTACTGGGGGTTCAGAAGAGTGATACATGTGCTCTTTAAGGCACCTGCAATCTACTGGGGATATAAGAATGATCCCATGGAGCAGGTGGGAACATCCAAATGGGAAACTAGAGGCCCTTCTGAGTCCCAGGGTGCAGCCCCAGAATCTGAGTCTGCAGAAGCGGAGAGGGTCTGCACTAGCTGGACTCTCTAAGGGGCCTTCTAGAAGAAGGAGGGCTTGCGAAGGACCTCGCTGAGTGCAGGGGAGTGGATGGCCCTCCATGCAGAAAGGGACCAGTGGGAATGCCCGTGGTGCCAGGATGCATCAGAGCAAAAGCACAGCTTTGGGTTCAGATAGCTCTGCTTTGTGACTTGGGGCTAGTTGCTTTGAACCCTCTGATTCTCAGTGTCTTCATCTTTTAGAGAAGAAAAATCCTCTGCCACAGTAAGGCGAGATGAAAAGAGAAAGCCCCCGGCACAGTGCCTAGTTTCCTTCCCATTGTTTTGAGCCTTTTCCCCCAGAGCAGGGATGGAATCACAGCAGCAGCCAGGACCCACCCTGCCCTGCCCTCAACCGGCTTGCAGTCTAGGGACAGTGCCAGGTCTTGAGCGACAAGTGTTCAGGGAAGAGGACAGGAGACAGAAGACAGGTGGGAGCATCTTCTTGCAGAAGAGAGTGTGAGCTGAGTTCTGGGGGATGGGGGCAGTGGGAACTTTGGGAAGGAGGTGAGAAAAGAGTTCTGAGCAGCAGCAAGGCACGGGGAGGAGGCAGAAGCCGGGTACTGTGGAGGACGGAGGAAGGCCGTGGTGGCTGAAGCTGGGGCCAGGGCCAGAGGTGGAACAAAGGAGGGCCAGGGGAAGGATGACAGGCTTTGGCCACCCTGTTAAGCATTTGGGTCTTCATCCTAAGAAAAATGGGAAGCCACAGGATGGTTTTCGGTGAGATCAGATGTCCATTTTAAGAAGATCTGGCTGTAGTGAAGGGGAGTAAATTAGATGAGACCACCAGTGGGTATGGACACGTAGTAGGCAGGCCCTTGATCCATAGTAGGCCATTTATGGTACACCCAGTGTGTGTGCTGTGGGGTGAGCCTGAGCTCTGGGGAGCGGGTGGGGAGCAGGGAGCAAGGCCTTGGGGTCAGAATGGATCTCTTGTGTCTGATGCTTCAGAGCCAACCAGGGTAAAAGAAAAATGCCAGCTACTCCGCAGCCCATGGGGATTCTGGGTGTGGGTGGTCATTCAGAGGGAGGGACAGCGGGGTGAGGGTCTTGAAGACGAGCATGGAGGTTGATGGAGGCGAGTAGACGGTGACCATCCCTCCCTGCTCCTGCAGGCGACAGCCTGGCTACTGGGGTTCTGTCGAAGCAAGGCAGCCTTCCCAAATTGTAATAACAGTTATTTCTATTACACCATGAGCATCTGCCACAGGGTGCAAGGAGCTGTGTAACCCCCCCCAGTGGGCACCATAAAAGTGGGGGTGGGGGCTCCAGGGGGAGGGTTGGAGGCCACCGCTCCCCGGCTGGGCTCCACCATGTGCGGCAGGAGGAGGGCTGAGAAGAAAGAGGCTTATTTCAGCACCCTGTTATTATGGCATCTTGTTTTCATAGTTTGTTCAACAAACCTCTCTCCCTCTCCGTCTCCCCCCACCGCTCGCCTCTTTTTTTTTCATCTTCCTCTCTCAGCAAATCCATTTAAATGCAATTCTATTCTTAAAGCGCCCCTCTCATGCATGTCTAATGAATGTCAGGGAAATGCTATTACAATGGGGCCGAGGAGGATCCGATCGGCAGTGTGTGTACAAGTCATTTGAAAGGAAGCCTGGGAGCGCTCCAGTTTTATTACAGCATAATTAGAAATAAAATCTTGTTGCAATAGGAGAATGAGAGATGTGTGCTAATCCTGTGGTGCAGGGAGATAGAGCTGTGTTTAGAGGAAAGGACTCAGGCAGAGAGAGAAGCTAGCCCCTGGCCCTCTCCAGTTTCCCCTCCCCGAGACTCTGCATCCGCGCTCCCACTGTGGTATCCCCAGCTCCCTGGGCGCTGCTCCAGACAAAGCACGGACCCCCTTCTAGATCTCCGCTGCCCAGAGAGGTCAGTCAGCAGGCTCCTGGGGAGCTGAGCCTGGTCTTCCTGGAAATTTACATTCTCCCAGCTATGAGAGGCCAGTTGTGGGCAGCTGGGAGGTGCTAGGAATGGTTGGCTTGGAGTCTGAGACCTCAATCAAGTTCTGAGCCTGCCCCCCTTATGAGAGTTATACATTCATTTATTCATTCAATCGTTCAGACCTTCAGTAACCACTGACCTTTTGTGTGCCAGGTACTGTGCTGGACATGTTCATTGACGTTTTTCACTCTCCTAGGAAACAGGTTCAGAGAGATTCTGTGACTCATCCAGCATCATTCAGCTTGAGAGAGGAGCACAGTTCCAACCCTGCATCTCACTCAGGCCAGACTTTCTCTGCTCCATCATGCTGTCAGCTTGCTGGGTCCTCCCGAGACTTCAGACACCTGTCCCCCCAGGAACCCCATCTCCTATAGAGCCCCAAAGGCAGAGCTGAAGATGGGGATCTGGCTGATCCCTCTTCCTCCTCCTCATTTCGCTCAGCGTGTCTGACTCTTTGCAACCCCGTGGACTGTAGCCCTCCAGGCTCCTCTGTCCATGGGATTCTCCAGGCAAAAATAACAAGAGTGGGTTGCGGTTTCCTTCTCCGGCTGATTCCTCCTATGGAGCAGAAACAGGCATCGCCCCCTAGTTCCACATCTTCTTCCCTGACCACTCGCCATCTTTTCTCAGAGGTGGTGGTGGTAGAGGAGGGGCAGAGGCTGTTCCCACAGGCCCCTGGGGACACATGTGGGAGGTGGTGCCACTTGGAACCTGTCACACTAGCCCCCTGCCCAGCCTGGCATCACGGCTTTGGAGATGAATACAAGATCATGGTGTCTTCCCAAGCACCTGAGAGCCCCTGTGCCAGAAAGCAGTCACCTGTCACCTGTCCCTCAGAGGTTGTTAAGTTGCATACCAAAGGCCCCACCCTCCGTCCATCCAGGCTCCCTACAACCCAGATATGCTCAGTCTGCCTGATTTCAGTTCTGTGGGGAAAGAGCAGTGGGTCTGGAGACAGGAGACCTCTCTCGACAGCTCTACTCTGACCCAGACTGGCTGTGTGACCCTCTCTCAGCTCCCTCGGATGCCCCATGCAGCCGTGGGTCAGGCTGAATGGTTGATGCCGAGTGTGGACAAGGCTCCCTGAGTGATTGCAGCCCCATTCCCTGCTCTGGCGCCCTGCCCACCTCATCCCTCCCTCTGCTCTCAGCGCCCTGAGGGGTCTGGGGGCCAGTCTCTCCCCACCCCTCATGCACTCACTCTCTGACCCAGCCTGTGAGGTCCACCTGATGCCCGTCAGGACCAGCTCGTCCCTGTCCTCCTCCCCATTCCTGCCCTCCAGTCCTCACCCTGGTGTCTTATGGAGCAAGACCCAACTCCAGAATCTTAGCACTGAGGGTCCTCAGGGAATAGCATGTTGGGAGGAGGAGTACATTCATCTTCTAGGGCTTCCATGACAAAATACCAGATCAGGTGGATGAAGCAACAGAAATGTAGTTCTCATAGCTCTGGATGCTGGAAGTCCAAGTTCGCAATACTGGGCCCTCTCTCCTTGGCTTTGAGATGGCCACCCTCCCCCACATGGTCCGCCCTCTGTGCCCTCACATCCCTGGCATCTCTTCTTCTTCCTATCAGGACACCTGTCATATTGTATTAGGGACCCTTATGACAGCATTTAAACTCAGTTACCTCTTTAAAGGCCCAGTCTCCCAAAACAGTCCCACTGTGGGGTAAGGCTTCAACAGGGGAATTTTGCAGGGACACAAATCAGTCCATAACTGGGCGGATCTAGGACTTAAAGCAGGCCAGCCAGAGCCAGGACTTGCCTCCAGACTCCCCCGTAGCATCTCCACTATGCTGTAGCTCTCTCCCTGGGGTCTCGGGTAATGGGATTACAATCCTGGGGTCCAGGAGTCCAAGGAAAGCAGAGGAGGCAGAACCAGGCCTTGGCTTCCTTTGGGCTTTCCAAACCCAGGCTGGCAGGTTCCCCCAGGGCCCTCACCATCAGCAGGAATCACAAAGGAGTGAGAGGAGGGTGCTTCGCAGAGTCAGCCTCAAATAGGTGCCCGTAGGCTGCCCTGGTGCCGGGCCCCCAACAGGGCTAACCCTGCCAGCCCAGAACTAATCACCCCCTCCCACCTGCCCTGGGAGGACAGAGTGGTCCTGCCACTGGGGTGAGTCATCTCCTTAGTCTCAAGAACCATCCACAGGCTCCAAGCAGCAGAAGGACCCCACTGTTTTTGTAAATCTCTATTGGATGGAGCAGGAACTGGTAACCTGTATTGACTGCAGTTTTTTTTGGAGAGGTGGGGAGGGGGGAGTGGGAGTTCCCTGGGGGCCAAATGAGGCATCCTGAGGCCACCCTGGGAAACTCTGGGCTTGACAGATTGTCTCTTCTCACACAAGAGAACCAGAGAGACCAAAGCCTGATCTCAGAGAAAAGCTTCATACATCCCTCCTGCCTCTCTCCCCCTACTCCACACCTCCCTTTGCTTCCTGGGACCTTCCTTGTCAGGGTCACCCACCCCCAGCTTCTCTCTACTGCCAGGACTTATTTATTCAACACAATGCCTACACAAATACCTACACCCCACAGACATGTTATGGACACATATGCCCTTTGCTTTTACATGCTTCTTATTATGCAATAACATGAAGTTATTATGTTATTACTTCTTATGGTAATAACCTCTCCTTAGATGTGTACAGTGCAGTCCAGGTCACAAAGCCCTTTCATGGCCATCATCACGTGGACACTCCAAAAGAACCCTGTGAGCCCAGAGACACCAGGGGTTAGGGTCCCCTGTTTGGAGATGAGAGATCAGAATCCCAGAAACGTTAAGGGATTTCCTAAATCCACACATTAGTAGGTTGGTAGGTCTCAAATCTCCCATTTCTGACTCTGTGCTCCATACACCCATTGTAACACAGGCCCCTCCTGAGCTGCTGTGTGGGGCTTCCCTGGTGGCTCCCACCTGCAGATGCTGAAGACATGGAGTCGATCCCTGGGGAAGATCCCCTGAAGGAGGAAGTGGCAACCCACTCCAGTACTCTTGCCTGGAGAATCCCCATGGACAGAGGAGCCTGGCGGGCTACGGTCCACGGGGTCACAAAGAGTCAGACATGACTGAGCAACAACAACGAGCTGCTACAGGTCCCTGGATGCAAGGTTCCTTTCTCAAAGGCCCAGCTCTGGAAACCTCTAAGATGCAGCGGACTGAACTCACCCCAAGGCAGGCTGAGACGGAGTCACTCAGGGCAGTTCAGTTCTTGAGCCCGCCTGTTTGCAGAGGGGCAGGGTGCCACGCTACCACCATGGCTATATTACGTTACCTCGTCTGACTGTCGGCCCCTGGGACTCTCATGTGGTTCCATTCTGGAACAGCGAGCTCTGTTAGTGGGCGAGGGCAGCATTTCTGCTCCAGTCTCCTAAGGAGGAGGCAGGTCTTGATCAGAGACGGATAATGGGGGTTGAGCTTCAGGCCAGCTGCAGAGGAGGTGTCCTTGTCCCTCCCTCTCCCTGGGCCCAGCCTCCGTGGGTCCCCACGTGTTTTAGGAGCTCCTAGGCAGTGTAGAGTCACCCCCTGGGTGGGGGACTGACCCTGAAGATGAATCAGCCAAGGTGTACACTCCAGATTGCCCAGCTCTGGTCACTGTTTATCTCCTTTTTTTTTTTTTTTAAGCTCAGTCTGGTTTTAGTGTCTCAGCTTGGAGCTAGGGGACTGAGACAAGGATCAGTGGCCTCATGGGGGAGCAGCGGCCCAAATCATTGCAGTGTGGCAGCAGGGGTTAGAGGGGGAAGAGACCCCAGGGTGGGAGGGACCTCGGCGCAGGACCCAGGCCTGAGGTGAAGCAGTCTCAGCCCATTGGGAGTGCCTGCTCTCCTGCAGGATTCATTCTGTCAGCACATGCTAACTGAGCATCTAGTGAGCCAGGCACATTCTGGGGTTGGGATGCTAAAATAACTCCTTCTCTCAACACCATGTGCTCTGAAGACAAGAATTTTGATAAAGGGGTCAAGCAAGGCCTCTCCAAGGAGCTGGCATTTCATCTGAGACTGAATGGGACGGGGTGTGAGTCAAGGAAAGAGCATCCATTTCTACCCCAAAAGGCCTGGGGGTAGAAATGAGCACATGCACACTGATTTGACTTGAAAAACCACTGTAACAGATGATGTTCAAGAGGTCTCGCTACTCAGCTTTCTTTAAGCTAAGAATTTTTAAATTGCTAGGAGGAAGGAAACTTAAAGAGTATCCGTTTATTTCCCTCACTTCATACTTAAATCTTCTTTGCAGTATCTCAGTGCTTCTTCAGCCTTTACTGAATTACCTCTGGTGACAAGACACTCACTACCTCACAAACACACTCATTCCAGTTCTTCATAATCTTGACTTTTAACATGTTAATTGTGGTAAAATACATATAATGTAAAATTTTCCATCTTAACCATTTTAAGTGTTCAGTTCAGTAGCGTTTCAGCTTAAAGTTCACTAATGTTTAACATCACTGATGAGAATGGTTGGATGGTAACACTGATTCAATGGACATGGACTTGGGCAAACTCCAGGAGTTGGTGAGGGACAGGGAGGCCTGGCTTGCTGCAATCCATGGGGTTCCAAAGAGCTGGACACGACTTGGTGGCTGAACAACAACAACAAACACATTAAACAACTCCTCATTCCACCCTCTGTCTAGCTCTTGGCAACCACCATTCTCTTTGTGTCTAGGAATCTCACTATTCTAGGTACCTCTTATAAGTAGGGTCATACTGTATTAGTCCCTTTGTGTCTGGTTTATTTCACTTAGCATCATGTCCTCAAGGTTCGTCCGTGTTACAGCAATGTGACAGAATTTCCTTCCTTTTAAAGGCTGAGTACTATTCCATTGTTATGTATAGACCACATTTTCTTTATCCATTCACCCATCAATGGACGCTTGTGTTGCTTCCTTCTCTTGGCTATTGTGAGTAATGCTGCTATGAACAGGGGTAAACAGGTATCTTTTCAACACCCTGCTTTCAATTCTTTTGGATATATTCCCAGAAGTGGAATTGCTGGATCATATAGTAATTCTATTTTTAATTTTTTTAAGGAATTACCATACCATTAAATCTTGACTTTTGAATGTTCACAAATAGTTATTTTTGAAGGTCTAATTGAGTAGAGTAGAGGAAATGATTAGCAGTGGCAAGAAGTTTGCCAGACATAGAAACACTCAGAAATGGGAGTGGGCTAGTCTGGGAAGGCTTCCTGGAGGAGGCAAATTTAGAGCTGGGAGCTGGTTTTTCTCAGGCGCACATGAGGATTAAACAACGGTAGAATTTGGGGAAGTTTCTTTCATTTATTCATTCATATATTTATTCATTTCATTCTGGGGATATTTATCAAGGGTCTATTTTGCAACCAACACTGCTTTCGCACTGAATGAAATGGGAAACTATTGGAGGGCTTTAAGCAAAGGAGCTGCGTGAATCTGACTGAGGCTTTAAAGCATCACTCTGGCTGCCTGCTGGGAACAGATGGAGTGGAAGCAGAAGCAGGGAGGCCAGTAAAGAAGCTGCTGTCCTGCTCCATCCTTAATTCCCCTCCTTTGCTCTAGAGGCTGGGTGGGATCTGTCCAGTTCACACCTTCCAGCAAAGCCTCACCACCCCCGCTCCTCTGCCCAGGACCCTCTCCCCACCAACTCAGGCCTCCCGAGAGCAGGGAGAGAGAGGGGCCCCCATTGCAGAGGGCAGATTTTTCTCCCCCAGCCTTCAAGGGCCGCCAGGAGCCCTGAGGTTTCTGACCATCACCTCTCTGTGATTACTACAGCTCCAGGGAGTCTCCAAGGCCCAGCTCTCTGACCTCTTGGAAAAAGACAGAAAAGTTGCTGTCAGCTCAGTTATCACTTGTGTCCAGGGCCTCTGAATGGCCAAGGAGGGCCTCCTTTAGTTCCCGGTTCCTGGGAGGAAGGGGGAGACTGCAATAAACCTGGCCATGGGAGGGGGCAGAGAGCCCCCCAACAGCAGCCAGCCCTCCAGCTCTTGAGATGGAGCCACTTGTGCTGACGTTTAACGAGTACCACCCAAGCGCTGGAGGCGGTCCCATGCAGTAACTCATCTTTCATCCAATTCTTCCAATACTTCCAACAACTGTGTGACCTAAGTCCTATTATTTATTATCTGCACTTTCCTGAAGCAGAAATGGGACTCAGAGAAGTCTGGTGTGATTATAGAGACATCCACTGTCAGAGTGAAGGGCCTTACAGTTTAGTTAGTCCAGTGGTTCTCTGCCCTGGCTTCACATTACATCACCCAAAAAGCTTTTTAAAAATACTAATTTCCAGGCCACACCCCTAGAGATTCTGAGTTTAATTTTAAAAGCTCCTTAGATGATTCTAATGTACAAACATAGTTAAAAACACTTATCTCCTCCACCTCTTCCCTCTTTGTACGGGTGGGGAAGCTGAGGGCCTGAGAGAGGACTGGACTTCCCTTGGGTCACCCTGCATCCATTTCCCAGGGCTGCCTTAACAAATGACCACAAATGGGTGGCTTAAAGCCACAGAGATTCACTGTGTCACGATTCTGGAGGCCAAAAGTCCAAGATCAAGGTGTGGGCAGGGCCCTGCTCCCTCTGCAGGCTCACAGAGGTAGGGGGCAGGGGGTGAGGAATCTTTTCTTGCCTCTTTGCTGGTTTCTGGGGTCACTGGCAGTCCTTGGCTTTTTTTTTTTTTTTTTTTGACCATGCCACCCAACACATGGGATCTTAGTTCCCCAACCAGATATCAAACCCATGCATTGGAAGCATGGAAGCTTAACCACTGGACCACCAGGGAAGTCCGGTCCTTGGTTTTCTCTACTCATAGTTACATCACTGCAGTCTCCACCTCCATCTTCACAGGTCTTCTCCCTATGTGTCCCTGCCTGTGTCCAAATTTCCCTCTTCTTATAAGGACATCAGTCATACTGGATTTGTGATCACCCTTATTCCATTATGGTCTCATTTTAACTTGATTCTATTTGCATTCACAAGCTGTGTATGGACACTTTTGTGGGGGACACTATTCCACCCAAGATATGCCTCCTCATTAGTGGCAGAGCTAGGGTGCCAATTCAGTCTCCTAAGTCTCAGTCCTGGGCTTGTCCCCAATGCTGGGTGTCTTGGCCCCTCTTTATCTTCCTCTTCTCACTAATGGCTTCCATTGAGCCCCCTCCGCACCCTTTACCAGCCCCCATTACTAAAGGCTCAAGCTTCCCTGGTAGAAGAACATTCTTCTAACTGTGGAATCCCAGAGGGCAGAGGCCAAATTCAGGACTTCCCCGTGGAACCCAGTTGAGCACACAGGGATGCTCCATGGAGACTTGATAAATGGAGCCAAACTGAATCGAATGGATGAGTGTGCCTTTGTGAGGAAGTGAAGACCCCGCCGATAGAAGCAATCAAGCAGAGGCTGGCTGAATGTATGTCTCTATAAGAGGTGCTGTTATTCTGGGAGAGTCAGCATAGCACAGAGCTTTAGAGGAATGTAGAAAGTAGACTAATGGTCTAGGCGCTACACCTTATTTGCTGTGTGACTGTGGGTGGTTTATTTAACCTCTCTGTGCTTTGGTTAGTAACAACAATAATATCCATTTCAAAGGAGTGTGGGGATTAAATGAGATAATGTTCATAAAGTCCTTGGCCTAACATGTAATGGGTGCTCCATAAACCAGATCACCAGGAGAAAGGATAGTAGAGTATTCAAGTAATAATAAAAAGAAAAGGATTCATTAACCACGCACAGCACTCCCCCGGTCTTGGGTGTGTTCACAGACGATACTGCAGACTTTGAGATGTAACAGACAGGCAGCACCAAGGGCAGAGTCCACACTGCAGCACAGTTCCATGTCCTCGTCCTAGAGCCTAAGGGAAAACGACCCTCATGGGCACACCCTTGGCATTTAGAGTAGAACAGTTGTCGTCACTCTGACTTGACCACTAAATGTCATTAGTACACCCCTAAGTTTTGGTAACAACCAAAAATGCTCCCAGACACACATGTCCAAGTGGTCTCAGGGTGGAGGCCAGATGTGGTGGTCCTGCCTACCACTCCATCCTTCCTCCAGCGGGACGCAGCCTACCCCAAGGAGGAGAAACCAAGACATTGGGATGATACTGGTTCCTCTCCCCAATCCAAGGACAGGTGGTCCCACTGGGCTGCAGAGGATGAGCTGCCAGACTGCCAGGGCAGCCCCCTGGAGCCAGCCTCGGAGGCTAGCCGTGTTTGGAGTCCCGGTCCCTCTGAACCCCCCACCAGCAGACTGTGCCTCCTCCCCCTCCACACTGAATGCCTCTCACTCTGCAGGCCCCCTTCTCCATCCTTCCCCAGCGGGGCCCATCATTTGATTCTCATCAAACATGCAGAACTGATGTTGCACACGTCCCCCCAGTGGGGATTAACATAATACCCCTGATTTCTCCTTCCCCTCTTGCTCACCATGCATCCCCCTGACTGCAGCCTGCCTTTGTTTCAGGAGGAGCGATACACTGTATCTGGAAATGTTACTGCAATTAAATATGCACAAGAAGGGGGGAAGGGAGGGGGAAAATGAGGACAATGAAGGATGTGAAACATCAGATGCAGCAGCTGCTTGTTGCTATAGAAACCCCAGATCCCCACCACCATCACCACAGCACCCCTCCCCAACTTAAAATTCCTCAGGCCCAAGTGCACCGTTGCTGGTGTTGATCTGAGGATAACAGGGTCCTGGCTGTCCAGGCTGGAGCACCTGTGGGCCGCTAGGGCTGATTTTCGGGCGTTTTCTGTTTTTCCTCATCCCACCACCTCCAACCCTTGTACTTCTGATTGGCAGCAACACCCTCCAGTCGTCCTGCATTCCAGCCGCAGTTACATAATAAATTACAAGAGCGCTTCCACGTTTGACTTTGGGATGTCACAACATGGAGACAAAGCGGCAGGTGCAGAGTCTGGGTGGGGAGCCTGGCTTCCTCTGTGCTTCCTGTGGGTCCTCTGACTGCCGGCAGCAGAGCCGGCTCCTTCCTGCCTCCTTTTCTTCTTTTACCCACAGCGCTGAGTGGGGGTCTATAGGGCGTGGTCTTCGTGTTGGAGGGGGCAGGGCGGGGGTCCACAAGCTCCAGGCAGCCTGCCAGCTGGCCAAGTGTTCCTCTAAGGAGATCCAACAAGATGCTACTCGGTGGGGATCTGCATGAAGTCCCGGACCCAGACCCACTTAGCCAAGGGTGTCCAAGAGTGGAGAGAAGGAAGGTAGCCTAGGTATAGCTTGTGGACACATGACAAGGACCTTTAAATCAGAGTGTGAAGCAGTAGTAAAATTGATCTTTCCCCTCATCCCTACTCAATTCCCCCTGAAAAGTTAATGCAGCTTAGGTGGGTAGTTGGTAGCCCTGCTCTATTCTGCCCTTCTCAGATAAGCTGTTGGTTAGATCCCCACCCTCAGCAAAATGCCTGGCACCTAGCAGGTCTGCTGTTCAGTCTCTAAATCATGTCTGACTCTTTGTGACCCCTTGGACTGTAGCTTGCCAGGCTCTTCTGTTCATGGTATTTCCCAGCAAGCATATTGGAGTGGGCTGCCATTTCCTTCTCCAGGAGGCCTAGTCATGTACAAAGATATATGGGAGGGAGAGGAGAAGAGAAGAGGGGTGGGGGAAGTGGGAAAGAGGGAGGAAAAATTAAGAAATCTGTAGATAAACCAAAGTTTATTAAGAAGCCAGAGACCAACTAGATTGAAGAAGCTGTTTGAAACCCTACTATATAACAATTAAAAATATATAATCCTTAAGACTCATGAAAAGTCAAACAGCCTGATTGCTGCCTTCCAGTGTGTGAGGGAGTGTGTCAGTCACATGAGTTCAGGCTGCTCTGTAGGGCTCCAAGGAGTAGAAACCAGGATCCATGGAGACCAGTTGTGACCAAGGAAAATCTTTCTCAAATTCAGCACCGTCAACTTTGCAATGGGTCACTGAATGAGGTAGTGAGTTCCCCAGCCCTGGAGGTATTCACATGAAAGCCAGAGAAGCTTTGTCAAAGATGCAGTCAAATGCATTCAGCTTTTCAACCCTGCAGATCTACAGGTTTCATTGTTGGAAAATATCCTTTCAGGAGGTCCCTGTCCATGGTGCTGAGATCTTGGGCTTTTGCTTGGCAGGATGAGACACCACAGAATACTCCTAACCAGAGAGTGTCGGAGCTCTTGACTGAGAGGGTTCACTCAGCCCCCAGGTGGGAGGAAGCAGACCTCAAATAACAGGATTTGAAGCGGATGGGGCTCCCCAAAATGTTTCCTTGTGAAAGCCCGGCAGTCTGGTGTTAGCAAGTCCTTTGTCTGAGGTCAGCATTACCCTCTCTCCAGCAGCTTTCTTGTAAGTCATCATCACTGTCTTGATTCTGATGCCCCCTCTGGTGGAAATGGCAGCCTGGGCTCTTCTGTGTCTGCCTGGGGAAGCAGCTATGCCCTCAGAGAGCAAGGCTGAGGGTCCCTAGGTTAGCTTCTCTATCTCAATCTGGCTGGATCTTGGGTGGGAGACCATAAGCTTAGAGAGTCCCAAAGCCAATACAAGCCTTTCCCCAACCTTGAGTCCATATTCTCCCTGTTTTAAAATCAGCCGTAAAAAAAATAAATAAATAAAACAAACAGCCCTGACTAGCTCAAGTTCAGGGTTTGCCTTAGGATCTTGGATGAGGAAATCCACTCTGCCTCGGAGTAGAGTCTTATAATCAGCCAGATGGATGAAACTACTCTGTCCTTTATGCTCCCAGCCAAGTCACAGCAGTGAGACTACAGAGAGGGCAGGGGAAGTAAAACACAGTGCAAGCGCCTTTGCCTTGCATGATGGGGACTTCCCTGGTGGTCCACTGGCTAAGACTCTGTGTTCCCAATGCGAGGGGCCTGGGTTCGATCCGTGGTTAGGGAACTGGATCCCCCATGCCACAACTAAGGATCCTGCATGCCACAGCTAAGACCTGGCACAGCCAAATAAGCAAAATAAATAAATAATTAATTTAAAAAAAAAGAACTGCATGATGAATTAGCATCATAGATCTGCATCTCCACACCCCTGCTCTTACTATAACTTAGTCTCAGTAATTGTTTCTTGAGTAAATAAATAACTGACATTGAAGGAAAAGGATTTAGGCTTGTTTGGCTCAGTGCAGAGGGAGAGCTAGGAGCTGGCGAAAGGCCTGAGTTCTGATCCACTTCCTGTGTGATTTTAAAATGGGGATGACACCTCAAACAGTTGTAAGAACAAACAAGCAATGATTGTTAAAGCTTTGCAAACTCTCGCCAGGAGATGGGAAAGAGGAGGACTGTTGCTCCATAAGTGAGCACTTGCTGAGTGCCAGACACTTTATTGTTTTTGTCATCATTATATCCACTCCATGAAGAATTGTTTGCACTCTATTGTGCAGATAAGACTCAGAGAGGTTAATTAACTTTCCCACAGGCACACAGCTAATAAGTGGAAGAGTCAGATTGGAACCCAGATCTTGACTCCAAAGCCCAGCATCTTCCTGTGAAAAGCTGAAGCATCTACACTTAAAGGAATAATTATCGTGATTTCTCTTTTTTTACACATGGAAAATGCTCATCTGTGAGAGATGCTCTCCTCACAGCTTCAGCCCCCTTTCCCCATCATCTCCCATCCCCCGGGCAACAGGGCAACCTGGCTGAGCAGAAGTCCAGCTCCAGGCCCGAGTTGCTTCTGGGGGCAGGTCCTGCCAGAGAAGTAATCAACTGTGTCCTGATTATGTCTCCAGAGAACAGGTTTCTTATCACTTCCCACGGCGGGCTGTACATCTCTGACGTGCAGAAGGAGGACGCCCTCTCCACCTACCGCTGCATCACCAAGCACAAGTATAGCGGGGAGACCCGGCAGAGCAACGGGGCCCGCCTCTCTGTGACAGGTAGGCCAGAGGGCTGGAGAGGAAGGGCGGGCACCGGCCTGCCCCCGAGACCGGGTGGGCGTGCTGACACCAAGGAGCAGGGAGTCTGCCGTGTAATCAGGGCATTCAGGAGGAGCAGACTCAGGACCACAGGCACAGAAAGCACCGAGCAGACCTTGTCTGGTTTGATCTGGGATGTGTCTCATATAAAGAACTCTGCAGTTCAGTTCTTTTCAGGAGTCTACCTGAGAAAGCTGAATGCCCCTGAAGAACTGTTGGTTGATTTTGTTTAGTCACTCAGTCATGTCCATTTCTTTGTAACCCCATGGACCGTAGCCTCCAGTCTCCTCTGTCCATGGGATTTTCCAGGCAAGAATACTGAAGTGGGTAGCCATTTCCTTCTCCAGGGGATCTTTCTGACCCAGGGATCAAACCCATGTCTCCTGAATTGGCAGGCAGATTCTTTACCACTGTACCGTTTATCAAATAATGGGAGATATGGAGCCCATCCCCTCTTTCCTTTTTTGCCTTTGCCGCCTGGAAGCTCATAGATATAATCTACTTCTCCAATGCAGTAATGATTGGATTGGATTGGATTAGGGAGACTTTGTATTTCCTTGTGTCTCTATTTTTTTTTAAGATTCTATTAGTTTATTTATTTTGAATATATCTATCTATCTATCTATCTTTCGTTAGGGTCTTCCCCAATGGCTCAGAGGTTAAAAATCAGTCTGCAATGCAGTGGCTTCAGGAGACACAGGTTTGATCTCTGGGTGAAGAATATCCACTGGAGAAGGGCATGGCAACTCACTCCAGTATTCTTGCCTGGAGAATCCCATAGACAGAGGAGCCTGGCAGGCTACAGTCCATAGCGTCGCGGAGTCGGATACGACTGAAGCGACTGAGCACACGTGCTCGTATCTTTTATTATAGCCTACCTCACAACATTTGAAAGTAGGCAAACACAGGTAAAAAAAAAATCTCTAAATTAAGTAAAGGATCTTTTTTCTGGAATGATTATAGCTTCTTACAGAAGGATGGAAGCTGCTATTTCCTGAATCTCCATGTGCCAGAAATTTCGTTTATGTACGGTCTCTTAGGCACTATCATAGCTGGGTGAGGTGTGCACTGCGCTCCGTATTTCTATAGGTAAGAAAATCAGACCTTAGGGAAGCCAAGCCACTTATCCCAACTGTTTAACCAGTGGGAGGCACAGCCAGAATTCACATCCTCCAGCCACAGACCCCCATGGAAGGGGCTAATCGAACACCATGCAGATGCCCCGGTTACAGAGGAAAGAAGGCCACTTGGCCTCTTCAGGGGAGGCCTCCTGGAGTAGCGCTTGTCAGACTCTTGACAGCGATCCTCAGACATCATCGCCGATGCTATGCATGCTGGTGTTTCCTACCAGATGCACTGTGACACACTCTGGTATTTCCTATTCTACTCTATCCTGTCTCGGTTTATCTAAATGCTGGTCACCACTTACCACATGGATTCCATCACTTCCTAACCGTGTGTGACCTGCAATTTGAAGATCCCTGCTCTTATGGAAGTGGGGTCAGAGTAGCTTCTGGAAGGAAGATGAACTGATTGTCAGAACACCTGGTTTGGAGACTAGTACCACCAAATTGCTCAACCCCTTTGGGTCTCTGTAAAAACAAGCTAGATTAGGTGACTTCTCAAATTCCTTTTTTTTTTTTTTTTTTTTTTTGAGTATAGTTGCTTTGGGCTTCCCTGGTGGCTCAGAATATGCCTGCTATGCAGGAGACCTGGGTTCAATCCCTGGGTGTGGAAGATCCCCTGCAGGAGAAAATGGCAACCCACTCCAGTATTCTTGCCTGGAGAATCCCATGGACAGAGCAGCCCAGCAGTCTACAGCCAATGGGGTTGCAGAGAGTTAGACACGACTGAGCAACTAACACATAGCTTATATAGCTGCTTTCCAACGTTGTGTTCGTTTCTACTGCACAGCAAAGTGAATCAGCTGTATGTATACACATATCTCTGCTTTTTTTTGGATTTCTTTCCCATTTAGGTCATCACCAAGCACTGAGTAGTTTCCTGTGCTACACAGTCGGTTCTCATTAGCTATCTGTTTCATACATAGTGGTGTATATATGCCGATCCCAATCTCCCAGTCCATCCCACTCTCCTTCCCCTCTTGGTGTCCATATGTTTGTTCTCTCTGTCTGTGAGGTAACTTCTTGGATTACGTCTATCTCTCTCCTGTGATTTGGGGAGGATTACCCTGACCAGCCGGAGAAGGCAATGGCACCCAACTCCAGTACTCTTGCCTGGAAAATCCCATGGGTGGAGGAGCCTGGTAGGCTGTAATCCATGGGGTAGCTAAGAGTCGGACACGACTGAGCGACTTCACTTTCACTTTTCACTTTCACGCATTGGAGAAGGAAATGGCAACCCACTCCAGTGTTCTTGCCTGGAGAATCCCAGGGACGGGGGAGCCTGGTGGGCTGCCGTCTATGGGGTCACACAGAGTCGGACATGACTGAAGCAACTTAGCAGCAGAAGCAGCACCCTGACGAGCAGGTGACTGTATCAAGGGCCCCCTCTTATTTGCCTGGTGCATTTTGGGGGCAAGACCAGAAGCCAGGAGAGCAAGGATCGGGCTCTCTTTTTCTCCCTTGTGTCTCCAAAGCTTGGACCTGTGCCTGGCGCATAGTAGGTGCTAAGTCAATATTTGTGGTTAAAACTAGCCAATGCCAAGTGAAACTGCGCTGTCACGTGGGGAGGAGATGGGACTGCACAGTGTGGCCCCACCTTTGTGGCTAGACCTTGCCATCTGCAGCCCAGTTCCCAAACGTGCCAGTGGCTCCCTTCCGAATTACAGGGACTTGTGGGTATGGTGTTTTGCATCTCATTTGCATGCCTCTCACCCGGCACCGAGTCCCCCATCCTGCTAGGCTGCTGCTTGCCCTTGCATGAATATTTAGCCCCTTCATCCTACTGATCTTACTTCTGCTCTTGTCCCTCCAAAAAGACACCCTTTAAACTAGAGGAGGGCCTTCCCTGGTGGTCCAGTGGGGAAGACGCTGCACTTCCAGTGCAGGGGGTGCAGGTTCCATCCCTGGTAGGGGAATGAAGATCCCACATGCCGCATGGTGCAGCCCAAAATGGAGGGGGACTGGAGGATATGCCAACCCTTCTCCCTCTGGGGGGCTGTGGTGAATGCCTGCCAGCTGGGGCTGGGGGGCGTGGAGAATGGGAGATGCCACTCAGAGACTTGGAGATAAAGCCCAGATAAACAGAGAAGCAAAGACAGGGAGGCACCCCAATGACAAAAGAGGAGAGACGTGGGCACAGAGAGAGCAAGACAGGGGACAGAGGAAAACAGAAACCTACCAGAGAGGTGAGGGTGGACAAGACAACAGCGGCAGGGAGACAGAGACCCAGAGGAAGCCGCTGGGAGTGCAGGGGCGCCCCGGAGAAGGGTCCCCAGGACTGATGTGGGCCCTGATGTGATGCGACGTGACAAGGAAATGTATGCGCTGCTTGTCTTGGCAGAAATGCGACTGATACCCAGGCAAGGCAGTGCAGAGGGGAATTTGTGCCAAGGGGGTGCTCAGGCCGCAGCCCCCTGACCTCAAATCTCAGATCCATTCCGAGTCGAGGGTAGGGATCAGCTTTCACCTGAGCAGAGGCAGATGCAAGGAAAGTCTGAGACCCCTCAAAAAAGGCCTAATAACCATTCGACACATTGAGGTGCTTTTTAGACTTTATTACCCAGTACTTCCTGAGCCTCTTCTCTGTGGAGTAGGCACCTTCATCTGAATTCATAAAGGAGGGGACCTCCATTCATAAAGAGCAACCAGAGAGGCTGAGAGGCTACACCCGGGTTCCCCAGCTCACGGGGTGCCAAGCCGGGTGCAGAAGCCATGTTCCAGGGCGGCATTGTTCAGCCAGCTGGGGGAGGTCCCAGCAGCATCCCCCCAACTCCAGGGCACCCTGACCCCCTCACAGCAGCCCCGTTTCGGCCCCGGAGATTTCTCAGGGCCGGGCCATCTGTCTCCCCCGGCCCTGCACCAGCCCTGGCAGCACCCGATCCCCTCAGGCTGTCGCCCGTACACGCCACAGCATTTTACTTCTGCTCCCGAGTAATGAAAGAGGTTTCTTTCCTTCAGAATTTAATTTCACGCCTGAGACTCGGTGATTAATTCCCTCCCACCGCCCCCCACCACCCCCGCCCCTTCCTCCACCTCCCCGTCGGCCCCTCCGCTTGTAAATTCTGCGGTGTGCCACGGAATTTGTGTATTTTGCATCAATTAAGTGTCACTTTGAGTAATTCTTCCCTGGCACCGGGTTTGTTTATCCCAACCGTTCCCACGGGGTTGTAGGGGAAGAGGCCGCAGAAGCTGGTGGGGCGGGCGGGCGGGCACAGAATAGTAATCGCCCGGCACATCTGCGTGGCGGTTAGGCGTCAGCCTGGCTCTTTGACATACATCGTGCTTTGTTGCCCACCACAGCCTAGGGCGATCTGGAGAGGGCAGTGTCACCTCTGCGTGCAGGAAACTCAGACTTTGGGAGGTCATAAGATACCCCTACCCACCCACCCACCCAAGGTCACCCAGCTCAGCAGTGACCCCAGCCACTGGCATCAGGATCGCCTGATTCCCACTCCCCGGCTGCTTGTGAGAAGCCCTGGAGGGTGGGAAAAGAGCAGAGAGTCTTCTAGAACGTCTTTCTGCAGGGAGGAGCCTTCCAAGCGCAGCCCCTCTCCAAGGGGGCGGGTGGGGGGCAGTCACAGGGTGAGCCGAGAACAGAGGACATTTCCCAGTTCGTCAAGGAGGGGCCAGCAGGGTGTCAGCACTCTCACCACTCACCCTGGAGCCGGATCCAGTGTTAGATTCTTCTGTCTCAGACCGCATTTACTGAACAAGCATGGGGAGACCTGGTTTTAAATCCTGGCTCTGCAGTGGGATCCTGGGCAGGTCACTGCACCTCTCTGGTCTCAGGGTCCCCATCTGTGTGTGCCCTCCAAGTCCCTAAGGACCTCCCCCTAGTGGCTCAGAGGGTAAAGAATCCTCCTGCAATGCGGGAGACCCAGGTTCGATCCCTGGGTTGGGAAAATCCCCTGGAGAAGGAAATGGCAATCCACATCAGTATTCTTGCCTGGAGAATCCCATGGACAGCAGAGCCTGGCGGGCTACAGTCCATGGGGTCACAAAGAGTCAGACACAACTGAGCAACTTCACTTTCACTTTCCAAGTCCATAAGTCGGCTCTACTGTTCCACGAGCCTATGAAGTTCCGCAGTGTGGAAAAGGCAGACCGCTGGCCCACCCCCTGCCCGCGTGCCCCCATTCACCCTCCCTTGGATGTCTATGGCTCGGGCAGCCCTGCTCTGCGCCAGGCACGTGGGGATGCCACAGGGGATCAGCACTGCCTCAGGAGCTTCCAGGGAAACCGGATACATGGCCTGGTGCAGGCGGCTGCTGGCAAGAGCCGTCGGGGTGGCGGCAACGGTGGTTGCCTCTGGGAGGGAAATGGGGCAACTGGAGGCGGAGCGAGGGGACTCCCTTTTCACTATATGATCTTGTCTACTTTCAGAAGTTTTGCCATGTGTGCATATTGTGCCTTTTTTTTTTTTAATCTTTTAAAAAGAAAAGTTTGCTTGAAAATAAAATGAAAGAAAAAGAAAACCCTATGGGCGTCCAGTGAGGGTGGCCTGGGGGAGATGTCCAGAAAGGGTGAGACTGAAGCTGCTTTCTGAAAGATCAGTAGGAGTTGGCCAAGCAGATCGGGCTGGCAGGGCACCCAGGTGGCAGGCGGGCTGGCGGGGCACCCAGGTGGCAGGCAGTGTGCTGACAACATACCTGGTGCGGGGAAGTGGTGACATCAGGAGGTTGGGGGGCGGGCCGGGCCAGGGGACCTGGTTGGGGTGAGATCACAGATCACAGAGGCCTAACTCAGGATAGGAAGTGGGGATTGTAATATGTAGGTAAAGGGAGCCTGTGGGGTTTACATCAGGGGAAGGTCCCCAGTGGGCAGAACACCCAGACAGGCTTCCATTCCCCGGAAGTGTGGGCCGGCCACACCATGGAACTGCCCTGCACCGCCTCCGGTTACCCCATCCCTGCCATCCGCTGGCTCAAGACAGGCCTTTCAGGGTGAGACCTAGACTGAGGTAGCAGCCAGAATGCTGCTCAGATGGCAGGGATGTCGCACACAGAACCCCACCGACGAGGGCCTGGTGGCCTGCAGCGTCGGGCCGCGGGTCCACAGTCACTGCTTGCTTGTGGTTTGGGAACGCAAAAGAGGGGAGCATTGCTGGATGGCAGGTGTATTTTACAGAAGGCTTAACTTCTGAATCCTTCTGGGCTTGGAGAGAAAAACACTGCCTCCTCTGAGCCCACCCAGATTGCAGGTGGGAGCAGGCAGGACAGAACCGAGGTGCCCATCCTTGACAGACCCAGACCAAAATGGACCAGAATTATAGTCCCAAGAGGTCATGATTTTCATGCCATGGGGACTGTCTGTATGAACATCTCTCCCTCCCTCTTGTGGTTTTGCTTTCTCCCTCTGTTTGTCTGTCATTCTAACTTAGTCTGCCCACCACATCCTCACCTCCCTCAGCCCCTGCTCCCAGCCATGCTTCCCAGGGCCTCCATCTGGCTGAGCAGGAGAGTTTAGGCCAGCATCTGGAGCACCAGGGGATCCAGTGAGCCATCCCACTGGGTATCACTCACTTCAGGCACCAGTGGGCAGCAAGTCCTGGGTGCCTGCCTTCCCACCCCTACCCCCACCCCACCCTTCCCAGGACTGGCCAGGACCACTCATGCTCTCTGCCTTCCAGACCCTGCTGAGTCGATCCCCACCATCCTGGACGGCTTCCATTCCCAGGAAGTGTGGGCCGGCCACACCATGGAGCTGCCCTGCACCGCCTCCGGTTACCCCATCCCTGCCATCCGCTGGCTCAAGGATGGCCGACCCCTCCCAGCCGACAGCCGCTGGACCAAGCGCATCACGGGGCTGACCATCAGTGACCTGCGGACTGAGGACAGCGGCACCTACATTTGTGAGGTCACCAACACCTTCGGCTCGGCAGAGGTCACAGGCACCCTCACGGTCATTGGTGAGTGGGGGAGCCCCTCTTCCAGCCCCAGAAGCTTGAGAGTGTTGCCTCTGGTGGGGAAGGACATGAGGGCAGCCTAATGCTTCTGGCTGGCCCCAGAGATGATCCCCTTGTTGGGGAAGGCAGGTTGGTGCCCTGAGAAAAGCACTGGGTTTGAAATCAGAAGACCTGCCTTTTAGTTCTGATGTCATCAGATAGTAACTGACCTGGGGGACATCAGATAACCATGAGCATCACCTCTGTGCCCTTTTCTGTCAAACAGGATAATAACCCTGCCCCTTCTACCTCATAGAGGTCACGAGGGTCATAGGGAACAATGACGATGATGTGACAAGCTCATGGGGCTTCTCAGCTTCTTGGGAGGAGGCAGTGTCCATACTAAAGGGAATGACGCTGATGTGAATCTAGTAGGGGACATATGAACCCGTCTGAGGCGACAGAGTATTTAGGGATAACTTCTAGGGAGACACTGGGGGTAAACACCCAGGGCAGCCTTTCCAGGACCTGCCAGTTGGGCATGAACTCTCGTCCTTACTGTTCCTCTTCCCATTCCAGAGTCCCAGGGTCCAGGGAGCACACGTGGAGAGCAGGAAGGCTTCACAGACCCATGCTGCTGCTGAGCCCCTGGAAGGGCAGAGGGGCTGAGGTCGGGGCAGGGGGTGGGGAACCCCTGGAGGGGAAGTGGTGAGACCCGGAGCTCTCTTCCCCCACCCCACCTCATCTCTCTCTAGGGTTCCCTGCTCTTGGGGCTTCAGGGAAGGTGTTGGCAGCAGAGGGGCTGAGACTTGGAGACCCTGTGGGATCTCAGTCTTGTGGGGCAGCAAGAGCCTGAGTCCATGAACTCTGAACCTGATGGCATCCTGGGGGATTCAACCTGGGCAGTGGAAAGAGACTGTCCAGAGGTGGTCCCGTCCCCATCCCCCACCTCTGCCGTTGAGATTGACCAAGGAGGCTTTCTGCCCAGCTCACCCCCTGTCTCATGAGCACAGAGCTGCAGGTCTCCAGACCCTCAGCTGGACCAGAGGACCACACAGAGCCCAGCTCCTCTGGGCTGACCTTCTGGGTGACATTCTGTCACCCTCAGCCCAGATATAGGCCCAGTCTCCTCCCCATAACCACAGGGCTCTTGACAGTTGGGGCATGTTTATCTGCACTGCAGGGAGGAGACCCTCCCCGTGTGAATTCACTGTGAAGCTGGAAGAGCAGAAAGAGCCCCCAAGAAATGCTCTGGGAGCAACAGTTTGTGATACAAACGCTTAGGTTAAAATGCTGGAAGCTTAGGGGCGGGGGAAGGTCCTCTCGTACAAACAAGACGTGCACCACAGAGTAGGCAGATAGGAGGACCAGGGTCCGTACCCTCTTCTAAGCTCCATCCAAAATTGTTTGGCCTGCAATGAGGGAGACCTGGGTTTGATCCCCGGGTTGGGAAGATCCCCTGGAGGAGGGCATGGCAACCTACTCCAGTATTTTTGCCTGGAGAATCCCCATGGACAGAAGAGTCTGGTGGGCTACAGTCCATGGGATCGCAAAGAGGCAGACATAACTGAGCGACTAAGTACACAGTATTACCTTCACCCCCCTTCAACCTCTTCTGCTACACACAAACACACACTCACACTCACACACGCACACTATCTCAGGGAACAGGTCAGGAGGGCTGCGTATCCTTGGAAAATTAGCACACCTCACTCTGAGTTAATTTGGTGTTCCAAGCTCCAGCTTCAGTACAGACAGGCAAGCAAGTACTTACACACACACATCCAGGCAGATGTGTGTGTTCACATGCCCACTTCCCTGTACACACATGCAGACACACACGGTGTCTGTGTACACCCACAGGTACACACTTTCATCCTAGAGCACATGGACACACAATAAGTAACTGCCTAGAGCTGTGTGCACATGCTCTGCCCCTGCGGGCATGGATACTCCTGACTCTCTGAGATGCAGAGCTCCCCACCGTCCCCCTCACTGGGCTGGACTGGATAACCAGGTTCAAGGGGAAGTGACATGGCTTTTCTCTGTCTTCCTTCCCCTCTGATAGCCCCCCTTTGCCAGGTTCATGGAGAGGAAAGCATGTTTTCATATCCCCCTCATTCTGCCACCCAACATCCCACCCATCCTCCGTGAGGCCCTGTGCAGAGGCAATGAGGAGAGAGCTGCTGGCTGGCAGGTCCTGGGAGCCCTGGCTGGTACCTGGGGCAAGTGGAATGCCACCTGCGTCATGGCACACTGATGTTCCCTGGGTAGCGGGCAGAGGATCTGAGAGTGAACAGGCTAAGCAGAGTGTGAGCAGACTCCTGCCTGCTTTGACTGTGCCCACCCAGGCAGGCCTGCCATACGCCCCTCTCCTGCCGGCTCCATTATTGTGGGTCTAAGGCTCCTGCAGGTCTCTGGCTCCTAAAATCCCCAAGCCCATGGAGATCAAGGGAGAGAGGCCGGCTTGGGGCTGGTAACCAGCCAGCCAGTCAATCAATAAACATGTCTCAGACAGCAGTCATGATATAAAGATGAGAGACGCTGCCCTGCTTTCAAGTGGCTCACAGTCCAGAGGGAGAGAGAGAAACAAAATGGTGATTGGAAGATGGTGAGCTTGGTGTTCTTTCTTTCTTTTTTTTTTTTTTTTAAAGCGCCCCGGGACGCCCTGCTCCCCTCGCCGTCCGAGCCAGACCGGGAGCAGAAGCCAAAGCCGTCCCTCGGCGGCGGCGGTGGCGACATCCCGGGCACCAGGCTCCGTGCCGCCTTGGTGTTCTGTTAGTTACACACAGGGAGCCTCAGAAGAGGAATCCTTAACCCAGTCTGGGAGGTGAATGGTATCCAGGAAGGCTTCTTGGAAGGGGTGACACCTGAGTTTGGTGTGAAGGATGAGTGGGAAATAGGCAAAGGGGGCCAAGAGTGCCCTGAGTGTGCAGGAACCATAGGCAGGATGCTGCTCTAGAGACTGCATAGCTGAGAAGGGGGCCAGGTCTCAAGGGCCTCCATGGCCTTGGATGCCAAGCTGAGAGTTGTTGGGTGCCATGCAAGTTATGAGCAGGGCAGTGGCTGGCTGCAGTGAGGTGGACCAATGGAAGGTCATGAGGAAAAAGGAGGAATGGAGAAAAAGTTCCACGTGGGTCCAGGCCTGGAGCTCTGGGCCTGCAGCCAGACAGAGGCAGTGGAGGTGAAGAGTAGGGAGTCGACTGATGCGTATAAAAGAAGTCAGACCAGCAGAAGGTAGTGATTGGTTATCTGGATAAGCACGGGAGACAGGTGGCAGGCCATGGGTCCCTCCCTGGTTTCTAGGGTGGGTGACAGTGAGAACAATGAGCCAGCCAAGCTTCCGTCCTCCTCATGAGCCAAGGGGCGCTTTCCAACCCCGCCCAGGCAAGGACCCCACATCAGGACAACACAAGCCATCAGAACAACAGGTGCCAAGACATCCTCTGGCCTGACCCTGCCATTTCACAAATGGGTAAACTGAGCCCTAAAGGGAGGAATTCACTCAGTCTGGTTCCCACCCACGCCCCCCACCCCGACACACACACAAGACATCTTGGAGACAAAACCAGGGTCTCCTGACTCCCAGGGCCTTTTATGATTGCCACCCACCCACAACCACACTTCACTCACAGTGAGTCCTTTGCTTTTCTTTTCCTCCCCATTTCCCCTCACCTTTCCCCTGCCTGGTCCGGCCCAGACCCCCTTCACGTGACCCTGACACCAAAGAACCTGAAGACTGGCATCGGCAGCACGGTCATCCTCTCCTGTGCCCTCCTGGGCTCCCCGGAGTTCACCATCCGCTGGTACCGCAACACCGAGCTGGTGCTGCCCAGCGAGGCCATTTCCATCCGCGGGCTCAGTAACGAGACACTGCTCATCACCTCGGCCCAGAAGAGCCACTCAGGGGCCTACCAGTGCTTCGCCACACGCAAGACCCAGACTGCCCAGGACTTCGCCATCATTGTGCTGGAAGGTGAGTGGGGGGCAGGAGGCAGCTGGGTGGGTGCCAGATTCCCACAGCCAGGCCAGGAGGTACCCCGCCCTCCCGACAGGAAGCATTCATCCAGCGCTCACTACACACCAAGGAGATACACTGCCTCATTTCATCCTCCCACAGGCCCTGCTTGGAGGTATTTTTTAAAAAATAATATCTATTTTGCAATTGAGGAAACTGAGGCTTTGGTCACTTGCCCAAGGTCACACAGTTCTGCCAAGGAGCTGGGTTTGAACTCAGGTCTCTTAAACAACAACTCTATTGCCTCTACAAAATTAACTAGAACTGTACTATTAGAGGGTTTCCCAGGTGACGCTACTGGTAAAGAATCCACCTGACAATGCAGGAGACACAGGTTCTATTCCTGGGTTGGGAAGATCCCCTGAAGAAGGAAATGGCAACCCACCCCAGGGTTCTTGCCTGGAGAATCCCATGAACAGAGTAGCCTGTCAGGCTATAATCCATGGGGTCGCAAAGAGTCGGACACGATTTAGCAGCTAAACCACTACAAATCCTTTATAGCATTCCTACGTGGAAGGATGGCCAGCGTTAATGATTACATACCCATGATCCACGGAGAAAGTGGGGGCCTGGGGGTCCAGTCTTCCGTTAACTAAGATTTAAGCCCCGTCACAGACACCTCCCCCCACCACGATGGCCTCTGGGCAGCTCGCATCTTAAGCCTCAAACTTTCAGCTTTTTGACGCCACCCCTCCCACTGAAATGAGCTGGAATTAGATTCTTCAGGTCCAGTCCCTTCAAGTCCTGGTTCCACACATAGTTAACCTCTGAGCCTCTATGTCTTTATTAATAAAGTTAGAAGAGAGAGGTGGAAAAGGAAAAGTTGAGAGGATCTAACATTTATGAAGCACTTACAAAGTGCTGTGTAAGCATCTTTAAAGCATTAATTCATTTATTCCTCACATCCGTACAAGGAGGATATAATGGTTGCCCCCATGATCTCCATTGTCCACGGAGGGAAACTGGCAAGACTCAGAGATGTTAAGTAACTTGCCCAAAGACACAGAACTAACAAAGTGACTGAGACTGGATTCAAATCTAAGAGTCTTCATTCATATGCAATAGTAATAGGGCACCCAACAGGGTTTTATGGATAGCATGTGATGAGGTGCGGTGGCCTGGTGGGGACAGTCTCTCCATGACTCAGTGACCCTGAAGGGGGCTCCTTGCACCCTGCAGATGGCACTCCCCGCATCGTCTCATCCTTCAGCGAGAAGGTGGTCAACCCCGGGGAGCAGTTCTCACTGATGTGTGCGGCCAAGGGCGCCCCACCCCCCACCATCACCTGGGCCCTGGACGACGAGCCCATCGTGCGGGACGGGAGCCACCGCACCAACCAGTACACCATGTCCGATGGCACCACCATCAGCCACATGAATGTCACGGGGCCGCAGATCCGTGACGGGGGCGTGTACCGGTGCACGGCACGGAACTCGGTGGGCAGTGCTGAATATCAGGCGCGAATAAACGTAAGAGGTGCCTGTCTACATTTAAATATCAGAATAGGCTTTTAAGTTCCTTTGCCATCTCTGTGGTTACCATTATTCTTGTGGTGATTAGTACTTATTATTAATCGTCATTTTGATTTTAGTAGAGGTCTCTCTCCTGTCCCCCTCTCCCTGCCCCCCACAAATCCCATCATCCATTCTTGTGTGTGTGTGTGTGTGTGTGTGTCTGGTACAGTTCACCCTCTTTGCATTCCCATTCTCCTCCTCCCTTCACCCCTCCCACAATCCTGCCCCCTACCCTGTCCCTCCCCATCAATCTCTCTGGCTTCAGGTACATTAAGCACTCCACTGGCATCTGCATCCCACCCAGGCCTTGCAAGGACAGGCACAGGGCAGGGGGCAGTGGTTCAGGCATGCCCTTTGGTAGAGATGTCCACCAAAGCTTTATCCCCACGTGCCCCCACGGAGCCACCCTTGAGATGCTCCAGGAGCTGTGAGCAGCCAGGAGCCAGGGAACCATTTTCTCTCAATCCACCATCTCCTGGCTACCCTCTAAGACCCCAGCCATGAAGACTAGGGGGTTCAGGCTGGGTGAGGATGCCCCAAGGCAGGCACCTCCATGAGTGGAGGAAGGAGTCCTCATAGTGACCTTCCCCGTGCCTCAGGTCTCCAACTTGCTGTGGTGAGAACAGAGGCTCCTCTGAAGCACTCTGTAGCCACATGGGGTCAGACTAGTCCTCATCTGACCCTACCAGTGAGCCCTGACCCAAGAGCAGAAGAGGCTCAGGGGAGTGGGAGGGCCCTGGTCCAGGGGCGCTGGTGGCTGCCATGGAAACAGGAAAGGGGAGAGGCGAGGTCATGCTGAATTCATCTGTGCCAGGTCTCTGACCCCCACATGAGAAACGTGGTCTCCCTTTGACCACCCTCCTGCCCTCTCTGAATTGGAAGGGGACAGAGCTGCCCAGTCATGGGAGATGCCTTGGCCCAGCCCCTCATCTGCTGGGTGAGGGGGGAGCTGGAAGCCCAGAGTTTCATATACCTGCTCCAGCACTAACCCTGCTTGGTAGCCTCTGAGCCTCCTTTGCAATTCCCATGTAACCATCTGCCCACTGACCCAGCCTACGACCCTCGACCCTCCCCCCTTCCGCCAGGGTAATCAGAGCCCCTCCTTGTAGCCCCTTCCCAGGGGCGCACAGAACACATTTATTGTTGAAAGAAGAGCATCCAAGGAAGACCTTCCTATTGTCCTTTAAGTAGTTAATATACGTGAAATCCTTTTTGGTCTAAGACCATTGTGAGCAAATCGAATGAAAGTAACAGCATCTGGACATTTCCATTTTAACCCCCAGATCTTAATCTCCTCCTAAATAAGGACTCACCCTCCCAGATCCCCATCACTTCCTGGTGAGGCTTTGGTTTGCTCATCTAGCCCATCCCAGTAGGGGAATGGATTCTCGCCCCAGGGCATGAATGAACCGTCTCTGTTTGCAACTGTTTGAAGCTAGTAACAGTGAATCCTGGAGAGACCCCGGGTGCCCCCAGTTCCAGCCTCTGCCTCGTAAAAAAAAAAAAAAAAAAAAAAAAAAGGTCTCCCTCTCCCCCTGCCGAATTTCCATCCCCTAAGAGTTTCTGAGGCCAAACGACTGAGAAGAGCATCCCAGGGCGACGCCTGGCTGTCCCTGGCTAACCGCACCATCACCCATCCTCTCCTCCTCCCTCCCGACTCCTGCCCAGGCCCCCCCAGCATCCGGGCGATGAGGAACATCACAGCCGTGGCTGGGCGGGACACCCTTGTCAACTGCAGGGTCATCGGCTACCCCTACTACTCCATCAAGTGGTATAAAGACGCCCTCCTGCTGCCCGACAACCACCGGCAGGTGGTGTTCGAGAACGGGACCCTCAAGCTGACGGATGTGCAGAAGGGCATGGACGAGGGAGAGTACCTGTGCAGTGTCCTCATCCAGCCGCAGCTCTCCATCAGCCAGAGCGTCCACGTGGCCGTCAAAGGTAGGCTTCCCCCCGCTGCCACCCTGAACCGGAGCACCCCCTGGTCACTCAGGATTGCAGGCTCCTCTCCGCAGCCGCTCAGCTGGCAGCAGGCAGTCCTGAGTGGAAAGCCAAGAAGAGAAGGCTCTGGCCTGGAGTTTGGAAAAAGTGGGGCAGGGAGATTGCACGGGGGCAGGGGGCACAAGAAGGCCATGGGTACCTCTATGTCCAGTTCCGGCTGTGGGCTGCAGGTCAAGGCAGCGCTGGCCCAGGGGCATGAGGGGTCAGTGGCACACAAGAGGGGTCGGGTCACCTGGTCAGAGGTGATCGGCTATATTGTTCCCCTGTGTCAGCATGGAGCCACCCAGAACTCAGCAGGGCCCATCAGAGACCAGCAGGCACGCGAGGGGCAGGACTCAGAATGGAAGCAGCAGGAGGGAGGGTGGAAGGCACAGGCACTGGGTGCCCTGACTCCCTTCCGGGGTTCAGACAGGCGAGGCTGCTTTTCCATAATCGACAAGGACCTTTCAACTGCTAAGGGCTTCACTGGTGACTCATATGGTAAAGAATCTGCCCGCAGTGCAGGAGACACAAGTTCAATCTCTGGGTCAGAGATCCCCAGGAGAAGGAAATGGCAACCCACTCCAATATTCTTGCCTGGGAAATCCCATGGACAGAGGAGCCTGGGGGGCTAGAAGTCCATGAGGTCACTAGGAGTCAGACACAACTGAGCAACTAACACTTTCAGCTGCTAATGCTGCTGGAGGCCTGGAACCTAAAACCCTCATCCCTCCCGGGCCCTCCATGCTCACCTGGGCGAGGTCTGTGTTCTGTTCAGACACCTGACACTGTGCCTGGTACATGGTAGCCATTCAATAAATGTTTGTGGATTGAAGGAATGAAGGCGCATAAACGAGCAAATAAATGAATGCCTGATTGAGCTACAGAGGTCCCCCGGGGTCAGGGAGGGGCTCTGTGGCGCTTGAAGCTCCCTCTCAAACACATTCTTTGAAACTGACAGGCCTGGAGATTGGATGGTGGGTGAGAGCTGGGTGGCCTGGTTTCCCAGGGGGCAGGGTGGAGAGGTGGGGCCTGCCTCCTGTCTGAGGAGAGGTCCCTGAAAGCCAGGCAGCTGGGGTGCAAGGTCATTGGGCCAGTGGAGGCCGTGATGGATAAGGGCTCCTGTCCCTTTCTGAAGAGCCGGGGCAGGCTCCAGCATATCCCCAAATGGGAAACATGAACGCAGAGAGGAAGCCAGCCTGGGCCCTCGAACCCACAGGAAGGAGAAAGCTGGGGGCTCCAAGCTTGGAAAGGGCTCTAACATGGGGGGAGGGTCCAGGGGGCCCAGATTCCTGAAGCAAGACAGAGTAGAGGCCTTGTAGACAGGAAGAGGGGGTCTCGGGGTCATCTGGGCCTCGTGGACAGGAAGGGGGGTCTCGGGGGCATCTGGGCCTCGTGGACAGGAAGGTGGGGATTTGGGGGTGTCTGGGCCTCATGGACAGGAAGGGGGGTCTCGGGGGCATCTGGGCCTTGTGGACAGGAAGAGGGGGACTCGGGGGAGTCTGGGCCTTGTGGACAGGAAGAGGGGGACTCGGGGGAGTCTGGGCCTTGTGGACAGGAAGGGGGGTCTCGGGGGCATCTGGGCCTTGTGGACAGGAAGAGGGGGACTCGGGGGAGTCTGGGCCTTGTGGACAAGAAGAGAGGAGTCTAGGGGAAAGACTGGTTTGGGGAGACAGATGCTGCCTCTGGTTTGGACCCCTTCAAGTGTGCGGTGAAGATGGGCCACCCAGGGGGAAATGTCAGGACAGCTGGGGAAATGGAAGGTACAGCAAAGGGCGCAGTCAGGGCTTCGCTGCTCCACTGCCTCTCTTGTCCGCGCACCGGGGCCGTGTCACATGCCCCCTCGTGCACCCACCACCTGTCGCAGTGCCAGACAGTGTGTGCTGCTCAAGCCGAAACTGAGACTTGAGTCTGGGCTGTGGTGACTTTCTGGGAAGCCTGGCTCTGAGCCCAAGAACTGGGGGAGGGGCCGTCCTGGTGGCCCTCTCAGGCTTGGAGACGAGAGACGAGACCTTAGTAGCATCCACCTCCTGCCTCCTTGCTGCTGCACCCCAGGCAGGCGGAGGGCCATTCTGGCCCCTTTCAGCCTGAAACCTCTGCCCAGCCCAGCATCCTCATGCCAGCAGGAACCTCCCAACCCCCGGGCCCACCCCAGCCTGGCTCCCGGCATCACGGGACGACCTGCCTGTATCCATTTCTGTTACACGCAGTGGACTCAGAGTTCACAGTGTAAACATCACATATTAAAACATCTAACCTTTGCTCTATTCCCTTCGCCCAGCCGCACCAGCAAGCATTCAGCCGGATTTGTTGACTTAAAAAAAAATAATAACAGGGCTCCAGTGAGCCTCGTAGTACGCAGAACATCCTGAAAGCTGCTTCTGCTCATCAATTATTCAACCCCATTCAGGGAGCGATCAGCCCTAATGAATTGAATCTGATGCATTCCGTCTCAGCAACTCGCTGGGCCTGTTGTGATTGTGCTGAGCGACAGTGTCTCCGGGCCCAGGGCGAGGGAAGGGGCGTGCGTGTATGTGTGTGTGTGTGTGTGTAATCCCAGAGCGCAGAGCCCCTGCACTGGGCATGTGTGGCTCCCATCATGCAGCACGAGCTTGGCGTTCACAAGCAGAGATGTGATGTGTGTGTATAGTGCACAGGTGCGTGTGCACACGCAGCCCCTTCCCTGCCCGCAGGGTCTGCAAATCCAGCCGCAGAAGGGGTACAGTCCTCCGTTTTCTCTCCAGATCAATGCAGGGGCCCTGTGACCCTGTACCCCTGCCCATCCGAAAGCTTAAATCCATCCTCCCCCATCCTTCCCAGACTCCCTCTCCCCACCTCATTAGAATGCACTTTTGCAGAAGAATCCATCAGAGCTGATTATGAGCACGCTGCTTGATTAGCTGATGTGCTGTTCGAAGAGCTACTCGAGGAAGAGGAGGGTGGAGGAGGCGCCTCTGGGCGTGGAAAGGGAACCAACTCTGGGGGAGGGAGGGGACCCAAGGGCAGACCTCTAGACCTACTCCTGCCTGTCTGCCTAGGACGTGTGTCCCACCCAGAGGATCAGAGCAGAAACCTAGAGTGTAGGGACGGATGCATGGGGGTGAGACGGGGCACTGGAAGCTTAGGATCAGTTGGAAGTTCTACACCCTCATCTCTCTGTAGGGCCAAGTGCCACAGGCAGGTCAGGGCAGAGCAAACACCCACACGACTCTATGAGCTGGTAAAAACCCTGCTGGCTCCATTCCTTCTGGGACTGCTTGTCTTCTGATGAATTTTCCAAACACTGAGATGAGGCAAGCAGAACACACCAGACACACATGCATGCACACGCATGTGCAGAGACCTGTGTGCATGGGTACACACGCATGGACACACTGTATGTTTGTATGCACGTGCCTGCAACAGACAGACACACGTTAGCCTGTCCACACTTCACACATACCACACGCAGTGGTATATACTCCAAAGGTTCCCTCTGTCCACATCCTCCTGTGAAATGACATTCCTGAGCCACAGACGGTAGCTGCAGGTGCTACCATAGAGGAGATCCCCCAAGTGAGCCTGCTGTGACCAGCAAGGCAGAGAGGGTGAGGGTGCTTCCACGGCTGCCTGGACTCGGGTGTGTGTGAGCCTGACTGGCAGGGGAGAGCCAGGCTGTGAGAAAGGCAAGGTTTGTCTCTGGGCATCCAGAGAGTCTTAGTAGGATGCTGAGAGGAAGGCATGGAGATTCAACCTAGATTTGGTGTCTTTAGGGCCCCCTGTAGCTGAAAAATAATGTAGCATAAAAGCATCTCTGGGCACACAGGCTGAATGTTTAATTAACTAAGAAAGCAGGGCTGTAACAGGAGCTCCTTGGCCCTGGCCCAGCAAAGGAACATCTCCATCCCCACATCTGAGCCTCCAGAGGCCCTTCAAAACAAGGGCATGAGTTGCTCTCTGCCCATTCTCAGTAAGGCCAGGACCCGGGGGTAGTGCCAGGCCCCTCTGGATAGCAGAGAACACACACATGCAGGCGCACACTCTCCCAAGTGCACACAGTCCTCACCACACTCCTTCCCTCGCTGCTCAACCAGTCCCTGCTGTGTGCTTGGGGGCTCCTCCTTCCCCGCTTTCATCCTAGAGAACAGGGGTTTCTACGATCATGGGGCTTAAAAGAGAGCTGGTTCCCCGGCCAAATGTGTGCCATTGGCACAGATGGAGATTTAGAAGGAACATGCTGGAATCCACAGGAAGTGGGCACGACGGATTCCCAGGGGCAGGTTGCCCAACACTCTGGGGGAAGGACACCAAGGATGCTGCTGCCCACAGCCCTGTTCCTCAGCAGAGGAAGCCAGGGGCACCGGAGCAAGCCTCCTCCTTACTGGGCAGACAGGGCTCACGTGACGGCAGTGTTGAGGATGAAGCAGCCTCTATCTGTCCACTTGGAGACATTGACTGTGCCCCCACTCTCTTCCAGGCACTGTTCTTTGAACACCGCTGTGCTCAAGACAGGCAAAACTCCTGCCCTTGGGGAACTTATTCTAGTGGGAGAAATGGTTAATGCGTGCAATAGGTAAAAGATGTTTCATGTCAAACAGGGAGTGGGGAGCAGAGTGCCAAGGGGCGTGGAGAGTGGTTTGCAGTTTTAAATAGGGCGGTCAGGGAAGGCCTTCTGGAAAAGAGGGGGCTGTGTTTAAAAAAAAAAAAAACTGAAGTGACAATATTCCTAAAATATGAGGCTTGTTACAACTGGAAGATCAGTGTCAGGCTTTAGTGACTGTTGGGTCCAACTGCCCCATTTTGCAGATGAGGAAACAGGCTCAGGGGCAGAGCAGGGTGGTGGCTAGGGGGCAGCCTGCCCACATTGCTCTTGGATAAGAGTCTTTCCCCATCTCCATGCTGCATAAGCATGGGAGCTCCAACTTTGTACGGTGCCCATTCTCTGCCAAATAGTGTAATAAAAAGATTCAGTCTTGAAGAGAGCTCATGAGAGACGCCATAAAGTGTTTATGGGCTGGGCTGGTGGTCAACATGACCTCCTCTGCACAACGCCCCCAAACAAGCTGCTGTAACAGCTTTATGGTGGCCGGGGACCACAGGGACTGCCATGACTGCTCTGTCGTCTCAGCCACTCAAGCCTCTGACTTCTTCCCCATCACAACAGCTTGCTCAGACCCTGCCTCCCACACAGCTGAGAGTTGCCCTCTCGCCAGAGATGACTGCGGCCAGAGCAGGGCTTCCAGAGAGAAATCCCGTCATTACATGGCATTCATGGCCCCTACCTTCAGACTGTGTGCTGGGGAGATGCTGGGACTCAGGGCAGGAGGGCCCCTGTGGCCTGCTGGTAACCCTGAAGAAATTCCTTGGCATCACTGCCCTGGAGGTGGTCCAACCCTCAACTTCTTTCTCAGATGGGGGGATGGACACACACACACACTCAAGGAGCCTGTGTCCGCCTCTGAGTGCTGGGAAGACACCACCGCCTCCTCCCAGTTTACAAAGTAGCCCCCTGTCCACACTGCAGGGCCCCTGCCCTGATTCTCAGAGCCTCCTGCTCACAGCCTCCTCTCGGTGTTCGGCGAGCCTGTGACAGAGCCAGGGTCCCTAGGCTTTCTTCTTCTCCAGGCAGTCCTCGTGTGCCTGGACTTATGGGGTTGTGGGAATGCCATCCTGGAGCCAAGGAATTCTGTGAGCAGCTCTGGCCTCTACCACCCTGTCCAAGGAGCTTCTAAGGGGACATTTATCCCCCACAACACCATACCTGCCCATCAACTGCAGCAGGGGGCAGTGGGGAGGGGAGTAAGGAACCTTACTCTTTGGACCCCCCGGGGTTGTCTGGTCATCTGCCTCCTGCAGGACAGCAGTGCAGGAGAGCTCTGGCTATCTCAGGTGACTGTCTAACCCCCAGGATGGATGTTGACTGCTGTCTCCTTCAGTGGACGCTCATACTGCCGTCAATATTATTCTGGGAGACCAGAAGGGAATGACAGCCTGTGATTGGCCCCTGCCTCTCGGCTCAGCCTTCTGCATTCTCACTCATATATTTTGTAGAGCACATGTGTCCTTTAGCTCTGTCCAAATGCCACCTCCTCCATGCAGCTGCAGATGGAACCAGATGACACACTCTCCGCTCTGAGTTCAGCATCTGTGTTTTCGGGTGGAGCTTGTTCAGTAACCACCAAGGGAGATGTCTTACCTTCCCAAGCAAATGCTAAGCTTCCGGAGGTTCTACCCACAATTCAAAGCATGTTCCTACTTTCCCCAGCCCACAAGGAGCATAATGCCTTCACAGTGCAGGCATTTCATAAATATTCGATGAATTAGTTAATGAATGAATTAACCTGCCTTAGTAACTTATTCCGTTATCTAAATCCCCTCTTACTTAGAGAGACAATCTTCCCCTTGCCTGAGCTAAATCTTCCTGCCTCTTTGCAGTCTCCACTTGCTCTGTTCTCGATGGAAATGGAGTGCTTGGCCATCCATCCCTGAGGCACGGCCCTCTCCTCCTAGGTACAGCCACATGCCCCATGCCTTGCTTGCCCCACAGACTCCTCTCATGACTGTCTGACTCTCCTCTCGTCCATGGAGCCGGCTCTTGTTCTAGGACAGCAAGGGCCTGACCCCCGGGGAAGAACTAAGGGAGAAGCTCCTAGCTCCCAAATTATGTCGCATAAATACAGCATCTTGAAACACACGGTAGAGCTCCCTCTTTTCTGGACCAACCCCTATACTGTGCTTTCCCCACCCCTTGCCCACCGCTAAGGTCCACGCAGGAAATGATAGCCAGACATATATTTACTCATCTGACAAACACTTATTGGGCTCTTTCAATTTGCCAGGTATAATAAATGCTGCCCTGTAGGGGCTCCCAGACCTCCCAGGGAAGGTGGTACTGCGAACATTTACCTCACTGACGTGTGATCAGGGCCATGATCAAGTGTGGACCAAGTGCTGCAGGGCTGTGCAGGAGGAGAGGAGGCTTCACAGAGGAGTGGTACTGGAGCCAGGTCTGAAAGGATGAACAGGAGTTTCCCATGAGGCCTCCTCGACTGTAGCTTTGAGCCTTTGTGGGAAGGAAGGCTGGACCAGAACTGGTTCTGCTAAGCCAAAGGAGATACACTGGCTGGCAGATCTGGGTCTGTGCAACAATTCCATTGAAAAGTCCATGGTGGCCAGAGGACTCAATCTGATCTAAGTTCCCAGCGAAGGGAGGATGGAACCTCCCATGAAGGTCAGCAGAACCCAACAAGGAATCTCTGGGAAGCTTCAGCAATGAGTCAGGGATCCAGAGACATCTCATTGGAGATATGCAAGACCCAAACCACTCAGAATATGGGGATAAGACCCCAATCCAGAGAGCAGCTGCAGCCAGAGGTTGGGATGCAGAGATCCAAACCATGACCAGAGTCCCAGAAAAGCTGGCTAGACTGAGGACCTGGATTGGAGCTCATGGGGGAGCCCACATGGTAGTTATTTCCACCTAGTGCCCAGCCATGTTCACTAGACCTGGGCTGAGATTTCGGAGCTGTGGGTGTTCCTGGTGAGCTGATGGAGCCCTCATGGCCAGAGTGAAGGGTATGGTGGGAGGTGACGTTGAGAAGGTCAGGTCAGTTAAGGCCCCTGCTTCACCCCATAGGCTTTGGGGATAATGTCTCTCCTCGGTGTCACTTCCTCTACACCTAGAACTCTTGACCAGGAACTTTCCCAAAGGTCCAAAGGGCTGCCAAGGGTTTTGCCACACCTGGCCACTACTCAGGGCCTGCTCCCTACTGAACCCTGAAAATCCTTGGGGTGCAGGGAGAGCCTGGGACATGCATATGATGTCACCCATCCCTTTCCCCTCTAGGTTCATCACCCCACCCTCACCGGCTGTGTCCACTCTGGGTGGGGAGAATAGCAGGCTTCCAGGAGGGATGGGGCTGGTGCCTGGGAGGAGGCTGGAGGACTGTGGACGGCTTGGTAATTTCATTATTTGCAGAAGGAGATCTCATCTACTGGGTGCTCGTCCTTGTTAAGCTAATTGTCTGTCTCCTTCTCTCCTCCCCCCACTTGCCGGGGAAGTCGCTGTGGCCTAATTGAGTTATCATAAAGATAATGGCTGATGCTCTAGCCAGGGCTGAGAAAGGAGGATCCCTCTTACAGCAGCTCAGGCTCCAGACAGGCCCCCACCCCCACCCAGGAGCTGAGATGTGGGCAGTAGGAGGAGGAGGTGGGGGGAGGCTGTGTGGGTGATGCTTAGCCAGGTGAGTCTACTCACAGACGACAGGGCTCCCCCTCTGCTCTTTCCTGCCACCCAAGGAGAGCTTGTGTATGAGACAAAAGAGTCTCTGATCTGGGCATGTTTGGGGCTTTCTCAACAAGGCAACAATGTAGTATAAAGAAGAGGTTTCGGACTTGGAGAATAGATCAGGTTTTAAATCCCACAGTCCCCTCTTATAAGCTGGGTGATGGAAGGCAAATGATTGCTCTGAACTCAGTTCTCTCATCTGTGAAATGGAGACAGCTCAGCTCACATCACATTCTTGGTGGGAGAATTCAACAAATCCTTTATGTGGATAAAGCAGCTGAAACAACCAGTGACGGGAGCTGCCATCCGCCTGTCCTCACGTGATGATAATGGAAAGGGCTGGGCCAGGTGACAGGGCCTCCTCAGGAGGAGGCGAGGATACAGCAGCCTGGCTGGGGGACAGCCCGAGAATCTGGGGCACGTCATCTTTATCCATGCCAGGCCCCCAGATAGCTGGAGATGCAGTTCTGGGATACCACAGTGAGCACAGGGACACCGAGGGATGGCAGGGAAGTCAGAGTAAAAGCTGAGCAGTGTGTCTACAAGCAGACAGGAGTCAAGAAGCACATGAGTCGTCACCATTCAAGTTCCAGGACAAATCTGAAGGTGATGATGAATGCAGGCCAGCCCAGGCCCTGAAGAGAGAGCAGATCCCAGGCCCGGGTAGGCAAGGGGATGGAAGCCAGGGGATGATGTCAGGGCACCCAAGAGATTCTGCATATATATATACAGGAGAACAGGCACCAGCACCCAGGGGACTCTGATTGCAGCCCACACAGTTGGGAGGAACCAGAAGGCCAGGCAGGGGCGGATGTGCTGCCAGCCAGGCTGGGGCACATGGGGGCCTGACCGCAGCACCCCCCCCTGCCTTTCCAGTGCCCCCTCTCATCCAGCCCTTTGAGTTTCCGCCTGCCTCCATCGGCCAGCTGCTCTACATCCCCTGTGTGGTGTCCTCGGGGGACATGCCCATCCGCATCACGTGGAGGAAAGACGGGCAGGTGATCATCTCGGGCTCGGGCGTGACCATCGAGAGCAAGGAGTTCATGAGCTCCCTGCAGATCTCCAGCGTCTCCCTCAAGCACAATGGCAACTATACATGCATAGCCAGCAACGCAGCAGCCACCGTGAGCAGGGAGCGCCAGCTCATTGTGCGTGGTGAGTGGGACAGGCCGGCCCCGTCAGGGGAGCGGGGCCCCAGCTCTGCTGTGGCTGGACACAGGCTCTCTAGATTTCCAGTGTGAATCACAGGCTCAGAGAAAGTTGACTCCAGCAGGGACCTTAAGGATCAAGAGACTCAAACTTTTTACTCTCCGGGAAACTGAGGCCTTATGAGGGGAAGATTAGGTTGGTCACTGGTGATGTCAGAATTGGCGCTCAGAATTCCCAATGTCCAACCTGATATAACTGGCAAAAGCTCTCTCAGCATCTTGGGTTTCAGAGGTGCCTGCTCCCCAACTTTGTAATGGTCCAGGCTGGGCTGACATTACCTAGAAGGTGCCTAGAGCCCCAAGAAACCTATCAGAGACCAAGCTGATCTGTTCCTCCCCAACCCCCCTCTTTCTGCAGTGCCCCCTCGATTCGTGGTGCAGCCCAACAACCAGGATGGCATCTATGGCAAGGCTGGTGTGCTCAACTGCTCGGTGGATGGCTACCCCCCACCCAAGGTCATGTGGAAGCATGCCAAAGGTAAGCCCCTGGTCAGCCAGCATCTCTGACACAGCCGGGTGGGGAGGGGAGGATGCTAATGCTACTGAAACCTAGTCCCTACACAGGACTCCTAGTCCTGTGTTCTGAGCTCTCGGGGACCCCAGGCTATACCTGAACAGAAGGTCCTCTCAGCCACCCACAAGGGTCTATGGATGAGGAACAGCTAGGGTCATGCTAGTTCTGAATTTCCTCTTGTCCCCGTAGATTGACCTCTGCCGTCTTCTCTTCAGCTCTAGAACTCAACCCAATCCACTTTCCCTATCCCTCCCCAAGCCTCCCCAGCCCACCCTGGGATCCCAGAGCCTCATCGACCCCTGCTCCTCACTTGTCAAACCTATTTTGGGATCTCGGTCCTTCTTGGAACCCAACTTCATCCCAAGGATGCATTTGGTATCTGACTAAGTCCCACGCCAACCTCTTATCCTTACTGTGTCCATGGCTGACTCTGGGGGAAGGGGAGGAGATATTTGAAGCCCCTGCCCCAACCTTGGAGGATGGCTGGCCTCTTTCCCAGGCCTGACTGCCTAAGACCAGGCAAGTACCGCGTGAGGGCTCAGTCTTCCCTTTGCCGATCGCCAAGTGGCCCAAAGATAACTCTTTCTTCTTCTCCAAGGAATTCAGCCCAAAGGAAGCTCAGTGCCAAGGTGGGCATCGAGCTGAGGCCCCGAGTCCATCTCCATTCCTCAGATCTGGGGCAGGCTCAGACCTCTGTGAGGGTCTTTCCTGTTTCCCAGGAAACAGGAACTGTGTGAGCTCCCAGCCCTTTGGGGATGCTTCAGAATGGCCCTGAATCAGCAAAAGAAAGGTGTCAGGGCCATTCCTTGAGGCACTGTGATCTCCCCAGCTCACTCCCTGACCTGGCCACTGGCCCTCCTCTCTTCTGCCTCCTTGCAGGGAGTGGGAACCCCCAGCAATACCACCCAGTGCCCCTCACCGGCCGCATCCAGATCCTGCCCAACAGCTCACTGCTGATCCGCCACGTCCTGGAAGAGGACATCGGCTACTACCTCTGCCAGGCCAGCAACGGTGTGGGCACCGACATCAGCAAGTCCATGTTCCTCACCGTGAAGAGTGAGTTTCGCCCCCATGAGCCGCTCCCAGCACTCCCTGATCGCAGGCCAAGGCCCATCTCTGCACTCACCCTGCCTCCCCACCTGATTTTCCTTGCTCCTTCTCGGAGAGGGAGGCAGGAAGGATTCCTAGGCAGAGGTGGGCTTAGGAACTCTGAGGAGGGATTCAAAATCACTCTCATCTGAGACAATGGCCTCACTGTGAATGGCCCCAGCTCACTCTGCTCTTAGCATGATAAACTCATGATAGGTTAATCAGGTTAGGTTAAGTCACTAAGTCATGTCTGACTCTTTGTGACCCCATGGACTGTAGCCCACCAGGCTCCTCTGTCCATGGGATTTCCCAGGCAAGAATAGTGAAGTGGGCTGCCATGCCCTTCCCCAGGGGATCTTCCCAACCCAGGGATCAAATTCGGGTCTCCTGCATTGCAGGCAGACTCTCTACTGACTGAGCCTCTAGGGAAGCATTTACTATACCAAAGTATCATGTGACAGCCTATTTATTTTGCTCTGTAGGTTGGCAATTCCACCTGAATAGTCATATCGAACAATTTTTTTTTCTGTTATTTAATGTATGCCTGCTTGTGTATAACCTGTTAGTGGCTCAGAAAAGAAGAGATCATATACACAGTATAGGAGAAAGGCCTGTGGGATCTGGGTTCTGATTCCAGGTCCACCTTTTGATCTTCCTGGCTTTGGGCAAGTGACTTCACATCTTTAGGTTCCTTTCCTCACCTGTGCTAGAGGTTCATTCCCAGCCCACTAGGCTCACAAAATCATTGTGCTTAACCCAGGAAATGATCATGGAAAAGGGAAGACAATTCAGAAAGGGCAAAAGAGCAATACAACTCACCTTAGCTCGGTGCCATACCTCTGGCTTCTAAATCCCCAGACCTAGAGTCGGAATCAATCTCCTTGAAGTCTGGAATAGCCTTGAGTTCTGTTAAGTCACCCACAGACATTCCTACTGGGCAAACCTATCCCTTCATGCTGTTAGGGGTCTATGTAGTAGGCCCCTAAGAGTCATGTCAGGACAGTGTCTGAAACAGACCACAGGCCACAGAGAAGAGCAGTTAAACCCTGAGTTTTAGCATCTGACCAAGCCAGCTGTGACTCTGGGCATAATCACTGTGACCTCTCTGGGTTTTCCTGGGCTCTGTATCTCATGTTCCTGCTGTACAAAAATGAGAGTCATGAGAGCACCTTACCTGTTATGTTTTATATCAAAAGCAAGTCAGATGGCATGTGTAACGCAACCAGTATGGTACCTGGCACCCAGTAGGCCATCAGAGAGTCAGCCACCAGTTTTGGTTTTAATGGGAGACCCTCCAGGGTACGTGTAGGAAAGGCTGATGAGAACAGTGCCCAGAGTGCGGTCTGCATCTCCCTGGAGGCTCCGCCTTTAAGAGTCATAGTTTCTTTATCACTTGCCGAACCCATGTTCAGCTCAGCACAAGACGGGGAAGCCCCGGCCATCGATCGATGCTCAGGGAGCTCCAGGCGCTGGAATCCCCGCCCTGGGGAGCTGCTTCCCTCACACTATCAAAAAGCACTTTGTCCTTAATAAAACCAGGCAATCAATCTACATCCCTCAGCCAGGGAGAGGAGAACACTGCTAATTCTGTCTGCGTGAGGCGAGAGGAATAGTAGGCACTTCGTGGAACTAGCCTGGCTGTTTGATCCTTATCTCCCCACTGTCAGCAGGAAAAAAAGAGCTCAAACTCTCAGCCTTTTTTTTTTTTTTTTTTTGGTTTTTGCTCTTTTCCTCTAAGTTAAAGGATTACACTCAGCAAGCGTGGCTGTATCTTTGGGCCCATGGTTCCTCTGTGTCAATGAGGCAGACGTGGGTGATGGGGAATGCGGTGATCAGGAGGTGGGCGGTGTGTGAGGAGAACCAGTTCACATCAGGCTGTCCCTGACGTCCTGGGGGTCCTGGGCGAGTCACCTCCCCCCGCCCCCCAGACCTGCATTTTTCTGGGCCGTCAGTCCTCACTTCACAGCCCAGGCAGGAGCTACGAAAGCATGTTTTGTAAATCCAGGGCAGCCTCGTGAGCACGTGCAGCAGCAGATCACACGCTCAGCCACCCACATTCACAGGAGTGTCCACCCCTGGCCCCTCTTCCCAAGGGAAGACGGCAGCTCCGCACTCCTTGTCACTTGTGGGCAGAACTGGCCCTTGATCCTCCCGCCCCCCCACCTTGTCCTGTTTCAGCCGCTTTGTCACTTGGCTCCGCCTCCTTCCATAGTAAAGCACACTCGCAGGGCTCTCCCTAGGTCTGCGTCTGCACCATCCCACAAACTCCTCCGGGTTTTTCCCACTCACTGCACCTCCCTCATCTGCCACCTGTGACACAGTCTCTCTGCCCTGCTCATCCAGCCCTCTGCCCTCTCCTCCTCCAACCTCCCCACAGGCTGCTGTCCAGCTGTGCCCCCACGCCCTCTGCACACCCGGGGTCCCCCAAACCATCACCCACAGGTGCTGCCTCGGATGGCCCTTTCTTCACACCCTTTCTCCATCACAATGCCTCCTCCTGTTTCCACCCTGCTCTCCCCAGTGACCCGCCAGCAACACTAAAGGCCCCCACACCACCCCAAAAGCCAGCAGGAGAGGGGGAAGCAGGAGCTGGGGCATTTGAGGTCCAACGGCAATCAGTGTGGAGGCTGAGTGTGGCCGGGGCCTCTGCTGAGGGTTGGAGGTCTGACTGCTTTTCAGTGGTGGCCTGAATCATTCACACAGCACCTGGCTGCCAGAAGAGGCTCCTGTGACCATGGGGCACTGCCGGGGGCGGGAGGGGGACGGGGAAGGGGCCAGGGGCTCCCAACCTTCTTTGGGAACTTCCGCTGTGCCTCCTGCTGCTTTTCTGCGGGCACATTGCTCCAGGCAACCTACGCTCAGCTCCTCCCCCAGAACATCCTTCCCCCCAACCCCCACCTCCACCTCCCCTGCCCTCTTCCTCCTCCATTGTCCCTCAACCTCTCCCACCTCCCCACAGGACACAGGTAGATAGGGAAAAACCCACAGGATCCGAGTGCGTGGGTCACACAAGGGATTGCCAGGGCAAAGCCCTTCCTGGTCATCCCTCAGTCCATCTCAGACAGCCTGCACCAACGCTCCCCCCCCCTCACCTGCAGGCCAGCTACGGAAAAACCTGCCATTTGCAAAGTCAACGGCATGGCTTTCCTTGATGCGTCTAACACTCTCAGGAAAATGTTGCCCCTATACGGCTCCACATTGTCAGACCTCACACTCATGTGACCTGTCAGAGGGCAAACTGAACTTCATCCCCACATTAGCCAAGTAGAAGTAAGAACGTAATATAACAAAGAGACATACATCATAAAAAGCATTCACGGGTCAAACTGGACATTTGTGGTTGACCTCTGTTGGAAAGTGTCCTCACCATTGACCCCGATGGTTTCCAATGATAACAGAGGCTCTCTGGGCCCTCACTAAATAATCCATAAAACTCTGTGGATTAGAGCACATACTTTAGAACCAGACAAACTGGGGTTCAAACCTCAACTCTGCCACTTGATAGCTGTGGGATCTTGGACAAGAAATGGCCTCTGTAAGCCCCAGTTTCCTCCTTGGTAAGTTTGAAGCTATAATGACATTTACTCATTGGTGAAATTCAAGTGAGACACGCACTTACATCATTAACACAGTACCTGGCTCAAAACTCACAGCCGATAATCAGTAGCAATCATTAGTTTTAGGTGCTGAAAATCTAGTGATGGATAAAATGGAGTTGCTATCCTCAGGGAATTTAGTATCTTGAAGAGGACATAGACCCAAAATAGCTATGGTACATGAAGCAAAAGGAAAGTGTGAAAGTGTTAGTCACTCAGTCATGTCTGATTCTCTGTGACCCCTTGGACTGTAGTCCACCAGGCTCCTTTGTCCATGGAATTCTCCAGGCAAGATCACTGTAGTGGGTACCCATTCCCTTCACCAGGAGGTCTTCCCAACCAAGATCGAACCCAGGTCTCCAGCATTGCAGGCAGATTCTTTACCATCTGAGCCACCAGGAAAGCCCATAAGTGCCTTAAAAAGCTACAAACAAGGGGATACAAAGAGAATCAGGATCAATTTTAATTTGGGTAGCCATCAAGGGAATATTAAGAGAAGTTCCACCAAAGGAGTAGTTGCTAAGTAGGACTTGAAGGATGAGAAGGATGCCGCCAAGAACCAATGGAAGCAAAGGTCATTCCATTCCAGGATGAGGACAAAGTATTGCAAGAGTGTGGAGGCAGGCAAGTCCATGCATTCCAGGTGGAACTTAGGGTTTCTGGTGGAGAGTGAAGGGAGGATACTGCTACTGCTACTGCTAAGTCGCTTCATTCGTGTCTGACTCTGTGCGACCCCATAAATGGCAGCCCACTAGGCTCCCCCGTCCCTGGGATTCTCCAGGCAAGAACACTGGAGTGGGTTGCCATTTCCTTCTCCAATGCATGAAAGTGAAAAGTGAAAGTGAAGTCGCTCAGTCGTGTCCGACTCTTAGCGACCCCATGGACTGCAGCCTACCAGGTTCCTCCGTCCATGGGATTTTCCAGGCAAGAGTACTGGAGTGGGGTGCCATTGCCTTCTCCATAGGCAGGGAGAATACACATGAGGTGCTTGTGGGTTTTGGAAGCAAAATGCTTTCTTTCTATGCAGTGTTGACTCTTGATATCAGGCACCAAATAAGAGTTGCAGGAGCCCAGGAGTCTAGTGCAGGTTGGGATTCCAGAGCTGGTTCTTGGGGAATTTCTTTCCTCAAGGCCCGAAATTTCTGAGAGTTTGTTGGAGGGAGCAAAAGGCTTTCCTAGTCCCTGGACACGCTTGTGGGCAACCATCCAGGCCCAGCTGGTCCCCAGTCCTCCCTGACCCCCGGAATGTGGGTGCTGCTGAGGCCGCGCGTACCTGCACGCGCAGCCCAGCCTCAGCGCTGCCACAGCGCAGCATTTGACAGTTTACAAAGCCCACGCCCAGCCTGCGGTGCTGGCGCACAGTAGTTCCTTCTCGGGGAAGGAAAGATCCTGGATCAAGGTGACTGAGTGGTAGAATCCCAGCTGAGACAGGTGCTTGCCTCCGTGGACTCACGTTTTGATAGAGAGAGCACAGACCAAGAGATGGAAGACTGGCTGCTGGTCCCGGCTCTGTGACTCACTGGCTCTATCCACGAGCCATCCTTTCCCTTCTCTGGGCGTCAGTTTCCTCATCTGTACAGTGAGGCCTGCACTAGAATTTAGTGCATAGCTGATCCCAGGGTCCCCATCAGCTCAGACAGTCTATGATTCTAGCTATGTGCGTGGTCCTTTCAGGGCACCAGACCACCTCCCAGACCTTGGTTGGAAAATAAATGTAATTAACAGATGAAAACACTGCATCCACGGGGCTACCTTTTATCTCCCTGTTAAAATGTAAAATGAAACAAGAAAGATAATGACCAAAAGGAGGAGGAGGCAGTCCCTCCTCCATCTGACAGTGGGGCAAAAGTAAAGCATCTTCAGAGAGAATGCTTCACCAAGAGTCAGGTACAAAGAAATGCCGCTTAGTCTGAGGTGCAAGAGCCAGCTGTGTTCTGATGCCACCGCTGCATGGGACTCAGTCGTCCCTTTGTGCCACAGGTTACCTGACTAGACAGGCTCTGTTTCACCCCCAGACTCCCCTCCACTCTGTGAAGGCTCCAGTGATGGGCCCAAGGCAAAGCCCACGGCCAATTAAACCTATCAGGGCTCTCTGTTTGGTCTGGGTTTTGATTTGTTTGTTTAGCAAAATGTCAGACCAATTAAAGCCAGATCCAAGAGCCCTCCAGAGCTCACAGGCAGCTGCAGAACCACAGAATTCAGGAGGGAGGACAGGAGAAGCCAAGTGGGGAGTAGGGGGAGTGGAGGGAGTGGGGCTGGCCCTGGTGGAAGGAAGTCCCGGGCCTGGGTAGACCAGGTCACCTACCAGCAGTTGACCATTGGTGCAGAGGCTGGGATGCAAAACCTTGGAAAGACAATTGTGTATCCGATGACCTGAGATGGTCCTAATTGCACACTTGCTCAAAGGAAACTCCTTCTGTTGGGCAGAAGCAGCCCCTCCCTTGGACCTGGTGGTCAGGGCTCCTGCTCTAGAGCTTCTTCTGCCCTCCTCAGCCCCCACCCTTCCCACGGGGCAAGGAACCTATAACCAAAGGACACGGCTGCCCAGAACCCACTCCTCCCTTTCTCGACCATGCTCCAGGCACCCAGGCTGGAGACATCCCGTCACCAGGCCAGGCTCCCTCCTGCGGCCCCCACTGAACTCTGGCCAGGAGGTCCCAGCCGGAGCCCACGCAGCCTGTGCAGGACCCTGGGAGGCCAAGATGAGTAGCTGTAGCTTAGCAGACAGAAGATCCTGACCAGGGAGACAAGAGTCCCGATTTCCTGCCCCCATGTGCCCCCACTGCTTCCGGATAAACCAGGGTCAGTCCCTCTCTCTCCCTGAGGCTCAGATTGCTCCTCTGTTCAGAGAAGGCATGACCTTTTTCTGCCTTTGCCTCAGCCCCTGAGGCATTAACAGAGCTCAACGAGTGAGTGGTACTTGCTGTGCCAGGGGAGACCTGGTGGGGCGTGTGAGCACAGGTCCAGAACCTACCTTGCAGAAGCCCTTGGTGTTTCAGGGCAGCAGTCACCAACTTTTTTGGCCCCAGGGACCGCTTTCGTGGAAGACAGTTTTTCCATGGACTGGGGCGGGGGGTGGTTCCAGAATGAGTCAAGCATATAACATTTATTGTACACGTTATTTCCGTCATTATTACATCAGCTCCACCTCAGGTCAGCTGGTCTTAGATCCCAGGGGCTGCATGCTCTGTCGTGTCCTACAACCCTTGCAGCCCCGTGGACTGTAGCCCCCAGTCCTCAGGACACCATCAGGCTCCCGTCTGGGCCTCTCAGGTCGACGGAGACTTGAGACCTGCAAAGTCAAGATTCTGAGAAAACTTGCTCCTGCTCGTGTGATTCACACCCAGGCCTGCCACTCCCACGGGCAGCAGGTGCCCACCCTAGGCCCAGGTGCTGTCCACAGCGCTGAGGGTGTGCAGGGATGAGCTCCCCGCAGAGCAAGGGCAGTGAAGCCCACAACCTCCCACCTCAGGCAGCCCCTCCAGCTCCACGGGGACTGGCTGTGACTGTCCTCTTGGAAACTTGGTGTGGGGAATTTCTGTCACACACTGGAACCTTGTATTTGCTCCCTAGAGCCACTGTAACAGAGTTCCACAAACCAGGTAGCTTAAAAGAACAGAATTATATTCTCCCACAGTTCTGGAAGCCTCGAAATTCCAGGTGCCAGCAGGGCTGTGCTGTCTCTGCAGGCTCTAAGGGAACCTGTTTTTTTTGCCTCTGCCGGTGGTTGCCAGCCATCCTTGGCATCCCTCCCTCGGATTGGAGTCTCTGCCTGCATCTCCCTGGGTGTCTTCACACCAGCTTCCCTCTGTGTGTGTCTCCCCTCTCCTTCTTATAAGGACACCAGTCATAGTGGACTAAGGGCCCTTCCTACTCCAGGAAGACATCTCTTTAAAAATTATCTATTTATGTGTATTTACTTGGCTGCACGGGGTCTTAGCTGCGGCACGCAGGGTCTTCCATCTTTGTTGTGGCACACGGGATCTTTAGTTGCAGCATGTGGGATCTAGTTCCCTGACCAGGGATCGAACCTGGGGCCCCCTGCAGTGTGGGAGCCTGGACTCTTAGCCACTGGACCACCAGGAAAGTCCCCAGACATTACTAATAGTTGATATCTACAAAGATCCTATTTCCAAATAAGACCATGTTCACAGGTACCAAAATCTAGGACTTGAGATATCTCTGGGGGGAACACGAGTCAAACCACAAGAATCCCCAGGCCCAGTGGTTTAGTGTTCACAGCTGCATGCTTCCCAGAACTTTGGGAGCAGAAGTGCCCTCCTTTTCAGGATGCCACCACTGCCCTTGTCTGAATACACCCAGCCTCCTCACCAAAACTCTTTCTTGGTCAAGAGCTGACGAGCCCAGCCTCCCCTGTGCATTAGCCCTAGAGCAGGGGTCAGCAAATGGCCGATGGCCATATCTGGCCAGCTACCCCTTTTGCAGGAGCATGGCCACGCCCATCCTTCATACCCTATTACCTGTGGCTGCTTTCAGAGCTACAGCCACTGAATTGAGTCACTGAAACACAGAACTGTGGCCTGCAAAGCTTAGCATATGTGTATGTACTGTGCGTCTTTTGCAGGAAAGTTTAGGGCATTTGCAGCGATGACCCTGAAATACTACCTTCCGAGAAATTAAAGATGGGCAATGTCTCCTTTTGCCTCTGAAAGGATTCTGATGTTCAGGCTCATTTCAGACTTGAGTGTTTTCTCATCTCTAAGGTGGGGATAAAAGTACTACCCACCCCCTTGGGTTGGAGCGGGTGGATTTAATGAAATAATTCAAATAGAGCATTAACCAGGGTGCATGGCACATAATGAACATTCAATAAACATCAGCTATTTTCATTATTGCTATCATTTTCCTGTTATTCTGGGGAGTGTAGAAGACCAGAGGCGAGGGAAAACCAGGTCTCACCTTCATGTGAGAGAACTGGCCCCCACCTCCCAACCCCTGACCCTGCGCTTCTGCTTCTCGGCAAGCAGCCAAGAGAGGGACTGACTGATCCATTTTCAGGCTGGAGAAAGCGAGGCCTGGTGAGTTTGAAGGCCTCGGCCGGCCCACCGGGCAGCAGAAACAGGGCTGCAGTCCAAATGTCAAAGGCTCCACGGTTCTCCATGACCTGCACCCCACCCCCTTCAGCACACGCTGTTTGTCAGTTCTGTGCCCCGTGCACACAGGCAGTGGATGGCTAGGGTCCCCCCGGCACCTCCCCACCAGCTCTTGGAGCCAAGGCTGATTGCTTCCATGCAATTTGAATTAATCTCATGCTTCAGGTGGAGCTTGGCTAATCAGGGGAGACAAGAAGCCGAAGTGGGTGCAATCAAATTAACAGCGCTAGGCCCTGGCTCTTTAAGAAGGAAAAAACAAAGCAGGCACCAGAAGGCACCTCCCCCTACCCCAACCAGCCCTTCCCTGGGGAAGCCTGGCACGGCTGCCAGGGCTGAGCGCAGAGCTTTTCCCGCCCTACCCCACCCTGGGCCAACCACCCCACGCGCCAACAATGCCCCTTTGTGGCAGCTTATCTCACACCGCCAAACAGCCTGTGGTTCTTGTCGGGATCTTGTTAACAAGGAGCAGAGACACAAGCTTTTGCGGGGAGGGGGGAAGTGGGCTGAGTTGGGGGGAAGGAGGGGCCCACTCACCTCAAATGGGTAAATGGGTGCCTGTAATCCTTTCAGAAACAAAAGGAGATGTGAGCCTCCCAGCTGGGCAGCTCCCTTCTCCCCTGGGGAGGAGGGCCTGCAGAACTCTCTTGAGCCTTCAGGGCATGTGCTGTCCCCTGGAGAAGAAGGAGTCCATCCAGAAAAGCATTTTAACATGCCAGAGAGTGCATCCTTTTTAGCAAAAAAAAAAAAAGAAAAAAACTACGGGACTCCTGGAGAGATTTCGGTTAGACTCTCAGAAGGACTTCCTGAGACAGTCAAGTCGGGTCCTTGGGGTCGGCGAAGAATACCGTGACTTTGCTGCTCTTCCAACCTTACTGGCCTTGAGGTCATCCTCCCTGAGGAGAGGAAGGACCAGAGGGGCATCCACTTGAATGGGAAGGGGAGAACCATCCAGCCCTGTGGTTCTTCCCTCAGACCTTGTGAGGAGGAGCTCCTGAAGCCCCTCTCCCGGGCCATCCACCCGGAAAAACAGAACAGCCTAACCCCTGGGTGTCCCGGCTCCCAGACCCTTCTGCTTCACCCCCAGTGTGGCTGCACTTCTCTTCAGGGACGCGGGGGTCTTTGCACACCCCTTCTGCTCCCCCACCTCCTGCCCTTCTTCGACCAGCGTCACATCAGCGGTAAAATCACAGGTGCCCTGAATCCTGGCTCTGCCGCTCTCTAGCTGTGTGACCTTGGGCAATTTACTTCTCTAAGCCTCAGTTTGCCCATCTGTAAGTGAAAGTGTTAGTCGCTCAGCCGTGTCCAACTCTTTGAGACCCCCGCCAGGCTCTTCTGTCCATGGAGTTCTCCAAGCAAGAATACTGAAGGGCATTGCCATTCCCTTCTCCAGGGGATCTTCCCAACCCAGTGATGGAGTCGGGGTCTCCTGCATTGTGAGCAGATTCTTTACCATCTGAGTAAAGTGGGAGTAAAAACAGGGTTGTTGTTGTGAGGATTAAATGAGTTAATGCATTTGAAGGAATGCAGAATAGTGTCTAGCAAATAGTAAGCCCTCAATAACGTAAACTTCTAGGAATATCCTGTACTGGTGCCCCAAGCTTCCTTTGTTTTTTGTTTTTTCTTTTTAATATGTATTTATTTTATTCATTATTAAATACATATTTATTTTATTTATTATTGGCTGCACCGGGTCTTAGTTGCACCATGCGGGATCTAATTCCCCCACCAGGGATCAAACCCGGGCCCCCTGCATTGGGAGTGTGGAGTCTTAGCCACTGGACCGCCAAGGAAGTCCCCCAAGCTTCCTTTTGAAGCATAGCATTCCACACTTCTTCCCCACTTTATCAGGCCTCTCCCAACAGCTGGTGGCATTCATGTCCTTTTTCTTCCACATCCTCCTTCCCACACGCACTGCTCTTCTCCTCTGGGTATTGGGAACTGAATCTTCCCTCCCTGGTGATTCGGGGACTGTCAGAAACACCAGCTGAGCTCCAATCATCAGCGGAAGAGAGGGAGGGGCACAGAGACAGAGAAGGCCAACTCATCGCCTCCCTAACTCCTGTCCCCAGGCCCGGCCAGCCCTGGCCTGGCCCCCTGGCCCCCTGGCCCAGCCCTCCTCCAGTTCTCAGCTTCCTGCTCTCCCTTTAGAATTCCTCCCTGTCATGTCACTCCCACCCAGCTTCCCACTTCTGGGACAAAGCCCAGGATGGGAGAACAGCCCACCAGGGCAGAAGGAGAAAAGTCTGGATGAAACCAGAGGAAGGGATGCTGGTGAGCTGTCAGGGGACTTGGGGCGTCTTCTTGGCACTCCCCAGCTGTGTGACTATTTAGACAAACCACGTAGCGTCTCTGAGCTTCCATTGCCTCACTGGTACTCTTGGCGCTAAAAGCCCCCAGGCCACCTTCTTAACAGGTACGTCCTGATAAAGGATGTTCCCATGCTCTTAAACTGCAAAGATCAGCCCAACCCAGCTTATGCATGGGGCCCCAGAGAAGGGGGAAGCTGGAGGGGCCAGGGAGAGTCCAAGTAGGTGCAGAGTTTATAATCCTCATAGCAGGGTCCAGGGGCCCTAGGTCTCCATCCCCGAGCCTGAGGGGCTGGTCAGAAAGTCTGTGGATGCTGGGGTGACAGGAAGCAGAGCTGTCTCCTGGTGTTTTAAAAATCTATCAGCCTCTCACATCAAATTAAAATGTAAATAGCAGCTGGTCTGGGCAGGACCTGGGGGTGACAGGAGCCAGCCTGCGAGTAATTTCACAGACGGGAAGCGGTTACATCGGATTCTGACAACTGTCTTGTTTCTGAAATTGATTTCCTCTCCCCTAGCCTTGCTGCCCCAGGAGGGCCCTGGAGCGCGGGGAGGGGGTTGGGTCCGCTGCGGCAGGGGCAGGGCGAGGCAGCCAGTGCCTTTCTCCTTTCTGTGGCTCCTGCCAGTAAAGCCTCATCAGGCCCGGGAGGAGGAAATCTGGGAGTTCTGCAAGGCTCTAAGGCCACAGGAGAGGCGCCCAGAGGCTGGGATCCTGCATCCTTCCCACAAATACATGCTAGGTCCTGAGCAGGGTGCTTGTACCCCAGAGAGTCTCACAATCAGAGATAAGGACACGGCAGTATGACATGCACCATGCCAGGAACGCTTGATGCCCACAGGAGGGGTATCTGCAGTGACATGGGGTGTCAGGGGAGGGCCTTGGGAGTCATCAGGAAGCCCCTTTGGGTTCTACCAGGGTTTGCCCCAGTCTGGCCATGCGCAGTGCTGGAGGTTGGTGCCAGGGTTGTAAAGCTCTAATCAGACTGGCCCAGCTCCCCCCCAGGACCTCCCACAGGACCCCAGGGAAGAACCCACCCTCCCCACCTACAGGGGTTGTGTATTCAGGGGCAGGTCACCCACTTGGTCTCCCTGATGCCCTCAAGCCCGGCCTTTCCCTGTTGCCCAGTCCCCAGAGAATCTCTCACCACACCCTTCTTTGTAAAAAGAAATTAGGTTTCTTTGGCTGTTAATTGAATTACACTGCAGGAAAGCAGAGAAGTTGTATCTCATTAAAGCCTCCTGTGTCCTACTGGGGCTCTGTGTTGCCTCTGTGGCTGCTATTAGCGCTTGTCATGTAGAACTCAGCCCTGTGTGTACAGCTCTCCCCTCCCCCCACTCTCCTGCCCATCTCTCGCTTGGAAAGTGAGGCTGGTAAGTCTTACTTCTCATGGTCATTGGTGGTGGTGGCCAGTGAGCAATGAACCAAGAGGCCAGAGCATCCATCAGATAGCCTGCTCCATCAGGGGTACTGTGGGCATAGGGAGGCCTTGGCGCTTGGTCAAGAAATACATTGGGACCCAGGCTTTGGAGCTGGGGAATAATAACAGTACCTACCCCAGATGACTTAATTCATGTAAAGTACTAGAACAGTGCCAGCACGTAGTACAAGGACGTTCTCAGTAAAAGGCAGCCATAAAAATGTGTGTGTGTGTGTGTGTGTGTGTGTGTAGAGGGAGGGTATGCTTTTGTAATGCAGGGCTGTGGGTAGATACGTGTTAGACAATTACATCAGACTGTTGACATGCAACGGACAACTACATCAGGTTACATGTGTGTCACACAACCTGTGAGTTTGCAGTAAAACCATCGAGTGTAGGCTGTGACGGTGACTGTGTTTGTGACGGTCCGTTGGGGGCGTGTTTTTGACATTGTGTGCAATGCACACATTGCATATATGTGCCCCTCCAGGTGACTACACCTGAACCTCTCTCTCGGGAATTCTCCGGGTCTGCTTTCAACCCAGTAAGTGCTCTGGGGCACAGCCGGGTCTCGGTGCAGTGAGGGTTCAATTGTGTTTACCAGTGTGATTCAGTGGAGCAGAGAGACCTTCCGATCCAGAGCAAGAAGCAAGGGGGAGACCAGGGGACTGGAGAGCAGATGGGGCGGGGCAACTGTTGCCCTGGGCTCCCCTCTGTTAGGGGGCTGCCTCATTAAGTGCAGCAGCCACGAAGGCGGAGGCCCCCAGTGTGTGGCTCAGGAGGGCACCCAGGACCTGGGAGACCTGGACAGGGTCTGGGAGGAGAGCGCAGCAGCAGAGTCCTGTCTGTGGTTGACAGGCAGGCTGCGGAGGACAGGAAGGAAAGAAGAGGCAGGTCCCCTGCTTCTTACCCAGGACAAGGGGCTGCAAACCCCTATAAGCAAGAAGAGCTTGCCCAGCGAGCCGGACTGCCCACCACGTTTCATCTCTCCTGAGACCCGGACATCCACAGGGGCCCAAAGCATGAGCATCTCTCCAGGCCTCGCTGGAATCTTCTCTGTGCTGCCCAGGTTGTCTAGTGTGGGGCGCTCACTGCCTCTGCTGCAGCCCTTTCCCTAAACAGCAAACACCCCTGGAAAACTGTTTCTCAGGCCAAACAAGAGGCCTGCCTTCTCCCTGTGCAAAGAGCTGTTGTTTTCAGCCTCCCTTCAAACTGCATGAAGTCTGTCCATCTTCCTGATCACAGTCCAGCTTGTCAATGTCCTCCGTCAAGTAGAGAGCCCAGAACGAGACATGATGCTTCACAAGCGATCTGGAGCTTGTCATTCTATGTTCTGAAGACCTGAGCACTAGTTTTCATGGCATCAGCTCACCTTCCACCATTAGTATTAGAGCTTCATGTGTTAAGAATCATCTCTACCCTAATATCTCTAATAGTAGAGATTGAAAGTGAAAGTTGCTCAGTCGTTTCTGACTCTTTGTGACCCCATGGACTACACAGCCCATGGGATTCTCCAGGCCAGAATACTGAAGTGGGCAGCCTTTCCCTTCTCCAGGCGATCTTCCCAACCCAGGGATCAAACCCAGGTCTCCCACATTGCAGGCAGATTCTTTACCAGCTGAGCCACAAGGGAAGCCGAAGAATACTGGAGTGGGTAGCCTATCCCTTCTCCAGCAGATCTTCCCAACCCAGGAATCAAACTGGGGTCTCTGGGGACTCTGGTATTGCAGGCAAATTCTTTACCAACTGAGCTATGAGGGAAGCCCTGTATAGTAGAGATTATATCCTACTAATCTACTATACCAATATATATACTAATATACAATATATATACTAATATACTATACTATACTACTACTACTTCTATGCCAAAGCCTTTGACTGTGTGGATCACAATAAACTGTGGAAAATTCTGAAAGAGATGGGAATACCAGACCACCTGACCTGCCTCTTGAGAAATCTGTATGCAAGTCAGGAAGCAACAGTTCGAACTGGACATGGAACAACCGACTGGTTCCAAATAGGAAAAGGAGTACGTCAAGGCTGTATATTGTCACCCTGCTTATTTAACTTATATGCAGAGTACATCATGAGAAACACTGGGCTGGAAGAAGCACAAGCTGGAATCAAGATTGCCTGGAGAAATATCAATAACCTCAGATATGCAGATGACACCACCCTTATGGCAGAAAGTGAAGAGGAACTCAAAAGCCTCTTGATGAAAGTAAAAGTGGAGAGTGAAAAAGTTGTCTTAAAGCTCAACATTCAGAAAACGAAGATCAGGGCATCTGGTCCCATCACTTCATGGGAAATAGATGGGGAAACAGTGGAAACAGTGTCAGACTTTATTTTTGGGGGCTCCAAAATCACTGCAGATGGTGACTGCAGCCATGAAATTAAAAGATGCTTACTCCTTGGAAGGAAAGTTATGACCAACCTAGATAGCATATTAAAAAGCAGAGACATTACTTTGCCAACAAAGGTCCGTCTAGTCAAGGCTATAGTTTTTCCTGTGGTCATGTATGGATGTGAGAGTTGGACTGTGAAGAAGGCTGAGCACTGAAGAATTGATGCTTTTGAACTGTGGTGTTGGAGAAGACTCTTGAGAGTCCCTTGGACTGCAAGGAGATCCAACCAGTCCATTCTGAAGGAGATGAGCCCTGGGATTTCTTTGGAAGGAATGATGCTAAAGCTGAAACTCCAGTACTTTGGCCACCTCATGCGAAGAGTTGACTCATTGGAAAAGAGTCTGATGCTGGGAGGGATTGGGGTCAGGAGGAGAAGGGGATGACAGAGGATGAGATGGCTGGATGGCATCACCGACTCAATGGACGTGAGTCTGAGTGAACTCCGGAAGTTGGTGGTGGACAGGGAGGCCTGGCGTGCTGCGATTCATGGGGTCGAAAAGAGTCAGACATGACTGAGCGACTGAACTGAGCTGAATCTACTATACAGATGAGTAGACTATAATAACTAATACTGTTTATTAGTATGACCAGAGGCAAACTGCTTCCCTGTGCAACCTCAAGTTTCCTCATTTGTAAAAGGAAAGGTCCGTGTTCAGTTCAGTTCAGTTGCTCAGTCATGTCCAACTCTTTGCGACCCAATGGACTGCAGCACGCCAGGCTTCCCTGTCCATCACCAACTCCTGGAGCTTACTCAAACTCATGTCCATCGCGTCAGTGATGCCATCCAACCTTCTCATCCTCTGTCGGCCCCTTCTCCTGCGGCTTTCAGTCTTTCCCAGCATCAGGGTCTTTCCAGTGAGTCAGTTCTTCTCATCAGGTGGCCAAAGTATTGGAGTTTCAACATCCGTCCTTTCAATGAATATTGAAAACTTTAGGATTTCCTTTAGGATTAACAGGTTGGATCTCCTTGCAATCCAAGGGACTCTCAAGAGTCTTCTCCATCACCACAGTTCAAAAGCATCAGTTCTTTGGCACTCAGCTTTCTTTATAGTTCAACTCTAACATCCATACGTTACTACTGGAAAAACCATAGCTTTGACTAGACAGACCTATGTTGGTAAAGTAATGTCTCTGTTTTTTAATATGCTGTCTAGGTTGGTCATAGCTTTTCTTCCAAGGAGCAAGCATCTTTTAATTTCATGGCTGCAGTCACTATCTGCAGTGATTTTGGAGCCCCCCAATATAAAATCTCTCACTGTTTCCATTGTTTCCCCATCTGTTTCCCATGAAGTGATGGGACTGGATGCCATGATCTTAGTTTTCTGAATGTTGAGTTTTAAGCCAACTTTTTCACTCTCCTCTTTCATCAAGAGGCTCTTTAGTTCTTCACTTTCTGCCATAAGTGTGATGTCATCTGCATATCTGAGGTTATTGATATTTCTCTCGGCAACCTTGATTTCAGCTTGTGCTTCATCCAGCCCAGTGTTTCTCATGATGTACTCTGCATATGAGTTAAATAAGCAGGGTGACAATATACAGCCTTGACGTACTCCTTTTCCTATTTGGAACCAGTCTGTTGTTCCATGTCCAGTTCTAACTGTTGCTTCCTGACCTGCATACAGGTTTCTCAAGAGGCAGGTCAGGTGGTCTGGTATTCCCATCTCTTTCAGAATTTTCCAGTTTATTGTGATCCACACAGTCAAAGGCTTTGGCATAGTCAATAAAGCAGAAATAGATGTTTTTCTGGAACTCTCTTGCTTTTTCCATGATCCAGCGGATGTTGGCAATTTGATCTTTGGTTCCTCTGCCTTTTCTAAATCCAGCTTGCAATCTGGAAGTTCACAGTTCACGTATTGCTGAAGCCTGGCTTGAATTTTGAGCATTACTTTACTAGCGTGTGAGATGAGTGCAATTGTGCGGTAGTTTGACCATTCTTTGGCATTGCCTTTCTTTAGGATTGGAATGGAAACTGACCTTTCCCAGTCCTGTGGCCACTGCTGAGTTTTCCAAATTTGCTGGCATATTGAGTGCACCACGTTCACAGCATCATCTTTCAGGATTTGAAATAGCTCAACTGGAATTCCGTCACCTCCACTAGCTTTGTTGCGATGCTTCCTAAGGCCCACTTGACTTCACATTCCAGGATGTCTGGCTCTAGGTGGTTATCTAAAGCATCCATCGTGGTTATCTGGGTCATGAAGATCTTTTTTGTACAGTTCTGTGTATTCTTGCCACCTCTTCTTAATATCTTCTGCTTCTGTTAGGTCCATACCATTTCTGTCCTTTATCGAGCCCATCTTTGCATGAAATGTTCCCTTGGTATCTCTAATTTTCTTGAAGAGATCTCTAGTCTTTCCCATTCTGTTGTTTTCTTCTATTTCTTTGCATTGATCACTGAGGAAGGCTTTCTTATCTCTCCTTGCTATTCTTTGGAACTCTGCATTCAGATGGGTATATCTTTCCTTTCCTCCTTTGCCTTTAGCTCAGTTTCTTCATTTGTAAAAGGAAGGGTCTGTGTAGATCATCTATGTGCTTAGTCACTCAGCCGTGTCCAACTCTGCGACCCCAGGGACTGTAGCCCACCAGGCTCCTCTGTGCATGGGAATTCTCTAGACAAGAATACTGGAGTGGGTTGCCATTCCCTTCTCAAGGGGATCACCCAACCCAGGAATCGAATCCACATCTCCCACATTGCAGGGTCATTCTTTACCATCTGAGCCACCAGGGAAGCCCATGGATCATCTATACCCATGCCTTTCAAGAGAAACAAAATGAAAGCTGGCTATATAATTTAAAATCTTCTAGTTGTCACATGTTCAAAAAAGTAAAAAGAAAGAGTTGAGATTCATTGTGATAGTATATTTTATGTAACCCAGTATATCTAAAATATTAACATGTGATCAACATAAAACTATTAAGGAGCTGTTTCACATTCTTTTTCTTTTCTTCCTGTGTTTTTGAAATCCAGGATACACTTTACATCACAGCACAACCTACTTTGGACCGGCCATGTTTCTAATGGCCAAGAGCCACGTGGCTAGTGGCTGCTATAGTGACCGCTGTCTGGGTTCTGCAATTCTAAGACTTTGTGATTCTGTAAAATACCTGGCAAGTGACATCTTACGGTATGCATGTATTTATCTGATGCCTTTCTCAGAACAGGAGAGGGACATGAGACCCTTAGGGTGGGAACAGTATCCAGGTTTCTTGAGGAGTTGCTACATGGCAAGCACTTCATATATGCAGACCCTGATTGCCCCCATAACAGCTCTGCGGGATTAACACCCATGTCTTCACATCACAGATGGTGAGTCTGAGGCTTGGAGAACTCAAGTTGCCTGCATTTAAGACCTCATAGCTGGGTAGAAATACATGCACTTGGCCCCCAGGCTCTTCAAGCTGGGGGAGCCCACAGAAGCAGTCTCTTCTTCTTGACAGATGGGCTCCCCTGAACCTGCCCTGAGCTGTGGGGCTATGAGAACACTGGGTCTGCTGTGTGCTGCTCTTTGCGCTAACAATGGTGAAGAGAGCCCACCCCTGACCCCAGGTGCGGTTAATGCTCAGGGCTGAAGGACCAGTTAGGCTCTTGAGGTCTTGTTGTCTCTGATTGTCTCTATGTCTGTCTCTTTTAACAAGCCTGCATGGGAAGACTCTGTGAGGCAGGACTGGCGTGTACGGATGCACAGGCTGTGCACTGCTCAAAGGTGCATAGCCTAAGGGGCGGGTGGAGTCTGGAGCCCAGTTCCTACTCTACTGGCCAAGCTGTGGCTCCCGGCACCGGGGGCAGCCAGCCAGAGGAATGCCTTTGTAATTCACACACAGGCCCGGGACAGGCGGGTGCAGCCCTACCTGGAGAGCAAAACAGGGATGAACTGCCAGCTTCTCACCCTGGTACAGAGCCTTGAAGTCCTCCTACCAAAGAAAGACTCATCCTTTCCCCTTCTGCCTTGGGCCTCTGGCCTATGCTGGGGCTTGACCCTGCCCCCACCCCCCTACACACACACACACACACACACACACACACACACACACACACACCGCTTGTCATGAACACCCCCTGGCCTCCTCTTCAGCTTCACACACACACACACACACACACACACACCCCTTGTCATGAACACCCCCTGGCCTCCTCTTCAGCTTCACACACACACACACACACACACACACACACCCCTTGTCATGAACACCCCCTGGCCTCCTCTTCAGCTTCAGCAGCAGCTTCTTGATAGCAGGGACTCCTCTTGCCTAGGGGCTAGGCCCTCTTGCCTAAGGGGCTGAGCCTCTCAGGGCTCAGGCCTCCCAGGGGTGCTAGGTCACAGGCTCTGACCATTCACGTCTGAGAAGCAGAAACAGCCCTAAGGCCCCTCCCCACCCCCACATCTCGGCATTTCAGTCCTTCAGGAAAAATGGAGGCTTCTGCAATGCAAGGCCCGACTTGTTGATGTAAAATCTTACTCTATATTCCACCCAGGTTTATACGAGTGAATTATGCAAATCTTTGATGGAGAAATATTCCTCCGCACATCCTTGAGAGTGTAAAACCTTAGTCAATAATTCATACTCGCATGTCTCTGACTGCAGGCTTTTTCTTCATTATAACTTGCACCTCGTTATTTGTCTTCCGAGTGTTATTGTATATCTTGGTGTAATGCCGTGCATTATAAAATTTATCTGCTTCATTATTTGATGAGCCAGGGCTGAGGATTGTGCTAAGATGTTGGTGTAGGGGCCGGGGGACCAGGACTGCCTTCAGGATCCAGCCCCATGTGAGAGAAGGTAGAGGAGGCGGCTGGCTGCATGGTGACTTCAGGGGACACCAGAAAGCACCCTTCACCCCCCACACTGGTTCCAGATGTCCCCTCATGCACTGACTGGCATCCCAGGTCACACCATTACAGCGCTTTGCCTTCATACCTTTCTCCAAAGGCTTATTTGTCCTTAGAAGTCAGATGACCCTGAGAGTATGCTGGGAAGAATGTTGTCTGAGTAGGTGTTTAAAACTGGAGAGAAAGGAATTCCCTGATGGTCCAGTGGTTAGGACTCTGAGCTTCCACTGCAGGGGTCCTGGGTTCCATCCCTGGTCAGAGAACTAAGATCCTGCATGCCCAGCCAAAAAAAAACTGGAGGGCAGAGAATTCCTGAGGATGCTAGGAGGGAAAGGAAAGGGCAGCCACTGAAGTGGATGAGGGGTGCAGTACCCAGAGGGGAGTCCACAGGATGGGGAGCATAAAGAGAGAGAAGACAGTTTCCTCTTGTGCCATAACCCAAGCCGGCCAGTAAGGAGAGGATGCTCAGTGTGAGCAGAGGTCCTCCCCTAATGGCAGGGGTGGAGAATGCAGTCAACCGCAGCGCCCCCTAATGTGTCTACTCTAGCATGGCTCATGGGTCCTCCTAGGAAGAGAGTCCTGGGGACCTGTACTCTAAGAGGCAAGGTCTCCTGGGAAGTGGGTGAGGAAATGGCAAGGACAAGGACGGTCCTCCAGCTGTATTGGATCTCTTACCTCTCTGGGAACTGCCCTGCACATTGCTGCCTCTGGGCCTTTGTTCCAGCAGTTTCCACTCCCAAGGGTTCCGTTGCCTCTGCTCTCCCCATTTGTATCACTCCACGTCAGATGGTGAGCAGTTCTAGCACAGTGCTTAGCAGTCTTTCCTGGAACTGCTGTTGTGCTGTCTGTTCTCACCACTGCAGCGAAGCTCCCAGAGGTCAGGTTTGTCCTGCTCACTCATAGCTCCAAAACCCAGTGTGGCCCTGGCGCCTAGGAGGAGCACCATCATTCTTTGTTGAATGGCTGGGTGATGCCCTTGCAGATGTTCCTTCTCCAAAATCAATTTCTCCTAATACCTCCCTGAAAAACTCAGATTTTCTTCATGTTCATGTTGCTGAAGCAGGTCTCTACCTCCCCCTCCCCTTACCTCCTCCTCCCAGGAGACAAGGACCCTGGGGCCGAGACCATCTTTCCCTCAGCCCCACCTTCCTCCTGCTGCTGGCTGTGGTGCTCAGGCCCAGAGGGGGTCAAGAATGAGAGGCCTCTGCTCACGGCAGTGGGAGGCTCTCCTGATGGCCAGCCAGGGCCTCGGTTGTTTCATGACTGTTTTTTTCAGGTCAGTGGTGAGGGGTGGAGTGGGGGAACCTATTAATGCACTTGTAGGAGTTAATTATGATGCTGCTGGCCAGAGTTTTCCGTTGCATTTTGTTGGGAAGAACTGGCGAGTTTCTCAGCTGCCTGGGAGGGCCCTGCTGTCTAGAAGCAGGGGCTCAACCAGCTGACCTCTGTGAGCCATGGACACAAGGCAGAGACCTCAGGCGTGTCATCTGGGTCCACAGGCCTCCCTGTTGAAGGTGCATGGATCCAGTTCAAGGGACTCATGAATTGGGGCTGGGGTAAAACGGTATCTTTTTTTTTTTTTTGCTAACTTCTAACTGAAATTTTGTACTTCCATTGTGAACCATAAGCAACAAACCACAGTGGTAGCAGCACCTGTGACTGATCAATAGGTATTTTTGCATCACAGCTGAGGCAGTATCTGAAAATATCATTTATACTCATCACTATTATGAAATTGTTCTAATATAACTCAGCACTAGATCTTATTTCATAGAGAATAGTGAAGAATATATATTATGTGATGAACTATATCAAAAGTTTGCTTTCGAATGTTATTTGTATAACCATACTTTGGTATATCTGGTTTCCTTTGTCATTTTATGTATGATATGCATTTCAAAGGAGTCAAAGGATTCTGTTTATTGCCTTAAAGTGAATGAATGAATAGATAGACTGATTCTGAAAAGGGGTCCATGGACTATCAGAACCCCTGATAAAGGCAGAGGCTGCCCAGGTCATGGGTGTGTGGGGAAAAGGGGACAGGCAGTGAGGTTTTCTGTACCCACCTCCAACCATTATTAGACCCTCTCCCTAAGGGCAGATGGGGCTTCTCTAGTGGCTCAGTGGTAAAGAATCCAGCTGCCAATGCAGGAGACTGGTTCCATCTCTGGGCTGGGAAGGTCCCCTGGAGAAGGAAATGGCAACCCACTCCAGTATTCTTGCCTGGGAAATCCCATGGACAGATGAGCCTGGAGGGCTACAGTTTGTGAGGTCGCAAAACAGCCAGACACCACTGAGCAACTAAACAGGAACCCTTGGACCGAGGTGCTCCTGGGAGAGGGGCAGCCACGGGGCGGGGACAGCCACGGGGTGGGGTCATCCAGGGGACGGGTCATCCAGGGGGCGGGGCAGCCAGGGGGCGGGGCAGCCAGGGGTGGGGCCTCTGAGCTGGGCAAGTGCCCTCCCAGGGCTGGTTTTCCCCACTCACTGGGACCTCCTACACCTCCTCCCTTCTCCAGTCCCAGCCATGATCACCTCCCACCCCAACACCACCATCGCCATCAAGGGCCACGCCAAGGAGCTCAACTGCACAGCACGAGGCGAGCGGCCCATCATTATACGCTGGGAGAAAGGGGACACGGTCATCGACCCCGACCGCGTCATGCGGTATGCCATCGCCACCAAGGACAACGGCGATGAGGTTGTCTCCACGCTGAAGGTAAGCACCCATGCCCGTCTCAGGGGGAACCCGACTCTCAGAAAGTGGGGAGCCCACAGCTATTGCATCTGAATCCAAAAGAAGTAAACAGGAGTCTGGGAGCCCCACCCCGAAAAGTACCTCTCCTTTCCTACCTATTTCCCTCCTTCACCCACCAACCTATGCCTTGAGCCTCATTCTGTCTCCTTTCTGACAACTCTACACTTTAAATGTATAGGATCCTCAGCCACGCCCTCCCTCTCCCCTCCCTCCTGGACCCCTCAGATCCTCCCTCCATTCTGGGACCCCCTCAGCACCCCGCTCTCTCGTGGGCCCCCAGCCCCTCCCTCCCTCCTAAAACCCCTTGGCCTTTCCCTGCACAGACTCTTCCACACTTCCATCCATTGAACTTTCTGGGAAGAGGAACTCTTGACAAACCCTGGGTGGGTCCCCTCCGAGAAGAAGGTGGTCTTGCTGATCCCCAACTAGATGGGCCCCTTCAGCAGATGGGCTCTAAAAGACTCTCCCCATTCCTTCCTCTCTCCGCACCCTCCGCCCCTCGGACTGCCTCCCAGCTCAAGCCTGCTGACCGTGGGGACTCTGTGTTCTTCAGCTGCCATGCCATCAACTCATATGGGGAGGACCGGGGCCTCATCCAGCTCACGGTACAAGGTACCTCACCTGCCCCACGTCCCAGCCCCTTCCTCTGGGCCCTGGTGCTCACTGCCAACTCCCCTCAAAAGTGGGGGACACTCCACACCCAGGGGCAGTGACAGGAAACAGCTCTGGGGAAAAGCCTCAGGCCACTCTCCCTCCTGCCCAGAGTGGTGCCATAGGGTCCTTCCAGGACACTGCAGACAGTGAGGTCTGTGATGGCAGAAGGCCCTGTGGAGCATACTGTTGCCCCCAGAAGTGGGGGACCTGGATTTGTGGGCCCAGACCCTGGGGGAGGTGTGAGGAGGGAAAGTCAAAATGGAAAACCTGGGAGCTCTGCATGGTGGGAAGCAGGCCATCCACTGTGAGGGGTCCCTCCAAAAGGGGCTGAGGAAGAGAGGGGAACAGAGCAGGGACCCAGCACGCCCACCTCTGCCTCTGAGCCCTGCTGCCAGGCTCCTCCATCCCTGTGCTGCCTTGCCCAAACTCCAGGGCTCAGGACCCTCAGATAGACCGTTGTGTCACCAATCCTCCCAGCACAGATCCCTTGATCTCTGCAGAGGGTCGGCAAGAAGCTAAGCTCTCTGCTGCCATCCTCACCCCTGCTCCCTTCCCTTGCCACTCCCCAGAGCCCCCTGATCCCCCAGAGCTGGAAATCCGAGAGGTGAAGGCCCGGAGCATGAACCTGCGCTGGACCCAGAGATTCGACGGGAACAGCATCATCACGGGCTTTGACATTGAGTACAAGAACAAAACAGGTAGGTGAGGGCTCGGCCCACCATGGCGCCTTGCACCACCTGCCTGGACAGTGTCCCTCCAGTGTGACGGCCCCTGGCTGTCAGGGCTGCCCATCTCAGACAGACACACAAGCCCTTGTGTCTTCCAAAGGAAGGGACATTGGTCAGGTTAGGAAACCAGGGGGCAGGTAGAAGGACCTCTACAGTTGATAGGGAGGAAATGTCAGTCCGTTCTTCCCAGGACTGACCCTGGGCAGATCCATAGGGTGGTCTGATTTAAAGCAACTTAAAAGTCACTGAGCCAGGAGCTACTGGCTGTATCTGTGGGGTCAGAGACATCACAGTTTCAATGGGTCATCTAGGCACTCCGGGTTTGGGATAATGGGGTTGCTTGGGAGTCAGAGAAGCTGGTCTTTCCCAAGAATGAGTCACTGGGGAGGTAGGAGTCCCTGGAAAGTTTAGATCTAAGTTTCTTCTTCTTAGAAGCCCTCTAAAACCCCTCCCTTGGGACTCTATTAATAGCTTCTAAGAGATTGCCTTCCACTGTGAAGCCGCTTAGAGCAAAATGAACAATGGACTCCTGTGTCTCTGGGGAAACCAGGGACCCACAATCAAGTGGCAGGAATGGCAAGGAGGGGACAGATGACCTGGACAAGAGGTCAAGCCAAGAAAGAGCCATAGGTGATCACGTTTGTATCTGCGTGACTATTTCTAAAAGGTACAGGCGACAGGGGTCTGCCCCGGAGAGGCCCCAGGGTGGCTTCAGTGCAGGTGAGAGAAGGAGAAACATACCTCTCATCTAGGGTCCTTTCATACTTTTAGAATTCAAGACCATAAGCCCATATAAGCCTTTCAAAGTAATTTTAAAGTGAAACACAGAAAGCAAATCTGGAAAACTGAAGCCTCCCCAACCGTCCTTCTCCCACCAACTCCAACTTATCTTTCAGGCTTCAGCATAGATCCAAGGTTTTGTTTCCTCAGAAGCCTTCCGGACCCTTCCTCTCTTAGCACAGCACACAGTCATTGGCTGGCTGACTATCCGCTCCCCCAAAGGGTTAGCCCCAGGATAGCATCCACAGCTGTGTTTACCTCTTGAGAAGCTGCCCTGTCCAGGGCACTGGGCTCATCATTCTTGAGGCCGGTTTCTACAGTAAGGAGCCCTGCCCTCAGAAGCTTACAGTCTAACTGGGGAGAAAAGTCAGCTCAGAGCCAGACCTCCCGAGGTCACTGTCAGTGCAGAAGGAGCGCCACAGAGAGAGGGGCGCTGCACAGACAGGGGTCACCAGAGCAGCACATCTCCTGTCCTTGCAGATGCTGCTTTGAGTTGGGAGAAGATGGGGAGCTAATGGGGCCTAGATTCAGGGAGAGGGACAGGGCCGAAGCCCAGCGCGGTGCAGTGCGCTCCGGGGAGTGGCGTGTCTAGCAGAGGGTTCACAGACCCAGTGGCGCTAGTGGTAAGGAATCCACCTGCCAATGCAGGAGACGTGGGTTCAATCCCTGGGTCGGGAGGATCCCCTGGAGGAGGAAATGGCAACCCACTCTAGTATTCTTGCCTGGAGAATCCTATGGACAGAAGAGCCTGGCAGGCTACAGTCCAAGGGGGCACAGAGAGTTGGACATGCCTGAATGGCTAAGCACACAGACCCAGTTTCTGGGCTTTTAGTCTTATTAGACTAAAAAGTGCTTTGGGCTCCACATTGGGAGGGGGCCTCTGGACTGAGCTTTTATTTCCTTGGGGAAGGTCATTGAAAGCCACTAGCCATGTCTGAGACCCTAGTGAGAGATTTAAGCAACATGGCACCTTGGCAGGGGTTGTCAGGCGTCAGTGGGGAGGAGGGGTGTCCAAGAAGCGAGTGAGCAGGCTGCCGCTGTCCGGTAGCTGGGACGGGTGATGAGCAGGGGCCGGGCAGTGGTGGAGGCAGAGGGCACAGAGAAGAGAGGAAGCCCACTGGGTTCATCTCACATCTCAGGGCTTCCCAAGGCTGGACACAAGCTTCCCAGGAGCCAGACAAGAAGGGGCGGGTCTATCCACAGCCAGCATCTCCCTGCCTGGTTGATGTAGCTGGCAGGGCTCCATTCCTGTTGGGGGTGTGGATGCCTGGGCTGTCACTCGGGCCCCTCCCCTACTGCTCGTTGGGACTGCCTCCCTGCCCTCCTCCCCCATGCTGCCCCATTGCCCACCATCCCCCTCCTCCACTGACCACCTTCTAATGTGTGGAAACCTTTCCTGGGGCGCTGCTCAGCCAGGCGAAGCTGAGAACATCACACATCTGGAGAGCTGTGCAGAAGGAGAGATGAGCAGGGAAGATTCTATTTTCAGAGCTCATCCACGCCTTCCCCCAACCCTGTCTGGCTCTCCTGAAAAAGGAGGAACCATCATACCCACCCCAGCACTGGGGTACCAGGATGGATGGAAGGGAGAGGGAAGGATAATGAAACTCAACCTCAGATTCTCCCATCCACAGGAGCTTTGCACCTGTTAAAAAAAAAAAAAATCACAGGATCAAGAGCCCAGAGAAGCTGGGCTGGTCCTTTCTCCAGTCTTCAGGTAGGCCTACTCTGGGCCATGCCACTCAGACAGGCATCTATGCTGGCATTTAGGAAAAGGAGTCCCGTGGGAACTGGGGAGCATTACCATTGGAGTCAGGCAGAGGCTGTGAACACAGCATCACTTCCTCATCTGTGAGGTGGAAATAGTAATGCCTGTCTTGTGGGATTGTTTTGAGGACTGAAGAGAAAGCAGCTAGCGTGGGGCCGCAGTTCCTCTCCTCCTTCTAACTGAAATAGCTCGTGTGGCAGTTTATAGTCCTGTGGGACTTGCAGGCTGAAATGTGTGTTTGTCAGTCAGCAGCATGTATTGAGTGCCAGTAATTTTGTTGCAGAGTCATGCATCAGCCATGTGGTAGAAAAGAGAAAGAACGAGGAGACAGAGCATTGCCCTTGGAGCTGATAATGAAGTTGCAGAGGGAATATACAGAGATGTACACACACTTGAGCACACACACACACACACATGCACACATGCAGGTACTTTCAGGACCATTACAAAGCACTCTCCAATCACATGTAATATACCACAAACTAAATTACGTGACAACTGAAAAAGGTATCCTAGGGAACGGATGGGTGACTCAAAGAAAGGAGGGGCATGTGTGTGTGTGTGTGTGTCTAAGTAGATCTTCCTCCTGCATGCAGAATAGTAGAACAAGAACAAGTTTCAAAGCAGAAGACTGGGGTTGACCAAGTGTCAGGGTTGTGTGATCTTTAGCAAGCTACTTAAGGTCTTTGTGCATCTCTGTCAGTACAGACAGTGGCACATACTCCAAGGTGGCTGCGAGGAATACGTGAGCATGAAGATTTATGTGCCCGTGCCTAACACAGAGCCTGGCGCATGGGTCCCCATGCTGTGGCTCCTGTCCCTTCCCTCTCACCCCAGACCGCACCCTCCTATGGCTGGAACATCTGTCCCTGACCCCCCTTCTTGGTCACAACTGTGCCTTTGCCAGGTTTTCTGCCATGTTGCTCATCATGCTAATTTTCCCAGGGAAATTACCACGTCTGCCCTTTCTAAGCCATCGTGCTCACGCTGACTCCTCCTGGCCCTAGGCAGCAGAGTAATAATACATGAATGCTGAATGATAAATAGCACCGTCCACACAAATCTATCAGACAGCGCTGCGCAGATTTAAAAATGCAGACACCAGATTTCGCCCCTGTTTTCCAAGCAAGGATCAGGGATGGGTTCTTTGAGGATGGCCCAGAAGGCAGCCTCATGGTGGGAACCATCAGCCATCGTGGGCTGAGCCAGCCCCGTGCAGCATGGCGTTGTGTGGGAGTGGGGCTGCCAGAGGGTCTGGTGTTGGGACGTGGTGAGTGGTCACGGTGATTCAGGAAACCCCTTCTCGGTGCAGTGGAGATCACCGTGGTGGGCTCAGAGCTGTGATGCAAGGAGGAAATCAGAGATGCAGGATGGATTTGTTTCCCCAGCACAGGCAGCTGAATGCTCCAGATGTGGCTTTTGTCCAAACGCTCCCCCTTCTACAGTGAATGTGTCTCCTGAAATACCAAAGCCCCCAGGTCCCCTCCCAGCAAGCAGCCCACTGAGTAGAAGACACTGACATCTCCCCAGCCGCTTCCTTATTTTTTAAGAAGAATATTTTGCATCATAAACCCTTTGATGAAGAAAGGGAGAGAGAGCCCTTAATGAAATATGTTAATCTGGGTAAGCCAGGCTCATATGAAAGGGAATATTAAAAGAGACAATATTCACCAAAGCCAGCTCAGTACTCTGAGAGCTGAAAAGGAAAGGGAAGAAAATAGGGCCACTGATTTCAGCTATTCAGGTCAGAGAGATGGCAGCGATCAAGTTTGGAAAATCAGCGAGAGACCTCCAAATTTGACTCTGATGCATGAGCCTGCAGGGGCTGTGGGGAGAGAGCTGTTTTGTGCCAACATCAAAGGTGATTTGGGAACACAAGGACAAATCCACCTGCAAATGACTGGCAATAGCAGAAAAAAGGGGGCCACTCTCTGGGATCCCCCAGTCTTCCTATGATTGGCAGCTAGGGAGGAGGCAAGCAAGGGAAAAGCAAAGAGTATTTACTATGACTGCAAAATGTGGAGGAACCACAGGTCCAACATCCAGGACCATAAAGTGGGCTCTTATCTAAAACTAAGAGTGGGTTTTAAGTGCCCAGCATGTGCCAAGTGGGTGAGATGGGCAAAGTTGTAGATATGGTTCCTGCCTTCAGGGAGCTTCTCTGTGTATAAATGGAAATAGAATCCAGGGGTGGGAAAAATGTATGGAGTGAGAGGAGAGCCTAGGATGGAGCCTTGAAGAACTTGAACCATAAGGTAAGAAAGATGTACCTGCAAAGTGAAGAGATAACCCAAGAGATTAGGAAAAGCTGGAAAGTGAAAGTTGCTCAGTCGTGTGTGATTCTTTGTGACCCCGTGGACTACACAGTCCATGGAGTTCTCCAGGCCAGAATACTGGAGCGGGTAGCCATTCTCTTCTCCAGAAGATCTTCCCAACCCAGGAATCGAACCAGGGTCTCCTGCATTTCAGGTGGATTCTTTACCAGCTGAGCTACCAGGGACTCCCTAGGAAAAGCTAGAGACTGTTTTAATAGGCACCCAAGAGAAGAGTGTTTTGGGAAGGGACAGGTTTAAGTGTTGAACACACCTGGAAGGCCAAGTGAGAAATCGCACTTGATGACATGAGCGTCACCTGTACAATGGAGATATGGTGCTGACGTCATAGAAAGGTATGAGGAGTAAATGGTGTCCATCACTGCACCTGGCACATCACAAGTGCTTGGTAAATATTAGCACCTCTCTTTTTTAGCCCCTTAGTTTTCAGACACATCATTTGGGTCTCCTTCCTCTGCCTGCACTCATCAAACATGAATGCACTGACTCATTATCGCTGTCCCTCTCCTATAAACATGGGCAAATCAAATATGATGTGTGAGCTGGCACCGGTTCCCAGATGCCACAGAGAGAAGTGAACACCTGCCTCCGCATTACTAGCCCATTTCCTCCTGAACCAAAGTGGTACCCTCGGCAGGAAGGAGCCTGCATGTTTGAGACTCTGGCTTAACCTCTCACCCCAGTGACTTTTGGGCAGTTGGGGTGTTTTGAAAAGACAAGGAGAATATACAGTTTTTCTGAGCATCTACAGTCTGCCATTTGTGACTTTGGCTCATGAAACCAAAGAATTAAATGCAAAACTGCAGATGGGGAACTGGGCCAGTGCCCTTCAACAGATGCCAAGCTGGTGTGGCTGAAAGAGGTGTTTTGAAAAGCATCAGGACCTCAATTAGCCAGAACCTGGGGGATGGGATAGTCTCTTTGGGTGAACTGATCCTCCTGGTTTACCAGGCATTAGCTTAAAAAAGAGTCTTCCTAAAAAATTCTAGAATATGCCATCCTCCATTCCTGATTCAGGGATTAGACTGTAGTGAATATAATTTAATCTTTTCTACTGACAGTTTTCAGAATCCTCTACTGTGGATTTAAAAGACATGGAAAATTAGACTGAATAGTCACATCAGGACGTGCCCCGGGAAGATTCTTAAGCTCCACTATCAGCTAGTTTCCCTGTGCTTTGCCTTTTTTTGTCTTTTCAAAGCAAAGTGCCAATAATGTAATCTGATTATGAATTCTGGGTTTGGACGGTACTAGCTGAGACATTGCTGTAACTGCAGCCCCTTCCATTTCTCTCTGGAATCCCCTGGTAGGTGCACAGGAAAAAATGCATTGAATGAATGACTGGGTTCCTCTGGAGACGCAGAATGTTTACTGTCCCAGTATCCCTGAGTGGTATTTATCGGGTATCTTTCACATTCTACAATTTCGCTAAACATTAGCCCTGGAATGGGCTGCCAGTCCCCCTGGATAAATTGGGAACATGCTCATTGCTTTGTTGGCTTCTGACTCTAGAGATTCAGAGACCATTCGTTTGCTGATGAGAGAGGAAGGGGTTTGCCTAGGGACTCTGCCACTTGGTTTATTCCCCTCATCAGCCTAGGAAACACTCAAGACCACCACCACACAAATGCACAGGAAAAAGAAATACAGACGCACACACAGAGGAGGAGAAAGGGGGATAACACTTGGCTTCCCCATTTGCACTGGAATCTTGGGTGGAGGGGGTGTCTCATAGATACAACACATCACTGATGTGGTGTGAGAGACCAGGAAAGGGGCACTGGCCAATGAGACCCTAAGAGATAGCAAGCATTGGTGATCTTGGAAAGGACCATAGGAAACATCTCACCTGAGGTTTGAGTTTACCAGGCGCCCCGGGGTAGAGAAGGGTTAGCTTCCTGATTCCCCAAGCAGTGGACTTGCTGTTCCCATCCTCAGGCATCCCTTGATCTCTTGAACTTCATGGAACAGAACAGTTCTCTCTGAAATTCTCTTGCTGCAGTCTCTGTAAACAGGACCTCTCTGGGCATCTAGGTTGAGATTGGGATGTTGCTGCTGCTTGAGGCTGGAGAGGGGTCCTGGAGTTTGTCTGGCTGAGGTTAGAAGTGGGTGTCCTCTCTCCAGATTCCTGGGACTTCAAGCAGTCCACACGCAACATCTCCCCGACCATCAACCAGGCCAACATCGTGGACTTGCACCCGGCCTCTGTGTACAGCATCCGCATGTACTCCTTCAACAAGATTGGCCGCAGCGAGCCGAGCAAGGAGCTCACCATCAGCACTGAGGAGGCTGGTGAGCACCTCGCCCTGTCACCCCTGCCCATGGGCTCGGAGATCAGGGACATCCGGGGCCCTCACCCACCCTGTCCATTGGCAGTGGGTTTGCAATTAGAAGAGTCAGGGGGTGGAGATTCCAAGGTGTGTGTGTGTCTCCCTCTGGATCGTTGGAGACTCTTATGCCTGACCTTTGCCAAATGGGGTTCTAGATGCAATGCTTTCAGGAGCTGTCTGAGGTTCTGCTCCCACTCCACTGGCCCCAGCCTGTCTGGCAAGGACAGATCTGCAAAGGATGGGGGTACTAGTGCCCTGGATTATCTCCTGTGACTTTTGCCATGAAGTTTTCCTGAAAATTTAAGCGAGATTTCCCTTATTGTATTTTCTCTTACCTGTCATTGCAAAATAGAAGTTAATACCAAAAAGTACATATACATGTGCAGTTTTACACATAATAATAATAATAAAGCATAACCAATACTAGTATAACCAACACTCATTATCACTTCCCAGAGGCCCTCTATATACCCTTTCTCAACCATAACCCCATCCCTCCCCCTGAAGTAAAAAGTATCCCAGCTTCCTTGTTTTCTTTTTCATACATGTCACTAGTATATGTACATATAACCATACGTTTAGTTTTGCCTGTTCTAATAGAATGTATGCATGAAATAATACTTCATATATTCTCTGTGTTTTCCTTGTTGTAGTCTAGATTCTTTTTGTGAGCTTCAGTACAGCTGTATGATTTGTCTATTTTCATTCCCCATCCAAGGAATATAAACAGTTGCAGAATTACAGACTCACCAGATAGACAAACTTCTCCCTTTAACTGAAAAAAAAAAAATGCCAAAATGTTTTCCAAAGTGCTTTCTCTCCCATGGTTAGTGTATAAAAGTTCCTGCTAAAAAAAAAAAAAAAAGTTCCTGCTACTTCATATTTTGGTCTGCACTTTGTACTATCAAACTTTAAAAAAAATTTTGCCAACCTGCTGGATGTGGAGTCATACTTAATAGTCATTATTTGCTATATTTTCAGCAAATTATGGAGAATGAATAGGAAATTTAAACCCGATGATCATTTCAAGAGGGATTCAAACAGAAGTTCTTTGCTGCTTTAGACAAGCTTTTCCTTTCTCTGCAGCAGCCCTCCAGCTCAAGGATGAGACTGAGGGCATAGGGCTCTTTTCTTCCAAGACATGACTCATAACGTTGTTTCTCCCAACCCCACCCCAGCTCCTGATGGGCCTCCCATGGACGTAACCTTGCAGCCAGTGACCTCACAGAGCATCCAAGTGACCTGGAAGGTAAGCAAAGTCAAAAGCATTTCCCCTGAAATGCCTCCCTCCCTTCCCCATCCTTAATCTTCAAATGAAGCCCCAACAGACTTGCTAGTGTCTGGTGTCTTGCAATGCCCACGCCTGTTTGTTGCTAAATACATGAGGTTGAAGGAGTGGAAAGAGAGGAGGATAGAGGAACTGGTCCCCCCACCAATCCCCACTCCCTTCACCACCATGGCTTTCTAATGGAGGCCTGTGCTTGGAGTGGGATGAAGAACTTGTCAGTGCCAAGGAGAGAAGATGATTCTTTTACCATGCTGGTCTGTCCTACAAACTCCACAGGTTGTAATATATCTAGAGCTGGAATTGATTTTGTATACATTTCAAAGGGGCTCTATGGATAACAGGAGATGAAATGACAGGGTCTCACCCTTGTCTTGGCCCTGTGACTAGAGCTGGGAAGTAGGGTGGAACCGTACCCTATGTTCTCACGGTCAAGACTTCAGCAGGGAGCTTGGTCTTTTCTTGATTTCCTCCTCTGTAAAATCAGGATGAAAAAAATAACTGCCCTCCCTAGCTCTGGGGGAGGGGGAGCTGTAGAGAAAACAAACCAGTATGTGCTGCAGCCATTTCTAAGGGGAAGAAACTTGTAGATCTAGAAGGTATCCAAAGACTCTGTCACTGATGGGAAATCTTGGAGGCAATTCCACAGCAGGGCAGAGAAACAGCATAACCTTGGGCATGACCAAGGAATGCTTTCCTGGGAAACTCTGGCCTCATCACCACATCCCTGGCATGGGCACAGAAGGGCTGCCCATTCTGATGGCTTCCTGCTGCATTTTCCAGTGTTTGAGTGTTTTCTTGCACTACCTTATCTGTTCCTGTGAAATGGACAGAAGAGATATTTCTCCTTCCTATCAGAGGAGGCCACAGTATAGAAATGCAATGTGACTTCCATGGTCATTCAAGTCATGATAGGTGCAGAACTTCACTGCACGTAGTCTGGAGCCATATCACCTACAGAAGCCCACTGTCCAGAGGTCAGGAACAGAGAGTTTCCTAAGGCCCATTCATGTACTTCTTCTTGGATTTCTCCAGTCCCAACAGTAGGGCTTGGGGGGGGGGGGGTGACCTCTTTTGCATCTGGGCTTTGAGTCCAGGGTCATTTTCTGACTCTAACTCCTGGTGGAAACGTCCAGGTACTTTAGTCCTCCCCCTAGTCCCTTCATAAAGGTAGACTTGAGAATCAGAGAGATTCAAAAGGGTCTAGTAATATTTTCCCTAAAAAAAAGACTACATGTTTGGGACCTCCCTGGTGGTCCAGTGGTTAAGACTTCACACTTCCACTGCAAGGGATGTGGGTTCAATCCGTGATCAGGGAACTACGATCCCACATGCTGTGTGATGTGGCCAAAAAATTAAACAATTCTTTAAAAAACCAAGGGAAAAAAGACCATATGTCTTGGCATGCGCACGCACACACACGCGCGCACACACACACACACACACACACACACACACACACACACACACGGCAGCAGAGCCTGGTTCCTTCCCACCCCAGAGAAATGACCATTACAAAGGTGGGACAGAGGCTGGGCAGTTGGCCCACCCTGGGTACCAGCGCTCCTAGTAGATAGATACCTGGAGCCCTGGTTCCCTCCAGGTTCAGATCTGGTTGCCAGAGCTTCCCTCAGAAACTGGGAGTGAAGCCTGGAGTCTAGACCCCAAGTCTTATCTGCATCCTGATTCTGCATCCATTTCCTAAGAATGCTCCAAGGAAGCCTGGAGGAGGGGGCGGGAATGAAGAAGTCTGTAAACCTCTGAGACATTTGGCTACAAAGCTCCAACCAGAGGTGGATAAAAATTTAGAATCAGATTTATTTCTCCAAAGTCTAATAATGAAAAATAAAATTGATTAGAAAGTTAGAACTTCAGAATGAACCAGCCTATCAATAAATTTTGGGGCTGACTTCTCAAGGGAATTTTTTTTTAACACCAAGAAACAGATTAATGAAAAATAAAGATTCACTTGAAAGATAAGTCACTTCATTTTAAGACTCTTTCCTTGAGATGGATCTCCACTGCTTTATGACATAAATTTGCAATCAGCTCTATTGATTTCTTAATGCTTCAGAGAAATATTGTTAAGATTGATTTAAATCCTGAGTGTGCCTGTTTAAGGGGGTGGGGCCATACAAGGAGAAGGGAGAGAGAGGGAGGGAGGGAAGATATGTCAAGATTTGTAAAAATGTGTGAATATCTATATGTATGTAGCAAGGTATGCCTGAATGCCTACCCAAGGCCTCTGTCAGTATATGTTGGTGTGAATGACGGTGGCATGGTGCTCTGTGTATCACACATAGACAAGTGTATACTGTGGTGCAGGCGGCTCTAGGTATGTAGGTGTGTGTCATTGTGTAATGATGTATATATCAGTGTATTTCAACGTGGGCACAGATATGTAATAGAGTGTATGTCAGTGTGAGGACAAGGGCACCCTGAAGATATGTTTGTGTCTATAATAAGTGCCTGAATGTGTGAGTGTATAGATTATTTGTTGTTTAGTCACTAAATCGTGTCTGACTTTGTGAACCAATGGACTGTAGCCTGCTAGGCTCTTCTGTCCATGGGCTCTCCCGGGCAAGAATACTGGAGGGGGTTGCCATTTCCTTCTCCAGGGGATCTTCCCCACCCAGGGATTGAACCCTCCTCTCCTGCAAAGAGATTCTTTACCTGAAAAAGAGATTCTCCTGGCAAGCGGATTCTTTACCACTTAGCCACCTGGGAAGCCTGAGTGTGCAGATACAACACCCACATTCAGAAATTCTCCCTCTTACCAACTAGCAAACAGGACTGTCCAAGTGCAGAGAGAAACATTGTTCAGGCATCAACAGAAACTCAAGTCAATTAAATACACACACACCTAGTTAGTGAGTTCAAAACAATTATGTGAAATTTAAAACTTCATTATATTAACAGTGAGCTGAAAAACGCAGTTCATTTAAAACATTCATTGAATTTAAAAAAATGAGCTGTTTTACTAACTTAATTGTTTTTGATCACACTATTTTTTAGTACAGTAAAAGCTGGGCTTTTAAATTAAATGAATTGTCTTTAAAACCCTGAGTCAAGCTGTTTTTCTATGTACTGGTGTGTGTGCCCTCTCAATATATAGAACTCCTCTTTAAAGGAGCCAGTTTCTATTTGTGAGTCTGTATGTTTCTGGCCGTGGGTAGGTGTGTATTGGGATGTTTGCTTTGATGGGTCTGGATGTGTGTGTTCATGGTTCCAGATGTAAGGGGACGTATCAAGATCCTGTGTATGTGAGTGTGTGTGTGTGTGCGTGTGTGTGTGTGCGCGCGTGTGTGTGATCATATACAAGAATGTCCGTGTCAGTGTTTCCCTGTTGACGTTTTCTCTCTCAGAACACCTGTGTGTGTGGCTGGTTGTGTATCAGGGTTCCTGCTGGGGGTGAGAGTATATTTTCCACCCCAAGACTAACACCAGTGGAGTCTTCTCCCTTGGCCTGCCCACCTGGGATCAGCCCTTCATTCCTGCCAGCCCAGGCAGAGCTCCGAGGTCCCCCCTGTTACCCCCCTTGTCACCCCATCTCTGTCCCTCCGTCCAGAAGCCGGCTTCAGGCCTGGGCTCTCCACGCACCCCAGCCGCTGGCCAGGATGTCAAGGGTGGTCCAGCTCCAAGAGGGGCTGGGCTTGCATCAAAGTCAAGGACTCCTTTTTTTTCTAACTTGTGGTACCATACCATTTTATGTACATAAAACGGATCGTTTTAACCATGTTCATAGGTAGAGGTCAGTGGATTGTAATTTACAGAGTTGAGCAGTCGTCACCACTGTCCATCTCTAGAATGTTCTCGTGATCCCAAACACAAACTCTGCTGGCCCAGCCATCCTAGCCCCCAGTAACTCGGTCCTACTTTCTGTTTCTGTAAATTTGGGAATTGTAGGCACCTCGGAGAAGCATCATGCAGTATTGCTCCTTTTGTGTCTGGTTTATCTCACTCAATGTATTTTCTAGGTTCATCGTTGCTGTTCAGTTTATCAAAGTTTCATTCCTTTTTAAGGCTGAATAATATTCCATTGCATGTATGGACCACATCGTCTTTATGCATTCACCTGTCTGTGCACACTTGGGTTGCTTTTACTTTGGCCTTGACTCTGGGTGAAATGGGAGCCTTGGAAGGTTTGGGAGCAAGGGAGTGACGTGACCTGCCTTTGGGTTTAAGAGCATCCTCTCAGAATGTCACTGTGTCTTTGTCTCCCCCCACCACCCTCCCACCCCTACACTCACAGGCGCCCAAGAAGGAGCTGCAGAACGGTGTCATCCGTGGCTACCAGATCGGCTACAGAGAGAACAGCCCGGGCAGCAATGGGCAGTACAGCATCGTGGAGATGAAGGCCACTGGGGACAGCGAGGTCTACACCCTGGACAACCTCAAGAAGTTCGCCCAATATGGCGTGGTGGTCCAGGCCTTCAATCGGGCTGGCACGGGGCCCTCATCCAGTGAGATCAATGCCACCACCCTGGAGGACGGTGAGGGCACCAGTAGAGGGTAATGGGTACAGATGTCGGCTGCGGGCAGAGCCACAGAGCTTCCAGGGAGGGCTGGGGGCCCTTCCCTGGTCCTGGGCCCCATCATCCTGTGGTACACACAGCCTCCCTGGATCCCTCCATCTCCTCTTACCCATTGGCTTCTCAAGGGATGCTTGGTCCATTTAGGCCTCTGGGTCTCTCCATCCATTGGCTGGCTCTCTATCCATCACTTTCTAATGCTCTGCCCATCGGTCTCTCTATTGAGCTACTGGTCTGCCTGAGTGCCTGTCTGTGCATCTCTCTGACTCTCCATCCATCTTCTCCCTCTGCCTTTTCCTCCTCCCTCATCCTGGCCCCTCACCCATCTCTCTCCCCAAGCTCTTTCCTCTACACTCTGGGTCCTATTTCTTCTCATTTAGGCCCTCCAGGTTGGAAAAAGGGCAGAAGCCAAGTTACCTATGTACTTCTGAGCTAGAAGCTGTCCACCATCTGTTTTAGGGACCCGAGACAAGACTGTGGAGTTACAAAATCCCAAGGTCTGTGGACAGAAGATTTGGAGCCCAGTTTTTAAAACTGAATTCTTTGAGGGTTGGAGAGGACTCCAACTTTGAGTGAATGATGGGGCCTGGTTTCTCAGGAGGAGAGGGTTAAGAGGCAGCAGGAGCATGCCTGCTCTCCAAGCGCAGAGAAGACCCCACTGTTAACTGAGCTTGTGCTAGGAAACGAAAGGAGACGTGACCCTTGATACCCACCCCAAGAGATGCAGCCAGGCTGGACACACCCGCAAAGAGCAGAGTAAATAGAGCTTCCTTAGTTTGGCACCCCACTCCAGTACTCTTGCCTGGAAAATCTCATGGATGGAGGAGCCTGGTGAGCTGCAGTCCATGGGGTCGCTGAGGGTAGGACACAACTGAGCAACTTCACTTTCACTTTTCATTTTCATGCATTGGAGAAGGAAATGGCAACCCACTCCAGTGTTCTTGCCTGGAGAATCCCAGGGGCGGGGGAGCCTGGTGGGCTGCCGTCTATGGGGTCTCACAGAGTCGGACACGACTGAAGTGACTTAGCAGTGATACCCCAGCCTAAGACCAAGATATGAGATTAAAATCTGTCACTGAGTCTGAGCCTTCCCCCAGCAAAGGGAGGGAACTGACTGCCCTGGAAACATAATGCCATTGCCCCGTGGCCACCCAGACACCCAGCATTCTACCATTAGAGAGTCATTCCTTTGGCTAAGCAATGTCCTCTCCTACCTCATTCTCTCTGGAAATGCAGACACCTTTGGGAGAGAGGACACATCAGGTCAGAAACACCAGAAAGTAGATTAACTCATATCAGTTGTTCTTAATTTTGGCTACAAGTTGGAATTATCTGCAGAGTTTAAAAATTCTGATGCCTGGCCTCATCCCCAGAGATTCCCATTTAATTGCTCTGGGGCTCAAGCTAGGCTGTGAGAGGGAGCAGATGTCAGTGCACTGAGCCCCTGGGAGAAAGGGAGGACACACAAGTGGGGAAAGGTGCATAGAATGCAGAGAGGCCCAGAGAAGCACCTGAGCGACATAGCATCCGCTCCCTCACCCCCTCCACCACCCCACATCCTCACCAGCCCATCCCCCCACCACCCGCTGCTGGCCACAGGGCTGGCTGGATAGAGGAAGACCAGCTTGTCACCATTAAGTACCAGTGATGCCATCCCAAGCAGTACTCTGACACAGCGCTTCTCAAACCTAAGCGCACCTCAGAGGGTTGTAAACAGATTGCTGGGCCCTCCCCCAGAGTTCTGCTTGAGCAGGTCTGGGGTGGGAGCCAAATATGTGCGTGTCTAATAAATCCCCAGGTGATGCTGATGCTGCTGGTGCAGGGAACGCCTGTGAGAACCCGAGCACTAACAGCAAGGTCATTGCCCATTAAAGGACCCAAGACTCACGGAGGTTAAGAACCTGTCCAGAATTGCCCATCTGATGAAGAAGAGCCCAGGTCAAAATCCAGACCTGACCCTGAATCCCATACTCTTTCTACTTCACCCTGCTGTTACCCTCTTTCTTGGGAGCGAGGCTGGATGCAGGACCAAATGACATGGATGCAGGATGCTCAGGGAAGTCACCTCCAGGGGGAACAGCTGCCCCAAGTCCATATCAGCACTCCTGACCAAACACTAAACTCCATCCTCCAGGGCCATCCCAGAAAACAACCTGGCCAGGCCCACCCTTGGCTTCCATCAGGGCCCCACGTCCCTTGCTTTTGAGGGGGATACAGGGGGGCTGGGATTACCAACTGGGAGAGATCAGCATGGGCTGTGGAGACATTTTCCAAACAAAGGAGGAGAGGGGGAAGAAAGTTTCCAGCAGCATTTGCTCAGCAGTTTTTCATACTTAATTAAGGCCCTCGTTAGCCTGTCAGATCCTGATCGTTTCCTGGCAATATTAGCACTCCTCCTGGGGTATTCAAGGGCCCCTGCCTTAGCAATAGTGTCTTTTCCATAATTATATTACCTTCATTTTGTTCGAACGGGCGATCTGTATTAGTTTATTACACTGGGTCCCTAATTACATGGTGCTTATATTTTTACACCTAAGTAATATGAAACAATAATCATTCTCAGAGAGGATCGTTAGGATGATGTATTATCATTTAAATGCTCATAAAAATTAGAGTTGCCTCTTGTGGGGCAATGGGATCTAATTACCTTCCATCCAGCCTGTGCCTCCTTTCTCCCACTCAGAGCGAAGCAGACGTGGCCTTGCCCTTTGCCCCCAGCTCCTCGGAAACCAGTGGAAGTGCCACCAAAGTTGTCCCTGGCCCAGGCGGCTCCTTGGGGCCTCGTGTCGCCCCTGTCTTTCGTCTCAGATGGGCGAGCTGCAGCTGGGCCACCCCCAGAGGCTGGGACTTAGGTTAAGTTCTCAGATGGAGAGGGTTAAAGGCAGGGTGGGCCACCCAGGCTGGTCTTCGTGTTTTCCCTCACCCAGCGCATGTTTGTGTGTTGGGTGCAGGGACAAGGGACAGAAGTGCAGTGATTCCAGAAGTCCTAAAGGTGTCTGAGGGACCTCTTCTCTCCTGCCCCCGGGTTATTTGAGAGCCTCTTTCCTTCTTTTCCTTCCCTTCAGTTTGGCACAGGGGTGGGGACACACATGGCTGGCAGCCATCAGATAAGAGCATCAGTTACAGATTCCCCCCAGGGCTGGCTTGGTCTTCTACATTCTGTTATGTTCAGCGGAGGTGGACTCCCTAGGCTGTGGTGCCCACTGGTGAACCCCCAGGAGCTCATGCCCAGACTGCATCACCTTCTTCCCTGAGCACTTACCCAGAATCAGGAACATGCTAGCCAGAGCCCAGGAACCAAGCTGGAAAGACCTCTATTCACCCAAATTTTCAGGGAAGGAGACTGGTTTCCCTTCCCAGCCACCAGCCCAAACTCTCGAGACTCAATTGAGTCAGGAGGGCCTCCCACTTGTGTGACCCAAGGTTCCTTTGGCAGGGCAGCAGGGTCCTGCCTGCACATGCGTGTTGTCCTGTACCTCCCTAACCAGGCCCTTTGGCTCTCCCCTCCTCAGTGCCCAGCCAGCCCCCCGAGAACGTCCGGGCCCTGTCCATCACTTCCGACGTGGCCGTCATCTCCTGGTCGGAGCCCCCGCGCAGCACCCTCAACGGTGTCCTCAAAGGCTATCGGGTCATCTTCTGGTCCCTCTACGTTGATGGGGGTGAGTCTACTGGGCATGGTGGCCGGCTCGTGGGGTGAGAGGCCAGGGGTTGCTGGAGGCCCACACTTAGAGCTGAGCATCTTCCCGTGGGATGTCTAGCGGAAGTCCAGCCTCTCCCCTGCACCTGTTATTCCCTACCAGAGCCAGGGGCCAGAGTAAGAGGTGATGTGCATGGTCACCTTTCTGCTGGGGACAGACACCAGTTGCCCCTGTTCAGCAGTATGTTGGGCAGTGGCTTAAGGGGTGAGATGGACACACTGGCTTTTCTGATGGAATGTGTTGGTACAAGGACTTTGTGGCCATGTCAGTCAGGAAACAGGTGGTATATTCAAACGGGACAATTGAGACTTTAATGAAGGCGCTGCATTCAGAGGAGTGTGGCGGGAAGTTGGGGCCCCAGGGACTAACACCAGCAGGAAGCTGTCGCTGCCTAGGACTGAGGGGCAAGAGGAGGAAGCAGGGTCCCTTGGCCAGATGGATGGCGAGACCTGTGTTCTGTGCAGCTGAGCTGCCCAGGACCTGGAGATGAGCGGGGAAGGGTGCACAGTGGAGCTGCGGGTAGGAACAGCAGAGGGAGGAGAGCCAAGACAGTGGCCCAGCCCTTTGGGCGCCTTCCCACAGGATGGGCTAGCCCAGCCCCGCAGACACAGCAGCCCCTGCCCACTGGTGCAGCAGAGCCCTGGACCAGGAAGTCACGCAAGCCAGGGGCCCAGCATCCCAAACTGTGGACGTGAGTTTGCCTCGCCATATCCTGAGCCTTCTGCCACTGGTCGCCTGGCCCGTTCCTTCTCTCCCGGAGGACCTGGGACTCCAGCTCACCCCCAGCCCCCTGGGCCAGCTGCCCTCCCCGGCCCCCACCCAGGTTCTGGTCTGCCCAGAGGCACTGCTGACAGGAATTCTCTCTCCCTGCCACGCCTCCACCTTCTCCCCCAGGAGTGTGGAGCCCTGCAGGTCTTCCGGGGCCTTATGCGGTGAGATGGCCTCATCTCATCTGTGCTGAGCCACAAAAGGCTCATTTTCCAGAACTCGCTCCCCCTTTTCGAACCCTGTGGCTCCCCAGTTCAGCCCTCAGGTGAGAAAGGCAACAGCTTCACTAGTCTCCAAAGGCCATAGAATTGATGGCCAAGCTGCCCTCCTCCTGGGTCTTTCTCTGGCTCTAGTCCTAGACAGGTCCACTCTGGTTTCTGACCTCCTGGGAAAGGAAAGTCCCACTTCTCAGGCCTCTGAGGCCCCCCTCCACTGACCCAGAGTCCCCTCAGGCTGGGCCTGGAGTCCTCACCCTCTGGACCCTGGCAGACTGTGGCCAGTCTGCGGCTAGGCCCGAGACCAGGCCTCTGCCTGCGCCAGGTCCCTCGTGAGGCGCCAGGGTGGGTTTGCTGGCACTTGTCTTCCGCACAGCCTGTCCTCAGCTGGTGTCTGGGGCTGTTTTCTAAAAAATCCCAGTAGTCTCAGGGGGAGGGTTGTCAGCTCAGAAGCCTCTTCCTCCTCTTGAGACCCTGGCTGTCCCACGGGACGCTCTCCCTAAGCTCTTCTTCAGCATCTACAGCAAGTTCTTGGCAGATCCAGGGTGACGGGTCCTCGCTGAGTCCGAGGAAGGCCTGGCCCTCCCGGCCATGGCTGTCACTCCAGCAGCCTCGCCCATGTTCTCTCTGCGGGTTCTTTGCAGGCAAGATGTCCTTGATGTGAGGGGAAGGTAATGGGGACTTAACCCCTTATCCTCTCGAGAGTTCAGGGTGCAGGTCCAGGAGCAGTCAGGTGCCGGGCAGGCATCCCCAGCCTGTCACAGGTCAGGCCACCTGGACCCATGGCCTATGAGCCGAGAGCCCAAGGAGGTGTCGACTTCAAGAGCAGTCACAACCAGAAAGTTGACAGTTATTAATATTTCGGGTGGAATTTTTAGGACTTCAAGCCTGGGAGATAGCATCTCAAGTAGCCCTGAGAGAACTGCTCCAAGGAGGTGGGGGGAGGTTGTATAGAAGTTTTGCCACCAAAGCCAAGTAGTCTGAAGGTCAAAAGTATTTTTGTGAATGAAAGAAAGCCAGATATTCCAAGTAAAGGAATTTAGCCCTTTTCTGTGTATGGGAAGATGCAAAAGTCTGGACTCAGGGAAATCATTCCTTTCATATGCAGCTCACTATCCTGCATTTTTTTACATCCTGAGTTCCTCAGTGTTTACTATAGGGAGTGGCTGCAACCTGAGATCTGCCAAATCACCCAGGTATTCTTCTCTTTCCTGAGTGCCCCTAGGGCTCAGAGATTCAAGGATTTAGAGGGCTAGAATGATGATTGTGACATCCTTGTTTACTGATATGGCAGGAAATACTCCAGTTCTCAGAGGCGCTAGGCAGCCAAGAGAAACAGCTGCCACTGTCCATCTGGCCAAGGCTCCTTCTGGGTTCAAGCCACTCCTGGGGTCCCTCACATGGAGAGAGGGGCAGGTGCAGGACAGGGAAGTGAGGTTCAGGGAGAGAGAGAGGTAGAACTATTTTATAGAGAGAGTATTAAGTTGAATTTGGTACAGGGCTGACTAGGGGCTGAGGCCCAGCTGGCATTTGTGGGTCATCCTGGTTGGGCCACTTGGGGAGAGATACGGCCAAGGAGCAGGGTCACAAGTCTGCGACCATGACCTTGAGGTGAAAGGTCCCCCTCGTTGCCACCACCATGGAGTCAAGGTCCGAGCCCAGGCTGGTGGAGGGGCAGTGGCTGGGCAACCGTGGCCTGGCCTGGCCGGCCTGGCCGGCCTGGGCCGCACTCAGAGGATGCTCATGTCCGGCAGAGTGGGGCGAGATGCAGAACATCACCACGACGCGGGAGCGGGTGGAGCTGCGAGGCATGGAGAAGTTCACCAACTACAGTGTGCAGGTGCTGGCCTACACCCAGGCCGGGGATGGCGTGCGCAGCAGCGTGCTCTACATCCAGACCAAGGAGGACGGTGAGTGCGCTCCTCCCACCCAGCCCGGCCTCGGCTCTGGCTCTCGGGGCCAGCTCCCAAGGCTTGTTGCTCCAGCCTTCCACTGCTCACCCCACCCACAGTTAAGGCGGAGAGCAGAGCCCCGTCCTTTCTCCTATCCCTTAATTCTCTGTAGAGTGACTCATTGGAAAAGACCATGATGCTGGGAAAGACTGAAGGCAAAAGGAGAAGAGGGCAGCAGAGGATGAGATGGTTAGACAGCATCACTGACTCAGTGGACATGAACTTGAGCAAACTCTGGGAGATAGTGAAAGACAGGGGAGCCTGGCGTGCTGCAGTCCATGGTGTTTCAAAGCGTCAGACACGACTTAGCAACTGAACAACAAGGGTGACTTTGAGAATTCTGGGAGCGCTGCTTTGGGAGAATACAGCTTACCGCGGGTGGTGGTGAAGTGCCCCAGGACTCATGCCTAAACCTACAAGCCACCATAACCCCTTCCCCCGCAGCACTGGGGTCAGAGGCCAGATACAGCCTCTCCTCCCACCTCCATCCCAAGAGCATCCTCTCTGTGGCATCTGCTCCCCTGCAGGGTTCAGCCTGGTCTTCTCTGGATACAGATGGTTGGGGATGCCGGGAACGGGAACATCACCCGGGTTAGGGACTTGGCAATCATGCTGCAGAGGCCCCAGAATGAATGGGCCATGCCCTAGACTCTGATGGGTGTGTGGTTGGGGGGACACTCTCAGGACTGGGATGTGCCTGCATTTGGATCTGTGATCTCAAAGCCCCGCCCCCTGAGGGCAGACCTGGAAGAAAAGGGAGATAAGGAGCCAAACCCCCAGGGTAGAGTGACGCAGCCAGATGGGAGAGGCTGGGAGCTGAGTCAGCCCAGGAGGGATCAGGTCCAGACAAGGGTCAGACTTCCCACCCAGGTCAGAGTTGTACCCCTCAAGGGGTCTCACTGGGGACAGGAGGTACCATATGTGACCCTTTGCAGCTCTGGACTCCTCTTCCACTTCCTTCCTCACCCTGTCAACCCCAACACTTAGTTGATTCTAATTCTCCTTAGCCAGGTGCAATGTGGTTAAAGAGTCAATTGATATGACATGCCTTGCATCCAGTGGGTGTTTCATAAACAGTAACCAAGGTTGGCATTTTGGCCTCTTTCCAACTCAGCCTTGGTTTTTTTCAAAGGATACAGAGACCCCTGGTCTAGGACCTATCCAGACAATTTGGCAGAAGGAGCTGGAGGGGTGAGAGGAGTTGTAGAGGGGCAGCTCAGGCTGGGAGTGATTGTGGACCTCGCCCAGTGCAGCCAGCTTGGTGACTTGGCGACGGGACTAACTGTGATTAATGCTCCCCACTCTCCCTAAGCCCCTCCCTTTCCATCAGATCAGCCCCCTCCCCCCACTTAAGCTCTTAGCAATTAAATATTTACCAACCTGCCTGCCCTACTTTTCCTGTCATTAATCCCCGCATCAAGGTTTCCTGGGACAGCTCCAGGCAGAGCCACCTGCTCTTGTGTGGAGACCTACCGGGGATGGTGCTCAGAGCCTGGCCCCTTTCAGGGCCTCAGGGACACACATACACACTGGCACCTTCCTGGCCTCTAGAAATTAACCAGCCAGACCTCCAGACTTTCTTGCATCCTATTCTGATGCAAGGGGCTGCCCAGGAGGCTCAGCGGAAAAAGAATCCACCTGCCAATCAAGAGACTTGGGTTCAATCCCTGGGTCAAGAAGATCCCCTGGAGAAGGAAATAGCAACCCACTCTGGTATTCTTGCTTGGGAAATTCCATGGACAGAGGACCCTGGTGGGCTATGGTTCATGGAGTTGCAGAAGAGTTGGACATGACTTAGTGACTAAACAACCATGCCAATTCCAAAGGCCTGAGTTATAAGCATCTCCACATGTTTGACTGACCAAGGTGAGACCCATGAGGGAACCCAAAGTCGAGGAGCACAACCCTCCCTCCAAGAAGCTCTCCCCACCCTAGAGCTGCCTATGGAGTCACAGGGGCACACACAGCAGGGGCCAGGGTCCTAAGGTGGCAGCTTCACTGGGTGGGAGGAGCAGATATGGGTGCCCCAGCCCTGCCACTTGTTGGCAAGTCACTAACCTCTCTGCCCCTCAGTTTCCTCATGATAAAAGCTGTCAGCTGGTTCGCCTCTTCTAGATGTTGTAAGAAACAGCCTAACCACAGAATCCTTTCTAAAATGTCAAGGGCTGGCAAATGGTAGTTGGTTTACCCAGAGCTGGCAATGAAATGACTGCTTCCGGTGGACCGAGGTGCCCTCGGGGGAAGCCTAAGCCGAAAGGAACCCACTGTCAGATGAGATCTCATCCAGAACAATGGTCATAACTTGACGTGTGTGTGGTATGCCATCATAAGCGTGATTTAACCTTCCAGTACCTGGCTTCCCAGGTGGTAAAGAGTGGTAACGGTAAAGAATTTGCCTCCCAGTGCACAAGACACAGGTTTGATTCCTGGGTTGGGAAGATCCCCTAGAGGAGGAAGTGGCCTCCCATTCCAGTATTCTTACCAGGAGAATCCCATGGACAGAGGAGCCTGGCGGGCTACAGTCCATGGAGTCGCAAAGAGTCAGACACGACTCGCATCTGAGCAGCAGCAGCAGCCTTCCAATAGCCCTTTGGGGAGGGTATTATTTCCATTTTAGAGATGAGAAAACGGAGGCCTCGAGAGCTAAAACAACTTGCTGCAGGTCACAAAACTGATGGGTGGCAAATGAGAGCTTTGCTGCCTCCCCAACCTCTATGCTTTCCATCACACCATTTGTGTCAGTTAGGAAGCTTTTGGTTGTGAGTAATGCAACTAAAAAAAGATTGAAGCAATAAGCACATTTATTATCACACAAAACAAGGAGTCTTGAGTAGGGCAGCTCCAGGGTTGGGTAACTCACTGGTTCCCATCTTTTCTGCTCTGCCATCCTCAGCCTGTCAGCTGTTCCTCCCATGATTTCAAGATGCCTGCAGCTCCAGGCATCACGCCAGACAAGACAGAGTTCAGAGTGAGAGAAGCAGTCTCTTCCTATGGGCGTGCGTCTCTTGGGAGTAAAAGAAACCTTTCCCAGAAACCCCCTCAGCAGACGTATGCTCATTTCCCATCAACAACAGCAGGGCAGTATGCCTCTCGCAAAGCCAGTCACTGAGAGGAGAATGGAATTATCATGGCTGACTTACTCTAAGCATGATAAATCCTCTGGTGTAGGTGATGGAGACAGATTTCTCCGAAGGGTGGAGGAGCACGGGTTACCCAAGCAAGAATGAGACTGTTTGCAAGGAATAGGGAGGAATGATGGCAGAGGGGTAGGCAGACAAGCAAGCCCGCCCCACCCTACTGCTCCTCTGCCACGAGGTTCTGCAGTTTGTAGGTAGTGGTCATTACAGTTATTACTCAGCTGACTGGGAAAGCAGACAGATCCACGTTCTAGTTCCAACTCTGCCACGGCACCTTGGACAAATATCCTAATCAGAAGACATTGCAACTTCCTACACACCACCCCCACCAGGCCCCCTCAGGATTTTGCCAAAGGAAATAAAATTGACAGAGAATTTAGAGAACAGCAAGATAAAATGCAAGCATATCAATTCAAGCTCACTTCTTAAATCCAGATCTCTCAGTGTGAGCTTGGTTTCAGGCTGGCTTGGCTATACTCAGTTCTTTAGCTCGAAACCTCTTGCCTGCTGCTCATCTGCCCTGTGAATACCAGACCTATCTATATAGCCTCAGAGTGCAAAGTTGGGTTGGACTTAGGACCACTTTAAAGGTTTTTAACTGAGAAAGAGGCATGACCTAGGTGATAACTCTTGTAGAAGCATGGAGGATTCGTCATAGGAAGGGAATGGGGGATAAGGACTAGGGTGGGAAAGGCCTCTTAGAACCTGTGGGCCTCTAGGCAAAGAAAAGGAAGGTGTGTGGAAGGGCAGCAGCAATGAGGATGAAGGAAGGAGGAGGGACAGGTTTAGGGAAACATATCAAAGGGGTTCCACTTCCAGGAATGGTAGAGAGTGTGACTCCAATCCACTCTCCTCCTTGTTGAGGACACTAGGAAATCTGAATAAAATATTTTTAAATACTTGCTTGAAGGTAATCAGAGAGCTGGCAGGAAAGTGAAGAGTTACTGGGCCAGGATCCAAGGGAGAATAGAGGCCCAGGAGGTGATCTTGGTATTTGGGACAGCTCTTCCGCCCGAGGGATGTTTGCTGAGTCTAGAGGCAGTGACTGAGATACTGAGCAGTGCCAGAAAGACATGAATTGGAGGCCAGGGCCTGCTACAGAGTGGGTCTGTCTGGTGAACCCTCCTCTCTCCCCACCCCAGCCTACTTTGAGTTGAGAGCATGAAGGGCAGAACTCTAAAAGTGGACCAAAAGTAAAGAGCTCAGCCTCAGATCATCTCAGTCCTAGAAATTAGATCGAGGCGACCTCAAGTTGCTAGTGTCCCAGATTGCAGGTGCCTGTTGGGACGCAAACATGAATTCTCTCTTTAGGATGATTATATCATCTGAGACCTCAAATTATTTCCACAAACAACTTTGCAAATAGTGTGTCTGGCATACAATAAAAACAATGGGGACAGTATGAATAAAAGCCAGCAGAAAAAGACAAAAGCAGCAGCTCTGCAAGAATTCCAAATGGGTTTCATTAAATTTTAAGAGCATTGGAAGCTATGAAATAAAAAATCTAGAAACAAAAACTACTAATACCTGAAATTAAGAACTCACTAGATAGGCTTAATAACAAATTAAGACACAGCTGAAGAGATAATTAGTGAACTAGAAGATAGGTCAGAAGATAATATCAAATGAAGCACAAAAAGATGAAAGAATGGAAAATAAAAGAGCAAATAAGACACAGAGCAATGATTTCCAAACTTTACTGTGCATACAAATCACTTGAGGAATCATGTTAAAATTTAGATTCTGATTTAGTAGGTCTAGGGTACAACCTGAGATTTTGCATTTCTAACATGCTCCCAGGCGACACCGCTGCTAATCCATGGGCTACATTCTGAATGTCAAGGACACAGAAGTTGTGAGAAGATATCCCAAAAAACAGGATAAAGAGAATGGAGCAGAAGATAAAATGTCCGAAAACTTTTCAAAGCTGTGAAAGATATCAAGCCCAAACGCAAGAAGCTCTACAACCTTCACAAGGAATAACTTAAAGTCCACACCTAGGCTTATCATAATAAAGCTACTGAAAAATAAACAAATAGAGAAAAGTCTTAAAAGCAACCAGAGGATGGAAAAACCAGTTACCTTCAAAGGAGCAAAAATAAGACTGTCAGCTAACTTATCAGAAACAGTGGAAGCCAGAAAACAACACAATGAGATATTTAAAGTATGTATGAAAAAAACAGTTATCAACCTGTGACTTTATACCTTTTAAAAATATTTTTCAAGATTAAGGTGAAATCACGACGTTTTCAGACAAACAAAAACTGAGAGAACTTATCACCAACATAGCTGCCCTGAAAGAAATACTAAAGGGTATTCTTTAACTAGAAGGAAAAGGATCCCAGATAGAAGCTCAGTGATGTGGGAAGAAAGGAAAGAAGAGCAATTAATGGTTGAATATGTGGGTAAATTGAAATCAATATTGACTGCATAAAATGATGATGATGTAATCACCTTGAAAGAGGTGTCCAAATATTTACAGAGTTAAAATATATAACAATGGCATGTAAATTGAGAGATAGTAAATGGAAATTCCAAGTCCTTCCATTATCTGAGAAGAAAAGCGGCAGTTACTAGACTTTGGTAAGTCAGAGACTCACACAATCTAAACGTTATGAAAGACTGCATAATAGCAAAACTAATAGAAGGGGGAAACAGAGTTTCTTTTAATGCACAATCCAAAGGAGGGCACAGAGGACAGTAGAAAGGAAAGCAATAGGTGGGACAAATAGAAAATAGTAAGGTGGGACAGTTAGACCCAAATGTATCAGTAGTAAGATAAATTGGCTAAATTCTCCAGTTAAAAGATAAAGACTGCCAGACTGGCTAGCAGTGAAGCAAAACTCAAATATGTGCTGTGTTTAGGAGACATCAAAAACATAAAGGTGTAGAAAAGTTAAGCATGGAAAAAGATAAAAGATGTACCATACAAAACTAAGAGAAAACTGGAATATTAATATCAGACATCGTATGCTTTAAGGCAAAAATCATTCTTAGAAGGACACTTTCGTTATGATAAAAGACTTAATTTACGAGGCAAATAAAACAGTGCTAAATTTTTACGAACCTAATAACATAACCTCAAAACACACAGAAACAAAAACCAACAGAACAACAAGGATAAATAGATAAGTCTACAATCATGGTGGGAGATTCCAACATATTTCTCTTAATAACTGGTAAGAAAGAAATGTGCAAGGCCAGAGAAGACTTGAACTCTGCAGTTGCCCCCGTGGGCATCCGTAAACACCCACCCCCTGCATCCCAGAACAGCAGAGACCTCTAGCAGAAATAAATGGCAAGGCTGTGGTAGTGAGGAAGGGCAGAGTCAAGGATGACTGCCAGCTTCTGGGCTCAGGCCCCTGGATGGATGATACTGTTTCTAAGTATTTTATTTAACCTAGAATTGTTGACCACTTGTTAGATTTTTTAAAAATCGTGGTAGGTGCTAAAAGCTGAGAGCGCAGGAAGGGAGTGCAAAAGTACTAACTGTTAGGATTTATTGAGTCTCTTCTGTGTTAGGCACCATGTCAGGTGCTTTATCTTAATTAGCACTGATTCTCACTACAAACCTTTAATGTGGTTGTTATGTCCATATAGATGGAGAAACTGAGGCTCAGAGAGATAACGTAAGTTGAATAGGATACCATCACAACATTCAAAGGAGCATAAAAGCTCCCAGGAGAGAAGACAAGTTACAGCAATACAAGGAAAAGATGAAGGAGAGTATGGGCTGGAAACAGGATGCTGCTAGGCTCCAGGCCCTGGGGTCCCAGGCAGGCCCAGACATGGGAGCAAGGGGAGGTCATAGTCCATAGGCTCAGATCCACTCGGGATGGGTTTCTCAGCCAATTCTAAGATTTTCCCTCCTGGAAAGAGAAAGAGGCTAGCCAGCACCCCAAGGGCAGTACCCCGAGTACACGGCAGGAAGCATAGTCACCCACTGGCTGACCACCGACCTTTGACCCTCAGGAGGAGGCCTGCTCTGTGAGTCTCTAGAGTCCCCAGCCTCAAGGAGCTCACAGGCCAAAAAGAGCAAAGTGACCAGTATATTTGGCCTACATACAAGCTTAGTTAGTAGAGCATTGGCTAGGGGATCAGGTTAGGACCACTGGGATCAAGATGAATGCCTTATGGGTTCTGTTTCTTTCCTGTGTCTCTTAAGTTCTTGGTTCTGGCCAAAGAGTTCTGCAGCTGGCCATTCCCAATGCCTCCATCTCAGAGGTTTTGTTCCAAGCCCCTAATGATCACCTTTATCCTCTCAACTGTTTGCCATGCTAGAACCTCCTCCTTTAAACCAGAGCTTCAAAGATGCCTCCTTCAGGAAGCTCTCCCAGATTAATCTGCCTTAATCTCTCCACACTGTCATTGTTTCCTAAAGGCTTTGTTCCTCCATTCTCTAAACTGACCCCACCTTCCCCCTGCTCAGTTCCAGGTCCCCCCGCTGGCATCAAAGCTGTTCCTTCATCCGCCAGCAGTGTGGTCGTGTCATGGCTCCCCCCAACCAAGCCCAATGGGGTGATCCGCAAGTACACCATCTTCTGCTCCAGCCCCGGGTCTGGCCAGCCGGTAAGTGGGCCCAGGGCTGAATGTTGAGCAGGACTGGAGAAAAGGAAAGTACCCTATAGATCAGCTGCTTCTGGGCCAAATCCTGGGGCTGTTTATATCTGTGTTTCGACCTGATTCATGGATAAGTATGGGCACCCGTCACCCAAGAGTGGTTGAAGCCTTACCCAAGTCCATCTTGGGTCAGTCCTCCGTTCCAGGGACTGCAAGATTATCGCAAGCCCTGGAGGCTTATTTGAGTAGGGGTCTCCTTCAAGCAGGTGGGAGAGGGAGGACAGGGCCTCAGTTCTTCTGGTCTGGCTGACCAAGGAAGCTCCTAGCAGATCCCAGAGCTCTGGACTGAGCACTCGCTAGCCCATGGCTTTTGGAAGTGAATCAGCTTTTCAGCTTTTCTGGGCTTAGAGGGCTGCTGGAGCTCTGCTCCAAGTGGCCCCCTCAGTATGGATCCAGTTGAAGAGGGGAAAAGATGGGGGACAGCTGGGGGAAGACCAGGGCATCTCTCTCTGGGTGCTGCCTGCCCAAACCTGGGAGTATAAAGTAAGGAGGCCCCTGGCACTGGGGCACAGTGTGGGGGGCTGGCCCCTACCCTCCACCAAGGGCTGCTAAGAGGGAGGAGAGGATGAGGGCAGGTTCTCATCTCATGCAGGTGGCTATGCACCCACATCCCGTAACAGGCATCCTCCCCTCTGCCCATTTCCTTCTCTCCAGCCACTCAGTCACAGAGTTCTGCTGGGTGGCTGATCTGTAGTATACGCGTTCTAGTTGTGAGAGCAAGTGCAAAGAAACACGTGCCCTTGGGATGCTTCCAGGCTAGTGAGGGGAGCAGAGGGGGTGCTCCCGGGGGCAGGGGCGTGAGTACTGTTGAGAGATGTGCTCGGGATGGGGGAGATCAGGGAGCAGGAGAAGGCCGGCTTCTCCCTCCATCAGCAACTAGTGACGTGACGGCAGCCCCGGCACCTGCAGATGAGCTTCTGACAGCCCAGAAAGCTGCCCTGAAATTGCTCGGTAATTGTGTCATCATCTCGTCCCCCGCTCTCCGCTTTCCTGTGGTCTTTCTGAATTACCCTCTGAGCCATAGGCAGCCCCGCTCCTCGCCAATGAGGCCATAGCTCTATTCCCAGAGGAGAAGCCCAGGAATGTCTTTTCAGTGACTCCGCCCCCTCCTCTCCTTCCTCACCGTCACTATTTCACATACAGGAAAGTACACATATGATGACTGTACAACCCCATGAACTTTCATAGCACTTCCAGGCACTGAGTGGGGGATTCCCAGAGCAGGAAATAGGGCAACACCCCAGAAGGTCACCACCCTCCCCCTACAGGTATAACCATCATCCTGACTTCAGATTAATACTATATCAAGTACAAATACACAATATATATGGGCTCCCCAGTTGGCTTAGTGGGTAAAGAATCTGCCTGCAATGCATGAGATTTGGTTTCGATCCCTGGGTCGGGAATATCCCCTGAAGCAGGACATGGAAACCCACTCCAATACTCTTGCCTGGAGAATCCCATGGACAGAGGAGCCTGGCAGGCTACAGTCCATGGGGTAGTCCGTGGGGTCTCAAACTGTTGGACATGACTGAAGTGACTGAGCACACATGGATGCATGCATTATATATATATACATGCATGCATTTTATGTATGTATACATACATGCATGCATTTTATATATATATATGCTGCTGCTGCTAAGTCACTTCAGTCATGTCCAACTCTGTGCAACCCAATAGACAGCCTCCCACCAGGCTCCCCGTCCCTGGGATTATATATATATATATATATATATATATAAAATCTGCCTGGCTTCTTTGACCCAACATTAGTTTGAATTTGTGAATTTCATCCATATTGTTGTGTGTGGTTAGAGAGTATTCACTCTCACTTCTGTATAGTTTTCAATTACGTGTATATATCTCAGTTTATTTATAATTATCCATTGACAGGCATTTGAATAGTTTTCCATTTGGGGCTATTGCAGTTGGTGCTATTGTGAACTCCGTGTCTCTTGGTGCTCTTGTGTATATATTCCTGTTGGGCCTGTGAAAGGAACTGCTGGGTCATGGGGTCTGCAGATATTAGGTTGAGAACTCTGTCATTGTTGGGGGGGTGTGTGCCAATTTTCCAGTTAACATGTTCAGCTGTGTTTTCTGCCCCTTTGCCCCCCTCCTCCTGCCCCTCCCCCAGTACACACATACCTTCCAGGCTCTTTTTACACTAGGCTGGTCACCATTCTGGACACCTGCTCTGCCTTTCACACCCCTGCACCTCTGCCCCTACTGATCCTACCATCCACGGCACGTTCTTCATCCTCTAGCACACGTTGCATGTGTTAAACGGCAGTTACCTGCTCACTCACCTGTCTCCCGCACTGCTCTGTGGGGCCCTGTGAGGACAAGGGCGGCATCTTTTCATCTTCAGGGCCCCAGCCATAGAACACTGTGCCTGGAACATCCTTGTCCAGGACATACATTTGATGAATGAATTGCTAGCAGCCTAGCAATTGTGAAGTCTTAGACATTGGGCAAATTTCCCTTCATAAAGTGATGAGAGGGTGGGAACTCCTTCTCCAGCTTGGGTCTGTACGCACATTACCTCCTCTGATAATGAAGTCTCTCAAAGGGATTGGTGTCTGGGAGCAGAGTGTCCTCGTTAACTCAGTCTCCAAGAGCCCCAATCCACTAGTGGGGGACACTTCTCCTAGGCTCCAGAGCAGAGCCTCTGGTCCCCATGCCCTCCTCCTGCTACTGCAGACCCGGGGACCCTCCCTCCTTCCCCTTCATGTCCCGAGTGTGGAGGAACCACCTCTCTCCTGTGGGTGCGGGGCAGATGTGCTGGCGTGATAAGAACTCAGTTCAGCCATGTTGCAAAGCAGGGACTGGGCTGAACAAGGGGCCGGGGGACCTAACCACCACCTGTGGTTATGGGATGCGATTGTTTTGTAGAAATATACTCCAGGTTCCAAGCAACTGCATCACAAATTCATTTATGAACGAGCTCCAGGATTGAGGGCACACTCATGTACATGGAATGAAGCAAGACCGTGGGAATGAGAGGCTGAGAGGCAGATGCACGTGTGTCTGAGTCTGAGTGTGTGCATACATACTGGAGTGCATGACCTTGTGTGTGCAGAATTCTCAGAATAGATGTGGGAAACTGCATAAGGTGCAGGATACCAGGAATTACACCTTGGGGCTGGCCAAGGCTAGCCAGAGCTGCATTGAGTCCTGTTAGAAATGTTTCCAGTTTAATACATTTGCTGTTTTTCAAAATAATACAATTTTATTGTAGAAAATTCTATGTACATATAGAAGAATAGAGAAGAAAATAAAAATTGCTTGCATTCTCACTCTCTAAAGATAACCACTGGCAATGTGTTGGGGTATAATCTTCCAATCCTTGACCTGCACATACACTATGGTTTTGTTTTGGTTTTTTATAAAATTAAAATAAAAATTTATAAAATATTATATAATCTCCATTTTTCATGTAGTATATGTAGGCACTTTTCTACACCATTAAATATTCTTTTTATTGAAATAGAGTTGATATCAAATATTCTTTTAAAATATTATCTTGAGTGCCTGTATATATATAATCTGTTTAACCAGTCCCTGAATTGCTCTATATTTAATCTATTTTCAGTTTTTTACCATTATAAATAATTTTTCATGGAGAATTCTTCATAAAAGTCTTTATACTCATTGTTTTATTATTTGCTTAGTATAAATTTTTATAGGAATCCATGGATCACAAAAAGTATAAATATTTTTGAGGTTTGCATGCACATTTGCAAACTACTCTTCAGAAAGTTTGTACCAACTTACACTTCCACCAGCATTATGAGTAGCATGTATTTTTCCCTTGTGCACATGCTAATCTAAGATATTATATATTTTTCATTTTCTGTCAGTTGGATTCTAAACTAAGTTGATTCTTTTATTGTGTGTTATGTGATTTTTGGTTTTTTCATCTTTGGATCATTGTCAATTCATGTCCTTTCTACATTTTTTATTTGGGTAGATCATGGTTTTCTTCTTATTTTTAAGTACTCTTTACATATTAAAGATAATAACCATTTTTGCTCTTATAGGTTGCAGGTGTTTGCCAGTTCATTGCTTGCCTTTTTATTCTAGTTTTCATTATACCATAGGTTTTCTTTTCATATAATTCAAATTTATAAATCATTTCTAGTTATGATTTTTCTATTTGTGATTTTCTATTTTTTATTTTTTGATTAGAAAAATAGGTAAGTAATTAACCTATAGTTTCTCCTTGCATAGTTTTACCTTTTTTTAACCTTTGATTACTGTGATTTTATTTTGGAGTGTAGTTGTATGTTTTTGAAAGTGATTTCAGGAGATTAGGGGGAAGTCCAGGTTAAAAGGAAGGCACCCAGGACCTGGATAAGATGCTAATACCTTCCAGGGGAAGCCAAAGCTTTCCTGCCCTGTGTGGACACAAATGCACAGTCAGGTACACACTCACAGACACAAGCAAGGATACTTAACTTTTCTCTACACGTGCACACACACACTTCCACCCTCACAGAAACACATGCCCCCATTCACAAAGGAGAAAGAACACGTCCCCACTTACAAAGGACTGGCACACTCCTTGCCTCAGGATTCCTCACTGTGACCAGTCAGGGCAGGCGGAGCTGGATTGCTTTCTTAGTTTGCAGGAGAGAAAACTGAGGCCCCAGGAACCATGAGAGACACTGTGGTCCATATGGTAAGAAAGGCAGGCAGGTGTCAAAGCTACTTTATTGCCCTGCCTCGTGCTCAGATATGACCTGCAGATACCCACACGGTCCCCAAGTGCTGCACCCTGAAAGGACTTCCCAGCTACCAGGGCTCAAGGTGGATTTCCGGGAGCTCCTGGGCCCAAGACCAGCTCCCGAGAGAGGCAGCAGAGGGGATCTGCTAGGGAGCTCTGTGTGTGTGGTGGGGATGCCTGTACCCTCTCCTGAGCATCTTCTTACAGATGGTCTGGGACCAGAAAGGATGTTTTCTCCTGTTACAAGTCACTGGGCCCCTCAGCCCTCCCATGGGTGGCAAAGAATGTCCCTCTGTGACCCCATGTCTGTCTGGAGATCTGTCCCTCAGCATGTGCTTGAATGTGTCTACACATCCGTGTGCATGAGAGTGTGTTCATGGGGGCATGCGTGTGCAACATCCCCTGACTGCAAAAATAACTAATTATTAGCTCCCTCTGGCCTCGGGGCCCCCCATCTGTTCCAGGGGCTGCTCCCCCTCCCTAGACTTCCGCCCTGATTTCAAAGAGGCCCTGGTGCTGTCCTGCTTTCCCTTCCCCGCGGCTGACCAAAAAATAAAATGAAATGAAAGTCAGCCCCATCCCGCCTGCACCAGGGAAGGGGCTGACAGGAGGTCTGCAAACTAGCGCTTATCAAAAGCTCCTTCTCAAATTCATTTCAATATCTGAGCCTCTGGTTTCCAAGGCAACATAATCTTTTCATCAAAGCAACTGGTAAAACCACTGGGATCCGATATTGTTTTGTTGGCAACTTGTCAAAACTGTCATTTGGTTAAAAAAATTTTTATAGATTTATATAACCTACAAATATATACAGTGATCTATACCACTAATAATCATTAATAAAGTGCTGCCCCATGAAGCTCTCGTAGTTCTCTCTCCCTCCCCTTCCTCCCCCAGAATGGGAGGGGGGGCGGCAGGAACAGGTGGTAGGAATGAAGGAGACATTAGGCAGTAGGGCTGGCAGGTGACTCTGAGTGGGGACAGGCTGGGGGAGCCTGTCTACAACCCTAATAAGGCAAACGTAGTCATTTAGCTTCTTCTCAGAGACTCCCTTTCCTCAGGGTTTTCCTGGGATCCCCCGCAACCTCCATTCTCCCTTCTGTCTCCCGCCACCTCTCACCCACCCGAAACACTCACATTTCCTGGCCTGAAGCCATCGCAGCCAGCGACTAGATCAGTCCAAGAGGTGAACTGAAACTGACCCAGCAAACCGCCAGAGCCAGCCCGTCAGTGCCCAGGGCCAAGTCCAGGGCAAGCTGTTCAGTGTTGCTCCAAAACCAGAAAGGGCCAACTAGGCAGGATCCTGTCTCCACCGCCCATCGCCCTGGCCATTGCCCCCACTGAGCCCAGGGCCCCCAGGAAGAGTGGAGGTGGAGACCCAGGGGCCTTGGCTCTTAGTACGCATTCGCCTCTGCCCCACAGGCACCCAGCGAATATGAGACAAGTCCGGAGCAACTCTTCTACAGGATCGCCCACCTAAACCGCGGGCAGCAGTACCTGCTGTGGGTGGCCGCCGTCACTTCCGCCGGCCGGGGCAACAGCAGCGAGAAGGTGACCATCGAGCCTGCTGGCAAGGGTGAGCAGCCTCGGGAGGGGGCTGAGGGCAGAAACTGCCAGAAGGCCCCTTCTAGAATGACGGTTCTCCCCAACACGACTTGTCTCCCTCCACCCTGTCTGTGGCCTGGCTGTAAGGAGCTGGCTGGCTGCTTGCCTCCCTCCTGCACCCACCAAGACTGGGCCTCTGCTGCCCCCTGACTCCCAGAAAGGCTCACAACAGGCTCGAGGCCATGCCACTAGTCGGGCCGCCCAGCAGAATGCACCCTGGTCCCCCACTCCAGACTCTTCTCTGAGGGTGAAAGAAAGGGGTGTTAGCCCCACCCCCAGCTCAGCTCCTCCAGAGGGGATGGAGTTGGGATATGCTGCTTCCATGGAGCAGAGGGCTGCAAAGACAGCCCCCTCGTTCCAAAGCCTGGTCATCTCAGGCTGACATGATCCCACTGGTCACAGACATTACAGAGGGCATGCCTCAAAGGAGGCTGTGGGCTGGGTGGGGTGCACGGGGTGAATAAGAACATAATTGCTCTCAAGGGTGCCCCACTGAACCCCTGACCTGGGCATAAGTGTGGCATGGGGGCATGTGTATCCCTACTCTACAGGCAGTGATAGTTCTGAGGCCTCAACCCAAGACCAAGACTGAGGCCACCTCACAGAGCTGCCAGGCTCCCCCATGCCAACCCTGCGGCACGGGATTTAGCCACACAAGCCTGAGACTTCCAGCTTCTACCTTGACTCTGGGCCTCCCTGGGCCCTCCCTCCTGGCCTCGCCTCCTCCCACAGCCACAAGTGTCTATAACCCTGAGGCCCCAAGCCCAGGACTCGGATGACTGGCAGCTGCCTCAGCCCAGCCCCACTCCAGGGGTAACCAGCTTCCTTTGGATGAGATACAAGAGGCATCAGCCCTCCCCGCCTCAGGCTCGGAGTCAGCGGGCACTGAATGGAGGGCCTGCAGCTGCCCTGCCGCGAGGGTTGTCATCCCATTTTCCAGGGGACACTCTGAAGCAGGGTGGCACAGCCCTCAAACACAGCAGAGTGGTGGGCCAGCCTTTCTGGCTCCAATTTGGGGGCTCTTTCTACAAAGCCTCAAGTTTCTTCCCTCCTCTGACCCCTCCTCCCAGTGGTGCTGCCAACCCCTTCTCCTGAACTTATCTCCTTCCAGGAGGGAAAGGACCCGGGACCCCCACCCCCCCCACAGACAGACACAGACAGACAGACAGATACACACACACACACACACACACACTGAGAGGTCCCAGGAGCCAACCCCAGCCACAGGGCAGAACTGGCTCTAGAACAGTGTCTCTAGAGCTCCATCAAACATCCTTGGCAGGCAGCCGGTGGTTCCTCTAAAACTCCACTTTGAACATGTCACTACTTCCTTGTGAGCCTCCTCGTGAGGTCAGGAGGAAGCCCAGCCTCCTCGAGGTGCCAGCAGAGCCTCGGAAGCTTCTCCTCCCGCTCACTGGTCTGACCCCTACTCTGCTGCCCTCTCTTCAATCACCCTGGGCTTGGGTCACTCATCCCGGCGGCTGGAGCCCCTCCCACTCATCATGGGTTTCAGGCCCTCATGCCTCTCTCAGTTCTATTCCCCCTTCTGACACACCTTCCTTCTCTGCTTACAGTCCATTAACAATGTTGTGATAGTTTCTGGTAGACAGCAAAGTGACCCAGCCAAATATATACATGTATCCATCCTCCACCAAACTCCCTTCCCATCCAGGCTGCCACATAACATTGACCAGAGTTCCCTGTGCTATACAGTAGGTCCTTGTTGGTTATCCATTTTAAATATAGCAGTGTGTACATGTTGATCCCAAATTCCCTGACTATCCCTTCCCCCCATTCTTATCCCCTGGGAGCTAGTGAATTCCTTCTTTGACTTCAAGATTCAAGTCCAAGCTTCCAATTGCAGAAGTCACCCCAGGCCTTCACCTCCTCCATGCCTCCTTCCTGCTCCCAGGGCTATTGTACCTACCCCCACCATAGTATTTTTCACTCTAATAATCTGAAGTGTCTGTCTCCCTCTTGGATGGTAAGCAACTCGAAGACAGGGACTAGATTGTACTCATTCTCTGGCTCCTTAGAGCCTCTTATGATACCTGGTCCAAACAGGTATCTGATAAATGTCTGCTGGATGAACGATTTCCCCTCTGAAAATGAAAACGAAAACATGGGGTCCTTTTCATCCTCTCTTCCCTCTAGCCCCAGCAAAGATCATTTCTTTCGGGGGCACCGTGACAACACCCTGGATGAGAGATGTGCGGCTGCCTTGCAATTCAGTGGGAGACCCGGCCCCTGCGGTGAAGTGGACCAAGGACAGGTGTGTGCGGGACCCTTTAGGGATGGTGACCCCCAAAGATGGGCGTTGCAGAAGAGCCATGAAGAGAACTGATGTCCTTCCCTTCCGGCTGACTCAGTCATCTCCAGCCCTGGGGAGGCCCTTGCTGGGTACATGGCTACACCCTCACGTGCTAGCCTGGCCTCCCTGGCTGCCCTGTCGGCTGCCATGGATCTCCCTTCCCTGGGTGGTTGAAGAGGCCATGGTTACCAGATATCCCCAGGAAGCGCTGAGTGAAAACCCAAGAATCTAGGGTCCCGGAGCCAGTGCCTTACTGCTCCCAGCTCTAACTGCCTGCAGACCTGGGGGAGGCTCCAGGAGGGGATGCCTGCCATAAGCCGCCCCCACCCCCCGCAGTGAGGACTCAGCCATCCCCGTGTCCATGGACGGGCACCGGCTCATCCACACCAATGGCACGTTGCTGCTGCGCGCGGTGAAGGCTGAGGACTCAGGCTACTACACCTGCACGGCCACCAACACTGGCGGCTTCGACACCATCATTGTCAACCTTCTGGTGCAAGGTGAGACCTTATGAGGTGGGCGGGGCTCTGAGAGGTGAGCCCCTGCGAGGTGGGCAGGGCTCTGAGTGGTGAGACCTGCGAGGTGGGCGGGGCTCTGAGAGGTGGGACCCTGTGAGGTGGGCGGGGCTCTGAGAGGTGGGACCCTGTGAGGTGGGCGGGGCTCTGAGAGGTGAGCCCCTGCGAGGTGGGCGGGGCTCTGAGTGGTGAGACCTGCGAGGTGGGCGGGGCTCTGAGAGGTGGGACCCTGTGAGGTGGGCGGGGCTCTGGTGAGGACAGGGATGGCTCAGTTCAGTTCTGTTCAGTCACTCAGTCGTGTCCGACTCTGCGACCCCATGAATCGCAGCACGCCAGGCCTCCCTGTCCATCACCAACTCCCGGAGTTCACTCAGACTCACGTGCATGGAGTCAGTGATGCCATCCAGCCATCTCATCCTCTGTCGTCCCCTTCTTCTCCTGCCCCCAATCCCTCCCAGCACCAGAGTCTTTTCCAATGAGTCAACTCTTCGCATGAGGTGGCCAAAGTAAGCGGGAGGAATTCCATCAAGAGAGAGACAGAGAGAGACAGACAGAGACAGAGGGGTTGTCAAATAAAAAAGACCAGCCACCAGGGAGACAGACCCTCAGTGGATCAGAGGGGCCACGTGGGAGAGGAGGCAGGAGGGGTAGAGGAGAATGAGCAGGAGTGGGGGAGGAAGCAAGAGGGCACCCCTGTCCCCCATCATCAGAGGTTAACCCTTTGTGGTGTGGGCTCCTGACTCTCCCCTCACAGTTCCCCCGGACCAGCCCCGTCTCACTGTCTCCAAAACCTCGGCTTCGTCCATCACTCTGACCTGGATTCCGGGTGACAATGGGGGCAGCTCCATCCGAGGTGAGGGGGGCCTGGATGAGGAGTGCGGAGAATTCTGGGCCAGGGGCAGAGGAAGTGCTTAACTTACGCCCACTGCTTGTCCTCATAAGGCTTTGGAAGTGATGGGAGGAGGGGTGGTTAGGACCACAGGGGAGTTACCCAAGCGCCATGGAAAATATACCAGCCTAGACGTCTGAACTTTAGAACACACACACCCTCAGTGCCAGTGGTGAGCTGTGTGAACCTGAGGAAGTCTGTATTCTTCTCTGGGTCTTAGTTTCCAAATCTATAAAATCAACAAATGTTCTAGATACTTGAACTTAAATATGCATATGAATCACCAGGGGATCTTGTAAGAACACAGATTCTGATTCAGGGAGCTGAGAATCTGCATGTCTAACAAGCTCCCAAGTGATGCTTTGGGGCCAAGGGACTGTACACGGAGTAGCAGGGTCTCAATAGGACCCCTTTGAAGTCTCACAGCTCCGGTTTCTGCTCCCCTCCCCACCTGGCTTCTAAACCCTAACACAAGAGCCGATGGGGGAGAGTCCTACAACTCACCCCAGATCCTTCCAGTTTTGCATCTAATTGGCATCCACGCCATCCTAATGGCCAAAAGTTCCCCCTGCTGGCCCCCTGCAGAGCCCAGTCCCATGACAGCTGTTGGGGGACCCCAGGCCCCGCCCTGCCCCTCCTGAGCCAGACAAACCTCCCGGCCAGGCTTCGTTCTGCAGTACTCGGTGGACAACAGTGAGGAGTGGAAGGATGTGTTCGTCAGCTCGAGCGAACGGTCCTTCAGGCTGGACAGCCTCAAGTGCGGCACGTGGTACAAGGTGAAGCTGGCGGCCAAGAACAGCGTGGGCTCCGGGCGCATCAGTGAGATCATAGAGGCCAAGACCCACGGGCGGGGTAAGGCCGGGGACAGGGTGGCAGGTGCTGGGATGGGGCAGAAGGGCATAGGGAAGCACAGAGACTCCAGGGAGACCCCACCTAGTTCCATCGCTGCAGCATCTGGACAAATCATAGTAGGAAAAACTGGCCCCACTTCCCTGCAAGGGGTGGCAGACAGATGGCTCACCTCTTCCTTTTTCCTGCCTCTGTCTTCCTCCTGGGCCAGGCCTTGCTCTCCTTGTCCATCTCCCTCTCCCCTTCTTCCTCCCCCTCTGTCCCCTGGAGCATCCCTACTCCCATCCACACCTCCCACCGATCCCCCGGAACCACTGCAGTCCCAGCCGCCCCAGGGAAATCCTTCCCAGTCTCTCTAACCTCTGTCTCTCCCTCTGGCCCCCCAGAGCCCTCCTTCAGCAAAGACCAGCACCTCTTCACCCACATCAACTCCACGCATGCTCGGCTTAACCTGCAGGGCTGGAACAACGGGGGCTGCCCCATCACCGCCATCATGCTGGAGTACCGGCCCAAGGGCACCTGGGCCTGGCAGGGCCTGCGCGCCAACAGCTCCGGGGAGGTGTTTCTGACCGAGCTGCGGGAGGCCACGTGGTACGAGCTGCGCATGAGGGCTTGCAACAGCGCTGGCTGCGGCAACGAGACCGCCCAGTTTGCCACCCTGGACTACGATGGCAGTGAGTCGGCAAGGGCGGGCGGGGGCTGCTGCCGGGGAAGCTGGCCGAGAGGCAGACACGTAAAGAGATAGACAAGCAAATTGAAAAGAGGTATGACTCTAGTCAGGGACAAAGGCGGATGGGTGAGTAAGCAAGCAAAGGATAGGCAAAAGGAGCAGCAGACAGGTAGGCAGATAAGTGGGATGCACCTGTGACCACACAGATGGATAGGCAGGCAAGCAGGTCAGTAACACTGAAGACCGAGGATCTTTGGGACTTCCCTGGTGGTCCAGTGGCTAAGACGCCATGCTCCCAATGCAGGGAGATGGGGCCAGCTTCTATCCTGGTCAGAAAACTAGATCCCACATGCCACACCTAAGAGTTTACATACCACAACTAAGACCCAGCAAGCCAAATAATAAAATTGAAAAAAAAAAAATAGAGGGTCTTTAAAGGTGCAACCCTTGCTCTCCATTGCTTTAAAGAGATGAGAGGAGGCAGAGATGTAGTTGATGTCCTGCTCTATAAGAACACTCTGTTAAGATGGTCCATTAGCCAGGACGGGGTAACCTATGCTGCAGTAACAAACACTAAAAGCTTCATGGCTTGATCCAATAAAGATTTCTCACTCTCATAATGTGAGGGCTGGCTAGCCACCATTGTTTAGCCATGTTAGCTAGGCCATCTTGAACATGCAGCTTCCAAGGTCACCAACAAGAGAGAGACAGAAAAGACACAGCAGTTCCTAACTGCCCTGGCCAGGGGGTGCTGGACACTCATCATTTCTATTTGCATTCTGTTGTCCATAACTAGTAACATGGCTCTAACCTAACTGCCAGGAAGTCTGGGGAATGTAGCTGAGCCCATGGGTGTTTTGGTGAGCACCAACTGGTATCTGCCACATGTAGATACCTCACACTCATGCACACACATGTTTAAGGCACATAGAAGGCTGAATTCATAGGGACCAGCTGTCACAAGCGTAACTGAATCTACCTGTGTGTTAAGGAAACAGAATAAAAGTGGCATCTTCAGGGTATTTGCTCAAAGAAGGAAGACTTCATGAAGAAGATGACTCTTAGCTGAGGTTTTGAAACAAGTAAACATCAGGGCTTGGCAGAAGGCTCTGTCAGCGGGAGAACTCATCATATCTCCTAGCAGCCCCCAGGGTTAGCAGATATCACCCATGGGGGAGAGAGGGCAGGAAGAGACTGCAGGGTGTTGAGTGGCTTTTGCCCCCATTTGGGGAAGAGAACACAGGCTCCCACTGCCCTGACTTCTGTCTCCTGTGATCCTCATCATCACCATCCCTCAACCTTACCAGCTGGATGTGGGAATCTAAGCCCATCAGCTACTCTCTAGAAATGAACACTGAACTCCAACAGGCAGGAGACTATCTCTGAAAGGGTTCAGGATGATTCTAAAACAGGCCTCAGTTCAGTTCAGTTGCTCAGTCATGTCCGACTCTTTGCAACCCCATGAATTGCAGCACGCCAGGCCTCCCTGTCCATCACCAAGTCCCAGAGTTCACTCAAACTCACGTCCACTGAGTCGGTGATGCCATCCAGCCATCTCATCCTCTGTCGTCCCCTTCTCCTCCTGCCCCCAATCCCTCCCAGCATCAGAGTCTTTTCCAATGAGTCAACTCTTCGCATGAGGTGGCCAAAGTACTGGAGTTTCAGCTTTAGCATCATTCCTTCCAAAGAAATCCCAGGGCTGATGTCCTTTAGAATGGACTGGTTGGATCTCCTTGCAGTCCAAGGGACTCTCAAGAGTCTTCTCCAACACCACAGTTCAAAAGCATCAATTCTTCGGCGCTCAGCCTTCTTTACAGTCCAACTCTCACATCCATACATGACTACTGGAAAAACCATAGCCTTGACTAGATGGACCTTTAGGAGTCTTTAATATCATATGCAGTACAAAAACTACACAACCACTCATGGCTGTCCTGACGGGACCAGAACTTGGGGAGAGCAGAGGAGAGAGCTGGGGCTCTGAACTGGGAAGTAGAGATTGGAGTAAGACCAAAGGCAGCAAGAGAGGTCCAAGGGCTATGTTGCCCATGAGACTCTGCATAACACTCGACTCCTAGGGACATCTGACTCCCTTCCTCACCCCCGTTCAGGCACCATCCCGCCCATCAAGTCTGCACAAGGCGAGGGGGACGACGTGAAGAAGCTGTTCACCATCGGCTGCCCGGTCATCCTGGCCACACTGGGGGTGGCGCTGCTCTTCATTGTTCGCAAGAAGAGGAAAGAGAAGCGGCTGAAGCGGCTCCGAGGTAGGCGAGTTTCTTTGTGCTTCCTCAGCTGCGCTGGCCACTCTCCACTGGCCTGGAGCACTGTCTGGATGAGAGAGGGTGTCCATGTCCCCTTGAAGGGAGCACTCGCTCCAGCCTTCTGAAACCTCCTTAGTTGTTCACTGCTGCTTCCTCTGTGTCCCCAAGACTTTGTGCCTGCCCTCACCAGGTTGACTTTTAGTGGTCCACACTGGTAAAACCATGTTGCTGGTTAAGACAGTTGAACAATTCCATAGTTGGTTGGTAAATACATGTTCCCTTCCACCCTGGATGCTCCATTCTCTCATATAGGACCTCTGCAACTTTCCTAGGGCCCAGCCACTAAAGACATGCAAGTGGCCTCTAGGACCTTGCTCAGCTTTGACTGAGCTGTTTCCATGCCTTGTCAGGTGTTAAATATTTTTAGTATCCTCCCCTGTCCCAACACCTGATACCCTGGTCTGGCATGAATGGGCTTGATTTACCCAAGACCAACTAGTTTCTAAATAAATGTCTGTTCACATATTTGGAATATATTTATTGAGTATGTGCTATATTGTAGATACTGCCAGACATTAGAGATATAAAAATGAATGAGAAAGAGCAGCCCATGCCCTTACAGAGTTCACAGCCAAGGCACAGTAAAAGCACAAAAGAGGGAATAACTAAGGCTGCCTAGGGTATTTAGGAGTTGGGTGGATAAAAGGTTGGTTCAGTGGGTGGTTGATAGTTGTTAAGTGGTTGGATGAATGGATGATTGGATGTCTGATGGATTGATAGTTGAATCACTAGATGGTTGGCTCAATGGAGGATGGATGTATATTTGAAGAACAGATGGATGATAAAATGGATAGATGATTGTATGGTTGTATAAATGGATGGTTGGATGAATGGTTGAATAGATGAATGGATAATTAGGTGAATGGTTGAATAGATGCTTGGATGGGTTGATAGCTGATTGGACAAATGGTTGGCATTCATTGGGAAGCCCATCAAACATCCAGTCATCCATCCAACCATTTAAAAACCATCAACCACCCACTGAACCATCCATTTATCTACCCAACTCCTGATGGGTAGATCACTGGATGAATGGATCAACAGTGGATAGATCAATAATAAATGGATGGATGGGTGGCTAGATAGGTGGTTGAATGTATTCATAAAGCTAGATTCCCTCTAACGAGTCATTCTCAGTTATCAGAAGTCCAGTGGATTACCCATGTTCTTTGTTTCTCCTCTCTTGTCGATTCCTAACCTTAGAGTCCTAAATCTATTCAGGGTCCCTATGAGATAAAACAGGTTCCCTGAGTGGCTCAGTGATAAAGAACCCACCTGCCAGTGTAGGAGACATAAGAGATACCAGTTCAATCCCTGGGTCAGGAAAATCCCCTGGATAAGGACATGGCAACCCACTCCAATATTCTTGCCTGGAGAATCCCATGGACTGAGGAGCCTGGCGGGCTGTGGTTCATAGGGTTGCAAAGAGTCCAACACAACTGAAGCAACTTAGCATGTGCATGCATGAGATAAAACAGTGACCTTCAAATCCATCCATGGACTTTTGGGGACAAATGCCCTAGAGAAGGAAATAAAACTTTGGTTGATGTCATCTGGAGGTGCCCACTGACCACCTGTACTTCATCCCCGACTCTCTCCTCTCTCCAACAGATAACTGAGGATAGATCTACCACTGATGCCTATTTCCAACCTGCTGTGATGTCTTGTTTGATTAGAGTCAGTTCAGGAAGCAGATGGAATACTTTATATACTGTCTGCCTATTAGATAGAAGTCTGAGGAAAGGAAAACAGACCTGAGTCAAATCCTGAATTGGGAGCAGTGAGATCTTACCATGTTTTGGATTGTCTCCAAGGTCCTTACATTTCTTCCCAGGAGACCAGCCCTGGCCCCGTTTTAGGGAATTCTCTCACCTTGCTCCCCATGCCTCTTCCAATTCTGATCCTGCTCAGACCCCATTCTCACTCAGTCCCCTCTCTCTACTGTTTTGCAGATGCAAAGAGTTTGGCAGAAATGTTGATAAGGTGGGTGTCACATCACTACTTCCTCTCTCCTCCCATTTCCGTCCCCTCACCCAGGGTAGAGGCTTCTAAGACTCCACTATCCTGCAAAACCTCTCCCCCAACCCCTTGTGGCTGCCTTGTCACCCACCTCCAGCCCTTCTCCCCACAGCAAGAACAACCGAAGCTTTGACACCCCTGTGAAGGGGCCACCCCAGGGCCCACGGCTACACATTGACATCCCCAGGGTCCAGCTGCTCATCGAGGACAAGGAGGGCATCAAGCAGCTGGGTGAGTGACAGGTGCCACGAGCTCTGTGTCCTGCTGAGGGGGCTTCCCCAGGCCACATCCCATGAAGGGCAACCACCAGTCCTCAGACAGTGCCCGGGGTTCTGGAAGCAGCCCCATCAACAACTCCACAACCTCAGAACTCACTGCAGCTTCTCTCAAGGACTGGGTTGCCTCCTCTGTTAATGGGGAGACCTTACCTGACCTTTCTTAGGTTCAATGTTAGATAAAGACAAAGAGAAATTTGGGAAGCAAAGATGGTGCCCAAAGGGAAGGATTCCTGCTGATTGTGTTTTTTCCTCCAGGAGATGACAAGGCCACCATCCCTGTGACCGATGCTGAGTTCAGCCAGGCTGTCAATCCTCAGAGTTTCTGCACCGGAGTCTCCTTGCACCACCCAGCCCTCATCCAGAGCTCAGGACCCCTGATCGACATGTCTGACATCCGGCCTGGCACTAGTAAGCACCATCCCCAGGAAGACAGCCCTCCTCCCAGATGAGGTTTCTTGGGCACAGCATAATGCAGAGGTGACTTTTTTTTTTAAAGGAGGGAGGAGCAGCATGGAAGAATGGAAAGAGCACTGGAAATAGAGTTTAGAGACCTTGATTACAGACCCACTAGCTGTGGCCTTGGGCATATCACTCACCTTATCTCTCTGGGCCTCACTTTCTTTCCCTAGAAATTTTGAGAGGGTTAGTTGTTCTTTCTCTCCAAGGGCCTCTGCATCTTCCGCTGAGACGCTGGACGTAAGGACAGAATACATACAGGCCTGTAGGGAATGAATGGACAGTCATGAGGCTGCAGGAGAGGAGGTTACATTCTCCCCAGGCTGTAGAAAAGATGGGGTGGCCAGGGAGGACTAGGATGCTGCCCACTGCCCGAATCCCTGACACTGCTGCCCTCCTCCTCCGTGGACAGCTCTGTGTTCAGGAAAGGCAGCACGCTCAGCTTTCCCAGGGGAGCTTCTGCGGCTGCTCCTGCCTCCTCCCTTGCTCCCCGCTGCCCTTTCTGGTAAATGCCAGCTGCCCAAGCCTGAGTGGCCGCAGCTGGAGGGTGCTAGCTCTTGATTCCTCTCCGCAGATCCAGTCTCCAGAAAGAATGTGAAGTCAGCCCACAGCACCCGGAACCGGTACTCAAGCCAGTGGACTCTGACCAAGTGTCAGGCCTCCACCCCCGCCCGTACCCTCGCCTCCGACTGGCGCACGGTGGGCTCCCAGCATGGTGTCACTGTCACCGAGAGCGACAGCTACAGTGCCAGCCTCTCCCAGGACACAGGTAAGCCCGGGACGGCTCCTGCTCACTCTCCTCAGGCCCCCCATTCCCCATCTTCTACTTTCCCCACTCCTACCCACCAGCACGGAGTCCAAGGCACCAGTCAGTTTCATTTCCAGCTGGTCACTGACTTACCCTGTGGCTGTAACAAAAACTCTTGACCTAACCGAGCTCTGCTTGTCAAGGATTTCATTTTGCTCTCCCAAAAGATGATGGAGAAAATGGTACACATGATGTTCATTGGAGAAGAGGTTAAGGCTTGCTCAGAGGGTGATGCTTATTATCAAGAACAAAAGCTGTGGGCTTCCCTGGTGGCTCAGTCATAAAGAATCCACCTGCCAATGCAGGAGACACGAGTTCCATCCCTGTTCTGGGAAGATCCCACATGCTGCAGAGCAACAAAGCCCATGTGCCACAACTATTGAGCCTGTCCTCTAGACCCCAGGAGCCACAACCACTGAGCCCGTGTGTTGCAGCTACTGAAGCCTGAGCACCCGAGAGCCTGTGCTCCACAACAACAGAAGCCACCACTATGAGAAGTGCACACCTCGCCACTAGAGAGTAGCCCCCACTTGCCTGCACAGCAACAAAGACCCGGCACAGCCATAAACAAATAGATTTCAGAAAGAATGAAAGCTGTTTTGCATTTTGGTAGTCAACAACCCCACTTTTTTATTAATTAATTAATTTTAATTGGAGGCTAATTACTTGACAATATTGTGGTGGGTTTTCCCATATACTGATATAAATCGGCCATGGGTGCATATGTGTCCCCCATCCTGAAACCACCCCCCCACCTCCCTTCGTCCCTCTGGGTTGTCCCAGAGCACCGGCTTTGAGTGCCCTGCTGCATGCATCGAACTTGCATGGTCATCTATTCTACATATGGTAATGTACATGTCTCAATGCTATTCTCTCAGATCATCCCACCCTCGCCTTCTCCCACAGAGTCCAAAAGTCTATTCTTTATTTTCCCACTTTTGCCACCACCACTGCCTTCACAGGGAGGGAGCAGGGTCATGTGAGCCTCATCCACTCCGTAGTCAGGCTTTCAGATGGCTACTGGGGTTATGGTTAAGGTAACCGCTCAATCTGGTCTCATTTCCACCCTCTCCCCATAAGCCCACTTTATTTTTTATTGAGCTATAACTGATATATAACATTTCGTTTCAGGTGTACAACATAATGATCCGATATTTGTATACACTGCAAAATGACTGCCACAATAAGTGTACTTAACATCCTTCACCACATACAGTTTTTTTTCTTATATTGAGAACTTTAAAGAACTACTCTCTTAGTAACATTCAAATATTCAATACAGTGTTATTAACAATAGTTATCATGCTGTACCTTATATTCCCATGACTTATTTTACAACTGGACGTTTGTACCTCTTGACCACCTTCACCCATTTCGCCACACACACCTCTGGCAACCACTAATCTATTCTCTGTAACTGTGAGCTTAGGGGTTTTGTTTGTTGTTGTTTTGGGGTGTTTTTAGAATCCATATATAAGTGATATCATGCTGTGTTTGTCTTTCTTTGGTTTATTTCACTGAGCATGATGCCCTTGAGGTCCATGCATATCTTCCCAAATGGCAAGACTGCCTTTTTAATGACTGAACACTGTCTCACTGTGTGTGATAGTGTTTGTGTGTGTCTTTTTAGTCTATTCACCCACTCACGGACACACAGGTGCCTCTGTATCTTGGCTCTTGTAAATAATGCTGCAGTGAATATGGGGGCGCCACTCATTCCCTTTTAACTTTGTGCCCCCCATCTCCCAAGACAAAGGACGGAACAGCATGGTGTCCACTGAGAGCGCCTCTTCCACCTACGAGGAGCTGGCCCGGGCCTACGAGCACGCCAAGCTGGAGGAGCAACTGCAGCACGCCAAGTTTGAGATCACCGAATGCTTCATCTCCGACAGCTCCTCTGACCAGATGACCACGGGCACCAACGAGAATGCGGACAGCATGACGTCCATGAGCACACCCTCAGAGCCCGGCATCTGCCGCTTCACCGCCTCCCCACCCAAGCCCCAGGACGCTGACCGGGGGAAGAACGTGGCTGTACCCATCCCTCACCGGGCCAACAAGAGTGAGTGTTCAGACCACCTCCCTTGCCGTGTCCCCGCCTTCCAACCCCCTGAGCCTAGGCTAGAACCTAGCCCTGCCTGCACCCTACCCGCCCCCCCAGCACGGCTCCTTGGCAGTGGGGTATAGTGCAGAGAGCAAGGACTTGGGAGCAGTCGGGTATAGTGCAGACAGCAAGGACTTGGGAGCAAGCAGATCTGGGTTCACATCCTGTCTCAAATGCTTAACACCTCTGTGACCTCGAGCAAGTCATGGAACCTCTCTGGCCTTAATTTTCTTGTTTTTGAAATGCAGACGAGAGCATATACTTTGCATTGTTATAATGAGCATTAAAAATGATGTCCATGCCTGGCACAGAGTTAAGGGGCAATCCTGGCAGCTACGTCCATGGTGGTCAAACCTCATAGTGGGCAGTGACCCAGCCTGACAGGGAACATCTGATTCCAGGGCCCTGGCCAGAGTATATGCCCTTTGAGGTCAGCAGGGCAGGTCTAGGATAATCAGGGGGAGGGAAGCAAGGGTGCCCACAAGTAGACATCAGGGCCACCATATGCAAGGCACAGGCTGTCAAACCAGGCAGTCTGGTCTGCTCGGCAGTGTCCTTGCTAAGGGGCCACCCTGAACTAGGGGTTCAGGGTCATCTAGAAAAGAGCACAGGTTAACAGAAAGAATAGAGACCTAGGAGTCCAGCAGCCCTTTACGACTCCCCCTCCCCATCCAGCTCTGTGAATTTGGGTAAGTTACTTAATCTCTCTGAACCTCAGTTTCCTCATTTGCAAAATCCAAGCAGGTATTAATGTATCCAGGGGTCTGCGGGGTCTAAATGAGATGACCTAAAGAGTGGCTGGCATAGTGGACAGGAGAGGGGCCTGTGCACAGGGTGCTCACAGGGTGCTCACAGGGCGGAGGGATCAGGATGTGGGGTCCTGGAAGCGTGTCCTGTGGAGGCACTGAGAAAAAGGAGGAACATTCTGCCTGGAGAAGACAGGACGGAGGAGAGGGATGCGGAAACGAAGCGGAGTCAGACGTCTGAACGGAGGCTTGGGAAAGCGGGGAGGCCGGCTCTGGTGGCCTTCAGAGGACAGAATCAGGTTGAATGTGGCGAATTGACAAGGATTGACATTCCTTTCCTTCTCAGGGTATAGAAAAGCTTTCTAACAGCCAGAGCTTTTGGATGACCATGTTTAGAAAATAAGCCCACCCCCAGCTGAAGCTGATCAGTTATAGTGAACGATTAACAATAGGGATCAATCTATTGAGCAACACCGTGCCGCTGTATTGCAGCCTTTTCCCTGTGTGTGTTAGTCGCTCAGTCGTGTCCAACTCTTGGCGATCCCCATGGACTGACTATAGCTCTCCAGGCTCCTCTGTCCATGGAATTCTCCAGGCAAGAATACTGGAATGGGTTACCATTTCCTTCTCCAGGGGATCCTCCCGACCCAGGGATTGAACCTGGGTCTACCGCACTGCGGACAGATGCTTTACCGTCTGAGCCACTAGGGATGCCCAACACAGGAAATGTGACTCAACACAGGAAACCTCACCCCGCCCCAACACGGGCAGGATTGACTGACTGACAGCTCTTTCTGGATTCCGTGGGTGGTGGTGCGTGGCCTTCTTGGAGCGATTTTTCTGGTTAATTCTGATAAGGAGCCTTTTCCCTACTTTGTCTCATTCCCTCCTCACAGAATTACTGTAGGGAGAAGAGATTATCCCCATTTCATAGATGAGGAAACCAAGGCTCAGAGAGGCCAAGTGACTGATCTTTCCTTGACTGGTTACTGCCCATGGGTGGAGGGACTGGCTGAGGGCTGGGGGCGGGGGAACAGGCTGCTTCCAAGAGGCGTCTGCCGCTGACACCACGCACTTCCTCCCTTCCAGGTGACTACTGTAACCTGCCCCTGTACGCCAAGTCGGAGGCCTTCTTCCGAAAGGCAGAGGGGCGTGAGCCCTGCCCCGTGGTCCCGCCCCGCGAGGCCTCCATCAGGAACGTGACTCGAACCTACCACCCCCAGGCTCGCCACCTGACCCTGGACCCTGCCAGCAAGCCCCTGGGCCTTCCGCACCCCGGGGCCCCCACGGCCGCCTCCACCGCCACCTTACCTCAGAGGACTCTGGCCATGCCGGCACCCCCCGCCGGCCCGGCCCCCGCAGCCCCCGGTCCCACCCCCGCCGAGCCCCCGGCGGCCCCCAGCACCGCCCCTCCGGCCCCCAGCACCGAGCCTCCGCGGGCCGGGGGCCCACACACCAAAATGGGGGGCTCCAGGGACTCACTTCTCGAGATGAGCACGTCGGGGGTGGGGAGGTCTCAGAAGCAGGGGGCCGGAGCCTACTCCAAGTCCTACACCCTGGTGTAAGGGCACAGCCGGAAGGGCGGCCACGAGCCTGGACCTGTCTGCACCTCCAGCCCTCACACACCAACTTGGCTGATTTCCTGCATTATTTATATCAAACTGACAAAAACCCACCAACAAGGAAAAAACAACCCCCCGAGTCATGAACGCCTGTACATAGAACTCTTTTGTACAAATGAAACTATTTTCTTCTTCTCCATGAAGCCAGGGCACAAAGAATTTGACAGTACACGTCAAATCCCCCCACCCCACAAAATCTGCGTGGAGAGATATATACCTATATAGAGGGATAGGAGCACAGCGATGAGCTATATATCTATATATTTCTCTCACCTTATTTTGAGACAGAGGCACAAAGACTCAGCAATTTTTCCCTCCTACTCACCCTCCCTCCGATCTAGGTGGTTTTGACAAAGACCAAGATCCCAACTCAGAGACACTGCATGCGATTTTACTGTTCCAAAAAAAAAAAAACCAGAGGTTGCTTCAATTTGCAGATGCTTATGTGTTAATACCTTTTTCTATGAAAAAAGACCCAGCGCCGTGTGCAATAAAGGTTATGTTTCTATGTGGTTGCTTTTTTCCCATCTGGCAAGGGTCAGTGAGGAGGCAGGGACAAGAGGCCCCTCTACCAGGCCGTTGGTCTTCGAGGGGAGAGACTTTGAGAAGCCCAGCTTAAGCTCAGCACGTTAAACTTTTAAAAAGGCTTTCCATTAGCCAAGCTGCCTCCTTGGGCACCTGTTCCATTCTCTGTTCTGTGCTGGGCCCTACAAGGGACCAGCTGTGTGTCTTTGGTTTCCTAAACCTCTCTGAACCACAGTTCACTTGTCGGTAAAATGAGGCAATCTCGGTGAGAGCACTGGGAAGCCGATATGGGGATGGGGGGCTGTGTTTACTGGCTTCTGTCTGCCCTTTGGGAGAATGCAGTGTAGCCAGGTGAGCAAAGCCACTCTAACAGCTAGGGGGCTGTGAAGTTGTGTAAACGGTGCCTCTAAACTGGGAGGGAGAGATTGTGTTATCCTGGCGGGGACCAGCCAAAGCTTGAAGTTCTCAGCTAACTCTTGTTAGAGCAAGATGAGCCCAAAGGGAAAAGGAGTGAGGTCATCAGAGGTCCGAGAGGTGAAAAGGGCTCACAAGGAGGGGAACAGCGTTCCACCAGAGAGAATGAGGCCAGTGAGCACACCAGGCTCCACACCTAGTGTCAGAGGAGCCACATAGAGTTAGATTCAGGTGGAAGTAATCTCGCCCACGTGCAGATGCGCAGAGAAGCCAGTTCTCATGGGAGGGTCAAAGAGCATGTAAGCTGGGCCAGAGGACATAAGAGTTTGGATAGGCGGAGGGGAGGGGATAGACCCAGGAAACGCCAAAGCCTCCGGAAGTCTCCTATGGTGGCCCGGCCCCCTGGTTGAGAAGGAAGGGCCCCTCAGAAGTGCACAGGGAGGTCCTGCACTCAGCACCCCAAGTCAAGGCCGACTTGTGGACCCCGAATCTGGAACGAAGGTAAGTCTGGGCCTTGCTGGTCCCACTGCCCCTCCCTCGAGAGGAGGAAGTGGGAAGGGGACCCAGGGGTTGGGAGGGAGGAAGTGAAGGTTTGTGCAGGGTAGGAGTAGTACCCATCAGTCTGGGCCACCAGAGGGCTTTCCCTGGGATGCATGACCTTGAATAGAAGCGCTTTCCAAAAAACAGCTCATTCCTCAAACATTTCCTGAGCCCTCGCAAGTGCAGACACAGGAACTCTGGCCCTGGGTAACTACATGTTGGGTAGTTCATGCTGTCGGAATGAAAGAGGGGAGAAGGCAAAGGTTATGTGTTCCTGGGTGGCTTCTAGACCCTTGGGGAGACTCTGTTTCAGGCCTGCAGGATCCACCCAGGGGGTGGGGGAACCAGCTGATGACAGCATTTGTGAGAAAAGGCCCTCCAGGCTCCTTGCGTGACTGGAGGACAGGCTGCCTCCCAGGGCTGCACATGCCATCTGCAGGTCACCTCCCAAAGCGTAGGCACAGTGATCAAGCCCTGAATTCTCGCTGAGGACTGGCTAATATACATTCACGGCAGGTTAGGGAAGTAGGCATCACGATCTCCATCGGGCAGGCGAGAAAGCTGGAGCCCTGGAGGGCTGAGTAAGTTATCCAAAGTCAGAGGAGCAGGAAAAGATGGAGATGAGGTTCAAACTCAAGAGTATCTGAATCCTTAACCAGTGAGCCACCCTGCTCTCTGTTCCACTGTTCAGAGGCTGAGTTTAAGTTCTACCCTGAGGATGATGCCAGGTGAACAGTCTGCTTGGTCCAGGGGACCCAGCTGGACTTACTGGCAGGAAAATGGCCAGTGTGGAACTGTTTATGAGCCATTCAGAGAAGAGAACCAATAGAACACACTGGGTGGGCCGGAGTGAAGGAGCACCTCTGATGGACTGACTCTGGCAGGGGACAGTAATAGGAGGGGAGAGACTTGGCTCTGGGGGGTCTGTTGGAGAAGGCCTGGGACCAGAGGTGGGCCGTGTAGGAGGAAAAGGACTTGAAGAGACATGAGACAATGAGGCACGGGCCAGCTTCACTTGTGCTCAGTTGGGCCCCTTGCTAAGAAACACAAGTCCTGGAAATTCAGACAGACTTGGGCAAAATCCACACGATTTTGTATGCTGATGGTTTCTACCTTTGATGGGTTTTTCAGCTAAACCACAAGGTTGCCTGTTAGGATGGGTACGCAGGAGCTAGTTCATTCATCAGCTCACCTCCTGCTCACACATCCCCAGCTCAGCATCACTGAACTCGGTCTGGAGCAGCTCTCTTAAATATTTCTAGTTCCTTTTCAGATCTCCATGATGTCTATCACAGACAAGGCCACCATGTGTCTCTAGAATCTAGATACTCAAATTGTGGTCCACGGACCAGCAGCATCACCTAAGAGCTTGTTAGAAATGTGAAATCTCAGGCCCCACCCTTGAACCACTGGATCAGAATGCAGTTTAGCAAAAATCCCTAGAGGATTCACACGTGCCCTAGAATTCGAGAAGCCCTCCTCTAGAAGGGCTTCTGAGAGAGCATGCCCCTGCTCTCTCCCTTCTGCTAAAAACCAGAGCTAGACCTGTGGATCTTAGTTGCACATCAGATTCACCTGAGAAACTTGTTAAAAAGAAAAAACAAAGTGACCCAGAACTCACCAATTCCAACTGAATCACAATTTGTGGACCTGCAACCCAGGCATTTGTATTTTTTGTATGTGTGGAAAAAGATACAACCTAACATTTACCATTTTAACCATTTTTAATTTTTTTTTAATTTTATTTTATTTTATAGTTGATTTACAATGTTATGTTTCAGGTGAACAGCAAAGTGATTCAGATGTACACACATTCATCCTTTTTTAGATTATTTTCCCATATGCTGCTGCTGCTGCTACCAAGTCACTTCAGTTGTGTCTGACTCTGTGCAACCCCAGAGACGGCAGCCCACCAGGCTCCCCCGTCCCTGGGGTTCTCCAGGCAAGAACACTGGAGTGGGTTGCCATTTCCTTCTCCAATGCATGAAAGTGAAAAGTGAAAGTGAAGTCGCTCAGTCGTGTCTGACTCTGTGCGACCCCACGGACTGCAGCCCACCAGGCTCCTCCGTCTATGGGATTTGCCAGGCAAGAGTACTGGAGTGGGTTGCCATTGCCCTCTCCATTTTCCCATATAGGTTATCATAAAATATTGAGCAGAGTGCCTTTTGCTATACAGTGGTTTAGTCATTTAATCGTGTCTGACTCTTGCGACCCCATGGACTGTAGCCTGCTAGGCTCCTTTGCCAATGGGATTATCCAGGCAAGAATACTGGAGTGGGTTGCCATTTCGTTCTCCAGGGGATCTTCCCATCCCAGGAATCACACCCAGGTGTCCTGCATTGCAGGCATATTCTTTACTAACTGAGCTATGAGGGAAGTGTTCTACAGTAGGTCCTCATTGGTTATTTTATATATGCTGCTAAGTTGCTTCAGTCGTGTCCGACTCTGTGCGACCCCAGAGACGGCAGCCCACCAGGCTCCCCCGTCCCTGGGATTCTCCAGGCAAGAACACTGGAGTGGGTTGCCATTTCCTTCTCCAATGCATGAAAGTGAAAATAGTGGTGTGCATATTTTAATCCCAAACTCCAATCCCTCCACCTACCTTTTCTCTTTGGTAACCATAAGTTTGTTTTTAAAGTCTGTGAATCTGTTCCTGTTTTGTAAATAAGATCACTTATCATTTTTTTAATTCCACATATAGGTGATATCATATTTGTTTTGGATGTCACTTAGTATAATAATCTCTAGGTCCACCCATGTTTCTGCAAATGGCATTATTTCCTTCTTACTTATGACGGGTAATATTCCATTGCATATATGTGCCGCATCTTCTTTATTCCTCTGCGATGGACATTTAGGTTGCTTCTGTGTCTTGGCTTTTGTCAATAGCGCTGCAATGAACACTGGGGTGCATGTGTCCTTTCAGATTTTGGTTTTCTCTGGATATATGCCCAAGAGTGGGATTGCTGGATTGCATGGTAGCTCTATTTTTTAAGGAACCTCCATACGGTTCTCCATAGTGACTATCAATTTATATTCCCACCAACAGTGTGGGTGGGCTCCCCGTTCTCCACACCCGCTCCAGCATTTATTGTACCTTGACTTTCTGATCATTCTGATCAGTGTGACGTGATAACCTTATTGTGGTTTTAATTTGTGTTTCTCTAATATTTAGTGATGTTGAGCATCTTTTCATGTGTTTTTTGACCATCTATATGTCTTCTTTGGAGAAATGTCTACATAGGTCTTCTGCCCATTTTTTGATTGGGTTGGTTTTTTTTATATTGAGCTACATGAACTGTTCGTATATTTTGGAGATCAACCCTTTGTCAGTCATTTCATTTGCAAGTATTTTCTCCTATTCTATGGGTTGTCTTTTTGTTTATGGTTTCCTTTGTTGTGCAGAAGCTTCTAAGTTTAATTAGGTCCTGTTTGTTTATTTTTGTTTTTATTTTCATTACTCTGGAAGGTGGATCTGAAGATTTTGCTATGATTTAGTCAGAAGTGTTCTTCCTATGTTTTCCTCTAAGAGTTTTATAGTATCCAATCTTACATTTAAGTCTTTAATCCATTTTGGGTTTATTTTTGTGTATGGTGTTAGACGGTGTTCTAATTTTCATTCTTTTACATGTAATTTTTCAGTTTTCCCAGCACCACTTATTGAAGAGATTGCCTTTTCTCCAGAGAAAAGATTGCCTCTTGCCTCCTATGTCATAGATTAATTAACCATAGATGTGTGGGCTTATTTCTGGACTTTCTACCTTGTTCCATTGATCTATATTTCTGTTTTTATGCCAATATCATACTGTTTTGATTACTGTAGCTTTGTAATATAGCCTGATTCCCCCAGCTCCATTTTTCTTTCTCAGAATTGGTTTGGCTATTCAGGGTCTTTTGAGTTTCCATACAAATTTTAAAATGTTTTATTCTAGTTCTGTGGAAAATGCCATTGGTAATTGGGTAGGAATTTCATTGAATGTGTAGATTGCCTTGGGTAGTATATTTTGACAATATTTTTTCTTCCAGTCCAAGAACATGGTATATGTTTTCTTCTGTTTCTGTTTTAGTTCCTTTATCAGCGTCTTATACTTTTTCAGACTACAGGTCTTTTGCTTCCTTAGGTAGATTTATTTGTAGATATTTTATTCTTTTTGATGCAATGGTAAATGAGATTGTTTCCTTAACATTTTAAACCATTTTTCAGTGCACAATTCAGTAGCATTAAGTATATTCACCTTGTGGTATAACCATCACCATTATTCATTTCCAGAACTTTTTTCGTCTTCCCAAAAACTCTGTACCTATTACACACTAATTCCTCATTTTCCCCTCCCCCAGCCCCTGGCAACCACCATTCTACTTTCTAATATTAATAACCTGACTACTCTGGATACCTCATGTCAGCGGCATCACACAGTATTTGTCCTTTCAACTGGCTTATCTCACTCATCACATTTTCAAGGTTCATCCATGTTGTAACACGTATCACAATTTCATTTCTTTTGGACTTTCTTGGCAGCGTAGTGGTTAAGACTTCATGCTTCCACTGCAGAGGAGCACAGGTTTGATCCCTAGTTGGGGAAGTTCTTCATGCCATGCAGAGCGGCCAAAAAGAAAAAAGAAAAAGTCATTCATTTTTAAGACTGAATAATATATCATTGCATGTATATATCACATTTTTACACCATCCACTTCCTGATGGACAGTTGGGTTGTTTGCTTTTGTCTGTGAAACTGCTGCTGTGAGCACTGCTGTATAAGCACTTGTTTGGCTCCCGGCTTTCAATTCTTCTAGGCATAGAACTAGGAGGGAACTGCTGGATCAAATGGTAATTCATGCTTAACTTTTTAAAATGAAGAATATATTTATTTTTAGTGTGGTATAGTTGACATATAATATTGTATGTATATGATTTGATATTTGTATACACTGAAATGATCACCACAATAAGTCTAGTTACCATCTGTCTCAATACAGAGTTACCAAATTGTTTTCTTGTGACTTTTAAGATCTACTCTTTCAGCTTTCAATACAGTATTATTAGCTATAGTTACCGTGCTGTATGTTACATCCCCATGACTTACTTATTTTATAACTGAAGTTTATACCTTTTTGACCCCCTTTCATCCGTTTAGCCCACTCCACCACCCACCTCCCCAAGCCCCACCTCTGGCAGCCATTATTCTGTTGTCTGTATCTATGAGCTTAGAGGTTTAGGGGTTTGTTGTTGTTGCTTTAATATTCCATGTATAAGTGAAATCATATAGTATTTGTCTTTCTCTGACTTATATCACTTAATGTCCTCAAGATCCATGCATATCATCACAAATGGCAAGATTCTATGCTTATGATATTGAATAGTATTCCATTGTGTGTATGTTGCCTCTTCTTTATTTAGCATTAGTGGACACTTAGGTTGCTTCCATGTCCTGGTTACTGTAAATAAGGCTATGGGGATGTAGATATATTTTCTACAATGAGCATGGGGGTGTATATAGATTTTCAAATTAGTGTTTTCCATTTTCTTTGGATAAATACATAGAGGTAGACTTGTTGGATTGTGTGATAGTTCAATTTTTTTTTTTTTGAGGAAACTCTGTACTGTTTTCCATAGTGGCTACACCAATTTAGAGTCCCATTAACAGTGTACAAGAGTATACTTTTCTCCATATCCTTACCAACATTTGTTATTTTTTTTTTGATAATAGCCATTCTGACGGGTGTGCTGTGCTATCTCATTGTGAGTTTGATTTTTATTTCTCTCATTAATGATGCTGAGCATATTTTCATGTACCTGTTGGCCATCTATGTGTGTTCTTTAGAAAAATATTCAGATTTTCCTGCCCATTTTTTAAAACTTTATTTTATATTAGAGTATAGATGATTAACAATGTTGTGATAGTTTCAAGTGGACATCAAAGCGACTCAGCCATGCATATACATGTATCCATTCTCCAAACTCCCATCCTGTCCAGACTGCCATATAACATTGAATCCAACCCATTTTAAGTCAGATTTTTTTCATTTAATATGTATGAGTTCTCTATTTTGGATATTAACCCCTTATCAGATATATGATTTGCAAATATTTTCTCCCATTTAGTAGGTTGCCTTTTCATTCTGTTAAGGTTCCCTTTGCTGTGTAGCAACATTTTACTTTGATGTAATCCCACTTTTTAGTTTGATGTAATCAGAAGAGCCCTGAAGTTGGAAAAAATTGAAGAAAGGAGGAGAAGGGGACAATGACAGAGGATGAGATGGTTGGAAGGCATTACGGACTCAATGGACATAAGTTTGAGGAAGCTCCAGGAGATGGTGAAAGACAGGGAACCCTGGCGTGCTGCAGTCCATGGGGTCGCAAAGAGTTGGACATGACTGAACGACTGAACAACACAACCCCATTTTTTAATTTTTGCTTTTATTGCCTTCCCTTTGAAGTCAGATCCAAAAAAATTATCACCAAAAATGAAATCAAGGAGCTCGCTGCCTATGCTTTCTTGCAGGAGTTTTATGATTTCAAGTCTTCCATTCAAGTCTTTAACCCATTTTGAGTTAATTTTTTGTGTATGGTGTAAGACAGTGGTCAAGGTTCATTCTGTTGCATATGGCTGTCCACTTTTTCCAACACTTATTCACGAGACTGCCATTTCCCCATCATGTGTTCTCGGTGCCACTGTCATAAATGAATTCAGCATGTCTGTGTGGGTTTATTTCTGGGCTCTGTATTCTGGCCCAGTGATCCATGTGTCTATTTTTATGCCATTCTCTTTTTATTACTATAGCTTTGAAATATAGCTTGACATCAGGGAGGGTGTTGTCTCCAGCTTTGTCGTTATTTTTCAAGATTGATTTGACTCTTTGGTATCTTTTGTGATTCTACACAAATTTTAGGGTGGGTTGGTCTATTTCTGTGAAAAAAAAATACTACTGGAATTTTGATAGGGATTATGTAAAATCTTTAAGTGTCTTTGGATAGTATTAACATTTTAACAATATTCTTCCAATCCATATTCCAAATAGAATATCTTTCCATTTATGTCTTCAATTTCTTTCATCAGTGTCTTGTAGTTTCCAGAGTGCAAGTCTTTCACCTCCTTGGTTAAATTTATTCCTAGGTATTTTATTCTTTTTGATGCAATTGTAAATGAGGTTGTCTTCTAATTTCTCTGATAGTTTGTTAATAGTGTATGTAAACATAATAGATTTTGTATATTGATTATATCCTGAAACTTTACTGAATTGTTTGTTCTCACAGGTTTTATTTTGGTAGAGTATTTAGGGTTTTCTATATATGATATGTCATCTACAAAGAAGGACAGTTTTCTTCCTTTCCAATTTGGGTGACTTTTATTTCTTTTTCTTGCCTAATTGCTCTGCCTAGGACTTCCACACTATATTGAATAAAAGTGGAGAGAATGGGCATCCTTGTCTTGTTCCTCATCTTAGAGGAAAAGCTTTCAACTTATCACCATTTGATGTTAATTGTGGGTTTGTCATATATGGCCTTTACTGTGTTGCGGTATATTCCCTGCATACCCACTTTATTGAGAATTTTTATCATAAATGAATGTTGGATTTTGTCAAATGCTTTTCCTGCATCTATTGATGATCATATGATTCTTATCCTTTAATGTGTTAAAGTGAAATCACTCAGTCGTGTCCAACTCTTTGCAGCCCCATGGACTATACAGTCCATGGAATTCTCCAGGCCAGAATACTGGAGTGGGTAGCCTTTCCCTTCTCCAGGGGATCTTCCCAACCCAGGGATCGAGCCTAGGTCTCCCACATTTCAGGCAGATTCTTTACCAGCTCAGCCACAAGGGAAGCCCAAGAATTCATTGTGTTAACGTGGTGTATAATGTTGACTGATTTGCAGATGTTGAACCATCCTTGAATCCCTGGAATAAATCTCACTTGATCGTGATATAGGATTCTTTTAATGTACTGTTGAATTCTTTTGCTAATACTTTGTTGAATTGTTGCATCTATATTCATCAGGAGTTTTGGCCTGTAATTTTCTTGTGGTATACTCACCTGGTTTTGGTAGTGGGGTAAAGCTGGCCTAACAATGAGTTTGGAATTGTTCCTTTCTTTTCTATTTTTTGGAAGATTTTGAGAAGGATTGGTGTTAATTATTATTAGAATGTTCAGTAGAATTCACCAGTGAACCATCTTGTCCTGGACTTATTTTGTTGTTATTGTTCAGTCGCTAAGTCATGTCCAGCTCTTTGTCACTCCATGGACTGCATCATGCCAGGCTTCCCTGTCCTTCAGTATCTCCTAGAGTTTGCTCAGACTCGTGTCCATTGAGTTGGTGATGCCATCCAACCTCTGTCATTCTCTGTCACCCTCTGTTCACCCCCTTCATCCTCTGTCACCCCCTTCTCTTGCCCTCAATCTTGCCCAGCATCAGGGGCTTTTCCAATGAGTCAGCTCTTTGCATCAGGTGGTCAAAGTATTGGAGCTTCAGCATCAGTCCTTCCAATAAATATTTATGGTTGATTTCCTTTAGGATTGACTGGTTTGATCTCCTTGCTGTCCAAGGGATCCTCAAGAGTCTTATCGAACACCACAGTTTGAAAGCATCAATTCTTCGGCACTCAGCCTTCTTTAGCATTCAGCTCTCATATCTGTACACAACTACTGGAAATATCCTAGCTTTGACTGTACAGACCATTGTCATTCAAGTGATATCTCTGCTTTTTAATACACTGTCTAGGTTTGTCACAGCTTTTCTTCCAAGGAGCAAGTGTCTTTTTAATTTCATGGCTGCAGTCACCATCTGCAGTGATTTTGGAGCCCAGGAAAATAAAATCTGCCACTGTTTTCATTTTTTCCCCACCTATATGCCTTGAAGTGATGGGACCAGATGCCATGATCTTAGTTTTTTGAATGTTGAATTTTAAGCCAGCTTTTTCACTCACCTACTTCACCTTCATCAAGAGGCTATTTAGTTTCTCTTTGCTTTCTACCATTAGCGTGGTATCATTTAATTCCTGATTCAATCTCCTTTCTAGTAATTTGTCTATTCAAATTTTGTTTCTTCATGATTCAGCCTTGAAAGTTTGTATTTGTTTCTAGGAATGTATCCATTTTGTCTTGGTTGTCCAATTTGGCACGTAATTGTTCATATTGGTCTCTTAAGATCCTTTGTATTCTGTGGCATCAGTTGTAATGCCTCCTCATTCATTCCTGATTGTATTTATTTGAGCCCTTCCTTGCTTTCTAAATGAGTCTAGTTAGTCAATTTTCTTTTCAGGGAACCAGATCTTTTCTGTTGTCTTTTTTGTCTCTATTTTATTTCCTTCTACTTTGATCTTTATTTCCTTCCTTCCACTAACTTTGGTCTTCATTTGTTCATTTTCTAGTTCCTTTGGGTGTAAATTAGGTTGTATTGAAGTTTTTCTCGTTTGCTGAGGTAGGCATTTGTCTCTGTGAACTTCCCTCTTACAACTGCTTTTGCTGCATTTCTATAAATTTGGGCATATTTACGTTTCATTTGCCTCAAGGCATTTTTTAATTTCTCATTTGACTTCTTCATTGACCCATTCGTTGCTCAGCATGTTGTTTAATCTTCACATATCTGTGAATTGTCCAGTTTTATTCTTGTAACTGATCATTTTAACCATCTTTAGGTGTACAGTTTAGTGGCATTAAATACACTTACAATGTTGTGCATCACCACTCTCCATTTCCAGAACTTTTTCATCTTCCCAAAGAAAAACTCCATACCTGTCAAGCATTAGTTCTCCATTTCCCTTCACCCAGCCTCTGGTAACCACCATTCTATGTTCATTTCTACTAATGTGACTAATATAGAAAACACATGTGAGTGGAATCAAGAGTGTTTGTCTTTTTGTCTATGGTTTTTTTTTTTTTCTTGGCATAATGTTTACATGGTTCCCCCGTGTTGAAGCAAGTATCAAAATGTCATTCCTTTTTAAGGCCAAATAACATTCCATTGTGTGTATGTATTACACTTTTTGTCCCGTTCACTTATTGATGGACACTTGAGTTGTTTCCTTTTGTAAATTGTGAATACTGCTGCTATGAACATTGGTGTATAAGTGATTATTTAAATCCCTGCTTTCAATTCTTTTGGGTATACAACTAAGAGTAGAATTGCTCGATCAAATGGTAATTCTATGTTTAATTTTTGAAGAACTGCCCAATGGTTTTCTGCCAGACATCTGATTAAGTATTTGTAGCCAGAAAAAATGATACTCAAACATTCATTTACTTACCAAATACCCTGAAACCCTTCTTATGCCCTACTACTGAGCTAAGCACTGGGGGTGCAAAGGGCCAGTGGATCTGTTCTAATGTTCAAAAGGCTCTCTGTCTGCTGTGTGTCCAAACTGTCAGAGTCCTGAAAATGGAAGCCTGGGGGAAGAGAATATATCATAGACAGCTAGCTGTCTGCCAAAGCCTCATGCTTGCCTGACTATACACACACACACACACTCTCACACATACACTCACTCACTCACACACACACACACTCACACTCTACACAGGTGCTGGGAAGTGGCTGCCCTGCTGGTGACTACAGTTCCTAGTTCCCTGACTTCTGGGTAGGGCCCTAAGACTAAGTTCTGTCCAGTAGAATGTGGTAGAAGTGATGCATGCTATTTTCAGGCCTGACTTAGCCACCCATCACTTTCTCCAACTGGATGTCAAGGTGAGCTCAGAAGCCACTTACTATGGATGGCAGAGCCTCGGTCAGCCTGGGTTCCTATACATCTATGCAGATCTGTGCACCCCCCCCCACCCCCACCAGTGCTAACCGGACTTTCTATGAGCGAGACAACTGACTTGTGTTAAGTCACTGAGATTTTGGAGCTTACCTTTACAAAAGCTAGCACCATCTTAACCTACGCAGAAGATGAGGAACTTGACCCCCCCATAGAAACCTTCCTTCCATAACTCAGATTAAGGACATCTCCACAAATGCCATCTCTGCTTCACCCATATCTATGCAGGCGAAGTGTTGGGGAACAGCAGCTGATGACTTCAGAAAGGGGAGGGTAACTGTGTTTGTAGGATGAGGGTGAGAGAACCAATCAGGGCTCTGTCCTTCCTCCTAGAATCCATATCTTCTGGGCAGTGGCAGCAGTACTCCTAGGAAGAAAGGGCAACAGCTGTCAGATGTGTGTTACCCTGGAGGTGATCCACGTTTGGTTTTAGTGTCTCTAAGAATCAGTGACTCTCAGGATTCAAAAATGCCTTCAAGATTACCTAGTTCAGACTTCCACCCAAATCTTGAATCTCTTCTGCAATAAGTCAGGATTACCTGGCCTTCACATGCTTTACCTCCTGATAGAGAATGCATCACTTCCCAAGCCAGCACGTTTCACCTTTGGACAGCTCTGCTAGCAACGCCCCCTTTACAGTAAGCATAAAGTTGTTTCTTTGGGCTCTTTTTTTTTTTTTTTTTTCATCTTAATGTAGGCATTTATCATTATGAATTTCCTCCTTAGAATTGCTTTTGTTGCATTGCATAAGTTTTGATACATTGCGTTTCTATTTTCATTTGTCTCAAGGTTCTTATTTCCCTTTTAATTTCTTCTTTGACCCATAGTTGTTTAGAAGAGTGTTGGCAAATTTCCATGTATTTGTGAATTTTCCATTTTCCTCCTCTTTACTGATTTCTAGTTTCATACCATTGTGGTCAGTGAAGATACTTGGTATAATTTCAGTCTTCATGAATTTTCTGAGACTTGTGACCTAATACGTGGCCTATCCTAGAAAATTTTCATGCGCACTTGAGAAGGCTGTATATTCTATTGTCCAATAGAACACCTATATATGTCTGTTAGGTTCACTTGGTCTGGTCTTATTCAAATTCACTGTTATTACTTCTCTGTCTAGATGATCTATCCATTGTTGAGAGTGGGGTATTAAAGACCCCAACTATTACTGTACTGCTGTTTATTTCTCCTTTTAGCTCTTAACTTTTGCTTTATGTGTTTATGTGCTCCAATGTAGGGCACATAAATATTTACAATTACTTGATCTTCTTGATATATTGGCCCCCTGATCATTATATAATGATTTTGTCTCTTTATCACTTTTCAAGTCTGTTTTGTCTGATGTAAGTATAGTTACCCTACTTTGGTGGTGTTCTTACAATCTGTTTCAAACATTTTTCCATCCCTTTACCCTTACCCTTAGTCTATATGGCTTTAAGGCTAAAATGATTCTCCTGAAGGCAGCACATCTTTGGATCTTTTTTTTCCCAGTCATTCTATGTCTTCTAATGGAAGAGTTTAATCTGCTTACATTTAAAGTAATTGATGATAAATAAGGACTACTGCTGCCATTTCATTTTCTAGATCTATGGTTCATTGTTTCTTCTCCTGCTGTCTTTGTGTTTTGATGTCTTCTGGTATCAAAATGTTTTGACTTCTTTATAACATTCTTGTGTATAACTACTACAGGTTTTTCCCTGTGGTTACCATGAGGCTTAAATAAAATATCTTAAAATCGTAATTCCCTATTTCTTTAAATTTTTATATTAAAGTATAGATGACTAACAATGTTTTAATTTCAGGTACACAGCAAGGTGATTCAGTGATACATATACACGTATCTATTTTTCAAATTCTTTTCCCATTTAGATTATTAAAGTGTATTGAGCAGCATTCCCTGTGCTATACAGTAGGTCCTTGTTGGTTATCTATGTTAAATATAGCAGTAGTAACACTGTTTTAAACTGATAACTTCAATAGAATTTCAAAGCTTGCCATTTTTACTTCTTTTCCTCACATTTTAGAGTATTGATGTTGCAATTTACATGTTTCTATATTGTATAACTAAAAGAATATTGTTAAAATGGTTATTTTTACTGCATTTGTTTTCTAACTTTTAAACTAGAGTTGTGAATTACACACTACTATTACTGAATCTGACTGTATATTTACTATTTATGATGTTAACTAGAGTCCTTTTATTTACACTCAAAGAATTCCTTCTAACTTTTCTTATCAGTTCAGTTCAGTTCAGTTCAGTCGCTCAGTCATGTCCAACTCTTTGCGACCCCATGAACTGCAGCACACCAGGCCTCCCTGTCCATCACCAACTCATGGAGTTCACTCAGACTCAGTCCATCGAGTCAGTGATACCATCCAGCCATCTCATCCTCTGTCGTCCCCTTCTCCTCTTGCCCCCAGTCCCTCCTAGCATCAGAGTCTTTTCCAGTGAGTCAACTCTTCGCATGAGGTGGCCAAAGTACTGGAGTTTCAGCTTTAGCATCATTCCTTCCAAAGAAATCCCAGGGCTGATCTCCTTCAGAATGGACTGGTTGGATCTCCTTGCAGTCCAAGGGACTCTCAAGAGTCTTCTCCAACACCACAGTTCAAAAGCATCAATTCTTTGGTGCTCAGCCTTCTTCACAGTCCAACTCTCACATCCATACATGACCACAGGAAAAACTATAGCCTTGACTAGATGGACCTTTGTTGGCAAAGTAATGTCTCTGCTTTTGAATATGCTATCTAGGTTGGTCATAACTTTCCTTCCAAGGAGTAAGCGTCTTTTAATTTTATGGCTGCAGTCACCATCTGCAGTGATTTTGGAGCCCCCAAAAAATAGTCTGACACTGTTTCCACTGTTTCCCCATCTATTTCCCATGAAGTGATGGGACCGGATGCCATGATCTTCATTTTCTGAATGTTGAGCTTTAAGCCAACTTTTTCACTCTCCACTTTCACTTTCATCAAGATGCTTTTTAGTTCCTCTTCACTTTCTGCCATAAGGGTGGTGTCATCTGCATATCTGAGGTTATTGATATTTCTCCAGGCAATCTTGATTCCAGCTTGTGTTACTGGAAAACGTCAGTTTTCATTCCAATCCCAAAGAATGCTCAAACTACTGCACAATTGCACTCATCTCACATGCTACTAAAGTAATGCTCAAAATTCTCCAGCCAGGCTTCAGCAATACATGAACTGTGAACTTCCAGATGTTCAAGCTGGTTTTAGAAAAGGCAGAGGAACCAGAGATCAAATTGCCAACATCCGCTGATCATGGAAAAAGCAAGAGAGTTCCAGAAAAGCATCTATTTCTGCTTTATTGACTATGCCAAAGCCTTTGACTGTGTGGATCACAATAAACTGTGGAAAATTCTGAAAGAGATGGGAATACCAGACCACCTGACCTGCCTCTTGGGAAATCTGTATGCAGGTCAGGAAGCAACAGTTAGAACTGGACATGGAACAACAGACTGGTTCCAAACAGGAAAAGGAGTACATCGAGGCTGTATATTGTCACCCTGCTTATTTAACTTATATGCAGAGTACATCATGAGAAACGCGGGGCTGGAAGAAACTTTTCTTATAGGGCAGGGCTAATGGTGAATTCCCTCAGCTTTTGTTTGTTCAGGAAAGTCTTTATCCCTCCATTTCTGAAGGACAGTTTCATCTAATATAGTACTCTTGGTTGACATGTGTTTTTTTTTTTCTTTCAATATTTTAAATATATTATCTCATTCCTTTCTGACCTAAAAAATTTATGTTGAGAAATTTGCAAACAGTCTCCCCTTCTACATAACTTTTCTCTTGCTGCTTTAAAAATTCTTTGACTTTTGACAATTTAATTATAATGTGTCTCACTGCAGCCCTATTCAGGTTCAACCTATTTGAAGTTCTCTTGGATCTGGATAAAGTTTTCAGCCATTATTGCTTTAAATATACCTTCTATCCATTTCTTTTTATCATTCCAGAATTCCCATAATGTGAATATTATTTCTTTTTATTGTGTCCCATAAGTTCCATAGGCTTTCTTCACTTTCTTTTTCCTTTCTTTTTGCTTCTCTGACTGTACAGTTTCAAATTTCTTATCGTCCAGGTTACTGATTCTTCTGAATGCTGAGTCTGCTTTTTTTTTAACTCTACATTGAATTCTTCCATTATATTTTTTCAGCCCTATGATTCCTTTGTTTTTGATGGTTTCTATTTCTTTGCTGAACTTGTTGGGCTCATGCATGGTTTCCCTAATTCCATTTAGTCATCTTGTATTCTTGTAGCTCACTAAACTCCTTTAAGAACATTATTCTGAATTCTTTGTCTAACAGAATATAGATCTCCATTTCTCTAAAGTTGGTTTTTAGAACTTTATTAGTTTCCTTTGGTCTCATATTTATCTATTCATGATCCTTGATTATTTATGTTGGTATCTTATGACATGAGTAAGGTCTCCCAGTCTTTGCAGGTTTGCTTTGGCAGAGACACTTCACCTGTCAGCTCAGTTTAGCTCTGGATATATGTTAGTAATGTCCTTGGGCAGGTGGGGCCTACTAATAGGATCTATTCCTGTTTGAGGCAACTGTTTAAGCTCTGAAGTTGGGGGAGGAGGTGCCACTGGCTAAGAACAGTTGGATAAGACTGCTGGCATGGTTCTCTAGCCAAAGGAGGCTGTAGGATAGGCTCTGCGGTTGCCTGAATTCTCTGGTCAGGCTTCCTACACAGTGGGGCTGGTTACTATATTTAGCAGTTGGTGGGGCTATGGCTTAGCTTCCCTTGCCCTCATGGGACAGAGGAATGGGACCCAGGGCCTGCATGGCTTCTCATTTGGGGACCCAAATCAGGCAAAAGTTGTGCACTGGATATCCTCGTCAGGTAAGGCCAGCAGCCTTGCTCCAAAGACAGGGAAAGGCTCGGGCTGTGCTCTTTGTCCAAGTGGCACTGTAAGCAGGACTGTTGGATGGGCTATATGCAGCCTCTCTCTGGGAGGATTTCCTGGTCAGGTGGGCCAATGGCTGGATTTAGCAATAAGTGGAGCTATGAATTAGTTTCTCTGCCCAGCTGTTCTTGGGAGGACAGCTCCAAGGCCAGTAAGGCTCTTTGTGGTCCTGACTGAAACCAACGTGTGCCCCAAGTTCCCTGGCCTGACCAGGACTACTACCCTTGCTAGGGGTGATCAGCTCTGCCCACCTGCCTCTGGGCTCAAGCATTGATGGATTACATAGCAGTTTTCAGGTGTTCTCAAGCAGCCCTTCCTCTTAATGGGCAAAAAAACAAATTGGCAGGAGGTAAGGCAATGTCTGTTCTCCCGCCTGGGCTTGACTGGGAGGCCCATTTCAGACAACTCCCAGATTTTTCCTGGGTAGGCTTTCTGGCTGGGAGAGGCTGAGAGGCACACCAGAGCTGGCAGGACTGTATAACTCAACTCTTCCACCTTGGAGGGAGCTGACCAGGCTCCGGGGCTGGTGGAACTCCTCATCTGAGGGCTTGAGTCACACAGACCTGCATGCACTCTGCCAAGTTCCCTGGCCATGTGGCACCATTGATTTGCTCTGCAGATGAGCAAAGCCACAGATTGGGACTATAATTGGTCTCTGCAGGTACAAATTTGGTCGGCCAAGACCCAGTGCTGGAAGCCCCTCCACCTTCTCCATGATTCCCAATGGCTGAGCCTCACAGTCTCCTGTGATCCATGGGGTGAAACCAGAACGAGGACTCCCATGAACTGAGCCACAGTGCTGGGGGTGCTGGATGTCACCCCCAGGCTCTTTCCCCCTGGAAGAACCATAGTCTCCAGGGAGGCCTCTCCACGGGGGCTGTGCCAGCTTGGGGGAGGGGCAGTGTGGTCAGCACGTAGCTGCTCCTCTTACCCCTCTAAGGCAATATGCCTGGGTCTTTGTGGTACAGAGGGTGCTTCAGCCTTGCTCCCAGGTTCTAGGGTTCTCTCAGCAGTGCCTTATCCACGAACAGTTGACAGTTGCTATTGGGAATGGGGGAAAGTCAGGAATACCCATCATTCCCCTTACTATGTGTTGAACACTGTTCTGAGAACTTTACATGGATTAACTTCTTTAATCCCCGTAACAACTTTATGGGCTAGATACTCCTATTTTTAAATCTTTTTTTTTTTTTTAATAGTTGATTTACAATGTTATGTTAATTTCTGCTATCCAGCAAAGTGACTGAGCTATATATTTCTCAAATTCTTTTCTGTTATGGTTTAAAACAGAATATTGAACATAGTTCCCTGTGCTATATAGTAGGACCTTGCTATTTATCCATCGTATATATACTCATTTGCATCTGTAATCCCAAACTCCCAATCCCACAAATCTGTTCTCTATATCTGAGTGTGTTTCATAGATAAGTTCATCTGTGTCATATTTTAGATTCTACATCTAAGTGATATCATATGGTTATTTGTCTTTCTCTTACTGACTTCATTTAGTGTGATAATCTCTAGATATATTCATGTTGCTGCAAATGGCATTATTTCACTGTTTTTATGGCTGAATAGTATTACATTGTATACATGCACCACATCTTCTTTATCCATTCATGTGTTGATGGATATTAGGCTGTTTCCATCTCTTGGCTATTGTGAATAGTGCTGCTATGAACATAAGGGTGCATGTAGCTTTTTGAATTATAGTTTTGTCTGGATATATGCCCAGGAGTAGGATTGCTGGATCATACAGCAACTCTATTTTTAGTTTTTTGAGGAACCTCCGTACTATTTTCCATACTAACTGCACCAGTTTACATTCCCACCAACAGTGTAGGAGGGTTCCTTTTTCTCCATACCCCCTCCAGCATTTGTTATTTGTAGACTTTTTAGTGATGGCCATTCTGACTGATGTGAGGTGGTACCTCATTGTAGATTTAGTTTGTATTTCTGTTAATACTTAGTGATAATGAGCATCTCTGTTTGTCTTTGTAGAAATGTCTATTTAGGTCTTCTGCCCATTTTTCAGTTAAGTTTTTTAGTGTTTTTTCAGTTTGGCTAGATTTTGCTATTAACCCCATTTTAAAGAGATGAGATTCAAGGCACAGAGAGGATAAAGTGAACCTTTGATTCACACTTCCACTGCATTTAAACCTGAGCAGGACCCCTCAAGAGCAGATGCCCCTCTCCTCCATGATGAAAAATGGTGTTACACTGCCCTTCCCTGGGCCCTCTGTATGTACCTGCTGGAGGTGTGGCAAAGCCAATCAGGGAGGCAGGAGAGGAAGACTGGAGATGCAGGAGGAAAGGAGGAACGAGATGTTCCAGCTCATCGACACTGCTGAGGGCAGGTGCTATTTTTTTAAACCATCACTTCCCTGCCTTCCCGAAAGAAGCTGCTGGAGGAACAGGCGGCAACAGCTGCCAGCACCCCTCCCCACCCCAGCCCTGTGTTAGGCCACTGGATGAGGCAGCTCCCCACCCAAGGCAGACCTCTCAGTCACCAAATCTGAGACAGCCACCCTGCTTCATCCCTGGACTGTGCATTCCGGCTTCAAGCTTTTGACCAGGGAAGACATGGGCCCAGAAAGGACCTGTTGAGGTCACAGAGCTTGTAAATGTCAGAGCGAAAAGTAAACCCAGGTGTCCTAAGGCCAGGGTTATTTCCCCACTCCCCATACAGCCATTCTGTGTGGAAGCTTCCATGGTAGAGGGGCTATAATCATGCCCAATGGGTCTCCCTTAAGAAAAAGAGGAAATAAACATATCACAGAAGAGCTCTGGGAAACTGTCCGATCCCCACAGTAGGAATGACCCTTATCCCACCTGTAAAAGGGAAGTGAGTCAGAACAGTTTTTTTTTTTTTTTTGTATTTGCATAAAATCTCCAGAAAGAACTGGTATATTTGTTACCTTCAAGATGGCCCATGGATGAACTGACTTTTGTACCAGTTAAATACGAAGCCATGTGAATGCAGAGGCTGTTCAAAATAAATATCCTTTTTAAAACCCTCTTTCCTGAAGCCCCAGTCAGGACTGCTCAGGTCTGGTCTCACCTCTGCTGCACCGGCTGTACTTTTGGCCTCTCCCGGAATCTCTTTTGGGCCACCTCCTCCACAGTGAGATCCGAGCGGGCTGAACAAGTCATCTGCAGGCTCCTCTCAGCACCTTTCTCCCTCCCATCCTCAGAGCGGCTCAGACTCAAAAGGCTAGGTACCTTTGTATGTTTGTCTTTAAGTTGGTCTTCTTTTGCAAGTCCATGAAATGCAACTTTCTCAGCTGGTTCTTCTGGCAATTTTGTTGCTATAAATCCAAGACCACACAGGCTATTCACACCACTGGAGCAGGAAAAAAAACCCACCTGACTTTGCCAGCTTAGAATTTCAGAGAGCTCACCTTTGCGTGAAGAAACAGGGTTGAGTGGCCCCTGGGAAGTGGCATGGTTTGTCTCCGGCTGGTAGGTGGAGCTGGGGCGTGATGAGGGAGAACTCAGCTGGGGGCTAAGTGCCCCCAGCACTGCTCCAGGGGGCAGGGTGCTCTGAGGACACAGCCACAAGGTGTGAGGCTCCGTGCTTGTAGGGAGCTTCAGGCATTTAAACTCCAGGAGTTCAACTCCAGGACCTCAGGCCCTGGTTTTCTCACTCACAGAAATGGAGCTGAAATTAACTACATAACAGGTTTGTTGTGATTAGATTCGATAGTGTGGTATTCTTTTTGAAAAATATTTTATGCGTGGCTTTGCTGGGTCTTCGTTGCTGCGTGTGGGCTTTCTCTAGTTGTAACGCATGGGCTTCTCATTGCAGCGCCCTCTTGCTGCAGCACATGGGCTCTAGAGCACAGGCTCGGTAGCTGTGGCTCACAGGCTTAGCTGCTCCGCAACATGTGGGATCTTCCTAGACCAGGGATCCAACCTGTGTCTCCTGCACTGGCAGGCAGATTCTTGATCACTGAGCCACCAGGGGAGCCCTAGGTGTTCTGTGAATGTTCATTTCCTTCCCTTCATTCTTAAGCAGAAGGAAGCAAAGGCCTTCAAAAAGGAGACACATTCACACAGCTACTGTGTAGCAAATGGACCTGCAGAGATTTAATTGATGTATAAAACACAGAATTGTCACCAAAGTTGGTTGCAGCACATGAGCTATTCCCGAAGCACACAGAATGAACAAACATGGACATCCTATGTGGCAGACTGATGCCGAAAAAGTACCTGGGGGTAAACAAGCCAATGGGATCTCAGTTCCTTATCCAAAGAAATGAGGGGTGGAGAGGTGGTTTCTATGCATTGGAGAGGCAGGGGAACCCCCACCGCTTTCAAGACAAGAAAAGGGGGCGCATTTTATTTAAACGATGGGCCAGATGTTAAGCACTGCCTGCATGTCCCCTCGAGGAGCCTGCTGACGTGGGAAGGGTGACAGGGTGCTGTGCCAGACGGCAGGCGTGGGCCCAGCCCCTCACCTCCTTCAGAACAAGTCTCCAGGCTCTGAGAAGGGGCGGCAGGGACGGCACAGGTGGAAAAGACAGACGGAAACAACGCACATATATACCCGAGGTGATCCAGGAAGAGGAAACCATGGTGAGCCCTCCCAGTCTCTTCCCGTGGAAGCTGAGTGCCTGAGACCTGAGAATGTAGCTGGGATGCTCTGGGAAGGAGCCCCAGGCGGCAGGGGGAAGGAAGTGCTCCTGAGGAAAGCCCCTGAGGAAAGCCCAGGAGGAGCAGAGAGAAGACAGCTGGCAAAACTTCTGGGGCCAGCCTCCAGCCACCGCCCACAGGGCTCTGAGCCCAATCCTGAGATAAGTCAAAAGGTGAGACAGAGTGCTCAGGACAGGGGACATTAAAAAAAAAAAGAAAGCTTGATCTCTACAGGGCTGAGGTATTAGAGAGGCGGGCCCTGGTCCCAGAGTACAAACATGCGGGGGGGGCTTTGTTTTGGGGACTGAGGGACCACATGTGTGACCCTGGGAGCTCCAAGCGGGCCCCACAGGTCCAACAGACTGACTCTACTCCAAAGGAGTCCCCGGCCTCTGAAGCCGGAGCTCCTCCACCGCCACCTCTGCCCCCACTGCCCCACATCCGTGTCGCCAGGGTCACGCAGAAGTCACACAGGGCAGCCTGAGCTGCTACAGGCGAGGGGTGGCTTACTGTTCCCGGTCACACCATCCATTTCCCCTGGTGCCCCGGGGCTCCTCTAAGTTCCAAATGAGGCAAGCAGCACAGAGGGGGGCTGGGAGGATGCTTTATCAGGGGAGTAACGTGCAGGCAGCAAGTAGGGCACATGGTCTGGGTGCAGGAGAGGCCAGGCTGCCCCCCGGCTCAGCGCCTCAGCAGTGATAGATTTTCAATCTGTTGTTCTCATCCAGGTCCAGCTGCAGGAAGCTGGAACCAGCCGCTGGCTTGGGCACCGAGGAGAAGAGAGGTCTGGCCACAAGGTGAAGGAGAACTCCGCAGTCAGCTGAGCACGGTTGGGGAGGAGTCACGGGCCAGACGGGACCCTCCTGGGACGCCCCCACCCTGCCTAGGGCCCACCTGCCCTGGCAGTTAGAGTGGGAAGGGATCAGGGTTTGGGAGGCAGCTAAAAGGATACAACTTGGGGTCGTTCTTGTAATGTTCTAGCCACTTTCGGTTAGCCGCGATCATGTCCTGCAAGTTGGAGGTGCCCACCTGTGGGACTCGGGAAGAGGGATGCTGCAGGCGGCGGAGCTGCTCACTGCGGGGAGGGGAGAGGAGGCAGGAGCACAGCAAGAGTGCCCCTCTGGGGTGAGGAGCATCCATTTCCAAAAGGGAAGAGGGTGGAGCCCCCATCCTGGATGAATGCGCCTGACTTCAAGGCTCCCAAGTCTGCCTGTGCCCAGCCAATCTCATCAGCAAACACTTGCCTCTCTATCAACTCAAATACCTTCCCAGCATCAGATCCCAAGCTGGCTAAAGGGTGAGAGGGGCTGTGCTTATGGTTGGGGGCCTGCAGGGACACATCAAGGCAGGGTACATTTGGCAAGGAACAAGATGAAGGGGAAATTAATAACAAGTTTCAATAATTGCCCATCTGTCTCCCCCACAGGGAGCCCCCACTCCCTCCAGATGTTGCTCAGCAGGTCTGGGGGAAGAACGGAGCCGTGTGCAGCAAAGAGCTCAGGGCAGAGACGAAGGCCTCACTCCACGGCCAGATCCCATCTCTTCCCAGGGTGCCACTGGGCAGCTTCCTCCTGGGGCTGGCTCACGTAAGGCCAGCCTGCCCCCACTGGGACCTCAGCGGCTTCATGGCCTGGGGGACCTGCCTAATGTCTGGGTGATGTAACAGGGCCTTCTGGTCCCGTCACCAGGTCCCACCTGCCCTGGGAGCTGCAGCTGAACAGAGTGGCTCCACCCTGAGCCCACAGGGAGGCTTACCTGGCAGACACATAGCCCAGCCTGTTTTCCAAGGGGGCAGGGCCACTGCTGAGGAACGGGATGCCAGCTGGAAAAGTATGAGGGAAGCAGTCAGAAAAGACAGGAGTTTAGCCAAGCCAGCCCCCTCTCGCCTCCCCCCACCCAGAAACTGCAACGGCAGTGCCCCAAACCAAAAACAGGAAAAGCTTCTGAGGGAGAGAGAGAGGGTACCCAGGAACTGTCCTACTTATTTCTAAAACTGAAATTACTTTTCAGTTTCGGTAGGGACAAGAAGGTAGAAGCTCTTCCTTCAAATAACTTTTTATGGATTTTCACATTCCTCAGCAGGGCCATGAGACCACAGGAAGCCACATACAGCCAAAGGGCTACAAACCCCGGAGTCACAGACATGGGGTCAAAATCCAGTATGTGGTACCATGGAAGATATTACTTAACCTCTGAGTCTGTTTCCCCATCTGTAAAATGAGGATAAAAGTGTGGAATAACCTCAGAGGGTTATTATAAGGACTCAGTGAAAAACCATATATAAAATGCCTGGCCCATAATATATAACACTCAAGATGGCAGCGATCACAACTCTGACAAGTGACCTCCTCAGGTTCAGCTGAGCTCTAGAATCCATCATAAAGGCCCCATCAGGTAACCCATCCTTGACCCAGAGGGCCTCCAGCCACAGGGCGAGCAGCAAGGTCCTCCCAAGGACCCTGAGAGTCTGGGGAACATGCCAAAGCTGGGGGTGAGGGGCAGGCAGAGGAGGGAGGCGGGGAGGCTGAGCCAGAACTGTGCACAGCCCAGAGGGAGGCTTACTTGGAAAATACTTGCGCCACTTCTCCACCAGGAAGTCGTCCACGGTCTGAGCCGCAGAGGAAGAGAGCCTGGGGCCCAGCCCCGGGTCCCAGGTCCACTGGGCAGATGTGGGCCGAGCTGGGGATGAGGCTGGGCCCTGGGCCAGGGACGGGTGGGGGGGAGCCAGGGTGCTCCTGGAGGCCTGGGTGGGGAGCATCACGGGTGTGGAGGTGAAGAGCGGTGGCGGTTGGGTGTTGAGGCTGCCCAGGACACCAAGCACCCCGTTGAGCTGGCTGCTGATGCTCTGCAGGGAGCTGCTCAGGTAGTGGATCTTGTTGGGGAAGGTGGGGCTTGGGGTCAGGTTGACTGCAAAGGGAAGAGGCGGAGGGTGGAGAACGGCCTGGCAGGTACTGCACCCTACTGGCCCACATTCCTACCCCTTTCTCTGTTCCTTTCAACAAAAGCCCCACAGCTTCAGTGTTTCAGAAGCATCTATAGGGAGAGGCCCTCCAGGAAAGGCCAAGAGGGACGCATCTCTTGCTGCAAGCCCCCTGTGCGCTCAGAAGGCCTCCCCTGAGCCTCTGGGCCCTGCAAACCCAGCCTGCTCGCTTCTGCCAGGGCATGTGCTGACCACTTGCTCCAGGCACCGGCACGGCGGGGGGGCCCTCTCTTGCAGGGCTGTGGGGAGGGGCTGCATCTCTGGTCCTCCCCCGCCCACTCACAGTGAGGCAGGGGGCAAGAGTCAGAACTGTCACTGCTCCCATCTTCCAGGTCGCTGAGGTCAAAGGTCACCACCTTCTTGGTCAGGGGTCCTCTCAGCGTGTCCTCATCTGAAGCCTGGTGGGAAGACGCAGCAGTTGAGGGTGGCACCTGCCCTGTGCGTCCTGCCCTCGTGACAGCTGAGGACTTGGTGGGTAAGCTCTTTGGGCCCCAAGTTCTGGGGGAGGCACAGGCTGCCTTGCAAGTGAGGCTGAGAGAACTCAGCCACTGGAGATATAGGCAGTAAGACCACCAGGGTCAGGCAGGCCCCCACCCTCACCCCGGTAAACACTCCCATGGTGTCTTTCCAGCTCCTTCTGCACCCACATCTCAGGCATCCAGAGGAAAGCCTATGAGGCCCAGGGGTAGCGAAACCGAGGAGCCTCTATTCCTGGCCCTCAAGGCACACCTCTCCTCGGGCACCAGGGCAGGGCCAGTCCTCTCCCGAGAACCTTCAGCAAGAGGATCCAAGTCTGCTCAGGACGTCTCAGCACAGATACCCAAACCCCCAAATGTGCTCGACAGTCAGAGCTGAAGTCACAGCCACTTTCAGCAGCTCAGAAGCCCTAAGCCTACTGCCAATCCTGGGCCTAAGCTGACCCAACATGGGACCCAAGAACCCCCACCGAATCCCAGGAACAGAAGAGGGAGGCTGGGGCCAGGCTGGGCTGCACCTCTTCCCGGAGAGAGGACTCCAGCTGATGCAGCTTCTCCTCCTTTTTCTTCAGCAGGTCGTGGCCTTTCCGCATGGCCGACTTCATCTCATCCAGGTGCCTGGTCTCCTGCAGCCAGGGAGGAAGGGAAGGAGGAAGATGGTGACTTACCACACAGGCACATGCCGGAGTCCCCCCACTCTGCTGTTTGTTGGCTGGGTGATCTGGGTGAGCTTGAATTACCGAACTCTGGATATGCATCAAAAAAAAAAAACTTTTCATAGGGTCTTGAAGATTAGAAGAGAGAACATATGATACGTGCCCTCCACTATGCCTACATCTAATAAATTCTCAAAACAGTTACTATTAAACAAATGGTTATTATTATCATCACTGTTCCAACTACCATTACTACCCCCATCCTCAAGAGCAGGGATTCAGCAGAGCAATTCCAGGCCTTGGGGGTGGAATGCAGATGCCCCTGGAAGGCTGCCCCTCCAGAGGTACTGACCTCTGACCCTCTGCTGCCCCCAGACTTAGGGGCCAGAGGGCCCACAATCCCTCACCAGCTCTGAGCATCATTAGAACTCTAAGGGACCAGACATAATCTTCTGCCAAGACCCTCACATGGCAAAGAGACGTGTGATCCCACTAATAATAACCACGAAGATGTCTCCTTTTCATTACAAATTAGAGTCTCAGAGAAGGAAAACGGGGAATTTGGCTTATGCTGAGTGTGCTCAAAAGATTTTCACTTATGAGTAAAGTCTTGAGTGTGATGGAATGGCCAAGCAATGTGGAACTTCTAGAAAATGGGAACACCACTACAACCCTGTACATGGTCTCTGGTTACTGTGAGGCCCAAATGACTTCCTAATAGAGAAAGCATTCTGCACTGCCAGGTGAGTGTAAGGAGCTTCCATCCTTGTGGTGATCCCTAACCTCCATCTCCTGTCTGGTCTCCCTAGACTTGTCCAGTGACCCTGTGCCTACCTGACCACTCAAGGGGAGCCCTGGGCATGATCTACTGAGGGCAAGCCCAAAGGGAGGGCCAGCTTCCTGCCCCAGGCGCCCACCCACGTGGCTGAGTCCCCCCGGGGCGCCTGACCTCCTCCAGGTCCTTGCACACGTCGTCCAGGGCCTTGGCGCCTGGTGGGTCTTTGGCCGCCTCCTGAGCACTGGCCAGCTCCTGGCGCCAGTGCTGCTGGGCGGCCTTCAGAGCTGTCTGCCGCCTCCGCATGGAGCGCGACTGCTGCACGAGGAACTCTTTGGCATTGCGGAGAGCCACCCCTTCAGCAGAGAGGTAGTGCCGAGCGCTGCAGAAGGGCAGGGCAGGGGGTGGAGCGGGGACACACGCACTGTGGACTCCTGCTGTGGGTCACGAGCACTGCCCCAGCAGATGGCCAGCCTGAGTACAGCCCGCAGGGCTAGGAGGGTGGGGACGCTGCTGCTCGAGACCCACGGCGTGCGGCACGCGCACTGTGCACTCCAGTCCTCCCACCCTGACCCTGACAGGAGCCACCAGAGACAGCCAGACCTTCCCATCAGCCTGACCCTCATGCAAGGGTCAGTCCATGCCAGCGTGCTGTGTCAGTGATCACCCTGGGCACCTTCCTGGCTTGTCACAGAAGACTCCTCAGTGCCCCAACCCCTATCCTCGAACCAAGCCCCACTGGAGACCATGGGCCCAGGTCAGTCCCTGGCCCTGACGCACATCCTCACTCAACCATTCCTGGATCCTCAACCCAAAACAGGACAGGTTATTGGAACGCACCTGTCCAAGGATAAGTCAGTCTCCTTGCTCTGGGAAGAGAGAGAAGGATACCTCTTTAGTCTGGTTCTAAGACACACACAGTAGAAAATGCCCACTGAATGTAACAACAGGCTCAATGGGCCCTGAAGTCCCTCCTAGTGGCCCAGAGGATAGTTCTGCCAGCCACCAAGCACCAGTCACTTACAGATATAATTTGACTGATGGAGAAGTAGGGCTAGGAATGATAAGAATAGGAGACTAAAAAGTCCTAGGCAGAACAGTCAGGACCCTTCCTGGAGCCCTACCCAACCACGGGCCCCTCCTACCCACTTTCCCCCCACTGGAGCCCCATCCCTCCTGGACCTCAACCCCTCCTAGAGCCCCGCCCCTCGTGGAGCCCTGCCCAACTCCAGCCCTGACCCTTCCAAGAGAAGCTCACCGTCCGGGGGGATTTCCTCAGGTCCTCAAGGAGGAGATCAGGCTCCAAATGTGGGGAAGTGTTACTGTCCTTTACCTCCAGCTCTTTCAAGTCCTGCTTCTTCTGAGCTTGGACCTCCAGGTCGCTGTGATGGGAAATTGGGGAGTTGGTGAGGCAGGGTCACATACTGAAGCAGGCCTGGCAGCACCTTTCAGGACTCCTAGCGGGGAACGGGCAGATCCACCTCCATCCTTTCAATCCTGCCAAAGATGCTGAGGCAGGGCTGGGGCAGGGACAGTAGAACCAGGGGACCCGGGCTAGTCACAGCCTCTTCACGCCCCCCTGAGTCCCTACAAAACGCAGCCCCTCTGCCTGGCTCCACTTCTGCCTGCTAACTGGGCCATGAAGAGACAGAGCCCCCAAGCGGCAGAGGTCAGAAGGCAGGCGGGAGGCGCAGGGGTGGCGGAGCGCAGGGGTCCAGACCACCTGACATGCTTCTGCAGCCTCTGACTCTGGGCCTGCAGCAGCTCCACCTGGGACTCCAGCTCCAACTTGCGGGCCTGAAGCTCCTCGAGGATTCTTCGGAGCTGCCGGTTTGACTCCAGCAGGTGGGTGTGCTCCTTCTTTGCCTCCTCCAGGTGCTGATGAGTGGCTGTGGCTTCCTGGGGGTCAGAAGGAAAGACAGAAGGACCTGAAGACGTGGGTGGGAGTCGACGGGGGAGTCACAGAGCCGACAGCAGCAGACAACCCGGAAGCACTGGGGGAGAGGCTGGACCAGGCCCCACCCCTCCGTGGCTCCGCCCCCCCAGGGTAGCCCGAGCTGGTCTCCCACAGAGGAGCTATCTGTGGGATGCTAGCCAACAGAGTTTGGAACATTCCCCAGGGGAATGAAGGGGCTGGGGGAGGAAGGAAGTGCAACAAGGGAGGACAGAAGCAGCAGACAAACCTCGCTCTCCAGCGCGACCTGCCGCTGCACGTCGAGGAGCTGCTGCTTCTCTTTTCTGGCCGCCTCCTTCTGCGGAGCACAGAAGGTCTGGCCATCTAGCCGACTCCGGGCCTCTCCTGGGGGAGCGGACTTCCGGGTCAAGGGTACCTGAGAGCCTGTCCTCTGCCCCTACTCCCGCACCTGGACATCCAGCTGAGCCATTCGGGCCTTGACATCCTTGGTTCTGGTTTCAAGTTCCACCTCTAAATCTTGGAGCTTCCTTTCCTGCACGGAGTGTAGGTAGAGAGAAAGATGGGAGTGCAGCCCGTGCCCAGGCCCGAGCTGAGGGCCAGGAGGAGTTCCCGACCATGTGCCCCACACCACGTGCTCCAGGCTGGGCTGGGCTCCCCCAGCAAAGCATCACCCCTTGCTTATTTCAGGGGGAATGGTGAGCAGAGGCAAAGACACCAACCCCAAGGCCCGAGGTGCACTGACCTCTGCTTCTAGTCCTGGGGATGCTCCTTGGCCCAGAAAACAAAAGAGCAAGGATGCCCCGGCTTGGGGATGGCCAGCGAGAGACCTCCCCACCCCTGAAGCCGGCAGGCTCCACCCCGCCGCTGTGGCAGTGCCGGCCCCCAGCACTCTTCTACCCTGGGTGGAGGGCTCCGGGAGGGCGGGCCCCAAGCACCTTCAGCCCAGCGCCCACCTGCTCCCGGTGCCGCCGCCGCAGGTCCTCCAGCTGCCGGTCCTGCTTCTGCCTCGCCGACTCCAGCTCTCGCTCATGGGCCCTGCGCAGGCGCTCCAGCTCTCCCGTCAGGTGCCCCAGGAGCTCAGCCCGCTGCTTCCTCTCCTGATGGAGGGTGGGGCCCTTGGTGGGAAACCACCGCGGCCCTTCCCAACCCTTCGACCAGAGCCGCCCCCTACCCCCTGCCCTGCCGCCTCAGGTCAGTAAGATCAGGGACCCCACCAGGCCTCTAAGGCCGGCTCCTGGAGAGAGTGCCCAGGACCACGTGGTCTCGTCCCCAGAAAGCCTGCACCCCCTGTCTGCTGCTGAAACAACACTGGACAGGTGTCCTGAGAAATCCCTGGGTGGACACCTGCCTCTCTTACCACTCCCCACACACACAGCCTTCCTTCCTTAAGGGAAGGGGTCATTACTAAAATGTCACTATTCTTCAACAAGGGCAGAACTGGTTTAGGAAAGGAGTCAACTACATTTTCCTCTGGGCTGCTATTTCTGCTCTGGTGCAGAGTCTGGGATACTGGTTCAAGTTTCTGGAGGCGAAGCCTAGAAACTGGGGACAGAAGCCCATCCAGCTCTGGGCTAAAGTCAGCCACCAGCCCTCCCAGTCGTTCACCCCAAAGTGAGCGTGCCATTGGGTCCACTTAGTCACTGAACTTTCCCCTCCAAGCCAGAGGCTGAAGATGGGCATGTAATATCTAAATATTGGTTGACTCTTGCCAATCTATTTCCAGAAGTCCTGGAAATTCTGTAGGCCTGGAGGCACAGGGTTGGTGGTTAAAAATCGAAGGCTCTGGAGTCAGATAGTCTTGGCTTGAATCCTAGCTCCTTTACTTATCAGCCAGGGAGGCTTAAGGGAGTTGCTTATGCTCAAGTCTCAGTTTCCTCTTTTTCAAATGGAGAGAAGGATAGTACTGACGCCCCCACCCAAGGGTATTGTGAAGACTAAATGAGGTTAACGCGCAAAGAGCTCAGGATGCACCTAGCACACCGTACACGCTCAATACACCCCAGATGTTACTAACAGGAGAGCAAAGTGCAGCCTGATGGGGGGAGGAGCAGCCCTCCCGCAATGCTTTAGTACAAAGGCAAAACTGGATTTCACCACTGCTGGGGGCCCGGGAAGGACGCTTCCCACCACCCCTGACTCCTTCCAAGGCCCTGCGGACATCTGGGAAGGACCCCAAGAGGTGGGAGTGGGTTTGTGTGTGCACACACACACACACACACGTGTGCCAGGGGCTGCGGCCCAGTCACCTCGGCCTCGTACTGCTGCCTGGCCTCAGCCACCACCTGCTGGTGCTCCTCCTTCATCCTGTCCATCTTCCGCTCATGCTCCCGCTCCACCTCCTGGCGCTTCTCTCTCAGGAGGCTGCTGAGCTGCCGGGCAGGAGGCAGGGAGGCGTCATGCAGGGCTGAGGCGCTTGCAGGACTCACACATGTGTGCGACACACGCCCACCTCCCCCAACGTCCCCACATACACACGCGGCCATACCCAGCACCCCCCCCCCCACTCCACTCACGTACAGGGCACGGGGTGAAGAAGGACTTGGCCTCCCGGGAACTAAGGCATAAAAACAGAGCCCCAGCCGAGCCATCCAAGGCAAAGCAGAGGCCCCTCGGGCCATGACAGCTCGGCCTGCCGGCCACAACGCTGGGCCCCCAGGGCGAAAGGAGCAGACCGGCACTCACCTCCTGTTCGTACTCAAGCACCTGGTACACCTTGTGATGGGCTCGCTGCTCCACCCGCCCAAGGCTCTCCTGCAGCTGGGCCTCCTCTTTCTGGTGAGCTTCCTGCATCTTCTTCTGGAGGCTGGAGACCACCTGAGGAGGTGCCCGCACCGGGGAGCGTGACCCTCAGGGGGCCCTACAGAGGCCACGGGCGACTCGCTTCCCAGGGACCCAGCCCCCATCCCCCGGGGCTGCAGGAGAGGGAAGCTAGCGGCAGGGCCGGGGTTGGGGTGGAGTTCTGCCGACCAACCAGCCGTGAAGGCTCAGAGCCCGGGGCCCAGCACGCCAGGCTCTGACTGGCAGGTAGGGCTGCCACCCCTCACCTCCCTGTGCTTGGCCTCCAGCGAGGAGGAGAGCCGCTCCAGCTCCTCTCTGTGCTCCCTCTCCAGCGCTGCCGCCGCCTGGGGTGCAACACAGGGCCTGTGAGGACCAGGGCAGGCTGGCCGGGCTCTGACTCTGGGGAGAAGAAGAGCCAGGAAGACCATCCCCAAGGCCCCTCGAGCTAAGGGGCCAAGGGGAACCACAGGCGCGTCTGTATTCCTCCAAAACAGCTGTCCCTCAAGTCTGCAAGCAAACGGGGACATGGAGGCCAGCGCGGAGGGAAACTTTCAGTGAGGCTCGGTCATGGCCCTTCCACCCTCGGGCCTCTGGGCCAAACCACCGTACACAGGCCACACTCCTGCCTGTGAATACGGGCCAGGAGGCCTGGAGGCTCAGCACTGTCTCCCTGAGCACGTGCAGCACAGTGACCTCCCCCATTGGTTCCCTTGGTCTGGGAACGGACACTCCACCCAGAACCAAAATAAAACACCAGTTCCACTTGACCTACTACCTACTTCCGCCTCTTACCTAGAGACAGACCACTGGATGGGAGGGATAGGGAGTAAGGATAAAGGAGAACAAACTCCCCTGAGTGAGCCAGCCTCGCGCTCTGAGGCAGGGGAGGGAAGGACAGAGATGAGAGGTCGTCACAGCTGCCCTCAGGGACAAGGATGGGGACACTGCACCTTCGTCTCAAGACCTCTGGTCTGGTTCCAGCTCTTTCAGTCATGGAGCCTTCCCAAACCCCCAGGTCCTTTCCCTTCAAACTTCTCTGCTGCTGACAACTCCCAACAGGCCCTGGAGGGAGACCTCTGGACCCCGCTGTGGAGACCAGGGCAGCATCTGCTCTGAGTCGAGCAGGCTCCACCTGGGTCCAGACGGCCGGCCCAACGTCTCCGCACCCTTCCTCGCAGACCCCTGCGCTGCCGGCTCCCCTGGGCCCCAAGGCTGGCTCTTGTTCTTCCTCAGCACCCAGCCCTCCCCAGGGAAACACGGGGGTGGAGGGGGGCACTCACTTCTTTCCTCTCCCCTTCCAGCTGCTCCCTCAGCTGCTGCAAGGCCCTCTCCTTCTCCACCTTCAGGGCAGCCTGCTCTCTCTTCTCTGAAGCCTCCATCTCTTCCCTGAGCTGCTCCAGGGTCTGCCTGCTTCTCTCTTCCAAGCTGGCCCTCTCGGCCTTCTGCAGAGACTCTAGCTCTTCTCGCAGCCTCTTCAGGGAAGCCTCTTGCTCGGCCCTGGGCAGAAAAGGAGGTGGGTGTAAGTCTGGGTACTTGTGTTGGTCGGGGTGGGAGGGCGGTGCTGAGAGGGGCGAGCCTCCGGGGAGGCCAGGCCACCCACAGTTCGCACTCACCTGATTTGGTCCTCATCTGCCTCCGAGCTGGACTGCACCTGGGCACGGAGCCGGGACAGCCTCTGGCGCTCCTTCTCTCTCATCTGGGTCTCCTCCTCCTCGGTGGCTCTCTGCAGCTGCTCCTTCAGGGAACTGCAAAGCAAAGGCAAGTTTGCTGGCGGGACCACAGGGCTTCCCCTTTCTACACCTAACCCCTGGCTGTCAGCCTCCAAAAGCCTGGAGCCTGCTTGTGAAGCTTCCTACGTCTTAAGGACAAGCCTAACCTCAGCTTCTGGGTCCTGCTGCCTTTAATACCTCCCAGGGCGAGAGGGGCTATGAACTCCACCTGCCCTTTGCCACAGGAAGCAGATCACGAGCTCCATGATCCCAAAATAGCATTTCTGCAAAAGGTTCTCCTCTGCAACCAGGTGGTAGGCATTTACTCAAGGTCGGATCCTGTCTGACCCCAACCCAGCTCTGGCCACATCACATGAGCCAGCACCTCCAAACCCCACCACACTCCTCCCTGCCTCCTGGCCTTTGTTCAAGCCAACTCTCCCATCGAGAATCCCCTTTCCTACCTGACGAACCCATGTTCCGTGTTCAACACCCAACTCCATCCTCTCGGAGAAGCCTTTCCAACCCTCTCCAAGCTCACCAATCCCCTTTCAGCTCCCACCACGCTTTACATGAGGACCTTTCTTATCCATGCCGCTCTCTGCCATGCATAACATCACACTATAATTCAGCCTTTGTATGTGTGTTTTCCTTACAAGTGTGGGAGCGTCTCCAGAGAAGCAATCTTGTCTTAAAATCTTGCTATCTCCCAAGTGCCAAGCACAGTAACAGAAATGGAAGTAGGGACTCCATGAATGCTGGCTGAATTTGGGCAGTATCACCCAGGCCCAAACTACAAGCAAGTTATCTGTGAGGGGTCCCTTATTCACAGACCGAGATGGTGACCATCTCATCCCAAGCAGACAGCCCTCGCGTGGCCCCCACGTGACCAGGGGCTGTCACGTGACCGGCGCTGCACACTCAGGGAGTTCAAGCCCGAGAAAAACATGATTCAGAAGACAATCTCTCGGAAAAGCTTCTGCAGTGAATTCCGGAGCCAGAAAGGACTTCGGATCGTTTTCTATTTTCAGCTATTGACACCACTGCTCTCTTCCGTAATGACTGAAAATTTAAAGATTCTTCCTGCTAGATTCCCCCAGAAACCCTTTCTCTCTGTCCCAAGGCTAGATTTTACACTTATCACCACAGAATGGAAGGGTCTTTAGCAGTTAAGTCCTGCATTTTACAACGCTCTCCTCTCATCTTACAGCTAAACTCAGTCTCTTTGTTTTGTAACTAAAGAAACTTAAGCGTCAGCCTGCCTGCCTGCCTGCCTTCTCATGCAAGACATATTTGCTACAAGGTCAGTTGTGGCTTCCAGAAATTTCTATCAAGTGGTAATTTCCCAGCAGAGAGGAGACCCTACCTCTCAGAAAGGCTCATGTGTAAATAGAAACAGGGTTCTTATGACAAACTACTTTGAAGAGAGCCAGGCAAGGCACTGCCCACAGAGAAATCACTTAGTCAAGACCACGAACACTATACTGATTTCAATTGAAAATACAACCAAGAACCAGCTTTTATTGAGCAACTATCGTGTTTCAGGCCCTGAGTCAGATACTTTTCAACAGGCTGGTTTTCACTACAATTTAGGAGGGCTCTGGGAGGCCCCTCTGAAGTTGGGGGGTTCAGGAAGGGACAGAAAGCAGTCAGCACAGCCCAGGGTGGCCAGGGAGAGAGAGGAGCCTGGTAGGGAAACATCACCAGGATTTCTTCCTAGGCACTGCCTCTCAAGGTAAGCTGAGTTGCACTCTGTTTGGGAGGCCCCCTACCCCAAGTTCCAGGCAGCTGGAAGTGGAGGATGCCTGGGACCATCTATTCTTTAGAATGCTCTCTGGCAGGGGGATCCAGGAGGGGTGACATAGGATGAACCCTGGTCAGCAGAGCCTGTGTTGGGCTAATGAGGGAGACTGTCCCCAAACCTCTGGGCAGTTGGGTGCTGGTTTTCTCTTAGTTTCTCTAAATTAACCATAAATATTTTATACAGTCTTTGCCATGTATGATATAAAAATAGTAAGTCTACAGCACTTTGGGATCTTCTGTCCAAGAGGACAAGATTTAACCTTTAGCTTAACTGCCAAGTAAGTGAAACATATTAACGTCTTTTTGTAGCACTTTCCCCAACCTGGGACTGTGACAGAGATGGTTTATTACCCTCTCAATATCCATTCTCCCACTTTTCTTTACTAAGAGAACCCTAATTTTATTCTCTCAGGCCCAGAGACCAGCTAAAGGACTACATTCCTCAGTCAACTTTGCACCCTTTGCAAACAGGAGTGGCCAGTGAGATATAAACAGAAATTATTGGGTAAAGTTTCCATCAAAGTGCCTCTGAAGGGACTGAATGAGCTAGAAGGTGCCCCTATACTTCCTGCCTGGAACACAGGTACGATGGCTGGAGATCCAGCAGCTACACTGGACTGTAGAGAGAGCCTGAGAGTAAAACTCAGCGCTGAAGATGAAGGGATCAAAGGCCCCCTGGTGATGCTTTACTGCGGAGCCATCACGCCAGCCCTCACCTGCCTTTTCCTATAAAACCGTAACTCCAGCACAGAAGCACACACTCCTACACACGCAGGCCCAGCCCAAGCCTATGTGCTGCATTTGTCGAGGGCCTGCCTGTCACATACTCAAAGAGTAGGAACCCAAACAGAAACTTCTGGGTCCCGGGAAAGAGCACCTCACACCCTATCACATGCTGCGTGGTGCAGCCAAAGTAAAAAAATAAAGTGTTAAAACAAAAAAAAAAGAAACAGGCTCTGGAGATAAACTGCCCAGACTGTTAATCCAGGCTCTGCTGTTTATGAGGCTCCACACCTTGGACAAGCTACTTAACCTTCCTGTGCCTCAGCTCCCTCATCTATATTATAAATTCCACAAAACAGACTTGATGACAGAAACTCATAAGGGCCATTCCCAAGGACTCAACGAATTAGCAGACACAAAGCACGTGGATCAGAGTAATCTCTCAAAAAATACCAGCCATCCCCATTACTATCATGCCTCTCAAGTCCCTTCCCAAGAGAGGAAAGGCACGGGTCTTGGCCAGGGAGCCCACCCCTCCTCCACCCAGGCCACAGAGGAGTCATCCTGGAGGGGCAGCCAGGGTGGCTGGGCCGGGCGGCAGGACCTGAGCGCCTTCTCTTTCTGCTGGTGAAGTTGCAGGGCCTCCGCCTCCTCCTCCCGCCACAGCTTCTCCCGCAGCCGCTGCATCTTCTCTCGCTTGGACTCCAGTAGCTGTGTCTGTTCTTGCTCAAGTTCTTGGGCCACCGCCTCTTCCGTGGCCTCCAGCACGGCCTCTGAGAGCTGCTCCCGGGGAGCTGCGGGCTCTGCAGATCGCCTGCCAAGGGCGGGAGCAGCATTTCACTCGGTTTACTGCTCACCCACCTTCTGGCACCAGGGTTTTTACAGATACCGAACACCCCACATGGAGCCCTAACGGAGGGCCCCCGGTCAGGTCACACGTGCAAGTGCACGTCACCCGAGGGCGAGCAGCAAGGCTACCCTCTTGAACACAGGGGCAGCATCTGTTCCACAGCAGCAGCCCCCAGCCTTTTTGGCACCAGGAACTGGTTTCATGCAAGACAATTTTTCCACAAACCAGGGGTGCGCGGATGGTCTGGGTATGATTCACATGCCTTACATTTACTGTGCGCTTTATTTCTATTATTACTGTATCAGCTCCGGCTCAGGTCATCAGGCATTAGATCCTGGAGGCTGGAGACCCCTGCTCTATACAATAAGCCCCACTGTGCCTGTGTGAGGGAGGGCCTGAGTGCCTAAGGAGCGGGGTGACGCATAGGAGGCCCTCAGGGGACAGGGTAGGTTGTGGCCTGAGTGAACACCCCGAGACATGGCTCCAGAGCTGGCGGCAGGAGAAGAGGGCAAACTTCTGTCCCTCATGGACTCCTCCCAAGTGGGTTTCATGGCCATGATTCCGTCTCCTACCAGGGCTCTCCCTATTACTTGAGGCTCATGCCGGCAGTTTGGGAAGTCCCCAGAGGCTACTCCCTGACTCTCAAAACTGAACAGAGGTCAATGCTTATGAGCCGGCAGGAGAAGCAGCAGCATGTCTCCTAGCCCTGGAGCCCAGAATAGTCCTTGGAGGCCCAGGAATGCGCAACCTCTTTCCACAATGCCAAGGGAGCCAGGCAGGAGACCCTTCCCTAAGCCAGAGAGAGTAGCAGGGGCACATCTGAAATGCCAGACTCTCTATCTCCTCAACAGTGCCACAACTTCATCTGCTTAGAGTGAACTCACCATGTGGAAATGGGTAAAAGGAATTCTAACTGGGATGCGAAAGGCAGGTGGTTAAATAAGAACAATGGGATTGGTCAAAGAGATGTCTACAAAGTCATGAAGGCTGTTCTGTTGAGCATATTTTGGTTCTTGAAGGAAATAGCCAAAGAGAAACCCCAAGAACATTTTAAGCAATGGAAACATAAGTGGGATAAAGTATTTTGCTTCCCAGAGTGGCTTTCCTGAAGCCAAGGACACGTATGCAGGCCCAGGTCCTTAAATCTTACATTAGAAATTGGTCTGGCCACCCAAGTAGCACCTTCTCCCGCGATGCTCAGCCTGTGGCAGGCCTGGCCCCGTGGCCGAGTGGACCACAGCAGCACGCAGGCGGGGTCTGAATCAAGGAGGGGTGGGACCAGAGTCCGAGAAGGGGAGCCAGCCTGCAGGGGATGCAGAACCCCCTCCGCCTTCAGCCCCCGCTCTGCAGCAAATGGAAGGTGGCGGGTGGGATCAGACTAGCAAAGCACAAGGAAATGAGGGCTCTGGAATTCCCTTCCAGCCCCTTGAGGCCAGAGACCAAGGAAACAGACAAAAGGCTACCGAAGTGTCTGAAATACCATTAAGATCCTTCCTAAAATCGTGACTCAAACCAGAAACGGTCCTGAGCTCTGTCTTCAGTCCCCTTCTGCTCCCAAGGCCATCTCCGTCCTTCCAATTCCCGCTTTCTCTAAGTCCCCTGACACAGCCCAGACTGATGCAGATGTAAGATGTAGCCACCACCTCCTCTGAGAATCCCGCCTGGCAAAGAGCCTCCTCCCAACCCTGCCACTGCTGCAGCTCTCCGCCTCATCAACCCTCCAACTCATTTCCAACCTGAGCTGAAAACATCTTTTTTTTCCCTGAGATGGTACCTTTTAATGTCTCCCTCCCCTGTGGGCTGCAGAGCTATGTGGGGCCCTAGGGACTGATGCTGCGGAGAGACGGGGCACCAGCTGACGTGACAGCATGCACCCAGGCTGCACGCACCGCTGAGCCTGCCTGCACGCCTGGCATGCAGGCAGATTGGGGCTGCTTTTCAGCGGGCCTCTTCACCGTGTCCCTGTTTTCAAGACTGAGCATCCCAAACTCCCAGCTTAGGTCCAACACAGTCAACAGTGAGCCTGAAAGATCTATGACACGCCTGGGAGGTCAACGCCTCCAGGGGAAGAGGCAGGTCTGATTTCTAGGCCACTCCTCAGGTATCACCATCAGTGAGACCCAGTTTCCAACAGCAAGTGGCCGAGAGGAGGCTCAGCAGAATGTGTTTCAGGCTGCCGGCCGAGTTACTCTGAGACATATGAGGGAAAGCGAGGAGGGACAGGCAGGGAGGGAGGAGAGGGAAGAGGGCTGTGGTACCCACAGTCCTGACACGGCCGTGCCACCACTAAAACTCGGATCACTATCAGGGATTCTGTCTCCACTAATTTTCAACCCAGTGGTTGTTTTTTTTTTTTTAACCTTTTATTTTACACTAAAGTGTTAGTTAGTCCCTTAGTTGTGTCCGACTCTTTGCAACCCCATAGACTGTGCCAACCAGGTTCTTCTATTCTCCAGGCAAGAATACTGGAGTGGGTAGCCATTCCCTTCTCCAGAGGATCTTCCTGATCCAGGGATCAAACCTGGGTCTCCTGCATTGCAGGCAGATTCTTCACTGTCTGAGCCACAGGGAAGCCCATTTTATATTGGGGCATAATCAATTAACAGCGCTGTGACAGTTTCAGGGGGAGAGCAAAAGGACTCAGCCGCACTCCCTAAACTCCCCTCCCATCCAGGCTGCCATATAACACTGAGCAGAGTTTCATGTGCTCTACAGTAGGTCCTTGTTGGTTATCCATTGTAAATACAGCAGCATGTACCTGTCCATCCCAAACTCTCTTAACTATCTCTTTCCCGCAACCGTAAGTTCATTTTCTGTCTGCGAGTCTCTTTCTTCAGCGCAGTGGTTTTAATCCATTTGCCTTCTCTCTCTACAAACACCTCAAGAAGGATGCTGGGAAGACAGAGGGAAGGATATGCTTATTTCCCAGACCCAGGCCTTCCAGCCATACAGCACACACAGCAGTGGCTGCTTGCTGGACCCGCCTGCACTCTGACCTCCCTGTGCTCCTAACTCCTCCTGATTCAGCTTGACAACATCCGTGCAGGTGACAGACCCTCCTATTCATGCTTTTTATTCTCTATATTTTATGGTGTTACAATACGTGAAGAAGTTGGCTGGTCAAGGAGAGGGTGCCCCTCCCCGGACCAGGCAATCCTTATAGACAGCAAAGGGAATATGTCTTTCCTAAGCAAACCGACCCTACCATCTCCTAATCTATTTCTCATGCCCCAGATCACCCAGAGCCAGGCCCCAGGCAACCAGAGACCATGCCCAGAGCCCAAAGCCATCGAAAATTATCCAAACTGCTCCCCCCCTACACTCGCTCGAGTACTCACCCCGCCTCACCCATTGCATCCCAAGAAAACCCCAATAACAGCTCCGGGTCATGCTCTTCCTTCTCGCTTCTTTCCCCTCCTGACCAGCTCTGGTCCTTCCCCATGTGGCCCCGCCTGGCATGGCATGCCCTCTTCTCTCTGGAAATATAAGGAATAAATTCTTCTTTCAGTGGCATCGGCTTCTCCGTGTTGTCACTCAGTCACCTCTGCAAATTAAAATTCCATGGATACAAATGAGGCACAGAGTCACTCCCCCGCGAAACCCAGAGAACAAATCCATTCTTAAGGCAGCTGTAAAAGTCAATAGCAAGGAAGTTCTAGAGCCTGAGAAGACTCTAGGAAAGGAGCAGAAGACATCTAAGAGCACCGTGTAAACTGAAACTGTGTGGTCAAGGAGAGGGCGGTCCAGCGGGGACAGCCTCGCAGGGACGGGAGGAGAGACACAGAGAGGAGGACTTGTCAGCCTGGGTGGCCAGGAGGAGCCTCACTGCCCAATTTCTCTCCCAGAAGCCCTGGGAAAATGCCCTCTGACCCCTGACCTCTGCCCAGAGGGTCCTGTTTCTGAAGCCCGGTCATCTCCTGTCCTCATCATAAGCACCCTGATCTGGCTGTCCACGGCCACCAAGGAGATCAGGGAAAGCCATGTCATTGCTCAGGGGCAGCGCTGTCACGGTGGGCTGGATCACCACCTGAAAAGGGGGCCAGCCCTTCCCTACATCACTCCTTCAGCACCACACAGCGCCACAGGAGAGCATGCGCTCCTGGGGCCCTCCCCTACATCACTCCTTCAGCACCACACAGTGCCACAGGAGAGCATGCGCTCCTGGGTCCCTCCCCTACATCACTCCTTCAGCACCACACAGCGCTACAGGAGAGCATGCGTTCCTGGGTCCTTCCCCTACATCACTCCTTCAGCACCACACAGCGCCACAGGAGAGCATGCGCTCCTGGGTCCCTCCCCTACATCACTCCTTCAGCACCACACAGTGCCACAGGAGAGCATGCGCTCCTGGGTCCCTCCCCTACATCAGTCCTTCAGCACCACACAGCGCTACAGGAGAGCATGCGTTCCTGGGTCCTTCCCCTACATCACTCCTTCAGCACCACACAGCGCCACAGGAGAGCATGCGCTCCTGGGTCCCTCCCCTACATCACTCCTTCAGCACCACACAGTGCCACAGGAGAGCATGCGCTCCTGGGTCCCTCCCCTACATCACTCCTTCAGCACCACACAGCGCCACAGGAGAGCATGCGCTCCTGGGGCCCTCCCCTACATCACTCCTTCAGCACCACACAGCGCTACAGGAGAGCATGCGTTCCTGGGTCCTTCCCCTACATCACTCCTTCAGCACCACACAGCGCCACAGGAGAGCATGCGCTCCTGGGGCCCTCCCCTACATCACTCCTTCAGCACCACACAGCGCCACAGGAGAGCATGCGCTCCTGGGTCCCTCCCCTACATCACTCCTTCAGCACCACACAGTGCCACAGGAGAGCATGCGCTCCTGGGTCCCTCCCCTACATCACTCCTTCAGCACCACACAGCGCCACAGGAGAGCATGCGCTCCTGGGGCCCTCCAGCCCTTGGTGACACTTGCTGTAAGTAATCAGCGCATGAACCTGTCTCTGCTCAACAATCAGCCCCAATCCTGAAGGCTCTTAATCTTTCTGTACTGCTCAGCTCACAGGCAGGAAAAACTATATCACCCTGAAACCCTGACATCACGCAGGGAAAAGACACAGTGGCTGCAGACCAGGCGACAGAAGTCAAGGGCTCCAGAGACTAGAATCTAGATCTAATTCTGCAATCAACTAGCAATGTGACCTTGGGCAAATCCCTTCACCCCTCTGAACCTCAGTTTCCTCATCTGTAAAAGAGGTGAGAGGGGGGAGAAGAGCTAAAAGGCTTCTAAGTTTTAGAAATGTAACAATGGAGGTGCGCTGTGAACCCAGGCACAAAAGAGCTATACTGTGTACTGGATAATTCCATTCAAATGAAGTTGGGAACAGGAAAAATGAATCTATGCGACAAGCCAGAAGAGTGGTGACCTGGGGCAGGTGCATTAAGAGGAAAGGAGCCCAAGGAAGCTTACAGGAGGGGTGGAAATGTTCTCAAAGATCTGGGAGGTTGTGATACGGTGTGTGAAAAGTGTTAGTCACTCAGTCATGTCCGGCTCTTTGCAACCCATGGACTGCAGCCCACCAGGCTCCTCTGTCCATGGAATTCTACAGGCAAGGATACTGGAGTGGGTAGCCGTTCTCTTCCCCAGGGGATCTGCCTGACCCAGGGGTCGAACCCAGGTCTCCTGCATTGTAGGCAGATTATTTACTGTCTTGAGCCACCAAGGAAGCCTGTGACATGGTACATATGTATATAAACATTCATTGACTTGTACAATTCACGTGTACATACAACCAGGTACATAAATACCTTAATAATTTTTTAAAGGAAAACAGGGCTTGATAGAGCAGAAAACGTGGTTGACCAGGTTTCTGCTAAGGACCCAGAAGGTACTCGGCCCCCTCGCTTCCAGCCCTATACCCTAGGTGCTGACGAGGGGAGCCCTGGGGGCTGCTTAGGGGTCAAGGCTGCACACAGAACCAAGGGTACACTCACTTTCCCCCCACTCCACTCCTTGAGCCAGGGCCAGAGCACCCTCTCCCCACCACCCAAGACGGGATGGGCACTAAAGCAATCCACACAACGGAGGACAGGGACAGACATGGAAACTGGCCCTTACACCTCTGGAGAGCCTGGTGGGGTGGGGCTGACTGCCACCTTCTCCTCGGGCTCTTCCTGCCCAGGGCCCGGCCCCTCGGCCTGGGGACGCCGTTCCTGGCCCCTCTTGTGGGCGGCAGGTGGGCTTGGGAGTGCCTCCCTTGACAGCAACAAGGAAGGAACTGCGTTAAAGCCAGAGGAAGGTGAGAGGCTCCAGGTGTACCCCGCTTGGGGCCCAAGAGCTCTGATGGGGACAAGGGAGGAGGCAGCCCCAGCAACATGTGCCATCTCAGGCCTCGGGTCTCAGCTCCGCTCCCCACCTCCCCACACAGCAGGGGCTCCGTGGGTGCTGCTACTCTGCCTCCCCAGTGACTCATTTCAGCCGGGTGAGCTCTAAGGCCGGCGTCTTTCTCTTCCTGGGGGAAGCCCGGGGCACTGCACCTCCCTGACCTGGGGCCCAGCACTAGCAGGGCTCCCTCCACCCCCAGGGCTTGCTGAATGACTAGCAGTGGGATGATCATGGGGAAGAAGGGGGCTGGCAGGTGGGGACCAGGAGACATGGCCACCCCCCGGCAGGAATGGCCCAGCCTGGGTGACAGCAGACTCTGCCCTAGCCCCTGCCAGGGGGTGGCTGGGTCAGAAGAGACACTTCCTTGTGCCAGAGTTTCTAAGCTCCCCTAACCAGCCTGTGCACCCCGATTGTAGCTGCAGGCTGCAGACTAGGAAGAGGCAGATTTCCTCCCTCCTCAGTTCGTATGAAGCACTAACCAGAGACCTCCATTGCTGCTGCTTAGGCTGCAAACCCACCCCCTGCTCTCCCCACCTCTCCAGACCCACTGCCCCCCAACCCTGGGAGGCTTCCGGCCGGACCTTACCTCTGCAGGGAAACAGAGGGTGGGGGACTGCCCAGAGAGCCCTCCTCAGGCTCCGCTGCCTCCTTCCACTCAGGCTGCCCCTCTGGGGCCTGTGGAGGCCCTTCGTCGGTGGCCTGGCCGTGAAGGAGACTCTGGAGCCGCTCCTCACGCAAAAGAGGGGGAGATAACCTGAGCAGAGAGCAGAGTCATTGCCTCCACTCAAACAGCAGCAGAAATGCAGAGTGGAGTACGTGGATCCAGGTCCATGCCTCCTCTGGGCTGGACCCCAGTCCTGGCCCCACCTCCATGGAGGGCAACAGGGCCAGAAAAGCAGGACAGAGAAGCTCCCTACTGAGCTCGCCCTCTGCCTGGACTGGATTCAGCCCTCCCAGGTCCATGGGCTGCATTTGCGTGGCCCAGGAGTGACATCTGGGCACACTCACAGGTGTATCTATCCCCATCTCTGGGGTCTGGGAGTTGGCGAAGTGATGGAAGAATTGAGCAGAAAGAAGGAGAAAGATAGAAGCCAGTCTCAAATGATCACTCTATAGAAAATGCATGAAGCTGTAGCTTTGAGGAAGTAAAAATGCTGATAGCTTTTAAAGGTTCAAAAAGTAGAATGACCACCCCCTTCCCCTGCCAGGATGGCAACCCTTCTCTTTCATGGGCCCAGGCCTGAGAAGCTGGAAGCCCCTGTCTCTCAATCACACAGACATACACACACACAGACACAGCTGCAGCCATTTCTGATGTGGCTAGGCCTGGCTCAGAGCTCTGAGCTGCAGCACCGATCCTCTAGCATGGTCCCCCAGACCTCTAGCAGACTATCCAGCCCTGACCCATGACCAAGGACACACGAGGTTGCAACCAATCGGGTGAAGAGGACAGAGCCCTGGCCCCACAATGGTGCTGTGGGCACAAAGTCCCACCAAACGCTGCAGCAGTACCTCCCACTTCTGTCTTGGTTTGTGTGACGCGCACACACACACAAACTCTGCAAGGCCATCCAGTCAGTTCATCACCTGCCTTCAGACAGGAGCACACTGAGACACGCAGACCAAAGGCAGGAATTCTGGCCCCAAGTCCACGCCATCCCAAAGTCCCCAAGGGCCTCCTCCCACACACGGTACCTCTCCGAGCCTCCAGACTGCTTGCTCTGCAGCTCCTCTTGGCTGGACTGGCTGGCATCCTTGTCTTCTCTTCCCAACCTCTGGGCCTGCAGACAAGTAGCAGTGGAAAGTGCACACTGGGGTGGGGGTCTGTACTGACGCCCATGCCAGGAGGGGGCGCTGAGAGGTGGCTCTTGGTGAGGGAGAGCCACTTGGGATGCAGAAGAGAAGGCCTGTCTGCTGTACAATGAAGCCCCTGAGGCTCTGGCTAAGCCCCCAGGCTCACAGCTGCTCCCAGAGCTGGCCTTGCTGCCCTAGGGAGGATGAGTCAGACAACACAGCCACTGCAGGCAGACTCAGAAGCCACAGGCTGAAGGGGGACACACAAGAAAAAGAAAATCCTGCCTCCTGCAGGCGGAAACATTCACTGGCAGCTGCAGAGAGAAAGCAGAGACGTCCGCGAACACCCCAAATCACGGGCCCCCGACCGCCAGAGTCACCGATCACCGGGAATGCTGAAATTCAGTGAGCAGGACTGGGGACAGAAGACAAAGTGCATCAAAGAGGATCCTGGAAAGATGGAGACGTGCTGAAACGAGAGACAGCTATATTCCAGATGAGAAGGGCACTGCGAGGGCAACCTGAAGGGAGGAAGACGGAGTGCTCCTTTGCACCATTCTGAGATCCCCCGACACCCAGGTGCCGTTAGTAGACAATGATGCCCCCTTCCTAATCAGGAATTATACCTGCCAGACAGTGCAAAGAAGAAACGAAGAGAGTCAGCCCCAAACCTCATTTTAAAGTTTGGGTGTCGGGGCAAAGTTAGCAAGCTGGTGAAAAGGACTATTCTTAATACATTCACCGATTTCCTGCAAGGGTAAGGTTGCAGGGGTAAGGTTGCAGGGGTAAGGTTGCAGGGGTGGAGCGGTGCTGTCAGCCTGGACTTAACCCCTAGTTCCAGCACCTCCTCCACTGCAAAATGGGATCACAGGGCTTCCCTTGGGTTTCCCCGGTGGCTCCATGGTAAAGAATTCACCTGCAGTGGAGGAGACCAAGAGACATGGGTTCGATCCCCAGGTCAGGTGGCTCAGTGGTAAAGAATTCGCCTGCCAGTGCAGGAGACACAGGTTCCATCCCTGAACCGGGAAGATCCCACACACCCAGAGTAACTAAGCCTGTGCGCCCCAACTATTGAGACTGTGCTCTTGGGCCCAGGAGCCACCACTACTGAAGCCCCCGCGCCCTAGAGACCATGCTACGTGCAACAGGAGAAGTTACCGCAATGAGAAGCCCACTCGCTGCAACTAGACAAGGGCCCCTCTCACCGCAATGAGAGAAAAGCCCACACAGCAACGAAGACCCAGCACAGCCAAAGATAAATAAATAAAATTATTTTTTAAAAAATGTGATAGTGAACCACAGTGTACAGGGCTTCTAGCGGGGCCCAACTCTGGCCCAAAAAAGGCAGGCCACAAAAACAGCTCTCCTCACACTCCCCCTCTTCTCCACCAGCCTGGGGGTAAAAAAAAAAAAAGAAACCCAGCTTCGCCAGTGCCAGTCCCCATCCTAGGATCTGCACTCCTTCCGTCACATTCACAGGGGCCCTGTCTGTCCCGGACCACGAGGGTTAACAGGAGAGGTGGGGCTGGAGACAGCCCACTCCATCTTCCCCGGCGGGGTTCCGGCCTGGCTGGCACACCTCTGTGTCCCCAGCCCCGTGCCCGCAGCCCCCCACGCCTCTCCACTGGCAGCCTGAGCCCCGGCAGCTGTGGCCGACTCTGCCATCTGGATGGGTGAGGAAGAGCAGGGTCTGAACTAAAAGCCAGCTCCCCCAAATTACATTAAAAATAGAAACGCTGCCTGGGAGTGCCTCCCAGTGCCCGCAGCAGAAGGGCTCCCTGCCAGCGCTGCCATTCCTGATCGCATCAGCAGGGCAGAGCCCACAGACAATGGCGGGGCGGGCGTCCTTCTCCTGCCCTGCCTCCTCCCCTTCCAGGACTCAACTTGCAACTTGTCTTCCCTACAGATCACACCACACTCCGCAGAGAGCGCCCCCCTCCCACAGGCCAATCTATTTCACAAACTAAAATATAAGATGGGTAACAAAGTACAGCGGTCGTAATAAATATTGAGGGGCTGAGCCCTGAATCAGAAAGATGAGCTGCAGAAAATGTCTGTTTCCTTCTTGATTCACCTTTCTGCTAGAAACTCAACCAGCCCTGAGCCAGAGAAAAGGGGATACCCTGGGCAAGTACCCACACAGAGGCCCTTTGAGCAGAGTTTTACTTGTTCCCTAGAACTTTCTGCCCCAGAAAGGGAGTCAAAGGAACCAGACAAGGCCATCAGGCACATCGGCACTCTTCAGAACGAGGAGACACATGCCTGTTCTAAGCCTCTGGCTTAAGACTGCTAAAGATACCCCTTCCCTAACCTAAACTCAGCTCTGGGGTTTTGTTTTTGTTCACGATTCAGTCTTCATTTAAGTAAATCACAGGGACTTCCCTGGTGGTCCACTCTTTTCAAAAGCCTCCCAAGGAAATCTGTCTTTTTAAAAGCCCCCAAGTGCTTCCCTTGTAGCTCAGCTGGTAAAGAATCCGCCTGCAATGCGGGACACCTAGGTTCGATCCCTGGGTTGGGAAGATCCCCTGAAAAAGGGAAAGGCTACCCACTCCAGTATTCTGGACTAGAGAATTCCATGGACTGTATAGTCCATGGGGTCGCAAAGAGTCGGACACGGCTGAGTGACTTTCACTTTCTTTCACTTAAGGATTCTAATATTGGCCAGATTTTAGAGTCAGAGCAATGGAAAATCACCTTGCCTGGCCAACTCGGTAACTTTCCCACTTACGTGCTGCCAAAGGTACCTCACCAATCACCTGCTCCAAACCCTTCCTGACGAACACCACCTGGCCTTGTCTATGCCTTTACAGACCTCCAGTGCTGCAAACGGAGGGCAGGCAGTGAGGGGGAGAGATCCAGTGTCCAGCAGGGACCCGGTAGCTAAGCAGTGGCCCAGGGAGGCTTATCAGCCAGAGCTGAGAGGAACATGTCAGGCTCCAATCAACCAGACTCACAACTCTACCCTGACTCAGGACCGGCTTCACTAAGGGCTCCCAGGCTTGATTCACATTAAATACCTTGTTTGTTTCACCCAAACCAAATGCTCCCTCAAACCTGCAGAGACTGCATGTCAGAACCTCTCTCCTCTCAATAATCTCACAGAGGAGGCAAAAATGATGTTGGCATTTATGTTTTACAGATTTTTTTTAAGGATGGCCATTCCAGCCGGTCTAAAGTGATACCTCATTGTAGTTTTGATTTGCATTTCTCTAATAATTAATGATACCGAGTACCTTTTCATGTATTTGTTGATCATCTGTCTGTCTTCTTTGAAGAAATGTCTGTTTAGGTCTTCTGCCCACTTTTGATTGGGTTGTTTGATTTTTTGGTTATTGAGCTACATGAGCTGTTTGTATATTTTAGAGATTAATCCCTTGTCAGTTTTGTTTGCAAATATTTTCTAGTGTTTCACCATGATATTGGTGCTTGTTTTGAGAAAAAAAAATCATTTTAGTCATGTTAAATAAATGGCTTCCTTAATGCTATTATTTTTAGAAATCAATATTAAATTTTTATCAAATACCTTTTGATCTCAAAGTGATCAGAAGGTTTTATCCTCTGATTCACAGATATCATGAAATATATTTAGAAGATTCATAATATTAAACCATCCTTCAATACTAAAAGAAAAAATTAAAAAATGACCTTGGCTTCAAGCTCCTTGCACATAGGACCTGTGTCTGAGTCAACTTTATCCCCTACTCTGGGTTCAACGACACCCATGCCTGCCCAGAGCTTACATCTGGCAGGGGAGACAGAGAACCAGAAAACAAAAGCAGGAGCACTCAGGGAAGCAGAGGGAAGGGCCGATTCATCCTGCATGGAGGACGTGACATCAGAGGTAGGCCTCCGAGACCAAGAAAGAGCTCTCGGGGCACAAGGGGAGGCAGCTGGCAGGCAGGGTGGTAAAGCGGTGGACGGTGTAGCCCCAGGGAATGGTGAGCAGTGGGCACAGCCAGGGCATGGCAAGTGGGCTGAGGACATGACTGCAGAGGTTGAATGGGCCAGGTTAGGAAGTGCCCTGAAATCCACAAGCTGCGCAGTGCTTTTTTGCACAGGCGCAAACGGTCAGCCCTCAGGTGCTGGCAGCAACAGACCACGAGCGCCGGAAGCCCCATCGCAGGCACCATCAGGGCCTTGCCTTGACAAACCAGAAGGGAGAGAACTCCCAGAAATGCACCCTGGGATGGGCAGGCCTCAGCTCTTGATCATCCCCAAAAATGAGGCCCCAGCCCAGCCCGAGAGAGACTCACCTCCCAGCGGGCTCCATCCAGGACAGAGGAGTGCACGTCCATATCCAGCAGGCGCTCTGAGATCTGGCTGCGGAAACCGAAGTCCTGGAGATGGTGGAGACAGGGAGGTCAGCTCTCCCCCCATCACGGTCAGTGCCCACCAGAGATCAGGGCCTCTCCTCCACCCCCACCTTCCAGAAAGACGCCTACTACGTGCCAGACACTGTGCCAAGCATTCCAACACCTACTCACTAACCTCATCTTTAAAATAACATTGGGCTTCTCTGGTGGCTCACAGTAAAGAATCTGCCTACAATGCAGGAGACCCGGGTTCGATCCCTGGGTCAGGAAGATCCCCTGGAGTAGAAAATGACAACCCACTCCAGCATTCTTGCCTTGAGATTCTTATGGACAGAGGAGACTGGCGGGGCTACAGCCCATGGAGTCACAAAGACTAGGACATGACGGAGCGACTAACACTTTTGCTTTTCTTCCAAATAACTCTGTTACTAGATGGAAAGGTATGTGGTAAAGCAACTACGGTATACTGCTCACTGCAGACTCTAGGGGCTGAGTATGTAGGTATTCGCTATAAAATTCTTTTAATTTTTCCATACGGTTGAAATTTTTCATAATCGAATTACAGGGGAAGAAAGTAACCTAATGAGACTGTCCTCTTATTTTTATCTCACAGAGTAGGAAGCCGTTTGAGAGCCCATGTAACTTGCCCAAGGTCACGCATCTGTTAAGCAGCAGGGCTGGGGGTCAGATGTGTCCTGGGCCAACTCCAGAGCCCAAGCTTTTTGCCTGACATGTGCTGCAAAGCATGTCACTTTCCAGCTGTCTCTCCCTCCTGGCGCCCGACAGGAGGCCTAAGTGCCCAGATCTGTGGGCAGGTAGGAAACAGGGCCTGCCAGGCCCCTCCCAGCGGGTTCTTTCCCCTTCCCATACAGGTGCCCCTCTGGACAATGGGGATGGATCAGCACCACTTTCTCCACTGGCTTCTCTTTGGGATGGACAGCAAGGGCCCACGCAGGTGCCAGCTCCCCACTGCCCTCTGGCTGCCGCAGAGCCAGGACCCCTCCCCCTCCAAACCCAGGAGCCCCACTGGGCTAGGTGATGGATTGCTACCCGACAGCATGCTAACAGGGACAGTTCTGTCATCAGCCCTGATGAATGGCGGGACGCCCAGCCAAGGTCTGGTCCTGCTGGCCGTGGCTTCCTCCACCCACTCCCGTAAAGAAGAAAAATGCTGACGGACACACTCCTCCACAGGGCGACTCCCTGAGAAGGGCCAGGGCCCTTGCTTCAGAGAGCTCTGTGGCACAGAGACTCTTCATGATGGTTTCTGCCAACGGTGACTTTGCCTCCCCTTCCTGGCTTGTGGGTTTTCTTTGTGGATGACATTTTCCTTGCAGCGTGAGTTCTACTCCACTCAATGCAGCTGCCATCTGGCTCCTTAAGCCCATGGCTCAGCGAGGGGCTTGAGCGCACACAGCCTCCTAATTCCTCTGCACCCCCTCGTATCACTACTGCTCATCCCTGACCCTCTCCCACTAATCCCTTCCCTTTGATCTGCCTCCTCCAAACAGATGGAGCATGGTTTCTAAAGAAACGCTCTGCCAAAAAGCACCCCAGACTACTCCCCTTAGATACAAACCCGGCAAGTGAAGCCAGGATTAGGGAGGCTCAGTGGAAGGTGGAAGGGCTGGAACAAAGACACTACGGATGCTGGCATTCCAGAGCAGTCTTCACTTTGGAAATGACCACACCACAACACACTTCGTGGTCAGAGCCTGAGGACTGGTCCTTCCTAGCCACAGTTCAGTGATCCCATAAACACATACACACACAGTCTCTAATCTCCCACACTCATGCAATGCTCTTGTTAAGAGCCCAGAGGCCATGATTTCATATGATCTCACAGGCAGTTCATGCAGCAGTAGTAATAACAGCTATGCTTGTTTAATATTCATATGCTAATGATGTACATACACTTTACCCCACTTTCTTCTCACAACAAACCTAAAAAGTAGGTAGTGTTACCCTTGGTAGGACGAGCTGAGGAAATGGAGTTAGACAAGACCCAAGTTTGAGTCCTAACTTCCTCACTTACAAGCTGTGAGATGCTCGGCAAATTATTTAACCACAGTAACTCGCATATCCATGTTCTTCATCACTACTCTGCTGCCCACCGCCCCACCCCCCCAACTCCCATCTCAGACTCAGACTCACCAAGCCAAGGAAGGACTTGGGGTCAGAAGCAGCAGAGTCTGAGAGCTGTAGCTGCTTCTCGTGCTCACTGATCTCCGACTCCTGGGGAGACAGACACAGAGAAGTCACCGGAGCAGAAGACAGAGGGTCGTTCTCAGCCTCCATGGCGCCCACACAGGGCTGAACCCAAACCGAAATCCACCTCCTCTGGAAAACCTGAAAGAGGCCTGTGGACCCTCCCATTCCCAGCCCCCAGCCCACTCAGGCTGGGCAGCCCAGTAGAGGCAACACTCTACACATGGAGGGACAGCCTAGTGAAGCGGAGTGGGAGGTGGCTAGAAAGTCAGCGGTGGAGAAGTCTGATGCTCTCCTAGAAAAACATGACACGAGCATCTTTTCCAGAAAGCAGTGAAAAGCTCTTTAATGAATTCCCTCACCACCCCCCTGGAGGAGGAACAGGACTGAGGGCTGGAAAATGAAGACACCAAATGCTCTCGCCCCTGGCTCCTACATCTGTCCATCTGGGTCACTGGCCTCATCTTGCCAAGACTTCCTGTAACCTGACTAACTGGTGCTGGGGCAGGACACTCCCAAATGTGGCCCCCCCACCTCCCTCAATGCCTCCTCTCTTTATAGGAATATAAGAGGCAACCAGGAATAACCCAAAACTGATGTCAAGAAGTAGGAGGGGGAGGTGGGAAATAGCGAGAGGAATTAAGTGGGAGCCCAGAAGAGCATGAATATCCCAGGAGGGTGCCCGTGGAAAAGCAAATGTCTGCTCTGAATTTCTAGTGCCAGCAGGTATGGAGTTTCATTCAGGATTTTACTGCCTGCTGGGTCTGGGCATATTTGTCACAATTAAGGGTTCTGGCTTATGTTGACAGCCCATTGCAGGGTCTACAAATGAAGCTTCTGACTCAGTAATAAAGATGAAAAGAGAGAAACGTGCTCCGGGCTCAAGAGAGCAGAGAGGGCTGGAGCCAGCAACTGCCCGCGGGACCGAGTGACTTACTTCACTCACCTCTGATCTGCTCTCTTTCGGGACAGAGGCCTCCTCCTTTGGCTCCTCTGCGGCCTCTTCCTTCCTGGAACCCTCCTCTCCTGCGTCCACCGGGTCCTCTGGTGCCTCTTTTTCAGTGGTGTTGGCAGGCTGATCACCTCCGGGGTCCACCACACTTCTGGACATCCCAGGATCATTCTTCTCATTCTTTCCTTTTTCTGGGAGCCAACTTGCCTCTCTTCGCCGTCGCTCTTTGCCATCAGCACTGCTCAGGCTGCTGTCTGCACCTTGGCTGAAGGGCTTGCCAGAAGTAAGGGGGCCAGCAGCATCGGAATCAAGAGAAACGTCCTTCTCCTCTGGCTGGCTTGCTCTTGGAGATTCCTAGGGAGCAGCCAACCGCGTCAGAAGGGAAGACATCAGGAATTAATGCAAAGAGTTTGAAGACTTGATAAGACAGAACTGCCATTGTTCCTTGATGCCTGCAGTTCTGAAACCAATGGTTATCCCATACCTCAAAAGCTTTTAAAAACAGACTCCTGGCTCCAGCCCAGATCCACTGACTCTGAATGTTGACCTGGATACACCCAACCTGACGCCCCTCCACTGAAGGCCTTGGAATCCAGGGCCCTGGACAGTGCCTGACTCTGTGACCACCCATCACATCCTCAAGTAATAAATCTGTCTTGTTCCAGTCCCACTGGCCAAACCGTAAGACTGCAGGCTCAGAAGTCAATATTTGTTTCCAATAATGATGACAGAGATCCTCATGAGAGAAAGGTCCAGAGCTTCTGTTTTTCATTTTTAAAAGGCAGCAGGGAAAAAATATGGAAAGGGTGCCCCTTCTCCATAGCAATGAGGGTAGCTCTCTCCCTAAAGCACCGCCCCCCACCCGCCACCCGGAGGCTACACAAGCAGCCCAGGAGCCAGGCTCCTCTGTCGGAGGACTGTCAAGTGAGTCCTCTGGGCACGAGGTGCCAGCTGGGGTGAGGTGTGTAGGAGACTGACGGGGGCGGGGGGAAATGCCCATAGAGGACACGGAAGGTGGGGAGAGGCCTGGGAACACAGGTCTGAGATCTGTGGTGGGCGAGAGGGAAGGAGGGCGCCCAAGGAGGAGAGCCTCGGGCCACAGCCCAGGTCTGAGGCCTGCTGCACCACTACCGACTCCTTCAACAAGCCGAGCCTTGGCACGAGCTGGGGCAGATCAAAGGTTCAGGAGCTTCAGGCCGTTAACCCACCAAGGCCCCCTCTGCAGGGTCTCTTCAAAGGAGACGGGAGCAGCACCCCTCTACAGCGCCCCACCCTGCTTCTCACTCACAAAGCCCATGGGAAAGACCTAGAGAAGAGACCTAGGAAAACGTTTAGAGCTGCCACAAAAAGAAAAGGAACCCCCACCCTTGGAAATACAGCCAGTAATCTCTCCTGAGCTCAGGCAGAGAAGACCTCCTCCCAGAAAACATTTGGCCTGACACTTGGGCCGTCAGTGTGAACAGCTTATGGGCAGGGACTTTTGAGACCTCCTGACCCCCGACGCTGGACACTCCAACAAGAAGCTCGATGACCAGAGTCCAGAGGGCCAAGGAGAAGCCCCAAATCCAGCATTCACCCATGCCGTCTGTTAAAGGATCCACTGAACCCAAAGCTGTGACCACCCACTGTGGGTCTGGCAGCCGACCAACAGGCCCACCCAAACTTTCCAAGGATGGTTAAGAGAGAGAAGCAGCAGAGTGCCTTCAGAGCCCAGCTTCAGAGACAGAACACTCAGGTTTCAAATCCTGGCTCCATGCTTCCAGGGACCTCGTGCAAACTAAATTTTCTGTGCCTCAATTTCTTCCCCTAAAATGAGGGGGTATCATAAGGCCTATCTCATGGGACTGTTGGGAAGATTAAATGAGTTAATACTCATTAAGTGAGTAAAGAGCAGAGAACTGTACCTGGACACTGCAAGCACTCCGTAAACGCTAACTCATTTTTTTGTGTGCTTATTTGGCTGTACCAGTCTTATTGTGGCAGGCAGGATCTTGGATCTTTATTGCGGCATGCAAGATCTTTTTCAATCTTTTTTAGTTGCAGCATGTGAACTCTTAGTTGTGGCAAGTGGGATCTTAGTTCCATGACCAGGGATCAAACCCAGGCCCCCTGCATTGGGAGCATGTGGAGTCATAGCTACTAGACCACCAGGGAGCTCCTCATAACTCATGTTTTATGATGAGACCCACACGTTCATTCACTGAGCACCTTCTCAACCCTGCCGTGGGGACCCAAGTATGAACACCGACTTGCCCTCAAGGAATTCAGCTGGGTCTGGAGAAAAGTGAAACGTCCCCGGTGGCCCTGGCTATGAGCCTTAACTGCCGGAAGCAAAGGGCACGGGACACGGTGCTGATGCTGTCATGAGCCCCTAGCCTGTGCCCCGGGGAAGGAAGCGGAGGCTGAACAGAGAAGGGGTGAGCTTCCCTCACGCCCTGGCAGCACCAAAGCACGGTGCCCTCCAGTGCTGCCCGCCCTCCCGACACCCCAACTGCAGCGTGGGGGAAATCTGCACAGTCAGCTCCTCCCTCCTCTTTGAGAGGCATCTCCAGGGCAAGGCCAGGCCTCCTCACCTCAGTGTCCCCACAGTGGCCAGCTCTCAGCAGTGGCCAGTATGCAGTGACTGGTTGGGGGCTCACAGAGGATGTGGGTAAAGAAGATGTGGCACATGAATACAATGGACTCTTTATTACTCAGCCATAAAAAGGCATGAAACTGCGCCATTTGCAGAGATGTGGATGGACCCAGAGACTGTTATACAGAGTGAAGTTAAGTCAGAAAGAAAAACAAATAGAGTATATTAACGCATATATGTATAATCTAGAAAAAGGGTACAGGTAATCTTTGCAAAGCAGAGACAGAGACAGACAGAGAACAAACGTATGGATACCAAGCGGGGAGTGGGGACTGGGACTGACATATATACTCTATTGATACTACGTAAAAAGCAGGTGACTAACGAGAACCCACTGTACAGCACAGGGAACAGTGGCGAGCTGCACAGCACAGCTCAGTGCTCCATGCTGACCTAAATGGGAGGCAAATCCAAAGGGAGGGAGTCCATGTAAACACAGAGCTGGTTCACTTTGCCGTACGGCGGAAACGAACACAACATAGTAAAGCAACTATAATCCAACAAAAATTAATGAAAAATCTTACGGAGAAGAAGAATGCAGGGGTGTCTTGGGGGGAATGAAAGGTGTCTGACCCAGCGAGCAGGACCAATCCGCCCTGGCCATGCTCATCTCCTGATGAAAGACGGGCACAGACCTCTGATTGGAGGACAGAGAGGGTATCGGACCACAAGTTCACGTCTCCTCGCACGGCTCACGGCCTTTCTCACCCAGCCCTGCCTGCTCCTCTGAGGTCATCTCCAGCCACACACATTCTGCCTGCAAACAAACATCACGCTGTTTCCCTGCTCTGCCGTGCGTATCCTTAACATACACACAGAATCTACCCTGACAAGCTCCCGCTGGTCCTGACAGCATCACCTCTTCCAGGAAGCCTTCCTGAGATCAGCCTGCCCCACCTTTTGCACAAATGCTACTGTACTACAACGGCTGGCTTCCTTGCCTGTCGCCCCCACCACATCAGCTCCCTAATATCCGCAGTGCCCTCTGGCACATACAAGCTGCTCAGTCAGTGTTCGGGACGCAATTTTTAAAAATGATTAAGTGCGTCAACACAGAGAGAAGAAGTCCTACTCTGTAAAGTGGTATCTACTTTACAAAGCTATACAGAGGTCAGATTGTATTTGTCACGGTGGTTATGAGATGGAAAATAGCTAAACAAAAGTCAACTATGGATATTCAGGATGATGGAAAAACAAGTACGCTATCAAGAATCAGAGGACACCAGATCCACGTGGAGATTCCCATTCTTACACATGAGAGAATACGGCCAGACGGCAAGAATGTCAGGCCCAGGCTATGCCACTCTCAAGCCTTCAAAAGAAGAGCGTTTCGTGACAGAGCTGAACCTATTCTGTCTATCTAAATAGTAAAATATTAAAACGTGGCGAACATTAAAATAAATGAACTTGCATTCCCCGTGCCCATGTCAACTAACCGCAGTGACAGTGAGGGCAGAGGGACATCTTGTGGGGAAGATGGTAGAGGCAGAGGCATCTGTTGTGGATCATCCACAAATGGATGAATGGGAGCTGAGTGTCTGGAAAACCCAGCCGCCTCCATGCTCCTCTCCACCCCTGCTCCTCATCCCATCTCAGGGCCCACGGCCTGAGGCCCCGCCCAGGACGCACGCCCAGGCCCCTGCACATGGCGCCCTGCACCAGCGTCCTATGAGTGAGAACGGGGATACGCCCCCAGCGCGGCCCTACGCCCAGTTCAACCATGCTCACGCTCCTTCTGTCTCCTCCTGTCACAGCCCCTGGTCCTTGAGTGTCTCAAGGCACATTCCTGCTGTTTACTCCAAAAAGATCTTGCCATCTGCATGAAGGGGGGTGGGGGAGGGTGCAGGAGAGTGCCTGTAAGAATCAGTTCATGAATATTGAACGTACCCCCCAAAAGCTCTGAGGTCTCCCACACCGCAGTCCCCTTCCTGCAGCCCAGAACACAAAGGCAGGGGCCCTACGATCTACACGGAGGCTCAGGGTGGGGAACGGGGGAGCTGAACACAACGTCCTTGCACTGATCCCATGCTGGGGAGACCCCCCACCAAGCCAAACGTCAGTCTGGTTTATTTCCCACGTCTCATTCCCACCCAGTCCATCTCAGCTCTTTGCACCGCTCCCCGGTGGTGTGGTTAGCGCTTTCCAATCACACTGACATCATCCTGTTATTTCTAAGCACAGCTCCCTCCCTCCCCTTTGATCTGCTGATGGGCTTTTCACCAGCTCCACAAGGCCACCTGCTGCCTGCTCGCCTACCCTTCAGCCTCCCCTCTTTCACTCCCTTCCATTCTTAGTGTCTGTTCCAGGAACCGAGCACTTTTAATTCTGTAATAGACTAGAAATGGGTTTAAGCTGAAGGCAGGAGAGGAGGGGGAAGGAGAGAGAGAGGCATTCTCGCCATCCTGCTGCCCTCTCATGGAATCATGAGCACAGTGACTGTTCACCGCGAGACAGAGTAGAACAAACCATCGGATAAGCTCTCCATCTCGGGCAGCCTGAGATGCCCGAGAGCCGGAAGAGGTAGGCAGCTCGGAGGACCCACGGTCTACACTACTGCTGTTAGGTCACCAAGTCGTGTCCAACTCTCTGCAACCCCATGGAGCGTAGCCTGCCCGGCTCCTCTGTCCGTGGGATTCTCCAGGTAAGAATACTGGAGTGGGTTGCCATTTCATTCTCAAGGGGATCTTCCTGACCCAGGGATCAAACCTGGGTCTCCTGCACTGCAGGCAGATTCTTTACCGTCTGAGCCCTACCAATAAACTGGGACAAAAGCCATTTTATAGGGTATGGCAATCAGAGACAGCTTTGTCTATCCTGAAACTCCCATTCATCCCCAACACGAACTTTCCCCACCACGAAAAGCCCCAGTTCCTGCCTGAGGCTAGAACACAGGACTCCAACACTCCATGTGGCAAAAAGAAGGAAATCTGCTGGGACGCTGGAGACAGAGGTGGGGAGTGTATGTAACACCTCCCACTCCAGACATTTTCCCCCCATCACATTGAGTTGCCTATTTATATTAAAGAGGTTATAAAAAAATGCGCTTAAAAACTCCCACTCCTTCAAAGAAGCACATAAAGATCAGAAGGGAAGCATCTGAAAATCCAGGACTTGTCAAAGAAGAAAATCCCTTTTTTTTGTTGACATTTATATTATAAAGTAAAAATTAACTCTTCCAAGTCATAGTACATTATGATTGGTCCATATGGGGATTTTCAGTTCACCAGCTGAAGCAGGGACCGAGTATCCACTCTAGCCAGGACCTGGGAAAACCCAGGGAAGAAAGAAGCACAACAAGACCTGCCAGCACATCCTCCGGTCCCAGCGTGGCTCAGTCACTCACTCACCTATTCATCCTCTCAAGAGAAAGTGAAAGTCACTCAGTTGTGTCCAACTCTTCATGACCCCATGGACTTAGCCACAAGGCTCTTCTGTCCACGGAATTCTCCAGGCCAGAATACTGGAGTGGATAGCCGCTTCCTTCTTCAGGGGATCTTCCTAACCAAGGGATCAAACCCAAGTCTCCTGCATTGCAGGTGGATTCTTTACCATCTGAGCCACCAGGAAAGCCCAAGAATACCGGAGTGGGTAGCCTATCCCTTCTCCAGTGGATCTTCCCAACCCCAGAATCGAACTGGGGTCTCCTGCATTGCAGTGGATTCTTCACCAGCTCAGCCACCTGAGAAGCCCATCATCCTCTCAACTGCTCAGCAAAATACACCCATGCACTTCCTAATTTCCACAGCAAGCCAGGTGATGGACACACAGACATGAACAGGCCAGAATCTTGACTCTCAATTTGCTCGGTCTCGGGGAGACTGCCCTTTCTCCAAAAGCCAGTGAGTCCTCCTGACATCATATTCCTACTCATGGTCATCCTTCCAGGCTCAGAACCTGAGCTACTGATTCCAACAGCATCTTAACATCTTAATGGCAGATGAGGAAAAAAAAAGTTATCATTTCAAAAGCATCAAAGGGACAGAAGGCTATGGATTTAATGCCAACAGACCATGCCCCACTTGAAAGGAAGAGTTTCAAAGTACACCCAAATGAGGTTGATGACACTCAGAAAAAAGTGTCACACACAGCAGAAAGCGTCAAAGTCATAATCAAAGCATACATGACTGAGCAGAGCCAAAAACAGAGACAGTTTCTGAGGCAACAGAGACAGCTCGGGGACTCCCCAGGTGGTCCAGTGGTTAAGAATCCACCTTCCAATGCAAGGGACATGGGTTTGAACCCTGGTTGGGGAACTAAGATCCCACATGTTGTGGGGCAACTATAAGCCTGCATGCCACAACTAGAGAAACCCCTGCACACTGCAACAAAGACCCAGCACAGCCAAAAAGTAACCTTAAAAAAATAAAACCAGACAGCCTAAGTATAAAACGGGACCCACCTAATGGCTAGAGTGGAGTCAGCTGAAAAAGCCCACCTACATCTCAGGACGTGAGTTTGAGCAACCTCTGGAAGATGGTGAAGGACAGTGAAGTGTGGCATGCTGCAGTCCATGGGGGCAAAGAGTTGAACACAACTGAGCAACTAAACAATACCTCAGGGGTCAGCGAGCATCCTCAACCTCAGCCAGCCTGGGACCTTCTCCAGGCTCTTGAGGAGAGCTGAAGATCACAAAGCAAAAGTCAGAAACGATAAGGACGTGAAAAGGGATGATAAGGATATAATACTAAAAGATAATACGGAAAACAGTGAAATCCATGATACACACACTATTGTTTCATTGGTCAGTTTTATGACCATTCTAATAAATGTGAGTGATCTCTTCATTTGAAAGTGTTTAAAGTCTTTAAGAGAATTTTCTACTTTATGGAAAGTTTAACTGACCTGGCAATCAATATTTCAATGTTTGGGGAAATTTGAGTTGCTGACTTCATGATGTATTGGTTGTTTGAATACTTTGGGCACCCTTCAGTTCAGTTCAGTTGCCCAGTCGTGTCCAACTCTTTGCCACCCCATGAATCACAGCACGCCAGGCCTCCCTGTCCATCATCAACTCCCGGAGTTCACTCAAACTCATGTCCATCAAGTCGGTGATGCCATCCAGCCATCTCATCCTCTATCGTCCCCTTCTCCTCCTGCCCCCAATCCCTCCCAGCATCAGGGTATTTTCCAATGAGTCAACTCTTCGCATGAGATGGCCCAAGTATTGGAGTTTCAGCTTTAGCATCAGTCCTTCTAATGAACACCCAGGACTGATCTCTTTAGGATGGACTGGCTGGATCTCCTTGCAGTCTAAGGGACTCTCAAGAGTCTTCTCCAACACCACAGTTCAAAAGCATCAATTCTTCAGTGCTCAGCTTTCTTCACAGTCCAACTCTCACATCCATACATGACCACTGGAAAAACCATAGCCTTGACTAGACATTCCTTTAGAGAAAGCTTAATTGTCAAAAAATTACTAAATTAGACACTAGGCCAAGAACAAACAGTAGGCAATGTGCCTTTTTCAGTAGAAAAAATGCGTTGGAGACTTTAGCTATTACAATGACATGATGAGTTTTAGGTTTTGTCTGTTCGTTTTAAAGAACATTCTGGTGGGAGTGGAGGACAGACCGGGGAAAGAGATGAGAAGCAACACAGCTGCTGGGGGCACAGTCTGGAAGCTCTTCCCTCTACATTCTGTGGTTCCCGGGCCTTGTGTCTTTGTCCAAGCTGTTCACTTGCCTAAAACATCCCTTCCACTCCCACGTCTAAAACTTAACTATTTCTCTTCAAGATCCAGGTCAAATGTCATCTCTTCCAAGTTCTCCCTGATCTCTCAGCAGGTAATTTCTCTCCCCTCTAAGGACTTCCCTGGTGGTCTGGTGGCTAAGACTCTGCTCTCCTAGTGCAGGGGCCCCCATTCAATCTTTGGTCAGGGAACTAGACTCCACATGCCTCAACTAAGATTCCCCGTGCCACAACCAAGACCTGGTGCAACCAAGTAAACAAATTCTGAACAGTGTAGCTGTGCTAGAGCTCTTTACACACTCTCCCTTGCTTTAAAACTTCCTAAATATTCATTTATTCATCATATACTGAGGGCTCACCAGAGTACCCAGCAACCTCCCTCTCTGACTGCACACTCCTGGAGGCCAGCCTGGACCACACCTTACCACTGTTCGGGTCGCCACAGGGTCCAGCACTCGGCTGCCCCACAGCCAGCACTCAAGAGACATTAAGAATCCGGATGGGGAGACTTCCCTGGCAGTCCAGTGGCTAAGACTCCGCACTCCCAATTCAGGGAGCCCGGGTTTGATCCCTGGTTGGAACTATATCCCACGTGCTGAAACTAAAGAGCCCGCATACCACGGTGAAGACTGAAGATCCTGAGTGCTACAACTAAGCTCCAACACAACCAAATAAAAAAATTTTTTAATTAAAAAAAAAAAAAAAAAAAAGAACGAACCCAGATGGCATTACACTTCCATTTACACCCTCCGATGGCTCCCAACACCTATGTAATTCAGTCCCAACTTCTCAGCCGGCACTGAGGCCTTCCATGACCCAGCCCAGCCCACCTCCACAGCTCCGCCTCCCAATCCTCTGCCACACATGACCGAGCTCCGGGTTAAAGAATGGCCCTCATCCTCTCCTCCTGCCTCTGCCCATTCAGTGCCCTGCAGCGGGCTCTCTCCCTCGCCGCTTGCCTCTGCACATCCGGCCATGCTACCGTTCTTCCTGGCTCACCTCAGGTGTCAGATTCTCACTAAAGCCTTTCCAAACAGACAGGACACCCCCGAATTCTGCTCCCCACAGCACTGCGGCTTACTGCCTGGACGGCCTCCCTCCCTGCATTCTACTCTTGTGTTCTGGTTACACGGGTCTCTCTTTTATGAGAATATAAACTCTTCGAGGGCAGGAACCGCAGCTAACTGAGGCTTGTATGGCTGAGAGTGAAGTGCTACACACAGAAAGAGCTGATAAATGGCAGTTATTTGATAAATGAGTGAATGGATGAATTCCTTTCCCTGCTTGTACTTCCCTCAACCCCAGGAACCCCATCTGGACAGGACCGGGACTAAAGAGTTCTCTTTCCAAATATGTCTCCCTGAGAAGAAAGGCTTAGGAAGGAAGGGGGGAACCTGCCGGGCTGAGACGTCTGTCTGCAGGTGCTTCGGGCTCTTACCTCATACTCAAAGTCACCCCCCAGCGCCCCGATGTCCAGGTGTAGGTTCCTAAGAAGCTCACTGGAGCTGCGGACGCTCTGAAAATGAAAACAATGGCAAGGAAACTGGTCAGCCCCAGGTGCAGGACCAGAAGCTCCTCACAGGTCCGAGAGCTCCACTTCCTGGGTCAGTCCCAGCAGGGATACAGACTGGGCAAACAAGGAAGCTGTGGGCTGGAAAACCGCTTTCACTGATTTTCAAAGTAGCACAGAGGTTAAACCAGAAGGTTAAAACAGCTCAAGTACCCACCAACAGATGAACGGCTGAATGGAATGTGGTAATTTCATACAATGAAATACCATCCAGTCACACATGCTACAAAACACTATGCTATATGAAAGAAGCCAGACACACAAGAGGACAAAGACAGCATGATGCCAAGTCTATGAAATATCTAGAACAGGCAAATTCACAGAGACAGAGTAGATCAGGGACTGTGGAGAGGGGAGGATGCAGAGTTATTGTTTAATGGGTACACAGTGTCTCTGGGATTATGAACAAGCTTTGGAGACAGATGGTGATGAAGACCTTATAACACTGTGAGGGTAGTTAAGGCCACTGAACTGTACACTTAAAAGTGGTTAAAATGTAACTTTCAAGGTGTATATATTTGACCACAATTTAAAAAAAAATTTTGTTGTTGTTGTTGTTTTTAACGGCCCACAGGATTTTCAGGCCAAGAAAAGGATTCATTCTTACCTGGTTGTCACTCTCTGCCTCATCCTCCTCGTTGGTCTCCTCCCCTAAAGCCAAGAGGCTGAGAGCGTTCTTGTCCTCATGGATGGAGCCCAGGAGACCTTTTGTAGCAGCAGAAGGCTTGAGACCCTGTGACGGCTCCAAAAAGAAGGAAGGTCAGGGCACTCAGTGGGAAGACCCTCAGCGTGCTTTCACGTCTGTCAAGATGGCGCCTAGAGCGAGGCCACCACGTCTGAGAAGCTGACCCAGCAGCTCCAGCTCACACTGGTCCCTCCCTGTCCAACTCCTACTGCCCTGGCCGCAGGGACCGGGAAATGAGCCCTGAGTCTCTCTGACTGTCCTCCACGGCCCACCCACGTTCAGCATCACCCAGGTGTGACTCACCTTCTTCCACACCATATGAGTGTTGAGGACTCAGCCTATGCCCTCTATTTCTCGATGGGCCACAGCTCCTAGCAAGGAACACGGAGGCCCCACGGTAACTACACTGTACACAGAAGAAAACCATTTACCAGCGAGAGTTCTCCAAGCTGACCGGACTCCACCGAGCTCCCCAGGCTCACACTCTGAGGTCCACGAAGAGCAGAGGGCGGGGCATCCACCTGGCCCCTTAACGGAGCCAGGCCCCCGAGAGGAACGTGGACGGGGGCTAACGAGGAGCCCAGGGCCTGGGCAACAGAAAACATCCTATTAGAAACCCAGGAAACCACAGGGCTCTAAGAGTATGGAGACGGATGTAAAAATAAAACATCTAAATCCTGCCCGCTTAAGTTTAAACCACCTCCATTCAGAGGCTGCTAATGAAACACAACATCCAGAAGTCAGCATTGTGCCAACCACGTGAGAATCACAGGCTGGTTTCCCGATTCTCGTAACTCTGTGACTATCTCCCAGCAAGCGGCTCTTCCACATCTGGAGAAGCTGCAGAGGGCCCTGCTCTTCCCCTCTGAAGCCACAGAGGAAGCTGGGGAGGGGGTGGGGAACAGAGACAAAAGCCTCACCTCCCAGCATGAGAAGACTCAATACATAAAGCTGAAAACTGATGAATCAAGAAAAAGCAGCCTAAGCATGTTATTTACAAATATGGAAGCGGACACCAGAATAAAGGCATTGCCATGGTGGAGGTGGGGGGGTACCCACACCGGAGAACTGCTATATTTTGTTTTGCACCTTTTGGCTTGTCTTGGCAGAGTTTAATATGGGCATGTATTACTTTGATTAAAATAAATATTCACTCTGAACACCCATGAGGGTAATTCCCTGGCTGTCCAGTGGTTAGCACCCCATGCTTCCACTGCAGGGGTTCAATTCCTGCACTGGAAACTAAGGTCCCACATGCCACACTGCATGGCCAAAAAAAAAAAACCAAAAAAAAAAAACCACGTGAGAAACAGAAGAATTCTCTCTCTGCTCTCCTGAGGAGCAAAGAGGCTGGAGAGCGCTCAGCCAGAGGACTACAGTGGCCACTCCTCTATCCTATTCTTGGGATGGCGGGCTTCATGCCCGTGAGGACTGGGGAGACACACCAGAGAGATGGCAAAATTTGTGAGACTTGGGCCACTCATAGAATCTTGGATTCTCGGTTTACTTATCTGCAAGTCACAGATGATATGTGCATGCTACTTAAGGTCTGCTGAGAACTTCAAATGAGATACTGAATGTAAGAAGCATGTGTGCATGGCCCAGGCTACCCCAGTGCATGTATGTGTGGCCCGGGATACCCCAGCGCATGTGCGCGTGATCCAGGCTACCCCAGCGCATGTGTGCGTGGCCTGGGCTACCCCAGCGCATGTGTGCGTGGCCCGGGCTACCCCAGCGCATGTGTGTGTGGTCCGGGCTACCCCAGCACGTGTGTGTGCTATGGAACTGATAGCATAACAGATTAGTGTTACAATGGTCTGGGCTTAGAAACTGAGGCAGGAGAGCATTTTGGTGACGGTTTACAATGAGCTCCTCAAAATCCATTTCTTAAACTTAAAATGTGTATAAAACAAAAATTCCATTCCTCTTTAATCCCACAGTGACTGAAGAGAGAAAGGGGAACCTGAGGGGGTCAAGATGAGAGGTTCAGGTGGCCTATCTTCTTACCTGAGGCCGGGCCTGAGGCCAGACCATTGGTGGGTTCCAAACACAACCTGTTTCTGCCCGGGAAGGGCATTAGACTCCCAGCTGAAAGGTGACATGAGACCACTCAACGTGACTCCCAACCCCCGAAATCTTTGTATTGGGTTGGCTAAAAGTTCGTTTGGGGTTTTCTGTATCATTTTATGGAAAAAGCCCAACTTTTTGGCCAACCCAAAGAGATTCCCAGTCATCTAGCCTGTTGCAGGGTATCTTCTCGAGGCAGAAAAGGAGCTGAAAATAATAAAACTGGCCAACATTGCCTGAGCCCTGGGCTCCTGGGTAAAAGCACCTGTCTCATTCCACTCTCAAAACCGTCTGAGGCCCCAGTCCCCACAAGAGCAAATGGAGACTGGTGAGGTCAAGACCTCTGCCTGCACCAAATCACAGGGCTAGCAACAACAGGAGTAGATATGAGAAGCAGGGCAGTGTCTAAGCCAGTAGCTCACACCGCCTCCTGGCTGTGGCAGAAAAGGAGCCCAGGAGAGCTGCTCTGCGGTGCACTGTGAGCAGACCTGACTGGCTCCTCCCAGCCGCCCAGCCCACCCAGCAGATCAGTGAGCAAAATTCTTCCCACACTATATTTATGGAAAATTACAGACTCCTGACATGGCTAATTTGCTAACGTGCTAGGGGCCTGAGGGAGGGAGACATGCCCACTGAGGGCTTTGTTCTCCCAGGCCTCTACCACATCAGCAGTCAGAAGAGAAATTATACATCCCTGGCTCCTAGCTGATCAGCTTCTATAGATGGCCATTAACTTTGGCTAAGAGCTGTGCATGGCGTTGTCCTTCAGAGCGGATAAACTTGCCGCCACTGAGCTAATTAAAACTTGGCAAGATAATCTGCAGCTTATCTGATGTTTATAGTGCTACAGGGGTTATTAGAGCTAACGGAGAACCCAGGCATGTCAGCAATTAGGAACTGAGGTAACAACTGAGTAAAGCCACAGCTGGGCAATAGCAAAAGAAGCCAGGGAAGTGCAGATAAACCCCATGATCTGTGATCCTATTTGACTTCTGAATGAAGAAGGTGGTGACTCTTTAAAGGGACAAAGGGCCCCGAATGACAGGGCAAGCCCACTCTTTGGTAGATCCCACTAGGGGAGGAAGTGGTCTGTGCAAATCTGACACAGGCTATTCACATGGTTCTGGAAACCCTGGGAAGGAAGGAGCAGCAGCAGCCACTGAGCAGAAGAGAGTCCGGGTTTCAGTCTCTCCTCTCAGGTGGCGCTAGTGGTAAAGAACCTGCATGTCAGTGCAGGAGACGTGAGAAGCTCAAGTTTGATTCCTGGGTTAGGAGTAGGGAATGGCAACCCACTCCAGTATTCTTGCCAGGAAAATTCCACAGACAGAGGAGTCTGGTGGGCTACAGCCCATGGGATCACCAAGAGTCGGACACAACTGAGCAACTGAGCACATCATAGCCACAGGACAGTATTAACTGTCTGTGCTAAGTCACTTCAGTCGTGTCTGAGTCTCTGTGACCCTAGGCACTGTAACTCACTAATTCTGTGTGATTCCGAGAAGGGACTAAGTTCAGAGGCTGGGGGCAGGGTGTCTACTTGGGAGGACCTCTCTATACTATCAGCTGATGGGGAAGGCTTCCCAAATCCTGGAACAGTTCCTACATCTTGCATGAACACCATGATCTGTGCCACCTTACCCTCAAAACAGATCATCTTCAGAGCATATAAAGCACCCGTGAAGTACGGTCAGATCAAGGGAAGGGAAGTCCAGACACCCTCCACCCCCATCTTGTAGATGATGGGGTAGAAGAAACAGGAAATGCATGTCATCCCACAAGATGGCCATCCCGGGTGGCTAAGGGCTCCCTGGTCACCGAGGAAGGACAGACAGAAGGAAAGCTGACCTGATGGCTGGGTTAAGACTGTCAGCACAACCTGCTCCCTCCCTGCCAAGCTCACTGGGCCTGAAGGCCGTGATGGTCTCTGAGAAGCCTACCTGGTCAAGAAGCTGCATCTTGCCTGGCTCTGCCGCAAGCCCTCTGCTGGAACTCAGTTCGACCAGCCCCTGCCTGAGGGGGCTGCTGCCTGGCAGGAGACGAGAGGCCTCCTGCGCGGCCGGGGCAACGTCCACTTCTGGAGGATGCTCCCGCGGCTCCGGCCCCCAAGGTAGAAGCCCGGAGTCCATGGCTCTGATGGCCTCGTGCTCACCCTCGCTAGACAGCCTGGAAGACTCGGCAGCCAGGCAGCAGATCACGCTGGCCAGGTCTTGGCCCGGCATCTCCTGCGCGCTCTCGGGCAGCCCCAGGCCCTCTAGCCGCCGGGAGATCTTGACCATCTGCAGGATGTGCTGGTAGAACCTCTGGTCCTCAGAGTAGTCTTCGCTCTCTGACTGCTCCTCAGCGGAGCTCTGCATGGGGAGCAGCTGGGGTGCCAGGAAGGCACTGGGGTGCCGCTCTGTGGGCCCAGGGCCTGACTCACCCACGGCCCACTCAGATCCCCGCGGGCTCTGTAGGTCCCATGGAAAGTTGGTCACCTCCCCCAGGACCTCCGAGCCAAGGCGAGAGGCCAGGCTGCTGCTGCTGCTGCTCTCCAAGTCAGGCTCACACCCACTTGGCCTCCTGTCCTCTTGGGGGGGCTCTGGAGAGCCTGGGGATGGGCTCTCCTCAATGGCAGGAGGCCCCCCAGGAGCAATCCCTGCAGGGGTGCTTTGGACCGGTTCTGAGGCTAGGGTATCAGGGGGTATTAGCAACAGCCCCTGGGGTGGACTTCCAGCTGAGGCCCCTGGAGCCTCAGGGTCATCAGACTCAGTTTCCTTGCCGCTCCTGGAGGCGTCCTTGTGGACAAGCTTGGAGACCTGCCCCATCCACAGTCCTGGGGGCTCTCTTCTCCTCCTGCCTCTGCCCATGCTCCCCGCTTCCCCAGAAACGCCCTGCCAGCTCTGGTCTTCAGCTGGGCTGCTGTCTAACAAGAACTTGCTCTTCCCCGTGAGCAGCATGGGGTCAGAAGAACAAGGGGACGGAGAGGGGGCCTCCTCGGGGGATGGTGAGGGAATGGGGCTCTGGCCCTTGTCGCCCCCAGGGCCAGTGGAGCTCCGTTTGGCCATGTCGTGCCTGTGCTCCTCCCTTCTCAGCTGCGGGCCCTTGAGGGTCTCCAAAAGCTTTGTGTGGACAGGGGCCTGCGTCTTGCTTTCTAACGCATCCTGCCTGTTCTGGAATGGCCCGGTGTCGTCAGGGCCCAGAGCGCCAGGTTTCAGCAGTCTGCTCCTCATCTCCAGCTCTTCTATTTCGGGGTCTGAAAACCCCAGGTAGATTTTCTCTGTCAGCGGCTGGGGTTTCTCCAGACCCTGCTGGTCACCTAATTCTGTCCTGCAGTGGGCTGGGGCCCTGCCTAAGATTTTCTCCACATCGGCAAAGATCTGGTGGGTTCGGGAAACTTGGCGTTTGAACAGTGGCTGCAGCTTGCTGGGCAGGGAGCCCGTGAGAGGCCTGGGGGTGTTACCCAGCACGCACGGGCTCTTCTCTTTCTTAAAGGAGCCCTCAGTTCTAGCCTGCATCTCTCGGTCTAGGTCCAGATCAGCCAGCCCAGGTGCTGGGAGAGGGGACGGGCCACGGAGAAAGGAGGAAGAAGGCAGAAGGCCCTGCTCAGGCTGTGTTTCCTAGACGGGTATATAAAGAGGCAGAGAAAACGAAGACAAAGCACTGCTGACTTCTACTGGCTACCATAGAGGCTGGCAAACCCTTAGCAGAAACCCACCTTCCATTCAAAGTAAAAACACAAACCAAAGAGGGAAGAAAAGCTAAAAACTCCCTTGGGCTTTGTTGTTTTCTAGGCTCTAGTTTCCTTATCTACAAAGAAGAGACTTGACTAGATCCAGGGCTCAGGAACCTTGCTCCCATGGCACCCTGGGGCCACCATAGTGGGTATGTGGTGGGGAAGGAGCATCGCCCAGACCCCCACTCCCAGGTTCAACCAGAGCAGCTCCGCTTCTTTAGACACTGGCCCTCTGTGAAGATGGCGTCACTACTAACAAAAAGTCTGAAAATCTCCAGCTAGGTTATCCTGGAGGTACCATCAAGCTCTCAATTCTGTGACTGGTTAACTTCATAAAAACCCACCATTCTTATCAAGGACTATCAGAAATAATCTAAGAAGGGAAGGAAGAGGGGAAACATGAGCAGCAAGCTGAGCCTTGAACACTCAGACTAGGTCTTCTACCAGATGAGCTGGTGCTGCTCAAGAGAGGTCCACACAGTCAGGGAATCTTGGGGGAGAAAAAAAAAACCCTAAGGACTTCCCTAATGGTCCAGTGGTTAAGAAGCCGCCTGCCAGTGCAGGGACATGGGTTCAATCCCTGGTCCAGGAAGATCCCACATGGCACAGAGCAACTAAGCCCATGCATCGCCAACTACAGAGCCTGCACGCCGCAACTAGAGAAGCCACCGCAAAGAGAAGCTTGTACACTGTGACGAAGGGTGGCCTCCAAGAATGCCCACATGCAGCAAAGACCTAGTGCAGCCAGAAAGAAAGAAGGAAAAATTCCTAAAAGATCAACCACATTCTTCAAATATTCACACTAAACTCCACCCGGCTCTCCTCCAGGGAGCCCAAACCACCTGAGCCCAGATCACCCACCTGGTCAGGTCTGCCTCCAAACAAACTCAGGTTTCAGGCACCTGTCCTGAGCCCTAAGATCCAGACTGGCAGCCCAGGCCTGTCCACTTGCCCTAAGCTCCTGAACCACAGGAGGAATCCTTTGTAACAGGGAGCTCCAGGAACTCAGTCAAATACCCAGAACCTAGGTCTATTACCCAACTCTCCAACACAGAACCCTCACTTCATTTCCTCTCTCACCTGCAGTCATGTCAGAGACTACCCAGATGCCGACTGTCATCTAAAATACGCCCTGGCAGGAATTCCCCAATGGTCCAGTGGTTAAGACCACTTGCACACTTTCAGTGCAAGGGGAGTGGGTTCCATCCCTGGTCAGGGAACTAAGATCCCACACGCCTCGTGACCAAAAATAAGAAACTAATATAGTCTAGGATTAGTGAAAAGCCCATTATCCATCTTTTACCTTGCAAATACTTGCCATTAGAAAATTCAACCTCTTTGGAAATGACATGTCCTCTTTTCTCCACCAGAAGAAATGGGTTTGCTATCTTATTTCTTAGAACCACGACTAGTAATATGGGGTAGTGGTGGGGGTATGGAGGAGGCCTATCGGTTGAGCTTGGAAATGATAAAAAGGATAAATTTATCAGCAATCATCCAACACCAGAACTGACACCTTGGGAAGGAAGGCAAATGGGGGAATTTTTGCTAAGAAGCAAGCACAGGCGCCGGTGGGAAATAAAGACCATAAATAAGAGAGCAAATCAACCCGACCACTGAGAAGGTATTCCCAGTGCTTCCCGCCTGGCTGAACTGGGTTCCCAAGCCCCTCCCTCTCCTCAGCGTGGCCCACCTGCCTCACACCTGGAGGAGGGACACAGGACAGTAATGGGAAAGAGCACTTTCAAGTCTTGAGTGAAAAAGCTGCTTGGGGAATAAGGTAAGGGCACTGCAATCAAACATCGGTGTCCACCGCAAACCAAGGACGCCGGCCGCAAAGACCATCCACGGGGGCAGATAAAGCCTCAGACGTTTCTCTTTGGATCTTGAAGCCACTGGTGTTCTGACAACCGAATTACGGCCCATCAGACATCCAGGAATTTGCACCACTAAGACACACGATGAATCCACTCGGGGCAGGACTGGCTTGGAAAGGAGAGGGGACGCACTTGCTCCTCTAGGCTCTCTGGCCTCCGCCAACTGCTCTCTGTCATCCGACTCTCCATAGAGGCAGACAGCATCAATTCCCGGACAACTGCAAAACCCTGTCCCCAGTCGGGCCCTCGCTCACTGACACTATTATGTTATATATGCCTCCCAATAGGGAGGGGGGCAGAAACTGCTTAGCAATGGTAAGCACTAGTTCTAGAAGCTAAAAGGAAAATCTGCCAGAAAACAGATACAATTCAGATGATGTACTATCACAAAATTACTATTGTTGTTGGTCTTAATCTCCCAGCTGTAAACAGCCAGAGGTTCCCAATACCCCCTCAGGTTTCAGGCCTGGTCTCTCTGGGAGCTGGCACCCACTAACTCACCAGGGGACTCTTGGAGGTCTCTTTATCCTTCTTGTCTTTCTTTTCCTTTTTCTTTTTCTTTTCTTTCTTCTTAGTGGCCCCAGGAGTTGACAGCTTGCCCCGCTCTTGGATCACCAAGTTCCGATAGTGTTCATCACAGGGGTGGTCCCATGTGGACTGCCCGTTAGCAAAGTTGAAATAGTAAATATCACCTGTGATGTCCTGGCTGGGGGATGAGCAGAGGTCACAAGTTAGTCCCTGCTCAGGTCCAAAGCTACCCAGCAAAAAAGAAAAACAACAAGGAAGCATAGAAGAGGGAAGAATTGTGGGGAGAGGGAATGAGGGAGAGAGGAAAAAGAAGAAAGAATTAACACAAAATTGGCTAGATTTGGCTAAGAATAAGGAGTTAGGTTAGAAATAACCAATTAGGATATTAAGGACTTCTCTCATGGAGATATTTAATCATTAGGTTTCCTGAGAATTCATGCTAGACTAAAGAAGGAAAACTTGATTTCAGATGGATAAATACAAACACAATGATGTCTTGGAGATAAATTCTAGGATAGATGTTGCTTAATATTTTCATAAATGATCTAAAGAAAAAAGATATGTTGTGAAAGTTCTGATTTTCAGAAACACATAAGAGGCAACAATCCAAGTTAGTGCAGTCAATCAACAATAAAAGAAAATAATGTAGGTGGGCCTCAAGAATCTGTTTCAGTATGGCGAAAATAAGTCTAAAATAAGTCATTCATCCCATCCACCATTATCAGTAATCCATTAGGACAGCTAATAGGAAAAAACCCATCACAAAAGCAATCAATGTGAAAGATAAACTACCCAGGAATAAACAGTGTGTGCAAGACCTTCATAAAGTTTCACTGAAAATTCGGGGTGGGGGGAGGGGGAGGTGAACAACTAGTAAGACACCCCGTGTTCCTGAATAGGATTCAAATCTGTAAACATGACAATAATCCTCAAATTAATATATAAATCCAATACAATTCTTATCAGGCTCCTTATGAAACTTGACCTTGTCTTGGCCAAGAGCACATGAGAAGATGTTCAACATCACTCAACATGAAGGAAAAGAAAATTAAAACCACCATGAAGTGCCACTTCACACCCATTAACACAACTATTATCAAAAGAGCAGAAAATAACAAGCGCTGGCGAGCATGCAGAGAAACTGGAACTCTTGTACACTTCTGGTGGGAACGTACAATGGTATGGCCAAAGTGAACAACAGTGCAACAGTTCCTCAAAAAGTTAGAGTTGTGGTCCAGTGATTAAGAATCTGCCTGCCAATGCAGGGGACACGGGTTCAGTCCCTGGTCCAGGAAGATCTCACACGCCACAGAGATCTAAGCCCGTGTGCCACACCTACTGAAGCCCCTGCACCCTGAAGCCCGTGCTCCGCAACAAGACAAGCCACCACAATGAGAAGCCTGCACACCACAACTCGAGTAGCCCCTGCTCTCTGCAACCAAAGAATGCCTGCACCCAGCAACGAAGACCCAGTGCAGTCAAAAATAAAGATACATTTTAAATTTTAAAGTATAGCACCATATTAAAAATCTGAATTACCATATAAACCAGCAATTCTACCCCGGGTGTACACTCAAAAAAATTGAAAGCAGGAATTCAAACAGGTTATTTGTACACCGATGTTCACAGCAGCGTTATTCACATAGCCAACAGAAAGAGAAATTCTCAGAGGCCAGAAACAGAAAGAAAGCATGAAATCTGAGTAATAAGTGCATGAACTGACAGGTCAAGGTCAGGATCTGACCTGGATATAGGCTCAGGGAACTTGAGTTTAAATGCCAATCTAGAACAAAATGTGGCCTTAGGGCGTCGTAAGTTTGGAAACTAAAACTGAGACCCTAGATATATCTGGGGCTCTTCAGGCTGTTCTCACCATGAATAAAAAGCCCTAGTGGGCCACGAGGAAGCACATTGCCCACTCCAGGTTCTACGGGGGGAAATAAAATTTAATGAAAAACTGAAACCCCAAGACATATGTAGATAGAGTCCAAAATGTGGTAAGAAAATGCCAGGTCCAGGAAATTAATGTAAAAATTTAGTCCTAAAGCACTAAAGAATCCTTGGCAGAAATCACTGTAAGGCTACTCAAAAACCCAGGAATGAGACACTCACAGAACATAAACTTCTGCAGAAAATGAATTCACAAAATGCACAATAAATAATTACAAACCATGTGAGGAAACACTTCACCTTGAGGGAAAATCAGTAACACAATGAAAAGAAGAACTGGGAGTAGAAGAATCAAAAGAAGACTAAAAATAACAATATTTAAAATTATTGGAGGGATAAAAGGAAGAGAATCCATAATGAAAGAACAGAACTCTTTAAAAATAAATAAACAAACATACACATATTGAAAAGAACATCAGGGGACTTCCCTGGTGGTCCAGTGGTTAAGACTCCACTCTCCTAATGCCGGGGGCCTGGGCTCAATCCCTGGCCAGGGAACTAAGATCCCACACGCCCCAACTAAACCCACACATCGCAACTAGAGAAACGGGCATGCCACAGCAAAGACCCACTGCAGCCAAAATGAAAAATAAAATTAAAAAAAGAAAAGATCATAAGAGAACTTGTAGGAATTCGTAGTCATTAAATTCAAAACAAACAAATAAAAAAAATAACACGTTGATTAAACAGCAGATTTGACATAGAAGAAACAAATAGTGAATTGGGAAATATATATGCTAAAGAAAATTATAAAGTCATTTTTAAAATATGAAACAGAAGTTAAGAGACATGGTGGATAAAAATAACTAGGTCTAATATATTTATAGTAAGAGTTCTAGAAAAGAAAGTGATAATGGTTGAGAAGTTTTCAAAATTAAAGAGAGACATGAGTCCTCAGAGCAAGAAAGCATTCCAATTCCTGTACACAGTAAGTAAAAGTGAATCCACACCTAGATATACTATAGTGAAATTACAGGACACCAAAGATTAAAAACAAAATAATGAAAACAACCAGAGGGGGTAAAAATTGATTACCTACAGAGGAACAACTAATAAAGCCAAAAAACATGTCTTATTAGAAACCCAGCAGACAGAAGATAATGGTACACAATATACAATATTGTCAAAGGGCTGTTTGACAAAGCTGTATGCAACGAAACCATTATTCAAGAATGAGACCAGGAAATTCCCTTGTGGTCCAGTGAGTGGAACTCAGCACTTTCACAGTCAGGGCCCCGGATCAACCCCTGGGTGGGGAACAGTGACACCAGACAACAATTACTCAGGACACAGGAAGATCAACACATTTAGCATGCTTGATAAAAAGGACGTTTAAGAAAAAAACAGACTCACAGACAGGAAACAAGCTTATGGTTACCAAAGGGGATGGGGAAGAACAAATTAGGAGTTTGGTATTAACAGATACAACAAGGTCCTACTGTTTAGCTCAAGGAACTGTATTCAATATTCTGTAGTAAACCTTAATGGAAAAGGACATAAAAAAATAGTTCTTATACATATATATATAAATACACACACACATATATACATAACTGAATCATTTTGCTGTATACCAGAAATTAACACAAAAATGTAAATCACTATACTTCATTCTAAAAAATGAGAGACCACATTCTTATCAAGCACACATAAAACACTTAGCTAAGCAGGATCAATTACTGAACCAGAAGAGAATTCTGTAACATATGTAACAAAGAATAGATATAATGAACAAATAAAATTGGAAATCAATAATTCAAAAAATACCCAACTCTATCTCATCTCCTTCAAGCTATTATTTTGGAGAAAAGATACTTGACAAAATTTTAATAAATGAAATCCAATAATATGTAACCATTATCAAGCAGTTTACCCCAAGAAAGTAAGGTCGGTCTAACAATTGAAAGCCAATCAATATAATTGACCGTATTAACAGACCAATATAGAAAAATCATGATTCTTCTGTATATGCAGATGCATATATAGATGCAGAAAAAAATATTTGACAAAATTCAATATCCATTTTGGATTTAAACTCTCAGTAAGCTAGGAATACAAGGGAACTTCTTCATCCTGACACAGGACATTTAGAAAACCCTACAGTTAACACTGGCTAATATCACACTTAGTGGTGAAAGACTTAAGGGAAATGCTTCCCCTTAAGATCAGAAATAAGCCTAAAATGTTCATCGTCACCATTTCTATTCAACTGTATTAAAGGTTCCAGGCAGTGCAATAAGGCAAGAAATAGAAATATAAGGTATCCAGGTTAGAAAAGAAGATGAAAAAATGTCTTCATTCCCAGAAGACATACTATCTATGTAGAAAATTCTATAGAATCTACAAAAAAAAGCTACTAGAACTAACGTAAGTTTAGCAAGGTTGCAGGCTAGAAGATCAGTATACAAAAATCAATTTTATTTTATATGAATGCAACCAACACTTGGAAATTGACATTTTAGAAGATAACATTTATAAATATAATGGAAAAGAATATGAAAAAAGAATGGATGTATATTTATAACTGAATCACTTTGCTGTACAGAATTAATACATCATAAATCAACTATACTTCGATAACAAAAATAAATGCAGGATACCATTTACAGAAGCATCAAAAAAGGAGATAAATCTGACAAAATATGGGCAAGATGTGTAAACTAAAAACTAGAAAAGATTTCTTAGCAATATTAAAGAAAGCCTAAATATGGGTTGGAAAACTCAATATTGTTTAAGATGTCAGTCCTCTCAAACTGATTTATAGACTCAGTGCAATTTCAGTCAAAACCCTAACAGAATTTTTTATAGAAATTGACAAGCTGATTCTAAAATTCATACAGAAATGCAAGGGACTTAGAATACAACTTTGAAAATGGAGAACAAAGTTGCAGAATTTACTTTAAATGACATTAAGATGTATAATAAAGCTACAGTAACCCAGACAGCATGGTATTTGTGTAAAGGTAGACAAACAGTGGCACCCCACTCCAGTACTCTTGCCTGGAAAATCCCATGGACGGAGGAGCCTGGTGGGCTGCAGTCCATGGGGTCGCTAGGAGTCGGACACGACTGAGCGACTTCACTTTCACTTTTCACTTTCATGCATTGGAGAAGGAAATGGCAACCCACTCCAGTGTTCTTGCCTGGAGAATCCCAGGGACGGCGGAGCCTGGTGGGCTGCCGTCTATGGGGTTGCACTGAGTCGGACACAACTGAAGCGACTTAGCAGCAGCAGACAAACAGACCAATGGAAAACAACAGAGAATCCAGACCCAGAAGGAAGTCCCCAAGTGACAGCAATTACTCACGGGATTGAGGGGTGTAAGGGTGAAAGCGGACACACATACATAAGTTTCTTTTTTTTTTTAAGTAGGAAGTAGAAATAAGTTTATAGAAATGAGATAATTTTTTCAGTATACAGCATGATGATTTGATCAACTTCTTTACTATGAAATGATCACCACAGCAGGGTTAGTTAACACCTCTACTTCCTCCATAGTCACCATTTTTCTTTTGTGGTGAGAATATTTCAGATCTGGGACTTCCCTGGTGGTCCACTGGCTAAGACTCCATGCTCCCAGTGCAGGGGGCCTGGGTTCAATTCCTGGTCAGGAAACTAGATCCCACATGCCACAGCTAAGAGTTCACATGTAGCAATAAAGATCCCACGTGCCCCAACGAAGACTAAAGATTCTATGTGCCACAACTAAGACCCAGCACAGACAAATAAATACATTAAAAAAAAAGAAAGAAAGAAAGAAAAAGAATAAAGAGATTAATGATGAGGTAAATGTGTCTAACACGATGGATACTGGAGACCAACAGAAACCACTACCCTACAAATACAACCATGAGGCCCCAGCACCTGGAATACCATGCACAGTGCTGACGGCTTTCCTACAAGAAAGATGTCATGAACTGGAGAAGGTCCAAGGAAAAGCGGCTAAAAAGGTCCAGAGAACAGGGAACCTGCCACGCAAGAAGAAACTGGAAGGATTAGGCCTCTGAGGCGGCGATGACTGAGGCTACAATTGCAGTCATTTTGAAGCACAGCCAATGCATTCAGTGGTTCAGGAAAGAAGAGAATCATCACACCCTGTACACACAACTGCACAATCCCAGCAGAAGACACGACCCCTCCAGGACATCTGAGGGCCAGTGTGGGACAAAGGAAATCCCACTCTTTGGTACAAAACTCAGGTCACTTACTGTAGGGAGGCAGCGTGGAGAGAGCTCTGTGTACACAAGGAAGACAGAGCTGGGTCTCCAAGAGTGAAAATCCTGGTTTGTGGGGAGGCAGAGGGGAGACAGAGGTGGATGGCAGCGGCTGCCCCACCTCAGCCAGTCTGATCCTCACCGTCAACCTCTGTTCACCCGAGATGACCTAAGTGAATGCCTGTTCCTCACAATTCAGAGCTCAAACTGAAACTGCAAACATGGACCCATTCATGAACAGGTCACACAAGTTCAGGGTTGGGCAGTCCAGGGAGACAGAAACCGCTGCCAGTCTGTGTCGCCGCACACAAACCTCTCCAACACCAGCATCCACTCTGGACACGCTGACAAGGTCCCAGTATCGTCACTCTCCATCTCAGTCAGCAAAGAATAACAGTGACACCTCCTCCGTGTGCTGAAACAGATGGTGGCACTCGAAAGCTTGATGCAGGGCAGCAACTGAGATCCTGGGACCCTGGAAGTCTGTGCTGAGACCCTCTGGGACCAGAAAGGTAACCTGGCTGCTGTTGTTCAGTCGCTCAGTCGTGTCCAACTCTGCAACTCCATGGACTGCAGCACACCAGTCCTTCCTGGTCCTTCACCATCTCTCAGAGTTTGCTGAAACTCATGTCTATTGAGTCGGTGATGCCATCCAGCCATCTCACTCTCTGTTGCCCCTTCTCCTCCTTCCTTCAATCTTTCCCAGCATCAGGGTCTTTTCTAATGAGTCAGTTCTTCACATCAGGTGGCCAGAGTACAGGAGCTTCAGCATCAGTCCTTCCAGTGAATATTAAGGGTTGATTTCCTTTAGGATTGACTGGTTTGATCTCCTTGCAGTCCACAGGACTCTCCAACATCACAGTTCTTCTCCAATGTCACAGTTCAAAAGCATCAATTCTTCAGTGCTCAGCCTTCTTTATGGTCCAACTCTCACATCTGTACATGACTACTGGAAAAACCATAGCTTTGACTATATGGACCTTTGTCAGCAAAGTAATGTCTCTTCTTTTTAACACACTGTTGAGATTTGGCATAGCTTTTCTTCCAAGGAGCAAGCATCTTTTAATTTCATGGCTGCAGTCACCATCTGCAGTGATTTTGGAACCCAAGAAAGTAAAGTCTCTCACTGTTCCCATTGTTTCCTCATCTATTTACCATGAAATGATGGGACCGGCATCCGCTGGATCATTGAAAAAGCAAGCAAGTTCCAAAAAAAGATCTACTTTTGCTTTATTGACCATGCCAAAGCCTTTGACTGTGTGGATCACAATAAAGAGATGGGAATCACTTAAAGAGATGGGAATGCCAGACCACCTGACCTGCCTCTTGAGAAATCTGTATGCAGGTCAAAAAGCAACAGTTAGAATTGTACATGGAACAACAGACTGGTTCCAAATCGGGAAAGGAGTACGTCAAGGCTGTATATTGTCACCCTGCTTATTTAACTTGTATGCAGAGTACATCATTTGAAATGCCAAGCTGGATGAAGCATAAGCTGGAATCAAGATTGCTGGGAGAAATATCAATAACCTCAGATATGCAGATGACACCACCCTTATGGCAGAAAGCGAAGAACTAAAGAGCGTCTTGATGAGAGAGAAAGAGGAGAGTGAAAAAGTTGGCTTAAAACTCAACATTCAAAAAAAAAAAAAACCAAACAAACAAAAAAACTCAACATTCAGAAAACGAAGATCATGGCATCTGGTCCCATCACTTCATGGCAAACAGATAGGGAAACAATGGAAACTGTGAGAGACTGTTTTTTGGGGCTCCAAAATCACTGCAGATGGTGATTGCAGCCATGAAATTAAAAGACGCTTGCTCCTTGGAAGAAAAGCTATGACCAACCTACACAGCATATTAAAAAGCAGAGACATTACATTGCCAACAAAAGTCCATCTAGTCAAAGCTATGGTTTTTCCAGTGGTCATGTATGGATGTGAGAGTTGGACTATAAAGAAAGCTGAGTGTCAAAGAATTGATGCTCCTGAACTGTGGTGTTGAGAGTCCCTTGGACTGCAAGATCAAACCAGTCAATCCTAAAGGAAATCAGTCCTGAATATTCACTGGAAGGACTGATGCTGAAGCTCCAATACTTTGGTCAGCTGATGCGAAGAAGTGACTCATTGGAAAAGACTCTGATGCTGGGAAAGATTGAAGGTGGGAGGAGAAGGGGTCGACAGAGGATGAGATGGTTGGATGGCATTACCAACGCGATGGACATGAATTTGAGTAAGCTCTGGGAGTTGGTGATGGGCAGGGAGGACTGGCGTGCTGCAGTCCATGGGGTCGCAAAGATTCGGACACGACTGAGCGACTGAACTGAACTGATGGGACCGGATGCCACGATCTTCTTTTTTTGAATGCTGAATTTCAAACCAGCTTTTTCACTCTCCTTTTTCACTTTCATGAGGAGGCTCTTTAGTTCCTCTTTGCTTTCTGCCATAAGAATGGTATTATCTGCATATCTGAAGTTATTGATATTTCTCCCGGCAATCTTGATTCCAGCTTGTGCTTCATCCAGCCCAGCGTTTCGCATGATATACTCTGCATGTAAGTTGAACAAGCAGGGTGACAATATCCAGCCTTGACGCACTCCTTTTCCAATTTGGAACCAGTCCATAGTGCCATGTCCAGTTCTAATTGTTGCTTCTTGAACTGCACACAGGTTTCTCAGGAGGCAGGTGAGGTGGTCTGGTATTCCCATCTCTAAGAATTTTCCACAGTTTTTTGTGATCCACACAGTCAAAGGTTTTAGTGTAGTCAATGAAGTAGTTTTTTCTTCCTGAATTCCCTTACCTTTTCTATGATCCAACAGATGTTGGCAATTTGATCTCTGGTTCCTCTGCCTTTTCTAAATCCAGTTTGAACATGTGGAAGTTCTTGGTTCATGTACTGCTGAAGCCTAGCTTGGAGAATTTTGAGCATTACTTTGCTAGCATATGAAATGAGTGTAATTGTGCAGTAGTTTGAACACTCTTTGGGGAAAAAAAAGAAAGGTGACCTGGGCTCTGGCCCAAAGCATCAGGCAGCCCAGCAGAGGGATGGCCCACTGCTGTTTCCAATTCTATGCAGGACAGGCTTCAAAAAGTGGCCAAAGGATTTCCCTGATGGTTCAGTGGCTAAGTCTCCATGCTCCCAATGCGGGGGGCCCAAGTTCAATCCCTGGTCAAGGAACCAGATCCCACATGCCACAACTAAGATTAAAGACCCACAACTAAGACCTGATACAGCCAAATAAATAAATAAATATGAACATTAAAAAAAAAAAAGGTAGCCAGTTAAAGCTGATCTCCTCCCTCTGCCACACAGGCCAAGCCAGAGGGCCACACCCAGGTTGAACTCACCATGGTTTCCACTCCACAGGCAGTGGGGCCACAATGCCCTCCCGAGCCAGCCACATCAGCTGTGGTTCCTTTATGGGATCAATACCAATCTCTCTGGCAAATTCAAGAATTTCTGCAAGGAGGGGCAGGGAGGTGGCAAGGTAAGAGAGGCAGGGGTGGGAGGGGGTGGGTACAAAGAAGGAAAAAATCACAGTCAGTCTTGGGAGATAATTAGAGAGATATATTGGTCTCTGCCCCTGTTCCAGCTAATATTTGGTCTCTGGCCCCAGTTCCTGACACTGAGCTCCTACATCTTGTACAATTTCCTGAGTGATGGGAGGGTCTTCCGTTCCAATGAGGCAACTCTGGGTGGGCTCCTGGGTGCAGCCTGGTCACCAGGAAGACCAGTCATGATCAGAAGCTTGGGACTTTCAGTGTCATTGCCTCCATTCTCTAGGGAGGGGCTATAAAATGAGTTAGTCGACGATCACACCTACATGATGAAGCCTCCCTAAATTCGGGTTCAGAGAGCTCCCAACACTTCCACGTGCCAGTAGAGTGTCCCAGCTCCACCAGGACAGGAGCTCCAGCACTTGGGACCCTCTCAGGTCTTGCCCTATGTACCTCTTCATCTGGCTGTTCACCTCTACCCTTTATCCTATCCTTTTTGGGCTTCCCTGGTAGCTCAGCTGGTAAAGAATCTGCCTGCAATGCAGAAGACCTGTTTGATTCCTGGGTCAGGAAGATCCACTGGAGAAGGGATAGGCTACCCACTCCAGTATTCCTGGGCTGGAGAATTCCATGGACTCTATAGTCCATGGGGTTGCAAAAAGTCAGACATAGCTGAGTGATTTTCACTTTGTGGGTCATCTCAGTGGAGGATTTTGGATGCTGACATACCCAGGGACTAGGAAAGGCAAAAAGGACCAGCTGAAATGTAGCTAGCCAAGGACTGTGTGTTCATTAATTTCACAAATATCTTGAGTGCCTTCTATGTGCCAGTCACCATGTGCCAAGACTACAAGAGAAATGGAGCTGACATGCTGGTAGAAGAAACAGCCAGTGATGACATAAACAGATAAATAGACAAGGAATTAAAGCTTCTGCTAAACATAATGAAGGCAGTGAGTGAGGTATGAGACAGAGTGTCGAGGTAGAGGGGCACTTCTTTAGAATGAGTGGTCCAAAAATCTCTCTGAATGGTGACGCGTAACCAATTCTATGGGAAACAAAGAAGCCAGGCGTGCAAAAACACCAAGAAAAGAGCTCTTGGGCAGAAGAGCAGGTGCAAAGGGCCTGCAACACGTAGCAGCCTGACCTGTCTGGGGATGGTCAGAAAGGCCATGTGACCAGTAGAGGGAGGGAAAGGCAGGCACTGAGTCAGCCTGGCCAGGAGGCAGGGCTGGGTCATACAGAGTCCTGCACATCCCACTAAGGGCACTGAGTACAATGCAAGATTATATGGAAGATTATGAAAAGCAGAGCCCTGATAGGATCTGCTTCACACTGCGAGTTCACTCTGGCGCTAAGTGGAGCACAGACTGGAGGCGGAGGAGGAGAAGCAGGGAGGCAGACTAGGAAGCGGCTGCAAGCCCAGGAACAGAAAACGGGGGCTCCAACTCAGGATGTCTGCACGTGACTGAGCAGAAGAGAGGTTTTTTATTTTTTTTTTATTTTTTTTTTTTTAGAAGAGAGGTTTTTTAATAAAAATCCTGAAAAAAAGTTAGACCCCTTTCACAATAGCAAACCAAAAAGAATAAAATATTTAAGAAATAAACTGAGGGGACTTCCCTGATGATCAGTGGTTAAGACTCCATACTTTCAAAGCAGGAGATGTGGGTTCAATCCCTGGTTGAGGAACTAAGATCCCACATGCCACATAGTATAGCCAAAAAATGAAAAAGAAACAAACAAACAAACTGAGCAAGAAGTGTGCAAAATCAAAATGAAGAAAACTTCCAGTTACCCGTGAAGAAAACAAAAAAAGATGCAAACAGAAAGGAATAGATGTTCTTTGATAGGAACCCCCAGGTTGACCTGGATGCATAACTTAACTGCACAAAGATGGCAATCCTCTGCAGTCTCATTAATAAATTTAACACAATTTTCTCTAATTTTTTTCTACTAACAGTTCCCCAATACACAGCCCTCCCCAGAAAGACAGGGTGATTATAAAGTCCATGGGGAGATAAAGCAGACAAGATAACCAAGAAAACTTTAAAAAAAGAAGAAGAAGGGCACTTCGACCTTACTAGACACTGGAAGGCTTATAACCGAGCCTCAGTAATTCAGAGCACAGCTCTATATGGACAGACAGCCTCAAAGAACAGGAGAGAAAGTAGACCCCTGTACACACACACAGCACTCAGCCAGCGGGCAAAGGATGAGCTATTCAGTGAACAGTGTGGAGACGAACCCGAGGAAAACCTGAGAGCAGGGGAGCTTTTCTAACTATGATCAAAATTCAGGGACCATATGAGAACTGACTTATAAATTTAACACAAAGATTAAAAATTTCTACATGGCGGAACTCCCCTGGCGATCCTGTGGTTAAGACCTCATGCTTCCATTGCAGGGGGTGCGGGTTCAGTCCTTGGTTGGGAACTAAGATCCCATGTGCCACACAGAGTGGCCAAAAAAAAAAATCTTTTTTTAATTTAAATTTCTACATGGCAAGCAAACAATAATCCTATGCGATAACAAATCCTATCCTATCCTAATGTGGGATCCACAGATCCAACAGTTCTTCCCCCAAACTGGCTCACAAACCATCTGCACTATAAGCAAAATCTGTGTGTCCAGGTCTGCAACTCAGGAGAAATTCAAAGAAATCTTCACCCATCAAAATAGTCTAGTGTTTCACAGTGAGAGCCCTGGAACTAGAAGACCTGGGTGTGGACCCTCACTGCCCTGTAGTAAACTGTGTGACTACTGGGAAGTGACTTAACCTTTTGGTGCCTTGGTTTCCTCATCTGTAAAATGGGATTAATAATAGTGCCTCAATCATGGAGTTGCTACAAGGGTTGAAAAGGAAATAACACGTAAAGTTCTTTTGTAGAGAGACTGGCACGTGGTAGCACTCAATAAATTTTGTTGTTATTGTTATTAATAATGCTATTGTTGTTTTAAAAAACACAACCACTTCCTGATGGCTCAGACTGTAAAGAGTCTGCCTGCAGTGCAGGAGACCTGGGTTCAATTCCTGGGTTGGGAAGATCCCCTGGAGGAGGGCATGGCAACCCACTCCAATATTCTTGCCTGGAAAATTTCAGGACAGAGGAGCCTGGAGGGTTACAGTCCATGGGTTGCAAAGAGTTGGACAGACTGAGCGACTAACACACTTTAAGAAACTGAGTTTTCCCTAGCCTCAGGACATACTGTATTTTATGATATCTTCTTAACCATATTAATCACTGATCTGATCCGAGGTCACCAAACTTTTTCCATAAAAGACCAAACAGTAAATATTTTAGGCTCTGTGGGCTGTACAGTTTCTTGTCACAACTCAATACTGCCCCTACAGTGTGAAAGCAGCCATAAACAACACATAAACAAGTAAGTGTGGCCGTTTTCTAATAAAACTTTATTTACAAAAGCAAGCTACAGGCCAGGTGAGGCCCATGGGCTATAGTTTGCCAGCCCCGGATCTAACTCAAATATACTGAGCAGCCCTGAGCAGCCCTGTGCACATTCCCTCCTCTGCACCAGAAGGACGAAAATTAAATCAGAAACAACTGCCCTCACAGAACTATCACAACACCCCCAGGGCCTCTTACCATGCTCGCTGGGGATGTAGTTCTCATCATAGTCTTCCTCCAGAACCAGCTGGTCTCCTATGCGGATGGGTCGGCCGGCCATGATCAGTCTGGGCTCCAATGCCTAGATCCCCCAACCCAAAGAGAAAAATCAGTGCCGCAGCTTAGAAGGGGAGAAGTTGGAGCTGGTCTTGGGGCATCTGGGCAGCCCAGCCCCTGCAGGCCAGCTGGGCCAGATAGGAGGTTTTTCCAGACACTGGGGAGAGTGGAGCGGGGAACCAACAGCTCAGAACTTACAAGCCTTATAGGCTCTGTACTCGGGAAAGTTCCTGGAGACACATCTCCCCCAAAGCCTTGCTGAAGACTCCATGGACCACAAAAGTTCTGGAAACCCAACTCTCTCAAGGGTTTGACTTCATACATTTGCCCACAAAGACGAGTAACAACTAACAGTCTACGACCCCTGCTAGAAAACCCTAAACACCAAAATAGCTAGCAGCACACACACCCCCATACACCAGTGTCCCCCAGTGCGCTCAGGCTGTCTCAACATGCGGCCCTGTTTGCACATTCCTACTGACACTCAGCGAAGCCCTCAGGGGGCTTACAGTCTAGTGGAGGCAGGCACACAGCTTCACCAGAAGTAGCAGGCAGAAGAGAAAAAAAAAATCCTGCTCTGGGGAGTATTAAGAAAGAAGTCACACACTCCCAGTGCAGGGATGAAGGAAGACTTTGTTAAGGAACTGGGTACAGAAGGCTGACAAGAGTTCTGAGGGCAGAGAGAAGAACCCAGGCAGAGGGAACAGCCTTTGAGGCAAGGCATTATGCTGCACCAATGCCAGCGTGCATGGCAGGGACCGCGGGGAAGCCAGGCCCGGTCATGGTCATGGAGAGCTTGGTGGACAATGCTGAAGGGCCTCAACTCTGTCCTGTAGCAGAGGGGAGTCACTGAGGGCTCTGGTGGGAGAAAGTGACACAGAGTGGCCTTTTTTTTCAAGATGAGAACTTTGGCAGGAGTGCCCTGGCCGGATTGGAGAGATGAGAGACTGCTGCTGCTGCTGCTGCTGCTACATCGCTCAGTCATGTCCGACTCTGTGCGACCCCATATACGGCAGCCCACCAGGCTCCCCAGCCCCTGGGATTCTCCAGGCAAGAACACTGGAGTGGGTTGCCATTTCCTTCTCCAATGCATGAAAGTGAAAAGTGAAAGTAAAGTCGCTCAGCTGTGTCCGATTCTTCGAGACCCCATGGACTGCAGCCTACCAGGCTCCTCGGTCCATGGGATTCTCCAGGCAAGAGTACTGGAGTGGGGTGCCATTGCCTTCTCTGGATGAGAGACTAGTGTCAGGAAAATCACTAAAGAGGCTACGGTCCCCAGGAAAGATGATGAGGGCTTAACTGGGGCAGAAGCAGTGGGAGTGGAGAAAAAGGGACAGACACAAGGGACGATGTGATGTTAGGTTTAACGTGAGAGAGTCAATTCCTAGGCAGGTTGATAGGAAGCCCGGGGTTCCTGAGGAGGAGAGGGGCGTCTGGGGCTCTCTAAGAGGAGATAGGGGTCTGGAATTCTCAAGGAGGAAGAAAGGACAAACACCTTTTTTTCTCTACATTCCTTACTCTTAAGGCACTAAAACACTTTTTTTTCTTTAAGCCCGGAACTGATGATTACACAACAAACAACTCAGTTTAAACTCTGTAACTAAGAATTATATATCAATGTATCCTGCTTGAGGACAGTTTCTCCTTCCTGAAAACCTCTGGGCTCATCCTGGTATCTTAAAATGTAAATTATGGGAGTGGGTCTAGTAAGATCTTTACAACCTTGAGACATTCTTTTGATTTATTGTAGTTAACTAATTTAAAAAAGTATATAACCCCCTTGCATAGACTAGCAAGGTGGGGGCATTCTCCATCCCCCTTCTGATGTCTATGCCAGAAGCTTTCGAAGTCCCTTTTCACTTCAGTAAAACTCTACTACACAAAAGTTCCTGGTCCCTGGTCCCCAGGTTAAATCTTCTTCGGAGATCATGAATCCAACACCTAAGCTGTCAACAGGACCAGGATGGGGGCGGGGCGGGGGCAGAAGAGTGGAAAGGAACCCAACCTGAATGCAAGGTTTCTAGCTCAGGGATGGTGATCACATTCTTCAACTGACAGGCTGGTGCGGTTCCACACCTGCTCCTCCCTTCACATCCCTGCTCCTTCATCCACCTCAGGACCCCAGGTCACAGCACCAGTCCCCTGTGGGAGCTCGCACACTGAAGCCTGACGACGCCTGGACAAGTCAGCCTGTAGCACGTGCAGACAGCCCTTCAGAGGGCCTCCCCCACTGAGGCAGCATCAGCTGCTCCGCTGTGACCAAAGGGAGGAGCCTGGAGGAACTTTCTGCAGCCACGTCTTCAGAAACGGGCACTGTTCACCTGGGGCAGAGCATGACACAGCCCTCACAGCAGGGGAGTAAGCAGAAAGACCTGGTCAACAGAAAGGAGGTTGGGATACAGCTCGTAAAGAATGCTCAGGAAACAGCCAGGTCGGTGACTCTGAATCTGCTCCAAGATCCCTGGAGGGGGGCCCCTGATAAACGCAAAGGATCTCTGAAGGACCATTCCATGGCCCTCGCTGCACCCTGGCAGGTGAGAGATGGACAAGGAAGGTGTCTTGCCTTAGGACTCACAAAAGATGGTTCCCAGACTTCCCTGGTGGTACAGTGGAGAAGAATCCACCTGCCAATGCCGGGGACACAGGTTCGACCCCCTGGTCTGGCAAGATCCCACATACCGCGGGGCAGCTAAGCCCAAGTGCCACAACCACTGAAGACCACGTGCCCTAGAGCCCATTCCCCGCAACAGGAGCCACCGCAATGAGAAGCCCACGCACTGCAACTGTAGAGTAGCCCCTGTTCATAACAACTAGAGAAAGCCCAGGTGCAGCAACGAAGACTCAGCGCAGCCAAAAATAAATAAAAATGCCTTTTAAAAAAGATATTTCCCTTTGTCCATCACTGGACCCAACGGAGCCAGCCTTCTGCCACCCCTCATTCCCACCACGACACCTCCAAGCAGTAACTTAGTGCCTCAGGAAGAAAGGCTAAAGAAAGCAGCATTCTTCCCCGCAGTACTTAAGCCCAAGTGAGACGCGCTCTCTCCCCAAGAGATGTAATGTAAAAAACACCTGTGGATGTAATGCTTGTAATGCCCCCACACGCACAGTCTGCCATAAGTAGGGCCCCGACGTGGAAGAAGCAAAGCAGGAAAGTACCAAGAACCAGGGCAGTAAAACATGGTCCACAGGCTGGAGGCTAAAGAGATCTCAGAATCTTTAATCCTCTGAGTCAGGGAGGAGAGGGAAAGAAAAGGGGAAAGGATCTCTGGGGGTGGAGGAATCACAATGGCCTGAACGTCAGGCCGTGCCTTATTCAATTCAACAGGCAGTGATCTATACAAGGCACTGCACCAACTAACTCAGGGAATCTGAGAAGTTCTGCCTTTAACAGACTTCCCTATCCCTAGACATGTGCCATCTCCAGAAAGAGGGGGCAGGTAAAATCTCTTGTCTTCCTGGCAAAATGCCTCATTAGCTACTTACAAAACTGTCTGTGTTTAACTATTTATAAAGTTCAGGAAGAATGTGAAAAATCTAAATTCCTGAATCACTCAAATGTCAAACAAATCTTCTGCCGGAAAAAAAAAAATTAAAATGTGGGTGTTCTATTTCCTGGCTTCAGGAAAGAGGTAGGCAGGGACAGGGCAAAAAGAACAGGAATTGCGGGATTGAGGAAGGTAGTGGAAGAGAAACGATATTCATTCAATAGCAGCTGGAGATCATTTATTCATTCAAGAAATACTGGGTTGGCCCAAAATGTGTGTTTGGATTTTCCCTTAATATCCTACAGAAAAACCCAAATGAACTTTTTGGCCAATCCAGTATTTATTTATTGCTGGGCACTGGAGAGGCAATTAAAACCAGATTCAGCTGCTGCTCCCCTGGAACTGGTCTAGTGAGGCAAGGAGACAAACCAGTCATAGGAAAGTGTGTAATTTTAACTGGGGAAGAGCTCTGAAGGAAATGTGCCTGATTTAGATGAAGCCCCTGCTGAGAAGTGAAGAATTAATAGGTAGTCACCAGACAAAGAGAGGAAGAAAAGGTGTTCTAACAAAAGCAGCAGCAGGTGCAAAGGCCCTCCCACAGGAAAGAACACTAAGTGAGGAGAAGGATGGTAGGAGACGATGCTGGGCAAGTGGGTGGCAGCCAGGCCATGCCAAGAACTTGGCCTGGAAGGTCCAGAGAGCTGGAAGTGAGGAAAGGTTTTTCCAGATACACATTTTGAAAGAGGTTACTCCAGGAGCCAATGGAAACACAGACAGGAACGGAGGCCAGGTTGGAAAGAAGAAAATCAGAGTAGCTGTAGAGAGATTAGGGAGGAAACCATGAGCCAATCTAGATGAGAGCTGATCGTAACCTGGGCTTGGTTTAGGCTTGGTTGCAAAATGCAGAAGGAGGCAGAGGCATGGCCTCAGAAGTCTTTGGTTTGAGAGGTCTAAGAAAGCAGCCCTGAGGTCAGCTTCGGCAAACACACGACACGTGTCCTAACATTTCCCACCAGGCCTGAGACCCTGAGGGACAGCGCTGTCAACCTTGGCACCCTCGACGAGGCTTCAGGACCATCAACACTGCGCTCCATGCAGCACTTAACAACAGAGCAGATGAAACCTGATGACAAGGGCGTGCCACCAAGCCTGGCACTCACCGTGAGCCACAGAGCTTTGGAGGAGGCTCACCCAACTGTTCTCATCCATCTCCTGCCAATCCCAGAATCTAGCAAAAAAAAAAAAAGGAATGGCTCATATACCTCCTCCAGGAAGCCCTCCCTGACTAACCTCAGCCTCTCCTGTCAACTTACAACCACTTCAGCACAGAGAACAGGTTTTCTTGTGTTCACAGGCATATTATTTTCCACATGACCTTTTTCATGGGAATGTGTTCTACCTCTCCTATTAAACCAAAGACTTCTGAGGCCATGCCTCTGCCTCCTTCTGCATTTTGCAACCAAGCCTAAAATAAGCTATGTAAAGGTAGGAGCCCAGTCACTGCTCTAAACCACTAACAGACAACCGAGGAACCTCAAAAGCCAGAAGAAAACCACAAAAGCTTTGGTCCAACTGCCCTTCCCATGCCAAATTTTTCCTCTGTGCTTTGTGTCAGCCAGCATTAATGGTCGAAGCACCAGTTTGGGGGCCAGAAACAGGCAAATTAAATCCCATCTCCCTTGCTTACCAGCTGTTTGATCTTAGGGCAGGTACTTCCCCTTCTCTAAGCCTCAATAACCTCATGTGTGTAACTCAAACAGCCATGATAATCTACTTCAAAAGGCTGAAGATGAAACAATACTTGTACCAAGCACAGTCCCTGATACACAAAATATGTTAAATAAATTTAGCAGTATTACTGATATTACTGCCAATTCCACAGTTGGATCATTCTTAACTAGTAAACGGTCTTTCTCACATTAAGTCAAAATCTGTTTCTAAGAAACTTCCTCCCATTTGTCCTGTTACACCCTCTGGACCCACAGAGAGCACCCAAGGCATCTCTACTCCAAGTCAAGTTTTCCCAGCTCCCTTCCCTTCAGCACATGCCATTGGTTCCCAGTCTCCCCACATCGTGGTTACCTTCCCATGCATGTGGTCTAATTTAACAGGCAAAGCCAAAAAGTTCTGCACACCTGCATACTCACCCAGCATACAAACACATATGCATACTTAGGGTTCCCTGAGTATCATTTCTTCCACTCTGCTTGAACAATTATAAGAAAAGTTCACTATCAGAAAAGAGAAGATTTACTGGAGAAGGCATTGGGGAGAACGCTGAAGCCATTAGAGTTGATTAGGCAGTGGTATGAGCACAGGCTTGGGAACATTCTTGACTTTGAATCCCAGCTCTATCACTTACCACCTGGGCAAGTTGCCTCAGTTTCCTCACCTGTAAAACAGGGATAACAACAATGCCTATCCAGAAGGGTTATGAGGATTAAGTGACTCAATATATGTAAAATACTTAAAACATAGTAAAATCTCAATAAATGTTAGTTATTATTGTTGTTCAGTAAGTCGTGTCCGACTCTTTGCAACCCTATGAACTGCAGCACGCCAGGCTGCCCTGTCCTTCCCCACCTCCTGGAGTTTGCTCAAACTTACGTCCATTGAGTTGGTGATGCCATCCAACCATCTCACCATTCACTTATTTAAAGGGCATAGTCTACATTGCTCCAGAGGACAGATCTAGCACTGGGGAATATAAATTAAGGCCATTCAGACATCCAATAACCACTTATCGATTGATTGGTCAGGCACTGTGCTGTCAGGGCTACAAAGCTGGTAACACTTCAGCTCAAGCTAGCCGCGAAGCCAAATATGTAAACACACGATTATGCAGTGTGTTAAGTGCATTAAGGGAAGTAACAGAAAAGACAACAGGACACAAAGGCAAGGGCAACCTATCCTACTTTGGGAGATCAGGAAAAACACTGCAGAGGACCATCGAGATGGCTTGTGAAAGTTAAGCAGGAGCTCATCAGGATGAGGAAGGTTATCTGGAGACAAAAGACACAGCTTGTACAAAGGCCAAGAGGCAGAAGAGAGTATATGGCAGGTACAGAGAATTTATGAAGACAACAAAAGCTTATATTCACTGAATACTTTCTATGCTCCAAGAACTGTACTAGTGCTGAATATGCATCATCTCACCACACCCTCTCTGCTAAACAGAGATTTTTATAATCTCTTCTTTTACAAAAAAGTAATCTGAGGATAAGCAAATTTAAAAAAACTCTAACCTGCTCAAGGTTTCACACCTAGTAAGTGGCACAGCAGAACACGCATGCATCCATGTCTATCTGACTCCAAAGCCTTGAGCTCTTAAAAAACACCCTTTTAGACCTAGTTATTACCCCCATTTTACAGATGAAGGAACTGAGGCAACTTGCCCAGTTGGTAAGTGGCAGGGCTGGGATTCAAAGCCAAAGATGTTCCCCAATCTGTGCTCATTTGTTGTTTTTGTTTAGTCACTAACATGTGTCCGACTGTTTTGTGACCACATAGACTGTAGCCCGCCAGGTTCCCCTCTCCATGGTATTTCCCAGGCAAGAAAACTGGAGTGGGTTGCCATTTCCTTCTCCAGGGAATCTTCCGGACCCAGGGATCAAACCCACGTCTCCTACATTGGCAGACAGATTCTTTACCACTGAGGCACTAGGGAAGCCTCTGTGCTTATCACCACTGCATAATCAACTCTACTGTCTTCCAGGCTTTCCTCAGGGCCTTCTCCAAGAAATGTTTTCTTTTCCGGTGGTGAACTTTCTTTATAATAGTCCAAGCAGGGTGACCAGCGCACAAGGGACAATGGCAGGAGAAAGACGTACAATGGAAGGCAAGGGACACAAGATAAATGGCTTGGGAGGATTGTGGCTGCATCTTGACATAACAAGGAGCCATCATAGGATTTCACAAAGGAAACAGGCCTGATCAGATCTGTAGTTTAGAGAGATGATTCTGACAGCTGTGTAAAACTAACTGGAGAAAGGCAAGAACAGAAGCAGAGAGAGCACTTAGAAAGTTATCCTGAAAACACAGGCAAGAAATGATAAACAAAGTCAGCAGCTGTGAGAATGAAAAGGGCCAGATTCTAGGTGTTGTAGGAGGCAGAATAGTATCTGATGTCTGCAGTAAGTGAGGGAGAAACAAGAGGACAATCATCACTTAGGCCAGTACATTGTGATCATCTGCTATGCCTTGCCCAATAGCCCCACCTAGCATACTGCCTAGATATAGGAAATGTCCAACAAACGTTTGCAGCATATTCTAGATGAATGAATTACAAGTGCAGATGTGGCTGAGTGAGTGAAGGGGTGAAGTCCTTCACTGTGACAGGAGCTACAAAGGAGAAACAGATCTGAGGGACCAGGAAGACTGGGTCAGCATTCAGCTGGGGATGATCAATAAGCAAGTGGACCTCAAGAAAAGAGGTCTGATGGGAGCCAATTGGGGAGTAACCGTTAAATAGATGGTAACTGAAACTCTGGGTGAAATAGCCCTAAGACGGAGTGTAGTGGGTAGAAAGGAGGGGCTCGCGAAGGCTGATGGGGGCGGGGGAGGGCTGGGGCTTGGAAACCAGAGAGAAAGGAGTCGTAGAAGGCAAGTGAGGAGAGCAGTTCCAGAGGGAGAAGGTGGATTTTTAAATTAATGCAAGGAAAGAAAAAAGCAAAAAACTTACTATCTTCCCCAGCTGACCAAAAGACGGCAGAAGGTTGGGCCTGCCCGGATTCGGACATGGGGGAAGCTTCCCCAAGAGAGAAGTATTCAAGCAGGGTTTAGAAGGCCGGCCTTACACACTTAACTGTGACCAGGACAAACAAGCTAGAGCCCCCGCCAGCTGACACTCGTGGCCCAGGGCCCGCTTTCACTGCCCCGCCAGGACTCCAGCCCAGGCCCTTCCGCCACTCAGATTTTGGATACAGCCGCACTGATCAGGCCCGCTCCATCCTCACTTCTTCCTTCAGTTCCCGCCCACACTCGTGCACATCCCGCTGGGTGGCACACGAATGTGCCTCGATTCTCCCGCTTCCCTCCGTTCCCCGCCACCCAACCTGTCCCTCGAGGGCGTCCTCACCTGGCCCCCACCCCGGGAGGCCCAGGGCGCTAGCTCCCGGCTCTACGCGGCTTCCCCAGCACCACCCCGGCTCCCGCTTCCAGGGACGCCGGGGTGTTGCCCTGCAGCGGCCAACAACCACTTCCGGAAAGGGTACCAGCCTAGCAACTGAGGGTACCGCCTCTACCTGGAGTCAATAGGTCGCTGAATGAGAACCTGGCATCAGATTGGTTAAAGGTCCTGTCGAATCACGGCGGCGTTCTGCACGTTTCCCGTTGTATGATGGGAGATGTAGTCCAATATACTAGACGGGGTTCCGCGTGAGTTTAAAAGAGGATTCTGAGTTTAGACATGAGGGGAATTTCTTCCTGAGCAGGAAAGGATCATTCACAGTATCGACAGTAACATGTATTAACTAAGGTAATTTTTTGTCATAATTTTTAGTAGTATAATTAACATCAGGTGAATAATACACTGATCCTCAATAATCAACCTACAGGCTTTAATAAACAAAAGACTCTCTCATGCTACTTATGAATTAAGAGACCACTACCCATCGTTTTACTGGAGCTCAGGGCTCAGTTTGCATGCCTGCAAGAAGAGGATAATAATATCTGTCTTAACTATTTAAAATAGCCTGTTTAAGAAGAAGTAACATAATGTGTAGCCCCTCCACACACGCTGTCTAGCAGAAGGGTTACCACTAATTTCAAAGGCTTTAGTTTTGTTTTCACAAGGGCAAATCTTCCTTTCTCTTACATGTCCTTAACCTCCTGAGGAAGTTTAAGACAATCCCAGCTCTGGCCACTACATCAATGGTGTAGGGAAAGAACAATTGGCCGGGTAGCGGTGGTCAGGCTCTCTCATCCCACTCCACTCATGTCCTACAGCTGAGGTCATGTGTGGCACTGCGAGCGCCCACCCGGCACATTGTGGTGTGCTTGCTTGGCTGTCCTATATAAGCACCACCTGAAAAGCTCTTGCGGGTGAGTTGAGTTATTGCTGCTGAATCAGCCATTAGAGAGCAAAGCATGTCTGCCTCACCACTGTGAATAAAGAATGTCTGCGGTTCCTATGGCTCCTTATATCTTCTTTCAGCTTTGCCTTGGCTACCCTGGGTTCAATGATCAGCAAGACAAATGCGAAACCAGGGAGCGAAAAAAGTGAAGTTACTTGTTTGGTGAGAAAGATGGATCATCTGGAGCAAATCCTCACAGCCTTCCGAGGGGAGATGCATCTGGCTCCTGTTAAGCCCAGAATCTAGTCCCAGCACCACTCAGGGCCTGATCCCAGAAGGAGGAACTCAGACCAGTGTTCCTGTGGATACCAAAGCAGATATCCAGAATGTATTCCTCATGTTTAACTTCAAGTCTTTCCTGTGGCAGTGCTGCCTATGCTCCTTTTTTTTTCTGACTGTAGATGACAGATCATGGCTCCCTCTTCTTTTCCACACTCCTTAAAAGTCTCACAACCACTGAAGCCCACTGTAGAGCCCAGTGCTCTGCAACAAGAGAAGTCGCCACAATGAGAAGCCCATATACACAACTAGAGAATAGCCTCTGCTCACTGAAATTAGAGAAGGCCTGAGCACTGCAGTGAAGGCCCAGCACAGTCCAAAAAATAAGTCTCATAGAGAGGCCAAGGGACAGACTGGGAAGAGACTCTGAGAACTTACCAGTTCATCCACCACGGTCCTTGAACAAAACTGGGGTTCAATAAATCATTCATAGATTTGGTCCCTCCATCCAAGAACTCACAATTAATCTAGCTGACATTAATTGCCATCAAAATTCTTAACTTTTATTCCTTAGCTGTGTCAGTTGCTCTCTCATGGGGAAAGCTAATAAAATAAGGGTTACTATAGAATTAATGAGGTTACCCCACACAGATAAGCAATTTGCATTCTATCAGGTTTCCCTGTAGATTTGTACTCAGAAATGCAAACTAATTTCTAAATGCCCTTAGGCAAACACAATTAACAAAGCAAGTCTTTGGGGGAAAATAACAAAAATGACACATCAATTGCTATGCCAGTACAGTAAGTCCCCTACATATGAATGAGTTCTGAGAGCCCATTCGTAAGTCCAATTTGTTCTGAAGTCCAACAAAATTAGCCTAGGTACCTAACTAACACAATCGGCTATATAGTACTGTAATATAGTATTGTAATGGGTTTATAATACTTTTCACACAAATAATATGCACATAAAAAGACAAACAAAAAATAAAACATTTTTAGTATCATAGCACGTTGAAAAAGTACAGTAGTAAAATACAACAGCTGGCATATAGGAGCCAGCATCGAGTGAACTAGCAAGAAGAGTTACTGACTGGAGGAGAGAGAAGAGGTGGGAAATGGTAGAGCTAAAGGATCATCAGCAATAGGAGACAGAGGGCAAGCTGCAATTTGATTCACACCTGACATTGGTGGCACAGGTTCGGGTTCCTTGTTGAATTCAATTCTATCTACTCTCTTGAAAAAACAATCCAGTAATGTCTAGGTAGTGGTTGTTCAGTCATTCAGTCGTGTCCAACTTTTTGCGACCCCACTGACTGCAGCACACCAGGCTTCCCTGTCCTTCACCATCTCCCATTGTTCACTCAAACTTGTGTCCATTGAGTTGGTGATGCCATCCAACCATCTCATCCTCTGTCGTCCCCCTCTCCTCCCGCCTTCAGTCTTTCCCAGCATCAGGGTCTTTTCTAATGAGTTGGCTCTTCACATCAGGTGGCCAGAGTATTGGAGCTTCAGCTTCAGCATCAGTCCTTCCAGTGAATATTCAGGGTTGATTTCCTTTAGGATTGACTGGTTTGATCTCCCTGCTGTCCAAGGGACTCTCAAGAGTCTTTTCCAACACCACAGTTCGAAAGCATCAATTCTTTGGTGCTCAGCCTTCTTTATGGTCCAACTCTCACATCTGTACATGACTACTGGAAAAACCATAGCTTTGACCATACAGTCCTTTGTTGGCAAAATAATGTCTCTGCTTTTTAATACACTGTCTAGGTTTGTTGTAGCTTTTCTTCTGAGCAGCAAGCATCTGGGTAGTAGCTCTTTTTTTTTTTTCTCGTCACAGATAACATGGTGGCACCAGATTGCATTCTGAATGACTGCAATAAACGCTGTGTACCATTCTACATTTAGATCTGGTGCCTCAAAAACCAAGTGCCTCCTCAAATAAACAAAATTCTCTTACCACTTCCTGTGTCACAAATCTCTTTAGTTCTTCTTCTTCCTCTTGTCTCTCCTCCTGTCCTTTCGCCTGGCCTCCAATTCCATCAGGTCTTCACATTCTCATCTTTGTAAGTTCACAACTTGGAGGTTCACATGTAGGGGACTTACTATAATATATCCAATGAGTGAGGAAGCGAAACAGAATTTCACACATTGTAAATTATCCTTTGCAGTCAGGAATGAACCCTTAGGAGTGATTTTTTTTTAAATAGATGGGAGAGAAAAAACCAAATTATTCTGAAGTGTTATGTCACACTCCCAAGTCAGAAACTCCACTGTTAGAACTTTTTCTTCTTTCTTCATACTGTTTACTGTAATATACAGAAAACCATCTTTATAATAAGAAAAAGATTCAATCCTACCTTTTTCTTTTCAAAAAGTATGTAGAGATGTGAAAAGTTTCCTCTACACTTTTTTTTTGTATTTTTTAAATTTATTTTTATTTTATTTTAAAACCTCAAACACTGTATTAGTTTTGCCAAACATCAAAACTAATCTGCCACAGGTATACATGTGCTCCCCATCCTGAACCCTCTTCCCTCCTCCCTCCCCACACCATCCCTCTGGGTCTTCCCAGTGCACCAGCCCCAAGCATCCAGTATCATGCATCGAACCTGGACTGGCAACTTGTTTCATACATGATATTACACGTTTCAATGCCATTCTCCCAAATCTTCCCACCCTCTCCCTCTCCAACAGAGTCCATAAGACTGTTCTATACATCAGTGTCTCTTTTGCTGTCTCGTACACTTTTGATCCACCTTACTTAAAGTTGCAAACTGGGGGGACTTCCCTGGTGGCTTAGTGGCTAAGATTCCATCCTCCCAGTGCAGGGGGCGTGGGTTCAATCCCTGGTCAGGGAACTAGATCCCATATGCCCCTACCAAAGATCCTGCCTGCTGCAACTAAGATGGTGCCACCAAATAAATAAATATTTTTTAAAGAAATAAATAACATGACAAACTGGAGACTTCCCTGGTGATCCAGTGGTTAAGACTCCATGTTTCCACTGTGGGGGGTGTGAGTTCAATCCCTGCTCAAGGAAGTAAGATTCTGCATGCTGTGGGGCCAATAAATAAAGCAATAACCTTAAAAAAAAATAAAATTTCAAACTGCCTTTCCATCTTCCTTCTCTGCTTTATCTTCAAAGCACATATCAGCATCTGAAATGCTATAATTTTTATTTCTTGTCTGTCTTCCTACCTTAGACTCCATAAGCTACATGAGGATAGGGATTCCGTCCATTTTATTAATTGTGTCCACAGTGCCGAAACAGTGCTTAGCATGTAGTAGGCATTAAACAAATTTGCTGAATGAACAAATGAGCAAAAGAAGGAAGGAAAGAATCCCACACTTCAGACAGAGGAAACCACTGCTGACATTTCAGTCCCCACCTTTGCTGAAGACATTTTAATGTCTGTGCAGATGTAAATTTATGTGCAAACATGTATATGCACCTGCGCATACATCCTAATTTTTACAGAAATGAGATCAAAGATACATATTATTCTACAATGTCAAACAACTGAACATGTCATAAACATATTCCAGGGTGAGCTCATAGAAGTTACTCCACTCCTTATAATGGTTATATAAGATTCCATTCGGAGAAGGCAATGGCACCCCACTCCAGTACTCTTGCCTGGAAAATCCCATGGACGGAGGAGCCTGGTAGGCTGCAGTCCATGGGGTTGCTAAGAGCCGGACACGACTTTTTCACTTTCATGCATTGGAGAAGGAAATGGCAACCCACTCCAGTGTTCTTGCCTGGAGAATCCCAGGGATGGCGGGGCCTGATGGGCTGCCGTCTATGGGGTCGCACAGAGTCGGACACGACTGAAGCGACTTAGCAGTAGCAGCAGCAAGATTCCATTGATTGAATGTCTCATGTCCCTATTAATAATCATTTTTTTGCTTCCAAAGTTTTGATGTTGTACATAATGCTGAAATACTGTTGGATTTTTGTTGGATAGGATCCTAGAAGTGACACTGCTCAGAGTTCACACTTTTTATGTTTTTACGAACATTGCTAAATTTCTCTCTAAAAATGGAATAATTTACAGTCCAACCAATACCTTCACCAACATCAAATATTACCAATGTGAGAGGCAAAAAAAAATTAATGATGGTGGTATCTAAATATTATTTTGTGTGCTTTTACTGTTAATGAAGTTGAACTTTTTTTCCTATGTTTAGTGGCCATCTGAATTTCTTCTATCAAATATCTATTCACATTCTTTGTTCATTTTTCCCAGGTTGTTGGGGGTTTTATAGACTTGTAGAAGCTCTTTGTATATTATAGACATTTACCCTTTGTCCCTTTATTGTCTGACAAATACACTGTGTGACCAGGGATCAAACCCATGCTCCTGTGATTGCTTACCAGGGTGATTTTCCTGGTGGCTCACTCAGTAAAGAGTCTTCCTGCAACGCGAGAGACCTGGGTTCGATCCCTGGGTCAGGGAAGATCCCCTGAAGGAAATGGCAACCCACTCCAGTATTCTTGCCTGGAGAATTCCATGGACAGAGGAGCCTGGTGGGCTACAGTCCATGGTGTCACAAAGAGACAGACACAACTGAATGACTTTCACTTTCACCCTTTGTCTCTTTATTGTGTGACAAATACATTGCGTGACCAGGGATCAAACTCATTGCCCCTGTAGTGGAAATGCAGAGTCTTAACCACTGGATTACCAGGGAAGTCCCTGTAATTATATTTTTTAATGTTTAGCTCTTTGATCTGCAGTTTATTTTTAGATGAGATAGGATTTAGTTTTCTTTCCTCCCAAAAGGCAGCCAATTGTCCCAACAACAGTTATTAGTAAATGCATCCATTTCCCTTTAATATGAGTGTCATCTTTATTATATACAAGGTTCCCCCATATATATTTTTATATTGATTTTTAATTGTTTAACCTGTGTCTAATCACCTTATTAGTTAGAATTTCTCTATCCATATTATGTGATTTGTAAATAATTATCCTTTGCTTTCTAATATTTGTTCCATTTTTTCATCTTACCAAATTAGCTAGACTGATTTAATCTGACTTAAGAGTGGTGATAATGATCTCTTTCCTAAAGTGAAGTCTCTCAGTTCAGTTCAGTCATTCAGTCGTGTCCGACTCTTTGCGACCCCATGAATCACAGCACACCAGGCCTCCCTGTCCATCACCAACTCCCGGAGTTCACTCAAACTCATGTGCATTGACTCGGTGATGCCATCCAGCCATCTCATCCTCTGTCGTCCCCTTCTCCTCCTGCCCCTAATCCCTCCCAGCATCAGAGTCTTTTCCAATGAGTCAACTCTTCGCATGAGGTGGCCAAAGTACTGGAGTTTCAGCTTTAGCATCATTCCTTCCAAAGAAATCCTAGGGCTGATCTCCTTCAGAATGGACTGGTTGGAGCTCCTTGCAGTCCAAGGGACTCTCAAAAGTCTTCTCCAACACCACAGTTCAAAAGCATCAATTCTTTGGTGCTCAGCCTTCTTCACAGTCCAACTCTCACATCCATACATGACCACAGGAAAAACCATAGCCTTGACTAGACGGACCTTTGTTGGCAAAGTGATGTCTCTGCTTTTGAATATGCTATCTAGGTTGGTCATAACTTTCCTTCCAAGGAGTAAGTCTCTTTTAATTTCATGGCTGCAGTCACCATCTGCACTGATTTTGGAGCCCAGAAAAATAAAGTCGGACTCTGTTTCTACTGTTTCCCCATCTATTTCCCATGAAGTGATGGGACCAGATGCCATGATCTTCGTTTTCTGAATGTTGAGCTTTAAGCCAACTTTTTCACTCTTCTCTTTCACCCTCATCAAGAGGCTCTTTAATTCCTCTTCACTTTCTGCCATAAGGGTGGTGTCATCTGCATATCTGAGGTTATTGATATTTCTCCCAGCAATCTTGATTCCAGCTTGTGCTTCTTCCAGCCCAGCATTTCTCATGATGTACTCTGCATAGAAGTTAAATAAGCAGGGTGACAATATACAGCCTTGATGTACTCCTTTTCCTGTTTGGAACCAGTCTGTTGTTCCATGTCCAGTTCTAACTCTTGCTTCCTGACCTGCATATAGGTTTCTCAAGAGGCAGGTCAGGTGGTCTGCTATTGCCATCTCTTTCAGCATTTTCCACAGTTTGTTGTGATCCACACAGTCAAAGGCTTTGGCATAGTCAATAAAGCAGAAATAGATGTTTTTCTGGAACTCTCTTGCTTTTTCCATGATCCAGCGGATGTTGGCAATTTGATCTCTTGTTCCTCTGCCTTTTCCAAAACCAGCTTGAACATCTGAAAGTTCACAGTTCACGTACTGCTGAAGCCTGGCTTGGAGAATTTTGAGCATTACTTTACTAGCATGTGAGATGAGTGCACTTGTACGGTAGTTTGAGCATTCTTTGGCATTGCCTTTCTTTGGGATTGGAATGAAAACTGACCTTTTCCAGTCCTGTGGCCACTGCTGAGTTTTCCAAATTTGCTGGCATATTGAGTGCGGCACTTTCACAGCATCATCTTTTAGGATTTGGAATAGCTCAACTGGAATTCCATAACCTCCACTAGCTTTGTTTGTAGTGATGCTTTCTAAGGCCCACTTGACTTCACATTCCAGGATGTCTGGCTCTAGGTCAGTGATCACACCATCGTGATTATCTGGGTCATGAAGATCGTTTTTGTACAGTTCTTCTGTGTATTCTTGCCACCTCTTCTTAATATCTTCTGCTTCTGTTAGGTCCATACCATTTCTGTCCTTTATCGAGCCCATCTTTGCATGAAACGTTCCCTTGGTATCTCTAATTTTCTTGAAGAGGTCTCTGGTCTTTCCCATTCTGTTGTTTTCCTCTATTTCTTTGCATTGATTGCTGAGGAAGGCTTTCTTATCTCCTCTTGCTATTCCTTGGAACTCTGCATTCAGATGCTTATATCTTTCCTTTTCTCCTTTGCTTTTTGCTTCTCTTCTTTTCACAGCTATTTGTAAGGCCTCCTAAGACAGCCGTTTTGCTTTTTTGCATTTCTTTTCCATGGGGATGGTCTTGATCACTGTGTCCTGTACAATGTCATGAACCTCCATCCATAGTTCATCAGGCAATCTGTCTATCAGATCTAGGCCCTTAAATCTATTTCTCACTTCCACTGTATAGTCATAAGGGATTTGATTTACGTCATACCTGAATGGTCTAGTGTCGCTCAGTCGTGTCCAACTCTTTGCCACCCCATGGACTGTAGCCTGGCAGGCTCCTCCATCCATGGGATTTTCCAAGCAAGAATACTGGAGTGGATTGCCATTTCCTTCTCCAGGGGATCTTCCCAGGTCTCTGTTGCACTGCAGGCAGACTCTTTACGTCTGAGCCACCAGGGGGAATCACTTTAGCCTGTTACTATTATGTTTTCTATGCTCTTCTATTATCTTGTTTAAAAAGCTTCTCTTTGGCTTTAATCAAGACTTCTGAAATTTGACAATATATTTCACATTTGATAAATAATATGTTAATATAATCATATGACTTTTCTCCTTTAAGCTATTTTAGCTCTAAAGCTTTTTGTTTTAAGCTCTTACCAATTAACATAAAGATACTTCTTGGAATGATAACACTTTAGAGCTATGCATGGCCATAACCTTCAGCTCACTGACATCACAGAAATCAGTAGGGGCTTGAAGATTCACCTCAATGAGGGTGGAAGTGAAGGCGGGTAGAGCACCAAAGACACAAAACGATTCAGCTGAGAGAAGCCCCAGGTGGCTCTCACCTGCCTTCAGGTTCAGGCTCCAGTGAAAGCAGACCACTCTCTGCATTTTCCCTTTGACTGCTAAGAATACCCTTCTAAACCCCTTAGTCTTGCTATCCAAATCTCTGCTCTTAGAAAATCCACCCATTCTTTAAGGTTCAAATTAATTATCACTTCCTCCCACTGAGTCTTCCCAGGGACTCTCCCCACCCCCAAACCCCTACTTCTTAAAGTCCCATCATTCTGAGTGCTGCATGTGCGTTTTTTTATTTCTCTCTGTGGCCCATAGCCTGGCAGAGTGCCCGGCATACAGTGGGTGCTCCAGAAATGCCCAGTGAAGGACTAACGGAATGAGAGAGGTCAGCCACCACTCCATCTCCACAGCCCTTCCCGCGCTCCCAGGGTTCTGCAGGGTGGACTCCTGCTCGGCAGAGGGCATCCCAGACCCCTCAACAACCCCGGAAGCCAGGCTGCCTGCCGTGGGAGGACTACACTTCCCAGCAATCCCAGGGAAAAGCGAAAACCCTTTGGCTTTGACAGCCACCACCACAAGTCTTTCCGCCTCCCCGGGCTGCCTGGGAGCTGGGAGCTGGGATTATGGTGGCCTGAGCCACAAACGCAGCCGCAGGAGCCTGGAGCCCCTGACCCTTCCCCTGCCGCCGCCCCACCAGGAAGACCAGGAAAGCAGCCTCAGACCTGCCATGCCTGCCCCGCCCAGCCCCCCGGGGGGCCTGAGACGGCCTCTCCCGGACCGCCGCTGAGGCTGGACCACCAGCCAGATGTAGCCGGGCTCCGGAGCCGTCTCCTCCCCTCCTGTCTCTGAGGATCTCTCCTGCCCGATCCCCACCTCCTGGCCCAGGGGCCGGCCGAAGGGCCTGCAGGCTCTGGAGCCCTGATGCCTTCCTGCTCACTCTCCTGAGAAGCCACCTCTAGCACCCAGAGTTGGGGGCAGGCCCCAGGGACAGACGTGGGCCAAAGTGAGCCCAGAGTGCCCCAAGGCCAGGGCCCACCATGGCCCAAGCACTGCCCTGGCTCCTTCTGTGGATGGGCTCTGGGGTGCTGCCTGCCCACGGCTCCCAGCCCGGCATCCGGCTGCCCTTGCGAAGCGGGCTAGGGGGTGCCCCCCTGGGGCTGCGGCTGCCCCGGGAGACCGACGAGGAGTCCGAGGAGCCCGGCCGGAGGGGCAGCTTTGTGGAGATGGTGGACAACCTGAGGGGCAAGTCCGGCCAGGGCTACTACGTGGAGATGACAGTAGGAAGCCCCCCACAGACGGTAAGGTCGCTGGGCCAGCCCTGCCCTCCCTCCTCATGAGCTGAGGAAGAGAGGCTGGGGGTGCAGCATGCGGGGGGCTCCTGCTAAAATGGGGGCTGCATGGTGTGGGCTGGAGGGATCCCCTCCCAAACATGTCCTCTGGGATCATAGTGGCAGCAGTCAGCCCCAAAGCCCTGCTTCTCACTTCCCTTCCCCTCACAGGCTTTGACTGTCCTCCCCTCACTCCTAGTCTTATACACACACCCCTCAGGAAGGATTTGGGGGCAAGAAAAACACGTGGATGGGGGAGGCCTGATCTGGGGAAGAGTCCAAACCACAGGGGCTGTGAACAGGTGTCAGCCCACACCATGCCTGAGTCTCCCCACCCCTTTGCTCTGGATCTTGGTCGCCCAATCTCAGCATCTAGGGTTCTGACCAAGGGATCCTGGCACGAGTTGGGTCAGCCCTTTTCTCCCTCTGTCTGGGCGGCCGCAGGGCAGTGAAGCGAGGTTTCTTGTGACCTCCACTCTAGCCAGAAGCCGTGAGCTGAGTGTTGCCTTTCCCAGTCCCTCCTTCCTCCCCACCCCTTTGCAGCCTGCACTCCAGCCCCTCCCCCACCTGATGCCTCCCTGAGCACTGGCCAGAGGGAACTGAACTGAGCCTGGGGAAAGGACAGATCGTAAACTGCACAGAGCGAAGGAGCCAGAGCCCCCTTCTAAGCATGAGACTCTTTCCATGAGCTGATAGGTGCTTGGGGGTGGCAGCAATGGAGAAAACACTGCCTGCTAGGTCCCCACGCTCCTTGCTTCCTGACAGTCCTCCAAGGTACCTCCTAGGTGGCCATGGAGGGTGCAACCTTTGCGCCCCTGCCCGGGTTGGAGTTGGCCATGAGCAGCCCTCCACTGGGTTGCTGTGGCTGACCTCTGTGAGCATTTGCCTCCTTGGTGGGGGAGCCTGGGCATGGGTAGCAGGATGGCTGAGTGTGAGCTGGTGAGTGTCACCTTGAATCTGAGCCTGCACATCTCTGAGCAACCCCCCTCCCCCAGATCTGTGTCTGGGAGGCTTGTCCTTGGGAGGGTCGGCCAAGGTGGGAGTGTGTCTATGGGCAGAGGGAACCACTACACTTCCTGGACTTCTTAACAGCACTTACACCAAATCTGGGGGAGAAGCACACCCCCCCTTTCCAATTACCTGATGGAAGCAAGCCTTCCAAGGTCCATGCCACCCAGGCCTATCTCTCACCCCCACCCCCCAGCAGATCCAGGCTCTGGGCTCCCCCTCTTACCCCTCCTCTTGCCTGTGCACTATAAACGGACTTGAGGCAGTAGAAGGACAGAGCCTGAATCCAGGCCTCTCACAGCCTGAGCCAACAGGAAGCCAGGTGTTGTGAGGGAGCAGGAAGCTGTGGGACCAGGTTCCTACTCCCGTTTCTGCTACTGATGCGTTGTGCAAATTGTGCATAGATCCTGTGACATGGACACAGGACAGTCTGTGGGACCAACAAGAGCTTTGGGGTCAGACAGACCCGGAATGCCAGCTCCACAACCCACAGCCTTTCCTTTTCCCAGCTGTGTGGCCTTGGGAAAATTGTATAACCTCTCTGAGGCTCTTGCTGTGTCTTTAAAATGGGTGATATGAGATCTCCTTTGCAAGGTGATAATGAGGATTAACAGAGACTTTGTAGGTGAAAGCATCTAAAACAATGCACCTAGACACAGACTTGACCTCCAGTAAATGTGAAATCACTTTCTTCTAACTTGCCTGGCCACCTCTGCCTCTTCTGTGTTCTGCAAGGAAGCATAAAAACTTAAGTGTTCTGAGCCTCCACATTTTACATGTAGAACATGTAAATGGGGGGCCTATTAACCATACTTCCTTGGACCCTTGAGATAAAGTGTACACCCCCTCAACCCAGGAATTGACAGAGAGCAATTTCCTAGTAAATCTCAGCTCCCTCCCCCTCCTTCCCAGGAGAAGGGGAAAGCAGGCTTAAAGTTCAGCACCAGCCCGAGGAGCCCGTGGCAGATGGGGCAACTCTAGGGGTTGTCTTACAGCTCCCAGGCCAACGCCGGCCAGTCTGTGCTCTTCCGTGACTTCAGTTCTCCCCCCAGCAGTCTGGGAGAAGGATGCCCTTTTTCCCGACCCTGGGCTTTGGAGGCACCAAATGAGAACGTGAAAGGCACAGTGCCCTGAACAAGTAACTGTGAAACTTGGGGTGCACTTTCTGTGTGCCAGGCAACTAATTGCTGGATTTGGGAGACTGAGCCACAAAGAGACAGGAAATATATTTTCTGCCTCAAAGAGCTTTAGTGTGGAAGTGAAAATTTAAGTCCCTGGAGGAGGAAATGGCAACCCACTCCAGTATTCTTGCCTGGAGAATCCCATGGATGGCAAAGCCTGGTGGGCTATGGTCCATAGGGTCACAAAAGAATCAGACACGACTGAAGCGACTTCGCACCATGCATCCATACCTAGGTCAGAATCTCAGGCTGAATCTCAGGTTTGACAATTACTGATCTATAATACAGTGAGTGGATGCTGTAGGTGTTTTTTGCTTTTTTTTTTATTTTTTAATTTTTTCCATCTATACTCTTCTGAGGGAGGGGTTCTTTTCTTCACTTTATTTATTTACTTTGGCCAAATCACATGGCATGCGGGATGTTAGTTCCCCAACCAGGGATCGAACCCATGACCACTGCAGTGGAAGTATGGAGTCCTGACCACTGAACCACCAGGGAAGTCCCTATAGATGTCCTGGAGGAGTAAGAATCAGGCAAGGTCTCACAGAGATGTGCTGTGAGCATTTGTGAGCAAGGTCTTGAAGGATGGATAGGAGGGGCAAGGCCGTCTCAGTGAAGAAAGGTCCCCCCAAACTGCGTGCTTCACTTGTGTATCCACCCCTTCCCACCACCTCCCCGAGACCAAGTAAGGACACAGTGAATGAGAGAACGAGGTGTGTGTGTTTGGGTTTACACGTGTTTGTTCAGGAGACGGTGAGAAACCCAGGCCGGACTTTGGTCTGCCAAAGTGAGGGGAAATTGAATTTGTGCAGCAGAATGACAAAAGAAGCAATCTTTTAGAAAGAGACATCTGAATTGTAGAAAGAATGGGACGGAGGGATGCAGGTAGCAGGAGGCTCTATCACAAAGGCCCAAGTGTGGAGGGCTGTGACAAGGATGGCGTGAGTCTGTAAGTGGGGGAAACGGGAGAGAGACCGGGCTGCGAGGGACGGTGTGAGGCAGTTAGACCAGACTTGGTAACACTGGTGTGAGGGTGAGGAAGAAGGTGTCAAAGACGATTTCAAGATTCCCATCTGGGATGAATTAGAAAATGACAAGACCATTTGTGAGAAAGTTGGCAGCAGGGGATGGTTTAGGAGTGCGGATATACGAATATATCTTTGTATTTATGGTTACAGCTTATAAAAGTTTTAAAATAAACTCTATATAGATTATTTTGTTCTTTCCAGTAATTCCTGCATTATATAAAAAGGTCTTAACCATTTTAAGATTCTAGCAGAAGAAATGGGGACTGAAAAATAACTGGCCAGTTGGCTGGTCAGTAAACTGGACCCTGTCTCACCCTTGACTTTCCTCTCAGCCTTGCGTGTGTGCTGTGCCAAGTCACTTCAGTCGTGTCCAATTCTTTGCAGCCCTATGGACTGTAGCCTACCAGGCTCCTCTGTCCATGGGATTCTCCAGGCAAGAATACTGGAGTGGGTTGTCATGCCCTCCTCCAGGGGGTCTTCCTGACCCAGGGATCAAACCCATGTCTCTTATGTCTCTTGCATTGGCAGATGGGTTCTTTACCATTAGTGCCCCCTGGGAAAGCCCTACTCAGCCTTACTACCTACCTATTTGTGTATCTTGAAGGAGAAGAGAGTTTATTAGAGAGTTTATTAGAGATCCTGCTTCCATTTTCTCATCTCCCTTACTGTATTCATCAGCATATGTCACTGTTTTTGTGACATAAAAATTTCATAAAACACCAAGCTCTTGAGGACAATGTCCTTTTTAATTGATTATTTTTCTGCAGGATTTCATTTCTCCTTAGCTAATATCTATGATAGCATCATACTCAGAAAAGGCACCTAAGAAGTGTTCAGCAAATGAATAAATAAAGTGTAAGACTTCTAAGTAGAACTGTTGATGAGCCATTGTGAGTGCAGGACTGGAGCTCTTCGAGAAAGCATTTTCATTCTCTTCGCTTCAATGAAAGAACGTCATCTCATTGGAAAGGTATGCATATCATCATCCAAACAATGGCTCATAATTTAACTGTTAGGATTGAAATCTGGTGGTGGTCAATTTTCAGTTTAACAAATATTACCATGTACCAAAGAGGATATGTCAGTCTTAGTCCTTGGAGCGCTCATGATGTGGTATAAGACACAGATACAAGCGCCTAAATATCACGTAAGACCAAGTACATTTGGTACAATGAGAAGTTGGTTCTCTGGTGGTCCAGTAGTTAAAATGCCACACTTCCACTGCAGGGGGTGTGGGTTTGCTCCCTGGTTGGGAATTCTGCATGCTGCAAGGTATGGCCAAAAAAAAAAAAAACCCAGAAGAACAGTGAGTCTTAGAAGTATACAGAAAGCAGCGGCTACTTCTGACAGTGTTAGGAAAGGCTTGCTAGAAAAGGTAGCATTTGAATATGGCCTAGAAAAATGAGAAAGCTTTGCTATTTGGAGAGTGGTTGGGGAGAAAAACTTCAAAAAGAGAGACATGAGCTATGCTAATAGGCTGGAAGTTGTGATAAGGATGCTGTGAGGCTGACTCGAGGTTGGGCTTCATTCTGGAGGCAGCAGAGAGATGGTCTAGTGAATTTTGGTTCCAGGAAAACATTTCCAGGCTGCAGGATAACTTGGATGGTCTAGAATCCAAGAAGAGGATCTCAATTAGGACACATGGGTCTGAAAGATGTTCCCTGCCCCTGGTAGGGGAGAGGGAAGAGAAGTCCACTTCCTTTGAACTTCTCTGACTGTGTTTGGGTCAGGATACACAACAAAAGGAACAAGCTTTCAAAGCACAACGTGCTTCCCAGATGGTTTAGAGGTAAACAATCTGTGTGTAATGCAGGAAATGCAGGAGACACGGTTGGATCCCTGGGTCAGGAAGATCCCCTTGAGGAGAAAGTGGCACCCCACTCCAGTATGCCTGCCTGGAAAATCCCATGAACAGAGGAGCCTGGCAGACTATAGCCCATGAAGTTGAAAAAAGTCAGACATGACTGAGCAATTAAGCACGTTTACAGCACAGTACAGTTTACCAAAATTCCATGTTTGTTATTCTGCTTTCATTACACAGGCAAGGTATTAGCATGTCCCTTTTGGGGAGGAGGAAACTGAGGCTCAGAGAGATTAAGTGGTTTGCTCCAAGTTATTCAGTTATGGAAGAACAGAGCTGGATTCAAATCCTGATCTTTGGATTCCGAATCCACATACTTGGCTCTTTCCAGCACTCTATAGTCTAGGACATGTTGGTTGACTTTGAGATGCCAGTGGACAATTCTTGTGGATGCAACCAGCTGAGAATGAAAGTGAAAGTGTTTGTCACTCAGTCATGACTCTGTGACCCCATGGACTGTAGCCCACCAGTCTCCTCTGTCCATGGGATTCTCCAGGCAAGAACACTGAAGTGGTTTGCCATTCCCTTCTCCAGGGGATCTTCCCGACCCAGGGATTGAACCCAGGTCTCCTGCATTGCAGGCAGATTCTTTACTATCTGAGCCATCGGGGAAGCCCTCAGCTGAGAATGGGGATCTAGAAACCAGGAGAGAAGTTGGGACTGGACAGGAAGATTTGAGGATTACCTGCAGAGAGGTAGCTATGGAAGTCAAATTAGCAAACAGACTTATTCTTTGAGAGAATGGAGAGAGAAGAGAGAAATGATTAGGGGAAGAATATTGGGTACAGAGATCGAGAAAGCAAAGAAAAGCAATCAGAAAAATAGAAAACTACAAGTGGGACTTCCCTAATGGTCCAGTGACTAAGACTCCGTGCTCCCACTGCAGGGGGCCCACGTTCCATCACTGGTCAGGGAACTAGATCCCACATGCTGCAGTGAAGACTGAAGATCCTGAGTATTGCAAAGACCAGCATAGCCAAGTAAATGAATATTTTTAAAAAGAAAGAAAGAACTATGAAGATTCAGGATCTCAAAACCCATGAAGGACTTCCCTGGTGGTCCAGTGGCTAAGACTCCATGCTCCCAATGCAGGGGGCCAGGGTTCGATCCCTGGTGAAGGAACTAGGTCCCACAGGCTGCAACTAAGACCCGGTGCAGACAAATAAACATTTTTTAAAAAAACAAAAAACCATGAAGACATGAAGTGGTTTTCCTGACCCCTCCCTAGAATGATTTTCAAACTGTGATTTGTGGGATTCTGTAACAGGACCTCAAGGGTGAGGGAGAGGTTAGGAGACAGGTAAGCAGGCAGAGCCTGTACCTTCCACTTTTCCACTCACCAGGCACACCCCCGTCCCACCTGCCTCCAAGTCTCCCAGGCCTCTCAGCATAGGTCAGTTTTATTTTTAAACAGTGGAATTCCAGGTTTGGTTGATTGACTGGCAGATTGAGTTAAAAGGTTGAAAATTAAATTAATTAAAATTAATTAAAAGGTTGAAAACTTTTGAACTCAAATAACCACCCTCTAAGTTAGACAACCCCGAAACCCAACAACCCCAGACAGTGCTGGCCTCAGCACTGGGAAGTGACCTCCAGATTGGGGTTTGGGCTTCAGCTGTACATAAGCCTCTGCTAGGACTCTCAGGCTGCCTTTCACGCCTGTCTCCTCCTTCACCTCCCCAGGTCTGGAAGGAAAGCGTTCAGAGCTGGGAGTGGGAGGCACTAAGAAAGACTGTGTCCTCTCACTAAGGTAGGCAGTAAGGAGCCCTTCTTGGGTATCTCTGGTACTGTGGTTAAAAATCCAGGAAGAGAAACATCCCTCAGGAAAGCTTCCTCCCTGACAACTAACTTCTCTGTCTGCTGGGAGCCACCTGGCTTGGGGGCCTGGGCAGTGGGGAGTTCTGGAAACAGATCACTTTCCTGGTCCTAGAGTTCCCTGGGCTTCTCCTGGCAGGAGGCTACCCTGGCTGCTGACCACTGTAACCCCACCACGTACAGGCTGGACTTCTTGGTCGGCCTCTCGGGGTTGGGGAACACTACCAACTGTTTGACTCCAGCACCTGTGGAATTTTCACCAGATAGCCCAAGGCCTGAACCCTGGCGTCTCCTTATGGTTCGAGCAAACAGACCTATGTAGGGGACATAACTGGGCACCATGGGGAAAGTGCGTATATGCCAGAGATGAGCTTCCTTTTCACCTAATAGAGATTACAGCCCCTGTAAGCTGTGGATGGGATGAGGTTAGACAACAGGAAGAACACACCATCTGACAATAAGCAGGCAGCAGTGGCTGTGATGCCCTCAGAGCAGGATTTCCTAAGTGGGTTTCGTGGAGACTGAAGGTGCTAAAGAGACACTTCGAGGCAAGGCGGGGATGGAGTTACAGGAAGTAAAATCTCTCTTCCAACCACAGCATTTCTGCTTCTTTCTCTTTGATACACTGGAATAATGCATGAGATTGGAAAAAGCTTCTGTTGCTTAAAAAAAAAATTTGAAAACCATTTTCTTAGATCTGTTGTTTCAGAATAGTAGGCATATATGTTTTTTGACCATTTACATTTATCATTGCATTTGAATAGGAAGCACTGATAAATATTAGTTGAGCTGGGTTTGAGCCTGGGGGAAACGGAGCAGCCTGTCTAAAGTGGGAAGGGTACCCTTAGGGTTTGGGGTGACCCGGCCTCCTTGGGATTCTTTAAAAAAAAAAAAAAAAAAGCCCAAGACCAAGGAGTCTGCTTGCTCCCAGGTATCGATTGCCAGCTTCAGCCTGGAGAGCGAAGTGGAAGCAGAGGATGTCTGGGACAGGAGTCCATTTCTATCGGGTCAGCTGACTCGGTCAAGGTGGGAGGCGCCTGGATGGGACAAAATTGCCGGACTCAGTTCGAGGCAGGAGCTGTGTGCTGCGCTGGCCCTCTGCCATGCCCAGCTGCTGACTCGCTCCTTGTGTCCTTCCTTGCCCCTCTCTCTCAGCCTTGGGCAAACTCAGGTCTGGGGATATCCACTTAGGGAAGCAGACGAAGCTGACTCAGAAGCCTCTGGGACCAGCAAGTCCTGAAGTCACTCCAATTGCTCTAAGAACCTGGGCAGCTACTCCGTCAGTTTCATGGGTATGGTGGGCATCCACTGTCATCAACACCATACACAGTGTCTGACTGGAAATCACCCCTGAAAGGACCCTAGGGCTGAGAACTAATAGCGAGAATCTATAGTCCCAGAAACCTGCACCAAATGAGGCAATTATGGTTAAGAAAAATCGTTACAGAGCATCTACTAAGAGCTAGGTGAGAACTAGATAATAAGCTCAGAAACATGCCCCCTTGCCCTTGTGGAGCTCGCCATGTGTAGGACAGACAGACATCGGATAAATGGTTTCAAGTTGGATGAGGGAGTAGACGAAGCAGCACGTGTTCTTGAGGACCTGTGAGAGTCCAGGCTGGGCTGGGGCATCAGGGCGAGACCTTTGGGGAAAAGAACATTTAAATGGTGACTTGGAAGTTGAGCAGAAGTTTGACAAAACAGGGAGAGAACATTTCAGGCAAAGGGAAGGGACTATGTGCAGGTGACAGATGGTTGTGCTCCTGTGAAACTTGAGAAGCATGATGAGAGAGGGGGAAAAAGGTAAGAGATGGCATTTGGAGTTGACTTATGAGTGGTTAGACATCCCCGAAGTCAAGGGTCTCAGGATTTAATTCAGGAAGTTTTTTTATCAGCTATCTGATACAGAGTAACAAAGTAAAACAAGTCATCGTCTCTCAGGATTCTGTAGGTTGGTTGTGGCTCTCCAGCAGGGCTTACCTGGGCTCCTCACGTGGCTGGTGGGTCAGCTGGGGGCCAGATGAAGCTGGGCCGGCCGCACCTCCTTCTCCATGAAGTCTTTCAACCTCAAGGAGGCAAGACAGAGCCTCCTCACGTACAATCCTGGGGCCACACCCCAGGAGGCCAGTGCCCTCCCCGCCCAGTGCACACATACTCATACCTCTGCTTTCCTCCTTTGCTGATGTCCCATTGGTCAAATCAAGTAGTGTGGCCAAGTCCACATCAAAGTTACAGGCAATCACACAAGGGCATGGACACAGCAGGTATGATTCACTAGTGAAACAATTGGCCTTTCCTTTCCAAATGAGGGAGACAGGAATGTCGGGAGATGAAAGAGCAGACTCTCATGGATGGGCAGAACCAAACGACCCAAGCCTTGTGGCTTGTGTGTGTATGCTCAGTCACTTCAGTCATGTCTGACTGTGCAACCCTAGGGACTGTAGCCCGCCAGACTCCAGACAAGATTCTCCACAGAAGAATACTGGAGTGGATTGCCGTGCCCCCCTATAGGGGAACCTCCTGTTGCAGGGATGAAACCCATGTCCCTTATGTCTCCTGCATCGGCAGGTGGACTCTTTACCACGAGTGTCACCTGGGAAGGCTTGTGTGTAACACGGGTCAAATCCTTACTTACCCTTGATCTCAGTTTTCTCCTCCATGAAATGGAAGGAAGGCTCCTACATCTCAACCAAGAGGCTTGTGATACAAGACTCTAAGGGCTGTTCCCCATAAACTCTGAGGCCGACACAGAAGGAAACAGACTTTTGAGGCCAACACAGAAGGAAACAGACTTTCCTTTAGCAGAAAGAATCAGAGTTACAGCCCCCTCCCAGAGGTATGCAAAAGTGGTAAGACCCTAGCATAGGCTGCCAAGAAAAGTTGTGTTTGTTTGGCCAAAACAATAACTCTTAATAACTGGAGAACTCTCAGAATGAGACCAAGCTCCCATCTCTCCAGGCAAGTAGACAGATGACTCCTGAAGGTTCTTTTCATCCAGAAGAATGGAAGCAACTCCCATCTGCTAGTGAGAGCAGGGGCCAAGACAGGTGGGATTTGGGGGACAAGGAGTTTACCCTGAACTCACCAGCTCCATGCCTGTCTCATCATCCAAGGTCTACTGCTGCAAACCCCTCTAGGGGAGCCTTGCTAGTAGAGCAGAATGGGCAGGTGTGTTGGTCCCTGTAGGGCTTGTTAGCACTTCCCTGTGAAGCTACCGGCCCTCAAAGGCCCCCAGGGGCATGCTTGTTTGTTAAGTGATTGGCACTGACCTAGTCCTGACCCCAAGCTGCAGCCCTCTGGGCATCTCAAGGCCAGAGATACAGAGGCTTCTGAGTTGACCTGGCCCCAAGGGATAGGGAAGACCTAAGATGATTCAAGGACTCCAGCTGCTGCTGCTGCTGCTGCTAAGTCGCTTCAGTCGTGTCCGACTCTGTGCGACCCCATAGACGGCAGCCCACGCCAGGCTGCCGGTCAAACCAGTGGGCCTGGTAAGAGGAAGGCAGGTCTGAGCTAGAACCACACCTATAATCTAAAAACACCCACAGTTTGGGGGCCACTGAGAGATCGCTCCCTCACCCTGAAAATAGGGTAGATTAGCTCTTTCCCTTTTTCCTTCTAACCATTCATTAATTCAAGGAATACTTATGAGAATTTCCCTGGTGGTTCAGTGGCTGACTCTGCGCTCCCAATGCAGGGGGCCTGGGTTTGATCCCTGGTCAGGGAACTAGATCCCGCATGCCACAACTAAGACCTAGCACAGCCAATAAATAAATAAGATATACTTATTGCCAGGCACTGTGATATGCACTGGGGACACAATGGAGATTAAAAAAAAAAAAATTAGATACAAGGAAAGGTGAGATTCAGTGGCAAGTCCTATGGAAGCATGTTAACAAGAGAAGATGACCTGGTCTTTCTCCCTGAGGAAGTCCCTTCTGAGCTCAGACTGAAGGATGATGAGTAGACAGAACTGCAAGTGGAAAGGAGGATGGTCCACGTAGTGAATGACCCACGCAACAGTCTTTGAGGAGGGACCATGGCTGATTGGAGGACCTGAAATGAGGCCAGTGTGGCTGGTGGGCAGAGGGCTTGGGGAAGTATGGGACAAGCTAGGCTGGCTACAAGGAGGCAGGGTTGGACCATGAAGGGCTCTATAGGAAACATTAAAGCTTTAAATCTTTATTATAATAGCAAAAGGAAAACCATTGACATGGGAGGGTAACTTGGTCACATCTACACTCTGGAAAGAACATTCTAGCCACAGTACAGAAACAAGTTGGCGAGATCAAGGGTGGATGTACCAAGACCAGTTGAGAAGCTATTGTGATATTCTAGGATGAGACGATGAGAGCTCTGCCAGGGGTGGCAAAAGAGTTGGCAAGAAGTGAATACTTTCAGAGGCCTTTAAGCTTAACTGGACAGGACTCGTTGATGCCTTGGATAGAGATGTGAAGAGGAAGGTGTTAGGATGTCTCTGAAGTTGCTGACTTACAGAACAGATGGATGGTGACTAACAGAGGAAACTTTGGAGAAAAGACAGATGGGCAGGACCAGGTAAGGTCAGCCCTGGTCATCCTGAATTTCAGGTGTCTTTGAGGCAGTTCAACAAAGAGTGAGAACCTAGAGCTTTAAGTTCAAGAGTCACAGGGATATAGGTGGTAATTGCAGCTGCTGCCATGGGTGAGATGGCCTGGGGGCAGAGCAGAGTGGGAGAGGAAGCGGACCAAAGCCCAGGCCTTGACGTGAACCTGCAGAGTAGACAGAGGATCCATCAGAGAGGTGGGAGGAAAGTATGCAACAGGGGGACAGGGACGAGTGTTTCAAGGAGGGAGGGGGCCTTCCCTGGGGGTCCAGTGGCCAAGACTCCAAGCTCCCAATGCAGGGGGCCCAGCTTCAATCCCCAGTTTGGGAACTAGATCCCACATGCCTCAACCAAGACTGGCACAGTCAGATAAAAAATAACTATTAAGGAGGGAGGGGTCAGCAGCACTGAATGTTCTGGAGAAGTCAAGTGAGATGACGATTAATTTGAAAACAGTCTTTTGTATTTGGTGATGTGAAATCCTTGGTAACCGTAGTAAGGGCTGTGCTAGAGCGGAGGAAGGGATAGAGGCAAGACTCAGTTTGAGGATGGGTTGCGGAATGAGTAGGAGGTGGAGAAATGAAGACAGCTTGTCCGATAACTTTGGCTGTGAAGGGAAAGGAGAGAGAGGGTGACTGGAGGCGGGTGTGAGAGTAAAGATTTTTTTTTTAATGAAGGGACAAGCATTTATAAATGCCAATAGGAAGAATCGCAGATTTGGGGGTGGGGGTAGGGTGGCATGAGAGTTGAATCCTCCCGAGCTAGGAGGAGGGTCCGCTGAAAGGCAGGACACAGCACAGCAAGGACAGGTGGGAACGACAGTCATGGGGGGTGGGGGGTCCATCTGGAGGCCCCCATTTGGTGAAATAAGAGGGGAGGGCGTCAGCTAAGATCTGGCTGCATGTAAACCCTCCCCTTGCAGGCTGCCCAGGGGACTCATGATAGAGATGTGGGAAGGACAGGACCAAAATCACTTCTCTCAGAAGCAGGACCACAGTGCAAAGGGCAAACTGACAGAAGGACGTTTGCTCGGGAGGAAATGGCAACTTTTTATTTTGGTTTCCCCTTTTTTGTGGAGGGTGCAGAGGGGGAGGCAGGGAGAGCAGTGGGAGCCTGAATTCCTGGTGCGGGGGTGGAGGGCGGGGGGTTGCTAGAGGGAGGCGGGGAGGGGAGGGAGTCTTGCCTCCCTGGGCAGAGTGAGGAGACCTTCCTCAGGTGAGGAGAAAGGCTGGGACTGGAAGGGCACCAGGAGAGAAGGCGGTTCTCTCTTCCGGGCTGGGAAGGGAAGGACCTGCAGAGAGGGCTCTTCCCTCTGCAGGAGAGAGAGCTGGAATGGGGAGGCCTGAAGCCCCCAGATAAGGCTGCCATTCCAGGGTCAAGGGTGGTTGGTTTCCCCTAGGGCCGGCCAGGTGCCCGTACTCCACCCCAACCCCCCACCCAACCCGGGGCACCAGCTTGTGGAGGAGACCCTCTTTCTTTGGGGTCCACTGGTAACAGGGATCCCTGTAAACCTGAGGCCAGCCCTCAGGGTGGGGACCAGAGTCCTGGCAGGTGGGGGAGGGCGTCCTGAGGAGTGGGTGTGTGAAGCAGCCTTTTTAATCATTAACCTGGTTGATTGAAATCTGAACTGCTGTGCCTCCTGCTTTATTGATTCTCTCTGAAAGCGCAGCATCTGGGGCTGGTGGCTGCTAAGAGACCAGGGAGAGGGACAGAGGGGAGAGGTAGGGGCTGGGCTGGGGGGATGAGAAGACAGGGGAGCTAGGCCAGGAGTGGGGGCTGGGAAGGGGAAGGAGGTGGGGTCCGAGGGCTGGGCAAGTGGGCGCTGGGGGAGGTGTAGTCAGCAGAGCCCCAGAGGACCATTGAGAGCAGGAAGGAGCCAAAGAACCAGATGGTGGGGGGAAACGCAGTGACCTGCCCAGGGTGACAAGGTCAGAGCCTGCACCACAGCCGAGGTCAGCTGACTTCACGGCACTGAGGAGAAGCGATACAGAAATGGAGGGCCCCAAGGTCGGGGGAGGAGCTGAGGCAAAGGACACAGTAAGCCGCCAAGAGAGGACTCTCTTGACAGATCACTGTGCTCCTGAGGACCAGGGCCTTTCCTTTTTGCCTGTGAGGATGGAGGAGGCATCAAAAAATGGCTGACCGCCTGAGGAGGGGTCAGGCCATCTCGGGAGGAAGAAGGACGAGGCGGAAGAGACGAAGACGGAGCTGCACAGCGAGGAACGGCGGGACGACAGCTGTCTGTCTTCGCTGAGCCAACACCAGGGCCTGGGAGGTGGCTTTTCACCAGGACCGCACACGGGGCTCCTGGCTCCCTAGTACCTCTGACAGTGGGCCTCCTACGTCTTGGTCACCTCTGAGACAGAGGGGAGCCCTTCGTGAGGAGCTCCATTCTGGCAGGCAGGGTCAGAAACATGTGGTCTCCCTGTGCCACCCTGGTACCCACAGCGCCCCTGGCCAGTGCCAGCTCTGAGAATAGCTGGTCTCTGAGCCGGGAGGGGGGATGAGCCAGGCTGCCTGCTGATGACGTGCCCCCTAGAACCAGAGATGAGGGGAAAGGGTGAGCTCTGCAGACAGGCTGGGCCAGAACCCAGGGTGAGGAAGGGCATCTGATGGCAGAAACAGGAATGGGAACACGCACGCGCCAGTGATGTGGCTCTGATGACACAGAAAACGTTCCAGTTCTGCAGAGAAGACAGAAGCAGACACAAGGCTTCTGAGGCCGTGAGGAGGCTGTCACAGGACGCCACCCTGTGTCTGTGGTCCTGGTACTAACAGGGGCCAGTCTGTCCAGTCCTGCATCTGGGAGCTTCACCCTGGACACTCCAAAGGGAGACCACGTGGCCGGGGCGGGCCGGGGGTACAGGACAGAGAAACGAAGGGAGTGAGTCCAGGCCTCCTGTCCTAACATCTTTCTCTCCCTTTTCTCTGGCAGCTCAACATCCTGGTGGACACAGGCAGCAGTAACTTCGCAGTAGGGGCCGCCCCCCACCCTTTCCTGCACCGCTACTACCAGAGGCAGCTGTGAGTACCAGGGAGAGCAAGGGGGAGGGCCCTTTCCCAAAGACCCAGGGCCAAGGAGGGTCTGGGCAGGGAGGAGCTGCAGGGAGAAGGACCAGCTCCCCAGACAGTGACCCAGTGACAGGAGAGGGGGAGTAGAAAGGCTGGGTGGAATGGTAAGTTAAGGGGCGGCCAGGACATGCTCCAGTTCCGAGACAGGGCAACTTCCTGGGGGAGGGAGGGAGGGAGGAGAGCAGCCCCAAAACTCACAGTACAATCTCGGGGTGCCCTGTCTCTCTGCCTTAACTGGGGGGCATGGGGGCTCCATCCCACAGACCTCACTGGCTCTCGCTGAGCACGCTGCAGTGACAGCTCCCATTGCTGTGTCCTCACCTGACACAGTGCAAGGAAGTGAAGGACAAGCCTTCCACAATCCCACTGCCTGACCTGGTTATCAGGGACTGAAAGCTAAATGCTTCCCTGTGCATCCCCGGCGTTGCAGCTGGACTTGACTAATGGGTGGGAAGGACAGTAGAAGTGGGCTTTTAAGGTATGAGGGGCAGTGAGGGGTGATCTGGGAGCCCCTCTAACAGAAGAGCAGGAAGTGGTGTATCTGTGTGTGAAAACATGTGAGCGGAGGCTGACATCCCATCCCTGGACTTGTAGGCAGATGCCAAAGCCACGTTTTCAGGCCCCTTCCCTTTAACTTTCCAACGTCAAGAAAGCAGTCAGGGAAGGGGGCGTGGTCAGGATGAGTGAAAGAGCATTCATTCCAGATCTGTGTCCCCTCGCTGCCCCATCACTCACACACCAGCCCTGGTCAGTGTGATCCCACACAGGAGGGGGGACTCAGGGTGATGAGCAAGTTTCCTCCAAGGGCTGTGCCTTGCCTACCCACCCTGCTGAGGTGCCTGTGCAAACCCTGTCCTTGGACGAACTTGCTGAAGAGATTCCACACTCACCCCGCCTGGTACTTTCTCTACCACTCAGATGGCACCACCAGGTCCCAAGGCAGCAAGAGTCAAAGGCTCCTTTTCTTTAGGAGTGAGATAAGGTCGGGGGGTGAGAGGTGGGAGATGCTCGCTAGCTGTGCCTTCCGCAGCAGCAGGCACAATACACAAAGCCTAGGCTTGTTCTTGCAGGACCTGAGCTCCAGATCTAGGAATATGAGCTGTGGACACAGGAGAGCGAGCCCCAAGCAAGGTCACTTGACATTCTGTCCTGAGTGAATCATCTACGGATGCTCCGTGGAGCAGCCTGACAGCAGCGTGGAGATACCCGGGATGAGATTAGGCACCAGGGAGTAGGTAGGATGCCAGATCCCTGTATACTGGTTGTGGTTATGCACCCACAGATCTCTGCCTCCTTTGCACAGGTCCAGCACGTACCGGGACCTCCGGAAGGGCGTGTATGTGCCCTACACCCAGGGCAAGTGGGAGGGGGAGCTGGGTACCGACCTGGTGAGCATCCCCCACGGCCCCAACGTCACCGTGCGCGCCAACATTGCTGCCATCACGGAATCAGACAAGTTCTTCATCAATGGCTCCAACTGGGAGGGTATCCTGGGGCTAGCCTACGCGGAGATCGCCCGGGTGAGAGGAACAAGGCAGTCTGTCTGCACGCTGCACAGGGACGGAGTTGGAGAGGAGGGGCGGGAGGGAACTGAGGGAGGGAGGGAAACAAATCTGTTTAAAGAGCTGCTTGACAGGGGACAGGGTGGCAGTCTGAACTTCATCCCTACAGAGGGCTGAACTATGCTGACAGGTAGAGGAACAGGCTGTTTTTCCTATTGACTCTCAGATCTTTAAGAATAAGAGAGGCCCCCATAACTCTGAGACAGGTTAAGCAGAGGGGAATCAACGATCCTGTAGATCTTTTCTGTTTGCACTGCCAGTGTGCCTTGCTGTCCCTCTCACCACCAAGTCTCAGTACCTTAAGATGGTCTTTCCCCAGGAACACCCTCCCAAGTTTTGCTTTTGCCCCCTGCCCCGTTCCTCTTTCCACCAGGGCCCTCTGAGCCAGGACTCACTCCTTGTCTCTCTGTGCCACAGCCCGATGACTCCCTGGAGCCGTTCTTTGACTCCCTGGTGAAGCAGACCCATGTGCCCAATCTCTTCTCACTGCAGCTCTGCGGCGCTGGCTTCCCCCTCAACCAGTCGGAAGCGCTGGCTTCAGTTGGAGGGAGCATGGTGAGTAGGTCCTAGGAGAGGGGAGCCCCCCTGCTTCCCACCCTCTGAGGCTCCACCACAGCCTTGGGCTCCACTACTGAGAATCAAGAGAAACCTCTGTATAGTCCCCGCCTCCACTTTTCTTCTTTCACCCTTGTCTTCTCTGCATCATTCCAGAAAGGATTTGAGGCTCCTATGGTAAACTTGGAAAGGAGGAGAGAGGATTAAGAAAATTTCAAAGGAAGTAAAAATAAGGCCTCTCAAATTCAGTCTGACGATCAGAAGGCAGAGATGTAAGGAGTTTAAAAGTCCATTTATTTATTAATTAGGACAACTGGTGAATGGTTCTCTATCTCCAACAAGCAGAGAAAATAAAACTTGTAATAGAAGCAAGTTATCATTCACTCCACATTTATTGTGCCAGTTTAGGTTTAAATAACTTTATATCAAGGGTTGTGTGATTCTGAAACAAGTAATTAAAAATCCTGGAAAGCCTCCTCCCCTGAACACATCCTTGACACACTGAAGAGAGCATCGATCGCTTTAAGATGGGGTCTGATTGGATACAGGAAAATGAGAACGCGGATGTGCAGAGGGCTCTGCCCTGCCGCCCCCTCAGCCCCCAAATGGCTGCTCCTACTGCTGACACTCTGGGTGACTTGCTGTCCTGTGTCGGCTCATGGGTACTGCCTTTTTTTTCCCCTAGATCATTGGGGGTATCGACCACTCACTGTACACGGGCAGCCTCTGGTATACTCCCATCAGGCGGGAGTGGTATTATGAGGTGATCATTGTACGGGTGGAGATCAATGGACAGGATCTGAAAATGGACTGCAAGGAGGTAACAAAATCCAGGGGGAAGCAGGGAGAGGTAAGGGGGAGCAACAGAGCATGAGGCCAGACCCTGAGTTATGAGGCTGGGAGGATAAGGCATAGGGGCAGGACCTGCAGGAGGGTTGGGGGCTGAGTGTGGGACTGCCAGGAACTTAAAGGTCACAGCGGGACCAGAGGTTTAACGTGGGACCAGGGCCCACGTGAGTTAACGTCTCGTAAGGAAAAAGCGAGTCTTGCTTTGTGACCCTGGGCGAGTCGTCCGAGAGGCAGAATGACCCGATGCTGTAAAAGGCTCTGTCTTTAGCGTCAGAGCCTTGGTTTCTAGCTCTGGTCTAGCTACATGCCCTCAGGCAAGTTACTATGCTGTGTTTCAGTTTCCTTATCTGCAAAATGGAAGTAAAAACAGCTTTTCCAAAGACTGGTGAAAAGAGAGAAAATGAATAAAGTGTTTAGCCCAGTGCTTGACACATGGCAGGAGCCAGCAGTTGAACTATTTGGGCATTCCTTACCTAGATTCTTAATGTACATTCAGTTAGAACAGATGCAAATGTATTATGAAAAGTTAAAAGTACTATACAAGACACTTTTATTTTCAAGATTTGGAGAATGTCTACCCACCTAAGAAAATACGAGTTAACGTTTACTGACTGCTTCCTATGTGCCGGGCACAATTCTCAGCACTTCAAATATATTAATTTATTTAATGCTTATAATAACTCTTTGAGGTAGGTACTATTATTATCCTCATGTTACAGATGAGGAAACTGAGGCACAGATGTTCAGTAACTTGCCCAAAGAGATCCACCAAAGAAGTGGCAAAGCCAGGATGCCAACCCAGGAAGGACCCCAAGCAGTCAGACTCACCCCTCCAATTCTGGCCAAGGCCTGGCATCAAAAAGGCTTTTGATATGCTAACCTGTCTTCTCCCTCTCAGTACAACTATGACAAGAGCATCGTTGACAGTGGCACCACCAACCTTCGATTACCCAAGAAAGTGTTCGAAGCTGCTGTCAAATCCATCAAGGCAGCCTCCTCGGTCAGTGGGAGTAAGGACTGGGGTACAAAGATAACAGTGTCATGGGAAGTCATGAGGGGCACAGTCCTCCACAAGAGCCAAGACGCCTACCCTCAGACCCCTCTACTTAGATCACTTGAAAGTGGTTCTCTTCCATGGGCCTCAGTCTGTTCGCACACAGTCTCCCTGGTCAGTTTTAGCCTTCACTCTTGCTCTCTTCCTCTAATCCTTGGGTTTTGGCTTAGCTTCCCTTGGTTTAGATACTTCATGTCTAGGGCCCAGTGAGTGTGATCTGAAAATAGGAGGGGCGAGGTGGTCTCATTGTTATCCCTTTCTTGCCAACACAGACGGAGAAGTTCCCAGACGGTTTCTGGCTAGGGGAGCAGCTGGTGTGCTGGCAAGCAGGCACCACCCCGTGGAACATTTTCCCAGTCATCTCACTCTACCTAATGGGTGAGGTTACCAACCAGTCCTTCCGCATCACCATCCTTCCACAGGTATGTCCCTAGCCTTAATCAGTGGGATGCCAGGACGAGAACAAAGTATATACTAAGAGATAGTCAGCAGGCCTGGCTTCCTGGAACTTGGAAGAGAAAATAGATGAGGGCCCAGTGGTAAAGGGCTCTGGGGGAAACCAAACCCATGGAGCTCAGGGCTGGCAAAGGAAAACGCAGCCGAAGGGCATCGACACCAAGAAGGCAGAGATGGTGTGGAAGAGAGGAAAACACGAACTCTCACCCTGTGACTGCTTATCCTTAGCAATACCTGCGGCCAGTGGAAGACGTGGCCACCTCCCAAGATGACTGTTACAAGTTCGCCATTTCACAATCGTCCACCGGCACTGTCATGGGAGCGGTCATCATGGAGGGCTTCTACGTGGTCTTTGATCGGGCCCGGAAACGAATTGGCTTTGCTGTCAGTGCTTGCCACGGTGAGAGCACCAGGGATGAGGGTGTGGGGTCAGTCTACTCTCCCTGTCCAGCGGTGAGGGCACCAGGCCCCCATCGGCCTGGGAGGGAGGTACCTCAAGCCAGAGGCCACCATTGTGCAAAAGCTAGCGTCACTGCTTGTGCTTCTCATGGTCGCTTGGCATGGTGACCCCTGCCTGGACTGGCAACCTTTGTTGGAGACTCGGAGCAGTACCATTTGCTTCGGCACCCCGGAAAGCTCTGGATCCACAGGCAGCAGGCTGGGACAGCAGTGACCCTATCAGCTGCCGTAAGCCAGAGTTGAGCGTGACTAGCAGGGGCAGGTGAGTTTACTAGGTATATGCGGGGCTGGCTTTTTGGTCAACTTAGAATGACTGGATTTTAGGTATCATTCCTACTGGACAGGGAGACAGGAAGAGGCTGCTGCCCCCAGTGACCTGGCGGGCAGAGCCGTGCCTCACTAGCAGTGGCTCTCCGTCCTGCTCCTAGGAATCACCCAGAAGGGAGACCTACAGCCTCCTCAAGGGCTGGTTTCAAGGCCTGTCCCAGGAAGTTCGTTTTGCTGTGTAAATACTAGCTGCTTTGTGACTCACATATGCCCTTTCCCCAGTGCACGATGAGTTCAGGACAGCAGCGGTGGAAGGCCCTTTCGTCACCCCCGACATGGAAGACTGTGGCTACAACATCCCACAGACGGATGAGTCGACCCTCATGACCATAGCCTACGTCATGGCCGCCATCTGCGCGCTCTTCATGCTGCCCCTCTGCCTGATGGTGTGCCAGTGGCGCTGCCTCCGCTGCCTGCGGCGCCAGCACGACGACTTTGCTGATGACATCTCCCTGCTGAAGTGAGGAGGCGTGCGGGCAGGAGAGAGAGATACCCCCGAACCACAGCTGGTGGTTCACTCTGGTCACGAGGAGGAGACACGGATGGCACCTGTGGCCAGGGCACCTCAAGACCCTCGCCCACCCACAAATGCCTCTGTCTTGACAGAGAAGAAGGAAAAGCTGGCAAGGTGGGTTGCAGGGACTGCACCTGTAGGAACCAGGACAGGGAAGAAAAAAGTACTCTGACAGCAGGAATACTCTTGGTCACCTCAAACTTGAGTTGGGAAATCCTGCTGCTTGAAACTTCAGCCCTGAACCTTTGACCACCATCCCTTTATAGAGTCTCCAACCCAAAGTATTCTCCTTTTCTTACTTCTGGAAGTAAGGTGACCCCCCCACAGGTGTCTCTGCAGTACCCTGGCAGAGCGAGGGCCAATCTTGTTTCCCAGCTGGCCAGTCAGCGGGAACGGATGGATGCACAGTTTGCTATTTGCTTTAGAGATAGGGACTGTATAGACAAACCTAACCTTGGTGCAAAGACTGCCTCTTGAATTAAAAAATTATTAAAAAACAATTTGTACAAATAATTTGTACAAATGGGGGTGGCTGGATGAGGAGACAGAGAGGGAGTGCAAAGACAGGGAACAGCCGGGATCAACGCTAGGCAAGGTTAGAAAGTGACTGCTCGCCAGGCCCAGTTTTAGATAGCATCTCCAAGACAGAACCCATCTTCTAAGATGGGTGTTGCTTCCCAGTGTCTTCTTTTCTGTGGTTGCAGCCTAACCAAAAGTGCAACGGGAAAAAGGGCTTCTCTAGCCAAAAAGCTCTTTTTAGCTCTCTTAAAGGAAAAGTGTCCACTAAAAGGTTCCATCTGACAAATGAGTTTCTACCTTATTAATTCCTTGTCCCTACCTGAACCCTCTAGTCTACATGTGATAGGCAGCACTGAAACATCCTCAACCCCCAGGAGCCCCAGATGCCCTACGGGAAATCAGCCAGAAGAGAGCAAATACAACAGGGCTGCACTTTGTCTTCCTGGCTGCCTGTTCACCCCAACCCCGCCCAAGCCCCATTCCTCCGGAGCTTCGCAGCTGAGGTGCTAAGAGCAGATAGGAGTCCTCTCCTCTCTAATCCTTGAAAGCAGAATCCTGGAGATTCATTCAACAGGTACAGAGTTGATGCTCTGTACCCCTGCCTGGATTTCTTTCTGTTCAGCTGTAAGTGGTAGTAAGATCTTGACATAATCAGAGCAGCTTCATTGCCTTCTCATCCTCTCAAGGTCGCCCTCGTTTATTTGGCTAAGGCATCCCACAGTGGCACTAGTATTATGCCAAGAGTGTCAGGAATGCGGGGCTTTCTGGCTCCAGCAGCTTCACCTTCAGGAACTAGGCTGCGTGGAGAAAGGATGGCAGACCCCAGGCTTTCTGATTCCCTTCACCACAAAAGTCCCTTGATGGAGGCCATCCTTGGCCCCATCCTCCTCTTTACTTCCCATTCCTCATATGACTTGGGCACCCAGGCTGGTTCTTGGGCCAGGCAGTGGGGACCAAGTTCATTTCCTCCCTATCAGTTCTAAGCCAGTTGACTAGACCAGTGTTAGTGGGAAGAGCTGAATTCTCTGACTGTTCCACTGGATCCTATTCCTATCTGGTCAACACACTGCTTCCAGGTATGGAACCTGCAGAGAGTGGAAATACCTGCAGAAGAGGCAGAGGGAAACACAAGGAGGGCCTCGGGAGATCCTGGCCTCAGTCAGCTGCCCACAAGCCATAAACCAATAAAACAAGAATACTGAGTCACAATTTTTTATCCGAGTCCTCTTCATTCCCACTGCACTTCATGCTGCTCTGGCTGGCTGGGAACACCCCATGACCACAGAGACTGACAGGAAGATTGGAGACTGTCCACTTCCGGTTCTGAACTTACTGTGTAAATAAACTTCCAGAATTGCTTCTATGAAATGAAAATGCCACGTTCTGCTTTATAATTCTTGACCCATGTTGGGGAAAACTGGCTTTCCCCAGCTCTTTCCAGGGCATAAAACTCAACCCCTTCATTAGTAAGACTCGTTGTCCGATTTTTCTCCTTAAAAGAGAAAACCTGCACTTATTTTTCTTTTCATGGTTTCTTCCTTTCTTACCCTGAAACCATGAACTCTGAAGTGTAAAAAAAATCTTGACCACAGCTTCTTGCTTGTAAAAATATGTATTATATATTTCTATTTTTAAATCTACACCAGAAAAATGACTGTGCCATCCCCACTCACTGCATCAGGGGCCTTCCCCGTGGGTCTGCATGGCTTGTACCAGTGCAGGCCAGGGGACAGAGGGAAAACGGAGAACAACGGAGGCCAAAACCTAAGTGTTGCTTTTGGATGGATCCTGAACAAGAAAGCGGAGAGCGATGATGAGGCCCGGCCCCTACGCACACCCTCCACCACACTGTCCCCCTGTGGCAGCCGGCTTTCCAGGGGCTTTCACTAGCAAACAGTTAAGCCCCCATCCCCTCCTTTTTTCTCTTTACTCCTTTGGTGTCAAGGATTTGTGGAAAAGAAACAGAATATTCTTTATACCCATTTCTAATTTCTAATTTTCATGGGATATTGAAAAATACAGCAAGTGGCCCGAAGGCTGCTGCAAAGTTGAGGGGAGATAAAATCTTAAGATTCCAAGATAAAAAATGAATCCCTCCCCCAAGTGAAAAAAACAAAGAACTGGTCTTCCACATTGCCGCCTTCCCTGTTCATGATAGCTGCCAAACGGGAGACATTAACATGTCATTAACCAAAGAAAGTGGGTCATCTGACCTCTACAGTGGGGAGTGTTCAGGCCATTTCAGTCACCCTACAAGATGCCAGGGAGATCCCGGGAAATCCAGCTCCTTATACTGATGCCAGTCAGTAAACCTGGGCAAGTGAGACAAGAGAGGAGAAAGAGTATGTTCATGACCTGACAGTCCCGGGTGAAAGACAAAGTAGGAAGAGTCACATGAACACAGAAGAGAGAATTATTTGCTCTGACAGGAAAAGTCTTTGCTACCCTCATAAGTACTGCCAGTGCCAGTAAGCATTTCCAGGTCCAAGAATGGGAAAAATTCAGCTGTTGGTAATATAATAATATCCTTTCCCTAGAGCTAATTTTTTATTAATGCTTAATTTTTACTTGGGCTTTCCTGGTAGCTCAGCTGGTAAAGAATCCGCCTGCAATGCAGGAGACCCTGGTTCAACTCCTGGGTCAGGAAGATCCCCTGGAGAAGGGATAGGCTACCCACTCCAGTATTCTTGGGCTTCCCTGGTGGCTCAGCTGGTAAAGAATCCGCCTGAAGCCATTGCAAGAGTAAAGATAAAAGGATAGGAAAAAATTCAAAGCTCTAATAGAAACTCAGCTTTCCCAAGTATAAACCTAGGAACTGGAAGTGCTCAGTAAGAAGAGGTGGAAAAATGACTCAGTTCCAACTAGCTATCCACAGAACAAATGACTTATAAACTTGAAATATAACCTCCCTTCTTCATATTACTTTGGTCTCCATTTTCTCCCTGATAGGAAACATGTTCCCATAGCTTTCTGGCTTCAAAAATTCAAACCTATATCCCATGATCATTCTGAAAGTAATTTTGCACAGACATCTCCTCACCCCAGTGCCTGCCTGGAACTCACTCAAGGTCACCAAACAACTTGGTTGTGAACCAACCGCCTTAACCTTCAGGGGGAAGAGGGAATAGCTAGACCAGGAAACTGGAAGTGAATGGGGAAAAGGTGAGGGCTTCACAAGCTTGGTCTATGAGAGCTTGATCAGAAGCCAAGGCAGTGGTGGAAACGGAGGGCATGGCCCAGAACAGACCTGTGGGCTGTGCTAGTTTCTAATGAGATGACTACCCAGGAAGCAGGGTGGACAGAAGTCTGTGGGAGGCATGGGGGCAATGGGACCTGGTTACACTGTTATTCTTGGACTGTGAATTTTGCTGATGTAAAACAGACTATTCTGTAAACCTAATGTCATGTACAAATAATGAGTGTTAACACAGTAAAACATTCAAAATGAAAAGTCAAACTGTCAGGGTTACATCTTGTTTTCCTCAATCAGTCTCATTTTCTCCATTTGGAGGAGAGGGGCTGAACAGCACTGAGGCTTCCGGAGGCTTTCAGTGAGCAAGGCATCTGGCTGAACAGCAGGTGAGCACCAGGGTTCAAATCTGCATACATGAGCCTTAAGAAAATGGACTAGAGGCTGAGCCAAACCAAAGCAGGGTGACCGTAGAGCAAGAGCAGCTTCCTAGCTGGTTTTTACATGTATCTGAAAACAGCCCTAGGCAGGAATATCGTAATTTCAAGGCCAAATGAAACATCACCTTACCTACAATCTGCTTCCCCCAGAGGACCTGCAAGGTGAGGGGGACAGACCATTTCTGCATAATATACATACTTTCATTTACGAACATTTGAATACAGACTTTCTATACACACATTACCTATATAATAAAAATGTACATGGCATGAGTATATGTCACTGTATAAATATAGAGTTTTAGAAATCTGGAACCCGCGCATCCTGTTCACATCAGTTTCTCCTCTTCATCCTCCCCAGTCAGGTCCGTCATTTAAGAGTTGGACAAAAGGGACAAGTGTCATTTGTGTTGGTCTGGGCCCAGAATTTGATACACTGGAAAGAAAGAAAAACATACCTCAGGTTGATCTGGAAAGATGGAGAGGAGTGGAGAGAGTGTGGTTAAGGTTTTCAACAGGTGTATGGAATGTTAACTAAGTCAGAAAAGCTCACTGGGGGACCTGAGGGCTGGTTCACTGGCTTTTACCTCCAGAAGAGTCTTCAGAGCAGGTGAACCTGATTTTTTTACAGGGAACACTAAAAACCAGCTCATCACAGTGTGAAGCTGCTTTCTGTTGACTGACTAGGCTTGCTGCTTCTTACAATCCATTCAGGCTGAGATGAGCTTCCATCTCCTAATATGCATTACCCTCAAATCTTATTCAGGGTTTTCCCTTCCTAAGAATTTAGATGTAAATTTAGTTTCTACCTCTTAGAAAAACAAAATGAACAAAACAAAATAGTAGAAAGGAAATCATCCTGGGTGCTAACTTAACTCAGCCTGGTAACATAAGAGATAGGAATAACTTGTCAGTTTGCGAAGATAATCTGTAACAGGCGAGTCATCAAACTATTTTATTAATGGAGTTACATATTTCATATTCAAGTTCCCTATCCCATTCCTGTCACCTAAGCAAAATCTCTTGGGAATGGTACATCTGAAACAATGACTAGATACATACATCTTTTTGTCAATTTTCCAAGACAGTGACTCTCAGTGTTCTAGTAAGAACTGTTTATCCAGTCCAGTCCCCTACAGGGAATGGGGTAAGGAAGTTGGGAGAGACTAGCTGCCAGTATTCTGAATTCTGCTCATGTTTTAAGCCACGATTTACTGAAAACCTTATGTTTAGATATTAATGACGGCATCAACACTGTAAAAATTTCAAGAAAATTAAGATGATCACAGTTGTCAAAAGGAAGAGCAGAAAAAGAGGAAGGGCTGCAGCACCCACCTCCTTGTGTAGCACGTGGGTACATGCCATCGGATGCAGCTCGCTGGGCTGGACGAGTTTCTGGCACATTAGACACAGTTTACAGGTGGCTGGAGCCTGCACAGCAGAGGAGGGACCGTCAAAAGAGGTCGGAACCTCTGGGTCTCCTGGCCTTTTATGCCCATGATTCTATCTACAATTTCCACGTAGCAAAAAGATTTTACACCACAGAAAGAAAAGTTCAAATACAGAGTACTTGCATTTTCCCAGCCTGGGCTACCAACAACCCAGCTGAGGAGATAATGGTTTCTTCCTGCACTCCACCTATAAATCCACTCCCTCCTCGCCAACCCCAGCTTCTCCAACATCCCAGTTTTCAAGAAAAGAGTCTTACATGTGAAGACCTCCCAGGATATGAAACTTGGGCAGAAGGCAAGAACATTGGGGTACTGATTTGGGCGAGTGGAGCAGGGTACAGGGCCCGGATCCGACCAAGTGGCTGTGGGCAGAAACGTTATCAGAGTCAGGCAGGAACATCTGCGTAACAGGGCATTACCAAAAGGAAATCATTCATTTCTCAGCCCGGCGAAGGAAGAAAGCAGGCCAGATACCCCTGGCTGCAATGCTGCTTCTCACCCCAAATTTTTCTGAAATCTGCCTCTTGCTTCAGCATCTCAACAGGTCTGCTGCTGCTGCTAAGTCGCTTCAGTCGTGTCCGACTCTGTGCGACCCCATAGACGGCAGCCCACCGGGCTCCCCCGCCCCTGGGATTCTCCAGGCAAGAACACCGGAGTGGGCTGCCATTTCCTTCACAGGTCTGAGATCCCCCCAAATAGCTTTTCTTACCTGAGTACTTGCCGCCACCCGCTCATGCTCTGCCAGTCGTGCGGCTACCAGCTGGATCAGCTCCTCCATGGTCAGACCTGCCATAGTCGTACGTGCTGTCTTGATTTGCTGAAGAATGTTGGTCATCTGGGCCCTAAGAAAGAGAGAGATTGAGGGGGAGAAATTTTGTGCTACCCTCATGGGGAATATCTATGAAACCTCTCCTATTTTAACACATAAATATTTCTCTGGAAAACACTTTTTAAATTAATCCTTAAAAATACTTACTTATTGCATTGTGGGAACCGAGTCAGCAACTTCTCCAGAATCTTCTCCAGTTTGTCTACTGGTTGGGGCCGGGGAGTTTCAGTAGAAGCCTTAACACCACCCAAGCCTGGGGGAGGCGGGATGGAGGCAGCAGGGGGCACGTGCGGACCATGGGGGCCGACAAGGGAACCCAAGCTGGGGCTATTTCTCCCATGGGAGCCAGGAAGGGGTGGGGAAGGCTGGTTGGGCTGGGAAAGGGCAGGGTTCAGGATTGGGAAAGACAAGGACCGGGGATCTGCACTGGGCATAACCATGGGCATTGTGACCTGCCCAATGGAGAAGGGCATCCGAGGAGCCAGAGAGGGACTGGGCTGAAACACCTGAAGCATGAAGTCTGTCTGCAGAAGGGAAAAGGTGGAAGATGAGAGGGAGAGAAAGAAAACAGAAGTTTAGGCAACTGAAATCAGTAAGCAACTCTTTCTTGTACCAAATAAGGACACCCAATACCTTTATAAAAACAAAGGAAAGATTCTAGGCTCTGCCACCAACATGAAAAAGTAGACTCGCCAGAGCCAGCGTGCTTACCTCTGATGGGGGTGGAGGCAGGGTTGGGGTAGGGATCTGAGGAAGGCTGCTCAGCTTGGCTCCATTCCTCACGAGCTGGATATGATTATTAAATTGGTCCTAGGAAAGAGAGAAGAGCAAGCATTATCCTTTACTACTGAGCAGAGTGAGGCTCTCTATAAAGAGACCAGCATCCTGTATCAGGAAGACAAGAGGAGTGGTAGAAAAGGCCCTAGGGCAATGCAAGTGGTCCTGCCCTGTGGCCAGGAGTGTGCAAGCACAGATGAACTCCAGCTCAACAATCACCCATCACTACACTTACCCGAACATTCTTTTTCATTATCCGAACTCCATTCAGTCTTGTCTCCCACTCCTGTTTGGAACGAACTGTCTCTAGTGTTGGGGGAGTTGACCTTTCAAGAAACCAACAGTGATTTACAGAATTAGAGAGAGTCCCACTCCTGATTCTCTCAGATAGCAGAAGAGTAGCTAGAGAGAAGGGCCTGCAGAGAAGAGGTTGGAGCAGATACAGGAGAAGGCCATGGTCCTAAGTTGACTGCCTCACTTTAACTCCAGCATCATGGAAGCCAAGTACTGGAGAAAGAGGACCCACCACAGAGAGAGGGCTTTCATCTGGCTGAAAATGCCACAGGGGTCTCCAGACTTCATGGCAGAAAGAGGATAAACGACTGTATAAGAAACATATCTCCAAAGACATTTGTTACGCTTGAAAGAGTAAGAGATACTGTTTATCCAATTCAAAATAATACAAGAAAAAGGACAGAACTATAAAACTGTAGAAAGAGAAGAGCCAGAGAGTGTGCAAGTTTAGAAAATGGAAAGAGAAATCACTGAACAAAATACTGTCACACAAAGATGATTTGCCGTGAAGACAGAACACGTGCCAGACTAGCCGGCCGAGGGTTTCAAAGCCGTAAAAAGAAATGCCCCCCAAAACACAAAACTGCAGGGCCATTAAAACCCTAGAAACAGAAGGTACTTACTTGAGGTAAGTAAGGTGTAGCTCTGCCTCTTTTTCTGCTTCTTCTAGTTTCAATACCAGCAACTCTTTCCGACTCTCTAATGATAAGATCTAAGGAAATCACACACACACACACACACATACATGCTTTATTAATTTTACACACACAAAGCTACCCCTAGATAGTTAAAACAATGTTTAATGGCTCTATGGTAGCATATTTATATAGCTTGGTATATAACCCCATACTAAAAGTATGTACCACCTGGAAACCCCAAATCCAGACCTTCAACACAGTGGCTCTTCTCACCTCTGCCTTCCAGGCCCGTTCTGTCTCTTCCATAATGTTCCGATTTATTTCACCATCTTGATTCTTGAGTCTATCCAGTTCCATTTCCCACACTTCTCTGTAAGATAAGAAACAAATGGAGATGTGAACATTTCTACTTTCAAATGTAAAGTGTCATACAATTTCAGACCACTTTAAACATTATTTGTATTTATCTATAGTTAACACTTAAGACTGATAAAGTCAACTCGTATAATAGATACAACTAGGAGGGCATATTCTTCCTTAACCTATATGTGTTGTCCTCCCCAAATAAACTTCCTGCCAGAGGAAGAATTCTCTAATAGTTAGACAAAGGTTTATAATTAGATGTATTCTCCTCATATAGCTAATATTCCTCAAGTGAAAAAATATATGAAGAGTTAGAATCCTCTTACCATAAGAATATGTGGAATACGTTGTGGGGTCAATCAAGGATCCATTTAGCCTACTAGATACTCTTTGACAATGGGATAATTGTAGGAAAACATGTCTGCTGCCTTCTATGAATGATGTTATTCTGAAAGATTATAAGTGTTCATCCAATACCTCTAACTTTCACTAAGTCATTTGTCAACCACGGTAACACTTACATTAGAAAAAGTCTCTTACTATGTCAGTGGGGGGCATCCTACAAATTCACATACAAAAATCTTTTCCTTTGGGCATGTGGCAACATTATCTCATGGGGATCCAGTAAGACAAAAATACTAGCAACCACAACAAAAATGGTTAAGGAATTCTTAAATAGTCATAAAAATGGTCAGCCTTATCATACGTTCACTAGTCTATAAGATATGTATCTGATTTCATTTCATTAAGAGGTACTAGCTGTAACCCATGCTAGGAAAAAAAAAAATCAGTTGGCCATAATAGATGGTCAAAAAATTCCTTGGTAGAACAGAAACCAATGAGTATGTTTTAACTCTTTAAATGCTTGGTTTAATTTCTCTCAAGTCCCATGCTGCTGTTATTTTGCATAACCAGTTTAAGGAATCAATGGTTCAAATGAATAAATCCTACCAGATCATACAAGTCTGACTTGCTGCAGGTCCCAAGATGTTTGCATTTTGCATAATTTAAAATTTTAATTTTGCTTTTGGTCATGTAAATAATACAGATTATAAAAAGTTATGAAAATACAAAACAGAGCCTACTGGTTCAAAAAGATAACATGTACCCCAAAGTTCAGAGCAGCACTATTTACAATAGCCAAGACATCGATGCAACCTAAGTGTCCTCCACTGACAGATGGATAAAGAAGATATGGTTTATATATACAAAGGATATTAGTCAGTCATAAAAGAGAATGAAATAATGTTATTTGCAGCAACATGGATGGACCTAGAGGTTATCATACTAAGTGAAGTAAGTCAGACAGAAATGATACCACTTTTATGTGGAATCTAAAAAAATGATAAAAATGAACTTATTTACAAAACAGAAACAGACTCACAGAGACAAAAAACAAACTTATGGTTATCAAAGGGGAAGGGGGAGGGGCTGATAAATAAGGAGCCTAAGATTAACAGGTACACACTACTTTATACAAAATAGATAAACAACAAGGTCCTACTATATAGCAAAGGGAACTATATTCAATATCTTATAATCATCTATAATGGAAAAGAATCTGAAAATAATATACATATATATGTAAAACACATTATAAATCAACTATACTTCAATTAAAAAGCAGAGTCTCACAGACTTCATGAACGAGCTTATAGTTGTCTGGGGGGAAGGGATAGTTAGGGAGTTCGGGATGAATTGTACACACGGCTACACTTAAAACGGATAACCAACAAGAACCCACTGTATAGCACAGGGAACTCTGCTCAATGTTATGTGGTAGCCTGGATGGGAGGGGAGTTTGGGGAAGAATGCATATATGTAGATGTATGGCTGAGTCCCTTTGCTATTTCACTTGAAACTATCATAACATTGTTTGTTAACTGGCTATATCCCGATACAAAATAAAAAGTTAAAAAAAAGAGAGAGAGAGTGTCTAATACAGAGGTCCCAACTCTTCTACTTACTGCTTGAATGACCCTTGATAAGTTAATCTTTCTAAGGCTCAGTTTCTTCATCTGAAAAATGAGTAGAATCTACGTCATAGGACTGATGGGAGAGTTCACTGAGGAAACACACATAAAGAATTTAACAGGGTGCTTAGCACATGGGAAACATTCAGCAGATTGCTCTACAACTGCAACTGCTCTATTCACAAAAAATCACTATTATATGTCTTTCCAGTCTTTTAAAATAAATATTTGTGTGTATATATATATATATATGTTGTTGTTGTTGTTGTTGTTTAGTCACTAAGTCATGTCTGACTCTTGCAACCCCATGGACTGTAGCCCGCCAGACTCCTCTGCCCCTGGGATTTCCCAGGCATGAATACCTGAGTGGGTTGCCATTTACTTCTCCAGAGGATCTTCCCGATTCAGGGACAGAATCCACCTGCATTGGCAGGTGGATTCTTTACTGCTAAGCCACCAGGGAAGCTCATATATATAGATATGTAACACATAATTCCATTATATATTTTTTCAAAGAAAACCTGTGATTCTATGTTATTTTCATTCTATTTTTCCATATCATTAAAATATTCTTCAAAAATGTGATTTTAAAATAACTATCCATTATACATATATCTCATTATTTATTTAGGTATTCTCTCAAGTTATTTTTTAATTTCACAATTATAAATATTATAACGAGCATCTGTACATGTGTACTAACATAGGTTGATGATAAAAGTAATGTATTTAGATTTGAGAGGGAGTTTCTTATAGCAGTTAAGAGCATAGCTCACAGCTCAAACCCAGACCCTATTACTACCTATACAACCTCTGGCAAGACTGTAAGACAATCTTTCTGTGTCTTATTTTCCTTGAGTAAAATGGAGATAATAAAATCATCTACCTTCCACATAGGGCTATTATGCAGATTAAATGAGTTAATACATGTAAAACAGAACAGTTTCTGACATATAGTAAGAACTTAATAAATGTTAGTTATCATTTGGATGTTAGAACATCTTCCTTCAGAGAAATTAAAATATATGAATACATATTTTCCACCAAAGTGGAAAGAAGCAGATGCTCAGTGTCTTGTAAAGTAACATAGAGACAGAACTAAAAATTAAGATCTTGGGTCCTCAGCCCAAATACCCTCCTTTCAGAATATATTATACTCCAAACAAGGCAAAAGGAAACAAAACAAATACTGGTGGATGAGGTTAATACAGACAGGAGTTGGTCATCCTGAATTTGAGGTAGGTTATGAAGTCCTTTTCTCTGAACTGAAGCTATTGAGTTGGCCAAGAAGTTCATTCAAGTTTTTCCATACAATCGTACAGAAAAACCTAAACAAACTTGCTGGCCAATCCACTAATATAAACCAATATAGAATGTATGAGTCAGACAAAAACAGAAAAAAAACTTTACCCTGAGATGTAATGCAAACTTGTTTATGAGACTAGAATCCTTACGTGATTTAATTTAACTCAACATCTGCTAAGCAGCCTACAAAGTGCTGCTGCTGCTAAATCAGTCAGTCATGTCTGACTCTGTGCGACCCCATAGATGGCAGCCCACCAGGCTCCCCCGTCCCTGGGATTCTCCAGGCAAGAACACTGGAGTGGGTTGCCATTTTCTTCTCCAATGCATGAAAGTGAAAAGTGAAAGTGAAGTCGTTCAGTCGTGTCTGACTCTTAGCGACCCCATGGACTGCAGCCCACCAGGCTCCTCCGTCCATGGGATTTTCCAGGCAAGAGTACTGGAGTGGGGTGCCATCTCCTTCTCTGACAAAGTGCTAGGAAAGCGAAAAGAAAGTGTGAGTCACTCAGTTATGTCTGACTCTGAGACCCCATGAATTTCTGCTAAAAGCTGGGGATAAAAGGATGCCTAGTTCCTGCCCTCAAGCAGCTCACAATTCAGTAATTATCCAAGTGAACAAAAGGAACAGGAAATTCTGGACAGATCAAATAATGGAGAGCACCAAGCTGAGGAAAGAGTCCAGGTAGGCAAGGAGTATATAAGCAGTCCAGGCTGGGATACTTCCTTCCTAAGTAAGGAAGAAATAACCTGGAACAGCAGTTTGAAAATCACAGTTCACAGTCCCCAAAACCCTTTGAGGGCCTGGTCTATGGAGCAAAATTAATTTCATGATAACACTAAATTTATTTGCTTTTTTCACTTTCATTCTTTCATGAGTCTACAGTGGAGTTTTCCTGATGCTACACAGCATGTAATGATATCATCACTCCAGCGGCTAGTGGAGTATGTTTCTGTAGTCTAATGTTTTCTAGCATTTTCTAAGGTAGTAGGCTTAGGATATAATTCAAGTTTTTTTTCTCCTTAGTACTTCCGTTTGGGCTCTTATCTTCAGTTATACTTGCTGTAATCTCATTATCCAATAAATCATTACTGTAAAATTTCAAAGTTCTCCACACATCAGGTAGAAACAAGTACTTTTTGTTATTTTGCTTTGTAATAATACTTTTTAAATTTGGGGGAAACTCTTCTTAATTTTTCAGTTCAGTTCAGTTGCTTAGTTGTGTCCGACTCTTTGCAACCCAAGGACTGCAGCATGTCAGGCTTTCCTCTCCATCACCAGCTCCAGGAGCCTGCTCAAACTCATATCCAATGAGTTGGTGATGCCATCCAACCATCTCATCCTCTGTCACCTCCTGCCTTCAATCTTTCTCAGCATCAGGGTCTTTTCGAATGACCAAGTTCTTCGCATCAGTTGGCCAAAATATTGGCGCTTCAGCATCAGTCCTCCCAATGAATATTCAGGACTGATTTCCTTTAGGATGGACTGGTTGGATCTCCTTGCAGTCCACGGGACTCTCAAGAGTCTTCTCCAACACCACAGTTCAAAAGCATCAATTCTTCGGTGCTCAGCTTTCTTTGTGGTCCAACTCTCACATCCATACGTGACTACTGGAAAAACCATAGCTTTGACTATACGGACCTTTATTGGCAAAGTAATGTCTCTGCTTTTTAATCCACTGTCTAGGTTTGTCATAGCTTTTCTTCCAAGAAGCAAGCATCTTTTAATTTCATGACTGCAGTCACCATCTGCAGTGATTTTGGAGCCCCCCAAAATAAAGTCTGTCACTGTTTCCATCGTTTCTCCATTTATTTACCATAAAGTAATGGGACCGGATGCCATGATCTTAGTTTTTTGATTGTTGAGTTTTAAGCCAGCTTTTTCACTCTCCTCTTTCACTTTCATCAAGAGGCTCTTTAGTTCCTCTTTGCTTTCTGCCATAAGTGAGTGAAAGTAGTTCAGTCATGTCCGACTCCATGGACTGTATAGTCCACGGAATTCTCCAGGCCAGAATACTGGAGTGGGTGGCCTTTACCTTTTCCAGGGGATGTTCCCAACCCAGGGATCGAACCCAGGTGTCCCAGTTGAGCCCAAGGGAAGCCCAAGAATTCTGGAGTGGATAGCCTATCCCTTCTCCAGTGGATATCTTGACCCAGGAATTGAATCAGGGTCTCCTCCATTGCAGGCGGATTATTTACCAACTGAGCTATCAGGGAAGCTCTTCTGTCATAAGGGTGGCAGAAATTTTTAAATTATATCTAATGTGTATTATTTTAGAATTTATTTTCTCTAAAATAAAAGAAAATTTATTTGTAATTTTTCATTTATTTTTAAGAATAAATCATTGACTCTGGAATTCCCTGGCAATCCAGTGATTAGGACTCTGCACTTTGACTGCTGAGGGCATAGCTTCAATCCCTGGTTGGGGAACTAAGATTCTGCAAGCTGCCTGGTACAGCCGAAAAATTAAAAAAGAAAAAAAAAATCATGGACTCAAAACAGGGAGATTAGAAAACTTACTTTCTCAACCCACATCTGCAATACATACATTTAAAGATTGTTAAAATAGATGTAACTGGCCTAGAGTCTCTGACTCATGGAAAGGAAGAATCTACTCCAAAAAAAACTCGGCAAAATTATATATAAGAAACCACAGTATGATAAGAGCCATTTTTCTTTCTCTTGACTTTATAGATGTTAATAATTTAGCTAACTATATCTTAAGCAACAGAACATTTTCTAATTATATTATGCCAGTTAAGTTACAGTGACATTTTGAGATCAATCATTCGGAATTTAAAACAGTTGAATATTTTAAATGCAGATGTAATGAATCTTTACAATTCTTAAAGATGGTTAACACCTTTCAATCTAGAAATGAAAAAGTCATTGAACTATCTTAGGGTAAGTGACTGAACTTCCTTAACTGGAGAAGCACAACTTGGTACAGCTGACATTGCTACATGCCTGCTGAATGAAGTCAGTAAAATAAATCATGGCAGTGCCCCTCTTTTAATGATATACTTTTAATTCACCAAATTAAAGATTCTGCTGCAAATCTGAAGACTTGATTACTATCTCATCTGCAGAACTAGAATTTTACTTTACAAACAGATGAATCCATAGACAAGATTAGACCTGCCATTTTGTTTATATTCATCTAGCACTGGCACCAGTTAATCACTGACAGTGATGTCGTGTACGAATTCTTAGTAACAAACACAAGTGATGCTGACATAATCCAAGATGAATATAACTATTTTGAATCTCATGGTTTATCTTAGAACAACTGTGCAGACACTTACTTTGCACTTACTAGTATGAAAATTACAGTGGATACAAACATTGGCACCATATACAAATGAAGTCAGTGGCATCAAATTACACTACTAGTCATTGCATTCTTTGCTGCCACACAAGCAGTTGCGGGAGGGGCAGTTTTACTTCAGGATGCCTTGACAAAGCCATCAAAAGTAATAATTTTATTAAATCTCAACCTTAAACACATATATTTTTAATATGCTGTTTATGAAATGCTACATGCCGAAATACTACAGCTGTCTTGAGGAAAAGCACATGTGAGCCTGTTTGAGTTGAACCAGCCTCTTTTTTCATGTAAAATCATTTTTACTTCAAAGAACAGCTGACATGCTCTTGAAAATGAAAAACTCTTGTTATTTCAAAGGAAACAACTGACAGTGTTTGTTGCCAACAATACCATTTGAGCTTTCAGGAAAAATTTAAAATTTTTGGAAAGTCTACATGGGCCACTGGGAGCTTGAAGGCTTCCATTACTTATTCTGATGAGATCAAAAGTGACATAAACAAATGTGATTCTTTAAATATTGTGTATTAAAATGTATTAATACTTGGAAGAGCTGCATAACTTTGAACCAGTATTTTCCAAACTATCAATGTAGTTTTCACCAATTCAACTGTAGGACCCACCTGGAACCCCAGAGTTGGTATAAAGATTATTTTCAGCTGAAGACATTTAAGGTTCAACAGATGCAGAAAAAAGCTTCCTCAGAGCTTTCTCTAGCTAACAGCAGCAACTTCTGGGAAATAAGGCTGTCATAAATTCCTCTTCAAGGCAGATCTACTCCCAGAAGAAAGAATGCAAATAAAATCTACCCAAATCCCTTCTCTGGAGGGAATTTCATGGCCCTGAAGGAGATGGAAAAACCATTCATACCTATATATATATTATCACAAATTTAGAACTACCGCTTGTTCTCCTGAAAACTCATTTATCTTTCCCCAAATCCAAAAACTGTCCTTTCTCCCCACTTTTAAGAAGTCTTTTGTTTTCCCATAAGCCCCAGATTCTAATCATTCCTTTGAGCTAGTGATCACTGAGTTCTCCCACTGTATGCATGCTGCATGTATAAACTGGGTTTTTTCCTCCTGTTACTCTGTCTTTTGTCAGTTTAATTCACAGTCCTTAGAAACTGAACCTATTAGGGTAGAAGGATAAGGTTTTCCTCTCCAAATCAAAATAGTTAAAGATCCATTCAAAGTGCAAGTAAAGACAGTGAATTTTAATGTGACAGTACAAAATAAAAAAAAAAAAAAAAAAAACAGTACAAAATCACTGATGTGCTTTCAGATTCCACAATGCAACGAAACTGTAAGAAACTATCAGTTGTCGAGCTGTGGAGCACTATCAAAGAAGAATAGCCACAATTATCTAAAAAGGCTATTGGGACTTTCCTGATGGTCCACTGGTTAAGTCTCTGCACTCTGGTCCAGGTTTGATTCTGGTCGGGGAACTAGATCCAACATACCACAACTGAAAAAAAAAAAAGATCCTGCATGCATCAGCTAAAAAGAAAAATACCACATGCTGCAATGAAGATCCCATGTGCTATCTAGTGCAAACAAATAAACAAATACAAATAAATATTAAAAAGACTATTACAATACCCCTTGCTTTTCCAACTGCACACCTGTGTATCACCAGACTTTCTTCCTATACTTTAACCAAAACAACATATTGCAATAGAGAAGTAGATACGATTAAAGAGGCTTACAAATATATAAACAATGTCATTCTTCTAACTAAATTGATATTTGCTTTTTGGGTTAGGCATAGATTTCCTGGAACACAAAACACAGGAACCACAAAAGAAAAAAAAAAAAAGGTAACCTGGACTTCATCAAAATTTAAACTTTTGGAAATAAAAGGAAGCCAAATTGGAAAGGAAAGAGGTAAAACTGTCCCTGTTGGCTGATAACATGACACTATACACAGAAAAGGCTTCCCTGGTGGCTCAGATTGTAAAGCATCTGCCTGCAATGCAGGAGACCTGGGTTCGATCCCTGGGTTGTGGAGACCCCTGGAGAAGGAAATGGCAACCCACTCCAGTACCCTTGCCTGGAAAATCCCATGGACAGAGGAGCCTGGTAGGCTACAGTCCATGGGGTCACAAAGAGTCAGACACAACTGAGCGACTTCACTCACTCACTCATACAGAGAAAATCCTAAGGACATCACCAAAAAACTTCTAGAGCTCATCAATGAATTTGGTAAAGTTGCAGGATACAAAATTAATATATAGAAATCTGTTGTGTTTCTATACACTAACAAGGAACTATCAGAAAGAGAAATTAAGGAAACAATCCCATTTATTACCATTAAATCAAAAAGCTAAAATACCTAGGAATAGGCCTACCTGCGGAGGGTAAAGACCTGTACTCTGAAAACGATAAGACACTGATGAAAGAAACTGAAGACAACACAGATGGAAAGATATACCGTGTTCTTGGACTGGAAGAATCAGTATTGTTAAAAATGACCATGATATCCAAGGCAATCTATAGATTCAATGTAATCTCTATCAAAATACCTAAAGGCATTTTTCACAGAACTAGGACAAAAATTTTAAAATTTGTATCGAAACTCAAAAGACATCAAATAGCTAAAACAATCTTGAGAAAGAAGGTTAGAGCTGGAGGAACAACACTACCTGACCTCAGATTATACTGCAAAGCTACAGTAATTAAAATATTAAGGCACTGGCACAAAAACAGACACACAGATCAATGGAATAGGATAGAGAGCCCAGAAATAAACTCAGGCACCTATGGCCAATTAACCAAACAAGAAGGCAAGAACGTACAGTGAAGAAGACAGTCTCTTCAATAAGTGGTGCTGGGAAAACTGGAGAGCTACATGTAAAAGAATGAAATAAGAACTTTCTCTAACACCATACACACAAAAATCAACTCAAAATGGATTAGAGACCTAAATGTAAGACTGGATACTATAAAACTCCTGCAGGAAAACATAGGCAGAACACTGTATGACATAAATTGTAGAAATATTTCTCTGGATCCATCTACTAAGGAAATAAAAGTAGAAATAAACAAATGAGGCTTAATTAAATTTAAAAGCTTCTGCACAGCAAAGGAAAGCACCAACAAAATGAAAAGATAATCTACTGAATGAAGAAAATATCTGCAAATGATATAATTGATAAAGGATTAATATATCCAACACACATAAACAGCTCATACAACTCAACATCAAAACAAACATTAAAAGATGGTCAAAAGAAAAGACAATTTTCCTAAAAGAAAATGCATATGGCCAACAGGCCCAGGGAAACATGTTCAACACTGTTAATCATAAGAGAAATGCAAATCAAAACCACAGTGAGATATTACTTTACACCTGTGAGAATGGCTATCATCGAAAAGAACACAAATAATGGGGTGTGGAGAGAAGGGGACTCTTATACACTGTCGGTGGGAATGTAAATTAGTGCAGCCACTGTGGAAAACAGTATAGAAATTTCTCAAAAAACTAAAAACACAACTATCATATGGTCCAACAATTCCACTTCTGTGAATATAACCAAAAAAAAACAAAACAAAACCAGAAAACCCCACAAATTCAAAAAGATATGTGCACCTCAGTGTTCAAGGCTGCATTATTTACAACTGCCAAGACATGGAAGCAACCCAAGTGTCCACTGACAGATGAATAGATAGAGAAGATGTGGTATATATATACAATGAATACATTCAGCCATAAAGAAGAAAGAAATGTTGCCATTTGAAGCAACATGTCTGGACCTGGAGGGCACTATGCTAAGTAAAATAAGTCAGACAGAGACAAATACTGTACAATATGTGGATTCTAAAAAATACAACAAACTAGTGAATATAACAAAGTTAGAAGACACAGATATAGGGAACAAACCAGCAGTTACCAGTGGTGGGTGGCAATACGAGGGTGGGGAAGTAGAGGCACAACTACCGAGTGTAAGATAAGCTGGGAGGATGTATAAACAACACAAGGAATATAGACAAATATTTTGTAGTAAGTGTAAATGAAGGAAAATTATATAAAAATAATTATTTTTTAAAATTAAATGTTTGCATTTCAAAAGATACTGTTACAAAATGCAAAGAAAGGCAAGTTATATACTGGGAGAAAATATTTGCAAAACACAGATAAAAGGACTTGTACTAAGAATTCTCAATAAGAAAACATGTCTTTTGGGGTTTTTTTTTTTTTTAGAAAACATGTTTTTAAATGGGTAAAATGTTCAAACACTTCTCCAAAAAAGAACAACAAATGGCAGATGAGGACATGAAAAGATGTTCACATCAATAGTCATTAGGAAAATGCAAAATAAAACCACAACAAGATACTATTAAACACTTACCAGAATGGCTAAAACTAAAAAGACTGATAACACCAAGTACTGGTGAGGATATGGAGTAACCAAAACACTATGCATTGCTGGTGGGCATGCAAAACAGCAAAGCAACGTTGGAAAACCATTTACCAGTTTCTTATAAAGTCAAGCCAACACATGGTCCAGCAATCCCACTCCTATTTACTCAAGAGAAAACATGCTCACATGAAGACTTGCACTTGAGTATTCAGAGCAGCTTTTTTTTGGCCACACTATATGGCATGCAGGCTCTTAGCTCCCCAACCAGAGATCAAACTTGTGCCTCCTACAGTGGAAGCATGGAGTCTTAATCACTGGGCCACCAGTTTTATTTATAATAGACAAAAAATGGATATAACCTGAATATCCAAATAAATAAATAAACTTAGTATATAACCTCATATCAGTAAATACTATTCATTAATAAAAAGGAATTAAACTACTGATACATGCAACAACATGTATAAATTACAAAAGCTTTTATCCCCAATAAGGGACAGAAAAGGCTATATATTCTGAGTCTATTTACATGAACTTCTAGAAAAGGCAAACTACACTGAGAGAAAGCAGACCAGTGACTGCCAGTGCCTCAGGGTAGTGGGGGCAACTGATTCCCAAGAGATATGAAAGAACTTTCTGGAGTGATGAAAATGTTATACCATGATTGTGGTGGTAGTTATACGACAGTACACATTCTTCAAAACACATAATTTAAAACCGGTGAATTTTACTGCACTGCATGGTATCTGTATTCAGCAGTTTATTCTTGCTGGGTGTTCAAAACACAGTGCTAATATAAATTTAGTACCCGGCATCATTGTTTTTCTTGGCTTTGTGCATGTTAGGCCGGTATTTTTACTGACACAGTATCCCTGAAGTTTCTCATACTGTAAATTTGACATAATCTTCAATAGGAACTAATACTTCTCTTTCTCTAGGGTCTCTAAAATTCTGAACCAGGCAGATCCATCTCCTCTGACCCTAAACATGGTCCTAATGTAATTGCTTGAGAAAACTGGATTCCAAAGAGTACTGTTGGGGAATTGTTTTTAAGACTTTTTTTTTATGAGGACCATTTTTAAAATCTTCATTGAATTTGTTACAATACTGCTTCTGTTTATATTTTTTGCTTGTTTTGGCTGAGAGGTATTTGGGCACCAACCAGGGATGGAACTTGTGCCTGCTGCAATGGAAAGTGAAGGCTTAGCCACTGGACCATCAGGGAAGTCCCCAGTGGGGTATTTTTGAAGTATGTTCATATTTCATTGGAGATCAAAGAAATCCAGTTAAAAAAATTGTGGTAAGACTGCTTGACATGATAACTGTGGATTAAGCAGAATTCTTTTTGAAAGGACCACCTTGAAGATTATGATCCAAACACTGGAGGAACTAAGGTGACTGGCAGTGGATGGAATCAGAATATGTGAAATTTCTTAAAAACTTACTGACTTACATAATTTTGCCTATGTTACACATAAAGAAAACCCTTTACACTTTGTAGGAAAAAAAGGGTTACTTTTATATAAACTATACCTCCTTAAAACTGTATTTAAAACAAAAATTAACAGCCTCCACCCTCAAGGCCACTGTCCTAAATCTGCTCCACTCCCTTTACTCATCATCTCTGCCATCTCAGCCACCTCAGTGTCCTACTCTTCTTCTCCCTCTAACAATCAACAATTCTCACCAATCCTACCTCAGAATACCCTTCCTTTCTCTTTTTCTTCCACTGAGATCAGGCCCTCATTTAATCTTTTCAAAACTCTGTCTTCCTGACATAAATTTATCTTCACTTTAGCACATCTAACTTAATGAAGCCACAACTGTCCCTCTAAAAATTAAATCTGTAGAGCTTCCACTTCCAGTAAGGGTAGTTGTTGTTTTGTTGTTCAGTTGCTAAGTTGTGTCCAATTCTTTGTGACTTCATGGACTGCAGCACGCCAGGCTTCCCTGTCCTTTACTATCTCCTGGAATTTGCTCAAACTCATGTCCATTGAGTTGGTGATGCCACCCAACCATCTTATCCTCTGTTGTCCCTTTTCTTCTTGCCCTCAATCTTTCCCAACATCAGGGTCTTCTCCAATAAGTTGGCTCTTCACATCAGGTGGTCCAAGTATTGGAACTTCAGCTTCAGCATCAGTCCTTCCAACCCAGTATTCAGGGTTGATTTCCTTTAGGATTGACTGGTGTGATCTCCTTGCTGTCCAAGGCACTTTCAAGAGTCTTTTCCACACCACAGTTCAAAAGCATCAATTCTTCAGCCCTCAGCCTTCTTTATGTTACAGTTCCCACATCTATACACGACTACTGGAAAAACCACAGCTTTGACTATACAGACCTTTTTCGGCAGTGATGTGCCTGCTTCATAATATGCTATCTAGGTTTGTCATAGCTTTTCTTCCAAGTAGCAAGTGTCTTTTAATTTCCTGGCTGCAGTTACCATCCGCAGAGATTTTGGAGCCCAAGAAAATAAAATCTGTCACAGTTTTTACTTTTTTCCCATCTATTTGCCATGAAGTGATGGGACCAGATGCCATGATCTTAGCTTTTTGAATGCTGAGTTTTAAGCCAGCTTTTTCACTCTCCTCTTTCACCCTCATCAAGAGGTTCTTTCATTCCTCTTTACTTTCTGCCATTAGAGTGGTATTATCTGCATATCTGAGATTGTTGATACTTCTCCCGGCAATCTTGATTCCAGCTTGGGATTCATTCAGCCTGTCAGAGTTGCTCCTAATAGGCCAACAATTTCTGCAGATAAAAAACTATAAGTTCTATACAAAATGTGAAAAAGCACCTATCTAAAGATACTAAAGAACAAACAAAAACCAGAAGACCTGACAACTGGAAGAAGTGAACATCATTATTGTTTTCTGTTTTTTATGGCTAATCACCATTCATCTAAGGACAAACCACAGATAGCTCTGTGATGACAACTAAAACTGAGATAGAAATATTGAGGCCTTACTAGTTCAAGAACAAAAAGGATAAAACTGGGAGCTACCATAACAGCTGGAAAGTGAAGGAGAAATCCCCAAAAGATAAAAGCCATGGCCAGGGAGGCCCCAATTCTGCATATAAATCGATTTGATCTCTGGATGACCCCTGAACCAGCCATGCACAGAGGAGACTCCAAGGAGCCCATCTACAGATACACGAACTGAACAGAAACCACAGCTGCTGCCTACCAAGCAGGTATGTATGATGTTTAAGCCTAGAAAATAGCCTGATGAGATAAATTTAAAAAAAAATAAACAAACCACAAGATTTTATGGAAGAATACAATAGAATCGAGAGTTTCTGCAACGTATTATTCACATATTCAGGATTCAACCCTCAATTACCAATATATAAAGAAAAGAGAAACGTGATCCATACTCAAAAGTAGGGTCTGCACATTACGGTCTGTAGATCAAACTCTGGCTGCTACCTGGTTTTGCAAATAAAGTTTTATTGGAACACAGCCATACTCATTTTGTTTACATATTGTCTATGGCTGCTTTCATGCTTCAACAGCAGAATTGAGCAGTTGTGACAGAGACTGTGTGGTCTACAAAACCTCAAACATTTACTATATGATTGCCAATCCCTTCCCTCCACCCTGAGCTATTGACAACCAGTGATCTGCTTTCTCTCACTATAGTTTTGTCTGCTCTAGAACTTCATGTAAACAGAATCATACAGTGCATACCTTTTGTGTCTGGTTTCTCATTTAGAATAATGCTTTGACTCTGACTCCTGGTCAAGAAAAATGAGCAATCAATGGAAAGTACTCCAAGGAGACCAAGATGCTAGAATTAGCTGGCAAAGTTTTAAAGCACTTATTTTAACTATGCAGAAGAACATAAAGAAAAATATGTTCACAAAGACTGAATACGTAAGAACAGTTTTGTGGAGAAAGAGAAACTATTAAAAAAAAAGAACTGAATGGAAATGAAAGAACTGAAAAATACAATATTGGAAATATAAAATTCAATGCATGGGCTTAACAGCAGACTGGAAACTGGGAATGATATAATAAAAAGTAGTATTTCTCAGGTACTCCTGTGGTTAAGACTCAGCAATTCCATTGCAGGGGGCATAGGTCTGATTCCTGGTCAAGGGACTAAGATCCCGCATGCTGTGCGGCATGGCCAAAAAAAAAAAAGAAGTAAATTTGAAGATACATAAATGGAAATTATCCAATATGATGAACAGTAAAAAAGAACTAGAAAGAAATGAAAGAGCCTCCATAAGCTACAGGACAATATCAAAAGTTCTAACATGTTAAAGTGGAGTCTCAGAAGCAAAGGCGGGAATGAGGCAGGAAAAATATTTGAAAATTATGTCAAAATTTCACAAATATGGTGAAATACATAACTTTATAGAATAAGCAGCTGAGAAAACTTGAAACAGGAATAAAAGGAAGAAAGCCATACCTGGGAAAATCAAAGTCAAGCTGCTGAAAACCAAAGATAAAATATTGAAAAAAACCATAGAAAAAAAGTGACACAATACGCAGAAGAAACAAAACAACCATTACTGAGTTCTCATCAGAAATAATAGAAGAGGGTGGGAGAGAATTGAGAGAGTAGCATTTAAACATATACATCACCATATGTAAAACTGATAGCTAGTGGAAAGTTGCTGTGTAACACAGGGAGCTTAACCTGGTGCTCTGTGACAACCTGGAAGGGTGGGATGGGGGAGGGCGGTGGGACAGAGGCTCAGGGGAAGGGGACATATGTATACTTATGGCTAATTCACATTGTTCTATGGCAGAAACCAACACAACCTTGTAAAGCAATTATCCTCCAATTAAAAAAAATTTTTTTAATTATAGGAGACAATTAATATTAAAACAACATTTTCAACTGAATGAACAAATTGCTAGATATTCACACAATGAACTATATTCAGTATTAAAAAGAAATGAACATCTATATCTATTTTTAAAATTGATTTAATAATTAATAACCTTCTAAAACAGAAAATACCAGGCCTAGATGGGTTCACTGGTGAATTCTACTACATATTTAAGGAAAAAATTAAACCAATTCTCTGCAATCTTACCCTAATGTAATACCAGACAAAAATAATAGAAGAAAAAAAACTACAGACCAACATCTCTCCTGAACAGAAACACAAAAATCCTCAACAAAATACTAGTAAATCAAATACAAAAAAAGTAAAAAAAAGGATTTTGACCAAGTGGGATTTATCCCAGGTATGCAAGCCTAGTTCAACATTAAAAAATCAACTAAAATTATCTATCATATCAAAAGACTAAAAAAAGAAGAATAAAATGATCATGTCAATATATGCAGAAAAAGCATTTGACAAAATCCAGCACCCATTAATGATAAAAACTCAGTAAACTAGGAATAGGGAGAACTCTCAACTTGGCAAAGATTATCTACAAACAATCTACAGTTAACATCATACTCAAGAGTGAGAAACGGGAAGCTTTTTCCAGATCAGGTACAAGCTAAAGATGTTCCCCTCACCATCTCTTTTCAATATTATATTAGAAGTTCTTGCTAATGTAATAAAGTAAGGAAAAGAAACCAAAGGTATACAAATTGGAAAGTAAGACATAAAACTGTCTTTGTTTGCACATGACATGATCGTCTATGTAGAAAATTAAAAAGAATAGACAAAATAAACCCTTGAACTAATAGGTGGTTAAAGCAAAGTTGCAGGACATGAAGTTAATATACAAAAGTCAGCTGCTTTTCTAAATGTTAACAGTGAACATTTGAAATTAAAAACACAATATCATTTATATTACATACATTTAGGCATAAATCTAACAAAATATGTACAAGATCTGTATGAGGAAACTGACAAAAATTCTGATAACAAAATCAAAGTACTAAATAAATGGAGAGATATTCCATGTTCATGGCCAGGAAGACTCAACATTGTCAAGATGTCAGTTTGGGGGACCTCCCTGGTGGTCCAGTGGTTAAAAGTCCACTTGGCAATGCAGGGGACACAGTTTGATCCTTGGTTGGGAGGATGCCACATATCGTGGGGCAACTAAGCCTGAGCATCACAACTACTAAAGTCCACGCACCTAGAGCCTGTGCTCTGCAACAAGAGAAACCCATCGCAATGAGAAGTCCACCTACTGCAACTAGAGACATTCTGCAACGATGAGAGTAGCCCTCACTTGGCACAACTATAGAAAGATCACTCATAGTAACAAAGACCCAGCACAACCAAAAAGAAAAAAGTCAGTTGATCTATAGTCAGTGCAATCCCAATCAATTCCCAGCAAGTTATTGTATGGATATCAACAAATTGATTCTAAAGTTTATAAGAAGAGGCAAAAGACCACAACATTGGAGGAGAAGGACAAAACTGGGAGACTGATGCTACTTGACTTCCGGACTTACTATAAAGCTATAGAATCAAGACAGTGTGGTGTTCATAAGGGATAAATGGAACAGACCAGAGAGCCTAGAAATTGAACTCCATAAATACAGTCAAATGATCTTTAATAAAGGAGTGACGACAATAAAATGGAGCAAAGAGTCTCTTCAACAAATAGTGTTAGATGTGGATATGTTAGGTGGCTTCAGTTCTGTCCAATTCTTTGTGACCCTATGGACTGTAGCCCGCCAGGCTCCTCTGTCCATGGGATTCTCCAGGCCAGAACACTGGAGTGAATTGCCATACCCTCCTTCAGGGGATCTTCCTGACCCAGGGATCGAACCTGCATCTCTTATGTCTCCTGCATTGGTAGGCAGGTTCTTTACCGCTGGAACCACTGGTTCTTTACCTGGGAAGCCCGTTAGAAGAGGACATCAACATGCAAAAAAATGGATCTAAACACAAACCTTACACCTTTCACAAAGATTAACAGAAGTTGGATCATGGACCTAAACGTAAAACACAAAATTGTAAAACTCCTAGAAGAAAACATCAGAGAAAACTAAATGAATTTGATATAACACCAAAGACACGACCCATGAAATACCTGATAAATAAGGCTTCATTAAAATTAAAAACTTCTGTTCTGCAAAAGACGGTATCAAGAATAATAGAAGACAAGCCACAGACTGGGAGAAAATATTTGTGAAAGACACATCTGACAAAGGAACGTTATCTTAAAAACACAAAGAGCTCTTAAAATTCAACAATAAAACAAATAATAGGGGAGTTCCCTGCTGGTCTAGAGTAGGGACTCCAGGCTTTCACTGTCCTGGCCTAGGTTTAATCCCTGGTTGGGGAACTTAGATCGTACAGGCCATGCAGCAGAGCCAAAAATATAAGAATACAATTAAATTAAAAATATAATCTCTCAGTTAAAAAAAGAAAAGATTTTAAAAAATGGGCCAAAGACTGACAGACAGCTCACCAAAGAAGACATACTGATAGCAAATGAAGGTGTGAAAAGATGCTCCACATCACTTGTCATCAGGAAAATGAAATTAAAACACCAATGAGATACCACTATATACCAAGTAGAATGGCCAAAATCTAGAACACTGACAACAACAAATGCTGGCAAGGGTGTGGAGCAACAGGAGCGCTCATTCGTTTCTGCTGGGAAATCAAAGTGGTACAGCAGCCACTTTGGAAGACAATTGGCAGTTTCTTATAAACTAATCTTATTTTTACCATACAATCCAGCCACTATACTTCTTGGTATCTACCTAAAAGAGCTGAAAACGTATGTCCATACAAAAACTTGCACATGGATATCTACAGCACCTTTATTCATAACTGCCAAAACTTGGAAGCAACCAAGTTATCCTGCAGTGGATGAATAAAGAAAGAACTATTGTACATTCAAACAATGGAGTATTCTTTCATGCTAAAGAGAAATGAGCTATCAAACCATGAAAAGGCATACTTTCAAATGCATATTACTAAGTGAAAGAAGCCAGTCTGAAAGGCTACATATTATATGATTCAACTATATAGCATTCTGGAAAAGGCAAAACTACAGAGACAATAAAAAAATCAGTGGGGGAGTGTGGCATGAACCAGGAGAGCACAGAGGATGGGCAGTGAAAAATACTCTGTATAATGTCGGATATATGTCATCATACATTTACCCAAATCATAGGCTGTATAATACCAAGAGTGAACCCTAAAGTAAACTACGGACTTTGGGCGATTGTGACGTGTCACTGTAGGTTCACCTTTGGTAAAAAATGAGCCACTCTAGTGAGTGACGTTGATAAAGGGAAGGCTGTGCATGTGTGAGAGCAGGGGGCATATAGGAAATCTCTTTACTTCCCTCTCAATTTTGTTGTAAACTTCAAACTACAATAAAAAAAAAATAAAGTCTTTTTTTTTTTAAAAAGTAATGAACTATTAATATAGTTCACATTCATCACAACATCATAGATGAATATCAAAAATGTGGTAAGTGACAAGATTTCTCTGGTGATCCAGTGGCTGAGACTCTGTGCTCCCAACGCAGGGGGCCAGGGTTCGAACATTGGGCAGAGAACTAGATCCCACGTGCTGCAAATAAGAATTTCAATGCCACAACTAGAGATCCTGAGTACCACAACTGGGACCCAGTGCAGTCAAATAAATAATTTTTTTCTTAATAGGGTGAGACAGATGTCTAGAAAAGATAAGTATAATATAGTAACACAGAAGGAAAATGTTCACCTAGGAATGGAGGGGAGTAAGCAGTGATTAAGAAGAAATACAGGGAATATTTTAGGGTAATGGTACGTGCTATACCTTGACTATGTTAGCATTAACATGTGTGATTAATTTGTCAAAACTCATCAAAATGAAAAAAAAAAAAACTCATCAAAATGTAACTTAAAATAAGGGTATTTAATTATAAGTAAATTACATGCAAAAAAATTTAATTTAAAGAATAATTCTAAGTTTCAGCAATTAAGACTATGAAAATTTCCCAAATACTTTATCCAATAAAATTATAAATCTTTCTAATATGGTATAATCACCAGGCACATAGTTTGTTTTTATGATGCATTTTGCCAGTGAATTAAATAAATGTGTATTCAGGGTGGAAAAGGCCAAATTAAAATGGAATTCTACAGAACAGTCAATGAATTAATATTTAATTTACACAGTAAAGAGTGGACCTAAATCTAATCATATCACTGCTGCTGCTGCTGCTAAGTCACGGCAGTTGTGTCCGACTCTGTGCGACCCCATAGACGGCAGCCCACCAGGCTCCCCCGTCCCTAGGACTCTCCAGGCAAGAACACTGGAGTGGGTTGCCATTTCCTTCTCCAATGCAGGAAAGTGAAAAGTAAAAGTGAAGTCGCTCAATCATATCACTAGCTGTATTAAATACAAATATACTAAGAGCCTCTAAAAAGAACCTTGTCAGAATAGATTAAAAAAAAAAAAACCAATTATATGTTATAGGTTGAAGGTAAAATATGGAAAAATATATACTATGTAAACAGTAAGCATATCTAACTGCAATATCTATATCAATATTACATAAAATAAACATTAAGATTATGATCAAGATAAAGACATTTAATAATGATAAAATATCAATGTCAATGATGAAGACAATTTATCAAGAACAAATAATAATAATTATATATGTATGTAATAACACAGCTTCAAAATATAAGAACAAAAATTGACAGGATTAAAAGGAAAAAGAGAAAAATTTATAATCACATAGATTTTAACACTGCCCCCTCAGCAAATGATAGAACTAAATATTTTAAAATAAAAAATATAGAAAAACTTTATTCTATATAAATTATATCTAAAATTTCATTTTTTTAACTTAAAGGATAATTCTAAGTTTCAACAATTAACACTATGAAAGTTTCAATTAACACAGACATAAAACTCCTTTTCAAATATCAGTGAGTCAAATTCAGCAATACCTAAAAACAATAATATATCTTGTTCAACTTGGATGCATCCCAAGAATGGAGAAATGGTTTAACATTTGAAAATAAATCAATGTAATTCACTATATTAACAGAATATGGGAGAAAAAATATTAAAAACCATTTGACAAAATTAATGCATCCATTCATATTAAGAACTCTCAGAAAATCAGGTGTTTTTATAGAAACTGAAAAGCTGCTTCATATACATACAAATACACACACACACACACACATATATATACATAAATGCAAACAACCTAAAATATCCAAAGTAATCTTGAACAAAAAACAGAAGATTTTGCATACTCTGACTTCATGACTTACTATAAGTCTATAATAATCACAATGCTATGGTTTGGCATAAAGATAGGCAAATATATCAATGCAATGGATTGGTACTGTACCCAGAATAAACCCACTATTTATATAAATGATTCAAGGTGCCATTTGGTTTTTGGCAAAGGTATCAAGCAACGCAATGAAGAAAGGAACATTTCTCAACAAATGGTACCAAAACAACTGGATATTAATATGGGGAAAAATTAACATCAACCCCTACTCGTCACGATACACAAAAATTAATTTGAGATGGATCACAGACATAAATATTAAAGCTAAAATGATAAAAATCCCATGAGAAAACAGAGGAGAACATCTTTGCTACTTCAGAGTAGGCAAAGGTTTTTTAGGACAGACAATACAATAACTATAAATGAAAACTTTATAAAATAGATATCACTGAAATTAAATTTTCTGTTCACCAAAAGATGCAATTTTAAAATGAACAGAGTCAGAGTAGAAGAAAATTTTCACAGAACATGTAACTGACAAAAGACTTATATTCGGAATATGTAACAAGCTTGTACTACACAGTTACAAAAGGCCAAAACCTCAACCTCTGCCCTGCAAAAAGGTGGTGATGGAGAAATATCTGACAGAACACTTCACAACAACAGATAAATGAATGGCCAATAAGCACACGGAAAAAGTGGTCAACATCATTAGTCACTGCTGTTGTTGCTGTTTAGTCGCTTCAGTCATGTCCGACTCTGAGTGACCCCATGGACTATAGCCCACCAGGCTCCTCTGTTCACGGGATTCTCCAGGCAAGAGTACTGGAGTGGGTTGCCATGCCCTCCTCCAGGGGATCTTCCCATCCCAGGGATCGAACCCAGGTCTCCTGTACTGCAGGCAGATTCTTTACCACTGAGCCACCAGGGAACCCTAATGACTAATGGGAAATGCAAATTAAGCCACAATGAAATACTTACTGCACAGTCATTTGAATGGCAAGGATATGAAGCAACCAGAATTCTCAAACATTGTAATACAGTATAAAATATCATATAAACTTTGAAATATGTCTGGCCTTTTCTTATAAAACTAAACACATACCTACTACCCTACAACCCAATAATTCTATCCCAAGGAATATACCGAAGAAAAATAAAATCATATGATCACACAAACACTTGTACATGAATATTCATAGCTGCTGCTGCTGCTGCATCGCTTCAGTCGTGTCCGACTCTGTGCGTCCCCACAGACGGCAGCCCACCAGGCTCCCCCGTCCCTGGGATTCTCCAGGCAAGAATACTGGAGTGGGTTCCCTTTTCCTTCTCCAATGGTGGTTTGGGGGTTGCTAAAAAGTATAGCAGGTTTCCCTGGTGGCTCAGCAGTAAAGAATCCTCCTTCCAATGCAGGAGACACAGGTTCAATCCCTGGGTCAGAAAGATCCCCTGGAGAAGGTGGGAAATGGCAACCCACTCCAGTACTCTTGCCTGGAAAATCCCACAGACAGAGGAACCTGGCAGGCTACAGTCCATGGGGTCACAAAAGAGACAAGACAGAGCAACTAAGCCAACACCACCAAAAGATAAGCCAGGGACATAAACAGGAACTAGATAATTAAGGGCTTCTTATACTAAATACAGAGTTTAAACTTTACCCTAGGAACTATGAAGGATTTTAAGCAGGGAAATGACATTTTTAGATCCACATCTTAGAAAGATTTCTATGGAAGCTGTGTACTAGACAGACAAGAATGGAGGCAAAGAAAGTTCAGTAGCCTGCTTCAGACCTAGAAGAAGGGATAGAAACCTGAAGTAAGAGTGCAGAGTGAATGGAGAGGGATCCCTAATGTTCAGAACCTACAGGACATGGTAAAGCACATGTGGTGGAGAGGGGCTAAGAGACAGGAATGTGGAATGACTCGTTTCTTCCGCTGAGGCCTTGGAAGAGGGTATGGTGCCACTTAGGGAAAATTGGGAGAAACAAGAGGCAACAGGATTCACACACAGGTAGAAAGTTTAGACTCAAATACAAGAACAGGAAGAAAGCATGGATGCGTCTACTGACAGGAAACGGAAGGAAGTTTTACTCGGTGGCCCCTATTTTTTCAGTGAAATAAAAGGCAAGCTCACATGCTAAAACTAATGAGAGAAATGGTGGAGACGGAAAGTTTAGAAAGAGAAGTAATAGTTAGGGACAGCCCTCAGAGGAAGAGGGAGCCCTGAGGATCTATCTGAGTGTTTCTGAAAGTCAAACTCATTCTGGCCTCAAGATGCACAATGGTAGGATTTCCTCCAGCAGACTCAGCAGCCCAACTATAAGACTCAGCAGCCCAACTATAAGAATAGAGACATTAGGTGGCTAACTTGGGCCAGGACTGGAGTACTATGAAAAAAATGAAGGGAAAGGAACAAGTCTCAGCAGAACTGATGGCAATGGTATAAAAGTAATTCCAGTAATGGACTTTGAGTCTCAGCGGGCTAGGTAAAGAAACGCTTCCAGGGAGCTGGAGGACTGGTGGAAAATGTAATGAGGTCAACAAACAAGAAAGGGGATCTGATGTGGTCAAAGTGTACATTTACTGGGAATAAGACAGAAAGCTGGAAGGACTGAAGGCTGTGGTCAAAATATAGGATGTTGCAACACTCTGGCTCACTGCTTTGCACCTAAGAAATACTCACTGAACTTACTGATGGCCAGACAGGCTATTAGGACTTCAAAGCCTATCAGTTAAACAAACTAGCATTTGGTGAGAAATTTCCAAAAGGAATCCTCATTCTCACTGTCAGTTCAATATAGCATAAACTCTTATATCACATCCAAAGTAAGGCTTCCAACATTAACTCCCCTGATCTGCTATTTACCTATCACAAGCTTGTCACGCAAGCTCAAAGCATTTTAAAAAAAAAAAGGATCTTGCTTGATACTGCAATTTTTCTGCTACTTGTCCCAAGCTACCTCTGAATCAACTGACGTTGTCTTTTAAAGTGTAAGCTCACCATATTTATTCAAGAGCAGCCCTATTTGCTGTTATTCTTGATGAGTCACTATTCAAAGCAGGAAGCTTGAAAAGAAGTTTAGCCCTAGAAAAGACCTAGCTTGGCAGCCTCCCCTTTCTAATATACCAGCAATACTCTTGAAACTGGGAACTAGAAAGTGTCCCCTCAAAAGCAAGATATCACTGTAAGGCAGCCAGGTGTCAAGGAGAAAAGAAATCAAATTTATGACTAAACTGAATATTTGGTCCTTTACTTTTTTGTCAATTCATGCTGTCTTTCTTAAAAAATTATAGTTATATTAATAAAACAGTGACTACCTTCAAATAGTACAAAGCACTTAGCAGATTTCTATTAAGTAAATTCATTTTTATATAATATCAATCAGAAATTATCTTAATTTCCTATCCAGTAATTCAAATTCTTCAGTGTCTCTCACTATCAGGGAAAAATCTCAAACCCCTTAACAAAGTATATAAGCCTTTGTGATCTGATTTCTGACTTCTCCACTAGCCTCACTCCTCTCCACTTAACCTCAGTTGTTATTCTCTCTCCTCTGTAGGTCCCCTGCCTGCAATGTCCTTTTCCTTACTCACTGCCTGACTAATTCCTCCCTGTATCTACCCTGCAACTTTTTCTTTGAAAATTTCAAACAAACATAAAAGTTAATAGACGAATACAATAAACATATGTCCTAAAAATAAATAAATATATGCCCTTCATCTGGATCCACCAGCTGTTACACTTTTTGCCACATTTACTTAACCCCTCTCTGAACTATCTGAAAGTTATAGACATCATGACACTTAACCCCTAAAACTTCAGCAAGTATCTCTGAAGAATAAGATCCTTCTATGTAATCACATACCATAATCACCCAAAATATTTACCACTGATACAGTATTACCTAATATGTAGTCCAAACTCAAATTTCCCCAGGTATTCCAAAATGTTCTTTCATAGTTAGCATCTCACATACAGTCCAGGTTCGATGCACGATACTGGATTCTTGGGGCTAGTGCACTGGGACAACCCAGAGGGATGGTATGGGGAGGGAGGAGGGAGGAGGGTTCAGGATGGGGAACACATGTATACCTGTGGCGGATTCATTTTGATATTTGGCAAAACTAATACAATTATGTAAAGTTTAAAAATAAAATAAAATTTTAAAAAATAAAAATAAAAACACTTTTTATAAATGAAAAAAAAAAAAAGAAAAATGATTTGGCAAATGAACCTGCTACTTTCCACTTAGCTATCTGACACATTAGCAAGCCAAGATTTCTTGATAAATAAAAAACGCATTTTAGTAGAATTTAAAATCACAGTATTCACAGCTATTTTGATTTCCAAACAGGTCACAAGAAGAAACTTGGAAATTTGAAACTATGACCAAACTTTATGCCACCTTAGTCCTACTGCACTACCCTGAAAAGGACACAGATTCATTAAATAGCTTTCCAAACAGCTTACAAGCTACTTTTGAAATTTGCTTTTGGTATTGAACATAAATACAATCAAAGTAGTCTCATCTTCTAAACTGTAAAGTATCAGTTAAGGAAGTGAAACAGGTGCTCAATATATACCAAAATCTTGATCATACCTGGGACCAAGCAATTCACTACTATCATTTCAATGTATTAATGAATTCCTGAGACACTTTTTGTTAAGTTTAACATAGGTTGCTGAAAAAGCTAAAATTACTAGAGGATATTAACTTGGGCACTTGTTTTTCAAATAAAAATTAAGACTGAAAGAAAAGGAACTAGAAACACAAACAGAACTAGCCTCTTATATACAAACACACACATTCACAGAGCGTTTTTATTCTTAACAGCATCATTTACCTTCTGCCCTTCTCACAAAGCTTCTCAATTTCAGCTTTTAGATCCTGCTCCTTCTGCAGAAACTCCTTCTTTTCTTTCTCTATTTTCTTCTTCGTTTCTTCTCGCTTTATTGTTACATCTTGGATAGCTTTTAATATCTCCTGAGTCCCACACAATTATAGTCACACACAAAGAAGGAAATGAATTAGTTCTTTTGGTCTGAAGGTTACTTTCAACTATCACAAATTAACACTGACTTCAGAGAATTTAAAATGAACTGAAGGAATCTAGTTCATGAGTAGTCCCAAAAGCCAGTACTTAGATATAAGGGAGTAAGTAATAATGCAGATATCAATTCAACAGGAGAAAGAATTTCTAACAATCACAACTGTTCAAAAATGGAATTTACTGCCTTGTGAAGCAATAATCTCCCCATTACTGGTGCTCAAATAAAGGCTGAATGAACACCTGTCAAGACTGCTGAGAAAGGCATTCTTGCACAGGGTGGGAGTTTGTTTCTTCCAACAAATATGGTCTTGCTTTGTTTTGTTATGGTTTTACTTGATTATGTGTAGGGATTATCTGATCTTTTTAAATTATCTGACTACATGTATAATAAGTCAAACAATTAAAAAGTGATAAATTTAAGTCATCTCTTATTCAGTCGCTCAGTTGTGTCCGACTCTTTGCGACCCCATGGACTGCAGCACGCCAGGCTTCTCTGTCCTTCATCATCTCCCAGAGCTTGCTCAAACTCATGTCCATTGAATCAGTGATGCCATTCAACCATCTTGTCGTCTGTCATCCCTTTCTCCTCCTGCCTTCAATCTTTCCCAGAATCAAGGTCTTTTCTAGTGAATCAGCTGTTTGTATCAGGTGGCCAAAGTCCTCTCTAATTCACACCAATTCCACCCATAAAGTAATCAATGTGTTAAAGTGTTTTGTACTATGCTTTCACAACTTTATCCATCCTCACACCAACACATGTACTTATATACATATTTCTTTGCTTTTCTGTTTTTTTATAATGAGGTAATTTTATATACATTATTCTGCATCTTGCTTTGTTCACCTGACATGAACATACTTACAGCAAATATAGACAAAACTAAAAGACAGCTGCATAACACAACCTGACACATGTATTTAGCCAATTTAGCCACTCTATTAAAAGCGCCCATCAGGTTTATTCCAGTTTTCTTGTACTACAAACAGTACTACAATAAACATTCTATGTCTATACTTTCACATAAAAACCTTTTATTTCTGTTGAGTAGACTTCTAATAATGAAGAGTCTAGGTCAAGGTATATACACATTTTAAAATTTAACTGACAATTCCCAGTATCTTTTCTTAAAAAAAAAAAAAAAAAATTGATAACAATTCACACTCCTACCAATGTCTAAAAAGAGTTCATTTTTTCTTACCCTTGACAGCTTATTTTGTTTTGCCCTCTCATGAGAAAGAGGGAGGAAGGGTATCTAATAATTTTAATGAACATTTTACCACCTCCTATTCTTTTCCTGTTTTCACTGTCTCCTCCAACTAGAATAAACATCCAATGAAGGCAAAGACTATGTTTTGTTTACCACTAAATCTTCAGGGACTAGATTGGGAACTCAATAAATATTTGTTGTATGAATGAATCAACAACAGTAAGGCTGAGTTTATTTTCATATATTTATTCCCCATTTGCTTTTCCTCTTCTGTGAATTACTGTTTATAATTGTAGGCAAAATAATAGCCCCTGGCTCACAAAAATGTCCATGTTCTACCCCTTGGAACCTTTGTTACCTTCCTTAACAAAAAGAGAGAGAATCCTGGATTACCTGGGTGGGTCCAATCTAATCACAAATAGGTCTTTAGAAGTAGAGAAACTTTCCCTGTCCTGAGCAGAGGAAGATGTGATTAGGGAAGAATGGTTACAGAAATGCAACATTGCTGACTGTGAAGAGGGAGAAGGGGTCACAGGTCAAGGAATGCAAGCAGCCTCTAGAAGCCAGGAAGGCAAGGAAATGTCTTCTCCCCTGGAGTCCCAAGAAAGGAAGGCCGCCATCCCAATACCTTGACTTTAGCCCAGTGACACCCATGTTGGGCTTCTGACCTACAGAACTGATATAATAAATGTGTTGTTTTAAGCTCTAAATTCATGACAATCTGCTACAGTAGCAATAGGAAACTATTACAATAGAAAAGTAATACAATAACCTTTCCTGGTGCTCCTTTAGACTATTTGGCTTTTACTATGAATTTGTAGGAATCAAAGTGTCTTGGATCTTAAACCCTTCGTCAGATCTGCTAGAAATATTTTCTCTCAGTCTAATATTGATCTTTTGACTGTTTTCTGTATCATTTGCCATATCAAAAATTTTAATTATATATAATTAAATTAATTTTTAAAAATCTTCTGGGTTTTCTGCCTGGATTAAGAGGGTCCTGACCTCTTGCAACTCAAGGTACATACATATTCTCCTAAATTTTCTTCTAACTTAAAATTTTTTTTTTCAGTTTTCTATGTATATTTTTAATCCACTTAGGATTTTATTTTTAATACAGTATGAGACAGGAATCTAATCAAATGACTTTCCAGGTAGGCAATCAATTACATCAACAAAATATATTAAATAAATATATTCTGAACTAAAATAGGAGTGAGAATTTGGATAAGATGCCCTCAAAGTTCTTGTTTATACTTAAAATTCTATAACCATTAAAAAGTTACTTGCAGATTGCCTTTGGGGGAGGTGATTTGTGATGCTGTCTACAGCTCACCTGCGCAATAAAATCTGTTTACTCCATCTTTTGTTCCTAGGGACTGTTTTAATTTTTAATTCAAATACATTGTTATCCTTTAGTCAAAGGACACGGGAGTATGTTTTAGGTCATTTTAAACTAGCCTCACTAGGGCTTCCCTGGTGGCTCAGATGGTAAAGAATCTTCCTGCAGTATAAGAGACCTGGGTTCATTCCCTGGGTTGGAAAGATACCCTGGAGAAGGAAAGGAATGGCAACCTACCCTAGTATTCTTCCCCAGAGAATTCCATGGACAGAGAAGCCTGGCGGGGACAGTACATGGGGTAGCAGAGTCAGACAAGACTGAAACACACACATACACACACACACACTGCTTTTTTATTTCTATTAATTTGAAAACAAAGTCGAATTAGGGACTATAGCTTTACTTGTTGCCAATTTTAATATAAGCAGGATACCTGGTGATTCTTCATTTCTTCTTCTCTCCTTTGCTGAAGTTGCTTTAATTGCACTTGGAGCTGATTCTCCACTTGCCTCTGCTTGTCCAAGACCTCCTGGTAACGCTCCTTCAACAGGGTTCTCTCTGTCATCATTTTATCCTATGGGTAACAACAGAAAAGCAGTTGAATTCCTCAATTTAACTGCAAGAAACATTCACCGTAGGCTTGCTCAAGGCATGAAGCAGAGCTCTTAGGCTGCAGGGTCCAACACTGGAGCTACTAGCCATGCGGTCTGTTAAGTAAATTTAAAGTAATTAGAATAAGAAAATGTAAACATCCGGTTCTTCAGTCACCTTGCCACACTCCTAGCGCTCGAGTAGTGGCTACTATACTAGACAGCACACACAGAGAACACTTCCATCGTGAAAGGAAATTCTGCTGTACAACACTGCACTAAGATGTGGGTGGCAACCATGGCCTATGAGCCAAATCCAGCCATTGTCTGATTTTATAAGTAAACGTTTTCCAGGAACGTAGCCATACCCGACGGTTTACTGGCTGTTTTCACACTACAACAGCAGAGGGGAGCAGTTACAAAAGAGCCCAGCTCGCCTAGAAAGCCTAAGAGCTCTACTAACTGATTCTTATATAAACTATTTCTCTGCTCTAGGGTATAAGAGAAATAAGGTATTTTATCATCTATTAAGAAGAAGAAGAATGAGCAAAAACAAAGAACAGATCATTTACTCAAAATGCATCCAGAAATTGGATTCCTTACTGGTCATCAGCACTAAAAACTGACAAACCCACCAGTGCTCTGGGGGACCTGCGATTCAGATCGGGCAAATTGGCAAGTTCTCACATAAAGTAGGAGCAGGAGTAAGCTTTTAAGGGCCACAGTTCAGCTCTGCCTCCCTGACATTAGTAAATCAAGAAAAGTAATGGTTAGCTTTCAAAGGAACGCTAAAACTTAGAGGGTCAATTTAAACACATTTGGTACAAGGTAGCCCATGTATTCTTGCCTGGAAAATCCCATGGGTGGAGGAGCCTGGTAGGCTGCAGTCCATGGGGTCGCTAAGAGTCGGACACGACTGAAGCGACTTAGCAGCAGCAGCAGCCCATGTAAAACTTAGAGCATTAAACTGAATTCATTCACTAGACGATAACTATTTTCAAAGAAAAGAAAGGTTTTAGAAGTGAATGGGGAAAAAAAGAAAAAGAAGTGAATGGGGGGAAACTTATCACCCTATGACAAAAAACAAAACAAATCAGAAGCTCTCAAGATGGGACTTTAGCTTTGGGATAAGCTAGCCCTTAGTCCAGGTACTGAAATGTGACTAAGGCTCCCTAAACAGATGACTCCTTAGCATCATAACTTTAAAGGTTTTCTGAACCTGAGGCCTATGGATAGGTGTGTACAAAATTTTTTGAGAGGAGAATTCAAAGTTTTCAAAAGATTCTGAAAGATCTTAACCCAAGAAAAGGGTGAAAAAAAAATGTTAAGAACCAACTGATGAAACTAGTAAATACGAGCACTCTTTTCTTTTCTTCTCTCTTTACTTTCTTATAGAAACTTTTTTGTCCATAATGCATCTTTATATATAACACAGGATAGGCAAAAAAGAACAGAAAGAAGTTTCAAGGACATACTATTAGTATGTGCAAATTGATGACTTAGAGGTGTAGAGAAACTACTTGATCCAGTTCTTCTCCAAGCCAAAGGGTTACACACTGCTGCTTTGTTTCACTGGTGGCTAATTGGTTCTGAGAGCCCAGAGGCCCAATTTGAAATGCAGGCAGTGGGCAATTACTGCAAGTGCATGAAAAGGGTAGCAAATAAAACAAGAGCAAAGTTCCTGCATCGCCATCCAGCTTAATACCTGACTAGTTTCACTGCCTTTTATAAAGCATCTGGCCCACATCACCATGTATAAAAACACAGCCAAAGAGACCACAACCCTGGGCCTCTTTCAGTCCAATGGCTTGCCAGTCTCTACCCGTTTCAGACTGATGTAAAGCTTATCTGCAACTTCTTAAGTTGGCCTCTTCAATTGCTATACAGTCGGGATATCCCAACTCCACCTTACTACTGTGGGGGCCAAATAAATACAACATGTGAAGTGCCTAGAGTAAGTGCTTAAGAAAAGACAACTTCTCCTCCTCCCCTTGGAGGTTCTCTTCTAGCCTCATTCTCAGCTTGCACATGGCCATCAGGTCTCTCATCTCTGGTATCTTTTTACTTGCCTGTTATAAATAACTCCTGAGTTGCTCCTCTCTATTTAAAAGTTTTTATTGGCCTCATGTGGTTAACACACTCCAATAAGTGACTTTTTTCCATCTGCCCCTCAATTTCTTTGACTTGTGCCAAATATCTTCTTTATTTCCTCTTATATACTCTTTTCTCAATAGTACCTACTGTTCTAGAAAATTCAAAGACAAACAAACAACAAAATATTAACTGATTTTCCTCCTTATTTCCACTCAACTAACATATCTTATCCTAAAGACCTCTTCCTGAACCAAGGGTGCCTTTCTGCACATTATCCTTCCTTTTAAAAATAGTCGCTCAGATATTCCCACACATACAAGGTAGAGAAGTTTTTGCCACAAAATGCCAGGGACAGATCAAGGGGACCACTTTAACAAAAATAAATGTGAAGCTCTCTAAGTTTTAAAAACCAATTACCTAGGAATAAAAGAACAAGACACAACTAAACAATACATGAGAAAAAGACATGATGAAGTTTGAGTGCAAGCTCAACGGTGTGACGAGATGGCCAAAACAAACTGCTGTCAGCTTAAGAAATGGTGTCTCGAATGAGAGAGAGAACAAGGGTCCCATTGTGTTGTGGAGTAATTATACTGTCTGTGCATTAGCTCTCAGGATCACATTTTAAAAGAAACATTGAGAAGATGGAAACTGTCGAGGTGGAAAAGAAGTCAGGATGATGAAAAGCTGAAAAATATATGAAGAAAAGAAGAATATTAAAAACATCTGGCGACATTTCACCTGGAAAGGTTCAAACCTGAGAGGTAAGAGGCAAAGGCATTAAAAAAAAAAAAAAAAAAAAAAAACACTTTGACTATATTGGGGGCTAACAAGTAAAACATTTTAGATTTACTCTATGTAGCTCAGGAGAGAACTATAACAAGAAGCTTTAGTGGTTCTGTTCTCATCCCATAATAAGATCTAACAGTAAGAGCTATTTTCTAAATGTAGTATGTTGCTTTGTGAGTAGTAAGCGTCCCATCTCTGGAAGTAATCAAGCAGAAGTTAGCTGATCATCTGTCAGGGATTTTATAAAGGAGATTCCTGCACCTTTTCCAATTGGGATGATGTGACTCTAGATCTTCCGCGTTAACAGTTTCATATACCAACAATGACAGTTTAACTACTCACCAGATTCTTTTCAATATCCTGATCTGTGTTTACCTCTGAATCAGTCGTCTTAAAGTCAGTCTATAAAGAAAGAAACAATTACATTCAGAACTGTTCAGAGACATTTTAAAAGGCAGAATTATATAGCCCTTTCACTGAGAAATCTGTCACAAGTAACAGAGAAATTAACTTTTTGTTCTTTCTCCTTATCAGCTTCACAGCAAAAGAACTATAGTTCTGGCAAATGCCCTCTGACATCCATGCTGCATTAAGCACTTATCCCACAAAATAACCTGAACGAGACCCAACAACTGATGCAGAGACAACCCCAAGGCTGAAACAAGAATTTTGGCCCCCCTACAACTTATTGTGCCCATTCTTCTTTCTATGATAAAGCATATCAGTCACTAGAAGGCAGGAGACACTGTACTTCTTAAGATGTAGGTCAGAGAATTGACAAGGATTCCTCCTGCAAGTGCGAAGATGGGAAATAAGAATGCTAATGACCTATGCTCATCAGTTACTCAGTGCAAGCGATTGTATGTAGGTCATGAAGTTCCTAGTCGCCATGATAGATACTGGCTGTTACTTATGGAACATCAGTAACAACAGAATGAAGTTATCACAGAGCACCATATGAGAGTAGTATGAGAGTTGCCAGTAAAAAAAGAGAGAGAGAGAGACAGAGCAGTTCTCCACCAACTAGGAAGAATTATCTCCTGCCCTCCAAAAAAAAAAAAAAATTAAATTAAAAGCCCGAATTCCATGTTAGTAGTAGAAACTTGATACTTGACCTGGACAGCAATGTTCTGAGAAAGCTTCAGGGAAGAGCTATCCTGATCATCATCCTGATCCACTCTGACTCCTTCAACCCCATTTGCTGGAGGCACCACAGGTGGGAACTCCAAGCCTGGGTCCCTGCTCCCTTCCTTTAGGATGGAGGCTTGTGGGGCCTTCTCTTCAGGACAATTCCCGGAGGCAAGCTGCTTTGTATGGCACCCTGCCTTAAGAGACCGAGTGGCGGGGTGGAGGCTCTCCTGGAGGCACGTGTCCCCCTCCTCTCCTGCCGTGCTGGCCACGTCCTTCAGATCAGACTGGGACCCACCGCCAGACAGACCAAGGGCCGTGGCTATCAAGTTTTCTCCTAAAACCGCCCGGTGCGCTGCTGAAGTGTCACCTGCTGATGAGCCAGGATTCTGCTCTGGGTGTTCCAAATGGGCATTTCTGTTATTCTCCTTGGTTATCGTTTGGTTACTTACACTCGACAGAGGCGAGTTCTTATGCTTCTGTGCAGGGTCTTTGGGGCTATGAAAACAGAAGATAAAGTTTCACTCTTCATCCAATCTTAAAGAGGCTGAAATATATAATACTTTTAATACAATCACTAGAAGAACAAGACTGGCCTATACAAGCCCCTCCAAATTATCAGGATGAAAAGGAACTTAGCTTCCATTCAGTAATTTTGATCACACACACAAAGAGTATAGCACAGTGGTGAAGAATCTGGGTTCCGGAGACAGTCCACAATAAATATCACACATGAATGACTCTGGGGACCCAGAAATTGGGGGGTGTCAAATTTAATAATTTGGGGGAATGCAGATGAAATAGCCTACTGTTAGGCTATTTCATCTAAGTACATGTACTACTTTTGTTACACATAATATTTTTAATAAATAAAATATTAATTTGGAAACTGTTTTTATTCCACTCTCGTTTCACAAAAATAATTCACACTCAAATTCCCTAGACAGATCTTTGACCAGAACCACTTTTTAGGTTCTTCAACCACTTTCTAGAGCACAGCATCACTACTTCATGTTGCCTGAAGTACAGACAATTTTGAATCCAAAATTGAAGCTGCCAGTAGAAATTTTATCCCAGATGACACATGTATAACACTGGAAAAACTGTTTTTATCATTTGCCACAACCATTAACATACTGCTTTTAAGAGAGATCTTCAAAATCTATTTATAAGGATATCCAACATTCACAACTCTTTCACCCAATAATAATGACTATATATGCATTAAATTCTTTTGCCATTAGAAAAATTAAAACTGATTCTGTCCGCCAATACCCTTAAGGACTCCAAACCAGCACTGACTGAGGCTTTAGGTCATTATGCCTTTCTTTCCTCAGTACCTACTGTTCTAGAAAATTCAAAAACAAACAAACACAACAACAAAATAGTACCTACTGTTCAAAATAAAACAACAGAGAACATCTTGTAAAATGAAAATCTTTATAAATGCTCTTTGCTGACTCCTCGCTGGGATCAAGCGGGCTACGGGGACACAAATTATAAATTTGGACAGACACAGTAACTAGGCGTGAATCCTGACTGCTATTTACTAGTGGTTTAACTCTGGGCAAGTTATTTAACTCCATTTGTAAAACAGAAATAATATTACCTACCTAATAGGGATTATTGTGAGGATTACATGAGATAAAGCATCTGAAGTGTTTAGTTCTGGCATACAGTAAACACTCAATAAACCTTGGCTGCTATTATTATTACTAGTAGTATGTGCCTGTTTGTTTGTTTTTTTTAAGCTGCACCATGCAGCATGTGGGACCAGGGATTGAAACCATGCCCCCTGCATTGGAAGGGCAGAGTCTTATTAACCACTGGACCACCAGTGAAGTGCACTATTTATAAAATGAAGATGCGAGTTCATGGTGAGGTTTTACTTAACTCCTGTCCCCATTACCCACTAACAAACTGCTCTTCTTCATTTAAATAGCTATTTATTAAGTACACTGGAGTCAGACAAGCTTGAGTTTAAATCCTGACTCCAACACAGCATGGTAACCTTGGGCAAGTTATTAACGTCTCTCTGTCTTAGTTTTCTCACCTGTTAATGGGAATAATAGTATTAGCACCTACCTCCTGGGATTGTTAGGAGAATTAAATGTATTAACACATGCAGAGCTGCCAGGACACTGTTATCTATTGCATTAGGTCCTATGTACTCTACAAAAGTGTTGAAGTAGCCAACCTAGTACAACATTATACATAACAATGGTTTAATCACTATAAAATGCAAGGCTGGTTAATCATCATTCCAGTCTTCAAAGAGTTTAGATGGAAGGCAAACTACACACATGAAGTAGTAAGTCATACTAACAAAGCTATCTATTTATCTATAGATACAAATGTAGATCCATGTACATATACATATACAAAGCATACATATATACTAAGTGTGTGTGTGTATATATATATATACACACACAATATACAGGTACAATATATAAACATATAGTTAAATAAACAGTCCATGTAGGAGAAGTTGGGAAATATTTGCATTTTCAAATAAGTTTGACCAGCTGTATTCTAATCTATTTACTCAACAAACAATTAGCATGCCTGCTGAGTGTCGGATACTGTGAGGGGTACCAAATATACAAATATAGATCCGACAGTCCCTACTTTTAAAAAAGCTTCATCGAGGGCAATGCCTCTAGAGCCAAAAAGGGGAAAGACCAACTACACTTCTGTAAGAAGCCCATCTCCAAAGCCCCTCACCCAAACAAAATCTACCCAGTCAGGGGTCCACACGTTACCTTAGACCATCTGGGGGACCTTCGTCTGGTTTGGAAGCACAGACACTAGAAGAGGATTCCGGAGGATTGGGAGCAGTGGCCACCACACCAGCTACCTCAGATGCTGCCATCGTGCTCTGCACATTCAGAAACAAATTACAGCTACAAGTTCCAAGACTTCAAAACAAATGTATCTTTCCCCATCAGAATGTCCATACAGCAGAATCATATCAGGAAAGAAACACAAAGAAAAAGCTGGGCTCCAGGAGAAAATACTTCAGAGTATTCCTCAATAGGATATAAAAAGAGCCATGGCATGCAATAGGCCCCAAGGGACATCAATCCTCAAACATCATTATATATATCATTACATATATTACACACACATATATATGTGTGTGTAAACAACACTATATAAGCCTGTGCAAAGCTTTTTCAGTTTAGGAGAAATGCAGTCTCACAGACTGTGAAAATCCTCCAAGTGATCCACATACCTACCTTGCTTAATATCATTTACAAAAGATGTGATTTGGGGCCTAATATCAATGGTATCGTATGTTTTAAAATCACGTTATGCCTGTCACATTAAAAGCATTCTCCATTAATATACGTTTTCTGGAAGTATTCTTGTGGGAGAGAAAAAATAGTATTTAATTGGGCAATCCAAGTATCTTTTACTGTGTTCCCCACAGATGGGAAAAGTTTGACAACCACTGACTGCGGAAAGTACACTCTTCAGAGTTACTGGAGGTGCAAAAGAGTATGAGAATCTCAGTTACTCCAGCATGAAAATGAGAAGCTGAAAAACAGTAATCCAAGTAAGGGAAGTGGGACAGGGGCCTTTTTTAGATCAAAAGGTCATCCTTTATGTTGCAGGACAAATTCATGGCCTTCTATGGTGAAAAGATAAAAAAGAATATGGGAGGAGGGAGTGTAACATAAGGTTAGCTTAAATCTCGTTTTTATTTTAATAGCATCCCAGGTACATCCCTGACCCGCGAAGAAAGCATAGGGCAGGCATGGAGGCTGGCCTGTGTCAACACTTAAGTCCCAGGCTATCGTCCCCCTGTGCCTCAGTTTTCCCCATCATACGAGACTCCCAGGAGAAAAACGGGCCCCAGATCGCCATTACTGTTCTCACAGGTGCAAAACGTCCTGCCCCATCGGAGCCCGGGCCGGGAGTTCCCGGCGCCCGGTCAACAAAACCACAGGTCACGGGTCCTACGTGTAACTCGGTGGCTGAGAGCCGCAGAGGGGAGGGGGACGGGGACATCTGGTAGGAGGCTGCGGCCGCGGCGGGGGGCGTTAGGTCGAAGAGGCCAAGGGGAGCCTCGCACCGCAACCCGGCGGCGATCAGACTGCGAAGCCGAGAGCGACGGGTCATCGGGGGAGATCCGGGGACGGTCGCGAAAGGGACAATGGGGGGAAGCGACGCCGAGTGGTCCTGGCCGCCCTCCACAGCGGGGCTGGCCCTGCCGGCCGATCCCTCCGGCCAGAGCCCCCTTCGCACCTTGCCCTCGGCCCCCCGGTCAGGCTGCCAACCTCCCGTCCCACTTCTAGGCCGGGACCCCCATGCCCGTCCCCGCGACTCCCTCCACACACACACCCCCGCCCCCCACCGCAGCCTCGACCCCCGCCCCTCGCGCCGCAGCCCCTCGCCCGCGCGCCCGCCCCGCACACACCTCCCGCGTCGCGCCCCCGGGAGCGAACGGGGGAGGGACGGGACGCACCTGAGCGGGCGGAGCGGGGGGGAGGGGGCGGCCGAACCTGGGGGGGAGGGGTCGAGCGCCGGCCCGCGCGCGCGACACCTCCCACTTCCGGCGGCACGAGCGGCGGGGGGCGAGGCTCGGCCCCGGAGAGGAGAGGCGGCGGTAGCACCGGCGCCGCCGCAGATGGCGCCCCCTGGCGGCCGGAGTCGGCGCGGTCGGGGCCGAGGGTGGGGGACCGGGGGACACGGACTTGGCGGAAACCGTCCCTCGCGCTAAGATGCTAGTGGATTCCGCCCGGGCGCAGGGACTTGAGAGATGGCGACCGCGAGAAGGACTTGAGACCTGGCGGAGGGAGAACCCCTCTCTAGGAAGGTTATCAGGCAAGAGTCAGGGTCATGGCTGTCAGAGAGAGAAGAGGAACAAGTGTTGTTTTAAAGGTCTCAACCGAGATGCCTTGTCCAGAGGACGCCATGAGGGAGAGGACCGGCCTTATGGAGAAGGTAGCTTCTGCAGGTGCCCCGAGGACGCGGGGCGGTGGGCCAGCCGCCGCACACGCTGCTTCCTCAGCGGAGGACGCCCGGAGGAGCCGCCCCGCTCCCCGCGCCCCCACAATGTCGCCGGCGGCTCCTGGCCGCTCACTCGGCCCGGCCGGGGGCCCGCCGCTGATTGGCTGCGCCGCCGGGCGGAAGTGATGCTGCTGTCACCGGCTTCTCGGGCTCCCGCGGAGCCGCGAGTTTCCGCAGGCGGGCGGCGGCGGCGGCGGCGGCCGGGCCGGTGAGTTGGGAACTCGGTGGGGGCGGGGCATTGGAGGTCCGGGTGCTCTAGAACTGGGGGTGGGGGCGGCTGCAGCCGCTGTCTGAGGATGAGCGAGCTGCCCAGAGGGTGCCTTCATTCCCCGCGTGCGCGAGCCCAGGGAGAAGGGGCCACGGCGTCCAGGATTCCAAGATCGTGCGGGTCCTCTGAGGAGAAGGAGGCCCTTTGCACCGGGCATTGGAGGCCAGCGGTCGATGAAACTGACCTCTGGCAGGCAGCCTGATTTCTAGGAACAGGTTGTAGAGGTTGCGAGGTTCCGAAGAGAAGGAGGAGGAAGACAGCCTCTTGGGAACAGGAATCTTGGACTCGGGCTGCCCTCCTTGGCACCTAAGAGCTGTAGAGACACGCCTAGTTAGTTGGGGCGAAGTTGAGATCTGCTTTCAGATGATAGCTAAGGTTCCTTTCCCAAAAGCCGAGGGTGGAGGTGAGCTGCGGGGTCAAGTCCTGCCCTGCCAGAAGGACTGGAGGATGTGGTGGTCAGGTGTCTCCTGTCTTCCTGAAATCTGTGGGCTCCTCTGAGACGGAAGGAGCCTTGCCCAGCTGGGTCGCTATCAACTTACCTCACAAGAATTTTCTTTTGCTTCAGTAAGGCCTGCAGACAGGGAAGGACACCTGAGTGTCTTGGGACAGTGTAGGGTGCCGTCGGGCAGGGAGGTATTTTCCTGGGAACCTAAGAGAGAAGGAGATATGTGGATCTGGGGAAGGAAATGTTAGGTGGCGGAGGTTCCCTTCTCCCTTTCCAAAGAGACTTGTGTACAATACCCATATTTTCAGACTGATCCACTTGGGTACGTGTGCGGGTCCTAAGCCCTGCCTCAAGGTGACCCCCTGCCCCCCAGCCCACTAGAGAGCAGATGCTTCTGAAGGAGCTCAGCCACCAGTAGGGACACACTTGTCCCACGGCCCAGTCACCTGTCCCTGTCCCCACATTTGCCCACTAATTTGGCCCTTCTGTCAAGCCACGGGTGGCAGTCCCAGGTTTAGAAAACTTCACAGACAACTTGCTGAGCTAGCGACTAAGGGAAGCCCTGCAGTGGTGCTTTCCAGTCCCCACCCCACCCACTTGCCTCTTATTCCTGTTCAGTTTTGTTTGCATTCTGAGCTTTTCCCCATTTTCCCCCCCCCGCCTCCTCCTACTCTTATTTCCCCTGGCGTCCTTCACAGGTACACAAATCAGGAAGTGAGCTACTACCCAGACTTCTAAAGAAGCAGTCCTACCTACTTTTTTGTTCTTTTTTTAAAAAAAAATTTAGTTATCTATTATTTATTTTGGCTGCACGGGGTCTTAGCTGTGGCATGCCGGATCTTTAGTTGCTGCTCGTGGAATCAGTTCCCTGACCAGGGATCGAACCCAGGCCCTCTGCATTGGGAGCACAGAGTCTTAGCCAGTGGACCAGGAGGGAAGTCCCTTATCTACTTTTTCAAGAGAAGTTTTGAGTAAGAGTTCAAGCCCTCCTCTCAGCATCTAGGAAAAAAAAGAAGAGGATGGCCTGATGGGATGAGAAGTAGGGTTTTTGGGTTTTGTACCCATCTGGCCTTACTATACCACTTTCGTTCCAGTCTGTGACCTATTTGAGATTCCCGCAAGTGATCATTAGCAGTTTCTTTGGTCACAGATCCCAGGGTTCCTGGCTAGCCTCTGCTTGCTCCACTGGGTTTGGGAGGACACCATTTCTTGTTTTCTTGGGGTGTACAGGTCTGCGGTCTGTGCTGGGAGTCACCGCTACTCACAGCAGAAGGAATGCCTTTTCTCCATTTGCACAAAATGAGCGTGAGGTGGTTAACCAGACCAGGAGCTCAGCCTCACTCTGAGTCCAGGTGGGAATGGGGCCCCACTGTGGGAAGTTAGCCCTCAAGACCACGGATGGGTCTGAGAAGTCACCTGGGGGAAGATTTCTGTCCCCTCTGAAGAAGGGAGGAGGGTCTCTTCTAAAGAACAATCATGGAGCTGCCAGGAATTGGCAGGAGCGATAGGACTTCTAAGCTCAAGATGGCAACAGTGGGGAAGAGCAGTGTGGTACCTGTTAGCACCTGGACCTCCTGCTTGATTGTCTCGTGACAATCATGCCATTGAGGGACCCACTAGGCTTACTTCTGGCCCCCCACTCCCCCCAGGGGCTTATCCCTGTTGGTCAGAGATCAATGTGAATTAAAAGAGAAGATCACACGTTTAATGATTTAAAAGGCATGGGTTAGGAGTCTCTGGGTATGGTACCTTGGTGCTCGGTCGCCCCCTGAGAGTCCTGCTGTTATCAGCTGTCTTACCTCTGATGTCCTTCTCTTTGTCCGCAGCCTACTGCTCTGATGCCGAAAGGGAGGCAGAAAGTGCCACACTCAGATGCCCCCCTGGGCCTGCCCACGGGCCTCTGGCTGGAGTTAGCTGGGCTCTTCCTACTGCTTCCCTGGGTTATGGGCCTGGTGGGGGCAGGTGGGCCCGGGGCCCAGGGCCCCAGGGGGCTAAGCTGGGCAGTGCGTCTGGATGGTCCGGAAGGCGAGGGAGCAGAGGAGTTGCTGGAACGGTGGGCAGATGCTCTGGCCCAGGCGACGGGGCTGATGAACGCAGGGCGCATCGGGGAGCTCCAGGGGCACTACCTCTTGGTCCAGCCAGCGGGGCATCGCCAGGCCCGGCAGGTCAAGGCCGTCCGGCAGCAGGTGGAGGCCGTGCTGGCCAGGCACGAAGCTGTGCGCTGGCACTCAGAACAGAGGCTGCTCAAGCGGACCAAGCGTGGCGTCCACTTCAATGACCCCAAGTACCCGCAGCAGTGGCACCTGGTGAGTCCAGCCCTGCCGCTTCCAGCTTCAGACAGCCAGGGCAGGGGTACCCGGTGCTTGTGGGCATTTGTCTGTGTTAACTCTTCAGGGGCCTCCCATCCTTTGCTTGAGAAGACGTTTCCGTGGGCTTTGATGATAGGCTTCATCCTTGGGCTCCACGTGCCCTGTGCTCACTCCCAGAGAGCCAGAGGACTGCAGTGCCCAGCGCGGGTGCTGGGGCCAGGCCGCCTGGGCTGCCTGCCACTGACTAGCCTGTGCCTTTGGGTGCACTGTTTAACCTCTCTGTTAATGGAGAGGGCAATGGTTATAGTTAAGTGAACTAATGTAGGTGTGCTGGACACATGGGAAACACTTTACAAGAGTTAGCTAGTGACATTATATTATACAATGTGAATATAATGTATATCATGCCTGTGCAGGGATTAGCTAGTAATGTTATATTATACAATGTTATTATAATGTATGTCATGCATGCAGTGGATACTAAGTCGCTTCACTCACATCCTACTCTGTGACCCCATGGACTGTAGCCACCAGGCTCCTCTGTCCATGGGATTCTGCAGGCAAGAATACTGGAGTGGGTTGCCATGCCCTCCTCCAGGGGATTTTCCCAACCTAGGGATTGAACCTGTGTCTCTTATGTCTGCTGCATTAGCAGGCAGGTTCTTTACCACTAATGCCACCTGGGAAGTCCCAATGTATATCATACGGCATATTAATACCCAGCCCTTAACCCTAGTCACTGTTTCACCCTTGTTGCCCATGAGTGATGCCAAGCTTTACTGGACACCTGGGCTGTGGCAGAGCTCTCACAGGTTCCCTCCTTGGCTCCGTCCCCACCTACCCCTGTTTGTCCACCCCTCTCTCTGGCCCCCTGACAGAGGCCAAGAGCGCGAAGGGGCTGCTCGCTATACTTGTCTTCCTATGGGCTGTGCTGTGCATCACTGGACTCCCAAGGCTCAGAGAGCAGTTCCTGACCCCGTCTCTCCCCCAGAATAACCGGCGGAGCCCCGGCAGGGACATCAATGTGACGGGTGTCTGGGAGCGCAATGTCACCGGACGCGGGGTGACCGTGGTGGTCGTGGACGACGGCGTGGAGCACACCATCCAGGACATCGCCCCCAACTACGTGAGTGGCCCTGGAGTCAGTCCCGCCCCCTGGCCTTACCTGATTCTTGATGTTGCCTCAGGCCTGTTCTCTTTCCCAGTGACCTCTCACTGGGCCAGAGGGAAGGACCTGGGAGGTAGGATGCTGCTCTTCATCTGCTCCTCTCCCCCAGGCAGCCTTGTGCCTGGCAGCTAGATCACAGGCTCCAGCTCAGCAGAGAGATACTTCCTGGATCCTGCTGCCACTCCCTGCCCTGGGAAGTAAGGAGTAGCCCTAGGCAAATTCCCTTTCCACTCAAGTCCCAGTGCCTCCCCCTCTGTAAAGCCTGCCCTTTAAGTAGCCGGAAGCCTCTTTTATCCCAGGCTTACCCTGGAAGCAGCTCCTGGGCATATTTCTATAATATTGGCCAAGAGAGAAGTTTGCCTAGAGCTATAGCACTTCTGGCGCTACAGAGCCTGCCTGCCAATGCAGGAGGCCCAACAGACTCAAGTTCAGTCCCCAGGTCAGGAAGATCCCCTGGAGAAGGAAGTGGCAAACTCCTCCAGTATTCTCGCCTGGAGAATCCCATGGACAGAGGAACCTGGCAGGCCACAGTCCATGGGGTCGCAAAGAGTTGGGCACGACTGAAGCAACTTGGCACAGCACAGCACAGCATGCAGCACTTCTCAGCTTTGCCCTAGGTGTCCTGTCCTTATGCCGCCTGTGTGGCTGGCAGAGATGGGCCCGCAGTGTTGGCTCAGAGCCCCAAACCCCCAATTCTCTCTCCCTGAGCTCCAAGAGCTGACCGGTTGGAACCAGTGAGTGACCGCATCTACCCCCCTCCTCCCCTGCCATGTTTCAGAGCCCTGAGGGCAGCTATGACCTCAACTCTAATGACCCTGACCCCATGCCCCACCCGGACTTGGAGAATGGCAACCACCACGGCACACGGTGCGCGGGCGAGATTGCTGCCGTGCCCAACAACAGCTTCTGTGCGGTGGGAGTAGCATTCGGGAGCCGCATAGCAGGTACCTCCAGTCCAGCCTCGGTACACCCCCCGCCCCCTGCTGTGACTGCTGTCTTCATCCTCTGTCCCTCCTCCTTGAATTCCAACACGACTTTATTTCCCCTTCAACACACAGCAGAAAGCAAAGGGTACACTTATAAATAGGTGTCTGCAGGACAGATTGGCTCATTGATTTTTTCTCAGTGCTTTGGTGTTTCTAACATGTTTTTAGCAGCAAACCCCACTTCAAAAAGGGCTTCCCCGGTGGCTCAGTGGTAAAGAATTCGCTTGTCAATCAATGTAAGAGACACAAGAGATGTGGGTTTAATCCCTGGATCAGGAAGATCCCCTGGAGTAGAAAATGGCAACCCACTCCAGTATTTTTGCCTAGAAAATTCCATGGACAGAGGACCCTGGCATGGTCCGTGGGGTCACAAAGAGTCGGACACGACTGAGCACGCACGACTATATAAAACAGCTAAGAACGTGAAAATGAGGTGGATGAGAGATGGAGGCCCAGGGCCACCTGCTCAGACTCCGCTTCCCTTTTCCTGATCATAGTTATGCCCCATCAGTGCTCAGCTCATTGTAATGATAGCTCCTTTTACTTATCCATGATATTGTATTTTCATGGTTTACCAATGGCCTCCTCATCTCCCCTTCTTTTTTGATCCCGTGTGTCTGTGGAGGCCCCTCTCCCTTCTCCCAGCTCTCTAGCTCCCGCCCCTGCTGATGGTCACTGTCTGCTTCCCATCCTTTCAAGAGAGCTGAGTGGCCCTGGCCCATACTGGGGTGGTTCTATGGCTCCTCGGCCTCTCTGTCTTTGTCCTTCAAGGCAGAGGGTGAAGGGAATGGATGCAGAAGCCTTCCTGGTGATTTCTCATAAACGCTTGGAGCCTGCATTTACGAGGCTGGAACAGAGTGGCTGCATTCCTCCTATAGTCCAGCAGGGGTCAGCAGCCCTCTCTGTAAATGAGACTACAGACGGAGGGAGCCCAGGTCCCTTCTGAGAGCTCCACCAGGATGTGACCACCCCATCTTAGAAGGTGAGACTAGACGTCCATGGGAGGAGCAATGGGCTGAGAACCATCTGTTGAATACCATCTGTGTCAGGCATCGCTGCAGTGTTTTATGAGATAGAGGATGCATGAAAAAAGGGAACTTTGGATTCCCTACCTTTTAGCCTATGCCTCTGCCCACCAGACCCCAGGATCCGTCAAGTCTAAGATTTAGCATTACATTAGAAAATATTTCTGGCCAGGTACATGCACATGGTATAAAGGTTCAAAAGATCCAAGAGCGCTTAGAAAAGTAAGTCTCCACAGGGGGCCCCCACAAACCCGGCTCCCCATCGAGGAGACCAGCATATTGAGGAGCTGGTATGGCCTACACTGCCTAGGTATCCGGGTACTGGATGGACCCCTGACAGACAGCATGGAGGCTGTGGCGTTCAATAAACACTACCAGATCAACGACATCTACAGCTGCAGGTGAGGTGCAGCCAGGAGCAAGGTGAAGGGGCCAGAGGCGGGGGCAGCGGGCGAAGCCCCCACCAGAGAACAGCGGTGTGTGTGGGGGCTCTCCCATGGGGTACAACCTGTAAGTCCACTGCCCTCCTTTCTCCAGACCCCCAGCTTCTGGGTTCTCCATCTTAAGCCCCAAGTCACCCCAGTGATCAGGTTGCCACACAAGGAGTATTCCATCCCACCTTGAGTTTATTTAATAAACTCGTAATGCTCTGGAAGAAATTTAGGATTCCCGTCTTACCACAACTGGGCTGAATACCCAGTGCAAAGCCCCTCTGCCCCCACCCAGGGACACACTGGCAGCTCCAGGTTGTGGATCTGGCAGGAAGGGGGTGGCTGATAAGCAGGAGCTGAGGTTGGGCTGCTGGCGCCGCATCGACGGCAGCCTGTTCTTCCCCAGCCAGTATCTCCTGTAGATACACAACGTCCACCACATGTAGAGAAAGGACAGAGAACTCCTAGACACCTTACACAGGTTGTCTACTTCCTTCGCAGGTGCTCTGCCATCAGGCCTAGAATTAGCTTCTTTGGTGGAGAAGGGGTAGCCTCTCATCCCTTTCCACCACTCTGTACTCCATGGCGACCTGAAAAGGGGTTTTTAGGAGCAGGTTAGAGTAGTCCTGAACTCGGAAAGTTTCCAAGGACAAGAATGTTAGCACGTCCTTCTGTTTTCCATTTTGGAGTGAGGGCTGGACTCTTACGTCCTTTCATCACGCGAGTCCTGGGCTGGAGCCCTTGGGAGGAGGGGAAGCGTGGGGCAGAGGGATGGCCCGCCGAGGCTGGGCTGGGTGGGTAGCCACGGCCTGGCCCTGGCTCTTCCCACTGGGTGTCTCTCCACAGCTGGGGACCAGACGATGACGGGAAGACAGTGGATGGCCCCCACCAGCTGGGCAAGGTAGCTGGGAACCATGGAGACCTTGGGGACCAAGTTCACCCTCATCATCCCATTCCTGGAACTGCTCCCGCCTGCCCCCAGACCTGCCTTGTAGCCCCGACCACTCCTTTGGGAACAGCACTCCTGCCCCGGGGTGAAGGGGTGAGGGGGACATTCTTAGAATGGAGCAGTGCTTTGCTCTGATTTTGTGCTCAGCTCCACATTTCTGGCCCCACCTTCTCTGATAAGCAGAGCACATCCATCAAGCAGTTGTTCCACTAATAGCCCCCTTACCCTCTTAAGTCCATCTTTAAGTCTCTTTCTCCCTTGTCCAATGCCCTTGGGGTTTTTTGTTTTCCTTCTAGAAGGGGATAGGAGGGCAAGTGGCGTGGTAGGTGGGGTCTTCCTGTGAGTTCCTCAGCTGACCTGGGTGTTGTGCTCCTCAGGCTGCCTTGCAGCACGGGGTGATCGCTGGCCGCCAGGGCTTTGGGAGCATCTTTGTGGTGGCCAGTGGCAATGGGGGCCAGCACAACGACAACTGCAACTACGATGGCTACGCCAACTCCATCTACACCGTCACCATAGGTAGGGGGCCCAGTGGTCCCACAGCGCACGGGTGCTTACGCGCGTGTGTGTGTGTGTGTGTGTGTGTAAGAGAGAAAGAAAGAGAGACTCAGCAGTGAGGAGACTTGTATCTGGGGGGGTGTGTGTCACTTAGAGGTGACTGGACCATGTATCTCAGTGTGTGTGTGGTGTGTCACTCAGGGTGAAGAGACTGTGTATCCGGGTGTGTGTGTGTGTGTGTGTGTGTGTGTGACTGACTCAGGGGTAAAGGGACTGTATATCTGGGGGTGTGTGTGGGGGGGGGGGTGAGAGGTGAGGGGACCATGTATTTCAGTGTGTGTGTATGTGTGTGTCAGGGGTGAAGGGACTGTATATCTGGGTATGTGTGAGGGTTGACGGGACCATGTATCTCAGTGAGTGTGTGGTATGTCACTCAGGGGTGAAGGGACTATATCTGGTTGTGTGTGTGTCACTCAGGGATAAAGGGACTGTATATCTGGGGGGAGTGTGTGTGTCAGAGGTGAAGGGACCATGTATCTCAGTGTGTGTCACTCAGGGGTGAAGGGACCGTGTATCTGGGTGTGTGTGTGTGTGTGTCAGGGGTGAGGGGACCATGTATCTCAGTGTGCATATGTGTCTGTCACTCAAGAGTAAAGGGACCATGTGTCTGGATGTGTGTGTGTGAGGGGACCAAGTATGTCAGTGTGTGTATGTGTGTGTCACTCAGGGGTGGGGGGACCATGTATCTGGATGTGTGTGTGTGTCACTCGAGCTGAAGGGACTGTGTGTATGTATGTCACTTAGGGGTGAAGGGACCATGTGTCTGGGTGCGTGTCACTCAGGGGTGAGGGGACCATGTATCTGGATGTGTGTGTGTGTCACTCGAGCTGAAGGGACTGTGTGTATGTGTGTCACTTAGGGGTGAAGGGACCATGTATCTGGGTGTGTGTTACTCAGGGGTGAAGGGACCGTGTATCTGGGTGTGTGTCACTCAGGGGTGAAGGGATCTTGTGTCTGGGTGTGTGTCACTCAGGGGTGAGGGGACCATGTATCTGGATGTGTGTGTGTGTGTGTCACTCGAGCTGAAGGGACTGTGTGTATGTGTGTCACTCAGGGGTGAAGGGACCATGTATCTGGGTGTGTGTTACTCAGGGGTGAAGGGACCGTGTGTCTGGGTGTGTGTTACTCAGGGTGAAGGGACCGTGTGTCTGGGTGTGTGTCACTCGGGTGAGGGGCTGTGTATCTGGGTGTGTGTCACTCAGGGGTGAAGGGACCGTGTGTCTGGGTGTGTGTCACTCAGGGGTGAGGAGCCGTCTATCTGGGTGTGTGTCACTCAGGGGTGAAGGGACCATATGTCTGGGTGTGTGTCACTCAGAGGTGAAGGGACCGTGTGTCTGGGTGTTTCTCACTCAGGGGTGAGGGGCTGTGTGTCTGGGTGTGTATCACTCAGGGGTGAGGGGACCATGTGTCTGGGTGTGTGACACTAAGGGGTGAGGGGCCGTGTGTCTGGGTGTGTGTCACTCAGGGGTGAGGGGCCGTGTATCTGGGTGTGTGTCACTCAGGGGTGAGGGGCCGTGTATCTGGGTGTGACTCAGGGGTGAGGGGCCGTGTATTTGTGTGTCTGGGTGTGTGTCAGGGGTGAAGGGACCATGTCTGGGTGTGTGTTACTCAGGGTGAAGGGACCGTGTGTCTGGGTGCGTGTCACTCAGGGGTGAAGGGACCATGTGTCTGGGTGTGTGTTACTCGGGTGAAGGGACCGTGTGTCTGGGTGTGTGTTACTCAGGGTGAAGGGACTATGTGTCTGGGTGTGTGTCAGGGGTGAAGGGACCGTGTATCTGGGTGTGTGTCACTCAGGGGTGAAGGGACCATGTGTCTGGGTGTGTGTTACTCAGGGGTGAAGGTACCGTGTATCTGGGTGTGTGTCACTCAGTGGTGAGGGGCCGTGTATCTGGGTGTGTGTCACTCAGGGGTGAAGGGACCATGTGTCTGAGTGTGTGTCAGGGGTGAAGGGACCATGTGTCTGAGTGTGTGTCAGGGGTGAAGGGACCGTGTGTCTGGATGTGTGTCACTCGGGTGAGGGGACCATGTATCTGGATGTGTGTGTGTGTCACTTGAGCTGAAGGGACTGTGTGTGTGTGTGTGTGTCACTCAGGGGTGAGGGGCCGTGTATCTGGGTGCGTGTCACTCAGGGGTGAGGGGCTGTGTGTCTGGGTGTGTGTCACTCAGGGGTGAAGGGACTGTGTGTCTTAGTGTGTGTCACTCAGGGGTGAGGGGCCGTGTGTCTGGGTGTGTGTCACTCAGGGGTGAGGGGACCGTGTGTGTGGGTGTGTGTCACTCAGGGGTGAGGGGGCCGTATATCTGGGTGTGTGTCACTCAGGGGTGAGGGGACCGTGTATGTGGGTTGTGTCACTTAGGGGTGAGGGGACCATGTATCTGGATGTGTATGTGTGTCACTTGAGCTGAAGGGACTGTGTGTGTGTGTGTGTCACTCATGGGTGAAGGGACTGTGTGTCTGGGTGTGTGTCACTCAGGGGTGAGGGGCCATGTGTCTGGGTGTGTGTCACTCAGAGGTGAAGAGACTGTGTGTCTGGGTGTTTGTCACTCAGGGGTGAGGGGACAGTGTGTCTGGGTGTGTGTCACTCATGGGTGAGGGGACCGTTTCTGGGTGCATGTCACTCAAGTGTGAGGGGACCGTGTATGTGGGTTGTGTCACTCAGGGGTGAAGGGACCATGTGTCTGGGTGTGTGTCACTCAGAGGTGAAGGGACCGTGTGTCTGGGTGTTTGTCACTCAGGGGTGAGGGGCTGTGTGTCTGGGTGTGTATCACTCAGGGGTGAGGGGACCATGTGTCTGGGTGTGTGACACTAAGGGGTGAGGGGCCGTGTGTCTGGGTGTGTGTCACTCAGGGGTGAGGGGCTGTGTGTCTGGGTGTGTATCACTCAGGGGTGAGGGGACCATGTGTCTGGGTGTGTGACACTAAGGGGTGAGGGGCCGTGTGTCTGGGTGTGTGTGACTCAGGGGTGAGGGGCCGTGTATCTGTGTGTGGGTGTGTGTCAGGGGTGAAGGGACCATGTCTGGGTGTGTGTTACTCAGGGTGAAGGGACCGTGTGTCTGGGTGCGTGTCACTCAGGGGTGAAGGGGCCATGTGTCTGGGTGTGTGTTACTCGGGTGAAGGGACCATGTGTCTGGGTGTGTGTTACTCAGGGTGAAGGGACTATGTGTCTGGGTGTGTGTCAGGGGTGAAGGGACCGTGTATCTGGGTGCGTGTCACTCAGGGGTGAAGGGACCATGCGTCTGGGTGTGTGTTACTCAGGGGTGAAGGTACCGTGTGTCTGGGTGTGTGTCACTCAGGGGTGAGGGGCCGTGTATCTGGGTGTGTGTCACTCAGGGGTGAAGGGACCATGTGTCTGAGTGTGTGTCAGGGGTGAAGGGACCGTGTGTCTGGATGTGTGTCACTCAGGGGTGAGGGGACCATGTATCTGGATGTGTGTGTGTGTCACTTGAGCTGAAGGGACTGTGTGTGTGTGTGTCACTCAGGGGTGAGGGGCCGTGTATCTGGGTCCGTGTCACTCAGGGGTGAGGGGCTGTGTGTCTGGGTGTGTGTCACTCAGGGGTGAAGGGACTGTGTGTCTTAGTGTGTGTCACTCAGGGGTGAGGGGCCGTGTGTCTGGATGTGTGTCACTCAGGGGTGAGGGGACCGTGTGTGTGGGTGTGTGTCACTCAGGGGTGAGGGGGCCGTATATCTGGGTGCGTGTCACTCAGGGGTGAGGGGACCGTGTATATGGGTTGTGTCACTTAGGGGTGAGGGGACCATGTATCTGGATGTGTATGTGTGTCACTTGAGCTGATGGGACTGTGTGTGTGTGTCTCTCTCATGGGTGAAGGGACTGTGTGTCTGGGTGTGTGTCACTCAGTGGTGAGGGGCCGTGTATCTGGGTGTGTGTGTCAGTGGTGAGGTGACCATGTGTCTGGGTGTGTCATTCAGGGGTGAGGGGCCGTGTATCTGGGTGCGTGTCACTCAGGGGTGAGGGGACCCTGTGTCTGGGTATTTGTCACTCGGGTGAGGGGACCATGTATGGGTGTGTGTCACTCAGGGGTCAAGGGACCGTGTGTCTGGGTGTGTGTCACTCAGGGGTGAGGGGACCGTGTGTGGGGACCATGTATCTGGGTGTGTGTCACTCATGGGTGAAGGGACCGTGTGTCTGTGTGTGTGTCACTCGGGTGAGGGGACCATGTATCTGGTGTGTGTCACTCAGGTGTGAGGGGACAGTGTATCTGGGTGTCACTCAGGGGTGAGGGGGCCGTGTGTCTGGGTGTGTATCACTCAGTGGTGAGGGGCCACATATCTGGGTGTTGGATGTGTGTCACTCGGGTGAGAGGGGACAGTGTATGTGGGTGTGTGTCACTCAGGGGTGAGGAAACTGTGTATCTGGGTGTCACTCGGATGAGGGGGCCGTGTCTGGGTGTATATCACTCAGGGGTGAGGGGACCGTGTGTCTGTGTGTCACTCGGGTGAGGGGACCGTGTGTCTGTGTGTGTGTCACTCGGGTGTGAGGGGACCGTGTATGTGGGTGTGTGTCACTCAGCGGTGAGGGAACCGTGTATCTGGGTGTCACTCAGCGGTGAGGGAACCGTGTATCTGGGTGTCACTCAGCGGTGAGGGAACCGTGTGTCTGGGTGTGCCCCTAGCTTCCATGTGTCTGTCTGAGTGTGTGTGCACGGTCTCTCTTCAGACTCTGATAGCGAGGAAGAACCAGCCCTGCTCTCAGGGGAGGTCAGGACTTCATTATAAGTTATTCCCAGGCCCACTTTCTACCCATCATCTGAGATAACCCCCTCCGTGCCCCCAGCCCCCACCTCTATCACCACAGCTGGTTGGGCCTCTGGTCCAGCCTCTCTTCCCACGGGTCACTTCCCTCCTGCTTGAAACATTCCCTGACCTCCCCACCACACCAGCCTAAATTAACTGCCTTTTACCTGTGCTCCCTGCTGTAGGCATTTACCATCCCAGCTGTACCTACTTCCCTGACCTCCCCTGACCATGGGTTCCTTGAGATCAGGTCTGTGGCCTTTCCCCACAGTCCCTATCTCTCACACAGTGTGTGACTTGCAGTAGATGACCGATAAGTAACAGAAACGCATGTGTGAATGGATGAGTCCGTGTCGAGTGGCCACCCCCTGTAGTCTGCTGAAAGAATGGTCTCGGCACAGACTACCCTCTGCCATTTGAGACCGCTTGTCCGGGGGAGGCGTGTGGGTACTTGAAGGACTTGGACCACTGAGATCATGTTTTAAGCCCAGGACCAACCTCTCCACGATAACTTAGAGGTGAGTCTGATGTCCGCAGACCCTCACCTCCACTCCCATTTCCCTGCTCCTTCCCCAGGTGCTGTGGACGAGGAGGGACGAATGCCTTTCTACGCTGAGGAGTGTGCCTCCATGCTGGCGGTCACCTTCAGTGGCGGGGACAAGATGCTCCGGAGCATCGTGAGTGCTCTGCCCCACCCACCGACCCTCTGCTCCCCAGCCCGGCTCTCGGGATCCTCTTCCCTAGCAGATCTGTTTCCCTAAGAGTCTGCCCCTGTTGGTAGAATGGAGTTGAGGACTCTAAATGTATCTGTGTAAAGGGTTTTTAATCTTTAAATTTTTAAAAATCTTATTTATGTATGGCTGTGCTGGTCTTCCTTGCTGCACGGGCTTTTCTCTAGTTTCGGCAAGTGGGGGGCTCTGTCATTACAGTGTCTGGACTTCTCACTGGGGTGGCTTCTCCTGTTGCAGAGTACAAGCTCTGGGGCACACGGGCCCAGGACTTGCAGCTCCCAGGCTCCAGAGCACTGTACGGGATTAGTAGTTGTGCCGCAAGGGCTTAGTTGCCCCGAGGCATGTGGAATCTTCCTAGCCCAAGGATTGAACCTGTGTCTCCTGTACTGGCAGTCAGATTCTTTACCACTGAGCCACGAGGGAAGCTCCTTCATCTTTAAATTTTTAACTTAACAAATATGCATATTTTATAGGAATCGCTCTGAACACACATGGATGAAAGAACCTTTGAAATGTCTTCCTTTGGTAGAATACGGGCTTTGCCTAATTTCTATGGGCTTAAAAAAAAAAAATCATCATTGCATTGCTATGCAGTCCTTACGTAAATACTGCAAGTTCTGATCCTGTTCATCCTCAGGAGTAAAGCTAGTGGTTGTCTGCACCGCATGGGTGGGAAAAGGAGTCTGGAATGTCCCCGTCAACCGCAGAGACAGCTCTTTCCTTGGAGCTGGGCTTGGAGTCACAGCAAACAAGAGGTTGGAGCAAGCAAGTGGAGTTTCTCAAGCTGTGGGAACCTGTGAAGGAATTCAGAGTGCAGTGCCTACCCCCAGCTGGCTCAGCTCCAGCCCGTCATCTTAGAGCTCCCTGCCCATCCCGATGCCCATAACAGAGTGACCCGGGGACGAGGGGCTCTGGGGCAGGGCTGGGCCGCAGCCAGCCGGTGTCACATTTCTCCAGTGGCTCGCACTTGGGAGGACTCTCTGGGGCCGTTGGGAATTGGGCTGCTGCCTCTGGGTCAAATTCTCTTTCCCAAACTGAAATTCTGTTTTTGCTGCTCAATGACTTCTGGTCAATACAATGTTCCAAGGCTCTGGGCCAGGTGGCCCCAGCCCCTTCCCCCACCCTGGGAGAAGAAAAAAGGGAATGAGCTAAAGTAAGCGGGCAGGAAGCTTTGCTTAACAGAAGGGAGTCTGGGTGCAGAGGGGCACCACCCACCCCCAGCCCAGCCCAGGCTGGAGGGGGAGGAACAGCAGGAACATCCTGGCAGGACTCTTGCTCACCCCAGCCACAGTCGGGGGCCGAGAAGTTACTGGGCATACAAGATCTCCTTGTTCTGGGGCGCCTGTCTTTTCTCCTCCGGATTCAACTCTGCTTCACCCCCACCACTTTCTATCTGAACTATAATTTGTCCAGAAATGCAAAGAGAGTTTGTTCAGCCAAACTCCCATCTTTGGGTTGTCCCTGTCTTGAAAACCAGTTGCCAGTTTCTGTTCAATGACCAGCTTGGTGGGGCTGCCTCCCCCAGGGCGGGCACGGAGGGACACGCCACCCCACCGTCTGCTGCCCAGGGCTCCTGCCACCAGAGGCAAGTTCACCAGCTTCCCGGCTCCACACTAGACTGTCACTGTGAGACTGTTTCCTTAACAGGAAAAAATTAATCTGCTCCCTGGCACAGACCAGGCTTCCCACCCTCATTGAGACTTCTACTTGAAGAGTTTTTCCCTTCTCTTCTGTGAGAGCACGGCATCTGAGTGGAAATGACATGTCTTGGCAGCTGCTATAATAGCTGGAAGGCAAGCAGCGAGGACGGTGGAGAAAGGGCAGCTCTTGGCAGAAGGTAGCACCTTGGTATCTGACCCAGGAGAGAAGCCTGGAAGGAAAAGATGTTCTAGTGTTAGCATGGGCACCACGTACTAGATCCAGAGGGCCATGGGCTGGAGTGGATTTAGGCAGGGACCTCCCCGGCTCCACCCTGTGTGGCTCCAGGGAGGATGAGAACATGGAAAGAACTGGATGCCAGACAGGTGCTGTGTCCCTCCCCCTCAACCCCCACTCTCACCTCCCACCTCAGGACTGCAGGTAGAGAAGGGGGACCCGAGGCACTCGGCCCTGAGGAGGGAGGTGGCCTGGCCCATCAATCGCCACAGGCCAGGGTGGGCAGCGGTGCAGATGCTCCGCCTGTGCTGAGCCCACCAGTGGGCGAGGGGGACGCTGTCCTCTCCCTGAGACACACTCCCTGCGTTCACCCTGACATCAGGCCAGCCCTGTCTCTGAGCCGCCAAGCCGGAGTTCCTTGCCCGCTGCCTTCACTGTTGTTCCAGCTCCAGCTGGGGGCCCTGCAGCTCCCCGGCCACTCCTCTGTCTCCACGGCTGCAGGGGCGGGGGGATTGGGGAAGGGATCATCAGCTGAGCAGGAATCAGGACACATGAGGCCTTTCCCCTCTCCACCTCCTTTCCACGCTACTGCAGCCAAGACCCTCAGAGTAACTGGTTTTTCTCAGCTCTCCAGAGGTTCTCCTGTAAGGCCCAGGAGGATGAAGAATCTCCTTCATCCTGATCGGCCAGACACAGAGGTCCCCAGGAGGCTCACTGGCTCTGAGGCCCCGCCCTGCCCCCTCCCCCCACCGCCCTGGAAACGCAGGCCCTAATCAGCCCCCATCCCCCCAACTCCACTTCCCAGGTGACCACCGACTGGGACCTTCAGAAGGGCACCGGCTGCACCGAGGGTCACACAGGGACCTCGGCCGCCGCGCCCCTGGCTGCTGGCATGATAGCCCTGATGCTGCAGGTGCGGCCCTGCCTCACGTGGCGTGACGTCCAGCACATCATCGTCTTCACAGCCACCCGGGTGAGCGCTTCGCAGGCAGATGCACGGCCTGGCCCGGCCCACCTCAGAGTTTTGGTCCCGAGGGCTTGGAGGTATCAGGAAGTTCAGATTCTAGATGTCCCAGGCATTAGGTGCCAGTGTCTCCCAGAGTTGCATTCCTACGGAAGCAGTGTGGAGACCCCACCAAGACCACAGACCTGAATTCACTTATCCCTGTCCTGCTGTGGCCATGTCACCTGCAAAGGAGCATTCTGGCCAGGCTTCCAGGTCCCTCTGTAAGCAGGCCATTGGGCTGGTGACATCACGGGGCTTTGCCCTTTTGTCCCGGCTGTCCTCGGGGAGTCCCTTCCTCGCAGCCTTTGTGGGAGAGTCTGGGCTGGAAGAGCCATCAGGGTGAGTCAGGAAACCTAAACTCCGCAAGGCTCACCAGGACCCCTGTGCTATCAGTACGAGGACCGCCACGCGGACTGGATCACCAACGAGGCCGGCTTCAGCCACAGCCACCAGCACGGATTTGGCCTGCTCAATGCTTGGAGACTCGTGAACGCCGCCAAGGTGAATGGCTGTCCTGCATGGAGGGGCCGAGGGGACGGGCCGAATGCCTGAAACACTGCCCGTCGTGTCATAGGTGCTTAATAGATGTTCATTCACCCGAGACCCATTTTACCCACAAAGAAGCAGGCTCAACACTCTATAAAGTTTCTTAAACTGACAGGAGAGTAAATGAGACCTCAGTGTCGCATGGAGCCCTCAGGGCGTCAGCTCCCCATCTGCCGCCCTGGACCCAGCGTGTCCCCCGGCTCCGCGTTGTGATGCTGTAGGGAGCAGTCCAGGTTGTCCGCAGAGCGAAAGACAGTGATGATTAAGGGAGAAATAAAAAGTGCAGCTCTAGGGGTCAGGTAGGCGAGATTGACTGTGCGAGGTCTGTCCGTTTGTTCATTTGCTGCCCTCTCTTCCTTTCACAGGTCTGGACGTCTGTCCCTTACTTAGCTTCCTACGTCAGCCCTGTGTTGAAAGAGAACAAGGCGATCCCACTGTCTGCCCGCCCCCTGGAGGTGCTGTGGAATGGTAAGCGGTCAGCAGAAAGGGGGTTAATCCCAGGCCAGAGGCTCAGGGCGGGGTGATGGAGAAGTTAAACTTGTCCTCCTGCCGGTCCTGCCCCTTCCTTTAGGAGCTGAGCTTCAGCCAGATCTGCGGAGTTCTCTTTGACCATTTTAGGACATGTTGCTGCTTCTGAGTTGGCTGGCCCCCTGGCTGTTTGAGAGACCTTTCTCCTGAGTTACAGGTGGTGGGAGGGAGCTGCTGAACAAGCTATTAGGAAGGCTGGCGGGAGGGCTGGGCCGGAACCTGGGGAGACAGGCACAAGTCGAAAGATGTTCCTTTGACTTCCATGCTAGGAACTTGCCAGATGATCCTCTGCAGCCCAGTGGGCTTTGGATGAAGTGAAGGAGCTGGGAATGTCTCCCTTTGATTCTCAGGCTTGTCTAATTACAGAATCAGCTGGAACCTGTTGGGGGAGGACAGAGGAGTCCCCAGAGGGCTCTCTAGATTGGAGTGGCCCTCCCCCTCCGCCTCCACCTCCATCCCACCCGGGGCCATGGGACTGTCTGAAGGGGTGAGGGCTGTCTGTGGGCAGTCCGAGACATGGTCTCTTGTTGAGCCCAGAGGTTGAAACCCTTCCCAGAGGAGAGGGCAGCTGGGCTGGGTTACTCAGCCGTGCTAGAGGATCCTCTCTGCAGACTCCCCAGAGTTGCCACTGGAGAGTTTTCCATCCCTCCAGTTCTTTGGGGATGTTTTTTTCCCTCAAGGAATTTTGACAAGCAGAGTTCTCCACTGTGTTTTGTAAAGTCGGAAGCATGTCATGCTTTGTACCCAGGTGGAGCTTTGTTCTCACTGTTTCCACCCTCCTAGGAAATGATCAGACCAGCACAGTGGCCACGAGGAGGGATGGCCAAAGATGGGAGCGTAGAAAGGAGGGTTGGGGCTGCTCCCCTGGGTGGGAAGAGTTCCGTTGTCTCTCTCCCTAACCATGTCCAGCACTTGCCCAGTTTCCCCTCTACGTGGAAGGAAATCCATGGGCCTGGTTCATTGCATTTTCCGTAAAAGGAATGCTATCTTGGAAAGGGCATAAAGCATCAGCCAAGGCAGAAGAGTGTAGGAACATTCCCAGGAATGCAGTTCAAGTAGGAACCTCAGGGCTTTGCACTCACATGTCTTGGAGACAGTACATCTTTTAACTTTTATTACCTCCTATCCAGAGCTGCTGTCTCTCATTTAAGTAACAGTAACCCACAGTCACATCCATCAAGTGAGGTGGTCAGCTTAGAAGCAGGTTAGGGTCCTTTTCAACTTCACCATCCTCTGCCTCCCACTAACCAGGGATGTTCCCCCGGCATGTCTGACAAACTTCCCTTGGTACAGAGGCATCTGGAAACTGCTTGTTTGTCACAAAGAAGCAGGAGAAAGAAGGACAGATTGTCCTGGGAGGAGGAGAGCAGGAGTTGGAGTAGGGGAGAGAAAGACGGAGAGAAGGGAGGTAGACTCAGCAAGTTTTGCTAATGGAGCCCTTCACGGGTTTGGAGGGCAGCCAGCAGTCTGCTACTGTCCAGGGTCAGCAAAGATTTCTTCCCCTCTGTTGTTGTGACTCCAGACAGAACTGAAGGTCCAGGCTCATGGGCATTCTTGGAGGCTGCAGGAAGTCAGTCCAGTTCACGTAGAGCTGAGCAACTCAGTCCAGGACGGTCAGCAAACCTCTTCCCCTATGGCCAAGTGATAGTCTTTCCCACCAAGACCTGGGCAAGTCAGTGTCCAAGGGCTGGCAGGTGAACTTTTTTGTAAGATAGAAGGAAGTGAATATTCCTGTTATGGAAAAGGAGGTGAAATTCCAAGACTCCAGAGCAGTGGTGACCAAGAGAACTTTCTATGATGGTAGAAATGTTCTCTATTTGTGCTGCTAAGCTGCTCCATGGCACGAGGGATCTTAGTTCCTCAACCAGAGATTGAACCCATGGCCCCTACATTGCAAGGCAAATTCTTAACCATTCGACCACCAGGGAAGTCCCTGTAATTGATTTTAAATAGCCACATGTGGCTGGTGCTACCTTCTTAGGCAGGGCAGCTCTAGAGCAAGACAGGTTGTCATTTCTCCCCATTGGCAGGAGGGCCCCTTGGTTCCTTTAGCTCTGACTCTGGGTCTGAAATGTCTTTGGAGGGCAGGAGAGAGGGTGGGGCTTGGGAGGCGAATCTCAAACACAAGGGACCCTGTGTGTATTTACAGAAGATTCCTGAACACCTCTTGCAAATACCCTTTTATCCTTGTTTGCAGCCCCAACTGGCTACCACCATCCCCCGCCAGCCATGTTTCAGTCCTGTTCCTTCCTGGCTCCAAATCTTTCCCTCCCCATCGATTCCTCCTTCTGCCTTCCAACACCCTCAGCACATCTGTTAGGAAACACCTTTAAGCCCCTGACTGCCTCCAGCTAGTAACCTTTTCAAATGAACTAACCAAAGCAACTGCTCACCTTTATCACCCTCTCTCCACTGCTGAAGACTTACTTCATCGCTCTGTGAGGTGCCCCTCTCAGGCTCAGACCCGGGGCCAGCTCACAGCTCATCTCGGCCGATGATGCTTAGCCCTGTTGTCGGACTGGATTAACGAGGCCTGTGTGTCAGCCTTCCCCCTCCTCCACCTCCTCCTCCCCGCTCCTCCTGTGGCTCCAGTGGCCTCCTTTGCTCCATGGTCCTCTGCTGGCCTGAGGAACTTGGTTTTCTATTCACTCACCTCACTACTTCCAAACCATGAGTTCCTTCTGAGACTCATACCATGTTCTTGACCCTCCTTCTACGTCTTCGTCCTCAATGGCCCAGTTGTACTTATGGCTTTAGCTGCCACCTCTCCACAAATGATTCCTAGATTGACATCTCTTATTCTGATCCCTAAACAAGGATAGTGACAAGGATAGAGATTTTTCTAGTTTTTGTAAGATTATGGGCAAATAAAGCCCTGGGATCTTCTCAGCGGTGATCGAACAAGATCCCATGTTGCTAAAGGTAAAATAATAATATGATGATCATCATCAACTAAGATGAGCCCTTCTGGGACTTCCCTAGTGGTCCAGTGGTTAAGACTCCGCACTTATGCAGGGGGTACGGGCTTCATCCCTGGTCAGGGAACTAAGATCCTGCATGCCATGCAGCGCAGCCAAAAAAAAAAAGATAAATGCCTTTTATGTGCCAAGCACTGGCCTAAGGGTTAACTCATTTAATATACTGGCTCAATTCTAATAACATAATTCTCATGTTCTCACATGCATGGCCACCCAAGTCCCTGTACACACCAATAAGTGAATGCATATAGCATACCACTCTGTACACACGCTAACACAGACGAGCGCGCTCAGGTCTCTTTTAGGATTCTATTCTGTTCTATTATGCTTTGTAATGTGTCACTTGGTGCCCCAGATGGTAAAGAATCTGCCTGCAATTCAGGAGACCCAGGTTCGATCCCTGGGTCAATAAGGTACACTAGAGAAGGGAACAGCAACCCACTCCAGTACTCTCACCTAGAAAATTCCATGGACAGAGGAGCCTGGTGGGCTACAGTCCATGGGGTCGCAAAGAGTTGGACACAACTGAGTGACTAAGCACACCTACATGCATAGTAAAAATTTATATGTATGTAAATTTCACATATATAAATGTACATATGTACAACCTCACCAAAGTAAGACTAAAGGAATAGAAGTGGAATGAGCACAAGGACAAGGAGAATGAGAGAAGAGATCACAGCAAAGTAGAGATTGCAGTACGGTTTTGGAAGATAGAGCATGAATGGAGAAGTGAGCAGGGCTAAGAAAATTGCAAACCAAATACCTGCAAGAGTGATCCTAGGCAACAAGCTCGTTTATGCCACAGAATCACCAAAGACTCGGGGCTGGGAATTCCCTGCAGCCCAGTGGTTAGAACTCTGAGCTTTCATTGCCAGGGCCCAGGTTCATTCACTAGCGTGGGAACTAAGATTCCACAAGCCATGCGATGGGGCCAAAAAAAAGGGCTCAGGACTCGGAGGCCCCATGCACTTCAGAGGACAAAGATGAGGTACGAGAGTAGAACTAGGTGTCAGTTAAAAGGTGGACGCCCGGGTGCCTTCTCCCATGCTTAGCAGCCAGGTGGTGGCCCCTTCCTTATCTAGGCAGGAGCTGGGAGGTTTATTCTCCAGGGCCCGGAGCCCCCAGGTACAGCAGAAAACAGGAGACAGAGGGTATATCTTAAAATGATTAACCATGAACCATATAAGGGGGACGTGTTACAGATAAGGAAACTAATTCTCACAGCTAGTAAATGGCTGACCTGGAATTTGAACCCAGGCTGGGTGGCTCCAGAGCCCAGGCTCTTAGCACTAGTAGGCACAAGTGATGAGTTGAGAAAGGGTTTGTTTTTCCTTTGTAGTGGGAAAGGCGTAAGCAAGAAAATCCAGCCAAGAGACTGTATAATTGGTCTGATCTGGCTTTGGCCTTTTGCCAGATAGTTACTGGGAAAGGAAAAGAAAACAAGGGAATGTAAATAAGAACATGTTGGAGAGATGAGCTGTGGGATCTTAGGCGGTTAGGGAAGAGGAGCTTGGCGGATATCTTGAGGAGCAAGAAAATGAAGGAATCAAGAAGGTGGTGGAGGGACTTTGCTGGTTGATGGTCCAGTGGTTAAGACTCCACACTTCCTCTGCAAGGGGTGCGGATTTGATTGCTGGTTGGGGAACTAAGATCCCACATGCTGCGTGGTGCAGCCAAAAAAAGAAGGTAGCGGAGAAAGCGAAGGGACAGCTGGTTGCTTTCTGGGAAGGCGGAACATTGGCTTCCATGAGTTGCAAGAGTGAAAGAAAAGACACACGTGCACACAGACAAACGCAGTGAGAAGGCTCAGTGTGTATTTACCAACGCAGCGTCAAGAATTTGCAGGAGCTTTTTTGTTCTCATTTTTGCTCAACTACTGTTCTAATTTGTGTTGTTTACGTAATAAATCCCACAAGGGAAGTTACTGACCCATTCAGAAGTGAAGCAGTGCCAGATAAGGACAAGGCCCGGGGTCTGGCCATGGAAGTCTGTGCTGACGTGGGGTGGAGAAAGGTCTGTGGAGTCGAGGAAGGAGAGGGATGTGAAGAGATGGACAGGTAGACCCATGAACACTGGTGTCATCGGGTAACAGGTGGTGGCCCTCCTCCCTGACGTGAGCCCATTGAGAAGGGGACTGAGTGGGAGGCCAGGATGAACAGGAAGGACAGACAGTGGGGCCACAGGAAGCCCTGAGCCCTCACTTCCCTCTCTTCTTTTTTACCTTGGCTGTGCTGCACGGCTTTCGGGATCTTAGTTCCCTGACCAGGGATTGAACCTGGGCCCTCAGCAGTGAAAACTCGGATTCCTAACCACTGGACCATCAGGGAACTCCCTCCTCTTTCTTCTTTGACCAGCTTTCCACGCCCACACCGCCTCACCCCTAGACTAGAATCAGCTGTTTTAGCTGGCCTTCCTGTCACCTGTTTCTTCTTTCTACTCCAATTCAGCCTACCCACAGCTGTTAGGAGTAACCTCCCTTTAACACTTTTTTAAAAAAACTCCATCCTTGCACAGTAATCTCTAATAGTTCTCAGTTGCTTGTTTAAAAATGTTAAAGCCTTTCCCAACCGAGGTCCCGTTCCCATCGTCTCTCACCTCCTCTCTGAGCTTCTTCATCTGTAGAATTGGGTGTTGCTCTCTGCTTTGCCTGTTGGCCTGAATTAATGGAAGAAAAGTTGTCTTGGAAAGAGTAATTTCTCATTGCAGCCTGATTTCTTAATATTCCTCAACTGAGTCTTCTACTTCACTAGTTTGGTGTTTTAACTTTTTATTTTGAAATAATTGTAGATTGACAGGAGGGTGCAAAGAACTGTTCAGGGAAGTCCTATGCACTCTTGTCCTGATGTTAAATGTCTTAGACTAGAACAATAGGAAAGCCAAGAAAATGATACTGGTCCAATTCATAGAACTTATTCAGATTTTACCAGTTAGACATAGATTCTCTGTGAGTGTGTATGTGTGTGCGTGTGTCTGTGCAGTTGTACCACGTGCAGTCTTGTGTAACCACCACCACAATCAATATTGAGAGCCATCCCATCCCAGGACTCCTGTCACCCCTTTCGGCCACACCCGACCCTCTGCCCCACCCCTAGCGCCTGGCAACCACTCACCTGTCTCCATCTACAGGTAGCGTTACTCGTGAATATTATGTAAGTGAAATCCTGCACCGTGTGTCCTTTCGATATTGGCTTTTTTCCCTTCAGTACAATGTCCTTGAAGTTTGTTCACATCACTAGTATGGTGGGTCTTTTGTTGTTGTTGTTCATTTTTTTGAATGCATAACTCATCTTTTTATTTATTTACTTTTGGCTCTATGGGGTCTTCATTCCTGTGTGCCAGCGTTTCTCTAGTTGTGCCAAGCAGGGCTGCTCTTCGTTGGGGTGCACGGGCTTCTCGTTGCGGTGGCTTCTCTCGTCGCGGAGCGCAGGCTCTAGGTGCACGGGCTTCACTGGTTTTAGTGCTTGGGCTCAGTAGTTGTGGCGCATGGGCTTGGTTGCGCCACGGAATGTGGACTCTTCCTGGACCAGGCATGAAACCTGTGTCCCCTGCATTGGCAGATGGATTCCTAACCAGAGGACTACCAGGGAAGCCCATCACTTCAGTAGTTGTTTTTTTTTCCCCCCCAAAAAAGGTGTGTTTCCTTCAATATGAAACTTGGTCATTTCTACCTCTGCCTTTATATGTGCCGTTTTCCCTTCTAGAGTACCCTCTACCAACACTCTCTACCAATCTTATTCCCTTCCTCAGAGTGTATCTCACAACTGAGTGCCTCAACCTGTCTGCCTCATCTCTGTTCTGGCATCAGTTATGTGGACCTCATACGACGTCATTTTCCACTTGCAGGTAGAAGGCAGAGGCCGTATCCAACTTATCTTTACATTCCCAGCATCTAGTACGGTGCCTGAAATGTAGGAGGTACTCAGGAAATTATTTTTTGGATGAATGAACGTTGGAAATGGCTCCGTTTGTTTCTTGTCTTGTGTCTTGGTTATGTGTTGCCTTCCCGACTGGACTCTAAATTATAAACTTGAAATCAGCAAGGGCACTCCCTTTCCTAGTGTACACAAGGTTCAGTCAGGGTTGCCAAAGATACTTGTATGCACCTTTGTGTTTGGTGGGGTGAAGTGAGGGCGTAAGTATCTGTGGGGCTGGTTTCCCAGCTGCCCAGCCTGACTTCCCACAGTCAGCAGGATGGACCTGGACATGTCGGGACTGAAGACCCTGGAGCACGTGGCCGTGACCGTCTCCATCACCCACCCACGACGTGGCAGCTTGGAAGTGAAGCTCTTTTGCCCCAGTGGCATGATGTCCCTTATCGGCGCCCCCCGCAGCTTGGACTCGTACGTACTTGTGCCCCTACCTTCTGAGCTCTCTTTGCAGCGAGGGCCTTGTCCAGGAAAAGATCTGGGAGGAGTAGACACTCGCCCTGTCCTTAACTCCCCTGGCGTTGGCTTTGTGACCTGCTTTGTTCAAGTGCTTACAGCGTGCTTGGCACTGCACTTTACGTATGTTTTCTTCAGTCCTTGTAAGAACGATGCAGAGGGACTTCCCTGGCAGTCCAGTGGCTAAGACTCTGGGCTCCCAGTGCAGGGGGCCCGGGGTTCAATTCCTGGTCAGAGAACTAGATCCCACCTACCGCTCTGCAGGACCAAGAGAAAGACAATGGAGAGTAGACTTTGTAACCTCCTCTTACAAGTGAGGAAACAAGTCATAGGCCTAGTAAGCGCCTGAGAGAGTAACAGTGAGCCTAGATCTACGGGACTCCCAAGCCGGTGTGCTCTCCACGTTTGCTTTTTCTACTTCACCACGTTGACACGTGCCCCTCTGCTCCTAAGATCATCCCGGGGCAAGGGCCAGCACTTGAGGGCCCCTCGTGGCACCCTCCTGATTGGCTGTAGCTCAGACCATAGCTGCTACTACAGTAAGAAAGTGCTCCTGGGCAAATGGGTCAATTCCCTGCTCCACACCTTCCTCTGTCTCCTGTGTTCTTGCCCCAGGGATCCCAACGGCTTCAATGACTGGACCTTCTCCACGGTGCGGTGCTGGGGGGAGAGGGCGAAAGGGACCTACAGACTCGTCATCAGGGATGTAGGTAAGCCTGCCTGCCTCCCAGCCAGGGCGCTGCCTTTCACGAGTGTTGTCTGTTCCTCCTGATCTCAGAGTCCCCACAGAAAGTGTCCCAGGTGGAACACCTAGGGTGCCATCGGACCATAAGGGTAGCTGCCAAGAAGTATGCCCCATCCACAGAATGGGCATTGAGACCTGTTCGTTAATTGTTCATTAATACTACCTCTCATCTTCCTTGGCAAAGTGACTGATCCATTTTTCCTCAGGATAGCAACACAAATTCCTTGTTGAAACCACATTTCAAGTTCTTTCACATATAACCATCCTGCGGCCAGCCCTGGTAGGCAGGTAAGGGCAGGACTAATTTTCACCATTTTTTTTTTTAAAACTGAGGCCCACCCAAGGTTTGAAGTAACATATGTGAAATCATATGGTATTTTAAGGAGAAAATTGGAAACTGAACCCAACCCTCCCAATTTCTCCCAAATTAGGTATACATCAGGCTTTCCTCATAGCTCAGTTGGTAAAGAATCCTCCTGCAATGCAGGAGACCTCGGTTGGATTTCCTGGTTTGGGAAGATCCCGTGGAGAAGGGAACAGCTACCCACTCCAGCATTCTGGCCTGGAGAACTCCCTGCCTGTACAGTCCACGGGGTCGCAAAGAGTCTTTGACTCTCAGGTGTACCTCACCAGACCGGTAGTCTTCGGACCTTTAATTTAGCAGGACTTTTTTTTTTTCTCCCCAAGAAAAATCCCAGCTAAAACCCTAAAACATGAAAGAGGAAAAATTTCTTAGCTTTGGAGTGCTCCCTTTCACCCTTCCCCTTTCCATTCCCAAGAGCACCCGAGAGGCAGGTCTGCAGAACCCTGGGGTCAGTGGGACAGAGTTAAACGACTGTGGCCGCCCACCCATGCAGTCTGAGTCCCTCCGGGTGGCAGGGCGGGCGGGCCTTCTGCCCTCTGGCCAGCCGCGAGGCCAGGCTCACGGACCACCCTGCTTGCTGCCCTAGGAGACGAGACGTCCCAGGCCGGCGTCCTCCGGCAATGGCAGCTCACCCTGTATGGCTCTGTGTGGAGTCCAGTAGACATCAGAGACAGACAGAGGTAGGTGTAGCCGTGGGCGTCAGAGGGCCGGGGACCTGGGGGTGGAGGATAGGGAGGCCACCTAGGGAGCTCCGCTCCTGCGTCCCCTGTTTGCTGTGGGACCTCGCCCTGTCCAGCTGGCAGGCAGGAGGATGGGCAAGGCAGGCAGGCAGAGGAACCAGGCTGAGTGGGGCATCGTTGTCTCCTCTCTGCTCCACAGGCTGCTAGAAAGTGCCATGAGTGGGAAATACCTGCACGACGGCTTCACGCTGCCCTGCCCGCCCGGGCTGAACATCCCCGAGGAAGACGGTTACACCATCACCCCCAACACTCTCAAGGTGTGGGCAGGCAGGGGTGCCCTGGGGTGTTGTCCTCGGTGGGTGACTCAAGGCATCTTGGGAGCGATGGATTGGGCAGACCTGGGTCCCCATTTTCCTGGCTAACTCTCTTGTATGGGGGGACAGAGGGTGTGGCTTGGGGGTGGGAGAGGCAACCCCCAGAAGGAGAGAGAGTCTCTGAGCTCACTGTTCTGGGCTGAGAAAGGCTGCAGGCTTCCCGGAGAGCAGCCCTACATAGGTGCTTGCCTTTCCCCCAGACCCTGGTGCTGATTGGCTGCTTCACCGTCTTCTGGACCATTTACTACACGCTGGAAGTATACTTGAGCCAGAGGAATGTGGCCTTTCACCCAGTTTGTCGGAGTGGACCGTGCCACTGGCCCCAGCGAAGCCAGAAAGCCAAGGAGGAGGGGACAGAACTAGAATCAATGCCCCTTTGCAGCAGCCAGGATCCAGGTGGAGTGGGGCTGGAGAGCGAGGGCTCTCCCACCACCTCAAGGCTCCACGCCCCAGACCTGCTGAATCAGGGGGACTGGAGCATGTCCCAGAGCAGGGGTGCCCTGGATGTCCCTCAGCTCCTGCCCCCAGACCTGCTGCAGGGGAAGGAGGCGCAAATGTGCTGACCTGGGGCCTGACAGCCACCGTGGGATGGGCTTTCGCTTCCTAAGACTAGGAGTGTGGAAAGCTGCTTCCTAGTTCTGGGAGCTCTGGGCAGAAAGCGGTCCGGGTGCTTCCAGCTGGGACCAGAGGCCTGAAGACGCCCTCTGGCTAAAGACCATGCTCAGGGAGGGCATGGGCCTGCAGAAGGTCCAGTCAGCAGAGCAGCGGTGCCAGAGAACAGGCTGGCAACAGTCGTGGAGCCTTCCTCCAACAGAGTAGGAGCTTTTGGTGAGAAGGTCTCAGACGACGGACTAGGGCTTGCTTCTCCAGGGCAGGCCAGCAGTGTGCTTCTCCTTGCTTCTCCAGGGCAGGCCAGCAGTGTGGGTCACCCAGACCCTCAGCACACATGGCCAGAAGAGCATCTCAGCAGAAATGTCACTGGGGTCCCTTGGGAAGAGGGCTTAGGGGTGGAAGCTGGAAAGAGCCCCCGGATATGCCTGTCTGTTTAACGACCCCGGGGCCAGAAACCGCAGCCCTTCCCTCTCTGCCCCTCACTGTCCAGCCTCAGCCTTGGACTTGGCCATGTTGGTTTGGCAATCAGCCCCTAACTCAGCACATGTGCCCTGAAAGCAGCTGCCTGCATCAGCCCTGATCAGCAGAAGCCCACCTTGAGCACGCCCCTGACCCCTTTGTCCTGAAGGACCAATACAATGCACCTGGCAGGGCTGTGGATGGGCACGGCCCCCAGGCCCAGGCCGCTCCAAAGGGGCATCTTCGGCAGGTCTGCCACCCCATCTTCCTCTGCAAAGTACTCAGGGAAATGGCCGTGCCCACCGGAGGCCGGCCGGCTGCCTGGCAGGCTGCGACTTCCTCCCATTCTTGGCCTCCTCCCCTCTGAGCGAGTTGGTTGATTGGAACTTTGTTTTTTTTAATGCTTACGATTTGGTTTTCTCTTTCCACAGCAACATTTTGTTGAATTTTTTCTGCACAGCTTTTCCAAAATAAAAACCTTCCTTCCACACAGTGTCGCCCTTTGCCCACTCCTTTCGACCACCTCCCCAAAGCTAACACAAGTCACCAAGCTGCCCCTCTTTCCCTTCAGAACTGTCATCCATGCCCCTCTTCCACCCCCTGAAATTGTGGAACACATGAGAACCCGAGCTGCCTGACTGTCCCCCGCACTTACTTCTGGAACCAGAACCAAAGCAACCAGGGCAAATCAGACTCTGGCAGCCAGGCCTGAGAAAAAAATTTATGTATATTTTTTTTTCTTTTTGAATTTCAACCCCCCAAATATTCCAGCAAAAAAAAAAAAAAAAAAATCAAGGGAGGTTGGGCTGGATCTCCTTCTATGAGCATCTGCTTCCAAGGAAGACAGTGGACTTGCCCATGCCCAGGCTACCAACAGCCCACGTCTCCCCTGCTCAGCCCAGGATGGGGAGACGGCAGAGCTGGTGGGGGAGCTGGGAGGTGGGCCGGGGGAGCAGTGTTTTGGGGTCAGGAGTTGGGCTGAGGCTGAGGGGTGGGGGCAAGCTGCCCAAGTGCAGTCACCTTTGCTCAGTGACGGAGCCTCGAAGCTTGGCCGGGGCTGAAGGAACTACACGGCTGTGTGTGAGGCGGGCGAGGCAGGATGCTGTGGCCAGCGAGCTGGGCAAAGGTGGGGCTGGGCGCCGGCCCTCGCCCTCTTAACTGATGATCTGCCGGGGCCGCCCATAGCCCGTCATGCCAGCCTGCGAGGCCCCTCTGTTGCTGCCCATCTGTAGGCCAATGACATGCTTGCCCTCCTGCAGCTGGCTCTCTGTGAATTCCCTCTTATGCTCCTGGGCTTTCCTAGGAGAGGAGGAACCAAGACAAAGACTTGCTGGGACTGTGTGTTTGCCATCTGCCTTTGGTTTCCTCTGTTAGTCCTAGCCCCATGCCATCCCCTCCCGCCTCTATGGCTCTCATTTCCTTATTGCAGCTGCCCCGCAGCACGGGCTGGGAAGACTGGCTCAGACAGGAGGGTAGAAAGGGAGGAGTCAAGATGTACTATGGACCCACTTCCCCCACCCTAGACCTTCACTGTGTACCTTTCCTGGCTTTCTGCTTCCTGTAACCACTGCACTAACCGGCTAGCCCCCCTCCTGTAGAAACCTGAGCTTAGCGTGCAGGGAACCCCTGGTGGCCACGTACTTCATAAACCAGTTGGGATCTCCACGGTAGTGTCCATCATTCTTGGTCACTGCCAAGCTGCCCAGGGCCATCAAGGTCCTCTGCACCGCAGCCAGGTCTTTGCCTGTGAGTAGGAAGAGAGGAGGGGAGACAGCCTTTAGGACTATGTAAACAGAATCCAAGGCAGAGCCAGCCTGTGCCCCTCAGAAAGATGGCCAACCCGGGGGCAAAGGTGGTCCTGAAGTCGAAGGGGGCGCAGAGATCCCACCGTGGGAATGGGATTCTCCTGGTGTATGCCACTCCTGCTGTGCAGACCCGTCATAGTGGCAGGTTGGATCATCCCTCATCCCTGCCTCCGCATCCTGTACACCTGCCTCGTCCACCCGTCTCCTCTCTCTACCTTCAAAGAGGTCAACAGTCTGGAACATGTCAGTCTTGGTGACGCCATAATCCTCAGCTGCCTTCAGGAACTGAGCCACCTGCTCCATCTGCTTGAAGACCATGGAGGGCGGGTTCTCGGGCACCTTCACTGGCTTGGAGCCATCAGGATACAGGCTGTTGACCAGCTTGCTCAGAATCTGCCAGGCAAAGAAGGCAGCTGAGGACTCAGCTTGGGGTGGGGGTGGGGGGCCCTGCTCCATGACGGTGGCACGATGGCACGACCCTGGCCCCTGCCCCAGGTGTCACTCACCACGCCGTTCTTCAGCCAGACCTGGAAGCCCAGGCGCCCGCGGTCGGGGCGCCCCACATCGGGGCCGCACTGCATTACAATCCACTCCACCAGCCGCTCCTCCAGCTCCTCGTCATACTTCTTCTCGATTTTCGACTGCACTTCCCGGCTCATGCCATAGGAAGGACCCTTGTTGGCCATGTTGGTGGGGAACTAAAGCAGCACAGGCCAGAAGAGGGAGGGGGTCAGGGAGTCAGAGAACAGCTCTGCTGTCACGGGTGCCTGGCAGGTCTTGTCTTCCAGCTCTGAGGATCGGGGGAGTGGGGAGACCACTCTAGCTCCATGGCACTTACCTGGGCTAGCTCGTCCCCTCAGTCCAGGAAGCCTCTCTGAACTTGGAGACTAAATTTTTGGCAGTCTAGAGCAGAAGTTAGTAAACTGTTTGTAAACTGTTAGTAAACCAGATAGTCATTTTACTGACAGTCATATTTTAGGCTTTGCAGGCCATAAAGTCCCTGCCATTGTAGCCTCGAAGCAGCTTTGGGCAATATGTAAACAAGTGAGCATGGGTGGGTTCAAATAAAACTTTATTTACACAAACAGATGACAGGCTGCATTTATGGGTTTGACAATCCCTGGTCTAGAGCACCCTTTCTTTGCTAAGATTGGTGACAGGCACTGGAGAGGTCTTTTGGAAGAGACCACATTGACCCTCAAAATGAAGCCAGCAGATGTCTTTGTCCAGTGAGGTGTGAGGTGGTTTGGTGCCTCTGCCTCAAGTTATGGGGTTCCCTCCAACTCTCAGTTCTCCCAGAAGCAGGAACGCCAAAGCTCCAGCTCTTTGTCAGCTCAGCTCAGCCTCCAGCTGACAGCTACAGAGGCTGAAGCTTTCCCACCCCCTGGTAAGGGCTAGGAAGCCAGCAAGCCCAGGAGCTTTTGGCCAAGAGGTTGTATTTCCCCAGAGGAGCCAGATGTGTGAGGGCTGCAGGCCGGTGCACCCACCACCCTGCCTGGTGAGCTCAGGCTCTCACCACCGTGGTGGTGAGTTCTCCAGGGACGTGAGCCCAGCATTTGCCAAGCAAAGCAGGGAAGCCCTCCCCAACCTGTGGCCCTAGGGCCCAGGGCTGGCCCCACTCAGGACCTCCCACAAGTGGCAGGGGAGCAGTGGGAGCAGGGCCAAGCAGGGAGGCTGCTGAGGAGGCTTGGGTGTGACCGGTCAGGAGAAACCTGAGCTGGCCTCAGGTATCACGTGGCGCCAGAGCTCATCGGAAGAGTCCTTTGAAAGAGGAATCAAATGAGGCCAAACCATTCCCTGGCCTCCGAGAGGTCAGAGATTGGGAGGGACAGCATGGTCTGAGGATAGAGGCAGTCACTACCGTGTTCCCCCAACTCCCTCTCCTGTCAGAGCTGAGCCCCTCTTCCTCCCCACTCCCATGGAAGGCAGTGGACATTATTACTTCACAGGGTCCCAGCTAAGCTGCCAAAACCCACTTGTCCGGCCCTTCCTTCCCCATGGCTGACGGCTTTCCTGAGCTCTCATGCCCCGTCTGTGCAGGGAGGATAATGTATCTACCCCAGAAAACTGGGAACATTCCAGAAGGCCCTGTCTGTGATGACCCAACACATGGCCTGTCCCTCAGTGAAGCTCCTTAAAACACTGGTCTTTTGCCCCCAGAGCCGGTCTCCTGGTATTGACCCAAGAAAGCCAGCCCCTGACCAAGCGGTAAAAAGCAGTTTCTCCAGCTCCAGGCTCCACCCCTCTTCATAATCATATTCCCTGAGGGGATTGCAAAGATTGGGAGAAGAAAACAAAAGAAAGGCTCCTCTAAATTCCAGCCACTTGGCCCCTCACTTCTCCCTGAGTCTGCTTCCTTATTTGTAAAGTGAGGACTGGACCACTTCCGAGGATGTGGTTCTCAGAGCATCCCAGCCAGCGATGCCAAAGAGCCCAAAGGCCAAGTCCCTCCCTTCCCCACCCTGCTGTGTCTCATCCCTGCTTCCCGAGGACACCTGGGCGAATCAATGAGGTCAAGACACACCAGCAGCTGGGACCAGGGGATTTCAGCCCATATCCTTCATCCAGGCCTCCCACCCACCCGCCTCCTCTTAGCTTTCACCACACCATCCCAGGCAGGCAGGAGGCACCCCATGGTCCGGGCCCCACCCCCACCTCCTATGTCCTGCCTTTCCCTCCCCTCTTCCCCCCTTTCTGCCCCTCCCCACCCCCAGACCTCGCACTGGGCCCATGAGGAACAGGGGCCAAGCAGAGTGCGTCTCCCACCCCCAGCTTCCAGCCTCAGGAGATTCGGGACAGTCAAGGTGGCAGGGCTCACAGTGACAAGGACACAAACTTGCAGCCCCGAGATCTAGAGACGACATTTGGATTGATCAGAACCAGGGAGGGAGATGAAAGACACCCTACCCCCACCCTCCTCCCTCCTGGTAGAGAGCCTGAAAGCAGAGGGTTCCAAGAAGAATCCTGCCAGGCCCTCTGACAAAGGCCTCTCCAGGCCCACCTTGGAGCTGCTGGGGAGGGGTGAGGGGAGACAGCGGCCCACCCAGGGTCTTTCCAGGCAAAGGCTCCTAGGACAGAATGGACAGGGAGCCTGAGGCTCTGCCTTGACCCCCCACCCCCGCCCTGTGGCTCCATCAGCCTCCCCTCCCCGGAGAAAAAAAACAAGCCCAGCTGCCAAGAGGCGGGGGCAGCTCCTCCCAGCAGGAACCCGGAAAACCAGGGTTCTCTGCTGGACTGCTGTGCCCCCCTGTCTTCAGAACAAACAAAACAGGACACAGGACAGGCACAGGAGCGGTGGCTTGACTAAATTCTGGGGTCAGGGGAGACCTGTCCTACCCACCTACCCTTTGAAAAACAACCACTAAAGGAAACGCCAGACCTCAGGAGCAGGCCCTGCCTGGCCCTGTCTGCACCGCCCAGGCCATCACGCCAAGGCTCTTGGCAGGCCACCCCCATCCTCTGCTGGTGGGTGACCTCTGCCTCAGGGTATGGAGGGAGGTGCGTGCCTGGAGAGTCGGGTCTCTTACTGTCCCCACATCCTTCCACCCTAGCCAGTTCCAGAAGACAAGAGCTTGGTGGTCCTTCCCACTTCCTCAGTGGCTACCCAGGGCCTCTCCTAGGCTGCTCAGGACCTGGGGACCCAGCAGAGGGTCACTGCGCTCCAGCCCTGGTGTACCACACACCCCCTTCACCTCCTCCGACATCCTCCTGGCCTGGCTGGATAGCAGACAACAAGCCTTGGGTCTAAGCCGACTCCACCTTTGAGCCCATCACACCACACGTAGGGTGACTATGGCTGAAAATGGGGTGCCTCCCTGACCCCAGTTTCCCAGGTTTCCACCATCAATCCTTCTGCACCAGCAAAGTCTCCCTGGGCATCTCAATTGGGTTCAAGGCTGCCCAGTCTAAGAGGTAAGGGACTCTAGTAACCCCTTCCCACCCAGCAAGCTAAGACCACCTCTGCAGGTGGAGGTGGGGAGTGCACGCTGAAGAGGGTGGGCTTCCCCCTGCCTGGGAGCCTGAGAGTTCTGCCTGCGATACACCCACTGCGACCTCCAACTGCTGAGCCCCAGCCCAACTCCCCTCCAGACCCCGGACAAATGCACTTACAGGGGTTCCTCGGGGCTCTCTGGAAGGCGTGAGCTCTGTCTGGACTTGGACAGACAGGATGGGGCGCTGGCTGGGTGAGGGGTTTAAAGGGCTGCCACGGCGATGATGTCAGCCTCCCCCCTGCTGACTCGCCCCGGCCCCCTCCTGTCCAGAGGAAACCGGCTCCTTCCCCACCCCCGGCTCCCCCAGTGACTCCACACAGGCTCCATATTTGGGGAAAGACACCAAGTTGGAGCAGTCTACCGGGGGCTGCCCGAGACATTCTCTGCGTGCTTTGGGGATGGAGCCGGCGGGGGCGGGGCCGCTCTGCCGGCGGGGAACCGCCGGGAAAAGCCTTTTATGGACAGGACCACGAAGGCTTTCCCTGCCGTCTGGACTTAGGGTTGCTCCTCTGACACTGTTCCCTGCCTCCGGGTTTGCGGGGAGGGGGAAATTCAAGAAGGGCTGTCCAGTGAAAGAGGTTGGGGGACCCCTCCCTGAGGCTTGTGGGGGACTAACCAGCCACCCTCTTCTTCTGGGGCTTTTAGCCCTAGCGGGAGACAGGAGCTCACCTTTCCCGAGGACCAGGCTACGTGCCAGGCATTTTGCAAACGCGCTCATTTGATACTCACAGCTGCATCATGACAGCATAATTACTCTCCCATTTTACAAATGAGGAGACAAAGGCTCGGAGGGCGTCTTACCCAAGGCCACGTGGTGAGTCTTGGGAGGCAGAACCTGGGCATCCCTGCCGACCCCCAGCCATGCGGGAGCCAGAGAGGCCGGCAGACCCACCCTTCCAGCTGCACCTGCTCAGGTTGAGAGTTCGCAGTTGGGGCGGGTCTTAAATCACACGTTTTAGCTGGGGCTGGGACTGGAGGGTTCAGCAACAGCTCAGTCCGATCCAGAGGGTCTGCAGGGCCTTAGGCACCAACACTGGGGTTGGAGGCTCAAAGACTTCTATCATCCCTCCCTTTTTTTTTTAATGTATTTATTTATGGCCAGTGCTGCTCGGCATGTGGCATCTTAATTGGATCTGGCATCTTAATTCCCCAACCAAGGATCGAACCTGCGCCCCCTGCAGTGGAAAGGCAGAGTCTTAATCACTGGACCACCAGGGAAGCCCTCCCACCCAGCCCCTTTTCAAACAGTGTCTACCTCCTCTGGAAAACAGAGGACCCCATCACCCAAGAAAGGAGACCCGCTCAAATCTCGCTTCAGCGAAGGACAGGAAGTGAAGAAAGGTAAGGGGCACCCGGTGGGGGCTCTGGGCTGCCTGCTGTGGCACCACTCCATCCTTGGGCAGCCTGGCAGGGAGGAGCTAATACTCCACCACACACTGCATATCCACCACCTGGCACCACTAGGAAAGGCCTTTCCCGCACAACCAGCTCAGGACGCCAGTCTAGCAGTGCAGAAGTACAGTGCCCCCCAGTGGCACCTGCGGGAAAGAGCAGGGAGAGGAGCTAGGGAGCCCTTAAAGAGGAGCCCTCTAGACTTTCAATTGTGTCCTTAATTCACCAGGTTCCTCCTCCCAAGCCCGCCCCACCCCAGCCCCGCCCCCGCCCCGCCCCTCATCTTGTCCTCCTTAGGCTGCCGAAATTTAAATCGCCTTCCAGGGTCATCTTGAAGGTCCCCCCTTTTGGAGCTTGCGCGGTGGGCACTCCCCCACCATCCACTCCATCTCGGGTTCCCTAAGCACCACCTGTCCATTCAAGTCAGGTGAGGGAGCACTGCCCTGTGCCTGCAGCCTGCTGAGCCGAGAGGGACTCAGCTAAGAAGTGAAGCTGGCCTGACTGGTGGCTGGGAACCAGGTGGGCAGAGGCTGCCCCCATTTGCCAGGTGAAATGGCATAGCTATGGCTTTTTCCCTACACGATCCTCTCCACTCTCACGGCGCCCAGCACAGAGCAGGCCTCTGGTAAAGGTTGACTAAACTGATGCCATTGCTCACAGGAGAGAAAAAACATGAGGCTGTCAAGGGACTACTATTCCCCACAGGTCTGGGGCTTGGAAGAGAACGGCAGACCAAAGACCTGGGAAATGGAGGAGCCCGGCCCCAGCCCTTCTTCTCAACACTTCCATCCAGAAAGAGGGGGCAGGAGACAGGCCCAAGGACTGCATCTGGTTGTTTCTTTAATTGAATGCAAACTCATTCATAGAAAACAGAAATGCAACCATAGCATGGAAACAGACATTAAACGGAGCTCTGAAAAAAGATCCAGACCCTCCGCCTCTCCCCAGCCCGAGGGAGAGCTATAAAAACAAGTTGAGGAGAATAAAACACATTCCCATCCCCAAGGCCGAGGCCCGACCTGATCTCCCCAACCTTGGCATCTGGAACAGACCAAGTAGGGCGAAAGAGCGGCCAGGGGAACCAGAGTTGGGGCAACTCAGTGTAAACTCAAGGTTTCATACATGTGCATGTGTGTGTAACACAGAACTTGGCTGAAGACTGGACGGAAACTTAGAAGCCAGCCCTGTGTCCCAGAGTGAGGCTGGACCAGGGACACAGAGGGCAAGGGCATGTCCCTTCCCTGAGCCCCTAAGACAGGCACTGGAGCTCCTGCGGCCGTGGAGGAGCTGTGCTCTCTGTAGCGCCCCTCCTTCGCCTCTGGACATTCTTGGGCAGTGTCAAATGGCACTGGAAGGCCCGCAAGTGGGGCTTGGCAGGACTAAGGGCCTGGAAAGAGGAAGAAAGGAAAGGACTGAGTTGCTTTTTCCTTCCAATCCTGGTTGCCAACATCAGTCACTGGGTGCCATCATCAGTCTGGGGGCTGACGGCACATGAAAGACCTCCGAATTCAGCTCTTCAATCACAGGCAGTTCCCACGCTGCAGGCTTTGTCCCTTGTTGCTAAAGAACCAGCCCTGAGTGCAGGTCAGAGGGAGGCGGCAGCGCTGCCCAGGATCCCTTGCAGGCCTTAGCACCAAAAGCCCAGCACCAGCCGGCCAGCCCCCCAGATCTGACAGCCGCATCCATCCTGGCTGACCGGAGAGGGCAGTGATGGCAGGCAGGCGCAGACCCAGGAAAAGTGGAGTGAACTCTGGTGCAGGACAGAGAATCAGGCCCCAGACTGGGGGCCCTGGAGTGGAAGCTCGGGCAAGAAGGCTGGGCTTTGGGTCCAGGCCAAGGGGGAAGGGGAAGGATGGCCAGAACACAAGCCATGAAATGGGCAGGCAACGCTTCCCTCCTTCCTCCTGCAAAACGACAATCGGACAGCTGATAGACTGGGACCCGTGGAAGGCCCCAACACTGAGAAGAAAGCAGCAGTTTGGCCAGCATTCGGGGTTGAAGGAGCACAGGCCTCATCCCTGGCCCAAGCCTGGGCTGGACCTCGCTGTCCCACCACCCTGGCACTGGGCGGCAGGCTGGGACTCAGGCCCCTGGCACTATGGAACCTCCGGGCGGTGAGGCAGAGGAGCTTGGGGCTCCATGAGAAAAGCAAGGGGGCCCAGCTCCCCTAGAAGACGTAGATCTTGTCCCGCTGCACGGTGTCCAGGTCGTCGTCCAGCGTCAGCAACACCTGGAGGGTGGATGCGGAGTCAAACGGGGGACAGGAGGCCCGCTCTGCCCCCTCTCCAGTCCCCCCACCTACCAGGAATGACCCAAACATGGCGATGGAAGAGAGGAAGTGCCAGATGTCGTGATCGTCAAAGAAGTCGAGGAGGATGCAGTCCCGGTTGTGCTCCCGCGACTCTGCGGGGGTTTTCTGGAGAGGAATAGGGAGAGCTGTTTGGTGACACTGCCCGGGCGAGGCCGAGCCAGACCCACTTCCATCTGCTGGAGGGCACCTCTGATGCCAGCCCCAGCCTCAGGCCAGAGAGCACCCTCTTTCAGGCTCACCCCTTGCCTTATCTCCCACATCTAAGAATTGGCCTTTAGTTGCAAACTTCTCCCTAAGGGCACTGGTCCTGATTCCCCTGCAGAGCTAGCAGGTCACCAAAGGCTCCTAACTGGTTCCCTGCCTTAGACCTCGCCCCCTGCACCAATCAGTCCTCCAGGGCTTCTTCCAGCTCACTTTCTGTCTGAAACACTCAAGTCAGATCAGACAAACCTGCCCAAGGACAACAGGAGCCATCACCCGCACCTCATGGTCCTCCATGCTCTCTCCCCAATCTCCAGCCAGCACTGGCCGGACTGTGTCTGAGGACTGTCTGTGCCGCACACTGAGGCTGCAGAGATGATCAAGAAAGACCTGGTCTGTCCTCAAGGAGCTCACCATCTCCACTCGCTCCCAAGCGAATGCATCATTGACCCCAAAGCTGCCTCCGTCTCATTACTCAAGTCATGGTGCCTCTGGGCCACAGAGTCTTTAAGGCCAAGAGCAAGGTCCACCTCCTCTTAACAAGCTTTCCTGGACCTCCTAACTCACAGAAGTCTTTCTGCCCTCTGCCTCCTGCACATCCCCTCACTTGTCCTCCCTGTTACCCTTCATCTTGTGGATCATATTGCAGAGACAAGCCAGGAACTCACAGTCTTTCTGTCCCTGGGAACTAGATTTTAAGTGTTTCAAAGGGGACTTCCCTGGTGGTCTAGTTAGGACTCTGCACGCTTATTGCCTAGGACCTGGGTTCAATCCCTGGTCAGGGAACTAAAATCCCACAAGCTGTGCTGTGTAGCCAAAAAAAAATAAAATTGCTTCAAAGGCAGAGATCATGCCAGACTTAGTTCTGATCACAGCAGGTGCCCTATGAGCAGAGGGAAGAACCTGACATCTCTGGCTTCAAACCCCAGCGGTGCCACCACTGGCTGTATGACCCTGAGCAGGTCACTTGTCTGAGCCCCGGCTGCCGCATTAGTAAAATGGGGATACCTCCACCATTGACATGGTCAGTGTCAGGAGGATTAAATGTACAAGTGGCTGTTAAAGAGCACTGGCAACGCTCACAAACAGGTTTGAAAAGAGACCTGTTTGTGGGCTCACGATGAGCCTGTAGCAGGAGGACTACTCACCTGCCAGGTGCTGAGGCCCTGGAAGAAGAAGAAGAGGGCGAAGCCCCAGACCACCGAGGTGCAGACGATGCAGAGCAGGGGAATAAGCTTGATCCTCTCCCCGCTCCGGAGCTGGGGGAACACCGGGGAGATCAGCCTAAGGCCCCGCCCCACCGGGGGAGCATGGGGGTGAGGGGGTGGGGGTGGGAGACTGGCCTGAGGCCCCGCCCCACTTCCTGCCTGCCCTTCAAGCCGCTTCCCAGGCATTCAGGACGGACCTTTTAGGAAGCCTTCTCAGATCCATCCCATCACCCCAGAGCCTCACCTGTCCCAACACTGGCAGCCAAGTATCCTCACCCCTGAGGTCCACCCTGGCTGGGCCTCCATGTGCCCCTGTCTGCTGGGGGATACAGCTGGGTCCTTCTCTCACACTGGATGGCACAAGGGCCCTGTGGAAACCCCTGGCCCTCCGAGACCCAAGCCCACCACAGTCTCAGCGAGCCCCACCTCCTCAACCTTTTCTGTGCAGAACTGGACTCTTGCCAGCTGTGTCCTGAAGTGCTACCAGTTTCGTGGGCCGTACTGAGACTACAGAAGGGGCTCAGGAAACAGGTCTGAGGATGTGGCGGGCTTCCGGGGAGTAGTGGAAGGGACTAGCCTCTCCCCTCCTCAAAACTCAGTGGATGGAGAGGGACAGATGGAGAAGGACAGAAAGATTCCCCCTCCCTCCCGGTGCTGCCCCAGGCAGGCTGTGTCGTGTCCCTCCCTTCAAAGCAGAGCACTGGCTGGGCTGGTCGAGGAGGCTCAGCCCTCCCCGCTCACCTTCATAATAATGTAGAAGGCAAAGTAAAGAAGCAGGTTGCAGATGCCAATGGCCAACAGGTAGGAGGCGAAATCGTTGGGACGCATGATGAGCCCGTAGGCCGCCCTGGCAGGAGGGAGGGCCAGCTGGTGAAGCAGGGGACGAGGAGCGAGGAAGGGGCTTCCCTCACCCCGCCCCTACCCTGTGTTTTATGAGGATGTGGGGTGGGGTTCAGAGGCCCACAGAAGATTCTAGAACCCCAGGGGCCAACACCTGTCTCCTGGGCCCCCGTTTCTTGTTCCCATATTTGTCCACAGCCCCCAAAGAAGCCAGCGGCTGGCCAAGTCCGCAGCTGCCCACCCCACCCGGGGACGCAGGTGATGGCTGGACTCACAGCGACCAGTTGATGATGTTGCCCATGACCAGCAGCACCATGCGGTCCTGGAGGGAAGCAGAGAAACGGGGCTGAGAGACCGGCGAGAAGAGGAGGGAGGCCCGAGTCAGCGGCCCCCACCGGGCCCCACCCCTGGCAATCAGCTTCGCTCCGCACCCCCCAACCCCCACTGGAGAAAGGAGTGCGGACAGAGGAGGAGGGGCTCGGGAGCTGGGCAGATACCACGTAGAGAGGCCCGCTGCACTGCCGGATGCAGTCCGTGTAGAGCACGTGGAGGATGCGACGGCAGATCCCCGAGTCTGCGAGAAGGGAAGCTGCTCAAAGGCCCGGCACCCTTTTGTCCCGGCCCCTGCGCTGTGCCAGCCGACAGGGCCCAGGGCCTTCAGGGGCACAGCTGTGCCAAGGCCTCATGAATTCCATGCCCAGTGATTCTTCCGGGGTCTCCGTGAGAGGGCAGAGCCCCAAAGTCTCCTGTGAGGCCAGGTCCCCGAGGCCCCCAACCCCAGCGGGCCCTGGGCAAGCCCTCACCCAGCTTCCAGCGACCCATGTAATAGAGCTGTGTGCTGAGCAGCAGGGTGGCAGTGATGTGGATGACTGAGAAGATGATCCAGAACGCTGTGTTCCCCTTGCCGAAGACCTGTGGGGGCACCCGAGGGCAAGGGTGAGGAGGCGCAGGGGAAAGCCCCCTCCCTCCGCCCCAGTCTGCCCTTCTTCTGGAGAAGCTGGGCTGGCAGCCACGCCAGGCTGGAAGGGCGCCCTAGGGAGGGAGCGGAGGTCTCTCCGGCAGGGGTGGTGGGCGGGGGTGTGTGCAGAGTGGGCCGGGGCCTCACCACGCCCAGCACGGAGAAGAAGATGACGATGGCCAAGCAGGCATAGGCGCTGTAGGCACTGGCGTTGATGTCTGGGTGCCGCTTCTGGTAGAGCTTCAGCATGCAGAGCCCCGCGATCATGTACATGAACGACGTGTCTAGGCAGAGGGACGGATGTGGCCATGAGCTGCGGAAACCTCCTGAGCCCCGGCGTGGAACCCCAGCCCCCACACCTCATCATAGCCACGGAGCGAGAGCTGGTGGCAGCCTGGCACTTGAACCCTGGCTCCTTAATTGTCCCTGCCACGCCACACTACTGCCCCTGTGGCTGTCACCCACAGTCTGACTTCCCCTGATGACAAGGACAACTCAGTCCAAGCACCCTGAGATTAGGAAGTGTGTCTTAGTTATCTTTTTCTCCATAGAAAAGACTTGACAGATGCATGAAATGGCACTCAGACGCCTATTTTCTACAAGCTAAGCTGCAAGGAGATCAAACCAGTCAATCCTAAAGGAAATCAACCCTGAATATTCTCTGGAAGGACTGATGCTGAAGCCAAAGTGTTAATACTTTTGGCCACCAGATGCGAAGAGCAAACTCATTGGAAAAGATCCTGACCCTGGGAAAGATTGAAGGCAGGAGGAGAAGAGGGTGACAGAGGATGAGATGGTTGGATGGCATCACCAACTCAATGGACATGAGTTTTGAGCAAACTCCAGGACATAGTGATGGACAGGGAAGCCTGGCGTGCTGCAGTCCATGGGGTTGCAGAGCCGGACAAGATTTAGAAAGTAAGCAACAACAAGGTGTAGGTTCACACAAGTCCTCCAGCCCTGGAGTCTCCCACACAGCTGCATCTTGGGGATCTCAATCCTTGCCGGTGAGTGGGGAGGGCAAAGTCAGGCAGGTCCTTGTTCTAGGTTCAGCCAGCGAAGCGGGAGGCCCCACTCACCAAACTGGAAATTGGTGTAGTTGGGGCAGACGTGATAGCAAGCGCTCAGCAGCCCCTCCATCATCAGGGCCGTGCCCATGGCATAGAACAGGCCAAAGTGTTTGGGGATCCCACATTCCTGTTGGGGAGGGAGAAGGGAAGGGTGAGAGAGAAGGTGAGGTGGTGAGGTAGGAAAGGAGGAAGGAAGGGGCCCTGAAGAGGGAGATCACGGGAGAGGAGTGGGCTGGGGAGAGAGTGATTCAGGAAGGCCTGGGCTTTGATGGGCAGGGCTGGGCTGGGCTGGGCTGGGCAGGGCCATGCCTGCTAGCAAGGGTCTGGAGTGAGGCCAGGGTGGGCGGGGCAGGCGCGCTGCTCACCAGGGCGCAGAGGTCATTGCGCAGCAGGGCCCGGTTGTGGTTGATCTCCCGTTGCAAGATGATGAGCAGGAAGAGCAGCCCCAGCAGGATGTACCCCAGGTTGCTGAGGATGTTGTTGAAGGCGCTGGAAGGGGCGACACGGGGCACACTGTCTCAACCTCAGGCCCCAGGCCCGTTCCCCACCCTAGAGGTGGGCATTCACAGAGCCCCTGCCCCTTGCACCAGTTCACCAAGAGACGGGAAAAGGGGGCATTGCAAGATGATTCCCACCTGAGGTTGCCCAGCGGGTGGGCACAGAGGAAGTTGTAGTAGCAGATGTCCTGGTTCCCTGTGACATTCACCACCTGCAGTGGGAGCGGGAACAGGGTGGGGTGAGGGGGAGCTCCTAACTCTCCTGAATCAGGCCACAGCCTGTGCACCACCCGTCTGGTTCTCCAACGGATGGGGGGGGTGCCACCTCGGCCAGCACGCGTGTGCCCACAGCACCAGCGAGCCCCACTTCTAGCAGTCACTGCCCTCCTCACTAGGTGTGGCTGAAAACTCCTGAGGCATGACCATGACAGGTTCTTGCCCCACGGCACAGAGAAGAGGGAAGGGAAACTGAGACTTACTTTCTCACCACTTCCGTTTCATAAAATCCCCACAAACTGGGGGAGGTGCCATCAGGGCTAGCATGCTGCCCCCCATTTGGCAGATGAACCGACTGAGGCTCAGGGAGGTTGAAGGACTTGCCAAAGGCCACCCAGCTGGTAAGGCAGAGCTGGGACTGGAACCCTAGGACCTGGGCTTGCTCCAGAGCCTCAGGCTGGGAGGCTCTGCCAGGGCAACGCCCCAGAGTCTGTGGCAGCTGCTCAGAGGCACTTAGCATGGGCCCCGCCCGCTCACCGTCTGGTAGGTGATCACCAGCTGTACCACGGGAAGTGCATAGAAGACGGCAATGGTGGCGATGTTCCTGGGGAGTGGGAGAGCGCTGGTGAGCTGGCAGCACCCAGAAAGAGAGCCCGAGACCCCACCACCCTGACCCGCCCCACCCGCTCACCAGAAGTAGATCTGGTACTTCTTCCGCAGGACACGTTTGTCCTTGCGTGCCAGGTCAGCCACGTAGAGGTATTGCTACGTGGGGAGAAGCTGGAGTGAGCCCCCTGCCCCACCGCCCTGGAAGGCCCTCTTGCCCCGGTAGAGGAGGACAAGGGGGACCTCCTTCCCACTGGCCAGGGTTTCAGATGGTCCAAAGGCCTGGGAGCCGAGTCAGTTTCTCCAGAAGCTATGCTGTCCTAACGGAGCTCTCTCCCTTTGCTTTCCTAACATGCCACGGGCAGGGGGCGGTGGGGGCAGGGGCCTATGCGGGGCTGAACACAGAATCTCGCTTCCTTGTTAGGCAGGGCCAGCCCTCCTGGGCTCACACCTTGGTGCGAATGACGTTCTTGTCTGAATCGACATCGGCCAGGGTGTCATAGTCATCTTCCTCCACGGAGCTCATGGAGTCCAGTCGCGGTCGAGTGCCCGGGGGGTCTGGGGGAGAGAGCGGCCAAGGGTTACCAGGTGGGCACTGAACCCAAGGCCTGCAGCAACTGTCGCAATTTCTAGGTGGAGGGACCAGGCAAACTGTGGGCTCAGAGTGGGGGTGGAGGTGGGCTCAGGCCTGGGGAGGAGGCAGCAGGGGCTCCCGAGTCCTGGAGGGGAGCCAGGACGGGCTCGGCAAACAGTCTGCCCAGCAGGGACGCTCGAGCCCTGCCCCTCACGGGGCTAGGGCTTCCAGGCCAGGACACTGAGCAGACCTCAGGCCCCAGACACAAGCAGCAGGACTGAATCAGCAGAAGTCATGCTGATTAGAAGAGGCCCAGTCGTGTGGGTTCTGAGAAGACACTGCTGTGGCCCCCGCTGGGAAAAGACCCAGTGGGCCCTGGGGTGCAGGCAAGGGTGGCAGGCTGCCTCCAAGAAGAGCACCAGCACTTCATCCCGTTCTTTTCTCAGGTCATCAGAAGCTTCCTCCCACAACCTTGCTGACCAAAACCCCCAGAGGCTGAAACGTAACACCCTTGCCCACGAGCCCCAGCAGGCCAGCAAGAGAGGCGCTGGGAAACACAACAGCTGACCAACATCTGGCCTGGGGATGGCGGGGGTGCCAGCCCACCAGCATCAGGGGCCAGTGCCTGCCTATTTCAAAAGACACACGAGCTAGCAATTATCGGCATTAGACGGGCAAGCCATGCACAAAGCATCTTCCTGGTCCTCAAGCCTCCTGGCTCCAGTCAACTGCCCTGGCAGGAGCTGATTGGCAGAGCAGCGCCCACCCTCCCCACATCTACCCATGGCAATGCACAGCTGCCGCATCTGGCCAAAGGGGAGGCGTCGCTTGAACTGGTCGTGCCCTTCAAAGGAAAGGGAGAGTTAGCGGGGAAGCGGGGGCCAAGGAGGAAGGGACGAGGGAGGAGGAGGCAGGGAGACAGCAAGCCCTTCCCTGGTTCCAGCAGCTGGCAGAAGACGCAACAGCAGCTAGCACCAGCCCAATATCACACAGCCCTCCCGCGCTTGGCCCACTCACCCGGGTAATTGTAGGATACGTCCCCGGGGCCCGCACTGTCAACCAGACCATCGGTGGAGCCGGTGGAGCCAGAACCGTTCTCTGCAGGGGAATCGTAAGTGGTGAGGCCGGTAGCAGAGATCTCAGGGCAGGTGGCCCTGGACCCAACCCCGGGGGCCGCTGAGGAGGCCACTGGAGGTGGTGACCAGCAAGCTTGGGCACTGACACCTACCAAACGAGCCGTAGTTGTAGCCGTCATAGGGGGAGCTGCCAGGAAAGGAGTCGGCCAGGACCCGAGGGTGACCTGCAGGGAGAAGTCAGGGACCTTTAGCCTTGGCAGCAGAGAGAGGTTGAAAGCCAGGGAGAAGAAGGCAGGAAGACTCCAGAGAAGAGAGATGCTGAGGACCATGGTGGCAGCAAAGAACAAGCAGCTATAGTTCCAGCAAACACAGTGCCCTCCCGCCACCACCACGGCCTGCCCCAGTAGAAACATTTACCCCCTCTGTCCTCCCTAGAGACTGCAACGTCAAGGAACTGACCATCTAAGTTACCAGCAGCAAGGACAGACCCGCATCGCCAGCCTGGGTCCCACACAGACCCCCCTGAAAAACTTCCCTTTCCCGCCCACTCTGGATGCCAGCTCCTCTGCCCACAGCACCTGGAGCTTACCAAGAAGAGAAGCTGAGAGAGAAGGTCCCAAGCAGGAGGGAAGACAGAGAGAGCGGGATAGAAGAAAGGGAAAGAGAACGAAAGGTTAATAATCCCAGACAAGGTGAGCTGAGTTATCTGAAGTGGCAGACCGGGTACGCAGACCCAGGCACGGAGTGAATCAAGTGATGGCCTTTACAATGGGCGTGTTAGAGACCAAGAGGCACTCCTTCCCAGCCCCGTTTCCACCTGTGCTGTTACTCCCTATCTGAACATCCCAAAGCCCCTGCCTCCTCCAGCCCCCAAGGGCACCATCCACCGATATCCTCTCCACACCACAGAGAGCCCTCCCCACCCAGACCCTCTGCAGGTACCGCTTTCCGGGCAGGCTCGGTCCACGGCCACCAGAAGGCTCTTCTTCCTTTGCCTGCAGGGACAGAATCCAGAGGCAAACCAGAAGGGCAGGAGGAGGTGCCGTCCTCTGCTGGGCCGGCCCGCCTTCCACCCTCTCCATCCCACAGCCCTGGCCTCCCTCCACGACCCCAGGGGTTCTCCCAGGCTGGAAGCAATGTGGGGTCTCCCTGCTGGGGAAGAAGGTTGAGGGGGAGGGGTTGGTCTCCAGAGGAGAGGCCCAGGGACCTGAGACCCTCACAGGGACCCACCTTCCTCTGCCCCATGGAGGGCGCTCAGATCTGGCCAGGCCATTTTCCCCCCATCCCCTGCCTCACCCACCCTGGAGCAGGGGAGAGTCCAGCGGTTCCACTTTACCTCCAGTTTTCCCAACAGGCCAGGAGCACGGTAAGCAGGTAGAAGGAGAGAAATATGCCCAGGCAGAAGAGCATACCGCCAACGTAGGCCTCCGCTGTGGGGAGGGGAGCGGGCAGGGAAACAGACCAACGCTTTCCAAGCCTGCCCGTCACTGCACTCGGGGCCCAGCCTCATCTCTCCCACATCTCTGCTTGGTGGAATAGCCCAGCCGGTGCAGACAATACACCAGACTCGACATGGTTCCTGTCTGCTCAAGCACCTCCCTCTGCTAGAACTTTCTCTTCTAGTTCTTTCTCCTTGACTTAATCTTCAAAGCATAGCTGAGGCACTGTGTCCCCTAGGAGGCCTTCTCCACCCTGACCTCCCACAGAGACCGTCCTGGGCTCCTCACAGCCCTCGGCGCCCCACAAGGCAGCAGGCTGTAGGCAGGGGCGCCCCAAGGACCACAGGTGGAGCACGGGTACTGAGCCCACAGAAAGGGCTTGAGACAGCGTGCTGAGGACAGGGCTCTATTCAATCACTCAGTAAATATTTTTTGAGCCTGACTAAAGGGTCGGGAAGTTTCCTACCAATTTTGTAGGACCGACCAGTTTTGCTGAACCGACTTAGTGAGACTAACAGAGACTAACAGATTCTAGTACTCCTGTTATAGAGATGGGGAAACTGAGGCTCAATGAGATTACCCTGCCTATAAAGGCAGACACAGATATAGAACTCAGTCCCGCAATCTCTTCACTCATGGATGCTCTGAAGTGCGTTACACTGCCACTCACCGTGCTCCCATCATGAAGTCTGCCAAGAACACTCCTTCCTACCCTGTCAGCCTGCTCGGGTAGGTCCTCCTCACCCGTCCCATTCAGAAAACACTCCCTACCCCAGGCCCGAAAGAGGAGCCAGAAGCCAGGCCATCCCCACTCAGCCACCCACACTCACACGTGACTGCTCTCGAGACCAGCACGGACAGGGTTTTCTGGCGGTGCCCTTGATCGACCGGTTCATCTGGAAGTAAAATGGCAAAATGGCAAACAAGCGTCTGCCTGGAGCTTGGGTAGAGTTGGTGGGATCAGGCCTGGACGAGTCTAGGGCCAAAAACCTATATCCCAACAGATCCACCAGCCATGCAGGCTCTTCTACCTCCCAGGAAGAGCCCAAGCCCTCTCCACCCCCAGCCAGGCCCAGGGCACAAAACGTACCTTCTATAAAGGGGTAGAAAGGCAGGGAGCCCCCACAGGCCTGGTCTTCAGTCTTCACCACCACCACCACGTAAAAGCTGTTGCTGGGGAAGTCTTTGCGCTGCAGGACGATGACGGTGATGGTGGTAACGGTGGTGAGGACGATGGTGGTGTGATGGGACTGCTGTCGTCTCATCACCAGCACCATTTGTCATCACATCCCCACCCTCTTCTGAACAGACACTATGCTGAACACTTGGCATATATATTATCTTAATTAACCCTCACAAAGATCCTCACGAGTAGGTACTATCATCATCCCTGTAGGATGTTAGCTTGGAGTCGCACTGCCAGTAAGTGGTACAGCCAGGATCATCTGACTTCAGAGCCCAAACCCTGCACCTAAATTATTGCCAGGTGAGCAAATGTGGGTATGCCCACCATTGTGGAAGCCATGGGGGCCCTACTACAGTTTGAGCATCAGTCAGAAGAAAAAGTGGAGGGATCATGGTACCTCCATCAGTTGCACAACGAGATGTCATGAGGTGAACATATGCCTCCCCCTCCCTGGCCCCAGCACAGCTTTTAGCCTTTGCCAAGAGCAGCCCTCATCACCAGCCAGTTGCAGGGAATGGGGCAGATGTGATAGCCATAAAGGGTACTCTGCTCTTTCCTGTCCCCAGAGGCAACTGGGATTGAGATTCAATGCTTGTAAATACCAGGGGACCCAACGTCTTGGGGACTGGCACACCAAGACTCAGTCCTGTGGCAGGTTAAGAGTGGGGCAGGGGCAAAGCAGCAAGGTTGAGGAAGACTGACCACCTTGCCGCATCCCCCATGGGGCCACGTGCATTTCCTACCTGCACGGTGATGGCCGCCTTCTTGGTCATCGTCTGATACATGCCGATGAAGGCTACGTTGTTGTCTAGGTCATACACAGGACACTGCAGGGGGAGGAGGGCAGAGACAGATGCACAGGGTCCTGGGCCCCGTCCCTTCTCTTCAGCAGCCTGGCGCGCCGCGAAAGGGCCGCTGACTCACCAGCACATCCTGGATGGAGATCACTGAGCAAGGGAAGGCCGTGTTGGAGGCCACCTTGACGATGACCGAGTCCACTCCTTCTGGGAACTCATACTTGAAGTACTGAGGGCACAGGGAGGGCGGGGAGAGCCCCATCCCGTGAGGATGCTTTCTCTGCCCCTCTAAAGGGAAGGGTGTGAATCCTCCCAGGGTCGGGCAGTGCAGACTCTGCAGGGAGAGGCCCTGACCACAAGCAGCAGCACCATTTCCCACACACCGCTCCCCTCAACCTCAGCTGGGCATGCAGGACAGCGCCCACGAGGCAATAGGAGAGATAGCCATCCAAGCCCATGTCTCTGCGCTTCCCAGGCCATCTGTTCCCCACCATCTTGGGGCCAGGGCTCCCGTCTCTATAGAATTCTCCATGGAGAGTACAGCCAACCTGAAACTCCTGGCAAAGACTGCTGGCCGCCCCCACCCCCCAAGTTCAAGCTTCCCCATTTCTCCCCCTGAGAGGCAGTAGACAGGGAGGCCTTACCTGGGGCTGCGCTGCCGTGGTGTTGAAGCTGAATGGCTCCCCAGTCCTGTGGGGCAGAGAAGAGCCGTCCCCCGCCCCAACACCATCACTCCCAGAGCCTGGGAAGGAGGACAGTCCCACACGCCTCCTCCCTCTCCCCTGCAGACCTGAGCACGAAGTCGTCCATTCGGCTGACGCGGAGCTGGTACGTGGTGTTAACTGGTGACAGGGTGGACACATCCACGTAGAAGAACTGGACCTCGGACTCATTCTTGGTGGGGGGCTGACACAGTGTTCGCTCCACCTTTTGGTAGAGGTACTTGCGCTGGAACCTGTGGCCCGAGGCAGAGTCAGGACATGACTGCGGTCCTACCGCTCCAGGGGAGCAGGGCCCTCCATTCCTCCACCCTGGTCCTACCACCTCCCTACCCCACCCCCGAGAGGCTGACAAGCTCCCGGTCGGCTGGCTTGGCCCTCTTGCTGTTGACCAGCCTCCTGTCTTAGGGGACTGCGAGGAGAAACAGAGGGGTGCCGGCGTGGTTAGAGGCCCTGGACAAGGGTCCAGGTGAGGTTCTGATCAAGGCCTGGCCTGAGAAGACCCACCCCCACCCCTGACCCGGCGCCCAGGTCCTACTCACATCCCTCTGAGGATCAGGGGCACCTGGAAGGACACCACTGCCTCCTTCTGGCGGACTACAAACAGCAAAGGAGCACCCTTCTGCTTGTTCAGGACATTCACGGACACTCTCACACCTTCCGTCTACAGGGGGACATGGAAATGGACCTTGGTCAAGCCCGTGGTGGCTCTAATTCTGTCACAGGGAACACATGGCTCCAGAGACCGTGAGCTCTGCCCTCGCTCCGCAGACCGCTCTGAGCTTTCCCATCCGGGTTGGGCTGGGTTAACACCTAATGGCAGCCCACTCCAGTACTCTTGCCTGGAGAATCCCATGGACAGAGGAGCCTGGCGGGCTACAGTCCACAGGGTCGCAAGGAGTTGGACACGACTGAGTCACACACACACACACACACTGCTTCTGCCAGAGCGGCCCCCAGCGTCCAGGAGGGACTTAGAAGAGAGGACAGGAATCACAATGGAGACCTGGGGTGCTCCGCAGCCTCCTTCCTTGTGAGTCAGGAAAACTGCTATTCCACAACTCATCTGGTGGCCACAGGCCATACACAGGGAAGTGGGGGAACAGGACTTGTTGAAAGCCAAGAAGGCCAACTTCTATCCTCAGCTCCGACCAAGGGTTGGGGCTGTGGAAAAGTCACTTCATATCTCTGAACCTCACCTTACCCCCTCTATAAAATGGAGAGATTGCCACTCTTGGCACTATGAAGGAAAGGATATAGGACACTCAGAGCTTAAAGAAAAAGAATAAAATTAAATGAATCTTGGGAATGCTTGTTATTGGGCTGCTGAAACCCAAACTCAGGGCAGCACTCCCCTGAGGGGTAGAGGCCACAGCCCTCAGGGTAACCCCACTTATGGGTAACCTCACATATGGGGGCAAACGTAGACAGGACTCTAAGCTGGATGAGATCAAACTTCAGAGAACCAAGCACTGAAGGCAGATCCTGGCCTGCCATCGAAACCTAATACCTTCCTATTCTGGGAAAACAAAAATCAGATTCCCATTCTGAATTCCACTATTTCTTAGTAAATCCAGTCCTGGTAAGAGCTGAGTCGGAGACCATCAGCCAGGCTGGGGCAAGAGTTCTCCCAATTTCAGCCCCACCTTGGGTCTGAACTTCCCAGACCCAGCTGTGTCCGGTGCTCAGCTCACAGGTGGGGAGGAAATGAAAGAGAAATCAGAGTGGGGAAGCTTCTCCACGGTAGGCAAACTCCCTCTCCCCTCCCACCCACCCTGGGGTTGGCTGTATCCCCACCACCTTCAACTTACAAGGCCATCTGGCTTTCCAAGGGAGGATGAGGGCTGGGAAGGTCCCAGCAGTTACAGCAGCCTGGAAAGTCCTGCATTCATTTCCCCAGGGAGTCTCAGCCATAAGCAACCCCCAACCCCTGGGCAGAGCCTTTCAGCTTGGGCCAGTCTCATCCTCTTGGGGTTTTCTGGGCCAAGCCCAGTAGCAAACCTGCTTCCTTGCTCCCAGACCCACAGCACTGTCAAGATTCTGGGTGTTGGGTAGGGAGCAAGGCCAGTCCTGCTCAGACTACAGCTGATGGAAAGGAAGTGATCAAAAAGAGAAGGGGGGAACGAGGCAACTTCAGAAACCCGTCCAGGTGTAGCTTCAGAACAAACATCCCCAGCACAGGAAGAAACTGCTGGCAAGAGGGTCCAGTGTGGTTCTGGAAAACCCAGAGGGGCCGCTGTTCTTGGGAACTGACAGAGCCCTGGTCGTCTGGCTCGCCCCACTCGCCACCAGCCCGGAGCCCAGCCCCTTCCCTCACCCGGTTGCGGGTCACGGTGTGGTTGAAGGTGTAGATGTTGACCAGCTCGCTGTTGACTTCATCCACGTAGGTGCGCTCAAACTCCGCGTCTTTCTGCGAGACGTTCTTAGGCCCCAGAACTCCCAGATGGCTCTCGACCGAGGCCACCAGGAGAGCCAAGAAGGGCAAGCCCAGGGCGAACATGGCCCCGGCAGGGTGGTAGTGGCAGCGGCAGCGGCGGCGGTGGCAAGCGACAGGACACCTCCAGGGCGGGTTGGGGCTTGGGCCGCAGCTTCCAGCATCTCACCAGGACCAGAACTTTAACCCCGGCCTGAGATTAGGAAGCGTCCCCTCCCTGGAGCCGCAGACGCGCTCTCAGGGACCAGGGAGGGGACGGGGCGGCTGGGGGCGGGAGGGCCGGGGGAAGGGTGACGGGCCTCAGGAAGTGGCCCCAGCTCGCCAGGGGCCGAACACGGCCGGGAGACTCGGTGGGCACCCGCTGGGGATGTGACAGCCGGGAGGCAGCTGGTTGCTGGGAGCCTGGAGACGCCGACGGGGAAAAGGGGGAGCGAGGGAGGGAGGGGAAGCCGGCGGCCAAGCCGGCCGCGAAGGGGCGGAGAGTCTGAGGGCGAGGGGCGTGATAGGAGGTAGCGATCCGACGCCGCGCGGCGCCGCCAGTTCTTTCGGGCGCCGGCCCTTTAAGGGCGGGCAGACGCGGCGGCTTCGGCGCTCAGAACTCCGGGGAGTGAGCGACGCCGCGGGGCGGTAAACAGCAAGACTGCCGGCCCGCCCGCTGACGTCAGGGGAAACTGACACGGATTTAAAGGGCCAGGGCTCGAATTGGGTCTTAAAGGGGCCGCCGCTTTCCAGCTGGAGGCCCTCTCCCACTACTCTCCTGCTGCCGCCTCCCCTTTCATTATTTTTCCCGTCTCTGAAAGGTCACTTTGGATTAGATGGATAGCTCCGTGAAGGATGTCCAAGGATTGGATTCTCGTTGACAAATTCTCTTTCTCAAACATAACAATTACCCTCACCCCTTCAACGCTGCCATTACCTCTAACACTCCTGGGCCTTTTTTTTTTTTTTCCTCCCAATGATCTTAAGAAAAATTTCTAAGAACTAGGAAACTGCCCGCGGAGGGGGAGCCCAGACAGAACCGCCAGAGGAACCCTCTCGCCTCCCTGAAGCGGCCACATAGCTTCAAGGATGCCTTCAAAGCTTGCCTTTCTCTATGATGAGGTAGCTACAAAGCTCATTGAAAGACAGTGACTTTGAAAATTGGTGAAACCTTTTCTACAAATTATTTTTGCACCATGTCTTAGGAAGCTTAAAGAGCTTTACATTCTTTGACCCAGTAATTCCACTTCTGGGGCACTATTCTAAGGAAATAAGAAATACAGATGAAAAAAATTGTGTGGGCAAATATGCTTATCACTGTGATATTTACATAAAGCATAAAGGAAACAGCTTAAATGTCCACAATGAAGGAGTGGTTAAGTGTTCTATTATCATGAAGCCATGGAAAGTGACGCCTAAGACTTTTAGGAATATGCAAGCAAAGAATTCAAGATATGACACTATATAAACAGTAAGTTTTCCAAATACATAGAAAAACATTGACAAATGCATGAAATTTAGTAATGAGTATCTTTGAATTACAGGCTTCCCAGGTAGCTCACATGGTAAAGAATTTGCCCGCAGTGTGGGAGATCCGGGTTTGATCTCTAGATTGGGAAAATCCCCTGGAGAAGGGAATGGCAACCCACTCCAGTATTCTTGCCAGAGAATTCCAGACAGAGGAGCTTGGCAGGCTATAGTTTATGGGTCACAAAGAGTCAGACATGACTGAACAATTCACACACATATCTCTGAACTACAGGTGGCCTTTTAAATAACATATCATTTCCCTCTAATTCCAGAATATAGACAAGTACCAAAAAGAAAGAGGGAAAGAAAGAAATGAGAAATGGAATATTTCCTGTCCTGTCAGTAAACAGGGATGCCAAAGTCATCAGCGATTCAGGACCTCCAAAAGCTAATTCCTGAGTCCTAAGGGCATTCAAGAAGAATACCTGAACGATTTGGCAGCCCTTAGGCTGTAGCCACTCTGCGGTGAGCACTGAGGAATTTCAGTCAATTCAGTTGCTCAGTTGGAGAAGGCAATGGCACCCCACTCCAGTACTCTTGCCTGGAAAATCCCATGGACGGAGGAGCCTGGTGGGCTGCAGTCCATGGGGTCGTGGGGTCGCTAAGAGTCGGACACAACTGAGCAACTTCCCTTTCACTTTTCACTTTCATGCATTGGAGAAGGAAATGGCAACCCACTCCAGTGTTCTTGCCTGGAGAATCCCAGGGACAGGGGAGCCTTGGTGGGCTGCCGTCTATGGGGTCGCACAGAGTCGGACACAACTGAAGCGACTTAGCAGCAGCAGCAGCAGTTGCTCAGTCGTGTCTGACTCTTTGCAACCCCATGGACTGTAGCATGCCAGGCTTCCCTGTCTATCACCAAGTCCCAGAGCTTGCTCAAACTCATGTTCATTGAGTCAGTGATGCCATCCAACCATCTCCTCCTCTGTCATCCCCTTCTCCTCCAGCCTTCAATCTTTCCCAGCATCAGGGTCTTTTCCAATGAGTCAATTTTTCTCTTCAGGTGGCCAAAGTGTTGGAGTTTCAGCTTCAGCATCAGTCCTTCCAATGAATATTCAGGACTGATTTCCTTTAGGATGGACTGGTTGGATCTCCTTGCAGTCCAAGGGACTCTCAAGAGTCTTCTCCAACACCACAGTTCAAAAGCATCCTGAGGAATTTAGGATGTGAAAAACGCAGAATACTGGCCCAGGATAGCTGAGATGCGTATGTAAGCAGTGAGCCCAGACTCTTGCATCTTCCCATACACAGAAAAACACTGAATTCCTTAACTCGGGATGTCTGGTTTTCTTTAATTAACAATAATCTATCCAATTAAAATAAATAAGTAAAAATAATCTTTTGATGTTCAGACTACCTACCCTTTGTTGCAAAGCTTCTATATAACCTGGCTCCTCCGCTCACCTCCTTGAAGCAGTTCTCTCAGGATTACTTGAGATACTGCCTCCATGGTTTAAGTCTTAAAAATTTCCTCCGAATAAAACATAACTCTCAACTTTTAGGTTGTGACTATTTTTTAAGTCAATAGAAAGGTGGACTTCCCTGGTGGTCCGGTGGTTAAGAATCTGCCTACCAATGCAGGGGTTACAGGTTCAATCCCTGGTCCGGGAAGATTACACATGCCACAGGGCAATTAGCCTGTGCACCATAATTACTGAGCCCCACACTCTAGAGCCTGGGAGCTGCAACTACCGCAGCCCATGTGCTCCCATCTCTGCAACGAGAAGCCACCACAATGAAAAGCCTGGGCACTGCAACTAAAGAGTAGCTCCCGGCTACTTGCTGTTCACAGCCCAGTGTGGGGAGTCAGTGTAGATTTCCATATTCCAACCAGGCTTCACCTTTTCTCTCATTGCAACCCCCCTGGCCCCCAAGTAAATCTGGGACTCTAAGAAATACTGTCGCCCTGAGCTTGAGCTCCCCGCTGAGCCTGATGTGACTTAACTGGTCACCCTGTGCCAGGAAATTTCCTGGGTGCTGTGAGGATCACAAGTTGAGGACCAGAGCATCTTTGCCACAGGCCGGTTGGTGCTGTAGCTATATTAAATAAGCCCAGGCTGTGCTTGGGGAAACAGTGACAGACTTTATTTTCTTGGGCTCCAAAAACACTATGGATGGTGACTGCAGCCATGAAATTAAAAGACGCTTGTTCCTTGGAAGAAAAGCTATGACCAATCTAGACAGCCTGTTAAAAAACAGAGACATTACTTTGCCGACAAAGGTCCGTCTAGTCAAAGCTGTGGTTTTTCCAGAGGTCATGTATGGATGTGAGAGTTGGGTGATAAAGAAAGCTGAGTGCCCACTAATTGATGCTTTTGAACTGTGGTGTTGGAGAAGAAAGACTCTTGAGAGTCCCTTGGACTGCAAAGAGATCAAACTAGTCCATCCTAAAGGAAATCAGTCCTGAATATTCATTGGAAGGACTGATGCTGAAGCTGAGACTCCCAATACTTGGGCCACCTGAAGTGAAGAACTGACTCATTGGAAAAGATCCTGATGCTGGGAAAGATTGAAAGCTGGAGGAGAAGGGGATGACAGAGGATGAGATGGCTGGATGGCATCACGGACTCAATGGACATGGGTTGAGCAATCTCTGGGAGTTGGTGATGTACAGGGAAGCCTGGCATGCTGCAATTCATGGGGTTGCAAACAGTCGAACAGGATTGAGCAACTGAACTGTGCTTGGGATGGGGAGAAATGTCCCAACTCTGCCTCAGGTTTGGGGGCAACATGTGCCCCTCGGCCTTCTAAAATGCACATGGAGACCCTACATACAGTTTTTTTTTTAATATTTATTTATTTGGCTCTGCCAAGTCTTAGTTGCGGCACGTGGGATCTTCGGTCTTCACTGCAGCATACAGGATCTTTTAGTTGCAGTACATGGGATCTAGTTCCCGGACCAGGGCTCAAACCCAGGCCTCCTGCATTATGGGCGCAGTCTTAGCCACTGGACCACCAGGGAAGTCCCTACATACAGTTCTTGAATCCCAGCTTCTAGAGGTGGAGGAGGACAGGAGGAGAAGGGGTCAACAGAGGATGAGATGGTTGGATGGCATCACTGACTCAATGGACATGAGTTTGAGCAAACTCCAGGAGATGGTGAAGGACAGGGAAACATGGAGTGCTGCAGTCCATGGGGTTGCAAAGAGTCTGACATGACTGACTGAACACCACCGCCAAGAGGTGCAACTCAGGAATGTGCATTTTAAGAAGCACTCCAGAAGTTTGCTCTGCACAATAAATTTTGAGAACTACTGCCCTGGGGGCCAAACAACCTTGGCCAATCAATATTCCTGTTTGTTCCCTTTCTCTGGGCAACGTCTTGGGAGAAATCTATTCAAATAAACCCAGAAGGGAGTCTTCCCTTTTTCAAGGTCTCCAGGGCTTGAGCGTTGAGACAGGGTTGGGGGTGGAGGCAGGGCGCAGCCCTGTATTTTCTTGCTGTTCTCAGGTCGCAGAACTTTCCTCCGCCCTTTTGCCCCACCCACGGCTGGTAGGAGGTTTGGAGGTGGGGGTGGGGGAGAGTCAGCACAAGCTTGTTATGAATAGGTCCTTTCTGACGTCTGGCAGCCCCGAGTGGAGAGAAGACTTTTTTTGTTGGCTGCATCAGTCAGCATAAAAGAAGGGCAGTTCAGTTCAGTTCAGTCACTGGGTCTCAAAGCCAGACTTCTGAGTGCAAAGAGACATCAAGTCCTGAGGGCAGACCCCCTGACCTTCTGTTTAGGTCCAGCCACTGCATTCTCTGCCATGTTTTATAAAAAGCCCAGCCCCAGCCCTGGTGATGAAGGGTGGGGGGGGCAGGGTGGGGTCACAAGGCTGGAAGACTTTCATTTCCCTGTGGGCTATCCTTTTCAGCCCAAATGTACAAAGGACCTGGGAAATGGGACTATTCACCAGACAGCTGACCAGGTCCCCAGCTTTCCATGAGTCCAGCTCCATTGTCTGTCACAGGATTTCCAAAGTTTGGAGCAAGAGGACAGGGAGGAAACTTCGGCTGGCTCAAGGGTATTGTTAAAATGACCTTAAGATTCACCAAGAGCAGGATGCTGTGGGAAGCCCAGTAAACGGATCAGCTGAATTCGATCAAATAATTGAGGAATCTAGGGGTAGGTGGTGGCCGTCCCTGTGGGTAGGTGGCAGACTCACATCAGACTTTAGAATAAAGTAATGGTATAATTTTAACCCAGAAGAAAAAGTTGCAAAACCAAGCCTCCTGAAGGAAACGAACTTGAATTTCCCTATTTCCATTATGACTGTAGAAAGGGTTCAGTTTATCTACTCAGAACTCTGATGGAATCATCCTGGATACAGGCAGTCCTGGAAACAAGGGTATATAGCTCTTCTTTCTATCAGGTTTCCCTAGTGGCTCAGACAGTAAAGAATCTGCCTGCAATGCAGGAGACCTGGGTTTGATCCCTGGGTTGGGAAGATCCCCCAGAGAAGGGAAAAGTGTACCCACTCCAGTATCCTTGCCTGGAGAATCCCACAGACAGAGGAGCCTGGCTGGCTACAGTCCATGGGGGTCACAAAGAGTCAGACACGGCTGAACAACTTTCACTATCATACAATTTCTGTTCTTTCCCAGGGCTGCCTTCCTGTCTGTTTATCTCTCCTTCAAGGACTATAAAAAGACTGTGCACATTAGATTAGGAATCAGTTAAAAATACAGTATTAACTCGGTCCTGGGGATAAGGTCTCAGACCCATCCCACAGCTTCATGGTGTTGTGGGAAAAGCAAGGACTTTGATGATATAAAGTTCTATGTTTAATTCCCTGCATTGTCCACCTTAGACAAATTACAGTTTCTGAGCCTTCAGGATCTACCTCTCATGTCAATCATGTGCTCCTAAACGCCGCACAGTGGAGCTGGGCTTGACTGCATTCATCATCCTAAACTATTGTCTAAAGAGTAGGAGGAGAGTCAAGGGAGAGCAGCTTTGATTGTGTGAGCAGGACTTTCTGCCAGAGACACATCAGCCTCTTTGCATTTCCTAAACCTGGGCTTTCTCCATTCTGATGGGGAAATGAGCACAATGAGTTCAGGCCCTGCATCTGGTTCCCTGTGACCATGTGATGGAACGAAACCTCAGGGCTTTCCAGGAAATGAGTCTGGTCATCAGGTTGCTGAAAACAAGCAGATGAATAATTGATCAACTCAAATCCGTGTCTCCAAAGATCACTGATAAAATTGAGCCGGCCGTCATCCTATTTCAAGAAAGCTTGGGTCTCTGGCTAAGAAATCAGAAAATGCAACTAAAGAACATTTCACTTCTGACTGTATCTAAAGATTGCATGCAGCTCCCAAATTGTTCCTCATAGAACGGATTCCCTCTCTTTACATTCTAGCTGGGACCCCATAGCTGCTTCCATTATTTCATTGGTCCCTGGAGCCTTCACAAAAGTTATTTTCTTATTCATGATACTTTTGTTCCTCTGAACCAATCCAGCTTTTTCTTCTAGTTTCATTTTTCTTATAAAAACCATCTTTATTGAGACATCCCTGGCGGTCCAGTGGCTAAGACTCCGTGCTTCTGCTGCAGGGAGCGCGAGTTCCATTGCTGGTAGGGGAACTAAGATCCCACGTATTGTGTGGCATAGTCAGAAGGAAAAAAAATGTATTCATTCCGTTTAGTTTTTTTTTTAATTTTTTCATTGAAGTGTGCTTATATTATACTAATATACAATATTATATGATACTGAAGCTGAAGCTCCAATACTTTGGCAAGCTGATGCAAAGAGGTGACTCATTGGAAAAGACCTTGACGCTGGAAAAGATTGAAGGCAAAAGGAAAAGGGGATGGAAGTGGATGAGATGGTTAGATAGCATCATGACAAAGGACATGAGTTTGACCAAACTCCAGGAGATGGTGGAGGACAGAGGAACCTGGCGTGCTGCAGTCCATGAGGTCGCAAAGAGTCAAACACGACTTAGAGACTGAACAACAATGAAAATACGATGTGTTACAGGTGTCCAATATAGTGATTCACAATTTTTAAGTTATTCTCCATTTATAGTTATTATAAAGTATTAGCTATATTTCCCATGTTGTACAATATATCCTTGTAACTTATTTTACACATAATAGTTTGTACCTCTAAATTCCCTACCCCTACATTGCCCCCCTTTCTTCTCCCCACTAATAACCATTAATTTGTTCTCTGTATCTCTAAGTCTGTTTTTACTTTTTGTTATATTCACTATTTTTTAGATTTCACATATAAGTGATATACAGTATTTGTCTTTCTCTGACTTAATTCACTTAGAATAATACTCTCCAAGTCCATCCATATTGCTGCAAATGGCAAAATTTCATTCCTTTTTTATGGTCGAGTGGTATTTCATTGTATATATAATACCACAGCTTCTTTATCTATTCATTTGTTGCTTCCATATCTTGGCAACTGTAAATGATGCTGCTATGAATATTGGAGTCCATATATCTTTTCACAATTCCATCTAGCTATAATCAAATAACTCCAGAAAATGTCTCAAGATTTATTGTAATAGGTACATACTGCCTCTTTGTTTTTGTTGTTCTTAAGTGAATTTATTTATCACTAGCTAGAATAATGTCTATTGTTTCTTACAAGCAGCAGCAAGATACTATTGAAAGAACAGGAAATGAAGTCAAAAGATTTGTATTCCAGTTTTAATTCTGGCTGTTACTGGTTTGATGATCATGAAGAAATCACTCAATCTCCTATTCATTCATTCAGTGCCTAATTTGTACTAGTCACCAAGCTAGGTGCTGTGAACACAAAGATACTTAAAATACATTTTCTGTTCATAAGGAATTCATATCTAGCAGTGTAGAAAAGTGGTAAATGCAATGATAAAAGATTTATAAAACATTATGAGGATTCAGAGATGAGACACGTAATACAGATGGGAGCTGGAAATAGAAGACATCAGATACATTACAGGAATCTCAGGGATTTTTAAAAGATGAATAGGAGGTAGCCGGGAGCTTTCCTAGTGGCTCAGCAGTAAAGAATCTGTCTGCCAATGCAGGAGATGCGGGTTTGATTCCTGGGTCAGGAAGATACCCTGGAGGAGGAATGGCAACCCCCTCTAGTATGCTTGCCTGGACAATCCCATGGGCAAAGGAGCCTTCCTGGTGGGCTACAGTCCATGGGGTTGTAAAGAGCCAGACATGATTTAGCAACTAAACCACCACAAGGAGCTAGCTTAGCAAAAGGGGCAGGAGCATATTGCACACAGAGGGTCTCAACTTTGGGCAAAGGCATGGACTTAAAGTTCAATGTTATTGACATCAAAGTTCAACATGGTGGGAGGACATGAACTGAAGAGGACCAGGTCATGAAGCACATTGGATGTTACATTTAACAACTGGGACTATCAGTGCTTATCAAAGAATATGCCGCAGTCCACTGACGTGTCATTTGCTTTTCACAGGGGTGCTGTCAAAGCTTTATCAGTGCATAAAATGTTTTTTTGATACATACATATTTTTGATGTGATTAGTTAAGCTAAAATAAGCCAGCAAATAAGCAAGAGGCAAAGCATAAAATGAGGTCCAAGAAAGACTATGTGTTTAGCAAACATTTAAGGTCTTTGTAGCTGGACTTCCCTGGTGGCACAGGGGGTAAGAATCCACCTGTCAATGCAGGGAATGCAGATTCAATCCCTGTTCTGGAAAGATCCCACAGCTGTGGAGCAACTAACCCCACGTACCACAATTGAGCCTGTGCTCTAGTGCCCGAGAGCCACAACTACTGATCCCCGAGCTGCAACTGTGAGAGCCTCTGCGCCTAGAGCCCGTGCTCTGCAACGACAGATGCTATCATGATGAGAAGACCGTGTACAGCAACAAAGAGTAGACCCCGCTCACCACAACCACAGAGAGTAATGAGGACCCAGCACGGCCAAAAACAAACAAACAAATACATGGTTCAGTGGTTAAAAAATCTGCCTGCCGATGCAGGGGACACGGATTCCGGAAGATCCCACATGCAGCTACACCATGGCTGGAGGCAAACAAGGATGGATTCCCTTGCTGGCTCCTGTCCCAAGCAGATGCTGGTGAGGGAGCTTGCCCTTCCCCCACACCACCCTCTCTCCCACTTCTGGACCACTGATGAGGTTCAGTGGGGTAGCTTTGATACAATCAACAAAGCCTCAGGCCTCCAGCGGCTCTCATTGCTGTGATTTAAGAGGAACCTGTATGCAACTCACAAGGTAGTGCCTCTGGGGGGTGGGTGGAGAGGAACGTGGTCTGACAAGACCAAGGAGAAAAAAGCACCTCAGCTTAGTATCTCCGTATTCATCCCTTTATAGGAGTAAATCATTTCAATATCGTAGCCTCACCGTGGTTAGGAGTGACAAAGTGAATGTTACAAAAAACATATTAGCTTTTAGTTGCTGAGAAACATCATATTGGCTTATCAGTTTGCTGTAATCATCGCTGGCATGCTTGGTGGTGTTAATCATTGGATAGGCCCTTTAGGGCTGAGTGACCCCTGTTCTGGTCACACAGCTCTTAAGAGGTAGTACCTGGGGAGGCGAGGGTGATAAAGAACTGCGTCCACGCCGTCCCTCAGCAGCCACCCTTAGGCCGAGGCCATTCACCCAGTCAGGTGAGGTGGTCCACAGCATACACCCGCACTACACCAGCTCAACAGTGGACTTCAAGGGAGGCGGCTGTGCTTCCTGGTCTCACATGAACTCTCATTCTGTATTTTCACCTGCAATTGTGGTCCCCACCCATATCCCTCAGCATGTGGAAGCTGGCAACTCCTACTGTATTACTTATTAAAACAATTTTTTGTGGGGGCCATGCCGGGCAGCTTGTGAGATCTTACCTCCCCAGCCAGGGATGAAACCTGTGCCCTCTCGAATGGAAGCACGATGTCTTTACCACTGGACCACCAGGAAACTCCTCATCATTCTGCCCTTTATTATTGGCTGTACTTCCCTTTTGTATCCTTTAGAATTTTTCATGAACTGTTTATTGGCTGTGCTGGGTCGAAGTTGCTGAGAGAGGGCTACTCCCCAGTTGTGCTTCTATTGTGGTGGCTTCTCTCGTGCAGCGTGGGCTCCAGGGCACCTGAGCTCTTGTAGCTGCGGCCCTCGGGTACTGGAGCACAGGCTCAGAAGTTGTGGCACACGGGCACAGCTGCCTCAACGCATGAGAGCTTTCCGACCCTGGGAAAGTTTCCCCTGCATTGACAGGCAGATTCTTAACCACTGGACCAGGGAAGGCCTCCTTTAGATTTTTCCAAAAATAGTTCTTTATTGGCCGCGCTGGGTCTTCGCTGCCGCGCCTGAGTTTTCTCTAGTTTGGGCAAGTGCAGCGTGAGGGCATCGTGTCATGCTGGTTTCTCTTGTTGCGGAGTACAGGCTCTAAGGTTAGTGGGCTTCAGCAGGCACATGGGCTCAGCTGGCTCTCGTGCTCTGCAACGTGGGCTCTGTAGTGGAGGGGCACAGGTTTAGCAGCTTTGAGGCATGTGGGATCTTCCTGGACCAGGGATCGAACCAGTGTCCCCTGCATTACAAGGCAGATTCTTAACCACTGGACCACCAGGGACACCTTTCTTTAGATTTTAGATCTTATTTCACTTAACTCCTCCAAGTAATATTTTCCTGCCAATCTCAACTTACTGACATGTTCATACAGTAGCCAGGTGGACCACCCTCACGTGGACCACTATAAATGCTTAGCTCCATAAACCCAATTTAAATCTACTGCTGGTTTTTAAGGTGGGAAACAAGATAGCCAGGGAATGCACTTAAAATAAATTTTAATAATTTTGTGGCCACATGGAGAATGGAATCAAAAAGGAGTATAATTGGTTGCAGAAAGACTGGATAAAGCTGTTGCCTTGCTGCAGCTGAGAAGACTGCCCCCCTCCCCAGGACTCTCAACTGAAAGGAAACTAGGAATCTGTCTGTCATGAACTGTGAATCAGGATCTAGAGCTAAAAAGATACCCCAGGTTGAATGAGTAATCCAAGGGCAAGGACTTTGAAGTCAGGCAAAGTGGGGTTCAAGGCCCAGCCAAACCACTTAGATGACTCATCTCTGACAGGACAGAAAACTCCCCAGGCCAAACAGTAAAGTGGGAATGCACCCACCTAAAGTGCTTCAGTGGTTAACATATGGGAAATATTATCTTGAATCTTTTCTCCCTAGATGGCACAGAAACTCAGAATAGTCCAATTAATTTGAAATACTTAAGTTTAAGCTGGGGGCAACAATAAAGAAATATGCCAAAGTGTAAAAAAGAAAAACTGGTGATTATTAGCGTGAGGAATGGAGAAACTGTGGAAGCTGGGGCAGTTAATGTGAATAAAATTCTAAAGACTGAAATTAGGAAAAAGCATCAAAAGGTCAATTTAATAATTTTTGGAGTTAATTGTTTTTAACTACCAGATAATACTAACAAATCTGAAACATTTTATTTGACAGTTATTTCCATTTATCTACTTAAGATTCCATCTGCTCTTCCCACCCCGCTGACCATTCTATACCCCCAAGAAGATCCGTGATGAGGGTCAGCCTGGAACATTCAGTTCCACAGAAAAGAAACAAGATGACTAAAGTATCTAATTAATTGTGATTAGGAAAAAAAAACCATCCCTTCTTCTTGCCACTGGAATTCAAGCTATGATAAAGGAGACAGAAAGACAGTGAGTTCGAGTGAAATGTTTACATTTATATTGAAATATGCACTAAAACAGAATGAGTTCTACTGGTCAATGAAACTTTGCCAAAGCAGAATCACAAAACTTCCGTTGGGGAGGTCCAGTCAGCTAGCAGCAGTGATCCCCAAGCAGGAACACCAAGGAGAAGCCTGGGTGACCCCACCCCCAAAAGCCTCCTTTGAAGAGACCCCAATTCACTTCTCCCACATGCACCCACACAGATTTAGGAGCAAAGCCATGCTCCTCATTTTCATATATCTTTAGTTTCTTTTTTGCTGCAATAAATATAAAATTGGCAATGCTCATACACCACAGCACAGACAGTATCTCAGGCTTTAGCATACAGCTGTAAACAGTGACTAGGTTAAACAAATAAAAAAGGAAAAGAAAGTTGAACATTACTTTTAAATGACGACAGACTTCCTAAGAGCAGGATATGAGCTACTCAAGATTTGTTTCAGTGGGTTAAGGTTACTGACACAAAATTCAGCTTTAGACCAGTGTCTGGACTTGAGGTGGTAGCCAGTACACTGCCTGTAGCAGTTTAGAAATGTGTGGGGAACAGAACACGCCCCAGCTCACCTCTGGCAGTACACCTCCAGCCTGCCACACTCAAGACAGGACCGCAGAAACCCTCACAGTGGCGTCACCAGCTGCCATCGAGTGTAGCAGGAATGGGCAGGCAAAGGAATGGGCATGTGCTGGGAGACCAACAGAAAAACACCTCGCTGGCTGCCTGCAAAACCGGCTCCTTAATCACAAGGACAGTTAGGATGTTTCACTTGGACAGTTCATTAAACTTCATATACATGTGTTTGTGTGGGTATATATATATTTTACATATATATATATATATATATGAACTCTAAAGATTAGGCATTAAGTTCTGTCACTGCAGCAAACTGGGGTGTCAAATGAAAAAAAACAGATGAACACTTTTTGCCTAAAGCAGTGCAAAGAAAGCTGCAAGAAATGCAAGTGGACTCAGTATCTGCACTGTTAACAACGGGGCTGACTTTTATTTCAAAGGCTAGTGGTTCAAATACTATTGCTCGAATAGCTCCGGTAAATATAAAATGTAGTAACATCCAAGGTTTATACACAGAAGCAAAGGAGCTGAAGGCCAGCTGACAAAGGGATATGTGACTCCTAGTCAAGAGAGCAGCTAAAAGCACATGCTGCCAGAGTGACCTAATGGGGTTTGGACCGTACCCCCATCTTGGACAACAGAAAAAGACCTGGAGAGGAAACAGTCTTTTCACACATAAAACTGTGGCTTAATTAAATTCTCCTCCCTAGAATTATACCTCAGCTAAGAAAAGAAATCTGTCCTGAAAAACTCAAGAGCCTGGGCTACTAAAAATAAAAAGGAAAATTTAATATACTAAACAAGTTTAGTAAACATCACATATATTTTCAGTTGTTAATGAAGACATGATACATTCAAAAGTTGTTTTTTTTAAAGACCAAAAAAAAAAAAAACCCCCCCCCCACAAAATACCTAGAAAAAGCCTTGACGAGAAAAAAAAAAAATCTGCCCAAGTTCTAACCCTTTCAATCAGATGTGGCTCTTAGCACAAACCACAAATCGCCCTCCAACACACAACAGCAATGCCATGTACCTTGCAAGCAGACTATGAAACATATGCCTTCGTTACTGAACTTGAACGTTAAGCTGAATCTCTGCAGAGCCCATCTGGATGGGTTACTTCAATATCCACCTGGTCCAGTTTAAAGTATTCGTTTGTAGATCCAGTTTGTATATATTCCATTGGTATATTAAATAATAAACCGCCTGCTCCTATTATTTTTTAAACGGCAGTTCTTGTAGCTCATCAAACCATTAAGATTACAAAAAGCCCTCTTGAAAGAAATTCACAGATGAAGATATATTAAGGAGAAGTCCTTAAGGTTACACAAACCTATTTTTTTTTTTTTTTTTTTTACTAAAATAGGGGGGATCAAGTAGAGTGTTTATTCTGAAGAGCAGTTTCACTGTTTCCCCATGAGAAGAGGCCAAATTTTTCTGGACTGATAATTTAAAAACTAAGCCAAGAAAAAAAGCCAGGTCTTATGGAGTTGGAAACAGAGTTCCAATTTTTTCCCCCTAAAAGACGAAAAACTGTTACCAGGTTTTAAGGGAGAAACAAAATATAACCAATCAGAACTCTGAATATGGACAGCACTACACAGACTCTATAGCACAGAACACCACACAGGAATGAGTTACACATCAGTAATATCATCATAAGAGTAACTGGCTGGGGACTTATACTTCCAGCAACAGAGCTCCTAGGTTAAAAATGTGTTAAAAGCTTGTAATGTCAACAAGGACCCCCCAGAAAAGAGAGGGGATGAGGGGGAATAGAGGAAAGGCTGCATGCATGGGTCTATTACAGACATGATATTCAGCAGCATAAAAATAATACCCTCAACAGAGTCCCCCAAATGGGGCCAAACCTATTTTTCACTGCTAAGCATGGCAAGGATTAAGAGTGGAACAAATTCACTAGTGACTATAGCATCTCCCATATATGAATGACAAGCACGTTCAATCTGATGCTGTATGTTGCTACAACATTGAGAATATGTATGAGTAAAGCAAAACAAAAAAGACTAAATAATGAACTTTAACAACTGGAAAAACATCTGTTTTAAAGCCAAGTAGGTGTGATTCTAATCATTATTATATATGACATAATCCATACAAAGAAAGGCCAAGCATCTTCATTTTGTTCAGTACTTAGGCTTGATGTTGTCCTAGGAAAAACAGTGATAATTCAATGACTGTGTCACACATATAACTAAAAAGTCCCCTTCTGGTTTCAAATGAATTTAAACAACCATCTTCCTTGGCTAATTTTTTTCCTTTGTAAAACAAACCTTCTATGTACAGGACCAGTTTAAATCCCTCCTCCCCTTCAAACACTAGATAGGAACATTCAGGAACATTCGACAATGCAAAGTGCCTTAAGAAAGAGAAGGATTCTGTAGTGCCAGTGATAGAACTGATCTGAGGAGGCTGGGATGCTAGTAACACTGATGGGAGCCAGTCAGGCAATGGTGGTTTGTTTTTCCTCAGGTGTTTCCTCCAACAACTGCATGATCAGTTCATGGAGGGGTTTGCAGATCTTTGCATAGCCACCTCCTGTGAGATGCAGAAAATCAAACATGTCGTGGCAGGAGATGGCACCGTCCGAGTGCACGAAGCCCCCGTCTGTGTCCAGGAGCTGAACGTTGGTGAGCTTCGGCAGGGAGACCTTGAGGAGCTGGTTCACCTTGGCATTCTTTTGCCTCAAGGGGTTGGGCTTCTCACCTCGAGGTAACAAACCCTGGGGAAGAGCAGAGAAGAATATGAGAAGACACACTGTTTTCCTCTACTTACTTGTGATTTCAAATATCCCTGGGACTCTCCATTTAGCATTTTTTATACCTTTGATTTCTGAAACACTGGACTAGGCCCATCTTAATGAAAAGTTCTCTGACTATTCCTGCTTGGTTTCTTCTCAGGTTCTTCTTCCTCCTCCTGTTCCTTAATTGCTGGTATTCCTCAGGGTCTTGTCCTTGGGCCAGTACTCTTCCCATTCTACACACTTTAGCCCAGATCACTTCCACAGCTTCAGAACTCCTACGAACGTCCAGGTATAGAACCAAACTTGAATGTCTCTCAGGCACTCCTAACTCAACATGTCCAAAAACCATTTATCATCTCCCCAAGACTATGTTCCTTCCACATTCTCTATGGCAACTGTCCTTTCAACATGCCCGAGTCTCTCATCCCATAAACCTTGTCTATTTATTGTTAAATCACTCAGCTTTTACATCCTAAATATTTTTCTAATCCATTCTTTTTTTCTGACTATAAACAACATTGTTATCTATCACTACTCATCTCAATTAATGTAAAAATCTCCTGACTGACCATCCTCCCTTCAGTAGTATCTTCCCTTCAATTCATTCTCCAAACAGTCCACCATATAGCTAGAATATCTGGCTCAAACACACATCTATTCATCAATGCCACCTGACACCTCACTAGCACACATGTGAAACGGAGTTCGAACAAGTGCTGTCTTGATGAATCAGAGCCACGTACTACCTGGTGGTACGGAGAGAGATGGGGCAGGTACAAGATGGGTTTGGAATATCCTGAATGACAGAAAGTAAAGGAGCATCCCGCCACAGAATGATGGGGCACAGTCACAAGCATTCAGCAGCCAGGTAAAAGGGACTTCCAAATGGCCAAATCCAAGATAATTTGAGGTGTGCTCTAAGCATAAAACACGTACCAGATTTCAAATGTTTAGTATTCTCCCACCAAAATATATACATGAGGGAACTCTGCTCAATGTTATGTGGCAGCCTGGATGGAAGGCGAGTTTGGGGGAGAGTGGATACAAGGATATGTGTGGCTGAGTTTCTTCGGTGTTCACTGAAACTATCATACCATTGTTAATCGGCTTTACTCCAAGACAAAACAAAAAGTTCAAAACAATAAACAAAACAGAGATGTATCCAAAATATGTTTTTAACTTACCTGTTAATGATCTAATATATTTTTCAGCTAAATCAGGTGTCTGTCCTTCTCCTACAGTAAATAAAAGCTGGCTCTTATATGCCAAGAGAAGGTTTTATCATCTCAAACTAGAAATGGCCTTTACAGATAACTGATCCTATTACAAGATTGTCAGAAATCCCCAACCAACCCTTTAGCTGGTTTACAGCTCATGATGCCACAACAGCAAGTTGTTGTTATTTAGGCAAAAATGTTGCCACTTGTTTCTCCTACTCAGTTTGATAAGAGGTCTTATTTCATAAAAATGGGTTTTCTGTAGGCATTCTACCAAAAGAACAAGAAAAGTTTTATGCCCAAAGGAAGTACTTATTCATGTCTACTTTATATTATTTCAGCAAAACATTGGGCTTTTATTTTCAATTTGCTGTGTGACTGTACAGTTCCAAAAAGAGCTACAGAACTATGAATATGGTACACCAATATCTCCTTCTATCCCTGTTAAGCGCAAATGAGGTCAACCCTAAATCCTAGTTTATATGACAGTTAAAAGTGCAAGGTTTTGCATTTAACAGTTAACAAAGAAAAGCAGCCCTCACTGTTGGCACATCAAAGCTTGGCTGAGATATAATGAGTGACTAGGAAAGATGGTCAGCGACCAACAAACAAATATGCTCTTCTGACTTTCAGAGAATGTCACAGCAGTTAAAGCCATAAAAATGTTAAGCTGCAAAAGCAGAGCGCCACGCCTACTGGGACTGTCAAGCAAGGATGAAAAAAGTAATGTATGTTTTGCCGAACATTTTCCTTAATAAATATGTATCAAGGGTACACCATGTGATCTGTGATTTTTCTCTGTAGTAAGTGGTAATTGCTTATGTTACAGGAGACAAAAAATTACAATCCTAATTTCTTTACCATGTAACAACGATTTTAAATTCATTTCCTTTTCTAATTTGCATATTCACTTTCAAGCAATTCCAAATATACACTGTTTAGTATTCAGACTTCTTGATTAAATAATACTGTAAATTTTGTTTGCACACAGACTTTGTAATTGTCACATGATTAGTGCTATTACATTCAATGATGTGTAATCATTCTCCCATGGGGTTGATTATTTAGGTTACTTCCCATGTTTTAGTATTATAGATAACACCACTGTATATCAAACTCAGAAGCCTGGCTGAAACAAAGAATATTTAGGGAGGATTTATTTAGCAACATTCAGGCAACAAGTATGTCCTAAGCAAGTACAATGTACCAGCCACTATGCTTCAGAGATGGGACTCTTAACCATACTGTAATCCTTTCTGGAATAAGGCAGGATCTAAACAAGTAAGTTAATTAAATACCATGTAATAAAAAAAACAAGACCTGGCTCCCCAGAACTCTGCTATAATATCCAAACTCCTAACATGGGAACTGTGGCCTCTTTCTCTGGACTACCCCAGACCTGAACTTTATTCCATGATAACCTTCAATTCTTCTAGTACCCTCCTTCACTCACCCAACAAACACATACATGAAGAAGTCTTTGATCATTTCCTTCCTTTCTTCCTCCCTCTTCCTCCTCTCTTTCTTCTCTGTAATACTTTCTCTTCTTTCATTTCTCCATTTGTCTGGAGACCAATGAATTTTTTAAAACTAAACTCAGATGTCAACTTTTACGTATTTATCCTGCTATGTCCATCCACCAGCTCCCTGAGAGGGACTACGTCTTATTCATCTCTATATGCTCAGGACCTAGGAGAGTGCCTCGTACATAGTGATTCTCACACTTTTTTTGAACAAATGACTATCTTAATAACACTTATCTCATTAAAATACTGAATATATACCAGATTTCTCAAAAACATGTTCTTAGCTGGCTAAGAATGCCTACAGGTAAACTTTAACACTGAAATAGACAGCTGTTTACCCCTGAGATCATAAAGACAATGCTTTTAATTCTACGGAGGGTAGCATTTCCTGATGGGGTAAGGTTATGAAGTACCTATTTTCTTCCTGATGGAATCTCTGATAAAGAATTCAGAGATCCTGATAAATACACCACCTTTACTATATTAACAATGGAATAAAACAACAGATCTAGGCTAATTTAAACCCAGGTCTAATGAAAAGAGAATTCAGGGGACTTCCCTAGTGGTCCAGTGGCTAAGACTCCACGCTCCTGATGCAGGGGTCCTGGGTTTGATCCCTGGTGAGGAAATTAGATCCCACATGCTTGCAACTTAGCAAAAAAAAAGACCCCTCATGCTACAACAAAAATTGAAGATCCTAAATGCCATAACTAAGATTCCGTGCAATCAAATAAACAAACAGTAATAAGAAAAGAGAACTCAGGACTAGAAAAAATGTCATATGCATTTAAAAAATTATCAGAAGATCAGAAAACTTAAAGTTAAGGGAAGAAAAAAACTAAGTCTACCCTTAGGCAATAAAGAGGACTTATAATTCTAAATAAGGATGAGCAGAAAAAAGATAATCCCCACAGCTGATTCTAGGAAATGATGAGACCCATAAGACAATGGCACATATCAGACAAGAGCTTCTCAGGAGCATCATAAGCTGCTTCCAACTTAAAGATTCTCTATATTCATGAGTGACCCCATTTCTAAAGACACCTCACATTTACTTTAAGATACTGAGGTCTCCACCCACCCAAAGAACACATACCAATACAATGATTTTGGCCTGTGGCTGCCTTGTGTTGATAAGCTGTACGATGGCCTCAATTCCACCTGCTACTTCTTCTGCTGTATTTTCATGGTTGTTTGTTCCTACCCAGACAACGATGACCTGTAATTGAGGGAAGGAAGAAAAGACACTCAGGAATAAAGGAATGTCCACTAGTTAGTTGAAAATCTTATTTCAAAAATCAAAGAAGGAAAGATGAACTTCTCAAATGGTTAACTTCAACAGGGCAGGCCATCTTAAAACAGTAATGTAGAGCTCATATATATTAATATCAGGATAAATTCCAAACAAAGCAATACTTAAGTGGTAAAGTTGTGCTAGGAAGAGACAGGAAAACTTCTTTATCATTGTGGAATTGGTAGTTAATCTCTTAAAATCCAGAAACTATACCAAAAAAAAAACCAAAAACCATTTAATTGGACTCTAGTAGATGTAACCTTCTAGAAAAAATAAAAATAAAAGTACCCAAGGGAGGGTACTGGGTATAAATACACAGTTCTACTTAAGGTAAAGTCACTGGCATGGAGGCTGGTTATAGTTTTCTGAAGTTTTTCTGCTTTAACAAAAATTTTTACATGGTGACTATCATCTATAGACATACATCTTACCATGTAACCCAACAAAGTAATTTCCACCTAGCACAAAAAGAATATGCATGAGTTTTTCTATTAGGCAAAAAAAAAAACACTTTCTACTACAGCACCTGTTATCAGTGCCTCAGTTCTGTTCTCTTTTTGTTGTCTGGGGTTGGAAAAACTTATATGCAGCATGTCAGCTCAGGACATTGATAATTTGATAAGGCACTGGGTACATGTTTGTGCTGAACATTTGTTCACATCTGCTTCAAATTTCCTTTAGAAGAACTTGCAGGCCGTGATTACCAATCTATTTGTGTGTTAAGTGAATCCAAAATTACTTCCTCAAGTGAATCATAGCCCTGCTCCAGTGGCCCACCTCTGAGCACTTTCCTCCCCTTACTGCCTCGGGACCATCGAATAGCAAACCTCTTTAGCATCAAATCTCTTCCAACAGCACACGAAGATAATTATAACAATTTCAAGTATGAGCCACACAAGCAATACACTGATCCGTAATTAAGCATGTATTTGGAATGTTCTTAAACAATGATAAAATCATCTATTTTAAAAAGGCATGAAGCCAAGAACAACAATGAAATAATGGTTTAAAGAAGCAACTGAAAAAAAAATTTTAAACACTTTTTTTTATTTATTTGGCTGAGCCAGGTCTTAGTGTGGCATGTGGGATCTAGGGATCAAACTCATGCCCCTTGCATTGGGAGCATGAAATCTTAGCCACTGGACCACCAGGGAAGTCCCAGAAGAAATTTTTCTTAAAAACTACCAGTTTCTGACAATTTAACTCTCTGCAAAAGACTTAAGATTAAGGTGTTTTTTTTTTTAAAAAAAGCTTCATTTCACCTTAGGTTTAATATTCTCCAGTTCTCCATTCTTTAGTCTCCATAAAACATGTCTTGTTGTATCTCCCCCAATTCCAAAATTCAGTGCATGAAGTGGAGAAAAAAGCTCTCGCCATATCTAAAAAGAGAAAAATTCATTTATTTAAGCTAAAATTATTGGGAAATAAAATCCCTCAACTGCAATGTATTGTGAGGCATTTGAAATAACAGCTTCCTTTTTCTGTATTCAAATATTAACACCCCAAGTGGTATGCTCCCAACTGCTGAAAGCGCTCTGGAACTCAGCTCTCAGTGCAGCATTAGGCCTCAGCTCAGGACTTGAGTCACAACGCAGAGGTTGTGCACTTAATAGGTACCAACATTTATAATTATGCAGTCAACTCAATACATTCATCTTTCCCTTTATTAAATCACTTAAAAGAAATGAGGGGAAGTTGAAACATGAGATGAAAAAACTTAAGAGTGCTAACTGGAGAAGGAAATGGCAACCCACTCCAGTGTTCTTGCCTGGAGAATCCCAGGGACGGGGTGCCTGGTGGGCTGCCGTCTATGGGGTTGCACAGAGTCGGACATGACTGAAGCAACTTAGCAGCAGCAGCAAGAGTGCTAAACACAAAAAGAAACCTATCTTTTCTTTTAAATTTCCCTTGAGAGAATGCCTAAACAGATTCAAAAGTTCACCCCAAAAATACATAACATTTTAAAATGGTAAAACACAAATAATAAGAATTGAGAATCACAGCTAGGACAAAAATGGGCAAATACAAGCAAAGAAATAGTAAAATGCAAGTAAGAATTGAAAGTCATGACTAGGACAAATATAATGTGAGGCTTCTTGGAAGCCAATGGAAAAAGGGGAGTGTACTAATAAAAATGCTACATTTTCTGTCTCGTGCTTGATGGCACCAAGAATCCCATCAAGTAGGTCTGATTTCCCTTCTAACTCTGAATTAGAGCAGAATGGATGAAAGTCTGTTATTGATGGATGTGTTGCCATTAGCAGCCCAGGACCACCCGCGCCCCTTCACTTTACCTCATACTGCTGCATCAACTGTACCATGGAGTCCCCCACGAACAGGACATCCGGCTCTTTGTCTTTGCAGTCCAGGACAAATCTGTTGTGCTGGTGTGAAGAAGAAAGAACAATGAGAAGCTGGCATTTCTTTCCCTGTGAGACTTCTTGGCTTAGAACAGTTGTCCAACCAGTTACTCTGTTATTAAACATTCTCTTTGGTCTGTCCCTAAAGCTGATTCCTCTCAACTGCAATTAACTGTTGGGTCCTACCAAACTGATCATTCTCACGTGCTCAAGAAAATTGGAACGCTGCAGAAACCGGAACAGAAAAATGCATTCACATATATATATATATACACACACACACATATATATATATTTAAATAAAGCTTACCTTTTCCTCCAACTCTTATGAAGAACACTTAGACATATGAAAAGCTGAAGTAATACAATGACTACCTGTACACACTCCACCTACATTCAACATTTTCCCATATTTGCTTTATCTGTGTGTTTGGTGAATCATCTGAGGGTAAGCTGCCACACTCTGATTCTTCACCTTTAAATATTCCACATGCTAGGACTTCCCTGGTGGTCCAGTGGCTAAGAATCTGTGCTCCCAATGCAGGGGGTCCAGGTTCGATTTCTGTTCATGGAACTCGATTCCACAGGCTGCAACTAAGAGCTCACACGCCACCATGAAAGCTGAAGAACCCACACGCCACAACCAAGACCTGGCGCAGCTAGACACGTTAAAAAAAAACATATTTCACAAGCATCTCCTAAGCATAAGGGCAGTCTACTGTAAAGCCATAGAACTACTATCAATACACTCAAGAAAATGAACAATAATCCCACAACTAATATTCAATCTTTACAATGGTTCTAAGAATTGAATAAAGTATTTTATATGTATCTATTTTTAAAACTAGGATCCAATCAAAAGGCATGCATTTTATTTGAATTATTTTAATATGGTCTTTGAAAATGTCTGCTAACCTCTCAATGTGAGATGTTGGCAAACTAAGAATCAGGCTTTTTCAGTCTAATCCAAGTTTCTAGGCTGGGGTGACCTAGCCCAGGCATGCTTCTCTCTGCTCTTAAGGTAAAAAGATTTTATTCATTGATGTTAAACCAAAGGACACAGTTTAAGTTTTTATATTCATCCCCAAAACATATTAACACAATGTTTTAGCAGGTCTCTAACCCAGTTCTATAGAAAGGTCCAAATGCAGTTTCTTCTTCTCAAACGCTACATTCAATTATGCTTCCCCTAAGGTGGAGATGCTACTTAAGTGTTTCTGCTGGTAATACAAGTGGAGATGACACTGTGCTGAAACTGAGATATTCCACTCCGACTCGTGAAAATACAAAAACATTTCTGGAAATAATTTGACAATTAAGACATCTCTTCTTAATTTGACAGGATTTGGGATAGCTTTTTCTTTTTTCTTGTGTAAACAATTTTTTTTGCATATATGCTGCCAAAGCAAGCACTTTAGAGTGTTGTTTTTTTTTTGGCTGCGCAGTGCGGTGGGATCTTAGATCCCCAACCAGGGTTCAATCATTTTTAAAAAATTACTATTATTTCAACAGTGTTTTTAAACTTAAGGGATAAGATGAGCAAGAATAAAAGTTTAATTTCACTGAGTAGTGCTCTTTCACATCATGTCATCTCTCTGTGGGTACTCAGGTATCAACTACTTCTCAATACCAACAAAAACAGCTCACGTTTAAAGAACATCATGGAATTTAAGCTCTGCTGTTCTAATGGTTTCAGTCCTTTACATTTTCTTTTTAAACAGTTGCAATGAGCTTCGAAAAACAGAAAAGATCAAAGCAAAATACCTATAGCCCTACCATCTTAACCAGTACCTATTAATGTTTTGGGGTACCTTTTCTCATCCTTTTTTCACACATTCCCCATCCCTCCCCTGCCTTAAAATAGTTGAAACACATGCACATCTTCTTCTGGCAACACAGCTTTGGGGGCAGAAAAACCTATGTGCCAATTCCAGCTTAACTACTTTCGGATAAGCGACCTTAAGCAGGTACATAACCCAAGGCTTCCACATCTGCTGACAATTCTGTCTGAGTTGTAAAGAAGAGACTTCCATAAAAGAGACCCAGCTTTTTGCTAGCACCCAATAGGCACTCAATAAATAGGGCCATTATAATTGCATATAATATTATATTAAAAACATTTTTCTATGTGACTACATGATTTCCATAATCATAATTTAAAAAATTTTTATCTTATTTGGCCATTTACTTATTTGGCCAGGCCACACAGTTTGTGGGACTTTAGTTACTGATCAGGGATTTAATCCAGGGCCTTTGCAGTGAGAGCATGGAGTCCTAACCACTGAACTGCCAGGGAATTCCCTATAACCATACTTTCTAACACTACTTAATATCCTACTGATGCATCCAGTGAGACATACATTTTTTTAGCTCTTTTCCTAATGAAAATTTGCCAGGAACCTCCTATTCACTGAGATGAAGAAATTTACCTTTTTTTTTTTTACATGTTGTTAAGTTTTAGGTCAAAGGTTAACACTTTTATGGGTCTTAGAGATATTTCCAAATTCTTAACAAAATGGCTATTGGCTGTATCTGTACTGACTCCAGCGTGTGTGTATAAGAACTCATTTTACCATAGTCACACCTGTGCTGCTAAGTCGCTTCAGTCGTGTCCGACTCTGTGCGACCCCATAGACAGCAGCCCACCAGGCTCCCCCGTCCCTGGGGTTCTCCAGGCAAGAACACTGGAGTGGGTTGCCATTTCCTTCTCCAATGCAGGAAAATGAAAAGTGAAAAGTGAAGTCGCTCAGTCGTGTCCGACTCCTAGCAGCTCCTCCGTCCATGGGGTTTTCCAGGCAAGAGTACTGGAGTGGGGTGCTATCGCCTTCTCCGATAGTCACACCTGTACTGGTCATTAATATTTCCCTCTCCCTCCTTCTTCTTCTCCTCATTGTTTTAATCTGTACCTTTTGGAAACAAAAAGTTAAAGAGTTCTTGTCATGCTCATTGAGATATTTACCTGGTATATCTGAGGATACTTTTACTGATGCTACAACAAAAATATCAGTGTGTCATCTGCAATGCTTATTGCAAATACTTCTGTCTGCTGCTAAACCTTCTTTAGCTGGTTACTGTTTTGATATGATTTGCTATGAAATTTGTCTACAGTCAAGTCTTTTAGTATCATCCTGAAAAAAAATTTTTACTATGGAAAATGTCAAGCATACAGGAAAGCAGGACAATACAATGGATCTGCATATATCCATCACCAGTTACAGCAATCATCTAACTATGGGCATTATTAATTCAACATTTGAGCAACTACTGCCCCACCTCATTCTCAAGTTACTTTGAAGAAAACCAAGGATGGAGCACTTCATGTATAAAAATTTCAATATGTAACTCTTAAAAGATTTAAAAAATTTACTACCAAAAAACCAGTTCTCCTCTTCTAAAATTAATAGCAACTCTTTAATATCAACAAATAACTAAGTGTTCAAACTCAATGTTACAAAACTTTATGTTTTTTAAAATCAGGATCCAGACAATTTGTCTCTTAAAATCCCTTTAGAATGGGAGAAAATAATAGCAAATGAAGCAACTGACAAACTAATCTCAAAAATATACAAGCAACTCCTACAGCTCAATTCCAGAAAAATAAACAACCCAATCAAAAAATGGGCCAAAGAACTAAATAGACATTTCTCCAAAGAAGACATACAGATGGATAACAAACACATGAAAAGATGCTCAACATCACTCATTATCAGAGAAATGCGATTCAAAACCACTATGAGGTACCATTTCACGCCAGTCAGAATGGCTGCGATCCAAAAGTCTACAAGCAATAAATGCTGGAGAGGGTGTGGAGAAAAGGGAACCCTCTTACACTGTTGGTGGGAATGCAAACTAGTACAGCCACTATGGAGAACAGTGTGGAGATTGCTTAAAAAACTAGATAGAACTGCCTTATGACCCAGCAATCCCACTGCTGGGCATACACACTGAGGAAACCAGAATTGAAAGAGACACGTGTACCCCAATGTTCATCGCAGCACTGTTTATAATAGCCAGGACTTGGAAGCAACCTAGATGTCCATCAGCAGATGAATGGATAAGAAAGCTGTGGTACATATACACAATGGAGTATTACTCAGCCATTAGAAAGAATACATTTGAATCAGTTCTAATGAGCAGATGAAACTGGAGCCTATTATACAGAGTGAAGTAAGACAGAAAGAAAAACACCAATACAGTATACTAACGCATATGCATGGAATTTAGAAAGATGGTAACGATAACCCTGTATGCGAAACAGCAAAAGAGACACAGATGTATAGAACAGTCTTTTGGACTCTGTGGGAGAGGGAGAAGGTGGGATGATTTGGGAGAATGGCATTGAAATATGTATAATATCATATAAGAAACGAATCGCCAGTCCAGGTTCAATGCAGGATACAGGATGCTTGGGGCTGGTGCACTGGGATGACCCAGAGGGATGGTACAGGGAGGGAGGTGGGTTCAGGATGGGGAACACATGTACACCCATGGCGGATTCATGCTGAAGTACGGCAAAACCAATACAATATTGTAATTAGCCTCCAATTAAAATAAATTTAAATTTAAAAAAAAAATCCCTTTTAATGTACAGGTTCCATCTTCCTCAGTCACCACCTTCCAAACTTATTTTTTAAGGACTATGACTGTCTGGACTCTGTTGACTGCATTCCTGTGGTGCTGGAGGACATGTTCACTGGTTCCAGCTACTTCTTCATATGTAGTACTTAAGTCTAGATTAGGGATGGACAGTTTGGCAATACTCCATGAGTATCACTTTAATACTTGTCTTAATCATGATTGTTTTTTTAATGTTTTGTTTTGAAATAATTTTAGATCTACAGAAGATTTGCAATGATTGTACAGTATTTGTACATATGCATGGTACATCTGTCAAACATAAGACCTTTACATTAGGGAATACTAGCAACCAAAATAAACTGCACTCACATCTCACTAATTTCTCCACTAATGCCCATTTCCTGAGTCAATCTGGGATATTACGCTGTATTTAATCTCATATCTCTTTTAGTCTATTCCAACATGGGACAGTCTCTTGATTTTTCCTTTTCTTTCATAACCTCAACACATTCAGCTGTGCTCGGGTGTTCTGCAGATGGTCCTTCAACTTGGGTCTGATGTCTTCCCATGAACAGACTGAGGTTATGGATTTTGGGGGAATACGATGACAGAGGTAATGTGCCCCTCTTTATCGTATCAGTGGGTACATGATACCAACATGACCTACTACTGGTGATGTTAACACTGATCACTTAGGTAAGGTGGTGTTTGCCAGTTTTCTCCACTACCAAGTCACTATTTTCTGTTCCACACTCTGTTAGAAGCAAAACACTAAATTCAGCACCAGTTCCTAGAGGGAAGGCTATCAAAAAATGTGCAGTCATATGTTAAAGCTACCAAAGTAATTTACAAGGAGATACTAAGCAAATATATTGTTTCTCCTTAAAGCTGTGTTCACAAATGTTAGTATTCCTCAATGGATCTTGCCTACAGTACTGCAGTGTCCTATCCATGGTTTTCTTTTTCCTCCTTCCTTCTATATTTATTTATTCTGTAAAGAAGATTTTGCCCTCCTCTCCTATTTATTCATCCATTCATTTATTTACAGGGAATGGATTAATGAATACTTATTCTTAGTTATAAACCAATATTATCAATTATTATTTTGCTCAAACTGTTCAGCATTGCACTTTGGGCGCTCTTTAAGGTCTGCTCCAGGTGGTCAAAGTTAATGTCATCAATGAGGGAAACCAATACTGTGTGTGTTCCATGTGCTGCACTGGGGACCCATCACTTCAGTGGTATTTCTACTGGCCATCTTTTTTTTTTTTTTCCTTCCCCCTTCCCTTTTCTTTCTTGAGCAGTTCCTTGTTTTCTTTCACTGTAAGATGTTCCAGGCCCATCTTTTTATTTTCTTTGCTTCGGCTATAAAATCAACAATTTCTCCAAAGAGCCCTGGTTCCTTTCGCTGGAGAACTGTATTTAAAAGCCAAGATCTAGGTGCACAATATATTTTAATACAAATTAGTCCTTCCATATTATACAAGCTTTTTTTAAAAAATTAAAGTCATGTTCTTCTTTCATTTGACTATCTTTTTTCCCAGTCAGTGCTAATTATTTAACGTCTCCTAAATTTATGCCAGCTATACACACACACACAAATAAATCTAGCTTTATTACTACTTTTCAGTAAACTTATAAATGACCTAAGTGCCCATCAATGAGAAAATGAATAACCCACTGCGGTATTTTCACATAAAGCAACAAAATACTAAAGAGGAAAAAAAAAATGAATCAACTATAGCTATACTTTTAACCTGTATGATATACTGCAGAAAAAACACATTCAGAAAGATGCTGAAAAATAAGTAGGAAGATACTATTTACATAGTTTAAAAACATGCAAAAATACTAAATACACTGTTTAGAGATTATATATGTAGTATTTAAATACATGAAAAAAATTTAGGATACTGGGGAGGTAAGAAAGAGAAAGAAATGTGATCAATGACACAATTCTTTCAGCAATGCTGTATTTTTTTAGAGCGAGAAGCAAACACACAGATGCTCAAAATATTTCATAATACGTATGTATTTATTTGGCTAAAATGGGTCTTAGTTGCAGCATGTGGGATCTAGTTCCCTGACCAGGGATCAAACCTAAGCCCCGTGCTTTGGGAGCACAAAGTCTTAACTACTGGTCCACCAGGGAAGTCCCCATAATACTTTCTGAAAGATATAAACAAATGAGAAAGATTAAGAAAGAATAACCAAGTAATTGATCCATAGGGGAACACTCAAAATAAAAAACTACCACTCAAAATATAATAGCTAAAGGCTGATTTTTAAGCCCAAGAAGACAAAAATAGAAAGAGAATACAACTATGAAGAGTACAAAAAGAATCATGAAATACTTAAACAGGAAACTTTGGAGACTTCAAATCATATAGAACTTGTTAGTTCAAAAGGTAGTACGGTTCAAAGATAAAGGGTAAATATATTTAAGTGATAACACTTTATTAAAGGTAAGCTACAAATACTGATTTAAAAAAAGGGTGCTAAAAAAAACCCAGTGGGGCAAAAAAAAAAGGGGGGAAAAAACCCCAAAAACAAAATAATAGGACATATTAAGAAGGCAACGGCACCAGAGACTGAAGGGATTCCCACTTGCTAAACCTGGGACAACCTGACTTTCAAAATTACAGTGGATTATAACCCACTTGAATAAAGTAAGAACCTGCAAATCTATATTATAACAAATTAGGACTGGTTTAGGGCAACACTATCTTAACCAAGTGATCGAAATTAGTATCACCAATGAGACAAACCAACGTCAAAATGCCTTCTATGTGATGCACGGAAGGCATTACTTCCTTGATATTCCTGCCAAAAATGTATAATCCGAACCCTGATTACGAGAAAAGACGACAAACTCAAACTGAGGGACACACCACAAAATAAACAGCTTATACAAATGGTCAAGTCACAAAAAACAAAGGCTAAGAATCTTTCTGATTAAAGGAGAATAAAGAGATATATGACAAGCAAACACAATGTGTGATCCAAGACTGGGAAGAAAACTGATATGAACAACAGACAACGGAAGAAATCTGAATATGGTCTTTGCATTAGGTAACAGTATGGTGGTTTAGCTGCCAAGTTGTGTCCGACTCCTACAACCCCATGGCCTGTAGCCCGCCGGGCTCGTCTGTCCATGGGTCTCCAGGAAGAACACTGGTGGGCTGCCATTCCCTCCTCCAGGGCTAACAGTCTACTGTCAGTGTAAAACTTCCTGATTTTAATAACTATACTGCAGTTATGTGAGACAATATTCTCTTTCTTAGAAAACACTCAAATATTTAAGGGTAAAGGAGCATCATGAAGACTGCAACATAGTTTCAAATGATTTGGAAAAAACAGTAAGTTGGTAAATAGTATAAACGGATACAGACAGAATAATTATGCAGATACAGCAAAATGTTTACTAACAAGTGGCAAATCTAGATGAAGGATATAGGAAGTTCTTTCTAAACTGTTTGTAATACTTGTTGCATACTTATGAACTTACTTTGAAATTTAAAAAAGCTTAAAAAAAATAGAAACCTCGCTATCTACTAAAATTAACAAAGGGCAATGACCATGCTTTAAAATATTCCTCAGTTCCAACATCAGATGGTGATTAGAATGACATCTCTAACATAAAATTTTTATTTACAGTAATTAGTTCTTGTTGGCCATTAAAAACACCCTTTTGTAGCTTTGGTCAAGACTATAAAAACTGAAGAGATTCATCTATGTGAATAATAACACGTGCACCTCCTTTACCTGAGACATCCATCTGTCGTCTCCTTGAATATCTTCTGCTGCATGTGGAATGGCTGCTGGGTTTGAGTCTCCTTGGCTCATTCTACACCTGAGGGAAAAAAGGTCTATGTCATGTTTTGTTCACTGACAGGAATGTCTGTTACCGCTTTCTTAAATATTACATGTCAGGCTTTAAATAAGAATAAGAATTAAGTAAATTTCATTGTGGTTTTGCCTAGGAATGATGCAACTGGAGTTTATTTTCAGCAGATGGGTTCCAGGACATGACTGCACAAGTTCCATAAATATTCCAGCACTATTAGACTTCCAGACAGGTTTGAATACCATTCAGGAACAGTGCATTACATTTTAAAAGTCTGCTCCAAGTATATACCTTACACTTATACATTCACTTTTCATGAATACATGTTATTGTAACAACCAAATGACAAGGAGCTAAACTCGTACAGTTCAAAGATATCTTACATAAATATATTAGATATCTATATTATTACAGATATATAATTACATATCTGTATCAGTTCAGTTCAGTCGCTCAGTCGTGTGCGACTCTTTGCGACCCCATGAACTGTGGCACGCCAGGCCTCCCTGTCCATCACCGACTCCCGGAGTTCACCCAAACCCATGTCTATTGAATCGGTGATGCCATCCAACCATCTCATCTTCTGTCGTCCCCTTCTCCTCCTGCCCTCAATCTTTCCCAGCATCAGGGTCTTTTCAAATGAGTCAGCTCTTCACAAACAGGTGGCCAAAGTATTGGAGTTTCAGCTTCAACATCAGTCCTTCCAATGAACACCCAGGACTGATCTCCTTTAGGATGGACTGGCTGGATCTCCTTGCAGTCCAAGGGACTCTCAAGAGTCTTCTCCAACACCACAGTTCAAAAGCATCAATTCTTCGGCACTCAGCTTTCTTTATAAGACCAACCCTCACATCCATACATGACCACTGGAAAAACCATAGCCTTGACTAGACGGACCTTTGTTGACAAAGCAATGCCTCTTTGCTTTTTAATATGCTATCTAGGTTGGTCATAACTTTCCATCCAAGGAGTAAGCGTCTTTTAATTTTATGGCTGTAATCACCATCTGCAGTGATTTTGGAGCCCAGAAAAATAAAGACAGCCACTGTTTCCCCATCTATTTGCCATGAAGTGATGGGAACGGATGCCATGATCTTCGTTTTCTGAATGTTGAGCTTTAAGCCAACTTTTTCACTCTCCTCTTTCACTTTCATCAAGAGGCCATTTAGTTCTTTTTCACTTTCTGCCATAGGGTGGTGTCATCTGCATATCGAGGTTATTGATATTTCTCCCGGCAATCTTGATTCCAGCTTGTGCTTCTTCCAGCCCAGTGTTTCTCATGATGTACTCTGCAGATAAGTTAAATAAGCAGGGTGACAATATACAGCCTTGACGTACTCCTTTTCCTATTTGGAACCAGTCTGTTGTTCCATGTCCAGTTCTAACTCTTGCTTCCTGACCTGCATACAGGTTTCTCAAGAGGCAGGTCAGGTGGTCTGGTATTCTCATCTCTTTAAATTCCACAGTTTATTGTGATCCACACAAAGGCTTTGGCATAGTCAATAAAGCAGAAATAGATGTTTTTCTGGAACTTTCTTGCTTTTTCGATGATCCAGCAGATGTTGGCAATTTGATCTCTGGTTCCTCTGCCTTTTCTAAAACCAGCTTGAATATCTGGAAGTTCATGGTTCACGTATTACTGAAGGCTGGCTTGGAGAACTTTGAGCATTACTTTACTAGCGTGTGAGATGAGTGCAATTGTGTGGTAGTTTGAGCATTCTTTGGCACTGCTTTTCTTTGGGATTGGAATGAAAATTGACCCTTTCCAGTCCTGTGGCCACTGCTGAGTTTTCCAAATTTGCTGGCATATTGAGTGCAGCACTTTCACAGCATCATCTTCTAGAATCTGAAATAGCTCAATTGGAATTCCATCACCTCAACTAGTTTTGTTCATAGTGATGCTTCCTAAGGCCCACTTGACTTCACATTCCAGGATGTCTGGCTCTAGGTGAGTCATCACACCATCGTGATTATCTAGGTCGTGAAGATCTTTTTTGTACAGTTCTTCTGTGTATTTTTGCCACCTCTTCTTAATATCTTCTCCTTCTGTTAGGTCCTTACCATTTCTGTCCTTTATTGAGCCCATCTTTGCATGAAATGTTCCCCTGGTATCTCTAATTTTCTTGAAGAGAACTCTAGTCTTTCCCATTCTGTTGTTTGCCTCTATTTCTTTGCATTGATCACTGAGGAAGGCTTTCTTATCTCTCCTTGCTATTCTTTGGAACTCTGCATTCAGATGGGTATATCTTTCCTTTTCTCCTTTGCTTTTCACTTCTCTTCTTTTCTCAGCTATTTGTAAGGCCTCCTCGGACAGCCATTTTGCATTTCTTTTTCTTGGGGATGGCCCTGTTTCCTATCTCCTGTACAATGTCACGAACCTCCGTCCATAGTTCATCAGGCACTCAATCTATCAGATCTAGTCCCTTAAATCTATTTCTCACTTCCACTGTATAGTCATAAAGGATTTGATTTCGGTCATACCTGAATGGTCTAGTGGTTCTCCCCACTTTCTTCAATTTCAGTTTGAAGTTGGCAATAAGGAGTTCATGATCTGAGCCACAGTCAGCTCCCGGTCTTGTTTTTGCTGACTGTATAGAGCTTCTCCATCTTTGGCTGCAAAGAATATAATCAATCTGATTTTGGTGTTGACCATCTGGTGATGTCCATGTGTAGAGTCTTCTCTTGTGTTGTTGGAAGAGGGTGTTTGCTATGACCAGTGAGTTCTCTTGGCAGAACTCTATTAGCCTTTGCCCTGCTTCATTCCGTATTCCAAGGCCAAATTTGCCTGTTACTCCAGGTGTTTGTTGACTTCCTACTTTTGCATTCCAGCCCCTATAATGAAAAGGATATCTTTTTTGGGTGTTAGTTCTAGACAGTCTTGTAGGTCTTCATAAAACCATTCAAATTCAGCTTCTTCAGCGTTACTGGTCGGGGCATAGACTTGGATTACCGTGATACTGAATGGTTTGCCTTGGAAACAAACAGATCATTCTGTTGTTTTTGAGACTGCATCCAACTACTGCATTTCGGAACCTTTTGTTGACCATGATGGCTACTCCATTTCTTCTAAAGGATTCCTGCCCACAGTAGTAGATATAATGGTCATCTGAGTTAAATTCACTCAGTCCAGTCCATCTTAGTTCAATGATTCCTAGAATGTTGATGTTCACTCTTGCCATCTCCTGTTTGACCACTTCCAATTTGCCTTGATTCATGGACCTAACATTTCAGGTTCCTATGCAATATTGCTCTTTACAGCATCGAACTTTGCTTCTATCACCAGTCACATCCACAACTGGGTGTTGTTTTTGCTTTGGCTCCATCCCTTCATTCTTTCTGGAGTTATTTCTCCACTGATCTCCAGTAGCATATTGGGCACCTACTGACATGAGGAGTTCCTCTTTCAGTATCCTATCTTTTTGCCTTTTCATACTGTTCATGGGGCTCTCAAGGCAAGAATACTGAAGCGGTTTGCCATTCCCTTCTCCAGTGGACCACATATCTATATAATAATATATATATTAGATATTTTCTAGATATCTATATTAGAGAACTAGAGTCATACACTTAAGAATTAATACAGCAATGATTAGAATCCACTGATTACTAAACAGATTGTAATATACTATACTATATAATCTATAGTACAGTATATACCTGTACTACAGATTATAATAAAATTAGTTGTGGGCTTTGGCACTGATTTTTGACAAATGTTTACTAGGTACTTTTATTTTTGACAGGTCTCCACTGATAAAATGTGATTAACAATGAGCCTAAATATGGCATCTGATAGTAGAGGAGACCCTGGAGAAGGGCGTGGCAACCCACTTCAGTGTTCTTGCCTGGTGAATCCCACGGACCCAGGAACCTGGCGGGTTACAGTCCATACTGAAGCGACTTAGCACCACACAGCACAGTGCAGAAGAACGAATAAGTGAAATTTAGAAAAATTAGAAATGCTACTCTTCAAGAAAGACAAATAAGAAACCAGATTGTTTTCAACCAACTCTGGAGAATATATAATACATACACATTAGGCTCAAGAGGGCTCTGGGCAAATGCAAAGGATGATGAAAGAGAAAAGGCTGGGTTTTGTGGCTTACAGAAAAAGAGGCCATACTCTCCATTTCCTTCCTTTGCATCCTCAAATAAAACTAAACTGTCTCAGAAAGAGGACTGAGTTACAGCTTTTCAGTAAGTATTCCCTGAGTTAATAAAATGCCTTGGATTGCCAAGGTAGCAGCTTTTGAGGATCAGAAAGTAACAAGCCCTAAACATAAAAACAAACTTTCATTCATAAAAAAGAAATTACAACAAAACAATTTTAACACTAATTATGCAACCAAACTCGCTCAGCTCTAAATGACCCTAGCTCTAAAAACAACTGGGCTCAGGATTTAGCCCATATCTGACTAAATATGTGAAATATTATTCACAATCTGTATTTCTTCAGACTACTAAACTATGCAACTATTGAAAACAACAGAAAGACTAGTATCAATGCTACGCTTTCTACATACCACCTGCAATCCTCACGAAAGTACTGCAAGATGAAGAAAATGAGGATCAGATAATTTAGGTAATTTGTGCAGTAAGTAACTGAAAAGAGGTTTGCCTGACCCCAATTACATCATATCTGGCCCACTGATCAAAAACCAGTTCATGCTGACTCCCTAAAGGGAACCTATATCATTTCAAAAATAAGGAAGAACTACAAGATGAACCTGTATAGATTTAATAAGACTATGATATCTGTTTGGGGGTTTCATTGTCTAAGAAAAGTATGGAAAAATTAAAATACATTAAAAAAAAGATTACAAAGTTAAAACAAACAGCTATATAAAAATGTTTATTTTTGAGGTTCTCCTTCTGTTTTTAACCAATAAAACATTTTAAACCTTCCATATTCATTTCTTGGGGGGGGGGGTCTACATTCAATTCTTGATTTAAGTTTGGCTATTCAAGTGAAATCTGATATGGCACTTAATAATTGTTTTAATTTTAAAAGTAACTTTCTTTCCTGCTAGTCAAAAAGCCCTACTTCTCTTGAGACTGACAAGGAGCAATCTCATTTTCTAGATTTCAAAATTGGATACCGAGGACTTCCCTAGTGGTACAGTGGATAAGCATCTGCCTGCTAATGCAGGGGACACAGGTTCGAGCCCTGGCTCACAAAGATTCCAAATGCTTCGGAGCAACTAAGCCCATGCACCACAACTACTGGAGTCTGAGCACTCTAGGGCCCATGGGCCGCAGCTACTGAGCCTGTGTGTTTAGAGCCTGTGCTCCATACAGAAGCCCATGCACTGCAACAAAGAGGAGCCCCGCAGCTAGAGAAACCTGCACGCAGCAATGAAGACCAAGTGCAACCAAAATTAAATAAGTTAAAAAAAGTAGATATGTATTTATTCTTTAAATACAACGTAAAGAAATATATAGCAACAAAACAGCTCCATTTTCCACTCACTAACGGAAAAAATCTATTGCCCAGCTTTTAATATAACACCCAACTATTTCTCATTTATTTCCCCTCCTGGATGGAGCATGTTAGGTGTTTCTGACGCAAAACTTAACTGACACAGGGTTAACTGAGAGATCACTACTAAAATGGAGAAAAATAATTTGTTCTACTTGAATGGGAAAGACTAGAGATCTCTTCAAGAAAACTGGAGATACCAGGGGAACATTTCATGCAAAGATAGGCACGATAAAGGACAGAAACAGTAAGGACCCAACAGAAGCAGAAGATATTAAGATGTGGCAAGAATACACAGAACTATACAAAAAAGGTCTTAATGACTCAGATAACCACAAAGGTTTGGCCACTAACCTAGAGCCAAATATCCTGGAATGTGAAGTCAATTGGGCCTTAGGAAGCATTACTTTGAACAAAGCTAGTGGAGGTGATGGAATTCCAACTGAGCTATTTCAAATCCTAAAAGACGATGCTGTGAAAGAGCTGCATTCAATATGCCAGCAAATCTGGAAAACTCAGCAATGGCCACAGGACTGGAAAAGGTCAGTTTTCATTCCAATCCCAAAGAAAGGAAATGCCAAAGAATGTTCAAACTACCATACAATTGTGCTCATTTCACACTCTACCAAGGTAATGATCAAAATCCTTCAAGTTAGGCTTCAACAGCACGTGAACTGAGAACTTCCAGATGCACAAGCTGGATTTAGAAAAGGCAGAGGAACCAGAGATCAAATTGCCAACATTTGTTTGGATATTAGAAAAACCAAGAGAATTCCAGAAAAACATCTACTTCTGCTTCAATGACTATGCTAAAGCCTTTAACTGTGTGGATCACAACAAACTGGAAAAGTCTAAAGAGATGGGAATACCAGACTACCTTACCTGTCTGCTGAGACATCTATATGCAGGTCAAGAAGCAACAGTGAGAACAGGAAGTGCAACAATGGGACTGATTCAAAATTGGGAAAGGAGTATATCAAGGCTATATATTATCATCCTGCTTATTTAACTTATATGCCAAGTACATCACGTGAAATGTCAGGCTGGATGAATCACAAGCTGGAATCAAGGTTGCCCGGACAAGTATCAACAACCTCAGATATTCAGATGATACCACCCTTATGGTAGAAAGTGAAGAAAGAACCAAAGAGCCTCTTGATGAAAGTGAAAGAGGAGAGTGAAAAAACTGGCTTGAATCTCAACATTCAAAAAACTAAGATCATGGCATCCAGTCCCATCACTCATGTCAAACAGATGGGAAAAAAAATGGAAACAGTGATGACAGACTTTATTTTCTTGGGTGCCAAAATCACTGTGGACAGTGACTGCAGCCAGGAAATTAAAAGATACTTGCTTCTTGAAAGAAAAGCTATGACAAACCTAGATAGTGTGTTAAAAAGCAGAGGCATCACTTTGCCAACAAAGGTCCAACTACTGGTTTTTCCAGTAGTCATGTATGGATGTGAGAGTTGGACCATAAAGAAGGTTGAGTGCGGAAGAATCGATGCTTTTGAATTGTGGTGCTGTAGAAGACTCGAGAGTCTTTCGGACTGCAAGGAGGTCAAACCAGTCAATCCTAAGGGAAATTAACCCTGAATATTCACTGGAGGGACGGACACTGAAGCTCCAATACTTTGGTCACCTTTTGTGAAGAGCCGATTCACTGGAAAAGACCCTGATGCTGGGAAAGACTGAGGACAAGAGGAGAAAGGGGTGGCAGAGGCTGAGATGGTTAGACAGTATCACAGCTTCAACCGACTTGAGTTCGAGCAAACTCTGGGAGATAATAAAGGACAGGAAATCTTGGAGTGCTGCAGGTTCACGGGGATGCAGTCAGACACAATTTAGCAACTGAACAAGAGCAAACACTCTATGATTACACCATTGAAACCATTTTCCTAGGGATCATTAAAGAAACAAGGATGACGAACTGTGCATATGAGGTGCCTCCCTAATAAAACATATCCAAATACATCCCTCATCACTTAAAAACACAATGCAGGCACTTCACCTACATTTCAGTTCTTGGGATACCATTTTCAGATCTTGTTAAGAACCTAAGAAGAATTTTTTTGACAAACCAGAAGCTGTCTCAAGGAAAGAAGCCAAGGAGAAATTTAAAAACCATCGTATCAGACATAGTTGAAAGAAATAGGTACGCTTATAATCTGTAGAAAAACTGGTTGGGGAAGAGGAGATCACAAGACAAATGGCTGTCAAAGTACTTGAAGATTACTAGGAAGGGACTTAAGGCTTATTCTACAGTGTCTCCAAATGGGAAGACAAGGTCAGTGGATATCATGTACAGAGAGACAAATTTCTCACACACAGAACTGCAAATGACATCATCTGTCTCTCAAAGCAGATTCCTCCAAAGGCAACGCAGAGATGAGGTGAACATCTATTAGAAAAGCATAAAAAGAACTAAAGCATATGAGTAAAGATTGGCCCAGATTAGTGGGGTTCCAGCATTTTTTTAATGTTTTAGAAACTTTTTGAAATGCTCCTTGATATATGTATAGTTATAAATCAGTTGTGAATTGCTGTTAACCTGTGTATTAAATATTACTAAAGGTAATAAAAACTTCATTCCTAAAAAATGCATGTAGAAAGAGGTTCTAAATTTTTTCCTATAGTTAATGGATCACCTTATGCAACCCCGGGCAGTGCATGGAAGTATTCTGAAAGCTGTAATTAGTAACAACAGGAAAAAACACCACCAGAGAGGGATCTGACTCCCATCTCACCTCACTGATTCGTAATTAACTGCCCTCATGCAGCAAGCCATTAGCTTCTGCGATCACAAACAGCAAGTTCAGTTACAAAAGCCCAGCAGAATGGAGATAAAGGTCCAAGGAAATTAACTTATCAGTAGACTCTATTCCAGGCAAACTTTAACTGTCCATTAAAATGAATTCTCTGGGAAGATGAGACTTGCACAGCATTTCCCAATTTTCCGTCTTCTCTACTTAACTCAGACTATGAAAATACAGTACCAGAATTTCCAAATGCTTGTACCAGAGTGGCATAGTGTGTCTAGTTCCAACAACAAAGAATTATAAACCCTCAAGCTGAGCTGGATGCTTCTTGAGTCAGGAAACAGATGGAGAGGGAAAGTCGCACTAAGAATTAAAAAGACTTAGAATGTTTCCACTCTGACCTAAGACTCCTCATTTTCAGAGAGCGCTGGCAGGCTTTCTCTAAAGGAGAAGAAAGGCCTCATCCGGAGTACCCTGCCTCAGTGGACTGGTGGATGGGTCCCCGGGTTTCAGCACATCCATAATTTATTATCAAATGCCCAAGCCAACACATTAAAGCAAGACGATTTCATACTCCTTCCCTGCTCCCCCACAAGGAGGCCACCTTTATATCAGAACAATGTGCCCAGGAGAAGAATCTAAAGACACAAGGCATATCCTAGGCAAGGCATATTGGAATGCTTAGGGGGACAATACCCATGTTCTCTCCACACCTTTAGCACTTCCCCCACATCACCCCCCCTCCCCCATCATACCCCTCATTTAAGGCTGAACGAAATGAGAGCTCTTGGTGGGTCCCCGCGGTCTTCCCTTCCTCCGTGGGTAAGCTCTAAAAAGAGGCCGAAGCTTCATGTGTTTGGTTCTAAATGTTTGTATACACATTATGAAAAGCAACGCTGGCTTGGGAGTCATGGAAAGCAAAACAGTGAGTCACTGTGCAACGGGTACATCACAAACCTGAAGGCCAGAAGATCCTGATCTGGTACATGGACCCGGACCAGATAAAAAGCATCTAAGAAAACCTGTCCACCAATAGGTTTACCTAAGTTGGTTGACCTTGGGCAAATCACCAGCCTCGCTGGGCCTCATCTTTAAAATGAGGTGATGATGGACTGGACAGCCCTCTAAGAAATAAGCTCTTCTGAGTCGTGGCAGTCTATTTTTGAATATATTAAAGGAGGCAACGAGGAAGTTTCTGCACAGTTGAAAATTTTCAAAAAAAGGTCTGGGGGAAAAAAAGTGGTCCGTCTAAAAGCAAGAGCGACTGGTCTGGGTCCGCGCCAATGGCCTCTCAAGACAGAGGAAAGGGGAGAAAAGGGTCAGAGATTCAACCTCGGAGACAGAGGGAAAGGCTGCGGCCGAGACGCTGGGGCAGAAATGTGGCTGGAAACGGGGCAGGCGGCGGCGAGCCCGGGGGGCGGCGGAGGACGCAGGGCGGCCTCCTCCGGGGGGCCGCTCAGGGCCGGGCCGGGCGGCGCGCCCCGCCACGGGGCTCGGCCGCGGGAAGCGGCGGGGAGGCGGGGCGGCCGAGGAAGCGGCAGGCCTGGGGGTGGGGCGCTGGGGCAGGGCTCCGATGAGCGCGGCGAGCGGTCCGGAGGCCCGGTGGCCGGGGCGGGCGAACCGCCGCCGGGCCCGCCGAGACTGCGCGTGCGCGCGAGGGCCCCCCGAGGGTCGCGGGCGGAGGGGGAGGCGCGGGGGGAGGGGCCCGGGGGGTGGGGGAGGGGACGCGAGGTCGGGGCCTCGCACAATAACAAACCGCAGCCCTTTCCGACCCCCGCCTCTCAGCCGCCCGTTTCCCGCGCCTCGAGATGCACTCACTCAGGCACAGGGTCCGTGCGGGCCCCCAGCGGCTGCGGCGTCGGCGGGTGGCGCGTCTGTCGCTCGCTCAGTCCCGGCGGCCCCGCTCCGGCGCGTCCCTCCTCCGGCCCCAGCACCCGCTGCAGCGCCCCCACTTCCGGTTCCCCTGCCACTCAGGCAAATGGCTTCCGGAAGTCCCGCCCTATCCTGCCCGGCCTTTGCTTGCTTCTGCTAGCTCTCCCTTTCTGCGGGCGCTTGGTGCTAGCCCCCAGGTGTCCTGCGGGGCCCTTTCGAGTTCTCTGCTTTGTTCTCTGCCCTGCCCTTGTTTTGCATGTAGTCTGCGCGACTTGGGCCTCTATCTTTCCTTCCGCTGCATCCCTCAATCCTGCGTTCATATCACCGCAGCGTGGAGATGGCATTCAGGACAATGTGTGGTGACCTCACGCTGACGCCATTCCCTTCCCACCCCGCCAACCTGGCTTCCTTCTCCACCCCGTGGAATAAACCAGATTGCTGCCAGAGGGAGGGGAATAGGGCCCCGAGGTTAATGAGGCAGTGCCTCACATTCATGGGTGGAATTTCTGTTTCTGTGATGAATGTACGGATTTTGGATGACCGCCTCTTAAACTAATACCATAGCAGGGGTATGGAGAGCCAGAGTCTTTTTCTTTTAGAGATCCATCCAGTTTCAGGGAAGACGTGTGTGTTTGTGTGTGTGCGTGCGCGTCACGCGCACACACGTACAGTCAATATGAAAAGACCTGTGCTAAATGCTATATAAATGCGGGATCTGTAACAGCAAAGAGGTGGGGCAAAAGATGAACGCAGGCTATAGTTAGCAAAACGTTTGGTTGAGCAACATCCAGAGCTGGCCCTTTAAAAATGAATGGGATCAATTCAGACCCTTGTCTGAATTGCTAGAGCCTTCCAGAGCTCTGAAAATGATCAGGGGGCTTGTTTTTGCAGACAAAACCCGTTAAGGATTGCTGTGAAAATCTGGAAGCCTAAAGTTTCAAGGTGTATCAAATTATTTTTCAGATGACCTGTGTTGTCAAGTGATTTATCAGGCATATAGAATCCAAAATAATTTGTCCTCCTATAAAATGCTAACTTACCTTAGAATTCTCTTGCAGATGTTCACACAATATATAGCACACCAGTACGTAAACTGTTGATTTAAATGTTTTATTGAAAAGAATTTGTGTTTGGGGAACTCAAATGATGGTGTCAGGTAGAATAGAAAAAGGAGCCCAAGATGGCAGACCACTGGGTCGGGTGTGGTGGGGGGTTGGGGTAAGTCCACAAAAGGGGAAGTGGAGGATCAGAGCCAGAACCTCCTGTCCTGGGTGTGACCAGTCAGGCTCCAGGAAGAGGAGACAGAAAGCATAAAAAGGGAAGCCAAGAGGAATGGGGCTTCTTCAGGGTCTGCCCTCTCTTGGGTCTTGGGAGCTTAGTGCTCGTTACCCACTTCAGCTGTAACAGCTGTAGCTAGTTTCTTAAGAATACTGCCTGCTTAATAAAATCTGATCTGTTTGAGCTATAGGTGGCTGGTCATTGCAAATCTTTGCTATGTGAAGACAAGAACCAAGGGAGAGGGGTATACCAATCTGACAATGGTATAAAAAGCAATCTGGAAATGTATTGATAACAGAAGACAGAGCTTGAATTATTCTCCAGGGATAAATCCATGGAATCCTGAATTTCCTCAGTTTTAACACTCAACACACTATAATGTAATTACTACTTTAATATACTGTCTCCCCTGCTATATTCTAATTCTGAGGGAGCAGAGACTGTGTACCTGGCATGATGCCCAATGAATAGCAGATACTTATTAAATGTTGCTCAACCAGGAATAAATGATCAAGGGTTGAATTTGTGCCTATGTGATAGCTATGACCTATCTGTGTATTTTCTTGTTTTCAACTTTTTACTTAAGAAATACAAACAAGGAAAGTGTGCCCCTAGGGAACACTAGTTACACTAGCCTCTGCAAATATTTGAAGACCTCTATGGCTCAGACAGGCTTCCCATCTGTCACTAGTAGTAAAGAACCTGCCTGGCAATGCAGAAGACATAAGAGATGCAAGTTGGATCACTGGGTCAGGAAGATCTGTTGGAAGAGGGCATGGCAACCCACTCGAGTATACTTGCCTGGAGAGTCCCATGAACAGGGGAGCCTGGGCGGCTACAGTTAATGGAGTTGCAAAGAGTTGAACACAACTGAAGCCACTTAGCATACACACATGGCTCAGGCAATTTTTAGTGTTTCAGGTCAGTTCAGTTCAGTTCAGTCCCTCAGTCGTGTCCGACTCTTTGTGCCCCCATGAATCACAGCACACCAGGCCTCCCTGTCCATCACCAACTCCTGGAGTTCACTCAGACTCACGTCCATCGAGTCAGTGATGCCATCCAGCCATCTCATCCCCTGTCTTCCCCTTCTCCTCCTGCCCCCAATCCCTCCCAACATCAGAGTCTTTTCCAATGAGTCAACTCTTTGCATGAGGTGGCCTAAGTACTGGAGTTTCAGCTTTAGCATCATTCCTTCCAAAGAACACCCAGGACTGATCTCCTTCAGAATGGACTGGTTGGATCTCCTTGCAGTCCAAGGGACTCTCAAGAGTCTTCTCCAACACCACAGTTCAAAAGCATCAATTCTTCGGCACTCAGCCTTCTTCACAGTCCAACTCTCACATCCATACGTGACCACTGGAAAAACCATAGCCTTGACTAGACGGACCTTTGATGGCAAAGTAATGTCTCTGCTTTTGAATATGCTATCTAGGTTGGTCATAACTTTCCTTCCAAGGAGTAAGTGTCTTTTAATCTCATGGCTGCAGTCACCATCTGCAGTGATTTTGGAGCCCCCAAAAATAAAGTCTGACACTGTTTCCACTGTTTCCCCATCTATTTCCCATGAAGTGATGGGAACGGATGCCATGATCTTCGTTTTCTGAATGTTGAGCTTTAAGCCAACTTTTTCACTTTTCATTTTCACTTTCATCAAGAGGCTTTTTGGATCCTCTTCACTTTCTGCCATAAGGGTGGTGTCATCTGCATATCTGAGGTTATTGATATTTCTCCCGGCAATCTTGATTCCAGCTTGTGCTTCTTCCAATCCAGCATTTCTCATGATGTACTCTGCATAGAAGTTAAATAAGCAGGGTGACAATATACAGCCTTGACGTACTCCTTTTCCTATTTGGAACCAGTCTGTTGTTCCATGTCCAGTTCTAACTCTTGCTTCCTGACCTGCATACCGATTTCTCAAGAGGCAGATCAGGTGGTCTGGTATTCCCATGTCTTTCAGAATTTTCCACAGTTTATTGTGATCCACACAGTCAAAGGCTTTGGCATAGTCAATAAAGCAGAAATAGATGTTTTTCTGGAACTCTCTTGCTTTTTCCATGATCCAGCAGATGTTGGCAATTTGATCTCTGGTTCCTCTGCCTTTTCTAAAACCAGCTTGAACATCAGGAAGTTCATGGTTCACGTATTGCTGAAGCCTGGCTTGGAGAATTTTGAGCATTACTTTACTAGCGTGTGAGATGAGTGCAATTGTGCGGTAGTTTGAGCATTCTTTGGCATTGCCTTTCTTTGGGATTGGAATGAAAACCGACCTTTTTTTTAGTGTTTAATAAGGCAAAAATCTCAATGTCACCGAACCCTGAAATTCATGAAGAGGTTGTCTCCTAATAGGTCTGTTTTGGCTTTCTAAATAATGCATTTAAAACATGCAGGTGGTAGCATGACAAGGACCATGAATTAGGCTTCAGAATACCCTGGATTCTTGTCTGAAGGTTACTGCTCACTTGACTTTCTCGAACCTTTGTTTCTTAGTCTGTAAGATGAGAAGGATGGACTACTGCTACTGCTAAGTCACTTCAGTCAAGTCCGACTCTGTGCGACCCCATAGATGGCAGCCCACCAGGCTTCCCCGTCCCTGGGATCCTCCAGGCAAGAACACTGGAGTGGGATGCCATTTCCTTCTCCAATGCATGAAAGTGGAAAGTGAAAGGGAAGTCCCTCAGTTGTGTCTGACTCCTAGCGACCCCATGTACTGCAGCCTACCAGGCTCCTCTGTCCATGGGATTTTCCAGGCAAGAGTACTGGAGTGGGGTGCTGTTGCCTTCTCCGAAGGATGGACTAGGTCATTGCAAAATTCTTTTTGGCTCTAAGCCTCCACCGTCCCCTCAGTTCCCTGAAGGAACATAACTCTGGGGTATGCAACCCTATCTCATGTCTCCTCACTTCCCACACACAACCTCCCCTTCCCCTGGGCCCCATTCAGGATCTGTGTTTTCCATAGTTTTCTGTATCACCATACAATTGGTGATAGGTAAAAAGAGCTGTTTTCGACTATGAAACAAACTGAAAGCTACCAGGAGAGCTTGCCCTTCAAGTTGTTTTTCCATTAATGATGATAGGTTTAATGATTCTACCTGGATTCTTTAGTCTGGTTTCCCACAACTGAATGCCAACACAAAGAAAGAGAATATAGAAACCCTGACAAAAGGTCTGTGGACTGACTGTTGCTGTTTAATTGCTAAGTCATGTCTGGCTCTTTTGAGACCCCCATGGGCTGTAGCCTGTCACGTCCTCTGCCCATGGGATTTCCTAGGCAAGAATCCTGGAGTAGGTTGCATTTCCTTCTCCAGGGGATCTTCCCTACGCAGGGATTGGACTTGCATCTCCTGCATTGGCAGGTGGATTCTTTACCAGTGAGCCATCAGGGGACTGATTGGAGTATCATAAACATAATCAAATGTAAACCTAGCAAGTGGCCTGAATTTAGGAGACTACTTGACATTTCATCACTTACAGTAATTAAACTGGGAGACTTCTGGGGACCCTGGCATTTCAGATATGAAAGGAAAGAAGGAAAGCTATGTGGTCTGAGAATGGACTGAGAATGACACGCAGTGTGAATCCAGGAAATTTCTGTGGGTAGAAAGCAAGGTCAGATGGTTTACAGAAAAGTTTCAAAGTTATATTTATTGTTAAAACAACATTAAATATTTTAACAGAAAACAAATTTTACTCCAATTCTCACAAATTAACAGGTTTTCATTAACACATTCGTCTCAATTTCTTTCCATCGGTAGCCATAATGTCAATATGTACTTTATTTCTCAGTTTTAAGATCTTTGTGATTAAGTCAAGATATTGTTAGAAATAAAGAACATATTATAACAGCATTTTTGTCTTCCCAACTGAAAGTTGTTAGTCACATTTTTATATATTTTTTAACAATGTGTGTGTATATGGTTTAAAATCATTATAAATGCACAAATTGAAACACATTTGATGTTTCATTCATTACAATCATTACACTGATTGATAACCAGATTGTTCCCAAGTGATCCTATTTCAGTTGGCTCCTGAGTCATTTTGACATAACCAAACATTGATCTGCTTTCTGTTACTTTAGTTTTGTTCTTTCTTCAATTTCAATAAATAGTATTAACCTTTGTTTCTGGCTTCTTCTGTTTGACATGATACATTAAGATTCATTCACGTCCTGTATCAGAAGTTCACTCCTTTTTATTTTCTAGTAATATTCTGTTGATGTATATTTTACAGTTTGTTTATCCAGTCAATAGTTAATGAACATCTGGGTTATTTCTGGTTTTGCTTATTATAAATAAAATGAAGATAGAAGTTCATGTCAGAAATCTTTGTATGGACATGTGTTTTCCTTTCTTGGGTCTCTTGGATCTAGGTGTATGTTTAGCATTATAATAAACAGCCCATCTGTTTTCCAAAGAGGTTGATCATTTTACACCCCATCAGCAGTGTGAGGGTTCCAGTTGCTCCAAATCCTTGACAATGCATGCTATTATCAGTTAAAGAGTTGGTGAAAGTTGCTCAGTCGTGTCCGACTCTTTGCGATCCCATGGACTGTAGTCCATGGAATTCTCCAGCCCAGAATACTGGAGTGAGTAGCCTTTCCTTTCTCCAGGAGATCTTTCCAATCCAGGGATCAAACCCAGGTCTCCCACATTGCAGGCAGATTCTTTACCAGCTGAGCCACCTAGCCATGCTAGTTGTTCTGTAATGATATCTCATGGTGGTTTTAATTTACATTTCTCTGATGAAGGTCAGTTTTCATTCCAATCCCAAAGAAAGGCAATGCCAAAGAATGCTCAAACTACCGCACAATTGCACTCATCTCACACGCTAGTAAAGTAATGCTCAAAATTCTCCAAGCCAGGCTTCAGCAATACGTGAACCGTGAATTTCCTGATGTTCAAGCTGGTTTTAGAAAAGGCAGAGGAACCAGAGGTCAAATTGCCAACATCTGCTGGATCATGGAAAAAACAAGAGAGTTCCAGAAAAACATCTATTTCTGCTTTATTGACTATGCCAAAGCCTTTGACTGTGTGGATCACAATAAACTGTGGAAAATTCTGAAAGACATGGGAATACCAGACCACCTGATCTGCCTCTTGAGAAATCGGTATGCAGGTCAGGAAGCAAGAGTTAGAACTGGACATGGAACAACAGACTGGTTCCAAATAGGAAAAGGAGTACGTCAAGGCTGTATATTGTCACCCTGCTTATTTAACTTCTATGCAGAGTACATCATGAGAAATGCTGGATTGGAAGAAGCACAAGCTGGAATCAAGATTGCCGGGAGAAATATCAATAACCTCAGATATGCAGATGACACCACCCTTATGGCAGAAAGTGAAGAGGATCCAAAAAGCCTCTTGATGAAAGTGAAAGTGGAGAGTGAAAAAGTTGGCTTAAAGCTCAACATTCAGAAAACGAAGATCATGGCATCCGTTCCCATCACTTCATGGGAAATAGATGGGGAAACAGTGGAAACAGTGTCAGACTTTATTTTTTGGGGCTCCAAAATCACTACAGATGGTGACTGCAGCCATGAGATTAAAAGACACTTACTCCTTGGAAGGAAAGTTATGACCAACCTAGATAGCATATTCAAAAGCAGAGACATTACTTTGCCAACAAAAGTCCGTCTAGTCAAGCCTATGGTTTTTCCAGTAGTCGTGTATGGATGTGAGAGTTAGACTGTGAAGAAGGCTGAGCGCCGAAGAATTGATGCTTTTGAACTGTGGTGTTGGAGAAGACTCTTGAGAGTGCCTTGGACTGCAAGGAGATCCAACCAGTCCATTCTGAAGGAGATCAGCCCTGGGATTTCTTTGGAAGGAATGATGCTAAAGCTGAAACTCCAGTACTTTGGCCACCTCATGCAAAGAGTTGACTCATTGGAAAAGACTCTGATGTTGGGAGGGATTGGGGGCAGGAGGAGAAGGGGACGACAGAGGATGAGATGGCTGGATGGCATCGCTGACTCGATGGACGTGAGTCTGAGTGAACTCCAGGAGTTGGTGGTGGACAGGGAGGCCTGGTGTGCTGAGATTCATGGCGTCACAAAGAGTCGGACACGACTGAGCAACTGAACTGAACTGAACTGATGATATTAAGCATCTTTTCATATTCTTTTAGGCCATTTACATATCTTCTTTTTCAAAGTGCCTGTTCAACTCTTTTTAGAGAAATATTAGACTGTCTGCTTATTAATGAGTTGTAAAAGTTCTTTTATATTTATAATAAAAGTCCTTTGTCAATATATATACTTGGAACATTTTTCTCCCAATCTGTGGCTTGAGTTTTCATTTTCTTAACAGTATCTTTCAAAGAACAGGCATTTTTTAACTTTGGTATGTGTGTGAGTCGTGTTAGTCGCTCAGTCGTGTCCAACTCTGTGACCCCATGGACTGTAGCCCACCAGGCTTCTTTGTCCGTGGGATTCTCCAGGCAAGAATACTGGAGTGGGTTGCCATTTCCTTAGACAGTCTAACTTTGGTAAGGTACAGTTTATCATTCTTTCATTTATGGTGTGTGATTTTTGTGTTCTATTTAAGAAATCTTTATCTACTATTAATTACAATAGAGTTTCTCCTATGTTTTTAAAGTTCTATAGCTTTAAGTTTTACATTCCAGTTAGTAATCCTATTTAAGGTAATTTTTGTGTGTGGTATGAAGTCAAGTTTTTTGCATATGGATATCCAATTTTCCCAGCACTATTTGCTCAAGAGGTTTTTCTTTTTTCCATTGAATTACCGTGGCCACTTTATTTAAATACTGCTGCTGCTGCTGCTAAGTCACTTCAGTCGTGTCCGACTCTTCGCGACCCCATGGACTGCAGCTCACCAGGCTCCTCCACCCATGAGATTTAAATACAGTTGATTCAATTTCAGACTTATATACTTTTCCATTTATCTTTATGTCTATCTTTACAGCAATACCAGACTATCTTAATTACTGTAACTATATAGTAACTCTTAAAATCAGTCAGTGTAAGCCTTCTAGCTATCTTCTTTTTCAAAATTGTTTTGAAAACCTAGATAATTTGCATTTCCATATAAACTGTATTTATTTATTTATTGGCTCTGCCTCATGGCTTACCGGATCTTAGTTCCCAGATCAGGCCTGAATCCAGGCCCTGGTAGTGAAAACACACAAGTCCTAACCACTGGACCACCAGAGAATTTCCTCCATATAAATTTTAGGATGAAGCTCTTGATTTCCTCAAAAAGCTTTTTATAATTTTGATTAAGATGCATTGCATACATATTTAGGGAGAAATGGCAACAACATTGAGTCTTCTGATTCATGAACACTGTTTATTGTCCCATTATTTTATTTTATCTTTTTTGGCCTTGCCATGTGGTATGTGTGATCTTAGTTCCCCAACCAGGGACTAAACCTGTGCCCCTGAAGTGGAAGCACAGAGTCTTTTTTTTCCTTTTTTTTTTTTAATTGGAGGATAATTGCTTTACAATGTTTTGCTAGTTTCTGCTGTACAACAATGTGAATCAGTCATAAGTATACATATATCCCCTTCCTCTTGAATCTCCCTCTTACCCTTCCCAACCACCCCTCTAGGCTGTCCACAGAGCAGCGTAGCTCCCTGTGGGGCCTGAGCTCCCTGTGTCATGCAATAACTTCCCACTAGCTAGCTGTTTCACGTGTGGTAATGTATATGTTTCAATGCTACTCTCTCAATTCGTCTCACCCTCTCCTTCCCCAGTTGTGTCTGTTCTTTATGTTTCTATTCCTGCCCTGCAAATAGATTCATCAGTACCATTTTTCTAGATTCCATATATTAGGTTGTTAATATACGATACTTGTTTTTCTGACTTACTGCACTCTGTGTAACAGACTCTAGGCTCATCCACCTCAGTTTAACTGACTCAAATGCATTCCTTTTTATGGCTAATATTCCATTGTATATATGTACCACATTTTTATCCATTCATCTGTTGGTGGGCATCTAGGTTGCTTCCAGTCCTGACTATTGTAAATAGTGCTGCAATGAACATTAGCGTATGTGTGTCTTTTTGAATTTTGGTTTTCTCAGGGTATATGCCCAGTAGTGGGATTGCTGAGTCATACGGTAGTTTTATTTCTACTTTTTAAAGAAATCTCCATACTGTTCTTCATAGTGACTATGTCAATTTACATTCCCACCAACAGTGCAAGAGGGTTCCCTTTTCTCCAGCATTTATTGTTTGTGGATTTTTTGATGATGGCCACATTGACCATGTGAGGTGATACCTCACTGTAGTTTTGATTTGCATTTCTCTAATGATGAGTAATGTTGAGGATCTTTTCATGTGTTTCTTGGCCATCTGTATGTTGTCTTTGGCAAAAGAAGACCCGTTTAAGTCTTCTGCTGGCTTTGTGATCATGTTATTTCTTTTTCTGATATTGAGCTGCATGAGCAGTGGAAACGCAGAGTCTTAACTCCTAGACTACTAGGGAAGTCCCACTGCCATCATTTTAGATCATCTTTAAGCAATACTTTGGAACTTTCATTGGAAAGTTCTATATATTTAATAAATATATCCTTAAGTATATGTAATATATTCTTCACATTCATAAGAACATTTTTTGAGGTTGTAGCAAACACCCCATTTTAGGGAACCCCACAGTAAAGTGTTTAATTTCTGACTAAATGTACCTGAAAAATTTAAACAATCAACTTGATGTCTATAATAAGTGTAACAATGTGCTTGAGGAGTAAAGAGCCTCAGTGCTAGGCCTAAATACACACCCATCTAGAAGTTAACTCACTGGCTACGTGCTTTGCTTTCATTGCTCACCAACTTTGAAGACTGTTGTTGTTCAGCTGCTTAGTTGTGTCCAACTCTTTGCAACCCAGTGAACTGCAGCATGTCAGGCTTCCTGTCCTTTACTATCTCCCAGAGCATTAGTGCTTCCAATGAATATTCGGGGTTGATTTCATTTAGGATTGACTGGTTTGATCTCCTTGCTGTCCGAGAGACTCTGAAGAGTCTCCTCCAGCGCCACAGTTTGAAAGCATCAATTCTTCAATGCTCAGCCTTCTTTCTGGTCCAACTCTCATTTCCATAAATGACAACTGGAAAAACCACAGCTTTGACTATACGGACCTTTGTCGGCAAAGTAATGTCTCTGTCTGAGTTTGTCATAGCTTTTCTTCCAAGGAGCAAATGTCTTTTAATTTCATGGCTGCAGTCACTGTACATAGTGATTTTGGATCCCAAGAAAATAGTCTTATAGAAAATAAATATGGATTAATAGTCAAGGATAATTTTCAGGTTTCAAGAAAGAAAACCATGAAACCAGAGGACAGCAGATGCTGGAACCAGTCAAGAATAGGAATCAGCAACCAGAATCCTAAGAGGCTGCTATGCAGTGGGAAGTTGGAACTCAGGAGGTAACTTGACATTGTCCACATTAGTTTTGGCAGACAATTTCTTGCATCTTTTTGTATGCCTTAAAAAGCTGAATATTCCTAAAGGCAATGTCTAAATAAGTAATTGACAAAGTGATCTTAGTCCAGTTGAATTTCTTTTCATTTCTGTTTATTTATTTCATTTCAGTTTATTTAATATTTTTAATTCTTAGTATGAGCCAGGTGCTCTGCTAATTGATGGGGAGAAAAGATGAGTAAGGTAACATTTCTCTCCTCAAGGAAACCGCTATCTAGTGATAGATATGGACACAAGGACCATATTTATTCTGATAAAATACACAACAATAGGGGAGAACATTTCATGGCCTAAGAAATGAAAGGAGGAGGTGGGCTGATTAGATAGGGTTTCTAGGAGAAAATGATGCCTCATCTGAATCTTTGGAAAAAAACAACTTTTAAAGAGCAGTTTTACGTTCCCAGCAACATGAGGAGATCAGATCAGATCAGTCGCTCAGTCGTGTCCAACTCTTTGAGACCCCATGAATCGCAGCACACCAGGCCTCCCTGTCCATCACCAACTCCCGGAGTTCACTCAGACTCACGTCCATCGAGTCAGTGATGCCATCCAGCCATCTCATCCTCTGTCTTCCCCTTCTCCTCCTGCCCCCAATCCCTCCCAACATCAGAGTCTTTTCCAATGAGTCAACTCTTCGCATGAGGTGGCCAAAGTACTGGAGTTTCAGGTTTAGCATCATTCCTTCCAAAGAAATCCCAGGGCTGATCTCCTTCAGAATGGACTGGTTGGATCTCCTTGCAGTCCAAGGCACTCTCAAGAGTCTTCTCCAACACCACAGTTCAAAAGCATCAATTCTTCGGCGCTCAGCCTTCTTCACAGTCCAACTCTCACATCCATACATGACCACAGGAAAAACCATAGCCTTGACTAGACGAACCTTTGTTGGCAAAGTAATGTCTCTGCTTTTGAACACGCTATCTAGGTTGGTCATAACTTTCCTTCCAAGGAGTAAGTGTCTTTTAATTTCATGGCTGCAGTCACCATCTGTAGTGATTTTGGAGCTCAGAAAAATAAAGTCTGACACTGTTTCCATTGTTTCCCCATCTATTTCCCATGAAGTGGTGGGACCAGATGCCATGATCTTCGTTTTCTGAATGTTGAGCTTTAAGCCAACTCTTTCACTCTCCACTTTCATCAAGAGGCTTTTGAGTTCCTACCCCTCTTGCCCACCCACATGGACAGTCTCATCCCTATTGTAACAGAATGGCACCTTTGTTATAATTGATGAACCTACATTGGCACATCATAATTACCCATAATTACTTTTATTAGAGTTTACTCTTAGCATTGTACATTCTGTGGGTTTGGAAAAATGTATAATTATTTGTATCCATCATTATAATATCACACAATATTTTCACTGCCCTAAAAATTCACTGTGTTCCACCTATTCCTCCCTCCCCTTCCCTCTCCAAACCCTGGCAATCACTGATTTTTTTAATGCTGCCATAATTTTGCCTTCTCCAAATGTCATGTGGTTGGAATCATACAGTATATAGTCTTTTCAGATTAGCTTCTTTTACTTAGTAACATGCATTCAAAATTCCTCCATGTCTTTTTGTAGCTTGATAGATTATTGCTTTTCAGTGTTAAGCAATATTCTACTGAATGGATATACCATTCACCTGTTAAAGAATATCTTGGTGCTTCCAAGTTCTGGCAGTTATGAATGAAGTTGTCTTAAACATAAGTACAGGTTTTCATGTAGACCAAAGTTTTCAACTCATTTGGGTAAATACCAAGAGGCTTGATTGCTGGATTATATGATAACAGTAAAAGTATGCTTACTTTTGCAAGAAAACACCAAACTGTATTCCAAAGTGGCTAAACCATTTAGCGTTCCCACCAGCCTATGGCACATCCTTATCAGCACTTGCTGGATTTTGACTATTTTAATAGATGTGTAGTGATATCTCATTTTTGTTTTATTTGCAATATCCTAGTGATATATGATGTGGACATTTTTCATATGCATATTTGCCATCTGTATATTTTCTTTGGTAAGGAGTCTATTAAACTCTTTGGCCCATTTTAAAAATGAGGCTGTTTTCTTATTGAGTTAAGAGTTCTTTGTATATTTAGGATAACAGTCCTTTATCAGGTGGGTCTTTTGCAAATATTTACTGCCTCGTCTTTTTATTCTCTTGACATTATCTTTTGGGTACAAAAGTTTTTTATTTTTAATGGAGTCCAGTTTATCAATTATTTCCTTCATGGACTGTGACTTTGGTGCTGTGTCTTTGACATCCCCAAGATATTTTCATCTATGTTGTTTTCCAGAAGTTTTATTATTTTGCATTTTTCTTTGTTTTTGGTTTTCTATAGTTTTAAAGTGGTATACCTAGGGGTTTTTTTTTTTTGTTTTTTTTTTTTTTTTACATTTCATTGAAAATGTTTTATTGGCCTTTTGGATAGAAACGGGAATTTATTTGCCAGGAAGGATGATCCCATCATACTTCTGCTGGAACCAGCGCATGGCCTCCTCTTTGCTGATTCTGTGTTTGGCCCCAATGCAGCCTGTCCTGCACTTCTTGTCTGCGATGCTGAAACCTGGCCTACCCAGCACCACGTAGAAGTCCAGGCCGTAGATACCGATGCTCGGGTCATACTTGATCCCCAGGTCAATGTGTTCTTGGATCCCAAAGCCAAAGTTTCCAGTATCTGAGAAGTTATTTTTTCTTAACTCATACTCTCGCACCTTTAGACCTTTCTCCAGGATTTCTTCTGCCTTGGCCCCATGGACGGTGCAGTGGACGGCAATCTTTTCATTTCTCCTGATGCCGAAGGATCTGACAGTGTATCTAGCTTTGGAGAACACTGGGGTCTGGCCCGTGAGCTGCTCCAGCACCTTGGCTGCCCGGGTCAGCCTGTCTCCGCTCTCCCCAACGCAGATGTTGAGGCAGAGCTTGCGGATGCGAAGTTCCCGCATGGGGTTCTCCTTCTCACCTTGGTCCTGCGCCATGACGGGAAACAGGAAGAGCTACCTAGGGGTTTTTTACATTTATTCTTCTTCTTGTTCTCTCATCTTATTGGATCTATGATTTTGTGTCTGACCTTAATTTGGAGAAATTCCTGGTCATTATTGTTTCAAATTTTATCTTGTTCCTTTCTCTTTGTCTTCTCTTTTTGTATTTCTATTTTGCATATCTTACATCTCTTGTAGTTGTCCTACAATCCTCGGATATTCTATTCTATTCTTTTCAGTCTTTATTCGCTTTGCTCTTTGGTTTTGGAAGTTTCTATTGACATATCCCCAAACTCAGAGAGTCTTTCCTCAGTCGTGACCATCCACTAATACACCATGAAGGACATTCTTCATCCTGTTACAGTGTTTTTGATCTCTAGCATTTATTTTTTATTCTTTCTTAGAATTTTCATCTCTTTTCTTACATCACCCATCCATTCTTGCATGATGTCTACTTTATCCCTTAGAGCCCTTAGCATATTAATCACAGTTGTTCTAAATCCCTGGTATGATCATTCTAACAACTCTGGTTAGATATCTGTTTCTGGTGCTTGCACTGTCTCTTCAAATTGTGGATTTTTGTGCTTTTTAATATGCCTTACACTTTTTTAAATTGCTGAACATGAGGTACAAGGTAAAAGGAACTGCTATATACAGGCCTTTAGTAATGTGATTGTAAGGTGTGTGTTGGGGTGGAAGCATTCTGTACCTCAACTGTCTTAAAGAATAAATAAGAGTTTCCAGGTATAAAGCAGAGAGGGCAGAGGAGAGAGGTAAGGGGATAGCCAGATTAAAGGCTTGAAGCAGAAGAGGCAGCAGGAGCAAAACCTCCCCTGCTTAATATCTCTCAGGGTTAAATACTATGGTGATAACTTCATACTAGCTGTCTCCCTCACCAGATTGCGATCATGCCCAAATCAGCTTTATATTCTTCACATTGACTAACACATTGGAGAAGGCAATGGCACCCCACTCCAGTACTCTTGCCTGGAGAATCCCACGGGCGGGGGAGCCTGGTAGGCTGCAGTCCATGGGGTCACTACGAGCTGGACACAACTGAGCGACTTCACTTTCACTTTTCACTTTCATGCATTGGAGAAGGAAATGGCAACCCACTCCAGTGTTCTTGCCTGGAGAATCCCAGGGACGAGGGAGCCTGGTGGGCTGCCATCTATGGGGTCGCAGAGTCGGACACAACTGAAGTGACTTAGCAGCAGCAGCAGCAGCAACACATTGACTAGCATGGATTCTGTGTACAATGCACTGTAATACTAATAAATAATAATTTCCCAATGACAAGGGACCTTTCTGCTGTCAGAGAATCACCCTGGACAAGCACAAGTCCAGCCTCCTTATTACACTGGTGACTAAATTAGAATTGCCTCAAATTCTATTCTATTACCACCATTCTTTCTATATTACAACTACCACAACATATAGATGGATGGTAGTTTATATATACTGTGTATATATATATATATATGTGGTAGTTTATATATAATATATATGGATGGTACTTTATATATACTATATATGCTGCTTGTTTCGATCCCTGGGTCAGGAACATGCCCTGGATGAGGGCATGGGAACCCACTTCAGTATTCTTGCGTGGTGAGTCCCATGAACAGAGGAGCCTGGCAGGTTATAGTCCATAGGGTCACACAAAGTTGGCCACAACTGAAGCCACTTAGCACTCAGGTATGCATACTGCTTGTAAATACATATATTATAATGTCATAAATATATAGTTTATGTACACACATATAAAATAATTGGGCTTCCCAGGTGGCACTAGTGGTAAAGAACCTGCCTTTCAATGCAGGAGACTTAAGAGACACAAGTTTGATTCCTGGGTCGGGAAGATCCCCTGGAGAAGGGCATGGCAACCCACTCCAGGATTCTTGCCTGGAGAATCCAATGGACAGACGTAGCCTGGCAGGCTACAGTCCACTGGGTCTCAAAGAGTCGGATAGGACTGAAGTGATGCCATTGAGCATGCATGCACGCACATATAATAATTACAACTTCACATTTTGAACTTACTTTCATATACATTACCCTGGTTGATCCTGCTATACTGACCTTAATGCTACTATATTGTTTATGGCTACTATATACAGAAAAGAGAGAAGTAACAGCAAAGAGATTTTAGTCATTCAGTTGACAAACATTTATGTGTCAGACTGCGCTAGCCACTTCAGAGATACAAAAGGCAAATTGAAATGACAGCATTGATGATAAAGGGTTATTTGGTCCAGCTCTTTCATTTTATAGACAAACGCCCCAGGTACAGGAAGTCTAGCTTTTTGGCCCCTGCTGGTAGACTCCAGGATTCTACAACAATCTAGTGGTAATGACAAAATGAAAATGCATGAAACAGTTCAAAAGCAATTAGTATGGTCCTGACAGAAGGGGATAAGATTCATGTGGAAGAAAGGTAACGGGCCTAAGTATCAGGTGCAGCCCTGGGAACTTTTATATGATATTTTTAATCCTCAAAAAGGGCTTCCCAGGTGGCTCAGTGGTAAAAGAACCCACCTGCCAATGCAGAAGATGTTAGAGATGCGGGTTCAGTCCCTGGGTCAGGAAGATCCCCTGGAGGAGGGCATGGCAAACTACTCCAGTATTCTTGCCTGGAGAATCCCATGGACAGAGGAGCCTGGCGGGCTACAGTACATGGGGTCGCAGAGAGTTGGACAGAACTGAAGTGGCTGAGCACCCACGCACACATGCACAGTCCTCAGAAAACACATCATCATCCTCACTTTACAATAAAATTAAAGCTGAAACAAGTCAAGTAACTTACCACAGGCCCCACAGCAAGTGGTGGATCTGGAATTCAGAGCCATTTCCTTATAAATCCAGCTCTTAGGTTATTTAAACTTCAAACCACTGAAGTAGAGCAGTCATGGCCTCTGTGTGCAATGAGAAAAGCTTTTCAAAAGTGCTGGGGAAAAAAAGAGAGAGTAAGATCAAAGTAAGCAGGGCCTTGCAAAGAGGAAAGTGTTCACTTAGAAAGGCAATAGAGAACCTTTTTAGGTGCTTAAGTATAAGGAGTAACATAACCATTATTGGGGAACTTGAAAGTTAGAAGGCGTCTCAGGTGAGAAGTCTGTAGAAATCTGTTTATATTAAATAGCACAACTTATATATATTTACTCAAAAATTTGCTTTTTGATTTTTTTTGATGTGGATCATTTTAAAAGTCTTACTGAATTTATTACAATATTACTTCTGTTCTATATTTTGGTTTTTTGACTGGGAGGCATGTGGGATCTTAGCTCTCCCACCAGGGATCAAACCCATACCTCCTGCATTGGAAGTCAAGGTGTTAACCACTTGACTGCCAGGGAAGTCCCTTAAATTCTGATTTAAGTAATCACTTAACAGGGAACTTACTTCTTCTAAGGCCAGCGTTTTTCTCCCTAGCCCTAATTATTGATAGCTCTTTGGTAAGCATACTTTGTATTTCTTCAGCCAGAAGAACAAAACAGCACAGGATCAAGGTCAGAGCTTTGTATTATCTCACTGCTGGAGAACTTCTGGGTTGAAACCAAGCCAATAATCCATTTATTTGCATCCATTCATTCTTTTACAATACTAACCTAGTATTCCCACATGGTCACTTTCTATCAGTTTGGGATACAGAAATTTCTGCCGTTTGGGAACTTCAATCTGCTGTTGTGTGTGTGTGTGTGTGTGAGTTGCTCAGTCATGTCTGCCTCTTTGTGATCCCATAGCCTACCTGGCAAGGCTGGCAAGAATACTGGAATGGGTTGCCATTCCCTTCTCCATGGGCTCTTCCTGACGCAGGGATCGAACCCTGGTCTCCTGCATTGGAGGCAGATTCTTTACTGTCTGAGCTACCAGGGAAGCCTGCCCTCTTACCTCTGCCCTTATTAAAGGCCTCTGGGATCCCTCCCACCCTTACTTTTTTCATTAAGGTCTCTTGATTCCAAGTTCAAACTACATTCTTTTTAAACATTTTTTGTTTTATTGAAGTATAGTTGATTAACAATGTTGTGTTATAGTTCTGCTGTACAGCAGTGGTTCAGTTATACATACATACATTATTTTTCATATGCTTTTCTATTATGGTTTATCACAAGGTATTAAATATAGTTCCCTGTGCAGATTATGCTCTTTAGAGTTCATCCAACAGTATCACCATTGGTTAACATCTGTCTCTGGTCCCTTACTCTTTTTTTTTTTCTTTTTTATGGGAATATAATTGCTTTACAATGTTGTGTTAGTTTCTGCTGTATAACAAAGTGAATCAGCTGCTGTTGCTAAGTCACTTCAGTTGTGTCTGACTCTGTGAGACCCCATGGACGGCAGCCCACCAGGATTCCCCGTCCCTGGAATTCTCCAGGCAAGAACACTGGAGTGGGTTGCCATTTCCTTCTCCAATGCATGAAAGTGAAAAGTGAAAGTGAAGTCGCTTAGTCGTGTCTGACTCTTAGCGACCCCATGGACTGCAGCCCACCAGGCTCCTCCGTCCATGGGATTTTCCAGGCAAGAGTACTGGAGTGGGGTGCCATTGCCTTCTCCGAGTGAATCAGCTATATGCACATATACATCCCCTCCCTTTGGAGCCTCCCTCCCACCCACCCCCCCCAATCCCACCCCTCTAGGCCATCACAGAGCACCAAGCTGAGCTCCCTGCGCTCTACAGCAGCTTCCCCCCAGCTGTCTATTTCACACAGGGTGGTGTACATAGGTCAGTGCTGTTCTCAATTCCTCCTTGGTCCCTGTCTCTTAATTTCCCTGTCTGAGCACAGGCCAGGAAGAGACCTTCTTCCTTCTTTGCCATCTTTCCCTCTTCCCCATCCTCAGTCCCCACATGCTCAGGTGCCAGGTACTTGCCCACGATGTAGTCCTTTCCCTTTCTCTCCACCAAAAACTCCCACTGCTCCTTGATTCTGTTTCTGCACTGTAGTGACTCGCCCTCTTTTTCTCTTAAAGTCCAGTTTCCTTATTGTGGCTCTAATTCCCTCCTCCCTTTCAGGTCCTGAGCTGCCTCCCCAGCTTCATCTCCCACCCATCCAGGGCACATTTCATTACCTCCACACCTCCCTCTACCTAACTTTCCCCAGGCAGTTTTCCTTGTCTTTGCCCTGGCTGTCCTCTGCCTTCGGTGTCCTTTTTACAGTCCTCGACCTGTGGAAATTCTATGACTTCTTAAAGCTTTGCAGAGTTCTAACAGCCTTTCCTCTGTAAAGCTTCCCCATTTCCCCCCAGTTAGAACAAGTCAGAAGTGACTGCAGTTTCCCATTCTGCTTTTCTTTCCAGTGCTACCTGCCCAGGGTCTCTTTCTTCTTGAAGAAGTTATCATGTTATGTAGTTAAGAACTGGATTCTCAGCAAGATGTCACACTGGAAAACAATTTGCTGAAATATTTGATCTCAGAGGTTAATTAGCTGATAAAGTTTAACTTATAAATATAGGAGGCAGGTGGTTACAGGACCCAGACCATATCATTGAAAGTCAGACCTCAGTTCTGACTTCTCCCTTTTTCCCTCCCTCCTCTTCTTCCTTCCCAAAATGAGGCTGGCAAAGTACACATGAGTCAGATAATGCAGGGCCTTGGAGTCCACGGTAAGGGTAAGCAGAGATCATTAAAAGATCATGGATTTCCCTGGTGGCAGAGCGGATAAGAATCCCCCTGCCAGTGCCGGGGACCCGGGTTCAGTCTGTGCTCTGGGAAGATTCCACATGCTGAGGAGCACCTGAGCCTGCACACCACAACTACCGAAGCCGCCCAACAAGAGCCTGTGTCCTGCAACAAGAGAAGCCACCACACTGAGAAGCCCATGCACCACAGCTAGGGAGTTGCCCACCCCCCACCCCGATCTCTACAACTAGAGAAAGCCCATGTGCAGAAATGAAGACCCAGTGTAACCAAAAATGAATAAATAAAGCAGTGTGCACATGTCAAGAAAATTTCATTAAAAGATCTTAAGGAGTGGATTGAGAAGACCCAGTTTCTGTTTGGGAGGGGCTTTTTCGTTTGTTTGTTTTTGTGAAAAAGCTTAACATATACTGTTTTAATCATTTTCATGGGTACAGTTCAGTGGCATTAACTCCATTCACATTGTTGTGAACCTATCAACACTATCCATCTCCAGAACTTTTTCATCTTAAACTGAAATATCAGTCAACCATTTTGCTTTTTTGCATTTCTTTTTCTTGGGGATGGTCTTGATCCCTGCCTCCTGTACAATGTCACGAACCTCCATCCATAGTTCTTCAGGCACTTTGTCTATCAGATATAATCCCTTGAATCTATTTTTCATTTCCACTGTATAATCGTAAGGATTTGATTTAGGTCATACCTGAATGGTCTAGTGGTTTTCCCTACTTCAATTTAAGTCTGAATTTGGCAATAAGGAGTTCATGATCTGAGCCACAGTCAGCTCCTGGTCTTGTTTCTGCTGACTATATAGAGCTTCTATATCTTCCACTACAAAGAATATAGTCAATCTGATTTCGGTGTTAACCATCTGGTGATGTCCATGTGTAGAGTCGTCTCTTGTATTGTTGGAAGGGGGTGTTTGCTATGACCAGTGCGTTCTCTTGGTAAAACTCTGTTAGCCTTTGCCCTGCTTCATTTTGTGCTCCAAGGCCAAACTTGCCTGCTATTCCAGGTATCTCTTGACTTCCTACTTTTGCATTCCAGTCCCTTATGATGAAAAGGACATCTTTTTTTGGTATTATAAGGTCTTATTCAGTTCAGTCGCTCAGTCGTGTCTGACTCTTTGTGACCCCATGAATTGCAGCACGCCAGGCCTCCCTGTCCATCACCAACTCCAGTTCACTCAGACTCACGTCCATTGAGTCAGTGATGCCATCCAGCCATCTCATCCTCTGTCGTCCCCTTCTCCTCCTGCCCCCAATCCCTCCCAGCATCAGAGTCTTTTCCAATGAGTCAACTCTTCACATGAGGTGGCCAAAGTACTGGAGTTTCAGCTTGAGCATCATTCCTTCCAAAGAACACCCAGGACTGATATCCTTTAGGATGAACTGGTTGGATCTCCTTGCAGTCCAAGGGACTCTCAAGAGTCTTCTCCAACACCACCGTTCAAAAGCATCAATTCTTCGGCACCCAGCTTTCTTCACAGTCCAACTCTCACATCCATACATGACTACTGGAAAAACCATAGCCTTGACTAGACGGACCTTTGTTGGCAAAGTAATGTCTCTTCTTTTGAATATGCTGTCTAGGTTGGTCATAACTTTCCTTCCAAGGAGTAAGCGTCTTTTAATTTCATGCTACAATCACCATCTGCAGTGATTTTGGAGCCCCCAAAAATAAAGTCTGACACTGTTTCCACTGTTTCCCCATCTATTTGCCATGAAGTGATGGGACGAGATGCCATGATCTTCGTTTTCTGAATGTTGAGCTTTAAGCCAACTTTTTCACTCTCCTCTTTCACTTTCATCAAGAGGCCTTTTAGTTCCTCTTCACTTTCTGCCATAAGGGTGGTCTTATAGGTCATCATAAAATCGTTCAGCTTCTTCAGCATTAGTGGTTGGGGCATAGATTTGGATTACTGTGATATTGAATGGTTTGCCTTGGAAACAAACAGAGATCATTATGTCATTTTTTAGATTGCACCCAACTATTGCATTTTGGACTCTTTTGTTGACTATGAGGGCTACTCCACTTGTTCTAAGGGATTCCTGCCCACAGTAGTAGATATAATGGTCATCTGAATGAAATTTGCCCATTCCAGTCCATTTTAGTTCACTGATTCCTAAAATGTTGATGTTCACTCTTGCCATCTCCTGTTTGATTGGCAAAATGGTTGTCTGAGGAAGCCTTACAAATAGCTGAGAAAAGAAGAGAAGCGAAAGGCAAAGGAGAAAAGGAAAGATATACCCATCTGAATGCAGAGTTCCAAAGAATAGCAAGGCGAGATAAGAAAGCCTGCCTCAGTGATCAATGCAAAGAAATAGAGGAAAACAACAGAATGGAAAAGACTAGAGATTTCTTCAAGAAAATTAGAGACCTTAAAAAAAAATAAAAAAAATAAAAAATAAATAAAAAAAATAATAAAAAAAAAGAAAATTAGAGATACCAAGGGAACATTCCATGCAAAGATGGGCTCAATAAAGGACAGAAATGGTATGGACCTAACAAAAGCAGATGATATTAAGAAGAGGTGGCAAGAATACATGGAAAAACTATACAAAAAAGATCTTTATGACCCAGATACCCATGATGTTGTGATCACTCACCTAGACCCAGATATCCTGGATTGTGAAGTCAAGTGGGCCTTAGAAAGCATGACTACGAACAAAGCTAGTGGAGGTGATGGAATTCCAGTTGAGCTACTTCAAATCCTAAAAGATGATGCTGTGAAAGTGCTGCACTCAGTATGCCAGCAAATTTGGAAAACTCAGCAGTGGCCACAGGACTGGAAAAGGTCAGTGTTCATTCCAATCCCAAAGAAAGGCAATGCCAAAGAATGCTCAAACTACCGCACAATCGCACTCATCTCACAGGCTAGCAAAGTAATGCTCAAAATTCTGCAAGCCAGGCTTCAACAGTATGTGAAGCGAGAGCTTCCAGGTGTTCAAGCTGGATTTAGAAAAGACAGAGGAACCAGAGATCAAGTTGCCAACTTCCGTTAGATCACAGAAGAAGCAAGAGAGTTCCAGAAAAATATCTACTTTTGCTTTATTGACCCTGCCAAAGCCTTTGACTGTGTGGATCGCAAGAAACTGTGGAAAATTCTGAAAGAGATGGGAATACCAGACCACCTGATCTGCCTCCTGAGAAATCTGTACGCAGGTCAAGAAGCAACAGTTGTAACCGGACATGAAACAACAGACTGGTTCCAAATTGGGAAAGGAGTATGTCTAGGCTGTATATTGTCACCCTGCTTATTTAACTTATATGCAGAGTACATCATCCTGGGCCAGATGCAGCACAAGCTGGAATCAAGATTGCCCAGAGAAATAACCTCAGATATGCAGATGACACCATCCTTTTGGCAAAAAAGCAAAGAGGAACTGAAGCCTCTTGATGAGAGTGAAAGAGGAGATGAAAAAGGTGGTTTAAAACTCACATTCAAAAACTAAGATCATGGCATACAGTCCCATCACTTTATGGCAAATAGATGGGGAAACAATGGAAACAGTGAGAGACTATTTTCTTGGGCTCCCAAATCACTGCAGAAGGTGACTGAAGCCATGAAATTAAAAGATGCTTGCTCCTTGGAAGAAAAGCTATGACAAACCCAGACAGTATATTAAAAAGCAGAGATATTACTTTGCTGACAAAGGTCCATCTAGTTAAAGCTATGGGTTTTCCAGTAGCTATGTATGGATGTGAGAGTTGGACCATAAAGAAAGTTCAATGCCGAAGAATTGATGCTTTTGCACTGTGGTGTTGGAGAAGACTCTTGAGAATCTCTTGGACAGCAAGGATATCAAACCAGTCAATCCTAAAGGAAATCAGTCCTGAATATTCACTGGAGGGACTGATGCTGAAGCTGAAGGTGCAATACTTTGGCCATCTGATGTGAAGAACTGACTCATTGGAAAAGATCCTGATGCTGGGAAAGATTGAAGGTGGGAGGAGAACAGAGGATGAGATTGCTGAATGGCATCACCGACTCGATGGGCATGAGTTTGAGCAAGCTCTGGGAGTTGGTGATAGACAGGGAAGCCTGGCCTGTTGTAGTCCCTGGGGTCGCAAAGAGTCAGACACAACTGAGAGACTAAACTGAACTGAAACTGAAATTTAATATCTGTTAAAAAATAGCTCTGCATTCTCCTCTTCCCCCACCTCCTGGTCCCCACATTTTATTTTCTGTCTCTATGAAATTGACTGTTCTAGGTGCGTCACATGAGTGGAATCATACAGTATTTGTCCTTTTGTGTCTGGTTTATTTCACTCAGCCTAATATAATGTCTTTAAGGTTCATCACTTAAAGACATTTAAGTGTCTTGGGACATCTAAGTGTAGCATGTGGCAGAATCCTTCATTTTTAAATCTGAATAATATTCTATTGTATTTATATGCATAAAACTCATGTTTTGTTTATCCATTCAAGAAATCAATGGATATTTTAACTGTTCCCAACTTTGGCTATTGTGAATAATGCTGCCATGAATTTGCAAATATCCGAGTCCTTGCTTTCAGTTCTTTTGAATATATACTGACAGGTAGAATTGCCGGATTGTACGGTCGTTCTTTAATTTTTTGAGGGACTGCCATGCTATCTTGCACAGTGGCTGCACCATTTCCCTTTCCCATCAGCTATGCACACACACAAGCTTCAATTTCACCACGTCTTTGTTAACACTTGCTATTTTCTGTTCTTGTTTCTTTCTTCCTTCCTTCCTTTTTCTATCTCTTCCTTTCCACTCCTCTCCCTCCTTCCCTACTCTTTCACTTCCTTCCTTCCATCTTTCTTTTCCTTTCCTTTTCTCTCTCTTTTTTCATCATCCTAATGAATGTGAAGTATTATCTCATTATGGTTTTGACTTGCATTTCCTTAATGATTAGTGATTTGAGCATCTTTTCATGTGCTTATTGACTACCTGCATGTCTTCTTTGGAGAAAAGTGCACTCAAGTCCTCTACTCATTTTTAATTGATTTGTTTGTTTTGCTGTTGAGTTACAGGAGTTCTTTGATTTTGGGTATTAATCCCTTATGAGATATTTGCAAGTATTTTCTCCCACTCCATAGGCTGCCTTTTCACTCTGTTGATAGTGTCCTTTGATGCACAAAGTGTTTTCAATTTTGATGAAGTCAAATTTACTTATTTTTTCTTTTGTTGCCTGTAGTTTTGGTGTATCCAAGAAATCTTTGCAAAATCCAAAGTTATAAAGCTTTTCTTTTATGTTTTATTTCAAGAGATTTATAGTTTTAGCCTCTACATTCAGATCTTTCATCCATTTTGAGTTAATTTTTGTATAGGGTGAATGGTAAGAGTCCAGGTTCATTCTTCTGCATGTGGATATCCAGCACCATAACCCACTCCAGCATTCTTGCCTGAGGAATCCCATGGACAGAGGGCTGCAGTCCACGGGGTCACACAGAGCTGGACATTAACTGAAGCGACTACACATGCATACATGCACATCCAGCACCATTTGTTAAAAATCCACTTTCTGTTTTTAAGAAGTCATTCTAATTACTTTATGAGGATGCACCGTTGGAGGTAAAGGTAGAAGCAGGGAGGGATCAGAAGGGTATTACAGTACTCAGGTGAGAGATGATGGTATAGAGATGATTCAGTTCAGTTCAGTTCAGTCTAGTAATGTAGAAATATGGTGGATTAAGTAAACAGAAGTAGACATGGAGAAGAGAAAATGGATTTAGGACAATTTTGAAGGTAGAACTGATAGAATCTTCTCCTGACTTGAATATAAGATGCAGGGAAAGAGAGAATCAAGAATTGCTTTAATCTTTGACTTCAGTTTGAAGAGGGATGGAGGTGACTGTGTGGACTTGATTAAGTCACTTCAGCTGTCTGAGCCTCAGTTAGTTATTTGCAAAATGGCAAAAATAGTAAACATATCAACTCTACCATATCACACAGTTGAAAGGATAAAACGAAATAATAAATATGAAAAAATTTGGAAGAATTAAAGCTATAACATAAGTAAGGGCTGATTGTATTTTCACTATAGAATTTGCTTTTTAACAGAGGGATTCATGGGGCTAATAGACTTAACCTCGAGAAGTAATAGCAATTATGGTGGAATTTTGGATTCTGCAGTTCTCATTCAAGCAAAGACCTTTTCCTGTGTTCCTAAAATCACATGTAGGTGATTTCCAGACTTCTCAGTCATACAATTTGATCATCACTCTGCTTACAGAATTATAATTGAACTAGGGGCTTAATAATAACAAAAGACACATTCGCACCGTACTTCTGTCTTGCTTCTTGCACTGTGCACTGAACCCAGGAGAGACAAGGCATGACCAAAGACGCTGGAAGAACACTCGAGGAGCCATGGGGACTGCAGACATGTAGACAAGGCATGACCAAAGACGCTGCAAAAACACTCGAGGAGCCATGGGGACTGCAGACATGTTTATCCTCTCTGGGCAACAGCAACCAGGGGTCCTCAGGTAGGACTTGTAATAAACTAAGACAGAACAAAAGTGGCCTGTGCCAAGCGGGTGCGACGTGACATGCATGCTCAGTGCTACAGCTGTTACACAACCTTGCACGGTCAGCAATGTCATTGCACACAGGGTGAGGGGGCATGAGAGAGAGGGGCAAGAGGGCCTGGCTGAGGCCGTGTTGTCAGTTAATTTCTCCACAACCTTATAAAGTCCCTTCACCGTCTTATTTAATACTCACTTATCCCTATGATTTGGTATTATTATTCCTCATGTTCAGATGAGAAAAGCCAGTTCCCAGAGGTTGAATAACTTGGACACTATTAGCCAGTAAGCGATAGACCTGGGATTCAAACCAGGTCTGTTGACTTGAAATACCCAGGTTTGATCCCTGGGTCGGGAAGATCCACTGGAGGGGGAAATGGAACCCCACTCCAGTACTCTTGCCTGGAGAATCCCATGGACAGAGGAGCCTGGTGGGCTACAGTCCATGGGGTTGCAGAGAGTCGGACCCGACTGAGCGACTGACACTTTCCCTTTCATGCTGTTTCTATTATACCAAGAATATGAAGCTACACAAATCCTACATTTAATCTTCTAGATTCCCAAAGGTCCTCATATTTTTGTTGACTTGTTTTTCTAAACTTTTAGCAATTATTGAAACACAAGACACATGTTTCTCTGCTTTGTTTTTAGTGGCTTCACAAAATTAACTTAATACTAAGAGTATGATGGGCCCTGTTGTATTAATTGAACAACTATGACCGTCTTACACATTATATTGACCTTGTAATCCCATCATAATAGTAATCTTGGATTTTATTTGAGCAGATCAAGCACCGGAAAATCCATTTACTCACCACGAATGAAGTAGTGTCAGTTCAATTTGATGTATTTTCTGCAAGTCTGTAAGAGTATTCCTAATGGTAGCACCTGTTGCCCTCAAGCTTGCCCCAGTGATAGGTAGGAAAGACCTTCAAACTACGGGCAGACTCACATCAGCTGGGTGTCTTGTTAAAATATAAGCTCTGATACAATAGGCTTAGAGTAGCATTTCTAACAAGCTACTAGATAATATCCCAGTTGTTGGTCCTTGACTCCATATTCTGAGTAGCAAGGACCTAGACAAACCCAGAGGCTATAGTCAGTCTCTTTGGTATCAGTCTTGCTGCAAGGGTGAGTCCCTTGAGCTGAAGTCTACCATTCTTGCCATATGTGATTTCTGGATTAGTCCTCTAGTTCTCCTCACTGAAACTATAGGCCTACCCTAAACTTTATCATTGGGTTGTGTGACAACCTACATAATTCTTTCCAGACTACTCTTTCTGGGGACAGGTCTCCATCTCTGTTCCTCCCCATTAGGTTCTATTTCAAACTAGTGGCTTGATTTTTTTAAATATTTATGGACGTGGCTGTACTGGGTCTTAGTTGTGGAAGGCAGGGTCTTCATCTTTTGTTTCAATACACAGAATCTTTCTGTTGTGGCATGCAAGCTCTCAGTAGCAGCATGCGGGATCTAGTTCCCTGACCATGGATTGAACCTAGGCCTCCTGCATTGGGAGCATGAAGTCTTAGCCATCGGACCACTGGGACTTCTTGGATCTCTAAGTTGACCCAGAGAAAGACAGGGTTTGCCATGCCTTTGTTGACACCGACCTGAATGACTGGTCACCCTCCACAGGGAGTCTATGTAGACTTCCTCACCCTGATCCCACTTGTTTCTGGCAAGAGATGAGATAAGGATTTGTAGGTAGGATTTGATGGGGCTTCCCTGGTGGGCAGAAATGATAAAGAATCTGCCTGTAAAGTGGGAGACCCAGGTTCGATTCCTGAGTCAGGAAGTATCCCCTGGAGAATGGAGTGGCTGCCCACTCCAGTATTCTTGCCTGAAGAATTCCATGGACAGAGGAGCCTGGTGGGCTACAGTCCATGGGGTCAAAAAGAGTCAGTCAGACATGACTGAATGACTAACACTTTGAATTTTTCACTTTTGACGGATAAAAGACTGGAGGTATGAAAGTTTGGCGTTAATTTGGCAAGCTTAGCACATTTATGTAATTCCACTCCCTCTCAAAGCACCACTATAACTATGGTAATGCTATTTTTAAAAGAAAATAAAACCACTAGAATTGAAAGATAAGAGTTACTAGTTTGACACAACTGAGAAAGCTCAATCCCTATCTGGCAGTGGTGAAATCTGAAAACAAACCTGAATTACATCACAAAGTCTTCAGAAGTCACAAGAGTTGGCAGCATGAGGTATTCAGTTGGCCAAAAAATTTGGGTTTTCCAGTATTGGCCAACCCAATCCCTCTGGAACTGGGTGTAAGGGTGGGAAGGGAACGGGGCTGGACTCAGACGAGGAGTGTTGTGTGAAAGCTAAGTGAGAAAGACAGATTTCCCACCCCATTCCATTCCACTGGTTGATCCCATCCTTCTTCCCAGGAGAAGATTCGAGTTGCATTCTCTGGAGAAGGTAGAACAGAGAGGTTCTGGCCTGGAGGATGGGAGGCACTTTAGCACAGGAGGATGAAGTGACTGTGTGTGTGTGCTGAATGCTGGGTGCAGAAAGCCCCGAACCCATTTTCCACTTGACTCCCAGAACACACACCTTTACCAAGGCGGGTGGTTGAAAGAAATTTCTCTGGGAAATCTTTTTTTTTTTTTAGATTTATGTATTTACTTCTGGCAGAACTGGGTCTTGGCTGCTGCGCACAAGCTTTCTCTAGCTGTGGTGAGGTGGGGGGGAGGGGCTACTTCCTAGTGGCGGTGAACAGGCTTCTCACTGAGGTGGCTTCCCTTGTTGCCGGGCATGGCCTCTGGGGCACATGGGTTCAGTAGTTGCGGCCCACAGGCTTAATCACCCTGTGGCATGTGGAACCTTCCCGGACCAGGGATCGAGTCCATGTCCCCTGCACTGGCAGATGGACTCTTAACCAGGAGATTACCAAGGAAGCCGCCTCTCTAGGGAATCTTGTTTCCAGCAAATGACCTATGCAGCTCACCCCTATGGTGAAGCTCAAAGTCAACAAGCCCCATGCATGTACTCAGAGATTTCAACAGATATTTACTCCCTCACTCTTAACCAAGAGCAAAGCAGAAGCCAAAGTTACCAGGTATCTGAGAAAAGCTCCTAATATTGAAAATGGAGGAAAAAACAAGAAAACAAAACACAATTTTTTCCCATGATATTTTCATGGAAAAAAATGTGAGTTTTATGATATCTCAGAAAGAGTATCATGGTAAAGAATTCCTTGGCAGTCCAGGGCCCATCTTTCATGGCAGAGGGCCCGTGGAACTAAGATCTCATAAGCCACGCAGTGTACACAACCAAATAAAACCAAAAAAAAAAAGAAAAGAAAGAAAAAAAGTATCATGGCAAAAAAAAAAAAAAAAAAAAAAGAGAGAGAGAAAGAGAGAACCTATAAGGTAAAGACCACCTAAAATATTTTACTGAACAATGATATGGAGATAATGGACAGCAAGATCTAACGTGTCCTCATTGCTACTGGGTAATATTGCTCGCAGGCTTCTCAGAGGACAGAGCTAGGAAATAACCATACCTGTACCTGTATGTGTATACACCACACTATCATCATCTCTCATATCTGAATTAAACTAAGCATGAGTTCTTACTGATAGCGCTTACTATAATCCAGTATCACATGGTTCGTTCTAGCTCTCCCTCCCTTCCTAATCGTTGTCCCTGCTCACTCCAATAGTGAGAAACCAGGCTCACACCATCTGCCATTCATTTACTTATTTTTTCATTCCCAGTCTTCTTGTAGAGTGGTTTTAGAATTGTTAACCCTCACCTCCAAGGAAAACTACTTTACCAACTAGATGACAGAGCTTAAGCATAGTTTCTTTTCAGTCTTACAGTTTCCAGAGTTGCCGAAGTTACTTAAGGCAGCACCTCTTTTTCCCCACCTGCTTCAGTGAAATTATGTCATGTATAACATAGTTAGATTCTTTTGTAATAGTCTATATTCCATCTTAGAATCTTCTATCCTCCTGGTTGATTTTTTTTAATTTGCATAAATGAAGATTCACTCATGGTGCTATAAAGTTCTTCCAGATTTTACAAATGGGTTGTGTCAGGAACAATATGTATTTCAGGCATAAAGTGTGATGAAATACAAGAAAAAAAATCCTCTGAGGGTGAGCAAGGGAAGAAGATAAGGAAGAACCAAAGAGATAGATGCAACTTATTGACAAAGTTCCATTTTTCAAGTTAGGCAGTGAGTTCGTTACATTAATACATATAAATAAATAAAACCATACATAGACCAATATTAGTAGTACATACATACCAAAGATTATGAATTATGATTATAATCAGATTGTAAGGACTTCCTATCCCCATCAGTGTGGGAAATGGGCCTTCTATTTTCCCCAGTATTTTCATAAAAAGGGTCGGAAACTACCCAAACCTTCCTTGATGGATAAATGGACAAACAGAATGCAGTCTCTGTACAATGCAATAGTATTCAGCCTTCAAAGGTAAGGAAATTCCCTGGAATTCCCTTGAGATCCCGTGGTTAGGACTTCATGCCCTCACTGCTGAGGGCTTGGGTTCAATCCCTGGTCGGGGAACTAAAATCCCACAAACCAGGCGACAAGGCCAAAAATAAGTAAGGAAATTCTGTCACAGGCTACAGCATGGCTGAACCTGGGGTACATTATACTCAGTGAAATTAGTGAATCATGAAAGGAAAACACTGTATGATTTGACTTCCATGAGTTACATAGGGTAGTCGCATTTATAGAGACAGGAACTAGAATGATGTCACCAGGGACTAGGAAGGGGGAATGGGGTCTTAGTGTTTAATGAGCACAAAATTTCAGGTGGAGAAGGTGGCAAAGTTCTGGGGAGGGATGGTGGTGACGCTTGCCTGTCAATATGCGTGTACTTCACGCAAGTGAGCTGTGCAATTAAAAGTGGCTAAGATGACGCATTTTATCATATGTTATGTATACAATTATATACATAATTTTTTAAAAAGACAGACTGAAGAAACAAGTTTGTCTTTCCCCAAGTGAACGTGTACATCGGGGTCAAGACCATGTCTCCTCATGTTCTTTTACTGCACCATCAAGAGAGTGGAAAAAAAAAAAAAAAAAAAGAGTGGAGGGGATGGAATTCCCTGGAAGTCCAGTGGTTAGGCCTCTGTGCTTTCACTGGGTTTCACTGACATGGCCGAGATTCAATCCCTAGTTGGGGAACAAAGACCCTATAAGCTGTGTAGTGCAGCAAAAAAAATAAATAAATGAAGTGCCAAGGGGGCCTGTGTAACTCATTTGTGCCCTGAACTAAGACCACACAACTCTCAGGTCTTGTTTCCATATCACAGGATCAAAGAGGGGATCTCTAACCTCAGACCAACCCCTGGTTTCCTGAGAAATCCCGGCTCCTTCAGCAGGTATCAAAGCGGACTCCGCATCTGGTGTAAATGTGCCCCTCCACCAACAGAGCCGAGTGAACCTGAACTCCTGAGAACTTGATCATCACCTTTCCCCTCCATCAGGCTTTCCACCTACATCATCAGACAATAAGCAGGTCCACAAACTGGGACCGAGATCTCGAATTCCTAGACTTCCTTTCCTCTGTTAACAGGAGCAAAAGATGATAGCCAGACACCAACTACTCCCTATTTCCTGACAACACTGAACAGACTTGAACTTCTGCTTTGAATCCCTTGGAACTAATCCCATTATGTCTATTATGTCTGCTCTGGAAATGTGTGTGTGTGTGTATGTGTGTATACACGCATGTGCGTGCACTCAGTCATGGCTGACTCTTTGCGAGCCCGTGGACTGTAGCCTACCAGATTCCTCTGTCCTTGGGAGTTTCCAGGCAGGAATACTGGTGTGAGCTGCCGTTTCTTCCTCCAGGGTATCTTCCCAGTCCAGGTATCAAACCTGTGTCTCCTGCATCTCCTGCATTGCCTGGCAGATTCTTTACCACTGAGTCACCTGGGAAGCCCTACAGAGGGTACCAAACTGTGAGACTTATCCCCTGATATTGAGCAGTTTCCATAGCCAATGAGCAATGAAGTAGCTCAAGGTGGCCATGGTATAACTGCTGTCTGTTTGCTCAACAGCACCCTCCCAGGGGAGGGGGACTGGCTTATCTGCTGCTTACTACAAAAGATACTGAGACCTAGCCCTGCAGTTATCAGCTGTGTAGTGTGTGTAGCATCTGTCTGGGCCTATTGTATCATCCTGTGGGGCACAAGGGCAAGGGCAGTCAGCACAATGAGGCTGATACTCCTGCTGTTTGCCATGCTAGAGTGAACTGTTTTGCCCTGATCTATTAACTTTCATTTTTGACCTTTAGCTACCAAGGAGTTATAGCAAACTAACCTGCTTGCTTGCCTAGTTATCACCTTTGGAGTTTTGTTACTTCTTATTTTCCTCTCTGAGATGGGGTTCTTCCATGACACCCCATAAAGAGTGGCATATCCCCTACTCTGTCCCCTCTCACCCTTCCAAACTTCTAAAATGCTTTCACTATTTACCTTAAATTTTGTGATCCATTATCAGCAAAATCACCTATATTCACAAATACCTCTTCAACATTGCCTCCATCTTTTTGCATTTAGAGTGGTGGCTGCATATACACCTGTGACTTATATTCTTGGATCTGGACATGGGTTAGGTGTCCTGCTATTTTCAGATTATTCTCAGTCTTTCCTCCCAGATAAACCCAAGCTCAGAATCTTGTATTCCACCATCACCCACTCTCCCTAGTAGCTTCAGATACCTTCTTATACTCTCCTCATCTCAATACTCCCGTATCATCTATTTTCTCTTTGAGTTCCTGGCTTACTCTCTTAGAGGGGTTCCCTGGTGGCTCAGATGGTAAAGAATCTGCCTGCAGTGCAGGAGACCTGGGTTCAATCCTTGGGTCAGGAAGATCCCCTGGAGAAGAGAATGGCTATCCACTCCAGTATTCTTGCCTGGAGAATCCCATGGACAGAGGAGCCTGGCAGGATATGGTTCGTGGGGACAAGACTGAGCGACCAACACTGCTACTACTCCCTACTCTCTAGTACTCCTCACCTCAATTCCTGGTAATCTCAGTACACCTGTAAATGATCCATCTAACATCCTGCCTCTCCATTCCTTGGCACCCTTTCCTCCATTAATATTGTCTTCCACCTTATTTCCATCTCAATTTACCAGTAACTAAAGGCTTTCATCAGTGCCATGCAATTCTAACCAACTGTCACTCTTTTCTTTCCCCATACTCATTTCAGTTCCCTGACACTTATAATTTTTCAATCCCCTGGAACTCCTGTCCTCCTATTACTTTTTCACTATATCTTATTCCCTCAGTGGCCTTTCTCCTCTTCTTACCCAGCTTAAATTCCATGATCAGCCACTGTATTCAAATCCCTGTGTTTACTTAACACTCTCTTACTCCTTTCTCTTTTTTTGAAGAACATATTTTTAATCTCCTGATACAGCACTATTGTACTACTGTACAACAGCTGGCATACAGGGGCTGGCATCGAGTGAACAGGCAAGAAGAGTTACCGACTGGAGGATGGAGAGGAGTTGGGAGATGGTAGAGCTGAAGGATCATCAGCAATAGGAGTTGGAGGGCAAGCTGCAATTTCATTCATATCTGATGTTGATGGCTCAGGTTCTGGTTCCTTGCTGATTCCGTTCTATCTACCCTCTTGAAAAAACCTTCCAGTGATGTCTGGGTAGTAGCTCTTTTTTTTCTTGGCACAGATCCCATGGTGACACTGGACTGCATTCCAAATGACTGCCGCACCCTTCGTATACTGTTCCATGTTCATCTTGCTTCTTTCTTAATTTGTCATATTTATTTGGCAAAACCACAACTCTGAATGCATAAAAACTTTTCACTTGCTCTGAGCAGCTAAAAGTGACTGGAGAAAAGATATAGCAAGGCTTACTAGTCCCATGAACTTCAAGTGGGTGCTAATGTTGCTAGGAACGATGGTATATACCCCTATTTCATTCACTTATCCATTCTTCTTGATGAGAATGTCACAGTTTCTCTCTCCTCAAAACATGTTAACTCCCATCCCCATCATGATCTTACCTCCTATTTTACTGAGAAAATTTAAGCAAACAGAAGACTTTCATAGACTCCCAACATCACAACTCACATCTTTCTACCTATGATGACAGGTAAACTATCTGTTTCCCTGCCATAAACCAATCCCTCCACCTGCATCCCAGATACCCTCCCTGTCATTTACTGGAGGACATTACTCCAGCAATTGTCCCTTCTCTGTCCTAAAAGTCATCATATTCCACTCTTTATTAATAGGTCTTCTCAGCGTACAAACATTTTCCTCTTCCTCAAATATTTTTCTTCCAGTTTCTGTTTGGCTAACTCCCTCACCTTCTTCAAATATTTTATTTTTTAAAACAACTTTTTATTTTGTATTGGAGTATAGCCAGTTAACAATGTTGTGATAGCCTAGGGTGGAGAGCAGAGCGACTCAGCCTTACGTATACATTTATCCATTCTTCCTCATCATCCTTCAAGTCTTTATTTAATGTCACCACCATCAATAAAGCTTTTGCTGACCACCCACTCCCAGTACTACTGAATCCTTTATCCTTTTGTAATTATTATTTTTTTTTTTTTTTTAAATTTTATTTTATTTTTAAACTTTACATAACTGTATTAGATTTGCCAAATATCAAAATGAATCCACCACAGGTATACATGTGTTCCCCATCCAATCCTTTTGTAATTATTTTTATCCATCACATTTGACATCTTCTACCATATTATATGAAAGTGCTGCACTCAATATGCCAGCAAATTTGGAAAAGTCAGCAGTGGCCACAGGACTGGAAAAGGTCAGTTTTCATTCTGATCCCAAAGAAAGGCAATGCCAAACAATGCTCAAACTACCGCACAATTGCACTCATCTCACACGCTAGTAAAGTAATGCTCAAAATTCTCCAAGCCAGGCTTCAGCAATATGTGAACCGTGAACTTCCTGATGTTCAAGCTGGTTTTAGAAAAGGCAGAGGAACCAGAGATCAAATTGCCAACATCCGCTATCATGGAAAAAGCAAGAGAGTTCCAGAAAAACATCTATTTCTGCTTTATTGACTATGCCAAAGCCTTTGACTGTGTGGATCACAATAAACTGTGGAAAATTCTGAAAGAGATGGGAATACCAGAACACCTGATCTGCCTCTTGAGAAATTTGTAGGCAGGTCAGGAAGCAAGAGTTAGAACTGGACATGGAACAACAGACTGGTTCCAAATAGGAAAAGGAGTACGTCAAGGCTGTATATTGTCACCCTGCTTATTTAACTTCTATGCAGAGTACATCATGAAAAACGCTGGACTGGAAGAAACACAAGCTGGAATCAAGATTGCCGGGAGAAATATCAATAACCTCAGATACGCAGATGACACCACCCTTATGGCAGAAAGTGAAGAGGAACTAAAAAGTCTCTTGACGAAAGTGAAAGTGGAGAGTGAAAAAGTTGGCTTAAAGCTCAACATTCAGAAAACGAAGATCATGGCATCTGGTCCCACCACTTCATGGGAAATAGATGGGGAAACAGTGAAAACAGTGTCAGACTTTACTTTTCTGGGCTCCAAAATGACTACAGATGGTGACTGCAGCCATGAAATTAAAAGACACTTACTCCTTGGAAGGAAAGTTATGACCAACCTAGATAGCATATTCAAAAGCAGAGACATTACTTTGCCAACAAAGGTTTGTCTAGTCAAGGCTATGGTTTTTCCTGTGGTCATGTATGGATGTGAGAGTTGGACTGTGAAGAAGGCTGAGTGCCGAAGAATTGATGCTTTTGAACTGTGGTGTTGGAGAAGACTCTTGAGAGTCCCTTGGACTGCAAAGAGATCCAACCAGCCCATTCTGAAGGAGATCAGCCCTGGGATTTCTTTGGAAGGAATGATGCTAAAGCTGAAACTCCAGTACTTTGGCCACCTCATGCGAAGAGTTGACTCATTGGAAAAGACTCTGATGCTGGGAGGGATTGGGGGCAGGAGGAGAAGGGGACGACAGAGGATGAGATGGCTGGATGGCATCACTGACTCGATGGACGTGAGTCTGAGTGAACTCCAGGAGTTGGTGATGGACAGGGAGGCCTGGCATGCTGTGATTCATGGGGTTGCAAAGAGTCAGACACGACTGAGCGACTGATCTGATCTGATCTGATCTGACCATCAATAAAGCTTTTGCTGACCACCCACTCCCTGTACTACTGAATCCTTTATCCTGCTGTAATTATTTTTATCCATCACATTTGACATCTTCTACCATATTATATTGTTAATTTCTTTATTACTTTTATAGCTTATTGTTGGATTCCCCTCATTAGTATTAAGCTTCAAAAAGACAGACATCTTTCCTTTTGCTCACTGATGGATCCCAGGCCTCGAGAATGGTGCCTGACCTGTGGTAAGAACCTTAGCAAATACTAATTGGAGCAGCAAATGACCAATATGAAGCCCAAGATAAAGCTTACCAAAGGACAAAAAAAACAGACTCAAATAAAAGAAGAGATCTACTATGCTCTTGGATGGGAAGACTTAACACAACTAAGATGTCACCAACTTACTACATAAATTAAATGGAGTTCCAATGAAAATCCTACTTTAATTAAAAAATTAACTTCTTATTATAAAAATACACAAAATAGAGAGAATAATACAATGAGCCCTTATGTCCCTATCATCCAGCTTAAGTAATTATCAACTTCTGGTTGTATTTTATTTGTATTATCTCCCCATCTAAATCCCCAGATGATTTATTATTTTATTCCTCCCAAGTTGTTTATTTAGAAGAATTAAAATTTACAGAAAAGTTGCAAGAATAGTTCAAACAAAAAAAAGTGCACCCTAGATTTGACAATTGTTAATATTTTGTCTTATTTACATATTAAAATAAATATATCCTCTTCTGCTTCCCATAGGAAAATAAAATTGCTTGTGTATTAGAATATATTAGATTGTACTGCAAATGGTGCAGTGAAAAAGCATGTGCTTGTGTCTATACCTTTGGAAGGTACTATGTGTATGAATATGCACACTTTGTTGGAGATAGTTGCAAACTTCGTGACATTTTATAACAGAGCTTTTAATTTTAATTTGATTATCTTAAAATTTTTGTGGGAGAAAAAATATTTAAAAGTAGCCAACAGACTTCTCTGGCAGTCCAATGATTAAGACTCTGTGCTTCCAATGCAGGGGGCATGGGTTTAATCCCTGGCTGGAACTAAGAGCCTTCATGCTGCATGATGTGGCCAAAAAAATAATAATAAAATAGCCAAGAAAATCATGAAAAAGAGCAACAGTGATAAACTAGCTATAATAGAAATTTTATTATAAACTTGGTAATAAAATATTTGAGAATAGTAGAGAGTACTCAGAAATAAATCCAAAATATATGATAATTTTATACATTAAAATGCTAGTGGAATTTATTGGAGAAAAGTGGCCTGTTTAATAAATGGTCTAGTGGGAAAATAAAGATATTACTTCACATCATGTGCAAGTAAATTCCACTTAAAAGTAAACAATAATAAAAGTTATAGGAGAAAATCTAGGCACCTAGTCACACACACACACACACACGCGCGCGCGCGCACACACCTACCTGCTAAATATTACATAACCAGTAAATCAAGACAAAAGGCATAGGAGCTAAAAAAGGATAGATTTAACAATACCAAAAACCCTTCAAAAACTGTGGAAAAGATTACCTAAACAAAGAGACACTGTTAATATTTTAATAAAAGTTTTTGCAGTAGAAAGAACATATAAGGACTATGAAGCATAAATGTAAAGAACGTCTACAATTTGGTAACAAAAAGACAGCACATAGAAAAGTGGACAAAAGATATGAATGGACAATTCACAGAAGATCAAATACAAATGACAAGAAAGCATATAAACCGATGCTCATTTTCTTAGCAGTCAGAGAAATGCAAATTCAAGTACAATGCTGTCATTTATACCTATCAAATTGGCGAGAACTAAAAAGAGTAATAATGCCTACTACTGACAGTGAGTAGAAAGGGAAGGACTCTCATAGTGGTTGAAATATGGACCCTGTTGACTTTTTGAAAGCAATCTGGAAGCAGCTGTTAAAATTTAAAATGCTGGATAAACAACAAAGTCCTCCTGAATAGCACAGGGAACTAGATTCAATATCTTGAAGGATATGAAAAATTATGTGTGTGTGTGTATATATATATATATATATATATAATATATATATATATATAACTGAGGCTTCCCTGGTGGCTCAGCAGTAAAGAATCTGCCTGCTAACGCAGGAGTTATGAGTTCTATCCCTAAGTTAAGAAGATCTCCTGGAGAAGGAAACGGCAACCCACTCCAGTATTCTTGCCTGGGAAATCCCATGGACAGAGGAGCCTGATGGGCTACAGTCCATGGGGTCTCAAAGAGTTGGACACGACTTAAGGACTAAACAACAACAACAAATGTATAATTGAGTCACTTTGCTATACAGTAGAAATTAACACATCATTGTAAATAGCTATACATCAATAAAATATATTTTAAAATAGGAAGATTGAATTTAAAAACATTAAAAAAAATTTAATGTATGCACCCTTCAAGCAAGCAATATCACTGCCAGGGATCTATCTCATAACAGGTAAAGGTGACAATTACTGAGTACTTATTAGTGCCAGGTTCTGTTTCGTGCACAATAATGCATTATCTCAGTTAATCCTCACAAAAACCCTGTGAGGTAGGTACTATTATTATCCTTCTTTTTGGTGGGGAATGATGAGAAACTGCTGGCACAGAGAGGTCATGTGACTCACTCAAGGAGACACACTTCGCAAGTGCAGAGCTGGGTTTCAAATCTAGGCTGTCTGAATTCAGGGCTTGTACTCCTAGCCACCAACTGAATCCTCCTTTCATAACAGAAATAAAAGCACCAGTGTGGGAGGAAATAAGCAGAAGGGTGTGCTCGGCAGCATTGTTTATAATGGCAAAAACCAGATGCAAGCAGAATAACTGTCCACAGGGAATGTTTGAATAAACTGTGGACCATTCATATATGAAATGTTACCCAACCATAGGAAAGGATGTATTAGATCTATACCTTGATTTGAAGGGATTTCCACAAAGTCAATCAGTTCAGTTCAGAGGATCAGTTATGTCCGACTCTTTGTGACCCCGTGGACTGCAACATGCCAGGCTTCCCTGTACATCACCAATTCTCAGAGCTTGCTCAAACACATGTCCATCGAGTCAGTGATGCCATCCAACCGTCTCATCCTCTGTTGTCCCCTTCTCCTCCTGCCTTCAGTCTTTTTCAGAATCAGGGTCTTTTCTAATGAGTCAGTTCTTCACATCAGATGGCCAGAGTATTGGAGCTACAGCATCAGTCCTTCCAATGAATATTCAGGACTGATATTCTTTAGGATTGACTGATTTTATCTTCTTTCTGTCCAAGGATTCTTAAGAGTCTTCTCCAATACCACAGTTCAAAAGCATCAATTCTTCGGTGCTCAGTTTTTCTTTATGGTCCAACTCTCACAACCATGGACTGTAGCCTGCATGGCTTCTCTGTCCTTGGAATTCTCCAGGCAAGGATGCTGGAGTGGGTTGCCGTTTCTTTCTCCAGGGGATATTCCCAACCTAGGGATCAAACTCGGGTCTTCTGCATTGCAGGCAAACTCTTTATCACCTGAACCATCAGGGAAGCCCCTTTAAGCTTATATGGCCTGAAAACTTCTCGTCTCTTCTGCCCGTCTCCCATCTCTTTCAGATTCTCTGACTTCACTTTCTATTTTAACCTGCTATTCCTGTTCTATCCAATCTAGGCTAGGATGTGACCTCTGGCATCAGGGCCCTTATTGTTAGTGGACAGTTCTCCAGCTCCTTATCTGCCATTGCTTACGTGTCCTTTTAAGGACCCAGCCTCTGGCCACCTTCTTTCAGAAGAGGTTTGCTCATATTATCACTTCTTGTGAAATGCCTGTTTCCCAGGAATGAGTTCTCTTTTCATCTGACCTTGCAGGTTTCTGTTCTGACCGCTTATCTGAACCCTTGGTGTTCCTGCCACCTCTCTGGTAGAGATGAGGAGAACAAGAGTCTTTTCCTTTGGTAGGAAAGTAACTCTTGATTAAAGTCTGATTGTGCCCCAGTGAGTAGACACCTAGGTACTTCCGGTGTCAGAGCAATCAGCACCCTCTTTCTGGCAGGTGTTTCTGACCCACCATGAGGTAGACTCCATTAGCTCCTCTCTAGAGTATAAACTCCTTGAGAGCAGGAACAGGGATCTAACTTATCTTGGTACATCCTGTAACATCTAGCACAGTAGTACAGTGTCATTTCCATAGTGGACTGATTCAGCAACAACTTTTTAAGTGCCCATGAGCCAGGCATTTTACCCGACGCTAGAAATGCCATGCAAACAGCTTCTGCCTTCAAAGAAACCCCTTGTTTTGTACTCGGAGTTGGGACCCATGAAAAAAATGGCAGAGAGGTGATAACTGAGTTGGGTTACAGGCAAACAGGGGGTCATTGCACTATCTCTTTACGTTTCTGCATTTGAAAATTTCCACAATAAAAAGTTTTAAAAGGTAGAGATTGGGGAAAGTGTCCTGGGCAGAATGGGACTCTGAGAATTTAAATAAATAAAGCAATTAACTGATGTGTTTCCCACACGTTGAAGCTCTGACTCCCAATGTAATATTTGGAGACTAGGCTTTCAGGAAGTAATTAGGTTCAGATGAAGTCTTGTGCCTAGAACTCTTATGATTGGATTAGTGTCCTTATAAGAAGAGGAAGAGACTAGAGCTCGCTGGCTTTCTGCCATCTGAGGACACAGCCAGAAGGTTGCCTTCTCCAAACCAGGAAGAGAGCTCCCACCAGAACTTTACCATGCTAGTAACTTGATCTTGGACTTCCAGTCTCAAGAACTGTAAGAAATAAATTTTTGTTGTATGTATGTGGCTCAGTCTGTAAAGAATCCCCCTGCCAATGCAGGAAACATGGGTTCAATCCCGGGGTCAGGAAATCCCTTGGAGAAGGAAATGGTAACCCACTCCCTCACTCCAGTATTCTTGCCTGGGAAATCCCATGGACAGAGCAGCCTGACAGACTACAGTCTTGGGGTCGCAAGAGTTGCACTTAGTGACTATTGATATCACTTATATGTAGAAGCTAGAGAAATGTTACCAATGAACTTATTTACAAAACAGAAATAGACTCACAGACACAGAAAACAAATTTAGGGTTACCAAAGGGGAAAGGAAGGGGGAGGGGTAAATTGGGAATTGGGGATTAACATTTACACATTGCTATATATAAAAGAGATAAAAAACAAGGACCTTCTGTATAGCACAGGGAACTATACTCAATATATTATATAAGCTATAATGAAAAAAATCTTAAGAATAAAAACATATATATATGAATCACTTTGCTGTATACCTGAACCATTGTAAATCAACTACAACTCAATTTTTAAAAAATTCTGTTGTATAAGTCATCCACTCTATGGTGTTTTGTTATGGCAGTCTGAGCTAAGATAACCAGTAACTAGAACTAAGTAGAGGATGCGGTCAGAATTAATCATATAATAATTTAATCAAGGGCTTTGTGATTTGAAGGCCATGAGGGCAGTATATACACAGTTACCAGAAGCCTGAAGTTCACCCTTACGTACTTAGAGGAGGACTGCTACCTGAATTTTCTGAATTTACCTGCTACTCTAATTTTCTCCTTGTCACCATTTCTAGGATCTGTAGTCTAGAGTGTAGTTATTCTATAGCAATAGGAAGAATGCACTGGTAAATCCTGCCAACAGCTGTTTCATCTCTTTTGTTCTGCTGCTGCTGCTACTGCTGCTAAGTCACTTCAGTTGTGTCCGACTCTGTGCGACCCCATAGACGGCAGCCCACCAGGCTCCCCCCGGTCCCCTCCAGGCAAAAACACTGGAGTGGGTTGCCATTTCCTTCTTCAATGCATGAAAGGGAAAAGTGAAAGTGAAGTCGCTCAGTTGTGTCCGACTCTTAGCGACCCCGTGGACTGCAGCCTACCAGGCTCCTCCGTCCATGGGATTTTCCAGGCAAGAGCACTAGAGTGGTGTGCCATTGCCTTCTCCGCCCTTTTGTTCTAGGTGTATACAAAACTTCCCGCAGCCTCAGCAGTGGTGGATGGAGATGATATCTGGGACAGGGAAAGCATTTATCAGGGGTAAGGATCAACAATCATGGAGGAAATCAAGTCTTCAGGCTCCTATGGCCCTATGAATTTCTTAGCTTTTCCTCAATCATTTCAACAAGTTTGTTGAAGGCTCCAAAGTTGCAGTTGAATAAATTGCCTGAAAACTCTTAACAGTGGTGGAAAGAAGGGTAGATAAGGCTGCTGCTGTCTTTGCCTCAATTCAGACTTATTGAATTAGAATCCCTGAGGCAAATTTCCTAAGTGATTATTACACCTATTAGTACAGGCACTAAAGATGAAGAATCTTTGTACTGATTTACACTCTTTTCTTTGGTTACATCCAGGCCACAAGGTTATAAACCTTGAAGTTTTTATCATCATTAAATTTCCTCCGATTTACTTGTCACTTAGCTAGATTGCTGGTTATTGTGTCTCTTCCAAAACAGGAGACTGAAAAATCCTTTCCACCATTAGGAAATCCTAAAGGAGATTCAGTTTCCAATTCATTAAGGTGAATTCAGGATTAAGGACAATCAATTTTTCTCCCTACCCCCATAGCTTCATCCCCAATGTATTAAAGATGCAAAGAGAACACCTGTCTCTTGTTTTCAGAGAAGATAGAGTGTTGCCTATGGCAACCAACAGACCGCTTGAGGATTTACTGCTGCAGGTTCCCTAAGCAACCCTGGCAGCCATCTTTGCAGGGACTCTTCAGCGGGCCAGGGCCACGGATAATCTAGATCTACCGCATCATGGGCTACCACTTGTTTCTGAATTTTCCGGGAGCCATAAGGGACTCAATCAACCTATTCACCAGGGGAAGAGCTAAGGTACCTCTGTCTCCTTTAGTTCCCTGGGGCAAGATAGAACACAGAGAAGGCTTTCTTTGGAAAAAGCAGAGGCAACGGCTGCTCTGGGTATAGGCAAATGGCAAGAATTACCTGGGAGGAAGTCTCCCTACCCAGCCCTTAGTCTGGCACAGAGGCATTAAAAAGGGCTCTTTTTAAACTCAATTGGCACTTTGGGTGTCGGAGAATTACTCCTTGAATGTTTACTCTCTGACTTGTGGGCTAAGAGGCATCTTTCAGTATTTAAACAGGCCTGGTGAACAACTTCAAGGGCCAGTGGCCACCTCCTCTGTGATGCCAGTGAATCCAGTCTACTGAACTTGTTGTTATCTGAAATGACTCTGTATTAGGTGAACTTTCTGCTGGCCTTTTATGGCTCACTCAATAATATAGGGACCCCAGCGCTCTGCAAATCCCACTTCACCCCAATGTTCCTGGACACTCCATAGGCTGTCTAACATCTTCCATCCCCAAAATATCCACAGTGCTCGATCAAGACCTGCAGCTGCTCTGAGCTGGTCTATGAACACCGCCTCCTACCATGCCGCCTGGCATGGCGGTTTCTGCTGGGGACTGTCACTGCTCTGATGGGAACAATACACACACTGTTGCAGCAGTCCTTGCTGGAAACTGACGCCTCTGCAGGCTGGCACTGCCACGACTCTGCTCTTTCTTCCGGGTTCTCTGGGTCTTTCCCATTGCTCCGCTGGGCACCTACTGAGTATCAAAGCAGCACTTCGTCCGTAACGGAGTAGGGAGTAATTTCTATCACTCTCTGTGTTATGTACTCAGAGACGGGTCCTCAAACAGGCTGTGTGAACTCCGGTGTGTTATAGAGATAAGGAAACAGCTCTTTAAGTGTCTACAGACTTGCAATTTCTCTGAGGCCTGGGTTTTCATTTAAGTGTTTAGGGCAATGTTGCATCTGAGTAACAACAATCAGACTCCACCTAGGTGACCAAGGCACTAATTCTTGGTGAGCCTATCACACCTGACTCCATAGTCCCCTAGGAGGAGGTCTCTCAAACAAGGCACCACAGGCTTCTCACAGAAAGACTTCCTCAAAGCCACCCTACATGCTAACCAGACACATCCAGCCGTATCTGAGACACCTGCAGTAGAAGAGATGAGAACCCTATCAACCCAGTGCAGCCTTTCAAGTTTGTGAGCCTTATTTATAGGCTTCCCAGGTGGCTCAGTGGCAAAGAATCTACCTGGCAACGTGGAAGACACAGGAGACACAGGTTCAATCCCTGGGTTGGAAGGATCCCCTGGAGGAGGGCACGGCAACCCACTCCAGTATTCTTACCTGGAGAATCCCATGGACAGAGGAGCCTGGTGGGCTACAGTCCATAGGGTCGCAAAGGCTCAGATGTGACTGAGCATGCATGCGCGCGCACACACACACACACGCCTTATCTAGACTTATAGGATCACAAGATGCTGGAGACCAGAGACCACGTTTTCCAATTCTTTCCCATCTGTAACATTAGCACGGTCTCACAACTATCTGAACCTTAAGCAAAACAAACCTACACAACTCTTCATAATTTACAAAGCAGTTTTATAAACATTATCTCATTTAGTTTTTACAACCACCCTGTGGCTAGGGTATTAGTAGCCTCATTTTGCAGCCGAGATGCTCCATGCTGTCCAAGGTCACCGAGATACGCAACCGTGAAGCTGAGCCTTGACCTCGGTTTACTGACTCCAGTCTCTTTCCATTAGTGCAGTGCTGGTGCATTGGGGACACACACAGCACTCACAGGGGTTCCCTGGTGGCTCAAACGGTAACGAATCTGCCTGCAATGCCGGAGACCTGGGTTTGATCCCTGGGTTGGGAAGATCCCCTGGAGTGGGGGATGGCTACCCACTCCAGTATTCTTGCCTGGAGAATTCCATGGACAGAGGAGCCCGGCAGGCTCCAGTCCATGGGGTTGCAAAGAGTCAGACACGACTGAGCGACTAACACACACACAGTGCTCATACTTCGATCTAGGTTCAACCTTCCCTTTATGTGACCTCTCTGTATCCTCTCCATCTCAGCAGAAAGTGTGAAAGAGGACCAAAGACAACCTGTTTTTACTTCATCCTTTTCCCTTCCTTTTCCAACTTGCTGTCTCGCGTTTGGGGTCATTTCTCACTTGGACCTCTAAGACCTTGTTAAGGGCTGAATGTTTGTGTCCCCCACCTCTATATTTATATGTTGAAGTCCCAACCCCCAGTGTGATGCCTTTGAGAGGTAATTAGGTTTTTTATTTTTTTTATTTTTAAACTTTACATAATTGTATTAGTTTTGCCAAATATCAAAATGAATCCGCCACAGGTATACATGTGTTCCCCATCCTGAACCCTCCTCCCTCCTCCCTCCCTATACCATCCCTCTTGGTCGTCCCAGTGCACTAGCCCCAAGCATCCAGTATCGTGCATCGAACCTGGACTGGGAACTCGTTTCATACATGATATTTTACATGTTTCAATGCCATTCTCCCAAATCATCCCACCCTCTCCGTCTCTCACAGAGTCCATAAGACTGTTCTATACATCAGTGTCTCTTTTGCTGTCTCGTACACAGGGTTATTGTTACCATCTTATACAGAGTGAAGTAAGCCAGAAAGAAAAACACCAATACAGTATACTAACACATATATATGGAATTTAGAAAGATGGTAATTAGGTTTAGATGTGTTCCTGAGAATGGGAGTAGTGTCCTTGTAAGAGCAGGAAGAGGGACCAGAGCGCACTCTCTTTCTCTTTTTCTGAGAAATGAGGACACAGCAAGCTGGCCGCTGTTTCCAAGCCAGGAAGAAACCCTTCCTCCTGGAACAGAATCTGCTAGAATCTTAACCTTGGACTTCTCAGCTTCCAGAATTATGAGAAATAAACTGATGTTGTGTCAGTCACCCAATCTGTTTTGTTCTGGCAACCTGAGCTAACCTGAACTAATGCAGACCTCATAGCCCACTCTAGCTTTGCCTTGGAGTCTCAGCTCCCTGGCCTGCCATAATCATCATAAGGAGAGGGTTTTCCTTGTTGCTGTTTGGGTCCTTTGGTTTCTAGGCTTTTCTTGACCTGCTCGTGGGAGGAAACATCATAAGGCAAAAGTACTGGCTTCATAAGGAGAGAGTCAGAAGATGTAGTTTCAGATTCCAAGCCTGCTAATCACTGTGTGAGCTTAGACAAGTCCTTTCATAGCTTCATCCCTTTAAGGCTCCGTTTTCTCATCTGCAGTGTAAGAGAATTGAAAAACAAGATCCAGATCCTTTCTGGTATAAAATGTTCTCCTTTCATCAATTTGAACTGGCATCCTAGCTTCCTTCTCTGTTGCTTTCAGTCTCTCGACTACCTAGCATTCATTTTTATCAGCCATAAAATTCCATCTGTCCTTCTTCCTAAGTGCTTATCATAAATTTCTTATTATCAGATGCTAAAGTATGCCCTGGTTATTTCCCTGGGAAAGGGAATTTTTGCTACAGAACCAACTACAGCATAGTGTTGTCTTTGCAAAGTACAGGAAACAAATTTAGACCAGCTTCTCAAAGGCAAGGAGTTCATTTCACTGAAGCTAGTTATGTACACAATGTTGGAGGTGTTTATGGCTTGTTGGTTTCTATAACTTGAAGTTAAGGGGTCTGCTCTGTATTTTTAAATCTTTTCTTCATCCCACTACTTTTGATCAACTTTGCACAGCCTTGCTGTACTGTCTTCTATGAAAAATCTGCTAACCTCTTTCCATTATTTTGGCAAGGTAAGTGAATATTATTCTAGTTCTTTGCCCAATTCATACCTCAAACCCCATCCTGGAGGAGTTGTAATTCATGATCTCCTTAGGTCCATCAAATACTTGGAACAGCTGGTCCTGTGGCTGCACCTTTGCCTCTATGAAACCCCAGCTTTAGCTGTGTGCATATTCAACTCCCCCAAAGTCGACAAGGTTGGTTTAATAATCGGCCCCCTTACACAGAGGGCAAGGGAGACTGAAGAAAGAAGCAAACCTCTCCAAGTTGGTAGGTGGCAGGTTTAATAAGCAAGGAAACTTATCATGCTTGTCTTGGGTGGAGGCAAGATAAATAGATCTGGGACTTCCCTGGTGGTCCAGTGGTTAAGAATCTGCCTTCCAATGCAGGGAACACCAGTCTGATCCCTGGCCTGGGAACTAACATCCCACATGTCCTATGGCAACTAGAGAGAAGCTGGTGTGCCACAACAAAGACCCAGCACTACCAAATAATAAAAATAAATAAATAAAAATAACAAAGAACCAAGTAATTTCTGAAAAAAAAAAAAAAAAAAAAAGATGACTAGATTTCCATACTTGCACACCAGAACCTTAAAAGTTTGCATAGAAGCCTTAACCGGGTTCAGTTACATGTTGAGTCCAGTCTCAACAAACCCCTCTCTCTTAAGGCTGCGTCCTTGGAGCAGCTCCTACAGTAGGAACAGTAGGCAGAGTGTGCATTCCAAGGACAGGGGAGGGAGCAAGAAGCCTCCAGTTGCCCACTTGGAGGGTCAACCAGCAGTCACATCTTTTTGATGATTTCCTCCAACATACAGGGTATTATGTAAACGCATGGTAGCTGAGCATAATTCAGCCCACGAGACTACCTCCAAATGAGACTGCAGTCAACAACCCTTGGGGTCTATCTACAAGGGATAGACAGAAACAAGCAGACATTGTTACTGCCACTGAATCAGCTGCGCTTTTTAATAACCATGAGGAATTCTTCAGGGACTTTAGGGCAAGTTTGCCAGTTTTCTCAAGAATCAGCGGGCTCAGCTGTGTGGCCCATTTCAATCATTGCCTATGAAGTGGGTTGTTTTTTTTTTATCTTTGAGGACTCTTTATTTTTTATGGTGGGTTATTTTTTTGGTTTTTATTTATTTATTTGTGGCTGTGCTGGGTGTTCGTTGCTGCGTGTGGGCTTTCTCTAGAGTGGTGAGTGGGGGCTCCTCTCCAGTTGCGGTGCTCAGGCTTCTCATTGCGGTGGCTTGTTGCAAAGCACGTGCTCGAGACTGCAGGCTCAGGAGTTGCGATGCACAGGCTTAGTTGCTCTGTGGCATGGGGAGTCCTCCTGGACCAGGGATCAAACCTGTGTTCCCTGCATTGTCAGGCTGATTCTTAGCCACTGGACCTCTAAGGAAGTCTTCTTTGAGAGCTCTTGTTCAATAGAAGAGATGACTGGAAATAGACATTTTATTTCTTTCTCCTGTGAAAGTCTCCCTCCCTGAGCTATTTCTCATACAATCCTTTCCCCAGCAGTGTGTGTTCTTTATAGAAATAAAACTGACTCTGAATCTGGATTCTACAGCTCAGAGAGTAGTTCAAACTAACCCTTCCCACTGGCTTCCCTGGAAGCAGCTCTTCTTACAGAGACCTTGGTGATTGCATGAAGAGCTTGATTCCACCCCCCACCCCTCTTTATTGAACTCCTTTTAGCGGGTCACTATTGGTAGAGAATTTCTTCCAGTTGAGTTTTCCTTTAATAAAAAAAAAATTAACACCTTTATTGAGATATAATTGACATACCATAAAATTAATCTATTGAAAGCGTACAATGTGTGGGTTTTTAGAATATTCTCAGACTTGTGCGCTCATCATCACAACCTACGTTTCGACTATTTTCATCACCCTAAAGGGGAATGCAACATGTAGTGGCAACCATAGCCCATTCCTCTCTCTGGCCCGACATGGCCAGCCCTAGTCAACCACTCCTCTTCTTTCTGTCCCTATTGATTTGCCTCTTCTGAACACTTATATGGAATAAGTATATGGAATCATACAATATGTGACTTTTTGTCTTGCATTTCTTTCTTTAAATGTATGTCTAAGTATTTTATTCCTCTGGGTGCTATTATAAATGGGCCTGTTATCTTAATTTCATTTTCAGAATTTTCATTGCTGGCGTATGGAAATCTAATTGATTTTTGTATATTTGTCTTGGAGCTTGCAACCTTGCTCAACTCATTAGATCAGATGGTTTTCTAGTGGATTCCTTAGGATTTTCTATATACAAGACCATGTTATCTGCAAACTGAGATAGTTTTACTTCTTCATTTCTAATTTGGATGCCTTTTATTTCTTTTTTTCTTGCTTAATTACCCTTTCTGAAACCTCTGGTACACAAGGTTAAAAGAAGTAGAAAGAGGGGACGGGAGCGTTTTTAAAAGGCTTTATTTTCCCTGGAAACTTGGTTACAAAGCGACTTGTTAGACGTCTTGTTATTTGCGTCTCATTATTTGTTATAACAGTAGTGAAAAAATAGAATCAATGGCTTCCCACTTGTCCTGGCGACAGAATGAGATTAAACTACCTCTTTGGAGAAACTATTTTTAACTCTTATGCAGTCTTGGGGTCATGATTTAATGATAGTTTGGACTCTTTCATCTTTCCTTTCTCTTGTATCGAGGTCCAAACGAGATCTTTGCCAGCTATCGCTTCCTATGCCCTTCTCCCAGCCTTCTGTTTCCTGGCAGGCACAGAGTCCTGTGTGCTCAAGTTTCTGGAGGGTGCTTGATGGCTCAGCAAACCCTTCACTTTTCTTTTGGCTTCTTAAGAAGCGCCTTGGGATCGTCACATTTCTGCAAGATAAACTGCTCAGAACAAACTTAGATTTTGGATGGCAGCCCTAAAGAACCAGTTATGTTTGCCTGAATGCTCAGAATAGAGAATACACACTTTTGGATAAAACTTTCCTGTCTTTCTCTTGCTTTACTTTTGCCAGTATATGCTGAGTGCTACAAGGTACCAGCACTGTATTAGGTTCTGGACATGTTGAAATAAAGTGCTGAAGAAATGCTCTGAACATACAGAAGTCCTTGGCCTCAAGGAAACCACAATTAGTGGGGAGGCATTAATTTATTTAAGAAATATCTACTGAGCATTTATGATATCCCAGGCACAGCATTAAGACCTGGATAATGGTGAACTAAACAAATATGTTCCTGCCTATCTGGGGATTGCTATCTAATTGGACACCCATTCATGTAAAGTAAGTTAGATTGTTAAAAAGTGCTACAATAGATTAATAATAATAATTTTAGCAATTATTCATAGAGCACCAATTATCACTGTTGAAAGGTTTTTTGTCTTTGTTTTTTTATGGCTGTGCTGGGTCTTTGTTGCCTCGAGGGCTTTCTCTAGATGCAGTGAGCAGGGGCTACTCTTCTTTACGATGTGCTGGCTTCTCATTGCAGTGGCTTCTTTTGCGGTGGAGCCGGGCTCTAGGCACATGGGATTCAGCAGTTGCTGCACGTGGGTTCAGTAGTCGCAATTCCTGGGCTCCAGGGCACAGGTTCGGTAGTTGTGGCACACAGGCTTAGTCGCGCTGAGGCATGTGGGATCGTCCCAGATCAGGGATCCGACCTGTGTCTCCTGTGTTGACAGGCAGACTCTTAACCACTGAACCACCAGGGAAGTGCCCCCTATATGGTTTGAAATGAATTTTAGAAGAAAAAAATGCTACTTGGAATAAGTTTTCTTTCTCAGTGAGCCCCTACAGTGTTCTCAAAGAGTGCTTGCATTCTGCAGAAAGCTTGGGAATGCACACAATTTCTCAAGCGGACTGTTGCGTAGCAATGGTATAAATATTTGAGTATTTTTCTTACATATATGCTTTAAATTTTAGAAGGATTCATATCTTAAACAAACAAACAAACAGACCATAGACATTGGGATACTCTAAAGTTTGGGAAACTTGATTTGGAGATCAAACGGCCTGGATTTGCTTCCAGATTCACCACGTCCTAGCTGTGTGAGCCAGTCATCAGACTGGTCAAGTAAACTGAGCATCTGTAAAGTGGGATAATAACTACTTTATGAAGTGGTGAGACAGTTGTCATTGGACACGTAGGTTTGAACCATAAACACAGATAAGTCCAACTTCCAGAGACTGAATTGTACATGCTTAGTCAACCAACTGAAACATTTAAAACTATAATTTTCTCTTTTTAACTCTGAAGTTAATCCATTTTTTGAAACCTTAATTCTATTCTCAATCCTCCTAATCTTGTGAAAGTGATTTGGAAAGCAGCATGTTATTATTTATATGCTTTTAGTGCTGCAAGGGAGAAAATTAATACTTGAATGCATATTATGTACAGACTTTAATCCAGGTCCCTCTATGTATGTATGTATTTATTTTTAAAAATTATTTATTTGGCTGTGCCGGGTCTTAAGTTGCAGCATGTGGTATCATTTAGCTGTGGCATGTGGGATCTAGTTCCCCGACCAGGAATCAAACCCTGTGCCCCCTGCATTGGGAGCTTAGAGTCTTAGCCACTGGACCACCAGGGAAGTTTCCCTCTATGTATTTATGATAGTTGATTCTCCTAAAAACCCCATGAATTAGGAGTGATTTTCCACGAAAGGAAACTGAGGCTCAGAGATGAGTCTGTAAATGGAAAAGCCCTTTGGAAAACTTAGGTCTAACTGTCTAAGCATGGTCTAACCCTTGCTCTTTCCACTCATTATTCCAGGCTGCCCTTTAAAAAAGTCAAAGGAGTATAAAATTATTTTGAAAATAAGAACCAACAGAAATAATTTCACCCTTAAGAAGTAAGTCTTTTAAGATGCCATGAGGACTCTAAGGATAATTGGAGACATCGTTGGGTGGCATAAAACCGCGGTTGTGGACTGTTATCCCAGTCCAAAGTACCACTGTAACTTTAGCCCACTGTACTTTCTATTTGGCCATAAAGACATCCAGCTTCCTGGAGCCAGCTTCCATTTGGATTCCAGCTTCCTGGCTCCTGCTGTGGGTTTGTGGTTTTCAACTGCCTGCAGTTGAAACAGAAAGGACTAGAAGGCTGTAGCGGCATGAGGGAGTCCTGCTAGGCATCATGTAGTTTAGAACTTTGGCCAGCAGGTGTCTCTGCAGACAAGGGAAAGGGTTTCTTTCTGGTTTAGAGATGAAGATGGATGAAGATTTCTAGTTTCATTGAAGAGAACTGTGGTAGGGATGAAGCAAACAAAGGTGGGTCAGCTACCTACAGAAATCAATCCCAATAGTACAAATTTTTCTTAGCCAGTAGCTGGAAAGGCTGGTAGAAAACTTAAGCAAACCCCAATTATAATGTAGGGAAACTGCAATAAAGGCTGTGTCTCTTGCACTGTTTTCTAAAACACTGCAAGTCTGTTTGAAGGTAAGCACTAAAAACTCAGAGGCAATTCCCAAGGCAGGTGCAGCAGAGAGGATGGCCTCTTAGGAGAGATGTGAAGATGAAGGGAAAGGGACTTCCTGGTGGCCCAGTGGTTAAGACTCCATGCTCCCCGTGCAGGGAGCCTGGGTTCCATTCCTGGTCAGGGAACTAGATCCCACATACTGCAACTAAGAAAGAGCCTGCATGCTGCAACTTAAGATCCCATGTTCTGTAACCAAGACCTGGCACAGCCAAATAAATAAATATATATATATTTTTTAAGAATAAGGAAAAAGAGGAAAGATGTAGTTTAGAACTATCAGTTTAGAACTAGGGAAATAAAGAACCTCTGTCTGAGATAGACCTTGGAAGCACACGTTTATTTTCTATGAAATATGGTGAATTCCTAGATTTGAGATACACTTCTATATTCAAGGAGGAAAAAAGGATCTACATAACGCCAAAATCTTAATGTTTGTTGAATATCACACTTTTCACTTGAGAGAAACAAATCATTAAACACTTCTTTCTAAATTAGTGTAAATATTTGGGAGTTGATTATAAGGTAACTAAGTGTAACTTGCATTAAGGAGCATATCCTTTTGTAAAAAAAGTTGTTCTGAATGAACTCTTTTTCTCTACTAAATATATTTTCCCACTGATTTTCCTTATAAAACAACAGGTGTATTTACCTGAGGAAAACATCGATCCCAAATGATAATATAGTCACATCTGAGAATGCAGAAAATCTTTTAAAAAAATCATCTTTAGAGATCTTTTGGATGATCTATGGGATAACTATTTAATAATAATCTAAAAATGCTTAAATTGTATCCTAGAACATATGCAAAGTAGTAGGGGTAATTTTTTGTTTCATTTAGGTCAAATGGTTCCATTAAGAAGAAAAATGTGAGCAAGTTGAACAGAAAATCCTAGATCGAAAGCTTATTAGCTGTTCTCAAGCCCCCTCCCCAGGACATTTTACAGCAGGAGAGTATGTACTTATTTTACTCAGACCTGTTTCTGGGCACCCAGAGGAAGCACTTGGACATGATTGGGTTGGTCTGGGACAGGAAAGGCAAGGTAAGAGTCACGTAGCTGAGGTGGTAACTCAGAGCACTGCCGTGATAGAGAAGACACACGTTCAACGCACCAGGGCACACTGAACGTCTCAACAACGTGTATACACGAGTGCCCCGCTTTCTATGTGATGGCGGAATTATAGATTATAAATGTGAAGAGGGACTTCCCTGGTGGTCCAAGGGCTTAGACTCTGTGCTCCCAATGCAGGGAACCGGGTTCCATCCTTGGTCAGGGAATAGATCCCACATGCCACAACTAAAGACTCCACATGCTGCAACTAAGACCCAGCACAGCCAAATAAATAAATATTAAAAAAAATTGGCTAATAATTGCCTTGTTTGGCAATATGTGGCATGCAAACATTGCACAATGTTGTCTTTTGGCCTACAGAATTTCTGAATAATGCTTCACTTCTTTCTGAGCAGTAATGAGCTGAGACAATGAAAAGTGAGGGCTTAGATTTTCTTCAAGGTCCTGATGCCTCTGAGGCTTTGGAGCTATGTGGTGAGGCTGCAGTTTCCTTCTGGGTTGCTGGTAAATTGCTCTGCAGACAGGCTCAGAGGGCCTTTAAAATCATAAAAGTGAAAGTGAAAGTCACTCAGTCGTGTTCGACTCTTTGTGACCCAATGGACTATACAGTCCATGGAATTCTCCAGGCCAGAATACTGGAGTGGGTAGCCTTTCCTTCGTGCAGGAGATCTTTCCAACCCAGGGGTTGAACCCAAAAGAGTTAACATATTCCTTCCCAAGGCTTATATCACTCCCCCCTCAGACCTTAAGTCCTCAGAGGTTTTGCACCGCTTCCAGAAGTTCCTAAGGGCCTATCCTATCCATCAAGAATGCCTTGGCTTGCCCTTTTCAAGTTGTAGAAACAAAACACAATGACATCATGAACGAAATGTCTCACTTTCATCTTTGCGTCTACTTTTGCTTTTGCAGAAAAGAGTGCATTGGTTATGGAGGTGGATTGGGAGCCGGGTGGCGGAGTCTCTGCCTTCACCCTGGACTGCAGGGCTCCAAGAATTTCAGCTCACAAGCCACCCCTCTGAATCAGCAGCAGGGCAGGAACCCACTTTCCCACCTATTTTCTAGGACAGCAAAACACTGGTACAGTAAGCAGTGAATCTCTTCATGGATCTACTTGCAAGTGAAGCAGCACGTCAATCCGTTTTGCAATCTGCTATTTTTTTTAAATCTGTTCTATTTTTTAAAAATATTTTTATTTATTTATTTGGCAGTGCCAGGTCTTAGCTATGGCATGTGGGATCGAACCCAGGCCCTATGCACTGGGAGCATGGAGTCTTAGCCACTGGACCACCAGGGAAGTCCCTGTCATTTTTATTGATATGATCTGGTGCCTGCTCTGTCCTTTTCTCCAGAACTCTCGAGTCGTCTTCTCCTATGGGTCTAAACTGAGTTTGGGGAGTAAACTGCTTTTCCTACAAGCTACTGCGTTTTCCTACTAGCTGTTTTCCTTTAGCTACTAGTCATAATCCTGTGGGGGAGGATCTCTGTTTCAGAGGTAAGTTGCCTGGGGTTGAATTCTAATTCTGGGACTCACTTTCTATCTCTATGACTGTGGTCAACTCCCTTAGTCCTTCTGTGCCTCATTTTCCTTATCTGCAAAATGGGGATAATAATATATCCTATCTCACAGGGTTGTTGAGGATTAAGTTCATTAAAGTAAAACTGCTTAGCATAGTGCCTGGCAAATTGTTGTTATTGACTGTGAGTGGACTTTGCAGATGGTGCTAGTGGTAAAGAATCTGCCTGCCAATGCAAGAGACATAAAAGATGTGGGTTTGATTTTTGGGTTGGGAAGAACCCCTGGAGGAGGGAATGGCAACTCATTCCAGTATTCTTGCGTGGAAAATTCCACAGACAGAGGAGCCTGGCGGGCTATAGTTCGTGGGGTCGTAAAGAGTTGGACACCACTGAGCAACTGAACCACGCACTGACTGTGAGTTCCTCCCCAGACTTAACTCAGTCTTGGTATTCAATAAATAATTATTAAATGCATACATTTAAACAGTTTTCCTTTTTCCCTGATGATGGTCGTTGATCAATCCCCTCCCTAATTTTCTATATTCTTCTCACCAAAGACTCTTCAGGGAAATCTCCAGCAAGTCTTTGTCCAAGTCTCAATAGGGCACAGTTACTGGCCTCTATCCATACAGGCAAAGAGGGTAAATCACTTAACACACAGCGTACACAGTCTGGCCATTATTAGAGACAAGAGTTATCTGCCTCTTTTCCTGGGGAGTTAGACCAATGCTCCATTTTCTAGTTTCTCCCCAGAGGCTTCTTTGTTTTTGACACCCTCCAGGGAGCAGCAAAAGTTGCTGTGCTTGATGTTCAAACCATCTCTACAAGTAAAGGAAAAGCTGTTAAGCTAATGGTTTCAGTGCTGCTCCTGCAGCCCTCAGAGCAAAAGATTTTTTTTCCCCTTGCTTTATTTCTCATAAGTTTCCTGTTGAGACCCTCCTCCTCTTCCTTTCCTTAGGGAAGATGGTAAAACTAGGACCCTTGGGCCCGGCACCAAAGTTAATGCATAGTTCCTGTTAGAGGCAGGTGACTAGGGTCAAAGTGGTAAAAGAGGCTGGCTGCACACCATCATTTATCTGGGACTGAATGAGCTCAACCAGTGAAAGGGCTTAACCAGTGCCAGAAGCTGAGGACCACTTCATCCTTATCCTCATTTGCTAGTAAAGAAGCCAATTAGTGTTAATTGTGTTGGCAATTTGGAACAGCCACCAGGGGATTGATTCAAGGCAATTGTGGAATGACCTCCCTGTCCTGTCCTAGTCCAAGCGATTACTCACAGTCAGTTGAGGAATCAGAGAGCTAATAAATACCTTTTGGTCAGAGAGAGTAAATAGGTGCTCTGCTTCTCACACATTCACAGTGCACTGGGTGTCAGTTTTTAGTATTGTACATGTAGTGACCTGACAACACAGTTCTGCCATTGAGAGAGACATAGAGGAATCAGGATTGGAAAGTGCAACACGTTTCAACATTGGCCTGTTCATGGCCTTCCCTCCTCCCCACTTGCCACCCCAGTGTGTCTGCAAGCTCGGTTGTGTCCGACTTTTTGTGATCCTTTGGATATAGCCCACCAAGCTCCTCTGTCCACAGGATTTCCCAGGCAAGAATACTGAAATAGGTTGCCATTTCCTTCTCCAGGGGATCTTCCCTATCCAGGGATCAAACCGCATCTCCCGTCTCCTGCATTGCAGGCAGATTCTTTACCCCTGAGCCACTGGGGAAGCCCTTGCCTGCCCAGAACATCTTGTTATTGATAGCCAAGTAGCCTACCTCTCCCCAGCCTTACCTGAAGCTGTTAAAGCCAATCTACTTAATGGAGGGAGGAGAGAGAGGAGGGGGGAAACCTGGGAGCTGGAGGGTGCAGAAAAGCAGATAACAGAGAAGAGAAAAGGGATATGAGATTTATTGTTGGAATTTGATTTGATCACCTTTAATGTCCTTGGAGAGTCGCTGGTAGGGGTGGAATTTTTATTTTATTATTTACTTATTTATTTTGCCCAACAGACCGATCGTCCTTAACCATGAGGTGACTCAGTGGACAATGCGCACATTGCTTCACCAGGGTTTTACAAGTGACAGAAATAGGATGCAGGCACTTTGACAATCACCTAGCTATAGAATTGTTCAGAGAAGGGGTGAGAGGAAGGAAAATGACGTCCCTGCTCTGGCCCTCACCCACCCAATGACTGAAATGCGTGTTTGGGCTGGTTTCTCCGCCCTTGAACACGCAAATCTTACTTTCCCTATTCTTCTACATTCGGTGACAATTAGATTGGTTGTACCAGGTTGTAAGAGGAAGGAATTTTACTGAAGAATTCCCCTGCCTCGCTACCGACTTGGTTACAGTTGCTTCAGTAATGTAGCTGTTCCTGCCTTTGGGGCCTCAAGGGCTAAAGTGGGACAGTGCTAATATTTTTGATGAGGAGGAAATACTTTGCTTTAAAGGAGGCTGGGTGATTGCCGAACTGGGACAGAGGTCACAGTAGGAGGTGACATTAGCAGTTCCTGGGAAGATCGAGGGCAGGTTTTGGGTCAGGCACAAGCACCCCCCCGACTTGGGCAATGTTGCGATGGCTTGGAACTGGCTGGCACACTTGCGGTACCCACTGTCTCCTCCCCGGAGGGGGGCACCCGGGAGCCGGCGCCGGAGGAGCCGGGCCCACGCGGGAAGGTCGAGCTAGCCGGTGAGGTCATGGTTGCCATGGCTCCGGGCAGTGACGCGCGTCGGCACGTGACGACAGGTTACCATGGCTCCCGGCCCCGGCGGCGCGGGCGCTCCGCCTCCTGGAGTGACGTCCGCCGCCCCCCCAACTCTTTTCCCGCCCCCCCGCCCCCTCCCCCCCCCCCCCCCCACCGCCGGCTCCCCGCGGCCCCGGAGGTTTCACTGCACAACAAGATGGCGGCGGCGGCGGCGAGCGGAGCTGGCGGGGCTGCCGGGGCCGGAGCGGGGGGAGCCGGGCCGGCCGGCCGCCTGCTGCCTCCGCCCGCCCCGGGACCCCCGGCCGCCCCCGCTGCTGTCCCCCCGGCGGCTGGCCCGCCGCGTCCCCCAGCCCCGGCCTCCCGCGGGCCGGTGCCTGCCCGTATCGGCTACTACGAGATCGACCGCACCATCGGCAAGGGCAACTTCGCGGTGGTCAAGCGGGCCACGCACCTCGTCACTAAGGCCAAGGTAGTGGCGCGGCGGGACCGGGCGGCGGCGGGGCTGCGCGGCCCGGGACCGTCCGAGTGTGGCGGGGGAAGGGGAGCCCCGCGACACCGAGGTGGAGGGGTTGGCGCCGCGAGCGGGGCTCGGGAGTGCGTTGGGAACAGGGAAGCGGATAGGGGGTTATCGGGCAAGAGTGAGGAGAGAGCAGGAGGTTGGGGGCACCGGGGGGCCCGGGAGAGGGTAACTGCACAGCAGAGGGGGCGCAAAGCGGCCACTGAGCGCCGGGACCTGGGGAACTAGAGAGCCGGGGATGGGCAGGGGGCTCCCCGGGCTGTGCGGAGGGTCGTAGCAGGGGTGATGAGAAAGACGTTTGGAACTCTCCCGGAGCCAAGAGACAGTAAGCTAAGAAGCCTCAGAAACCAGAAATTAGGAAATCCTGCGGGAATGAGGGCAGGGGAATAGGAAATATGGACCAGGAGGATGGGGGAAAACAAGGGTGAAACTGACACGGGTGGGCTTTTGAGGGGAAGAAGGATGGCTGGGGTCTTGAGGGGGGTACAAGGTACTGGAAGGTATGAGGGACCTGGTACCTTATGACAGCGGCACCAGTCAGCGTTTGGTCGCCCAAGACTACTAGATGGTGGGAATGAGAGACTGAGGACAGAGAAGATTATTGGAGCCGGCGATGAAAAAAATGGGGAAATAAGGAGGAAAAAAATTACTTTGCTTTTCCACAGGAAAGGGGTCAGGGAACAAGGACCCAGGGGTACCCCTGCTTTGTGGTGGCCCTAGGTAATCAGGGGTTAAACAATTTGGGAGAGCTGGATTGCTAGTTATATTTAGTTGTCGGAGAGTCCAGAACCATACAGTTTACAGAACCTAGGGTGGGCTGTCAGTGGTGGTCGGGGGGGCGCCTGGAGACTGGGGAGGTGTGTGAAGAATCCGGACACTCATTGGGCCCTTTGGTTCCCAAGGGATTTGTGGAGCAGTGGTGGTGAAATTGGCAAGGTCAATTAGGAAGCCATATCGTACACGTTTAAAATTTTACCTACAAAATTCGTTTTTGGAGGAAATATGGTTAGTTCTTTCCTGTGGCCTTCTTCATTGGGAGTCTTGGCATTGAAGACACCAGGAGGAACTGCTTGGTTTTGATAGGACTCCCAGAACCCATTTATACTTCAGATTTCTTTCTTTGCTCCATCTCTCACTTGAATGAACACTTTCGGTGAAGTCATTCATTATATTTAAAACTGCAATTTGTGTTTCCCTCAGCTCGATGAAGAACCCTTACAGCTGCTGCTGCTTCCTACCAAAGCCACATCAATTCCCCTCACCTCCTCAGCCCAGTCTTTGGTCCTTGTTTTCGCTTGTATGGCAGTCTCTTGTTTTCAGAAGGCAGTGACTTATCTCTGCCTTCTTTCCCTCTTACTTATGACCTGAAGTTCCTTTTCCCCTCCTTTCTGTCAGACTCCAAAGGGCCCTTCTTACCAGGGTTGTGGGGTGGGTGGGTGGCTGTGGAAAATTGATTGGTCAGTTTCACTTCCTCTGGGGGGGGCCCCCCGTCAGCCTTTTTTTTTTTTTTTTTTTTTCAGTTTTTATCAGAGGGCCTCAAGTCTGCAGGTCTGAGCTGAATGAGATACCAGAGTCCAAGGTTTCCTGATGCTACCCTCAGACCCTGACATGGAGTAGACTTAACCAAGACTCTGGTGCATCCCTGCCCCTCTGAGTGTTTCCTATTGCGTTTACAGTTAGCCAAGACAAATTTATATTTACAAACAACTCTAATTGTTCCAGCCTTGTTCCTTGTTTTGGTATTTCCTTTTCCACACCCTCCCCCTCCCACCTAAGTAATCACTTGTGCTTCTGTGATTATTTTGCTCTGACCTCTGGGGGATGGACTCTATGAACTTAATTGGCTGCCTGGTTTATGGTATCTATGATTTAAAGAATTCTGTATCGCCCAGCCCTTGGATACACCAAAATAATGATTAAAAAAATCTGGGACAGAGGGTTCAATGTTTTTGTAAATGTAATTGCAAACAGTTGATTCTTGGCTTTATACATAATGGAGACATTTCTATCTTCAGTAGTCAGCAAAGCCAGTGGCTAATTATGGCTGGTCTGCCCGCTTTCTAATTTTCCAGTGTGTGTGTGTGTCTAAGTTTTTCTCTAAGTTGTTGGTATCCTTTAGGACTGCAGCATTTTAAACATCAGCTTGTTTATAAACGGGTGTCACTGTTTATGTTGGTTTTTATCTTTGATCATTTGTGGTCGGCAGTTATGCAATTCCTATGTATGGAAATATTCAAAATCTTGAATGAGGCTGAAATGGCTTGGACAATAAGTTGCATGTGTGACGGGACCACAGCAGCACTCATTTGTGTTTCTGTAGCAGTGTACAATTTCCTAGTTACAGGCACCCTCTCTTTCGCTGCTTAAATTACTCTGCCGACACGCGTGAAGCTTAATTCACAAGGAGTTGTCATGTGCTCTGGGTAAATGATGAACATATTTTGGCCTGCTTCTTGCTTATCTGAATCCACTTTGGAAAGGTTTCTCAGATGCTTGCAGCTCAGATGTGTCTAACAACTGTTGACGTACGGTATGATGGCCTATTAAGGCCAGGGTTTGGTTATATAATGGCGAGGAAGGTGCCTGGGTATTGGCAGTTGCAGAAGCTGCTGTTCAGTTACTCAGGTAGAGAGAATTTTCTCCTGTGCACTGCAGCGTTTATCTTACTTCTGCAGTCAGGTAACTTGGAACCAAAGAGAATCACCTATTTTCACCTATTTTTTTTTCCTCTTCTGTTTTCAGGATGTATCTTTTTGTTCATTTGTTTGTCTTTTAGAGGTATGTGATTTTTTTTTCTTTCTGCTCCCTGTCAGCCACCGAATGGTCTGGGTTTTTCCTATAACCATATATAACCATCAGACTCAGGTAATTCAGATGATATTTGTGTTGGTTGAAAGAGGTTAGGTAGTAGGTGTTTTCTGAACATTAGAGAAATATTTATGGTCATCTTTTCTCACACACACTACCTATTCCACAGACTAAGAGGCTAAAGTAAACTTTATTTATTAACCAAGCTACCATGCTCCGTCCAACAATACGTGGTAAAGCTGGCCCTTTCCCAAATTCTGTTAACTCTCCATCCAACTAGATCAGGACCCTGGGATGAACGAAACAAGTACAGAACGGGAAATATTTTCCCGTTCTGTTGTTGGTGACTTTTGCAGCACGGCATTCATGAGCTCAGACTTAATATTGGCAGCACTGCGGTGCTTACAGCGCCACTGCAGAGCAGTTACCAGGAGAGAATGAGCGTCTGTGACATACTCTGGTCAGCAGCTCACCCTGGCTGTCTTGTCCCACCTTCTTTGAGTTCCCTTTTGTGGAGGAGTCTTGGTTTGAGATTCTCTGGTCCTTTTCTTTTGGTAGGACGCTATGAAGTATTTAGAAGATTGAAGAAAAAAGATTTTCTATTGTCAGTTGTTTATAGGGGGTTGCCCGTGCCTAATTATACCTTCACTGGCTGGATGAATGGGAACAGAGAGTAGGTATATTTTGTATGCATTAAAAAGAAAGTATCCACGACTATAAAAGCTATTGGTCAAATACTTTAAAAATGTATTTCAATAAATGTACATCACTTGCGTGTTTATTGGTTCGTGGGAAGAGCTGGAGCTTTGGACAGGACTGGCTGGGTTTGGGTCTTCTGCTACTTACAGGTAATTTAACCTGTCTGTGCTTGGATTTCTTCATGTATAAAATGAGATGACAATAGTATCAATACTTTGCTCACAAATTCGGGTGTTCTGAAGATAAAATAATACATGTGAAACTTTGAGAACAAATGTGCCTGGCACCTAGTAGGCATACGGTAAATGTTATCACCATCGTCTTCATCCTCATCATCAGATACTGTTGGAACAAAGATGAGTAAGACATGGTTCCCCTTGTTGCTTTTCACCCCCTTTGGAACAGTTTTGTTTTGTGTAGGTAGATGTTATCCTGATGATGTGATTTCAGGGTAAAAAAATAGTTTGCTATTATTTCAGGTGCCTCTTTGAGAGAGTAGATTTAATTCCTGTGGACTTTGGGCTAATTTCATGAAAGTGACATTTAAAAACATAATTTCCCATTAAATTTTTCAGACACTTAGGAGACTTGTCTAATGAAAACTGTGACTAATACTGGCTTTTATTTGGTTTGCCTTGAATACTCAGGGTGTTTGTATAGCTACACTTTGTCACATTGGTGACAGAGCAGAGTTTGCAGTGTTTTCTCCAGAGAACTCCTTAAATTTCATGGAGAGTATGAAGAAATATTCCTACAAGCCTAAGGACACATTTGCACTTGGGTGCAGGGTGTGCTACTTAGAAGGCCAAGGTCAGGATTCTTAACTTTAGATATTACGCAGAGGAAACATTTTGCCCCATGACCCCATTCCAAATACTGATCAGCCAGGACGCATTTGTGTGCCGTGTGGTTTAGCGCACTCATTTCCATGAGAAGAACAGCTCAAAGCGGGCTAATAGTATTGTTTTTACTCTAAGGATGATGCTTGTGCTCGTTAGCAGGCTGAAAACAAGATTCATTAGTAAATAGAAAAGAGAATTATGTCAAAAAGAAATTGAAATTAAAGATGAATATTAGTTACGTTGGAGGAGAATAGTTCCATCTCTGGATAATCTAGAAATGACTGTTGAAAGATGACTAACTTCATTTTGATAGAGATTTGTTGAAACTTTGTGAAGAGCTAAGAATGATTTGGACTAGTTTCTCCAGAGTCAAAATACCAGCATTCCACTTTTCAGCATCAAAGCTGTTTAACATTTTGACTTTGGTGCCAGCTCCCTAGAAAGTCAGAGATCTGGCTCAAGCCAGAGGTGCCCAGACTAGTTACTTCTGTGCCAGAAGTGCTGTTTTCATTTTCCAGGCATCAGTCTGGCTAATGTTTTCTAGTTCGTGGCATAAAAGAGAACAAAATGGATGCTCTGGAAAGAAAAAGATACGCGTTCTTTCTACCAGTGTCTCTAAATCTGAAAAACACCTAAAACCTCTCTGCATAGTAATGGAACTTTTCTGTTATCCATTCATTCATTCAGCAAGTATTTACTGAATGCAAATTTTGTGCCAGGGTTCTGCTCTGGCTCTTGAATACCCCATGAATGAGAGAGAAAAAAGCTGTTGCCTTCTTGGAACTTATTTTCTTATTGGAGGAAACAGATGAGAAGCATGTAAACAAATAATTTTATATAGTGACAAATACTATGAAAAAAATAAATGAGCGAGAGAGTGTCTGGGGCAGGGTGCTGCTTCATATCCAGTGTCAGGGAAGGCCTTTCCAGGGTGGTGATATTTGAGCTGATCACCTGAATAATGAGAAAGAGCCAGCTTGGGAAGATTAGGAAGAAGGAATGGCACGTGCAGCGGCCTTTGGGTAGAAATGAACTTGGTTTGTCTAAAGATTAGACCCAAGGTCAGGATGCCTAAGAGCTTAATCAGTGAGAGAAGGGATGGTGAGGAATTGAGATCAGGAGGTTAGATAGGGGCCAGATTGTAAGGGTCTTACAGGCCATTTTATGGAATTGGGTATGAAATAAGGGATTGACCTCAGGGGATATCAAGGCAGAGCACTGACGTTATCTGACTTATGTCTTTAAAAAGTCATTTTGGGTATTTTATGGCTTAGGGTAAAAAAACTTCTTCTGATTCATTTCTTCAGATAGGGGAGGTGTTAAATTTTAACAACTTCTGTTCTTTCACACTATAAGAGAATGGCATACATTTTACATACAAAGTAAACGTGATCAGCCAACAAATAGTTGTCGATTTGGGAAGCACTAAAAAAAGATCTTGCTGCTGCTGCTGCTAAGTTGCTTCAGTCGTGTCGACTCTGTGCGAACCCACAGACGGCAGCCCACCAGGCTCCCCCGTCCCTGGGATTCTCCAGGCAAGAACACTGGAGTGGGTTGCCATTTCCTTCTCTTTTTTTTCAGAGTCTGGAAAGATGAACTTAAAATCTCAGACTTTGCTCAGCCAGTAAAGAATCCACCTGCCATGCAGGAGACACAGGAGATGTGGGTTCAGTCTCTGGTCAGGGAGCTAGGATCCTACATACCTCACAACCAATAAACATAGAAACAGTATTGTAACAATTTCAGTTAAGACTTAAAAAATGCTGAAGAAGTAAAAAGAGAGAAAGAAGCACAGAAAAAGCAATGACCATAAACACAGTCTGCCTTATATAGTTTTCTTTTGCCACTATATCTAGCTCACACCCAGGGAATATGAGTAATTATACTTTTGCTGTGTTGGGTTGGTCTGGTCTGTCTTTGAAGGTACCTTTCTTAGATGGACTCTCTATTTACCAGATCACTACCAGCTTCCAGGGGATGGTGCCATCTTATAACTCATGAAGAGAACTGGTCACCAAGATACATACATTGATGATACAGGTGAGGGCCAAGAGGACCATTTATGTAGAGCTGCCCTTACGTGGTTCTAGTTTCTGAGCTGAAAGCTCTGGCCTGCTCCGCAGGTGAATGATCTCACCCATCAGGTGAGTCCCTGCCTTCTCCTTTCTAACAGTGAGTAGACTGGTCCCTTCTGGCATAATAGTATAGTCGTGCTGACTGTGGATGACTGATAGCATCCAGAGGGTGAAAATTAGACACATTCTCATGGACTTTTGTTCCAATGTAATAAATATTGTTAAATAAATGGCTTTGGCAGTGTCTTTGAAAAGCCCTCAATGGTTTTGGATGTATTAGCTTGAAAGAGTTTCTTTTGGATCTGTTTAGAGTTAAAAATTCCATCAGCTGAGGACAAAACTATTGGATGAACCGTGGCATAGTTATGTCATATTTCTGTTTAGGAGGTGTGTGATCCACGGTAGACCAGGAGTCTTTAGCCACACTGGTAAGTATTTCATCTCAGAATTTACTGTCTCAGAGATTTAGGAATCAGATTGCAAATACTCAGCCTCGTTTCCCAGAAACTGAAAAGGAAGGAGACTCAAACCCATCGCCTGTGTAAGCTCCACTGTGTAGGCTGGGCTCACTCAGTTGGATACTTTTGGCCAGTTATCTTAAACTATATTTAGGTTTTGGTTTGGAATTTCTGAGAAATCCTCAAATTTCTGCCTCGTTTTAGCTAGTTTCAGTCTGTACTTAACAGTAGTATGCTTTACTTCTCTTTGCTCCCTCCTGAAAACTTGAATGCAAAATTTTGGGCTTCCTTAGCACATTTCTTGAGACTGAATTTTTGGAGAAGGAGATTTTCATTTAATTCATTCCATCCACCCAGCCAATAAACTTTTAAAAAATTGTTTATCAAAAACTAGGAATGAATGATAGATGGCACAAAATTCAAAAAGTGCAGACTTGTATGTAGTGAAGTTGTCTTCCTCCGCCGCAGTGCCTCATCCACACAGTTTTGTTAGGTTTGTGTCTCTAGTGTTTATTAAGGGCTCTCTCGATCAGTCCAAATGCTAGGTGCTGTTTGTTTTCTGGCAGTGTTGTCACATGCTTGCAATTTCTAAAAATCATTTTACTTAAAAATTAAAAGAAGAAAACACCTAACTTTTAGGGCTTGTTAGGAGGCACACACACTGTGATAACTGAATGTCACCTCCACGAGGCAGGCATTTTAAGTTGGTGTTTGCTGCTGTATGCCCAGTGCCTACTACGATGCTGGTAAGTATTCATTTAGGGAATAAATGTAAGGATTAAAAAAAAGAGAGAGCTGACTTAATTTTTTTAATGCTCTTAATGCGTCTTAGAGTTTTATTACTGAAATTTTCTATCTCCAGTTAAGATGTTAAAGGAAAGTAATTTTCTACTTTTTTCTTACAAATCTCTAGGTAAAGAGATTTTACCGCCTTTCTGGGCAAGTTATTTTTGGCATATTTCAAACTTTCATTATGAATAAGTTCAGTCTAATTTCACTAAATCCTGCAATTTAAATTCAAGCCCCTTATTTGAAGGGGAAAGTTCTTTCGTACCCGGGCTCCCCGTGGGTCACCGCCTTGCGAGGGTCCCACGGGTGCAGTCAGCGTAGTCGGCCAGCGCCTAGTTTTTCCTCTTCTGCCTTGGAGCTTTTCTTTGCAGACCCACCTGTCTGTCTTCTCCTGCTGGCATTTCCTGAAGTAACTTCATACTGTTTGCTGGGGTTCCCACTTGTTCTGTATACTAAGTGATCTGATTAAAGCAACTGGTATTTTTCTGTCACTGGTCCTTAATTTCAGGGAGTTACTTTTATTGGGCCTTACCTTTAATGAATTAATTCAAGTAGTATTTAAAAAAAATAAATTTATTTATTTTGAATGAAGGATAATTGCTTCACTATATCGCGTTGGCCTCTGCCGTCCATTACCATCGGGCTTCCCTGATAGCTCAGTTGGTAAAGAATCCACCTGCAATGCAGGAAACCCCGGTTCATTTCCTGGGTTGGGAAGATCCACTGGAGAAGGGATCAGCTACCTACTCCAGTATTCTTGGGCTCCCCTTGTGGCTCAGCTGGTAAAGAATCCGGCTGTAATGTGGATTGGGAAGATCTCCTGGAGAAGGGAAAGGCTACCCATTCCAGTATTCTGGCCTAGAGAATTCCATGGACTGTATAAGTCCGTGGGGTCGCAAAGAGTTGGACACGACTGAGCGACTTTCAAAATACATCAACATGAGTCAGCCATTGATATATATATGTCCCCTCCCTTTTGAACCTCCCTCCCACCTCCCATCCTTTCCCGTCCCTGTAGGTTGTCACAGAGCCCTGGTTTGAGTTCCCTGAGTCATACAGCAAATTTCCATTTGTTACCTGTTTTCCATATGGTAGTGTATATGCTTCCATGTTACTCTCTCCTTTTGTCCCACCCTCTCCTTCCTCCCCACTGCCCATGTCCATAATACTTTTCTCTATGTCTGCGTCTCCATTGCTGCCCTGCAAATAGGTTCATCCATACAGTCTTCCTAGATTCCATTATATGCATTAATATATGATATTTGTAGTATTTTTTGTGTTATCTATAGGCAAAAAGTAGCAACTACTGATACTAGAAGACAAGAGGATGAGTGTTACTCTTCTTGGAGTGGGCAAAGTGTTCAGTTAAAGGAGCAATTGAATGCTTGCAGCTCAGACCTGATAGAGGTGGACTACAAGAGGTCTGGAGTGTAAATTGTCTTATTTCAACCCAATTACTTATTATTATGGGCTCTCTTCTACCACCTTGCTCTATTTTTTTTCCATTTATAATTGGGGAAACTTATAAGAAGCAGAAGGAAAAAAATCACCCATCATCCTGTCACCCACAGGCAATAGTTATTAATTTTTTGCAGTATATAATTAGGATCATACTGATACTCTATTTTATTCCTCCCCCTTATCATTATAGGTATTTTCTCATCATTCGAAACTGTTTGTAAACGTCAATTTTAATGGATGTGCACTTTGCCATTGTATTGTTGTTGTTGTTCAGTCTCTCGGTTGTGTCCAACTCTTTTCGACCTCATGGACTGCAGCACACCAGGCTTCCCTGTCCTTCACCATCTCCTGGAATTTGCTCAAACTCATGTCCATTGAGTTGATGATGTCATTCAACCATCTCAACCTCTGTTGCTCCCTTCTCCTCCTGCTCTCAATCTTTCCCAGCATCAGGGTCTTTTCCAGTGAGTCGGCTCTTTGCATCAAGTGGCCAAAGTGTTGGAGCTTCAGCTTCAGCATCAGTCCTTCCAGTGAGTCTTCTCTAGTACCACGGTTTGAAAGCATCAGTTCTTCAGTGCTCAGCCTTCTTTGTGGTCCAGTTCCCACATCCGTACATGACTACTGGAAAAACCACAGCTTTGACTAGAGAGACCTTTGTATACGGACCTTTGCCATTGTATGATCGCTGTTATTTTTTGACCTTTTTCATATTTTAAGGTTCTTCCCAGTTTTTCACTGTTAGAAATTTGCTGTGGTGACCATTTTTGTGTATGAATCTTTGATGCATTTCTGATTTTTTGCTCAGGATAGATTGTTGGATGTGAAATTACTGGTGAGAGAATACACATGCTTTTAAGACACCTGATACATATATTGGCACATTGCTTTCCAGAAAGGCTGTGCCAGGGTTAGCCCACCAGAAGTGTTTTTTTCTTTATTGTCTCCTCTTCTGCGTTTGTTTTCTTGGAAGGCAGGACTGTTACTCCCTGCTGCACCTGTAAACCTTGGGCGGTAGATGTGCAGCCCATTAAAAGAGGGCTGGAGCTACTGCCTCGTCGTCGTTCTGAACCAAACCTGGACGAGGAAGGAAAAAATTGTGACTCTAATCTTTTAAGTTGTTTTTTATGAATCATCGTTCTCTCCTGATCTTTCACAAAGAGGTATAAACTTAAATTGGAGGAGCTGTTGAAGGCAAGAAGAAAGGTTGATGAGAAAGAGATTCTGATTACCTGAATCTTTGATTTTTAAATAACTTTTTTGGTAGACCTGAGGGAGAATTTCTGAGATTGATGAAAATTGTGAATTACTCCTTTCTTTTTTTTAATGGTAAAAAGATGATAAAGGAAATTATAAAGGAAATAATTATGTGAATAAATGTGGTGATGCATCAGTCTTATGATGTCTGGATTTGTTGTACTTACTGTACTTTTTGTGTTATTTAAGAGGTTTTCAGTGGTAATTGGGCCATATGGACTATTGTTCTTAGTGTTTGGGTGTACCCACTGCTGTATTTTGAGCATCTGACAATATGCCCTTTTATCTCCAATAGAAGGCCTTTAATACAATAAGTTTGGGTTATGATTATCTTAATTAGGGGAAAGAAATGAATGAAGCAGGGAAGTCAGAAATAATGATATATATACTTTTAATATTTTATTTTATTTAAAATATAAATATGCATTAATCCACTAGTCTTTTTTAAAAAGTGTTCATTATGCAAAATTTCAAATGTAAGCAAAAGTAAAAAGAATCATATGATGAACCCCTCATTAACCTACCACCCACTAAAAGCAGTTAATCACCTCACTGTCAGTCTTTCGCACATATCACTTCCAGCCTCTCTTTTCTCCCTAGTTTATTTTGAAGCAATTCCCAAAATCTTATTTCATCTGTAAATGTTTTGGCATGTATCTCTAAATAAAGGAGGTTTTTTTTTTCCAAAAAAATATAACCCCAGTACTATTATCCTACCTATAACAATTAACAATAATTCCCTGATGTCATTAAGTATCAAATTAGTGTTAAAATTTCTCTGATTGTCATATATATTGTATATGACATATATATATATGACATATATATACAATATATATACACACACATTTAGTTTTTCTTCTTTTTTAACCACTTGTTTGTTTGAATCAGGGTCTAAATAAAGTCCATACTTTATAATTGATTGATGTCCCTTAAGTTTTATATTTTTAAAAAGAATTATTTGTTTTACTTTATAGATTTCCCCTCTTTTTCTTTGCAGTTTGTCTAAGAAACATGTTTGCTAATCTTTTGCTGTAGGCCTTTCTCTGTATATCGATATCTTGATTAGAGTTCTGCCATCTTATTTGTGTTAAACATACCCATAGTTCATCATTTATGATTTCCAGTTTTGTTTTGCTTTTTTAAAGCAGAGTAGCAATTTAAAGGCATTTTGTGAAGCATTTTGAACATAGACTCTTGAGTTTTTGATTCTCTCTCCCTCTTGTCCCCATCTTTTATGCTTGTTGCATTAAAAAAAAAACAAGGTAATGCTCAAAATCCTTCAGGCTAGGCTTTGACAGTACGTGAACTGAGAACTTCCGGATGTACAAGCTGGATTTAGAAAGGGCAGAGGAACTAGAGATCAAATTGCCAAGATCTGTTGGATCATAGAAAAGGCAAGAGAGTTCCAGAAAAACATCTGCTTCTGCTTCATTGACTACGCTAAAGCCTATGACTGTGTGGATCACAACAAACTGGAAAATTCTTAAAGAGATGGGAATACCAGACCACCTTACCTGCCTCTTGAGAAACCAGTATGCAGATCAAGAAGCAACAACCAGACATGGAACAATGGACTGGTTCAAAATTGGGAAAGGAGTACATCAAGGCTGTGTATCTTCTATTTAACTTCTATGTGGAGTACATAGTGCTAATTGCCGGGCTGGATGAATCACAAGCTGGAATCAAGATTGCCAGGAGAAATGTCAACAACTTCAGATACGCAGATGACACCACTCTAATGACAGAAAGTGAAAAGGAACTAAAGAGCCTCTTGATGAATGTGAAAGAGGAGAATGAAAAAGCTGGCTTAAAACTCAACATTCAAAAAACAAAGATCATGGCATCTGGTCCTATCACTTCATGACTAAGAAATGAGAAACAATGGAAAAAGTGACAGACTTTATTTTCTTAGGCTCCAAAATCTCTGCAGATGGTGACTGCAGCCATGAAATTAAAAGATGCTTGCTCTTTGGAAGAAAAGCTATGACAAACCTAGACAGTGTATTAAAAAGCAGAGACGTCACTTTACTGATAAGGAACCAGGTAATCAAAGCTATGGTTTTTCCATTAGTCATGTACAGATGTGAGAGTTGAACCGTAAAGAAGGCTGAATGTTGAAGAATTGATGCTTTTGAACTGTGGTGCTGGAGAAGACTCTTGAGAGTCCCTTGGACAGCAAGGAGATCAAACCAGTCAATCCTAAAGGGATTCAACCTTGAATATTCATTGAAAGGATTGATGCTGAAGCTCTAGTACTTTGGCCACCTGATGTAAAGAGCTGTTTCATTGGAAAAGACCGTGATGCTGGGGAAGATTGAGAGAGAGATGGTTGGATGGCATCATCTACTTAATGGAGTTTGAGCAAACTCCGGGAGACAGTGAAGGACAGGGAAGCCTGGCTTGTTGCAGTCTATGGAGTTGCAAAGAGTTGGACATGACTTAGCAACTGAACACACATGCATCCACATGTAATGTGACTTTACTAAGTCATTTTAAACATTCAGCCTAATTTTCAAAGAAGCATGTCTTTCTTTTCTCCTGGGTTTCTCATCAGTTTATATAGCTAATTAAATTGCATACCTGTAATAACAAGAGCAACTGGTATAGATAGATTTGGGAAAAAAACATTTAATTCTTGGTAAGCATGCAACTTAGTGGATGGGAGCAGGAAGAATATCCAGGATTAGAATGAGTGGCTGTTAATTTGAGGCTGGTTTGCATTGCTGGGGCTTGTTATTTTACAGAGGGAAGGGGAAGCATCAGTTATTTTTTTCAGGTTGGTTGAGAGATGGTGGTGGGTTAAGAGAGCTTCTATACAAATTTTATAATTATAAAATGAGCCAAATTGTTAGAAATCTGAGGACAAGATATTTTATAGAATCTTTTATTTATAGTGTATTCTGCAGCATGGTATTTTTGTCCACTTGTGTTAAGAGTTTGCATAAACTGGACTGAATTTGACTATGGGCCAGCGATGTTAAAAATTTGGTGAGGAAACAGCCAAAACTTTGTCTTTTGAAAGGTTTGTATCTGTTCACTGCCAGTGTAGTGTTCATGGAACAAGCTGACATTTTCATGTAGTCAGTTGTTTTCTGTTCCTGGCAAGAGAAATCTTGGTTCATATACCACGGGAACAAGATTGTTATTGTGGAAGGCAGACTCAGAGCTGTTTCTTGTTAGGATTAGTTGGGCACCTGCAGGATTTCTTCTTTCTTTCTGCTTCCTGCCTCCTGTTGTCCTTTCCTTCTGTCAGAATGTTCTAATGTTGCATAAGCAGTGTTCTGACAATAGATGATTTTTTTTGGTAGCTCTTTTTTTTTTTTTAAACCCTTGAAATAATGTTTTTAGTGATGGTATGTTCTTGGCTTACTTTCCATTTCTACATCAACAGTGATATTGTTATTCTTGTCAAATGGGGCAGTTGTATTCCAGCAATGATCTTTGTGTCCAAGTCAGCTGCAGAGAGACCCTGTTCATTATACCTAAATATCTTATATGTGTATAGTAATTTGGGGAGGTAATTCAATTTTCAGATGATACTTTCAGATCTCTGTATAGGATTTTACAGCCCCTCTGCCCTCCCCCCCATAATAAAACTTGTTTGAAGCATTGTTACTCACTAACTTCTTTGACATATGCAGAAGAGTGGCCGGTGATTTCAGCCTCTCGTGCCTCTTCTGATCTCATTTTCCTTCTTCCTTTTCAGCCAGCAGCTGCATCCCGTGCCCTGCTCTAATTGAGCTCCCAGTAAAAGGGGCACTGTTATACTGAGTCACCTCCTCTTCTATCAGTGGTTGTTAGATGTTTTTAGGCCAAGAACCCATTTTGGAGTCACATTAAAATTTGAAAACAACATTTCAGTTGTGTTACCTAAACTTCTCTTCCTTTCCTTATGCTGCTGCTAAGTCGCTTCAGTCGTGTCCGACTCTGTGCGACCCCATAGACAGCAGCCCACCAGGCTCCCCTGTCCCTGGGATTCTCCAGGCAAGAACACTGGAGTGGGTTGCATTTTCTGCTTTTCCAGCTCTTTGGGGGAACCTTTTTGGCCAGTCAGTTGCAGTAAGGAAACTGTCCATTGCTGTGGGAGTCAGCCCATGTGTTTCCAGTTTCAGTTTTTACTAGCCTGGCAGTTTTCTTTGGGCACATCACTTAACCTCATGGGGCTTCCAGTTTCTTTTTAATGTATATATGTTTTCTATGGCTTTATTGAGATATAATTCACATACTGTACAGTTCACCCAATTCATTGCTTTTAGCCTATTCACAAAGTTGTGTAACCATCATCACAAGCCATTTTAGAACATTTTCATTCCTCTTAGAAGAAGCCACCCATTAGTAGTCACTGTTCATGTCTTCAATCTCTGTCCCCATGCCCTAATCAATCACTAATCAGTCTCTATAGATTTGCCCATTCTGAACATGTCATATAAATAGAATCTTATCACATATGGCCTTTTGTGTCGGGCTGCTTTCATATAACATGTCTTCAAGTTTCATCTATGTTGTAGCATATTTCAGAATTTCCTTCCTTTTTATGAATGAATGATATTCCATTGTATGAATATATTGCATTCTGTACATTCATGAATGGATGACATATGCATTTTTCCACTTTTTGACTAATATGAACAGTGCTGTTATGAACATTTGTGTACAAATTTTTGTGTGGACATATGTTTTCATTTCTCTTGGACATATACTTTGGGCATATATGCCCAAGGAGTGGAATTTCTGCATCATAAACATTCCATATTTATCTTTTTGAGGAATTGCCAAACTGTTTTCTAAAATGGGTGCACCATTTTGCATTCCCACTAGGAATGTATGATGCTTCCAGTTTTTCCACATGCATACCGAAACTTGTTATTTTCTTTCTTTTTGATCTAATCATCCACGTCGATGTGAAGTGGTTGCTCCTTGTGGTTTTTGATTTGCATTTCTCTTATGACTCCTAGTGTTGATCATCTTTTCATGTGCTAAGTGACCATTTGTAGATCTTTGAAGTGTCTGTTTAGATTCCTTGCCCATTTTTTAGTTGGGTTATTTGTCTTTTTATTGTTGAGTTGTAAGACGTCTGTATATTCTGGATACAAGTCCTTTATCAGATATATGACATGCAGATATCGTTTCCCATCTCGTAGGTTGTCTTTTCACTTTCGTGATGGTTTTGTTTGCAGCACAAAAGTTTAAAATTTTGATGTTCTTGTTTCTTTATTTGTAAAGTTATTCTAACTCTGAAATTATGTGTTCTATTATGAATGTGTTTGTGTTCATTCTGAACCATTTTCTCACTTTGGTATGGTACTCTGTTTTTTCTTTTTTTGGTTTCAGGGCATGTGGGATCTTAGTTCCCTGACCAGGCATAGAACCCATGCCACCTGCAGTGGACGCACAGAGTCTTAACCACTGGACTGCCAGGGAAGTCCCAGCCTCAGAGTCTCTTCAAAAAAAAAATCTTTGTATCTCTCTGATATACGTGTCTTATGAAATAATCAGACTCTACCCAAAATGTATAATGTCGAAAGTGAACATTCCTTCTCTCTAGAGAGAACATTGTTCACATTTTATAACCAGATTTTTTCTATTCATATGTTAGAATTTTATGTTTTTCATTGAAAAGGGATCATGCCACATACTCTGCTGCTTATTTTTAATTTTTACTTAGTGTTACAGTTTTATTGAGATTTAATGGACATGCATTGCTGTGTAAATTTAAGGTGAACAGCATAATTGATTTACGTACCTAGTGAAATGATTACCACCATGAGTTTAGTGAGCATCCATCATCTCATATAGATTAAAAAGTTAAAGAAAAAAAAGTTAAAGAAATGGAAAAGTTTTTTCCTTGTGAAATCCTTTCTCTTAGGATATTGTTGTTCAGTCGTAAATTGTGTCCGACACTTTGTGACCCCATGAACTGCAGCACGCTAGGTGTCCTTGTCCTTTACTATCTCCCAGAGTTTGCTCAAACTCATGGCCATTGAGTCAGTGATGCCATCCAACCATCTGATTGTCTGCTGCCACCTTCTCTTATTCTCAAACTTCCCCAGCATCAGGGTCTTTTCCAGTGAGTAAGCTTTTCACATCAGGTGGCCAAAGTATTAGAGCTTCAGCTTCAGCACTAGTCCTTCCAGTGAATATTCAGGGTTGATTTCTTTTAGGATTGACTGGTTTGATCTCCTTGCTGTCCAAGGGGCTCTCAAGAGTGTTCTCCAACACCACAGTTCAAAAGCATCAGTTCTTCAGTGCTCAGCCTTCTTGATAGTCCCACTCTCGAATCCATATACAACTACTGGAGAAACTGTGGCTTTGACTATACGGACCTTTGTTGGCAAAGTGATGTCTCTGCTTTTTTTGTCATAGCTATCCTTCCAAGTATCCGTTGGATCATATAAAAAGCAAGAGAGTTCCAGAAAAACATCTACTTCTGCTTTATTGACTATGCCAAAGCCTTTGTAGATCACAACAAACTGTGGAAAATTCTTAAAGAGATGGGAATACCAGACCATCCTACCTGCCTCCTGAGAAATCTGTATGCAGGTCAAGAAACAACAGTTAGAAACGGACATGGAACAACAGACTGGTTCCAAATTGAGAAAGGAGTACGTCAAGGCTGTATATTGTCACCCTGCTTATTTAACTTATATGCAGAGTACATCATTCGAAATGCTGGGCTGAATGAAGCACAAGCTGGAATCAAGATTGCCAGGAGAAATATCAATAACCTCAGATATGCAGATGACACCACCCTTATGGTAGAAAGTGATGAGGAACTGAAGAGCCTCTTGATAAAAGTGAAAGAGGAGAGTGAAAAAGCTTGGTTAAAATTCAACATTCAAAAAACTAAGGTCATGGCATCCCATCCCATCACTCCATGGCAAATAGATGGAGAAACAGTGGAAACAGTGAGAGACTTTATTTTCTTGGGCTCCAAAATCACTGCAGATGGTGACTGAAGCCATGAAATTAAAAGACACTTGCTCCTTGGAAGAAAAGCTGTGACTGACCTAGACAGCATATTCAAAAGCAGAGACATTACTGTGCCAGCAAAGGTCCGTCTAGTCAAAGCTATTGTTTCTCCAGTAGTCATGTGTGGATATGAGAGTTGGACTATAAAGAAAGCTGAGCACCAAAGAATTGATGCTTTTGAACTGTTGGTTCTAGAGAAGACTCTTGAGAGTCCCTTGGACTGCAAGGAGATCAAACCAGTCCATCCTAAAGGAAATCAGTCCTTGAATATTCATTGGAAGGACTTATGCTGAAGCTGAAGCTCCAGTACTTTGGCCAGCTGATGCGAAGAACTGACTCATTTGAAAAGACCCCGATGCTGGGAAAGATTGAAGGCAGGAGGAGAAGGGGACGACCGAGGATGAGATGGTTGGATGGCATCACTGACTCGATGGACATGGGTTTGAGTAAGCTCTGGGAGTTGGTGATGGACAGGGAAGAATGGCGTGCTGCAGTCCATGGGGTCTCAAAGAGTCAGACATGACTGAGTGACTGAACTGATTCTGCCAAGGAGCAAGTGTCTTTTAATTTTGTGGCTGCAGTCACTGTCCGCAGTGATTTTGGAACCCAAGAAAATGAAATCTGACACTGTTTCCACATTTTCCCCATCTATTTGCCATGAAATGACAGGACTGGATACCATGAACTTCATTTTTTAAATGTTGAGTTTTAAGCCAACTTTTTCAATCTCGTCTTTCGCCTTCATCTAGTTGCTCTTCAATTTCTACCATTAGAGTGGTGTCATCTGCATATCTGAGGTTGTTAAAATTTCTCCTGGCAATCTTGATTCCAGCTTGTGATTCATCCAGCCCAGCATTTTGTACAATGTACTCTGCATAGAAGTTAAATATGCAGGGTGACAGTAGACAGCCTTAATGTACTCCTTTCCCAGTTTTGAACCAGTCCTTTGTTGGATGTCCATTTCTAACTGTTGCCTCTTGTCCTTCATACAGGTTCTCAGGAGGCAGATAAGGTGGTCTGGTATTCCCATCTCATTAACAATATTCCACAGTTTGCTGTGACCCACACAGTTAAAGGCTTTAGCATAGTCAGTGAAGCAGAAGTAGATGTTTTTTTTAAATTCCCTTGGTTTTTCTATGATCCAGCATATGTTGGCAATTTGATCTCTGGTTCCTCTGCCTTTTCTAAATCCAGCTTGTACATCTGAAAGTTCTTGGTTCATTTACTGGTGATGCTTAGCTTGAAGGACTTTTAGCATTACTTTGCTAGCATGTGAAAGGAGTGCAATTGTAAGGTAGTTTGAGCATTCTTTGGCATTGCCTTTCTTTGGGATTGAAATTAAGACTGACCTTTTCCAGTCCTGTGGCCACTGCTGAGTTTTCCAAATTTGTTGGATAATGAGTGCAGCACTTTAACAGCATCATCTTTTAGGATTTGAAATAGCTCAGCTGGAATTCCATCACCTCCACTGGATTTGTTTGTAGTAATGCTTCCTAAGGCCCACTTAAGATATACTCTCTTAATAACTTTCATATGTAATGTATAACAGTGTTAGTTATATTTATCATGTTATACATTACATCCATAGTACTTACTTATCTTGTACTTGGAAGTTTCTAGCTTTTGACTTCCTTCATCCAGTTCCTCCTCTCCCTACCCCTACCTCTGCTAATCACAAGTCTGATGTCTTTTTCTGTGAGTTTGTTTTTGAAGTATTAATATAATTGACCTACAATACCATGGTAATTCTTGTTACACAGCATAGTGACTCATTTTTACTATACATAGCAAAATGATCACCATGGTAAGTGTAGGTAAGATCTGTCACCATACAAAAGGTATTACATAATTATTGACAGACAGTATCTCCCACGCTGTACGTTACACACTCTTGACTCATTTATTTTGCAGCAGGAAGCTTGTACCTCTTGATCTCCTTCACCTATTTGTCTTCTTGCCTTACTCCTTTTCCTCTCTGGCAACCACCTATTTGTTTTCTGTATCTATGAGTCTGTTTCTGTTTTGTTATGTTTATTCATTTGTTTTAGGTTTTAGATTCCATTTATAAGTGAAATCATATAGTACTTGTCTTTCTCTGTCTTATTTCACTTGGCATAACACCTTCTGGTCTGTCCATGTTGTAAACAGCAGTATTTCATCCTTTCCTTTAGCTGAATAATAATATTCATATATATATATATATATATATATATATACACACACACACACGCATACACACACTGTGTCTTTTGCCATTCATCTGTTGATGGGCACTTAGGTTGCTTCTATATCTTGGCTATTGTAAATAATGCTGCAGTGAACATAAAGGTGCCTATATCTTTTCTAACTAGTGGTTTTGTTTTCTTTGGATAAATAAGTACCCAGAAGTGGAATTGCTGGATCATATGGTAGAGTTCTCTTAATTTTTTTGAGAAATCTCCATACTATTTTTCATAGTGACTGTATCATTTGTGTCCCCATAAACAGTTAATGAGGGTTCCCTTTTCTTCCCATTCCCATCAGCACTTGTTAGTAATATTTTTTGTCTTTTTGTTGTGCCATTTTGACAGGTGTGAAGTGAAATCTCACAGAGATTTTGTTTTTCATTTCAGTGATGATAAGCGACATTGAGCATCTTTTCATGTACCTGTTGGCCATCTGTATGTCTTCTTTGGAAAAATTTCTATTCAGATCCTCTGCCCATTTTTAGATTGGGTTGTTTGTTTGCTTTCTGTTGCATTGTATGAGTTTTCGTATATTTTGGATATTAACCCCTTATCGAGTATATCATTTGCCTGAAAAGACATATTCAAAAAATATTTCTAGGACTGATGTCAGAGTATGTACTGCCTGTGTTTTCTTTGGATTTTTGTCTTTTACATTGCAGAGTAGTTCATTTACCTGTAGTGTTAGTTTCAGGCGTAGAGCAGAGTGATTTAGTAATATGTGTATATATTCTTTTTCAGGTTCTTTTCCATTATAGGTTATTACAAACTACCGACTATAGTTCCCTGTGCTGTACAGCATGTCTTTGTTGTTTATTTTCTATATAGTGGTTTTACTACTCATTTTTAAAGTTAATATCTCCCACATCTTGTCATGTCAGTGCATTTTGTTCTAGACACAATCTTTTTAATGGCTGCAGAGTGTTCCATTTTATGGATGTACTATATTTAAGTAGTATCCTATTTGATAGGTTTAGGGTTGTTTCCAGCTTTTTTTTTTTTTTAATATAAATTATATGTCACTTAACCATTTCTGCACATTTATATTTGTGTACTTGTACTAGTGTTTGTTTTCTATTCCGTTTATTTGCACTATTTATTTTCCAAAAGACTCATATCTCAGATTTAGTTTAGTTTTTAAAAATCAAGAGTTTTATACTAAACTTTGCAAAAGTTGTGTGTTCTTTTCCATTATGATATATACAATGTTAGAAACTAAGTTCTTCATTTTCTCAGTAATTGAATAGAATAAGTCACTAGAGGTGGAGTGCCTGAGTCAAAGTATGAGAGCTTAAAATTTTATTAGTGTTGCCAAATTGCCCTCCAAGAAAGGCCAGGCTAATTCACTCAATGGAGAGTATGTATGAAGTGCTTCTTCTATCCTCTTTAAACCCTGGCAACCAGCCATTTTTTTAGGGAGTCAGTCTAATAGGTAAGAAAATGTCATCTTAGTTTGTAAGAGTTATTTGTTATTACTCAATTTGACTATCATTTGTCTATTTGCTCTTAATATTTTTTCTTGGAATTATTTGTATCCTTTGGTTAGTTTTCTGTTGGGCTTTTTGGCTTTTTCTTGTTAATGTGCATCGCTGGGCTTCCCTGGTGGTCTAGTGGCTAAGACTCTAAGCTCTCCAGGTAGGGAGTTCTCCCAGGTTTGATCCCTGGTCAGGGAACTAGATCCCATGTGCTGCAGCTAAGACCTGCAGCAGCCAAATAAATAAATGAAAATAAATATTTAAAGAAAATGTGTGTAACTTTTTGAATATTAGGGAAATTAAGACCTATAAGACCCTGATGCTGGGAAAGATTGAAGGCAGGAGGAGAAGGGGACGGTATCACTGACTTGGTGGATAAGAGTTTGAGCAAGCTCTGGGATTTGGTGATGGACAGGGAAGCCTGGCGTGATGCAGTCCATGGGGTCGCAAAGAGTCGGACACGACTGAGCTATTGAACTGATACTGATGTTTCTGTGTTTGTCTTGACAGTGTGTACGTGTGTGTATTTTTTTTTAAATTTAATTTTATTTTTATACTTTACAAAATTGTATTAGTTTTGCCAAATATCAAAATGAATCCACCACAGGTATACATTTCATGTTTACATTTTACAGTACATTAGATTTTTATGTTTTATACTTTCTGGCTTCTCGTTCTCTTTCTCATACTAATCTTGTGAAAATATTTACCCATGTTTTCTTCAAGTACTTTTTATGGTTTTGTTTTTAAATTTAGATCTTTGCTTCATCTGGAATGCATTTTGGTTTAAACCAAGTGAAAAGGGAATCAGTTGTGGAATTTATTGGAGTTGTGATTTTACATTCGTTTTTGTTGTTATTAATGACTTTCTTCTTTCCCTTGACTGGGAGCTCCTTGAGGGTGATGGAGTGTGCAGTTTTTTCCCTTGTTCTTATTTTCAGTATCCAGCACCATGCTTGCCAGTGATAGGCCCTCCACTTATTGAATGAGTGAATCTATCTTTTTCTCCCCCACATGTCTAGTTTGAGGGTGGCAGAGGATGAGATTATTAGATAGCATCACTCAGTGATAAGCTGTGTGATAATAAGCCTATCCATGGGCTTCAGTAGGGTTAAAGTAGCAAAATACTCAAATAAATCGTTTGGGGCCCTTAGTCTCCACCCTTGAATAAAAGGGGTTTTGTGTGGCAGGACTAGCTGATTTGTGTGATTCTTCCTTTTGTAAGTTTTCTGTTGGTGGAAAGTGGGCTTGCTTTTCTTTTAGTCCACTCGGTGGACATGAATTGGAGCAAACTCCAGGAGATAGTGGAGGACAGGGAAGCCTGGTGTACTGCAGTCCATGGGGCTGTAGAGTCCAGCACGACTTCGCGACTGAACAAGTAGTTTGTTGTCCCAATAAAATTTATTAAATAATCTATCTTTTCCCTTTTGATTTAAAAATCTACTTTGTCTACAAAATCTCCAGATACTTCAGTTTATTTCTGAACTCTTAACTGTTTGATTGTGCTCTCTTTACTTTCTTTGATACTGTATAGCTTTAATTATTACAGCTTTATAGTACTTAAAGTACATTTGGAAGGCCAGTGTTGAACATTCTTAAATATAATACCAGTTTGGGAAACCTTGTAATCTCCTTTAGTAAAAGTCCTTGCTATCCTGTAGAGAACATTCATTTAACTTATTAAACATTTAATGCATTCTAAGAGCCTGCAAAGTAGAGATGATTTGGGAGTATTACTTGCTAAAGAGCTTTTCCTAGGATATGACATACTTATTATGTCAAGTTCTAACTTGACATACTAAATGTCATAAAAAAAAAAACACCTCTCATTTTATAGTCTTGGATATCTCTAGAAAAGCATAGCATTTTCCTCACAATCTTTTAATGCAGAAAACACAGAGAGATGGTAGGTGGTAGAAAAGGCATCAAGAAATCGTGCTGGCACCCAGCAGATAGTGAGAAAGATACTACCTAAAAGTGCTATAATGGAATTCAGTTTAGTGACCTTGATTTCTCACCTGTACTTGACTTGTTTGCCTCCTGTCGTGCAATAATAGATCGATTCAAAGGATATGACTTGGGTGAAGTCCAGGTAACATGGCTGAATAACCTCTGGTAACATTAAAAATTCTTATTAAAAAAAAATTCTTATAGTCTGATATTAGCATTGGGATTTTCTATCATGTCTGTCTCATGCAGGAACCAACTTTAGGATCTTGTGAGTATTAAAGAAATTTAAAGCAGAGAAACTTCAAGTCTCGTGAATGGAGCTGATCAAGCAGAGCATGCTTACTGTGTGGAACAGTATTCTAGAGTGCTTCAATGAAACTCTTAATTTTAAATAACTGCTTATTTATAAGTATATTTTCGGATGATTCGGAGAAGGCAATGGCACCCCACTCCAGTACTCTTGCCTGGGAAATCCCATGGATGGAGGAGCCTGGTAGGCTGCAGTCCATGGGGTCGCGAGGAGTTGGACACGACTGAGCGACTTCACCTTCACTTTTCACTTTCATGCATTGGAGAAAGAAATGGCAACCCACTCCAGTGTTCTTGCCTGGAGAATCCCAGGGACGGGGGAGCCTGGTGGGCTGCTGTCTATGGGGTCACACAGAGTCGGACATGACTGAAATGACTTAGCAGTAGCAGATGATTACTCATTTTTTTTTTTTTTTAAAAACTGTTTTTGTCCAGTTCTCTCAGACTTTTTCTTAATAAGTCTATCCATGGGCTTCAGTAGGGTTAAAGTAGCAAAATACTCAAATAGGTTCGTTTGGGGCCCTTAGTCTCCACCCTAGAATAAAAGGGGTTTTGTGTGGCAGGACTAGCTGATTTGTGTGATTCTTCCTTTTGTAAGTTTTCTGTTGGTGGAAAGTGGGCTTGCTTTTCTTTTAGTTTTATTTCTCATTTTTATCAACGCTGGTCATAACTGAGAGATTTTTAGGCTGTTAACTGTCCCAGCACACCAATAAGCACCTTGTTAGTAGATGTTACTCATCGTGACTAGTTACTCCTGAGATTTAACTGTGCTTGGAAAACACCTGTCTGTATTTGAGCTTTGCTAGGTGGTTGGCTTTTGTGTTTGACTGAAGATTTGCTCCTGAGAAAGCAAATAGCTGTTAGAAAAAGAAGGGAGAAGGAGCCGGCACATTTCTGTATGCTTTCATTGAAGAGGTATCCTAATTAGAACGCTTTTGGAGGCTTCACCTTTTTGCACTAAAGTAATCCAGCATTTCATTCTGTACTGCATTGAGGTTTTGGATCTCCATGCCAGAAAGTGAGAACGAGGGTTGAATGTGAAAGGAATATTCAAAGGATGAAGCTCATATTCAGTGGTGTGCTCTTCATAATCCAGGTTCAAGAATACCCTGCATGCCACAGGACAGTGAGAATGGAGGCAGTATCTGCCGCTGTTTTGTTTCAGCTCCTGGGATGTCATTCCTGATTAAAGTCATGTTTAAGGCAGTATTGTTTATAGTTTACATTTGGGACGTATGTTGCCTCAGTACATTTCATTTATCCTCCTGGAAGAATTATTTTGCACGGCTTGGAAGGAGTGTTTTTCCACCAGATTAGAGGAAATGAACAAAATTCACTCTTCTCTAAGTCGGGATGATCTGCAGTAGAGTCGTTTCACCGTGGAGACTCAAATGAATGACTTACTTGGATCCTGTGGTGAACCTGGAGTAATTAAGAGGAAGAACTCAGTCTTTGGTTCAGTAAAGTTGGCATTGGAATGATTCCTGACCAGACTTGAAGGTGGAAAATGTTATGGTTCAGAGGGCCCTTCAAAGACTTTGCAGTAGATCCCTTAAGACAATAAGTTTTATAAATAGCGTTGAGTGTGGAAGTGCATAGTACATGGACACACAATAACGTAGTCAGGAAGTTTGACTGGAAGGAATAAATTATCTCTGGTCACTTGAAGGAGTGAGATCATGGAAGGGTATGTAGTTTATTTTAGGTGGTGGTAATTGTGAAGTTGAGGCTTGCCCTGGAAATGAGTTGTCAGATACGCTGTCATCCTCACTAATGGTCATATTGTTTCTTAGGCTTGTAGTTGTATGAAGAGATGGTTTTCCTGTCCCATCCACAGGCTAGGGGTTCAAAAATTTAAGAGCTACAAAAGAGAGAAGTACACAGAAAAGTTTTCTTCCTGCACATACCCCGTGGCTATCTGGATCCAGATACAGTCAGTATTATCGGTGTCTTAGATTGCTTGTTGAGTTGCTAAGTTGTGTCTGACTCTTTTGTAGTGCCATGGACTGTAGCTTGCCAGGCTCCTCTGTCCTTGGGATTTCCCATGCAAGATTCTGGAACGGGTTGCCATTTCCTTCTCTAGGGGATCTTCCTGACCGAGGGATCCAACCCACATCTTCTGCATTGCCAGGCAGACTCTTTACCACTGAGCCATCAGGGAAGCCCAGGGAAGTGTCTTATCTATATTCTGATATTTTATGTGTTTACAAGTAAATGTGTGTATCTGTTTACTGTACCCTCTCTTTTAAAAAAAATTGTAGTAAAGTATACTCACTGATCTGCATCTTTTTTCACTATTATATCTTCAGGATTATGACCTGTAGCTATATAAGAAGCTTTCTAATAAAAAAAATGCTATATAGTATTCCTATGAAAGGATGTATCACGTATTTTTTTGGTTAGTCCCCTAATGGATGGCTATTTGAGTTACTTCTTATCCTTTGCTAATATAAATAATGCTAGAGGAGATAAATGTTAGGGTTTTATATTCAAAAAAAAATGTTAAGTCATAATAGAGACTTGTAATAGTTATAGTAATATCCTAGATCTGCATAACGTATTCACAAATATCTTATTTGAGCCTTACTTTGATCTTGTGAGATAAGCACAGAATTTTACAAAGAAGAACAAATTTGAGTAACAGAAATAAAGTAGAAGAATCAAGGTCTTTTGACTCTGATTTGAATTATCTTTCCACTTTTCCCTCCTGTTGTGGGATATAGGGGAATGGCGGGAGAATAAGATGAAGTAGAGAGAGAGGGATGCGCCTGTTGTTCTAGAAGTCAGGATCCCGTTTGCTGGGAGAGAAGAGCTGGCATTCCGCCTGTGACAGAGATAGAGGTTTTAGGCACTGGCAGAACATGCTGGGTTGACTGCCCTCTTGGAGTATAGTAGTATAGCAGTCCAAAACGTGGTACTTCTTGAGAAACTGGATACTTCAGAGTGCCCTAGAATAGACTGGGGGACAAAACTGAGCATTCGAAATCTGGTAAGAGCATGCATGTAGCCTAAGGCAATGAAACAGAAACTGGCAATAGAGAAAACAGGATTTTCTAGAGGCCCCAGAGCCAGGCAGGACGTGATAGCATTGCAAGGAGATGGCTGTGAGGTCAAGCCAGTTTTGACCTCAAGACTGATTTCCGGAAGGGAGCCTTTTTCCTCTAGAGACCAGATAAGATTATAAAAGGGTAGGTAAGTCATCTCACAAGTGGACTAGAGAGAATGAGGCTGAAAAGGCTTTCATTATAGGGTTAGTACTATTTGGAAACCTGAGTATAGGCGTGTTCACCAGCCTTCCGTCATAATTACCATAAGCTAAGTGCCTATTGTGTTCTGGATACTACACATAATTTCATGCTTAACCTCTCAACAGTTTTGCAAAGAGGCTGTTGTTATACCTAGTTTCCATAAAGGAAACTGAGGTTCAGTTGTGTAACTTGTTCAAGGTCACATATCTTTTAAGCGGTAGAGCTGATATTTATAAGTAGGTCAGTATGACTCCAAGGCTCTTGTTCTTTCCATTATGCCAGGTGTTAGGCACCCAAATTGAAAAGTGAAATTAAAAATAACCAGAATTCTATCACTGTCATTGTAACAGTGTTAATGTATAACCAGACAGCTTGCCTGTTTTGCATGATTCAGGCTGGAGGGAGTGGAAGGAATGCTAAGGAAAATGACTGGCGATGTTAACAGCTGGCCAGACTCACTCTAAATATGCTTATATGTAAGTGAAAGTAGTGCACTTACCGTGTGTATGTAGCTTTATCATGTAATCGCCACTGTCCCCTTCCCTCATTAGACTTCAGTTTCTGAAGTCCTTCTACAGAGATTATACAGCTGCCACTGAAGACCATCTTGGAGAAGGAAATGGCAGCCCCCTCCAGTATTCTTGCCTGGTGAATTCCACGGACAGAGGAACTTGGCAGGCTACAGTCCATGGGGTCACAGAGTCGGGCATGACTGAGTGACTAGCATACACACACACACACACACACACACATGCTGAAGACCATAGCTGGTGGTAGGTAGCCAGGACCTGGAATTTTTGTCGGGGAGGAATATCTGGGGGATCTACTATATACACAGAGTGTATGCCATAATCATGAATTCTTCTCCAATTGTGAAGTTTGAGGAGGTAAGAATTTCCTTGGCTTAACAAAGTTTGGCTTATAGGCTGAAGACTCTACTAGATTTTATTACTCTTAATTATTTAGCATTATCCTGCAAAATATTGGAGAATAGTTATTGGATGATACTTTTGATGTACTTCCAAGGACCACTGAAGGGGATGTTAGTATGGGGGGTTGACATTATGGCGAAGCAGCGCTTGGAAGCTGTGATTCAGCGTTAGTCACTGGCTTTTGTGCTAGGTTGCCCTCAGCCGTCTCTTGCTTTAATTGTGGTGTGTCTCCGACATTTGATTACACAACTACCAAGGAGGCTGACCTTAGTGATAACCCAGTCACATTTCCAGATAGTAAAAATATTCAGGAAAAAAATTACTCATCTGTACCAGCTAGTGGTATTAGTTCTTCTCTGGGGAAATATTAACATGGTTTCTAGGTTATGCCCAATAATATGACAAAGATGAATGACCATTTAAGGAAAAATGGCTATTTACACTTTTTATTAGTGTTCTTGAAAAGTGGAGACATAACAGAATGTGCTTTCTGGACATACTCATTTTGGTATTTAATATGAGATCAGTTTTATATCTCTTTTATTGACTTTTTAAAATCTAAGTTTATTTTTTAACACCAAAAACATTCTGTATTGGGGTGTAGCTGATTAACAATGCTGTGATAGTTTCCGGTGAACAGTGAAGGGACTCAGCCGTGCATATGCGTGTATCCATTCTCCCCCAAACCCCCTCCCATCCAGGCTGCCACATAACACTGAGCAGAGTTCCATGTGCTACACAATAGGTTTTTGTTGGTTATCCATTTTAGATATAGCAGTGTGTACATGACCTTCCCAAAGTCCTTAACTATTCCTTCCCCACCAGCAGCCATGAGTTTGTTTTCTAAGTTTGTGAGTCTCATTATTTCCTTTTAGATTCCACATATAAGGGATGTCGTATGATATTTCTCCTTTGTCTGACTTACTTGACTCAGTTTGACAGTCTCTACATCCATCCATGTTGCTGCAAATGGCCTTATTTCATTCTTTTAATGGCTGAGTAATATTCCTGTGTGTGTGTGTGTACACACATCACATCTTCCTTATCCATTCCTCTGTGGATGGACATTTAGGTTGTTTCCATGTCTTGGCTATTACAAACAGTGCAGCAGTGAACATTGGTATGCATGTATCTTTTTGGTCTTTGACTTTTAAAATCGTGAAGGGGTTGGGTTCATTTTACCTATTTTTACCTAATTTCTTACCATTCTGTGTTTCCCTACTGCCTCATGAAATTGCCATGTTTAATCTTATTTAAAAAATAATCTCTTATCTGGAATGCCAATTCTTTTCTTCTCCTTTTTTTTCCATTTTTCCTTGTCCTATTCATCCACACATATTTAAATGTTCCAGGCTGTGTGCCAGGCTTATGGTCTGTACCCTCACGACTTTACAGTGTCTCCTAGTGTTGCTGATCCTGCTATGCCCTGCCTTCAAGGTTCAGCTCTTCTGACCTTCACATCATTTCCTTTGACTTTCTTTAACCTCTGTTGACCCATCCCTTTTATGAGCTCCACTGCTTTAAATCTGCTTTACACAATTTAGTGCTTATACACATACATTAATCTAGTTTTAGCAGAGTGTCAGTTCCGTTCAGTTCAGTCGCGTCTGACTCTTTGCCACCCTGTGGACTGCAGCACGCCAGGCCTCCCTGTCCATCACCAACTCCTGGAGTTTACTCAAACTTAGGTCCATTGAGTTGGTGATGCCATCCAGCCATCTCATTCTCTGTCGTCCCCTTCTCCTCCCACCTTCAATCTTTCCCAGCATCAGGGTCTTTTCAAATGAGTCAGTTCTTCACATTAGGTGGCTAAGGTATTAGAGTTTCAGCTTCAGCATCAGTCCTTCCAATGAATATTCAGGACTGATTTCGTTTAGGATGGACTGGTCAGATCTCCTTGCAGTCCAAGGGACTCTCAAGAGTCTTCTCCACAAGTCTTCTTGTGGAGACTCTCACAAGAGTCTTCTTCTTGTGCTTTTGAAACCACGATTCAAAAGCATCAATCTCTGGTGCTCAGCTTTCTTTATAGTCCAACTCTCACATCCATACATGAATACTGGAAAAACAACAGCTTTGACTAGATGGACATTTGTTGGCAAAGTAATGTCTCTGCTTTTTAATATGCTGTCTAGGTTGGTCATAACTTTTCTTCCAAGGGGCAAGAGTCTTTTAATTTCATGGCTGCAATCACCATCTGCAGAGATTTTGGAGCCCAAAAAGATAAAGTCTGACACTGTTTCCACTGTTTCCCCATCTATTTGCCATGAAGTAATGGGACCGGATGCCATGATCTTAGTTTTCTGAATGTTGAGCTTTAAGCCACCTTTTTCACTCTCCTCTTTCACTTTCATCAAGAGGCTCTTTAGTTCTTCTTCGCTTTCTACTATAAGGGTGGTGTCATCTGCATATCTGAGGTTATTGATATTTCTCCTGGCAGTCTTGATTCTAGCTTGTGCTTCATCCAGCCCCGCATTTCTCATGATGTACTCTGCATATAAGTTAAACAATCAGGGTGACAGTATACAGCCTTGACATACTCCTTTCCCTATTTGGAACCAGTCTGTTGTTCCATGTCCAGTTCTAACTGTTGCTTCCTGACCTGTATACAGATTTCTCAAGAGGCAGGTCAGGTGGTCTGGTATTCCCATCTCTTTAAGAATTTTCCAGAGTTTATTGTGATCCACACAAAGGCTTTGACATAGTCAATAAAGCAGTAGATGTTTTTCTGGAACTTTCTTGCTTTTTTGATGATCTAGCAGATGTTGGCAATTTGATCTCTGGTTCCTCTGCCTTTTCTAAATCCAGCTTGAACATCTGGAAGTTCTCTGTTTACGTGCTGGTGAAGCCTGGCTTGGAGAATTTTGAGCATTACTTTACTAGTGTGTGAGATGAGTGCAGTTGTGCGGTAGTTTGAACATTCTTTGGCATTGCCTTTCTTAGGGATTGGAGTGAACACTGACCTTTTCCAGTCCTCTGGCCACTGCTGAGTTTTCCAAATTTGCTGGCATATGGAGTGCAGCACTTTCACAGCATCATCTTTTAGGATTTGAAATAGCTCAACTGGAATTCCATCACCTCCACTAGCTTTGTTCATAGTGATGCTTCCTAAGGCCCACTTGACTTTGCATTCCAGGATGTCTGGCTCTAGGTGAGTGATCACACCATCGTGGTTATCTGGGTCATGAAGATCTTTTTTGTATAGTTCGTCTGTATATTCTTGCCACTTCTTAATATCTTCTGCTTTTGTTAGGTCATACCATTGCTGTCCTTTATTGTGCCCATCTTTGCATGAAGTGTTCCCTTGGTATCTCTAATTTTCTTGACGAGATCTCTAGTCTTTCCCATTCTATTGTTTTCCTCTATTTCTTTGCACTGATCACTGAGGAAGGCTTTCTTATCTCTCCTTGCTATTCTTTGGAACTCTGCATTTAAATGGGTGTATCTTTCCTTTTCTCCTTTGCCTTGAGCTTCTCTTTTCACAGCTATTTGTAAGGCCTCCTCAGACAACCATTTTGCCTTTTTAAATTTCTTTTTCTTGGGGATGGTATTCATCCCTGCCTCCTGTACAAACAATGTCATGAACCTCCATCCATAGTTCTCAGGTACTCTGTTTATCAGCTCTGATCTCTTGCATCTGTCATTTGTCATTTGCATTGCATTTGTCATTTCCACTGTATAATCGTAAGGGATTTGATTTAGGTCATATCTGAATGGTCTGGTGGTTTTCCCTACTTTCTTCAGTTTAAGTCTGAATTTGGCAATAAGGAGTTCATGATCTGAGCCACAGTCAGCTCCTGGTCTTGTTTTTGCTGACTGTATAGAGCTTCTCCATTGTTGGCTGCAAAGAATATAATCAATCTGATTTCGGTGTTGACCACCTGGTGATATCCATATGTAGAGTCGTCTCTTGTGTTGTTGGAAGAGGGTGTTTGCTATGACCAGTGTGTTCTCTTGGCAAAACTCTTAGCCTTTGCCTGCTTCATTCTGTACTCCAAGGCCAAATTTGCCTGTTATTCCAGGTATTTCTTGACTCCCTACTTTTGCAAGTAGGTTTTTCGCAGGTGTTGCAAGTGTAAGTTCCTCAAAGACAGAGACTGCCATGTTGATTTTTGTCCTTCACAATGCTAAGCCCAAGCATGTGGATAATAAAGGGGTTTTGATTCGTCAGTCCCTGCTGAATGTCCAAGTTACTAGCTCTTGGAGTTTAGAAGTGGTTAGAAAGATTATGCTTTTCCCCTCTTATCTCCCAGTTGTTCACCTCACATTTGCTGTCTGCTTGCATTAAGCTGTAGTCACAATGAAAGAAAATGACCCCAATGATTCACTGTCTGCATTTATATTATTTTCTAGTGAAGAGTTTGTTTTTGAGCTGATTATTATATAGCGTCTTACTTGGTTCCCTTTGTGGCTAGTGAGTGATGAATTTCATGGCTAAGGAAGAGAGCCAACCCAGTGTTGACCTGTCTGCATTGTGCCTATAATTTTCTGGGTTTAAATGCCCTACCTACTGTGCCTTAGTTCACGAAGTAACTTAATAGTAATTTTAAGTAAGTTACTTAATAGTAGCTTAACTTAAAATGGGAAGCTGACAATGTAAGAACTTAAAATTGAGCTCCTGAGATAGTCATAGAAACGGAAAAGTAATCATTTAATGGGGCCTACATTATTTACATTTATAAGATAGTGGAGTTTAAAACTTTTCCATGGCAGAAACCAACACGATAATTATAAAGCAATTGTCCTTCAATTAAAAATAAATAAAATGTTTACAAAAATTCCATGGAGTAGTAAATGAAATGGGGCAGCTTACCTGTGGAGGAAGGAGGCTGTGCCATTGGACTAAATGTTTTTCTGACTGTGCTGAAAGCTCCGAGGTAGTGGCAGACTTCAGTGTAAGGCCTGAGAAGGGCTGTTTTCTTGATTGAGAAGGAGAGTAATGGGTCCTGGGAGATGGAAATGCCCTTCTGCATACACCTAAAAATTAAGAGAGTTTGGCTGTGAAAGTGAAGGAAGGCCAAAGAGCAGGAAAGAAGAAACCATTTTTTTCTCCTGAAGTAATCTGAGATCCTGACTTGAACAGACCATTTGATTAAAAAATTGTATGAGAAGTACCTCAAATGAGTTTCAATTGTTTATGTAAAGTTTTATTATTTAATATTGGGTACATAGAGGTACGTTATGTTATTTTTACAATTTGTGCCCAAAATATTTTAACAATTATTATATGACAATAAAGAGATTTGAACATTGACGAGATATTTAATGCTAAGGAATTATTATCTTTTTAGGTAGAATAGTAATGTTATAGTTGTGTTCAAAAGAAAAAAGTACTTACCTTTTAGAAATTTATACTGATGTAATGTGGATGACATTATATGGTGTCTGGGATCTGCTGGGGAGAGGAAGGAAAAAGAGGTCAGGAATATAGGTACAAATGGCTATGTGTTTATAATTGTTGTAGCTGTCTGATGGGTACAGGAGGGTCACTATACAGTTTCTTTCTACTTACGTGTGTATTTGAAAATTCCCATTATAATGACAACTAAAAAAAAAAAGCAAAAGAAATCCACAAAAACCCAAAGAGCCTAACATCTTAGATACAGAATTGTCAAACCTACACTTTTGGGCTTCCCTCATTGCTCAGTCAGTAAAGAATCTGTCTACAATGCAGGAGACCTGGATTTGATTCCTGGGTTGGGAAGATTCCTTGGAGAAGGAAATGGCAATCTACTCCAGTATTCTTGCCTGAAAAATCCCATGGACAGAGGAGCCTGGGGTCCATGGGGTCGCACATGACTTAGCGAGTCAACCACCACCACAACCACACTTCTGGCTTCTTCCAGCTTAACTCCAGAGGAGTTCAGTTCAGTTCTGTCTCTTAGTTGTGTCCGACTCTTTGAAACCCCATGGACTGCAGCACACTATTCTTCCCTGTCCATCACCAGCTCCCAGAGCTTGCACAAACTCATGTCCATTGAGTCAGTGATGCCATCCAACCATCTCATCCTCTGTCATCGCCTTCTCTTCCCACCTTCAATCTTTTCCAGCATCAGGGTGATGCTTTCCAGTGAGTCGGTTCTTTGCGTCAGGTGGCCAAAGTATTGCAGCCTCAGCATCAGTCCTTCCAATGAATATTCAGGACTCATTTCCTTTAGGATTGACTGGTTGGATCTTGTAGTCCAGCGGACTCGCAAGAGTCTCGCTCAGCTTTCTTTATGGTCCAACTCTCACGTCCATACAAGAATACTGGAAAAACCATATAGCTTTGACTAGACGGACCTTTGTTGGCCAGTAATGTCTCTGCGTTTTAATATGCTGTCTAGATTGGTCATAGCTTTTCTCCCACGGAATAAGTGTCTTTTAATTTCATGGCTGCAATCACCATCTGCAGAGATTTTGGAGCCCAAGAAAATAAAGTCTGTCAGTGTTTCCATTGTTTCTCCATCTGTTTGCCATGGAGTAATGGGACTGGATGCCATGATCTTAGTTTTTTGAATGTTGACTTTTAAGCCACCTTTTTCACTCTCCTCTTTCACTTTCATCAAGAGGTTCTTTAGTTCTTCACTTTCTGCCATGTGGGTGGTGTCATCTGCATATCTGAGGTTATTGATATTTCTCCTGGCAGTCTTGATTCTAGCTTGTGCTTTGTCCAGCCTGGCATTTTGCATGATGTATTCTACATATAAGTTAAATAAGCAGGGTGACAGTATACAGCCTTGATGGACTCCTTTCCCAATTTGAAACCAGTCCATTGTTCCATGTCTGGTTCTAACTGTTGCTTCTTTTTTTTCTTAATTTTTAAAAATTAATTATTTCTTATTGAAGGATAATTGCTTTACAGAATTTTGCTGTTTTCTGTCAAACCTCAACATAAATCAGCCATAGGTATACATATATCCCCTCCCTTTTGAAACTCCTTCCCATCTCCCTCCCGATCCCACCCGTCTAGGTTGATACAGAGCCCCGCCCCGTTTGAGTTTCCTGAGAAGTACAGCAAATTCCCGTTGGCTATCTGTTTTACATATGGTCATGTAAGTTTCCTAAAGGAGACCAGTCCTGGGTGTTCATTGGAAGGGCTGATGTTGAGGCTGAAACTCTTAATACTTTGGCCACCTCATGAGAAGAGTTCACTCATTGGAAAAGACCCTGATGCTGGGAGGGATTGGGGGCAGGAGGAGAAGGGGACGACAGAGGATGAGATGGTTGAATGGCATCACCGACTCGATGCACATGAGTTTGGGTGAACTCTGGGAGTTGGTGAGGGACAGGGAGGCCTGGCATGCTGCGATTCATGGGGTCGCTAAGAGTCGGACACGACTGAGCAACTGAACTGAACTGAATGTAAGTTTCCATGTTACTCTTTACATACCATTTCACCCTCCCCATGTCCATAAGTCTGCTTCTTGACCTGCATACAGTTTTCTCAGGAGGCAGGTAAGGTGGTCTGGTGTTCTCATCTCCTTAAGAATTTTCCAAAGTTTGTTGTGATCCAGAGTCAAAGGCTTTGAAGTAGTCAGTGAAGCAGATGTTTTTCTGGAACTTTCTTGCTTTTTCTGTGATCCAGTAGATCTTGGCAATTTGATCTCTGGTGCTTCTGCCTTTTCTAAATCCAACTTGAACATCTGGAAGTTCTTGGTTCAAGCACTGTAGAAGCCTCACTTGGAGAATTTTGAGCATTACTAACTAACTCCAGATAGAGCAAGTAAAACTATAGATTCTTGCTGATGTTGCCGAAATGGAATTTGGTTTAAGATTTTCATCCCCTCGAGTTGGGAAACTGCCTGTAATACAGTATCATTGAGAAAGCAACAAGCTCTACTTTCATCTTTCCAACAGTGGGGTGCCTTACAGTAGGATGGAAGTCATACTGTCCATCTCTAAGTCTCTTCCTTTCTGTAGGTGAAGAAATACTGATTTAAAAAGCAGTACAAGATTAGAGAACAGGAAAATATGGTTTAAAATTAAATGCCACATTTTATAGTTCTGAGCAAGCACTACTACCACTACTACTAAGTCGCCTCAGTCGTGTCTGACTCTGTGCGACCCCATAGACGGCAGCCCACCAGGCTCCCCCGTCCCTGGGGTTCTCCAGGCAAGAACACTGGAGTGGGCTGCCATTTCCTTCTCCAATGCATGAAAGTGAAAAGTGAAAGTGAAGTCGCTCAGTCGTGTCCAACCCTCAGCGACCCCATGGACTGCAGCCTTCCAGGCTCCTCCGTCCATGGGATTTGCCAGGCAAGAGTAGTGGAGTGGGGTGCCATTGCCTTCTCCGGAGCAAGCACTAGAAATTAAGAAAAAGGAGTGAACGTTTTTGTTCACTAAGATGTTAATCTTAGCCTCCTAATTTATCTTCTGCCCAGGGATCAGTTCAGTTCAGTTCAGTCGCTCAGTTGTGTCCGACTCTTTGCGACCCCGTGGACTGTAGCCTACCAGGCTCCTCTGTCCATGGGATTTTCCAGGCAATAGTCCTGGAGTGGATTGCCATTTCCTTCTCCAGGGGATCTTCCCAACCCAGGGATTGAACCCGGGTCTCCTGCATCGTAGACAGACGCTTTACCGTCTGAGTCACCAGGGAAGGATAAGCAGTTTTTATTAGGGCAGCGACTTTGGGATCACCTTTAAACACAGTAGAAGAGTTGGATTGCTGACAGAAGTAGGGGCACAGTGTGTCCAGGGAGGGAAGATACTACGTTTGGGGAAAGTAAATGAATTTGGATTGATATATGAGATGTTTTAGATGGATGAGATTGGGTCAGTTTCATGAAGGACATGACTTTTTAGCTGAGGCAGTTGGGCTTGCTTTTGTAGTCTATAGGGAGCCATTTTGCAGTGCGGAACCATTTTTGACTCTTAATATACCTAGTTATTAATTTGGTTTGACGATATTTTAGATATTCTTAGTTGCATACTTTTTGCATGGAGAATATAACTTTCCTGTATAACTTAAATTTGTTTTCACATAAATTCTTTATTTTTTGCAGTGTCTCAAAAGGGTTATTCAGAGACCATAATTTATTCTGTTTCAAAAAGGGGAGGGACACTGGGGTGCTCAGAGGTTTTGTCAATCGGTTGCTAAGTCTTGTCCGACTCTGTGTCAAGTCTTGTCCATGGACTGCGGCATGCCAGGCTTCCCTGTCTTTCACTGTCTCCCAGGGTCAGTGACCTTAATAAAGTGTGACACAGTGGCAGATCTGGGTTTAGATCAGTATCTTGGGTGTTGAACTCCTCTTCTCCCTTCACTTTATATTAAAGGTATTTGTTTTGAGTTGTGTAGTGCTCAATGTTGACTTTAGGCATTTTCTGCATTTTCTTGCCCCACCTTCTTTTTGGGAGTATATATTTTTCTTTGCCCTTATTATTATTTTTTTTCTTTTTCTCTTTTTCTTTCTTTATTTTTTCAGCCACATCCCACATCCTGCATGCGAAATCCTAGTTTCTCAACCAGGGATCAAACCAGTGCTCCCTGCAATAGAAGTGTGGCGTCCTAACCAGTGGACCTCCAGGGAATTCCCAACCCTTAGGTTTTAAATGTGGTTCTTGCCAGTTTTTTCAGCAGACAGGACCCAACACTTTGTTTATCCCCTGTCCTGCCTGTTTGGTGGTAGTTTTGTTACCATTGATAAACCTGCCCATTGTAATGTTACGCCCCTAACTCATGCTCTGACTGCTATCAGTATGTATCTTACTTCCCCAGCGCCCTGCGGTTTATAAAATGGGATGGTAATCCCAGCCTTTTCTGAGATTTTTTTTTGTGTCAATGATCTGAAAGTATCGAGTGGAAAGTACTATAAACACCTTAGGAAACATGATAATTTTATAGATTTTTTTCTCCCAAATAAAATTTTAATATTTTTAATCAACTTGATTGATGTATAATTTGCGTTCAGTAAAATTGAACTGTTTTAAGTATATGATTTGGCATTTTGACAAACTCATCCAAATAGTGGTCATACAATCAAGATGTAAGAACTTTTCTGTTATTCCCAGAGGTTCCTTTTGTGCCCTTTGCATTCATTCTCACCCCTCTTTGCCCCTAGAAATTCACTGGTTTGCTGTCATCATAGGTTAGCTTTTCCTTTTCTGGACTCTCGTGTAAACAGTCTTATCCAGGATGTGCTCTTCTTTCATTAGCATCCTGTGTTTAGGATCCTTCATTGTTGCTGCCTTTATCTGTGGTTTGTTGCTTTTTATTGCTGAGTGGTATGTGGGAGCACTGTTGCATTGTAAGGACTGTAAGAGGATTTGCTTATGCATTCATCTGTATCTAACACTTGAATTGTTTGTAGATTTTGGCTATTATGAATAAAGCTGCTATGAACTTGATGTGAAATATTGGGTAGACTTATATTTTATCCTCTTGGGTAAACACCTTGGAGTGGAATGGCTGGATCATATGGTTGGTAGGTGTGTGTTTAACTTTTTAAGAAACTGCCAAATTGTCTTCCAGAGCAGCTGTACTGTCTTACATTCTGTCTAGCAGTGTATGAGAGTTCTTGTTTCTCCTTATCCTCACCAACACTAGGATGATAAAGTTTTGGCCACTCCCGTTCTAATCATTGTGGAGTGCTATCTTGTGGTTTTAATTTACATTTTCCTAATAACTAATGATAGTGACATCTTACTTACTTTCTAGCCATTTATCTTCTTTGTTGAAGTGTAGTAATACTTGTTCAGATCTTTTGCCCATTTAAAAAAATTGGGTTGTTTTCTTAATGTTGAGTTTTGAGCATTCTTTATATATTCTTGAAACAAGTCCTTTATCTGATAAATGCTTCGCAAAGATTGTCTTCCTTTGATTTCTCTCTTCATCCTTTTAACAGTGTCTTTTTTTTTTTTTAATTAAAAATTTTTATTGGAGTTTGGTTGATTTGTTGCTCAGTCATGTCTGATTCTTTGCAACACCATGGGCCGGAAGCCAGCCAGGCTCCCTGTCTGTGGAATTCTCCAGACAAGAATACTAGAGTGAGTTGCCGTTTCCTCCTCCAGGGGATTTTCCCAATGCAGGGATTGAACACAGGTCTCCTGCATTGCAAGTGGATTCTTTACCGTCTGAGCCACAAGGGAAGGTTGATTTACAGTGTTAATTTCAGGTGTACAGCAAAGTGAATCAGTTATACAGCAAAGTGAATCAGTTATACATGTATCAACAGTGTCTTTTAGGAGCAAGAGTTTTTATTTTGAGTTCCAGTTTATCCATTTGTTCTCTTATGAGTTGTGCTTTTGGTATCATTTCTAAGAAATCTTTGCCTTTAACCCATAACTGAAGCACATGAAAACTGTCTTCCAGCTACTTCTCAGGTACCCAGGTCAGTGGCAATGTCTTGTTTATTAATCATCAGATTTTAATAATATTAAAGAAAATAATTTCTGTGCAGTAATACCCATCCGTATCTAACATGGTTTATAGAAAGATCATGTTTTCTAGTGAAGACCAGATTACCTCCTTAGTGTAAAGACGTCAGGAATCTTAGATTAATACAAGTTAAAAAAAAAATTAATCCATCTTAGTTCAAGGGATAAAGTTTACTAAAATCAATTTATGAAGATTTAAAAAGATTTGAAGATATTGAAGAAAGGTGCTAGGTTTGTGTGAAAATAGCCCCTTTGTTGATGTAACAGATAATAAATTTTGATAAACTCCTTTACAAACAATAGTTTATCTCATAGCATACTTAAATTTCCATGCTCTTGAATGAACTTCAGTATAAGCTTTAAAATTTGTTTCTCATGATTTTCAAAAGTTTATAGCTTGTCTCACTTGCTGTAAGTAAAATGGAATATTCATTTCCTCCCATTGCTCCTGCCTTGCAGGAGGATTCTTTTCCATTGAGCCACCAGGGATTGGTAAGAGACAAGTTATTTTCTATGGGATCCATCTAATTTCTCTACAGCACAAGATTTTTAGCAATTAAAAGGCAAATGCACTTATGATCTATTACTAAATTGTGTCCGACTCTTTGTAACCTCATGGACTGTAGCACGCCAGGCTCCTCTGTCCTCCACCATCTCCTGGAGTTTGCTCAAATTCGTGTCCATTGAATCAGTGATGCTATCTAACCATCTCATCCTCTGCTGTCCCCTAAGATCTATTCATTAACTATAAGTAATATTTTGAGTGTTTTAAGAGAACTCAATTTGTAGGGCATTTAGTTATTAATTACTCTGCCTTTTCTGTAGAAAGAACTTAAGTTGAAGTTCTGTGCCTTTTCCAAAAAAGGCTGTTGTAGATTTATGAGTAGACAATCAAGATCTGAGTAGCAGCCAGAAATTATAAGTACAAAATCTAAAAAGATAACATGCTCAGCTATATTGTGTGCTTAGTTGCTCGGACATCCTACTGTTTGTGACTCCACAAACTGTGCCCTGCCAGACTCCTCTGTCCATGGGATTTTTCAGCCAAGAGTACTGGAGTGGGTTGCCATTTCCTCCTCCAGGGGATCTTCCTGACCCAAGGATCGAACCCATGCCTCCTGTGTCTCCAGCATTGCCGGTAGATTCTTTACCCGCTGAGCTAAATTGTATTGTTCCTCCTAACCTGTGGCAGTATCATAGAGAAGAAATGTGAATGATGGTTAAACACGAAACTACTGCTGAAGGTAAAATGCCTGGTAGTTGAATTGGAAGAAAATTAATTTCCTCCGCAGTCTCTGTTATCCAGTTTTGAGAGTCAGCAATCTCAGAAATATGAAGGCAGGAGGAGAAGGGGAGGACAGAGGATGAGATGGTTGGATGGCATTACTGACTCGATGGACATGAGTTTGAGGAAGCTCTGGGAGTTGGTGATGGACAGGGAAGCCTGGGGTGCTATAGTCCATGGGGTTGCAAAGAGTCGGACACGACTGAGTGACTGAACTGAATCTCAAAAAATAAAGAAAAAGCAGTTAAGAAAAGGAGACCATAAATTTGTATGCTGTTTTTATTTAAAATAAAATAAAAAGATAATTGTCTCTAGAAAATAAATTATCTTTGTAATTGTCTTTAGAAGATAATTACAAAAGATGTAGGGTTATAAGATAATTACAAAAGATGTAGGGTTATGTAACTTTTAGTGTTTCTCTGATGATAAAGAAGTATGTTATAAATTGGATAAAACAAGCACTGTGTGTTGTTTAAATTTTTTTTCTTGACAGTTACTGACAAATTACACTCAAGAGCAAGCTTAGGAGCTTGTTTGGGACAGGAGCAAGCCCAAACTTAAAAATACTGAGGAATTTTGACTTTAGTTTTGAGCCTGTTTTCTTGACCAGTCCGAATGTTTAATGCTGTACTTTTATAGGCACATTTTTTCCCCCTAGATCTTTCTGATGATATGCCCATTGGTGTATAATAAAGTTATCAGTATACCTGAAGAGGTTTTTGTTTTGTTTTTCTTGGAGTATAGTGTGCCTTTCTAGTGTTACTTGACAAGGCTTGTCTTTATCTTCTAAGTGAGGAATCTTAAGAAACTTCACTGTGAACTTAAGAACTTAAAACCTGGGAATGCTCTCCTCCTGATAATTCTTTTTACTCACATCTTTATTGATAAGTCAGGCCAAAGGGATTGTTTACCTTTTGAAAAAGGGAAACCAGGTCCTACAGTTTGTTTTGGTTGCAGATAGCTTGGCAGCTGAATTTAGATTGAGCAGAGGGTGCTGCCGTGCTTAGGGGTTCTGTGTCTGGATGCTGTAGAAACCAAGGTGCTGTGCCAGTTATTATTATACATAAATGGTGAAAGGTAGTGAATCTTTGCTTTGCTTTGTGCAAGGATTCCAACCTCACCAGTTTAAGGTTTCATTGTGGTTATGGTCATATCTTCTGAGACAAAGATGCTGATTATTTTAGCTTCAACTTGTTTGAGCGACAGTATTAGAGAAAGGTGAGGGTGCTGGATTCCAACAACTAGTAGTATATATTTATTAAATTCAGGTCTAATGATGCGAAGAATAGTTAGGCAAACCTACGTGTAATGCATTTTGCTAAGTATAGTAGTAAGAAAACCTCTGGGTAGTCATATTAATATAATTCATGATAGCAGCTACAGACTTCTAAGTGCATTATAGAAAACTAGGAAAACTAATTTCCATTTCATCCAGAGCAGAAGAAGGTAATATTCTAATTTCAGCAAAAGGCAACTTTTAAAAACAAACAAATTTGAACCACTTTGTGTATTTTTAATATGTAAAAAATTTTTTTTCACCTTTTCTCATATGTTTTACTTCTTAGTCATTTACTTCCAGTAGTTTCTAAATTGGTTGACGGAATTAAAGTGGTAGCTAAGTTCCCTCTGTACAAGATTTTCCGGTTGTGTGTGCGAACTGCTTTTTCTGGAAAAACCCTTCCATTGGCAGTTCTTGAGGGCATGTACTTTTTTCCACACTTAACGATTTAGGGGCTGAAGCCTGCATTTAGTCAGAGTGACAAATGGTTCAAACAACTCTTTTCCAGTTTAGTGAGAACTGATTGAGAATTGAAACTGAAGTGGATATGGAGTTACTTGCAGTTACTCTTAAACAGTTGCTGTCTGTTACTGTTAGGCATATTTTGGACATGTGGGTACCATATCAATATTTGATGTTATGTTGCTAAATTTCTTGTCTGGTTTAGACACTTCACTTTTGAAGTTATGTTGGAACTGGCTTTGAGCAGAGGGCCACTGGAAATTGAATATAGTGGTCTATGTGGAGAGGACAAAAAATTGGCATATTTTTGCTTAAGAATTCTTAGGAAAATTTTGATAATGTGAAGATATATTTTCCAAATGTCATATGATTTTGAGGTTAAGTAGCTGTAGGGAAAGCCAGGAAGCTTTCTCCTTGAAAGTATTTGCCTTTTATGCTAAAACTTCCAACACTTAGTATTTGTTCTTTTATAACTAAACAATGGTAAGTTTTTAAAAAATTCATTGTAATGTAAAAATGTCAGTCTGTGCAGAAGTTTATAAAGAAAAAGAAAGTCCCCCATTCTCACGTTTTGTTCTCTAGATTTAACTACTAAAAGAGATCAGTCCTGGGTGTTCATTGGAAGGACTGATGCTAAAGCTGAAACTCCAGTACTTTGGCCACCTCATGCGAAGAGTTGACTCATTGGAAAAGACCCTGATGCTGGGAGGGATTGGGGGCAGGAGGAGAAGGGGATGACAGAGGATGAGATGGCTGGATGGCATCACCGACTCTATGCACATGAGTTTGGGTGAACTCCAGGAGTTAGTGATAGACAGGGAGGCCTGGCGTGCTGCGATTCATGGGGTCACAAAGAGTCGGACACGACTGAGTGACTGAACTGAACTGAACTGAACAGTTTGATATATGTACTTCCATGTCTTTTTCTGTGCACATACAAATATTTGTAGGTAAATTTCTTTGTTTTGTTCTACTGCAGCTTTTGTTGTTTACTCTCTTTGCAGGTGAAGCCTACTTTATTCCTCCACCCCCATTTTTTTGTTGTTGGGTTTTTGAAAGACTTTTTTTGTTCATGTATAGGACTTTTAAAAAATCATATATAGTTTTTAATCCTGTGTTATGTATGGTGTATTTTCTCTCAGCTTATTATTTATTTGAACTTTCAACTTTTGTAGTATCTTTTGTCGTATAAAAGTTTTTAAAAAAAGTATAGTTCTAGTATGATTTTTGGGTTTTATGTGTGCTTAGGAATGTAAATGTCCTATATTTTCTTCCAGTGCTTTATAAACTTATTTTTAATATTTAGGTTTTTAATCCACTTGGAATATATTTTCAGTATAATATGAGATAAAGATCTGACTTTAAAAATATTAATAACCAACTTCTCGTAATTTATCACTTACTTGCATGTTTGAAATGGTCTCGTTAACATATACTCTTAATAAAGCCTACTTACTGTGTACCTGTGCTACATGTTTTAATTAGTCACTTTAGCATATATTGCAAAATTTATTAAGTATTACAATTAATTCTCCCTTTTTAGACTTTCATAATCATCAGCAAACAATAATTTGGGTTCTTCCAGTATTTATACTCCTTTTTTAGTGATGTAGAAGAAGAGCCATGATGCCAGTAATACCACCTGAGATGCTGTGCTTCTCAACCTTATAGGCACAGAAATCACCTGGGAGATCTTACCAGAAAGCAAATTCAGTAAGTCTGGGCACGCCTGAGCGTCTGCGTTTCTGACGAGCCTCCGGGTAATGCTGGTTTACAAGCATACAGACCTTGTTTTGAGTAACAAGGAGCTAATATTTATTGAATACTTGACATGTTCTGGTCACTGTGCTGAGTGCTGTACATGTATAGACTCAGTCTTAACTCCTTGATGATTAGCATCCCGTTTACCAGTGAAGAAACTGAGACTTAGACAAGTTAATGACTGCCCAAAATGACACAGCCACTAAGTGGACGAGCCGGCTCAAGCTCAGGCAGCTTGTAGCCTTCACCTCTTGGATATATTTCTTCAATAGCAGATATTATTTTTCTCTTATGTGACTCACATGGTAATGCTCTTAGTTTAGTTTTCGTTTTAAATTAATAGGCTTTAATTTTGGAAACAGTTTTAGATTTACAGAAAAATTAGGCAGAATGTAGAGAATTCCATGTACCTCCTTACCTTCCCTCCCCTAATATTAGCATCTTTGCGTTAGTGTGGTACATTTGCTATAACTAATGAGCCAATACCGATAACATTATTTTAGACTAAAGTCCATAGTTTACCTTAGGGTCCACATTTTATCTTGTACATTCTGTGGATTTGGACTAATGTGTAATGTCATGTACATACAATTGTGGTATCACACAGAATACTTTCTCTGCCCTAAAAATACCCCATGCTCCACTTATTCCTCTCTTCCTCTCTCCTCCAGGCCTCAATCCTGGCAAATATTGGCCTTTTTTACTGTCTCCATAATTTTGCCTTTTCCAGATTTCTGGAATCATAGTTGGAATCATAAGAGTATGTAGCCTGTTCGAGTTGGCTTCTTTCACTTAGCAGTATGCATTTAAGATTCTTCTGTGTCTTTTTGAGGCTTGGTAGCTTATATCTTTTTATAACTAAATATTTCATTGTCTGAATATACCATAGTTTATCCATTTACTGAAGCTATCTCGTCTATTTCCAAGTTTGGGCAATTATGAATAAAACTATTATAAACATCCACTTGAAGATTTTTGTGTGGACTCAAGTTATCAACTCATTGGGGTAAATATCTTGGAGCGTGATTACATGGCTAGATTATATGGTAAGAGTATGTTTAGTTTTGTCAGGAACTGCCAAATTGTCTTCCAAAGTGACTGTACCATCTTGCATTCCTACCAGCAATGAAATAGAGTTCCTATTTCCCATTTTCGCTAGCATTTGGTGTTACCAGTGTTTTGGATTTTGGCCATTCTAATAGGTCATAGTGATAATCTTTTTTTTTAATTTGCAGTTCACTAACAACATTTGAAGCATGTATCTTTTCATATGTCTGTGTATCTTCTTTGGTGAGGTTGAGATCTTTTGCCCATTAAAAAAATTTTTTTTTCTATTGAGTTTTAAGAGTTCTTTGTACATTTTGGATACCAATCCTTCATTAGATTAATGTTTTGCAAAGATTTCCTTCCAGTTTTTGAGGCTTGCTCTCCAGTTGTGGCAAATAATCAAGCAAGTTTCCTTCTGTGTTTGCCTAAGAGCTTTTTATCAGGAATGCCTTATAGCATGGACATCTTTGAAGATTATTTGGCTGAATGAATAGATGAAGCTTTGTTTTTCAGAAGGCATCCTTGTTGTATTCCAGATACTTTAAAACACATTCCTTGTGGTATTATATTTAAGAATGTAATTGAAAATTTAATTCTTATCCTTGTAAATAGCTTATTCTTACTCCTTCCATGATCTCATGTGCCTTTCATGTCCAACTTGTTTGCTTGTCCAGGATCCTAATCTCATTCTGGCTGGATCTTCTCTTTGCAACTATCTGTCCCTCCACTAGTCTGTAGCAGTCTTTTCCTGCGGCCAGTCAGACTTCCACCTCTGAAATCATAAGTTTGGAAATTTGGCTCTCTGAACACGGTTTCCTGCCTTCTCAGGTTGCCATTTGCTGAACTTATTCTCTCATTTCACTGAGGCCTCCAGCCCCTTAAATCTTCTCTGTCCCCAGATCTGTACTGTTGCTCCTGGGATTGTAGCCCACATGAACACCATAGCTGGTCACTTGAGATGAGTCATGGGTGCCCTCGGTTCCCTCGCACCCTTGCTCTTCTCTCCCGTGGGTCATGCAGGTCTCCAGCTGTGGGTGAACAGTGCTGCCCATTTTCTGTGTTCCTGCCACAGAGCTTCAAGAAATGACTGAATCGTATTCATTTGTTCTCTTACTGACTCATGAGGCACCCCCCTCCCATATATGCTTATTACTCTCTTTAGTAGTCTTCTTACTTGTCTGTGGTTGATTTCATTTCTCCTTCACCAGAATGACTGTTTTTTCTAAACAGGTTCACCTCCCTCTGCCACAGAAGATTCCATATACTCCAGCAAAGTGATCTTATAAAAAGAAGGAAATCCAGCAAATCTATTATTTCTTGTGTGATCCCTTTTGTTATTCAGATAAAGATAAAATGTTAAGTTTAACATGCCTTTTCTGGTTTTCCAGCCTCATCTCTCTCCTCTCAGAGCTCCTGTTTCACGGGCTTTTTTTCAGATCCGTCACATGCCAAGCTCATTCTTAGCGTAGGGTAGTTATATACGTTCTTTCCTCGGCCAGACAGGTTTTCTCTTTTGGTGTTTAATTCAGACTCCTCTTTGAGACATATATGTCAGTTCCTTGGAAAGGCTTATTTCTAACCTTCCATTGGCCTGAAGATAGATTAAATTCTCCCTGAAATAGTTAATGGTCACGAGAGTAACAATAACAGTAGACGTTTGAGTGTTTGTATGTCAGACACCCTTCCAAGCACTTTATACATGTGGACTTTTTTAGTTTCCACAGCAATCTGATAGGCTAGAGAGATGGGTAAGTACATAGGACCTAGAATTGTCCCCACTTCAGATGGGGAAACCGAAGTGGAGAGTGTTAAGTTGTTTGTCCAAAGTCACATAGCCATTTGGTAGGAGCACTGGGATTTGAAGCCCAGCAGTCAGGCCCCAGAGCCTGTGTTCTGAACTGCTGTGCTGTGCTGTAGTGGTTGTTATAACACAGAGGTTATAACCACTGTGTCATTTCTGACTAATGTCCACCTTCCTTGGTAGCTGTTCAGTTCCTTGAGTTCAGAGATGGCACCTGTCTGGTTAATTTTGGATTCTCCAGGGGCCTAGAACAGAGCCGGAAGTGAGGAGGCTAGGACACAATGAATGAGTAAACAGAGGCTTTCAGTGTGAAGGTCCTCAGTTTCCTCCCCTTCTGCTTGAAAATGAAAAATTCCTTTGATCGAAAGAAGACGTGCCCTATTTATTTCAAAAGTTAACCCCTCTACCTGTTTACCTTTGATATCCTAAAAGCAATATATGCACTTGGTAAGTAAGAACAATTAGTGTAACTGTATTCCTCCATTTTCTTTCTTGCTTAACCATTACCATTTTTTCAGAGGTATCAACTATTAGCAGTCAAATGTATGTCTCCTCCTATACATATACAAACTGTATGGATACTTTAAATACCATACCATTGTAAGTTTGTTTTTATATTAAGAGCTAATGTTTTATACTGAACTGTAGTTTTGGAAGATATCACTATTGAGGGAAATTAGGTAAAGAGTGTAAGGGATATCTCTGTATTATTTCTTCTGTTTTTTGGCTCTGCTGCATGGCTTGTAGGATCTTAGTTCCCCTTGCAGGGATTGAACCCATGCCCTCGGCAGTGTACCTTAACTGATGAACTTTTATTTCTGTTTTTTCACTTTCTCAAAACTACAGAACGGGAAACATCCTTGCATTCATAGCTTTATACTTGCTTGGATATGAATGCACAGACAAGTTTTAGAAGAGCAGAATGGGTTAGAAGGTGTGTGCATTTGGACTTCTGATGAGAGCTGGCGGGTTACTCTGCATCTGGTTTCTGCTCTGAGCAGCAGCTGGGAGGAGCCTGTGCTCTGTGCAGGCACCGTCACTGGCTCCTCCTGTCTCTCTGCTGCTTCTGTGGGACTTTTAAAAATGAGTCATTTCCCACTTAATATCTCTCCTTCTCTGCTGGCTCTCTTCTCTCTGTCCATTCTCTAACACAGCAGTCTCCAACCTTTTTGGCACCAGGGACTGGTTTTGTGGAAGACAATTTTTCCACAGACCAGAGGTTAGGGGATGGTTTTGGGATGATTCAAGCCCATTACATGTATTGTGTACTTTATTATTATTACATCAGCTCCACCTCAGATCATCAGGCATTAGATCTCAGAGGCTGGGGTGGTTGTTGTTTAGCTGCTAAATCGTGTCCCACTCTGTGTGACCCAATAGACTGCAATATGCCAGGCTCCTCTGTCCAGACAAGAATACTGGAGTGGGTAGCTGTTCCCTTCTCCAGGGCATCTTCCCAACCCAGGGATTGAACCTGGGTCTTCTGCATTGATTGCAGACAGATTCTTCACCGTCTGAGCCACCAGGAAGCCCTACTGTCTCCTGGAGTTTGCTCAAATTCATGTCCATTGAGTTGGTGATGCTATCTAACCATCTCATCCTCAGAGGCTGGGGACTCCTGCTCTAACAGATCCTTTGCATCTATAGGGCTTTTCTTCAGCTCCTTGTATCATTTGACACTGTTAACTACCGTGTTCTTTTTTAAGGGCATCCCAGGTGGTGGTGGTGGTAAAGAACACACCTACTAGTGCAGGAGACATAAGAGATGCAGCTTCAATCCCTGGGTCCAGAAGATCCCCCGGAGGAGGAAATGGCAACCCACTCCAATATTCTTGCCTGGAGAATCCTATGGACAGAGGAGGCGGGTTCTTTTTAAAAATTCCCTTCCTTTCGTTTTCCAAAACAGAAATGCCTTCTGATTTCTCGCTTCCTTCACTGAGACTACTACTTCTTAAGCCCCATTGCCACTCTGTTTCTCTACTTGCTTTTTCAGTGATTAAATTCTGGGTTCAGTCCTTTGCTCTTCCTCCCCACTCACGTTCAGGCTCTCTTTCCCATCTCTGCCTCCTCCGGATCAGAAAGACCTACATTTGAATCCGATTCCATTATTTTCTGTCTGAGAGGTCAGAAGAGTTTACTTCACTTCTCTTTTTTCCTCTGAGGATAGTGATATCTACCTCAGTATCAATGTAGAGTAGATGAAATAATCTATGTGAAACACTTAAACTGTGTCTCATTTACAGCAAGTGCTCAATAAATACTAGTAGTAGAATAGTGATAATAATGTAGTTCTGTTGTTATTGTAACTGTTTCTAACCTCACATATGCAGATGATATCACTCTAATGGCCAAAAGTGAAGAGGAACTAAAGAGCTCTTGACGAGGGTGAGAGAGGAGAGTGAAAAAGCTGGCTTAAAATGCAGCATTTAAAAAATGAAGATCATGGCATCTGGTCCTGTCATTTCATGGCAAATAGAAGGGGAAAAAGTGGAAGTGGTGACAGATTTTATTTTCTTGGGCTCCCAAATCACTGGTGACTTCAGCCATGACATTAAAAGATGCGTGCTCCTTGGAAGGAAAGCTATGACAAACCTAAACAACATATTAAAAAGCAGAGACATCACTTTGCCAACATAGGTCCATGTAGTCAAAGCTATGTATTCCCAGTAGTCATGTATGGATGTGAGAGTTGGACCATAAAGAAGGCTGAGTGCTGAAGAATTGATGCTTTCAAACTGTGGTGCTGGAGAAGACTCTTGAGAGTCCTTAGGACTGCAGGGAGATCAAACCAGTCAGTCCCACAGGAAATCAACCCTGAATATTCACTGGAAGGACTGATGCTGAAGCTGCAATATTTTGGTCACCTGATGTGAAGAGCCAAGTCATTGGAAAAGACCCTGATGCTGGGAAAGATTGAGGGCAAGAGAAGAAGGGGGTGACAGAGGATGAGATGGTTGGATGGCATCACTGACTCGATGGGCATGGCATTGAGCAAACTCCAGGAGATAGTGAAGGACAAGGGAGCCTGGCATGCTGCAGTCCAGGGGGTCACAAAAAGTCGAACTCAGCTTAGCGACTGAACAACAATAACAAACCTCTAGGATTGCCAGCTTTCCTGAGGTCCATACAAAGATACTTAGCTGCCTACTGGAGACTCATATTTGGACACCTCATGAGTCAGATGATAAAGAATTCTCCTGCAGTGCAGAAGACATGCATTTAATCTCTGGGTCGGAAAGATCCCCTGGAGGAGGAAATGGCTACCCATTCCAGTATTCTTACCTGGAGAATTCCACGGACAGAGGAGCCTGGTGGCCTGTTGTCCATGGGGTTGCAAAGAGTCAGAGGCAACTGAGTGACTAGAACTTTCACTTTTTCATTGGATACCATGCCAAACTTAAACTCTGTTTGAAGTCTTCATTTGTTCTCTGGCTTCAATGCTTAGTGACTGTGACCTTAAATAAATTACTTATTTAAGCCTCAACTTCTCCATTTTTGAAAGGATGATAAATAAAAGGACTTTATTATTTATTAATTATTACTATTCATCTTAAAAGTTGAATTTTGCCCTGTTCTGCCCAGAGCAAAAGCCTGAGAAATGCCTTTTTTGTTCTGCCTCCTCTTCCTTAACCTCCACCTGCAGTTAGTCAGCAACTACTGTTGATTCTATCAGTACTTCAGAAGCCTCTGCTTGCATTCATCCACTCCTTATCATTTCTCACGGAATTATTGTGTAACCTCCTAATTGGTCTCCTGGTCTCCAGGCTACCTCCCACCTTTCACCAGGATTTATCTTTATTGAAGGCAGATCTGCTCATATCACTCAGCAGTAAAGGACTCAGATGTGTCCTTACGTGACGTGTGGACCTGCAAGGCCTGCGACCTCCCAGTCTGTGTAGCCTCATCCCTTTTTCCTGGAACCCATGGTCCTGCGCTGTCTGCTGACACTTGGGCCAGTGCCCCACGCACTCTCAACTCTCATGCCTTTGTCCTTCCCCTGCTGGGGCTGCCCCTTTCTTTTTGCTTGGGCTGCTGTCCCCTCAAGCACTCCCTGTGAATAAGTGCCCATAGCTCCTCCCCAAACTCCTCAGCCATCTGGTGAATTCTTGGTCATCCTTCAGTGGTGGGTGGATACATTGATAAATATGTTAATCTACTCTTTTTCTTCTCTTTAGTCTAACCTTCCAGGCAACATTAATTGGTCCTTTTTAAAGAGGCCTTATGCTGCTAAGTCACTTCAGTCGTGTCCGACTCTGTGCGACCCCATAGACAGCAGCCCACCAGGCTCCCCCGTCCCTGGGATTCTCCAGGCAAGAACACTGGAGTGGGTTGCCAGGCCTTATAGTGGGTAGTTAAAGTCCATGAGTCAGTCTGTCTTGGTTAATAATGCAGCCGTAGAACAGGAATAAAACTATTTAACCTCTCTGTGTCCCTAATCTATAAAAAGTGGATAATGTTGCTCTCACTGTGAGGATTAAGTGAATTAATATGGGAAGAGTGCTTTGAATAGAACCTGCACATACGAAGTACTTCTTAAATATTGGCTATTATTATTATTGTTCTCAAGACATCTCTTACATTCCTCACAACAGCATTTCTCTCTTTATTACAGTTACTTTTTTGTTGTGTTTTTTCCAGTAGATTGTGGCTTCTTTGAAGGTGAAACTTGTGTTTTAGTCATCTCTGTGTCTTTGGTATCTAGTACACAGGAGCCCCCAACAAACATTGAATCTGTCGCACTGTTTGCTTGACTCGTAATAAAGCGCTGGATCCTCCCATGTTTTAGCCATCAGCATCTTACCTCTTCTGGAAATGACTGCTTCTGCAAGTTTGGCATTAGAGACACGAAACTGTTTGCTCCTAACCTCAGTGAGCTCTTTGACCAGAAATTTGGTATTACAATGAAGCTTCCTACCTATAGCAGGCAGAATGCAACTGATGGCGTGTGGTCTTTGCAGAAGTTTCTCCAGAGTGTGAGAGAACCTCTAATGTTTTTTGTTTAAAGGGACACAGTTCAAGGCTAGAATTTCTGTTACGCCTTTTTGTTTGTTAGTTTTGTTGAGTTAGAGCTGTTTCTACTTTTTCAACCTTATTCTTATTGAAATGTTAAAACTTTTCCCTTTTAATGATTCAGAGAAGAGATTTCTTTATTGTAAACATAATATAGAGCTTATAATGAATGCTGGATTTGGGCTTTTTATAGGTGATTCTGGAATATTAAGTCATTAAGTCCCATGTGGTCTGGTTCCATTGCCAGCCCTTGACACCTTAGCATGTCTGGGCTATTGCAATAGTAACTGGTCTTTCTACCTTTATGCTTTTCTCTCCAGTCTGTTCTTTATACTGCTACCCTGTTAATCTTTCAGAAGTCCTGTTCTGATTTTTCTCATGCATTAAAAAAAATCCTCCAAGGGTACCCCCTTGTATACAGGGTAGATTCTAAACTCTTTACCATTCAGGTTGCTCTACAGTCTGGCTCCTATTATCTTTTCTACCTTATATTCCACTGTACTCTAGAATGAACTTTGTAGGTTTTCTGGGCTAGTTGTGATTTGCGAAATGTGAATTACGTTTTCCCTTTTTACCTACTGGGAGTGTTTTCCATTCTTTTCCCATTTTTCTTTTGAAATTCTGCCCTTCTTTTAAGATATATATTTTGAAACCCTTTTGTTTTGAAATAATTATAGACTTACAAGAAATCTCAGAGTAGTACATAAAGTACTGTGTACCTTTCTGCCAGCCTCCCCCAATGATAATATGTAATTGTAGTATAATATAAGATCCATTTTGAAATTCCATTTTGAAGAATATTCTCAGTGGTAGGAAAAAAACTTCTCTTTCTTTCCTTTCTTTTTTTCTTTTTATCTGTCTCCTCCTTCCTTCTTTCTCCCCCACCTTTTTTTTTTTTAAGGGCTGTATTGGACTTGTGGAAGTGGCCAAAAGTCATTTGAACTCATGTCTGTGAAACAAACGAGGTGGGTGATCAAACTGGGTAGTATGGTATGTGGTCCTTAACAGTGAAAAGGTATGGCTATATGATATTGTAAGGCTGATTTTTATTTGCTTTTATGAACCGACCTTGAAATTAATTTCAAAAGAGTTTCCATAGAGGGAATGGATGAATAACCTCCTTAAGTAATTAAAGGAGGCACAGTCCTCATTTAGATGTGAATATTCTAATGTATCGGTTAAGATACTCTCAATATTCTTTTAGCCATACCATTTATATTCTCCTTTAATGCTTATATTCTTACAGAGATTATTTTGAAAAATAAGCTAGTGTTAAAACACACAATGCATTGTGAAAAAAAGAGTTTGTTTTCCTCAAAATTGAAGTAGAGTTGATTTACAATGTTGTGTTATCCCCAGGCTCATTTTTTTAAAGAAGGCAGAAGGCTTGTAAAGGAAGAGATTTTGGAAAATAAAGTTTATTTTCCAAATTGGAACCGTCATACATTGTTGGTGGGAATATAAAACAGTACAGCCACTTTGGAAAACAATTTGGCAGGTTCTCAAAAAGTTAAACATAGAGTTACCATATGACCCAGCAATTCTACTCCTAGGTATATACCCAAGAAATCTGAAACATATGTTCACACAAAAACATGTACACAAATGTTCATAGCAGCAGTATTCATAATAGCTCAAAAGTGGAAGCAACCCAAATACCCATCAGCTGATGAATGAAAAAACAAAATGAGGTATTTCCATACAGTGGAATATATTTCAGCCATAAAAAGTGATGAAGTACTGATAACACAGCAACATGGATGAAGCTTGAAAACATTTTGCTTAGTGAAAGAAGCCAGGCACAAAAGGCCCCTTACTGTGTGATACCCTTTATATGAAATATCCAGAACAGGCAGATCGACAGAGACGGAAAGTACATGGTGGTGGTTAGGAGCTGCAGGGGATGAGAGAGGAGCGAATGGAGAGCGGCTGCTAGTGGGTATAGAACTTCTTTTGTGGGTGATGTAAACATTCTGGAATTAGACAGCGGAGATAGTTGCACAGTCTTTCAGACACACACACACACACACACACAAACCCATTGAATTATATACTTTAAAAGGGTGAATTTCATAGTATGTGAATTGTATCTCAAAAATACAGTCTCAACTTCCTGTATTAAATTGTGATCTGGTTTAGGGTCTTGTTTGCCTGGTGTGATGGAACATGAGTGTAAGATTACTTACATCTGAGCTCCAAGTAAGGCCAGAGGTTAGTGGGAACAGGGAGTGGGTGACTGTCAGACCTAAGCCTGGTAGCAGCCCAGTGCCTGTGACACTAGTGGGCAGAGTAGAAGTAGGAGCAGATCAGATAAGGATGGGATTACCTTCTGTTAGAATCCAGACAAATATCTTAACATGTAGAGAGATCAAGAAGTGTTTTAAACAGAGCAGGTTCTGTCCTGTTAAATTTAGGCTAAAGTTCTTGCCATTTTGTCTTGGATGTGTACCTCACAGATCTTGAGAAATCTGTCACATTGTGAACTATAAGGAAATAGGCCTTATGTATTTAAAAGTATTTTTATTAATTTTTAAAATTAAATAAGTTTGGGTTTTCATAAAAGTCAAAAATATAATTTTCATCAGTGACATACTTTTTCTCATATTTGCTTAAAAGCACTTTCTAGTTTTTCTCACTTTCTAGTTTTTTATACCACAAACACATAAGTAATCTGTGTGTTTGTGGTATAAAAACCATTATATGGGTAGAAAGGGTACCACATGGTAGCCATCTTGATCAGTTATTCTTTGGCAGACTAAACTATATGTATGTTTTAAAAATAAATCACACTGCCATATCTGAATAAGACTTTAGTCCTATTTAAATAAATGTATGAGAGATGTGGAAAAATAATAAAATTTGCCTAATAACAGGTAATGTGCAGTGAGTCTTTGTGTCTGTCAGGCATGGTTGTCATTTTAGTGAGTTCCAATAAATGAACTCAGCTGAGTGCTTTAGAGCAGTGATCTTCAAATTGGAGTCCATGTCTAAAGGTATCTAGGCTGGATAGTTTTGAGAGTTCTCAGTGTTCATGTTTTTTTTTGTTTTTTAATTTTATTTTATTTTTAAACTTTACAATATTGTATTGGTTTTGCCAAATATCGAAATGAATCCACCATAGGTATACATGTGTTCCCCATCCTGAACCCTCCTCCCTCCCCATACCCTCTCTCTGGGTAGTCCCATTGCACCAGCCCCAAGCATCCAGTATTGTGCATCGAACCTGGACTGGCGACTCGTTTCATATATGATATTATACGTATTTCAATGCCATTCTCCCAAATCCTCCCACCCTCTCCCTCTCCCACAGAGTCCAAAAGACTGTTCTATACATCAGTGTCTCTTTTGCTGTCTCGTATACAGGGTTATTGTTACCATCTTTCTAAATTCCATATATATGCGTTAGTATGCTGTATTGGTGTTTTTCTTTCTGGCTTACTTCACTCTGTATAATAGGCTCCAGTTTCATCCACCTCATTAGAACTGATTCAAATGTATTCTTTTTAATGGCTGAGTAATACTCCATTGTGTATATGTACCACAGCTTTCTTATCCATTCATCTGCTGATGGACATCTAGGTTGCTTCCATGTCCTGGCTATTATAAACAGTGCTGTGATGAACATTGGGGTACACGTGTCTCTTTCAATTCTGGTTTCCTTGGTGTGTATGCCCAGCAGTGGGATTGCTGGATCATAAGGTGGTTCTATTTCCAGTTTTTTAAGGGATCTCCACACTGTTCTCCATAGTGGCTGTACTAGTTTGCATTCCCACCAACAGTGTAAGAGGGTTCCCTTTCCTCCACACCCTCTCCAGCATTTATTGCTTGTAGACTTTTGGATCGCAGCCATTCTGACTGGCGTGAAATGGTACCTCATAGTGGTTTTGATTTGCATTTCTCTGATAATGAGTGATGTTGAGCATCTTTTCATGTGTTTGTTATCCATCTGTATGTCTTCTTTGGAGAAATGTCTATTTAGTTCTTTGGCCTATTTTTTGATTGGGTCATTTATTCTTCTGGAATTGGGCTGTAGGAGTTGCTTGTATATTTTTGAGATTAGTTGTTTGTCAGTTGCTTCATTTGCTATTATTTTCTCCCATTCTGAAGGCTGTCTTTTCACCTTGCTTATAGTTTCCTTTGTTGTGCAAAAGCTTTTAAGTTTAATTAGGTCCCATTTGTTTATTTTTGCTTTCATTTCCAGTATTCTGGGAGGTGGGTCATAGAGGATCCTGCTGTGATGTATGTCGGAGAGTGTTTTGCCTATGCTTTCCTCTAGGAGTTTTATAGTTTCTGGTCTTATGTTTAGATCTTTAATCCAGTTTGAGTTTATATTTGTGTATGGTGTTAGAAAGTGCTCTAGTTTCATTCTTTTACAAGTGGTTGACCAGTTTTCCCAGCACCACTTGTTAAAGAGATTGTCTTTAATCCATTGTATATTCTTGCCTCCTTTGTCAAAGATAAGGTGTCCATATGTGTGTGGATTTATCTCTGGGCTTTCTATTTTTGTTCCATTGATCTGTATTTCTGTCTTTGTGCCAGTACCATACTGTCTTGATGACTGTGGCTTTGTAGTAGAGCCTGAAGTCAGGCAGGTTGATTCCTTCAGTTCCATTCTTCTTTCTCAAGATAGCTTTGGCTATTCGAGGTTTTTTTGTATTTCCATACAAATTGTGAAATTATTTGTTCTAGCTCTGTGAAGAATACCGTTAGTAGCTTGATAGGGATTGCATTGAATCTATAAATTGCTTTGGGTAGTATGCTCATTTTCAGTATATGATTCTTCCAATCCATGAACATGGTATATTTCTCCATCTATTAGTGTCCTCTTTGATTTCTTTCACCAGTGTTTTATAGTTTTCTATATATAGGTCTTTAGTTTCTTTAGGTAGATATATTCCTAAGTATTTTATTCTTTACGTTGCAATGGTGAATGGAATTGTTTCCTTAATTTCTCGTTCTGTTTTCTTATTATCAGTGTATAGGAATGCAAGGGATTTCTGTGTGTTGATTTTATATCCTGCAACTTTACTATAATCATTGATAAGTTCTAGTAATTTTCTGGTGGAGTCTTTAGGGTTTTCTATGTAGAGGATCATGTCATCTGCAAACAGTGAGAGTTTTACTTCTTTTCCAGTTTGGGTTCCTTTTATTTCTTTTTCTGCTCTGATTGCTGTGGCCAAAACTTCCAAAACTATATTGAATAGTAATGGTGAAAGTGGGCACCCTTGTCTTGTTCCTGAATTTAGAGGAAATGCTTTCAATTTTTCACCATTGAGGATAATGTTTGCTGTGGGTTTGTCATATATAGCTCTTATTATGTTGAGGTATGTTCCTTCTATTCCTGCTTTCTGGAGAGTTTTGATCATAAATGGATGTTGAATTTTGTCAAAGGCTTTCTCTGAGTCTATTGAGATAATCATATGGTTTTTATTTTTCAATTTGTTAATGTGGTGTATTACACTGATTGATTTGCGGATATTGAAGAATCCTTGCATCCCTGGGATAAAGCCCACTTGGTCATGGTGTATGATCTTTTTAATGTGTTGTTGGATTCTGATTGCTAGAATTTTGTTAAGGCTTTTTGCATCTATGTTCATCAGTGATATTGGCCTGTAGTTTTCTTTTTTTGTGGGATCTTTGTCAGGTTTTGGTATTAGGGTGATGGTGGCCTCATAGAATGAGTTTGGAAGTTTACCTTCCTCTGCACTTTTCTGGAAGAGTTTGAGTAGGATAGGTGTTAGCTCTTCTCTAAATTTTTGGTAGAATTCAGCTGTGAAGCCGTCTGGACCTGGGCTTTGTTTACTGGAAGATTTTTGATTACAGTTTCAATTTCTGTGCTTGTGATGGGTCTGTTAAGATTTTCTATTTCTTTCTGGTCCAGTTTTGGAAAGTTGTACTTTTCTAAGAATTTGTCCATTTCTTCCACGTTGTCCATTTTATTGGCATATAATTGTTGATAATAGTCTCTTATGATCCTTTGTATTTCTGTGTTGTCTGTTGTGATCTCTCCATTTTCATTTCTAATTTTATTGATTTGATTTTTCTCCCTTTGTTTCTTGATGAGTCTGGCTAATGGTTTGTCAGTTTTATTTATCCTTTCAAAGAACCAGCTTTTGGCTTTGTTGATTTTTGCTATGGTCTCTTTTGTTTCTTTTGCATTTATTTCTGCCCTAATTTTTAAGATTTCTTTCCTTCTACTAACCCTGGGGTTCTTCATTTCTTCCTTTTCCAGTTGCTTTAGGTGTAGAGTTAGGTTATTTATTTGACTTTTTTCTTGTTTCTTGAGGTATGCCTGTATTGCTATGAACCTTCCCCTTAGGACTGCTTTTACAGTGTCCCACAGGTTTTGGGTTGTTGTGTTTTTATTTTCATTCATTTCTATGCAAATTTTGATTTCTTTTTTGATTTCTTCTGTGATTTGTTGGTTCTTCAGCAGCGTGTTGTTCAGCCTCCATATGTTGGAATTTTTAATAGTTTTTCTCCTGTAATTGAGATCTAATCTTACTGCATTGTGGTCAGAAAAGATGCTTGGAATGATTTCAATTTTTTTGAATTTACCAAGGCTAGATTTATGGCCCAGGATGTGATCTATCCTGAAGGTTCCATGTGCGCTTGAGAAAAAGGTGAAATTCATTGTTTTGGGATGAAATGTCCTATAGATATCAATTAGGTCTAACTGGTCTATTGTATCATTTAAAGTTTGTGTTTCCTTGTTAATTTTCTGTTTAGTTGATCTATCCATAGGTGTGAGTGGGGTATTAAAGTATCCCATTATTATTGTGTTATTGTTAATTTTTCCTTTCCTGCTTGTTAGCATTTGTCTTACATATTGTGGTGCTCCTATGTTGGGTGCATATATATTTATAATTGTTATATCTTCTTCTTGGATTGATCCTTTGATCATTATGTAGTGACCGTCTTTGTCTCTTTTCACAGCCTTTGTTTTAAAGTCTATTTTATCTGATATGAGTATTGCTACTCCTGCTTTCTTTTGGTCCCTATTTGCATGGAAAATCTTTTTCCAGCCCTTCATTTTCAGTCTGTATGTGGGTCTCTTGTAGACAGCATATGTAGGGGTCTTGTTTTTGTATCCATTCAGCCAGTCTTTGTCTTTTGGTTGGGGCATTCAACCCATTTATGTTTAAGGTAATTATTGATAAGTATGATCCCGTTGCCATTTACTTTATTGTTTATGTTCGAATTTATACACCGTTTTTGTGTTTCCTGTCTAGAGAATAGCCTTTAGTATTTGTTGGAGAGCTGGTTTGGTGGTGCTGAATTCTCTCAGCTTTTGCTTGTCTGTAAAGCTTTTGATTTGTCCTTCATATTTGAATGAGATCCTTGCTGGGTACAATAATCTGGGCTGTAGGTTATTTTCTTTCATCTCTTTAAGTATGTCTTGCCATTCCCTCCTGGCCTGAAGAGTTTCTATTGAAAGATCAGCTGTTATCCTTATGGGAATCCCCTTGTGTGTTATTTGTTGTTTTTCCCTTGCTGCTTTTAATATTTGTTCTTTGTGTTTGATCTTTGTTAATTTGATTAATATGTATCTTGGGGTGTTTCGCCTTGGGTTTATCCTGTTTGGGACTCTCTGGGTTTCTTGGACTTGAGTGATTATTTCCTTCCCCATTTTAGGGAAGTTTTCAACTATTATCTCCTCAAGTATTTTCTCATGGTCTTTCTTTTTGTCTTCTTCTTCTGGGACCCCTATGATTCGAATGTTGTAGTGTTTAATATTGTCCTGGAGGTCTCTGAGATTGTCCTCATTTCTTTTAATTCGTATTTCTTTTTTCCTCTCTGATTCATTTATTTCTACCATTCTATCTTCTAATTCACTAATCCTATCTTCTGCCTCTGTTATTCTACTATTTGTTGCCTCCAGAGTGTTTTTGATTTCATTTATTGCATTATTCATTATATTTTGACTCTTTTTTATTTCTTCTAGGTCCTTGTTAAACCTTTCTTGCATCTTCTCAATCCTTGTCTCCAGGCTATTTATTTGTGATTCCATTTTGATTTCAAGATTTTGGATCAATTTCACTATCATTATTCAGAATTCTTTATCAGGTAGATTCCCTATCTCTTCCTCTTTTGTTTGGTTTGGTGGGCATTTATCCTGTTCCTTTATCTGCTGGGTATTCCTCTGTCTCTTCATCTTGTTTAAATTGCTGAGTTTGGGGTGTCCTTTCTGTATTCTGGCAGTTTGTGGAGTTCTCTTTATTGTGGCGTTTCCTCGCTGTGTGTGGGTTTGTACAGGTGGCTTGTCAAGATTTCTTGGTTAGGGAAGCTTGTGTCGATGTTCTGGTGGGTGGAGCTGTATTTCTTCTCTCTGGAGTGCAATGAAGTGTCCAGTAATGAGTTATGAGATGTCTATGGTTTTGGGGTGACTTTGGGCAGCCTGTGTCTTGGAGCTCAGGGCTGGGTTCCTGTGTTGCTGGAGAATTTGCTTGGTATGTCTTGCCCTGAAACTTGTTGGCCCTTGTGTGGTGCTTGGTTTCAGTGTAGGTATGGAGGCGTTTGATGAACTCCTGTCAATTAATGTTCCCTGGAGTCAGGAGTTCCCTGGAGTCAGGGTTTGGACTTAAGCCTCCTGCTTCCAGGTATTGGTCTTATTTTTACAGTAGTTTCAAAACTTCTCCTTCTATACAGCACCATTGATAAAACATCTCCTTTCGAAGACTTGGGTTGCTTTTCTGGGTGCCTGATGTCCTTTGCCGGCATTCAGAAGTTGTTTTGTGGAATTTACTCGGCGTTTAAATGTTCTTTTGATGAATTTGTGGGGGAGAAAGTGTTCTCCCCATCCTACTCCTCCGCCATCTTAGCTCCTCCCCCCAGTGTTCATGTTTTATACTCTTCCCTGAAATTGATTTGTCTGAAGACAGTACTGGCATAATCCTCACTCTCTTTTCTTATCCTCCCTTTGTTGTTGTTCAGTTACTAAGTTGTGCCTGACTTTTTGTGACCCTCATGGACTGCAGCACGCCAGGCTTCCTTGTCTTTCACTATCTCCTGGAGTTTGCTCATGTCCACTGAGTCGATGATGCCATCCAACCATCTCATCCACTGTGGCCCCCTTCTCCTCCTGCCTTCAATCTTTCCCAGCATCAGGGTCTTTTCGAGTGAGTCAGTTCTTCCCATCAGGTGGCCAAAGTATTGGAGCTTTAGCTTCAGCATCAATCCTACCAATGAACGTTGAGGTTTGAATTCCCTTAGGGTTGACTGGTTTGATGTCCAGCTCTTCTGATTTACAAAAGAAAAAGCCTTACCTTTCACTCATCTTGAATCTCCCCAATGTATGTTTCTCTGAGGTGTAAAATTCTCCCGGGTTCCAACAAAAGGATAATTGTGACACCGATGTCAAGTATGCAACTTCCCTTTATCAAGGTGTATACCCTTCTCCATACATCTGGGTAGGAGCTGAATCTCCAAAAAAGGAATTAATTTTTATGGTTACTTATCAAAACTTATGGGCTTCTCTAACCCTAGATATATTTCCTCGTGGCTCATATGGTAAAGCGTCTGCCTGCAATGCGGGAGACCTGGGTTCAATTCCTGGGTTGGAAAGATCCCCTGGAGAAGGAAATGGCAATCCATTCCAGGACTCTTGCCTGGAAAATCCCATGGACGGAGGAGTCTGATAGGCTGCAGTCCATGGGGTCCCAAAGAATCGGACACAACTGAGCGACTTCACTTTCTAACCCTATATGCAGGTCAGGAAGCAACAGTTAGAACTGGACATGGAACAACAGACTGGTTCCAAATAGGAAAAGAAGTACATCAAGGCTGCATATTGTCACCCTGCTCATTTAACTTATATGCAGAGTACATCATGAGAAAGGCTGGGCTGGAAGAAGCACAAGCTGGAATCAAGATTACCAGGAGAAATATCAATAACCTCAGATATGCAGATGACACCACCCTTATGGCAGAGAGTGAAGAGGAACTAAAAAGCCTCCTGATGAAAGTGAAATGGGAGAGTGAAAAAGTTGGCTTAAAGCTCAACATTCAGAAAATGAAGATCATGGTATCTGGTCCCATCACTTCATGGCAATAGATGGGGAAACAGTGGAAACAGTGTCAGACTTTATTTTTCTGGGCTCCAAAATCACTGCAGATGGTGACTGCAGCCATGAAATTAAAAGATGCTTACTCCTTGGAAGGAAAGTTATGACCAACCTAGATAGCATATTAAAAAGCAGAGACATTACTTTGCCAACAAAGGTCCGTCTAGTCAAGGCTATGGTTTTTCCTGTGGTCATGTATGGATGTGAGAGTTGGACTGTGAAGAAAGCTGAGTGCCGAAGAATTGATGCTTTTGAACTGTGGTGTTGGAGAAGACTCTTGAGAATCCTTTGGACTGCAAGGAGATCCAATCAGTCCATTCTAAAGGAGATCGATCAGTCCTGAGTGTTCATTGGAAGGACTGATGCTGAAGCTGAAACTCCCATACTTTGGCCACCTCATGTTAAGAGTTGAGTCATTGGAAAAGACTCTGATGCTGGGAGGGATTGCGTGCAGGAGGAAAAGGGGACGACAGAGGATGAGATGGCTGGATGGCATCACCGACTCAATGGATGTGAGTCTGAGTGAACTCCGGGAGTTGGTGATGGACAAGAAGGCCTGGCGTGCTGCAATTCATTTGGTCGCAAAGAGTCGGACACGACTGAGCGACTGAACTGAACTGAACTGAAGTGGTGGCTCAGACAGTAAAGAACCTGCCTACAGTACAGATCAGGGTTTGATCCCTGGGTCGGGAAGATCCCCTGGAGAAGGGAATGGCAATTCACTCCAGTATTCTTGCCTGGAGAATCCCATAGACAGAGGCGCCTGGAGGGCTACAGTCTATCGGTTCACAAAGAATCGAACACGACTAAGCTATATATATTTGCCTTGTTTTCACCAATTGTAACTACTAATAAAAGTAACAGGAACTGAATCCCAAAGAAATACTTTAAATAAAAAACAATACTCATATTTTTGTTATAGGAAAGTATGATAAAAGAAATTATATTAAAATGAAATACTATGGAAAAAGAATAGAAATATAATTTCAAGGAGAGAAAGAAGTAACATTTCATATAAGAAATGCGGATTCTATTATAGTTTTGAAACGGAGGATAGTGGTTATCAGATTTTTCAAGTGTTTAGATTTCATTGGATGTATTTAAATTAATGACATAATCATTTTTTTTTTAAGATGTCAGTTTTAAATTGGCCTATGGTGATCTATTGGAGAAGGAAATGGCAACCCACTCCAGTGTACTTGCCTGGAGAATCCCTGGGACGGGGGAGCCTGGTGGGCTACCGTCTATGGGGTCGCACAGAGTCGGACACGACTGGAGCGACTTAGCAGCAGCAGCAGCAGCAGCATGGTGATCTATAAAGGAAAGTACAGCGTTTGCAATGATTTAAACTTCTTATAAAAAGATTTTCAGTATAAACTTAAAAATATTCAAGGATTTTTTTCCTCCCAGTTTTATTTTAAGGGGTGTATAAGGAAAACTTTTGTAAGATAATACTCCAAAGAATATAGAGATCAAGAAGAAACCATGTATCTTTAGGGCATGTATCTGCCCTAAAGAAACTTTTTAGTGGAATGATAGAATGGGGGCCTATACACATTTGGCTTAAATAAGGCCTTTATTTGGTTGTATTTTGCTGCTTATTTAGCATGGACATTGTGCCTCAGTGTTGCATGGTGCTTGTTAAAATGACCCTTGAATAGTGATGTAGCTCATATGTGCTCTGTTTCCACATGCGCTATTGTGCACAACAGAGAGGGACTGTATCTCTTAAGAGACAGATGGATAGGAAAAGTGCCCACTGCACTCAGCACTGATGCATAGTGGAGCTGTCTCTCATTGTCTGGTCCCTGTGGTCACGAAGAACATGAGACCAGAGTCAGGAGATCCCAGTTCATGCCCTTACTACCCTAGGCCTTGTGACCTTGGCCAAATCACTTTAAACACATTTGAACTCAAGTTTCCTTTATAAAAAAAGGTTTAAACTGGGTAAATGATCTAGCTCAGAAATTAAGAACCAGCCACTTCATACATTTTCACACAGTGCCTTAATTTTGGAAGTGATAACAGTAGCAGACTTTAAATGCCCAAAATACTGGAGCAGATTATTTGCTTACCGTAATGTAGAGAAGAATAACCTACTACTTGTCATTTATCTGAAGTGTGATTAAGACAGAGTGTTATGCAGCCTGTCAGAAGTGTTGTGGGTCGTCCACCCTGTCCCCCCGCCCTTTTTATCTGGGAGGGGAGGAAGGAGAATTTCCTCTACTTTTTTTAAGAATTAGAAAAATTGTACACAAAATTAGTAACCAAGAATCCCAATTTTAGCTTCATCAATTCAGTTCAGTAGCTCAGTCATGTCCGACTCTGCGACCCCATGAATCACAGCACGCCAGGCCTCCCTGTCCATCACCAACTCCCGGAGTTCACTCAAGCTCATCACAGGGCCTTTATTGAAAGCCACTTTTTTGTAATGCTCTAGCAGCATATTAAAGTAGATTGTGGATTACAGACAGCTCCGAGCTTTGTTCTTAAGGGTCAGAGGCGGAAACCAAGAGAGCAATTACAGTTCACTCTTGTCACAGACTGGGCCTCTTGGGTTCTTTATGGAACTAAAGTGAAACTTTCTGGAAGAGCTCCACTAGAATGGCTTTCCTGGGGGCTTATGAGGCTTACATGCTGAAACCGATACTCTTGTAGTACAAGAATAACTACAAACTGGTGTGGGATTTGTAGGCTGTGGAGGGGAGATGCCACATGCAGTTCTTATTCCCCAAAATCCTTTGGCTGGTGAACAGAGATTTTTCCCATCAGTAAGCAGATATTTGATTATATCTTGACAGATTCTTTCTAAACAACTTTTGGAATAGAAGACTTTGCTACTGTTTTGTGTCTTTGGATGTTAAGAATAATAAAGTAGGTAGAATTAACTTGTGGTAGTTTTAACATATACAGATTTGTTGTTGTTCAGTCACTAAGTTATGTCTGACTCTTTGTGACCCCATGAACTGCAGCACGCCAGGCTTCCCTGTCCTTCACTATCTCCTAGAGTTTGCTCAGATTCACATCCATTGAGTCAGTGATGCTGTCTAACCATCTCATCCTCCGCTGCCTGCTTCTCCTTTTGCCTTTTGTCTTTCCCTGCATCAGGGTCTTTTCCGGTGAGTTGGCTTTTCTCGTCAGGTGGCCAAAGTATTGGAGCTTCAACTTTAGCATCAGTCCTTGTAATGAATATTCAGGGTTGATTTCCTTTAGGATAGCATATAGAAATATTATCTATTTAACTCCTGTCACCAGTCTTTATCTCTTGTATTTGTTCTTAACATCATCTCCATTGTTTGAGTAAATTCTTATGGCTGATTTGTGGATGTTATTGTCCCTTATTATCCTCAATATTGGACAGTTTGATTGATTTGCCTTGGTCGGATAGATACTTAGATTGGAACCTAAACTTTTTAGCTTCTTCTTTTTTTTTTTTTCAGTACAAAATATGGAGTAGAGAAGTCTGTAAACTGACCAGGCTTGGAGCCTGTTGCTGCTGAAGAGGGAAACACTGTTGTTACCTGGCAGAATCTACTGTGTTTTGTCTCATCAGATCTCTAAGTCAGCAGTTTACTTTTTGTTTAGTAGGATGTCTTGGCTTGTCTGAATGAGTCATAATTAAAATATAGTCACCAGGACTCATAATCTTATCCAAACAGGAATTATATTATAGAGGTATACTCTTCTTTGTCATGTACGGAATTAGACTGATACAGGTCTGCTGTGATCACTGAGGTGGGTTTTTATAAGTGCTAAATTATTTTGTAAGCATTTAAATAGGTTTGTCATCTACTCAAGGGAAAAAAGCCTTGAAAGTGAAAATAAGCAGAAAAGTAAGTAAATATAATAGTTATTCAAATCAAAATCTGAAAGTCTCTATCTGAGTATTTGTATTTATTACTTAAAAATGAAATGATTACTTTTTCTTTGAAAAGATTTGAGGATTAGAACAGTTTTAAAAAACAGTTTTGACGTTCCTTTTGTTCATTGACAAAAACATCGTCTAGTATACCCGCTGAGGGTGCATGGCTTCCGATTCCAGTCAGTCAGTAACATTGCTATGGTGTGCTAGGCCCTTGGACATAGGTATGTTACTGAGCTAGAACAGCACTGCAGCGGTCGTCTTCAAGTCAGTAAACATGAATTAAGAACTTATGTGCCAGGCGCTGCACTAAATACTGAGGACACAAAGGTGAATAAGGCATTATTTATACTGGGTTTTGGAGAAGGTGATGGCACCCCACTCCAGTACTCTTGCCTGGAAAATCCCATGGATGGAGGAGCCTGGTAGGCTGCAGTCCATGGGGTCCCGAAGAGTCGGACACGACTGAGAGACTTCACTTTCACTTTTCACTTTTATGCATTGGAGAAGGAAATGGCAACCCACTCCAGTGTTCTTGCCTGGAGAATCCCAGGGACGGGGGAGCCTGGTGGGCTGCCGTCTATGGGGTCAGACAGAGTTGGACACGACTGAAGTGACTTAGCAGCAGCAGCAGCATACTGGGTTTTGTTCTACGAAGGATTAGAAGTCCTGACAGGAAGTAAGTATAATAATACCGTAAGATAAAACTGAAGTTTGGAACCTAGGAAAACAGAAACTAGATTTGTAGGCAAGAATATAGTTGAACAGTAAGACATTGGCCCTGTGATTGAGAAGCTCAGTTTAATGTTCATCCTACTAGTGACATGATAGAGAAGCTCAGCTTTGTTGTGTTTGAGTTGTGTTAAAGACGTGATATGTATGTTTAGCAGGATTATGAAGACTTCAGGCATTTTGGGGAACTCCCATGAAAATGTCACTTGGAATTGGCTGGCTGAGTGGTAGTGTTATTACTCTTGGTTATAAGAGTTGAATATAAGATAGATTTCAGTATTATTTTTAAATTTTAATTAAACCTCACCGTGTTGAGGGGACAGTGTAGGAACCCAGGCTGAGGTGCTGAGGACTGATGTTTCACTTTACTGTTACTTGGTAATAGGTTTTTGTTCATATGATAACTATGGATTTAATATTGAGATAGAAAAAGTAGAAGTGGATTGCAGTTTAGAAACTGCCCTGTTTCCCTTTTCCCTTCTGTTTTTCTTTTATTAAAGTTATTAAACTTTCCCTTTCCTTAGTTTCTAGAGTTGTTTCAGGGCATCTTGGTGAGGCAGGATGTAAGGCTTTTTGCTGAATCAAAAGCTACTCCTGTTTCTCCAGTTTCCCAGGTGAGAGAAGCTCTGATCAAGGAAGTAATTTTTGATTTGAATATAGAGTCTGTTTGGTGGACTCTTGTGGGCATATCTTAGTTTTAAAAGGGAAAAAAAGATTTACTGTTCTAAAGAGCTGTATAAACATGACTTTATGATGGTAGCTTCAGATTTCATAGGTTTACCAGATATAATTGTTGCACAATAGGTAATCTTCCACTGTGATAGTTAATGAGATACAAAACTGCATAATTACACCAACAGTTATTTTCCTTATAGAATTAGGTGGCTACTAAGTAAACAGTTTTTTTTTAACTTATCTTAATTAGCTTAGTTATGTGCCATCATTGAAGGAATCTTATGTTTTCCTTCATGCTCCTGCACTCCACATTTTTAGTTGAACGGAGACTGATGTTAATTATTTTAAAAGAGGGCTTGCCATATTTGCCAACTGGCTTTCCTTAATTACATGTTTAGATGAACTTCAACTCAGGGAGAAATGATAATGAAATACATACTATGGAAAACATTCAGTTAGTCATGGTAGTGGAGAAGGAAATGGCAACCCACTCCAGTGTTCTTGCCTGGAGAATCCCAGGGACAGGGGAGCCTGGTGAGCTGCCATCTATGGGGTCGTACAGAGTTAGACCCGACTGAAGTGACTTAGCAGTCATGGTAGAGAAAAGCCTCCTAGAAGGTAAAATGTTTCAAAATTGTTTCAAAGTTTATCCTCAGTTGTTTTTATTCATCCTTATGTGTGTAGAGTGGAGGGAGGTTCCAGGTTGTGGTACTGTTCTGGTAAGGCCCTATGTTGTGTCTTAAGCACTTCTGATGCAGATACTGACTTTTAAAACCCAGACTCATGTAGTTGTGCAGTAAGACACCACTCCAGCCTCAAGACAATCTGTGTTTCTTTTCTAACCTGTAAGTTGTGTTTGCTAGTGCATTTCACACTTCAGCAGATAGAATCTAAAGCATACAGATGGAAACTGTGGAACCTGTCTGTAAATCAGTTTCACTTTCAGGAGATTGGAAATAGCTGTGGAGAGTACTGTGGATTTAGTGGGAAGGAGTGCTGTGGTGGGTGGGCAGTGCCTACTCGGGGTTGGAATGGTGAAACTGTAGTATCTGCCTTTTCTCTCTGTCATCCCTGCCATGCCTGTGTGCTCAGTCATGTCCAGCTCTTATGCAAGCCCATGGACTGTAGCCCACCAGGCTCCTCTATCCGTGGAATTTTCTCAGCAAGAATACTGGAGTGGGTTGCTATTTCATATTCCAGGGGATCTTCCCAACCCCGGAATCAGTCCCTTATCTCTTGCATCTCCTGTAGGCAGATTCTTTACTACTTGTGCTACCTCGGAAGTCCTATGTTGAACACATTCTCTGATCATATTGAGAGCCCAAAGGCACAAGGTAATAATTTCAACAGTTACCTGGGCGAAATAAAGAGGAGAGAGGTATATAGGACAGAAGTGGGCCTGTAAAGGGAAAATCACTTGTGGATGAAAGACTAGAGAATGGTAAATTGGAAAGAGAAAGCTTAAAAAGACCTGACAGTAGGCATGAACAGTCTTTCTTTTTGGGGGGGTTGGGGATTGGGAAAGGAAAATACGTCTGTAAAATTCTAGGGGCAAGGAAATTAAAAGTTAATTTGAGTTGTACTGTTGTTGGGTTATAGTAAAAATTTTTGTTGTTCTCAAGGTAGGGAAAAAAAAGTATGATGTTCATGGGACTTCTTGAGTTGGTTTATTTGCCACTTAAGATAAAACAAGTAAGGGACACTTCCAGAATAGTGTGTGATTGTGGAGCTGCAAGATGTCTTCTTTCTCTTCTCTTGTGATCACACCCCACTTTACCAGATACTTAGTATCCATGTTTTCCAAAATAAGTTCAGGAGAGCATTAGTGTCCCTCAGTGTTTAAATACATGTTGGAGGAGGAAAAGAATCATTAGGTAAGTTGGAGGACTAGTAGGTTCCACAACAAAATATAATAGCGAACAAAGTTAGTCTGCTTTTTTGCTGTAGGACATCTGAGAGTTCTTAAAATACTAGTGCGCCTTGTGAATCACTGAAGAGAGAAATGGGGTGGAGCGTGTGGCTTTTCTCAAATTTGGTTGACCACAGTACAGTTTGAAAAAAGCTGGTGTATGTATATAATTGTGCTACCTGTAAGCCTGAGTTTGTATAGCTCCTCTTACTTGCGTTGGTAATTTTTTTCCTCTTTCCCATTCCTCCAACATCACCCCCTGACACCTCAATTAGGGGAATAAATTCTCTGCTCTCTCATTTCCATTTGTGTATTCCGCTTGAAGGGAATATTAATACTAGTTTACATTTTAAAATATGATAGTATTTACTTGAACTCCTTATTTGAGTTTCAGGTCTCTTGATAATTGGACCCTGAACTTACCTACATTTTGAGGTTTATTCACCACTACTCACCCATGATAATTCCTCACTGAAGCTCAATTTCTTTACTGTTGCATGATTATATTCTGTGCTTGGAATGTTCTCTACCTTTATATTAAGGTCTAGCCCAAAGTGCTGGCTCTTCCATTAGACCTCCCCTGATCTCTTTAGCTAGAAATAATCTCTCCTTCCTCGGACAGCATTTATTTATTAATACCTGTAGTGATATTTACAGATTGGTCTGTCGTTATTTATGCAGATGTTTTGCAAGCTTGAGAACAGAGGGCATGCCATTCTATACCACCTATATCGTCCATAGCTCCTAGCTTAACTATCCCACACGCAGAGTGTGATAATACAAGCTAACGTTATGTGATCAATCTTTACTACAGACCTGTAGGTATCCTCATTTTATAGATGTGGCAGCTAAGACAGAGAGAGGTAGGGTAAATTACTCAAAATCACATATTAAGTTAGTGATAGAGCCAGGAATCTAATGCCCTAAAGCAATCTCATGCCCTTAATCACAACATACCACTGCTTCCTATAGTAAGTAGGTCCTCAGTGAATATTTGAATGAATGAATGAATGAATGTGCAAGCTGATGGAAAAGAGTCCCATCAGCTGTGTTTCAAAATTGTTGTTACTTTCGTTATTGCCTTTTTGAAGTTGACATTTATCTAGCCATGTAAGAAGTTCTAAATGACTAAGAACAGTTAGCAAGAGTTAGGTGGGTCAAGGGAGTGGTAGAGATGAGTGTGTGGGGAGATGCAGGATGTTATTTATAGTCAAGAAGATTCATTGTTATGCTAGAGACTGCTGCTTTCTTTGTGAACTGAATAGTGGTGAGTCCTGGCTTTGGCGTCTGGATACCTGTAGGGGGTTTCAACTTCCTAATTTATTAGTTTAGCAAGTTTCTTAACCGTTCTAAACCTCATTTTTCTCCTCTGTAAAATAGCAGTAGCTACTTCCTTAGTGTTTTAATGAGAATTAAACCAGATAATCATGGAAAACACTTAGCCTGGTGCCCAGAACATATTGTCAACTGATACTAGTTATAAAACAGGAAGTTTTACTTAATGTAAAACTAGCTGCTTCTCTCTTAAAAAAAAAAAAAAAGTCCCTTTGAACTTAGACCTTCAGATTTCAAAGTAGTAAATAGATCTGTCTTTTATGATTTTCTTTTTTCTTTTTTACTTCACACTGTTTTATTTTCTGATTTGGGGAAGCTGGTAGTCCAACATTTAAGTTATTTGTTCTCTATCTCAGGGCAAATAAGTGAGCACTAGATTAAGAGCTCAAAGTATTAGATTCCAACATTTTTCATATTCAGTAAATTCACTTTTTGTAGGAGATACTGGGCTATGTTACTCAGCTTGTGGCTCTAGTTATTGATCAGAAATTTTAAGTGCTTTCATCAGCCCTTTTGATAGACATGAAAATCTCATGCCTTATTGCCTTTTGTAGGCTTCCCAGGTGTCTCAGTGGTAAAGAATCCGCCTACCAGTGCAGGAGACGCAAGAGATGTGGGGTTTGATTCCTGGGTTGGGAATATCCTCTGGAGTAGGAAATGCCAACCTACTCCAGTATTCTTGGCTGGAAAATTCCATGAGTATTTTGAAGTAATTACAAAATGGCTTTGTTTTTTAAAAAAATATTTTATTTTTGGCTGTGCTGAGTATTCATTGCTGCACGCAGGCATTCTCTAGTTGTGTCAAGCAGGGGCCACTCTATTGCAGTGTGGTCTACTCATTGCAATGGCTTCTCTCGTTGCAGAGCACGGGCTCTCTGGTCCTCAGGTTTCAGAAGTAGTGCCCAGAGGCCCAGCTGCCCTGCTGTGCATGAGATCTTAGACCAGGGGTCCAAGTGTCCCTTGCATTGCAGGGTGGATTTTTAGCCACTGGACCACCAGGGAAGCCCAAAATGGCCTTCCTTCTTAAATAAAAATACTGTCTTACAATAAAAATGATCAAAATTAAACTGCTGAGAAGAGGAAACATTTCTATTTATGACATATATTAAAAATTCTAGTGTACATTGTACCTACAAACATCATATATTGATGGCAAGCCTGTCTTAAATTGAGTTTGTTCTGAATGTCTTCTCATTGTTGAGCTTTATTTTTGGTGTCTGTAATATGAAGACGATGGGTATCTTTTTATTTATCAAATAAGATTTATTTTGTCGATTATGCTTTTTCTTTTAAACTATACTCTTTAAGACTCACCTTCCTGTGCCGAGAATTGCTGTAGCCTCAATGTAGAGCCTAGGTGATTCTGACCTGAGTGATTGTGTGTGAATGTGTGAGATATTTCAAAGAATCTTAGTCTTGATTCATGTATAGGGAAGAAATATGAGATTATTAGCAAAGATAAGAGGAATGGAGAGTCATTGTAAATAAAGAATCTTGTAGTAATTTATTCTAGACTCGAGCCAGGGGTGTGTTGGTTTGGCTATAAATTATTGAAGTTGGTGTTCTGTGCAGTTTACTTTGAGTGGTTCTTTGTTTAGTTGAGCAGGTTCAGATGAGGCTGAGAAAACAGGAAGATGGTGCTTGGAAAGGGAAAAGGTAGTCTTGAGGCCAAGTCAGGTCAATAATCTTATAAGAAGAGTCCCCAGACAGGATGTTTCTGTTTTAAAAAATTTTTTCTGAAATGTAAATTCACATATCTGGTATAAATTATTCTGGCTAAGGTTTACTGCTTTCTTTTTATTCAGAATTTAAAACAAAACAGATCTCAGTCACAGAATACACAACAAAAAAGAGAAATCATAAAACTTTTTAGAACTTCTTAAGTGGCATGATTTCTTGATGCATTCAGCATTTGAGAAACCACGTGAAAACAGAGGAATTAACTTGTTTCTTGGCAAAGCAACCAAGGCAGCGTTTGAATTACTACTCTGGTGGTTCTGTTGTTTCTCGTGCCTTTTTTTTTTCTTTTGCTTGGTTGTCTTGTCTTTGTCAGTTTCTGCCTTGGAAGATGTCTCTCTCTCTAGGGCAATTACCCTACTGACACAGGATTTAAGTTCAAAGCAAGCAGTTGTTTTGTTTAACCAGAACTTCATTTACAGCCGGTCCTAAGCTGAGTCATTGAAGTTTGTTGTACCCACTTTAGGTCTTGACGCTTGCTGTATTATTTGGGAGTGGCAGGAACCTGGAAATCAGTTAGGTGTCTTTTCCATCGTCTTTCATATTAGTTGCTTATGGTGATAAAAGGTGTCAGATCCACATTGAGTGTAGCCTCCTCTGTCAGGATGGGAGTGGAGGCAGTGCCTCTGTGGCCTTCCTCCTTCTAAGAACTTCTGCCCATCGCCTTGCTTAAACATTTCTCAGCCTTAGGGGAGCTTTCTGTTTATTCTGGCTCAGGTGATCTGTTCCCTCCTTTGAATTCGCTTAATTGTCTCTGAGTCATGTGGCAATTAATCTTGTTTTGCTTTGTGTTGTCTCTTGTAGTTGACTTTTATTGTTAATGTTAAGCTGCTTGAGGACAAGAGCTGTTACTAATTTATTTTTTCCTATACATTTTATGGGGCTTCTCTGGTGTTTCAGTGGTAAAGAATCCGCTTGCCAATGCAGAAGATGCAGGTTCAATCCCTGAGTTGGGAAGATCCCCTGGAGAAGGAAATGGCAATCCACTCCAGTATCCTTGCTGGGGAAATTCCATGGACAGAGGAGCCTGGTGAGCTACAGTCCATGGGGTCCATGGGGTTGACTTAGCAACTAAACAACAACAATTACAGCATACATTTTATAGTGACTCTTATTTTTCCCTGGATTTACCCTGGGAAGTTTTCTCGCGTCTCAGATGGCAAGAACATCCTTTAGAACATTTCATAAGAACCCTCAGAATCTTTCAGACTTTTCGGGCCACGTGGTGTTTGCCTATGGCCTTGATAAAAGCAGTTATCCCCTTTGCCACAGACACAACCAATATTCTGGGCGCCAAAGTCTTCCTAGATAAGTACTTGAGTGGTTTTTTGGTTTGGAGAGAAAATGATCATATTCTTTACTTTGCTTTAATTTTTATCACCAAATATTTTAAAGACAGAAGCAGGTAAACAAGCAGACATTTAAAATGAAGATTTTACATGACTGGTTGCTGCTGCTGCTGGTAAGTCGCTTCAGTTGTGTCCGACTCTGTGCGACCCCATAGACGGCAGCCCACCAGGCTCCCCCGTCCCTGGGATTCTCCAGGCAAGAACACTGGAGTGGGTTGCCATTTCCTTCTCCAATGCATGAAAGTGAAAAGAGAAAGTGAAATCACTCAGTAACGTCCGACCCTCAGCGACCCCATGGACTGCAGCCTACCAGGCTCCTCTGCCCATGGGATTTTCCAGGCAAGAGTCCTGGAGTGGGGTGCCAGGATTGGTTAATATTGTATAAAACACATTTTAATTTTGCTGCACTCATCTTGTAACATTAGAAATGAATGACCTGGTTGATGTGGTGCTCTGAATTTTCTTCTAAGGGATTTATTTCTTAATGAATTGGGGTTTCACATTAAAAAGGAATCTGCATACTTTTATGTAATACCCCAACTTTCGTAAGAATTATTTTTTTGTTCGTCATTGCCTTGTTGGGAGCTCTAACTATTTTGCCAAACAGTCATTTAGTGTATTTTCTGTGCTGACTTTGGCTTGGTGGCATGTAACAATCCTGAAGGAACTAATGCTACATTAATACAAGCTGCCTGTGATGGCATAATGACAAAATATGACATTTTTGTTAGGGGAGAAAAATCCAAAATTCTACTTTAAAGAAACTATTTTGAGCTCTTGAGAAGATATAGTTAGATCTTCATTTTTTTTTTCTTCCCTCTAAAAAATTGTGGGGAAAACACAAGCCTCAAGTTATTTCCTAAAATATTTCCCATGATGATTGCTACCTTAGTTTTTAAGGCTTTTCTTCCTTCAGGAGCTCTGGATCTTCTATAAGTAGAGTCAGAATGCTAGCTCTTCTTTAAGTAGAATAGAGTAGACCTTCCAAAGCTTTGTAAGAGCCCATGAACTCATGGATAGTCCCCATAGCATCCATGTTTCCTTTTGTTACAGTTATTTTTTTCTGAGAACAGTTTTCAAAATGTCTTCTTACCACAGTATCTCAACTTTCAGGAAAACACAACTTACATATTCTTTGTGTTTTTATGAGGAGCAATTTATTACCTTATTATTTTTGAAAATTTTATTTCCTGTTTCTGTATTATACAACGGAGAAGGCAGTGGCACCCCAGTCCAGTACTTTGCCTGGAAAATCCCATGGACGGAGGAGCCTGGTGGGCTGTAGTCCATGGGGTCCCGAAGAGTCAGACACGACTGAGCGACTTCCCTTTCACTTTTCACTTTCATGCATCGGAGAAGGAAATGGCAACCCACTCCAGTGTTCTTGCCTGGAGAATCCCAGGGACGGGGGAGCCTGGTGGCTGCCATCTGTGGGATCACACAGAGTCGGACACGACTGAAGTGACTTAGCAGCAGCATATTATACAAAAATAATGGATTTTTGGATTTTAGGGAAGTACAGTTGTCTGCTCTGCATGGTGTCATGGAAGATTTGTTTTGATTTAATTAAAAATTTAAATTGTGGTAAATACACATAACATTGCTTTAACTTTTATTTTTCCCTTTTAACTTTGTATTTTTTTCTTTATTGTTTCTCTTCTCTCACTGAAAACAATTCTCTTATTCGAGCCTCACACACCTTCCTTACTACACAGACCAGAGAGGAAAATAATTCATTGTCTTCTTTTTTTTCCTCCAAAACATTTTTTGAAGTGTTTTTATTCTTTTGAAAATAGGTTCACCTTGGAGCATGCAGTTTTGAGTTTGGATAAATTAGCACTGTTATCTATATCAGATATTTTAAAAGCTGAGTGTAAGACTACTTCTGATTGGGTTGCTTTCTCAAAAAACATTTTTATAGCCAAAATTTCTATCCTGAGCTCCTTGATCTAGTCTGAGGTTTTGTAAATGAATTTTTATCTGGAGCCCTAATGAGTGTGAAACTGATAAATTAGTATAAATCTATTTATAAGTTTGCTGAATGTTTAAGAAAGTCAGTCTGTGTTTGATGAGCTCTACTAGGGGAAGCGAGAATTCTATTAGCCATCAAACCACCAATGCCTTGCCCTTCGTGGAGCTCTAGGTTAGTTTTGTGGTTTTTTTTGTGTGTCGCACAGTATCAAGAGAAATCCTGATTTACACAGAAAAGTCCTTGTAAATGGTAAAAAAAAAAAAATTTTTTTTAGAGCACTTTGCTTAACAGCAACAGCAACATCTAACGTTTTTGAGCACCTAAGCCCTAGACTCCTGGTGGGAGCTTTACATGTATTGATTTCCAAACAACAAACATTTCATCTCTAGTTTACAAATGAAGAAACTGAGGCACAGGGAGTTAAAGTCTCCAGTACCGAGTTTACAGCTAGTGAGTGAGTGACAGAGCTAGGCTCACATCTGACGCCCTTCACCATTACCGTGCTTGTGTTGCTCTGAAATCGTTGTTGTTGTTACAGTAACTCAGTCGTGTCCAACTCTGCGGCCCCATGGACTGCAGCACGCCGGGTTTCCCAGTCCTTCACTACCTCCCGAAGTCTGCTCAAGCTTATGTCCATTAAGTCGGCAATGCCATCCAACCGTCTCATCCTCTGTCGTCCCCTTCTTTTCCTACCCTTAATTTGTTTTGAGGAGGGGACTTTATTTGAACTATATATAATAGAACTAACCTGTTTCTCAAAATGAAAAAAGAGATTCTAGAACTCATTATATACTTACAAATAACTGTGAAATCTGCAGTGTAAAGACCATGCCTTAATACATCAGTAGTTCGAATCATACTGGCATTTTCTTAACAGCTCATGCTGGTTTGTGAAGCATGCCGTTCTTACTTAAACTATATTTGGGTAATAGCTTTTTATAAGAGCCACTACTACAATTTTTCCTGTCATTATTTTATTACCACTAGTACATTCTCATTATGTTTTAACCAACTTATTTGAGGGCATAGTAAAAATTTATCTAACTACTGCTTCATTTTTTCCTTCCTATTGTATATGGAAGCCCTTTTCATCATTGCTTGCATGAACCTATTATTTTAAAAATTGGAAATTTCCAACATTTTTCATGTCCTTGCTTAGTTAAAGTGTAAAAATTTCACATACTTTTAGCCTTTCAGTTGTTCAGATGTTGTAGATGTTTTTCTCTAATATCTTATTTTCTAATAGTGGTGATAGTCACATTTAAACAGTAGTGTAGTCATTAGATAAACTTCTTTACAGTGTTAGTGGCATGTGTGCATGCTAAGTCGCTTCAGTCGTGTCCAGCTCTTTGCGACCCCATGGACTGTAGCACCCCGGCCCCTCTGTCCGTGGGATTCTCCAGGCAAGAATACTGGCGTGGGTTGCCGTGCCCTTCTCCAGGGTTTCTTCCTGACCCAGGGATCCCACCTGCATCTCTTAATGTCTCCTGCATTGGCAGGCGGGTTCTTTACCACTAGCGCCACCTAGGATTTAATATGCTTTTCCTTCAGAGTGTGTACTACTTATTCCTGTTCTTTGTAAAAACTTATCTTGAACAATGGTGTGATATTTTCATTGTTAGAATTAAATTTTATTTGAATGCTTTCTCTGCCTCTCAATAACATCAAGCTTTCTTTTTATGCTTACTTTTCCCTGCTCCCCACCCTCCAACTATGTCATAACTTAACAGGGATCACAAATTGATTTTATAAGATTTGGTTTCATTAAATATATCAAGAAGCTGAGATATATACTTTTTCTTGCTGTAAAAGGTGATTTTCAGTGACACATTGCTATTACCTTATTTACTGATATGACACTTTATCATTTCATAATGATATGTTATCAATGTATTTGATAGTGGTTGAAGAATTGGTTGGCATTGGTTTCTAATACCAGTTGTCAAACTTGGCTTGAATATGATCAGTCTTGTTACATCCATTATTATTTTTCTTAAATCCCGGAATTTAAATCATATTTAGACATGGCTCATTGATATGGTTGATTAATCATTTTACCTTACTGCAAACATTAAGTGGTTGAAGAAGGATTAGGAGCTTATGATGATGATGTTTAGTTAGTTGCTAAGTCATGTCTGCCTCTTTTGCTACCCCATGGACTGTAGCCTTCCAGACTCCTCTGTCCGTGGAATTTGCCAGGCAAAGAGTACTAGGGTGGGTTGCCATTTCCTTCTCCAGGGGATCTTCTCGAACCAAGGATCGAACATGAGTCTCCTGCATTGTAGGCAGATTCTTTACCACTGAGCCACTGGGATAGCCCAAAAGCTTATGATAATGCTATCATAAATATAAAAGTAGGACACAAGGACCCAAACCTTTACATTATAGATTCACTTATTTTGTAACAGCCATGTTACGTCATGTAGAGCATGTGCTGAGGCAGTGTCGCCTGACAGTTAGGAGTGCAGCCTCTGTGTGTGCTAGAATCACTTTACGTAAGTGGGTGTATACAGTCCTGAGTAAGCAGAAGAGGAACATTCAGTTGACAGAAATGGCTGGAGAAGCCTTATTTTGAGTCCTTCACAAAAGCAAGTTAACCTGGAAGGTGAAATTGCCTGGAACTTGTTTCTGTTTTATTACAATTGGTATATAACACATCTGTGTGCATCTTTGTTATTGAAGAAATAGTTGTGCTGTGTGTGCTAAGTCACTTCAGTTGTGTTTCACTCTTTGTGACCGCATGGACTGTAGCCTGCTAGACTTTTCTGTCCATGGGATTCTCCAAGCAAGAATGCTGGAGTAGATTGCCATGCCCTTCTCCAGGGGCTCTTCCTAACTCAGGGTTGAACACGGGTCTCCCACATTGCGGACAGATTCTTTACCATCTGAGCCACAAGGGAAGCCCATAGTTAAAGTTTATTTAGTAAGTGAAAGTAATGTAAATGTTTGCTAAACCCTGATATTTTTTGGACATATTTTGAAAACCACTCTCTTCAGATAACTAGTTCCAAGTCTGTGTGTGTGAGTGTTCAGTTCTGACTCTGCGACCCCCTGGACTATATAGCCTGCCAGGCTCCTTTGTCCATGGAATTTTGCAGGCGAGAATACTGGAGTGGGTTCCCTTTTCCTCCTCCTGGAGATCTTCCCAACCCAGGGATCAGATCCTTGTCTCCTCATCTCCTGCATTGGCAGGTGGATTCTTTACCACTGAGCCTCCTTGGAAGCCCTAGTCATTGTCTAAATTCAGGGAGGATAGGGTCTTCACTAAAGTGGCAGAATTTCTTCCCTGAGTTGACTTAGAATGTATTGCATTGAGAGAAATTGCATTATTATTATCAGCCAGAACATGGGTTTTCACTGTACAAAAATTATTTAAGAAAGAGTAAAGTTAATTATTTAAGAATGACTAAAGAGATGAATTCTTTAAACATGTGCTTCTCTTTCATCCCATGAAATAAGGTTCATTCTTGTAAACCAGCATTAAAGGACACTGGCAAAAATACATAGCTGCAGTCAGCAGTACTAGGCATGGGTGGGAACCATCCTTTTTTGGGTAGAAAATCATTTAGATCTGTATCAGGAGTTTGAATATCATATAAGACTGTTTGCTGAAGTTCTCCATCAGATGGATCAACCTGAGTTGACAGGAACAGGAAGTTCCTCTGGTTTAGTATAGGATTTTAATTTATTTGTAGTTTTGAGGATTTTATCACATGCAGAATTAAATATTATCCATCATATATGATGAAAGATTGCTGTGTGAGTAAATGAAATCTCAATTATATATTTATTGAGAAATATGATTTAATCATTTCAGAGCCCTCTACAAGCCTTAAAATATCTGCATTTTATATTTTAATGTTTATCTTATTATCAGTAAGATATTTTGTACAGTGAATACTACTGGTAAATGAATCTTAATTATATACCCTATCTTGTGAAAGCTGAACTCGATGAAGCACAGGCTGGAATCAAGATTGCAGGAAGAAATAACAATAACCTCAGATAGGTACATGACACCACCCGCATGGCAGAAAGCAAAGAGGAACTAAAGAGCCTCTTGATGAAAGTGAAAGAGGAGAGTGAAAAAACTGGCTTCAAACTCAACATTCAAAAAAACACGAGATCATGGCATTTGGTCCCATCTCTTCATGGCAAATAGATGGGGAAACAATGGAAACAATGACAGACTTTATTTTCTTGGGCTCCAAAATTGCTGCAAATGCTGACTGCAGCCATGAAATTAAAAGATACTTGCTCCTTGGAAAAAAGGCTCTGACCAACCTAGACAGCATGTTAAAAAGCAGAGACATTACTTTGCCAACGAGGATCTGTCTAGTCAAAGCTGTGGTTTTTCCAGTAGTCGTGTATGGATGTGAAAGTTGGACCATAAAGAAAACTGAGCACTGAAGAATTGATGATTTTGAACTGTGGTGTTGGAGAAGATTCTTGAGATTCCCTTGGCCAGCTAGGAGATCAAACCAGTCAATCCTGAAGGAAATCAGTCCTTAATATTCATTGGAAAGACTGATGCTGAAGCTGAAACTCCAATAATTTGGCCACCTGATGTGAAGAATTGACTCATTGGAAAAGACCCTGATGCTGGAAAAGATTGAAGGCAGGAGGAGAAGGGGATGACAGAGAATGAAGTGGTTGGATGGTATCACCAATTGGATGGACATGAGTTTGAGCAAGCTGTGGGAGTTGGTGAAGGACAGGGAAGCCTGCGTGCTGCAGTCCATGGACTCGCAAAGAGTCAGACGTGACTGAGCAACTGAACTGAACTGAACTGATGGTTTAAAAAAAATGTGGATCATAGCCCCAAAGTTGAAACAGCCAACAGATAAATAAGTTTTGACATATTCATAGCAAATAATTTTTAATGATTTTAGTAAAGTACATTACAAGAAAGCTTGAAATGAATCTCAAAAACTTTATGTTGAATAAAAGAATGCAGACACAAAAAACTGCATGCTCTATGATTCCGTTTATCTCTATAATAGAACAGGTAAAACTAAGTGATGGTCACAGAAATCAGAATAGTGGTTGTCTCTGGGTGGATGGATGGAATTGAGTAGAAAAGAGTAGGAGAGAACTTTCTAGAGGAGATACCCTAGATCTTGATTGAGATGATGGTTACATGGGTGCATATATTTGTCAAAAGTCATCAAAAGGTATACTGATATGTGTGTTTTATTGTGTGTAATTATCCCTCCTGCAACCCCCAGTGGCTCAGTGGTCAAGAACCTACCTGTGATGCAGGAGACACAGTTTCGATCCCTGGACCAGAAAGGTCCCCTGGAAGAGGAAATGGCAATTCACTCCAGTATTTGTACCAGGAAAATCCCATGAACAGAGAAGCCTGGTGAACTACAGTCTGTGGGGTCACAAAGAGTCAGACACGACTGAGCATATCTCCCTCAATAAAAACCATTTGTAACAGAACTCCTTCTAATGTGAATAACAGTGGTAGTGATAGTGCCAGCAGTAGTAGCTGGAATGACGAGTGTGATTGTCCTGCTCTTAGTGCCAGACAACAGCTCAGTAAGGTGTATTTTATTAGCTCCATTTCACATATAAGGAAACTGAGTCTTAGCAAATTTAAGTAACTTGTCTAAGGTTACAGAGCCAGTAGTACATGCTTTAATCTAAAGATCTGTTTAACTCATGAGCTTAATAGTGACACTTTCCTAATATGTATATTTAATATTTTCTTTCTTTTTTTTTTTTAAAAAAACAGAACATACTGAGTATAATTTAAGTTTATTTGATAACTTAGGTTCATCACTATGAACATGATATTTTGTGCTAAAGTGTATAGGGCTCTTTCCCACCAATTGAATGAACGAAATGTTTCATTGAATTCTGTTTTATAATACTTCTGCTGTCTCTTTGCTCGCTGATACTCTAACAGATATTTTTCTCTCCTGGTTCCCTTTTCTACTTTTCCTCTTTTAATATGCTGTGAGTTGGAAATGAAATGTAATAATAATTTTTATGTAAAATTAATGCATGAGTTTAGTTACGTGAACTTTCTGATTTTTTTTTTGATTGCTCAAAGCCATTCCCTGCTCCCTTCCCTTTTTTGAATTTACCTTTTGGGTTTTGTTTGTGTTCCAGTTAGAAGTAAAATGAAACTTGGGGAGTAGATACAGCTTTTTCTTTTTGGTGACGAAGAACTAGTAAAGCTTTAGGCCCATTGTTTACTTAGCATATTAGTGGGGGTCAGTGGGGTTCTAGGCCTAGAGGAACTCAAACTAAGAGTAAGCACTTAACCAGTTATTGGCACTGGGGTGGGAATTTATAACTTCTATCCTACTTGAAATGATAGATACTTATTGCTTTCAGTCATATTGACATATACAGGGTGAGTTCTTTTATATAACGCAACATTTCTAAGTTAGTGGCTTGAAAATACAGTCTTTGAAAAATGCTTTAATTTGTGGCTTAGCCTGACTTCCAGAATAAACAGTGACTGTAAGAAGTTTTGTAACGTGGACCTGACTTTGTGTACATTTTTTTTTATTTTATAGCTTGTCTGTACAAAGCATAAGGGATGCACACACACACACACACTCCCTGAGTAGAGGCCAGTCTGCTCATTTTGAGCCTTCCCCACCTCACTTTATGATAGCCATGGGAGAGAGAATATTTTAAATACTTCAGACTATTAATAGAATATTAGTCAATGGAAAGATTCCTAAGGAATCTACAAAAAGTAGACAAGTGATTTTTATTATTATTTTTGCTCTGTCTTAAGACTTTAGTTATAACTTGAAAGGGGCTTGTTCTCCTCTTCAACTAGCCTCCTGTTACCAAATGTGAAAAAGAAACCCATTTATACTATTTGGATGAGATATTTGAGAAGTGGGAAACAAACTCTGTTTCTCTATAGGTTGTAAATATCTAGCATACTTAAATGGTGATGTAGTGTATGATAATTCATACTGAAGAGGTTGAAACATTTGACCTTTTCTTTTTCAAAAACTATATAATGATGCCATAAAATAGTGACTTAAATCAATAGCTTTATTTATTGCTGGGTCTTACAGAGGCACAGTAGGAATATATGCAGTGCGTGGCATAGTTTCTGCCATTACTGTATTTAATAATCTAATTTTTCAAGTTATCTAGGTTACCAGTTTAAAACAGAAAGTTATTATCTTATCTTTATGACAGGGCTATGCTGGTAGGAAATGCCTGATAGGAAACAGCATGGTTTAATTTAATTAGCATTGGTAAAGAGTCAAGTGTAGATAATTTACCATAGAGTGGATTGCTTAGACAGTGCATGTTTTGCCTTGTGAAGTTAATAGGGTGCTATTTGGATATATACACATAAGAGAGGGAGAGAGAGAAATAAGTAATTACCTTTCCCTTGATGAGTTGCAGGCTCTTTTATATATATATAATATATATATATATTATATATATATATATATAATCTTAGAAGGATCCAGCCTTTTTGAGCACAGCTTTCTCAACTTGATAGAAAACTTTTACAAAAAACTGTATATCTACCATTGTATTTAACAGTGAAAATGGAGTGCATTTCTCCTAAGATTGGGAATAAGTCAAGGATGTCTGTTTTCATTACTCTTAGTCAGCATATTGCTGGAAGTTCTACCTAGTGCAATAAGGCAAGAAAAAGAAATAAAGGACATATTGGGCAGGAAGGAAGAAATAAAATCTTTGTATCTACCGATGTCATGATTGGCTATGTAGAAAACAATCTGATAAATTCCTAGAAGTAATGTGTGTGTTAGCAAGGTCACAGGATATAAGTTAAACACACAAAAATCAGTTGCACTTCTCTATACTCATAGAGAACGGGTTTAGTTTACTAAAAAACTAAGTAAATACAATATCATTTATAGTTTCTCAAATTAAAAATAATGCTTAACTGTATATCTAATAAAGCTTGTATGCTGAAAACTGCAAAATCTGATGAGACAAATCAAAGTTCTGTATAAATGAAGAGACATACTGTGTTTATGGATTGGAAGGCTCAGCACGATAAAGATGTCAGTTCTTCTCAGATTGACATACAAGTTTACAACAATTCCTATAAAACTTCGGCAAGATTTTTTTTGTAGATATAGACAAGATTATTATAAAATATCTGTGGAAAGACAGAAAAACTGGATTAGCTAAATATAAGAAAAACTAGGAAGAATCAGTCTATCTGATTTCAGGACTTCTTACAGAGTAATTACCTTTGTGTGATATTGGGGGAGGGACAGACATAGATCAGTGGAAAGAATAGAGAACAAGGAGTTACGGAATAGGGACCTATACCTCTGTTTTCAGTAGGGTTTTTTTTTAAATTGAGGTATAACTCACAAACCAGAAAAATCTTCCCTTTAGTTTAAAAATAAAATTAAAAAAAATAAAATAAAAAAATAAAACATGAAGAAAAAAAAAATCTTCCCTTTTAAAGTGTACAGTTCAGTGATTTTTAGTATATTCACTGAGTTGTACAACATTCACCACTATCTAGTCTGCTGCTGCTGCTGCTGCTGCTGCTAAGTCTCTTCAGTCGTGTCCGACTCTGTGTGACCCCATAGATGGCAGCCCACCAGGCTCCCCCGTCCCTGGGATCCTCCAGGCAAGAACACTGGAGTGGGTTGCCATTTACTTCTCCAACGCATAAAAGTGAAAAGTGAAAGTGAAGTTGCTCAGTTGCGTCTGACTCCTAGCGACCTACCAGGCTCCTCCATCCATGGGATTTGTCAGGCAAGAGTACTGGAGTGGGTTGCCATTGCCTTCTCCGATCTAATTCTAGAACTGTCTAATTCTAGAACATTTTTATCACCTAAGAAAGAAACACTGTGCCTGTTACCCATTGTCCAATTGATTTTTGACAAATATACAGAAGCAGTTCAATAGAGGAAAGAAAGCATTTTCAGTCATGATGCTGAACCAATTGGACATCATAAGCAAAAAAAGGAACTTTGCCTTAAACTTCATCTATTATGTAAAAATTAGCTCAAAATGGATCATAGATTTAAATGCAAGCGTAAAACTAAAAAAACTTAGGAAAAGAACAGGAGAAAACTTTGGCATCTAGAGCTAGGCAATGACTTCTCAGACTTGATATCAAAAGCAGAATTCATAAAAAGAAAATTTGACAAATTGGATTTCATGAAAACCAAAAAACTTTTGTTCTGCTAAAGACTGTCCAAAAAAAAAAAAAGAAAAGATAAACTACAGACGGGGAGAAAATGTTTGTGAACCACATATCCAACAAAGACTAGTGTCTACAATATGTAAAGAACTCGAAAACTCAGTAGTAAAAAGCAATCCAATTAGTAAATGACAAAAGACAAGAAGAGACATTTGACTGACAAGGATATGCAGATGGCGCATAAGCACTGGAAGAGATGTTCAGCATTATTAGTCATTCAGGATTTGCAAAGTAGAGCCTCAGTGAGATATGCTAAAAAAAGAGTTCATTTAAAAAGAAGAAAAAAGTAATCCATGAACATTATTTAATTTGGTATATGCAAAAAGGAAGGCTAAAGAAGAAAGCAAAAAACACAAGTGATCTTGCTCCCCGTATGTAACTTCCCCTAACATTTTGTTGTATTTTATACCCTTTTCTTTTTTTATTCTGTGTAGTTAACTGAATATAGGGGCTGTGTCCTGCTCTTTTCGACCAATGTGAATTTTTTTTTGTATCACTGAAAATTATCTATGAATATAATTTTAAATAGCTCTAACACTCATTATATGGATGTACTACAATGTACTTGACCATTCCTCTCTTATACATTTAAAATATTTTGCCAAATTAAACAATATTGTCTAGAAATGCACATTTGAGTAATTAAACTGTTAGGAGACAAGGAGCGGATACAAAGTACCCACTACTGTGACGGTGAACATCAGGAGTAGTGGTCAGAGTAGTGGGCACTTTGGAGGACAGAGAAGGGTTATGATTGGGATGATGCACAAAGAGAAGAGAAGCTCCTGGGCCGGCTGGCAGCCTTCTGTTTCTTGACCAGGTGTCAGTTACAAGAACGGTTACCTTATTAGCTCATCAAGCTTTTACTTTTTCTTTCTGTATCCATGTTTTGCTTTATAATAAATCTATCTTTTTATGAAGCCCTCAAATATTTTCATTCTTTTGCTATTATAAATAATCCTATGATGAACTTTTTTGCCTGAACCACTGTCAGGATTTCTGATTCCTTCCTTAAGCTCTTTGATGTGAAATTACTGGGTCATCAGGTGTGTGCATCTTAAGAGGCCTTTGAAAACTACACATTACCAAATGCAGAATACTTTACAGAAATATTGTTTCAGTGTATGTCCCCTCATATTCCGCTCTTCTTCGTAGAGTTCCTTAACGTTCTCTTCTTGGTCTCTTCTCTTGATATCTTTCCAGGCTAACTGGCAATAGGTCCATGTCTTCAAGAGCAACTTACTCCCAAATGACTAACCCTAACCCTAAATCCTGTATGTCTTCTGAGTTTTAGGGCCCAGTTTCTACCTGTATCCTGGACATCTTGATCTTATGCTACATAGATATCACAGACTTAATTTAATTATCTAAAGCAGAACTCATTATTTATCTAACCAAAACAACTTCTTCATCAAAAGTATAAGCCAGAAATCTGAGAGTTAGCCTAGATTACTTCTGGAGCCTTGCCTGGCCACTTCTTGCAAGTCACTAAATTTTAAGATTCTGTTTCTAAATTAGATCTCTAATTTGTTACCTGTTCTTCATTCTCCTTACTGCCTTAATATGTGCACTCAATTTTTGTACCACTGCAGTAGAGTTTTAACTGATTTGCTTGTTTCTGGCCTTTAATCTCTCAGTTCCATCCGCTACACTAAAACTAGTTAGATCTTTTTAAAGCCTATGTTTCAGCATGTTACTCACCTTCACTGTCTTCTATTTCCAGTAAAACAAAGCCCATTTTCCTTAGCATTCCATCAGTGAGCTTGGTCTTGATTGCCATGGCCCTTGCCTATTTTCCATTTTCTTTGCTAGTGGTGCCTGATATAGCTCCCAGTCATGCTGAGCTGATGATGTAGAGGTGAAGAATCTGCCTGCCCATGCAGGAGATGCAGGAGAGGCAAGTTCTGTCCCTGAGTTGGGGAGATCCCCTTGAGTATGGCAACCCACTCCAGTATTCTTGCCTGAAAAATTCCAAGGACAGAGGAGCCTGGTGGGCTACAGTCCATGGGGTCACAAAGGATGGGACACAACTGAGGACCACAGACACACACGTGCTGAGCTGGTTCCCTCACGATATTATGTATGAATTTTCTGTCCTTTATGCCTTTGCCCATTGTATTTTTATTTTCTGACATGTCCCCTCTCTCCTCTATCTGCTGGCTAGATTTCTTTCATGGTCCAAGATTCAGGCAGCATTAGAACTCCCTATGGGCCTCTTTCTTGCTCCCTGTAGGAAGAGTTAAGGGCTTCCTCATTTGTGTTCCCATTGTGCCACATATCCATTTCTGTTTGCCACTTCCTACGCTGGCATCTCTTTTTAACGGGTTAATCTTTCCTGGACCATTATGCTAGGTTGCAACATATACTTCCTTACCACCTAAAGCAGGCGTGCCCTTTTTGTTTCCTTAGGAAGAGAATAGTGTGCAACATACAGATGTTGAATAACTATTTCTTCACTAGATAAAGGAATGAATGAATGAGTGAATGAAAGGTTTCATGAATGAAAGATTTCATGTTGATAAATGAAAAAAGGTTTAAGGAAAATTACAGAATTTAGAGTCATAGCCCTTGACTTTGAGTCCTACCATTATTTCTTAGTGTCTTCATAATTTTAAGCAAGTCATTTCCTTTCTTTGGGTTTCAGTTCTTTAATATTTGTGCTTTCTAAACAATAAATTCTCTAAATTTTAGTTAATATTATTATCAGTAATAGCATCCTGTACATTCAGGTTGCATGTGTGTAGTGTGCTATTTTCATTGACATAAGAGGAGAATTGCTCAGAACTTAGGAATGACATACCCATCAATTACAGGATCAGTTTACCTTGCTTTGCTCTAATTTGGTTGCATTATTGACCTGTTGCTTAATTTTTGCATTGTCTCATCACATGTTTAGACACTGAAGATGGGGTAGGGTGAGTCAGGCTGCCAGAAAACAGCCTTCCCTGAAAGTAGTCCGTGTGCTGATGGTCTATGCTGTGGAATTTCCAGGATGATGAACTATGCAGATGGTAACAGAGTTCCATGCTGTTTTCTAACGTGGTTTGACTTTTTAACCATGGTCAGTGACAGACTTGTGTACTACCAGTCCACCCTGTTTTCCATGTTTTCTGTGCAGAGATGTATAGTTAGAGCAGCGATGAGTAATATGTTTTCCAGAAATGCTACTATAACCTTTAAGTCTAGATGAGTAGATTGAGCATTTAAAGCTGTAGCTTTTTCGCTGCTTCTGGATGACTATATGTTCCTACCAAATGAATCATTTTATGAATATGCATGAGCTTATAAACACAACTTTTAAAAATAAATTTTTGTGTTCTGAAAAAAGAATTACATTGGTAGTATTTTCCAACTTTTCTTTTTTCTGGTGAGAAGAGCCTTTCCATTGCTCTTAGAAATTCTTTGAATAATACACACACACACGCAAACATATATTTTCTTTCCATTCATGCTCCGTTTTAATGGTATCTCTGGCTTTATTTTCTCCATCCTTCTTTTTATCTGGTTTCTTAAATTCACTGTTGCCTCCTTACCCTTTAAGCAGTTGAAATGGCAGTACTCGTTTTAAACTTATGAGTGGGGCTTTCAGTGACCAGAGAGAAGCCCGAGCGCTAAATGGCCAGCACCCAAGTATAAGGCTCATAGCAGAGATGTACCCACACCGTCTTTTATTAGTGTGCAGTTTGTAGGTTAGATGGTTTCATCGGGTTGTATTTACATTTGACCTGGAGTTCAACCATGGATTGCTTGGGGACATTCTTAACCGTAAAAAATTAATGGTTGGGTGCTGAGCAGTGTATATGCCGTCAAGTTATTATTCAGCCCTATTGTGGGCTTCTTTTTCCCTTCAGTACGTCAACAGCACACAAGCTCAGAATGGTCAGCATTGTTTAGTCATGCGTTAGTGAGCATTTACCATATATCGTGGGTGCACAGAGCAGTGCTTTGCTGTTCACAAAATGATTTTGCAAAAAATACTGGGCAAAGATATGATTACTCCCATTTTATAATGAGGAAGTTTAAAGAGTTTAAGAGATTTGCTCAAGGTCACATATCTAGCAAGGGCTTGGAACAGAACTGATGTTTTTTCCATGGTCTCCTTTTTAGTTATCCCATACTGCCTCTCATTTTGCTTTTAATTGTAAAGTGAAAGATTGAACCAGATCAGTGATTTTTTTTTTTTTTTTTTTCAAGCTCTATTTACCTGGAGTCCCAGGATTCTGAAGAGTAGCCTCCTGGTTTGCTTGTGAATAAGAATAGAAATGTGGGGAAAGCTGTTTCGACTGGGCACAGAGTGGACATGTGGGGTGCAGTGACCTGACCTGCAAGTCTTTTTCTGTATCTGTTATTATTGATGGATGATTTTGTATCTTTTTAGTAGGATGAGGCAAAAAGAAGGTAGAAGGACATCTGATGGGAACTTTTGTTTTTTATTAAAAAGAGGAAGGATTCCGCAGTTTTTTTTAAAGTTTGAAAACAACTGTATTAGATGATTTCTAAGACCATGTTTCAGCCTAGGAGACTGAAAAATATTGAAACTTTGACTTTGGTAGTGTCACCAGATGAGCCCATGGGGACATTGCAGCCTTACATCAGTTTAGTGTTATAAAGCCTTATAGAAGCCCTGTTTATCTTCCATGGAGAAGGCAATGGCACCCCACTCCAGTACTCTTGCCTGGAAAATCCCATGGACGGAGGAGCCTGGAAGGCTGCAGTCCATAGGGTAGCTAAGGGTCGGACACGACTGAGCGACTTCACTTTCCCTTTTCACTTTCATGCATTGGAGAAGGAAATGGCAACCCACTCCAGTGTTCTTGCCTGGAGAATCCCAGGGACGGGGGAGCCTGGTGGGCTACCATCTGTGGGGTCGCAGAGTTGGACACGACTGAAGTGACTTGGTAGCAGCAGTTTATCTTCCAAGATAGTCCGTTCTTACACACTGAGTGAAAGTGAAAGCTGCTTAGTCATGTTCGACTCTTTGTGAACCCGTGGACTATACAGTCCATGGAGTTCTCTGGGCCAGAATACTGGAGTGGGTAGCCTTTCCCTTCTCAAGGGATCTTCCCAACCCAGGGATTGAACCCAAGTTTCCCACTTTGCAGGCAGATTCTTTACCAGCTGAGCCACAAGGGCAGTTCCCTTACATGCTGAAGTGGCTGTACTTAATAGTCTTTAGGGGAGGCAGGCACATGTCAGAAATGAGCATGAGTAATTAATGTTTATAGAGCCAATGTTGATAATGCTTTTTTTTTAAGACTGCTAGTAAGAATGACTGACTTTGGAATTGCACTGGAGTTCTTTTAAAGAGTTCTTTTAAAAAACAAACATATACTTTAGCTTATACCAGTTATCTTAGGTGTCATTTGTGTTTTCTTCAGCCTGCCAATGGTTAAAGCTGGCATTTCTGTCAAGAAGGAACTCCACCCCCCCTTTTAAAATTTATAGTAAAAGGTGCTTTTATTAACCCTTCAAAGAGATCATCTTATGTATTTCATTTCTGTGTTTACTTCTGAACAAAATAGACTTGGCTTTTCAGCTGAAATATTCTTTTAGCTACTTGCCGATGAAAGTGGCAATTTCCATTTGTATACAACTTATTTACATTTGTACCATTTTACATTCCTCAGCTTGCTCTGCACAGTCTGATAAGAATCTCACTGACAATTATGAGAGACTAATTTGGGCCATGTGATTATCAATGAAATTTCAATTCATTTCTTCTTAATCTGCCTCAGAGGAGATACTTGCTTTTTTCTATGATGCCTTTGACACAGGGATGGTGTGTGTTACTTTGCCTGACATCTGAGGCAACTCTAGTTGAGTGTGGTCTACATGCTCACAGGCAGATGAAAGTCTGCACTCTGCCCTGAGACCCTCTCCTCTCTGCTTAGTGGAGGCTGTGAAGGCCCTGTGGCCATTTGATTCCTAAGGATTAATTAGTGCCCAGAAGTTGGAGATATGGGCTGAAGGAAAAAAGAGCGAGTTTATCAACTGGGAGTTTTGTCTTTTTGTGGTATGATATGGGGCTTCCCCTTGGTGCTTCCTTGTTGGGTTGTTAAATAATGATCTTTGATGCTTTAACCTACAAAACCTATTTTGTAGGTTAAATTTGCATACTGGGGAATGCACACATCTTCAGTATACTACTATTCAGTGAGATTTGAGAAATGGTATAGTCACTATATATATATATATGTAGAGAGAGAGAGAGAGAAAATCTTCCTTAACTAATTACTGAAATTTTTGAGAATAATTGACAAAGTGATAAGCAAAGCAGTCCTGCCACCTTTGATATAGACTTTGTATCTTTAAACATAGTCTCTTATATATGAAATTGAGAACTGAGAGCCACTTTCTATACTGAAGTGGTAAACAGGCCTTGGGCAGTCTTTTTTTTTTTTGGAGTAATCTGTATACCAGGTCGAAAGCACAGAGGACGTTGGCCCAGGGGCCTGGTCCTCTCTTTTTTGGTATCCTCAGAACATATCTCCCTATTTGTAAAACCTCATTGACCTTACTAGGCTGCTATGGGCATTGGTTAATGTTTGGAAAATTCTGGGTAAGGAGTGGGTTCTGTCCATTTGCTCTCTACCAAGGAGATTGAGCAGACTTGTACTACGTGGTTAACCTTTGATAAGCACCACTCCTTCTCAACCTGGATTGATCCCATTTTTCTTTCGTGCAGATGGTTCTGGAGGTTTAATGTTTAGTTTTCACTGCACATGCAGCGTGCTTGATCTTCTCGTGGAGAAACTGCCCAAATGACCGGGAACGACCCAGGCTCTTCTCAAGGGTGTGTGCTTTGGGAGAACTGGCCAAGTTGGCTGTTAGACTTACTTTTTCTGAACAAACGAATATATGGTTTCATCTTGCTCATGTAGTCAGGCCTCTGGTTTGGGAGGTTGTTTTTCTTTTTTGTGTATTTGTTTTTGTTTTAGCTAGTAGTAATCGATATGGTTGAGATGGGGCTTTTCTTTGGGGGAAGGTGTCACTTTGAATTTCTCTTCCCTTTCAAGTAGAAATAGTGTCACCCCTTATGGCTCAGTAGTATCTGTAAACACTTGTTTTGTAGTCTCTTTTATTAAGGAAAATACAGGGGCAGGAAGTGATTTTGTTTTGTAGTCCTGCTGTTAATTAACAATGATTTCTTTTTCTAATATTGAACACAATGTTTATTAGTACTATCCATGTACCTTCTGGAAGAAGTAGTTTTATTTCATATCAAGCAAAGAAGAGACAACATCGGCCTTCGGTTCTGCTAGGCCTAAAGTCCTGTTAGTAGAGTAGTTTCAGGTCAATAGAGATTGTGTGTCTTGTCCTGGTAATGTATGTCTCTGGAGAGCAAGGTCACAGCAAAATAATACAAATGAATGAGTCCTGAAGAATGGAAATGTGATATGAAATTCCTGCAGGCTTCTTAATCCAACCCCTATCTTGTGTCAAGGGAGATGGAATTTACGTCACTGTGCCTTTACATAAGGCCGCTGATCTACAGTTTCACTGCTCCTGAAATTGTGTGGGGCATATGAGGCTTCTGTTTAATTGGTTTGAGGTGTGCCTGTTGGAAACTGCTGTACCACTTAGATTCAAAATAGCAAGTTTCCCTTTATTCTTTGAAAGGATTATTAAGGGAAGAAGAAAAAAAAATCATTTAAAATACTGTTCCAGTGATTTCAGGTGTTTTTTTTTTTTTTTTTAAACCTGTTCTATTTGTTCAGTCTTGTGATTGTGACTCTTAATAATTATTATTCACAATTACTTACAGTTTCTGGATTTGTCCAAACCTAAAGTCTAAAGTTTACCTCCGTCTTTTTAAGTAGTTTCTTATTCTTAAAAGGATGTCAGTAAACAATTAATATAATTTCCCAATTAAATTAGCTTCATTCTTACCCCATTTGATCACCTATTGGGCAGCTTCAAGAATATTAAGATTCCTTAAAAAAAAAAAAAAGAATATTAATTTTCCTGATACACTTTCCACTTAGAGCCTCAATGATTAATAGTATCAGATTTTTGGAAAATGTCATTTCCACTATCTGCCATTATCATTTAGAAAGTTTTGTAACTGCAGGATTTTGCTGTTGGCTTCCCTGAAGTCAAGCTTTATTTCTTAGTAGTGAACAGAGTCAGAATGAATGAGAATTTGGCCCTAAAGGGGCTAAAATCAACATTTTGCAGTTTGTTATAAAAACTTGATTTCTTAGCTTCAGTAGTGAAAGGAGAAGAGAGGGGGAGATTTTGATTTCTAATGAGCTTTGTTAATTGTGAATAAGTCTTAACTATATTATGGGAACTTTGTATTTTGAATTAGCTTTATAGTTATTTATTAGCAAAACTGCCCCTTACTGTGACCTTCAGTAGGTCAGTTCTACTCTTTGAACTGTTTTCTTTTGTTGTTGTTGTTTTTTTTTTCTTTTTTTCTGTTTAATAGACTTTAATTAAAGTTATTTAATAGACTTTATTTTTTAGAGCAGTTTTGGGTTTAAAGCATGACTGAGTAGAAGGTACTATCGATATTTACTATAGCCTTTTATCCCAGCTCATGAATTGCCTCTCCCATTATCAATATCCCCCACCAGAGTGATACGTTTGTTATAGTTGATGAAACTACATTGACACATCATTATTGCCCAAAGTTCCATAGTTTACTTTGTAGAGATTCCTCTTGGTGTTGTACGTTCTATGGGTTTGGACAAATATATAATGACTTGTATTCAGCATTATAGATTGTATCATGCAGAATAGTTTCACTGCCCTAAAAATCCTCTGGACCCACCTATTTATTGCTCCCTCTCCCTAACTCCAACAACTACAAATCATTTTATTATCTCCATAATTTTGCCTTTTCCAGAATGTCATATAATTGGAATAAAGGAGTAAGTAGCCTGTTTAGATTGGCTTCTTTCACTTCGCAGTCCATGTATTTTATGGCTTGATAGCTCATTTCTTTTTATTACTAATATTCTACTGTATAGATACACCAGAATTTACTTATCCATTTACCCACTGATGGACATCTTGGTTGCTTCCAAGTTTTGGCAGTTGTGAATAAGGCTGCTATAACCACCCATGTGCAGTTTTTTGTGTGGATCTGAATTTTTAACTGATTTGGGTAAATACCAAGAAGCATGATTGTTGATTGTATAGTAAGACTATGTTTAGTTTTGTAAAAACTGCCAAACTGTCTTCCAAAGTTGGCGGTGCCATTTTGCATTCCCGTCAGCAATGGAAAAAGTTCCTGTTGCTTCACATCCTTGTCAGCATTTGATGACTGTGTTCTGGACTTTTGCCACTTTAATTGGTGTGTAGTGATAATTCATTGCTGTTTTAATTTGGGTTTTCCTGATGACATATTATATAGAGTGTCTTTTCACATGGTTATTTGCCATTTGTGTGTCTTTGGTGAGGTGTCTGTTGAGGTCTTCAGCCCCCTTTTAAATCAGATTTTTAAAAAACTGTTGAGTTTGAAGAGTTCTTTGTGTGTGTGTTTTAGATAACAGTCCTTTGTCAGTTGTGTCTTTGCAAATATTTTTTCCCAGTCTGTGGTTTGTCTTTGCATTCTTTTGAGGCATCATATTTTTCCATTTGTAAAATTAGGACTTCTATTACGAAGGCTAGTGTCCATTTCATTTCTGAAAATCTGTGATTGACTCTTGTCCTTTAAAATGTATAATAATCCAGTCTTTCACATTTTCAAAATAGCTGTCCTCTGGACAATATGGTCCCAGCATTTCTTTTTCTTCTTGCCTTCTTCCCAGCAACATTTGCCTACTTTCTGAGGATTGGAGTTGATTGGACTGGCAGGGGGTTCTTTCCTTCCTGTTCTATTTGTGTTACATCTAAAGCTTCTAAAAAGATCAATTCCTGCCATCAAAGATAATATATTTTAGGACTCGGTATTTGATGAGTGGTGTTCTCTTTTAAAATTGTTGTTTGGTCAGAATTAGTGAATACTGTTGTGTTTAGGTATCAGCTGCAGGTTTTCTCTAAGGTGCTATTCAGTTTTCACATTATCTGGGATTTCATCCTTTCTTCTCCTCTCCTCTCATGTTTTATGCCAACTTAGAGGCATCATCTTTTCCTACATCCTCAGTGAAAGGTAGGGTATGAAGTACTCATGTTTTTGATTCCATGATATTTTCTTCTTTATGTTTGATTTACCCATACCTAAAACAAGACTGTGCAATAGCTTAATAAAACCATATATTTTGTATATTACCACTCAGGAAGTGCTTTTACAAACATTGTTTTATTTGAATTTCGTGATATGCTACCTAGGTAGTCAAGTATTTTCTTACTTTGACAGATGGAGGAACTGAAATTGGGAGAGATTAAGTAATTTGCTCAAGGCCAAGTAGCTAACATTGAAATCCATATTATCTGCCTGCAAGAACTGTGTGCTTTCTCATATATGGACTTTAATAGGTTCTACCTCCTTTAGCTGTAAAGGAGCTATACAACCAGTTTATTTTCCATGGGATATTGACATATTCAGTCAGGAGTCAAACACTTTTGATTTGTATGTGACTACTTCATGCTCACATGTACTTTGATTCTCCCAGGGTGTGTCACATCAATTCAAGAGTATTTTGCCTTAAAAAGAAATCTTATAATATTGTTCTGCTGGGTGCTTACTATGTACTTAGCCTATGCTTAGCTCTTTTAAAACCTATTTTTGTGGAAGGAAAGAAAAATAGACATACTGAAAAGTACAAAAAAAAAAATGACAGCTTCATGAACTGCTATAATTCAAATATTCATGTATACAACACACAGACCAAGAAATAGAACATTCCTAGCATGTCAGAAACCAGTTTCTTGTGTACTGCTTCCAGCAAACATGTTAACTTTTGATACTCATTTTTTTTTTCATGGTTTTGCCTCCTAAACGTGCACCTTTGCACAACGTAGTTTTCCTAGTTTCTGGCTTTATGTAATTGGAATTACAAAATATGTATGCTTCTTTCATCCAGTTTTAGATTTTGTGTATATTGCTATATTTATAGCAGTGGTTTATTCTTTTGCTGTGTAGTATATCATTGCATGACTATATCACAGTTTATTCATTCTACTGTTGGTGGACATTTCAAGTTGTTTCTGGTGTGTAGCTCTTTTGAATTTGCTGGGAAGCACATTCTCATATATGTATTCTGGTACATATCATCATTGTTTCTTTGGGACAAATACCCAGAAATGGAGTTATTACTAACTAGGTCATGAAATTGCCTTATTTTCAGCTTTACTAGATACTGTGCAGCTTTTTTCTAAGATAGTTGCAGTAGTTCATATTCTCACCAATGATATAGGAGAGTTCCTGTTTCTCTACATCTTCTTCAACACTTGTTATTGTCAGACTTAAAAACTTTGGCTTGTGTAATGGGAATGTTGTAGTACCTCACTGTGGCTTTAGTTTGTATTTCCTTGATTAATAATAGGAGCACTTCTTCATGAGTTTATAGGTCATTTATGATGTCTGAGTCTCTTGTAGATTTTTCTGTTTGGTTATTTTTGTCTTTTTTCTCTTGGCTTGTGATGGTTCTTTATATATTTTGGATATGAGCCCTTTTTTTGTTTGTACCTGAAACAGATCTTTTTTCCTTTTTGAGACTTGACCTTTCACTCTTAATGGTATCTTTTGATAAACAAGTTGTTAATTTTAATGTAATGAAATTTAGTAGTATTTTCCTTTATGATTAGTGATTTCTGTCTTGTTTGTGACATAAAGTCATGAGGATAACCTCTAATATTATCTTCTAAATGTTTTATTGCTTTGTTTTTAGCATTTAAATTACTCAAGAGTTGAAATGATTAGACCATTATGTACTGGTTGATTAGATATCATTAGTGACGGGCTTCTCTGGTGGCTCAGATGGTAGAGTCTCCCACAGTGCAGGAGACCTGGGTTCAATATCTGGGTTGGGAAGATCCCGTGGAGAAGGAAATGGCTACCTACTCCAGTATTCTTGCCTGGGAAATCCCATGGATGGAGGAGCCTGGCAGACTAGTCCATGGGGTCACAAAGAGTTGGACACACCAAGTGACTTCACTTTAGGCTTTTTTCACTTTTTGTTTTTTGAGTGACTAAGCAGTCATTGTAACTTCAGTGATATAGAAGAGTCAGTGGAAGATACAAAGATATGTAGGGCAGGGATGCTTCCCTAAAATAATCTGCATTCTGTTTGTGTAGATGAGGCCCTTAACAGTCAGTATCATATAATAAACAGAACACTGGACTGAGAATCTAGTGACTTGTATTTCATTCTAGAGGCCTAGTGCAACATTCCCTTTATGACTTTAGGCTGCTCTTTGCCTTCTTGAAATGTACGTTTTCACTTACCTGTGAAAAAATAAGGGGATTGGCCTAAGTCACTGGCTCTTGATTTTGGTTCCTCAAAATCTGGTAAATAGCATTGGCAGCTGTTTTTTTCTTTTAGAGCTGAGAGAAATTTTGCCTTTTTAGCCATATTTAAGCTGTGTGAGTTAACCAAAGTATCAGGTATCTTGTTTTTAACTGGTGTTTTATATCCTGTCTTTTTTTTTTTAATTAATTAAAATTTTTAGCTGAAATATAGGTGATTTACAATGCTGTGTTAGTTTCAGGTGAAAAATATACATACACACATACATACATACACACGGTTGGTGGTGCTTAGTCACTAAGTCATGTGTGACTCCAGCGACCCTGTGGACTGTAGCCCACCAGGCTCCTCTGTCCATGGGATTCTTCAGGCAAGAATACTGGAGTGGGTTGCCATTTCCTTCCCCAGGGGATCTTCCTGACCCAGGAGGTGAACCCGTGTCTCTTCTATTGCAGTTGGATTCTTTACTGCCGAACCACCAGGGAAAACTATGTGTATTTCTTTTTTAGATTCTTTTGCATCATAGGTTATTACAAGATACTGAATATAGTTCCCTCTGCTATACAGTAAATCCTTGTTGGTTATTTATTTTATCTATAGTGTCTATTTTATATTGTAGTGTGTATCTGTTAATTCCAAACTCCTATATATCCTTTCTGTGTGAGAACTGAGTTGAACATAAAGAAGTTCTGATTTATGATAAAAGCCTTTAATACCCTTTAAAAAAAAAAGTAAACTCTTAGTTTGTTAATAATTGTCGTTTAGTAGACAGTTTAAAAAAAACCCAACCTTCAGATGTCAACTAAGAGGCCAAAGAGTGATGATAAGCGAGGGTAGGGGGAAGGTGTGAAATAACAAAAAATACTGTTGATGATGAAAAAGTTGGGTACCTGCTAGTCTAATGATTTTTAAGGGCTTTTCTCATTCCAAAAATTTTTCCATTGAAAATATAATATTGACCGCTTTGTATTACTCTGTATCCAAATAAGTGATCTAGGTAATGACCTTTGCAGGATTTGTGAGGAGGGACAGAGAACCTTTGGTTGACAGTAATAGTCAGAGAAGAAGGGCTTCCAGGATGAGCTAGGATTGAGCTGTGAGAAGGATTCTGTTTACATATGGGAAGAGACTTGGGGACAGAATTCCAGACAGGGTAATGAAAGAAAGATAGGCAAGTACAGGTCATCTTTAGGGACAGCAAATGTATCAGCTTAGCATTAAAAAAGGATGAAAAAATAGGTTACAGAGGTGCTTGGCAGGCTACAATCCACAGGGTCACAAAGAGTTGGACACGACTGAGTGACTAAGCACAGAACAGAGTATAAAAGGCTTTCAAACATAAGGCTAGACACAGACGATTTTGGAAAAGTTAACTCTTGCAAGTTTGGTTGTATAGTGAGGATTCTAGCCCTTCTCTAGGCCTGTATAGAGGCCATTGACTCTATGCTCTAATTTAATAAATGATGTTGTTTGGCCCTTGACAGCATAAGAAAGTTCTTTAAGAATTTGAGAGATATCCACATTGGGGTTGTGTTGACAGTCAAACTACTAAGCAGGAAACCTAATTCTATGGTACTTGTTCAGTTATACCTTTCAGAATTTTATGTATGGATGAAGCCTCTGTAGCTTCTCTCAGTGCCAAAAAGTGGCTGATAAATGATGTTGAATTTTTTGTGAATCTCACCAGTCTCAACAGAATTTCTGATTCTGGGTAACAAGAATTTTCTCCGTTTAATTTCTGTAGAAAATAACCCCTTAAGAATAGCCCACTCTCAATTTTGTGTAACGTTGGAAAGAAACTCTTCTCTGAACGGTACAAAACAATGACTCACCCAAAACTATCTCTTGGAATTAATAACGTAATCATAATACACCCGTAAATACTCATATAAGCGTGTTTAAACAGTCCCATTCAGCCTTCCTTTTCATTACTCCTCCCCTCGTTGTGGTTTAGCCTGACTAATCTATTTGCAACACATCTGCAATCTTAGTACAAAACTTATACAGACAGCCTCAACTTGGAAAAGGGGGTGGGGTGAGCGGGGATTTCAGATTTCATCTCCAAAGTATATAGATACGTTTCTTTAAAAAACATAGCAGTCATTTTTCAGGTTGACTCATATAATTTAATGAAGTGGGGTTAGATAACCTTGAGCTTCCTCCATAGGCATAGTGTTTAAACACTTAAGGAAAAATTCAGCAGGACAGGGGTTTTGGGGACAGGGAGCGGAAGCATGGTTGGCATATGACCCGATCAGTAAGCCACCCGAGAAGAGAGAGGAGCCCGACAGTAAGCTGAAACAACGCCCGGTGGCGTCACAGGCACCGTCCTTGGGGACAGGAAGAGGGTGTCTAGGTGGAGAGAAAATTAAGGTTTTGGCATTCTCTCAGCAGGTCTTGCACAGTTCACCTCCAGTACGCATGAGAACATAGTAGCCTAGCCCTCTTGTCTCTGGTTTATCAGCTCTCTCTGTGAGGGGCACACCTGTCCCAGCTTTTGCTGCAGGACTGGAGAAGTTAGATTTCCCATCCCACCATCCTGTTGTGGAGAAGAATCTCTAAACGTTCTGTACGGATGCTGCGTGTACTGTAGATATTTGGAAAGGGGAAGGGAAAGAGTAAATTCCAAGTGCAGTGAAGCCTTATTTTGCTTCCCTTTCTTTCCTTCCTTCTCTAATCTTCAGAAATAGGGGCCCGTCAGAGCAAGGAAGAGGGGACGCCTGTCTGGCAGAGGCTTTTTGGAGACCGGGCTTCCATGGTAGAAGGCTCTCTGCCCTGTCCCCTTGATGGTGGTGTGGCCTTTTCTCAGGGCAGCCAGAATCAGCCTCTTTTGGAATAAACTAATAGCAGCTGTTGTCATTAGCATTATTCTAAAATTTTCACGATTTTAATATAAATTTTTTCCCCAAATGCATCTTCAATTTATGGGCTTTACATGCACGCACGCATGCTCAGTCACGTTAGTTGTGTCTGACTCCTCCAGACACTGTGGACTGTAGCCCGCCAGGCTCCTCTCTCCATGGGATTCTCCAGGCAAGAATACTGGAGTGGGTTGCCATACCCTCCTCCAGGGGATCTTCCCGACCCAGGGATAGAACCTGCATCTTCTGCTTTTCCTGCATTGCAGGCAGATTGTTTACCACTGAGTCACCAGGGAAGCCCAAATAAAGTTTTGTAGGATTGATTAATACTGATATAGAAGTTGAGAAATAAACAAAAGTGGTACCGTTTCAGCATTAAAACACAATAATTGAATAAAACATTCTTGAGGAGTAGTTGAACATCCAGTTGGATAAAATTTTCGATAAGTATGCTGAGATTGATGGCCTATAAAGCAATTGTGACTCTTATGGTGTTTATGTAAAGGTACATTTTCTACAATAAATTTCAATTTCATCCTTTATAGTTTCTTAAAAATACCGACTCATATCTTTTTCTTCCTACCCTTAGTTGGTCTGATTTTGGAATAGATTATTTTTGTGTTGCTTTGTGTGGACTTGGTATAATTGCACACTAATAACATGCTTCAGGAAAGTAATTTTGCTAAAAGTTTAAACCTTTTGTAATTAAGTTTTCTGCTTCAGAAGCCATAACAACTTGATGGATTTGGTTTTTTGTTTATTTACTCAAACATTTTATTTCCTTACTTTGTGTGTTAACTGTATAGAATTAAGCCCCTTGCCAACAAGTTTTTGAAATATTTCTGAAACTTGAAGTGTGTGTATACATACACACTCAAACACGCACATATATTTTGGCCACACCTCATGGCATGTGGGATCTTAGTTTCTTGATTAGGGATTGAACCTGTACCGCTTGCACTGAAATGGTGGAGTTTTAACTACTGGACCACAAGGGAATTTCCGAGATTGATACACTTTTTAAAGAAACTGTAGTGTCATTTTCTGTAGAAAAGGCTCTTAGGGAAATATACATATTGCATACTTGTTTAGTGTGCTTAACTGAATCCCAGATTTTGACTTCTCATAGAGAATTTGAATTGATTTTTTTATAGTTTTGCCTTTTCTTCCTTTGCTTCTTTATTAACATGAGTTTGCAAGTAGAAAACAGAGAGAGTTTGGAGTCAGAAAGTACTGGGTTCAAAATTCTAGCTTAATGTTAGGCCAGTTATTTAACCTTTCTCAGCCTCAGATTCCTCAGCTGTAAAATGGGGTAATTTACTCATCTCTTGGGACTTTTGTAGGGATTAAGCCAGAAAAAAAAAAAGTGCATAGCAGTAAATGTCAGTTTATTTTCCTTTGGCAATCATTTAGGCTTAAGGTTTGAATTTTCTACTTGTTTTGGAATAAATCCAATTTTTATGATTATAGTTCAGGATTTTTTTTTCAAAGTCAAGGCTTTTTTTTTTTTAATGTCTTTCTCCCTCCCAACTTATAAAACTGGGTTTTCTGTCTGCCAAACATCTTTCTTTCTGTTGGGGTATAGCTGCTTTACAATGTTGTAAACATGTTTCTTTCTAAAATGTTTTCCATAAGTGGTAGATTAGTTATTGAAAAGAAGAAGGCATGTATTTTTCTTAGTGAGGAAGACTGAACAACCTGACCGTACGCTGAACCCCTGCTCTAAGCTCTTAGAGTTTGCCTAAAGGTAAATTTCTAGGACAGATTCTCATAGTCTGAAAATTATTATGATACACCACAACATAATTTTGAGTCCTGGGGATGCAAGGAGCTGTACAGATAATGTTGCTTGGTTCAGTAGCTCCCTTGTGTCTGACTCTTTGCGACCCCATGGACTGCAGCACGCCAGGCTTCCCTGTCCATCACCAGCTCCCAGAGCTTAGTCAAACTCATGCCCGTCGAGTCAGTGATGCCGTCCAACCATCTCATCCTCTGTCATCCCCTTCTCCTCCCACCTTAAATCATTCCCAGCATCAGGGTCTTTTCCAAGGAGTCAGTTCTTCACATCAGGTGGCCAGAGTGTGGGAGTTTCAGCTTCAGCATCAGTCCTTCCAAAGAATATTCAGGACTGATTTCCTTTAGGATTGACTGGTTTGATCTCCTAGCTGGCCAAGGGACTCTCAAGAGTCTTCTCCAACACCACAGTTGAAAAGCATCAGTGCTTCGGCCCTCAACTTTATAGTCCAACTCTCACATCCATACATGACTGCTGGAAAAACCAGTTGCTTAGGACCCACACAATCACTGTGATTGGATGTACACTGGCACGTGCCCTACATACATATATCCTCACCCTCAACCCTGAGTATTCAATACAGATTTATTGATTCTGATTGATGAGCAATGGGAGAGTAGTTTTGGTGAAGAGAAAGCTAGCAGGCTTATATTAAATATCAATATGTCAGAACATTTAGTTTACCAAATTATTATTTTTCATCTTTTTGGTTTCAGTAGGAAGCCAGTGGTATAATATAATAGAAGATGTGCCAAAGGGAACGCTGTAGGTTTGACAGGGTGGTGGTAAATTATGGATGATAATCCAGTGTTGAGGCTTATGAAAAGAACTCAGTTCCAGGTTCTTTCTTTCAGTGAATTAATTGGTCTACCCTTGTTGATGGCTTTGCTAGGACTCCTTTCAAATCAGTTCATTTTCCTTTATGGTAATTGTGTAATGTTCCATAACAAGATTAATCTGAGACAAGGGCTTTTCTGTGAAAGTTGCTGTTTTCATTTTGGGGGAAAAAATAGAACAGAATGCCAGCTGTGCATTTTTCTTATCCAGTCTCCAGGTGAGGGGTTAGGATACCTGAACCAAAATACTTAGTATTTGCAAAAACAGCAGTATCTACCCCACCGAAGTGTTTTACATTTCATTGTTTCACATTGTGAAGATCTTGGGTTCTATTCTTTTGACTCTCTTCACTCTTATTACTTCCCACTTTCACTCACCTCCCTCCTTCATTGTTTCATATAAAGAGCCTTTCTTTGTCTTGAGTACACTTTGAGTGGAGTACTTAGGAGAGACTTCAAATCAGTCCTCCTGCAAGGTTGACTACAACTCTTGATAGTAGAGCTCACTGGATTCTGCTTCTGGCTAGGAATGGAGTGTCTGCCCATTTATGATCAAATCTAACAATCCATAAGAAGCATCCGTTGAGTCTTCTCCTTTACCTTTACTTAATAAAGTTCTCTTAGTTTCATGTCATGCTGGTTTTACATTTTATATTCTAGTTTTTACAGATACTAACCCAGTTGTGCCAAAGAACAAGAGAGGGTTCTGTGTTCTAATTCATTGGTCCTCTGCATGAGTGTGTGTGTGTGTGCATGTCTGTGTTAGTAGTTGACTCTAAATGAAAGTACAGACCTAAGTACTTTAGCTTGAGCAAAGTTCAAGGAACACTATATTTACTCATTAATCAGCCTCTGCTTTCTGCTCCCCTTCCTTCCTCCTCTACTTTATTGTGGCATCATGATGCTTCCTTGCTGAATGCGTTTTCATTCCCTTATTGCCTCATCCTAACCCCACAAAAGGGATGAATGGCATGCATACCGTGTCAGGTATCCTGACTGATCCTGATTAAACATTGTTCCTAGGGCCATTTTAGATGTGATGGTTGTATAAGTATCATGTTCTTGGGGTTATGATACTTTGTGTTATCAAAAGCAGCAAAAAATAATAATATAAAATAAGATTTTTAATATGTACCACATAAAGTACATGCTCTTGTTTATTCTTCTGTCAGTTTGTGAAGTAGAGGTTACTATACCCATTTTAGAGATAATTAAATCAAGGTGGTTGCCCCAGAATTCCCAGTTTTAGTGACTGACATAGCTGGATTCAAACTCAAGTGGTTTGGACTTCAGAATCAATGCGCTGACCGCTGTCGAGTCTGTAGGATACTGATTCTGAACTTGCCACTGTCTGTTTATAAGAAACATTCAGGTTCTGGCCCTCATAGGGTTCCTTATTATCTTTTGTAGTTTAAGGTTAATTTCTGAACCACTTGGTGCTTAGTTTTCCCATTTACAAGTTATAATATTGGTAGTAGTTCTTAATGTTAATATACTAGAACTAGGGCTGGTGGTACTGGTGACTTTCGTAGTTTGAAAATGAATCTCTTCCATTAATGAAGATCTCTGTGTTAGAATTGGTAAGAAAACTGAAAACTAGGAAACTTGCTCCAAAGATGCTATTGTAGAAACATTAAATTCTCTATTAATGCAAATATCTAAGAGATCCTCTAAAAATATTAGTACAAGAAAGCAGAGCTTACTTGATTTTTAAACTTAGTTTCATCTCAGATTACAAGATTGCTCTTTCTGAATTAAGGAGGTTTCCCTGTTCTTTCAAATATTTCTCATTCTTCCTGTTGTCTTGAGAAGATGCTACCTTGTTTTCACTGAGCATAGTTTTGCTTCTCTGAAATTGATATTTCACCTGATATGTACTCAATCTGTTTCCTGGAGGAAGTAGTAACGTCATGAGGTTTCAAAGTCACTAATTTAATGAGACTGGAAAATAGGATCTTTAAGCCAGTATGAGTAACAGCAGATTTCCATATGGCAAGGATGATAGTCATTTATGTCTTTTTCCTTGCAAACTTGCACCCTTTCATTGGGTACTTGCATTTTATTTTAAAGGGTATTTTGAACTTGAAACCCATTTCACTATCTAGCTGGCTGAAGTTGCATTTCTCTGGGATTCCAGTATTGGCTCATGAAGGTTAGTATGTGGAGGGCTGCGTTCCTTACCATTGGGCTGTGGTATCTGAAAATGTCCACTTTTAAAGGAGAGTTTCCTAAATGGAACAGGCATTTCTCTGAGTTGAGTAGACTCAAAAACTGGACAGTTTTTGGAGGGTCTTGAGGTTTCTCAATGATCTTGTTTATTTTAGCTTTCTACCAGTCTTTATGTTTGTTGGCCAAGAAACACATCAATGAAAGAAAGGCAAATGGAGCAGAGGAAAGGAAGAGAGAAAACATGGACTATATGATAGTGTCCTTTTTAAAAAAAATTTTTTATTGGAGCATAGTTGATTTACAGTGTTGTGTTAGTTTCAGGTATACGGCAAAGTGAGTCAGTTATACATATATGCATTCTTTTTTTTTCTTTAATTCTTTTCCCATCTAGGCCATTACAGAGTATGAGTGGAGTTCCCAGTGCTATATACATCAGGTTCTTATTCATTATCTATTTTGTATCTAGTAGTGTGGCTCAGACGGTAAAGAATCTGCCTGCGATGTGGGAGACCTGCGTTCAGTCCCTGGGTTGGGAAGAGCCCCTGGAGAAGGGAACAGCTACCCACTCCGGTATTCTGGCCTGGCGAAATCTACAGACAGAGGAGGCTGGCAGGCTACAGTCCCTGGGCCCGCAAAGAGCAGGACACGGCTGAGTGACCTCACTCTCACTTGTCAGTGTGTGTGTCAATGCCTGTTCCCTTACCTCTCCCCTCCCCTTTGACCCTGGGCACCATAATTCAGTGAACTTACCTGTTAAAGCTTACCTGAGGACAAGCTCCAGTCTTCGTTAGTTCAGACTAGCTTAATTCATGGAGAAGGCAATGGCACCCCACTCCAGTACTCTTGCCTGGAAAATTCCATGGATGGAGGAGCCTGGTAGGCTGTAGTCCATGGGGTCGCTAAGAGTCGGACACGAAAGAGTGACTTCACTTTCACTTTTCACTTTCATGCATTGGAGAAGGAAATGGCAACCCACTCCAGTGTTCTTGCCTGGAGAATCTCAGGGATGGGGGAGCCTGGTGGGCTGCCGTCTATGGGGTCGCACAGAGTCGGACACGACTGAAGCGACTTAGCAGCAGCAGCTTAATTCAGGTTGTATTTTATCAATTTTGTTCCTTTAAAATTTTTTTTTAAAAATTTATTTATGGCTCTGCTGGGTCTTTGTTGCTGCTCAAGCTTTTCTCTAGTTGTGGCGAGCAGGAGCTACTCTATTTGTGGTGCACGGGCTTCTCATTGGGGTGACTTCTCTTGTGGAGCTCGGGCTGTAGGTTTGAGGGCTTCAGTGGTTGTGGCTCTGGGCTCTTAGAGCGTGGGCTCCATAGTTGTGGTGCACGGGCTGAGTTGCTCTGTGACATGTGGCATCTTCCTGCATCAGGGATCAAACCCATGTCCCCTGCATTGGCAGGCAGATTGTTTACCATTGAGCCACCAGGAAGCCCATCAATTTGTTTCTAATCAGTGGATGATAGGAAGTTGTTTGGAGAGGAGTTTTAATATATACAACTCCTATGGTAGCATTTTGTTATTTAATAAATACCTTAGTCTGATTTCTTCATTTACTTTTCCTTCTCCACCATTTCTCTAGATGCCCAGATGAAGACAATATCACATTTAATCACAATTTATCATTTTGAGCATTAGACTCTCAGCTTGGATTGTTTCAGTTCAATTTCCCAAAATATAAATTCTCCAAAAAGAGGAAATTGATAACCTCCTGTGATGTTTACCTACCTAAAGCAATAGAATAGATATATCGACAAAATTTAAATAATAGTAAGAATAGCTGTATCCTTCCCTGGTGGCTCAGACAGTAAAGAATCTGCCTGCGGTGCGGGAGACCAGGGTTTGATCCCTAGTTTGAGAATATCCCCTGGAGGAGGAAATGGCTACCCTCTCTGGTATTCTTGCCTGGGAAAGCCCATGGACAGAGAAGCCTGGTGGGCTATAGTCCGTGGGGTGGCAAAGAGTCTGACACGACTGAGTGACTAACACACACACGTGCACACACACAGAGTACTTACTATTATACATGGCATTGTGTTGAATATGGACTTCCCTGGTGGCTCAGACGGTAAAAGAATCTGCCTTCCATGCAGGAGACCTGAATTTGATCCCTGGGTCAGGAAGATCCTCTGGAGAAGGAACTAGCAACCCACTCCAGTATTCTTGCTTGGAGAATTCCATGGACAGAGGAGCCTGGTGGGCTACAGTCCACGGGTTTGCAAAGAGTCAGACACGTGTTTAATCCTAATAACAACCCTATAAGCTGGGTGCTGTGCTGTGCTGTGCTTAGTTGCTCATTTGTGTCTGACTCTTTGTGACCCCATGGATTGTAGCCAGGCTTCTCTGTCTATGGAGATTCTCCAGGCAAGAATACTGAAGTGGGTAGACGTTCCCTTCTCCAGGGAATCTTCCAAACCCAGGGATCAAACCCAGGTCTCTCACATTGCAGGCAGATTCTTTACCATCTGAGCCACCAGGGAAGCCCATGAATACTGGAGTGGGTGGCCTATCCCTTCTCCAGGGGATCTTCGTGACCCAAGAATCTGATTGGGATCGCCTGCATTTCAGTTGGATTCTTTACCAGATGAGCCACCAGGGAAGCCCATAAGCTGGGTACTTTTGTTATATTCATTTTACATTAAAAGAAACCGCTTAGAGATATTAAGTAAATTTTACAAAATGTAAAACTAGTTAAGTCATAGAGCTTGAGTTCTGAAGTAGATATCCCTGAGTCAAGCCTTTCTTTAATGTTCTTATTCATGAAAGACTCATTAAACAGAGGAATGAGTGTTGGGCACATACAACTTGGTGATTCTATATAAATCTTGTCATATTTTGAATAGTGTAGACTTGATAAAATCTTTGTGAATTTCTCATCATTCCGGGAGACTCATTATACCTAAAATCAATATCATGGGGAAGGAGATGTTAATGTAGTAGTCAGATTAATTCTTCTTCCTTTTTTTTTTTGGTTGTTGTTGTTGGTTATTGCTCTAGCAACTATTACAAAGGCAGCATTTACTCGACAAGTCATGTGTACTTAAGGCAGAACACTGACTGCTTTTCATGCTGGCAAATTTGTTCTTTACCAGTACTGGCTACCTGTGAGGAATGTGAACATGCTGGGTTTTAGAACAGGACAAACACAACTTCCATCTCATTTCACAGTAGAGTTCACTTAGGGATACAGACTTTTTGGTGACAGTAGCTGGTACTTTCTGCTTGTTATTTCTGATACTTGCATAATGCTAACCTGGTAGATACTGTCAGATGACAAGCCTTCCTCCCACATGTTCTCCATAAAAGAACTGCTAGTGACAAGCATTTTATTATATTGAGAATTCTGCTTCATACTGTTTTAGGTTAAAGTGTATTTATCATGAAGCCAGTATTGTGAAATGTTCTTGTTTTCTTCTTCCGGAATGTGGCATTTTTTTCTCAGTAATGAACTAAGTTGCATGTGCATTGTGAAAAAGTTGTTGCCCAGATGGACCCCAGTGAAAGTAACTTAAGTATGTAAATAGATTCTGCTTCTGTCTGGGGAAATGATCTAAGATAGATGCTATTCCCACCCCCCACCACACCCCTGCCTTGGGAGACTAATACTTCATCCCTATATTTGCAGCTTACAGTCAGCATCTACTCTGGAGTCAGGAAGTTTTTAGATGTTACTATCATGTTCAAACTGTAGGCTTTACAAAGAGGAGAGGGGAATTTAGGATAGATGCAAAGGCAGGTTTGCAAAAGCATGCTAGTTCTGGAAGCTAGCATGATGGGGAAACTTCTGATATCTCTTAAGAAGTGGGCAGATAGAATCAAATTTGCTTTTATTAATTCATGTGGCAACATGGAAGGTGGATTGAAAGTAGGGAGACTATAAATTAGGAGATGCATTCATTATTAGGAGGCTGTTGTAATCATTCAAACAAGAAGTAAGGACCTGAATAAGGGAATTGTCCTAAGGGTACAGAGAAAGGTGCACTTTATTCATTCATTATTTGAGAAATGTTTATTAAGTCCCTGTTGTATATCAGACATAGAGTTAGTTGTACTTTGGGTTAACAAGGTGAACCAGATAATGCCTTCAGGGAGCTTCCAGTCTAGGGGAAGATTTGACAAATAACAGGCAATTGCAGTTGTCAGAGCCTGTAACAGGGAGCTTATGATAGCTTGAGACCTTAACCCAGCCTCAAGGAGCAGGGAAACCTTTTTTAGGAAAGTGTAAGTAGAAGCTAAGTAAAGTTGTGCAAGATGTAGGAGTGGTGATTTGGGGTGTTGGAAAGACAAAGTGTTTCAGTTGAGGAAACAGTATCTGAAAGTGGCTGGAGTGGGCGAGGGAAAAACTGTAGCTTGTTTAGGGAACTATGGATCACTTAGTGTGGCTGAATTGTGGATGGCAAAGAAGTGGGTTGTCAGAAATGAGGCTGGGGAATTAAGCAGTCACCTTATAAATTATGTGGAGGAGTTTGCTTAAGAGCAAGTGAACTGTTTTAAGCTGGAGAGTGTCATGATCAAATTAGATCTTCACAAAAATCCCTCCGACTGCTGTGTGGAGGACTGGGAGAGGAGGAGGGATAGAGGAGATAATAAGGAGGTGCCAGAGAGGTAGGGGAGGGTTTTTTTTTGTTTGTTTGTTTTATTTTTTGAAGCAGAAGGAAGACTTCAAAGAAGGAAGTGGTCATTTTTGTCAGATAACACTGGCAAGTCATTAAGATAGACTGAGAAGTATCTGCTGAATTTGGTATTAGTTGGTCAGTTGGTGACCTTTGTGAGGAGAATTTCAGTGGAGTAGTTGGGGTGGGAGGTTGATTCCAGGGAGTTGGGTGTTAGCTAGGTGAGGAGGTGGCACTTGTCATAGGAACTTTTCTGTGAGAAGATAAACTGCGGTTGGGAGAAAAGGGAAGAGGAAGGGCCAAATAACGATTGACGTTGCTAATGAGATTGAAGAATATCTGTTGATGTTACTGTAAGGGGAACAGTGAGGGAGGGGAGGATAATTAACAGTTTTTTGAGTGCCTGTTTGAAGGCTTGTTAGTTGTTTCTCATAATTTTGCAGGACAAGTATTATGATTGTTAGAAATTAGAAAAGTCTGCCTAACTTGATGCAGATATTGGACTTTCAGATTTCAAGACTTGGAGTAGTTATGGATTATGACTAATCCAGGAATGGGATTGGGCAACAAAGCAGAATGGAGATAAAAGTCCTTGGCAGTATGGTCATAGTTATGGGAAGTTGCCTAGAATGGTTGTAACTAGGATGGAAAAGGCAGAGACAGATGCCAAATTCTTCTTGTTAACCTAAAAGAATAGAACAGCCAGTTATTTTACCAGCGAAACTGGTTTATTTGGGAGCAGCAAAGAACGGCAGTTCGGAACATGCAACTGTGGCGAACCACAAATGATAGGCTGGTAAAGCAAAGGAGAGGGAGCTCTTTCATAGAGGAGAAGGGGAAGTTGGGAGGGGCTGGTTAGATACAAAAAAATCCATTGGAGGAAACTAGGAATTTGCAGTATAATGGCTTTTCATTTGCTGAGTTGTGAGTCCCTCACTGACTGAGCTGTTGCCTGCTGAAGGGAAAATCTTTTTTCCTCCTGCTGGCAGTGGTCGTGGCACCTCCTGTTGGAGATGCAGAGTACATCTCTTTCTGCTGCCTTCATGACTGGGAACAAGTGGGACGTGCATGAGAGCTCCCTCTTCTGGCCTCCTGACTCCATTTTAGTGAGGTTTTCCTTGATTAATTTTTGCATTCTCGATACACTGAAAGATGACCTGGAAATGAGTTATGACATGGACTTAGATAGTAGTATATTTGAGTGACATGAACCTATGTGGACAAGAAGGTTTCCCTGCTGTTTCCCAGACCCATCTGATGGTAGCAGAACTTTGGGGAAAGGGAATGGTGATATCCCATATTCTAATTCCTATTTATAGGAAAATTTGCCAAGAAGGTAGACTTCTTTAGTTGAGCTCCTTTGCTGAAAGATCAATGAATGCTGTTTTGTGAATAGATTTTAGTCTGTGATTCTCTATGGAGAAGATTACTGTCATTTTTTTTCATATGAATATATTTGGAAAACTGCTGCTAAGCAACCTGTTGTCATTTCCTAATGTTACTATAATCTGGTGTCAATGCCTGATGATCTCATTGGACTCGTTATCTTCCCTCCAGCCATGCTGGCATCAAGTAAGTACATTAATAAATGTTAAGAAATGCATTCATTAAAAACCAAGCAATCACTTTGGAGCTGGCCTTGGCCAGCTCATTCAGTGTCTAAATGAGTCGGACAAGTTAGAGAAAATCATGAGCCTGAAAATGACTTTGTCTTTCAGGTTGGTTTGGGCAAAGTAACAAGAGATAAATCAGTTGTAATGTAATGGGGTTTGATATTACTTTTATAAGATATATCACTTTAATGTGATGCTTTGTCATTAATGTTTTAGTAATTTGACAGCCTTGAAGAGAGTTGATACTTCTCCTGTTTTTTTATTTATTGGCTCCATGACAGGATTGTGCATTAAAATGCACTTAAGATTTTGAAAGGTATGTCTAGGAAAGTAGTTAAAAAACAAATCCCCAAGTGCCTTGATCTGATTTATAAACTCTAACAGTGTGTAGCTAATTGCAGATAGATTTTATTTTTTAAGGTATTATGTCAGCTGTCTTGTGTATGCCTTCTATATTGGAGCATAGACATTATCTTTCCCAACATTAGGTTTGAGGAAATAGTTTCAAAGACAGGAATAGCAGAAGTGTTATTTTATGCTGTACTTTCCCCTTTTGTGTAAGTCTGCTAAAATTCTGAGGTCGGGCAAAGAGGCTTTTCAACTAAAAGTGAGCTGATAGAAATTTTTAACAGCAATGAGAAATACAATCATCTAATATTAGAAATAGCTTACATACATATCAGTTCAGTTCAGTTCAGTCGCTCAGTCGTGTCCGACTCTTTGTGACCCCATGAATCGCAGCACGCCAGGCCTCCCTGTCCATCACCAACTCCTGGAGTCTACTCACACTCATGTCCATCAAGTCAGTGATGCCATCCAACCATGTCATCCTCTGTCATCCCCTTCTCCTCTTGCCCCCAGTCCCTCCCAGCATCAGGGTTTTTTCCAGTGAGTCAACTCTTTGCATGAGGTGGCCAAAGTATTGGAGTTTCAGCTTCAGCATCAGTCCTTCCAATGAATATTCAGGACTGGTCTCCTTTAGGATGGACTGGTTGGATCTTCTTGCAGTCCAAGGGACTCTCAAGAGTTTTCTCCAACACCACAGTTCAAAAGCATCAATCCCTCGGCACTCAGCTTTCTTTACAGTCCAACTCTCACGTCCATACATGGCCACTGGAAAAACCATAGCCTTGGCTAGACGGACCTTTGTTGGCAAAGTAATGTCTCTGCTTTTGAATATGCTATCTAGGTTGGTCATAACTTTCCTTCCAAGGAGTAAGCGTCTTTTAATTTCATGGCTGCAATCACCATCTGCAGTGATTTTGGAGCCCAGAAAAATAAAGTCTGACACTGTTTCCACTGTTTCCCCATCTATTTCCCATGAAGTGATGGGACCGGATGCCATGATCTTAGGTTTCTTAATGTTGAGCTTTAAGCCAACTTTTTCACTCTCCTCTTTCACTTCCATAAAGAGGCTCTTTAGTTCCTCTTCACTTTCTGCCATATCTGCATATCTGAGGTGATTGATATTTCTCCCAGCAATCTTGATTCCAGCTTGTGCTTCCTCCAGCCCAGCGTTTCTCATGATGTGCATATAAGTTAAATAAGCAGGGTGACAATATACAGTCTTGATGTACTCCTTTTCCTATTTGGAACCAGTCTGTTGTTCCATGTCCAGTTCTAACTCTTGCTTCCTGACCTGCATACAGATTTCTCAAGAGGCAGATCAGGTGGTCTGGTATTCCCATCTCTTTCAGAATTTTCCACAGTTTATTGTGATCCACACAGTCAAAGGCTTTGGCATAGTCAATAAAGCAGAAATAGATGTTTTTCTGGAACTCTCTTGCTTTTTCCATGATCCAGCAGATGTTGGCAATTTGATCTCTGGTTCCTCTGCCTTTTCTAAAACCAGCTTGAACATCTGGAAGGTCACGGTTCACGTATCGCTGAAGCCTGGCTTGGAGAATTTTGAGCATTGCTTTACTAGTGTGTGAGATGAGTGCAATTGTGCAGTAGTTTGAGCATTCTTTGGCATTGCCTTTCTTTGGGATTGGAATGAAAACTGACCTTTTCCAGTCCTGTGGCCACTGCTGAGTTTTCCAAATTTGCTGGCATATTGAGTGGAGCACTTTCACAGCATCATCTTTCAGGATTTGAAATAGCTCAATTGGAATTCTATCACCTCCACTAGCTTTGTTTGTAGTGATGCTTTCTAAGGCATATCACCCATAGTCAAAGAAATGCCAGTTACAATGATACTCATTTTTATTTCCCAAAATGGCAAGACTTCATACTCAGTGTTGCTGTGGGAACAGGGCACAACTTCAGTATAGTACATATCCACCATATGTCGTCAACTTTAAAAGTAAATTCTTTTTGTTTTCAGTTCAGTTCAGTCTCTCAGTCGTGTCTGACTCTTTGCAACCTCATGGATCGCAGCACACCAGGCCTCCCTGTCCATCACCAACTTCCAGAGTTTACCCAAACTCATGTCCATTGAGTCCGTGATGCCGTCCAACCATCTCATCTTCTGTCGTCCCCTTCTCCCACCTTCAATCTTTCCCAGCATCAGGGTCTTTTCTAATGAGTCAGTTTTTCGCATCAGGTGGCCAGAGTGTTGGAGTTTCAGCTTCAGTATCAGTCCTTCCAATGAATATTCAGGACTGATTTCCTTTAGGATGGACTGGTTGGATCTCCTAGCAGTCCATGGGACTGTCAAGAGTCTTCTCCAACACCACAGTTCAAAAGCATCAGTTTTTTGGTGCTCAGCTTTCTCTTTGATTTAGCAGTTTTATTTTTAGAAGTTTGTCTTATAGAACTAAGTGTATGTGTGCTAAGTCACTTAAGTCGTGTCGGACTCTTTGTGACCCTATGGACCATAGCCCGCCAGGCTCCTCTGTCCATGGGATTCTCCAAACAAGGATACTGGAGTGGGTTGCCATGCCCTCCTCCAAGGGTTCTTTCCGACCCAAGAATCAAAACTGTCTCTTGCAACTCCTATATTGCAGGTGGATTCCCTAAGGCTGAGCCACCAGAGAATCCCATAAAACTACTTGTAGGTCAAAACAAAAATGTATCCATAAGAATATTTACTGCAACATTGTTTGGAATAGCAACAAAATGAAACAAAACAAAACTGGAGAAGTCTGATCTTGGAAGAGCAATTTTAGATTATGACACATTTTCAAATGTTGTAGAAAACTATTTAAAGACATTGAAAGATAAACAATATGTGTTCTTAAGTGGAAAAGCATATTCCATATGGTAAGTATGTATAATATAGTTTCACTTTTGTGTTGGTAGCTATACATGTAGGAAAAAACTGCAGACATAATCAAGGAATTTAGGGTGAAGTGTTGTATAGGTAATCCAGGTGGACCTGGAAGAAGTTGGGGAGATGCTGGAGCTGTGCTTGAGGTGGAGAACATGGAGCAGGTGACAGACTACTGTTCACAAAAATGCCAGTGATTGCATTCCATGAGTAGTAACATTAGTGATTGTTTTCTTCTTTTTTGGTATGCATTTTCTAAAATTTTATACAATATACATAGACAGTAAAAGCATCTTCCTACAATGCGGGAGACCTGAGTTTGATCCCTGGGTCAGGAAGATCCCCGATCCCCAGGAGAAGGAAATGGCAACCCACTCCAGTACTCCTGCCTGGAAAATCCCATGGACAGAGGAGCCTGGTAGGCTACAGTCCATAGGGTTGCAAAGAGTAGGACAGAACTAAAAGACTTCACCTTCCTTCCCATATTACTTTGTAATGAAAAAATAAAATAGTATTTTTAAAAACATGGAAAAGAGATTAGGTGCTCAGCTTTTGATGAATTGGCAGAAGAGTTTATGTTGTGAAGTTAGCAAGCAAGCTAAGGGCGCATGATGTGACAATGATAAAAATGATTACTAATTTTCCTCATTTTTATTTAGCCATGGCCAGTTTATGGGATTCTTTTGGCAAAACATTAAATTAAAGCAAAGTGTGCTAAGATGATTTGTATTTAAAACCAGATTACTAGATCATGGAAAATTGAAGCATTTTACCGAATTGCTTCCTCAGATCAAGATTATTTTTCAGGAACTTGCCTGGAGGCACAGTGGATAAGAATCCACCTGTGAGTTCAGGGGGTGTGCGTTCGATCCTGGGTCCAGGAAGACTCCACACGCCGCAGCTGCTGGGCCCATGTGCCCATGTGCTACCACTACCGAGCCTACAAGCCCAGAACCCGTGCTGCACAAGAGAAGGCACCACAGTGAGACGCCTGTGTGCCGCGGATGGAGAGCACCCCCATTTACCACAACTAGAGGAAGCCTGCGCAAAGCAACAAAGACCCAGAGCAGCCAAAAAAAAGAATATTTTTCAAAGAAAGACCTTCTTAGAGATTCAGTTGGCTCCTCTGTCTCACAAAATTATACTCTTACTGGTTTAATATAAGACCTACAAATATGTTGAACTTCAAACTGATGTAAAAACAAGTGTTCATCAGGATTGACTAGATAGCAGTTAGGACTGTAATTTATTTGTGATTGCTGATCTACCCTGAAGTTGGAAGAAGTACAGATTGTAAAGAATCTTAGAGGAATTGAAGTTGCAGTTTCAGAAAAAGTTGTGGACATACACTTTTCAGAACTATAATTGGAACACGGACATCTGTCTGTGGCTTAATTATCAAACACTTGTGCTGTTATTGCAATTTCCTGTAAAAGAAGTGATAGCCCTAAAAGTCAACTGTATCTACCAGTTAAAGAACAAACACCAAAACACTTGAAACTTTGCATCTGAACCTATGACTGCAGGACTTTTCTAACGTTTTTATCTCTACGGTCAAACTCCAGGCAATTTTGATTCCCTTATGTTTGTGAAAATATATATATTTTTCATAAATCTTTTGAAGTAAAAGCTAAGAACTGTTAGTTATATAAATCTGGAATCTGATTTGAAACGTTCCTTGATTTCATTTCCCTTTGTTCTTGAGGGTAGTAGTGTCTATATAGGTGTCAGTATTCTCTTTGATTTGTTCAAAATGGATCAGTAATAAAATTAGGTCTCTAGCTGTCCACTTTTAGTTTCATTAAAAGCAACTTTTTGGACTACTTTGGCATTATGGCTAAATTTCTCTTTTTATATGGCCAGTAATTTATCTTTTTACTGTATTTATCAAGCAAAAACTTCTTGTAACTGCACACATAAAGGTTTATGATTCTGTGACTATTTCTGAAAAAGTCTAGTGATCTTGGGGTTGTGGAAGAATAAAGCCCTAGGTTATGAGACTTCTGTGTGCCAGGCTGGGGCTTTTCTGAGGCTCAGGTTTGTTGAGGAAATGATGAAAACCATACCTTTGTTCTGCCATTTTGTTTCTTTATCTATAAGATTGTGATTGAAGTCCCTGACTCTCATTATGATGAAATTGAGATTTTAAATATTTGCTTTTCTTTACATCCAAAATGTATCCTAGGTAAGAGGAAGAATTCCAGATATGTTTCAAACAATGGTTGTCAGTCTTTACTTTCCTTCCCTTGAGCCCCTGGGCTCATCTTTGGGTTATTATATATAGTACCCTCCTAGGATACTACCACTGAACACTAATGAGGTACCACTGTCTTAATCTATTCTGTGTCTCCTGGGCATTTCTAAAACTGTAAAAGGGGGAAGAACTTTTAATTGACCCCAGAGGTTAGTGGAACCGTGAAAATAATTGGTTTGTTAAATTAATTCATTCACTAAGCACCTACTATGCACTTGGTACGTTGGTCTAAGCTTTGGCGTTACAAAGAAAGTGAAAAAACCTGGAAGAATAGTTACATAAAGTACTAAAGGGCACATGTGGGAGATGATCAGTTCTGTTTGGGAGTTGTCTAGAAAAGCTTCTGGTATAAACCGTTTTTTTTAGGGTAACTGTACAATTTTGCTTTGTTATTTAAAAAAGTAGTCAGCATTCTCAGTCAGCAGTGGCTCTGCGTGCTCTTTGGAGTGCCAGCCTTCCCTAACTGACCTGGCTGGATGAGGTCTGTTGCTCCTTCAGACTCATAGTATTCTATTTTCTTTACATTATACATTTTCCTGACTCTGGAAAAGTATTAAAAGTCTTAATGTTCTCATTTTAGTTACCGGCTTCTTACTTTTTCTTTATTTTGTCTTTCTAATCTCATTTTCTCTTTTTTCCCTTCATCATTTTATGTTTTATCCAATGTGAATTTGTGTAAGCTACCTTAAACATTGTCTGAATCAAAGTGAAATATAAATTGATACATGACATATTTGCTTTTTTAGTGGTATATGTCATATGCCTTTTATCAAAAATTTGAGCCAGTATAGAGTCTGTGATTTAAGTACTTTTCATCCCATAGTACTGAGCAAAGTGCCTTACATATAGTACATTGAAGTCAGTATGCATTGAGTGCCTTGCATGTTTGTTGAATGAATTATTGATGTAAGTATGAGAAAGTTTGCTGGTTAGGGTCTTCTTTGCCTGGATCTGGTTTGCTTATCTAGTAAACTGCCTGCTCCATTAGATCCAGATGAGTGTATCACCAGTGTTTTGCTCAGCACATCTCCTCGTTTGTATGGATTTATGTCATTCCCAGACTAGATGCCAGGGAGTTGAATGCATGGCAAAACGAAGAAATACTGGCGGCAAAGAAGTCTCAGGATAAGTGATCTAGTAATAGTGGCCAGTGGTTCCTCTGAATCTTGTTTCCTCAAGTTGTTAACTTCAGGGAGAAATAAGATTGCTTGCATTAGGATAGATCCTGGATTTCATTTTCATCCCATTGAATCTGCCTCTTCTCATGCCACTGGGTTTGGGCAAGTTGTATATATAAATTGATATTTTTCTGATCCTAAATGTATTTAAGAGAATATTTTCCAATTTCTTAGAGTTAAGCTATACTGTGGAATTAGGAGATTCATTGTTTATTGAGCAAGATCTTGTTCCTTATTTTCAATTTGAAAACAAGTGAGTGAAAGACTGATCAAGGTGCACAGCGTTTTGCTGGATCCTGTGGATGACGTTTGAGGGAAGACCTAGTCTCTGCCCTTAAGATTATTACTTTGTATAGTTGGAACTGACCAGATACAAGTAGAGAGCAGTCACGGTGTATTCTCAGGAGTTAGGTTGTTGAGAGGGTTAGGAATGATCACTTGGAGGTCAGAGTACTGGAGTCTTCTCAAAGAATTTGAACTGTGTTCTGGAAGGGTATTAGCAGTTAATATTTTCAGAAGCAGAAATGAGAATCCAGCACCCTTTCTGTAGCCAGTCATTTAAAGAGCTTTCCAAAAATGAAAAAAAAAAAAAAAAAAAAGTTAATATTTGCACAAGTAGAAAGTAGTGGTAAGAGGTGCCTGGAAAGTAGATGTTTTAAAAAGACTCTAGTTGCTGCAAAGGCAGAAGCAAAAAGGAGTCTTCCGTATGAAGCCAAGTGAAGAGTAGCCAGACTAAAACTGAGTGTTTGGGGGCAGTAACTGGAGAAGTTGTGGGGACAGGTGTCAGAGGGTATTGAAAGCCAGATCCATAGTTTGAGGCTGTGAGTGAACACAGTTCCTGAGGCGCTGTGAAAGGAGGGTTTTAGGAAGTGTAGTCTCACAGTGATAGTACAGGTTTCCAGTATATATAACCATGATCAAGATGACGACCTTCATTAGACAAGTGCAAAGGAATTTTTGGTCATTTATTGAATCTTTACCAACCACTGTTTGTCCTAAGTGCTTTAATCAGTATTACATTTAAACCTCACAGCTATCCTGTGAGTTAGATATTATTCTCGTCTTTACCTTAACAGGTGAGAAAACGGAAGCACAGGAAGGGCAGAAAACTTTCTTAAGGTCACAAAACTAATAAGGAGCGGAGCAGCCAATCTGGCTTCAGAAACCATGATCGTAGCCACCATGCTCTCTAAAGTGTTATGTTTTCCAGAGAAAAGAAACTGAACATTCTTTTCTTCTGTGTAATTTTTTCCCTTATTAATTCCATATCTCCTTAACTACAACACAATTGAGTGGCCTTAGAACAAAGGTTTGGCTTGGAGATTTCAAGTAGGTTCACACATTTAAGACTCTTTCAAAACCAGTAAGTTACTGGAGGCTTGTAAATAATACTTTGTAATTTCACTTTTTTCCTTCTAAACTGTGACAAGTCAAAACAACTGTAGACTACTAGACTTTAAGGGAGAGGGGAAGCTAGCGAATTTTACGAGTGTTTCTGGTTTGCTGAGTGTCTTTACCTGGCTCAGATTATATGAGCAGTAATGGTTTTTATATCTATTTAAATATACCATTTATACTTAATTAAATGCTAAGCTGACAGAAGCTCTTTAAAAAAATAACACACACACACACACACACACACACACATTTTGGCTTTTGGTAGTCGAAAGATTGATGGTGGATTCCGAATTCATTCACAGTCACTCTTGTTGATGTTGCTGCGTAATTTACAAGAGGCCGTCGCCTGGCGTTTGCTGTGCTTTCTGTAGGTCGCTTTGTCCTTCATGGCAATTGGTGTCTGCAGTACATCTTTTAGGACAAGGGTTTGAGCCCCTGTAAAAGCGTTTCAGATGTTTTCCGACTAAAGGTTTCTCCCTCTTATTCCGTACTGTTTGGATTCTTTGGCAACCTGGCCTCCCAAGCACCCTGCTGACGTCTTATATTCCCCTTCTCTCCCATCCCCTCCGTCACTTGGGTTTATTTATTTTTTTCCCCATTGCTTCAGGTCTGCACTGGAAGAATATATATGTTTTCTTAAGTCTCCATTCCTGATGCTTCTCAGAATATACTAGAAGGATAGAGAGAGAAAAGAAATTGCTTATAGAAGCTAAGTAACCTGTGTTTTTGGGTTTCAGGGTTTCTGCCATAAAAAGGCAACATTTATTCTTTTGTCCATAGTGTCTTCTTTGTGGTGTTGTTAAACAGTAATAAATAAATGCAAATGTTTTCCAGTTAAACTAGACATTTTATAATGAAGTCTTTTAGTAATGCAAGGAGTTGTGGAGGGAAAATAATGTGGAAATAATGTGCATAGTTTGGTTACTATAGGATATTCTGTTGTTTATAATCAATTTGTGCCTATGAAAAGCATTTCTCTTACTGTTGGAAAGGAAGTAAAGATCTAAAAATCTGTTGTTCCCATTTGGTCTTTTAGTGACACTTATTGAATCCCAGTTCCTTGACCCTGTCACCTCCCTGCCCTGCGCAGAAGTGTCCATTTCTGCTACCTAACACACAATGGAGAGCCCTGCTTCTTTAAATACAAACAAAACACTTTGTACAGTTAGTATGTATTAGGTGCTACATGGGTGATCCTAACTGTAGTGGTAGTTGCTCTGTCATTTGCTTTTTACATTTGGAAATATTTCACCTTGGCCTCAATGTAATATAACTAAAAAACACGAGTGTACGGAGTGTATGTAGGTAAGGAGCGGATAAGAAAGGAAGAAATAGTAAAAATTACTACACAAATGCCTCTCCCTATAGGTACAAAAGAAATGAAGTTTCTGTATGTGTGTCTAAATATGTGAAAAGATAAGATGACTCCCTATTTTGGGATCTATAATAACTTGATGCTGTATGTGTATGCGTGGATATGTACATAGATGTGTGTGCTATAAGTTAGGAATGACAGATCTGCTGTAGAAGCAAGGAGAGAGAGGAATTAATTTTGCCTGAAGAAGTCAGGCACTAAAGCATTAAAAACTGATCACAGACCCGGTCTTAGGAGATTGAATGAGAATTTCTGTGTACGTTGTTTAGTGCCAAAAAGTATGGGGGGTGCAGAAGCAGGCAGTAAGTAGCTGAGAGTATTGGATGATATAATTGAAATGCAGGTTGGATGCAGATTGTGAACTACGATTTGACTTTATCACTTAAGCAATAAGCAGTCACCAAAATATAATTTTTTTTTTCAAAATATAATTTTTTATTTGGTCTTTTAGATTAGATTTGTGTTTTGAGAGTACATCTCTAATAATATAAAATTATATGTACTTCATGACTGAAACTGTATGGTAAGTGATGAATTAATTATTAGGGTGATCAAATTATACTTGGTTTTTCCCCTTACCTCAATTTAAAATCTGTACTGAGGTAGTTTTATATAGTGATTAAGTTAGTATCTGATACTGAACTCCTAGTCTTCCACTTATTAGCTGTTTCTCTGGCTTTGGATAATTCACTGGTAAAACAAGCATAGTAATGCCTACTATGTTCTAGTAGTAGTAGTATGCATAGTATGCCTACTAGTTCACATAGTGAACTAGTTTGAGGATTAGATTGAATGAGATAATATATATAAAGCCCAGTACTTCACACAGAAGACTTACCTGTTGAATAGTAGTGATTATTTTGTGACTGTTTTCATGATAGAAACACTTTTTCTATCATTTTTGGAAGTGAGGGATTAACGGTTTGGGGAGATGAAGCAGGAGACTTTAGGTAAGTAGATTAATTATTGCTTTATCCAAACAATGCTTTTAGGTGACAAGGGAATTCAGAGCAGAAGAGGAGGTTTGACAGGGGAAGAAAAAAATGTGACCAATTATGGATGGACTGAAGTTTACATTATGATGGAGAACATGAGAGTGATATCCAGGGAGTGATGGTTGGAAATGTGAAGCCTGGAGATACAGACATGGAAGCTGTTACAGTGTGATTGGAAATATCTGGGTCTGGGAGGAGTGATTGAATAGCAACCTAATCAGAGAGAGAGAGCCTTAAGGAAAAACTAAGGCTTAAGAATTGGGAGCCTGTCAAAGAGATTATTCCTATTTGATTCTAGGGATCTAGTTCACTGGGCTTTTGCCTATGTTCTTGAAGAAACTAGAGAAATAATTTTTTTTTTAAATGTACTTTTAAATATTTGTTTTAGTAAAATAATCTGTCCTGTCACACTGAAATATTCAAATCTGTATTCTGAAGGCCAGTGAGTTTTAGACTTGTTGCTCTACTCATTCATGTATAGAGGACATACCCAACTTTGGTTAGCTTTCTGACTGTTGGGTCTCATTCATAGTGTTTTTTCCAGTTCTCTCTCAAAGAGGGGAAAATGTTCATTCTTTGATCCGGGGAAGCTCTCTGATTTTGGCAGGTTTCCTCCTTCTCAAGTCTAGACACTTGGCCTCTGTAGTAGTTTTTTATTCAGGAAAGTTCTCCCCTCTGACTTGTAGAGTCGGGGCAGATGTGTTGTTCCTTGGCTGGTCCAGAGCCCTACAGTGATCGGTATTGTTAATAGTAAACACCGTGTTGTATTGCTTGCCAAGCATCCAGCCACAGACTTTTCTTTACATGACTGCACCTTTAAAATGCAGACTTAACTGCCTTCTCAGAGAACTCTACTGTTTCCATTTTTTTCTTTTTTTCTGAGTGAGGGGTGAAAAAAACCTTTGCCCCGTCTTCAAACTGAAATTTAAATTTCAGCATCTTTGAATCTGATGTAATAAAATATTAAAGAAACTTGGAAGTTATTAGAAGTTTCAATTGCTTACTTCCCAGTTTGCAGTAAGGTTTAAACTTTAAGCCCTTTGTGTGTTTTTAGTTACCTTTTTGAGTTAAACTGTCAGATACTATCTTGCTTAGGTTAAAGATTTAGTTGTTAATGGTCCTGCCTCTTCTTTCTTTATATGTCAAAATCTGTACATGGAATTTTTAGTTGAAAACCCACAGTAATCTAAAGTTAATTCCACAGGGTCAGGTTTAATTTTTATTTTAATTTACTCAGTCCCTTCTTTATCTTTAGACTACTAACCAAAAATAACTTGAGTTGCCTTTCTTTTAGTATGTAACTTTTATTAGGATTTTGTAATCCGTATCTTTTTGGTCCTGGCTCTGGGGGTGGGGGTGGGGCAGTGCTGATCTTGTTAGTCTTGATCTTCAGGGGCTTAGAAGGATAGTTTGTATTGCTGGTGTTTTCAAGAAGCACCCTGGCGGAATGCTCAAGTGCAGGTCTGTGCAGACTTTAAGTATGTGGTGAGCTGTGAAGTTACAATGTTAAATAGTTACTGGCCTGCCCTCATTGTTTCCAAAGTTCACTTTCCCATTTTAAAAACCTTTACTGATTTTAAAAGCAAATACAAGAGAATTGCATAACTACACAGATCATCTGAGGGACCTTTGAACTTGCAGAAATAATGTGTGTGGAAGGAGGGGTGCTGCTGTCTAGGCGTTATAAACTAGAAACTTGCATTTAAAGTTTAAACTGCTTGGGTAAGATCACTTATTTTCCTGGCTTATCCTCATATTTTTTTTCCCTGTGCGCCCTTGGCATTATCACCACAATGTAGAAGAATATTCTTTTGTTTACTGTATTTGGAAGGGAGACTGCAGTGTGGCTTATTTAGGGGCGAGGGGGAGAACGGAGGTCTTTTCAAAATTAGGCACTGAGGCCTAAGGACATAATGTGTATCTTCTTTTAGGTCCTTTACTAACATTTGTAGTTTTCTCCATAAAATTATCACACAGTTTTGTAATTTTTTTCCCAGGGCTTATGATGGTTTGTGGCTATTGTGAATGTGTTCTTTTAAAGATTATCACCATCACATCATTTTATTAATTGATGTTGATATATTAGAAAGTTAATGAATGCTGGGATCTCATAGTTTCTTTGTACTTAGGTTTCACTTATCTTTTCAGTGCTTCAGTTTCTGCATCTGTGAGACAAGGGGTGTGTGTTAGAATAATGTATCTCCAAAGACCTTTCTAGTGTTACCATTGCATAGCTCTGTGTTGAGAGAATGTCTCTTACTTCATGAGGTGAGTGGGAGTTGTACCACCGAAACTACAGGTAGGTTCTGTGACTACAGCCAAACTTAGCTTTGTTCGTATGCGTTTGCATGTGTTTAACACTCTCTGTTCTCTATATAATGGTTCTTGAACATCTTGAGGTAAAGAGCAAATACTTTACATTTTAAAAATAGCCCTCAGAAGTACAGGCTCTCATCCTGGTTGAATGGTTTACTATTATCTTTTCACCCTGTATTTGAGTTTGTTGCTATTAGATTTACTGCATATTTTCCCTCCTGAAAATAGATGGTCTTTTAAGCCATAGTTTTTATAAATATTTGCATCTCAAGTCAGATTTTTTCCTACAACATGAGTCATGTTTGATGAGTTTCACTGAAGCAGGGTATGTTCAGAGAGCTTTCTACCACAGGTTTATTCTCTTCCATACCTCTGTCCCAAGCATCCTACACATCGACGTTGGATCATTCCACTGGGAGTATGAGTAGTGTTCTTGGAGAATTATTTTAATACTTATTTCTGCTGGGTGGACGGATGCAGATGCTGTACTTGTTATCTCTGTGAATCCAATCCTGACCCCCCACCCCAAATATACCTCAACAACATGCCATCTTTTTTGTTGTTGTTCAGTCCGTCGCTAAGTCCTGTCTGACTCTTTGTGACCCCATGGACTGCAGCACTCCAGGCTTTCCTGTTCTTCACTATTTCCCAAAATTTGCTCAAATTCATGTCCATTGAGTCAGTGATGCTATATAACCATCTCATCCTCTGCCACCCTTTTCTCGTTTTGCCTTCAGTCTTTCCCAGCATCAGGGTCAGTCAGCTGTTCGCATCAGGTGGCCAGAGTATTGGAGCTTCAGCTTTAGCATCAGTCCTTCAGTATTGAATGAGTATTCAGAGTTGATTTCCTTTAGGATTAACTGATTTAATCTCTTTGCTGTCCAAGGGACCCTCAAGAGTCTTCTCCAGCACCACAGTTCAAAAGCATTAATTCTTAGGTGCTGTTGTCTTGATGATCCAACTCATACATCTGTACATGCCATCTTTTTAATGTTTCATAAAAACACAGGTTATATAAGTTTCTGTCTAGATGTTGGCCAGGAATTTGCTTGAACAAACTGAAATGGCTAAATGAACTTTCACCCTAATTTGAATAAGGGTCCAGAAAATGAATTCAAGGCAGTGGTTGTCACAGGTCCTGGTCGGGTGGCCCTGAGCTGGAACCAATCTGTGTGTGTATATATAGTAGTGTAGTTGGTTGCTCATTCGTGTCCGACTCTGTGACCCCATGCTCTGTAGTTTGCCAGGCTCTTCTGTCCTTGGAATCCTTCAGGCAAGAATACTGGAGTGGATTGCCATTTCCTTCTCCAATGTATATATATAATTTGTGGTGGTAAAATTACCACATAACATAAAACATCATTTTACCTGTTTTTCAGTATACAGTTAAGTACTGTTGAGTATATTCATATCGTTGTGCAGACAGACTCCAAAACTTTTTTATCTTGTAAAATCGAAACTCTTTACCCATTAAAAAATTCCCTGTTTCCCCTTCCCCTCAGCCTCTGGCAACCACCATTCTACTTCCTGTTTCTGTGAGTTTGAGCCAGTAGTTATTTTATGAGAACTTGATCTCCGTTATGTCAGCTAAAGGGACTTTGAGAATGAAGAAGAGAGTAATCGATTCCTGTAAAACCAATAGCCATTCTCCATAATCACGTGAGTGTTGGTAGTTGCTCACCCTAAAATTGGAGCATCAACTAATTTCTGTAATGTAGAGTTTGGAAATTCCTATTCCTTTTATTGAGGAAGAGAGGATGATAGTGATTGGCAATTATTGGCACTTATTACTCGCCTGAGGTTAGAGGAAAGACTTGCTTCTTCTAGACTGAAAAAGAAAAGGCAAGTTTGGGTGCATGTGAATGTCTAGGGACATAAAAGAGATTGAAGGAATTCTTAGTGTCTGTTTCTCTATCAAGCACAAAAGTCAGTCATTTGCTGAAAGTTAGGAATTTGAGTTTGGCTAGAGGACTTAAAGAAAGTGATGGAAGGTTGGAATTGCTGGAATACAGGGTAAGGACTCAATCAGGGATAAGTAGAATAATAGTAATAGTGTTGGTACTAATAACAACAATAATAGTTCCCTCAACCATATCAGTGATCTCTTCTATACCAGTTACTGTTCTGTGTGATTTACCTTTTAACCTTAATAGCAACTTTATTCAAGTGGTTGTTCTACAGATAAGAAATAAGTGGTAGAGTTGAGATTCCAGTTGCAGTCTCCTGCCTCAAAACCAGGCTCTTTTCTTCTTTCTGCACCATTAATAACATTGAGAATGTCTCCTCAAAAGCCAGAAGTTTAGAGTGTAACTAAAAATTTGTTCTCTGGAAAAAGGAGGAAGCAAAAAAAACCTGTATATCCAAAATATAATAAATAGGCCAGTGCTTTTTTTACCCACCAGAATGGTGGATTGCGTCACTCAGTGAAGTGAGCTGCCATGGCCCTGTAGAAACCCAGACCTGGTTGACAGTGGTATCTGAAATTATAAACTCATTTTCTTCCTAATCCCTGTGTCTGAAATACTAGATTGAGGTTAGTGCTAGTAAGTCTTTTGGTTTCTTGTTGTTGTTGCTGCTGTTCAGTCGCTCAGTCGTGTCTGATTCTTTTGTGACCCCAAGGATTGTAGCCCACTAGGCTCCTCTGTCCATGGGCTTTCTCAGGCAAGAATATCGGAGTGGATTGCCATTTCCTCTCCAGGGGATCTTCCCAACCCAGGCTACATAGTGGTAAATGAAGACCTTTTTATTTGCAGTTACACTATTCACTGAATAGGTATTAGTGTCACTGATTTTTTTGCATTAAGGAATTGGATTAAAAAATATTATTTTTTTGAACAACAGTGTCTCTATGCATGTACATTATTGCTCTAAATAAATGCAAAATTTCTTAAAAAGATAGCCCCTTAAAATCACACGTGCAAGTTTACTTGTTTGTTTTTATTTGACATGTGTGAAGGAATGTCCAAAGATGAAGGTGAACAAATAGAGGCCAAAATAATTTGATGGTGAAACAAATCAAAACAGATTAGGTTATAACCAAATGTCTACTGACCAGCATTTTCATGTGCAGATGGACAAGCAGGCTCTTATTAACTCTTCTAATATGATCAGTTAATTAATTTCTAGACTGTAATTCATTTATATGAATGCCCTTAATACTCAGATGGGAAAATTCATTACTGTGTTATGGATTAGATTTACACTGCCTAAAACTTTAGAATATAGTTTTGCTCTCCAGATCAGTATGTGAGATTACTTATAATTCAGGCTGAGCAATTATCTCTTCCAAGTTTAACCCTTTTAAACTTGGTATGTCATATGCTTAGTATATCCTGCGTACTCTCCACCTTATTAGGATGCTAACTTATAATGAAGAGAACTATGAACTATGAGACAAAATATAGTGTAGATGGATTTTGTCAACTTGGTAAGCACAAAGTACTATACAATAGGGGTTTGTTGGGAGACTCTTTTTGTAAATGGAAAACTCTTCCAAAAGACATTTTTGAAGTTTTGCTGTGAAGAAAGATTGCTAGTGAATGAAAAGAACCTTTTGTAGACCTCTACTGGGGAGTCTGGTAACTAGTAATGTGGGATTCTATACACAGAGCTCCAAGGCTGAGAGAATATCTCAGAGTAAAGCTATCTGAGTTTTTCATTCAAAGCTATTAATTTCTTCAACTATGAGAAGAAACCACAGATTGTGTAACGGCCTTGGTATTTTGTTGGTATGGATAGGATGATCTCAGAAGACTTGTAAGCCTGTGTTGGGATGTGTGTGACACGTGCCTCTTAAGCGATTCTTTTTGATTTCAACAGTTGTAGACACATTTTTGAAACTGTAGCTATCCTAAGTTAGCAAATCCGAAGTGGTGCACAAAGCAACCCATTTTTGCTGGTGCCAAATGCATACTTTGCTGAGTTTTCTGATCTGGGCTCCAGAGTTTATGCATAGCAAATTCTAACATTTGCCAAGTTCTGTTATGACCCAGAGGGGAGTAGAGCAAAGTGGGATGGAGAATTTGGAGAAGCATGCTGCCTATAGGGTAAATCGCATTTCGGAATTTGCTTCCATGTGGATTTTCTCCTTGTGGACCACTGTGATGTTTAGCAGGCTGAGCTGGAAAGGTCATATTGCAAAAGATGAAGAACAATAAATGGTCTGTTCCGCGATTAGCTGTTAAGCCTCCTGCCAATGCCGACTAAGGGTTGTAATGGCTATTTCTCCTCAGGGATATAAGTGTTTGGCTGTCATCTTTGGGAGGAATATGGTAATTTGTAGCCATTGCTTTCAGCATGGTAGGGAGATCTAACATGCTAAGGCTTTATTCCAGTGGCTTACATCTCCTTTGTTTCATGAACAGTTGCTACTTTTAGTTTTAAGAATATGTTTCAAAAAATGTATGTGAATATTAAATTTGGTTAATTTATTTTGCCAAAGAGAACTTGAATTTGCCTCTTTCTACAAAACATTGACCTCATTTTTTTTTTTTTTTTAAACCTTAGGACATTGGCTCTAGAAGTAGTTTGTTTTTTCCTTGAAATGAGTACAGTTTCCTTTACCCTGGGTTGTAGTGCAGTTCTAAACCATGTTTAAAATATGTATGGTGTGGGGCGGGGTGGGGGGAAATTCCATGGTGGTCCAGTGGTTAAGATTCCATGCTTCCAATGCAGAGGGTTCAGTCCCTGGTCAGAGAACTAAGATCCTACATGTTGCAGAGTGGTGAAAAAATAAAAAACAATGTACAGGGACATAAACCTCAGTAAGAATTTAAAAGATATGAAGAATCTGGGACATAAGTTACCACTTCTAATAAGTGTGAGTTCCCCTCTGATTTGCTTTATGGGAAGTGTATTCATTAAGGACATTTCCCAAAGCATTTCCATCCAAGTAAATACAATATTTTTACATAGCTGTCTTTTAAAAATAGAAATGCATTCCTGACATTATTTATCATTTTTTAATAAGTGAAATAGCTTAAAATGAACGATGAGTGATTTCTTTGACAGTTATATGGTAGATTAGATGTGCAGAGAATTCCCTTCTGGCCAGAACATTTTAAAGTGACCATTTTAAAGGAAAAATATATGTAAAATATTGGAGCTCATGTGAGAAAAACAATGGAAATCCCTGAGAGGACTGGAAAGCATAATTTCACAATGTAGAGTGAGGACTGGCGGTGATGTTTGTGCTGAAGGTTTCTTAGAAAATTAGACCAAAAGGGAGGGACAAGAGGAAAAAATAGTGCCCAGGCAGAATGGGAGGTCATACTGGAGAGAGCACTGTGTAAAACTTGGACCCCAGAAAGGTGACTTCTCAGTAGATAAGTAGGAGAGAAAATTACCTGCATACAGAGACTTGCTTGTTAATGTCTTGGGTCTGAATGGAGAAGCGGGAATAGTATCCCCAAAAACCACCTGAATGGAAGCTTGCACTCACATGGATTTGCAACCAGGAATTCGTACTGTCTGAGAGGCCTGAAAATCTCTCAACTGGTAATCGTGTTGATAGCACTCCTCGTTGGCTGTGAGTCTCTGTGTCTGGGAAAATCAAGAAGTTTTTTCCCACTTGTTCTCTATTTTACATATGGTAATGTGTTTGTTTCCATGCTATTCTCTCAATTTGCCCCACCCTCTTCTCCCCCCCCACCCCCCCCCCCCCCGCTGTGTCCACAAGTCTGTTTTCTGTCTGTATCTCTGTTGCTGCCTTGCAAATAGATTTATCAGCACCATCTTTCTGTATTCCATATGCATGCGTTAATTATACAATATTTGCCTCGGGAGAATCAAACTTAAATCTCTGTAGACCTCAAAAACATTTTAATGGATAAAGTTGTAAGAAGTGTGAGCTTGCACGAGAAAACAACCAACTGTGAGTTAGTCAGGTATAGCAGGTTTATATTTTCCAAAGATGGCTGCCACAACATTTCCTGACCAGTGTGCCCTTCTAGAACCTTTATAGTCTGCCGTCAAGAAGTAGTGTCTATTGCTGTCTCGTACACAGGGTTATTGTAAACTAATACAGTTATGTAAAGTCTAAAAATAAAATAAAATTAAAAAAAAATAAAAATAAAATAAATTAAAAAAAAAAAAGAAGTAGTGTCTAAAAGTTAAAAAAAAAAAAAAAAAAAAAAGTAGTGTCTGTCTCATTCCACTAAACCTAAACCTAGCCAGGCCTTTCCGACTGCTTTGACCAAAGTCAGTCAACAAAACATACAACGGAAGTGATACTGTGTGGCTGTGTGAATTCTGAGGCTAAGTCCTGGAAATGCCACACATTTTTTCCTTGGTCTCTTGGGATGCATATTCTTGCAACCCCTCACCATGCTATGAAGAACCCCATGCCGTCCATGGAGGGACCCATGTGGAGATGGACTGGGGCCTAAGCTGTCAGCCAACGCGAGTTTACCAGCCTTGTGAGAAGCCTTAAGGACATTTTTCTGTACCTCTCGGGTCATGATTTCCACCATCTTCCAAATTTGGTGGACCTGTTGATGCTGAGTGTGAGAGGTCTTCTGAATCAAATTCTTGTGTTTTTAAGTAAAACCAGCACAGAACAGATGAAGCAAGTAACCATCTGTGGTCCTGACATCAACACCAGCTTCAGTCATGGTCTGCCATTTTGACCATGGCATGACATTTTGCAATGTAATGGCATTACATTTCTGTTAGGTAAGATCCATTTTATGGAAATTAGTCAGGCAGTTTTTGCCTTGAAAATCCTCAGTAATCAGCTTGTCTCTGCTAAATGTTAGCTTCATCCTTCTGCAGATCAGTAAGGCTCACTTCAAAAACACTACCTTTGAGGCCATCAGATGCGATTTTTGTTCTTTGAGTTCCTTGTAACTAGTGTTTTTCTAGTTTATCTTATATTGAACATACTGCTTTTACATCATACCAATCTTTCTTAGCTAGCTTTTGTAAGGCGCTTCTTCTTGCTGACAGCTTTGGTGCTGCTCAGAGAGCCAAAAGGGCCAAGTTGCTTTTTCGTGTGTGGGTTATACTTGTAATTTGGAGACGTTTCTGTATACCTGTTATATAGTTCAATAAAAATTTTACTGAAAAAAAAAAAAAAAGACACCATAAAGAGTGCAAAAATAAGCCACAGCTTGAGAGAAGTATTAAAGAACTTTTCAAATATTTTCAAAAAAAGGAAGTAGGAAAGTCATGAACAAATTTATTTCACAGAAGCAGAAATAAATGATCTGTGAACATATGAAAAGATCCTCAATATTTTCAATAATCAAGGAAATGCAAATTAAAACAAAGAGGAACTCTTTGCTCCCCACCCCCTACCAGACTAGGAAAAATGAGAAATAAGAATTATTGGTGATGATATGGAACAGTGGGAACAGTCCCACTGTTGGGTGTGACCAATTGGAAAACAATTAGGCTTTACTTAATGGTTCCTATATCTATATATACCCTAGTGAACTTTCACATTTAAGTATGAGTATTTAAAGTACCGTTCATAATAGCTAAAAACGTAAGCAGCCCAAACATCCAGCAACTGTAAAGTAGTAAATAAACATGGTATATTTGTCAAAGGATGACTATTTAGCATAATGTTAATTAGGTATCACTGCATGCATCTTCACAGAGGAATATTGTAAATACATTATAAGGATCAGAGAAGGTAGTTAAAAATGATAAGATGATGCTCTTCATATAAAATTTAAAGGCAGGCAAATCTAACATGTTGTTTCATGATACATACAAAGTAAAATTGTAAAGAAAAGCAGAAGAATAATAAAATTGTATGATGGTCGTTACCTTGGGATAAGACCTATAATAGAAGAGCACACAAGGAAATGTGGTTTGTGTGTGACATATTTCACAATAAGAATTTTTATGAGTATATTGTTAAAAAGAACCCCAGAATGATTATTTTTCTAAGAAATATTTAGTAATGCAAGTGCTAGTTCTTTATTGATCTTTGGTAGGTGTTCTTGCATATAAAATCCCCCAGTAAACACATTTTGAATTTATTTTTCAAAGTTTCTTCATGTTAATCTTGCCCAATAGGGAACATAACTAGAAGAAGATGAAACAAAGAGGATTTATCCACAAGTTCAATTTCAGTTGGTTGTAGCCTTAGAATGAGAAATTGGGCCTCTTATCCTACTTGTCTTAAAATTGGCTTGTTATTTTTTAAAAGCAAGTGACTGTTCTTTATTTTTTTGGTGAGCAACAGAGGGACTCTTTTGCCTCTACATCAAGCCTGAGTCTGTAGTTTTAAAAAATCTCCATGCGTTCGTTGACTTCTCTTCCTGTTCTAAAGGAATGCGAAAGCCAATAATTATGCACAGGCCTGACCTACTTTGGAGGAACCAGAGGACAAAGAAACCCTCACTTTTCTTTATCATTTTTTTGTTAAAAAAGCAGAGATTTGGGGAGGTGAGGGCCAGAACTTTCTATATCCATTCTTTGAAAAATCTAACACAGTTTGTGCCTGTCTTACACATTAGAAGTTTCCCCATGAGTGTTGGTTGTAGACTAGGGGAATTGACACCAATGATTCATTGTGTATCTGTTGATCTGGAAATGTTTGGTCCTTTCTCAAGGGTGCTATAGCTTTGAGAACTAAGGAGGAAAGAATGTATTGATTTGTTTTTAATTTGTCTTATTTTATATATTTGATTTTGTGAACACCTTAGTCCTTTTATTCCTTTTTAAAAGTAGTAGCTAGGATCTCACATATGTACTTAAGTTAATGAATGAATCAATTGGAACAAAAATTTGGACTAGTCATCCCCTTTAGTAGTTGTTGTGGTTGCCCAGTAGCTGTTACTCTAGTTCTTAGTTCTATTTCCTGTTGTTGTTTTGCTAAGTTGGTAGCTTATTATCATCTCAGTTTTTAATATTTGCTTTATCCATTGATTTTTTTTATAAATAATAAAAAAGTGCCCCCTAAATCTAAAGCAGAACTCTTTTTGGTTTGTTAGTAGTTACTATTGATAATTAATAATTGCTAAATAAATAATGAACAAAGGTGTACAGCTAGCCAAAAAACACACTAAAAAGAAGCTCAGTATTACTAGTCATTAGGAAAATGAGAATTAAAACCACAATGAAATATCACTTCATATCCATTAGGATGGCTTTAATTTAAAAAGATGGACAATAATAAGTCTTGATGAGGAAGTGGAGAAATTAGAACCTTCTCTTGCTTTACTGGTGGGAATGTGATATAATGTAACCTCTTTGTTATTCCCTAACTGGAAAAAGGATAGTGCCATTTATGGAAATCAGGAAATGAGAAAGAGGGATAATGAAATTAGATTTTTTTATGTGTTAAAGATGTCTCTGGGACATTCAGGTGTTACGTTATCCACTGCTTAAAACTTTTCAATTGTAACTTTCAGGATAAAGTTCACCAAATCAATTTCTTTACCATGGTCTGTGAGGCCTTCCTCAGTCTGGTCTCCCTTCTTTACTCTGTTCTAACAACACTGGTTTTCTTTCAATCTTTGTTTGGTGTGCTTCTATTTTTGTGACCTTTGAACATTCAAATTTGGATAAGATTCTTAGACTTGGATTTTTGGTTTCTATATTTGCATCTTCCTAATTTGGCTATAATTTATGGTTTAATTAATTTGACTTAATTGTGACACATTCCCTTTCATCTAGTCTACCATTATTTGTTGTATAAGTGGAATGGAAATTGTATTACTGATTATCAGTGTTACTGGTATTAATGGTAGGAGATATAGAGTTTACCAATAGTGAAAATATTAGCAACAAAAATGCCAAGACTTTCCTAGTTGGGCAGTGGTGCTGTGATTTAATGTATTAAATTGCTGTTTAAGTGAGAAAGGCAATATGCGTTTACTCACTGAGGTTGTCTCCCATGTGGTAAATGCATCTTCCTGTTTATCATATGGTCCTACACTATATTAGCACTATAAAACTCGATGACTTGAGTGTTCAAGATTGAGAACTGTGTAATGATTCTGATTTATTTTATGTGAATGAACTTTGAAATTAAAAACAGTAAAATGAAAATTTTAAAGAAGCAATACCAAAGTCTCTCAGAGATCTACTTAGAGATTGGCATGGTGAGACCTTGTCTTGATAACTCTGTTTGCAAGTCACTTACAGTTACACCTTTCATTTAGTCAGTGAGGACCTTGAGGACTGTAAAGGTAAAGTAATTTGCCCAAAGTCCCAAACGTTTCTTAGAGATGGAGTTGGGAATTGAGCTCTAGATCCCAGTTCTCAGTCCATTGCTCTTTTTGCTGTCCCAGAAATTTCTAAATTGTTCTCCGGAGCCCTAGGGTTCTGACGAGTTTTGTCTGTCTCTGAACCTTTTACCCAGAGTTAACCAGAGTAGGCGTTTCTCCCACTCCTTGTCTTCCCGTATTAGAATTTCTATGAGATTTTGTTCAGAGAGGAAAAGATTCTGCTTCTATATGTTAGTTTTTATGTCTTTGCTACATAGAACTCTTTATTTTGTGCCATCTTCTACTCAGAAAAGTACATTTGACTTATTAGAGCTTTCTTTGACTTTGTTTCAGAGAATGCCAGTGTGCTGTCTAAAGAAATCTGTGACCCAGAGATCTCAAACAGACTTCTAAATAGGAAGGGATAGTTATTTTTAGAGTGAAGTTATTATCAATTAACATTTTATTCCCTCTCCCCTCTATTTTCCCTTCATTTTTCTCATCTCATAGATCTTATTCTTTATGATTTTTTGGATGGAGTTTTCCATGGTCTGTTATTTTTCTAAAAAGATATTTATGCAAATATGTCTATCTTAAATGAAACTATTTCTGATGTCTGGAGATTCTTTTGGGTCTCTTTGGCAGTGAATTAGGAGACATCTCCATTTGCTTAAACACAGTGTTGTCGTAAGATCAAAAGAGGGCCTTGTAGACAGTGTGATAAATAGGTTGGTTTTTGCTTAAATTGTAGATACTTTTAATGATTTTAAAAATCCTCACTGTTATTAACTTCTCAGTATTTTAGTGAATACACAATTATGATAACTTATTTAATAGTAAAATCCTTGCCGTTACTTGTAATAGCTTTTCAGAATTCTAGACTTATACTGTAATGTCAATTTAGGACTGTTTTAGAAAGTCAGAATTTAGGATGAATGCTCTTGCTAAGGGAAAGGATGAGCAGTCTTATTAAATGGTAACATGCTTCATGTAGTTGTGTTTTACAGTTAATGTGGGTGCAGATTCCCCTCGAGGAGGGCATGGCAACCCACTCCAGTATCTTGGGCTTCCCAGGTGGCGTTAGTGGTTAAGAACCCTCCTGCCAATGCAGGAGACGTAAGAGACGCAGTTTTTCTCCTTGGATCTGGAAGATCCCCTGGAGGAGGGCATGGCAACGCACTCCTAGAGAATCCCATGGACAGAAAAGCCTGGCGGGCTGCAGTTAATAGGGTCGCACAGAGTCAGACATGACTGAAGCTACTTGGCGCACACATACACACAGTGATGTTAACATGTATGTGATATATCAAATAATAATTATAACCTGTATAATAATGAGTTATATTCTGCTGAAACCCTTTTTCAATTTTTTTATGGCATTGTTATCAACATTACTGCTCCTGCCTTTAAAATAAATATCAGAAATTTGACAATTTACCAATGTTCCCATTAGACTATCCAGGGGGAGAGATTTAAGTTACCAAAACTTCACTGTTCAGCACATGAAACACAAACCTTCATTATGGAAATAAAATCTGTTTGATTTGAAAATGTGATGACTACTTAATATAAGGAACTCATTGAGGTCAGCATATATGCCAAAAGCCATCACACAAAACATTCCCATTTTGGTGGAATCCCAGGAGGGCATTTCCTGCCAGCACTGATGGTTTGCAGCTGGCATCAGGAAAGCCCCTCAGAAGATACTGGGTGCAGTATTCCTGATGGGCACAAGGGAGCTGGCCCTTCAACTCTGGGCTGCCGCAGGGAAGACAGACAGCCCAGTGTTATAACCATTCAGACTAGAAATGCCTGGCTTTTCGAAGATCTACATTTTGACAAATAGTTCACAGTACCGACATCTAAGGATATGTGACAGGTAAAAGTTTCAGAAATAGGGTAAAATGCTCCCTGATAATGGAGATTGCTTCCTATTTTCCTGTAGTCTTCTTTGCCAAATAATTGGGACATGTAAAGAGATGAAGGATTTAGAGTGGTTTTCAACTGTTATTGTGTTCCCTTGGTTCACTCAACCTCCTGCTACTGCAGGCTATGTTATTAGGCCTTGGGGGCATATTAATATAATTGGAAACAATTTAAAATATGAACTGTTGCTAACTTTGTGCACTGCAAACAACACTGCCATTCATTGTAAGGTTAGCAAGATATTCAACCTAATAAATCTCCGTTGGGGAAGTTTACAAAGTTATGCTCTGCCAGTTGAGTTTAGCTCTCTTTCCAGCCAGTGCTTTAAAAAGATTTGCGTGTTCTAGGTGCTACATCTGAATGTGCCTAACAGTACAGACTCCTTGACAAACGCCATTCTTGGGAAGAGCGCAGTCCTTCTGTGAGTCTGTGTTATTTTTACCTATGAGCTGGCACTCCAGGAAAGAGTAGCATGTACTCCATTAAGAAAATTCATCTTGAAATCCATTCAGCTTTCTGCTTCCTTCTAACCTCATAGTCCAGGCCATTGCCAAGTTCTTTACCCACATGTCCCATCCTTCTTCTCCGGGATGAAAATTTCGTCTTTCATAGCTTAACTTCTCACCATAACTTTAAATTTCTCTTTGGGCTAACTGCTGCTCCCTATTTTTCTTTTATTTCAAAACTTTTCTGTAACAATGACTATTGTTTCACTGTGCCGTTTTCTGCAGTCTTCTTTTTTGGTAGCCACTAAACTATTAGAACTTCTTTGTTCAGCCATTTAGTTCTATACTGCCCAGCCCCTTCCCTCTTCTCAAAGTTCCAGTTTGCCCTCCAGTCTTCTTTGGGCCTCTCTCTCTTTTCTGCCCTTCCTTTAAACAAGCCTTCAGGGCATTTTTAAAAATAGCTGCTTTAGAATTAAATCATCAGTCTCATTCTAAATCCCCCTCCTAGGGACTTTCCTGGCATTTCAGTGGTCAAGACTCCACACTTCCAGTGCAAGTGGTGCCTTGGTTGTGGAACTAAGCTCTCACATGCCACGGGGAAATAAGACCTGACGCAGCCAAGTAAATAAATAAATATTTTAAAAAATCTTTATATTCCGTTCGCTTAAGTGGTAAACCTACAGCCCAGAAGTTGGTTTATTGCTCTACAGTGCCAAAGAATTGATGCTTTTGAACTGTGGTGCTGGAGAGGACTCTGGAGATAGTCCAGGGAGATCAAACTAGTCAATCTTAAAGGAAATCAGCCCTGAATACTCATTGGAAGGATTAATGCTGAAGCTGAAGCTCTAATACTTTGGCCACCTTATCCAAAGAACTGATTCATTGGAAAAGACTCTGATGCTGGGAACAACTGAAGGCAGAAGGAGAAGAGGGTAACAGAGGATGAGATGGTTAGAAGGCATTACTGATTCAATGGACATGAACTTGGGCAAACTCCGGGAGATGGTGAAGGACAGGGAAGCCTGGCATGCTGCAGTCCATGGGGTTGCAAAGAGTTGGACACGGCGAGTGAACAACAAACAACAAAAACATACAAAGTATTTTTGGCACCATGTTAAATGTTTAAGTAACAATAATAATAATGTCAGTTAGTCTGAGAAGGTTGCCCATTGTGTTAGAGACACTCCTAGGGCTTCTTTTTTCTGAGAGCGTAAATACTAACCAGATGGGAGTCATTGAAACTGAGAAATTATTTTCTTTTTGCCTTAAAATTTTTTCTTCTATGCCTTGAATTCCAAGTAATCACCAGAAAATTTCCACTTATTAATTATTTTTATGCCAACACACCATGTTTTGGGGCTTCCCAGGTGGCACGGTGGTAAAGAATCTGCAATGTGGGAGACGCAGGTTCAATCCCTGGGTCAGGAAGATCTCTTGGAGTAGGAAATGCAACCCACTCCAGTATTCTTGTCTGGAAAATTCCATAGATATAGGAGCCTGGTGGGCTACGGTCCCAAAGGGTCAGACATGACTGAGCACACAAGCACGCAGTTCTAACTTAGAAATGTTTCCAAGAAGGATGCATGTTTCATTTTCTTCAGGTATGTTTTGTCTCTTCAGGTAAGCTGTCACTTCTGTATCTCCCAGACATTGTGCATCGATGAACTATTTTATTTTCGCTATTTAGTATAGCCCAAACAAAGAAGTATAGAAAAATAAAAAATCACCTAAAAGACCTGCTAGATATTTTAAACTATAGTTGACCCTTTTTTGTTTCTTTTATTAAAACTTTAATCGACTCTTGAACATTGTGGGGATTAATCCACATGTAACTAACAGTTGGCTTTCTGCATCCCTGTTTCCTCTACATCTGAGGAGTCAACCAACCATGGAACATTTAAAACTGTTCAGTTCAGTTTAGTTCAGTCGCTCAGTCGTGTCTGACTCTTTGCAACCCCATGAATCACAGCACGCCAGGCCTACCTGTCCATCACCAACTCCCGGAGTTCACCCAAACTCATGTCTATTGAGTTGGTGATGCCATGCAGCCATCTCATCCTCTGTCTTCCCCTTCTCCTCCTGCCCCCAATCCTTCCCAGCATCAGGGTCTTTTCCAATGAGTCAGCTCTTCGCATCAGGTGGCCAAAGTATTTCAGCTTCAGCATCAGTCCTTCCAATGAACACCCAGGACTGATCTCCTTTAGGATGGACTGGTTGGATCTCCTTGCAGTCCAAGGGACTCTCAAGCATCTTCTTCAACACCACAGTTCAAAAGCATCAATTCTTCGGCACTCAGCTTTCTTCACAGTCCAACTCTCACATCCATACATGATCACAGGAAAAACCATAGCCTTGACTAGGTGGACCTTTGTTGGCAAAGTAATGTCTCTGCTTTTGAATATGGTTGGTTGGTCTAGGTTGATCATAACTTTCCTTCCAAGGAGTAAGTGTCTTTTAATTTCATGGCTGCAGTCACCATCTGCAGTGATTTTGGAGCCCAGAAAAATAAAGTCTGACACTGTTTCCACTGTTTCCCCATCTATTTCCCATGAAGTGGTGGGACCGGATGCCATGATCTTTGTTTTCTGAATGTTGAGCTTTAAGCCAACTTTTTCACTCTCGTCTTTCACTTTTATCAAGAGGCTTTTTAGTTCCTCTTCACTTTCTGCCATAAGGGTGGTGTCATCTGCATATCTGAGGTTATTGAGATTTCTCCCCGCAATCTTGATTCCAGCTTGTGTTTCTTCCAGTCCAGTGTTTCTCATGATGTACTCTGTATATAAGTTAAATAAGCAGTGTGACAATATACAGCCTTGATGTACTACTTTTCCTATTTGGAACCAGTCTGTTGTTCCATGTCGAGTTCTAACTGTTGCTTCCTGACCTCCATATAGGTTTCTCAAGAGGCAGGTCAGGGGGTCTGGTATTCCCATCTCTTTCAGAATTTCCCACAGTTTATTGTTCAGAACTGTAGTTTTTACTGTTGAAAAAAAATTCATGTATAAGTGGTTCTGAGCAGTTCAAAGCCACATTGTTCGAGGGTCAACTGTATTTCCTTTGCGGTTCATTGAGAACTGACTAAAATCTTATCTTCAGTAGTCCTGTTGAGCCCTCCTATCTGGAGTTGGCTGGAATCCTGATGGCTCAGTCATTCCTTAGGCTTGACAGCTGCATATTTTCTCTAAAACAGTTGTGATGATGTGTAAAATGGGTAGAGTAACGAGTTCTTTTCAAATGCATATCTTTGCTTTGCCCCTTAGTACTTGATTTCTTTCTTATAAACTAAAATTCGAAATCCTTGATTGGTTCCAGTGTAAAGGTGAGGATCTCCCCAAGAATATGAACAGCTTATATCCTCAATGTGGCCACGTGGTACATCTTTAATCCTGGCCCCTTAGTGCCTAGCACTAGACTATAAAGAGAAGTGAAAGTTGCTCCGTCGTGTCTGACTCTTGGAGACCCCATGGACTATACAGTCCAGGAATTCTCCAGGCCAGAATACTAGCATGGGTAGCCTTTCCCTTCACCAGGTGATCTTCCCAACCCAGGGACTGAACCCAGGTTTCCCACATTGCAGGCTGATTTTTACTAGCTGAGCCACAAGGGAACCCCATGTGGGTTTAACCTTTTAGTCTGATTTCTGTAGTCTGTGGTGGTTTGGGGTTTCTTTAAACCTGTTTTCCTGATGACAGGTCTATTTTCTAGTAAGTTTAAAAGAAAAAAAGCTTTTTATCAAGGCTGATTGTAAAGACATTTAATAAATTCCTTTTCTAGAAGCCATTTCAACTGGGAATGAATTAAGCCTTATGGAAAGAATTAAGTCCAACAGGAAAAAAAAAAAAAAATTGACGATTTTCTCAGTTTTCCCAAAGGTGGTACCATTCTAGGTTTATAGGAGAGAAGTTAAGTCATTACATACAACAAGGCCTTATTGTTCTCAGTATTTGATCCAAGGACCCCAGAGTTTCCAAAATTCTTTCAGTGAGTCCCCGAAATTCTTTTAGTGAGTCCCCAAGGTCAAAACTGTTTTATAAATATTCAAACATTATTTTTATTTTTCACTCTCATTCTCTCACAGTTACATAGTGGAGATTTCAAAAGACTACATGATGTTTGATGATCTTATTACCCTGACGGCTGGTGAAATGTGTGTTTGGGTATTCTTCTGTCTTAAAAATTTCTGTTCTAATTTCTGATTTTAATTTTAACCCAATTTCTAAGTAAATATTAATAGATATTATACATATGAACAACCCTTCTTTGAAGGTTCTCAGTAATTTTTAAAAGAAGGAATCCTGAGACCAAGAAGTTTGAGAACTGCTGTGCAGCTGAGTGTGGGACTTCCCTTCTCTCACAGAATCCCAGTTGGGAGTATCAGTAGCTGCTGGTGAGCTGTGCAAGTGTGTTGCCTTAAGCCAGGCAGGTATTCAGTAAACATTTTTTAATGGAATTAAATTGGGTTCTTGGAATGCAGCTTTTGAGACCTTATTTAAGATTCTGCCCAGGGCAGTGTTGGAGCATTGAGTTCCTTGTAGCCTGCCAAGTTTCTTCGAGATGGGTGACTGGCAAGTCTCAGTATTGGGTCAAGTATTTCAGAAGTCATTTTCATGGAATATCTGCTTTAACTGATGGCTTATTGGCATTATCTAGAGCAGTGCTGTCCAATAAAATGAAAGCCACCTATATAATTTTAATTTTAGAGTAATCATATTTTTAAAACTAAAGACTTGTGATATTAATTAGGTTCCCTTCAGTTTTATTGAAGTATAATTGACAAATAGAATTGTAAGATACTTAAAGTATACAATATGATGTTTTGAAATGTATATATTGTGAAAGGATTTACTCCAGTTGAGTTAATTACCGTATCTATCATCTGACATAGTTATCTTTTCTTCCTATTAGGTGGGAATATATAAGTTCTACTCTCAACAAATTTCAGTTATACAATACCATATTATCAGCTGTAGTCACCATTTTTTACATTAGATCCTCAGACCTTATTCATTTTATAACTGAAAGATTGCACCTTTTACCAGCCTCTCCCTATTTTCCTCACTCCTCAGCCTCTGGCAGCCACTTTTCTACTTTCTGTTTCTATGAATTTGGCTCGCTCTTCCTTTTTTAAAGATTTTACATATTAGTGATACTGTGCGATAATGTGATATTTGTCTTTGGCTTATTTCACTTGGCATAATGTCCTCCCAGGTTCATCCATTTGTTGCAAATGACAGATATTTTCTTCTTTTCTAAGGCCCAATAATATTCTGTGGTATACATACACCAGATTTTATTAAATCATTCATCTGTTGATGGACACTTAGGTAATTTTAATACTTTGGGTATTGAGTGAACATTGCAAGACAATCTCTTTGAAATAATGATTTTGTTTTCTTTGGATATATACTCAGAAGTAGGATTGCTGGTAGTTTTACTTTTTATTCCTTGAGGAACCTCCATACTGTTTTCATAGTGGCTGTACCAGTTTATATTCCCACCAACAGTGTTTAAGTGTTCCCTTTTCTCTATTTCCTTGCTGGCATTTGTTATCTTGTCCTTTTTGATTGTAGACATCCTAACAGGCAGGAAGTGGTATCATTGTGGTTTTCATTTGCATTTCCCTGATGACTAGAGATGTTGAATCCCTTTTCATGTACCTGTTGGCCATTTGTATGTCTTCGTTGAAAGGATATCTGTTTAGGTCTTTTGCCTGTCTTTAAATTGGATTTTTTTTTCTTTACCTGAGTTGTATGAATTCCTTCTATATTTTGGATATTAACTCCTTATCAGATACGTGGCTTGTAAATAAATTTCCCATTCCATAGGGTTGCCTTTTTATTGAAATTAGGTTTAATAATATATTTTATTTAGCCTGGTATATCCAAAATATTCTTTCTACATGTAATCAGTGTAAAAATTATCAGTGAGATAGTTTCATTCCCTTTTTATTGTTAAGACTTTGAAATCTGATATGTATTTTTGCATGTATAGCATATCAGTTTGAACTAGCCACATTTCAAGTGCTCAGTAGTTACATGTGACTGGTGTCTACTCCATTGCACAGCACTAATCTAAACCATAAAATGATTCTAGACCTGAGCTGAGAGTAATCTAGATACTAGATAAGCTTTGTCGTATAAATAAGAGAATACAAACTTAGCTACAGAAGTTAATATAAAGCCAGCCTCTTAAAAATAATTAACAATGGCAAAATGCCTAAATGTTAGTGCATTTCTATGAGAGGTAGACTTCTTTTCATAAAAGAATATAGAAAAAAATAAAAATTAAAAAATCTTTCTCTGCACTGTTACAGTGTTTTCTCTTAACTTCTTAAAAGCGTTCCGTTTGTTTACTGTATCCTGTGAAATGATTATGCGTGCATCTGCGTACTAGTTTGAGAGAGTGCTCTTTCTCTTTTTGGAGGAATTTTAGCAACTGTGGTCTTTGCATTTTCTTCCTAAGTAGTTTCTTTTTTTTTAAGCTGCTCATTAATCGTAGCATCTCCCTGAGTGAAGAGACCTGCTTATTTCTGATGGGTAAGGAGGAAAGGTGATTTGTTTTGACCTTAATACTGAACCTTTTCGTGGCTCATTGGCTTTTATTGTCACCTTATCTTGCCTGTGAATGTGACATCAGGGTATGTGAGTGAATTATTGCCTGTTGTGAGGAAAACACTGTTTTCTAGAACTTCATTCCCTAAGAACATTACTGCACTTAGAAAAATTAGGTAAGAGTTAAAGGAACTGTGGTTTAGAAGTGAGAACAGGAGGAAATGGCTGTTTTCCCCTTCTAGAATGAATAAAGAACTAGGACTTTAAATTTGGCACATTATAAGTTTAACTTTTCCTTATACCACCTGTGTATTAAAAAAGAAATTTGTTGAATGGACATATATTGGGTAAGGAAATTCTTAAGGACTCCCAATAATCTGTATCTCTTTAGCAACATATTTGATATAATACCATGTTTAATTAATACTATTGTCAATTCACAAGATCATGCTCTTTGCAGGATGAAAGGATTCTGTGTAGAGTAGTCAAACTTAAGAAATATCTGGTCTGCTGGTAATGTGTTGGAAGTTTCCCTCTTTATTTGTTATGCTTTTCATATGTATGTGCAAGTGTGCGATTCATGGATTTTTAACACTGATCTAAAAACATTCTTTGAGAGTCTTCTGTGTACCTGCCCATTTACCTTTTGTTATCGACACACTTTATTTTTCAAGCAACTAGTATGTACTACTTTTAAAGCCTTTATTATGTAGCCTCCAGTAATCTGTGACAGTGAAAAGTTATGGTCATTGGTCTCTTCAAGTAGTCTTGAAATAATTAGAACTACCTGCTTGCCAGCTACCTGCTCTCTGACTTGGTAGTTTCTCTGTTTCACTGGTATTTTTTTTAAGGTATTGCTATTTAGAAAACTTCTACTCCTCAGTTTGCAGCTAAGGTAGGAGCTGAGTGCGAGGAAGTTTCCGTCTCTGTTAGTAAGTGGTCCCATTAGGTGCCCGTGCAGAGTAGTCCCGTGGCCTCCTCCCTTGTGTTAGCTACTTAGCATGGATGGAAGGGGGCCCAGCCTGCCTTGAGGAAGCAGCTCCCTCCCTCTTTGACATAGCCTTCAGGATCAGGTCTTGCTGTGGGTTCCATCCTGTGGCTCAGTCTGACTTTGCTGAATGAAATGCATTTTCTTCCCAATTCTATTTCTTCCATGTTCTTCCCACATCAGCTGGAAGCAGCCTGTTCTAAATGCTGCCCACAAATGGTTAGCTATTTTGCTACTAGGTCCCCCAACTTACCCCTTAAGAAAGGAGTTGATGTGTTGCAGATCCAGGACTATGGTCACTTAGTGAAGCAAATCTAATCCTTGCCAAAAAATGCCTAACATTTAAGGCTTGATTCCAGAAAAAAAGGAAATAATGACAAAAGCAGTACCTGTAACTAATGTATATTGCATGCCAGGCATTATATAAGAAGGTTGCATTCATTAGCTTAGTTAATCATCAGTAACCTTTAAAGTGGCTTCTACTGTTGCCTACACTTGATAGATAAGGAGCCATGGGAAAATTAAATAACTTGGTTATATGTTACCAGACAAATCCAAAATTTTGAACATGGTGTCAGCTTGACACCATGTTCAGCTGCTAGGCAAAACTTCGCCTCCCTGGGTCTTGTGGAAGCTTAAATCTCACTATAAAGTAAGCAGGGACTTGATGCTTTTATATATTAAAATCTCTCTGAATTTACTTCTAAGATTATGAAAAAAGTGAATGTGTTAGTCGCTCAGTCATGACTGACTCTATTGTGAACCTATGGCCTGTAGCCTGCCAGGCTCCTGTCTCTACTGTGATTTTTGTTGCTGTTGTTTTGGGAATTGTTCTTAGAGAACCAGCTGCAGATGCCAGACTAATTGCTGGTATTAAGGTCCTATATGTGGTCTTGTACAGTGATGGGAAGAAGAAATGCTAGTGGTTAGGGGCCGTAGGATTCAGGACAACTTATTAGAAGATCAGTTAGCTGGTGAGATTTGTTAATGTTTGTGCTATTGCTCCTTATAAAATTCTTTTCCCTCTTTTCTGCCCATCTCAATTCTGTGTCTTCTCAAGTTCTCTCTTCTTTGTGAAGTCTTTACCTGTGTTTACTTTTTCTCCCCCAGGTGAAGGTCATACTTCGTCCTCTATTCTACTTATACCATGTACATAGCTTTATTTATTGTATTTCCAGTGCTGTGTGGTTGGCTGTTTCACATATGTCTGTCTTCTCTACTCGATTGTGAGGTCCCTGAAGTGAAGGCTGTGTCTGGTTAATCTTCGTAGCTCAAGCCACATCCACCTCATTTTATCACATTCCATATTCAAGGCAGAGCTTAACTCAGAACTGAGCTGGAATTGCTCTGCTTGTGCCTTCCTTCCATTAGTCCTTAACCTAACAGCAGAAACAACTCCAAACAAAGTTACTGCTGTGCTGGTCATTCTTACATTTGAATCATTTACTATGTGTAGTTCCATACTGTCTTTTTTTATTTGGGCTGAACTTTTTTATTATTGACATCTTTGCTTCCCTGGTTTTCTTTATCTTTTTTTCTCAATAAGGGTAAATTTTCTTTTCCTCCCCCAGTGTATAGACCCATGTAATTTTAGGAATTGAAAGGTGCTAAATTTGCTTAGCCCTTATCCTTCATCCAGCTAATATTTGTTGAGTACATCCTGATTGAGTAGTTGAAAAAGACATAGAGATATTTGGGGGCAACCCAATATTTTGAATATTTAAGAATAATGAAGTTTAGATTTACTAGATTAAAAATGTCTTTCATCATTTATTCTGTTTTTAAATGTGTGCTGCTGAGTAACTTAAGAATCACGAGCAAAATAGAAAGATGTTTTATGCTGAAGCTGTATATATACAGCACAGAAAGATCTCCTAAAGATTTTTTTAGGATTATCATCAAGAATTTGATTCTAAAGCTGAGCTACCTGGGCTTCATTCTTCGGTCTACCACATACTAGCTATAAATTACTTCAGTTCAGTTCAGTCGCTCAGTCGTGTCCGACTCTTTGCGACCCCATGGATCGCAGCACACCAGGCCTCCCTGTCCATCACCAACTCTTGGAGTTCATTCAGACTCACGTCCATCAAGTCAGTGATGCCATCCAGCTATCTCATCCTCTGTCATCCCCTTCTCCTGCCCCCAATCCGTCCCAGCATCAGGTTCTTTTCCAATGAGTCAACTCTTCGCATGAGGTGGCCAAAGTATTGGAGTTTCAGCTTCAGCATCAGTCCTTCCATTACTTAGTCCTGGGTAATTACTGAATCTCTATGTGTCTCAGGTTCCATATTTGTAAAACAGGGTTGATAATAATATGGAGTGTTGTAAGGTTTGAATGAGTTAGTATTTACAAAGCACTAAGGATTATATAGTGTATATATACTGGCATATAGTAAGTGTTCAGTATATAGTGTGTGTGTGTATATATATATATATAGTAATACATAGTATATAGTAATTGTCTATATATAATATAGAGTATACATATAGTATATAGTTATATAGTATATATATATAGTATATAGTAATTGTCTATATATAATGTAGAGTATACGTATAGTATATAGTTATATAGTATATATATAGTATATAGTAATTGTCTATATATAATGTAGAGTATATATATAGTATATATATATAGTATATAGTTCAGTATATAGTAATTGCTGTTGCCACCGCCACCACCGCCCTTACTACTCTCACTGTTACTGGATTATAGAAGCACCTCCTGAGATGTGGGATGTGCCTGTGGAACTTCTAGTCAGACGTCACCAAGTCATCATTTACTTATCATATAAGCTTCTTGTTTTAATAAGAAGCCCTGCATATCATTCTCTGCACCAAAGCATGATTTGCCTAGATTGCAACCGCATCTGCAGGGTAATGAAGTATTTTGTTCTGGGGTTTTACTATAGGAGCAATTTAAGAAATGGCAGAAGACCCATTAGCTTTTGGAGTCTGTTCCTTTGAGACCAACTTGCTAGGAATCCATTTCCTGTCTGTTTAAAAAGAGTAAATTTATTTTCTTCATTGACGTCCTGTAAACAAGATAATGGCAATTTGTATTTTGTGGAATATGTTTTAAAGTGGATTTAATTTTCCTTAGTAAATGCTTTTTAATAATGCATGAGTGAATTTTCTTTCTCTGTTGTCAGGTTGCTATCAAGATCATTGATAAGACCCAGCTGGATGAAGAAAACTTGAAGAAGATTTTCCGAGAAGTTCAAATTATGAAGATGCTTTGCCACCCCCACATTATCAGGCTTTACCAGGTAGGATCCCTAGTGGTGTGGCGCAGGGCAACAAAGAACCCAGGGTAGTCACTTGTGTCTGTGGTTACTTTTGAAGAGAAGGTGGGTGGGTGAACATCTGCAACTTTTTTTTTCTATGTTCATATGTTCATCCTACTATTTCCCCACCCTATTATCCCCCAACTCAGTACTTCAGTTTCCCCTGGGGATTTACTAGTAAGCTCTAGCTTACCTAGGTAAGCTTGGATTCCATTCTTAGAGTTACACAAAAAGATTATTTAGAAGATGATGAGAACCTATTTATTTAGGTCAGAATCCTAAAGCAGAATGGGAAACCCAAAAGGAACAGAGAATTTAAAGAGACTAAAATAATATTAACTTTCACAGCATTTTTGAAATACCAGTGTCTGTGATCATTTTATGGATTATCACAAGGAATATTTTCAGTGTGGCTTGTTGTACCAGTCGAACCTGTCTCCTTTCAACTCTAATAGGATCCCAGACATAGTTTTTCTAAGGTTGCACTTGATGACTTGGATAACCAGGAGAATGTGTATGTGTGCTTAGTCCCTCAGTCATGTCCGACTCTTTGCAACCCCGTGGACTGTAGCCTGCCAGACTGCTCTGTCCATGGGGATTCTCCAAGCAAGAATACTGGAGTGGGTTGCCATGCCCTCCTTCAGGGGCTTCTCAGCCCAGGTATTGAACCCAGGTCTCGCATATTGCAGGCGGATTCTTTACCATCTGAGCCACCACGGAAGCCCAACCAACAGACTGACTCTGCGTAATGGCAGAGTTTTCTATTCTGCTTTACTTAGCTTCCCAGGAAGCATGCATATTTCATGCCATCATCAAAAGTGATTCCCTAGCCTTACTGCAAAAAGCAGTGTATCTAATGGCTGGAATTTTAAGCCAGATAGGAGAGGAGGACCTTGCCTTAGCAGGCGGGTGTAAGAGATATTTTGGGAGAGGTGGGGCTTTGGGATGCTTCTCAAATTGCAGTGTGTTGGCAACCATGAGCTCTGCCTGTGTATGAGGCCAGCCCTGCTCACTGCTCTCTACCAGAACAGCCAACACCTCATTCTGCAGGAAGTGGCCACCCACTCAGTTCGTTTGCTGCAGTTAGTCTGCAGTAAATGGTTACTGGCCCAGACCTGGGATCATGTGTTAAAGTGGAAAGAGTACATCTGAGGCACAACAGGCAAACTTTCAGTCTGCTGCTTTTATGGAAAAGAAAGCATGTCGTGATATTAATGTATGTTTAAGACTATAGCATTAGGGCTCTTGTCTGGCTTCATCTGCTCACATCATGAAATGAATTAGATCAGCAGGAGCAGGATTGTTGAAATTTTATCACACAAAGTTATATTGAGCAACACCTCTGTTGTGCCTGAGAAGGAAACCCATGAAAGCTTCCTGGGGTTGCCTGAAGAGCTGTGTCTGCAAGTTCAGCGCTGATGCTTCCTTCCTATCCTGACAGACAGTAAACTTCTTGACCTCACTTTTTAAAATAAATCATCTTTTAATAGTTGTAGAGCTCATTATAAAGGCTGACTTTCCTTAAGAGATTAACTTACAGGTATTAACCTTATCACTGAAATCTGCAGGTTTACCTTTCTTACCCAAGATTTCATTAGCCTTTCAGATTTAGAGACTTTCAACCCTGGCTTTGAACATTGCCCTCTTTTAGGCTTTAATTTTGCTGTCTGGCAGCTAATATTGTTAATGGGAGATTCTGAGCTGCCAAGGTGAGTGTGCATTAAGGTAGTTTTTATGTCATTTGCTAAAACTTCAGTCTCCTTGGGCTTCCAGAGTGAACCAAATTTAGATAACTATATAGGGAAGTTTTTGAACTCCTGAAAAGCTTAAAAATAAAAAAAATAATAGTCTAAAGTTAAACACAACATTGTAAATCAACTCTACTTCAACAAAATTTAAAAAAAATTTCAAAATTTACAGTCAATAAAGTGAAAGTGAAGTCAACTCTTTGCGACCCCGTGGACAATAGCCTGCACCAGGCTCCTCCATCCATGGGATTTTCTAGGCAAGAGCACTGGAGTGGGTTGCCACTTCCTTCTCTAGGGAATCTTCCCGACCCAGGGATCCAACCCAGGTCTCCCGCATTATAGACAGACGCTTTACTGTCTGAACCACCAGGGAAGTCCATAAAAGGCCTGGTATAAAGGAGATATACAATATGACATTTTTTTTTGTTTGTTTTATTTTTCCTTAACACTTATGTTTAGGATACTTACTTTTTGTTACGTGAGCCAACATATAGAGAGCTTGGAAGCAATACATGTAACAGTGGGCTAGTATCACCAGTCTGTAGAGAGTTTTTAAGTTAAAGTGAGAAAAATGACAGTTGTTACATTGAAAAATTAAAATAATTTGTATACATACATTGGAGTACTATGAAACCATTTAAAAGAAGAGATAGATCTATTGTTATAATGGTATTAATGTATAGAGATGTCAAAATGACTAGGGAATGATTTGACAAAATAATTAACTGCCAAGTATAGTGAAAGTGTAGAACTGTATTGCCTACTTTGATAGTCACTAGCCACACATGGTTGTGTATTAACATGTGGCTCGTGTGAATGAGGAACTAGATTTTTACTTTAATATTAATTTAAATATAAAAACTGGAGCTGTTTACAATGAAAAGTGTTTGAAATAATATTAATGATAATAAAATATAATATTAGAATTAATTTCACCTTTTTATTTTTTTAATGTGCTACTAGAAGAGTTAAAATTGTATGTGAGACTCACATAGTATTTCTGTTGGATACCACTACCCTAGAATGATATAGAATAAACTATTAACAGAGTTTCCTCTGGGGAATAAAATGGAAGGGCTTAGACAGAGGAAAACCTTTGGTCTTTTGTTTATATACTAGGTATTTAAAATGTTTATAATGAACATTTATACTTATACATTAATACTTTAATAAATATTTGACAAAAAAGGTAAAAAGGAAAAAGGAACTGATAACACACCACAAGTTTTTAGAAAAGTAGTAAAATAAAGACTAATATTAAAATACAAATGAGTAGTTTATATCTTTGAGGTTGTTGAATGGAAAGTTGTCATTTCCATTTTTTAAAAAGCACAGCTATATGTAATATCTGTGTAGTGCTTAAGTGATTCCAGTTGTTCTCCCTGAGTTTTATTTTGGTTGGGTTTTGGGAGGGACATTTTTGAGCTTCAAGTGATCAATGATCCAAAACTTCCAAGTGACCAAATGTGAACTTTTTGGTTCTTGGCAGTGTCTTTGTGTCTCTTTATGGAGCTTAAAAGATTGCCGAGGCCTGCTGGGACAATGCAAGGACTGACTCCCTCAAGTAGTAAATATTTCCTACTTTTAAGAACTTGGAGGAATACCTGTTTCCCGCCTTCTTCATGGCATTTGTATCTGTTCCCTCCCAGCTCTGCAAGTTTGAAGTCTCCTTTAGGCAGAAATGGTTATTAACACTTCACACGCCAAGAGAAAGCGGTTAGTCTCTGCCCTGTGCCGTCAGCCTGCCACTTGTGTCACTCTCGTTTTCCTGCCTTTGCACCAGGTCATGGAGACAGAGCGGATGATTTATCTGGTGACAGAATATGCTAGTGGAGGGGAAATATTTGGTAAGTACATCTATTGCATTCTTTGAACAGCGATGGAGCGCACTATGGCAAACCTAAAATAGCTGTTCGGTGCCTTTGTCACTTGAACAGCTGTCACTCGATGCTGCCCTTCAGTGCTGTCATTTTCTACCAGCAAAGCAATTTTAATGAGTTTTGAGTCACCTCTTAAAGTTCTCACCATCTTTGTTTCCTTAGCAAAGGTGGTTTGTTTGTTTCAGTCAGGTGTTGACAGTTGAGATTAAAGATCTTCAAAAACAAAACATTTCTCTGAACATGAGGGTCTTTCCTATTGCCAGATTCTAGTTGGGGTGACAGTATGTGACAGAACCCCTTCAAATGTGGTGGGTGGGCCCCTGTTGTATATGAAAGAGTCTCTCAGAGCAAACAGTCTCACGCTAACTCATTCTTTAACATTCACTTAAATATGACATGTAACTGTATTCCTTACCATGTGTTCACAGTTTCTTTGATGATTCTTATAATTTAGGAGGTTTTGTGTTCAGTAACTGTGTGTTGTTTTTTTTTTTTTTTTTCCTCTAACACTTAGCACAACATTAGAATTAAGCTGGAGAATTTGTTACCAGGAAATATGTCATTTTGAGGTGGTAAAAACTGGCCCCGCTCAATTTTTCTTTTGGTAGCTGTGATAAATGGAGCCAAATAAAGACTAAACTTTCAAACCTAGATTGACATGTCTTTTTATTTTTAAATTTTCTTTTTGGCATGTGAATATAGAAAAGGGTTTCTTATGTATTTTAGGTTTATCTAGTTTGTTTTTTTAGATTTTGATTTGGTTTAAGTCTGGATGGTAAGAACTTTTTTAATTTTTAAAATATTGGCACTTGCTAAGTGCCTAATATATATTAAAAAGCATGAAATCACCATTAAGTGGCATTTTCTTATTAGTGACTGGTGAGTTGTGACCGAAGATTTTTTGATATGTTAAACTGAAAGCTGATCAGTTTTATATCTAATAATCAAAACAAGTGTGAGTCTTTTTAAAAAGAGGTATCATTTCCTAATGACGTTTTCACTTGGCTTTGTATCTGCTTATGTATAATGGTAATCTTGAGAGCAAAGAGACCTTGTTATCTTAACATTCATAATAATCAAAGAACCAAGCACAGTGCACGTTAGATCTGCTTTGCTCCTTAGAAAACAGATTTCAAAAGTACAGAATAGATAACAATGCTCTGGTCGTAGATTCTTTGTGGGAACATAGCTCATGGCATGAGGAAATAGAGTAGTACTTCTCATGGTATTATTATAAAAGATCTGGAGGAGGAAGAAATTGCTGTTACCAAAAGAAAGGACTGTGCCTACACAAGGAGAGAAGTGTCTCATGAGGTCTAGTTTTTTTTTTTTTTTTTCTTGAGGTCTAGTTTTAAAAGTATCTGTATCAAGAGATGAAAGGATGGGTTTAATCAAGAATATGCGCTTTGGAGGCAGCTATACCTGGTTTTGAATCACATTGTTGCCACCTATTTGCTTTTTTACTTGGATTCCAGGACTTACATTCATGGCCTATAAAGTCAGATCTGTAATATCTCCCTTGTAGTTGTGACGATTAAATGAGAAAGCACATGGAGAGCCCTAGCACTTTGCTTCCTTTACTTCCTTTACCTCCGTGTAATAGAACAAGTGGTTGATGGACTGCTGGCAGGAGAATGTGAGACACTCTGCTGCCCTCCCCAGTGAAACTGGTGAAAGTAATTTTAAAAAACCCCTAAACTGCAGCCATTTAAAGTCTCTGGAAATGGTTCTGAGGGTGAACAGCAACTGAAGAAACATTTATTCAAGAACATCTGTGAAAATTTGGTGAGAAATGAGAGAGCTTGCGGTCTCTAAGCCAGTGCTACTCCCTTCTTCCCCTCTAGCCAACTCAGCAAGGTGGGGATTCCAGCTCAGCGAGGTTACTCCAGCCAAGACCACAGGCCTGCCCTCTGGCCTCCCCTTTTCACCTAGACTAATGCATTTCTTCCTGGAGGAACGGGACATAAACATTTCTCATCCTGCTCCGGCTACCTATTGCTGTTGCGAAGTCGTGGGTTAGAGCAGTTGAACAGTGAGGACTCCTTTGTCTGCCCAACTCATACTTGTAGAGTTTGGGTGAGGCACACTGAGAATACTGGGACCCAGCTCATTCTTGCTTTATGTTATAAACTAGTAGGTCATCTCAAGAGAGGCAAGCAGGGAGAATTTAGAATCTGCGCCCTTTCTCTGCACTGAACTCTGCTCCTATAGAAGGGAGCGTTACTCAAAGAAAGCTTTGCCATTGTCCCCACGCCTAGCTTCAGAGTCCTGCCTCAGAGATTTGTCCAGAGGGAGAAACAGACCATAACACATTTAGCTCCTAATTTCTTCCCGTAGGAACTGACTTCATTTGCAACAGAGAATGAAGAAGTTTAAGCCTGAAGGCACTCATGAAAACAGTGGAGGTTGTGGTAAAAGGCATTTCAGAGGAGATTTGAGCAGGCTGAACTATAAGCCCGCTAGTTTGCAGGCAAGAACCAGGGAATAGAACATCACAAGAGCCTTCTAAGGTCAGAAGAAAAATCAAACACTGATCTCAGAAACTGTTCCTTCAAAGGAACGAGAATTTGATTAGATTGTTTATAGACCAGTTTATGCTCTAGGGCATTGTTGAAAATAATAGAGCAACCAGCCAAAATTTTTGGATTTTAACACCTGGGCATGGTTAAAGAAAGACAGGAAGAGAGCTCTACCCAAACCATGGTGATCCAGTGATCTGATGGTAATTGTGGATGTAACAAGGATATGTGCCTCCCTGAGGAACAGTATCAGAAGTTGATCACTATTTATAGGGGAATTCAGTTCAGTAGCTTAGTCATGTCCGACTCTTTGCGACCCCATGGACTGTAGCACGCCAGGCCTCCCTGTCCATCACTAACTGCCGGAGTTTACTCAAACTCATGTCCATCTAGTCGGTGATGCCATCCAACCATCTCATCCTCTGTCGGCCCATTCTCCTCCTGCCTTCAATCTTTCCCAATCTTTCTCAGGGTCTTTTCAAATGAGTCTGCTCTTCGCATCAGGTGGCCAAAGTATTTCAGCTTCAGCATCAGTCCTTCCAATGAACACTCAGGACTGATCTCCTTTAGGATGCACTGGTTGGATCCCTTGCAGTCCAAGGGACTCTTGAGTCTTCTCCAACACCACAGTTCAAAAGTATCAATTCTTCAGCGCTCAGCTTTCTTTATAGTCCCACTCTCACATCCATACATGACCACTGGAAAAACCATACCTTGACTAGACGGACCTTTGTTGGCAAAGTAACATCTCTGCTTGTTAATATGCTGTCTAAGTTGGTCATAACTTTTCTCCCAAGGAGCAAGTGTCTTTTTATTTCATGGCTGCAGTCACCATCTGCAGTGATTTTGGAGCCCCCCAGAATAAAGTCTGCCTCTGTTTCCATTGTTTCCCCAGCTATTTCCCATGAAGTGATGGGACCAGATGCCGTGATGTTTGTTTTCTGAATGTTGAGCTTTAAGCCAACTTTTTCAGTCTCCTCTTTCACTTTCATAAAGAGGCTCTTTAGTTCTTCACTCTCTGCCATAAGGGTGGTGTCATCTGCATATCTGAGGTTATTGATATTTCTCCGGGCAATCTTGATTCCAGCTTGTGCTTCATCCAGCCCAGCGTTTCTCATGATGTACTCTGCACTCCTTTTCCTATTTGGAACCAGTCTGTTGTTCCCATGTCCAGTTCTAACTGTTGCTTCCTGACCTGCATACAGGTTTCTCAAGAGAAAGGTCAGGGGGTCTGGTATTCCCATCTCCTTCAGAATTTTCCACAGTTTATTGTGATCCACATAGTCAAAGGCTTTGGCATAGTCAGTAAGGCAGAAATAGATGTTTTTCTGGAACTCTCTTGCTTTTTTGATGATCCAGCGGATGTTGGCAATTTGATCTCTGGTTCCTCTGCCTTTTCTAAAACCAGCTTGAACATCAAGAAGTTCATGGTTCACATATTGCTAGAGCCTGGCTTGGAGAATTTTGAGCATTACTTTACTAGCATGTGAGATGAGTGCAATTGTGCAGTAGTTTGAGCATTCTTTAGCATTGCCTTTCTTTGGAATTGGAATGAAAACTGACCTTTTCCAGTCCTGTGGCCACTGCTGAGTTTTCCAAATTTGCTGGCATATTGAATGCAGCACTTTCACAGCATCATCTTTAAGATTTGAAATAACTCAACTGGAGTTCCTTCACCTCCACTAGCTTTGTTCGCAGTGATGCTTCCTAAGGCCCACTTGACTTCACATTCCAGGAGGTCTGGCTCTAGGTGAATGATCACACCATCGTGATTATCTTGGTCATGAAGATCTTTTTTGTACAGTTCTTCTGTGTATTCTTGGCACCTCTCCTTAATATCTTGTGCTTCTGTTAGGTCCATACCGTTTCTGTCCTTTATTGAGCCCATCTTTGCATGAAATGTTCCCTTGGTAGCTCTAATTTTCTTGAAGAGGTCTTTCTCTTTAGTCTTTCCTATTGTTTTCCTCTATTTCTTTGCACTGATCGCTGAGGAACGCTTTCTTATCTCTCCTTGCTTTTCTTTGGAACTCTGCATTCAAATGGGTAATCTTTCCTTTTCTCCTCTGCTTTTGGCTTTTCTTCTTTTCACAGCTATTTGTAAGGCCTCCTCAGACAGCCATTTTGCTTTTCTGCATTTCTTTTCCATGGGGATGGTCTTGATCCCTGTCTCCTATACAGTGTCACGAACCTCAGTCCATAGTTCATCAGGCACTCTGTCTATCAGATCTAGTCCCTTAAATCTATTTCTCACTTCCATTGTCTAATCGTAAGGGATTTGATTTAGGGGAATAAACTTCCCCTAAATTTAGGGGATTAGATTTTTATAGGGGAATAAACACTAAAACAATCCAGTCCGTCTCTAAACAAATATACAGAGAACAATAACATGCTCCAGAAGGGTGGAGCACCTAGAGGTGATAGAACGTATTATGTAAAACATCTATATTCCAACAACAGCAAACTGTGGAGCATATAAAGAAACAGGAAAGTATGACCCATATACTGAAAAGGAAAGTATGACCCATTTACTGAAAAAAAAAGCAGGCCATAGAAACTGCCTATCAGAGTGACCATATTTATCAAGAAAAGACTTTAGCCATAATGGAAATGTTCATAGACTTAAAGGAACTCACAATTAAAGTAGTGAAAGAAGATATGATTGCAGGGTCACATCAAATAAGAATATCAGTAAAAAGGTAGAAATTATAAAAAATAATTGAAAGAAATTATGGAATTGAACAGTAAAATAACTAAAATGTATCAGAGAGACTTAACTATAGATTTGAACTTGCAGAACAGGAAGTGAATTTGTAGACAGATAGGAGAAGGCAATGGCACCCCCACTCCAGTACTCTTGCCTGGCAAATGCCATGGACGGAGGAGCCTGGTAGGCTGCAGTCCATGGGGTCCCAAAGAGTCGGACATAACTGAGTGACTTCCCTTTCACTTTTCACTTTCAAGCATTGGAGAAGGAAGTGGCAACCCACTCCAGTGTTCTTGCCTGGAGCATCCCAGGGACGGGGGAGCCTGGTGGGCTGCCATCTATGGGGTCATACAGGGTCGGACACGACTGAAGTGACTTAGCAGCAACAGCAGCAGGCATGTTATGGGGCTTCCCAGGTGGCACTAGTGGTGAAGAACCCACTTGCCAGTGCAGGAGACGTAAGAGACATGGGCTCAATCCCTGGGTTGGGAAGATGCCCTGGAGGAGGGCATGGTAACCCACTCCAGTATTCTTGCCTGGAGAATCCCATGGACACAGGAGCCTAGTGGGCTACAGTCCATAGGGTCGCAAAGAGGTGGACATGACTGAAGCGACCTAGCACGCACACACACAGGCATGCACGCACACAGGCTTGTTAATGCAGGTTGCAGAACAAAGAGAAAAATGAATTAAAAACAATGAACAGACCCTCAGAGAAATAAGAGGTACAATCAAATGCTCCAATATATGTATAACGGGAGCACCAAAAGAAGAGAGAAAGGAGCAGGAAAAATATGCAAGAAAGTAATGGCTGTAAACTTCAAAAATTCATTGAAAAACAGTAACCTACATATCTAGGAATTTCTTCAAAATCCAGTTAGCAGTAAACACAAAGAGGTCCACAAACAGATATATCATAGTAAATATAATGGAAGTTAAAGACAGATACTGAAAGCATCAAGAGAAAAATGATGTGTCACTTAAAGGCAATTCCTTAAGTTTTGGTAGTAAACTTTTCAGCAGAAATGATGAAGGCCAGAAGGCAATAGGATAACATTTGTAAGGTGCTGAAAGGAAGAAAAAAAAAGAAAACCTGTTAACCAAAATCCTATATCCAGTAAACCTGTATTTCAAAAATGAAGGCGAAGTAGAGTTTCTCAGATAATCAAGTGCTGAGGGATTTTGTTGCTGAAAGATCCACATTATAAGAAATGCTAAAGGAAGTTCTTCAAGGTAAAAGCAGATGACTTCACATGGTAATTTGAGTTCATGCAAGAAAAAAGGGCACCAATAAATGTCATGTAATAATAAAAGACAGAAGTGATACATACTTTCTGCTTTTTTCTCTTAATGTATTTAAAAATAAATATGAAATACATTATTAAGGCTATAGTATAATATATTTGTCAGTAGCAGCACAATGGAGGTGGTGTGTGTGTGAGAAAAACTGCATTAGGCTAAGGAAGTCATTATAGATGATACAGAAATAATCATAGTGGTGTATTGTTGGATTTGTAGCATTAATCAATGTAATTTTATTATAAAAAAAACTAGAAAAGAGGGTAAAAGAAATGATACTATAAAGGAGAAACACTTCTATATAATCATCAAAATTAAGCTGGTATAAATCAGAACCTCATTTGAGTAAGATAAAATATACATGCTAAACACTAAAGTAGTCTCTTAAAAAAATAACCTCAAAAATTGCAATGCAAAAGTTATTAAATAAATTGAAATGCTTTGTTAGAAAATATTCACTTAATGCAGAAGAAAGCAGTAATGAAGAATAGAATAAAATAGATAAACTATATGGAAAACAAAAGGTGAAACAGCAGATGTAAATCCGTTATCAGTAATTATATTAAGTGCAAATGGGTGGGATAATGTAATGCAAAGGCAATGATTGTTAAACCGAATAAAAACACGTGGTCCATTGTATGCTGTCTACAAGAAACATACTTTAAAGATACCAGTAAACTGAAAGTAAAAGGATGGAAAATGTTACATCATGCAAATAGCAGTGATCAGAAAGCTAGAATATCTATGTTGATATCAGATAAAATAGACTTTAAACACAAAAGACTTTCTTTTTCTACTTACTTCCCTTGTGGCTCAGACAGTAAAGTGTCTGCCTACAATGCAGGAGGACCTGCGTTCGATCCCTGGGTTGGGAAGGTCCTCTGGAGAAGGAAATGGCAACCCACTCCAGTACTCTTGCCTGGAAAATCCCATGGATGGAAGAGCATGGTAGGCTACAGTCCACGGGGTCGCAAAGAGTCGGACACGACTGAGTGACTTCACTTGGTCACTTGGTCTAGAGATAAAGAGGGATATGATGAGAAGGTAATACGTTAGCATGTAAGCTGTAACAGTTATAAACATATGTGTCTAATAACAGGGCACCAAAATATATCAAACAACAACTGGCAGAAATGAAGGAAGAAATAGACAGTGACAACAACTGAAAGCTTCAACACCCTCCTTGCAATAATGGATAGAAAAATTAGGCAGAAGATCAACAAGGAAAAAATAAGACTTGGTTGACCAATACCCAACTATACCTAACAGATACTGATAGAATACTTCATCTAATAGCAATACAACATACATGCTTATCAAGTAAACACAGAACATTCTCAAGGATAGACCATATACTAGGCCCTAAGACAAACCTCCATAAAATTTAAACTTATTCAGTTTTAGTAGTAATACAAAATGTTTTATAGCCACAATGAAATGAAATTAGAAATGAATAGTAGGAAAATTTGGGGAACTCACAAATATGTGCAATTTAAACAGTGTATTTTAAAGTAAGCAATGAGTCAAAGAATAAGGCAAAAGCAAATTCAGAAAGTACTTTGAGATGAATGAAAGTAGGGACAATATTTCAAAACCTGTGGATTGCAACTACCAGGGTGCTTAGAGGGAAGTTTATAACAGTAAAATTATAAGTTTATAACCATAAAATGCATATAGTAAGAAAGATCAATTACCTAGTCTTCTACCTTAAGACAATGAAAGAGTAAGAGCACCCCAAACCTAAAACAAGCTGAAGGAAGGAAATAATTATAGCAGAAGTTAATGAAAGAATAGAAAAAAAAGAGAAAATCAATGAAAACAAAAGCTGGTTCTTTGAAATGTTCAACAAAATTGGCAAATCTTTAGTTAGATTGACCAAGCAAAAAATGAAACATTCAAATTACCAGAATCATAAATGAAAGAAGAGATATTACTAATGATCCTAAATTAATAACAGTTGTGAAGGAATACTTGAGCAATTATATATCCACAAATCATATAACTTAGATAAAATGGACAAATTCCTAGAAAGATACAAACTGTTGAAACTGACTCAAGAGATACATAATCTGAATATATCTATATCAAGTGAAGAGATTGAAGCAGTAATCAAAAACCACACATAAAAAAGTCCATGTCCAGAGGGCATCACTGCTGAACTCTACCAAATATTTAAAAAGAATTACTAATAACAGCAAACTTTCACAAACTGTTCTAAAAAATAGAAGAGGAGATGTACGTGATGTATGTATACTTGATACTTGATATATACCTGATTCCAATACCAGACAAAGACATCACAAGGGGAAAAAACAACAACAACAACAACAACACTACAGACCAGTATCTCTTATGAATATCGTTGCAAAATTCTTCAAAAGGATAGTTACAAACAAAATCCGGCAGCATATAAGAAGAATTACACACTATGACCAAGTGGAATTTATTTACTTGCAAAGAATGCAAGGTTGGTTCACCATATCAGAATTCATGAATATAATCAGTTCAGTTCAGTTGCTCCTTATGTCCAACTCTTTGTGACCCATAGACTGAAGCATGCCAGGCTTCCCTGTCCATCACCAACTCCCGGAGCTTGCTCAAGCTCATGTTCATCAAGTTGGTGATGCCATCCAACCATCTTGTCCTCTGTCGTCCCCTTCTCCTCCTGCCTTCAGTCTTTCCTAGCATCAGGGCCTTTTCCAGAGGGTCAGTTCTTCGCATCAGGTGGCCGAAGCTTTGGAGCTTCAGCTTCAACATCAGTCCTTCAAAATGAATATTCAGGACTGATTTCTTTAGGATTGATTGGTTTGATCTCCTTGCAATCCAAGGGTCTCTCAAGAGTCTTCAACAACCACAGTTCAAAATCATCAGTTCTTCGGTGCTCAACTTTCTTTATGGTCCAACTCTTACATCCATACATGACTATTGGATATACATGAATGTAATATATATCAATAAAAGAAAACACAAGATAACATGATCATCTCCCATGCATCTATGCCCAACCTATGTCAAAAGAGGCAAGAGTATACAATGGAGAAAAGACAGTCTCTTTACTAAGTCAGGCTGGGAAAACTGGACAGCTACATGTAAAAGAATGTAATTAGAACATTTTCTAACAGCCTACACGAAAATAAACTCAGAATAGATCAAAGACCTAAATATAAGGCCATACACTATAAAACTCTTAGAGGAACACATAGGCGGTATACTCTTTGACATAAAGCACAGCAATATTTTTTTGATCCCCCTCCTAGAGTAATGAGAATAAAAACAAAAATAAACAAATAGAACCTAATTAAACTGAAAAGCTTCTGGACAGCAAAGGAAACCATACACAAAACACAAAGACAACCCATAGGCTGGGAGAAAATGTTTGCAAACAAAGCAACCAACAGGAGATTAATCTCCAAAATATACAAACAGCTCATGCAGCTCTATGTCAAAAAACCCCAAACAACCCAATTAAAAAAAAAAGTGATCAGAAGATCTAAATGGACATTTCTCCAAAGAAGACATATAGATGGCCAAAAAAGCACATGAAAAGATGCTCAACATCACTGATTATAAGAGAAATGCACATTGAAACTACAGTGAGGTGTCACCTCACACTGGTCAGAATGGCTGGCATCAAAAAGTCTGAACAATAAACAATAAAACCTGGGGAGGGTGTGGAGAAAAGGGAACACCCCTACACTGTGCTGGGGATGTAAATTGGTACAAACACAATGGAGAACAGGATGGAAGTTCCTTAAAAATCTAAAAATAGAATTGCAATATGATCCAGCACTCCCACTCCTGGGCATCTATCCAGAGAAAACTAATCTGAAAGGATACATGCACCCCGGTGCTTATCGCAGCACTAGTTACAATACAATACATGGAAGCAACATAAATGTCCATCAGTGGAGGAATGGATAAAGAAGATGTGGTACGCATACAATGGACTATTACTCAGCCATAAAAAAGAATGAAATAATGCCGTTTGTAGCAGCACGGATGAGTGGTTAGTCATCAGTATGTCTAAGGATGAAAGAATAGGTTTAAGGGTGAAACCCTTCATACCATCAGTATTTAAGTTGAAAATGAGGCCACAAAATATGAAAAAGCCACTGTTGATGAAAGACGATTGTGGTATGGCAAAAACCACCACAATATTGTAATTATCCTCCAATTTAAATAAATTAATATTTAAAAAGCTAAGGAAAATAGAAAATTTTAAAAGTAGTACTGTTAAATGTTGTAGAAAAGTCAACTACAATAAGGACAGAAAAGTAACTTCTGGCTTTGTGATGATGTTCTCAGTATTCTTAAAGAGAGCTGTTTCACCAGTGTAGTAGGAACAGAAATCAGAATGTAATGCGGTGAGCTATGAGTGCATAAATATTATATAGAACTCAATTCTAAAATACATATTGACATAATCATTGAAAATATATAAAAGTGACGGTCGACAGAAGAGTCTGAAATGCAGTACTTGGGTGCAGTCTCAAAAATGACAGAAGAACTCTGTTCGTTTCCAAGGCAAATCATTCAATATCACAGTAATACAAGTCTGTGCCCCAGTTACTAATGCCAGAGAAGCTGAAGTTGAATGGTTCTGTGACCACATACAAGACCTTCTAGAACTAACACCAAAAAAATGTCCTTTTCATGATAGGGGACTGGAATGCAAAAGTTGGAGGTCAGCAATACCTGGAGTAACAGGTGAGTTTGGCTTTGGAGTACTAAATGAAGCAGGGCAAAGGCTAACTGAGTTTTGCCAAGTGAACGCACTGGTCATAGCAAACAACCTCTTCCAACTGCACAAGAGATAACTCTAAGCTTGGACATCACCATATGGTCAATACCGAAATGAGATTGATTATATTCTTTGCAGCCAAAGCTGTATACAGTCAGCAAAAACAAGACCAGGAGCTTACTGTGGCTCAGATCATGAACTCTTTATTGCAAAATTCAGACTTAAATTGAAGAAAGTAGGGAATACCACTAGAACATTCAGGTATGACCTAAATCAAATCCCTTACGATTATACAGTAGAAGTGACAAATAGATTCAAGGAGTTAGATCTGATGGACAGAGTGCCTGAAGAACTATGGATGGAGATTCATGACATTGTAAAGGAGGTGATGATCAAGACCATCCCCAAGAAAGAGAAATGCAAAAAGGCAAAATGGTTGTCTAAGGAGGACTTACAGATAGCTGAGAGAAGAAGAGAAGCTAAAGGCAAAGGAGAAAAGGAAACGTATACCCATCTGAATGCAGAGTTACAAAGAATAGCAAGGAGAGATATTAAGTCTTCCTCAGTAATCAATGGAGAAAAATAGAGGAAAACAATAGAATGGGAAAGACTAGAGATCTCTTCAAGAAAATTAGAGATACCAAGCGAACATTTCTCATAAATACAGGTACAATAAAGGACAGAAACAGTAGGGACCTAACAAGCAAAAGATGTTAAGAAGAGGTGGCAGGAATACATCGAACTATACAAAAAAGACCCAGATAACCATGATGGTGTGATCACTCACCTAGAGCCAGACATCCTGGAATGTGAAGTTAAGTGGGCCTTAGGAAGCATCACTACGAACAAAGCTAGTTGGAGGTGATGGAGTTCCAGTTGAGCTATTTTAAATCCTAAAAGATGATGTTGTGAAAGTGCTGTACTCAATGTGCCAGCAAATTTGGAAAACTCAGCAGTGGCCACAGGACTGGAAAAGGTGTTTTCATTCTAATCTCAAAGAAAGGGAATGCCAAAGAATGTTCAAACTACTGCACAATTGCACTTATCTCACAGGCTAGCAAAGTAATGCTCAAAATTCTCCAAGCGAGGCTTCAACAGTACATGAACCAACAACTTCCAGATGTGCAAGCTGGTTTTAGAAAAGGCAGAGGAACCAGAGATCAAGTTGCCAACATCTGTTGGATCATCAAGAAAGCAAGAGAGTTTGAGAAAAACATCTACTTCTGCTTTATTGACTATGGTAAAGCCTTTGACTGTGTGGATCACAATAAACTGTGGAAAATTCTGAAAGAGATGGGAATACCAGACCACCTGACCTGCCTCTTGAGAAATTTGTATGCAGGTCAGGAAGCAACAGTTAGAATCAGAATTGGAACAACAGACTGGTTCCAAATTGGGAAAGAAGTATGTCAAGGCTGTATATTGTCACCCTGCTTATTTAACTTCCATGCAGTGTACATCATGCAGAATGCGAAGCTGGATGAAGCACAAGCTGGAATCAAGATTCGCAGGAGAAGTATCAATAACCTCAGATATGCAGATGACACCACCCTTATGGTAGAAAGCAGAGAGAACTAAAGAGCCTCTTGATGAAAGTGAAAGAGGAAAGTGAAAAAGTTGGCTTAAAACAACATTAAAAAACTATGATCATGGCATCCCATCCCATCACTTCATGGCAAATAGACAGGGAAACAATGGAAACAGTGACAGACTTTATTTTCTTGAGCTCCAAAATCTCTGCAGATGGTGACTGCAGCAATGAAATTAAAAGATGCTTGCTTCTTAGAAGAAAAGGTATGACCAACCTAGACAGCATATTAAAAAGCAGAGACATTACTCTGCCAAAAAAGGTCCGTCTAGTTAAGTGAGTGAAGTTGCTTAGTCGTGTCTGACTCTTTTTGACCCCATCCACCAGGCTCCTCCGTCCATGGGATTTTCCGGGCAAGGGTACTGGAGTGGGTTGCCCTTTCCTTCTCCAAAGCTTTGGTTTTTCCAGTAGTCGTCTATGGAATGTGAGAGTTGGACCATAAAGAAAGCTGAATGCCAAAAAATTGATGCTTTTGAACTGTGGTGTTGGAGAAGACTCTTTGAGAGGCCCTTGGACTGCAAGGCAATCCAACCAGTCAATCCTAAAGGAAATCTGTCCTGAATATTCATTGGAGGGACTGATGCTGAAGCTAAAGCTGCAATACTTTGGCCTTCTGATGCGAAGAACTGACTCATTGGAAAAGACCCCGATGCTGGGAAAGACTGAAGTCAGGAGGGGAAGGGGATGACAGGATGAGATGGTTGGATGGCATGACCATCTTGATGGACATGAGTTTGAGCAAGCTTTGGGATTTGGTGATGGACAGGGAGGCCTGGTGCATTGCAGTCCACGGGGTCACAAAGAGTCGGGCACGACCGAGCAACTGAACTTAACTGAAAAGTGACAGTATCAGAGTCAAGAATATCTTCTCTCCAATGAAGAAATATAAAACTAGACTAAATAGTCAGAAACACTCATTTAGGGTTCTGTAAATGAATGAATAGCAAACATCAAATCGAGAAGCTTAATTTATGAAAAGCTTTTAGCTTGTGATAAGAACAATGGGAGGCTTGGCTTTCTTGCCTGAGCCCCTACATCTTTCACCTCTTCCTCTAGGGGAAACGGTGTGATCAAGGGTGGGCTGGCCTTAAGACCAGCATTTTTGTTGCCAGAGGCAGCTGACTTGATTTGGAATGAAAGATGAAAAACCCATGCTCAGTTGTGTTGTCAGTGAAAATAGTAATTTTGGTAGAAAATGAATGTCGGGGGCTCAAGGCCTTGCTAGCTAGTATTGTGGCCTTGCTGGGGGTGAGCGTATGGCCCACTAGCCAGTAATCTAGTAGGAAGACCTTGTTACTGAGAGAACCATAACAGAGTAGGATACCCTTCTCCATTCATTTCTGGTTTACCAGGGGACTGGCATCTACTAGCAAGTCCTGAGAGAGCCCAGCAGAGTTTATAGCTGAGGCTGACTTTGAAACTTTCTGAACTTTGAATGAACTCCTGAATCCACCAATAAATTTGTCAGCAGAAAGTGAAAGTTCTGCTGTCTTGACGACTAAGTGATGTAGACATAGGAATGAGCTCCAGGAAGCCATCCTAAAAAATAAAAGCAAGAACTTTAAAAACTAGCAGAGATATCAATGGCTACATACCACAGAGAGAAAGATTCTCAACCCTCTTATTTCTTAGAGGGTTCCTAAAAACAACAAGGATGAGCAACAGGAACAATAGTCCTCAGGGGAAAGTAGTAATCTAGCATTGGTTAAATGTGTTCTCTATGATACTTTTATTTTAAAAAGTTTCAGGGGAGTAGGGATTGACTGAAGGCAGTGAAAAAGTAGACTTCAGTTGTATGTGAGTAGTAGAAATGTAAATGTACAATATGATAAATTAACACTGTTTTATGTTATGTATGAAAGTTGTTAAGACCGTAAATCCTGAGTTCTCATCACAAAACATTTTATTTTCTAGTTTTTTAACTTTGTGTCTATATGACTCTATATGAGATGATGAGTGTTCACTAAAATTATTGTGGTAATCATTTCATGATGTACGTAAGTCAAATCATGGTGCTACACACCTTAAACTTATATAGTGCTCTATGTCAGTTATACCACAATAAAACTGAAAGAGACTATGGCTGATTCCTGTTAATGTATGGCAGAAACCAACACAATATTGTGGAGCAATTATTCTTCAATTAAAAATAAATTTTATAATTTCCTTAAAAAAACCTGAAAGAGGGAGAAAAGAAAACCTGGGAACATGTGATCCAAAATCAGAAAGAAAAATAGTCAATGGAAATTTTCTCTGAGTGAGCTTAGATGTTGCTTTTAGCGAAAACTTCTGGCAGTTATTAAATTTGTCCAAACAAAGAAATCATGTTTAAATAACTAACAGAAAATATGATGACAACAACTTAACAAATAAGGAATCTCAGTAAGGATTTAGAAGCTATTAAAAAAGAAGAAAATGGAAATTCTAGAAAAGCACAATAACTGAGATGAAAAATACACTAGTTGAGTTCAAGAGCAGATTTTAGGTGGCAGGAAAAAAAAAAACAAAACCAAAACCCTGAGGAACTATCAACAGAAATAATCCAATCTGAAGAACAGAGAGAAGACCATTGAAGAAAAATAATCACAACCTTTGAAATCTGTGAAACAAGATCAAGTTTACCAACATATTTATATTGGGAATTCCAAAAGGAAAGGAGAAAGGGACGGAAAGAATATTTGAAGAAATAGTGGGCAGAGATTTTTAAAGTGTATTATGAAACATTAATTTATGGTCTCAAGAAGCTCATTGAATCTCAAGTAGGATAACTGCAAAAAGATCTACATCTAGACACATCATTGTCAGTTTGCTAAAAGACAAAGAGAATCTTGAAGCAGCAAGAGAAAATTGACTCATCACATATGGGGTAAAAGCAATATGATTTATAGCTGGATTCTCATCAGAAAAAATGGAGGCAGTGGATTGACATGTTTAAAATGCCGAAATAAAAAACTGAACCATAAATTTTGTATCTAGCAAAAATATCCTTTTAAATGAAGGCAAAATTAAGTCATTTCTAAATAACTATTAATAAAGACAGAGAGTTTCTTGTATAAGCAGATCTGCTGTTATAAGCCATCCCAAAGGAAATGCTCAGACTGAAAGCAAGTAATGCCAAACGGTAACCCATAGCCACAGGAGAAAATGAAGAAAATCAGGAAAGATGAATGTATAGGAAATAAAGGAGTATATAAATATAACTTTTCCCTCTTTTATTCTCTTAATTTCTTTAAAAGGCATAAAGTGACTTAAAGTAACTATGACACTATTTCTGGATTTCTAGCAGAGATTGATGTAAGTATCTAGAAGAAGTTTGAGGAAATGGAGTTCTGTTGGAGTAACGTTCTGTATTTTACCTAAATCAAGCCAGCATTAATTTGAAGTAGACTGTGATAAATTAAGATGCATGTTATAATCCCTAGAGCATCTACTGAGATAAGAATCAGTCCCATACTTTGAAGGCTAGTACTTAGAAGTCATTTCTCAAATGACTCTTGAGAAAGTCAGCTATAATGGGAAGGAATGAGAGAGAGTTGGTAACTACCACAGAGATACAAGGGGATACATTCTAGTACATAGTGAGGGATTAGTTTTGTGTGAGAGGAGAGGAAGTGGGTAGACATAGAGTTGAAGGCTGGTAAATTTGCTGAAGTATTTGTGTGAGATCGATACTTGGGAGATTAAGATTTAGAATCTGAATACCTAGTCACTAATTTTTAAGAAGAAAATCACTTGTACGGTGAGATGAGATCTTGAAACAGCAACTAAAGGAAATGAAAGAGATAGCTGCGGGAGACAAGTTGAAGGATTTATAGGCAGCTCGAACAGGCTGGCAGCTGTTGATCTTAATTAACTCTGCTGTGGCTTGTCTTCCGTGTTTGTTAGCAGTTCTTGGCAGCTTCGATATCGGAGTGAAGAACATAGATGGTTGGTTTGATCCAGAGTTTTGCATGGTTACTTGAAGTGATGAATAATGATACTTGGAAGTTTCTGCTCTAGGTGTAAATGTTAGTGAGGAACTTTATCCCAGAGTCCTTGGCTAATCAAAACACCAAACTGCTTCAAATAGTAGTTGGCTCCTAATTCCAAGTTCAATTTCAGATTTGCTAAAAGAGTTGTAGTGAGCTTACCTTAGTGGCAGTCACACCATATCGGGAATATTTTCTTCAGTTTCAAGTACTATTTCGTATGTAATCAGGACACCTTCATTTAGGAATGTGATGAAGATGGGGAGCACTGTTTGCAATTGTTGGAGTAAAGAGTAGGTTAGAGAAGTCTTTGTGAAGGAAGTAAAGCTTGAACAGAGTTTTCATGTATGAGAAGTTTGCCGAGTCGAAATGACCTTTCCAGAGGGATAACATATATAAAGACCCTAAAGCATGTGACAAGTTAGTGTATTCACAGAACTAGAACTAGTTTCTCAGAGGATTAAGTGATAGACTAGTGGTTTTCAGGTTATCCCAAAAGTTCTGAGGGTTATTTGGAAATGTGTAATGTGCTATCTCTGAGAAAGAGGTTATGTGAGGCCCAGCTAGAGAATCATGCTTTGCCCATAAATATATTCAGCCTACTCCCATGTTTCCCTCATATTCAACAGGAGCATTTCTGCTTTTATACCCAATATGCTGTGCTATGCTATGCTATGCTATGCTATGCTATGCTATGCTAAGTCACTTCAGTCATGTCCGACTCTGTGCGACCCCATAGACGGTAGCCCACCAGGCTCCCCCGTCCCTGGGATTCTCCTGGCAAGAACACTGGAGTGGGCTGCCATTTCCTTCTCCAATGCCCAATATGCCACATAAAATTTCATTTAAATAGAAATTAAATTGATTTCTACATAAGATTTCATTTAAATAAATAAGTCTGTGGCCACTAAGAGTTTCTTCTGTTATTAGATAATAGTGAGCTATGGAGAGCTTTAAGCAAGGGCCAAAAATCAGTTTGACTTGTTTAAGAAAGGATATTTTGATGGCAATATAAGGATATATTTGAAGGAGAGGGGTCTGCAAGAGCACTTAGAAGGCTACTGCAGTAAGACAGATGAGAACTGAGAATTGTCTGATGAGTAATGCCCATGGGGGTAGAGAAATGGATTATAGATAGAGTTAAAGTGGCATTGTTAGTGGTTAAGAATATGGATAGAGTCCGACTGCTGTGATTCAAATCCCAGTTCCTTTACTTACTGCCTTTGTAATAGTGGGCAAAATTTTTAACCTCACTGCCTCTGTATTTAAAATGAAGATAATAATAATAGTAATACTAATGATGATGATGAAGACACCGCTTATCTCCAAAGGTTGTTGTGAGGATTATATGAGCGTTTGTAAAGTGCTAGTCAGTTTAAAGACTTGTACAACATGTCCACAGCATCATTATATACCAGGCAATATTCTAAACATTTTTATGAGATGTAACTAACATGACTTAAAATCATGTGCAATAATTTGAGAGACAGTTGGCAAAGAAATTCAAACCACTAGCAATAAAGTAAATAATGTGTGGGTTATTGGGCTTAGGCTCAAAGGGAGGCAAGTGAGATCAGGTTGAATGATCGTAAATAGGAGGAATTTTAAACACTAGAGATCTAGATGAAGTTAAAAAGCAAGTGTGTTGGGCATAACAAGATCAAAGAGATGAAAGTCTGAAAGTGTACCCAGTACTGTAGCCACCGTGTGCATTTGAAATGTATTCATAGATAGTGCAGCTGAGGAGCTGAATTTTGAATTGAATTAACATGTAAAAAACCGAAGCAGTTTTAGGAGAACTCAGAGAGTTAGCGAGCTTCAAAGTTGAGCACCCAAGTCCATCCTCTTTTCTGGCGCCACCTGCAAGTTCAGAAATTTCCCAGTACCACCGTCACCTTTGATGATTTTCTAAAAGTACTCATAGAAGTCACTGAAAGCTATTTAACTCACAGTTACAGTTTATTACAACGAAAGGATTCAGATTAAAATCATCTAAGGGAAGAAGCACAGAGTCCATGAGAAGTACCAAACATAGAACTTTTGTTTTCCTCTCCCCATAGAATGTCTTACTCTCCTGGTGTTGATATGTGATAGTATGCAGAGTCTTGTCCATAGAGAAGCTCACCTGAGCCTCTGTGTTCAGAGTTTCTGTTTTACATAGGAAAGGTTGATTGACTGACTGAATACTTGCATGGTTGACCTCTTTCTCCAGGCCAGCTGACCCAAAGCTCCCACCCTAAGTCACATTGTTTGTTCTAGTATGGCTGGCTCACACCCTAAGACTATGTGGGTATGGCCAGTCCCTTGCTAACTCATCTTGTTAGACTACCTGGTATGATCCAAGGTCCCCAGGCAGAGACACTCCCGTGAAGCATACACTCCAAAGGCCCAGACCTCTGGAAGCCAAAGGATAAAGCCAGGCTATCATATTGGGCAAGGCCAGTTCTTTATTATACACAGTGTAAAACATTTTCCCATTGAACCCAGTTCTTATTTTTGTAAAATTATATTTTGCCTTGACTATAGGCAATGTCTGGCTTGAAATATATGCTGTAAGTGTAAAATACACACTGGAGTTGAAGACTTAGTATGAAAGAAAGAAGATAACCTCTCATTGCCAGTATGCATGTGTTTTACATGTTTCAGTGATTATATTTTTGATATATTGGTTAAAATAAAATAAATCCTTTAAATTAATTTCAAAATGAATCATTTTTTAAAATGTGACTACTAGAAAACCTTTAATTATGTAAATGGCTCACATTTTATTTCTATTCAACATTGCTGATCTAGAAGGTTATATTGAGAGAGAGGGGCGTATACTATTGAAGTTTAGAATTTCAGAGGTATAAAACTATCAGGCAGACACAAGTGCAAGGTGTGGCCATAAGAAACCTGCTGAATTTTGGTGGAGTTATAGGTCACTGGAGACAAGGTTCAGGTAAACAGGTTAAATTATCAGATAAATTATCCTTGAGGCTATGACCATTGCCTAAGCAACTAGCAGACTCTGTGTGGAGCTGTGGACTGTGAAATGAGTTTCACTGTCTTTGATAAGGGAGTTCCCAGGTAGCTCAGCTGGTAAAGAATCCTCCTGCAATGCAGGAGATCCTGGTTCGATTCCTGGGTGGGGAAGATCCGCTGGAGAAGGGAATGGCTACTCGCTCCAGTATTCTGGTTTGGAGAATTCCATGGACTGTATAGTCCATGGGGTCACAAAGAGTCAGACACATTGATAAATGTGAAGGCAAAAGAGACAGAAAGGGGTTTACCAGATGCCCTCACATGTTCCTAGTATGAAGTTAGTGGGGACTTAAATTTCCTAATCCCATATAGAGTACTGTCCTTTTTTTTCTTCACAAGGTCTCTAAAGGGCTTGTTGTCCACAGAGAAATTGTTTGGGAGGTGTAAGAACACATGATACAAAAGCCCAGCCATGCTTCTTTGCCCCATTAGTTGCTACTCAACTTTTATAACCCTTCTCAAAATGTTATGCTTTCTGAGAACTCTGCCCTGATTGTGCTAGAGATTTATTGCCTTTTTCCTTCTTCCTCTGAGCACACCTTTACTGTAGCACTGTTTGCAGTAAGTTTTTCTTTTTATTTTTTTCTTTTATGTTTCTGTGTCATTGACTTACACTAGACTGAGTAATTCAGACAGTAGTCTCTTGACTGATCACTTTTCTTGGTGGTTCTTTTGCCAGATCCTCCTCATCTTCCTGACATCTAAATTTTGGAGTGCTGCCTGGTTCAGTTGCTTGGACCTCTTTTCTTCTATGCACATCTACTCCCTTGTTGATTTTTATGACCATGCAACTGCTGACTTCCAAATTTTAAGACTCCAGTCTGACTTGTTCTCTGAATTCCTGGTTTATATACTCAGCTGTTTGCTCGATATCTCCCCTTGGTCTGATGGACCATATATCTTAACATGTGCAGACTGAACTCTTGGTTTCCATTCACCAACTTTTTCTTTTCACCAGTCTTTCCTCTCTCAATAACCACAACTCTGTGCATCTAGCTCCTCACACCAGAAGCTTCTAGAGTCATACTTAATTTCTCTTTTACTTTCATACCTCAGACCAGAGCTGTCAGTAAATCGCGGTGACTCTGCCTTCAGAATATTTGCTGAATCTGGTCACTTATCATCACCTCAACCAATACCACCCTGACTGAAGTCATAGTCATCTCTTGCTAGGATTACTGCAGTAGCCTTTATCCAGTCTCTCTGAATCTGCTCTGATTCCTCTATGGCAGCTAGAGTGGTTCTTTTAAAGTAAAAGTGGAATGTTCCCACTCACCTCTCTACTTCTATCAGCTTTCTCTTCTGTTTGGGCTTCCCTGGTAGCTCAGCTGGTAAAGAATCTGCCTGCAATGCAGGAGACCCTGGTTCGATTCCTGGGTTGGGAAGATGCTGAAGAAGGAATAGGCTACCCACTCCATACTAGGCCAGTATGCTGGCCTGGAGAATTCCATGGACTGTATAGTTCATGGGGTCACAAAGAGTTGGACATGAATTAGCGACTTTCACTTTCACTCTTTTTCATCTGTTTGGAATAAGTGCACAGTCTATAAACCTCTGTGTTATGTGGTCTCCAGCAGCCTCTGTGACCTCAGCACCTACTACTCTCCTGCCTTTTCATATTGACATCTCTTTCTTGTTTGTTAAACTCTGGATATGTTCCCTCTTTAAGGTCTTTATATATTCCATTTCTTCTTCCCAAAATACTCTCCCCAGATATCTACATGGCTCTCTCATCCATTTCCTTCAGGTCTCCTATCAAATGTTACCTTATTAGAGAGGACTTCTTTGGTGGCTCAGATGGTAAAGCGTCTGCCTACAATGCGGGAGACCCGGGTTCAATCCCTGGGTCGGGAAGATCCCCTGGAGAAGGAAACGGCAACCCACTCCAGTATTCTTGCCTGGAAAATCCCATGGACGGAGGAGCCTGATAGGCTACAGTCAGTCCATGGGGTCGAAAAGAGTGGGACACGACTGAGCGACTCCACTTCACTTTGCTAGCCATACTGCCTGAAATCTCACTCTTCCTATTGGCCCACTACTCTCTAGTTCCTTCTCTGCTTTATTCTTCTCCTTGGTTTTTATTGACAACAGATGTATATAAAGCCTCATAAACTATAAGCCTCATAAGAGTAAGGACTTTGTAAATTTTGAGCCCGGCTAATAAACAGTACTTAGAATAGTTCCCATAGAGAATATATGCTTATTAAATATTTTTTGATCTGTTGAATGAAAGACAAAGTGAATGAAAGAATGTCACTAGATCACATTGTGACATTTGAATCTTATCTGTGTGTTCACTGTTTAATGCAGTGTCTAACAAATTTATTTCATTGTTTCACAAAGATAACCAAGTAAGACATGGAATTTTCATGTTATTCCATACACATTTTAGCTCAAGGAGTTTTTGACATGGAAGGAAAAATACCTTTTTGTTTTCTGGATAACAACAGAGATAGACTTATTAAAGACTATGAATTCTAAGCAATGTAATTGGCATTGCATTGCACAGTCACTAAGTCAGGTCCGACTCCTTGCAACTCCAAGGACTGTAGCCCTCCAGGCTCCTGTGTCTATGGGATTTTCCAGGCAAGAATACTTGGGTTGCCGTTTCCTTCTCCAGGGGATCTTCCTGACCCAGGGATCAAACCTGTGTCTCCTGCATTGACAGGCGGATTCTTTACCGCTGAGCCATAGGGAAGTGCTGAAGCAATGTAATACTCTTCAATAAATGGTTATTGAATGAGCATTTATTGCTCATTCAATTGATTTATTGAAATGATTATTGCATACTGTTTGGCACTATATTATAAAGGGGCAGCCATGACAATGTGGGTCTGTTTAACTTTACAAACAGAACTGAGAAACTGGTTAGTTTTGTAAACCACTAAACTCATAATTTTAAATTTCCACAGAATGATTTCTTAAGATATACATCCCCAGACTTCCTATTTGAGACCATGAAGTCATAAATCCAGCACTTTATCAAGAAAAGTTTCCTGAATACCAGGCAGAATTCATAGGCATTTAAAATAAATTATTAACTTAACAGTACTGTGTTGAAGTGTGTATGATTTATTATGGACATTCTCAGAGCCTTAAAAATAACATTTCCTAAAGGTGCCAACATGTATGGAACCCAGAAGTTCTCACACAGCCATTTATTTATGCTATGGGATTCTCAGACACCAACAGAGTAGAAAATGGAAAAGACCAAATTGTCTAACTAGAGGCTTTAGAAATGGCTGAGAAAAGAAGAGAAGTGCAAGGCAAAGAAGAAAGGGAAAGATATACCCAACTGAATGCTGAGTTCCAAAGAATAGCAGCAAGGGGGAGATAAGATGCATTGTTCATTTTCTTCTTAAATGAACAATGCAAAGAAATAGAGGAAACAATACAATGGGAAAGACTAGAGATCTCTTCAAGAAAATTATAGATACCTAGGGAACATTTCATGCAAAGATGGACACAATAAAGGACAGAAACAGTAAGGACCTAACAGAGACGTAAGAGATTAAGACAAAAGAGATTAAGATGAGGTGGCAAGAATACACAGAAGAACTGTACAAGAAAGGTCTTCATGACCTGGATAACCATGATAGTGTGGTCACTCACCTAGAGCCAGACATCCTGGAGTTTGAAGTCAAGTGGGTGTTAGGAAGCATTAGTGCAAACAAAGCAAGTGTAGGTGATGGAATTACAGTTGAGCTATTTCAAATCCTAAAAGACGATGCTGTTAAAGTGCTGCATTCATTATGCCAGCAAATTTGGAAAACTCAGCAATGGCTACAGGACTGGAAAAGGTCAGATCTCATTCCAGTCTCAAAGAAGGGCGATGCCAAGAATGTCCAAACTACCACACAATTGTGCTCATCTCATATGCTAGCAAGATACTGCTCAAAATCCTTCAAGCTTAGCTTCAGCAATAAGTGAACCGAGAACTTTCAGATGTACAAGCTGTGTTTTGAAAAGGCAGAGGAACCAGAGATCAAATTGCCAACATCCACTGGATCATTGAAAAAATAAGAGAATTCTAGAAAACATCTACTGCTTCATTGACTACACTAATGCTTTTGACTGTGTGGATCACAACAAACTGGAAAGTTCTTAAAGAGATGGGAATAGCAGATGGGAATAGAGATGGGAATGCTTTACCTGCCTCCTGAGAAACCTGTATGAAAGTTAAGAAGCAACAGTTAGAACCGGACATTAAACAAAATGGTTGTTGACTGGTTCAGAATTGGGAAAGGAGTATGCAATGCTGTGTATTGTCACCCTGCTTATTTAACTTATATGCGGAGCACATCATGCAAAATGCCACACTGGATGAGTCCCAGGCTGGAATCAAGATTGCTGGAAGAAAATCAACAACCTCAGATATGCAGATGATACCACCCTTATGGCAGAAAGTGAAGAGAAACTAAAGAGCCTCTTGATGAAGGTGAAAGAAGAGACTGAAAAAACTGGCTTAAACTTCAATGTTCAAAAAACTAATGGCATCCAGTCTCATCACTTCATGGCAACTAGATGGGGAAAAAATGAAAACAGTGGCAGATTTTATTTTCTTGGGCTCCAGAATCACTGCAGGTGGTGACTGAAGCCATGAAGTAAAAAGACGCTTGCTCCTTGGAAGGAAGGCTATGACAAAGCGAGACAGCGTATTAAGAAGCAGAGACATCACTTTGCCGACAAAGGTCCCTCTAGTCAAAACTATGGTTTTTCCAGTAGTTGTGTTCAGATATGAGAGTTAGACCATAAAGAAGGCTAAGCGCTGAAAAATTGATGCTTTTGAACTGTGGTGCTAGAGAAGGCTCTTAGAGTTCCTTGGACTGCAAGGAGATCAAGCCAGTCAATCCTATAGGAAATCAACCCTTAATATTCATTGGAAGGACTGTTGCTGAAGCTGAAGCTGCAATACTTTGGCCATCTGATGTGAAGAACTGACTCATTGGAAAAGACCCTGATTCTGGGAAAGATTGAAGGCCAGAGGAGAAGGGAATAACAGAGAATGAGATGGTTGGTTGCAATCACCGACTCAATGGACATGAGTTTGAGCAAACTCTGAGAGACAGTGAAGAACAGGAATCCTGGCTTGCATGGGGTCATAAAGAGTCGGACAGGACTTAGTGACTGAACACTGAACAGCAACATGTACTAGATATTAGGTGTTACATGTGTTAGCTTGCAGCCTCCCACATGTTTGAGAACACTGTCACATTGTTTATTTGAATACACTGCTATGTGCTGGGTGGTGGCTGTTGTAACATGCTTTTCTTATTTAATCTTCAAAGCATTCTATATATTTTTATAACTAAAATACTATTTTAGGTATATAAATTAGTTTATAGTTTATATTAGTTATATAAATTATTTACTTCCTTTGGTTAGAAAAACTAGCTGTTTTTTAAGGCTTTACTGACAAGTCAGTATTACTGACTTCATAAAATAATCTATTTCCTTCTCTAATTAATTTCCTATTCATTGTTCTTCATTCTTTTGTTTTATTTTCTTAATATCAGACTTTTTAGCATGTATATTTGTAACCTGCCCAAAATATGAGGGAGCTGCCTGTGCTTAATGCTTAAAAAAATTACAGTTTGATGACTTTGCTTTACTGCTAAATATCCATTCATAGTTGTTGTCTAGCTATCTTGCTGATTTTATCATGACGTAAAAATAAATGCCCCAGAGAATGAGCAAAAGGTATATTTTTACGTGGCTCCTATATTAATATTTTTTGAGAGTTTTCTGAACTGTTTATTGTTAACCTTCTTTGGAAAGTGAACTTTTTCTGACAAAATGAAGCTACTAGAAAAATAAAGATATTTTAATCATAATATTTAAAATATTTGAGTTATATAAAGAGATTTTTAGTTCATTTTTAGAATTAAGGCATAGTAATTCAGTGTGCTTTCAAACTTTGATGTTCTGATATTTTATGGGCTGATATGTGTGTGTGTGTGTGTGTGCGCGCGCGCGTGCGCGCGCGCACGCGCATTTATGGGGGTAAGGAGGGGGAGAGAGATTTAAAAAAAAACAACCTGGTAAAATACATATAGTTTTTCATTGTAACCATTTTTTAAGAAATATTTACTTTTTAAATATATATACATTTTTTCATCGTAACCATCTTTTAAGAAGTATTTACTTTTTTTTGTCTGGCCGCCCTGGGTCTTCGTTGCTGCACATGGACTTTCTCTAGCTGCAGCGAGTGGAGGCTGCTCTCTAGCTGTGGTGCTTGGGTTTCTTCTGCAGTGGCTTCTCCCTGCAGAGCACAGGCTCTGGGCATGCGGCTTCGGTAGCTGTGTCACACAGGCTTAGTTGCTCCACGGCATGTGAGATCTTCCTGGACCAGGGATCGAACCAGTGTCCCAGGCATTGTGAGGTGGATTCTTAACCACTGGACCAAACAGGGAAGCCCCATTGTAACCATTTTTTAAGTATATAGTTCAGTGGCATTAATTATGTTGAAATTATTGTGCGACCATCAGCAACATCCATCCACAGAACTCTTTTCATCTTCTAAAACTGAAACTTTGTACCCATTAAATAACAACTCCCCATTTACCCCTCTCCCATTGCTTGGCAACTACCATTCCCTTACAAGTAGCCATTTTAAGAAGTTTCCCATTTAATATTACTTCTTTTCAGAAATATAAATATACACATGTATACCCTCATACATATTTGTATTTCCTCTTCCTTACCACACAAACGGAAGCACACTATACATAGTATCCTAGACCTTATATGGAATTGTGGATGGAAACCTATCCATGGACTAAGAATCCCTGGTCTAGATGAATGAATAAAGAAGATGTGATATGTATATACAATGGAGTATTACTTAGCCATAAAAAGAAATGGAACTGCATCATATGTAGTGATATGGATGAACCTAGAGTATGTCACCTCATGCAAAGAGTTGACTCATTGGAAAAGACTCTGATGCTGGGAGGGATTGGGGGCAGGAGGAGAAGGGGACGACAGAGGATGAGATGGTTGGATGGCATCACCGACTCGATGGACGTGAGTCTGAGTGAATTCCGGGAGCTGGTGATGGACAGGGGGGCCTGGTGTGCTGCGATTCATGGGGTTGCACGAGTCGGACATGACTGAGCGACTGAACTGAACTGAGAGTCTGTCATACAGACTGTGAAGTAGGTCAGAAATTAAAAAAAAACAGATATTGTATATTAATGCATATATATGGAATCTAGAAAAATGGTACTGATGAACATATTTTCAGGGCAGGAATAGAGATTCAGAGCTAGAGAAGGGACTTGTGGACACAGTGGGGGAAGGAAAGGATGGGACAGATTGAGAGAGTAGCATTGAGACATATATATATATATACTACTAAAATAGGTAGCAGGTGGGAAGCTGCTATATAGCACAGGAAACTCAGCTCAGTGCTCTAGAGGGGTGGCCGTGGGGTAGGAGGGAGGCTCAAGAGAGAGGGGTATGTATACTTATGGCTGATTCACATTTTGTACAGCAGACCCTAACACAACATTGTAAAGCAGTTATACTCTGATTTAAAAAAAAGAAGAACCCCTGGTCTAGAGGAGGAGGTATGCATGTTGAGAAACAACTATAATGCAGTTGCTCACTGATGCTACAGAGTATATGGACCAAATGCCATTTGATATAAAATATGGACCAGTTCTTCTAGGACTTCCCCGGTAGCTCAGGCGGTAAGGCGTCTGCCTACAATGAAGAAGACCTGGGTTCAATCCCTGGGTCGGGAACATCCTCTGGAGAAGGAAACGGCAACCCACTGCAATGCTCTTGCCTGGAAAATCCTATGGACGGAGGAGCCTGGTAGGCTACAGTCTGTGGGGTCGCAGAGAGTCGGACACGACTGAGCGACGTCACTTTCACTTTCTTCTGGGGTAGATGAGTATGTTAGGGAAAGCTTCAGAGACATGATTTTAAAGAATCATTTTAAAGAATGAGCTAGACTTGGAGCCTGCAGATTATGCTAGGAATCAGAGAAGAACCTCTGTATGACAAAATTAGCTAACCCACCTTGGCTAGTATATTGATATAGCATGAAAAACACTTTTACTGCATCTGAGAAGTCTGAATGACATTCTTAAAAGGCGTTTTAGGATATATGGGATTCTGTTTCACAGGCTGCCTGGGCTTATACTTAGTCTAGAAGTATTTTTTTAAGAAACTATAAGAAAACAAATCCTCCTTTATACATTAATGTGAATAGACCTCATATCAAAAGAATGGCATGTTTTTAATAGCCTTAACATAAACTATGCTTAGTTTACAAACTTTGTTAGTGGTAAATTAAAGAGTAAAAAAAAAATAGTTTTTAGAAAAGTTTATAGTCTATCCTCTGATAGTTATTCCTAGAGTTAATCTATAATTAATGAGCATTCATCACATGCAAAGGTCTCTTTTCTATGCAGTAGGGAGGCATAGGAAAAAATAGAAATTGTTCTAGCCTAAAGCTTTTAGAACTAAAGCTTATCTTGTGGCTGTGTGTCACACAAAAAAATGTGTTTTCTCAGGACACTGAAGCAAAAGGTTTACTATTTGGGGTAGATAGAAAAAAATAGTATGCATTTTGTTTTTATACCTGCAAGAATGCTTAGTAATGAGCAACTCCAAATAATTATTTATCTTGGTTGCAGTGGTAGTTCCACAAATCTATACATATGATAAAATGACACAGGAGTCTACACATATTCCAACCATGTCAAATTCTGGCTTTTGATATTGTTCTATAATTATGTAAGATTGGACTATTGGAGGAAACGGGGTGAAGGATACATGGGATTTCTCTGTACTATCTCTGCAACTTCCTGTGAATCTGTAATTATTTCAAAAGAAAAGGTTAGGGGAAAAGCTTGCTACTTTGGCTGTCATTTTGAGAGTAGATTGCGGTGGGCCAGGGGCAGAATCAGGGGTACTGGTTAGGAGAAGCATTCTGAGGTTTTGCAGCAATCCAGAAGGCCGATAATGGCTATTGGACTAAATCGGTGGCACTGGAGTAGGGCGGGGAGAGGGGTGGGGATAGTTCTGGATGTGTCTTGACAGCAGAGTTTATAAAATCTGCTGATGGACTGGATGCGAGGTGTGGGAGAAAGAGAAGGAAAGACAACAGCAGGGTTTGGGGCCTGGACCACTGGAAGGATGAAGGAAAGAGATGGTAACAAGAAGCAGCAGCAAGTAGAGAAGGCTGGTATGAGGTAGTTGGAGTCTTGTCAAGGAAAAACAAATAACAAGCCCTCTTCCTCTAGTGCCTGGCAGCTCGGGGCATCCAAGGGTTAGGGACAGTGTGATATTTAAGTGAGTGCACTCTTGTTAACCTGCTACCAGGCAGCTGGGTTATCTTGGCCTCGCCTTGGCTCTTTTGGAAAGAAGCATGTGTTTGATAAACAGGAAGTTGTTTCCATGGGTGTAGAAAGACGAAATGATAGAACCGAGTGGCACAGCAGAGAACTGCTAGCTGTGGTTAGCCTGGAATGGGCAGAGATCCTTGCAGGTAGCCTCCTAGCTTAGCACACAAGCCGCCTTTTCCCCATTCTAGACTGAGTTATTTCTTCATCATGAAAAATGGAAAGTCTCTGCCCTGTTGCTTGACCTGCTGTCAGGGAAGGTTCATTTTCAGCTGGTGTTTGGGTCAGGTACGAGTCGTAGACCTAGCAGACAAATGGAGACACTGTCTGTTTATAGTGGAAAAGTGACTTATTTTAAGAAATGTTGGCTCCCCACCACTACCCCATTAGTGGCATGCCTCTGACACTCCAGTGAGCTGGTCTAGGGACGTTAAGACTGCCTTGTGTGTATTTTTGCTCTTTGAAAGGTTAGAATCTAAATGTACCACAAGATATTTCTTCTTGAGTCAGATTGGGACAAAATTACAAGCAGTGAATTCTGAAGCAAACTTTACAAATGCTGGTGCTTGAATACTTTTGAAACTTCAGAATTCATTCCCTCTGCTTCTAATAATATACTCTTCATGAGGTATATAAATCCCTTAGTGTCACTAACTTTTTTTTTTTTTTACTTTGTAAGGAAAAACAGATAAAAAAGATTATAGAAATCCGGTGCCAAGTGATTTATGGTGATTGAAAAGTGAGAAAGAGAACTTGGACTCTTTACTTTTTTGTTATTTGTTTTTATAGTTTTTATTTCGTAGTTTTCTTGTAACAAGAGCTAGAAAACAGGAGAACTGTTTTCTCCTTCTAATTGAGAGTCACCGCATCTTTGTCAGGGTTGAAATGGTTGAAGTTATGATAGAGGATACCTTTAAATTTGCAGGTACAGTGGGAACTAAGTAGATTAGTAGTGAATTGATGGTGAAAAGGGGTTTACTGTGACGGATTGCATATTGTCTAGACTCGGGTGAGTGGGTGGGGGCACAAGTCTAGGAATACAGGAAGCTAGTGTCCGAGCAGGGTGGGTTGCTTGGGACTAGTGATGTGGGTGGGATCTTGCCCAGTATTTCGGAGAACTAGCTCGCTAAGCTGTCCAGAAGAAGCAGAACAACTCTTTAGAGTTCCTTGCAACTGGGTGTCTCCTGACAAGTTTCAAAATGTGTTTTACTTTGAATGTTAAAGTGGTTCAGGAGCTGTTTTGTATCATTTGCCTTCTGAAATTACCCCAGTGTGTTTTCCAGCACTGTGACTTTGTGTTAAGTCTAGGCTGGCCTCCTGCTCTGGGTTTCTTCGCTAAAAGTTAAATATCATATTTGAACTGAAAGAATTTTTGCTACTTGCCTATGGAGCATTCATGAACATAAAGCAGCCATTTGTCAGCAGGCAGCTGAAAGGCAGTTTCAGCAGGGACTGCAAACCACTGCAGGCTGTTGGCTTCCTGGCACACCCACCAGACCCTAAGGTTTACGCCGAAAGCAAACTAACAGGACTGTGGGCTGTAGGTGGGGGGAGTGGTGGTAATAAGATGGGCAAAAATAAAAGCAGAGGCTGGAGTCTGAATGACATTGAGCCAGTATGAAGGTCCTGTATGTGGGGAAGAACACAACACTCCCCCAAAAAACTTAAACATCAAACACAATGGCTCAGAAAAAACATCTGATGTTTACAGCTAACACATTTTAAAAAAAAAGTAAATTGTGTGTATCTTTTTTATATTCATAGCTATAGGGATACTGTAGATATCTTTAGGGAAAGTGAAAGTGTTAGTTGGTTAGTCGTGGCCAGCTCTTTGCCACCCCATGAGCTATAGCCTGCCAGGCTTCTCTGTCTATGGAATTCTCCAGGCAAGAATACTGGAGTGGGTTGCCAGTTCCTTCTCCAAGGGATCTTCCCGACCCAAGGATCGAACCAGGTCTGCTGCATTGCAGACAGATTCTTTACCATCTGAGCCGCCAGGGAAGCCTTCTTTTGTGAAAGTGCTATATAATTTAAGCTGTTTTTCCCAGTGTGCTGTCTCAAATACCTTGTAACCAGAACCATGTAACATTGACAGTTGGTGTATAATAATAAAGATCAATTTTGAGCACTACAGTATCCTGAACAAAGATCCTTAGGATCTGTTAACCAAATGCTGAAATAGCATTTATGTAGTATTGAGTGGAACTTTTTTTTTTAAATAGCTTTTTAAAAAATGTCTTTGGAAGTTAAAATTTTGTCATATATGATAACTCTTAGTCAAAGTACGAGTATAGTCCCAAATATGCTGTTCTTTCTTTGGCCATAGCATGTAACAGAATTTATTTCTGTTTAGCAGATCAAGAGATAGAGATATTGGCAGTATAAATGATTCATCCAAGGACAACCAATGTGTCATTCTAGAGATAAAACAGAACTAGTCTGCATTCCACTAGCTCCTGGCCTGTGTAACATTTTTGAGAACTTTCCAATCATTTTAGGAAAACAAAGTACTTGGAAAATATAAAGAGTTTTTTTTTTTTATATAAGAAAATCACTTATTTTGGAAATTGCTAAATTAATCATTCTGTTGTGTTTAAGAAGCTCTTTGATGTGTTCTGGTAATTAGTATTTACTGCCAGATGAATGTCTCCTGGGCATTTTAATTAATGGGTGGCTTGGCCAAATGAGCTTCTGATGGTAAACCTTCATAAGGGCTTATTTTTGTGTTTCTCAAGAATAGCTGTCTCTTCAAAGCTCTTTAATTAGACAGAGTTTAGCAGCTAAAACACATTATTAGAATAATTAGGCCTTGGATTAAGAGCAGTAGTGGGTCAAAGGAGCAGGTACTGTTCGAGAATGGCCTCTTGCCGTGGTGCACGGTGTCCACTTCTGATGGATGTCCAGTTCTTCAGCAGCTTATGTTCACTCCTTGTCCCTCTCTGAGGCTTTTGTGTTGTTTGAAGTTCATTTGACAGATCATACCAGGAGCCTAAACACACCAATGTGTGAGCTCATTTATCACCACCTCCAAACTCTGGTGGAAAGCTGTATCCTGGTCCTTTTAATATCTAAGCTAAAGTCTTCTTATTTTCTCTTTATTTCTACCAAATTGGTAATCTTGACCATAATAATGATTGCTCTTGAGGGAAATGCGTCAAAGATTTTGTGTGGGGGTCATTGATAACTCTTAACAATTATAGCAGCTTCTTTGAGGAGTCTTTCTTAATAAATAATCTACTTATAACATTGTTCTTAAAATTACTGTTGTATTTGGTCTCCAAAGTTTTATCATCTTTGTGGTCAGAATGTTGTTCGAATTGTTTGAGAATCTGCTGTGTAGATGAATTATCATTTTTCCTCCTCTCCTTTACACCCTCTTCCCCCATTTCTTGTCCTAAGCTCTTAATCTTGTTAGTCTTTACTAGAGCATATATTTTATTTCAGAGTTCTTCTCTGTGGTGAAAGAAAGAAATATCTGACTGGTCCCATGGGGGTTTGAGATGGTGCCAAAACAATCGGGTAGTGTTACTGAAACTACTATTAGAAAACAAACAATAATATAGTCACTTATATTGTCTAATTTTTCACTTTCCCACTATCTCAGAATGCTTATGATGGCAAATGCATCTTTTCCCAAGCTGGATCAGTTGGTTTAAGGATAGTGCTGAGAGGCTATTACAGATTTCAAACAGAGCAAACTGTGTCACTAACGTTTCTAATCCTATCAGCTGTCATGACCCGTATTTGTTGTTAGATGAAGAACTGGGTTAGGATATGCATGTCATTGGTTTAATATAAACCTACTGCCATGATTAGAAAAAAGTTATAGAACTTATGATATGTATCAACCAATTCCTTTTTTAAACATAGTAGATAGCCTGATTTAGAGATATACAAAGCTTATCACATGTCAATTCTTTTGTTGTACCTTAGCAACATAGCCAATGGGATTATTTCATTTAAAGTGGTAGAAACTTCATTTGGTTTTCTATCAATAAAGCTTCATAACATAGTTTTAAAATATTTGGTAAGCACAATAAATGCACATGTAAAGATGCAGGCATATTGCTGTACATCCCAGAGAATAGTCACCAAATACATACATTTTTATGTCAAGTTGTAAAACTTGAGAGCAAAAGAGATCAGCCTGAACAGAGTCCTATGTAAAGCAGGATTTCCCCCCTTAGTAATGACTGATTTCTGTCTGTTCTCTCCTAAAATGATTGATTACTGGGACTCTGCTTTTTGACTCACTCTTTAGCACAGGAAATATTGCTGATACTGATACTTATCTCATGTGCACGTTTGCTGTGTATATGTAAACTTTTGCAGCGGAGCTATGAGCAGGAAGATGTTGAGTATTACAATCCCTGAAGAAAACCGTTACGTGTGTCCCTCACTACTCTCCCTTTCTTATGGGAGGGTGAGTGTACTCTTATACACATATATGTAATGGGATTTATACTTAATGGAGTTTGAATGCTGATTACTAATGAATTTTATAGATACAAATCAAGGCTTGAGTGCATTGTGTTACATCTGTTTGTTTCACGCCTTTGACTCACTCTTGTGCTGGGCCCACTAGCAGCCCTCCTTCTGTCTACCTTTTGAAGTCACACCAGTCCCCAACAAGAACTGACGGTACTCTTCTTTGGCACAGACCACCTGGTGGCCCACGGCAGGATGGCAGAAAAGGAGGCCCGTCGCAAGTTCAAACAGATCGTTGCAGCCGTGTATTTTTGTCACTGTCGGAACATTGTTCATCGTGATTTAAAAGCTGAAAATTTGCTCCTGGACGCCAATCTGAATATCAAGATAGCAGGTGAGAAGTGTGCTGAGGATGTGCAATGGGCATAAAGGAGCTTTTCCTTCAAGGTTCTTAAAGCAAGAAATTGTCTTGTTTCTATCTATTCAGAAAGAAGGATTGTGAAAAGGATTTTGTGTGTGCATGGCTTGAAAATGAATAAACTTTCAGAATACACTTATGTAAATTTTTCTCATAGTTTCTGATGCAACTAGGTTGGGGAGAAAAAAGAAAAAGTGATTTTTAAATAAGGAATACAACATAGAATAAAGTAGTAAAAAGATCTCATAAAACTGTGTGCCCACCCTCACTTGAGAAGGTTGATTTGTATCATTGCTGATACAGAGCATGCTTATTCTTAAGACTGTGGTTTTAAGAATAGATCTTATCGTGGTTTAAAGGCAGTCCATCTCTTTTCATCCTCAAATTTCATTCATCTGCTCGTCTGACAGTGCCTGAAAAAGCACTTTTCACTGCCTCAGTCTCCTCATACTTCAGTTTTAGTAAACTGCCAGCATTTGCCTAACCAATGCAAGCTCACCACCTATTGATAGAAGAAAGTGACTGCAATCTATATGGAAACTATAGATATGAAAATAAGCCATTTTTGTTTTCTGGCAGTTTTTGGCATTACATTTTATGTCCCTCATCTCCTAGGTGAAAAAGGAAGGGAGTCTCATAAAGAAAACAGAAGTGTAGCTAGACTATAACTGTCTTGAAAAACCTAAGTAAGAAGCAGTTCTAAAGATCTCCCTCCTTAACCAGATGGTAATTCAGAATTCAAGTTTATATTATAATGAGAGGTCAGAGTCCCTGTATGTAGGTTGGTGATTCTTCTGACAGTTTCTTTGGTGTCATAACTGCCCACTTTCCAGGCTCTGCTTTCACTTCCTTGGAATTCACCTAGCCTTATGTTTATCTGAGTTGGGCTGATTAGAACTTTTCAGCTGTGAGCTCTTTGAGTCCTGTATTTGCTCAATATACAGTAGACAGGAATTAGATACTTTTTTTTTCTTACATGAAATTCAGTTTTTCCTTTGCCCTTATGTCTGTTTTATATTCTTTAATGCTCTCTAGATGCTGACCGTTCTCACAGAGGCTGGGCAGGGGGAAAGGCCTCACAGTTTCAAACCCTCTTTTGTCATTATTGTAGCTTCAGCTGAATTAATGATAACAATACTACTAAGCTTCACAATCCTTAAAAGTATAGTAAAATGTTGTGTTAATTATCTATTCTGATATAACAAATGACCGCACACTTTGTGGCTTGAAGCAATATAAGTGTATTGTCTTCCAGCCCTGGAGGTCCGAAATCTGGAGTAAGTCGCGTGGGGCTGAAGTCACGGTGGGGTGGGGCTGGCTCCATCTAGAGGCTTTTGGGGAATTCGTGTCCTTCCCTTCGTCAGCTTTTGGAGTCCTTCTGTGTTCCTTGGCTCCAGCCCTTTTCTCGCATCACTCTTCCGCCTCCTGTTTCCATTGTCACATCTTTCACTCCTTATCTGTTTCCCCTTTTTCCCTCTTGAAAGGACCCTTGTGACTATATTGGGCCCTCCAGGATGGTCTCTCCTGCTCAAGATCCTTAACCTGGTGACCTCCCTGATAGTCCAGTGGCTAGGACTTCACACTCCGGTGCAGGGGCCCACTGGCTAGGAAACCAGATCCCACAGGTCGCAACAAAGAGGGAAGATCCCAATGCCACAACCAAGAGCAGCACAGCCAAATAAATGATAAATAAATAAAGTTTTTAATGAGTAAATAAATGAAAAAAAAAAAAAGATCCTTTTTTTAATAAATGAAGTTTAAGATCCTTGACCTAATCCTGTCTGCGAAAATACGTAACACATTCACAAGTTCCACGGATTAGGACAGGGACATCTTTGAAGGGCTGTCATTCAGCCAGCCACAAATGTCATTGTAGGGCTCTTTGGATTGGTAATTAAGGTAGTGAGTAAAAAAAGGCCCAGGGTTTCTGCCAGTCTTATTCTACTGACCAAAGACCAAGAAAAAATTGTTAGGTGTTTTTGTTCTTGATTTTGAATTTAGAACCATTTTGGTTTAGTTAAGGGCAATTTGCCCTAGAGAAGGAAATGGCAACCCACTCCAGTGTTCTTGCCTGGAGAATTCCATGGAGAGAGGGGCCTGGTGAGCCCCAGTCCCTGGGATCACAGAGAGTTGGATACAACTGTGTGACTAACATACACACACACACACACACACACACGGGCAATTTGCATGGTTTTTAATTTTTGCATTGAAAAGCCAGGTGTTAAAGCAGGGATTGGTGACAACTGAATTTAGGGTCTCTACTGACAAATATTTGGATAAGGAGATTTTTTTAAAGCTTTCTTTGTTAAACCCATGTAGTCACAATATGAGTTTCTACCTGCTGATGTGTAATTATAGACTCCTAGGGATGCTGGCATTCAGCTTTGGGCTGTGTATTAATCCATATGTTTTGGCAGGATTTTTGCTTTGTTCACTTAAAGTCTCTGTTTTCGTTGTTTGTTTTCGCCGCAAAGCAGAGAATCAATGAGCGTGATGGTTCTGTGCTCTTACAGCTATCGGACGCTGCCTTTGCGTTCTTTCCTGCATGCCGTCCCCACTCAGTTTCTCAGTTGTTGCCCAAGCTTCTCTCCCTACACACGTTAGATAGAATGCCCATTCTCACCTCCCAAGCCTTCTCTGAGCTCAGGTGACCGGGGGAGAAGTGCTTCTCACTGAAGCTGACCACAGCATGGCTAGTTTCGGAGAGGCGTGTTGCATGGTTGTGACGGGACACAGTCAGGTAAGTAATGAAATCAGTTTTTATTCTCAAAGCCCAGAGTAACTTTCAGATCCTTGATCTTTTCAATAGTCTTTTTGACAAATTATTGTAAGTCTTGGTAAGAAAGAACTACCATATAAAAAGAAACACATGAGAAAGAAAGGAGGATTTTTTTTTGTTTTATTTAAAATATTGTTAGTCTTAGGCACCTCATTTAAAAAGAATCATATATGTTATAGTAGCAAATTAACATGGAATTAATAAAAATTCAGATTAGGAAATCTAAGGAGTGTGTTTTCCTTATGTCAATATTTATGTAGTGGTTTATTTTTTTTATTGGCATATAATTGCTTTACAATGTTATGTTAGTTACTGCTATATAAGGAAGTGAATCAGCCATTTGCATACATACATCCCCTCCCTCTTGAATGTCCCTCGCACCCCCTCATTCCACCCCTCTAAGTCATCAAAAAGCTGAGCTGCCTGCACTGCGCAGCTGCTCCCCACCAGTTCTCTGTTCTGCACACGGTGACGCATGTGTGTCCATGGCCGTGTCTATATGTCATTGCTACTCTCCCAGATTGCCCCGCCCTCCCCTTCCCGCCCTGTGTCCACATTTCCATTATTTATACCTAGTGGTTTTGATGAAAAGGTCATGTATCCTCTTCAAAAATAGATGAATAAGTTGTTCTAGGGATGTTTGTGTTTGCAGGAATTTGTTTACTTTTTCTATGAAGTAATGTGACAGTTTACATGTAATACTCTTGGTACTACTGTAAAAATCTAGTAAGTATAAAAGCCCGTATTTGCCCTCTTCAACAGAATATGTGTTTCCTGGACACGAGAGGTAAATTTCAGTTACAGGCATTAAAAGATTCAACATCAGTCCATGGTTTAAGAGTTTTTGTGATTAAACTCTTAGCTGTGAATTGTTATTCTACGCTAGTTCTAGAGAGAATGAAGCCCAGGTGAATACTTTGTTGTCTTTCTGGTTTTAGAATTTAAAAAGGCTTCTTCTTAATGCTGGTCACAAACCTGTCTTCTGTAGGATTATTTGAAAGATGTTTCTATCATTAGCAATCCAGAATAAGCATTGATTGTTTTCAGAATAAAGAATTTTATTTCTGAAAGACAGAACTGCCAAGTCTAAGAATTTTTAGTGGATATCTACAATCTTCACGGTTCTTAACAAACTGTGTTTTTTATGTTCTTTATGTTCACTATCATGGAACAGAGAAAAGAAGGCTGAGAACATACTCCCACCCTCAAGAATTTACAGTCTTATTTGGGCAGCAAATGCGTAGACTACAATGAAATTATGCCTTATGTATATAAAAAGTGGGCTTTCCCAGTGACTCAGTGGTAGAGAATCCACCTGCTAGTGCAGGAGATGCAAGAGATGTGGGTTTGATCCCTGGGTTGGGAAGATTGGGAAGATCCCCTGGAGAAGGGAATGGCAACCCATTCCAGTGTTCTTGCCTGGAGAATTCTGTGGACAGAAGAACCTGGCAGGCTACAGTCCATGGGGTCGCAGAGTTGGACACATCTAAGGGGCTGAAGACAAGCACATATAAAAAGTACTTTGCAAGGCATTTTCACACATATCATTTAGTTTCATATTTGGCATACAAGTATAGCTTGTTTAGAAAACTAGAGTTTCCAAAAGACCTTTAACTTGCTAAAACTTTGCATTTCTTTTAAAGAGCATTCATGCAAAGCCCTTTCTTGTATAGAGTTCATCGCTGGGAAAAGAGTAGGTTTCTTGGTCTCTAATCTTTCCCTTTTCTCGCCTCAGATGTGTGAGGACCACAGAGGAGCAGATGCCAGATAGGGGAGGCACAGCATGGCTCCCGCAGCACATCCTCATATCCCTGGGTGACAGCATGGTCAACAGCTACCAAATTACAGTTTGATACAATAGCGAGAGATGTTACATAGCACGTTGTGATTCATTATCATGTTAATTGTATAGTCCAGTTACCACAGAGTTCAGAGGATGAAGAAACCACTTGAGTTTGCAAAATTCCATTAGATAACAACTGCCCCCGGCACTGTCAGCAGCTCCTGCTTACTGTTTGACTCCCACTGCCTTGCACCTGTGCTGCAGTGGGTGCTCAAGAGCTCTGTGGGTCTGAACTTTATGTGGCAGTGATGAGGACAGAATCATCCTTTTGAGAATGTAGCCCTTGAGGTGAGTCTTAAAGGATGAGCAGACTTCTTTAAGGATAGATGTCGAGGAGAGAATGCCAATAGGATCAGCAAATGTTAATAGAGCACATGCTGTGTGCAGACCTTGGGGATGCAGCAGCAGGTAAAATAGTCCCTCGGAACTAACATTCTGATGGCAGAAGATAGACAGTAAACACGTGAACAAATGAGCTCTCATAGGGCTTCCCTGGTGGTCCAGTAGTTAAGACTCCACGATGCCAGTGCAGCGGGGAGGGGGGTGGGGGTTGGTTGATCCTTGGTTAGGAACTGAGATCCCACATACCATGAGACCCAGCCCCCCAAAAATTTTTTTTAATAAATAAAAAAGTTCTCATAAGGACTTGTGAAAGTGGTAAAATGACTTGTGGGAGGATAAGCAGGACAGGCACAGCCTTCCAAACAGAAGGAAGAGCAAGGCCAAGGCCTGAGTGAGGTGACGGTAACATGTTTAGGGGATAAGAGACAGGTTTGCATGGCTGGAGATGATAAATAAGGTGGGGAGTGGAAGGATGAAGTGAGAGAGCTGGCACGGGCCAGTTCACGTGGGGCGCTGTGCACATGGTGAGGATTGGGGGGTTATTTTGGTTACAATGGGAACCTGAGCTGGAGCAGCGTGAATAGCAGTAGGATGCACACAGCGTGTCTGCAGAAAAGCTTGGCGAGAGGGAAGACTTGAGGAGGGGAGGCATGCCTGAGAACGTGGGGAGGGGTGGTATTTATACTGGATTGCGAGATTGTTTGACTTCTAGGCTTAATAAATCAGACTCAGGGTGGATAAGGGGAAAAAAAAGTGAGAGTAGGAAGAGGAGACAGGAAGGCAATAGGAAGATCAGTTCAAAGCCTGTGCAATGCATACAGCCGATTCATGTTGCTGTGCAGCAGAAACTAACACAACATCATAAAGCACTGTAAAAGTGTACTCTAAAAAAGAAATAAAATTTTAAAAGAGGAAGCAAAAGCTCATACTGGGGCAGTGGGATGTAGCTTTATCTAATTATCCCTCATCTGTAAGGTGCCGCTTCAGATATCTGCCTTTTCCCAGAGATATCCATGCTCTTGTGTATTTCCTCCCCTAGACTGTAAGCAGGGGAGTTCCCACACTCATTTCTGTTACGTGTTCCTCAGTGGTCTAACATAGTAGGTGCTCAGTAAATAAGTGTTTGTTGAATGGGGGTGGGTGGGGTGGGGAAGGCCTGTGAAATGGTAAGATTCCGCATACAGGTGGTGGTGGTGGACCTGGGAAGGAAGAAAAGGGCAGCAAACACGAGAGATGCAAGCGAGGAAGAGTCTGGGACTGGGTAACCAGTCACACAACCGGGCCAGGAAGAGGGAGCTTGCAGTCAGTGTTTGTTTAGAAATAGAGAAATCAGATTTCCTTATTGACGGATTATATTAAGCTATCAAAGAAGTCTGCTATTGCCTTATTTTTAACAGTTGACGCACTGCTGTTTGAAAGTAATTTAATTCTTGTCCCTAGAAACTAAGTAGAGAAATTTCTAGATTTATAAAAGATTGCCTAAATGTAGCTGGCTTATTCCATGAAGCAAAGTTATTTGAAATACTCAGACGCTATGAGAATGTTTTGAAAATTGTGGAAACTTTTTTTTTTTTTAACCTAAGGAAGTTGGAAACTTTTTTCTTTAAATGTCAACTCCCAGAATGGCCTCCATGAGATGGTTTCCACTCCGGTGTTATTGTTTTAGTTGGCAATCAGTAGACAGCAAAGATCTGAAGTTCAGCTACAGCAAAGCCAATATTTTGGAAAGAATTTCCACAGTGCATGGATTTAAGGTACTGTGGAAATTTTTGACCTTTAATGCAGTGAGATCTAGACTACTTTATTTTTTAAAAGTGAGAAATGAAAACATTTGGTAATAACTTCATTGACCTTTCACCCCCAGCATGAATATACTGAGATATAGTCCTACAAGAAAAAATAAAGGTTGGAAACCTTGGTTTCTGAGAGTCCTTCCATAGCCTGGTGATTGAGAATATCCCCGAGAGGTCAGAAAAAGTAGTTATGCAATATTCATCATATCACTCCCAAATTTTATGTCATGGTACTAACACCCTTTATTTCGGTAACCTTTCAGTACACCTCCCTGGTAGACAGGGAGTAAATTGAGACTCAGGCCATGTAACTTTCCCAAATTTGGGTCCTAATGGAGCCTAGGAGTAGTAACACCTCACCCGGTACTCACACCCTGAAATGGTGAGGACTCTCAACTAGCAGGGCTAAGCAGCCGTCATGTATATTGACCCTTGAGAAAATGCAGTTGGGGGAATTCTCTCTTCTGAATCATATTCCTAAGACTGGAACTTCACTATGAAATATTAATGTACTTTCATTCAAAAGGTGTTTCAGGTACACATAGTTGATTTTTGACAAAAACTCTGTGAAGTTAAAATTTAAGTGAGCAGATTTTTGTCAGTCATAGTTCTGGGTTATAAGTATAAGGTCTTGTTGATCTTGAAAAGTGATTGCATCTTGCTAGGATCAAAACCAATTTTCTGTTTTGGGGGTTTTATTAACAATAGCTATGCTACCAGTACAAAGCATTACCTCTCAGATTTTACCACTGGTTTTCCTAACACAGAGATGAACTCACACAGGCTGGGGGGCAAGTTGGGAGCTGGTTACATAGTCTGAAATTGCTCACTTTGTAAATCACATGCTTTATCTTTAAATTCATGCACATTTTGTATCCTCCTCAATGTTGTATCTACATTTGTTTTAATATTAAAATTATTCAACTTTATTTAACATAGGGAAAAAAATTGATATTCCCAGAAGATGTATTTTATTTGGCTTATAGTTTCACATAACTCTTGGCATACTTCAGCGTTATGCCTAGAACACGCAGACGTGAACCAGTTTAAGAAATGGAGAAGAAAGAATTTCTTCCCCAACTTTAGGTTCCTCTTACACAAACTCCTATTAATTGCAGGTCATTCATTTGGGGGATAATTGTGTGTGCATGTTAGATGCTCAGTCACGTCCAACTGTTCAGGACTCTGTTGACTGTAGCTTACTAGACTCCTCTGCCCATGGAAAAGTACTGGAATGGGTTGCCATTCCCTTCTCCAGGGAATCTTCCCAACCCAGGGATTGAAGCCAGATATCCTACACTGCAAGCAGATTCTTTACTGAGCCACCATTAGTGGTAAATAAATGGGGTAGTGGTTTAGATCTCCCAACTCTTACATGGCATGGTTTGAGAGCCTTTGACAGTAAAGCAAGTGAGTCCACCTGCTGGCTAGGAGCTAAGGAGCCTGCTTGTGACTCAGTCATCATGGTTATTGCTCAGTTGAAGTGGTTGGGCACCCTTGATAGTGTTGACCAATGTGCGGTTTTTCATCAAATTTTGTTAGATTTACATGGACTATTGGATAGTATATAAAGTATAAGGAACATTTATGTTAAAAATTTAATGAGGATGGAAATGATAATTCTACAATGTCTCAAGACAAACCTTGCCTAATTCATGGATTATCTTCATTGATGACAGATCTTTTATAGATGTTTCTAGGTATTCAAGAGCTAAGATTTTTATATATATACACACACATGGACACATATAATATCTAGTTTGCTTTATTGGGAATAAAGACTGCCCACATTATTGTGTATTATTTGCAAAGAAGTGCTAAACTTGCTTATCCATTTTACCATTTAAAAACAAACTATGGAAATAATTTAGATAATAGGGTTTAGTTTTTAGGTTAAAAAATGTAAGAATTCCGAATACAAGATCATGACAAGTTTCTGACCATTTGAATCTCAATTTATAATCTCAACATATGGAGCTTCCCAGGTAGTGCAGTAGTCAAATCCAGTTGCCAGTGGAGGAGCCACAAGAGACACAGTTTCGATTCCTGAGTCAGGAAGATCCCCTGGAGAAGAAAATGGCAAACCACTGCAGGATTCTTGCCTGGGAAACCCCATGGACAGAGGAGCCTGGTGGGCTGTAGTCCATGGGGTTGCAAAGAGTCGGACACAACTGAGCACACACGCATGCACAACCTCAGTGTATTGGTGACTTCCAAACTACATGTATCAATTTTAGATAAATACTTTTTTTATATAATTTAAATACATTAATGAGTCATTTGTTAAATGGGCAAAACAGTTTTCCTTGAATAATATTATAGTGAACTTTTATTTTTTTATTGAAAGATGATTACTTTACAACATAGTTTATTGTTTATCCATCCTGTATATAATAGCGTGCATCTAATTCTAATCCCAAACTCCCAATCCATTCTACTTAGTTTCTAGGTGACAATTTAGAGTCTTATAGGTGATCATACCAACTTTTCTCCAAAAGTAGCTTTCTGTGTATCAGATTATATGTCTTAACTTTTAATTTGGAAAATATTATTTTTGTACCTATATACTATATTTCTATTTGGTGTCTTTAGTTTTTGTTGAGAATTTAAGGGGACCTTAATTCATTATGGTCTGTAAAAGGTGCTAAAAATTTGTGTAGTGTACTCACCTATCAGTATTAGAAACTTACTTGATTGAATGATTGGACTTTTATTTTTCTAAGTGATATGATTTAGAATTATGACTATAATAATATGCATAAATGTTTCCAGGAATTCCAATGGATATTGTTTGTAGGTCTTACAGAAAGTGTCTTAGTACAACTCTTTGCTATATACACCTACTCTGTACTAGAGTTTGATGAAAAGGTCTTATGTTTTGTGGGGTTATTGTTGTTTAGTCACTCGGTTATGTCCGACTCTTTGCGACCCCATAGACTGCAGCACGCCAGGCTTCCACGTCCTTCACCGTCTCCCGGAGCTTGCTCAAATGCATGTCCATTGAGTCAGTGATGCCATCCAGCCATCTCCTTCTGCCTTCAATCTTTCCCAGCATCAGGGTCTTTTCAAATGATTCAGTTCTCTGCATCAGGTGGCCAAAGTATTGGAGTCTCAGCTTCAGCATCAGTCCTTCCAGTGAATATTCAGGACTGATTTCCTTTAGGATTGATTGATTGGATCTCCTTGCAGTCCAAGGGACTCTCAAGAGTCTTCTCCAACACCACAGTTCAAAGCATCAATTCTTCAGCACTCAGCCTTCTTTATGGTCCAGTTCTCAACTCTCACGTCCATATGGTCCAACTCTCACATCCATATGTTTTGTTGGGGGAGGGTTATGTTTCATGAGAAGGGTAGTGCTATCTATAATAGAGTGGAGAGGGTTTATTTGTTATTTCATTTAAAAATAACCAAGTTCAGTTTTCCTAACTGCTGAGATATTTTAACGCTTTGAGGGAAAATGCATGTCATTCATTGAAAATACCCATGTAATGTTGGTCCAGCAATTTTGTTTTTAAACTTTAATTTTCCACAGAGATAGCATACTGCATAGACACCTAGTGCTGGGAAGTTACAGAGCGTCAGGAGATTCCTAAGGTTAAGTGATGGGTGCAGAGGAGCCTCATATGTGGTGTAATCTAGAAGTGGCCGCAGAATAGCCCTTTAATAGTTCTCTAACACGTTCCAAGAAGGTACATATATTCTCTCAGTCTCCTGAGAATTATCTCTCGCCTCCTTCAATTCTGACCTCTGGTTTCTTAAACTAAGTCAACGCCCACCCGCCTTCCAGAAGCTGATTACTTGATTTTTTTTTTTCCCATGAAGAAATTTCTCTTGAGTATAAATGCTCAGGCTGTGAGTCAGTAGTTTTTGGCATTACTTCCCTATTAGCTCCTAGTTAGGAAGTTCAGCCAGAGGTTGGAGGGATTGCTAAACACAGGACTTCCCAAGACCCGTTTTTAAGAGCAAACTAATATGGAGACTCCTGGGAACTTAGAATTTGGTCACTACCAATATTCTGAGATCTGCACAGTTGACTCTTGTTGTGTTCAATTCCAGATAAAGCGTTTGGGCCACATGATTCCTAGGCTAGTGATGTTGTGCAGGAAAAGCGTGATTTGTGCCATGTGCAGAAGGAAAATGGCGGCCCACGCTAGTGCTCTTGCCTGGAGAATCCCACGGATGGAGGAGCCTGGTAGGCTACAGTCCACAGGGTTGCAAAGAGTTGGACACGACTGAGCAACTTCACTTCACTTTACTTCTATCTTAGTAGTCCATGTAACAGTCTGAATCCCATTTATAAAGTGTTCTTTCACAGGTCTTAATCTTTGGTTCTTCAAGTCATTTTTAGCTTGTACACTCGACAGCTTGTGGCCCCTACCCTGTACTTATTAGTCCATTGAGAAGTTAATCAAGGGCCAGAATTATTTATATTCTTGATCTTTGTCTCTAGTTATAAGTGCAGCGTTGGGGTTATAAGTTTTCAGAAACTTTCAGATTTTAAAACGCAAAGGATCTAGTCACGGTATTTTCTGGTGAGGTTGTTTATTCAGGATACATAGTTATTTTCCCACTTCGCTTTTTTCCTCTGCCCCATACTTACTTCCCACAGCGAGGGAATGAGATGAAGCGTGAGTCTGGGAGGCGTTGGCTGTCGCTTGCAGCTGTGCTGCCGTCCACCTTCACAGACACTGCCACCCTGTGGGACTGGCTGCAGCCTAGCCCTAATCTGTTCCATCTGCTTTGGGTTTCTCCTTGGTTAGCCAGAAAAGAAGTCAAGGGCATTGCTCTGAGGTGGTAGACCAAATAAGAAGATTTCCTGTTGCAGTCAATTGTCCTGATTTTTAAATTCATGCCACCCGTTGCCTCTTTCCCCTTACCACACAGACACACCCCTTTGATGATGTACTTCCTTTTAGGGCCACTGTATCACTGCCCCATATAGCCCCAGGCTCCTGATCTTGCCTAGAACAAAGGATTTCAAGTCTCAAACTGGATAGTAAAGCTCTGGCATTTAAACCATCCCTAGAAGACAGGCATATGGTTCAAATTAAAGTCTGCTGCTCTGTATTAAGAGAAGGGGATGTAAGATACCATTCAAGCCTGCAGACAAATGCTAACCAACCAGGGTGTTCAGGGCTTGGAAAAGAGACTTAACCAGTTATGTTAGGAGCCACTTCTGAGTAGAGAAATAAATGACCATAGGCCACATGAAGAGAACAGCTCCACCCATATGGCTTCTGTTGTGTGGGGGGTGAGTATTTAGGGGGTGAGTATTTACTTTAACCAGTTTCTTCTCTTGTTTCTCCCTTTCCTTCTGTAACTCTTTAGAATATTCATCATTTTAATATTGAATCTGTAGGTCATAATTTTCTTCTTATTGCTAGTAAATAAAGAGTAAAGGACATAAAAGTATCTTTATGGCATCTTTATACCTGAGAATTTTCTAAAACTGCTCAGTGTTTTAGTTCTTATTATTAAAGGCTTTATATTAAAAAAATTTTTTTTAATATATTATTTATTTATTAGGCTGGGCCAGGTCTTAGTTGTGGCACACAAACTCTTAGCTGCTGCATGTGGGATCTAGTTCCCTAACCAGGGATCGAACCTGGACCACCTGCATTGGGAGCACAGAGTCTTAGCCACAGAACCACCAGGGAAGTCCCTAAAAAATTTTTAATGTGAAGTACTAAAGCAATAATATAAGTATACTATAGGAAATTTAAACAGCAACAAAAGATTTTTAAGTTTTCAAACTGGAATCCTACCTTAAAACTATCATTATCATTTTGAATGCATTTTTTTTCTATGAATTTTTTAATAGTTGTAATCACTGTATGTACCATTTTAAATGTGTTTTTTATCTTTCATATTATGTCAAACATTTTCCCTATGCTGCTCCCTATAGTCATTTTTAGTGCTTGTGTATCAAGTAGGTATTCTGTCATTAATTTCTCCCATATTGTTGTGAGAGCACAGAAAGTCTGATAGGGTTTTCTTGTCCACTCTCCCTTCCTTTCTTTGACATTTGTCAGTGCACTGGAGACCTGGGTTCGATCCTTGGGTTGGGAAGATCCGCTGGAGAAGGGAAGGGCTACCCACTCCAGCATTCTGGCCTGGAGAAAAGAGTTGGACACAACTGAGCGACTTTCACCTTCAAAACTGCAAAATATATATACTTAACCTAGGAAAGTATATGTACTTTCCTTGGAGAAGGAAATGGCAACCCGCTCCAGTACTCTTGCCTAGAAAATTCCATGGATGTAGGAGCCTGGTGGGCTACAGTCCATGGGGTGGGTCACAAAGAGTCGGACACGACTTCACAACTTCATGAACCTTGGAACGTGCACCAAACGTGATCTCTTCTTTGCCTTAAGTCTCTGTGTTACTTTTGTTGTTGCTGTTGTTTTTATCCCTGTGGACATTGCCCCACTTCTGCGTCTCCCTACCTGACGCACCCATGCTCTCCATCCTGCACTGTGTGAACAGAGCCTGCGACGCTGTGGTTTATTTTACTTGTGCCCTGGGTTAGAATACTCCCAGGCTGACATGAACTGGGGCCATACAGCACTTCATATTGGACGATAGTTCTGGAAAGCTAAAATAAGGTAGTGGCTGAATACAAAGTGCCTGAGGTGGTAAAGGAATGCCTCTGCACATCTACTGGCTTCTTACCTCTGAGACTTGAGTAATTGAAAAGTTATCGTCAGAAAAAAAATCAGTTCAATTTAGTCACTCAGTCGTGTCCATCTCTTTGCAACCTCATGGACTGCAGCATACCAGGCCTCCCTGTCCATCACCAACTCCCAGAGTTTACCCAAACTCATGTCCATTGAGTCAGTGATGCCATCCAGCCATCTCATCCTCTGTCCCCTTCTCCTCAGAAAAAAAAATACACAGCACTATTTACAATATCTAGGACATGGAAGCAACCTGAATTTCCATTGATAGAGGAATGGATAAAAAAGATATGATATATATGTGTGTATATATAATAGAATATTACTCAGCCATAAAACAATGAAGTAAAGTCATTTGCAGCAACATGGATGGGCTTTCAGATTATCATACTGAGTGAAGTAGGTCAGGCAGAGAAAAGCCAAGTATCATATGATATTGCTTATATGTGGAATCTAAAAAAATGTGACAAATGAACCTATTTACAAAACAGAATAGAGTTATAGATGTAGGAAACAAATTTATGGTTGCCAATGGGAAAATGCAGCAGGGAGGGAAAGTTGGCCATATGGAAGGAAAAGAAGGAAAATGTAAATCTCCTTAGTGTTGTTCTTTGTTGGCAGCTCTTGTCCAGTTAAGGGAGTTGGTGACAGTATAGATAAAAATGTTTAAAATGAATTTTTAAACTATTTATAAGTAATGTGTCTTAGTCCATTCAGGCTGCAGTAATAAAATACTGCAGACTAAGTGGCTTATAAGCAACAGAAATTTACTGCTCACAGTTCAAGGCTTGGAGATTCACACTCAGGTAAGAAAAACAGCCTGATCCCTCCCCTCCTGAGCCATGTGGATAATGGAGCTTAGAGCCAATGAAATGGTCCCTAAGGGCAAAAAATAGAAGTAGAGGAGAAAAAAGGATCCTATTGTTTTCTTTGCTTATTATGAAATATCATGTATATAAACAGAAATGTACATTAACCACATGTGTACACTTTAATGAATCTCTATAAAGCAAACACCTGTGCAAATTACTACACAGGTCAGAAAATAGATAATGTAATTAGCTGGGCACCCTGTTACAGCTCATTCTTCCCCCATGGGGTAACTCTGTCTTGATAGTCATGTTAATCATTTCTTTGCTTGACAGTTTTTTTAAAAGTAGTTTTTACCACCTGTGCAATATATCTTTCAGAAGTTTGGTTCCAAGAGGTGCCATTTATATTGAATGTAATGTGCAGTGGGCCCATCCTGAATATAGTTTGCTCATTTTTGAACTGTGTATCAGTGGAATCATGCTGAATATATGACTTTGTGTTTTATTTCACACAACACTGTTTGCAAGATTTACCCATGTCTGTATAGCTAGGATTTATTCTTTTCTATTTCTATCTAGTATTCCATGATAGAAGTATACCACAAGTTAGTTTTCCATTTTATCCCTGGATGGATATTTGGATTGCTTTCAGTTTGAAGCTTTTACTGTTGCAATCTTGCAATGAATATTGCACTCTTAAACATCCCATTGCATTTTTAAACATCTAAGAGTCTAGACTGAGGAGTAATGTTTCCAGGTTGTACTGTATAAATGTTTTCAGATTTCACTGAGTGTTATTAAACCAGTCTGTCAATTTGTGTGAGTTCCCGTTGCTGCATTTGTCCTCACCAGTGCTGGGCTTTTTTTTTTTTTTTTTTAATTGAACCATAGTTGATTCACAAGACCTTCTAGAACTAACACCCAAGAAAGATATCCTTTTCACTATAGGGAACTGGAATGCAAAAGTAGAAGTCAAGAGATACCTGGACTAATAGGCATATTTGGCCTTGGAGTACAGAATGAAGCGGGGCAAAGGCTGATAGAGTTTTGCCAAGAGAACACACTGGTCATAGCAAATACCCTCTTCCAACAACACAAGAGAAGACTCTACATATGGACATCACTAGATGGTCAATATTGAAATCAGACTGATTAAATTCTTTGCAGCCAAAGATGGAGAAGTTCTATACAGTCAGCAGAAACAAGACCGGGAGCTGACTGTGCCTCAGATCATGAACTCCTTATTGCCAAATTCAGACTTAAACTGAAGAAAGTAGGCAAAACCACTAGACCATTCAGGTATGAACTAAATAAAATCCTTTATGATTATACAGTGGAAGTGACAAATAGATTCAAGGGGTTAGATCTGATGGACAGAGTGCTTGAAGAACTGTGGACAGAGGTTCGTGACATTGTACAGGAAGCAGGGATAAGACCATCCCCAAGGAAAAGAAATGCAGAAAGGTCAAATGGCTGTCTGAGGAGGCCTTACAAATTGCTGTGAATAGGAGAGAATCGAAAGGCAAAGGAGAAGAGGAAAGATATACCCATTAGAATGCCGAGTTCCCAAGACTAGAAAGGAGAGATAAGAAAGCCTTCTTCAGTGATCATAGAAATCTCTTCAAGAAAATTAGAGATACCAAGGGAACATTTCATGCAAAGATGGGCACAATAAAGGACAGAAATGGTATGGGCCTAACAGAAGCAGAAGATATTAAGAAGAGGTGGCAAGAATACACAGAAGAACTATACAAAAAAGATCTTCATGACCCTGATAATCATAATGGTGTGATCACTCACCTAGAGCTAGACATCCTGGAATGCAAAATCAAGTGGGCCTTAGGAAGCATCACTATGAACAAAGCTAGTGGAGGTGATGGAGTTCCAATTGAGCTATTTCAAATCCTAAAGGATGATACTATAAAAGTGCTGCACTCAATATGCCAGCAAATTTGGAAAACTCAGCAGTGGCCATAGGACTGGAAAAGGTCAGTTTTCATTCCAATCCCAAAGAAAGGCAATGCCAAAAAATACTCAAACTACTGCACAGTTGCATTCTTCTCACATGATGGTAAATAATGCTCAGAATTCTCCAAGCCAGGCTTCAACAGTGCGTGAACCATGAACTTCCAGATGTTCAAGCTGGGTTTAGAAAAGACAGAAGAACCAGAGATCAAACTGCCAACATCTATTGGATTATCAAAAAAGCAAGAGGGTTCCAGAAAAACATCTACTTCTGCTTTGTTGACTATGCCAAAGCCTTTGACTCTGTGGACTACAACAAACTCTGGAAAATTCTGAAAGAGATGGGAATACCAGACCGCCTGACCTGCCTCTTGAGAAACCTATATGCAGGTCAGGAAGCAATACTTAAAACTGGACATGGAACAACAGACTGGTTCCAGATAGGGAAAGGAGTACGTCAAGGCGGTATATTGTAACCCTGCTTATGTAACTTCTATGCAGAGTACATCATGAGAAATGCTGGGCTGGAGGAAGCACAAGCTGGAATCAGAATTATCAAGATAAATATCAATAACCTCAGATATACAGATGACACCATCCTTATGGCAGAAAGTGAAGAGGAACTAAAGAGCCACATAATGAAAGTGAAAGAGGAGAGTGAAAAAGTTGGCTTAAAACTCAACATTCAGAAAACTAAGATCGTGGCATCTGGTCCCATCACTTCATGGCAACTAGATGGGGAAACAGTGGAAACAGTGACAATGTATTTTTTTGGGCTCCAAAATCACTGCAGATGGTGACTGCAACCATGAAATAAAAAGATACTTACTCCTTGGAAGAAAAGTTATGACCAACCTAGAACATATTAAAAAGCAGAGACTACTTTGCTAACAAAGGTCCATCTAGTCAAAGCTGTGGTTTTTCCTGTAGTCATGTGTGGATGTGAGAGTTGGACTATAAAAAAAGCTGAGTGCTGAAGAATTGATGCTTTTGAACTGTGGTGTTGGAGAAAGGTGATCCAACCAGTCCATCGTAAAGAAAATCAGTCCTGAATATTCATTAGAAGGAGTTATTCTGAAGCAGAAACTCCAGTATTTTGGCCACCTGATGTGAAGAGCTGACTCATTGGAAAAGACCCTGATGCTGGGAAAGATTGAAGGTGCAAGGAGAAGGGGACAACAGAGGATGAGACGGTTGGATGGCATCACCTAGTCAATGGACATGAGTTTGAGTAAACTCCAGGAGTTGGTGATGGACAAGGAGGCCTGGCGTACTGCAGTCTGTGGGGTCGCAAAGAGTCAGACACAACTGAGCAACTGAACTCACTGGTTTACAACTCTAGGTGTTTCAGCTAGTTTCAGGTATGCAGCAAAGTGAATCAGCTGTACATATCCACATACGCACTCCTCTTAAAGTTTTTTTCCCATATTTTGCCAGTACAGGACCCTGAGTCAAGTTCCTTGTGCTGTATACAGTTGGTCCCTATTGGCTATTCACTTTATATTTAGTAGTGCTGGGTATTATTACACTTTATAATATTTCCCAAGCCACTGAGTGTGTAATGGTTATCTCATTGTGGATTTAGATTTTAATTTCATCTTAATAGTGAGATTGAACTCCTTTTATGTCTTTTGGCTTTTTTTAAGTGTCTGCTAAAAAAAAGTCTTCTGCCCATGTTTCTACTGGGTTGTCTGTCTTACTGATTTATAGGAGTTTTTGTTTCAATAATAAGAACATGAGTCTTTTGTTTTATGTGTTACAAATAGCTTCTTTTGTTTTGTGATTTCTCATTTCATTCTCTTTAAAATACCTTTCAATGAATACACCTTTTAGTATAATTTTAATGTAACCAAATTTACTATCATTTCCTTTATAACGTGTGCCTTTTGTTTCTTGTTTAAGACATCCTTCCATCTCCTGAAGCTATAATTTCCTTTATTACTTTATTTAAAAAAACTTTGTAGTTTTACCATTTGTATTAAGTTGATCTACCTGGAATTGATTTTAGAATATGATATGAGGAAAGTGTCCTATTTAATTTTTTCCCATAGGAAAAATCAGATGTACCTATGGCATTTATTGAGAAATTAATCCTTTCCCCAGTTTTATACAGTGCCTGTCTTTATACAGTACTGTCTTTTCAATGCACTGTTTTTCAAGCAACTTGTTGAGAAACAATATGTTTCAAGGCTTGTATATCTTTGGGAATTATGTTAAGTATAGCAAAGGATTGGCAGTCAAGAATAAAACGAAAAGCAGTAGTATATAATAACAGGAATTTACAAGTAGTATAAAAATAATTCTGGGATGTACATTTACCTCAGTATAAACATATACATGATGCTAAAAGCACAGTGTGGGCTTTGAGGGCGTCCAGGCTGGCATTATAGGCTGAACCTTGTTCTTAGTAAGTCTTTTTTTTTTAACCTTTGAATTTGAACATGATACTTAATGACCCTCACTTTCCCAGAAGTGAAATAAAAATAATGCTCATCTAATCCCCAGTGGCTCAATGGTAAAGAATCTGCCTGCAGGAGACATAGGAGAGGAGGGTTCAATCCCTGGGTCAGGAAGATCCCCTGCAGGAGGAGATGACAGCCATCTCCAGTATTCTCACCTGGAAAATCTCAAGGACAGAGGAGCCTGGTGGGCTACAGTCCATAGGCTTGCGAAGAGTCAAGCTCGACTAAGCAACTGAGCACACACAGACACACATACTCTGTAACACAGCACTTGATGGAGAGTCGCTTGAGAAATATGTTTACTTTATTCTATAGAATTCCAGGAGCTGCACAAATGGGAAAACTGCAGCACTGGGAGAGACAGATCCAGGGCAGCCCAGGATGCCTGACTCGCCAGAGTCCTTGCTGCGCCACTGCATGGCCCACATTGCTCATTTCTCAGTACCCTGAATGAATTTACTCTGAGTTCAAAATTATTAATTGGTTGTCGTCCAACTTAGTAAGAAATGCCTTATCTTATTCATAGTGTGACATTCCAGATGATTCAGAATGAATCTGGGTTATGTTCATAGTTCATTCCTATGACTTAGCATTTCTTTAAGACAAATTAACTAAAAAAACTTCTGAGGGGAAGTTATACGATTTCTAGTCTCAAGTATTTATATGTGATCATAGTTTTCCCTCAGATAGAAGTACCTGTACAGTACTTGGATGACATCGTATGGTTGCTGCAGACCACCTTTTCCTTCTTTGACATGCTTTTCTTCTCTCTCAGCTTCCTTGTTATAATGATAAGATATCTCTCTCTTCCTTTTGTTCCATCCTCTTTCTGATCCTGTACCTATAGCATAGGAAGTACTTATGGGTGTCCTAAGCCATAACTCCCAGCCATTCCTTTTTCATTATTCTTTCAAAAAACTTCTATCCATTCATTACTACACCTCGATTTGTCAGAACAGCTCCACTTGAATTTCTTCTCACCTTCTTAAACCAAACTTTTCACCTTTTTAAATAAAAACCAATCTTTTTCTTCCCAAATCAAATACTCTGTGCCTTCCCCTCCTTTTTATCCTATGTATTATCTCAAGTACTGTCCTAGCTTTTGTCAAAATAATTTCTGAGTTGTCTCATTTTCACTGTTTCTACTTTCTCACAGGCCTTCTACTTCTCCTCATACATTTTTTATAATTTTTTTTAGGTTTTAGGCTACACCATGTGGCATGTGAAATCTTAGTTCCTTGATCAGAGATCACTCACATCCCCTGCATTGGAAGCATGGAGTCTTAATCACTGGACCACCAGGGAAGCCCCGCCTCATACTTAATCTAGTCTTGCTTTCAGGTTAACTTTACTACATCTGCCTGTACCAGAAGTCCAGTGACTCCTCACTGCCCATCAGTTCAGTTCGGTTGCTCAGTCATGTCCGGCCCTTTGCTACCCCATGGACTGAAGCACACCAGGCTTCCCTCCTATCACCAACTCCCGGAGCTGGCTCCAACTCATGTCCATCGAGTTGGTGATGCCATCCAACCATTTCATGGCCATAAGAGTTCTCACACATTTTCAGGAAGAGTTGTTTTATTTGTTTACATTCAGATGTCTAAATTATTTCCAGGAGATCAGTAGGTCTGAGGTGAAGTTTGTGGATCACTCTAAATACATTGATAATCCTGGTGTGCTGACAGGGTTGAAAATCAATGGTTGGAAGAGGACATAGGAAATGAAATAAGTACTGCTTATGATTTGACATAAATAATTATTCAGATACCAGTACTTTATTTGGGTGGTGGGTTCACAGGTGCTCATTGCATAACTAAGTAGAAGAAAACAGGGGTGAATCTGTGTGATCTTAGGTTAGGTAGTAATTTCTTAGCTATGACACTGAAAGTGTAAGTACAAAAGAAAATCTGGGTAAACTGGACATCAAAATTTAAAAACCTCTGTGCATCAAAGGACACTGTCTGAAAAGATAATCTACAGAATGGGAGAAAATATTTGCAAATCATATCTATGGAGTTGTATCCAGAGAATATAAATAATTCTTACAACTTAATAATAAAAAGATAATCCAGGGAACCTGGTGGTCCAGTGGTTAAGACTCCATGCTTCCATAGCAGAGGACAAGGTTCAATCCCTGGTCGGGGAACTAAGATCCTACATGTTGCATGCTGCTCAGGAAAAAAAAAAAGATAATGCAATCTAAAAATGGGCAAAAGATTTGAATAGGTATTTGTCCAAAGAAGATACACAAATGGCCAATTAGCACATGAAATGATGCCCAGCATCATTAGCCATCAGGGAAATGCAAATTAAAATTGTGGTAAGGTACCCCACCCCCCAGAAGAGCTGTAATTAAAAAAATATAAAAAGATAGTAATAAGTGTCAGGGAGGATGTGGAGAAATTAGAACTCCTGTACATTGTTGGTGGGAATGTAAAGTGTTGCAGCCATGCAGTTTCTGAAAAGGTTAAATATGGAGTTACCAAATGACCCAGCAGTTCTACTCCTAGGTATATATGTAAGAGAAATGAAAACATACATCCACAAAAAAAAGTTACATGAATGATCATAGCAACATTATTTATGGTACCCCCTACCAAAAGAATCAGTCTAAATATCCATCAAGTGATGAATGGACACATAATGTGGTATGTTCATACCATAGAATATCACTCATAATTAAAAAAAAAAAGAGTGAACTACTGATAGATGCTACAATGTGGATGAACCTTGAAAGCATTATGCTAATTGAAAGTCAGTCAGTCAGGTCAGTCGCTCAGTCGTGTCCGACTTTTTGTGACCCCATGAATCGCAGCACACCAGGCCTCCCTGTCCATCACCAACTCCTGGAGTTCACTCAAACTCATGTGCATCTAGTCGGTGATGCCATCCAGCCATCTCTTCCTCTGTCATCCCCTTCTCCTCCTGCCTCCAATCCCTCCCAACATCAGGGTCTTTTCCAATGAATCAGCTCTTTGCATGAGGTGGCCGAAGTATTGGAGTTTCAGCCTCAGCATCAGTCCTTCCAATGAACACCCAGGGCTGATCTCCTGTAGGATGGACTGGTTGGATCTCCTCGAAGTCCAAGGGACTCGCAAGTCTTCTCCAGCACCATAGTTCAAAAGCATCAATTCTTCGGTGCTCAGCTTTCTTCACAGTCCAACTCACATCCATACATGACTACTGGAAAAACCATAGCCTTGATTAGACAGACCTTTGTTGGCAAAGTAATATCTCTGCTTTTCAATATGCTATCTAGGTTGGTCATAACTTTGCTTCCAGGGAGTAAGCATCTTTTAATTTCATGGCTGCAATTACCATCTGCAGTGATTTTGGAGCCCAAAATAATAAAGTCTGACACTTCCACTGTTTCCCCATCTATTTGCCATGAAGTGATGGGACCAGATGCCATGATCTTAGTTTTCTGAATGTTGAGCTTTAAGCCAACTTTTTCACTCTCCTCTTTCACTTTCATCAAAAGGCTTTTTAGTTCCTCTTCACTTTCTGCCATAAGGGTGGTGTCATCTGCATATCTGAAAGTAGCCAGTCACAAAAGACCACATATTGTATTTGTTGTTCAGTCGCTCAGTCGTGTCTGACTCTTTGTGACCCCATGGACTGCAGCACACAAGGCTTTCCTGTCCTTCACCATCTTCCAGAGCTTGCTCAAACTCATGTCCATTGAGTCGGTGATCCCATCCAACCATCTTGTCCTCTGTCATCCCTTCTCCTCCTGCCCCCAATCCCTCCCAGCATCAGGGTCTTTTCCAGTGAGTCAGCTCTTCACATCACGTGGCCAAAGGATTGTAGCTTCAGCTTCACCATCAGTCCTTCCAATGAAAATTCACGGTTGATTATCTTTCAGATTGACTGGTTGGATCTCCTTGCAGTCCAAGGGACTCTCAAGAGTCTTCTCTAGCACCTCGGAGAAGTCTGGCCTGTTGCTACTGTGTAATGTTGTTTCTTGCCGTATACCTCTGTGAACCTTACATCATACTTAGGGTACTTTCTTTATTGTTGCTTCAACTTAGCTTACTAGTTCCAAGTGATCAGCCTTTTGCTCTGCTTTTCCCCAACCACTACTTAGAAAAATCTCTTTCCATATTCCCCCTGTGCTTTTCTAGATCCAGTCCACTCAACTTAAGTTCTGCTTTCTTTTTTGAGTCCTTCAGTAGGAACATATCTTTTCTGCATTCGGTTCTTTCATAGGAACCAACACATTGCTCTACTGATACATGAGTGAAGGAAATGGAAGAACTTAGTTAGAGACCCTGATGATGACATTAAGAATAGAAAGCTTTAGTAAACACTGAAAGACATTATTATTAAGAGCAGCTTTCAGTTCAGTACAGTTCAGTTGCTCAGTCGTGTCCGACTCTTTGCAACCCCATGAACTGCAGCACACCAGGCCTCCCTGTCCATCACCAACTCATGGAGTTTACTCAAACTCATGTCCATTGAGTCAGTGATGCCCTTCAACCATCTCATGCTCTGTTGTCCCCTTCTTCTGCCCTCAATCTTTCCCAGCATCAGGGTCTTTTCAGATGAGTCAGCTCTTTGCATCAGGTGGCCAAAGTATTAGAGTTTCAGCTTCAATATCAGTCCTTCCAATGAACAGCCAGGGCTGATCTCCCTTAGGATGGACTGGTTGGATCTCCTTGCAGTCCAAGTGACTCTCAAGAATCTTCTCCAACACCACAGTTCAAAAGCATCAGTTCTTCTGCGCTCAGCTTTCTTTATAGTCCAACTCTCACATCCATACATGACCACTGGAAAAATCATAGCCTTGACTAGACAGACTTGTGTTGACAAAGTAATGTCTCTGCTTTTTAATATGCTGTCTAGTTGGTCATAACTTTCCTTCCAAGGAGTAAGCGTCTTTTAATTTCATGGCTGCAATCACCATCTGCAGTGATTTTGGAGCCCCCAAAAATAAAGTCAGCCACTGTTTCCACTGTTTCCTCATCTATTTGCCATAAAGTGATGGGACTGGATGCCATGATCTTAGTTTTCTTAATGTTGAGCTTTAAGCCAACTTTTTCACTCTCCTCGTTCACTTTCATCAAGAGGCTCTTTAGTTCTTCTTCGCTTTCTGCCATAAGAGTGGTATCATCTGCATATCTGAGGTTATTGATATTTCTCCCATCAATCTTGATTCCAGCTTGCTACTGAACCAAAATAAGATGAACATGCCCATTCCATTGAAGGGAAATTTGGTTTTCTAGGATCAAAGTAACTGATCAAACTTAAATTCTAAAAGCTTTTCTTTCCTTGCTTCTTTGACGTTTCTGATCCAAGCCAGCAAGAATTCTCCATCATTCTTTTTTAAGCATTGCTTTAAAATTTTCATGAGAATTTCTGCTTCCAGGTTGGGTCATCTTGCAGTTTTTTTTCATTTGCCTGCATGTGTAGATAACTAAAAACCAACACAAATCTTAGTGATTCTGTTCCATGTCTTGTCTGTTCCCCACCTATCCCAGTATACCTCCACATCCCACTAGTAGTCCCTTCAGCCTTCCCTAAACTACCAATAAAACCCCAAATAGACTGGTTTGAATTTTAAGTGCTTTCATTTTTCCCTGCCAGTCTTCTTAACTATGGGTAGCAAACCCCTCTCCCTCAAGGAAGGTAAGCTGCTGAAAGAATAGAGGAGGAATTCTTTTCTTCTCAGTTATTCAGTCCCTGCAGTGTTGACTAGAAGGAATTAAACTTTCACAGTGAGCTCCAAATTTCATATATGTTATTAATTTGAGATTTCTCTTAGTAATTTAAATGTTCAGAAAATAAGTTATGGTTTTGCTGAACGGACAGTGAGCTGGCCAGAATTTTTAACTTACCAGCTGCATAGCTGTATTGAAGATTAATGTGTAACACTTGTGATGAGGCGCTAGTGAAGACACGACAGGAGTATGCTTTCAGTAAAACTGAATTTATAGTAATAATATGTGTATCAAAGTGGGAGGGTGGGTCAGATTCTGTTAGGTTTGGTACGTTAAAGAATGAATTGGGACTTCCCTGCTGGTCCCGTGGATAAGAATCTGCCTGCCAATGCAGGGGACATGAGTTCTATCCCTGGTCTGGGAAGATTGCACAGGCCATGGAGCAGCGAAACCCGTGTACCCACAACTGCCAGGCCCACAGTCTGGAACCCTCGAGCCACAACACTGAGTCTGTGTGCCGCAACTGCTGAAACCAACAGCTGTTGAGCCCATGAACCACAGCTACTGAAACCGGTGTGCCTAGAGCCTGTGCACAGCAACCAGAGGAAGCCCATGAGCAGTGACGAAGACCCAGCACAACAAAAAATAATAAAAAGAAGAAAAGGATGAATTGGCCTCTGCCAGGATCACTCGTTGGAGGAAGCTGGTGTTCATGGCAGGGAAAGTGGCATAGCAAGCACAGGGAAGCAGATTTTGCTTAAATGTGCAAAACCCTTAGGGTCAGGAGTAAGAGTAATACATGGAGTGATTAGAGGAGACCCCATGACACATTTACAAGACTGAAGGGTTTTTGTTTGCTATTTAATAGGAAAGAGAGGCAAGCTGGTGGAGGGATGGTGGTTTTTGAATCTTGCTGTCAGTCTTTGGGTCTAGCTGTTGAAAGCAGCTGTGTGGCTGTAACTTGCTGTGGAAGCAGGTGTTTCCCCCATATGGCCTCTTTAGATGTCAGACCCTGATCAGTCATTCATTCTTGCACACTCATTTTTCATATAAACACCTAATAGCAATCTAAGCCTATAGCCATTGCTGAAGATGGTTTCCTTTGATATTGTTTCCTTTGTAAAGATTTCCTGTTTGGTAGATTAAAAACAAAAAGAAAACAAGCTCTTGCTCTGTAACTTCTCCTCCTCAGCAGAGTAAAAGAGTAGAAAGGTGATTAATTGTAGATGGAGTATTCATAGTTCAAAATGACAAATTTCCCTTATATTTTGTTGCTTATTAGGAAGTTTTAAAATCAAGTGGTTTTAATTCATTGCTTGCCCTGTGGCATTCTCCATTCAAAACATGAGCAGAATACTCCATGACTTTCTCCTCTGGACTTTGCTATCCAGTCACACCAACATCAGAGCCCATCAATTATTACAGTCTCCATCAACATGTCTTCCTCACTGTGCAGTGAAAGGCTAGTTGTGGGAAGGGATCCAGTGAAGGCCTTTGCCAACCAATTAAAGATACATCAAGAGTCCTCTTTCTAAATAATCCCCAAAGTACCAGCTCTGTTGAATCACCTTTGTTGGGATTTTTAGCAACCTATCCCCAGTCTCTTAAGAAAAACAGGTTAAAGTTAAAGACTTCAACTGATAAAATGATTGGGCTTCAAATGTCAAAGATTAGCTGGTAGGGCTTTAATTGCAGTTGCATTCAACTCAACATTTGTTAAGCACCTATTGTGTTTAAGTTAAACTGTATGTTAGGTAACATGAGAGTCAGAGATGAAAAAAAGTATTTTTAAGGAATTAGTTAGAGAGGGGGTAATTTTGGGGGGCTCCAAAATCACTGCAGATGGTGACTGCAGCCATGAAATTAAAAGATGCTTACTCCTTGGAAGGAAAGTTATGACCAACCTAGATAGCATATTCAAAAGCAGAGACATTACTTTGCCAACAAAGGTTCATCTAGTCAAGGCTATGGTTTTTCCTGTGGTCATGTATGGATGTGAGAGTTGGACTGTGAAGAAGGATGAGCGCCAAAGAATTGATGCTTTTGAAGTGTGGTGTTGGAGAAGACTCTTGAGAGTCCCTTGGGCTGCAAGGAGATCCAACCAGTCCATTCTGAAGGAGATCAGCCCTGGGATTTCTTTGGAAGGAATGATGCTAAAGCTGAAACTCCAGTTTGGCCACCTCATGCGAAGAGTTGACTCATTGGAAAAGACTCTGATGCTGGGAGGGATTGGGGGCAAGAGGAGAAGGGGACGACAGAGGATGAGATGGCTGGATGGCATCACTGACTCGATGGACGTGAGTCTGAGTGAACTCCGGGAGTTGGTGATGGACAGGGAGGCCTGGCGTGCTGTGATTCATGGGGTCGCAAAGAGTCGGACACGACTGAGCGACTGAACTGAACTGAACTGAACTGAGACCTCTACTAAAGAAAGGTGTGTGTGTGTGCATGCTCAGCCTTGTCCAACTCTGCAACCCCATAGACTGTGGCCCACCAGGCTCCTCTGACAATGGGATTTCCCAGGCAAGAGTACTGCATTGGGTTGCCATTTCCTTTTCCAGGGGATCTTCCCAACCCAGGGATCGAACCCATGTCTCTTTCATCTCCTGCATTGACAGGCAGGTTCTTTACCACTAGTGCCACCTAGGAAGCCTAAAGAGATAGGATAGTATGTTATTTATATGTGGAATTAACAAAAATAAAGGAGGAATACAAAGTAATAAGGGAATGCAGAGAAGGTAGAGGACATTTCTTACAGGAGAGTCAGGAAGACTTGACAGATGAGGCATTTATTTTGCATTAATGAATGAGAGTATTTGATTTCTGTTGTCGAAGTAGCTATAGTGATTCTAATGATGGCCCCACCTCTAAGCCCCTTGTGATCTTGGAGGGCTGACTAGGAGGTAGGGGCCATAGGAGCTGGCCAGCTGCCAGTCAGTCTAATAAGGCTCCAGTAGCCAGGAGGTGACAAGAGGATTGGCCTAGCGCTTTTATTGCAGTTTTATTGCAGTTTAGTTTAGTGGCCCTCTCTTGAGTCCCTGCTATGTATGAAAACACTGTCTGGAGAATAAATAAAACAATGTCCCTAGTTCACTAACTAGTGGAGGATATAAACACACGATACAACTCAGTATAACATGAGGCTTGTGATTGGGCTGTAGAGGTACAAACAGAGGGCCAGGGGAGCACAGAGGAGGAAGCCACTGACGTGGTGTCGAGGCAGGAGTCAGAAGGCTTCATACGGGAAGTAATATTTGACTGGGCACTGAAAATAAGTGCTATTTCTAAAGTGGCAAGGAAAGGAAAAGGCATGGCACAGAAAGGAAGCAGCATAAGAGAAGCACAGAAACACAGGATGTGGATAGTCTGGCCATGCTAGAACGCCCAGGGATGGGCTAGAGATGGAGGGTGGAGCTGGCTTGTCGTGAAGGACTCTAAATGTGAAGAGAGCTGGGCTCTTCTGTGAGCAGAAAGGAGCCAGCAGGTGTTTCTGAGTGAGGAGGAGCGAGGTGTGATTTGTGTCTTGCTCCCTGCTCTAAATGGACGGCTTAGCGGCAAGCAGAGAGCAGTAAGCAAGAGTGCCAGTCGAGAAGATAAGAGATGATGAGAGTATGAGCTGAGATGGGGGAGTGGAAATGGAAAGAAGGAGGTAAGTTCAGGACACACAGGGTAGAAGCAGTACAAGTTTATCCCGGGTTTGAAATGGAAATGAGAGGTAGCGAGGCACAAAGACCCCAGTGCTCCTAGAACTGTGATGGTAACTCCATAAATGAACACGGGAACATCGTTGGAAGAGCAGTTTGATTTTGGAAAATGGCAAGGTTGAGATGTTTCTTCCCAGGCAAGTACTAGAAGGCCACATCAGGAACTTAAGAGTGGTACCTGGGTCAGAGCTATAAATTTGGAGAATCATTACCAAACAGGTGATTGATGATGGTGGAAGCTATGGGCCCAGAAGAGCTGGTCCTGAGGAACCATAGGGGAAGCAGTGACAGCCAAAATCAGCACGTGCCTTACTAGAAAACACCTTCTGGAGGAGGAGGAAGAGCAAATAGCAAATGGAGGCAGAGTTGTCATTGGGAGTAAAACCAGGAGAGGGCGAGGAGCTCCTGAGAGGTGCTGGGAATGTGGGAAAATGGCAGGCCTGGGAAAGGACGGAGCTTCAGCCTACCTTACCTGGAGTCGTTGATATAAATATTTATGTGCATAGAAGTATTTCTGAGTCAGTGAGACGCTGTCCTTTGGCTGCTGTCTTTGCTCATTTAAGTTCTTAGTCTTCCTCTCCACTCTCTACCTCTCCAATCTCGCGTCTACTCTCTCTTCACACAGTGGGAGGGGGAGAAATAAAAAGAGGAAGTTGAAGTTAAAATGTAAACATTCTTGGTTTGATTGCAAATAAATTGCATATTCTTTATCTTGAATAAGCCATCTTAATGGTAATAAAGTCACTTTGTCTAATTTTTAAGTTCACTGTGTCTGTCGTGGTCATAAATGTGTTTGTCACAAGAAGTAAAAATAATCTGAAAATCCTGGGTCCAGCTGAGTAGACTTAACATGTATTTCCTGATTCTGATGTGGTCTTGTTATCAATCTTTATCCAATTTTGTTTTTGTTCTTAAAGGTACCACTCACCTCAGTCCAGATTTGTGAAGGAAATGTACTGATTTTGGTACTGATGTAAACCAGTCATGTTTACTTTTTGTTAACCAGATATCTTTTACTTTCCAGCCCATCTGTATCTCTGTTTCAGTGTTATTTTAAATTTAAGCGGCTGGTTATATAATTTCTAAAAGTTCTCTTTTCGTGTTTGATATTCACACTTAAGGATCCAGAATCTTTATTCTAGTGACTAGAAACTCGTCTTCACTGGTCAAGATCACATGAGTGGTGTCCATTTGTCTTTCTAGATTTTGGCTTCAGTAACCTCTTCACCCCTGGGCAGCTGCTGAAGACCTGGTGTGGCAGCCCGCCCTATGCCGCGCCTGAACTCTTCGAAGGAAAGGAGTATGACGGACCCAAGGTGGACATCTGGGTATGTGACTGCCGCCTCTTCTTCCCTGAAGCGTTAGTTACCCTAGTCTGACGGCAGCTGTCCTCATCCTGGATGAGACTGAGATCTTGATCGCCTGTTTGAATTTTCAATTCTTTGTACAAAGTCTGCTCTCCAGCCCTTGTCATATGGACTGAGCCACAGGTTTCCATCTCCCACTTTGTATCTGCAAAGAAAAAAAAAAAAAATCCCAAGGGCAAGCTTAGACAGATGCCCTTGCCAAGAACAGAAATTCTTTCTGTTGTTGCCACTTGCCTTCTCCCTAGGATGAGTACTGAGAGAAATTCTAGATATGTTCCCCAAAATTAATGTCTGGAAGCAAAGAAGAATGCTAACTATTCTAAAGATGATTGGCCTTGACAATGCCCCATATTATTTCTCATTAAAAAAAAAAAGAAAAGGAAATGTTTGTCCCATTATCTCGCGCATGACTCACCACTCTCTCCATCAGTTCAGTTCAGTCGCTCAGTTGTATCTGATTCTTTGCGACCCCATGGACTACAGTGTGCCTGGCTTCCCTGTCCATCACCGATTCTTCATACACATACTGTAATGACCTCTCTTATTTCTCTGATGCGATTTTAATCAAACGTTCTCTGTTTGCGACGCAGAGCCTCGGAGTCGTCCTCTATGTGCTTGTGTGCGGGGCCCTGCCGTTTGACGGGAGCACGCTGCAGAATCTGCGGGCCCGGGTGTTGAGTGGAAAGTTTCGCATCCCATTCTTTATGTCCACAGGTAAGGGAGATGCCAGCACACGGCTATGACTGGGTTCATGGAACAGTAGACATGCCAAGTTATCCCAGAATTGAGTGATGGGGTATAAATGGCCCTTTTAACAGTTTGCTGACTTGAACCTCTGGAGGCACGATTCTATAGGAACGGAGTGTCTAGGTTTTAGCTTCAGATAACCCTGCCCGAGTTTGGTTCTGGACTCGACACAGGGCTGCTAATGTGGTGGGCAGATTACTAAGTCTCCTCATTAATAAAAGGCTGACAGTTTTGTGGGACCACCACTATGAGAACTAAATTAAATAATGTATGGAGAGTTAATAGGCCCAGCACATAGTAGCAGGGCAGTAGATGATAGTCCTGTTTCATCTCTGTTTTATCTCTCATCCTTTTTCAGGATAATATTTCTGTTGGGTTGGTCAAAAAGTTCTTTCGGGTGCTTCCGTAACACTTAAATGGTAAAATTGTTTGGCCAACCCAATATTTACTGGGGGCTCCATTGAGATGCGGTAATAAATGGCAAGGGGAAAGCAGGCTTTGCATCTTAGTCTTGCTGATATTACATTTCCTGCTTCTGTGACATTTATCCCCCCAACTCAAATAAAAAAGTACTTTTTGAATGAGTGGGCAGTAGCTCTTAGAAAAAAGTATCACTGAAAACAGGCACCCCCCCCAAAAAAAAATTAAAAAAAAAAAGAAAGAAAACAGGCACCCAGAATCTCCAGTATTTCATCGCCATCTATATGACACAGAAGAAAGGGACATTCTGGGGCAGTGCTCTAAGCAGTCTGCTTAGTTTTGCCCCATCATGGTTTCAGTTAAAGGTACAACCTATAGAGTATATGTCAACTGGGTTGGGAGCAGAGTGTAAGCATATGGGAATTACGTTTTAGAAAGAAAACAAGAATTGCATTTGAAATCAACATCAGAATCTAAAATGCATTTTAGAAAAAAGCCATGGGAAAAATAAAATAGAGCCAGGTGGTAGGTTAGGGATGGTGGTTGGGTGGTTATTTGTAAAGGTATGGCAGGGAACCCCTTCCCTGAAAAACAGACGTTTTGGTGACGACTTGGAGAAGGTGAGGGGAGGGTGTGAGCTGTGCAGTCTGAGGAAGGGCTTTGCATGCAGAGGGGACAGCGAGAGGGCAAAGGCCTTGGGGAGAGAACACACACTTGTGTCTAAGGAACAGGATGGAAGCCTCTGTGCTAGACAGAAATGAGAGAGAGGACGGGAGAGGTGCAGTCAGAGTAAAGACCTTAGTTTTCACTCTTGAGTGAAATGAGAAAAGTCAGAGAATTTTAACAAAGGAATGGCATTAACTGACTTTTGGGTTTTCTTTAACTTTTATTATTTATTATGAAAAGTTTCAAGCATGCAAAAGTATTGAAAGAATTTTATGGTGACCTTTGTTCTTTAAAAAAAAAATCACTCTGCCAACTATCTTGGTTGAAAGGTTCAAGGGCTGAAGGAGGGAGACCATTAGTAGGAGATTTTGGTGGCTAGTTCCCAGACTGGAGTGTAGAGGTTGGGGTGGTAAGAAGCCTTCAGATTCAAGAGATAATACATACTGTGTGGCACCATTCCGAGCGTTTTGCAAACATTAACTCATTTAATTATTTTAACAACCCTATAAGATACGTGAGACTATTAGCCCCCATTTTACAGGTGATAAAGCTGAAACCAGGAGACGTTTAGCTATTTTCCCAAGATGACACAGCTACTAAGTGACTAAACTAGAATTTGAACCTAGGCAGTCTGGCTCCAGCAACATTTATGTGGGATTTGATCTGCGAGAAAGAGAGTAATTAAAGGTAACTCCTGGGTTCTTGGCTTGAGCAACTGGAAGGATGGATTTACTGCTAATAGAGGTGGGAATGGCTAGAGAAGACTGCCTCTATTTTGGAGAGAGGTTTTAGCTGTGTTCATTTGAGATGTCCATTAGACATCTAAGTTGAGTTATGGTATGGGCAGTTGAAATTAGTAGGACTTGGTTGGGAGTGGTGGGCTGTGGATACACATTTGGGAATGATCAGTGTATAGATAAGATTTAAAGCTCTGAGATAAGATCACATTTTAGGCCATGAATGTAGAGATGAGAAAAGGTCCAAGGATTAATCTCTGGGACACGCTAACATTCAGAGATCAGGAAGGTGAGCAGGGGTGAGCATAGGAATGGTTAGTAAGGTAAGCCAGAGCGTTTGTGTCCTGGAAAACAAGGGAAGATGATGTTTCCAGGAGGGAAATGAGGAATGGTGTGGAGTGCCCCTGATGGGTCAGATGATAGAACTCGTTGGAGGACAGAGAGGATGAAAAGTGCCCCATCATACTAAGAAAGCATCAAGACAGGAAGACAAGGCAGGCACCCTCGTGTTGATCAGAGGGTCAGTTTTTTATAGGGTAACTTACTCACAGTGTGGGATCAGACAGACAGCGATCCAGAAGCATTTGCAGCTGTACTCGGCACTGTGAACGGGACAGTTTTCTAGTTAACCTAAGAGTATCAGGGTATGTGCTTAGAAACAGGAAGTACATTCCTAAGTCCAGATTTATGAATGGGTGACTGGTCTCATGGGCACCAGGAATATGTCAGCCAAGGTCTTCATCACTATTTGGAGATACCAGAGCATAAAGGCCACCTGGACCTCATGAAACAGCGTCCATTAACTACACAGCCCTTGACACAGAGAAGCAACATGGCACAGACTTGGGGGCACAGTCAGTGGAAGGACAGGAGGAATGGTTAGGGGCCCAAGATAGCATCAGTTGTGCTAACAGCTACACAGAACCGAGTATCATATTTAGAAATGGGGAGATCATTGATGATCTTGAAGTACAGATTTGGTGGTGGAGAAGGAGCAAAGCCCTAATTCATGTCAATACAACCAAAAAAGAATAGAAGGGAAATAGAGAGAAAGGAAATAGGCACAACTCTTTCTGGTTTACCCTACAAAGGAGCAGAGAAGGGTGTGGTGGACTGCTCTGACAGGCATCACCAGTGATCTTGTCCTAATCTGCTAGATATCCTCAGTCTTCATCTTAATGACTGCATTGCAGTGTTGGAGCTAAACACTAAAAATTCACCACTGCTTTCTTTTTTTCTTAAAAGTAAACTTTATTTTTGAGAACAGTTTTGGGTTCATAGCAAAATTAAGTGGAAAGTACAGAGAGCGCCCGTGTTCGCCCCGCCCCATCCCCTTACACTCAGCTTCCTGCACTGTCATTTGCTCGTTGTTCAGTCGCTAAGCCGAGCCCAGCTCTTTGCAACTCCATGGACTGCAGCTCGCCAGGCTTCCCTGTCCCCCACTGTCTCCCAGAGTTTGCTCAAATTCATGTCCATTGAGTCAGTGATGCACTCTGAACATCTCATCTTCTGCCGCCCTTTTCTCCCATTGCCTTCAATCTTTCCTAGCATCAGGGTCTTTTCCAGTGAGTCAGCTCTTTGCATCAGGCAGCCAATGTTTTGGAGCTTCAGTTTTAACATCAGTCCTTCCAATGAATATTCAGGGTTGCTTTCCTTTAGGATGGACTGGTTTGATCTCCTTGCAGTCCAAGGGACTCTCAAGAATCTTCTCCAGAACCATAATTCGAAAGCATCAGTTCTTTGATGCTCAGCCTATTTTATGGTCCAGCTCTCACATCTGTACATGACTACTGGAAAAGCCATAGCTTTGACTATACTTTTGTTGGCAAGATGATGTCTTTGCTTTTTAATATGGTGTCTAGGTTGTCATAGCTTTCTTCCACTGTCAGTATCTGGCACCAAAGTAGAACATTTGTTACAGGTGATCAGCCTGCAGTAACACTGCACTGAATTATCACTGAAGTCCACTGTTTACTATGGTTCTGGTGTCATACAGAGAATCCTCTGCGCCTGTTCACCCCATCCCGCTCCCTTAACCCCTGGCCATCAGTGATCGTTTCGCTGTCTCCACAGTTTTACCTCTTCCAGAATGTCATATAGTTGGAATCATGTAGTACGTGACCTTTTCAGATTGGCTTCTTTCACTTAGTAATGCATATAAAGTTCCTCTGTGTCTTTTCGTGGATTAAAGCTCATTTCTTTTTAGTGTTCGATAATGTTCCATTGCCTGGACATACACAGTTTATTTATCCATTCACCTACTGATCAGCATCTTGGTTGCTTCCACGTTTTGGCAGTTATGAACAAAACTGCTGTAAATGTCCATGTGCAGGTTTTTGTGTGGATGTAAGTTTTCAGCTCACCTGAATAAATACCAGGGAGTGTGATTGCTGGATTAGACGCTAAGGGTATATTTAGTTTTGTAAGAAACCACCAAACTGTCTTTCAGAGCACCTGTACCATCTTGCATCTCCACCGGCGATGAGTGAGAGTTCCTGTTGCCAAGTGTTGTCAGGGCTTTGGGTCTTTGCTGTCCTAACAGGTGTAAAGTGGTATCTTTGTTATTTTAATTTGTAATTCCTTAATGTTGTATGATGGTTAACATTTAATATGCATATTTACCATCTGTGTGTCTTGTTTGGCATATGTATAAATGTTTTCCCCATTTTTTAATTGAGTTGTTTATTTTCTTATCGTTGAGCCACTCCTTTTTTTATTATTAATTTTTATTGGAGTATGGTTGCTTTGCAGTGTTCTGTTACTTTCTACTGTACAGCAAAATGAATCAGCCACTCCTTGCTTTTTAAAATACCTTTTTTTCCATTGCTTCTCAGACACGACTTTCTCCAGTTTTCCTCCTGTCTTCCTGACTGCACCTTGTCTGCCAGATGTCTCTCTGCTCATCCTGTAAATCTTTTCTCTTCACACCATCTTTCTGAGCATATTATTCACTCCCATGGCTTTCGTCATTGCAATGATGTCCCCAGTTAACACTCAGTTAACTCTCTGGCCCAGACCTCTCTTCTGGGGTGCGGGGCTTATATATCCAATCAGTTGCTACCATCAGCTTCACTTGCATGTCTTCAATTCACATCAGTGGAAACTGAATTTAACTTCCTCCTTAGATTTGCTCTATTCTGTGTTCCCTGTCTTAGTGAATGGTATCACTGTCTGACCAAGACAGAAACTAGCCTTGACTCCTCACCACAGCTGCTCACTTACCAAACCCTGAACATCCAACCCTCCATTCCTATAGACACTTCTGTAGTGGCTCTTGCCTGGATTAAATAATAGCCAATTAAATGGATGCCTGACTCCAGCCTTATCTTTCTCTAATGCAGTCTCCACACAGCTGCACAAGCAGTATTTCTGAAATATATATGTCAAAACAAACAACATACACACTTGCACACAAATCTGCTTATATCACTTTCCAGCTTAAACTTTGCAGTAGTTTATCATTTCCTCTAGGCTAACTTTCACTCCGTAACATGGCTAGAGCATTGGCTTCATTTTTGACCATGACTATAGTAAAAAATACATGTTATACTGTGACCTAGAAAATACATGTATACATACAACTGAACAAAGTTTTCTTTTTTTAAAAAAGAAAAAGCAGAATTTGTCTTTACTATAGGCAGTGCACTCTAACATATTTTATTCTATTACATGAAAAATGCTGATTATTACTTACTAGATGGATCACATGAGTGCTATTTGAAAAACAATGGCATGGAAATACCTCTGTGACCTGGCTCCTGCCTGTCTCTTCAGCCCCAGACCCCATTCTATATCTGGTCGCCCTAAGTTCCTTCCAATTCCCCGAACAAGTTATGTTTTCAGGAGCAATTCCTTGCTTCTGGGATGCTTCTTCTCCCCCAACCCCATGCCACCCACTCCTGTATTCCAGAGCAAGAAGTTAGATGTGATAGAAATAAGAATCTAGATAATCTAGTCTACGATTCTTTCTTTTCTCCTGGGACTTCCCAAACATTTCATTATAATAATTTCTTTCTTTCTGTGTCTTCCACACCAGACTGGGAGCTTAGAGAAAGTAAAGACAAAACATGTTTTTTTTTTTCACAGTTGTGTCTAGCCTAGCAGAGTATCTGGCATGTGGTAGGATTTAGTAAACAGTAAGTAAATAGAATTCTGCTTAAAACCCTCCAGTGGCTTTCATTTACACTTGGAAAACCATTCCAAAAGTCATTATTATTATGGCCGACATGAGGCGCACTGCGGTGGGCCCCAGTCTTTAATCTCATTTCCTGCTCTTCTTTGCTCTAGACCCCGAGCTCCAGTCACAGAGGCGTCTTTGCTGTTTCTCACACTTGCCAAGCGCATGCATTCTTGTTTCCTCAGATACTCGCATGGCTTCCTCACCTCACTTGAGGTTTCTGCTTAAACGTCCCCTTAGAGAGGCCTCTCCTGACGCCCTCCTCATTCCCTTGCCATTCCTCTGCCTCGTGCTTGTTCATGGCATTCACCACTGTCTGACATTGTTGACTGTGTCCCCGTCCCTCCTCCCACTGCCTCTTGACTGTAATAAGGTTTTGTTTTTGTTCACTGCTGTATTCCCCGGGCTTAGGACAGCGCGTGGGTCCTGGTAGGCACTCAGTAAACGTCTGTTAAATAAATGAATACATGCATGAATGCATGGGGTTCTTACTACCAAATAATTCAAATAATATCAGTAACCATAACTTACATTGCTTTAGGGCTTTAAGGTTTACAAAGTGTTTCCTATACTTGATCTAATTTGAGCTAGGTAGTTGTCCTCTGGAGTTGGTCTTGGCACATAGTGGTTATCATTTTGCCAATGAAGTTTGAGAAGCTGACGTTTAAAGAAGTTTAGTTGACTGGCCTGAAGAGACACAGGTGATAAATGACTAAGTCAGTTCTCAAACTTAGTGTTTGTTCTGCTGCACCACACTGTTAGAAAGAAAGGGTGAGATAAACAAACCGCTTCCTCTGCTTTCCCAATGTCCACAGCATTTCCTGTGAGCAGCTTGGATCCCTTCTCCCCTCCACCCCCACAGCGTGGCAGAAGATTTTCACTCAAGTCTTACCAGAGGTGGCTTCAGACAGCGGATGCTGGTGAATAGCTAACCATAGCGTCAGCCACGTAGTCTGTTAGTGCTTAGAAATAAACTGCACAACATCTTCACTACTTAGAAAGAACTAATATTTATAGCATGGTATAAGTTAGCAGGAAAGTTTAAAGACTTAGAGAATACCAACATAATTATCCTAAACGTGATCAGTCTTGAATCCTGGACAAGTAATTCCCTAAATAGGAATAACATTTTTTGGTAAGATTAAGTATGGAGAGGAACAAGAACGCCGTCTAGGAAATGAGTGGACCGTTGCCGTGCTACCAGCATATTCTCTCTGCCCTCGGGGACAGACATGTGCTTGGCCTTGCCCACCATCACAGGCCCAAACCCCGGGGCCCCTCAGAGACTTCTGGCAGGGTAAACCATGGAGAAAAGGAGCACGTCAGATGGTTTTGTCTTTGCTCAGCTTAGACGTCCTTCAGGTACCAAAAAGGTTCAAGTTCATGTAAAGGAAACCTAGAGTCCGTCCCTGAGTCCTTCTTCTGCTTATACCTCTAGTTTCTGGACATAATTGTACCTCATTAGACCCAAAGTGAATTCTTTATCTGGAGGCTGGAGCCAGCCACTTTGCAGCCTGTCGGGTCTGCTGTTACTGTGCTACGGAAGATGATGTAGTTGGGGGAGTCCTAAAGAACAGGGCCCTTTTTTTCCCCTCAGGCTGTTGTCATAGACCTGAACTGAGTTTATCCATTTTTCTGCCAAAAGGGTCTCGAAACTGCAGCTGAACTAGTGTCGTTTTTTTAAATGGGCACTTGGGTGGCAGAGTAGGGAAGGCCCCATCGTCTAGCTTCTTCTAGCCAAATTGAATTCCAAAATATGTACAGCTGTGTGGGAGGCCATACTATACAAATGGATATAGTTAGTTCAAGAATTCTAAGCATCTCTTTATTGTCAGTAATGTGTGGAATGAAGTTCCCTTGCAGTTAGTGGATATTTCTGGGCCTGGTCTTGTTTGTTTGATACAAACTTCCCTTCATGGACATCTCAAGATATACTGAAGACATGCTTTCAATTTGGAATGACAGGGGTATAAATTTACAAGGATTTATTTGGGGCAGATCGGTTCCATACCACCTGGTTCAGTAACTGAGTATCTGTCTTCCTCTCCTTGCCCCTAGAATGCAGGCTCCTTTGTATCAGGACTGTGTTTCACAGGTACAGCAGCATCCTCCATAAAGTTTAAAGGTGACTGGCATGGTGTAAACATTCAGTAAGTTTTTCTTTAATGAAAAATCGAATCATCACCACTTACCTGTAGAATCTTCTGTCAGACTCTTGTATTTTATTATTGTTGATAAAGTGATAGGTAATTCACTGATGATCTGAATTAATAACTGGCTTTATGTACTTTTGTTATATATGTTATTATATAAATGACCAGGTCAAGTGACTTCTAGTTCAAAAAGGGTTTGATCTGCAATCGAGTTGGCTTTCAGTGTCTTAAGTAAAATATGTTTGATCTAGACTGCTGTTTTTGGGTTAAACTTCTCAGAGCGTTCCAGAGACCAGTTAGGTATTGATGAAACCCTGAGCCTAAATTATAGAAGTTGAAACTTGCTGTTTGTTTAGAGTTTCTGCAGAAGGTGAGACCTGACCTGGCCACGTGTGTTCGCAAATTCTTTGTCTGACTTCCGCTCCTGCTGAGGGAAGCCAGCAATGTAAATATTTTGAGCATCAAGCTCAATCACTACCAGTATATTTTTAAAAACCATGAGAGGCCTACTTATTAAAGCCTAGTTTGTCTTATTCACCAGTTATACCACCTATTAGCAAATATAGTAAGATCATTTATTTAGCTGAAGGAAAATTAATTTACAGTGGAATAAACTGTACTGATGGCAAGTATGTAGAGATCTCTTGTGGACAATACTTTTACGTCCGTATTGATTAAACGTCATTTGTGACTTAATTAATTGTAATACTGCATAAGCATTTTATCACTCAGAATGCAAGACCCAGGCTTACATAATGCTTCTGAAGGAGGCTACCGTGCAGCTACTGCCAAAAAGCTTCCACTTAGATGCAAACAGCTTGGCCCTGATGGGCTTACTCATCAAGAACCACACAACATCTTGCTTGGCTAAAAGCACTTTGTTTAGAGGGATTGGGACAGGAGATTAAAGTAACTCGCCCATCAGTCTCCATATACTCAAGGACTCAGAGTCCTCAGAGCAGTTCTTCCATAGCTTTTTAAGGAACACTCTGCTACTCAGGGGGGGGCTTCCCCAGTGGCTCAGAGGTAAAGAATCCGTTTGCAAGGCAAGAGGTGAAGGAGACATGGTTCGATCCCTGGGTCTGGAAGATTCCCTGGAGGAGGAAATGGCAGCCCACTCCAGTATTCTTGCCTGTGATTGCACCTAAGACAATAGAAAACCAGGAGGTAAATATGGGTGCTGCCCTGTTATTATTATCCTTTCAGGCACACTGTCTCCTCGCTTCAGCGTCCCGAAACAGGAAAACAGAGTCGGGGAAGATGTCCTAGATGGACAGCGGCTAACAGCCAGCCGTCGAGCACTTCCTCAGTACTAGGCACGGTTGCATTAGCCTGTCGATGTCTCATGTTTAAAACAGCCCTGTGAGGCAGGCTCCGATTGTCACCCGACAGACAAGACATCGAGGCATGGTAAGGTTAAGTAACACCCCCGGAACCACCCAGCCAGGCAGCAACAGAGCTGTTGGAGCCCTTGCAAGCTGGCTTCAGAAGCCACCCAGATGCCTTTGATTGTATTTTAATTCTCAGTGAGTACATTTCTGACGAGTGATTCCAGGTATCAAGAGAGTTCTGGAATGGATATCTTTGCCCATCTGAATTACTTACAGGGGGAAAAAAAATGTTAGTATCAAGTACTGTGTATTGGATTCTGTATAAGTGAGCCAGAGTTTTCTTCCACTATAATGGTTGCTATTAGGACTTAAAATATATTTGAATAGTAAGATAGTATAAATGACAAATTTTTATTTTAAAGATGTGACCTGCACATTGGACAGCCTCTAGTGTAAACAGTGGAACATGCTGGGGTCTTTTCAAGGCCAGGGCTGCAGGTAAATGTAAGCCTCCCTGGCCCTTAAGCCAGAGACTCCTAATTTCTAAATCTTAATTCTGGCAGCATCTCAGCCACCTAGAAAAACAGTTGAAAATAAGGAAAGGTCAAGAGATAGATGTTATTTTTCTAACAAATGGAGATCTTTGGGTCAAACACTTGTTTGCTCCTCAGTCTGTCTCAGGTTGATAAACTTATTAAACTCAAAGAGAAAGCCTCGCCGCCTAGTTACTGATTCCCAACAGAAGCTTTCCCCATCTGCACCCACCAGTATTTGCTGAATTGTGCCAAGTCGTCTCCCTTTGACTCTGTTCAGCCACAGAAAGGGTATCATAGAATATAGATGTAAGGAAATTTCCTTCTATTCCAGAACATTCCAGTAATTTGCAGAAACCAGTGTTTTGGGGTAGAATTTGTATTTAAATGACTCTCCACTTCCTTGTCTGATCTCTTGCTGGTGGGCTATCCTTGTAGGAATTTTACTGAATTCTCTAGTACCGGGACTCCCACTTCTCTTTCCCCAAAAGAACTAAAAACATTTGGTTTCAAAACAGGACATTTTTTTCCTCAGTGTCATTTCTCTTAGAGGAGTTGATCTCAATGCTTGTTTATTATGAGTAAACTGTTTTACAACAGCCAACGTTATCGTAAAGTAAGTTCCATTAGAGTTAATTCCAAGATTATGTAGTTTCTTTTGTTGTGTAAAACTGTGGTATTGACTGTTCCTTTAAATAAAGTTAGAAATGTTTATGTATTTCTCTTGTGATAGTAAAGTATTAAAATTTAATTTTTAAAGAGTAAAAATCTTCTAATACCTACAGCACCATTGTTCTAGCACTGTCCAATATAACAAAATTTCATTGTAATAACAAAAAAAACCCTGTATTTTGTATGATTGTACTTAACATTTATGCAGTGCATAAATGCAACTATAGAACAGCATATTCATATGAATATATGTTCTTTATACGTACAAATGCCTTACTGCAAGACCATGGGTCTACATTGTTCAGATTTTAAAATAAGTTGCTTCGTAAGATGGATTTGGCCTTAGCTGACAGTGGCGGTGCTTCCTCCCGTGTGTGTTAGTCACTCAGTTGTATCTGACTCTTTGTGACCCCGTGGACTACAGCCTGCCAAGCTCCTCTGTCCATGGGGTCATCCATCCAAGAATACTGGAGTGGTTGCCATTTCCTCCTCTGGGGGATCTTCCCAATCCTGGGTTCAAACCTGAGTCTCCTGCATTTCAGAAGGATTATTTACTGTCTGAACTCCCAGACGTGGCAAGGGTTTCCGTGGGCATGTTAAAAAAAGTTATTTCTAGGACTCAGTCCACTAGCAGAGTGAGGATTCCTAACTCTGGCCAGCTTCATACCAAAAAAAATGTATCTTGGCACAAGTACTTATGATTTTCTTTTTAATTTTAAGCCTTAATTTATTAATTCAGTATGTAACTCTTATCACAGCCATGTTGCTTCATACAGAATTTGTCACTGTGGGTCAGTCATTGGTCTTGTTCTGTTTGTTATAATAATATCAGTTCTCTCCCAGACTGGTACTTGAGCTGGCCAAAGTGAGTGGATAATAGAATCAGGCTGTGTATCACATTGTATTCTTGTTCTGAAAAGCATAAAAATTAGTGCCATTTAACTTTAAAAAAAATATATGAAGTTAAGTCATTTTCATGGAAACAGACATTTTAGCTAGTTTACTTTTGTTTCTTTTTTGGATTTTTGAGATTTGAGAAAAATAGAGCCCTCTTTGAAATTTGAATTGCTCTGGAGTATTAAACATTATTAAGAAATTGGTTAAAATTATTGAAAACAAAGAGCTCTCGGGCTAAGTGTTTTGGCATTACCTTTGAACACACCTAGTGTTGACTAACTAGGGTCTTCCCAGGTAGGTAAAGCCAGTGCAGGAGACGAGGGAGACATGGGTTTGATCCCTGAGTCAGGAAGATCCCCTGGAGGAGGAAATGGCAACTCACTCCAGTATTTTTGCCAGAAAAATCCCATGGACAGAGGAGTCTGGTGGGCTGCATGCAGTCCGTGGGGTCGCTAAAGAGTCATGCGTGACTGAGCACACAGCAGCGGAGTCCAGCACTGACTGGAAAGAGGATGTGAGAAACCACACCATGCCCTCTTCCAGCACCTGTAAGAAACACCGGCTTCCTGGGTAACTGCTTCTTACTTGCATTCTCCCCGCGCCTCCTGGCACACAGATGTCTTCTGTTCCCCCAGCTCCAAGCAGTTTTATGTGGTCAGAAAGAATCTATGACTCAGTTCCTCTCAGACCACCCCTCTGCCCACAGAGCTGAAAATGATTGCTTTGTCATGTCCCATTCTTTGGCAGCACATGAAGGGCTTAGGGACAGTTGGCATTTCCTCCATCAGAGAACCAGCCTAAAGATTCTGAGGGCCGGTGCCCTGAAGTTTTGCCTGCCCCTTCTGCCTGTCTCTGATTCCTTGACTGGGGAAGCCTATGGTTGCCAGCCTTCCATCCCCACCCCCATCGCCAGGGTGTGTCAGCCAGGCTTGCTCTTCTGTAGCGCATCTCAGCCTCATCATCATCCCTGCCTTCTCAGTTCACCCTAATGCAACTTGCTGTTTGCCATGACACTGTCCGCCAGCTAGTTCACAGCCTTCTGAATTTATTACCTGGCCTGCTTTCCATGGACTTGGCTTATAGGTGACTCTGTTGGGATGGAAACTGTGGAGAGTACATGGCATTTGATTTACTGGAGGAAGAATGAAATTGATCTGATATGTTTTTATAAAGATATGCTGGCTGCTACCTAAAATATCAGCAGTTAATTTAGGTACTGTATGGGTTAAAAGCTCTGGCTTTGGCCTGAGACTGACCAGAATTTGTATCCTAGTTTTGCCTCATATTAACCTGGTCAAGTTTCTTATCTGATTTTTCATTTCTCTATTTGCATAATAGATATAGTACTAATAAGGACTAGTGTGTAAATTAGATGCTTAAGCTAACTTCAAGTGTTCATTTATTTTAATTAGCACTCTGCCTACCTCTTATATGGTGCACAAGAAATGTTAGTAATTATTACTAAATAATATATTTTTTTAAATTTCTCCATTCCCTCCTTCCTTATGTTGTTTTTCACTCTTCTCTCTCACTTCGTTCTCTTAAGAGGGTAAAGACATATATTGATACTCTCAGACACATCCACAGGGTTTATGGAGCAGATCTGATCTTCCAAGAGCTGTTTGGGTTTGTTGTATCATAACCTAGATGCTATGGCTGTGTCACACGCAGCTGCCTCCTCATGCAGTAATCTGATTTACACATTACTCTGGGCAGCCTCAGAAACGATTGGTAAGTAAGTACCCTCTGTGTGAATGAGACAGTGGACTCTAAAGCTACAAGGGGAGACCTTGGAAATCATCTGATCCAGGCTTTTGCCCCCAGATAGCGCCACATTTTAATGTTCTATAAAATGACAGTTGGCTGGTTTTTCCAGCTTGAAGCACGGAGAATGCCTGTTCTGTTGTGGGTTCTTGGAGTCAGATTATTAAAGTTGTTAGGAGGAATTGTAGTAGTCGCCTTGTCCAGTGCTTCTTTCGTCTGGCATCACCAAGAACCGATTTCACACCGTGTGCTGTGCAGGCCCTGGTGATGCAGAGCTCAGTGAGACGTTCAGGGGCCCCCAGTCTTCCTCACACCAATACTGGGCGCCCTTTCTAACAACATCGCAAACGCCAGCCTCTGATTAGACATTTGTAATCAAAAACAAAGAAGACCTCTCAGCCTGTTATGGAAATAGAAGAGGAGTCTGCTGAAAGGATTCATTTTCTTAAGAGCAGTGGGGCTTCTGGCTTGAGCATTGGCAGCTTAGAAGCCAGTGAGATGGTAGTTTCTGAGCTCAGTCCTAGCGTTGTCAGATTGGGATTGGATATACTAGAAGAGCAAGGGGGAAAGCGGTTTTTTTGCCAGGCTTGAGAAGGGCTTAACATCGCCCATTAATTATTCAAGATTAAATAAGGAGTTGGATCCTGATGACTCCATACATTTTAAGACTTTACATAGGTAATGTAAATACAATATAAACAAATCATTAAGTGGAAAATTTCTAGTGACAATAAAGATACTATTTCACAGGTCAAATTGTTCTCATTTCATAGTTATATGGTTTTTTTCGAGTTGAAGGGGACCAAAGAGTTTATCGTATCCAGTTGCTTCTGGACTTAATTTTTAAAGTGAAACCTTACTCAGAATATAGATGTGTAAAAGGAGTAAAATCAGCTGTGCTCCAGGTGCGGCCTGGCCTATGTGACTACCCCGCCCCCGCCTCACTTCCCTAAGGGGCCCCTCCTTAAATCCCGAGGACCTTAATCTAGTACTTTGGATCAGTTCTAATAATTGAAAAGATTTTTCCTGTGTTGAAATTGTTACTTCTAATTATTCCAGATTCCGGGCCCTGGAGCAGCGCAGCATAAAGGCACTGTCTTCTGTGTGCCCTTCAGATGCTGATGAGCGCTCCCTGTGCCCTTCCTGCCTGCACCTTCTCTTCTCCCCGATAAATCAGCCTCGTGGCTTTTAACCTTCAGCGGCGTGTTTTCAAAGTTCTAATCAGGAACTTTTCTCTTACGTGATTCTATTAATATCTCTTCTTCTGTCTTGGAAATAGAGACAGAGCTTCTACTAAGTATCTCAGGTGAATTTCAAGTTGGTTTTAAACTCCCCCTTCTTCATCCTTTATTTTTTTCTCCCCTTCAAACTGAATACTTTCAGCCTCTTAGAGAAAGCTGTTTATCATCAAGGTTAAAAAAGGAAAAAGATGTTAAAGACCCAGCCTCAGAAGGAATTACAACTTAGGAAGCGGTCTGAACTGAATTCCCATTTCAGGATCCTGCCCATACAGGAGTCGGCTCTCCACAAAGCCACCCAAACGCCTGTCAGCACCATGGGGCGGGGCCGAGCTGGGCGCCCTCGAGTCCCCTTTCTGGCGGCATCGGGTTTCCGGGGGCCGGCGCTGCCCTGAGCTCGCAGGAGCCGCTGAGAGCAGCCCCCTCTGGCACAGGCACAGCCGCCTGCGCTGCTGCAGCGCTTCCACTCCATTCAGTAGCAAAGGCTGCCCTTTGAGGAGGAACAAGCGATGGGGCTGTTTCTGACATTAAAATACAGTTTTCTCTGGCATCTGGGCAAGTTGGTGTTTGTCTTCTTTGATCTGGGACCCTGTTTTCTTTCCATTCACTTTAATGGACTGTCCGGTGGTTAGGTGTGTTATTAGGTGTGAGAGCATTTATTCCCTTTTCTTTCACCCTCTTCCCATGTTTTATGTAGAATGGTGCCTTCTAGTTTGAACATCCTTTCCTGAGCTATATGTGATGCTTAGGAAGCATGAGTTGATAACAATACCCTGGCCTTCCGCATTTTGTCGTATTCCGCCATCTGTGCGGCAGGTGCAGGGGGTGAGGTTTCTGCTCCTTTGGGTGCTGGACAGCATGTCGGGAGCACAGATGTGAGCTTGTGTCCTTCAGTTGGTGCCACTGCAACAAGATGCCTGCAGGCCCCTCAGCCTGGGACCTGTAGACGCCTAGGGAATCTGTGACTCAGGGTCTGTGGGCTCCTTGCATGGACTAAAAGGTAGATGCAAAATTTTGTGTACAAATTCTTGTTTGCATTTTTCTGGAGATTTTTCAAGGCATCTGAAACCAACTAATAGTTAAGGATGACTTGAAAAGAGGTTTCAAGATCTTGAAATTGAACCAGATAGATCTTCCACTCAGGACTTATTACAGTGGTGTTAATTTTTTTTGTTTTTAAGAAAATGCCTTTAAAATTCTGTTTTAAAGCAAGCCCATAACTGACCATCATTCAGCATTGGTCATCTGATTCAGGACTAATGCACTAGATACTATATGAAAACCAGAAGAAAACAGAACAGTTAGAGTGCCATCTAGTGGTCCGAATGATAATTTCACAGCTTTGGAATCAGGCCCAGGCCTTCTCCATACACCCAGGTCTTTAGCTTTTTTTTTTTTTTTTTCCCTCGGGTCTTTAGTTTTAGCAGCTTTCTAAATCAAGAACATTTTTTTCCTCTCAGGTAATTGCAGACCATAAAGGTATGTGGTCATGATACTTGTCTTCCACACAGATGCTGCAGTTGTGGATTCTAGCCTTGCTTACTCTGGAGACATAATTTTCATAAAAGCTTAATGCTGTAGATGGCATGTATTTTATAGGAATATAGGAACTACAGACTTTGAGAGTCATACTGCATTTGATTATACTTTTAATCATAAAGCTGGAACAAATTGATGACTGCCATAAAATCATTTTGATATAGAGGCTTTGTTTTATTTTTTTTTCAAGTTAGAATAAATTTAAAAATTGAGTAATTTGTCTTAATTACTCTTTGTATTCCTTTCATGATGGTGACATAGAATGATGTTCGCCAAATGGTGCAGAAATTGTAAGGTTTCAGAGTTGAATTCATTCAGGGAAAATATATCAGACGATTTGTATCCACATGAAAATATGCTACGAGCATAGCTCTCAAGTCCTTACTCTGCTGTAACGTAGCAATGGTTGATCATGTTAACTTGTTTATTCTTTTATAAATGGGACTGATAACAGTATCTAACATAGGGTTGTTGTTAAGATTAAATGAAATAAAGTCGGTAAGCACAGTGCCTTGTATATAAAAAGTCTTTTCATTTATTAAAGTCTCTTTAATATTGCTGCTGTTACTATCACTGGCCAGTTTTTGTTTTTTGTTTTTTTCAGGACAGCTGTAGTAAAATGGAAACAATCTTGTATCTTATGGAGAATTTTATAGTTTTTAAAAGCATTTGCTCACATACAGTCTTCTTTGATTAGTTTCAATAAATGTTTACTTATTCACATATATTCAGCAGCTATTTATTCAACTCCTATTAGGTATAATCATCATCTTTGGCATTGCAGGTTTGATACTGAAAACAGCAATAAAAAAAGGCCTCACGTGGCGGGGGGTGGGGCGGGGGGTTAGACAATAAGCAGTAAATAAATAAGGTGATTTTACACAGAAGTCATTAGTGTGAAGGAAATTAGTGTGATGTCATAGGGCACGACTGGACGCCTCCTTGAGGTTGAAGAGGTGGCCAGGAGAGATCTTTCTGAGAAAGTTGACATTTAAGTTCTTTCCTGAATGAGAAGGAGCCAGCCACGTGAGGGTTGGGGAGAAGCCGTCCTGACTAAGGGATACAGTGAGTGTAAATGGCATTGGTGGGAACGTGATAAGTACATGCACAGACTAGAAAGAAGGCCTGTGCTGCTGGAGCTCAGGGAGCCCAGGGCGCGTGGCTGGAGGTGAGGTCAGAGGACTTCGGACTTTATTCTGCGGGTTCTGGGTGAGATGGGGTGTGATTCAGAGCACCAACCACAGAGACTGTCTGGTTTTAAATCTAACCTATTGAGTGGTCTTCAACAAGTTTTTTGACTACTCTCTGCCTAATTTTAACGTCTCCAAAGTGAGAATGATGATCATTTCTTCCTCCTAGGATTGCTGTGAGGATTAAATGAGATCAAAATATGTGTGAAGTAGTCAGCAGAGTGTCTCCATGCTGCTGTTTTTTCATCATCAGTATCTAGGTTCAGTTTCATCACACGTGCTACCCCCACGTCATCATCAGTGCCCTCAAGTTACAGATGAGAACACGTAGAAGTAGAGGGTGGTTTTGAAATCAGAATATAGGCATCTTGACTTTGGAGCCATCATTCTTTTCGCAGTGTATTCTGCGACATGAGCTCCCAGAGTGACACCTCTCTGATCTGAATCTCTTTAGCTCAGAGCTCAGTTGTATGCCCCTGCGAATGTGAGAAAATTATCAGTAAGGGTTACGGTGTGTGGTAGGGAGGCTCCATGCCTGTCTTCTCCCCACACCTGGGACCCTACACCGAAAGCGTTAGTGTGCACATCAGAATGCAGAGAGGAGGAAGGAGCTGACTGTATTTTGGGGATCTTGTAAGGCACTGAATATCTTCAGACACTGAAACTCTTCCTTAATTGCAGCAAATGGGGCCCTACAAAATATAAGTAAATGAAATCCAGGGATTATCCCCAGATTTTTTTCTAATCCGACTTTTAGTGAAGGTATTAACCAGGACCCCACTCCCCCCGCCCCCAGCCCTGAGTTGAATTTCCCTCTCCTCCACCTCTTCCTGCCTTTGCCTGGCCCCTTCTGGGGTAAGCCATGGCAGAGGTAAGGATCACGAAGTGAGAGAAACAAATGAGAAGCCAGGAGCTAGGAAGTCCACCTGCTCGCCCTGCCCCTGTTCCTCGGCCCCCGCAGCACCTCCCCCACTGGCACTGATGGCTGGCTCCGTGTCTCTTGCAGAATGTGAGCACCTGATCCGCCACATGCTGGTGTTGGACCCCAACAAGCGCCTCTCCATGGAGCAGATCTGCAAGCACAAGTGGATGAAGCTAGGGGATGCGGACCCCAACTTCGATAGGGTGAGTGGGCCTCCACTCGCCCCCGGGAAAGCCTGTTCGGGCTGCTGCAGGCTCTTTTGCATAAGATTGTAACCAGGCCAGGACCTAGAAGGGCAGGCCTGGATGCAAGCTGTTGTGTAATCCTGAAGCAAGTGAAGCCAGCAAGAAGGAAGCTTAACCAGCTGAGCTGTTGCGGAATAGTGATACCAGTTCCTGACCGCATGTCCTCATATCCGGATCCCTTCCCGGGTCTTGGGACAGTACAGCCTCTTCCCACGGGATTGTTCACCTACTCTTATCTCTCACTGTGCACAGTCCAACAGATCCTGCAGCATTCCTTTATTTAAATCATCGTAGCCATCCCAGGTACCCCAGGAGCTCAGGAAAATAGTGGCCTAGCCATCTTATCTGCTCCTAGCTGAGTACCCAGGGCTTTCTTGCTTAGGCTTCATCTAAGGCCAAAAATATCACAAGCTAGGGAGCATGGAACAGCTTGTTCATTATATATGATCTGCCATCTTGACGTAGTTAATTGGGAGTTTGATAGCTTGCCTTTTTTTGTTACAGTTAATAGCCGAATGCCAGCAGCTGAAGGAAGAAAGGCAGATGGACCCTCTGAATGAGGATGTCCTCTTAGCCATGGAAAACATGGGACTGGACAAAGAGCGGACACTGCAGGTACCTAAGTGAGCAGAGGCCGGGGTGGGGGCTGCGCTCCCTCTGCCCTGTCTTTCCCATGTATCCTTCTTCCTGGGAACTTGGATCTTTTCGTTTTCCTCCCATTCTTCCTCTGCCCCTTGAAAAGAAGGTGCTTTACTCTTCTACTATTACTTTTAAAAGAGTTTTGGTCATTGACATGCTGTTTCACCAGGGTTTTTTGCTCTTTCCCCTTTTCTCTCGGTAGTCGTTAAGATCAGATGCCTATGATCACTATAGTGCAATCTACAGCCTGCTGTGTGACCGGCATAAGAGACATAAAACCCTGCGTGTTGGAGTACCTCCTGGCATGCCCCGAACCGTGGGCTTCCAGCCGCCAGTCAACCTCCAGGTGGGTGATAACGCCAGTGATCAGATTGAGGACTAGTAACATGGAGAGGGGTGGTGGTTATCCATTGCTCTCTAACGCCAGATCATGCTTACCCGTCGCCTCCCAGCTGCCATCTCTTCCTTTGTCAGAGGCCAAGCAAAGAACTCAGTCTTTCTTTGATAGAGTGGGTGGAAGAGTATTCCAGCACTTGGAAGGGACACCAATAGTTGAATTTTTTTTTAAAAAAAAGAAACCGTAAATCATTGCGAGAGACTGTCTTCGCTAAAGAATACTTCCTTGTAGCTTCTAAGAGCAGAGGAACCAAAAACTCAGAAGTAGAAACATAGACTTTAGCCATCAAGAATGTTTTGAAAGCCTCTATGATTTCCCTCTGGTGTTGAAAAGCCTCTTTGTGTGTGTGCTGCTTTGCAGGCGGAGCAGGCTGGTACCACTATGAACATCAGCGTCCCCCAGGTGCAGCTCATCAACCCAGAGAATCAAATCGTGGAGGCAAGTAGCAGCCCCTGGTGGCTGTCAGCTGAACCTACTTTCTTTCCCGTAGCCTCGTTGCCTCTCTTTACTACTACTTCTATGTATTTTCTTATTTATTCATCTCCCCATTTATTTTTGGCCGTGCTGGGTCTTCGTTGCCTCTCGGGCTTTCTCTGGTTGCGGCAAGTGGGGGAGCTCTTCGCGGCAGTGGGTGGGCTTCTCGTTGTGGTGGCTTCTTCTGTTGCGGAGCACGGGGTCTAGAGTGTGAGCTCGGGAGTTGCTGCACACGGGGCTCAGTTGCCCTGCAGCACGTGAGATCTTCCTGGACCAGGGATCTAACCCGTGTCCCCTACACCGGCAGGCAGATTCTTAGCCACTGGACCACCTGGGAAGTCCCCTTCCCTTCCTTCTTGTTTCTCACTCTCTCTTGTTTCTGATTTGTCCGTGCTTCCCTCACCTCAGCCGGACGGGGCGGTGAACGTGGACAGTGACGAGGGTGAAGAGCCTTCCCCTGAAGCGCTGGTCCGCTATCTGTCCATGAGGAGGCACACAGTGGGCGTGGCCGACCCCCGGTGAGTGTCCGGCAGAAAATTCCCATCTGACTTTGAGTTCCTCCTGTGGCACATTTCCCCTACTTCTTTGTATCGCCCAGATGAGATCTGATACAGTGGCCAAGACACGCGGTTAACCTCTTCAGGCTCCCTGGTAGATCAGACTTGATTGGACTTGAGGATCACAGAGCTGTCACTGGTGGAGGGTGGGCTGAGAGCCGCCATCGAGCCAGGCAATGACAGTACTTTGGTGAAGAGCATAGCATGTCTTTTCCCGCAAAGACTGAGGTCTTCTGATCTAAACCACATAAAAGTACCCGTGAAAATGCATCTGTGTTTGACAACTTTTAGAGATGCTTTTTGCCATATATTTTAATGGAAGACTCAATCTAAGAAGTGAGGACAAACAGCAGAATAGAATTTATAGGTGTAAAAAAATTAAATTCAGTGAAAAAAAATTATGTGAACAAAAGTCCAAAAATATGCCGAGTAAGTACCAGTTTCCCAAATCGTTTTCCCAAAACAGCCCTTCATTGTGTCCCCTGCTTGCCCGCACACTGGAGAATGGACTGAAGGCCAGCTCTCTTGGTTTTTGTTCAACACTTGAAGATTCTCACCATTAAAAATAGCCATGCCACTTTTCTGGCGATTTCTCCTGAGTAGGGAAGAGAAGGTTGTGGCAAGAGTCCTCTTGAGAGTTCAGCTCAGAGCAAAGCTGGTTTCTTTTTTCTTTGAGTCATTTCCAAAAGAGCCTCCCCTGCTTACTGGTTTGCTTGCTCCGCATTCTCAGCCTACAATGAAACAGGCGATCGGGGAGCATTCTGGCTCCGAAGACAATGTCAGCTTCGGAGGGTGGAGTCCCGTGTCACCCTGTTAGTGGAAAGCGCTCTTATTTTAAAGTGTGCTATAAACCCCTCTGTCGGAGCTCCACAGCCCTGCCCATCCACGGCTTATCTGCCCATCAGCCCTGATGGTGCTGACAGCATTCTTTCCCCCGTGAATCAGCTGCTACTTTGGGGCAGCCATTGTTTGAGTGGACGGCCGTGTCCTCCCTTACTTGCTGTTCACCTCCAGGCCTCGGAGACCTGAACTGGACGGGGGCCAGTGTTTCCTGTTGGCGCAGAGCTGTTGGTCTTACATGAGTGGTCAGTGCAGAATGGTGATCCCCAGCCACAGATAGCAAAATGGCAGAGAGCCAGATTCCACACACCTGGCTCCACACACTTCTGCTCGCTCTGGGACCTTGGAGAGAAATACACATTTAGGAGGAAGGTAGAAAGATAAACTAAACTGTGCGGAATTTGGCAGTGTCCTCAGTTTGGGGCTCTAGGTTGTGAGGGAGAATTGTAACCAGACTTCTCCATTGTCCTGTTTCCTGTCAGCACGGAGGTCATGGAAGATCTGCAGAAGCTGCTGCCTGGCTTTCCTGGAGTCAACCCTCAGGCTCCCTTCCTGCAGGTGGCCCCGAACGTGAACTTCATGCACAACCTGTTGCCCATGCAAAATCTGCAGCCAACCGGGCAGCTGGAATATAAGGTATCTGACCTGGGAGAGGGCTTGCCCCCAGAGAGCTCGTCTGAGCTGCCTTTGAGAAACGCAGAGACCGTCCCCAGGATTTCAGGGTGTCCTTAGAAGGATGCTTTCTCTCGCCTACGTCACCACCATGGGATCCCTTCCTTTCAGTAGACTGGAGTACTGCTGTCTTCTCTCCTCTTTTCTCCCCACCTCACTGAACTATCCCTCCCCGTCTCCTCCTGCAGGAGCAGTCCCTGTTACAGCCGCCCACCCTGCAGCTGCTGAACGGAATGGGGCCCCTTGGCCGGAGGGCATCAGATGGAGGTGCCAACATCCAACTTCATGCCCAGCAGCTGCTGAAGCGCCCACGGGGACCCTCCCCTCTTGTCACCATGACACCAGTGAGTGGCAGCATGAAGCCCTGCTTGCTTTCTCAGAGGCTTTTTGTAAAGAGGTTTTGGAACTCAGGGTCTCCAACCAAAACGTCTGAATTTCTTCTTTCCCTCAACATGCAATGCTCAGTGTCATTTCCATTTTTTTCAGGCTAGTAGAATTTTCCAGACTTAATTTTTGGTTAGCTTCTTCACTTAACCAAATAATTTCCATACTGTATTCTGCTTCTGGAGGGATTCATCTTTGGGGAGCCTCTTGTAGACACTCAAATAAAGGGCGGCTGCAGCCCTGCCTGCTTCAAGTCAGGGAGTCATAGTCTCAGGCCCGACCTTCCTGCAGATCACATTTTTCTCAGGCCCGACCTTCCTGCAGATCACATTTCCGTGCCAGAGGGCAGTGGAAGCTAACAATTTTCTCTGGGCTTAATTGCTTTTTAGACTGGTTTCCAGATTTACCTTCTCACCAACTCTTCCTCCTTTGATTAACATACCTCACACTTTTGGTGCCAGCTGGATCCCTTGATGATTTGGCTTCTAAGCTGACAGTTGGCATCTCTCAACCCCATGTTTTTTAATATGATGGTCACAAAGATTCTTTTCTTCCCCTGGTTTCTGTTTATTTCTGATTAGTTTCCTGCCATAGATAGATTCATTCCTTCATTCATTTATTCATCCATTAAATCTCATACTACATTAAGGTTGAGTGCTAATTATATCCAGAGCCCTCACTGGGTATTTCAGGGCAGTGCTTCTTAAGGTGTCTCTCTAGTTTGAGGACCTTGTTTTCCCTATTATCAGAAAAATTAAAATTTTAAAACATATGAACTACAAGGCTAAATTTTATTTGGTTCAACAGAAAAAATTACTCTGTTAAGTTGCTATAAAGGTTTATAAATATTACTCTCTGTTACTTTACCTACCTTATCTTAGATCAGTAATGAAACAGTTTGTAGACTGATGCAGGTCTACTGTGCCAGTAACATGGCTGCTGGGAAAAGGGAAGAATTCATATTTACAGTTTCTGGCCTCATTGAGCTTATACTATAATAGGAAGATGCGATCCACATATGTGAAGTATTGGAGTAACAGTAAAAGACCAATGTGATGAAGTGCTGGAGTGAAGACCGTGGGCCTGTAGGTGGCAGAGGCACTTAGGAAAAGGCCAGGTCAATGCAGATTTGGAAGGGTCCAGAACAGCTTTATGGGAGGTGCAGTGACTGTCCACTGTAACTGTTTTTGCCAAGGTCACTAATGAACTTCCGGTGGATGTTTTTCATCTTTATCTTTTTGGACTTCCCAGTTGTATTAGTTATGGCTGACCATTTTTCTCCTTGAAAAATGGTCTTCTTTTACCCTATTCTTTTGTGTTTTTCTCCTAGCTCCCCTTTTCAGGTTCCCTTTCTTCTTTTTCCTAGAAACCCACAGTTCTGTCTGAGGTCCTGTTTCCATTTCATTTTACAGACTTTCTCTGAGTGATCCTGTCCACTTCCCTATTTCTGTCACTGAGAGATTCTCTGGCCCACAATGCTTTTCTGAGCCCTGCACTTCTATCTATATGATTACCAACTACACAGATCTAGTGGTTACTTGGCAAGTCCTCACCATTTTATTTCAGCATGTCCTCAGATGAACACGTCCTGATGCGGTGAAACCTGTGTCTCCCTCTAGGTGATAGGGAATGGCACCATCACTCCCCTAGGTTTTCTGTTTAATTCTTCCCTGTCCCTTACTTCCCACATCAAAGCAGTTATGCCATGCCTGTAAAGTAAGTGTCTATCTTCTGTCCCATCTCCACTGCCTTTTTCCCCACTCAAGCTACTGTCATCCTCTGCCTGGATTAACACAGTGGCTGCCAAATGGGCTTCCTGGTTCCAGGCTTGTCTCCTCATCCTTGTCACCCGACATTTTCACGCTGCAACTAAAGCAGGCCAGCTTTCTAAAATATAAATCTTGTAACATCATGTCCCTGCTTAAAATCTTTAGTGATTCACCACTGCCTTCCCTCAAAATAAAGTTCTTCATGTGGTATTCAAGGCTGTTTATAACTGGCCACAGGGCTCCTCTCCCGCCTCATCTGTAGCCACTTCCTGCATAACCCTGTTCCCTCCAGCCTCACAGAACCGTAGTCAGGGTTCTGGAAACCCTAGAAGCATTCAGATAGTGGAATTATCCCAAAAATTTGTTTTGTTTTATAATTCAGTTCAGTTCAGTTCAGTCGTGTCCGACTCTTTGCGACCCCTTGAATCGCAGCACACCAGGCCTCCCTGTCTATCACCATCTCCCGGAGTTCACTCAAACTCACGTCCATCAAGTCGGTGATGCCATTAAAAAAATGCTCTTTTGTAATAATGAAAGTGTGATTTTTGCTTCAGTGCTTGAGGCATGGTGGTTCCGTGAGCCCCAGGCTTTGAGTAGCTGTTGAGGCTATACGATGTCGCAGCCCACAGGCAGCCGGGAAGAGTCACCATAATGCATGCATATTGTGGCAGTCCTCATGTTTTGGTGGTTGACAGTGATTTTAAAGCGTTGAATTGTAACTTCACAATTATATGCTATGTGCTACAGTGGACTTTTAGAAAACCAGTATGCTTTTCTGGCGTTGCTGCTGCTGCTTCTGCTAAGTTGCCTCAGTCGTGTCCTACTCTGTGCGACCCCATAGACGGCAGCCCACCAGGCTCCCCCGTCCCTGGGATTCTCCAGGCAAGAACACTGGAGTGGGTTGCCATTTCCTTCTCCAGTGCATGAAAGTGAAAAGTGAAAGTGAAGTCGCTCAGTCGCGTCCGACTCTTAGCCATCCCATGGACTGCAGCCCACCAGGCTCCTCCGTCCATGGGATTTTCCAGGCAAGAGTACTTTCTGGCGTTAAGGACATCTAAAATCTGGAAATAATTTTAACATGAAACAACAAATCAGTTCCTAGTCATTCCAGGTAAACAAACTCCTACTATAGTCTCAGGTCCTCAAACACCCGTGGGCCTTCTCTTCTCTCTCGGCCAAGAAACCTTAGACGCTTGCGACCCCTTTCCTTCTTGGCTGGACTCGTTCCTACTCATCCTTCAGGCCTCGGGTGCGGGGCCACGTCCTCTAAGATGCCCTGCTCAGTCCCCACACGCCTATGACTGGGTCATGCTATTTTGTCCTTGTGTCTCTTTGCCTATCTCTGTCCTCCACTGGACTGTAAAACAGGGGCAAGAACTTTATTAATTCACATTTTATCCTGGAACATAGTGGGCATTCAGCTTATTTATTGGATGAATAAATGAATGAAGGAAGATGAATCAGAGGAATTAAAATCAACTGAGCAAGGTAAAAGTGGGACAATTGAAAGGTCTGTGAATGTTCTGTATAACCCAGGGATCCTAGAAAAGCTTTGCAGGTTAAAAAAAATAAAGTACCCGAGAAGCCTGCCCCGAGCCCAGTGTCCAGAGTAAGAACTGCTGCGGAAGAAGCGCCGCTTTGAGCTTTTCCTTCCTGTCTTTCCTCAGGCAGTGCCAGCAGTCACCCCTGTGGACGAGGAGAGCTCGGATGGGGAGCCAGATCAGGAAGCTGTGCAGAGGTAATGTGGCATCTGGCAGTGCTTGCAGAGCGTCCTTGGGCAGGCTCCCCCTGCGACCAACGAAAGGTCACCTCTGCCCAAGGAGGTGGTCCAGTGCAGCTTCAACATTTGTGTGGTCTCTTTGCTCAAGCCAGATGGCATGTTCCTCCCCACACGGAAGTCACGGAAGACTACCCAGAAAATGTCATTTCTGTAAGCACCATTGGAAGTCCCCTAAGTGACAGCAATAACCATAAGAACTTTTTCTCTCCTCCCTCCTTCCTTCCTTGCCCCCTGCCTTCATATTGCAACTCTGATAGTATTCACAAGGCACAAAGCCTGCTCCTACCTGCCAAGAACTGTTACTGAAAAGGAATTGGAGATTTGGGATGACAGTGATCCTAGCTAGTCTGGCCATGGACCGCTGGCATGGACTCTTCCTTTCCAGGAGAATGAATACCTCTTGTACTGTTTGCTGTGTTTCTGCCATCCCCTTGTATCAACAAAGAGATATTGAAAAAAGAATATGGGATTCGGTCCAGGGACAGATGCAAATATCCATTGTTTGCAGAGATGCCTAATTCACAGAAAACGGCAGTGACCATCAGGCATGCTGTACTGTTCATTTGACCTCAGTTCCATTAGCCGTGGTCCTCCAGCTTCATGCATGATCCCTTGTGGGAGTTGATTTTCTTATTTTTCGGGGAGGGCGGGGGTTGACCAGAATCCAGCATGTATTTTCCCAGAAATACAGGTGTTCTTCAAGATTATATGTTTTTTCCCTTGAGGGAAGTTGAAATAAAATGGTTTTCATGGGCTCTTGGGGAAACTTTGGGTGTTTTTATCAAATGGATATTAAACCACTAATGGCTTACCTACCTTCTGGCAAGTTTACATACCACTAATAACTCTCTAGCGTGTTAACTGGTTTAAGCTGAAATGGGCAAAGTAGTTAAGAATGAATGAAACAAGACCTCTTACCCGGATGGTTGCTGGCCAGTGTCCTTTCTCTACCCGCTAGTAGCTCTGCATGAGAGCTGCTGTCCAAAAAGAAGCTGGTCCCGTGTGGAAAGAACAGTGGAGAACAGGGGTGTTGGCAGGTGGGCAAGTTCCTTCTACAGAATAGCCAATAGAAGAATCGCGTTGACTTTGTTTCTTTCTTGATGTTATTATTTCGATAGGTTGCCGATCACAGGGTGTATAAAGTTGCATATGGGCCCTGCTGGAGTCATGAAGAGAAATTAGGAAACTTACTGCCTTCCTACTTGAATTAGATAGCAGTATTTCATCTTATCTTCTTTGTCTTACATTTTACCCCTCCAGCTCCTCCTTTCTTCTTTAAAGACCAACATTTAAAGGGTAAAATGCCCATCCTTTTTGATGTCATGGAAGGAATGATGCTTCTTTTATTCAGGCCCAAGAAGAGCAGCAGTGGGGAAGGAAGTCATCGTCCAGACCAAGGGGGGGGACCAATGCGTTATGGTATTAGTGGTGGATCTGAAAGACCTTCAGAATAAAAGTCATCAGCTTGTGAACTCTTCAGCTTTTGAAACTTCTCTTTTCTTGCCTTGCCTTTTTTCTCACCTAAAAAACAGTTCTAAACATTTCATGTGGTTTCATTTCTTCATCCTTTAGAGAATGTTGGTCCCCTGGGGACAGCATCAGTTTTTCTTTTCCAATGATGGAGTTACAGTCCTGGGGCATGAGGAAAGGGTTGGTGTGGGAACTAACTTAGCCCCATGCAAAAGGATCTTTTTCCATGATTTGTAGCGAGGTCAGCCTCAAACCCCGGGGGCCAGTGGCCTCAGGAGACATACACAAAGCCCATCTGAATCTCTCTCTTGGCTCATCTCTAGGAACAGTCCTTAGGGCTCATTTCCTCTGACTTGTATTTTGGAAATGTGGAGGGAAACCAAGGAACAAAATTAACCAGCAGAAAATACATTCTTCTCCTGAATGGAATGAAGTCAGGAAAATTGATCCACTTTGTGAGCGACATCTGTTTTCTCTCTTCTCTTAACGGCTACTCTTAGGTCCAACATTGAGCCACTTCAGTGGGAAGCCAGCTTTTGTTGGCCTTCTGGGACATGTCTCACTTCCATCCAGTCAGGAATCTGTTGGCCATTGAGCCCTTTCTGTGCTCTGGCGCCACTTCATTCTGAGTGCTTTGGATTAACTTCTAATGCTTCTTGCTGAGGAGTACTCCTGTCTGTCTTTTTTACTATGAAATGTGCTCCTGCTTGTTGCAGGTACTTGGCAAATAGGTCCAAAAGGCATACACTGGCCATGACCAACCCTACAGCTGAGATCCCACCGGACCTACAGCGGCAGCTAGGACAGCAGCCTTTCCGTTCCCGGGTCTGGCCCCCTCACCTGGTACCTGATCAGCATCGGTGAGTAGCCACGTGAGCCGTGGGAGCTCCTTGAGGCCCATCGGACAGGCCCCTTTCTGGCTAGTCTTAAGACATGATGACTAGCATCGTGGCTTTAAATAGCATCCTGAACCTTGCATCTTCTCAGCTCCTTGACTCAGCCGTGCCCAGGGCCATAGGAGACGCTTCTTTCCCATTATCTCGTAGACGTGTTTATTGCCTGCAGTTGCTCCTCATGACTCTAGACGTTGACTCATAGATGAAATTGAACTTGAAACCTGCAAGTGAGTGAAGCTCTCAGAAGACCAGCTGGAGATAGGATTTGTAACCACATCAGTAGGCTTGACTTTTAATAACCCATCGCCATCAGAAGGATGAGCATTTCTTATCATGTGACCCCTGAATGAGGAGCTTGGATGGGGGAAAACACATTCCTTTGTGAGTGGTAGAGTGGAGACACTGCATCCTCTTGAGTGTTGTGCTTGAAAGTCATCCTTGCAGTATTCTGATGGAAAAATCTTCTAGTAGGTCTCTGGTAAATTTATAATTCATTTTCTCTTAAAGACATAAAAACAAGTGTAGCCTTCCTTGCCAAGAGAACTTCACAAAATTGAGTTCAAGTAAGCCTGGGAACGAGGGGAGTGACACCTTGCTAGATTAAGAAGGTGGTTATCTTCTGTGAACTCTGTGATGACCAAAAATCTTAGCTTAGTCCTTTCCAAAGCTGTCCCCAAGCTCACAGGCCACAGTTTCAAAGCCACCACCAGTCGCTAGAGCTTGTTTTTTTTTTTTTTTTTTTCCAGTCTTTTTGGGAGGACAGTGAAGAGCAGCCTTACTTGGGAAGTTGGGAAAGCAGATTCTGAGGAAATTAAGTTTATAAATGTGTTGTTACTCAGTCTTGCAGCCAGACTCACACTGGCAAGCTTGACACTGTGTTTGTATTGTGTCTTGTTACCCACTGGGCATCATAGGTAATCAGCAGAGACAGGTGACCTCTGAGCAAACTGAACCATCATTCATGCCACGTTGGAACTCAGAAAGAAGAAAGATAAGGTTTCATAAGTGACCATAAATAATATGGTACAAATGGTCTGTTAGGAGTGGCATGAATGACATTTCTCAAATAAAACTCTGGGGGTACAGGCAGTATTTTTCTCAGGAGAACCTCTCAGGAACCTCACTGTTACAGTTCTACACCACTTTGGGTGATCATTAGCTGCCCGTACATTTTCTATGATTTCTCAATAACTCTGAGCTCTCTACTGTTACCTGATAGACTTTTATTGCTTTATTTCTCCCTGTTCCTATCTTTGCTTCCTTGACAGCCCCACATTTGGATTTTCAGCCTTTGCCAGGCTCTGTTGTTTACTTTCAGTCCTTTGGGTGTAATCCTTGTTTAATTCAGGTGCTCCTCAGGCCGTGTTCTTGTGGGGCAAGCATGAAGATGAGTGCATCACCACAGTCTGCCTTTATCGCTGACCTGATACTGTGTTTAGTCCTGTTACTAAAGGAAGGCCACGCTGGCCCACAGCTCCATTTGTGTGGTTTCCACGCTGCCTGGTCATTGTCAAGGCCTTGCCTGCTGGAGATCTGTCTACTGTCTGTTTCTGTGTGAACACTCTTGGTAGAGTGTTTCAAGGGTTCCCTGTGGTCAAGCCAGTTTGAACTGGAATGAATACTCTGTGAGTGACGGATGGTGTAAGGTGCGGTGTTTATGCAGACTCAGCTCGTCTCCATGGAGTTGCTGTAAAAGCATGGTGACACAAGAGACTGAAGCAAGTCTTCAGGGCAAAAGGGAAACTTTCCAAGGCTGTGCAACACTGAGAATGGGTGGCCTGGGGAGATTATTGAATTCCTTCCATTTGCTGGAGGAAATGATACAAGAACAGCAGATATGTCTATTCTTCTGGGGTATTGTAGATGAAGTCCAACATGAAGACAGAAGAGGTATCTGAGTGCGTAATCCTGGAATTGTGTAATTTATAAATTAAAAGAAAAATTAAGTGTAATTAACCAAAAAAACCTAACTAATACAACATGGATTTTATTTAGGTGGGGAGCCAAGTCCCTGTTTGAAGAATGTAGTGGGAATATCAGCCTGACCTGAGGCTGTCCTGAGTTTGAATGTGATTGCTAATAAAAATAAAAGACAATTGATACTGTCAGTGCTTCCAAAATGAGCAGCTACTTGAGAACTATTCCTCTGAAGCTTCTTGTGCTGGGCTGCCCAGGCTGTCAGTCTGTACACAACCCGATCTTCTGGAAAAGTCATGAAATACCTGGATCTGGGGTGGGAGAGAATGTGTTTTGTACAGACAGACTATAATTAACTCCTTGAAGAACACAGATTTCTGAGTGAATCAGAAATGTGTCCATCATCAGAAAATACTGAAAGTGTAAGAATCAAATTCTAGGAGAAAATAGTACCTGCTTGTTTTAATTCCAAACACCTGAAGTAGAAACAGAAATAAATATTGAGGAAATACCCCTGAGACCAGCTCCCATGATCACTGTTTCTGGAGTGTGTCTTCCAAACTCATTTGTCTTTCGTGTTACCGAACCCAGTTACACGTTGTGTTCATTTCATCAGCTCACTGCTGTGTCAAGCTTCAGGTGGAGTCTCAAACAGGAGCCATCATTAGAGGGTAGAGGGCTTTTCCCTGCTGCCAGAACTCTTTTAACTCCTCTGCACACTCATCAGCCCCTCCTAGACCCTCCCTGTCTGCTGCACTTGAATTCGCTTGTTCACCCGCTTTCTTAGCCTTGGTTCCGCTTCTGTCCAGAATGAGTAACTGGCAAGGTGGTACATCATTTCACCCACAGCTCAGTGTGATGTCATCTCTGCCCTGGACCTGAAACCCTGATCCTTTCCATCAGCTGCTGGAATGCTGCCTTGGCAGTCTTTTATCTGCTTACTTCAACCCATAAACATCTCTTTCTGATTACGTAACAAGTATAGGTCTTAGCTTCTAACTCTCATGTTGTCTTAGGCATTCCTTATTGATAGCTCGTTCTTTCTTTCTGTAAGACGCTGGCTTTGTTCTTATTGAGCAGTGGGGGTCATTTTGAAGGTAATCCACACGATTCCTCTTTCATTAGCAGGTTGGGAGGGTGCACTGCTCTGAGAAGTTACCTCTCACAGCAGATAACCTTATTTGCGTTGACCAGGTATGTGCAGGATCTTCAGGCCCACGTTTCTTAAGGATGGGCTGTCTCCATCTGGGGATCAGAGACCCCCAGTTTCCCCACTTTAAGCTCCACCTTGTGTTTTCTAGCATAAAAAACCTATGAATTCCAGGCCAGACCTTTGACCCCAAAGTTGACTGTAGTTTCCCTCTGGTCGGTCATACAGAGGTTACTACTCAGGGAAAACTTTAGGTCACACGGGTAGGTTTGTTCTAGGTTTGTAAAGGCAGTAGATAGAGACATGACTGTAAAAGGAGGAGTTCCTGTACAGCTGGGCTTGAGGGCTACTGTGAAGCTCCTCTCTCTCTGACCCAGTGTATTTGTAAGAACTGGATGTATCTGATCCCAGGACCTTCCCAGGCTTGGACATTAAGCCAACTCAAGGTAAGTGGCAATGGAAGATGGTCACTTGGAGGCCTCTAAAGGGAAGGCAGGCTAGGGAAACGACTGGCCTCTGGAGATGGCATGGAAATGGCATAATATGCCAGGCTGCGCGTGTAGCCAGCAGCTTTGTGTTCATCTGGAACAGCGTCCCTAGGTGATTTGGTCAAAACCCCTCAGTCCTAGCCCCTAACCTTCTCTTCCCATATATTCAGCTCCACCTACAAGGACTCCAACACCCTGCACCTCCCTACGGAGCGTTTCTCCCCTGTGCGCCGGTTCTCAGATGGGGCTGCAAGCATCCAGGCCTTCAAAGCTCACCTGGAAAAAATGGGCAACAACAGCAGCATCAAACAGTTGCAGCAGGTAATGTTAGAGACGGCAGGCACCTCTGGAGAAGCATGGGTAGCAGAGACCAGCATGGGTAACAGACCGGTGTTGCAGGAGGACACGGGTGTTAAGCTTTCTGCCCCCTCACAGCAGCACTGCAGTTTTAGAGGTGCCAAAGCAGATAGTCCCTTACACGCTTTCCTTCCTTCTGCTTACGTCCAGCTTTCCCCAAGAAGGGACTAAATTTCCTCCTGTCTCTGTGGTTCCTTAGAGAGGAATTTCTGGGCTTGGGTTTCAGTGGGAAGCACCCAGAAATGTCTTTTGAAGCAACCCTGGCGTTCCCCTCATGACTTATGGGCACTGGGTCTTGTTAGAGCCTGCTCTGTGTTCTTACCACCTGGCATACTCTCCAGCTGGTATGGAATGGTGCTCCCAGAGGAAGGAAGTGTACCTCCAGGCTTCTATAAAGGGCCGGTTTCCTTTCTGCCTTCCTGACGACCAAGCTTCGAGTGGCATGTGCTTTGTACACCGATTTCACACTGGAACCTTCGCTCGTACCCAGGCCATCTTGGTGTTTTTCCCTTCATGCAGCCGGCACAGAGCGTGAATATATTTAGTACACAAATGCCCACCTAAAGGGGTTAGTTGTTCATCAAGGACACAGTTCTTCTCTGTGGGTTCCTTCTGCCCTTGAGACCCAGGGCAGCTCTGCGTCTGCTGACGGCACTGCATGGGGTAGGCCTGGCTGTATCCCCTCTGTATGAACTGCTTTCCCTTCAGGAGTGTGAGCAGCTGCAGAAGATGTACGGGGGGCAGATTGATGAAAGAACCCTGGAGAAGACCCAGCAGCAGCATATGTTATACCAGCAGGAGCAGCACCACCAAATTCTCCAGCAGCAGATTCAAGTAGGCCTTCCCTCTCCACTTTCTCCAACTTGTCTGGAGTTTGCTCTCAGGCCGATGGGCCTGTCAGTGCTGGAGGAGATCACTCAGGGCAGAGTGGAGTTGAGTTATTTGTGTGGTTGCCATGTTTGAGTCAAGGTAATCAAGCCTTTTGATGAACGACGGGAGCATAAATCTCAGTCACAGATAGTCTCTTCCCTTCCCGAGAACACCTCTGGTTAGTCTTCAAGCTCACGAGTATTTTTTTCTCCTTTCCCGCATGTATTTTAGGACTCTATCTGTCCTCCTCAACCTTCTCCACCTCTTCAGGCTGCATGTGAAAATCAGCCCGCCCTCCTCACCCACCAGCTCCAGAGGTAATGAAACATGTTCTTTGCCTAAGCTGTTGGCCTAACTCACATGGGAGACATGACTGACTATAGCATTCATCTTGGAAAAACCCATCTGAAAGGCAGGAAGACCAATTTAAATTTCAGCAGCTTCCTAAAATCCTGACTTCCTGTGCCACATCATTTTCTTATCCCCATGAACCATGTAATCTGACACCTAATACAGGAGGCCAGATGCAGTGACCCCTGCCTCCTTGTGACGTCTGGGAAAATAAGATGCAAACAGTCTTTCAGTAGACTGTGGTGGGTGGCCTGTGTGTGTGTGTCTAGCCTGAAAGCTTATGAAAACTAAAAATGGAGTTTCTGCCTGTGGGTATCAAATGGCTGAAACTAACTTCAAGGTTATATTGTCACCTCAGGAAGTGTATTTACTCATCTGGTTCTGTTGTTTTTGAAGGTTAAGGATTCAGCCTTCCAGCCCACCTCCCAACCACCCCAACAACCATCTCTTCAGACAGCCCAGTAACAGCCCTCCCCCCATGAGCAGCGCCATGATGCAGTCTCACGGTGAGTGGAGAGGTTTTCTCCGAACCGTGAGCCACAGGAGAAGTGAGGCTTCGTCTTGATTGCCTCAAGCCACTGGTTGGGGTGACGGAGCAACATGCTGTATAAGGGGGTGGTTCTAGTGCCAGGCTGCCTTGGCTTGGCTCCTGCTGCAACCAGCTCCTTAGCTGTGAGATCTCAGGTAAACTACTTAACTTCCGGGCATCTCTGCTTTCTCAAGTGTAAGACAGGGATAATAATACTATGAGATATGTATGTTAGGTATAATACTTAGAATAGCCTCTGGAACAATATAGTTCTCAATAATGGTTGACTGGTATTGATGTTTTCATAAAGTCCCCTCCAACTGTACCAAACGAATGGGCTACTACCAGAACCTTCCCTCTTGTCACTCCTGAGTTTGGTGGTCCTCTGGGCACATGGCTCCTCTCTTGTGGGTGTTCAGATGGAGGCAAAGATGAGCAGGCCCTAATTTATACAGTCCTTCAGAGGCCAACACTCTGAGGGGTTAGCGTTCGGAAAACTGAGAATCTCTTAAGTAGCACCACCCAGTCTAGATCCCCTGAAGAGCCTGAGTTGGTCTCAAAGCCCTTCTTACTCAGAGTAGGGTCCCTGACCAGCAACATCAGCAGGAAAAATCAAATCTCAGATCCTATCGCAGACCTGCTGAATCAGAATCTGTTTTAGCAAGATCCCCAGGCCCTTCATACGTGCATTAGAGTTTGAGAAGCATTGCCTTGAATGAGAGCTACTCAGAGAGTAATCAACGGGCAATTTCTTGGAATTGCAAATTCTTAGAGCCCCGTCCTTACTTACTGAGTCAGCGTTCTGAGGGTTGGGCCCAGGAGTGTGTGTCTTCACGAATCCCCCAGAGGAACCTTCCATGCCCTGGAGTTGGAGGAGCCCTGCTCTGGGTGGTATGCAAGTTGAGCGTCCTCAGTGGCTCCTATGACTTCTGGCCGCAGGTAATCCGGGCATGTGGTCACTCTGGGGCTCCTTTCTCCCCAGGTGCTACATCTTCCTCCCAGTTTCAAGGCTTCCCCTCCCGCAGTGCCATCTTCCAGCAGCAGCCTGAGAACTGTTCTCCTCCTCCCAACGTGGCACTGACCTGCCTGGGCATACAGCAGCCTCCCCAGTCACAGCAGGTGACCATCCAAGTCCAGGAGCCTGTCGACATGCTCAGCAGCATGCCTGGGGCCGCTGCCGCCTCTGCAGGCCGGGGTGTCTCCATCAGCCCCAACACCAGTCAGGTTCAGATGCAGCTCCGGACCAGCCTGATGGCCGCCCTCAGCTATGGGCACCGGCCCTTGTCCAAGCAGCTGAGCGCCGACAGTGCGGAGGCCCACAGGTGAGGCTGCCTGGAGTCTCCCGGCCGTCTCTCTGGGGGACCCAGGTGGGAGGAAGCCCCTTAGTAGGAGGAGAGGAGAACAGAAGGGCTCTGACTGGGCTGTGCTCATTTCAGCCTGACTAAAAGTGAGGCAGTGGGCTTGGGATGGACTTGAAACCTATATGCTGACTCAAGATCAAAATGCTAGTGAGACGCAGGCGGATAGTGATGCAGCTACCTTACTATATAGGCTTCCCAGGTGGTGCAGTGATAAAGAACCTGCTTGCCAATGCAGGAGATATAAGAGATGTGGGTTTGATCTCGGGTCAGGAAGATTGCCTGGAGGAGGAAACAGCAACCCACTCCAGTACTATTGCCTGGGGAGTCCCATGGACAGAGGAGCCTGGTGGCCTATAGTCCATAGGGTCACAAAAAAGTCAGACACGACTTAGCGACTAAACACCACTACCACCTTACTATAGGTCTGCAAAGAAGAAGAGGGCCAGTTAGAGGAGTAGGTAAAAATTTCAGTTACCCTCGTCTGTTCTTCTAGGATTGTTTCTTTCCGTCACTCATAGTCTAAGAGATGGGCACATCTTAATTCAAGTGATGTTGCTACCCTCAGGCGCGAGGGTGTGGTGGGGGTACTGCCTGCACCGCCGTCCTCCCTGGGCCCGCGGCTCTCTGTACCAGCAGAGGCGCTGCTGAGGAGGAGTGGCAGCCGTCCCCGGGGTTTACACAGTTGTCACACGGATGCCTGGTACTCACTCCCTTTTGTGTCTGCAGCTTGAACGTGAATCGGTTCTCCCCTGCTAACTACGACCAGGCGCATTTACACCCCCACCTGTTTTCGGACCAGTCCCGGGGTTCCCCCAGCAGCTACAACCCCTCACCAGGAGCGGGGTTACCTCCCACCCACGCCCTGAAAGTCCCTCCGCTTGACCAGTTCCCCACCTTCCCTCCCAGTGCACATCAGCAGCCACCGCACTATACCACATCGGCACTGCAGCAGGCCCTGCTGTCCCCCACGCCGCCAGACTACACGCGACACCAGCAGGTGCCCCACATCCTCCAGGGACTGCTCTCCCCCCGGCACTCACTCACCGGCCACTCGGACATGCGGCTGCCCCCGGCGGAGTTTGCACAGCTCATCAAAAGGCAGCAGCGGCAGCGGCAGCAGCAGCAGCAGCAGGAATACCAAGAGCTGTTCCGGCACATGAACCAGGGGGACGCCGGGAGTCTGGCTCCTGGCCTTGGGGGACAGAGCATGACGGAGCGCCAGGCTTTGCCGTATCAGAACGCTGACTCTTACCACCACCACCACACCAGCCCCCAGCACCTTCTGCAGATCAGGGCGCAAGAATGTATCTCGCAGGTCTCCTCCCCGACCCCGACCCACGGTTACGCTCCCCAGGCGGCGCTCGTGCACTCAGAGAGCATGGAGGAGGAGTGCTCCTGCGAGGGGGCCAAGGACGGCTTCCCAGACAGGAAGAGCGGGAACACATTGACCAAAGGTTGCCATGACAGCCCCCTGCTCTTGAGTACAGGCGGCCCCGGGGACCCTGAATCTCTCCTGGGAACCGTGAATCACGCACAGGAGTTGGGGATCCATCCGTACCGACAGCCGGCTGCCGCCTTCACTAGAAATAAGGTGTCCAGCCGAGGTAAGAGCCCTGCAGGGTCGATCTCTGGGCCAGCCTGCCCTCGTTCAGTGAACTCAGCAGTGTTTACCTTTTTCAGCTGGTACTCTGGGTTGCTAAGAGAGAAAGAATTCCTGAGAAGACCTGCAGGACCTTTTAGGGGAGAAGCACGTAGGAAATGGGTATCTGATGGGGAAGGGAATCTGTTTTCAGAATTAAAAGAGAGTGATAGAAAATGAACACACAGATGATGGTCAGCAAGATGTATTCCTTGTTTTCCCATATTCAGACTGTGGTTCCTTAGAATCCAGAATTGCTCATCTGTCATCAAAATAGCTAGCTTTAACCTCTGTGATAGAAAAAAGTCAGCCAGTGCTAGGGAAACAGGGTTTAGCGTAAACAGTTTTGGAGTAAGTCAGGGTCCCTCGGTCCTGGACTTGCCTCTGTTATGAGTGCAGTGACCTTGTCACTTAACCCTCAGGTTCTTATTTCCCCATCCGTGAAAAACGGCAGGAGGAATAACAGTCCTTTGCAGAGTATTTATGAAGATTAAAACATACACATATGTGTTTATGTTGATACATAATGTTTGTGTGTGTGACACGGGGAGAGAGGCATACTTGATCATCTGAATGTATGATTTAAACAATTTGAGGTATTATTATTCTGATCACTTCGTTAATAAGTTAAGTACAGGATGTTACAGCATCACAAGGGACGCCATGCTGTGTCATTTAGCATCACTGGATAATTAACGAGGGCACTCATTTTCCTTTGGAAGGAGGTTGGCGTCACTGTCAGTGAGTTACGCTCAGAAGCGGCCTTTCATTAGTGTCATGGCATTCACCCTACCCAGAATCTGGACTGACATCCATCCCGTCATCACAGATCTTGAAAGCAAGTTTCTCCATAAAATATTCAACCCTGAAACTGGGCACTTTGCCCACACTCCCTTCTTGAAGCCTGTCCTGCCCTGCACTTTAAAGTCAGTACACCAGACTCAGCTCCTGGGGCAGCCGGGTCCCCAGGCACAGGGCAGGATGGAGACCCGAGCCTGAGTCCGTTTATGTGAAGAGGGCGTGGCGCCGTCAGCTTGTGCTCATTGAGCGCCAATAGGGATGCAGTTCCATAAACCCCGTTAGGTCCTGGGCTTTTGAGCAGATGGGTACCATCCAGTTTGAGGTCTGCACCGGTCAGACGTATTGTGTCCACCTGCGGTTGCTGGATTTTTGAGTTGACGTAGGCTAGGGGGAGGTTTTGGGACCAAGTCATAGGTGGATTGGCTGACAGACTTGGGGATGTTTAGGCTTGGGGGGAAAACTCAGAAGAGCCATCACACTTGTCATATGGAAAAGGATTAGATTTCTCTGGATTCATATTATGAGGCAAAGCCAAGACCAGGATGAAAGTTGCAGCAGCTTTCAACCCCCAGGGAAGCCTTTGCAAGAACTTTCCAGAAGAGGCTGCTGAGCAGACTGGGAGCTTTCTGTGGCTGGGAGTGTTCTAGCAGAGGCAGTTTGACGGCATCAGGGATGCTGGGAAAGCTTCCTGTGTGAACGACAGCTTTCATCGGAAAAGGAGGCGAGCTAACATGTCCCTAGCGCATTTCACATGCCACACACCAGAGGCTGGTCACACGTAAATTCGCCTCATCCTCACAGCTCTTCCCATCCCCATTTTACCAGTGAGACAACTGAGGCACAGATTAAGTAATTCACCCCCAAGGTCCACAGCTAGGAAGTGGCACTGAACCCGAGAGCTGCTCACTCCACTCCAGCAGACGTGTCCTGAGCACACACCGCGTGTGCAAGACTCCAGGAAGGAGCAAGTGAGCAAACAGTGCACACTCTCCACCCCTTCACCCTGCGTTGCCGTATGTGAAAATAACCTTTTGAAATATTTTTCTTCAAAAATGATTCTCTCTCAGTTCCTTTCACTTTTCCCTCCTCTGTGACAACTATATACAGAGACCAGGAGGCTTGAATGTGCTCGTGTCCTCCGACTGTCAGAGGAACCCCACCCCTTCTGGCCGGCTTGCAGGTCTGTTTAGTGCCTAAAGGAAGGCAGAACGTGGCAAGTTCAGGTGCTGTGGGAGCACCAGAGCCAGGGGAGACTGGTTCTCTTTCAGAGCAGAGCCAGGTTTCCCACAGTGGGTGACATTTGAGTAAGGTCTTGGTGACTTCTCAGGTGGCCCAGTGGTAAAGAATTCACCTGCCAATGCAGGAGACTAAGGAAATGCAGGTTCAGTCCCTGGGTCGGGAAGATCCCCTGGAGAAGGGCTTGTAACCCTTTCCAATATTCTTGCCTGGAGAATTCCCATGGACAGAGAAGCCTGGCGAGCTTCAGTCCATGGGGTCTCAGAGTCAAACATGTCTGAGCGACTGACCACGCACAGACTTGGTGGATGAAGAGGATTTTGCTGTTTGGATTTAGGGGAGAAGCATGAGGAAAGGCCATGGGTGAGAGTGTCTCAGGAATGTTTTAGGGGGAGACAAGCTGCCTTCCTTGAAGTGCAGTCTACATGAAGAAATTAGAAGCTAAAGGCAAAGGTTTCCTGAAACCCAGAGTCTGATCTGGATCCAGCAGCTTTAAATCAGTTCACTTCAGACCAACACATGAGTCAGGAGTCTCTTGACAGATCCCTCCTACCGTTCCCCAAGCTCAGTGCCTGCGATCTCTTCTCCCTCTCCCTTCTCCCTGCCTTCTTAGACCCACCGCCATCGCCACCACTCTTCTCTGCATGCGTCTCTTTCTCTTTAGGTTTCTGGAAGAATCCAGCTGTAAATACACCCCTAAAGGTTTCAGCTCAAAAATACCCTGTTCTTGTTGCCTCATGATCAGGTTTGAAAGTCTTAGTCACACTGTCATGTCTGACTCTTGGCGACCCCAGGACTGTAGCCCCCCAGGCTCCTCTGTCCATGGGATTCTCCAGGCAAAATACTGGAGTGGGTAGCCTTTCCCTCCTCCAGGGGATCTTCCTGACCCAGAGATCAAACTGGGGTCTCCTGCACTGCAGGTGGATTCTCCACTACCACGATCAGGTTTGCTTGCCCCCAAATCCTCCTTTTTCTTAGATCTCCTTTACCCGACCTTTGATAAGACCTTTCCTAGAGGCCATAATCTTACCTCCTGTCCCCCGTGCCAGTATGTGCTAGAGATAACCCTTCCTGTGTCTGCCTAGTTCACTGTTTAACTTAGCTTACGCCTTTTCTTGAATACTATTACCTTGCCTCTTTCTAACCTCTTTCCACTTCTGTTTTAGACTTTTGGAACCATATATACAATTATCTTTAATGAATAAAGCCCCCAGTTGATTACCACATGGGTTTAGGATCCAGTACAGTTAGATAATGCAATAGAGAAAAAATGGCCTAGGGAAGCCCAAAGCTGCTCCAGAGTTAGAAACCCTCCAGGAATGTATGTCTGCATGCTTTAAACTACTTCCTATACTGAGGCATCCCCCATTGTCCTTACCTTAAGCACAGGAGCTTGCTCTGTGACCCCACTGGCACATAACCCCTCCCCCCGTCTTCATCTGTGTAGTGAGGGATGCTGGCTAGGTGCCTGCTCCAAGAAGGTGTTTGTAGTACGTCTGTTCCGGGCTTGGTGCCCTCCAGTCAGTTACTCATTTATTTTTCACAACCACCCTGGGCATATGTTTTATGATCCCTTTTACAGGAGAAACCGGACTCCACAGTCTCTCCCCGCTTTAACCTGACATGTTGTTGTTGTTGTTTAGTCCCTCGATTGTGTCCAACTCTCTGCGACCCCAAGAACTGTAGCCCACCAGGCTCCTCTGTCCATTGGATTTCCCAGGCAGAAATACTGGAGTGGGTTGCCATTTTCTCCTCTAGGGGATCATCCCAACTCAGGGATCAAACCCACATCTCCTGCATTGGCACACGGGTTCTTTACCACTGAGCCACCTGGGAAGCCCTAACCTGAGATGCTTCTACTCTTAAGAACTTGAGAACTTGCAGTTTGACATCAACAAAGAATCATCAGATAATTTGCCATTACTTTTGCCAAGAAAGGGTTGTGATGCTCTCCCCCTACCACCCTGCAGGCACGTGGGGGCAGCTCGTCCTTGTTTATCTTTGTGGGTGGTGGGAATGCCTCTTGCTTTCTCTAATGATACCTCTCTATCTGTGTAATTACACACTAGCCCCCAAACATTCCATCTGTTGCTTCTATGACAGAGCAAATTCAACAAAATTTATTGAATGATTAGGTCACATAAGACTGTATTTTAGGTCCAGTGGGGAAGGCAGGGATGAAAAGCTAGAGAACCTGCCCTCAGGGAGCTTATGCTGGGGAGATGGGGGTAGACAAGCTCATAATCAGCCTTAACATGAAGCACTGCGCAATGAATGCTGCAAACGTGTAATTACAAGCAGCAGAGCGAGTGTCATCCTTCCAAAACTTCTTAAGGGTAGCTTATCAGGGATTGCTGACGTTAGTCAAGGAGAATTAAATGCCGTCCTATCAATGGCCATAGTTGCTGATTTTATGGCCACTTGCCACCAATCAGTGTGGGGCCAGGCTCTGCCAGAGAGCTGAGCCGACAGCCTGCCAGAGGTCTGTTTGAAATATGTAGAAGGTCAGGGCTAGACATGCCCCATGCTGCCTGTAATCTCCCTTTCTGTTCCCCAGGAGTAGAAATAGGTTTATCTCCCCCTATGAAAGTTATTACATACACTTGATTTTTTTTTTTAACTTTGAAAATAAATATGATAGCATAACAGTTTATGCAGTGAGATTACCAGCTTGAACTCACAGAGAAGACCACGTTTTCCCTGAGCCTGCTCAGCTTCAGCAGCCCTGGAGGACTTCAGGCCCCATAGAGGGGTCAAATGGTGCCAGATTGGGAGGGCTCACCCTCCAGAACCTTTGAGAGGGATATGCACACATGCGCTTCTCTCATTTTCTCTTAAGACCCAGTAAATGAGTAAGGACGAGTCAACACTGACAGATCCCACAGAGAGTGGTGCACGCGGCCCCACGGTTCCCTGGGTGGGCGGGCGGCGTGCCTTGTGTCCGTCTGTGTATTTTTTCCTCTTGCCTGATCAGATGGTCTTCGCCTCCTCTGTACTTTCTCAGCTTTGCCTAGGTAAATAGCTGAGAATCCTGCTCTTGGCATCCTCTTTCTGCATCCTTTGGTGAGCTTGACAGTTCCTTCAGCTACTGAATTGGCATAAAGAATGCCAAAGATTTGAGCCTCAATTTCCTGTTCCTTGCTCAACGGGTTAGTCTGTTTAACACACAGTGCCTCCCTTGCCAAACTGGTCAGTGGATCTCCTCTATAGAGTCACAGTTCAGTCGCTCAGTTGTGTCCAACTCTTTGCAACCCCATGAATCACAGCACGCCAGGCCTCCCTGTCCATCACCACAAGGGCCCTCTAAACTCAGCATTCTTACTAAAAATAATTACTTTGCTTGTGTAGTCCTTTCCAATTTATGAAAAGCCCTTTGACACCTGTTGTCTCTTGAGCCCCCGAACAACCCTCATTTTTCACATAGGGAAATTGAGGTTAGGTTAAATGACTTGTCCAAGTTCATACACTGTGATGGAGCTGGAACCTGGCTTCAAATCCCCTGAATTCTTAGTCTTATGTTCTTCTCTTTATACCCCCTTGCCTCGCATTCTTCCCCTTCCAAGTATATCTGCCAAGCCAAGGGTGCCAGCCCTTCCTGATCTTTGACCTGTGAATTATATTGAAATTTGAATAGAAAGACCCCTGGTTTGCTGCCCAACCCCTATTAATATGCTTCTTTTTCGTCTAAGTTTATTTTTGGCTATGCTATGTGGCTTCCCAGGTGGCTCAGTGGTAAAGAATCCACCCACCAGTGCAGGAAACCTGGCTTCAATCCCTGGGTCAGGAAGATCCCCTGGAGGAGGAAGTGGCAACCCATTCCAGTTTTCTTGCCTGAAAATCCCATGGACAGAGGAGCCTTGTGGCTACAGTCCATGGGGTCACAAAGAGTTGCACAGGACTGAGTGACTGAGTACACACACGGCCATGAGGCTTGCAGGATCTTAGTTCCCTGACCAGGGATTGAACCCGAGCCCCAGAGCGCCAAGTCTTAAACACTGAACCACCAGGGAACTCCCTTTCATCTAGTTTTGAACTCGTATTTATATCTCCTAAACCAGAGGCTTCTTTTCTGGAAATTAAATTTTCAGTGGCTGACTTGTTCACTTACCTGTGGTAAACTAGCCCCATAATTCTCAAAGTAGGATTCTGTGATAAAATCATCTTCTTGTTTGTTTTTGTCAACTGGTTCATTGTGCCCCATCCTCTCAGAAATAACATCTCTGAAATGAGTATAAATAATACCAGTCTTTACTGAGCTCTTACAGAGGACCAGACTCAAGTAAGCACTCCACAGGCCTGTGGAGTGAGTCCTGTTGGCAGATGAAGAGAGTGAGATCCAGTAAAGTCAGGTAACTCGCCCAGGAATTCTGGTGAAGCCAGGATCCAGGCCTGGGGCTTCTGAGCTCCAGGCGGGGGAGTCAGGAAGGCATGTCGTGAGATTTGTCAAGAAGGGCTCCATCTGTCTCAGTGCACATCAGACCTGAAGGCTGTGAAGAGGGCAGGCGAGGACGGAATCCATGGGACCTTCCCACAGCCAGGGCCAAAAGGAGGGTGGGTGTTCAGATGTGGAGAAACCCCCTTCTCAGGAATAAAAACACATTTCACAGAGAGAGATGGTAGGGAGGGAGATTTAGCCTACATATCACCCAGAGGCAGCCTTGCACCACTCCCTGCCCGTGGCCTTCATTTGGACCTGCAGCCAGCACGCGCACTGTGCCCACTGACGGGGATCGGGCTGGTTGGCGGGTGGGTGACCTCATCCCACAGAGCAGCTTAGTCTCACTCGCCTTCCTCTTGGTCATTTGGAAGCTCCCATTCCTCTCCATTGCATTACCGGCAAGGTGCATGTCATTTCGTTCCCCTCCCTTCCTGTCCCACCCCAGCCCCTAAGCCCTGGCCTCACCGTGATGGTTAAGGAGACCATTTGAATATAGAGACCTGAAATACTTTACACATCACTCACGCAGCCTGTGTTATTTTCATGATTCACATAGATACTGGGTTGGTGCAGTTAGCGTTAGGACTGTGTTTCCCATTAAAATTTGTTTAAAAACTTGGTCTCACCAAGGTACCATTCATTGTGAGATAAGCCCGGTGGTTGCCAGGGAACTTTAACCCAGAAAAACCAACCAACCAAAGAAAACACATGTTCAAGTGCTAGACTCGTAAGGACTGGAGCCAGTCGTGCCAACAGGAGGACCCTGTCAACCTTGGTGTGGCCTTGGTACTCTTGACCATCCTTGTCTTCTTGACCATCGTGACTCTGACAGGTGACTGACCTATATTAAGAGAGTGTTTATTGATATCAGAATATTACTAAACACTGGTATCGGACAGTGTTCTGGAATACTGAAGGCTCATAAACATGCATGTAATAATTCTTGTCCTCAAAGAATTTACAGTTTAATATGAAACATTAACACAAACACAGCATTGAAGATGGTGCCAGGAATGATGTTACATAATCGGAGTCTAGTAAAGTCTTCTGACGATGAAAGGAAAGAATGATTTATTTCTGTTTGAAAGGGAAAGTTTCATAAAAATGATAACATTTGAGATGGACCTACAAGGATACATTGATTAGAACTGGCAGGAATGGAAGTAGAAGATTAAGCATTTCCAGGGAGAGAGAAAGGTGAAAGCAAATGCACTGAATCGTGAGTGGTCCCCTTTGACCAGAGCTTAGAATGTAGGGGTGAGTTGTGTGGGATGCTTATTGGAAGAGAGGCTGGGCCAGGGAAAATGAGGGGTTTGGGCTCCACTATAGAAAGGTTCATCTTTGTAGGGCCGTGGAAGAGGAATGATTAGGAGCCTATTATAGTGATCCAGGCAGGAGGTAACCAAACTTGCGTGAAAGCAATGAGACTGGAAAGAAAGAGATTAAAGTGACCAACACTGGAGAGGCAGATTCTTCAGACTTCAGGTGATGTGGAACCAGGAGTAAGGAATCAGCAGGGACTCCATGAACTCATACTCAGAAGATTAGGAAAGGAGGTGTTGGTTGTGGGGCAGCTGGTGAGTTCAGAATTGAACCTGTGAAGTGTTTGATGTTGTTCAGCCATCCAGGGAAAGATATCTAGTAAATAGTTAGAATTTTGGATCTGGAGCTTAAAAGAGCATTTAGTAATTCTTTACATAGAAGCAGTGTAGTTGAAGCCATGAAAATAGATGATATTGCCAAAGTAAGTGTGGGGAGAATGAGAAGGTCAAGGATAGAGGTAAAGAGAGGAAGACCCTTGAAAGGAGTTGGGGTTGGAGTCGGAGGAGGAGAGGAGAGGACTGGGCAGGGTATGGAGGGGAAGCCAAGGGAAGAGAGAGAGGCGTCCACAGGGTGGAAGCTATTCTCCCAGGCTGGAGGTCCTGAAGGTCCAAGAATGATTCTCCTGTGCATCTAGGTTTGGGAACATAGCACTGTCAAATCAACAGAGAAATGAAGAGAAAAGACAAGGTTCAGCCAACCACTAATACATGGATTTTTTTCTCATAAGGGAATGATCCCTGCAGAGAGAGGCCCGGGAAGGATGAGAGTTGTCAGGCTGGTCCAAGCTCCTCCGAGCGTCACCAGCCAGCTGAGGATTGGTCGAGAGTGGTCCGCCAGTGGTGGTCCTCACCCTGGCCCACTGTGCCTTGCAAGATGCTTCTTTGGTGAGAGTGGACTGAGAGAAGTGCTAGGTCTGCTGACTGGCCCTATTTTGCTCTGTCTCCTCAGAGTCCGTCCTAGGGAACTGCATGGATAGAAGTTCTCCTGGGCAAGCGATGGAGCTGCCAGATCACAATGGACTTGGGTACCCCGCTCACCCCTCAGTCAGCGAGCACCAGAGGCCCCGCACCCTCCAGAGACATCACACCATCCAGAACAGCGACGATGCTTATGTACGTCGGCCCCTCCTGCTTCTTGGAAGCGGGGTCTTTGAAAGCAGAACTTAGGAATGTGGGGTGGTGTCTCTTGTTCTCCTCAATCAGAGTCCAGCGCCCCTGAGCACTCAGGGAGCATGTCTCTGAATCACTGTAACAAGCCTGAAATTCCAGGAGAATCTCTGCTGACGCCGAGCTCCACGTTTGAAGCTGAGGATCAAGAGCATCCATTTCCTGTAGTCTTAGTTATTGAACTTCTCCCCAGACAGTTGAAACTCAGGCCCCAGCAGATGCGCCTTCAGACTCTCAGTTATTACTCTGGCAGCTGCCTTGAATTTATTCAGACTTCAAGGGAGCTAGTCCGCTTGGCAGAGCTTTGTTGCCTTAGGGCAGACTCTTCGGCGGCACAAATACAGCCACAACCAGCCACATGTGACCTTTCAATTTTAAATGTAATTAAAACAGAATAAAATGCAAAACCCAGTTCTTTAGTCAGACTAGTCACATTCCAGGGCTCAGTAGCCACTTGTGGCTAGCGGCTTTCGATTTGGACGGGGCAGACAGAGAACATCCCTGTCCTTGAACAGAGTGCTGCTGGACACTGCTGCCCTAAGAGACTCCTCATGGCCTTGAGCCAGGTCAGAAACCTGGTGCTGGAACGCCATGTAGACGTCAGGGGCGCCAGCTGAGACTCCCTGTGCCCCTCCCTCCCCACCCGCACCCCCGCCCCAGCCTTGGCTCCCCCCACAGCATCCCCCTTTGGATAGCCCTGCAGAGGAAGGGGGCCTGGGGAGCAGTGCTTGGGACGGTGCTTGAGGCCGCCCTCTGCCTGGGCTCCTTTGAAGGGCACAGCGGTCTCTTAAGGCACGTTTTCGGATCTCTTTACTTCTTTTAATAATTGTTTTCTGCAGGTGCAGCTGGACAACTTGCCTGGCATGAGTCTCGTGGCGGGGAAAGCACTTAGTTCTGCCCGGATGTCAGATGCAGTTCTCAGTCAGTCATCGCTCATGGGGAGCCAGCAGTTCCAGGACGGGGAAAACGAGGGTAAGGGGCATTATGCATGGGCACCCCAAAGAAGTTTCTAAATACTGCAACCTGCTGCAGTATTTAGAAAACCCCCTTCCCTCTTCACCAGTGACCACTCCCCTCTTGTAGGAAGAGTCCATGGGAAGCCACAGCGTCCCTGTGGGCTTCTGGACACCGCCTTTCCCCAGTTCTCTTGCACTGAGTGTGAGAGCACGGAGGAGCCCCGCTCCTGACTGAGCACAGGACCGTTACTGTTCTGTCTGTAATGCATGTTCAGATGCTCCTTCAGTTACTCTTGTTCTGGTTCTGAGGAGAAGGCACCGTGTCCTAATGTCTGCCTCCCGTTAGAACCAGTAGAGGGAGGGGATCTTAGCTGATAAAAGCACAGACCCGGGAGTGGATGGATCTGCAGTTAATCCTGACTGCTCTGTACTGGCTCCACAGGTTAAGGCACTTAACCTTTCTGACCCCCGAGATCCCCCTCTGTAAAGTGACAGAAACAATAGAGCCCATGTCCTCGATTGTGCTGGGAGCAGTTGCTAGCTTCCTGCATGCATGCCCAGTCATTCAGTCATGTCTGACTCTTTGCGACCCTATGGACTGTATAGCCCACCAGGCTCCTTTGTCCATGAGATTCTCCAGGCAAGAATACTGCAGCAGGTTGCCGTTTCCTTCTCCAGGGGATCTTACTGACCAGGGATCGAACCCGTGTCTCTTACGTCTGCTGCACTGGCAAGCAGGTTCTTTACCACTAGCACCACCTGGGAAGCCTGTGCTTGGGAGTTTAAAGTGCTTAGGCCCATGCCCTGAGCATAGAGTGTGCCCAGGTGTCAGAGTCTGCCAGCACGAGGCTGTCTTATCCCACACCACAGGAGCTGACAGCCTGACAATGGGAGACAGTAAAGAAGAGGGGGAAATGGACAGTGGGGGCAACAGGAAGAAGCCTGGTCCCCAGCCATGGTTGCTAACCAAACTGAGGGCCTGCTCTGAACTAGAACTCGGGGCTGCAGAAGTTTCAGACTTCTCTCTTCCTCTGTCTACCTCTTGCCCACCGCCCACCCAAGCTCCCTGCAAACCTCCCAAGTTTTCTCTGGTCTTGCAGAATGCGGGGAGAGTCTTGGAGGTCAGGAGCACCCAGACCTGACAGACGGCAGCCAGCATTTAAACTCCTCTTGCTACCCATCCACGTGCATCACAGACATACTGCTCAGCTATAAGCACCCCGAGGTCTCCTTCAGCATGGAACAGGCAGGCGTGTAGCAAAAGATGGAAAGTGAGTATCACCCTGACCGGAGCCAAACCAGCCCTTTGGCTCAGTGTCAGCTCCTGATCCCATCAGGAGATGCCTTCCACATGAACTTTGAGCCAATGACCTTAACAACACCACTCCTCCAGCCAAGGTTTTTGCATCTTTCTGCTCCTTCATTAAGCACCATGCTAATTGTTTGAGGGGTAGATGGGGGCATATAGAAGAAATACTGGCCATGGTCCCTTGGTCGAACTGTTGAGGATAAGGCACGTTATCAGTGCCATAGCCTTCAAAGAGTAAGTGAGCTTCGGAGGACAGACAGGACTTCTGGCCACAGTAATGGAAAAGGAGGTGGTTCTTGAACTCAGTCCTAAAGGATGAAATTCAGCAAGAATACATGTCTAGCCAGATCTTTTCTAAGGCTGTGCTGCAAGTGGAAAAATATACCAGAAATTTGTGATCAGAGGCCAGCAGTAGAAAACAGGTCAACTGGCCGATTTTGCAGGAGTAATGCCTAAACATACACAACAGGTAGTATCAGTTCTGTCTTTGAAAATTCATTGACAGAAAAGACTCGATGAAAGTTAAGCCATCTGGCAAATCTGTATTAGAGCCTCCGTACAGCAAATCCTCCTAAAATATCTGAGGTAAAGTGAACCATTTTTTTGAAAGTTTTCAATGGAATATTTGAGTCTTTGTCTTTTCAAACTAATTCTCTGTGTCTGCTCTGTTGCAGGTTTCTGTACAGTGCGGGAATGAAAAGGTTGATTTTAAACCAACAGTATCTAGCAGCATTGCGCCAAATTGCCGTTGTTCTCCCTCCACCAGAGTGTCGGCCCCCTTCCTCCCATTTGGCTCATCAGTGTGCTGTTCTTTTGGGTTCTGAGGGGGGTTTGCCATGTTCGCCTGTATGACCAAGTCACCAAGGAAATAAACAGGAAATCCATGTTTGCCACCTTTTGTGAAAGTGTATTTGGTGTATTTGAGTTGATGGTTTGGTTTGGTTTTTGGTTTGGGTTATTTTTGGTTGTTTTTGGTTTTAGGTATGTTTTCTTTGGGAGGTGATTTTCTTTCTTATTTCTTTTCTTTCCCTTTTAAGACAGAAGAGCAAAGCAGTTAGCGTATGGTGGCCAGGGCCCAGAGCCATTCCCTCCCCAGCCTGTCTGCAGAGTGCCCTTCAGTGCCTGAACTGCTTTTACGCAGAAGCAAAAGCTGGAGGGCAACATACTCTGGAATGTAGTGGCCGGAGAAAGAGACAAGAGGGAAGGGGCAGCAGCCTTTGGCCCTTGGAGAGCAAAAAGAGACACTCCAAGCCTGGAACCTGGAGAGGTCTTTTCTGCTGGGATCCACTGACAAACATGTCTGGCCAAGCCAAAACCACACGAGAATGTCAGCATGGAGGCTGAGAGTGGCCTGGCGCTGATGGGTTGCCAATTGGAATGTCTCTTTGGTGTGTAACTCCGCTCCCCTCTTGTAACTCAGAAAGTTGGTTGCCTTTATCATCCTGCTGGTTCTGCCCGTGGACTGAACACCCAACAGTGGTACTGTGTGTGTCCCCTTCCCTTCTCATGTTATATTGTGCTATAACAAGGGTTGTTTCTCCATGTATATATGTATGTATCTGTACACATACATAATACATACATACATATATATATATCTATATATATATAATGCTTTTCCCTTTCAGCCTCTTTGTCACAGGCAAGAAGAACAGGAGGTTGTCTTGGGTCCTGCCACCCTCCTAACCTTCTCCTCCTCTCTGCGCATCCTCAGCCTCTTATTTTAATTCTTGATCATGTAGGAATTGTTTTTGGTAAATGTTGATATTATTGTTATTATTGTTATTATTATTAATAATAAATACAAACAAAAGAAATTTTTGTTTAAAAGAGAAATGTTTAACCAGATTCTGTTCTATTTGAATTGTGACTTGCACCTTTTGTTCAAAGTATTTTATTTAGAGCTTGTAATTGTGAGCGGCTCTCACTCGTGCCAGTGACAGCTGTCGTGGTCCCCTTGCCCGCCCCGCCTCCCGCTGGAGCAGTGCATCCGCAGTAGCTATTGTTTGCGTCATTATCTTTATTTTCCTTCACCGTTAGAAACCAAAGTCTTCTCTGCTGGCTGGGGGGCTGGCAGAAGATCTGGGTTATCGCCTTCTGATCTTCAAAACAAGGAAGAGATGTTAATTAAATACTCTTGATCCATTTTTCTGGGGAAGCAGAGTAACAGGTCCCCTGGCCCCTCCTCATCTTTCATCCTGAATTTGCACAGAAGAAAGCGGGTGCCCAGCATGGCCATCCTGGTTTTGCTGCCAGGATCCCCCATGTAGCTTGTCCTTCTCTCTGATGTTGGCAGCTCAGCTCCTGGACCCAGTATCCCTCGAGTGGGTTTCTGCAGTGCAAGAGCCTTTCTTGGGACCTCTCCGTGTTTCCATGGTCCCCACATCCCCTCTACTTGGTGGGAGCCACCAGCTACTCACCTTCTGGAAGCAACTGAGAGAGCCCGAACAGCCACTGTTGACTTCGCTGGGCTCGTTGCTGCTCTGACGCCCCTGCCGGCCCCGACCACACGCTCAGCCTGTTTTGTTCACAGAACTGGTGGACGAGCAGACTGCCGCCCCCAGCGAGCACCCAGACGAAAGCCAGTGAGCCTGTTAACCGTGCCATCTTGCAAACTACACTTTTAAAAAAATCATTGCTTTGTATTGTAGTCACCAATATGCGCAGTATATGTTGAACGTATATGAATATACTTTCCTACTTCTGTTCTTTGAAAATGTCAGAGTATTTTTTCTTTCTCATTTATGTTGAACTAAAAAAAGGATTAAAAAAAAAATCTCCAGACCCAAGCTGCAGTAAGACCTTTAGTCATTTTTTGGTGGGCAGTTATAGCTTGGTAACTTGGTTGGACAGTAGGGGATTGTGAAAATAAAACACCTGACGATGATCTTATGCTGATATGTTACTCGCCTTGTGTTTGGAGTCTAGTTGGGAGAAACTTTCAGGCTGGAAGCTGGAATGTGGGAGGCTGAGGACGTGTAGGGTGGGGCCCTGAGCTCTGCTTTATCTCACCTTGCCTAGAGAGAGGAGCATTCTCCAGAAGCCTGAACTGGACCTCACGCTGGGTCATCGGACACCTGGCTTGGACTCTGCCCCCTCAGAAGAGAACACTGCAGTTTGCTGAGTCTGATGGAAAACGGCAGAGGCTGGGGCATCTGTGGAGTGACCTCAGTCAACCCAGTGGTATGGACACCAACTAAGTGTTAAGATAGAAGAGGACTTTTGCTATAGTTTTCCCCTTTTTCTATACCTGGACTCCAGAGGACAGGGTAGAATTTCTTGGAGGGTCCCAGCCATGGCTCACAAATAGCTGCTAGAAGCCTTCTATGAAGAAAGATCACTGCAGCTGGAAATGCTGAGCTTATAGAAAGGACTTCCCTTGTGGCTCAGACGGTAAAGCGTCTGCCTACAATGCAGGAGACCTGGGTTCGATCCCTGGGTCAGGAAGGTCCTCTGGAGAAGGAAATGGCAATCCACTCCAATACTCTTGCCTGGAAAATCCCATAGATGGAGGAGCATGATAGGCTACAGTCCATGGGGTCGCAAAGAGTCAGACACGACTGAGCGACCTCACTTCATAGAAAGACAAGGGAAAGGAGGGAACTTAGAAAATCTTTTGAGTCCCTGTGACTAGAAGGTCACTATGGGACTGTTGAGAGCGGAAAAGAGCCTTCTCAAGAAGGGTCTTCCGATGTATGGCTGGGTCCCTTCCCTGTTCACCTGAAACTACCACAACATTGTCAACGGGCTCTGCTGCTGCTGCTGCTGCGTCACTTCAGTCGTGTCCGACTCTTCGCGACCCCATGGACTACAGCCTATCAGGCTCCTCCATCCATGGGACTTTCCAGGCAAGAGTACTGGAGTGGGTTGCCATTGCCTTCTCCGTCAATGGGCTCTACCCCAAGACAAAATAAAGTGTTTTTTAAAAAAGGGCTGGGGGTAGGGGGTGGGGAATCTTCTAGTCTGTACACACTCCCTTGGAAGGGTGAGAGTGTCTCTGAAACCAAACAGATAAACCAGATGCCTTCAAGTAATCTGGAAGAACCTTCTGTGGAAGGTGCCACGCCCTGCTGCAGGCAGCCCAAATGCCCTGGAGATGAGGTCAGAGGCCTCGGGCCTGCCTGCTGGATGTGGACCCAGGGGTCTGAGTTGTGAAGGTGGAAGCCTTGCCGACAGGTCCTTGCTCATCTTTCTGACTTTGAGGTATTCTCCTTCCCCACCACACCCGCCCCACTCCACCTGCACAGATGAAGGATTCGGAAGGCTGGTGTACCTACCGAGGAGCTAGACCTCCATTCCTGCTCTGCCATGACCTTAGTCTCCTAAGCAGGAGGGCAGGAGAGACTCTTCTCTGGTTATGATGCCCAGTGCTGGGGTCTAAACTGGGGCTCTGTCTATCACCAGGAGCTGCGACAAGATTATCAGTCAACAGGGGTGGTGGTGATGGGGATCTCCTCCCTCCCCAATTGATCCAGACCTCCCAACCTCAAGCCTCCCGTCCTGACCTGCACCATAAACAGAGTAAATGTTCTGAGCAGGGTCCCCGATACAGGCTGTATGTGCAAGACTCCTTCGTCTCCTCTGCAAGCCCGCTCTTTCAAGTAACCCTCCAGATTCGGGGGCGCAGAACAGTTCACTGGGCAAATATTTGCTGAGTGTCTGCTATGTGCCAGACCCAGCAGGGAACAGAGTCCTCCCAGCACAGACTGACCAGTATGGCATTGAGACACCAATTCTAAAATGGCCAGTCCTGAGCAAAATCCACTCCTGCAGCCAGCCAGCCACACTCCCACACACACCAGGGGACCCACTTCCATAAGGTAACTGGGGAGACCCCCACATCGGGAACAGGGTGGTAAGACTAAGGACCGACACTGGTGGGCCCTGCACCCACTTAACAGCTAGTCCAGTCCAGGTACTTGGTGCCTCTGACAGTGACTGGATGGACCCCAAGTCTGGTCCTGAGATGTGCTCCATTTGCTGTTGGCTGTGGTTTTCCCATCGCCCTCTGTTCAGAAAGTCTCTCTTATTCCAAAATATTAGTAACAGAGGGGCATGGGCCGACTTGAGCCAAACCCCTTACAGTGAGATGGAGCAGACACACTAGTGAACAAGCTGAGACGGTAAAGAACCCGCCTGTGATTCGGGAGACCTGGGTTTGATCCCTGGGTGGGGAAAATCCCTTGGATAAGGAGATGGCTACCCACTCCAGTATTCTTGCCTGGGAAATCCCATGGACAGAAGAGCCTGGAGGGCTACAGTCCATGGGGTTGCAAAGAGTCGGACATGACTGAGTAACTAACAACACAGCCACATATTTAAAAAGGAAGCTTCCACAGAAACAAACATAGAGAATGAACTTATGGTTGCCCAGGAGTGGGGAAGAACTGGGAGAAGAGAGAGAGTTTGGGATCAACAGGTGAAGTGAAGTGAAAGTCGCTCAGTTGTGTCTGACTCTTTGCAACCCCGTGGACTATAGAGTCCATGGACTTCTCCAGGCCAGAATACTGGAGTGGATAGCCTTTCCCTCCTCTAGGGGATCTTCCCAACCCAGGGATTGAACCCAGGTCTCCCGCATTGCAGGCGGATTCTTTACCGGCTGAGCCACAAGGGAAGCCCAACATGTACACACTGCTGTATTTAAAATGGGTAACCAACAAGGATCTACTGTATAGCACAGGGAACTCTCAGTGTTATGTGGCAGCCTGGGTAGAAGGGGGGTTTAGGAGAGAATCGATACATGTATATATATAAGGCTGAGTCCCTTTGCTATTCACCTGAAACTATCACAACATTAACTGGCTATACTCCAATATAAAAAGTTTAAAAATAGATAAAAAGAAAGCTTCCAGCTTGGTAAGATATTATCAAGGGCTTTGGGAGTCAGAGGCCCAGCTGCTGCTGGCCAACAGGCAACCATCAAAGAGCTAGAAGCCAGGCCCCGACTCCCTTCCTGCCAGCACTGAACACTGATGGCTGAAGGTCCTAAGGCAACTCTTAGCAGCTCTCAGCTGCAGGCTTCTCACGGGCCAAACAAGGAGAATATCTGGCCTGCTGGCCTTTCAGTTCATTGTGAAAATGCTTTGGCCACTGAAGAACTGGCAGCTGTCAGATACTAGGTTTGCCACAATCATTTCAGTTAAAGCAGGGCAAAACAGCACCCAAGTGGTAAGCTTCTGTGGTCCTCTGTATGCAGGCTGAGAAAGGAACCTCTCGTCCCCAGACACCCCTGAGCTGCCCTGAGCAGGGAACCGGCTTCCCTCCCACTCTCTAACAAAAGGCTGGGAACTAGGCTGGCCAAGTGGCAGCCCTCCTCCCTGCTGGGTCCCCTGGGGGTAGGCCACCCCCTCATCTGGGCATTTGCGTGTCAAGGCCACATGGAGAAAATGTGATTCCTACCCCTCCCCTACTTCTGCCATCAGAGACTGAAGTTATTCATAGCTCTGTTCTGCAGGTGTGAGTGTGTTCAGTGGGAGCAGGGGACACAAGGCCAGAAATTGGGGTGCTGGGTTGCAGAACGGTTACTGTCTACTCAGTGCCAGGCACTTTCAGTTTTGCCATGCATGTTCTAATTTAGTGCTATAATCTTACAGCACGGGTCTGGAAGTCAAAAGTCCACAAAGGGTCACGCAAGTCTAGAGCACGGCATCAGCAGAGCTGATTGCTCCCAGAGGCTCCGAGGAAACTCTTCTTCTTGGTCTCATCCAGCTTCTAGAGCCTGCCTGCATCTTTTGGCTCATGGCCCCCTCCCAACAATCACACCCCTCTGGCCTCTGCTTTTGATCTCCCATCTTCTCTGCCTCTGCCTCTCCCGCCTCCCTCTTGTGTATGTAAGGACCCTTGTGATGACACGGCCACCTGTATAACCCTGGAGAGTCACCCCATCTCAAGGTCCTTAATATTTATTTATTAGTTGCGGCATATGGGATCTTTTGCTGTCATGCGCAGACTCTCTAGTTGTGGCACCAGAATGCACAGGCTAAGTAGTTGCAGGCTTAGTTGCCCCAGGGCATTTGGGATCTTTGTTCGGTAACCAGGGATCGAACCAGCGTCCTTTGCATTGAAAGGCAGATTCTTCAACCACTGAACCACTAGGGAAGTCCCTCTCAAGGGACTTAAAATCACATTTGCAAAGTCTCTTCTGCAACTTAAAGGAACAGTCACAGGTTCCAGAGAGCAGGACATGGACATGTTGGCAGGGGTGGAGGGACATTATTCTCCATCCACTTGCTACGCCTACTGTAACTCTAGGAGATGACTATTGTTGTCTTCACTTAACAGATAAGAGACTGAGGTGTGGGGGAGGTTCAGCTAACAAGTGGGAGAGCTGGGATTCGAACTGAAGGTAGCCCAGCTCCAGAGCTTTCCCCTCTGGGGAGAAAGGCATGAGGCTACTAGAGTGGGAGAGGCCTGGAGCCCCGCCACTGTGGCATCTGGCAGACGGTAGCCCCTGGCTGAGTTCTGGAACCTTAGGGAGTTTCCTGGGTAGGTGGCACAGGGCACGTTTCTGCCCTGGGTCCTCAGTCCGGAGACCTGGGTTCTAAGTGCAGCCCTGCCTCCAATGCCCTGGGAGATCAGGGACACTGGGCAGATTCCTCCACTCTTGGGTTTCCTCATCTGGAGATGGGGGTGGAGAGAGGCTGATCTCAAAATCCTCTCCGCTTGCATGCTCACAGGTTCTACGACCCAGGCCTTGTCGGCGACCTGGTGTTGGGGGTGTCACACCTTCCAGGAGAAATCTTAGAAAATGTCACTGCAAACACCAATGAACACACAGCACTGACTTCCCTGGGTCTGTCCTCCAACCACCCCCATTTTTGTCTTCATTTTACTGATAGGAAACCAAACTCAGATTGCATACCGGGCTCATGAGCTTCCTCCAGGATTTTGCAAGTTGAAGGCAAAAATGAATGAAATAAGAGAACAGGCTCCTGCTGCTAGCAGTCCAGAGGTCCTTCCTCGACATCAGCCATCCCTCAGGGATGGTGTCCATTCTCACTTGTGTGGGATGCAAGGTCAAAATGAACAATGCAAAGATCTATGTATCCCATTTAAGCGACTGTCCTTTATTCTGAGATTATGCCCTTTTTAGGTGTTAAAAAATCTTTTTTATTTGTCCATGCCTCTCCACTTGAGGGATCTTAGCTCCCTAACCAGAGATGGAATCCAGACCCTTGGCAGGGAAAGCCCTTAATCCTAATCACTGGATCGCCAGGGAAGTTCTTTAAAAAATAATCTTGGAATTTCCATGGGAGGATAAGTGGTTATGACTTTGCCTTCCAATGTAGAGGGTGTACCAATCTCTGGTCAGGGAGCTAAGATTCCACATGCCTCATGGCCATAAAACCAAAACATAAAACAGAAGCAATATTGTAACAAATTCAATAGAGACTTGAAAAAAAATCGATTTGGAAGAGATTACGGTTGGTTACAGTTGATGGTAGGGTTTGGGTCAGGTTGGGAGTGGCGGTGCGTAAGATGACAAAATGAAAAGTTGGCAACTCTGTGTTGGTCTCTAGAATGTGTTTGGAAATGTTAGACATCTCAAAGTCTGGGGGCCCCTGAGTACCGTCCTCTCTCTGGAAATGTTAGACATCTCAAAGTCTGGGGGCCCCTGAGTACCGTCCTCTCTCTCCCCAGGCAGCCTCCAAGCACAAGGTTACCTTTGCTTTCCAGTCTGGGAGGTCTGCGAGGGCCTGGAGCGAGGTGGGGATGAGAGAAAGATGGGACAGCCTTGATGGGAGCAACCTCTGCTGCCTTTGTGAAGTTGGGGCAGGGTGGGGGTGAGATAATCACCCTGGAATGCGAGGAGCCAGCAGGGGAGAATACCTCTTGAGTGGAGGAGTCCCGGCCGTCCTTGGCAGCCTCTGTGTTTTTCCTCCTTCCTTCCTCTCACCCGCTGCGATGGCACAATGGACAATGGGAGGCACACAATCCCCACAGAGGAGATGGGCCGGTACCGCTGACCCCCGACTCTGGGGACCTGCACGCCTGTACACACCCCCTCCCACCCCTGCTGGAACTCTTGATCCCTGGCCCTGCAGCCCCCGGAGCTTCCTGTTTGCCTGCTCTATTTGTCTGGCCCCAGGGACAGAGCTGATCCTTGAACTCTGAGTTCCACATCGCCAGGACCAGTGAGCAGCGGCAAGGCCTGGGCTGGGCTTATCAGCCTCTTAGCCCAGCCCTGCCTGGACACATAAATAGGCTGGGGGAGAGCTGGCTGATTAGACTGCTGGCCATTGAGGTAAGTGCTGCTACCCGCTCCCCAGCTCTAGGCATTTGAGGCTCTGGGATGCTGGCCCGAGCCTCTACCCCAGGCTGGGGGCTCTGGACCCCTGGCCCTCCCCACCCTGTGCCCCGCCTCCTCCTCCCGGCTGGAGTGAGTAGAGGGTGCACGGGCTCCTTCAAGCCCTGCTCAGCTGGGCTCCTCTTCTCCTCCAGGTCACCCACATCCCTTCAAGATGAAAGCCGTGGTGCTGACCTTGGCTGTGCTCTTCCTGACGGGTAGGTGCCCCTAACCTAGGGAGCCAACCACTGGGGGGAGCCTTCTCCCTGAACCCCTGCAGACCACCCTCCTGGGCCCAGGGAGTAGAATTACTCCCTTGCAGCCCTCTCCCCTGCCAAGCACTTCTGCTCAGATCCCGGCCCAGAGCTGGTCTGATCTGGGTCTCCCCTCTTCCTCGCAGGAAGCCAGGCTCGGCATTTCTGGCAGCAAGATGACCCCCAGTCATCCTGGGATCGGGTGAAGGATTTTGCCACCGTGTATGTGGAAGCAATCAAGGATAGTGGCAGAGACTATGTGGCCCAATTCGAAGCCTCCGCTTTGGGAAAACAGCTCAAGTAAGAACCTGCTTGTGCCTGGGGCAGGGCTCGGGGGTGTCAGTGCTGGGGGATGGAGAAGCCTGTGGGAAGAAGCAGCCAGATTGGCCCAATCCCCACCTCCTATCTGATGGGCCCCATAGAAGCAAGGAGTGGGATCCACAAGCAGGATCAGGGCCCCCCAGCAAGGGACAGACCAGCGCTGTCTGGTCAGTATTCTCCGCGCTGCACTCCGCCCCTGCCTGTTCTTAACTCCCTTCTCAGCTCCAGCCAGCAACAGAGACGGCTGTCTTCAGAGAGGAGAATGGGCTGGAAGAGTAGAGACTAGGTCCTTAAAAGGCCCACCTTTGGGGACAGACAGGATCGGGCACCAAAACCAGCTCCAGCTCTGTCTCCTTCTAACTCCTCCATCCATCTGGTCAATGGGATGCAGTGGGGAGTGGGGGGGGGGGGGGAGGGGGGAGACCGTGGGTGGGAGACTCCAGGCTAAGGATCTGTCCCCAGCTACCCCACGTTCAGGCACAGGTGTGCCCAGGTCTCACACGGGGCAAGCACGGGCGCTGGGCTGCAGCTCTGGGGGTAGCCAGGGGGCCCGGGAGGTTTAGCCTGAGCCCTCCTCTCTCTCCCCTTTCAGCCTGAAACTCCTGGACAACTGGGACACCCTGGCCAGCACGTTGTCCAAAGTGCGGGAACAGCTGGGCCCGGTGACCCAGGAGTTCTGGGACAACCTGGAAAAGGAGACAGCGTCGCTGAGGCAGGAGATGCACAAGGACCTGGAGGAGGTGAAGCAGAAGGTGCAGCCCTACCTGGACGAGTTCCAGAAGAAGTGGCACGAGGAGGTGGAGATCTACCGCCAGAAGGTGGCGCCGCTGGGCGAGGAGTTTCGCGAGGGCGCGCGCCAGAAGGTGCAGGAGCTGCAGGACAAGCTGAGCCCGCTGGCCCAGGAGCTCCGCGACCGCGCGCGCGCCCACGTGGAGACGCTGCGGCAGCAGCTGGCGCCCTACAGCGACGACCTGCGCCAGCGGCTGACCGCGCGCCTGGAGGCGCTCAAGGAGGGCGGCGGCAGCCTGGCCGAGTACCACGCCAAGGCCAGCGAGCAGCTGAAGGCGCTGGGCGAGAAGGCCAAGCCGGCGCTGGAGGACCTCCGCCAGGGCCTGCTGCCCATGCTGGAGAGCCTCAAGGTCAGCATCCTGGCCGCCATCGACGAGGCCTCCAAGAAGCTGAACGCCCAGTGAGACACCTCGGGCTGCCCCCCTGGCCATCACTTCGGTTTCTTAGAATAAACATTTCCGGAGTGGAACACGTGTGATGGGTTGTAATTTTTTTTTGTTGTTGAAGATTCAATGATGATTTTTAAACAATAAGTTTTCCAAAAGCCAAAAATTCTGTTTGGGGAGAATGGGTATGGGGGGATCCTGGAGGGGCCTCCAGGGGGCGGTGGTCAGGGACACCTGATGATGTCCCAGTGGAGTCCTGAGCTCCAAACACTGGCCTCTCAAGGCCTTGATGTTACAGGGCCTGCTTGTCTGGGGTCTGAAGAGTGGGCTAGGAGACGCTCTTTCATTAGAGGCCCAAACAGTAAGGAAATAGAGGACCAGGCAAAGTGACAGATGATCCAATGCAGGCACCCTGAAAGAGCTTCAAGCAGGAAGTAGTGGCTTTACTGGGAGAAGTGGGCTCCCTGTCCCCAGCGTTTCCCCCGCAGGGGACATAGTTCCGCAGCCCTCCTGCTCAAGGGCAGCTGAGGTTGGAGGGACCTTAATGAGTCTATGGACCTGAAGGTTCCCATAGTAACCTTCCTGTGGTTCCTTCCTAGGGCAGGTTCAAATGAAGGGCTTGGTGCTTGCTCCTTCCTCCCTTATTAATTCAAAATGTACTTTAACAAACACATGCTTTTTCACCAGGGCCTCTTGCCACTCCTCACACTCCCACCCAGCTCCAGAACAGCTGCTGTTTCCTCAGGCCCAGCAGTGCCAGCCCCATCCTCGGGGCTCCAAGCCTGCCAGCCCCTATTTTCTGACCTAAGAAAAATAATCACCACCTTTTGCAAGTAACGAGCCCATTCTAATCTCCAAGCTGCTTTCATATCCATCATCTCACTGTATGCTTTCCCAGATCCTGGGTAGAATAAATGGGTGGTATGGATGCAGAAGCTGGAGCTTGGACATGTGAACTCATTTCCAAGACTAAACAGCAGGATGGGCCAGGTTGCCCTTTCTAAAGCTATGTGCTCCTGAGCATCCGTGATTATTAAAAAAAAAAAAAAAATTTGGCCAGGCATTCAAGTTTGTATGTAATTGAGTGTTCCCAGCAGCTTGTGCCTTTAAGATCTGCAAAGGTCTGGGCAGTGCACTCAGGGGGCTTCTCTTTCCCTCTCCTCTCAGGACCTTTGCCCTTGGTGCTGGATAATCTACCCCTCCTCCATCTCCAGTGTATCTTAACTGCATAAAGGAGTGGGCTTTTTTAGTTCCTAACCATTTGAGCTATGTTGTAACAACAGTAGGAGTAACTACGCCTTTTTCTGAGTCAGTTGAGCAGAATATGGCAGCTCACCTGGGCTTGAGGTCAAGCTCTGCTGTTTGCTGACTCAGTGACACTGGGCAAGTGCCTTCACACTTGGGAGCCTCAGTCTTATCACTGGAAGAGCAGGGAGGGGAGCTGCTCAGGTAGTCTGTGGTTCTGGAACTCTCCTGCATGAACATCTGACGGGTGGTGGGGACACAAGGGCTGCAGCCTGTGTTGGGTGACCTTGGGCTCCTCCTCAATTCCCAGGACACGGGCTCCCACTCCAGTCTTGGCCCCAAGGGGACAGTCAGCTCAGCCTGTGGTGACAAGGGCAGCCATTTGCCAGGTGCCTTGGAGGTGCCAGGTGCCATGCACGCTCTCAGTTCCTTCCTTCATTCTCAGCAGACCTACGATGGATCATGTATCATTGTGCCCACTTTACAGGTAAGAAACTGAGGCTGTATGAAGCGACAGAGCCAAGACTAGAGCCCAGGTGTATCTTACTTTAACCACCACCCTCGGCCTCCTTCCCCCAAGTGCGGTTGTGGGGGGTGGGGGGGCATGCAGCCCAGGCAGTGCCCATCCACTCCAGAATTTTGATGAACACACACAGTCTCAACTCTGATAGTGACATAAAATGCCAGGTGCAAGGCCTGGCACAGAGCACACACTCTATCATGCTACACAGCACTTGAAACTTTATCAAACTCTTGCCAGACCTAGTGTCCCCTTTGCTCCTTCACACCAAACTGTCCACGCAGGCAGGCTAGGGAAGGTCATTCCTACCTTGCTCCACCCAGCTGCTAAGAGGTGGCTGGGGCACCAGCCCCAGGCCTGCTTGAGTTGGAGGCAGTCCCGAGCCCGCCCACAGAAGAACCCCAGCGCATTCTCAGCCCAAACATACATGGCCCGTGCAGGACACCCCACTCACAGCAGTTTCTCATCCAGCTTTATTGGCAGGCCAGCACATTAGGGTGGGCCAGGTCTGGGGTGGGGTGGGAGGGCACTGAGAATGCTGCTCTTGTAAGTGAACTTTGGGGGCAGCCCTGGGAGGCTCCTGGACCCAAGGAGCTAGTAGGATGGATAGACAGGTGGACTTGGGGTACTGAGATCTCAGACGGCCTCAGGGTGGAGACTGTGTGGGGCTGGAGGCAGATTCCCAGAAGTCACTGGAACTTGCCCTTGAACGAGCTCCAGTAGTCTTTCAGGGAGCTGAAGCTCTTAGTCATCCAGTCTCTGGAGGTCAAAAAAGAGGGGAGCAGATGGGGTGGGGGTGAGAGTTGTCTCTGGGCAGTGACAACTATGGGGCTCCCACCCTCCCCCCACTGGCGCTCCCCCCACCCTCTCAACCCCACCCAGCAATGCCCCAAGACCTCAGGCTGGGACCCCCTATAGCTGCACCCCAGGAAAGGATGCCGAGGGTCATGATGGGAACCCAACCAAGGTCACCCGGACTTTCTCCAGCTGCAGGCAGACGGTGGATCTGAAGCAAGCTGGAGAGGAGTGACTGATTTGGGAGATGTGTAAGGTCAGGACTGCCGTTCTAGTGGGGGCAAGTGATGCCCCCTAGAATTGTACATTCTGGTGGCTCAGGTGGTGTGGGGCAGAGCGAGGCAGTCTCTCGTTTGGACAGTCATCAGAGGGTTGATTAGCTGTATGATCTGGGGCAGGTCACTTGGTTAAGTGAGCCTTGGTTTTCTTATCTGCAAAATGGTGAAAATAATATCTACTCCACAGTGGGTCTAGAGGACTAAAAGTGTTAGTGAACACCTCTGCTATGGAAATGCCAATGCAGATGGAGTGGAGGCGGGGAAGGTGGGTGGGGATAGCAGAGGCCTGATGGGCAGGGGCGAGGCGGGAGAAGAAGGACCAACTTTTGCTCACATGTGCCCGAGGACTTGAAACAAGTCAGACACACACACGCACACAGGCACACACACACAGGCACAGATACGCACATACACACACAGGCACACACACGCACACAGGCACACTGGGCTGAAATTGAGTTTCTGCTAAGTCGCTTCAGTCGTGTCTGACTCTGTGCGACCCCATAGACTGCAGCCCACCAGGCTCCCCCGTCCCTGGGGTTCTCCAGGCAAGAACACTGGAATGGTTGCCATTTCCTTCTCCAATGCATGAAAGTGAAAAGTGAAAGTGAAGTCGCTCAGTCGTGCCTGACTCAGCGACCCCATGGACTGCAGCCTACCAAGCTCCTCCGTCCATGGGATTTTCCAGGCACGAGTACTGGGGTGGGCTGCCATTGCCTTCTCTGGAAATTGAGTTGGGTGGGGCCAAACCTCCAACCAGATTATCAGGAAAGGAAAATGGAAGTGAGGGCAAAGTGGGAGAAAGAGGGACGACAGAGGGAGGAGAGGCAGGATGCAGTGCCCCTGCATCATCTCTCCCTGCGAGGGAGCCTGCTTTACGAGAGAAAGTAAGCTCAGAGAGGCACAGCCCCCTGCCAAGCGTCTGGCAGAGCTGGGGCAGGTAGGGCTGGGGGCGGGGACGTGAGGGCATACCTGGTCTTCTGAACCACATCCTTGGCAGTTGTGGTGGCCTCCTTCACATAGCCCTTCATTTTGTCCAGAAGGGATCCCTCCTCGGCCTTGGTAGCTTCTATGAGGAGAGCAGGACTGAGTGGGGTGGATCAGCCTCTGGGGAACCTTTGGCTCCTGCCCAGCTCCCATCGGGGCCCTGCATTCCCCAGCCACCTGCCAAACTGCCCCGTCCCTGCCCCCAGCCCCATCCCCTCCAGCTGCTTACCAGGCAAGACCAGGAGCGCCAGGAAGGCAGCCACAAGGAGCAGCCGGGGCTGCATGGCACCTTGGTTCCTGCAGGGAAGGGTCCTGTGAGCCATTCCTCAAGTCCCACCCCCTCCACCACCACCAGGCCACCCTCCCTGGGGAGATGCGGTGGCCCCTAAAGCAGGGCCTGAGCCGGTTCAAGTCGGGAGGAGAGAGGGCTAATATGGGGGAGGCTATGGGCTTTCAGACAGGGGACTGGGGGACCCAGGGCAGAGAGAGCGAGAGGGGGCATGGAGCAGGAACCCCCCAGACCAGGAATCAAGACACCTGGATTCTGTCCACTAAAACGCTGAGTGGCTCTGAGTGACTCTCTGCCCTCTCCAGGGCTCAGGTTTTCTGTCTGGGGCACAACTGGGGTGTCTGAGTCTTCTAATCCTAAACATGCAGAGTGAGCAGAAAATGGAGCCAGTTGCAATCCCAGCTCCACCACTAGGCTCTGTGTAGCCTTGGGCAAGTGACCTTCCCCTAGGGACCTCGGTCTCCCCAGAATGCCCGGGGAGAGGCACTCATCAAGCCTTAAGGCTTCCTCAGCTCTACAAGCACTTCTCCAGGCTTTGCTGGCTGGGCTGGGCACAGAACCCCACCTGCCCCTCCCCATCCTGCTCTCCTTCTCCCCCCAACCCCCCAGGGAGCCTTACCTGGAGCGGCTGCTTCTTGGGATGAACTGCAAGAGGGTTCGGACCTGTTTTATATTATCCCCAGGACACAGGGCAGTGTGAGGGCCCAGGCAACCGGGCAAAGGTCACCTGCTGATCAATCTAGACCAGGCCCTGACAGAGGGTAGCCAGAGGCACCCAGGCCCGCTGGGAGTTGGGAAATCTCTAGAAAGCTGAGGGTGCCCACCCTGCTCTCCGCTACCCCTATGGCTTGGAACTGGGGTTACCCCATTCCTTCTGAGCAGCCTGGTTCCCCAGGGAAAGGCTGGTGAGTTGGGAGAAGGGATTGGGGGACAAACCTCATCCATCCCTTTGCCCTTGGTTTCAGGTCCTTCCCCACTTTAAGCCCTTCCAACAGCCTGCAAGGTGGGGGTGATGTGAGAGGGGGATTGGCTTCTTCAGGCTGGGCACAACTCAGCTGGCTGGGCTGGGGTGTCCAGAGTGAAGTCACAGAAGGCCTGTGGGCAGGGGCTTGTGCAGAGGTGGGACACAGTTGAGTGCCCACAGCCCCCTCCCCAGGATCTCCGTCTCTGAGCTTCAGTCCCGGGTGCAGCTGACCCGGAAGCCTCTTTGAACTGTTTGATCCCAGAGCAGGGGGTGGTGGAGGAAGGTCAAAGGCTGCTGAGCCCCAGGCCTTTATCCTACCACTCCCTCTCCTCACCTTGCCCTCTGGACCCACTGATAACGTCCCCAGGGGGCAGGATATGTGCTCCTGGTTGAGGCCCTACCCTGACTGTGCCGTTGGGCCTGAGGCCAGCACTGAATACCTCTCGACCTCAGGCCTCAACCTCCTCAGCTTGGAGATACCAGTCCCCGTAGTGCCCTGGCTGGGCAGACAACTGGAAGCAACCAAGTTTGTGGTGTGGCCGGTCTAGCGGAGAGAGGGGCCAGACAAGCTCTAAGGGGCAGTAGGCTGTCCAGCATAGGTCTGGGCCCTTCCCAGGGTGAAGTGTCCCCTGGGCCCACACTGGGAGCTGTAGCCTGGATGGCAGGATCAGGGGGCTCTGTCTTCTGGATGTGAAGACTTCAGAGTCAAGAAAATCTCAGTTTAAATGATGCTTTTGGCACTTATTCATATGACCCAGGGCCAGAGAGCTAACATCTCAGTGCCTTGATGTTCTCCTCTGTAAAATGGGCCTAGACCTCTGATATGCTAGGATTGTAAAAGTGAAAGGGTTAGTCGGCCACTTGTATCCGACTCTTTATGACCACATGGATTGTAAATCACCAGGCTTCTCTGTCCATGAGATTCTCCAGGCATAATACTGGAATGGTTGGCCATTTCCTCCTCCAGGGGATCTTCCAGACCCGAGGATGGAATCCAGGTCTCTTGTATTGTAGGTGGATTCTTTACCAGCCGAGCCAGCAGGGAAGGCCAGAATTCTTGTGAAATATACATGAAATAGGTACAAAGTCCATGAAGGGGACTCGATAAATCTCTCCTCCTTTCTCCCAAACACCTGTTCCTTCCTCAGACAGCATAGTCTAAAGTCAGGATGAGCCTCCAATGTAGAAATAGGGCTTTTGGCAGGTGGCCTTCTTCTCAAGAAGAAGGAACTAAACATACCCTGTGAAACCAGAGGCCCAATAAAGTGACCTGGCCCTACCTTCAGAATTCTTTATCTGTGGCTGGAACTTGAAATTTCTCCGTAGAGATTTGTTCCTTTGACTGAGACCTGGTTATCTGTAAAACTGCAAATAGATTCCTGTGAAGTAGATATTATTAACCCCATTTTATAGGTAGAAACCTAAGGCAGGGCTGGAGACATACCCAGGTGCCAATATTCCATCCACAGCAGAGTTGGGAACCAGAATCCAGGTCTTCTAATACGCACACTGAGACCAAACTGCATGGAGAGATGAGACCCTTGGAGGTTTATCAGGCACTCAGAGTGCATCCGTTTCAGCCTCTCTGAGCACAGACTGTGGTGATGGGGTGGGGAGGAGAGGAAGGTGATTGGGAGGTCCTGAAGGATTTGGGGAAATCAGATTGATTATATTCTTTGCAGCCAAAGATGGAGAAGCTCTATACAGTCAGCAAAAACAAGACCAGGAGCTGACTGTGGCTCAGATCATGAACTCCTTATTGCCAAATTCAGACTTAAATTGAAGAAAGTAGGGAAAACCACTAGACCATTCAGGTATGACCCAAATCAAATCCCTTATGATTATACAGTGGAAGTGAGAAATAGATTTAAGGGCCTAGATCTGATAGATAGAGTGCCTGATGAACTATGGAATGAGGTTCATGACACTGTACAGGAGACAGGGATCAAGACCATCCCCATGGAAAAGAAATGCAAAAAAGCAAAATGGCTGTCTGGGGAGGCCTTACAAATAGATGTGAAAAGAAGAGAAATGAAAAGCAAAGGAGAAAAGGAAAGATATAAGCATCTGAATGCAGAGTTCCAAAGACTAGCAAGAAGAGATAAGAAAGCCTTCCTCAGCGATCAATGCAAAGAAATAGAGGAAAACAACAGAATGGGAAAGACTAGAGATCTCTTCAAGAAAATTAGAGATACCAAGGGAACATCTCATGCAAAGATGAGCTCGATAAAGGACAGAAATGGTATGGACCTAACAGAAGCAGAAGATATTAAGAAGAGGTGGCAAGAATACACAGAAGAACTGTTCAAAAAAGATCTTCATGTCCCAGATAATCATGATGGTGTGATCACTCACCTAGAGCCAGACCTCCTGGAATGTGAAGTCAAGTGGGCCTTAGGAAGCATCACTACGAACAAAGCTAGTGGAGGTGATGGAATTCCAGTTGAGCTATTTCAAATCCTGAAAGATGATGCTGTGAAAGTGCTGCACTCAATATGCCAGCACATTTGGAAAACTCAGCAGTGGCCACAGGACTGGAAAAGGTCAGTTTTCATTCCAATCCCAAAGAAAGGCAATGCCAAAGAATGCTCAAACTACTGCACAATTGCACTCATCTCACACGCTAGTAAAGTAATGCTCAAAATTCTCCAAGCCAGGCTTCAGCAATACGTGAACCGTGAACTTCCAGATGTTCAAGCTGGTTTTAGAAAAGGCAGAGGAACCAGAGACCAAATTGCCAACATCCGCTGGATCATCGAAAAAGCAAAAGAGTTCCAGAAAAACATGTATTTCTGCTTTATTGACTATGCCAAAGCCTTTGACTGTGTGGATCACAATAAACTGTGGAACATTCTGAAAGAGATGGGAATACCAGACCACCTGACCTGCCTCTTGAGAAATTTGTATGCAGGTCAGGAAGCAACAGTTAGAACTGGACAAGGAACAACAGACTGGTTCTAAATAGGAAAAGGAGTATGTCAAAGCTGTATATTGTCACCCTGCTTATTTAACTTCTATGCAGAGTATATCATGAGAAACGCTGGGATGGATGTAGCACAAGCTGGAATCAAGATTGCCAGGAGAAATCTCAATAACCTCAGATATGCAGATGACACCACCCTTATGGCAGAAAGTGAAGAGGAACTAAAAAGCCTCTTGATGAAAGTGAAAGAGGAGAGTGAAAAAATTGGCTTAAAGCTCAACATTCAGAAAACAAAGATCATGGCATCCAGTCCCAGCACTTCATGGGAAATAGATGGGGAAACAGTGGGAACAGTGTCAGACTTTATTTTTTGGGGCTCCAAAATCACTGCAGATGGTGACTGCAGCCATGAAATTAAAAGATGCTTACTCCTTGGAAGGAAAGTTATGACCAACCTAGATAGCATATTCAAAAGCAGAGACATTACTTTGCCAACAAAGGTTCATCTAGTCAAGGCTATGGTTTTTCCTGTGGTCATGTATGGATGTGAGAGTTGGACTGTGAAGAAGGCTGAGCGCCAAAGAATTGATGCTTTCGAACTGTGGTGTTGGAGAAGACACTTGAGAGTCCCTTGGGCTGCAAGGAGATCCACCCAGTCCATTCTGAAGGAGATCAGCCCTGGGATTTCTTTGGAAGGAATGATGCTAAAGCTGAAACTCCAGTACTTTGGCCACCTCATGCAAAGAGTTGACTCATTGGAAAAGACTGTGATGCTGGGAGGGATAGGGGGCAGGAGGAGAAGGGGACGACAGAGGATGAGATGGCTGGATGGCATCACTGACTCGATGGACATGAGTCTGAGTGAACTCCGGGAGTTGGTGATGGACAGGGAGGCCTGGTGTGCTGCGATTCATGGGGTCGCAGAGTCGGACACGACTGAGCGACTGAACTGAACTGAACTGAACTGAAGGATTTGGACTTTGGGGAAGGTAGAGGGCAGCCTTGTCCACTTCCCTCTTCGTTCTGAAATGTTCCTTCTCCCCAGAAGTGAGGGTCACAGTGGGAATCCAGATTCCAGGCTAGGCTGGGGCATGCTGGGTTGAACTGGCTGGAGCCCTTGGCCCTGGTTCCTCCAACTCTCCTTCCATGTGTGTGGAGCCTCTGGAGGAGGCCGCCCTCTCTCTCCTGAGTGGCAATGGGCCAGTGAGCCCAGGGAGGTCAGAAGATGTGGGCAGAGAGACCTAGCGGTGTGGTGTCAAGCTGGGTAGAGAACCGGAGAGTGTGGGCCTCTGCAGCTGGGTTGAGACATGCCCTGGGGCCTGGGACCTTATCTCATTCCAAGGGCTTGGCCTCTGTGTGCCTGTGCCCCTCCCAGCAGCTCCAGGTGGGTCTCAGTAGGGTGATCTGAGGAAGGGTCTGATCAGTGGCCCAGCCTAAGCTGCCTCTCCTTCCCTTCTTCTCTCCCTCCCCCCAGCATAGCTCCCCTGGGATGAGGACGCTGTTCCAGCCATGGCCCCCATACCTGGTAATGGGCAGGGAGGAGGGGCAGGGAGGAGAAGGTCTGACCAGCTGGGGCCAAAAGTGGTCGTCTAGGGTTAAATCTGGAGACTTGATAATTCTGTGTGTAATCATGGACTTCTACACTACGAAGGGAAGTTTTTGTTTTTTATTCTGAAGTTACTAAAGACCGAGGTTTACAAAGCATATTACACGACACTTTTCTATGCGATATTCTAACTTGTGTGTGTGTTTAGTTGTGAAAACATTTTGTAATGCTGCATTCTAGTTCTGATTTAGTTTATGTTAAAATTGAGTCCTCGAACTTGCCAAACAGGCATGCTGTGAGCGAGCTTGCTTGGAATGAGTTTTCTTGGTTTTTCAGCTGACGGTGAAGGTGGCCAGGCCTCTGGACCAGCTGAATTTGTGTAGCTTTCAAGTGCTTCCTCTGTGTCCCACCCCTTGAACCTTTGAGCCATGCTAGGAGGTAACTTCTGGAGAAGGAAATGGCAACCCACTCCAGTGTTCTTGCCTGGAGAATCCCAGGGACGGGGGGGAGCCTCATGGGCTGCTGTCCATGGGGTCGCACAGAGTTGGACACGACTGAAGCGACTTAGCATCAGGGTTAGACTAAATCTCTCTGCTTCCACTTGTGTGCGAGTGAGGCTTAGCTCACGAGCCTCTGTGGCCCATGCCCCTGCCGCAAGGCTGGATTGGGCAGAGTTGACTCAGCCCTGCCAGCCAGAGGCCCTGGTTCACCATGGCCTTCTGCGCTGGAAGTTCCTCCTAGTGTCTCACCCAGATCTTCCCACCCGGGAGACACCCCCTTTGAGCTCTGCCCTGGGTGGACGGCCAGTGTGGAGCAAACATGGGCACCTGTGTCCATGTGATTTGCCCGTCCCTGGCTGGGCCTGAGTCGTTCCCTCCTGCTTCTGGGCTTGGGCTGCCCACCGGTTTGATCTCTGTTGAGGGGGCAGGAGGGTGGCCATAGGTGATGCTAGACTCTCAGCCTCATTACCTCATTGACCATTAGGTCTGTCTGTTATACAGATAAGGAGATTGAGGCTCAGAAAGGGATATGGTTCACCCAACGTCACACAGCCCTTTGTGCCCATCCATGTGGGCATGCCCTAACTCATAGGGCCAGGGTCTACTGGAGCTGTGGGCACTCACATCCTTTCCATCAGCAGCTCAAACAATCTAAGACAGGGCACAGTTCAATTCAGTCACTCAGTCGTGTCCGACTCTTTGCAACCCCATGGACTGCAGCACGCTAGCCTCCATGTCCATCACCAACTCCCGGTGTTTACTCAAACTCATGTCCATTGAGTCGGTGATGCCATCCAACCATCTCATCCTCTGTCGTCCCCTTCTCTTCCCACCTTCAACCTTTCCCAGCATCAGGGTCTTTTCAAATGAAGGGGCACAGGGGTCTCTCATTCTCTGCCACACCCCAGAACTAACCTGTTCACAGACTGATACACAGCATGCCCCCCGGGACTTCCTCGGCTGTCCGGTGGTCAAGACTCTGCACTTTCACTCCAGGGAGCACAGGTTCCATCTCTGGTTGTGGAACTAAGAGCCCGCATGCCGGACAATGTGTCCAAAACACAAGCAAAAAAACCCATGATCCCAACCAAGGAGGTCAAACTCAACTGAGAGTCCTTGGTGACTCACCGCCCTCTTCACCTCTGGCCTGGTTGTGGGGAAGGTGTTGGGCCAGATGTGAGCACCTAGCTTGCACCCAGCCCATGCTGGACTGTGCCTGATTTGGGAGTGTCGCAAGGCGGTGGAGTTTTCAGGGGCAAAACATGGCTCATGCTTGATGAGCGCTGACTGTGGGCCAGGTATCGCTCCTGGCATTACACAGATTACCTTCCTGACCCTGAAGTCAAGAGGCATGCACTACTTTATCCCCTACTGAGGAACACACAGGGCTCAGAGAGGTTAAGAAACGTGCCCAAGGTCACACAGTTAGTATGTATGGAGCCCACACACAAACCCAAGGAGTCTGATCCCAGCATTGGAAGCCTTAATAACTACTGTGAGATGGCAGGGGCAGACCAGTGTTGTCTGGTCAGTATTTTCTGCAACGCACTCTTCCCCTTCCTATTCTTAATTCCCTCCTCAGCTCCAGCCAGCAACAGAGGCTGTTTTCAGAAAGGAGAATGGGTTGGAAGAGTAGAGACTAGGTCCTTAAATGGCATGCTTTTGGGGACAGACAGGATCAGGCACCAAAACCAGCTCTGTCTCCTTCTAACTCCTCCATCCATCTGGTCAATGGGATGCAGTGGAGGGGGGAGGGGGGAGGGGGGAGGGGGTGTGTGGAGACCGTGGATGGGAGACGCCAGGCTAAGGATCTGTCCCCAGCTACCCCACGTTCAGGCACAGGTGTGCCCAGGTCTCACACGGGGCAAGCACGGGCGCTGGGCTGCAGCTCTGGGGGTAGCCAGGGGGCCCGGGAGGTTTAGCCTGAGCCCTCCTCTCTCTCCCCTTTCAGCCTGAAACTCCTGGACAACTGGGACACCCTGGCCAGCACGTTGTCCAAAGTGCGGGAACAGCTGGGCCCGGTGACCCAGGAGTTCTGGGACAACCTGGAAAAGGAGACAGCGTCGCTGAGGCAGGAGATGCACAAGGACCTGGAGGAGGTGAAGCAGAAGGTGCAGCCCTACCTGGACGAGTTCCAGAAGAAGTGGCACGAGGAGGTGGAGATCTACCGCCAGAAGGTGGCGCCGCTGGGCGAGGAGTTTCGCGAGGGCGCGCGCCAGAAGGTGCAGGAGCTGCAGGACAAGCTGAGCCCGCTGGCCCAGGAGCTCCGCGACCGCGCGCGCGCCCACGTGGAGACGCTGCGGCAGCAGCTGGCGCCCTACAGCGACGACCTGCGCCAGCGGCTGACCGCGCGCCTGGAGGCGCTCAAGGAGGGCGGCGGCAGCCTGGCCGAGTACCACGCCAAGGCCAGCGAGCAGCTGAAGGCGCTGGGCGAGAAGGCCAAGCCGGCGCTGGAGCACCTCCGCCAGGAAGGTTCAAACAGGAAGGAAATAGAGAACCAGGTCAAGTGACAGATGATCCAGTGCAGGTGCCCTGAAAGAGCTTCAAGCACGAAGTACTGGCTTTGCTGGGAGAATTGGGCTTCCTATCCCCAGCGTTTCCCTCCGGTAGAGGACATTGCTCCCCAGCCCTCCTGCTCAAGGGCAGCTGAGGTTGAAGGGACTTCAGTGAGCCTGTGGACTTGAAGGATTAGGGCAGGTTCAAATGAAGGGCTTGGGGCTTGCTCCTTCCTCCCTTACTAATTCAAAATACACTTTACAAAACTCATAACTTTTCCTTTTTCACCAGGGCCTCTTGCCACTATTCACCCTCCCACTCTGCTCAGGAAAAGCTGCAGTTTCCTTAGGCCCTGCTGTGCCAGCCCCATTCCTGGGGCTCCAGACCTGTCAGCCCCCTTTTTTCTGACCTGAGTCAGAAAAACAATCACCACCTCTTGCAGTAACTAGCATATTCCAGTCTCCAAGAGGCTTTTATATGCATCATTTCACTGCATCCTTTCCCAGATCCTGGGTAGATTAAATGGATGGTATGGATGCGGAAGTTAGAGCATGAAAATGTGAGGTCATTTCCATGATTGAACAGCAGGATGGGCTAGGTTGCCCTTTCTAGACCTATGTACTCCTGAGCATCCGTGATTGTTTTTCTTTAGAAAACAGTTGCTATCCATTCTAGTTTGTATGGACTTGAGTGTTCCCAGCCAGCCCCTTTTCACACTCAGGTACGCACCGCCCCGCTCCCCCCCCACCCCTGCCCCCCTCCCCATGTGCATGCTTGTGGCTTCAAGATCTGCAAAGATCTGGGCAGTGCACTCAAGGGGCTTCCCTTTCCCTCTCCTCTCAAGGCCTTTAGTCCTTGGTACTGGATAATCTACCTCCTCCATCTCCGGTGTATCTTAACTACATAAAGAAATGGGCTTTTTTAGTTCCTAACCATTTGAGCTACGTCAAGCCCAGATATTTGGGTGAGGACATTTTTCAGGTAAGGGTGCAGGGATCCCTGGCAATGTTGGGTCTAAAGAGAAGACCAGGTGGATTTCCAAAAAGAGAGCAGAGGTCTCCTGAGGCAGCTGGATGTCCTGATGCCACCAAGATCTGTCAAGGAGCCTTTGACATCAGGCATGGAAGTAACTAGGTTTCCCTGGTGTCTCAGCAGTAAAGAATCCTCCTGCCAATGTAGGAGACACAGGTTTGATCCCTGGGACAGGAAGATCCCCTGGAGGTGGGCATGGCAACCCACTGCAGTATTCTTGCCTAGAGAATCCCCATGGACAAAGGAGCCTGGCAGGCTACAGTCCATGGGGTCACAAGAGTTAGACACAACTTAGCGGCTAAACAACAGTAGGAGTAACTACGCCTTTCTCTGTGTCAGCTGAGCAGAATATGGCAGCTCACCTGGGCTTGAGGTCAAGCTCTGCTGTTTGCTGACTCAGTGACACTGGGCAAGTGCCTTCACACTTGGGAGCCTCAGTCTTATCACTGGAAGAACAGGGAGGGGAGCTGCTCAGGTAGTCTGTGGTTCTGGAACTCTCCTGCATGAACATCTGACGGGTGGTGGGGACACAAGGGCTGCAGCCTGTGTTGGGTGACCTTGGGCTCCTCCTCAATTCCCAGGACACGGGCTCCCACTCCAGTCTTGGCCCCAAGGGGACAGTCAGCTCAGCCTGTGGTGACAAGGGCAGCCATTTGCCAGGTGCCTTGGAGGTGCCAGGTGCCATGCACGCTCTCAGTTCCTTCCTTCATTCTCAGCAGACCTACGATGGATCATGTATCATTGTGCCCACTTTACAGGTAAGAAACTGAGGCTGTATGAAGCGACAGAGCCAAGACTAGAGCCCAGGTGTATCTTACTTTAACCACCACCCTCGGCCTCCTTCCCCCAAGTGCGGTTGTGGGGGTGGGGGCATGCAGCCCTGGCAGTGCCCGTCCACTCCAGAATTTTGATGAACACACACAGTCTCAACTCTGATAGTGACATAAAATGCCAGGTGCAAGGCCTGGCACAGAGCACACACTCAATCATGCTACACAGCACTTGACACTTTATCAAACTCTTGCCAGACCTAGTGTCCCCTTTGCTCCTCCACGCCAAACTGTCCACGCAGGCAGGCTAGGGAAGGTCATTCCTACCTTGCTCCACCCAGCTGCTAAGAGGTGGCTGGGGCACCAGCCCCAGGCCTGCTTGAGTTGGAGGCAGTCCCGAGCCCGCCCACAGAAGAACCCCAGCGCATTCTCAGCCCAAACATACATGGCCGGTGCAGGACACCCCACTCATGGCAGTTTCTCATCCAGCTTTATTGGCAGGCCAGCACATTGGGGTGGGCCAGGTCTGGGGTGGGGTGGGAGGGCATTGAGAATGCTGCTCTTGTAAGTGAACTTTGGGGGCAGCCCTGGGAGGCTTCTGGACCCAAGGAGCTAGTAGGATGGATAGACAGGTGGACTTGGGGTACTGAGATCTCAGACGGCCTCAGGGTGGAGACTGTGTGGGACTGGAGGCAGATTCCCAGAAGTCCGTGAACTTGCCCTTGAACGAGCTCCAGTAGTCTTTCAGGGAGCTGAAGCTCTCAGTCATCCAGTCTCTGGAGGTCAAAAAAGAGGGGAGCAGATGGGGTGGGGGTGAGAGTTGTCTCTGGGCAGTGACAACTATGGGGCTCCCACCCTCCCCCCACTGGCGCTCCCCCCACCCTCTCAACCCCACCCAGCAATGCCCCAAGACCTCAGGCTGGGACCCCCTATAGCTGCACCCCAGGAAAGGATGCCGAGGGTCATGATGGGAACCCAACCAAGGTCACCCCGAGTTTCTCCAGGTGCAGGCAGACGGTGGATCTGAAGCAAGCTGGAGAGGAGTGACTGATTTGGGAGATGTGTAAGGTCAGGACTGCCGTTCTAGTGGGGGCAAGTGATGCCCCCTAGAATTGTACATCCTGGTGGCTCCAGGTGGTGTGGGGCAGAGCGAGGCAGTCTCTCGTTTGGACAGTCATCAGAGGGTTGATAGCTGTATGATCTGGGGCAGGTCACTTGGTTAAGTGAGCCTTGGTTTTCTTATCTGCAAAACGGGGAAATAACATCCACTCTAAAGTGGGTCCTGAGGACTAAAAGTGTTTGTGAACACCTCTGCTATGGAAATGCCAATGTGGGTGGAGTGGAGGTGGGGAAGGTGGGTGGAGATAGCAGAGGACTGGTGGGCAGGGGCGAGGCGGGAGAAGGACTGACTTCTGTTCACATGCACCCGAGGACATCAAACCAGTCAGAAACACAGACACACACACACTGGGCTGAAATTGCTTTGAAAGTGAAAGTTGCTCAGTCGTGTCCAACTCTTTGCAACCCCATGGACTGTACAGACCATAGCATTCTCCAGGCCAGAATACTGGAGTGGGTAGCCTTTCCCTTCTCCAGGGAATCTTCCCAACCCAGGGATCGAACCCAGGTCTCCTGCATTGCAGGCAGATTCTTTACCAGCTGAGCCACAAGGGAAGCCCAAGAACACTGGAGTGGGTAGCCTATCCCTTCTCCAGCAGATCTTTCTAACCCAGGAATCAAACTGGGGTCTCCTGCATTGCAGGTGGATTCTTTACCAACTGAGCTATCAGAGAAGCCCCAGAAATTGCGTTGGGTGGATCCAAACCTCCAGATTATCAGAAAAGGGAAATGGAAATGAGGGCAAGGAGGAAGAAAGGAGGATGACAAAGAGAGGCATGGTGGGATGCGATGCCTCTCCATCATCTCTCCCTGTGAGGGAGCCTGTTTTACAGAGAGAAAGCAGGTTCAACGAGGTGCAGGTCCTAGGTGGGCGTGGGAGAGACACGGGACCCCCGTGGGGGCTCTCACCAAGTCCCGGGCAGGTAGCAACCAAAGGCAGGAAAGTGAGGGTGTACCTGGCCTGCTGGGCCACCTGGGACTCCTGAACGCTGCTCAGGGCATCCTTGGCGGTCTTGGTGGCCTCCTTCACATAGCCCTGCATCTTGTCCAGAAGGGATCCCTCCTCGGCCTTGGTAGCTTCTATGAGGAGAGCAGGACTGAGTGGGGTGAATCAGCTTCTGGGGAGCCCTTGGCTCCTGCTCAGCCCCCCATTGGGGTTTGGTATCCCCCAGCCACTTGCCAAGCCATCCCCTTCCCATGCCCAGCCCAATTCCCACTGGCTGCTTACCAGGCAAGACCAGGAGCGCCAGGAAGGCAGCAAGAAGGAGCAGCCGGGGCTGCATGGCGCCTTGGTTCCTGCAGGGAAGGGTCCTGTGAGCTGTTCCTCAAGTCCCCGCCCCCTCCACCACCACCAGGCGGCCCTTTCTGGGGAGATGCGGTGGCCCCTAAAGCAGGGCCTGAGCCGGCTCAAGTCAGGAGAAGAGAGGGCTAATATGGGGGAGGCCATGGGCTTTCAGACAGGGGACTGGGGGACCCAGGGTAGAGAGAGCGAGGCGGGGCATGGAGCAGGAACCCCCCAGACCAGGAATCAAGACACGTGGATTCTGGCCAGGTTTCTGCCACTAACATGCTGAGTGACTCTGGGTGACTCTCTGCCCTCTCCAGGGCTCAGGTTTTCTGTCTGGGGCACAACTGGGGTGTCTGAGTCTTCTTCTAATCCTAAACATGCAGAGCGAGCAGAAAATGGAGCCAGTGGCAGTCCCAGCTCCACCACTAAGCTCTGTGTAGCCTTGGGCAAGTGACCTTCCCCTAGGGACCTCGGTCTCCCCAGAATGCCCGGGGAGAGGCACTCATCAAGCCTTAAGTCTTCCTCAGCTCTACAAGCGCTTCTCCAGGCTTTGCTGGCTGGGCTGGGCACAGACCCCCACCGGCCCCTCCCCATCCTGCTCTCTTTATCCCCCAAACCTCCAGGGAGCCTTACCTGGAGCGGCTGCTTCTTGGGGTGAACTGCGTACGCAGGCAAGAGGGTTTGGACCTGTTTTATATTATCCCCAGGACACAGGGCAGTGTGAGGGCCCAGGCAGCCGGGCAAAGGTCACCTGCTGATCAATCTAGACCAGGCCCTGACAGAGGGTAGCCAGAGGCACCCAGGCCCGCTAGGAGTTGGGAAATCTCTAGAAAGCTGAGGGTGCCCACCTGGCTCTCTGCTACCCTTATGGCTTGGACCTGGGGAGACCCCATTTCTGAATAGCCTGGTTCCCCAGGGAGAGGCTGGTGAGTTGGGTGAAGGGATTGGGGGACAAACCTCATCCATCCCTTTGCCCTTGGTTTCCAGGTCCTTCCCTACTTTAAGCCCTGCCAACAGCCTGCAAAGTGGGGGTGATGTGAGAGGGGGATTGGCTTCTTCAGACTCGACACAACTCAGCTAGCTGGGCTGGGGTGTCTAGAGTGAAGTCACAGAAGGCCTGTGGCCAGGGGCTTGTGCAGAGGTGGGACACAGTTGAGTGCCCACAGCCCCCTCCCCAGGATCTCCGTCTCTGGGCTTCAGTCCCGAGTGCAGCTGACCCAGAAATTTCCTGCTGATCCCTCTCTTACAGGGGGTGGTGGGAGATGGTCAAAGGCTGCTGAGCCCCAGGCCTTTGTTTTACCACACCATCTCCTCATCTTGCCCTCTGGACTCACTGATAACGTCCCCAGGGGGCAGACTGTGCAGCTGGGACTGAGGCCAGCACTGAGTACCTCTCGACCTCAGACCTCAACTTCCTCAGCTTAAACATACCAGGCCTCATAGTCCTGTGGATGGGGAGGCAACCAAGGCTGTGGTGAGGCTGGTGTAGTGGAGAGAGGGGCCAGATGAGCTCAAAGGGACAGTCAGCTGTCCAGGAGATGCCCGGCCTCTTCCTGCGGTGAAGTGTCCCTTGGGCTCACACCAGGAGCTGCAGCCTGGATGGCAGCATTAGGGAGCTCTGTCTTCCAGTGAGGTCTCAGAGCCAGGAAATTCCAGATTTAAATGGTGCCTTTGGCACCTACAGATATGACCCAGGGCCAGAGATCTAACATCTCAGTGCCTCAATATTCTCCTCTGTAAAATGGGGCTGGAACACTGATACTCCAGAATTGTGGTGAAATATAAGAGATATGTAAAAGCAGCTGGTCCATGAAGGGGGCTAGATAAATCTCTCCTCCTTTCTCCCAAACACCTGTCCTTCCTTAGACAGCATAGTCTGAAGGCAGGAGGAGCCTCCAATGTAGAATTAGGGCTTTTGGCAGGTGGCCATCTAACCAGGAAGAAGCAACTAAACCCACCATGGTAAGTCAGAGGTCCGAGAAAGTGACCTAGCTCTACCTTCAGAATTCTTTATCTGTGGCTGAAACTTGAAATTTCTCCTTAGAGATTTATTCCTTTCACTTAGACATGGTTATCTGTTAAAATGCAAATGATTCCTGCAAAGTAGACATTATTAGGGCTCCGCCGGTAGTTCAGCTGGTAAAAAATCTGCCTGCAATACAGGAGACCTCAGTTTGATTCCTGGGTTGGAAAGATCCCCTTGAGGAGATAGGCTATCTGCTCTAGTATTCACAGGCTTCCCTGGTGGCTCAGATGGTAAATAATCTGCCTGCAATGTGGGAGACCTGGATTTGATGCCTGGGTTGAGGAGATCCCCTGGAGGAGGGCATAGCAACCCACTCTAGTATTCTTGCCTGGAAAATCCCCATGGACAAAGGAGCCTGGCAAGTTGCAGTTCATGGGGTTGCAAAGAGTCAGACATGACTGAGCGACTAAGCACAGCACAGCACAGACATTATTAACCCCATTTTATAGGTAGAAACCTAAGGCAGGGCTGGAGACATAACAAGGTACCCATATTCCATCCACGGCAGAGTTGGGAACCAGAATCCAGGTCTTCTAATACGCACACTGAGACCAAACCGCATGGAGAGATGAGACCCTTGGAGGTTTATCAGGCACTCAGAGTGCATCCGTTTCAGCCTCTCTGAGCACAGACTGTGGTGATGGGGTGGGGAAGAGAGGAAGGTGATTGGGAGGTCCTGAAGGATTTGGACTTTGGGGAAGGTAGAGGGCAGCCATGTCCACTTCCCTCTTCGTTCTGATCTGTTCCTTCTCCTCAGAAGTGAGGGTCACAGTGGGAATCCAGATTCCAGGCTGGGCTGGGGCATGCTGGGTTGGACTGGCTGGAGCCTTGGCCTTGGTTCCTCCAACTCTCCTTCTGTGTGTGTGGAGCCTCTGGAGGAGGCCGCCCTCTCTCTCCTGGGTGGCAATGGGCCAGTGAGCCCAGGGAGGTCAGAAGATGTGGGCAGAGAGACCCAGCGGTGTGGTGTCAAGCTGGGTAGAGAACCGGAGAGTGTGGGCCTCTGCAGCTGGGTTGAGACATGCCCTGGGGCCTGGGACCTTATCTCATTCCAAGGGCTTGGCCTCTGTGTGCCTGTGCCCCTCCCAGCAGCTCCAGGTGGGTCTCAGTAGGGTGATCTGAGGAAGGGTCTGATCAGTGGCCCAGCCTAAGCTGCCTCTCCTTCCCTTCTTCTCTCCCTCCCCCCAGCATAGCTCCCCTGGGATGAGGACGCTGTTCCAGCCGTGGCCCCCATACCTGGTAACGGGCAGGGAGGAGGGGTGAGAAGGAGAACGTCTGATCAGCTGGGGCCAAAAATGGTCCTCTAGGGTTAAACTAAATCTCTCTGCTTCCACTTGTGTGCGAGTGAGGCTTAGCTCACGAGCCTCTGTGACCCATGCCCCTGCCACAAGGCTGGACTGGGCAGCGCTGACTCAGCCCTGCCAGCCAGAGGCCCTGGTTCACCATGGCCTTCTGCGCTGGAAGTTCCTCCTAGTGTCTCACCCAGATCTTCCCACCCGGGAGACACCCCCTTTGAGCTCTGCCCTGGGTGGACGGCCAGTGTGGAGCAAACATGGGCACCTGTGTCCATGTGATTTGCCCGTCCCTGGCTGGGCCTGAGTCGTTCCCTCCTGCTTCTGGGCTCGGGCTGCCCACCGGTTTGATCTCTGTTGAGGGGGCAGGAGGGTGGCCATAGGTGATGCTAGACTCTCAGCCTCATTACCTCATTGACCATTTTAGGTCTGTCTGTTATACAGATAAGGAGATTGAGGCTCAGAAAGGGATATGGTTCACCCAACGTCACACAGCCCTTTGTGCCCACCCATGTGGCCATGCCCTGACTCATAGGGCCAGGGTCTGCTGGAGCTGCGGGCACTCACGTCCTTTCCATCAGCAGCTCAAACAATCTAAGACAGGGCACAGGGGCCTCTCATTCTCTCCCACCGCCCAGAACTAATCTGTTCACAGACTGATACACAGCATGCTCTCTGGTACTTTCCCAGCTGTCCTGTGGATAAGACTGCACACTTCCACTGCAGGGGGCGCAAGTTTGAGCTCTGGTTGGGGAATTAAGATCCTGCATGCCACACATTGTGGCCAAAAAACAAACACACATGCTCCCATCCAGTGAGGGCAAACTCAACTGAGAGTCCTTGGTGACTTGTTGCCTGCTCACCTCTGGCCCATTGAGGGGGAAAGGGATGAGGCCAGAGGTGAGCAACTACCTTTGCTCCCAACCTAGGCAGGACTCTGACTGATTTGGGAGCGTCGCAGTGCAGTGAAGTCTTCAGGGGCGAAACATGGCTCGTGCTTGATGAGCGCTGACTGTGGGCCAGGCATGTCTCCTAGCATTACTCAGATTATCTCCCTGACCCCCTGAAGCCCAGAAGGCATGCACTGTTTTATGCCCTACTGAGGCACACAGGGCTCAGAGAGGTTAAGAGACTTGGCCGAGGTCACCCAGTCAGTATGTGCGGAGCCCACATGCAAAGCCAAGGAGTCCAACTCCAGCATCAGAAGCCTTCATAAACTACTGCGAGATGGCCCAGGCTGCTCCTGGAAGGAGGAGCTCCCTGACGCTGGGGGTGGCGATCGGTGGGGTGGGACACTGCTAGGTAGTGGGGATTCTACAGAAGGGGTACAAGCACTGGAAGGCCTTTTTAGCTATCTCCAACCCCATGAGACATCAAGTCACTCCTGGTCTATGAAACAGTGGAGACACGGGAAGTCAGGATCAGCCCAGCTGTGGACTCTTCCAGTGGCAGATTATAGAAGCCCATCCACGTGCGGGGCATGGCATTCATGGAGGGCAGCCAACGGTGCAATACGATGGATTTCATCTCCTTGTCACTCAAGGTGATCTGTGTGGTCCAGCAGAGGGGCACAAACTGGTCAGGATGCGCCACCTTCTTGGTGGATGTCTTTCTGTGTATGACCTCACTTGCAGAGGATGTTGGAAGTCCAAGTAGAAGATCTGGATACCACCACCACCCCGCTTCCCCATCTCCTGATGAGAGGCTCCCTGAGAGCCTCAGGTCTTGTGATTCATCACAAGCTGACTGCTCCCACCCAGGGAGGAGGTGGGCAGGAATCAGACCTCGGGCCAGTCTGCCCCTCACCCTGCATTGTGCCTGCCTGATGCCCCCCAGAGGGTGGGGTCTCACTCTGCCACTCTCATTAGAGCAGCAAGCATGCTACTGTACTCCTTGTTTGGTCCAAAGCCAGAAAATAGTTAATATTCTTATTAACAACAGTAGTGGCTATTTTTTAGTGCTTACTCTGCCAGGCACAATACTGCTCATTTCACCAGTAATATCGCATTTAATACACCCAACCATCCCATTTTTAAAGGAGAAAATGAGGCCAGAGCTGGGCCAAGTGGAATCACTAGACCAAGGTGACACACTTGGCAGTGGTGCGACGTGCAGCACACTTACAGTTAATACCTTCAGCACAGGATCTACCTCCACTCTGCCCAGGCTTGCAGGGGTCACCTTCTCCCGGGCTCACCTTGACCAGAGCCCTAGATCTTGACTCATTATCCCATCTGTGGCCCTGGGTGTCCCAGTCCAGAGCCTGGTGCTCTGAGATGGAGTCAGGGTTGGGGGATGTGGGAGTGGGGGCCCCTCCTCACTGGGGCAGACAGAGGAACTGTGAACTTTGCCCCACTCCCCAAGCCGAGCACAGACCCGGAGCGGCCACAGGGCTTCTGTTTATCAGTCCCGAGCTCAGGTGTTCCCTCAGCCTCATTCCTCCCTTGGCTCACGGCCCCTTCCACGATGGGTGGGGCACACGTTCGGAACAGCTGCTTCTGAATGCTGCCCGAGCCCCAGTCTGCCATCAGCTTCCACGTTGTCCAAGGGCCACAAAAGTCCAAGAGGCCTCCTGGGAATGTATCACCTTCCAGCGTGGAGTCACACTGGGGAGGAAGGTGGGGAGGGCAGCCCAGTGAGGATTTAAATGTCTGACTGGTTCTGAGCTTCAGTCAGTTCCAACAGCAGTACAGTGAGCTGCCCGAGAACCTCTCCTCTGGCCCCTCTGAATCCAGGAAGGATCTGGTGCAGTAGGAGACTCTCCCAGCCCAGCGAGGAGCCCAGGATGTTCCTGAAGGCTGTGGTCCTGAGCCTGGCTCTGGTGGCTGTCACCGGTGAGTAGGAGCTGCCTTCAGATGGCACTGTTAGGCAGGACCCATCTGCTGCGTCAGGCAGGAAGGGTGGCGAGTCTGGGGCCAGGGCGAGAGGACAGTTCGGAGTGCCTGTCAGCCCACAGCTGGAGGCAGGTGGTTCCCCAGCTGCCATTCAGCTCTTAGGAGTGCTGTCCATTCACAGTGCTGGGCTCCCTGGCATGGGTGCTGCCCCAGCTTTATCTACCCCTGTGGCTTCTAACTAGCCAAGCGCAGAGAAATCAGTGGCTGTGCCCCACCCCCGACATCCAGTCTGCAGCTCAGGGATGGGGCAAGGGGGGCAAGGAAGGAGACGGCGTTCATGAATTTGCTGTTTCCCACCCAGGAGCCGAGGCAGAAGTCAATGCCGACCAGGTGGCCACTGTGATTTGGGACTACTTCAGCCAGCTGGGCAACAATGCCAAGAAGGCGGTGGAACATATCCAGAAGTCTGAGCTCACCCAGCAGCTCAAGTAAGAGGGGCAGAGCTGGCAGGAAGGGCTTCTTAAAGGCCATGCAACGTGTGGGCAAGGGCTGGACTCAGAGGCAGGAGACCTGAGCTTAGGACACCCACTGCCCTGCCATCAAGTCACTGGGTGACCAGAGCTCTCCAGACTTGGATCCTGGGATTCATGTGTGCAAATAAGGAAGGCTGGACTGAATAATCCCTGCTCTAACTTTTCTTTTTTTCTTTTTGTCATGCCCTGTGGCTTGTGGGATCTTAGTTCCCTGACCAGGGATCAAACCCCTGCCCTGAAACTGCTGAATCCTAAACACTGGGCCACCAGGGAATTTCCCACTTTAACTTTCCAGAGTGTAACAAATGGCCACATCTTAGCACTGAGGCTCCCAGAAGAAAGGGAGGGAAAGAAATGTCATGTGAGCTGGCTTCTAATACATTCCAGGACAGGCCTCTGTGAAATCATGGCAAGGGGAGGGGTGAGGATATTTGGGAAGCCCCTGGGGGTGTCCACACAGCAGGGAAACCAGCACCCAATGTGACTAGAAGATGCTAGAAGAGGTCCAGAACATCACAAGTGATCTCTGTCACAGCACACCTGGGCTGAGAAGGACCTCAAAGTCCAGTCTTTCTACTTTACAGATAAGGAGAGGCAAGCCCACTGCTCCAGCTCACATGATAGGTATTAATTGATACTGTGACTCAAGCTCCAGGGGAGATCCAGAGGTACAACGTCAATGTATTTACCTTAGTCGATTACATCCATTTGCTTAAATCACCATCCACCATGGGGAAGGTCACGGGGATAAGATGGGTGAATTCAGTACCCTGCACGCTCCCCTGTCTTAGGCAGGTGTGTGGAAGGTGAGTGGTATGTAAGGAGCTAAGGTCGCAGTGGGGGAGCCTGGCGGGCTTACAGTCCCGGGGTCGCAGAGTCGGACAGGACCGAAGCGACTTAGCACGCAGGCAGGAATGCCAAACCTCACGGTGGACCCCTTGCGTCCTTCCCCCGCAGCACCCTCTTCCAAGATAAACTTGGGGAAGTGAGCACCTACACGGACGACCTGCGTAAGAAGCTGGTGCCCTTTGCCACGGAACTGCATGAACGGCTGACCAAGGACTCCGAGAAGCTGAAGGAGGAGATTCAGAAGGAGCTGGAGGACCTGCGGGCCCGGCTGCTGCCCCACGCCACCGAGGTGAGCCAGAAGATCGGGGACAACGTGCGCGAGCTACAGCAGCGCCTGGGACCATACGCAGAGGAGCTGCGCACCCAGGTCGACACCCAGGCGCAGCAGCTGCGGCGCCAGCTGACGCCCTACGCGGAGCGCATGGAGACGGTGATGAGGCAAAACCTGGACCAGCTGCAGGCTTCGCTGGCGCCCTACGCCGAGGAGCTCCAGGCCACGGTCAACCAGCGCGTGGAGGAGCTCAAGGGGCGCCTGACGCCCTACGCAGACCAGCTCCAGACCAAGATCGAGGAGAACGTGGAGGAACTGCGCCGCAGCCTGGCCCCTTATGCTCAGGACGTCCAGGGGAAGCTCAACCACCAGCTGGAGGGCCTGGCCTTTCAGATGAAGAAGCATGCTGAGGAGCTGAAGGCCAAGATCTCAGCCAAAGCCGAGGAGCTGCGGCAGGGGCTGGTGCCCCTGGTGAACAGCGTGCGTGGAAGTCAGCCGGGCAACGCCGAGGACCTGCAGAAGTCACTGGCAGAGCTGAGCAGCCGCCTGGACCAGCAGGTGGAGGACTTCCGCCGCACCGTGGGGCCCTACGGCGAGACCTTCAACAAAGCCATGGTGCAGCAGCTGGACACGCTCAGGCAGAAGCTGGGCCCCCTGGCGGGGGACATGGAAGATCACCTGAGTTTCCTGGAGAAGGATCTGAGGGACAAGGTCAGCAACTTCTTCAACACCCTCAAGGAGAAAGAGAGCCAGGCCCGCGCCCTCCCCGCACAGGAGGAGATGCCCGTCCCTTTGGGGGGCTGAGTTGCCCCTGGTGCCCCCGCCCCACCACTGACACCTGCCCTGCCCTGCCCCCTGTCTGTATGTCTGTCCCAAAGCAGTTCTTGTACAGACCTGTGGATACCTGTCCAGTGGAAAGTGATGCTACGTCTCGCTTCTCAATAAAGCTGCTGAGAAACTAGCCCGGTGTGGTTACAATGGGGCTTCTTGGTGTTGTGGGACTTGAGGGCTGCAGGGAGCACCGTTAGCAAAGCTTAGATGGGTCAGCAGTGGGTGCTTAGAGGGACTGGGGGGCTGGGAGAGACTAGGGGGGCAGCGTGTGCTGAGAGGTGTGGAGAGAGTCCTAAGGGGAGGTGGATAAAGATGTTACGCTTTGGACTTCCCTGGTGGTCCGGTGGGCTTCCCAGGTGGCTCAGTGGTAAAGAATCTGACGCTGGGCTTCACCCCGAGGGTGCCACCAATGTGGTCAGGACGCGGTCCTGGGCTCTGGGGAGTTCATGACACAGTGGGGAAGACTGTCCCTCCTCGTCTAAGATCTTCTGTGCCTTTAATCTGACTTATTTGGGTGAATTTTGGTTTATTCCACCCACCCCACCTCACTTCTATTATAAAATTGATTCATGCTTATTTCAGAGGTTTTTTTTGACTACTAAACCCATGATCTCCAGAGTCGAGGAATGGGGCCCATAGACATGTCAGAGTCCCGGGAGGTGGGGAGGAGGAAGTGCCTGGGGGCCCTGGTGAACTCTGCCCAGGAGCCTCCTGCAAAGGGGCCTGTTGGCCTGGGGCTGCAGTTGCCAACCACTGAGTTGGGAAGATCCCCTGGAGAAGGCAAAGGCTACCCACTCCATTATTTTGGTCTGGAGAAGTCCATGGACCGTATAGTCCATGGGGTCTCAAAGAGTCGGACATGACTGAGAGATTTTAAATGTAAAAAAAATGTAAATGGGGCAGGAGGCAGGGGAAGAGAGGAATTAGGCCCCAAGCAGTCTCACCAGCACAGCCAGCTGTGGACTGAGGTGGGCTCTCCTAGGAGGGAACCCCAGAGAAGAGACAGTTCAAGCCTTTTGTCCCAAATGACCTGACATCTGCTCTTTCCTTCGAATGGAGTTTAGGCCTTTCAAGGGAACAACACCAAGGGACATCAAGGAATGAAAGAGGAAGCTATGCCCTGCCCCACCCCCGAAAATGGTGGCCAATGAAGAGCAACCAGTGGCAGAAGCTTCTAGAACTTTAAAATACAGAGATGGCCCTAAAGTTGACACGCGTTAATGCTAGGTGCCTTTAAAAATTGTTGTACCACATTGACTCATATAATCCTCACAACAGACAGAGACTTCAAAGACGCAGCAGGTGAGGAAAAGGCAGTTCAGGATGGTGAAGCACATGATCTAGCAGTGGTGGGAATGAGATTGGAGCCTGGGCCATCCAGCTAGAGAGTATGCCTTTTAAGTACCAGGCTGTGGTGCCTCCAGGGTGAGCCCAGCATAAGGAGAACAGTGAGCTCCGCCCAGAACCCCAGAGAGAAGGGGGGATGCACTCTGCACGAGGGGCTGTCACAGAATAAAGAAATTGCTGGGCCTAGATGGTAAATTCAACAGGTCTGTTTGCAGGAGAATGGGATTTTGCTTTCTACTTCATAGATTTATGTAGTGTTGGGACTTTATGAGGATTTAGTATTATTTTTATTGTGGTATAATATATATAACACAAAATTTGCCATTTTAAGTGCATAATTTAGAGGCATTAATCACATTCACAATGTTGTACAACCATCACCACTATCTCCAAAATTTCTTCGTGACCCAAACAGAAACCCTGTGTCTGTAAAGCAATTACCCATTACCACTCCTCCACTCCAGTTTCTGCTGATGGCTTCTCCTGTCTCTTAGACTTTGCCTATTCTAGGTAATTCATGTAAGTGAAATCATACAATAGTTTTACTTTTGTGTCTGGCTTCTTCCACTTGGTATAACGTTCTCGGGGTACTCCTGTGTTGTATGGTATATATTAGCATTTCATTTCTTTTTTATTTTTATTTGGGGGATAATTGCTTTGCACTGTTGGTTTATGCCATACAACAATGTGGATCAGTCATAGGTACGCATATGTCCCTCTCTCTTGAACCTCGCTCTCACCGCCAGCCCATCCCACCCCTCTAGGTTGTCACAGAGCACCAACTTGAGCTTCCTGTGTTACAGCAACTTCCACTAGCTTTCTAGAAACAAATATTAATAAATATTCACCAGAGTTTCTCTAGAATCCAGTTTTGACCACCTGGTGAGACTGCAGCACTTATACACAGGAAAACTGTGTACTTAGAGCCCCTGTGAGTGTCATGGAAGGACGTTTTTCTGGATTCTGGTGCAGCCCACATCAATATATCCCAGCAGTCCCCCCAGACTTTTAGGGCTGAAGTCCCCCCAGCTACCTCTGGCTCCTTGGGTGACCTAAAGATAAGACTCCTCTGTGCACACGGGTTAGTGCCCCCAAAAGGAGCATCAGCCAGGGCTGGCGTGGACCAGGCTGAGACATTTTAACCATACCCCTGCATCCATCCCCAAAGCTCAAAGGTCAAAAGTACTCTGAGAACGTCCGAGGGGTCACATGCCACTGTCTGGTGGCTGGCATGGCTCTGATTGGTGAGAAAAGAGCACAACAGGGGAAAGGGAGGGCTCTCTCCTCTTGAAACCACAGGGCGTAGTTGCTGTTGAGGGCTGGCTGGGCTGGTGAAAAGCAGCTCCCACATGGGGACACCGTGTCCTCCAGGCATCATCATAGGACATGCTGTGCTCTGGGAGGAGGGACGCAGGCTAGTGACAGATTCTGCAGACAGAAACAACAAGCGTGGGGTTATCTGGGGACTTTTGTATCTGGGAGCCCAAGGGTGGGACCCTGGTTATCTTGCTGTGTAGTGACAAGCAGCTAATAATGGAGACCTCAGAACTGCCCATGTTAGAGGAATGAGGACATGAGCTGCTGGTTCTGAGATGGTGGCCTAGTGATACAGTGAGGAAAGGACTAAGACCTAGAAGAACAAAATCACAGGATGTTAAGATTGAAGGAATCCACCTCTCAGTCTAGTTCCTTTGACATCATCTATAACAAGTATCCTAACTCTTCACTAACAGTCTCTTGAGGTTAGGCACCCCACTTGTTCATTCGTTATTGTGTCTGCAGTGTGGTAGCCAGCCTCTGAGATTGATCCTCATCTCTGGTACTCATAACCTCATGTGGTCCCTCTCATATTAAAGAGGGCTGACCAACGTGATCAACAGGTTATTGTGAAAGTCATGGTATGTAACTCCCAAATGTGGAGCATAAAGGCTGCAGCGGCTTCCATCCTGCTTTCTCTTGGACTCTGAGGGGAGGCAGTCACCACGTTGTTGTGACTGAGGGACAATGTTGTGATGAGGAACATCATAGGAAGCCCCGTGGAGGGTCCACATAGGAAGGAACTACTGCCCCTCCTCAACAGCCAGCACCAACTTGCCAGCTGTGTGGGTGAGCCTCCTTGGAACAGATCCTCCAGCCTTGGTGGAGCCTTCAGATGACCACAGACCCAGGCAATGTCCTGCCTGCAACCTCATGACGCATCCTGAGTCAGAACCACACAGTCAAGCCACTGGCTCACAGAAATTGTGAGACATCATAAGACACTAGATTTGGGGGTGATTTGCTTTGCAGCAATAGCTAATGAATACACAGTGCATACCCCAGTGCCTGGAACAAGGCCATCATGCAATCGTTGAGTGAATGAATGCTGCTTTGTAATTTTTTACTTTGTATTTATTTATGGCTGCGCTGAGTCTTTGTTGCTGCTAGTGGGCTTTCTCCAGTTGTGGTGAATGGAGGCTTCTCTTTGTTGCGGTGCATGGACTCTAGAGAGCTCAGTAGTTGCGGCTCATGGGGTCTAGAGTGTGGAATCAGTAGCTGTGGCTCATGGGCTTTGTTGCTCTGAGGCACATGGGATTTTCCTGGGCCAGGGATCAAACCTGTACCTTCTGCATTGGCAGGAAGACTCCCAACCGTTGGACCACCAGGAAAGTCCCTGCTGCTTAGCACCAAACACCTCCACTGATAGCCAGCTTACCACCTCGCGAAACAATTGATTCTATCTTTGGACAACTCGGTTCAAGACTACCAAAATTAAATTGGTTCTTCCTAAACACAGCTTTGTTCTAATTTTTACTTCTCTTTTGAGTTACAGAATGATTATAATTCCTTCAAACACATGTTCTGCCCACAGATCATCTATCTAGGGACTTCTTGCATGAAACATCAAACCTTGTAGACAAAATTGAGTCTGAGATCTGCCATATTCCACAGCTGCCTTGGGATGAAGCATCTTGGTTAGTTTCTGAGAAAGCAGAGTCTTGTCTGTTTTTATATCTTGTCTTTATTTATATCTGTCTTATATCTTGTCTGTTTATTATTCTTGTATAGTCAGTGCCCAGCACAATGACGTAGTTCAGTTCGGTCGCTCAGTCGTGTCCGACTCTTTGCGACCCCATGAATCACAGCACGCCAGGCCTCCCTGTCCATCACCAACTCCCGGAGTTCACTCAGACTCACGTCCATCGAGTCGGTGATGCCATCCAGCCATCTCATCCTCTGTCGTCCCCTTCTCCTCCTGCCCCCAATCCCTCCCCAATTAGTAGGTGCTTAGTAAATATTTGTTGAATAAATGAATGAATTTAACAACTACTTTTTCCTGTTCAATTGTACAGTATGTGTATGCTCATCTTTATCATGCTGAATTGTTTTCTAAGGTGATTATGCCACTTTTTTTCCTGTCTCTTTTAATAATAGGAACTTCTTGAACAAGGTCTTCTAATTTTCTTATCTTTTCTCTCATTTCTTCCATCTCTGCATGCTCTCCTTTCTGGGAGACGGCCTCACTCTTTATTCAGTTTTCCGTTTCTGCAACTGTGTTTTTAATTTGCAAGAGTTACTTTTATTTTTCAATTCTGTGAATTTTTTATGGTATGTTCTTGTTTCATCAATGTAATATATTCTTTTAACTCTCTAATGATATGAATGGTATGTTTAAAAATTCTTCTGCCTGTATAGTCTCCTTTTCTCCAAGTTCCTTTTTTTTAAACTTTTATTTATTTATCTATTTTTGGCTGTGCTGGGTCTTCATTGCTACATGCAGACTTTCTCTAGTTGCAGCAAACAGGGGCTATTCTCTACTTGAGGTGCGGGCATTTCTCTTTGCAATGGCTTCTGTTGTGGAGCCTGGGCTCCAGGGCTCCAGGGCTCAGGGGCTTCAGTAGTGGTGGAGCACAGGCTTAGGTGTCCCAAGCATCTGGAATCTTCCTGGACCAGGGATTAAACCTGTGTCTCCTACACAGGCAGGTGGATTCTTAAGTACTGGACCACCAGGCAAGTCCCCTCAAGTTTCTTTTTTAACATCTGTTTGTTTTGGTCTCTATCTTTCATGTTAGGCTTGTTCCTCAAATGACTGGTAATTTTTGCTTGTCTGCTTACTGCAAAGTGGGGATTTAAAAGCTGATTTGGAGCTCCACGTACTGTGAGCTTCTCTGTTGGGTGGTCCACTGGAATGTTTAGTTGGGGGACCCCCCCAATGTAAAAATATTTACGTATTTTCCTTTGAGCTGGTTTTGTTTTCCTAGGCAGTTTCCTCTTCTCTCCTGCCTGCAGAGTAAAGGCCTGGGTGCCAGTATTCCTGTGGCCAAGTGGAAGAAGCAGGATAGGACTCAGCATTTACAGGGCACGCTTTATTTCTGGTACAATAATCTCTGTCCTCAACTCTGCCTGGCATTCTCCTTCCACAAATATTCAGTCTTCCCCTTTTCAGAGGATAAAGCTCCAGGCTTCTGCCAAGGTTAGAAAGAAATGCTAACTTTTCTTTTTAAGTAGTTTTAACCATTCTTCCATATTTTACATCAGTCTCTTCATTCATTCTATTTTTAGTGGTCCCTGGTGCCTCCATGTCAGGGCTAGTATGTACAAGCTGTGTACTGTACAATTCTGAGAGCACCTTTCCCACACTGTAGGCATAATGGAATTGTATATTTATTATGACAAACTTCTGGTAGATGGCTGTAGAGTGTCTTGAGAAAAGGGGGGCTATTACTAGTTCATACATGGGTGTAACGTTGGTTAACAGCAGATTTATTACAATTCCTTAGCCTTTGAGATGGAGAAGGAAATGGCAACCCACTCCAGTGTTCTTGCCTGGAGAATCCCATGGATGGAAGCCTGGTAGGCTGCAGTCCATGGGGTTGCACAGAGTTGGACACGACTAAAGTGACTTAGCAGCAGCAGCAGCAGCCTTTGAGAATTTAGTGCAATAAATCAGGTTGGCACTTATCTGTCCCCATTGCCAACTTCAGATCAGTTTGCTCAGTCCTACTAAATTAGTTGCAACTAGTCTGCCTGATTTCTAGCTTTTAAAATTTTGCTATGGTCTTTTTTTTTCCTCATTCTTTTTGTCCTTATGGATTTTTTTTTCTAAAAAAGAAAAAAAACTCTCTTTACCATATTTTGAGGAAAATTTCAGAGAAAAATATATTAGATGTATGCACTCAATTTGCCATGTATATCTGGAAGTCCATGACAGAGACAGAAAATGGCTGAAGGCTTTGTTGTACATCTTTCCTTTACAGTCTAAACCACTGGTTTTAACCTGGTCCTAATACTGGGAGGTCTCAGTATTACAACAAAGGATTTGTGAATAGGGATGTGCCTGTTCAGAAAATTTTCTTCCATTTAAAATTTAACATAAAACAAATAACTATAGAATGCATGCATTTTGCTGTAAAGATGTTCATTACAGTGGTTATAATTTTAGAAATTAAAGAAAAACACAATGTACAAGAAGAGATTGTTAAATTATAATATGCTGTGCTGTGCTTAGTCGCTCAGTCATGTCCGATTCTTTGCGACCCATAGACAGTAGCCCACCAGGCTCCTCTGTCCATGGGGATTCTCCAGGCAAGAATACTGGAGTGGGTTGCCATGCCCTCCTCCAGGGGATCTTCCCAACCCAGGGATCGAACCCAGGTCTCCTGTATTGCAGGTGGATTCTTTACCATCTGAACCATATAAATTATGATACATCCACATTAATTTCCATTAAAAATCACATTGTGAATGAACATTCATTGACATGGATTATAAGTAAGATGTACTCGTTAAACAATAAATCAGGTTACTAAACAGTCTGACTGCATAAAAATAAATTTGTAAAAAATATCTAAAAATATGCCTAGATAAAAAATTGGAAAATATACACACGCTCACGGTGGGAATACAGGTGATTATACATATGTGCATGCTAAGTCATTTCAGTCACGTCCCCCTCTGCAACCCTATGGACTGTAGCCCGCCAGGCTTCTCTGTCTATGGAATTCTCCAGGCAAGAATACTGGAGCAGATGCCATTCCCTCCTTCAGGGGATCTTCCTGACTCAAGGATCAAAACTGCATTTCCTGCAGCTCCTGCATTACAGGTGGATTCTTTACCACTGAGCCACCAGGAAGTCCAAGATGATATATTTACTTTTCTGTAATGCATGCTTTCTCTATAATATACTCTTAAATATTAATAAAAAGCTATTTATTAATGTTAGCTAACATTTTAAAAGATAAGAATTCCTACTAAAAATTTTCAGGCACTTTTTATTCTATCCATACATCTTGTCACCAGATGCTTAGATATTTGAACTACCTCACCTTGACGTTATGCAAAATTGCCATTTCTCAGTGACTTTTTAATATGATTCAAAGTCTGCATGTATAAAGTTTCATCGAGATGTTTATTTTGCTGCTCACTGTTTGGAAAAGCTTTATTTTCCCTGTGATTCTGACCTGTTTCCTTCTTCTGCTTACCACAATTATGTAACTGGCTGAATTTCCCTCTGCATGGATTTCCAAGAAACCCAAAGCCAGCGTGAAAGTCAACTGTTGCAACTTTGTCATCCCTTATTGCCCATGCCTGTGTCCTTCAGGTCTTGTGCTTTATCAGGTCATGCTTTTCTTCCACAATTTTTATTTTCTGATCCTAAGAGTCTTCTCCCTCTCTCACCATCATCATCATTTCAGTTTTCATTGCCAGCAGCCTCAAATCTTTGGTGACGAAGGAGGGTTTACATAAACAACACTCAAACAACTAAAGTCCTTATCTTTCTTGGCTCCCATCTCTGTGTTGACTCAAAATGTGCTGAGTACATTTTGTGGTATCAGAGTCCTCGTCACTGCCCCCACCTATCTGTTGCATCACCAGCAGGCTTTCCTGACACAAACATTTAGCGGGGCATTTCTCGGGCACTATGGATCACGGCCTGTGGAGACCATGGTGACAAGACTAAAGACTCAAGAACCTGCTGTTCTAGCCATAACCAGAGCTGCTTCTACCTCTGGAGGAAACAGGAAAGCAGGGGGCACTGAAGGTGGCATATTTAAGTGTGGGATGGAACAAGGAGGGAGGGGGACTTCACTCCCTGTGGTGACTTGACGGCTGTCCCTAGGCTTGGCTGCCCCCCTCCTGGCTGGCCCTTAGCTACTGTTCCTGTGCCCGCATCAGCTTACACGTGGAGCCTGGCTTCCCTGCATGTCAACAGCCCTCTTTCAACTGAATCATAAATCCCTGACACCTAGTTGACCATCTACTAAGTTCACAGGTGCCTGGGCCCCCCAGTAAGGTATATAGAGGCTCTGTGTGGTTCTGGTCCCAAGAGCAAGGTTGTGTCTTATCCCTGAACGTGAGATGATGTATTCGGCATGGACTTCAGAGTCAGACAGACTGAGGATGGGCCCGGGGCAAGACCCCGAGCAAGTTCCTAAATCTCTTGGAGCCTCAGTTTTTCTGTAAGTAAAATGAGGATAACAATACCTATTTCAGAATGTTGACTTGAGCATTACAGGCAGTAAAGGGAAACACCAGGCCCATGGGAAGTTCTCAATAGACGGATTATTGTTATCAAGGCTTTTCAGATCCTACTGGGCCAGACTCTGAGGGGCACTGAGATGTGCAGATGTGCCCATGCTACCCTCAAGGGTTGCTTCCTACCACCACACTCTAGCCATACTGAGCACTTCGCTGTTTTCCCAACAAGCCATGGATTGCATAGCGTCTGGCTTCCATGCCTGCTCTCACGCTGGGCATCGCACCTCCTCCCTTTGTCACCCAGAGCACTTGTCCTTTGCTATGTAGCACTTGGAACATCCCGGGGCTCCCAGTATTATTCAGATGAGTTTCAGGTGGTGCCGAGTTCGCCTCCAGGAACTAGCAGAGTGTCTGGAACACAGGAAGTGATCCAACCCTTCCAGCTCCCAACCACGTTGGTCTCAGTGTCAATGGCTATCTTCACCAAGATCTTGTACATGTTTTATTTTTTCTTTATTGCTATTACAAATAATGCTTGGACTTCCCTTGAGGTGTGTACTTGTGATGATAAAGATTCTCTGTTTTCCGGGGTGTGCAGTGTTCTTTATATATTGTTGTTTTTGTTTTTAATATTTGGCCACACCCTACAGCATGTGGGACCTTGGTTCCTTGACCAAGGATTGAACCTGAGCCCTCTGCATTGGAAGGCAGAGTCTTAACCCCTAGATGGTTGGGGAAGTCCCTAAACATCAAGTTTTTTGACTGCTGTTCACATCTTTTTCCTATGAGTCCATCAATTTTGAGAAAATGGAACTAAAATCACCTATCAGATTTGTCAAGCTCCCCATGAGACTTGGCAGTTTCTTGTTTCTGTCTTTTGAGGCTATACTGTTAGATTACATCTTTTCCTGGTGATTTTTTCTTTCAACTAATCCTTGTTGCTCCAAAGCTCGTGTGTTCTGACATTATATTGTTACACCTGCTTTCTTTTGATTAATTTTTGTCTGTTATGTCTTTTTAAAGCCTACCACCCTCCTCCTACCCTTTGCTGATGGTTACTTTCTCTGATATAGTAAGTAAGTGTTAGTTGCTTAGTTGTGCCTGACTCTTTGCAACCCCGTGTACTGCAGCTCACCAGGCTCCTGTGTTCATGAGATTTTCCAGACAAGGATACTGGAGTGGGTTGCCATTTCCTTCTCCAGAGGATCTTCCTGACGCAGGGATCAAACCCAGGTCCCTGAACTGCAGGCAGACTCTTTACCAACTGAGCTACAAGGGAAGCCCTTCTGTGATGTAAGTTTGCCTATTTAAATAGCAAATGACTGGAATTTTTGTAAAATCTGATGTGAAAATAATAATAATTACCATAATAAATTCTTACACAGAACTTACTACGTGCCAAGGATTGCTATATGTGCCTTTATTTTTTAATGTATTAAAGCTTTTATTTCCCACAGAACCTATCAACTATACTATATACTATAGTTGTCTCCATTTTATTTATAGGCCAACTGATGCACAGAGAAGTTAACTTGCCCAAGGTCCCAGAGCTAATCTATGTCAGCATTTTAACCCAGTCAGTCTACCTCTAGATTTGATACTTCATGGGCTGGTTTAATCTGTTTCCTTTTATTGTGATTATTGACTGATTTCTATCGTATTATTTTATATTTACCATGGTACTACTTTGTTTCTTTTATCTTTCTGCTTGCACTTCTCCTGGTTGTATTGTATTTCTTTAAAAAAATTTTTTATGGACTTTAAAATGTTGTTTTTACTTCACCAGAGTACAGAGTTTTAAATGTCCAACAAGTCTACAAGTTAGTGTGAAATGACAGAAGTCCCTCAAGCTTATCTCCATTTTCTACTGTGCAAAAATAAATTTTGGCTCTTAGAAAATCCTGTTATTACTCTTGACCTTGCAGTTTTGAGTTTATTTTAGCTCCAGGTTTATGATTATCCATTAATTGTTAATGGAAATTGGGTTCCTTTCCACATATATACATCTTGTACACACACATACTTTCTATCCCTGCTTTTCTGAAACCAAGCAGGACTCTGTGGGGCCCTCCTGGGTTCAAATCCTTTCTTTGTCTCCTGTTTCTTGTTTGTAGGAAAAAGGTTTCAGCTTTCTAGACCTTTCCTGAGTTCCAAGTTCAGTTCAGTTCAGTTTAGTTGCTCAGTAGTGTCTGACTCTTTGCGACCCCATGGACTGCAGCACACCAGGCTTCCCTGTCCATCACCAACTCCCTGAGCTTATTCAAACTCATGTCCATTGAGTTGGTGATGCCATCCAACCATCTCATCCTCTGTCGTCCCCTTCTCCTCCTGCCTTCAATCTTTCCCAGCATCAGGGTCTTTTCTAGTGAGTCAGTTCTTCCCATCAGGTGGCCAAAGTATTGGAGTTTCAGCTTCAGCATCAGTCCGTCCAATGAATATTCAGGACAGATTTCCTTTAGAATGGACTGGTTTAATCTCTTTGCAGTCCAAGGGACTCCCAAGAGTTTTCTCCAACACCACAGTTTAAAATCATCAATTCTTTGGTGCTCAGCTTTCTTTATAGTCCAACTCTCACATTCATACATGTCTACTGGAAAAACCATAGCTTTGACTAGGCAGATCTTTGTTGGCAAAGTAATGTCTCAGCTTTTTAATATGCTGGTCATAGCTTTTCTTCCAAGGAGCAAGCGTCTTTTAATTTCATGGCTGCAGTCACCATCTTCAGTGGTTTTGGAGCCTGAGAAAATAAAGTCTCTCACTGTTTCCATTGTTTCCCCATCTATTTGCCATGAAGTAATGGGACCAGATGCCATAATCTTAGTTTTCTGAATGTTGAGTTTTAACCCAACTTTTTCTCTCTCCTCTTTCACTTTCATCAAGAGGCTCATTACTTCTTCATTTTCTGCCATAAGGGTGGTGTCATCTGCATATCTGAGTTATTGATATTTCTCCTGGCAATCTTGATTCCAGTTTGTGCTTCATCCAGCCCAGCATTTTGCATGATGTACTCTGCACAGAAGTGAAATAAGCAGGGTGACAATATACAGCCTTGATGTATTCCTTTCCCTATTTGGAACCAGTCTGTTGTTCCATGTCCAGTTCTAACTGTTGCTTCCTGACCTGCATACAGATTTCTCAGGAGGCAGGTCAGGTGGTCTGGTATTCCTATCTCTTGAAGAATTTTCCACAGTTTGTTGTGATCCACACAGTCAAAGGCTTTGACATAGTCAATAAAGCAGAAATAGATGTTTCTCTGGAACTCTCTTGCTTTTTTTGAAAATCCAACAAATATTGGCAATTTGATCTCTGCTTCCTCTGCCTTTTCTAAATCCAGCTTGAACATCTGGAAGTTCATGTACTGTTGAAGCCTGGCTTGGAAAATTTTGAGCATTACTTTACTAGCGTGTGAGATGAGTGCAATTGTGTGGTAGTTTGAACATCCTTCGGAGAAGGCAATGGCACCCCACTCCAGTACCCTTGCTTGGAAAATCCCATGGACGGAGGAGCCTGTTAGGCTGCAATCCATGGGGTCGCTAAGAGTCGGACACGACTGAGAGACTTCACTTTCACTTTTCACTTTCATGCATTGGAGAAGGAAATGGCAGCCCACTCCAGTGTTCTTGCCTGGAGAATCCCAGGGACGGGGGAGCCTGGTGGGCTGCCATCTATGGGGTTGCACAGAGTCGGAAACGACTGAAGTGACTTAGCAGACTTAGCATTGAACATCCTTTGGCATGGCCTTTCTTTGGGATTGGAATGAAAACTTACCTTTTCCAGTCCTGTGGCCACTGCTGAGTTTTCCAAATTTGCTGGCATACTGAGTGCAGCACTTTCACAGCATCATCTTTTAGGATTTGAAATAGCTCAACTGGAATGCCATCACGTCCACTAGCTTTGTTCGTAGTGATGCTTCCTAAGGCCCACTTGACTTCCCATTCCAGGATGTCTGGCTCTAGGTGAGTGATCACACCATCATGATTATCTGGGTCATGAAGATCTTTTTTGTACAGTTCTTCTGTGTATTCTTGCCACCTCTTCTTAATATCTTCTGCTTCTGTTAGGTCCATACCATTTCTGTCCTTTACTGTGCCCATCTTTGCATGAAATGTTCCCTTGGTATCTCTAATTTTCTTGAAGACATCTCTAGTCTTTTCCATTCTATTGTTTCCCTCTATTTCTTTGCACTGATCATGGAGGAAGCTTTCTTATCTTTCCTTGCTATTCTCTGGAAATCTGCATTCAAATGGATATATCTTTCCTTTTCTCCTTTGCCTTTAGCTTCTCTTCTCAGCTATTTGAAAGGCCTCCTCAGACAACCATTTTGCTTTTTTGAATTTCTTTTTCTTGGGGATGGTCTTGAGCACTGCCTCCTGTACCATGTCATGAACCTCCATCCATAGTTCTTCAGGGACTCTGTCTATCAGATCTAATTCCTTGAATCTGTTTGTCACTTCCACTGTATAGTCATAAGGGATTTGATTTAGATCATACCTGAATGGTCTAGTGGTTTTCCCTACTTTCTTCAATTTAAGTCTGAATTTGGCAATAAGGAGTTCATGATCTGAGTCACAGTTAGCTCCCAGGTGGAGGATGGTAACGTCAGGCGGAGCACGAGATTCCTGGAACACTGTCCCTGTTACCCTACCACCAACCAATCAGAAGAAAGTCACACCCTGCAGCCCCTAACCCTTATTTTGCTTTTAAAAGCTTGTCCCCCCAAAACATTGGGGATTTTGAGGTTTCTAAGCATGAGTCACACATTCTCTCAGCTTGGCTCTTGTGATAAATCTTCCGCTGCTCCAGACTCCAGCGTTTCCATTTGTTTGGCCTCACTGTGTGTCAGGCCCAGGAACTTGCGTCCCATAACATCTTCTTTTTCTCTTTGTGGTCACACTCTGGTGTGGGTCTGTTTGCAATTACTGCACTAGGCATGAGAGTACTCAATGGGCCCTTTCAATTTAGCAACTCATTTCCTTCGGTTCAGAGAAAATTTCCTGAGTAACTTCTTTGATAGTTTCCCTTAATCCGTCTCTTACTGGAACTCTTATTGTCTGAAAGTTACAGCTCCAGGACTGGGTCTCTTACATTCTAAATTTTCATCTTTACCAACTTTATTTATGTTGTAATCCTCCTATTGTGTTTTGGCTTGTTTATTTTGATTTATTTTATTTCTGTAATTTTTTAAATTTCCAAGAGCTATTGTTTCCCCTTGACCATCCATGTTGTCATTTAAAGAAAAACTCTTTTTTGGTTTTCTGGTTAAAATATCTCTTCTTACATCTCTCTGCATTTTTCCTTTTTTCTTTTCTTCTCCCTGTAAAGACTCTCTTTCTGTACATTGCTGTTTTCTACTTTTTATTTTGGCCCATGTTTTTCATATGATGTACTCTCTTTAGATGTACTATGATTCTTGATGGTCTGCTTGTAAGTGGGCAACTCTTATAGAGCTCATAGGACATACTACAAAGCTCTAAAGTAAAAGTCTGGTATTGGCATATGAAGAGGCAAACAAATATAACAGACTGATGAGTCCAGAAGTAGGTCCAAGAACAAATGGAAATGTAGTATGTGAGAAACATTAGATCTTGATTAATGGGGAGACAGCATTGAAACAACTAAATAGCTATTTGGGAAAAGATAAAGTTGAATTCATTCCTCATACCATATACTCCAAAAGCATGAAAGATAAATGAGATGAATAAACTTCAAATGCATGAGAGATACATATAAGTACATACAAGTACTAAAGAGAAAATATAAGTGATTCACTTTATAACTTGAGAGTAGTGACACACTAATTATGACTTTAAATCCAAAAGCAGTGAATGAAAAGATTAATTTGTCTATACAAAAATAAAAATATTTTGCAGGACAAAAGATCAAATTTCTACCAATAAGCAACATCCAAAGACGTTGATAAACTAAAAGAAAAATATTTTGCAGGACAGAAGATCAAATTTCTACCAATGCTATGCTATGCTATGCTAAGTCGATTCAGTCATGTCTGACTCTCTGCGACCCCATAGACGGCAGCCCACCAGGCTCCGCCCTCCCTGGGATTCTCCAGGCAAGAACACTGGAGTGGGTTGCCATTTCCTTCTCCAGTGCATGAAAGAGAAGAGTGAAAGTGAAGTCGCTCAGTCGTGTTCAACTCTTAGCGACCCCATGGACTGCAGCCTACCAGGCTCCTCTGTCCATGGATTTTCCAGGCAAGAGTACTGGAGTGGGGTAGGAATGTCAAAAGACATGATAAACTAAAAGAAACTATTTATGTGTATTATAGCTTAAAGCAAATTAATGCATAAGAGAAAAGGAATAAAACAATCTTTTAAGAGAAAAATCCTGCAATTAAAAATTTGAATTATAAATATCTATATGAAGTCATCAATTTTTTCCTATATCACATACCTTTCATTAACTGCAAGAGTCTACAAGCAAAGACAACCCAATGGCAATGAGCACACTATGCTAAGCACTGGAACCTGGTTCATAAATACCATTTTTCACTAAAACAAACCAAGTCCCTTGCAGAAATGGCTGATCCAGATCTGGGGCAAACTAAGGACCAGGTGAGCGGGAAATTTCGTCGCGTCAGAAATCAAGGAAGCATTCAAAGTGTCAGCCTGACTGGCTAAAGAATGCTCAGATAGCTGGTAAACATTGTTTCTGGGTGTGTCTGTAGGGCTGTCTCTGAAAGAGACTAGCATTTGACCTGGTGGAGTAAATAAAAAAGATTTCCCTCCCCAATGTGGGTAGGCATCATCCAGTCTTTAAAAAAAAAATACTTAAGCATTTATTTGACTGCACTGAGTCTTAGTTGTAGCACTCAGGAGCTTTGATCTTAGTTGCAGCATGTGGGATCTAATTCCCTGACCGGGAATCAGACCAGGTCTCCCGCATTAGGAGCGCAGAGTCACCGGACCACCAGAGAAGACTCCATCATCCAATCATTGAAGGGTATGAATAAAACAAAAAAGCAGAGGAAGGGCAAATTCCATCTCTCTGCTTGAGCTGGAACTTTAACTTTCTCCAGCTCTTGTACACTGGAGCTCCTGGCCTTTGGACTCTGGACTGGGGATTAATCAGCACCTCCGCCCTATCTCCTTTTCTTGGGATTTTGAGTTCATCCCAGGGCTTATACCCTTGGCTCCCTTGGTTCTTGGACCTTTGAGCTTAGACCAGCTTTCCTGTATCTCCAGCTTACAGATAGCAGATTGTGGGATTTCTCAGCATCCCTGATAATAAATCTCTTTAGATGTTGGTCCTGTTTCTCTAAAGAACCCTGACTTATAAATGGGATGTGTTAAAAGAACACAGGAGTAGCTTGAAAGGGCTCACACTAGCCATTTCTAAGAAGAGATTGAGCATCAAATGTGGCTTTACTGTATTGTAATGACTGTGAATTGCCACAAAAATTGAAAAAGAAAATAATTCCCTGAGTCCAAAGTGACAACCAAAAGATAAAGATAAAATTTAATTTACCACCACTGAGGAGAATATTTAAACATTTCCTTTGGGCTTCCCTTGTGGCTCAGCTGGTAAAGAATCCGCCTGCAGTGTGGGAGGCCTGGGTTCAGTCCCTGGATTGGGAAGATCCCCTGGAGAAGGGAAAAGCTACCCACTCCAGTATTCTGGCCTGGAGAAGTCCATGGACTGTATAGTCCATGGGCTCAAAAAGAGTCGGACACGACTGAGTGACTTTCACTTTCTTCTATAAATTGACCAAAGGAAATAGTTAAGCATTTGCCCTGATGTTCAGGAAGAACTGTAGTTCACCCCCATTGATAAGGGAGAGCTTTTCTTTATAGAATGTCAGCTAACACATGTAGGATAAATGGTAGAAAGTCACCATTTTGCAGCTCCTCCAATGAAATAATCATTTCAAAGAAAGATCTTGAATGTATGCTAATTCATCAGGTTGCCAAGGAACAACAGAGTGCCAAGGGATCATATGTTAATTACAAAGGAAAACAGCATGTCTTCACAACTAAGAGCCCTCCTAGTCACCATCTTGACGAGTGATGAAACAGGATCACTAACAGGGGACACCTGGACACTGCGTTTCTCTGGATGAGATCTAACGTGAAGTTCCTGCCTTCTCTTTAGCACATTCTTGTCAGAAATACTTTAAACACAGCCTGAACATAACCAAGTCTTTAGTTGGATTCCAATTGATGGGAAATACAGAAGATAGAGAAACAAGGGTAATGACACTACAAAGAAACCATCAGGCAGTTTAAGAATATGGGACATTCTACAAGACAACTGGCTTGGTCTTTTCAAATAGTCAATGTCATTTTTTAAAATGTGGGAATAATTTAGTGAAGACTAAAGAGTAGTGACAACCAGGAGCAATGCATGGAGCTTGACTGAATCTTCTTTTTTAATTTAATTTTTATTTTACATTAGAGTATAGTTGATTTACAATATTGTGTTGGTTGCAGATATATGGCAAACTGACTCAGTTATATATATACATTTATTCATGCTTTTTCAGATTTTTTCCTCATGTACATTATTACAGAATATTGAGTTGAGTTCCCTGTTGACAGTAGGTCCTTGTTGATATCTATTTTACATATAGTAGGTATGTGTATGTTAATCCCCAAACCCTAATTTATCCCTCCCCGCCCCCTTAATTGGATCTTGACTGAGAAAATAATAAAGCAATAATAAAAAGCTTATTAAATGAAAAATGGGAAAATCTGAGCATAGACTATATATCCAATGATATTATGGAATTATTAATTTTCCTAGATATGATAAGAGTATCGTGGCTTTGTAGAAGAGTGTCTTAATTTTTATAATATGCAAGCTGAAGTTGTTTAGAGGAAAAGCACATGCTACCTGCAACTTCCAAAGGGTTAAGCATACATATAAAATATATATAGAGAGAGGAAGTCAACATGGCAAAATGTTAACAATTACTGGGCCTAGATGGAGAGTATTAAGTTGATCATTGTACTGTTCTTTCAATTTTTCTATATGTTAGAAAAATTTCATGGTAAATTAGAAGAAAATAATGAAGCTGAGTCCATGGGTCACTTTATAGTGTTTCATCTTGACCACAAAACACCTCCAAAGTGTGTCTTTAGGCCTATTAATATTTTCTTGGCTTAGTCTAATTATACAGGGAGAATGTTCCAGTCTCCTTTCTGTTTAGCTTTAGCCAAACAGGCCAACATTTTGGCCAAAAGGAAGGCTAGTCTGTGGAGAGAGGAGTTTTATAACTCAATATATAAAGTTTTACTTAAATCCTCTGTTTTTAGGTATGGAAATCCTGGCCACAAGAATATCTCGTTTTCCCCAGGCCAGAGACCTGCTCTTTCACCCTTTCCAAAGAATAAACCTCTGGCTTCCTGCTGCTTTGGGGGAAGGACAGTAACCCAGCTGAAAAGAATCTGTGGCTGCTAATGACTGAGCTTTCAGGAGTTTAGTGATACAGATCTGGGGGTTTCCTGAACTTTCTCCACTGCTGCTTCAAAATCCATCTTCTCAGGTGTGTTCAGTTATTATCATCTGACTATCTACAGGTCTTCCAGCTTCCAAAATTCCTTTTTTGTCTCTTATTCTCTTTGTGGGTTTATGCATTTTTTTTTTTAAGTGCACTTCTGTGACATTTTATTGGGATTTGAGAAAAGAGCAGAGACTAATGGATGTAATCAATCCATCAGCCTTTACTGGAAGTCAATCTGATGTTCTTTAGCCTCTTTTTCCCATATGCTAGTTTGAAAGTTATCTCTTCTTTGTATTTTTTAATGGGTTGTCCTTGAAATTTTAATCTTTCTGTTTGACTTAACAAAGTCTAAAGATAATCAATATTCTTATCTTTTTTCTGAATAATGCAAAGACTGCAGAAAGCTTTCACTTTGACCTCTCCTTTCCCGCTTTCCACGCTACTTTGGTCTAATATTTTCTTTGTTGTTTCCAACACCTCCTCTTAAGCAGTCCCTTCATCGATAATATTTATTGAGGCTCCCTGCCATGTGGCAAGAGGTGTTCTGAGCACTGGAAATCCAACAGTGAATAAGAGAGACAAAACTACTCATAAAAATGTTGTTTAAAAAATTTTATACATTTACTTACTTATTTGACTGCCCCAGGTCTTAGTTGCAGCGTGTGATCTAGTTCCCTGACCAGGAATCGAACCTGGGCCTCCTGCATTGAGAACAGAGTGTTAGCCGCTGAACCACCAGGGAAGTCCTGTAAAAATGTTTTATGTTAGGTTGAACTATATGAAATTTCTAATATTTTGCCAATTTTTAGTTATAAAAGACTCATCTCAAGTTGGTTAAATATATGTATATTTAAATATATACATATGCATATTTATATAAATACATGTAAAATCACTAATGCTTTTTTAATTTACCTAAACAGTTATTAATTTCATTGTTTATTGCTTCCATGTTACCTGTATCCCATTTCTCTCTGGGTCTGTTTCCATTTCAGATCCTGAGTAGTTCTTTCTAAAAACATTTTTATTTATTTATGGCTAGTCTGGGTCTTCACTGCTGCGTGGGCTTTTCTGTAGTTGCGGTGCACTGGTTTCTCATTGCCGTGGCTTCTCTTTTTGTGGAGCACAGACTTTAGGGCAAGTGGGCTTCAGGAGTTGCAGCGCGTGGGCTCAGTAGTTGTAGCTCTTGGGCTCCAGAGCACCGGCTCAGTAGTTGTGGCGTATGGGCTTAGCTGCTCTGCAGCATGTGGGATCTTGCCAGATCAGGGATCAAACTCGTCTCCTGAATTGGCAGGCAGATTCTTTATACTGAGCCACCAGGAAAGTCCCTGAGTAGTTCTTTGAATGAAGATCTGTAAGTGATAAAAGTCCTCCTCTGAAATTAACCTGTTACCCTTGAATAACGGTTTACTTGAGTATGATTCTTAGTTAGCCATTCATTTACCTCAGTCCTTTGAAAATATATTGCTGATAAGCCAGCTGAGAATTTAATAATTTTCATTTGTAGATAATTAGTCTTTTCTCTTTGGCTGGTTCTAAGATACTTTGTCTTTGATATTCTGCAGATTCATTATACTGTGTCTTGATTTGTATTTGTTTTCATTTAATTTTAATCCTACTCAAGACTCAGGATGCTTCTTATATATGATGATTCAGGTCACAACTTTCTTCAATTTTCAAAAGTTCTCAGTCATCATCTTTTGAATATTGCCTGTTCTGAAGTGTTTCTGTTATCTCTGCAGAAATCCTAGTAGGAATATATTGGGTCTTCAAACTCTGTTCTTCATGCCTCTTAATATTTATTTATTTTTATTTTATTTATTTTTGGCTGCTCTGGGTCTTGGTTGCTGCACTCAGCCTTGCTCTAAGTGCAGAGAGGAGGGACTACTCTCTCGTGGTGGTGTGTGAACTTCTCACTGTAGTGGCTTCTCTTGCTATGATGCATGGGCTCCAGGGTATGCAGGCTTCAGTCGTTGCGATTCATGGGCTCCAAGAGCACAGGCTCAGTAGTTGTGGCATACGGGCTTAGTTGCCCCACGGCATGTGGGATCTCTCTGGACCAGGGATCGAACCCATATCCCCTGCATTGCAGAGTGGATTCTTATCCATTGTACCACCAAGGAAGTCCAAGAACAAGGTACATTTTCATCTTTATAAATACACTTAAAATTTTTTTTTTTTTTGCTCTACATCCAGGTTATGTTGTGAATTATTGGACTGGAGGAAAAAAAAAATAGATGGCTAACTCTCTTCCAAAAGTGCAGCTGTCTGTGAAACCCAGCTAGCCCTGGTGGCTCAGACAGTAAAGAATCTGCCTGCAAATGGGAGGCCTGGGTTCAGTCCCTGGGTTGGGAGGATCCCCTGAAGAAGGGAATGGCAACCCACTCTGGTATCTTGCCTGGAGAATTCCATGGACAGAGGAGCCTGGCAGGGTGCAGTTCATGGGATCACAAAGAGTCGGACACAACGGAGTGACTAAGCACACACACGCTATGCAACAGGAAAACAGTGAAGACAAGGAAACTTAAACAAGTTTTGTGGAAATAATCTGGTTTAAGACACTTCATAGTGTTATCTGACTCTCCTTGTTGTATTATCAAAATATCTGCTTGTCCCACTATTTGATGATGTTAAATTTGATCACTTGTTTAAGATAACCCACCAGATTTCTCCCCACTACAAAAGTAAAGTTTAGTGATTGAGACATAATCTGTGGGGAAGGCATGTGTGCATTCCTTTCCTCAATAATGTTTCATTTAATGGTTTTAGCATTTATTGATGAACCTTGCCTGAATCAAATATTCCCTGAGGGTTGCAAAATAGCAATTTAGAAAAATTACAGTATTCCATTCACATATATTAGCTGTTTTCTTCTATAAGTAAGAGCTTTTAGGGTATTGGGTTTTGAATCCAAAGACCTGAACAAAAAATGTTTAACCTGAATCTAATGATGAGGAAATTAGTTAAATTCATATCATCTTCTCTGGACTCTTCAAAAGAAGTCCGTGTCTGGGCTGGTGAATACTGTTCTTAATGTAAAGAGATGACGGAGACATAACAACCTGAGGAAGTGTGTCGGATCCTGAATTTAAAAAAAAGACAGAGAGAGAGAAAACAGCTCTAAAAGCCATTTGGAGAGAACTGGGAAAACTTGAATATGTGGTGTACATGAGATGACATTGAAGAATTATGTTAACCTTCATAGTGTGATAGTGGTATTCTGTTTATGTCTGGTGTCCTTGTTCTTAGGAGATATATGTTGAAGTATTTAGCGTGAAATGTCACTCTGTATACAATTATTTAAAATGGTTCCTAGGGACTTCCCTGGTGGTCCACTGGTTAAGATTTTACATTTCAATGCAAGGGATGTTGGTTCAATCCCTGGTCAGGGAACTAAAATCCCACATGCCTTGCAGGCAAAAAAATCAAAATATAAAACAGAAGCAATATTGTATCAAATTCAATAAAGACTTTAAAAGTGGTTTATATATTTTAAAAAACTTAAAAAATATTGCAATGGGAGGCAGCGGGAGCTTTTCTGCCATGGCCACTAGGCCGATCTCCGTCTAAGTGGAACCAGGATGCCACAAGGGGGGCCTTGATGAGAAGGTTAGTAAACCACTGCTGTGGGAACTCTCTCTCCAGGCAAGGCCAGTAGTCAACATCCACATGCCAAAGGATAGAGTCACTGGTCAGCACCAAGGCTATGGCTTTGTGGAATTCTTAGGTGAGGAAGATGCTGACTCAGCCATAAACATCATGAACATGATCAGACTCTATGGGAAGCCAATACAGGTGAAGAAGGCATCGGTTCACAGCAAAAACTTGGATGTGGGGGCCAACATTTTCAATGGGAACCTGGACCCAGAGATCCATGACAAGTTGCTTTATGATACTTTAAGTGCCTATGGGTTCATCTTGCAAACTCCCAAGGTTATGTGGGACCCTGACACAGGCAACTCCTAAGGTCATGCCTTTATTAGTTCAGTTTCATTCGATGCTTTGGATCCAGCGACTGAGCCATGAATGGGCAGTACTTCTATAACCTCCCCATCCCTGTGGGAGGACACAGAAGGACTCCAAGGGCGAGTGCCATGGCTCAGCAGCTGAACGACTTGTGGCAGCACAGAACCACTCTCTCAGGCTGACCACCCTCATCAGCTGTTTGCCGATGCACCCCCTCCACCCTCTGCGTCCAATCCTGTGGTATCATCTTTGGGGTCTGGGCTTCCTCCTCCATGCATGCCTCCTTCTGGCTCTGTCCCACCCCCAGTACTGCCTCCTGGGGCCCTTCCATTTAGGATATCCCCAGTCATGTCCCCCCACCTATGCCTCCTGGGGCTTGAGGACATGGCCCCCCATCAGCGGGAACCCCAGGGGCTGGACATCCTGGACACGGACACTCACATCCTCACCCATTCCCACTGGGTGGGATGCTCCATCTAGAGATGTCTCAGATGCAGCTGGTCCACCATAGCCCTCATGGCTTGGGACAGCCCCATGCTGGGCCCCCTGGCTCTGGAGGGCAGCCATCACCCCAACCACCACCTGGGATGCCTCACCCTGGACATCTTCTCATGAGCATGCCCCACCCCCACCAAGGGCCTCTGTTTGGCTCTACTGTGGGTCTCCCAGTCCTATGCCTCTGCATGGTATGCATGGACCTCCTCTACTGATGCCCCCTAATGGATGGATACACTGGCCCTCCATGACCTCCACCCTGTGGCTACCAGTGGGGGCCGTTCCTCCACCCAGACCCACTTCCTGGCCTCCAGTTCCCTGTCGAGGCCCACTTCGAGGCCTTCTCCCTCAGTGATTTCTCATTGTCTTTCCTCCTATTATAGCCTCCCAATGTCTGTTTACTTCCTTGGACCAATCAGAGTTGCTATAGCACTGAGGGGCTAAGGCACTAATCCCTTGCAGGCCTTTCTTTTATCAGTGTAATTTTTTTCACAAGAGGTTTTATTTATTTTTTTCTATGTTGGCCCTATGTGTTTTGCAAATACACAGAGAAAATAAAAGAAAATAAAATGGTTTCACACACATATGTGTACACCTAACATGTACACATATACAAATACCTGCAACCGACCCAAACATTTTAAAAACTTAAACTATAAAATATCATCAAACAGGGAAGCATGGGTGTGTGTCTTGCATCTACCTACTGTACTATTCTAGTTTGGCCAGAAAAACAGAAGCCACTCAGTTTTTCAAGTGTGAAAGACTATATTGTAGAAAATTAAAGGTTGATAAAACCGTTGGAAGGGCTGAAGGAGTGACCATCTCAATTAGTTCTAGAAGGAGTGATTCTCAAGAACTCACCTGTAAGTGGCTACAAATGGGAAAGTGAAAGTTGCTGAGTTGTGTCCAACTCTTTGTGATCCCATGGACTATACAGTCCATGGAATTCTTTAGGCCAGAATACTGGAGTGGGTAGCTTTTTCCTTATCCAGGGGATCTTCCCAACCCAGGGATCAAACCCAGGTATCCTGCATTGCAGGTGGATTCATTACCAGCTAAGCCACAAGGGAAGCCCAAGTATACTGGAGTGGGTAGCCTATCCCTTCTCCAGCGGATATTCCCGACCCAGGAATCAAACTGGGGTCTTCTGCATTGCAGGTGGATTCTTTACCAACTGAGCTATCAGGGAAGCCCCTACAAATGGGAAGCTCACCTAACTATCTTAGTTTGCAAAGCCAATGAGAGTGATTCTTAAGAAAGTCACCCGGGGGGCTGTCCTGGTGGTCCAGTGGTTAAGAATCTGTCTGCCAATGCACAAAACACAGGATTGATCCCTGTTCTGGGAACTAAGATGCCTCAAGCCTGTTCGTCACAAATACTGAGCTTGGGCACCTTGGAACCCATAATCTGCAACAAGAGAAGCCACTGCCATGAGAAACCCGAGCACCGCAACTAGAGAGCAGCCCCCGCTTGCTGCTACTAGAGAAAGCCTGTACACAGCAACAAAGGGCCCATGAGCTGCAACAAAGGCTCAGCACAGCTATAAATAAACAAATAAAAAAAATTAAAAAAAAGAAGAAAAAGTCATCTGGAAGCTGCTTTAAACTCCAAGTCTGGCTGTGTATCTGCCTGCAACAACCAGTGAAGAATAATGGTCTCTACCCTTGCATCTTACACTGGTGACTCTTATTTAGGCCCACAGAGAGAAGGGAATTCTGGGAAATGTGGTTCCAGATGTCTCCTCTGCACCACAGAAAAGACCTTGGAAACAGTGGTGATGATGATGATTCAGACAAGTGCATACTTTATAGCTTCAGTCAGTTCAGTCACTCCATTGTGTCCGACTCTTTGTCACCCCATAGACTACAGCATGCCAGGCTTCTCTGTCCATCACCAACTCCCAGAGCTTCCGCAGACTCATTTCCATTGAGTTGGTGATGCCATCCAACCATCTCATCCTCTGTCATCCGCTTCTCTTCCTGCCTTCAATCTTTCCCAGCATCAGGGTCTTTTTCAATGAGTCAGTTCTTCACATCAGGTGGCCAAAGTACTGGAGCTTCAGCTTCAGCATCAGTCCTTTCAGGGAATATTCAGGACTGATCTCCTTTAGGATGACTGGTTGGGACTCCTTGCAGTCCAAGGGACTCTCAAGAGTCTTCTCCAACACCGTAGTTCAAAAGCATCAATTCTTTGGTGCTCAGCTTTCCTTATGGCCCAACTCTCACATCCATACATGGCTATTGGAAAAACCATAGCTTTGACTAAATGGACCTTTGTCAGCAAAGTAATGTCTCAGCTTTTTAATATGTTATCTAGGTTGATCATAGCTTTTCTTCCAGGCAGCAAGCATCTTTTGCTTTCTTTCATGGCTGCAGTCACCATCTGTAGTGATTTTGGAGCCCAAGAAAATAGTCTCTCACTGTTTCCTTTGTTTCCCCATCTATTTGCCATGAAGTGATGGGACCGGATGCCATGATCTTCATTTTTGAATGTTGAGTTTTAAGCCAACTTTTTCACTCTCCTCTTTTACTTTCATCAAGAGGCTCATTAGTTCTTCTTTGCTTTCTGCCACAACAGTGGTGTCATCTGCATATCTGATGTTATTGATATTTCTCCTGGCAATCTTGATTCCAGCTTGTGCTTCATCCAGCTAGACATTTCGCATGATGTACAATGCATAGGAGTGAAATAAGCAGGGTGACAATATACAGCCTTGATGTACAGTTCAGTTCAGTTGCTCAGTCGTGTCCAACTCTTTGCGACCCCATGAATCACAGCACGCCAGGCTTCCCTGTCCATCACCAACTCCTGGAGTTTACTCAAACTCATGTCCATCGAGTTGGTGATGCCATCCAGCCATCTCATCTTCTGTCATCCCCTTCTCCTCCTGCCCCCAATCCCTCCCAGAATCAGGGTGTTTTCCAATGAGTCAACTCTTTGCATGAGGTAGCCAAAGTACTGGAGTTTCAGCTTTAGCATCAGTCCTTCCAATGAACACCCAGGACTGATCTCCTTTAGAATGGACCGGTTGGATCTCCTTGCAGTCCAAGGGACTCTCAAGAGTCTTCTCCAACACCACAGCTCAAAAGCATCAATTCTTCGGCGCTTAGCTTTCTTCACAGTCCAACTCTCACATCCATACATGACCACAGGAAAAACCATAGCCTTGACTAGACAGACTTTTGTTGGCAAAGTAATGTCTCTGCTTTTGAATATGCTATCTAGGTTGGTCATAACTTTCCTTCCAAGGAGTAAGTGTCTTTTAATTTCATGGCTGCAGTCACCATCTGCAGTGATTTTGGAGCCCAAAAAAATAAAGTCTGACACTGTTTCCACTGTTTTCCCATCTATTTGCCATGAACTGATGGGACCAGATGCCATGATCTTTGTTTTCTGAATGTTGAGCTTTAAGCCAACTTTTTCACTCTCCTCTTTCACTTTCATCAAGAGGCTTTTTAGTTCCTCTTCACTTTCTGCCATAAGGGTGGTATCATCTGCATATCTGAGGCTATTGATATTTCTCCCAGCAATCTTGATCCCAGCTTGTGCTTCTTCCAGTCCAGCATTTCTCATGATGTACTCTGCATATAAGTTAAATAAGCAGGGTGACAATATAAAGCCTTGATGTACTCCTTTTCCTATTTGGAACCAGTCTGTTGTTCCTTGTCCAGTTCTAACTATTGCTTCCTGACCTGCATACAGGTTTCTCAAGAGGCAGGTCAGGTGGTCTGGTATTCCCATCTCTTTCAGAATGTTCCACAGTTTATTGTGATCCACACAGTCAAAGGCTTTGGCATAGTCAATAAAGCAGAAATAGATGTTTTTCTGGAATTGTCTTGCTTTTTCCATGATCCAGCGGATGTTGGCAATTTGAACTCTGGTTCCTCTGCCTTTTCTAAAACCAGCTTGAACATCTGGAAGTTCACAGTTCACGTATTGCTGAAGCCTGGCTTGGAGAATTTTAAGCATTACTTTACTAGCGTGTGAGATGAGTGCAATTGTGCGGTAGTTTGAGCATTCTTTGGCATTGGCTTTCTTTGGGATTGGAATGAAAACTGACCTTTTCCAGTCCTGTGGCCACTGCTGAGTATGCCAAATTTGCTGGCATATTGAGTGCAGCACTTTTGCATCACCTCCACTAGCTTTGTTCGTAGTGATGCTTTCTAAGGCCCACTTGACTTCCCATTCCAGGATGTCTGGCTCTAGGTGAGTGATCACACCATCATGATTATCTGGGTCATGAAGACCTTTTTTGTACAGTTCTTTTGTGTATTTTTGCAACCTCTTCTTAATATCTTCTGCTTCTGTTAGGTCCATACCATTTCTGTCCTTTATCGAGCCCATCTTTGTATGAAATGTTCCCTTGGTATCTCGGATTTTCTTGAAGCGATCTCTAGTCTTTCCCATTTTATTGTTTTCCTCTATTTCTTTGCATTGATCTCTGAGGAAGGCTTTCTTATCTCTCCTTGCTATTCTTTGGAACTCTGCATTCAGATGCTTATATCTTTCTTTTTCTCCTTTGCTTTTCACTTCTCTTCTTTTCACACCTATTTGTAAGGCCTCCTCAGACAGCCATTTTGCTTTTTTGCATTTCTTTTTCTTTGGGATGGTCTTGATCCCTGTTTCCTGTACAATATCATGAACCTCCATCCATAGTTCATCAGGTACTCTATCAGATATAGTCCCTTAAATCTATTTCTCACTTCTACTGTATAATCATAAGGGATTTGATTTAGGTCATACCTTAATGGTCTAGTGGTTTTCCCTACTTTCTTCAATTTAAGTCTAAATTTGGCAATAAGGAGTTCATGATCTGAACCACAGTCAGCTCCCGGTCTTATTTTGCTGACTGTATAGAGCTTCTCCATCTTTGGCTGCAAAGAATATAATCAATCTGATTTCGGTGTTGACCATCTGGTGATGTCCATGTATAGAGTCTTCTCTTGTGTTGTTGGAAGAGGGTGTTTGCTATGACCAGTGCGTTCTTTTGGCAAAACTCTATTCACCTTTCCCCTGCTTCATTCCGTATTCCAAGGCCAAATTTGCTTGTTACTTCAGGTGTTTCTTGACTTCCTACTTTTGCATTCCAGTCCCCTATAATGAAAAGGACATCTTTTTTGGGTGTTAGTTCTAAAAGGTCTTGTAAGTCTTCATAGAACCGTCCAACTTCAGCTTCTTCAGTGTTACTGGTTGGGGCATAGGCTTGGATTACCGTGATATTGAATGGTTTGCCTTGGAAATGAACAGAGATCATTCTGTCGTTTTTGAGATTGCATCCAAGTACTGCATTTTGGACTCTTTTGTTGACCATGATGGCCACTCCATTTCTTCTAAGGGATTCCTGCCCACAGTAGTAGATATAATGGTCATCAGTTAAATTCACCCATTCCAGTACATTTTAGTTTGCTGATTCCTAGAATCCAATGTTCACTCTTGCCATCTCCTGTTTGACCACTTCCAATTTCCCTTGATTCATGGATGTAACATTCCAGGTTCCTATGCAATATTGCTTTTTACAGCATCAGACCTTGTTTCTATCACAAGTCACATCCACAACTGGGTATTGTTTTTGCTTTGGCTCTATCCCTTCATTCTTTTTGGAGTTATTTCTGCACTGATTTCCAGTAGCATATTGGGCACCTACTGACCTGGGGAGTTCCTCTTTCAGTATCCTATCATTTTGCCTTTTCATACTGTTCATGGGGTTCTCAAGGCAAGAATACTGAAGTGGTTTGCCATTCCCTTCTCCAGTGGTCCACATTCAATTTTGAACCAGTCTGTTGGTCCATATCTGGTTCTAACTGTTGCTTCTTGACCTGCATGCAGATTTCTTAGGAGGCAGGAAAGGTGGTCTGGTATTACCATCTCTTTAAGAATTTTCTACAGTTTGTTGTGATCCACAGTCAAAGGCTTTGGCGTAGTGAATGAAGCAGATGTTTTTCTGGAATTGTCTTGCTTTTTCTATGCTCCAGTGGATTGTGGCAATTTGATCTCTGGTTCCTCTGCCTTTTCTAAATCCAGTGAAATCTGAAAGTTCACGATTCACATACTGTTGAAGCCTAGCTTGGAGAATTTTCAATATTACTTTGCTAGTGTGTGAGATGAGTGCAATTGTGTGGTAGTCTGAACATTCTTTGGCATTGCCTTTCTATGGGATTGGAATGAAAACTGACCTTTTCCAGTCCTGTGGTCACTGCTAAGTTTTCCAAATTTCGTGGCATATTTCTTACAGCATTTTTACAGCATCATATTTTAGGATTTGAAATAGCTCAGCTGGAATTTCATCAGGATCTTTTTTGTATAGTTCTTTTGTGTATTCTTGCCACCTTTTATAGAATAGCCTCAGCAAAAAGCACTAGACTACCAGAAAGCATTTTTAAAAAATATTGTGGTAATTGACACATAGACACTCCCATATGTAAAAGAGATAACTAATAAAAACCTAGTGTATAGCACAAGGAACTCTACTCAATACTCTGTGATGACCTATATGGGAATAAAATCTAAAGAAGAGTGGTATATGTGTGTTCATTTCTCGCTTCCCCAGTCCCTGATAACCTCTGATCTACTTTCTGTCTCTGAGTTTGGCTATTCTAGGCATCATGTATAAGTGGAATCACACAAGATTTGTCCTTTTGTCTGGCTTGTTTCACTTAGCATAGTGTTGTCAAGATCCATCCATTTTTGTAGCATGTACCAGAATTCATTCTCTTTTAAGGCTAAATAATATTCCCTTGTATACATGTATATAGCATATTTTGTTTAACTGTTCCTGTTCATCTGTTGAGTGGACACAAGTTATGCAGTCATCTGCCTACTTGCCCAGGAACCTGGGAAACATCTGGATTCCTCCCTCTCCACCCTTTCATCCAACCAGTCAGTAGGTACTGTCAGTTCACTACTTCAGTTCTTTCAAATATATTATCTCCTACCAATCCTCACTGCCATGCCTGAGTTCAGAGTTCATCATCTCTCAGGTTACTCAAAACAGCCTCTAAACAGTCTCCATGCCTTCTGTCCTTCAGGCTTCCAGAGTGATCTTTCCATCACGTAACCTTTAGTGACCACTTGCACAAGGCCTTTTATAACCAGCTCCTGGTCTCCTTACCCTTTCTGCCCCATCCCATGCTGTCCTGAGCTATCAGGGATAAACACCTGGGTTCCAATTCTGGCTGCACCTTTTTCTGGGTGATGATGGACACTCATTTAATATCACTAAACCCTAGCTCCTTAATCAATTGAATAAATGAATTCAATCACCCAGTTTTATGTATTATGTGATGTGCCAAACATAAGAGGAGGACACGGAGATGAATTAGACAAAGTCCCTGTACTCAGAGAAATCCCATATGTCGACAAATCATTGCACTGCAGGATAGTAAGTGCTATGCTGCTGCTACTGCTGCAAAGTCGCTTCAGTCGTGTCCGACTCTGTGCGACCCATAGACGGCAGCCCACCAGGCTCCCCCGTCCCTGGGATTCTCCAAGCAAGAACACTGGAGTGGGTTGCTGTTTCCTTCTCCAATTAAGTGCTATACTCCAGGAATATACAAAATGTTCCATGGTTAATATGGAATCGTCCGTCTCCAGAGATGGGTGAGGGCAGAAGAGGGCATTTAGAGTGATATTGGAGCTGTGCAGCAAGCCTACTCTTGTCCTCCTGAAAGCATTTTTCTCTTCTTCCTGAATAATACAACTCTTTCCCAGCTGGAAATACAGCCATCCAGAATAAAGACTACATTTCCCATTCTCCTTTTCAGCTAAGTATAGCCACGTGACTATGTTCTGACCAATGGGATGTCATTAAAAGTAGTAAGAACAATTTCTGGGATGTGTCTTTAAAGGGAGGGAACATGTCCTTCCTGCTGGCTGGGAGGTAGACTTGTTGGCTGGAGCTGAAGCAGCTGAAACTTGGACATGAGCTTTTGTTGAAGATGATAATGCAACAAGACAGAAGGAGGCTTAGTTGGTCTATGTTTCACATGAGAGACAAATAGAAATCCATTTTGTTTAAACTATTCATTTTCTCCTGTTTTTGGTCATTTGCGCTGAGCTTAACTAATACAAACTAACTGAAAAAAATGAATATAAGTTCACCAAGGGATATTTCAAACAGAAGGAATGGCAGGTGCAAATGCTTAGTGTCCTAAAAGAGGTGGCATGCTCAGGGAATGCCAAGGGTTTGTGTGGCAGAAGAAAAGGCTGGGTTCCACAGCAGAGTAGACTGAATCGGTAGGATTGTGGCAGGGAGACCTGCCGGGGGCTGCGAACGTGGTCCAGGTGAGAGGTGAGTGGGGAAGTGGTGGAAATGGAGGAGAGGAGATCAATTCAATATACATTTACAGGGCTTCCCCAGTGGCTCAGTGGTAAAGAATCTGCCTGCCAATGCAGTAGACGGGTTTGAACCCTGGTCCGAGAGGATCCCAAATGCTACGGAGCAGCTGAAGTTTGTGCACCCCAGCAAGAGAATCCACCGCAATGAGAAGCTCATGCGCCACAACCAAAGAGTAGCCCCTGCTCGCTGCAATTAGAGAAAAGCCAGCACACAGCAACAAAGACCCAGCACAACCATAAACAGATTAAAAAAAAAAAAGATACATTTAGAAGCAAAAGTCAGGAGTTTATGACACGGAGGGGGCATTCACCAGAGGAAGTCTGGGCTTTTTGGCTTCTCTTTCTCAGAGGTCCTGGAGGTAGGGTTCAGCCTTTCCCCACAGGGAGAATCCTCTTCTTGCTCCCACTCTTTGGGCCCAATGTCCCCTGGCCCAGATGCCTCTCACTACATCTAACTCCCCCAGCTTGTTTCAGGATTATTTCATAAAGTGGGAGGTGGGTGGGTCTTCAAGCCTACTGATGCTGGGTCTTCCCAGGCTGTCTGAGTAGCTCCTGGTAGGGCTGCTCAGTTTCAGGCTGGCAGCTAGACACTGTCCCTGTCTGTTTGGGGACAGAGTGCTTCTGGGCAGTGAGTAAGAGCAGGGCCCTCAGCAACAAACAGGCTTGTCTCTATCGGTGGGCCAGCAAGCAGGTCTGCAGGAAGGCTGGAGGTAGTGGGTTTAGGGGGAACTTGCGTGAGGAATTCAGGCCCACTCCTTGTAAAACTTTCCAGGAAGCATTTTTCTACTGGGGAAGGACCCAGATACTAGGGCACTTCTTAACCCCCTGCTGCTGCTGCTAAGTCACTTCAGTCATGTCTGACTCTGTGCAACCCCATAGACGGCAGCCCACCAGGCTCCCCTGTCCCTGGGATTCTCCAGGCAAGAACACTGGAGTGGGTTGCCATTTCCTTCTCCAATGCATGAAAGTGAAAAGTGAAAGTGAAGTCGCTCAGTCATGTCCGACTCTTTAAGACCCCATGGACTGTAGCCTACCAGGCTCCTCCGTCCATGGGACTTTCCAGGCAAGAGTACTGGAGTGGCGTGCCATTGCCTTCTCCTCTTAACCCCCTAAGTGCCAGAAAAGGGAGGTAAGCATGGGGAGGCAGCTGAGGTCATCCCTCTTTGAACCTCCACGTGGTATTTACTCAGAGCGATTGTTGCCAGAGGCCCAGGCCCTGGACTATAAAGCGGAATGTCTGCTCTCTGTGCCCAGAACTGAGCAGGTGAGCAGCTGGGGCAGAGGGATGTGGGTCGGCTTCCTAAGGGAGGAGATTGAGCAGAGCTGGGGGTGGGGACTAAGAACTAAGGACCTCCTCTTGGAGCACTGTGGCAGAATTTCTTATTCCCTCCACCCCCAACCTCAGTTTTCCCAACAGTGAAATGGGGGCAGGAATAAGTGAGCAGGGGAATGGGGGCAGAAATGGCTGACGGAGCTGCTCCTGGGGTCTGGGGGCAGTGGATGGGAGGGAAATTTTACTAAGCAGTTTGAGCTCCACACTCCATATGATCTGATGAGATGAAAAAGGAGCATCCCACCTCATCCCAGGAAGATATCCTTTCCCTTGCAGCTACGTTCAACTAGGTCAGTCCTTTTGAGCCCTGACAGCTTGTGTTCCCTACACCCCAGGGAAGGGTTAACAGATTTGGGAGCAGGCCCCTTCTGGGGCAAGTCCCCTGGGAGGTGTCCCTTCTTTGCTTCTTCAATTGCATCAGGCCTCCATTCGCCTTTCTTCTCAGAGAACATCATGGCAAGCGTGGCTGCAGTTCTGACCTGGGCTCTGGCCCTCCTCTCACGTGAGTCTCCAACACTGCCTTCTCCGTGGAGGTGTGGGTGGACTGTTCTCCCTGGAGGTGTGGGTGGACTGAGGGGTTCCTGAGGGAGGAAACCCAGCCCCTGTTCACCCCCTCTTCACAGTGCTTTCACCCACGGAGGCACGGAGAGGCTTCTGGGACTACTTCAGCCAGAGCAGCGGGGACAAAGGCAAGGTGGAGCAGCAGCAGAAGCTGGCAAGAGAGCCCCCGTGAGTGGCCAGGGCAAGGGGTGCAGGAGAAGGGAGAAGACACCAGAGGGTGGGATGGCTGCTGCTGCCTGCTTCCTCAACCTCCCAGTACTCCCTGGGAAAAGAACATGCCTGCTGAGTTACTTTAGTCATCTCCAACTCTTTGCCACCCTATGGACCATAGCCCACCAGGCTCTTCTGTCCATGGGATTCTCCAAGAGAGGGTTACGTGCCCTCCTCCAGGGGATCTTCCCCACCCAGGGATCGAACTTGCGTCTTTTACATCTACAGTGGCAGGCGGGTTCTTTACCACTAGCGCCACCTGGGAAGACAACAGAGCGGTGCTAGTTCTGCCGGCTATCCTGGCGGTCCTGGGCTGTTTGGCACCCTCTGCCGGCAGCCGCCTCTGATTTCTCTATATCTGCTGCCTTCATGCCCGCTGGAACGTGGGACCAAGGAGCAGGGGAGGGGACTCCCGGTTGTAGCTTCCAGAACGAAAAGAATATGTGGGAGTCCAGGTGTCTCTGTGCACAAGGAATTGAGCAGTGTTGATTTGGATGTGTGCTGTTCAGATCATTGTTGATCTTTGCCACATTTGTAATTCCTGCCTTAGGAGTCGCCGTTGGCTTGGGACCACCGCCCTGCATTCCCCAGAGGATCAGTGAGCGATGTCTTTGGAGCAGAGGTGAGTGGGCTAGCAGACTGATGGCTCGATTGTCTGTCCTCTCCCCCAGGAGCCTGAAAGAAAGACTTGAGCCAGACCTCAGCGATATGGACAAGTTCCTGGAAAAGCTGGGCCCTCTGAACGGGCAGGGGAGGGAGCTTCCCAGGCTCCCACGCGACCCGGTGGGCATGTGGCAGCAGCTGCAGGAGGAGCTGGAGGAGGTGCGGGCGCGTCTGGAGCCCTACATGGCGGAGGTGCACGAGCGCGTGGGCTGGAACCTGGAGGGGCTGCGACGGCAGCTGCAGCCCTACACGGTGGAGCTGATGGAGCAGGTGGCCCTGCGCGTGCACGAGCTGCAGGAGCAGTTGCGCGTGGTCGGAGAGGGCACCAAGGCCCAGTTGCTGGGGGGCGTGGACGAGGCGCGGGGCCTGCTGCAGGAGCTGCAGAACCGCGTGGCACACCACACCGGCCGCGTCAAGGCGCTCTTCCACCCCTACGCCGAGCGCCTGGTGTCCGGCATTGGGCACCACGTGCAGGAGCTGCACCGCAGCGTGGCGCCGCACGCCATAGTCAGCCCCGCGCGCCTCAGCCGCTGCGTGCAGATGCTCTCCCGCAAGCTCACGCTCAAGGCCAAGGCGCTGCACGAGCGCATCCAGCAGAACCTAGACCAGTTGCGCGAGGAGCTCAGCGCCTTTGCTGGCGCCCGCGGTGACGATGCGGAGGAAGCGGCTCAACCGGATCCCCAGGTGCTGTCCCAGGAGGTGCGCCAACGACTCCAGGCTTTCCGCCAGGACACCTTCCGGCAGATTGCCGCCTTCACTCACGCCATTGACCGAGAGACTGAGCAGGTCCAGCAGCAGCTGGCGCCGCCTCCGCCAGGCCACAGTGCCTTTGCCCCTGAGTTCCTCCAAGCCGACAGAGGCAAGGCCCGGGGCGAGCTGCAGGCCCGCTTCGACGACCTGTGGGAAGACATCAACTACAGCCTTCGCGACCATAGTCCGGGCCATCGGGGAGAGCCCTGAGTGTCTACTTGTCCACGCGCTCTGGGGAGCCCACGATCTGAGCCTCTAACAAGATGCTATGTGCGTGTCAGAGGCCAGTCGGGCAGAGGGTGGAGGGTCTTGCACAGGATAGCTGAGGCCAACCAAAGGGCTGTCATCCTAGGCCTCGGGGCCTCCTGCAATTCCCCCATCTGGATGCATTACATTCACCAGGCTTTGCAAATCCGGCTTCCCGTGCTCATTTGGGAATCCTCCTGAGTTGCTCCATTCTGCGGTCGCGAGAGAGGGCAGAAAAGAGATACTCTATGTAGGAGCTCCTGAACTGTAAGCCTGTTGCCATGGTGCTGGAGGTCTGTGTCCCTTTATCCCAGGGTCTGGTTCTGATCACTTCTGGCCACCTGGTGGCCACAACTACAGCTGGTCCACAGAGAGGAACTCTTTTCTCCCCAGCGTTGTCATGACAGCTTCTGCTGGAGGAAGAGAAGGGAGAAAGAGAAGATGATAAGGGGAAACTGTGATGGGGTGTGTGTGTGTGTGTGTGTGTGTGTGTGTGTATCTCTGCTGGCTGATGCTGGTGGGGCCAAATGGTGTGGGTTGTGATGGGAGGGAGGTGAGCCTAGCCTGGATTTCCTGATATAACACTACATCTAAACAGTCCACCGAGCCCTCCAAACTATGGGGACTTCTTAAACTCTCTGGGGAGCCTACTGTGTGCCCTCCCCATCTCTGGCCCCTCCCTCCTGACTTCCAGGTGGAAGTCTAGACTTCTGACACAAGTGAAATAGATGCTTATTATGATGGAAGCTTATTTGCCTGGTGTGACTCTCATTTGGACTGTGTCTGAAAGCAGTGGCCTCACCATTATCACCAAAGCACCCCATCACTCCCTCCAGTCCCTTGCTACTCTTTCTCATTGACCCCCTCCCAGTCCAGTTCTGTAGGAGGGCTGCTGCTCTGCCTGGGCTGACAGCTGTTTGTGCCTGGGCTAGAGACCCCTTGGGCTTCCCAGATGATGCTAGTGGTAAAGAACCTGCTTGTCAATGCAGAAGACTCGAGAGACGTGGGTTCGATTCCTGGGTCAGGAAGGTCCCCTGGAGAAGGAAATGGCAACCCGCTCCAGTATTCTTGCCTGGGAAATCCCCTGGACAGAGGAACCTGGTGAGCTACAGTCCTTGGGGTCACAGAGAGTTGGATGCAACTGAGCACACTAGAGACCCTTCCTTTGCACCTGCATGGTTCACCCATTATTGCAGGACAGTGTGCATAAGATACAGGCTCCTGAGGTGGCCTGTCTTTGTTGTCCCTGCTGTTCCAGATTTTGAATGGCCTCTTTTTTTGACAATGTCTCTTTTTGTGACTGACAATCTTCTCAACTGACAACCCTCAAAATCTTACATCCCCTCACCTCCACCATTCCCTATGTACAGATTCACCACCTGGGAGCAACCCAGCTCCTTGGAGCAACCCAGCTCCTTATAGCTCCCTGGGAAATCGAGGGGGGGTGAAGTGGAAGGAAGAGGAGAGGGTAAGCACACCCAGTCCTGTACCCTTGGGACGTCCTGGGCAGCATTCTTCCAGCTCAGCCTGCCTGGCACAGGGTTCTCACCGCCACACTCCCTCACAGCATGAACCCCACCTCAGTCTGGCCTCATAAGCCTGCAGATTGGACCTCGCCCATAACACCCTCGATTTAGCAACTGAACTGGGGGAAACGTGTCCAGGGAAAGTTTACCCCCAAAAGAAACCAGGCTGTTAGGAAACCAGGAGGGGTGAGTCAGCTGAGGTCCAATGTGGTGGGGATGACTGGGCAGGAGTAAAGGTGAAGGCTGTGTATTTGAGGCTGAAATTTGGGCAGGGGTTTACCTGGATAAAAACAGGGAGTGAGAAGAACAGATAGGTAGAGAGTGATCAAGGGACTAAGGAAGGGTGATCTAGAGCTGATGCAGCATGTGGCCCAAAGGTGGATCCAAGCAAATCCAGGTCGGAGTGCACCTCCTCGGGGATACCTATGGATGGCCAGGCCCCTTGTGGTCAAGGCTCTTGTAGTTAGACTTGTGGACCAATAGTTAGAACCTTATGCTACGGAGCTATTGCAAAGGATCAATAAAACTGTCCTGGGTCTGAGAGGACGCCCTGGGGGCAGTGACGCCGGAATTGAGGTGGAGGCAAAGCCTGGACCCGGCAGGCTTCGAAAGTCAGGACCGAATAATCCGGCAGCTGGGAAACCAGGCCGGATACGTCACCGAGAGGAGTCCGCGGCCTCTTTAAGAAGGGGCGGAGGCGGGAGGGTGTGGGCATAGTTGGCGGAAGTGCCGGAGGAAGGGGTGGGGCCAAGAGAGGGAGGCAAAAGCCGGAAGTCGAGGCCTGATCTTCGCGTGGTGATGTCGGCCGGTGGGGCTGTGGAGCCTGGGCTCCCGGCGGCGGCTGCCGCTCCCTCGGCCGCCCCGGCTCGGGATCCCGGGCCGGGGCACTTGTTCCGGCCTATCAGTGCTGAGGACGAGGAGCAGCAGCCCACTGAGATCGAGTCGCTGTGCATGAACTGCTACCGCAACGTGAGACGGGGGTGCGGCCGCGGGCGGCTGGAGGGTTGGGCAGAGGCGGGGAGGAGCGGGGGTCGGCGATCCTGCCAGGCTGGCCCAACTGGGGACCTGGAGGCGAGGCAGGCTTGGGGCTCAGTAGATGGGGGGTTGGGAGTTTCATTGGTACTCTCCTTAACTGTTTTCTGCTTCCTCAGGGTATGACGCGCCTCCTGCTCACCAAGATCCCCTTCTTCAGAGAAATAATCGTGAGCTCCTTTTCCTGCGAGCACTGTGGCTGGAACAACACGGAGATCCAGTCGGCGGGCAGGATCCAGGACCAGGGAGTGCGCTACACTCTGACTGTCAGGGCTCAGGAGGTGAGAGGGGCCCAGGGCAGTTACCCTGGTGTCCTAGGGAAAGCTTGGGGACTGGAGTCGGAGCTTCAGTCCAGGTGGTCAGACCTCAAATAAATCCACTTAAGTGTCCAAGCCTCAGTTTCCTCCTTTTAAAATGGCGTTGGTGCCATCATCTGCTCAGGTGCAGGAGGACTTGTGAACATGCTTTGTAAGATATCAAATGAAGCAGTAGTATCAGAAGGTATCAAATGAGCAGTAGTTTATGAATAGTACTCTAACCAGTTGGGTAGCTGGTTCACATCAAGGTGCTATTCCGCAGGAGCAGTCTGGACTGCCCCTAGTAGGGAGAAGAAAGAAAACAGCTGGGCTGGGGGCTCCTGTATTGTTAACTTCTGTAGACTGAAGGTTTTTCGTTCTGCCCAGGACATGGACAGGGAAGTAGTGAAGACTGACTCTGCCACCACAAGGATCCCAGAGCTGGATTTTGAAATTCCTGCCTTCAGCCAGAAAGGAGGTATATTTAAGAACAGAGTGTTTGTGCTGTTCATGCCTGGCCTGAATCTTACTGTCTTGCAAAAGTCTTGGTGCCAGGTGTAGTGACTTATGTATGGATTTGGCCACATCCTTTATCTTCATTGGTTTAACCTAAGAGAGCTTAGATTAAGTAGCTTAAGGTAGTATATACTGATAGTAACACTGTGACGTACTTATTACAAAATTGTCTGTAATAGTCACTCTTAACTAGAGGTGAATGGAACTTTGTTCCCTGCCTCCTTTATTTTATAGATGAAATCAAGGGCCAGATGATTCAGCGAACTTCCCAGGGTCATACCGGCACTTGATGGCAAAGCGAAGCCTGACCTGTCTTTTGTTCTTACTCACCAGCTCTGACTACTGTTGAAGGATTGATCAGCCGTGCTATCTCTGGCCTGGAGCAGGATCAGCCCACTCGAAGGGTGAGCTGGGGTTTTCTCATTGCAGCAGCTCAGGGAATAATTTTTTCTGTACACTTGTTCACCTTCCCATGTGGCTGAACTGTCTCTGACTGAATGCTGGAGAACTTTGAGGGGAAGTGAATGGTGATGCTATAGCTGCCTGGATGTTACATGTGTTGTACCCCTGTCCTTTCCACTTCCCCTCCTCCACTGTACATTGAGGCCTCTTCTCAGACACTGTACGCTTACCTCTGAAGAGCCTTCCCTAACACCCTTGGGTTTATCTGTGCTTCCTGAGTGCTCCATTGTGTCTTATATTTATTATGACATCTTATATATACGTATATATGTGAAATAATATAATTAAAAATTCAGTCATCTGTCTTCTTAAGTGGACAGATAAGACTCTAGTTTTCTTAAACAGAGCCCCATGAAAGGGTTCTTGCTTATTTACTGTTGTCGGTTACCTGGCACAAATGCCTGGACTGAATAGCTGAATGAGTGAGAAAAGGAGACTTGTCTGGCACCACCCACAAACTTCAAACTTATTTGCTACTTTTACTTATTTATTTTTTAAAATTAATTAATTTTTGGCTGCACTGGGTTTTCACTGCTGCGTGTGGGCTCTCTCTAGTTGTGGCAAGTGGGAGCTGCTCTTCGTTGTGGTGCAAAGCTTCTCATTGCAATGATTTCTCTTGTTGTGGAGCACAGGCTCTAGGTACATGGGCTTAGTTGCTCCACAGCATGTGGAATCTTCCCAGGCCAGAGACTGAACCCATTTCCTGTGCATTGGCAGGCGGATTCCTATCCTCTGGACCCCCAGGGATGTCCTTATTTACTACTTCTTATTGTGAAGCCCAAGTGTGTTCTCAGTTACACTAAGATGAGTTATGACTTCTTGTTGGACGTGATGGGGGCATAACTTCTATCACCAGGGCTGATCTTCTACTTTCTGTACCTGTCAGGCGAATGAAGAAGCCGTGGCTGAAAGAATTGATGAATTCATTGCCAAACTGAAAGAGCTAAAGCAAGTGGCCTCTCCTTTCACATTAGTGAGTATTGAGGGACTCCAGGTGCCCTAAACTTAGGGGAGGAGAGACCATTAAGACTGTCTGAGATCTTCCCGTGGTGCCTCAGTGTTAGATGGAGGATTGTATGTGATTTCTTGTTGTAACTGCTCACTCTTTACCCATGTTAGATCATTGATGATCCCTCAGGGAACAGCTTTGTGGAAAACCCACATGCTCCCCGGAAAGATGATGCCCTGGTGATCACACACTATAATCGGACTCTGCAGCAAGAGGAGATGCTGGGGCTCCAGGTGAGTGCATTGAAGAAGCGAAGAATGCTCTGGAATTACCTTGCACTGTGGATTACTTGGCGTCAGCTCTGTACTTCCCTTGACTAGGGCTTTGCTCTCTGACTTCCTTGTTAAAACCCACAAGGTGGCAGGTGACATAAGCAAGCCAGAGCATTTTCTCTCACCTCCAGGGGAGGCTGAGGTCCGTGTGCCAACATTTGATTTGCGTCTCTTCTACTTTAGGCAGAGGCACCAGAGGAGAAGCCAGAAGAGGAGGATATCAGAAATGAAGTGAGTCACATTGGCTCTTGTGGAGGAAGCAGTGGTGGGCTGAGACTGATACCATTCAGTATCTCTTCCTGACCAACAACATGGGTGGCCACCAGCGTACCAGTAGAATGTCTGTAGCCTGAGCAGGGTTCCCCTGCCTGGGAGGGCTCACCCTGCATCCCCATGTTGTGTTCCAGGTGCTCCAGTTCAACACAAATTGCCCAGAATGCAATGCTCCAGCCCAGACTAACATGAAGCTAGTTCGTATCTTTCATCGGGCCGTTGGGTTGCTCTTCATCTGACTCAGGCATGAACATTATACTCAGTCTGGAAAATATTTCCTTCAAAGAAAGCATATGCTTTATTCTGAGTGATGAGGAGGATGTTGCCTTTGATGAGACTGTGCACTTTGGCTTTTGGGTTCAAAGAGAGTATTAGGCCATGGTCTCTAGGCTCTTGCGTGTGGTCTGAGCCATGTTGTCACACATCGATGAGTGGGGATTGCTGTGGGTGGTGACCTTGGCCTCTTCTGGGGGCTTGTCTGATGTAGGCTTGTGATCTGTTTCCTGCAGTCCTGGGACCAGCATCTGTTTATGTGGGAGGTTTGGGTTTGTTCTTTCCCAGAGGGTGGTCTTGCTCTCCGTAGATTTCCTTAATTCCCTCTTCCAGAAATCCCTCACTTTAAGGAGGTTATCATCATGGCTACCAACTGCGAGAACTGCGGCCATCGGACCAATGAGGTGGGTGGGCTTTGTCATTTGGGAAGAAGCCTAACTTGAGGGTAACCCCTATTGAACTTTCTTCCTTTCTAAAGCTACTTAGGGTGAGGAGCTCTTGAAGCAACTAGAAATTAGCTTAGAGGAGAAAAGTTAGAAATAGCATAACTTGTTGAAGACATTCCAAGTTAGTTATATGGAAGAGAGAGACCTATTTTTTGACTCATCTCTCAGAGGGGTGAAAGTACAGGGAGGCAGATTTTGGCTTAATAATAAAACGCTTTCTGGGTCTGTCTGAAAATAGAGCGGTCTGCCTTGGAGGGTTGTAAATTCCCTTTTCCTGAGTGTATTCAAGCATACATTTTAAATTCTTAAACCAGAAAAACTATAAAGGGAATCTACCCATTAGATGCAGCTAAAGTCCCTTTCAACCTCGAGTCATTTTTTTCAAGGTGAATTCAGTTTCTTGGCAATCTGGGGTATGTTTTGGCAGGCTGCTGGTGCTAGGCACTCTGCTTCTGGCCAGCTCCCCCTGATTTCAGCATGGATGACTGCTGTCCTTGTGGGTATAGAAGGCACCGTCCTTGGAAGCCAGTAGTGGGCCTGAGTGGAGGTCCAAGCCTTTATCCCCTCCCCCTCCCCAGACTCCCTGCACTAGAGGAGGATGCGTCTCCTCTGCTGCTGCTGCTGACACTGTTACCATCTGTGCAGGTGAAATCTGGAGGAGCTGTGGAGCCCTTGGGCACCAGGATCACCTTCCACATCACCGATCCCTCAGATATGACCAGAGATCTGCTCAAGGTGACAGCCTGCATGGGGAAGTGACTCTCTTTCACACATGGCTCTGTGTCAAGGGGAAATTTGTCTTCGCCCAATCATGTCCTGGGGTTGTGAGGTACCTCTTTACTCCCTTGGGTCTGAGGATCCCTGAGTAGAGTTAATTGATGGTCGGAAGTGCAGATTCAGAAGGTGACCCAGGAGTGCTTTCTGATGACTTGGCAGCCTTTTGCCTCTAGTGTCTGTAAGGGCCCTTGTTTCTGGACTCTTAATGACAGGATGCCTGCCAGCTTGGAGCCATGACTCAGAATGTCCCCTTTTAAAGTTGGCTTCAGGAGTGAGTCTGGCTTTAATTGGAGATTCAGAGAAAACTGGGACAGCTGACTTTGTCCCCAAACTGTTACTGGTAGTATTAATTTGGCAGGACTCTGGTTAGCTTTCTCCAAGGGCTCCTGATTTAAAGCCTAATTTGATCTCTCACCTTGCAGTCTGAGACATGCAGTGTGGAAATCCCAGAGCTGGAATTTGAACTGGGAATGGCTGTCCTCGGGGGCAAGTTCACCACACTGGAGGGGATGCTGAAAGACATCCGGGAACTGGTGAGTGCCCTGAGGATAGCGCATGCAGCTTCACAGTGTGGCCGAGGGGGAACGGGCTCAAAGGCCTCAAAGGTCCTGGGTTTTGGAGCTGATAACCGAGGTTTCTTTATTTCTAAGCTGATTTGAGTTAAACATTATTTTGGATTATGACATTAAGTTTATGGAATAAAGTTCAGAGTGGAAAATCTCAGGCCTGACTCTGGGCTGATATAGATATTTTTTGGTTTTGAGTAAGTCATTTATTTCACTGTAAGATGGGGGGACGAGGGTCCTTCTAGTGCCTGAAACTCCTGAAGATACATGTATATGTATGTGTTGACGTAACCCATATATTTGTTCTCTTAGTGAATCATTTCACTTAATTCTCAGTTGTTAGGTATTTTGTCTTTGTAATTGAGCTTTACTTTGTGCTTCTTCAAACAAGGACTAGAGTTCATATTTAAGAACCTTTCTATAGCTTTTGTTTCATGTTGCCCATTATCACTTTGGCAGATTAATCCACACAGTCTTAGGAGTGGCTGCCTAGGTCAGAAGGTGGTGTAGAATAAATAGACACCAGACCTCCCCAGCGGGCATCCCTGGTCTCCACCCCTCCCCGCCAGCCCCCCGCCTCCATCAGGTTTATGGTTAAACCTAACAAACGGTGAGCCAGTATTCTAGCAATTTGGATGCCATCTCTTGCAGGTAACCAAGAACCCTTTCACACTGGGTGACAGCTCCAGTCCTGGCCAGACGGAGAAACTGCAGGAGTTTAGTCAGAAGCTGGACCAGGTGAGAGGACTGGGTGGCCAGTGTTTACGGTCCTGGGGTTCCAGTGAACAAGCAGGAGGCTACACACCCCTTCTTGCCACATACCAACATCTAACATGTTGCGAATTCTCCTGTTTCTGATATCCCACGCCATCTCCTTTCTTGGTTTTCTCCTCTTTTTTGTTAGAGCATCTTTTCCAGTAGCATCATGAAAAAGTACATGGGAAGTAGAATTCCTGGGATTTTGCATGTCTGAAACTTTCTTTATTCTACTCTTGTACTAGCTGAATGGCTGGGGATAGAATTCTGGGTGGAAATAATTTTTTATCAGAATTTCTAAAGTCTTCCAATTTCCTGCTAATGTCTTTCGGTTTCTCAGTTTGGCTGTTGAGAGGTTGGAAGGCATTCTGCTTCCTGATCTTTTGTTTGTGACCTATCTTATGATACCTTTCTGTCTCCTGTGATGTGAAATTTCAGAATGTGCTTTGGTGTGGGTCAGTTTTTAACCACTGTTGTTAAGCACTTGGTGGGTTCTTTAAATTTGGAAAGTCATGTGGCTCAGTAGGGAGCTTGTAAAAAATGCTCTATTGCTTCTTCTCTGTTCTCTCTTTCTGAAATCTCTGTTTTGGATGTTGGACTGACTTGTCTGGTTGTCTGTAATTTTTTTTTTTTTTGGTCCTGTTTTTGTTTATGTTTGCTCTACTCTCGGAGAATAATTTTCCAGCCCTTTAATTAAGTTTTTCATTTCCACTGACATTTTGATTTTCCAAGTGGCTTTTTTTGGTCTTTCAATACTTTCTGCCGGTTTTTTTTTTTTTTTTTTTTTTTTTAAATAGCATCCTGTTGTATTAAGGAGGTAGTATTTTTTTCTCTTTGAGAATATTAGTATTTTTTTCTTATGTTTAATTTTCCTTGCATAGGTTCCATTTCTTCCTAAGTTTTTTTCCCCCCACCCCCATTTGATTTCTATCTTTCAGTGTTAGGGGCTTTGCTCAGATGTCGATTTAAAAGTAGAGGACTAAACCACCTGAGTGGGGTGAGTCTTGTTGACATTGGGTCATTGGAGGGGATTCAGCTTAGCCATTTTGTTGAGGTGACTCCAATGCTTGAGTTGTTAAGTGTTTCCTCTTGGGCTGGTCAGATTCCCAGCAGTGCCTGTTCCATTTCCTGGCCTGAGGGTGAAGGCTTGGCTGGCAGTGTTCTGAGAGCCCAGTGTGGGAACAGGGCTAGGGGTGTGTATGTTTCCAATAAGGCTACATTCACTTAACTTCCTGGTCTTGATGCCTTCCACCCTACCCTCCACTGGGGTCAGCGTCCCCCAGGCCATAGTGCTCTGTGCTCACTTCTCCACCTCATCCTCTATCTGCTCTTGGGATGGAGGAAGGACAATTGTTGATCTGTTTGGGGTGAGAGAGGAGATAGGGATGTTTCTTAAATAACTGTCAAAGACTCTTATTTTAGATCCTCTCTACTCCACCTCTAGAAGTACCTTCATTTCACTAGTTCTTAAAACTTTGGGGGATTCTACAGTGTAAATTAGGTTGCTTGTAAATTAGGCTGGCAGACACAGCTCTTTCCTGCAAGGAGCTATGTAAGATTTACACGATCATCTGAATTCTGTCTCCTTTAGATCCTCGAGGGTATTTTGAAGGCTCACTTTATCATGGATGATCCGGCAGGAAACAGCTACTTGCAGGTACAGTAGACCTTCCCTGGTATTTCATAGAGATGTCTTTTCTGACCTTCCTTAAATACATATCACTTCTCCAGAAACTGAGACACTCAATTCTAAATGAACTGCCTTTTATCAGGGAAACTTTTAGCAGAAATTGCAACATAAGGGAGCAAGGGGGGAGGTAGAAGGGACTGTGTGTCAAGAGGGAAAAAAGGAGACTCCCAGGTTCCTTCTTCCTCTAGTCTAGCTGGAGTCCCAGCTCTCAGTACAACATGGAGTTTTCATTTTGTAAATCTGGCTGTAGAGTGAGAAGTGGTGCCTCATCCAGAGGCCAAGATGGGAAACTTAAAGCTGACAAGGGAGATACTCTGGTGATTGATAGTAACTTTAAGTAGTTATTATGGATCAGGCAAAATTTTCTAAGATTGCTCCACAATTAAGAGTATGCTACCTTCTTTGTAAGAAGGTGCAGATAGAAAGTTTTTCTCCCTGCAGTCCCACTCCCAGCCCATGTGAGGTCTGTTGCTGCCCATGAGTTGACCCTAGTTGTTGGGTGTTGAAGGCCCTTTGAAACAATGAAGGGAATTCCCTGGTGGTCCAGTGGTTAGCACTCTGTGCTTCCATTGCAGGGGGACATGGATTCAGTCCCTAGTTGGGGAACTAAGATCCTGCATGCCGCTTGGCAAACAAAATAATAAAAACTCATTAAGGTCTTGATAAAGTGGAAATTTGGAAGTTGCCAGGGGGAGGGGGGATGGGAGGATGGCAGAGGCACTGATGGTCTGTTCTTGGCCTTGCAGAATGTGTATGCACCTGAAGATGATCCTGAGATGAAGGTGGAGCATTATAAGCGCACATTTGACCAAAACGAGGAGCTGGGGCTCAACGACATGAAGACTGAGGGCTATGAGACAGGGCTGCCTGCCCAGCGGTAGCAGTGGCGGTTCCTGGCCAGCCTCCAGTGCTACTCAGACGACGGGGTTATTTATTGCTTTTGGAAAAGGCTGGAGTTGCCCCCTATGAGGCCTGGCCCGTGCAGGGAGGACACTCGGTCTAAGTTGGAGACCTGGGCACACTTTCTGAACAGTTTGTGATGGAAATACAAACGTCTTGGGTTACTTGACCTTACTTTGAAGGATTTGAATTGGCGTGGAAAGAAACCCAGAAATGAACCATCGGGCATGTGATTGTCACTTTTTTCAAGTCTTTACCCTCCCTCCACACAATGCTCTCTCATATAGGGCTGGAACTCTCAAGAGTTGGGAGGAAGTGGAAGACATCTACATCTGGAGTTTGGGAGTTGGGTTGGGTATATAAAATACTGACTTTCAACAGAGTCTCCTGACGGGAGGGAGTCTAGGACAGGTGAAGAAGTTCTCATTAAAATGGTGGCACTGGCCTCTGAATTCACTCTGTCCTTGTTTGATGTGCTGGTAGAATTCAACCTCCTGAGAAAATTTTCTCTAGTGGAGCAACTGTAACTTGGGGAGTGGAGCTAGCATTTCATTCACTCCTTCAGTAGGTGTTTGAGTGCTTGCTTTGTGCCAGGTACATCATAGAACTGAAGAAAATAAAGCTCTGCTTTCATGGAGCTTCAAGTGTAGTGGGGAGAGTTGACAGAACGGGTCGGGGTCAGGGCATTTGCCTCATTAGATGGAACTGCAGAGAAAGGGCCAACCAGGGATTGAACCCATGCCCCTCTTTGGTCATGCCACTGGTTGTAAATTCATTTGATCCTTGAGCCCTGTGAGGTAGGCTTAAGACCTGAGCTTGGTCTTGTTAGGCTAAGGCTTGGTAGTGAGTAGAATGGTTAGAGGTGAACTGAAGACAGAAATGGGCAGGAGGTGATGGGGTTGAGAGGACTCTAGTGGTAACGTTCCTGGAGCAGAACGGTGAGACTTTCCCAGTGCCTACTGACACCAGGGAGGACGCTGGGCTGTGGAGTTCAGCTGGAGATACATTAAAGTAGACTAGGTGCCAGGGCGGTGTTGTGAATGGACCTTTGGGGCCTTCCAGCTAGTGAGGCCCTATCAATCCAGTGCCCCCTTCTCACAGGCCCTAAGAGACTCAGCCTTGTTTTCCTGGGCCTGTGCTGTGACCACTCAGTATTCCAGTGGTTTAAAGTTCAGGCCTCAAGGCAGTAATCTCAAACCTGTTCTATCATGTATATTTTTTTGAACCTGTGTCCCAAGATATGTGTTTTTATTAAGTATAATAATGCCTTATTGACTAATATATCTCTCTTAAAACAGTGACCAAAAAATTGAGCATATGGTGAGATAGAGAAACTACATAAACTAACTTATTTTTCAAAAAATTTGGATTACCTCTTGCACCCCACTTTTTTAGTCTCTGATCCCAAGGGTCATATGTTCTGTGTGAAGTTGGGCAACTTAATCTCTCCAAACTTCAGTGTTCTCATCTGTAAGGTAAAGGTAATAAAACCATGTGAGAAATGTGAGGGTTAAATGAGATAATTCAAGTACAGCTCTTAAAACCTCAAGAAGAAAAATATTTCTAAACTTAAGTGTTAGAATTCATTCTTTCTGCTGCTGCTGCTGCTAAGTCGCTTCAGTCGTGTCTGACTCTGTCTCTAGCTTCTCTCTTTTGCCATGCTGAAAACATCATGGCTGAAAACATCAATAGATTTAGGTTCTTTTCATTGGGAAGAGTTCGCACAAAATCTAAGGACAACTGGTATCAAATGCGGGTAAGTTACATAGGTTAGAAACTACCATATTTTTCATCATAATTATACTGGGTTTGGAATCCTGAATTCCTCTCTTGAAAGCCCCTTAAAACAGATTCCTCTCCTCCTAAACATATTAATAAAAAATACTTAAACACAATGTGCCAGTTGTTGTTTGAAGCATTTTGCACAGTAATATTATCTTAGTCCACCTAATCATTGAGTTCCGTGTCATTATTATCCCCTTTTTGTTAAGTAACTTGCCCCAGGCCTCTCACAGCAAGTTATTGAGCCAGAACTCAAACGTAGATGGACGGAGCCCACGTTCGTTAACTACTCTGGTGCTTCTGAAGCTGCTGGGGGCAGAAGTCTTGTTGGAGTCATGGATGTATCCTCGCGACCACAGCAGCGCTTGCTGCACAGTTGTTTGAGCAGATGGAAGGACGAAGAGAAAAACCCAATTGCCGGGTCAGAGGGGATGTAGTGGGCCCCGGAAGTGTGCGTGTTCCTGTTCTTAAGTCCTCCAAGATTCGAGACTCGCGCATGTCTGCCCAGCACTTCCAAACACACCGTCACTTCCGGTCCTGGCCCCGCCCTCCAGCTCGCCGCTGTTCCGTTTCGCGTTCAATAATTTTGTCCCCAGCCCCGACCCGTCTCCCTCCGCTGCCATGGCGGCAGCTCCACCGCTCTCCAAGGCTGAGTACCTGAAGCGATACTTGTCTGGGGCAGATGGCGGCGTCGACGGGGGCCCTGAGTCCGGCCGCAAGCGTCGCAAAAAGCGGCCGAAGCCTAGCGGGGCCGGCGGCAAGGGGTGAGTTGGCCCTGGCAGGGTGGGGTCCGCGCGGCCCGCCGCCCCTCACCTTCCAGCTCCGCCCTCGGCCCGGCTCTTGCTGGGCTCCTCGCCGGCGGCCCCGGCGGCCCCGCGCCCCTGACTGCTCGCCTGACCCTGCCTGTGCTCAGAGCCCTCTCAGGCCGCTGCTCGCGCCCCTGGGCAGTATCTCCAGTGTGTTCAGGCCGGGTTGTAACTTGTATTAGTCTTTTCCCGCCTTTGTAGCGTTCCGTTCTCCCGCAGAGAGTGAATAGTGTATCCTGAGAATAAAGGTGAAACGAATTCAAAGGCTCTGTGCCGGTATATTAGCGGCCCAGAACCTGCCCGTGCGGGTTCTCCTAAGCCAAGGACTCGGGTCGTGACCTGTGCTCACTTCCTGTTACTCTTGGTACTACTAACAGTAACAACTAACGTTTATACCGTGCTTGTCATGTGCCTGGTAACATTGTAAGTACTTTAGACATGATTTTATTTAAGAGTCATAACCGTGTTAAGAAGTAGATATTTTTGCTATCTCCACTTTTCAAACGAGAAAACTTATGTGACCCTGTGTACTGGGTTGAGTACTGTCCCTCCCCTCCAAACCAGAACTTTAGCATGGGACACTATTTAGAAGTAGGGTCTTTGCAGATATAATTAGTTAAGCTGTCCAGTATAAACTGGTGTCCTTTTAAGAAAAGAGAAATTTGGATACAGAAACAGGCTTAGAGGGAAAACTTCCCAGGTGAAGATGGGAGGCTGAGGCTGGACTGGATTTATGCAGCTGACAGAGGCTACCAGAAGTTGGAAGAGTCAAGGAAAGATCTTTCCCTGGAGCCTTTCTTGGTGGACATTGCCTTGCACACACTTTGATTTCAGACTTGAAGTCTCCAGAACTGTGAAGGAATACATTTCTGTTGTTTTAACCCACTCGGTTTGTGGTCCTTTGTTAGGCAGCTCTAAGAAACTAATATACCCTGTAAAGTCAAATAGTTCCCAAGAACTAACCGGTTTAGATCGTTAACTCTTTGGGTGTTGCGTTATTCTTGCTGTCTTCTGACCCCTCTGACTTGTGTGGGTTTCCTGGAGGCAGTGCCTTGTAGTGACATTGTCTTGAGCTTCGAAGTGTCATTGATCGGTCTTTCAGTCCTAGCTGTGCCACTTCATGAGCTGTGTGGCCTTGGACAAGGTACTTCATCTCTCTAAGCCTCAGTTTTTTCATCTTTAAAGTCAGAGTAATATTGAATTATATCACTTCTATTAAATGGTTGTTGTGATTAGTCATCTGGCTTTTCAAATAATAACTGTTAATAATAACGGTTTACATCATGGCAGTCATTATTCTTTGGACTCATCCATAGTTGATCCATGTAACAAACATTTATTGGGTACTTCCTCTATCACAGTGAGGATATCACTGTGAATGAGATATCATTGTCCCTACTCTGATGGAGCTTATAGTTTAATGGGGATACAGTCTTTAAACAACTAATTATGCAACTAGTTGATTTATTTCCAAGAATGTGTCACGGATTCTTAGTTGGGAGAGGTAAGAGGAGTAGTTTGTAAGGTCTGCTCAAGGAATTTATATATATGCTAGGATTTTAAGAATGACAAAGAGTTTCCCAGTAAAGAATAAGAAGAATAGGTTAGGCAGAGGGAAGGAACTAAATATGTGAAACTGATATGGAAAAGAATTTGGCTCATTCTAGGCATCAGAAGATGACTAGTCAGTAGTGAATTGAGGAGACAGTGGTGCGAGATGAAATTGGCCATATTGGCAAAGAATGGACCATAGGATCTTACAGGATTTTGAACTTTAGTCTAAAACCGGAGATGAATGTTTGTAGGCTGTTATCCAAGAATGATTCTTCTTTTTTTGGTCTTTTGTTTTTCATTTTTAGAATGCGAATTGTGGATGATGACGTGAGCTGGACATCTATCTCAACCACTAAAGCAGAAAAGGAGGAAGAGGAAGATGATGGAGATTTGCCTGTGGTGTGTATCTTTTTGAGGCTCTGAGGACTTTGAAATGCAAGCCTGTTAATCTCGACTCCTAATGCAGCGTAGATAGTAAGGAGGAAAGTTAAGGTCAGAGAAGAGGTGACATTTTCCAGGAGCTATTTTAAAATAGTTTTCTTTGATGATGCCTATATACAGTCTTTGTATATGGAAGGCTCCATCTGCCTAGAAGTGGGAACTGATCACAGAGAGACAGGATTCCTCAGTGTCAGTGATAAAGAGTCATGATTAGAATTAGCCATGGTTCAATTTGTTGGAACTTACCTTAAAAACACTGTTCAGTTTCAATGAAAGGAAATTTTATTTACTTCTTTTATTTACTGATTCAACTAAGCTTTAAAATTGTATACGTTTGCCTAGGTATAGCAGATATGTAGGTTAATAGAATATAGTGTTTATACTTTAGAGGTCATACCCTTAGAATGGGAGACTGAATTTCAAATAATTTCAGCAATATGGTGAATGTCAGAGATATAGTTCACACACGTTATTGTTGTTTAGTCGCTAAGTTGTGTCTGACTCTTTTGTGACCTCATGGATTGTAGCCTGCCAGGCTTCTCTGTCCTTGGATTTCCCAGGCAAGAATACTGGAGTGGGTCTCCATTTCCTTCTCCAGGGATCTTCCTGGAGATTGAACTGTGTCTCCTGCATCACTTGCATTGCAGGTGGATTCTTTACCACCTGTGCCAATGGGGAAGCCCCTCACATACATGCCAAGTGCTCTTAGAACCTAATGGGCACATTTTTTAGCCCATGAAAATGGGAGATTCCTTGAAGGATGGAGATATCTGAATGGAGTTTTGAAGGATAAGTAAGAGCCAGGTGGTCAAAAACATAGGTAAATAAGTTAGCATTGGTATGGCCATGGGACTTTTGCTCAGAATTGCCGAGAAACAAGGTGGAAAGGAGATAATTACGTCTCTGAGCCATAATTTGCTCTTAGTAATGTGGAGCCTTTCTTCGCAGGGCTTTTGTGAAGATGGAGTGAGATAATATAAGTAAAGCACAAAGCAGTGCTTTGCTCATAGTTGCAGGTCTGTCATGTGGAAAGAGGATCATTTGCATCGGAGGTCAGAACTTGGGTCGATAGAAAGAAGTTACAGGAAGGTAGATACGGGTCCAATACAACTAAGAACTTTCTAACCCCCAAATGCAGCGGACCGCCTTGTAACATGAGTTCCCTGTCAGTGAATTGGTTCTGTCAGGAGGGACTACATGAGTGATCATTTATCAAGGATACTGTAGGGAACATTCCAGATTTATTTGGGAATTTGGGTGATAGGAAATATGGTCTTATCCCTTAAAGAGTCTATGAGTCTTTATACATTTTAATGACTTCTTTTGGTGGGATCCTAGAAAAACTATCATTGTGATCTACAGTAAAGCTTTCATAAGGAGTCCAAATTCCTTAATGAATGATAAGTGTGACAGGAACCCTGCCTGTGTTTTTACCCTGAAGGAGTGGTAAACAGGTAAAAGGAGTTTAGCTTTTAGCTTTGAGTGGCAGTTGTTATACCAGGTGGGTTAATAAAAAGGTTTGTAATAAAATAAATGAACATCTGGAGGGAAATTGATGAGTCAGAGAAAGATCTATAATTAAACCATCCAGTGACATTCACATGTTTATGGAGCACATGTAACTGAGGACCACTATCTGTTTCTTCAGGGCTGTTTTGAGTCTTTGTGAGCCATGTATTGTTAGGAGTGGAATAGTCATAGCTTCAGGTTCTTCAGATAGCACTGCTACTTGGCTGGATCCTGTGGATTTCCTTAAAATGTTCTTCTCACTTCCCAGGTGGCTGAGTTTGTGGATGAGCGGCCAGAAGAGGTAAAGCAGATGGAAGCCTTTCGTTCCAGTGCTAAATGGAAGCTTCTGGGGAGTGAGTTCCAGTAACAGATAAATCTGAATTTCTCATTAATAGGGGAAGACTTTTTTTTTCTTTTTTCTAAAATTGAAGTATCATTGATTTACAATATTGTGTTCTAGGTATGTGACAAAGTCAGTTACGTGTATATATATTTTTTTAGATAATTTTTTATTTAAGTTATTCTAGGATATTGAATACAGTTCCCTGGCCTGTACAGTAATTCCTCATGGCTTATCTATTTTATGTATAGTGGTTTGTATATGTTAATCCCATACTCCTAAGTTATTCCTTCCCCCTTCCCCTTTGGTAATCATAAGTGTGTTTTCTGTGTCTGTGTTTCTGTTCTGTATATGTGTTATTTCTGTTCCGTATATGTGTTACAATTTGTGTTATTTTTTAGTTTCTACATGTAAATTCTGTCATATGATATTTATCTTTCTGTCTGACTTCGCTTAGTATAATATTCTCTAGGTCCATCCATGTTGCTACAAATGGCAATATCTCACTCTTTTTCATGGCTGAATAATATTCGTGTGTGTGTGTGTATCCCACAACTTCTTAAACCAAAAATTGTGTCTTGCTGGGCACTTGAGTTGTTTCCATGTCTTGGCTATAGAAATGGTGCTGCCGTAAACATTGGGATGCATATATCTTTTTAAATTAGTGTTTTTATTTTTCCCATTGGACCACCAGCAAATTCCCTTGGTAGACTTTTTGATGATAACCATTCTAACAGGTGTGAGGTGATAACCTCATTGTGGTTTTGATTTATATTTCTTTAATAATTAGCAATGTTGAGCATCTTTTCATGTGCCTGTTAGCCATATGTATGTCTTCTTTGGAATTATGTCTGTTTAAGTCTTCTGCCCATTTTTTGATTGGGTTGGGTTTTATTTTTTGTTGGTTGCTTCATTTGCAGATATTTCCTCCCATTCCATAAGCTTGTCTTTTATTTTGTTGATAGTTTCCTTTGCTGTGCAAAAGCTTTTAGTGTAATTAGGTCCCATTTGTTTATTTGTGCTTTTATTTCTTTTGCCTAAGGAAACTGAGCCAAGAAAATACTGTTATGATTTATGTCAAAGAATGTTCCACCTATATTTAATCTTACTAGTTTTGTAGTTTTAGGGCTTATATTTAGGTTTTTGAACCATTTGAGTTTATTTTTATATATGGTGTGAGGGAATGTTTTAATTTTATTGTTCTGCGTGCATGTCCAGTTTTCTCAGCACCACCTATTGAAGAGGCTGTCTTTTCTCCATTATATATTCTTGCCTCCTTTGTCATAGATTAATGGACCATAGGTATATGGGTTTATCTCTGGCTCTCTATTCTGTCCCATTGATCTATATTCCTCTTTTTGTGCCAGGACCATGCTGTTTTGATTATTATAGCTTTGTAGTATAGTCTGAAGTCTGGGAGGGTTATACCTCCAGCTTTTTATAAATATCATGGGATTTATCAACCATGTGGATTAGATTTACTGTCAGGTACTTCCCAGGTGACGCAAGTGGTAAAAAACCCTCCTGCCATGCAGGAAACAGAAGAGATGCAGGTTTGATCCCTGGGCCAGGAAGAAAGATCCCCTGGACGAGGGGCATGGCAATCCACTTCAGTATTCTTGCCTGGAGAATCCCATGGACAGAGGACCCTGGTGGGCTACAGTCCATAGGGTTGCAAAGAGTCGGACATGACTGAAACAACTTAACTCGCATGTATACACCCTACAGATATCATTACTTTTCTTTGAGGGGTGGATTCTGGTCAGAGGAGCCTATTCTCCAAAGTAAAGGAGGTGACTTGTTTAATTCACCCATTAACAAATATTCATTGAATCCCACCCAACTTTTAGTTGTTTATATTTGCTTAGGGAGCTCTGTGGTAAGAGATAGAAGGAGAAGAGAAACTGGATTTTGTCACTCTCTGGATTTGCTATAAACGTTTCATTCTGTTATGTCTTTGAATATCAAAAGTCTCAAACTGTTTCCATTTTAAAGATTGTTTGTGGACTCTGGAGTCAGACAGATCTGGGTTTGGATTTTCATTTCACCACTTTCTAACAGTATGATTTTGGCAAATTACTTAGATTTTCTGAGTATCAGCTTCTTTATAATAAGAGGAGAACAATATTTATCTCCTAAGCTGCTTGTGTGAATTAAATGAAATTATCTGTATAGACATGGGCATGTAGCAGGTGACCGGTAAAGTGCTGATCCTTCTTTCTTTCTGGTGCTCTTGCTGCTTTTAATAAGGAGCACAATGGCATGGATTAAATAGCCCACAGGATTTCATTTTGATGTGGCACGGAATTACTCAGTTTGCCTTTTGAGAGAGGAGTGGGTGCAAACTGTGAATTGCCTAAGTTAGATATTAGTGGGAGCTTCTCATGGAGAATTCCATACAAATAAGGTTTGGGGAAGAGCTTTGGATTGGGATTAGAAGGTCGGGGTTCTAGCCTGTCTCTTCATTTTAGTAGCAGTGACCCCCTAGGTAGGAAACCACTTAGCTTCTTAGGGTCTCTGTTTTCATGTCTGTAAAACAAGGATACCTGCCCTGCTTACCTAACAAGATACAACATGAAAACTACATTTAAAGTGCCTTGCAGATTTATGACCTGTTAGGCAAATGGAGTGGTTTTTCTTAGGATATTCATGAGTGCTACTTTACTGCCCTGAAGTAGCTGTGCATACCTTTTGGGCTTTCTTAGTAGTTTTGAGATGTAGCCTGCTGGAGTGTTTTTTGAAACTTTGGTTAGAGGGATAACAGAGCATTTGTGGGAATCTGATTGTTTGCTATTTGTGTTTAGGCCGCAGTGAAGATATACCCTCACACAGACAGTTCTGTCATGACACCCCAGATTCATCTCCTCCTAGGAAGGTTCGTCACGACACCCCGGATCCATCTCCTCCTAGAAGGGTTCGTCATGACACTCCAGATCCATCTCCTCCTCGAAGGGTTCGTCATGACACTCCAGATCCATCTCCTCCTAGGAAGGTTCGTCATGACACCCCGGATTCATCTCCTCCTAGGAAGGTTCGTCATGACACCCCGGATTCATCTCCTCCTAGGAAGGCCCGTCATGACACCCCGGATTCATCTCCTCCTAGGAAGATTCGTCATGGCACTCTGGATTCTGCTCCTCCTAGGAAGGTTCGTCATGATACCCCAGATCCATCTCCTCCTAGGAGGACCCGTCATGACACCCCAGATTCATCTCCTCCTAGGAGGACCTACCACAGTTCCTCAGATCTCTCTCCCGCCAGAAGGGCCCGTAATTGCTCCCCTGACACAGCTCAACCTAGAAGGACTCTTGACTCTGTGGATAGACCACAGCTCAGGAGGGCCCATCATAATTCCAGTGACTTGGCTGCTTATGTTCCTCACTCACTGCCCAGAACCAAAAGCAGTGAAGCCCCAGAAAGCTCTAGCAAAACTTCTCCACATTGGAAGGGGCCAGGACCTTCTCATCCATCACTCCCAAAGAATAGCAAATATGAGTATGACTCAGACCTCTCTCCTTTACGAAAAAAGAAGGCTACATCCCATGTTAGAAGTAAGCAGCATGATTCTAAAGGTGAGCATTTGTCCGTGAGAGGGACCTGTTCCCAGAGTGCTTTCTTTTGGATCTTTTAGTTGCTGTATTTGTGGTCTTTAGAAATGAGAATGGAGCTTTGGAGTTTTAAAAACTGGAGGGAAATAGTGAGAGGTTGGGCTGAGGAGAGTTAAAAATTAACAGTAGTAAGGTAGAAGTTTTTATATATATTTTTTGTTCATTCTCCCCACCTCATGAAAATACTACATGTTTGTTGCAGAAACTTTGGAATGTATAGAAACGTAGAAAAAGATCACACAAAATTCTGTCCAGTCAGAGGCAGTCTCTCTCTTGTAGCCAATGTTCTTTTAGTCTTTTTTTCTAATCATTTTTGATGTAGTTGAGACGTGTCTAGGCAGTAAGTAAATATTGCATGTGTAATCTTGCTTGCTTTTTTCACTTAACATTATCTTTCCTGAGTCATAAAATATCTCTTTGTTAATATAATTTTTGTTGGTGTTCCATTAACCATTCCCCTAATATTGCATATTTTAGGTTATTTCTAAACCTTTTCCTCTGTAATTCTATAATGAACATCCTTATACATAAACAGTTGCTCTGTTCTGGATTATTTTTGTATCTATGTCTAGATAGACTTCCTGGGAATTGAAGTGCTTTTAGATACGTTTCCTAGGGAACAAAGTAGAAATTTATTTACTGGCTCAGGGGGGTTCTTTGCTTATAGGACTGTTGATAACGTATTGCAGATTGCCTTTGGGGGAGGTGATTTGTGATGCCTATGTCTACAGCTCACCTGTGCAATGAAATTTGTTTGCTCCATCTTTTGTCCCTAGGTACTGCTTTAATTTTTAATTCAAATACATTGTTATGTTTTAGTCAAAAGACATCAGAATATATTCTCTGTGTGTGTGTTAGTCACTCACTTGTGTTTGACTCTTTCTGACTGTAGTCCACCAGGCTCCTCTGTCCATGAATTCTCCAGAAGAATACTGAAGTGAGTTGCCATTTCCTCCTCCAGGGGATCTTCCTGACCCAGGGATCAGACCTGGGTCTCCTGCATTTGGGCAGATTCTTTACCATCTGAGGCACCAGGAAAACCCAGAATATATTCTAGGTCATCTTAACTTGCTAGAGCTTCCTGGGTGGCTCAGATAGTAAAAGAATCTGCCTGCAATGTGGAATACCTGGGTTCAATCCCTGGATCAGGACAATCCCTTGGAAAAGGGAATGGCAACCCACTCCAGTATTCTTGCCTGGAAAATTCCATGGAAGAGGAGCCTGGAGGACCACAGTCCATGGGGTTGCAACGAGTTGGATACGATTGAGCGACTGACAACGCCACTGAGCCCTGAGTTCAGTTTGTTTTGGCCACTCTATGTGTGGATAAATATGGCACAGATGAGAATGGTGAGATGTCTTGTGCTAGTCGCAGTAACTGGTAACTTGGGAATAGAACCCCACCCATTGGTTTTAAAAGTTATCTCTGACTTTGCTCTTCTCCCTTGTCATGTATACTTATGTTTAGGTTAGTGATAGTTCCTCACAAGAGGACTAAATGAATGTTGAACATTAGCCTGGTACATTCTTTTTTAGATTTTGCCAAGGGGATTAAAATCTTTACTCTTCAATTTCTAGGCTCTTCCCCCACCCATAGGAAACATCACACTTTGGACTCTTCTTCCTACCCAGGTGACAGTAGGAAAACCTCTGATTCAGATCTTTCTCCTCCACGGCACAAACAGAGTTCAGGGCCCCAGGATTCCGACTCCGATCTGTCACCTCCGCGGAATAGACCTAGGCATCGGAGCTCTGATTCTGACCTCTCTCCACCAAGGAGAAAGCAGAGGGCCAAATCTTCTGATTCTGATCTGTCTCCACCTCGAAGGAGTCAGCCTCTGGGAAAGAAGGTAAGAACTTTCAGGAGCCATGTCTTAGTTTAGAGTAACTCATTTTCTAGCTCTGTACAGGTCTCAGAGATCAAGCCAGAGAAATCTAGCTCACAGGACCTCTAGAGCTCTTTTCTTCTCTCTGAAGGCAAGACTATCTAACTCAACCCAGGGGAACTTGCAAGTAGCAGATTTCCTAAATAGCATCTGCCTTTATGTTCTCTCAGTTCCACAAATCTCATTTTAATAGTTTAAACAAAACTTCCTATTTCTTATGAACAAATTGAGAATGTAGTTTACAGAGTGGAGTTAGGAGCACGAACTTTGTGTCAAACAGATCACACATGGAATTCTACTTCTTATGTGAGATTTGAGCAAGATACATAATATCTCTAAACCTCAGCTTCTTCATCTTTAAAATGTAGATGATAGTAGTATATACTTCAGGTTCTTTTGAGAATTAAATGCTGTAGTGTAAGTAAAACTCTTAGCCCAGGGCCTGGGACAAAGTAAGCATTTAGTGTAAGCCATTTGGACTGTAGGTCTCTGTATCCAGAGCTTAAAGAGAGGCATTTAAAATATAAAACGACTTTAAAAATCATATCGCCTGGGAAGTAAGTATTTTGTATTATTTTAAATCTGCGATGAAGGCTGAATTAACAACATCCACATGAACCCCAAGTACTTGTGTTATAAAGAATACCACTACTAGTACAGAAATGTTATTCCAAAAACAGAAAAAGAGAAAAAAAAGAAATGTTATTCCAGTGAGTTGGTTAAGAAAGAGCCTGTGATGTGCATGTTACCTCCAACACAGACTTTTCAGGTAAGTCTCCTCTGTAGTCTATGTGGTCCTGGTAGGGTGGAACAGTCAGTCCCTAACCCCAGGATGTGGGGAGTGGAGTGAGGTCAGTGTTTCAACTGGACCCAGTGACATTTTTATGTATCTGCTTAGTCCATGGACAATTTAATATTAATCAGATTTAGCACATTGCTTTTTTTTTGACCATGTCACATGGTATGCAGGATCTTTATTCAGTTCCCCAACCAAGGATTGAAAACCACTGGACTTCCAGGGAAGTACCTAGCACATTGCTTAAGGATATTAGGATATAAAAATTTATATACATTGATTGCGGGGTGGTTTGTTATTTTGATACAGGGTGGGTTTTAGTAAAAAGTTTGGATTTGGTCATATCTTGTCATTATCCTGAAATATAGCCACAATTTCAGGTTTGAAATTGATAGGTTTGCTTGACTTTGTGATTTAAATGGAATATTTTATCAGTGTTGATTCAGCTGAAATATTCAGCTCTACTGAAGGGCTCAGAGCTTGATAGAGGTTTCTGATCAGGTGACCTGAGAGTCTTCGTGTATGCAGTTTATATGCTAAAAAGTCAGAAATACAGATGCTTAGCCTGTCCTTTGGTTCACATGGTAAAGAATCTGCCTGCAGTGTAGGAGATCTGGGTTTGATCCCTGAGTGGGGAAGATTCCCTGGAGAAGGGAATGGCTACCCACTCCAGTATTCTTGCCTGGAGAATTCCATGGACAGAGGAACCAGGCAGGCTACAGTCCATGGGGTCACAAAGAGTTGGACACGACTGAACGACTAAAACTTTCACTTTTTACAGCCTTCCCTTTAGTAAATTGTTGGTTTGTGTTTCTGTTTGCTCTTAAACTTAACAGTACTGTTAATTTCCCATGAAATTCAGTTTTATTTCTTCTGTTTTGCCAATCCTGTGGTTGATAATGAGAATATAAGGTAGCGTTTTTGGTTTGGTAATTGCTGATCCTCAGACATAACTGTACACCCACGGAGCCTGTTGCCACATTGTCTCATTAATGTTGGATGCTCCCTTTTCCATTGCATAGGCTGCACACATGTATTCTGGGGCTAAAACTGGGTTGGTGTTAACTGACATACAGCGAGAGCAGCAGGAGCTCAAGAAACGGGACCAAGAGACCATGGCATTTGAAGGTAAAAATGTGAAAGTGCAGAGACCAATTGAGGCTTCTGTAACTTTTACTTAAAAAAAAAAACCAAAAAACTAATTTACCTGATATTTAAAATTTTTAATTGCTATCAAATTTCAAATCTGGTTTTCTGCTTTGTTTTAACTTCTCATTGGCTTCAAGTGGATCTTTTCCTTCTTAAAAAATGTTAGTTTTCAGAATCATCACCAGTATGCACTTAGATGTTGGTAAGGACTACTTGTGGTCTGGCTGTGAAAGTTCTTATCCTGCATCAGAGCCACTAACTGGTTGACTTCAGCTGTTAGAATGTGTTTCTGATTTTGACACCTTTTCGTTTATCTTTAAAAGTGTACTTTTCCTTTGCAGCTGAATTCCAACATGCTGAAACTGTATTTCGAGATAAGTCTGGTCGTAAGAGGAATTTGAAACTGGAACGTTTAGAGCAGAGGCGAAAAGCAGAGAAGGACTCGAAGAGAGAGGAGTTGTATGCTCAGTGGGGCAAAGGGTAAGAGAGCCACTGAAAGGAACACAAGACTGCAGTTACTGGAAGAAGTAATTTCTCTACTCTCCTGACCAACTAGTTCATTGTTTGCCTTAAAGCTATTTTCAGGAATGGGAACTTCAGTGTGCTCAGTTTGCTTCCTACAATACTGACATATTTCACACTTCTGGTTGGTATTCTGGGAATTTTACCTTTTTCAGTATTTGCCCTGGACTGCTAGGAAGAGGAGGCTCTCCACGTGTAGCAGTATGGTCCTTCTCAGTGTAAGACTGGAGATGTTACACAGGATAGCAGACACTCCTGGTTCTTTTTGTCCAGGCTTGCCCAGACCCGGCAGCAGCAACAAAATGTGGAGGATGCGATGAAGGAAATGCAAAAGCCTCTGGCCCGCTATATTGATGATGAAGATTTGGATCGGATGCTGAGAGAACAGGAAAGAGAGGGGGACCCCATGGCCAACTTTATCAAGAAGAATAAGGCCAAGGAGAACAAGAATAAGAAAGGTGAGCCTTCTGGGAATCATCAGAGATAGAGGTGATGTATGTGAAGAGAGAATCATTAGAATGATGATTCATAAATATGTGCAAAGAAGGCGTTCCTGTATAATTTCAAATTCTTTGTATTTGGGAATTTAAGTTGAACTTGATCAGAGATTTCTGTATAAAATTATTTTTTCCTCACTGCCATTCAGCTCTGAATTAAATTACATAGGTAACTAACTTCTCTCTCCTATCTTTAGTGAGACCTCGCTACAGTGGCCCTGCACCCCCTCCCAACAGATTCAATATCTGGCCAGGGTATCGCTGGGATGGAGTGGACAGGTAAGCCCAAGTATTTCCTACGGTTTTGTTTTCTCTTCCTTGTAACCCTAACCTTCCCTGACTGTTCTCAAATCATTACACTCTGCCTCATTCTCTGCTCTAATCACAAGGTTAGTGATGTGCAGTGTACTTGCTTCTGTTTCTCAAATCCCATTTCCCATGCTCATAGCACTCCTCCTTCTCCTCTTTTCCTTTTCAAAGCTTTTTAAAGCTCTGGGTAGATAACCGAGGTGGTCCAGATAGATACCTTTTTTTTGATGTTGGCCACTTCTGGTGATATTCTCTTAAGGTTTAGAGGGGATTGAGTGATGGGTGCTAGTCTGTAGCCTTCTGTATATTGTGTCTTTAAAATGTAGCCTTTGAACCTTTTCTTCACTGCCTAGGAGTGAGTCACTTGTAATGTCACACTGACCCCTACCACCTCACCTGTTCACCTACCCACGTCTGTACCCACACACACTTAACTTTCTGTATGCTATCATGGGTGAATTGTACAGGCCCCTGTCTGCAGTCAGTGCCTCTGCTTCCTGTGAGATTCCATCTCTTGCCTGCTGAAGGACATTGTTCTATCATGTAGCACAGTGACTCTCAAACTTTGTAATCTCAAGACCCCATTATACTCTTAAAGATTATTTAGGACTCCAGGAAGTTTTATGTGGGTTATGTCTATTAATATTTACCATATTAGAAATTAAGTAGTTTTAAAAGTATTTATTCTTTTTAAAAAGCCATTACAATAGCATAGTTACCCTGCTTTAAAAAAAAATAACTATATTTTCTGAATGAAAATGTGAGACGAATAGCTTTGATTTGCATTTTTGCAGCTCTCAGCTCTCATTAATGTCTGGGCTAATAGAATACATTGGGATTTAGTCTGTTGCACTATGTTTAGTTGAAATATATGAAGAAAATTCAACTTTATACACAGGTAGTTAGGAAAGGAAGGTGTATTAGAGTTTTTTTTAATACTCCACAAAAACTCAATAAGTTTCTTAAAGATTACTTATAATATGGAATCAGAAACCATATCAAAAATCTTTTCATTCTGTTAGATTAAAATTTATTGGTCTTTTTTCTACTTTGTACTTTTACTTCTACTTTTACTCATATGTGACTTTATAGCATCATCTGCTGTTCATTGTTTTTTTTTTTTTTTCAGGCCTTTCAAATGTTGATATATTTCATGTACAATATCAGATAATGATTATATACTAACATTAACTTTGATCTCATCACAGAAAATCTTTAAATAAATAGAAGCTAAAAGAGTCCGTGGTAGTTTGTTACCATATTACCAAAGCTAAAGTTTTAAAAAATTCTAATTTATGCTCGAAAGCTCCAATTTGGTCATTAGCAACAACCCAGTATTACATCAGCCACTTTCCTTGAAGCAAAGGTCACTTCATACAATGGCTTTTTGTAGCTTCTACCAGATTTTGAACCTTGAGGATCGTGTCTTCTGTGAATATAGACAGTGTTACTTCTTCCTTTCCAATCCAGATGCCTTTTGTTTCTTTTTCTTGCCGGATTACACTAGGTAGAACTTCCAGTGCATATGTTGAGTAGAAGTAGTCAGAGCAGACATCTTTTACCTTATTGCTAACCTTAGGAGGAAAAAATGCAGTCTTTTCACCATTAAATTTTGTAAACTATAGTTTTGGTGGGGGGATACATTTCCTTTATTGAGTTGAGAAATTTCTATTCCCAGTTGGCTAAGAAAGGTCTTTTTTCAGGAATGTATGTTGGATTTTGTTCAAAATATATACTGATTTTCTTTTTGGTTTACTCTTTGACCCATGAATTACTTAGAAGTGTATTTTAGAATTCCAAACATTTAGACTAGTCTAGATATTTTATTTGGCACCCCACTCCAGTACTCTTGCCTGGAAAATCCCATGGACAGAGGAGCCTGCTAGGCTGCTGTCTATAGGGTCGCACAGAGTCGGACATGACTGAGCGACTTCACTTTCACTTTTCACCTTCATGCATTGGAGAAGGAAATGGCAACACACTCCAGTGTTCTTCCCTGGAGAATCCCAGGGTTGGGGGAGCCTGGTGGGCTACCATCTATGGGGTTACACAGAGTCAGACACGACTGAAGCAACTTATTGAATTGAATTGAATTGAGATATCTTATTGATTTCCAATGTAATTCCATCGAGGTTAGAGAATATACTCTAATATTTTGAAATTAATGCTATAATATTTTGATCTTTTTAAATTTGTTAAGACATGTTTAGTCGCCCAGTATATGGTTTACCTCGGTGAATACCCCATTTGCACTTGAAGACAATGTGTATTTTGCAGTTGTTTGGGGGTAGTGTTTTGAAAAAGTATTTTATTCTATCTGTTTTGGAATAGTTTTATATATATAGAAAATTTGCAAACAGTTCTTGTACATGCCTTATCTAATTTTGTTACCATATTACCATGATACAGTAGTCCAATCTAGGAAACCAACATTAGCATATTATTAATGCACCAGATTTTATTTGGACTTCGTCAGTCTTCTATTTTCCTTTTCTGTTCAGAGATGCATTTCAGTATACTGTATTGTACTTAGTTGCCCTGTCTCCTCAGTCCCTTCAGCTCTGGACCAGTTGGTCAGTCTTTTTGCTTTTTGTAACCTTAACAGTTTTGTGGGGGTATTGTCAGGTATTTCTGTGAAACGTTACTCAAATTGAGTTTGTTGCATGTTTTTCTAATGGTTAGCCTGGACGTTACGGGTTTTTGCAAAGAATTCCACAGTGGTGAAATGTCCTTCTCATCATGTCATTTTAGGGGTTACGTGATACTCACATGACATCACTAGTAAAGTTAACCGGGATCACAAGGTTAAGGTAGTGAGTGTTTGCCAGGTTTCTCAACTTTAAAATTACTCTTCTTTTTCTTTTATACTCTCTTCTCTGGAAGTGAGTCGCTGAGTTCAGCTTATACTCAGAAGAACTATGGAAGGGTATCTCCATGTATTATTTAGATTTTTTCTGTAAGAAAGATCTGTTTCACCTCCCCATTTATTTGCTCAGTCATTTATTTATATTAGTATGGACTCATGTATATTTTCTATTATACTTTGTACTGTAATCTAGTGGAATGTTATTTATTTTGTTGCTTATGTTATCTTTTTTGTTCCATTCCTTGAGTACTGGAAATTCTGTCGGGTGTCCCTTTCTTTGTCCCTTTCACTGTTTCCTTTTTTAGGGTTCCTTTACTTCCTTGTATTTTCTCTGCCCCAGCCCTAAAGAATTGCCTTTTCTCTAAGAAACCCTGGCAGCTTTTAATGGAGAATGGTATTTGCAAACCAAGATATAACTGCTAGAATGCTTATTATTACTGGAGTGTCACTGCTTCTAGATCCTCTCAGCAAACAGAGCTTGGTAATGCATGTATAGTAGTCTGTATGTGTGTATACACACATATCTATAATTGTTTCTGTGTCCCTCTGGAGGTATGTTACATATATGCATATATAAATATGAGTTCATACTGATGTAACTGACTCTAACCAAGTATTACCTTTCTTTTTTCCTTACCTATAAATTCCCTCCCCAACATTGAGAAAGGGCCACCATCCACTATTCATTTTGCTCATACCAAGATGCACATAAAACAGTTTCAAAGTTGAGAAATTTGGAAATGAGAAACTCATTTACCATCTAAGCATGGATATATGTGTAGCTCTTCAATGTGTAGACATAAAGAATCAGTCCCCTCCCCCCCAGACATCCTGGGTAATTTTTTCTTTTATAATTTACTTATATTAGTGTTTACTCTTTTTGGTGTAAGTTCTATTGGATTTGACAAGCAAGTAGAGTCATTTATTCACCACCCTAGTACTGTATGGGATAGTTTCATCATTTTAAAATTTCCTGTGTAAGTCATCTTTTAGTTACTTATTCCTCCTCCACCAACCCCTTGTAATTTCTGCTCTTGTTTTCCATCCCTATAGTTTTATCTTTTCCAGAATGTTACATGAATGGAATCATATAGTATGTAACCTTTTGAGTCAGATTTTTTGAAAGGCAGCCGTGCTAACCACTGTACCACCAACGCTTGAATCAGACTTTTTGCACTTAGCAAAATGCATATACGATTCATCTACTCCTGGAGTTGGTGATGGACAGGGAGGCCTGGCGTTCTGCAATTCATGGGGTCGCAAAGGGCCGGACATGACTGAGCGACTGAACTGAACTGAACTGAACTGTGTTCTTGAATGAATCAGTACTTCATTCCTTGTTTATCACTGAGTAGTATTGCATTGTATGGGTATACCACAGTCTGTTTATTCCCCAGTTGAAGGACATCTTGGTTGCTCCCAGTTTTTAACGTGGATAAAGCTGCAATAAACATTTGTGTATGGCTTTTAATCTGGCTATAGTTTTCAGTTTACTTGGTTAAATACCCAACAATTGCTATTTTGTTTTGTTGAGATCATGTTCACTTTTATAAGACACTGCCAGTTGTCTTCTAAAGTGGCTATACCATTTTACATTACTGCAAAGGGTGGGGATTTCTGTTGCTCCATATCCTATCCGGAATTTGATATTGTCAGTGTTTTAGATTTTAGGTGTGTGGATTTAGTTTTGAACCTTAATTGCTTTGTTTTCCTTTTAGTTATACCTCTGCAATTTTTTTTTTTTTTTTTTTTTTAGTTGTAAGGATCACAATATATATCTTTAACTTATCATAGCCTACTGATAGTTATAATTGTTCTATTTCACATGAAATGTAAGAATCTTACAACACTGTATTTCCACTTAATCTGTTTTTGTTGCTGTTATTTTCATGTTGTTGTTCAGTCACTCAGTCGTGTCCGACTCCTTGCTACCCCATGGACTGCAGCACACCAGGCTTCCCTGTCCTTCACCCTCTCCCAGAGCTTGTTGAAACTTGCGTCCGTTGAGTCAGTGATGCCATCCAACCATCTCGTTCTCTGTCGTCCCCTTCTCCTCCTGCCTTCAGTCTTTCCCAGCATCAGGGTGTTTTCTAATGAGTCGGCTCTTCTCATCAGGTGGCCAAAGTATTGGAGCTTCTACTTCAACTTCAGTCCTTCTAATGAATTTTCAGGATTGATTTCCTTTAGGATTGACTGGTTTGATCTCCTTGCAGTCCAAGGGACTCTCAAATGTCTTCTCCAGCACCACAGCTCAAAAGCATCAATTCTTTGGCATTCAGCCTTCTATATGGTCTAACTCTCATATTCATACGTGACTGCTGGAAAAACCACAGCTTTGACTAGATGGACCTTTGTCGGCAAAGTAATGTCTCTGCTTTTTAATATGCTGTCTAGGTTGGTCATAGCTTTTCTTCCAAGGAGTAAGCGTCTTTTAATTTCATGGCTGCAGTCACCATCTGCAGTGATTTTTGAGCCCAAGAAAATAAAGTCGCATTGTTTCCATTGTTTCCCTGTCTGTTTGCTATGAAGTGATGGGACCAGATACCATGATCTTAAGTTTTTTGAATGTTGAGTTTTAAGCCAGCTTTTTCACTCTCCTCTTTTACCTTCATCAAGAGGCTCTTTAGTTCCTCTTCACTTTCTGCCATTATAGTGGTGTCATCTGCATATCTGAGATATTGATATTTCTCCCAGCAGTCTTGATTCTAGCTTGTGCTTCATCCAGCCCAGCATTTCGCATGATGTACTCTGCATAGAAGTGAAATAAGCAGGGTGACAATATACAGCCTTGGTGTACTCCTTTCCCTATTTGAAACCAGTCTGTTGTTCCAATTCCGGTTCTAACTGTTGCTTCTTGCCCTTCATACAGATTCTCAGGAGGCAGGTAAGGTGGTCTGGTATTCCCATCTCTTGAAGAATTTTCCACAGTTTGTTGAGATCCACACAGTCAGAGGCTTTGGCGTAGTCAATAAAGCAGAAATAGATGTTTTTCTGGAACTTTCTTGGTTTTTCTATGGTCCAGTGGATGTTGGTGATTTGATCTCTGGTTCCTCTGCCTTTTATAAATCCAGCTTGAACATCTGGAAGTTCTCGGTTCATGTACTGTTAAAGCCTTGCTTGGAGAATTTTCAACATTACTTTGCTAGTGTGTGAGATGAGTGCAATTGTACGGTACTTTGAACATTCTTTGGCATTGCCTTTCTATGGGATTGGAATGAAAATTGACCTTTTCCAGTCCTGTGGCCACTGCTGAGTTTTCCATATTTGCTGGCATATTGAGTGCAGCATTTTTACGGCATCATCTTTTAGAATTTTAAGTAACTCAACTGGAATTCCATCACCTCCACTAGCCTTGTTCGTAGTGATGCTTCCCAAGGCTCACTTGACTTCACATTCCAGGACGTCTGGCGCTAGGTGAGTGATCACACCATCATGGTTATTTGGGTCATGAAGATCTTTTTTGTACAGTTCTTCTGTGTATTCTTTCCACCTCTTCTTAGTATCTTCTGCTTCTTTTAGGTCCATACCATTTCTGTCCTTTATTGTGCCCATCTTTGCATGAAATATTCCCTTGGTATCTCTAATTTTCTTGACGAGGTCTCTGGGCTTTCCCATTCTGTTGTTTTCCTCTATTTCTTTGCTTTGTTCACTGAGGAAGGCTTTCTTATCTCTCCTTGCTGTTCTTTGAAACTGTGCATACAAAATACATATTTTCATACATATTACTTAAAAAATATAATACATCCCATAATAACAGTGGTAAAATTTTTACTTTGTAGTTGTGTATTTTTAAAGAAACTAAGAAAACCAAAGAAAAAAATTGTAGTTGTTAGTATTTACTCATATAATTACCGTTTCTGGTGTTCTTCTTTTTTTGTTAAAGAAATTAGGAAATTTTAATATTCCTTCAGTGCAGATCCATTGGCAACACATACAGTTTTGTTGAAATGAAAATGTCTTTACTTCACCTTTATCTTTTAAAAGCTTTGATTTTGGAATAGTCTTGGACTCAGAAAAACCTGAAAAAAAATATTAGTGTACCCTTCAGCCAATTTCTTCCAATGATAACATCTTATATAACCATAGTAACATTATCAAAGCCAGGAGTTGGCATTGGCATAGTTCTGTTAATTAAATCAGAGAACTTTTTCTCACCTTCGTTTCTGAAGGATTGTTTCACTAGCAGTATTGGAGGAGATTATTGAGAGGATGTGACCATTGGTTGACCCTTAAACTGGACCCAGGCAGTTGGAGGCCCTTGTCTCTCACCGTCCTTGGAATGTGCATCATGCCTATTCTTCCCATCTGCAGCTTTTTCAAGGACACAGCCTTGAGAGAGGAGGGTGTTGAGATCATCTGGACTGAATAGGTGACTGTACCCATAAGGGCTCTCTATAAACATTTAACGTTCTGAGAGGCAGGTGCAGAGATCTGTTTTTTTGTGGGGTTGCCCAAGACAAAAAACCTTTTATGTAAATTCCCTTGCTTATTAAACCTGTCACCTGCCAATCTGGGCTGGTCTGCCTCTTTCTTTGATCTTTCCTTGTCCTCCGTGTATGGGAGCTAATTTCAGATTACACCCAGGAAACTTCTGAGGTTTCAAACCAACACATGGAACTCTGGATTGACAGTTCCAGACTTCAGTGACAGCTCTTTAAAGATCTTTCATCACTTTCTGGCCACCATTGTTTCCAATTGGAAGTCAGTTTGTTTCATTGTCCCACTCCCCCCAACCTCAACATACACACATTATAATATATTGGTTGTCTCCAGCAGCTTTCAAATTTTTCTTCTGGTCTTTGGTTTTCAGCAGTTTGATTGTGATGTACCTACATATGGTTTTTCTTTGTGTTGATCCTTTTTTGAGTTTGTTGAGCTTTTTGGATTTATGAGTCCATATTTTTCACATTTGGCTATTTTTTTTGCCCAGTTATTATTTTTTTAAAACCACTTTCCCTTCTCCAATTTTACTATTTCCAGTATTTGATATTATACCACAGTTGTCTGAAGTCCTGCTCATTTTTTTATCATGATTTTCCTCTCTGTTCTTAAGATGAAATAATTTCTATTGATCTCATTTCAAGTTGATTGACTCATCTGCCATCTTTAGCTTATTAGACTGATACACTGAAGTTTTTGTTTCAGCTAGTTTATTATATTTTTCAACTCTAGAATTCCCATTTGACATATTTCTCTGCTGAGATTTCCTACCTATTCATTCATTGTGAATCAATTTATTTTCCCTTGAGAATATTTATAATTGGTGCTTTGAAGTCCTATCTGCTAATTGCAACATTTGGGTTATCTCAGCATTGGTTTCTATTCATAGTTTTTCTTGAGTTTGATCACATTTTACTGTTTCTTTACATATCTGGTCATTTAAAAATGCTATACTGGACATATACGTTGTGGAGACTTTGAATTCTAATAATTCCTTTGAGGTGTGTTGATTTTTATTTCAGTAGACAGTTAACTTGATTGTATTTGAACTGTAAACACTTATCTCCTTTGTAGTGGGCAGCAACTGAATTCCTGCTCAGTTCTTTTAGTTTCTAGCTGCTGCTTTTTCAGTGGGCCCATTGGGGTTTCCCCTGAACAAGCACAGGTAAGCAGTTAGCCAAAAATTTGGGTGCAGTTTGTATATAGATTTGGGGGTTCTTCCCTTCTGAAGCTTCTTCCCGTTCAGTGTTTTGTCCCTGATTTTTTGGCTGCTCTGCCCACTTTGCACTCATACCTAAAGCCAGCAAGCCTGTGGCCTTCTGCCTGCATGAGCTGTGCAGTTTGGGAAGTGCCCTCCAGCAAAAAGCTTCACAAATCTCTTCCCACAGTAAACTCCCACTCAAGTTCTGCCTGCTTTTGGTCACTCATGCCTTCAAATATTTCACATACTGTATTTTGTCCAGATTTTATAATTGTTCCCTGAGAGTAGGTTAGTTTGCTTGAGTTCTCTGCCATGATTGGAATCTATTGTGCTGCTGTATGTGGGCCTAAGGCATTAACTTCTGTCCCTCAAGCTGCCATCTAAGTCCAGAGCTCTAGTTCCTGATATTGGCAGGTATTGTCAGGTTGGCTGTGGCTTCAGGTTTATTGCCTGCTTTGGTTTGCAGGATATTGTATGTCAGCTCTTTGGTAGCAGGATTTTTCAGAATACTCATTTGCTGTATGGCCAGAAGTAGATCTTTTTATAGCCACAACCCTAAAGATATTCCCTGCCATATCGAGTTCTTTCTTTTCTCTATTTTTTTCAAATTTCTGGACCCCAAACTTAGAACTCTCCTTGACCTGGTTTTTTACTGGTATAATTTGTCTCCATCTCTCACTGTAGTTTTCCTACATTTTTCATATTTTCTCCTAGAGTTTTCCTTTTTAGTTTCCTTTCTCATCCTTGCTTTATTTCTGATTATTAATTCTTTCATTGCCTTTTCTACTCTTGTCTATTTTTGGCAAGTGAATATTTCTAGAATAAATCTATAGTATGTTATAGTTAGAAAAACCCATAAGGTCAGTTAATCTAACAACATTAAATAAAGAGAAACTGAGCCTCTGATAAATTTCACAACTTACTTAGAGTTTTCAGCTCACCTGAAAAAGCTTGAACAAGACCTGGGACATCTGATTCTTTAGTCTAAAGCTCTTTCCACTGTAAGTTCTTTTGCACTTTGCTTTTTTGATTCTATTTAGGGTTTGGTTTGTTATTCATAGGACCTTTGTATGATCATAGTAGTGTTGATTCTCTTAAGCACTTATTCCTCAGGCAAGAAGCAGTGGTTTCCTTGGGCTCTAGACCACCACTCATGCTTCTAAGGTTGGAGATGATGCCATTCTTAAGAAGCTTCACTTCTTACTGAGCCTTTCATTACTCACCCAACTCATCCCTTAGGTAAGGCCTGAAGAAAGGGGGAAACCTGTCATCCCTATCAGTTCAGTAACACTTAGCACAAGTTATAACATAAGCAGCTGTGTACTAGGCGCCAGGGTCTCACAATTAGTAAAAGATGGTCCTGGAGCATGCCAACTCACTTTCTATCTACAGAAGAAGACAGACGAGTAAATAATTTCAGTGCTACTTGCTAAGTATTACTATAGAGTGTGTTCAAGGTGCCTTGGGAGCACAAAGGAAGAGTAGATTCAGCCCTCGGAGATTGTGATCAGGGAATGAATGCTACCTCGAGGAGGTGATACATGATACATGAGTGGGAGACCTGGGTTTGATCCCTGGTTTGGGAAGATCCCCTGGAGAAGGTAAAGGCTACCTACTCCAGTATTCTGGTCTGGAGAATTCCATGGACTGTATAGTCCATGGAGTCACAAAGAGCTGGACACGACTGAGTGACTTTCATTTCATTTTTCATTTCATATGTATATGTATAACTGATTCACTTTGTTATATACCTGAAACTAACACAACATTGTAAATCACTTATACGCCAGTGAAAAGTTTTTAAAAGAATTAATGCTTACTGTGTGAAATCTGAGCTTCGTATTCTGGCCTGTAGTGCTTATTATGTTGTGGCCTCTGCCTGCCTCTCTGACTTTGGCTCGTGCTACTCTATTTGTACTTTAGCTCCAGCCATATAATTTGACTTTGGTTCCTTACATGTACCATCCCATTTCTTATTTTTGTGCCTTTGCTCTTGTTGCTTCTGCTGTGCTGTGTGCTGAAATGCCCTCCTAACCCTTCTGACTCTTTGCTTTACTCTGTCTTTTTAGACTTAGCATAAGGACCCCCTCCATGAAACCTTTCCTGATCATTCTTGTCCACCCCCCTTCCAAGCTGAGCAAGGTCCCCTTTCTGCTGCTTTGATACCCAGAGCATATTTCTACCATAACCTATGCCTTTTGTTTTAATTATTTGTTTAAATGTCAGTCTCCTCCACTAGTCTATGAGTGTATCAGGACAGGTGCTGTGTTATACTTGTTTTCATGACACAGTACCTAGTATAGTAAGAATTCACTAAATGTGTGTGTAGTGCATGGATAAAGTATAATATGTAGACATCAGCTGAGAGTGAGTTGGACCTTTAGAGAGTGGTAAATATTTGAAACAGTTGTCAAAATGAGAGGGGAAAGGCTCTGAACAAGGAGTAATAAAAGGTGGAGTATGTATTTTGTCTTTCTGATTCTGTTGCTTATGTCTTAAATATTTTCACTTTCCTTTTTCATTAGATTGTGATTTCATTAGATTGTTCATTAGATTGTGAGTTCTTTATTTCAAACGTACATGTTCAGTTCAGGATTCTGGCTGATCAGTATCTCTTGATTGCAGATCCAATGGATTTGAACAGAAGCGCTTTGCCAGGCTTGCCAGCAAGAAGGCGGTGGAGGAACTTGCCTACAAGTGGAGTGTTGAGGATATGTAACTTTTTTGAGGCTGTGGGAGTGACTGTGGGTTGTGGTAGTGGACATAGGGCAGCTGTTACAGACATTCAGCTGTAACAGTCGTCTATGCTAATAATCAGGGCCACCCAGACCGGCAACTTGTTGAATACCAATTTTGACTACAGAAGAATATTTGAGACGTAATATCCGGACGAAGGATCCATACATCTCAGGTGTGCTGACACTGCCGGATGCTGGCTTTCAGGGGAAGTGTTGATTTCTCTGTGTCCCAGGGCTTGTTCTTGGTTAGGGTATTTCTTTTTTAATAAACACACATTTATTTTTTTAAAATAATTTTCTTAATTGGATATTCTGTTTTGGGGAAGAATACAAGCTAGTATTGATCCCCCAGGGGTTTTGGGGATTGGTAGTTGGATTTTTCATTCATGTGGGAGGCAGGATGAATAATAACTTTCACAGTGATAGATCATTTCATTTAGAAGATAAGAATTGTTGCTAAACTAGACTTGGGAATGGACATGGATATTTGGAGACATGGTATCTGATAGAGGTAGTGTCACAAATTAGTGGGGAAGAGGTGGATAAATGGTGCTCAGAAAATTGGCTATTATATGGACAAAAATAAAGTTGGATATCTACCTTAAACCACATAAAGCAAAGACAGATTCCAAAGTGAATTTACCTAAATGAAAGGTAAAATACTAAGGCCAATAAGAAAAAAAATGGAGAATGTATTTGTGACTTTGGGATAAGGATAAATCTGTTAAGTTAGATCTCCAAATCACAATCCATAAGGTTTGATAACTTTGCCTAATTCATATTTAAATATTTCTAGTCACCAAATCACCCCGTAGTCAAAGCTAAAGATAGGTATATATTAGGAGAAAATATACCAATGTCTAAAACTGACAAAGGATTACATTTATTAGAGATTGAATATGGAAGGAAGTACTGCAAATCAGAAAGAAAACACACAAAACAAGAATAGGCAAAGGATGTGAATATGTGAAATCTAAAGGGAAAACCAGAATGGCCAATAAGTATCTTACCACTTGTAATTAGAGAAATAGAAATCAAAACATTAATGAGTTTCTACTTTGTATCTATTAGTAAAAGTAAGCAAGAGACTGGATTCTCATGGGGAATCAAAACTCATGGGAGATTTCAACTAGGGCCTCCATTCTGGAGAACAAATGGGCAGCACTTAACTGAAAATAAGTAATATCTGGGATGCAGTGTTGCAGAATTTTTGATTGAATGCTGTCTTGAGTTTGAATCCCAGGTATGTCTTTTACTAAAACTGTGCAACCTTGGTAAGCTGCTTTTCTGTGTTTTAGTCTCTTCATCTTTGAAATGGGGATGTTACCTACCTTACAGGTTTATTGTGCGCCTAGAACAGTGCCTGGAACATAGTATGTGTCACAAAATTGCTAGCTCTTGTTGTCATTGTCTTCCTAGCCATCATGTGTTGATAGCCGGCTTCCAGCATGGCCCTCCAGTGATCCCTGGCTCCTGGTAGTCAAGCCCTGTGTAGTCCCCTCCCTACGGTGAATAGGGCTGACCTAGGTACACGATAGGATGTCCTGGAAACGTGCGACTGAGTCAGGAAAAGGCACTGAAGGCTTCTGCCTTGTACTCTCTTGGATCACTTGCTGTGGAAGAAGCTGGCTACTATGTCATGAGGACACTTATGTGGCCCTTGGGAGAGACCCATGCAGAGAATAACTGAGGCCTCACAGATAGACCCACTAGGTTATCAACCACGTGAGTGAGCGGCTGTGGAAGTAGGTCCTTCAACTCCATTCAGGCCTTTAGCTGTGCATATCTGGTCAACAACATGGCCACCACATCATGAGAGATCCTGAGTCAGAATCACCCAGCTCCAAATTCTTGACCAAAGAAACTGAGGTAGTAGTTGTTTATTATTTTTTAACAGCTTGAGATGTAATTCACATAACTATAGTGTTTACTTGTTTAATGTGTACAGCAATTCAGTGGTTTTTAGTAGATTGTGGAATTGAACTATAACTTCATCATAGTTAATTTTGAAACATTTTGGATTCAGGGAACTTTATATCCATTAGCAGTCACTCTTTATGTGTCCCCATCTCCTCCAGCTCTAGGCAACCACCAGTTTTTCTGTTCTAGATTCATTTCATATAATGTGTGCATGGACTGTCATACAACATGTAGCCTTTTGTGTGTAGCTCTTTTCACTTAGCATAATGTTTTCAAGGTTCGTCTGTGTTGTAGTATGTATCAACATTACATTCCTTTTTATGGCTGAATAGTATTCCCTTGTGTGGGTATAACACATCTTTAATTATCCATGCGTTGATACATGAGTAGCCACTTTTTGGCTCTTGTGAATAATACTGCCATGAATACTCATACAAGTTTTTGTATGGACTTATGTTTTCACTTTTCTTGGAGTAGAATTTTTAGTTCAATATGGTAACTCCAGGGCTTCCCTGGTGGCTCAGCAGTAAAGAATCTACTTGCAGTGAGAAGCTTCAGCTTCAACCCCTGGGTCAGGAGGAGGAAATGGCAACCCACTCCAGTATTCTTGCCAGGATAGTCCCACAGATAGAGGAGCCTGGTGGGGTTCAGTCCGTAGGATCACAAAGATTCAGACATGATTGAAGCGGCTGAGCGCACATGCACGCCTGATAACTCCAGTTTTACTTTTTGAGGAACTACCAAACATCCAAAGCAGCGTAAGAAAGTCCCAGTTTCTCCACATCCTTGCCAGTTCTTGTTTCTGTTTTTGACCATACTGCATGACTTTCAGGATCTTAGTTCCCAACCAGGGACTGAACCCAGGCCATGGCAGTGAAAGCGCCACGTCCCAACCGCTGGACCATCAGGGAATTCCTGCCAATACTTTCTGTCTTTTTGATTATAGCTATCCTAATGGTATAAAGCTAGCTGTAATCAAAGACAGTAAGTATTGATAAAAGTGGTATGTTGTTGTATTTTTGATTTTGCATTTCCCTAATGCCTAATGTTGAATATATATATATTTTTTGGAAAATGTTTATTTAAATCCTTTGCTCATTTTTTCAGCTGAGTTGTTTATCACACACACAGACACATACGTGCACACACACTCTTATGTAGAATTCTTTATATATTCTGGTAAAAATTCTCTTATCAGATGATTTGCAAATATTCTCATTCTGTGGCTGTTATTAGTTTTAAACTGCTAAATTTTGAAGTAATAGTACACAGCAATAGATAACTGATTCATTAAGTTTGTGCATACCCTTCATCAGAGCAGTTGCACTCCTGGCTTTATCCTTCAGAGAAACTTGCACAGATCTTCAAGGAGTTAGGTATAAGGAAGTTTATCTATATGCAGTTTGGGTAGCAAGAAGCTGAAAACAACTTAGATGCCTGTCTCTAAAGGAATTGATTAGTAAAAAATGTGGTATATGCATATGATGAAATATTATAAAAAGGAGTCAGATGCAGCTACTAGGACCTGATAGACTCCAGGTGAGGAGGGAATAATGGAATTTACAGCAAAAATTATTTAAGTGAATTGAACACAGAAAACAACAGAAACACAGAAGGCAGTTTTAAAGGAGAATGTATACCTTAACTCACTAGAATGGGGTCTGTGGGAGGGAACAGAATGGGACTAGAGTGGGGAATAAAGGAGGGAAAGAGAAACAGAGGAGGATGAGATAATGTGTGCTAAACTCCGTCATGCGATCCACTCTATTCTCTGTGCTTGCGGCTCTAAGCACACATCCAGAAGCAAGATCATACTCTAATGGAATTGACGTTTACTACCTCTATCAGTTGGAATAGGCTAAACTGCTGTGACAGCCAAGTGGACTGGCCTATACAAAGAAAGTTTGTTCTCCCTCCTCACTCATGTCCAGGGAAGTTTCAGATTGGGGCAGAGGGAGGGGGCATCCCTACTCCATGCAGTCATTTAGGGACCAGGCTGATGGCAACATTAACATGGCTTCCGAGGTTGCTTGGGGCCTCGCCATTTTGGCGAGTTGGGCAGAGCTTGGAGGGTTGCTTGGTGGATATTATGGGCAAGCTGTAGAAGTGGCATACTGCCCCTCACATATGGTTAGCTGCAGCTCAGTTGCGTGGCTGCCCGTTAATGCAAAGGAGCTTGAGAAATGTACACCCAGCAAGAAGGGGAAAATGAATGTTGTTGGGACAGCCATTCTGTCTGCTGCAGTCCTGAAGAAAGGCTCTCTGCCCCCCAGGCATTTGAGAGATGCATGGATTTTATTAAAAGAATTTTAAGATCTGAAAATCCCAGGGGGACTCCATTCTCTAACTGGGGAGTCTCAACTGAAGTCACTACCAAGTGAGGAATATCTCTTCTCTAGTTGGTTAGTGGCTGTCAGACAAGAGGTTAGGCAGGGAGATGAAGGCTAAACTTGTGTCTAGCATCAGCATTTGGGAGAAAAGGTACTTTAGAGAGGAAACAGCTCAGAAAATAAACGTGAAGTTTCTGTAGTTAGCATGGGGCAGAGTTGGAACTAGGATCCAGTGTTACACTAGGCTCTACGCTGCCTATCTGGTCCTCTGGCTCCTTGCCGTAAACCTGTTTTTAAAAGGCCCAAGGGTAGAACATTGTGGTGAAACTGGTAAAATCCAAATAAAGTCTGGAGTTTACTTCATAGAATTATGCTACTGTTAATCTTAGTTTTGAAAAATGCACGTAAGTTTACCATCAAGAAGTCTTTGTGAAGAGTAACGAGTAACTTTGTATTGTCTTTACAACTTTCGGTAAGTCTAAAATTTTTCCAGAATAAAAAGTTTATTTTTAAAAAAAGGCCCCAGGGAATATAGGTTGTGGACACTGGATCCCACTCAAATTACTGCCTTTTGAGTTTATCCTTTCATAAGCTGTGTTGAAGCCAGCCCCTTTCCTCTGAGTGGCAGCAAGTACATTCAGCTTCCAGCCTGTTGTCACATCTCTTGTCTGCAGCTGGCTTTTATTTCCATATGGGTTCAGGTTTTAACTTCAGTTTTGTGGGGCCCTACACTGTTTCTTGGGAAGAACTCACTTTAAGAGGCTGTTACGGACTGAATGTTGTATTCCCCCTCCCCCGCAAATTCATTTGTTGAAACCCTAGCTCCCAAGTTGGTGGTATTGGGCGGTGGGGCCTTTAGGGGGTGATTAGGTCATGAGGGTGGAACCCTTGAGAATGGAATTAGTCCTTATGAAAGAGACTCAAGAATGATCTCTTGCCTTTTTTGGCTTTTTTTGGTCATGTGAAAGCACAGCAAGAAACTAGCTGTCTGTGAGCCAGGAAACTGGCCCCACTAGTTACCAAGTCTGCTGGTGCCTTGATCTTGGACTTCCTAGCTTCCAGAACTATAAGAAATATTTGTTATTGAAGCCATGCTATGGTATTTTTGTTACAGCAGCATGAATGGACTAAGAGGTTCAGATACTTTGAAAATCTTAAACAATCAAATTTTTTCCTCTTAACAAAAGAATTTATCACCTGTTTTCAAGCAGAGACTGAGGTGGAAGGGAAGCAGAGTCTATCCCAGATAAGCTTTATGTTTAGTGGACATTGGAAAATGTGTGAATTCCTCCTCCCTCCAATTTCTCTGCCTTTACATGTATGAGCACAGTACATCCTTAGGGCAGAGATCCTGTTTGGCTGAAAGCTGGATGTGATTCCCTAGGCTGGCTGCTAGAGGGCAGTGTGATACAAGTTTTCTGGACTAGGGAAGCAGGGCCCTGGGTCCATGCAGGTTTTTTCAAAATAATAAGCCGTAGAATCTTTCAGGGGCTTCCCTGGTGGCTCAGATGGTAAAGAATCTGCTTCCAATGCAGGAGACCTGGGTTTGATCCCTGGGTCAGAAAGGTCCTCTGGAGAAGGGAATAGCAACCCACTCCAGTATTCTTGCCTGGAGAATCCCATGGACAGAGGAGCCTGGTGGGCTGTAGTCCATAGGAGCCCAAAGAATCAGACATGACTGAGCGACTAAGCACACACACAGAATCTTTCAAGGATATAGATGGCTAAATTCAGTTGCAGATTCCTCTATTTCTTATCCCTACCTTAGATCCAGAAATATAATCCTGACTTCAATTTGGTAACGATTTTCAAGAGACAAACCTACTATTTAGATTTTGAACAGAATCTACCTTACTTGAGCTTTGGAAACCTTTCTCTACATAGAAGACTTATTATTTTTTAAATTTTTAATCATATTCAGACCTTCTTGCTCTCTTATTTAAGAAGCAGTGAGCAATGCTAAAAACTACAGAGTTCTACACTTTACAAGAGTACATTTTATGGTATGTGAAATATATCTCAAAAAATATGAAGGGAAATAAACAGTAGTGAGCAGAGGCTGTGTCTCAAATAGAATATAATTAATTGATGATACTGATTTGAGAAGCCTTAATGCTTTGCCGTTGGTTCATTAGCAAGAGGGAAAAACTCTTGATCTCTTTTTCCCTCAAGTTTCTTGGAATGCACTGACCTTCTAAGACAAAGAGGGCATTATTCCTGTCTAAAGAGGTTACTCACACTAGTCAAAGAGCGGGACTGGGGTTAGGGTTTGCCTGGGAAATGCCAGTGGGAAGGCCGAGTCTAGGCTGTGAGGTATCTATCTTGAGGCCTGAGATTTATGTTTGAGTTTGTTAAGACGTGTGTGTTCTGAACTGTGCATTTCTGCATAGATTATTTGGGTAGTTTCTTTCTTCCAATTTCTCTCTCTCTCTCCCTCTTTTTTTTAGTGTTGAGTCCTGTTTTTGGCATAAATATGTCTGGAACTGGCTCACGGGCAGCTGGACTGACCTGTGAAAACACGTAGAGAGATCATGGGGCCAGGCTGGAGCCGAGTCACGTCTCCCCCATGGCACTGGCCTTTTTGCCACATGCCAGTGACATTACTTACCTGGGAATGACTCAGTGTCTCCTTTGTACCTGAATATTTTCCTCTGCTCAGTAGAGGAAGTGTGTGTGTCTCACATTTGATGCTGTTGACCTTGGGCTTACACAGGTTCACCCTTTCAGAAAAGAAGGGCAGGTAGGAGGTCCTGGTGGTCGTTTGATCCTCAGCTGGTGCTTGTGAAGCCCTACACTTGGGAGGGGACAGAGAGCAGTGAGCCAAAAAAGGAGTCAGTCTTCTTCCTGAATATTATGTTCAGCAGTCTCTGTCAGCTGAGAACTGAAAGGAGTCACAGGTCAAAATGCAACGTCTAGTGCTTAGTAAGCAGGGCCTGTTTTCTTCCTCTTTCTTTTGGCAAGAGAGTCTCTTGCTCAGAATCTCTCTGAACTGCAAAGGACCCTGGACTTAAACATCAGACTCCTCTCTCAGCAGCTCTTCCCCCATCCCTCCTCACCCTAGTGACCAGGTGAGAGGTCAAGGGAGAGTCCCGGGACAGTCCTCTGCCGACGGAAGGAGCGCTTACCAGGGCATTCTCATCACCTCTGCGACGAGGGTCTCCATGGTGTACTCTGGGCTGAGTTCCACAGTCCTGGAAGCATTGCTTGCTGCGAGTTTCGGCTTGGAGCTTGGCTTTGAAGAGCCTGAATGTACTAGAGGGGCAGTTAACCTTGACTCTTTTTTCCAGGGATTGGAGAGGAGGTAGATAAGACATCTGGGAAGAGAGGAGTGTATGTCTGGGAAATAATAACAGCAGCAACAATGATTTTAATTGCTATCTTTTGTTAAGTACTTACCATATGTCAGGCATATGTTAAGTGCATACATACCTCACCTCCGTGGTCAGGAAGAATTCAGAGTCTGTAAGTGGCTGTGGATTTGGGAAGGCCAACTTTCTGGATTTCCCAAGAAAAGTGGCATGGGGGTATCTTGGCAGGGTAAATTCTTTTTTTTATTCCCTGCACACCATCTTGGGATGCGGGAGTTGATAGGATCTTTATGTGATTCCCTTTGACAGAGAGCTTGGGCACTTTACCCTGGTCACTGTGTCTCCATCAAACTTGGCAGCCCTCTTCCCACCCAGGATGGGCGTCTCCTGCTTCGGCCAGCTCAGCTTCTCATGCCTCTGCGTAGTGGGCTGCCAGACAGGAGCCAGGAGCCTCTGCACGGTCTGGATGTGTTTGCTACGTGGGGTGAAAAATATTTCTGTCGGTCTGAGTCTGTAACTCTGAGCCAGTCCCGTGATGCTAAATACAAAGGCAGTGGGGCCTTTGCAAGCTTGCTTTGCTGGTCATTTGTGTGCCTGCCTAAATTATGCAGTGTATTTTCAGGTCATTTCAAATGAAAATTTATTTCTTCTCCAAAAACAAAAATTTAATTTATTTTATCTCCGTTTGTTTTCACACTCCCAGGATATCAGGCTGAGACCCGGCAGGGAGGATGTGACACGTGCAGCTGAGGGGTAGGGCAAGAGAGGGGATTTCTGAATCACCCTGTCAGGTAGCTCGAGGCTACAGCTTAGAGAATGTGGTCTTGGGAAACAGGAGCTTGGAAGTATGTTTGCTGGAGGGGGCAGGGCAGTGGGGGTTCTGTTGCTAGGCTGGTGTCCCTGATCACTTTGGGGTGAAGATTATATTTTCATCTACCATCTTAGAAGGACTTCCCCAATGGCTCAGCAAGTAAATAATCCACCTTCAGTGCAGGAGACGTGGGTTTGATCCCTGGGTTGGGAAGATTCCCTGGAGAAGGCAGTGGCAACCCATCCCAGTATTTTTGCCTGGGAAATCCCATGAACAGCAGAGCCTGTGGGCCACAGTCCATGGGGTCTCAAAGAGTCAGACAAGACTGAAGTGACGACCACCTTAGAATAGGATGGCTGTTTCTGTAACATCTGTATAACATTGTGTTCATGTTACTGGCTTCAGGTTGGAGCTGGGCCTTGTAACTTTCAGGAGTGAGTCAGAGGTATGTAGAGGGCCATTCCAAGCCCCCGGAGAATCAGGCTTTAATAGCGGAGAAGCTAAGACAAGATTGAACAAGTGGAATGTCCGATTCTCAATAATTTAACAGGCACTGGATAAGCCTGGCTGCCCTTCCTGGCTTGCAATTAGAGTTCACATCTCCCAAGATGCCTAAGAGAAGAGCTGACCACCCCTGGTTATGAACAGCATGCAGTTTGTACTTGCTCAACACTTATTTGAGGTTAGAGGACGAACTAGATGGAGCTGCAAGATTATCAGTTAGTCCTTCGCACTATTGCCTTCTCCAGTTATGTCTCTCAACTGGCAGAAGAAGTTCTGAAGTTACTACCTATGGGAAACAGAGCCCTCCTCTGGCCCTTCCCCCACCTATGGGAAACAGAGCCCTCCTCTGGCCCCTCCCCCACCTATGGGAAACAGTCCTCCTCTGGCCCCTCCCCCTATAGCAAAATTACTAGTTTGCCCATAGTTCGGGTCACTCACTTGATCCCCTGGCTGCTCTTGTCTGGGTCAGGTTTGAGGACTTGATTGCACTCTGGAGCTTGGAAGTCTCTCTGATACTGGTTGATACAGTCCCTGTAGTCTGGATGCGTTACTGATGCAATTTTTCTCCCCCGGATGTAAACTCAGAATATCGACTGACCAAGGGGAGAGTTCTGGAAGGCAATCTGATGAGGAGTGGTCAGGTAGTGGTCACCTAAGGGGAGTGAGAGAGTGTGCAGAGCACCTCCTGTGTGTGGGAACGGCATGAGATAAAAGGCGGGACTGTGGATGCCAGCCGGGGCAACTGAGCCAAGCCTTTTATATGGAAATAGCAGATGCCAGAGGGCTTCCCAGGTGGCTCAGGGGTAAAGAATCTGCCCGCCAATGCAGGAGACCCAGGAGACCTGGGTTCCATCCCTGGGTTGAGAAGATCCCCTGGAGGAGGATATGGCAACCCACTCCAGTAGTCTTGCTTGGAGAATCCCATGGAGAGAGGAGCCTGGTGGGCTATAGTCCATGGGATTGCAGAGTCAGACACAACTGCATGACTGAGCACAAGCACCAGCAGATCCCAGATATATACCCGTATTGCCCTCTCTACCCCTCTGACCTTTAGAGTCATCTCCCTGAGACCAGAAATAGAGTCCTTAGTGTGGAGTTCCAGAGTGGCCTTGCAGCCCCTTTTAGGTAATTTGAGCTTTGACAGCCTGGAGTACAGAGCTGCTGCTGGTCCAGCCCAAACCGGAAGGAGGAGGGTTGGCTGGGATAGGGTAGTGGGTGCCCTTCCAGAGGGGTCCTGGCTAACAGTGTAGCTAGGTATGGCCTGCAAGCCTCTTGCAGGGTCACTTGCCACTTATTGCGTACTGCTGGGTTGGTATTTCCCACGCCTGGGATCTGCCTGGGGGACAGGAGTGCCCTGGTTAGGCTGGTGACAGAGGGATCAGTTTCTGCTTTATGCAGAGTGCCACTCTGCCCCTATTACCTTGCACCCTGCCATGCTAAGTCTCACCTGAATGGGAGGGCTCCTCTCCATGGTAAGTCCAGGGCTTGTGGCTTTCTCCATAGGTTGTACTGAGGGGAATCCATGGAGGCTTGGGTTCGCTGAAGTAGCTTAGGTGTAGCTGGAGTGGAGCCTTGGGAAGGGTCTCCAGGCGATATTTAACATCTTCTGGGGCTATTTCATTCTGGGCTTCTGACTCCTGCAAAGCAACCCCCTCTTGCTGCTTCCCCATCGCGGGAAGTTCACTTCCGCCTCTGTTCAGAAGGGTCCTTCTTATATCTTCCCCTCATTAATAGTGAAAGCTGGTGGGAATGTGTCTCCTAGAGTGAGAGGTTGGCAGAAACTAGGTGGGTGCGCCCATCTAGCAAGTTCCTTAAATTCTCTGAGCCACAATGTCCTTATATGAGAGGATGTGAAATAAAGTACGTAGCACAGTGCCTGGCATGTAGTAGGTACTTCATAGATAGTATCTTCTCTTAAAATGTTACTGTTAAGATATTTCGAGAGGTGCCTGCGGCATCAGTGGCACGTGCCCCTGTTGACTCCACTGTCACCTCACCCCTGGCCTTACCCGAGCAGCAGGATGGCTTTTCCTCGGCAGGGCTTGGTGAGTCAGCATCTCTTGCTGGGTGGCGTTGAGGGCTAGGCCATTTGAAGCAGGGTACTGAAATGGGTCGGGTCTTCTGTCCCCAGGAGAGGGAGTGTCTAGAGCAAGGGGAGGAGTCGTGATTGACTTGTTCCCATGATTCTTCCCCATCCACCTCCTGGCAGCCTTCCCTCACCCATTACTGCATTAAGGGAAGGAGCGGGCTGCTGCTGGTAGTATGTCCAGGAAGGACCCAGATTTAGTTTATTTGTGGTTGGATCAGTAAGAACTAGGTGGGGGGCTTTGTCTGCATATGAAAACATTGCATTTCAAAAGCAGTTCTTTTTAATTAGTATTTCAACTCTCTGTCTCTCTCTCTCTTTTTTTTTTTTTGGCCTTGGGAGTAGTGCTGACTCTGGAGGGGTGGACTCACTGAAAGATGGGTGGGGCCCAGATAGGCCGCTACTCGGCTCCAGGGCTTGGCGTGTGTGTGGTGGTGTCTGTGCTTCCTAAGGGGCAGAGGAAAGAGTGGTCTAGGAGCCCAGGAAGGTGAGAGCCCCAGGGGTTTTGTTCCTTGCCTGCTTCTAAAGCTGTAAGGATACACCCCCATGGGGCCACTGGAAGGCCCTCCAGATCCTCAGAGATGGCAGAAGGTGGCCTCTTATCCGGCTACACTGACTCAGCATTTGAATTTTGCGGGTGGCAGATGGGGAGAGGGTGGGCTGCTGTTCATTCTAAGCACCTTTTTGGCAGGTGAAGAAAGAGCATTTTTGACTGGCCAGCGTGAAATGGAGGAGGCAGGGCAGGGTATGCAGTGTCCTTAGGATGGAGAAAGAAGCTGCTGAAGGGCCGTTTTACCTCCACTAGGTAGGGGGGAGCAGGTAATGAGAACTCTGTGAGAGGATTTCCCTCAAACCATCAAGGTCCGGGTGAGTCCTGGGCCAGAACCATACCCAGGACAGGGAGTGTCCTGTGTCCTCTTCTGTCAGCCTTACATCAGAGTGCAGAAGAGAGGCGGGTGCTTTGGGGACAGGTATGGGAGTGGGATGGCAGTCCTGGGGCGGGTAACTGGACCCTGACCCCCAGGGACGAGAGCCCACAGAGAGGATGCATGTGGGCACTTGGGCCCGCTGGCTTTCTGGGCTGTGTTGCCACCAGCTTCTGTGCCTGACCCTGTCCTCTGTCCCTCGCTCCTGACTGAGTGCCTGTGCTTTGGCAGTCGGCATGGTTCTGAGCTCTGGTGGCTTGGAGTGCTGTGTCTGCCTCCGTGGACGTGAGAGGACTGCACTGGCTTTGCAGGGGAAGCGGGGGCTGCTGTGTTCCTGACACAGGAACAGGCTGCTCTGGCTGCAGCTTGGGGTGGGGGCGTGGGCCTGCTCAGGCCTGGTGTCTGCTGCCAGCCCCAAATCCCACTCTGTATTTCTACTCTGTGTGTGAAGTGTGTGAGCCCAAGCTCCGTCCCTTCAGATGCCTGTCCATTCCTGCCGCCTTCTGCACATACACACGCACACGCACACACACACACTCTGGATCTCCACTGAGTGCATGAAGTATATGAGCCCAAGCTCTGGCCCTTCAGATGCCTGTCCTTTCCTGCTCTCTTCTCCACCCAGCGCGCGCACACACACACATACACTCACACACACACACCCACCAGGTGTTGTCTTGAGACAGAAGATTGACTGGCATCTTAGCTGTATAGATTTGCCAGTGGCTGACACTCTTTCAGAACCTGTAATGACAAAACAGTAATCTCAGAGTTGGAAGATACCTTAAAGGACTTCATACACTACCCTCTATCACACCAGTTAACTTAAAAGTATTTTCCATCAGTTCAGTTTATGAGCTCAACTGCTGTCCCAACTTCTGGTCTCATGGAGGGGCAGTGCTATTTGTCTTAATCCTAGAATCAGAGTTGGAAAGTGTTGTAGAGATCTAACCGTCACACCCACTCTACTGCCAGAGTTCAAAGGCAAGTGGTGTTTGTGGGAAGGGCCACACCCACCTGTGTTTAAGCACTTTCCTCCCTGTCCCCACCTCCTGGGACAGAATGTATTCCATTCGTGGGCAGCTCCAGCAACATTCATGTGTGTTTCCTGTGGCGTCACCATTTGTCTGCCTTCTCTGTCTTGGGGCTTACAGAAATAGACTCAAAACCCCTTCTCTGCCTGACAGCACTTTGAATGTGTTGGGACACACTTTTTCCCATGCCCTACCTGCTTCCCTCCCTGGAGCCATAAGGTTAAGGTCATAGGAGGAGAGTTATGTATTGAAATTTGTGTAAGAAAAGAAGCAAAACAATTTTTATATAATAAGATGGTAGGAAATTACTCTTCATACTTAGAGGGTTTAATTGTGTTTACAGATGCTTTATACAGGGACTCTTCCCTCCCTTCAGACCCAATGCAGCAGCAGAACTAAGCATGACCACCCAGCTAAAGGGTGACAGGAGAGGAGGAGGTGGGAGGAAGAGGATGAAGGACCGGAGGAGAAGACCAAGCGGGTCATAGGAGGGGTCTGGAGGCCTGCTCAAGTTAAGCTTGAAGGGTGGTCTCAGGCTGAGTCAGAGCCATAAATAAAGAGCAGGGACAACTCAATAGGTTGGAGGAACTATTTACTCAATAAATAAAGAGCAGGGGAACACAATAGGTTGGAGGAGCTATTCAACAGACTAGCCCGGCCAGCATGGCCTCATGCTGGAGAGGAGTTAACTTGTGAGTCACAGTGTGAGGAGCCTTTTAATGTGTACTGAGGAGAAAGTGCTGATGAAGGCAAACTCAAGCAACCTCCTGAGGTGCAGGTTATGGGGCACAGGCTGGAAGGGCCACTTCTGCTTCAGAACTCAGAGTGCAGACTCACAGGATTTCCCTGGAGGTCCAGTGGCTGAGACTCCATGCTGCCAAGGCAGGGGGCTGGGTTCAATCCCTGGTCAGGGAATTAGATCCCACATGCCACAGCTAGGAGTTTGCACGCCTCAGCCTAAGATCCCATATGCCGCAACAAGGATCAAAGACCTTGTATGCTGCAACTAAGAGCCAGCACAGCCAAATAAATAAAATATTAAAAATAAAAGAATACAGACTTGTGCTCCTGCTCCCAGGCACGCTGCTGCTCTCCTGTTCAGCCTTTCTCTGGGTCTCCATGGCACTTTGGACCCAACATTCATCATGCTGTTTTATGAGTTGTGAGCTCCTATGGCCAGAACTCTTACTCATTTTCTGATTATTATTTATTATTTGCTTATTCAGGTCTCTTATTCACTTTCAAATCTCCAGCTTGTAGCCTGAGGCACTACACCTCAGAACTAATAGCTTTCATTAATTTGGGCTACTATGTGCCAGGCCTCTCCATACATTAATCTCATAAAAACCGAACAAATCTGATGCTAATATTTTCATTTTGCAGATGAGGAAGCTGAGGCTAAAGACCACAGCGCTACCAAAGCCTATGCTCTCTGTCCAGTTGAATGAATGAGTCTTGAGGGAGTTGCTCTAGGTGAGAACAGGCCAAAGTGGGCTCAGTGCTTTCAGATACCCCCACTCAGCTTAATCTCTGACCAGCTTGCTAACTGATTATCATGTCTGCAACATGAGGTGAATGCCTAATTAACACATGGACCTCCTGTTACGTATTCATGGAGTGGCTCTGCCAGCCGTCCCAGGCCCAGGGGCAGGGAGCTTGTAGCTTTTGTGGGAACCAGGGATGGGAAGCATGATTTTCCCATTGTTGGCAGGGAACATGGAGGATACTGGGGTCACATGGCAGGCAGGCTGAGGACGAAGCCTTGGCTGCAGGATGTGTCCAGTCACCTCAGTCTTCTGTCAAGGCCCTTGGGACCTGACCTGTGAGCCCTTCCCCTGTATGGTCTGGACTTGTCACATCCTTTGGTCCAGTGCCACTGGTTCAGGCCTCTGTGCTTTTCCAAGCTGCCATCTCTGCCTGTTCTTCCTTCCCCAACCAGAACCTCCTCCCTTAATTTCCTTCAGGGCCAAGCTCAGATGTCATTTCCTTTGTGGAGTTTTCCCTGGCCTCCTAGCTATGGGCAGAGAGGCAGAATGAAATGCCTCCTCTTCAGCTTACACCCCGTAACACTTGTCCATATCTGACTCTCGCGTTAATCTCTTTATGTAATGGTGAACGTGGCTTTTCCCCCAGCCCGACTTAGAGCTTTCTAAAGTCAGATACCACAGTCTGCAGCATCCAGCATGAAACCTGGCCTAGGCTTTACTGAATAGGAAACACACTTAATAAATATTTGCTGAATTCAACTAAATGCTTAGTTGAGGTTTTGTAAGACCTGGGCAGATGTGAACTTCCAGAATTCAACAAGTGATGTGCAAGTATAGGTAGAGCGTTTTTGGAAATCTTTGTATTTTGTGATTCATATTTTTCCTTTCATCATAATCCTCTCCTGCGGGAGGCAAAGGGGGATAACAGTCCCAGTTTGGCCAGGGTTTCCCAGGTGGCACCAGTGGTAAAGAACCTGCTTGCCAATGCAGAAGCTGTAAGAGATGCGGGTTTGACATGTGGGTGGGGCAGATCCCCTGGAGGAGGAAATGGCGACCCACTTAAGTATCTGCCTGGAGAATCCCATGGACAGAGGAGCCTAGCAGGCTACAGTCCTTGGGGTCACAGAGTCAGACACAACTGAAGTGACTTAGCACGCACATACCTGCTGGGAGAGCCTTGGCATTAGGCTGGAGGGGCAGTGGTGGAGGCGTGGGACTGAGCCCAAGGGCCAACCAACCAGACCAGGAGCCGCTTGAGCCAGGACGTGACTTCGGCTGCCTCAGCAGGGTCGGGCCATGTGCTTCACGTGGGGGCAGGCGGCAGGCGCCTGAGCGTGGGAAGGCAGTGCAGGAAGAGCCCTGTGTGCCTGCCGGTTTCTCTTCCCACGGATCTCACACTGCTCTGTGGAGTAGTTACTGCTGTCCGAGTGCCCCTCATGCCACCACTCTTGGTTCCTGGTGTAGATAGTGGGCGGTTGTATATTACTTTATACCCAATTTGTATTAACTTCTCTAAATGACAGAAGGTATAGAATGCCCTAATTTCTATGACTCCATTGTGTTTAGTAGCTCAGTCCTGTCTGACTCTTTGTGACCCTATGCACTACAGTTTGTGACCCCATGGCCACCAGGCTCCTCGGTCCATGGGATTTTCCTGAAAAGAATACTGGACTGGGTAGCCATTTCCTCCTCCAGGGGATCTTTCCGACACAGGGATTGAACCCTATCTCCTGTGGCTCCTGCATTGCTGGTGGATACTTTACTGTTGAGCCACTGGGGAAGCCCCTTTACTCCACTCCCATCCCAAAGAAACACAGTAGTCTCCATACCTCTGTGCATAGGTATCCTAACCCAGATGGGTAGAGAAGAAGGGTTTCCCTAGGAACCTTGCATCAACCAGGCAGTGGCATGAGAGGAAGGGATCCAGGAGTTCTGTGACCACCAATTTAGGCTGTGACTTCCCTCCTTCATTTCTTAGGTTGAGGGGTGTGTGTGTGTGTGTGTGTGTGGTGTCATGTTTTCATTTATTGAGTTTTGCAGTTCAGGCTAGGGAGTCAGCTGGGGAAAAGCGGGTGTAAAGGGGAGAGAGAGGCTTTGTAGAGGGCAGAGGCCACACCTCAGAACCAGGGAAGGCAACCCGTTGGGTCAGGCTGCCCAGGGCATGGGTGGATGCAGACTGTTTTGTGTTGCCACCTGCTGGGCACATGTGGAAACAACACTTTACTCCCTCGGGCTACCTACACTTTTTTCTGCAGTATCTTCTGTAGGTTCCTTTTGTCAAGCATTTCCTCTGATGGAAAGGACCTGCTTTCCCTCTCTCCCCAGGCAGGGCTGTCAAAAGACACCTCTGCTCTGGCCCAGGACAGGGCTCCTGTGTAGCCAAAAAGCGAGTAACTCTGGGAGAGGGTGGAGAAATTGCTTATCTCCATACTTGGAGTTCCTCTGTTCTTCCCAGGCTCTCCGGGAACCTGAACTTGGCTGTGATTAGGGAGAGCATTTAGTTTATCATCCCAACCAGGGCCACTGTGAGAGTGAACGGCATGTGAGCTCTTAATAACTGTGCTGAGATAGCGGGTGTAAACCAGGCCTCTCCCAGGTCAATGACTGGCATTCATGGTGGGCCTGGTTCTGAGGGGCTTTCTTTTCCTGCCAAGGTCGGGTGTGGGAGGTGAGGGTGGCCGGCAGAGGCCGCTGCAGACTAGCTGTATGTGCAGGCCTTGCTGTCTTTGGGGCCCTCTTGGCCACTTGGGCTGTGGGGGAGCAGAGAGCTGGATATGGTGGGTGAAGCTGGGTGTGGTAAAGGCTGGGGTCCCCTGAGTGACAGTGTAACAGAGAGCGAAGTCCATCGGCTCATCTGAGCCAGATTTACAATGTGATGAGAGGGCTGTGTGCACCCTCTCGGGGTTGAAGCCCAAAGCCCCGAGGCCTGGTTTCTCTCTGCAGTTTGTGGGTTGGACTGTACCTCCCCTGAGTCCTGGCAACTCTCATCCTGCCCCTTCAGGCAAAGACTGGGCAAGTGGTTTCTGGAGCTACCAGTCCTGGAGACTGGTGCCCTCCTAGGTGGATGAACACTTGACTGGAGGGCCCATGGATACCCTGGGCTGCTTGGGGGAGCCCTGGGATGTCTGGAATTCTCTGCCAGGCCGGCCTGACTGACCTGCAGTTGGGGAACACAGAGTAGCGTGGGATCCCGAGAAGGAGAAGGGCTACCCTGGAAACACGCAGCCCTCCCTGCTCTCACCCAGCTTGAAATCTGGCAGCAAGACCCTACTTCCCTTTTTTCCGTCTGGGGGACTTCCCTCCCTTGCACCCCAAGGGCAGGGTTGGGAGACCCTGTTCCTTGGGAGGAAGGGATTTCTGTGGTGGGACAGGGTCCTTCCCCCTACTCTGGCCTGGGGAAGGCCTCCCAGCCCCACCCGACTCCATCTTCCCTTCCCACCCACCTGAAGGCAGAGGCCAGTGTCTGACTTTGCAGACCACGTGTGGGTGATCATGCCCCTGCTCCTCGCCCTTTTGTGCTCAGCAACGACAAATGGGAGGCGTTCTCAGCAGGCTGTGGGGTGTGCTCCCAGCCTAAGCAGAGAATTCTGGAGCAGCAATGGGTATCCAGGGCAGCCTTGGGATTACCATGGCAACAAGCGATAGTGGTGGGGAGGCGGGGTTGGAGCTGAATTCCTGGGGTGGTCAGAGAAGGGCTAGAGGGTAAGAAGGAGAGAGAAGCCCCCCGAAGCCTCCTGACAGAGGGCAGTGTGCCCCTGCTTGTTGCCCCTGCTCCATCAGAACCCACACTCCTGGCATGGTCCACAAAGGCACCCCGCTGAGCTGGGGCAGAGGGTCTGCTGGTGTGTGGAGCGGTGGCTGCTCTCGAGGGGAGTGGGGGAACCAAACTCAGCGGCGGAGATTTGTTTTCTAGATCCATCTGAAGAATGACCATGGGTTGTAGACTGCTCCAGCCGGCTTCCTATCTGGGGGACCCTGAGCCATCAAAGTTAACCTAGACTAGCAACCGGGGATCAATTACATGCCCGTAATGTGCTTTGCAACTACCCCTTAACAAAAAGCAGACTGTTTGGAAAAATAAAAGGAATAAAAATGCTTTTCTGATCTCTGGAGCCGCTGGGCCAGTGAGACCTCTCCCTCCACGGTGTCTTTGCCCACTCCTCATTCATTACCTCTGTAGTTTAGGCAAGACTGGGTTAACCCTTCAAGTGTCGGGTTTGTGGTGAGGGGTGGCTGATGTTGACTTCTCCAGACAAGCCCTCCTCCTAGACTGTTCTCAGGAGCGCAGAGTGGGCCAAGTCCAGTGCTTGCCAACCTCCTCCCCACCCTCCCTCTGGCTGCCAAATCTGACTTTGATTAGCGTGTGGAGGGGGAAGAAAGCAGGAAAATAGAATATTAAAATCTTAATTCAATTTAAAGCACTGTCATTCACAGGCATGCCAAACAGTGAGATGACTAATTATTATGCAAATGAGGCAGATAGAAAAGTGATTAATAATTGCACAAATTAAAAATTATTGTAAACATGCTGTGACGAGCGATAAGTCCGTTGGAGAGGCGAGGGCGGTGGGCTGGGGAGGCCATGGTGGAGCCGGCTCCTGCATCCTTATTTCCTCATTAGGAGGATTTAATTAGCACCCGATGATGGGGCTCAGTGCTCCTAGGGGCGAAGGAATGGGGGCTGGCCGTGCTGATCTGCAGGCCCCCTCCTGCTCCTCCTCAGTGCCTGGCGGCCGCGCTGAACCAACTGCACAAGGGTGGAGGTTGGGGACACAGGCCAGTCACCCTGAAGGATGGGTGCCGACAGCCCCTCTGCTGCCTGTGCCAGCTGCTCCCTCAGGTCAGGGTTGGCGGTGATGGAGAGCAGGCCTCTGGGTGCTGGGCATATCCTGGGTCAGCCACAGGCCTAGTGAAGGGACACACAGAGCAGCCCTGGAAGTTCAAGTGAGGGTGGACAGGGGCACAGTGTTGCCTGGATCCAGGGTTCCCCAGTTCTAGGGGGTGTGGCATGGAGCCTTGAGCTGAGTGACTCTCCCCCAAGTCCACACCTCCCCAGACGGGCATGTGTAACAGCTGCTTCAATGGCCAAGCTTCTCTGGCCTGGCAGCGCTGCTGGGGCTTTCTAGGGCAGGCTGCTCTCCATCGGCTGAAACAGGGCAGCAGCTGGATTCTCTTTAACAAAACATGCCCACTAGCTGGAGTGCAGATGCCTCCCACCGCCTCTGGAGCCCGGAGCCCTGAGCAGGTGTGGACGGGGCTGTGGCCAGGCCTGGGGCAGGTGGCTGATCCATCCCGCTGCTCTCTCCAAGTCACCATAGGCCTCAAGGAGGTGGTCTTCCATGTCCAAAGAAGACCACAGAACAGGTCAGCAGGTCAAGGGCCTGGTGAGGGGCTCTGATCACACAAAGGGGCAGAGCATGCTGGAAACAGGGAAGGCTCCTGGGGAAGGCTGGGGTTGGGAGGATGCAGAAAAGAGGGTAGGAAGTGGGGAAAAGGGACAGCAGGGTCATCCAAGTTTTCATTTCCTCCCAAGGATCCCAGATTCCCCAGTAGCCATTACCGGGCAGGGCTAAGAAGCTGAGGTTTGTTTTGCACAGGCTGGAGGTCCAGTCTGTGTGCCCCCAAATTTCTCTCCCTAAGTCTGGAATACGTATCCACCCCCAGCCCCCATGGGCTTAGTCCCCATTAGTGCAGGCTTAGTGACTGCCCGCACACAGCCCTGTCACCATGGGCAGCACTGGCTAACGTCCCCCATCCTGGTATCCTGTCTTCACTCCATCCCTGTTCTGATTCCTGGAGAAGGACACTGTTTTCCTACTGGGATTCCAGTGATAACTTTCTGAAACCTCCTAGTCTCTGAAGCCCCTTCCTTCATTGGGAGCTGTTTGACCACCAGGTACTGACCTTTTACAACCCTTGCCCCCCATCTCCTTGACCTCTACTGACACCTGTCTGTGATGCTCCTGAACCCAGCTTGGGTTCTTTTTTTTTTTGGCTGTACTTTCATGCATTGGAGAAGGAAATGGCAACCCACTCCAGTGTTCTTGCCTGGAGAATCCCAGGGACAGGGGAGCCTGGTGGGCTGCCATCTATGGGGTTGCACAGAGTCGGACATGACTGAAGTGACTTAGCAGCAGCAGCAGCATGGCTTTTGGAATCTTGATTCCCTGACCAGGGGTCAAACTCCTGCCCCCTGCAGTGAAAGTGTGGAGTTTTAACCAGTGGACCGCCAGGGGAGTCCCCTATCCTGGGTTCTTACTCTCTTTTTTTCTTTGTGTTGGGCGTTCCCATCATGGATTTTCTGATGAGGTTGCTGATTCTGTGTGACCTCAGGCAAGTTGCTCTACTTTCTCTGTATCTGTTTCTTCGTTGTCATGATGGGGAAGATACTACAACCTCCTGAGAGATCAGTTTATCCTTTCATGAGTTTTTAAATTTATCCTTTCCCATGAGTACCCACTCATTCGTTCAGTCACTTCCATGTTCCAAGGGCTGGCAATGAAAAGCTGCAGACAGTCTCTAGGATTCGTGGGAGACAGACAAGGGAGGAGTATGCGCAGAGGCCCCGGGGAGCAAGAGGAACAGAAATTTAGAGATTGACAAGGAGTTATGAGGGACTGGAGGACAGGTTGTGTTAGGGAGCCACTGGGCTGAAGGGCATTGTGTTCCATGGAATTTTGATAGTATTTTGTGGGCTCTGAGGTGGCAAGAGCGGGCTTTGTGCAGAGGCAGGGATGACCAGAATGGTTGTGGAAAGACCGCTTCAGTAACACTGTGGAGATGGGCAAGGCCAGAGCAGGGTCCCAACCCCGCGGCGATCTGCCTGCAAGTGAACTGTAGCTGTGTCGTGGGGCCCGAGCAGGAGGAGAGAGACATGTCATGAGGCAGAAAAGGGGAGATCTGGCCTCCTGAGTGGTCATGAGCAGAGCTGGGTCCAGGCTTCTGGTGTGGAGGGGTGCTGTTCTCCGAGAAGAGGAGGGATGTGGGGCAGAAGGAGAGATGACGGTGTTGTTGGGGACACCTTGGGGGTGAGGACTGTGTTTGATGAAGTCACTTGGGACGTAGAAGATGTTGAAAACCTGCTCATTGATATTGAACGTGCTCAAGTTCGGGGCTTTGTCTGTCTTGTCTTTTTTTTTTCTCTCTGTCTGATCATATCTAGATCTTTATAAGGAACCTGACCCTTTCCTGGAAGCTGACCTCAACCTTCCCCTTCCGACCTTTCTGTAGTGGGCATCTGCACAGCGTGCCTGTGTGTAGCAGGACTCTGAGGTTAGCCCTCTGACACTCAGTTGTGCCTGCGTTCCCATCGCCTCCTCCGCAGGCTCCTGTGGGATCGTGGGTTCCCACTCATGAGCCTGTGGCCTGCCTTAGGTTGCTGTTAACCTCCCTCCAGAGTGCTGCAGCCACCGAGAGGGAGGCCGTTCTCTATGAGTACCTTCCAGATCCCTGTGCTCCAGCTCCGGGAACACGGAGGAGGCCTTGGGGTTGATGAGCCCCCTGCCAGCCACCCTGCAGGTCTCATGGCTTCAGCCCTGAGAGGGTCCTTGCTGCCAGCAGTCCCGCCTCCCAGAGCCCTGGGTATTCTCTCACCTGGGGTGGCTGTAGGGGTCCGACTCTGGGGCCCTGACAGCAGGCAGGGTCCCAGCAGTCAAGTGGAGCCGCTCCCCCTTCAGGACTGGTTTTCTGAACCAGGCTGCACGGTTCCTGAGGCTGCTGCCACACGGCAGAAGAGCAAGTCGGTGACCGCTGCCCAAGGTCCAGCTGCTTACTCCCTCCTCCGGGGCAGTGCGGGCAGGAATTCAGCTCCCGGGTAGACTCCCTCCCCCACCCCCACCCCAGGCTCCCCATCAAGAGAAGAGCAGCTAAGAGTGAGTGCCTTGTGGAAGCTGTGATGAGGAGCCCCTGGTGGCCCCAGAGGGCGCTGTGCCCCTGCAGCCCCAGGTTGCCTGGGGATGCCTGGGGCTGTGCTTTTGCTCGCAGTGACACCCCAGAGTTTCCCAGTAACCTTTTCAGTGTCTCCAGTGGCCCCTTTGTGTCCTCTTTGTGCCCTAGTATCTCTCCAGTGGAGACCCCGTAAGGCCCCCAGCACTCGTGGTGGGGATCCCAGGAACATTCCAGTACCTGCCAGGAAGCTCCCAGTTGTGCCCAGGCTGCTCCCACCCCGGACACCTCACAGTTTCTCAGCGTGTGCCCAGGAGGATGTGGTGCTCCCCCCAAATGTTCCAGCATGTTCCCAAGAATGTGCCAACACAGGGCCCCAAGATCCCACTGTTCCTGCAGGGTTTCTGGTAGACTCTTGCTCCCAGAGTGCCAGTGCCAGCTAGACGGTGCTGAGAGGAGGGTCTGCGGCCCCTCCACTGCCCGGCCCTGCCCCCCAAGGGGGAGAGAGTTTCTCCAGTGGGAAGGGGTGGGAAGGAGAGGGGGTGGAAACTAACATTTGCTGAGTGCCAACTGTGTCTTAAGCATTTTGTCTTCTGCCATAAACCACAGGGTGGGTGGTTTCCCATGTTAGAGAAACTGTTACCTGGAGAAGTTCAGTGATTTTTCTCAGAGTCAATAAGAGGCAGGGAGCGATCTGAAGGCAGATCTGTGGTCTCTGACTCCACTGCTGCCTGTCCAGAGCCTCAGAGAACCAGGTAGGAGGCAGTTCCCGACCAGAGATGCAGGGTGGGGCAGTGGGCTCTAGGCTCCTTCCTGTCCTCCTTACTTGGTTGTCTCCATTCCCAGGAAAGAAAGGATGTGGCCTACAGTTTCTTTGGAGTGAAGCTCTGGTTCCTGGGAGCATCGATGCTCTCAGGCAAGCTGCAGGTGTCAGATCCACCCCTTCCAGTTTCTCAAGCCCTTTCAGGTTCCAGATGTTACAGCCGTGGCCCACCATACCTGCAGGCCAGTCCCGGGGTCAGCCTGAGGTTCTGGGCTCATTCTTGGAACCTGCCCACAGTCCAGGTTCCAGATGGTGTGGTGGCCTCCCCGTTCCTCTCCCCTCCTCGCTGTAGCTGCTCCTTCCTTGCTTCCCATATCAGTGGCCCATCTGCCTCTCTCCCACTGGACGCCTTCCCTAGCATGGGAGACACTTGCAAGGTGACTTTGAACAGTGCAGACTCAGTGGGAGCGGGTAGGGAGCAGCCCTGCAGGTAGGGAAATGGGGACCAGACTGGACGTTTTCCTCCCTGACCCAGCTGGGTCCCTCTGCCCTTGGAAGCGTGGATGGAAGGGCAGAGAGGACAGGGAGCCAGAGGTTGAGGGCATGACTGGGGATTCCTGTGCTGGCGGGTTGCGCTTCCCAGGTGGTCGGTGGTAAAGAGCCCGCCTGCTAGTGCAGGAGCCACGGGGTCGGCTTTGATCCCTGGGTCGGGAAGATCCCCTGGAGGAGGAAATGGCAACCTACTCCAGTATTCTTGCCTGGGAAATCCCATGGACAGAGGAGCCTGGAGGGCTACAATCCATGGGGTGGCAAAGAGTCGTACACAACTCAGCAGCTGAGAACGGATGGACCTGCTGGTGGGTTGGTTTCCCCCTGACCAAGGGCTCTGACCCCCTGCTCCCGCCTGGGGCAGGGGGAAGAGAGGAGAAAGGACTCAGGTCCTCTATTGGGCAGTGGCCTTGTCATGTGGAATGGACAGAAGAACGTTTTATTACACCTTGGCTCCCTAGCCATTTCCTCCCCCCTACCCCCCTACCATGCATGTCATAGAGGCAGTTTAGGCAATTTAGAGACGTTTAGGCAGTTTAGAGATGGACTGCTAGGTTCATATCTCTCGGTTCCTATCTCTTTCTCGCACCTTGGACACATTAGAGTCTGAGAACCCCAATTTCTTCGTTCATAAACTGCAACCAATAATGTTACTTACTTGTCACATAGCAAATGCTCAGTTAAAAAAATCCTGATGGAAGGTGCACTTTTTCGCATGGATGTTACACTTCAGATACTCATACTTGCATGTGTATGTGGTGTATGGGCCTTCCATGTGCTCTGCCCTTCCCTGCTTTGCTCTTTCCTGTTGCCTCTAGAGGGTTGGGTGGAGGTGGGGAATCTCGTGACCACTCTGGCTCCTGGGGGCTGGAGGCGCTAAATGCTGCTCAGGAGAGTCAGGTTCAGAGGGGAGGGAGCTTAGCCTAGGGCATGGGAGCCAGGGTCTGGCAGGGAGGTTGGGGGGCGGGTGGGGAGGAAGGAGGACTGGGAGGGTGGCCAGGGGTATAGCAGGCATCTCAAGGCTGCAGAGGCTTGAAGCATTTGGGTGGCTGCCTTCCCGCTGGAGCTCACCCATCCATCCTCCTTGTGGGAGACCCAGCCGTGCCTCTGTCAGGGCCCTGGCCCAGGAGTGTGTGGGCGTGTGCCCTGCCACTTGCCTCTGGGGGAGATTTTTGGCAGGGGTAGAGGGGTTTTGGGCTCTCTCAGGTTAGCTCCTCCAGCTGGTTTACCCTGAACAGGGAACAGTTTGGTGAGAATGGGAGGCAGTTGTGAGGCAGGCATTGATGGAGTCTGCGGGTCTCTGCCCCTTCTGGGAGGTGTCAGGCACAGGATGGCCTCTGGGAGCTTCTGCAGGAGAGGCCTCTCTGCTAAGAGGCTTTGGGGTGGGGCATCCTGGCCCCAGGAGCTGGGGTTGCCTGGCCAGTCTGAGGGACGTGCTCCTTCTTCTGTGTCCTCTCTGTGCCCTACTCCTCCCTGTGGCCTTTTCCCTGACAGGGACAGGAGAAGGTGGGGAGGAGGGAGATGATCCCTGACCACAGTGGTATCTCTGGTGACAGTGAATTCAGGACTAATAATCAATAATGCTGATGTATGCCAGCCATGCTTAATTACAGAATAACTAAGGACAATCTGAGATAAAAAAAATTCACCAAAAAGGGGCTTTTCTGGTGGCTCAGTAGTAGAGAGTCTGCCTGCCATGCAGGGGTCATGGGTTTGATTCCTGACCCAGGGAGATCCCACATGCCATGGAGCAACTAAGCCCGTGCTCCACAACAAGAGAAGCTGTGGCAGTGAGAAGCCCGTGTGCTGCAATTAGAGAGTAGCCCCTTCTCACTGCAGCTAGGGAAAAGCCTGCCCAGCAATGGAGACCCAGCACAGCCAGAAATAAATAAATTATTTTTAAAAATCATTAAAAATATTGACCGGAGGCCTCAGATTTGTGTCTCATTCCCACACCGTCAATATAAAATAAATCTCCCTGCGCCTGTATAGCTTCTGCTGAGCATTTCTCAACAGAAGAAGTGCGTGTGGGGCAGGCAGCTTACTCCCCCCAAGTCTGGTTCCCTCACCAAATACCCCTGGAAAATGGGCGGGAGCACATGGGGAAATACTGAGAGAAAGAAGGCCATGGTGTGGGCAGGGCCCGTGTCAGGTAGGGGGCTCTGCTCCCCGCTCCCGCCTCGTCCTCCCCTCGGTGAGAGTGAGAACAGGCGCCTGGGAATGTTTATGAGCCTCTTGCTTCTCTTTTTCTTTTCAATTACAATGATATCTCAGGTAATTAACTACTAATAACATTGTTAATTTAAAATGGATCCTCTCCCTTTTGGCCATCTCAGGAAGACTTAAGTCACAAGGAGTCAGCGGTTTGGAGGAAAGGGAACTGGGTGGCGGGGGCGCAGAAGAGAAGGTAAGAGGACCTGGGAGGGTGTACAGAGCTGGTTCCTGGTCAGAGCTCCAGCCTGCAGGAGAGGAGAGACTCTACCGGGAGAGGCCTCATGGCCGTGGGAGTCCAGGGGCACTGAAATCACTTCCACCCAACACATTCCCAGATGACACCCCGTGTCACCCCAAAGCAGCACTTGGCTTGGGAAGAGAGCTCGAGGGCCCAGCACACTGGACTTTTATTATGGTCCAGTACCCAGCCTTAGGCATTGACCTCTTAGGAACCGTCACTCATGATCCTGGAAACACAACCTGCTAAGTGATGGTCTCTTCTCCCACCTCCACTTTTTCCCAATCTTAGGGATTTGAGATCTATTCCGAAAGAGAATAGCTTCTCATTCTGGTTGGTTAAACATTTGTCAAAAGTCAGGCATCTGGATGAGGAATCTGTGATCTTTTTCAGTTCCAAAGATGTATTCATTTGACAACTTACCAAGTGCAGCACAGGTCTTAGTGATACAAAGATGAGGAAAGATATGGTCCTGTCCTCAAGGAGCTTGTGGTTTCATGGCCAGAATCTGACAAATAAACACATAATTAGAACATAAATTATGTAGAGCGCAGGCAGGAAGATACCTGACCTTGTATAAGGGCATGGGAATCCGGGAAGGCTCTACAGAGGAAGGGGTATTTGAACTGGACCTTGTCAGGCGAGGAAGAGTCTGCTAGGTGGGGAACACAGAGAACAGGAAGATCATTCCAGCAGAAAGAATAGCATGGAAGGAGACGGCATGGCTCCTGGGGGAACGTGATTTGATATGGATGGAACAGTGACTATAGGGATGAGGAAGTGGCTGGAAAGAGAAGCAGAGCCAGATCATGAAGAGTTGGTAGGATTTCTTCTGAGAGGTGACCTCCTGGCCCGTGGGAACTTAGCCAGGGGGCGCCACTTAGCCACAGCTGGATGCCTAGGGAGACTCCAGCCTTGTGACATTAGCTCCAGGAAGCTTTGGCAAGGAGTTCTCATTGCCCTGCTCTCCTCTTTCCATTTTTTTTTTAGAGTAAATGAAGAGGTTGGTGCGTGGGGTGAGGGGACAGCTAGAGATTTTGGGATGAATAGGTCCCTTGGTTTGGTTTCTCACTGTCCCACAGTGCTTTGCGATCATTTGGAGACTTTGAACAGTGAGTCCCAGGGTGTGTGAGGGCCTCTGCTCCCTGCCTGGGGAACCCACTGCTCAGAAGTTGGGACTCTCTTGTTTCCGGAGAATCTGCTATTCCAAGATGGGTCCCTGAGCTTGGTCTGGTAACACCCACTTTCCTTAGCTCCTGCAAGAGGTCTGGGTGCAGGTGGGTGGTGCAGTTCTTAGCAGGTTGACTGCTGAGGGACACCACCCCTGTCCAGGAGGGGTAAGATGACCTTTTGGAGCTCCAAGCCTAAGATTTGGGGGCTAAAGCCATCCTGGGGGCCATCAGCCTGCTCTCCCAACAGACCTGGTCACCACCTGCAGACCCTGTGGCCCCCGGAGGGCAGCGTCATTATCTTCTGAGTAGGGCCTCAACAGTCTGAGCCTCCCTTCTCTTGTCCCTTTCCTGCTGTTTCAGTTTTTTTTTTTCAAGACAAACAGCCGCAAAGCTCCATCTCTTAATGAAACTGTTTGATGTTGATTAATTATGCAGCTGCCTCATTTGCATGCGCAGGCTGTGGCTTTCCAGCTTCTCTCCCACCCTCCTCTGCAGGAGCCCTCTCTGAGTCTCAGGCAAAAGGGAGACCTGGTAACTCCAGTGTCTGCCCACTCCCAGGCCACCCTCCCATCACCCCATGTCTACAGTGGGTGGCAGAGGCTGGACTGCAGGGTCACAGTTGGGGCCGCCAGGTGGGGGCGTGTGCTGTGAACTCTTGAACCTAAGAAGATGGGGTGCTTGGGTCTTACCTGGCTGCTCTCCTTTACTTATCAACTGTTTGGCCTTAGACAAGCCATCAACCCCTCTGATGTCAGTTGCCTTTTCTGTAAAGTGGGAGCCAGATTAACACCACCCCAGTGGGCCATATCTCGTGTGTCTGTCTATCTCTGGTGTCAGGAACAGTGCTACTTGAAGTGGGTTTTTGAATGATTGGCTGGATCAGATCTTGGGATCTCTTTAAGATGTTACTCCAGGGTTCCATGGCATCTCCACATTTGCCAGAGTCCCCATTCCCACCTGCTGTAACCAAAGGCCCTTTAACTTCTAATGGTCACAGCATTGATGCAGCATCCACCGTTTTAGAATCCTGTCCTCAACAAGGAGACCCTCCAGGGCCTTGCACCCACACACCAGAGGACTCTGTTTTGGGGGAGATATAGTAGGAAGAATGGTGTGGTTCATGGACTAAGCCCCTGGTAGAGGCCATGGCTTGTGCTGAGGCCAAGGCCATGGAGAAGGGACCAAGAGTCTGTGATGTCCCCGAAATTCATGTACATGTCGGGCCAGGTAGAAGGAATCTTGTCAAGTGGGCTTTGGAAGGGCAAATTCACACTGAGTTACAAAGAATGGAATCTGAGCTATCATGGAAAATGGAAGAGAATTTGGGGTTTCCAGGCAGTGAATCTCAAGCTTTCTGGGATCAGGGAACCCTTTAGTTATGGATTTCTATTCCTACAAAATGTGTATTTGTTCCTGTAAGCCCAAAAGTACATTGAGGGCCTTCTTGGGGCTCTTGGACCCGAGGCAAAGGACTCTACTCTGGTCTTGGCAAAAAAAAAAATCTGGGGTTCTTAGAAAACCAGAGGGAACAACAGGTACAGTGGGAGCCAGAGGGCCTGCCCAGGGTCTCTGTGGGGGTCTGAGTGGTCTCCTGGGGAGGGACAGAATTCACCGTGGGAAGAAGCTTTCTCTGAAGACCAAGGAGTGGCCCTTGGGGGCAAAGGGCAAGCAGGCTGCTGCAGCAGAAACACAGGAGCTGAAGGAGAAAGGGCCCTGATGTGGCCCGTGGGGGCAGAGGTGGAGATGGAAGCAGGATCAAGGAAGAATGCCCCATCTTGGAATGATGGTGAAACCCCAGGCAGAGCCATGAGGCTGCAGTGAGAAGGCCTCCAGAGTGGGGCAGGGAAGGCCTGGAAAGTTAACACCTGGGCTACAGGCTTCAGAGTGAAGAGGCCAGGAGTCTAGAGGGAACCAGGGAACTGAGACAAGACCATGCCTTCATCTACTCACTGAGGCACACTTCAGAGAAACGTGCGATAGGTGTGGACAGGGAGATGGATGTGGAGAGGTTAGGAACCAGATTCAGTGAGATGGAGAGGAGACACTTGTGGAGGGAAGGAGCCAGGATTTCGAGTCAAGTCTGTGTAAGCCCTGCTCTGCAGGCTTACTCTGTCCGCCCTACACCGTCTGTACTCGGTTCTTGATTCTTCTGTGGGGCCTCATGCTCCAGATGCCACTGTCTGTCTTTCTTCTACAGTCAGCAGTCAGGTGTGTTCAGAACGATGGTCAGAGGGTTTCCTTGTCTCTAATCCATGGTCACTGGGCTTTGGGGACCCTGCTGTTATTGTGGGAGCTCGGTTGGCAGTAGCTTGGTTTCTGAAAAATTGCCAGAGAAAGGATTAGAATAAGAGCTTCAGAAGGATGGCATTTCTTGGCTAAGCACATTCAAGAAACCAAATGAGAGAGACAGTTTTGGGTGTTGGGAAGTGTGCCAGATGGGGAGCCGGTGAACTGGGGCTTGGTGCTGGTCTGCTGGTAGCTGTCTGATAGGTCTTAGGTAAGTTACTTTCTCTCTTTAAGGCCTCTGTTTTTTTAAACTGTAAATGGGATAATTATCCATTCATCCACCATCCATCTGCCTGTCCACCCATTATTGTCCCATCCATCATCCATCCATCCAGGCAGCAGCCTTTATTGAATGCCAGCTCTAGGATGGGTGCTGTAGGCAGCAGTGGGCTTATATAGGAATGACAGAGCTGACATGGTCCCTTCCCTTGTGAATGTTAGAGTAGACGAAAGAAGAAAGACATGGGGAAAAAAAAAAGTCTGTCTCCCAGGTTGTTTGGAGATGAAAGTAATGAGATACCGTGGGAAGGGGCTTTGTATCATGAAGCGGTTTCTTGGTAGGAGTTCTTGTTATTACAGAGGTTCAGTCCAACCAAGAGCTAGTGGAAGTGAAAGTGTTAGCCGCTCAGCCGTGTCCAACTCTTTGTGACCCCATGGATTGTAGCCCATCAGATTCCTATGACCATGGAATTCTCCAAGAAAGAATACTGAGTGGGTTGCCATTTCCTTCTCCAGAGGAACTTCTCAACCCAGGGATCGAACCCAGGTCTCCTTCATTATAGGCAGATTCTTTACCATCTGAGCCACCAAGGAAGCACAAGAGCTAGAGAGGCCTTCAGGTCATTGAGCCTATGATTCAAAGTGTTTAGTTCCATACTCCTCTGTTCCCTCCCTGTTATCCACCTCAGCTAAGCCCTGGAGCGACTCCAGCTGTGCTGTCCCTGTGGGAGGGAAAGGAAGCCTTGGTGATCAGCTGTGTCCCAGTCCTGGCAGAGGGGCATGGGGGAGAGCTGAGCTGACATACTGATGAGCAGTACTGACCCTTGGCCAAGCTGGAGAGGCAGATAAAGGGAGGGGTGTGTGTGTGTGTGTGTGTGTGTGTGTGTGGTTTGAGGGTGCTCCTGCTGAGGGTGTCATAGATTCTCCAGGAATTGGTCGTGATGTAACCCCTCTCCCATGCCACTCTTGGCTGTGTCCAGCCAGTGCCACCTGTGAATGCACAGTGGAGGGGGTAGAGCTGTGGTAGAAGAAGAAGAGGATGGTCCAGAGGGAAGACCCTTCCAACAGTGATCTTCTCCAGATTCAGGGGAGGGAGCCTACTCACTTTCAGTGTTTTTAATACTTGAATTACAGTTGATTTACAATGTTGTGTTAGTTTCAGATGTACAGCCTAATGAATGATTCAGTATTTTTGCAAATTATACTCCCTTGCTGCTGCTGCTGTTGCTAAGTCGCTTTAGTCGTGTCCGACTCTGTGCGACCCCATAGATGGCAGCCCACGAGGCTCCCCCATCCCTGGGATTCTCCAGGCAAGAACACTGAAGTGGGTTGCCATTTCCTTCTCCAATGCATGAAAGTGAAAAGTGAAAGGGAAGTCGCTCAGTCGTGTCTGACTCTTTGTGACCCCATGGACTGCAGCCTACCAGGCTCCCCCGTCCATGGGATTTTCCAGGCAAGAGTACTGGAGTGGGGTGCCATCGCCTTCTCCGTATACTCCCTTATAGGGTATTAAAAGATAATGGGTATAATTCCCTGTGTTATACAGTATATTCTTTTTGCTTATCTATTTATATATAGTGTGTGTGTATATATATATATATATATATATATATATATACACACATATATATAATATGTTAATCCCATACCCCTGATTTGTCCCTCTCTCCTCCCCTCTTCCTTTTGGTAATCATATGTTTGTTTTCTGTATCTGTGAGTCTATTTCTGTTTTGCATATGTATTCATTTGTATTGTTTTTTTAGATTCCACATATAAGTGATAACATACTTATTCGTCAGACATATTCGTCTGTCTCTGTCTGACTTATTTCACTAAGCATAATATTCAGTAGGTTCATCCATGTTGCTGCACATGGCAGTATTTCATTCTTTTTTAATATATGCATACCACATCTTCTTAATCCAGTTGTCTGTTGATGGGAACTTGTGTTGCTTCCATGTCTTGGCTATAGGAAATAGTGCTGTTGTGATTATTGAGGTACATATATCTTTTTGAATTAGTGGTTTTATCTTTTCTGGGTATATACCCAGGAGTGGAATTGCTGGATCATATAGTAGCTCTATTTTTAGTTTTTTAAGGAACCTCCATAGTGTTTTCCCGGAGAAGGCAATGGCACCCCACTCCAGTACTCTTGCCTGGGAAATCCCATGGACGGAGGAGCCTGGTAGGCTGCAGTCCATGGGGTCGCTAAGAGTTGGATACGACTGAGTGACTTCTCTTTCACTTTTCACTTTCATGTATTGGAGAAGGAAATGGCAACCCACTCCAGTGTTCTTGCCTGGAGGATCCCAGGGATGGGGGAGCCTGGTGGGCTGCCATCTATGGGGTCGCACAGAGTTGGACACGACTGAAGCGACTTAGCAGCAGCAGCAGCAGCATAGTGTTTTCCATAGTGACTGTACCAATTTACATTCCCACCAACAGTGTAAGAGAGTTCCTTTTTTCCACATCCTCTCCAACATTTGTTATTGGTAGACTTTTTGATGATAGCCATTCTGACAGGTGTGAGGTGATGCCTCATTGTGATTTTGATTTGTTTTTCTCTAATAATTAGTGATGTTGAGCATCTTTTCACATGCTTGTTAGACATCCATATGTCTTCTTTGGAAAAATGTCTATTCAGGTCTTCTGCCCATATTTTAAATTGGGTCCTTTTTAATTTATTTTTTATTTTTGATATTGAGTTATATGAACTGTTTGTATATTTTGGATATTAACACCTTTTTGGTCTCTTCATTTGAAGTTATTTTCTCCCATTCCATAGATTGTCTTTTTGCTTTGTTGATGGTTTCCTTTGCTGTGCAAAACCTTTTATTTTATTTTTTAACTTTACAATATTGTATTGGTTTTGCCATATATCAACATGAATCTGCCACAGGTATACACGTGTTCCCCATCCTGAATCCTCCTCCCTCCTCCCTCCCCTTACCATCCCTCTGGGTCGTCCCAGTGCACCAGCCCCAAGCATCCAGTATTGCAAAACCTTTTAAATGCAATTAGGTCCCATACTTAAATTCTTTTGCCTGAGGAGACTGGGCCAAGAAAATATTGCTACAATTTATGTCAAAGAATATTGTGCCTATCTTGTTTTCTAGGAGTTTTGTAGTTTTAGGGCTTATGTTTAGGTTTTTAGACCATTTGAGTTTATTTTTGTGTATGGTGTGAGGAAATTTTTTTTTCCCCCAGAAATGTTTTAATTTCATTGTTTTACATGTGGCTGCCAGGTTTTCTCAGCACCAGTTGTTGAAGAGACTGTCTTTTCTTTGTTATATAGTCTTACCTCCTTTGTCATAGATTAATAGGCCATAGGTGTGGTGTGTAGGTTTATTTCTGGGCTGTCTATTCTGTTCTGTTGATTTATGTGTCTGTTTTTGTGCCAATACCATGATGTTTTGATTACTGTAGCTTTGTAGCATACTCTGAAGTCTGGTAGGGTTATACCTCCAGCTTTGTTCTTCTTTTATCAGGATTGCTTTTGCAATTCTGGGTCTTTTGTGATTCCATATAAATTTTAGGATTATTTGTTCTAGGTCTATGAAAAATGTCTTGGGTATTTTGATAGGGACTGCATTAAATCTGTCAATTGCTTTGAGTAGTATGGCCATTTTAACAATATTCTTCCAATCCACAAGCACAGGATCTCTTTCAGTTTCTTTGAATCATCTTCAGTTTTCTTCACTAATGTTTTGTAGTTTTCAAAGTATAGGTCTTTAACCTCCTTGGTTAAATATATTCCTAGGTATTTTATTCTTGATGTTAAAATGGCATTTTTTTCAGTTTCTCTTTCTGATATTTCTTTACTAGTATAAAGAAACACAACCAATTTCTGTATATTTATTTTGCTACCTTGCTGAATTCATTTGCTAGTCCTAATAGTTTTTGTGTGGAGACTTTAGGAGTGTCTGTGTCTATTATGTCATCTACAAATAGTGACAGTTTTACCTTTTTCCTTCCCACTTGGATACTTTTACTTCTTTTTCTTGTCTGATTGCTGTAGACAGGAGTTCCACTACTCTGTTCAATAGAAGTGGTGAGAGTGGCCACTCTTACCTCATTCCTAAATTTAGCAGGAAGGCTTTCAGCTTTTTGGCATTGAGTACTATGTTGGCTGTGGGTTTGTCATGAATGGCCTTTGTTATGTTTTGATATGTTCCCTCTATACCCACTTTGATGAGAATTTTTACCCTGAATGGATGTTATCAAATACTTTTTCTGAATCTGTTGAGATAATCATGTGATGTTTGTCTTTCCTTTTGTTAATGTGGTGCATTACATTGATTGATTTGTGAATGTTGAACTATCCTTGTAACCCTGGAATAAATCCAGCTTGATCATGGTGTATAATCCTTTTTATGTATTGTTGGATTCAGTTTGCTAATAATTTATATTCATCAAAGATATTGGCCTATAACTTTTTTGTAGTGTCTTTGTCTTGTTTTGGTATCAGTATAATGGTGGACTTGTAGAATGAATTTGGGAGTGTTCCCTCCTCTTCAATTTTTTGGAATAGTCTGAGAAGGATAGGTATTAGTTTTTCTTTATATGTTTGGTGGAATTCCCCTGTGAAACCATCTGGTCCTGGACTTTTGTTTGCTGGGAGATTTTTTGTTACAAATTCAACTTCACTTCTAGTGATTGGTCTGTTCAAACTGTCTGTTTCTTCTTGACTTAGTCTTGGAAATCTGTATATTTCTAGAAATTTGTCCATTTCTTCTAGGTTGTCCAATTTGTTGGCATATAGCTATTCATAGTATTCTCATGATTTTTGTATCTCTTTGGTATCAGTTGTTATTTCTTCTCTTTCATTTCTCATTTTATTTGCATTCTCTCTTTTTTTCTTAGTGACTCTAAGTTATGACCAACCTAGATAGCATATTCAAAAGCAGAGACATTACTTTGCCGACAAAGGTTCGTCTAGTCAAGGGTGTGGTTTTTCCTGTGGTCATGTATGGATGTGAGAGTTGGACTGTGAAGAAGGCTGAGTGCCGGAGAATTGATGCTTTTGAATTGTGGTGTTGGAGAAGACTCTTGAGAGTCCCTTGGACTGCAAGGAGACCCAACCAGTCCATTCTGAAGGAGATCAGCCCTGGGATTTCTTTGGAAGGAATGATGCTAAAGCTGAAACTCCAGTACTTTGGCCACCTCATGCGAAGGGTTGATTCATTGGAAAAGACTCTGATGCTGGGAGGGATTGGGGGCAAGAGGAGAAGGGGACGACAGAGGATGAGATGGCTGGATGGCATCACTGACTCAATGGACATGAGTCTGAGTGAACTCTGGGAGTTGGTGATGGACAGGGAGGCCTGGCGTGCTGCGATTCATGGGGTCGCAAAGAGTTGGACATGACTGAGCAACTGATCTGATCTGATCTGATCTGGCTAAAGTTTTATCAGTTTTGTTTAATTTTCAAAAAACTAGCTCATAGTTCCATTGATTTTTTTCTATTTTTGATCTCCGTTTTATTTACTTCTCCCTGATCTTTATTATTTCCTTCCTTCTGTTGACTTTGGGTTTTGTGTATTCTTCTTTTTCTGATTCTTTTAGGTAATATACATGTGTGCATGCTAAGTTGCTTCAGTCATGTCTGAATCTCTATGATGCTAGGGACTGTAGCCTGCCAGGCTCCTCTGTCCATGGAAGTCTCCAGGCAGGAATACTGGAGTGGGATGCCATGGCCTCCTCCAGGGGTCTTCCTGATCCAGGGATTGAACCCACTTTTCTTATGTCTCCTTCTTTGTCAGGTGGGTTCTTTACCACTGGTGCCACTGGGACGCTCCCTTTAGGCGGGATAGGTTGTTTATTTTATTTTATTTTTTTGTTTCTTGAGGAAGGACTGTATCACTTGGAACTGATTTTGTTGCATCCCATAGCTTTTAGAAAGTTGTGTTTCCATTTTCATTTGTCTCAAGGTATTTTCTGATTTCCTCTTTGATTTCATCATGGACCTTTTGGTTTTTTAGTAGCATGTTGTTTAATCTCCATGTGTTTGTTCTGTTCTCTTTTTTCTTTCAGTAGCTGATTTCTGGTTTCATACTGTTGTGGTCAGAAAAATGCTTGATATAATTTCTTTTTGTGACTTTAAATTTGTTGAGGCTTGTTTTGTGTCCTAGTGTGTGACCTATCCTGGAGAACATTCTATGTGCACTTGAAAAGAATGCGTATTCTGTTGTTTGGGGATGTAATGCCCTATAGTTACCAATTAAGTCCAACTGGTCTATTGTATCATTTTCACTCTTAGTGTTTTTGTCTCCAGACTTCTACTTGGGCCATCTCCTCTGCAGGAAATGCCCTGTCTTTTCATCTCTGCATTCCATCTGTCCTTCCAAACCACAGCAGACATCTTCTCCAACACATCTGGCCTCCCTCCTAGTTGGAAGGAGTACCTTCTTCCTAGTACTTGGTTCATACCTCTCTTGTGACACATGTTCTGTTCTCCTTTAAAACACACATGTTGGGTGTTTCTTTTGTCTCCAGCATTCTTAGGGAGACTCCCTTCATCAATAGCACATCACACTATGCCTGACACTTAGTAAGTGCTCAACAAAGTTCACCAAAAGATGCAAGAATGTCTTTGAAGGTGTATTTTACAGATGAAGAAACTGGGGATCAGAGAGGCAAAGAGTTTTGCTCAAAGCCGAACAGCTAATGAGAAGTAGATAGAGACTTCAAAGTCAGATTTGTTTTAAGGTAGTTTATTATTTGAGGGGACTTCTACAGACAACAGGTTCAAACATTTAAATCGTAAGTGATAAAAAATAGCCAGACCAGGCATTATCCTTGTGGGGTAACACCACAAGGAAACTAGTGGAAACTTTACTAGTGGAAACTTCATTAAAAGTCCATACCTGATTGCCTACCTGTGTTTCAGAATCACAAATGTGGTCAACCCTTTCTAGAGAACAGGTTGTTAATGGTGATGACCTGGGATGACCTGGACCCCAGAGGCAAATTCACATTTATGCTTTGTTTCATGAGGACTATCCCTGCCCTAGTGATTGTACTGGAGGGTGTGTGTGTAAAGTCCAAGGTCCTCTCATTCCAGGCCCAGAACCCCTCCCAGCCCACCAATATTTGGCTCCGTCTGCTGGTCAGACCTTTGATTCCTGGGGCTGCCCTGGGTTGGGGGGGGGTACCCTCTCTGGACAGTGGGTGTGTGGCAGTGGGAGCAGGAACCGGCAGCCAGTTCCTCGAGCTCGGCCTGGTGTGAGCCATGGGGGCTTTATCTTGCCATTAATGGTTTTCTAAATTGGTGGCAGTGGAGCAAAAAACCCAATTTGCGCCTGGAGCATGCATGATTACTATTGTAATAACCTCAGCTAATAAGAATATGATGTGGGGCTAGGCTGGGAGAGAAAACACATTTCTCATTAGCTTTTGATTAATTACTCTACATAATTTCTTAGTTGTGGTGGCCAAGGGGGTGGGGTGTTGCCCTCTCCTCACCTCACCTTAACCCCACGGGATAGGGGTGTTCTAGGGATGGTGGTGTTTCCACAGTGCCCATGGAGGGAGAAGGCCAGGTCTCTCCTCCCACTTGACTTCTCTCTCCTCCTCACATCCTTTCCCTGTCTTCTCTCCCACTTCCCTCTCCAGCCTTCCTCTGAGCAGCCCCCTCTTTCCCTGCCTTCTTAATCTCTTCTCTTCTCTTTTCCCTCCCTCCTCAGCCTTTTGATGGTCTCCGTGGGTGTCTGACTGGCCCTTGGTGACAGCCCGCACTGTCCCCTTGCACTGCCAGGCAGGTAGGTGATGGCTAGTTTGCAGGTCCTGACTGAGCTCAGATTGGATATTCCCTCCTGCTCTCCTCATCTGTCCCTAGACCTCCCTGGTCTGACCTGGGGACCTCTTTTTGGCTCACCTGCTCCTGGCACAGGATCATTTCTGCCCGGCTCTATGCAGTTTGGAATTGTTCTTGCCCCTCTACCACTTCACCACAGGCAGAGGTGCCTCCTGGCCTGAGGGCTCTGCCCGTTTCTCCTGGTCCCTGGCAGTTAGGTACAGGCTGGACAGTCCCTCATGTCCTCCCACCTGGGATCTAAGTGCTCAATAGGACAGTGGCTGGAACATTTCCATTTTTTTTGTTACTCAGCAAGTTTCTGTTGACCTCTACTCTATACTCGGAACTGCGCCAGGCACCATGGTGGTCTAAGAGAAAGGACAGGCATGGTCTTGCCATCAGGTTGGGAAGGTATTGAGGAGGGACAGACACCAATACAAGGCAGTGTGTACCCAGTGCCCAGTGGGTGAGGCAGAGAGAGGAGCCTCAGGGGAGCAAGGCTTCTCGGGGGGGGGGGGGTTTCAGAGGCTTCATGGAGGAGGGGGACTCAGATTTGGATAACAGAGGGGAGAGGACAGGAGAATGAATTCCTCACTGGGGCATAGTGTGAGCAAAGGCCCAGAGGTAGGAATGCTTGAGGCAGTTTTGGAGGATGTGAATGTGGCTAGTGTATAGTTGAAGGCTGACTCTTGAACATCTCAAGATTTGGGACATATGTGATATCTGGTTGGGAATCCTGAAAGGTACTCCCGTGTGAGGGTGATCTCATAGCAGTGTCTTGCTAAATGGGTAATGGTGGGGTGTATAAGTTTTACATCGCTACTGTAACAAAATACCACAAAATCAGCAGCTTAAAATAACACAGACTTATTATGTCATGGTTCTATGGGTTAGAAGTCCAGGTTGGCTTGACTGGTTTCTCTGCTCTGGGTTCTACAAGAAATCAAGGTGTCGGCTGGTTGGGCTTCTATGAGGAGGCTCTAGGAAGAATTCACTTTTAGCCTCATTCAGGTGATAGGCAGAATCCTGTTCCTTGTGGTTGTAGGACTGAGCTGCCCCCTTCCATTCTCTTGCTGTATGTTAGTTGGGACCACCCTTATGTCCTGGAAGCCCTTCCCCACGTCTTGCACAGGGGCCCCTATATCTCAGAGTCAGCAAGTGTCTCAAATCCTTCTGTTCCCAAAGCTCAATGACTTCCCCTTCTGCTGCATCTCTTTGGCCATTTTCCTGCTTTCTCTTTTGTTGTATCTCTCTGACCTCACCTGAGTAGTTTCCTGCTTTTAAGGGATCATATTACTAGATGGGGGCCTACCCAGATAATCCAGGATAATCTCTATTTTAAGGTTCATAACCTTAATTTTAGACATCTGCAATGTCCTTTTGCCATGTAACGTACCATCCAAGTTCCATGGATTAGGGCATGGGCATTTTTGGGGAAGGGGTTATTCTACCTATTCTATGGGACAAGGCAGATTAGGTGGTTCCTGCATCCGGCCTGGTAAATGGAAATAAGGGCTGGAACCTGGGTGGAATGAGAATGGAAAGGCAGGGAGGGGAATATCATTTCAAAGGAGACTAGAGGCTGCTTGGTGATTGGTTGCATGTGTGTGGGTGGGAGGGAGTGAATGGGAGAGGAGGAGTTATCCTTGGAGATCCCCTGGAGTAGGAAATGGCAAGCCACTCTAGTATTTTTGCTTGGAAAATTCCATGGGCAGAGGAGCCTGGTGGGCTACAGTCCATGGGGCTGCGAAGAGTCAGACATGACTGAGCGACTGAGCCACCAGCCTAGGAAATAGGAGCAAAGTGGTACTCGTCGGTCACTCTAGGAGAGCCCCTGGTTATGGAGGGCAGATGATGCATTTGTTCCCAGCAGGTGACTCAGGGATGACAGCACCTGACCACTTGGAAGGCCCTGTGAGCAGGAGGGAACACTCACCAGCAATGTTAGACCAGGTGATACTCATTTGTGAACGATTCCCATGAAAGCAGTGGTTGAAGGCTTGGGGAGGGGGTGTGGGGGTAGATTGTCATGTCTAAGGGAGACAAGATAGAAAGGAAACTGGACTAGAACACTGGGGGATGACCAGACAAGAGATGGGGGGAGGAAGAAGAGCTGGAGAGAGTGAAAGAGCAGGCACAGCTGGGCAGCTGGAGAGGAAGAGACGAGCTAGGAGAGGGCCCATCTGTGGGGCCAGGCGGCACTGGTGCTCAGGGTTAGAAAGGGCAGAGGGTGGGCAGGAGAGTGGGATGAAGGCTGGGCAGTCGGTGATGGGATGATTGTGGCGATGGGGACAGGTGTTTCTTTTTTAAAAAAATTATTTTAAGTACAGTTTATTTCTAATGCTATACTATGTTAATTTCTGCTGTACAGCAAAGTGATTCAGTTTATACACACACACACACACACATTCTTTTTCATATTTTTTCCGTTATGCTTTATCACAGGACATTGAATATAGTTCCCTGTGCTATACAGGAGAACTTTGTTTATCCATCCTATGTATAATAGTCTGCATCTGCTAACCCCAGACTCCCAATCCATCCCTTCCCTGCCTCCTCTCCCGCTTTCCACCCAAAGTCTGTTCTCTACGGGGGACAGGTATTTCTCAGTGAGACCAGGAGGAGAGACTCGGTGGTGTGGAGGGAGAGAGTGGGGACACCCACCAGGCTCAGTGGAGCCCACAGGCACTGTATGTCAGCATGGAGGGAGGGGGCAAGGCCAGGAAAACAGAGCAGAGGAAGTAACTGGCACTGCTGGAGGAGAGGGAGGGGCATGATTCCGGAACAAGGTCCCCAGAGTGGCAGGGGCTGGAGTCCAGAGCCGGGGCCTTGGGTGGGCCTGGCTGGGCACGGGCTGTGGGCTTCTTAGAACAGAATTTGGGGACAGAGGACAGGCCAAGTAGGGCAGCAGAGGTAGCCATCCTGGGGTCCTTATTTTGGAACCATCTTCTCTCCCGAGTATCTGGTGTGTGTGAGGGGGTGGTTCTCCACAGCACAGAAGCTCCTGGAGTGAAAGGAGTTATCTGATTCCAGGGGTCTGGGGAAAGGAGGCATCAGGGTGTCTCCCCAGCCAAAGGGTCCTTTGGGAGATGGAGAGCACCCTTGTCTCCCCCCTTCCTCTTAGCTACATCAGTGCAGTGTCAACCCCTTGGGCCCTCCATGTGCCAAACGCCCGTGTGAATCCCAGCCTCCCCGCTACTTCTGACATTTCCAGAGCCATTGTTTGAGGCCTAATTGCCTGCCACAGCACACTGCTCAGAGCCCCCGCCAGCCATGTCACCCGCTGGTCCGTGGGGCTGCTCAGAGCCGGCTCCCACTGTTTGCGGTGGCCGGATGCCAACAGGCAGGCCCGGAATAAACCAGCAGCAAAGGACAGGCGCAGTCTTTGCAGGCGCCGGCCGCGGGCCCTCGATGTGTGCATGTCCTTGCGAGTCTGCGCGGACCTGTGGGCCTGGGAGGTGTCCACAGCTCAGGTCTCAGTGGACTTCAGGATCAGGGGTCAGGGAAGTGGGCATAGGAGGTGCAGAGGGGCTGGTGCAGTGGTGGAGGCTTTGGGAGGCCGGCTCATGTTCCAAGAAGGGCTGGGGCAGGATGCCTGCAGATGGCTGGAGGAAGGCCTGGAGGCCCAGGGTTCAGCACTGCTTCCTCCGCCGAGCTCCAGTGTTCCCCAGACAGATCCTGGGCCTGGCCAGCCCCCTGAGGCCACCGCAGGCCCCGCCCCCACACGCCCAGACCTGTTGGGTTGCCTGCGCCCCCTCCCACCCCAGGAGGGAAGAGGAAATCTCGCTAGAGATCCACATAAAAATAGATGTATTTCTGGATAAGCAGCGAGCCTGAAAAACGGCTGAGCCAGAGTCTGCTCCGCTGACAGAAGATCTATGTACCAAATTCCTCTTCAAAATCTATTTCTCCGGAGATTTATTCTTGCCGAGCTGGGGGAAGCTCTGGGCGTCGGGGCGTCCGGGCAGCTGCTGCTCCACCCTTTCCCAGCCGAGCAGTGGTCACAGTAGTCAGCAGCGGCCAGCTCAGGTCAGTCAGAGCAGAAAAGTCAAGAGGGATTTGAATGGCAGAAAGGTCATTCTCATAGATTACCCCGGTTGGGTCGGAAGCTGGTGTGAGGCAGCGTGACACCCATCCTGGCGGCTGAGAGAATAAGTGATGGCTATATTTATGTTTCCATCTAAATGCATGGATCAAAGCAGACACTTTAATCTATTCAACAACAGCCCGAGGATTAAAAAGTTGCAGGCAAATCACACTCTTAAATTGGTAATATATTTTTGCTTGTCACTTGACAAATCATTTTAGAGAGTGACTCCAGGCCGGGTGGGGGACCTGGAGATTTGAACCTGGCTCCCTCCTGGAGAGCGGCCCCAGCACCCCCAGATAGGACATGAGTTCCCTCACCTACTGTGGTCCCTGTGAGTCCCCACACAGGACTCCTGGGTTGGGGGAGTAGTGGGGAGTATCAGGCCTAGGATCACATCTGGAAATCTGTTTTAATCTCCAAACAGCCTAGCAGGTAGGCACTATAATGACCCCCATTTTACAGACCAGGAGAATCATATGCATGGCTTGCCCAGGGCACACAGTCCTAAGTGGGAGAGTGGGATGCAAAGCCAGAAGTCCCCACCCCAGGTCCAGTGCTTTCGTTCGCTGGAGCTGCAAGGACAACAGAGAGCAGCAGAGACTGGTCTGCCAATTGTCTGTGTCTGCAAGTTCTTCACTTCCCAGTTTCCTCGTCTGCAAAGACAGGGATAATGACGGGGTTGTCCTCAGGAGTTAGTGAGGTGACTGACGGAGTAAGTGAGATGCTGTAGGAAAGACACTGATAGCCCTTTCAGTATGGTGTCTGACATGTGATGAGAACACATGTTTGTTCTGAGCTCTGAAGGACAGGACCAGACAGGTGTATGTCTGGAGCCTGAGAAAGAAACTCACAACCGTGCCTTTTGAGGAATGGTTGAAGGAACTGGGGCCCCTGAATCAGGAGGACAGAAGGCGGCCTCCTAATGGAGGCTGGGTTGTGAAAAGAAAGGGAGATTTATTTGCTTTGTGCCCTGTGGCCTCAAAGAGGGACAGCTGGATCCTTAGGGAGACTGGTGGGTTTCAGCTAAAGAGAAGCAAGAACTTTCTAATCACCAGCCTTGGGAAAAGATGAGCTCAGGGGTCTGGGCGCTATGTAGGCTGAGGCCCTTTGAGCCCTTGGTGGTGGTGATACTGCCCAGGCTCGGCATTTAGATGAGATTTCTTTAAATGTTCTTTCCAAATAGCAGAGTCTAAAATTCCATAGTAGTAGGGTTAGCTCCCAATCATTTCCAGTAACAGGACAAGAATATTTGGGTAGTTTACTGGGAACATATTGATTTATGCTTAGCTCTGCTGCTGCTGCTAAGTCACTTCAGTCGTGTCCTACTCTGTGCGACCCCATGGCTCAGATCCCCACTAACCTTGGGGGATGTGAGGTGGTACGGTGGTTCAGGAGTTGGCTGGGTGGCACGAGAAATGGCAAGGCAGTTGTACTCAAAGGAGGCAAAACTAGCCTTGGGTGAAGGAAGAATTCCAGTCCTCACCAGATATTGGCCAAAGTGGTCTGAGGAACTGGGGCAGTGCCAGCCAACGATGGGCTTGGAGCTCGGAAGACTTGGGTTTCCATCTGGCTCCATATATTAACAGCTCTGTGTTCAGCCTTAAGTACCCTAATCTTTCCGAGCCTCAGTTTCCCCCGGTGGGAAACAGAGAGCTTCACTCCCTGCTCACCTTTCAGAGAATTGGGGAAAGGCTGGCTTTGCCTCTGCTTTGGCCGTGGGAGAGGGGCGCTATTCCAGGAAGGGAAAGGGTGCCTTGGGCATCCCGTGGTCTGGCTGGTCCCAGTCCTTTCCAAGTGCCTGTCCAGCCGCTCCCGCAGGGGCCCCTCCCATCGGCGCCCATCCGGCTGCAGGGCACGTTCGCGAGCTTCCAGGTCGGAGCTACGTGCGCTGGCGCGCGGCCAGATCACACCATCTGCCTGAACGGAAATGCAGCGTAGGTGTGGGTTTGGGGCACAGGTAATTGCTGATGGCTGAGCTAGCTCTTCCCGGATATGGTTCCCGGGCGGCGGCAGCGGCCCGCATGGTCCACCGTTGGGCCCACGCTCTGCGCCTTCCTGCGCCTTCAGCCGGTTCCTGCCTGTGAGCTTCAGAACAGCTAAGCCAGGGAGGTCAGGGCATTATCGGATTCGTTTTACCAGCGTGGAAATCAAAAACCAGAGGTTAAATCTCTGGTCCAGGGTCCCGGAGCCAGTCAATAATGGGCCTGAACCAGCCCTCCAGGTCACCCGACTCTTAATTCCATTTTCCTCGCGTGACCCGCGGCGCCGTGCAGTTCAGCAAACATTTATGGAGGGCCTTGTATGGGTCAGGCCCACGCTGGGTGCGGGGGTGCAGACCTGTGTTCTGGCTCTGTTCTTGGGAAGGTGCAATTTGAACCCTTATGTTTGGCCCCGAGGTTCCCAGTCATATCCCACAACCCTGCATCAGACATGCGTTGGACATCCAGGTACCTGCACAGGTCTGGAGGGTTCACGCAGGTAATGCTTCGCTGGGAAGACTCCTTGGCTTGTGGTGCAAGGCCCTTCTGATTCTGACCCAAGTCTACTTTTGTGCATACTCAGTTGCTTCAGTCGTATCTGACTCTGTGACCCCATCCATGGTCTGTAGCCCACCAGGCTCCTGTGTCCATGGGTTTTTACCTGTAAGAATACTGGAGTGGGTTGCCATCTCTTCCTTCAGGGGATCTTTGGGACCTAGAGGTGGAACCCGCGTCTCCTGCAATGCAGGCAGATTCTTTACTGCTGACACCTTTGTGGCTCCATTCTTCTCCATACCCTCCTGGGCCCCTGAGTCTAGCTGCCCAGGTCGACCATCCCGCTGTTCTACAACTGTGCCCGGGCCTCAATCGTCCTTTCCAGCCATAAACGTGGCTTGTCTAAACCCGCTTGTGAAGTCAGCCTGGCTCAAGTGTGACCTCCTCCCCTCAGTCCTCTTTGATTCACCCTGATTCTTCCCCATCAACACATGATCCCTTTCCCTATGCTCAATGCCCTTTGCATTGGCCTTTGTGATGCACAAGGCTGCATAGTCTGCAGTTTCAATGTGGCTCCCCTACTCCTTCCCTGCCAGACTGTGGGCTTTTCAATATCTGGGTCTGGGTCTTATGAATCTGCGACCCTCCCCCAACACCCTCCCCCTGCCCCCCCCCCCCCCCCCCACACCCTGCGCACACTCCAGCTTGATTGATGCCTGTCCCACAGGAGAGGCTCTGAGACACAAAGGAGATGGTGTATATGAAACTGTTTTGTGAAGTACCACACGGTGTCAATCCTGCTGCTGCTAAAACTGAAGTGTTTAAAACTCTATGAAAAAAAAAAAAACTCTATGAAATAAGGAGGTTCATCTCCACAACCCCCAAATTTTAAGTTCTAGATGATTTTCAGTATCAGTTTAAAATCACAATAATAACAATAGCTTAGCATTTTTTGGCATTTTGTGCCTGCATTAGCTATCATTATTATAATAGGAATATATGTGCTGTGCTGTGCTGTGCTAAGTCACTTCAGTCGTGTCTGATTGTTTGCAACTCAGTGAACTGTAGCCCGCCAGGCTCCACTGTTCATGGGATTTTCCAGGCAAGAATACTGGAGTGGGTTGCCATTTCCTTCTCCAAGGGATCTTCCTGACCCAGGGCTCAAACCCCTAGTCTCTTAAATTTCCTGCATTGTCTATACCAGTAGCGCCACCTGGGAAGCCAGAAATATATACACAGGTATATAATTTTTCCATTTCTCTATTATATTATTTAAATGATCATTAGGGCAGTATTGAAATAATGCCACAAATATTCACATATACTTCAAGAAATTCTCAAGAAAATGTCCCCCACCCTTCCCCCAAGTGACCACATGACCTCTGGCTGTCAAGGGCCTCAGTAGATGGAGGCTGCGGTTGTCAGTTTTCCTCACTAGATCAGGAGCTAAGCCCTGAGTAGGTCTGTGGTTTTGTCCCTTTTTCTGTAGATGTGTCCCTTTTCCCTAGGAGTGCAACCAGCAGGCCTCTTCTGCTTGCCTTCTGGGGCCAGTGGCAGTGAACCAGGGATGGGCAGCTCCTTCATAGAGCTGAGCACAACAAGGAACACGCATCTCTGAGTCTGTCATCAGAATGTTTATGTCAAGTCTGCACGACGAGAGGATTGTTGGGTTTCTGTCCTTTGGTGTTTATGGAGTACATAAAAAAGAACTACTCTGAGTAAATAAACAGAGACGATTAGAGGCTTCCTCAGTGGGGGGCACTGTTTAGGAGACAACAAGTGAGGAGAGTTGTGGCTGGGGTTCTGTGATGCTGCTGAGTTGGAACCATATCTCATTTCTGAGTTGAAGTTTGGGCTCCTCAGCTTCCGAGTCTTAGCATCCAGAGACTCTGATCCCAGTCCACGTGTATGTACTATGAATGTCCCACGAGCATACAGGTGAGTGTGCGTTTCTCCCTGTAAATGTGGGTCTATGTGTGTCTAAAGATGAGTGTGTGTGTGCCATCTGTGCATGTGGGTGTGTATAGAGAATGTGCATTGGGGTGAGTCTGGATCTTTCCAGGGGTACAGCTTATATATTGTGGACGAATGTGCGTTTGTATGCAGGGGTCTATGTTTTTGAGTGTGGAAATGGTGCAGGGTGGAAGTGGGGTGTGTTCCGTGTGAACAGGTGTCTGAGTCTGTGAGCGTGTGTTCACAGTGCAGCGCGGATGTGCATTTCTCAGCACATGCCTCTGCCTGAGTGGGTGGGTTGAGAGGTCGTAGGTGAGAGAGGGTCATGAGTGAGTGGACACATGTGCACTCCCCAATATGCAAGCTCTGAAGACAGGTCTCTGCAGACTCTGAATGCCCAGCTCCTGTGGCTCCTGCTGTCTTGGTTGCTGCCTCTGGTCCCTGGTGGTTCTGCCTTGCTGGTCTGCAGAGAGATCAACACCCTTCAAACCAGCTGCCTCGTTGGCTGCGGCTCACTCAGTTAGCCTCCTGATGCCTGCAGTTGCCATGGAAACCAAAGTAGGTCTGTTTCTGTCTGCCACCAGGTCCCTGGGCTAGGGCAGCTGTGGGCCAAAGCCACTGTGGTGAGGGCTGGCTGTGCGGGAAGCGAGGAGAGGTCTGGGGGACCCTCTGAGCCTGTTTCTCTCTACATCCTTCTGGAGCCTCTTTTCTGTCTCCAAACACAAGAGCAGGTCCCTGCAGTCAGACAGCTGGGATCAAAACAGCCCTGTTAGGCAAGGGTCTGAGCAGTTGACTCTTTCACACACATACAAAATCCTGAAAAAAAATTCAAGACATAGGCTAATTCTGTATTACTCTGAATGTTGTTTGTATATCACTAATTTAGTGCCTAAAATAAAGTGGGTTTTAGGAGAGAGCTGATGCTATCTGATAGAACTCTATACATGCTTTTGTGGTCTGATTTTTGTGTGTGTGTGTGTGTGTGTGGTCTGCTTTTATAATAGGCATTTTCTCAGAGTTCACCACATTGGGAGAACTTGAACATAACACTGTTAAGCATAGAAGAGATCACAGATCCTGTTTTGAAAAGCTGAGTAGCAAGCACAAACCTAGCTGTGTAAGCAAAGGGCAGTGCATTGTTAGGGAGACGCATGAAAGTGACAGAGCCATAAAGTAAAGCTAGGGGATGATTAATATGGGAGTTAGGATAGTGCTTAACTCCAGTGGTTAGTGGGGAGGGTCACAGAGAGGGGGCTGGGGAAATGAGGGCTTCGAAGGCACTAATAACATTGTATGCCCTAACCCAGGTGGTGGAGAATCAGGTGACTGTTGCTTTTTTCAAGCACATACATATTTATACTCTTCTGTATGTGCTGTGCCTACGATCACAAATCACCCATGCTGAGCCTGAGGCCCTGGCTTGATTCGAGTAGGTAATAAGAGACAGTGTGGGGTCAAGGAAAGAGGACAGGGTGGGAATCGGGCTTTTATGGGTTCCGAAGCTGCCTCTAGCACTGGCTGGCCAACATGTGACCTCGAGGAGCCTTTCAAGGCCTCCCAGCTGCAGTTTCCTTGTCTGTAACATGATGATGAATGCATTAGACTTATTCAAGTGAAAATTAGTTTTGAGCTTTCTTTGTGTGGGACATTGTGCTCGGAGGACAGATGTCACGGAAGCTCAGGATGGAGCAAGGTGAGTGCCCTGGAAGGGCACGGTATGATGAGAAAGGCTCTGGGGGAGTGGTCAGAGCTGGGGGAGAGATGGCCGTGGAGGAAGCGTGTTTTGAATTGGTTCTTAAATGATGGGCCAGGTCTCCGGTGGCTGAGACAGGGAAGGAGGAAGTGAGGAAGGGGAGGCTCAGTGCTGTCAAGGGGAGAGGCACTTGGAGAAGCGTGTGTGTGGAGGATGGCCGCGGCATGATATTTTCAATGAGAAACTCCCCAGACTGGGCTGGAGAAGAGAACAGCTGGCCCAGCTGAGGGCAGGGGTGGGGCAGAGGGAGAGGGAATGAATCAGGTGCTGCTGCTAGCCCCCCTGTCCTGGGTGTAGGTGACCACTTCGTCCACAAGACCTTGCTGCTCAAGACTGTGGGCCTCTCAAGACAATCTGGGCCACATACCGCCCCTGCCCTCCCACCCAGCCCTGGGCCTCCACATTGGGCAGGCTGTGAGAAAAAGACGCTCCCTCAGATGAAAGCCTTTGGGCCGCAGGCACATGAGGTACCCACCACCGCACACTCATATCCAGACAAGCCCCATCCCAGCCAGCTGCCAGAACAGGTGTGTGTGGCAGCAACACCCTCTGGAAAGTTCCTGGGGCTAGGACACCACTGGCCAGGATGTCTCTAGTGGCCATCAGGACGGCCTCACCCTGCCCTGCCCTGCCTCCACACTGGCCTGTTCCCTGTAACTTTGAGTGCGTGATGATAAGGGAAGGAGGCCTGAACTTGGAAACAGAGAAGCTAGGTCCACATCCTGGCTCCATCTCTCTGGAGGAGGGACAAGTCTCCAGCCTTCTCTGATGGGTCTGAGGTGTCCTTGTCTCCAAAGTCAGGGGTGGAACAGTCATCACACAAGAATGTTCCACGTAGAACAGCTTGCCCCTTCCAAGGGGAATGACTTGCTCACCTCTGACCCTCACCTGCTGGGTACCATTCTCAGGAAGCCATGCTGCTTTGTCTTGGTGAAGATGGTGTCTCAATGGTGAAGTGACTGAAATGCTTTTGATGTTGCAAGAGGACAGTGTCAGGGCTTCAGAGCACCTTCTTCCTGGGGGCTGCCTGAATGATGACTTGTTGGAGAGGCCCCGGGGAAGCAGGGTTGCTTGTGTTTGATTGTTCTTGGTGGATAGGACCTGGTGGGCAGATGAGCTTTGTGAGCAAGCTGGGGATGGCAGGTTACCAGAGGTGGGGCCAAATAAGAGGGGTTTCTCCTGACTGATGCTGAGAACCAGCATTGGAGATGGGAGGTCCCCAGTCAGAGACCACCTGCCCCAGGCAAGGTGGTGTCCACCTGAAGGACTATGACAACTCCAGGAGAGGGAGTTGATGCCTGTCATTTGTGTGTGCACCTAACACATGGCGGTGGTGGTTGTTTAGTTGCTAACTTGTGTCCACCTCTTCTGTGACCCTATGGACTATAGCTCACCAGGCTCCTCTGTCCATGGGATTCTCCAGGCAAGAAGTGGATTGACATTTCCTTCTCCAGGAGACCTTTCTGACCCAGGGATTGAACCCGAGTCTCCTGCTTGGCAGGATGGTTCTTTACCACCACACCACCAGGGAAGCCCTGAACACATGGTTGGTGCTCAGTATTTATTGAACAAGTGTCTCTGGGGCAAATTCAGTGTGATTGGTATTATTGAATCTGATGATTGGTGAAGATCTGAGGAGGCAGGCTGGTGGTGTCAGGGGTCCACCATCACTACTCTTGGTGGTAGAGAGCATGGATTTTGGAAACAGGTAGGGGTCTGAGTCCTGGCTCTTACATTTACTGTGTGACCTTGGCCTTCTCTCATCTCCAGTTTTTTCATCTCCAAACTGAGTGTCTTTGGTGCCTGAGTACAGCACATGAGGATCAGATGAGATGGGTCATGTAGAGGACTCAGCACTGTGCTTGGCACATAGTGAATGCCAGCAACTGCTCAGTCCACAGCAGATGGTGGCTGGAGTGGTGTGGTCACTCGGGTGGGAGGGGTGCAGTGCAGAATGTGGGGGGCAGGAGGGCAGGTGGGTTTGTGGCAAGGCTTGTCTGTCAGTCAGGCGGAGGGCAGCGGGGGGCCATCAGGTCAGTGCTGTGTGGAGCTGAGAGTGAGAAGGATGAGCCTGGGTGAAGAGGAGAGCCATGCTTGGCATCGGGCAGGATGTTCAGGTGGGCTGCTCATTGCTTCATGCACCTGCTCACTGAGCGAAGGTGCACTCAGCCTTCACAGTGCTCCGGACACGGACACTCACTCTGCCAAAACCCTGTGAGATTTCTTCATCATTCAGCACATGTTCGGGGCATTTGTCCATCGCGTGATTTTGTATTTACCTGCCCTGTGCTTTCTAGTAAAAGTCTTTTGCAGAATGTTTTAACCTTGCCTGGGCAGACTATGAAGGAAAGGGAAAATCTATCCACATTTCGATCAGGAGAGGTGGGCTGTGGGGACAGGTTGAGTCATGAGACCAAGGGCAGTGTTGGAGCAGGGGGCCCAGCTCTGCTGGGAGCCCTGGAGGAGGCCGTTTCTTAGCTTGATGCAGATGGGAAATTCAGGCCAGGTATTCAGCCGAGCAGCAGGTCCCCTTCCCCCTGGCTCCTGCTCCTTCATCCAGCTGGGACCTTGCACCTCATGGCTGACATGGCTGTGGCCTGGCTGACTCCAGATTTTGCCCCATTCTTGACCATCACTGGCCTCTCCCTCCCCCCCAGGCTGTGGCCCCTGAGCCTTCTCCCTAAACCTTCCTTGTCCTGAAAAGAGCAGTAGCATCAGGGCCAGAGAGAACTACACACAGTCTCTTGGAAATAGCCCCTCTCTCAAGGGTCAAGATTAGTCAAGGCCAGTAGAATTGGCGGTCATGATGATACGGCCCTGTGTGGTGTTCTGATAAGTTCTTGGATCCTGTCTACAAGGATGCTTTGCTGGGTGGCTTAGGAGATCTGCCTCCCCCCAGATTGTGACACACCCACAGGGCAGTGTCAGTAACTCTGAGAGCCGCACCCTGTCCTGGGAATGCTGTGTTGGTCCGGGTTCTCCAGAGAAGCAGACCAATAGGATATAGAAATGTATGTGTTTAATTATTGTATTTATTGGCTCATGTACTTACAGAGGCCAAGAAGCCCCCCAGTCTGCCAAGCAAGCAGGAGAACCAGGAGGGCCAGTCGTGTAATTCAGGCCAAGTCAGAAGGTCAGAGAACTGGGGACCCGATGGTGCAAGTCCCAGTCTGCGTCTAGTCCCCAGAACCGGGAGCGCTGGCAGATGTCCCAGCTCAAGCTAAGAGCAAATTCTCCCTTCCTCTGCCCTTTGGTTCTATTCAGGTCCTCAACACATTGGTGGAGGCGATCTTCTTTACTTAGTCTACTGATTCAAATGCTAATCTCTTCCGAAGACACCCTTGCAAACACACCCGGGAGCAATGTTTTGCCATCTGGGCATTCCTTAGCCCAGTCAAGTTGACACATAAAATCAATCATCACACATGCTCAGCCCCACTTCCAGCCTGGCCCGCAGCCTAGTTGCTGTGTGTGTGCTCAGGACTCAGTCGTGTCCAACTCTTTGCGACCCCTTGGACGGTAGTCCACCAGGCTCCTCTGTCCATGGGATTTTTCAAGGCAAGAATACTGGATCGGGTTGCCTAGTTGCTAGAACTCACTTTATTCACTCTTGCATCTGGGCCTTTGCTCTGGTACATTCCTCTGTTGAGCTTAACTGAGTCCGACCTGTGGAAGCACCGAGTCAGAAAGAACGGCCTCTGGAGTGGATGAATGCAAGTACAAATCTCCAACTCTGCCCTTTTCTGTACGAGTTTGGGCGAGTCTTGTAAGCCCTGGCTTCTGCTTCCCTGTAGGTGAGAGGAACCTTGCAGGAAGACGTGAGGCTCAGAGGTGATGTGGGTGCGTGCCCCTGGCATCTGAGAGAGCGCTTAGCAGATGGCCAGATTCGGCGGCTTTGTTTCCTTTCTGGAAAAAGACTGGGTGTGCAGACTTTATTTCAAATGTAGGTGCTAAAAAGTCCACCTCCTCCACGAAGTCATCCTCTGTAGCCCTGTGCTGCTCTTCAGCCCCAGGCCCTTGGCAGCATCCCCCTGGGAAGCCAGCTTGTATGTTTGTGTTGTTGAGGGGAGCGTGGAGGGGAGTGTCTGTCACTTTTACTCCCAGTCATGGAGCGCATACAGTACATGGAGAATGTTGGCTGATTTGTGGATGGTGGGCAGGGGCTGCGAGGGTGGGGGTGGGGAAAGGAGCTGAGGGCGGTCTTAGGGCCTTGGCAGCCAGGACCTATCCAGGCTGGCTGCAGGTGGGGATGGGGAGGGGCCTGCAGCCATCTTCCTTGCTCACCCCCCCATCTCCATTTGGGGGACTCCCACCCCTACCTCCCTGACCTTGTTTCTCGTAGGCTCAGCCCTGTCCTGCTAACGAGCTGAGCCAGCCGCTTGGCACCCGCCTCTCTGAAGTGCTGACTCAGTCCTGTGGCTCCCGCTTCCTCTGCCCTTGTTTGAAAACGCCAAGTTAATTGCTCTCCAGCTTCAAGCTGCACTGGCAGGGGCTTAGCCCCTCCTTTCTTCCACCCTTCCCCACGCCCTGGGAGGGGGACAGGCCAGCAATCCCTAGCCCAGGGCCTGCCCTCTGTGGACAGGGCGGGGGGTTGGGGAGGGGGTCCGAGGAGCAGAGAGGGGGCCGGCTATCGCTGTCCATCAGGGAGAAGTGGAGCGGGGCTGGCCCTCTTGGAGCCTGGTCCCCATATTTCCTGGCCCCTGGGGTGTGGGAGATGTCAGCCGCTGCCAGGGTGGTCCTGGGAAGCACCGGAGAGGGGCTGTTGTAAGCACTGTTCAGAGGCCTCTCAGATCTGTGTCAGCCGAGGGCCAGGAGGGGGTGCCAGCAGGAAGACCTCAGGCTTCAAACAGAGGAAGGAAGGAAGGAAGAGACGGAGGGAAGAAAGCAGGAGGAAAGGAGTGATGGAGGGGGAGAGAAGGAAGGAGGAGGGAGTGAGGGAGGCAGGAAGGAGGCCAGTGGAGATTCTTGCTCGAATTCTCGGGTCATAATCCCCGCAGGATGGACCACAGGTGCACTCTCCAGGGTGGGAGCCACAGTGTTAAACAGGATTGAGCAGCAGCCCTGCTAGCTGGGATGGATGCAGGCCAGGAGCTGGGCAGGGTCCTGGAGGGCGCCAGAAGTTAACCCTTCGGTTGCTGGGTTGTGGGGAGGTAGGGGAGGGAAGAGCCGGTGTTGGGAGGTGTTTCAGTATTTTCACAGCAGCAGCTCCGCAGTGGCCGGGCTCCTGGTCTGTTTGCTCTAGTCTTTGTTGAGTGAGTAGGTACACGGGGAGGGTGAATGTCAGCCTGGAGCTGACGGGGTGGGGGGGAGGCAGACCTCAGTGGGACATGACGGAACGCAGCCCTGTGACAGTGAGTCAGGGAAGATGCCCCCCAGGGCCTGCAGGGCAGAGGATGGGTGAGGGCAGGGGCCAGGCAGAGGCCCGGGGGAGGCCTTCCATGGGGCACGCTGATTCAGATTTTAAAATTATTGTGACAGAGAGAGAGGAGGAAGGAAAGGAAGAGATGGGATTAGAGAGGAAGCCCTAATCCCCGGGGATGTGAAGGCGAAGATGGATGAAAGACCTCTCTGGGGAGCAGGTTTCTGCCTCCTGGGGCAGCATCCCGTGTTTCCAGGTGGGTTTTCTGGCCTCGGTGTCCTTGAAATGACCTGGGTAAAGGGAGCAGGCCCTCTTTCTTTATCTCCTTCTGTGGAAGCCTAGAGAAGTTGGTGGGGTGTGGGGGTGTGTGAGGGTTATGGGGGAGTGTGGGGCTGGGAGGCGGGTAATGAGGAGGGCAGGGAGAACCAGCTAGGACCACCACCCCCTCTCAGCTCTGTTTTCCCCGAGAGCTTTTTCTGTTTATCTTCTCCTCTCCAAGAATGGAGACATTTTCTGATCATCTTCCAACTTCTCAGACCAGAGGCTTTCCACAGGCTGCACAGCAGGGAGAGAGGAAGGGAGGAGAGAAGGAGAGCGGGAGAAACAGTGGGCTTGCCAAGTGCAGGACATCTGCTCTGGATTCCAACCCCAAATGTCCCGGGGGTTAGTATTAAGGCCCCAGGGGACCCATGGACGGGCAGGTTTCAGTGCTTCTCAGGGCCCTGGCTGGAGTCCAGCCTGGGCAGGCCAGCTCCCCTCCCCAGCACCCGGCACTCTGGGGCCTGCGGTCACGTGCTTCTCTTCTCTTCCCTCCGTGGGTCTCCAGCCAGCCCGCTGGCTTGATGAATTAGCCCCATAGATATTCCGTTGGGAAAGCAAACACATATCATATATATCTTTGACAAGTTATTATTCTCCCTTATCAGGATTCGGGTGCATCCTGCACCCGCCATTACTCACATCGCACCCCCGCCTGCCGCTCTGCAGTGCCCGGCTGTGTGCCCTGCCCAGTGTCTGAGCTGTGGTGTGTGCGTGTGCTCGTGTGTGTCTGAGTGTGTGTGCAGAGCTCTGAGCCTGTCCTCTGGCCCAGGACCTGAGGAGGAACCATCCTGACCCCCTTTAGACCCAGGACACTGGATGTCCTTCCCTAGGTAGCAGCTGGACCTAAGACAGGCCTGGTGGCTTTCTTTGGTTCTCTCACAGGAACCAGAAGCAGGGGTTTTGTCCCAAGGAGTGTTCAGGTTTGAGCCTCACTCATGTCTTCATGGGTTTTGCTGGTGGCTCAGCGGTAAAGAATCTGCCTGCAGTGAAGGAGACTTCAGAGATGTGGGTTTGATCCCTGAGTTGGGAAGATCCCCTGGAGGAGGGCATGGCAACCTACTCCAGTGTTCTTGCCTGGATAATCCCATGGACAGAGGAGCCTGGTGGGCTACAGTCCATAGGGTCGCAAAGAGTCAGACATGACTGAAGCAACTTAGCACGCATGCACGCACATGTCTGCATAGGGGGCCTGGGTCCCACTCTGCCCCACACCCCTGTTCCCCCTTGCTGCGGGCCCTGTGCACGTAGGACTGACTCCCTGGCCACCTCCATCATCCCAGGGCTTCCTGGAGCCCAGAGGGGCCTCTCAGGGCTGATGACACCTCCCCACCCCCCGACCCTCAAGGCCCCTAAGATGGCCTGTGGAGGAGGCCCTGATGAATGAGATGTAAGTGAATATCATGCTCTCAGCCTGGCCACTGGGCAACGGTTTGTCATCTCTCACCCTAGCATTCCCATGTCCCCAGAGGCAGGCTCCATATTAACAAGTCCTCTACTTAGGAATATAAATGGGGCCTTTGGCATTGCTCCTGACAGCCTGAAGGCTGCTCCTGCACTCAGGCCTTGGGGTGGGATGGGAGGGACCTCAGGCTGGCGAGTGGGAGTGGACACTCTGGGAGTCCACCTGCTTCTGGGGTGGGGGGGTCCCCACTGCCTCAGGTGGGCTGGGGGTGGCCTGGGACTCCTCCCCTCCCCTGCTGGAAACTGTGAGGGGACTGCCCCCCAGCCCTCAGGCACAGCACCCCCCCACCCCCCACCAGCTCAGCGGGGAGCAGAACCCTGAGAGCCAGCCCTTCCTCCAGCTTCATGGTATGCACTCCTGGGAACCCTCCTTCCCTGCTTTGGGTCATGGAGAGGGTGGGCAGGAGCCTCCCGTGTGGCTGCCCATGGACCTGGTGTGCCCCTTTGTGGCTAGGTGGGTACCAGAGACATCCAAGTCTCAACCCTGCCCTCAGGGGCTCCCAGTCTGCTGGAGGAGGGCTCGGGGGTGGGGAAGACTGATGTTATTAACAGTGTTCTGGGCCTGCTACCGAGAGGTACCTGGTATCCTCTCTGGAGATAACTGTCAGCCTAGGGGAGGGTGGGGGACGGAGGGCCCCGAGCAGGCGTCCTGGAGCGGGGAGTGCTGGGCCAGCAGGATTTAGGTGAGGGGTTGAGTTCGCTCCTGGAGAGGAGTGGTTGAGAACATTGCACGGAGGGCAAGGCCCTTTGGGGAATGCTGTGGACCTCCCTTCAGGGTTTCTGTCATTGCCCTGGGGCCAGAATCCTGCCCTCCAGGGGAGCCGTCCTCCAGACTTCTAATGCTCACATCAGATGGGGTGAGTGGGAGTCTGGCGTGGTTTGGCCTCTTGGGGCCGCATCATCTAGGCCTCCGAGCTCCAGTCCCTGGTAGAGTCTTGGGGATCCAGTGCTGCCACGTGGGGTGTGCAGGTTCCTCTTTTCCCTGGGGCTCTGGGCGCTTGCACCCGACCTGGAAAATGTGAAAGTGTCGGTTGCAGTTAGCCTCACAGCCACTAGAGGGCAGTGCCAGCCCATGTTTCCGTCTTTTCCAGACAGCAAAGGGTCCAGGTAGGGATGGGAACTGGGGCTGGTGGGGTGATATACTGGGTCCCTAGCGCTGTGCGTGGGGGCGCCTGTACTACTGCCTCTCTGGGTTGGGTCCTACTAGTGCCAGAGTTCCTCAGTCCTGAGTTAGGGAAGAAAAAAAATCTCTGGAAATTTTGAAGAAATTGGAAAAAGGCATTTTGTTTAAACATTTTAACATGATACTTATTTTAGTATCTAATACAAAAGTGGGTATGAACATTAAAAGACTGTAGAATATCGTGTATCTAGTGGTCAATATCATGGGCCTTGGGGCCAGACCTCCTGGTTGGAATCCCAGCCCCACCATCTAATTGCTGAGTGACCTTGGGTTGGTGAAATAACCTCTCCAAGCCTCAGTTGCCCTTTCCGTAAAATGGGAATTATATAGTACCAACCTTGTAGGGTTATTGGAGGAAGAGATACTGTAAGGCCACGTAGCTCCTGCCCAGCATGCACTCCAGTGCAGCTCTTTCATTTTCATAACAAGCAATTACGTTTGATTTAGATGGAAGAGTAAAGGCCTCAGAGTTAAAGCAAAAACACTGTTTTTCTTTCTGTTGATATTTAAAGGATCCCCCACAACCCAGTAAAGTAAAAGAGTTGGAATAATCTCTACCAACCCTGACCATTTCTCACCTTTGTACAGAATGAGTGAGTGCAAATTCGAACCTTAATTTATATCTCACTTTTTCTGAGTGGGCCCCCGGGGGCCCCTCTGGAATGGAGTGGGGCCATGGAGTGGTCCGAATCCCTCTTGCCATATCGTTGGTTGCCCGCTCTATGAGCCAGTGGTCCCTGACCCAGGACCCACCTTGGAACCCTCTGGCTGGGCTTCTCCACCCCAGCTGCACATGAGAATTGTGTTACTATGCTGTAAAAGCTATCACTGCCTGAACCCCACCCCCTGGGTTCTGATTCGCTTGGTCTGGGGTGGTGTCCAGGCATCATGGTGATTAAAGGCTGCCTGGGTGATGCCACAGAGAGTGAGTGCAGGCCGGAGGGCCAGGTGAAGGGAGGTGCTCCCTGCCCCTCAACCCTGCAGCTTCCTAGAATTCTGTATAAACTTAGATGTTTGTCTTGATGTAGGGAAGCCCTTTGGGTGTTGGTGAGGAGGCCTGGGTTGTACTCCCAGCTTGGTGGCTAACTTTGGTGCAGGCTTTTTGGGAAGCCCCCTGCCTCCCGGCCTCAGACTCCTCATCCATCAGATGGACCGAGGAGCACCTGTTGGGTCTAAGGAGTTAGGTGACGTGAGGATCCGACATGGACATGAGAGTGAGCACGCTTAGAAACCGTGAAACCAAGACGTGGTTTCTCTCGCTCCCCTTTCAGAGGAAAGGAGTGAATTAGTTTCCTAAGATTGTGGTAACGCAGACGGGGTGGCTTAAACTCAGAAATGTGCTGTCTCCCGGCTCTGGAGGCTGGAAGTCCAGGATCAGGGTGTTGGCAGGGCTGGCTGCTCTGAGGGCTCTGTGTGTGTGTGTGGGGGGGCCGTTCCAGGCCGACTGACGTCGATGCCGTCTCATCCTGTGTCTTCGCAACCTCTTTGTCAGTGTGTGTCTCTGTGTCCTTTATATGGACACCTGTGCTGTTGGGTTAGGGCGCATCCTAGTGACCTCAGTGTTTCAAAATTAGTTGATTGGTTATTGGCTGCACTGGGTCTGTGTTGCTGGCCGTGGGCTTTCTCCAGTTGTGGAGACCGGGGCAGCGGGGTGGGGAGCTGCTCTTGGTTGTGCTGTGTGGGCTTCTCACTGCAGCGTGTTCTCTCTGGTTGTGGAGCACTGGCTCCAGGTGCCTGGGCTTCAGTAGCTGCAGCACTCGGGCTCGGGAGTTGTGGTGCCTGGGGTTAGTTGCTCCACTGCTTGTGGGAGCAGGGATCGAATCTGTGTCCCCTGCATGGGCAGGTGGACCCTCAATCATTAGACCACCAGGGAAGTCACCTGGCAACCTCATTCTAACTTATCTCTGTAGAGCAGGTGGCTCAGTGGTAAAGAATCCGCCTGCCAATGCAGGAGACACAGTTCGATCCCTGGGTTGAGAAGATCCCCTGGAGGAGGAAATGGCAACCCACTCCAGTACTCTTGCCTGGGAAATCCCATGGACAGGGGAGCCTGGTGGGCTGCAGTCCATGGGGTCACAAAGAGTCTGGCATGACTGAAGTGACTGAGCATGCACGCATGTAAAGTCTCCAAATACTGTCACCTTCTGGGGTACTGGGGGCTGGAATGTCTATGTAGCAGTTTTAAGGGACACAGTTCAATGCGTAACAGGGAGTGAATAAGTGCCCAAGGGCTTGATTCAGAAAAGAGCAGCAAGAACAAAGCCCCCCCCACCCCCCCAGCAAAACCTTGGAAGGAAACAGAGTCGAGGCTGAGCCTGGTCTCCTCCTGCTGCAGTTCCCTCCCTTTGCTGTCTCACCTGGAGCTGGTTTGCCTTCCAGGTTAGGGGTATGTGGGTGTGTGGGGGGTGTGGGACAACACACGAGGGGGACAAAGTGTCTCTGGTCCAGCTCTAGGAGCAGCAGGCACACTGCAGTCAATGCAGGAGACGCCTTCCGAGCACGACTCGTACACAGTGTGGGGGTCCTGAGGGGGACAGCAGGGCGGGGACAGGGCTCTGTTTGGTGACACCTTTCAGCCACAGAGCAGGTAGGATGCTGCAGGCTTGGCCAGCTCCCTTCCTGTCTTGACGCTGGCTGAGAAGAGAGGCGAGATCAGGAATACAGGGGGAGAAAGGGGCTCATGTAATACTCAGCCAGGCGGGGCCCAGAGCTTGTAAGTGACAAGCACACAGCCGCCTCTCTTCCTCCCTCCCTCCCCTCCTTGTCTGCACCCAGCGATCCACTGGGTGGAGGGTGGGGGTGTCTGAGGGGAGTGAGCCTGCTGCTGCCAGGTGTGCATCCATATTTATCAGGGGCGAGTCCCTGGGAAGCCGTGGATGTCGAGCGTGCCAGGCAAGCTGTCGGGGCCAGCTGCCCCGTTCGTGTGCAGCCACCAGGAGGAGGGGCTTCTGGAATGCCAGTTTCAACAACGGTACCTGGATTTGAAGTGTTTGCCCATTTCTGTGGTGTAAGGACTCCCACCATGGCTGATTTCATGCTGTCTACATGAAGACAAAATGGGCTGACAGATGTCCTGAACATTGTGGTCCAGCCACCTTGGTATAAAGAAGGTATGGGGGCCCAGAGGTGGAATAGCGCAAGGTCAGGTAGAAGTTGCCGAGGGGCTCAGCTGGACTTTGTTGCCACATTGAGTTGGAGTGTGTCCGTCTTCCTGGCATCACCGTTGAGAATGGGTCCTGTGTGACAGGGACATGGGGGTGGACTGGCAATCCAGAAGGGAAGCTCTGGAGCTCGACTTCCCAGCCTGCCCAATAATAACACCCAGTATCACAGAGCCCCTTGTCATTTACCAAGTGCTCTCTTACCTGTTATCTCTATATTGAATTTCCACAGCAATCCAGGGGAACAAATGTTATTAGATTTTATAGACAAGGAAACTGAGGCTCAGAGTGACTGTATGATTTCTAGGTCTCCTGACTACTAATGGCCATGCATTCCTCCAAACCTCAGTCCTCTGAGACCAATCCTAGTTCTTCCTTGTCCCTGGGGTGCTGAGGTCATGATGCCTCTCCAGTGGTCTGATGACCCTCCACCTACAGGAGACCTGGAGCTGCTGCCGTTCACCCTGATAACAGCCTGGCATAGAGGTCCCACAGTTAATGCCTGCTGGTGGGTGAGCTGACCCTTGGGCATTGGCCAGGGAGCTAACCTTTACCCTCTGCTGCTTCCTGAGGGTCGTGCCCTTGATGCCTGGTTGCTGGCCACTCTCATCCCATATTGTTTCTTCTCACCCAGGTCTGGGACCCCCAGCTCACTTCACATCAGGTCTTCTCAGGCTGTCCCCACCCCTCAGCCTCAGCCTTTCTCTGCCCCACAGCATAGCTTCCCCCGACCTTTCTTCCAAGGCCTTACCTGGCACAGGTGAGGAAGGTGTTCATGTGTATAGTTTCACTGTGGTTCCTTGCCTGGAATAAGTTCTTTTTCTGATCCAGGAAGTCTCGGCTCCAGGCCCATCTTCATCCCCTGGGCAGGGCCCAGCATGTTGAAGGAAACTGCAACTTGTGTGGGAGGTAGGCAGACAGGCATACAGAGGGAGGAAAAGAGAGAAAGGCACCAAGGAAGAGAGACGTGAAGATACCATGTGTTAGGGAAACAGTGAAAAGCAGATAACCAGGCACTGTGCTAAGTCCTCACAGTACCCCTCTGAGGTAAATACTATTTGATCTTCATCTGAGAGTTGAGGAAACTGAGGCTCAGGGAAATTGATTGTCTTGCCCTAGATCGCACAGCCAATGACTATGAAATACAAACCCTGTATGTCTATCCTTACCCATCACATTACCTAGGCATTCTGGTTAAGAAGAAGAAGAAGGGGATCAGGGTGAGTGAGGCAAGGAGAGTGAGAGGTAAGAGAGTGAATGACAGAGGCTGGGTGTCCATCCCATCACCCTTATGTATCTTGGAGGCAGCTTGGGGTGCCAGAGTCGAGAGATAGTGCGGTGTACCAAGGAGAAGGAGAACCTGTTGAGAAGTCAGGTTAACTTTTGCTAGCTGTGTGGCCTTGGGCAAATCACCTTACCTTTCTTAGAGTCTCAACAGGCAGCTGTGCACATGTTTCTGGAGTAGCCTGCACACAGCTTGCAGGAGCCATAGTGGGCCAGAAGGACCCTGTCCTCCAAATACTGGGGATTTGTGCTCTGATTGCTGCTTCTGATCACGGAGGTGTGAACAAAAGGACTGGTGGCCATTTTTGTTGTACTTCCATTGTTTCAAGCCCCTCCCCTCTGACCAAAGTGACTTACAGGGTATTTAAGGGGCTGGCACCTTTTTTGCTCTAATCTTCCTTTTTTCCACCCTTTGGGAGCCAGGTATTAAAAATGAGGACATTTGGAAACAAATCTATATATGGGGAAAATTAGAAAGCAATAGTGCCTGCCCTTGGAAAGGCTCAGAAAAGACCCAAGAAAACTTTTAAGTTTACATCTTAGGTGATCCTTGACACAGAGACAACCCGCGACAATCAAACAAAATAATAACAGAAGCAGCAAACCCCCGGGGTAAGGAGAGAATCTGATTTTGAGTTCCAACATTATTAGATTTAAATGTCCAATGTTTAACAACAACAAAAAATCACAAGACATACAAAAAAATAAGCAAGTATGGCCTATCCAAAGGCATCCTTAATGAGATTATCAGCAGACTTCTCATAAGAAACTTTGGAGGCTAAAAGACAGTAGGTCAAAAGTAGATACCCACATACAGAAGAATAAAATTGGACTCCCATCTTACATCATCCATAAAAATTAACTCTAAATGGATTAAAGACTTGAGCATAAGACCTGAAATTATAAAACCCCTATAAGAAAATGACATGTGCTCCTTCACATTAGTCTTGGCAATTATTAATTTTTTTTTTTGGATATTACACCAGAGGCACAGGCAATAATAGCAAAAATTAGTAAGTGGTACTGCATCACACTGAAGAGTTTCTTTACAGCAAAACAAACAATGAATAAAATGAAAAGGCAGTCTAGGGAATGAAAGAATATTTGTAAATCATGTATCTCATATGGGGTTAATATCCAAAATACATACAGAACTGATACAATTCAGTAGCAAAATCACAATCCAATTAAAAAATGGATGGAGAAACTGAAGAAGCATTTTCCCAAAGAAGACATACAAATGGCCAAGAGGTGCATGAAAAAATGCTCAACATCACTAATCATCAGGGAATGCAAATCAAAACCACAATGAGATATCCCTTTGCACCAATTAGAATGGATTTCATCAAAAATACCAGACGTAACAAGTGTTGGTGAAGTTGTGGAGTAAGGGAGTCCTCGTGCACTGTTGGTGGAAATGTAAATTGGTATGCCACTACAGAAAAATGGTACAGAAATTCCTTTACAAAAATAGAAGTACCATGTGATCTAGCACTTCCACTTCTGAGTGTATACTTGGAAGAAATGAAAGCAGAGTCTTGAAGAAATATTTGCACTTCTATGTTTATTGCAGTGTTATTTGAAATAGCCAAGATATGGAAACGATGTTAAGTATCCATCAGTGAATGAAAACTGGTATATCTATCTATATATATCACTATATACGTATATAGTTATGGGGATGGATGGTGCTGATGGTTGCACATTACGAATGTGTTTAATATCACTCACTTAAACAGTTAAAATGGTTAAGATGGTAAGTTTTATGTTATGTTTACTTCATAACAATAAAAATTGAAAAAAGGAATATGATCACACAATTGTTCATCCAATAAAATGTACTGAGGATTTACCATGTGCTGGGCACTGAGAATAAGAGTAAGCAAGGCAAATACCATCTGAGTTCCTTTTGGAGCTCCCAATCTAGAGAGTGTGATACAGGTCAATACAATAGAGAGTGCTAAGTGGTAATCAAAGGAGGAGTGCTTGACCCAGTTTAGGGTGTCAGGGAAGGCTTCCTGGAGGAAATGACACTGAAGCTGAGACAGGACAGTAAGTAAGAGTTGGTTACGATAAAGTCTGGATAATGGAAGAGGGAGGGTGTTACAGGAGACAGCAGAGAGGGACTGAAAATAGTTGGAATCAACTGTGTAAAGTAGTTCATTTGCCTAAAACATGCCTTGATCTAATTTTAAAGGTGTCTTTCAGCTCTAGTAGTTAGATTTTGTGCCCTAAGAACTCTTTGCCTAACTCAAGGTAATACATATTTTCTTCTAGAACTTTATAGTTTTAGGTCTACATGTAGGTCCATGATTCAAGTTAACTTTTGTAAATATAAGGTATAAGATATGTGTTGAGGTTCTCTTTCACAATCTCACCCTCAGTCTTCCTGTCTCTCTTTCTGCACAATTTGTTGAGAACACTTTGTTTTCCCATGAAACTTACTTGGTATCTTTGTGAAAAATCAGTTGGCCATATGTGCTGGTGATATTTTTGGCCTCTTCTGTTCTATTAAACTGTATGTCTATCCTTACCCTATTAGCACACTGCCATGATTACTGTAGCTTTATCATAAGTCTTGAAGTCAACTAGTGTAAGTCCTCCAAATGTTCCCCCTGTTATCCTAGGACTTCTGCATTTCCTTTAGAATTAGGCTGTTGATTTCTAAAAACATCCCACTGGTCTTTTGATAAGGCATTCATTGAATCTATAGGTCTTTTGGGGGAGGAGTAACATCTTAACAATACTGAGTACTGTGATCCATGAACATGTTACATTTTTCTATTTATTTAGGCTTGCTTTATATCTCTCAGCAATGTGTTAAATTTATCCCTGAAGTTTTTTTTTTTTAGCACAATTACTCTTTCAATTTTATCTTCCAGTTGTTTATTCTCAGTATATAGAAATACAATTGTTTTCTCTGAGCCTTGGGTCATTGCAAATAATAGTTCAGTCATGGTACTGCTTAGGGTCATGGCGATGATTTAAAGAAATAAAATTAGTGACCATTATTGCACACACAAAAAAAGAAATACAATTTTATATTTAGCCTTGTATCCTGCCTCTCAATCTCATTTACTTATAGTTCTAATAGCTTTTTTGTAAATTGAATTTTTTTTTTTTTACAGAGACTATCTTGCCATGTGATAAAGACAGTTTTAACATTCACTTCAAATCTGAGTGCCTTTATTCCTTTTTCTTGTCTTATTGCACTGGCTTGGACTGCCTGTGCAATGTTAAATAGAAGTGATGAGAGCTAACATCTTTGCTTTGTTCCTGGTTTTAATAGAAAATCATTCAGTCTTCTACTACTATGTAAATACAGGAATTTTAAAATGCCTTTATGGGGTTTAGGAAATTATCTTCTATTTATAATTTGCTGAGAGTTAAAAATATCTGAAATAGATTTAAATTTTGTTAAATGACTCTTTTTGTATCTACTGAGATGATTATATACAGATCTTCCTTGACTTATGATGGGGATGCATTCAGATAAACTCATTGTAAGTTGAAAATACTTTAAGTTGAAAATGTGGTCAAATACCTCTAACCTACCAAATATCATAGTTTAACCTCAGTTCAGTTCAGTTGCTCAGTCCTGTCCACCATGGGTCTTTGTGACCCCATGGACTGCAGCACGCCAGGCTTCCCTGTCCATCACCAACTCCTGGAACTTGCTCAAACTCTTGTCCATTGAGTTGGTGATGCGATCCAACCATCTCATCCTCTGTCATCCCCTTCTCCTCCTGCCTTCAATCTTTCTCAGCATCAGGGTCTTTTCCAATGAGTCAGTTCTTTGTATCAGGTGGCCAGAGTATTGGAGCTTCAGCTTCAGCATCAGTCCTTCCAATGAATATTCAGGACTGATTTCCTTTAGGATTGACTGGTTTTATCTTCTTGTAATCCAAGGGACTCACAAGAGTCTTCTCCAACATCACAGTTCAAAAGCATCAATTATTCAGTGCTCAGCTTTATGGTCCAACTCTCACATCCATACATGACTGCTGGAAAAACCATAACTTTGACTAGACGGACCTTTGTTGGTAAAGTAATGTCTCTGCTTTTTAATATGCTGTCTAGGTTGGTCATAGCTTTTCTTCCAAGGAGTAAGTGTCTTGTAATTTCATGGCTGCAGTAACCATCTGCAGAGATTTTGGAGCCCAAGAAAATAAAATCTCTCACTGTTTCCATTGTTTCTCCATCTATTTGCCATGAAGCGATGGGATCAGATGCCGTGATCTTCGTTTTTAAATGTTGAGTTTTAAGCCAGCTTTTTCACTCTCCTCTTTCACTTTCATCAAGAGTCTCTTCAGTTCCTCTTTGCTTTCTGCCATAAGGGTGGTGTCATCTGCATATCTGAGACTATTGATATTTCTCCCAGCAATCTTGATTCCAGCTTGTGCTTCATCCACCTCAGCATTTTGCATGATGTACTCTGCATATATAAGCAGGATGCCAATATACAACCTTGATGTACTCCTTATTCAATTTAAAACCAGTCCATTGTTCCATGTCCAGTTCCAACTGTTGCTTCTTGATCTGCGTACAGATTCTCAGGAGGCAGGTAAGATGGTCTGGTATTCTCATCTCTTGAAGAATTTTCCACAGTTTGTTGTGATCTACACAGTCAAAGGCTTTGGCATAGTCAATAAAGCAGAAGTAGATGTTTTTCTGGAACTCTCTTGCTTTTTCTGTGATCCAGCAGATGTTGGCAATTTGATCTCTGGTTCCTCTGCCTTCTCTAAATCCAGCTTGAACATCTGGAAGTTCTTGGTTCACATACTGTTGAAGCTTCACTTGGAGAATTTGGAGCATTACTTTGCTAGTGTGTGAGATGAGTGCAGTTGTGCAGTAGTTTGAACATTCTTTGGCATTGAGTTTCTTTGGGATTGGAATGAAAACTGACCTTTTCCAGTCCTGTGGCCACTGCTGAATTTTCCAAATTTGCTGGTATATTGAGTGCAGCACTTTCACAGCATCATCTTTTAGGATTTGAAATATCTCAACTGGAATTCTATCACCTCCATGAGCTTTGTTCATAGTGATGCTTCCTAAAGCCCACTTGACTTTGAGTTCCAGGTTGTGTGGCTCTAGGTGAGTGATTACACCATCGTGGTTATCTGGGTCATGAAGATCTTTTTTGTATAGTTCTTCTGTGTATTCTTACCATGTCTTCTTAATAGCTTCTGCTTCTGTTAGGTCCATACCGTTTCTGTCCTTTATTGTGCCCATCTTTGCATGAAATGTTCCCTTGTTATCTCTAATTTTCTTGAAGAGATCTCTAGTCTTTCCCATTCTATTGTTTTCCTCTATTTCTTTGCATTGATAATTAAGGAAAGCTTTATTATCTCTCCATGCTATTCTTTGGAACTCTGAATTCAGATGGGTATATCTTTCCTTTTCTCCTTTGCCTTTCACTTCTCTTTTTTTCTCAGCTACTTGTAAGGCCTCCTCAGACAACCATTTTGCCTTTTTGTGTTTCTTTTTCTTGGGGATAGTCTTGGTCACCACCTCCTGTACAATGTCACGAACTGCTGTCCATAGTTCTTCAGGCACTCTGTCTGTATGATCTATGCCCTTGAATCTATTTGTCACTTCCTCTGTGTAATCATAAGGAATTTGATTTAGGTCATACCTGAATGGTCTAGTGGTTTTCCTTACTTTCTCCAGTTTAAGTCTGAATTTTGCAATAAGGAGTTCATGATCTGAGCTACAGTCAGCTCCTGGTCTTGTTTTTGCTGACTGTATAGAACTTCTCCATCTTCAGCTGCTAAGAATATAATCAATCTGATTTTGGTATTGACCAAGCGTAGAGTCTTCTCTTGTGTTGTTGGAAGAGGCTGTTTGCTGTGACCAGTGCCTTCTCTTGGCAAAACTCTGTTAGCCTTTGCCTGCTTCATTTTATACTCCAAGGCCAAACTTGCCTGATACTCCACATATCTCTTGACTTCATACTTTTCCATTCCAGTCCCCTATGATGAAAAGGACATCTTTTTTTGGTATTAGTTCTAGGAGGTCTTGTAGATCTTCATAGAACCATTCAACTTCAGCTTCTTTGGCATTAGTGGTTGGGGCATAGTCTTGGATTACTGTAATATTGAATGGTTTGCCTTGGAAACGAACAGCAATCATTCTGGCATTTTTGAGATTGTAGCCAAGTACTGCATTTCGGACTTACTTGATGACTATGAGGGCTACTCCATTTCTTCTAAGGAATTTGTTCTTAGCCTAGCATATCTTAAATGTGCGCAGAACAGTTACATTAGCATATAGCTGGGAAAAAGTAATCTGACAGAGCATATTTTATAATAAACTATTAAATATCTCTTCTAATTTATTGAATTCTGTACCGAAAATGAGAAACAGATTAATTGTATCATTGGTTATTGTATAATTGGTTGTTTACCTCATGACTGCATGGCTGACTATGAGATAAGACTTGCTGCTGCTACCCTGAATCACAAGAAAGTAGCATGCTGCATATCACCAGCCCAAGAGAAGATCAGACTTCAAAATTAGAAGCACAGTTTCTCCTGAATGAATATCACTTATGCACCATCCTAAACTTGAAAAATTTTAAGTTGAATTATATGTTGGGTATTGTCTGTATTCGTTTGGTTAATATGGTGTATTATACTTATAGATCTATCTATATCTGATAGATAGAGTGCCTGAGGAACTATGGAATGAGGTTCGTGACATTGTACAGGAGACAGGGATCAAGACCATTCCCATAGAAAAGAAATGCAAAAAAGCAAAATGGCTGCCTGGGGAGGCCTTACAAATAGCTGGGAAAAGAAGAGAAGCGAAAAGCAAAGGAGAAAAGGAAAGATATAAACATCTGAATGCAGAGTTCCAAAGAATAGCAAGAAGAGATAAGAAAGCCTTCTTCAGCGATCAATGCAAAGAAATAGAGGAAAACAACAGAATGGGAAAGACTAGAGATTTCGTCAAGAAAATCAGAGATACCAAAGGAACATTTCATGCAAAGATGAGCTCGATAAAGGACAGAAATGGTAGGGACCTAACAGAAGCAGAAGATATTAAGAAGAGATGGCAAGAATACACAGAAGAACTGTACAAAAAAGATATTCACAACCCAGATAACCATGATGGTGTGATCACTTACCTGGAGCCAGACATCCTGGAATGTGAAGTCAAGTGGGCCTTAGAAAGCATCACTACGAACAAAGCTAGTGGAGGTAATAGAATTCCAGTTGAGCTATTTCAAATCCTGAAAGATGATGCTGTGAAAGTGCTGCACTCAATATGCCAGCAAATTTGGAAAACTCAGCAGTGGCCACAGGACTGGAAAAGGTCAGTTTTTATTCCAATCCCAAAGAAAGGCAATGCCAAAGAATGCTCAAACTACTGCACAGTTGCACTCATCTCAGACGCTAGTAAAGTAATGCTCAAAATTCTCCAAGCCAGGCTTCAGCAATACATGAATTGTGAACTTCCAGATGTTCAAGCTGGTTTTAGAAAAGGCAGAGGAACCAGACATCAAATTGCCAACATCCGCTGGATCATCGAAAAAGCAAGAGAGTTCCAGAAGAACATCTATTTCTGCTTTATTGACTATGCCAAAGCCTTTGACTGTGTGGATCACAATCAACTGTGGAAAATTCTTCAAGAGATGGGAATACCAGACCACCTGATCTGCCTCTTGAGAAATTTGTATGCAGGTCAGGAAGCAACAGTTAGAACTGGACATGGAACAAAAGACTGGTTCCAAATAGGAAAAGGAGTTCGTCAAGGCTGTATATTGTCACCCTGCTTATTTAACTTATCTGCAGAGTACATCATGAGAAACTCTGGGCTGGAGGAAGCACAAGGTGGAATCACGATTGCCGGGAGAAATATCAATAACCTCAGATATGCAGATGACACCACCCTTATGGCAGAAAGTGAAGAGGAACTCAAAAGCGTCTTGATGAAAGTGAAAGTGGAGAGTGAAAAAGTTGGCTTAAAGCTCAACATTCAGAAAACGAAGATCATGGCATCCGGTCCCACCACTTTATGGGAAATAGATGGGGAAACAGTGGAAACAGTGTCAGACTTTATTTTTCTGGGCTCCAAAATCACTACAGATGGTGACTGCAGCCATGAAATTAAAAGACGCTTACTCCTTGGAAGAAAAGTTATGACCAACCTAGATAGCATATTCAAAAGCAGAGACATTACTTTGCCAACAAAGGTTCATCTAGTCAAGGCTATGGTTTTTCCAGTGGTCATGTATGGATGTGAGAGTTGGACTGTGAAGAAGGCTGAGCGCCAAAGAATTGATGCTTTTGAAGTGTGGTGTTGGAGAAGACTCTTGAGAGTCCCTTGGACTGCAAGGAGATCCAGCCAGTCCATTCTGAAGGAGATCAGCCCTGGGATTTCTTTGGAGGGAATGATGCTAAAGCTGAAACTCCAGTACTTTGGCTACCTCATGCAAAGAGTTGATTCATTGGAAAAGACCCTGATGCTGGGAGGGATTGGGGGCAGGAGGAGAAGGGGATGACAGAGGATGAGATGGCTGGATGGCATCACTGACTCGATGTACGTGAGTCTGGGTGAACTCCGGGAGTTGGTGATGGACAGGGAGGCCTGGCGTGCTGTGATTCATGGGGTCGCAAAGAGTCGGACACGACTGAGCGACTGATCTGATCTGATCTGATACTTATAGATCTCTGTTAGTTTTTGTTTCATATATTTTGATGTCCTTTATTAGGGATCGACACATTTAGGATTGCTATGTTCTCTTGAATAATTGACTTCTTTATAATTATGAAATGTCCTTATTGTCCTGTTAATATTCTTTACTCAATAAACTACTTTTTCTGATATTAATAGAGCCACTTCAGCTTTTTTTGAATAGTGTTTACATGCTATATCTCTTTCCATTCTTTTACATTTAATAATTGTGTCTTTTATGTTGCAAGTGTTGGGTCTTGCTTTTTCACCCAGCTTTATGATCTTTGTCTTTTAATTTGGGTGTTTAGATGATTTACATTTAATGTTGTTAATATTGTCAACACAGTGGGGTTTAAATCTACATCCTTGCTATTTTTTTTCTGTCATTTCTGTTATTTGTTACTACCTTCCTATTTTCTTTTGGACTGAGTTTTAAGAAGTATAATTCATTAATCTGCAGTATTGAAACTCAGTGCTTTAAATAGCTGTACTACTTCCTCTCTCATGAAACCCTTCAAACAGCTCCTGGGGATGGAGTAGGCTGCCTGGGGATATGACAAGGAAAATAATGCCTTAAAAATAGGTCTCACATCTTGAAATAAATAACTACTTTCTAGATCCAAAAGCCTGTACAATTTATAAGAGTCTTTCATCTAGCTCCCTCTCTTCTGAGACATCTCACCACCTCAGCTTCTGGGAGTCTTCAGGGTAGTATAAGCTGTGCCATCAGTCAAAACCAGAGGAATAGACCTAAAATGTGAAATTCCTAGAACTCCTCAGCCCTCCCTTCCATTCTGAGAGACAGATCTTTTCCACTGTGATGGCTAGGGCAATGGACCCTAGCCCAATGAAAATCCCCACCCTCTTGAATAATCACTCACTGCTGGAGAATTAAGAGACATTTGTTACTTTTCTAACTACTTTAACCCCTGGAAGTGGACTGGGCCAGTATAGTCTTGTAGGGTCTCTGTATTTTTATCCTACAGTATCTGTAACAGATATATTATAAAAATTAGGGTTGTAAAGAAGTACAGGTAGAATTTTGTATAGTGAGAGTTTTTTTTTTTTTTATGGAGATATTCAAGTTGGAGTCAGACAACTACTTAGCAAGGAAAGTTGCATAGTTTTCAGTAATGGATGGGACAGGAACTTCCCTGGTTGTTCAGTGGTTAAGGCTTCGAGCTCCCAATGCAAGGGGGCCAAGTTCAGTCCCTGGTCAGAGAGCTAGAGCCCACATGCTGCAACTAAGAGTTTACATGCTGCAATTAAAAATCTTACATGCTGCAGTGAAGATCGAAGGTCCTGCATGCCACAACTAAGACCTGGCACAGCCAAATAAATAAATATTTTTAAAAAGTGGATGGGACAGTGGTTACTCTCAGTTCAGTTCAGTTCAGTTCAGTCACTCAGTCGTGTCCTACTCTTCACGACCCCATGAATCGCAGCACGCCAGACCTCCCTGTCCATCACCAACTCCCGGAGTTCACTCAGACTCACATCCATCGAGTCAGTGATGCCATCTAGCCATATCATCCTCTGTCATCCCCTTCTCCTTCTGCCCCCAATCCCTCCTGCCCCCAATCCCTCCCAGCATCAGAGTCTTTTCCAATGAGTCAACTCTTTGCATGAGGTGGCCAGGTGACTAAATTTGCCTGCACATCAGAATTACCTAAATGTGTGGGATTCTTTTTTGCTTTAATTTTAATTTTCTTGATGGCAGTATATGTCTATAGTTTACAAAGTCAAATAATACCAGAAAGTTCATAATCAAATATAGTGGTTTCCTCTTCCATCCCTCTCTCCTTTCCCCAGTCTTCCTCCCCAGAGGCAACATCTCTGTTTTAACTCTTTTTCCATATATATATATATGTATATATATGTGTGTGTGTGTATACACACACACACACACACACACACATATACACACACCCTGTATTTGTATTATGTAAATATGTATTCATTCTTCTGAGTAATCTGTAAATACTAGTATCTTTTAATTAACTACTTTTACACATCCATCCACTTTTATTTATGATAGGTAAATGTTTACTTATCTTAACTCACCAATATCACTATTTTGCAATTTTAAATATATCAACGTTTAATATATACATCATATATCTATACAGCTATTCACTGCTGAATGTATATTATGGTATACTTTATTTCTTTCTTCTAATTTCTCCTATAGTTTCCCTGATTTTTAATTTATTTAGTTTTATGTTTGCTCATTATTAATTCTTCTGCCCCTCATTATAGCCTCTCAGTATTATTACCACAAGGCCAGTTTCATCAGGCAATCTATTACTTTCATAAAAAAAATTAGAGACATCACTTCTGAAGACCTGTATTTTCCTTCTTCTTGGGCTGATGACTCTTAAGGTCATCAGGCTACTCTCCAGTCATCCTGGGTATTTCTTTTGCTGCCATTCTGGTTTTCCTTGTCTCTTTCCTGGATTGGATTGTTTCCAAATCTCATGTCTTTTTCTGTCTCGCTTTTCTTCTTTGTTTTGATAAAGTACATCCTCTGGTAATTTTGGATCCATGGTGCAAATGGAAAGGTTTGGTGAAGACAGTCTATCTCTTGATTCATACTGCTCCAATATGAACTGATTGTCTTCTGTGTGTTGTGGGTACTTGTTATTCTAGGATATCTATTTATCTTCATCTAGGAGATTCCCTTTGCTTTGTCTATGCCTGCCCCCTTTTTTGACTTACTCTGTTGTTTTGTTCTGAAGCCTTATGAAACAGTATAGAAGAAAGATAAACTTTTTGAGATTTTACAGAATTGAACATTTTAGTTATTATATTTCATATCAAATGATAGCCTAGCTGGGTATAGAATTCACACTAGCATTTAATGTCATTCACAAATTCATTACAGGATTGCATACCCTTATCTTCTTGAAGTTAGGCGTTGCAGTGTGATTTGCTTTTGAAAACAAAATGTGAGTAGAAGATTGTCTTTGGACAGAGGCCTTAAGAGATGGTATGTACTTCACTGTGTTTCCTTTCTGCTGTTGTGACTGATACATTTGAGATGCTGGAGAAGCTGTCAGCCTGGGTCCCTGAGTGAGAATGAATTGAGATATATATCTCCCCACCATATAGTAGAAAAAGAAGTAAAACAAGTCTTGTTTTAAGCCATTGAGATTTAGGAGTTATTTGTTGTCATGTTATAATCTAGCTCATCCTGACAGATCAATATAGATGCTTGGAAATGGAGTACTTATTAAAAAAAACCTCTTTATATAAAAAATAACCTGGCCTAGGGGCTGTACAATGAACTATAAGAAAACTTTATTAGAGGGTACTGAGGTGACACTTTATGCAGTGGGAAATACTTAATAAAATTGTCGGGGGTTCAGATCACTTTCTTAAGGAAATTTAAATTCAAGATGAAGGTATGGGAAAACAGTAAGTTAGCATATGATTGGTTATTATTGACAGTGTTTGGCAAAATCATTAGAGTGTTCTCAGAAAAGAATTGTCCAATATAGAAGCAGAAATAAAAGTGAATAGAGAATTCCAAAATTTGCTGTTGCAGCTGTTTAATCACTTAGTCAGTCCAACTCCTTGCGACCCCATGGACCATAGCCTGCCAGGCTCCTCTGTCCATGGGATTCTCCAGGCAAGAATACTGGAGTGGGTTGCTATTTCTTCCTCCAGGGGATCTTCCTGACCAGGGGATTGAACCCAGGTTTCCTGTGGCTCCTGCATTGCAGGCAGATTCTTTACCACTGAGCCACAGAGGAAGCCCCTCCAAAAATTTAGAGCCTTGAAATAGTCAGAAAAGCCACTTAACTTTGGAGTCCAAATAGTAGGAGATAAAATTAACAGAAGTTTTGAATAATAAAGTCCACTTAAAGTTGATTGTTATGGAAAAGGCCAAAATAAGGGCATGCTTATCACTCCCACTGTTAGAAACTGACTAGGGTAAGATGTTTAAAATAAAGATCCTTCAAGGATGTGGTACCCAGTTATTACTTTGATAAGACCAATGTCTCAAGAGAAATAGTAAAACCATGGATCTCCCTTGAAATCTGGATAGGCTCAAGGTGCACTAATCTTTAGGTAAAGAGAGAAAATATGGAGATGAGAAGTCAAAGACCAAAACTTTAGAAACTATGTCTCTAAAAGAAATGTGGGCATGATTACTGGATTCTATTGCTGAAAGAATCAAATAGGTAAAAATATAAGATATTGAAAGAGTATTGGCAGTCCTAAGATGGCGGAGGAATAGGATGGGGAGACCACTTTCTCCCCCACAAATTCATCAAAAGAACATTTGAACACTGAGTAAATTCCACAAAACAACTTCTGAATGCTGGCAGAGACATCAGGCACCCAGAAAAGCAGCCCATTTTCTTCGAAAGGAGGTAGGAAAAAATATAAAAGATAAAAAGAGAGCCAAAAGACGTAGGGATGGAGATCTGTCCTGGGAAGCAAGTCTTAAAAATGAGAGAAGTTTCCAAACACCAGGAAACACTCTCACTGGCAAGTCTGTGGCAAGCCTTGGAACCTCAGAGGGCAGCATGACTGGGAGGAAAAATAAATAATTAAAACCCACAGATTATCTGCCTAATGGCAACTCCCAGTGGAGAAGCAGCGCAGACGCTTGCATCCTCCACTAGCAAGCGGGGGCTCGACAGGGAGGCACGGGAAGCATTGCTTAAGGTAAGGACCGGGCCTGACTGCCCCAAGGGCAATCTGAGGGAACTAACTTGAGATAGCAACTCAGACTGTGGGATAACTATCCCACGAAAAGCCCTAAGACACAGCCAAGCTGGCTCACAGAACAAAGAACTGAGCAGAGCTAGCTGGCTGCAGACTGGCCCACCCCCCGCTGGAGACAGGCAGGTGAGGGCAGCCAGAGCCGGAAGGGGGCAATCGCGGCCCCAGAGAGGCATCATCTACCAAACTGCAAGCAGGCTTCGTTGCTAACCAAGACTTCTTGGGATTCTGGACAGTCTACATCCGCCAGGAGGGCTGTAACCAGAAATCAGCTCCCCAGAAGAGACACACGGCACACCTGAGAAGGCGCGCCAGTTGTACACCCAGAAAACTTGAGTGGCAGGGACGGGGGAGATGATAAGTCGCAGCTTTCAATTGGGGGTGACTGTGCTCGCCAAGCACCTGGTCACCTGAGCTGCTCAGACCTGGGAGGGGCACAAAACGCAGGCCCAACCGAGTCTGCACCTTTGTGGAGTACCCGAGAACCTGAACCTGAGTGGCTCAGACCTGGGAAGTGCATACAATCCGGGGCCGGCCTCAAACAGTTCCCGGCAGAGCAACCTAGAGCCTAAGCAGTATAGACTGGGAAAGCACACACACCGTGAGCGGGGGCAAACCCAGTGTGGCCCAGACACTGCGAGCACACGCCTGTGTTAGTTTGCAGTGTTCCTCTCTCCCCACAGCAAGACTGAACAAGTGAGCCTAAAAAAGTGACCACCACCACCCCCTTGTGTCAGGGCGGAAATTAGACACTGAAGAGACCAGCAAACAGAAGAAGCTGAAACAAACAGAGGGAACCGCCTTGGAAGAGACAGGTGCAATAGATTAAAACCCTGTAGTTAGCACCGACTACTTAGGAAGGTGCCTATAGATCTTAAGAAGTATAAGCCGGATCAAGGAACTATCTGAAAATGAACTGACCCCACACTGTCCACAACACCACCAGAGAAAGTCCTAGATATATTTTTACTATTATCATTTTTTAAATAAAAATTAAAAAAATTTTTTAAGTCCGCTATTACTCCTTTAATTTTCATTTTTATAACCTACTATTACTTTGCAAAAAAAGACCCTATTTTTAAGAGCAAACTTCATATATATATTTTTTATAATTTTTGTGACTTTGTTTTTTTCTTTAATATTGTATTTTTGATAATCCAACCTCTACTCTAGATTTTTAATCTTTGCTTTTTGGTATTTGTTATCAATTTTGTACCTTTAAGAACCCAATCTTCAGTACCCATTTTTACTTGGGAGCGAGATTACTGGCTTGACTGCTCTCTCCCCCTTTGGATTCTCCTTTTTCTCCACCAGGTCACTTCTATCTCCTCCCTCCCCCTTCTCTTCTCTACCCAACTCTGTGAATCTCTGTGTGTTTCGAGCTGTGGAGAACACTTAGGGAACAGATTACTGGCTGGATCTGTCTCTCTCCTTTTGAATCCCCTCTTTATCCTCCTGGCCACCTCTGTCTCCTTCCTCCTTCTTCTCTTCTCTGTGTAACTCCGTGAACATCTCTGAGGGATCCAGACTGTGGAGCGCACATAGGAAGTGATTACTGGCTAGCCTGCCCTCCCCTCTTTTGATTCCACCTCATCTCATTCAGGTCACCTCTAACTCCCTCCTCCCTCTTCTCTTCTCCATGTAACTCTGTGAACCTCTTTGAGTGTCCCTCACTGTGGAGAAACTTTTCATCTTTAACCTAGATGTTTTATCATCAGTGCTGTATAGATGGAGAAGTCTTGAGGCTGCTGTAAGAATAAGACTGAAAACCAGAGGCAGGAGGCTTAAGTCCAAATCCTGAGAACACCAGAGAACTCCTGACTCCAGGGAACATTAATTGATAGGAGCTCATCAAATGCCTCCATACCTACACTGAAACCAAGCACCACCCAAAGGCCAACAAGTTCCAGAGCAAGACATACCATACAAATTCTCCAGCAACACAGGAACATAGCCCTGAGCTTCAATATACAGGCTGCCCAAAGTCACACCAAACCCAGTGACATCTCAAAACTTTACTGGGCACTTCCTTGCACTCCAGAGAGAATAAATCCAGCTCCACCCACCAGAACACTGACACAAGCTTCCCTAACCAGGAAACCTTGACAAGCCACCCGTCCATCCCACTGACAGTGAGGAACCTCCACAATAAAGAGGAACCACAGACTGCCAGAATACAGAAAGGCCACCCCAAACACAGCAATATAAACAAGATGAAAAGGCAGAGAAATACCCAGCAGGTAAAGGAACATGATAAATGCCCACCAAACCAAACAAAAGAGGAAGAGATAGGGAATCTACCTGATAAAGAATTCTGAATGATGATAGTGAAAATGATCCAAAATCTTGAAAACAAAATAGAGTTACAGATAAATAGCCTGGAGACAAGGATTGAGAAGATGCAAGAAAGGTTTAACAAGGACCTAGAAGAAATAAAAAAGAGTCAATATATAATGAATAATGCAATAAATGAGATCAAAAACACTCTGGAGGGAACCAACAGTAGAATAACGGAGGCAGAAGATAGGATAAGTGAGGTAGAAGATAGAATGGTAGAAATAAATGAAACAGAGAGGAAAAAAGAAAAATGAAAGAAATGTGGACAATCTCAGAGACCTCTGGGACAATGTTAAACGCCCCAACATTTGAATCATAGGAGTCCCAGAAGAAGAAGACAAAAAGAAATGAGAAAATACTTGAGGAGATAATAGTTGAAAACTTCCCTAAAATGGAGAAGGAAATAGTCACCCAAGTCCAAGAAACCCAGAGAGTCCCAGACAGGATAAACCCAAGGCAAAACACCCCAAGACACATATTAATCAAATTAACAAAGATCAAACACAAAGAACAAATATTAAAAGCAGCAAGGGAAAAACAACAAATAACACACAAGGGGATTCCCATAAAGATAACAGCTGATCTTTGAATAGAAACTCTTCAGGTCAGGAGGGAATGGCAGGGCATACTTAAAGTGATGAAAGAAAATAACCTACAGCCCAGATTATTGTACCCCGCAAGTATCTCATTCAAATATGAAGGAGAAGCCAAAAGCTTTACAGACAAGCAAAAGCTGAGACAACTCAGCACCACCAAACCAGCTCTCCAACAAATGTTAAAGGATCTTCTCTAGATCGGAAACACAGAAAGGGTGTATAAACTCAAACCCCAAACAATAAAGTAAATGGCAATGGGATCATAGTTATCAATAATTACCTTAAATGTAAATGGGTTGAATGCCCCAACCAAAAGACAAAAACTGGCTGAATGGATACAAAAACAAGACCCCTATATATGTTGTCTATAAGAGACCCACCTTGAAACAAGGGACACATACAGACTGAAAGTGAAGGGCTGGAAAAAGATACTCTATGTAAATAGAGACCAAAAGAAAGCAGGAGTAGCAATACTCATATCAGATAAGATAGACTTTAAAACAAAGGCTGTGAAAAGAGACAAAGAAGGACACTACATAATGATCAAAGGATCAATCCAAGAAGAAGATATAACAATTATAAATATATATGCACCCAACATAGGAGCACCATAATATGCAAGAAATACTAACAAGTATGAAAGCGGAAATTAACAATAACACAATAATAGTGGGAGACTTTAATACCCCATTCACACCTATGGATAGATCAACTAAACAGAAAGTTAACAAGGAAACACAAACTTTAAATGATACAATAGACCAGTTAGACCTAATTGATATCTATAGGACATTTCACCTCAAAACAATGAATTTCACCTTTTTCTCAAGTGCACACAGAATCTTCTCCAGGATAGATCACATCCTGGGCCAATATAGCTTTGGTAAATTCAAAAAAATTGAAATCATTCCAAGCATCTTTTCTGACCACAATGCAGTAAGATTAGATCTCAATTACAGGAGAAAAGCTATTAAAAATGTCAACATATGGAGACTAAACAACACACTGCTGAATAACCAACAAATCACAGAAGAAATCAAAAAAGAAATCAAAATATGCATAGAAACGAATGAAAATGAGAACACAACAACCCAAAACCTGTGGAACACTGTAAAAGCAGTGCTAAGGGGAAGGTTCATAGCAATACAGGCATACCTCAAAAAACAAGAAAAAAGTCAAATAAATAACCTAACTCTACACCTAAAGCAACTAGAAAAGGAAGAAATGAAGAACCCCAGGGTTAGTAGAAGGACAGAAATCTTAAAAGTTAGGGCAGAAATAGATGCAAAAGAAACAAAAGAGACCATAGCAAAAATCAACAGAGCCAAAAGCTGGTTCTTTGAGAAGATAAATAAAATTGACAAACCATTAGCCAGACTCATCAAGAAACAAAGGGAGAAAAATCAAATCAATAAAATTAGAAATGAAAATGGAGAGATCACAAAAGACAACACAGAAATACAAAGGATCATAAGAGACTACTATCAGCAACTATATGCCAATAAAATGGACAACTTGGAAGAATATGGACAAATTCTTAGAAAAGTACAACTTTCCAAAACTGAACCAGGAAAAAATAGAAAATCTTAACAGACCCATCACAAGCATGGAAATTGAAACTGTAATCAGAAATCTTCCAGCAAACAAAAGCCCAGGACCAGACGGCTTCACAGGTTAATTCTACCAAAAATTTAGAGAAGAGCTAACACCTATCCTACTCAAACTCTTCCAGAAAAGTGCAGAGGATGCTAAACTTCCAAACTCATTCTATGAAGTCACCATCACCCTAATACCAAAACCTGACAAAGATGCCACAAAAAAAGAAAATTACAAGCCAATATCACTGATGAACATAGATGCAAAAATCCTTAACAAAATTCTAGTAAACAGAATCCAACAACATATTAAAAAGATCATACATCATGACCAAGTGGGCTTTATCCCAGGGATGCAAGGATTCTTCAGTATCTACAAATCAATCACTGTAATACACCACATTAACAAATTGAAAAATAAAAAACCATATGATTATCTCAATAGATGTAGAGAAAGCCTTTGACAAAATTCAACATCCATTTATGATAAAAACCCTCCAGAAAGCAGGAATAGAAGGAACATACCTCAACATAATAAAAGCTATATATGACAAACCCACAGCAAACATTATCCTCAATGGTGAAAAATTGAAAGCATTTCCCCTAAAGTCAGGAACAAGACAAGGGTGCCCACTCTCACCACTACTATTCAACAGAGTTTTGGAAGTTTTGGCCACAGCAATCAGAGCAGAAAAAGAAATAAAAAGAATCCAGATTGGAAAAGAAGAAGTAAAACTCTCACTGTTTGCAGATGACATAATCCTCTACATAGAAAACCCTAAAGACTCTACCAGAAAATTACTAGAGCTAATCAATGAATATAGTAAAGTTGCAGGATATAAAATCAACACTCAGAAATCCCTTGTATTCCTATACACTAATAATGAGAACATAGAAAGAGAAATTAAGGAAACAATTCCATTCACCATTGCAATGAAAAGAATAAAATACTTAGGAATATATCTACCTTAAAAAACAAAAGACCTATATATATAAAACTATAAAACACTAGTGAAAGAAATAAAAGAGGACACAAATAGATGGAGAAATATACCGTGTTCATGGATTGGAAGAATCAATATAATGAAAATGAGTATACTACCCAAAGTGATCTATAGATTCAGTGCAATCCCTATCAAGCTACCAACGTTATTTTTCGCAGAGCCAGAACAAATAATTTTACAATTTGTATGGAAATACAAAAAACCTCGAATAGCCAAAGCAATCTTGAGAAAGAAGAATGGAACTGGAGGAATCAACCTGCTTGACTTCAGGCTTTATTACAAAGCCACAGTCATCAAGACAGTATGGTACTGACACAAAGACAGAAATATAGATCAATGGAACAAAATAGAAAGCCCAGAGATAAATCCACGCACCTATGGACACCTTGTCTTTGACAAAGGAGGCAAGAATATACAATGGAGGAAAGACAATCTCTTTAACAAGTGGTGCCGGGAAAACTGGCCAACCACTTGTAAAAGAATGAAACTAGAACACTTTCTAACACCATACACAAATATAAACTCAAAATGGATTAAAGATCTAAACATAAGACCAGAAACTATAAAACTCCTAGAGAACATAGGCAAAACACTCTCCGACATAAATCACAGCAGGATCCTCTATGACCCACCTCCCAGAATATGAGAAATAAAAGCAAAATAAACAAATGGGACCTAATTAAAATTAAAAGCTCCTGCACAACAAAGGAAACTATAAGCAAGGTGAAAAGACAGCCTTCAGAATGGGAGAAAATAATAGCAAACGAAGCAATTGACAAAGAATTAATCTCAAAAATATATAAGCAACTCCTGAAGCTCAATTCCAGAAAAATAAACGACCCAATCAAAAAATGGGCCAAAGAACTAAACAGACATTTCTCCAAAGAAGACATACAGATGGATAACAAACACATGAAAAGATGCTCAGCATCACACATTATCAGAGAAATGCAAATCAAAACCACTATGAGGTACCATTTCATGCCAGTCAGAAGGGCTGCGATTCAAAAGTCTACAAGCAATAAATGCTGGAGAGGGTGTGGAGAAAAGGGAACCCTCTTATACTGTTGGTGGGAATGCAAACTAGTACAGCCGCTATGGAGAACAGTGTGGAGATTCCTTAAAAAACTGGAAATAGAACTGCCATATGACCCAGCAATCCCACTTCTGGGCATACACACCGAAGGAACCAGAATTAAAAGAGACATGTGTACCCCAATGTTCATCGCAGCACTGTTTATAATAGCCAGGACATGGAAGCAACCTAGGTGTCCAGCATCAGACGAATGGATGAGAAAGCTGTGGTACATATGCACAATGGAGTACTACTCATCCATTAAAAAGAATACATTTGAATCAGTTCTAATGAATTGGATGAAACTGGAGCCTATTATACAGAGAGAAGTAAGCCAGAAAGAAAAACACCAATACAGTATAATAACACATATATATGGAATTTAGAAAGATGGTAATGATAACCCTATATGCGAGACAGCAAAAGAGACACAGAAGTATAGAACAGTTCTTTGGACTCTGTGGGAGAGGGCAAGGGTGGGATGATTTGGGAGAATGGCATTGAAACATATATATTATCATACGTGAAACGAATCACCAGTCCAGGTTTGACACATGATACAGGGTGCTTGGGGCTGGTGCACTGGGATGACCCAGAGGGATGGGATGGGGAAGGAGGTGAGAGCGGGGTTCAGGATGGGGAACACATGTACACCCGTAGCAGATTCATGTCAAAGTATGGCAAAACCAATACAATATTGTAAAGTAATTAGCCTCCAATTAAAATAAATAAATTTATATAAAATAAATAAATAAAATAAAAAAAAAAAGAAAGAATATTGCCAAAAGAATACCAGTCTATACTGGTATTTCAAATACCAGTATTTCAAAGACTGTTTTTCAAAAATTTTATTGAAATGTAATTGATTTATAATGTCATGTCAATTTCTTGTACACAGCAAAGTGATTCAGTTATATATATTATTTTTTCATATTCTTTTCACAGTCTTTTCCATTATGATTCGCCACAGGATATTGAATACAGTTCCCTGTGCTGTATAATAGGACCTTGTTGTCCACCCATTCTATATATAACAGTTTGCCTCTGCTAATTCCAAACTCCCATGCCTTCCCTTCCCTACCTATCCCCTGCCCCTTTGCTTAGCAACCACAAGTCTGCTCTCTGTCTGTGCGTCCATTTTTTAAAAAGACTTTTTTATTTTGGAGTATAACATATTAACAGTTGGACAACAAGGGAACTCAGCCATACATATACCCATCCTGGCTGCCCCATAAGAATCTGTTTTTGTTTCATAGGTACATTGATTTGTATTATATTTTAGATTCCATGTGTAAGTGATGTCATAAGGTATTTGTCTTAATAATTCTATCAGTAGGAAGTGATCTGAGAAAGAGGCTTAACTCTCAAAAAGTTCATATTCTCCTACATTTACTTCAGCTGTGGCCAAAGAAAATAATGGAAAAGAATTTTATAGAGGAAAGAGCCAGGAGCAATGGAGTATAATGGACAAAGGACTTACTCACAGGGAGCATAATGGGAGCCTAATCCAGCAACATCCTTGCTCCCAGGAATGGGGCCCTGAAAGTGTCTGCCCAGCAGGATTTCAGAATTGCTATGGACCAGTGTCTTCTGGCTAATTCCATTCTTTCTCTTTCTGAGTGGTACTGGTTATTGGGGTTATCCTATCCTTGTTCCACTGCTGTATATTGGGTATGTGGAGCATAAAACTTATTTTTAGTTCATGGGCCTATGTATTAAGAAAGGAGGATCTTGTAACCCCTGTGATATATTGGGGTTGTACTTTGAGAGATCTTGAGCTTTGTATTTTTTGCCATTTCTACCTGGAACTTTTGGGTTGTTGCCCTTTGGGGAGATGGTCTGTATATGTTCCTTGGTAAGGAGAGTAAGGTCGCTTGGTAAGGAGTGTGAGGTTGCTCACTAGATAGCGACCAGAGAGTAGATTGGTATTTATGTGTATTTAGTCCTTTCTCTGGGTACATGGTAGTGTTGCACTTTCTGATTCTTTATGGAATTAGGCAAATCCATGTAGCTAACTAGCCTAGGAAACATGAACAAGTATGATGTATAGCACTTACTATAGAGTTCTTTAAAGAGTTGTGACCCATTTGTCATGTTTTCTCTTCTGCCATAGAAATAGGTAGTAACTACAACAACCTAGGTTCTGCTGAACTGAAATGGACATGCAGCATCTTTGATTTTGGAGTTTCCTATTACTACAGCATAACTAAGCCCATCCCAACTGATGCAGTATTCTAAGTTTTAAATAAAAAGCAGAGACATCACTTTGCTGACAAAGGTCCTTATAGTCAAAGCCGTGGTTTTCCAGTGGTCATGTATGGACGTGAGAGTTGGGCCATCAAGAAGGCTGAGTGCTGAAGAATTGATACTTTTGAACTGTGGTGCTGAAGAAGACTCTTGAGAGTCCCTTGGACTGCAAGGAGATCAAACCAGTCACTCCTAAAGGAAATCAACCCTAAATACTCATTGGAAGGACTGTTGCTAAAGCTGAAGCTCTAATACTTTGACCACCTGATGTGACGAGCTGACTCATTAGAAAAGACCCTGATGCTGGGAAAGATTGAAGGTAGGAGAGGAAGGGGACCATAGAGGATGAAGTGGTTGGATGGCTTCACCTACTCAATGGACATGAGTTTGAGCAAACTCTGGGAGATAGTGAAGGACATGGAAGCCTGGCGTGCATCCATGGGTTTGCAGAGTCGGACACAACTTAGCGACTGAACAATAAGAATGTTAAACACATTGCTCTGTTGCCTTCTTGAGTTTAGTATTGTTGAAGTCTAAAACCATGCTTATTCCTGATACTTTTACTGCGACCACCCTTCCTTTTCCATTTTGGGTTTTCTCTTTAACCTCGTTAGTATTCCAAAATTTCAGTTATGTGTCTTGGTGTGAATTGATTTTCCTCAGTTGTGCTCAGTGTATGGTATACCCTTTCTGTCTGAAAATTCATACTCTTTGGGGAAATTTTCATACATTCTTTTATGGGTAATTTCTCTCCCCTTTTTCCCCTTGTTCTCTCATTATTTGATGTTGAATCTCCTGAAACAGTGTTCTAGATTTCTTAATTTTTTCTCCTGCTTTCCATCCTTTTTGCTGTACTTCCTGGGCTGTTTCCTCAATCTTAACTTCAATACTTTTTGTTGAATTTCTCATTTTTGCTATCAGAAATTTCCAAAAGGTCTTTTTTCCCCTTTCAATATTTTTTTCTTTTAGCATCCTATTCTTATTTTGTGGGTGCAGTATCTTCTCTTATCTCTGAGAATATTAATGCTTAAACATTTTCTTTCTTCCTCCGCATGGTTTCCTCTGAGTTACCTTTTCCCATTTATTGACTTTGGCTTCTATCTTTTGTATTAGAGGCTTTTTCCTCTTTCAAGTATCTAGTAATCCTTTACTGTCTGTTCAGGTTCCGGTAGCAAAATCAAAGAGCTGATTAGAAGCTTTGAGTTTGAGGAAATTGCTTGTCAGCTTCAGTGGTTGTTTGTTGGGGGATGTCAGTGTCTTAGGTCTGTCCTCTGGCTGGTCCCCAGAGAGTCTCTACCAAACTTCTGCCTGAAGGATAAAAGTTGCCAGCATTCTGGAACCACATGGATGATCAGGTCTGGAAGTCTCAGGACCCTATATTTAACATTACACAATAAGTAATTTTCATTGTTTATGGTCTGGTGCTCATCCCCTCAATTGTGCTGGTTGACCCCTAGTCCAGAGATTGTGTTTTACCCCATTTCCAGAGAATAAACCTCCAGTCTTTTGCCACAGGTTGGGGTGGGGCAGGAGCATATCAGCATAGGGTGGGGAGGGAAGAATCAGAAAAGGAGACTGAGAAGGAGTGCCCAGTTAAGTTGAAGGACAGCTAGGTGAGAGTGGTAGCCCTGAAGCAAGTGAAGAAGAGGTTTTAGGGAAGAGAGAGTGGATCACTTGTGACAAATAGTCTGATGAGTAAGATGAGCACAGAGAACTAACCATTGGACCTGGAAATGCAGACATCATTGGTGACCTTGATGAGAGCTGTCTCCTGGATTTGGGGACAAGAGCCTGGTTGGAATGAGTTCTAGAGAGAATGGTAGCAGAGCACGTGGTGACCTTGAGTGCAAACAATTCTTTCCATTTGATTGGTTCCTCTTAAAATAACCCTGTGTGATAGGCAGTCATCCTGTTGAGTAGATTTGGAGTTTAGGAAGCAGTCTCAGAGAGGTTTACATGAATGTGCTGATGGCCTCACAGCTAGGTGCTTCTCAAAACAGCATTCATCTAATCTTTCTTATATTAGGTGTCCCCGCCCCTTACCCCAAACTTCTGGTTGCAAAAATATCTGATGGTGTCAGTTCCTGAGGTTTTTGCAGTGTAAATTGTGTTGATTCTCAGCTTCCCCACTTGCTAGCTGGGGATTCAGCATTCTTGGGTCCACTAAGTCACTCATCACTTATCTTGTCTTTCAGCTTTTCGCTTCCAAAATTTTGAGATTGTTTTCTAAAGAAGAGGGATTTCAGGCTCCAGTGAACCTCATCTGGCCCTCCAGTGCCCCTCCTTGTCTTCTTTGATGATTCTTCCTCATCTCCCCAAACTCAGACTCAGTCCTTGGACTTCTCTTTCTTTCTGGGTGATTTCATTCAGTTTCTGGACTTTAAACACCTTCTTCATGACCATGGTTCCCATTATATTTCTAACCTTTGACCTCCAGCTTCCTATATCCACTTGCCTATCTCCAGTTCAATACTTAACATTGCCAATTTGACATGTCCAAAACTCAGCTTCTAATTTTCTCCCCCAAACCCTCTCATCCCACAGTCTTCTTACTTTCCTAAATGCAGCTCCCAGGAAAACCCCTGAGGTCATCCTTGACTTCATCCTTTTTCTCACATCACTCATCCTGTAAGTCAGCAGTTCTTGTCAACTCATTCCAGTTTGGGTTGGGATCCTGCTTGCCCCATAGTCTGAGTGACTGTATTAGTTTTCTGTGGCTGCTGTAACAAATTACTGCAAACTCAGCAGCCCAGGTAACAAATTCATTATCTTATGGTTCTGTAGGTCAGAATCTGACAAGTCTCTTTGGGCTAAAATCAAGGTGTTCACAGGGCTACATTCCTTTCTGTCAGCTATGTATGGGATCTATTTCCTTGAATTTTCCAGCTTCTAGAGGTCACCCACATTCCTTTGTGGTCCTTTCCTCTGTCTTCAAAGCCAGCAAAAGGAAGTTGAGTTCTTCTCACATTGCATTATTCTGATTTCTGTTTGCCTATTCCATTTTCTTTTGTGTGGGACTTTTAGTTCTTATTTTATGTTCTATTATATCATTTGAATTAAAATTTTAAAAATTTATTGAGGTAACATTGACTTAGAACAAGATATTAGTTTTATATGTACAACATTATATTTCAACTTCTATATACACAACAGTGTGTTCACCACCAAAGTTTAGTTTCCATCCATCACCACCCTGTTGATCCTCGTTACCCATTTCACCCTCTCTACCATTTCCCCTTAGGTAACCGCTACTCTGTATCTGTATGTTTGTTTATGTATGGTTTGATTGGTTAATTTATTTTATTTTTTGTTGTTGTTGTTTGTTTTTATTAATATATTCCACATATGAGTGAATTCATACAATCTTTGATTTCTCCATCTGACTTATTTCATTTGGCATAATAGCCTCAAGGTCTGTTGTTCATGTTGTTGCAAATGACAGTATTTCACTATTTATGGCTTAATAGGATTCTATCATATATATGTATCTATTTTAAAAAATATTTATGTATTTATTTTATTTGGCTGCCTTGGGTCTTGGAGCATGTGGAATCTTTAGTTGCAGCACATGAACTCTTAGTTGCGGCGTGTGGGCACTAGTTCCCTGACCAGGGATCGAACCCAAGCCCCCTGCTTGGGAGTGTGGAGTCTTAGCTACTGGACCAGTAGGGAAGTTCCAACTTTCATTCCTTAAATATCTTTTACTATTGAGGCAAGGGAGGTATGATTACTCACATATTTTAGATAAAGAAACTGAAAATCAGAAAGGCTTTTGCTCCAGGTGAGCGGGGAGATTGGAATTCCATCCTAGGCAGAGGTGTGTGTCTGCCTCTGTACTTGCTGCCTATATATGAGGTAATATGTGTCCATACCTGGGACCCAGTGTGGGTGTGTGGAGGTGGGGGCGATGCTGTGTACCTGCGTGGCACTTGTGGGGTCACCCCAGTGGATCCTTAAGCCTCCCTGATCCCAGGTTGGGAAAGGAGCACCCCCACCCCCATCCCTGGCTGGGTGCAGGATCTGGACCCCCTGGGCTGGGAATGCAGCCTGGCAACCTCATGGAGGATGGTGGGTCTGGCTTCCGAGCTCAGCCTGCAGCTACACATGGGAGCAGAAGTCCTGGAAATTGTTGGCTCAGTGATCTTTGTGAGATGCCAGTGAGCAGTTCTGAGAGAGGGCAGGGATCAGGAGATGAAGGGGAAGGATTTCTTTTGTTCGTTGCTATCCCATCTTGCTGTCTCCCCCAGGAGGAGGAGGGGAGGGTGTGGGCCACCTGCCCCTCCTGCCCCTTGGCTGCTCATCAACACGCAGGGCCTGCTGCTGTGAGAGGGTCCTTGCTGGCTTTGTGCCTTCAAGGTTACAGCCAAGGTGGCTTTGGCAGGGAAGCAGAGAGGGTGTTAGCTAGGCCTCACCAGGCCCCACTGGGAAACAGGGTCCAGGCAGAAATCCAGGCTTCCCTAAACCTCCCAGTTTGTGTGTGGCTCCTAGCAGTGTCCTGCCCTCAGGAGGGGACCTCATTTCCTTTGAAAGCCTCAAGTGCCCTTTCAAACGCTGGCCCCTGTGCTGGGCCCCCAGGAACTCGCTGTCCAGTGGTAGAAATAGACCAGAAGTGGTCAAGTGTAGCAGGCAGTGACGACAGTGGCTGCAAGGAAGAGAGCAGTATGGGGGCCACAGGGCTAGGAGTACTTGCCTGGTTTGATTAGGGTGTGTATGGGGGCCACAGGGCTAGGAGTACTTGCCTGGTTTGATTAGGGTGTGTATGGGGACCACAGGGCGAGGAGTACTTGCCTGGTTTGATTAGGGTGTGTATGGGGGCCACAGGGCGAGGAGTACTTGCCTGGTTTGATTAGGGTGTGTATGGGGGCCACAGGGCTAGGAGTACTTGCCTGGTTTGATTAGGGTGTGTTGGGGAGTCTGGGGGATATTTAGAATTTTTCCAGGTGGAAAAGAAACAGTTCCACATGCAAAGTCCTGGAGGTATGAATGTAGGGGTGCATTGTTTAGGTGCTCAGTTGTTTCCAACTCTTTGCGATCCCATGGACTATAGCCCACCAGGTTCCTCTGTCCATGGAATTTCCCAGGCAAGAATACTGGAGTGGGTTGACATTTCCTTCTCCAGGGATCTTCCTGACCCAATTTGATCCCTCCAGGGATCAAACCTGTGACTCCTGCATTGGCAGGGAGATGCTTCACCATCAAGCCACCAGGAAAGCGCGGATGTGAGGCTCAGGACTAAAAAGGTCTTGGGTATAGTGGGCGTCGGGGAGGGTGTGGTGGAGGATGCAGTTAGAGGAGGAGGAGAAGCTGACAGGGTGAGCGGAGTGGAAAGTGGGGAGGGTGTCCAGATGGTGACTGTGTCTCCTGCCTCACTAGAGTTTGGCCTTTCCTGGAGATCCCCACATCTTGCATGTTTGGAAGGAGTGGCATGGTGAAATTTGTGCTTTGGTCTCTCTGAGGAGAGTGGGTTAGAGGGAGAAGGCTGGAAGGGAAGACACCAGACAGGAGTCTCATGGGTGTTCTGGGTCAAAGCGCAGGTCGAGGTATTGAGAAAATGGTACATAGAGGTAGCTGGAGACAGACCTGGTGAGCTTGTTGCCCCCTGGCTGTGAGGTCAGACAGAGCTGCACTCTGGGGGGCTCCCAGGATTCTCCCAGGTGCAAGGGTCTGTGGTGAACTCCTTAACCAAGAGAGGAAGGACAGGAGACTTCAGGAAGGTGATAGTGAGCCAAACTTTGGATATGCTGTGTTGGAACGTGGAGGTGCATGTAACAAGCAGGTGGTTAGAAATTCAGGTCCAGATTTTAGGAGAGAGGTCCAGGCCAGAAATGAGGGCTTGATGAAAGGCAGTGCCTGAGGTGGGGGTGTGGGTGAGTCTATCAGGGAAAAAGAGCTGGAACAGGAGAAGGAAGGGAGAGAGGGTGGAACTTGCTGCCTGTGAAACACTGTCATTGAAGGAGGAGGCTAAGGACCCCTGACAGGAGGCAGAGGAGGTGAGGTCGGAGGAGCAGAAGGAAAACCAGGAAGGACAAGTCCTGCAGCCAAGAGAAGAGGAAAGGCTGGAAGAAAAACTGCGTGCATGCTAAGTCACTTCAGTTGTGTCCGACTCTTTGTGACCCTGTGGACCGTAGCCCACCAGGCTCCTCTGTCCATGGGGTTCTTCAGGCAAGAATATTGGAGTGGGTTGCCATGCCTTCCTCCAGGGGATCTTCCCGACCCATGCACTGAATCTGCATCTCTTACGTCTCCTGCCTTGGCAGGCGGGTTCTTTACCACTAGTGCTACCTGGGAAGCCCAGAAGAAAGACTAAAGCAAAGTCATTGCTCCTGGCAATTTTGTGGTCCTTGGAGACCTATGATTTCTAAGTATTTGGGATGTGAGGGACTGAGGGGGACATTTTATTCAATTCTTCTCAGCAGGCGGGTTGGAGGGCCCACTGTGTCCTCAGTGATATGTTGCATCCTTGGTCTCCCCTTCCCCCCAGGATGTGTCTGGGCTCCAGGGAAGAATGAAGAGGCTGGTGAGAAAGAGCCACTTCTGAGAAACTCTACATGGCACTGGAATGTGAGACTGCACTGCCGGGAAGCCCCCAAGAGTGTCACTCAGAAAGTGGGGACAGAAGAGGGGCAGAACTGCCTATTGCTTACCAGAGTCCACAGCCACGCTTCTCTGGGCTGCAGGTGCCTGGACTACATTTCCCAGCCTCCCTTGGATTAGATGTGATCCTGCCTTGAATGTGAGAGTTGGACTATAAAGAAAGCTGAGCACCAAAGAACTGATGAACTGTGGTGTCGGAGAAGACTCTTGAGAGTCCCTTGGACAGCAAGGAGATCCAACCAGTCCATCCTAAAGGAAATCAGTCCTGAATATTCATTGGAAGGACTGATGCTGAAGCTGAAGCTCCAATACTTTGGCCACCTGATCCCAAGAACTGACTCAGTGAAGAAGATCCTAATGCTGGGAAAGATTGAAGGCCGGAGGAGAAGGGGATGACAGAGGATGAGATGGTTGGATGGCATCACTGACTCGATGGACATGAGTTTGAGTAAGCTCCAGGAGTTGGTGATGGACAGGGAAGCCTGGCGTACTGCAGTCCATGGGGTCATCAGACACGACTGAGCGACTGAACTGAACTGTGACTAGATGTGACCATATGGCTGAGTCCTAACCAATGGGATATGAACAGGGGTAATGAGGCCACTTCCAGCCAGGGCCCCTTAGGACCTCCCTCATGCAATCCTTGCTCTCTTCTTCCATTTGCTGTAAAACAGGGAAGACTCTGGGGTCCTAGAGGAGGGTGGAACCACAAGATAGAAGGAGCCTGGGTTTACGAATTGGCAGGGAGCCAACTCCCTTTTGGGCTGTGCTGTGAACAAGAGATAAACTTTTATTGTGTTTGGTCCATGAGGTTTAGTTATTTATCTGCATAGCAGCTAGTGTCAACTAATACAGAGATTTTTCTTTCCTTGCTGGTCAACTGTGTTGCGGATGTGGCCCCTCTTGGGTTGAGAACCTGGAGTGCAGAGGGGACCAGTGTTGGTCCCAAGGACTGGTCAGTGGGGAGGAATCCAGGGGAAAGGTTGGCACCACCTGGCAGAGAGGATGCCCGTGGGTGGCCGACTGGACTAGTACTTTGTACTCAGCACATGTGACATATTTCTTGGGGATGGTGAGAAATACCACTGTCTCCTCGGGGTGGTCTAGCACTTGCAGTGGGGCAGAAATGGAAGTTTTCATGCCAGTGCCGTCCCTTTGCATTAAGTGTGTAATAGGATAGTGCCTGGCGCAGAGCGAATGCCTCTTCAGTGCAGATGCTGATGGCCCTGAAGCTGGTGTGACCAGGGAAACCAGGTTACACATGATGCAGTGCTGCTGAACTTGTACCTTCTATGCCCCCTGCCCGTCTTTCTCTCCCAGATGTAGGGCCAGACAGAATGTGGAACTGTAAGACGGAAGCCATGCGGCCTTGTGACCAGGTTTCTTTTCCACATTGTATGTGGATTAGGAATTTGACACAGTGAGTTAGGTATTAATGACTCTAGAGTCTGCTTTAAGGTTAAACTAGGAGATGGCATGACACTAAATTTGCGTTAGTGCCATTGCTGGTCACAACCCAGGTCTCCTGACTCCACAGCCAGGGTTCTCCAAATTAGGAAATTACCAGTATACTGATTAAAAAAAAGAAGAGAGAGATGCCTCTTATCCGCACACTTAGACATTGTTAACATTTTAGTTTATATCCTTCCATCATTTTTTCGTATTTGTGTACACACACACGTTACATATGTGGAACAGTATATATACAACATATTTATACCAGGTGTATAACATATATATGTGTATATACATAAAAACTAAGAGGAAAATGAATTCATGCTGTACATATTGCCTTGTAAACTGCTTTTCCCACAAAAATCACAAGATTATTTTCTATATTATTAAATATCATTTTGCACTATTTTGTATGGCCGTACCATCATTTGTTTAACCTATCTCTAATTGTTGAACAACAAATTACTGCCAGTTTTTGCTGTTATAAAAAGCTCTGGAGGTAAGCATTTGCCACTGCACGTTGGTGATTTTTTTTTTTTTTTTTTTTGGATAAAGTCCTACATGTGGAATTTTTGGATCCAAAAGTTAAAAAAAAAAAAAAAGCCTAAAATTTTGGTTTTGATACACAAAAACAAACTGGTCTGCAGACAGCCTGGGTGAATTTACACTTCCATCAGTGGTGAAGGAGAGGGCCCATCTATTTATGCCCTTGTCAGCACTGGGTAATATAATTTTCCCTGGGCTCCTTTCATTCCTGGGCTATACCAGGAGGAAGAAAGCAAGCCTTGTCCTGAGCCCCCAAGTCTGTTCCTCCTGGGGGTGGGTCAGCTTTGATAAGATGGACCAAGCTCAAGTGGGAGGGTGGGCAGGGGTGTGGCTGTTTGGGAGGTGCTGGTACTCAGAAGAGAGAGGGCTTGGAGCTTTCCCCTGGGCATCTGACCACTCACTGGAGCTCTGGCCGTGGAACCTAGTGGTGTGGGCACACCAGCCTTGTTCTGGGTAGATGGGTTGGGCCAATGGAGTGCCAGTGATGGGCCTGGGAGACAAAGTGGATGAGGATGGAGTAAGGTGGACACCACTCATCGTTGGCTCCAGGAGCTGTAACAAAAGCAAATATTTGGAGGCTGGGATTGCTTAACTTTCTCCTTGGAATCAGCAGACTCTTGGAGGCTTGGATTAATTTGAAGAAATTTACTAGCGGAGTTTGTGGCAGATAAAACAGTTTGCTTATTTCACACTTGTATGGCCACCTGCTAGGAACTGTTTGTTCAGTTTCGAATTCTTTAATTAAAATCAACATAAAACAGATTGAAAACATCCCAAGAAGGGGATGCTTGATTTGCTGGAGGATATTGCAGAAAGATGGAGCAAAGTGGTTCAGAAAATGCTTCGTCACTAAGCGAACAGAGGGGTAGAAACACGTAGCTTGAGTAACTGTGGGGCTTGAGTATGCACATCCCTGTGGGCAGGTGGCCATCCGAGGAACAGAGAATTCACATGAGTTTTTCCATGATGATGGTGGGCAGGGTAGAAAAGTGAAAAGTTTGTGTTTCCACTACTCAGAAAAGGCCAGCTCCATGTTTTGTTTTGTTTTGTTTTTTTCTTTTTCTTTTAGCAAATAGTCATTGAATTCCTCTGTGTCAGAAATTGTGGATAGCATGCAGTCTCTGACTTCAGGAAGAGAGATAGGAAAGTGAAATGGAAATGGTCACCCAGTTTGTGCTGAAGTGCTGGAAAAAGGGTAAATGCCAGGTGCCAGGAGAGCCCAGAGTGGGAGCTGCTGCTACTGCTGCTAAGTCGCTTCAGTCGTGTCCGACTCTGTGCGACCCCATAGACAGCAGCCCAACAGGCTCCCCCGTCCCTGGGATTCTCCAGGCAAGAACACTGGAGTGGGTTGCCATCTCCTTCTCCAGTGTGTGAAAGTGAAAAGTGAAAGTGAAGTCGCTCAGTCGCGACCAACTCGCAGCAACCCCATGGACTGCAGCCTACCAGGCTCCTCCATCCATGGGATTTTCTAGGCAAGAGTAGAGGGGGAGCACCTGACCTTAAATTGGTGAGGGGTTCAGGTCAGACTTCTGAGAAGAAATGACATCTACCTCAGCTGAGGTCTGATGAAAATGATTCAGGTTAAAATGATGTATCAATTAGCTGTTACTACCATCTGCTGTGTAACAAGCATCTATAATATCTCACTGGCATATAACAATTATCCACTTAGTTCATGCTTCTGTGAACTGGCTGAGAGTCAGCTGATCTGGGCTGGACCTGGTCAGGCAGTCCTGCTCCATGAGTCTCTTATCTTCCTCCTGGGACCAGCAGGCTAGCTTGGGTGTGATGGAAAAAGCACACGAGAGTCAGCTCAATTGTACAAGTACTTTTCATGCCTTTAGTCATGTCATTCCCTTTAACATTCCATTGGCCAAAGCAAGTCATATGTCTGAACCCAAGATCAAGGGGAAAAGAAATATATTCTTCCTCTTTAGTGGGGTAATATTATACTCTGGGCTTCCCAGATGGTGCTTGTGGTAAGGAACCTGCCTGCCAGTGCAGGAAACATAAGAGATGTGGGTTCGATCCCTGGGTTGGGAAGATCCCCTGGAGGAGGGCATGGCAACCCACTCCAGTATTCTTGCCTGGAGAATTCCTAGGACAGAGGAGCCTGGCAGGCTACAGTCCATAGGGTCACAAAGAGTCAGACACGACTGAAGTGACTTAGCACACATGCATCATACTCTGCCTCTTTAGAGTGGTGGCCTTTAATACAGTCTATCAGGCATGGGTGGAGATGGGTGGTGGTGGTGGTGGGCTGTTGTGGGGTCAGGGAACAGCATGCAGGGGATCAGGTTGGGCACACGTTGAACTATCTGGTAGGGGCATTGCTTATGAGGAGGGCTTACAAACTGGAGGCTCCTGGAAAGGCGTCAAGGAGGAGATGAGGAAGGGTCTTATCTGTGGGCAAAGCTTGGAGATGTTATCCCCTGGGCATGAGGGAAGAAGCACTGATGGATTTTAAAGTGGGGAGTGACATGACCAGAGTTGTCTGTTCGGCTTCAGGGAGGAAAGAGAGAGAAGGGGGACGCACAGAGGGGGTCAGGAGGCCATCAGGAGACTTTGAGCTGCTCAGGCTTCCTGGGAGCTGATCTCATAATCAGGCGACCCAGGTCGTGAACCCTCCACTGCTTTTGTAAGGGTTTTTCTAAGTACTTAGCAATGTTTAAAAGTGTTAGTCGCTCAGTTGTGTCCGTCCCTTTGTGAACCCATGGACTGTAGCCCACCAGGCTTCTCTGTCCATGGAATTCTCCAGGCAAGAATACTGGAGAGGGTTGCCATTTTCTACTCCAGGGGATCTTCTCAGTTCAGAGATCGAACCTGCGTCTCCTGCATCGCAGGCGGATTCTTTACCATTTGAGCCACCGGGGAAGCCCTTGGTGGGGCAATCTTTATCTCTTGGCATATCAGCACGTAGCAAAAAGTTTCACTGCTACCAAAGCAAATCAATCGGCTGAGTTGATTAAGCATAAGGAGGTTTATGTGTCCTGAGGCATCTCACCCACCTTGGCCTTGACTCAGAGCAGTAGGTCCACTGAATCTCCATCATCTTTCTCCAGCCTCCACCAGCAACTGGACAGCCAGAAGCTAGAGGCCTCTACCCTTGTACAAATCACTCAGCTCGCCCTACGATGGTTGACCTCACCCCCTCCCTTCCCTTTTGGGATCACAACACTCTGTAGACACAGCTGGGCACAGGACTGTCTGCTGGAGATTTAGGGTCCCAGGGCCCTGTAGGGAAGCCTCAGGCCAGTGCCCATGTCTGGACACCTGGTTTTAACTCCCGATTATAAACTAGCCACGTTACATTTTGCACTCCATACCTAACAGCCTTGGTTCAGTAGAGAAGAACTCTGAACTTAGGGTCCAAAGACCTGGACTGGGGACTCAGTCTAGCTCCTTTAAAGCCCTGTGATCTTGAACAAGTCACAGGAGCTGTCTGGGTCTTGGTTTTCTCATGGTTGGTCTACCCCAACAGGTAAAATTGTTAAATGATGTCATGGGTGTGGAGGTTCCTGGTCAACCTCTCATCTCTGGATTCCCTGCCGAGTGCATCCCTACATAGCCTTGAAATGACAGCTTAAAGTGACCTCCTCTTCCTGAGGGCCAGGGAGACCTCTGTTAAACTCTTACAGCTTTAAACACAGCTCCCACTAGAGTGGATGCCGCTCATCAATGCTTATTCATCTCTAAGGCCCCGGCCCCTGGTGTACAGCTGGCAGGGCCTAGGTAAATGGTGTTGAAGGAATGAGTGTTAACTCTTGTTCACTGAATCTGGCTTGGAAAATTCATCCAATCCCCTCCTCCTCCTTCTTCTGAAGACACTTCCGCCTCGTTGCCCCCCAGCCTGCCTCCTCCTTCTCTCCCACCCTCTCTCCTCCCAGGGACCACTATCTCTGTGGCTTGGGCCCGAACATGACTGTAGGTCTCTAGTGTGCCCTCTGCCCTCTTCCAGCCCCTGAGGCCCCTGAGGATGATAGTTCTCTCTTCTGTCCCTTCCATACCCCTGACTGCTCAGCCAGTCCCCAGGACCAGTTGTCACATCTTGTGTGCATGAATTGCGATGTTGACATACCATAGATGGTGTGGTTTAAACAGCAGACTTTGTTTCTCATGGTTCTGGAGAGTGGATGTCCAAGATCAGAGTGCCTGCAGATTTGGTGTTTCTTACAAGGGCATTAATTCTGTCAAGAAAGTCCCACCCTCATGACCTCATCTGAACCTGTTCACCTCCTGAAGACCCCCACCTCCAAATACCATCACAATGGGGGGCCTGGGGCTTGGTAGGGGGACATGATTTCATCCATAGCATCCAGGCAGCTCTGTGTTTGGGTTTCTTCCTCCCCCCTCCTGCCTCAACCCTAACTAGCAGCAGCCTTGTAAGGCACTGGACAATAGGGCCACAGCGGCCTGGTCTTGGGTTTGTGGCTGAAATCTGAGGTTCCAGCCATCTCACTGCTGCCACTCACTGCCTATGTGGCCTGGGAGACTCACTGACATCCTCTGCGCTCAGTTTCTGCATGTGGAAAACGGGGGTGATGTAACTGCTACTGCTCTCTGCGCCTGGTGTGGAAGGGACCGGGTGCACTCAGTTGTTGTTTAGTCACGAAGTCATATCCAATTCTTCTGTGACCCCACAGACTGTAGCCCGCCAGGCTCCTTGGTCCATGGGATTCTCCAGGCGATAACACTGGAGTGGGTAGCCATTTCCTTCACCAGGGGATCTTCCTGACCCAGGGATCATACCCGCGTCTGCTGCATTGGCAGGCTGATTGTTTACTCTTGAGCCACCAGGGTTACTAGGTATGAAAATTGGCGTCACCACCAGCATCGCCACACCATCACAGTGCTGGGGCTGCCAGTCCTTGCGAGCTTGCCGCGGTCCAGACGAAGCTGACTCCCTGTGAATATTACCTCGTTAACCCGCACACGTTCCTGCAAGGCTCCTCTTCTTGTTTCCAGGTACCTCCTGCCTACTTTGGAGGTTGCTGTGAGGAGCAAGGGAAATGATGCATGAGCATGTCTTTATGTTAATCACTACCAGGTTTAGGAGAGGGCAGCTGGGGGGTTGTGGGGGGGCGGGGGAGACAGAGGAAGAGTGGATGGGTCCTCCCACCTCATTTAAGGAGAAGCAGCTCAGATAAGAGAAATCTGATGGAGATGAAGATAGCAGGTTTGAATCCCAGCTCTGCCACTTTCTACTGTGAGGTTTTGGGCAAGACACTTAGCTGCTCTCAGCCTCAGTTTCCTTATTTGCAAAAAAAGGTTAAGAGTCCCCACCTTGAAGATTTAGGGAGATAAGGAGTAAATACGGAGCAGTCAGCAGTGAGCGTAGCGTGACTATGTACTCTGTAGATGAGCAGCCCCCAACCTTTTAGGCACCAGGGACGGATTCATGGAAGACAATTTTCCCACGGAAGGGGGGATGGTTTCAGGATGATTCAAGATTATTACGTTTATTGTGCACTTTATTATGATTACATGAGCTCCACCTCAGAGCTCAGAGGCTGGGGACCCCTATTCTAGATTGAAAAGTGGTGGTTAGCTGGCTGACAGAATCCTCAAAGATGAAGCTTCCTTTTCTGGATTTTATTTTTATTTAATGGTCATCAAATGGGTCTCAGGGCAGGTAAAGAGGGTTCTGATCATCCAGAGGAGAAACTGGGGTTCAGAAGGGTCGTGTGATTTACCCTAGGCCACAGGTGAATAATCCCAGGGTGGTTCCTGACCCCGGCTTGTCTGACCATGGGCCTCGGCTCACCTCCAACCGCAGTGATCTTCCCGACCCAGCCGCCTGCCTCCTGGTGTCTTCATGCTGGCCCTGGGCCCGGGGCACTGCCTGGGCCCTGTGGTGTCCGGTGACTGACCTGAGCCCTCTACCCTCTCCCCGGCCCCGTCCCTGGCTCCCCAGAGTTTGGTCCTCGCTGTGGGCCCACTGCTGTGAATCAGCCTTCTTTGTGGCGTTGATTAGAGGCCTCCTCCTACAAACATCAAAGCTTCAATTAACATGGGCCGCTTGCAACCCTCTTGCAAAACTCTGATAAGAATAGAATTTTCTCTTGGAAAATGGATTTTTATTTAGTTGTGTGTACTGTTGGTTAAATGACCTACTCTATACACTGGCGCTGAGATTCTGGGGACAATTAGGGGGCTCGTCAGGAACTGGTTATCTGAAGGAAACAGGCGCCGGGCTGTTTAGCTGTCTAATATCCTGATGGGGGCGGGGGACAGAGACAAATTAAAAAAAGGCTTCTCTCCTTCTCCAGACATGGGGTGCTGAGGGCGCTTTGCTGAGTTGGAGCTTTGTGGAGGGAGGTGGGGTAGCCCCAGCTCATGCTCTCCGCGAGGGTGTGGCTGGGTTGGGGGCCCCCAGCTTTGTATCTGGAACTGGTGTGTATGTGTGTGCATGTTTGCGCATGTGCACACCTGCATGTTCATGTCAGTTTCTGGATGCTCTTGAGAATACATCCTGGCCTCTTTCAGGGAGGCCTGGGGGAGGCTGGCCATTGGGTAGGGAGGGGCCGGGTCTCAGGAACACAGCAGGGCTGGGGACGCCTGAGTCAGGGAGATTGGGGGGCTAAGATTGATTGGCCCCTTACTTTTTTATATATAATTGTATTTATTTGGTATTTTGGCTGTGCTGAGTCTTCGTTGCTGTGGGGGATTTTCTCTAGTTGCAGCAAGCAGGGCTACTCTGTAATTGTGGTGCTTGGGCTTTTCACTGGGGTGGCTTCTCTTGTGGAGCAAGGACTCCAGGCTTCAGTTGTTGCAGTTCCCGGGCTCTAGATCACAGGCTCAATAGCTGTGGTGCACGGGATTAGTTGCTCTACAGCATGTGGGATCTTCCCGGACCAGGGATGGAACCCATGTCTCCTGCATTGGCCGGCCGATTATTTACCATTGAGCCACCAGGGAAGCCAGCCCGCTACTTTTTTGATGACCACCCCTCCTATTAAACTTGGCCTCTTCTGTGAGATGGGGGTGGGATAACTTTTGGGGAAATGCTGTCTCCTCGACCTCAGTGCCTCTGGGTAAGGAGACGAAATACTCTTCCCCCTCTCAGGATATAAATGCCTGTCCTCTGAATAGCAGAGACACAGGTCACTGAGGGGTTATTGAGTCTATACCCCTGACTGAGGCCACCATCCTGCTTGAATGGTTTTGGTTCAGAAGATCCTTTGGAAAAGGGAAGTCCTGTATTCCTGCCAACCCTTCTTGGGCTTGAAAAGTTCTGCCTGTTGCCTGACCACATCCCTCTAGCTACACTCTATTTTGAATCAAACAGATAAGTCTGATGGAGGTTCAGGGAGTGGCCTGTTGGGAGAGGAAGTGTTTGGTTGGGGTGGGGCGGGGTGAGGGGCTGGCTGGGGACAGCAGAGGGCAGGAGTACGAGGAAGAGTAGCTTGCCGACCAGCATCTCCTCAAGTCAGGGAAGCCTGGCGTAGCATGACTATATTGATTCAATTATTCCCTACAATGTAATACTCTGCATCTGTGTGATAGCAACAAACAGAGTTGAAAGACATACAAAAATAAATGATCTGAAAGTTAATATGGATGAATGGGCATCTATGAATTCGAGGAGAGAGGTTTTGTTTTACATTGTAAAATCAATAGCGTGCAGAACAATGTCCTAACTTCCCCCGGGGACCCTAGCAAACCCTCCCGTATCGATCGCCATGCAAATTAATTGAATTCATAAAATCCACATTGCTGGGTAATTGATGCTTCTTATAATTACCTCCGAGTTATGAGCTTTTAGGGGATTGCATTGATTCCTGGGCAGTGGGGAGGGCAGGGGAGGAAAAAGGCTGGTTCCTGGAAGTGCTGGCAGCAGCCACCCAGGTGGGCACTGGGCGAGTGGGGGATGGCCAAGGCCTGGGTGTCGGGGGCTGGGATTTACCTGGTGGTGGAGGGATCCTCACCCCACAGGTTTACTGACCCAGCCCGGGTGAGGCTGGAAGTTGGGACAGACCTGGGCAGCTACACTTGGACATTTGAAGGAGCCCCCTCCCCACCCCCACCCCCCAAGAAGGATGGCTGCTCCTGGGAAACAGACTATTCAGGGAGTAATACTAGCAAACACTAATTTAGCATTTATTATGAACCAGGCATTGTTCCAGGTATTGACATGTATAGGACTCATTCAATCCTCAAAACAACCCAGGAGGCATGTACTATTACTGACCCCTTTGATTATAAAAAAATGAAAAAATGAGGCACAGAGAGGTTAAGTACATTTCCCAAGGTCACACAGGGGCAGAGCTGGAATCCTCGACTACCAGCTAATCCCTGAATGAGCTTTAGGAGCAAGCCGCCTTAGGTCGCATGAGCAGTCTGCATGTTGGTGCGTATGAGTATTTTTCAGTAAAAGGATCTGTAACTTGCATCTGATGACCACTGGGGCAAATACCTGTTATGGAACCATTGTTTCTGTTATTTGTACAGTGGTGAGCTTTTGGTCAAGGCTATGGTTTTTCCAGTAGTCATGTATGGATATGAGAGTTGGACTATAAAGAAAGCTGAGTGCTGAAGAATTGATGCTTTTGAACTGTGGTGTTGGAGAAGACTCTTGTGAGTCCCTTGGACTGCAAGGAGCTCCAACCAGTCCATCCTAAAGGAAATCAGTCCTGAATATTCACTGGAAGGACTGATGCTGAAACTCCAATACTTTGGCTACCTGATGTGAAGAACTGACTCATTGGAAAAGACCCTGATGCTGGGAAAGATTGAAGGCAGGAGGAGAAGGGGACAATAGAGGATGAGATGATTGGATGGCATCACCAACTCAATGGACATGAGTTTGAGTAAGCTCCAGGAGTTGGTGATGGACAGGGAGGCCTGGCGTGCTGCAGTCCATGGGGTTGCAAAGAGACAGAACTGAGCGACAGAACTGAACTGAGCTTTTGGATCTACATTCTAGTACAACAACTGTGTGACCTTGGAGAAGTCACCTAACTTGTCTGAGCCTCTTCCACAACTGCAAAACTGGGAGGGGCAGGTGCTCCCCTGGCTTGTTGGCAGCTTTGGCTGTCTCTGATTAACACAGAGCCATTACTTCCCAGGAAGCCATGAGCTGAGGGCAATGTGGGGGCAGAAATGATGCCCCACGTAATTAGACCAGGAAACTTAGACATAGAGGGGCTTGATCCCCTGTGGAAGACCACGTGGCGGGTTCATGGCAGGAGCAGGACGAGGGCAGGTGGTGCCAGTCCCAAGCCAGACACAGCTCAAGCCACCATCCCTTGTCTGCCTAGAGACCCTCCTGTGGATCAGCAAATGCAAGGCGAGTCTGATGCGGTGCCCTGCAGCCTGCATATCAGCCCCTGTCCCTGAGGCTCACACCCCAGTTGGCCTTGAAGAGCTCTCCAATCCCCACTGCTGCCTCTTAGAAAAAGCCATTGCCCCTCCCTGGGCTCAGTCCTTTCTCTGTGCAATGACCAGGCTTTGGGAGCTGTGCCTGTGGCCAGCAGGGAGTGCTCTCGGCCACAGAGTGAGAAGCCTGGGTTGGCGTGCAGAGGAGGCAACGTGTCCTAACAGATACTGTCTCCACCCTTCCCAGAAATGCCTGGGTGATGCTGGCCTCCTGTCGTCCTTCCCTGGGCTTGGCGGAAGGTGAGGGTTAGCCATTTGCATTGCTCATTCCACCTCCCTGGGTCTGTTTCAGAGCTGGGGGCACAGTTCAGGGAGACTCGTCCTCTGATTGGTGGAGTCTGACCTGGTGGAGCTGAAGCACTCTGAGCCGCTGTCCATGCTGGGGATCTGGCCTGGCTCCATGTCCTTCCCAGGGCTGTCTGCGCTGGCCAGGCGGCACTCACAGCAGGAAGGGCGGGGCTCAGGGTTCAAGGTGGTGACTGGGTTACACTGGCAGCTCGGCCCTCCTTCCCTGTGGCTGGAGCTTCTGCCTGGCCCTTGAGGACTTGGTGGAGGAGGATGTGACCAGGAGCTCCTTGTGGCACTAGGCAGCGGCCTGCCTTCCCACCTCCCAGAAGGTGCAGGGCTGGGAGGGGAGGGTACTGGCTCCCTCCAGGGCAGCACCTCTGTAGGGAAAGCAGGGTGTGTGGCCTGTTCAGAGGCTCCCGTCACTGTTACAGCCTCCTTGCCAACCTACCTTATTCGCCTTCCCACTGGTCTGAGGCGCAGGCTCTGTTAGGGTGTCTTTCCCAACACTAGTTACAGGTTTGGAGAAGGGGCTCAGAAAGCTGAGTCACTGAGGTCCTGGACAGCCAGCCAGGGGGTGGAAGTCTCCTTACTCCATCCTGGTGTCCAGATCATGAGTTCCTGAGTGACCTTGAAGCTTATCTCCTGGACTCATGAGTCTTGAGAGGTGGGAGGGATCTTACAAGATCAGCCAATCCAACTTCCTCACCAAAATGGGGCTCCAACAGGTCCTACCACTTGCCCACAGCCAGTATTTACATGGTTGAGTCTTCAGGCCAAGGCCTCCGACTCTAAAGTTCAGGTTCCTTCCATGACACCAAAAGCCATTGACCAGCCCCATCTCTTCTCTGGGTGACTTCTAGGCACCACTGGGCCGAGGGCAGTGCTGGGGTACACAGTGAGGGATCTTTGCTCCCCTTCCTGCTCCCAGCCTTCACCCTAGAGGATCCTAAGACTCCATGGAGATTGAGGACACAGTGTGTCTTCCACTTTGCTGCCCGGGCCTTCCCCTCAGGCTGCTGGGCCCCCTGAACTGTGAAGGGCACAGGCTTCTAGATCTAACTAGAGTCCTTCCTCCCTTGCTTCTGGGGGAGAAATGCCTAGCCTCCCTCAGCACACCCTAAGGCAGAGACGGCTCTAATTAGGTGAGGTTGATGAACTCATCAGAGATGTGTTTAGTTATGATTGAGAACAAATTATGGGATGGTTGATGTTCCTCTGTCTCTTTTCTGCAAGAGAGGAATTCTCTCTGTCCACACTGAGCACCAAGAAAGGACTAGGGTGACATCTGGCATGAGGCCTAGGGTGAAGGACATCCTCTAATCATCCTTATATCTATTCATCCATCCACCCATCCATCCATTTATCCATCCATCCATCTATCCATTTATTCATCCATTCACCAATTCATCCATCCATTATCTAATCATCCATTTTTTTTTTGCCCATTCACCCATCCATCCACCCATCCATCCATTTATCCGTCCATCTATCCATTCATCCATTTATTCATCCATTCACCAATTCATCCATCCATTATCAAATCATCCATTTTTTTTGCCTATTCACCCATCCATCCATCCATCCACCCATCCATCCATTTATCCATCCATCCATCCATCCATTTATTCATCCATTCACCAATTCATCCATCCATTATCAAATCATCCATTTTTTGGCCTATTCACCCATCCATCCACCCATCCATCCATTTATTCATCCATTCACCAATTCATCCATCCATTATCAAATCATCCATTTTTTTTGCCCATTCACCCATCCATCCATCCACCCATCCCTTCATTTTTTTCATCCATACATCCATTTATTCATCTGCCCACCCATACATCCATCTGACATGTCCTTACCCTACTCTGTGCAGGCACTGTGGTGGGAAGTGCATTCATGGGTACAGAGATGAATGAATGCTGGAAAGTGAGGGCAACAGGTGTGTAGGGAGGAGGATAGAGTCTACCCCATGTCAGAATTTCTTGGGGTTCCCTACAATTATTCCTTGAGGAGAAGGCCTCCATCTGAGCTGTTTAAATTCTGTGCTACAAGAACATGACCTGAGTTGGTATCATAGCCGGGACTTCCCTGGTAGCTCAGTCGGTAAAGAATCCACCTGCAATGCAGGAGACCGCCTATAATGCAGGAGACCCGGGTTCGATCCTTGTGTCAGGAAGATCCCTGGAGAAGGGCATGGCAACCCACTCCAGCATTCTTGCCTGGAGAATCCCATGGACAGAGGAGTTTGGCGGGCTACCGTCCATAGGGTCACAAAGGCCAACATGACTGAAGCGACTCAGCACGTGCGCACCCCTCGGAGCTAGTGTCATCGTCTCAATCATCCTGCACATTTGAAGACGGCCCGCCAGGCCTGGTCCCCTGTGATCCCATTTCTCTCTCCCAGAACACTGTGGACCTGATTCTGTTATTACCCCTATTTTGCAGAGAAGGAAACTGAGGCTTAGAGAGGTTAGCAGAGCAAAGGTAGCTGATAAGTAACCCAGGGTTGTGAGACGATGAGTGAGATCAAAGCCAAAGATCAAAGTTTGCTCTGTAAACAAGCCCTCAGCTCAGAATTGTTGTGGGACAGGAGGGATCAGTCCCCCCTCCTTTTTTTTAACCTTTTCTTTTAAGCTCCTCCTGCAAATTATTTCAGGTCTCAAAGGAAATGGGCAACTTGGGAGTCGGAAGGTAAATAAAAAATGGGAGAGCTTCAGCCAGACCTGTTCTCCGGTCTTTAAGGGATAGGTGTTCCAGGACTTCAGCTTTGAACTTGATATCATGTATTTATTTCTCATTTGATTTTCATGCAGTGAAACTCTTTTCCATGCCACGAGAATAATACCTGAAGAAGCCAGGCTTATCATTATTTTACAGATGAGCAATGGAGGCAAAGACTCAAGGTTATTTATGCAAGATAATCCAGGTAGTAAGGGGTGGACTGAGGTAAGGCCAGGTGAGGCAAATGCCATTTTGTTCTTATTTCTACTCTGACCTGCCTGCTGCTGCTGCTGCTGCTAAGTCGCTTCAGTCATGTCTGCCTGCTAACCTGGAAAAGCCACATGGCTGTGTCAATGTGGGAAGAATCAGGGGATGATGGAGACCTGCTTTTCCCAGGTTTATAACCTAGGTCCCCAGGGGCCACTGTTAGAGTGTGGCTCTAGACCCAACCGCAAGCCCCTGTTATCTGTAAGCCCCATTGCTTTGTAACACATTAGCATATAATGCAGGAGCTTACAGTACATCTCACACTTTCTGTGAGTCAGGAGCTCAGGAGAGGCTTAGCTGGGTGGTTTGGATTCCAGGTCTCTCCAGTGTCTCTCGGCTGAAACCAAGATTGGCACACAAGGCGGGCTGCATCATCTGAAGATGCACTCACACACCTTGATTCCCTGCTCTGTGGACCTCTCCATAGGACTGCTTGAGGGCCTTCACAGTGTGGCTGCTGCCCGAGTGAGTCACCCAAGGGGGAGCCAAGAGGAAGCTGCAGCGTCTTTTGTGGCCTAGTATCAGAAGTCACACTGTCACTTCAGCCACATTTTTGTTGTTAGAAGCAAGTCACTAAGTCTGGCCTCATATGAGTGGAGGGGACTTTAGTTTTAGAAGGGAGGAGAGTTATAAAAGATTGTGAACCTATTTTAAAATCACCACACTCTCAACTGCTTTTTTTGTTGGTAAAGATAAACCACCCAGTTTTTGAAAATGAATTATTTTTTACTTTTTTATTGGAATATAATTGCTTTACAGTGTTGTGATAGTTTCTGTTGTACAACAAAGTGAATCAGCTGTGTGTACACATATATCCCTTCTTGAAGTCCCTCTCACCCCCACACTCCCATCCCACCCTTATCTGGTAAAAACTGGGTGATAACTACCTAGTTTTTACCAGATACCAACCAGGGCTCCACCAAACCGCTTTTGGGGGGAGAACTTCCACCCCATTGTCACTGCCAGTGGCTTCTGAGTGCTGGGAAGGTCTGCAACCTCATCCTCTGGTCAATCCAGCCTTCTCATTCTTGACATTCAAGGCCTCCTTGCTACAGCTTAAACCTGCCTTTCCAGCCCACCGCTAGCCATTTCCTTTTAATCTGGTGCTGTGTTTCCTATTTATTCTTTATAATTATAACGGCTGACATTTATTGAGCATCTGTGTGTCAGGCACTATACAGATGTTATCGATAATTCTTAATTCTGCAAGGTGGAGAAAGAGGTTCAGAAAAGTTGGGTAACTTGCCCAAGAACACAGCAGCTGTGGATTCAGAGCAGGCTTTTCTTTCCTGCCTCCGCCTGCGCCTCCTGCGGCTCCTCCAGCTGACAAGCGCTTCCTGTCTATCTAGGCCCTTCCAGCCTCTGAAGCCAGGCTCAAGCGCATCCAGGGGAGGCTTTCTGGGATGTGTCCCCAGCTGTCAGTACCCGCCCGTGTCTGTTAGCCAATGAGAGTGCTTGAGGGCATATGTTTGCCTAATGGTCCCTGTGTCCCCAGAGTGCCCGGCTTACACCTGGCACATAGTAGGAGCTCAGCAAGAATTTAGGACACGGTGAGTGGAATGGTCCCCCAGCCAACCAGCTGGGATTCAGAGAGCCTGCGTCCCTAGCTGGGGGTGGATGTGTAGGGATGCCCCCAGCCAGTCTCACGGAAAGGGTCAGAAATCGGAGCCCCTCCCGGCCAGTTGGCAGTGAGTGTTTTTGCCTGCGCCCCTCTTGCCCAGCCCTGGCCCCTCCTGGCTTCAGCTCAACAACCATCTGCTCTGGCTTCTTCTGGCCTCATCTCCACCGTTGTTTCCTCCATTCCTATTACCGCAGCTCCCAAAACTCCTTGCGCTTTCTTCCCTAAATTGGTTCTCAGCAAAATCTCTCTTTGTTCCACTCCTCAGGCCTCTGTGGGTTGTTCCCGGAGCTTCTGCTCCCCCTCCCCCAGTTCATCCAAGGGCCCCTCCCCAGCCTCTGCGCCCCGCCCCACTCCTCCGCAGGCCCGGACCTGTTGCGGGTCTTCCTGCCTCCCTCCTGTTGCGGCGCCCCACCCTGCGCCTGGCTCCCTGGCTCTCGTCTCCAAGGTTACCCAGCGACTTTGCCCGGCTCTGCTTCCTCTTCCCGCCTCCCGTTTCTTACTGTGCCTGCGGGGAGGGTGGAAGAGGGGCTGGGGCCTCCTGGAGAGACGGTGCGGGCTTCCTCCTCCCTGGTCCTTTCCTTTCTCTGTTGGTTCATCCCTTTGTCTCCTTCTCTGGCCTCTCTTGCCGCAGCTCCCCCCCGCCCCGCCCGCAAGAAGCTTCCTTGTCGCTCCTGCTTTGTAAGCTTCTCTCCTGTTTCTGTCTCATCCTCTCGCTCCTTTTTTCCCTACTTCTTTTTTTTTTTCTCTCCATCTTTCCTTTTCTCCCTGTCTCTCACTTTCCATCTTTCTCCGGGTATCTTTGAGTCTCTTTCTATCATTGGGCCTTTGTACCGTCCTGTGAGTTCCGGTTTTGAATCAGAAACAGAAGAAGAGTTACCCCTGCTCCCACCCCCCAGAGGGGCCCTAACCAGCACCCCATCTCTTCAGATTTTGGTGTTACAGGGCTTTGCGGGAGGATATGTAGAGTGGAAGCCCAGAGTTGCCCCAGGCGAGTAGGGGAGAGGCGTGGGCATAGGGGAGAGGCGTGGGCAGGAACCCACCTTAGCAGGTGCACTCACCTACACCTGGGCGACAGCGAGGCCGGCCGGCCCACCTTCCCTGTGCTCGGCATGTGCCTGTAGTCTGCAGGTGTCCCTTTTGTCACGTCACGGGGCGCACAGGACGAGCCTGGCGCAGAGCCCGGGTGCGCGGCAGTGCCTACTACTCGTGTCTCCTGAGCAGGGACTTGCATGGCCCCTCCGCCTCCTTGTTTATAGGTGTCATGTGACATTCTAGAGGAGAAGTAAAGCGTCCTTCTTCCAAAAAAGAACCCGCTGAGGGACTTTTGCAGAAGAATTAAGAGAATCATTTTTTCTCCTTTAGGAAATGTCCATTTCTTTCTGTTGAAAATTTTCCATTTTTCTCTCAGACTTTCATATCCGTATTAAAACACAGTAAATGGCTTCTATATTTCAACATGATCGTTACATCTTAATGCAACTATGTTCCTAAACTAATAGTGATATTATAAAGGGCCCTAAAAACAAGACCTTGCATAAATTTGGACCCCTTCATGTTTTCCCCTTAGCTTCAGCATTTCTGGTCTTCTCGCCCATGTGTCTCTGAACCAGTGGTTCCCAAGCTTTTTGACACCAGGGACTGGTTTTGTGGCAGATGGTTTTCCCATGGACCGAGGGGTAGGGTGGGGTGGGGGATGGTTTCAGGATGATTCAAGGGCATTACATTTATTGTGCCCTTTATTTTTATTATTATTACATCAACCCCACCTCAAGCCATCAGGCATTATATGCCAGAGGTTGGGGACCCCTGCTGTAAGCTAAAAGCCCTGGGAGATGAGACTGAAATGATGGTGCTAGGCAGTCCTGAACACAGGAGCAAGGAAGAAGCTGCTAGCTCAGCCAGGCCCAGCTGCTCAGACCTGGTCAGACCCCATCCAGTGCCATCAAGCAGGCTCAGCCAGACCCCGTCAGGCCTGGAGCTGGGCTGCCCTGAGGCTTCCGTTCTTAGTGAGTCCTTCCTGGTTCCAGAGAGGAGCTCTTTCCAGCTTCTGTCCCAGATTCCCAGAATGAGCAAAAACATCCCTCGCCCAGCTGTGTGTGTGGGAGGACAGTCCATGTCATTCTCCAGTTTCCTCCTCCCCCATGAGGACTGGGAACACACAGTTACTGGGGGCCAGCTCTAGCCATCCTTCACCTCCTGGGATGCTTCCCATCTTCTCTGTTGATCTCCTACCATTGCCTTTGCAAAAATGGGTGTATAACTCACCTCCTCCTGGCAGCCTTCTCTGATTAACTCCATTCACTCACTCAAAATGGATGCTGGGAATACCTTAGTGAGCAATGCAAGTGAGGTCTCTGTCCTCACAAACCTTACATGAAAGGAACAGACAGTAAACAGAAAAATGGGTGCTGTGGGACTAATAGGGGCTCACACCATGACAGGAGGGGTCACACAAGCTACAGCTCACTCTCAAAGAGGAATGAGCCTGTCCTGAGAAAAGTTCCGGTTCTGACTCTCTCCACAGACTGTTGGTGTGACCTCGGGCAAGTCACCATTTCTGAGCTCATTTTTCTTATCTGTGAAAGAAAGGGATTTGGATAAAGGTTGCTTTTTGCTTTAGAATTATTGTGTCCTTACTTAAAAGTCAATTTACTTTCAGATAAGTTTATAAACGGGCTTCCCTGGTGGCTCAGATGGTAAAGAATCCACCTGCAATGCAGGAGATCAGGGTTCAGTCGCTGGGTTGGGAAGATTCCCTGGAGAATGAAATGGCTAACCAGGCCAAGAATACTTGGCCTGGGAAATCCCATGGACAGAGGAACCTGGCAGTCTACAGTCCATGGGGTCGCAAAGAGTCAAACACCACTGAGTGACTAACACATACAAGTTTATAAACATATCACATTATTTCTTGAGGCTTACTTGGGCATTGTAGAAAAATGTAAAATTCCAGTTAAGCATAAAGAAGAAAAAGAAATAAACACAGCCCAACAAATAAATAGGCAAACAAACTAACAAAAACATACTCATTAATTAACCGCAATCCCTTCTCTAGAGGTGAGGGCGCCTGGCTCTCTGGGCACCTCAGAGATGCTGGCGTGAACCTCCCCTGTCCCAGGTCTCCGGAGGTGATCTCTCTCCCTCTCAGCCTTTCCCAGCACAAGTCCAGGCATCGGGTCGGGCAGGGGCAACCTCAGGGAGCCCTGGGCCCATTGGGGCCTGGGTACCTGGTCCCTCTCCTAGGGCAGAGGGCCCCGTTGTGGCTGCCTGGGCTGGTTTGGAGTCTCGGGCCATGGCTAAGGCTGAGAAGCCATCCTACCAGGGCTCACAGAGGAGGACCCCCCTCCAGACGCGGATCCTGCTAGACAGGCTGGTGGCCTGTGCCCTTGGGGGCTGCGGTTCTGGCTGAGTTCACCCCATAGGGCATGCAGGGCTGCAGTGCAGCGTGTGGCCAAAAGATGGCAGCACTACACTGCCTCAGGCCCATGCTACAGTCGGGCTGCTGGAGGGGCCCATCCGGCAGGGGGTGTGTGTGCACCAGGGTCTGGGAAGGGGCTGGCCCTTTGTCCTCCAGGTCTCCCAGGGGGGACTACTGCTTTGGCTGGGCCTCACGGAAGGTGTGGCTCATGTGGCCTCGACCCAGAGCGACAGGAGGATCATTGCATTCTGGAGGCCTCTGCCCTGGCCTCTATCCCAGAATTGTTCCCTAAACCTCCGGGGTCGTCTACTGTTTCAGCGCAGAACAGTCTGGGGTTAGGACCTCAAGTCCCTGGATAACTGTAGCCTGGCCCACCTGCCATTCTCTCCCTCTGCCAACCCCACATCCCAGCAGGTCTTCCCAGGACTGGGAGGGGAGAGGGGAGGAGGGTGGACAAGGATGGCTAAAATCTCAGTCCCAGTCTCACTGCCTGGCCTCCAAGCCCAGTTCTGCGACTTGCTTGCTGGATTACCTTAGGTAAGTAAATTAACCTCTCGGAATTCTCTCCTCTCTGAAAGGAGGCAGTGAGAAGAATGTTAGGTATTATTATTGCTAGCTGTTTTAATCACAGCTCTAAAAGACCTCCTCTCGTCAGTATATTAGAAATTCAGAAACATAAATTTTTTAGAAACATTTCTTAGTGGTCTTATTTCTAATTAGTCCTTGTGCTTGTCCTTTTCCCCCTGGTTCAGGACAGCCAAACTCTACATCTTTCTGCTCAATCATAGTTTGGCAATAGTAGTGAAAGTTGCTCAGTCGTATCCGACTCTATGCGACCCCACGGACTGTGGTCCTCCAGGCTTCTCTGTCCATGGAATTTTCCAGGCAGGAATACTGGAGTGGGTTGCCATTCCCTTCTCCAGGGGATCTTCCCAACCCAGGGATCAAACCTGGGTCTTCTGCATTGGAGGCAGATTCTTTACCATCAAAGCCACCTGCCATTTACTGAGTATGGACATCATCCTGGTCACTATGCATACATTTCAACGATCCCTTATAAGAAAGCTTTGAGGCACCACCTTATACAAATGGGGCAATGGGAGCTCAGGAAGATGGAGTAACTTACTCAAGGCCACACAGCAGGGTCATGATCCCACCCCAGGAGTCCCAGTCTTGGACACTCTTCCTCTGGACCCTGGGCCCCAGTGTGCCAAGCCTCACTCCTTCTTCCTGTTCAGATCCTGGTCAGGGCCCAGAGGCCCCTTCTCTGGGGTTCTGGCCTTGCTGCAAACCCTGGGTGCTGTTGGTATAGCTATCAAGCTTCTGAGCGCTGTGGGTGGAGGGAGAGGGCAGGACGGAGACTCAGGCTGCCCTTGGGTTGAGTGTCCTCTGCGTGCATGGGCAAGGGGGGACAGAATAACTACCAGAGGCTGGTGCCCAGCCTGCCTGTGTCCCCCACTAGTGCTGACTTGTAAGGCTGAGGGAACTGACACCCTAACAGCGCCTCTCAGACTCCAATGAGTTGATGATGTGGAAACTAGTTATTAAGTGTAATAACAGTGGTTTGGTTTTTCCACGGTTCTGCCTGTAAGTGCCTAAGTGACAGCTGGCTGTGCCACAGTGCTGCATCCTAAGTGGCCTGAGGATGGGGCATCGTGAAGAGGGTGGGGGCCCTCCCGAGATGTAGGGTGGAAGGAGAGCAGGAGGTGCTGCCTCCAACCCTTGCCCATCTTCTGTGGACAAGGCCTTCCAGGTTAGGTGGGAGATTGGACCTGACTTCTGGACCAGGAACTGGGCTAGATGGAAATGTGTGGATTCAGGACATCAAACCACATAGTCATGTGTCTCCAAACCCACTGGATTCTCAGATGTCTGCTCCCTGAGTCCACAGTATAAGAACTGGTTTAGAAATCTGGAGGCGTAGGGTCTAAGCTTTGCCCTAATTGCTTGTGATCTCAGGACCATGGTTTAAGTCTTGGAGTTGTCCACTCTGTACAATGAAGGGTCTGAACAGGGTTGATTTATCCCTTAACTACGAGTGTCAGTGGATGGAACTTGCTGCTAGATGTATTTTGTCTGGCCCACACAGTACTTTACATTTACATGCCAACATTTAAAATTCTAGACTCTTTTTTTTTTTTTAATTTTGAGCTATGCTGCATGTAAAATTCTTTCTTGTAAAGATCTTTATTTCTGGTATTTCTTAAAAAAAAAAAAAAAAGAATTGGTAACACTGAGCCTGCATGCCTATATAGCAATGATTGGCTACAGGAATACCCACCTCAGACAGGTTTATATTCTCCACCACAGTCCCCACCGCTCCCTATCGGACCCTAACACTGAGACTGAGTGGAGGTGGCTGTTTGACTTGTTAGCCCTGGTCTGCCTCACTTGTCTCCCTTCAGTACTGGACCCTGCATCAGATATTCACCGGCCCACTTTGTGCATGATGTCACGTTTTTCATTTCAGAAATGATAAGTCAAAGAGCTTAGAACAGGGAACTGAGCCCTATATCTGATCTCAGTATAAAGAGATAAGAGACATCTCCATCATCCTTTTCAGCTTAAAAATTCTTGGAATCTGTAAGACCATGATTCTCTGATGCTCTCTCCCTGAACTAGAATAATGAAATATTTCATTTGGGCTAATCTCCATCTCCATGCTACAGTTTGAAAGGAGATTGTTCCCTTCCCCCTGTCCTCATCAGGCCTCACCTGACCCTCCAAATAGCTTAGCCTCCCTGGGTGTATGTGAGGGTGGTCGTAATCTCACCAGGTACTCTCTGCCTTAGTTTCCTCATCTGGAAAACAGGATGTTGGGTTGTAGACAATTTTTGAGTTTTGAGTTTTTCAGGCTACCTGTTATTCCCTGAGTGACTTTGGACAAGTTACTTCATCTCCCTAAGTCTTCTCCTCTGCAAAATGGGAAACGTACTGAATTCTTTTGTAGGAAAAGGTCTTCTGGAAATTGGAAAGTGTTTCACAGGTGGCTCTAGTGGTAAAGAACCCACCTGCCAATGCAGGAGACACAGGAGACACGGGTTCAACCCCTGGGTCAGGAAGATCCCCTGGAGGAGGGCATGGCAACCCACACTAGTAGTCTTGCCTGGAAAATCCCATGGACAGGGGAGCCTGGTGGGCTACAGTCCATGGGGTCACAGATAGTTGGACACGACTGAAGTGTCTTAGGACATACAAATCGAAAACTAATGTTTTTAATTTTCTAAGTGTTGTAAGCAACAGAAAATAAGAGGATGGAAGGAGAATAATGTGAAGTGATATGCATGGTGGTTGGTGCCTTGAAGAGAAACTGTCCCAGTCCATGGAAGATTCCTCTATTGTGATTATGAATATAGTTTCACCAAATGGTCTTGGCTGGAAGCCCAAAGGGGTAGCAGCTGCTGAGACTCGGCGCTCTCCACCATCATGGATCCTGTCTGACTTCTGCTGAAGGCAACATCCGTCTTTTCCTCCCCTCCAGGCCGGCTTTGCTCAGCCCCTTAGGACTTATCCCAACCACCCTTCCCCCACCAGCCTTCCCAGCTAACCCATCTCTATCTGCCCCAATTCTGCCCTTGCTTCCTGGGCCCAGATGTCAAGGGCCATTGAGTGCCTATCTCGGAGGGTGCCGAGTGGTCACCTAATGATTCAGTCAATGGATAAATTATTTTCTGAGCTGCTGCCATGTGCCAGACACATGTGCTGTGTACAGAGTAGGTACCGTTTGGGAAACTGGTGTTAGAGTGATAAATAAGACCAAGGAAGTCCTTGGTTTGTGGAGCTTATAGTGGGAGGACACAGACATAATATACAAGCAAACAAATGAATACAAATGGTGAGACACTTAAAAAAATACTTATCTTTATTTGGCTGCGTCAGATCTTAGTTGCAGCACGCAGGTTTTCAGTCTTCATTGAGGCATGTGGGATCTTTAGCTGTGGCATGTGAACCCTTTAGTTATGGTATGTGGGATCTAGTTCCCTTACTAGGGATTGAACCTGGGCCCCCTGCACTGGGAGCGAGGCATCTTAGCCACTGGACCACCAGGGAAGTCCCCTGAGGTAATTTAGATAGTTATAGGTCCTATGGGGGCTTCCCAGGTGGCACTAGAGGTAAAGAACCACCCCCACCCCCTGTCAATGCAGGAGAGGCAAGAGATACAGGTTCGATCCCTGGGTCAGGAAGATCCCCTGGAGGAGGGCATGGCAACCCACTCCAATATTCTTGACTGGAGAATCCCCATGGACAGAGGAGCTTGGCGGGCTACAGTCCATGGGGTCACAAAGGGTTGGACATGACTGAAGCGATTGAGCATGCATGTACAGGTCCCATGAAGAAAATAAAACAGAGAAAACATGCTACAGATTAGTGGGGTGGCTGGGAATAGGTGGTCGGCAGGCTTCTTGGGTAAGCGGATATGTGAGCTGAGACCTGGGCGGTGGAATGAAGCAGCCAGGGAAAGCAGAAGGAGATATGTTCCAGGCAGAGGGAATGAGCTTGGCTTGTCCAGGCTCCTGAATTAACTGATGCAGAACAGAGAGGGAAAGTTTCTTGTACAAGGTTGCACAGCCAGTCAGCGGCGTTAGAGCAGGCTCCCAGGCCAGTGCTGTGCCCGTGCAGCCCTCATTTCTTCTTAATGAAATGTCAGCTTCTCCAGGCCAAGGCTGGGCCTCTAGGGAACTCCCCACCTGTCAGTCATCTTTCTGCACCCCAGCCAGGGCGCCACTCTCCATCCCAGGACAGCTGTGACTCTGCTCCAGCCCCGCCCTCTGGAGGTAAAAGGGACTAGACCGAAAGCAGAGTGGCCAAGTGGTTCCTGCTGTTAATTGCTAAGCGCAATAAACCCAGCGGAATCCCAGCCTTATAATGGCCTCGTTTAATTAATGCTAAATGACTGTGGGACCCGTATGGATTTATACATTAGATCCACATTAACACCAAATCGTTTGATCACGAATAACTGTTAAAATAATGAACACAGGCGCTTTACAACTAGATGAGAAGGATGGGACTCAGCCTCGCCCAGCCTTGCGGGGAGCAAAGCTCTCTTCTCAAGGTTCTGCCTCCTTGCTTCCTTTCCCTCCCTCTTGCTCTGGAAGTTGTTATTTCTGAAAGGCATATATTGAGCCGTCTGTGTGCCAGGCATTGTGTTGGCACTGTGTGTGTGTGTGTGTGTTTTATAAAACTGCCCTCCTGGAGCTTGCGGTTTAGATGAGGAGGTGAGGTGTGTGCTTGAAAATGAAGCATATTACAAAAGAAATACATGTATCAAGTATCAAGCATCTACTGAGTTCTGGGGCCTTACGAATATCTTATGTAATCCTCTCAATATTGAGAGAAAGACGTATCATGGTCACTTGTTATCTGGCAGATGCGAAGGTCGTCCTTGTTCAGGATGAGTACGCTGCCAAGGTCACCCATCTAGTTGATGTGAAACTGAAAATGAAACCCAGATTGAGCCTCCTGAGCCCTTGTTAATTCCACTGCAGGGTCCTGCTTCCTAAGATACCTGTCTGCAGGGTCCTCAACCTTGGCTGTGCTTCTGGCACTTCTGGCTGGGGTACTCTGGGAAGGCTCCGTGGAGGAGGAGGGCTTTGAGGGGTGCCTGTAGTTGTGTGCTGGGGGTGGGGAGCCAGTAGCTAGAACTCTTGGATGGTGGTAAAGGAGTTTTCTGCCTCTCCCCTTCCCTCATCCCTCCCCGCTGTCCCTCTTGCCCTCTCTGCTCAGACATTGCTTCTGCACAGTTTCCAAGTTCTCCTCGTTCTAGCTGACTCCACTGGAGTCTCTTCCTGAGAATCAGGTTATTCACTTCACTCATTGGGAGGGCCATGGACCTCTACCCACCAGTCGCATGGCCTCAGGAGGGGATCACTCTTCCTTCCCATTGTTTCCTCCATCACATGTCCCATCCCCTGGTGTCAACCAAGGAGCAGACAGGAATGGCCCGTGAAAGGATGGACAGTGATGAGCTCAGCAGGAAGCAGACAGGACAGGACCACTGGCTAGGCATGGCCAGAGGAAAGGGATGCAGAGATGCTCATTCTCCTCTGGGGCCTCCAACCTCTAGAAATCTTATATCCCTACTGTTTCACCCACCGTGCTGTACCGCCTGGGTCTGCCCTGAACAGGGATGTTAGGAATGTCCCTGAGAGGATCTGACAGTGGACCATAGGCAGCTCCTAGAACAGTTGGAAATTCTTCCTGATTGGTGAAGGCAGAGCAAAGATTTCTGCCCTTCATGCCTAAGCGGGTGAAATGAGGTCCTGGACTGGAGATCCCTGTCCTGGGGTTTTGAGCTCCAGTAGGTGCTGGGTAATATGTTGACTTCATTCCTACTTACATCTTTGGCAGAAACTTTCCCTTCCCTTTCTGCTCTTCCAAGCCAGCTATTACTTATCCTGTAAGACCCACCTCAGTCACCTCCTCTGAGAAGCCATCCAGACTTCACTGTGGAGAATTAACCACTTCTGTTCTGCATTTTCCTGGTATATGGCCTAAGCAGAGCACAGATCTCTCTGAATTACATGTCTATATGTATATCTGCCTTCTGGGTAGCTGTATGTAGGTGTATACTCAGGAGAGATAAGGGTCTGGAGGGAGCTGGGTTCTCTCTGACCAGAGAGTGCTGGGTGTGCCAGCCCAGGCAGAGCCTAGCCATCTCCATTTTGAGTGGAAAGAGGAGGGAAAAAAAAGAAAATTAGGACTAGGGAGATTTCCCCATTCAGTGAGTCATGCGCTTTGGGCTTGTGTGTGTGTGTGCACATGCACTCTGAATTCAGAAAGCTCCGCAAGCAAGTCCTGGGCTGGGGGGAGCACCTTCAAGAGGCCCTGGGTTGACGTTTCTCTGGGCTTGTAGGCTGGACTTTGTCTTCTGGGCTGAGCTATCAAATCCAGCTACCGGAGGAGCTGAGCGGACCAGGCTGGCCAGCAGGTGAGAGATGACCCTGTTTAACCATCCATGGCTCAAACAAATGGGCACAATATTTTGGGTTCCTTTTCCCTTAACCAGGGCATAAATCAGCTCTCTGGAGGGAGTTCAGAACAATATTTTGGAATTAGGTTCTGGAAATGGAGATGAGCCCGGCGGGAGCCCAAGGATTGACCAGTGGGAGCTCTGCCCGAGTGGGCCTGAGAGTGATGTGACAACCACAGGTGACCGTGCTGCCACTCAGCACAGTGCGGCTGCCCCGGGCACTTCTCTTGGCTGTATTTTGAAACTAGGCTGAACATTTTAGACTTGATTCTCTAGGAAATAAGACCATTGTCTGACGAGACTAGATCATGGAGGGTCTAGAATGCCAGGATAAAACCTTTGTTCTTAGTTACTTAAGGCAAGCGCCTGATATGTGTATCATAGCTGTACAGTCTTTTTTTTGTTTGTTTTTGGCTCATTGGGTCTTTGTTGCAACCTGTGGGCTTTTTGTTGCTGTGCTTGTGGGCTTCTCCTGTTGCAGAGCATGGGCTCTAGAGTGCAGGCTCAGTAGTTGTGATGCACAAACTCTCTAGTTGTGACGTGTAGGCTTAGTTGTCCTGTGGCATGTGGGATCTTAGTTCCCTGACCAGGGATCGAAACCACATCCCCTGCATCGGAAGGAGAATTCTTAACCTCTGGACCACTAGAGAAGTTCCCCTCAAGACTGTACTCTTTCTCACTCATGCCAAATATCGGGACGTGATCACAGCACCTTTCTTCAGTGAATCTGTACTTGTCCTCAGAATTTTTCTGAATCAAATGCTCCAGATGGTTGTTACAACAATTTGATTTGGTACTCAATAAGGAAATCTATTTGCTGTCTTTAGATCCAGGCTCCTCACTGTTATTTATAAAGAAACTGAGGCTAAGGGAGATAGTATGACCTGCCCAGGATCATCCTTAATTTAGTATGAGGATGCCACATGGCAAATCTTTGGACAGGGGCGGGACATGAAAATAAGATTAACCCAGCATGACAGGGCAGGGACTGGTGGGAGGTGAGCCAGGTGCCTGGGTGGAGAATTTAAAGAAACATCACTTTCTGCTGTCAAGTGCATGCTTGCTGCACCCTGAGAATGATGCCTCCTTAAATATTGCCCCCTGGGTGCTTTGCTGGCCTCACCTAGTCCCTGCCCTGGCTGGGAGACTAGTTAGAAGCTAACTTCTGCTGAGCCTTTGCATCCGATGGAGCAGTGACAGCAGGAACACACGGAAGACCAGGTCAAAGTAGACAGACGTGAAGAAATAAGCAGCAGGACTTGGTGGCAGACTGGCCATCAAGAATAAGAGAAAGGGACATTTTTGAGTCTGGAAGTGACCCTAAGAATGGAGGATCCCTGACAGGAACAGGGAGCAGGGTTAGAGGTTATCAGTAGGCTTGTGATTTTGTCTTTCTGGTGAGTGTTATTCAACACTGGCCCTATCTTCTATTTTTCATTAATATTTTTAAAATACAGTATAATGTACACAGAGAAAAACACACATACTGTAAGTGGGGAATTCTCAAAAAAAAAAACAAAAATTAATCAAACCACTTAACTACTATCCAGGTCAAGAAACAAAACATCTCCAGCACCCCAGAAATCCCTGTTACTCTCCTAGTCTTCACCCCACCCAGCCCCCAAAGGTAGGCAGTGTCCAGAATTCTAACACTGGGCATTCATTTTGCTTGGTTTTGTACTTTATATAGGCTTCCCTGGTGGCTCAGATGGTAAAGTGTCTGTCTACAATGTGGGAGACCTGGGTTTGAGCCCTGGGTTGGGAAGATCCCCTGGAGAAGGAAATGGCAATCCACTCCAGGACTATTGCCTGGAGAATCCCATGGACGAGGAGCCTGGTAGGCTACAGTCCATAATGGAATCTCATGGTTTGCACTCTTCTGCCTTGGCTTCCTTTACTCAATCTTCTGTTTGTGAGATCCATCCATGTTGTGAGTAATTGTAGATTATCCATTCTCCTTGCTGTATAAGGTCATATTGTGTGAATATACCATGATTTATTTACCCATCTGACTGTTGATAAGCATTTGGGTAGTTTCCAGTTTTGAACTATTATGAATAGAGCTGCTGTGAACATTATCATGCATGTCTTTTGGTGACAATATATGTGCATTTCTTTCTTTTTTTTTTTGGCCGGGGATATTTTCCTTTTTTAAAAACATAAATTATAAATACTTTTTCATTTATCATTGTTGATCAAAGAACTGCCAAATATTGAGTCTTCTTCATTTTTCAGGAATTATTAATTTCTAGAGCAGACCTCCATTTCATATCTTTTTTTAAAAGAAACATTTATTTACTTGGCTGTATCGAGTCTCAAACGTGGCACACAGGATCTTTCATTGCTGTGCACAGCTTTCTGTTGTGGGCTCTAGAACATGTGGGCTCTGTAGTTGTGCCTCACAGGCTTAGTTGTCATGCGGCATGTGGGATCTTAGTTCCCTGATGAGGGATTGAACTCATGTCTTCTGCATTGGAAGGCAAATTCTGAACCACTGGACCACCAAGGAAGTCCCAGCATTTCATATCTTAAATCCCAGGGCTCTCATGCACTCCTTGTGGGCCTCAGTTAATTGTCCACAGTGCTGTTCTTGCTCAATGATGCTCTCATCGTGTGCTTTCTTGGTTTCTGGGCAGGCGCAGTGGCTTCTCTTGTGACTCTGATGGGGCAGGTAGGGCTTGTGGTCACCAGACCCAGCATTTTTCACATTGAAAGTAGCAACTAACACAGACACTCTAAACTCTCCAGCCTCTGCAAATTTATCTGCAGTCACTTCTGGCAGTTGCTCTGAAAAACCTTATGCGTTTCTTTTGTGTGTGTGTATATACATATATATATATGTATATATATGTGTGTATAAATATATATATATATATTATATATATATACACATACATGAGAAAGGAATTGCTGGGTCATGGGGGAGGGTGTATGTCCAGCTGTGGTACATACTGTGCTGGCTGACTCCTGATCATCCCCAAGAGTATGTTAGGTCGGGACCTCCAAGCAATGAAAACCAAGGTGGGATTTGGGGTGCAGGAGATTCACTGGGGGATACTTTGTGAAGGACAAAGAGGAGAGAGCAGGAGTAGGTAGTTCCCTAGGGAACTAGTCCAGATTTTGGAACTGGGTAGTGAGGTATTTGCTCTAACAAAAGCCTTAAAATGTGAAAGTGGCTTTTGAATTAGGTAATGGGCAGAGGCTGGAAGAAGTTGGGGTTCATTATAGAAAAATCCTATATTGAAGAGACTGTTGGCGGAAATATGAATGTTAAAGGCTATTCTAGTGAGGGCTCAGAAGAGCGCAGTTGAGAAAGCTTCTATCATTTTAGAGAACACAATCATCATCATGAATAGAATGGTGCAAGAAATAGGAACATTAAAGGTGTTTCTGGTGAGGCCTGAGAAGAAAACGAGGACCATGTTATTGGAAATTGGAAAAAGAGCAATTCTTATTATAAAGTAGTAAAATATTTGGCTGATTTATGTTCTATTGTTGGGTAAAAATCAGGACTCAACTTAGGTATTTAGATTTCCAAGCAAATTGTGGAGGGTGTGGCCTGGTTTCTCTTTACTGCTGATAGCAAGTTCCAAGAGGAAAGAGATAAATTGAGAAAGAAATTGTTCAAAATTAAGGAACCAGAACTTGATGGTTTGGGAGTTTCTTGGCTCCTCCTGATTGTCAAAATTAGAAAATTCAATGTTGAGTAAGCACACTCTGCAGGGTGCACCAAGGGTGTGCCTTGAACAGCATTTTGCTGAAAAGAGTTAGGTAGATGACTAATGGGTCAAACCAGATCTCAGCAGAAGCCAGAAATAGAGGTAGGATTATGTGGAGAGTCTTCTGTGGGGACCAGTTGTGTCTAATGGCATAGATGTCTTTGACATACACAGGAGACACACGAGGTTTGTGAAAATTTATACTGGTAGAAACACTGTCAGCTTGCACTGAAAGGGGCAAAGACTAGATAAAACAAAGAAAGCTGCCAGGCTTCTGGGATTCTGTTAATATAGAAAGGAAAGTAGGGGATAGAGCTATTCAACCACAAACGTGCTACTCTTGAAGAAAAAGATGAGTGACTTTGAGATCACAGATCCACAGATACAAAGGCAGAGACCAAAGAGGCAACAGCTATTATTACAGGCCCAGAGGACAGGGCATCAAGCCACAGAGAATTAATTTCAGACCTTGAATTTGTTCTTCTGGGATTCAGACTTGTTTGAGAATGGTGACCTTTTTATTTCTTCGTATGTGTGTACTTAGTTGTATCCAACTCTTTGAGACCCACAAGGACTGTAGCCGACCAAGCTCCTTTGTCCATGGACTTTTCCAGGCAGGAATACTGGAAGGGTTGTCATTTCCTACTCCATTCTACTCTTTTAAATTCCTCCCTTTTAGAATGGGAATGTTTATTCTATGTCTGTCCCATTATTATATTTTGGAAGCAGATAACTTGTTTTCTAGTTTCATAGGTCCACAGATGGAGAGGACTTTTGTCCCCAAATGGATCATACCCGGAATCTCATCTATACCTGATTTAGATGATGAGATTTGGAACTTGGTGAGTTGATAATGTTTAAATAAGGTTTTAGGCTTAGAATTGTTGCTGGAATGAGTTAAGACTTGTGAGTGTTAGGATGGGGTGAATGTATTTTGCATGTGGGTAGGATGTAAATTTGGGGTGGAGGGTATAGAGTAGACTGTAGTGGGTTGAATAGTATTCCCCAGAAAGACATGTTGAAGTCATAACCCCCAGTATCTGTGAATGTGACCTTATTTGGAAATCAGGTCTTGTGATTATAAATCCTATATGACTTCTGTCTTATAAGAAGAGGAAAATACCATACAAAAACAGAGACACACAGGGAGAAGATGACCTTGTGGTGATAAAGGCAGAGATTGGAGTGATCATCTACAAATCAAAGAATGCCAAGGAATGCTGGCAAAAACCAGAAGCGAGAAGAAGCATGGGAAGATTCTCCCCTAAAAGTTTCAGAGGGAAAAAGCCTGGATGACACCTTGCCTTCAGACTTCTTGCCTCTAGAATGATGAGACAATAAATTTCGGTTTTAAGCTCCTTAGTTGTGGTATTCTCTTATGGCAGCCCTTTGAAATGAATGTAGCATCCTTTCAGTTAATATAAATCTTTGGTAGTTATAGTCAAGTCAATCAGTTTTTGCCTTATGGTTTTTGCTCTTTGCGTTTTGATGATGAAGTTTCATCCCTGACAAAGATCACAAGAAGAGTTTTATTTGTTTTTATTCTATTTTACCTGTTATTTTGCCTTTCAATTTTAGGTCTTTACTCTTCCTGGAATTCACCTTTGTATATAGTATGAGATAGAGGCTTTTTTGGGCAAATTATCAACTAAATAAGTCATCCTTTTCCTACTTGTTTGTGATGTTATCTTGATCATATATTAAGTTCCTATTATATGTAGGCATTTTCTCTTCTCCATTGGATTTATGTCTGTTCTTGAGTTATAAGCAAACATTTTAAAAATTATATAGCTCTATATTATGTACTAATACCTGCTACAGCAAATCACCATGCTTTGCTCTTTCAAAAAATTGATTTATCTATTTGTGGACTTTCGAACCTTCATTTTTCTACATATTAATTTTGGAATCAATTTATCAGCTTTATAAAAAATTGCTAGAATTTTGATTGAACTTTCATTGAATTTAGAGGTGATTGAGCTTTCATGAAATTTCCATCAAATTTGCAGTTAGATCTAGAGAGTCTATAAAATTTGACCTGTCTATACATGTATATCTAAATCTATCTGTATCTACATTTAACCTGTCTATCCATATTGATATCTATATATACACACATTTTTTTTACATGACTGCCTTGTAAGTGGTTATGTTCTTCCTTTAAGAGGAACATAATGACAGTGTCTGGTTGACTTTCTTTTATTGGTTTTAGGAGCCATTGATGATAAGTGGCTAGATCAATTAATTCATTAGGAGTTGCAATAAGGTGACATTTTAACTTAAGTCATTTTTATTGATTTTTATCCCTTTTTTTCTTTTATAGTTTTCTTCTTTGAGTTTACTCTATAATCTTTTTTTTTTTTCTAAATTCCTGAGGTACTTAGCTCATTATTTCCATCTTTGTTGTTTTCTGGTAAGTATAGTTAAAGCCATTAATTTTCCTAAAGTCTTTCTTTAGTCTTACAAATTTTGACATGTAGTGTTTTTATTGTCATTCAGTTCTAAGTATTTTGTAATTTCCCCTATTATTTCCTGTTTAATATAAAGTGTTATTAAGTAGCTTGCTTTTTCAGTTTCTATACCTTTGAGATGAATAAAAGCTTGTCTTTTGTATTGATTTCTATTTTTATTATGGTGTTTGGAAATAGTTGAATCATCATCCTTTGTAGCCTAGCTCAAGGTGTATTTTTTGGAGTGTCCTGTGTGAGCTAAGGGCTTCACTGGTGGTTCAGACGGTAAAGAATCTGCCTGCAATGCGGGAGACCTGGGTTTGATCCCTGAGTTAGGAAGATCCCATGGAGGAGGGCTTGGCAACCCACTCCAGTGTTCTTGCCTGGAGAATCCCATGGACAGAGGAACCTGGCGGGCTCCCATCCACGGTTCACAGAGAGTCGGACACAACTGAGTGACTAAGCACAGCACTGCACATATGAACTAATACACATTCCTCATGTCTTGGGTGTAAAGTTCTTCATTGTATCTCAGTTCCAAATGATCAGTTCTACTAATCAAGTCTATCTTGTCATTTTTGTCTTCTTGATCTGTTGGTTTCCGAGAGGACTATGTTAAATTCCTTAACTGCAGTTTCTTATGTGTCTCGTTTTCCCATAGTACTTGTCAGCTGTTGCTTTATAGCCTTTGCAGCCATATTATTAAACACACATATATTCATGATCTTTATTGTCTTGATATGTTGATGGAATTCCAGTTGAGCTATAGCTATTTCAAATCCTAAGAGATGATGCTGTTAAAGTGCTGCACTCAATATACCAGCAAATTTGGAAAACTCAGCAGTGGCCACAGGACTGAAAAAGGTCAGTGTTCATTCCAATCCCAAAGAAGGGCAATACCAATGAATATTCAAACTACCACACAATTACACTCATCTCACACGCTAGCAAAGTAATGCTCAAAATTCTCCAAGTGAGGCTTCAACAGTACGTGAACTGTGAACTTCCAGATGTTCAAGCTGTATTTAGAAAAAGTAAAGGAACCAGAGATCAAATTGCCAGCATCTGTTGGATCATAGAAAAAGCAAGAGAATTACAGAAAAACATATACTTCTGCTTTATTGACTATACCAAAGCCTTTGACTGTGTGGATCACAGCAAACTGTGGAAAATTCTGAAAGATGGGAATACCAGACCACCTTACCATCAGTGAAATCTGTATGCAGGTCAAGAACCAACAGTTAGCACTGGACATGGAACAACAGACTGCTTCCAAATCAGGAAAGGAGTACGTCAAGGTTGTATATTGGCACCCTGCTTATTTAACTTACATGCAGAGTACATCATGAGAAACGCTGGGCTGGATGAAGCACAAGCTGAAATCAAGATTGCCAGGAGAAATGTCAATAACCTCAGATATGCAGATGATAACACCCTTATGGCAGAAAACGAAGAGGAACTGAAGAGCCTGTTGATGAAAGTGAAAGAGGAGAGTGAAAAAGTAGGCTTAAAACTCAATATTCAGAAAACTAAGATCATGGCATCCAGTCCCATCACTTCATGGCAAATAGATGGGGAAACAATGGAAACAGTGAGAGACTTTATTTTGGGGGGCTCCAAAATCACTGCAGATGGTGACTTCAGCCATGAACTTAAAAGATGCTTGCTCCTTGGAAGAAAAGCTATTGCCAACCTAGACAGCATATTAAAAAGCAGAGACATTACTCTGCCAACAAAGGTCCATCTTGTCAAGGCTATGATTTTTCTGTTAGTCATGTATGGATGTGAGAGTTGGACTATAAAGAAAGCTGAGTGCTGAAGAATTGATGCTTTTGAACTGTGGTGTTGGAGAAGACTCTTGAGAGTCCCTTGCACTGCAAGGAGATCCAACCAGTCCATCCTAAAGGAAATCAGTCCTGAATATTCGTTGGAAGGACTGATGCTGAAGCTGAAACTCCAATTCTTTGGCCGCTTGATGAGAAGAACTGACTCACTAGAAAACACCCTGATGCTAGGAAAGATTGAAGGCAGGAGGAGAAGGGGACGACAGAGGATGAGATGATTGGATGGCATCACCGACTCGATGGACATGAGTTTGAGCAAGCTCTGGGAGTTGGTGATGGACAGGGAGGCCTGCCGTGCTGCCGTCCATCAGCAGAGTCGGACACGACCGAGCGACTGAACTGAACTGATTGTTCTTTTATAGTTTATAACTTCCTTCTTTGTCTCTTGTAGTTTTCTTTTTGGCCTGGAATTCTACCTGGTCTTAAAATAAACCTGTGATTTATTTCTCCATGGAATATCTTTTATTTGTATTAATTAGGTTCAGATTCAACTGTAGTCAGAGAAAGCCTAAAATACCAGTGTCCCCAAAAGGTAGAAATTTATTTCATAAAAGCCAGAAGCAGCCTAGGCTGGTACTGCTTAAACACGATAGAAGTTTATTTCTTTTTAATTAAACATAGGCAGATGAGACCAGTTATGGCAACTACATGAAGTCCTTAGGGACCCAGAGTCTTTCCGCAAGGACATAGTCCTTCCTAGGTTATGTCGTTTGTGTTCATGATTTAGTAAGAAGTGGGAGGAGAAGGCATGCCTGCTTTTTTTTTTCTTTTAATTTCTGTTTATTTAATTTTTTTGGCTGTGCTGGGTCTTAGTTATGGCACACACGATCTTTGATCTTTGTTGCAGTGTGTGGGATCTAGTTCCCTGACTAGGGATTGAGCCTGGGTCCCCTGCATTGGGAGCATGGAATCTTAGCCACTGGACTACCGGGAAAGTGCCACCCTTTCTTTAAGAATACTTCCTGGAAAAAAGAAAAATAATACTTTCTGGAAGTTGAATACATTATTACTGCTTATATCCCAAGATTGGAATTTAGTTACAGACCGCTCTTAGTTTCAAAAGAAGTTGGGAAATGTAGTCTATTCTTGGAAGCCCATGTGTCCAGTTGAAATTGTAATATATAGAAGAGGGGAAGAATGAATATAATTGACAGTCCTCCATTTCTGCCATATCATATCTTTATTTTTCACCTTTTCTATAGATTTTGTTTTTTTAATTAACATTTTTGAGATAATTGTTGATTCACATACATTATATGAGATATGGGGAGATCCACTCAGTGTACAATTTAACCAGTTTCCCCTAATAATAATGTTATACAAAACGGTAGTATAATTTCACAAGCAAGATATTGACATTGATACAATCCACCAATCTTATTCCTTATTCAGAAGTTCTCACTTTTACTTGTGCTCATTTGTGTGGGTGTGGATGGTTAAATCTTTGTGTGTGCACATTTAGTTCTTTACAGTTTTATCACACCTGTTGGTTTGTGTATCCACCACCACGGCCAAGATGCCGAACAGCTCTGTTACCACAAGGATCCTTACTGCCCTTCCGTCGTCACATCCACCTCCATCTTCCCTCCCCAGCTATTCCTGATCCCTGGCAACCACTCATTTGTTGTTGAAAGAGATGTTATTTAAATGAAATCATGTAATATGTAAAATTTTGAGATTGACTTTTCTCACTTGGCATAATTCTCAGGAGATTTATCCAAGTTCTGTGTATCAATAATTCATTCTTTCTTTTTTAAATGATATACTGATATTCTAATTTGTTTTTTTGGCCAGACCATGTGGCATGTGGGATCTTAGTTCCCCAACCAGGGATTGAACCTGTGCCCCCTGCAGTGGAAGTGGGAAGTCTTAACCGCTGGACCCCCAGGGAAGTCCCAATAGTTCATCGTTTTTAATTGCTAAGTATGGTGTTCCACGGTATGTCTGCATTGCAGTTTGTCCTTCATCTATTGAAAGACATCTGAAATGTCCATTGTTTGGCTATTACAAACTAAGCTGTTATTTGTGTACAATTTTTTTTTTGTAAACATACATTCCCCCCACCGCCCCCCCGCCACTGAGATCAAGAGTGGAATTGCTGGGCTATATGGTAATTGCTTGTTTAGTTTTACAAGAAACTATTTTCCAGAGTGGCAGTACCATTTTACTTCTCATCAGCAATGTATGAGTGACCAAGTTTTTCCATATCTTTCCCAGCATTTGGTGGTGTTCCTGTTTTTTATTTTAGTCATAATGAGAGGTAGGCAGTGACATCTCATTGTGGTTTTAATTTGCGTTTGTTTGATGGTTAATGATGTTAAACATCTTTTCCTGTGCCTGTTTACCATCTGTTTGTCCTCTTTGGTGAAGTGTTTGTTCATGTAGTCTGCTCATTTTCTAATTATATATTTGCTTATGGGCATCCAATTTCTCCAACATTAGTTGTTTCTAATTGTATATGTGTATTTTCTTTATATTTTCTAGATGCTATTCTTTTATTGTGATGTGGTTTGCAGATATTCTTTCCATTGTGTAACTTGTCATATAGACTTTCATGAAACAAAAGTTTTTAATATCTATGAAATTTAGTATATCAGGTTTTTCCTTTACAAATCTTGCTTTTGGTATCAAATCTAAGAACACATTACCCAGCTCTAGAACCAGGAGATTTTTCTCATACTTTTTTTTCCAAATAAAAGTTTTATAGTTCTACAATTATACACTTAAATTTGTGATCCATTTTGAGTTAATTTTGTATAAGCTGTCAGATTTAGGTCAGAGTTCATTTTTTTGCTTATGGACATCCAATTGTACCAGCATCATTTGTTGAGAACATTATTCTTCTTCCATTGAATTGCTTTTGTGTATTTGTCAAAAATCGGTTAAGTGTATTTGTGTGGATCTCTTTCTGGGTTCTCTCTTGTGTTGCATTGATCTATGAGTTTATCTCTTTGTCAATACCACATTGTCCTGATTGCTATGGCTATAAAGTAATTTTTAATATCAGGAAGAGTGATTTCTCTCACTTTATTCTTCATTGTCAAAATTGTTTTAGTGATTCAAGAGCCTATGCCCTTTCACATACAGTCATCCCTCATTATCTTTAGGACATTGGTTCTGCACCCCCCACCCCCCACTCATGGAGCAGATACCAAATCCTCAGATGCTCCTCTCTTATATCAACTGGTGTCCTACAGTCAGCTCCCCATATCTGTGGGTTCCACATCTGTGCATACAGAGGGCCAACTATAACTTTTAGAATAAGCTTGTCTACTGTGATGGTTAATTTTTAAATGTTATTTTTGTCTTTTTTTTTTTTTTTTTATATGTCACCTTGCCCAGATATTTGATTAACCATTATTCTGGGTGTGTCTGTGAGGGTGTGTGGATATTCCAGATGAGATTAACATTTGTTTCCCTAGAATGAGTAAAGCAGATTGCCCTCCCCTAAAGCGGGTTGGCCTCATCCAAAGCACTGAAGTCTTGAATAGAACTGAGACTGAGTAGGGAGAATTTGTTTTCTCTTTGCCTGACAGTGTTCAAGCTGAAACATCAATCTTCCCCTGTCTTCAGGCTTGGACTCAGACAGGAACTGTACAAGAAACATCATAATTAAACATCTGAAAACCAAAGTTGGGAAAAAGCATGGGGGATCTAGGTCCCTGACCAGTGATCGAACCTGGGTCCCTGCATTGGGAGCATGGAGTCTTAGCCACCGCACTACCAGGGAAGTCCCCCTCTCAGCTTCCCTCTCAGCTGTGGATCTTGGGACTTATCAGCCTCCATAATCATGTTAGCCAATTCCTTATAATAAACCTCTCACTCTCTCATCTTCCTGTTTCTTTGTTTACAAAAAAACGTGTTGATAAGAATTGCATTCAACCTATAGATCAATTTCAGGAGCATTGACATCTTTACTATGTTGAGTCTTCCCAATCTGTGAACCTGGTGTGTCTCTTCAGTTATTTTAGATCTTCTTTAATGTATTTCATCAGCATTTTGTATATTTCAGGATACAGATTCTGCATATATTTTGTTAAACTTATGCCTAAATATTTCATTCTTTGGAGTAAATGGTATTGTGCTTTTGAATTTCTGCTTCTGTGTGCTCATTGATAGTGGACTACATTGATTTTTGAATACTGAACTAGCCTTGCAAACCTAGAATAAATCCCACTCAGTCATATGTATAATTCTTTTTATATGTTGTTGGGTTCAGTTTGCCATTTTACTGAGGATTTTTCCTAGTTGTGAGAGATACTGGTCCATAGTTTTCCTTTTTTTGTATTTTCTTTGTCTAGTTTTGTTACCAAAACTGGCCTTGTAGAATTGGGGAAATTTTCCTCCTTTTCTGTTTTTAGTAGAGCTGTGTAAAAGTGGTGTTAATTATTTTTGAAGTGTTTGCATGAATTCTCCAAATTTCAGGAGCTTGAGTATCAGGTGATGTTACAATTTTTGTTTCAGTCATCAAGTATGAGGAATAAGATACTACTTTGTATGCACCATTATTTTTTGTTTTTCCTTCCTGATGCTCCAAGATTCTTCTTCTTTTAAAATAATTTCCTTTCTGTTTGAAGAAATTTCTTTTGTCAATCTCTTAAGTGTAGGTCTCAGCTCTGGTAGCAAAGCATTCTTTTTGTTTTTCTTTGTCTGAGAATATCTTTATTTTCTCTTCATTCCTAAAGGAGTATTTTCACTGGACATGGAATTTGTAGTTGGTAGTTCATTTCTTTGAGAACTTGAAAAATGTTGTGCCACATCCTTTTGACCTCCATGATTTCAGATGAAAAATCCACTGTCATTTGGTGGATTTGAATTGGTGTTCCCCTATAGGTGATGTGTCATTTCTCTCTGACTGCTTTCAAAAATTCGATTTGTCTTTGGTTTTCAGAAGTTTAATTATGATGCTTCTTGGCCTGAATTTTTTTGAGTTTATTCTGTTTGCTCAGCTTCTTGAATCTGTAGGTTTGTTTCCTTGGCCATGTTTGAAGAGTTTTCAGCCATATTTCTTTAAATAATCTTTCAGACACACTCTCTTCTTTTATATCAGGGCTCTGATTATTTGAATGTTGGATCTTTTGTTATTATTCCCCACATCCTGGAGGCTCTGCTCATTTTTTTGTTTTTTGTTTTGTTTGCTTGTTTTGTATTTTCTCTCCATCATTTCAGTTGTGTGAAATCTATTTATCTGTGCTCAAGTTCACTGATTTTATCCTCTGTCATCTTTACTCTTTCACTGAGCTCATCCACTGAAGTTTTAAAAATTTAAAAATATTTGTTATTTTAAAACCCTATAATGTCCTTTGGTTTTCTCAAAAAATAACTTTAATTTTTGCTGAGATTGTCTATTGTTTTCATTTGTTTCAGGAGAATTTCTAATTAATTATTGAAGCATTTTATGATAGGTCTTTAGAAATATGTTGTCAGACAATTCCAACATCTGATTCATCTCAGTGTTGGCATAGTGGATTGCCTTTTAAAATTCAAACTGTGATTTTCCTTGATTCTTGGTATGATGGTTGACTTTTAAATTGTTTCCTGGACATTTTATATATTATGTTATGAGTCTCAGGGTCCTATGTAAACTCATCCTTTCAGCACCTTTGCTTCTGGCATGATTTCCAGGTTTTATAGTACTGAGTTGGGGGAAGAGCAGGAAAATGGATCTACACTACCTTATCCAGACTGGGGAACTAAATTTTGTTTTTAAACATATCTCTTATAGAAAATATATTACTGGCTTTTGCTTTTTTCAAGAAAATTCAACACATGTGTATTCCATATCTTTGTTATTTTTTTAAAAAAGTTGAACGTTACCACTTACTTCTTTTTTTAAAAAAGTGTTCACTTATTTTTGGCTGCACTGGGTCCTTGTTGTTGCGTGTGGGTGGTGAGGAGGGGCCGTGCTACTCTTTGTTGGTGTGCGTGGGCTTCTCACTGCCAGTGGCTCCTCTTGTTGAAGAGCTCCTCTTGTTGAGGGGGCTCTTGGGTGCGTGGGCTTCAGTAGTTGTGGCTCGTGGGCTGTAGCTGCTGCTGTTGCTGCTCAGTCGCTTCAGTCGTGTCCGACTGTGCGACCCCATAGACGGCAGCCCGCCAGGCTCCTCTGTCCCTGGGATTCTCCAGGCAAGAACACTGGAGTGGGTTGCCATTTCCTTCTCCAATGCGAGCATGCATGCTAAGTTGCTTCAATCGTGTCCGACTCTGTGTGACCCTATGGACAGCAGCCCACCAGGCTCCTCTGTCCACGGGATTCTCTAGGCAAGAATACTGGAGTGGGTTGCCATTTCCTTCTCCACGTGGGCTGTAGAAGACAGGCTAATAGTTGTGGCACACTGGCTCAGTTGTTCCACAACACGTGGGATCTTCCCAAACCAGGGATCATTGAACCTGTGTCTCCTGCACTGGCAGGCGATTCTTTACTATTGAGCCACCAGGGAAGCCCCCTATCTTTGTTATAATTTTTATTTATTTTAGTACTGCTTTCTTCTCTCTTATGTCATGACTTATATACTTTTCTAGCACCTCTCCCATTTTATGCCTTATATGAATTAGAGTGAATTTTCTTTTCCTGGTTTCAAAGATGTGACCATCCTCCCCTCAGGAAGATTATACATTCCTGCCTTTTGCTGCGACTTGCTGTCTTTCTCTATGAGTTGATTATACTTTCCTATTCTGTTAACATCAAGCATGGCTTGAGATTTACTTGACAAATGGAATATGAGTCAGAAAGATCTGACCATGATTTCTGAGCAGAAGCATTAAGTACCATCGTGTGGTTCCTTTACTGCACGTTTTTCTCTGCCTTGAGGCTGAGATAAGGCTTGTTCTGTCAGCCAGGTTCTGGAATGGGGAGATATATCAAACACACCTGCAGTAGCTGGCCTGCAGCCAACACCTGAATGAGAAATAAACCTTTATTGTTGCAAGCCACTGAGATGGAGTTCTTGTTACTGTAGCATAACCTTGTAAAAGCTGAGTGGTCAAAAGTAATTCATTCTATTTTTAATTTTTCTGTTGGTTGCCCTTTTAAGACTTCTTTATTTATTTTTAAAATTTACATTGGGTCTTAGTTGCAGCATGAGGGCTTAGTTGCTCCGTGGCATGTGAAATCTTCTCGGACCCCGTGGAATCTTCCTGGACCAGGGATCAAACCTACATCCTCTGCTTTGAAGGCTGATTCTTTACCACTGTGCTACCAGGGAAATCCCCTTTTAAGACTCCTGATGACCCTTTCCCCCTTAAGTTCTGAAGTATATTCATATTTTTCTATTCCCCTGTATATAGTCCTTAACAGGTATCTCTAACTTTAGTGATGATTCTCACCTTGTCTCACCATGTTGCATGCATGCGTGCTAAGTAGCTTCTGCTGCTGCTGCTGCTAAGTTGCTTCAGTCGTGTCTGACTCTGTGCGACCCCATAGACGGCAGCCCACCAGGCTCCCCTGTCCCTGGGATTCTCCAGGCAAGAACACTGGAGTGGGTTGCCATTTCCTTCTCCAATGCATGAAAGTGAAAAGTGAAAGTGAAGTCGCTCAGTCGTGTCCAACTCTTAGCGACCCCATGGACTGCAGCCCACCAGGCTCCTCCGCCCATGGATTTTCCAGGAAAGAGTACTGGAGTGGGGTGCCATTGCCTTCTCCGGCTAAGTAGCTTCAGTCATGTTCAATTCTTTGCAGCCCTTTGGACTGTAGCCCACCAGTCTCCTTTGTCCATGGGATTCTCCAAGCAAGAATACTGAAGTGGGTTGCCATGTCCTCCTCCAGGGGATCTCCTCGATCCAGGGGTTGAACCTGTGTCTCTTATGTCTCCTGCATTGGCAGGTGGGTTCTGTACCATTAGTGCCATCTGGGAAGCTTGTCTTACCATGTTAGGTTTGCTTAAAATTTTACTTCTAGATTGTGATGGTTGCACTCTGGTTTCCTAGGTGGCGCAGTGGTAAAGGATCCACCTGCGGAAAGACCCTGATGCTGGGAAAGATTAAAGGCAGGAGGAGAGGAGAAGGGGATGACAGAGGATGAGATGGTAGGATGGCATCACCAACTCGATGGACATGCGTTTGAGCAAGCTCCGGGAGTTGATGGATGGGGAAGCCTAGAGTGCTGCGTTCCATGGCGTCAGTAAGAGTTGGATATGACTGAGCGACTGAACTGACTGACTGACCGTCTCCGAGTTTCTAAAGAGAGTAGTCTGAGATCTCGCCTGCCTGTTACTATCCTTCATTTTGATCTTATTTTTAAATAGGAGTTACTTGGATGTGAAATTATAGGTTTAAAGGTTTTTTTTTTTCTGCACACTGAAAATATTACTGTATTGCTCTTTTTTTCTTTTGTATTTAGGATCACTATTGAAAAGTCTGACATTGATTTGATTCTTGTTCATATGTAGTTTATCTGCTCTTTTCTCTTGGAAGGTTTAAAACTTTTACCTATTACTTTTGATCTTAAGTTACTCAGTAGAATGTCTAGAGTTCCACCGCCCCCGCCCCCAGATTCATCCTGTATGAGGCACTATATAAGCCTTTTCAATCTGAGGTGTTTCAACTTCCTTTAATTATGAGTTCTCAATCATTATTCCTTGGAAATATTTCTTCCCTCTGTTCCATTTTTTCTCTTTGGAGGATTCCTATTAAATATATATTGACATTTTTACTTCTGTGTTTCATATATCTTTACTTTTCTTTTACATTTTACAACTCTTTATCCCTTTATGGTGCTGTTTAGCATTGATCTACTCTTCTAGTTCTTTAGCTGAATCTGTTCTGCTGTTCAACTCATCTACTGACTTCTTTATTTCAACCATGATGTTTATCCTACTGGAATTTTCAATTACCTCTTTTTAGAAGCTGTGTGTTCCTGCTTCATTCACCAGTGCCTTCCCGTATCTCTTAGAGAATCATTATTATAAAGTTATTTTAAATTCTTGTTCTGTTTATTCTTTTAATTCAATTTTTGTCTGCTGTACTTTCTTATCTTTTTTTTAAATAAAAAAGGGTTGCCTTCCTCAGATACTTTATCATTTTCCTTTGTGAACTGATATTCTCCAGAGGTGTCAGTCATCTTGACTGTTACACATACTGAGCAGGGAGCAGATGAATCTCACCCCCACCTGGTGCCACTTCAGGTAACTTTAGGGTTTGTTGGGGTGGTGGGAGGATGGATAAGTTAACATCAATGTGCAGAACCCCGGTAGTATAGCCAGTGCCTGATCACTGTTTATGGAACCACCACCATCCCCTTCTCTGTTAGGTGACCCTGACCCCCAGGGAACTGCCTTCAGTTTTAATCCTAGTCTTTATGGTGTGTGTATATGGGTGTGTGTGGTTGTGTGTATTTGTGTGTGTGTGTGTGGTTGTGGGGGGGCTCTCAATGTCCACCTGGATATAACTCTCCTGATGGCCCACCCTGGGCTTGCTCTGAAGTTTTCTGCCCCATGGTGGTGATGGGGTGAGCTGGCATCTCCTTCCCAAGGCACCATAGGGCACTCTCCATCTGTCTCATGGTCACTATTTCATTCTTGCCTTTGTTTCTCCCTCTTGCTTCTCTGATGTCCCCAGGGCTGGTGAAGGACCAGGGAGCCACTGGTCTCTGGTCCTTCCCTACATTTCTGCAAATGGGAAATTGGCACTCTGACTTTCCTTTCTATTCTCTCTCAGTTGTGACTTTCAAAGGACTCTTTGTCTCAAGTGGTACTTTCTTTCACAGATGTGGGCAAAATCTGGGGGTAGGCACAGTGTTTCTGAGCCCAGAGCATCTGTGCTGAAGAGGGAGGGCAGCTGGAGCAGAAACAGGGCTGTGCAGTGTCAGCCAGGCCAGGGCGGTTCTGGAGACCAGAGCAAACGCTGTGAGTAGGATCATCTTCCTTTCACACTCCTGATGACTCCACCTTGAGCGAGGGGGACCTGGGGAGCACTGGTGGGTGAGGCACGGGAGAAAGTGGTCCAGGGGCAGGCTGGGCTCAGGAGAAGGAGGCAGCTTCAGGGCTGGACCCCCAAGCTCCAGCCTTTCCAGCTCAATACTGAGAGGGTTATGGGAGCAGCCTTAGAGAGACCAAGGAGATGAGAGAGGAGGAAGGAGCCTCTAAGACCCCAAAGGCAGGCGACATGCAAAGTGAGGTGGTTCTGGGCCTTCAATTCATCCATCTATTTGGTCATCTGCTTTTTTTTTTTTAAACTTAATAGTGTATTTTTGACAGCGCTGGTCTTCATTGCTATGTGAACTCTTCATTAGTCGTGGCAGTCGGCTTACTCTTAACCACCAAGCCACCAGGGAAGCCCTTCGTCATCTGCTTCCTCAATAAATATTTATTTGGGCACCTGGCAGGCACTGTTTGGGATGCTGAGGATAATGCATGAAGAGGACACTTCACGACTCTGCCTGATGGAGCTGGCAGTCCAGTGGTTGTGGTGGTGGTGGTGGGGCGCGGGTTGCAAAGCCATGTGGTGTTGGCAGGCCCCAGGAGCAGAATCCTATTTGTCAGGGAGGGGATGACCAGGGTCCCAGTGGGGAACTGAAGTTCTGGATGGGAAACCCCTTGAACTGCAAGCCCAAAGCCCCTTGAGCTTCAGGAAGACTGTACCTCTGGCCTATGTGTCAGTAGCTCATGGTATGATAGGTGTTCATACTTGTGCACATCCACTGACTGACCAAACTCTGAGGCAGGAGCTCTGTGGCCCAGACTGAGAGGGTGGGGCAGCCATTGACTCGGTGGGCACTTGAGGCCCAGGCTTCTTAGACACCTGGGCCAGTGAGGCCAAGACTGCTTCTAGATCCCAATACTTCTCTGTCCTGCTCAGCAAATTTCCAGAAACTATTTGGGACAGAGCCTTCAGGAAAAGGGTATTAGAGCTTCTGATATTGAAGGAAAGGGTCCCCAAGAAGGCAGAGTCTGACTCCTATGCCTTACTCCCCATGTGAGAGAAGGCCAGCCCTGGGATCCAACCCCCACCCCCAATGGTCCACATGCTGACTGCCACTGTGTCCCCACTATAGACTGACTCTTTAATGCCCAGCATGTTAAATACTAATGCCCAATACGATGGAGACTGCAAGGAGATCAAACCAGTCAATCTTAAAAGAAATCAACCCTGAATATTCATTGGAAGGACTGAGGCTGAAGCTGAAGCTCTAATAATTTGGCCACCTGATTCAAAGAGCTGACTCATTGGAAAAGACCCTGTTGCCGGGAAAGACTGAAGGCAGAAGGAGAAGAGGGTGGCAGAGAATGAGATAGTTAGATAGCATTGCTGACTCAAAGGACATGAATTTGAGCAAATTTGGGGAGATAGTAGAGGACAAAGAAGCCTGGTATGCTGTAGTCCATGAGGTCGTGAAGAGTCAGACATGACTGAACAGCAACAAATGTTATGGTATTGCAAGGTGATGGTATTAGAGCCTTTGTGGGGTGGTGACTAGGTCATAAGGGGAATAGTGCCCTTATGAAAGAGGCCCCAGAGAGCTCCCTTGCTCCTTCAGCCACTCGGGCATGGGAAAAAAATGGCCATCTATGAACCAGAAGAAGAGCAATGGCACCCCACTCCAGTACTCTTGGCCTGGAAAATCCCATGAACGGAGGAGCCTGGTAGGCTGCTAAGATCGCTAAGAGTCGGACACGACTGAGCAACTTCACTTTCACTTTTCACTTTCATGCATTGGAGAAGGAAATGGCAACCCGCTCCAGTGTTCTTGCCTGGAGAATCCCAGGGATGGTGGAGCCTGATGGGCTGCTGTCTATGGGGTCGCACAGAGTCGGACATGACTGAAGCGACTTAGCAGCAGCAGCAGCAGCATGAACCAGAAAATGGGCCCTTACCAGATACCAGATCTGCTGGAACCTTGATTTTGGACTTCCAAGCCTCTAGAGCTGTGAGAAACAAACGTCTGTTGTTTCTCAGGTACCTGTTTTTGGTAGTTTGTTAGAGCCACCCCCGGGGACTGAGGCAGTGACCTTGGGCAAGTTCCTTCATCTTTTTGTGTGTTAAGTTGCTTCAGTTGTGTCCAGTTCTTTGCGACCCCATGGACTGTAGCCCATCAGGCTCCTCTGCCTATGGACTACTCCAGGCAAGAACACTGGAGTGGGTTGCCATGCCCTCCTCCAGGGAAATCTTCTGAACCCAGGTATCGAATTTGCATCCCTTATGTCTCCTGCCTTGGCAGGCGGGTTCTTTACCACTAGTGCCACCTGGGAAGCACCTCTTTAGCCCTCAGTTTTCTTCTTGAACCTCAAACTAGATGACCCTGGTGGTGACTTCTCCAGCCCTGAGATTCCCAAGCAGAGCAGGGACACCCATCTGCATGCTCCCCGTCCACCCTTCCCCATCCTAGGAGCCCCTGGATGGAGCGCTCATTACACCTCTGACACATGATTGAAAAGTGCAATTTGCAGCCTAAGCTTCCCCATGCACCCTTCCTGCTGTTGATTCACAGCTCAGAGTGGGTCGACTGCCAAGTCAGGTAATCAGGAGGTAATAGCCTGGTATCGGATGAATCTCTAGAGCTGGCAGCCCCGTCTGGAAAACTCCATCACCATGCCTCCTATGCCATTCACGACCAGGAAAATAATTGTGTAAAGCAGGCTGGCTCGGATCAAACCCAGTCCGACAGGGTGTGGTGTAAGAATTGCCAGTGCCCTGGTCTGCTATGGTTATTAGAGCCTTGCTTGGGGGCAAGGCTGCCCAGAGCACCAGGCGTGCTATGATTCATTTGCCCGTGCAGATTGGACGCTGTTTCTGAACCCGCGGGGATATCTCTATCGCCGCCTCCTTTCCCTCCCTCTCCCCCATTGCCTGTTGCTGGTCGTCTCCTGCCTTTCCCTGTCTGTCCATCGTTGCTGAAATTCTTGCAAAGGGCTGATTTTATTGAGTGCGACAAGTGGCAGTTCATTAAAAAGTGGGAGCAGATGGGGAACGGATTGTGGAAGAAGATTAATGATGCACACAGACCACTAAATAGGGCCAGGTTTGGGAGTAAACACAATCAGTCGGCTCCCTCCGAGTGGGTAATCCTGCTCTGTCAGATCCGTTCTCGTTAGCTGGCTAACGTCGGAGGGCTCAGGAGAGTTGAGGCAGAGGCGCCAGCCTGCCCGGTGGAGCGTGAGGCTGCGCTCTGCCTGGACAGGGGAAGGGAGGGCGGGGTGATTGGAACCAGGGGTGCTGAGAAGCTCTGTGAGGCTGGGGAACAGAACCCTGCCAGCAGAGAGGTCCGTCTGGGTGTCTGCTAGGAGAGGACTGGGGGAAAACCTGATGACCTCTTCTAATAGTCCTGCTGGCTGGATCTGGGCATGAGAATTGGGCCACCTGAGTTGAAGTTTCCTCTTGAACCTTCAAGATTTGGGCTTCTGAGAATTGCCTGACTCCACTTAGAGTCTCAGGGAACAGAGGCCTGGCTGTCCCTTCCTGTAACAACCATTTCTGGCCTCAGAACGCCCCTAGACTGACATGGATTTGTGGGCCAAGGATGCAGGAAGAAAGTCTCAGAGAGACAAAGTTGAGCTGCCTATCCAGAACCCTGCACTTAATAGTCCAAAAAATTCCTTCTAGAGGTCACTCTGCCTGGACACCTGACGGGTTTGGGACGAAACGGTATGAGGTCACTCCAGACCCAGGTTGGAGGGTCTGGAGGCAGTTACAGAAGGAACCCAGGGGAGGCAGTTACAGAAAGAAAGGATGACCCTTCCTTTGACCCTCTGGAGCTCATGTATTAATTGACTAAACACTTACTAAGTGCCTGTTATGTGCTACACCAGGAGTGGTAGTTAGCTGGAGTCTGCCGCACTATCCCATCTTGCTTTCCCATGGCAGACATCAAACTAGATTACAGCACGTTTCCCCACTGAGTCAAGAAGAGTCCTCAGAAGCCTTCTCAACACAGCATCTCAGACAGTAACTTAGGAGTTATTGGCACTGGAGGGTGACTTGAAATCTGTTTCCCATCCCTATGTTAGACATTTGGGGAAACCCAGAGATTTCGGTTGTAAGACATAAATTTATGTTGGGGTGAACAGAAATATTTCAAGGTGAGAGTGCGTTTGGAAAGAGAAATAGCTGATCCTAATGGGAATGGAAGAAGGGGTGAGACTTGCGTTCATTTGTACTTAAAGGACAGACACACACGTGCTAGAAGGCATTCAGCCTGTGGCCCCACGCCCTTTGCCTGGCTGAGGGAGGGAAGAGCAAACTGAAGACAGCTATCCAGGCCTTCCCTTCCCCATGTCCCACCTCTCCCCCAGGGATGTCACATGGGGTGTGACTCAGTCCAGAAGTCAAGCCCTGGAAGGCCGGCCTGGTGTCCTGGGACAGGGGAGTCTGTCTGTTCCAAGCTCACTGGGACAAATCTGCTGGGCAGGAGCACCTTGTGTGGCAGTTCCCTGTAGGACAGGCTTCCTGGAGGTAGCTTCCCATCCTGTGCGCTGCATTTACCTCCTTCTGTGACTCACTTCTGAGTCCCTTTTACCTGCTTTCCTCCTGCAGTTGGGTAGCTCCTGACATGTGCTGTCAGCCTATCCACATGCCAACCCCCATATGATGATGCAGAGCCTACGCTTTTCCCCGGTCAGGTCTGGACAAGGGACTCTGGTCCTCTCACACCCTCATTTCCACCCATTCTTCTCCACTCATCCTCTGTAGCTGAGGGTTATCTCCAAGGCTTGACCCCAAGAACGGTGGGGAGCCCAGTAGGAGACCCTGGCTGCTAGGGTTGAGCAGAGACTCTGAAGCAACTGTCTTTTCTCTAGCATCAAAACCAGGCACTAGCGTCACTCCAAAACTTCTTCTTTCCCCTGTTTTGCCCCTGGGCTCATCATCCTCCCAGGTCCCTGCTCTGACAGTCTCAGAGGTATCGCTGATTCCTGTGCTAGAGGATATTGCTTGGCCTCCAATAGCCATCTGTCTTTTTGCCCTAGTGACAGATCATAAATGTATTCAAGGCACAGTGGCTCCATCCAAAAGACTCCCTTTCCACCTTTCTTTCCAGCTAGTATTGGCCATGTGCCTAAATTCTGGTCAATGAGAGTAAGAGGAAGTGATGTAAGGGAAAGTGTGAGGGTTCTTTAAAGGGAATTGGCTCAGAGGGAGAGTTTTGCCTTCTCAGTTTCCTTCTTCCTGTTGCCTAAAATGTAGAAACAATGGGAGAAGATTCAGCAGCTATTCAGGTTCATGAAGTAATCTTAGAAATGAACACTGTATGTTAGGATGTTAGAACAGAAAGAGAAGGAGCCTGGGTCCATAGTTATCTAGAGCTGCATGTCAACTCTGGACTGGCTTCCTCTAGACTTCTTTTAAAGACAAGTACTTTATCTTGGGTTTCTGTTATATTCAGCCATACCTAATCCTAGGGGATACACTGCTCTTTCTGTTTTCTGCTCCCTTACTGGGGAGTAGTAAAGTCCAGTGGCTCTTTCTCCAATAAACCTGTCTCTTGCAACCTCCTGGTTGCATCTGGTCCTTCCCCCGAGTTCTCACCAAGTTATTACCCAAATCAAATACTTTTATCTTATAAAAATGAACGTTACTTCCCCTGGCATACAGGACCTTACATCACTGGATTCCTACTTACCGTTCTGGTTATTACTCCTGTGTCCTGTGGTTTAACCAAGTTGATTTCCTAGCATCCCCAGACATCCCGTGCTCTCCTGCTTCTCCTCCTTGGTTCTGGTATTTTTCTGCCTATCAAAATCCTACCCATTATTCAAGCTCATCTCAGAGTTGCTTCCTCCATGAAGCCTTCTCCATGTCTCTGAACTTGGAGTGGAGGCTCTCTCTTGTACTCCCATGGTAGATTGTAGCTATCAGAGTCCACCTTTTGACTGTACTGGAGCCCTAATAGGACTGGATTGAGTCTTGTTCACTCCCAAATCCCTGAAACAGACTGGCCCAGCGCCTGCACATAGTAGGTCCTTGGTAAGTGTTGGCTTATCAGAGGGACCCCCCACCCCCCATCTCTGGCCTCTGCCATGCCCAAGGCCCATGCAACTGTGCAGAAGTGCCCTTCTGAGGTGGGGGACTGGCTCAGCCCCCGATTTGGCTCTCCATCTCACTGTCACACGCTGCTTCTTTGGCACTAGCATCCAGGGAGGGAGACGAGTAGGGGTAGGGCCCGGCCTGACAGATAGACAGGTGCTGCTGCCTGCAGAAACAGAGGTGTCAGGGTTGATGGGGGGTAGCTGGGCTGCTCACTAGATCTGCTAAACCACTGTCACAGGCCTGCTTCCCTGCGGTGACAAGGTTCACCTCTCCCTACCTGGGCCCCCCACTTACTCGCCACCCCACCCTCCCTCCTGACAGCACTGACCTATTTGTGTGCTGTGCTCACTCACTCAAGCCAAAGGCCACTGAGCGTCAGGGCCATCTCTACAGAATACAAGGCCATTTGTCTTTCTGGAAGGACACCTCTCCCCGCCTCCCCCACCGTCCCCCCTCCCTGGGACTGCTTACAGCTTTCTGTCACTCCATGGCTGTAGTCAGAAGAGCCAGGGAGAGAGGACTGGCTTGGGCCAATTTGGCCTTGGACGTGGGGGTGCTTGGAATCCCTCATGCTTGCAGCAGTGAGTTCTACCTAAGTGAAGTCTCAATTAAAACAATAAATCATTACCAGGATAAAGGGGCTGCAGAGGGCTGACTCTAAAGGTGAACATGATAGTCTTAGAAATTATAGTGATAATATGATGATGTTCATTAGGCCCCCGGGGACCAATGACCGGGAATATCGTCAGCCTAGGGGCCAAGTGGGTTGCATGGCTGTGTTTGGGAGGATATACATTCCTTGGAGCTTTTTCACACTAATAAAACACAGTAGTAAAGCAAGTAAAAGTACGATCACTGAAGATAAACTGCCGGGCTTCAAATCCCAGGTTGTTTAAGTTCACTAGTAACTGTGCTCCAGCATGTTTCTTCAGTTTTCTGGATCTCAAATTTCATTATCTGTAAAATGAGCATTGACAGATCTCTTGTGCAGATTATATAAGATGCTATAGGTAAAGCACTCAGCAGAGTTTCCAGCGTGTAGTAAATGCTTATTAAGCTATGATTGTTCTTGCTCAGTTGCTTAGTCGTGTCCAACTCTTTGTGGCCCCATGGACTGCAGCCCACCAGACTCCTCTCTCCATCGATTCTCCAGGCAAGAATACTGGAGTGGGTAGCCATTTCCTTCTCCAGAAGATCTTTCTGACCCAGACATTGAACCCGCATCTCCTGCATTGGCAGGTGGATTCTTTACTGCTTAGCCACCGGGGAAGGGAAGCCCCAGTAAGCTATGATTATCCACCAGAATATAAACACCCAGAAGACAGGGATCCTATCCATATTGATCTTCCTAACATGCCTAGCGGAGTGTCAGTGAATGCTTATGGAATGACTAAGTGTGCCTCTATAGAGTATACTTGGTGAGGACTGGACAGTGTCTTTTTCTTTTCCCCATCTCCCGTAATATCTGTTATAGAGCACTCTGCAACAGTTGTTATCAGTCACTAAGTCATGTCTGACTCTTTGTGACCCCATAAACTGTAGAATTCCAGGCTTCCCTGTCCTTCACTATCTCCCAGAGTTTGCTCAAACTCATGTCCATTGATTCAGTGATGCCCTCCAGCCATCTCATTCTCTGTCACCCCCTTCTCCTCCTGCCTTCAATCTTTCCCAGCATCTGGGTCTTTTCCAATGAATCAGCTCTTTGCACCAAGTGGCCAAAGTATTGGAGCTTCAGCTTTAGCATCTGTCCATCCAATGAATGTTCAGGATTGATTTCCTTAGGATTGACTGGTTTGATCTCTTTGCAGTCCAAGGGATTCTCAAGAGTCTTCTGCAGCACCACAGTTGGAAAGCATCAATTCTTTGGCACTCAGCCTTCTTTATGATTCAACTCTCATATCTGTACATGACTACTGGAAACACCATAGCTTTGACAATATGGGCCTTTATTGGCAAAGTCATATCTCTGCTTTTTAATATGCTGTCTAGTTTTGTCACTTTGGCCACCTAATGGGAACAGTCAACTCATTGGAAAAGACTTTGATGCTGGGAAAGATTGAAGGCAGAAGGAGAAGAGGGTGACAGAAGATGAGATTGTTGGATGGCATCACCATTTCAATGGAAATGAATTTGGGCAAATTCTGGGATATAGTGAAAGACAGGTGACCTGGAGTGCTGCATTCCATGGGGTCACGAAGAGTTGTACATGACTATCAACTGACAACAAAGGTTTGTCATAGCTTTTCTTCTTAAGAGGAAGCATCTTTTAATTTCATGGCTGCAGTCACCATCAACAGTGATTTTGGAGCCCAGTCTGCCACTGTTTCCATTTTTTCCCCATCTATTTGCCATGAAGTGATGGGACCAGATGCCATGATATTAGTTTTTTGAATGTTGCGTTTTAAGCCAACTTTTTCATTCTCTTTCACCTTCATCAGGGGGTTCTTTAGTTCCCCTTCGCTGTCTGCTATTAGAGTGGTATCACCTGCATATCTGAGGTTGTTGATATTGATCCTGGAAATCTTGATTCCAGCTTACGATTCATCCAGCGTGGCTTTTCGCCTGATGTACTCTGCATATAACTTAATTAAGTGCAAACAGTCCCTGCAATTTTGGAAGGTATTTTATTTTATATAATAAAGAATACTTAAAAGATCTTAACTAAATAATATCTACATTTCTAAGATTTCTCAATCTTCCAGAGTTTCTCCTAAGTCCTGGCTAAGTCACTCCCCCCAGAGCTCATCAGTTTGACCCAATATAAGATGCTGTGGGAAGGATTCAGGACTGGATGCTGGGAGACCTAGATCCTGTTCCAAGATCTTTGATAGTTCTGTTGTTTGATCCTGGGTAGGTCACTTCCCAGTTACCTTGCTCCACCTAGGTAATGACTTGTTTTCTCATCTGTGGCAACCATCTGCTTCCAAGTGATCATTTTCCATGCAGAAGTCTCATCAGAAAAGACCTAGGTGGAGCTCATGGAAAAACCCTCCTCCATAGCAACATCTCCTACTTCAGCTTTACCCCATGTATCATCCTTCAGCCGGCTATAGCCTTACCCTCGTGTTGGAGCCTGGAAAACCAAGGGTGCTTTCTCTGTGGAGTCTAGGGTTTTGTTGCCTTTGAATTCTACTTGTTTTCTCAAGTCTCATGGAGTCACCTGCCCAAACTTTCAGTCATGTGTGTCCAAGGATGCCTCTGCTCTAAGCTCTCTGCCCTCCCAGCTCCCTGGGGACTTCATGGCCCGTGTGATGGGGTGGCTATGAGCCTGGACAAGGCAGGGAGCAATGGGGAGTACCCTGACTTCCCAGGATTAAGCTCTGTAGGTGACTTCTGGTCAACTATTTTCTAAGTCTGCTTTATTATTGATAAAATAGGGATTATGATAGATACTTCAGAGTGTCCTGTTAAGAGCAAATGAGGTAATGAGGATGAAAAAGAGGTTGCAGGCTGTAAATTGCTGGGTGGTAATAAGAGGTACATGAGATGCTGACACTGAAGGAAGTTGTCTGGCCTCCTGGGGGCGGGGCAGCCCCCTTGGAGCCATCAGCTTGGCTCTGATAGAACTTACAGCCTCCTCTAGGCAGCTCCTCCCCATCCCCCAGAGCTCTCCGTTACAGTTTAATCCACCTAATTGAAAGACTGCTGGATCATGCAGGGAATTTATCAAAGGGAAGGAGAGGAAAGCCTGCTGCCATTTGGCTCTCTATACCTTTGTCCTTTTAAATTCTGGTAGATAATTCCATTTCTGCATTAAGAGCAAGACTGAGATTTTGCATAAGAAGGAGGGACAGGTGGAGGAAAGGGGGAGAGAAAGAGGGGGAGGAAGGCATGAGGCTGGAGACCGGGAGAGAGCTGAGGCTGTTCGGACCTAGGGCAGACCTGTTAAAGGCTTTCTTGGGCAGGAGTGGCCATGGCAGTGGCAGAAAGCAGCCGAGGCAGAGTGGGCGAGGCTGGAAGGGGGCACTGCTTGGCTGAGAGTGCAGCTTGCTGAGAAAGTCAGGAGATGTGATGCTAGGCAATTTCAGCTCCTCGGCCTCCCAGAGACCAGGAGGCTCCTGCTGCCCTGGAGCTAGCTTCGACATGCCACTCTCTGCACAGAAGTCAGTGTACGTCTAGGCACTTCTCAAGAGATTCCGCCCCATTTTCAGGGAAAGTGGAGGGGATGGTGGCAGAGGCCTGATCAACAAATTTTCCAGGAGGATCCAGCTTATCCTGACACAGGGAAAGCATAATGTACAGGGCAAAGGAGTGGGGGTTCCAGGCATTAGGAGATGAACAGGATGAAGGGGGAACGCAGAGAGTGAAAAGGGTGGGGTGACACCTAGTGTTTATATAGTGTGTGCGTGCTCAGTTGTGTCCGACTCTTTGTGACCCCATGGACTATAACCCGCCAGGCTCCTCTGTCCATGGGATTCTCCAGGCAAGAATACTGGAGTGGGTTGCCATTCCCTACTCCAGGGGATCTTCCCAACTCAGAGATTGAACCCACATCTCTTGCATCTCCTGCATTGGCAGGCAGATTCTTTACCACTGTGCCATGCTGGATACCATTTATGAACTGAAAATTACATCCCCAAGAACTCTAAGAGGTTTTATCCAAGGTTATTATCAGTTGCACCTTATGACAGAAGAAACGGCTTTGCAGAAATTCAGTGCGAGTGAGTGGGGTAGGCCGAGGCTCCAAGGGTGGGAGATGAGTGGGCTCAGCACAGAGAAGCTAGGGCAGGCAGGGGCAGTGCAAGCAGAGTGGGACAGATGGAGGCATGGATGAGAAATTCTCAGCAAAGAAAGAGCACTGTCCTCTGTATGGCTGGACTCACGTGTTCATGTACCTAGCAGCATGGGCATGCCGAGTAGTAAGGCATGGTCCCCACCCTTGAGGACCTTGCAGTCCAGAGGGGAAGGCAGATGAGCACAAGAGCACATGGATGAATATAATGCAATGTAGTGAGTCAGCACTGGGGCTGGGGGGAGGCATGTGCACGGCACTGTGGGAATCCCGGGGGAAAGCTATTGATTAGTTTCCTGATGATGGGACAGGTGCCAGGAAAAGCTTCACAGAAGAGGTGGAATTGCTCCCATAGAGAGTTGAGAGATTGATTTCTAGGGGGTTGACATAGGTCAGTTTTCTTCCAAAAGAAAGGAATGTCTGCTGTGTGCTTCAATATGTTATCAGACACAGTTCTCATAGTGGCTCTTCTGAGTCATCATCTTGCCCCCATTTCAAGAGGGAAATACCGAACTAACAAGGGAATGTGGACTGTGGCTTTCCCACCTCAATCCACTGTCTGAAACAGCTTCATGATAATAGGTCTTCTTGTCCAAAGGGGCATTTGTTTCCCACGAAGGGTCTGTAGCAACCAAGAAAAATACGAGCACCTTGGATAGGGCCAAGGGCCCAGTCAGGGTTCAGAACTCAGATATCTGCTGATGTAATCCAGGGCCATGGGCAGGACCTTTCCAAAACCCAGGAACCATGGCGTGGACACTATCATTTCTAAGATGATATAAATCGGGGTACCAGTGAATCAGCTCCCAGACCACTGGGCTGGTCTGTGACTATGGTGTTTGGGTACAGATCCGCTGAAGCAGAGGGGATTAAGAAATGTGTTTCTGGAAATTCCCTGGTGGTCCAGTGGTTACGATTCGGCTCTTTCACTGTTGTGGCTTGGATTCAATCCCTGGTCAGAGAACTAAGATCCCACATGCCATGTAGCGAGCCAGGAAAAAAAAAAAAGTGTTTCTGAGAGATTCCAGGCCATTTTGTCCCCATTTTCCCAAAGATATATTGCCTGTGAGAGTCTGGGAGAAGCTTAAAAGACCTTACAACTTGCAAATGTATTAGTTAGGAGAGTACCATAGGTTAGGTGCATCTTAGAAGGGAAATAGGAAAGGTCTGAAGACCCACCGCCCAGGGAGGGTGGGCTGGGGGTCTGCTGGAGTAAGGGGCCCTGTGGCAACTGAGGAGCAGCGTGGGAGGTCAGGAGTGGGTGGGGAGGAATTTTTGCCTCTGGCTGGAAGCTGTGCTGGAGCCAGGGTGGGATGGAAATCTTGGTCTTGAATTCCCCATTCCCGGGAATTCCGTAAAAGGCAAGGGCTGTACATACACATGCTAGGAGACAGTGGAACTGAAGAACACACGTGTACATGCATGCAGAGCAATGTATGGAGGGCGGGCCTATTTGCACTTTTATCCACATGTGTGTTACTGTCTGGTCCTTACAGGATGGTGTCTGTAAGGACACAACAGTGGTGATGATTTCCAGCTTTCTAGGTCTATCTCTTTTCACTGTTATTGTTGGGTCCCACTCTTTCCACCCCATGGACTGCAGCATGCCAGCCTCCTCTTTTGATCCTGCCTAAAAATCCTATGAGGCAGAAGATATTCTTTCCATTTCTCAGATGAGAAAACTGAGGCATGAGTAGGGTTAAACAACTTGCCCAAGGTTGTAGTGTTAATAGGAGCACAACTGGAACTCGGGGGACCCAGTTATTTTAATTCCATGTCAAGAGTCTCTTCTACTGCACCTCAGATGAAGCCAATAAATAGTTCCAGCACCCTCACCCCTGTGGCCCAGAAGTACTTCTCAGGGCGCATGAAGAGTCAGCCCAGTGGGAGTCTGGACAATGCATTTGGGAGAATTTCTCTAAAGAGGACAGACCTTGGAGAAGTTACACTTTGATTTGAATGTTTGTACCTCCTCCGTAGCTGTGTGACCTTGGGCAAATTCATCAGCTTCCCTGAGCCAACATTTTCTCAGCTGCAAGATGGGAATAACAAAATCTACCCCACGAATTGTATGAAATAAGAGGAAACACATGAGAATCTAACACAGTGCACAGAGTTACAGAGGATTGTTTATCTGAATGTCCAGGAGGCCCTGTCCTGTTCCACGAGGGATGAGGTCTGCCAGGCAGATGGTTGTGAGGGTCAGTGGAGTGGTGGCAGTGGAGGAGAGGTGGTAGCAAGGGGACCTTGGAGGGTCTTTGCTGACCTGGGGGCTTGACTTCTTTCAGACCTCAGAGGACCACATGGGGATGTCCCATCCAAGCTGAGCCAGCTCTCGTGGGCAGCGCCCAGGGCTTGCAGGGGGTGGTCTCATGGGGTTTTTTTTCCTGGAACTGCCGGGTAGGTGAATAGACACCCCCACCAAATTCTGCTTGGGGCTCTGTCTGCCGTTTCTGCTGTCAGCAGGCAAGACACAGGACCGCTGCATAGGCACCGGTGTGTGTGAGGTGATTACTCCTTTAATGTTTAATGTGCTGAAAAACCATTAGACCCCGAAATGGACAAGTTCTCAGTTGGTAACTTTAATTATTGTTAAGACTCGGTCACGCCTGCTTATTAGCAATTATGCATGGCATCTCCCAGGGTGCTGTGGGCCTTCCCGTTTTTCTTCCTTCTCCTGGGGACAGCAGGTTTGCGGACTGCTGCCTTCAGGGGCCTGCAAAAGCAGCACTAACCACACGGGTGTTTCCTGTTGCTCCCTCTGTAGCCTGGGCTTTTCCCTGCCTGCGTGTTCAGTCGTGTCCGACTCTTTGCAACCCTGTGGACTGTAGCCCACCAGGCTCCTCTGTCCATGGGATTTCCCAGGCAAGAATACTGGAGTGGGTGGCCATTTCCTTCTCCAGGGGATCTTCATGACCCAGAGATCGAACCCACGTCTCCTACATCTCCTGTATTGACAGGCCGATTCTTTACCACTGCACCACCTGGGAAGCCCAGCCTGGACTTGCTTAGGAAAAGAGAGGGCCATCTGCTTCTTCTCAGAGGGCAGAAAGGGAAGGGCCTTCCAGCACATACTGGGAAAACCTGAGTGGGGCAAGCTGCACAGCACAATTCCCCTTACAATATTATTTTCCTTCTATCAATATTACCTCTTTCCTTCTATCACCAGCTCCATTTTATAGGTAAGGAAAGTGAGCCTTAGAAAGATTAAGTAATAGCCGTCAGCTCTTAGTATGCCCACCTGGTGTGCAGCTCCTTACAGAACTGCCCCCTGAAACCTTGGACCTGGCTGCCAAGAAACTGCCATATTCCCTTTCCCCACCCCTCCCCTCTCTCTGCCTCCATAGCTGCCTGTACCAGGCTAGATTCCTGACGCAAGCTGGGCCACCCAGAGGCTGTTTCCTGGAAATGGAGAGCCAGGACCCAGTTAGTTGAATGGAGATGGGGAAGGACGGTTGGATGGACACAGAGATGATGGTGAACCAGTTAAAATCATATACAAAGAAAGCAGGTTTCTAGAGAGTGACGCTAGAAATAGATTCACAGAGGCAGAGAGAGAGAGAGAATATGAACGTGAAGCCACAGCAAAGAGAACGGGGAACGACAGAAGGTCCACGTCCTGGTTCTTTACCCTGGTTAATTCCCTTACAAGGCCTGAGTCTGCTTCCTCCCCTCTGGCTCCCTCTGTATCTTTCTGATAAAATCCCCTCACTTGCTTGAGGTCGCTTCCTATCCCTTGGTAAGCTCAGACAGAACCATCCGAGGCCAACCCTAGTGGTCAGCTGGAGATTAGAGGGCTTTGGTGTCCGTTCAGACTGCTGGGGTCAGCTGGGCTCGTGGAGAACTGTGGTTGCAGCTCTGATTCCAGGCTAGGAGAAGGGGGCAAAGATGAAGCAGCATATCACCACAGACCGCCAGCAATGTCCTTCATCCCCTGCAGAATCTTCCGGAAGGTTGCCCTGGCTTTCTCCTACCACCCTTTGCCCAAGCCAGGAATCCTTGTTGGGATGCTCGGCGAATGGCTGAGTGGTGCTATGTGCTGACAGCCGAGCCTCTGGCCCCGATTTTCAAGGAAGGGAGGGGGGAAAAAACAGAAGGGAAAAAGTGAACATGAGTAATGGGCCTGGAATGAGGCATATGAGATAACACTGAATAATAACGCGTCAAAAACTACAAGATGTATTTTTTTTATTTCCCAGTGGAGTTTCCATCGCGCTAATCCATCACTGTAGAGCAGGCAAGATTATGCTTCCCCCAAAAAACTCTGGGAGATAAATGTGAGTAAATTAGGGTTTATTATATTATTTGGGGTGATATAATTTCCAAGCGGGCCCTTATTAAATTACTTCCTCTGGTGCTGACACCTCCAGCCTGGGTCTGTGTACTTTCGCCCCACTTGCCTGTCTGAGGCTGCTTTGTATTTTAATGTCCCTCGTCATTTTTTTAGTGGGGGCGGGGTGGCCATGGAGAGAGCTGGAAGGGGGTGCTGCGTCACTGCCACTGGTCTGAGTTTCTTCCTTGCTGGCCGTCCTGTGACCACAGAACCACGGCCTCATGTAACATCAATGCTGGAAAAATTATAGGAACACCCAGCCTACACCTTCATTTCACAGAAGGGGAAACTGAGGTCCAAGGAAGAAAAGTGAGTTGCATTAGGTCACACAAATGGATGGGGACAGAGCTGAGACTGGCACCTCACATGCTCACTCCCAGGCCACTTCTCTTCTACGTATGGGGTCCTTTTGGCTTATCAGTCTTTTTGGCTAAGGACAGCTTCAAGTCCAGTGGCAGAACCCCATGGAATTTAGGGAAATTGGTTGTCTACTGCAAGGTCTTCCTGGTGACTCAAAAGGTGATATGAGAGAAGACTTGTGGTCTAGTCTTGGTTTGATCACACAAAGGCTATAAGCTTAGACAAGAGACTTCACCAATCTGAACCTTGGTAATTAAGAATAATATCTTCATAGTAAAAAGGTTTTGAACAGTTTAGCGGTTTTCAGACTATGTTTTTAGCAGTGGAAACTGTTTTAGAACCTTATTTGGAACTCTAACATTTGGTTGATGTGCTCAATCACTCAGTCATGTCCGACTCTTTGTAACCCCATTAACTGGAGCCCACCAGGCTCCTCTGTCCATGAGATTCTCCAGGCAAGAATACTGGAGTGGGTTGCCATTTCCTACTCCAGGGGATCTTCCTGACTCAGGGGTCAAACCCAAGTCTCTTATGTCTTCTGCATTGGTAGGCAGATTCTTTACAGCTAGTGCCACCTGGGATAGTTTAAAAAGGAATTACTCTGATTGAAGAAGAGGATTGGAGGTTGGATGGCCCTCTTCTCAGTTTCCCTCCATCTTCCTCCACCTGGTTTGAAACTACAGGTCTTGTTACTGAACTCGGGTCCAGCTGCTCATCACTTGAAAGTCAACATTAGAGAGACAAGTGTTGGTAGAAAGGAAAGTTTGCTTTACTTTGGAAGCTGGCAATTGGGGGAGAAGGTGGACTTGTGTCCAAAGGCCAACCACCCTTCTATTGATTAGGGGACAAGAGCTTTCAAAGGGGAGTTTCAGGGGTGTATATATGGGGGGGGGGCGGTGCTACATGCAGAGTGGCAAATCAGGTCCAATAATCATTTTGAAGTTAGTCATGCAGCGGTATGATCAGCATCATTGTGATTGTTTTAAGTACAGTTCATCATTTCGGGGCTTCCGAGGTGGTGCTAGTGGTAAAGAACCTGCCTGCCAATGCAGGAGATGCAAGAGAAGTGGGTTCAATCCCTGGGTCAAGAAGATCCCCTGGAAGAGGGCATGGCAACCCACTCTAGTATTCTTGCTTGAAGAATCCAGTGGACAGAGTAGCCTAGTGGGCTACAGTCCTTGGGGTTGTAAAGAGTTGGACATGACTGAAGCGACTTAGCACATGCACATAATCTTCAGTTCAAGGTCAGTTTGTTCCCATTTTTTGAGGCCAGTTCTTGGAATTGTGGCAGTGTATGTCATAGCTACAGTCTGGTCATCTTGTAGTTAACTTCTTCACCCAGTAGGTGTTTCAACATCTGCAAAACAGCTCAAAGGCTCAGAATGTTATCTATAGTCCTTGAGGAGGAACTAAAGGTCCTTGACTTCGCTTAATGACTAAACTATTATTATTTGGTCTTGTTTGACTGCTTTCATTTGCTTCTGCCTTTTCCTACTTCTCTGATTAAACTTATTCTTTGGCTAAAATTTTTCTGCAGACTAGAGGCAGGCAGAGGATGGGGAAGCTTGTGGTTCTATTCTGGGAAGACCCCATAGGTCCTGCCCGTTTCAGGCCCAGCTTCCGCATCTGACCCTGATTTCGCCCTGCTGTGCCCTCTGGTATTCTCCCTGGGTCTTGCCCAATCTCCAGAGATTAATTCCAAGCCCTCTTCCAGCCCTGAGCATCTCTGATCACACTCCACAAGACCCTTCCACTCAGCCTTGTTCTCTTGGTCCCAACAGGTATAATTCCAACCTGCTGGTTACTACTTGGTTTTGCTATGTGTCATCTTGGGCAAGTTATTCCTGTTATTTTTAATCTCTCTGAGTCTTTCCCATCATCTCTAAAATGGGATAATAATAAATTTGACATTATAAGGCAGTAAGAGTTAAATGAGAATATATGTGTGTGTGTATATATATATACATTTTACCTATACATTTTACTTATATATAACATTTTACCTAGCATGCTGTAAATTACAATGATTATTATTTTCATTATGGATACTACTACCTTGGTGTTTTTTAGTGAGGTTTATATAAGAGCTTATTACCAAACACAGTAGATGGCTAACAAATGGGAAAATGGTAGCTGTCTTTTTTATTAGCTATTATGGTAATGGGCACCATGGTGGGTGCAATGGTAAAGAATCCACCTGCCAATGCAAGAGATGTGGGTTTGATCCCAGGGTTGGAAAGATCCCCTGGAGAAGGAAGTGACAACCCGCTCCAATATTCTTGCCTGGGAAATCCCATGGACAGAGGTGCTTGGTGGGCTACCGTCCGTAAGAGCTGGACACGACTGAGTGACTAAGCACACATGTGGCAGTGGGCACCATGGGGGACCAATGATGACTACATCTCGGCCCCACTCTCAAGGGGACTCCCACCCGGACGCGGACACGGATGCTGCCCCTCCTAATGTCTGCATAGCTGGGGAGCCTGGAGGAGAAAGTCACGAGCATCATCAAAGAGATCAGTGTGGCTTCAGAGAGGAGGTGGACTGCTCTTCTCTGGCTGCAAGATAAATCACACACACTGAGTCCTCTAAAACAGCACAAATGAATTCATAGAGACAGAAAGGAGAAAGGTGGTTACCAGGGACTGCCGGGAGGGGGAACCAGGAATTACTGTTTAATGGGTGCAGAGCTTCTATTTGCGAGACGGAAAGCGCTCTGGAAATTGGCAGCACAGCAATGTAAATGTGCTTAACACCACTGAACTGTACGTCAAAAAGTGGCTAAGATGGTGTATTTTATGTTACGTGTATTTTACCACAGTTAAAAGAAATGATGAAAAGCTCACACCTCCCCCACCTACCTATTCCCGATTCTCCAGATCTGGAGGTCGGAAGCCCAGCTTGGCTCAGAGTGTCCACAAGGCTGAACTCACGGTGCTGTCTGGGCTGAGTTCCCATCCGAGACTTTAGAAAAAAATCCACTTCTCAGCTCATTCAGGTTGTTGGCAGCTGTAGGGCTAAGGCCCCCACCTCCTTGCTGGCGATTGGCTGGTGGTCACTTTCAGCTCCCAGGGGCTGCTCTCCAGTCCAGTCATGAGACCTCTTCTGCCATCAAGCCAACCCTTCATGCCTCTGATCTCTCTGACTTCCCTCCTGGGATGAGTGGGAAGAAGCTATGCTTTCACAGGGCTTAATGATTCGATTAGGCCACCTGAATACTCTCTGTATTTTAAGGTCACTGATTAGGGACTTGGACTACCTCTGCAAAATTCCTTATATCGACACCTAGGTTGGGGTGCCATTGAAATATCAAAGGGGCACATTTTAGAACTCTGCACACCATGGGAGCTATCCTTAGACTGAGGATTGAAGGATAAACAGGATTTCTCAGGGTGAAGAAGGGCATTGCAGGTAGAGAACCCAGAATGAGAAGTGTGAATATTTGTGGAGTGGAGTTGCTGTGATGAGAGGTGAGGTGGGGCTGCGGGGGACCAGGGGAAATGATGAAGCTCCCTGCTGAGCTGAGGGGAGGAGGAGGGCTCTGAGAGTGTTTAAGGGTGGGAGGGACCCCCTGGGATGATTTAGGAAGAGGGAGTGACTGAGTGCACCCCGCGGGCCCCATTGGACCAGAGCAGTCTGGGAAAAAGCAGACGTGTTCGCCCTTACCCTGTGTAAGAGGAACTTGGTTCCTTTGTTCCTTCATTCCATTATTCTTCACCCATTTAGTAAATATCATGGAGCACCTATGATGTGTGCCAGACCTGGGCTCAGTTCTGAGGACACAGTGGTGAACAAGATGGGAAGCAGCCCCCATCTCTAAGTGCAGCTGAGTCTGGAGAGGAAGCGAGAGGAGGTTCTGTCCAGAGGGGAGTGTGGTGTCAGGGGAGGTGGGGGGACTGTGAGAGCCCTAAGGAGAGCCCCTCATCCTGGGTCCTGGGTCAAAGTAGATGGAGCCAGAGCCCCTTGTCCCTGCCTAGGGATCTGAAGGTGGGGCAGTGACAGAGGGCCCATGGCGGGCCATCCAGGGAGCGTCCTTTGCCTTCTCCGGGTGGAGGCCTGGGCTGGTGCTGGGAGGAGCCAGGATTGGCTGGAGACACACACAGTTCTGGGGAATGGGGAGGTAGAGGGAAGTACAAAACTGTTTGATCAGAGCCTGGCCCTTGGGGAAGAGCTGAGTGTCTTTCTGCTGGCAGCAGCGGCAAGAGGTGCAATCGTTAGAAGGTGGCATTTTGCATTAAAATTGTTCCCATCAGCCAGTGACATTTTCTTGTTCTTTCTGGTCAGGAGACCTTTCATTGCCACAGATTCAAATGACTCAGGCAACAGGATTTCTTTCCCTCTTGAGGAGAAACCCAGTCCAGTCACCCTGGGGTGGACGTTCACATTAGCCAAGGTTAAAAAAGCAGATGAGCTGGTGAGCGTGGCGAGGACTAGGGGGTGTGCATGAGGACACGCAGGACGACAAACGTGCATGTCTGTGTGCTGGGCATCTGAGCCGCCTGCTTTTTGTGATGATGGCCAGTCCTGGGCTGCGCACATGCCCTGCAAGTGTGTTCCTTACTGTAGAGACAGAGACCCACACTTAGGTCTGTGTGTGAGTGTGGGCATAGAGCAAAGAAGTGAGCGTGTGTGCATGGGAGCGTGTGCACGTGTGTGTGCAGGCAGGTACCATCAGTGCCCAGGTGTGTGTGCATGGGTGGACAGGTGGTCTGTCTGAGGTGTGGGTGGTAACTGACTCACACTTCTGCTCATCCCTACCTGCCCACTGTCTTCCCGTCTCCGTTCTGGGTACCACCCCATGCCCAGCTGACAAGCTCCCAAACCCAGAAGTCCTTTCTCTGACTCTCACCTCACATTCATATTTCTCCTCTTCACAGGGGCCTTTTATGACCACAAAAGCCAAAATCGCTCCCTTGTCCCTTCGACAAGCATTCTCCACTGCAGCACACACTTCCTTACTTTTCCAGCATTCTCTCTGATGGAAATTTTCCTGCTGTGTGTCTGTTCATGAGGATGGTCTCCTTTTGTCCCCTGCAGAATGCAGCTGCCTGAGAGCAGGGCTGGTCTTTCTTCTTCACCTCTCTGTACCCAGCACCAGTATGCAGCAGGCGCTCAGTCGCTGCTCTGTAGAACGAATGAGGACTTGCTTCCTTGCACTGCCCAGGGGCTGATTTAGGTCTTGGTTGGGGGTGGGTATTGCTTCAGTGCAAAAACACTGACTCAGAGCAAATTGGCGGGTGAGAGGATGAGTTCCTTGTCATGGAAAGCATTCAAATCAAGCCCGAGTGAATACTGTTGGCTTCGCACACCTATGAGTTACCACCCAAGTGGGATACGAGGGTCGTTGAGGACTGGTCCCGTTTTACTGCCCTAGCCTCGCAGCTGCCTGTGTCATGCTCTTCCATGCCTCTCATCAGCACTGCTGCTGTTGTGACCAGGTGGTGGGGGGCGGGGGCGGGGGGCGGGAGGTGTTATTCTCTCCTTGACTGGAAAGTCATTCTCATCCTTCGAGCTCTAGGAAGTCGTCTTCAATTCCCTGGGCAGAACCAAGTTCCCGCTTTGTCCCTGCCCCCTGAGCCCTTCCTATGGGCCTCATAGCTCTGAGCACTCGGCATGTTTGCTTGCATACCCCCAGAACAAACCCAGACATTGCAGACAGGGGTAAGACCTAGCATGTGGGTGCCCTGGTGCCCAACAGATGCTCAGCAGATGTGTGAGCAGGCATGTGATGCAAGGTCCAGTGGGAAGGGGGAAAGAGTGCAGCTCTAAGAATAGACTCTTCTGCTCCCTGCCCACTCCCCTTGCCCACCCTGATTTTGCAGCCATTAGAGATTAATCCTTTCTGGTGACTCCTGGGTTGAGCTTGAGAGCCTCTGATGCCCCCGGGGAAGACATTAAATGGGTGTCTGTGACCTTAAGCATGTGCTTGGGACACCTCTTCAGAGCTTGGGCCACTGGGCAGAGGGCCTCGGGACTCAGGCCACTCAAGATGCTTGCAAGGCTCCTCCCTCATAGGAACAAGGTGGACTGTTCTGGGGAGATTCTGGGCAGAGACAACACTTGCTGAGAGGCCAGGACTGAGTCAGAATGAAAGGTGAGTCCCAGAGACCCCCACTCTCAGTCAACGCTCTAGCAGGGAGACAGAATGGGGGCAAGAACAGGGAATGGGGCTGTCTGGGAAGATCAGCTTAGATTGGTCCATGCTGAGCACTCAGGGCAGCTCAGGCTACCCAAGGTGGGATGAAGTCTTGGGGTTGGGCCCCGGGTGCACGTCGACAACAGAGAGCCTGGGGAAGATGCCTGGGGACAGTTCTCTGAACCTGAGTTCAGAAACTTGTGGTCCCCAGGCTGGTGGAGAAGGCAATGGCACCCCACTCCAGTACTCTTGCCTGGAAAATCCATGGATGGAGGAGCCTGGTAGGCTGTAGTTCATGGGCTCGCTAAGAGTCAGACACGACTGAGTGACTTCACTTTCACTTTTCACTTTCCTGCATTGGAGAAGGAAATGGCAACCCACTCCAGTGTTCTTGCCTGGAAAGTCCCAGGGACGGGGGAGCCTGGTGGGGTGCCGTCTATGGGATCGCACAGAGTCGGACACGACTAAAGTGACTTAGCAGTTAGCAGGCACCCAAGACCATCAAGACCATCCCCATGGAAAGAAATGCAAAAAAGCAAAATGGCTGTCTGGGGAGGCCTTACAAATAGCTGTGAAAAGAAGAGAAGCGAAAAGCAAAGGAAAAAAGGAAAGATATAAACATCTGAATGCAGAGTTCCAAAGAATAGCAAGGAGAGATAAGAAAGCCTTCCTCAGAAATCAATGCAAAGAAATAGAGGAAAACAACAGAATGGGAAAGACTAGAGATCTCTTCAAGAAAATTAGAGATACCAAGGGAACATTTCATGCAAAGATGGGCTCAATAAAGGACAGAAATGGTAGGGACCTAACAGAAGCAGAAGATATTAAGAAGAGGTGGCAAGAATACACAGAAGAACTGTACAAAAAAGATCTTCACGACCAAGATAATCACGATGGTGTGATCACTCACCTAGAGCCAGACATCCTGGAATGTGAAGTTAAGTGGGCCTTAGAAAGCATCACTACAAACAAAGCTAGTGGAGGTGATGGAATTCCAGTTGAGCTATTCCAAATCCTGAAAGATGATGCTGTGAAAGTGCTGCACTCAATATGCCAGCACATTTGGAAAACTCAGCACTGGCCACAGGACTGGAAAAGGTCAGTTTTCATTCCAATCCCAAAGAAAGGCAATGCCAAAGAATGCTCAGACTACCGCACAATTGCACTCATCTCACACGCTAGTAAAGTAATGCTCAAAATTCTCCAAGCCAGGCTTCAGCAATACGTGAACTGTGAACTTCCAGATGTTCAAGCTTGTTTTAGAAAAGACAGAGGAACCAGAGATCAAATTGCCAACATCCACTGGATCATGGAAAAAGCAAGAGAGTTCCAGAAAAACATCTATTTCTGCTTTATTGACTATGCCAAAGCCTTTGACTGTATGGATCACAATAAACTGTGGAAAATTCTGAAAGAGATGGGAATACCAGACCACCTGACCTGCCTCTTGAGAAACCTATATGCAGGTCAGGAAGCAGCAGTTAGAACTGGACATAGAACAACAGACTGGTTCCAAATAAGAAAAGGAGTACGTCAAGGCTGTATATTGTCACCCTGCTTATTTAACTTCTATGGAGAGGACATCATTAGAAACGCTGGACTGGAAGAAGCACAAGCTGGAATCAAGATTGCCGGGAGAAATATCAATCACCTCAGATACACAGATGACACCACCCTTATGGCAGAAAGTGAAGAGGAACTTAAAAGCCTCTTGATGAAAGTGAAAGAGGAAAGTGAAAAAGTCAGCTTAAAGCTCGACATTCAGAAAACGAAGATCATGGCATCTGGTCCCATCACTTCATGGGAAGTAGATGGGGAAACAGTGGAAACAGAGTCAGACTATGTTTTTGGGCTCCAAAATCACTGCAGATGGTGACTGCAGCCATGAAATTAAAAGACACTTACTCCTTGGAAGGAAAATTATGACCAACCTAGATAGCATATTCAAAAGCAGAGACATTACTTTGTCAACAAAGGTCTGTAGTCAAGGCTATGGTTTTTCCTGTGGTCTTGTATGGATGTGAGAGTTGGACTGTGAAGAAAGCTGAGCGCCGAAGAATGGATGCTTTTGAACTGTGGTGTTGGAGAAGACTCTTGAGAGTCCCTTGGACTGCAAGGAGATCCAACCAGTCCATTCTAAAGGAGATCAGTCCTGGGTGTTCTTTGGAAGGAATGATGCTAAAGCTGAAACTCCAGTACTTTGGCCACCTCATGCGAAGAGTTGACTCATTGGAAAAGACTCTGATGCTGGGAGGGATTGAGGGCAGGAGGAGAAGGGGAGGACAGAGGATGAGATGGCTGGATGGCATCACTGACTCGATGGACGTGAGTTTGAGTGAACTCTGGGAGTTGGTGATGGACAGGGAGGCCTGGCGTGCTGCGATTCATGGGGTCACAAAGAGTCGGACACGACTGAGTGACTGAACTGAACTGAACTGAAGCACACAACCTTGGGCAAGTCTCAAATTCATTCAAGCCTCAGTTTTCTCATCTTCAAAATGGGTTGCTGGGGCTTGAGCACTGAGCTGGGCACCATCTCACAATCTTCATGGCAACTCTGGGAGAAAAGCACTGTCACATTTCCCATTTTACAGATGAGGAAACTGAGGCCCAGGAAAATAACTCGCTTCTAGCCATACCCAGATGGTTCAGTGGTTAAGAATCTGCCTGCCAATACAGGAGCCGCAGGAGACATGGTTCCATCCCTGGGTTAGGAAGATCCCCTGGAGAAGGAAATGGCAACCCACTCCAGTACTCTTGCCTGGAGAATCCCATGGACAGAGGAGCCTGACGGGTTGCACTCCATGGGGTTGCAGAGTCAGACACGACTGAGTGAGCACGCACGCACGCACGCACACACACACACACATGCACGCACGCACGCACAGCTGCACGTTAGCCACGCTGTTAGGCAGGGCTGGCATTTGTGCTTCGCTGACTCTCTGTAAAGCCCGTGCCCTCTGCCACTGCTCTGTGGTGTCTTGCAATCCCTGCCAAGTCTGGTTCCCAGGATCAAGGTGACAATCCCGGAGATCACAACTGACTGCGTGGTGTGAGGGGCTCCGGAGAGCCACAGCGGTGTGGCTCACACTTCTCCCCGGCCCTGCTCCACTCCCCAAGCCGGCTCCTGTGGGGGGCCCCCTGTTGGCCAGTGCCTTCCCTGCTTGCCCCTGCCGCTGCTAAACTTTACACTGGGCTCTGTCATTAGCCCAACAACAAGCTCCCTGTTTGACTAGCCCTGTCCAAATTTGCTCGGCGCGAGCAGGAGCCCATGGTAAGTAAACGGTTTTCTGTTGATATTTGAGCACTAATGAAGAGGCAGCGAGCAGGCCCATTAATAACGGAGAAGATGATTGTGTTTGCACAAGGCCTGTATACAGCGCGTCAGCCGCCCAGATGGGCCCGCCTCCTTATTGATTTCCCAATAAGCCGCTTGGTGTTCTTGTTCTCAGCCCAGGTGGGGCATCCTCAGGGTTGGATCCCATGGTTGAACCTCCTTTCCCTGCCGAGGTGCTCAGCCTGGATCTCAGTGAGGGTGGAGCTTTCATTCATTCATCATTCATTTATTCAGCATGCAAGGGTCCAGCATCTGTTATTCACAGGCCACTCTGCCAATAGCCGAGTCCCTATCTTCACCTAGAAACAGAGCCTGCCCTTGATCTTATGGGGGAAGGAGGGGGGAAGAGGGAGGCTCTGGGTAGACATATATGCAAAAGTTGATTCTTCGTGCGCCTCTGACCATGCGTGGTACCCCATCATCATAACACTGCCCATCAGGGTCCTCTACCCTCATTTCACCTTGAACTGAGCAGTTCACCCGATCTGTGATGGGAGATGGCTCTCTGGCTGGCCCTGGGGGTGGCACCTTCCTGCCTCATGTTGTCCTTTAACCTTGAGATCCAACAGGCTCAACTTGGGGATGTCTGCTTTGGATGGGATTGTTAGTGATGGAGAAGGGCTTCAGGGTAGACCTGGATCACCCTCCCCACTGGGAAATGTCCACATCCTGAGCTTTCCAGGGAGATGGCATGGCAGATCCAGGGCAAGTGTTCTAGAAGGGCTGCCAAGACCTCCAATCTGAGCTGCTTTGGGGATATTTCTGGCCTATCTTGCAGTGAACATCAGGGTGAGTAAGGCAGTATCCTATCTGATGAGCTCATGGTAGATGATAAGCTCCTCTGGTAGAGGAGGTCAATCTGTAAAAAAATAACTGGAGAAAAAAAAATCATAAAATGTTGAGAAGTAGGACTCCAGGGCAGAGGGAACAGAGAGGAAGGTACTTGAAGGCATGGAGGACTTCCCAGAGGAGGTGACATTTGAGCAGCTTCCTTAAGCCTGACTAGATGTTTGTAGAAGGCACAGTGACTATTCCCACTGGTGGGGCAGGAAGAGAACAGGGCCTGCCACTGACTGCCTTCTTGCAAAGAGACCCAAGACTTGTGTCTCTTGACCAGGTTTTTTGGTGGAGGACTTTGTCTGGCAGGTCCTTGAGTTAGAATGGGGGTGGGGTTGGGGTTGGGCATGGGGAGAAATGGCCCTGGGAAAACATCCTTCTGGACTGGGTGTTGGTGTTCATCGCTTTAGCCCAGTAGAATATTCCAGGGAAAAGATGAAGGAGGGTGTGGGGATGGGAGTCAGGAAGCTCAGATTATCATCCTAGCCCTGCCATTAACTGGGAGAATGACCTTGCCTCCTGGAGTCTCTGACTGTAGAATGGAACTGATCACAACTGCCTCCCCACATGGGGAGAGGCAACTGGGGGAATAGAACAAAAAGTGCTACAGAGAAAAGCAGCCCAAGAGCGTCAGTACACCAAAGAACACAAACCGAGCATCTTTGGTCCCTAGATAGACACACACTCATCTCATACACTGTGGTCCCTCTTGCACCACACTGGTCTCCTTGCTGCAGCCCTGGAGCGGAGTCTGTCAGCAAATAACTGAGAAGAAACTGTATTTGCAGGAGCCTGGGCCAGATTTATGATGCTGAGAACCAAGGAAGTAAGTGGGAAGGATGGAGGAGGATGCCTGAGCTGGTCCCAAGGAAGCCACCCTTGCGTTCAGTCTTCTCTCCCAGGAAACAGGGGCCCCTGGCAGGGCTGCTGGCTTGAGAACCCTGTATGGGAGAACCCTGAGTTCCTGGGGCCAAGGGGGCAATCCAGAGTTCCCCTAGGGGCCTGGCAGAGTTCTGAAGAGTGAGAATCTACCCTTCTAGGCCTGCCTCCTCAGCCTTTTGTTCAGGCCCTAAACTACTTTTCTTCCCCTCTTCCATCTTCCAATTCCAGCAGAGGGGCAGCCCTTTTGCTGGGCTGAAGCCCCCAGGTCAGTGGTGTTAGAATCTTTGACCAGATTCTAACAGGCCTAGAGGCAAGAGGAGGTGCCGGCAGTGATCTCTTTTTTACCATCTTATTGTACACTGCCTCGTATTACTTTCTGTCTTTGAGAGCTGGAAAGAACCAACCCATCAACTCGTGTCCTCTAGCCCCAAGTTAGTATAGCTGCAGGAAACGGAAGGCTGTTTGATGATGATCTGGACCCCTTTCCTGGTATGGAGGCCTGTATCCATCCTGGGCACCTGGACTATATCCAGCAGAAGAAGAGGACTTTGGTTAGAGAGGGGAAAATGACAGAGACTCTGTTAGCAATAATCATGTATTTCAGTTGCATTATGCAGTTATACCATGAATAATGATCAATATCAACACAGTGGTTCTCAACCCTGGTTGCCCTTCAAAATTACCTGGAGACTGAAGGTGGCGCCTGGACCTCAGTCATTTTTGTTCTGGAAACGCTACCTGGGTGGTTTTGATTCATAGTGAAGGTTAAGACCTGTGGAGCTAGAGAAGCTTTCTCTTCTTGGGTATTGTTTCTGGGAGGGCTGGTTTCTTCATCCTACATGTAAGACTTGCAGAACCTGGACCCCCTTTTGATTTCCATCTAGGGGAAAACTGGATAGAAACTATTACCTGAGTTTCTGAGCCAGAGGTCAGAGGAAGAGGCAGCTGGGCTCTGAGAGGGAAGAAGAGAGTCCTGAAACCTGAGAGGGGAAGGGAAGTAGAAGGACAGAATCCCAGATGTTAGTCAAGTGGGACTTGGCACAGAGCAAAGAAGAAACCTGCCTTATGCTCACCTCTAGCCTGCATGCTTGACTGATGAGAAGGTTTCTTTCTTTTTGGAGGGGAGGGGACCTCGATCAGAAGGACTTGGGCCCCTCCATGAGTGGTACCGGGAAGTGGGTCTTCTGGGTTTCTTTCTTTTTTTAAAAAATTTATTTTATTGAAGTATAGTTGATTTACAATGTTGTGTTAATTTCTACTGTGTAGCAAAATGATTCCATTATACATATTTATACATTATTTGCATATTGTTTTCCATTATGGTTTACCACAGGATGTTGAACATTCTTTGGCATTGTCTTTCTTTGGGATTGGAATGAAAACTGACCTTTTCCAGTCCTGTGGCCACTGTTGATTTTTCCATATTTGCTGGCATATTGAGTGCAGCACTTTCACAGCATCATCTTTTAGGATTTGAAATAGCTCAACTGGAATTCCATTACCTCCACTAGCTTTGCTCATCATGATGCTTCCTAAGGCCCACTTGACTTTGCATTCCAGGATGTCTGGCTCTAGGTGAGTGATCACACCATCGTGGTTATCTGGGTCATGAAGATCTTTTTAGTATAGTTCTTCTGTGTATTCTTGCCACCTCTTCTTAATATCTTCTGCTTCTGTTAGATCCCTACCATTTCCGTCCTTTATTGTGCCCATCTTTGCATGAAATGTTCCCTTGGTATCTCTAATTTTCTTGAAGAGATCTCTAGTCTTTCCCATTCTGTTGTTTTCCTCTATTTCTTTGCATTGATTTCTGAGGAAGGCTTTCTTATCTCTCCTTGCTATTCTTTGGAACTCTGCATTCAAATGGGTATATCTTTCCTTTTCTCCTCATCTCACAGACTAGCAAAGTAATGCTCAAAATTCTCCAAGCCAGGCTTCAACAGTATGTGAACCATGAACTTTCAGATGTTCAAGTTGGATTTAGAAAAGACAGAGGAACCAGAGATCAAATTGCCAACATCTGTTGGATCACAGAAAAAGCAAGAGAGTTCCAGAAAAACATCTACTTCTGCCTTATTGATTACACCAATGCCTCTGACTGTGTAGATCACAACAAATGAAATTTCTTCAACAGATGGGAATATCAGACCACCTTACCTGCCTCCTGAGAAATCTGTATGGAGGTCAAGAAGCAACAGTTAGAACCAGACATGGAACAACAGACTGGTTCCAAATTGGGAAAGGAGTATGTCAAGGCTGTATATTGTCACCCTGCTTATTTAACTTATATGCAGAGTACATCATGAGAAATGCCGGGCTGGATGAAGCAAAAGCTGGAATCAAGATTGCTGGTAGAAATGTCAATAACCTCAGACACGCAGATGACACTACCCTTATGGCAGAAAGTGAAGAGGAACTAAAGGGCCTCTTGATGAAAGTGAAAGAGGAGAGTGAAAAAGTTGGCTTAAAACTCAACATTCAAAAAACGAAGATCATGGCATCTGGTCCCATCACTTCATGGCAAGTAGTGGAGGAACAATGGAAACAGTGACAGACTTTATTTTCTTGGTCTCCAAAATCACTGCTGATGGTGACTGTAGCCATGAAATTAAAAGATGCATGCTCCTTGGAAGAAATGCTATGACTAACCTAGACAGCATATTAAAAAGCAGAGACATTACTTTGCCAACAAAGGTCTGTCTAGTCAAAGCTATGGTTTTTCCAGTAGTCATGTATGGATGTGACTATAAATTGGACTATAAAGAAAGCTGAATGCCAAAGAATTGATGCTTTTGAACTGTGATGTTGGAGAAGACTCTTGAGAGTCCCTTCGACTGCAAGAAGATCAAACCAGTCAATCCTAAAGGAAATCAGTCCTGAATATTCATCAGAAGGACTGATGCTGAAGCTAAAACTCCAATACTTTGGCCACCTGATGTGAAGAACTGACTCTTTGGAAAAGACCCTGATGTTGGGAAAGATCGAAGGCAGAAGGAGAAGGGGATGACAGAGGATGAGATGGTTGGTTGGCATCGCTGACTAGATGGACACGAGTTTGAGCAAACTCTGGGAGTTGGTGATGGACAGGGAAGCCTGGCATGCTGCAGTCCATGGGGTCGCAAAGAGTTGGACATGGCTCTGCGGCTGAACTGAACTGAACTGAACAGGATATTGAATATAGGTCCCTGAGCTATACAGTAGGACTTTTTGTTTATCCATTCTACATATAATAGTTTGCATCTGCTGATCCCGAACTCCAATCCATCCATCTCCCCAACCATCTCCCCTAGGCAACCACAAGTCTGGTCTCTATGTCTGTGAGTCTGTTTCTGTTTTATGCATATGTTCCTTTGTGACATATTTTAGATTCTACATATACGCGGTATCGTGTGGTATTTGTCTTTCTCTTTCTGACTTACTTCACTTAGTATAATAGTCTCCAGGTCCATCACTGTTGCTACAAATGGCATTGTTTCATTTTCTGTGGCTGAGTAGTATTCCATTGTGTATGTGTACCATATCTTCTTTATCCATTTGTCTGTTGATGGATATTTAGGTTGTTTCTATGTAGAAGATGTTTTTCTGATAATGGGTTGACCTTCCTCTGCTTCCAGCTGGTAAGACCACAGTTAACAGTAACAATTAGGGAGCTATCTTTGGGGGGTTTGGACCTAGTGTGCAGTGCCCTTCCACACTGCAGATTAACATCATTTGGCTGAGCTTCTGGTTCCACCATGACTACCTAAATGCTGGACTTGGTTAAGGGGTGGAGGTAGAGTCAGCATGAGCCACAAAACACCCCCAGAAAGTCACAGGGACTTGAACACACACATTGAGACTGACATTGCAATTTGGGAAGGAAGAATGATCCAGGAGAAGAGCCCAACTTCTCAGCTGAAAGCAGTAGAAAGAAAAGGCCTAAAATTTTTTAAAAATGAAATTATTAGCTGGAAAATTTAAAAAAAGAGTAGCTTCAGAGGACACCTAATTTCTTAGGAAGTTTATTACTTTGTTTCTGAAGGGGAGAAGAGCTCAGGGCAGAGATGCAGAAGCATCTTGGTGCTTGTCCTGCACCATCATCTGAGGCCAGACCCTTGGGTCTTGGCTGCTGATTCAGGACCAGATACTGGAAATCAGCCAGCTCTAGAATCACTGGTACTAGCCATCTTCTTTTGGAAACTTGAATATGGGAGAGAATGAGTGGGAAAGATCTGAGTCATAGTTAGAACCTTTACAGAAATAGCACAGGATGACCAAGCTTGCATGTAGATGAAGCTGCTGTTTATGACATGCAAAGAATGGATGAATGTGCCCCTCACAAGGGAGCTGTTCATGGACCCAGTTCCATACAGACTGGTGTGTCTTGCAGCTCTGGCTCACTGCCCTGGAACGAGCATATGGCAGTGTGGGAGGAATTGGTTTCTCCCTCACTCAGCATTTTACCAGCCTGCAGTGTGGGAACTGTGACTCTTTCAGCAGCAGTGATAAGAGTAGTTTCTGTTCTTCCTTCTGTGCTCACAATCACTCCTTTCCTCCCAGTAAATTGATGGGATGGGAGGACAGGCTTGGGCACCCTCCCTCTCTCTGCTGTCAGGGTTGCCCTGTCTGCAGGAAGCCTGCATTCCTCTCTTCCTCAGTGGGGAAAAGGGAAAAGACCTAGGTTTGGAGAGCAAAGTTCATCTCCAAGCAAAAGTATTAAGAGCCCATCCATGGATGCAGATTCAAGCTGTATTTCTAATACAGTCTTTCAGCACTAAAGCTGCTGGCTCTTTGTGTTCCCATTGAGGGAACTGATATTTGAAACAGTCATCAAAGGATGGACAAATTTATTCAGGGGAGAGAAACCACTCAGGAGAAGAGGGTGGCAGGAACAAAGTGGGGGAGGTACCCAGAGAAGAGTGCTAGTGAACAGAGCTGAAAGGAGAGGCTAGGGAAGACCATAGAGGGCCTTGGATGCCAAGCTGGGGAATTTGAGCTTTATTGACAGATAGATGGGGAACCATTAATATTCATGTCAAGACATGACAAATATCAGAATTGTGAGAGTTTAAAAGCTTGGCTTTATAGGATTATTTAAATTAAAAATTTTTTAAATTTTAGGATTTTTAGGATTTCAAATTCTAAAAGATGCTGCTGCACTCAATATGCCAGAAAATTTAGAAAACTCAGCAGTGGTCACAGGACTGGAAAAGGTCAGTTTTCATTCCAATCCCAAAGAAAGGCAATGCCAAAGAATGTTCAAACTACTGCACAATTGCACTCATCTCACACACTGGCAAAGTAATGCTCAAAATTCTCCAAGCCAGGCTTCAACAGTATGTGAACTGTGAACTTCCAGATGTTCAAGCTGGATTTAGAAAAGACAGAGGAACCAGAGATCAAATTGCCAACATCTGTTGTATCAAAGAAAAAGCAAGAGAGTTCCAGAAAAACATCTACTTCTGCTTTATTGACTACACCAATGCCTTTGACTGTGTGGATCACAACAAACCGGAAAATTCTTCAAAAGATGGGAATATCAGACCACCTTACCTGCCTCCTGAGAAATCTGTATGCAGGTCAAGAAGCAACAGTTAGAACCAGACATGGAACAACAGACTGGTCCCATATTGGGAAGGAGTATGTCAAGGCTGTATATTGCCATCCTGCTTATTTAACTTATATGTAGAATACATCATGTGAAATGCCAGACTGGATGAAGCACAAGCTGGAAACAAGATTGCTGGGAGAAATATCAATAACCTCAGATATGAAGATGACACCACCCTTAAGGCAGAAAGTGAAGAAGGACTGAAGAGTCTCTTGATGAAAGTGAAAGAGGAGAGTGAAAAAGCTGGCTTAAAACTCAACATTCAAAAAAAGAAGATCATGGCATCTGGTTCCATCACTTCATGGCAAGTAGTGGAGGAACAATGGAAACAGTGACAGACTTCATTGTCTTGGTCTCCAAAATCACTGCAGATGGTGATTGCAGCCATGAAATTAAAAGACGCTTGCTCCTTGGAAGGAAAGTTATGATCAACCTAGATAGCATATTCAAAAGCAGAGACATTACTTTGCCAACTAAGGTTCGTCTAGTCAAGGCTATGGTTTTTCCTGTGGCCATGTATGGATGTGAGAGTTGGACTGTGAAGAACGGTGAGTGCCGAAGAATTGATGCCTTTGAACTGTGGTGTTGGAGAAGACTCTTGAGAGTCCCTTGGACTGCAAGGAGAGCCAACCAGTCCATTCTGAAGGAGATCGGCCCTGGGATTTCTTTGGAGGGAATGATGCTAAAGCTGAAACTCCAGTACTTTGGCCACCTCATGCGAAGAGTTGACTCATTGGAAAAGACTGTGATGCTGGGAGGGATTGGGGGCAGGAGGAGAAGGGGACGACAGAGGATGAGATGGCTGGATGGCATCACTGACTCGATGGACATGAGTCTGGGTGAACTCTGGGAGTTGGTGATGGACAGGGAGGCCTGGTGTGCTGCGGTTCATGGGGTCGCAAAGAGTCAGACACGACTGAGCTACTGATCTGATCTGATCTGCTCCTTGGAAAGAAAGTTATGACCAACCTAGACAGTATATTAAAAAGCAGAGACATTTTTTACCAACAAGTCCATCTAGTCAAAGCTATGGTTTTTCCAGTAGTCATGTATGGATGTGAGAGTTGGACTATAAAGAAAGCTGAGCACCAAAGCGTAGATGCTTTTGAACTGTAGTGTTGGAGAAGACTCTTGAGAGTCCCTTGGACTGCAAGGAGATCAAACCAGTCAATCCTAAAGCAAATCAGTCCTGCATATTCATTGGAAGGATTGATGCTGAAACTGAAACCCTGATACTTTGGCCATCTGATGTGAAGACCTAACTCACTGGAAAAGACCTTGATGCTGGGAATGATTGTAGGCAGGAGGAGAAGGGGATGACAGAGGATGAGATGGTTGGATGGTATCACCGACTCGATGAACAAGAGTTTGAGCAAGCTCCGGGAGTTGGTAATGGATGGGGAAACCTGGTGTGTTGCAGTCCATGGGGTTGCAAAGAGTTGGACGTGACTGAGCAGCTGGACTGAACTGAGCTGAAAAGCTTGGTTACTGATTAGATGGGAAGAACATGGGAGAGTAAGGTGTCATGAGGACCTCTTGAGTTTCAAATCTGACTGCTTGGGAGATGTGGTGGCATTCTGAGATGTTAGATCTTTCACAAGCACTCTGTCCCTGCTCCCTTCTTGGCATGGTTGACACAGGATGGAGAAAATCCAGGCTCTAGGAACTTGCTTGATGCCATGCAGTGGGCAGGTATCTGAGCAGAGCCCACAGACTGGGATTCCTGGCTTCCAGACTGGCATCTGCCATGTGCCAGGACCTGTGCTGAGAATGTAGAGATCAATGACATGCCGTCCCTGTCTTCACAGGCCTTACTCTCCAGTTGGAGAGATACATGAGGAAACACAGGCATGGGGTCTGTACTGTTGCCACTGATGTGAACCACTGCATACACTTGGGGCACAATTTAAAATCTGGTTGCCCAAGAGTATACTTTCCTGATTAGCAATTAGTCTGAGACCTCTGTCTTGAGGTCCCCCCAAGCCCCTTGAACTGTACAGTAATCCTGGTGATACACTCAGTCTAAATAGGATTGTCCTCTTTCCACTGCCAGGTGCAGAGAGCTGCATCCCAAGGGGCCAGCACTGCTGTGACTTGCTGTGGCTTCTCACAGCTGACAGTGCCCTGCAGAACCCGCAAGCTCCTGTCCTCCATTCCTCAGGCCCCTGCCAGAAAACAGTGTGGCCCCAGACTTAGTCTTCAACCCTTCATACTTATGGATCAAGCTCATACACTCTGCCGTTGTTACCAGAAGTAGGAACTGCCCAAGGATCTCAAGGAAGTTCTGCACCACTTACATAATTTGCCCAAACTGGCATTCTCCTGGGTACTTCTGTGTCCTTAATTTGGGCCTAGGTTACTCACGTGGACACCTGTGTATGATAATCCTAAGATAATTCTATTTTAGGGACCTAGATTTTGCAGGCTATGAGTCCAGCCACAGATGTTCCTGATTGCTGAATCCTGGGGAGTAGACATTTAGCTGTTCACTGATCTCTTTCCTCCTAGGAGGTGCTACCTTGTTCTGAAAACTCAGCATCCGCCCCAGAAATGAAAGGGTAAAGCAAAGTTTGCTAAACCACTAAAAAAAAAAAAAAAAAAAAAAAGGCAACTCCCAACTCCAGTACAGGTTTTGTTATATTCTGATCTCTAAAGCAGTGAAATCCTCTGGCTTCATCTTTGCAAATTCCTCCAGTGACCCTGGGCAGGACAAAGATCAATTTTACAAGGATAGAACCTCATAAGGGAAACAAGGTTAGTAATGAGAGTGAGTGATGAGTTCTTTCCAGGGTGGGTGTATGGAGTGAAGAGAGACAAAAGAGAAAGGCTTTAGAAAAGTGAGGCCTCAGCAAGGACTCCTCACCCCCAACGCTGTATCATGGAAGATGTTAAGCATACAGAGAAGCTGAAAGAATATTCAGTGAGCACTCCACCAATGCCCTAGATTCTACTCTCATCATGTATTATACTTGTTTCATTACAAACCCATCCATTCATCTCTGCATCCATCCATCAATTAGCTTGACTGATTAGCAGCTTTGCTGTTAATTTTATTTATACCATAAAGCTTCGTCCATTGTAAGTGTACAACTCAGTGATTTTTGTAAGTTTAAGCAGTTGTTAAACTCTCTCTGCAAGTCCATTTAGAACACTTCCACCAGCCCCAGGGTCCCTGTACACTGTCTATGACCACCCCTTCCCTCGGGACAAGGCAGGCACCAGTCTGCTCTCTGCCTCTATGGGTTTGCCTTTTCTGGAAATTTCAGGTAAGAGGGCAGACCACAGAAGTAAGAAGAACTACAATCCTACAGCCTTCAGAATGGAAACCATAATCGCAGACAGTTAAACAAAATGAAAAAGCAGAGGATTGTGTCCTAGATGAAGGAACAAAATAAAATCCCAGAAAAACGATGAAATGGAGATAAGCAACCTTCCTGAAAAAGAATTCAGACTAATGGTAGTGAAGATGATCCAGGATCTTGGAATTTCAGGTAAATAGAGCCATACAATCCATGGTCTTTTATGTCTGGCTTCTTTCACTTAGCATAATGTTGTTGAGGCTCACTCTTGTTACACATGACAGTGGTTTGTTTCTTCTGATTGCTGAATTGTATTTCACTGGATTGATATACCACATTTCATTTATACAGTGTCTGGTTGATGGACACTTGGATTGTTTCCAGTTTCGGGCTATTATGGATCATGCTACTGTGACCCTTCCTGTGCAAGCCTTTGTGTGGATACATGTTTTATTTGCAAGATTTTAAAGGCTAAGTAGCAGCTAACTAGATTGTTACAACTGGAGGAAAATATTCTTGGTGGGATCCACAATATGTGCAAAAGCTCAGGAAGTTAAAGTGCCCGTATACACAGAGAATGATGGTAGTTCAGTATTGTAGGGAAAGAAAAACAACTCTCTTTTCCTCTGCCCATCTTGGGTTCATTGCTGGGACCCTGGAAATTAGACTGACAGAAGACCAGTCGTGTCCGACTCTGTGCGATGCCACAGACGGCAGCCCACCAGGCTCCTCTGTCCCTGGGATTCTCCAGACAAGAATACTGGAGTGGGTTGCCATTTCCTTCCCCAATGCATGAAAGTGAAAAGTGAAAGTGAAGTCGCTCAGTCATGTCCGACTCTTATCGACCCCATGGACCACAGCCTACCAGGCTCCTCCGTCCATGAGATTCTCCAGGCAAGAGTACTGGAGTGGGGTGCCATTGCCTTCTCCAAAGACAGATTAAGGAGAAAAAAGACAGCTTATTAATGTTTTCATCATGCCCACATGTAGGAGAACTCAGTGATGAGTAACTCAAAGGGGTGGTTAGAACTTGGACTTATATAGCATCTTGACAGGGGACAATAAATTTGTAGAGAAGCGATAAGACAAAGAAACAAGGGTTTAGCCCTTTGAAAGCAGAAACTGTGGGAAGGTAAATAGATGGAGGAAACTAATAGAAGATGAAGGTTGTGTTAGCAAGATTTTTTATGTAGATTCCTCGGGTGTCATCTCTGGGCTGATAAGAGTCTAGAGTTGTCTCCAGTGATTAAGAATCATCCTGCTTTTCCTGATAGAGAAGGGGAGGCCAGAGAATTTACCTTATGTCTCGTTTTTTAAATTTTTTATTTATTGGTTTATTTATTTTTGGCTGTACTGGGTCTTCATTGCTGTGTGCAGGTCTTCTCTAGTTGTGGCAAGTAGGGACTACACTCTGGCTGCTACGTGTGGGCTTCTCGTTGTGGTGGCTTCTCTTTTTGCAGAGCACAGAGGCTAGGGTGCAGGTGGGCTTAGTACTTGCGCCTCCTGGGCTCTGGACCGGAGCCCAGACACATGGGCTTGTGTGTGACACATGGGCTTAATTGTTCTGTGGGATGTGGAATTCTCCTGGACCAGGGGTTGAACCTGTGTCTCCTGAGTTCACAGGCAGACTCCCAACCAGTGGACCACCAGGGAAGTCTGTGTCTGCTTTTTAAAAATTACCTGCAGTGCAAAACTCCTTATGGAAGAGTTGCATGTTTTGGGGTGGTATGCTTTGAACCCCTTCAGTATCATGGGGATAAAGAGGTAGGGAGGGGCTAGATCACAAAGCCTATGCTGGGGAGGGAGAGGTGTTGTATTGTGTTTTGAAGGCTCCAAAAAATCTTGGAGGTGTTGGAGGAGTTTTGAAGGAATTCTCATGGTCAAGTGTGCTTTGTAGAAAGATCATCGGCTTGGAGTCCAGCGTATAGGTCAATTAGAAAGGTATTGTAATTGATAGGTGAGAGATTTAACCTGGTCTTGATTCAGGGTGGGGGTGATTGGGGGTGAACTGGATTGAGACTCTGTATATGTGTGTTCTTGGGGGGCGGACTTGGGGTGTTATGGGGGCAGCCAAGTGATTCGACCTTGCCTGCAGCCCCATAAATACCCGTTCTCTAGAGAGCGGGCAGGAGCAGCCCCCAGCTCTCCTTACCTACCCGTGTGGTGTGTGGCTCTCAAGGTTAGCGCCATGGGGGTCAGCACTGTTTAAATGTTGATTACAGAGACGGTGGGAGCCGCTCAGATTTCTAATTAAGATTAAAGAATGTACCCGGCTTATAAATGGTTCTCAGGAATGTATAATTTGATTAGTCTGTTTTCTCCGGGCGCTTTAATTTCTGGATTAGTGAACGTGGCCTCTGACTACAGGTGGGGCCGTTTGCTCACCACAAACAAAGTCTGGGACCTTGTAGCACATCTGAATGGCAGGGAGGTAGGACGAGAGGAGGAGAGTGAGCCTTGGCCAGAGTGGTCTTTCTCCTGTTGTTTCTTCTCTTCCTCTTCACTTCTGGGCAAGAATGAAGATTCCCAACTCGGGATCAAAAAGTGCCCAAAATACTGGCTATAAAATAAATGCACTCACCTGGATCTCATTTACACTTATTTACTTCTATCCAAAGCACAGGAGGCGGGTCCTCTTCCCTTTTCCCATTTTGAGCCCAGCCAGCTAATTCCTGGCAGGGCCTAGCCTGTGGGGCTCCATCTCTTTAGGGAGCATTGCCCCAGTGTCAATCATGATCACCATGGTAACTCTAGGGCTGACTCAGAGGCTGCTTCCACAGGGCCCTGGGCGCTCCCAGTGAGGAGCCAGGTCCACTGCAGGCTCTGGCTGCTCCCGGAGTCATATCTCCTGGTGGAAGCATCCTAGGCTCCGGGCCCTGTCACCACCTTCTCCCCTCACATCCTTTATCCGCCTGCCCAGGCTGCGTGACCCCTGGCACTCTTGCTTTCATGGATCTCTTCCTTCATTAAAAAGAAATAAAAAACCATTCTATTTTACAACTGTATTGGTATAAAGATGAAAAAAAATGATATTATGTTTTAGAACATTTTATTCTATTTGAAAGTTCATTTGTTCTCTTCTTATTTTAAAAGAAATTAAAATATTTCCTCTGGCCCCTGAAAGTATAATGGGCTCTGTGCCCCCTGTGACTAATGGATAAGGCACCCCTGTCATACCCGCCCCCAGAGCTTTTGATTGGCTGCACACCTCCTCACCCACTGACCCACTGACCTAGTGACAGATCTCCGGGTCAGGGTTGGGCGGTTGGGGGGCGGGGGGCGTCCAATGGACCTAGCGCTGCTCCTCCCTGCAGAAGTTCTCAGAGGAAGCTTGAGAAGTTCTGAGGAAGCTCTGCGCATCCCTCCCGCCATGTCCCTCTGCCTGGCCCGTCTTCAGCGCAGCTTCTGACACCCACGCCACCCCCGTAGAGGGGAGCCGAAGCTTTCCCATCCCCCAGCCAGGCCTGATGTCCCCCTACTCCCCACCCTCCCGTCTTTATTCTTGCGTCCAGATCTCTGGAGGGCCTGGGAAAGGGATTAAAGCTCAGAGGGGTGGGGGCTGCGGACCGCGGTGGTTCCCGCGTTCCGGGTCTCGGTTCCTGCCCAGCCTGCTCCTGCAGAGCAAGCTGGCAAAGGTGTCTCTTCCGGCTCCCCGCGCTGCTCAGGAAGCGTGTTGGGAAGAGGCTAACGATAATTAACACTTGGGGCGCGTTTTGTCTTCGAAGTGCTTTACAAACACGACCTAATTAGCCCGCGGGGAGGAGCGGCGCCACCGAAACGCTTGCTTTATTATTCATTTCTATAGTCTGGAGCGCGCAGCCTTGGCGCGCGAGTGTTGTCGGGGAGGATACCCAGGTTGGGATGCCTCCTCCCAGCGCCTCCGGGCTCTCGGTGGGCAGGGCCCTGCAGACAGGCCAAGTCTAATTTGGCACAGGGCAGCCTCTTCGCAAGCATCTCATTTAGTCTCCCTGGCAATCCAGAGAAATGCGTAGGCGCTGGGGCTCAGTGAGGTTAAGTGACACGTCCAAGACCACACAGCCTACACGGAGGCGCTGAAATTCAAACCAGGCCCTGAACCGCAAGGGGCCAGATCTTCGTCCCCGCTTCCCGGGCACCTAACGGGCCGGGCGCAGCGAGATTCTGGGAATCCCGCCTGGCTCGCAGCATCCCCGCGCAGCGGAGAAAGCCGGCGGAGGCTGGCGACCGCGGGCGGCTGGCAGCGGTGCGCGCGCTCCCCGGCCGGCCGAAACTGTTGCCAGCGCAAAGCTCCCCGCTACACCTGAGCCGGGGACAGATGTGCATCAATATTTATTCGGAACTCCCAGGAAACCTGGATGAAGTGTAATTATCTCAGCTCAATCAGCTCGGATTAGCATAACATCAAGTCACCCATCAGACGGAGGGTTTGATTTCGGGGATCAAAGCGCCGCGCTGTAGCCGCTGATTAATCGGGGAGAGGAGAGCTGAGAGAAGAAAGCTGCGAGGGCTCCGCGAGCCACAGCTGCGCCGCTTTGATGCGCCGATTGTGCCAAGTTCACTTTCCCGGCGCGTTCGGCGCCCGCCCTCGTCGCTCCCTGGATCCGCTGCACCCGCCGCCGAGTCTCTGGGTTTTAGCGCCGTTTCCCGGGTAGCAAGTCGCTACCTTTAACGTAATCCACCGCTACCTTTCTACGTGACAGCGCGAGGCTGTGCTGTGAAGCGGAGTGCTTGCCTGTCGATTTTCTGCTCTGGAGGCGCAGAGAGCTGTGGGGCTCGCCTGCGCGGGACCCGGGCCGGACTCTGCCGAGGGACCACCCTTCTCCTGGTATCTCTGCTCTGAGAGTGAGCCGTGAAGAGTGAGCCGTGAGCAGTCCTTCCGAGGCTGCCCTGAGGCTGAGCCGAGGAGTGAAATGCCGGAGTTCAAGGCCTTCCCCAGGCCAGCTCCAGCCAACCCTTTGCACCTCGCCAGCCTCATCGCCTCCCACCACACGGAAAATCGCTGAGGTTTGCTTAGCTCGCCACGCTTCCTTAATTCTGTACGTTTGTACAGTCTGTTTCCCCGACTGGGATGCCCTTGTGCCCCCTTTCTTTTCTCTAACCAGCTCTGACATCTTTAGCACAGCCCACGTGCCTCTTGCCCTGGCGAAAGCCTGTCCTCATGCCTCCAGTGGGTTCAGCCAGCGAGGGGACCCCCTGTCCTGGCATCCTGGCATTGTGCCGTCATGATCTGATCCGACCCCCCTTCCCCAGCAGACCTGCACTGTGTCCTGGGATGGTCCAGGCAGCCCTTTTCTGGCAGATGAGGATGGGTGAATTTGATTGCTGATCCACATGGCTGCCCCTCCAACTTCACGTCTCCTCCTTCCAATTTACACTAGCTCCCCCCATCCTTATCCGATGTGCTGAGGGCAGGAACCCTACCTTATCTGCTCTTATGTCCCCTTGGATACAGTCCTTGACCCAAAGCAGATGTGAATTCTAGCTCTTGCCCTTGGCTAACTCTGTTTCCTTAAACAAGTCACTTGACCTCCCAGAAACTCAGATCGCCAAGGTGCATGGGTTTGTGTGGTTGTAATGATCTGTGTTCTGTGATCTTCCTTCATAAACCCTGTCCAGTGAAGCCAGTCCTAGAGGGCAGCGCCCCAGTTGGTATAGGGAATCCTAGAATCTTAGGGTTGAAGGGAAGCTCATGACTCCTTCCTCATCCTTCTGACAAGCCTTCATCCTTTGCTAGAGGAGATGGGAGAGCAGAATTCGGTACTGAAGGTCTGCCTGGCCACTGGTCCACGTGGGAGCTTGGCCAGCATGGTGGAGACAGGGGACTGGAGGACCCACAAGGCCACTCTTCAGCTCTCTCTGGCTGACAGGATGGAAGCATCAGCCATGGCGTCACCTAGGGCGTCTGAACACCAGGATTCTCCTGGCTAAAAGCCTGGAGAGCAATGGAGACCCAAGCAGTTTTCAAAGCTGAGACATGTATGTATCCATTGGCATTCTTCTCTGGAATGCAAGTTCATGAGGGCGGGGACTGTCTCTAATTTATTCCCAAAGCTCAGTGCCTGACACATAGTAGGTGCTCAATAATTAGATGTAGAAGAGATAAAAGAAGAAAGAACTGGAAGAGGAAGAAAGGAAAGAGGGAAAGAAGGAAGGATTCGAGGTTTGCAACCCCCCATAGGGGGCTGAGTCTTGAGAGTGGGTGGGCATGTGCCCAGTATACTGACAGAAAGATGATTTATCTCCATTTCAAATCTCTGCTATGCAACATCGTGGATTTTTCTCTCCCCTTTAATTAAGAACTAAATATAGATCTTAATTAAGACACTGATGAATTTAATTTAGAGTGGCATTAGGGCCTTAACTTGCACAGCGCAATGCCATGTTTGTATAATGTGGGATATAAGCTAAATGAGTGCTTGTTTGTTACCACCATAAATAATTCACTCGCAAATCCCTTTTGAAGCATCACTCACACTAACCCGCCCCCCTCTAGAGGATGCTCTGGGATGCCCACTGTCTAGCCCCTCTTCATTTGTCTACATCACAAGAGTGTCCTATCTTGTTCCCACCGGAACAAGAAAGGAACCTGAATCCTCCTTTGTGCACTTTTGCTTCCTTGCCCATGTCCGCCTTTGTTCACACCAGTCACTCTGCTGGGAATGCCTCTCCCCCCACTTTTTACTCTGTCAAGAGAATTCCTCCCCTTCCTTCAAGTTCCAGGGCAGGTGTGTGGGTTTGATGAAACCCTCTCTGCTCTCTCTCTGTCTCCTGATCTCTAAGCACTTAAGTCGAGAGCGCCAAACTCCCACAGAGTTTTGTTAATTCCAGCACTTATGCTGCCATGCACTGTTATTGTTTCATTACCTCTTATCACCTTGGGCTGGATTTTGAGTGCCATGCACAGGTTCTGTGCCCAGTGGGGAGAAGCTGTGACTTTGGCTTTTATCCATGGACCCAAGCTCCCCTGTCAATCCTGGATGCCAGGAGATAATGTTGGGACCTGGTAGACCCTTACGATTTCTGCAGTGGGTCAGGGCACAGCAAGGGCTGGTGGTCCAGTTGTGTTGTGTGGAGGGGCAGAGCGTGAAATGGGCCCATGGTTGTATAGACTCTAGTCTGATGCCAAGAGAGGAAGTATAGCATAAATATTAAATATAGCATTAAGATAGTTGCTCTAGAGTCTGGTAGTCTAGGGGCCGGACTCAGTTATTTCATCGGTAAAATTGGGTTGTTGTGAGGTTAAATGAGATTTTTCTCTCAGTGCAGTACATGACACATGGTAAACACTCAGTAAAGGGTACTGATGTTGATGATGGTGTTTGGTGGACATGCTCACCTGGTTGGAGATTGGGCAGCTTGCAGTCAAATGGAGGGGCAGAATGTATCATTCATACTTTGTATATAGAAAAAAAACTGGGGTATGGGGGGTGATTGGCCTCTTCAGGAACCCCATGCTTTTAATCTGTGTTGTCTGTGGTTCAGGACCCTTTCTCTCTACCCTCTGTGCTCCTCACTGGGGAAATGAGGGCATGGGATGGAGTGGCAGCTGACCCCACACACTCCTTTCAGTAACAGTTTCGCCCCACACCCCTGCCCCGGTAGTCTTGGATGACAGCTCCCTGGTTCTTCCTCCTCTGTTTCCTTACCTTGCATTGGTAAAACTTAATCACGGGTATCTAGAGAGTGGGGAATCTTGTTTTTTGAGCACAAGCCCCCATGGTGCCAGGCACATTGCTCTGTCATGTGACCAGTGGTAACCGTCTGTGAGTTGAAGAACGAAGCCATTTTCCAGAACCCACCACTCTGCTACAGCACCGTTGTTCCAGGATCTGAACAAAAAGTGCATCTTCTGAAATCTGCAGATTCAGTTGCCCTCTCTCAACTCCTTGACAGCACTGTCTTGAGCCCAGTGTTTCTCATCTTTGGCACTACTGACATTTTGGGTCAGAAAACTCTTTGTTGTGGGGTCTGTCCCACACACTGAAGGAATGTTAGCAGCATCCCTGGCCTCTACCCACTAGATGCCAGTAAAATAGCACCCCCCCACCTCAAATGCCCCCAGTTGAGACAACCACAAACATCTCCATACACTGGGGGTCAAACTGCCCCTAGTTGGGGACCATTCTTTATGCTAAGCACAGGTCATTTGCATTATCCTATGTATCCACCTGCTGAAGTTGTGATACAGATACTAGTCTAAGACTCATTCTGTAGATGAGGAAACTGGTTGAGTAGGGGTTGTGGAATCAGGCATATTGTCCGTTGGAATCTGGACCCTCACTTGACCTCCTTTTAGCTTCTGTTGCTCACCTTTAGTGTGTTGACAATCATACCTCACTCTTAGGGTGATTGTCAAGTTCTTAGCACAGTGCTTGACACTTGGTAAGTGATGGATAAGTGTTAGCAAATATTCTCTGCAAGATGCACACTCAGACCAATACACTTTTTAAAGATTGAAGTATAGTTGATTTACAATGTGTTAGTTTCAGGTGTATAGCAAAGTGATATATACGTATATATTTATATCTATTCTTTTTCAGATTCTTTTCTGCTATAGGTTATTACAAGATATTGAATACAGTTCCCTGTGCTATACAGCAGGTCCTTGTCATTTATCTATTATATATAGTATGTAAGTAGTGTGTATCTTTTAAAAATTTATTTTTTTGGCTGCTCTGGGCCTTAGTTGCGGTATGCAGGATCTTCAGTCTTCTTGGCAGTACACAGGAGGATCTTTAGGTGTGTCATGCAAACTCCTCGCTGCAGCCTGTGGGTCTAGTTTCCTGACCAGGGATCTAACCCGAGCCCCTTGCATTGGGAACATGGAGTCTTAGCCACTGGACTACCAGCGAAGTCCTAGGAGGTGTATCTTCAACAAACGTTTTTAATGCCAATAATAGTAACCGTTCCTATTTGTGGAGTACTCATAATATTCAAAATACTGTTTAGATGTAGTAACTCATTTGACCCTCAAGGAATCTATATGGTAAATGTGTTTCTTGTTATTCTGACAAGGAACAGAAGCGTAGAGAGTTAAATAACCTACTAGAAACATGAGAACAGGGATTCGAACCTGAGACCACGCTCTGTGTTACACACCATGCCATGGCACCAAGCTCTTAATAGGAGCTTTCACATTCATTTCATTTGTGAGCCCATTTCCAGAGACACCTTTTTCTGGGATCGCACTATACAGCTTGTGGCTAAATAAATTAGAATTATTTAAAATGTAAAGTCCAGTTCCTCGGTCACACTTGCCGCACTTCAAGTGCTCAAAAGCCCTGGGTAGTTGGTGGCTAGGCAGTGGGGCAGCTCAGACATAAAGTATCCCCATCATTGCAGAGAATCCTGCTGGACAGTACTGCTCTGTGATGTGGGAAATGGATTTCTTCCCCTTATGAGTTTTTGGATGTCTCTTTAGATAATTGATGGCATTCAATCAACTCTGTGCCCAGAACTGTACAACCTCTAGAGTATTCTGTTCATTTTACATTTGTTTAGACCCTACTGTGTATCTGGAACCATATTTGGGAATGAAGATATAAAGACAGATATGGTCCCTGTTCATAAGTGTAGTTTGTAATAGTGTTAGGTTGTTAACGTACAGAGTGTCAGGGCTGTGTTTGTAGCATGTGATCTAGGAAATAAATGGATGTGGGAGACACTGAACTTGTTCAAGAGCCAAATGTCAGGATAGGCAGGGCGGGGTGTTGGAGTAGAGGAGGGACCCTGGGGACGTTCCCGGAAGGATGCTTATAGTCCTTGAGTAGTCAGGGCCGGACCAATGTTTTCCAGGATCTGGAGTTGCTCAAATGGTTCTTTGGCTGGATTTCTGCTATAAAACCTTGCAGCAAGGAGAGTCGAGCTGTTAGGGCAGGTAGGCATAATTTAAAGGAGATTTTGTCAGTTGGTGAAAAAGTTACCTTCCAGGCGAACCTGTAGTTGAGCACAGTGAGTGGGGTTGGAAGGGCAGAGATGGAAAATATGAGGGTGTCATTTCTGCCTCCACCTCTGGAGACCCCAGCGTCCTTCTTCCCACCTTCCAAGCTGAGCCCCTCCTCCCACCTCCCCAGGGCTCTCGACCCCCACTCGGCACCCCGTCAGCTGACCTTGCCCAATTGCCCATCTTCCTGCTCCAATTCAACACTCCTCTAGCTCAGAAATTGCTTGGTGATATTGGGAACAATGAGGCCTGACTCTGTTAGTTCAGAGCAAAATGGTTTTTTTAAAGGGTATTGCATTCTTGGTGATGTATGGACAAGTCGGGAGAGCAGGGGGAGAGCTGGGGTGGGAGGGAGAGGTGAGCCAGGACTCCAGAGCGGCTGATGCCTTGGGGTTGCGGGGAGGGGCACATGCTGCTACTGCTGACGCCAGGCCTGTGGTCCTGCTGAGAGGGGTGCTGGCTGAGCCGGCTCGAGGAAAACCGGAGTACTAGGCTGAGAGGTTGAAGACATCAGGGCTCCAAGGAGCCAGGCACTGTGGAGAGCTTATTCCTTCTTGGGGTCAAATGTAGCTTCATCTCATCCTTCATCTCGGATTGAGTGAGGCTGGGACATGGGTGAGAGTGAGGAGGTTTGCATGGGGCCTCAACGAGACCCAGAAACTTCAAGTGACTTGCCTACTAAGGCCACACAGCATGTTAGTGGCCCTGTCCTAGAGGCCAGGGCTATGTGTGTGTCCCCAGGGGGAGGGGACAGTTCAGTCCTTTTCTGCGTAAGCAGTGTTCCACGGTATGCATGTTCCATTAGTTAGCCGCCTGATAATAGACAATTGGGTCATTTCCAGATTTGCCGATTATTATTATTATTAATTAATAGACTTAATTGTTTAGAGTGGTTTTAGATTTACAGGAAAATTGAGTTGAAAATACAGACAGTTCCCATATACTTCCTTCTCACCCAGTTGCCTGTATTATTAGCATAATGCAATTCGTGTGGGCCATTTGTTACAATTGATGAACCAATATAGATACATTATTATTATTAACTAAAGTTCACAGTTTACAGTAAGGTTCACCCTTGGCTTTGAACCTCCTCCAGGTTTTGGCAAACATATGTCGGCATCATATAGAATAGCTTCAATATATCCCTCCTTCCCTCCTAGCCTCTGCCAACCATTGATCTTTTAACTGTCCCCACAGTTTTTCCAGAGCTCTTTTATTTACTTCTCTCTAGAACTTTCTGGAAGTCTCCCTTCGTGGCTCTCTAGACCCAACCGTACTCAGTCATACAGATTTCTTGGGACACAGGCTTCCTGGTGAGCTGGTTTGAGAGCGTATGGGCAGCCTACATACAAGTTTGATTTGCTTTCTTTTAAAGACCAACTATTGCTGGAACTGGGCTTCCCAGGTGGCCCTAGTGGTAAAGAACCCCCCTGCCAATGTAGGAAACATAAGAGACGCACGCGAGTTCAAGCAGATGCCTTGGAGGAGGGCATGGCAATCCACTCCTGGAGAATCCGATGGACAGAGGAGCTTGGTGGGCTACAATTCACAGGATTGCAAAGAGTCGGACATGACTCAGTGACTGAGCACGCATGCACGTTGCTGGAACCGGCTGATCTAGCCCATACTACCAGTTCAGCTGTGGCCTCAAGGGAGCTTGGTGCTCCAGTCCCTGTTTGGGGGTGGGGGAACGCAGGGGAGGCAAGTGGGTGGCCCTGTCAACCGAGAGCTCAGCTCTGGGGCCTTTTCAACCCCGCGGCCCTCGGAGACCCCAAGCACTCTGCTCCTTCACAACCCAGCTTAGAAGCCAGCTGCCTGGGCCTTCTCTCTTCCAGTGCCTCTGGGTCAGCCTGGGGCTGTCTCCCGGCTTGCAGGCTCCCCCTCTAATCCGACTTTCATTTCTAAATAGACAGGAAAATAAGCAATTGATTTTTGGATATTACATACGCTGAGCGAGGAAAACTTTCATAAGGAAAAGAGCAGAGGGAGGGGTCCAAAGATCTTAAAGTCAAAACTACAAAAAGCCCCACCGTTTCCAACTCAAATGGAGACAGCTACAGAGCTGATAGTGCAGGTGGCCTCAGGCCCTTGGGAGAAGCCTGGCTCAGCCATCCAGGGCTCTTTGATGTCCCACTGAAGGCTGCACCCGGGCGTCTGTCCTCTCCTTCCTAGTGGGGCTCCTAATGTCATCCTTTCTGTTCCCCAGCCATCCTCCACCTCCACCTCCACAGCCACACTGCATTTGGTTCTCAAACCACCCAGCAGGCTGGGACCTCAGACAGTCCGGGAAACGCAGGGTGTGAGAGTGGGAGAGTGGGAGGGGACCACAGGAATTAAAGTCAGCTCCTCTCATCATACAGACCATGCTCTTGGTGCATAATGGAGGCTGTAGCTCAGATGTCCCAGCTCCCAGCAATGCCCGCTCCATCATTGTCAGGTGAGCTGGTGAAGGCACAGTGCTTGCAGAATATTATTTATTTATTTTTTTAAAATATTTATTTATTTATTTGGCTGTGTCATATCTTAGCTGCGGCACATGGGCTCTCTGTTGTGGCTTTCAGGCTTTTCTCTAGTTGTGGGGTGCCAGCTTAGTTGCCCTGTGGCATGTAGGATCTTAGTTCCCCAACCAGGGATCGAACCCACATGCCCTGCCTTAGAAGGTGAATTCTTAGCCACTGGGCTTGCCAGGGAAGTCCCTGCAGCATGTTTTAAACTCTGTTTTTTCTGGAGCTTGGAGGCTGGAGTTTCTGGGAAGGCCCAGGTGCGAATTTCCAACCCCTGTTCCTTAGAAGGATCTAGATCTCTAGACCTCCAAGGCTAGGACCTTCAGAGTCTTGGACAGGCCATCTCTTCTGGCCAGTCTAGAACTCTCACCACATTTTCTACACGAAGGCTGGTACCTTTCATGGGAACCACGGCAGAGAGCATGGGGAAGGAGTGCAGGCCTGGGAGTCAGGCTTAAGAAGGAGAGGGTGGGACAAATGGAGAGAGTAACCTGGAAACGTATACACTAGCATATGTAACATAGATAGGCAATGGGAATTTGCTGTATGACTCAGGGAACTCAAACCAGGGCTCTGTGGTGGGATGGGGTGGGAGGTGGGAGGGAGGCTCCAGAGAGAGGAGGGACATATCTATACCTATGGCTGATCCATGTTAATGTAGAAACCAACACAATATTGTAATTATCCTTCAATTAAAAATACACTTAAAAAGCCACGTGGGTTGTAGGAGTCAATGAAAAGTCACTACTTTGACATCTGGTCTCATCCTCTCACCGGTTCTTTGGTTTCCTGGGTGCTAAACAGCCATCCTCAGATTTTTAAACCCGTGGAGGCCACTGTCCCTGGCATCTTGCTTCCTTTCCACTCTGCCTTTGGTGGCCTCGCTGGAGACTTCTCCCTTGATGTTCCCTTTGGTTGTTTCTCAAATAGGACTTTGTGGAAGGGGCAACTGAGACTCATTTCACTGCCAGGCTCCTGGCTTGATCCTGTAGTGCCAGGTGCAAGGGCAGCAGAGATGGAAGCCATTCCGAAGGTGCCAGCTCCCTTGCTGCCTTCTTCCATCGGCGACAATGCGGGGGTGAGGGGGGCTTTCCTGTTAACCCTCCCCCCTGTTGGTGGGAATCCAGACCTGCTCTGTCTCCTTTGGCCTGGCCTAGGAATCCAACACTAGGCTCGGGTAGCTGCAGGTGTTTAGAGGGCTTTCCAGTTTTGACCTGGGGGAGGGTGAAAGCTGTGGGGGAGATGGATTCAGGAGAGCAAAGAGAAGAAATACTTAAGACCAGGCAGTGTGACCCTACGGGGAAGCCCCCGGTAGCTCAGCGGTAAAGAATCCGCCTGTAGTGCAGGAAACTCAGGGTTGATCCCTGGGTCAGGAAGATTCCTTGGAGGGGGTACGTGGCAACCCGCTCCAGTATTCTTGCTGGGGAAATCCCATGGACAGAGGAGCCTGGTGGGCTACAGTTCATGCAGTCATGGAGTCAGACATGGCTGAGGTGACTGAGCACATTTTAGCACGATGTGACCCTATAGCACTCCTCTTCCCCCAACTCTTTTTTTTTTTTTTTTTTTTTAATTTTTTAAGCCGTGCCATGCAGCTTAGTTCCCTGACCAGGGATTGAACCCATGTCTCCTTCATTGGGAGCATGATGTCTTAACCAGTGGACCACCAGGGAAGTCCCCTCTTCCCCCAACTCTTGGTTTATTCAAGTAATGGAAGGCTAAGCCGCTGGGCCGTGCATCTTGGGAGGGGAACTTGAGTGACTAGGGCAGAACCTTCAGTCTGAGAGGGGGGAGCAGAGCAGTGTCAGCCCCCGGCGTCACATCACAGGTAAGTGGGACCGTGAGAGAGGCCTCCACACTCCGTCCCACCTCCCACACAGCCCACCAAGCAGGGGTTGGGGACAACCTCGGGAGCGGGTCCTCCTGGAAGATTTGACTTAGTGTGTATCTTGGCACCATGACAGGAGGGGTTTCTCTCTGTCTGCCCAGTCGTTTGCTGAGGCTTTTATGTTGCCTTCAGCCCCAAGCACGTTCTCAGGTGACTCGTGTGCTATTTACAGAACAGGCAAGTCTCGCCGCTTGCAACTTGTAAAGAGCTGGCACTTGGACTCACAGGCTGGGATCAAGTCCCAGCTCTGCACTTAGAGGCAGGTGTGGGGGATCCTGTCGTGGCTCCCCAGGATGGGAGTAAAAGCCCTTAGGGGTCATCTCAGGAGTTGGCCCTGAGAGGGGTGGGTCCCAGGACATAAAGCATGAGGGCTCCCCCAGACCCAGGACTGAGAGCCTGGACGCCAGCCCAGCATTTCTGCATTCCCTGTGCAACCTGGGAGATGAAAGAGCACAGACTGTCAACCCTCTGGCCCCTGGGCTTCTGAACTGAGGAAGTGGCTGAATAATGAATGAGGCCAGAGCACTTCAGAGAAGTGGCCCCAGGGACAGTCGGGCAGGGGGAGGGGCACGGACAGATTTGGGGGGTGGGGGAAGGCGGCTCATGGAGAGACACCAGGAGCCCTGATGAGGTCTGTGGCTGCGGCTTCCGCTGCAGGTCAGAGCTGTGACTCACACAGAGGACAGTGGCCATGAGTATTGCACACGGATTGTGTCTGAAACCTCCAGTTGGTCACAATCTCACCTCCTGGTGCCATCCTGATTGTTCCCCCACCCTGAACACCCTCTCCCAAGAAAAGCTACCTGTGGGGCTGGATGTAGGCTGGGCCCAAGGAGCCCTTCCTAAGATGAGAGCTGAAGGACAGAGGCTTTTTCTGGGCATCTGGAGAGGAGCCACATAAGCCAGGAGGGTGGCTGTGGTCCCTGTGACTTCTGGCAGGTGCTGGACAATGGTGGCTCACACGGCCATCCCCAGAGGGGATGGGGGGTCTCTGCAATTGCATCCCTGCCAGACACTTGATTGATGCTGGTGGTGGGATGCTCTCTTCTCTAGAGGCTGCAGTTCAGTTACGTGGGCACCCATATGTGTGACCTGGGACTTCCCATCCACTGCTGTCTCTGTCACCTCAAGGCTCTCCTCACACTTCCTGCATGGCCTACAAGGGGCAGCAACTCCCCAGACTCAACCTGAAGGAATAAGGGCTGGAAAAGATGGTCTGGCAGCAAGGGTTTCAGAGAGCCAGCCTGGATCACTGCTGGGCTGAAAATGTCTTAAGTTCTTTAGTACACATGGGGGCAGGGTTGGGGGGAGGCAGGGGGCAGACCCCTCCTCAAGGGAGCGTGCAGAAACACTGAAGCTATCTTGCCCCCCACTCCCTGGGGGTTCTGCAGAAACCTCATGCACTCTGCTGCCAGGCCAGGCCCCGTCCCCTCCACTTCTCCTCCCCGGGCTGAGCCCTGAGCTATGCTTCCGGCTGCCACCTGCCTCCCTCGGGTGGGGCCAGGCTCCAAGCCCGCCTGTGTAGACCAGAGGCACCTGGGGGTAAAGCCGCCTTAGAACAACCCTCCATTCTGGGAGATTCCCTTCAACCCAAGTGCGGTGTCACCACATCTCACAGCAAATTTCGCTGTCGTTCATGTTTTATTAGTATAAGTGCCTTAAAAGCAGATCAGAGATTCAACTAATTTGCTCATTAGTAAAAGGAAATTAGCCATTTGAGATCTGTTCTAATAAAATTAGCTTGGTGACAAACGCTTTGTTGCCGTGTTTATTAGATTACCATACTCCCTGCATTTTAAAGGCCAGAGGGGTTCTCAGCAACTCTTCAGGGTATGCGCAGGGCTTCTCTTTTCCTTGGTTTGATTCTTCCTTTCAGGCCTTGGAGAATCTTTTCTTTCCTTTCAAGGCTAATTGGGAAAAAGTGAAAGTGAAAGCCGCTCAGTCGTGTCTGACTTGCTTCGACCCCATGGACTATACAGTTCACGGAATTCTCCAGGCCAGAATACTGGAGTGGGTAGCCTTTCCCTTCTCCAGGGGATCTTCCCAACCCAAGGATCAAACCCAGGTCCTGCATTGCAGGCCAATTCTTTACCAGCTGAGCCACAGGGGAAGCCCAAGAATACTGGAGTAGGTAGCCTATCCCTTCTCCAGGGGATCTTCCCAACCCAGGAATCGAACCAGCATCTCCCGCATTGCAGGAGGATTCTTTAGCAACTGAGCTATCCGGGAAGTCCCTAATTGGGAAGACTTGACCCAAATCTGTGTCCGTTCACATCTCCCACAAGCACCAAGGTCTCTCTGCCTTCCCCACTGCTCCCTCTTCCCCAGGCTCTTGGCTTGGCTCTGCCCCCAGCCCCATCTCCAGTGTTTCTCTGTTGCTGGTCCTTTAAGGGAGCCCACCTTTCCCTCCTGAAATTCCCTAGGGCAAGAGCAGCTATAGGTTGGAAGCCGGCAGTTGTCAGGAGGACCCTTTCTGTGTTCCTACCTTGGAGCCTTCCACCTTATTCTGCCTATTTAAGACCAGCCTGGTGACTGGTGTCACCCAGTCTTTCTTGTTCCTATTTCCCTGGAAGGGGCCCGCCCCCTCTAGTGAGGTCTGCTGTCTCATCTGCTTCTCTCCTGCCTGAGCTTGTCTATCTGGTTCTCGGCTGGAGTGTGCATACAAAATTCACGAATCATCCCATTATACTCAAAGCTGCCTGGGGGGGGGGGGTCCCCACATGCGTCTGAAGCCAGGCGAGGGATGTGTGGACTCTGGGGGGTCTTAGCTGCCCAGGACTGTGTGCAGTAGAAGCAGCTGCTCCCCAGCGTTGCCACCGCACTCTGCGGGACGCCCACACTTAGCAGCACTGCACGGGGGTGTCATTTTCACAGCCACTGTCAGCACTTGCTCTGCGTTGGGGTCAGTCAGTCCTTACTGCCTTTTTTCTTGATCTTCTGGCTGACATGGGGAGGTAGGTCACACTGCTCTTCCCGCTTTTTATTTTTTTAATTCATTGCATTTTACTTTTTTACATTGGAGCATAATTGCTTTCCAAAGTTGTGTAAGTTTCTGCTGGAAAACAAAGTGAATCAGTGATGTGTGTACATATATCCCTTCCCTCTGGGACCTCCCCCCTGCATCCCACCTCCTAGGTCATCACAGAGCACCGAGCTGAGCTCCCTGGGCTATGCAGCAGCTTCTCGCTAGCTGTCTATTTCACACACAGGGTAGTGTGTGTACGGCAGTGCTACTCTCCCAGTTCATCCCACCCTCCCCTTCCCCGATGGTGCCCACACTTCTGTTCTCTATGTCTGCACCTCTATTCCTGCCCCACAGATGCAGAGGAATGGATAAAGAAAATGTGATACATATATACAGTGGAATATTCAGTTCAGTCCCACCACTTCAAGGCAAATAGAAGGGGAAACAATGGAAGCAGTGACAGACTTTATTTTTGGGGGCTCCAAAATCACTGCAGATGGTGACTGCAGCCATGAAATTATAAAAGACGCTTGTTCCTTGGGAGAAAAGCTATGACCAACCTAGACAGCATAAAAAGCAGAGACATTACTTTGCCAACAAAGGTCCGTCTAGTCAAAGCTATGGTTTTTGCTATGCCGCAAAAAGTCGGACATGATGGAGCGAGTCGCTCCATCGTATATATACATATGTTAGTGTGTGTGTATATATATATATGTGCAGCATAGAAAAATGGTACAGATGACCCTAACCCCATGGACTGCAGCACGCCAGTCTTCCTTGTCCATCACCAACTCCTGGAGCTTGCTCAAACTCATGTCCATTACGTCGGTGATGCCATCCAACCATCTCACCCTCTGTCATCCCCTTCTCCTTCTGCCTTCAATCTTTCCCAGCATCTGAGTCCTTTCCAATGAATGAGTTCTTTGCATCAGGTAGCCAAAGTATTGGAGCTCCAGCTTCAGCATCAGTCCTTCCAATGAATATTCAGGACTGATTTGCTTTAGGATTGACTGGTTTGATCTCCTTGCAGTCCAAGGGACTCTCAAGAGTCTTCTCTAACACCACAGTTGAGAAGTATCAATTCTTTGGCACTCAGCTTTCTTTATGATACAACTCTTACATCCATAAATGACTATTGAAAAGACCATACCTTTGACTAGATGGACCTTTGTTGGCAAAGTAATGTCTCTGCTTTTTAATATGTCGTCTAGGTGGAATGTCAACAGTGGAATATTACTGAGCCATAAAAAGGAATGAAATCAGGTCCTTTGTAAATATGTAGATGGACCTAAAGTCTGTCAAAGAGGGTGAGATAAGTCAGAAAGAGAAAAATATCATATGTTAATGTGTGTGTGTATATATATATATATATATATATATACACACACACATCATAGAAAAATGGTACAGATGAACCTAACTGCTATTCTCAATTTGATGATAGATGTGGAGACTGATGCTTGGAAAGGTTCCTGAGGTTAGTGTGCTGTGAGCCGCAGAGTAAGGTGTGAAGCCAGTCTTGTGTGTCTCCAAAGCACCTGTCTCTAACCTCTGGGTTCTGCCGTGTACTTGCTGCCCATAGTGGCATGGCAGGTGTGAACTTCTTTATTGTGGGATCTACATGCCTGACAGAGACTGGCTTGTATTGAGTGCCCCCAAACATTTTGAGTGAGCTGGTGGGTAGGGGAGGGGTGATGAGATGGCCCCACCTCCTCCAAGGCCAGAGGCCTGTTGCAGGGGGACCTGGGCTGGTCCGGCTTTTCTTCTCCCTCGCCAGCAGCAGCCCCTGACCAGCCTCTCCCGGCCCCTCCTGCTCCCTCGCGGCTCGTCCTCTCCTGGTACAAATCATTGGCTTAGACAACAGCGATAGGTTTATCCCACAGGATGTGACTCTGAATATTAGAATGTCAGAAGCGGCTGCCTTTGCAATAAGTTGCTGTCAGAGAGGAAATAAAAGGGGAGTTGCAGTTATTTAATTTGGAGCATGCCAGCGAAAAGGCTGGGCCTGTGAACTTGCTGCTGTTTCCCCAGCTGCTGGGGCAAGCCGGCAAGCCCCTGCCCTTGGTTTTTAGCCTCCTGCTGGTCCCACCTTCCTCCAGCCCTCTCCCCTCCAGCCCGTATGTCCCACCTGGGTGCCCGGCACCCACCCAGCCTTTGCTCGTGCCTCCTTCCACCTCTCAAACCACAACTCTCATCATCTTCAGGTCCTTCCCAACCTTTTTTTCAAAAAAAGTATTAATTTATTTATTTTTGGCTGTGCTGCGTCTTCCTTGCTACTCATAGGCTTTCTCTAGTTATGGCGAGTGCGGGCTTCTCTGGGTTGTGATGCATGGGCTTCTCATTGCGGTGGCCTCTCTTGTTGCAGAGCACTGGGTCTCCCTGGACCGGGGATTGAACCCATATCACCTGCGTTGGCAGGTGCATTCTTAACCACTGGACGACCAGGAAAGTCCCCTTCCAAACCTTTTGTCCTCAGTGAGTCCTGAGGTTTCACCCCTTTCTCTCCCCTACAGCCCTGCCCTTCCTTCTTCTGGCACCTTTGTTATTTGTAATATGATTATTTATCCTTGCTATCAATAATAATGATCTTATTACTATTAGTCAATATTATTGGTGTTAATTATTAATGGGAATTAATATTATTAATGTTTTTCCTTATTATATCTTTTCCCTCGCTCTTACTACCACGCCAGTAAGGTAGACATAAAGTGAAGAAAGTGAAAGTATTAGTCACTCAGTCTCGTCCCACTCTTTGTGACCCCATGGGCTGTAGCTTGGTGCCAGGCTCCTCAGTCCGTGGGATTTCCCAGGCAAGAATACTGGAGTGGGTTGCCATTCCCTTGTCCAAGGAATCTTCCTGACCCAGGGATTGAACCCAGGTCTCCTACATTGCAGGTACATTCTTCACCATCTGAGCCACCAGGGAAAAATGATTTCTTTCAAGAATGAGGATATTGAAGCTCAGAAAGTCTAAACATCAGATCTTCTGATTCACATAAAAGAAGACACCAAAGGAGGCCGGGGATTGTGGTTCCACAGTCAGTCCCCAAGTGCCTTCTATGAGCTCCACTCTGGGGACATGGAGAGGAAAGAGCCACAGCAGTGGCGCCCTGGGGTGCTGGGGATCTGCCCCTGAGCTCTTGTTCACAGGGCCCTGGGGGCGGGGTGAGGACATGCAGAGGAGGCTGTGGGTGGGGCACTTGAATGGTCACTATTTGACTTTGAATGGCTCTGCCTCCAAGGGCAGTTACACCTCCTTCCTTGGGTTTTGGCCCCAGTTGAGGGATGCAGGATGAGCAAAGGGCACTGGAGTGGGCGAGGGTCTCCAGGCTGACTTGGGAGCTGGTTTTGTGATGCAGAGATTTCCCCTCTTCTCAGAGCTGAGCTTTGCACATGGAGCATGTGCCCTGCTGGTCCCAGCCCCTCAGGAGAAGAGTTGGGGGCAACTCTTTGGGGCAAGATCCCAAGAGAGAGGTAGAGAGGAGAACAGGGCTTTGGAGTCAGTGCAGAGGGCACAAATCCTGGCTTATCAGATGCATGGCTTCAAACTGTCTGCTCATCTGGCCTCCTCTTTTCAGGAGAGTTGGGAGGATGAATGGGAACATGAGTGGAGCTGAGAGGGAGGAACTCAGGGAGTGATGCTGACCCTCTAAAGGCCAGGCCCACCCAGCTTGATTTCTGGCCAAATTCAGGACTCAGCCTGCTTGGCCTGGCCCTCCAGGTTGTAAATCAAGGGAGGCTGTGGGTCTTGGGAATCCGGCCCAGCTCTGCCCTCTACCACCCCCCGCCTCCCCACTCCCTCCATGAATCAATCAACCCTTGGCAAGAGGCCCACCTCGCAGTGAAAAGAGGAGAGGGTCCTGAAAGTTTGAGACACCTCTGTGCTTACCCTGTCCCTGCCCCTTCCTGAACCCCAGACCCCTACTCAGTGCTGCTGTCTAGCTGCAGTCACACCTGTGCCTCCCCCGTGACTGAGTCCCCAGGCCACGAGGGTGTGAGTGTGCCCTAGTGCAGTGGCAGAGGGAGCAGAGGGGGAACTGAGTTCTAGTCCCAGCTTTGTGGGCTAGGCAGTTGGTTCATCTCTCTGAGCCTTTTCTGCCTTGTGAGACTGTGGCTATGGAACCGCTGCCGGACTTCAGCTGATAGCCAGGGGGCGGATGTACCCGAGAGTGGGGTTCCTGGTACATTGCTGGTACAACTGCCCCTCCCCGAGAGACAGCTCAGAGTTGAGGCTTACGGGGCCTCTCATCACTCCCCTGTGTCCTTGGACCTTCCACATCCAAAGCAGAGTGGTGAAGAGGACTTCAAAATTGGAACACTCTTGATCCTCCTGGTATTTTTTCTGCCTCTTTCTTTGCCTCCCCTCCTCTGGGCCTCCCATTATACGTACGCTGGTACAGTTCATCTCGCCCCACAGGCCTCTGAAGCTCTGCTCATTCTTCTTCAATAATTTTTCTTTTTGTTCTTCAGATTGTATAATTTCTATTGATTTATCTTCAAGTTCACTGATTCTTTCTTCTAACGTCTCAAATCTGCTCTTGAGCCCATATGGTGAGTTTTTAAATTTCTGTTACTATATTTAATTCTGCAATTTCTAGTAGGCTCTTTTTTCATAGTTTCTACTTCTTCATTGAGATGCCCCATTTGTTAAGTCATTGTCAATATGCATTCCTTTACTTTTTAAAACATGGCTTCTTTGAATTTTTTAAACACATTTATAATAGTTTTTTTGAAATCTTCATCTAACAAATCCAATATCTGTGCCTGCTCAGAGTTGCTTTCTATTGTCTTCTTTTTTCTTTTCTGATTGTGAGTCTGTTTCTTTCCATGTTGTATTTTCTGTTTAAAACTGGACATTGTAGATAATATGTTGTACAAACTGTGGATTCTGATTTTTCACTCTTGAGGGTTGTTGTTGCTAGATTCTTTTTAGTGACTTATTTGGACTTAATCTAGGGACTTTGTCTCCCCAATGGTACATACTACTGCTATCTCTACTCAATTTTTAAAAAATTGGCTTCCTGAGAATTTTCTCCAGGTCTGCATAGCTTAGTAGTCAGCCAGTGGTCAGTCAGAGGTATATACACACACCGTGAGCCAGAACTCACCTCTGTGTGAGGTGTGTCTCCAGCCTCTGTGTGCAGATTCTGGGGAGGAGGTATATAATCCAAGTCCAGGCAGTTTTCAGGTCTTGCTTGCTTTTTACTTTTTGAGGCCATCCTGGTCTTCCCTGAAAGCATGCAGCCTCCAAGGATACAAGCCAAGGTTGCTCTTCCAGCCCTACCATGGATCTCTAACTTCCAGGGGCTTCCTAGTGAGTTTCTGGCAGGTGTGCTGCTCGCCTGCTTGCCCCAGCTGGGGTGGCTACCCCTGTCCAGCAGAGCTGCAGGTCGCGCCCATTTGTTTTCACACTGAGCAAACATTTTACTGCCAAATGCTGGACATGGACTCCTCACCTTCTTCTCCAAGTCAAATCAGCCCTCTCCTGTGGTGAAGGTTGTTGTTTTTTATGGTCAGCCCTGCCCAAGAAGAACCACAGCTGGGTGTGGAAATGGGGGCGGTCCCAGGCAGAACTTTCCAGACTCCCAATTTTCTTACTGACAGTTTAATTTTTGGTAAACAAAGCCTTCTCAATTTGTTGTTTTGCCTTTGGTTGATTTCCAGAGCCCCCAAATGGTTATCTTTGTTTTTGACTATTTTGTCCCAGATTTTGGGAAGAGACTTACTGGAAGAGACTTACTAAGCCTTTCCACTAAGAGACTTAGTGGAATGCAGTGGCCTCTGCCTTCCACTAGCACTGGAAAACTACCCTGATTCTCGAAACCTGGATTTATCAGTGTGTCTGCTGGAGGAGGGCATGGCAACCCACTCCAGTACTCTTGCCTGGAGAATCTCATGGACAGAGGAGCCTGGTGGGCTACAGTCCATAGGGTTGCAAAGAGTCGGACATGACTGAAGTGACTGAGCATGCACACACGCACAACTTAAGTTTTATAAGAACTTTGTACCTGCGAGGCTGGGGGCGGCAGCCGAGGGGAGCTACCCCAGGCTCGAGGCTGGGGGCGGTGGCAGAGAGGAGCTACCCCAGGCTCGAGGCTGGGGGCGGTGGCAGAGAGGAGCTACCCCAGGCTCGAGGCTGGGGGCGGTGGCAGAGAGGAGCTACCCCAGGCCCAAGGCTGGGGGCGGCAGCTGAGGGGAGCTAGCCCAGGCCCGAGGTAAGGAGCAGCAGCTGCGCTTTGCTGGAGCAGCCATGAAGAGATACCCTACATCCAGGGTAAGAGAAACCCAAGTAAGATGGTAGGCACTCAGAGAGGGCATCAGAGGGCAGACAGACTGAAAGCACAATCACAGACAACAGGCCAATCTGATCACATGGACCACAGCCTTGTCTAACTCAATGAAACTAAGCCATGCTGTGTGGGGCCACCCAAGATGGACAGGTCATGGTGGAGAGGTCTGACAGAATGTGGTCCACTGGCAAAGGGAATGGCAAACCACTTCAGTATTCTTGCCTTGAGAACCCCCATGAACAGTATGAAAAGGCAAAATGATAGGATACTGAAAAGGGAACTCCCCGGGTCAGTAGGTGCCCAATATGCTACTGGAGATCAGTGGAGAAATAACTCCAGAAAGAACGAAGGGATGGAGCCAAAGCAAAAACAACACCCAGTTGTGGATGGGACTGGTGATAGAAGCAAGGTTCGATGCTGTAAAGAGAAATATTGCATAGGAACCTGGAATGTTAGATCCATGAATCAAGGCAAATTGGGAGTGGTCAAATGGGAGATGGCAAGAGTGAACGTCGACATTCTAGGAATCAGCAAACTAAAATGGACTGGACTGAGTGAATTTAACTCAGATGACCATTATGTCTACTACTGTGGGCAGGAATCCCTTAGAAGAAATGGAGTAGCCATCATAGTCAACAAAAGAGTCCAAAATGCAGTACTTGGATGCAATCTCAAACGTGACAGAATGATCTCTGTTAGTTTCCAAGGCAAACCATTCAATATCACAGTAATCCAAGTCTATGCCCCGACCAGTAACACTGAAGAAGCTGAAGTTGAACAGTTCTATGAAGACCTACAAGACTTTCTAGAACTAACACCCAAAAAAGTCCTTTTCATTATAGGGAACTGGAATGCAAAAGTAGGAAGCCAACAAACACCTGGAGTAACAGGAAAATTTGGCCTTGGAGTACAGAATGAAGCAGGGCAAAGGCTAATAGAGTTCTGCCAAGAGAACACACTGGTCATAGCAAACACCCTCTTCCAACTACACAAGAGAAGACTCTACACGTGGACATCACCAGATGGTCGACACTGAAATCAGATTGATTATATTCTTTGCAGCCAAAGATGGAGAAGCTCTATACAGTCAGCAAGAACAAGACTGAGCTGCTGACTGTGGCTCAGATCATGAACTCCTTATTGCCAAATTCAGACTTAAATTGGAGAAAGTGGAGAAAACCACTAGACCATTCAGGTATGACCTAAATCAAATCCTTTATGACTACACAGTGGAAGTGAGAAATATATTTAAGGGACTAGATCTGATAGACAGAGTGCCTAATGAACTATAGACGGAGGTTCGTGACATTGTATAAGAGACAGGAATCAAGACCATGCCCAAGAAAAAGAAATGCAAAAAAGCAAAATGGCTGTCTGAGGAGGCCTTACAGATAGCTGTAAAAAGAAGGGAAGCGAAAGGCAAAGGAGAAAAGGAAAGATATGCCCATTTGAATGCAGAGTTCCAAAGAATAGAAAGGAGAGATAAGAAAACCTTCCTCAGCGAATAATGCAAAGAAATAGAGGAAAACAATAGAATGGGAAAGACTGGAGATCTCTTCAACAAAATTAGAGATACCAAGGGAACATTTCATGCAAAGATGGGCTCGATAAAGGACAGAAATGGTAGGGACCTAATAGAAGCAGAAGATATTAAGAAGAGGTGGCAAGAATACACAGAAGAACTGTACAAAAAAGATCTTCACAACCCAGATAATCACGATGGTGTGATCACTCACCTAGAGCCAGACATCTGGAATGTGAAGTCAAGTGGGCCTTAGGAAGCATCACTATGAACAAAGCTAGTGGAGGTGATGGAATTCCAGTTGAGCTATTTCAAATCCTGAAAGATGATGCTGTGAAAGTGCTGCACTCAATATGCCAGCAAATTTGGGAAACTCAGCAGTGGCCACAGGACTGGAAAAGGTCAGTTTTCATTCCAATCCCAAAGAAAGGTAATGCCAAAGAATGCTCAAACTACCGCACAATTACACTCATCTCACACGCTAGTAAAGTGATGCTCAAAATTCTCCAAGCCAGGCTTCAGCAATACATGAATCGTGAACTTCCAGATGTTCAAGCTGGTTTTAGAAAAGGCAGAGGAACCAGAGATCAAATTGCCAACATCCACTGGATCATGGAAAAAGCAAGACAGTTCCAGAAGAACATCTATTTCTGCTTTATTGACTATGCCAAAGCCTTTGACTGTGTGGATCACAATAAACTGTGGAACATTCTGAAAGAGATGGGAATACCAGACCACCTGACCTGCCTCTTGAGAAACCTGTATGCAGGTCAGGAAGCAACAGTTAGAACTGAACATGGAACAACAGACTGGTTCCAAATAGGAAAAGGAGTACATCAAGGCTGTATATTGTCACCCTGCTTATTTAACTTCTATGCAGAGGACATTATGAGAAACGCTGGGCTGGATGAAGCACAAGCTGGAATCAAGATTGCCGGGAGAAATATCCATAACCTCAGATATGTAGATGACACCATCCTTATGGCAGAAAGTGAAGAAGAACTAAAGAGCCTCTTGATGAAAGTGAAAGAGGAGAGTGAAAAAGTTGGCTTAAAGCTCAACATTCAGAAAACGAAGATCATGGCATCTGGTCCCACCACTTCATGGGAAATAGATGGGGAAACAGTGGCTGACTTTATTTTTCTGGGCTGCAAAATCACTGCAGATGGTGATTGCAGCCATTAAATTAAAAGACACTTACTCCTTGGAAGGAAAGTTATGACCAACCTAGACAGCATATTAAAAAGCAGAGACATTACTTTGTCAACAAAGGTCCGTCTAGTCAAGGCTTTGGTTTTTCCAGTAGTCGTGTATGGATGTGAGAGTCGAACTGTGAAGAAAGCTGAGCGCTGAAGAATTGAGGCTTTTGAACTGTGGTGTTGGAGAAGACTCTTGAAGAGTCCCTTGGACTGCAAGGAGAACTAACCAGTCCATCCCAAAGGAGATCAGTCCTGGGTGTTCTTTGGTAGGACTGATGTTGAAGCTGAAATTCCAATACTTTGGCCACCTGGTGTGAAGAGCTGCCTCATTTGAAAAGACCCTGATGTGGGAAAGATTGAGGGCAGGAGGAGAAGTGGACGACAGAGGATAAGATGGTTGGATGGCATCACTGACTCAATGGACATGGGTTTGGGTGGACTCCGGGAGTTGGTGGTGGACAGGGAGGCCTGGTGTGCTGTGATTCATGGGGTCGCAAAGAGTCGGACACGACTGAGCGACTGAACTGAACTAAACTGTACCTGTTTTGTGTCTCATGAGCTTCTGGACCTGACCTTTTCCCAAAACAGCTGCTTTGGAGATTCCATGCTTACCTTGGTCCCTGGCTCCTTTCCCTGAGGGCCACCACTGACTCCTCCACCGCTGTCCATTCTATGTGGGAGGATTAGGCCCCATGCCAGTTAAGTTATTGCGAGACCTAGAAACCCTTCCCATTGAGGGCTCATTTGCCTATCAGTCCTACCTGGCTCATACCACTAATGGAAATGGAAAGGGGTGATTTCCAACCAGGACCCTTGTAATTGTGGCCCTACTTCCTATGGGCTTAACTCATGGGAGCTCCCACTAGAAGGGCATCTGTCTGAGTCCACTCTGGTGGAAGGGGTATTCCATGGCCTCACTGCTCCCAGGACCCCATGGTCATTGTTCTCCCCATGTATCTTTTGAAAATACAGCTCTAATTTATCATGTTCTTGTTTAAAGCCTTGTTGTCTTGGCACTTGCTACTGAACAACTTCTACACTCTCTAGCCTAGCAGTCAAAATCCTTCATCATATGGCCCCAACTCACCTTTGTAGTCTTCCTTCCTGACAATGTCCCTTATTCCATGCTTCAGCCCAGGAATAACTTGCTGCTCTTTGAACACACATCTCTGCATCTTTTCATATGCTGTTCCCTCTGCTTAGAATGCCTTCATCCCTTCTCCATCTGGTCAACACCTCCTCTTATGACCCATCTCAGTGGTCACCCTGTCTATTGACTCCTCTCTGATTCTTCCAGGCAGAGTCACTGTCCCGTGCTGTGTCCTAGCACGCAGCCTTTGCTGGGCTGGCCCATTATACTGTCGCTACCTGTTTCCATGCCTGCTCTCTCTACCTTGTGAGTAAACAGGGCAGGGGTGATCTTCAGCTCATCTGGGGATCTCAGTGTCCAACACAGTGCTTAGTCCGTGGTGGGTTCCTGTTAAATGTTTGTTGAATGTGAGAATGACCTTCCTATAACTTTCACTGCCAGAAATGAATTCTCTTGATGGCATGTTGTATGTAGATTCTGAAGTTTTTGGAGTATGATTTATAATATGGTTATATTCAAATGTAGAATCTACATAACAACATTCAATTAAATTCAATTTTTTTTATCACGTTAGATGTTTTTTAAACTTATTTAATATGTATTGTCAGTAGCACTAGGAGACCTTCCTGAAACTTTATATCCACGCTCTAGACTGCTCAACTTAGTGTGTGTCTGTTGTAATTAGCTGTCTTTGGAGCCTAAAGAAACATCCTCGCATCTGATTTCCAGGTCTCAGAGAAGAATGGATGACATGCCTGTGCCCGCAGTGACCCTTCACACAGCACCTCCAAGACGCTACATCCCTAATTCTATGCGTGTCCAGTTCCCACCAGACTGTTGAGTTTCCTGGGGCAGGAACTGTGTCTAATTTATACTTCAGTACCTAGTACTGTGCATGGAACATAGATTGAGATCACTAAAGATATACTGGATGAGAGAAAGAATGGGTGGATTGGGGGTACAATTTTGGTTGGAGAAAGGGACCAGACCAAAGAACCTTGCCTCTGTGACGTCAGCAGGGGTGTGTGCACAGTGGCCTCTTAAACGTGAGGATACCAGTTGTCCTCTGGGAAGCACCTATATAGTGCACTCCCCACTGTGTTCTTGTCACAGCACCCTCACAGCAGCTTAGGGCTGAGGACAGGGTCTCTGGTTGGTCTGGACCATTCAGTGAAGATGTGAAAAATTAGTGGCTCAGGCATGTCTGACTCTTTGCAACCCCGCAGACTATAACCCGCCAGGCTCGTCTGTGAAATTCTCCAGGCAAGAATACTGGAATGGGAAACCATTCCTCCAGGGGGACCTTCCTGACCCAGGGATCAAACCTGGGTCTCCTGCATTGCAGGTCAATTCTTTACTGTCTGAGCCACTAGGATCTGGACCACGGAGCAGGCCAAGTCCTGGTCCCTGCTTCAGAGGGGTAACTAAAGAAGGGATCTAATGCAGGGGCTATTGACAGAACGCAGGCAGATTTAAAGCACTCCAGGGCATAGCAATGGCAGCAGGTAGGATATTACCACCCAGGCCTAAGAGGCAGCTGCAGCTGTAGAAGTCATGGCATTAGGTAGAGCCTGTGGGGGAGGGAGCCAGGGATAAATAACCCTTCTTTGTACCCTTCAGTCCCTCACCAGAATTTCTTCTGATGAATTCAAATGGAAGCCAGAGAGCCAGGAGGTTTGGGTGATGCGGTTCATGGAGATGGGCCATTGGGGTCATATGGCAGGGTGAAGGGTGCAGCTGGGGTTAGGGGAGTAGAGGTATGGGGCGAGCTGAGAGCATCAGCTCAAAGAGATGTGTGAATCCACAGGCCTCCCCTCCTACACTGGCTGGGCTAACATGGAGGTGGGCAGGCGTGACACCTGAGCCCCTGTCCCAGAAATGCAGAACTTACACCCAGCTCATCCAGTCACCCAGCCTGCCCCTCACCTGTCCATCCTGGCCTCTGACTCCATGACCCAACTCTCTCTCTGTCTTGTTAAAAACCATCTACCCCAAGCAACAGAGTCAGCTGGCTGTCAATGCTGCACCAATAACCGTGTACTCTCTTAATCAATACTGGAGTAGAGAGGGAAACAATTAGTGACTTTCTGTCTTCCAAAGGGTGGGCAGTCTTTTGTGGAGAATAGAAGTGGAGGGCATCTGGGGACACCGAGGTGCTTCATGAGTCAAAAGCTAGTGATGTCAGGGTCTTGTAAGATGGATGGACATTTGCAGAGTTGGTGTTTGGGTCTGACTGGGGGTGAGGAGTGGGAGGCGATGACCTGGGGGCCCTCATCCTGAGGGAGTGAATTTAGAGTTGAGGGAGGGAGAATGGTAAGCTTGCAGGTACTGGTGGCTTTTCTTGGATGTGAGTTCCCAAATCGTAGAGTGAAAACCCTTAGGGCCTGAGGAACCTTAGTGATCTATGGACAAACTCCTTATTTTACAGGAGGCACTGGGTCTTCATGAGCAATGACTTTCCCAAGGTCACATAAAGTGTCCCTGGCAATGCCACAGAATAGCTCATGAAGTCCTTTAACAAGCCTGTGAAGTGGGCCTTATCCAACTTGCCTTACAGCTGAGGACGCAGAGGCTCAGAGAGGCCAAGTAACTGGCTCAGGACCGCAACAGCCAGCAAGTGGGGAAGCCCAGGTCTGTCTGGCTCTGCAGTCTGTGCCCTCCCACCGCATGAGCTGGGACAGTCTTGCCAAGGAGACATCTCGTCAGCTCATACTTTGTGGACAAAGCACAGCATCCAAGTCCGGTATTGCTAACTGCTATTGTCTGTCTGCAGTGGCCCCGCTCAGTGTTTGGGATGATGCATGAGGGTCCGCCTAGAGATAATGAATGGGATCCATCCTCCTTTCTTCTGCTCAATTGAACTCAATTTGGGGGTTTTCATTAGTCCATCTGGAGAGGACTGATGGGATAGTTGAAACCCAGGGTCACCTGCGTCTCCTACAGCATGCCAGTGGGCTGACGCCAGTCGTCATCGTGAGGGGCTGGCTGACGTAGAGCCCTCTGCTCTATGAGGGGCAGAAGGAGGACCCCGATCTGGGCATGTGAGTGGAGCACCCATGCCTCCCACTGTGGGTCCTCCCAGGAGTCCTAGAATCTTGGAAGCTCTGAACTGAAAGGGACCTCCTTGCTTTCTAATAACGAAATCCCTTCTGCAGCAGCCTTTCTCCCCTAATCTTGTCGTCTTTGTTTGCACACCTCCAGTGACTGGAAGGTCACTACCCCACAGCAGTGTACTCCCACTGGACGCATTTTGTGAATTCTCCTCAGCCACAGGGCTCCCATGTGGGTGGTCACCATTCCATCACTGGACACCTGTGGCTTTGGGCAGCCTCCTCCGTTCCTTTTCCCATGGTGAGTGGCACAGATGTGGTCAGTTTGTGTGTGAGCCACACTGTGAACAAGGTCAGGAAGCACTGCTATGTGATACGATTCAAAGCCATCACTTCTGAGTCCTCACGTGGGGCCTATATCATCCCCCCCGCCAGCCCTGTGATTTCCAACAACAGTCTGAATTTCACACTTTATGGGCCAAATGGTCAAGTCCGTTCTGTAACAGCTGTTTAAATAGTTTGTCCCTGTAAGTCCTCTGTTGGCTAAACATGCCCAACTCCTTTACTGCGTCTCCTGTGCCATCATTTGAGGTCTGTCTGCATCCTGGTCATCCCTCTCTGTCTAAATCTCTCTAAAGCACTTAGCACTAAGCCTTGTTTCAGGGCGGGGGCTGGTGGGGGTGGAGGCTTACTCTGCAGAGACAAACAAAGTTATGGCCTCCTTCATTTTGAATGTGTCTCCACGAAAGCAGCCCACGTCCATTCACTTGACTGGAACCCCCTTCTCAACACTGACTTTCTGTTGCCTGGAGGCCCTAAGTCCTTTTAATAAGGACAAGGTGAGACCATACCCCAGGACCATCCTCCATGGCCCTGGAGATGACTGTTAGAAGCTGTTACCATCTCTACTCTGTGCTCTTTGTGAATAAAACCCAACTAGCAAGCATTTTCTGCATGGTCTTTCTGTGCTCAGCCGTTGGCTGGTTCAAAAGAAGGAGGAGACATTGGCTCTGCTTCAAGAAGAGGGAGACCCACCTCACTCTTCAGGAAGAGCAAGAGCAGTCTTGGGAGCATCCTGTGAGGGCAGAGCTCTCCCTGCCTTTGGTTCCAGGTCTCTTATTCTGTCCTTTCTTCTTTTTGCTCACCTGGGTACCCTGCCCTTTGCTCCCTGCAGTTCCGCACTCTCTCTCCTTCACAGTTGCCCAATGGAGTCTTGCTTAGCCCACATGATGATGCAGGGTAAAGAGTAGGGTCCTAAGATGAGAGTTATCTGACATCCTCAAGGGAGGTCATGGTCCTCCCCGCTACCAGGTGGGTTGAGTTAGTTCATCCTAAGCTGGTGATCAAAGCCTAGGGAGAAGGATCCATCTGTTATTGGCCTTCAGAGTATATTCACAGCCTCAATCAGTAGCCTAATTGTTGTTCAGTCATTAAGTAGTGTTCGACTCTTTGCGGCCCCATGGACTGCAGTACGCCAGACTTACCGGTCCCCACTCTCTCCCAGAATTCGCTTGAGTCAGACAGACTCAGGTTCTAACCCAGGCTCCATGCTTGTTAGCTGTGTGTCCTCAGGAAGGCTACTCACCATCTCTGAGCTTCGGTGTTAAAATCTGTACTGTGGGGATGAAATTTCTATCTGCCAGAACTGATGAAAAAGTTTAAAAAGATACCATGTGACCTACTGCTCACATAGTGGCTTGACTCTCTTGTTTGTTTTTTATCAGAACTTTTCTACTGATGGTGAAATAGACACTTTCCAGGGTGAGGAGTTTGAGCAAAGTGGGGTGATTGGGGGGTGGGTTGTCTGTGGCGTGGTGTGCGGGCAGCAGCCTGTCCCTGGGGGCTGCCTGTCTCAGAGCTCGTCCCAGACAGGGGGCCTGGAGACTCTTGCAGGAGTGGCTGCTGGCGCCGCTGCTGCTCCGGGTCTTGCAGGAGCTGCCGGCTCTGCCCCCGGCTGCAGGCTCTAGTGACACCGCCAGTAACCAGCAGTTGTCAGAGGCGATTTAACGTTGATATTTTTATCACATCTCAGGGCCTGGCGCCACGGCAAGGAATGACAGAAGCAGAATGCTAAATAATTTCTCTAAATAATGTATGCTCCCCGGGCTGCCTGGAGGGAGGAGGAGCTGAGGGACAGGGGGGACTCTGGCTTGGTTTTCAGTTTATGTGTGAGGGACGCACTTAGTCCCTCATCCCCTGGGTCCAGCCCCTGACAGCCTCATGCGGGCTGGCTCCGGGCTGAGTGGAACTGACCACCGGGCAGCAGGGCCAGTGGGGAGTGGAGGTCAAGAGGAGACGGAGTCGGGGAAGAGGAGAGAGAGACTGGAGGGCTCAGACTCAATAAATACTTGTTGATTGGATTTGAGAGGAGAGAGGAAAGAAAGGGGGGCAGAGAGGCAGAGGCTGAGTTAGAGACTGAGAGAGGAGAGGCGGGGAGGGCATACAGAGTGAAGCAGGAGGAGCAGGGGAAGCCAGAGAACAGAGAGCGCCAGAGAGTGGGAGTGGAGAAGACAGAGATGATGCGAGGGAAGATGACAGAAGGCATGGGGGCAGGTTGGCGACCCTGGAGGGCAGCAGCAACAATTCCCCGAGAGGCCAGAGCCCCAAAGAGTGAAAACGTCATTACTTGCAAACCTCTATGCCTCCACGCTTCCTCTCTCCAGTCCCCAGCTTGCTTCTGGGCACAGAGGTGTGTCTCTAGGCTTTGTTTGGGGAGGCAGGGAGGTCAGAGCTGTTCAGGCTCAAAGCCTTCTCAAACGAACCATCTCTGGGGGAAGCCACACATCCACGCAGCAGTGGAGTGGGGGTGGGCGTACTCCCGCCTCTTCTCACTTGCCACCCTTGGTTACCACCTAAGAATGGTTATGCTGCAGCAACGATAAACCCCTAAATCCCAACTGCTTATCACAAAAGGTAACTCTCCCTTATTCACTGAACACATGGCATCTATCTCCATCTTCATCCCCCTGCCAAGGCCTCCTGAGGTCCTGGGAATGTCATCCACGTGGGAGGTTCATCCAGAATCCTGGGCTCGCTGCCTTCATATCTCTTCACATGTATTTTGGTCTTTCTCTTCTCTCTGCTTTCAGCAGCAACTCCCACAATGGCATGTGGCTCTTATTGTTCAGAATTGTGCCCCTTCTGAAATCCTACATCTGTGCTTCCCGACTCAGAGATTGAACCCAAGTCTCCTGTGTCTCTTGCATTGCAGGTGGATTCTTTACTGCTGAGCCACCAGGGAGTTCCCCCACACCCCTCTTTGACTTCACACACCTCTCTGGTTAGTGCCCCAGCTCTTTTCTCCCCTTTACAGCCAGACTTCCTGAAACATTGTCATAATGTCCTGTTTTCATCTCATTCACTCCACTGGTGTCACTGGGCTTTCACCCCACAACGCTGCTGAGGTCACCTGTGGCCCGCACTGGCACTAATACGATGGCAGGCCTTGCCTTCTCCAGATCATGAGGTCGTTGGTTGACTACCCCTGGAAATGCTCTCTTTTCCTGGATTTCACGGTGCCCTTTTTCTTCAGTCTTCTCCCTACCTTTCTGACTGCTTCTCTGTGGTCTCCACTGTACACTCCTCTTCCTCTCCCTTCCCTTATCAAATACCTTTTTGATATTTCTTAATATTCGGTTCTCTGCCTCCTCCACTTTTGCACCACAGTTCTTTCTGGATATTGGAACCTCACTCTGTGGATTCAGTTGTGATCTCTCAGCGGATGAGTCTGGCATCTTACCTCCTCTGCCTCGCCCACCTGTGTATCCTCCTCTTTGCTGCTTTGTTTTTGGAGAAAACTCAACTCGTTGCCTACCCTGCCCCTGATGAGCCTGCTCTTCCTGCTGTATTCCTTCCCCTTGGGGAAGTCATTCATTTCACACATGTTTATGGAGTGCCTGCTATGTGCCTGGCAGGGCACTAGGCTCTAGACACCCTCTCCCTGGCTGCCTGAGCCAGAAACCCTGATGTCAGCTGTGACTGCTTTTGCTTTCTACCTTCTAAAGACGCCAACTTCTGCCAAATGTACCTCTGCAGTTTCTTTTAAATGCTTCCCTGTCACTCCACTTCCACTTCTTCCTGTATTACCACCTTAGCTCCCAAATTAATTTCCTGGTTTCCAGTCTTGCCCCCCTGTAATCCTTTATCTCTGTTAGGACCAGAGAGTTCTCACTACTCCGTTGCTCCAAACCCTTTAGTGGATCCCCTTCGCCCTCAGGCCCCCAGGCACCTGCCTTTGTAGGACACGACCTCTGCTGTTTCTCTGGGCTCCTCTCTCCTGGTTTGCCTGCATCCCGGCCTGTCTACATCAGGATGAAATACTTGCTGTCCCAAGTGTGCCATGCTGTTTTCTCTGCCCAGAGTGCCCTGACTCCCCCTCTTTGCCTGGCAAACCTCTTTACCCGGTTCAGATAACGTCTTAGATGTCCCCTTTCTCAAGAAGACTTTCATCTTCTGAGACCAGCCAAGCTATTCCAGAGTACCCTATGCTTGCTTTGTTATGGAAAGCAGGATAATGTGATTTTATTTATTCATCTGTTTACTTATGGCTGCTCTGGGTCTTCATTGCTGCATACAGGCTTTCTCTAGTTGACACGAGTGGGGGCTGCTCTCTAGTTGTCATGGGCTTCTCATTGCGGTGACTTCTCTTGTTGTGGAGCACAGTCTCCAGGGTGCACGGGTTTCAGTATCTGTAGCACGCCGACTGTAGTTCTGGTCATGGGTTTTAGAGTGCTAACTCAGTAGTTGTGGCGCAGGGGCTCAGTTGCCCTGTGGCACGCGGAATCCTCCCAGACCAGGGATTGAACCCGGGTCTCCCGCATTGGCAGGCAGATGCTCAACCGCCAGACCACCAGTGAAGCCCACAATGTGATTTCATAGCTGCTTTACTCACTATTCCTACCACGAAGCTCCTTTTTGGAAGGAGTTGCGTGTTGGTCATCATTTGTGTTCCTGGCACGTCACACCATGCCTGGTACAGTGGGTGTTCAATATACGTATGTTCAGTAAAAGAGCGAGTGAGGCAAGGAGAGAGGTGATGCCCTAATTGCTCCAGAGTCCAGCAGGACCACAGTGGACAAGGTCATCTAGGGACAAAGAAGGGCTCTGAGAGTATGGCAGTCAGTGAGGCCATCACTATCAAGAGATGGCTCCCTGGCACTTGTTTGACAGCACCAGTGAGGGTAGAAGCAGGCGTGAACTCGGGGTCAGAGAACCTGGATTCAGGTTATGTTTCAGCTGTTTCTTATTTTGTCTGCACCGAGCAGCATGTGGGATCTTAGTTCCCCAACCAGGGGTCGAACCCACGCTCTCTGCTTTGGAAGGCAGAGTCTTAACCACTGGACCACCAGGGAAGTCCCTGTTTCAGCCATGTCTTAGCTACTGATAAGTCATGACGACTCGACTAAGTTGCCAAGCCCTTGATTTTCGTGTATGTTGAGTGGTGTCATTCTTGCCCTTTCATACTGTGGGGGTCAGAGTGAAGTGAGATCAGAGTTGCCGGAAGTGCTAGGGATTTTGCAAGTGTGAGGAAGGTCCCTTGAGCTCTGCTAGGGACATGGGTGAGGGCAACTTTAGACAGCCCTGCTTGGTCAGACACAGGCAGGAGGGCAGCGCTTTCAGGGGTCCAGGGCTGGGTCTCAATGGGACAGAGAGCACCAGCTGTGAGGTAACAGGAAGCAGGAAAGCCCGGTCCCCGTGGGAGGCTCCCCTCTGAGCCTACCAGGCTCCCAGTGCTGCTTCTCCCTGGAGCTACACCTGTCCTCCCTTGATCCTGGGCTCAGAGTCCCAAGGAGAACACCTCTGAACATAAACAAGCAGCTGAGTGAGGATGGAGAGGCAGATCTATATGGCAGGAAGGCTTTCTTTTTTTTTTAATTGAAGGATGATTGCTTTATAATGTGTTAATTTTCACTGTACAATGAAGTGAATTAGCTATGTGCGTGTGTGCTCACTCAGTCATGTCCAAATCTCTGCAGCCCTATGGACTGTAGCCCTCAAGCCCCTTCTGTCTATGGGATTCTTCAGGCAAGAATACTGGAGTGGGTTGCCATGCCCTCCTCCAGGGGATCTTCCTGACCCAGGGATCGAACCCGCATCTCCTGCATCTCCTGCATTGCAGGCAGATTCTTTACTGCTGAGCCAGCAGGGAAGCCCGTGAATCAACTGTAGGTATTCATATATCCTAGGTTGGGAAGATCCCCTGGAGAGGGAAATGGTAACCCACACCAGGATTCTTGCCAGAGAAATCCCATGGACAGAGGAGCCTGACGGGCTACAGTCTATGGGGTGGCAAAGAGTCGGACACAACTGAGTGACTAAACCATACATATATCCTCTCCCTTTTGGTCCCCCTACCCCACCATCCCACCTCTCTAGGTCATCATGGAGCACCCAGATGAATTCCTTGTGCTTTATAGCAGGTTCCCACTAGCTGTATATTTTATACATGGTAGTGTATATATGTCCATCCTAATCTCCCAGTTCATCCCACCTCCCCTTCCCTCTCTGTGTCCACATGTCCTTTTTCTATGTCTGCATCTCTATTCCTGCCCTCCAAATAGGTAGGTTCACTTATCCCATTTTTCTAGATTCCATATATATGCATTAATATATGATATTTGCATGTATGCTGAGAAAACCATAATTCAAAAGGACACATATATCCCGTGTTCATTGCAGCACTATTTACAGTAGCCAGGATATGGAAACAACCTAAATATCCAAGAACAGATGAATGGATAAAGAAGATACAATACATATATACAATGGAATATTCAGTTCAGTTCAGTTCAGTTGCTCAGTCATGTCTGACTCTTTGCAACCCCATAAACCGCAGCACACCAGGCCTCCCTGTCCATTACCAACTCCTGGAGTTCACTCAAACTCATGTCCATCGAGTCAGTGATGCCATCCAACCATCTCATCCTCTGTCGTCCCCTTCTCCTTCTGCCCCCATTCCCTCCCAGCATCAGAGTCTTTTCCAATGAGTCAATTTTTCACATGAAGTGGCCAAAGTATTGGAGTTTCAGCTTTAGCATCAGTCCTTCCAATGAACACCAGGACTGATCTCCTTTAGAATGGGCTGGTTGGATCTCCTTGCAGTCCAAGGGACTCTGAAAAGTCTTCTCCAACACCACAGTTCAAAAGCATCAATTCTTTGGCGCTCAGCTTTCTTCATAGTCCAACTCTCACATCCATACATTACCACTGGAAAAACCATAGCCTTGACTAGACGGACCTTTGTTGGCAAAGTAATGTCTCTGCTTTTGAATATGCTATCTAGGTTGGTCATAACTTTCCTTCCAAGGAGTAAGCATCTTTTAATTTCATGGCTGCAATCACCATCTGCAGTGATTTTGGAGCCCCCAAAAATAAAGTCTGACACTGTTTCCACTGTTTCGCCATCTATTTGCCATGAAGTGACGGGACCAAATGCCATGATCTTCGTTTTCTGAATGTTGAGCTTTAAGCCAACTTTTTCACTCTCCTCTTTCACTTTCATCAAGAGGCTTTTGAGTTCCTCTTCACTTTCTGCCATAAGGGTGGTGTCATCCGCATATCTGAGGTTATTGATATTTCTCCCGGTAAACTTGATTCCAGCTTGTGCTTCCTCCAGCCCAGCGTTTCTCATGATGTACTCTGCAGATAAGTTAAATAAGCAGGATGACAATATACAGCCTTGACGAACTCCTTTTCCTATTTGGAACCAGTCTGTTGTTCCATGTCCAGTTCTAACTGTTGCTTCCTGACCTGCATATATTACTTAGCCATAAAAAAGAAATAAATTGGGTTATTTGTAGAGATGTGACTGGACCTAGAGTCTGTCATACAGAGTGAAGTAAGTCAGGAAGAGAAAAATGGCGGGAAGGCTTTGAAAAAAGAGAGACCTGGCTTCCTGTCCCAGCCCCAGCATCTGCCAACTCTATGGCCTGGGCAGTTGCTTGGAGCTGCAAACCCACCACGTATGCTGTAGTGAGATGCGGAAGTTCTCTGTGTGTTGTAAATATTGTGCACATGGACACAATGATCAGAGAGTCCAGGCTTTGTGACAGCCTGTGTGGAATTAGTGCACTGGTCAAAAGATGAATCCTGGGCAGACATGTTCAGTCCTCAGCCCTATAGCGGGATGCATATGCTGAGGCTTTGGTGAGAAAGGCTTCCGTAAAAGGGAATTTCCCCACTCTTGTGCCCTCCAGTGTTGGGACTTCCTGGGATGTGCCTGCAGAGGAAGAGGGGCTACTGGTCAGTTTCAGGAGGGAGGGTCCGGTTGGTGGTGGTCGGTGGGGAAGACCGGGGGAAGGCAGCTGTGATCAGGAGGGCCCCGGGGGCTGAGGATGGGGGACCCTGCAGAGTAGGCCGGGCTGATGCCAGAACTTAGCGGAGCCAAAGTTCTAAACTGGTTGCTTCGAGTTGAGTGTTTAAAGCAGTTTACTACTGGTGCCAACTGTTCTTGGATCATTTTCCCTAAATGTTTTATGTTTTGTACTTGTGCCCAGAGGCAGTTTTATCTGGTGGGGGCACTTCTGTCAATCTGTCACCGTGAATGATTAGAGGAAGGAGGGAGGAGGGGGAGGGAATGGAATGCAGGGAGGAGCCGTGTCCTCCTGGGGGGCTGGGGTTGGTCTGCGCCCTGTCAGGCAGGCTGGCAGATTATCCAGTGGTCACTCCCCTTGCTGTGCTGAGAGCGTTTGATCCCCTGAATGCAGCTGAGTGGAGGTGCCTGAGTAACAGGAACTGGCATCTCTGCCTTCAGGGAGCTTAGGACTGAGTGATGGGTGTCTGTCTGTTTCTCTGCCCCTGCCTCCTCTCTGCACACACACACATGCACCCATGAGGCTTGGGTACAAACTAACCTAACCAGTGAGTGGTTTCCTACAGGGAACGATTAGGGCCTTCTGAGAAGATTCTCCATCACGAAACCTCTCCTCTATCCCAGTGTCTGGAGTTCCTCACCTTTGACCAGCGGCTCTGACTCTCCTCAGATCTCAGGTTGGCCACTTAGGGGCCAGGCCACGCCCAAGAGAGCAGGGGCCTGATCGGGAGGTGGGCAGGCCACAGGCCCTGACTCCTCTTCCTGTGGCTCTTGATTTGAGAGCTGAGATGCTGAGGGGTGGCCGCTCTGGACTCAGAGCTGGGCCCAGGGCAACTTCCAAATCACCTGGAGGGCTGTGCTCAAAGGCTGGAACATTAGTCTGGAAGCATAGACTCATGTCTGGTTGTTTTGTGACCAGAACTGTACCTGGCACTCTGTCCATGCAGAGTTAATATTGTTTGGATGAATGAATGGATGAAGACCTTTCAGGATTTCAGAGTCCAGGTTTTATTTTTTGAGCAGGCGCTTTAGCAATGCAAATGCCCAGGTTAGAGGCAGAGCACCAGGTGGAGTCAGATGGATCCTAGTTAGAACCTCAAGTTTGTGGTGCCTCAGTGTGTGGCCTCATCTGTTAAATGGCTCTGCAGAGACTGAATGAATGTGCACATTGGGAGTGAGAGAAGAAGGCTGGAAGCCTGAATAGGAATGGGCCTGGAAAGAGGGAAGCTTAATCGTTGAGAACTCTGTGGCTGGCCAATCAACCTTCTCACACCCCAGCCTACCTTCTCACCTCTCTGCTGTCCTGGGGAGCCAAGTCCTGCCTTGCCACCACCAAGAGGCTGGTCCTTCCAAGATTAGTTAGACGTGAACAGCGGGGACCGTGGGAACAGACTCACCCCTAACTCAGCCACAGTGGAGTAGCCACAGATGGATGTGGGATGGAGGCTGGATCCTGGGAGACACGTGCAGGACTGGAACTGGATACTGTTTGGGCTGTCACCTGGTCCACCTGTCCCCACACCCAGGATGCCCTGTGACAGTGTCACCAGCCATGCAATGTCAGGGGTCATCCCAACTCTGGGGTCCAGGAGTGGGGATGCAGTCTGCATTCTCTACTTGCTGGACGCAGGGTCTCAGGACCGTGGAGAGCTCTCTGGGAGTGGGTTTGTATCAGGAAGGGTGGAGAGGTTTGGCTGCTGGACTGTAGGGAAGCACTCTAGAGTGTGCAGCACGTGGAGAAGTGGAATTGAAGTATACTGTGGACAGGACTAGCTATATTGTTTGTGGGATCCCTCTGTGCAAATGAGAATGTGGGGCCCCTTGTTCAAGAAATGATTAAGAATTTCCAAAGAGATTATTGTCTGTTCTTGTTTAGCCGCTAAGTTGTGCCCAACTCTTTGTGATCCCATGGACTGTAGCCCACCAGGCTCCTCTGTCCATGGGATTTCAGACCATTAAATAAAGTGCAGGGCCCTCTGAGGGTGGGGCTCTTTGTGACTTCATGGGTCATCTGTCCACGGAGCTAGCCTTGATCTTGGTCCATGATGGAGGGTGGGGCAAAGGGTTCTTAGAGTTGAGGAGGGGTCTCTGCTTTTCTACTCGAGGGGCTTGTGTTTGCCCCTGTAGGTCCTCAGTTCATCTGGGGCTCAGAAACACTTCGCTTGCAGACTTTCCTCTCTGAAGCAGGGTGGGGCTGAGGAATGGGTGGGAGGGGGCTGCCTTTCTGTGAGCAGACACAGAGGGAAATCTCCCCCACTCCCACTCAGCACTGCTCCCTCCCCACCCCAAAGGCAGCACAAGGTAATGGTTTTTGACACATTTCATTGAAATATAATAAAATATTTGCATGGCGTTATTAGATAAATAAGGGTTGACTTGAGGCAGTACTTATTGGGAAATGTGATATGAAAATTCATTTAATATGAAAGAACGTAGAAGCTTAAGTTTATGGTAATGGATTGATTGCAGATAGTATCTAATAACTCCATACAAATATATTTCAATCATAATACCCTTCGGGGTGGTCCTCAGCTCCTGAGGCTGCGAGGCGATTGTCTGCCCGACCTCCTCTCTTCTGGGCCAGATTAGAATTAATTAACTGCTAATATTGTGACATTACTTTTGTAATTAAGAAGCCCCATAATTTTCAGTGGCAGTGAGAATGAGAAGTGTTTATTATTGTCTCAGATAAGACGGGGATGGGGGAGGGGTGGGGAAGTAGAGAAGCAGAGAAATAATAAAGAAATCTAGAGAGGGAAAAATGTATGATTTCATTCTCTGGTTCTGGAGTTTTCTGTGTTGCCTGCAGAGTGAGGAGCCCCAGACAAGAGGTGGGGGTCTCAGGTCTCAGAGGGGCAGAGGTTCCGGTGCCTGCATGGAAGGTCAAGGGTGACTCTGTCTCAGACTCGCTGATCCCAGGAGTCAGGGACCAGGGAGCCAGCCGAGTCGGGGCTCCAGTGCGGAGCTGTGGCTGAGACCCGGCCGGGAGAGCAGGGACCAGGGGTGGGTCATGGTTGATGCGCCCATGACACGCCCCTTCCTCCCTTGATAAGCTGTGAAATGCATTTGTCCTTGGCCGGGATGAGCTCAGTCAGGCTATCACTTCTGGGCATCCGTGTGGCCGGGGTGGTGGGGCGGGGGGCGGGGACGCGGGGCGGGGTGGCTGGAGGAGGGGGAGGGGACGGGACGTGCCTGCCAAAGGCCCATATGCTGGCCTGTCTCCCACTACGCGACACTGGGAGTTTGCTTGTCTTTCTGCGTTTTCCTGTCCTGGGGAGAAATGGAAATAATTTCCTTTGAAACGTGACATTTCCTAATCCGGCGCCCGGCCTGGCTGACAGCAGGATTAGTGTGCTTGGGCTGCCAGGCCTGGCTGGCCAGATGCCCGCGCCTCCCGAGGAGGTGCGGGGGCCAGCGCCGGCCCCTCCCCGGCTCCTCTCCCACCCCGGACTGGTCTCGGCTGCTCTTGCCCTTGCACATCAGGAACTGGTGCTCTGGATGCTGTTTTCTGGCGTGTGTGTGTGTGTGTGTTGGGGCCTGGGAATTTTCACCTCCCAGAAGCTGTTAGTCTTCTCTTTGGAAGGGGTGAGGATTCTAGGACCTGGAGAAGTGGCTTCAGGTCTGGGCTCTGCATGACCAGCTCGGGGACCCAGGGCTGTTCAGTTCCCTCTCTGGGCTGTAGACTGCTTGTCTTGGAAATGAGAGTATGATGAAGTATTGCCTTTGATTGTTTCTACCGCTCTGCTTCCAGCCATCTCTGATTCTCTAGTCTTTGTCAAAGCTCTTTTGTTGACAACAAGGGCCAACAAAATAATGGGAAATCAGTTGTAGTGACCGCATGAGGCCTCCTCTAAGGGCAGGAGCTGGCTCTGCTCTCTGCTCTCTGTTCCTGTCTCCTAACCTGCCCAGAGACGTGCAGGCTTTGCACGTGTGGTCTCTCCAGGGGGATGTCTAGCAGACAGCCCCTCCATGCCTCTTACCACTAGGGCCATGTGTACTAGAAGGCAGGATGTCCAACCTCCTGACCATCTGACAAGTAGATGGTTCTTTTTAAGATGAAGAACTGGAGGATAGAGGTTAAAGGACTTGTTCAAGTCATTAAGTCAAGCCAACTTGAATCCAGACGACCCAACTCCAAGTCCCCTGCCCGCCTCTGGCTGCCATCTCATGTCACATATGAGCTATTTTTCCCACCCTGTAGCCCCCAAGTCCATACGAGCTGTTTCCACACCCTGTACCCCCCCCCCCAACAACCAAGTCCATGGACTCTGAGAGTTGGGCTGCCAGCTCTAGACTACCTTGGCTGTGTCATTTTTTTTTCTTTTTGCAGGAGGGATTGGGGCACTTCTGGGTGAGTGGTGGTGAGGGGGTGGGGGGGAGATGTCTAGACCCTCTGTTCCATGTTTTGGATCAGGTATGTGAGCTCCTAGACTGGCACCTTTGGAGATGTCCCCAGACACAATGCCTGGTCCCCAGATTTTGTCCACAGATCAAGTTGAGAGCTGAACATTCAAATGAGGCAACCATCAAAGAAAACTGTTTAAGGAGATCTAAATCACTTTGCTGGGGTGGAATTTTGTGAAGCAAGTGACTGGAAATATCTTCTCTGGCCTTTGACACCAAGAGAGGGAGCAGAAGGAACCCAGGGGCGGGTTAGCAAGGGAAGGACAGAGGCAGTGAGGTGTGGTGGGAAGAGCTCGAAGCGGGGATGGGAGGAGGGGGTCGGGTAGCAGGTGTTATGGGGGTGGAGGTGGAGGTTGGGAAGGGGGGATCCTGGATGCCTCTTGGGTGGAGATTTCCCCTCTTGTTGAGCTCAGTTTCTATATCAGTAAATCAGAGACCCAAATTGGCTTGAGTCTGCGGTTTCTCGGAAGAGCTTTCAGGCCAGCCGGGGAAGGAGAGAGATTCTGCAGGTACAGCCTCCTTTCTCCCACTTCTCGTCTATTCTGTGCGCCGATGCTGTAACATGCGGTTTGAAAATCGAAGGGTGTTTTATTTAGGAGGCTGGGGTGTTGGTGGTGGCAATTCGGAAGGGGAGGAGAACGGTGATTGTTGCTCTAATGGCAGGAGGAAAGAAGTTACACGACCGAACTCAGCCCTGCCCTCCCATGCCCACCTTCAAGGCAGACAGCCCACAGTCAAGCTGCATCACTCCAGTTCAGAAGGAGAAAATGCTGCCAGTGCAGGACCCCTGCAGATGAAAGGAAGACAGCTTGGTCTTAGAGTGGTTTTCTAGGAAATGGTATATATTGGGGATTAGAGTAGCGATACTCAAAATCCAAACGCCATGGGCTGGGAGAGCTGGGGCCACCTGCACAAGTGAGGTGTGGGTCACTAGGAACGCTTAGCCCCACACCCGCTGTAGATGATTACCTGACTGCTTCTTTGAGTCCAGGGGGCCTTGTCCCACGCAACACTCTATCTCTTTCTTGCTTTGTTTTCCTGCCTGTCCTTTCTTCTCTGCGTCTTCGGTGGTGTCTCTTTCCTGGTGTCTCTGCCCCTCCTGTTTTTCTCTCCCTCGCTTGCCCTCCCCATGGATCCCCGACCTCTGCATTAGCATTCACAACCTCCGGCACCAGCCACTTAGGCCAGAAAGACAGCTCCTTGGAAACACAATTGAAATATTTTTATAAATGACCAGCGGAGTTTGAGTGACATGCCCTTCTTAGGCTAAATAAAATTAAAGTTAAACCTTCTAAAAAATACATGAGCCAAACATCCTCTGCACATTTCATTATGCAAATATGGCTGTCCGGCACTGCACAAATTAGCCTCCTTTTGAAATTCGCTGCTGCCTCTTCCCTTCCCTGTGCTTTCCTCTCTCTCTCTCTCTTTTTTCCCTTTGGGTTTTGAGGGAAAAGGCTTTGTGATTTTAGGCTGACAGCTGGAGTCTGGGGGAGAGACAGGAGGCTGGAGGGTGGGAGAGCCAACTTGCTTCTTCTGACTTCCCCTTGGTTGCCTCTCTCCCCTCTTTTCGGGGGTTAGGCAGTGAAAAAACGAGCCCTCGCTGACTTCTCACCCTCTCTTTCAAACTGCTTTTTGGGGATCTGGCCAGGAGAGGTCAGTCTGGGGTTGGGAATGGGGCTCCCCAGAGTTGGGGCGCTCAGCAGTCTCTCAGTCTGGGGGTGTGGGAACCTGCAGCCCCAGAGATAGACTGGCTGATGGACCACAGACCCTCTCCCCTACCAGGTCCAGGCATCCCTTCCCCAGGTTCTCAGGCATAATAAAGGATGTCTTTTCCCGTTGCCTGGGTCCTGGATGACAACTGGAAAAATCTGAGCAGTGTCTAGATGTGGCGTCTCCTCTCTGTCCAGCCTGCAGCAATCCATGAAGCTGGGAGAGGGTCCCACTGAATTGAACAGGTTGGGTTCCCAAGGCCAGAGGACCAGGTCAGGTAGGCAACACGTCAGTCCCTAGACCCTTCCCTCTACAGGTACTGCTTCACCATTAGAATAACTGATTTGCCCCTATTTCAGGGAAGGGGAACAGAATAAATCACAGCATTTCGATGTATCTTAAGGCGTTTCATGTTTCACAGCACAGGTACAGGGACTGAGATCAAAGTGGATGTGGTGGCTTGGCCTTAGAACAGGCCCTGCTTCAGTGTTCTTCTCCCAGCAGAAGCACAAGGGCAGGGCACCGAAAGAAGAGGAAAAGTGATGGAGGGGCAGAAAGAGCCGCTGAGACAAATGTCAACTGATGCTCCCCCTTCCCCAGATACGGTCCTGCCCTGAGCCTTTGTATACGAGGTGGCACACGGCCTTACCTCCAGCCAACTCGCTGTTCATCCCTGTGTGGTTAATCCACTCTGGACTTGTAGGACGGAGATGAATTCCAGACGAGATTCCCCGCACATGCCCATCTCCCATGATTTTGGGCTAGTCCATGGGGCAGTTGCTGATCTTGCCCTTGCTGTCCTCTTCTGAATTGAGCTGGAAGGGGAGGTGAGGGTGGCAGAGGGAGAGAGGAGAGTGACTCGGATGAGTAGGCAGTTGATGATGTGGATGCAGACAGCAGCCTCCCCTTCCATGCCAGCCTCCCTTGTCTAGACCCTCCTCCCCTTAAACTTACTGTTCTCCCACTCTGAGCCACTCTGCCCCCGTTGCTGGTGATGTTTCTATTCTGACTCCTTAATTCTTATCAGTCACTTTCTTGCTCAAAAACTTTAAATGCCCAGCCTAGCACTGTCAAACACTTATGGAGTCTCTGCCACATGCCAGGCATTGACCTAGGCTCAGACATTGAGCTGGGTTCAGGGAGTAGCGGAAAGGGGCACAGGGAGGCAGGACCCTGCCCTCCTGGAGCTTATAATCTTGTAGTGAAGTCAGATTTAGGTGAGGGGAAGGAGCCGGAGAGAAGTTCAGATGCTGCAGAGGCCTGTGGTTGTCTTAACCTGCTGCTCAGGTATTTTTCTTTAGGCAGTAGCATCGGTAGTGCCTGGAAGTTGGCGAGGAATGCAAACTCTCAGGCCCCACTCAAACCATGCCCCATCGGGTTAAAACCCATCCTGAAACCATGCCCCACAGGGTAAATAGAAGCTGGTGACTAAGAGTTCTTGAGTTTGTTCTACAGAACAGCAGGTAAGGGAACATGTTGTTTAAAACTCCTCCATTGTAACCTGCCTTCACTGACCAGGCTCACCTTGATTACTTTTTGACTCCTTAACCACCCATATAGATAACGCCTGTGAGGGATTTGGTCACTATGGTAATTGGGGGACTTCAGTTGCTTTCCAAAGACTTGGGGTTGGCTCCTGTCCAGTTAAAACTGGCTAGGACTGGTTGAGAACACCACCTGTAAAACTGAGCTTGCACAGGTGTTCCATGAGTGACCTTTTGATGTCAGAGGGCTGAAAATTCCATCCTCATATGAATGTACTTCCCAAGAAAAAGCATGTAACTCATGCAGCTGCACAGAACCCCAATTACCTCACCTTTCCCCCAACTCCAATCCCCTTTCCTCAACCTAACACCACTCTGCTTCATTATCCCATAAATACCTCAAGGCCCTCATCTTCGGGAGGCAGAACTGAGGTTTGTTCTCCCATCTCTTCACTTGGCCACCCTGTAAAGAGACCGTTTCTCTGCTGCCAACCTCTGGGTCTCTGTGTTCTGCTTGCTGCATGTCAGGCAAATGAACCCCATTCTGTAACCCCACCTCAGATCTACTGAAGCTCCGTCTCTGGGGGCCAAGCCCAGAAACCTGAAGGTTGACTTGTGAGAAGATGCTGTAAGCAGTCAACAGGAGTGGAAGTGCCAGTCTCCAGCAGCCCAGTGATTCTGAGTGGTTGGTTTCTTTTTCCTTCTATTTATCAGATGGCAGATGCATGGAATTGAGTTAATCATATCCTGCAGTATGTGGCACTTGTCATCATTCATCTGTGAAAGGCCTCTATTTTGCTTTGTTTCATAATTTCTTTCCATCTCACCCCATCCTTCCCTCCCTATCTCCAATAGATACCATATGTTAGATAGCATCTAACTATGACTCAGTGGATATGAATTTGAGCAAACTCCAGGAGATAGTGAAGGACAGGGAAGCCTGGTGTGCTGCAGTCCACGAAGTCAAAAAGAGTCAGACATGACTTAGTGACTGAACAACAACAAAAATACACACACACATATATACACATATATATATATTTGTACACAGATTCCAACACACACACACACACACACACATGTATCTGTTTCATTCAGTTCTTTTTTTCATAATAATTCTTGCTTCTGTATATACACCTGTCTCACTGTTCTGAGTGGTACATAGTTTTTCACACTAAAGGACCCAACAAGTGTTGTTTTTGATTTCCTAGTGAGGACCACTGAGGTTGCCTCAATTCCTTGCTGTGATGAACAGTTTCAAGCATGTCCTCTAATGGGTGTCAGGGGTACATACCCAGAGGAGGGCTTGCTGAGTGTGTTTTATTTCACTTAGAACTGCCAGATGGCTCCTGAGATCAGCTTAATGGTGAACCCTCCCACCTACGGTGCCCGTGGGCTCCTGTCTCCCCACCTGTTTTCCAACACTTGCTGTTATCTGGCTTTCTAGCTGTTGCCAGGCTGATGGGTTTATGGGGGATGTCACTGGTTTTTTCATTTCTCTGATTATTGTGCAGATGTGCATGTCTTCGTGTACTTGTTACAGGAAAGGACTCCACAGATTTTATCTTCTTATGTAAATTGCCTAGTCATAGGTTTTGGTCTTTTTTCAGTTTTCTCCTTTTTTTCTGTTGTTGATTTGAAGGAATTCAAATATATATGATATATATATATATATGTTCTCTATTTTATTTTTTAAAAATGTGTTTGTTTATTTTTGGCCATGCTGGTCCTTGCGGCAGCACAGGCTTTCTCTAGTTCTCGTGCTTGGGCTTGTCGTTGTGGTGGCTTCTCTTTGTTGTGGAGCACGGGCTCTAGGGTGGAGGGCTGCAGCAGCTGCATGCGGCTCCCAGGCTCTGGAGCACAGGCTTAATAGTTGTGCCGGGGCTTAGTTGTTTCATGGCATATGCGATCTTTCTGGATCAGAGATCGAACCCGTGTCTCTTTCACTGGCAGGTGGCTTCTTTACTGCTGAGCCAGCAGGGAAGTCCCTATTCTCTATTTTGTTGTTGCAATATTGTCTCCTGGCTGGTCGTCTTACTGTTAACTCTGCCTATCTGTCCTGTCAGTGAAGAGAAAGGCTCAATTTTATTCTAGTCAAATGCATCATTTCTCTTTTGCCTTTTGAGTCTTTTGGGGTCTTATTAAAGAAATCTTCCCACACCAAGGTCACAAAGATATTCTTTTTATATTTTTTCCATTAGTTTTGTAGTTTTACAGATCACATATTAGGGTCCCAATCCTCTGGAGTTCAAGTTTTTATATAGTAGAAGGAGATATCTTAAGTTGTTTTTCATTTAAACGGTAAGCTGGTCTTCCCAGCACTGCCCACTAAGCAAACCACCTTTTTTCCCGGTGCTTTCTGATTTCACCATATCATATGCCCCATCTAATACACACATAAATACATAGCGTACTATTTGTTCTAGGTTCTCTGGTTTCACTGGTGCGCTGGTTCCTCTGCCAGTGCTGCAGTTTGTTGTGGTCATTAGGTCTGTTCACAAATAGTGAAGTTCTTTTCTCTTTCAGGAAAATGGTAGCATTGCATTTCCCCATCCACCTGGAGTTCAGTGTGGCTCTAGGAGTAGATTTGGACAATGAAATGTGAGCATAAGCGACACATGTCACTTCTGGGCGGCAGCGTTCTGAGCCAGTGTGTAATCACTGTGTCCCCTTCCCCCTGCCACGACAACCTGCCACGCTGTGGCCAGGTGGGTGCTGACAGCCCAGGTCTCCCAGGCAACCCTCGATGGACATGCAGTGTGAGTGAGGAACAGACTGTGGTTGTTGTAAATGATGGCACTGGGAGGTTTTTGTCTCTGCAGCAAAATCTAGCCTGTCCTGGCAAAAACAATGACCACGACTGTGCCATTTCCAAGATGATAGAGCATGTCCCGCCTTTCTGTTCTTCTTTTAAATTTACCTAGTTCTCTGTGGCTTTTGGGTCTCCCATTTGATCATTTATTTGTCAATCTTCTAAGAAATCCCAGCTGGAAAAAATCCACCCATACAAGAAGTTTTGAACAGTAGTCTGACAAAAAGGGGAGGGGTTTATGCTGCTGAAATGCAAAGAGATCTAGTTTTCACAACAAGCACCACCTTCTAAGGTGTGGGTGCCTCGTTTCCAACAAACTTCACTGACCCCTGACTCGTTCTAACCTCTTCCCATCTTTCTGGCTTATTTTTTCACCATCTTCCCCTCCTGTTTTTTGTTCTCTTTCACCATCTCATTTATGTGACTCTCATTCAGAGTGGCCTTATCCAAAAGTTTGGTGCCACCGTCATTTGGGCCTTCAGGGGGTTTACTGTTTATTTTACATTTATCAAGAGAATCTTCTAAATGCTGACAGTTGTTTCCTAAGAGGAATTCTGAAGCCAGCTGTTAAGCTAATACAAAATGAGCCACTTTATTACAAATATGAGATGCTGGGGAAAATTAGATAGCTGTTGGAGGTAGGGAGAGGAAGACAGACATACATTCAGATACACATATTATAAAAGAAGAATAAATTTCATATGGATAAAGAAATTCTTCCCTGGTGGCTCAGATGGTAAAGAATCTGCCTGCCATGCAGGGGACCTGGGTTCAGTCCCTGAGTTGGGAAGATCCCCTAGAGAAGGGGATGGCTACCCATTCCAGTATTCTTGTCTAGAGAATTCCATGGACAGAGGAGCCTGGTGAGCCCCAGTCCATGTGGTTACAAAGAGTTGGACATGACTGAGTGACTACCACTTTCATTTTTCAAAGAAATTAACTGTAGGGGGTTGGGGGAGCAAAATGAGTGAAGAAGGTCAAAAGGTATGAAATTCCAGCTATAAAACAAACATATCGTGGGGATGGAACAGCATGGAGATATAGTTAATAATGCTGTATTGCACATTTGATGTTTGCTAAGAGAGTAAGTCTTAAAAATTCTTGTAATAAGAAAAAAGTTTTACAGGTATGTCTGGTGATCAATGTCACCTAGACTTACTTTGATAACCATTTAGCAATATATGCAAATATTGAATCAATATGTTATATACCTGAAACTAACATAATTTACACGTCAATTATACCTCAATGAAAAAGAAGCTAACTATAAAAATGAAATCATAGAAAAATAGAATAAATATCTGATTTTTGCTTTTAACCTTAAAACTAATTGAAGAAGTCATGTACACACAAACTGACAGGCAGTGCATAGAAACATAAAACTCCTGAATACTCACACACTATGAGCAGGATTAAGGACAGTCAACAAATTTAAAGACATTCCTTAGAATCTTGACAGGAAAATATTTGTAACTTTTTTGAAAAAACTTTTAAAATTGAAGTGTAGTTGATTGACAATGTTTCAGGTGTATAGCAGAGTGATTCAGTTTTACAGGTACATGCTGCTGCTGCTGCTAAGTCGCTTCAGTCGTGTCCGACTCTGTGCGACCCCAGAGACGGCAGCCCACCAGGCTCTGCCATCCCTGGGATTCTCCAGGCAAGAACACTGGAGTGGGTTGCCATCTCCTTCTCCATTGTGTGAAAGTGAAAAGTGAAAGTGAAGTCGCTCAGTCGTGTCCGACTCTTTGGGACCCTGTGGACTGCAGCCCATCAGGCTCCTCCGTCCATGGGATTTTCCAGGCGAGAGTACTGGAGTGGGGTGCCATTGCCTTCTCCATACAGGTACATATATATGTATATATGTGTGTGTACATGTATTCTTTTTCAGATTCTTTTCTATTATAGGTTATTATAAGATATTGAATATTGTTTCCTGTGCTATACAGTAAGTCCTTGTTGTTTTGCTATTTTATATATAGCAGTGTGTATGTGTTAATCCTAAACTCGTAATTTATCCCTACACCCCTTCCCCCTTTGGTAAAAATAAGTTTGTTTTCCATGTCTATGAGTTGGTTTCTGGCTTGTAAATAAGTCCATTTGTATCATTTTTAAGGATTCCACATATAAGTGATCATTTGATAACAATCTGTAACTTTTATATATTTCTGGGTTTTCTCTTCTATTACATTGATTTGCTAGTTCCCTGTGCCAGTGCTCCAGTTTTCTTTTTTAAAAAATGATTATTATAGTCATTAGGACTGTTGACAAATAGTAAAGTTCTCTTCTTTCAGGAAAATGGCAGAATTGCATTTCCCTGTCCACCTGGAGTTCAATGTGCCTATATGACTAGATTTGGACAATGAAATGTGAGCCTAAGTGACACGTGTCACTTCTCGGAGGCAACTTGCAGAAAGACGGCAATCATAGAAATAGGCAGTTCCCTAAGGAGGAACTAAAATAACAAAGTAACTAGTATACAGAAAAGATATTGAGCCTCACTGATAACAAACTAAAAACTAATTTTTAACAGTCCTGTTGGAATTTTGTTTAGGATTGCACTGAGTTTCGGAGAATCTTAAACAAAATTCCAACAGGACTGTTATAAATTAGTTTTTAGTTTATTATCAGTGAGGCTCAATATCTTTTCTATATACTAGTTACTTTGTTACTTTATTTCCTCCTTAGGGAACTGCCCATTTCTATGTTTGCCACCTTTCTGCAAGTTGCCTCCTAGAAGTGACACATGTCACTTAGGCACTTGGGAATAGTTTTCTCCATTTATTTAGGCCTTCTGTTTTACCCCTTATTCATTTATGTTTTTTCTTTGTAAACGTCCCTTGATTTTTTGCCACCCTATAGTCTGTCCATGGAATTCTCGAGTCAAGAATGTTGGGGTGGATTGCCGTTACCTTTTCCGGGGGATCTTCCCATCCTGGGGATGAAACCTGGGTGTCCTGCATTGCAAGTGGATTCTTTACCACTTTAGCCACCAGGGAAGCCCTCTTGAATTTTTAAGTAGGTTAGTTGCCAGATGCTTTATGGTTTAGGTTGACTCGATGACTAACACTTGATTTCTGGTTGAATATTGAGGGGGGTGGATCCTGCCACCTGTCCTGGAGCAAAAGATGGGTTCAGCCTCCTTTCCTTCTCCAGCTTTGTTCCCACTGCCGGCTGCTGACCCCTGAGCTGCTGGAGTTCAGGGAAGGAGGCTGAGGACCGGAGATCTTACCTGGAATGATGCCGTCAGAAAATGGCTGTGCTGGTTTTGTACTATGTCAATGTAACTCAGCTAGAATTCATTTTCTCAGAAATTCCTTTCTTGAGTGAGTCTGGATTAAGCTTGGCCGCAAGAGAAATTTGGGCAAGATTTGGAAGGTGGAAGGGGAGCAGCAACCATTGTGCTGGGAAGGCTGTGTAGGGACCCAGGTGCCACGTAGCTCCCATGAGTTGTCAACGATCTACCAGCTGCCGCACTGGGGCCAGACTGCAGCTTCCATGGGTCTCCTGCTCAGCTTCTCTGAGTCCTGGGCCAGGCATGTGTGCAGCTCTGTAAATGAGGGCTCCAGCACCTTCTGCAGCTTGTCAAGGTTGGAGGCAGAGAGAGACAGGTGCAGGCTCTGGTCTGCCTTCACCCTCCTTTGCTTCATGACCTATAGTGACCTCAGGTCCGATATCAGACAGGCAACAGCTTTCCACAGACCCCTTCACCAGCTAACACAATTGTGTGATGTCTAAATCCTCTCACAAGTCCCTTTTCCGTCTTAACTCAGAACAGCTCCACTCACCTGAGGAAACCCTGACTGGCACAATGGCGCCGTGCTCTCTGGGCTGAGCAGATGTTTGAAGCAGACTCATTCTCTTGTGGACCCCGAAAGGCTCCTCTCTGACTGCAACGCCCTTATGCAGGCCATCTTCCAGCTCTCAGCCCCTCCTTAGAGCTCCCCCTTTATCCAGGGGATGTCTACTTAATATTGGAGTTCTGCTGTCCACCCAGGTGCCCCTTGTGTAGAACACAAAATGGCTCCCAAATAGCTCTCACAGGAGCTACTTGTGATCCAGGGAAATGCAGAGGAATTATTTGTCTCCGACAATTCCCAGGGGTGCAGACCTTTCCACCCTAGGAGCAGTTCTTCCCCTGCCACCAAAGCAACTCATGGGCCTGACTCTCACGCTCCTTCATATCCTGGCAGAGCTAAAACCAGTCCCCTGGGCCCCGCAAGCCACAGAACACTCTTATCAAGCTCCTTTGAAAGTCCCTCTGGTTGGAACCCTCTGTCGACTGCTTCTGCCCGGGGAAGGGGTGAACGCTTAACAGCAGTTCTTCCTTCTCAGACTGCTCTCCCCAGGCCCACATGTTCCACCCTTTGCAGCCTCTTTGAGGAATGAAGAGCCTTCTACCTGGTTTTTGAACATCTACTCTGCCATTTCTACTGATACATTGGCATTGATTGTATCATAGTGCCTCAGTTAAAATTTCCATGGAACACCCCATTGAGAATGGATGGAGGTCTTCTCCCAGATGGAAATTTCTTGCAGAGATAGAGGCCCATCCCTCATCCAAGCTTGCAGGGTTAGTTCTCAGGCCACCCATCCCTTTTCTTTCCCTGGAGAACTTACCAGAAAGAGCAGCCTTGCTCATCTCCAGGACTAGCTCTAGGGGGAAATCCTAGAGCCCTGGAATGTCATGGCTGGAAGTTGCCACAGAAGTTGCTAGTCCCACTTCTTTATTTTATGGTGAGGAAATGGGCTCAGAGAGGGGAAGCAATCTGCTCACAGAAATGTAGTTGAGTTGAGCCATGGCTGGACCCAGACCTCCTTTTTCTGGTATAACTGTGTCGTGGATTCAGCAGGCTCTTAAATTCAGGTAGATACCAGCTCACCTATCCCTAAGAACTGAGTGTGTGCTGCGTGCTGAGCTAAGTCACTTCAGTCGTGTCCGACTCTGGGCTCCTCTGTCTATAGGATTCTTCAAGCAAGAATACTGGAGCGTATAGGAATGCAAGGGATTTCTGTGTATTAATGTTATATCCTGAAACTTTACTATATTCATTGATTGCTGCTGCTGCTGCTGCTAAGTCGCGTCAGTCGTGTCTGACTCTGTGCGACCCCATAGACGGCAGCCCACCAGGCTCCTCTGTCCATGGGATTCTCCAGGCAAGAACATTGGAGTGGGTTGCCATTTCCTTCTCCAATGCATGAAAGTGAAAAGTGAAAGTGAAGTTGCTCAGTCGTGTCCTACTCTTAGCGACCCCATGGACCACAGCCTACCAGGCTCCTCCGTCCATGGAATTCTCCAGGCAAGAGTACTGGAGTGGGGTGCCATTGCCTTCTCTGATTCATTGATTAGCTCTAGTAATTTTCTGGTGGCATCTTTAGGATTTTCTATGTAGAGGATCATGTCATCTGCAAACAGTGAGAGTTTTACTTCTTCTTTTCCAATCTGGATTACTTTTCTTTTTCTTCTGTGATTGCTGTGGCTAGGACCTCCAAAGCTATGTTGAATAGTAGTGGTGAGAGTGAGTGCGCTTGTCTTGTTCCTGATTTTAGAGGAAACGCTTTCAAATTTTTACATTGAGGATAATGTTTGCTGTGGGTTTGTCATGTGTGGCTTTTATTCTGTTGAGGTATGTTCCTTCTATGCCTACTTTCTAGCAAGTTTTTATCATAAATGGGTGGCTGATTCATGTTGATATATGGCAAAAAACATCACAATAGTGTAAAGTAATTATTCTCCATTTAAAATAAATTAATAATTTTTTTTTAAGTAAAAAAAAAAAAAAAAAAGAACAATGGAGTGGGTTGCCATTTCCTCCTCCAAGGGATCTTTCTGATCCAGGGGTCAAATGTCAAATCTGTTCCTCTTACATCTCCTGCATTGGCAGACAGGTTCTTTTTTTTTATATGTACATTTACTTTATTAAAATTGTAGCGCTTAATATGATAGCAGAAATCGTCACATAGCTCACATCCAGAAGCAGTACAATAGTGGAGGTGCAAACATTCCTTATTACCAATACAAGTAAAAAAGTGGCGATATGTCCCATAAGCCTTTAATTGCATAAAATATTATATTGAGCATCATTTACAGCCAGCATAATTATATAAACTAATTATTATCACCTTTCTTCTACATTCTGCAAAGGAAATACATTCATAGGACATTCAAACATGATAAAAATTAAACATCAGTTCTGAATTATTCATGGGGAAGACACAAGCTGATAACTCCTCTTTTATGATCTATTGGGTATTGACACATGATTTTACAATTTTTTTAATGTCAGGTGGGTTCTTTGCCATTGGCACCACCTGGGAAGTCGAATGAGTGCTGGGAGTGGTCAGGAGGTGCATGGGGAGACTGGCCTCCAGCAGATGGTTGCCATGGCACCCAATGGAGCTTCCATGCGTACTCCTACCTTAGATGAGGCCAGAGAGTCCAGTCAACCACTGGCTGATGGGGATAGGGGTAGGACTGGAACCAAGCAGCTGGGGATCTGGCCCAGTTAGCAGACATTAGCAGCCTCAAAGTACAGTCCAGAGGCTGCACCACACCCATCCTTTGTGTGTCTGCCCGTTGCTTCTGGCTGCCGGACTAGGCTGAGGACTACTCAGGAGGTAAATCCTGGGCTCCCCTGTCGGAGCCAGGCCTCTGCTCCTCCTTGGGCATGGTTGGGCCTCTGGGATACATCAGTTCCCTCTGGCCTCCAGAGGAAGCAAGCCCCTTCCCCAGAGGACAGAGGCTCTGGACAACCTTGGCTGTGGACAGAACATTCTCTTTGGGTCAACAAGGGCAGAGGTGGTGCTTGACCAAGCTGTGAGTATAGCAATATTACGGTATTGAGCACTGTGATCATTTCCACGTATAGGTCCTTTTAATTTTGAAAATGATTCTAAGAGAGCATGCTACGAGACTCAGGGTAAGACCCTAGCCCAAGGCCGAACATCCAGCTAATAAGTACCAACACCATAGAGGTGATACTGAATTATGCTTCTACCAGCAAAACAAACAAACAAAACTGTGTTTCTATACTCTTTCCTACAGAGATTTAGAACTTTTTGGCCTTTGATCATCTGTTAGGTGAACAGTGGTGTTGTGATGGTAACATTTCTCTTATTACAGATGAGGACCACCATCTCTTCTGTGTTTGAGAAGCATCTCCTTTTAGAGGACTGTCTGTCTGTATCCTTTGCCCAATTTCTCATTGATTTATAGATATTTTTCTTCCTTCCAGAAAATTAACTATTTATGATATGGTTTAAAATTTCTTTCTCCAGTTTGTCATTTGTTGTTTGGCTTTGTTTAAACTGTTTCCCACTCCATCAGACCCAAACCAGGTAAATTTGATTTGTATGTGGTCAAGTGAGGCAACTTTTTTATATTGGGCTCTGGGTTTTGGGTTATATTTAGAAAAGCCCACCTTATTCCAAGAGTGTATTTGTAAAATTCTCCCTTTCTTTTTCTAGAGTTTTATGGTTTTATTTTATAAAAATGTAAATATCTGATTCTTCTTGAGTTATTTTTGGTATAAGGTGTGGGATGGGGATCTGATGATCCAACTTGGTTATTTTCTTTCTCAAATGGCTACCCAGTTGGCTAAATGTCATTTATTTTAAATTTCTATCTTCTACCCTTGGAAGGGGTGTCAAAGACACCCCTTTTGTCCCAAGAGGAAGGTCTCTTTTGTCCCATTCATTTGTCCATCTGTTCACAACATGTCCTGCAGTGTTTTAACTATTATAGCTTTGTCATTTCATAATGTGCTTTAATATCTGGTAATGCTGGTTCTGCTTCTACCACTCATTACCCTTCTTGAAAAAATACTTTTTCTAGTGGTTCTTGCTTATTTATTTGTACAGGTTATTATTCATTTCAGAATCCTCTTGTAAGTTATCCCCACAAACACCCAAGCAAATATAAATATACAAAATTTAAAAAGCAAATATTTGGGGACAACATTATATTGAACCTTTACATTAACATAAGAAGAGTTTTCATATTTTTGACATTGAGTCATCATATGCCAGTCTTCTATTGGTGCTTCATGCTGTTTTCAAGGTTTTTTCCTTCTTAGATTGTCTATGTTTCTTGGTTTAATTCTCTGTGTCTGATCTTCCATGGCTATTATAAATGGATTTTTTCTTCCATTATATCTTCTAACTGGCTATTGTTTGAATAATATGTTTTGGTATGTTGATTTTATAACCAGCCAACTTACTCAACTTTCTTATCATTTGTAACTTTTTTTCATTATCGTTGAGTTTTCCAAGTAAATAATCACATCAACTGAAAATGATGCTAATTTTACCATCTCCTTTCCAATTCTCACGCTGTTGGAGCATCGCAAAGTGATGGTGGTTATATTATATGTATTGTCTTGTTCTCGACTTTAATGAGAATGCTTATAGTGCTTCTACAGTAAACATGTTTGTGGTTTTTGCCCAAGCATATCTTTTATCATATTAAGGAAGTATCCATCCCACTATTATTTTATAAGACACTTTACAAAAATAAAGCATGGATATGCGCTTCTCAAATGTCTTTTCAGCTTCTATGAAATGATCTATGTGATTTTTTTCTTTTGATCTACTAATATACTGAATTACAAAATGATATTTTGAGAATCAGTCATTCTTGAATTTCTGGAGTAAACTGTACTTGGTTATTATTTTTTTTTAATGTGCTGCTGATTTCTGTTTTCTAATAAAGTTTTTGTTGTGATATTCAAAGTGACATGGGCTATAGTTTCTTTATGCGCTATTTGTCAGGTTTCGATGTCACTGTTATACTACTTTCATAAATATAATTGAGCAGGACCCTATGAAGCCTTCCCAAAATAGGTCCCCACCTGTTCTCCACCTGCTTTTGTCTGTAAAAAGCTTCAGAGAATAAATTTAGGGTCTTCTCTGGTGGCTCGGTAGTAAAGAATCTACCTGCCAATGCAGAAGCCAGGTTCGATCCCTGGTCTGGAAAGATTCCACATGCCGTGGAGCAACTAAGCCTGTGCACCACAGCTACTGAGCCTGTGCTCTGGAGCCCGGGAGTCACAACTACTGAGCCCACACACCGCAGCTACTGAAGCCCGCATGCCCTAGAGCCTGTGCTCCGCAACGAGAGAGGCCACCACAATGAGAAAACTGTGCCCAGCAAGTACAGAGTAGCTCCTGCTCACTGCAACTAGAGAAAGACCCGAGCAGCAACGAAGACCTGGCACAGCCACAATAAATGAATACATAAAAATAAGAAATTATAAAAATAACTTTAATCAGAGAAATAAAAAAATGTAGAAAGGAGAACAAGCAAGCAAGACAAAATAATGATACTTTAGCCATTAAACTCAAGAACCTTTAGTTCTTTCTTAAGGGCTATCAATAATATTCTGAGCCATGTCCTTTGAGCAGTTTTGCAGATACTAAAACCCCACCAGGTGGAAGAAATTAATTGCATGCTGCCCACAAGCACAGAGAACCCAGACCATTTGGAACCAGTTTGATGATGCTGACTCCCAATTACCTAACCACCAACCGACCAGAAGAATGTCCACTTGCTGATCATGCCTTGCTCCTTGAACACTATATGACCCCTCACTGCCCTCTCCAGCGTGGGACACAGTCTTGAGGGCGCTACCCCACTGTGGCCCCCTTTGCCTGACAAGGCAATGAATCTACTCTTTTCAACTTCACCCAAAACTCTGTTTCCGTGTTTCTATTTGGCACCAGTGGACAGAGGCCGAGTTTCAGCAACATAAAGAGTAATTGAAAGTTTTTTTTTTTTTTTTTTTCTTTTTGTATACCCTGAAGGAATTTACAAAGCATCACAATTACCTGTTTCTTAAAGATCTGTGAAAATTCTTCTGTGACACAGTCTGGACTTGGTGCTCTTTTGACAGTTGTCTTTAGTTTTCTATAGCAGTTGGTCCATTAGATTGTCTAAGTCCACTATGGTTAGTTTTGGCAATTTATATTTTCCTGTAAGTTTATCCTTTTATCCATGTATTCAAATTATTTTGCATAACAGTGAGCAAAATAGTGTCATATTATGTTTTAAATTTTATCAGTTTCTATTTTCTTCCCCATTGCAATTATTTATTTTGGATATTTCTATTTTCTCCCTTTGACTTGATAATGTTAGCTAATGGTTTGTCTCTTTTATTAGCTTTTTTTTTTTTTTTTCAAATAGAATCAGCTCCTGGATATAATATATATTAATTCTCCAACTCTTTAATTTAATTCATTGTGTTCTGCTTTCACATAACTAATGTCTTCTTTCTGCTCTCCTTAGCTTGAGTTTGTTATTTTTTTCCTAACTTCTTTAGTTGGTTGCTTAATGATTTTTATTTTTAACTGTGAACATTCTTTGACCACATATTCTGACATATAAAAAGACCTTGATGCTGGGAAAGATTGAGAGCAAGAGGAGAAGGGAGAAACAGAGGATAAGATAACTGGATGGCATCACCGACTCAATGGACATGAATTTGAGCAAACTCTGGGAGATGGTGAGGGATGGGGAAGCCTGGCACACTGCAGTCCATGGGGTTGCAAAGCATCAGACATGACTTAGTGACTGAATAAGAACTGATACATAATATTTTCATTAGGATTATTTAAAGATAATTTCCAGTTTCAACTTTGATTTCCTCTTTGTTCCAAGTACTGTTTGAGAGAAAAAAAATGAAAATTTCTGAGTAAAAAGGATTTTATTTCATAATTCTAATTTTATTACATTATAATTCCAGAACATTGTTTGTTATTTTCTCTTTCGGGGAAGAGTTTATTGAGGCAGTGTTTGTAACCTAAAATTTTCAGTTTTTAAAATTTTCTTATTTAAAGATATTAAAGTATTATTTTCAGGCTATGAATTAGAATTACATTATTAATTGGATTGTTTTCTCCTTTATATCCTTAATTTTTTGTTTGTTTGTTTACTTCCTCTGTCATGGGCTGGGTGTCAACTATAGTCTCTATTATTATGTTTCTATTTCATCTGAGGAAAAATATCAGTCAGTCAATTCAGTTGCTCAGTCGTGTCCGACTCTTTGTGACCCTATAAACCACAGCATACCAGGCCTCCCTGTCCATCACCAACTCCCGGAGTTTATTCAGACTCATGTCCATTGATTCAGGGATGCCATCCAGCCATCTCATCCTTTGTCATCTGCTTCTCCTCCTGCCTTCAATCTTTCCCAGCATCAGGGTCTTTTCCAAAGAGCCAGCTCTTCACATCAGGTGGCCAAAGTATTGGAGTTTCAGCTTCAGCATCAGTCCTTCCAATGAATATTCAGGACTGATTTCCTTTAGGATGGACTGGTTGGATTTCCTTGCAGTCCGAGGGACTCTCAAGAGTCTTCTCCAACACCATAGTTCAAAAGCATCAATTCTTCATTGCTCAGCTTTCTTTATAGTCCAACTCTCACCTCCATATATGACTACTGGAAAAACCATAGCTTTGACTAGAAGGATATTTGTTGGCAAAGTAATGTCTCTGCTTTTTAATATGTTGTCTAGGTTCGTCATAACTTTTATTCTAAGGAGCAAGTGTCTTATAATTTCATGGCTGCAGTCACCATCTGCAGTGATTTGGTAGCCCCCCAAAATAAAATCTGTTATTGTTTCCACTGTTTCCCCATCTATTTACCATGAAGTGACAGGACCAGATGCCATGATCTTCGTTTTCTGAATGTTGAGCTTTAAGCCAACTTTTTCACTCTCCTCTTTCACTTTCATCAAGAAGCTCTTTAGTTCTTCTTCGCTTTCTGCCATAAGGGTGGTGTCATCTACATATCTGAGGTTATGGATATTTCTTCCGGCAATCTTGATTCCAGCTTGTGCTTCTTCCAGCCCAGCGTTTCTCATGATGTACTCTGCATATAAGTTAAATAAGCAGGGTGACAATATACAGCCTTGACGTACTCCTTTTCCTATTTGGAACCAGTCTGTTGTTCCATGTCCAGTTCTAACTGTTGCTTCCTGACCTGCATACAGATTTCTCAAGAGGCAGGTGAGGTGGTCTGGTATTCCCATCTCTTGAAGAATTTTCCACAGTTTGTTGTGGTCCACACTGTCAAAGGCTTTGGCATAGTCAATAAAGCAAAAGTAGATGTTTTTCTGGAACTCTCTTGCTTTTTTGATGATCCAACAGATGTTGGCAATTTGACCTCTAGTTTCTCTGCCTTTTCTAAATCCAGCATGAACATCTGGAAGTTCATGGTTCATGTACTGTTGAAGCCAGGCATGGAGAATTTTGAGCATTGCTTTACTAGTGTGTGAGATGAGTGCAATTGTGCAGTAGTTTGAACATTCTTTGGCATTGCCTTTCTTTGGGATTGGAATGAAAACTGACCTTTTCCAGTCCTGTGGCCACTGTTGATTTTTCCAAATTTGGTGGCATATTGAGTACAGCACTTTTACAGCATCATCTTTTAGGATTTGAAAGAGCTTAACTGAAATTCCATCACCTCCACTAGCTTTGTTCTTAGTGGTGCTTCCTAAGGCCCACTTGACTTCGCATTCCAGGATGTCTGGCTCTAGGTTGCTGATCACACCTTTGTGATTATCTGGATCATAATGATCTTTTTTATATAGTTCTTCTGTGTATTCTTGCCACCTCTTCTTATTATCTTCTGCTTCTGTTAGGTCCGTACCATTTCTGTCCTTTATCGAGCCCATCTTTGCATGAAATGTTCCCTTGGTATCTCTAATTTTCTTGAAGAGATCTCTAGACTTTCCCATTCTATTGTTTTCCTCTATTTCTTTGCACTGATTGCTGAGGAAGGCTTTCTTATCTCTCTTTGTTATTCTTTGGAACTCTGCATTCAGATGCTTATATCTTTCCTTTTCTCCTTTGCCTTTCACTTCTCTTCTTGTCACAGCTATTTGTAAGGCCTCCTCAGAGAGCCATTTTGCCTTTTTGCATTTCTTTACCTTGGGGATTTTTTTTTTTTTTAATTGGAGACTAATTACAATATTGTAGTGGTTTTGCCATACACTGACATGAATCAGCCATGGGTGTACATGTGTTCCCCATCCTGAACACCCCTCCCACCTCCCTCCCCATCCCATCCCTCTGGGTCATCCCAGTGCACCAGCCCTGAGCACCCTGTCTCATGCGTCAAACCTGGACTGGCGATCTCTTTCACATATGATAATATACATGTTTCAATGCTATTCTTTCAAATCATCCCACCCTCACCTTCTCCCACAGAGTCTGAAAGACTGTTCTATATATCTGTGTCTCTTTTGCTGTCTCGCATATAGGGTTATCGTTACCATCTTTCTAAATTCCATATATATGCATTAGTATACTGTATTGGTGTTTTTCTTCTTTCTTACTTCATTCTGTATAATAAGTTCCAGTTTCATCCACCTCATTAGAACTGATTCAAATGTATTCTTTTTAATGGCTGAGTAATATTCCATTGTGTATATGTACCACAGCTTTCTTATCCATTTGTCTGATTATGGACATCTAGGTTGCTTCCATGTCCTGGCTATTATAAACAGTGCTGTGATGAACATTGGGGTACACGTGTCTCTTTAAATTCTGGTTTCCTCAGTGTGTATGCTCAGCAGTGGGATTGCTGGGTCATATGGCAGTTCTATTTCCAGTTTTTTAAGGCATCTCTATACTGTTCTCCAGAGTGGCTATACTAGTTGGCATTTCCACCAACAGTGTAAGAGGGTTCTCTTTTCTCTGCACCCTCTCCAGTATTTATTGCTTGTAGACTTTTGGATTGCAGCTATTCTGACTGGCGTGAAATGGTACCTCATTGTGGTTTTGATTTGCATTTCTCTGATAATGAGTGATGTTGAGCATCTTTTCATGTGTTTGTTAGCCATCTGTATGTCTTCTTTGGAGAAATGTCTGTTTAGTTCTTTGGCCCACTTTTTGATTGGGTCGTTTATTTTTCTGGAATTGAGCTACAGGAGTTGCTTGTATATTTGAGATAAATTCTTTGTCAGTTGCTTCGTTTGCTATTATTCTCTCCCATTCTGAAGGCTGTCTTTTCACCTTGGTTATAGTTTCCTTCATTGTGCAAAAGCTTTTAAGTTCAATTAGGTCCCATTTATTTTTGCTTTTATTTCCATTACTCTGGGAGGTGGGTCATAAAGGATCCTGCTGTGATTTATGTTGGAGAGTGTTTTGCCTATATTTTCCTCTAGGAGTTTTGTGGTTTCTGGTCTTATGTTTAGATCTTTAATCCATTTTGAGTTTATTTTTGTGTATGGTGTTAGAAAGTATTCTAGTTTCATTCTTTTACAAGTGGTTAACCAGTTTTCCCAGCACCACTTGTTAAAGAGGTTGTCTTTTCTCCATTGTATATTCTTGCCTCCTTTGTCAAAGATAAGGTGTCCATAGGTGCGTGTATTTATCTCTGGGCTTTCTATTTTGTTCCATTGATCTATATTTCTGTCTTTGTGCCATTACCATACTGTCTTGATGACTGTAGCTTTGTAGTATAGCCTGAAGTCAGGCAGGTTGATTCCTCCAGTTCCGTTCTTCTTTCTCAAGATTCCTTTGGCTATTTGAGGTTTTTTGTATTTCCATACAAATTGTGAAATTATTTGTTCTAGTTCTGTGAAAAATACCATTGGTAGCTTGATAGGTATTGCATTGAATCTATAGATTGCTTTGGGTAGTATTTCTGCCTCGTGCCAATGTCACGAACCTCTGTCCATAGTTCTTCAGATGCTCTATCAGATCTAATCCCTTGAATCTATTTCTCACTTCCACTGTATAGTTGCAAGGGATTTGATTTAGGTCATACCTGAATGGTCTAGTGGTTTTCCCTACTTTCTTCAATTTAAGCCTGAATTTGGCAATAAGGAGTTCATGGCCTGTGCCACAGTCAGCTCCCATTCTTGTTTTTGCTGACTGTATAAAACTTCTCCATCTTTGGCTGCAAAGAATATAATCAGTCTGATTTCGGTATTGACCATCTGGTGATGTCCATGTGTAGAGTCTTCTCTTGTGTTGTTGGAAGAGGGTGTATGACCAGTGCCTTCTCTTGGAAAAACTATTAGCCATGGCCCTCCTTCATCCTGTACTCCAAGGCCAAATTTGCCTGTTACTCCAGGTATTTCTTGACTTCCTACTTTTTATTCCAGTCCCCTATAATGAAAAGGACATCTTTTTTGGGTGTTAGTTCTAGAAGGTCTTGTTTACTGTTATACCATTTCCCTTTTTCTGGTTAAATATGCCTCTGCATCCCTCTCCCTGCCCCCAGTTTAAATCTTACCAGCTACTAAATTGTGCTTCTTCCTTTCTTTATGTTTGTGCTGCATATTCTGTCTTTGCCCATTCTTTCGTTTTCAACCTCAGTCTAACCTTAATATTTTATTTTAAAATATATTAGAAATTTGGGCCTTATTTTGTGATTCATTCTGAGAGTTAATGTATTTCAGTAGCTAAAATGATCCCATTCACATAAATTAATATGACAGACATATTTGTTCCTAGTTTTCTTTTAAATCATGTTTTATGTTATATACTTCCTGGTTTTATTGCCGCTTCATTTATTTTTTCAATCTTTTACTCCATATTCTGTTTCATATGCTTGGTTTTTATGTGTATATTTCTTCTAATAATTTGAAAGGCTTTTATTTTGCCCCTGGTAGTTCCTTTTACACACACATATATATTTTTCCTTAGTGTCTATTAACTACTTTCTCTAAGAATGACAAAATTGCTACATTTGCACTAAATCCAAACTCCCTACCCCACCACTTTATTTTAGTTGATTATATTATTACTGTTTTTCTCAGTGTTTCCCTTTTACATTTTTAAATATTCATGTATATCTGTCACTTTATTAGCTTTAAATGATATCCTTGACAAATGGATATAAACAAAAATGTTGTCAGCATACTTGCACTGTTTTTACCTTCTGTTCCCTTCCTTGAGCCAGATTTTGTCAGTTATGAAGTGTCTCCATTATTAGAGTGTATAGCCTTTCCACTTGGCTCTGTAAGCACGGTTGCCACGTTGCCGTAGTGCTGGTCTTAGTCTTAGGCACACGGGTCAGGGGTCACCCGGTTCCACTCATCTTCTGATTGGCTTGAAAATTATCCTCTTGTAGATTCTTCAGGCTTATGAGACTTATGTTCTCACGTTCTTGTATGTTCCTCAACGTTGCCTTTATACTTAACTGATGGTTTGCCTAGACATAGCATCTTATATTACACTCTATGTCTTTGTATTGATAATGTTGTAGTGATATCTGAGGTCACCTTGATTTTTTTTCTCCTTCTTTAAGGCATCTTGACTTTTAAGTCTGGGTATTTCGAAGGATTCTTTGTCTTTGAAGTCCAGAATCTTTACTAGATTTGATCATCCTTTGCAAATATTTTTCTGGGACACAGTATTTTAATCTATAGATTAAATTTGGGCCTTATATTGTGATTCATTCTGAAAATATATTTTAGTAGATAAAATGATCCCATTCACATAAAGTAATATGATAAACATATCTGTTCTTAGTTTTCTTTTTCTTTTAAATCATGTTTTATGTTGTATACTTTCTGGTTTTATTGCTGCTTCACTTATTTTTTAGTTCTTTTTTATTTTGGAAAGTTCCTATAAATCATATCTTTACATATCTGTTCTCTTTGTAGAAACATAAATTGCATGAATATTCATCTTTCATACCTGCCATTTTCTCTGTCATCTTGTTTTTAAAACCTCTGATTACTTTTCCAGCTTTTTCTCATGTTTTACAGTCCTTTCCCTGATACACGTCCCATGCTTTCAGCAGTGTCTGTGGTTGGATTTACATGTTCTTCCCCTTATCCTCTCATGACTTATATCCTTTGCATGTCTTACCACATTTTTTCCTGAGTATTTGTATCTCTTCTTTGTGCTTTTGATTGAAAGAGTTAATTGCTTCATAAAGTTTAGAAGTTTTTCATGATAATATATTTGTTCATTTTCTCCATGGCAGTATTTTTTTTTAATTTTATTTTATTTTTAAACTTTACAATATTGTATTAGCTCCACCAAACATCGAAATGAATCCGCCACAGGTACACCCGTGCCCCCCATCCTGAAGCCCCCTCCCTTCCCCCTCCCCACACCCTCCCCCTGGGTCATCCCAGTGCACCAGCCCCAAGCATCCAGTATCGTGCTTTGAACCTGGACTGGCGACTCGTTTCATACATGATATTATACATGTTTCAATGCATGGCAGTATTTTTGTGGTGACTGGCTTTTATCTTCTATTTATTTTTCCTTTCTCTTTCTCCCCTCTGTGCACTGTAGTGTCTTCATTGTATAGATTGCTTGGTAGTTCCTTTTGATTATTAATTCACCTCTGAATGAAGTGACTTCTTGGACCAGTTGTTTGCATGAGCTTCTAGAGTGAAGGAGGGAATGGCCATGAACTAGGCTGCAAGAAATGTTCCTATGGGGACATGAGTGTAAGATCTTTTAAGCTTTATTTCTCTCTAGTCAGTTGGTAGTGACAGGTGTGTATATGCTCGTAACATGGCCCCTGTCTCCTCTATTTCGCTTCACAGAGAGACTGCTTTCTGCAAATATGACTCTTCTGTATGATTCATCATTGGCCCCACCTTTGCTGTTTTATTTCATGCCAAAATATATTCAGGAAAGCTCCCCCTCCCAGCCCACATACCTACCCTAATTATTCCTAATAAAAGAGTGATATTTTGTTGCTCCTGGGGTGTAGCACTCACCTTGGAGAGCTGAGTTTGGCCAGCGATACCTGACCTCTGTGCCATGGCTGTTTTGTCTTTGTGTCTTTCCACACCCCAGTCACGTGTTGTATCTGAGTTTATCGATCTTTGCTAGCTTTGTCAAAGATAGGGTTTGTTTATTATTCTCCTTCTTGTGTTTAGGTGATTTTCGAGAGAACTATTTATTGTAGAGGGAGAAACACCAACCTGAAATTCCACATACTATTTCTTTATTTTTTGTGGTCTGTTAGTTTATAGTTTCTGTTTACTCTTAATTTCTACTTACTCAAAGAACACTGATAACCCTTTTACCTCAATACCTATTTCTACATGTCCTTTTTTTTCACTTTTGCTACCAATTGACTCTGTGTTTTCCTGTTCAGACTTTTTGAGACAATTTGATTGGTCCAACTAATAATCATAATCACTATTTGAATAGTTTTTGTTCTCAGAGATCCTGGGAAAACCCTTGGTCATGTTCCTTTCACTGGTCAAATAGCTGTGGACCAGGGGTCTTCAACAACACAGTAGAAGATACGCACTCTTGGACTGTCTTCCTAGCGGAGCTATGAGTGTGAGGGTTTCTGTGGACAAGCATAGCCCTGGCAGTGACTTGGGATTAGAACTCAGTTTGGAAAGTTTGGGGTGGAGCCTTCAAACGAAGCCTGGCTGGAATAAAACAAATTGAGGAGTAGTACAGGATGAGGTTGAATATGTTGGGAGCATGGCAGGCTAGGGAAGGTCTCAAATTCAGTGCTGAGCCGTTTGGACTTGAATCAAAGGCTATAGGGAGTCACTGGAAACTGGAGAAAATGATGTGACAAAAAATAAGGGTTTCAAGAAGAGGTGCTAGACCCTTAACACACTGAAGGGCTCCCCTGGTGGGTCAGTGGTAAAGAATCCACCTGCAGTGCAAGAGCCACAGGAGACATGGGTGTGATCCCCTGGGTTGGGAAGATCCCCTGGAGGAGGGCATGGAAACCCACTCCAGTATTCTTGACTGGAGAACCTCATGGACAGAGGAACCTGGTGGGCTACTGTCCATAGGATCACAAACAGTTGGACATGACTCAAGTGACTTGGCACGAACACACACACCACGCTGAAAAGAGGAAGAGAGGCAGCCAAGACAGAAGGGTTATTCTCCGCAGGATTTGCGAATAGGTAGAGTCTAGATTGCTAAGTCCAGGTGGTCACAGCGAATTTATATCTGCTCTGGGCAATGTTGATATTTGGGAGGTTCAATCTGAGGAGTGGGCCTACAGGAGAGGCTTCTGAGAGCGCCAGCACAGGACTAGGGGAATGCTCACAAATTGATGCAAAGATCGGCAGAAAATGTCTCTGGCCCTGGGGGACAGGACTGAGGGCAAACAGGCAGTTCTAGGGCTCCTGGTTGACTGAGCCAAGGTTTAAGTCCAAGATTTTGCCCAGCTGAGACTCAGAGGAGAATCCAGAGATCCAGGCTGGAGCCGCTGGATCTGGCTCTGCACACCTCCTGGGGAATAGATGGGAAAGCTGATGCCTGCTACTCACAGGGTACTCTTGGGCCTCAAGTCTCTCCCTCCCATCTCCTCCCTGTCCTTAGAGCTCCCCTGGGAGCAGCAACTCTTACTGGATCAGGACCTGGGTGGCACCCATTGAGTCAGCAGTTGGCAGGGCCCTGGAAGGATGTGGTTTAGGAGTAGAAATATGCTAGGAAGTACTAAACAAAGTGAAGCAGAGGAAGAGTCCAGTTAGGAGGCTGTCACCCCTCAACGTGAGGATGCAAGTCCTTGAAACCAAGAAGGAAAAACTACAACAGTTGCGAAGTTGGAAAATTCTAAGACTGAGATGGAATGGGAAGGGAAGACAGGAGGGATGGAGGCAAGATCCTCTGCTAAATCAGAGCCACAGAATTCAGGTGCTAATTACTAAAGTGGGCAAAATGGAGGGCAATCGAAGATGGTACCACTGACCCAAACCAGAAAGTGGAAGGGATGAACTGGAGCAGGGGAGAGATACAGGGCCTGGCATCAGTGCAGGGAAGAGCTTTTAGGATCATTGTTGAAGTAGCTAAGATTATAAGATGAATTGGCTTGTTGTACAAGTTTTTACTTTTTACAGTAAATATTTTCTCTTTAGTGACTAGTCATTGAAACACTCATGCCAGCTGAGGGTGGAACTAGTGGGACGTGGCTTCCAACCTGAGCCTATGCAGACTGGCCCTGAAGGGTGGTCAGTGTGGTGAATAAGGGACTTGCTTCTCTCTCATTTGACCCCAGACTCCTTTTGGCCTCTCTTTACTCATACTCCTCTTGTTCCCACTCTACTTATTATGCAATAACAGGATTACAAGGTGTCAGAGATGAAAGGTACCTAAAGACAGTTTAGTTCAACCCTCCCCTTTTATAGAAAAGAAAACTGAGGCCCAAAGAGAATGACTTTCTTAATGTTACAGAGAAGGGGCTGCAGAACCCAGGCCTCTGACTTCCGGTCTGGTGTCCTTTCCGCTATGCGTGACCACCTGTCTAATCAACGTGGAGGATTTTCTCAGCTTCAGTGATTTACATTGCATATGTGTTAACTTTCTGGATTTGCTCATTGAGTCCTGAAAAGCAACATTTTAGAGGGCCTTTGCTAGGACAGGTGGCCTCTGATCCTTTAGCATCTGCAACTTTAAAGAAGTCCTTCCGTCCAGTTATTCACATGTCCTGTTTATTCTCTCTCTATACCAGTTCTCCACGCAGCCCCCTTCCTGAGAGGGTGACTATAGTCATTGCTGATTCAGGCCTCCCCCTCCTTGCCCAGTTTGCAGCAACGGCCTCTTGTTGGTCTCTTTTTCTCTAGTCTTGATACCTGCTTGATACCTGTTATGAGCCAAATTGTGGCCCTGCAAGGTTCACATGTTGACATCCTAACCTCCTGTACCTCAGAATGTGACCTTATTTGGAGGTAGGATCGTTAAAGATCCAGTTAAGTTAAAATGAGGTCATATAAGTGGGCCCTAATCCAGTAAACGGAGAAGGCAATGGCACCCCACTCCAGTACTCTTGCCTGGAAAATCCCATGGATGGAGGAGCCTGGTAGGCTTTGGTCCATGGGATCGCTAAGAGTCGGACACGACTGAGCGACTTCCCTTTCACTTTTCACTTTCATGCACTGGAGAAGGAAATGGCAACCCACTCCAGTGTTCTTGCCTGGAGAATCTCAGGGATGGGGGAGCCTGCTGGGCTGCCGTCTATGGGGTTGCACAGAGTTGGACACGACTGAAGTGACTTAGCAGCAGTAGCAATCCAGTAAAAGATGCTTACTCCTTGGAAGAAAAGTTATGATCAACCTAGATAGCATATTCAAAAGCAGAGACATTACTTTGCCAACAAAGGTCCGTCTCGTCAAGGCTATTGTTTTTCCAGTGGTCGTGTATGGATGTGAGAATTGGACTGTGAAGAAAGCTGAACACTGAAGAATTGATGCTTTTGAACTGTGGTGTTGGAGAAGACTCTTGAGAGTCCCTTGGACTGCCAGGAGATCCAACCAGTCCATTCTGAAGGAGATCAGCCCTGGGATTTCTTTGGAGGGAATGATGCTAAAGCTGAAACTCTAGTACTTTGGCCACTTCATGCAAATAGTTGACTCATTGGAAAAGACTCTGATGCTGGGAGGGATTGAGGGCAGGAGGAGAAGGGGACGACAGATGATGAGATGGCTGAATGGCATCACCCACTCGATGGACGTGAGTCTGAGTGAACTCCGGGAGTTGGTGATGGGCAGGGAGGCCTGGCGTGCTGCGATTCATGGGGTCGCAAAGAGTCGGACACGACTGAGCGACTGAACTGAACTGAATCCAACATCAGTGATGTCTTTATAAGAAGAGGAGATTAGGACACAGGCACAGAGGGGAGGCCCTGTAAAGACACGGGGAGAAGGCAAGCATCTGCAAGTCAAGCAGAGAGGCCACAGAAGAAACCACCCCTGGCAACACTTTGATCACAGGCCTTGGACTTTTAGAATGGTGAGAAAATACATTTTTGTTGTTGAAGACACCCAATCTGTGGTAGTTTGTATGGCTAGCTAGACTGTGCTTAGTCATGTCTAATTCTTTGCAATCCCATGGACTGTAGCACGCCAGGCTCTGGAAACCCTAGCAAACTAATATACCCTCTTCCCCCTCCAGCTGGAGAGAGCGTTCTGCAATACAGAGCCTTTCTCTTGCTCTTCAGTACTTGCAAGATAAAGTCTAGCATGGTCTGCCACCCTTTCATCATCTGGCCCCTGACCTCCTCTTTGCCTCTTCTCTCCCTGATACACTAAACCCAGCATTAGACTTTTAGGCTCTGGAGATATCAAACAGATCCTACTTCCCCTAATAGGCCATGCCCCTGCACATCTCCATGTCCCTGACTGGAGGATCCTCTGGCTCTCTCGTCTGCCTGACTAACTTGTGTGTGGCCAGCTGCGAAGCCAGCTTATACATCACCTCCCCTGGGCAGCTTTTTCTGACTGCTCCCTCTTGCATGCACTCAGCACCTTATTCATTTGTTCTACATGACTCACATCAATATGATTGTCCCTCTATTGGAGAGTAAGTGTTTGGAAGGTCTTACTCTTCTTTGTTTGGGTTCAGGCCAAACAAGATGGCCCTCAATAAACTTTCGTTGAATTGGGTTGACTTTTGGATCTACAGGGGTCAGGGGCCTGTAGAAAATAAAAGAGAGGGAGAAGATAGAAAATAAAAGAGAGGGACCTGGCTTCAACTAACCCTGGCCTTAGCAAGGACGTGTCCTGAGAGAGTCCGATGGGCTGCCTGGGGCTTGAAGCTGCGGTGTGTTTCTTGGCTGTATGCACAACTCAGCTCATTGAATGAGAGTCTGTCTGTATTTCTGTGGCTTAGGTGACTTGGGACAAGGACAATTCTGATTTGCAGCCTTGTCTGCCCTGGGGCTCAGCATAGTCTAGTGATAGAACCAAACAGGTTAAAGGATGCTTCAGGGGCAGAGAGTAGAGATAAGGAGTATTGTCTCTTTCTTTAAAGAGGTATGGGTTTGAATCCCAGTTCTACCACTCAGTAATGCCTTTGGAGTAAGTTACTTAATCTTGTCACGTTCTACTTTTCTCATTCATCAAATGGAGATAATAATACCCCCTAGTGGTATTGAAAGGATTAAATGCCAACAAGCTCTCCATCTATCTGGCTACATCTGTCTATCCATCTATGAATCTACTGATCCATAGATCCGTCTTTCTATCTAGTGCTTTGCCTGGTTCCTGGCACATACTGGTGCTCAGTAGATGTTTGTTTTGTAAGGTGAGAGGGAGTAATCTTGTTCTCATTTCCCTCAGAGAGAGAGGGGTCTCTTCCAAGGCTGTTCAGATTTTTGACCTGTGTCCCTACATCAGCCTTAAGCCCAAAGGAGAATAATAATAGCAATTGCACACTCTGTGGAGCCCCTGGTAGCTCATAAAATGCTCCCCCGCCCACCATTCTGTGACATGCACCCAGAAATCCACTCGAGCCCATGGCAGGAAGACCATGGAATGAGAGAGGGTGAGAGTGGGGGTGGGGTGAGGGAGGGGGGCAGCAGCCCAGCATTTCCTCTTGTCCATCAACTCCTTCTCTTGCAAGGAGTCCTGAATAGAGAAAGCTTGTCCAGAGGCCAACTGAGCTTTTAAGGTGGGGGTGGGGGTTGACCGCAAAGTCCTTAGCCAGGGCTCGGAGAGAAAGTGGAGGTGGCGGGGGCCTGGGTGTCCTCTCCCCACCTGCCTGCGACGGTGGCTGCCTGCCTTGCAGAGCCCCGCATGTCCTGGCAGCCGGCCCAGGCAGCCGGCCCCTCCCGCGGCCCATCCCAGAGGGCCATGTCCTCGTTCACGGACCGTTGGGTGCAGGCTGCCGCTCTCTCCTGCCTAATTGCCCTTGTCCTTGTTAACACCCTCCCTCTGCCTCCTGCCTCACACCCACCCTCTGCTCCGGGACCCCTCCCCCACCCATGAGTGCCTCCCACTTGATGAACAAGATGTGAGTATACAAGTTATTAATCTTCCTACCAAAGCAATTACAGCCCGGCAAAGTTCCTCCTTGGCCACGTTGTCTCTTCTATGACAACCTTATCAGGTTAGCAATTTCAGATCTGCATTAAGTGTTCAGAAATCAATTTTCAGCTTATTTTCTGTTGCAAAGTTTGCCATGCCTGAAACCGCACTGCTAATTGAACAAGAGCAATTGATGTTTTAGCAGTAATTAAAGATGGTAATTATGACCAAATCTCCCCCATGGCCCTGCCGTGTTTGCTTTTGGACCTGTCAGAATGGCGGGCAGGCCAAATCAATCTTAATAAAGTTGGTGCTTCAGAAGTCTCCCCAGAGATGGTGTCGCCCTCAGGGTGGGGATGATGGAACTGCAGGGAGGAAGGCGGACAGCCTGATTGGGGCTGTGTGGTGACCAGTAAGCTGGACAGTCATGCGGTCATCAGGTGTGACTGGTTTGGTCCCCTCAGTGCCCAGGCAGCACTGAGCTGGGGGTGAGGGATGGATGAGAGGAGCATACCAAAAACATAGAGGAACATACAATATACTCATGCCCTTGAGATGCTTGCAGTATATTTGGGAAAATATGATGTATATGCATGTACAAAATGACTTCAGAACACTTATATTTTCATTCATAAACATTGCTGCTGCTGCTGCTAAGTCGCTTCAGTCGTGGCTGACTCTGTGCGACCCCATAGACAGCAGCCCACCAGGCTCCCCCGTCCCTGGGATTCTCTAGGCAAGAACACTGGAGTGGGTTGCCATTCCTTCTCCAATTCATGAAAGTGAAAATTGAAAGTGAAGTCGCTCAATCGTGTCCGACTCCTAGCGACCCCCATGGACTGCAGCCTACCAGGCTCCTCCGTCCATGGGATTGTCCAGGCAAGAGTACTGGAGTGGGGTGCCATTGCCTTCTCCGGCATAAACATTACAGAGTACCTACTGTGTGCTAGGTGCTAGGGGAACAGAAATAGAAGACATCATCCCAGATGGACCCACACACGAGCACAGAGGACGAGGACTTTTGTATCTTTCATCCAGGATAACAGTCAGTCCATGTTGTTGGATGGCATTGGTCTGGTGGTCATGGAGTGACTTCATCACCTTTCCCTTCCCTCATCTCTCCCTGAAGCTCCTCTCAGAGAGGCAGCTGGAAATACAGACAGAGCTCTGGACTGAGGTCAGAGAGCTCCGGTCCTGTGGTGGGGGTGGGGGGTGCTCTGTGTATGGCTCTCCCAGGGCTGGCATCCATGGACCTATTTAGCATTTTACAGACTAGTCTGAAGTGAGATGAGGAAGGTGCAATGTTCAGAATGTCAGTACTGACCCCTCAAGTTACTGTACCTTGAGGGTGCTCCCAGCTCATTATTCATTTCAGATACCAGCCATCCTGCTTTGTGCCTTGGGATACAAAGATGGATTTTGAGTGAAAGTCATGGGCAGATCTCAGCTACTATTGTACTGTGGGCAGAGGGTTAACATATACAGGACCCATGTGACCTCCAGTCTCTCAGCATCCCATGGAGAGGTGTGCCTTGTCTTAAATGTTGCTTTTATTATTATTCGGGTGTGATGAGGCCAACAGATCAGGAGATGACTGTCACTGAAAAGACAGTTTGTTGCGGTCCCCAAGAAGAGGCGGACGAGTGCCATGTCACACTGCCACAAGGGGAAGCTCCAGGACCAGTTAAGAGGCGGAGAGTGACGGGGAAACCGTGGTGTCCGAGGGAAAGGATGGACAAGGCAGGGTAAGCAGGCTGAGCATAAATAATTTCAGTGGGCTCCTGGGCATAGGGGTTTTCCTTAGTTGTATGGTACCTGGCCTTGGGGGTGACTGGTAGGTAGACAGTGTAAGAGCCCTGTGGGAACCCAATAAAGGAGGTGGTTGGGGCATGGTCTCTGGATTGGTTCATCTGCATGTGAAAGATTTACACCAGTGCCTAGTGACTATTTCTAGGAGTTAACTAGGCCTGGGAGGAGGAAGTCCCTCCACTGTTAGCAAGACAATAATAAATAATTGGATGTCAAAGCATCAGAATAAAAAGATATGTTTATTACATGTTTGGGCTGGACATCTAGGATGCATCACAGGTTAGCTCTAGGAGAGGAATGCTATGCACTAAAGTTGGTCCATTGTTTTAGAGGGAGAACTTGCGAACAACTTTGCAAAACCATCTAAGCCTGGGGTGCTAGCTGCTTGAAGGATGCATCCGAGAGCCAGGCGGGCCAACTGCCCAGAGTTAGAGCTTCTGGAGACCGTGGGGAGCCACCCATCTCAACCAGCTTGTTGTGAAAGGCCAGCTAGAGAGAGCCATCAAGTCATTCCATGGACATTCCTGTCTGCTTCTCCACAGTGACTAGAATGTTGTGCCTGGCTGTGGGAGCTTTATAGTCCAGCAGGGGAGGAAGATCAGTAAGCAGGTAATAGAAAAGTACAGTACGACGTCAGAGCTCTGCCAGGTTTATGAGAGCACTGAGCAGGACCTGGTGGGGGAGAGAGGGCTTCCTGGAGACCTGTCTTTAAGACTGAGCAGAAGTTGGGTGATTAGAAGTTGGAGGGAGGTTGGAGGTGGGTCCCACTTGGGCAGAGGAGCACAACAGGAGCAAGGGCATGGAGATGTGAAGTCTTGGGACATGTTGCAGGGGCTGCTAGTGTGTCGAGGGTAAAGCAGGAGGTGCCACAAAAGAGTCTGGAAAGGGAGACAGACACACTAGGGGATTTGAGTCATGCAAAGCCGTCTGGAGATGGGAGTGGGAAGCCACATAAGGGTAACACGGAAGGTGTCAAGCTTGCTTTTGAGCTAGTTCATCCTAACCATTGCGTGAGGTTGGCATGGCGGGGACAGAGGCAGCAGCAAGGGCTCAGGGTCATGCCACCTGGCCGCTCTCTAAGGATGGTTCCTGGATCTTTCTAGAGAGCTTAGAGGAATTCCTTGCACAAATGCTCCTCCGATTCTTGTGCCTGGTCCCATGTAGAGGGTCAGGGCAATTGAGCAGAAAGCTGGCCCCTGGCTGAATGAGCCCCCAGATCCATGCTCAGACCTGCCATCTTCAAGCCTCTGTTTCACTGGGGTTAGGAGGATGCAGATGCAGGTTGATGGACCTGGTTGGGGAGAGAGGCAGCCAACTGGGCAGTGGTCTTGGGCAACACTGTGAAATAGACACTCCCAGGGAAGAGAGCGAGAAGAGCAAGATCTCTGGCCACAATGACCACCAGCCCCTGCCTGGCACACAGGATGTATGGACCACAGGTGTGTTTCAAAGCATGTCTGCTTAGACACCATTCAGGCACACAGATTGCTGAAACATATACGTGTACACACATGTAACATGTATGTAACATATGTAGGGGCCTGATTGTGAACACGCTGAGCAAGAGGTCTGCACATTTCTAGGCACACAGCAGTACACATGCATTCATGTGCTTACTGAAACGCCACCCATGTGTCTGTAGGCACCCAGGGTGGACATGTGTGCATACATTTAGCCCTAATGGGAACATTTGCCCTCTGTTCCAGGTGGCAGCAGTTTAAAAAAACGAGGTAATTTGGGTATCAGGCAGGTCTTCAATCATAGGGCTTAGCTCTTCCAGGGGGGCTGTGGGGATGGGGTGGGGAGGGAGTGCTGAGAAATGGGGAGGGAAGGTGATGGCTGGTCCTTTGGCTTTCTCTGTGGGTGTGCATCAGTCTTCCCACATCCTGGTTTCATGTGGGAGACATTTAGAGACAGGCCCACCCTGGTCTTCAGGCTCCAGATGGTCAGTTCCTTCCCTGTCAGGGTCAGGCCAATCTTTGCTGATGACCACAAGGGCTGGCAGCTATAATGTAAAGATATTGGTTCCATCTCTGCAATGATGGGGAAAGAGTCACTAAGTTCTTGAGTTTATTTTGCTCAGTCCCCAGGATGAGCAGACAGAGGTCCAGAGGGGACAAGTGATGTTCCCAAGGTCTCACTGAAGCTGAGTGAGGATGCACCCTCGTTAGCACACCGCATGCCATGAGCTGGAAGAGACTCCACAGGGTCTGTCTTAGGGTCTCCAAGGCTTGGAGATATGTGCCAGCTCAAGCTCAGATTTTGTTGGCCAGAAACTTATAGGGCTTCCTTGGTGGCTCAGTAGGTGAAGAATCCACCTGCCAATGCAGGAGATGTGGGTTTGATCCCTGGGTCAGGAAGATCCCCTGGAGAAGGAAATAGCAACCCACTCCAGTATTCTTGCCCAGTATTCATGGGAAATCCCATGGAGGAGCCTGGTGGGCTATAGTTCACGGGGTCACAAAGAGTCGAACATGACTTAGTTACTAAACGACAATAACAATGAAGTCACTTATAACACACTTTGGTACAAACGAAGGGTCTATGACCCTGTGGCCAACCCCTTGCCACCACACACTCCTACCTTGCTCATCAGCTACCGTGTGTATTTGGGCTCCTGTTTCAAAAGTGCTTCACTGGTAGACCTCTTCTCTGTCCCCTGAGTCGTATTTACTTTCCCTGGTCAGGACCCTCTCCCAGTGGACAGCAGCCCTCTCTGTCCCCACGGACTGCAGCTGCCTGTCACAGCTTAAGCGCCTTTCCTTTGCTGCTGTCTCAAGGAAAGAAGAACAGCTGGTCATTTCTTCCTGACGTTTCCTGATGCTAATCCTCCAGGCTGGTCCAACTTTCAGACATAAACCTTGCAGGCACTTTCTAATCTGTGAGTTTTCTGGGAAATAGCATCAGTGGAGAAAATAACGGGGGAGGTGGGAGTTTCAGCCAGAAGGCTGGTTTCTCAGCCTCAGGCCAGGATTTGACTTTTGTCTTTACCTTGATGGGACTCTGTCTGCTTTCCTGGTTGCAGCTGCTGTGGCAAGACTGTAAGGGGGGCTTCTTTAGAAGGAGTGGGGAGGTGGGAGGCTGGGCCAGGACCCCAGGACCCATAATCAGGTGCTTATAACCTCTGGGTTCAGTGCCCACAGAGCATCCTCCACCTGCTTGGACCCTGAACTTTCTCCAGCTCCTCTCTCTCAGCCAGCCTGTCTGTGTTCCCGAAGCTCCTTTGCTGGATGGGTGATTGATTAATTGATTTACATATTTATTAAAATGTATTTTAGTAGCGTCTTTGCCTTTGATGCCAAATCTCATTTCCTATTGTGGGGCTGCTGACAGCCGGCATTGTAAATGCAAAGACACTTTACAAAACAATTTAAATAGCAATTGCCACCAGCTTAAAAATGAGCAAAACAGACAAATAAAATACTGATGAGGAAATTGGCAGCTTCAGGACAAGGAGGGCCAGGGGTTTCTAAACAGCTAGTAGCACAGGCTGCTGGGATGGTAAAGGCTGTGTAATTGTGTCTTTAGAATGCCTCAGATTTTAGGTATGGATGAAAGGAGGTTAATAGTCGCTGCTCGGGGAGCAGAAGTGCCTTGATCTCAAAGGTGACTGGTCTTCAGCTTTCTGAACAGACGGGGCTGCCCGTGAAAGGAGCAGCCTGGATTTGGACCCTAGATCTTTGCCCCCCAATGTCAACTTGCAAGGTTGTGTCTGCTTGCTCTGAGAAGCACCGTGGGTACCAAGGCTGGCCTGAAGACCTGGGAGACCAGCAGGCAGACTGCTTTTGTCCAGGTGGTGGAGTGGGAAGAGTGTGGACAGAAAGTTCAGTCTCTGGATTCTGGTCCAAGCCTGGCCAGGTCTCTGCCCTGAATCATGGGCAAGTGATGTTCTCCTCTGGGTCTCTGCTTCTCTGTAGGATGCTCTGTGGGAGACACCCAGAAGCAGTAGCCTGACATCTAGCCCTGCCCTCTACTTCCTAGCTGTGTGACTTCCAGTAGGTTGCTTTCCCTCTCTGTGCTTCCTCTGTTGCATGAGAGCAAAGGATGTGATGCTTTGGAACCCTTTTTTTTAAACCTGTGATAGGCTAGGGGCCCATGACACTCTGCAGCCCCACTACTGATGGTCTGATTGTAGAGAGGAAGAGAGGGAAAGATGAGTGGATGTGTGGTGGGAGGGGCAATCTGGCCAGGACCAAGACAGATGTTGGAACAGGACATGATTGTACTGTTCCAAGAAGAGGCAGAGATGAAAGCTGCCAGAAAGAGCAAAAGTCTCCCAAGGTGAGTAGGATTTTGCTCCTCCTCCCTTTCCTTTATCCATGGTGTCCTCTGGTTGCTTCTCCCCTCCCTGGCTGTGGCTTCTCTGTCTCCATCATTTCCCATCCTCCCACATCCTTAGGACTGTCCCCTCAGGCCCCTCCTGATGCTGCCTAGTCCTGCTGCTAGATTTACTTCCTACATGAGCTCATTTTGCAGCTATTCTCTCTTTTTCCAAGATGCTCAAATTTTCATTTCCAGCCTTGACCTCTTGCCAGAACTCTAGTCTCATAAATCCAGCAGCCTGTAGGACATCTCTCCTTAAATGTCTTCTGTCACCATAAAACGTCTCAAACCACATTCAACATTTTCTCTCACAGATCACTGCTTCCCCCTCCGAGACCCCAGTATTCTTTCTTTTTAATGCATTCTTCTCTCTTTCATTTCATATGTCCAGGCAGTAATCAAAAGAAACCTTTATATGGTGTTTACAGCTTTCACGGTACTTTTCTGTGCATGATCATATTTCTTTCAGCAAGTGTATTGAGCAGTTATTATCTGCCAGGTGCAGGAATCAGCAGTGAACAAAGCCCACATGCCTCCGTGCCCTCATGGGGCTTAGGTTCTGGTGGGCCTAGGTTCTCTTTGCCACAGGTCTCCGACTGGGCTGCCTTGTCCCCAGACATAGACACAGTGCTTTGCTTCTCCTGGGAAGCTTCCCAAGTCTTCAGGCAAGGGTTTCAGTCTAAACCATGCGATCCAGATTTTTTGTGTGTGTGTCAAAAATGTGGGAAACATGTGTAAGCATAGTGCTGTACTGAATGCTGAGAGTTTGAACATAGGGCCCCCGCCCTTAGGGAACTTGCAACCTGGGGGAAAATCTACAGGGAGTTAAGTAGCAACTGAAACGCCCATGCAGGATATTCATTCACAAGGCAGGATTTGCTCTCATTTGTCCATTCATTTAAAGGATACTTATGGAAGACCCCACAGACGCCCAACACTGTGCTTGTTGCAGTGCATGAGAAGATTCAAAGAGACAGCCCCTGCTCTCAAGGAGCCCATGCTCTGATGGAGGAGAAACAGGGTGGGCAATGAAGGCAGGAAGCATGGATGCTCTGGGGCCAGGGATGAGGGGCTGAGGGCAAGGAAGGCTTCCTAGAGAAGGGACTGGCTGAGCTGACCCTGAGGATGAGCAGGCATCAGTCAGCAGATGGAAGCTGGGTAGTTGGCGGTGGTGGTGGGGTGCTTCAGAGGGAACAACATATATGCAATATACAGGGAGAGTGTGAGCTGGCAGCATTGGTAACCGAGTGGTTCTGCCAGGCTGGTGTATAGGAAGACTGAAATGTCCAGTGAGTGGTAGTGACCAGAAGGGCAGAGGCATTCAGCAGAGGGAGCCTTTCTGGAGAGACCAGCGAAGGCTTCCTGGAAGAGGCGGGCTTTCAGCTACACACTGCAGGCCTGGAGGATCTGCGCTGGTGAGATGGAGGAGGAAGGCGCTGAGCTCTCAGGAGCGCCCTGGGTGCCATGGCAGCGGAGCTGTCCACCTTCTGTCTCCAGCCCGCCCTTGGCTTCTCTCCTGCCGTCCTGCTTTGCTTTGCATGCTCTGCCCACAGGCAGACAGCACTGCTCGCAGCTTTCCAGCATCCGTGGATCACTCAGGTGGACCTTCCACTTGGAAGAGCCTTCTCTATGTTTCTAAATGTCAAGATCATAACTATTGTTCAAGATCAGGGAGTCACAGGCTTCCTCCCCCTGTGAAGGCTTTCCTCCCCTCCCTCCCACCAGGTAGTCTCTTCCCGGCGGAGTGTCCGTACTTTTCTCTAATGACTGTGACTCTTCTCTGCAGCTCCCATGTATCATAATTATCTTGAGCATAACTTGCCTCTTCTGCTGGATTGCAGGGCAGGGCCTTTGCCAGTCATCCCAGTGACTCCCTGGGCCTGGTGTGAAGTTTGTGTGCAGCCAGTGGTGGTTGAAAGAGAGGAGATGCTGGGGGCCAGACTGAGCCGAGGGGCCGAGATGGCAGCTGAGGCTGGTGTGTGGAAACCAGGTAGATCTGGATCTGAGGGAAGTAAGGAAGCGAGGGATGTAACCAAGGATGAATTGTTACAAATTCACACAAGCTCTTCTTATTGGCATGGTAAATGGTGACTGAGGGCTTCCCAGGTGGCACTAGTGGTAAAGAACCTGCCTGCCAATGTAGAAGATGCAAGAGACGTGGGTTCCATCCCTGGCTCAGGAAGATCCTCTGGAGGAAGGCATGGCAACCCACTCCAGTATTTTTGCCTGAAGAATCCCATGGGCAGAGGAGCCTGTCAGGCTACAGTCCGTGGGGTCTCAAAGAGTCGGACACAACACAAGTGATTTAGCACACACGCATGCACGCTTGGTGAATGCACGGATAAGATATAGTGGGCAGGTCCAGTGTGGGGAAATGAGGTGTGTCTCACCTGACAGGTGAGAGCCTCCACATGCCATTGCGCCTGTCTGAGCGAGCCAGGTGACCCCTCAGACTAGAATCCAGCACGGAGGGAACAGCTGCAGCTGTGTGGAGCTGGCTTCACCCATTCCTCTTTTGATTTTGTCCAGTAAGCAAGCAGACTCTTCATTCATTCTTTCAACAATTAATTACTCATGATCCAGGCACTGAGGTGCAGGGGGAAATCAGCTGGTGTCTGTCATTTATATTTGCTGTCTTTATTGACTTTTTGTTTTCCCTGAATATTTATGAAAGTCTTAAAAAAAAAATGCCAGCCTGCTTCAGCTGCCCCACTGGGAGGAGATTTGGCTGGAGTCTTAGGGGCGTGGATGCAGGGAGATGGTGGGGTTTCCCCAGTGGCGCTACTGGTAAAGAACCCGCCTGATAATGCAGGAGATGTTAAGAGATGTGGGTTCGATCCCTGGGTCGGAAAGATCCCTTGAAGGAGGGCATGGCAACCCACTCCAGTACTCTTGCCTGGAGAATCCCAAGGACAGAGGAGCCTGGCGGTCTACAGTCCAGGGGGTCGCAAAAAGTCGGACATGACTGAAGCGACTTAGCACACACACACATGCAGGGAAATGGCAGTGAGCCGGGGAACTGTGTGTCAGGGGGTGGCCCTTAGGAACACAGAGGTGAACTCTTCGTCAGCCCACCCTCTAGTCAGAGACCCTACTTCCTGAGCTCTTCTCTGCCAAGCTCCTGGGCGCTCTGGGTTTATCTTTAACAGGGTCCTCTCTTTCCATGAAATAGTGCCATGGAGTGGTTCAAACACAGGCTGAGAGAGGTGTGCCCGGGTTTGCCTCTCCCCACGAGTGAATTCCTCAAGCTCTCTGAGCTGGCATCTCCCTCAGGGGGTAGGTATACCAATGACCAGGGTGGGGTGTGTCCTGGGCTGACTACATGAGCACCATAGTAAGTCTGTAACAAGCGACAGCTTTCATTGTCATTATTCAGAAGTGGGAAAGATGATGGGTTCCCTTGTCAGCACAGAGAGAAGCAAAAATGCGAAAGGCAAAGAAGGAGCTGTGGTCCCTTTTCCTGAGGGCAATGGGCTCACATACCCTTTTCTGCACCTTTTTGGCTCATCCTCCAATGCCCTTAGTCAGACACAGTTTGGCCAGGGTGATGGGTTTGCCTTGGGGCCCTGAATGCAATGAATAGGCTACATGGCTAAAGAAGCATTGAACCCATGACCCTGGCTTTGTTAGAACAAAGGTTAAAACCTAGCCTGCAGAGTCGGTGGCTGGGCAGCCCTGGATATCATCCGGTCACGTGGGCCTCCCTGAGTATGAGACCCTTCCCAAGGAGTGCCTGGTAAACAGCTGGAGTCACAGATGACCCCTCCCCTTCCAGAGTCCAGGGTGAGATCTCCCTCCTTTCCCTTCCCAGGAAGCACCATCCATGGCCATCCCCATGGAAACCGTGATGGGCACCCAGTGCGGGGAGTGGTAAGAGAGGGATGAGGAGGAAAAATAATCAACAATGACTTGTCTGGGGAAAGGAAAAAGGAGGGAGAGGGTGGAAGGAGAAAAGAGAAGGAGGCAAGGAGAGACAGAGGAGAGAGAGAGGAGAGAGAGAGAGACGGGGAGAGAGAGAGGAGAGAGTCTTTTCTTTGGGGAAAAATGGAAATTTAATCAGATCAGTTTTTATAGTGCAAATAGAAAATCAGTTTTAATAAAGCCAAAAGGAAATGCAAAACAGCCGCTTGAGATGGAGATTGTGTTAAACAGACAGCTCTTTAGGAGTAGCCGAGTCTGGGGTGTTTATTGTGCACAGACAGAGCAAGGAGGAGGGATTTCTGGCTGAATTTCAAATAGGCGTTTGCTTTGGCTTTGGGGGTGGATGATATGGCCCCTCCTCGGCCATCCTTCCCACCCCTGCGCCCATCTGTCTATGAAGGAAGCCTCCCCAGTGAGAGGAGAAAAAGAAGGGGAAGGTGGGGACAACTAAGGAGGAGAACACACCTCCCCTTCCTACCCAGTGTTGGCCCCCGGGACCCCCAGCCGCCGGGCCCACTCCCTCCAGCCGGCCCTAAGTCTGGACTCTGCCCTCCACAGACACACCCACTGCTTTCAGTTCCTGATTCTTAATTATAGTTCTGGACCAGCTCTTGGTTTTATTGCTTTCATTTATTATGAGAAGACCAGTGTCTGTTTTTTGAAACGGCTATCTGGTCAAATCACAGTTGATAAGCAGCACTGAACTGTCTTTTTAAGACAGGCCAAATTTATCACACTTAAAAAAAAAAAAAGCAAGCTTTCTATGGCCTATTAGAAAATTTCCCCCCGTTTTTCCCAGAGTGACATTTTAGTAAAAGGCTTTATTTTTCCCCTTAGCTTTCACAAAACCATTGCCTTGAAAAAGAGAGAGGGAGGGAGGGCAAGACGCAGGGCATTTTGGCGGCTGTTTCATGGAATATACGGAGGGCACTGAAAATCACAGGATCTGTCCTGATGGGACTGTTAGCTCGGGAGGGAAGGAGGGGCCCCTGGCACGTGGTTTTCAGCTGTTATGTTTATAATTAGAAGAGAAACTACAGTTTACATTTGGTAAAGGCAGCTATTGGAGGCCGCAAGGAAGATGTGGGGTGGAGCCAGAAGGAAGGGTTGAGAAGAGTAAGGTTGGACCAGATGGGGGCGGGGCCCAGCCTGGGGGCTCCCGGGGTTAATGAGCTCATTTGTCACTTTTGAAGCTGACTCAGAGCTGGAGAAGAGCTCACAGCTCTCCACCCCACTGTCCTTGCTGAGCAGCGACCACCGACCGCAGTATTCACCGGAAACCGGGGTGGCTGGGTGGGTGGGGAATTCAGGCAGTGGACCCACTGGGCTACAGGGGTGGGGGCAGGGGAGGGTCCAGGCAGCGATCTTCTGTGTCGGCAGAAGCCTCTGACCATCTGCAGGGACCAGGACGGGAGCTGGGGTGAGGCTGTTCTACAGGCTTAGCTAGAAGGAAATATTGGTCCTGTGCTGCTTACAGAGTTAGCTGTAGAAAGAATAGAGGTCCAGGGATGAGGGTGGGTCCTGGCTCCTTCTGAGTGGGTGGGGGCATCCTCAGGGCAGAACCTGTGTCTAATTCACCTGCGGACTTGCAGCACCCAGGGCGACTGTTGAAGGGGTGTGGGGTGGAAGAAATCAGTAGGCAGTTGGTGGTTCACCTCCGGACACCCATGACCTTCCTGCCCCTCCTTGTCTCCATCCAACCCTCTGTGAAGGCCGTCCCATTCCTTCTTTGTCTCCTTTAATAAATTAATTTATTTTTGTCTGTGCTAGGTCTTTGTTGTTTTGCTTGGGCTTTTCTCTGGTTGTGGAGAGTTCGGGCTCTAATTGCGGTATGCCAGCTTCTCATTGCGGTGGCTTCTCTTGTGGAGCACAGGCTCTAGGGTGCTTGGGCTCAGTAGCTGTGGGCCCTGGATTCTAAGCACAGGCCCAATAGTTGTGACGCGTGCATGGGCTTAGCTGCTCCGAGGCATGTGGAGTCTTCCCAGATCAGGGATGGAACCTGTGTCTCCTGCATTGGCTGGCAGATTCTTTACCACTGAGCCACCAGGGAAGCCCTTACTTCCTTCTTTAATGCTTTCCTCTCCAGCAATATTTCTTTGGATGTCATTCTGTTATATTTTTTCAGGTGTACAGCAAAGTCATGGGAAATATATATATATTTCGTTTCCATTAGGGTTTATTATAAGATATTCAATATAGTTCCCTGTACTATACAGTAAATCCTTGTTTATTTTATATATAGCAGGTGTGTATTTATTAATATGTGTGTGTGTGTGTGTGAGTGTCACTCAGTTGTATCTGACTCTGTGACCCCATGGACTGGGGTCTGCCGGGCTCCTCTATCCATGGAATTCTCCAGGCAAGAATACTGGAATGGGTTGCCATTTCTTTTTCCAGGGGATCTATTAATACCAAGTTCCTAATTTATCCCTTCCACCCTTTCCTCTCTGTGAGTCTATTTCTGTTTTGTACAATAGATATGCTCATTTATATAATTTTTTAGATTCCACAATATAAATTATATGATATTTGTCTTTGTCTGACTTACTTCATTTAATATGATAATCTCTAGGTTCATCCATGTTGCTGCAAATGGTATTATTTCATTCTTTTTCATGGCTGAGTAATATTGCATTATATATATACACACCACATCATCTTTGTCCACTCACCTTTGCTTCCATGGCTTCCATGGCTATTGTAAACAGTGTTGCCATGAACACTGGGCTGTGTATATCTTTTTGAATTAGAGTCTTCTCTGGAAAATCCAAGAGCATGGGATATTTTTTCATTCTACGTGTCATTTTGAACAAGAAGATTTAATTGTTAAACAGCTACCTGCCTTTGTTCTGCCCCAGAGATGCAGAGGCATGGTGAGGACGGTGGCCTCCTCCCCTCTGCTCACACTCCCATCTTTCCTAGGCTGGATGCCTTCGGCCGTGCCCCACTCAGGATCTCCTTTCTTCTCCCTAACAATGAGCACCTGACTTTGCAGCAGTGGAGCCCTGGACATCTGCTACCTTGAGATGCAAAACAAAGCTAGATTTGGGGGAACCTGGACCACATTGACCAGGGGCTTGGTGGTGGAGTAGAAAGGACTTGGGCTTTGGAGCCAGAGACCTGGGTTTGAAACCCAGCACTTCCATCATGGGTGAGCTTGGAGATTCTTTGACTTCTCCAAGCCTCAGTTTTCTCATCTGAAAAATGACCCAGTCTTGTTGGGATTAAATAAATAATGGGTGTAAAGCTATGCCCCTGGGCCTGGGACTCAGTACGTGGTCTCCCTCTCCTTGCTTGGGTAGGAGGCAGTGGAAAACATCCAACTGGCACGTTCTGTGTTCAGGGTCAGAGGTGTGGACTCAGCAGGGTAGCCTGTGGCAGGTGATGAGAAGATGAGAAGGGCTAGGACACCCTAGGACTCCCAGGACCCCCATTCCAGGGTCCCTCCTATCCCCCTTGGTGTCTCAGTCTTCTGGAGCCACCCCAGGTGGGCCACTCCGCTTGTCCTCAGCCTAGATGATCTCCAAGGTGGTCCAGTTCTACAAGCTCCAAATCACATGGCTCCTTCTGGAACTCGGTGGATTCTTGGGCCTGGATGGTGGAGACCAAGCCAGGAGGCCTCACAGCTGAGCTGTTTGACCCTCCCTTGCAGACAGTATGGACTGGATAGCCCTTGCAAACAGGTCTCACATCAAGAGAGGACTGCAACCCTCAGCTCTCAGTGAGGACACGCAGAGCAGGGCCATCGACCACTTGGTTTGCCGGGGACTGCTGAGTTTCCCAGGATACAGAAGTTCCAGTGCTAAAACTGGGATGAATTGGGTTGTTGTTGTTCAGTCACTAAGTTGTGTTCAACTTTTTGTCACCCCATGGACTGCAGCATGCCAGGCTCCTCTGTCCTCCACTATCCCCTGGAGTTTGCTCAAATTCATGTTCACTGAGTCGGTGATGTTATCCAATCATCTCATCCTCTTCCAGCTCCTTCTGCTTTTGCCTTCGATCTTTCCCAGCATAAGGCTCTTCACATCAGGTGGTCAAAGTATGGAGCTTCAGCTTATGACAAAGCTTAAATTCAGTTCTAGAAATATTAGTTGAAGCTCTGATATGGGCAAGGCATAAGGATACTGTAATGACAGCCTTACCTTGAAGGTGCTCAGAGCACAAGGAAGGAGCAGCTACAGCATGTGACTTGGGGGCAGACTGAGGCCTGTGCAAAAGTTAGGATGCTTGGAGGAGGAGGGTGAATTCTGATTTAGTGGTGATGAGGGTGTAGCCAGGAAGCCTTCCCAGAGGAGAAAATATCTGAAGTATTGAAGGCTGCAGAGATGTTTGCAAGGCAGATAGAGTGGAGGGAGGGTTGGGATGGAGCTCAAGAGGCAGGACCTGGAGACACTGGTATGAAAAAGCTGGGGTGTGTAATGGGGATGGGAGGCCCAAGGGATGCAGTAGCTGAAAGCTAAGCTTTCCATTTTCTGCAGCATGAAGATGGGAGTGGAATGTGGTTGGGAAGAAGGAAGTCCTTAGGACCAGGGAGAAGCTGGGATGCCCTCCCTACCTAAGGATGGAGACATAATTTTCACAGTGTCCGGATTCCATCTCAGCCTTCCAAGGCCTAGGAGAATGTTACATGACTGCTCCATGCCAACGCTGCTGGCTCCCTGGCGTGGCTGGGTGCCTGGCCCATGGCTGGAGGCCAGTGGCCCAGAGCCCAGGGAAGCCAGCTGGTGACAGAATAGAGCTGTCCTGGCTTTGGCCAAGCCAACTGGTGCGTTCTGATCCAGCCTGTGATCCCTGCAGGACCTCCTCTTGGATATATTTAGCTCAGCCAAGAGTAAGAAGGGTGGTCTGGCTCTGCTGAGAGAGTCCCCTTGCTCTGTTTCCCTTGCCTCTGGGAATCTGAGGACCAAGCCTCTTTGCAGGAGGAATCTGAGCTAAGTGACCTGGCCAAGATTAATTCCACTTCCCTCAGATCCTGCAGTCAGTGGGCCTGGGGTGGTTAGGAATCCATGGATCAGAGTCAGGCCTTGAACTCCATCCTTGGACTAAAGCTGGGGATGGGACCATTAGATGAATACAGGAGTGACTAGTGGGCAGGCCAGGCTTATTCCTTTGACCCCTGTAGGAGAGAACACACTGCCACGGTCCACCTCAAATTCTTTTTGGAACACAACAGGTTATGATAAACAACCAACTAGTCAGCCAACCAACCATTTAATTGTGAAAATTTGACCAGAAGCTTTAATCAGTTCAGTTCAGTTCAGTCGCTCAGTCGTGTCCAACTCTTCGCGACTCCATGAATCGCAGCACGCCAGGCCTCCCTGTCCATCACCAGCTCCCAGAGTTCACTCAAACTCACGTCCATCGAGTTGGTGATGCCATCCAGCCATCTCATCCTCTGTCGTCCCCTTCTCCTCCTGCCCGCAATCCCTCCCAGCATCAGAGTATTTTCCAATGAGTCAACTCTTCACATGAGGTGGCCAAAGTACTGGAGTTTCAGCTTTAGCATCATTCCTCCCAAGGAACACCCAGGGCTGATCTCCTTTAGAATGGACTGGTTGGATCTCCTTGCAGTTCAAGGGACTCTCAAGAGTCTTCTCCAACACCACAGTTCAAAAGCATCAATTCTTCGGCACTCAGATCTCTTCACAGTCCAACTCACAACCATACATGACTACTGGAAAAACCATAGCCTTGACTAGACGGACCTATGTTGGCAAAGTAATGTCTCTGCTTTTCAATATGCTGTCTAGGTTGGTCATAACTTTTCTTCCAACGAGTAAGCGTCTTTTAATTTCATGGCTGCAGTCACCATCTGCAGTGATTTTGGAGCCCAAAAAGATAAAGTCTGACAATGTTTCCACTGTTTTCCCATCTATTGCCCACGAAGTGATGGGACCAGATGCCATGATCTTCGTTTTCTGAATGTCGAGCTTTAAGCCAACTTTTTCACTCTCCTCTTTCACTTTCATCAAAAGGCTTTTTAGTTCCTCTTCACTTTCTGCCATAAGGGTGGTGTCATCTGCATATCCGAGGTTATTGATATTTCTCCCAGCAATCTTAATTCCAGCTTGTGCTTCTTCCAGCCCAGCGTTTCTCATGATGTACTCTGCATATAAGTTAAATAAGCAGGGTGACAATATACAGCCTTGACGTACTCCTTTTCCTATTTGGAACCAGTCTGTTGTTCCATGTCCAGTTCTAACTGTTGCTTCCTAACCTGCATACAGGTTTCTCAAGAGGCAGGTCAGGTGGTCTGGTATTCCCATCTCTTTCAGAATTTTCCACAGTTGATTGTGATCCACACAGTCAAAGGCTTTGGCATAGTCAATAAAGCAGAAATAGATGTTTTTCTGGAACTCTCTTGCTTTTTCCATGATCCAGCAGATGTTGGCAATTTGATCTCTGGTTCCTCTGCCTTTTCTAAAACCAGCTTGAACATCAGGAAGTTCATGGTTCACGTATTGCTGAAGCCTGGCTTGGAGAATTTTGAGCATTACTTTACTAGCATGTGAGATGAGTGCAATTGTGTGGTAGTTTGAGCATTCTTTGGCATTGCTTTCCTTTGGGATTGGAATGAAAAGTGACCTTTTCCAGTCCTGTGGCCACTGCTGAGTTTCCCCAATTTGCTGGCATATTGAGTGCAGCACTTTCACAGTGTCATCTTTCGCTATTTGAAATAGCTCAACTGGAATTCCATCACCTCCATAGCTTTGTTCGTAGTGATGCTTTCTAAGGCCCACTTAACTTCACATTCCAGGATGTCTGGCTCTAGGTGAGTGATCATAGCATCGTGGTTATCTTGGTCGTGAAGATCTTTTTTGTACAGTTCTTCTGTATGTTCTTGCCATCTCTTCTTAATATCTTCTGCTTCTGTTAGGTCCATACCGTTTCTGCCCTTTATCGAGCCCATCTTTGCATGAAATGTTCCCTTGGTATCTCTAATTTTCTTGAAGAGATCTCTAGTCTTTCCCATTCTGTTGTTTTCTTCTATTTCTTTGCATTGATCACTGAGGAAGGCTTTCTTATCTCTCCTTGCTATTCTTTGGAACTCTGCATTCAGATGCTTATATCTTTCCTTTTCTCCTTTGCTTTTCGCTTCTCTTCTTTTCACAGCTATTTGTAAGTCCTCCCCAGGCAGCCATTTTGCTTTTTTGCATTTATTTTCCATGGGGATGGTTTTGATCCCTGTCTCTTGTACAGTGTCACGAACCTCATTCCATAGTTCATCAGGCAATCTATCTATCAGATCTAGTCCCTTAAATCTATTTCTCACTTCCACTGTATACTCATAAGGGATTTGATTTAGGTCATACCTGAATGGTCTAATGGTTTCCCCTACTTTTTTCAATTTAAGTCTGAATTTGGCAATAAGGAGCTCATGATCTGAGCCACAGTCAGCTCCTGGTCTTGTTTTTGTTGACTGTATAGAACTTCTCCATCTTTGGCTGCAAAGAATATAATCAATCTGATTTTGGTGTTGACCATCTGGAGATGTCCATGTGTAGAGTCTTCTCTTGTGTTGTTGGAAGAGGGTGTTTGCTATGACCAGTGTGTTCTCTTGGCAAAACTCTATTAGTCTTTGCCCTGCTTCATTCCGTATTCCAAGGCCAAATTTGCCTGTTACTCCAGGTGTTTCTTGACTTCCTACTTTTGCATTCCAGTCCCCTATAATGAAAAGGACATCTTTTTTGGATGTTAGTTCTAAAAGGTCTTGTAGGTCTTCATAGAACCGTTCAACTTCAGCTTCTTCAGCATTACTGGTTGGGGCATAGACTTAGATTACTGTGATAGTGAATGATTTGCCTTGGAAACGAGCAGAGATCATTCTGTCATTTTTGAGACTGCATCCAAGTACTGCATGTCAGGGGCAGAAGCCGGGAGGACCCCATGCCCGAGGGGCGGCAGCCAAGAGGAGCTACCCGACGTCTGAGGTCGGGCGGCGGCCGGGAGGAGCTACCCCACCTCTGAAGTCAGGGGCGGCTGCCGAGAGGAGCTACCCCTCGTCCGAAGCTTTAATAGAATATCCCATAGGAAGGAGCCCAGGTGCCAGGTGCCCAGTGAGGACAGGACCCAGGCATCTCTCTTTATGGGGTAGCAGGATACTTGGCCTTGAGAGTGAAAGTGAAAGTCACTCAGTCATGTCCAACTCTTCGCGACCCTATGGACTATACAGTCCATGGAATTCTCCAGGCCAGAATACTGGAGTTGGTAGCTTTTTCCTTCTACAAAGGATCTTCCAACCCATGGATCGAACCCAGGTCTCTTGCATTGCAGGCAGATTCTGTACCATGAGCCACAAGGGAAGCCCTTGAGAGACTGGGTGTCAAAGGTTCCCATATTTTTTCCTGATCTATAGCTGTTTACCTATGAGGAAAATTTTTTTTTGGATCCAAAGCTAGAAATGAATTCATATGGGTACTTAAAAAAAATAGATCAGAAAAAGACAATTATGACACTGTAATAATGTTTGTGTTGTGTGGGGGTGACTGGTGAGGAGTAGGGGAGCACGTGCTTAGAACCCAATGCAGCAAGTTTGTCATGTGGCTAACTGTAGGTCGCTTTGTTGTTGGTGTTCAGTCACTAAGTCCTATCTGACTTTTTGTGACCACGTGGACTGTAGTATGCCAAACTTTCCTGTCCTTCACCATCTCCTGGAGTTTGCTCAGATTCACATGCATTGAGTCAGTGATGCTATCTAACCATGAGCCTCTGTCATCCCCTTCTCCTTTTGCCTTCAATCTTTCCCACCATCAGGGTCTTTTCCAATGAGCTGGTTCTTCACATCTGGTGGCCAAAGTATTGGAGCTTCAGCTTCAGCATCAGTCCTTCCAATGAATACTCAGGGTTGATCTCCTTTAGGATGGACTGGTTTGACCTCCTTGCTGTCCAAGGGACTCTCAAGAGCCTTCTCCAGCACCACAATGCAAAAGCATCAATTCTTGCCTCTCTGAACCCTTGTTCCTCCCCCCAAAAAGCTGAATTCTTCATCTTCTTGGCCTTTTCCTTTTCTGTTCACTTAGAAGTTTCCCCCGGTTGACTGAATTTTTGGGGGAAGGAGTCCTCTCCTCTTATTTTTTTTTTCTTCTTGCCTTTGTATCCCGAGGGACTGGCACAAAGTAGAAACTCAATAAATGTTAGGCAAATGAATGAATAAACGTTTGAATAACAAAAATACCTGCTCTCTGGACCTCTCTCAGGATTATTGGGAGGATCAAATGAGATAATGCACATGAAAGCACTTTGTAAATTGCAGAGCTCTATACAAATGCAAATCATTCACAGCTTTGGTGGAAATTATTATTCAGATTATTATTATTATTTTCACTCTGAAGGAGAACAGGAAGGAGGGGGCAACGGAGTCATCCCAGTGGTGGAAGCCAGGCTCGAGCAGCCCGCGGTGGGCAGTGCTCTCAAGCCTGCCTGGGAGTCTTTAAATCCTCGCAGGGTGGGCTCAGGCTGAGCAGCTGCTGGGGCTGGGGCAGAAGTTGCTGTTGGAACCCTGCCCATTGTGGAAACGGAAGCTATAAGCACATCGTATCCTGAACAAAATGAATTAAACGCCAAGCTCTAAATGAAAAAGGTTTTCTTTTTTTTTCTGTTGCTTCCAAAAAAAAAAATTAAGTGGAAAGGTGGTATGCTAGAAATGGGGTGATGGCAGAGAGACAGACAGACACCCAGGGTACCCCAAACTCAGAGTTCAGCCCACCTCCCTAGGCCGAACTCCTGTTTCCAGTACTATTATCCCACCTCTTCCCCCACTGGCCTGTGAGAGGGAGGGCGAGCCGGCTGGGTAGCCAGCAGACTCAGAGCAAAGGCGTGATTGATAATTGGCGACTGTAATTCTATAATTCATCTCTCTGCACCGCAGTGAAATTAAAAGAGTTTAGGTTCCCAAGCATAATGATCATCAATTAAACGCCGGGGAGATTTAGTGTCCTCATTTGAATTTTGTTTTATTTATTTAAATGTGTCTCCTTTTGGGGGAGGGAGAGTGGGGATTGGGAGCTGGTGAGTGAGGGGCTGGGGTGGGCGGGTGGCCGCTACCGAGCAAGGAGAGTCTCCTAGGAGCTGGGTAGCTCAGGGCTGCCAGGGATGGCGGAGGGTGGAGCGCGGGCCGCGGGGCGGCAGGCAGAGCAAGACAGGGGATCCATCATCCCCAGGCCTAATCAGTTAATACTGATAAACTGCCAGCAATAACTGCCAATTGCGCCGCCGTTTGGAACTGCCAGTTCATTCATTTAGGGAGTGCGGCGGCACGTCGGGGGAAGTGCTCTGGCCCCCGCATCCTTTCTGTCTGTTCTCCTGGAGGAGATGGGGCATCTGGTGGAGGCCGAGGACCGCTGCTGACTCCTGCGGGAAGGGAAAGGAGCCCTGGTCTGCTTCAGGGTGGCCCGGCCGGCTGCGGGAATGATCTGGCCCGGGCTGGCCCACGGGCTACGCCGGCGGCCTATTTCTTCCGGACCTGGCTGGCTGGTTTGCTGATGGCACCTGCCCTCGGAATAAGGGTGCTAAACCTCTGAAGCATCAAGCCCGGATCTCCTCTCACAGGGCCAGAGCAGGAAGCCTTCAGAATCAGGGAGCTTCTCTCGGCCCTGTCATACCCGACTGTGACTCAGTGTCCAACTCTGGAAAGGGGGCTACCCTCAGTGGCCTCTAGGGGTCCATCTAGCCCTGTGACTCCACGGAAACTACTTTGCTGTGCTGGCCTAGAGGTGGGTGGATGCCACACCCACCACCTTCCTGCTTCCTACCCAGGGAAGTTTGGCATCCTACTCCCCTGGCTCCACCTCTCCCTTCCCACGGAGCGCCTCCCCCTCCCCACGTTGCTGACCATTTTTTCCCTGGGTTGGTTTCTGCCGCAGTTTCCTGGCATACTCTGATTCCAGCTTCTCACTTGCAATCAAGAAACTAAAAATAGAGCATAAAGGAGCTCTTCAAGGGGGGGGTGGGAGGTGGGGTGGGCAGAGGATGAGGAAAGTGTTGGGTTCCTCCTGGGAATGAGATCTCATCAGCTCCACGGAGGGAGTTAGAAATCCAATGCAGACCATTGGCAAGGGGGTGGGTGCGGGATGAGGAGCCTTCCTGATCACCGAGTGGGAAGCTTGAGAGAAAACCGGGTCGGTGCTCTTGCCTGGGGAGAGGGTGTCGGGGAGAGGGAGGGTGGGCGTTTAGGTCCTCAGGGTGTGGTCCATAGCTTGCCCTGCACAGTGGTCGCCCCCTGCTCTGCGCCGAACAGGAGCTGAAATCCACAGACCCCTGGGTGGGAGACGTGGGCACCAGAAGAGCCTTGTGTTCTAACTCATCCGCCAGGAGGGGGCGCCCTATTCTAAAGTTAACAAAGGCAGCTGGTGCAAGCTGAGGCCCTGGAGGCTTGTGGGGACTGGTCGTCGTTGTCCTACAGGGCTTGTGAACAACAGGACCCTCGCCACGGAATTCCTGCTTGCAACCCCGGGAATGATGTCTTTCCGATGATGAGGAATGGCTGTGGTCAAGCTTGACGTGACAAGATGGGCAACGTGGAGGTGCTGGGGCTCTTCGGAGAGAGCAGGCTGAGAGGGAGTCTGGTCTCTCAAAGAGCAGGTCCCAGACCACAAGAGAGCCCTTCCTGCTGATGGATGGAGGGGTGGGAAGGCTGATTCCAGAGTCTGAAGCCCTGGGCTGCATCCCAGCCCTGGGCTGCCTTGCCCACATCACTTGTTCCTCTGAGACTCAGTTTCTCCTCCCATTTGGCAAGAGGTATTGTGCCAAAGCTCTGGGGGGGTGGTGCGGTGCTCTGCAAGCACCAAGGATAGGAGTTATAGCTTTCATCTCTCAGACAAGAAAGCAGGCTACAGCCTAGCCTTATATTCTAAGGCAGAGCACCACCCTGTCTGATGCTGTCTCCCAGGTTCCTTTCTCACTCTGGGCTATCTTTAGGACCCATGGGGGAGGAAGGGAAATGGCTGATATTAGAATCCAGAGACTTGCCATGTTTTTGTACCAAGGATTCAAATCAAGATACTGTCTTTCAGTCTCCTCTCCGTCTGGCTGAACTCATTCCAGTTTCCTTACCGAGTTCGTTTCCATCCAGAAAGAGTTGGTCCTTGAAAGTGTGGTGATTTCTCCTGAGCTGCAGAGATCCGGGCATCCCTGGTTTTCTTCGTCTCATCTGCAAGGCCATCTCCTTCTAGCTTCTGAAAGAGCCCTTCTCGTTGTCTCTTCTTCCCGGAAGGCGCTCTGGGTTGATCTGAGGAGAGATGAAGGTGAGCCCAGTTCCCAGGGAAGCCCACCTCTCTTTATGGATCCATCATGTTCTGTCCTGTGCCCAGGTCAACCTTCTCTTCCCTGACTCGTCTGGTGTCAAGGGCTGTTTTGTGTCTCTCCACGAATGTGTTTGGCCTCTTGGGCAGATTGGATTGAGGGGCTTGGGGAGGGGCGGGGGTCAGAAATGTGTTAGTCGCTCAGTCATGTCCGACTCTCTGCAACCCCATGGACTGTAGCCCTCCAGCCTTTTCTGTTCATGGGATTCTCCAGGCAAGAATACTGGAGTGGGTCACCATGCCTTCCTCCAGGGGCTCTTCCTGACCCGGGGATGGATCTCTTATGCCTCCCGCATTGGCAGGCGGGTTCTTTACCACTGCACCACCTGGGAAGCCCGACTGCGGGTCAAGGACTTGACAGTTTTGTGTGGAATCTGTAACAGCACCAAGCCCAAGTGGGCATGAAGCCCAACAAAGGCTTTTAAAAATTACCATGTGCTGTCCTTTCCTCTGATTACAAAAGGAATACATATTCATGGTCAAAAATTTGGAAAATACAGCAAAGCACAAAGGAAAAAAATTCATCCATATTCCACTAGCCGGAAGCAGCCACTATTAATATGGGAGGCATGTCACCTCGCAGGCCTCCCCTTTCTGCTCTTTATCTCTGTCTTTCAATGGGAATCTCACACAGTAATCCTTTTCTGTCACTGCTTCATCATAGTGTGTGGGGAGCATTTCCCCATGCAGCAAATGCTATACAGAAAGTGTAGCCAGGTGGTTTGGGAACCCCGGGAGGGTTGGTGAGGGGATCTCAGCACTGACAGATCCAGCTTCTCCCCCACTCCCAGTGAAGACAGAGGACCTTAAAATCCATTGGCTGCAGGGGTGGCCCGAGAGGCAGGACAGTGTGCACCCCGCAGTGTCCCTCGGTTGTCCCCAGAGTGTGCCAGGCTGATCCTTTAACCTCACCTGAGATCCCTTCCCAGCATCAGCTTTCTTCCTGCCCGGGTTCTTGCCTCAGACACAGCAGGCAAGTGCGGGGCAGGGAGCTGCCCAAGGTGCCAGTCACTTGGAAACTCATAATAAGGCTAGAAATGTAAAGGGCCGCACCAGCAGTCACTTGGCATGAGAATGGAGCCTGGAGTCCTTTCTGCCCAGTCATGTGCCTGAGAGATGGTAGTAACAAGGGAGCCAGTCCTGTTTAACTGCAGAACTTCAGTTGAGCTAAGTAGGGTGTGCATCTGGGGCCTGCCACCTCTCCAAATGCTGAACAAAGGGTTACAGGATCCTGGCTTGGAGACCCTGCCCACAGGCATCATCCATCTAACTCAGCACAGCCCACCGACTTACCTTCTTTAATGCATCCTGAATTGGCAAAGCCGGTCTCCCTTCTACCTGTCTGGACTTTTTTTCCTCTTCAAACTCTGCTCAAGATGTTCTTGCTTTAATAACAACCTCCTACGCATAACCCCAAACTCTGATTCAAGATGGTGGAGTAGAAGGATGTGAGCTCATCTTCTCCTGCGAGAACAACAAGGTTGCAACTAGTTGCTGAACAACCATTGACAGGAGAATGTTGAAACCCACCAAATAAAGATACCATGTCCAAGGACAAAGAAGTCACAACGAGGTGGTAGGAAGGGCACAATCGTATTAAAATCAAACCCCATACCTGCCGGAGACACTTGGGGGGCACAAACAAAGCCTTGTGCATACCAAGACCCAGGGGAAAGAAGCAGTGACCCCCACAGCAGACTGAGCCAGACCTGCCTGTGAGTGTTTGAGGGTCTCCTGCAGAGGTGTGGGAAAAGGACTTGAATAGATGGTATACAGATGGCCGGCAAGCACAAAAAGATGCTCAGCATAACTAATCATCAGAGAAATACAAACAAAAGCCCAATGAGATATCACCGCACAGCCAGATGGCCACTGTCAAAAACAAAAACAAGTGTTGAGGTGAACATAGGGAAATTGGAACCCTCGTGTACTTTTAGTGAGAGTGTACAGTGGTCCAGTTACTATGAAAAATACTATGGTGGTTTCCCAAAATAAAAATTAACAAAAAACTACCATATGATCCAGCAATTCTACTTTTCCACTTCTGGATATGCATCTAAAAGAATTGAAAGCTGGATCTCAAAGACATATTGGCACACTCACATTCACAGCAGGATTGTTCACAGTGTCCATGAGGGAAGCAGTGCATATCCACTGATATGTTAGGGGAACCACTGGCTGACCACCTCAGCCAGACCGGATGGTAACCCCTTGCATGAGTTATCTTAAACAGGAGGTCCTGGCAAGGAATGTGGAATATTAACAAGTCACTACCAACCAGAAAATCCAGGAAAGATCAAAAGGAGACAGGAGATGCCAGTCCACGTGTCCTACCAACCTCCCCAAACCCTTCTCACAGAAAAACACCTCAGCTTGGTGATGCATGAACCACCAGGACAGATCTCCGAGTCAGAATGATTGGCTGGAAGCAGCCCAGAAACTAATAACCCCATCATTGTAAAACCCAAGATATCAAGCCATGTGGCAGAGCAGTTCTCCTTGATTCCCATACCCTGCTGGTCTCTACCTGGGTACCCCTTCCCCCCAAAATCTCTTGCTTTGTCAGCATGTGTGTCTCATCAAATAATTCATTTCCAAGTGTTAAACAAGAACCTATTCTTAGGCCCCTGAAGGGGTCCCTCTTCCTGCAACAGATGAAAGAATAGATAAGCAAAATGTGTTATAAACCTACAATTAAATATTATTCAGCCTTAAAAAGGAAAATTCTGGTACATGATACAACGTGGATGAGCTTTAATAACATTTTGTTAAGTGACATAAGCTAGTCACAAGAAGGCAAATACTATATGAGTCCACTATGTGAGGTATCTAACGTAGTTAAATTCATGGACACAAAATAGAAAGGTGGTGGCCAGCAGCTTGGAGGTGAGGGAAAAAAGTTACTTTTAAATGCATATAGAGTTTTATAGTTTTATGAGATGAATTGTTCCAGGGGTCTGTGGCACACCAAAGTAAAAAACTTACTACTGAACTGTACACTGAAAAATGGCTACTATGGTAAAATTCATGTTATTTTGTAACCACAACTGAAGGCTCTTCCTGCCTTCTCTGGCCAGCCCAGCAAGGAAGAAGCTCTCCTTCAACAGAACCCTTAATGTGCTTACATTTTCTCAGCTACCCTCTCAGACTGACCTGTTATGTTTTTATATGTTCACATTCCAGCTTCTTTTCAGATAAGTTTTATTTTATTTTATTTTTTTATTTGTGCTGGGTCTTTGTTGCTTCACAAGCTTTTCTCTAGGTGCCGCAAGCAGGGCTCTTCTCTGGTTGTGGTGTGCAGGCTTCTCATTGCCATGGCTTCTGCCGCGGAGCACGGGCGTTAGGGCATGTGGGCTTCAGTACTTGCAGCGTGTGGGCTCAGTAGTTGGGGCTCCCGGGCTCTTAGAGCACAGGCTCAGTAGTTGTGGCGCATGGGCTTACTGCAGCATGTGGGATCTTCCCGGATCAAAGGTCAAACCTGTGTCGCCCCTGCATTGGCAGGTGGATTCTTTACCAGTGAGCCGCCAGGGAAGCCCTCAGACAAATTCTCTGAAAGCAAGAATACAGTCTTTACCTCTTCATTTTTACCCACGGAACCTAACACAGTGCCTCAAACCCAATCCAATTAATGTTTGCAGATTGAACCTTCAGTTTCCTTAATAAAGTTTTGGACAGTGGGCTGGAGAGTGATGAGTAGAGGCGAGAGCAAGCACAGAGGAGAAAAGCAGGAGAGAGTGCCTGGGTCTGAGGATGACTTCCACATATGGTCTATGAATTGACTGTTTAGGCCGCTACATCTGTTCCTGGTGAGTGTAAGTTCTTGCTTTGCTATGAAAGAATTTGGAGATGAAGTGATAGGTAAGAAGTGGATTTATTTGGAGAGAAACACACTCCACAGACCGAGTGTGGGGCATCTCAGAAGGTGAGTGAGAGCCTGGAAATATGATGTGGCTAGTTTTTCTGGGCTGGGTAACTTCATGGGCTAATGAGTGGGAGTGTTATTCCAATTATTTGAGGGAAGGGATAGGGATTTCCAGGAATTGGGCTTTGGGGCCTTTTATGGTGGGCCTTGGAACTGTCATGGGTGAGAGTGTCATTTAGCATGCTTATGTATTATGATGAGTGTGTGATGAGGCTCAAGGTCTGTCAGAAATTGAGAATCTTTCACCATCTTGGTTTTCACTGGTTTCTGTCCTGTGCTATGGCCATGCCATTCTTTAAAGCGTGTGCTCTGCCCCCTTCCCTCCTGTTTCACATCTGTTCGTGAGTCAGCTTATGTGGCTCACACGAGTTTTACGTGCACACACCTATGAGATTGGGGGGGAGGGGAGAGACCATGGGTCTCTCGCCTTGAGTTAGACCTGAGCAAATGGTATTTGGACTCTTCCAAAGGTTTCAAACTAAAAAACGTTGGCAGGCATTAACCTAAACCACCTGGGACATGTACCTAATTTCACTTTTCTTTAGAATTCCTAGAGAAACAGATTCTTGACACTCCTCGGGAACACGGATTAGTGTCTTAACAGCTCTTCTGCCGGGAAAGTTCCTCCTGACCCCCTCACCTCCATCCCTCTGGCTGCCATGTAACCTTCTCTACTGAAATGGAGAACAGTCCTCTGCACCATATCCCTTGTAGGCGCTTTTTCACAAACTGAACTTTCACAGAATAAAGATCCCTCACATGAGGTATCTGTAATTTTCTCTTCGTAGGGTGGCTCCTCTGCTAAATTAATTATCTGGTTCTCTTGAAAAGCAATCTTTTCCCCCAGTTCATGTTCCTTCTTGACCTAACATGGCCATTCTTGGCCTTTTGAATGATTTGCTTCTAGCGGGGAATTAAATTTCCATAGCAACACCGGCAGCCATCTTGAAGGACTCTCCAGGCCGCGTTTCCATTGTCTGCCATCTCCAACACAGCCGGGCGTTTGCTTGCTTACAAGTCGTGTGTGTATTTTTTCTCATTTCAGTTGGGGTGGACAACATCAGTGGCAACTCAGACTACTAATGGGATGAACAGAAAAATACATGAAGGAGCCTGCCTGCTTTTAGTTCCTGGGGGCCCTGAGCTCCCAAGGAAACATTGGTGTTTACTTTTTAGCTTCACAGCATTAAAAAAAAAAAACAACAGTGGGGATTGGAGGTTTTCATCTTATTTATTTCTGAATCACCTGGGCCTTTTTCTGAAAGCAGGGCACCCTGCTAAGCTCGAAGCAGGAGAGAGGCCTGAAACCTAGGTTTGGGGATATGTCTGTTTGTTTAAAGTTTTATTATTTATGGCTGTTTTTAAGTAAACCATTAGAAATGTGAGGATTCCACCCCCAACCCCCCCCAACACACTGTTCAGCTCCCTATCAGTAACTCTGAAAGGCACTTAGTTGACTGTGGAATCAATTCCTTATGCTGTAACATGCTGCTCAAGGCCCCCACTTCCCTGGCCTCAGCCTGCCTTCTCAGTCACAACTCCCTGATTGCCCCTTGGGTTCTTACCAAACAGGATATTAGCATGTTTTCGGAACACCCCGGACACTTAGACCTGTCTGCCCTGTGCCTGTGAACTTGCAGTTTTCCTTCTCCCACCCACCTGCTGAGGTTACTCCTCCTTCAAGGCAGGGCTTCCCAAGTGGTGTGTAGTGAGGTGCTAATTCCCCTTAGTCCTGAGTTGCAGCCAGATGGGGCTGGGGCCACTGGAATCCTTCCTGGCCTGTGCTCCCATCCAAGGGCAGCCTTACCCATTTGTCCCAATGAGCCAGCCATCTGATCCCATTTTCTGTTTGTGCCATGGGGTGAAAAGGCTGGGAAGCTTTCTTTAAAGGCCAGCTCAATGCAGTTTCCTCCAGAAACCCCCTCCAGGGCCATCCAATCAGAAGGCTCCATCCCTCCCCCAGATACCTCACCCAATCCTTATGGTTGACTTTGTATCTTAGTTACAATCCTTATGGCCTGCTGTGTATCATGGATGTTTAGTGCTTTTTATAGGCATCCTCCTTGTGTCCCTTTCCACAAGAGATTGGAAGAATTTTGTAATTTTTGTTTTTGTTTAGCTACACACAGTGATTTTTAATAAGAAATATATATTTGGTCTTCATGCCTGTTTCTAGCACAGAACTCCTAAAACCCTAGGAATTTCCTAGTGATGGTGCTTGTGGTAAAGTATCCTCCTGCTAATGCAGGTGATGCTCAAGAGACATGGATTCGATCCCTGCATTGGGGAGATTCCCTGGAGTAGGAAATGGCAACCCGCTCCAGGATTCTCACCTGGAAAATCCCATGGACAGAAGAGCCTGGCTGGCTACAGTCCATGAATTACAAAGAGTCAGACAGGACGAGGCACACAGTTGGAACTATGGATTGGAAACAGTGGAGTGGGTGTCTTTTGTTATGTTAATAGGGTTATGTTATGTTAATGGTGTTTAAAATGCCCCTAGGTCCTCCTCGGGTAGGGGCTGGTTGCAAAGGAAGCAACCTGTGGTTAGAGGATTGGAACTTTCAGTTCTCCACCCCCACCTCCTGTGGGAAAAAGGGGCTGGAGGTTGAATCAACTGCCAATGACCAATCAATTAATCAATCCTGCCCGTGTAATAAAGGCTCTGTAAAAACCCAGAAGGATGGGGTTTGGACTTCCACGTTGATGAAAATGGGGAAGTTTGGGGAGTGTCTTGGCAGGAGAGGGCATGGATGCTCTGTGCCCTTTGCCATATCTTGCCCTGTGCACCTATCTCTTCTATCAGGCTGTTCCTGACTCGTACCCATTTATAATAAACTGGTAATCTAGTAAGTCAAATGTACTCTGAGCTCCGTGAGCCACTTTAGCGAACTAATCAGACTCAAGGAGGAGGCTGTGCTAAACTGATTTATAGCCCGTCAGTCAGAAGCACAGGTGCAACCTGGACTTTCAACTGGCTTCTCAACTGGGGAGTGTGTGTGTTTGTGTATGTGTGTGTGTGTGCGTGCGTGTGTGTGCACGCATGCATGCACGCACACACATCTGTGGGTGGGATGGGGTGGGGGAGCAGTCTTGTGAGATGGAGCCCTTAACCTGTGGATTCTGATGCTGTCTCTGGGTAGGTGGTGTCAGATGTGAGTTGAATTGTAGGACACTCAGCTGGCGTCTGGAGAGTCATTTGTTGAGGTACCATACCCCACTCCCATGTCAGATTTCGGGCGGCAGAACGCAGAAGAGTCTAGGTCTTGTCCAGCAAGTATTTGGGATTCCTTAAATGTCTGTCAATTTGAAATCTAGAGTTTCTGTAATCATAGCTTGTCCTCCTTGATATGCTGCTTTTATTCTAATGGCCCTACCAGTGTTCAAAATATTTTGGGAATTTCTTTCCTGGAATTGCTCTCAGAGAAATTTTATGAGCCAAAGAATAAAACTAGTCTCTTTTCTTTAGACTCAAACAACGTGTATTTAATTTTCATTTTGTTGTCATTGTTAGTCAACAAATATTTATTGAGCCCCAGGCACCTAGTTGTTTTTTTAAAATTTAATATAAACGACTTGTCTACCGTATTGGCAAGATTTGGCTCCAAATAAGTTTGATTTTTTTCCAGAAATCGAATCTACCCTCAAAACATTAAAGATTTACTATCTTGGAGCAGACTCACAACAATGAAAGCAAGGAATACAAAACAGCAAAAAAAAAAAAAAAAACAAGGAAAAAACCCAAACTTAAACCAAAACACAGTGAGTGGTAGTAACATTGCTGGAATAAATGCAGAGACTCCCGAAGTATCAGCTTGCAAAGGACAGCATTAACTTGGATGCCTAAGCTCTGGAGTGTTTGTTAAAAGTACTCAGTCTCCCTGGCTTATGTCACACCTTGTTCTGGTATATGTCACTCACTAATGATGAGTCCATACAATGTGGTTAGATTATTCCATTTGAAGCCGATGGCTGCAGCTCATGTCCCTGCTCTGTCGTCTACCAGCGGGGCTGCCTTGGGTAGTCATTTAGAGTGTCTGGTGATTTCTCACCTGTCTCATGATGGACAGTGCCTACATTATAGGGCTGTTGTAAAGATGATGTTGACTAAAGCATCTATACATGTTTTGGATTATAAGTCTCCCCTGCTGCCTCCCTCCGCCCCCACCGGAGAATAAAAGGGCTAAGGAATAAACGTTGCCTTCAAACTTTTGGAGTCTTAGATACAGACTGAGCTTTAAGTTTTTCTCAGATTCCTCTGAAGAGAATAGGAGAAGCCTGGCATTTTGTTGCTATAGGAAGATGGTTAGGCCAAGGAAAGCATGTGTGAATAAAGGAGAAGGTTGAGCGAGGGAAATCACTTCTGGAGAAGCAGCATCCTTGTTTGGCTGGGTGCATGAAGGTGATGCCTGACTTCTTCCTGCACGGTAGCTATTTGGATGATACTTGGACCTTCTTCTGAGTTGTGGGCCCTGCCTCCTCCCAGCTGCGCTCCTCTGGGCATTGGGAACTGGAGCCTGCTGGTCAAACCTCAACTTCTCCAAGAAGCTTTCCCAGAGAAACGTGATTATGATGTAATAGATATGGTCACATCATACAAACCCACTCACTTAACTCTAGAGGCGGGTACCATAATGGCCCCGTTTTATGGGTGAGGAAATAAAGGCCCAGCTGCTACTGCTGCTAAGTCACTTCAGTCGTGTCCGACTCTGTGCAACCCCATAGAGGGCAGCCCACCAGGCTCCCCCGTCCCTGGGATTCTCCAGGCAAGAGTACTGGAGTGGGTTGCCATTGCCAGAGAGGGAAGCAAATTGACCAAAGCTGTACAGCTAGTTGGCGGTGGAGCCGGGATTTGCTGTTGCTGCTGCTGCTGCTGTGTCGCTTCCGTCGTGCCCGACTCTGTGCGACCCCATAGACGGCAGCCCACCAGCCTCAGCACTCCTTGACCCTAACGCTAACCCTAATTGAGAATTCAAAGATTAGTACAAATGAATTAATTACTTATCATATTCATTGTTTGTCCTCGTTCCACCAGTGTCTAGGCTCTGGGAGGTGAAGAATTTTTGTCTTTTTTATTAACTACTGAATCCCTAGTACCTAGAATAGCAGAAGTGCGCATAAGAGATGCTTAATGTTTGTTGAATAAATGAACTTGTTAATACTTTGTAATACATTAATGCATTTAATAAAATTTTTAATTGAAATTTAGTTGATTTAAAATGTTGTGTTAGGAAAAAAATGTCTTAGTTTCTGGTGTATAGCAAAGTGATTCGGTTACACAGATATATACATATTCTTTGTCATTTTTTTCATTATTTTTGTTTTACAAGTGCATTATTTTTTGTAAACCTTCCTTTATTATTTTTAAAGACGTTGTTTTTTAGGAGTTCTGACCTGTGTGCTCCTGAGATTCTGACAGCCCTGCATTGCACAGCCCTGGATTTTAATCAGTGTTATTAATTAAGATACCAGCTCTAGTCTGGGGAAAGCATATTCCCCACTCAATGCTCATTTTCTGTGGGTACTTTTCCCAGTTAGAGGTGATCAAAAGCCCCAGAAATCAACTTGTCTCAGAGTTGTCATGATAAATAAGCCCCACAGACGTGATTTTCTGGTGTTTGTTAAATTGTTTTTAAGTTGAATGCCTATTGGTGGGAATGCGCTCATCTCTACCACAGTCCCTTATGCTATGGTTTAACAGTCACAAACTTTCCCTCTTGGTCCCTAGATGGAATCACATGCTTCAAGTCCCACCCCATCCTTTTGTAGTTGAGGAGACTGAGACTGGAGAAGGGGTGACTTGCCCATGGTCATGTAGCTGATAGAGCCTGGGATCGGGTTCTCGCTCCCCTTTCAGCCAGTGCACTTTCTTCTCCACCACGACGTGTGCCCTGGGCAGGAGTGCCTTGTCTGAACAGGGATGGAAAGCAGATGTCGTTAGTCCCAGGGATGGTGAGTTTGGGGAGAAGGGACGACAAGGGGAGTTGTAGGGCGAGGGGCATCTCTCCTTGTCCTCCACCTCCACGTGGCCCCTGTGCTCACAGGCTACCCCTTCAAATGATTTTCAACAAATGGGAGGGAAGCAGGTCTTTCTCTTTCCCTCTCCCCCCCAACCACCATTGTAATTAGTTGTCAAAAATTTTTAGATGGAAGGGGGAATGTTCAGGTCCTGATGAGATGATACAGCAAAGATTTCATTTCATCTTGAATTTGACATTAAACTTTAATAGTCTCAAGGACAAGAAGCCAAGAGATATCAGATGTAATGAGATAAAGCAAAGTTTCTCTGACAGCAAATTTGATCACAAATGGGCTCCGAGATTGCTTCTTTGATATAAATGAAACATAATTCATCTTCTAGCGCCCTGAATGGGCTTTCAGGCTGGGGATGAGCCTGGCATCTCTCTTGCCTGGTGCTGACAAGTGGCAGCACGGGGAGGAGGTGGAGATGTCGCTGGACCCTGTCCGAGCAGTTCAGCTGCTCCGTCTGGGAAGAGATGGACCAGGCAGCGCGGGACCTGGAGGGCATAGGGGGTTCCAGCCAGGGGCTGTGGACACCTTCTACTCTGGGTTTTGAGTTGGGAGTTTCCCCTCAAACTCCAAAGGGCAACGAAGAGGGGAATCAAACAGGGTGGGGCTTCTCCGCAGGTCTGGATTTCATGGGAAACTGTTCTTTTGATAATTTTCAAACTGGGTACTAAAGGTGTCCAACAGTTTACCTACTTGATTTATCTTTTATCTTTTTCTTTTTTTTTTTTTTTTGCTTCTTTGCATTTTGCACAGATCTTATTTCCCTGACCAGGGATTGAATCCATGCCCCCTGCAGTGTAAGTACGGAGTCCTAACCGCTGGACTGCCAGGGAAGACCCCTAACAGTTTATTTTTGAACACCCTGTCATGCTCCTCTGATAGGTCTTCTTGTCATAGTCCCTTCTTTCTGCACCTCCTACAGCTGCCTAAATTCAGATATGCGTGCGTGCTAGGTCACTTCAGTCGTGTCTGAATCTTTGCAACCCTATGGACTGTAGCCTGCCAGGCTCTTCTGTCCATGGGGATTCTCCAGGCAAGAATAGTGGAGTGGGTTGCCCCTCTCCAGGGGATCATCCCAACCCAAGGATCCAACCTGTGTCTCCTTTGGCCCCTGCACTGCAGGCAGATTCTTTACTGCTGAGCCACTAGGGAAACCCGTATTCAGACGGTGTGGTGCTAAGTCAGATGGTATGATGGGGGTGGGTGGAGGGTTCTAGCCTCCCAGTCTCCATCAATTCCCCACTGGTTTTCTTTTCTTTTTTAAAACTAAAATAAATAAATTTGGCTGTGCTGGGCCACCTCATGCGAAGAGTTGACTCATTGGAAAAAACTCTGATGCTGGGAGGGATTGGGGGCAGGAGGAGAAGGGGACGACAGAGGATGAGATGGCTGGATGGCATCACCAACTTGATGGACGTGGTTTGAGTGAACTCTGGGAGTTGGTGATGGACAGGGAGGCCTGGTGTGCTGGGATTCATGGGGTCGCAAAGAGTCGGACACAACTGAGCGACTGAACTGAACTGGGTCTTTGTGGCTGCATGTGGGCTCCCTCCAGTTGTGGTGCTGGGCTCTTGGTTGCAGTGGCTCCTTCCGTTGTGGAGCACGGCTCTAGGATATGGCTCAGTAGTTACGGAGCATGGGCTTGGTTGCCCCGCAGCATCCTCCCAGACCAGGGGTCGAACCTATGTCCCCTGCATTGCAAGGTGAATTCTTAATCACTGGGACCACCAGGGAGGCCCCCATTGGTTTTCGTAATCTGGCATACATTGCCACGTTAATCCTTCGGGGCCTGCTCCCCTCCTTTCAGCAAGATTACTGCCCTCAGCCGGCTTTGTGCGACACTGCAGGTGTGACTGCGTCAGCATCCTGGGTCTGACTGGGGGCCCACTGCCACAGCCTCCCACCTCCAGCCTTTGCCTCTTCTGACCCTCCTCCTCCAGTCACAACCCTGTAGATGCTTTAGGACAGACGCCTTAACCTGATGCCCCAAGTGCTTTTTCAGCCCATCTAGCACACCTGCTCTGAGCCCCTGCTTCCTCTTTGGGATGGAGGTGGGGGAGTGGAGGACCACACCCTCCTCCCTCTCTTGCTCCTGTGGAGCCCTCAGGAAGCCCTTCTCCTCCTGTGCGAACACCACTCACCTTCCTTCAATCTGATGTAACATCTTCTGAGAACCCTGCCCTGCCCAGCTCTGCCAGAAGACAGCTCCCCTCCTCTGTGTTCCCGGGCCCCTGTAGGACTCAGGGTCTGTCTTCCCTGTTTTACTCTGTTCCTGCACCTATCTGCCTCCTTTTCCAGCCCCTGAGTGCCTCTGGCCGTGTCTCACTGATCTCTCTATATTCCTGGGTATGTTGTGGTACCTTGTATGAAGCAGGTAACCAGTGAGGTTGTATTAGGGGAACATGAATCCTGGCCCATGGCATGGCCTTCTGGGATGTGCCTGGCTCACTGTGGGGTTAAGAGAATCAGAATGCATGCATATTTATCTATCCACCCAGATGCAACAAACACACCAAGTATAGTTGTTATTGTTCAATCGCTAAGTTATGTCCAAGTCTTTGCGACCCCATGGACTGCAGCATGCCTGGCTTCCCTGTCCTTCATTTTCTCAGAGTTTACTCAAACTCATGTCTATCGAGTCAGTGATGCCATCCAACCATCTCATCCTCTGTCACCCTCTTCTCCTCTTGCCCTCACTCTTTCCCAGCATCAGGGTCTTTTCCAATGAGTTGGCTCTTCCCATCAGGTGGCCAAAGTATTGGAACTTCAGCTTCAGCACCCGTCCTTCCAATGAATATTCAGGGTTGATTTCCTTTAAGATTGGCTGTTTTGATCTCCTTGCAGTCCCAGGGAGTCTCAGGAGTCTCCTCCAGCACCACAATTCAGAAGCATCAATTCTTTGGTGCTTGGCCTTCTTGATGGTCCAACTCTCACATCCATACATGATGACTACTGGGAAAACCATAGCTTTAATTGTATTAACCTTTGTTGGCAAAGTGATGCTTCTGCTTTTAAATATACTTTCTGGGTTTGTCATAGCTTTTTTCCTAAGAAGCAAGCTTTTAATTCAGTAGTTCAAACTAATACAGTTCAGTTCAGTTTAGTCACTCAGTTGTGTCCGACTCTTTGCGATCCCATGAATCGCAGCACGCCAGGCCTCCCTGTCCATCACCAACTCCTGGAGTTAAGGCAAACTCATGTCCATCGAGTCGGTGATGCCATCCAGCCGTCTCATCCTCTGTTGTCCCCTTCTCCTCCTGCCCCCAATCCCTCCCAGCATCAGAGTCTTTTCCAATGAGTCAACTCTTCACATGAGGTAGCCAAAGTACTGGAGTTTCAGCTTTAGCATCATTCCTTCCAAAGAACACCCAGGACTGATCTTCTTTAGAATGGACTGGTTGGATCTCCTTGCAGTCCAAGGGACTCTCAAGAGTCTTCTCCAACACCGTAGTTCAAAAGCATCAATTCTTCAGCGCTCAGCTTTCTTAGTTTAAGTTAAATAATAATTTTGTCCAAGTTCTCCTTGATCAAGATATTGGGATTGCAAAATTGAGACCAGATTGAAGACAGAAGTTCTGCTGACACCCTCTTCTCTTTCCTGGAGGTCCAATGTGAGGGCTCAAGTTAAAGCATCTTCACCTTTCTCAGCTGAAGACAGCTTGAACACCTGCTGAGGAGGGACTGTCCTTGGCGAGCACATGTTGACTTTGGGCTGTACAAACCTGCAGTGGGAAGGCTGTGCTAGAGTAGGGCATGCATGGGAACTAGACAGGCCTCCCTGGGAGGCAGATTCAGAGCCAGGAAGCAAGGACTGGTGTGCTAGTTCAAACGGAAGGTGGCCTTGAGAGCTCTGGGTCCAACCAGAACTGTGGGTTTAGCCCAAATGTTCCTCAACAGATAAATGGATAAGCAGATGGTAGTATGTCTATACAATGGAATAGTATTCAGCCATAAAAAGGAATCACATTGTGATACATGCTACAATGTGACGAATCTCAAAAACATGCTAAATGAAAGAAACCAGGACTTCCCTGGTCATCCAGTGATTAAGAATCCGCCTGCCAATGCAGGGGACACAGGGTTGATTCCTGGTCTAGGAAGATACTGCATGCAGCTTAGCCTGTGGACCAAACTACTGAAGCCCACAGGCTCCAGAGACTGTGCTCCGTAACAAGAGAAGCCGCTGCAATGAGAAGGCCGTGCACCACAGCTAGAGAGTTGCCCCCATTCGCTGCAGCTGAGGAAGTCTGGGCACGGCGATGAAGACCCAGCACAGCCAAAAACTAAAAAAAGGAAAGAAACCAGGCACAAAAGTCATATATGAGTCCATTGCTATGAAATGCCCAGAAGAGTGAATCTATAGACATAGAAAGCATATCAGAGGGTGCCAGGGATTGGGAGGAGGGAGTATGTGTATGGGGTTTCCTTTGGGAGTTATGGAAATGTTTTGGAATTGGACAGAGGTAGTGGTTGCCCCGGAGAAGGCAATGGCACCCCACTCCAGTACTCTTGCCTGGAAAATCCCATGGACAGGGGAGCCTGGTAGGCTGCAGTCCATGGGGTCGCTAGGAGTCGGACACGACTGAACGACTTCACTTTCACTTTTGACTTTCGTGCAATGGAGAAGGAAATGGCAACCCACTCCAGTGTTCTTGCCTGGAGAATCCCAGGGACAGGGGAGCCTGGTGGGCTGCCGTCTATGGGGCCGCATAGAGCCGGACATGACTGAAGTAACTTAGCAGCTTCGCAGTGGTTGCCCACTCCAGTACTCTTGCCTGGAAAATCCCATGGACGGAGGAGCCTGGTGGGCTGCAGTCCATGTGGTGGCACAGAGTCGGACACGACTGAAGCGACTCAGCAGCAGCAGCAGCAGTGGTTGCCCAACACTGTGAACATACTAAATTGTTCACTTTATTTTGTGTGTGTGTGGTGTTTTTTATTTTTTAAATTTTTATTTTATATTGAGGTATAGTTGGTTAACAATGTTGTGTTAGTTTCAGGTGAATAGCAAAGTAATTCAGTTATACATACACATGTATCTATTCTTTTTCCAATTCTTTTCCCATTTAAGTTATTACAGAATATTGAGCAGAGTTGCCTGTGCTCTACACCAGGTCTTTGTTGGTTATCTATTTTGAATATAGTGTGTATATGTCAGTCCCAAACTCCCAATTTATCCCTTCCCCCCTCCAGCTTTCCCCAGTTGTTCACTTTAAAATGATTAATTTTGTTATATGAATTTCATATAGATAAGCAATTACAGGCAAACAGAAAAGAGACTGTAGGCTTATTTCTAGGGGATCTGGATAAATTCTGCTGGTTGTCTTTCTCATCATCCTGAACTGTTCATGAAGCTGCCCACGTATACGTGTAGATGTTTACCCAGGCTGTCACTCTGCACAAATCCAGGGGACACCATTGCCATGGTGGTCCACGCAGATGGAGCATACTGGGCTTGTGTTCACCATAGTGTGCCGCCGGACCTCTGGCCAAGGCAGGGGCATGGTGGACGCTCCAGGTCAGCCTCCTCCATCCGTGTCTTTTGCTCCCATAGTCATCATGGGATTCATTTCCCTCTCCCTTGCTGCCAACCAAGGGGACTGACCACTGATTATCAAGAATTAGTGGACAGAACTCTTGCCTGGAAAATCCCATGGATGGAGGAGCCTGGTGCGCTGCAGTCCATGGGGTCTCTAGGAGTCGGACACGACTGAGCAACTTCACTTTCACTTTTCACTTTCATGCATTGGAGAAGGAAATGGCAACCCACTCCAGTGTTCTTGCCTGGAGAATCCCAGGGACGGGGGAGCCTGGTGGGCTTCCGTCTATGGGGTCGCACAGAGTTGGATATGACTGAAGCGACTTAGCAGCAGAAGCAGCAGCAGCAGCAGCAGCAGCAGCAGCAGCAGTGGACAGAAGGACGATCTTCCTTCTCTGTGGTATCGATCTGCATCCCAGTTGTCCTTCCTGTCTCCCAGCACCACACTTATTGCCAGCACTCTTTTGAGATCTAGGGCAAGGGAGGGGGAGAGGACCCTAGGCGACGACAGAAGAGACCCAGAGTCATTACTTTAATGGAGTCATTGGCTGTGCTTCCAAATCTTCTTATCAATGTCATTAGGATTACTTTGATCACGTGTGCTCCCTCTCCTCTCTCTCTCTCTTCCCTCATCACAGATGACTCTCCTCATGGATATCTTACCCTGGGCATGACAAGTCTCCAGGCATGGGGACCCATAGGCGGTGGTAGCGATGTGCAGGGGCTTCTGGTCTCCCAGCGCTGGCTACAGAGCCCTCCTCCTTCTGGAGGCCGGCTTCCCGGCTCTCAGGGCACTGAGTCAGAGAGGATCGTTAAAGGCTTCTAGCCTTCTGTCTGGTGGTATCTCCCTAGAGAGCTAAGAAATCCCATGTCCCGCTCCCATCGGCCAGAGCAGAGTTTAGGGACCATAGCTCTGAAGAGTCTTACTTTACCTCTTGATGCACAATTCTTAAGCCTCATGAAATTCTCCACCCTGGTCCTAGACTCCTGTCCCGTCCAACCCATTTCTCATAGACCAGAGATTTGTGATACAATCTTATCAGGGCTGTGTGGTAACCTGCATATACCATGGCAGGGGGGCAGTAGAGGCAGGGATCACCACATACCAGAGGCCTCGGACCCTCTGCCAGCGGCCTCGTGGGGAAGGGTCTGTGAGTGAGGGTGAGGGTCCTGTGCATGAACAGGCATTGTCTCCTTGGTTCTTGTCATTGTCTCCCCAGAGATGGTCTCTCTGAGACTGCAAGGTAGGAGGGGAACTTTCTGGGTTCTGGGCAAACTCCTATGTTCTGCCACCGATTTCCTCGGGCAACCTGATAAGCCAGTCATGTGTTTTCCTTCTGAGAAGACTCCATGGTGGGACCTTATTCCCATCCAGGAAAGGTCCTTGGTGTGTTTGCTAACTGCCAATTCAGATTTCAAGGGGGTTAGAAATATAGGAGTACGTGGCAGCTAAGACTGGCACCCATAATTAACCCTTTGTGTACTGCGCTGTGGGCACTTGCCTGGCCTGATGATCTTTGCAAGGTTGAATGGACTCTGGGATCTGTGAATTGGACACTGGGTGAATGTTCCCCTCTAGCAGGCTGGCTCTGTTTTCTGTCTGGGAGAATGCCTGGGAGATGCCACCTGCTCTGCCTATCTGGAGGGCTCGGGGTCAGGCCTCGTAGGGGTAGGAGGGGAGAGTTAGTCTCTGGCAGGATGCTGGAGTGAAAGGAGCCCAAAAGGGGGCCTGAAACCTCTTTTCGTTTATTTGGCTGCATTGGGTCTTAGTTGCGGCACGTGAGATCTTGTTGCATCACGCGGTTGTGGCAAGTGGACTTGGTTGCTCTGTGACATGGATCTTAGTTCACTGACCAGGGACTGAACCCATGTCCCCTGCATTGCAAGCTGGATTCTTAACCTCTGGACCACTGGGGAAGTCCCCTGAAATCTCTTAGAGCCCTGCCTGGGCCACTGTCTAGCAGCCTGACCTTGGGCATGTTATTTTCCTTTCTTGGGCTGCTAGTTGGCTCTGGCTGCTCTGACAGAGTACCGCAAAGTGGGTGGCTTAGAACAACAGAAATGTGCTGTTTCACAGTGCTGGGAACTCAAGGTTTGAAATCGAGGTGTTAGCAAAGCCATGCACCTTTTGAAACCCCAAACCTGAATGAGTGTCCCTCCTTGCTTCTTTCAGCTTATGGTATCTCTGGACATTCCTTGGCTTTTATAACATAACTGCAACCTTCACCTGGCATTCCGCCTGTCTCTTTACATCATCTTCCCTCTGTGTGTGTCTGTCCCTGTGTCCAAATGTCCCCCTTCTGAGAGGACACCTGTCATAGTGCATGAGGACCCACCCTAATGACCTCATTTGAACTTGAACACTTCTGTAAAGCCTCATTTCCAAAGAAGGTCACCAAATAAGGTCCAAATAACACCTGCTGGGAGTTAGAAGTTGAGTATAGCTTTTTGAGGGGTCATAGTTCTGCCTGGAACATGGGACGTGGCCAGCTTAACCTGTGTAATGAAGGTTGAAGTAGGGCCCTCCACCGTGGACCTTTGTTGATCCTTTACCACTCACCAGACACTTGCCCACATTTTTGCCAATGTAAATAAAAGAAAGTCTAAATTCCCCAACAGGGAGAAAGAACGGGTTTGCATCAGTCGCCGTCAAACTGTTAAGATTTTCCTGGGGAGCAGGTTAACATGGCAACATTTTGGTCCTGCCCGCAGAGAGTCTGATCCAGGAGGACTGACTGTGTTTTTACAAGCTCCCTGTGATTCTGAAGCCACTGGTCCTTGGGCCTCAGTTTAAGACATTTCACCTTTCATGATACATATGTATATAAAAACATCGTCATACAACTTAAATATGTACAGTTTTAATTCGTCGATTGCTGCTGCTACTGCTGCTAAGTCGCTTCAGTCGTGTCCGACTCTGTGCGACCCCATAGACGGCAGCCCACCAAGCTTCCCCGTCCCTGGGATTCTCCAGGCAAGAACACTGGAGTGGGTTGCCATTTCCTTCTCCAAATACACCTCAATAAACATGGAGGAAACTGCTTTGCCTCTTAAAAAAAAAAAAAAACACCTTTATATTCATTAATTTTTGGCTGCCCTGGGTCTTCACTGCTATGCTTGGGCTGGTCTGGTTGCGGCCAGTGGGGGCTACTCCTCATTGCTCTACGCAGGCTTCTCATTGCAGTGGCTTCTCTTGTTGAGCATGGGCTCCAGGTTTGAAGCTTCAGTAGTTGTGGCCCACGGACTTATGCCCGGTGGCATGTGGGATCCTCCGGGGCCAGGGATTGAACCGGTGTCCCCCACATTGGCAAGTAGATTCTTAACCAGTGGACCACCGGGGAAGCCCTCTGCTTTGACTTTTGTTCCAGACTCACGTACTGTCTTCGCCTAAGAGGTGGAATGTAGATGCTGGGTTAGAGGGCTAGAGGAAGAGCTGTCTGAACTTGACCCTCAGCAGTTTGGATCCATTGTCAGGGGCTTTAGTTATGGTCCTACACCAAGAGCCCAAGGCAGGGGAGGCTCCCCAATTTGCATGCCTCCCAGGCTCTTCTGTCAGGTCCCAGGGAGAGAGTCATGGCTGTGATGGAGGCAGGGGCTGGTGGGAGCAGTGGGCAACAGCCATCACCTCCAGGCCTGTGACAAATGCCATTTATTGTCACCGAAAGGAATCAGGCACGTTTTGCAGTCCCAGATATTGTTTCTTAATTGGTGAGACGGGGCTGATTTATTTGTTAATTAACAGATGGAGGCGCATGAAGTAATGTGGTTTTGTGTATTTGTAACTGACAGTGGTTGGTTTCTGGAGGAGCACCTGAGGATGCAGGAACTGTCTGAAGAAGGGGCTGGGATAACGGATGTGATGGGAAGATGAGCCATCCTGGATAGGGAACCTAAGGCTATACCTGTTCCCCCAGATATATCCCACATGCCTCCCCTGACCAGGAAATCAGTGTCTCTTCTGGTTGGAAAAGTTGTTTGGTCAAGTGAAAAAACCAAAGGTATTATTTATTAAAAATTCAGGTTTTCCTCCTTTCTTCTATTATTTCTTTATTCTCTTCTTCTACAAATATTGGATGTCTACATGCTGGGTGCTGTGTTAGGTGCTGGGGGGCCAGCAGAGAACCCCATACACACTGTCCTTGCTTTCAGAGATCAATATCCCTCTTCCATGAAGTGGGATAACCCTAAAAGGGCTTTTTTTAAAAACTGAGATATAATCGAGTTTAAGGCTAACAATGTGCTGTTTTGATGCATTTATATTTGCATTATGATTGCTGCCATAGCATTAGCTAATATCTTTATCAAGTCACATATTTCTCATTTCCTTTTTATGTTAAGAACTGTTAAGATTTAGTCTCTTAGCATCTTTGAAGTTTATGATACAGTATGATAGACTAAAGTCACTATGCTGTGCATTAGATCCCCAGAACTAATTTATCTACTGGTTGTAGGGCATACCCTTCAGCAGCATCTCCCCTGTTTCCTTGCCTCCAGCACCATTCTACTCTCTGTTTTTATAAGTTCAGCTTTTTTAGATTCCACATGTAAATGATATCATAGAGTATTTGTTTTCCTCTGTCTGACTTGTCTCACGTGGCATAATGCCTTCAAGTTCCAGCCATTTTGTAGCAAATGGAGGGATTTCTTTCTTTCATGTGGTTGAATAATATCTATTTTATGTATGTATATACATGCATATATATTAAATATACATATGTATATATCTCACATCTTTATCCATTCAGCCACTGACAGACACTTACGTTGCTTCTATGCCTTGGCTGTTATAAATAATGCTGCAGTGAATATGAGTGTGCAGATGTTTCTTTGAGAGACTGATTTCACTTACTTTGGAAATAGACCAGGAGCAGGATTGCTGGATCATGCAGTAGTTCAGCTTTTAGTTTTCTGTGGGCCGCCATACTGTTTCCTATAATGGTTGCTCCTATTTCCATCCCACCTACAGTGCACAAGGGTTCCCTTTACCCCACAGCCTGGCCAACACTTATCCTTTTGATATAAGTCATCCTGACAGGTGTGAGGATATCTCACTGTGGTTTTGATTTGTGTTTCCCTGACGGTTTGTGTTGTTGAAAACCTTCATATACCTGTTGGCCATTTGTATGTCTTTGGAAACAAATGTCCCTTCTGGTCCTTTGCTTGCTTGGTGGCTCTGTTTTCCCTGTTCCTTCACGCTTAGTGTGAAGAAAACAAGGATCCATGACTGCAGGATGCTTTGTAGCCACTCGGCTCTAATGCAGACCCAGCCACCCTGAACGATTGGTAAGTGCCTCCCTTGATTGAACAGATCTTGTTGGGGAGAGTGAATCACCCCCATTTCAATTCCAGTACAGCGGGAGGTCTTTCCCTTGAGGAACTCACACAGGGGCAGAAGCCTAGGCTTGCCTGCACTGAGGGGAATTTGCACGCCCCTAACTTGGGATGCCAGCATCCTGGACTTGCCTTAGACCCACATTTATGCCTTTTAATTCCAAAGGTTGGTACCAGGCTTTTCCAAGGGATCCTTTCCTTTTGATGCATAGTGCAAATTCTCTTTAAGACACTGGCTAGTCAATGGCCATGTCTGGGCTGAATATCTGAAGTTAGCCAGGGCCTGCAAATTTCGTAATTTGAAGTGTTAGTGGTTTTCCTATTACATTGTGTCATAGCACATTTAATCCTCATAGCAAGCTTATGAGATAAGTGCTCTTATCACCCTCATTTTATAGATGAGAAAACAGAGATGGGAAGGAATAACGTTTTCCTGGGAGAGAATGGTCTCCAGGCTGGTGGAAGGGCAGAGCTAAGCTTTGATTCTATAGCTGGTGATTTTTAAAAATAAGTCATTTTATTTACTTGTTTAAATGAGATTTTATTTAAATAAATTTAATAATAATAAAACTTTATTTTAAAATTATATTATTAAATTATTACATTATATTATTAAAAATAATAAAGTTTCTCCCTAGATTAAATGGAGATAGCAGTAGTACCTGTCTCATTTATTTAAATAAAATAAATTTAATACTTGTCTCATTTATTTAAATAAATAAATTTATTTATTTTTGGCTGCAATGGGTCTTTGTTGCTGCACAGGCTTTTCTCTAGTTGTGGCGAATGCAGGCTGCTCTCTACTTGCAGTGCATGGGTTTCTCATTGCAGTGGCTTCTCTCACTGAGGAGCAAGGGCTCTAGGCACTTGGGCTCAGTAGTCATGGTGCACAGGCTTAGCTGCTCCACAGCATGTGGAATCTTGCTGGACCAGGGATCAAACCTGTGTCTCCTGCTTTGGCAGGTAGATTCTTTGCCGCTGAGCCACCAGTGAAGCCCTAGAGCTGGTGTTTTTAACTATCTTCCTCTCCCAGGATAGTGTAAGCCTTGCCTATGGCCAGATCCATGGCTATACTCAAACCTAATCTACCTTCTCTCTCTCATTTTCCGCACATGCTCACACCTAGATGGGTATCAGGACATAGCTGGGCTTGAAGTCACATACCCTGCAAGGGGATGCTGATTTGTTTTTCCATGACTGTTTGTCCTTTCCACTCTACGTTGCCATTCCCTCTTCTGTACATATGGAGGAGCAAGTGAAGAGCATCTTCAAATATGCTGAAAGAGAAATGGTAGCCTCCAGTGAAAAAGAACTTGTAGGCAGGCAGTATAATGGCTGTGGGCTTAGGCTCTGGAGCCTGTCTGTCTGTGTCACAGGCCTTCTCTGCCATGAACTAGCTGTGGGACCTTGGGCAACTCACCTGTTCAAGCCTCAATTTCCCCCTGGGTTAAATGGAGATAGCAATAGTATCAGTCTCATATAGTTATTGAGGCGATGGAGTTAGATAAGGTGTATAAAGTGCATGTCACAGCCATGGGTAGAACGAACAGTGAATGAATAGTGGTGATGCTGCTGCTGCTGAAGATCATGAGAATGGACATATTGAAGGTGATGTTGATGAAGAAGGTGGAAGAGGAGAAGGGGTCAAGCCTCATGTGAAAGACTTTATAAATGTCCTCGCCACCAACTTTGGGGAAAATATGCTCATCTCTCTGGCCCAGAAGAGGCTGCTTTTTAGCTATGGAGGAAGCATCCCTTAGCAGATGTAGAAAAAGAGGAGCAATTTTGAAGTGTTCCCCTCTTGGGGGTCAGCGCGTCTACACACATGCGCACTGGGCCTCTGCTCTGGGAGCATTTTGACAGAGGGCCGGGCGGTGTCGCAGTGCCGGCTTCCAACTCCTTCTATTCAACGCTGCAGATCTCTCTGCTTCAATCTATGAAAACAGATGGTATAAGCAATTAGAAAGCCAAACAGCTTTGCTAAGATCCAAGAAGGTAACTGTTCCTGCCAGGCATTCATAATAGCTACCATTGTGTCCCAATTAGGTGTCAGGTCCTCGGCAAAACAGTCAGAGTGATCCTGTTAAAGGATAAATCAGACCATGTCTGTCTGCTGCTCCAGAGGGATCTCCATTTCACTAAAACATAAAAAAGAGCCAAAACCTTACGCTGGCCCCGAAAATCCTCTGAAACCTGACCTCCTTCCCTCCCATCTCTCGCTGCTCTTCTGCCCCGCTCTCTGCTGCAGCCACACCGGCCTTCTTTGTTCTGTGGATGGAAGAGGCACGCTCTCACCTCAGGGCCTTTGCACTGTCTGCTTCTCTGCCTGGTGCGCTGTCTTCCTCACACCCCCTTGGCTCAGGCCCTCATTCCTTTCAGTCATGTCCAAAGAGTCCCATCTCTGTCAGGGACTACCTGACCGTTTCAATTTAAATTGTAAATCCTCCCCCATGCCCTTACTTTGTTCTTTTTTTCTTAGAAACACTTGCCTTCTAATATACTGAATGTTGTTCAGTCACTCAGTCGTGTCTGGCTCTTTGCGACCCCATGGACTGCAGCACGCCAGGCTTTCTCCTGTCTACTATCTCCTGGAGTTTGTTCAAACTCATACCCTTTGAGTCAGTGATGTTATCCAACCATCTCATCCTCTGTCATCCCCTTCTCCCCCTGCCCTCGATCTTTCCCAGCATCAGGGTCTTTTTCAATGAATAGGCTCTTCGCATCATGTGGCCAAAGTATTGAGCTTCAGTTTCAGCATCATTCCTTCCAATGAATATTTAGGGTTGATTTCCTTTGTCTAATTATTATGTTTTGCCTGATTCCTAGTTAGAATGCAAGCTCTATGAAGGCAGGAATTAGAAGAAAATTTATTTATTTTTGTCTGTACTGGGTCTTTGTTGCTGCTTGCAACCTTTCTTAGTTGTGGCGAGTGGGGGCTACTCTTCATTGCAGTGGCTTCTCTTGTTGCAGAGCACGGGCTCTAGAGCAGAGGCTCAGTAGCTGAGGCACAGGGGCTTAGTTGCCCTGCAGCATGTGGAATCTTCCTGGACCAGGGTTCGAACCTGTGTCCCCTGCATTGGCAGGCAGATTCTTATCCACTGTACCACCAGGGAAGCCCAGAGCAGGAATTTTTATATTTTGTTTATTGAGGCCATCCCAGTGCTTGGCCCAGCATCTGGCACACAGCAGGAGCTCAATAAACGTGTGTTGATGGATAGGTAAGTGCTTTATGTGTATTCTCTTAATACGTAACAAACCTAGAGTAGGTAGTATTATTATCCCCACCTTATCCTTCAGTTAAGGAAACAGAGCTGCAGGGAAATTAAGCAACTTTGAAGGCCACACAACCAAACAACAGTAGAGCCGATTTTGGAACAATATTATTTTAGAACTGATGCTAGGGTCACTTATGCCATGCTGCTTCTTCCATCCAACTTTCTAGCCTCTCTCTCTCTGTCTCTGTCTTCCTCTCTCTTTCTGGCAAGATCTAGTTTATACCAGGCACCATGATGGGCTTGTCGATCCAGAGAATAAATAGCCCATAACTGAATGACCAAGGGATGCACAGGTCTCCAGGGACTACATTCAGATTTATAGGAAAGGAAGCTGGTTTTAAGCAGGAAAATTTGGGCTGATTCTCTCTGTGATGTGGCTTCAAGTACTGTTAATCTGTTTTCACCTTGTCTGTGTACAACAATATCCACAAAGCTCTGCCCACAAATCTCTACATAGAAAGGTAGAACTCTCATTTGAATATTGTATTTGGTGCCCGACATGGTATTGGTCCCCTGAAAGCTCTTGGTAGAAACTATAGAAGGTGGGGGATGCCCTAAGCAAGAGTTTGCCATTATGTTGCTGCTTTAGTTTAAGATTGCCCTGGCTGAAAGTCACGATGGAGAAAGAAAGTCAAATTGTTCTTCTACTTATATGCAATCCCAAAAGTTAAGGTTAGTTTTTTTTAAAGTCTGGATCGTTGACGTGTCCACAGAAGAAAGTAATTGAACTTGGTTTCTTGGTATGAGAGGCAAGTTTTGTGAAATTCTTTTCTACCAATGAAATGTCCACACAATTTCATTTGTTATGATTATTTCTAGGAATAATAGTGAACATGTGTTGTGCATTAACACTGCGGCAAGTCTGTGCTAAGGGGTTTTACATCTATTGTTTAATGATCACAAGAGCCCCCGCCCCCGCCCCCATAGCTAAGTAACATCAGTTCCATTTTACATAAAATAAAATAAACTCCCAGAGATTAGTAATAGAGCGTGTTCAATCTAGCCCAGTGCTTGGGATACAGCGGATGGTCAAACGTTAGTCCCCGCCTTGGCTACTCTTCTTAATAGAACACTCTGGTTGTAGAAGGCTTGAACTTTCCTAGACGCACCTGGAGTCCATTAGTGTTTGCTGCCTACACCACCTCTTGGGTTAATGAGTTTTACAAGCTGACAACCAGCTGTGCCAAGCAGTAGTTCTTCCTTTCATTTGTTTTAAACTACCTATTTCAGGCTTCAAGTGGTGCCTCTGTAGATCCAGCGATTCAGGAGTTGATGAGCCCATTCATGCTCGTCTCTGATAGCCTTTCAGCTCACAGCCATTTATTGTGCACCTGCTAAGTGCCAGGCATTGTGCTACTTACTCTCTGTTCATCCAAAGAAGAAACCTTCCCTGACCTGAAGGGGCTCTGACTTAAAAGATGTTGATTACTGGACGCAATAAGATAGAGGAAATGGACTTCAGAACAGAGTGAGCAAAGGCTCTACACTGAGCATGTGGGTTGCACACTGCGAAACTCCAGGTGGTGCCGTCCACGTCGAATACAGCTGTACACCTGGACTTGGGTACTGCACGGCCTGTGCAATGGCATTCAGGGATCTCGTTGCTGCTGGGGCTGGGGAGCAGGGGTGGTAACACAACAAGTTACTAACATTTTCTTTAAAATTCTATTTCCTTATCCCCAATGTGGTAATCCCACTCCCTTCCTCACAGAGTCACCTTGAGGATTAAACAAGATCACGCACGCTAAGTGAAGATTACAGGGTCCGGCACACAGGGGCTGCTGAGTAAATAGCAGCCACTATCATCTTGTCTTTCAAGGGTCAAGAGTGTGCTTTGCTGTGGAGTGAGCTCTAAATGGGCCTGATCTTATCTGGGAAGGCTCAGGCCCACGGTCCTACCTGAGAACATGCACGTGTTTTATTGAGGCCTTGGCTCTAATCGATAGGAACAGTATTCTCGACTGCTGGTGAAAGCTTGTGTGTTAGTCGCTCAGTTGTGTCTGACTTTTTGTGACCCTATGGACTGTAGCCTGCCAGGCTCCTCTGTCCATAGGATTCTCCAGGCAAGAATACTGGAGTGAGTTGTTGTTTCCTTCTCCAGGGGATCTTCCCGACCCAGGGATTGAACCCGGGCCTCCTGCACTGCAGGCAGATTCTTTACCATCTGAACCACCAGGGAAGACCTCTGAAAGCTTAGAAACTTTCTCTGAGAGCTGAAGGGTGACATTGCTGTGCAGAATCCTCCCAGCTGTTTCTTGCAAAGCTTAGACAAACTGATAATAAAATTATTATTATTGCTTTCACTTAATAAATTTTTGACCTTGGCGGTTTACTAAAATCTCTAAATACCCTCCTTAGATCTGGGTAATTTGCACCCAATTTTTGTAATTCTTGGGGCTTCCCTGTTGGCTCAGATGGTAAATAATCTGCTTGCCATGCAGGAGACCTGGATTCGATCCAGGGTTGGGAAGATCCCTTGGAGAAGGAAACGGCAACCCATTCCAGTACTCTTGCCTGGAGAATCCCATGGACAGAGGAGCCTGGAGGGCTACAATCCATAGGGTTGCAGAGTTGGACATGACTGAGAGGTTAACACTTTGTAATTCTTCCTAAGATGGAGGCCAGGAAGCTTTACTCTCAGCCTTCCTTGCAGCTGAGGCCTGGGTCACCACTGAGGTAGAGCCGACTAGAGTGGTCCCCAGAGAATAAGCAGCAAGTGGAGGTGGTCAGGGGGTGGAGTTGGTTTTCAGGCCGGCCCAGTGGTAGACATGTTTGGGTCTCTCAACCTGGCAGTGGCAGGGCGTCTGTCATCAGTCCTGAGCTGATGGAGGCCTCACAGACCATCCACCCTGATCCTGTCTGCATGGCCTTAGATGCTGGGTCTGCATTACTAGGAGCTCTGGGTACACTAATAATATTAATATACATTAATAAATAGGTTTTTAATAGAAACGTGTGTGTGTGTGTGAGAACTAGCCAAAGTGGGTTGGGTTCTTTACAGCCAAGGAGGCTGACGGATACTGTAGGAATGGCCACAGTAATGTTTATGTTAGGGTAACTGTAAACCTCTCTGCATCCCCTTTGGCAGAAGTAATGGAGGATTCTAGAATGCGTGGAGCTCCCAGGAAGTGTTCCCAGCAGCACTGCTCACCCTTCTCTCCTCTCCATGCCCCAGCCCCACCACCTCGCACTGGCTTGGTCTCTGGACCCTTCCTATGCCTTCACCCTCCTTTATGCCAGTCACAGGAGAGCCCTGTCACCCCCGGGCCCTGCCCTCCGTTAGGCGCTGCACGTCTCTTTTTCTGACTTAGTGTCTGGCCCCTCCCAGCCTTCACTCTTGCCCTCTAGAACACACGGCCAGCCACCAGCAAGCCCCACTTTCCTCAGTCTCTTCTGAGTCCCTGGTTTGTCTTTGCTGCTTTCATGCTATTTGCAGTCCCCTCTCTAAGCAGCCCCAGCTTTGACATACGTCATCAGGAGTGTCTGTCAGTGCCTAATGACTCTGGGTGACTTGTTCTCGTCCCTTTAGGATTTCAGCTTCTGGCTCAAGGTCACTCTCTCCAATACAACCTTCTCAAAATTCTTGCTGGTTTCAGTATCCATGATCTTTCCAGCACTTTGACCTCTTAGTTCTTTGACTTCCTCCAGTGTTCTGGATCCTACCCTCTACCACCCTCTCCATGGCCACACCCTAAACTTTGTTATTGCAGACCACTGCCACCTCTCCAGGATGTACATGATAAGGCTCCCCCCTTATTCTTCTAGCTCCCAAGCTCTAGTACCCTGACTCTAACAGTCCTTCCCCTTCTGGGAACCCACAGTCCCTTGATCCAAAAGTCCTTCTCAGGTCCTCCCTAATATCCGGGTGCAGCTTAAATTCCCCTGTCCTTCATGATCAACCCTCCTCTGTTCACCCTGTCTTTGCATTCCAGGAGCAAAACCCCAACTGAGATGAACCCCGACTCTCTGTTGACTTTGAGCTTATATGTGGGCAACTCAACACTGCTGGAGAAAAATGCATCCTTATCTGATTCTATTCCACATTCATGAACCAAATGCCCTGAGTTCTGCCTGACATCCCTATCGTGTTTCCCCACCACTCACTCCCCCATTGCTGTCTCTCCCTTTTTCCCTCCTCAAAGCTGCAGCGCCTCCTCCCCTCGCAGCTGATGACTTTACCTCCTGCGGCCACCACCGCATCTACCCGCCTGGGCACCTGTGCCCATGTTTACACCTTCATCTCTCCTGTGACCGCAGGTGCGTCACCCACTCTCCTGGGCAAGTGTGTGCTCCGTCCCACTCCCACAGATTCCTAAGAAATCTCTTCGTAGTTCTTCCTGGCCTCCTCATCTTATCAGTTTCCTCCAATCTGCAGCACCATTTATCTTTGCATAAAACAGACCATTATTTCTCTTACCTTTAGAAAGGCCCTCTCTTGACCCCATGTCTCCCTTTAGCAGACTCCTCCGAAGAGATATCTGTGCCTCCAGTCTCTCCTCTCCTTCTCTTTCCAACTCATTCCAATTAAGCAGCACGCCTGCCTCTGACACTGCCAGTGTCAGGGTCACAAATGAGCTCTGAGTCGCTAAATCCAACGGTCAGTTCTTCATCTTCATCCGGCTTGACTTGTCACTGACATCTGACAGCAATTTGACATCTGACCCTTTCTTGCCCAGAACACGTTCTTCATTTGTCTTTCAGGACATCTTGCCTGTTTTACTCACCAACTGCTTTCTAACTCCCTGTTCTCTTAATGGTGGAACAGGCTAGAGTTCCATTCTTGGACCTCTTTTCTCTCTACCCTAAGTGAGCTCAGCTGGTCCCACAGCTGTCAGTTCAGAGCAGATAAGACTGGCAAATGTGTGTGTCCAGTTCAGTTACCTTCCTGAACTCCAGACTCAGCTGGATAGTTAACTCAATACCCATCTGTTTAGTTAACATCTCCACTTGGATGTCTAGAAATGACTCTACCCTCCAAACCTGCTGTGACGAAGTGCCACAAGACTGCGGGGCAACAGAAAGTTGTCCCGTGTCCTGAATCCAGGAACTGGCAGGGCCCTGCTCCCTCTGAAGGCACCAGGAAAGACTGTCCCAGGGATCTCTCCTAGCTTCTGGTATTTCCTTGACTTGTGGCAGCATAACTCCAGTTTTCACATGACATTGTCCCTGCTGTGTGAATCTGTGTCCTAATCTCCTGATTTTATATGGTTACCAGTCATACTGGATTAGGACCCACCCTGATGACCTCACCTTAACTTGACTACATCTGTAAAGACCCTCTTTCCAAATGAGGTTGCATTCACAATTCTGGGGGTTAAGACTTCAACCTATCATTCTTGAGGAACACAGTTCAATCAATAACACCTCTTCCTTCTACTTTATCCCATTTTACTAAATGGAAACTCCATTCTTCCTACTGCTCAGGTCCAAGACTTTGGCATCATCAGCTACACCTTGCTTCCTAATCCACTGACATCCAATCCATCAGCATATTTGGTTGTTTCTGCCTTCAGAATCGGAGAAGGCCATGGCACCTCACTCCAGTACTCTTGCCTGGAAAATCCCATGGGTGGAGGAGCCTGGTGGGCTGCAGTCCATGGGGTCGCTAAGAGTCGGACACGACTGAGTGACTTCACTTTCACTTTTCACTTTCATGCATTGGAGAAGGAGATGGCAACCCACTCCAGTGTTCTTGCCTGGAGAATCCCAGGGACAGCGGAGCCTGGTGGGCTGATGTCTATGGGGTCGCACAGAGTCAGACACGACTGAAGTGACTTAGCAGCAGCAGCAGCCTTCAGAATAGATCCAGAGTCCAAACACATGTCATCACCTCCATTGCTGCCTCCCTGGTCCAAACCACTGTCTTCTGTCACCTGCATTAGAGGCAACAGCATCCTCACTGTCTCCTTGCTTCTGTACTTGCCCTCCTGTGGTAGCCAGAATAACTCTTTAAAAATGTGAAGACTTCGTCATGGCTGTCAACGACAAATTGGCACTTGCCTGTCAATGACAAATTGGCACTTGCCAAGAGTATTTGCCAGGGACTGAACAGCAAGAGCATTTGCCATCTGCCTCTGTGGAGATTGAACCCTGTGCTGCTGCGGCTTCCAACCTTCAGCAGCCTCTGAGGGGAATTCCAGGTGGAGAGTGAGGCACTCTGCGCTACAGGGAAACCGGTAGAACAGGTCTTCAGATAGAAATTTTCAGGAATTGATTTCACGACCCCAATCCTTGTATCTCCTCATTTCTAGAAAAGCATTAAATCCCTTCATGGTGACATCAGCTCCGCGTGCCTAGCAGAAAACCCTCTGTAAAGTAAGCGCTTGATTGCATTGAACTCCCCCTTCAAGAGGATCTTATGTATTGACCTTCCCCCACTGCCTCTTTGGAGCAGTCTCTCAGAGCCATCTGAGGTGCTGTCTCCTGGGCTACAGTCCTCATTTTGCCCCAAATAAAACTTAACACGTGACTCTCACATTGTGCATCTTTTTAGCTCACATGGCCCTGCTCAAAACCTTCCCGTGTCTTCTGCCCCTGCCCCCGACATGGCATGTAGAGTAAAAGCTAATGACCATCAAGGCCTTGCAGGTCCCACCACCTGCTTCATGCCTTTGGACTCATCCCTTGCTCCTCCACCCCCCTGCTGCATCCACGCTGGCCTCCTTGCTGGTTCTGCCTCAGGATCTTTGCACTTGCTCTTCCCACTGCTCAGAACACCCTTTCTCTGGATAACTGCCCTGCTTGCTCCCCTCATTCCCGGAGAAACTTGTGCAAATATCACCTTCTCTGTGGTCAGCCCTGAGCTGCCCCCTTACCCTCACTTTTTATTTTATTATTTAAAAATTTTTTTTGGCCATGCTATATTTATTTTATTATTATTATTAAATTTTTTTTTGGCTGTTCTGTGTGGCAGGTGGAATCTTAGTTCCCCTGCCAGGGATTGAACCTATGTCCCCTGTAGCAGAGGTGGAGTCTTAACCACTGGACTACCAGTGAAGTCCCCTACCCTCACGTCTTATGCTCCCTTCCTCACTTTTTTTCCACTTAGCATTAAGCTTCATCTGATAAACCATGCATTTTACTTGTTTCTAGTCAGTCTGTTTCCCTCACTTGAATGCATGCTTCTTGGAGACAGGACAGTCTCTGTTTCAATCACTGCTGTATCCCCGGGGCCTGGGACAGGGCTGACACATAGTAGGCGATCAGGAAATATTTGTGCAAGGAATTTACCAATTGAATTAATAATCATAATTCTATTGGTGAACTGATAGTGATTTGCAGCTTTTAAAGGATGTGTGTGTGTGCTAAGTCGCTCCGTCATGTCCGACTCTTTGCAACCCCATAGACCTTAGCCCCCCAGGCTCCTCTGTCCATGGGATTCTCCAGGCACAAATACTGGAGTGGATTGCCATGCCCTCCTCCAAGGAATCTTCCCAACCTGGGAATCAAACCCGCATCTCCTAAATCTCCTGCATGGACAGATGGGTTCTTGACCACTAATGCCACCTACTTAATTGACCCTCCAGGAGCCTGATGAGGTCATTCTTATTATCCTCATGTTGCAGATGAGGAAATTGAAGGTAAATGTGATTATGTGATAGTTCCAGGTCACGCTGCTGATTAACAAAGCAAGAACTTGACCTTGGAATCAGACCATTTATGTTCAGATGCTCACTCTGCCTCTTTCTATATCTGTATCTTTAAACTTTTTGCATTATCTTTTGAAGCCTCAATTTCTTTTTTCCATAACATGGGATAATAACAGTTCGCATTTCACAGAGGCATTGAAAAAATGAGATAGTCTTTGGGAAGTGACTGGCAAGCAGGAAGCACTTGCTAAATGTTACTTTTTATTATTATTATTCTCCCTATTTATGATTATTATTGTACCCCACTGATGAAGCAAGAGATAACATTGTGGAAAAGGAATACTCTTTTGGAACCTTTTCTTTTGACATCAACTCAGGATCTAGCTCAGAGAGGGAAATGGCAACCCACTCCAGTGTTCTTGCCTAGAGAATCCCAGGGACAGAGGAGCCTGGTGGGCTGCCGTCTTTGGGGTAGCACAGAGTCGGACATGACTGAAGTGACTTCGCAGCAGCAGCAGCAGGATCTAGCTATAGCATTCTTCTAAGATCTGGAAATTCAGTGGTTTAAAAAAAAAAAAAAAAAAGGCCGAATCCAGCCCTATCTCAACAAGCACACGTTAGTGTTAGCGTATATGTGGGTGAGTGTGTGTTGCTTGTGCCTGTGTGTCTTTATTTTCCATTTACCTAGAAAATTGATAGATTTCCAATTTAGAGCAAGGGGGGACCGGGAGCGAGAAGGGAAATGGAGCTGCCCATCAAAATTAGCAGGGAAGTGAGTAAAGGTCATTTGATCACAGCTTGGCTGCCTCTGAATTAACCTGCATAAGAGAGACTTGTTGAGTTTGCAGCTCTTTAAGGGGCATATTAACACCAGGAGTGAGGCAAGGAGACACCCGGAGAGAAGGTCAATTTGTGGCTGTTCAGATCACCAGGGCTCCTGGAGAAAGTTGGCTGGAGAGAAGCCAGCCCTGGGCCATCGGGGTGAGGAGCAAGGGAGGAAGGTCTGGTCCATGGAGGAGGCCCGGGTGCCTCTCCGAGGGCTGCCTCTGCAGCCTGGCTGGCCCTGTGAGCATCCTGGCATTGGAGTTGGGAGGGGCGTCCCTGGCACTGAAGGTGCAGGAGCTACAGCAGAAAGAGAATTAAGGAGACGTGAGCACAGAATCCAGTATGGCAATTGCAGATTCATTAATCGTCTGTGGGGAAAAGAATGGGAGGCATTTATGTGATAAAGATGCTGCGAAATTAGAGGGAGCAGCAGAGCTGTTTACTGTTTTTATTTTATTTTTATTATCATTAAATTGCTTCAAGTCACCTGTAATTTTCCAAGGCTGTCACAATTACAAATCTTCGAGGATTACACAAGACACACAGAGTCAGAAAGGCAGGATTTAAATTTTCAAAGGTCTCAAAGCCTCAGCTCTTTTTCATTACCTCCCTGGCAGTTGGCTCTGTTGAGCCGCGTTAAGTGATCTACCTTCCACCCGAAACCCAAGGCTGGTTCCAGCCCCCAAGCTTTGCGATTTTACTACTATCTTGGGAGCATGGGGGACCATGAGGCAGTAGTTCCCTGGAGGGAAGAGGCATGACCTAAGGCCAAGGACCTAACTTCACATTCCTGCTTTTCTCCAGAACAGCTCCCTGCCTATGGGGGAGTCACTTACCCTCCCTGCGTCTCAGTCTTCTCAGCTGCAACATGGCATATTGATTGTAACTTACAAGATTGTGGTTTGACTTATGTATTGGACCTGTGTTGTGCCAACAATTCTCTGACACCAGCTGAGTGTCCTGCAATCCAATTCAGTTCTGACACTACCTGGAATTAGGTCTGGTTTCAGAGTTAAAGACCTCAGCAAGACTGCCCTTACCCCAGATGCCAGCCACAAACGGGGCCGCATCCTAGCTGCACTTTTGTCTGGCTTGGCTATAAATTCAGGTGTTCCTACAATTTCCCTTTAGGTTGATTAATTTGTTAGAACTCCCTCAAAGTGCTATGCTTACAATTACACCTTTACTGTAAAGAATACAGCTCAGGAACTTCCAAATGGTCTTGGGTGGTGGGGGGATCGTGGGGGGCGCTGGCCAGAGTTTCCATGCTCTCTTCTTATGGAATCAGGTTGAGTCACCTCCGAACACATAATATGTTCATCAACCAGGAAGGTCCACTGAGCTTGTGTCCAGGGTTTTTATGAGTTTTATTATGTAGGCACATTTGATTAAATCAATGGTTACAGGATGGACCCCAGTCTCCAACCCCTCTCCCCTTCCCCAGAGGTTAGGGGGTGAGACTGAAGGCCCTGTTCTTGGTCATTCTGGCATGGCCAGCCCCTCCCTTAGAACTATCTAAGGGCTCACAATTAGCATAAACTCAGGGATGATCAAAAGATGCTCATTATGAGTAACAAAAGAAAATTCCAAGGATCTCTGAAGCTCTGTACCAGTACTTAGGGACAGAGACCAGATTATAAATTGCCAGTTTATCGTTTTCTTTAGAATCGCCCCAGAACATATTACAAGTTCATCTCTCAGGGTACTGCCTTTCCAGTGATTGATAGGCCAGGTCTGGGCAGAGACCTACAAATCCGCATGCTTACCATGCTCCCAAGTGATGTTGATGCTGGTGGTCTATGGATCACACTTGGAGGGAAGCTGATGTAATATCATGTACAGTAATAGGCATGAAATCGCTCTGAAAACTGGGACACTCATCACACACATTAGGCATCATCATGAGGATCGTCTCCTCCTTTGAACAGATCTGATATGTGTTAAGTGTACCTGTAATTAAATATCAGAGCTGAAGGAAGCCTAGAAACTTTAGGAGTCTAGTTCTCTGGAACTCCTAGAAAGGTTTTTAAGGGGTTGGGAATAGTTGGAAGCTGAAGTCAGAATTGTGGGGCGTGCAAAGCCTAATGGAGATCAGAGTCGGGCCATATGCAATGTTTCCCTAGTGACTCCTACCATCACCCATTTCTCTTCCCCTGCCATTTCCTTTTTCATCCCAATGATGGGTGAACCCCACTACTGCCTCACGCCCATACTTCTAGGGAGACTATGAAGGATGTAGCCTGGGTCCTCTGCAAACGTGGAATCTCAGCTCTGACCCAACAAACTCTTGCAAGCTTCTAGTTCAGTATCTCCAACTGTGGTCTTAGGCTATCTCCCAGAGAACCATCCGGAGAGTGATCCTGAATGGGTTTCAAGAACGGGGTGAGTGGGCAAAGAACTGCTTTCTAGTTAAGTTCCCCAGAATCATTGCCCGCCCATCCCATCTGTTAAGCTCCTTCAACCACAATGGCACCTGCTCTAGGAACCCTTCCATCATCCCCAGACAAAAGGGGCATCTCTGGAACCCTTATAGCCCACTGCTGATCCCCACTCTGCTTTGCTTTGTGGTTATGTATACATGCATCTTCTGGGGTCATCAGATCCTTAAAGGCAGGTACCAGTATCAATAACACCACACTAAGTGACAGGGATGACTGCAATTGATTGAGCACTTATTATGAGTCCTTCCCATGCAATAACTTATCACCATACTCCAATTTAGTCGTTATCTCCATTTTACAGATATGGAAACTGAGACTTACAGGGGTAGAGGCCAAAAAGCTGACAAGTGGCAAAGAAGAGATTCACACCCAGACTGACTGCAAACCCATTCTCTTTCTACTCCCAACACTGCTTCCAAGACAAACAAGAAAACGCACACTCGTTGAGCAACTACTGTGTGCCAGTCAGTACTGGGCAGGGGTCCAGAGCTGGGCGAGCTAATCCCGTGAGATAATATACATGAGAGTCACTAGCACAATGTTTGGTACATAGTAGGTGCTCAATATAATATAAATGCTAACTGAGAAGTGGATAGACTTTGTGTCTACTGTGCCCCCAAGCTTCTTCCAGAGCAGTGACTGTGTCTGGGGCTGAGACCTCATTTGGGCTCAGCTGAATGCAGTTCTGATGACCTTGAAAGTCTCACAGCCTCTCAACCTCATTTCCTCACAGTGAAATGAAAAAGCCAGATGACTTTTTTTTCCTAAGGTCTTTCCAACTCTCAGAGGTAAGGTGATATAGTGGGTCAACGAGTTGTAAACAGCAGAGCAAATACAAATGGAAGTGATTATTTTAATACTTTAGATTCTTCCTGGAGCAAGGACATGTCTCTGATTTTTTAGGAAAACAGGATAATTCCCTTCTCAGAAGCCGAATTTCTGGGGATAAAGTCCCCAGCTCTCCTGGGTCAGCAGGGACAGAGGACAAACAGTCACCCCTCCCCGGTGCATGCAGGGGAGATGAGGTACCACTGGGGTCCCCCTCTGTCTCCTGGGGTGCTGACTTCTGCGGGCTCTGGCTATGCCTGGCAGAGAGTTAATTAATGTCTGCAGAGCAAGTTGGCAGAAGTAACAGTTGCTTTGACTAAGGCGGGGAGGTGGCTATAAGCTTTGCTTTAAGCACAATGGACAGAGAAGGACTAGGAAATCATCCATTTTGCTGGGCCCACTGGCCTTCATCTGTGCTGGCTGCTGGACCCTCTAATCTCCCCCAGGAGATGAGGCCCCCACCCCAGTTGTGTATATATGTGGGACCCTGATTTTTGCTGTTGCAGATAAGAGAATCAATACTGCTGTGGGCTTGTAAACGGGAATTTGGACAGGAGCCCAGGGAACTGGGAAGAGGCGATGATGGCAGAGCTGATGAAACTGGGTGCCCACAGGAACAAATGACATGTCTCTGATTTTTTAGGAAGACAGGATAATTCCCTTCTCAGAAGCCGAATTTCTGGGGATAAAGTCCCCAGCTCTCCTGGGTCAGCAGGGACAGAGGACAAACAGTCACCCCTCCCCGGTGCATGCAGGGGAGATGAGGTACCACTGGGGTCCCCCTCTGTCTCCTGGGGTGCTGACTTCTGCGGGCTCTGGCTATGCAGACAGACACACGGCACAGATGTGCTGAGAGGGCTGCCCCTCAGTGGGGCTGCCGTGAGCGAACGCTGATATAGGTGCTTTCCCTGCATTTTCTCATTTGATCTAAAGCCTCTGGTTCAGGTCACTGTACTTCCGAATAATGAAGCCAGGATTTCTCTGCAGGTCTGTCTGTCTTGGATGACAACCTGATTACTCATTATACTTCTCTAGGGCAAATGGACTTGCCAGGGGATGTAAAATAGTGAGAAAAGAAAAGGTAAGAGGAACCAAGAACAGTGGATTTATGAGGGGAGACCACTGAGCCCAGTACTCCTCACACTTGCCAGGGTTGGCTGCAAGAAGCCCTACTAAGTGAGAGGCTGAGGGGCATTGTATGTACCTGCTCATTGAATCCTCACAGTAACTGCAGAGCTGTTGTTTCTCATAGGAGGAGATGAAACCTGGGAAGGACAAACATTTTGTCCAAGTTACACCACCAGTGAGAACTGCTAGAATTTGAACCTAGTTCGGCCCCATACCTTGGCCTTGCCAGGTGGCGCAGTGGTGAAGAATCCGCCTGCCAGTGCAGGAGATGTGGGTTCAATCCCTGGATCTGGAAGATCCCCAGAGGAGAAAATGGCAACCTGCTCCAGTATTCTTGCCTGGAGAATCCCATGGACAGAGGAGTCTAGTGTATGGACCGTACCGTCCATACGGTCGCAAAGAGTCAAACATGACTGAAGTAATTTAGCACACACACAGACTGTCCTATACCTTATGTCCATGCTGGTTCCGCCCTGCAGCACTGCCTCCCTCTTTGTGAAGTGTCTGAAAATGCTGCTAAGTCCAGCCTTGGCATGAAGCACACGTCTCACCCCCAAGGGCAGGAGAAGTGGGAAGGAGTGGGCAATGGAACGAGGGACAGAGCTCTTGTTGAATCCTTCCAAGCCCTGCCACTTGGCTTAGGACTCCACATGGGTTTAATCTCATTTTGTTCTCCTGACACTGAGTGGAAAAGGCATAATTGCCCACATTTTACAGATGAGTGTATTGAGGCTCAGAAAAGGCAATTGATTTGCTGAAGGTCACAGAGCTGGTTAAGTGGTGGACCAAGGATTCCCATTCAGACGGGCCCAACTTCAAAGCCCAGGCTAATTAAAAACACAATTTTGTACTAAATCAAGTAGCATCTCATGCTAGATTCTATTAAAGGCAAGCTGTAGCAGAGGCCAACATTTAAAAATAATTTTGTAGTTGAAAAATTTGTAATTAAGGCAATCATCAATTAACTTATTTTTCTGGGCATAGAGAAAGATTTGCTGTCATTGCAGAAGAATCTGGAGCCTCTTGTAAGAACCATGGAGTGTGTTCAGTAAAGCAGGAGTTAGAGAGAGCAGCTCAGAGAAGCTGACCCCGGCCACATGACCAGAAAGGGGGTGCGTTCAAGAGCTTTCTGGGCACGGAGAGCAGGCAGGGAGCATGGCCAGGTTCACCGCTGCCTCAGAGAGGAGTTTTGGCTGCAGTATAGGCTGTACATAGTGTCTGCCAGAGAATATCATATGTTCTCAGAAAACAGGGACTGGGAACAGACTAATTTGATCATTTGTCTTCCTTGCTCAGTAACCTTCAATGGCTCCCCATTGTATCCCAGATAAACCCTGTAAACCTTATCTTGACATTCACAGCTCAGCACAGCTCTGGTCCCCATTTTCATTCTCAATCCCAGGCCCCGCCCATCACCCTGCATAAACTTCATGCTGGGTTTAAACTGGCCCACTTTTCATTCCATGAACCCAATTTTGCGTCTTTCCCCTGTCCTCCCCTTCCCCTCCAAATCTACTTAGTAAAAGTCCTGCTCATGCTTCAGGTTCTTTCCCAGGTAACTCCTCCATGAAGTCTCCTGGCGTTGCCCATCTAGAAGCAAACGTTCCCTCTCTTTATTTATGTGTGGCACTGACCACATGGAGCATTGAATTGAGATTACTTATGTACATGTCTCCTCTTTCCCAGTAGGGCACAACCTCATTGTGGATAGAGGTGATCCCTCCTACCTGTGAGTATAGGAATACATCAGTAAAAGATTTAGAAGTAAAACATTTAAAATAGCTAAAAGATTAACATCTTATCCGTGACATCATTGTAGTTAAATAATGGTCAACATTTACTTTCAACAGTTTGAAAGGACTTAGCTTGAACTTGCTTAAAAGTGTGTTAGAGACCTAAAATGTTTTAAGAATTAGGTTTTTTGGGAGTTCATAATTGATTAATGTTCATCATTCATTCAATATTCTCAGTGTGGAATAATATTTTTTTCCCCCCTGGAAACCTTGTTTGAGAGAGCTTGAGGGCACTAGATTCCACTCCCCTGTCCCCCATCCTGAGACTGAGTCTATCAGAAAGTGCAATGCCACAGATCCTTAGCACTGTTAAGACTGCCAGGGGACTTCCTTGGTGGTCCACTGGTTAAGAATCTACCTTCCAATGCAGGGGACATGGGTTCCATCCCTCATTGAGGAACTAAGATCCCATATGTCTTGGGGCAATTAAGCCTGCGTGCTGCATTGAAGGCCCAGTGCAGCCAGCAAAAAAAAAAAAAAAAAAAAAAAAGACTGCCAGGTCATGTGTGTGCACACAAGTGACCCATTTGCTTCATTTTCACATTTACTAGTCACTGTACTAGAGTCCTGATTCCCATGGTTCCAACCAGGGCTACAGAGAGTGACTTTCTTAAAAGGCTCCAAGATTTGCCAAGCTTCCATTTCCTCCATGGTTAGGTCAAGCCAAGGAAGAGAAATTGAAGGATGCTGCTGTTAAAAATACTTGGTAACCAGCCAAGTAATTTCTCCCGCGTTCAACTCCTAACTCCTATGTTGTACTCTGCTTATGACTGGGAGGGAGAGACATTCCCAATCAAGGAATACCTCTCACCAGTTTGCACAGCAGTGCTGGCCCTGGTCTCTAGTTCACTTGTTAAGTGTGCAAAATTAAGTCAGCAAGGCCCCAACTTGGATCAGTCACAGCCCGTAGAAAGACAACCACGCTGACTCTGGCCAAAAGCCAAGCGCTGCTCTGCTTTGTCAGTCTCCTCACAAATCTGGATCTTAACCTGAATGAAAAAAAATCGTCATTCTCTTTGGCTCTCTCATTTTTGGAAAGTTGGAGAATGATCTCATTTGGAGTGAAAACCAAAATGACTTTTGCTCTGCTTGCTGCATTGAGAGGCAGCAGTTTACACAGTGGTCCAGAATTCAAGGCTCCAGGGCCAGCGGGAACTCAGCCCACTCTTGAGCTGTGGGTATGGTTTTGCTGACGTGATCAGGCTTCCTGACCTTGCTGTGTTTTGCTTCCTCATCTGTAAAGCCGGGCTGATCACTGCACATCACAGTTGTCCAAAGAGTTAGATGAGCTGCACCCAGTGTTGGAGAAGGAAAGCCCTCCATGGGTATCATCTGTTATTAGAATCACAACTGCCCGTAGGGATATGACAGGTTCAGCTAACCTGCTGTGACGACCTCACTCCAAGGACATCAGCTTCCTTCCTTTGCTTTTTCTTTCCTGAAGGATCAATTCTTTAATAAAAACTCAAACCTCACCGTGAAGGTCTTAGCATCTCCTGTTGAATGTGACCCTTGATTGGGGGTTGGATGCTTCCTTTGTTATTCTGGTCTGTGCAACAGACATTCCCACTCGGTCCCCTTCCAGCGAGGAGCTGTGCTAGATGGTAGGAGGTTTGGGCATGAAAAGGTAGTGAACACTCTGTTCTTGCCTTTAGGGAGCTTGTCATCCAGTCAGACAGAAAGAAAGGTGCCCAATCCCTATAAATCATCACCAAGTGTGAAAACTGTCGAAAATGAGATGCAAAACCAATGATCAGGTTGTTGGCGCTAACCCGAGTCACTATCCCGCCTTATTTTAATTATGGTTTCCCTTCTCTGCTATCATCAAATTAAAAAATCCTTCACATGGTAGTCTAGCTGCATTGTTATAGTGCCATTCTGCAAATCATGTGGAAAGAGCAAATTGTTTTCAGGGAAAGTTTCAAGTAAATTTATGAGCTTATGGACAAATTGCTCATTATTGCTTTTGAAAAACATTTTTAAACACTGTCAATGGACTAATTTTCAACCTTCAAAAAAAAAGAATGCCATCTCATGTGTTTCTGGAGCTTTCAGGTTTATAAATCTCGCTGCTGTGCATTTCCCCCCTGAGTCCTGATGGTGTCTATGTGATGTGGGACGGCTTCTCGGTCTCAGGTTGAAAATGCAGACAGAGGCTCGGAAAGGTGGTGTCTTGCTCTGTTCACGTGCCGAGGGGGCTGGTGAGGTTTGGGAACCCCAGACCCCTGTCATCAGATCCAGAGTTCTTTTTACTACATTACTCTGTAGTGGAGTAGTTCTGCACCATTTCACTAACATTTAATTAGCTCAAAGTGGAAACAGATAACCTTGAAATGAATTCGAGTTAATGTTAAATGTTGCTAACTTTTTATTAGTTGAATGTTTCCATTAACTTTTCCAGTGGCTGCTTTTTGGTACCCACTCACAGCAGTGAACAAAATTGAGTAAGTGCTCAATAAGTCTTTACTGAATAAACAAATAGCTTAGCTGGCCAGGGTTTGGCTGCAGGGTGGGGTTAGAAAGTTGAGTCACTGAAGACAAAACTAAGTATTTAATTCACTCTTTGGTTTGTCAAGTATTTATTAAATGTCTGTTCTGTGTGCGGCGCTCCATGGAGTAGGGCATGGCACACGTGTGGCCCTCGGCAAGTTATTTAACCTCTCCGAGCCTCAGTTGCCTTGGCTTTAAAAATGAAGAATAAAAGTACAGAGAGCATGGGATTGTGATTAGCATCAAATAAATTAATGTATATGAAGAGCTTGGTGCAGCTGCTCACACGGGTGGTAGGTGCTCAGCGAATGGTAAAGATAGTAATTGTCGATCTCCGTGCTCTCTATGTATATGTAGTTCATACCCCAAGGTTCCAGCAAGTCAGTGAACTGGTATGTTGCACTCAATAACTTCACGGAATGCCAGAGTTGATTTGTTTTGGAGCAGAGGAGGGGAATAGAGGCCAGCTCTGGAAACAGAGCTGTGTTCCCATGGTCCCAAAGAAAAAACTTTCCCTAAATTTTAGGTGACATTGAGGAAGGGACCAGACAACTCATGTGCTGGTCACGCACCAAACCCCACCTGGGGCCTCCACTCAGCATCCTTGGGGAATTCTGGGCCCCTTGACCCTTCAGCAGATTGCTGAGATCAGATATGTGTGCTGGGATGCAGGGATGGGAGCCTGTGATACGTATGGAGACCACTCTGGGTTTGTGCTACAGAAAGACAAAGCTGGCAAAGCAGGGTGCAGGTAGATGGCTTCTCCTTCTGCAGCTCTGTGTCTCATCTCTGCAATGGGAAGGAAGAGTCCTTTCTGGGGCCCTGGAGCACACCTGCCTCAGCACCCGTCTTGAGCAGGGCTCTCCTGAGGCTGAGTCCTGGATGAATAGGTGGGTGGGGGAAGGACTGCAATGCTGGCATCATCCCCAGGGACCTTTCCCCTGCCAGGTGGAAAGAGGTGAGCTGAGGGCACAGAGACCTCCACTTTGATGCGCCCCAGCCTGGGCTGCAGTCCGGGCCTGAAGCATGGCCTTGAGTGGCTCTAATGAATGGAGCCACTGGCCAGCTCATTTACGGCCTGACATGCTTGCTGGTCCTGCCAGTGGCCGCCTCCTACTCTAAGTGAGGGGAAGCCACTTAGGAAGACAGCAGAGCAACCTGCCGCCAATCTGTCAGCAATTGGCTTCCATTAGGGATAAGATAGCCCATGAGGTGGGCGGTGAGGCGGGGTGGGGGGACAGCTAGGGGAGAGAACTTAAAGAGAAAGACAGCTCTGTCTGTTTCATCTCATCAGATTTCCAAACCCCAAAGCGTTGTTCAGGGGCAGGGGGTGGGGGCAGGCGGCTTGGTAAACTGGGCAACGGCAGATTGTCTCTTTCAAGGTGACAGCTGGGTTCAAAGGTGTCTTCACTTCTCTTATGGAAAGAAAAGAATCAAATGCCATTTTTGCTGATTGTGTCAATTTGCAGAAGTATGTCAGGTTTATCATAAACTGTCCTGGCTGCCCCCCAGGATGGTTTATCTGCCTCCTTTTCTGTCTGATCTGTTGTATCTGTCTATTCTCATGTCTATGTCTCCCGATTGGCTATGTGAGCCACGATTCCCAACTAGAAAGGCTTTGTTGCGCATGGGAAAGGGGGCTTTGGTTGTCTTCATAATTAAGGGCTGCTCCTAGCTCTCAAGAATCCATGGGTCTGGACCAGGGCTCATCTAAGCATCCTGCAATGAGTAGGACAATCCCACACAAGAAGGCTCATCCCACAAAAGCCAATAGTGGTCCTGTTAAAAGTCTAAGTCAAAAGTCTAGGGGCATCCCTGTTCATTGCAGCACTGTTTACAGTAGCTAGGACATGGAAACAAACCTAAATGTCATCCACGGAGGAGTGGATAGTGAAGATGTGTATATACTGGGTTGACCAGAAAGTTCATTTGGGTATTTCCATAAGATGTTAGGGGAAAACCTGAATGAACCTCTTGGCCACCCTAATGTATATGATGGAATATTACTCGGCCATTAAGAAGACCAAAATAATGCCATTTGCACCAACATGGGTGGACCTAGAGATTGTCATACTGAGTAAAGTAAGTCAGACAGAGAAAGCCAAATACTTTATGACATTGCTTGTATGTAGAATCTAAAAAAAAAATGGTACAAATGAACCTATTTATAAAACAGAAATAGAGTCACAGATGCATAAAACAAACTTATGGTTACCAAGGGGGAAGGGAGGAAGGATAAATTGGGAGATTGGGATTGACATATACACACTGTATATAAAATAGATAGTTAAGGACCTACGGTATAGCACAGGGAACTCTGTCTACTCAATACTCTGTAACGACCTATATGAGGAAAGAATCCAGAAAAGAGGGGATATATGTATAAGTATAACTGATTCACTTTGATGTACAGCAGAAACTAACACAACATTGTAAATCAACTATACTCCAATAAAATTAAAAAAAAAAAAAGTCTAGGGCAAGAGGATCAAAGATACTCCAGGGTAACTGGGCTCAAGGGGGCCGACTCATGCTAACTCACAGGAGTTAAGAATTGCCCTGGAACAATTTACAGAGCAGCTGTTCCTTTTCTGTGGATGGAGACTTCTCTCTGCTCTTTGGAGCTCCTTCTTGTTCCAGGATGATACGGAAAGTGATCCGTCAGGCCAAAGGTGAGCGTGGACTGGGAGCTAGTGGAAGCCAGGATACATTGAGACCCTATGAACCAATCATCTCTCATTACTGTCACAATGCCTCTCTAGAGCCTAGAATACTCATGGGTGTCTGTGTCTCTCCCTTTCAGCCCATGCTGGATAAACCTCAACAAACACTTGCTTCTGGGGCTCCTGCCACCCATAGACCTCGCCCTGAGCTTGTGCTTCAGAGAGCCCCAGTCCAGCCCTCCTCCTATGTGTGACTTTAAAAAACAAAATATGTACATGCATGGCTGATTCATGTCAATATATAGCAAAAACCACTATAATATTGTAAAGTAACTAGCCTCCAATTAAAATAAATAAATAAATAATTTAAAAAAATATGTATTTTGGCTGCACTGAGTATCTGTTGCCACACACAGGCTTGTCTAGTTGCAGCATGTGGACCCTTGAGGCATCCGGGCTCAGTAGCTGCAGCACGTGGACTTCGTTGCAGTATGTGGGATCTTAAGTCCCTGACCGTGGATTGAACCCAGACCACCTACATTGGGGATCACCCACATTGGTGGCTCAGATAGTAAAGAATCTGTCTGAAATGCAAGAAACCCAGGTTTGATCCCTGGGTCAGGAGGATCCCCTGGAGAAGGAAATGGCAACCCACTCCAATATTCTTGCCTGGAGAATTCCATGGACAGGAGAGCCTGGCAGGCTACAGTCCATTGGGGTCACAAAGAGTCAGACACGACCGAGCGACTAACACCACACACACTTGCATTGGGAGCACGGAGTCTTATCCACTGAACCAGTAGAGAAGTCCCCTACCTGGGCCTTTGGATTTCCTGTCCCAACAGCTGCAAGCCGGCTCCTAGGACCTTGACCCCAGATCCATTGGCTGGGTGGATGTTTAAGACAAAGGATGGCCAAGGAGCAGCTGTTCTGCAGGAGGTGGAAAGACAGAGCTCGGACCCATGGCTTGAGCTCTAGGACAGAACTGTGATGGGAAGGAAAAGGGTGGGACTTGCTTGGGCCTTTCTCTTCCAGGAACCAAGTCTGGCATCCTGGGGCTTGACAGGTGTCTGGGCTTTCAGGAAGAAGGATTTCAGGCAGGTCTGGCATCTTCTCTTAGTCCAGCCTTCTCCTCCTGGGATTTCCAGACCTTAACTACAATCATATCTAGTTCTCCCTAGCTTGGGACCATTCACTCTTCACTCACTTGGATCTGGGGTTTGTCTCCAGTGATTCCTCAGAAGGTTGATCACATCCATTTCGTTGGCTGTTGCAAGTATCCACATCCTCCTGAGGTCCTCTGTGGCAGCTGAGGGGACAGGGTGGGACTGGATCTCTGTAACTTTCCATGGTAACAGTGATGTGGTAATGTCGGATGCTTTATTCCAGCTCTCTTCTTATTATGTCTCTTCCTATGTCTATTTGGCCCAGTGTTTTGTTTGTTCTGTTTTCTTAAAAGTTTTTCACTTTTGGGGCCCCGGGCATAGGACCATAAACTTACCCCATTAAATAGTAAATTTGCAGGGTCGGTATCACTTCCGTATAAACATTAGAGGTTTTGATGTTTCGGGCTGCAGTTCTAGCAGTTTCTTTGATCTTTTACTGACCAGTAAATTATTTATTGGATCTGTCATAAAGATAAACCAAAGCCTATAAACTATATTTATAGTATCACAAAAATCTCCCTCCTACCTGGCATCTTCAGAGGTAGACTGTGGTCCTGATGATAATGAAGCATCCAGAGCTGGAGTGGCACTAGGGCTTTAGTCACTCTGCCCCTTTTAAATACCTTTTCTTCTTTCCTTTCCTTTGAACTATTTGCCTTCCTGCCACGATTTTGCTTCGTTTTCCTTTCCTTCTACAATTTTTTGGCTCCAGCCCTGAGATCTTTCTGAGGGTTGTTGTTTAGATCCCATTGCCCTCCCTGGCCTCTGGGAGGACACATCCCCTTTCTGCTTGAACCCCAGGCTGATTTCAGCTCCTCCCTATAGAAACCTACATCCCCAGGCCCCAGCCCCCCAGTGCCAGGCCCAAAGCTAATTCCTTCCTGTGCCGAAGCCCAGACAGCTGTCAACCCCTGGGAAAATGAACTGTGCTGAATCTCCGGTCAGTTCCAATGGACACTTTGGGTTGTTGGGAGAATTCATTATAGAGCGTGTGCAGCGCATACGTGTTATTGGATGTGCCTGGGAGCAGATGACTGTGAGGCTTGAAACACTTTCTTTCATTTTATTTTTACTTTGACTTTTAACTAGCACCTTCCTCAATTAAAGTGGCAAGGCAGAGCAGACAAGGAAATCAGTGGATCTCTTCCCGAACATCAATAAAACAAATTTCTCTCCAGGATACCTATTTGTTATTTGGATATCAGACTGACTGTAATCTGTTTCCATTTTCCTTCTTCGTGTCCCCCGCCAGAAGCTAGAGGCTCAGCCATGGATATCCTGCTGTTTCCATTTGGCTGAACGAGAGGATAGATTAGATTCCTATTTGCTTTGCGGACGGTCCCATCTGATATCCGTTAGATGTGTCAGGGGGAGCTTGGAATATGCGTCTCCCCCATTTATTTTGGGTGTGATGGGGTGGGATACTGGTGGGGGGGGGTCGGTGCTCCTAGGAGATGTTACCCACTGCCTCAAAGATACCACAATGATTTTCTTTCTTCTTCTGTTTCGTAATAAATCATGGCCTGAGTTATTTCTGTTCTGAGAGGTATGGACATCAAGGATGGTTCCCTGCTACCACAGAGGAGAAGAAGCTGGATCTTGGTGGAAAAGTGGGAGAGAGCCTTTAATGCAGTAGCCTTCAGTTCATGGTGCTCCATTGTACAGATAAGGAAAGTGAGGTCCAGGGAAATTAAGTAATTTTTTTTTCCATGGGACCACCCGGCTCTCCCTTCTGTCTTCTTTACCGCTGCCAGTTCTCCTGAGAGTGCCTCCACTTACCCATTCCCTGCACCCACTCACCATGAGCCCTAGGCATTGACAGATGGATGTGTCATTGACAAGTACTTGCTGCCAGTCAGGAAGGCAGGGACATGGCTAATATTTGCTGAGTCCTCCAAGTTGCCTAGGGCTTCCAGATGGCTCTGTAGTAAAGAATCTGCCTGTAATGCAGGAGACCTGGGTTCAAACCCTGGGTCAGGAAGACCCCTGGAGAAGAGAATGGCAACCCACTCCACTATTCTTGCTTGGAGAATCCCATGGATGGACAGAGGAGCCTGGCAGGCTAAGGTCCATGGGGTCGCAAAGAGTCGGACATGACGAAGCGACTAACACACACACACACACACACACATTGTCTGGTATGTCACTGGGCATAGAGCAAGCTCACAACTCATCTTGATCAATTGATTGAGTCCAGGGACTCGTCTCCGGGTCACTATCCTCTCTGGCAATTGCTTATTGAATCAGAACTACACGCATGTCTCTCCAGACCTTCCGGCCCCCGAGCATCCATGTTTTGGGGGCCTCATCCCCACCCTTCTGCCTTGGCCAGACCTGCCTGTCCCCTCCCTCCGTCTCTGCTTCCGGTCCCACGGCCATCAGTGCTGGTATCAGGATGTCCGCTTGCTGTTGGTCCCGCCCCCACCCCCAGCTCCACCGCCAGCTGCTGCTTTCCAGGTGTCCCCACTTCAGGGGGAATGGCTCCTCTTTGTGGAGAGCCTTGTTTCCTGTGACACCGGCAATCCTTCAGAACTGACAGGGCCTGTCTCTGCATCTCACACTCTGCCACCGGCTCTCAACCTGGGGCCTAAGTGACTTGTCATCTTCTCTTGTCAGTCGCCGGCTCCAGCTGGAGCTTCCGCGCCTCCCTCCCCACTGGAGCCATAATCCTCTCCCTTTGATACCACAATTGTCTCCATGGCACTGAGCAACCCTCACGGCTCTGCGGGGGCCCTCCGTCCTCAGAAGAAGATGGAAATAACAGCAACAAAGACCCTCTTAAGAGAAGGATAGAGTCCATTTCCACACCCCTGTCCCTTCCTCCTCCCCAGAAAAACATCTCTAGTCGAGAAGGTACCCAGGAGTGGAGAGAATGGCATGAAGGTCCTCAGACAGAGGGCTCTGTTTGCCACTGCTGCTCCAAATGGGATTATTTATTTTCCTGTTTAAGCGGCATGCCCAAGAGAGCTGGCTCCCGCCCCTGGTGTGACACGAGAAGCAGAGTGTCCAACCTCAGGACAGGCTCAGCTTCCAGAGGGGAGGCTCCGGAAGTGAACGCCCTTAGGATGCCAGAAAACACAGGGCTGGGAGGCAGAGCATGGGGAGGGATGGGAAAACAGAGCAGATTTTAGAATCCCCAGGGATCTCTGTGTGAGACTAACGGCTTGGCATGTTATGCCCACACCTGCTCACGTCAGGCCCCGGTTTTATGTGTTATGGGGGCTCTGCGTGATTCCCCCAGACTCGGGAGGAGGTTTCTGAGGTCTCTCTCAGGTTGTGTGGTCTGCCAAGCCAAGGGCACTGGGCCAGCTCGTGGACCCTGGGGTCCACTTCTGACTTGGCATTTGTTCCTTCTGGGCTGAGGGGGAGATGTGGCAAAACGATGCTCAGATCTGCGCTGGTGAGCCCCAAGCACATTTCCTAACCTTAGAGTGTCACAGAATTTATGTAAAAACTTAGTGTTAGGAAAATAGAAAGTTCTTGATGCATCTATAGTTATTGTGCTGTTTTCAATAAGTCGTTTTACCTCCTGGGTCTCAGTTTCCTCATCTGTAAAGCAGAATAAAATGATCTTACTTGCCACTTTATCATAGGATCACATGAGGAGATGGATGTGAAAATCCTTTCTGAAGTGTGAAGTATGAAGAATTATTTGTAACCTTCTTTTATACCCAAGTGTGTCTATCACTTAGGGGAGAAGGAATAGGATAGAATTTTGCCTTAAATGCTCAGAAGTGGTTTCCAGGCTGCCAAAATCCTTCATTGTCCCTTCCTTGCCAATCTCCTTGTCTCATCCCTAACTTGTTTTGGCCTCACAAATTCCTGCAAACCCTGTTGCTGTTGCCTGCAGACACCCCAGCCCCGGGGCAATTGCAGACTCCATGCTGGTTAACAAGGAAGGCTCTTGGGGATCCCCCTCGCTTATCATTATTCTCCCATTCACAGTTCTTGCCAGTCTGAGTTTTGACTTGTTAGGGAGTCAAGCAGAGCAGGATAGAGCCCTGTGCACCTGAAGCCTGACCCCGGGGCACCCTAGCCTTCATCCCTAAAGCCAGCAATCTGATGGTTCCAAGGCTGGTCTGCCCTTCGCAATTCCCAGCAGGAGTCTCTTGGCCCCAGCCCAGACTTGCACCTGATTTCTATTTCTGCCTTAGCTATGGATTTCTTGTGGGGAGCGGGGACAGCATGGGAGGAGAGAGGCAGGGCCACACCCAGCCGGGCCAGCTAGGGGCTCCAGCCAGCTCTGGGTAGATCTGTTGGAACATTGGTTTTCTGAGGAGGAAGCCAGTGATTACATCTCAGACTTGCAAATGGGCTGGGTGAGTCGGCTCTGATGAGAGCTGGACAGACATCTGGACAGAGTGAGCTATAGCAGCGCGGGGGCACAGGGTGATGAAGGACGAGATTTGCTCCCCTTAGCAGGGGGCTGCCTCCTGGTGAGAGGGCTTTTTTGTAAGTTCATTTTGGTAGTTCCGGCTTTCCCTCAGAGAAGTCCCTGGGCATTGCTTCTGCTGTCTTCTGAGGACCCAAGGGAGAGGATGCCCCAGACCAGGTACTCCATGGGTGACTGGGAAGATTTCATTCATTCATTCAACTAACTGGTCATGTGCACTCTGAGTCGGGCACCAGCTGGCTTCTGGGGACACAGCAGTGGGAAGGACACTCATTCCACACCTGAGGATGGTCATGGCCCAGGATGGAGCTTAGCATCCCCTTAGCTGTGCAGTTTGTCTTCATCAGACCCCAAACAGAGGCTAGCACAGTGGACATTGTCACAAAACAGGCTCTACTTTCTGGGCATGCGTGCTCCATTGTGCCTGACTCTTTTTGACCCTATGGACTTTAGCCAGCCAGGTTCTTCTGTCCATGGGATTCTCCAGGCAGGAATACTCGAGTGGGGTGCCACTCCAGGTGGGGACACAGGTGGGGATGGTCCGGCCTTCTGACCAGCTTTGTATTCCCAGCACCATGTCTTTGTATTCCCAAGGTCAAGTAGGTGAACCAGACACTCTGGGTCTTGCAGCACCGTCCCCAGCTCCTATGGTGCCTGCTGTAAGGTATTGACCAGGGCTTCTTCCTCAAGACACGTCACTGCCATCTGCTGGAAAAGTGTCACAGTGAATGTAGGACTCTGCATGGTGACAGTAAATGGTGCCCTAAGGTTTGTTCAGCGCTCCCCTTGCCTACCACGTGGTCATGGGCTATTGTTTATTGTGTGAATGATGTTGCAGATCCACAGGACAGCGGCTACCATCAAACATCTCAAGAGAAAGACACTGTGCTCTATCAGGTCCCAAACTCCTGCGATGCCAAAAGCCATCTTTTGTTTATTTTAGTATATTTTTCTAAAGTTCTAATGGAGGTGAGTGAGATTAATACCATTATACTATTATATAATACTATTATTATACATGTGAGAATCTGACTAAGGAGGATGTGGAAAGTAATCCAAGAGCATCTCATTTCCTTTTCCCTCTTCCTTAGCCATTTCTTTCTCTACTTCATCCTGAGCACAGAAAGCATCACCACTCAGGCATGTGTCAAACACTTGGCCCGAATAATTTCCAATTCCTTGGCTCCCAATACTCGCAAGTTCCTTTTTTAAAACATTTGTTTGGCTGCACCGGGTCTTAGTTGTGGCATATGGGATCTAGTTCCCTGACCAGGGGCTGACCCTAGACCTCCCTGCATTGGGAGCTTGGAGTCTTAGCCACTGGACCACCAGGAAGTTTCAATACTCACACATTCTTTGCAGGAAACCTTGGAATATTTTTGTTTAAGAGTCACTGCCTTACAGTTTAAGTTAAAGGGTAAATCTTTGGCCTCAAATCTCTCTGTCTCCAGAGGAGGTAAATAAGCGAAGTAATAGGTTTAATCAACAAGAAATAGAAATGCAGGGCTGCCTTGAAGAATATTCAGGGTCTCTATTTCCAATCCCAGGGGCCACAGCACACACACACATATACACACAGACATGTACGCCCTTATCTGAACCTATGTGTGCAGGATATACACATTGGAGGAGATGAACCAGTATCTAACTCTGTGGCTTTTGCCCACTGTGTCAATAAATGTTGGCTGGACTTGTCTGGTGGTGAAAATCCACTTGCCACTACAGGAGACATGGGTTCGATCCCTGATCCAGGAAGATCCCACATGCCGCAGAGCAACTAAGCCCATGCACCATAGCTACTGAGCCTGTTCTCTACAGCCTGAGAGCCGAAACTACTGAGCCCTTATGCCATAACTACTGAAGCCTGCATGCTCTAGGGTCCTTGAGCCACAACTAATGAGCCTCTGTGCCTCAACTACTGAAGCCCAAGCACCTAGAGCCCGTGCTCTGCAATGAGAAGCCACTGCAAAGAGAGGCCCACGCATCGCAACTAGAGGAGGCCCCGTGCTCTGCAACTAGAGAAAGCCTGTGTTCAGCAACTAAGACCTAGCACAGCCAAAAAGAAATATAAATAAACAAAATTTAAAAAAATGTTGGTTGATGAAATTGGTGGTGTGGTTCTAATGCCTGGGGGCTTCCGTTCATTGAGCTTGGGGTTCCTTGTAGGTAAAATAAAGGTGTTATCGCTATATGTTATGGTTAGCTCTGTTTGGAATGCTATAACAAAAATACCTTAGACTGGGTGGCTTATGCAACAAACATTTATTTCTCAAAGTTCTGGAGGCTGAGAATTCCAAGGTTAAGGTGCTGGCAGATTTGGTGTCTGGTGAGAGCTTAATTCCTGGTTCATAGATGGCTGTTTTCTTGCTGTGTTCTCATGTGGCAGAAGGAGTCAGGGAGCTATCTGGGGCCTCTGTCATAAGGGCACTAATCCCATTCAGGAGGTCTCCACCCTCTTGACCTAATCACCTCTAAAAGGCCCCACCTCCAAATGCTATCACATTGAGGGGTTAGGATTTCAACATATAAATTGGGTGGGGAGATAGAGACAAACATTCAGCCTATAGCAGTGTGGTGCCACTGCCTGTTCTGACCCCAGTGACCTCGAGAATCATTTTGGGTAAGTGTGCAGCATATTCCTGGGTGGGGGTGGGGGCTGGTGACTCCAGCAACAGAGGCACTCCTCAGGCCCCAAATGGCAGAAGGCTAACCAGGAGCCTGAATTAGTCAGTGAAAATACATTCCCAAACGGTGCCCTGCCTTTCTCAGCCATGGGAATGTTCTTGCTTTCTTCCTTTAATTCTCCAAAGTGAAAGAAAGTGAGAGTCACTCAGTCATGTCCAACTCTTTGCGACCCCATGGAGTATACAGCCCATGGAATTCTCCAGGCCAGAATACTGGAGTGGGTAGCCTATCCCTTCTCCAGGGGATCTTCCCAATCCAGGGATCAAACCCAGGTCTCCCACCTTGCAGGCAGATTCTTCCCCAGCTGATCCACAAGGGAAGTTCAAGAATACTGGAGTGGGTAGCCTATCCCTTCTCCAGGGAATCCTCCTAACCCAGGAATCAAACCAGAGTCTCCTACACCACAGGTGGATTCTTCATCAACTGAGCTATCAAAAGCTCTATTTATGTTACCTGTTCATTTGAGCCTAAAATCCAAGTTAAGGCAGCTCTGAGCAAATACCCTGAGCCCGACCATGGGCATCAGGGGTAGTCAATACTGATCTAGGGCAGGGCTACTGCCTTGGCCCCAGGCTTGGGGGCCCTGGGACGACCAGTGCATTCTGGAAGCAATGTGTTCAGAGGATTACTTACCTGGGTCCTGGTTTATTTCCCTCCATTGATCCACTGAGGTGCTGAATAAATACAGAGTCCCCCTGTGCTCTGTGCTATGGGCTGTAAGGGCTACACAGATGAATGAGACATGATTCCAGCCTAAAAAGCTTTCACAAACCTAGCATAGGGCTGAATGTGGTACCCAAATGCCACAGGCTTGCAGGTCGTGAGGTCTGGCTGCAGTGCCAACTATAGGAAGGAAGTGAGAGAAGGTAGGATGGGGAAGGGGGATTGGGGACTGGTCAGCAAGGGCCTTCCCTCTTGAATGAGGGAGGCATGTCAATCATGGTGTGGTAGACAGACAATGCTCCTGAAGATGTCTGTCTCCTAATCCCCAGAACCTGGGACTATCTTACCTCACATGGTAAAAGGGACTTGCAGCTGTGATTAAATCAAACATTTGAGATGGAGAGATTATCCAGGTGCTCTCTGTTTAAAAAAAAAAAAATTCAACAGAGTAAATTTGAAGGTTTAATTGGCTTTGTTATGCAAGTCATGAATCAGGTAGCAACTCATCTAGCAAGTTGTAGAGAGAGATTCTGAGGACCTGTATAAAATGGAAGATTTTTTTATAGACAGAAGGAAGATGGGGCAAGGAAGCTATTATCAAGAGAGAAAAGAAAGAGTTGTTTCAGGCCAGGTCATCTTTTTTTGAGGTGAAGGGAATGACAGGGGTCTTATTCTGCAGATTACTTCACTAGTGCTAGTGATGATCAGGAAATCTCAGATTGTCACATTGGTGTACAGCAGAAACTAACACAACATTGTAAAGCAATTATCCTCCAATTTAAGAAAATTTAAAGAAAAAGTCATCTGTGTAAAGGCCACGTCCCTGGAGAAATTGGCATTGCAATTAAGTCTTGGTTGGCTGTCATGGGCTTCCTTGTGATTCAGATGGTAAAGAATCTGCCTGCAATGCGGAAAATCTGGGTTCGATCCCTGAGTTGGGAAGATCCCCTGGAGGAGGGCATGGCAACCCACTCCAGTATTCTTGCCTGGAGAATTCCATGGACAGAGGACCCTGGTGGGCTACAGTCCACGGGGTCTCAAAGAGTCGGACACAACTGAGCAACTAACACTTTCACTTTTTTTGGCTGTCATGAGTGCCAACGACTTTCTTGGGGGCCTGCTGTTTGTTTTTCTTAAGAGCCCAATGTAGTCACAATGGTCCTTATAAGAAGGAGATAGGTCTTCATAAGAGTCAAAGGGAGGAGAAGGCCATGCATGATGGAAGCAGAAGTTAGAGTGATGCAGCCACAAACCAAGGAATGATGGCAGCCTTGAGAAGCTCAAAGTGATGAGAACCAGATTCTCCCCTGGATCCTTCACAAGGCACACAGCTGCCACCTTGACTTTAGCCCCGTAAGACTCATTTTGAACTTCTGCCCTCTAGAACTGTGAAAGAATAAATTTGTTTTGATTTAAGCCACTGAATTGGTACAGGCACCAATCAATATTAGGAAACTAACACAGTTGGAAACTCTCTCAGCTGTTTAATTTCTAACCTAAGGCAAGTTATTAAAATTTTCTATCAGATGCCAGTTCCCTCACCTTTTAAGGAGTTTAACAGTAGTTCTTAACCCATAGAATTTTTTTTTTTTTTTAAAGAAATAGTCTACAGTGCTCAGATTTCTTTTTTAAAAATTAATTAATTTTATTTCTGGTTGTGCTGGGTCTTTGTTGCTGTGAGCAGCCTTTCGTTAGTTGCGGCGAGTGGGGGCTACTCTTCGTTGCGATGCTCAGGCTTCTTGTTCAGTGGCTTCTCCTGTTGTGGAGCACAGGCTCTAGGTGCATGGGCTTCAGTAGATGCAGCTGCAGGCTCAGTAGTGGTGGTGAACAGGCTTAGTTTATCTGAGGCAAGTGGAATCTTCCTTGACCAGGGATTGAACCCATGTCCCCTGCATTGGCAGGTGGATCCTTAACCACTTGACTACCAGGTAAGTCCAACTCATAGGATTTTAAGAATGAACGGAGATAACAAGTGAAGCACCCACACCTGCTCAGCATGTTAGGATTACTATTCCAGGCTATGTGGGGCTCTGTAACCCACTCTCCCCTTCCCATCCTCTCCCCATCCTGACCTCTTCTTAGTACAGTTTTTCTCCTTTATCACTCTCTCCTTCTGTGGCTCTGTTACTGGGAGGGGGACCTCTTCCAGGGTCTGAGAGTAGACTCTTGTCTAACACTTGGAAATGAATTGTCTAAGGAGACACATATGCTGATAAAGCAGAAGACTTTATTGGGAAGGGGTGCCGGGATAGCGAGCTGCAGGGAAGGGGACCCAGAGTCTTGGATTTTCCTGTAATGGGGTTAGCTTTCCAGATTGTCTCTGGCCAATCATCTTACTTGTGCCAGTTCAAGACTTCCTGGTGGCATGTGCATCTCTCAGTCAAACCGTTTCCAGTGTGAGGATTTCTGGGAGGTTGGCAGGACATATTATGGGCTGGGATCTCCTCCCTTCTTTTGGCACCCCCTGAATTCTTCTGTCTGGTGGTAGCTTGTCACTTCTGTGTTCCTTATCAGGATCTCTTGTGAGATAACTCATGCAAGTGGTTATTATCCTGCCTGGAAAGGGAGAATGATCTTAGTCAGTGGTTCCCTAACAGCCCTATGCATGCAGCTCTGTGACTTGGTGTGCATGACGCACAGGAAGGCTCAACAAACTGAAACACTGGAGTTTGAAGCAGAGAAAGATTTATCACGGGGCCAAAGAGAATGGGTGGCTCATGCTCAAAAAACCTGAACTCCCTGATGGTTTCTGGGGAGAAGTTTTATACGCAAAATTTGGGATGAGGGCTACAGGGTGTGTGACTTTCTTCTGATTGGTTGGTAGTGAGCTAACAGGGTGAATCTTCACTTTGGTATTCAGGAAGGTCTAGGAGGCTGAAGACTTTTTCCTGAAAACAAGAAATGGGGAAAGTGGAAGGCATCTGTACCTGGGAGGGCCCCCACAGGATCCTGCTTTATTTCAATTATTAACAAGTTATAAACATTTAAAAATTAGTTATCTATTTTATTTTGTTGTTGTTGTTTAGTCACTAAGTTGTGTCCAATTCTTCTGTGACCCCATAGACTGTAGCCTGCCAGGCTTCTCTGTCCATGGGATTTTTCCAGACAAGAACACTGGGGTGGGTTGCCATTTCCTTTTTCAAGGGATCTTCCTGACCCAGATATCGAACCTGCGTCTCCTGCATTGGCAGGCGGGTTTTATTTAAAGCACAGATATAAAAATGTTTATTTTGTGTACAACATTTAATGAGAGTAACAAGTGAATCCTTGAGATCCATACGTAGCTGAGTGTGGCTAAGTTTAGGTTTTGGAAGGTATGCTTGGATTATCTTAGAAGTCTGTCCCTAATTGTTGGAAGTCTGTCACTTCTAACAGTGACAGACCCAGAAACACACGTTGTTTTTTATAAACATATCTTTTTCACAGCTTTATTGCAGTATAATGACATGCAAGAAACTGCATATATTTAAAATGTCCAATTTAGCAAGTTTTGACATATCTATCTACCTGTGAAATCATCACCATAAAATGGATAATAGACATATCCATCACCCACATCCCTGATTTCCTTATGCCCTATTGTAACCCATTCCTCCTGCCCTTATCTGTCTCTATCCCTTCTTGCCCATTCTCCCTATAGGCAAGCCATGGATCTACTTTCTATCACTGGAGATCAGTCTGAAATTTTATAATTTTCTATAAATACAGAATGTATTCTTTTTTGTCTAGTGTCTTTCATGCAACATCAGATTCATCCACGGTGTCAATCGTTTATCCCTTTTTATTACTGAGTAGTATTCCATTGTATAGATATACCACCCTTTGTTTATTCATTTCCTAGATGATGAACACTTGGGTTGTTTCCAGTTTGAAGCTAGTACAAATAAACTGCTCTGAACATTCATGTGAGAGTCTTCATTTGGATATCTACTTTCATTTCTCTTGGGCAAATACCTAAGACAGAAATGGCTGGTCCATATGGTAAGTGTATGTATAAATTTTGGAGCTTTCCTGCTGGCTCAGATATAAAGAATCCACCTGAAAAGTAGGAGAGGTGGGTTTGATTCTTGGATTGGGAAGATCCCCTGGAGAAGAAAATGGTGGGCTACAGTCCATGGGATAGCAAAGACATGACTTAGGGACTACACAACAACAAATGTGTAAACTTTTTAAGAAATTGTCAAGCTATTTTCCCCAGTGGTTCTACCATTTTATATTCCCAACAGCAATGTATGAGAATTCCCTGCCAATACTTTAAACATGGTCAGCCTTTCTCATGTTAATCATTCTGCTAGTGGTATCTCATCATGGTTTTAATTTACATTCCTGTAATGAGAGATCAAATCAGTCAATCCAAATGAAATCAACCCTGAATATTCATTGGAAGGACTGGTGCTGAAGCTCCAATATTTTGGCCACCTGATGCCAAGAGCCAACTCATTGGAAAAGACCCTGATGCTAGGAAAGAGGGCAGGCGGAGAAGGGAGTGACAGAGGATGAGATGGTTAGATAGCATCACCAACTCAACGGACATGAATTTGAGAGTACATTAAAGTATTTATAAGAATTCACGCATTCTCCCCACTAACTCTGGGAGATAGTGGGCTTCCCTGGAAGCTCAGCAGGTAAAGAATCCACTTGCAATGCAGGAGACCCTGGTTTGATTCCTGGGTCGGGAAAACCCACTGGAGAAGGGATAGGCTACCCACTCCAGTATTCTTGGGCTTCCCTTGTGGCTCAGCTGGTAAAGAATCCACCTGCAATGTGGGAAACCTGGGTTTGACCCCTGGGATAGAAAGAAGAACAGGAAAGCCTGGCGTGCTGCAGTCCGCAAAGAGTGAGACAGGACTTAGGGACTGAACGACAACAGTGACTAGTGATGTGGAGCATCTTTTCATGTGCTTATTTGCCATTCATATATCTCCTTTGGTGGAATGTCTTCAAATCTTTTGTTCATGATGAAAAATTGTGTTGTTTGTATTATTGTTGAATTTTTAAAGCTCCTTATTCACCCTGGATCCAAGTCCTTTATAAGATATATTCTAAGATTTTCTCCCTGTCCCTGGCTTGTCTTTTCAATCAATAGTATCTTTTAAAGAGCAGAAATTTTTAAGTTTAATAAAGTTCAGATTATCACTTTTTTATTAATGGTGTTTTTTATGTCATGTCAAAGAAGTTTTTGCCTACTCTAAGTTCACAAAGATTTACTGTTATAATTTCTTCCAGAAGCTTTATTGTTTTAGATCTTACATTTAAGACTATGATTCATTTGGAGTTAATTTTTATAAATGGTGGGTGTATGAGTAGAAGTTAATATTTTTAAATATGGATATCCACTTGTCCCAGCACTATTTGTTGAAAAGACTACCCTTTTTTCACTGGAGTGTCTTTGCACCTTTGTCAAGAATTAGTTGACCACAGATGAGTGAATTCTTATAAATACTTTAATGTACTCTTCCGAGTATAAAATAAGTGATGTATTTTAAATGGCGCGTTATAGAAATTCTAAGATTATCTGCAAAAAGTTCAAGTTAATAAATGTTCAGAAATGAACACAATAAATTTACCTGTCAACGATTTGTGTCAATATTTATAATTCACTATTGCTTGCTTTTCTTAGTACTTTTGCTGGAATGAGTCATGAAAACCACACTTAGCTAAGCCTTGGGGAAACACACCTCAGCATTTTATAAATGCCTCACAGTAAAATTTTGCTATTAAACTGGTGCTTTTCCATTCCTTTAACCCCCTCACTTCTCCACCTCACCTTTCCAGTGGCAGCTGTGTTTCTCTGCATTGCCCTTAGGGTAGGGACCATACAGAGAGAACAAAGAGTCCCTTTCCTGGCTTTTGAGCTCTTAAGTAGCCTTTTGTAAATCTATTGTAGAGGCAATGGTATTGAGAGCCACGGATTTCAATTCTAAGGGCAAGGTGCTTGAGAGAAAAAAGGGTATTTTTGAATTTCAAAAGCTTGGCTTTAAATATCAAAAGCCAAAGCCAGAGGGCTCAGAGCACAGATTTTATATCATAAACCAGACTGTGGAGAATAACAGTCTCTTTCTCAGCCCCAAAGGAGATAAGATTTCAGCCAGGGGGTGGGGAGGAGTCGGGGAAGGAGGCTTGGAGGGAACTTGATTCAAGTTTAAACCAAAACCAGTGGGTCCCCGGCAAGGGGTTTACACGCCATCCACTGGGCCCAGGTTGCAGGGTTGACAGGAGCCCAGACAGGCCTGAAGAGTCCCAGGGAGAAGTGTGGCTGCCCGATCACCTAGAGAAAGGCTTGCGTCCTCCAGAATCACACCTTAGCAGTATGGGAACAGAGGTCGAAGATGTCTGGGCACCCAGCCTCCAGAATCCTCATGAAACCATGTAGCTCATATTGGGACTTGAACCGGTGGTCTTTTAAGCTGAGATTACAAACCTTGTTCAGGACTTGGTGAGAGACAAAGTGAGAGGTAAGAAGTGGATTTATTCAGAGAGAAACACACTCCACCGAGAGAGACAGAGTGTGGGCCATTGCAGACGGCAAGCTGCTGCTGCTGCTAAGTCACTTCAGTCGTGTCCGACTCTGTGTGACCCCAGAGACGACAGCCCACCAGGCTCCCCCGTCCCTGGGATTCTCCAGGCAAGAACACTGGAGTGGGTTGCCATTTCCTTCTCCAATGCATGAAAGTGAAAAGTGAAAGTGAAGTCGCTCAGTTGTGTCCGACTCTTCACAACTCCATGCACTACAGCCTACCAGGCTTCTCCACCCATGGGATTTTCCAGGCAAGAGTACTGGAGTGGGGTGCCACAGACGGCAAGGGCAGCCTCAAAATGTGTGGTTAGCTTTTATGGGCTGGGTAACTTCATAGGCTGATGAGTGGGAGGATTATCCCAACTATTTTGGCAAAGGGGCAGGAATTTCCAGAGGTTGGTCAGCGGCCACTTTTTTTGTCTTTTACAATTAGTTGGCTCCAGGCATCAGGTGGGCAAACTTTTGGAGCTTGTCTCTGGATAAATCAGTATTCATTCTGATGCAGCCAGACTGGGCTCTTTCCTGCTTATAAATGTCTCTACAAAGAGATACCATGGCCTCTTTCTCTACTTGTGTGTTTCAGTATCACTCACCCCACTGCCATTCCTAGGATGATTTTCCATTATTACCCATGCCCCCTGGGTATATATGACACTGTATTATACCATCGTCTGAATTAGTAGCTGAAAATACAGTCAGATTCATAGCTGCCATAGTGGGCTGTCTGGTTAGAAACAGGGGAGAATATTTCTTCAACATCTTCCAACCAGCATTCCCTGAGTGTCACCTATACAAGGAGCATTAGCTTAGGTCCTGCTAGATGCAGATATAAATACAAAACCCTGGCCTTTGTCCTAAGGAACTTCTAATCTCAGGGAACAGTGGAGCAGAGCAGAAGAATGAACTTTTAGAGCTCCCTGGGCCCATTTAACTTCATGGAGAAGACCATCCTCAGGACTGAGCATCCATTCCAGGTTTATAGGGGCTTGTGGTGAACAGTCTGAGGCAGAGGACAGGGACCTTAGGAAGCTGCCTCCATCCGTGTGATGGTCTCTTTCACGTGTCAGCTGGGCTAGGCTACCGTCCCCAGTTATTCAATCAAACACTAATCTATGTGTTGCTGTGGAGGTCTAATGTAGATGTGATTAAAATTCATGATCAGGTGACTTTAAGTAGGGGAGGTTATCCTAGATAATTTGGGCAGTTTTGATTCAGTCTGTTGAAAGGCACTTAAGCTAGAGCTGAGGATTCTCTTAGAGAGGAAGACATCTCACCCATAGGCAGCAACTTCAGGCCATGCCCCAGAGTTCTAGTCTGATTTCAGACTAGCCTAGCCATCCTCTACAATCTTGTAAGCCAATTCCTTGCAATAAATCTCTTAATATATACATACCTCCTATGGTTCTGCTTCTCTGGTTAAGCCCCGGCATGTGTATGACTTTTGTGGGCTTCCCAGGTGGTGCTAGTGGTAAAGAACCCATCTGCCATGCAGGAGACATAAGAGAGGCAGATTCCATCCCTGGGTCAGGGAGATCTTCTGGAGAATGCTATGGCAGCCCACTCCAGTTCTTGCCCAGAGAGTCCCCTGGACAGAGGAGTCTGGTGAGCTACAGTCCATAGGGTTGCAAAGAATCAGACACGACTGAACTGATTTAGCGTGCACCCACGCAATATAGAGTTTGGTACCAGAAGTGGAGTGAATGTATTTGTGTTTTGCTTGTAGGATGGATGTATATCTTTGGGCATCAGAAGACAGAAAAGTAGGCAGAATAATGTCCCCCAACTGCCACCAAAGTTGTCCACACCCTAATCCGTGGAGCCTGTGAATATGCTATCTAACATGGCAAAGGGGAAATAAAATTACACATGGAATTAATCAGCTGGCCTTAGAATAGGAAGATTATTCTGGATTATCCAAGTGGGCCCAATGCAATCATCAGGACTCTTTTTAAAACTATTTTTTAAATTGATTGATTGATTTTTGGCTGCACCAGGTCTTTGCCACACGCTTTCCTTCTCTAGTTGCAGTGAGTGAGGGCTACTCTTAGTTGCAATGGCTTCTCTTGTTCTGAAGCATGGGCTCTAGGGTGCATGGGCTCAGTAATTGTGGTGCACGAGCTTTGTTGCCCAGCAGCACGTGAGATCTTCCCAGCCCAGGGATTGGACCCATGTTCCCTGCATTGGCAGGCAGATTCTTAACTGCAGCCCACCAGGGAGGCCCCCATCAGGGTTCTTAAAGGTAGAAGAAAGAGCAGAAAGGGAAGAACCAGAGAGATGGCAGCATGAGAAGGACTTGGCCCAATACTACTTGTTTGGAGGGTGGAGGAGCTAAGGAAAGTGGGCGTCTTCTAGAAGCTGCCAGAGGCCAGGGACTGGATCCTCCCCTAGAACTTCCAGGAGGGAATGTGCCTCTGCTACCACCTTGATTTTAGCTCACTGAAACCCATTTTGACCATCTGACATCCAGAACAGTAAGACAGTAAGTCTGTGTAAGCCACTATATTTGTGGTCATTTGTTACAGCAGCCATAGGAAGCTAATACAATTTGCCTCTCTCCCAGTGGGGAGCAGTGAACCATCAGCTGCCTCACTGCCTTTGGGGGAGGGATTGTTCTTTTCCTGCCGCCCCACAGGTCAGCCAGCCCAGCATCCAGCCTCTGCTCCCCGCTGCCCCAGCAGCTCCCTTCCCAGGGCACTCAGCGCAGTGCTCAGCTCATTGACACGGCCTGTCCCCATCTCCACAGTCTGGACCAATCTGGAAAGGTGCAGAGCCTGTAGCTGTAGTATCAGATTGTAACTTGATCAATATTTGTGGAGAAAAGGGAGCAAGGAAAGGAAAGTAGTAAGCATCATCCTATTCTTTACCCTCCTTACCAAGACAGTTTCCATGCCAGATGCACCATCTATTTATAGATGAGATCTTTGGGATACTCTACTTTATAGCCTCATATGTTATTTTGTTATCGGAAGGAAATGGTTCCTCGGCTTCACTCACTTTCTCTTTCAGGAGGAAGAATCAAGCATACGTTTATAATACTCTCTGGTAGAAGTCTTCTCTTCTCATTGTTTAGTCGCTAGATCAGATCAGATCAGATCAGTTGCTCAGTCGCGTCCGACTCTTGGCAACCCCATGAATCGCAGCACGCCAGGCCTCCCTGCCTATCACCAACTCCTGGAGTTCACTCAGACTCACGTCCATCGAGTCAGTGATGCCATCCAGCCACCTCATCCTCTGTCGTCCCCTTCTCCTCCTGCCCCCAATCCCTCCCAGCATCAGAGTCTTTTCCAATGAGTCAACTCTTTGCATGAGGTAGCCAAAGTACTGGAGTTTCAGCTTTAGCATCATTCCCTCCAAAGAAATCCCAGGGCTGATCTCCTTCAGAATGGACTGGTTGGATCTCCTTGCAGTCCAAGGGACTCTCAAGAGTCTTCTCCAACACCACAGTTCAAAAGCATCAATTCTTTAGCGCTCAGCCTTCTTCACAGTCCAACTCTCACATCCATACATGACCAGAGGAAAAACCATAGCCTTGACTAGACGGACCTTTGTTGGCAAAGTAATGTCTCTGCTTTTGAATATGCTATCTAGGTTGGTCATAACTTTCGTTCCAAGGAGTAAGCGTCTTTTAATTTCATGGCTGCGGTCACCATCTGCAGTGATTTTGGAGCCCAGAAAAATAAAGTCTGACACTGTTTCCACTGTTTCCCCATCTATTTCCCATGAAGTGATGGGACTGGATGCCATGATCTTCATTTTCTGAATGTTGAGCTTTAAGCCAACTTTTTCACTCTCCACTTTCACTTTCATCAAGAGGCTTTTTAGTTCCTCTTCACTTTCTGCCATAAGGGTGGTGTCATCTGCATATAAGTCATGTTCAATTCTTTGCGACCCCGTGGGTTGTAGCCCGCCAGGCTCCTCTGCCCATGGGATTCTCTGGGTAAGAATATTGGAGTGGGCTGCCATTTCCTTCTGCAGGGGATCCTCCTGGCTCAGGGGTCAAACTCATGTCTCCTACATTGGCAGGTAGATTCTTTACCACTGAGCCCCTGGGGAGGCCCTCTCTCCCCATAACCAGAGCCTAAAACCCCCTGACAACTGTCTGGAAGAGAACATGGGGTAAAAAGGCAGTTTCCTTTTCTTCCTTCTTTTCCCTTTTCCTCCTTCCTCCTTTCTTTCCTCCCTTCCTTCCACAAATATTTTTTTCAAAAGTATAAAAAACTTGCTTTCTTCTTTAAAATTAACTTTTTGGAGTATAGTTGCTTTGCAATTCTGTGTTAGTTTCTGCTGTATAGCAAAGTGAATCAGCTGTATGTTTACAAGTATCACCTCTTTTTTTTGAATTTCCTTCTCATCTAGGTCACCACAGAGTATTGAGTAGAGTTGCCTGAGCTACACAGTAGGTTCTCACTAGTTATCTATTTTATTGGAATATTACTCAGACATGAAAAAGAATGAGATTGGGTCATTTGTAGAGATGTAGATGGACCTTCCACAAACATTGATTATGTTTCAACTCTGGTTCTGACACTGTTTTAAGATGTGGCCAGATGTGGGTCCCCTGCCTGGTCCTAAATGAATCACTGACATGGGGAATGAATTTACATGATTGGCTTTGAGGAATCCAGACTTCCCCTTTCTCCATGTGGGAGAGAGGTGGACGCTTGAACAGTAACTCTGTCTAGGCAACCAACAGAGTCTGTTACAGAAGATGGTTTAATGACTCTTGTGGGAATTCAGCCTAGGAAGATGTGTAAGATGTGTACTTGTGTTCATTGACCAAGACTGCCAGCAAACATTCATCTCACATGGAGAGCAGCAGGGTATCAGGGAGTGTCTGGGCTTGGCCCATTGGGCAGCTCCATCCTGCCATTGAGAACCCAGGTCCTTCTCATCTTCCTGCTCCACAGTCCTCAGCATGTTGGCTGTGACCCCTCTCAGTGGGAGATGGCTTCCTGCACAGACAGGATAGCCTCTGATGGAACAGAAGGACATGTCTCTTCCTGGGTATCTCTCTTTATCAGCAAGGAAGCCCTTTCTTGATGACCCCAGCAGATGTCCTCTAAGAAGACATTGGCCTCATTGGCCAGATGTGGGTCCCCTGCCTGGTCCTAAATGAATCACTGACATGGGGAATGAATTTACATGATTGGCTTTGAGGAATCCAGACTTCCCTTTTCTCCATGTGGGAGAGAGGTGGACGCCTGAACAGAAACTCTGTCTAGGCAACCAACAGAGTCTGCTACAGAAGATGGTTTAATGACTTTTGTGGGAATTCAACCTAGAAAGTCTGGTGACCTGGGTTGAGAGTTTACCAGCAAGACAGAAGGGAGAAAGATTCTAAACTATTAAGGAGACAGCATAACCAGAACTTGGTGATAATCAGATGAGGAGGTAGGAGAGCAGATGAGTCAAGGGTAACCAGGGTTTCACTTGGGCAGCTGGACAGGAGTCCAGTTGGGGGCAGCTTCCCTCTTGCCTCTTCATTCATACACTCAACAAATAGTACTAATCATGTTGAATGAGCCAGGCACGTCCATGGGAGTATTTCTAGAGATGATACTTTTAGATGAGGAAATGGAGACTTAACAAAATGAAGCAATTTAGCCAAGGTCACACCACTGGTACATAAGTGGTGGGCTTGGATTTGAACCTAGGTCTTTCTGTCCAACCCTAAAATCCATTTCATTGTCACAGTTCCATCCTGCCTCTACTAAATGAGCATAAATCACAGTCCTTGCACCATAAAGAACAAAAGAGGTAAGTACACAATAAATATACTAAATGGCAGAATAAGTTCTCCCATCCAAGTGCTAACTAGACTCAACCCTGTAGAATAAGTCCTAAAAAGGAATTATAGTTTTCATGTGCGGTTGTTTCTGATTCTTTGTGGCCCCATGGACTGTAGCCCTTGAGGTTCCTCTGTCCGTGGGATTCCCCAGACAAAAATACTGGAGTGGGTTGCCATTTCCCTCTCCAGGGATCTTCCCAACCCAGGGGTTGAACTTGGGTCTCCTGCATTGGTAGGTGGATTCTTTGCCACTGATCCACCTAGGAAGCCCCCAAAAGGAACTTGAAGGAACTAATGCGTTTGAATACCTACAATACAAATATATTAATATATTATCTCTCTTTAAAAAAATATGTTTATTTATTTTTGGCTGTGTTGGTACATGCAAGCTTTCTCTAGTTGTGGTGAGTAGGGGCTACTTTTTAGTTGCAGTGTGCGGGCTTCTTCTTGCGGTGGCTTCTCTTGTTGCGGACCATGGGCTCTAGGCATCTGGGCTTCAGTGGTTGTGGCACTTGGGTTTAGTTGCCCCATAGCATGTGGAATCTTCCCAGACCAGGGAGCAAACCCGTGTCCCCTGCATCGGCAGGTGGATTCTTAACCGCTCCACTGGACCACCAGGGAAGTCCGACAAAGGTTATCTCTTAATCCTCATGACAACGCTAGGAGGTGCTTTTACTCTCCCCTCACCAGATAAAGAACCATTCTGGGTAGAATATAATAATGATCAGGTGACATGGTTTATGTGTAAGCCTCATGATCACCCATGAAAGATGAGCTTGCCCAATTTGAGAGGTCAAGAAATGCTCCCTGGGGCACACAGCTCAGGTCCATCTTGGGTCTCTTCACTCCCAGTCATAGGGTTTCAGAGTTTACAAAGTAAGTCACTGCTCCTCAGCTCACTTGATCTCTCCAAAACCCGGTGCACTGAGACTTATTATTATCCTATTTCATAATTTTTCACACTGACATTTTTTCTCACTTTAACATCTCTGATATCCGGATGTGTCTTACAATTGATGGCATGTCACAGTTTAATTGGTAGCATTTATTTTTTTCTTAGTGATAAATAAAACAATGATGGGTCTTACGATCGATGGTATCTCAGAGTTAAGAAAATGGAGAGTCATTCCTGTTTTGCTGATAATGAGGTTGAAGTTCAGAGAGATTTGGTGGGTTTTCAAGGTCACACATCTCTGTTGTTGTCTATGCAGGATGAAGGAGCTGTGAGAAAGTCAGGACTATGCAAAAAGCCTTAGTACCCCTGGCCAGAACATCTTCTCTGCTCTCAGGGGATTTGACTTCCGAGCATATCACAGCTTCCCGCTCTCATTTTTCTACAGGGAGAGGAAGCTGTGCCCTGTCCTAGGATGAGCTTCAAAGGGAGTCTGTCCCCTCCTCATTCTGCCCCACCAGGGGAGCAGCGGGAGTGTGGCTCAGAACACAGTTATGCGCATCTGGGATCAAAAGAGTCCCCGTCTCTCCGGAGCACCCAGGGGTCTCGACTGAGCTCCCTCTCCGGTCTGCTGAGTGATCAGTTGACAAAATACATCTGGGCAAGGAGGAGGCCTCTGTGATCAGCTGTCATCTCCCCTAAACACCCCTGATGCTTTTTCTCTCTTCATTACCCATGAGGTATCAGCCCTTGCATGGTGATCCACAAGCTGACACAGCAGCCTCCCTGTGGCTGGAAGGCAGTCAGGCTGCTGGTGGGGGAGATGGAAGAATTCGGTCTGGAGACGGAAGAGTGAGGGAAGGGGGGGAAGGAGAAGAAACCTGCTGGAGGGAAAGGTGGGGACCGGCTGCTGGTGTCACCTTGTCTTTATCCCACGTCTAATTCTGAAGCTTTGCCCTGGACCCAAAGCCCGGTGTGGAGTGAACCTAGCGAGCACGATGCAAATGCGGCCATGCTCATGCAGCACCCAGTCCTAACACACACACACACACACACACACACACACCCCGGGTCAATCTCTTTCCTTGCTTCCTACCTAGAACTCTCCTCTGGGGTTCGCAGCAACTTATGAGAGGATTTGCTATTCTCTTCTTGAATTTTTCCACAGATGATGTGAGCAGGGCACTCCCTCCTACAGTCTATCCACAATCCACCCTCCCCAATGAAATAAGCAATATTCTTTAATCTGAATATTAAACTCCAGTAGAACACTTTTTCCAACATGGACCAGAAGCATGCTAAACAAATGTTCCACCTCTGTCTTTTTCCTAACTCCATGCCTCTGCCTTTAATGCCCTTCTCTCTTTCTGCATTCTTTAGAACCCAAGTCAAATCCTACCTATTCTAGGAAGACCCTTCCTGGGCCCAGCCTCGAGCTGATCCTGCCCACAGCTGGAGTGCTGTTCCTTCCTATAAAAGGAAGTCTCGCCCTGTGCCCAGGCCAGAGGGAATCAATGGGTGAGGAGGGCTACTCCAAAGGGACGCAGTGGGAATGCCTGCAGTCCTTTTGCTGGCCTCACCTCGATGCCATGTGCCCGTTCTGATGACACGGGTTATGTGCCTGAATTCTAGCTCTGGCAGGGCCTTAGCGCTCTGTCCTGTGCATCCACAAATCCTTGTTCCAGGACTCTGTTGAGTCTCAGTCCTTAAACATGAGCCTCTACATCTTCTTGGAACTCTCACCCTGGTCCAGACAGAGACAGCTGTGTCCCTTGGTACCTGCTTATTCACTGGACTGAGCCTCAAATGTCATTATCCTCCGCTAGGTCAGCTTCCATCTCACCTAGCCCACCCCAGGGGCACGTGAGTGCTGGCTTCCTGCTCCATCCTGCCTTCCCCATCCTGCTGCCAAGGACTGGCTCTTCTCTGCTGTGCTCTGGTAACTCCCAGCAGCTGATGAGTCTGACTGCTGTGGTCTACAGGTCTTTCTCCATGCCATTCTCTTGCTTCTTAAGTGACAAGTACAGGAGGCAATGCTATTTTTGTACAGACATGTCCTGTCCCCTTGACATCCTTGTATATCCCTTGAGGTGAGACCCTCTGTGAACCCCCCGCCTCATACACAATGGGTACAGTGAATATACACTGGCAATGCAAATGTTGAAATCCTCAGCAAGTCCTTCTTTACTTTCCCTAAACGCTTCCTGTTCCCATGATTCACTCCAGTCTCTGCCTTCAGCTACCACCTGTCTTTTTCCTTCTTGAGGATCCCTCTTCCCTTGCCGTCATTCACAATTAAATCTTAGTAGGCTAGATGAGAGTTTTATAGGGCAGGAGCTGCAGTTTGTTCATGTCTGTTTCCCAGTGTCTGGCGTGGTACCCATCATAGCAGATAACCAGAAAACAGCTGACTGGAATTGTGAAACTGAGCTCAAGAAACTTGTCTTAGGCCCCTAGTGTATACGAAGCATGTGCTAAGTATACACTAGCACATTTCTTAGGTTCCAGAAAGAAAATAAAACCAAATGGTATCTAAGCTTCAGGAAACTGGGCCAGGCCAAGGCAATAATAATTATTGATTAATTGCAGAAAGTGCCACATGTGAACTTCCTTGGTGATACAGTGGATAAGAATCTGTCTACCAATGCAGGGGACATGGGTTTGATCCCTGATCCAGTAAGATTCCACATGCTGGGGAGCAACTAAGCCCGTGTGTCACAACTACTGAGCCCAAGTGCCTAAAGCCTGCGCACTGCAACCAAGAGGAACCCTGGCTCACTGCAACTAGGGAAGCCTGCACGCAGCAATGAAGACTCAGTGCAGCCAAAAACTTATTGCGGCCAAATAAATACATACACATTTTAAAAAGTGCCACACGGGCTGAAGTTTCCTTCTAGATAAGGGGTTATCAACCGGTGAGACAGAGGTGGTTATCTCAAAAGGACATGAGACTGCTTCCTGATTATCAGGACATGAACAGAATCTTCCATAGTTGCCCCTTGGGGGACACAACAACCCTTCGCTTCTCTCCTGGTGAAGCTCAAGGTCTTTAGTAATGGGACTGGCAGGTCATGGTTAGGGAAAGGCCAAGAGCCAGGCACCTCGGAGGACTCCAGCCGCTGCTGGCCCCGGATTTTCCTCTTCCCTCGGGTGAAGAGTGAGGAGTCTGCTGGGAGGAGATGGGATGCCAGTGGCTGCTCGAGTGGCAGCAGGCAGTCTTGTCAGCCTTTGCCCTGCTGGAGTAATCCTCGAACCCGCGTGCCTCTCCATTTGATCTGCCTGAGCCTGCAGGAGACCGTCAAATGCTTTTGGCTAATATCATATGCACGCATAATTAGATGGCAGCAATCACCATCTGGGTTCCTAGCTCTTGTTCCAGCAACCAGGCCCTGGGCAAGGAGCTGGCGGGAGTGAGGTAGGGAGGCCTCCCCTGGCCCTGCCCGTCCTCTGTCAGCCTCCCAGAGAGCAGATTGGAAGCTTGGAGCCTGGGAGCGCAGCCCCGTGGAAGGGCAGCGATGCTCAATGAAGAGTGACAACCAGCAGGTGGCAGAGGGGATCACACCGCAGGAGTCTTTGCCAGCTCATGGGCTGGCAGGGCACCGAGGGCCGGGTGGGTTGCCATGGGCGGGGGAGACGAAGGCTCATGGGCAGCCCTTGTATCAGAGAGGAAGCCAAGAGTAGGTTGGAGGGTTCTCAGACCCATGGCAGGGCCGATGAGAAGCCATCTGCCCCACCCCTGGCACGGGTTCTTCCACCTCCTGACTGCTGGAGCTCCCTGCGGTGCCAATGACACAGGCATATGCCTGGCCAGGCCTGGCTGACATTTTCCTGAGGCTGATGCTCAGGACTCCCAGCTGGGCAGGGGAGGTGGAGATGTAGGGAATCACGGCAGCTCCGGGGAAGGGTCTTTGGTGCAGAAGAGGCTGAAGAGCATGGACAGCATGGACCCAAGCCCTTGGGTCCTTTTATTTTATTATTTTGTGTCCTTTGACATGGGGAGGGTCTGGGCAAAGGCAGGTTGGCACAGACCCACACAGCACGTGCTACCGGCTGTGCTCGCGTTGAATCTACCAGTAGATTCAAGTGGACATCCAGCAGCTTCTTCCCAGAGGCAGTGAGGCTGGACGTAGTGTAAAGCTCATTCATGGACTTCAGAGTAGGCGGGGCTGGGTCTGGAATCTCGGCTCTGTCTTCTCCAGCTGAACGCCCTAGGTTGAGTTAAGTCAACCACTCTGTTACTCTCATAGCAAAATCAAGTTGTATAGACTAAAGGGGGACCTGAAACATAGATACTCAGAAAATGTTAGCTTGATTTTTCCTTTCCTTCAAGGTAGGACTGGGTCTGTTAAGGCCATTTGTGTTTTCTGTCATTCCTGATTGGCAAAGGAATGAAGTGGAAAAAAAAAAAAAGTCATAGTCCCTAGGGGATCTCTAGGCTCAGCTGTTTGACATTGGGAGACTGCATGTGGTCCACTTCACCATTTCAGCCAAAGAACCTCCTGGCACTGATCTCCACTCCTTGCCCCAAGCCAGGACCTGGGCTCCACCTGCGCTATCCCATAGAACCATAGGTACATGTCTATCATGGCACCCAGTCATTGCTTGTATCGTACTTGCGTTGGAATTCTCAATCTCTTGCACAATTCCTGGCAAATGGCAAGAGTTTAAGAAATCTTTGTTAAACGGCTGACTGTGGTCTAACTCGGTGGATGTCGCCACAGACCCAAGCCAGGCTTTCAGGAGCAGATTAAAGGAAAATGACATGAGACTGAGACGAAGATGGAAGAGAATCAAGACACTTCTGGAGTCCAACATATCATGGTGGAAAGAGCATGGGTTTTGGAATCAGCAGCCCAAAGGACTGGCTCTGACAAAATAGTCGTATGATCTTGGGGAGTTAATTTAACCACTTTGAACCTCAGTGTCCTCATCACTAAAATAGGTATAATACCTACCTCACAGGATTATATAGGCTTAAAAGAGCAAATTATGCAAAATTTGCCACATAGTAGGTACTTAATAAAATGGCAGCTGTGATGTTTACACTTTAAGGTATGAACTGAAACCTCCTGACACTTAAGAGATCAATAAGTTGGCAGGAACCTCAATTCTGTGGCCTGTGATATTACCCTGTGATTTCTTGAGCTCCTTCACTTAGTATTTCATACTTCAGATGCTCCACTCCCAGGCTTGTCTGTATCTTCTCCTTTGTTGGTTTCCATATAACATCTAAGCACTTCCAGATTTTCTGAGTTTTTGTCGATTTGTTGGAGATTAGAGAAGGCAGGGATTGAAGAGATGGTTCAGTTCATTGCGTGACACACAACCTTTGGCCATCTTGCCAGCTCTTTCTGTTTCTTTTCTTTTTATCTTTTCTCTTCAGAGTATCAAGTAAATTCCTGCCTCATGTGAACAGTTTTGTTCATTTCCAGATCTCTAACTAGTTTTCTTATCTCTGCTGCCCTGATGGTTATTGTCACTCTCAGCAATAGATTGGCTGCTGGTAAAAGAGCCACTAGACCCTCCATTCATAAGTTCTAAGTAGATGTGGGAAGAATTTTAGCATTTGTTCAAGTTGGCATCAGAGAGTAGGTCAACAGTAGGGTGGGGTCAGGAGTTAGTGCTGGAAGTCAGGCAGTTGTTTTATCGTGGATACAGATGATCCATCTGGTCAATATAGGGACCCAACTGGCAAATAAGAGTTCTAGGGAATTGCATCCAGAACTGTGCATAGGACAGGGAATTGCTTAGAGCCATGCAGGGCATGGCTTTAATGCCATAGAGAACTGGAGGGATAAGCAGGAAACCTAGGCTGAAGACCAAGTTTTCAAGTGGGCTAAGCTTTCTTGGACTAGGAAAACAGGCTTTTGCTTTTGAATTCTGTGTTTCTTGCTCATGGGAGAGTCTATAGGATTGCATTTCTCGATGCTCGTGATGCCGAGGCCTGCTGAGGTCTGCTCCTAGAGATATTTGCTGGATATTCCTTGCCTTAATTATCCTGGTGGGCTCTGGGACAGAACCTAGAACTCAAAAGGCAGATCTAAGCTGGGAGGTAGTGTAAATCCCATCTCACTTGCTTGGACATGACCTCCAGGACCCTGACTGAGAGAAAGGCGGCCTCTGGCAAGGGTTCAATCTGGGTCCATCCTGGTGGGCAGCAACCTCAGGAGGGTGCCATGTTGAACATGAGCCAGGAGTAGGTCTTGAACCAGTGATCTGGTTTTGTATTACTCTGTGTTTATCCCCTTTTTGCTCTTCCTGAAGCTTTGGGAAAGTTTTCTATACCTTTCTACCTTGATCTCACTATACTATAGAGAATAAAATGGTCCTCCCTACATTTGGGGTTGCAAGGTGAAGTGGGGATCACCTGTGCCCTGGGCTTCACTTTCTCAAGATGCTAGGTGGTCCCAGGGTCCATGAGGTCTAGGCTCCATCTTCTCTAGATGGCTTGGTGCTCCAGGGCTCTCTGATCTCCAGGCTCCATCTTCTCCAAAGGCCTAGGTAGTCCCATACACTTCAAGATCCCACTTCCCTTTCACCCCAGCAGTTTCCTCCATCACAAACTGTGGCAGATTGGATTTTCACTTTGCTAAGGAAGATGGTTGTTCCTTGATCGTTGGTAGTGGCGAGGCTGTGACTCAGGGTATACAGGCTTCTTGAGCACAGTATTTATTGGATCTGCAGCAGCTCAATCCATTTCTTTGAAGATTGAGGCCCTGAAAGCTCTCTGCACCTTGATGAGGCCCATCTTCAGAACCTGGGTTAGAGAGTGGGTGGGAAGGACTTCAGGCTGCAACTGGGCAGGGATGTAATTGGCAGGAAGCACGGAATTGACCTTCCATCCTTTCCCTGGCTACCCAAGTTCAGTTCCCAGCATGGACAGGCAGCCTGTCCTTCTCTGAATTCTGGGTCTATGCTCTCTGTCTGCACTGAAGGGTCTCAGAAAGGTCCTTCTCTTATCTGCCTGCCAGCAACGTGCCCCAGAGGCCTGTGCCAGCCCAGTCCAAGCTGGCCTTGAGTGCCAAGGGGCAGGAGAGGACTGCTAAGCACGGAGCCCTTCTCGGGAGAATTCATCACAAGTTCGCATCCAATTAGGGAGAGTAGGCTAGATGAGACAATGGTCCATACCCCTTGTAAAGTAACATCCCTAATTGATGACAGGGATGGTGTAGTGGCTTGAAGTCAGCTCAGATTGTGTTTTAAAAATTCTCCTTTCTCCTGGGCTGACTGCCAGAATGCTATGGCATGGCTCTTCAAGAGAACAAAGGAAGCTTTGAAAATCTTTCTCCCCCCTCCTTCAAATGCTTATCTGAAAGGACATCTTTTTCCCCTTAGTTGCAGCAATCATAATAGCACAGGTGATAAACCGCTTCTTTGTAATCATCAATTGTGAAGGCTCCCTCCCTCAAAAGCAGGAATTGCAGCAGCAGCAGCAAGAGGCAAAGGACCATCTCGGCACCCACACTGATGCCTATCAAGCCTCTGAAAAGGAGAAGGTGGGGGGAAATGAACTTTGTTCAGTGACAACTTTTATCTCCAGGTCTTGGACTGTTGAAATGTCAAGCCAAGGCTAGATAGGATTTCCTGACTGTGGCTATGCTGCTGCCTGGCTCAGGGGATAGAGAGCTGGCGGTGGGTGGGAGGGAGCCTGAAAATGATCAGAACACATCTTGCATTTGTGAAGCTAAGAGTTGGGTCTCGGTGGCACTATATTCCCAGGGAGGAAGGCTGCAGGGAGGGGCAGTTAGATCCCGTGTTTGCAATGACCTTGAGAAACCATCTCTGAAAGAACAGTGCCTAAGCCATTTGAGAGGAGAATTTGTCTGGTTTTTAAGTTCCCCAGAAATGTACTTGTAGAAGTGAGAGGTTCTGGGCTTTGGTCTGGGGTTTGGATTGGTTCTAGACTCCTGGTCCCCAGGTCAGCTCGTGCCCTTGTTCCTCCACTTAGTTTATAGTTCATCTGTTGACCTTTACTCTCTGCTCTGTGATGCACAGGCCCCCCTGGGCAACGTGGAGGGGAGCCCACGCCTAGGATCACTTACAGCTAAGAGCGGTGTCACAAGCTCAGCTTCAATCAGTAACATATCAGATTTTTCAGATGACATCTGAGCTGGCCATTTAATTTTAAAAAATTCACAGAGTGTGTGTGTTAAGTCACTTCAGTCATGTCTGACTCTTTGTGACCCTATGGATGGTACCCCGCCACCCCACCCCACCCAGGCTCCTTTGTCCATGAGATTCTCCAGGCAAGAATACTGGAGTGGGTTGCCATGCCCTCCTCCAGGGTATCTTCCCCACCCAGGGATCGAATCTGCATCTCTTATATCTCCTGTATTGACAGGCAGATTCTTTACCACTAATACCACCAGACCACCTACTAAGTAGTAGACACTGGTCTAAGTACATCATGCACATTATATCCTAATAATAATCCAGTGGAACAGGGGAGGAAACTGAAGGACAGAGAAGTTAAGTGATTTATCTCAGGTCACACAGTAATTGGCAGAATCACAACTCAAACCCAGGAACAGTGGGTCAACAGTTTGTACTTGGTCGGACACGACTGAGAGACTTCCCTTTCACTTTTCACTTTCATGCATTGGAGAAGGAAATGGCAACCCACTCCAGTGCTCTTGCCTGGAGAATCCCAGGGATGCGGGAGCCTGGTGGGCTGCCATCTGTGGGGTTGCAGAGTTGGACACGACTGGGGTGACTTAGCAGCAGTAGCAGCAGCAACTACTACTTGAAAAAATAATCTATTTATTTAAATGTTTGTATTTGGTTGCACTGGGTCTTCGTTGCTGTGCGAAGTCTTTCTCTAGTTGCAGCTAAAGGGGACTACTCTTCACTGCAGCGCTCGGGCTTCTCATTGTGATGACTTTTCTTGTTGCAGAGCCTGGGCTTTAGGCACGCAGGCTTCAGTAATTACAGTGCACCAGCCCAGTAGCCAGAGAAGGCAATGGCACCCTACTCCAGTACTCTCGCCTGGAAAATCCCATGGATGGAGGAGCCTGGTGGACTACAGTCCATGGGGTCGCTAAGAGTCGGACACGACTGAGCAACTTCATTTTCACTTTTCACTTTCATGCATTGGAGAAGGAAATGGCAACCCACTCCAGTATTCTTGCCTGGAGAATCCCAGGGATGGGGGAGCCTGGTGGACTACAGTCTATGCGGTCGCACAGAGACGGACACGACTGAAGCGACTTAGCAGCAGCAGCAGCCCAGTAGCTGTGGGGTACAGGCTTGGTTGCTCCAAGCTACGTGGAATCGTCCTGCACGAGGGATCAAACCTGTGTCCCCTGCAATGGCCGGTGGATTCTTATCCACTGTATCATCCTAACTACTACTTTTTGTGGGCTTTCATGCTGCTGTGCTGGTCACTGAAGGATGAATAGGAGTTTGCCACATAGACAATGGGAAGGAAAGAATATTTGGCAGGAGTAAAAGCCAAATATTTTTTTCTGTAGAAATAAAAGAAAAAAAGGATTAAGACTTGTTGAGTACCTATCTTGTGCCAGACAGTGCGGAGAGCATTTCACACATTTTATTACCTAATTTTATTTTGTTTATCTGAAAATAAATAATCACTCTCCTTTTATAAGTGAGGAAACTAAGGCTCAGAATGAGGCTTCCCTGGTGGCTCAGTGGTAAAGAATCTGCCTGCCAGTGCAGGAAATGTGGGTTCAATCTCTGTGTCAGGAAGATCCCCTGGAGAAAGAAATGGCAACACACTCCAGTATTCTTGCCTGAGAAAAATCCCACAGACAGAGGAGCCTGGTGGGGTCGCAGTCCATAGAGCACGCATGCACTTTACCTGCTGAGCCATCTGGGAAACACCTTGACCCTTCCTGGGGTGGGGATAATCACTGCCCCTCTGTGGGAGGGCAAGTGTCTTGTCAGATCTGGTCCCTGGCCAGCTGTGACCTTGTAATCTGGGGTTTGGGTTCTCTATCTGAATCTGAAAAGGTTTGGGGAGGGTGTGAGAAGTCACTGGCTGTCTCCAACATGAATCAGTTTATTAGCCAATCAATAAACATGTCTATTTATCAGAATTTTACTATGCACAGGGGGCTGGCCTCTGAACTACAGGGGTTCCTGTCAGGGAGTGTATGACAGGCTTGCTTCCTTGTTCCCCCCCCAGCCCCTGGGTGTGCTCACGTGGGGGCCCTGCATCCTGGACCAGCTGACTGCAGAGATGGGCTGGGCCAGGTCCGCTGAGGGCGCGAAAGTGGGCTCCAAAGCCTGCCAAGGGCTGAGGGATGTGAGTGGGGGGCTGACTCCTCCTCTGGGCACCTGGCACTCTGTGGTCTGGAGAGCCTGTGGACCGCAGCCTTCACCAGCTCCCCTCTCCTCCTCAGGCGGTTTGCCTTTTGCGGGGGTGCTCAGCCAGCTCCCCTTTGCCCTCTGGAGGTCGTTTCTGACATCTCAAGCCCCTGATCCAATCTGCTCACGTGACAGTGTGCTCTGCCATTTGCCTGCCTTCTTCCCTCTGGTATCCCCACACCCCAGGTGTGGACCACTAGGGGGCCCAGTTGGTGGAGGAGGCCCCGGGGCCAGGAAAGTCATGGGTCTGGGCCAAGATGGGGAAAGCGGGAGGGACTGTTGCTGGGGGGCCACGGAGACTGGAGACACTCTGAGAACTGTGTGGAATCCTTGGGGCAGTGTGGTCCCACTTCCTCTGAACTGGGCTCTGGAGTTGGGAGGAGACTCGGGCTGTTTCCAGACAGGAGACAGGTGCTTTTTCTCTCAGATGCTGCTCAGCCCTCTCTCCTATGAGCAGTTCCCCAGCTCGCAGGCCTCAGAAGGGAAGCTGCACTCACAGGGTGAGCTGGTGAACTGGAGCAGCAGGTTGGTGGGTCTTGGGGCCCTGAATTCCAGGAGTGGCTTTGCCACAAACTGCTGTGTGACATGGGTCAGGCCTCGCACATGTGAATGGGGGAGGCACTGATAGCAGGGTCCCACCAGGACTTCTCTGATGGTGTGAATTCTAGATCTGGGGGTACTCTTTCACCCTTTACCCATTTAGCTTGTGAAAAAGGAAGAAAGCAGAATCACCTGCAGATGCTGTGTCGGGGGCACCCAGCACCGAGGAGGTGGGCAGCCCTCATACGGTGAGGACCGCTTTGGGGAGCTCAGGCAGTTCCTAAAGGCAGTGGAGAGTCCCCAGGAGAGGAGCGGGTCACTCTGGATGTCTCTGGTGGGCTGCGAGATTAACTGCTATTCTCTTAGCCAAACTGCGATGCCTGTCTTCAAAAGTACAAGAGGCTCATTTGCATGTCATTTGCATCTCGTTTAAACACCAATTCATTTACTGCTCAGGAACCACTGAGGTTTCTTCCAAGTCCCCCGCTTCTTGCTCTCCCCAGGTTGTTTCTCTCCATCCCTCTCCCCTCCCTGCATCCTGTCACTGGTCGGGCTGGACAGGCTGCCGGACTGCGGCTCAGCCTCATTGGGTCCAGCCTGGCCCGAGGAGCCCGCCCATTGGCTGTAGCAGAGAGAGGAACCAATGAGGAGAGGGCAGCGGACAGATCTTGAGCCGCTGCTGGGAAGAATTGGCGGTTGGCTTCCCCTCCAGGCCCGACCCTTCCTGCCTACGTTCTCCGGAGCATCCCTCAGATATCTAGGCTTCTCAGGCTTCCCCCAGCAACAGAGAGAGCGGGAGGCGGGAAGCAGGCCCAGTGTTAACTGAGAATGGGGTTACTATGTCCTGGAGAGAAAAAAAAAAAAAAAGAATTGATAGTTTTGTTTTATTTTGCTGCCTGCAGACTCCTGGGGAGATCTTCTGGGGAAACCCTGTGTGTGAGCTGAGGTTTCTCTTCTCTGGGACACAAAGTTCTGCCGGTCCACCCTGTATTAATGCAGGAGGGACACTCCCCTGCCTCTCCCTGCCTGCTTCCTCACTCTTGGCTCATACCCAGCCCCACACAGTTAAGGCTTAGAAAGAACTAGAGGAGAGAGGCTGAGTGGGTCGCCCACTGCCACGTCCTGGTCAGAAGCCTGGAGCCGGCCCCTCCTGACTCCACCAACTAGGCTTTTAGAAAATCTCAAGGTCTCCGAAAACTTAGAGACCTGATTCTACTTCTATCTTGCTCCCTCCCCTCACCTGTCCTAAGTGGGGGGCCAGCTCGTTAAGGAGACCTGGGCTGCCCCTTCCCCAGCCAGAGGGGAAGCCCAGGGTCCCTTTATTCCCCCATGCCCTTCTGACCTCACCTAACACCTGTCGCTTCCTCGGGTCTCTCCTCCAGAGCCTAGCGTAACTCTCATTTCCTCCCTGCAGCCTCCACCCAGGCCTTGGTCCTGTCTGACAGTTTAGCCTGTCAAGGTATGTGTATTGTTCATCAGGGGCTGTAAGGTCAGGGAGCTTGATTATCACCCTCCCTCCCCACCCCAGTGGAAACGCACAGAGAACAGCGTTCTATAGCCTCCTCTCTTTCTCTGTCTGTGTTTCCCTCCCTGGCACACACACACGGCTCAGACCACGTCCTTTACAGCTCCTATCTGACCCCCTGAGATGCCTCAGTTTCTACGCATCTGAAATGAAGGGTTAGAGAACGTAAGGCTCTTGTGAGCTATCTGCTTCCACAGGGAGCTGAGCCTCGGCCTTGAGGAGGGCTTGGTTTCCGCCTGCTCAGCGAGCTGGGATGGGTGGGTGGCGGGGAGGGGAGGCTGAGGCCCCGGAGGGAGCCTGGCGCAGCCCCCCAGGCTTGCAGGGGTGCCGAGAAGCCTTCTCTGGGTTCCTTGGCACCACGCCGCTGCGAGTGAGTGCTGTACCTGTGTGAGCCGTGTGAGCAGCTGTCTGTCGGGCAGAGCTCATTACGGGGGATAATGTGAGCCGAGTGACATGGGAGATCTGTTCTCTCCCCCCGTTACACTTGTCGCTCTCTCTCTTCCTCTGGCAGGTGAGCTAAGGGGTTTGATTGCCTGTATGTCGGTTCTCTCCATAACAACCGGGTGAACGAGACAATCGCTGCTCTGAGCACTTTGGCGGCAAGTCGCTGCTTCCCAGAACCCTGGGAACAGGCAGGGGGCTGGTCCTGGGGGCTGGCGCCAGTGGAATGGCCCCTGCCCCTCCCCACCAGGGCTTCCCTGATGGCTCCGACGGTAAAGAACATGCCTGCCAGTGCAGGAGACACGGGTTCCATCCCCGGGTTGGGAAGATCCACTGGAGGAAATGGCAACCCGCTCCAGTACTCTTGCCTGGAGAAGCCCATGGACAGAGGAGCCTGGTGGGCTACAGTCCATGGGTCACAAAGAGACACGACTGAGTGACCAAGCACACACACACTGCCCCATCAAGGATGGTGCAGGACCCTTTCCTTTATCCTGAGAACAATGAGGATGTTTCTATACTCAGGCATTCTTGTCGCCCAGATGGAACAGCCATTGGAAGTGACCTAAAATGTTGTAGAATGCCCCTGCCTCTTCCTCAAGAGGGCTTGTGCCCTGCTGAAGGGCCTCGCAGAGGGAGGGCTGCGAGCCTTCTAGCTCATATGTGGCCTAGAGGTTTTCAGAAGCGCAGGAAGTTAGACCTGGAAGGACCAGGGCTCCTGAACTGGTCACCAAGAATAGCCTAGAGGGACGCCCTGGGCCCCTCCCAGGGCTTCACATCACCTCTCAGAAGTTAGGCTCAGAAATCTGTATTTCAGCAGTTCCACAGGTGATTTTCTACCTAGCCAGAATTCAGACTGCTGATCTAACTGTCCGTACCTCTGTGTTACAGATGCAGAGAATAAGGTGGAGTGTGATGGAGCGGTTCATTTCCAAGTGCTGGGGACCTGCAGAACAGGTGCTGGGAGGGTGACTGATTGCTCTATAGGTGACACTGACTGCATAGAGAACACCAGGCCCGGGGGCACTGTGGGGAGTTGGAACACCCTTCAGAGGCCTCCGTGCGGAAGGCCCACCAGTTGCTGAGCACACGGGTGCAGGTGGGATGGAAGTGCACACTGGGAACAAAGGCCCTGGAACAAGATCGACCAGCCAAAGATGGGGGTCGTGGACCCACTAAGGGTTGATGTGAGGCTCACTCCACAGGTTAAGGGGACAGAAGCACTCTCCTGAGACAGAGCTGGAGTCATGGCCTCAGAGGAGTCATCAGGTTTTGAACAGAAGCAGGCAGAGGAGAGGAAGAACCTGGTTGAATTACAAAAGGTCTTCCTCCTCCAAGCGAGAAGGGGAGCTGACAAGAGTGGCTCAGCCCAAGCTGGGGGAAGACAAAGGGAGGAGAATGAAGTCAGGAGGCAAATGAGCACCTGCTTTCAGAGCATGTGGTTCTGGGAGACATGAACACAAACCAGCCCTGCTCCCCGAAACCCTAGGCACCCAACAGTTGTTGGAGCAAACTGGCATGGTGGGTGCTCGCCTGTGTTAATAACATTCCTTCATGATGGCTATGCTGCCCTTGAATGGAAAGAAATGCACAGTCCCTCCATGGGGCAAACAGTGCCTTACTCAGCCCTCAGTGCCTTATCCTAAGCCAGCTGCCCTCTGTCTGGCATCCTGTGTAAAGTAGACAGAATTCTACAGATGACCCCCCAAGACCCCCAGTGACCCTCACCCTCACCTGTGAGTGTGCCATCACTCCTATGATTGTGTTACAACACTTTTGACCTAAATATTGGGAGATGATTGGGGTGGGCCCCATCTAATCAAGCAATTCCTTTAAAAGTAGAGTGTTCTCTGGCTGGTGGCCGAAGTGAACGTTGAGAGAAGAATTGATGAGCATGCCAATTTGAAGGTGGAGGGGCCCCTGGAGGAGGGTTGTGGGCAGCCTGTGGGAATGGAGAACAGCCCTGACTGGTGGCCAGAAGGGGAGCTGAGACCTCAGTCCTACAACCACAGGAACTGAATTTGGCCAACAACCTGAAGAAACTTACAAGTGAATTCTTCCCCAGAGCCTCCAGATAAGGGGATGGGCTGGCCAACATTGGGATTTCAGCTTTGTGAGATTCTGACCGGAGAACTCAGTTGAGCCTGCCTGGAGTTTGGACCTACAGGCTGTGAGACAGTAGTGAATGTGGTGTGCTTCTAAGTCGCTAAATGTGTGGCAATTTGTTACCCAGCAACACAAAATAATGCAGTAAGTCCATCCTGGCCTGGACTCCACCCTTCCTAATTTCAGGCCGTAGGTGGCAGATAAAACCTGACTCCCTATCAGTGGGGAACAGGTCAACCGGGTGCCCATCCTCTTCAAATCTTTTAGTCCCTGAGAGACTTCCTGCACTCAGAGTGAGTTCTGACCTATGAGCTGAGGGTCCATTTCCTCCAGTTCTTCCCTCTTTGTGGGAACACTGATGACAGATGTGTCTTGAATCTCAAGAAAAACCTAGCCTAGTGGTTCCCAACTTTTTCTCTCCACTAATAGTTAAAGTGAAATGCTAGTCACTCAGTCATGTCTGACTCTTTGCGACCCCACAGACTGTAGCCCATCTGCCTCCTCTGTCCATGGAATTCTCTAGGCAAGAATACTGGAGTGGGTAGCCTTTTCCTGTTTCAGGGGAGCTTCTCAACCCAGGGCTCCATCCTGGGTCTCTTGCATTGCAGGCAGATTCTTTACTGCCTAAGCCACCAGGGATGTCCCCTACTAAGAGTAAGACTGGTAATAGTGATTACAATAAAAAGACGTGATATTTCATGCATACTTCCCATGTGCCAAATAAGGACCTAAGTGCTGTCTCTATATTATCTCATTTAATCCACACACTAATCCTAGAAGATGGATATTGTTATGACTCCCATTTTGTAGATGAAGAAACTGAGGCTTAGAGAGTTCAAAGACTAGTACAACTTTCTGTGACAGGTGATTGAGCCAGGATTTGGTTCTGAGCATCTGGCTCCAGAGCCTGTATTCTTAACAGTCACGTCATCTCTCCCTCCATCTGCACTATGCACCCCGTATTTTTAAAGATTTTTGTCTACCAAACAAACTGCATTTATCAAGTAATAATTTGTTTTCCCATTTTTTATTAATCAAAGCCATGTATGACTGCCAATCAGGGGTTCAGATCAGTGTGAGATTAGCAGTGTTATCACACCGAGTTGATATGATTCCAGCCAAAAGCAAAGAAATGATGTCTCAGTTAGCAGTCTGTGCAGCCTTATCTTTGGTAAATGTGTCGTTTCTGCTAGGCATACAGAAATATTAAAAATAGCTCCTGAGGCCCCATTACTACCTGTGGGAACATGTAGGGGTCTGAGGACTGCAGATTGGGGCCACTGGTCTGGATCTTGCAGACCCTGCTTATCTGCTCTGCTCAGGCCTCGGTGTCTCTGTGACCTTCTCAGGCAGCTTTCCTCTACTGAGGGGACTGCAGACACCCCTCTGCCCACAAGCTCTGCCACTGCCAAGGACAGAATAAGTAGCATGACACTCCTTCCAGTCCTCCAGGGCACACACACACACACACACACACGTACACACACACATGAACTCAGTTATACGTGCGTGCACACACACTCTTCACAACCACTGTACCCCCAACACCATCAGGGATGTGATCTCATAAATAGTCTCCTTCCAGCATCACTCCAGCCTCTGTCTCTTGTCACACTGTGAAATACGTAGTGTGCCTGTGTCCCAGGTTCCCTCTTCTCATAAGGACACCAGTCACTGGATTAGGGTGGATGTCCTCTAACCCGGTATTGTCGTTGTTGTTCCAGTTGCTAAGTGGTATCCAACTCTTTTCGACCCCATGAACTGCAGCACACCAGGCTTCCCTGTCCTTCACTATCTCTTGAAGTTTGCTCAAACTCATGTCCATTGAGTCAGTGATGCCATCCAACCATCTCATCCTCTCCTCCTGCCTTCAATCTTTCCCAACATCAGGGTCTTTTCCAATGAGTCAGTATGAACCAGTATGATCTCATCTTAACCTGCGAAGACCCCACTTTTTTATTTTTATTTAACTTTTTATTTTGTATTGGAGTATTTTTTGTTTAGTTGCTAAGTCATGTTTGGCTCTTTGCAACCCCATGGACTGTAGCCCATCAGGCTCCTTTGTCCATGGAATTTGCCAGGCAACAATACTGGAGTGGGTTGCCATTTCCTTCTCCAGGGGATCTTCCTGGCCCAGGGATCAAACTGGAGTCTCCCACATTAGCAGGCAGATTCTTTATCACTGAACCACCAGGGAAGCCCTAGTGTGATTAGATTGACTAGTTTTCTGTGAGTATGGTTTCAGTTTGGTCCATTGGAGAAGGGAATGGCAAACCACATAAGTATTCTTGCCTTGAGAACCCCATGAACAGTATGAAAAGGCAAAATGATAGGATACTGAAAGAGAAACTCCCCAGGTCAGTAGGTGCCCAATATACTACTGGAGATCAGTGGAGAAATAACTCCAGAAAGAATGAAGGGATGGAGCCAAAGCAAAAACAATACCCAGCTGTGGATGTGACTGGTGATAGAAGCAAGGTCCAGTGCTGTAAAGAGCAATATTGCATAGGAACCTGGAATGTCAGGTCCATGAATCAAGGCAAATTGGAAGTGGTCAAACAAGAGATAACAAGAGTGAATGTCGACATTCTAGGAATCAGCGAACTCAAATGGACTGGAATGGGTGAATTTAACTCAGATGACCATTATATCTACTACTGCGGCAGGAATCCCTCAGAAGAAATGGAGTGGCCATCATGGTCAACAAAAGAGTCCGAAATGCAGTACTTGTATGCAATCTCAAAAATGACAGAATGATCTCTGTTCGTTTCCAAGGCAAACCATTCAATATCATAGTCATCCAAGTCTATGCCCCAACCAGTAACGCTGAAGAAGCTGAAGTTGAGTGGTTCTATGAAGACCTACAAGACCTTTTAGAACTAACACCCAAAAAAGATGTCCTTTTCATTATAGGGGACTGGAATGCAAAAGTAGGAAGTCAAGAAACACCTGGAGTAACAGGCAAATTTGGCCTTGGAATACAGAATGAAGCAGGGCAAAGACTAATAGAGTTTTGCCAAGAAAATGCACTGGTCATAACAAACACCCTCTTCCAACAACACAAGAGAAGACTCTATACATGCACATGTACCAGATGGTCAACACCAAAATCAGATTGATTATATTCTTTGCAGCCAAAGATGGAGAAGCTCTATACAGTCAGCAAAAAAAAGACCAGGAGCTGACTGTGGCTCAGACCATGAACTCCTTATTGCCAAATTCAGACTTAAATTGAAGAAAGTAGGGAAAACCACTAGACCATTCAGGTATGACCTAAATCAAATCCCTTATGATTATACAGTGGAAGTGAGAAATAGATTTAAGGGCCTAGATCTGATAGAGTGCTTGATGAACTGTGGAATGAGGTTCGTGACATTGTACAGGAGACAGGGATCAAGACCATTCCCATAGAAAAGAAATGCAAAAAAGCAAAATGGCTGCCTGGGGAGGCCTTACAAATAGCTGTGAAAAGAAGAGAAGCGAAAAGAAAAGGAGAAAAGGAAAGATATAAACATCTGAATGCAGGGTTCCAAAGAATAGCAAGAAGAGATAAGAAAGCCTTCTTCAGCGATCAATGCAAAGAAATAGAGGAAAACAACAGAATGGGAAAGACTAGAGATCTCTTCAAGAAAATCAGAGATACCAAAGGAACATTTCATGCAAAGATGAGCTCGATAAAGGACAGAAATGGTAGGGACCTAACAGAAGCAGAAGATATTAAGAAGAGGTGGCAAGAATACACAGAAGAACTGTACAAAAAAGATCTTCACGACCCAGATAATCACGATGGTGTGATCACTCACCTAGAGCCAGACATCCTGGAATATGAAGTCAAGTGGGCCTTAGAAAGCATCACTATGAACAAAGCTAGTGGAGGTGATGGAATTCCAGTTGAGCTATTCCAAATCCTGAAAGATGATGCTGTGAAAGTGCTGCACTCAATATGCCAGCAAATTTGGAAAACTCAGCAGTGGCCACAGGACTGGAAAAGGTCAGTTTTCATTCCAATCCCAAAGAAAGGCAATGCCAAAGAATGCTCAAACTACCCCACAATTGCACTCATCTCACATGCTAGTAAAGTAATGCTCAAAATTCTCCAAGCCAGGCTTCAGCAATATGTGAACCGTGAACTTCCTGATGTTCAAGCTGGTTTTAGAAAAGGCAGAGGAGCCAGAGATCAAATTGCCAGCATCTGCTGGATCATGGAAAAAGCAAGAGAGTTCCAGAAAAACATCTATTTCTGCTTTATTGACTATGCCACAGTCTTTAACTGTGTGGATCACAATAAACTGTGGAAAATTCTGAAAGAGATGGGAATACCAGACCACCTGATCTGCCTCTTGAGAAATTTGTATGCAGGTCAGGAAGCAACAGTTAGAACTGGACATGGAACAACAGACTGGTTCCAAATAGGAAAAGGAGTTCGTCAAGGCTGTATATTGTCACCCTGCTTATTTAACTTATCTGCAGAGTACATCATGAGAAACGCTGGACTGGAAGAAACACAAGCTGGAATCAAGATTGCCGGGAGAAATATCAATCACCTCAGATATGCAGATGACACCACCCTTATGGCAGAAAGTGAAGAGGAACTCAAAAGCCTCTTGATGAAAGTGAAAGAGGAGAGTGAAAAAGTTGGCTTAAAGCTCAACATTCAGAAAATGAAGATTATGGCATCCGGTCCCACCACTTCATGGGAAATAGATGGGGAAACAGTGGAAACAGTGTCAGACTTTATTTTTCTGGGCTCCAAAATCACTACAGATGGTGACTGCAGCCATGAAATTAAAAGAGGCTTACTCCTTGGAACGAGAGTTATGACCAACCTAGATGGCATATTCAAAAGCAGAGACATTACTTTGCCAACAAAGATTCGTCTAGTCAAGGCTATGGTTTTTCCTGTGGTCATGTATGCATGTGAGAGTTGGACTGTGAAGAAGGCTGAGTGCTGAAGAATTGATGCTTTTGAACTGTGATGTTGGAGAAGACTCTTGAGAGTCCCTTGGACTGCAAGGAGATCCAACCAGTCCATTCTGAAGGAGATCAGCCCTGGGATTTCTTTGGAAGGAATGATGCTAAAGCTGAAACTCCAGTACTTTGGCCACCTCATGCGAAGAGTTGACTCACTGGAAAAGACTCTGATGCTGGGAGGGATTGGGGGCAGGAGGAGAAGGGGATGACAGAGGATGAGATGGCTGGATGGCATCACTGACCTGATGGACGTGAGTCTGGGTGAACTCCGGGAGTTGGTGATGGACAGGGAGGCCTGGCGTGCTGCGATTCATGGGGTCGCAAAGAGTCGGACACGACTGAGTGACTGATCTGATCTGATCTGATTTGACCAGGGAAGCCCACGATTAACAATGTGATAGCATCAGGTAGACAGCAAAGAGAGACCCTACTTTTAAATAAGGTTCTGTTGGCAGAGTGGACATGGATTGTGTTGGGACACAATTCAACCCAATATGGGGTTAACCTTGTGAGAAGAGGGATTTGGTTTTTAGGAGTAGAGTGATGGCCTGCTGAGACCTGGGCTGAGAGGGTCCAGGTTTAATTTGGCCACTGAGACTCCTACTGTTCCTCTTTCCAGACAAGAGAAGAAAATTGTCTTCCCCTACCCCACCCCAATACCTGTCAGCTCCCAGCTTTATTCTCTTGCCCTTGTTGCCCTCTTGATGGCCCTAACATCTATCCACAAACACATGTGTGCTAGGATGGTTGATTGTAATGGCCATAGAGCAGATATGATTTATTGAGCCCTTACTAAATGCCAAGTCCTGTACAAAGAGCTTTATGCATTATTTCATTTAACCCTCTCAATAACTGTGTGAGTATAAGACCCAGCCTTACCTTCATTTGACGCTTGAAGAACCAGAAGCTTCGGAAGGCCATGTTCTGTGTCTGAGGTCAGAGATGTAATAGGTGGTGACTAGAATTCTAGCCCAGCTTCTGCTAGCACTGGGGCCCAAGTCACTAGATACCCCTAACTACTCTCCTCCTACTTTGGCTATTCCCTGGGGATTGGGTGACCTGGAAGAGCTGTGGGGACTCCAGAATGAAAGGGCTGGGGAACAGGAGAGTTCTAAGGGCCATAAAAGGGAAGTGGTGTTGGGGTGGTGGTGGAGATTTTCCATGCCAAACTGCCTTGAGCTATTTCCAACCTACCAAGCTGGCATCTTCTTTTTCCCCTTTCTCTGGGGCTGATGGGGAAAAGAGAAAGAAGGAAATGAGGCTCTAACTCCCTGCTGTTTCTGTGGGGCCTGGAGTGGTTCCCCACCCTATTTGCAAGGCCATAAATAATCGAGATGTATTACTCAGTGATTGCCATGGTAACATCTTCAGGTTACCAGGGATGCAAGATCCAAACAAAAGTATTCGATTAAATATTTCTGGCCGCTAGAGGCATCCAGCCATGTAACAGTGGGATGTGGGTAAAGGGAGGGGAAGGAAGCCTTACCGCTTCTTTCTCCTTTTGGTCCTCGGCATCCCTTCTCAGAGAATGATGTCTCTGCTGGAAGGGCCCTCTCCCTGCTCTGTTGTTCCCAGGTTTTCCCTGCTCTCAAGATAGAGGGTTCCCACCTCACACACCCCTGTATCTCTAACACACAACCAGCATCCTGAAGTCAGCTCTCAAACAGATGCCCCTGGCTCTCCTAATAAACACACCCTCTCCTAATTGCTTTAGGATTGAGTTGGACACCCAACTAAAAATCATTTCCACATGATTCATCCTTTTAAATGGAATCAGTAGGGCTGCCAGTCTGGTTTTCCCCAGACGCTGGGAGCATGATATAGGCATGGAATTGTGGCAGCTGCAGAGAGAAGAACTCAGGTCTGGGATGGGCAAGGGGTCTGTCCTGGGGGCTGGAGAGGCTGCTCAGTGGGGACGTCCTCCCGAAAGGCCTGGCCTGGGGCGGACTCTCCATTCCCGCAGCGGCACAACCACTATATATATGTTCCTAATGACCAAGTGCTGTTTGTTTAGCATAAACTTGCCCAGTCCTCCAAGGTAGCTCTGGAAAGTGCTGGTTAAGCAGAGTCTTAGGAGGTATAGTTTAGAGTCGTGTTGGAATGTCTCCCAGTTGGAGGATGAATCGTTCTCACAGCCTAGCCACCCTGTCTGTGTCTCCACCTCTTATAAGGTAAGCTGGAAAGACCTCGGAGATGGTCTGGTTCAAGGCCTACATTTCAGGGAAGGGAACTGACGTGGGAGGTGAGACGATTTACTCCAAATTGCCAAGCTAGAAAGTGACTCCACTCTTTCTGAAATCCAGTTTCCTGGCCTAATGCCTCTTCCCCCAGCTAGGGCTAGTCCTGGATGGGGCGCCAGGGGTCTGCACACAAGCTGAGAATCTGGAGAAAGGCAGAGCAGGAGGGCAGGGGAGCCGAGGCATGTAGGCAGCCTCAGGCCTGTTGGTGACCTACCGCAGCCCACCCAGCCCAGGAGATACCCTGAGCCTTGATCCAGCCTCACTGGCCTTGTAAACAAAGCCCTTCTGCCCTCAGATACGTCCAGTGGATCGATACGTGTTCCTTGGGCAGGCTGGGCCTTGGAGACTACTGATGAGCTGTCCCATTCCAAGAGCAAGTTTCCTCTCATCTGGGGCGGCGGTCTCACCTAAGTACAAGCAGCTTTGCCACCAGGGGTGAGGGTGGGTCAGGGGCGCTGGGTTTCGGGCCACATCCTGGCCACCTCCTTGAGCACCTGTGTGCTCCCACCCAATCCCGAGTTGGCATCTCATGCATTGTTTATGAAGCATTTGTCTGGGCTCGACGTGAGCTGCGGGATCAGTGAGACAAATAAATAAATAATCAGGCGGCACTGAGTGCAGAGGCCAGGAGTGGGGGAGGCCAGGGTTGTTTACCTTGGGGGTTTGCATATTTTATCACCGTGCCATCTCGTGACCCCTCCTCCCTCCTCTCCTCTCTCTCCTGATGTGGCTGTGATGAGAGTTTCTATTATCCAGCACACCCGTTTGTAAGTCTATTTACAACCCAGGCATCGTTGGTTTGCGTGCAAGAGAGATGGCCCATCCCTAGATTAGTTAAATTGGAAATAAATTGGTTGTTAAATAAAAGCCCTCTGTGGGATGTGACAGTGATGAATGAGGGATGGTTGTGCCTGGGGAAGGGAGGGGTGGCTTTCTGGATGGAGACTGAGGAGCTGAACTGCCCCAGGAAACTTGGACAGGAACCCAGGATGGTTCAGGGGCAGAGACAGGCTGAGCAGGGGTGGAGCATAAGGGGTTAGGGCTGGAATCCAAGACCCTGGACTCCCAGACCACTGATGTCACTTCATTTCTCCATCTTCTTACCTCCTTCTTAGCTGAGTGGTCTTACATTTTTTCTCTCCATTTTCTTCCTAGTAAAACCTGCTGTGAGGAATAAAGAAGCTCGTGACAACTCAACCCTTCCCAGGGATGTTTGTGTTCATCTAGGGACCAGAGTTTTAATTTTGGAATCTGAAGAGGAGAGTCCTTTCCAGGATAAAACTGTCCTGACATCTGTATTCTTTCATCGGAATCATAGGGTCACTTCTGCCTGCACCTGGGAGGGATAATTGATCAGAGTAGAGGGCAGATCATAAGGTGTGGGTTGATAACAGGTCTTTGAATCAAAGAATCTCAGAGTTGGAAGGGAGCTTAAAATTCTGGCACAATCCCTCATTGTACAGATGGAAAAAGTGAGGATCAAGTAGGAGAAGGGACAGTAGCTAGACGGTAAATGAGGCTTTCCCTAACTCTTCATGGTATACAGAGAATGAGGAGGGCATGCAACTCTTCCACAAGCTCTTTTCCATCAGCATCAAGTCCTCTTCCTGATTCCCTGCCTCACTCCCTGTGTTCCAAATGGACAGGTAGTTATCAAACTTTAATATGAATAGCAATTGTTAGGTGACACTGGATGTAGAAAACTGCAACTCTATTACTCTCCTGGGGTTATACAGGACTGGAACCCAGGGATCTGCATTTGATGATGATTCTGAGAACCACACATTTTCTGAGAACTACACGTTTGGGGAACATGAGCTGGGCCATGGGAGTGGTCTGGGTCGAGAAGGAGGATGGACATAATGACCCCCAAGAGGTTCTGCCAGCCTGAGCCATCAGCGATTCAAGTTTGGAGTTAGAGTAGGGGTGGGGAGTGACCTTTGTTTCTCACCGCCAGGGGTTGTTCATTGGAAAGGTAATCTCCTTCCTTCTCACCTTAGGTCTTCCTCAGTCATCATAAAAGCAGAGCCTGGGGGAGGGGAGGTGTTCTTTAGGGGGATTAAAGACTCTTCCTTGAGAGGAAACAAATTCCTTGCTAATTATGCAATTATTTTATTATGCAGCCTTAATGAAAAAAAAAATGCATACACTACTCAAAGCCTAAAAAGAAGGCTGTAGCCAGGACTTATCCAATTTAATAAATCCTCTCCATCCTGTAATTATTTCCTGGATTCTTTTTAATACAAGTCTGCAGGAGGGTCAGGGACAGTCTCTGCTTGCGAGGGTCTTCCCCCTCCCACCCCTGCCTCACCCGCACCAGCTGCCGTCTCTAAGTGGGTTCCAGGGCATATACACCAGTGTTCTAAACTCCCTCACCCTCCTCCTTCTTCCTGTCATATTCCCAGGGAAGGGATATGATAGGGAGAGTCAGGGGACAGAGGAGAGAAGGAGAGGCTTTAGATTTAAGGACAGGCTCCTTTAGCTGAGTTTTGGTTTTAGGACTCCCCCACCCCCACCCCCACCCCAGCAACCCATCTTCCACCTGCCCTGCCCTGAATTATATTCCGTTTCCTCTGCCTTCCTCTCAACCAGCCATGCTGTAGCAAAAACTAATTGAGGCACCCCATTATGTTAGCCCTTATCCAGCCCCTGTTTTCGCCCCGGTTAACCTACAGATGTTTGTTTTCCCCCTCTTTCTGGCTTAATTGCACTCTGAAAATGATTGCCCTCTAGCTACACCTGACACTTATCCTTTCAAGACAACACTCCCTAACACTCCTTTCCTCTGGGAACATTCTTTGTTCCAGAAAGAATGTTATGGGATGATGACCTTGAGGAACCTGTCCTGGATGCCTGATGCCAGCCCTAACGATCTCACTGCCCCCAAGAGGAGAAGAATGCAAGACCGCATCAACCCTGATCCTTACCTTCAGCCCCATTTTCCATCCTAAAACTATAAGACCTCTCCCAACTTCCCAGGAAGGGAGGTACAGTCTTGAAAGCATTAACTTGCTGTGGTCCCCCTTTTGCCTGACAAAGTAATAAAGCTACTCCTTTCTACTCCCCTAAAACTCTGTATTTATATTCTGCCTTGGTGAACAGAGGCTGTGTTTTTTTTTTGGCAACAGTCATCATAGCCCCGTTCCCCAAACATGGACGTGATAACCCTTCAAAGTCACAGATTTTGAGTCAGACAGGTCTGGTGGGCTCAAGGTTTGGCACAGCTAAGCCCTGACTTATGCTTGACCTCTCTGAATCTCCATTTCTTTATCTGTAAAGTGGAGGATGACAGAGGATGAGATGGTTGGATGGCATCTCTTGACTCAATGGACATGAGTTTGAGCAAACTTCAAGAGATAGTGAAGGACAGGGAAGCCTGACATGCTGCAGTCCATGGGGTTGCAAAGAGTTGGACATGACCAAGTGACTGAACAACAGAAGTGGAGATACCAATACCTTCAAATATTGTGAAATCGAAGCAAATCATGGACCTCAAGGGTGTAGCACAATGCTTGACACCAACGCGAGTTTCCTTCCCTACTTCTGCCCCCTCCTCACCTCCTTGAAACCTTACCTTGAACATCTGCTGGTGGCATTCATAATGGTGGGGGAGACACTGGGGCAGCAGAGACCTTCTTGGCTCTCCTGAATTTTCCTCCCTTACTTTGCCCCCCTTGCCATATTCTTGTGATGATGCTGTTCCATGGAGGGCTTGGACTCTGGGCATGGAGTGGGGTGGGCTGAGGCTTGGGAATCAAGAAGTACCTGGAGAATCTTGTTGCTCTTTCCCTAAAAGAAAGGCTGGGTCAGGAGGAGCTCTCTGCTTGATGCCTTCTCCAGCACCATTGCCATGGTGATTGCCCACAATCTGAATTCCTCAGAATCTTGATGGAGGCAAAGCGGATCATGCAGAGGGCTGCCATGCCTGGGTCCTTCTGGCCTTGTACCCTTACTGTCATGGGGTGGTGGGTCAGGGAGCCTCACCACAGGCCCTGGAACCCCATCTGTCTCTCCATCTTCATTTTCACTGCACACTGACCTGAGTCCCTGTCCTAACTGGCATTACCTCTAGGTGCCTGAATCTAACTGGCATTGCTTCTAGGCACCATACCCCAGCCAGGCTGCCTGGACTTTAAAGTCAGATGGACCCCATTAGAAGGCTATTTCCAGTATTCATTAGTGGTGCTGCCTTGGGTTAGAGTTACATGAACTTCCCAGATCTCAGTTTCTTCATCTGTAAAACAAACACACTAATATAATATGGCATCATTGACTCAGTGGACCTGAGTTTGAGCAAACTCCAGGAGACAGTGAAGGACAGGGAAGCCTGGCCTGTTGCAGTCCATGGGGGCACAGAGTCAATGCACCTAAGTGACTGAACAATAGTAATATAATAGAATCTACTTCATGGGGTAGTTGCGAGGCTTCTGGAAGTGATATATAGGAAGTGTGTGTGCATTCATGCTAAGTCATTTCAGTCGTGTCTGAATCTGTGCAACGCCATGGACTGTAGCCCACCAGGCTCCTCTGTCCATGGGGTTTTCCAGGCGAGAATACTGGAGTGGGTTGCCATGCCTTCTTCCAGGAGATCTCCTGACTCACGGATCAAACTAGCATCTCTTACGTCTCCTGCTTTTTCTGGGTGGTTCTTTACCACTAGTGCCACCTGAGAAGCCCCTGTAATAGAAAGAGTTTTGTTAAATGCACTGACCAAAAATTGGAGCGGGGGTTGGCACCAGGCAAACCCTGTTCGAGTACCTGTAACACGTCCATTTTTGTTTTCAACGCTGAACACTCATATTTCATTGGATTCAAAACACTGTGAGGTAGGGCTTAATTTCTTCATTGTCCCCACAGGGAAATGGAGGCTCAGAGAAGCTAAACCTGTTTCCTGAGCTCACCTAGCAAGAGAGAGCCAGAACTTGAACTGTTATCAACTGCTTCTCTATAAGAACATGTTAGAGATCATTGTTCTTTTTATTATTCATTTATTTTCGGCTGCACTGGGCCTTTGTGGCTGCGTGCCGGCCTTTTCCAGTTGTGCTGAGTGGGGACTACTTTCCCGTTGTGGTGCACAGGCTCTCATTGCAGTGGCTTCTCTTGTTGCAGAGCAAGGGTTCTAGAGCGTGGGCTCAGTAGGTGTGGCGCATGGGGGCGTAGCTGTTCTAAGGCATGTGGGGTCTTCCTGGACCAGGCATCAAACCATGTCCCCTGCATTGGTGGGCAGATTCTTAATCACTGACCACCAGGGAAGTCACTGTTCTTTTAGATATAGATTCAAAAGGAAGTTTTTTGTTGAGCATCAGTTCAGTTCAGTTCAGTCACTCAGTCGTGTCCGACTCTTTGCGACCCCATGAATCGCAGCACGCCAGGCCTCCCTGTCCATCACCAACTCCCGGAGTTCACTCAGACTCACGTCCATCGAGTCCATGATGCCATCCAGCCATCTCATCCTCTGTCGTCCCCTTCTCTTCCTGCCCCCAATCCCTCCCAGCATCAGAGTCTTTTCCAGTGAGTCAACTCTTCGCATGAGGTGGCCAAAGTACTGGAGTTTCAGCTTTAGCATAGGGAACATTAAAGCAGTACGTGATGGAGTCCTCCTTGACCTCAAGGAACTTCCGTTTCATGAAATGTGAACCTGTCTCAAAGATAGGGGAGGGAGGGCATGAAGAAAACTTTGTATGGAGACAGGCAGCCTGAATTTAGAAGGGTCTTCTTCCCACGCTGGGCCCTTTAGAGACGGTTTCATGGAAGGTGGGGAGACTTGGAGTAGGCTTTAAAGGAATGGGTGGAGTTTAAAGAAACAGAAGGTGGGTGGGCAATCCTGGCAGGGACTTGGACCATCTGGAGAGAGCCTGAGAAATGTGCTGAATAGTGGTGGAGGGGAGGAGGGGTTAGAAATTGGCCATGGGTTATTTTCCATGTGGATCTGCAGAGAGTTGGCTATTACTTGCATGAATCAGTTTGTTAGTGGATGCAAATGTGTACCGCAGTGTATTCAGACATGCACCCAATGGCCCCAGTTTGCCTCATTTTCTTTTTTTATTATTAATTTTTTAATTGGAGGAAAATTGCTTTACAGTCTTGTATGGGTTTCTGTTGTACCACAACATAAATCAGCCATAATTATGTATATATCCCCTTCCTCTTGAGCCTCCCTCCCTGCTCCCATCCCACCCCTCTAGGTCATCACAGACCGCCAGGCTGGCATCCCCCTGTTTCATAGCAGTTTCCCATGACTTATCTATTTTACACATGATAATGATATAAGTCAACGTTACTTTCTCAGTTTCTCCTACCCTTTCCTTTGCCCGCTGTGTCCATAAGTCTGTTCTTGACATCTGCATCTCCATTCTTTCCCTGTAAATAGGTTTATCAGTACTGTTTTTCCAGATTCCATATATGTATGCATTAGTATGCAATATTTGTTTTATCTTTCTGACTTACTTCACTCTGGATCTAGGTTCATCCACCTCACTACAACTGACTCCAACCCATTCCTCTGTGTGGCTGAGTAAAATTCCATTGTATATAAACACCACGTCTTCTTCATCTGTTCACCTGTCAGTGGACATCTAGGTTGCATCCATGTCCTGGCTATTGTAAATAGTACTGCAGTGAACATTGAGGTACACGTGTCTTTTTGAACTGTGGGCCTTGTTTTCTTTGGAAGCCTGTAGCAGACCAAGCCCAAAATCACTCACTTTTGAGCAGCTGACCCAATAGCTAACTTGTAAAACATCAAGCCCAGCTTGATCAAACTTGACATCCCAGAGCAACCCCAACCAGGAATCAAAACCATGTCCCTTGCATTGTAAGGTGGATTCTTAACCGTTGGTCATGAGGAAAGTCCTGGCACAGCCCTTCTGAAGCTGTGACTTTACCCGTGAATTGGTGAGCACTTCAGCCAAAATTTTAAAGCCATGTATTCAGATTCTTGGGAAGCACATCTTTCCGAAACAACTCACATTTCACATGCCTTTAAGTTTAGAGGGGTTTCCCTGGTGGCTCAGGTGGTTAAAAAAAATCTGCCTGCTATGCAGGAGACCCAGGTTTGATCCCTGGGTTGAGACCCCTGGAGAAGGAAATGGCTACCCACTCCAGTATTTTTGCCTGGAGAATCCCATGGATAGAGGAGCCTGGCGGGCTACACTCCATGGGGTCACAAGGAGTTGGACACTACTGAGCAACTAGCACTTGAACCTTACAGAAGGTTGCAGATTAGGTCTACCATCCTGGTTTCTGCTTTTGTGTGCCTTTGTCTTCCTGTTTGTCCCCAGACTCTGGACTGATGCCTAGAAACTACAGGGGGTGTGGCCAACATTGTTCACACCCACCTTCCCAAGGAGGAGCCAGAACTGGCATATTCAATTGTCCTTCAGCTTCCTTTCTCTTTATGAATCACCCTCTTGGATGCTCCTGGCAGGGAGAAGGGGTGGCTCATCAAACATCACAGGCCTCTTTAAACCTCCAAGGGCACCTCCATCTTTTCTTTCTATGCTCCCAACCATTCATCTTTCATGATGGAAACCAAAGCCCCCCGCCCCTCTTTTTCCGAGAAGACCATTTGTGTGTTTACAGGCATTCTGTTATTACAGTTATCACTTCCAGTAAATTTTAAAGACGATAAAAAAAAAAAAACCTGCGAGAGTATTGTTGGGAGCCTATTTTATGGCTATAGCTTTAAAACAAACAAAAATAGTAATTCCATTAGTAGTCGAAAATCATAGGAGTACTGTATTGTTGAGGGTAAATTTACTGCTACGGTAACTGTGTGCCACAAAGCTAATAAACACAATTGAAGAGTGGTTATTGGCAGGTGGAGTAGACAGGAGACAACATGTCACACTTTCAGGGCCACCTGGGAATGGAGGTGAAGGGGTTTTTAGTGTTCTAAGAACTGTGTGTGCTTCTCTGTACACAGAGAGTGCTGGGGGGTGCAGTGGGATAGGAAGTGCATAGGAAAAGCACTGAAAGCAGAGAGATCTGGGTTGAAATCCCTGCTCTGCCCATTTCTAGCTGTGCAGAGTGGAGCAGTTCATGTGGCTTCATCAATACAATGGGGATAATTCTACTGGGTTGCAGAGTTTCAGTGTAACACAAAATGTAAATGTTCTTGTAAATTGCTCAACTATAGATTCCATGAAGGCAGGACCCTGTCCATCTTGTTCTCCACTTTATTCCTTGTGCCACCTCCGTGCCTCACTTGTAATGGGTTTATGCCTGTAATGATCATTGTATTGGGTTGGCCAGAAAAGTTCATTCAGACTTTTTTTTCTGTAACATCTTTTGGAAAAACTCAAATGAACTTTTTGGCCAACCCCAATTGAGCAATTTACAATATTTTTGTTGCTGTTATAATTCTTTGTGCTGTTGTTGTTATATCACTGGTAGGTACTCAAAAGCCTTTGATCTAGTTAATTCTCCTGCCTCCTCTTCTACTCAACCAGCAACCCATCCTGCCCAATCCGGTGCCCTAGAGTCTACAGTATAACCAGTAGAAATCTACAGGGTAACCAGTTAGGAAATCAAAAGAAGTCTTGAATAATAAAACCTAAAGGGTTTTCTTACCCACCCATGAGATTGATGAGCTATGACTATGTATATTTTAACCTTTTGGCAAAACATTTCTGAAGCAAATTATAACGCTTGATTTAAAAGCGAGACTCCCAGACACAAAGCATGTCTCAGATAGACCAGGGATTTGTTGCTTGATTTATAGGAAATAGTTTTGGTGTAAATGTTTATTACAGTCAGGTTCTCTTTAAAGGTGATATATGGCCTTATTCCACATTAGCATGAAAAGTGGTGTCTCCGGATCGCTCCCACATTGCTCTGGGTCAGAGCTTCACATCTTCCATGCCTGGGAACCCTGGCCTCCAGCACCTCACTCTGCAGCACCTAGGATGCTTTATCAACTTTATGTCTCAATTGTCACACCTGCGCAGCTCCTGTTAAGCATTAAAAGTTCTCAGTTTGCACTTTTGGGCATTGTAGACAACCTTCTGCTCTTTGGATTTTTAATTCTATTTCTTGGAGAGAGCTGAGCATGTGGAGCCAACCAGGAAACCTCAGTTTCCCTACCTATAAATTGAGAAATGAAGATAGCATGAGCTCTGCCTCGACTTGGTTCCTTAAAAACAGGCTTCCTGGAATGAATTTGAGTCAGTTGAATTGAAGTGGGTGAACCTAGAGTCTGTTATACAGAATGAAGTAGGTCAGAAAGAGAAAAGCAAATATAGTATATTAACACATATATATGGAATCTAGACAAATGGTACTGATGAACCTATTTGCAGGGCAGGAATAGGGATGCAGACATAGAGAACAGACTTATGGACACTGTAGGGAAAGGAGCTGCTGCTGCTGCTGCTAAGTCACGTCAGTCATGTCTAACTCTGTGCAACCCCGTAGACGGCAGCCCACCAGGCTCCCCTGTCCCTGGGATTCTCCAGGCAAGAACACTGGAGTGGTTGCCATTGCCTTCTCCAATGCATGAAAGTGAAAAGTGAAAGTGAAGTCGCTCAGTCATGTCTGACTCTTAGAGACCCCATGGACTGCAGTGCACCAGACTCCTCCGTCCATGGGATTTTCCAGGCCAGAGTACTGGAGTGGGGTGCCATTGCCTTCTCCCCGGGGAAGGAGAGGGTGGCGCCAACTGAGAGCGAAACGTTGAAACATCTACATTGCAATAGGTAAAACAGCAAGTGGCAGGTTGCTGGGTAAAACAGGGAGCTCAACCTAGTGCTCTAGTGTGACAACATAGAGGGGTGAGAAGCGGATGTGGGAGGAAGGTTCAGGAGGGAGAGGATATGTGTGTACTTGTGACCGATTCATGTTGTTGTACAGCAGAAACCAACACAACATTGTAAAGCAATTATCCCCCAATTAAAAATACATTTTAAAAAATGTAAGAAAAAAAAGAATACCCCAAACAGAACAAAACAAAGCAGGTTTCTGGGGACTTCCCTGGTGGTCCAGTGGTTAAGAATTTGCCTTCCAATGGAGACGATGCAGGTTCGACCCCTGGTCAGGGAATTAAGTTCCCACATGCCATGTGGCAAGCCACACTTGCCACGACTAGTGAGCCTGCGAGTGGCAATGAAGATCCCAAATGCCCCAAGACCTGAAACAGCCAAAAAAAAAAAACAAAACCAAACCGGTTTCCTGCTCTGTGTTCCTCTCTATCTCCAGGGCTGAGCATCCTCTCTGACATTTGGTCATATTCCCTCATCAGCTTTCGATGGAAGGGATGAGTGAATGGTCCCATCGATGGGAGACTGGGGGTAATGAAGACCTTTATAATGTGTTTTCTAGAAGTTCAGAGAAGGGCATTCTATTAAACCTCAATGAAATCTCTTTTTCTCTTTCTTTACTGTGCCCCTTTGTCTTCAGATATGCCTAACTGATTTAGCTTCTAAACCCTGATACTGCTGTGAGCTTCCAGCTCCTGCTCCATGCCTCCCCAGGCCGCCCCTCATTGTCTGCTTTTGAACCCCCTTCCCACGTGGATAGAATTGGCAAACACTATATAATTATATTGGAAATCACAGGTTCCCAGAGACTGGGGAATAATTATGCTTAATAGGAATAAAATGAATTCCCAGTTGCCGTCTTTGGGGTGGATGACAGTCCGACCCTATATTTACCTTGTAATGATATGGTAATTACCATCTAATAATTACCCTACTGGCTGGCACCTGCCCAGCCATTAATTGGTTAATGGCCACCATGCCATGCAGGGAATTGAAGAATATGCCTGTTCCTTCATTTCCATAACTTAAAAATATTCAGTGGGATGGGGGATGCTCTTAGGAGATGGTCACGTGCGGGAACTAGGAGGAACAGTGCTGCCCACTAGAGGACTGGGGTCCCCAACTGAGAGTCTTCTCCCCAGGAAGGCAAAGCCAGTTTCTCCTGGGAGTGTTGGCAGGTGGAAAACACACAGAAGTCCACTGAGGTCAGGATGATTCTTCTCATGCCCATCTTTATGGCAACGAAAGGACCAGAGATGCTGGGGTGAGTAATACTTACAGATCAAATTAAATCCCATCACGCCCCTTAACCTTAATGAAATCATTCATTCCTCCAGTCTGTTTACTGAGCACATGCACGAAGCGGTGCACCTCCAGCCTCCTTGGTGCTCACTGATCTTACTCGTCTCTGGACCTCTCCCTCAAGCCTTGCTAACTCTGTCTTGTGAGTTCTCATGGTTCCCAGAGTCTGTCTTGCCTTGGAAGCAGATCAGGAGCTTTCTTAGGGAAATACCTGGGTGAACAACCCTTTTCTATTCTACTTATGACAAATCCAGAGCAGGCACTCAAGATACATGTTAAATGAGTAATGATGATGATGTAGCGGAAAAATGCATGAGTTTGGGGGTTAGCTAGACCTAGGTTCAGTTCCCAGTTTTGTCATTAATTAGTTGTAAGATCTTGGACAAATTCCTTACCTTCTTTCAGACCCTCAAAATGGGAATAGTAATGATTAGTACATAGTGCTTGTCACACAGCACATAGTTGACACCAAATGGCTAATATTTAATATGTACTATGCATTATATTTGTATATTAATGCATATCATTGTACATACATATGAAAATATGTATTTGGAAATTATATATATGATATATATTGATATGTGTATATGTATAGACATATAAACACTATATATATAAAACAGGGTAGGCATTTTGCTCTCGTCCTTTTCATGGGAGCAGCGATAATTAGGATTAGAGTCCTGAGTAACTGAATATGCTTTGTGGTTAATTCTTCTCTGACCTGTGAGTGGACCAATACTCTGCCTCAATCTAGAGAAGGCTGGAGATCATTTGAATCCCACTGAGGGAAAATTATGCTGAAGGTGCTGTGCAATACAACTTTCACACATGTTATTCCATTTAATCCTCATATTAACTCTGCAAGGGGAAGAAATTTTGTGGAAGACAGAATGCACTGGACAATTAAGTGCATTAAGACTATTTGCAATGGGGAAAATGCGGATGAGTGAGGAGAGTTTCAAAGCAATGACATGGGGCCTAGGGGTTTATGGGGGCAGCTAAACAAGGGAGACATCCGCAAATTTCACATGAGTCATAAGGATGGATAGAAGTGTCTCTTATCCCAGAATTAGGAAAGCAGGGTGGTCCTTTGTGATTAGTCATGTCTAGAAACACAGAAGGGTGGCAGGATTTCTCAATTTTAGGGAGCACAGGACTCACATCAAGTCCAACATTGTCAATATCATCTTGATGTTCTTAGTTGAGTAAACTAAAGATAATAGAGGGGTGAAGTAACTTGTTCAACGTCCCAACACCAGTTTAAAGTGAAGCACTCTCAGAACCCCAGCCCCTCTGGCTCCAAAGCTGCCATCTCGTTGTGGTTGCAATGGCCTTTTCTTCATTCACTGATTCATTCAATAAATAATCATTAATACACTGCTTTGTGCCAGGAACTGTTCTAGGTGCTGGGAGATTTCAATGAAGCGATACCTAGGGCTTTGACTTTAAAAGTTGCATTTGAATGGGGTAGAGAGACATTGAGTGACTTAACGAGTAAATAAAGAAGATGATGGGCTTCTCTGGTGACTCTTCAGTAAAGAATCCATCTGCAAAGCAGGAGCAATGCAAGAGACCTGGGTTCAATCCCTGGGTTGGGAAAATACCCTGGAGAAGGAAACAGCAGTATTCCACTCCAGTATTCTTGCCTGGGAAATCTCATGGACAGAGGAGCCTGGTGGGCTACAGTCCAGGGGGTTGCAAAGAGTCAGACATGACTTAGCAACCGAACAACAACAACGAAGAAGATGATGGGGATTTAATTTGAAATGGAGATTAAGTGCTACACAGGAAATAAAATGGGGGGATGTGATGGAGTGTGATTCCAAGTGGGACGTCTTCTTGGAGGGGCAGCAGTTGAGAAGGAACCTGCCATGCTCAGAGCTCAGGGATGTGGATGTGAGAGGAGAACCTTCCAGGAGGAGGGACCACCAAGTGCAAAGGCCCCATAGGAATGTGTCTGACTTGTCTGAGGAACAAACAGAAGCCCTTGAGCTAGTGTGAGTGACGGGGGAGAAGGTTAGACTGAGGTCAGAAGGCTAGGAAAGGACCAGATCAAAAAGGACCTGATAGGTCCTGGGACTCCCCTGCTGGTCCAGTGGTTAAGAATCTGCCTTCCAATGCAAGGGATGTGGGTTTGATGCCTGACTGGGGAATTATGATCCCACATGCCACGGAGTAGCTAAGCCATGGGCTGCAATTACTGAGCCTGTGCACCCTAAAGCCTGTGCTCTGCAACAAGAGAAGCTTGAGCACTGCAATGAAGACCCAGCACAGTCAAAAAAAAAAAAAAAAAAAAAGGACCTTGTAGGTCCTGATGAAGTGTCTGGATTTTGTTTGAAGTAGAATGGAGGACGCTGTCAGCAAGCGACTGAATCCACTGGGCAGTGTTAGGAGAATGTCCAGAATGTGAGCACTGGTGAAAGGCCAGGGAAGAGCATCCCTGGCCCTCCTGCGGTTGGGTTAGCCTGTCAGTCATGTGCCATCCCTGCCCTGGCTGTGAACCTGCTCACTGTGAGCATGGAAAACGTTGTCATCCTCCTGCCCACAAACCAGGGCCCAGCAGTTGGCCTCTTGTAGCTGGGCCTTTGCCAGCTCTGCCAACCGTTTGATTCTGCATCTTACTATGAAATGATGATGTGTCCTTGCAGCCACCATTTCCCTCATTTTGCCCTCTGCAGTGGCTAGACAAGAAATAGGAACCGCCTCCTCCTTTAGACATGAGAAATCATAGGGCTTACATGGTGGGTCCAAGATCCTGCAGCTGGCTAATGAAGGAACTTAAACTGGAAACCAGTTTTTGTGACTAACTGGGCTGAGTATCTCGGACCACCCCACCCCTATCTTAGTTACAGAGACATCAGAACAGGCTTACCCAAGAATGTCCAAGAGAGTCCTAAAGCCTTTTAGGATAATAAATGGAACTCCACGCCACTACCTGTGAGCTATCAGCTGTGATCTACAGCCGGCCACTGTTATCTGCTATTAGCGCTGCCCTCTATTAGCAACTATTATCACTTACCGACTATTAGCCACCATTAGCTACTATTATCATCCAGCTCCTATTATCCATTATTAGCTACTCTTATCAACCATCCACTATTATCCACTATCAGCTTCTATTATCTTAAACCATTATCCAGTATCTTCCATTTGTTATCTGTGATCTACTATTGGCTACTATCTATTATCTGCTATGTGCTCTAATCTATCAGCTACTTTTTATTCTCTACCATCTATAGTTACCTACCATCTAACCGCTACTATTATTCAACAGCCATCAACTGTCATCTAGCTATCATTCTCCATCTGTCCTTGATGCCTAAGCTCTCATACACAGTAATTAATAGCCATTAAAAATCTCAAGCCAGAACTTTGCTTGCAGATGTCCTTCTGGGTGAGAGACTCATGTCTGCCATGTAAGTTCTTTTTTAAAAAGTATTTAATTTATTTATTTATTTGACTGTGCCAAGTCTTGGTTGCGACACTTGGGATCATCGATCTTCACTGTGGCTTGTGGGATCTTTAGTTGCATTCTGTGAACTCTTACATGCAGCATCTGGGATTTAGTTCCCTGACTAGGGATCAAACCTGGGCCCACTGCATTGAGAGCGCAAAGTCTTAGTCACTGGACCATCAGGGAAATCCCTGCCATGTGAAGTTTTTGTGGCAATGTCCGTGATGGCCTCCTGTGTATTCACAGCAGGATGCCATACACGGCATGTCTCCACCTCTCCCAGCATCCCCAGCTCTGCCTCTGTGAGACTCCTGGCTTGTTGTTCAGTTGCTAAGTCATGTTTGACTCTTTGCAACCCCATGGACTGCAGCATGATAGGCTTCTGCGTCCTTCACTGTCCCCTGGAGTTTGCTCAGGCTCATGTCCATTGAGTTGGTGATGCTATCTAATCATCTCATCCTCTGCTGCTTCCTTCCTCTTTTGCCTTCAGTCTTTCCCAGTATCAGGGTCTTTTCCAGTGAGTCGACTCTTCACGTCAGGTGGCCAAAGTACTGGAGCTTCAGCTTTAACATTAGTTCTTCTAGTGAATATTCAGGGTTGATTTCCTTTAGGATTGACTGGTTTGATCTCTTTGTAGACCAAGGGGCTCTCAAGAGTCTTCTCAAGCACCATGATTTGAAAGCATCAATTTTTCAGTGCTCAGCCTTCTATATAGTTCAAGTCTCACATCTGTACATGACTACTAGAAAAACCATAGCTTTGACTATATGGACCTTTGTTGGCAAAGTGATGTCTCTGCTTTTTAATATGCTGTCTGGATTTGTCATAGCTTTCCTTCCAAGGAGCAAGCATCCTTTAATTTTGTGGCTGTAGTCAATGTCCACATTGATTTTGGACTCCAAGAAAATAAAATCTGGCCACATCACAAATGGCATGGGGGTGATCTTTGATGAGAGGAGTCAAAGGTCCACTTGGGAACTAGAAGATACAACTTCAATGACACATATTCTGTTTGACCAATTAAAACCTGCATAAGGCAGAATGTCTTCTCCCATGGGACTAATTCAGAAATATGCCCATGGACAAGATGGATCAAAATGGACTGACTTACCTGTCCCTCATCCCTAAACACACACACACAACCCAGATGTACCCCGACAGATATCAGAGACAGGCTGGAGAGTGTGTGCTGAGAGGCAACAAAAAGCTGAGGATGCTGGATGTAGAAGGACAAGAGTGGGTTCAGAAGTGAAACAGGAGGGAAGGGGGCAGGGCGCAACCTTTAAAAGGATTACATAGACCAAGAACATAAACTAATTAGAACCAAAGAGATCCAAGATGGCAGATGAGTCAACTTCTGCTAGACCTTGAACCTCAGTATATGCTCTTCATAACACACCCACAGGCACCATGACAGTTCCAAGGCCAACCATAAGGGACAAAATGTGGGTGGTGGCCCAATTCCTGGAAATCCCCATCCCTTCCCCAACATATCTGGAATACTCCTCCCACTCATTAGCCTATGAAATTACCCATCTCTATAAAAAGAGTTTTCTTGGTGGCTCATTGGTAAAGAATCCACCTGCCAGTGCAGGAGACACAGGTTTGATGCCTGGTCCAGGAAGGTCCCCTGGAGAAGGAAATGGCAACCAACTCTAGTATTCTTGCTGGGAGAACTCCATGGAGCCTGGCAGGCTACAGTCCATGGAGTTGCAAAAAGTCAGACACAATTTAGCAACTGAACAACAATAAAAGCTGACAACCCTGTACCCTGGGGCCACTCTCATGTTCTGAAATGGCTCACACTCTGTGGAGTGTGCATCTCTTTAAATAAATCCACTTCTTACCTATCACTTTGTCTCTCACTGAATTCTTCCTGTGATAAGACATTAAGAACCCAAGCTTCATTAAGCCCTGAACCAGGTGTGTGATCTCAGTTAAAAGACCATAGGTTCAAGTCTCAATCTGAGTCACGTGGTTTCCAAAGGGAGTCTGATGGGAGTCACAAGGGAGTCTGATGGCATGCAAGTCAGAGGGTAGAGGACTTCTTCCTGGAAGGCCTGGGTGCTGCCAGACCACAGGGTGCTTGTCAGGAGGCAGGTCTTGGTGTGAAAGGCTGGGGCATGCAATCAGGCTGTGCAGGTTAAAGTCCTTGCTCCAGCTACTAGTGCTGTGGCCTTGAGTGAGTCTTTTTACTTTGAGGAATTCATGAAGGTAACATGTACACAAGAAACAGGTTGGCAGGAGAAACACTCTCAAGGACGGGGAGGGAGAGAGCTCTGGCTGGCTCCACAGTAGCTCATCAGCTCAGAAAGACCCCCTCTGAAGGAGGGGAAGGCTGGGTAAAGATTCATCAAGTCACAGCTGGAATGGTCATTAGAGAGTGTCTAGAATGGGATCTTCTAAACTGTGGGTCTCGATCCCTTCGGGAAGTGAAATCAAACCAATTAATGGACTGTGACCAGGATTAAAAAAACAGAGTAAAATAGAAAAATAGTAGAGTGCATAGACATATGCATGTGTAGCATGGATTAGCTTTGTTTTGTGGAAAGAAAAATGCCTGCACTTGAACTGAATTGTCAGAGAATATGTATTTCTTACGGAGAGTTGTGGTGACCTAAGTTTGAAAAGCATCAACCTGGTCCAACCTTTCAGTTTGGAGATCAAGACTCAGAGAGGTTGAGTGCTGAGCCTGGACCAGCATCTGCCACCCCTGAAAAAAGATGATGGCTAAGCCAGGGACAGGAACCACCCCCACCCCCTCACCCTGTTCCTACCTCTCCCGGGGAGGGGACCATCTAAGTGCTTTGAGTTAGGGATGTGCTCGCTAAGCAGAGGAAGAAGAGATCAAAGAGGACTTCTAAAAGACAAGTCAGAGATGCCAGGAGTGCTGTGCTAGTGACTCGGGGGATATTTTTGCATCCCAGGCAGCACAGTGGTTTGCTTGAAACTCCAAACAGGAAGGAGTCCAGTGCCAGTCATAGTCCCAAAGGTACTTTTAGTCTAATAACATCCATGGCCAATCTTCAGGACCAGCTGTGGATTTGGAGTCCTACAGACCTGGGGTTCAAATCTCACACTGCCAATTATAGACTGGGTCAGACATGCCATGTGTAATTTTTAAGCCTCCGTTTCTCCCTGTGTAAGTGGAAATGTCTACCTTGCGAGCTTTTTAAAAAATAAGTATTTATAAAATAAAAGGAAAGAGCTTGATGCCTGAATGTAGTCAGTAAAATGCTTATCCCTACCACCTCCTTTGTAACCACCACCCCCGGCTCCCCCCACCACCAGTTCTTCTTGGTCCATAAAAGCTTCCATATTCATGATCTCACTGACTGTTTCAGCCAGCAAAGATAGTTCTTACACAAATAGGTCAGTAGAGTAAATACATTTAGTATTTACATTTATGCAGGCAAAGAGACCAATGTCCCTCACCAAGGCAGTGATGGCATATAGAGATCCCAGCAGACAGACAGACTTAGAAGCCATGCCTTCTTCCAGAATGTACAGTGCCCCTGAGATCACTGGCAGTGTACGCTCTTGGGCCACCTTCTTAGACTCCCTGAGGTTGGGCAAAACAGAGGCCTGGTTTGGGGTGGCTGGGCTTCTCTTCTCTCCCCTCCCCATACTTGGCTTGGATTAAAACCACTGGCCAAAGCAGATCCACTTCCTTTCTTTTCCCATGAACCTAAGATGAATCTGGCGTGGAGGCCCATTAATGAGAAACATGATCAAAACCTGGACGGGCTTGAATGCTCTGGGGAAAAATATTGTTTTTTCCACAATTTAAAAAAGTGCTTCTATTATCTCCTTCAAGATAAATTTCAGCTATTTACTCTCCGATTCCTCCATGAAAAAAGCATATGCATTCCCTGGGGGCGTCTTTCTTGCTTGATAACCTCATAACCAGATTGTAGACGCATATATATCAAGATGCTTGTTATTGCACCTTCTCTCTCTCAGGTGTGAAGATAGATGGATGAGGATGGGCTTCATGTACTCAGAACGCAGCAGTCCAGGTCCTGCTTTTAGAGTAGGCTGATTCCTGCAAGAGTCTCCTGCCTGTTCGGTTGGTGCCATTCATTACGTGGGCTGCAACTCAACATCCTTTCCCTGGAGCCCACTCCTGGCCTCTCTTCCCTGTGCCCTTGGGGGACAGGCTGCAGACCGAGGTTAATATGGCTCTACCCAGAGGCTGGGGACCGTCTGGGTCAGCCTGGTTTTGTAAAATTTGTCTCATGTTTTCCAAATATGTTTGCCTATGGCTTATTTTGTGGTTGGAAATTGTGGGTACGGTAGCCAACCTTCCCTCTGGCCAAATTCACTCCCCAATTTTTCCTCTCTCAGAGAGTGCTCCCCCAAAAGAAAGCTTTCTCTCACTGGAAAGTTTTGGCCAACCTGCCCAATGCTGTAGGCTCCTGAGATAAAATCAAACTCTATATTTAATCAGTACAATGAGGAACCCAGGCAATTCTCCATGGATGTGAATTCTCAATGCACCGCCACCCGCCGCCTCCAGGAGGCGCTCACAAGGCGGGATTTGGCAGCTCCACAGTGCAGAGTTCACTTCCTTCTTCTCTCCTTCCTTAGCTTTATTGAGACATAATTTACATGCCATAAACTTTTGAGTGTACAATTCAATGCTTTTTAGTCTATTTACAGAATTGTGCTACTGTCTTCACAATCTAATTTTACAACAGTTTAATTACCCCAAAACGGAAGGGTGTAGAGAAAAGGGAACCCTCCTACACTGTTGGTGGGAATGTAAATCGGTGAAGCTACTATGAAGAACAGTATGGAGGGTCTCTAAAAAACTAAAAATAGAGTTACCATATGATTCAGCAATCTCATTCCTGGGCACATATCCGGAAAAAAGATGAAAACTCTAATTTGAAGAGATATATGTGTGCCAGTGTTCATAACAGCACTATTTACGATAGTCAAAAACATGGAAGCAACCTAAGTGTTCATCAACAAATGAACAGATAAAAAAGATGTGGTATATATACATAGTGGGATATTGCTGCTGCTGCTGCTAAGTTGCTTCAGTCGTGTCCAACTCTGTGCGACCCCATAGACTGCAGCCCACCAGGCTCCCCCGTCCCCGGGATTTCCCAGGCAAGAATACTGGAGTGAGTTGCCATTTCCTTCTCCTAGTGGGATATTACTCATCCATAAAAAAGAACGAAATTTGCGGCAACATGGATGAATTTAGAGATTTTCATACTAAGTGAAGTCAGATGGAGAAAGAGAAATATCATATGATATCTCTTATATGTGGAATCTAAAAAAGTTATACAAATGAACTTATTTATGAAACAGAAACAGACTCACAGACATAGAAAGCAAACTTAGTGTTACTAAAGGGGAAGAAGGGGAGGATAAATAAAGAGCTTGAGTAGAGACATATATTACCATATATAAAATAGATTAAAAAAACCAAGGACTTACTGTACAGCACAGGGAGCTATATTCAATAACTTGTAATAACCTAGAACGGAAAAAAATTTGAAAAAGACTATGTATATCTATATCTATATATCTGCATCACCTTGCTGTATACCTGAAACTAACTCAATATTATAAATCAACTATATTTCAATAAAAATAACAATATGCTGTCATAAATGTTCACATGCAATATTCACATGCATATGGCTTCGTTTCTCATGGGTTGATACTGAGGAGTGGGATTACTGGTCCACATATTTGATTGCTTCATATTTATATTTATCATATAATCTATAATAAACATTTGAAGAAAATGCCAAGCCATTTCACCCTCTTTTACATTCCCACCAGCAATGTATGACCTTCCAGTTTCTCTATATCCTCACCAAGACTCGTTACTGTATGTCTTTCTAATTATAGCCATCCTAGTGGGTGTACAACAGTATCTCATTATGGTACAGCTGGCCCTCTGCATTTTCTGGTCCTGTATCTGTGGGTACAGAGGGATGATAGTACCATGACATTTTATATAAGGACTTGAGCATCCTTGGGTTTTGGTATCCACAGTTCTGGAACCAACCCCCCATGGATACAGAGGGATGACTGTATTGATTTGCATTTCCCTAATTGCTAATGATGTTGAGCATTCTTCCTTGTACTTACTGATCATTCATGTATCTTTAGTGAAATGTCTATTTATATCTTTTGCCCATTTTTATATTTGATTCTTAGTATTGAGTTGGAGTAATTTTTTGTGGATTCTGTAATTTTGTGTATTCTGATGTGTTAGTTTTATATTGCTGCTGTAAAAATTACCACAGATGGCTTAAAACAACAGAAATTTATCATTTAATAGTTCTGAAGGTCAGAAGTTTGACACTAGTTTCATTGAGCTAAAATCAATGTGCTGGCAGGCTCTAGAGGATGACCTATTTCTTGTTCTTTTCTGACTTCTAGAGGTTTGCATTTCTTGGGCTGTGGCCCCTTCCTCCATCTTCAAAACCAGCAATGCATCATTCCTGTTGTCATTTTTCTATTACCATATCTTTTTTTGACCACAACCTAGAAATAGTCTCTGACGTTGAAGAATTATGTGATTAAGAGTGAGGCCACCTGGATAATCCAGGATAACCTCTCCATCTAAGATCCTTAACCTTAATCACATCTGCAAAGCTTCCTTTGCCATGTGAGGTAACATATACACGATTCTAGGGTTTGAGATGTGGGCATCTTTGGCTGTTCATAATTCTGTCTACAACATAGGGATACAGGTCCTTGTCAGATACATGATTTGTAAATATATTTACAAATGTTCTCCCAATCTGTGGTTTATCACTTTTTTGGGTGTCTTTTGAAAAGAAAGCATTTTTAATTTTGATGAAGTCCAACTAACCAATTTTTTTATTTTACCATTTGTGCTTTTGATGTCATATCTAAGAAGTCATTGTCTAACCCAAGGTCAGAAAGATTTACTCCTGTGATTTCTTCTAAGAGTTTTATAGTTTTAGTTCTTACATTTATATCCATGATGGGTTTTGATTTAATTTTTGTGCTACAGTGTGAGTTAAGGGTACTTTTACACCTGGATATCCAACTGGTCAAACACCATTTGTTGAAGAAATTGTTCTTTCCCCCATTGAATTATCTTGGCACCTTTGCCAAAGTCAATTGACCATAACTGTAGAAGTTTATATCTGGACTCTCAGCTCTATTCCAAAAATCTATATGTCTATCTTTATGCCTGTATTGCACCATCTTGATTACTGTAGTCATGTATGAAGTTTTGAAACTGGTAAATGTAAATCCTCTTTGCTCTTTTGCAAGATTGGTTTGGCTATTTTGAGTCCTTTGGGTTTTCATATGAATTTGATACCCTGTTTTCTTTTATCACCCATAGAGAATGACTTTGGACATATTCATCTTGTCCATCACCCAATACATTAAAGATTCCTAGGAAACAGGACTCTGTCCTGGTCCTCGGCACAGACCCACACCCCCAGAGAAGACCCTGGTGTTTGTTACCTGGCAAAATGGAGATCCCTGTGAGAGATGAAGAAGAGGCCAGCTCAGGTCTATAGGATTAAGTCCCAAATCTTTCATTCTGGTTTCCTTTTTCACATGCTAAAATGAGGAACTCTGCTCCCACCATCTGTCCTTTTGCTTCATTTTGAGTTATGTTGTTGCTGTTCAATTGCCAAGTCATGTCTGACTCTTTGTGACCCCATGGACTGTAGCATGCCAGACTCCCTTGTTCTTCACTATCTCCTGGAGTTTGCTTAAATTCATGTCCATTGGGTCGGTGATGCTATCTAACTATCTCATCCTCTGCCACCCCCTTCTCCTTTTGGCTTCCATCTTTCGTAGCAACAGGGTTTTTCCAATGAGTCAGTTCTTCATGTCAGGTGGCCAAAGTATTGGAGCTTCAGCTTCAGCAACAGACCTTCTAATGAATATTCAGGGTAGATTTCCTTTAGGATTGACCGGTTTGATCTCCTTGCAAGGGACTCTCAAGATTCTTCTCCAGCACCACAATTTGAAAGCATTGTGTTACTTGCTGTATACCGTTGGTAGTGCTTAGGGCCGATTCATTCACTCATTTATTCATCATATGTCAAATATTAGCTCTATGCCTGGGATGCATCTTTTATTTCAGGGGAATAATAGGAAAAGCAAACACAAATTTTGGTGAAGTCACTAGACAGTCTTTTAGAGAGGCAACTAAACTCAATCCTAACAGGTCCTGTTGTTTTTGGACCATGGACTATTAAAATGAGAGAAATTATTTTTGAGAACAGCCTCTGTAAATTTCTATCCCCTCAACCAGCCCTGGCATCAATGCTTTACTTTTCTGTACTTTGGGGCAATTGGAAACCTCTGACTGGGGTCAGAACATCTCTCTAAGTTGTCTGGTTTATAGCTACATTTTAGCCAGGGAAGTGATAAATCCTTTCCTTGGGGAAATACTTAGCAGGAGTATTTGAGAGACACCTGGGGGATTAGGTTTCTTTGGGGCCCTAATCTGTCTTTTGCTGAATAGTTTCTTACTTCCTGCTTCAACCTGTAGGAAATTGAGCTCAAAGTAGACAGTGTGGCTTTTGCAACTCTGCAAGACTAATTATTAATTGCCAGACTCCTGAGGAATATATATTGCAGACCACAAGCTAAAAAGGGCTTCTCTTAGCAAATCCGTATTTTCTTCTCTAGAACCATTTTCAGATAGCTATAAAGCCTAGTTGTAAAGCCTTTATGAAGGCTTCAAAAGTCAGCTTTCAGTCTATAACATTTTGAAATTTTGCTAACAAATTCTGGGGTGCTGAAAACTTGGCAAATAGATGGTAAGAGTCTTAAGGGAAAAAAAAAAAAAAGGTCATCATTTAATCAGCTATTTGCACCCTCAGAACAAGGATTACCAACCTCCTGGCCCAGGATAGTAGAACTCTCATTGCCCAGGGCTTTCCTTTCTAAGCCCAATCAATTGCATTTAACACACCCCTCATTTTATGGATGTTGCAAGAAATACATAGAAGTTGAACCAGCTTAAACAACTCAGAAGATCTATTGTTTACTAAACGGCAAAGTTTAACGGAAAACTTTAGACATGGCTCAACCCAGGTGCTCAACACTATTTATTCCTAAAACCTTCCATTTCTCTGGCCAGCCATGATCGTGGCTTCCCTGCCAGCCTGGGTTCCTATGGAGCTACAGAGAGCTATAGTTACCTTAAGGTGTCATAGACCTTTACAACTGGAGAGCTTTAAAAACTAGTAATGCCCGATTTCTGTCGCCAGAGATTTTGATTTAATTGGTCTTCGGTGCATCCAAAGTTGAGAATCAAGACTATCTGAGAAGTGAGAAAGATATAAGAAGTATGATTCTAAAGCAGCTGTAACTGAAAATCAGAATAGTTTTGGATTTACAGTGTTTCACTGAATCCATCATGCCATTGATATAAATTACTTTATGTACCACTGGAAATGGCAACCCACTCCAGTATTCTTGCCTGGAGAATCCCATAGAGAGAGGAGCCTGGCAGGCTACTGCCCATGGGGTCGCAAGAGGCAGACACTACTTAGTGCAGTGTCTCAGCACTAAGAAAGAAAAAATGTTGCCCTTTAAACTATGACCCTCCCCAAGCATCTTCTGATTCCTGATTTCAGAGATAGAATGTGAGAATAAACGACCTCTGAAGCCATGAAATAAAGTATGCCTCTAAAGGAGAATTGCCTCTTAAAGGAGTCATCCTGGGAGGAGTAATTTTATACAGATTCCTTTGAAGGTACTTCCTTCAAGACACCTGTGGAATGTTTTCATTTGCCTTCAGAATCCATTTCTATCTATACAAGAAAATCACAGTGTATTGGAGCTGGAAGAGACATTAGAGGCCATTCAGATCAACCCCTGGATCGATTTAATTATAGTTACACCTTGTTTTAGACTAACATGATATTTCCCAGCCTTAATCTCTTACTCTATTCACCATTCTTGGCTCTGGATAGCTTTGGGCTGTTTCCAGCAAGCAGATCCACCCTCCTAGGATGAAGATTTGCCACCAAGGAGGCTATTTAAAGTAACATGTAGCAGGTTCTTCTGGCAGTTCCCAGAATGGGAACGGAGTGATGTGGTAAGTAATGGAACCACACTTGGAAGAAGGTCTTATTCTTACTTTGATGTTTATGTTGTCAAGATCAGTCACATGGCCAAGCTTCATTCCACAGAGTGAAGATACAAGGAATGGGACTTTGGGGCATTCCAGGTGATGTCTGCTCTATATTCGTTAAATACAGGAAACCCAATAGTGACTGGAGGGGCAGACTTCAAACAAAGAGTAGTCTGGTGTATAGGAGCTTGCAAGCCCATCAGAAGGAACCCAGCAAGGATGCCTTTTTCTATTTTGCTGAGAGTGATGTTAAGATCTGGAGAGACTAGGCTGGGTCAAGGTCATAGTAGATTGGAGTTAAGCCCAAGGCAACCTGAGGGTTCTTGTCTCCCAGACCAGGGTTCTCCCAACCAACCTGTACTACTCCTCTTCTTAGCATCTCACAGCACTTATGAAGCTCAGGGTTTGAGGAAGGGCTGTTGCTAGATATCGGGCAGCAGGCCAAGGAAGGGGGTCAGTCACAGCATGCTCAGTCTGTGACTCAGTCCTTGCTGTTGGAGAGGATCTGCTGCTCCAGCACAGAGCAACCAGCCAAGATCAAACACGAATTAAAGCCTTGCCCTGGGGTCTTCAGGCAGTTATTCAAATCATATATATATACACACACACACACACACACACACACACACACATACATATATATATATGTGTATATATATTTTATTTGTAATGCAAGCCAGGTGATGGACTTGGATATAATGGTGGATGATGGGGGTATGGGCTGAGCAGTGATTTATGCAAATTTAATACCTGAGGGCAAGGGAAAGGTCTTATGAAAGCTTTTCACAATAGTATGGAAAGGCAAGAGGAGAGAAGAGACCTCTGAGAAGGGCATCAGTCACACCATTGACATCAACACGGGGCTGGCTCAGGTCAGCTTCTCCCTTCTCTCACCCAGGCTCCCTGCTCCTTGACCTCTCTGCAGCTCTTTATCAGCACCATCATCATCACCATTCTTTTCTTCACCCTCAGTTCAGTTCAGTTCAGCTGCTCAGTCGTGTCTGACTCTTTGCGACCCCATGGATTGCAGCATGCCAGGCTTCCCTGTCCATCACCAACTCCCAGAGCTTGCTCAAACTCATGTCCATCCAGTTGGTGATGCCATCCAACCATCTCATCCTCTGTCGTCCCCTTCTCCTCCTGCCTTCAATCTTTCCAGCATCAAGGTCTTTTCTAATGAGTCAGTTCTTCACATCATGTGGCCAGAGTATTGGAGCTTCAGCTTCAGCATCAGTCCTTCCAATGAATATTCAGGACTGATTTCCTTTAGGATTGACTGGTTTGATCTCCTTGCAGTCCAAGGGACTCTCAGGAGTCTTCTCCAACAAATACTGGAGTGGGTAATCTTTCCCTACTCCAGGGGATCTTCCCAACCCAGGAATCGAGCCCAGGTCTCTCATGCAGGAAGATTCTTTACCAGCTGAGCCACAAGGGAAGTCCAAGAATACTGGAGTGGGTAGCCTATCCCTTCTCCAGTGGATCTTCCTGACCCAGGAATCGAACCGGGGTATCCTGCATTGCAGGCAGATTCTTTACCAACTGAGCTATGGGAGAAGCCCTTCTTCATCCTAGAAGGACATATTATCTTAAAATTTGTAATAGGGCATCTGACTTTGCATTCCTGATAAACTTGCAGAGAATAATATTGCTGCCACTCTGGAGAATCACACTTTGAGTGGCACTGGTCCAGGACAGTGGTCCTCAAAGTGTGGTCCCTGGGCCAGCATCCTTAGCATCATCTGGGAACCTGTTAGAAATGTAAGTTCTCAAGGCAGAGCCCAGCAATCTGTGTTTTATCTTATTTTAAATATTTATTTATTTATTATTTATTGGCTTCTGGGTCTTCGCTGCTTTGTGCGGGCTGTCTCCAGTTGCAACGAGCAGGGTTTCTCTTCATTGTGGTGCATGGGCTTCTCACTGCGGTGGCTTCTCTTGTTGTAGAGCTCAGGCTTTGGTGCAGGGGGTTCAGTACAGTAGCCGTTCACAGGCTTATTGTCCCATGGCATGTGGGGTCCTCCTGGACCAGGGATAGAGCCTGTGTCCCTAGCATTGGCAGGCGGTTCTTAACCACTAGGCCACCAGGGAAGCACAGAAATCTGTGTTTTAATAAGCCCTCCAGTTGGGCCAATACAAGCTAAGTGGCATTTCTCAGGCCTGGCTAAACTTTAGAGTCATCTGGTGAGATTTAAAATCTACTGGTGACCCTCCTACCACCAATGAACCCCAGATCTCTGGGCTTCCTTGGACACATATACTTTTAAAATGCTTTCCAAGTGATTCTGCTGCACCATGAAGGTTGACCCTCAGGGGAAAAGTCTGAGAGTTTACAGATTAGAAGCACATTCAGAGAAGGAAAGAGGCTTGTTAGGGTCACACAGCTGGCACAAGCCTCCCCAGAGCCCCTAGTTCATCCCCTGCCCAAAGTCGCCAATGTTTCTGGATGTGAGTGGGTCTCGGCGGCTCCTAACATGCACCCGCGTGTGCATTGAGCCTTTGTCCACCTTTAAGTACTTCCTTCAGGGCAGTGAACAACCACGCTTGCTGTCAACACAAGGCCTGTTTGCCTGGACTATGCGCACTGAGGGCTTCCCAGGTAGCTCAGTAGTAAAATATTTGCCTGCCAATGCAGGAGGTGCAGGAGACTCAAGTTCGATCCCTGGGTCGGGAAGATCCCCTGGAGGAGGGCATGGCAACCCACTCCAGTATTCCTGCCTGGAGAATCCCATGGACAGAGGGGCGTGGTGAGCTATGGTCCATGGGGTCATAAAAGAGTCAGATAAAACTCAGCGACTAAACAAAAATAGGCTTGTCAGTCTTCCTATGTGTAGATAAAACACCCCCAAAATTGGCGATCCTGCTGGGACATCACTCAAATTCCTAGCTCCCTGAGCCCACAGGTGAGGTCCTGGGAAGTAGGGGCTGGCAGGGGACATGCGCGGGTGATTCATCCTTAAGTTCCTCAAAGCCAGTTCTTCCTCTTAGGGTCAGGCTGGGGTATCCCATCCATTTCTCTGTTGGAGACTCTGAGGCTGGAAGCAGCCCACTCCTTTCGGTTCACACCGCCCTCGCCTGCCCTCTGCATGCTCCCGGGGGCTGTGATTCCCTTCTTGCCCAGCATCAGCTGTCTCAGCAGACTTCCCACAGGGACTGAGGCAGCACAGTGAGGAAGAAGGGCAGAACTGGGAGTCAGGGCGTTTGGGCTCCTGAAAAGGCAACTCTCAGTTGACTGACGTTTATCCCCAAAGCCAAAGTGCTTCCAAATTATTTCTGTTCGGATTTAAAATCAGTCAGAGTGTTGTTGGTTATCTTCCCCCCAAAACAAAAGCTGATTAGGCTTCTTAATTACCTTGAATTTAGTCTCATATTAAAACGCGTTCCCTGAGCTTGCCCAAGAAGCGGGGATGGTGGCATGTGGGCATTTTAAATGACAGGAAGAAGCCAATAAGCCAACACAGGTCTCAACATTTGCCACGAGTCATACAGCAAATGTGTTACCCATGGCTTACCGAGTCAGTTCTAGGCCTGAAGTGTGTGTGCGCGTGTGTGTGCGCGCGCGCGCGTGTGTGTGTGTGTGTTACTCGGTCTGTCCACCTGCCCCTCACTAATGCTTAGTGCCCGTGCCATGAAGGCAGCTGGTTTCCTGGCACCCACTGCCTGGCAGATGGGCCTTGACCTTTGTAGCAACTAGCACGGTGTTAGGTAAACAAGACCCCCTGCCCCTTCCACTCTCCTGCTCCTGCTGCCAGCGAGTTCTATTTTTGACAGGCTTGGGCCAGGGAGACAGGGAGAGCTGATGGTGGGGGCGGAAGAGGGGGGTGCCTGCTGAACTGGGGGTGGGAGGCAGATGGTGGCTAGAAGTGTGGCCTCTCACCCCAGCCAGATTTGGTCTGTCTGCAGGCAGCAAGGAGCCCCCTCCCCAGCCCCCTCCAAGCAGCTCTGAGGATGCAGTGGTGTGGCCAAGGCGGGCAGGAGGAAGGGGCAAGACAGGCAGGTCCATCCCATAGCCACCGCCTTGATCTGGTAACAATGAGGAAGAAGTAGGAGCCAGATGCTCTTGATGGCAGAGCCTAGCTGCTTGCAGGAGGGCCAGGCCCAGTCCCAGGCCCTCTATTAGTCTGATGGATGGCTCTGGTGCTGCTAATGTGGTTAGGGCAGGCAGTGGCCTGGGGGCCTGGAAGCTCAGAGACCCACCAATATAGGCCCCGCTGTAATCACATTTGCCTGTACACAGAAAGGGCCCTGATTACCCACCCCGAAGCCCAGAGGACATTAGTTAAAGTCATTTAGAAATATTTTCTGCATCAAGCTTTTCTTATCTTATTATTATTATTTTAAGCAATCAGTGACTGCCCAGGGTACACACCAAAGGGAGCAGCTCTAAGAATGGATTATGGAAGAATGGGCAAGGCAGGCTGCCTCCCTGAACCCTCAAGCCTCCAGGGAAGGGTCATTTCTGCACGTGGGATGGGACACCCCATGCTCCCTGGCAGGTAAATCACTGAGACTCTTTCTTCCATTTCCCAGGTCTGAATGGCCACTCAGTTTTTAAAAATTAAGCTTTCTGTTTCAGATAACTTCCATTTTATGAAAAAATTATGAAAATAATACTGAGAGCTCCCATAACCCCCATATCCAGTTTCTCCTGTTATTTACCTTCTGTATTAGTCTGTTCACTTGTTACAGTTAATGAACCAATATTGATATACTGTTATTAACTAAAGTCTATACTTTATTCACATTTCCTTAGTTTTGGCCTATTGTCCTTTTTCTGTCCAGGACTCCCTTTTTCCTGCCCCTTTCAACCAGTGATCTACTTTCTATCGATTTGCCTGTTCTGGATATTTCAGGTAAATGGAATCATATAAGACGTGATTTCTTGTATCTGGCTGGGCTAGCTACTTTTACAAATGCTTTAATAACTTTAATTCTTATCCTTGGACTGAAGACAGGATTCTAGGGATAATTATTCAGATGACATTGGCAAGACTTAACTGGAATTCTGAGCCCAAATCTAGTTGTTTTGACTCCAAAACCAGAGCATATTCTATTTCTCCATTTATCCAATCTTTCACTGATTTGTTCAGCATCGTCTAAATGCAGGGTTGTATGTGCTCAGTCACTCAGTCATGTCTGACTCTTTGCAACCCTATGAACTGTAGCCTGCCAGGCTCCTCTGTCCATGGCATTCTCCTGACAAGAATACTGGAGTGGGTTGCCATTTCCTCCTCCAGGACATCTTCCTGACCCAGGGATCGAACCTGTATCTCCTGCATTGGTAGGTAGATTCTTTACCATCGTGTCATCTGGGAAGCCCTCTGGAGGAGGAAATGGCAACTCATTCCAGTATTCTTGCTAGGAAAATCTCATAGACAGAGGAACCTGGTGGGCTACAGTCCATGGGGTTGCAAACAGTCAGACATGACTGAGTGGCGGAGCACGCAGCATGCAAATGTGAGGTGCTGGGAAAAACCCCACCTGAGCCAGACTGTCATCATCTGACTAGATTACTGTCAGATCCTTCTAAGTGACCTGCATCTACCCTTGTCTGTCTGCACACTAGACCAGCCAGAGGAGTTGAGTCAATGTTTCAATGCTCTGCTCAAAATCACTCAATAGCTTTTTATTGTCTTCAGAGTGAGGACCAAGGTCCTTACAATGGCTACAAGGCTCCTCATGACCCTCGAGACTTCATCTCATGCTGTTCTCTCCCTTGTTACGCTGGCCTCCATATTTTTTTCATATCCTGAGCCTTCCCACTCAGGACCTTTCCCATTGGCTATTCTTTTCTGCCCAGAGCCATCTTCCTGTATGGCTCACTCCCTCACCATCTTTGGATCTATTGTGCAAATAGCTTCTCCAAAAGACCTTCCCTGACCATCTCACTTAAAATAGCAATTTTCCCTTGGGTTCCTTATTCTCCTTCTCTGCTTTATTTTTCACCATTGCACTTATCACCATCTGGTAGGCTATATATTTTACTTCCTTATTTGTTTGTTATCTCTCTCCTCCCATTAGGACCTAAAATTATAAAGGAAGAATTTTTTTGGTCTATTATTCTTTACTGCTGTATCTCTGATACCCACAAGCATGTTTGGCATCTGATATTTGTTATGAATTATAAATATTTGTTATATAAATTATAAATTCTTCACTTTTAATCCTTTATCTCTTCTAATCAGAAATCTCCCAGGATTCAGCTCTACTACCATGAAATGTGAGGGGATGACACAGGAAAGAAACTTGCTGTGGTAGACCTTTGAAAGACAGAGTTCACACTATTTGGTGAGGAGGAAGTTTAGGAAGACACTGTCTTCTGTTCATTCATTCCTTCATTGTTGCCTTAATCCTTACTAGTAAATTCTCTATAAGATTATTGCCTTCCCCCATGGCTCAGCAGTAAAGAATCTGCTTGCAATGCAGAAGCCACAGGAGACGTGGGTTCGATCCCTGGGTTTGGGTTCGATCCCTGGGTCAGAAAGATTCCCTGGAGGAGGGCATGGCAACCCACTCCAGTATTCTTGCCTGGAGAAGCCTGTGGACTGAGGAGCTTGGCAGGCTACAGTCCATGGGGTCGCAAAGAGTCAGACACAACTGAGGCAACCGAGCATGCAAGCATGCATGCATATAAGATTATTAAACAAGATTAAAAACAACTTCTTTGTATATCTAGTCACTAAATGTTTACTGAATGCTTATTAATTTACTGTTATCATGCTAGATACTGAAGATACAGCAGTGAACAAAGAAGACGCAATCTCTGCCCTGCAGAGAAGTTTACTGTGCCATGTGGGAGATGGGCACTGAAGAAATTATTATACAAGTAGCTTTCAAATTATAATCTTTACTATATGCTCTGAAGGAATAGAGTGTTATGAGAAGCTAGGGAAACTGACCTCGTCTAGGGGTTAGGGAAGATAAGGAAAAGATTTCTTATAACCATAGCTGTCCAAAGTTGAAATAGGTGGTTTGCAGCTGAGTTTCCTTTGACTGAAGCATTTAGTGGAGGCTGGGAAGGCCTGGTTGGGGTATCGTAACGTGCATTAAGCACTGGGTAGGGTAGAATGGGAGTTTCCCAATGCAACAATCTAGAAATTCAGTTGAATTTCCTGTTGAACTTGAAAGAGGCAGTCTCAAGTTGCCTCTTGGAAGAGAATTAATTTTACCAATATTTTTGTGGACCCAGATGCTCATCGTTAGCCATCTGGTGTTTCATTTCCATTGAGTTTATAGGACCCAGGGTTAGAGACTATGGTTGTACCAGGATATTAAAGAGAATTATGAAAACTGGCCCCTAATAATAATACTCCTTTATCTCTGTTCTGTTAATTCACTGCGGTGCTCTTCTACTCTTATATCATTTTCAACTAACCATGACCGTGTGAGCTAGTTTGGTTGGAAATTGTTATCCAGACTTCACAGAAGAAGAATTAAGGCTTGGAGAACGTGAGCTGCTGAACGTCATCAGCTATGATCTTCTGTTTTTTTTAAATCAGTTGTGTTTTCTCTATGTATTGTTAGCTATTGCCTAAACAAAGCTATGTAACAAATTAATCCTCAGACTCAGTGGCTTAAAACTATAACCATTATTGCTTATGCTTCTGAAGGTCAGCTGAGATGTGGCTCATTTAGAATGGGCTCAGCTAGGTGGTTTCACGAGTGGCTGAGGCATCTCTGCTTTGGGTTACGGCAGCTGTGGTAGATCTATCATCTTCCTCCTGGTACCATGGGCTCTGCAGGGTGTGCTCTTTAATAATGATGTTAGAGGTGCAAGGCCTCTTAAAGCTTGGGCTTAGAACTGACCCACTATTATTTACTCCACTCCTTCAGTGGGAAGAATTGCAAAGACGCAAGAAAAAGGGTGTGTGGATACAGGGAGGAGCGAAAGACTGGGGCAAAGAACTGCAAACCACCACCTTCCCTTTGTTCTCTTGTTTATTTGGTTATTAATGTATTTTTTCATTCAGATCCAAACAATGTACCTGGCATTCTGCAAGTTGTTGAGGATACAAAGGTGAATAACATAATCTTTGTAAAGAGGCAATCTCAGCAGAGCATGAGATGAACTATGAGAGAGGCAAGCACAGAGAATCTTGGGAACACATGCTTTCAAGAACAGCAATAAAAAAGCGAGCATTCGAGTGGGTTTTATTCCCATGCAAGGAGTCAGGAGATGAATCAATGAAGGGACAAAATCAAAGCTGAAAAAATTCTGGAGTTAGCTCCACTCATATTTCAACCGGGGAAGCCAGTTAGTTGTTTTATTAACTTCTGCTTCTCTTTCACTGTGAAAGCAAAAAATCTTGGAAAAATTGTGTTCATTCTGAAGCAAAGTGTGGGGAGAAAAGTTTGGAATCACTTATCCAAATTCTATTTTGCTGGGTTTTTGAGGAAAGAATATATCTGGGAAGTGGCAGTGCATATATAGGAGCCCAGTGGGATAATAACATAATAATAACAGCAATAATAAACACTACCATTTGTGGATCTCTTTGTGTCAGGTAGGATGCTAAATGCTTTGCATGTGGCAAGTGCTGTGAATAATCCCATTTTAGAGATGAGTGGAGTGAGGCTCAGAGCAGACAGCAAGACCATCCAATTCTCTGGCTGAATGATGAATTAAAAAAGAATTACTATTTTTGAATTTTTGTTTGTTTGTGTTTTTAGCCTCCTAGGTTAGCACCATGGAGAGAAAACTCACTTTCAGGCAAAACCCTGGATGAGATTCTGGAGGGTGAAATTCCACAAGCAGAATACAGTAAGTCCCTTACATACAAGCCTTCAAGTTGCGAGCTTTCAAAGATGTCCCTGTGTGCCAACTGGTATACTGTACTACCTTACTTTTCAAGGTGTTGTCCTGTAAGATTAAAAATGCTTTCTTTATTTTTTGTGTTTGTTTTTTATGTGTTATTTGTGTGAAAAGTACTGCAAAACCCTATTACAGTGCAGGACTATATAGCCAATTGTGTCAATTGAGTACCTAGGCTAACTTTGTTGGACTTACGAACAAATTGGATTTACAAACCTGCTCTTGGAATGGAACTCGTTAGTACAGAAATGTTTTGAGTGGGTTATTTGCAACATGCCCACCTCTCCCCCTAGAATATATTCTGATAACTAGAAAATACTAGTTAACTACTAGCCAAAGGTTCGTCTAGTCAAGGCTATGGTTTTTCCTATGGTCATGTATGGATGTGAGAGTTGGACTATGAAGAAGGCTGAGTGCTGAAGAATTGATGCTTTTGAACTGTGGTGTTGGAGAAGACTCTTGAGAGTCCCTTGGACTGCAAGGAGATCCAACCAGTCCATTCTGAAGGAGATCAGCCCTGGGATTTCTTTGGAGGGAATGATGCTAAAGCTGAAACTCCAGTACTTTGGCCACCTCATGAGAAGAGTTGACTCATTGGAAAAGACTCTGATGCTGGGAGGGATTGGGGGCAGGAGGAGAAGGGGATGACAGAGGATGAGATGGCTGGATGGCATCACTGACTTGATGGACGTGAGTTTGAGTGAATTCTAGGAGTTGGTGATGGACAGGGAGGCCTGGCGTGCTGCGATTCATGGGGTCGCAAAGAGTCGGACATGACTGAGTGACTGATCTGATCTGATCTGAAAGACCGAACAGTATGCAAATGCTGGGGCAAGGGAGGTATCTGTGAAGGTAAAGGTTTGACGACATGATCTGGGAAAGGGTCCCATTTCTCTGCATAGTATAGCAGGAGTGAGAGATTTAGAAACTAAGTTAGATTTGTGGTTGTTCAGTCGCTAAGTCATGTTTGACTCTCTGCAATCCCACGGACTGCAGCTTGCCAGGCTTCCCTGCCTTTCACTATCTCCTGGAGTTTGCTCAAGTTCATGTCCATTGAGTCAGTGATGCTATCTAACTGTTTTATCTTCTGTCACCCTCTTCTCCTTCTGCCTTCAATCTTTCCCAGCATAAACTGGATCCAGGAGTGAGAAAGTATATGGGTAGGAAGAAAGGAGAGGTCCCAAGGGTGGGCAATGAAGAGAGGAGATTTGGGGCAAAGAGACAGAAGAACTAGGAAAACATTTTTAAAGTTTTGGTGGGGCATGTGAAGTAAGTCTCCATCTTCCCTCCCAAATACTCAGTAATCCCATACTACTGACCTCTGCGCAGCTGGATTTATCTGAGGTTTGAGGAGAAGGCTGAAAGGGACAGAGGTCTGTGTTCCACATGTAAACACATGCAGATTAACATTAGCTGGCTGGAGAGTTTTCTCTCTGGCTGTGGTGGGGGAGAGATCCTAGAGTTTGTCTCCTGTGTTTCAGCTCATCTCCCTCTCATCCTTCATGGGGCAGGCGTGGCGCCTCCTCTCCTCCTCCCTCTGCCCTCCCTTGGACTGGTACCTTGGTGGGCCACACCGCACACCCAGGCTACACTGCAGAGACGGTTTGTTTCTGGCTGAGCACCATTCAGCAAAGAAACATGAGCTTTCTTGTGCCTTTAGCATTCAGAGTTCTCAGAGTTTCAAGGTCATTTACAATTTAAAATCTTCCTTCCCCTTGTCACCATAATTGTACCTCAGCTGGTTAGACCATGCATTTGGATCTCAGGCTCAGAAAAAGATGGTTCTAGGATCCATGTTCTAGGACCAATATAGGAATATACCTATATATATATCAGTTCAGAATATACCCGTTAAGTACTGGTATACTGTCCTGACCTGCTTGTCCTAGGTCATAAGCCAACTCCTCATCTACCAACAAATGCCCCAGCAAGGGTTACATGGAATACACGGGCGAAGGCTGAGTGGGGGCCCCTCACTCCCATGGAGACACATGCTCTTTTACTCTAATTCAGAGTCTTTAGGGAACAACTGACTGAGAAGCCTCCACATCTATAGAAGCATCTTATTTTATGCAGACCTCTAAGTGTGGTCCAAAATGAATGGGGGTGAGGTTATGGTGATGAGATGTGTTCTCAGAGTCAGGTTTGGCACCTGAATCATCGTCCCACAGAAACTGCTACGAGAAATGGCTAAAAGTAGTTGGAAAGTACATTGGGTGTTTCATTGGGTAAATAGATTTTTGTGACAGCTATCGTGGCAGGCAGATGGAGAATTACTGGCTTTGGAGTCTGACGCATACATGCGTGCATGCTCAGTTGCTTCAGTTACGTCCAACTCTTTGCAACACCATGTACTGTGGCCCGCCAGGTTCCTCTGTCCATGGGATTTCCCAGGCAAGAATACTGGAGTGGGTTGTCATTTCCTCCTCCAGGGATCTTCCCGACCCAGGGATCAAAGATCTCTTGTATCTCCTATGTTGGCAGGTGGATTCTTTAGAGTCTGAGATATCTGGGTTTTAATCTTTGCTCTACAGATCACTTGCTATGTGGCCTTGGGCATATCATGCTCCTTCTCTGAGCCTCTGTTTTCTAATTTGTAAAATGAAGGTTATTGATAGAGTCTGATAATGATTTTGTTTGAGTAGGTGAACTTCAGTAACAGAACCCACCAAATCTCAGTTGCTTAACACAGTCAAGTTTTATTTCACACTCATGTCACAGTCCAACACAGGCCAATAGTAGGGTTTGGCTCCATGCAGTCATTCAGGGACCACAAATCATTCCATTTAGTGGACTGCATAATTCTCCAGAGCTTGGGAGCCTTTCACTGGATCTGTGCATTTGGCAGATAGATGAAGGAGGAGAGATCACAGAAATGGTTGGGCAGGAGGTATTTTTACCTCCTAGATAAAGCGGTGGTACACATGATTTCCATCTGCACTCCGTTGTCACAAGGCTGTCCCTACCACAAGGAAGACTGAAGAAGGACTCACCATGTCTCTAAGAAGAAAAGGTTACTGATTCAACCAGTCCATTCTAAAGGAGATCAGTCCTGGATGTTCTTTGGAAGGACTGATGCTAAAGCTGAAACTCCAATACTTTGGTCACCTGATGCGAAGAGTTGACTCATTGGAAAAGACTGATGCTGGGAGGGATTGGGGGCAGGAGGAGAAGGGGACGACAGAGGATGAGATGGCTGGATGGCATCACTGACTTGATGGATGTGAGTCTGAGTGAACTCCAGGAGTTGGTGATGGACAGGGAGGCCTGGCGTGCTGCAATTCATGGGGTCGCAAAGAGTCGGATACGACTGAGCGACAGAACTGAACTGATGGTGCACAAGCCAGCGTTTTCTGCCATTCTTACCTTGTAAGGTCGTGAGGAGGTAAAGATGTAATGAGAAAAAAAAAAAGAAAGCAGAAAGAATGTCATGATCCTTTATAGTGCTGTTGTTGTGTAGTCCCTAAGTCATCTTTGACTCCTTTGCAACCCCACGGACTGTAGCCCCCGCAAGCTCCTCTGTTCATGGGATTCTCCAGGCAAGAACACTGGAGTGGTTTGCTATTTCCTTCTCTAGGGGATGTTCCCGACCCAGGGATTGAACTCATGTCTCCTACACTGGCAAGTGGATTCTTTACCACTGAGCCACCAGGGAACCCTGTATGTAGTGCATACAGGACTCAATAAACATTAGTTCTAATAACACTGTTTACATGGGAAAGTAAATTTTGAATTCCAAGCAAGCAACTTAGAAAGGACTTTCAAGTCTCCATTCATTTGTTAGATGTGGGCTGTCTTGTCTGTTTGTCCTTGGCGTTCCAGGAGTTCCGATCACCTGGCCATGAGGGGTTAAACTACCCTGGCCTCCACGGACACCCAACAGCTGGGTATCTTTCCAAGGGCCTTCAGCACTCTCTTTCAGAGCAGTAAATACATCTGGCATTCCCTATTCTGGAAATACAAGCAACTAGTCAATTGCAAAAGGCGTCTGCTGATGGTAGCATGACAAGCAATATCCATAACTGCTTGTAATCTCCTTCAGACATCCGCTTGCTCCCATCCAGCCCACAGAGCACAAAGGGGCTCCTATTATCTCAGCAGCCTTCTGTCGCCAAAAATGCAGATGAACCCTGACCTGCTATGCCACTCAACATGCCCTCTGAGCAAAGGGCCCCCTTCAAGTGTTTACCCTGCCAGAATAGCAGATGAGCAGGCCACGGGGAGCAGCTTCCAGGAGGCAGCCAGCTGCGCAGTGGAAGAGAGTGCAGGTTTTGCGTTTGGGAATCATACATCTCAGATAGGCATCCTGCTAGCTCCGTGGCCTTGGAAAAGTCACTTCACCTCTCTTGCCTCAGTTTCCTCATTGGTATAAGGAGGACAAGCACGGTGCTTTCTTTATCTGTGTCACAGGAGGTGTTGGGGCTCAAGGGACATATCTTGAAATGTGCCTACACCCACATGATTGTGTGCTAAGTTGCATCAGTCGTGCCCAACTCTTTGTGACCCTATGGACTGTAGCATGCCAGGCTCCTCTGTCCATGGATGTCTGCAGGCAAGAATACTGGAGTAGGTTGCCATGCCCTTCTCCAGAGGATCTTCCCAACCCAGGGATCGAACCTGTGTCTCTTACATCTCCTGCATTAGCAGGCAGGTTCTTTACCACTAGCGCCTCCTGGGAAGCCCCCTATATTCTCTAGGAACAATCATCTATCCTGAAGCAACCTGGGGGAAGAAGGGCAAGACATAGGGTCACAGCCTGACATGGACTTGTGATTCCTCCTGTCCCAGAACAGGCTCCATGAGGGGAGACACAGATTACCCACCCAAGGTCAGGAGAACTATGGTCCCATATCACTGCCATGATAATGATATCTCCTTACATTTGTACCATATTTCATCATCCACAAAGGCTTCTTCTAGGCTGTATCACATTCACTCCTCACAGTAACCTTCCAAGCCAGGCATTATGATCTCCATGAGTCCTAGGCTCAGAGACCGTGAGTAATTTGTTCAAGGTTCCATAACAAGATCTGATTCCAAAGTCGTGTCTCCTCCCCACACACCACAGCCGTTCTTTCTCTCTGTTCCCAGATACAGAGAGAAATCCCTTATCTTCTCCAGACTAGATACGGACAGATGTGGGCACTCTAGTCCTCTTTGGGTTGGAAAATGGGAACTTCTGGGGTTCTCTGTGTCTCTAACTATGCCTGGGATGTGGCAAAATGCCCCCTAAATTGTCCTACAATGGACAGTTGACAGAGAATTGTCAGGAGGCAGGCAGAGCCATAGGCGCTGATCAGAATTCAGACACAGATGGCTGATCACAGATGCATGTACAGAGTGAGGAGAAGTTATGAAGGGGGCAGATGGAGGGCAGAATGGACGGGACTTCTTTCTCTCCTTCTGTTTAACATTAAGAAAAATCCAGTGTCCAGCCATGGATTTCCTAGGGGGAGAGGACCAAAACAGACCATAGAAAAACTTGGGGGAACTCCCAGCAAAGAGATCTCTCTGGGGTCCACAGGATAGGATTACAAAGCTCTGCTCAAATGGACCTGGGGCAGCTGAGCCAAGAAAAGAAGCTGAACTGCAATGCATTCCATCCTTTATAGCAGGATTGATCTGGCTCTGGCCCCAGCCAGGGAGGATTATGACCGCGGGAGTCTTCTGTTGAAGCAAGTGGGAAATGGGATGGAAGTTCCATGTGGCAGGAGGAGAATCAGCCTAATGTGTGTCAGGAGGGAAAGCTGAAACCCACCTGGGATGGGAAAGGTGTCGGGCTCCGAAAAGACCATTCGGAGGGCTGAGAGGGGGGCGATGGAGGTCACTGGTGAATGTGGGCAACTGCAGAGCCAATCCCCACCCTGGCAAAAGTGACATCACGGGGTCACAGAGGGAAAGCCCAGCCCATGTGGGGCAGTGATGCTAAAGGGAGAGGGAGGAGGGAGCCTTGAGGAGTGAAGAGAGGGAGGCTTTTTCTGAGAGTGGTTGGATGGGAAGATACATTTGCAGGCGGGAAGTGTGTATGTGTGTGTATGCATGTGTGTGTGTGTGTGTGTTCGTGCGTGCATGATGGGGAGACCTCACCCCAGAGCCTGAGGCAGGATTGGGGTTTTGAAGGCACCCCAGTCAAGCAGGGGAGGATCCATCCACTGAGGAAATGGAGTAGCAGGGTCAAGATTCTGCCAAGGAAGAGATTGGGACCCAGCTCTGGGCAGCGGTCTTCCTGTCTCTCCTTTTCCCTCGGACCTCCTCCTGGTGGGGGTGGGGTGGGGATGCTGCAGGCGGTGGCCGGTGGGGCCATTTTGCCCTGCAGGATTCACTGCCCTGCCCACCCTCTCTGATGAATGTGACCCTCTACTGAAACCCCATCTGCTGCCAGGCAGAGGAGGTCGGGCCCGGCGGCTGCAGACAATGGCCTTATCGGCTGCTACTAGTGAGGGTATAAGCAGGGGATTGGATGGTATCATTCTAATTTACACGGGATTTTGTTTCTTTCCAGGTACTTAGCATGTGGATCTAGGTGATATCAAAGGCAGAGCATTATACAATAAGTAGGCTTAACCTCCATCTCACCCCCTCTCATCCTTCTGTCTCTTCATTGAGGCCATGAAGAGCTGCAGATGGGGTTGCCATAGTGACCAATTAGGATTACTGAGATGTTCTTGCAGAGAAAAAAGGGAGTATTGATTTAGCTTTGACAGGGGGCCAGCAGGGGACCAGGGAGCCCAAGGGTGCTCAGCATTAATAGAGGCGGACTGTGTCACCCTCTAGGCTGTGTTGTTTGGGACTGGACTTCATACGTGGTGGAGACCATGGGCAAGACCCTGCCTGCTCCGGGCATAGAGTGTACATGATAGTGCAGAGGGCCACGTGAGGGTTTCAGGTAAGCGGGGAGTGATGGAGTGAGGCTACCATCCATGGTATAACTCTCAAGAGAAGTGGAGTTGTTTGGTTCAGTTAGTGGAAGGCCCAGGTGCCCACACATGCTGCTATTGTTGTTGTTTAGGCGCTAAGTTCTATCCGACCCTTTTGGGACCCCATGGACTGTAGCCTGCCAGTTTCCTCTGTCCATGAGATTCTCCAGGCAAGAATAGTGGAGTGGGTTGCCATTTCCTCCTCCAGGGGATCTTCCCGACCCAGGGAATGAATCCAAATCTCCTGCATTGCAAGCAGATTGTTTACTACTGAGCCACCAGGGAAGCCCATGCCCACACATCTTCCCCCAGGCTAAAGCTTCCTGTTGTCATCGAACAAGTCTTTCCAGGTGAGCTGACATGCGGCCACTCTGCACCAGAGCATGCAACATGGCTTTAAACCTTTAGGAGCTTTGAATGGGCAAAGCATTTGATATCATGATATGCAAAATCAGGTCCCTCTGACTTTACGATGTTAAGAACTTTGAAACCAAGAGCAAAATGGGGGCCAAGAAGCCTTCTGGGTGGGGTGCGGCTCAAGGCTAATGCAGCTGTGTGGCTGTGGACAAGCCCTGTAACATAACCAACCTCAGTTTATCCCTCTGCAAATGAAGGGTAGTAATAATCTACTGAATAGGGGATTATAAAGACTGGAACATGTGTTGGGGATGGGCGTCAGTTTAGGAGGCTGAACTGAGAGAAATTAGGGGCAGAGAAGGGGGCTTCCCAGGTGGCTCCGTGGTAAAGAATCCACCTGCCAATGGCGGCGCTGCAGGAGACGAGGGTTTTATCCCTGGGTTGGAAAGATCTCCTGGAGTAGGAAATGGCAACCCACTCCAATATTCTAGCCTGGAAAATTCCATGGACAGAGGAGCCTGGTGGGCTACGGTTCATGAGGTTGCAAAGAGTCGGACATAACTGAGCGTGCACAAGCTAGGGACAGAGAACAGCAACTGGATGGACAGGAGAGAGAGGTGGAAGGTGGAAGTCTGGAGACACAGGGGAGGAATTCAAGTGGCTTCTGGATGGAGGAGGGGCAGGTTCAAGCCTGCAGGCAGACAGAGCAGACAGGCAAAGGAGAAAGACGTTGGAGCCCACGGAGGGGCAGTTTGTGCGGGGAGAGGTTGCCGAGAAGCAGGAAGAGAGTTTGCAGTAAGTGGGATAGAGGAGCCCCTGGTTTCCTTCTCTTCATCCCTAGACTCAGAGAAGTAGAATCTTTTAAAGTTCCTTGGAAGTAAGTAGGGAGGGAGGGAGAGGGATTCAGGCAGAAAGACAGCCCTGTCCCGGGCCTGAGCAAGTGTGTCTGGCTCTGCAGTTAACTGTGGTCAGGTCGTGGGGGAACCTCTGGAGCAGGCCTCCCCCACACGTGTCCACCTTGGCCTTGGTATGTGTGTGCTGACTCGTTCAGTCGTGTCTGACTCTTTGTGACCCTACAGACTGCAGCTCGCCAGACTCCTCTGTCCATGGGATTCTCCAGGCAAGAATACTGGAGTGGGTTGCCATTTCCTCCTCCAGGAGAATCTTCCCAGCCCAGGGATTGGAACCCCATCTCCTGTGTCTCCTGCGTTGGCAGGCGGACTCCTTACCCATTTGAGCCTAGCAGGCCAACTTCCTGCCCCTCTGGGGCTAATCCAGACCACAGCCTGCCCGGTCCCACCCCATCCCACCAGGCGGGCCCCAGAGCTCAAGGTTAGAGCACAGCAGGAGAGAGGACCCAGGAGAAGCAGCAACCCCCCCTCCTCGGCCCATCCCCTGCCTCTGCAGGATTTAATAACTGCCCTCCTCAAAGATCAGGAGACGTGATTAATTCTGACTCGAGGATTATTAAAATGCTTCCACCAAGCATCTGGCATTAAAAGTTTTAAATCAATTAATCTGTTGTTTGGGGAAGAGCCTTCTCGTTAGCACAGCTGCAGAGGCCGCTCAGGTTGCCGTTGGGCTGGGGGAGTGGGGGTAGCCTCCCTTGGGAGTGAAGGAGACACTCTCTGGGCTCCAGCAGCCTCTCCTGGCTCCCAGGCCCAGCATCTCTCACCATCTCTCATCCGAATTATGGTGTATCTAATTTCCAAGTGGTTTTCTCTTCCATCCCTGTAGAGCTACCAGATAAAACACAGAATGCCCAGTCAAATTTAAATTTTAGATAATAGTGGATACTGTTTTTAGTATTGATATGTCTGTTTCAAGGAGTATTTGGGACACTCTTATATTACAAAATTATTTTATTTTTGTTTACCTGAAATTCAAATGTAATCAGGCCTTGTGTATTTTTCATTGCTAAATCTGGCAACCCTCCCCCCACCCTGTTTTAGTAACCTGACCTCATAGCTGAAGTGGAGCTCCTGGGTTTGAGGCCTGGGCCTCCTATCTACATGCCAGATCTCCTAGGGAGCATTCCTTCTTCTTTCTAGGTCAAGCAAGAAAACAAGCAGCTTTGAACTCAGGGGTACGTAGGTGTTTATGGACCTCTTACACAGTCATTTGCAAAATCTCTATATGACTGATAAAACATATGGAAAATTAATATTCTCAACCAAGAGCACACACCTGGCATTGCTTTTAGCTTTTAACCCTGTTGGGGTTATCTAACCAGGAACACCCTGATAACACAGATGTGCCTGGTCCACATTTGCATCCGCAGCACCCAGCCCGGGACTAACACATGGCAGACCCTTAGTATAAGTTAATAAAATGGATTCGTGAGTAAATGAACCTCCCCTGTGTTCTCACTCAGTCTCCTGAGTAACTAGAGTTTGTCATTTATAAATTACAGAGGGTTAAGTGTACAGACACGGCCAGAGTCAGAACCAGTCTCAAGTCCACTGGACCAGGCACTGGATGAGGGGCCAGGATCGCTAGGCTCAAACCCTGGGTGCAAGTCCTGGTGTTGGCTAATATCCTGTACCCTTGGCTAAGTCTTTACCCGCTCTGGGCTCTGGTATCCTCATCTGTGAGTGAAGGGAGTTGTGCTTGGGGTCTTTACAGCCCAGACATTCTGAGACGCTCCAGCAGTGCTGAACTCTGCAGCCCAACTTTGAATGGATCAAGTTGAATGCTGGATCCTGGCTCTGAGTCGCAGAGCCTGGTAAGGTCATGGGTGGTAATGTTCCATCTTAAAAGTCCAGGAGAGACTTGGTTGCATGGTATGTGCTGGCCCCTGTTACTGGTGTCTGTTGCTTTTCTGTAAAGAGGGACCAGGCTTTGGCTTTCTTATCTCCTAAGCCTGAGAGGAGAGGGAGGAGACCCCCTCCCGCCAGACTCTGCATCCCATCCAAGGCTTCTTTGACCCTTGTCCGCACCTCAGATATTTCTTTTCAGCCTCTGCAGCCAGCCCAGATTTATCCTGCCTCGTGTCTCTCATGTAAAATGCATATCCCGACACTTTGCTAGGTTAAATGATTTAACAGCCGAGGCAGAGAGAATTAGGGGTCCGGGAGCAGGAGGCAATGCCTGCTTTTCAGATGAGATTGGAAAGGAGATGGAGATCGGTGGCGATGATAATCTCTTATTTTAATAATATAAAATAACTGTCCCACTAAATCAGGGTGAACGATGAATTCTGTGGCCTGGGGTTAGAGACAGCTGAGTCTGGAGAAGAGAGCCGGGGGGTGCGCCGATGTCCCTCTCCCTCTCTGTTGTTCCTTCTCTCTTGTCTTTCTCTTTTGAAGATTTGTGCCAGCACCATCCTGGCACAAATGGTAGCCTGGGAGCCTGGGAGACTGGAAGGGAGAGTGGTGAATTTGAGAAGCGTGTGTGTGTGTATGAGGGAGAGACAGAGGAAAGAAAAGGAAAGAGAAAATCAGTGAATGAGGGAGTTTCCTGAGATCCAGTGGTTAAGACTTTGCCTTCCAATGAAGGGTGTGGGGTTGATCCCTGGTCCAGGATGCTCAGGTCCCATGTGCCTTGGGGCCCAAAAAACAAAACATAAAAACAGAAGCAATATTGTAACAAATTTAATAAAGACTTTTTCAAGTAGAAAATGAACAAATGAATGAACAAATGAAAAGAAATCTTGGGAAATTGATGACCATTTTTCCTTTATGACTGTTGATAAGAGATACTCTGATCTGTGACCCTGGAAAAGGGGAGCAGACTCCCCAGAGGTGGGGGCCTAGACACGTTGACCTCTAGGAATGTAGGGACTGCTATCTGGAACCTCAGAATCATAGGATGGTTGGTCCTGGCCCTAGTGAACCTGAGGAGAATGACTCACTCTTCAATCAGTCCCTTAGTTGGCAGATACATATCAAACACCTATCATGGGCTGGTCTCTCTGAGGTTGGCTGGCTTAGACCAGAGAGGTTCTGAAAGGAGCCAGGTGGTGGGGAACAAACTCCATGGCACGTGTCGTCTCAGCAGGGTTCCCCATCACAGCGGGATGCTAATAGCTGAGGAGCTGCAGACCTGTCTTCTTCCCTGGGATTAATTCATTACTCCAGCCCTACTCAGATTCCGCCAGGTTCAAATGTCAGAATGGAATATGCAGCTAATGAGTCAAATGCTCTATCTCTCCCTATCCTAGGCTGGCTCTTTCCCTTCTGCCTCTCTGCAGACAACTGCCAGTGTTGGGGGTTTGTATGGGGTGGCCCGGGGGCGGTGGCCACCTGAGCTGGTGAGTGGGAAGTCTGCTCTCTTTACTGTACTTGTTTATGCTGCTGCTGCTGCTAAGTCGCTTCAGTCGTGTCCGACTCTGTGTGACCCCATAGACAGCAGCCCACCAGACTCCCCCGTCCCTGGGATTCTCCAGACAAGAACACTGGAATGGGTTGCCATTCCCTTCTCCGATGCATGAAAGTGAAAAGTGAAAGTGAAGTCGCTCAGTCGTGTCCGACTCTTAGCGACCTCATGGGCTGCAGCCCACCAGGCTCCTCCGTCCATGGGATTTTCCAGGCAAGAGTACTGGAGTGGGGTGCCTATGGTGGAGGGTAAATACACACGCACTGGGGCTCCCGAGTCAGGACACATCAATGCACGGGGGGCAGGGGGAGACCTAATCTTTGGGAAGGGCCTCACTCCCTGCCTTGTAGTCTCCGCTCCTCATTAGTCAGCAGCCACTTATGAGAACTCAGACATGTTGGGTCCATGATGGACATTGAAGGACACAAAGCTGAACAGACTGATTGGCTCAGCTTTAAAAATAAATGTTGAGTGACTATCTAGACAGCCACTGGTATAGTCCTTAGGGCGGAAGGCTCTGGAGCTGGACTTCCTGGGTTGGTATCTGCTGCTGACTGTGTGCATTCACTTAGGCATGTTAGGCAGCCTCTCTACTTCTGTTTCTCCATCTGAAAAATGGGGATAACAAAAGTACCATCTTGACACAGCTGTACAAGAGTTAAATGGATTGATGCACGTAAAACAAGCAATTGCTAAATAAATGTAGTTACTGTTTCTATGTGGTAAGAACTTAGGGTCTCAGAGTCTAAAACAGAATGAACCAGCACTGATGTGTACCAGGCAGAAATTTAGACCATTAACTCATTTAATCCTCACAACAGCCTTCTAAGGCAGGTCTCTTATCGTCACTACCATTTTATACAGGAGGAAACTGAGATGAAGTCTCTTCTTGCATGAGGGTACCTCACTCATGGACTGTAGCCCGCCAGGCTCCTCTGTCCATGGAATTCTCCAGGCAAGAATACTGGAGTGGGTTGCCATCCCTTCTCCAGGGGATCTTCCCGACCCAGGGATTGAACCCTGGTCTCCTGCATTGCAGGCAGATTCTTTACCTTCTGAGCTACCAGGGAAACCCCAGGAAATGGAGGTAGAATTTGATCTCTGCTCTGTTAGACTCTGAGTCTGAGCTCTTGGCCATGATTTATGACTTGGAGAGACAGAATGTACATAATTACAGAAATGGCATCATCTTGTAATAATATAGGTCCAAATACAGCACAGTGGGATCCACAGAGAATAACGGGGCTGCCTCCATCAAAGCCGGTCAACGAAAGCTCCTGGAGGAGGGAAAGTTTGAGCTGGAGGTTGAATAGGCATTCTCTGGTGTACTGGGTGAGTTAGGCAGGAAGCAGAGGGATGCGTGAAGAGCAGGGCACGTTAGGTAACCTCCGGCCCAAATGGCTAGAGGGCAGGTGTGCTACAGGGGGCAGTACACAGAAGACAGGTGATGAGCTTGCCATGCAGGGCACTGTCAGCGGTGCCAAGGAAGTAGGTTTTATATGAAGATAGTGGAAGTCACTGTGAGTCTGAAGCCAGGGAGCAGCATAAATGGACACTGAAGAAAGCTCTGTTCTCTGCTGCACCATGGAACACAGACCTGGGAGGGCAAGGCCGAGGCAGGAAGGATGCCTATGCTGCAGTCGTGACAGGCTGACTCTGCTTCACACCCAGGAAGACGGGATGGTGGGGGTGAGGGAGGAGCGGCCTCTATAGGCAGAAAGGGACGTGGTGCCTGTTTCTGATCCTTGGTGCTGGCAGCATGACTCAGCCAGGGAAAGACGATGTCAGCCCTAAAGGCTGAGAGGGAGGTGTGGATAAACAAGGCTGCAGAGGCTGTCCTGGGAACAAATCAAGCTTTAACTGGTGACCCGCGAACCAAGCACAAATAGCCGAGAGGGTGGGTGGGCAAGAAGCCTATTCCAGACCAAGTCAGAAGATTCTTTTACTTTTTAAAAAATATTTATTTATTTGGCTGCATCAGCTCTTAGTTGCGGCACATAGGATCTCTCTAACTGTGGTGCTTGGGCTTAGTTGCCCTGTGGCATGTGGGATCTTAGTTCCTTGACCAGGGATTTCACTTGCATTCCATGCATTGCAAGGTGAATTCTTAACCACAGGACCAGCAGGGAAGTCCCAGGAGATTCTTGAGTGGAAGGAAGCAAAGAAAGATCTGCTAGCTTATTGTAGGGAGCCCAGGCTGGGGTGGGGTAGTGGGTAGCGCCCCAATCAAATCGGGCCACGTTGAGTAGAACTGAAGCGTCAGAGTAGCAGCGCTGGCCCAGTGGGGACAAATAAGGACCCCAGTTCAGAGACAAAGCAGGTTCAGGAAGTCACTGAGAATCTCACAGGACCTCGGAGCAGGATCAGCCCCAAACTGTCTAGAGAAGAGATCCAAGCATCTCTTAAGCCTTTAGAAAAAAAAAAAAAATAGTGAAATGACAAGAAGAGACCCGGGCAAGGCCTGGGAGTCCTCACTGAGCTGTGTTCACCAAGTCAATATTTTGCTACATGTTCATTTGGCAATCAGAAAAAAAGAACTCTGCAAACATGTGTCTTTTTATAGTCCTTGGTATTTTCCCTTTGTTTTCCTTGAAAGGTTTCCCTCCCTCCAATCGCACTATGGGTGTTATTTGAAGACCTGAGCGGGGACTAGGCTTCGATGGCTAGAAGGAGTATCCGCTATAATCTCACAGTCAAGAAGAGCCAACGCAGGAATTCGGAGCATGCAGTGAGTTGGAAGTGAGGGGCACAGGGCAGGTCAGGATGGGATGCTGACTACTTCTCATGGCAGCTGCTTCCGCGCACATGGGTGGCATACAGCTCTGACGGGACCGGTTGTATTGGGCAAATAAATGGAGAACTATGGTGGTTTTCTGGGTCATTTTTTTTAGAACAGCCAGAGCTGTTTCTGTGTGTCATACTTGACCTTATATCGTATTCATTCTCATATACGGCTTACCTTCTGTATACTGGATGGCAAGCTTCCTACAGGCTGAGAACTTGCTAGACCCAATTCTGCGCCCTCCACAGCACTCAGCACAGCCCCTTGTCTAAGGCAGGCGAGGGGATGAACATCCCTGTGAGTGAGTTTGAGACCAAGGGAAAGCCAGTGTCATACTGCTGTTTTCAACACACTGAGTTACAGGAGAGGTGGTTGGGGTCCGAGAACAGGGGCCCAGTTCCCAGAAAGGCAACAGTTAAGAATTATCCTATAAGCTGTTTTTCACGGCTGGAGTTTGGGATTAACATATACATAATAATGTGTGTGGGTTAAATCGCTTCAGTTGTGTCCCACTCTTTGCAACCCCTGGATTGTAGCCCACCAGCCTGCTCTGCCCATGGGATTTCCCAGGCAAGAATATTGGAGTGAGTTGCCATTTCTTTCTCCAGGGGATCTTGATCTTCCCCACCCAGGGACTGAACCGGGGTCTCTTATGTCTCCTGAATTGGCGAGCAGGTTCTTTACCACTACCACCACCTGGGAAGCACTAATAGTCTTTATAAAATAGATAACCAACAAAGACCTACTGTATAGCACAGGGAACTACACTCAATATTTTGTAATAACATATGAGGGAAAAGAATCCGATAAAGAATATATCTGGATCTCTATATCTATCTGTCAATCATCAATCTATTGACTATCCATTTATCTATCTATCATCTATCTGAATCATTGTGCTGTATACCTGCAATGAACACAACATTGTAAATCAACTAGACTTTAATAATAATAATAAAAAGAACTATCCCAGACTAAGGCTAGAACGGTGTTACGAGTAAGGCCATTAGAATGAGAACCCTGGAACGGGGCCCACAGCAGTGGCCCAGTCATTCAACCTGGGCACTCCAGGTTAGGATGGGAGGGGGACCTGGTGATGGAGAACAGGCAGGGCAGCTTGCTAGAGTCACACAAGAGACAAGCAATGGGTTTACATCTCTGTCACCCCGGCCACTGCAATAACCTCCCGTTACCTGCTCTCTAGTCTGTGTCTGCTTGTGGCCATCACTCAACTGACTAAGCATCACCCTTTATCACTCTCTACTGCATAACCTTCAGTGACTCTCCTTGGCTTCAAAAAGAAGTCCAAGCTCTAAAGCCCCAGTTGACCTTATTTTCCACTCTCTGCTCCCTCCACCCATGCACACTGTACCGCTCAAGTTGTTGTTGTTGTTCGGTTGCTAAGTCATGTCCAGCTCTTTAGAGACCCCATGGACTGTAGCCCACCAGGCTCCTCTGTCCCTGGGATTTCCCAGGCAAGAATACTGGAGTGGGTTGCCATTTCCTTCTCCAGGGGATCTTCCCAACCCAGGGATCGAACCCTCGCCTGCCCAAGACTGGAGCTTATTTATGATGCCCTCCCCTCCTCCACCCAATGCACTTTGCAATTTCCTCCCTAGACACCTCTTTACAGGTCTCATTCTATCTTCTCATTCCTACAACTCACTTCCTGAGCCCAATTTAGATCCTACCTCTCTCAGGAAGAACTTTTTGGCTTCCCAAGCCCACATCCCTTTCTAGTCTGACACCTGTCGAGCGTGTGCAGTGTGCCAAGCGCTCTACATGTGCTATCTCATTGTCCCCCCAGTAGCTCTGTGGCTTCAACTTTGCCATTAATTCCAAAGGTCTGAAGTGCTTTGTGCAAAGTTATAGAGCTACAAGTTCAACACTGGTATTGAACCCAATATTTTAAAATCCGAAGCATTGTTCTGAACCCTGTTGTAAACAAAATGATTTGTTGGTCTTTGTACTTGTTATGTAAAGGAAAAATAGCCTCCCCTCTTCTCTGTGACCAAGAGCTATGGGTACTGTAAGAAAATGTGGGGTTCAGGGTTTATAATTTGGAGACAGCAGGGCAGCTTACAAGGATACAGAACTAGGACTTAGGGACGCTGTCCCATCACTCTGTTACTGGGTGCATCACTCAACTTTTCTGAGCCTGTTCTTGCCCTTTGTTAAACGCAAAACATAACTCCTATGACTCAGACTTCTGTGAAGGTCAAGTTAAGGTGATGCCACATTCTGTAAACTGCAAAAGCAAGATGGGTTATTCTTATCATTCAGTTCAGTTCAGTCGCTCAGTCGTGTCTGACTCTTTGTGACCCCATGAATCGCAGCACGCCAGGCCTCCCTGTCCATCACCAACTCCTGGAGTTCACCCAGACTCACGTCCATCGAATAAGTGATGCCATCCAGCCATCTCATCCTCTGTCGTCCCCTTCTCCTCCTGCTCCCAATCCCTCCCAGCATCAGAGTCTTTTCCAACGAGTCAACTCTTAGCATGAGGTGGCCAAAGTACTGGAGTTTCAGCTTTAGCATCATTCCTTCCAAAGAAATCCCAGGGCTGATCTCCTTTAGAATGGACTGATTGGATCTCCTTGCAGTCCAAGGGACTCTCAAGAGTCTTCTCCAACACCACAGTTCAAAAGCATCAATTCTTGGCGCTCAGCCTTCTTCACAGTCCAACTCTCACATCCATATATGACCAGAGGAAAAACCATAGCCTTGACTTGACGAACCTTTGTTGGCAAAGTAATGTCTCTGCTTTTGAATATGCTATCTAGGTTGGTCATAACTTTCCTTCCAAGGAGTAAGCGTCTTTTAATTTCATGGCTGCAGTCACCATCTGCACTGATTTTGGAGCCCCCAAAAATAAAGTCTGACACTGTTTCCACTGTTTCCCCATCTATTTCCCATGAAGTGATGGGACCAGATGCCATGATCTTCGTTTTCTGAATGTTGAGCTTGAAGCCAACTTTTTCACTTTCCACTTTCACTTTCATCAAGAGGTTTTTTAGTTCCTCTTCACTTTCTGCCATAAGGGTGGTGTCATCTGCATATCTGAGGTGATTGATATTTCTCCCAGCAATCTTGGTTCCAGCTTGTGCTTCTTCCAGTCCAGCATTTCTCATGATGTACTCTGCATATAAGTTAAATAAGCAGGGTGAGAATATACAGCCTTGACGTACTCCTTTTCCTATTTGGAACCAGTCTGTTGTTCCATGTCCAGTTCTAACTGTTGCTTCCTGACCTGCATACAAATTTCTCAAGAGGCAGATCAGGTGGTCTGGTATTCCCATCTCTTTCAGAATTTTCCACAGTTTATTGTGATCCATACAGTCAAAGGCTTTGGCATAGTCAATAAAGCAGAAATAGATGTTTTTCTGGAACTCTCTTGCTTTTTCCATGATCCAGCAGATGTTGGCAATTTGATTTCTGGTTCCTCTGCCTTTTCTAAAACCAGCTTGAACATCAGGAAGTTCACGGTTCACATATTGCTGAAGCCTGGCTTGGAGAATTTTGAGCATTACTTTACTAGCATGTGAGATGAGTGCAATTGTGCGGTAGTTTGAGCATTCTTTGGCATTGCCTTTCTTTGGGATTGGAATGAAAACTGACCTTTTCCAGTCCTGTGGCCACTGCTGAGTTTCCCAAATTTGCTGGCATATTGAGTGCAGCACTTTCACAGCATCATCTTTCAGGATTTGAAATAGCTCAAGTGGAATTCCATCACCTCCACTAGCTTTGTTTGTAGTGGGCTTTCTAAGGCCCACTTGACTTCACATTCCAGGCTGTCTGGCTCTAGGTGAGTGATCACACCATCGTGATTATCTGGGTCGTGAAGATCTTTTTTGTACAGTTCTTCTGTGTATTCTTGCCACCTCTTCTTAATATCTTCTGCTTCTGTTAGGTCCATACCATTTCTGTCCTTTATCGAGCCCATCTTTGCATGAAATGTTCCCTTGGTATCTCTAATTTTCTTGAAGAGATCTCTAGTCTTTCCCATTCTATTGTTATCATTGTTATGTTGATATCATTTTTACCTTCCAAAGATGAATGATGCCCTGAGTTGAGTAACAGGCAGTGGGTAGCAAGGGTCATGTCCCGAATAGCAAAGGGCACAAAACAAAGGCACACAGTGGATGTTTGGAAAATTCCATGCAGTCTATCAGGATTGGTTAGATTTCACTAACACCTTAGATCAGATCAAGATGCCTCTTAACAAGAAGTCACAGACAGAGCTGATGGACTGGCTTCGAGGCATTTGTGAAGCTTTCAATACTGGACAATTCTGGGAAGAGGATCCACTGATTTCATTAGATTCTCAGGGGGTTCCATGGTCCCCAGAGGGTGAGGAGGCAGTGGGCTAAGGAAAGGGGCTTGCCCATGGAATCAGGCACAAGCTGGTAGCTGGAAAGAAGGACCCTTTGACTCAGAAATGGAAGTTATGGATGGGGAAGTATTAGGGGTTGGCAAGAGTAAAGACCCCAGCCCAGTGAATTTGGAGCCTACTTGATAGGGTCCTAGACAAGTTTACCTCCAGGCAGTGTGGGGTCTCACAGGGAGGCGGTGGTGGTGGTTTAGTCACTAAGTTGTATCTTACTCTTGTGACCCCCTGGACTGTAGCCTGCCAGGTGCCTCTGTTCATGGGATTCTCCAGGCAAGAATATGAAGTGGGTTGCCATTTCCTTCTCCAGGGGATCTTCCCGACCCAGGAATCGAACCCAGGTCTCCTGCATTGCAGGCAGATTCTTTACCGACCGAGCTACAAGGGAAGCCTGTGTTCTTACACCTTCTATTATTTCTCTGATTCTAACGTTAAGCACCGTATTGAAGACATGGTCATCTAGCTGGATACCACTACTGTATCTAGGTTGGGCCCCTAAATTCCTCAGCCCTTTGCAAATTCAGTTTTGTATTTCTCAGCTGGCTGGGTAATTGATGCTTTCACAGGTCCCAGTGAGGAGATCAGCGTAGAAGAGAACAGAAGGTATGGGCTGGGTCTCCAAGGCCAGGTCTAAGGAGGAGAAAGCAGTCCTGGTGGGGATGCCAGAGCCCAAAGCAGGCAGTTCTGTGGAGCAGTGGAAAGACTCTAATGTTAGGTGTTTTGATAAAAAAAGCTTCACTCAAATATATTTGGGAATTCTGGAGGAAACAAAATTAAACAGCGTTTCATTTATTTGCTTGCTTGTTCTATTTCCTCGAACCTTGTGACTGCTTAAGAAGGGAGCATCAGAGGCAACATCTCCCTGATTTTTTCAAGTGTGGAACCTTCATGTCCTAAGGAGCAGTTCTCGAGGCTGGTGTTCCAAAGGATACACTAACACTGCCCAAGTTTGTCAGATGGCCTCTGTCTTTTCCACCTCCCATCCCTTCCTTTTCCTTTTCACAACCCTTTTCTGCAGCCGGAATGGGGTCCACATCTGGAGCTTCAAGAAGACCCCTTCTCAGAACAGCAGGATTTCTGCAAGTAGTATAGGTTTAGGCATGCAAAGAATTTAGATTTAATTTGCAAGTGAAAAAGCTTGCATTCTTTTGTAGCTTACACCAAAGCTCAAACGTCTAAGCTTCCAGGGTTTAAGTCTAATTAACTGTATTTCACAGCTTATTTAAAGAAAAGAATGGAGGCATTAAAATTGTAAAATCTAATTTTTGAGTAAATCTTTCAGTGCAAAATTAATGTCGCAGTATTAGAGCCGCCTTGGCAATATATCTCTTGTCTTCAAATTTCAAAATGAGCTTTTGCAAACATGAAATTATTCATTAGACTGTCTGGTAAAGAGATAAATAAGTGTCTCTTCAAATCCTTGATCTCCTCTTCTCTATTTAGCCAAAGACGGAGTTATTTGGCTTGAGGGCAAGTGGGTTGATCAGATTTGTGAATTTTGACAGGTAAGGAAAGCAGCCTGAGAAGCAGGAGTATAACCAAGCAGGACCCGCTGGGGCCTTCCCTGGACAGACCCCTCCCCACATCGTCTGCTGTAGTTTCCTCTCTGAAGTACCCAGATAACAGTATCTGATGCATACTTCCTGAGTTGTTTTACAGATGCTAAAACCACCACCAAGTGGAAGAAATTAGCTACTTGATGATCAAGAGCACGTAGCCTTCAGACCTGCTGGTGCCTAAGGATTGATAATGTTAACCCCGTTATCTCAATACCCACCAATCAGAGAATTGTGCAAGAACTGATCACAGACCCTGTGACCCCCTCCCTCATGTAGCCTTTAAAAATGCTTTGATGAAACCCTTGGGGGAGTCTGAGGTTTCTGAAGGGCGGGGGAATGAGCCACGCATTCTCCTTGCTTGCAAGCTCAGTCGCTTCAGTCATGTCTGACTCTTTGTGACCCTATGGGTCCTCTGTCCATGGGGATCTCCAGGCAAGAATACTGGAGTGGGTTGTCATGCTCTCTTTCAGGGGATCTTCCCAACTCAGGGATCCAACCCATATCTCCTGTGTCTCCTGCATTGGCAGGCGGGTTCTTACCACCTAGGAAACCCCTCCTTTCTTGGCCCTTCAATACACCTTTCTTGGCTCCAAATTCTGATGTTTTGGCTTGATCAGCCTCACTGTGCACCAGGCACAACATTGTGTCTGGAGACAGAAGCTGTGCTTGCAGAGAGAGTTGGGGCAGAGATTGAGTCCCTTCTCTGTTCCTCATGCACTGACTCTGGGGGACAATAAAATGTCTCAGCAACTGCCCTGGGGTTGGGGAAGGAGCTGGCAGTTGCTCAGGCCGAAATACCCAGATTCTCAGTGCCTACAGGCGGGCAGCGGCCACTCATTCTTCTAACCCAGCCTCACCATCCTGTCTGGCTCATCACTGAAGCCTCTTTTACTGCTGTCTCTTCTCCTAGTCCCTGTTATTGTCCTAATTCAGGTGCATGTCCACCACCTTTCCATTCTCATCTGCTACCTTTTCCCCTTGAGGGTCCTACACCCTGGTCTCAACACGTCTACCTCTGTGAGCCTTCTTTGCACATGCTCTCACAAAACCCCACTTATTCCTCCTCACTACCCTGCCCCACCAGATACTGGACAATTTTCCGCCATCCAGGGAATAAATCCAATTTTCCTTCATAGCCCTATTGTCTAGTACAGCAGCTGGTCTACAGTAAGCACTCACTGTTGGTGATGATGAAGATAACTAGAAATGTTAGGAGAAGCACACTGATTGAAACCGCCCACCCTGGCCAGGCACCATAGTAACCATTTGCATGAGCTGTTTTATGACAGGAGATCCTGATAAGGAATACGGAACTAATAAGCCACCACCAACCGGAAGAGTTCGGGAAAGGTTGAAAGGAGACACCGCGTGTCCGTCCACTTCCCAGAATCCCTCTCGCTAGCATCCATCTTGGCTGAGCAATGCATGAGCCACCAGGAAAGACCCTGAATTAGAATGATTGGCCAAAGACCACCCGGAAACTAATCCCATCACCATAAAATCCGAGACTGTGAGCCACACGGCAGAGCAGTTCTCCTGGGTTCCCTTACCCTACTGCTCTCCACCCAGGTGCCCTTTCCCAGTAAAATCTCTTGCTTGGTCAGCACATGTGTCTCCTTGGACAATTCATTTCCGAGTGTTAGACAAGAGCCCAAGTGTTAGAGTTTTGGGCCCTGGAAGGGGTCCCTCTTCCTGCAACAGAAGGAGAGCAGAACTAAATGTTCAGGAACTTGGGGTTCATGTTTTCCAACCTTCCATTTCACTTGATAACTGTTTCCTTTCACCTGTAATACAAAGTTGTAGGGAGTGGGGGAAAAGCAAGGGGGAGCTGGGCATCAAATCCTCATGGAGGGGACCATTCTGAGGATCTGTGAGGTGTAGAAAGACTATCCCTGGATGAGAATTTAGCTCTGCTTCCTATTCCTTGGGTGGACGTGAGCAACCTACATTAACTCTTATTTCCTGCCTGCAAAATGGGAATCATAACACCTAAGTGCAAGAATTCTGTGAAGCTTAGAGATTGTGCAGAAATGAGGCATATGCAGTACCTAATACCACTGCCTGGATCGTAGTAGGTCTTCAGAAGTGGTAGCCATTTCTTTTTTGAAGGTTGTGCAATGGAGGGAGAAGGTTTAAGCAAGCTAACATTCACCTACCAGATTTGCTTGTTAATTTATTACATCTTTGGTTCATTTGCCCATGCATTCAATACACATTCATTTCATTTGTACTGAGTGTGAGGCAGTGTGCTGGGTGTTAGGGACATGGTGCTGAATTAGACCATCACTCTCCATCATCTCCTATGTGTCATTAGAATCAAACCCTGCTTCCTGTTTTCTTTGCCAGAAACCCAGCCTAGGCTACCCTTTTCTCTTCCCTGATTTATCACAATAGCCTCCTGTCTACCTCTGCTTTGCCTCATTCCAATCCATTTCCCACAGAACAGACAGAGGAGTATCTTAAAGCCACTGATTACAGCCTTCAGTGGCTCCTGATTGCCCACCAGCCAAGGTTGATGAGCTGCCATGGAGCTCAGAAGGCCTGGCAGGATTCCTGCCCACTCCTTCACCCTATCTCTCCTTTCATCGCTACCCCCAGTCAACTGTCCTCCCATCTCGATCCACAGGCAGATCCTAGAGTCTGCCATCTGAGCCTTCCCAGGGCTATCCCCACAGCCTGGAAGATTCCCTGACTTTCCTTGTCTCATTACCTTCTTCTTGTGTTGCCATAGCATCTACTCTTCCACAGTTTAAAGAACTTCTCCCTGGGGGCTGTTCTTGACTCCCAGATCGGGAGCAAAGCTCCTCCCAGGAGCCCCTACTTCCTGATTATGCACTCACTATGCTTTGGGCTTCCCTGGTAGCTCAGCTGGTAAAGAATCCGCCTGCAATGTGGGAGACCTGGGTTCAAACCCTGGATTGGGAAGATCCCCTGGAGAAGGGAAAGGTTACCCACTCCAGTATTCTGGCCTGGAAAATTCCATGGGCTGTATGGTCTGTGGGGTCACAAAGAGTGACTTTCACACTATTCACTTCACTATGCTTTATTGATTCTTTTCTTAACACCCATCCAACAGAATTACATTCAAAAGAATCAGAAGATGGATGTCAAAAAAGCATTGAAAAATAATTTTAAATGTTCACAAAGTTGCTTGAAAGATGCCAAAGGGACATTCATCCCTAACACGCAGCAAAACTTTAAAAAACCCCTTCCTCCATCTCTCTCCATCTCACACTCTCCCAGCCAGTGTGGCAACATCCCCATATTCTCTCTCCCCTCTCCCTACACTTTCCTAAAGCCACCCCAAGCACAGCCCTGGCTGGCTTTTATCTCACCCCTTCCTTCATTTTTCTAGATTTTCACTCACAAGTAACTCTCTTCACTTTCATTCTTATTTTTCAATTAAAAAAAAAGTTCAAATATTCATATAAATGCAGAACACCGCATGGCAAACACTCCCGCACCCATTGCAGATTAGAGTGAGGTCAGTATGTTGGCTTCAGCCAAGCAAGATCACAAGTGGGAAGAGTGGTCCAAGGGATGGCGGAGGCTGCAGTGAACTAGAGTGGACTTGTCCTACAAAGGGACCAACACCAGCTGACTGTGGCCCCTTGAAGAGACTCTTCTCAAGAGCAGGGACTTGGACGGCCCTGTTCACCTCCGTATTCCCAGCACCAGGGATGGGACCAGGCCCACGGATGAATGAATGAAGGAATATGGGCCAGGTATTACCAGATCTCCTGAGTTTATCAAGAGAAGCCAGGAGTCTGAAAGTTAGAGAGAAATCGGAGTTATAATTGTAGGTACATCCCCATGGCCAGGTGCCCACATTCCATCAAGAGCTCTGACCAAACTTTTGTGCTGTGATGCTGGTTTCAACAGTACAGAAGGGCAAGGCCAGAGGCCGTCCAGACGTCTGTCCGCAAATCCTTCCTTCTCAGAAGGCATGGCGGTGGGGAGAGGAGAACACTTACAAGAGAGTCTGCTTGTGGCCACTGCTACTGTGGCCTTCTGGAGGGCAGTTCCTGTCTACTGTAGACCCAGGGGTCTAGCGCCGGTTCTGACACAGAGTAGGTCAGCACACGGGCTGAAGGAACAGGGCACTCAAGGGTGGGAATCAGAATCTCTGGACTTCTCTGCTCGGCCCCCTCAGCCCCCTGCTCCCCACAGAGCAGCACTCCATCCATCCTTACCTGTGGGCAGGTGGCATCCTGCCTGGTTGGGTGTGCTCTGAGAAAGAGTTTCTGCTGGGAAAGACTGAAGGTGGGAGGAGAAGGGGACGACAGAGGATGAGATGGTTGGATGGCATCACCCACTCAATAGACATGAGTCTGAGTAAACTCCAGGAGCTGGTGACGGACAGGGAGGCCTGGCGTGCTGCAGTCCATGGGGTCGCAGAGTCCGACTCAACTGAGCAACTGAACTGAACTGAGGATGATGTGGGTTTGATCCCTGGGTCTGGAAGATCCCCTGGAGAAAGGAATGCCAACTCACTTCACTATGCTTGCATGGAGAATCCCCATGGACAGAGGAGCCTGGAGGGCTACAATCCATGGGGTTGCAAAGAGTCCAACACGACTGAAGCACACACTCACGCAGGGTGATGTGGGGTTGGGCCTTAGTCTGGTGGGGTCTAGCCCAGATCTGCTAATGATTGGTCGAATGACTCTGAGAGGACACGTCACCTCTCCAACCTTAGTTGTACGGGGTTGGCCCCCACATTGCTCAGTGCCTCGCAGCACAGATGCTTCCAGATCAGGTGGTGGGTGAGGAGGAAGCGGGGCGGAAGCGGGGCGGGGCCAGGACAGGGCCTGCTGGCCCCGCCCCTAGCCGGTCTCAGCAGCCCCGCCCACCAGCCCAGCTCACAGGCCCGTAGAAATTCCAGCTCTGCAGCAGCAGTAAGCTGCGAGCAGCCGGAGAGCGTGCTGTTTTGTGTTTTAGAGAATTCTTGGTCCGATGGGAACTTCTTTGAAGTAATCACTTCTAGGAGCCAATTAGTGGCTGGTCGAATGATCTAGGGGGGAGGCGGTGCAGGGGATGGTCTTACTGTGACAGAGATGGTGGATGGAGGTGGGGGAGGGGAGCCTGTCTGGTCGTCCTAGGAAGGGGTGCGACAGAGTGCGGGATTCATGGGTGCATCCCATACACTCTGCTCTGCTTCTTCTTAGCTGCGATCTTGGCAAGCGGCTTCACCTTTCCCAGCTTCTCTTTCCTTTTTGCTACAATGGTAATACCTGGCTGCTGACCTGGCAGATGCTGTTGTGAGAATGAGACGGGTGCTGAGGCCCTTTGTAAAGGCAGCAGGAAGGCAAGTTACTGAGTCTTTTTAAACGTTGGTTTTCTCAGGCGGGGGTGTAATGACAGCTGAGAAGGGGCAAGGCCCCTGTAGAATGGGGTCCAGGTGAGTCTGGTGTGACCTGGGGAGCAGAGGGGTCAGGAAGGAGCTGAAAACCCCCTTGAAGCCACCTGGCTAGGGAGTCAAGGAATCAAGGCAAGGCACCTCGGAGAGGACTCTGTTTTTGAAGATAAGGTGAAAGTGAAAGTGAAGTCGGTGTCCGACTTTTTGCGACCTGGCTCTTTGTGACCTGGTGGACTGTAGCCGACCTGGCTCCTCTGTCCATGAGATTCTCCAGGCAAGAATACTGGAGTGGGTTGCCACTTCCTTCTCCAAGGAGAACCTTCCCGACCCAGGGATCGAACCTGAGTCTCCCTCATTGGAGGCAGATGCTTTAACCTCTGAGCCATCAGGGAAGCCAGGTATTCAGAGAGAAAGAAGATAAGGTACTCGAAAGAGACTTGGCCCCAGGCAAGGGAGGCGCGGATCCAGGCCCAAGCTCTGAGCTCCAGACCCTTGGTCCTCGACTCTGTCCTCCACTCCCATGGGGCTGGGGGGCGTCACTGGCTGCATCTCTCGGCTACTTGTACCTTGTGATTCCCCCTTACCTGGAGCTCCCCTGCTTCCTCTGTGCTCTCCCAAGGGAGGGCTCAAGTCTGGACTCTTACCCCTTCTGGGCCTGCTCCCCCCAACCCCCACCCCAGTGGCTGTGCCTTCTCTGGGCTGACATGGGACCTGGCCCAGGGCAGACAAGTGCCTTGGGGCCTGTAGGAGAAACACATCCGGCCATTTAAAACCATCAGACTTGCACTTGTAGGCTCTGGCTTCTGAGAAGCAGGATAAACAAACCTGGGCCCAAGAGGAAACTTGTTCTTCTTTCTTTCCTCTGCCTTTCAAACTCATCAAAGTCAAGTTCTCAAAGCTCCACTGTCTCACAAGTGCCTTCAAATGGGTCTCATTGTTTTATTTATTGTGCTTATCACAAGTGCAGGCAGCCTGGAGACTTCTGGGCCAGTGGAGACCTCTTTCGGGGAGTGTTGACATTTCCAGGGGATCTGAATGGTCCTCAGGGTCTTTCTTTGTGTGGATCAGCCAAATTGAGAGAGGGGCTTGCTAATGGGGGTTTCCCAGGTGGGTCATCCCTGTGTGGCTGGGCGCATTTCTTCATCCACCCTCGTGCAGCCGGGTCTGTGTCTAGCCCAGGATAACTTCCTGGCTTTCCCCCTGGACCACCCTGGTGTGACCCTGTCCTGCTGTGTTAAGTTTAGTAGAGGCACTGATAAGAGTCACTGTGACATTTGGATGAAGCGACATGTTAATACATTTAACCCAAGTGCCTACTGTGTGTGTCTGTGTGTGTGTGTGTGTGGCAGGGACTGGGGAGGTGCTGAAATAAAGGAGGCCTGCCCTGTGGTTCTCTGTGGCCCACAGCCCACTGGAGGGAGGCAGAGGCATCCATCAATCAACCTGCCGCCTGGCGGGCTGGGTTAAGTGCATTATTGAGGTAGAAAGTGCTGGTGGAGGGAGAGGTGGATTCTGATGTGAATGAGAGGAGGAGAAAGACCTTGTGAAGGTCGGCAGAGAGGCATGTGGGGGGTGTGTTAAGTGGAGGGACTGAAAGAGCAAAGGCACAGAAGCAGGGAGCGTGGGGGCTGAATAGTGTCACAAAAGAAAAACATGGCCAGGGATGAGCAGTGAGAGGTTGGGTTAGGCCAGATCACGGAAGGCTCAGCTTTGCTTTGGGGGAGAGTCCTCTGCTGGTTTTGAGGAGCATCTCTGGGGTGGCTTTGTCCCGAGCGTGTGCACAGGGCTACGTTCTCAGCATTTCCTGGAGGGTTTGCTGACCTAGGGGTGGGTTTCCAGTTAAACAGTGTCTGGGTGTGGTGCAAGGGTTCTTTGGCCATGGGCTTTGCTGGACATCTGGCTCCTCCCATTTTCTGGACAGCTGGGGAGATTAATCCTAGAGCACATTCTTGCTTCCTCTTAAATGGCCTCCAAGTGGGTCCGCAGGTCCCACTGCTGTATGGCCACATATAGAGCCAGGCCAACTATGCAATCTTTCCTAACCCCCTACCTCTCTGAGTCTGGTTGTCATCTTTGCAGTGTGGTCGATATCACCGTTTTTTTTTTTTGTTTTTTTTTTTTTTGCCCATGTGAGATAGTGTGTATCAAAGTGCTTTGAAAGCTGTATTATTCAGATGCAAAGTATTTCTTTTTCTTTCCTTTTGTTATCCTCTCATCGGACACGACTGAGCGACTTCACATTCACTTTTCACTTTCATGCATTGGAGAAGGAAATGGCAACCCACTCCAGTGTTCTTGCCTGGAGAATCCCAGGGACAGGGGAGCCTCGTGGGCTGCTGTCTATGGGGCTGCACAGAGTCGGACACGACTGAAGCGACTTAGCAGCAGCAGCAGCATCTATTCTCAGACTGTCCTGTGACTAAGCCTGGACCAAAGACCTATCTCTTCTGTCTGTTATGGAGGGCAGATTGGATCACCTCTGCATTTTAGCAGTTCCAGGAAGCAGACACTGGAGAGGTGAAGAGGCTTGGGTTTGGTCAGGCGGTAATGAGTGGAGTGGGCCTGGACCCAGGAGAACATGCTAGAAAGTAACAAGGACAGTTTTGATGTTATTTGACATCATCAGAGTCCACCTCCTCATCTTCATAACTTCTTGGTTGCCAGATGCCCTTGTGCCCCTCTGCTCCCTTGGGAATCCTTTATTTCTCTATTCTGGATGGTTCGGTTTGTATTTTCTCTCCCAGGAAGTTTGCCCGATCTGCCCGGGTGCCAAGAGTCTCTATCTCTCACAGTACTTGCTGACCTCTTTGTCATGGTACTTTACACTGAGTTCTGTATTACAGCCATTTGTGAAGACTTCCTTTCCTTCCTGTTGGGTTTAGGCTCCTCAAGGGAAGGGATCCTGTTGTTTAGACATTTGTGTTCCTTTGTCAAAGTTCCTTATACCCCAGAAGCCTCTGTGACTGCAGGACTACTTGTCTTGGGGACTTCCCTGGTGGTCCCATGGTTAAGAATCTGCTTTCCAATGCAGGGGACATGGGTTCAATCCCTGGTTGGGAACTGAGATGCCACATGCCCAGGGCAGCTAGGCCCACATGAAGCAAGTACTGAAGCTGTGTGCTCCAGAGGCCACTTGCCACAGTAGAAAGAAGCCCACAGGCAGCAACAAAAGATGCCTCAAGCTGCAACTAAGACCCCATGCAGCCAAATAAATAATTAAAAAAAAAAAAAAAGAACCACCTGTCTTCAGGGAACGTCCATGAGACCAGCGGTGGCTGAATGCTGAGGCATATCCTCCCTAAGCTGGTTTTCTAAGGCCGTTCTGTGCCTGCTCAAGTCCTGCAAAACACTGGTCGGTCCTGACCTCCCCATCAGCCATTCCTGCACTCCTCTCTGAGCTGCAGCCTGGGCCTGGGTTCCTCTGAGCCTGAATCATTTAATTCCCTTTGTGAGGCTGGAAGTGAGGCCTGCCTGGGTACTCGGGGGCAAGGGAGAGAAGGAGAAGAAAGAGAGGAAGAGAAGAGAGAGAGAGAGAAAGAGGGCAGGAGAGGATGGAGGGGAGATATGGGGGACCAGGGAGGAAATCAAGGGGAGTCAGTGTGGTCCCCACTTTCCCCTGAGGAGTCACAAACTCCTGCCCAGTCCAGAGACAAGAAGGGGCCATTTCTCCATCCTTCTTGTTCCTGCCCTCATCACCTCCCCAAGTGCCTTCTTTGTCCTGGAGAAATAATGGCTTGTCAGAGAGGCACGATTATTACTAATTGCTAGATTGCTTTGCGCCTGTTGTTCTCAGACAGGCAAGGTGGGGCCTGTCTCTGGAGGGGCCTCCGGGTGACCTCTTCCTGGAGAGGGAGAAGCCGGCGCAAGGCGAGCGAAGGAGTGAGGAAGACAGCCCAGCATCCTCTCATCTCTCCTGGTTCAGAGCTGTGACCCTTCCGGGATGATGGGCGGGGAATCTGGACCTGGGGTTATGATTCACATTCACACACGAAGACCGCGAATACTGACACATAAGTCAGCTATGAAATCATCCACACCCACATAGAAATACCTGTATGTGCAGCCGTTACTGTCTCAGTGAATCACACGTGTCAATGCAGATCCTCAGTGATCAGTGATCAGTGCCACAGATGGGCAGGCTCCACAGGCCAGCTAGAATGGTGGCCCACACACAGGTACCCGGTGTCCAGGGTGAGCAGGTGTCCAGGGTGAGCAAATGTCCAGAGATTTGAGAGTGATGATTAATTGCATTCCTCTTTCTATCGATTTCTAGACCAAGTAAAAGATAGACTAATAGTGACCAAGAAATTATTCCTGTATTTTCATCTCTTTTTTTTTAAAGACACATGGTTTCACATTTCTAAATTTGGGGTGTGGGTTTACAATTGGCCACATACTAGATTTGTGAATACTAACTCTATTGCTAGCAAAGGCGATTTAAAGAAATGAGGCCCACATGGATTTCCCACCTCTCCCTCTCGTGTTGCAGTGGTCCAGAGTCACAAGACAAGAACCCAGACAGCTGCAGACCCTGCTTTGGGGCAGAACTCACCTTGCTGAGGAGAGGCGGGTGTATGTGGTCCATGCTGACTCTGCGATGCAGGTGCCATGCTCTGGTCTCTCCCCAGTCTTGCCAATTTGGTGAGGAAAGGAGTGGGTCAGGGAAGGAAGGCAGCAAGAGGGAGGAGGGCAGACTTCTTTCTACTCTTTCCTGGAGGGCAGAACTTTTGGTTGTGTGAGCAGGACAGGAAAACAGGAAATGGGTTTCCCTTCGAGATGGATACTTTTGGGTACTGTGAATAGTTGTTGATGGTTGTTGTTATTTAGTGGCTAAGTCGTGTCTGACTTTTGTGACCCCATGGGTAGCCTGCCAGGCTCCTCTGTCCGTGGGATTCTCCAGGCAAGAATCCTGGAGTGGGTTGCCATTTCCTACTCCAGGGGATCTTCCCAACCCAGGGATTGAACGCGCATCTCCAACATTGGCAGGTCAATTGTTTACCCCTGAGCCACCTGGGAAGCCCACCGTGAATGGGGTCAGTGGGAAAAAAACAGATACAGACACCCTCACATACAATGATTTGCATATTCAAATGTGCATTACACAGCAGGTTCAGATGGGCAGAGATTACCTGTAAACAGTCACGTTTGTGTGGTATCCACTGTCGGGCACGCGTGTGCAAACTGGGAGCCTCAAGCGCCCATGCCCACATGTGTGCATGCTGGTTTTCACGTGTGGGCGAGTTTGGATGCAGGTGCCCGTAGGATGTAGCCCTCTTTCCTGGATGTTGGCCAGCGTTGTCCTGCAGGAATCCGCAAGCCATTTCACAGCAGAAGACAGAATGTGCAGATTTGCTCAGAGGCCACTTTATGGAGTTCCTTAAGCCAGAGGGCTGTGTGGGCTGAGTGTGGGTGGAGTGACTGGCCTCCAACCTGTGACTCTGGTCATTTCTTCCTGCTCACAGCAGGTCACCTGAGTCTGGGCTCTCAGCCTTTGGGGGCCTCCAGGACAGATGCGCCTGCCTGCTGTGGTCCGGAGGCTTGGGAGAAAGCGTCCCCCGCCCCTCTCTGTCCCCCTTGAGATTGCCCCTGAAGGCTGCCCTGGCATGCTTGCCCCCCCTGGAAGTCCCGGAGGCCATCTGGTTCACTTTGGTGTTGTTCAGTGGAGGGAATCAAGTCTTCTTTAAAGGAAGTCGTGGTGCCAGCTTTATTGTATTTCCTCAGACCTTGACTATCTGTATAGATGCCATCATTAATCATAAGCTGGTCGCTTTCTGTGCCTCCCAGGCATTTCCAGATTGTGCTTGCCCATTTCTCCTTAGACTGGAAGAACCCTGTGAAGAGGGACCCCGCCTTCTCATTTAATGATGAATCTCTCTCAGCCAGTTTAGAACTGGTGTTTGGAGATCGCTGAGTCCAGCCCCCATATCATACTGACGAATTTGTTGTCGTTTAGGCACTAAGTCATGTCTGACTCTTGCAACCCCATGGACTGTAGCCCGCCAGGCTCCCCTGTCCATGGGATTCCCCAGGCAAGAATACTGGAGTGGGTTGCCATTTCCTCCTCCAGGGGATCTTCCCGACCCAGGGATCGAATCTGTGTCTCCTGCACCGGCAGGCGGATTCTTCCCTGCTGAGCCACCAGGGAAGCCCACTGAAGCCCAAAGAGAGGAAAGGATTTGCCTGGAGGGTCAACAGACTTCACCAGGGTCTAAGACAAGCCCAGCCTCTTCTCTGTGTGCAGCTCTGAGGTTAGATGGTTAGCTGTGAGATGCTGTTCTGTGTGGACTCCATGTATAAATGTGTGTGTACCTGCATACTGGGGTAGCTGCTTGTGTGCTCCTGTGTATGTGCTCCTGTGTACGGTGTGTTTCCGTATGTGGAAAACTATGTGGACTTCTAGGTGAATGCTATGAATGTCCTGAAGTGAATTCTGGGTATAAATGAGCTTATGTATGCATCTACATACACCTCATTATGTATCCACCATGGGTCCTGGTATAATATACAAATGCACCTCTGTGTGTGTCTAAGTGTGTCTCTCCACTCATGAAGAGCAATACATCTTTATCTACCCCAGGCAAATATGCACTGGCCGTATATCCATTTATACTTAACTCCGTGTTTGCATATCCTCATTCTTGCTTTTCTGCTGTGTACCTGACCTCGGTATCCAGCCATGTAAATACTGCATGTGTTTGTGTAACAGATGGATTGTGCGTTTGTTTCCATAGAGCTCCAGCATTTCCTGCCTGCACTCAGCGTGCTCACCTTTGTGACTCAGGCAGCGTGAGCCCTTCTGCTCAATCGTGGTTCCTGGGGGCAGCCCAGCTCCTGGCGCTGTCTGCCTCATTGGTCACTGGACTGGCAGCCTGTGTCTTTCCACTCAAGGAAAGGTCACTTGGACCCCTGTGCAGGCTCAAATCATGTAACCTTTAATGTTTCCTCTCCTGTGGGGATCGCTCAATTTCCAGCCTCTCTGGGGTCCAGTTTGTGTGATGCCAGGTTGAGAGTGAGACTGTGGCCTGGTACAGTCTTCCCAAAGCACTGTGACTTGATGCCCGGGAGGGCAGTTTACTGGTGGAACTTTCTATGAGCTCAGGGAACAGCTTATTTCCCACAGGACAGGCTCAACTTCAGTATTATGGTCAAAGTCTGCTGGAGACCACAAAGTCCAACCCTCCCATTTTAGGGATGAAAACACTGAGGCCAAGGGAGGAAAGATGACTCACTGTGGCCCACACATTGATTGCTGGACCCCTGGTCCAGTGTCTTTCCCCTGGTTATACCAGATGTCCTGGGCCAGATGGGTAGTAGTCCACCAAAGATTCATGTATCCCTTCTATAGTGTAGAGAGCTGTCGTGCAAAAGTCCCCATGCATACAGGGATCACATTTCTATCACCCCTTGTATCTACATGGGTCACATGACTGAGTTCTGAGCATGGGATATGAATGGAAGTGATTGACATATGCCAGCTCTGAGTCTTGTTCACAATTACCTCCCAGGCATATATTCTCTTGGTCTTCCTCCATTTGCTGGCTGGAAGTGACTGCCCAGGGAGACCAGGAAGTAACCACATGTTGATGGTGCAACAGTTTATATCGGTCTGGGTCCTTGAATGTCTCCTTGAAGCAGAGTGCTTCCCCATGAGAGGAAGAAATACAATTTCTGTTGCATTAAAACCATTGAGATTTTATGTTTATTTGTTACAGCAGCTAGCATCATCTTGATTAATACACTACCTCTTCTTTTTCAGGAACTGACCCTTAAGAAAAACCTTCCAAGTTCCTCCTCATTGTCACTGTCTTTAAATCACAAAATGGGGCTCCTTTTGATTACCCAGAGCAGCCCAGCACCAGAGGGAAAACCTGAGTCTCCATGGCGACTATTCCTGCAGTGTATAATAAAATTAATGGATGTACTCATTACAGTAATTCTGGCTGTCCTTTGAGCAAATTTCACTCTTCAGGAGGATCCCTGGCTTTTACTTGTGATGCCTGAGAATTATCCTTTAAAATTGTAGACAGATTCAGATCTCCTTGTAACCTCAGCCCATGGGGTGAATGGCCTTGCCCTTTGGAGGACGGATCAAAATGACATTAGTGACCAGGAGCTCACCCTTGATTTTCCTTCTTCAAATCCTCTCAGTTCAGGACCCTTTCCTCTTCCCAAATGGTCCTGATGAGAGTTCTCCCCCAACCTCAGCCTCATGAGCTGAAGCTTCTGTTGCTGCAACCTGGGTCAGTGCCAATGATCTCATTAAATGCCTCTGAAGATTTCCCCCACACTGGGACCTCTGAGATGGCATCTATGCCATCCTTGGAATTTCAGTTCTGCTAGAGTCAGAGGCAGGGACAGAGCCTATGACACGATACAGTAATGCGAGAAGGTCGGAGGTCAGACAATCACCGAGACCTGCTCTTTTAGCAGAAGTCCTTAGCCAATGAGTATCCTGCAAGCATACACAGAAGACATGCCACGGTGGTGGTGGTGATTTAGTCGCTAAATCGTGTTCGACTCTTGCGACCCCATGGACTATAGCCCACAAGACTCCTCTGTCCATAGCACTCTCCAGGCAAGAATACTAGAGTGGGTTGCCATTTCCTTCTCCAGGGGATCTTCCAGACCCAGGGATTGACCCCGGGTCTCCTGCCCTGCAGGTATATGCCATACTCTTGCTCAAATACCTGTGACTCCCTATTGTTAAGGCCACAGGCTTAAATCTTTTATTTTTTAAAAAATTCATCCAATTATTTATTTTGATGTGGACCATTTTAAAAATCTTTATTGAATTTGTTACACTGTTGCTTCTGTGTTTGTATGTTTTGGGTTTTTGGTCGCGAGGCACGTGGGATCCTAGCTGTCTGACCAGGGATCAAACCCACACCCCCTGCGTTGGAAGGTGAGGTCTTAACCATTGGACCATCAGAGAGGTCAGGCTTAATTCATTAACCTGCCTTTCAGGATTTTCACTGGGGGCTCAGACGGTGAAGAATCTGCCTGCAATGTGGGAGACCTGGGTTTGATCCCTGGGTGGGAAAGATCCCCTGGAGGAGGAAATGACAGCCTACTCCAGTGTTCTTGCCTGGAAAATTCCACGGACAGAGGAGCCTGGTGGGCTACAGTCTATGGGGTCACAAAGAATTGGATACAACAGAGCGACTGATACACACACAGGATTGTCACAAGCAGGCTCCACTTCACCCCTTCCCTGGTCGAAGCATCCTCTCGTAGCAGCACCCCTGGGCACAGCGGCTCCTCGGAATGCTTTGACTTTTCATGTCTGAATTCTTTGTTCATGCTTTTTCTTCTGCCTGGAAAACATTTTCCCTCTTATTGACTTGTTAATATCTCTCTTTTTCTTGTGGACCTGGCCCTTTGTCACTTCCTTCGTGAAGCCTTCCTTGACTCTTACCCTCCCATTTAGATCACACCTCACTCGAGATGTAATGAGATGAAATGTTTGTGGTCAGGGAGCACATCTCCATTACCCTCCTGCACCAGAACTGAGCTCTGTCCTTGGCGCTTAGTATGGATGTGCCGATAAATACTGCTTGAACAGCAAGAGCCCTGTTTGTTCATCTTGGTGGGCCTCAGGCTGCCCAGTGGGGTTTGTCTGAGATCCCCACATGGCCTCAGGCCCTCGTGAGAATTTCACAGTGAGAGACCAGAGGCCTGAAGAGGGGCAGCCCCAGAGGACCAGATGGGGAACATCAGTCAGTGACAGGAACACTCCATCTGTGACCCATGCAGTCAGAATGAAGCGCTTTATCTCATCACTCCTGCATTTGTTCTCGTGTTAGCATCTCTGAAATCAGGAAGGTTCTGGCCATGGATAACCGATCCTGGTTTATTTGACAGTATGCTTTTCTTTCTTAGTGATAGGTAAGTGCAAAGTGCATTTTATGCTAAGTGAAATAAGTCAGACAGAGAAAGACAAATACTATATGATATCACTTATATCTGGAATCAGAAAAATACAACAAACCAGTGAATATAACATAAGAGAAGCAGACTCACAGATAGATCAAACTAGTGGTTACCAGTGGGGCTAGGGGAGAGGGGCAATATAGGGGTGAAGAAGTGAAAAGTACAAACTATTGGGTATAAGATAGGCTCAAGGATGTATCGTACAACATGGGGGATACAGTCAATACAGTTATTTTCTAATAACTGTAAATGGGAAAAATAATCTTTAACATTTTTATAAAAATGAAAAATGAAAGGCCATTGTTTTTAGTGAAAAAAATTGCAGGTTACAATGGATGTACCTTAGATTTGCTGAAATAGATTAAGTTACCTGTGAACAGAGATCAGGGCTGAGATAAGGGTGGCTAAGTAAAGTCATCACTGGCATCAGACTTGGACATGAGAAGGAAGCAGATCCAGGGCTAGGATGAGGTGGGTGAGGCATCAGAGGAAACAGGAAGCTGGGGTATAGTTTGGTGTCTTACTGCTGCTGTATTTCTTTTATTTTTTTTTAAATTAAAAATATTTATCTATTTTTTTACTTGGCTGCCCCAGGATCTTTGAATTGCAGCATGTGGGGTTTTTAGTTATCATGTGGGTTCTAGTTCCCTGACCAGGGATTGATACCAGGCTCCCAGCATTGGGAGTGCAGAGTCTTAGCCCCTGGACTACCAGGAAAGCCCCTGCTGAGTTTCTTTTTTGAAGGAGGAGAGCTTTCCTGTCACTCAGTGAGCACCCCTAGAAGGAAGTGACACTGTGGATGGAGGCAACAGTCACCTCCCAGGTCTCTTGTCCACCTCCCAAATTCTAGGCCTCTTTGTCCCTCTTACAGATCTCTGTCCACAGACCTACTTTGGTTGAAGGAGAGGGGAAAGTGGGCAGGCGAGAAGAGTCTGCTCCTGGATAGGTGTGGGTGGCGATAGGCGACAGGCATCAAAATATGAAAGTCAAGTACACATCACTGGCTCTCAACCCCGGCTGCCAGTTTCCCTTACTGGGGGAACTTCTCAAGAATACATTGCTTTGGGACATCCCTGGTGGTCCAGTGGTTAAGAATCTGCCTGCCAATGCAGGGGACGTGGACTTGATCATTGGTCCAGGAAGATCGCACGTGCCGTGGGACAACGAAGCCTGTGCGCCACAAGCGCTGACGCCTGCGAGCCTAGAGCCCTCGCTCTGCAACAAGAGAAGCCACAGCAATACGTCCGTGCGCTGCGAGGAAGAGGAGCCCCTGCTGGCGGCAGTTAGAGAAAGCCCTCGTGCAGCAACAAAGACCCCGCACAGCAGAAAACAGACAGACAGACGTTGTGTGAGTTTTAACCTGGACCAATGAAACCACTATTTTTTGTCCAGGGTTGAGAGTCACTGGCTGAAAGTATTTCTTAAATATTTAATGCTAATCATCGAGGATGGCCTTCAGAATGCAAATTATGTTGTGAATCCCTGAATTGGAGAAGTAAAACAATTTACATTTAAGTAGCCCTTTCAGTTTGCAAAGCACTTACACAGTATGTGATTATATTTGCTCCTCTGAGGCAGGAAGGCTCATTACTATCATCATGCTCATTTTACAGAAGAGAGTATAGGCTAGGAGGTCGCGAAACCTTGTAAAGAGAGATGATGTCTCTCAGCCGAGTGATGGAGAAGATCCTACACTTGGCCGATTGTCCAGGGGATTAAAGGAGCAGAGCTGGGAACAGCTAGTGGTTGGTATTTGGTAAAAGAGAGAGAGAGGAAGCAAAGAACGCTGGGTACAAGAGAGCAGGAACAGAAACAGAGGCAGGAGGCCAGAAGATGACAGCGAATATGCCAGGATGGAGACGGCTGGCTAGGACAAAGAGCTCGGTAACAAAATTAAAAGATGCCCAAGTGGTTTTAGTGGATGGAAAGCCATCTTTAGGCTCAGCTGAGGAACCCCAGCTTCTATCAAGGGCCAGAAAGGTGGGGCAGAGGAAAGTAGAGGTTTTCCTAGAGAAGTTCCATTGGTGAGGAAGATGGAGTTAAGACCAGAAGCCAAAAGGAATATACCAGGATCTTGAACAGAAAGTACCTGGCTTTTCCAGGGATGTAAAGATGTGAGATGGTGGCACTGGAGCAAGAGTCAGAAAAAAGGAGGTGGGGGGCAGGGGTTGCACAGAACACCAGGCAGGGCATGCATTGAGAGAGGCTTAGTAAAGTTCTCCGAGGACTGGGAAGTTGGACCAGGGTGCCACATCACTGGGCATCCTTGATACCCTGAAACCCCCTGTACTTCCCTCAGGATCAGCTGTGCAACCTCACTGCTGGGACGGGAGAGACAGGGGAGCACTGTAGAGGGATGCTGGGAACTGGGTCTTCCTTAACTGGGAGGTAGGGTCAAGTCCAACAAGTCTGAGCCCCTCGGTAGAGTACCCAGACTGAAGATTCCGGAGAAGTGACAGGTAAATCACTATTCCCTCCATAACATAATAGGCATGGTCCTCTTGGGGGGCAGTCCCTCGGGCCAGGCTTGAGTTTTTAACAATAGGGCGCCCTGCCCGCGTGTCCTTGCTCACCGCCTTCTGGTCTTATCTTCTTTTTAACGAATTCTGAATCATAATGAAAAATTTTCCTTGGATGTACTGTATGCCTGACAATCAAATCACTACCAAATCAATTCTTTGCAATCAATGTTTTTCTAATGAATTTTGCATTTCTAATGGAAGGATTTGACAGTATCTGTTTATTTTCTCTCTTGCCCTTGGCTCCCTCTCCTGCTTCCTTATTTGAAACAAATGGCAGAAGAGGTTGCAGGAGCCAAATAATGAGTCTGCCACTGTTTTGCTGTTTTCCTTTCTCAGTCCCTCCTCAATTTCTCCTAGTCCTTTACCGCAGCGTCCCTCACTGGGAAACCTAATGGAGTGCTTCTGGAATAATTAGAATGATTTAAATAGCCCTGCTAACAAAGTTTGTCAGGAAGAACCCCATAACCCATCAAGGCTCCCCCAGTACATGTATTGCATCCTGAACAAGGAAGGCGTGGAAAATATATACTGGGGAAATGGAGGGGATCTCCCTGTCCCCCCACAACTCCCTCCATCCTCCTGAGCAATGCCCCCACATCCCTCCCAACCCCATAGAGCACAGAAATTGTATTGGATTAGATACAAAATAACTTCATTTCAGACTTTCTGTGGGATTTCTTGGGCAAAGAACATATCTGTTAGTAAAATAACTATTGTAGAGAGGTCAGGAGAATGACTTCCAGACCACGGCTGGTTCCTAAAGCCCAGATTCCTAAATCAATAAATGAAAGAATGAATGAGGACGGTAAGGACCTATAGGCTAGTGTTCCAGAATTTACCATTGTAGTAGACACAATAATACCCCAACCCCTTCTAATCCCTGGAACCTGCAAACATGGAGTTAATCAGCTGTGTCTACCTTAAGGGGAGTAGCCTGAATTCTTCAGAGGGGCCCAAAGTAATTATAGAAGACTTAAAAGTGAACAAGAGAGGCGGAAAAGGAGGTCAGAGTGATTCCATGTGAAAAGGACTCAGCCTATATTCCTGACCCTAAAAATGGAGGAAGGGGCCACGAGCCAAGAAATGCTACTGGGTGGCCTCTAATAGTGGGAAAAGGCAAGGAAATGGATTATTCCCTAGAGTCTCCAGAGGGCAACACTGTCTGGCCAACACTTTGGTCTTAGCTAGTGAGACCTCTTCGAGACTTCTGACCTCCAGAACTATAAGATAAAAAATGTGTGTTGTCTCAAGCTACCATGTCTGTAGTAATGTGTTAACAGCAGAAATAGGAAACAAATACAAAAGTGTGTGTTTCTCAGGTGTCCTGATATGGCTGATGTGATGGAGAGAAGCCTGAGGTACATTATAATGGATTTTAACAGACCATGAAGGGCTTCCCTGCTGACTCAGTAGATAAAGAACCCACCTGCCAATGCAGAAGACGTGGGTTTGATCCCTGGGTCAGGAAGATCCCCTGGTGAAGGAAATGGCAACCCACTCCAGTAATCTTGCCTGGGAAAGCCCATGGACAGAGGAGCCTGGCAGGCTACAGTCCATGGGGTCGCAAAGAGTTGGACACAATGAGGGACTAAACAACCGCAACAACAGACCATGAACCTGCTGTCTTTAATAAATGTATGTGCAAAGCAGTGAGAGCCTAATAAGGGGCATGGAGGTGTGGGGAACATCTGAGCACCTCACTGATAAACTCAGTTTATTTGTTCATGGGCTTTGAAGCAGCCGAGCCAGCCCTTTCCTCTGGACCCATCACTGCCTTGAAGAAGGGAGGGTGTTGTTATCTCCTCTACAGAGCACTCCCTACTTCCACCTTCCACTCCCACTCAGGTTAAGAGCAAAGTCTTTGCAGCGAGTCGGGCTGAAGTTTGCATCTTCTGGCACTTATCAGCTGGGTGACCGTGAGTAATTTGCCTAGTCACTTCTATGAATGCCTGAGCATCATTTCTCCATCTTTAAAGGATATATTAATATAGTGACTAACTTCTGAGGGTTGTTGTGAAGATGATGCACGTCAAGAGCTTAGTACACAGGGCGAAGCAAAAGCTCAATAAGTGTATGTCATAACACCGTATCTTCATGACAGGTTTCTCAAGTGATACCTCCCCCATCCTTGTTCCCAGCTGATGACTGCTTCCTACTTCATTGAGAAAATTGAAACAATCGAGAAAGGTCTTCCACAGAATTCTACTGCAGCATATACCCACCTACCAGCATCTGTCCACTCCTTGTCTGCCTTTTCCACATGTTGCATGGGTGAACAGTCCATACTCCTAGCTAAAGCCAACACTTACACTTGCGTGTTCATGAGAGCCCTTTCCTCCTCCCCTCCCCTATGTGCACAAGCAGCAATTCTTGCCTCTTTTACACTTAATCCATTCTTATCTCTGGACTAGACCATTCCCATCTGCATGTAAACATGCTCTTCTCCAAGGTTAAGAAAATCCTCTCTTGACGCCACTTCTCTTTTATTACTGCCCACATCTTATTTCTTATTGCATCAAAACTCCTAAGAAGAGTTGGTACCACCCAGGAAGGCCTTTCACCCACTACTGCACTGAAACTGCTCTTACCAAGACCAACAATGACCTCCAATTGCTAAGTGGACAGGTCAAGCGAGATGTGGACTGGACATTGTCAGGGACACTTTGATTCAGGTGGTCATACTTTCTGCTTTGAATTCCCACATGTGACAGTCTCTGGGTTTTCCTCCTATCTCACTGCTGGTGCTTCTGCACTCCCTTTGGTTTCTCATCTCTTCTCTCTCCTCCTAGTTTTCTGCACATTATTGACCAGAGGCATATTAATATGTCTTTTGTTACCCGAATGTTATTGACCAGAGATGTATCAATACGTTTTTAGAGAGTGATACAATTAGCATCACTGTGCAAAATTGTTAGAGCTTGAAATTGATCAAGGGTTCATTATGCAACTTATGATTGCTGTTATCATTCACATTTTACTCCATTAGGATTTTGTTCCAACTTCGTGTCTATTATAAATGCAAGTTTATTACCATAAAATTTTCAAAAATGATGCATTGTGAAATTTTGAGTGAAGAATTTTTCAGTGAATTTTATTCAGATGCTTTCTCTGATTGTCTCAGTGACATATATACTAGTGTCTAGAAGATGATAGTTCTTCAGAATATAGTTCTGATTCAGACACTGTGAATATTAGACCAATAAAAAGAAACCTTAGCGATTGATTCTGATATGAAGAGTGAAAATGAAACTCACAGTGCTGGAGAAGACTTTACAGGTGTGCCAGGTGTAACTGTTGAATGTAATAACCCATGAAGTGTTAGTGAAATAACAGACTCAATATTTGGCTGGCCAAAATAAAAATCACTGGCTACAGGCATTATTTTCTGCAAAAATGCCATGTCAGCAATGAGTTAATGTTGAGCTTATTCTGAGCTCCCTCCTAGGTCCCCTTCTCAATATACTCATTTCTTTGATGATCTTACCTTGTGCTGTGACTTGAGATACTGACTGTTTGCTGATGATACCAACGTCGACCTCTCTCCTGGGTTTGAGACTTACGTATCCAATAGCCTCAACAGACTTACTCTGAACTATTACAAGTATGAAACCAGCCTGCATTTGATTAAATTCTGGTAGACTTCTCAGATTCAACATGCCCCAAACAGAACTCTGGACAGCCCTTTCCCCCTCTGCTCTACATTTGCTCTATCTATGAAGGTGAAAGTCGCTCAGTTGTGTCCAACTCTTTGTGACCCCATAGACTATACAGACCACGGAATTTTCCAGGCCAGAATACTGGAGTGGGTAGCCATTCCTTTCTCCAGGGGATCTTCCCATCCCAGGGATGGAATCCAGGTCTTCCACATTGCAAGCAGATTCTTTACCAGCTGAGCTACCTGGGAAGCCCACTCTATCTATAGCCTTCTCAATGTCAGCTGGCGATGACTCCAATCTTCCAGTTGTTTAGACCAAAAAACCTGCCAGGAAATACTCTACTTTTGGTTTTACTTACAGAAAATAGTATGGGATCTGATCAGTTCTCATACCAGTACTGCTCCCACCCTGCCTGGAACCACCTTCATCTCATACCTGAGTCACTCCAGTAGCCTTTTAACAGGTTCCCCTGATTCTACTCTTCCCGCACTTGCTCATATGGAAACCAGAATGATCCTTTTAGAGACTATAAAAGATCATGGCACTCCTCTGCTCAAAGCCCTGAGCCGCTCCCTATCCCTCTCAGAATTAAAGCTGAAGTCCTACAAGGACCTCACTCCACCCCCTTTCCTTACCTTCTACTACTCTCACTGCTCCTTATGCTGATCTAGCATCACTGATCACTCTGCTGCTCCCCAGGTCCTGCCCTGTGGTCTTTGCTTCACTTCTTTCCTCATCTGAAGAATTCTTTTTCTAGGTATCTTTTTGCCTAACTCTTCCATTTCTTTCAAGTCTTTGTTCCCATCTCACCTTCTCAATGAGACCACACTCACCACTTACTTAAAAATTGCAAAATCGTCCTACACCTGCAGTCCCCATTACCTTCTATTAAGAACATATGATTTATTAAAAAAGCCTTGTCTATTGCTTGTTTACCTCTCTCTGCTAAAATGTGTAAGCCCTATCAAAGGAGAATTATCATCTGTCCTCTGATGTATGCCTAGCATCTAGAACAATGATCAGGCACATGTAGTCTCTTGGTGCTCGTTGAATGAATTTGCCAGGATGACTTTCTGAATCTTTTATACAAATCTTTCCTTTTTATTTCTTATTATCTTTTGTCAGGGCTAGGAGTGGTAGGAGACAGTGAAGGCTCAGACACAGTGCTTCTCTCAATGTTTTTTTTTTTTATCCCACCAACCATCATCCTCTAGGGATCGGCTGCTACACCTGATTTGGGTATTTGGTCTCCATTCAGTGTATGTTCTTCCCCTAACTGGGCACTCACTGCCTCAAAATTAGGGGGTAGCCTTGGTAACAGAGGGCTCCCTAGGTGGCACTAGTTGTAAAGAACTCACCTGCCAAAGCAGGAGACCTAGGACAGTGGGTTTGATCCTTGGGTCCGGAAGATCCCCTGGAGGTGGGCATGGCAACCCACTCTAGTATTCTTTCGTGGACAGAAGAGCCTGGAGGGCTACAGTCCATAGGGTCACAAAGAGTTGGACATGACTGAAGCCACTTAGCACACACACACTTGGTAACAGAACTGCTTGAAAATCTTATGAGTGAGCATCTGAGGTCCCCCCCCCCCCACAACAATAGAATAAATAGTCATTATCTTTCCTTTAATGCTCACAGCCAAGTTGGTTTATGGAACTCTAATCCAAGGCTGGAACCCTGATGGAAATCTTAATGTCACTACCTGTTTGCAACTCAAACACACTGGGAACCCCTTGAGTGTAAAGACGCTGTCTTATTTCCAGGCCCACACATGGTTGGTACAGAGTTAGTGCTTGTTATTGGATGAATGTTCATTTGGCTACTGTCAATGACAATTGACAGAATGACATAACTTCATGGCAAATAGATGGGAAAACAGTGGAAACAGTGACAGATTTTATTTTCTTTGGCTCCAAAATCACTGCAGATGGTGACTGTAGCCATAAAATTAAAGGACACTTGTTCCTTGGAAGAAAGGCTATGACCAACCTAGACAGCTAAAGGCAAAGGAGAGATATATCTTTGAAAAGGAAAGATATACCCATTTGAACGCCGAGTTCCAAAGAATAGCATGGAGAGATAATAAAGCCTTCCTCAGTGATCGATGCAAAGAAATAGAGGAAAACAACAGAATGGGAAAGACTAGGGATCTCTTCAAGAAAATAAGAGATACTAAGGGAACATTTCTGCAAAGATGGGCACAATAAAGGACAGAAATGGTATGGACCTAACTGAAGTAGAAGATATTAAGAAGAGGTGGCAAGAATACACAGAAGAACTATACAAAAAAGATCTTCATGACCCAGATAACCATGATGGTGGAATCACTCACCTAGAACCAGACATCCTGGAACGTGAAGTCAAGTGGACCTCAGGAAGCATCACTACAAACAAAGCTAGTGGAGGTGATGGAATTCCAGTTGAGCTATTTCAAATCCTGAAAGATGATACTGTTAAAGTGCTGCATTTAATATGACAGCAAATTTGGAAAACTCAGCAGTGGCCACAGGACTGGGAAAGGTCAGTTTTCATTCCAATCCCAAAGAAGGGGAATGCCAAAGAATGCTCAAACTACTGCACAGTTTCACTCATCTCACATGCCAGCAAAATAATGCTCAAAATTCTCCAAGCCAGGTTTCAATAGTAATGTGAACCTTGAACTTCCATATGTTCAAGCTAGATTTAGAAAAGGCAGAGGAACAGAGATCAAATTGCCAACATCCGTTGGATCATAGAAAAAGCAAGAGAATTCCAGAAAAACATCTACTTCTGCTTTATTGATTACCCAAAGCCTTTGCGTGTGTGGATCACAACAAACTGTGGAAGAGATGGGAATACCAGCCCACCTTACCTGCCTCCTGAGAATCTGTATGCAGGTCAAGAAGCAACAATTAGAACTAGACATAGAACAATGGACTGGTTCCAAACTGGGAATGGAGTACGTCAAGGCTGTATAGTGTCACCCTGCTTTTTAAACTTATATGCAGAGTACATCATGTGACATGCCCAGCTAGATGAAGCACAAGCTGTAATCAAGATTGCCAGGAAAAATATCAATAACCTCAGATACACAGATGACACCACCCTTATGGCAGAAAGTGAAGAGGAACTAAAGAACCTTTTGGTGAAAGTGAAAGAGGAGAGTGAAAAAGCTGGCTTAAAACTCAACATTCAAAAAACTAAGATCATGGCATTGGGTTCCATCACTTCATGGCAAATAGATGAGGAAACAATGGAAACAGTGACAGACTTTATTTTCTTGGGCTCAAAAATCACTGCAGAAATCACTGTAGTCACTGGTGACTACAGCCATGAAGTTAAAAGACATCTGCTTCTTGGAAGAAAAGCTATGACCAACCTAGACAGCATATTAAAAAGCAGAGACATCATTTGTAATGAAGGTCCATCTTGTTAAAGCTATGGTTTTCCCAGTGGTCATGTATGGATGTGAGAGTTGGACTATAAAGAAAGTTGAGCACTGAAGAATTGATGCTTTTGAACTGTGGTGTTGGAGAAGACTCTTGAGAGTCCCTTGGACTACAAGGAAATCAAGCCAGTCTATCCTAAAGGAAATCAGTCCTGAATATTCATTGGAAAGACTGATGCTGAAGCTGAAACTCCAATACTTTTGCCACCTGATGCAAGGAACTGACCCATTAGAAAAATCCTGATGCTGGGAAAGATTGAAGGCAGGAGGAGAAGGGGACAACAGGGGATAAGATGGCACCAATGACTCGATAGACACGAGTTTGAGCAAGCTCTAGGAGTTGGTGATGGACAGGAAGCCTGGCGTGCTACAGTCCATGGGGTTGCAAAGAGTTGGAAAATTGACCTGGTGAGTGGAGTTTGGGAGACCTAGGACAAAGTTGGTAGGATCAACTTTCAGGTGGTCAAATCCATTAATCTACTTTTGAGAGTTTTTTTTTTTTTCAGGTGATAAATTATGGCTTGTTCCCATTCAGCCCATCTTAATCTCAAGGTACTCAAGGAGAGTCCTGAAAGAGAGAAAAGAAGAACAGAAGTGAGGCTCCAAATCTCCTTATTCTAGATCAGGTCCACCTAAAAGAACCTCCCTTTTGATGAGCTCAAAATCAACTGATTAGGGATCTAATCTCATGGAGAAGATCCAATGCTCCAGAGGAGGTAGGGGTACAGGGATGTGTGTGTCAGGCATGGGACCCTAGGGAGCTATCTTAGAATTCTGAATTCTACACTGAGGCTCAGAGACTTGAGTAATTTTTCCAAGGCCCTGCAGTTGTAAACTGCAGAGATGGAGTGAAACCTGGTTACTCAGAGCCCTTGGTGGCTGTGCTGCCGCAGGGGCAGTGAATGAAAGTGTTGAGATTTGGGAGTGTAGCCCTTGAAACCTATCTCTTTTTGGCAGGTATTGAGAATAGAGGAAACGTCTATCACTTCAGACAGGATGACAGAGGCAAATTACAGAGACCCAAAGGCTGGATGGGTTCTGGGCTACATTAAATGATACTGTAGAGGTTTAAGTTATAAAATCATGAACTATCAGGGCTTACAGAGCCCCCAGAGAACCAGCTAGTCCATAGTTTCAGGAATTGTGTTTCATAGAACTCTAGTTCCAAGATGTCAATAATCATCCTAAGGAGAAACGAATCCATGATTTAAAAATTTAGAGAACTTTGTTTAAAGGCATAAAAGTTCCATTCAGTTCAGTTGCTCAATCATGTCTGACTCTTTGCGACCCCATGGACTGCAGCACACCAGGCTTCTCCATCCATCACCAACTCCTGGAGCTTGCTCAAACTCATGTCCATTGAGTCAGTGATGCCATCCAACCATCTCATCCTCTGTTGTCCCCTTCTCCTGCCTTCAATCTTTCTCAGCATCAGGGTCTTTTCTAATGAGTCAGTTCTTCACATCAGGTAGCCAAAGTATTGGAATTTCAGCTTCAGCATCAGTCCTTCCAATGAATATTCAGGACTGATTTTTTTCTAGGATTGACTGGTTTGATCTCCTTGCAGTCCAAGGGACTCTCAAGAGTCTTCTCCAACACCACAGTTCAAAGGCATCAATTCTTCAGTGCTCAGCTTTCGTTATGGTCCAGCTCTCACATCCATACATGGCTACTGAAAAAACCATAGCTTTGACTATACAGACCTTGTTGGCAAGTAATGTCTCTACTTTTTAATAAGCTGTCTTTTTCTTAATAATTAATTATTAATTTTAATATTCTGTCTTTTTCTTATAAAAGCTTATATGGATAACTTTTCTTCCAAGGAGCAAGTGTCTTTTAATTTCATGGCTGCAGTCACCATCTGCAGTGATTTGGAGCCCAAGAAAATAAAGTCTGTCACTGTTTCCATTGTTTCCCCATCTATTTGCCATGAAGTGATGGGACTGGATGCCATGATCTTAGTTTTTTGAATGTTGAGTTTTAAGCCAGCTTTTTCACTCTCCTCTTTCACTTTCATCAGGAGGCTCTTTAGTTCCTCCTCGCTTTCTGCCATCAGACATAAAAGGCATAAAAGACCTTGCTTCAGATGTAGGTCTTCGGGTGCCTTTCAGTGTTAATATGCTTCAGGAACCCTAACAAAATGTGTTTGGCTCCAGAACCTTCCTGGTTGTGTGTAAAGGGGAATGAGCACATTCATAGATCAAGGCTCGGCAAAGGATGAACCTGTCTGGCTAGTTGATGGCAGCAGTGGGTGGGGTGACCTTTCAGGCCCTCTCTGAGCCACAGGGGCCATTCTGTGGTTTCGGATGGGAAGGGTTTTGCTATGGGTAAAGAGATGCAGTTTCCTACAGAGGAACAGTGGGTGGTCAGGTGGGAGACTCTGCTTGTGGGGTGAGAATGAAGTGAAAAGTGAAAATGCAGGTAACTGAGTCATGTCTGACTCTGTGACCCCCATGGACTGCAGCCCGTCAGGCTCCTCTGTCCATGGGATTCTCCAGGCAAGAATACTGAAGTGAGTTGCCATTTTCTTCTCCGGGGATCTTCCCAACCCAGGGATCGAACTTGGGTCTCCTGCATTGCAGGCGGATTCTTTAATCATGCCCCTTTTAAAGCATGGCCTGGAGCAGGGCTTCCAGTGCCAGGGAAGGAAGGACTGGTCCCTGATCTGTTAGTGAGTAAAGGAAAAGCAACTGGGCGTGTTGGTTTAACGGGAAGACACCTGCCCGGAGATTAGCAGGCGACCAGCTGCTCCGTGGAGGATTGGAGAAGCAGAAGCCAGGATGACCCAGCCGCCTGGAAATGGCTCAGGGAGCTGCCTTTTCTTCTGCTAGTTCTGTTTGTTCTGTTTTGCTGTATTTGTTTTATCTTGTTTTCCTAATCATAGGCTTCTAGATTTCAAGGGAGTAAACGGATAAAGATTGGGAGGCATCCGAGGCTCTGGGGATTGGCTCTGATGTGGCTGGGGACCTGTGCAGGGGCCTACAGGGAGTGGGGAGACAGGCCCATTGTCTGCTTGGGGGGGTGGCGGGGAGCAGTTTCCCGCTTTTGGGTGGGGGTGTTTGTCTGTTTCTTCCCAGAAGAGCCCTGGGAAAGGGAAAAGAGAATCAATCTGAATATTCAGCTCCATAAACACTGCCATAAAAATCACATCCATTTGCAGAGCAAGGCTCAGCGCTAAGGTGCCAAAACAATGATGTGCGTTTACAGCATCAAACCCTGATCAATCTCCTCCTGGGGGGCAGGAAGCAGCCTCCTTGGGAGGATCAATTTCGAGTTTCTGTCTGGAATGAGCTCAGTCCCCTTCCTTGCCCCTACCCAGCTCACTGAGCATCCCTGTAGTCCCTTCACCAGAGGGGAAACCCTAAAGGACATGGAAACACATTTCGGGGGCTGGTGTGGTGCCGAGAGTAAACCGGATGTAGAAAGAAAAAGGCACTACCTTTTGGAGTCATGCTAAGTCGCTTCAGTCCTGTCCGACTCTGCAACCCCATGGACTGCGGCCCGCCAGGCACCTCTGTCCATGGGATTCTCCAGGCAAGAATACTGGAGTGGGCTGCCATGCCCTCCTCCAGGGGATCTTCCCGACCCAGGGATCAAATCCCCGTCTCTTGTGTCTCCTGCATTGACAGGGAGGTTCTTTACTACTAGCACCACCTGGGAAGACCGGACTTGGGCATAGGTCTGACTTTTCCTGCTTCCTGGTTCTGTGACCTTGGGTAAGTCACTTACCTCTTTAAAGGTCCTATTGTATAAACTACAGAATTTGGCCTGCTGACCTCAGTGGGAGAGTTAAATAACCCAAGACTGTGAGGGTTTTTTGGCAAATTGTGTTTGATCAGAAAGGGGCGTTTGAGGTCATCCAGCACAGATGCTCATCTTGTAGATCTGGAAACTGAGGCTCAAAGAGATGGAAGTACTTGGCTCAAGTTCACCCTGGCAGAACACGGAAAAGTCATTGTTATGATTAATTCTAAGCCAGGATCTCAAGAAGAGGGGGATCCGAGACAGCATTTCCTTAGCACAAAACCTCTGCTGCAGCCACCAGGAGAGCTAACCACTCCCACCTGTCCCCGTTTTCTGGGTCAGTAATTCAATAGACACCTCCCGCCAGTGCCTTTTTGCTGGGGCCTGGGCCAGGCCATGGCTGCCTTCCTGATGAAATAATGCTGGCAGCTGTCTGTGAGGCAAGGCACAAGGGGACAGTGAGCCATTTTCCCTGGACCTCCCGAAATGTCACCCTCGGACCTGGCTGCAAAGCTTCTGTTCCTGGGGGAGCTTGGTGGCTCTGGTAATTAAATCTCATTTCTAGTCCCTCTCTGAGTCTCACTGGGAACCTGGCCTTTTCTGGTGCTCGCTCATGGCTTGGGGGCCAAGACCTAAGCCTGCTCTGTGAGGCTCAGGGGCTCATCAGGAAGGTACCTCCTCCTTCCTTGGGGGAGCTCAGTGCTCTGGGCCTCTGGGGGTGAGGCCTTGACTGTCTGTCTTAGTGGGGTGGGAATCCAGGGCTCTCTGGTAGACCAGAGAGGGTTGGAAGGTTCCTCTATGGAGTAGGAAATCCTATCGATGCTCCATTTCTTATACTCCTTACATAAAAGGGAAAAACTTGATCAGCTCCCCCAAGGGGTAAGGAAGGAGGAAGATTTCCTGGAGACTCCAAGAGTCTTAGAGTTGAAAGGGACCCTAGGGACTTCCCTGGTGGTCTAGTGGCTGATGCCAGGGGCCCAGGTTCAATCCCTGGCCAGGGCACTAGGTTACACATACAACTAAGATGTGGCACAGCCAAATTCATAAATAAATAAATACATAGTTTTTTTTTTTTCTTTAAAAGGACCTTAAATGGAATCTTTACCGGGTTCAGAAGGTCCCATCCACAGCACTTAAAGGGACCTCGTGCACAGCAAATTCATAAACAAATAAATACATAATTTTTTTTTTTTTAAGGGACCTTAAATGGAATCTTTACCAGGTTCAGACGGTCCCATCCACAGCACTTAGCCTGTCTAGTAGTCAAACAACCAGAAATTCTCCATCTCACCAGGACTTCCATCCCACTTGGGCAGCAGTCCTGGTTGTTAAAGGTTCTCAGTGCGGTGAAATAAGCCTCTGGTAACCAGCTTCTGCACTTCCCTCCTGGTCTGTGTTGTAGAGTCACAGTATAGTAACATGCCATGGTTTATGGAGACTTGACCTTGTGCCTTTCTCTAAGATATGTGTGTGTGAGCTTCTAGGTTAAATGAGTTGAGAACCATTATAACTATTTACTGATAACTGGGCTCAGAGAAGTCAGGAAACTTGCCCTAGCTCATTCACCTGGTAAACAGCAGAGCCCAGGTAAATTTGAACCCAGGAAACTCTGGCTTCTGAACCAGTTATTTTTTTTTAACCTCTACACTGCCAGGCAAATCTTGACTCCTTTCTCTTGCAAGGAACAGTCTGTCTCTTGTTTGAAACTACCTGTCATTTGTTCTGGGTAAAACACTCCCAGAGTCTTTGCACTGCTTCTAAACTCCTTGGTATCCAGTCACTCTCCACTGCCCCTTTTAAAATGACCTAGTAAGAACATAGCCCAATGAGCCAGATGGGTTCCATCAGGGCAAACTACAGAGTGGCTTTTGTTTCTCCCTTTTAATTGGGCACTTTTAAGATTCCTTTCCCTTCCTAACAGCTGCAGCACCATATTGAGCTTGTGGTCAGCTTAAACGCAGATCTTTTTCTCAAGGATCTCTGCCAAGCCAGAGCTCCTTTACCTTAGACTTGTGCAATTGATTCTTTGAACCTAAATGCAAACCTTAACACTCCTGGATTTCATTTGTGTGGCTTTGGCTTGTATTCTAGCTTACTTAGACAGTCAGATATCTAAGTCTAGGTCTGCCATGCAATTAATTTCTCTAAACTTTGTCATCTACAAATTAGGTAATCACCCCTTCTCAAACTTCATCCATGCCATTGATAAAAAACATTGAATGAGACCGAAGATGGATCTTGGATCTCTTCTCTAGAGAGAGGTATCTTCTACTGAGGGACCTTGTAATGGGTACATTGTCATTTTGGGCTTCAGGATTTCATATCAATCCTACATTGAATGCCTAGATTTTTCAGGTAAAGTACTAGGCACTGAAGAAATAGTGGTCAAACAAACAAAAAAAAATCCTTGCTTTCACAAAGCACTTTGTGGCATTGGAGTGATGAACACATAGACAAATAATAACAGCATCTGGTTAGTCCATCTAGATGCAGAGGGGTGGGAGGCCAGCCAAGGGACACTTCCCTTAGCTTGGTATATTTGAGTTAGAGAAGGAGACAGACTTACCAGGATTGGAGTGCTGGGAGGGGGTGGGGATGAGCCCCGAGGGGGTATTTTTGATTTTGTCATGTAGCCTCTTGGGTGTCATCATCATATTTAACTCAGTTACCCTCTCTACTTTGTGACTCATTCTTCAACTTCATTTCCTGTAAATTTAGAATGATAACCCCCAATTCAGTAGTACTTGGGGAGTGTGTGTGTGTGTGTGTGTGTGTGTGTGTAAGGAAGAGCAGAGGGGGTTGAAGTTTCTCTTTTGAATGGAGGCCAGGGGGAGTCAGATGCAGAAGAGATTAGAGAGAGGGCAGTGTGGCCTGGGCCTGTGCTTTAGGAGAATTTGCTGGGTGATGGATCTCATTGCAGAAGAGGAGAGATGGCGAAATTAGCTTGCGGGGGGGGGGGGGGCGGGGGTTGGCGTATGGGGGAGGCTGGATATTTTCACACTTAGCCCAAATGAGCCTTTATCCATGGCTTCCTTGCATTTGAGTGTTTTCAAGTCCGAGGTCATCAGGCACACTTTTATTTTTTTCTAAATATACAGCAAGTCACTCCAAAGACCACTGAAGATGAATTTTGAATTGCTGGAGCCATGGCCCCTTTGACTTCCTCTGGAACTCCTGCCTCTATTTTCAGTGGGGCAATCGTTACTCCAGGTGACCACAGATCACATCTGGACCAAGAAGGAGACTGGATGGAAAGACTTGGCAGCAGTTTTTACCCCCTAGCTCTGAAACCTCAGCTGAGTGTTGGAGCTCTGTAATTCATGCCAAAGGTTGCTTCTTGCAATTTCTCTTTTCCTCCCCCGCCTTCCCCCTGCTTTCCTCCCCCACTGGGAGAGGAAAAGCAGCTATGCTTATAGAAAGATTGATTAGTTAAGCAAGTCAATTATATCTCTTGCCGAGAGCAACTGTATATTAAGTAATGCAGCAAAAATGATTGTCTGCACAGATCCATTTTGTCGAACAGCTGTTTCAGAGGCCCGGAAAGAGAAGACGAAGGTTAAAATCCCGTAATAGTCTTCACTCCCCATCTCACCCCACCCATCATGCCTGGCCCTCCAGGGGCTCCATTTATTATGAAATGGAATAAGGTTGGGTAATGAGCATGCTGGCGGCCTGCTCCATTTTGTGAGGAAACTCTCCCGTCCTGCCGTGGGCTCCTGGGCTTCCATCAGCGCTGGCCCTGCTGCCCTCCTGCCGCCAGGGAGTTGACTGATGCCCACTCACAAGCTGTCCTCGCTCCTCCCAGCCCTGCCCAGCAGCCGTTACAAGATGCAAAGAGTTCCAGTTGTAGACTCTGGGGACCTGGGTTCAAGTGCAATTATTGAATGTCTGATCTTGGCTAAGTCTTTTAACCTTTATGAATCTCAATATTCTCATTAGTAAAATGCAACAAAATTTAAATGAGATAATGGGTATGGATGAAATTTGGGGTCTCTATTCATTAGGTTGAATATTATTACCCTGAGCAAAGAGAAGAGGATGAAGGGAAAATAGCTGGGCAGGGCCACGAGCTGGTTCAGCCAGAAGCAAAAAAGGCCAGGACTTTGTGCGCCACGTGTAATCAGTCTGCACTTCTTTTTTTTTCTTTTCTTTTTAACTGAAGTATAGCTGATTAACAATGTGGTGTTAGTTTCTGGTGTAGAGCAAAGTGATTCAGATATATATATATATATATATATATATATATATATATATATATATATATATATAGGCTTTCCTAGTGGCTCAGAAGTAAAGAATCTGCCTGCCAATGCTGGAGACTTGCAGGAAACTTGGGTTCGGTCCCTAGGTTGGGAAGATCCTTTGGAAGAAGAAATGGCAATGCAGTCCTGTATTCTTGCCTGGAAAATCACATGGACAGAGGAGCCTGGCAGGCTACAGCCAATGGGATTGCCAAGAGTCGGATATGACTGAGTAAACAATAGTAACAAATATATATGTATATATTTATATGTAGTATATATTCTTCTTGATTATGATTTGTTCCAGGACATTGAATATAGTTCCCTGAATTACACAGTAGGTCCTTGTTGTTTATCTATTTTATAAACAGGAGCTTGTATCTGCTAATCCCAAACTCTAATTTATCCTTCCCCTACATCTTTTCCCCTTTGGTAACCATAGATTTGTTTTCTGTGTCTATAATCTGTTTCTGTTTTGTAAATAAGTTCATTTGATTGTATTTTAGATTCCACATGCAAATGGTGGTATCATATGGTATTTGTCTTTCTCTGACTTACTTCATATAGTATGATAATCTCTAGGTTCACCCATGTTGCTGCAAAGGGTGTTATTTCCTTCTTTCTTATGGCCGAATAGTGTTCTATTACATATACAGACCACAGTGTCTTTACCCTTTTGTCTGCCCATGGATATTTAGGTTGCTTCCATGTTGGCTATTGTAAATAGTGCTGCTATGAACACTGAGGTGCATGTATGTTTTCAAATTAGAGTTTTCTCTGGATAAATGCTCAGGAGTGGAATTGCTGGATCATATGATAAACTCTATTTTTAGCTTTTTGAGGAACCTCCATACTGTTCTCCATAGTGGCTGCACCAATATACATTCCCCCCTAACAGTGTAGGAGGGTTCCCTTTTTCCCATACACACTCCAGAATTTATTATTTGTAGATTTTTAATGATAGTCATTCTGACTGGTGTGAGGTGATACCTCACTATAGTTTTGATCTGCATTTCTCTAATAATTAACAATGTTGAACATCTTTTCATGGGCCTGTTGGGCCTCTGTGCATCCTGTTTGGAGTAATGTCTATTTAGGTCTTCTGCCTATTTTTGGATTGAGTTGTTTGTTTGCTTGTTACTGGGTTGTATGAGCTGCAATTCTTTAATCTCAATCACTGAAGCACATGGGTAGGTTTTGTTTCTACCCACTTATGCCAGGTGGGTATGCATGTACTGTTGTTTAAACTTCCATCTTGTAAGACTGCCCTTGTATTTGTGAGTTCAGTCACTCAACTATGTCCCACTCTGTAAACCCCTGGACTGTAGCCCACCAAGCTCCTGTGTTCATGGAATTTTCCAGGCAAGAATACTGGAGTGGGTTGCCATTTCCTTCCCCAGGGGGTCTTCCCGACGCAAGTTCTCCTGCATCTCCTTCATCGGCAGGCAGATTCTTTACCACTGAGCCACCTTGTTCTTCTTGTTCAGTCACAAGTCATGTCCAACTCTTTGCGACCCCATGGATTGCAGCACATCCGACTTCCCTCTCCTTCACTATCTCCTGGAGTTGCTCAAACTCATGTCCATTGAGTTGGTGATGCCATCCAACCATCTCATCCTCTGTCACCGCTTCTCCTCCCACCTTCAATCTTTCCCAGCATCAGGGGCTTTTCCAATGAGTCGACTCTTTGCATCAGGTGGCCAAAGTATTGGAGCTTTTGCTTCAGCATCAGTCCTTCCAAATTAATATTCAGGGTTGATTTCCTTTAGGATTGACTGGTTTGATCTTGCTGTCCGAGGGACTCTCAAGAGTCTTCTCCAACACCACAGTTCAAAAACATCAGTTCTTCAGCACTTAGCCTTCTTTATGGTTCAACTCTCACATCTGTAAATGACTACTGGAAAAACCATAGCTTTGACTATATGGACTTTTGTTGGCAAAGTAATGTCTCTGTTTTTTCAGACGCTGTTTAGATTTGTCATAGGTTTTCTTCCAAGGAGCAAGCATCTTTTAATTTCATGGCTGCATTCACCATCTGCAGTGATTTTGGAGCCCAAGAAAATAAAATCTGTCTCTGTTTCCTCATCTATTTGCCATGAAGTGATTGGGACTGGATGCTCTGATAATCTAGTATCCTTTGTATACAAAATGGATATTCAGGTACTCCTTCTCCACTCCCCTGCGAAAGGCTGTGGCATTGGCCAGAAGCAGCCAGCTCTTTTGCCCAAATAGTCAGAGAACAGTTTTTGGGTGAGTGGCAGGAAGGCATCTGGTGGTATTTGCTTTGTCCAGTCCTGGAGTTGCCTACAAAAGGGTTGGGTTAATGATCACCTCCTTTTCCTGCCTATTTTTGTGAGGGACTCAGGGCTTCCCAGTGGCTCTAGTGGTAAAGAACCCACCTGCCAATGCAGGAGACAAAAGAGATGCAAGTTTGACCCCTGGGTCTGGAAGATCCCCTGGAGGAGGGCATGGTAAGCCACTCCAGTATTCTTGCCTGGAGAATCCCATGGACAGAGGAGCTTGGTGGGCTACAGTTCATAGGGTTGCAAAGAATCAGACTTGGCTGAAGCGACTTAGCATGCATGCAGCCAAATAATGAGGCCAAACCTTTTCTTCCTGTCACAGGACATCTTTACCTTTTTTCTGTCTCTAGAGGGTACCCTGACTGGCTTATTTTTCTCTCTGAAATTCTATTTCTGTCTCTTCATTCTTCTGAGAGAGATTCTTCTTCTAAGTAAGAAGAGGAAATTGTTATACATTATCACTTACACACACATCACTGTGAATGGGGCTTCCTTGATAGCTCAGCTGGTAAAGAATCCTCAGTCAGGAAGATCCGCTGGAGAAGGGATAGGCTACCCACTGCAGTATTCTTGGGCTTCCCTTGTGGCTCAGTTGGTAAAGAATCCGCCTGCAATGCAGGAGACCTGGGTTTGATCCCTGGATTGGGAAGATCCCGTGGAGAAGAGAAAGGCTACCCACTCCAGTATTCTAGCCAGGAGAATTCCAGGACTATACAGTCCAGGGGGTTGCAAAGAGTCAGACATGACTGAGCGACTTTCACACTATTCCCTGTGAATGAGTCTACCAGATCTCCTCTTAGAAGGGCAATGTGTTGGAAGAGCCTTTGGGGTTGTATAGGCTGTTGGGGGAAAACTGAGGCTCAGAGAGGGGGATGAGCTAGGCGATCAGGTCCACATCTGCCAGAGCTCAATCTCCTGAGTCCTGATCATGTTTCTTCGACTGGGCATCCCTGCCACAGGGTTGGGTTGGAAAGAAGGGGGCGAGGGCAGGCTGGTTGAGTGCAGTCCTGACTGTGCTAAGGGGGTCACGTCCTGGCCCCATGCTTGGGCACAGCAGTGTTCTAAGTGGAGTCACACTGGTGGCTGGTTTTCAGGGCCAGCAGCCCTTTCTATAGCCATGTGGGCCTTCAGTGTCCAAGGCCAAGGCTCAAATCCAGGTTAGACCAGGAGGCTGGGCTCTTCTCTGCCTTAAGGGCTCAGGGACTCCAGCTCCCCTGCTTTCTGAGCAGTTTTATGGTTTCATAATCTAACCCTCTGGAGAAGGCAATGGCAACCCTCTCCAGTACTCTTGCCTGGAAAATCCCATGGATGACGGAGCCTGGTAGGCTGCAGTCCATGGGGTTGCAAGAATCGGACACAACTGAGTGACTTCACTTTCACTTTTCACTTTAATGCATTGGAGAAGGAAATGGCAACCCACAGTGTTCTTGCCTGGAGAATCCCAGGGATGAGGGAGCCTGGTGGGCTGCCGTCTATGGGGTCGCACAGAGTCGGACACAACTGAAGCGGCTTAGCAGCAGCAGCAGCAGCAATCTAACCCTCAGGTCACATGTGGGTAGTTAGCATAGAAACGGCTGTTTCCTCAGCTTGCCTGCCTCTGCCATGTTTATAAATAGGGATCTGGAGGGGTATGCACAGAGGGGTGGGCAGTGATGCTGACAGTGACCTGCATGGGCATCCAGCCTTGGAAACTGGGTCCTCTGCTGGCAGGGGGCTCTGAGCAGGGATAGGCAAGGTGGACATCACAGACATTTCAGGGACCTCTAATGGCCCAGGCCAGGTATAACTTCTCGCAGAATGCCAGAACCAGAAGGGGCCCTATGGGTCTGCAAGTCTAGCGGCCTGTCTGCAGCTTTAACCCCTTTGCCAACCCTCCTGCCAAGCCATCTCAAATTTTCAGTGGAAACTATTTTGGTGCAGCCTAGTCTGGAGAAGGAGAGTGTGATCCTGGCCTCCTCTTGTCCACGTGTTTTGCCCCAGGGTAGACTCAGGACTGCACGCTTGTTCAAACTAGGACCTAACTGGGTTAGGGCATCGGGTTCAATTTCTGGTACTTCTTTTCCCTTCCCCTTTATCTTAGCCCAGGAAAAGAATATCTAAGTGACTTTTCAGGCTTTCTTCCTACCACTCAGTTTCTTGTCCCTCCAGCCATCTCCTGCATGCCTGCAAGGAAGGGGATAGGAAGAAAAGAGAGTTCTTTAAGCATCTACCTTCTGCATCTTTTTTCCTTGATGAAGGTGGGTCACCAGAGAGAGAGGGTGAGGGGGAAGATGAATATGATCTTTCCTACAGCTACAGCCCAGAGACCCAGGTGACCAGAATGTCTGTGAGCAAGTGGGTTTAGGAGCCATCCAGTTCAAGCCCCGTGTCTGACAGGTGAGAAAACAAGGAGAGGGAGGGGAAGAGACCTTCTCAGACCTGAGAAGGTCTGAGAAGGTCTCTTCCCAGGTTACACAGTGAACCGTGCTGTGGCAGCGATGGGGTCTGCTGAGGGGTACCTATGGCTGAGTGCGGGCACTGCCCACAGACCACCCTGGGAAGGGGGTTTGGAGGGACACTGCTCTCTTCTATTGCTGTTATTCAGTGAGATTCCCAGCTCTTGGAGGCAGCAAGAGCCTCCTGGGAATCAGAGGAAGCTGTCTCCTACAGGGGAAATGTGGAACCTTAGAAGCTCCTCCTCCTGCTTTCTGAACCAGAACTATATCCTCTACCCATGTTCTGATGCCCAAGAATTTTTCATTTCAACGTTTCACGTGTTTGTTCTTTAAAAGGCAAACCGCTGGTGTGGATGACTTATCAGAGCCTTTCCTGATGCTTTTTGCTGGGGTATGAATAGATAGTGCTTGGAACTATACAGTAAAAGAGAAACCTGGGACTGAGAGAGAGAGAGAGAGAGGGAGACAGCTGCAGAAGAGGGCTGGCCCTCACTGCACAGTGTTTTTTGGGCCACTGAGCCCAGAGTTGGGAGCTGGGATGAGCTGGTTGGGCTGTGAGGGAGGCGGTGCTTGGGACCTGAGTGCCCCATCCGGGGCAGTGTTTGCCATTATAGCCTGATCTGGGCCAACATAATTGGAATTACTGGAGCAAATATATTGGCCCAGTGATTGATTAGACCTCCCACGTGTGTCCTCCTTGAAGATCCCACTTTCTCTGCAGGATCACTCCTCTGGCCTTTACTATGTGATTAACTCCCTGGACCGTCTATGCCTTGCTCTCTGCTGCCTGGAGTGTGACTGAACATTCTATTGCCAGGTATGAGGTGTCCCCTAACTGACTGTAAGTTCTTGGGGACAGGGGCAGGTCTTAGGTAGCATATAAAACAAATAGGGCAGGCAGTGGTTCCAGGGCTTATTCGGCCGATTAAGAGTTCCCTGGTGTCCCCTGCATGCTTCTTGGCAAAGTTAGCCAGAACTGGGGTGATATCACAGCCAGGTTACAGGAGGGATGAGGCTGGCTCCTTCTGGTACCTCTCCCTCCACTCAAGCGGTTATGCAGGCTAATTATTTAACTGTGGGGAGCAGGAATGATACATATGTGTGGGTTTAGGCTGTATTTCATGATACCCGCTCTGTGTCTGAAAGACCTTCCCAAATTGCATGGGGAATGGAATGCCACGCTGCCCCCTCAACTCTGAGCAAAGAACAGCCTCCCTGGGGATCCTCAGATAACTTTGTCATGTGTCTCAGCATCCCAGATTGTAACTCAGGGTGTCTTCTCAACATCCAGGCCAAGTCTCTGCTGCTTCACTTAACAATTCCCTCATTCATGGTGTCCCAAGAAAGAGGAGGTGTTCTGTGGCAGGGAGCTTCAGGAATGTCTTTGAAAATCGTGTGCCCCTCCCTGCTCTAGGGGCATTGGTATGGAAGCCCTTGTTTGCCCTGGATTGTCCCCTGCTATTTGGATACTGGATTATTCAGTTGGATCGAAGAGGCAGTTTGTCTTACAGCCAGTCAAGGAGTTGTGAAGGTTCTCTGAGTTCCTGCCAAGTCCTGGTGAATGAAAGTTTCTGCTTGTATGGGCCCATCTCCTCTGCCGCTGGCTGGTAGCAGAAGTCTCTGTGAAGTAGTGGTGGGGCTGGAATGAGAAGCCCCAGGTGTGCCCAGGATGCAGATGCTAGGAAATTGGCTGCTGGAGCCCCACGGGGCTGCTGAGGATGAGGCTGCAGGACCTGGTCTTTTTTTTTTTTTTTTTTTCATTATGAACCTGGGAGAAAGAGAAACAGGGAGAGAGACAGAGAGAGGAGATGAGAGGACTGCAGCAAATAACGACCCCTTTTAACAGTATCTTCACTATCAGAGACCTGTTCAGTGGCAGTGTATTCAGCGGAGGATGTTGGAGACGGTGTGAAAGTAAAAGCTTCGCGAGAAAGGAGTCTCGTTTCTAGCGAGAAATGAGTGCTTCGCGAGAAATGAGTGTCTCGCGAGAAATGGTGGAAGGAAACAAGGAGGTCTTGTGTGTAGGCTCAAGGACTCAAAGAAGCATGAGGACTATCTCCCCAAGGCTATTGTGAGTGAGAGGGCACATACCCTGTTCTCCACATCCTTAAGGGTAGAAATAGAACATGCGTAGAAGCCTCAGGAAGACGGCCTGGGGCCCAACACAAGAGGTTTCTCCGGCTGGCGCCGACCAAGGGGGATGCTAGTATCCTAGGGAGGAGGGGAGTTCCGGTCACTGGAGGACGTCGGCCATCAGGCAGAGAGGTAGGGAGAGTCTCTACAAGGGGAAGGAGGGGCATGAGAGGCACGGGGTCCCTGTCCGGAAGACCTTAGCTTCAACTGAGGAGTTGGATGTAACGACTTTGGAGGCTCCTTCCAATGAGAAAATTCTCAGTTTTGAGAAGATTTGGGTCACGGATGGTTTAGCTTCTGGGCTGGGCTGGGGCTCCTGCAGGGCACTCTTGGGCCCAGTGGATTCCCGAAGGCTCCCTGACAGTAGTGGGGCAAGGTCTCAAGGAGAGGAATGTTCCTTGTGAGTAAGGCAGGGAACTGGGCACCGAATCACCATGGTTGAGGGTTTTGGCTGAGTGACTTTTCCCACGACAAAGAGGAGAATTCCACCAGAACTGCCCTTGCAATTCACAGCCTATTGAATTACTCAGGTGCTCCCAATTGCTGGGGGCTTCCCAGGTGGCTCATTGGTAAAGAATCTGCCTGCCAGCGCAGGAGACAGGGGTTCAATCCCTGGGTTGGGAAGAACCCCTGGAGGAGGAAATGGCAACCTGCTCCAGTATTCTTACCTGAAAAATCCCATGGCCAGGGAAGACTGGCCGGCTACAGTCCATGGTGTTGCAAAGAGTTGGACGTGACTAAGCATCTGAGCATGTGCACACGCACTTGCTGGCGTCTAGGACACAAGCAGATGTTCACAGAAAGTTTAGAAACTATTTGCAGTGAAAAAAATTAGTGAAGTCAGAGAGACCTAGTTTCTAATATTGGCACTGCCATCCTGGAGGGATAACTTTAGACAAATTACTTCTACTCTGGGAGTTGCTTAATTTTATTTTCTGTGAAATGGGGATAATGATTTTTCTCTCACAGAGCTGGGCTGAAGTCTAAATTAGGCTTTGTGTGTCAGGCACAGTGGTAAGACCTGGTAGGACTCAATGAGAGATAGTTCTACCTCCCCTGAGTCTGGACTTTATCATCAGCTCCCTTGACTGTCCCCTCCTAGGTCTCATTTACATGATGTCTCTGGTATCAGTGGTCTGGTCACAGGTACCCATTTTGTGTGAGAGGCAGGACCCTGGGGGCTGGTGCTGACTCATGGCTTGAAGGAGATGGACACGCCTGGAGAAGCTCGGGACAGGGCCTGCTCTCTGCAGATATGTGAAGGAAGATAACCACAGGTGATCAGTGCAGGGAGATTCCAGATCCTAGGACACAGGGGAAGATAGAGTGAATAGAGGCTCTCAGTGCTGTGCCAAGTGGGCTGGGACAAGGACAAAACAAAAGGTTGTGTACATTAGCAACCATTACTGCTGCTGCTGCTGCTAAGTCACTTCAGTCATGTCCGACTCTGTGAGACCCCAGAGATGGCAGCCTACCAGGCTCCTCCGTCCATGGGATTCTCCAGGCAAGAACACTGGAGTGGGTTGCCATTTCCTTCTCCAATGCATGAAAGTGGAAAGTAAAAGTGAAGTCACTCAGTTGTGTCCGACTCTTAGCAACCCCATGGACTGCAGCCTACCAGGCTCCTCCGTCCATGGGATTTTCCAGGCAAGAGTACTGGAGTGGGGTGCCATTGCCTTCTCTGGCAACCATTACTAGACAGCTTTATTACCAGCCCCTCATCACCAGCCCTTCCACTACCAGCCCCTCCATCACCAGGCCCCTCCATCACCAGGCCCTTCTATCACCAGCCCCTCCACTACCAGCCCCTCCACCACCAGCCCCCTCCACCACCAGCGCCTCCACCACCAGCCCCCTCCACAACCAGTGCCTCCATCTCCAGCCCCCTTTACCACCAGTGCCTCCATCACCAGCCCCCTTCCATCACCAGCCCCTCCATCACCAGCCCCTCCATCACCAGGCCCTTCTGTCACCAGCCCCTCCACCACCAGCCCCCTCCACCACCAGCACCTCCATCACCAGCCCCCTTCCATCCCTAGCCCCCTTCCATCACCAGGCCCTTCCATCACCAGCCCCTCCACCACCAGCCCCCTCCACCACCAGCCCCTCCGTCACCAGCCCCTCCACCACCAGCCCCCTCCACCACCAGCGCCTCTATCACCAGCCCCCTTCCACCACCAGCCCCTCCATCACCAGCCCCCTTCCATCCCTAGCCCTCTTCCATCACCAGGCCCCTCCATCACCAGCCCCCCTCCACCACCAGCCCCCTCCACCACCAGCACCTCCATCACCAGCCCCCTTCCATCACCAGGCCCTTCCATCACCAGCCCCTCCATCACCAGCCCCCTCCATCACCAGCCCCCTCCACCACCAGCCCCTCCGTCACCAGCCCCTCCACCACCAGCCCCCTCCACCACCAGCGCCTCTATCACCAGCCCCCTTCCACCACCAGCCCCTCCATCACCAGCCCCCTTCCATCCCTAGCCCTCTTCCATCACCAGGCCCCTCCATCACCAGCCTCCTCCACCACCAGCCCCTCCGTCACCAGCCCCCTTCCATCACTGGCCCCCTTCCATCACCAGGCCCCTCCATCACCAGCCCCCTCCACCACCAGCCCCTCCGTCACCAGCCCCTCCACCACCAGCCCCCTCCACCACCAGCGCCTCCATCACCAGCCCCCTTCCATCACTAGCCCCCCCTTCCATGACCAGCCCCTCCACCACCAGCCCCCTCCACCACCAGCGCCTCCACCACCAGCCCCTTCCATCACCAGGCCCTTCCATCACCAGCCCCTCCACCACCAGCCCCCTCCACCACCAGCGCCTCCATCACCAGCCCCTCCACCACCAGCCCCTCCATCGGTAGGCAGCAGTGGCGCCCTCATGGCATCAATGCTCACACACCTGTAGCCTGACCACATGCTCCCTTTCTCTAGACTTAGACTCTGTTGGTGCAGTGGGCGATAGGCTGCTTAACCAGAGCTCTCTGGAGATAACTGGCTCATCATGGCAGTGTGTCCCTTGCTCAGCCTTGTGCAGCCTCGGAAGAGACGGGCCCTCCGAAGCAGTAGCAGTGGGAGATGAGGGAAGTAGTGGTGATCTGGAAAGTCGCAAAGATTTTTGGTAGCTGACTCTCTATAGCCATCATTTCACTTCTGTAATAGAGTTTCCTTGGATTCTACACCTTTGGGTGATTGGTATACATGCCCACATCTGCTTGGTAGGCCCTCCAGAAACTTTCCCACCTTCTCCTTGAGTGTCATGTCTGTCAAAAGTCAGAATAATGGTGAACAGATTGGAAAAGCCAATGCTCCTGAGGCCAGTATGTTGCCCTAGAGATTTTATAAATGAGCCGGACACAAGTAACAGATGCAAAGGCTTGGGCTGCAGAGCTGGGTACAAGCCTTTTTGTTTGTTTGTTAGAAAAGATGAGATTTTTGAGTGGTACTCACTGTTCTGTGTTCATAATACTACCTCTTTGCAGGCTTGGGTTTTTCAGCATCTCCTGTATATTTGGCTGTTGAACAAATATTTGTTGATTACAAAAATTAAAAAATACATTTTTTTTCCATCTACTCTGGGAAAGGCACATGCTAGGCACTGGGTTTTCTCTCATTTAGTCCTTACAGCTGCTGAGAAGTAGGTATCATTGTTCCATGTTACAGAGGAGTGGGTTGAGACTGGAGACATCTCAGAGCAAACAGTGTGGCTCCAAGTTCATGCCTCTTCATCGCCTCATCCTTCCCCTTCCCTCTTTCTTTAAAACTGCAATTAATTCGCATCGTTATATTTTTTTCCCCAAATGTATCTTTTCAGTATTTCACTTAGCTCTTTTTATTTTCCAGGATTAGTGCTGAATGTTTTGCAGTAAAAAAGAATGTGATTGTACTTTTTTCTGAGTGCTTTGGTGGCGACTATCAGAAGGTCATGAGGTTGGAACCACTGGGCTTCCAGTGACCTTTGAGAGATATTAGGAAACCTTTACACTTTGATTATACTTTAAATATATGAATTATTTAAGTTTATTGGAATAGCCAAGTATGATAACATTTCTTTTTTTTTTTACCAATTTCATAATTATTGTCAGTTATTGCTCCTTGTAGAACCAGTCTTATCTAGGGCTTGAGTAGAACAATGGGTTCTCCAGGAATTGGGCATGGCTGGTGCTTTAGGGGTGTTAGGGCAGCTTATGATTGAAAACCCAGCCCCTCAGCTGTAATAGTCTTCCGCAGTCATTATGGGCTTGGCTTCTAGGACTGTGCTTGTTTAATAAGAGAGGAAGTGGCCGTGTGTCACTATTGAGCTCTTGAAATATGACCAGTTTAAACAGAAGGGAGGGCTTCCCAGGTGGCTCCGTGGTAAAGAACCTGTCAACCAACGCAGGAGAGGCAGGTTCAAGCCCTGGGTCTGGAAGATCCCCTGGAGTAGGAAATGGCAACTGGCTCCAGTATTCTTGCCTGGAAAAATCCCATGGACAGAGGAATCTCATGGGCTAGAGTCCAGGGTGTTGCAAAGAGCTGGACATGACTGAGCACACATGCAAACTGAAAGGTGCCCTAAGTGTAAAATATACACTTGATTTCAAATATGTAGCACAAAAATGTAAAATATCTCATTAATATTTTTAATGTTTATTACATGTTAAATAATATTTTGAATACATTAAATTTAATAAAGTATATTATCTACATGTTTATTTTCTTACCTTTAAAAATTATCTATAAGAACATTTAAGATTACATGTGTGGTTCACATTTGTGGCTTGCATTATATTTCTATTGGACAGCATTGTTCTAGAGAATGCCTTAGTTTACTGTCTTTAATCACTCTTCAAGTTCTAGGTTGCACTCAGATTAAAAAACAAAGTGAAACATACATGTTTAAGTAACAGTGTAATTCTTCTGATTTTTATAAAGAAGTATGGAAGTGCCTACAACATTTAGAAGATTTCTCAGCTGCTGTGTTGACGACTCCTACCAAGCACCCTTCTCCAAAAGAAATTAAGGTCTTTGACCTGTACTTGAAATTTGCTGAAAATTCAGCTAGTGGTGGTTTTATCCATTAACAAAAAAGAGATTATAGAAAAGACTAGCATCTTAGAGTGTCAAGGCCAGATTGGTGAAAAAGACAGATTGACGCAGGTCATACTCACATCAAGGCTAATCAGGCTTAGATGAAGAGCAGACAAAAGTCAGGGTGAGAGCCCACCAGACAGTGTCCCATAAGGGATCTACCGTGCCACCACTGCAGACAGCACTCAGACGCCTCGAGCTTTGGCCAGGATTCACAGCAGCCACTGCCTTTCCATCTAAGGCAATTTATGATTCCTCTCTCCTTTATCCCACCTCCCCCCACAATTGCTGTCTCCAATACCTTTCTCCTAAGCTGCAAGGGCAAGAAGCTTCTCTGAAGTTTCTGTTAGGTCCGAATTCTCATGAAAGGAGTCACCTTCTTGTCTCCTTTTAGGGAAACCCTAGAGTAAGGGTCAGCTTTGGGTGCTCCATCTTCTAAGTCACTATGTGCCCTTTTGGGTTTGGATCTCTCTAGGCTGGTGGGAGATTGGCATCCCTTCCTTTGAAGCAGTAGTTCTTTGTGCTGAACTCTTGACCAACATGTGGGACCTGGTGGACCTGCCATGTAGCATGAAAGCAGTCTTCATGTCAAACTCCTTTTGGATTCCTGCTGAGACTCCATCCGATTTTTGAGGAAATCTTTAATAATTCATCCTCTCTGCCTGTATACAGATTATGCATAGCTTTTGCTATGGGTAATATCTGCCATACACAAATTCTCTGTTTATGAAAGAATGTTTGTTTTTCAGCCTTTTATTATTCAAATATATTATTTCCACATAGGTGGGAAAAAAGAGTATAATGAACCTTTGTGGACAATAATTCAGCCTCAACAATTACCAATATATGGTCATTAAAAAAATCTTTTCTTCCCACTTCTCCCTGCAATCTCCTAGACATTGTATTATTTCATATGTAAATGCTTCAATTATATATTTGTAAGAGATTAGGACTCTTTTCTCCTTTAAATATTGCCACAATGCCATTTTTTTCCATTTTAAAATTAGAACTTTAAAGTTTATTATTTTTAATTTTTCATGAAAGTAATATATTCTTGTCAAAAATATTCAGACAATATCAAAAGGTATAAAGAAGTAAATGAAAATTACTTATAAACCAACACCCAGACATAATTACTGTTAGCATTTTGGCATATGTAGTTATGTATATTTAGCATATTCTTAATAGAGGTTTACATATATAAAATCATGCTACAGATGATGTTTATAATCTTATTTTTTTGGTAAGTATTAAAAAACTTGAAGCTGAAAATATGTACAGAGAGATGCACAAATTATAAGTATAGTTCAATGAATTTTCACTGGCATGTAAACAACTAATGTTCAGATCAAGAAATTACCTGCGCCTCAAAACCTCTCCATGTCTCAAACACAATTAAACACTATTCTGACTTTCATCACTAGAGAGAAGTGGCTTGCTTTTGAATTTTTTACAAATAGAATCATACAGTATATGCTTTTTTGTGTTAATTTTCTTCCACATCATATTTGTAAGGTACATTCATGTTGTATGTAGTATTAGTTCATCCATTTTCTTTGTTGCATAGTATTCCACTGTATGAATATATTACAATTTACTTACACATTTTGCTATTGATAGATACTCCCCCCAACATCCCCAAACCCAGTATGTTGTTTTTAGAAACGTCTTCTAATACATTTATGTACACATTGCTATTAGGTATATACTTAGGAGCAGACTTGTGGGTAAACCAGCTTATACCTGCACCATCAGTCTGTGAGAGTTTCATTTGCTCTTTATCTTTGCTGACAATTATTATCAATGCTTTAAAATTATCTATTTTAAAGTGTATAGTAGTAACTTATTGTGGTTTTAATTTGTGTTTCCCTAATGACTAATGGGGAGAAGGCAGTGGCACCCCACTCCAGTACTCTTGCCTGGAAAATCCCATGGACGGAGGAGCCTGGTAGGCTGCAGTCCATGGGGTCATGAAGAGTCGGACATGACTGAGCGACTTCACTTTCACTTTTCACTTTCATGCATTGGAGAAGGAAATGGCAACCCACTCTAGTGTTCTTGCCTGGAGAATCCCATGGACGGAGAAGCCTGGTAGGCTGCAGTCCATGGGGTCGCACAGAGTCGGACACGACTAAAGCGACTTAGCAGCAGCAGCAGCAGCAGCAATGACTAATGAAATTGAATGCCTTTTGAGGTGCCCTCTTGGACACACAGATATCCCCTTTTTGTGGGTGTGAAATACCTGTTCATTTTTTTCCTATTTGTCTACCGGATTTTCTGTGTGTGTATGTGTGTGTGTTTAATTGATTGTAGGAGTTATTTACATATGGGCTTCCCAGGTGGCACAGTGGTAAAGAATCTGCCTGCTAAGGCAGGAGATACAAGAGACATGGGTTTGATCCCTGGGTTGGGAAGAAACCCCTGGATTAGGAAATGACAACCCACTCCAGTATTCTTGCCTGGAAAATCCCATGAATAGAGGAGCCTGGTAGGCTACAGTTCATGGGGTTGCAAAGAGTCAGACACAACTGCGCGACCAAGCATGCAGGTTATTTACATGTTCTGGATATGAGTTTTTTGTTTCAAATATATATCAAAAAATATCTTCTTTCTCTATGTGAGTTGCCTTCTCAATCTTTTAAGATATCATTTGATACATAGAAGCTTTACATTTAAACTTGGTCCCATTATCAATATTGTCCTTTATGGTTAGTATATTTTGTGCCCAATTTAAGAAATATTTACCTAGTTCTAGGTCATTAATATATTCTCTTATATTCTAGAAGCTTTATTGTTTCACTTTTTTGTTTACAATAAGTCTGGAAGTAATTTTTGTGTATAGTGTGAGGTAGGGATCAACATTCCCCCCCACCCATATAAATATCCAATTAGTTGAGCTCCACTTATTGAAAAGACTGTTCATTTCCCACCATTCTGTCATACCATCTTTGCTAGAAATGAAGCATGCATGAGACTCTGTATTCTCTACTTTGTTCTATTGCACATTTGCTCACCTTGTGCCAACTCAACAGTGTCTTATTTGGTGCTTAATAATATACTTAATATGTGTAGTTTATATTCTCCAAATTTGTTACTCTTCTTCAAGTCTTTTCTATTTTTATGCTCTACATTTTCATATAAGTTTTTGATTCAACTTATCAATCTCTACAAAATAAAAGACATGCTGAGATTTTGATTAGGATGTTATTGAATTTTATATCATTTTGAAGAGGATTGATTTTTTTTTACAGTATTTTGCATACAATATTGATTCTTCCAATCCATAAATACGTTATATCTCCTCACTCTTTTGAGTCTTCTTTAATTCATCTTAATAAAATTTGTAGGTTTTTTTCCTTGAGGCTTTGCATTTTTTTGTGGGGTTTATTTCTAGATATTTTATGTGTTCGATGCTATATCCAAATATTATTTGAAAATGCTTTCTTTAAAAAATAGTTCTTAATATTTTGGTTGTATATAGAAATAAAATTAATTTTGACATGTTGAACTGTAACCTTGCTTGACTTGGCTGAATTAATTTTTTAACTATAAGTTTATATGAAAATTCTTGGGTTTTCAAATACATATTCACATCCTTTGCGAAGTGACTGTTGATTTTAGAACATTATATACTTTTTTCCTTTTCCTCATTGCTCTGGGTAAGACCTAAGATATAATGTTGTATAGGAGGGTGACAGTGGACATCATTGCCTCATTCCTCATATCAGGAGTAAATCTTTCAATATTAATAAGAATGGTGTTTGTTGCAATTTTTAAAAACTAATTATCCTTTATAAAATTAAGGAAGTTTTTTTCTGTGGCTAATTTGTTAAGCTTTCTTTTTCTCATTTTAAAAATGAATGAGTGTTGAATTTTATTAAATGACTTTACTACATTTATTGATGAGATCATGTAATTTTTTTTCTCCTTTATTCTGTTAACTGGGGAATTATAATCAGTTGCGTTGACTACTTTTCAAATAGTCAACAAACTTTGCTTTCCTGGAATAAGCCCAAGTTGATTGTGATATATTATTCTTTTTATATATCATTGGATTCCATTGTTGATAATTTGTTTAGAATTTTGCATTTACATTCATGAGATAGATTGATCTGAAATTTTTCTTGTTGTAATGTTATTATCAGGTTTTGGTATCAAGATTATACTGGTCTCATAATATAAGTTGTGAAATGTAAAGTTATTCTATTCTCTGGAAAAATTTGTGTAGATTTATTTCTTATATATATGTTAAAATTCACTGGAAAAACCATCTGTACTTGAAGTTCTCTTTAAGTGTGATATTTTCTGTAGGTTTTGGTAGATAATCTTTATCAAGTTGAGAAAGTTCTCTTTAATTTGTAGTTTTCTGAGAGTTTTTATAAGGAATGACATTGAATTTTGCCAAGTGCTTTTCTACATATGCTTTGTCTTTTTTGGTCAGTTTATTCAATTAATAACATTGGTTTTAAAATGTTAGGTCAATTTTGCATTCCTGGTCATGATATATTATCTTTTTGTATATTATAGTATTAGATTTGCCTAAGATGTCTGCTATTATTTATACTGAGTACTTGTTATGATTCCATTGTATCACTTGGGTTTAACTGTAACTCTTTATCATTTTAGTGGTATTATGATTGCAGCCATGAGATTAAAAGACACTTACTCCTTGGAAGGAAAGTTATGACCAACCTAGATAGCATATTCAAAAGCAGAGACCTAACTTTGCCAACAAAGGTCCATCCAGTCAAGGCTATGGTTTTTCCAGTCATCATGTATGGATGTGAGAGTTGGACTGTGAAGAAAGCTGAGCACCGAAGAATTGATGCATTTGAACTGTGGTGTTGGAGAAGACTCTTGAGAGTCCCTTGAACTGCAAGGAGATCCGACCAGTCCATCCTAAAGGAGATCAGTCCTGGGTGTTCATTGGAAGGACTGATGTTGAAGCTGAAACACCAATACTTTGGCCACCTGGTACGAAGAACTGACTCATTTGAAAAGACCCTGATGCTGGGAAAGATTGAGGGCAGGAGCAAAAGGGGACAACAGAGGACAAGATGGTTGGATGGCATCATGGACTGGATGGACATGGGTTTGGGTGGACTCCAGGAGTTGGTGATGGACAGGGAGGCCTGGTGTGCTGTGGTTCATGGGGTCGAAAGAGTTGGACACAGCTGAGCGACTGGACTGAACTGAACTGAAAGGCTTAAAGTATATAGTTTAAACTTATTGTGATATAACTTTAGGAGAGGAAGGAGGGAAGAGAGAGAGAGAGAGGGAGAGAGAAAATTCATTTGAGGAAACTACCTGAGTCCAGGGAAAGAAACACCTGAAAGAATTCAATGGAACAATCTTCTCTTGCATTCATTGAACTAAGAATATTGTCTGTTCCTACTATCCAGAAAAGAAACCATAATTCATGGAGCCTGAGGGACAGAAACTAGAAGGGTTGTGGCTCAGGAGTGATAAAAACTAACCCTAGGTTAAATGTTTCTCTGGTCCCACATAATAAAGGCTAAAGCCAAATTTCAAAAAGGTCAATCTACCTCCAAATAACTTGACTGTACCCCAGAACAAAGTTAAGGAACATTTATAGGAATACAAATATATTTAGTACCTGTGCTGTGCTGTGCTTAGTTGCTCAGTCTGTTTCTGACTCTTTGTGGCCTCATGGACTGTAGCCTGTGGGGTTCCTCTGTCCAGGGAACTTTCCAGGCAAGAAAAATGAAGGGGGCTGCTATTTCCTACTCCAGGGGATCTTCCCAACCCAGGGATCAAAACTCGTCTCTTGCATCTTCTGCATTAGTAGGCGGAGTCTTTACCACCAGTGCTCCCATCCAATAAAAAATCATCAGATATGTAAAATTATACCTATAATGAGAATTTTTATTCCGTCAAAGCTGATCCAAATGGTAGGATTAATAGATAAGGGCATGAAAACAGTTATTATAACTGTATTATATAGGGTCAAAAAGCTGGAGGAAAGATTTAGCTATACTATGCATAAGTATTAATGGAAACACGAAAGAAAAAGACCCAATTTGAATTTCTAAAGATGGAAAAAATGCATTGTTTTAGATGAAAAAGATACTGTTCGGGATCATGGTAGTTTAGATATTGTACAAGAAAAAATTAGTACACTTGAAGACGAAGTAGAAAATATTCAAAATAAACATAGAAATAAAGACTGAAAAATAATGGAATTATTGAACTGTGGTATGAGTGGATTTTGGTAACCTAGGACTCCCTAGAATTTTGGACTGAGTTTCTTAACTCAGGGAGAGCACTGGGTTCCATTTGGGTTTCCTCTCTGCAGGCGGTAAGCTGGAACAAGAAGGCTCATTCACTTCCTGTATTTCCCATTTCTCAGGGATCACTCTTCTTTGTCACCTGATGCCCTAAGTCTTGTGAACCATTGTTTTATAAATTTTGTTTAAGTTTTTGGTTATTTCAGATGTGAAGGTATATCTGTTACTCTAAAGAGATGTTGAGTGTATTGTTTTTGTGTATTTTTTATTAGTGTAACATGATTTTAATTAGGTTTATTAAGTGTATATTTCAAATCTTCTATATCCTTTATATTTTTATGTGCTCATTCTATCAGTTACTGAGAAAAACATCAGAAATTCTTTATTTCTTCTTGCTCCAGATTTGGTTAGTGTTAGCATAGTGTATCTTTTTCTATTCTTTTACCCTTTCTTTGGTCTTGTATTTAAGATGCATTGCTTATAAGCAGCATATAGTTGTTTTTGTTCATCATACTTGTTGGAAAGCGATATGAATATTTTTATGTTTCTTCATGGTTAAAGTTTTCTAAGTCTTTCTGAGCAAAGAAAGATGTCTCTTTCCTCCAGTCACATTTGCTCCTCACATTCTAAGGGTGATAAACCTGGAGCTGCTTTTATGCGTTATAATGGAGCCATCTGCTCCCATTCAAAGGGTAAGTAAATGTATCAACCCCAGAGCCAAATACTTGCATTCCAGAGTAGAGACTTTGTCATTTCTCTTCCGTGAGAAAATAGTTTGATTTAGAAAGATAAGATTCCTCTCCCACTCTCAGGATGAAGAGCGGGGAGGAACTGTATGACTGTTCCTATATAAACTCCCAGGTTCATGATTTTTGAATTCCTCTGCTCTGTGCCAGAACACGCATTGCATGTACAGTTCTAACCATCTGGTTCTCGTTATACCACCCTTAAGGGGGAGAATTGGGCATGGATTACCAATGAAGTTATTACTCTAAGTAATAATAGTCTGCCTCAATCCAGACACCTTATATTTGCTTGTTATTAGAATAATATAAATAAATAATAGGTATTAAAAACATCTGACAAATTAAAAACTTGTGACAAGTTTTGTTTTCAATAGAAGAATTTAGTATTTATCCTTTTGTGCAATTACTGGTCTTTTTGGGCTTAAACACATTATAGTGTGTATTTTCTTATAATGATTTTGTTTTCCTTTATTTTCTTTTTTGATTTAATTAAATATGCTTTATTATTTCTGTTATTGTGTTAGTTGTATGCAAGTGTACTCAGTCTCTAAGTCGTGTCCAACTCTTTGCAACCCCCTGGACTGTAGCTCTCCAGGCTCCTCTGTCCATGGGATTTTTCAGGCAAGAATGCTGGAGTGGGTTACCATTTCCTTCTCCAGGGGATCTTCCCGACCCAGGGATTGAACCTGAATCTCCGGTGTGAGCTATAGTCTTTTTCTATTTTTTATTGACTACTCCTGATATTATAATGTGCATCTTTGGCTTATTACAATAAATTGAAATAATTACTTTTACTACTTTTATAATTTCTATTAAGAAGTTATTTTTGTTTTATTTTTACTTATTTGAAAGTAACGTGAGTTGTTTTCACCCTCTGTTTGCCTTAAATGTTTCTCTGGGTTGGGTTTTCAATACCTTTGCCATGATATGCCTGCACAGTTATCCTACTTGAGGTTCTCTGAAAATCTGTGGCTTAATGTCTTTCTTTAGTTTAAAAGAATGTGAATTTTAGAAAATTCACAGCCACTATTTTTCAAATATTGTTTATGCTAAATTCTTCTCCTTTTTTCCTGGTACTTCAGTTTCACATATGTTAGATCTTTTTACCGTGTCCCATATGTCTTATACTCTTTTCTACATTTCCATCTTTAAATAATATTTTCTCTTTTTGTCAGTCTGGTTATTGTCTTTCAACCTACCATTCCAACCCACTCTTTCTTTCAGCAGTGTCTAATTTCTTATTAAACCCAAATAATTGATTTTATGTGTTACATATTTTTGGTTCTTGAATTTTGGTTCTTATTTTAAATATTCCAGAGTGGGTTTTTTTCTTTTCTTTATTGCTACAGTTCCCCATTTTGATCTATTTTCTTGAAGATATTCATCATAGTTATATTAAAATCTATGTCTGAAAACACTAATATTTGGTTCAGCTATGAAGCTGTTTCTATGATCTGATCTTTATTTTGGTTCTTAGTTATTTCATTCTGTGTCTTAGAATGCCTAGTCACTTTTTATTGAATGTCTACTTCTTGGAAGAAAAGTTATGACCAACCTAGGTAGCATATTGAAAAGCAGAGACATTACTTTGCTAACAAAGGTCCATCTGAGGAACCAGGTGGACATAGTCAAGGCTATGGTTTTTTCAGTGGTCATGTATGGATGTGAGAGTTGGACTGTGAAGAAAGCTGAGCGCCAAAGAACTGATGCTTTTGAACTGTGGTGTTGGAGAAGACTCTTGAGAGTCCCTTGGACTGCAAGGAGATCCAACCAGTCCATCCTAAAGGAGATCAGTCCTGGGTGTTTATTGATGGGACTGATGTTGAAGCTGAAAATCCAATACTTTGGCTACCTGATGTGGAAAGCTGACTCATTTGAGAAGACCCTGATGCTGGGAAAGATTGAGGGCAGGAGGAGAAGGGGACGACAGAGGATGAGATGGCTGGATGGCATCACCGACTCGATGGACGTGAGTTTGAGTGAACTCTGGGAATTGATGATGGACAGGGAGGCCTCGTGTGCTGCAATTCATGGGGTTGCAGAGTCAGACAGGACTGAGTGACTGAACTGAACTGAACTGAGGCATTGTTATGAAAATCACTGTCTCTAGGTGATGTCTTCTTCCAGTTAAGATTTGCTTCACCAATTAAAGTAGTGGAAGATCACCTGTGTTTGAAGCTGGGTTCCAGTCTCTCTGAACGTTGGTACATTCATGCCTCACAGTTACTCTTTCACTTTAGCACTTCAGGGATCCCAGATGAATTCCTGGAATGTACACCAGGTCTTCTTCTTGGTTGGGACCTTTCATTTTTATCTTCCTAAGACTATGGGATTATTAAAATCTCTTTTTTTTTAAGTATAACTTCCATTTAATTTTTTTTTTTTCCAGAGGATAGTTTTCCTTCAGTCTTTAGAACCCAACTCCTTACATGGACTTTGGCAGAGATCACGGGGCAGCACCATTAGATCTAAATTAGGTGAGAGTTTTTGGATTCTCTGGGCTTTGTGAGAATGGTCCCTGACTGCCTTACTGGTAATGTAGTTTCACATAGAGCTTGGGAAGCACATGTATGCTAAAGACATTCTGGAGATGTCTCTGCTGACTGTGGCTTATACTGTGTTTTGAATGATGAACTTCTCAACAGCCTTGGGCACACACTGGTTGCAGTTAGTTCAGCATTTAGACTGCATGTGGCCATAACCCTTTTTTGACACGACTATTTTTACTTCTTGGTTTTACACCGGGATGAAGATCTGTTAGGAAGGGCATTTAACACAGCCAACCTCAGCCCCATTCTGGCATCTCAGCCGCAAGGACCCAGAGCTAACAGCTCATTTTAGTTTTCTAGCCTCGCAGCCACTTTTGCTTAGGATTTTCATTCCCTGGGCTATTGCTTATGGATGACAAATGTCTTAAGGGGAAGTGCCATTAAATATGGGGCTCATTTCTTTGACCTTCTCTTGTCTCCAAGATCTTAACCTTTATATCCTGGATGCTTTGGTTGGTAGCTCTAAACTCCATTTATGTCTCCTCAGCCTCATGAGGCTGACTAGGTACTGCTTGGCTTCACTGTGTATTAGCTACTACCTTATGCTTGTCTTGTTAGTCTCAGCTTGTCCTTTCAGCCTCTGAGCTACTGCATATGAATCAGAGGAGGGCAACCATGAGTGTAGGGTAACTTCTCAGTTCATTTCCCTTCTTTTTTGAATTTTGGCTCATAAGTCCTGGCTGCCTTGGCAGCTCCCTGTTGATTTTTAAAGAGTTGTTTTTTGTTTTTGATTTTTAAAGTTTTTATTAGCAGGAAAATTTGTCTGATACAAGCCAGTCTACTATAGACAAGAACAGAAATTTTGTAACCTGCTCTTATGAAGGAATTTTGTGACTGCTACTTTGCACTAGACCTGGAGATTAAGTAAAAAAGAATCAAATGTGAGGGAGAAGAGTTATGAAAGACTAAATTGACATCCAAAAGACTTAGCACTGCTACAGTCCACCTGGTTCCTCAGATTATAATTAGATTTTGGTCCTCCTGCTGGGTTGGAAGAAACCTGGACATAGTTCAGATACCTGAAGGATGCCACTGTGGCAGTGTTGGGGGTGGGAGAGTGGAAGACTAGAGAATGGGTCAGGGGAGCAAAGGCCAAGGTATAAATAAAAGCTGAAGAGGTACAGATTTTGGTTTGAATAAAGGGGGTTATTTTTAACAAAGATGGGTTAGGATGATCAATAGGAACTAACTCATTCCTCATCCATGAAGTCATTCGAATGACTTCATGGATGGCCAAGTTGGAATGGGATGCTATAGAGGGGATTAAAATATTGAATGTGGGATGGGCAGATGGCATGGTATGTACTATACCTGACCATAGTAGGTGAGGAGTTCAATAAATGTTGAATGAACATAAGATCTACTAAGTCTCTCCTAAGGCTGAGGTTCCATGATTTTAGCAGGATGTGTTGTGCGTGTTGTCGCTTCAGCCATGTCTGACTCTTTGAGACCCTATGGACTGTAGCCTGCCAGTCTCCTCTGTCCATGGGATTCTCCAGACAAGAATACTGGAGTGGGTTGCATTTCCTCCTCCAGGGGATCTTCCTGACACAGGGATCAAACCCACATCTCTTATGTCTCCTGCATTGGCAGGTGGTCTCTTTACCACTAGCGCCACCTGGGAAGCCCTTAGCAGGATGGGGTGGTACAAAGCACATAGGACTAGAATGCGCTGTTCTTACAGAGTTCAGGAAGGGAGAACATGGAGAACACCATCTTTTCTATTTCCTCCTCTCCAACCTCAAGCTTTAGCTAGCCCTGTGTGTGTGTGTGTGCGTGTGCTTAGTCACTCAGTCATGTCTGACTCCTTGCCACACCAGGGACTGTAGCCCACCAAGCTCCTCTGTCCATGGGGTTATCCAGGCAAGAATACTGGAGCAGGTTGCCATTTCCTCCTCCAGGGGATCTTTCTAACCCAGGGATCAAACCTGCGTTTCCTGCATTGGCAGGCAGATTCTTTACCACCGAGCCACCTGGGAAGATACCAGGCCTATAAGTCCCAGTTAAACTTGCCATGATAAGCGAAGGTTCAGTGCAGGGGATCGGCTGGCATCTGGAAGAGGTGTGGAGAAATGGAGACTCTGAGAACCAACTCCTTGGTGATGGGTGCCCCCTATTTCATGCCCTCTGGGGGCTGCAGGTACAGGTTTGGCAGAATGTGGCCACCTGCTCTGCTGAGTGGTCCCAGCCTGCCCTGGGGACCAGAGTCAGCCAGGAGGTCATGTGGGGCTGGTCTTCTCCTCCTCTCTCCCTTGTCTCTGCAGCATTTTCTCAGCCTGATCTAGTGCTGCTCCCCCAGGCTCTAGTTCACTGCAGGCTAGAACAAGTTAATCAGTGCCCCTAGTTTGGGGAGCCCCCATAGGGTACCTTCCCCCACCCCCTTCCCCAAGCAGGGCTGAAGTACTGTTCCAACCAGCTGAATCCTGCAAATGGTGCTACTAAATATTTCATTTGTACTTAACAACTCAATCTGCCTGCCATTATCCTGAGGGCCCCCACATCCCCCAGCCCCTTTCTGATTAACAAAGTCGCTGGCCGGGAAGATCTGCAGAAGCGGTCATTGAAGGCTGTGTGAGCGGCTGCTCAGGGCGGGCGGGCGGAGGCCCAGCATTAAGCAGGAAGCATCGATTTCAGCATTAGCTAGCTTTTTACATTCCCAGGCAGACAATGCAAGTACCTTCAATTATCTTCAAAGCAACTGAAGGGAAGGAAATTGGTCTTAGATGTGGTAAATAGACTCCACAAAGTCCGCTGAGGCATGCAAAGGCGTGCACACGGGGGACCCAGAGGCCTTGCCGCCAAGCCTGCACCTCGGCTGATCAGAATTCAGGCAAACATTGCAGGGGTTCCATTTTTCTGCACCAGCCACCCACCCCGGATGCCTGGGAGAGCATGAGGGGTATCAAAGCCGGGCTCTCAAATGCCAAGGCAGTTGCAGAGAGCAAGAGAGAACTGAGTTTGGAGTCAGAGAGACTTCGGTTCACTTTTGCTTCTTTTGGTGTGTGACCTTAGTCAGGTAGCCTAACCTCTCTGAGCCTCATTTTCCTTACTGGTGAAATGGGACTTGTAATATCTACCTTAGAAGGGAGTGATGCTGATTTCAGGGCTATGTCTTCTACAGGCTGGACTTTCTTCTCTGCCCCACACCATCCTTTGCTCATCTGCATCCTGGGGTTATCACCCTGTTGTGAGTGTTGGCTTTCATGGCTGTCCTTCCTGTGGACAGGTAGTGTGTGCTCAGATGCTCAGTTGTGTCTGACACTTTGTGACTGTAGCCCACCAGGCTCCTCTGTCCATGGGATTTTTCAGGCAAGAATATTGGAGTAGGGTGCCATTTCCTCCTCCAGTGGATCTTCCAGACCTAGGGATGGAACCCGAGTCTCTTATGTCTCCGGTAGTGGCAGGCAGATTCTTTACCACTAGTGCCACCTGGGTAGGGAAGACTGCTGCTGCTGCTAAGTCGTTTCAGTCGTGTCCGACTCTTAGCGACCCCATAGACGGCAGCCTTCCAGGCTCCTCTGCCCATGGGATTTTCCAGGCAAGAGTACTGGAGTGGGCTGCCATTTCCTTCTCCGGAGTAGGAAGGACAGGCAGTGGTTAACATTTTTTAAAGGATGGGTCAGGGCCCAATGAAGAATGTGGTGAAAGCCATGGGCCATCTCCCTACAGAAAAATATGTGATCATTTAATTTGCCTATAATTTCAAGGAACTGATAGCAACACATCCCTATGCCAGTGTTTACACAGAGCCTGGCAGATGAGTCATAATCAGAATATGTCTATTGACTGCTTGAATCATTTCAAAGATGCTTTCCCAGCCCTGTGATTTTGAAGTTCTATTCTGCCCAAGAAACATTCATTTAGTGAATACCTATTGTGTTGCGGGCCCTAGACTGGGCTTTGTGGAGAGGACAGGGACGTAACTCCTGCCCACAGATGGGGACTTAGACAGGAATGCCTGTATCAGTGACTCAAGGTGGTAAGATTCGGCCCATAGGAAAGCTCCTTTGCCCCACCCTTAGCTCAAACAACTCCTGGGAAAGTGCTCTGTTCCCTTGCCTCTCAGCCCTGACCTGGGAGATCCCATAGGGTAGACCATTAAGGAAAGACTGGGGGAGAAGAGGCAAGAGTGTGTGTGTGATGGAGCCTGGTGGCAGGTGGTGCAGGTAGGGTAGTGAGAAGGCCATTGGCAGCTGGGTCTAGAAGCACCATCACTGTGCTTGGGGCTGGGGCTGAGTGCTCAGGGCCTGGAAGCCAACACCTGCTAGCTCCTGTGCAGGGCCCCTGCTGGGTTAATCTATTCAGTGAGGACATCATTATGCACAATTTGTATAATCTGCCAAGCCCTGATTGCAGGGCATTCAAGTACCTGTTGGGGAAAGCTGGCAAGAGAGTATCGCTTTGTCCTTTGCAGACCACCATGCAGGGGGTGTGTGGACTGGGAAACAGGGCCCTGGATCCAGGAATGCTGGATCCCAGACTGAGTCTAAGAAGTGAGTTGGGGTTCTACGAGCCTTATTTCTGGGGAGTTAGCTCACTCCCACCTTAAAGCCTGTTGCGTCTTCTCTGCTCTTAACGACTTAATTTTAAAAGGCTAAAACCCCTCGTGGATATTTTTAAGGAGTTAAATAAGTGCCAGTGATGGCTCCTGTTGGGGCTGTTTGGATTTGAAAAGAAGATACTAAGATGTAAAGATATCAATATTTAATTGTCTCTTGAAGCCTGGCTTTTCAAGCAAGTGGCGGGGAGCCAAGAGTCTCCTCTGAATGTGATATGCATGTGTGCACGCATATGCACATGTGTGTATGTGGTATATGAGTGTGTGTGTGTTTAATAGAGGAGAATTCTTCAGGAGCACTATGTGTATTCAGTGTTCTATTTTAATTTCCTTTTGCTCTCTACCACCTAAAGAGATAAAAATGGGGCATGAACTCTGTTTTAATTTAATTTAATTCAACAAACAAGTGCAGAACACTTGTCTGGACTCCTCTGCCCTTTAGGTATTTATGTTCTAGTAGGGGAGTAGGTCATTTATCCAAATCACCATGATACCCATTAGACAGACTGGAATAAATTCCACAAAGATAGGCAGAATTGTGGAACTTCCTTCCTTGGAAGGAAGCTGACATCCTAGAGGAGCTCACCTGGCCAGAGCCCATCTCTTTGTGTGAATTTCATCATTCCTGGAAAGTGACAGATGCTCAATAAATCGTGTTGAATGGTTGTTGGACTCCTTAAACATTCCCTCTAGCTCTGTGGTCATTTCTATCCACACTACATCCCCCAAGTGCTTGGCTGTTTCTTAGTTGGGGAGGTGGGGAAGAACTGAAGAAGAAAAAAGACCCAAAGTAGTTCATGGGGCCCTGAGACTTGCAGACAGTTAGAGAGGAAGAGACTGAGTCTAGATGTGGGGTCACTTTCCTGTTTCCACACAGCACCATCCGCAGGGCTAGGATGAGACACCAGGAGAAGCGTCTGGTCTTTTGAGGAGGGGAGCTTGTATAGTCCACCCCCGGCCCTTTGAGGCTTTCAGGGAAGGAGGCTATGGGCAAGCACAAGATTTAACCTCTTTATTTCCTCCCAGTGTGGGTCATTTTCTATGCCCTCATTCTATAAACACTGGAAAAGATATCAGTCAGGGGCCTCCAGGATTTTTCAAGTGGGGTCAGTGGGAAATAAAATGATGTGAACAATAAAAACAAAAACCCAACAGTTGGCCAGTCATGCCTTCAGTGAGCTGGGGCCCTGTTTAATTTTTCCCCTGGAGGATTCCGGAGACCAGGGGGATTTCAAACAGCCTGAGTTAGAAGGGAGTATGGGACCATCCTGTACCTGAGTCTGGGTTCCAAACATGAGACACTATAAAGTAAGATATGATCTAGATGCTCCCCTCCTCCTCCCCACCCCCAGCCAGGAATCTCCCAGCATGCCCAGGGGAGAAGGAAGCAGCCAGGGTTTCAGGAAGGGCAGTCATAGAATCTGATTTCTCTGGCTGTGATGATTGAGATTGGAAGAAGGGTAGAGGGAGGTAAGTTGGAGGCAGGGGCTCCTCTCTGCCAGACTCTGGGGATCTCCTCCAAAGGGCTCCAGTTACAAAGAGCTGAACAGAGGCTCCCTGGAGTTGAACACCATGGATGGTGGAAGAACTGTTAAGAATCTGTTAATACCATTCCGCCTGCTTCAGGGCAAGCCAGCACCCAGGCCATTTGTGTGGCTGACCACCAAGATGAAGCTTTGATGCTTCATATTCCAGTGACTCCTGCTAAGATAAGGTCTTTCTTGCTGTCATGCATAAAAGAATCTAGTCCCATCTACACAGAGATGTGGCACTTCTGCTCAATCTCCTTCTATTGGGAGTTGTTAATTCTGTTTATTTATTTGGCTGTGTTGGGTCTTGGTTGCGGCCTATGGGATCTTCACTGTGGCATGCTGGCTTAGTTGCCCCATGGCATGCGGGATCTTAATTTCCCAACCAGGGATCAAACCCGAGTGCCTAGCATTGGAAGGCTCATTCTTAACCACTGGATCACAAGGGAAGTCCTGGGAGGGGAGGTGTATGCACATACATACATACATAGACAATTTGGCATACAATTTCAGGGCATTTATGGACCTTGTGGAATCATAGGCAGATTCCATTAACAAGATACCTGCCTCAGAAGCACATCTCTAGTCTTTTAGGATAATATAATAAAGTTTTTGAATAGCATTTTGCAGTTCGTAAAGCACTTTAACCATGCATTGTGTTAATTAATCTTCATAGTAATCCTGCTGAGGAAGGAATTATTATATTATTGTCCTTATTCTGCTGACAAAGAAACTGAACCTCAAAGAATTGTGTCATTTTCCCATAGCTAGTAAGAGGTGAAGTCCAGTCCTTAGCTAGTAAGAACTGGAGACCAGTCCTTCTGCCTGAGCTCTGCCAACCGGGCCAGGCTTGTACTTGCCCTTTGAGATTGCTCCACTTTCCACAGCTGCATTGGACTGATTTTCTTGTGAATCTGTACCTGTTCTTGTTTTGTGAGATGTATGGTGGGTAGAGACTGGGGGTTCTGCCTGTGGGAATGACCAGAGACCCCCTGGGACAGGAGAGGGGACTGGGAGGGAGCCTAGTCTTCAGGAGTCAAGGTTATTTTCTTTTTAAATTATTTGTTTATTTATTTTTGGTTCTGCTGGGTCTTCATTGCTATGTTCGGGCTTTCTCTAGTTGCTCTGAGCAGGAGCTACTCTTGGCTGTGGTGCACAGGCTTCTCACTGTGGTGGTTTCTCTTATTGTGGAGCACAGGTTCTAGGCACGCAGGCTTCAGTAGTCACAGCACATGGACTCGGTAGCTGTGCACCAGCTTAGTTGCACTTCCTGGGCTTCCCAGGTGGCAAAATGGTAAAGAATCTGCCTGCCAGTGCAGGAGATGCAAGAGACATGGGTTCAATTCCTGGGTCAGGAATATCCCCTGGAGTAGGAAATGGCAACCCACTCCAGTATTCTTGCCTGGAAAATTCCATGGACAGAGGAGACTGGAGGGCTACAGTTCTGCTGTTGCTGCTGCTGCTGCTAAGTTGCTTCAGCCGTGTCTGACTCTGTGCAACCCCATAGACAGCAACCCACCAGGCTCTGCCGTCCCTGGGATTCTCCAGGCAAGAATACTGGAGTGGGTTGCCATTTCCTTCTCCAATGCATGAAAGTGAAAAGTGAAAGTGAAGTTGCTCAGTTGTGTCTGACTCTTCGCAATCCCATAGACTGCAGCCTACCAGGCTCCTCCGTCCATGGGATTTTCCAGGCAAGAGTACTGGAGTGGGGTGCCATTGCCTTCTCTGGGCTACAGGTCACGGGGTTGCAAATAGTAGGACACAATTAAATGACTGAGCATATGCCCGTGTGGAATCTTCCTGGGCTAGGGATTGAGCTTGTGTGCCCTGCATTGGCAGGCAGATTCTTATCCACTGTACAACCAGGGGAGTCTTCAAGGCTATTGTCTAAGTTAATGGTTGCACTTGACAATCCTGAAGCTCATCTGTGACTACTTGTCACATCAGGGAGGAATCTAGGAGTTACAGGTTTCTAGGACTGGAGGTGACCTGTGAATTCATTTACTTCCTAGATTTCCAGTTTCATGTGAAGGAAAACATCTCCATACCCTGTACATTCAAGTAGCCAATATAGCTATGCCCCTTTGTGATCTTAAATCTTCCTTTGAGTATTAACAGGAGCTTCCTTTGCCTGATTTCTTAAACCTGTCTCTTGGCAGACTGTAGTGACATTAGAGCAACTTTCTCTTTAATTCCCTTCCATAGATTTCCAAGGGAGTTTTTTTATAATATCACTTGCTCGATTCAACTCTGATGAATATGGATTAATTTTCTGCATTATAGCTATTGATCTTCGGCCATTGATCTGAGTGAGGGAGTGTTACTGCTCATAAATCCCTCCATTCTGACGGAGGGCTCCCTGGGGGCAGGAACGGGGAAATGGAAGTAACAAGAGATGAAAGAGCTGGAGGGGTAGCTGAGCTCCAAAAAGGGGTGAGGCTGGCGGAAAGATTGTAGGGGGAGGAGATGGAGGGGTGAAGATCCCCTTGGTCACCTGATGTTCCATCCAATAATTCTGTTCACTCTTCTCCACCCATACTCCAAGATTTTCCATTTCTGGGCCTGTGCTTATGACACATTTCCTGCCTACATGCCCTCCCTTCTTTCTCCCCTACCAAGAGGTACATATTCTACCTATTGGTTTGGCCAAAACGTTCATTCATGTTTTTTTGGTAAGACATTACTTGTCTTAAGGAAAAACCTGAACAAACTTTTTTGGCCAACCCAATACATTTCCAAACCCAGATCCAATGCCTTGTTTTTCACGAAGCTTTTCCTGGCTCCCTCCCACCTACTGCTAGTTGGAATTTCTGTCTTTTATAGTCTCACACTGCTTTATCTCTTAGGCACTTAACACTTCGTGTTGTTTATACATCTTAATTTTAGTCTTTGGTCCAAAGAGATGGTCTTGTCCTGATTCCTAGGATAGGGAGAGAGCCCAGAAGCAAAAAACATGTTATGAATGGGGAGCTGCAGGCAATTTTGATATTACCAGAGCATGAAGTGTGGTTGAAAGTGAAAGTGAAATTTGCTCAGTTGTGTCTGGCTCTTTGTGACCCCAAAGACTATACAGTCCATGGAATTCTCCAGGCCAGAATACTGCAGTGGGTAGCCTTTCCCTTCTCCAGGGGATGTTCCCAACCCAGGAATAAAACCCAGGTCTCCCACATTACAGGCAGATTCTTTACCAGCTGAGCCACAAGGGAAGCCCAAGAATACTGGAGTGGGTAGCCCATCCCTCCCATCCCTTCTCCAGAGGATCTTCCTGACCCAGGAATCGAACCAGGGTCTCCTGCATTGCAGGTGGATTCTTTACCAACTGAGCTATCAGGAAAGCCGGTGAGGCTTCCATCTTAGCCTGCCATGCCATTGTAGAGATCCCCCTTAAGAGATGTATTAGTCAGGGTCTATTCAAGAGACAAAAGCCATACCAGGTATTTTGAAAATTGTAAACAAAGAGAAGAATTAGCATAAAGGACTGTAACTAACTCAGAAGAATTGCTAACTTACTGAAAAGAGAATACTAGGGTGTCATGGAAGGAGCAAATGGAGGAAGCAGCCACCACCCATAGAACTAGGGGAACAAAGAGAAGAGGTTGGAATTATTAACACCTAGAATCTTGAGAGAAGGGACCCGCAGAGCTGAAAGTCGAACTGCCAAGGAAAGGAAACTACTTGGCTGGGACTGGTATGGCTGAGTTCGAAGGGGGTGGGGCTGTGGGGTTGGGACTCAATCCTAAGGAGTTGGGGCTGTTCAGCTGCCTAGAATTGGTTTCTCTAAGGGGTCACAGTGAGGCTGTGTTGGGAAAACTTCAAAGTGTATTTAACTGGTACCTTGAGCCAACACCAAGTAGACTAATCTGACCAAGGCGTGAAGCAAACAGGGCATCAACGGGAAGGACCAAGTTCTCTGTTCCTCCTATAAACCTTCGGTCTTCTTCCAATGGCTCCAATGGACAGAATTGGGCAGGGAGCCAGTGCACAGGAGAAGCTCCAGTATCACAAAGTGAAGTTTGAAAGGAAGGGTTCAAATTAGACAATTGGGCCATTTCAGGTTATTCCTTTGGTCCTCAGCATCTACATATTCCTTTTTACACAAATTTGAACTTCCTACAACCATAAAAAGAATTGTTCTTTCACCTAACAAGATGTAACCATCTTTTGCACAAACACATTCTCATTCTATCCTCCAGATGAGGAGATGCAGTTTCAATAGTCATTGTATCCATCTGTGGGGACAGTGACTTGCCATTACCAGTTGCATTGACTACTCTTTCCAAGGAGAGCTTCATCATCTGAGTATTTTCTTCTTTTAACAGTAAACTAGCAAAGTTTTATAACTTGTTATAAAAGACTTTGTTAGCAAAGTCTTATAACTTGTTTGACATAATAAGGGAAAGAGAATGGAAAGTAAAATAATAGACACATACATACTCATACACAGGAAGAAGAAAATATGCATAACTTCCATAGTCCCTATTTGTATAACTGATCTTAAAGTATGTATGCGTGTATCAGTTAAGCCGCTCAGTTGTGTCCGACTCCTTGCAACCCCATGGACTGGGATTGGAATTGAAAACTGGGATTGGAATGGATTGTGATTGGAATGAAAACTGACCTTTTGGAATTGAAAACTGGGATTGGAATGGTTGGGATTGGAATGAAAACTGACCTTTTCCAGCCCTGTGGCCACTGCTGAGTTTTCCAAATTTGCTGGCATATTGAGTGCAGCACTTTCACAGTATTATCTTTCAGGACTTGAAATAGCTCAGCTGGGATTCCATCACCTCCACTAGCTTTGTTTGTAGTGATGCTTCCTAAGACCCACTTGACTTCAGACTCCAGGATGTCTGGCTGGGTAAATTATAAAAATACATTACATATAAATGAATTATATTAATATATATATTATTTTGTATACTATCTGTTCATATATTTTGTGTTTTCATCATCCTCATCTAGGGTATTATCTGATCAGTGTTTTCCATCAGTGGAGAGTTGGAGTGACCCAAACCTTCATTCCCAAAGATTCCAAATTCTTAGGGATTCTACCTTTTTATGGTTGCTGTGACTTTCCCTTTACTCTTTACTCTTGGACACAAAAGAAGTGAAGGATCCCTGAGAATCCCTTAAGCTCCAGACACAATTTTCTCTGCCATTAAATTCCCTTTTGATATTAATCACCCCAAATAGTAGAGTAATTCCTCCTCCCCAATTTTTTGCCCATTGCTTCCATGGGCTTCCCTGATAGCTCAGTTGGTAAAGAATTCACCTGCAATGCAGGAGACTCCAGTTTGATTCCTGGGTTGGGAAGATCCCCTGGAGAAGGAAAAGACTACCCACCCCAGTATCCTGGCCTGGAGAATTCCATGGACTGTATAGTTCGTGGAGTCGCAAAGTGTTGGACATGACTGAGTGACTTTCACTTTCACTTTCATGGCATAAGGGCCTCAGAATGGCCAGGGGGAGTCTCAGATTTTTTCAGTGGAGCCCTTGGTGTTGCTCTCTTGGAAACCAAGACTTCAAACTAGCAGAGCTCAAAGTTGCAGAGACAGGAAGCAGAAATTCTGAGAGTTGTCAGAGTGAGAGGAGCTAATCCTGCTTCCTGCCCTCAAGTCTAACATCCCTGCATCCTAGTTACAGAAGATTTCTATGTTTTTGTTGTTTTTTTGTTCCTAAATTATGTATGACTCTTTAGGGACTCCGTGGACTGTAGCCTTCCAGGTTCCTCTGTCCATGGGATTTCCCAGGCAAGAATACTGAAGTGGGTTGCCATTTCCTTCTCCAGGGTATGATCTTCCTGACTCAGGTATCAAACCTGTGTCTCCTGCATTGCAGGTGGATTCTTGACCACTGAGCTACCTGGGAAGCCCTGATTTCTATGTAGCACCATATATTGGTCACTGAGTCAAAGTACATATTGCATTCTGTAAGACAGACCCTATTTTTTTTCAGAGGGTCATCTCCCAACTGGAACCACAGCTGAGGCTCCAGTAGCTCATTCCAGGATTCTTTAGGATCAGTTGTTTCTGGCTGACGAGCTATGTAATAAGAATGAATTCCATGGGCTTGAGTCCATTGCTGCACTTCTTTTGCTGAGAAATGAATTCCTTGATTAGAAGCAATGTTGTGAGGAATACCATGATGGGGAATAAGGCATTTTAGAAGCACGTGGATGGTGGTGCTAGCAGAAGTGTTACAAGCAAGGATGACAAATCCAGACCCAGAATATGTGTCTATCCCAGTGAGGACAGCTCTCTGTCGCCTCCATGATGGAAGGGGTTCAATTATTCAAACTGCCACTGATCTCCCTGGGAAATGATGCCACACAGGAGGCTCAGTGTTGGTCTTTGATTTTGGCAGTTTGGACATAGCAAAACTGACAAGCAAGTCAGCCTTGGTGACACAAAGTGGATGTGGCCAATCCCATGAGTAGCCTCTATCCATGCCACCAGGGCCACTTTGTACCTAGGTCCACTGAGCAAGCCCTAGGGGGCCTCAGTTCAGTTCAGTTCACTTGCTCAGTCATGTCCGACTCTTTGTAACCCCATGAATCGCAGCACGCCAGGCCTCCCTGTCCATCACCAACTCCCGGAGTCTACTCAAACTTATGTCCATCAAGTTGGTGATGCCATCCAGCCATCTCATCCTCTGTCATCCCCTTCTCCTCCTGCCCCCAGTCCCTCCCAGCATCAGGGTATTTTCCAATGAGTCAACTCTTCGCATGAAGTGGCCAAAGTACTGGAGTTTCAGCTTTAGCATCAGTCCTTCCAATGAACACCCAGGACTGATCTCCTTCAGAATGGACTGGTTGGATCTCCTTGCAGTCCAAGGGACTCTCGAGAGTCTTCTCCAACACCACAGTTCAAAAGCATCAATTCTTCGGTGCTCAGCTTTCTTCACAGTCCAACTCTCACATCCATACATGACCACTGGAAAAACCATAGCCTTGACTAGACAGACCTTTGTTGGCAAAGTAATATCTCTGCTTTTGAATATGCTATCTAGGTTGATCATAACTTTCCTTCCAAGGAGCAAGCGTCTTTTAATTTCATGGCTGCAGTCACCATCTGCAGTGATTTTGGAGCCCCCAAAAATAAAGTCTGACATTGTTTCCACTGTTTCCCCATCTATTTCCCATGAAGTGATGGGACCAGATGCCATGATCTTAGTTTTCTGAATGTTGAGCTTTAAGCCAACTTTTTCACTGTCCTCTTTCACTTTCATCAAGTTTCTTTAGTTCCTCTTCGCTTTCTGCCATAAGGGTGGTGTCATCTGCATATCTGAGGTTATTGATATTTTTCCCGGCAATCTTGATTCCAACTTGTGCTTCGTCCAGCCTAGCGTTTCTCATGATGTCCTCTCCAGATAAATTAACTAAGCAGGGTGACAATATACAGCCTTGATGTACTCCTTTTCCTATTTGGAACCAGTCTGTTTCATGTCCAGTTCTAACTGTTGCTTCCTGACCTGCATATAGGTTTCTCAAGAGGCAGGTCAGGTGGTCTGGTATTCCCATCTCTTTGAGAATTTTCCACAGTTGATTGTGATCCACACAGTCAAAGGTTTTGGCATAGTCAATAAAGCAGAAATAGATGTTTTTCTGGAACTCTCTTGCTTTTTCCATGATCCAGTGGATGTTGGTTCCTCTGCCTTTTCTAGAACCATCTTGAACATCTGGAAGTTCACAGTTCACGTATTGCTGAAGCCTGGCTTGGAGAATTTTGAGCATTACTTTACTAGCGTGTGAGATGAGTGCAATTGTGCTGTAGTTTGAGCATTCTTTGGCATTGCCTGTCTTTGGGATTGGAATGAAAACTGACCTTTTCCAGTCCTGTGGCCACTGCTGAGATTTCTAAATTTGCTGGCATATTGCATGGAGCAGGGAAGGGTGAATGTGATTATTGATATAGCATACAAATATCCTAGCTTCAGAGTCAGCACAAGGGCCACCCTACATGAATGTTCACTGCATTGGCAAGAATAGCCCTCCCCTAACCTCTGCGTCTAAGTGGGAATTGGTAAAGCTGAGTTCAAGCTCCGTAGATGAGGTTTGCCTACCTGGCTCTTCTTGGGGAGGTATTTTTTCCACCAGAGTCTCTGTAGTACTATCTGACTGTATAATTAATGTCTTTGGCACTTAGCTCTGGCTGCTTTGTGTTATTCTTTACTCGAAAATATATGCTTAAAGGCAAGTTTAAATTAGTACTTGAGGGTAGCAACCATAGTGAGAACATCTTGACATCACCGAAGACGCACTCTGTGGCTCTTACTCAGTGGAGTAAATAGAAAGGTGCAGGGAAAAGTTTGATATTTAAGATGAGAAGCCCTAAGTTTGAGGCTTCCTCTTCGGCTCTTCTCCATGTGACTTTAAATAAGTCTTAGCACACTCCCCATCACATATTCTTCTTGAATAGCATGCAGTTGCTTGATGTTAATTGGTTCTATGCCTTGCTCATTCTGAACCTTCTCCATTTTAATGAAAAAAGATGTCTTTTTTTCTTACCTGAGATGAGATACAAGTCCAATAAGTTACAGAGTTCCCTTCAAAATAGAGGCTAGTCACAATCTCTGAGAAGACTCAAAGCAAGCAGTTAGTAAAGGAGACTGCTATTGTTTAGTAGGTCCCAAAGTTGTAATTGATATTCATCATCTTCCTTTCCTACTAACTATTCTAGATTTTCCTAGTATTCTTACTGGTCTTGGTAAGGACACCCAGCCATTCATCCATGAGGTGTCTTAACCCTTGGTGGCCCTTGTTGGGTTGTGGTTTTCTTTAATTGCATATTAAGCATTATCTGGGCATAAAAGCACCAAATGACATACCTGCAAATACCCTGGTTACCAAATATCCTCCTCCTTGCCCTTATATAACTTCTCATGATAATCAAGGTAAGTCTCTTTGCCATCATACTGACACTTTTCTTTGCTTGTTAGTTCATTGCCATGAGGAACTCAAAATGGCCAAATTCATGACTTTCAGTTCAGTGGAATCCTTACTGTGATCCCTGACAAAAGTTTTCTGCCCCTGGGAATCCAAACCTGTAATTTAGCTAGTGTAATGTTGTGAAGGAAAAATTCTGTATGTGGATCGCTGGAAGTGATGGTGAAAGTGACAACTTCTATCTGATTCCCAACCTATAAAGTCTAGCTATTACAACACTCTATGTAGGTCATTAGACTTCCCTGGTGGCTCAGTGGTAAAGAATCCACCTGCCAATGCATGCAGGAGATGCAAGTTCCGTCCCTGGGTTGGGAAGCTCCTCTGGAGAAAGAAATGGCAACCCACTCTGGTATTCTTGGTTGGGAAATCCCATGGACAAAGGAGCCTAGTGAGCTACAGTCCATGGGGTTGCAAAGAATCAGAATAGACTTAGTAACTGAGCACACACACACATATGTCATTATTTTAACATATATAATATATGTTAATCTCAATCCATAAGATACTGACCCTCAACTGGCATCTTAGTTGGAGCATTAAAGACTAATCTACTACTTTACTGAACTGACTGGGTGATGCAGTACCTGGTTAAACCAGCATATCCCGTGATCATGGCCGTGTGTCCATTGGTGCACCTCGTTTGACATAAAATAGGAGCTTTGATCCAAGGCAGTGCTATGTGTGAGACCATGTTAGGTTAGGCCTACTGTGAGCCCTTGGATAGTAGTGCCAGAGGTGATTTTATAGGCAGGAGGCACACATATGAAGAGTACAAATTTTGGTGAAAACAAATTTCTATCGCCTCCAAAGTGCAAAGAATCTGATGTAATCGAGGGGCTCCAAGTAACTGGCTGATCTCCTTCAGAAACTGTGCCATATCAAGGGTTCAGACAGGTCTCTGCTGCTGGCATGCCAGGCAAGCATCACAGAGACCAGGTAAATCAGTCATGATGAGGGGAAGCCTATGCTTTGGGGACCCTGTGTCATTTCCATTCTCACCACACACTCTGTTCATGAGATCATTGCATCAGCACTGATTGGAGGAGGAGATGGGTTGGCTGATTTCGCAGGACTTGACTGTTAAGGGTTGCTTCTATAGTAGATGACCTTTTGAGCATGAGGAGATACAAAGATCTGCATCTTTTGTGCCCACCTATGTGCCCATGGATCTGTTTATGTATCTTTTCACTAGACCTCCTTGTCTCAAATCTTCCAATTGTTTTTCTTCCAGGCTCCTTCCAACCAAGCCATCTGCTACCCAGGAGTCATGTATATATACAGCCAGGTTTCTTTTCCTTCACCCACAGAAAATGATGAAGCGTAACATTCCTTGTCTGCCCACTGGGAGTATTTACCACTGAGAAAATTTCCTTTAGTCACTCTTGAGTAGGACTTCAATGCAGCAGCAAGTTTTGGCTAGTACTATCATACTACAGTTTTTACAAACCAGCCTGAGGTCCTTTTATTTTTTTTCCCTTGGTTGGTTTAAGAACTCTTCTACCCCATGAGGTAATACATGTGAATTAGAGTAGGGGAATCAGTGAACACATGTTTGGTCCAGAGACATGGCAGTCTGGCTCGCTTAGTATAATTGACTTGTATTTTCTGGACCTGCTCTGCCTCAATCTGAAATGTGCCATCTGCACTGCATGATAGATTGTGGTTATGCCCACTCAACCTTATAACTTGGTGGCTCTGATAAAACTCATGCCATAATGGGCAACTGTGGTAACCCAGTTCCTTGATTTCATCTGGATTCAGTCTCCACTGTGCTTCGTCACTCAGTCATGTCCGACTCTTGTGACCCCGTAGACTGTAGCTTGCCAGGCTCCTCTGTCCATGGGATTCTCCAGGAAAGAATACTGGAGTGGGTTGCCGTTGCCTTCTCCAGGGGATCCTTCTGACCTAGGAATCGAACCCAGGTCTACCTGCATTGCAGGCAGATTCTTTACCAATTGAGCTATGAGGGAAGCTAAGAGCATGTCAGATGTCTCACCAGGTGGGGCTTGTGGAAGATTCCATTAAATACCCCTATACACTATGGATACCTGTCTCTGCCACTGGTTTATATTGTCTAAGTGACATGACAACCTGTACCCACAGTCTATATATGCTACAGAGGCTGTTCTTTTTGAAAGCCTTCAAAGTCACCTGATAATGGATCAAAGCAGTCTTCCCAAGGGCAGTTCTTATACAAATGCAAATGGTAGGTGGAATGAGACACAAGAATATATCATTTATCTCAGAGAAAATGTCTCAACCTGCCCCAGACCACCAGCACTGTAAAAACTTTAATATTAAAAACTTTAATATAAGGATTAAAGCAGAATCCTTAATCTTCATGGAATTTCTTATTTATTGCACTGATTTTTTCCTTAGGCCATCTACAGTAGGGCTAATGAAAATGTGTAGACTTGTGCTAGTTTGTGAACTGTTTATTACTGCTATGCAACTAGATGAACGCAGAAATTGAGAGGTCTGCTTTTAGAAAATTCTGTAACAATTTGACATTGCTGTGATATCTAAGTTCATGATTGGTGGAGTGTTTTATTTTACCAGGTTAGACCAGTGTGGGTGTTTTTGAACTCACATAAACTTGTGTATATGGTTTATAATATTTTAAGTTAGTCAATTGTAATCCCTGTGTATAAATCATAAATGTATTTCTTTTATTAAAAGATAATCTCAGTTTAAGTATAATTTTATGGGATTAGAGTATTGGGGTTGTATCATGAAGAACTGAAGAGTGATTTTGAAAGTATAGTATCACTTGTTTCATTTTGAAGAAAATTTAAAAATAAATACCCTGAGCTTACTTGAAATGATTTAAAAATCTCTTCTTTCATTTCTGGCCACAAGCCTCTATAAAATTGGTTCCTTTACTGTGAGTTGTACAATTAAAAAAATTATAGAAATGGTTTATAGGAGCCTGCTAGGCTCCTCTGTCTATGGGGTTTCTCAGGCAAGAATACTGGAGTGGGTTGCCATTTCCTTCTCCAGTGCATGAAAGTGAAAAATGAAAGTGAAGTCACTCAGTCGTGTCCGACTCTTCGCGACCCCATGGATTGCAGCCCACCAGGCTCCTCCATCCGTGGGATTTCCCAGGCAAGAGCACTGGAGTGGGGTGCCATTGCCTTCTCCGACACTGCGCACTACACTTTAGCAAAAAGTTAATAGAACCCTTTGGAAATATAATGTCTGTGTATTGCTGCCCTGACCATGTAAATGCACACTATTTTTTCATCTTTCCTACTGATGGGGATCAAGAATACATTTGCCAAATCATTAGCTATAAGTGTTCTGCCAGATGCCAAAATAACCACAGAATGACTTGATAGGCTCAGTGGATTCACTGTGGGTGGATTTGAGCCTAAACTCTATTTATCATCTGTCCTCCAAAACCTCTAGTCCAAACTGGCTGCCACATCAGCTGCAATTGGGGCTACCACCTGGTTAAGTTTAGTCATCAACCATTATCTGTCACGATCAGCCGTGTTTTCACAGGGCTGAGATAGGCAATTGAAAAGGAATAGGATGTGGACTATCACCCTCATACCTTTATGGTGGTGGGAACTTCTGCAATACCCCAGTTAACGGCACTATTTCTGATATACTATCTTTATCAGAGGTGAGAATCATGGGTTTCCACTTGATCCCTTCCCCTCATCTTAATAACCTTTAATCCATAGGCCAGGGAAACAATAGAAAAGTTCTGCCAGATGTCAGAATAACCACAGAATGACTTGATAGGCTCAGTGAACTCACCGTGGGTGGACTTGAGCCTAAACTCCATTCATCATCTGTCCTCCAAAACCTCTACTCTTTTTCTTCCAATTTTATTGATTGTATAATTGATACATATCACTCTACAAATTCAAGGTATACAGCATAATGATGTGACTTACATACTTCATGAAATGATTGTATGGAATATCTTTCCATCCCCTCACCTTTGGACTGTGTGTCTTTAGATCTGTCTTTTGTAGGCAGCATATATATGGGTTTTGTTTTTGTATCCATTCAGCTCCTCTATATCTTTTGATTGGAGCACTTAGTCTATTTACATGTAGAGTAATTATTAAGTATGTGCTTATTGCCGGTTTGTTAATTTTGGTAGATTGATTTTGTATCTTTTTTGTTCCTTCTTATTTTGCTCTCTTCCTTTGTGATTTGATGACTATCTTTAGCATTATGTTTGAATTCCTCTCCCTTTTATATGTATTATAGATTTTTGGTTTGTGGTTTCCCTGAGATTTATATATAGCAGTTTACATGTATATGATTAAGTTGCTAATCTCTTAAGTTTGAATGTATTTTAACAGCCCTACATATTTACTTCTCCTCTACCTCATGTTTATTGTTTTTGACATCATATTTTACATTTTATTTGTTTCTTGTATCCCTTAACTACTTATTGTGGACATAGATGATTTTTATTACTTTTGTCTTTTAACCTTCCAACTAGCTTTGTATGTGGTTAATTTATTACTTTTATTGTATATTTGTCTTTTTCAATGAGATTTTTTTCCCTTTCATAATTTTATTTATAGTTGTGGCCTTTTCTTTTCCACTTAGATCAATTTCTTTAACATTTCTTGTAAAGTTGGTTTGGCGGTACTGAATTCTTTTAGCTTATGCTTGTGTGTAAAATTTTGGATCTCCAAATCTGAGTGAAAGCCTTACTAGATGAAATATACTTGGTTGCAGGTTTTCCCCCTTCATCACTTTAAATGCATCATGTCACTTCTTTCTGGCCTGCAGAGCTTCTGTTGAGAAGTCAGCTGATAGAATTATGAGAGTTCTTTGGTATATAATTTGTTGCTTTTCCCTTGCTGCTTTTAATAGTCTCTATTTACATTTAGTTTTTGCCATTTTAATTACAATTGTGTCTTGGTGTGATTCTCTTCGAGTTGATCCTGTTTGGGACTCTCCGTGCTTCCTAGGCCTAGATATCTGTTTCCCCTCCCAGGTTAGGGAAGTTTTCAGCTATTATCACTTCAAATATGTTTTCTGCCTCCCCTTCCCCCTCTTTTCTCCTTCTGAGACTTATATAATATAAATATAGTACATCTGGTGGTGTCCTTGACTGTATCTTATAGTGTCCTAATTTTTAAAGTTCATTTCTCCATTCAGCTTCAGTGGTTTTGACAACTTGTCTTCCAGTTTGTTTCATTGATCTGTTCTTCTGAATCATCCAATCTACTGTTTATTCCTTCTAGTGTAGTTTTTATTTCAGTTATTACATTCTTCAGCTCTATTTGGTTCCTATTTATATTTTCAACCTTTTAAAAATTTCACACTTTTCACTCTATTATCCATTTTTCTCCTGAATTATTTAAGCATATTTATGATCATTTTCTTGAACTCTTTAATAGGTAGGTTGCTTATTCCACTTAGTTCTTTTGTGGTTTATCTTGTTCCTTCATTTGGAACATATTCCTCTGTCACCTCATTTTGCCTAACTAGCTATTTTTTTTCTATGTATTTGGAAAGCTGATTATACTTTCTGATCTTGGAGAAATGGCTTCTGTATGAGATGTCCTACGGGTCCTAGCAGTGCACTCCCCTCTGGCAACTTGAGCTACATGCTCTAGGATTGCCCTCTATGTGGGCTGTGTGGACCCTTCTGTTGTGGTGGGCTGACTACTTTGGGCATGGCTGGCTCCTGGTCTGGTTGGTTGCCAGGCTTTGTTTTGTGTTGAGGCTGCTGGCCACTAATGGACAGGGCTGGGTCGTGAGGCAACTGACTGTAGAGCCCCAGGTGTTCTGGGACGATTGCTGGCCTCTAGTATGTGGAGTGGGTCCTGGGCTGGGTGGTTGCAAGACCCTGGGGGTACCGGGGCTGGTGTTGACCCAGTGGTGAGCAGAGGAGGGCTCAAAGGGGTCCTGGGCCTAGTGCCAGCTCACTGGTAGGTGAAGCTGTGTTCTGGGGCCTGTGGCTTCAGGGCCCCGAGATACTGGATTTGCTGTTGGCCCACTGGTGGTTGGGAATTCAGATTTTGCAGTTACCTGGTTGGTATGAGGTGTCCTAGTACCGATAGGTGCTGGTAGGCTGGTGGGTTGGGCCAAGTCCTAGTGATATTAAGCTAGAAGGAGAATTCCAAAATGGTACTTGCCAGCACCAGTGTTCTTACGGTAGAAGAAACTCCTCCCAAAAGGCTTAAGCCAGTGTCTATGTCCCCAGGGTGAGCCAGGGACTTCCTGCCTTCTTGAGAGTCTTTCTAACATCAGCAGGTGGGTCTGACCTAGATTTCTTTCAAGTTACTGCTTCTGTCCTGGGTCTTGGAACATGAGAGATTTTCTCTGGTGGCTCAGATGGTAAAGTCTCTGCCTGCAATGCGGAAGACCCGGGTTCAATCCCTGGGTCAGGAAGATCCCCTGGAGAAGGAAATGGCAACCCACTCCAGTATTCTTGCCTGGAAAATTCCATGGACAGAGGAACCTTGTAGGCTATAGTCCACGGGGTCGCAATGAGTCGGACACAACTGAGTGACTTCCCTTCCCTTCACTTTAAGAGTGGAGTCTTTATTTCCTGCAGTCCCCTGGCTGTCCCCAAAGTAAGCCCTGCTGTCCTTCAAATGAAAGGCTCTGAGGGCTTATCTTCCTGCACAGGACCCCTGGGCTGGGGAGAGCCTCTGCCATCATAGTTATCCTCCCATTGTGGGTTTTTAACCTGAGGCTGTGGGTCTTGACTGTACCTCATTTCCACCCCTTCTGCGTAGCTTGTTGTGGTTCCTTCTTTATATCTTTAGTTGTAGAAGCTTTTTTTCTGCTACTCTTCAGGTCTTTCTCATCAATAGGTGCTCTGTTAATAGTTGTAATTTCGGTGAGCCTGTGGGAGGAGGTGAGCTCATGATCTTCCTACTCGGCCATCCCGGCCCCCACCTCACCCCCAGAACCTCTACTCTAATCAAGATTTTGATGGCATTTTGAGTTCCCTGGTATCAGAGTCAGCTCAAATCCTGCGTCTAACGGTCCTTGAACAGTTAAGGTATTTCCTTTTCCCTGGGGTGCGATCATCCTGGCAAATGCCTCATGTCACTCTGGAGAAGGATTGTTGTAGTACAGACTGTATGTACTTCTGATGACACTGTAGGATCTTTCCACAGTATAATCTGGACTCCATTTCACCTGTGGGTTTGGGTGTGAAATGGGGTGAAGGCCTAGAAATTTCCACTATGATAGCTGATGGCAGCCTTCTGCTTTCCAACACTTGATTTAAAAAAAAAAAAAAGGTATAAAAGCAGCATGGTACCATAGGGAACTTTCTTTTTCTTCATGATCAGTTAACCAATACCACAGATCTCTTCTGTTCAACCCACTCATTGCTTCCCCTACCCCAATGGCTTCAGACCTTGCAAATTCTTTTGGTAATTACATCCATTTTGCTGTTGATGTTTAAGTATTGATACTTGTCCTATGTCATATAAAATCCCATGACCCGCTAATTGCATTAGTGAAGGTTCAGTCAGAGAAGCTGAATAAGAGGAAATACATATCAGGAGATTTATTATAAGGAATTGGCACACACGATTGTGGGGGTTGGCTAGGCAAGTCTGGAATCCATAGGGATGCTATCAGGAAAGGTAGGCTGGAACTCTCAGCCACGAGCTAAAGCTGCTGTCTACAAGCGGAATTTCTTCTCTCAGGGAAGCCTCAGTCCTGCTTTTAAAGCCTTTCAACTGATTAAATTAAAACTACTCTGATTATCTAGGATCCACAGAATATCTTTACACCAACTTCTAGATAACTGGGGACTGCAGCCTAGCAAGCTGACATGTAGAAATGATCATCACAGACCACCCCCTGCCTACTTGGTACCCATACATAGCTCCTCAAACCTAGTATCCAAATAAAGACAATAATGATGTCCTACTTCTGTCTAACATGAAAGAACTATCCTGAGAACAAACAAAACATACCAATATTTTCCACAGAAGAGATTTCAAAGTCCTTGCATGCTGTTCACCATTCTTTGTCTTGTATCCTCTTGTATCTTAAATACTGAGGTATAAAGTTAGCTACTATTAATATATCTGTTGTTAGATGAGATAAGGGAATAAGAGAAGAAAAATATTATATGCCATATTTATGTAGTTTCATCCATATTTATTTATATTTATCATAACAACAATAATATATTATAAATACATATAATTTATATATAATATATACATTACATATAAATTACATATTATATATTTTTGTTGTTCAGTCACCCAGTTGTGTCTGACTCTTTGTGACCCCATGGACTGCATCATGCCAGGCCTGTCTGCCCCTCTCCATCTCCTGGAGTTTTCCCAAATTCATTATAAAAATATCACTTTATGGAAAATAGAAGAGGAAAAAGTAGAAGACATTGACAGATTTTCTTTTCTTGGGCTCCAAAGTCACTGCAGATGGTGACTGCAGCCATGAAATTAAAAGACACTTACTCCTTGGAAGGAAAGCTATGACAAATGTACATAGTGTATTAAAAAGCAGAGACATCACTTTGCTGGCCTATATAGTCAACTATGGTTTTCCACTAGTCATGTATGGATGTGAGGGCTGGACTGTAAAGAAGGCTAAGTGCTGAGGAATGAATGCTTTCGAATTGTGCTGGAGAAGACTCTTGAGAGTCTATTGGACAGCAAGGAGACCAAACCAGTCAATCCTAAAGGAAATCAACCCTAAATATTCATTGGAAGGACTGCTGTTGAAGCTGAACCTCCAACACTTGGCCACCTGATGCGAAGAACCGACTCATTGGAAAAGACCCTGATGCTGGGAATGATTGAAGGCAAAAGGAGAAGAGAGGGCAGAGGGATGAAATGGTTCAATGTAGTATGAATTGAATCAATGTAATATGCATTGATGCAATGTAGTATATATTGATGTAATGTAGATAGCATCACTGACTCAATGGGCATGACCTGAGCAAACTTCAAGAGATAGTGAAGAACAGGGAAGCCTGGCATGCTCTAGTCCATGGGATTGCAGAGTTGGACATTAGTGACTGAACAACAACAATTTATTATAAATATAATACACTTAAATGTAAAATTAAATATCTATATTAGAATATTTTATGCAAATATTATATATATTTCATAACAAGGAAGAAACACTTATGACTATTAATAATGTTTGTTTCTAAAACTGGTCATATGCTCATAGGTGGTATGTTAACTTCCTTCTCCTACTCATTTTACATTCCTTTTGTCCTTAATAAGCACTTTAGCTGGTCTGACTTTGCCTCATGAAGTGACCCAAATCTTCATCCTTGAAGTGTCTGGGCCATTAGTAGTCCTGCTTGAACTAAGTTGTGGCAGTTTTCCATTGAATTTAGTCACAGCACATGGAAGTACTAAGAGAGCCCTAAAGGATTTCCTGTATCCCAGACATACTTTCTCCATTATTGTAGTGGCAACCTAGTTCTTCCTAATAATTAGGATCAACCATCCTACTAGTATGGTGACCCACTTCTGTGCTTGTTGATTCAGAGACGTGAGGAGCCCCAAGTGCCTGAGTGGTCCAGTTCAGTGGAATCATTGTTGCATCTCCTAGTGGGGTCTTGTTATTAGGGGTAATATTTAATAGAGCCAGTCCTATTTCCACTCTTTGCTTCCTAGATCCGTGAAGCCTCACTATGGAGAACCAGCACCATATACTAGATGCTGATTTAGAGCACGTACAGCCTTCTGCAGACCTTTGCTCCAGCCCCACAAGGTCTTTCCACTTAGCTGGAAAGCGTCAAGTCAGATGCTTCAGGACAATGCAGAACATGGTACGACCCATGAGTTCCAGGAGTGCAGGTCCATTACTGCACTTCATTGCTGTGAAGTGAGTTCCTTGATAAGAAACAATGCTGTGTACAGTACCATGATGGTAAATAAGAATTTTATAAATCCATGAATGGTAGTTTTGTTAGAAGCACTGGGGACAGAGAAAGTAAATCCTTGTCCAGAGTAAGGGTCTGTTCCAGTAAGAACAAAAGTTGCGCCTTGCATAGTGAAAGTGGTCCAATGTCATTAATCTGCCACTAGGCAGCTGGCTGATTATCCTGGTGAATGGTGCCATATCAAAGACTTGTGTTGGTCTTTGCTGATGGCAGATGCGGCACTCCGCAGTGGCTGTAGTCTTGTCAGCCTCAGTGAATGAAACCCATGTTGCTGAGGGCATGCGTCACCTCTATCCCTGAATGATGACCACTTTGTTCATGAGCTATTTAGCAATGGGGAAAGAAGCTTGCTGGCATCTGCAGAGTGATAATCCCATCTACTAAATTATTAAAATGTCCTCTGCCAAGGTTGCCTTTTGGTGAGCACTCATATAACTTCACATTATCTCCCATTCAGAGAGGTCTATTCACACACCTATTTCCCAAACCTCCTTGCCATTAATTTTCCAATTGTGTTACTTCCAGGTTCTGACCACCCAACCAAATCAATGACCACAGCCCAAGACTGGTATAGACTTGTACCTCTGACCATTTCTATTTCCAGGCAACATGAACAATCAGGTGCAAAGTTCTGCCCACTGGGAGGACTTCTCACCACTGTCCTTCTGGAATGTTCCAGAAAAGGGCATTTCATACTACACCTGTCTATTCTGAGGCAGTGCCTGTATATCATGCAAAATCATCTGTAGACTAGGTTGTGTTTTCTCTTTCTCAGCTGGCCATGGAATACTCCCCATGCAGCCAAGGTGCAGGCCCAGGGAAAGAAATTTATGTAGAAGGAATAGGGGCCATGGGCACTTGGGACACAACCTCATGCAACTTACTTTTGACTTTCTCACCCGCTTGAGCCTGATCTCATATACACCATTTCTATTTGGTAATAGAGTGCTAGTGGGCACACACAACTTTATGGCTTGGTGAGTCAGGTAACACCCAGTTCATCATGGCAGCTCAGATGGCATGCATAATAACACACGGTTATTCTGGTGGCCCACAGTTAGGTGCTCAGTCTTTACTGAGGCTCAGTAAGAAGCCAAAAGGGATGTCTCAAAAGGATAATAGTTATTCTTAAAAGATGTCATGGCTTTGCTCCATAATCTTAAGGCTCTTACAGATACCCATCAAAGGTTTCGCACAGCATCTCTGTCCCCTGCTGACATTTCAGCCTCCATTGGCTCTTCTGGATCACATGGCTCAATCTGCAGAAGAGCTTGGTTCTGTGGTGGAGTCTTCCTTTGTTCTGGGTCCACTCAAAACTAGTAGATTTTGGGGTCACTTGGTTAGAGGGTTAGAAAAGCATTCCCGAATGAGGGATATTTTGGCTTCAAATCCAGAGACCTGCTAGATGTTATGCCAGTTCTTTTTTGTGTGTGTGGTAGAAGGGTTCAGATGCAACAATTTTTCCTTTGCTTCAGAAGGGATATGTAGACATACCCCACAGTACTGGACCCCTAGAAATTTTACTGGTAGAAAGACTTCTGAATTTTTGTGGGATTTATTTCTCATGTTCTTTTTTGAAATTTTTATTTTATTTATTGGCTATGCTTGGTGTTCGTTGCTACATGCAGGCTTTCTCTAGTTGCTATGAGCAGGAGCTACTCTTCATTAACGTTGCACGTGCTTCTCATTGTGGTGGCTTCTCTTGTTACGGAGCACAGGCTCTAGGGGCACAGGCTCCATTAGTCGTGGCACACAGGCTCAGCAGTTGTGGCTCGCAGGCCCTAGAGCACAGTTTTGGTAGTTGCAGCACATGGGCTTAGGTGCTCCACAGCATGTGGAATCTTCCCAGACCAGGGATTGAACCTGTGTCCCCTGCATTGGCAGGAGGATTCTTATCCAGTGCACCACCAGGGAAGTCCCTATTTCCTGTCTTCTGACATGCAAATATCTTACCAATATGTCTAGGAGAGTTGTTACTTCCTGTTCACCAGGTCTATTAATATTGTCAATGCAATTGACCAGTTTAATGTCCTATGGAAGGGAAAGGTGATCAAAGTTCACTGTGAACTAAATTATGACATATTCCTGGAGAGTTGTTATACCCCTGTGGTAGGACAGTAAATGTATACGACTGGCCTACACCAGCTGAAAGAAAATTGCTTCTGGTGGTCCTTACTAACAGGTATAGAGAAAAAAGCCTTTGCCAGCTCAATAGCTACATGCCAGGTACCAGGGGATATATTAATTTGCTCAAGCAACAAAACCACATCTGGAAGAGCAATTGCAATTGGAGTCATCACCTGACTAAGTTTATAATAATCCACTGTCATTCTCCAGTATCCATCTGTTTTCTGCTTAGGTAAGTTAAATGGGGATGGGGTGGGAATCACTACACCTGCATCGTTCAAGTCCTTAATGGTAACATTCATCTCGGCGTTTCCTTCAGGGATGCTGTCTTACTTTTGGTTCACTATTTGTGTAGGTATAGGCAGTACTTGCAGCTTCCCCCAGGCACTTCCTGCTAGAAAAACCCTCTCTCTATAGGATGGGGAACCAATATGGGGGTTTTGCCAGTTACTGACCTTGGATTCCAGTCATGTGTTCCAGAGATGGGGAAATAACCACAGACTGGGTTCAAGGATTTACTGAGCCTTCAAAGACCCACTAGTCCCACTATGAGAGGGACGTGAACTAAACTTCCATGGATAAGCTTTTAGTCTACTGGTGGGCCACACATTTGGGGTCTCTAGGAATTAGTGTCAATTTAGAGCCAATGTCTAGCAATCTCTAAAAGATACATTTATTTCTCTTCCTCCAGAGCACAATCACTCAGGTAAATGTCTATATGTCCCTTTGGAGAAGACTGGGAGGAAGACTAACAGGATAGGTATTTAGCAATGAAGCAAAGTTGACCCAGGCTCCCTTTTATTCAAAGTATTCTAAGTCTGTAAACTGACTCAAGTCTGGGATTGACTGAGGGGCTGTGACCATGTTTCTGTCTTTCATGTTGGACTTCTGTTCATAGACCTAGAACTCCTCTGCTTATAAGAATTTAATGAACTATATATCTGTTTCTCTTCTAGGGGCATCATAATCAACTAGTTAGTGCCATGGGTCTCTGAGAGTCAGAAAGATTCTGATTACTGCTTTGACTTTGCTGTCCATCACAGTAACCATGCCTGCCTGGTCTCGGGCAGTTAATATCACTGCTGCCTAGTATTCTATTATATCCATTCCATTTAGAGATCCTTGTTCAACAGTACCAGTTCTCATTGTAATTTCCAAACCACAGAGAAGGGTGACTAATGAACTCTTTAATGACACTGGGATTTTCTCATAAATGGATTTCTCATAGTTGTGGGGAAAGGCATGTCCTTTAGACCCTCCTGGGGTGGGTGAATAGGTCCTACATAATTTTGGGTTGGCCAGAAAGTTCATTAGGGTTTTTCTGTAACACCTTACCAAAAAACCCAAATGAATTTTTTTTTGCCAATTCAGTAAATTCACTTTAATATTCCCATCTCCTTAAGTCTTTAGATACTTTCCTCCACTGTATACCAAGGCAGCTTTAGTATTCCAGCTTAATTTAATGTAGGCCATGTTTGCATTTGTGTTTCAGTCAACTAACCAAAGAAGCTGACAGAGCCCTTCCTAGCCCTTCAAGCTAATATAGAATCCAGAATCTCTGCTTCATGAGCCCAAATAAATAAATGTGGCCTGACCCAACTTTAAGTTCCTTTTACCTTGCTCCCACACATAATATTCATTTCCACACATATCCCCCAGATTTCTGTAGTTCAATTGCTATGTCATGTCCAATTGTTTGCGACCTCATGGACTACAGCATGCCAGGCTTCCCTGTCCTTCACTATCTCCTGGAGTTTGCTCAAACTCACGTCCATTGAGTTAGTGGTACCATCCAACTACTCATCCTCTGTCGCCCCCTTCTCCTGCCCTCAATTTCTCCCAGCATCAGGGTCTTTTCCAGTGAGTCAGCTCTTCACATCAGGTGGCCAAAGATTGGGAGCTTTAACTTCAGCATCAGTCCTTCAGTGAATATTCAGGGTTGATTTCCTTTAGGATTGACTGGTTATAGGATTGAAAGAAAAGATGTTTGGCAGGGGTCCTAAGGAGAATCATCAATGCCTTGCAAGGCAACTACATTAGAACAGACCATTGTGGGTTCTTCAGACAAAAACCCAGCAAACCTTCTTAATGTAAGGAGGAAATGTAAGAATTGCTTCTACAAGGAAGACTTCACAGAATGTAGGGACCCTTAACTTCACTGGGAACTTCTCATATGTCCCCAGTCCAATTTTCAGGATCTCATTTCTTCTCAATCCATGTCCTAGTTTTACCATAGGATGCCCTGCAAGGTTGGAAATACAATTTGTACAGTAATTCAGCCACTCACAGGATACCACTCTGGGTTTGATTTTCAGAAAGCTCAGCACAGAGAATATAGGAGATAAGGGTTTCTTTCAGGGAGGAGATAGAATGTTCCTGGATTTTGTTCTAAGCTCAATAGGAACTTTGGAGAGGTTAAGGCAGGGTGGTGGCATGTAGTGACTTATAAGCAAAGAAAATTTCTTTAGCCCCTGTGTTAAAGATGACTTGTAGGAGAAAATGAAGACGTTATTATTGTAGTCCTCCCATAAGATGGTAGTGGGTTGGACCAGAGTTGCAGCAGTAGAGGTGAGAAGCAGTGAGTCAGTGTGGGGTATACTTTGAATGTACAGTCAACAGGAATTGCTGATAGATTGGTTATGAAGGTAGCAGAAAGAAACAGAGATGTCTTCTAGATGCTTGGCTTGAGCATCTGGGTAGATGCTGGGACATTAACTCACATGGGATATATGATAGTTACAGGTTTAAGGGTGGGAAGAATCAAGAACTAATGATGAGAAATCTTTTAGACATCATTGTGTAGATGTCAAGTAGGCAGTTGAATTCTGCCACTCATTTATCTACCCACTGTCAACAGGCTTCTGCTCTTGTACAGCCCTATTCAAATGTCACCAAATTATACTCAAAATGTCCTTTAGAGGAATTCTTTTTCTGATACAGGACACAAGCCATTATCACACACTGCATTCAGTTGTGAGATTGCGTCTATTTCTTGAATCTGGAACAGTAGTTCTTTAGCCTTTCTTTATCTTTCATGACCTTGACAGTTTTGAAGAGTGCCGGACAGCTGGTGTGTAGAATGTCCTTCTGTTTGGATTTCTGTTTGGATATGTGTGATGGTTTCTTCCTGGTTAACTTCAGATTAAACATTTCTGGCAGGTGTATTAGATAAATTCTGTTGCATCCATTTCAGTGCATTGTATCAAGAGGCATAGGGTGCCTCTTTGTCCTGTTTTTGGTCTTGTTTAATTTGATTACTTTGTCAAGTGCTGCCTTCCGAGTTTCTCTACTGGAAGTTTATCATTTCCTCATTTGTAATTAATAAGTAATCTACGGGGAGATACTTTAAGATTGTCAATATCCTGCTGCTGCTACTGCTGCTGCTAAGTTGCTTCAGTCGTGTCTGACTCTGTGCAACCCCATAGGCAGCAGCCCACCAGGTTCCCCCGTCCCTGGCATTCTCCAGGCAAGAACACTGGAGTGGATTGCCATTTCCTTCTCCAATGCATGAAAGTGAAAAGTGAAAGTGAAGTCGCTCAGTCGTGTCCGACTCCTAGTGACCCCATGGACTGTAGCCTACCAGGCTCCTCTGTCCGTGGGATTTTCCAGGCAAGAGTACTGGAGTGGGGTGCCATTGCCTTCTCCGGTCAATATCCTAGTCCTCACCAAATTTTTACTCCATGGTTTTAGCATCCCAATGGTTCTTGCCTAAAATTTTAATTATTCCTTTGAAATTTGCAAAATAATGATTTTTGAATAAGCAATTCCTCCTGCATCTATTAGTTATAATTCTGCTGAAAAGAATAGCTGCCAGACTTTATTGAAATGATATATGTCTCTCTTACCAGACTAAGAGCTCCCTGAAAGCAGGCAGTATTTTATTCAAGCTAATACCAATACTGCATGCAAAGTAGATGCCCAATATATACATATAAAATGAGCTGTACTAAAGTCACCCTTCAAGTGAGGAATTTATTAAAAATGCATCCTTCAGGTGCTTCCTGGTGGTCCAGTGGTTAAGAATCCATCCATCTGCCAATGCAAAAGACATGGTTTTGATCCCTGGCTGTGGAAGATCCCACATGCCTTGGGGCAGCTAAGCCCATGCACCACAACTGTTGAAGCTGGTGTACCTTAGAGCCCTGCAACAAGAGAAGCCGGCACAATGACACGCCTGTGCACCACAGCCAGAGGAGCCCCCACTCACCACAACTAGAGAAAGCCTGCACACAGCAGAGAAGACCAAGTGCAGCCAAAACTAAAAGTAAACAAACTAATTAAAAAAAAATCTTCTTCAAAGGTTTCTGTGAGGTCAAAATGAGATTCTGTACATGAGGGAGCTTTGTAACATGTAATAGGTTTTGCAGAAGTGAGCTGTGATCTTTGCCACACCCATTTCAGTGCACATGGTTATTTAGCCCAGGAGTCTTTAGTCCAGCAAGAGGAGGGAAGTTGGTTGGAACGACTGTGAAAATCAACCTCTGAGAAACTGGAGGCAGTGGCAGATTCTCCCTAAAACCTTTATCCTCCTCTCTTTCTATCCTGCCTTCTTTCTTCTTTGACTTCAGGAAAGGACTGGGTGGTGCCGATGCTTTGTTGATTCCCTCTTCTTGCTCCCCCACCCCACCCCCTACCCACTCCTGCCACACCACTCTGCCTGTCTCTCCCACTCCCTCTTTTCTAGAAAAGCAGAAACTTTCTTGCAGCTGTCAGGCTTCTTTCCCTGAAGAATATCTCTAATCGCCCCGCCTGATTGGGTCTCGTTAGCGGGCTGGTGGCATTGATTGTACTCAATCAGCACCCTCCTGCCCAGCTGGGAAAATGTCCCATTTATTCTTCCATTTTATCTACTCTTTCTTCTACAACTATTTTATATTTTTTCTGGGATTTTAAAAAAAAAGCAAGCCCGAAGACCAAAAATTTCCACTGCCCCTGGTTACAGAACTCTGTGATTTTACTTTGTGCAAAGCTTTCCTGCTCTTTGTATCCCAGGAAATTTCTGGAAGTTCCCAGTGGGATCTATGGGGACACTCACATTCTCCTCCCTGACCCTTACCTGTCAGCAGTAAAACAAAGGTAAGAATTTACATACCCATAAGGGGTCGGGGGAAATCCCCTGGAGTAGGAAATGGCAACCCACTTCAGTATTCTTGCCTGGAAAATTCCATGGACAGAGGAGTCTGGCAAGCTACAGTCCATAGGGTCACAAAGAGTCAGACATGACTAAGCAAGCAGGCACATATGCAAGACTGAAGAAATAAATTTGCACGATAAACTCTTTTGTGCCTTACAACAATCCTGTAGCACAAATGTTGTGTAGCACTCTTGGCATCCCCATTTTGTGGGTGAGAAAACTGAGGTATAGAAAAGTTAAGGGACTTGCTGAGCTCATACGTCTCGAAAGTAGCAGAGCAGAGGTTCAAACCCAGGTAACTGATTCCAAAGTGCTGCACTAGTCCAACCCTCCAAGCCCCACCCTCAGTCCAGGTGGTGACTGCCTCACCCGCTGGCAGGAAGTGTTCTGATCCTGGCAAGGCCAGGGTGCCCTGGCATGGCCAGCAGATGCCATTCTGCCTACAGGTGGAGCAGGTAGACTTTTAGGGGATCCAAGTCCCCACCCAAGTCTCTCCCTTGCTGATTCAACACAGTGGGGAGGCATACATCACCTGTGAGTTAAGGGACCTGAAGAAGTGGGTCAGTTTCACCCTGGTGGGAGAAAAGGAAAAAAGGGGAAATGGTTCAGATCACAACGGGAAATTCCTCGAGGCAGGTCAGATCCAGGCGGGGCACAGAGACTCTCAGGAGTCCTTTTCTCCCTCTGGCATCTGGTACGGGAAGCAGCCTCACGTGACCGATTAGCCACCAGAACTGACATCTCAAGACTTGGGTCCAAGTTTCAGGATTTTGGCCTGCTCACCGTGTCACCCCGGACAAATACTTATAGTATCTGTGTCCAATAAGGGTAGTATGGAGACTGAGAAGACGGAAGCCAAAGATCATCCTAATGTCCCTAAAAGATGATATGGAAATCTGAAGATGCAATAGACACAGGGTCCATATTAGATCAGAGTTCTCAGAATTCTGTGCTTGCATGCTAAGTCACTTCAGTGATGTCCAACTCTTTGTGACCCCGTGGACTGTAGCCAACCAGGCTCCTCTGTCTGTGAGATTCTCCAGGCAAGAATACTGGAGTGGGTTGCCATCCCCTCCTCCAGGGGATCTTCTGACCCAGGGATCAAACCCGCATCTCTTATGTCTCCTGCATTGGCAGGCAGGTTCTCTACCACTAATGCCTAGAGCTCTATGGTCCTGCAAAATTTCTCTCAAGATTGAAAAGAAAAATGTGAACACTTTGCTGTGATTCCACTTCTCATGCTGTGATCTAGACATTTCTAGCCAGATGGCAAACTGCTTGTGCGTATGCATCAGCCCTTTCCCCCTTGTTCACGCTGGTGGTATTTGTGTCATATGGCTCATTCTATCCTCAGTTTGCTGATGTCTGGTTATGGCTTCTTTATTGGTCACTATATTTCAAAATAATGTCAAAACAAATCTCTTTTTTTCCCTCTCCTCCCAGTAAACCTTTTATGTTCCACACAAATATAACATCACAGAAAGGAGGACTTTTTCCTGCCTCCCACCCACTATGAGCATTTTAGTCATATCACTGAAAACTTGCCCCAGCTTTCTCATTAGCAAGATGGAATGATAATATATCTCATGAGATTGTTATGAGTGGAGTGACTGAATATAACCATGTTCTTTAAGAATGAAAAGCACTATACAGATGTTAGGGATTGTTTGTACTAAGTCTATGCACTTCCTCACATTTTAGTGTTTCATATTTGTTTGTCTTATCAGTCTTACTTACCTGTAAATAACTGAAGGGTAGGGGAGCCTACCTTATTAATATCAGGGTAGGCATATTAATCTCAGTATATAGCATATTGCCTGGAACAGAGCAGGTGTTTAATATATATTGAGTGGATGGATGAATGGATAGATGGATGGATGAATGGATGCATGGATGGATGGATGCATGGATGGATGGGTACTTGGGATTAGAAGATAGGATCATTGAGCTGAGAAGGGGATATAGGATTTGTTCAACAAAAATTACAGTTATAGTTTACCTTTAACCCTCAACTACCATCTGTGAGGTAGGTATTATTATTCCCACTTTACAAATGAGGAAGCTGAAGCTCAGAAAAGCTCAGGCTAGTAAATTGTAGAGCTGGGACTCAAGCCAGATTCATTTCTAAACTTAAGACCTCTTTCGTGAAGGCAGAGGACAAAGGATTGCAGAAGAGCAGAATTTTCTATCAACATCCTATCATTCTATCAACATCAACATTCGAGTCTCTGGATATACTCTGGTATTTTCAAATTATGTGAACCAATGCATTGGCTGTTTTGTTTCTATTCATTTAAGTTGAGACTCTGTCATTTGCAACCAAAGAACCTTGATTAATACTCTCCTCCCTATCCATTTTCCCATGGCGTGTTCTTTTATTTTATTCTAGCATCAAGCGTCTCTGCCTGATAGTGCAATTATTTATGCATATCTTTCTCTCTACTAGACCTGGAGACCTTGGAAGGTGTGGGCCATATCTTATTTATTCACTGAAGCCCATCTTTGTTGTGAGCTCTTTACTGGGTACCAGCAATGTTTATTGATGATATTCAATAGGCATGTCTGTGTTTTAACCATTATACTGTACAGCTCTTTTATTCTTGGGGATTCGTCTAGATTTTATGGGACTTACTAAGCGCCTACTATGTGCTAAGACCTGTACTATCAGATTTTGGACAGACATCGGCCTCCCAGAACAGGTAGCATTTGACAATCTGCCTCCATCACTCCCTCTTCCTTCCTGTGGGAAGAACAGCAAGTCCCCTGTCCCCTCCAAGCCACTCAGCAACCACATAGTCAGAAGAGGATGAAAAGGATGAATCTTTGTTTTAAAACCTTGTTAAATTTTCTGTTTAAAAATGTTTTGTTCACATAGTGATAGGAGGTCTTTTAGAAACCAGTTCTGAGGAGCAGTCTTCCTAAGGCAGTCTGTATTCAAAGCATTTTGGAGACAGAGCTGGTTGCTAGGGGCAACACTAACTTCTGAGGGGGAATCTCTGCATGTGGATATAAAGCCAGTGCCCTGGGGACCTGGGAGGAGTGGGGTCCTCTCGCAGAGGAGCCCATGCAGGGAACGAGGCTGAGAAGCCTCCAGACCTGGCGGCCCTCTCTTGGTGACTAACAGGCTGTAGGAGTCACCTGCATGGCGCAGGAGATCATAACTGAGGCACGTGTGGTCACTTTCTTTCCTCCAACAAGGCCACTAGGAAGGGCCTCGCATGGCCACATGCACCTTCTCCCGAGGCCCTATTCCCTGCAGCAAGGCAGCCGCGGTGTCGCCTCTCTGGTTATCCTTATTATGATATTTGCTTACATATTTATTTTATTTGTTAAATTACCATACAGTAGCATGACCTTTTTTCTCTTGACGTACAGTTCATGAATTTTAATAAATGCAGAGATTTGCATTACCACTGCTACCATCAGGATACAGAATAGTTTCATCACACCCCCTCCCCAATTCCCTTGAGCTAACCTTTAATTTAAGCCATACTTGCCTCCAACCTCTGTCTTCTGGCACCCACAGATCCACTCTCCATTGCTACTGTTTTGGCTTTTCAATAGTATCATATATTGGAACCATATGGTGTGGGACCTTTGAGACTGGCCTCTTTGAGCCATCCAGGCAGTTGCCTGCACCCACTGTTTGTTCCTTTTTATGGCTGAGTAGTACTCCCCAGCACACAGGGACAGTCCATCCTCATTATGGGTGCATTCCATGTTTTCAAATTCACCTGCTCGCTAAAATGCATGACTCCCCCACGGATCCTTGTGGTGCTTTCTAGGGTACTCAGACATGTGCAGAATGGTGAGAAATTGGAATTGCTTGATGCGCACATTCTCAGTGGAGGTCGCACAAGGCGACACTTTGCCTTCTTGTTTCAGTTCTCAGCCTGTAAACAAGTGTTTCTCGTGGGCTCTTTTGTGCCACCTTTTTGTACACTTTTTTGGTGTGCTTTTTTTGGCGATCTTGCAAAATGGCCCGCACATGTGGTGCTACTGTGCTGTCTGGGGTCCCGAGCGCAGAAGGCTGTGAAGTGCCTTATGGAGAAAACACGTGTTAGATAAGCTCTGATCAGGCATGAATTATAGCACCATTGGCCGTGAGTTCAATGTTAATGAATCAACAGTGATATTAAATAAGGTGTCTTTAAACAGAAATGCATTTTAAAAAAAGATGGTATGTTGATCAGTAGATGAAAATGTGACCAGAGGCTCACAAAACCTCCCCCTGTATTTCCCTTTGGGACAAAGGTTTAGCATTTGCTACTTCAGTGTTTGAGCTGATTTCATGGAACGTGAGTACTGTGGGTCATGAGAATCGGCTGTAATGGTGGCATTTATTAAAGTGAACTCTTACAGTCCATCTCAAGACCCAGTCCTTGACCTCATGGGGCTTACAGTTGGGTTGGGTTGAGAGCTCTTTCTCAGCTGTGTCACTGAGGTATTTTATTTTCTTAGGTTTTTAAAGGAGAGAAGCTGAGACTCTAAGGAACCTGAGTATTAAAGAAACTGTTTTGTGCAGAATGAGCTGTTTTCCCAGGAGGACAGGGAAGTGAGGGATGAGAGAGGCAGCAAGACCCCAGAATACTGTGCTGTTCCTCAGCGCCCCTCTCCTGGATGCCACATTCCCAGGAATGCTTCTAAACAGGGAGCGCTTGGTGCACATGTGCCTTTTGTGAACCCTCCACAGAAAGCCTGAGCTTTGTGCCCTGGGTGCTCAGAGCAGGATGGAGGGGGTCAGTGTGGATGCAGGCCAAAGGCAGTGAGAATGGGGATTAACCAGATATGGGGAACGCATGAAAATCAGAGGCTCTGGATTCCCACAGGCTGAGGATTTGGGGTCAGGTCTTCGGCTGACATCTGAGCCGCACATAAAACAGTGGCCAGTGGCTTGAGGATCTAGGTCATCGACCACTAGGTTTGCAGGATGAATGTTGGGATTATCTGAATCAGATGTGGGTGGGAGAGGTCTGGGAGAGTTCTCTTCATCCCAAGCTCCAGGCTGAGAGTAAACAGCCTTTTCCTTTCTAGTTCCATAATGATAGCGTTAATAAATTAATTCTAGCATATACCATCTTCTTGGGACCTAGAAGTTCTTTTTTCTAAAAATTTTAAATATCATCATGTTTTTTTTCATTTTTATTTTTTATTAAATGTTTAATTTTGTATTGGGGTATAGCAGGAGACCTGGGTTCAATCCCTGGGTTTTGAAGATCCCCTGGAAAAAGGAGTGGCAACCCACTCCAGTATTCTTGCCTGGAGAATTCCATGGACAGAGGAGCCTGGTGGGCTACAGTCCCTGGGCTTGCAAAGAGCCGGACACGACTGAGTGGATACGACAGCAACAGTGACAGAGCTGTTTAACGATGCTGTGATAGTTTCAGGCAAACAGCGAAGGGACTCAGCCGTACAAATGCATGTACCCATTCTCCCCCAAACTCCCTCCCATCCAGGCTGCCACATAGCACTGAGCAGAGCTCTCTGTGCTATAGGGATGCAGGAGTTTTTATAAACACGTGGAGCGTCTGTGCATGTGGGTGGCAGCAGTAAAGCCATCGCTCCTTTCTGGGCCTCGGTTTCCTTTTCCTTCAGGGGAAGCAACCTTAGATCATACCTTATCATCTTTGGTGTTCCCGTTCACCACTGCCACTATAAAAATACACCCTCAGTATCTCTATCAGGTTTTTATTAATATTAAGACTGCTTTGTGCCTGGGGCTATTCTGGGCATGGTGGGTTGCACTCCCCAGGTGTGTGTGTGCACACACATATAGGTTCTGTTCACATCCAACATACTCATTCCAGGAACACCTGGGTTTACACTAATGAAAAATTAAGGGGTGATTATTCTCTTTATTAAAGGATTCATGTTAGGATTCCCTTGCACGTTTATAATGTGATTCAATTTGCCCCATATTCAGCCACCACCTCTTGTGTGAGGGAGGCCGTCTCTGCATAAACAAGAGCATGTGTAGGCAGTACTTTGAGCATTATGGAAGGAAAGAATTAGAGATATTGAAGAGGTTTTTATTGCTGATAACAATGAATAATACTAGTGCCTGGGAACAAAGATGACTATGGATCACAATTTTTTTTTTTTAATATACCTTCAAGAGCACCTCAGTGGCAGGGGACTGGGGAAGAAGTCCCACTCCCTGCTCTCGGGTCTGACTTGGGACCAAGGGGGACCCTAGTGGGGGCCTGGGGCGGGCAGGGCCTGGGAGCCAGGAGCTCTGGCTTTGGTATCAGGAGAAATGAAGAAGATGTAGTTATTTGGCTTATCTTTCTCGATATCATTTGGGGCTTGGGATGCCTGAGCTGAGGCTAATGGGAGAGATTCTTAAGGAACAGGGGTTTTCCAGGATAGCTCAGGATTCTGGCAATGCTTAGCAGTTTACAGATAGCCTTTTCCTACTCCCCAACCCTCTCTGGAAGCCCTTTTCCCAGTATCTTGGTCTAGGAACTAATTTTGAGTGATTTTGCCCATTTCTTTGTCTCTTGTAGGAATTTGCAGAACCATCTAATAAATGAGAATCTCACCCAGAAGGTGAGCTGCACCCTCTCCCTCAAGCATCTTTCCCAGTCTGATAATTTTCATGACCAACAGGGGAAGGTAATGCATTCCAAGGTATGGAGCCAGTTTTATTAGGTAAGCAATGGAAGAGCATCCCACACTGTAGTCAGAGGAGTGATGTGGCTAGAGCTGGGCTATATAAAGATGATGCTGGTGGAGAGAGGGGGTGGACTGTGTCCATATGGACGAGGCAGGACTGTTGGAGGACTACTGTGTCATCGGGGATGAGAAGACGGTAGATGGTGTGGATGCGAGGCCCAACGAAGACACGCCTGGCAGGTACCTGGAGTGAGGGGCAGAGACAGGCCTTCAAATGCCTCAGACTATCTCTGGCCCTTTGTGTCTTCAAGAAAACATTTCCATTCCCTTCACCTGGCTCCAAAGGTAGCTGACATCTTGCTTCATTCTTGGGCATCCTCTGACCCCTGGTCTTCCAAGCTGTGCCCAAGCAAGGGTCAGACTTGCCACCATTTGATAATGACCCCATTGATATACTGAGGCCTGGAGTGGGAACTGCGAGTCTGCCCTGGCGTTTCTTGGGGCCCCTTCCTCTCTGCCACGTTACCACTTCTGCCTGGCGACAAGGGTTCTGAGGAGGACTGGACAGCTGGCTCAGAGCAGGGACACCTATCACAGGTGCTCCTGCCCCGCACTGGGCAGCGTCAAAGGAACCTTTGGTGTCATCGACCAAGTCAGCAGGGGCTTGGAGGGAGCCTGGAGCTTTATTAACTAATCTCTGGTACTTGAGTAATTTATTATGTTTAAGCTGGTGCCATCAAGTCTCTCAGCAGTGCCCGTGTGCGCTGGGAGATAAATTAAAGGCTGTCCAGAGATACTTGGTACATCTGTGTGATTGCTGGGCTGGTGAGATGGAGGTTTAAGGCTCTCTCTTGCAAATTGGAAATTAGGAATTAATAAGACAGCAGGCCAAAGAGCTGTGGTGGTGGTGGTGACTTGGCTGCCTGGCCAGGACTGGGGGAGGGAAAGCTTCTGCTGGGAGGGCGGGGAGGAGTGGGTGGAAACCAACCAGGCTCTCTCCACGTGGTGGGCAATCAAAGGGGCCTGGAGGGGCTGGGCAAGGGGGCTCTTCCTTGGCTTGCAGTGTAGGTAGCAGGGATTCTTCTGTCTCCTGAAAGAGGTTAAAGGGGTAATGAAGAGAACCCTAGTCTGGCTCAGAAGACTTACTTGTGGCCCCCCAGCCCAGCCAGTGCCTGCTGTGTGATGGCAGGCAGACCTTGTCCTCTTCTGGGCTTCTGTCTCATCAGCAAGATGAAGAGGTTGGACTCAGGGTTCATGTTTCCATTAGGCATCTGGAAAGGTTTTAATTTCTTCTCAAGTCAGAAGGAACCCCCCCCCCCAAATTTAGGCTGTAGAAATGTTATAGGGTGTGCGAGCATGTGTGCTAAGTCCCTTCAGTTGTGTCTGGCTCTGACTCTTTTTGACCCCATGGGCTGGAGCTCTCCATAGCTCATCCTGTAGCTCATCTGTCTGTAGGATTCTCCAGGCAGGAATACTGGAGTGGGTGGCCATGCCCTCCTCCAGGAGATCTTCTTGACCCAGGGATCATACTCGGGTCTCTTGTGGCTCCCGCCTTGCAGGCAGATTCTTTACTGCTGAACCACCTGTGTAGTATAAATGTATTCATCTTTATACCAAAGTCATAAAATGCAATTTTATTATGGACATTTTTGCATGTGGGGGCAGGGGCTCACAAAACCTGTCCTGCAGTCTCTGTTGGGCCGGCTGACCCCCGAGGTCCTTCCTGTCTTAATCCAAACTGTCAGCTCCTGGCTCGTGGTGTGAACTGCTTCAAGCCCACCAGCTCCTCAAGAGCAGGGCTTTGTCTTGCCAGGTCCCCCACGCAAAGGCCCACCATCTACCTAAGAGCTGGGTGTTGGTGGTGGACCCAGGAGAGAAACCTGGATTTTTGAGCTTCCCAGTGCCCCAGGCTGCTGCTTCCTCAGGGCAGAGACACATGAAATCTCTTCTCCTCTGAGTCCATTCAGGCCTGGCCCTTGGGTCCCCCGTCTTAGCTCTTGAACCCACCCCAGCCCACCCCACCCCGCCCTGCTTTCTGCTTTCTGCCCCCATGAGCTACTTTGGAAGGGTTCTGGGAAGGGCTCCATGCAGCCCCCACATGACAGCGCTGCCTCAGGGATCAGCCCTGGAGGGGCCCCAGCCCGGGGGGCCCCACGCCCACCGAACCCCTCCAGAGCCCCGGTTTGTAGTTGAGTAGCCTCACCACCAGGTGGCAGGCTTGCTCTACACACGTGCCTTGGCTGGAGCATTTGCCTGGCAATGGCGAGGGGTGTCCGAGGATGCCAGATCCGCCTGCGGCCCGCGGTGTCAAGGCCTTTGTGGGTGGCTTTAGAAGCAGGGCTGAGGCCTCTCACCTTGGCCTTGAACTCCTGCTGAGATTCTGGCTCCGAGAGGACCTTGGTCTTCTGGAAGTGCCTCCAGGCGGCTGTCAGGCATCTGACTGGAGAGCGCCCCCTAGAGTAAGGAGGGCTGAGTTGCTACCCTTTGAATGAGTGTGTGTGTGTGTAAGGATGTGTTGTCACCCTTTGAGTGTGTGTGTGTGTGTAAGGATATGTAGGTGGGACAGAAATGGACCTCTTACCTTCCCAGGCTTCCCAAAATCTTGGTCCAGGAGAGAAAGGCAACCCACCTCTTAGGCTATTCCTGCTCTGGGCAGGGCAGCCTGAGTGGTCCTCCACCACTGCCGGCCCCTCTGAGCAGCTGGTGTCGGGGTTTGCGGGATGTGGGGTGTGGTGCTCTGTCCCTCCGGAGCACTGGGCTCTCCCTGAGGGATCCTGGGAGCCAGGGGTCAGGCCACACGGAACCTGGGCCCTCTCTTTACCAGGAGGGGGAACAGGAAAGGATCCAAGCCTGGGTCAGCTGCAGACCGAGAAGAGATGAGAAGACAGGTGGAGAAGGAGCTGGCTCTGCAGCAGGAGTGAGGCCGCAGAAGTCCCAGCCCCGGCTTCCTGAAGAAAGGGCGTGGGTCCCCCCTGCCCATCGGAAGATGAGGGAGGGCCCAGCCTCACCTGGAACGGCTTTTTCCGGGGAATGGTGGGTTCTCCCCAGGAACTGGCATGCTCATGGGATTCCTGAATGGCTTCCAGAATGCCCTGCCACCAGCCAGGCCCAAGCCCCACTGCGCTGGTGACTCACACCCTTCATTCTGTGGAGCTTCCTGTCTGTCCTTCAGCCAAAAGCCCAGAAATAAGCCCTGCCTCCCTCACTGGCTGGAGCTCCCCCTCCCCCTTGTTTGGGCTGGTTCAGGGCCCGCCCCTAGCCCTTCCCTTCTCTCCTGGTCTCTGCTTCTGTTTCAGAAACAATGGGGACCTATATGGGCCAAGTTCCTCCCTCCCCACAGCATTGGATTTTGAGAGCTGATCCAATGAAGCCCTGGGTGCTGTGGCTCCTTGGTGCAGGAGGAATCAGCCGGGCCTGGGAGGGGAGTCAGGGCAGGCAGGGATGCTCCTGTGTCCCGAGGTCTCTTGCCCTTACAGTTCACAGCGTCATGTCTGAGCCAGAGTCCGACAGACACAGAGACAGGGAAAGAGAGGCAGAGAGGGAGGGCCTGGGAGGGGGGTTAACTGGACAAGCAGAGAAAGAGAGATTGGGGGATGCAGGGTAGGGTGGCAGATGGAGAAGCAGGGGAAGAGAAGACAGAGATGAAGACAGAGATGGAGAGAGGAGAGAGAGAGAAAAGAAGGGGACAGAACCATGCTTGCCAGAAAAAGGAGAAAAGATGGAAGTGAGATAAGTTGCAAACTGGGAAGGAGGAAAACAAAAAGAAAACACCCCAAAGACCGAAAAGGATAAAAACATGGACATGCACAAACATGGGTGTGAACGATTGTGTGCTTGTGGGTGGTACACACACACACAGCTTCTGGTCACTGTCCCGGCCCATCGCTGCTCCTGCCTTTGTGTCTCCATCCCCTTGACCTGCCTTGGGCTCCTGAGAAGGGTGTGGCCTCCAGGTGACCCCTCTCTGATGACCTGCCCTACCCACCCCTGAAGATGCTGCCACCGAGCATCTAGGATGCGCAGAGGGTCCAACATCTTTATGCCTCACACTTGTCGCCCAAAATTGGATCCAACCGCCTCTCTCCCTTCTTCTCTTCCTCCTAGTTTCCTTAGTAACTGACGGTTCCCCAGCGGATTCCAGACCCCGGGAGACAGACCGCTGTCACTGTCACAGAAGCTCTTTCTTTCTCGGAACTGTCCCCCCACCCTTTCCCCCACTCCACCAGATTCACAGTCTTGGGTGGGGGCGTGAGGATGCCTGGGTAGGCTCGGGGTAATTAAAACATGTACCATTTATTCCATAACAGGGAGCAGAACTTTAATTACTCACTCTGAGGGTGAGGGCGTGAGTCAGAGAGGTAGCTGCTGGGGAGGGGGGTGGTCGCGGAGGGGGCCTGGGCGCGTGTGTCTGCTTTCCTTCTTGCCTTTCCATTTGCCCAACTCCTACTGGAGAGGTGGGAGGTGGGTCTGGGGAGGCAAGGGGGTGCTAAGTGAGTGTGTGGGGGAGAAGCAGAGGGTGAAACCTGCTTGTGTTCATTAAGGCAACACAAAACTGGGAGCCGTAATAATAATTAAATTAATTATAAAAGCAATTTGCTTTTGAAAATTTGATTTGACAGCTTACTAGTGGCTGCACTGATGTAGCAGCTCCGGCTTAAAAATAGTCAGAACAAAAAAACCAACTAGAAGAACCATCAGCTAATTTTAATTAGATGCCAGGATTGGTAAACAAAATTCCGCACCACCCTTTCATTGTGGCTGACTTCGATTTAAGGAGATGTCGGGATTGATTTTGGAAAAGGCCAGGGAAGGGAAGGTGCCTTTAGGAGAGGGGATGGAGGCTCTGGGAGGTCTGAGTGAAGGCAGCTCCCTGGGGGATCTGGTCCCTTCGTCCCTACCCATCTGGGGAATATCTGCTCAAAGGGGTGCTGGCCACTCCTCGATTCAGAGAGTGACTTGCTGCATGGCCTTTGCTGAAAGCAGAGGGGACTCTGCTGTGTGTGTGTGTGTGTGTGTTGGAGGGGGGACACCAGAATTCACTGAACCGGAAGAGACAGCTAGAATGTTGGCCACACTCCTGCTTCTGCCTGGGCGTTCGGGAGAACGCCTGAGGTCTTAGGAAGCTGCTGCGTTGTCTGAAGCTGTGATTCTGGCCGGAGGAGGCTGCGGTCTCTGGGGACCTGAGTCTCCAGGCACCGCTGGGACCCCCCGCCTCCCAGGGCCTGCGCGGCCATCTTTAGTCCCGCTCTCTCCCCCACAACGTGCACACAGCCCCCTGTTTCAAGAGCGAAACTCCTGTCTCGGTGAAAGCCTCTGCCTCCTGGTGCTGTCGCTGCTGGCCCACGGCTCCTCTCCCCACGCCCTCCGCACCGCCGCCTCGTCAGGCAGGGCCTTGATCCATGCCCAGGTCCCTCCCGACATCCACACTGTTGACTGGAACAGAGGACCAGTCTTGACCTACCCTACTCTCTCTTCTAGCTTACCTGCCTTTCTCTCTCTCTCCCCTCTAAACCCAGTGTTGCCCCCACCTCCACCAGCCCGTCTGACCCTCTGCAGGCTCACCTCCTCTTATGGCCAGGGATTCCCTGGCTTTCCTTGTTCCCTTTGTTCCCTGCAGTGCGGCCACTGTGGACACCACACACCCTGGCTGCCCCCAGGTGCGGTCATCTCTATAGGGTCAGGATGACCCTATCTCAGGATGCGGTCACCTGGCTTCACTCATCAAATTTCCACTGAGGCTGGCTGACTCAGGCTCCGGGTGGGGCAGGTGGGGCCGGAGAGGGGGCAGCCTGGGGCCCCCACGCTCAGCTTAGAGTTCAGGGCACAGTAATTATATGACCTGCCCCTTGCCTTCCCTGCTGCTCTGGGTCCTGCTTTTCTAATCACTCAGTAGGCATTTCCACTTGAAAATCCCTCTGTCATTTCAAAACCAGTGTTTGAAACAAGATCCTCCATCCTCTCCTGCCCCACCACAAACACACACGCATACACACACAGATTTTTCTGTGAACAACTCGATTTCTATGTGGCTCACCACAGTTCTCCCATCACCCCGTTTTCCCTAGACCTTGGTGCCATCCTCTGTTGCTCCCTCTTCTGGTCTTCCAGGTTATAATGAATCAGCAAGTCCTCTGGCTTTTTCCTTCCAGTTCTCCTTCCCCTCTGTTCCCTGGGGTACGCCTGGGGGCCAGCCTACTCTCCTCCACCTTGAGCAGCGCCAGTGACTCATAAGTACTCTCCTCGGCACCGGGTGCTATCGCAGACCCCTTGCGGTGGAGCCCATTGGGGTGTCCCCTCTGCCCTCCTGCAGTGATCTCACCTGTGAACATCCAGGCACCTTCCCTTCACTCCTGCACCCAGCCGATACCGGATAACTCTGAGAAGATGCACAGGAAAGAGGCAGGCTGGATACACCTCCACCCCAGAAGTCATGAGCCCCAAAGCTGAGAAAAGCAGTTGGGGAGGAATTAAAGTCACAGGAGTTAGGCAATGTGGGGTCCCTGGGAAAGGGGCTGGGGATGGGTCATGGGCAGGGACCTCAAGGAGGGGAGGGTAAACGAGGGGCAAGAAGCAGTAAGGGCTTGAATGAGAGGTGGGATAGGGTCATTTTCTCTGGAGCAAAATTTGGGACTTGTGGTCTGACAAGAGTCTGACGCTGAGAAAGTGCTGGAAAGTTAGGGCTGTGATGATGACATCAGAGGAGGGCGAGGGAGGCCCCACTAACCCCAGAGCCGATTTAGAGAGGCGGGCCCTGAGAACCGAGGTGGCCGCCCCCTGGGGGGTGGTGCGGTGTGTGGTGGGGGGAAAGGTGAAGGAGAAAAGTCAGCCGTTCCGACCTCACTGATTACAGACTGTGTGACTTCAGACAATTGCCTAATCTCTCTGAGCCTCAGTTGACTCATTTGTGAAATAAAGAAGATTATAGTAGGATCTCCAAAATCCTTGTGAGGATCAAAAGGAGGAACAGGTGTGCAGCCCCTAGGTGCGTTCCTAGAACATAGTCCCTGTTTGCAGAAAACTGCATTATGACTGTTATGCAACCCCCATCTCTTCGCTACTCCTAATGGCTTTACTTGACTCTCTACTGCTTCCTAAACCACGGAGCTGGGCCTGGCAGAGCTGGAGGGATGCTAGAGATAATCTGGCCTGATGTCCTCACTGCACAGGTGGGGCCGCAACACCCAGAACGTGTAGGAGACTTGCCCAAGGCGTCTTGGAAGTTGCTTCAGAGCTCAGGCTGGACCCGGGCCTCTGGACTCCCACTCTAGAGCTTTCTCTGCCCAGGAGGCAGAGAAAAGCTTTTAGTTTTCAGTTTACGTTAATGTGTGATGAACCAATGAGACCGAGGCTAAAGTGGGAACCCTGAGTTTCAGTCCCCCCTCCAGGGCACCCAGATTGTGGGCAGCAGCTGTGATACCTCCCGGGGGTCCCCACATCCTGGCATTTTCCTGGGGCAGCTCTGCCTGAAGTGGGGGTAGGCGAGATTCATCGCAAGAGCAGCCGGAGACGCTTACAATCTTCTGGATGAAAATCCTTCATGGCCTCTGTGATGCACAAGAGAGGAGCAAGGGAAGCGCAAAGTTGCCTCACCCTTGAAAAACTTCCATATACTACGATGGAAGAAAACAGCGGCCCTGCCTAGGCTCTACCAGGAGAGACGGGCAAGGACGGTCTCACCCTGAGCCTGGTGAGTCTCTGGGTGCAGCTGGAGGGCGAATCCTAGCTCTGCTTTGCTGTGTGGCCTTGGACAAAGCACTTCCCCTCTCCGGATCCCACTTCCCTCACATGTAAAATAAGAGGACCAGAAAATCTCTAGTAGGCTATGATTCTAAGCCTTTGGAACAGTTTTTCTAGTGGGTGTCTATGATTTGATCCCTTGGGTGGTAGGTATTAGGTGCTTTCAGATAGCGGTACAGGTAACCCGGGTGGAGGGCCTGGCTTCAGGGGTTAGGTAAGGCAGGCCAGCTCGGTCTGATGGAAGGAGGCTGGGAGTCAGGAGAATTGGTCATCGGTCCCCCGTTGACTCTTGTGTGGCTGCGACTGTGATGTCTATTTCTCTTCTGTAAAATGGGAACGTTGTATTTACCTGAAATAACACTCAGAGCCAGTGAAGATGATAGTAAGGTTTTGGAAATGTTGAAAATTCTGTTTTGGTTCACAGTGACTAAAAGCCCACTGTTCCTTTGACTCCCAGGTGGAAAGGGAAGGGTGGGCAGAGACAGGCTGGCACAGGTCCCAGTCTCCCCTGTCTGGGGAGGTCATCTAGGAGCGGATCCTGCTGTGTCCGAGCCGGGACCTGTGTCTTCTCACCCGCGCAGGGTCCTGGTGGACCGGGGCTGAAGTTGGAACTGCACATGGCAGGCACCTTCCAAGATTCTCCCCCTCCCTCACTCCAGGCAGCTCCCAAAGGATGACTGATTTATCTATTTATCCACTTATCCATCTGCTTTATCCATTTCGGGGTCTCCTAGGGGTCTGAGCCGTTGAGTGAAAGTGAAAAGTGAAAGTGTTAGTCACTCAGCGACCCTATGGAATGTAGCCCGCCAGACTCCTCTGTCCATGGAATTCTCTGGGCCAGATTACTGGAGTGGGTTGCCGTTTCCTGACCCAGGGACTGAACTCTTGTCTCCTGCTTGGCAGGTGGATTCTTTACTGCTGTGCCACCTGGGAAGCCCCTGAGCTGCTGAGGACTGCGCTCAATGGCTGAGCGTCATCCCAAACACCCCAAATCTCATGGATGCTTGGAGTTGGGCAGGGCCAAGGCTACAAGGGCGGGAGAGGCTTTCAAGGCAGCAGGGAGCACCCCTTCAGGCAGGGACCTTTTTCCAGTGGGCAGGAGGCTGGAGTGGGCTGGCTGCTTGGGACTGCCTGCCTCCCCGTCCTCTCTCCCTACCCTCATTCCCCAACTCTCAGCCCTCTGCAGGTGAAGAGGTCAGGGGGCTGGAGTGGCCAGGACTGGGCCATTCATCGTCAAGGGCTACAGCCCAGGAAATCCCCTTCTCTTGGAACTGCCTGACCCTCTCCACCATCTTTAGGCAAAGAGACCCCTGGACCATGGAAGCAGTGGTCAAAAGGCTCTGCATGGATTCCTCTGCAAAGGTGTGTTTATGAGCCATCAACTAAACTGATGGCCTGAACTGGGGGAAGGGAAGAGCTCTCACCACTTGGCCCCTTGTGGTCCAGTGTCCAGGGTGATACTGAGCATCCTGGTGGGGGCGGGTGCCGAGTGGCTGAAGCTCCTTGGCGTGGTGAGGCATTCTCAGTTCGTCTGCGAAGGCGGGTAGAAGCAAAGTCATGGCCTGAAGCTGCTCAGAAGGCACTCAGAGAGCACACCAGAAAGAACTTTCAAAGACCAAAGGACCTAGGATCAAGGAAAGCTCCTCTTCTGACAGTATTTGGGAAAATGAAGCTCAGCGCATTCCTCCCCCTTTTATGTTTTGAAAGTTGCAAAAATTATGCATGCTGACGTAAGGCATTCAGACAATACACTGAGAACAGCCTGTGGAGGACGCTCCATTTCAGAACCATCCGCATCTCACTCCTGTCCCCAGAGGCAAGCACCAGGTGGGAGCCTGGTGTAGATCTTTCCTTATGCCCCACCTTTAAAAATGTATTTGGAAATAATAGCCAAATATATTTAGAACTTGCTATTTGCCAGACAGTGTGCTAAAGTTTTATATATGCATTATCTTATTTGAAATTGTGTACCCCACCAACAGGCACACAGGTTTTTAAAAAATATAGGACTGAATACTTTGGCCACCTGATGCGATGAGTCGGCTCACTGGAAAAGACCCTGATGCTAGGAAAGATTGAAGGCAGGAGGAGAAGGGGACAACAGAGGACAAGATGGTCGGATGGTATCACTGACTCAATGGACATGAGTTTGAGCAAGCTCTGGGAGATGGGGAAGGACAGGGAAGCCTGGCGTGCTGCAGTCCATGGGGTCGCAAAGAGTCGGACATGACTGATTGAACAACAGCAACAACAAATATCAAACACATTGTGCTGTAGCTTGCCTTTTTTGCTTTAAACAAAATTATTTGGCTGTATTGGGTCCTAGTTGTGGCACATGGAATCTTTGTTGCAGCTTGTGGGCTTCTCTAGTCCTGGCTTGTAGGCTCCAGATTACGTGGGCTCAGTGGTTGCTGTGCACAGGTTTAGTTCTCCTGAGGCATGTGGGATCTTAGTTCCCAAACCAGTGATTGAACCTGGGTTCCCTGCACTGGAAAGGGGATTCTTAACCACTGGACCACAAGGGAAGTCCCTGTGGCTTGCCTTTTTACTGAATGTGTTTGCATCTTTCACGGCAGTGTCTGTTTCTCCACTTGATTCCTTTCGCCAGATATATAGTATTCTACAGCATGGCTGTACTATGGGGTATTTCATTATTCCTATAGCTGTCTATATATCTATATATATGAGCTTTCATTTTTTATTATCATAAACAAGGCTGAATCAGACATCCTTAGGCATATGTCTTTGTGCGGAATGTGTAAAGGTTATTTGTGATAATGCCTTGAGTGGTGCTGCTGCTGCTGCTACTAAGTCGCTTTGGTTGTGTCCAACTCTGTGCAACCCCATAGACAGTAGCCCACCAGGGTCCTCTGTCCACAGGATTCTCTAGGCAAGAATACTGGAGTGGGTTGCCATTTCCTTCTCTTCCTTGAGTGGTAGGTGAGACCAAAAAGCATGAGCATTTCTTAGCTTATGAGATCTCTGCACATTTGCCCTGAGCTGAGATGTTGGAGCATTCTTTGGGAGTTTAGTCCTGCCTGAATTGGGAGGGCCACCCCACTCCAGTACTCTTGCCTGGAAAATCCCATGGATGGAGGAGCCTGGTGGGCTGCAGTCCATGGGGTTGCTGCGAGTTGGACATGACTGAGCAACTTCACTTTCACTTTTCACTTTGATGCATTGGAGGAGGAAATGGCAACCCACTCCAGTGTTCTTGCCTGGAGAATCCCAGGGACGGGGGAGCCTGGTGGGCTGCCGTTTCTGGGGTCGCACAGAGTCGGACACGACTGAAGCGACTTAGCAGCAGCAGCTGCAGAGATTGGCTGAGCTCTGGCCTTTTTGTCCTGCCCTTGGATTAGATGACCCACAGATGAACAGCAATGGGGTGAGAGGCAAAGGATACCCACCCCCACCACCAGACCAGTCAGTCAATGACCTGGAGGAAGAGGGACCTGGAGGAGGCACCGGGCACGCGAACCCTCAAAGCCCTGATGACTAAGGCCCAGGGAGCCAGTGGTGGCTCAGTTGCTGGCTAAGCGCATTCAGAGGGCGACCTGAAGCCAAAGGATAATCCACAATTAATTTTGTCTTTGTTTGGAATTCACAAAATGATTAGATTTTCGAAAGACACTGACCTACCCTTAGATGCTTGAATTTGATTGAGATCAAAAGAGTTTGTTTTCCTCCCTTGCGTACATTCCTGGAGTATCCCTCCTCATGCGGGGAAAAGGAGGGACCTGTGTGGGTGCTATGTGGTCGCAGGCTTATTTGTTTGTGTGTATTGCTGTATCTCTGGAGCCTGGATCAGAGCCTGACACCCACAGTGGGTGCTTGTTACATATTTATTGAATGAATACAAAAGCTCTGGAGGCAATATCAAGTAACTTGAGAGCCCAGACTTTTGACTCAGACAGACTCACAGACTAGCTGTGAGATTCTGAACAGTTCAGAGTTTGTCTTACGACTTCCCTTGTGGTCCAGTGGCTAAAACTCGGTGCTCCCAATGCAGGGGGCCCGGGTTCAATCCCTGGTCAGAACTAGACGCACACTTCAGTTTAAAAAAAAAAAAAGATCCTACATGCCACAAGAAAGATCCCAAGTTCCATAGCTAAGACCCAGAGCAGCCAAATGAATACATAAATATTAAAGGACTTCAGTCATCTCATCTCTAAAATGGGAGTCATAATGCTTCCTAACAGTACGTGAATGTATGCATGCTCAGTGTCTGACTCTTTGTGACCCCATGGACTGCAGCCTGCCAGGCTCCTCTGTCCATGGGGATTCTCCAGGCAAGAATAATGGAGTGGGTTGCCATTTCCTCCTCCAAGGGATCTTCCCCACCCAGGGATTGAACCCACATCTCCCACATCTCCTGCACTGCAGATGGGTTCTTTACTGCTGAACCACTGGGGAAGCCCCTCTCCCTAGAAGTACCAACCTCACAGGATTGATGCGAGGACGATATAATAAAATCATTAACAATATCTGTTATTTTAATGACAACAAACAGCCCAACTTCCCAAGAGTTTCTCCTTCTCTCCCCTTTGATCTCTCCCAGCTCATCTCATTTCTCAAACACTGTAGCTGTCCTAGAATGTCCCCCACATCATGCTTTTTCTCTCTCTTGGGGACCAAGGTCAGGGTGTGGTACCCTCTAGACCAGTGGGGCTCTGAAGCCGTGGGGCAAGGTGGCGGGTGAAGGAGCATGGCCACCGTCCCTGTCTTTTCTCTGCAGAGCATCCCTTGTTCCTCTGCCCCCATGTCCTGTGCCTCCTGTCCTGCCCTTTCTGTGCCCCCTTTGCTCTGATTTCAGATGGCCTGGTGCCTTGACTCTTCATATGTATGTCCTAATCACTGGGTGCTGGAGGCCCCAGATGGCACTCATGAGTCCCGAGAATCTGTGAGCAGGATGGGATGATTCCTCCCAACTCATTCTAGAAACAGAGAAGAGAGTCACCATGACTGAGCACCTGCTGTGTGCCAGGTGCTGGATCAGGAACCTTCACTCTTGGCTGCCCCCTGATGCATGATCTGAGGTGTAAGCACAGGGAGGAAACACAAGGCTGCCTGGCTGGGAGGGGTGTGGTCAGAGCCCAGGTGTGCAGCTGGGGCAGGGTGTTAGCGGGTGTTCCAGAGTGAAGAGGTGTGCTCCCTACAGCTGTTCTTGTCCGATACCTCCTCTCTCAGCCCCAGCCGTCTCTCTCTGGCAGCCCCTTGTTCCAGGCTTACACCAGAGAGGTTGAAATCTTATACAGTTACCCAAATCATGGCTCCTAAATGGCCTCTGATTACAGCACTAAAGCCCCTTTCTGCAATGCAGCCCGAGCTCTGCTGAACAGAGCTGCGACCACTTTGTGCGGGATTTTTTTTTTTTTTTTTCCTTTGCAAGCGAAGGAGATGGCTTATCCGCATGTAAAGTAGGTCAGAACCTTAGCAAAGATCTTTTCAAACACTTGGCTTTTTTGAAGTTCTGTTACGAAACTCCTTTTGTTTCTCCTGCCTTTACCTCTTCCCTCCCACCCCTCTCCTTTTTACAAAGGCTCAACGACATCAAATGGCTCAAGCGACAGCGACAGTGAGGACGGCCCACAATCAGTTCAATTATAAATGATGACGGGCTCACCCAGCTGGGGCCAGGACGCCCGCTGCAACAGCCAGGCTGCCTCTTCCAGACCAGGGCCTTCCAGTCCCAAGCCACCTTTACAGTGTCATGGGAACCTGGCTGGTCTGCCTGAAAAGTGTGTGTTTTGCCCTGGGTTCCACCTGCCCAGATCGGGGTGGGCAGACAGGGATCTTACAGTACCTCAGAGCTACAGGGTTGTCTGTGATTCTCACTGTTAGTCTAAACTTGCAAATGGGCTTCCCTCGTGGTTCAGATGATAAAGCATCTGCCTGTTTTTCCCTGTCCTCCTTCTCCTGGCAATGCAGGAGACCCAGGTTTGATTCCTAGGTTGGGAAGATCCCTTGGAGGAGGAAATGGCAACCCACTCCAGTGTTCTTGCCTGGAGAATCCCATGGACAGAGGAGCCTGGCAGGCTACAGTCCATGGGGTCACAAAGAGTCGGACACGACTGAAGTGACTCAGCATGCAAACTTGCAAAAGGCCTTTGCTCCAGCGGGAAATCAACTTGGCTGGAACGGTTTGGTGCTTTGCCTAACAGCCTGCGACAGGGGCATCGGTTTTCATCCTTTTGTTTTCGTTTCTTCAGCCTCCCCTGCCCCACCCTCTCAACTATAGGTAGAAAGCAGCAAAAGTTGTGTGAGCACCAAGGATGCTTTTCAGTAGGATGGTATTTACAAAGGTGGCCACACCTGAGACCCTCACCTCACTCGTGATGAGCAGGTAGGAGGAGGAGCACTTGTAACAGGGAAGGGTACTCTGTCTCAGCAGCTTGGTGAGGTGACTGCAGACACTAAATTCTGCAGAGCCCGATGGTGACAGCGGGGAATGGAATCCATCCTCTGTCTATGGAGATCTTTTTCTTAAACTTCAATGACTGGAGAAGGAAACCAGGGTGTGTGTGTGTGTGTGTGTGTGTGTGTGTGTATGTGTATGTGTGTGGTGTCCTCACCAAAGTAGAGGCTAGAGATCATGGTGACTTTACTCTGGGGCCATGGTGATCAGGGCATTTGCCACCCAGAAGCATCTCCTTTTGTCCATATCCTGCCCACTCTGAACCTGGCAGAAATCCCCACTCTGTTCTTCCCTGCCCTCCTTCTCCTGGTAGGCTCAGTCTGAGTCCAAAGGACAACTAATTTTCCAAGAGGGTGGGAATCTTCAGAGGTATTGGAAGAAGCATTGCTGCAGGCACTTCCGGGGAAGTGGGAGAAGCCAACAGCATAGGGATGTTTCCTTCCTTCAGTGAATAGTTATTGAGGACCTACCATCTGCCAAGATGCTTCTAGGTGCTTAGGATACAATAGAAAACAAAACAGTCAAAACTTGCCTTCATGGAATGTGCACTCCTGTGAAGGATCCTGGCAATGAACTAGATGAATTAGTACTGCAATTAAAGTGGAAGTATTAGTCACTCATTCATGTCCGATGATTCTTTGTGACCCCCATGGACTGTAGCCCACCAGGCTCCTCTGTCCATGGGATTCTCCAGGCAAGAATACTGGAGTGGGTTGCTATTCCTTTCTCCAGGGGATCTTCCCAACCCAGGAATCAAACCTGGGTCTCCTGCATTGCAGGCAGATTCTGTACCATCTGAGCCACCAGGGAAGATGATGATAAAAGGTATTGTTGTTCAGTTGCCCAGCCATATCTAACTCTTCACAGCCCCATGGACTGCAGCATGCCAGGCTTCTCTGGCCTTCACCATCTCCCGAAGTTCGCCCAAGTTCATGTCCATTGCATTTATGATGTTATCCAGCCATCTCATCCTGATGCCCTCTTCTCCTTCTGCCCTCAATCTTTCCCAGCATCAGATGACTGAAATACTGGAGTTTCAGCTTCAGATAAAAGGTGAGATGAAGTGAAACTGGGAAAAAGAGTGGGGAGTGTTGGGGTGGCTGGATATTTAGAGAGAGGTACTAAGAAGACTCACTGAGAAAGTAATGTTGAAATTCAGGCCTGAGAGAGTGAAATGTGAACACATCTAAGGAAAATGTTTTGTAGGACTTCCCTAGTGGCCCAGTGATTGAGATTCTGCTCCCAATGCAGGGGGCCTGGGTTCAATCCTGATCAAGGAACTTGATCCCACATGCTGCAGCTAAGACCCTGCAAAGCCAAATAATTTTTTAAAAAGCCCTTGACTGAAGAAAGAAAGAAAATGTTCTGGGCAGAGGAAACAGCAAGTACAAAGGCCCTGAGGCCCAAAGGGCATCTTATGTGTTTGGAGAGTGAGAAGGAGATGCTGTGAACTCCGTCAGAGCAGGTAAGAGGCAACGCTCAGGGGGAGTTCAGAAAGGTTATGGGTCGGAGGGGTGAGATTACTCAGGGTGTTTATGCAGGAGCTTTAGCTTTTACCCTGAGGGAGTTGGGCAACTCAGGAAGCTCTGAGGAGAGGGCTGTCCGGAGCTGACTTGTCCTTTCAATAGCGAGTGCTTGTCCTGTCTTGCCAGGGCTATTCTGGGGACCTTCCCCTCCCCAGCCTTCCAGTTTACTGCTCTCTGCTCATGAGCTGGAAGGGGCTTGGCCAGACTGGAGGGAAAGCTGAGACCCTTTTTGCTCCAGAGGAAGGCAAGGAGAGAGGAACGGTGTGGATCAGACATGGGGACTCTGCCCGCTGGGTACTCCTGGGGCTTTTGGAGTGACCAGAGTGTTTGCTGTTCTAAGGTCCATTTGGTGTTCTAAGGATTCTGGGAGTTTGGGGGCTGGGACGGCTTCAGGCTGGGAGCCTTCTCTCCAAGAGGTCTAGGCACACATCTCTGTGTGCGCATCTCTTCTATTTTCCCACTCTTCGGGGCATCCGGCTTCCACCCTTCCCATGGGCTCTCTAATGACTGTGAGATGAGGTACTGCACACAGCAGAGAAGCCAGCAGTGTGGGCAGGTCTGAAGATGCTGGATTTCTCGCCTCTCCCGCCTGCTCCCCCTCTTGCTGCCACTTCCCCCCTCCCCTCTTCTCACCCCTTTGCAGAAGAAAACGACAATGCGTGTGTGAAGATTGCTTCCTGGCTGGAGACGCTCTGGTCTCCTCCCTTCCCAACTCAGAAGCAACAGCCTTCCTTTCCCCATCCTGCTTTGGGTGTCTCAGCATCTCCATCCCTCCTTGTCTCTTGTCCTCCTGCCCTTTGTGCACAGGCAGGATTCCCTGGGCTGCTTGGGGACAGGGTGCAGTGGGATGTATGATCCAAGATGCAGCTCTTGAGTGGGGATGCTGTGGAAACCATCCCAGTGCATCCGATTTCCTTGAGTTACTCTGATATAAGGATCCTGGGCTTGTAGGCAAGAATAAAGGTTGTCTGCATTTCAGAACCCCAAAGCCAATGAAATGGAAGATGTCAACTTACATTTACACACATGGCTGAGTTGTTCCTCCGTATAGGTAGGAGAAAAGGTGAACAGCTCTAGGTTTCCTGTTGGTCCTTCCAGCATCTTTCTCTCCCAGGGATCTCCTGTTGCAGTCCCTCAGATACAGGGTTCCCCCCACTCCTCTCAGAAGGAGGCCAGCCACCACGGAAGGGTGGACTGAGCAGCTTCCTTCCAGGGCAGGGTGGGGTTTGTTTGCCTGTGTGAATTGCCTCTTCTTTTTGAGAGAGAGCAAGAAGAAGAGAGAAAATGAAACACTTTTGCCACCTCCTCATTAGCTCCAAGTCCCAGGTGAACTGGGAGCTCACAGCTCCTTTTGTGTGGCTGGTGGCCTGTAGCGTCTCCATGGTGATGCCTTGAGGCTTCTCAGAGCTGGGGACCAGCCTCCCTCAGCAGCGCTCCCCGAGATGCTAGTATCAGAGATGGGTGGGGAGAGGGACCCCGTGGGATCAAAGGAGGTCTGGATGGGGTTGGCCTGGACATTGGGTATGTGTATTCTTGACCCTTAGCTTCTTTTAAGACCAGCAGCAGCTTTGAAACCTGGGATCCAATCAAGGAACACACGTGAATTGTCACATTCAAGATCTCCTAGAATCTGGTTTCATGCTCCCCATGTAGGTTCATCCCCTATGACTCCTCTACACAGAATTGGTACATGAGCCTGGTCTGGTCTCCTCATTCCCCATTCCCCCCTGAAAAACTAGTATTTATTCCCACCTCTGAGCATTTTCTCCTGCTGTGCCTCTTGTCCTGGACCTTTGTGTTGGTAATTTTCTGACTTGGTTCCAGAGTCACCTTCTCTGGGAAGCCTTCCCTGATACAAACCTCAACCCCCAGGGCTCTCCCTTTCTTCTGAATCCAGACACCCACTGCCTCTCTGGGTCTAGCTTGCTCTTAGGAACACATTATGGCTTGTGTAGTTAATCACTTTGCATGTGAGGGGCAAGGAGGGTGGTGGGAGAGGAAAGGGTCCAGCCTCTGACAGTCCTGGGCTTGAATCCTTCCTCTGCCACTTGCTGATTTTCTTCCATTGGACGAATGCCACTTCCTAGCTGTCTCATAGGGCTGCTAAGCAACCTGTGAGCCTCGGTTTCTTCACCTGCAAACTGGGGATGCTTGTAACTCCTTATAAACTTGTGAGGATGAAGTGAGTTAAATGAAGTGCTGGTATAAAGAGTAGTAGGCGTGGCCGCTCCCTGCTGCCTCTCTCCCACCACTAGTTTAGATACTGCTGTTTGCTACCCAGTTCAGTTCAGTTCAGTAGCTCAGTCATGTCCAACTCCTTTCAACCCCATGGGCTGCAGCACGCCAGGCTTCCCTGTCCATCACCAACTCCCAGAGTTCACTCAAACTCATGGTCACTGAGTCGGTGATGCCATCCAACCATCTCATCCTTTGTTGTCTCCTTCTTCGCTTCCCAGCAGCCTGTATTTTTTCCCCAGCAGTGCTTTGCACACACATATAATTAATCACTGGTTTCTTGTACTGATTCACTTGATTTTTCTCTTGGGGAGTTTGCAGGCAATGGGCTTGGTCTGATATGTCCATCACTGTCTCCCTGTGCTTAGCATGGAATCTGGACAGTGTGGTGCTCCAGAAACATCTGCTGACTGACCATCTGCACACAGATCACAGCCCCTCCATCTGAGACTGTTGGTTTCTAGACTGCAGTCACTCTTTCACTTCTTTGAATCTCCATTCAGTCTTGTACATAGTAGGTGCCCAATAAGTGACTCATTAGAGAACGATCCTTCCCTTGAGTTGATTTCTTATTTTATATTAGAATATAGTTGATGTGCAATGTTGTGTTAGTTTCAAGTGTATAGCAATGTCAATATTCTGTAGTAACCTGTTGGTCCTTGGTTTCGCATCATGCCATGCAAGAATGAGGGAGTGCAGAGCTACACTCGGGTGATTTCTAGGGACTGAAGAGGGACCCTCTTTTGCAGAGTGGCTTAGGGGAAGTCTCCAGTTTGGGAGGAAGGGTGACTAAACAAGTCCTTTGGTGCTCCTCCTAGTCGTGGAATTGATGGTCCCCAAAAGCAGGAAGGACTTTATTCCAGAATACACCAGTCAGCCCCAGAGGGACCACATCCTTGGTGCCAGGTGGAGGAGAGGGAGCTTTGTTCTTCAGGAGAGCTGGGTGAACCTGATGATTGGCTGGAGTTGATTCCCATGAGCACTGCTAAAGTTGGGACAAACTGGATTTTAAGTTAAGTGGAAATATTTTTATTCGAGCTAATGTACATTGGATCTGGTAAACAGACAGAGCATATTACTGCACGCTCTGGAAATGTGCAGTCCGATCAGCAAGCAGATTAGTTTTAAGTGAAAAGACACTGGCAGACGCTTAAATTCATTGACTTGTTGAGAACGTCTAGATTTGGATACAAATGCACTGGAACGCTAGATCAGTTTGGTGTCTCAGCCCATCCGCACGGAGAAGCTATTGATTTTAGTTGATATGCATTGATTCCCAGAAAACAGGACGGCTTTTGAAAATGAACTTCCAGTAATTTCAGGGAGAAGCTGGCGCGTTCGTCTCCACGCGAGGCTGACTTGTTTTGTTAAACGTGTCTCTACGCCTCGAAGGAACGGAGCAGCAGACAAATATCTTCGTATGAATTAAAATGCATTGATTCTTGGAGGGAAATGATGGTCTCTGTTAAAAGCTTTTTGGAGATGTTAGCATGCAAGACTTTGAATAAAGCCTTTGTTCGGCGCCCTTTACTCTCTGCCTTCTGCTCTCCCCAAGCGGTGGCAGTTTGCTGAGCCCATCTGAAGTTGGAGGTGGTGGTGGGCGGGTGGGACGGGGAGTGGAGGAGGGGACCGGTTGCCCTGCCAATCCCTTGCATGGAGTGGGAGAGTAAAACTGCTCCTCTCCAGGGAAGAGAACACTGAAAGGGTTCGATGTGGTTGCTTTCAAAACCAGAGACAGATAAGATCAGGTGTCCAGGTAGGGGCAGAGAGAAAGGAAAACAAAGTTTCCATTGATAAAGAAAATAGCAATGGGAAGGAGGGGCCCTGGGGTCCAGTGTGAGGTGCAGAAACGAGGGGGAATGTGTGCCGTTTGGGTCTCTTGGTCAATGGCCTCTCTGTGCTGAAGGAATATGACTCGATGATAATGGTTGAAATGGTGCAGGAGTGAGTTATCTCACTTTCTTACCTTGTGAATGAGTTGGACGTAAACCGGAGGCATAATTTAGGCATTTCTCACCCTCATTAATGAATAGCTCCCATGGGGTATGTAGATAGCACGGATTGAAAAGTGATTCCAGGAGCCAGGAAGGAAGCAATTGGCCTGGAACTTATTTTTCATGTGTTGAGACTCCCTGGATCTTTCTAGATCAAAGCCTCTTAGGTCCACTTGGAGGGTTGATCATGAAGGTCACTCCTTGTTAGTCACTCCTACCTTCTCAGCCCTCAGATACACCCTGGGTGGGCGATTGAATCCATTTGGCGAGGGGGAGGGTGTTTGTTGGCAGTGGGGGAGAGGATGCTGACCAGTTGCCTGGGTAACTCTGCCCCTGGCAACTAAACCTCCTCCACCAGCGACAGGAAGGAAGGCTGCCGGGACTTAGAGGAGGGTCGCTTGTGAAGTCTCTTCTCTTCACCTGGGGCTGCAGCTCTTCCAAGTCCAGGGTGGTGGTCTGCATCCACTTAACCCAGACAGCAATTCTCTGTCACTCCCTTCTGCTCCTCTCCGCACTGCTTTAGAGAGGCGATTGCCTAGCCTTGGAGGCATAGGATCAAAGCACTGGGAAGGATTTAATGAATCCTTCCATCCGGCCCCACCCTGATGCTTCCTCATTTGCCTCTACAGTGATCTATGCCAAATGTAGTTGCAAGTTGAATAACTCATGGACTGTTTGCATCTCCCAGGAGTCTTTTGCCATTAGATAGTTCTAGTCAAGTCAGAGTGCCACTGCCCCTTGCCTGCCGGCACCAACCCCAAGCCTAAATGAGCCTCAGCCCTGTGGCCCCAGTCCCGTCCTCTGGGTCAGCACAGAAATAGTCTCATTCTTCTCCTCCGTGACTGTCTTTAGACATTTGAAGACAGGATGTCTACACTCCCTGAGGCTTCCCTTCTCCAGGCAAAACACCTTAGGTTCTTTAGCCATTTTTCATATACCATGGTTTCCTCCTTTATGTGAAGACCGGCTACATACTTTGCCTGGGTCTCCAGTGCAAAGTAAAAATGTGGGGCCCTTTGTTCAAGAATGACTAAGAATTTCAAGATGGTGACAGCAGGCAGGGTTAAAACAAGCTTAGGGTTATATCCCCATGAAGCCAGCCCGAAACATATGGTATCTCTTTTTCCAGATATCAGTCTGCAGTGTCCTTCTAAGTGATGTTCTAGGACTAGACTCTTCAGAGCAGAAGCATAGTGACTACCACTTTTTTTCTAGATGTATCCTCCAGTGTTGTTGAAGCAATTGATTGATCACATTAGCTTTATTGGCAGTCAGAGCATACAGATGAGTCATACTCAGCACAATGCCCACTCTAATCTCTAGGTTTGAATCCTACCTGTAGCGGCTGAGCCATCTCCTTCCCACTCGTGGGCAGTAGCAAGAATCCACAGTGATGAATTTTGCTTTGCTCACACAGGATCCTTCCCAGTTGAGTTGAGTTCAGTTCAGTTGATCAGTCATGTCTGACTATTTTGTGACCCCATGGACTGCAGCATGCCAGGCCTCCCTGTCCATCACCAACTCCTGGAGTTTACTCAAACTCATGTTCATTGAGTCGGTGATGCCATCCAGCCATCTCATCCTCTGCTGTCCCCTTCTTCTCCCGCCTTCAATCTTTCCCAGCATTGGGGTCTTTACAAATGAGTCAGTTCTTTGCATCAGGTGGCCAAAGGATTGGAGTTTTAGCTTCAGCATCAGTCCTTCCAATGAATATTCAGGACTGATTTCCATTAGGATGGTCTGGTTGCATCTCCTTGCTGTCTAAGGGACTCTCAAGAGTCTTCTCCAACACCACACTTCAAAAGCATCAATTCTTCGGTCGGTGCTCAGCTTTCTTTAAAGTCCAACTCTCACATCCATACCTGACTACTGGAAAAACCATAGCTTTGACTAGACGAACCTTTGTTGGCAAATCTAGGTTGGTCATAACTTTTCTTCCAAGGAGAAAGCGTCTTTCAATTTCATGGCTGCAGTCACCATCTGCCCTGATTTTGGAGCCCCCCAAAATAAAGTCTGTCACTATTTCTACTGTTTTCCCATCTATTTGCCATGAAGTGATGGGACCAGATGACATGATCTTCATTTTCTGAATGTTGAGTTTTAAGCCAACTTTTTCACTCTCCTCTTTGACTTTCATCAAGAGGCTCTTTAGTTCTTCTTTGCTTTCTGCCTAAGGGTGTGTCATTTGCATATCTGAGGTTATTGATATTTCTCCCCGCAATCTTGATTCCAGCTTGTGCTTCATTCAGCCCAGCATTTCTCAGTATGTACTCTGCATATAAGTTAAATAAGGATCTTTCCCTGTGCTTGAGTATGGGCATTGTCCTTTATGCAGTATATTTATTTACTGGTTCAATCCACAAGGGAATATTTACTGAGGGCCTGCTATATGCTTAGTACGGTGATAGGAGTCAGAATACAATATTTTACACACTATATACTTTTTAAGAATTGAAGTATAGTTGATTTACAATGTTTTAGGTGTATAGCAAAATGATTTGGTTAAACATGTCTATATCCCTATTCTTTTTCAGGCAGGATACAGTATTGGCTAAAATTTTACCCTGGGCTTAAAAGAGTTTTAATTTAGAGGAGAAAATATATTTAAATAATAATTACATGAAAGTGTATTGTTTTTTTTTTCAATAGAGATGTATACAGGCATGGAAAAGATGGCAAATTACTCTACCTGGAAAGTTACGAAAGGCTTCAAAGATGAGGGAGTTTTTGAGATGACTCTGAAAGGATGACTAGAAGTTTGACACATGGGAGGGGGAAGACGGGAAGCCCAGTTTCTGATAGCCTGGCTTCCTCCCCTGTGAATTCCCAATTCATTTCTTCTGGCCGTTCTTCTGGGGCAACACTGAGGAGTTTGGCCCCAGGGGCACCCCACAGATTTCCACAGCCTATTTCATCTCCAGAGACTTTCAATCAGACCCTGCCTCCTTGATGAGAAGACACTGCTGAAGTTTTTGCTGCAGTTTTAATTTCTTGACATCATCTAAGTGCGTTGGAAAAAATGAGATCTAATAATGAATGATTACAACTCTCAAGTTAAGTCTAGTTGGTTGACTAATCAATTTGGTTAAGTGAAAATCCATAGCAAATGAGTCGACCGTGGTATGACATTTCTCCATCCAATTTAAATTAAAATCACCAACCATAATAATTTCACAATTACTCAGGGAGGGCACACTGGAGACTTGACCCCCAGAGCAGAGAAACTGCAAATGCCGCAAAGAGTGGGCTGAGAGTGGGGCGATGATGGAGTTGCTTGAGATGAACTCTGCCTGAACTGCTCAGCCTCGTCAGCATCGGGGGTGGGGTGGGGGTGTCTGCAAGCGCTGCTGATCAGCAGTTCCATATTCTTGGGTGCAGCCCTGCTTCTCTCCCCTGGGGAGGCAGGAGTTTCTATCCTTTGGTCAAAAAGCGCATGAGGGCTCCTCCAACAGGAGAGCAGGGTCTTTATCCAGAGAAGAGGGTGGGGGAAGAGGTGGATGTTACTCTTTCTATTTCAAATTCTCCCAAATTTGGACGATTAATTCTTGGGCAGTGGATGCCACATCTGTTTATCTTGAATTGAGTACCAAGTGCATGTTGCTGCTGCTGCTAAGTCACCTCAGTCGTGTCCGACTCTTAGCGACCCCATGGACTGCAGCCCAAGGTTGATCATGTCAGAGCAAAGGAAAGAGTTACATTTGATCTGGTTTCACAAATGTTTCTTTTTTTTTAAAATTTTATTTTATTTTTAAACTTTACATAATTGTATTAGTTTTACCAAATATCAAAATGAATCCGCCACAGGTATACATGTGTTCCCCATCCTAAACCCTCCTCCCTCCTCCCTCCCCATTCCATCCCTCTGGGTCGTCCCAGTGCACCAGCCCCAAGCATCCAGTATTGTGCATCGAACCTGGACTGGCAACTCGTTTCATACATGATATTTTACATGTTTCAATGCCATTCTCCCAAATCTTCCCACCCTCTCCCTCTCTCACAGAGTCCATAAGACTGTTCTATACATCAGTGTCTCTTTTGCTGTCTCGTACTCTTTTGCTGTCTGGGTTATTGTTACCATCTTTCTAAATTCCATATATATGCGTTAGTATACTGTATTGGTGTTTTTCTTTCTGGCTTACTTCACTCTGTATAATAGGCTCCAGTTTCATCCACCTCATTAGAACTGATTCAAATGTATTCTTTTAAATGGCTGAGTAATACTCCATTGTGTATATGTACCACAGCTTTCTTATCCATTCATCTGCTGATGGACATCTAGGTTGCTTCCATGTCCTGGCTATTATAAACAGTGCTGCGATGAACATTGGGGTACACGTGTCTCTTTCCCTTCTGGTTTCCTCAGTGTGTATGCCCAGCAGTGGGATTGCTGGATCATAAGGCAGTTCTATTTCCAGTTTTTTAAGGAATCTCCACACTGTTCTCCATAGTGGCATTCCCACTAGTTTGCATTCCCACCAACAGTGTAAGAGGGTTCCCTTTTCTCCACACCCTCTCCAGCATTTATTACTTGTAGACTTTTGGATGGCAGCCATTCTGACTGGTGTGAAATGGTACCTCATAGTGGTTTTGATTTGCATTTCTCTGATAATGAGTGATGTTGAGCATCTTTTCATGTGTTTGTTAGCCATCTGTATGTCTTCTTTGGAGAAATGTCTATTTAGTTCTTTGGCCCATTTTTTGATTGGGTCATTTATTTTTCTGGAGTTGAGCTGTAGGAGTTGCTTGTATATTCTCGAGATTAGTTGTTTGTCAGTTGCTTCATTTGCTATTATCTTCTCCCATTCTGAAGGCTGTCTTTTCACCTTGCTAATAGTTTCCTTTGATGTGCATAAGCTTTTAAGGTTAATTAGGTCCCATTTGTTTATTTTTGCTTTTATTTCCAATATTCTGGGAGGTGGGTCATAGAGGATCCTGCTGTGATGTATGTCAGAGAGTGTTTTGCCTATGTTCTCCTCTAGGAGTTTTATAGTTTCTGGTCTTACGTTTAGATCTTTAATCCATTTTGAGTTTATTTTTGTGTATGGTGTTAGAAAGTGTTCTAGTTTCATTCTTTTACAAGTGGTTGACCAGATTTCCCAGCACCACTTGTTAAAGAGATTGTCTTTAATCCATTGTATATTCTTGCCTCCTTTGTCAAAGATAAGGTGTCCATATGTGCGTGGATTTATCTCTGGGCTTTCTATTTTGTTCCATTGATCTATATTTCTGTCTTTGTGCCAGTACCATACTGTCTTGATAACTGTGGCTTTGTAGTAGAGCCTGAAGTCAGGTAGGTTGATTCCTCCAGTTCCATTCTTCTTTCTCAAGATCGCTTTGGCTATTCGAGGTTTTTTGTATTTCCATACAAATTGTGAAATTATTTGTTCTAGCTCTGTGAAGAATGCTGTTGGTAGCTTGATTGGTTTCACAAATGTTTCTTAAATGTCCCCTTTATACCGGGCACAGTATCAGGCATCAGGGAGAAAGAGACGAATTAAATATACTGTCCTGCTTTCAAGGGTGTTACACAGCCCCTCTTGTGTGGCCTGAGAGATAAACACTTGATGAGAGGTGGAAGGTCATTGACAAGATAAAACTTGAAGGATAAGAATGATTTTGATCAGGGAGTTTCATGCAAAAGTTTTGTATGCCAGTTACCTTATTAAAAAGACATTTAATAACAGTACTGCCTCAAGAAATTGATGTGAGATGAATGATGTGACTGATACTGCTAATGGCCTCTCAGTCACTTTTCTCTCCTTTTTGTACAATAATTACTTTGCTAGCATGTGAGATGAGTGTAATTGTGTGGTAGTTTGAGCATTCTTTGGCATTGCCTTTCTTTGGGATTGGAATGAAAACTGACCTTTTCCAGTCCTGTGGCCCTGCTGAGTTTTCCAAATTTGCTGGCATATTGAGTGCAGCACTTTCACAGCATCATCTTTTATGATTTGAAATAGCTCAGCTGGAATTCCGTCACCTCCATTCCATCACCTCTACTAGCTTTGTTTGTAGTGATGCTTCCTAAGGCCCACTTGACTTCGCATTCCAGGATGTCTGGCTCTAGGTGTGTGATCACACCATCGTGGTTATCTGGGTCATTAAGATCTTTGTATAGTTCTTCTGTGTATTCTTGCCACCTCTTCTTAATATCTTCTGCTTCTGTTAGGTCCATACTGTCTCTGTCCTCTATCATGCCCATCTTTGCGTGAAATGTTCCCTTGGTATCTCTCATTTTCTTTAAGAGATCTCTAGTCTTTCCCATTCTGTTGTTTTCCTCCATTTCTTTGCATTGATCACTGAGGAAGGCTTTCTTATCTTTCCTTGCTATTCTTTGGAACTTTGCATTCAGATGGATATATCTATCCTTTTCTCCTTTGCCTTTAGCTTCTTTTTTTTCTCAGCTATTTGTAAGGCCTCCTTAGACAACCATTTTGCCTTTTAGCATTTCTTTTTTGGGGGAATGGTTTTGATCACTGCTTCCTGTACAACGTTATGAACCTCCATCCATAGTTCTTCAGGCACTCTGTCTATCAGATCTAATCCCTTGAATCTATTTGTCACTTCCACCATATAATTATAATGGATTTAATTTAGGTCATATCTGAATGGTCTAATGGTTTTCCCTACTTTCTTCAATTTAAGTCTAAATTTTTCAATAAGGAGTTCATCATCTGAGCCACTGTCAGCTCCTGGTCTTGTTTTTCGCTTGTTCCTTGAAGAAAAGTGATGACTAACCTAGACAGCATGCTAAAAAGCAGAGACATTACTGACAAAAGTCCGTATAGTCAAAGCTATGGTGTCTCCAGTAGTCCTGTGTGGATGTGAGAGTTGGACCATAAAGAAACCTGAGTGCCAAAGAATTGATGCTTCTGAACTTCGGTGTTGGAGATTTTGAGCTGTGGTGTTGGAGAAGACTCTTGAGAGTCCCTTGGACAACAAGGGGATCAAACCTGTCAATCCTGAAAGAAATCAGTCCTGAATAATCATTGGAAGGGCTGATGCTAAAGCTTCAATACTTTGGCCATCTGATGCAAAGAACTGACTCATTGGAAAAGACCCTGATGCTGGAAAAGATTGAATGCAGGAGAAGAAGGGGATGACAGAGGATGAGATGGTTGGATGGCATCACCAACTTGATGGACATGAGTTTGAGTAAGCTCCGGGAGTTGGTGATAGACAGGCAAGCCTGGCGTGCTGTACCTCATGGGTTCACAAAGGGTCAGACATGACTGAGCAACTGAACAACAGCCACAACATTTGGGAGTTGTACAGTTTAGTTCAGCTCAGTTTAGTTGCTCAGTTGTGTCTGACTCTTTGTGAACCCATGGACTGCAGCAAGCGTGGCTTCCCTGTCCTTCACTATCTCCTGGCGTTTGCTCAGACTCAAGATGCCTGGAACACATGGCTGCCTGGAATCAAGACTACATTTCCCAGCCTCCTTTGCATGACAAAGGTTGGGCCAATGGAATTCAAGTAGAAGTATTATGAGCGATTTCTAGGACATGCCCTTAAAGAGAGGGGTCAGGTTCGATGCACGATACTGGATGCTTGGGGCTGGTGCACTGGGACGACCCAGAGGGATGGAATGGGGAGGGAGGGGGGTTTGGGATGGGGAACACATATATACCTGTGGCAGATTCATTTTGATATTTGGCAAAACTAATACAGTTATGTAAAGTTTAAAAATAAAATAAAATTAAAAAAAAAAAAAAGAGAGAGAGGGGTCAAACTCTTATTCTCCCCTTATCCTATCCTGTTGGCAGGAATTCAGGCACAGTGGCTAGAACTGGAACAGTCATTCTGGGGCATAAAGTGACTTTGGAAGTGGAGATTAAGCAAGCAGAGCAACAAGACAGAAAGAACCTGGGTTTTGAATACTGTGATGTGCATACTATCCCTGGACAGCCTACCTCAGGAGCTAAGATAAACATCCTACCTAAATTACTGTTATTTTGGGCCTGTTATTTACTGTCACTTCAAGCTGAGCCTAATTCTAATGAATGCAAATGAATTGCTGCATATGAAGCACTTAGTGCTTAGCACATAATAAAGTTTCAAGAACTTGTGGCTTGTGTTAGTATTTTCGGTCCTTACTCTAAAGGAGACAGAAGACAAAGATCCTGCCCACTGAGTTGCAAAGGACTGGTCTTATTTCTCCACGGGGTCTCTAGGTGAAGACATCTAGCATTTTTCATCATTGTTTCATCATTTTTCACCATTGCCCCAGGCTCTCCTCCCATGGTCTACCCTTCTTGCCTTTTCAGCTTATCACCCCTAGCACCTCCTCCACCCCCCACAGCAGACTTAAATCCTACTGTCACCAGTCCAGCCGTTACTTCTAGAGAGAAGCATCAGTGGCAGCCCAGGAGAAGTATGAGCAGGGAGTCAGGTCCTGTGGATCAATTTGTAATTTTTCTTGTGGCAGCAAAAGGAGCACATGCACTAAATTCCTGGCACGGCAGCAGCACGGTTGAATGTCTTGGCTTGAATTATTTATCTTTGGGTGGGACTGGGACCCTGGGGGAAGGGGAAGCACTGGGTGCTTGTAAGTGCTCTCCAGCGTAGTCCAGCATGGGGTTGGGAGCAGCGGTGGGCTAATGATGATATCAGTCCTGAATACCTTGCTATAGGACAGGGCAGGGCGGTCTGTGTGGATGGGCAGAGGCACTGTGAGTTTCTGAGCAGATGAAAGCTAGAGGTCATCCTTTCCCATTTCTGGGGAGTTTAGTAAAAAAATGTTGAAATTATTAACTTAGAAATAATGGGTGACCCTTTGCCTATTGTTGGGTGCATATGTTGAGAATATGTAAGTACATATAAATTCTGTACCCTGGAGAAGAAGGGAACGTGTAGACTTTCTTGGCAAGGGGGAAGTCATGGTTATTTGAGGGAGTGAGTTTGACAGACATTACTCATGCTCACCAATATTTCAAAATCTCTTCCCTTTCCATTTAGCATGAATGAGTTAATCCCTATTATGTGACCAGTTTTAACCAGTGGAGTATGACCAGAAATGACCTGTGAGCATTTCAGAGTTGGTAGGCATTTTTCTCCATTTTCTCTCTCTCTCTCTCTCTTTAGAAAATCCTGAGGTGGTGATGTCACAGTCTGGAGGAACCTATATCTGCCTGGGTCCCTGAGTGACTGCCTGGAGCAGAGTCCCATGGCCAACAGCATTGAGCATGTAGATTAGTGAGAAATAAATCTGTTGAGTGATTGTGGTTTTGGAATTGTTGGCAACCATTGATCTCATTGATCCTGATGAATGATGCCAGAATCAAACGAGTGTGCAGGTCTTTTAGCTTTAACGGAAGGCCAGGGTTAGCACACCAGAAACTGGAGTCCAAATGGGTCATTAGACCTTTATGCCTGTGTCCTGGGCAGAGAAGGAATTGACAATGGGCCGGCTGAGTCTGAGAGTGATACTAAGAATGGCAGGATCAGCTGATGAGATCCGAGAAGGTACCAGAACAGAGGCCACAGTTACTCTCATTCTGCTGTGACACAGATCATGAAGGGCAGGGTATGTTTAAGTTTGGTTCCTAAAACCAGAGGAACAATTCCAGAACATTCCTCAGAACTTGCAGACTGAAATGTGTCCCATCCCCAAAATTCATATGTTGGAGTCCTAACCTCTTAACCTACTATATTTAGAGGTAGGTAACTAATGTTAGTGCTTCCCTGGTGGCTTAGCTGGTAAAGAGTCCACCTGCAATGGAGGAGACCCAGGTCGAGAAGATCCTCTAGAGAAGGGAATGGCAATCCACTCCAATATTCTTGCTTGGAGAATTCCATGGACAGACAAACCTGGTGGGCTACAGTCCATGGGATCGCAAAGAGTCAGACACAACTGAGTGACTAACACTAGCACTAATTAATGTTAAATGAGGTCATATGGGTGGGACCCTAAGCCAATAGAACTGGTGTAGTTATAAGAAGAGGAAGGGACGCCAGGGCTCTGTGTCCACAAGGACACAGAGAAAAGGCCATGCGAGATCACAGCAAGAAGGTGGCTATCTGCAAGTCAGAAAGACAGCACTCACCAGAACTCAACCCTGATGGAATTTTGATCTTGGACTTCCAGCCTCCAGAACAGTAAGAAGTAGATTTCAGTTGCTTTACCCACCCTGATCTCCAGTCTGTGCTACTCTATTTTGGAGCCTGAGCTGACTAACACAGACCTTGAATTGGGACTTGTTTCCTCATGTTCTCTTCACCCACCCTCAAGCTTTCCAGTGGGGAACTTTGTGTATAGAGTCAGATTTTTCTAAGGTGGAGAAGAAAGAGAGGAGAGGGGAATAATGAAAATAGTAACACTTCCTTGTACTTTTAACCAAATACTTTTTTTCTACGTTATTACACTGGATTCCAATTATAGCCCTGTACGACAGATAATTATGTTAGACTTACAGATTCTATTCATTTGCTCAGAAACATTTTGTGAGCATCTCCTCTGTGTCAGGGTGTGAGGGTAAATGTTGGGGTGCAGAGTTGAGAAGTACAGCTCCTGCTCTCAAGTGGCTGAGTGAACTGAAGCTTCAGTGATAAGCTGGCAGTTTTATCTCAGAGGGCTAGTACGGATTGAGTCCTGGGTGCTTAGCCCTGTGCCTGAGTTTAAAGAGGAGCAAAGCAGAGACTTAGGCTGCAACAAATGCTGATGGGCTCTTGCATTCCTGTGAAAACTGTCTCCTCACTGTCCCTGGGAGGCTGAAGATTAGCATCACACGTGGGCAGCATGGCCAGATATCGGTTGCCTGCACTCTGTTCAGCCTCCACATTGTTCTTTACTGGCAGAACCTTTACTTTGTCTACGTGTCTTGTACCTATGCACCTCAGGGAAAGCTAGCTTCTCCCAGGCCCTGGGGGTAAGTCATAAAGGCAGCCAGGCAATTACATTCAGTCTAATTGCCATGGACTGTACAGTCCATGGGGTCGAAAAGAGTTGGACACAACTGAGTGACTTCCACTTCAATCGCCTTGCAGTTTTAACCAACAGAGCCTGCAGGGACTCTTGGATTTCTCACCCTGAATGGAGCACAGAAGAGGGGCATTCTATTCTTGGAGGGTTATTATTATGTGAGGGCATATGCTGAGAGCTGCTGCAGCCACTTTATCACCATGAGGAGATAAGCTTGAGGACAACTGCCAACATGCTGGGCATGGCAGAGCAGAGAGAGGGGAAGAACCAGCTCTTGATATTGATCAACAGAATTAAGAGTACCTATTGTTATATCCCTGGAGCTCAGCTGGTAAAGAATCTGCCTGTAATGCAGGAGACCCTGGTTTGATTCCTGGGTTGGGAAGACCCCCTGGAGAAGGGAAAGGCTACCTACTTCAGTATTCTGGCCTGGAGAATTCCATGGATTGTATAGTCCATGGGGTTGCAAAGAGTTAGACACAACTGAGCAACTTCACTTTCACTTTCATTGTTATGTTAGGTAATACATAGTCTCACTGTTAAGCTCTTTGGGGCTAGGCATTTGATTACTTGCAGCTACAAGTCTTCTACCTTGTATAGGCAGAAACAGCCAGCCAGCGTGTGTACACTCAGTTGCCACTGCCTCCACTATTGACTCAGTGTGACTCTGGCAGGTCTCATTACCTTCTGGGCCTCAGTCTTCTCCTCCGTGAAATGAGGGTGGGGATAAGGATCCATTCCAAATCTAACCCTTCTGATATTACTCTGCACTCAGTACTGGCATAGGTATCCTGCAGGGGAAGGTGCAAAGAAGCTTGAGTCAGACAGAAAGGCATCTGTGATATGGCTGGTGGAGGGCAAGAGGAAGAGGAGGGCTCTCCTTCACTGTCTGCAGGAAGCAGCATATATCGAGTGCCGCCTGCTCAGGGAAGCATCTGGAGGACACATGGTCCCCCATCAGCCACTCCCCTAACCCCTCTCTGGCCTGAGTCAGCGGCAGACAGTTTGCTCCAGCCCATCAGGCTGTCTGTGCCTCTCACTCTACTTGGCGAAATTAGCTCTCCCTGCAGGGGTGGGGGTACAGAGATCTTGTGGCGTTTCCCAAACAGAGAGGAGAGGGGGGCTTGGGAGTGCATGAGAGGCTCAGATTCTGCCTGAATCAGAAGTGTCAGGATTCCTGTGAAAAGCAGATATGACTTCCACCAAAACCTCATGAACTGGCCATGCTCCCTCTCTCGTGCAGGACCACTGCTTTTCAGCTTCATGGAGATAATAGAAGGGAGAGATTTGCAGTGATCATACTTATCAGAAAAGAACATGCAGGTGAGAGGTCTTTGTATATATGTACATATATAATATATTTATTTATTATTTTTGGCTGCACTGGATCTTTGTTGCTGTGCAGGCTTTCTCTAGCTGCAGCAAGCAAGGGCCACTCTCTTGTTGTGGTGCGCAGGCTTCTCACTGTGGCGGCTTCTATACTTGCCGAGCGTGGGCTCTAGGGTGCACGGGTTTCAGTAGCTGTGGCCTGTGGACTCGGTGGTTGCAGTTTCTGGGCTCTTAGAGCATGGGCGCAATAGTTGTGGCACACAGCCTTAGTTGCTCTGAGACATGTGGGATCTTCCTGGATCAGGGACTGAATCCGTGTCTCCTGCATTGGCGGGTAGATTCTTTACTGCTGAGTCACCGGGGAAGCCCAAGGTGAGAGGTCATGATGGATATCTCACTGCTGATGAACGATGAAGCTGGGACCCAAGCTTGAGTTTGTCTGACGTCATTCCCAATTTGGCCTCTGAGTGAGGCCTTAGATCACTGGGGCCGACCTACTCCTTCAGCCGGCAGGCCTACCGTTCCACCCCAAACTCCTAATGTTCTTCTTGTCTCCACAGCCTCTTTCCCCCAGCAGGGAGCGGCTTCTCTCATCTGTGCCTCTCTCTGTGCAGTCACATTTCTGCTCTCCTCCAGGGCCATCTCCACAGCGACCCTGGCATTTAGATGTCCTGGGACCGGTACCCTTCCCCTGTTCCCCCACCCCCACCCTGTCATGCCAAACAGAGCAAGACTTAAAGAACAAAATCTCTTTTCATTATGCTCACAGATCTTGATAGTCATTTACATTTTCACTCAATATTCATCAAATAGAATTGAGGACTTATTATGTACAGATATTGTCAAGTACTAAAGATATCAAGAGTGAACTTGAATGGACATGGTGCCAACCTTCCCAGAGTTATGGTCAAGAGCATGTGTGTGTGCTAAGTCGCCTCAGTAGTGTCTGACTCTGTGTGACCCTATGGACTGTAGTCCTCCAAGCTCCTCTGTCCATGGGATTCTCCAGGCAAGAATACTAGAGTGGATTGCCATGCCCTTCTCCAGGGGATCTTCCCAACCCAGGGATGGAACCCGCATTTCTTATGTCTTCTGCATTGGCAGGCAGGTTCTTTACCACTAGTGCCACCTGGGAAGCCTTATGGGCAAGTGCACTTATATCAATCAAATCACGCCTACCCTGTATATATATATATATATATATATATCATACCTCCTTAGTACTGTGCTATCTGTGATAGGAAATCAGTTCTTACTGTGTCCAGGAGAATGTCTACCGTTAGTAGTTGCTGCATAGAATAAATAAATTAATGAAGTGGGGTAAAGGACCATGGAGGGCCAGGTGACAACATTTGAGGTACATTTCACGGAGGCCAGGCTGTCTGCCTTCTGTTGCTACATCCTCCAATGATGCTAAATTGTCTAATGTATGCTTTTTCAGCCTGGGGCCCTAGAGAGGGCATCTGACATGGCCAAGGCCTGAGGCCAGTGCCCAGCCCAAACCCAGGTTGGGTGGATGCATTATGAATGCAAGGTGTAGGAAATAGAAATTATTAAACTCACAGATAGGGACAGAAATGCCTTTGTGTGGCTGCAGAGTTGGGAAATTATGCTGAAGCAATGCATTGCAAATCAGCCTGCACCAGGCAGAGAGGGGCTTTTATTCTCCAGGTCCCGAAGTTCCTTTGGCAGCTTTTGTGTACAGCCGCGGAGGCCCTTCTGGGAGGAGAGAGAAGCTGGTAATTTTGTGGCTGATTGGCAGACTGTCCAGAGCCAATAAAGATATTTGTTTTCTTGCTTAAGTGCTCACACACACAAATCTCAGCTCCTCAGTTTTGTCTTTCTTTCTCTTCTTGTGATCCCCACCCTCTTTCCTTCATGGAGAGCAGTGAGACCTGGCTGTCTTTCCCCTTTCACGTGGCTCAGCGTGGGCCTAGTGGGGATCGGGGTTCCCATGCTGGTGACACATGAGGACAGAGGATGTTTGCCCAGGGTGTTTGGCCTCTTCCCCAGGCATCCAGTTAACTTTGGCACAATCTACAAAGATTAACTGTGCCACTCTGGTGCCCTGAGTAAGCTTGATGTTTGTTGTTTTTTGTTGTTTAGTCACTAGGTTGTGTCCAACTCTTTTGCGAACCAATGGACTATAATCCACCAGGCTCCTCTGTCCATAGGATTCCCCAGGCAGGGATAGTGGAGTGGGTTGCCACTCACAGTCCCACAAACACATTCAACATCCCTGCAGCATTGGATATTGTCTGTCTGTTTTAAGGATGAGGATAGATGACTTGTCCAAGAGCTCAGAGTTAGGAAACTGTGGCACTGGGATTTGAAGTTGTTTATCAAATTCCAAAGCCTGTGGTCTCGGGTTTTTTGAGTGCCCTTCCAGATGTTCAAGCTGGTTTTAGAAAAGGCAGAGGAACCAGAGGTCAAATTGCCAACATCCACTGGATCATCAAAAAAGCAAGAGAGTTCCAGAAAAACATCTATTTCTGCTTTTTTGACTTTGCCAAAGCCTTTGACTGTGTGGATCACAATCAACTGTGGAAAATTCTGAAAGAGATGGGAATACCAGACCACCTGACCTGCCTCTTGAGAAACCTATATGCAGGTCAGGAAGCAACAGTTAGAACTGGACATGGAACAACAGACTGGTTCCAAATAGGAAAAGGAGTACGTCAAGGTTGTATATTGTCACCCTGCTTATTTAACTTGTATGCAGAGTACATCATGAGAAAGGCTGGGCTGGAAGAAGCACAAGCTGGAATCAAGATTGCCGGGAGAAATATCAATAACCTCAGATATGCAGATGACACCACCCTTATGGCAGAAAGTGAAGAGGAACTCAAAAGCCTCTTGATGAAAGTGAAAGTGGAGAGTGAAAAAGTTGGCTTAAAGCTCAACATTCAGAAAACAAAGATCATGGCATCTGGTCCCATCACTTCATGGAAAATAGATGGGGAAACAGTGGAAACAGTGTCAGACTTTATTTTTCTGGGCTCCAAAATCACTGCAGATGGTTATTGCAGCCATGAAATTAAAAGACACTTATTCCTTGGAAGGAAAGTTATGACCAACCTAGATAGCATATTGAAAAGCAGAGACATTACTTTGCCAACAAAGGTCCTTCTAGTCAAGGCTATGGTTTTTCCTGTGGTCATGTATGGATGTGAGAGTTGGACTGTGAAGAAAGCTGAGTGCCAAAGAATTGATGCTTTTGAAGTGTGGTGTTGGAGAAGACTCTTGAGAGTCCTTGGACTGCAAGGAGATGCAACCAGTCAATTCTAAAGGATCAGTCCTGGGTGTTCTTTGGAAGGACTGATGCTAAAGCTGAAACTCCAATACTTTGGCCACCTGATGTGAAGAGTTGACTCATCGGAAAAGACCCTGATGCTGGGAGGGATTGGGGGCAGGAGGAGAAAGGGATGACAGAGGATGAGATGGCTGGATGGCATCACCGATTCGATGGACATGGGTTTGGGTGGACTCTGGGAGTTGGTGATGGACAGGGCGGCCTGGCATGCTGCGATTCATGGGGTTGCAGAGAGTCGGACATGACTGAGCGGCTGAACTGAACTGAGTGGTGTCTCGTTGGTGAAAGATGCCCTCACTGGTGCACAGGGGACTCTTGACTGGATTCTCCAACTGGTCACTACTAAGTCACTGGGACAGCTGAAAATTTTAACAGAAGTATCTGGTTTGAAAATTGAATAGCCCTTTGAGACTATGTAATTCATTCCTTTTCTCATCTGGATCTATTTTACAGGTTAAGCTTAGGCCTATAGAATTTAGGGACTGGCCCAAAGTTACTAATAGCAGACTCAGGACAAGACCCTGTCCCCTCCCTCTCAGTTCAGTGTTCTGCCCACTTTGTCTGCAGTATCAATTAGGATTGACAGACACCACTGTAACAGACACCACTGCAAATAGTGACTTCCCTCCTTGACATAAAATATATCAGAAGCAAGCAAATCAGATGTAAAATCAATCAGAAGAAAGTATGGCAGATCCACAATGTTAGTTAGGGACCAAGACTTTTTCTACTTGACACTTCGTTACTGTGTGGCTTCTTTCCCAAGTTTACCACATGGTCCAAAACGGCATCTGGAGCTCCAGCCATTACACCCAGTAGCTAGAAGGAGGTGGCCCTTCCCTTTCAGGAGACTTTCTGGAAGTGTCACACAGTACTTCTGTCTCACTGGCTACTATTTACTTGATGGTCACACTAGTTAGATAGGAAGCTGGAAAATGTCATCTTTTAGCTGGGTGCCTAGTGAAAAATCATAGAGACTTTCTGTGTTCCTGAGAAAACAGGAGGGAGTGGCTCCCAGAAAGCAGCTAGCAACCTTTACTACAGCAACCTAGTCTCTAAACTGGAGGCCATCCCTGTACTTCCTAGTCTATAGCTCTACGAATTCCCAACTGAGAGGGAAGCTGAACCAGCAGGTCTTGACTGGCAGAAAAACAAGTTGTTTTTCCTCCTTCCACTTCCAGATAAAAGTCGGGGCACTTAGCTCTGGAAGAGTTTGCATCATGAGACTTTTTAATATAATGCCACTTAGCCTAGTGCCTTTGGTGCATGTCTGTTCTGGTTCACTTCAAGCACAACAGTGCTTTGGCGCCTTCCTGGGTTTTGTAAGACATCAGGGTAGAGGTTGAGGATAAAGGAAGATGGGATGTACGTGAGTGTGTCAAGTATGGACACATGTTTTTTGAGGGGAAGGAATCTCCCTTGTCATGTGTCCTGGTGTTTTCCCAGTTATGTCATGAAAAAGCGTGAAATACCGATTCTGCTTCTGTGCTGGTTCCTTAAGTAATGAGGAGTCAGGGCTGTTTCTGTGAATATCTGGAGGCAGTTAGGGGCTCTTCACAGCCTAGGGACGGTTGAGTCCAACCACCTGCTTTTATGGACAAAGTTACTGGTGGCTCAGATGGTAAAGAATCTGCCCTCAATGCAGGAGACCAGGGTTCAATCCCTGGGTTGGGAAGATCCCCTGGAGGAGGAAGTGGCAACCCACTCCAGTATTCTTGCTTGGAGAAGTCCATGGAAGAGAAGCCTGGTGGGCTACAGTCCATGTGACCACAAAGAGTCAGACACGACTGAATGACTAATGTATATACCTACATACAGAGCTGTAACCAGGATCCCACCTTCCTGACTCTTAGACTAAGGCTGTTTTGCCTCTCTGAAATATACATATTTAATACTCTTCTCTAGCCATTTCATGTGTTACTATTGTTTCCCCAACTAAAGACTCTGAGTCCCTATTATGTTTCAAAGCACTAGGCAAGGCTTTGGTGTGAGGAGGATAAAAGGATAAATAAAACACACAGTTCCTCGCGAAGAATTTGCCATCTACAGAGGACTATAGATGCATCAGCAACAAACGGTAAGGCTAGACACTGGGCTCTAAGTGTTGCACAGATAGTAAGTGATGATGATGTGGAGGCAGCTTGATTGTCTGAGGTGGGGGATTGTGGAAGACCCCATGGTGGGGTCTTTGGAGAGGACAGAGATTGAGGGGAGAGGTAACGTAGATTAGAGGAAGAGCACAGACAGAGCCTTAGACATAACAGTAGCTGAAAGCTCCCTGCTCTGGGTGTTGTCCCTGGGATTTGGAGGACTTGATAGTAGGGCCCAAAGAAGGAAAGCCTAGAAGGGTCTCCTCTGCCTCCAGGGAGGAGCTCTAGTTGCAACTAACTTGCTAGAGAGCATCCTTGGCCATTCGAGAGCCTGAAATAAGCCCTGGGTCTTGACAAAGACCAGCTGAGCCAGAATCTCTTGGAGTGGTTCTTAGGCATCTGTCTTCTTAAGGCTCCCTGGGTGATTCAGATGTAAAATGGGACATTTAGAGTTAAGGGAGGAGCTGTGGGGTGTTAAAGGCTGAGTTCCACAGAAGAACCTCCAAGAGGAAGCAGAGGCCACAAGACCTCAGGTTGCACTGGACTCAGCCCTTCCCCGCCTGCCCCCTGCTGATGGGGAGACAGGGACCCAGAGCACTGGGGAGCTTTGTCCAGTTTGTCAAAGCTCAGTTTGTCACAGCAGTACTGCGTTTGTCCCCTGACCCCCTCTCTTGGCACTGCCAGTCCAGCCCAGAGACATCTTCATCCCCCTCGTGGATGTCCACATCCCAGTCTTTAAATGCGGATCTTCGTTTGTGTGCGGGGGAGGAGGTCTGGCTGTTTCCGAGAGTGTTAATTAGGAAGTTGCCTGGTTCTCATTTTGACTTGTCTTTCATCTTGCTTCTGGGGTGTGTGTGCGCGGGGCTGGGACTTCAGAGAGGAAGTGGTGAGTTATGGTGGGGTGGAGATTATTACTCTGCCATCCTTGTTGCCGGAGGGGATGGGAGAAAGAAGGGCAGCACTCCACAACTAATGCCGTGAGAGTTGGCAGGAGGGACTGAACAGGATCCTTCCGTGGGGAGCTAGTTGAATGCAGTGAAGGACGCCCCTGGGTTAAATGGACAGATAGTGGCGACCTCAGACCTGCAGTTGGTTTCTTGGCTGTCGTTTGTTTGCTGTCTTTCCTTAGGAGCCCTTGAGTTCTGACTGGTTCTACTTCTCTACATTTATAGTCCCATGGCCCCCATCCTCCTTGCAAATTCTTTTGTCCATATCTGCAATAATTTGCTCAATGTCTGTTTCTTCTTGAGGCTCTGGTTTGCTCCTCCCCTCACCCCCTCCCCTAAATGTCTTCAGAGCCTTGCACAGAGCTCGGCAAGCAGCAGTCACTTAACAAACATCTGTAGATGGTGCAATGGACTGACCGATGGGGAAACACTCAGTTGGACACTCAGTTAGACCTTGGGAGGCAGATTCTTGTCTGATTCTGTCCCTGATGCCTCTGTGGGATTGTGAGCAAGTCACTGTGTCTCTGTGCCTTGTGTTTCCCCAACAACGATAAACAAACATGTAAATCTGCAAAGAAACAGTTTGTTTCTCCATCTCTGTGGCATATCAAATGAGACAGCTGACTAAGTTTGGGGGACCTGGCACTAGATCCAGGTCTGCCACTTACTAGTACCCCCATCACTGAAGTCACTGAACCTCTTCCTCATGCCTCGAGGGAGGGCGTGGGGATCAATTTACAGAGTAGGGATAAGCACTTTGAGAAGCCTCAACTTGCCATCTACTTGGATGGTTTTACTTATTCAAGGGATGGCCCCCATTAGTTTTAACTAAGGACAGAGCAGAAAGTCTGTTGAAGAGAGATTTAAGATGCCAGCCAGAGCTTACCAAGTTAGTATGGTCTATCTAACTGGACTTCAAGGGAGGAAACGTGTGACTGAGGAAGCAGGGCGTCTAACTTACTGAGGGGCTGGCCAGAACTGGCGTTGCCTGGATGAAAGGTCTGGATTAGAGGCTCTAAGAAGACTGTGTCCAACATCAAAGGCAATAGCTGGATGAGTCCGGGGACAGAGATTTCTGTCCACTTGCTGATTTTCTGAAGCTCTGGGTTATGGTGTTTGCATGGCTGCAGAGTTCCAGCGAGCACCTGCTGAACCTGGCCTTGGAAGAGGCTCTGGGAGGATACAGGAGCTTTGGGGAAGAGTCTGCCAGGTCAGCGGCTTGCTTTTCTCCTTCCTGTAGAGCCCCAGGGTCCTCACCAACAGAGGGATCGAGGACCCAGGTGTCCCCTCTCTGCCCCTGTGCAAGCTGGGGCTTATCCCTCTTGGCTCTTGCGTGGCTCTGGAGGGACCCAGCCCCAATCATCTCAGCTCCAAGAGAGAAAAGGAAGAACATCTGTTAACACAAATGCTTTTCTAATTTCTTTTTAAATCTCACTCAGCATCTGCGTTAAACAAGGCTGATCGGCTTGTACAATATTTAATTTTGGAACCATTTCAAAAGGCGCTTGTAAGAGGGGAGCAGGGGGAGAGCAACAGCCTCCTAAATCTTTAATAGCGTGCCGGTGAGGAGCTTCCGCTGGCTCCGTCCTAATCACACGGAGGAGAATAAGCAGAGACAGAATTTCTTAATAACAAATACCTTTGCAGCACCTCATTAAATCACTGCATTTCAGAGACACAGCAGGACACTTGGGTGAATAAATAGTGCAATCTCCCAGTCTGAAGGATTTTCACATCTGAGTTATTTCTCCTGCATATGATCAGTTCCTTTTCTCTCTCTCTCTCCTTTTTTTTTAAAATTTCTGCAAATGATTTTAGCTGATGAGTTCAATTAACGAAGACATTAGAGGCAAAGTTGAAAAAGCACCTCTTTCCTTTCTGCCTGTCCCATCCCCTGCTCTCCTCCTGCCCTGTAACCACAGAGCCTCCTTAGGTGTTTTTTTTTTTACAGTTTAACAAATAGCATTGCCTAAAGAGAGATGCGAGAAGGAGAGGGGGAGGGGAGGATGATGCAGGTTGGTGTGAAACAAAGCACTCCTCTGGCTGGGTGTTTATGAGGACGGTGACAAATGGAGCTTGGGAAGGAGCGACAGGCACCAAGCCTGGAAGTGCTCCTGGGCTCTGGGCCACTTGTGGATGTGGGTCCGTTTTCTGCCCATAGCCACACCCAAACTCCAGCCAGACTGCTACAGGACAAGGGAACTGAGATCTGTTTTCAGTTGCACTTAAATATTTATTTTGTTTTTTCCTTCCTTTTAAACAATTTAAGTACAGTTGATTTACAATGTTGTGTTAATTTGAGGTGTCCATCAAAATGAATTATATATATATATGTATGTGTGTGTGTATGTGCACTCAGCCACTCAGTCGTGTCAGACTCTTTGCAACCCCATGGACTGTAGCCCTCCAGGCTCCTCTGTGCATGGGATTCTCTAAGCAAGAATACTGGAGTGGGTGGCATGCTCTCTTCCAGGGGATCTTCCTGATCCAGGGATCAAGCCCAGGTCTCTTGCTTCTCCTTCAGACTGGCAGGTGGATTCTTTACCATTGTGCCACCTGGGAAAGTGGCTATACCTGTGTGTGTGTGTGTGTTTGTGTGTGTGTGTGTGTTCAATTCTTTTCCTTTATAGCACTTAAATATTTATTGAGCACCTACTGTGTGTCAGGCTTGTGCTAGATGCTTAGAGTTAAAGCTGTCATTATAAACCCTAAACCAAAGAGAGCACTCCCCACATTCTCTTACTACAGTTGCATCAACCAATCCATTGATCAGCAGATCAAGATTTTAATGAAAGGACCTACACTGGCAGCCCATGACTGTGTCCAGCTCAAAACCATTTTTTGTTTGTCCCCAATACTTTTGAGGCTTCCCTGATAACCCTGTTGGTAAAGAATTCACCTGCAATGCAGGAGACCCCAGTTTGATTCCTGAGTCAGGAAGATCCCCTGGAGAAGGGATAGGCTACCCACTTCAGTATTTTTGGGCATCCATTGTGGCTCAGCTGGTAAAGAATCCACCTGCAATATGGGAGACCTGGGTTCTATCCCTGGATTGGGAGGATCCTGTGGAGAAGGGAAAGGCTACCCACTCTAGTGTTCTGGCCTGGAGAATTCCATGGGACTTACAGTCTATGGATCCACAAAGAGTCAGATATAACTGAGCGACTTTCACTTTCAATAATGTTGGTTATTTATTGTTTTAGTTTGTTTGTATTTTTATTTTTCTTTTCAGTAGAATTAGTTGCTCTAGTGCAGTGTTTTTAAAACTGTGGTTTATGATCCCTTAGCTGATCTTGAAATCAGCTTAGAAGGGATCCCAAGTTGTTCATTCTTAAATTTTGATTTGGGGAAAAATTTATCTCTAAGTAAATTTTTAAGTGGTTATCTGTTCTGAGTATTTCCGTGCATGGGGAATATTTTCTCTTCCTTTCAGAAATGAACATCACTCTGGGAATGAAAATAGAACAGAATGAGGAGGATAGGATGGGATAGGAGAAGATGGGAGAGAGGAGACAGAAAAGAAGAAATAAAATAAGTGAAAAGAAGAAGAAAGAAGGCTGTCTTCAGGAATTGTACACAGTAAGGTAAATATTATTTCAGGTTTATATGTGGTGTGTTTCTATGCTGGTCGGTGATCTAAAATGCATTTCTTCTTGTGGGTCCCAAACAACAAGTCTAAAAGCTGCTCCCACTGGGAGTGCCCATCGCTCAGATATTTGTCCTTCTACAGAGCTTCCCTCAGTGGGCTCCTTGTGTGTGGGGAAGGGTGCAGGCTCTGGAGTCCCACTGCCTGGGTTTGTAGCCCACTCCCCACATGTTTTCCTTGTGACCTCGGGGTTGGAGTCTGGTGGTTGCCAGTGGTGTGGTTATGGATGACCAGTACCATCAGTGTCTTGAGAAGATGTCACCGCGGTCTGGAAGCCACAGGTCTCCCTTGGATCCTGCACATTTTCCAGGTTTTGTTTCATCTTTTCAGTTCTGTGAGCTCATCCAACTCCTTCTAATACAGCATTCGTGTTAGCTCATGTTAGCCAGAGTTGGCATTCGCAACCAAAACCCAGACTTAGAAACCAGGAGCTTGCACATTAAAGGTTGAATTTCCAGGTTCTTTTGGTGGGGGGGGGGGGGGCGGCGGGAAGAGGGGAAAAGCCTAGTGTTAGTCTGTGTTCCCCTATAGCAGGCCTACAGATGGGGCATTAGTTTCCCAGTGGTTGCTCTAGTAGATTACCACTACCTGGGTGGCTTAAAACAACAGACATTTATTCCCCTGCAGTTCTGGCAGCCCAACTCCAAAATCCAGCAAGCCTGCAGTTCCTCTGGGGGCTGAGGGGAGAATGCACCCCTCATCTCTTCTGGCTTCTGGTGGCCGCCCTGGCATCCCTAGACCTGCGGCTGCATCACTCCATCCTGTGTCTGCCTCCATCCTCACGTCGCCTTCCCCTCTGAGCATCTGTGCCATCTCCCTTTGCTTCTTAGAGTGGCACTTGTGATGACCCTGAGGCCCATACTGACCACCCAGGATGGTCTGCGTCTCAGGACCCTTACCCTTTTTACATCTACCAAGGCCCCTTCTCCAAATAAGGTAGCACTCACAGGTTCTGGAGGTTATGACATGAACATATATCTTTGGGGGCCACCATTCAGCCCACTATGGATGGGATTCCACAGACTCCTCCAGCCAGCTCCGTTCATTCACGAAACTGCCTAGGCTGGCTGATGCATACATTTTTTTTTGGTTACTATTGGAGTATAATTGCTTTACAATGCCGTGTTGGTTTGGTTTCTAATGTACCTCAAGGTGAATCAGCTATAGGTATACATATGTCCTCCTCCTTGAGCCTCCCTCCCACCCCCATCCCCATCCCACCTCTCTAGGTCATCACAGGGCAGCAGGCTGAGTTCTCTGTGCTCTGCAGCAGCTTCCCACTAGCCATCTGTTTACATGTGATAGTGTGGATATGTCAATGCCACTCTCTCCATTCCTCCCACCCTCTTCTTCCTCCTCTGTGTCCCCAAGTTCATTCTCTATGTCTGCATCTCTATTCTTGCCCTGAAAATCGGTTCATTAATTTAATTTTTCTAGATTCCATATATATATGCATTAATATACATTATTTGGTTTCCTCTTTCTGACTTATTTCACTTTGTATGACAGACTCTAGGTTCATCCACATCATTACAAATGACTCAATTTCATCCCTTGTTATGGCTGAGTAATATTTGATTATATATATATATGTATATATACATATATATACGTACATATATACATATACATATATATATATATATATATATATGTATACATACCACATTTTCTTTATGGCACATGTGTTTTTGAAAGCCTGTCCCATACCCAGCATGTTGGTTGGGGGCAATGCAGAAACTACAAGGCGAGGTTTCCACCCTCAGTCGCCTTGTGTCCCTGAGAGTGGGCATCCAGAGAAGGCTGGAGTAGCAGTTGGGGCTCCATGTTGCTGGTGGGCCTTGGTGGGCTTTGAAGGATTTAGATGAGTAGAAGGGAGTGGGGGCTAAAGTCTTCTAGTGTGAACTGCTCCAAATGCCAGGGAGACAGCAGTGAGCAAAATAGAGCCTGTGTTACTATGCAGCTTCCATTCTAGTGGGGTGAAGAAGACAAGAAACAAAACCTTACAGACATCAGACAGTGTACACATGATTGAGAAAAATAAAGCAGAGAATGGGGGATATGAGTACGGGGGGGCGGGGCAAGTAGGTGTTGCTGTTTTCATAGGGTGGCCAGGGAAGGCTTCTCTGATAAGGTGACATTTGAGCGGAGTCCTAAAAGAGAGGAGAAAGGGATTCATGTCCATATTTTGGGGGGCAGCAGTCCAAGCAGAGGACAGCATGTGCAAAAGCCCTGAGGCAGCTGTCTGCTTGGGATGTTCAGGGGACAGCAAGGAGTCTAATGAGCTGAAAAGGAGGGATCTATCAGACAGGTGGCAGGAGATGAGGACTGGACAAATGACTGTGGCTGTGGCAGGGACTTTTCAAGAGCTAGGGATCAAGGAAATGCTCCTTAACAAGTCTTTAAAGCCAAGGGATTATAAACATGGATGAGAAGAAAAAAGTCTTTAATTCTACTAAACTCGCACTGAAGTTAGCATTTCCTTTAATTACACATGAAAGCGCCATCCATAGCATCTAATCCATAGCAATTTTGGCAGTACCGTGACTTTGTCATCAATGGAAATCACAGATATTTTTATATCGTATTATAGTTATTACACTTAATCTTGAAATATTGTTTTCCCCCAGCACTACTTCAAAATTATGTAATTAGACTTGCCACTAGAGAACTGATTATTTACAGCATTAATAAAAATCTCATACATTACTATATTACAAATTAGTTTTTAAAAAATATTTCTTTAACTGCACTTCAATATAATTTATTTCCTATGTAATCCCAAGTATTTTATTTTATGCATTTAAAGATATTATTCTGGGAAGAGGTCCAAATGCTTCACCAGGCTTTCCAAGGGGTCCATGATACCCCAAAAGACTAAGGACTGCTGTCTTCAAGCCTCTTGGCTGTAGCCCCTGCTTCACCCTTTGCTTCATCTCTGGCTGCCCCCAACCACCTGCTCCCAGTGACTCCACGCTGAGCTGCAGACACTTTCTCCAAATGTCATGCTCTTCATGGCCTGAAAGCCTTTGCAAATGCTGCTCCTTCTGCTTTCTACACTCTCGCCCTTTGCCAACTTCTGCTGATCCTTCAAGTCTCAGCTTAACTGTCACTTTCTCCAGCAAACCTCCCCTAATCCCACCACTGCATTTCCAAAGTGTCAGTGCTCTCAAGTGGATGATGTACTGGTCTGTTCCCCACCTGACCACCAGCAACCCCAGGGCAAGGACTCAGGTGTTGTTCCCTAGAGTCCCCAGTGCTTAGCCCAGTGCTTGGCATGTAGCAGGTGCTTGATATTCTTTTCTTTTTTTTTTTTTTAATATATTTTAAGGCACAGCTTTGCATTTTGGTGGGGGGAACCTTGAAATGTGGGATCTTAGTTCCCCGACCAGGGATTGAACCTGAGCCCCCTGCATTGGGAACACGGGCTCTTAACCACTGGATCTCCAGGGAAGTCTTGGTGCTCAATATTCTCAAAAAATATCCGTGGATTCTGAGAACGAGTCATCTCATGGAATCCTGAGACAGTCTTGTGAGGTAGCTGGTATTGGTTGCATTTTGTAAATGAAGGAAGAGGAGGAGGGGTTAGCCAGGGATGGAGAGTGTCTGGAGGAAGGGCTTGGAGATTCAGGGGATGGTGAGAACCCTGCTTAAAGCAAGAGCATGATGGGAAACAGGCAGCAATCAGGCCTTGGGGCAAGTGTGGGGCCAGGTGAGTATGGAGATGCTGAAAGGGTCAGGCTATGGAGTTTGGGCCTGAGTCAGTGGGCAGTGAGGTGAAGTCAGGCCTGGACCGCTTCTACCATCTACTTTTACCATCTCCCCCTTCCTGTCTCTGGGGAGGAAGGACGGGAGCCTTTGGTCACCAGCTTTGATGACAATTCTTATCATCTCATGCTTCAGTCTTCTCTTCTCTGAACTGGGTATTTTTAGTTCTTTTGTATCTTTTGTATTGCATTGATATCTTGTTTCTTCAGGTAGAGTAAGTCCTATCTTGGCTTAGTAAAAAAGCCCAAAGAGGTAGATTTTGACATCTCTATCACTCCCCAGCTGTATGGGCATGAGCGAATTTCTTGGACCCCAAGAATGCCTAGCGTGTGTAGGCTCCCCGCCAGACGTGCTCCCAGCACGCCCCCTGTCCCGAGTGGCACCTAGTTTGTTGTCCCCCTCCTGTCTTTGCTCATTTTATACCCTCTGCCCATGTGATGACCCTGCTCAGAGGGCAGGCCCCTCCTAGGCCAGCCTCCTGTTTGTACAAACCCTACACATTTCTCATGGCCCAGCTCAAATGCCACCTTCTTTTTGGTGTCTGTGATGCTGTGTGGCACCAGGCAAGTTATTTAACCTCTCTGGCCTCAGTTTGCTCACCTGCCTACAGGGCAGGATCTGTGAGGATCAAATGAGCCAACCTACGAAAGGGGCCTTGCACACCGTGCCTTTGTTTCGTCCCCTTCCTGAGAGCAGCCTGCCAGCCGGTGTGTACAGTAGCCCTGCTAACATCTCCGTTAACACGGACGGGTCTGTAATCACGTCTCTCAGATGCTCTGTCCCCAGGCACCTGCACTTTCTTGCTTTCCAGCTTGCCCTCCTCTTGCTGTGTCCCCCATGGAGTTCCTCTATAAATCTTTCACCAGCGTCTTCATAAGCAATGAGGCTGCAGGCCTGGGTTGTATCCACATCAAAGGGCTTCTGTAGGAGCTGGTGATGGAGTTATCCTCTGAGGTAGCCAGGAGGCCCCTCTGTTTGTCTGTGCCATTTGGGGGCAGAGCCTAGAGCTATCTGTCTTTATCTGGGCTGGTGCTCTGGGCAAAGAGTAAATGCCACTGAGTGGGTGTTTTAAACACTGGCCTGTAAGAGTGGTTATCAAAGAGGCCTGGCATTTAGAGTTCCCTTACTGAGAAGGCAATGGCACCCCACTCCAGTACTCTTGCTTGGAACATCCCGTGGACGGAGGAGCCTGGAGGGCTGCAGTCCATGGGGTCGCTGAGGGTCGGACACAACTTCACTTTCACTTTCACTTTGGGATAGGCACTAATTAACCTTTGTGCTTCTCCATTCTGCATGGTAGGTATTATTTGCCCCCATTTTACAAACTAGGAAAATGGGGCCCACGGAGACTAAGGGATTTTTCTCCAGGTCACACAGCTTGTGAGTTGCACATCCAGGAATCAAGTCTGTGTTGTTCTGCCTCCAAAACAAACGCAGGTTCTCCCCATTATGCCCCTCTGTCTGTGTACCTCCTGGGCTCAGTAAATGAGAAGGCCAGGTTGCTGTATCCTCGTAGGAGAAGGAATGTGGCCCATCCTGGATTAAGTACACAGAGATGCTGCAAGGCTACACCTGGTCCAACCTGCATAGTGAAGACAGAGCAGGAATTGGAGGAACGCTTCCATCCTAAAAGGTCAAGAGTGAGGAGGGCATCTGGACACCAAACTTTGTGGCCCAGGGTCATGAGACCTTCCCAGGGGTGCTGTTAGCATGGGGGGCTGGGGTGTAATAATATCATCAGCCCTCCTGACCGCTACCCAGCAGGCACGGGAGAGGCTTTAGACACGCAGGCCAGAAAAGGCCTCAGCAACGTTTGGCCAGACTTGGGATGACTGGTTCTTATCAAGGGGCTCATTCACCTGAGTTTCCCAATAACTGCAGCCTCCCAACTCATTTTTCATCTTTTCATCCCACACAGTGCCCAGACATCTGCAGGAACCCTTGTTCACTTTCTTCCCATAGCCCCACCCTGAGATGACAGTTAAGAACATGGAGCCAGACCCCTGGCTGACTGCAGCCACACTCACTTGCTGTGTGAACTCTATGACTGCTCTGAGCCTCAGTCTCTTCATCTGTTCAATGGGGATAACTGTGCCCACTTCACAGCCTCTCTCCTATGCTCTCTTGTGGGTACACAGCAGTCCAGTCACCCTGGACTCTGCCTGTTTCTGGTTTCCCCACCTCTGCCTTTGATCAATCTGTATTCTGCTGGAGCAACTTCCTTCGGCATCAACATCCTTCTCATTCTCCTCTCAAAAGCTCAGTGTGCAAACATTCCTCCAGGAAATTCTGCCTCTACTCTGAACTTGGTCTGTGAGCCCCATAGAACACTATAAGACGGTATATTCATTTCCTTGATCTCATCTTTGAATTTGAATAGGTGCTTTCAGTACAGCTCAGTATTCGTGTGTTAAATTTAACCAAAGTCTTCTTACAGTTTGACTTATTTCTTCTAAGCCAGTGTGACTCAGTGACAGTTCTTTATAACTGACCATCACTTTATGGTAGAAACAGATCACTTTCACAGTTAATGTTTCATGTCAGCCTCGGAGTATCTCTGAGAAGGCCGGTGTTATGTTAGCCCATTTTACAGATGGGGATGCATGTATCAGAGACATTTCTTATGAGGCTCGAGGTCACATGGTTAATAAACGGTGGGCTAGGCTTTGCACTCGGAACTAGGATTGCAATGCGTGCAGAACCCGGCTTCAGTCCCTGGGTTGGGAAGACTCCCCTGGAGGAGGGCATAGGAACCCACTCCAGCATTTTTGCCTGGAGAATCCTAAGGACAGAGGAGCCTAGCGGTTTACAGTCCATGGGGTCACAAAGAGTCAGACACAACTGAGCGACTAAGCACAGCACACAGCATATATAGATATAGACAGATAGATATAAACCATATGGAAAAGAATGGTTTTATGGTTTATCCCAGGATATCGAATATAGTTCCTTGTGCTATACAGTAGGATGTCACATCATTTTTAAATAATGCTGGGAGCAGGCAAGGATATGTCTGTTCATGGACTCCTCCCCTGCTCTGTTTGTCCCCCTGGGACAGGGTCTGCTACTGATAGCATCCAGAGATGGACACAGTTATTATTACTGGAGTGCCAGCAACCAAATCCAGGGGGTAGTTTTGAGAGGCTCAGCCTGTCAAGGCAAGGTGCGGGGATGGGGAGATGTCAGAAGTTTGAGCTTGGGTATCTGCTGCAGGGGTGAGATGTGGATGGGGAAGGATGCTGGGGGCGGCTGCTGTAGGGGTGAGACATGGAAGGGAAGGAGGCGGGGGACAGCCGCTGCAGGACCAGAGAGCAGGGAAACAGAAGAAGCCACCTCTCCTCCCCAGGCACTGGGGCTGGAGGCCGAGCCCTGGGCCAGTGGTGCCTGCAGTGCCCCCACGATGCCCTGATGGATGGGATCTGACAGAGCACCCTCCGTCCTCCCAGCACAGGGAAGATGAGTGCCAGCCAGCAAGGGACCATGTCCAGGGGATCTGCAGGCCTCAGGCAACGACAGACACTTTGTGCAAACGATGCCTTCTCCCCAAGGACTCTGCTCCCTGGGCTGTCCTCTGAAGGAAGCCAGAGCACACCTGCAAGACCTGACCCACAAAGGCTGCTCGTCCAAGGTGTCCCTTCCTGCAGCAGCCCTGGCCTGTGTCCTGCTCAGATCACGAGGCCCGCATCAGCTCCCTCCCCTCCACAAGGCTTTGGACAGTGAGGAAACTGTAGGAAGTCTGCTGGGTGGTCCAGACGGAACAGTAAAGACAATGAAGGCTCTTCAGGTTTGAGGTCTCTTCCCTCACAGGTCGTCCCTCCCCTGTGATACAATTGCCCCCTTCTTTCAAAGACTTACAGAAGGCAAGTGTGGGAGGGGCCTCAGAGATGTCTAGTCTAACACTCACCAGTGCCTGTGTGTGTGGATTTGAGCCAGCACTCCTGTGGGTGGTCTCAGTGCTGCAGGCTTGGTCCCAGATGATGCCTTCGTGAAGCTGGAAAAGACACCCTCCCCTGGGGAACGCAGTCCTGTGCCAGGATGCAGGCTTGGGGAGTGGAGGGTGGGTGGGACTTCAGTCCTCATCAGTCCCCTTAGAAAGTCCAATTCCTCAGTGTGGTCTACAACCACTGGGTTTTAGCCACCATCAGCCTTCCCTCCCACCCGCTGTGGCCACACTGGTTCATTTGGGGGTCCTTGCTGGCCTGGAGCTCCCACCCACACCTGTTGGTTTCCATTGTGGTTGTTCAGTTGCTCAGTTGTATCCCACTCTTTGTGACCCCATGGACTCCAGCACACCAGGCTTCCCTGTCCTTCACCATCTCCCAGAGCTTGCTCAAACTCATGTCCATGGAGCTGGAGATGCTATCCAACCACTGGCCTCCATGTGAATGTTCTCAGATTGGAACAGGGCCCTATCATACACCATGGTGACAGACAGTCATCCTAGGTAGTTTCATTAGTTACTTGTATATCCGCCACACTGTCCCCCTCCCGTACCTCATACCTGGTCTAGAACTCCATGAGGGCTGGGGCTATGTTGTTTACCTTGGTATTTGTAGCATTTGGAGCAGTGCCTGGCATGTGGTGGACACCTGATAAATATTCATTGCTGGACTGAAAGGCCTTCTGATTTGCTGGTTCAGCAGGAAGTTTGGGGCAAGACTTGGCAACAGCCCTTTTTTTTTAAAAAAAAAAAACAACTTTTTATTTTGTATTGGAGTATAGCTAATTAACAGTGTTGTGATAGTTTAAGGAAGACAGCAAAGGGACTCAGCCATTCATATACATGCACACATTCTCCCCCAAACTCCCCTCCCATCCAGGCTGCCACATAACACTGAGCAGAGTTCCATGTGCTACACAGAAGGAACTTGTTGATTTTAAATATAGCAGATTTAAAATATAGCCGTGTGTACACATCCATCCCAAACTCCCTAACAATCCCTTCCTCTCATCCTTCCCCCTGACATCCGTAAGTTCATTCTCAAAGTCACAATAGCCCTTTTAAAAGGGCAAAAGTGGTGGAATGGTAGAAATCCACCAAAGGCGCCTTGGTGGAAACGCTCATCTGGGCACCTGGATCTTCTGCCAGCCCCTCTCCTCTCCTCCTTCCTCAAAGAGCCCAGCCACCAGCCTGCAAATTCTCTCCTCTTCCCTAAGAGTCTTTGCCCTTTGCCCACTCACTGGCATCCTGGGAGAAGAAGGTTCTGGCTGCTTATGCACTGGGCTCAGGAAAACGCAGCATCAGCACCACCTTAACTTTTATTTTTAACCAATAACTCGTCTTGCTTCCAGCGGATTTATTTTCAGCATAGGGCCCGTGGGCCAATGCTCATCTGCATGCCAGACTCTGCCCTTGGGAGCTTAATGTCTTAGGTGATTGTCCGGAGATGCAAGGATGCTCCCTGACCACTTCTCATTTTCCTCTTTTCGGTGCAGAGCCAGAATTGAGGTGTCGATTGCAAAAAAGCAGGGTCCGGAGTGGAGAGGAAGGACCTCATAACCAAGAACACGGGGTGTGGAGTGGGCGCTGTCTCCACCAAACACAGGGACCAGGCTTGTAACTCCAACCCTCCCCCCACGGTCTGGACTTGGCTCTTACCCCTTCTTCTCAATACATCACAGACTCAGCTGGTAGTTCTTTGGGTTTTTTTTGACTTTATTCTTCCAGTTAATATTTATCGGGCATGTACTTGGGTGAGAGCATGGGGCTGTGAGCTGGGATTGGGGGTAGGATGACAAATGGGATTTCAAGACATTAGTCAGCCTTCTCCATGCCCCCAAATCACAATCTGGGGTGAGGAATATAATTTCAAAACACTGATTTATAATCGATGGGATGAGCACAAAGTAAAAGTTTAGCACAAAGGTGGGCAGGGAGTGAAGAGCTCGTTAACCTGCTCAGGTTACGCTCAGGGAAGGCTTTGTGGAGGACTTGTGATTTGCATTCGGTCTCTGGAAGATGGGGGGCACCCTGGTAGCTCAGAGGGTTAAGAATCTGCCCATGATGCGGAAGACCCAGGTTCGATCCCTGGGTTGGGAAGATCCCCTGTAGAAGGGCATGGCAACCCACTCCAGTATTCTTGCCTGGAGAATTCCATGGACAGAGGAGCCTAGAGGGCTACAGTCCGTGGGGTCACAAGAAGTCGGACACTACAGAGTGACTAACACTGTCTGGAAGATGAGACCTTGTAGGGATAGGGACATTCCACGCAGAGGGAACAGGACATTCAAAAGTCTGGAGGTCAGAAGGCAGATGGCAAACTTGAGAAACAGGCCCTTTCACGTGGCTGAAATACACATCGCATGAGAGTACATGGTGAAAGCTGTGGAGGGAAAGAAAGGTATTTCTGTCACTTAGAGAAGCTTATGGTCACTTCTCTGAATCTTTGCACCCTGCCCACCTCTGTAAATAGACTATCAGGGCCTTGAGGGGAGGCCCCTTTGAAGGGAGGCTGTTGCCTTGTCCTTTGCCTCCACCGCTCCAAGCCCGGTCGTGTGTGCAACTGCCAAAGGAGCCCAGGCCTGGCTGGGCTGGGAGGAGGGCCGCCTGGAGCCGGAACAGACCCTCCCACGTGAAGTTTGAAAGGAAGCATCTTGCAGCTCTGTCTAATTACAGGGTAAGTGAGCGGGCCTCCCTCATGGTTAATTTGCTGCATGTCTTTATTGCCAGCAGAAGACAGATGACTCGCAGAGGGTATTCCATATAGGCCTGCCAGTAATTGTCTTTATGACTTCATGAGCCTTTTATGGCCCCCGCTGGGAAAGGTGTTTTATTTTTCTACTTTTAATTCTCCATTTTCTGTCGGTAAATAACCAACTTCCTGGGAGCAGGAGGAATGTCAAGTTTGGGATCTAGGTGAAACCATCCCCACAAGAGAGGCTATGATGGTGAGAATTGAGGCTGGGGTCAAAGGCAGAGGACAGAGGGGATGGGGACAAGGTGACTCATCCAAGGGCGTGTGGAGTGGATAATTGTCAACAGTGATTAATATGTACATCATCAAAATTTAAAAATGAATAAATGTTTCTTTTCAGCAGATTTACTTTCCCAATGATGCTTGGCTTAGATTAATGATAATGTGAGCTTATGCTTCCAGAGACAGAGACTGCTCGGCTTGGAGCATTGAGGGGAGGAGGTGGGAGTGGATGGATGGGGAGGAAATTTGTGGTGGCCCCCAAGAGGGCCGTGTGGGAAGATAACCACCAGTACCTTTTATTTGATTATCATCTAGTCTCTCCACGAGCAGGACGGGCAGCAGTCAGATCGTTGTTTAAATAGAATGAGGATGGGAGGTATTGCATCTCAGTAGTGCTCTGGAGCTGTCTCTCGTGTGTGTGCGCTCAGTCACTCACACACATGAGTTGTGTCTGACTCTTTGCTCTCCCATGGACTGTAGCCCACCAGGCTCTGTCCATGGGATTCTCCAGACAAGAATACTGGAGTGGTTTGCCGTTTCTTTCTCCAAGGGATCTTCCTGACCTAGGGATTGGATTGTTTATGATTGGCAGGTGGATGGGCGGGCAGATTCTTTACCACTGAGCCACCAGGGAAGGCCCTGGAGCTGTCTCACGCGTGCACGCGTGCTAAGTCGCTTCAGTTGTGTCCAACTCTGTGCGACTCTATGGACGGCAGCCTGCCAGGCTCCTCTGTCCATGGGATTCTCCGTCAAGAATACTGAAGTGGGTTGCCATGCCCTCCTCCAGGGGATCGTCACAAGAGATCAATCCTGTGTCCCTTATGTCTCCTGCATTGGCAGGTGGGTTCTTTACTACTAGTGCCACCTGGGAAGCCCCGGAGCGATTTCATACTGGCATGCAAAAACAAACTGTTAAATTTTCAGAAATCTTGTGAGCTGTTTAACTCAATGTTGATAGCTAGCATTCAGCCATAGTGGGATTATGTACACTGAGGCAGTTGGCAAACTTGACGAAGTTGAGTCCCACTAACAACCTCCACTGGTGGTTAAATATCTACCCACACACCACTGTGTAGCAACCCTTTCCACTAGTGTTCAAGCAAGGAGGGAAGAACCGCTTGGCTGGATAAAAATAATGCAAGTTAACATTTATTGATCACTTACTATGTCCCACGCACAATCCTAAGCACTTTATGTATATAGTTATGAATCCTCTTAACAACTCAATGAGGTGGATGTCCTTTTTGAGCCTAATGCTATGCTTAAAGTCAGAGCCAAAAGAGATTATGCATCCATTTCCCTGTTCCTGTTTATCAGAGGAGGAAGTTGACAGCCAGAGAGGGGAAATGGCTTGGGCAAGGTCAGTGGCCCGGTGATGGGTCTATGGACTCCCCAGCCAGTTTCTCTTTTCTTGCTCTTATTCTTCTGGTTTGCCATGCCATCGCCCTGCCTAGGTCTGGGCAAGAACTGAACCTCAAGGCTGGGAGCTGACCACAGGAGGCAGCCCGTTGCCCGAGTCCACGGAATGAGCCCAGTGGGTGCTGTTGGTATCGCTCCTGCCACCTCTGGCTCCTTGATAGAGGCTTACCTGCTCTCTGGTGCGCCAGCAGCATCCTGAGTTGCTTCTCCTTCCACTCTGCCAGTGTCGGAGGATCCCACTGGAAGTTATTCAGACTTCAGTCTTCCAGCAATAACCATCTGGAATAACAAGAAAAATAAATAAATAAAAATGATAAACCCAAGTCAGAGCTCTGCCTGTTAGCCTAGAGTCTTTGACTATGGGAAAGTGGGGAAGGGGAGAGATGGGCTGAAAATTTCCCAGCTAAATGACCAGCCTGGAGAATTCACTGTTAACTGCTCAGGGGTTTAAGGCAAGCCCAGCGGGAACTGGGGTTAGCTCTGCAGCTTGTTATGATGATTGCTTTTGGTGTGAAAAAAAGGTGGCCTGAGTCAGGGAAAAGAGACTCAAGATGAAAATCCCTTCAATTCTTAAATATATAGGTATATTCTAATGTAGACTGCATTCTAATATGGTAAACATTCCACTGTAGACTATAGGATCAGGTAATCCCAGAGCTGAAGGGGCCTTCTAGAATGCTTTCCCTGCCTTCTGGCCTGGGAAACCAACCATCTCCTGGGGAAAATAAGGGTGTGAATGCTTTTCTGCAGAGCAAGCCCTTCCTGGGAAGGGGCAGTGGAATGTTTTCTTACATTCTAGGGTGTAGCTGGCAGACAGGGTGCTAGAGAAGAAGAAAGACACGGGTTCTAATGCCAATGTGCCCATTCCACATTGAACAAATAAATTCATCTCTTTGAGGCTCAGTTTCTTAATCCAAGTGGAGGTTTCAGAGTGTGTGGTCTGTTCTAGCTTACATTCTATACCCTAAACAAAAAGGAACATTTCAGAGGTGGAATTACACACACACACACAAATTGACAAATAGGGAAAGCTCTCAAAATCTCATTCAAATGATTGCTGAGTTTGTCTATTAGTGAGATTTGTTTCTTTGCATGTGCTAATTGGTCTTGGCATTAATTAATCTGATTTCATTATATTCTCTTTAATTTGTCAAGATATCATTTTGCTATTGGGTGACGGAACACTTGGGAGGATTGTTAGAATCGGAATATATTTCCCCCCCTTTTAAAGTTCCTGGAGAAAAGTCGTTATCAATTAAGTTAATTTGCATACACATTAGGTTAATCGTTTTAGTTTAGCCAAATTTGTGGAAATTTACATAGCAAATTGACCCTCCACATTTCACTTAAACATATGTAGCACACTGAGTAGTGCATTTTGAGTTGCTAATGAAACTGAGGTTATTTTACACGCTTCTTTTAGTAAAAGAGGTCCAATTAGACCAAGTAATTTTTTATTTCATCCATAATTGCAAAACAAATAAGCTTCTTGGCATTTTTTTTCCTAGCGGCAGCATCACACGGACAGGGGCGTTAATAGGGAAGTCATGTTTTCCTAATTAAGCCCCGTTTGATTCCTGCTCACTGTTCTGGGCATCAGCCCTCTGCAGCTTTCTCCTAGGTACTCTTCTGCCTGAGTTGCTAAGCCTCCTGGTATACCTATTAATAGAAGACTCCCCCACATGGAGCCAGCTGAATTAAAAAATATGACTAGGAAAGCAGGGTGGGAATTTTGACAGATTTGTTTTTAAATTTTTTTTTTTTTAATGCCAGAGAAGAGAAAGTTGAATTCAAAAAGGGGTCTTGGTTCTCTCCATCAAGGGAAGAAAACAGAGAAAAATAGCTTTTGTTCTCCCCCAGAAAAGAAGTTGGCATACCACCTTGCTGGTGTTTCAAAAGTGACTCTAGGGGCTAGCTTGTTCAGTGTTGGGAAATTGGCTGCCATCTCCCCATCCAGGACGATGGAACAGTGGAGAGCTTATGTGGGAGAGCTCCAAAAAAAAAAAAATGGAATCTGGGATCTGAGGCTTTGCTGAGGGTAGAGGGAGGGGGACTCTGGCCTGTGTCCTGGAGGAGGTGGGAGTTGGGAGCAATGGATGCACTGGGGGGATGTTGGTTTAGTTACATAGAAGCTGTGCTCCTATGGTCTCTGCTCAAGAACACAGAAGAGCTTGACTCTGTCCAATGCTGGATTGTTTTTTTTCTTCTTCTTCTAGCACTGAGGATGTTTCTGAATTGTAGAGGAGGAGACTGGCATGGACAGTAGGGAAGAGTTATGCAGATGGGATCCAAAGGGGCTGCTCTACTTTCAGCAAGGACTCAGCAGACTTGGGTTCCAGTCTTAAGTGTGTAAGAAGAGCTCTCAATCCTTTATTCCTCCCTGTAGTGCCCCCACTCCTTGCAGTGTGACATCCCAGCTCTCCTCATCAAGTGGTAGAGTCTATTCCCATTCTTCTCAAATATGGGCTCCCCTATGACTCGCTTGGGCCAATAGAATATGGCAGAAGTGATGATGTACCAGCCCCAAGCCTAGTCCTCAGAAGGCTTGCCTGCCTCCCTGCTGCCACCCAGACCAGCTGGCTGGCTGAGATGGTGAAAGATACACGGCCCAATTGTCTCCACCACCCAGTTGACTGTCAAACCCAGAAAAAGAGCCACCTCGCTGACCTGCAAGTGGTCCCAGACTGCATGAGTCATCCCGGCTGAGTTCACCTAAATTTCCAGTCCATAGAATTGTGAGTGAAATACGTGGTTGTTGCTTTTAGGTCCTTAAGTTTGGGGCTGTTTTGTTGAGCAGCACTAATGGACAGTCATTTTTTAGTTGTGTGTCCTTGGGAAAGTCCCTCTTCCCACCTGAGCTTTAGCCTCCTAAATCTGCAAAACCAGTTGGGATTAGAGGATCCCTAAGTTTTTCCAACTTGAGAAAGCTCCCAAATACCATGTGGCTGCATCTACCAGTCTGATATTTCCTCAGGAGGGACTCTAGGTCAGACACTCTTGGCTGTTACTAGGCACACCAGGGGAAATTAGTTTATCAGCTCTTCTCAAGATGAGAAGAAAATATAGTACGTGTAAAGAGGAAAGAGCATTGTCTGCTTTGGGATGAAAAACAGTACCTGGGAATGGTGCCGGGGCTCTGGAAAGGAGTATGGTGAAGAGGTGACATGTATGCATGAGAAGTTTTTGGAGATGAAGTTACTGACTGTCCGGAGGTCAGTGGAAGGAGTGTGCTTTGAATAAGCTTAAGTTTGTTGACATCAGTTATGCAGTAGTTTCTGGCCCTGGAGTCTCATCAAGGGAGGGCACCCAGCCTGTGGGCTGCATCCCAGCCACAAGCCCCAGAGGCCCGTGGCCACAGAGCAATATGGGCTGGGGCAGGAAGCACCCAGATAGCCTTTAGCACTGGGTTTCTCAACTGTGTTTCACTATCACACATACAGATGCCAGGTGCATACGAGACAATTCTACGGCATGCCCAAGTTGTGCACAGTTCCCAGAGGTGATTGTCTAGCTTTCCCTTTGTCATTGGAGACTACAAGTACTTAGTGCAACAATGAAGAATGAGAGGTGCAGGGCTTGGCTTATGTAATCAAGGCTTAGTATTTGTGAGATAAAGGAATGGCCAATGAATAAATGAATGAACATAATTCCATGAATCAGCTTGAATCCATTCTGATTTACTCAATTTATGTGAAAAATTCAATTTTTTAATTATTTGGAATCTATTAGAGATCTGAGGATTGAGATGGTCTTCTTTAGAAATATCCCTTTGCAGGCAATTCCACCTACTAAGTTGGGGTGCATGATGGGTGTGACCTTTCCCTGCTATCTTGAGTTTCTGAGAAGGAAACCAAACCATACATTTTTGTTGTCTGGCCACGCTCAGGCTCAAGCTAGTTTCTGTTTCCTACCAGCCTTTGCTGCCAAAGTCCCAACATTCCTTGCACTCAAGCAGGACTGACTCATGGCAGAATCTGGTACTTCTCTCCAGGTGATGCTAAGGAAGAGAGGACAGGCATTCATTGAGCACAGTCATTATGGTCAAATGCTCACACTGACTGACACTTTTTTAAAATTGGAATATAGTTGATTTACAGAGTTATGTTAGTTTCATGTTATAGTAAATTGTACTGTATGAATCAGTTATATATATATTACATTATATATATATATATATATATATACACACACATCAATATGGTATGCTGCTGCTGCTACGTCGCTTCAGTCGTGTCCGACTCTGTGTGACCCCATAGACGGCAGCCCACCAGGCTCCCCCGTCCCTGGGATTCTCCAGGCAAGAACACTGGAGTGGGTTACCACTTCCTTCTCCAATGCATGAAAGTGAAAAGTGAAAGTGAAGTCACTCAGTCGTAGCCGACTCTTTAGCGACCCCATGGACTGCAGCCTATCAGGCTCCTCCGCCCATGAGATTTTCCAGGCAAGAGTACTGGAGTGGGGTGCCATCGCCTTCTCCAAATATGGTATAATTCACCTTATTTTAGAAGCTCTTCCCATATAGGTCATTATAGAGTACTGAGTCAGAGAAGACAATGGCACCCCACTCCAGTACTCTTGCCTGGGAAATCCCGTGGACGGAAGAGCCTGGTAGGCTGCAGTCCATGGGGTCTCGAAGAGTTGGACACGACTGAGCGACTTCACTTTTACTTTTCGCTTTCATGCACTGGGGAAGGAAATGGCAACCCACTCCAGTGTTCTTGCCTGGAGAATCCCAGGGACAGCGGAGCTTGGTGGGCTGCCATCTATGGAGTCGCACAGAGTCGGACACGACTGAAATAACTTAGCAGCAGCAGAGTATTGAGTAGAATTCCCTCTGCTGTACATTAGGTCCTTATTAGTTATCTGTTTTATATACAGTGGTGCGTATATGCCAATTCTAAACTCCTAATTTATCCCTCCCCCCTCGCTCTCCCCCCTACCCCGGTAACCATAGGTTTGTTTTCTACACTTGCAGGTTTATTTCTATTTTGTAAATAAGTTCATCCGTGACATTTCGTGCTGGCATCTTGACATCAGAAGCCCAAGGATTCTCTAGGTGGACTGACTAGAGCAGGGTGTTGGGGCCAGGTGGAAGCTCTGGATGACTGGCAGTAGGGATACAGGGGAAAAAGTTATATTTTATTTTAGTTTACTCTCACCTTCCCTTTCAGCACCCTCACCCCTTTACAGTCTGTTTCCCTCTCCCGCCACCCTAGGTTGCCATGGTTCTACAGCATCTTTGTACCAACACCATTGTTGCTGTGTTGTTCAGTAGCTCAGTTGTTTCTGACTCTGTGACCCCATGGATTGCAGCACACCAGGCTTCCCTGTCCTCCACTATCTCGCAAAGTTTGCTTGAACTCATGTTTGTTGAGTTGCGATGATGCCATCTAACCATCTCATCCTCTGTCGCCCCCTTCTCCTCCTGTCTTCAATCTTTCCCAGCATCAGGGTCTTTTCCAGTGAGTCAGCTCTTCTCATCAGGTGGCCAAAGTACTGGAACTTCAGCTTCAGCATCCGTCCCTCCAATGAATATTCAGGGTTGATTTCCTTTACGATTGACTGGTTTGATCTCCTTGCAGTCCAAGGGACTCTCAAGAGTCTTCTCTAGCACCACAGTTTGAAAACATCTGATATAATTATTGTATCTGTTTCCTGTGACTGACTTCATGGCTAGAGGGAAAGGATCACACTTATTCATCTTTGTATCCACCCAGCACCTAACAGACTGACTGCCTTGTACACAGAGTCTGCTGCTGCTGCTGCTGCTAAATCGCTTCAGTTGTGTCTGACTCTGTGCGACCCCACAGATGGCAGCCCACCAGGCTCCTCCGTCCATGGGATTCTCCAGGCAAGAACACTGGAATGGGTTGCCATTTCCTTCCAATGCATGAAAGTGAAAAGTGAAAGTGAAGTCGCTCAGTCGTGTCCGACTCTGAGCGACCCCATGGACTGCAGCCTACCAGGCTCTTCCATCCATGGGATTTCCCAGGCAAGAGTACTGGAGTGGGGTGCCATTGCCTTCTCCGGTACACAGAGTCTAATAAGTGTTAAAAGTGAGTGAGCTATTTCAGAGCAGAGAGGGCTTGCTAACATCCTAGAACCCCACACTATTGGTCCTCCTCTCTCTGTATAAATGTGGAACTGTCCTTAGGTGACAGAAGCCTTATGTGAGAGGCAAATTCTAGAGCCAGATGAGGAAGATGCACATGTAAACTGGTCAGCGTAACAGGGCAGGGGATGAGGAAGATGGGGGTAGCTGGGGTAGGTGTACTCTGCTTAAGACATCCAGATCCACTTCTTTCAAAAACACTTCTGGCTGAAAAAGTGTGTCTGAGGTCTTCTGTGTGTGACTGCTGCTTCAAGCTCAAACCTTAACTCTCCATCTCTGGGGAAACCGGGACTTTGCTGGAGTTTTGCCAGCAGCTGCAAGGCCAGCTGGCACAGCATGGACTCGGAGTCAGAAGACAAGCATTAGTCTTGATTCTAGTTGTATGATATCTGGGATGGGCATTTCAAATCATTGTGCCTCAGCTTTCACGTACGCAGAATGTGTGTGGGAATAACGAAATAGAAAGGTGGATGCACTTTGTACAATGTAAAAAACTGCAATACAAACGCAGGGCATTGCTCTTAGCCTTCTTTGTAGAACCCTCTATGGCTTCTCCTTTTAGAAGTGGCCCTGCTCTGGTCTTGTCGTCAGTGAAGGACCAGTCAGGGTGTGGTGTGCCAGTTTCCATCCCACAAGTCCCACCCCTTGTCCCCTTGCTGATCCAGGAGCAAAGTAGAACACGGCATTTCTGAATGAGGCTGACAGTTCACCAAGCATGAAAACCCACCCAGTTGTGACTCAGAGTTTTGGAGGCGCAGATAGAATTAAGGAAATGTTAATGTATTCGCATGGCTTTGCCTCCTGCCTACACAGGCATAAGCAGTAAGGTGGGAGGATGGAGTGGGAAAGGGGACCAGGAGATGGTGAGTCGTGCCGATAGGCTCTGAGGGTGGGGGTGCTTGTGGGGACGTCAGGGTCCCAAGGCTGCCTGGCTGCTACAGCTGGGTCTGAGATCCTCAGGGGACAGGAAGGGATGTGCTGGCATCTGGTCTCTGCCAAGCAAGTCTGCTGCCCGGAATGCAGTATCAGCTTGGGTACAGGGCTAGGGTAGAGGGGCCCCAGGGTAAATGTGTGTGCCCACACAGGGGATGGAGGTATGGGGGACACGATCTGGATAACCCAGAGCTGTCTGCCTTGGTGCTGTGGCTTGTCAATGGCAAACAGCCATTTAGAATCAATGTCTTTCCCAAATGAAGCCCCTGAATGTTGTATGCTTAATCAGATCTATCTGTCTATCTGTGCATTTATGCAGGGAGCTTGTTCCCCAGGGCACAGCAGCCAGTATGCTACCTCAGCGTGGAACAATCCCCTGGGAAGCTGTCTCTTCCCGCACCCCCCTCCTTCTAGGGGGCTCCAGGACCAAGCCCCGAGGGGCTGGGATGAGGGGCTGACAGTTTGATGGGTGTATGTAAGAGCCGCCTTGTATCACTGGCTCTGTTACTTCACTTTTCATTTCTGAATGCAAGGGTCTGTTGTAGCATTTGCCAAGTACCGACTGAGTACCACTGAGGATGTCAGAAAGGTAGTCCCTTCTCCTAGGCTCACAGACTACCTGGAATCTAAACCAGTGACCTCCCCCCCAAAAACTCCCTCTTCCATTAGCATCTGGCTGTGGGAGGTGCCCAGCAAATGTTATTATCAGAAAAAAGATGTTCTTCTTAATATCCAGACAGATCTAGGGGTGGTCTTTGTTCAGTTCAATTATGATCTGCTGGGGGACCCCTGGCTTCCCAGGTGGCACCAGTGGTAAAGAACCTGCCTGAAATGCAGGAGACATAAGAGACCTGAGTTCAATCCTTAGCCCCTGGAGGAGGGCGTGGCAACCCACTCCGGTATTCTTGCCTGGAGAATCCCGTGGACAAAGGAGCCTGGTGGTTGCAAAGAGTCGGATACGACTGAAGTGACTTAGCATGCACGCATGGAGAGGGACCCCTGGGTACCACTTGAAAGTATGGTGACTGAACCTTTGGGTTCTAAGGATGAAGGATTTGCGCAGCAGTGGCTTACTTGTAGAGCAGAGGGCATCAGGAAACGACGTAAATGCTTGTCCTGGGAACTTGTATTGTGTTCCTCCCTCTGACAACCTCAGCACTGTCCAGCTGAACCCCCACAGGAAGGACCCAATATAGGGGCAGTGACCCCAAGAAAAGAGGCCTTGAGAAGGGACTGGAAATTCTGCAAGAAGAGGCCCAGCCAGAAGCATCAGGCATGGGCTTTGAGCAACCTTAAGTGGGCTCCTACCTGCTTGGCCTGTGCTAAGTCCCTTCAGTCATATCCGACTCTTTGGACCCTATGGACAGTAGCCCGCCAGGCTCCTCTGTCCAGGGGATTTTCCAGTCAAGAATACTGGAGTGGGCTGCTATTTCCTCCTCCAGGGCGTCTTCCTGACCCGGGGTTGAACCCATGTCCCTTGGGTCTCTTGCATTGGCAGGCGGGTTCTTTTACCACCAGCATCACCTGGGAAGCCTCCTCCCTGCTTGGAGAGGGTGGGAAATCTTTCAAACTTTACTTGTCAGGATAAAGCACTGATTCTCTCTTGCTTTCTCTGCCCTCTCCTCCCCTCCCCGGGCCTTGAATGTTTTAAATGCCAGTCTTCATGGTTTGATGGAGAATTTTACACTAATGCAGAGTATTACCTAGTTAATTTGACTAGAATAGACAGTGATTTTACACGGTGAGGCTGTTGCCTCCTGAGCTAACAGTTCCATTACTGTGGGCCGGGCTGCCTGCTCCCCTGGAATCTGATGAGCTAGGGGCCTCCTGCACGTGGGCTTCCTGCGAGCCCCCAGGAGGCTGGGGAGCAGGAGCATCAAGTTTGCTCATTCATTCATTCAGCCATTCTACTCACTTATGACTGCCTTCCTTTGTTTGATAACTGCTGCTGCTGCTGCTGCTGCTAAGTCGCTTCAGTCATGTCTGACTCTGTGCGACCCCACAGATGGCAGCCCACCAGGCTCCCCTGTCCCTGGGATTCTCCAGGCAGGAACACTGGAGTGGGTTGCCATTTCCTTCTCCAGTACATGAAAGTGAAAAGTGAAAGTGAAGTCAGTCAGTCGTGTCCGACTCCTAGCGACCCCATGGACTGCAGCCTACCAGGCTCCTCCGTCCATGGGATTTTCCAGGCAAGAGTACTGGAGTGGGGTGCCATTGCCCACTCATGCCATTGCCCATGATAACTGACTCATTCATTATTTCTTAAATTCATTCATTTCCTTCCTCCCTTCAACAAGCTTTGAGTGTGGGCTTTTGCGGTGCTTGACCCAGTGGTAGGTCTTGCAGGTAGAGAGGCAAAGCCCATTCCCTGCCCACACAGTCAAGCCAAGGAAAATGGCTGCAAATGGTTAAGGACAACATAATGGGACAGAAATTAATCCAAAGCACTATGGGAGCCTGCGGAGGGGCTGGCAGCTTTGGGGGCTAAGGTCAACTATCTGGAAAGGTGATATCTATGTGACCTTCAAGGTCTTCCATCAGGCAGGCATATCAGGAAGTCAATCTGGCAACGGCATCAACAGCTAGGTACAAAGAAATGATAAGAAAGCCACACAAAAGAGGGACAGCAATGCCTGGGCTTCTTCAGGGCTTGAGAAGGGGGCGGCTCTCGTCTTGTCATATCCCCTCATCATACTCTAGTGTCCAGCATCCCAGGCTATGGAGAAAGAGAGGGGAAACCACTGGTTTAGTATAACCTGTTGTGCCCTCATCTTGCCCTTCCCCCAGCCAGGTGAGGGCAGCTCTTAGGGCATTATTTCTGGAGATGGGATGGCTGATAAGAAGAGACATGGACTTCTTTCTCCCAGACCGAAAGACATCCCCATGCTTTGGAGAGAGTTGAGGATGGAGAGCTTGGCTTATATTCTCTTCTTGCTTCTTTTCTGGGGATGTCTGCAGTTGGGGTAGGGGAAATGGAAAGTGAGGAACAGGATGGCTTGTTGAAACAGCTTGGGTGAAAGCCAGAAGGAGCTGTGGTGTAGGGAGCCTGGGAAGAAAACGGGGGCGTCTCCCCTCCATCCTCATTCTCTCTATCTCTCGAAGGCTTCCTAAGAAAACTCAGATTTCATGGGTGTGAAAGAGCCAGATCTGAAGGAGAGGTAGGTGCTCTGGAGCTGTCTGCTACATGAAGAGATAGTCCTTCCAGAGGGGGCGCTTGGTGGGTAGGCCACTCATGGGGGGCCTAAGGAAACCATGGGTCCCCCTTCTTGACATGGTCTTCAGCACCGAGCAAGACAGTGAAGCCAACACCCATCTAAGATTATCACAGTACCTGCACATGGGTAGAGCCACTGGCAGGAGGTGAAACCAGGCTGAGATGTTAGAGATCAGGGCCCTCCCCATGGGGTCAGGCTGCCAGTCATGCATGATGACTACAGCCCTCCCTCCTTACCTGCTCCCTGCCCCTAGCACCAAAGGACCCAGATCCAGGAAAGTGACCAGAAAGTGAGAGTATCTATTCATGAAAGATTCCAGAGAATTGATGAAAGTTAATGGCTAGAAAAAAAAAAAAGTTGTATTTATGCTCCATTGATTATAAACTGGGCTTCTCAGGTGGCACTAGTAGTAAAGAACCTGCCTGCCAACGCAGGAGATGTAAGAGAAGTGGGTTTGATCCCTGGGTCGGGAAGATCCCCTGGAAGAAGAAATAGCAACGTACTCCAGTGTTCTTGTCTAGAGAATCCCATGGACAGAGGAGCCTGGTGGGCTACAGTCCTTGGGGTCGCAGAGAGTCAGACATAACTGAGTGACTTAACACGTACGCACACAGCACAAGTATAAACTGTTTAATACACCATTTAATAAACCGATGAAACAAAGAAAATGGGGAAAGACATGCAAGGCAGAGGCCACCACAAGAACAAAATCACCGAGGGTGTGAGCACCGGGTGGAGGAGTCTGAAGGGTCTGGAGAGACGGTGGGTAAGTGATGAGACAGGAAAAAGTGGGGCACGGGTGGCTATCACTTGCTCTCAGAAAGAACCGGAAATGATTTGAGAGGTTCTGGCCCCTGGGCAGCATTAGGTGGCCAGCCAGCCTCATCCCCTCCAGCTCACAGTTTCCAATAGCACTCTCCTCTGGGCAAGGGGAGGATGCTACCTAGGCTCTGGCCCATAAAGATCCCCCTTAGCCACCCTCCACCACCTACACTAATAATTTATTAAAGAGTGCACGGGTGCCTCTGTTAGTATGTCCCAGAGCCACACTCTCACGACCATCACTGAGCAGGCCCCAGGGAAGTGCTTCTCCCTGTCTCTCGCCTTCTGTTTTGTTTTTTAAAAAAGACCCTGATGCTAGGAAAGATTGAGGGCAAGAGGAGAAGGGGACAGCAGAGGATGAGATGTTTGGATGGCATCACTGACTCAATGGATATGAGTTTGAGCAAACACCCGAGATAGTGATGGACAGAGAAGCCTGGTGTGCTGCAGTTCATGGGGTCACAAACTTAGTGACTGAACAGCAACAATTTATTTTTAATTGGAGGATAATTGCTTTCTGATATTGTGTTGCTTTCTGCCATCCAGCAACATGAATCAGCCATAGGTATACTTATGTCCCCTCCTCGTGAACCTCCCTCCCTGCCCTCTATTTTTGAAACAGAAAGCAGCTGGGTTAGAATGCCCCGAGGACTGGTGGATCGTGCTGTTGCCCACATCAGGAAACAGTGCTTTGGGGTGGGCGGTAGGGGGAACAGGCATTTAAGCAGTGGAAGTACTGAGATATAAGACCAATTAATTAACTTGTCAAATCCTTCCTCTAAGATACCACGGTGCGATAGATTCTTTCATAATCGAGTATCCGGAGTGCTGAGCATCCATTTTCTTGTTTTCTTTGTGTTCAAAATCAAATTCGTGGAGGTATTTGCTAATTAGTGAGGTATTTGCAGTAGCTGCACGTAAAAACTCAGAAACATTTTGCAATATTAAACAACTTACATTTCTCTTAAATTTGTGGGAATGTACGTCTAGACATAACAGGCATTCAGTGCGATACAGATTCTCTTTGTTACTGTGTGGATCTAGATGTTGTTATGAGAAACAGTGGTGAAAATAAACTGCTTTATAACATCTTTGGAAGTGATACTTTGCTGTATGTGACCACATTATCAAGTTTGAAAAATAAGTAAAGTTCAGTGTTCATTTCTGAATATATAGAAGTGTAGCTTTAAAAATTTTATTGCCATTTCCAACTTTTCCTGTCTCAGCAGAGAAGTTTCTTCAAATTGAAATTAATAAAAAAGATCTGAGAATGACAGTGATTCAAGAGATGCCTAAGTTGGCATTGATCGCAATAGAACACAAATTACATAAACATCTTGATTATAACAACATAATTAGGGATTCTGTTTAAATAAAAGCAAGAAAAATAATTTGGGAATAAATATACAGTAGTTTTTAAATTATTTTATCTTTGTTCTGTTACTCGTACAAACATTGTCAGCATTCAAACGTGCAATAATTAAATTCATCATATCTTTGATATTTGTCAACACTCAATCATACAATAAGAAATTCATGCTTTTCCATTGATATTTTTGACTTTGTCACCATGAAGATAAGGCTGTGGTCCATGTGATTAGATTGGCTAGTTTTCTGTGATTATGGTTTGTGTGTCTGCCCTCTGATGCCTCTCGCAACACCTACCATCTTACTTGGGTTTCTCTTACCTTGGACGTGGGGTATCTCTTCAGGGCTTCTCCAGCAAAGCGCAGCTGCTGCTCAAATCCTGGAAGATGATGCTGTGAAAGTGCTGCACTCAATATGCCAGCCAATTTGGAAAACTCAGCAGTGGTCACAGGACTGGAAAAGGTCAGTTTTCATTCCAATTCCAAAGAAAGGCAATGCCAAAGAATGCTCAAACTACCACACAATTGCACTCATCTTGCACGCTAGTAAAGTAATGATCAAAATTCTTCAAGCCAGGCTTCAGCAATACGTGAACCGTGAACTTCCAGATGTTCAAGCTGGTTTTAGAAAAGGCAGAGGAACCAGAGATCAAATTACCAACATCCACTGGATCATGGAAAAAGCAAGAGAGTTCCAGAAAAACATCTATTTCTGCTTTATTGACTATGCCAAAGCCTTTGACTGTGTGGATCACAATCAACTGTGGAAAATTCTGAAAGAGATGGGAATACCAGACCACCTGACCTGCCTCTTGAGAAACCTATATGTAGGTCAGGAAGTAACAGTTAGAACTGGACATGGAACAACAGACTGGTTCCAAATAGGAAAAGGAGTACGTCAAGGCTGTATATTGTCACTCTGCTTATTTAACTTATCTACAGAGTACATCATGTGAAACGCTGGACTGGAAGAAGCACAGGCTGGAATCAAGATTGCCGGGAGAAATATCAATAACCTCAGATATGCAGATGACACCACCCTTATGGCAGAAAGTGAAGAGGAACTAAAAAGCCTCTTGATGAAGGTGAAAGAGGAGAGTAAAAAAGTTGGCTTAAAGCTCAACATTCAGAAAACTAAGATCATGGCATCTGGTCCCATCACTTCATGGGAAATAGATGGGGAAACAGTGTCAGAGTTTATATTTTTGGGCTCCAAAATCACTGCAGATGGTGATTGCAGCCATGAAATTAAAAGACACTTACTCCTTGGAAGGAAAGTTATGACCAACCTAGATAGCATATTGAAAAGCAGAGATATTACTTTGCCAACAAAGGTCCGTCTAGTCAAAGCTATGGTTTTTCCAGTGGTCATGTATAGATATGAGAGTTGGACTGTGAAGAAAGCTGAGAGCCGAAGAATTGATGCTTTTGAACTGTGGTGTTGGAGAAGACTCTTGAGTGAGAGTCCCTTGGACTGCAAGGAGATCCAACCAGTCCATTCTAAAGGAGATCAGTCCTGGGTGTTCTTTGGAAGGACTGATGCTAAAGCTGAAACTCCAATACTTTGGCCACCTCATGTGAAGAGTTGACTCATTGGAAAAGACTCTGATGCTGGGAGGGATTGGGGGCAGGAGAAGGGGACAACAGAGGATGAGATGGCTGGATTGTATCACTGACTCGATGGACATGAGTTTGAGTGAACTCTGGGAGTTGGTGATGGACAGGGAGTCCTGGCGTGCTTCGATTCATGGGGTCGCAAAGAGTCAGACACGACTGAGTGACTGAACTGAACTGAACTGAACCATGAAGGTGTAGTTCAGGTAGTTGGGTAAGCATGTTTTATCAAACAGTGTATTTGTACTTTTAAAATATTTAGACCTAAGGCTTGTTGGCTTCTGTTGCCCTGGGCTCCCTCAGTGTTGAGAGGTTCTCCTCATTCCCTGTGACAATCTTGGTTGACTTCTTCCAATCTGAGCCTTTATCCTGACATCAGAGACCTTGAAGGCACAGAGAGGTTTGGCAGATGGTTGAAAACCTTATCATGAAAAGCATTGGGATTTAAGGATTTTCTTGTCCTACTGTGTCGTGTTATTGGTGAAGAAATTGAGTTAGAGAGAGAGGCAGAGTGTCTTTACAAGGTCTACTGAAACACGAGGCCCTGGATGGGGGACCATCTGTGGAGGCAGTGGGCAGGGAGAGGGATGGAGGGAAGTTTGCATGAAACACCTGCACCTCAGCAGCCCACCAGTGCCTGCAAGCTACTGTGTGTGTTAATTGCTCAGTCATGTCTGACTCTGTGACCTCACGGACTGTAGCCCATGAGGCTCCTCTGTCCATGGGACTCTCTGGGCAAGAATACTGGAGTGGGTAGCCATTTCCTTCTCCAGGGGATCTTCCCAACCCAGGAGTCGAACCCACGCCTCCTGCATTGCAGGCGGATTCTTTCCTGTCTGAGCCATCAGGGAAGCCCCCTTAGCTAGTGTGCCTCACAGGATTGGTGCAGAGGAAGGGAGCAGGAGGGGGGCCCTTCCTATGTCTGCCACTTACACAGCTTCTCAGCACTGGCAGTGATGTTGGAGGGGGACCTGGGACAAGACCCCAGCCGTTTCACTCACGTGCTCCTATCCCCAGGTGTCAGTTTCCAGCATTGTAGAAGGAGCAGCTGGGCAGGGTGATCTCTAAGAGACTTCCCAGCCCCAACATCCTGTCTGTGTGATTCCCCAGAGATGGCAGGTTGCTGGGAGCCCAAGGACTGGATTTGGCCTCAATCCACATTTCTCCTTCATTTCTAAAACCACATGCACTTGCTGGAACACTAACTCCATCTGGCCTTGATTCGCTTCCTCCTGATTTTACTCCCTGCTGGAAAGCACTGTGTCCCGCCTGAGGCACCTCAGGGAGCTGCTCTCACCAGCTCCCTGGTTTTTCTCCCCTGAGGCTTAGCAAGTCAAGCGTTGCCAAGAGCTCTCTTCCTTCTGCCCTGGCAGGGAGGAACAGCCACCACCGTCTGGGTGAGAGACTCTTCCCTACATCCTTCGGGGAGGCTGGCGGACATCACCAGCCTTCCCTCCACATGTGTCTGTGGCCCTCCGCCCTCCTTGGCCTGCCCTCATCTCTCCAGGTGGACCAGCCTTTGCTTCCTCTTTACAACAGCATCTCCTGCTTGCCTACCTCCATCCCAAGCTCCTCCTAACATCTGTCCTCTGGCTCTTCTTCTACTCTTCCCTTCAGGCAGGAGGCAGTAGAGTACAGCACTTAAAAACACGTCTGGCAGACAGAACAGACTTGTGGTTGCCAAGGGGGTGGGTTGAGGGGGGGGGATGGGTTGGGAGTTTGGGATTAGCCGATGCAAACTATTATATATAGAATGGATAAACTACAAGGTCCTACTGTATAGAGTAGGGAACTATATTCAATATCCTGTGGTGAACCTTAATGGAAAAGAATATGAAAAAGAATATATGTAAATGTATAACAGAATCATTTTGCTGTACAGCAGAAATTAACACAACTATGATAAAATTTTTTTAAAAAGTGTCTGAATTTGAATCCAGCTCCCCTATTTATGGGGCGAGACTTTCTCTGAGATGATTTTCTCATCTGTCAGTTGGGCATAACAATCCCTATCTAGGAGCTCCCCTGGTGGCTCAGTGGTAAAGGGTCTGCCTGCCAATGTAGGAGATGCAGGTTTGACTCCTGGGTTGGGAAGATCCCCTGTAGAAGGAAGTGCAGCCCACTCCAATATTCTTGCCTGGAAAATCCCACGGACAGATGAGGTTGCTGGGCTACAGTCCATGGGGTCACAAAGAGTCGGACATGACTGAGCGACTAAACAACAACAATCCTTATCTAACTTGGTTGTTGTGAATCGGAGTAGCTGGTACATAGGAGTAACTAGTGTCTGTTAGTCTTTGATCTAAGAGCATTTGTGAAACACTTCATGTTCTATTCATTAGTTTGCCCAGGTTTCCTCTCGATCTTTATGAATAGCCCCTCACCTTTTTCTTAATTTTGAAATAAAAGGATCTGAGTTTCCAGTAATTCGAGGATGCTCGGGGCCTCGTGCTCTGCTGCCTACTGTGGTTCTGAGTTCCTGTCCTGACTCAGTTCTGGATCCCTTCTTGATGTCTTGCTTTCTGCTGTTATTTGCTGCTGGCCCAGATTCGCCCACACGTGATCAAAGTCCTCTTCTCTTCCTGAGACACGAGTGTAAAGACGTGTTCTGAGTGACAATTTTTTACAGGGCTTTTGGGAACAGAGGAGGATTATAGGTACAAGAAGAGAAGGAAATATTACAGCTGAATATTATATGCCATTGTTCACAGAGCTTGCTGAGTAGACAGAGGGGAAGCCAAGTCAGAGGAAGCATTGCAAGCAGAGGGCAGGGGTGGGCAAAAATCCTCTGTGGCCCACTGTGGCCGTCAGCTAGCTCTTCACCAAGCCCAAGGCCTCCTGGGCACCTCGCTCTTTCCTGGGCGCTATGTGTGATGAGGGGCTGAGATGCCATCACTAGAATGTAAGTGGGGGTGACCTGTGTTCCTCCCCACCTGGCCCATGGAAACCACCCCAACATTCTTTCTTGCCCTTTTGCTCTTCACCATCGATGATGATGGTGACCCCAGGGAGGTCTTGGAGGATGCGTGTTGAGATGGTGGAGGTGCTGTTAGCCTGTCAACCAGGAGCATTCATTTTCCTGTCACCTGAGTGAGGCGTACTGTTCTTATACACTTGGGGGTCTACTTGTTTTAGCAGTTAGCAGTACTCAAGCTAAGGTACACCCAAAACTCTTTCTGTTTTAAACTCATCATGCTTGTGATTGCTTGGGTAAGGTCAGCTTTCCTTGGTAGACTCTGAGCTACACAGGGCAGGGATCATGCCTCTCAATCCTCTTATCCCCCATGTGTCTCGCTGAATGGAATGGGATAGATGCTGGAGAGATACTGTGTAGTGACATCTGGAAAGCATATGAAGCAGTACTGCCTTGCTCCCAAGGCTTGTTTTTGCCATATCCTCTTCAGGCCAGACTCGTAGCACACACTGTAGCCTCATTCTGTGTTTTGAATTTGTCCTGTGCCCTTCATTTTGTGCTTATGTGACCAGACCCCAGTGCTTCACTTAGTCTTCAATTTCCTATGATGCTGGGTGGTGGCTCAGGGTCCAGCTCCCTCCTGTTTTCCGCTGAGCCCGGCCAGTTCTGGAGAACTGTCTTACAACATGGCCATCACTGATGAATACTTCCAGAGTAGACAGAATGAAAACATCAGGGTTTAAATCCTGGCTCCACACTTTATTAGCTGTGCAAACTTTGGGAGTATATGTATGGCCATCTCTCTGTGCCTTAATGTCCTCATCTGAATAATCAGGACTCTAATAGGACCCATTCTCAGGATTTCTGTTAGGACTGAGGGAGCAGCGCTCGGCGCACAGTAAGTGCTCAATAAATGTGGTTCTTGCCCTTTCTGATTCACAAAGCAGCTTCACAAATTTCAATGAATACTCCTCCTTCAACCCTTGGAGAAATCCACTACAGATGAAACGGCTATCCAACACATTCTGATTCAGATAATATTATTGATAAGTTTAAGACAGCATGCTGGTTTTTCACACAAACCAGATGGGGAAATTATGCCCAGAAAGGTTACATGTAAGAGTTGTTAATGAGTGTTAGAATGGGACGCAAATGCAGGACTAAATCCCACTATAGTTAGTCTGTTTGATATCCTGCTGTTCAAGATTACAGTGCCAAAGCCATCACAGAGAAAGACCTTTATGTCCAAGGCAGAGAGTCCTCAAAACACACGCACAAGGACATATATGTATATGTGCAGCTTCCCAGGTGGTGCTAGTGGTAAAGAACCCACCTGCCGATGCAGGAGGTGTAAGAGATGTGGGTTTGATCCCTGGGTGGGAAGGATCCCCTGGAGGAGGAAAATGGCGCCCCACTCCACTACTCTTGCCTGGAGAACCCCATGGACAGAGGAGCCTGTTGGGCTACAGCCCATGGGGTCACAAAAAGTGAGACATGACTGAAGCAACTTGGCACTTATGCACACGCACACACAATTCTCTTTGCTGTACAGTAGAAACTAACACATTATAAAGCAACTCTAACTAAAAATTAATTAAAAAAAAGACACACACAAACTAGCATCTCTGACCCATTGGGTTCAGCAGCCAGGTGGTCTCAGTGGGCCTCTGTCTCTAACCAGTGTCCAGCTTATGTTGGTGTTCTGCCCATTTGCAGAGTATTTCTCTGCCACAAGGTCCCCAGACTGTTAAGGGTTTCTGCCTTATACCTAGCATCCTTATATCACCTTCTATTTTTCTCTGTTGGCCCGCTTTCCCTAATCAAAGCCATATCTGAACTTTCCTGACTTCTTTTCCTCCGTGGAACTTGTTCTGGGTTCCAGTTTTTCTCATAGACCCTGATACGTGGCAAGGAAACTGACACACGGGTCCCTGCAATTTACTAGGAGGAACTAAGGGGACAGTAGTGAGTCACCCTACCGACCACCAATTGTCATTTAGCTCTGGGTGGATGGAAAGGAAAAATGGCCTTAGCAGAGAAGCCTTTCCAAGAGCCTGCTTAATCCCACACAGCCAAAAGATTGGGCTGGGCTCCTGTCATTCAGCGCCTTACTCATGCCCCACCTCTCCCATCAGGATGCCAAGGGGCAGACAGTCCCTGGCTGAAGATTCAGATCCTCATCAACCTCTCACCTGTGTGCTCCCCAGACCCCTGCCAGCTGCCTGGTGCAGCCTGTGGGGCCGGTCCACCATCTCCTTGCAAAGGCTTCTGGGGAGGGTGCCTCTCCAGCAGGTAACAGCTGCCGTGGCTAATCCATTTTCTCTGTGCATTTGCAAGATACATAATTAAGAGTTCTGCTGTGGGGGGAAATAAAGCACACCATTAGATTTGTTTAGCGTATTACGCCAGGTCTATTGCCTGCCTGGGCCCCCATGCCACACAAGACATTAAGGTAAGACTTCAGAAACAGCCCCAAGGTTGCTTGATGAGATCTGCTCCATGTTAATTCTGAGTAAATATTTGCTATTCAGGTTTTTATATGCTCCACCACCAGCGGGGACTTTGAAAGGTGGGCTTCCCTACCGAACACTTTTCATTTAATTATCAGACCATTTAAATACAAGGTTCCTAAGGCTCTCCCCACTCGCCCTTGTGTTTTCTCTTGCATTTTGCTTCTGTCTTTTTTTTTCGCCACTCCTGATCCTGCCTTCCTTCTTGCTGCCAGCTTTGCTTCTCTCTTGACCTCCTCTGTGTCTTCCGTGTCCAGAGTTGGGAGCAGAGCCAGGTGGGATGGAGTGAACAAGGAGTCCTGGATTAAGGATGATGCTGAACTTTGGCATTCTCCTTTGAACCCTCTGCAAGATGGATTCAGACATGAATCTGTGGATCCCACCTGAGGGGCTGGAAGCCTCAAAGTCTGGATCTTGGGAGGAGACAGCAAGTGAAGTAAGGTTGGAGTCCAGTGTGGGAAGGGGAGGCAGAGGTTCTGAAGGTCTTCCTAGAAGCTAGCTGATATGGAAACTTACTTTTAGGGCCGATAGTGTTTAATGTATGAACTTGTAATGACCAGAGGAGTGGTGGACACCCTCACAGCACCCTGTGAATGGAACTGTTCATGGTCCACACAATGGCCAGGTTAGGGGAGGCTGTCCCTTACTCCTGCCACTGCGGAACAGAGGATGCTGGGAAGGAGGGGGGAACACTGGGAAAGCTTAGCATGGTGCCATCTTGAGAAGCCATGGTGAATCTCTATCCCTCTTTTCCATCACTTTATTAATGTAACACACAACTTCCTGTGTGCAGGGCCCATTGTGGAGCACACAAAGCTCCTCTTCCCGCACATCTTCCTGTTTTCACTGTGCTGTCCTGGTCCCAGGTCCCACCTTGAGCATCCAGAGGGCTTGTCCAGCCCCTCTTCCTTGTCCTTCCTTCACATATTTGAGTTCATCTGTCAAAGTACCTCTAAGTTTCTTTTTTCTGGCTTCAACGATCCCTGTTTTCCCTTGTCAATATTTATCACAATTCTCACAGTGGAGTTGGTGAGTAGGCTGTAGTTTAATGCCTTCCAGTAGACTGGTTACTTCAGGAGGATAGGAGCCATGTTCCATTCCGCCGTGCCCAGCATGGTGTCAGCAGATAGCAGGCACCCATCAGTATCTGTGGGATGAGTTGAAGATGTAGTTTGAATTCCTTTCCTTTCCCATCTTCTGCCAGTTCACTCTGTGGTTTCTCTATTTACCTCTAAGGTGTATTGTGCTGTCCTGACCAGGGAAGACCAGGATGGCACTTCCACCTCCATGCTTAACATCAGATGGGCAAGACTGGCAGATTGATGCTTTTTCTATAAAGGGTCAACCAGTAACTATTTCACTAGCTATGGTCTTATCGTAACTACTGAACTCTTGTCATTAGAGCCCTAAAACAGCCAAGTTGTTGTTGCTGTTTAGTCACCAAGTTACGTCCAACCCTTTGGGACCCCATGGACTATAACCCTGCTGATCTCCTCTGTCCATGAGATTTCCCAGACAAGAATACTGGAGTGGGTTGCCATTTCCTGACCCAGGGATCAAACCAGTGTCTCCAACACTGCAGGCAGATTCTTTACCACTGAGCCATCTGGGAAGCCCTCATAGACAATTCTTAAAGAAATGGTACTGACCATTCTAATAAAATTTACTTGTAATACAAAAATAGACAGTGGGCCAGATTTGGCCCGTAAGGCAAAGCTCTTGGAATTCAGTTTACTGAAGTCCTAGGAGAAGGCAATGGCACCCCACTCCAGTACTCTTGCCTGGAAAATCCCAGGGACGGGGAAGCCTGGTGGGCTGCCGTCTATGGGGTCGCACAGAGTCGGACAGACTGAAGCGACTTAGCAGCAGCAGGAATTCATACTGGAATCAGATTCACTTTTTAAATGATCATATCAGAGAACTACTAGTGCCAGCCACCCAAACAGGAGGAGTAGGCAGGAAAGTGCTCTTGGGCCCACTGTGGGGGCAGCAGCCTCTGTAGAGGACAAGAGGAGGAGGTTAACGGCAAGGCCTGCGGCTCATCTGAGGGCAGGCGGAAAATGAGGCAGGATGACTGCTGGGGGACCCTCCCTGCAGCAGAAGCCCTGCCACTGCGGGCTAGGTCCTCAGCCAGCAGACCGAGAGAAGGACTTAGTCCCAGCAATGACAGTGTGAAGTAGCAGCACTACCTCTAGGGAGGAGACCACTGGGAACATGTGAAGCCACTACAATGAATGGAAACAACTGATCAAGTTTAGAGTGGGGGGGGGGGGTTGGGCACAGAATGGGGATATGTGGCAATGTGAATTAAGTTATATCCATTTGTGCATCTGAGGTTTCTCTTATGGCTCAGATGGCAAAAAAAAAAAAAGAAAAAAATCCACCTATAATGCAGAAGACTCAGGTTCAATCCCTGGGTCAGGAAGATCCATCCACTGGAGAAGGGAATGGCTGCCCACTCTAGTATTCTTGCCTGGAGAATCCCATGGCCAGAGGAGCCTGGTGGGCTATACAGTTCACAAGAGTCGGACACAACTGAAGTGACTAAGCATACACGCATACATTTGTGCATCTGAGATGAGCAGGTAGAATTTTCCTGTAAATTTGGAGCTGCTGAGAGTGTATGCTCCTGTGTGCACTTACTTCTGTGGCTAGACTAACCGTCTGCTTTCTTGTCCGTATCTCTTCCTAAACAGGAAGCTCCTGAAGGTAAAGACCACAGTTCTTCTGAATCTGCATTTTGATATGGGCTTGATTGTTTAGTTTAAATTCAATTGAATTGATGGTGAGATTTTGATACAGCTGTTAATGAGTGTTAGAAGGGACTGTACATGGCTGCCTTTGCAAGTGGAAATGGCGAGTTTGGGTGTACGTCCTTGGACTGGGGTCTATGTAAGCAGATATAGAATCATTGCAGGAGATACCTGCATGCATGGGAAAAGAATCTGCCTGCAATGCAGGAGACCCAGGTTTGATCCCTGGGTCAGGAAGATCCCCTGGAGAAGGGAATGGCAACCCACTCTAGTATTCTTGCCTGGAGAATTACACGGACAGAGGAGCCTGGTGAGCTACAGTCCAGTGGGGTGCAGCCCAGCTACAATGGGGTTGCAAAGTGTCAGACACGACTGAGCGACTAACACTACTACTACTATGGGTAAAACAGGGCATTTGGGGGTGTACATTTGAGATGTGCATGCAGACAGGGAGTTGGAGTATGAACATGGGCAGAACTGGGGTCTTCTGTAGGTATATATGGTGGGAACACTGTGGGATGTTTATATGGAACATACATACAAACAGGGATTAAGAGTTTATGTGCATGAGTTATAAGTAGGCAGAATGGGGTTTAATGTGTATGTGTGTACACGAAGTGTGTACAAATATACCTGAAATATACATTAAAGGACTACTTGCATATAGGCTGGTGGGAGTGTTGGTTTATATGTGTATGCAACAGACATGAGCGTTTGAAGACATACCAAGGGGTATGGAGGGGGTGTACATGCAGACACGACCTGCCACCTGTGTGTGTGTGTATGTAGGCAAGCACACTGCAGGTGTGGCTTGTTGACGCTTAATGTATCTGGTGGGTGAGCATGCAGATGTGACTATTAGGGGTGCAGACATGTTGAAAGTGTGCAGGCAGCTTCAGCTAACGGTAGAGTATATAAATGTTGGGAGGCACTGTGTGCAGAAATACAATTGTGAGGGCACCTATGGGAATGTGGCTGTTCTCATCAGTTTTGGAAGTGCACATGCGTGGGGATGCACATGAATAATGGCCTTTTGATGGAGTGTCTGAAGGCAGTGAATCCATGTGTGGTGGACTTGAGGGTGCGCCTAAAGACATGTGCGGTTGAGACCATGCACGTGTGTGTATGAGAGAGAGAGAAGCGTGTGTCCAGGCTTGAGATTGCCCCTCGGGGAGGGATGCAGAGAGGGAGCTATATTGTAGCACTCAGCTGTGGGCTCTTTCAAGTGTATATGTATATACACAGGAGCACCTATGTGGGATTTGGAATTTCTTGAAGCTATTGGGGTCTGAACATGAGGATGCGGATGGCTGAGTGTGTGTGCATGCAGGGTGGGGTTTTGGGGGTCTGGGCAGGTGGAGGACCCAGGCTGCCGAGGGTGGAACCAGCAGTGGGAGTGGTGTGGCAATGAGGGCAATTGATCATGTGTGCACAACTGGAGGCATGTCCACGCGGGCATCCATGCCCTGCATCTGGCAAGTGCTCTGGACTAGCTGCCTCCTCTGTGAGTGGAAGCTCACTCTGAGCTTCCTTTGTCCTTGAACCCCAGCTTCCTGGGCAGGAATTGAAGACAGAGCATTGCCTGGGTAAGGGCAGCCAAGCCTTCAAGGTTAAGTCTTCTCTCAAGTTGGTTGCCCAATTTGAAAGTGATTAAAAATAAATAAATAAAAATGGGATTCTTCAGCAGTTTGGGGAAGGAGGGAGGTACAGGTTGGGGAGAGAGAGAGACTTTGGGGAAAAAAAAAAAGCAAGGAGAGGGAGAGGGCAGAAAAGAGCAAGGTGATGAGCAATTTAGTTGAGCCCGAGGCGGGAGAGCGGCCGTGGCAATGGCAGCAGCTAACAGGCTGACAAGTTGTGTATGTTTTACATGCCCATTAACTCTCTTACTCAATAAAAAATGCATGGTTACCATCACCCAGACATGCTGTGCTGGAAGTCTTGCTCAGGCCGCCTGCCTCTAGTCCAGGGTCGTAAGGACATCCTCTGTCAGGCAACAGGCAAGAAGTCACCGACCTGGGAGTGAGAGAAATTAGGCAGTGGCCAGAGGAAATCAGGCATCAACACCGCAAAAAAAAAAAAAAAAAAAAAAAAATCAGACTCTCTCGGATTCTTTCAGACAACATTCGCTTCTCCAGGGACACTGACTTAGACTGGGAATGTGCTGTGCTTTTAGGGGGAGGACAGGGAGGGAAAGAAGAAAAAGGAGTGAGTGTGCTTGGTGGAGAAGGCAGAGAAAGAACAGGGTCCAGGGACACTCGGATTTTCAGAGTTGAGGTGCCAGGCTGGGCCCCGGCCCACAGTGTCGACAGCTTCTGCACAAGCTTGTATCCATTCACAAATGAATGACCCACAACCAGCTATCAGGAGAAGGTTGGGGGAAGCGTTCAGTGTGTGCTGCCGACTCTCCTGCAGAAAGTTCACATCCATTCACTCCCAGAGATTGAGTGAGCACCCACTGTGTGCACTGGCTGTGCTGGGTACAGTGCAGGGAACACCAGAGTGTGGGGCTTGGTGTCTGTCTGGGGCCAGGGTCTCTCTGGGAGGGACAAAAGATGAACAGCATAGGCTAGCAAGAACATGAAATCGGGGTGTTTGGGGTCCTGCTTCAGGCTCCATGGCTTTCTAGCCATGTGGCCATGCAAAGTAATTTACTCTTTCTGGGTTCCATTTGTGAATATATATATATACACATAGACCTTACCCGATCAAAACCGACTCTTCATTCATTCAAATTAACAATAGCATCAGGCTTTCCCTTAGAATAGCTGTAGGAAACTTAAAAGTTCATTGTAGCGTTTCCCCAACAGCAGTCTCTCCATAGTCAGGTTAAGTCCCCTCGGTGGCTTTTGGGCGTCAATCCTGGGCAGACGACTCAAGCTCTCCAAGCTGAGGCTTCAACTGTAAAATGGAGATAAAGATGGTTCCTAGCTCATGTCTTGTTGTGAGGATTAAATGAGATAATGCATGTAAATTATTCAGCAAAGGGCTTGACACAGTATGGCTCAATGGTAAAGGATCTGCCTGCAATGCAGGAGACCCAGGTCCAATGCCCGGGTCAGAAAGAACCCCTGGAGAAGGTAGTGGCAACCCACTCCAGTATTCTTGCCTGGAGAATTCCATGGACAGAAGAGCCTGGTGGGCTGCAGGCCACGGGGTCTCAAACAGTCAGACACAACTGAGCGGCTGTCACTTGACACACAGATAATGCTGAACAAATCTGAACTGGTATCGTCATGAGCTATTATTTGGGGGCTTCCCTAGCATCTCAGTGGTAAAGAATCTGCCTGCAAAATAAGAGACATGAGTTTGATCCCTGGGTCTGGAAGATCCCCTGGAGAAGGAAACGGCAACCCCACTCCAGTATTCTTGCCTGGAGAATTCCATGGACAGAGGAGCCTGGTAGGCTAGTCCATGGGGTCACAAAGAGTCAGACATGACTTAATGACTAACCAGCAACAGCAGCAACAAGGGTTCTTTCCAGGGATCCTCTATTCTCATGGCCTAAGTCAGAAACCTTTCAGGTCTATAGGAGGACTGGAAAGTAGGCATCCTTTGCAAAGCCAGCCCTGGTGTATGGGAGGAGCCCACTGAACTGTGGGGGTAGGAAATAGACCACAGCTTGGGCTGGGCTCGCTGGAGAGGAGAGAGATGCTGGATTAACAATCTGCGCCGAGTGAGGGTGGGAAAGGAGCCCTGCTGGCCACTTGGGTACCAGCACAGAGCTGCGCAGGCAAGAAGATCTCACATGAGGTGTGGTAGCCATACCCCTCCCTGTCACCCCAGGAGAGGCAGAGTCCTGGACCAGTGATGTTTTGCTTTCTGTCCTCCCAGAGTGACTTTCTCTCGGGCTACCTGCCTACCTGTTACACATCTCGGTGCTTGGACTTCCCCAGTGGAAGCCACAGTTGCTGGGAAAAGGGGGTGCTGGTCCCTACTCCCCACTCTTCACAGGGAAGGTAGTGCAAATAGCAGCAGTAGTTATAATAATAACAATCCTATTGGTGATGCTACTACCACATATATTTCACATTTATGCTAGATACATATTCTAAGTATTTTGCATATACAAAAACATTTAATCCTTATGACTACCCTGTGAGGGCAGTACTATTATTATCTCCTTTTTTTATAACTGAGGACTCGAAGGCACAGCATTAATGAAAGGGCCCCTGATAACCCAATAAATCATGAGCAAGAATCACAAGCTCCCCTCCTCAATACAGGACCAGGGTGGGGGCGGGAGGTGGGTTCCCACAGGCAGGTCTCTGGTACAAGTCCAAGGGCAAACCTGAATTCAACAACTGTAAGAAAATAAAACTTTTGGGAGGCAATGCATTCAGATGCTAGCAGTGCTTGCTGGAGGTCACGGCCTCCTCTTCTGCTTTTTAATATCGTCCCATTTTTCTCAAGTTAAGTACAATATACTGTGCCTGGAGAATTCCATGGACAGAGGAGCCTGGCGGGCTACAATCCATGGGGTTGCAGAGAGTCAGACACAACTGAAGCGACTGAGCACACACACACACCTTGTACCAATATACTGGTAATGTGAGCAAAGTAAACTGAATTCTAATGAGAAAACAGTGAAGGCATCTCTCTGCTCCCCCAAACTTCACGCAGCTCTCGGGGGTCCTCAGGGCCACGGAGAAGCCAAACGCCACCAGGCAGGGAAGAACTGCTCCTTGTGGGCGGGAACAGGAGGGAGGCTGCATTAAGCAGCTCAGGCCAGTTTGTTTCCTGAAGTCAGAGGCCAAACTCCAGGCACCAACTTGCCCGAGGGACTCTGATGTCGCCCGAGGGACTTGATGGGAGGTTTCAGCGAGGCTGCCAGACAGCTTGCCCAGCTGCCTCCCTGACAGGCCTGTATGTGTGCCACAAGTCTTCAGAGCTGCCCCAGAGCCGGTGCAGGGCTCCTGCGTGGCTCCGATAAGCACTGTGCAGCCTTGAAGATGCAGAGGCAGATTTAGACAAGAATGACTAAGGCCTTTGCCGGGGGAGACCCTCCTGGTCTACCCAGAAGGTGTATTCCCTCAGCCCGGGGGCCTCCGGCTCTGCTATGGTGTGTCTGCACCCCACCCCCGTCTGCCTTTATTCCTGCCACTCTTCTCTGGGGGGCCATGAGGAGCATGGAAGGTCCAGGGAAAAGAGGAGGGAGAAAGCACGGGGTCGGGGAGGAAGGGGAGGGTGCCAGGTCTGGGCAGGCCAGGTTGGGGGGGTGGGTAATGGGGGGATCAGGAACAGAGGGCAAACCACACACTCCCATGCTCCTTCTCCAGCTGCTAGGGTCCTCCACCCAGGCCCCGCTTCCCTTAGAGAGATGAGAGCTGTCACAAGTCCGGAGGAGACGCCCTTGATGACAGTGTTAGAGGCAGACTGGCAGAGCCAGTGTGGCCCGGAGCAATCAGCATCTCAGGACCATAGGCAGCCTGTGGGGAAGACTGCGGGGGCCGGGCCTGCACCCCCCACCCACTGAGCAGCCTGAGCCCACTGACCTGCCGCCCCTGTCCTCATGGGGGGGCTGCCCTCCTGTACAGTCCATCCTGCGGGGAGAGAGAAGGTGGTTCATGGGGGCTGAGGGGATCGCCTTTGTCCCCCTGGGAACTTCCAGCCAGTTGTTGTTGGGGGTGGGGAAGCTGCCTGGGTCCAGGAAGTCTCTGCTGGAGTGTGTAGCGTTGATTATGCCTGGTTAAAGATCATTAAAGCCTTTGTTGGGGGAGCTGACTGACAAGGAGAGTGGATTAATATTAGAACACCCTGTCACAAGTGGTGAAAAGGAGGGATTGATTTTATAGGGAGTTTAGTCAGAGCTGCGTGTAAAACCCCTGGGGTTGCTCTGGAGTGTATCCATCTTCGCCATTAGGGAATCCCCACGGGAATACTCAGCTGCAGTGTTTATTACAACCAAAGCTGCATATCATAGGTATAGCATGAGCTGCTTTTATTCAGCTCCCTCGCTCTTGATGGCCCTGGCTCCTTAGTGACTCTGCCCTGGGTGTACCCAGGCAGCTGTCTGGTCAAAGGAGAGATTTATGGGCTGGACCAGGAAGATACATAGGTATATATGTGCTTGTGTGTGCATGTGTGTATGCATGCATATGTGTGCATGTGTATATGTGTGTGTGTGTGTGTGTGTGCATGTGCACACACAAGATAGGGTGGAGATAGAGGGGCTCTAGCGCTTCCCCTTCTGGGGGATGCTGGGGAGAAATTTCTATTATGTCTCCCCTGGAACTATCCAGCATGACTCATATTTCCTTTCACGTCAGCCTGGTGGCTGAAGATGAGATCAGGAAAGTCAGGTTTGTCCTCTTGTGACAATACACAACTTGGAACTTAGGAAGCTTGCACCCCCGAGAGACTGTTTGCCTAAGAATTTGCTGAGTTTAGACTCAGTTTAGACGGATTAGACTGAGTGTTGGCCAAGAGCAGCTCTGCCGCTCATTAGCTGTGTGACCTTGGGTAAGTCAGCTAACTTCTCTGGACCTAGTATTTTCATTTGGGTATAATGGAAAAGGTGAAAGAGAAGTCACTCAGTCATGTCCAACTCTGTGCAACCCCATGGACTGTAGCCTATCAGGTTCCTCTGTCCGTGGGATTTTCCAGGCAAGAGTACTGGAGTGGGATGCCATTTCTTTCTCCAATAATGGAAAAAGATTGAGGGCAAAAGGAGAAAAAAGCATCAGAGGATGAGACGGCTGGGTGGCATCACTGTTGCAATGAACATAAACTTGGGCAAACTTTGGGAGATGGTGAGGGACAGGGAGGCCGAGCGTGCTAGGGGTGCAGTCCATAGGGTTGCAAAGAGCTGGACGTGACTGGGTGACTGGACAGCAACAGTAATGCAAGTAGTACCCCCTTGCTGGGGTGCTCCAAGAATTACAAGCAAAGTACCTGGCGCTTTGTATATACTTAATGCTAGTTAGTGCCACTGTGTCTGATTTTTGCATTGTAGCTGATTATTCTAATATATTCTAAATGGGATTCAATGTACAAATATTTTGTTTGAACAAAACTTTTCTGGAGCACTGTCATTACAGAAAACGTGGCCTACTTATAGAAGTAGAATGGCCATGGAGGGATGTTCATCAGTCCTTCCCCCACTGGAGCCCCCACTGGAGGGCTCATGGAGCGTTGGGAAGAAGGTGAGACCCCAGATGGGAGAACTCTGGGCCATCTGTGTCTCTGTGCCCTGGGGATGGGGGGGAGGGCACTTGGCCCGCTGGATCTGAGATGACATGGAACAGGGTCTGGGCCTGCCAGCCCAGTTCAGGTGGACGCAGAGCTGCAGGTCAGGCCTGCAGATGTCAGTCACTCAGAAAGACTTGGAGTGTAAGTCATAGGTGAGGTGTCACACCTGGGCAGAGATAAAAGCAGACATGTGGTACGTGAGTAGCAAAGAGGAAGCTGGTTGCATGTCAGTCTCATGCCAGCCAAGAGTCTGAAAGCAGAAGAATCCATGACTCATTTTTACTGAACTCCCACAGCCCTTTTCATTTTTTTAGGTCTCCCATATACTTTATTTTTTTGAGTGAAGTATTGTTGATTTATAGTGTTGTGCCAATCTCTGCTGTACAGCAAGTGACTCAGTTTTACACATCTGTGCATTCTTTTTTAAAATATTCTTTTCATTTATGGTTTATTCCAGGAGATTGGATATACTTCCCTATGCTACAGTAGGAGCCTGCTGTTTATCCATTCTAAAGGTAATAGTAGGCATCTACCAACCCAACTGGAATGGGTGAATTTAACTCAGATGACCATTATATCTACCACTGTGGGCAGGAATCCCTTAGAAGAAATGGAGTAGCCATCATGGTCAACAAAAGAGTCCAAAATGCAGTACTTGGATGCAATTGCAAAAATGACAGAATGATCTCTGTTCATTTCCGAGGCAAACCATTCAATATCACGGTAATCCAAGCCTGTGCCCCAACCAGTAATGCTGAAGAAGCTGAGGTTGAATGGTTCTATGAAGACCTACAAGATCTTTCAGAACTAACACCCAAAAAAGATGTCCTTTTCATTATAGGGGACTGGAATGCAAAAGTAGGAAGTCAAGAAACACCTGGAGTAACAGGCAAATTTGGCCTTGGAATACAGAATGAAGCAAGGCAAAGGAGTTTTGCCAAGAAAATGCACTGGTCATAGCAAACACCCTCTTCCAACAACACAAGAGAAGACTCTACACATGGATATCACCAGATGGTCAACACTGAAATCAGATTGATTATATTCTTTGCAGCCAAAGATGAAGAAGCTCTATACAGTCAGCAAAAACAAGACCAGGAGCTGACTGTGGCTCAGATCATGAGCTCCTTATTGCCAAATTCAGACTTAAATTGAAGAAAGTAGGGAAAACCACTAGACCATTCAGGTATGACCTAAATCAAATCCCTTATGAGTATACAGTGGAAGTGAGAAATAGATTTAAGGGACTAGATCTGATAGATAGAATGCCTGATGAACTATGGACTGAGGTTGGTGACATTGTACAGGAGACAGGGATCAAGACCATCCCCATGGAAAAGAAATGCAAAAAAGCAAAATGGCTGTCTGGGGAGGCCTTACAAATAGCTGTGAAAAGAAGAGAAGCAAAAAGCAAAGGAGAAAAGGAAAGATACAAGCATCTGAATGCAGGGTTCCAAAGAATAGCAAGAAGAGATAAGAAAGCCTTCCTCAGTGATCAATGCAAAGAAACAGAAGAAAACAACAGAATGGGGAAGACTAGAGATCTCTTCAAGAAAATTAGAGATACCAAGGGAACATTTCATGCAAAGATGGGCTCGATAAAGGATAGAAATGGTATGGACCTAACAGAAGCAGAAGATATTAAGAAAAGGTGGCAAGAATACACAGAAGAACTGTACCAAAAAGATCTTCACGACCCAGAGAAACACAATGGTGTGATCACTCACCTAGAGCCAGACATCCTGGAATGTGAAGTCAAGTGGGCCTTAGAAAGCATCACTATGAAGAAAGCTAGTGGAGGTTATGGAATTCCAGTGGAGGTATTTCAAATCCTGAAAGATGATGCTGTGAAAGTGCTGCACGCAATATGCCAGCACATTTGGAAAACTCAACAGTGGCCACAGGACTGGAAAAGGTCAGTTTTCATTCCAATTCCAAAGAAAGGCAATGCCAAAGAATGCTCAAACTACCGCACGATTGCACTCATCTCACATGCTAGTAAAGTAATGCTCAAAATTCTCCAAGTTAGGCTTCAGCAATATGTGAATTGTGAACTTCCAGATGTTCAAGCTGGTTTTAGAAAAGGCAGAGGAACCAGAGATCAAATTGCTAACATCCCTGGATCATCAAAAAAGCAAGAGAGTTTCAGAAAAAAAACATCTATTTCTGCTTTATTGACTATGCCAAAGCCTTTGACTGTGTGGATCACAATAAACTGGGGGAAATTCTGAAAGAGATGGGAATACCAGACCACCTGACCTGCCTCTTGAGAAACCTATATGTAGGTCAGGAAGCAACAGTTAGAACTGGACATGGAACAACAGACTGGTTCCAAATAGGAAAAGGAGTACGTCAAGGCTGTATATTGTCACCCTGCTTATTTAACTTATCTGCAGAGTACATGATGAGAAACGCTGGACTGGAAGAAGCACAAGCTGGAATCAAGATTGCCGGGAGAACTATCAATCACCTCAGATATGCAGATGACACCACCCTTATGGCAGAAAGTGAAGAGGAACTAAAAAGCCTCTTGATGAAAGTGAAAGAGGAGAGTGAAAAAGTTGGCTTAAAGCTCAACATTCAGAAAACGAAGATCATGGCATCTGGTCCCATCACTTCATGGGAAATAGATGGGGAAACAGTGGAAACAGTGTCAGACTTTATTTTTTGGGCTCCAAAATCACTACAGATGGTGATTGCAGCCATGAAATTAAAAGACACTTATTCCTTGGAAGGAAAGTTGTGATCAACCTAGATAACATATTGAAAAGCAGAGACATTACTTTGCCAACAAAAGTCTGTCTAGTCAAGGCTATGGTTTTTCCACTGGTCATGTATGGATGTAAGAGTTGGACTGTGAAGGAAGCTGAGTGCTGAGGAATTGATGCTTTTGAACTGTGGTGTTGGAGAAGACTCTTGAGAGTCCCTTGGACTGCAAGGAGAGCCAACCAGTCCATTCTAAAGGAGAACAGCCTTGGGTGTTCTTTGGAGGAATGATGTTAAAGCTGAAGCTCCAGTACATTGGCCACCTCATGCAAAGAGTTGATTCATTGGAAAAGACTCTGATGCTGGGAGGGATTGGGGGCAGGAGGAGAAGGGGACGACAGAGGATGAGATGGTTGGATGGCATCACCGACTCGATGGATGTGAGTTTGGGTGAACTCTGGGAGTTGGTGATGGACAGGGAGGCCTGGCGTGCTGCGATTCACCGGGTCGCAGAGTCAGACACAACTGAGCGACTGAACTGAACTGAACTGAACCAACTTGAAATTCCCAGTCCGTCTCTCTTCCTCCTGTCTCCCCTTGGCAACCACAAACCTCTCCTCTATGTTTGTGGGTCTGTTTCTGCTTTGTAGATAAGCTCATTTGAGCTGTATTCCAGATTTCACGTGTAAGTGGTATCATGTTATTTGTCTTTTTTCTGACTTACTTCACTTAGTATGATGCTCTCCAGTTGCATCCATGTTGCTGCAGATGGCATTGCTTTGTTCTTTTGTTGTGGCTGAGTCATATTCCATTGTGTATGTACCATATCTGCTTTATCCATTTGTCTGTCGATGGACATTTAGGTTGTTTCTTGGTTATTGTGAATCCTGTTGCTATGAGCACTGGAGTGCGTGTATCTTTTTGAGTTATAGTTTTGTTCATGTATATGCCCAGGAGTGAGACTGCTGGGTCATATGGTAATTCTCGTTTTAGTTTTCTGAGGCACTTCCATTCTGTTTTGCATAGTGCAGCAGCCCTTTTTATGAATGTCTATTGCCCAGCAACTGGCTACCTTTTGTTTTCATAGAGCATGGTTTTTAAGACTCATGCCTCTGGAGTTGGATTACATGATCTGCTCCTTAGCTCTCTGTGACCTTGAGGAAACTACCTCTATGCCTCAGTTTCCTCCTCTTTAAAATGGGTGTAATAATAGTGCTTACTTTATAGGGTTATTCTGAGGGTAAAGCAAGATGATACACACAGAACACACAGAGCTGTACCAAGTAGTAACAAGCCTTCAGTGTCGGCTACCATCATAGCAGCTTTCCCTTAGTCACGTCTGATCCTCTGAACGCCCCTCAAGAGTAGGGAACTAATGCTCACGGTTTCTGTGTTCACAAGCCCCGGCCACAGGCTGAGCACATGGGTGCTCAGTAGATGTTTTTGGAACTGTGAATCAGATAGGTTGGGGCAATGTCACAAGAAGCATGTCCAATCCCAGGGTCAGGAAGATCCCCTGGAGGAGGAAATGGCAACCCACTCCAGTATTCTTGCCTGGAAAATCCCACGGACAAAGAAGCCTGGTGGGCTACCATCTATGAGACTGCAAAAGAGTCAGACACGGCTTAGTGACTAAACAACAGCATGGTGGGGTCACTTGAACCTGCCAGGAGGAAGCAAAGTCAAAGATGAAAGACAGGACAGGGTCAGACGCCAGGTTGGTGTTATCAGCACAGAGCTGAGGTGAGCAGCAGAGTTGATGGTGAGGATTTCCATGTCTGATGGGGCTCATTGGTGGGATCAGAATCCAAGGGGTAAATCTGAAGAAACAGTGGTGGAGGAAGCTGAGAGGGCCATGGTCAACCCGGACAGAAGAGGTTTGAACAGCCTCCTTCTGATGGTGGGGGGCTACGGGCTTAGGGCACAATGCCGGTAGACTGTGAGCATGGAGTCCCCATGGGCTTGTGTCCACCAAGATTCTCCATGCCTGGAAAAGGTGACTGAAGTTCTTCAAGGAACGAGAGGAAAGTTAATCAGGTTGCAGACTTAGATAGTCAGGACACAGAAATTCAGTCTATTAGATACTGCAAAATAAAGAAATAAATCAGCTCTTGTGAGCCTCCCCTAATAGCAAATGTTACAAAATATTTTTTTTTGTAAAATGTTTGAATAATAGTAAAAATTCAAAGAAGAAATTAAAACATTCCAAATCCCACCTCCAAGAGATAATCACTATTAATATTTTGGTCAACACCACTCAGCAGATGGCAGAGTTTGTAATCTCCATCGCTCTCTCTCTCCCTGCCGTCCTCAAAGGACGTACATTCTAAAAAAAACAAAACAAACAACTACAAAAACTTGATGGTTGGTTAGCAAATGTGGCTTCAAAGTGGACCCTCATCCTTTGCCCATCCCCCTGTTCCAACCAGATTGCAACCTTTAAGCCCCTCCTCTCAGAAGACTACAATGCTTTAGGCATTTAGTTATCTAAGATACATACAGATTTGTGTGTGTAACTTTACATAAATGGACTCAGATTTAGCATGCTGTTCGGTTATGTGATTTCTTCTTGCTTCACAAAATGTCAGACATCGTTCTAAGTCAACACATATAGAGCTGGGGCTTCCCTAATGCCTCAGTGGTAAAGAATCCTCCTGCCAATATGGGAGATGTGGGTTCGGTCCCTGGGTTAGGAAGATCCCCTGGAAAAAGAAATGCAGCCCACTCCAGCATTCTTGCCTAGGAAATCCCATGGACAGAGGAGCCTGGGGGGCTACAGTCTGTATAAAGCTGCATTATCATTTTTAATGACTGAACGCTATGTTTCACATTCATTGGAACTATTCCCCCATTGATTGACATTTCGTTTAGGTTGTCACTAAAATTTTGCTATTATAAACAGTGCTTCAGCAAACATCCTTCTGCTTATATCTTTTCACATGGGCGATTGCTCTCAGAGTAAATTCCTAGAAATAGAATTGCTAAGTAAATAATCAGACATTTTATATTTTGATACATAAAAATCCAGATAGATTTTCACCCTTCCAGTTGTCTAAAATGCTGTCCATTTCTTTCTCCAGTTAACAAAGTAGGTTCTACCAATTTTTTTTAAACCTATGCTAATATGATGTGTAAAAATAACATCTCATTTCTTTTCTTTGACTATTGTTGAGGTGAAATTGTTTTCATGTGTTTATTGGCCCTTTGTATTTCTTTATTTGCAATTTGCCTCAATATTAGAAATCATAAGAAAAACCACAAATATAAGAAAATGTCATGTTGTAGAAGAATATCAGTATAAGAAAATGTTTACAATTCATTCCAAAGTGATTAAAGTACAGACTATAGAGCATTTTTATAGCATAGTATTGTTATTAAAAAATATTAATATAAGAAGATGCAAAGACTAAAGATGAAAATAACACATTTCAAAAGTCTTGTGAGGTAGATTTTTTTTATTGCATACTCTTGGTTTTCAAGTTTTTTGCAATTAGAATGATTACTTTTATAATTGGAAAAAAATCCCAGTAAGTGTTAATAAAGCTGCAAATATCCTTCAGGTAATCTGCACTATCCTGCTGCTCCTTCTGTGCAGATGGTGGCTTCTGGATCTACGAGGAAATTTAAATGTCATATACTCTCTGCTTCCGCATTTTAGAAAAGAGAAAACTGCAACCCAGAGAAGTTAAATGACCTGGCCAAGGCCTGCCAGCCAGTGGAGGCAGGGGAGGAGGAAGGTAACATCATATGAAATGCTAACAGAGCAGGCGAGAACACCCCCTCGCCTCATCCACTCTCTGTTCTGGGGGGTCCTGGCTAGGGGAGTACTAGGACTGTGTTTAAACTGCAGCAGAATGAATCTGAGTTCAACTTTAGATGCTATCCTGGGATCAGTGTAGAATGGCTTGCAGAAACCTGGAGATCTAGAGAACCAGGGAGCTAGGCTCCGAGCTCTGTGATGACTTAGGTGGTGGGATGGCGGAGGGGTGGGAGAGAGGTCCAAGAGGACCGTGCACGGGAAGTCGCTTCAGTTGTGTCCAACTCTTTGAGACCCCATGAACTGCAGCCTGCCAGGCTCCTCTGACCATGGGATTCTCCAGGCAAGAATACTGGAGTGGATTGCCAAGTCCTCCTCCAGGGGATCTTCCCAACCCAGGGATCAAACCCACATCTCCTGCATTGCTGGAAGTGGGTTCTTAAGCACTGGCGCCACCTGGGAAGCCCAAATAGATATATGTATGCTTAGAGTTGATTCACTTCATTGTACAGCAGGAACTAATACACCATGCAAAGCAATTACACTCCAAAAAAAAAGAAGTGTCGAGGCGAGGAGTGGCTCCTGCCTGAGGTGAGAGGAGTGACAGGGGATTTCTGACGTCCAGGGATCTGAGGTGATGGACAGTAGGGAGAACTCAGCGCACCCAGAATGGCACAGCTTCCCTGGTTCAGGCTGCCCGCGCCATCCCAGGAAGGCCTCAGGAGCCTGGGGGTGACCCTACACTGCCCCCAGGCCCCACTCAGCTGTTCCTCCCCAGCAACTACAGCCCCGCTACAGTCCCCAGCTCCCCTCCCTACCCTCCCTCCGAGACCTTGGAATCGGAGTTTTGTTTTGTAATTTGTTGCAGGTGTTTTTTTTTTTTTTTTCCTTCCCTTTCTTTCAGAAGCCTGTCTGGGATTCTGCTCCACACTGAGGTTGGAAAGAGCAGCGCGGCTCCTCTGGAAATCTTGTTTCCCCTGCCACATGACATCAGTGGGTTATATTGCAACTTTCCACATGACTGCCCAGACACAGACAGTTGTGTTTATGAAAATCCTCCTGATACAGGCTTGGAGCCTCCCTGGCACAAGAGGCTCCTTCTTGGGCTGCGGAGTGTTCTGCTTAGAGGAGCAGCTGGCAGAGGGTGGTGTGGAAGGCCAGCTCCTCTGCCTGGTGCATGGTGGAGGTGGGGAGGGACGCCTCCGATCCCTCTCCATCCCAGGAGGGTGGAGCATCTTGGGCTGCACCATGCCGTGCTCCACTCCAGGAAGTCACAGCTGCACACAGTCAGAGGTGTTTTTTGTTTTTTGACAGTGGGGCTGGTTGGGTTTGGGTGAGGGGGGAAGGGAAAGACCTGGTAGAGGGGGTCAGAACCCCTGCTTCAGGTTGTCCTATGGCTGACTGTTTTGTGCTTTGGGGTAAACCACTTTACCCATCTGGGTCTCAATGCTTCCTTTCAATTTCCCAAAACAGGAAGAATGGTTTCCACATCCCCCCACCAATGTGGGGATAAGGATTCAAGGGCAAGAAACATAAGGACACATTTGGAGAGAAGCTCAGTGGACATAGGGAAGCCATTTCGACTCTCCAAACTTTTCCCTTTCTATAAGATAACAGGGTAAATGAGTTGGTTCCTAAGGCTCTTCCTGGTCTAAGGGAAAAAAAAACAAACACAAAACTTTGTGACTTTTTCAAATCTCTAGACACTAACACTAAAAGATGGGTTAATACTCAGGGACCAAAGTCACCTAGGAAATCTTAAGTATGAGTCAAAGCTTGGGAAGATTAGTTTAGAGTAAATGCAGTGAATTGTGGAACTACGTAGTCCTTTGCATTAATAGCTCTTTGGACCACAAGCACTCCCTACAGTGCTGTCTGGGGGTGTCTGGGCCCTCCCTAATCTCTTGTCACTACCTCTTAGAATTCCAGATGCTGGTGAGCCACCCCCCTACCCCTGCCCTCCAGGATCCAATCTTTAAGTTTCTGCGGCTTGACTTGAACGTTCTCCCTGTGAAGGCTGTCCTGGCTACCCAGCCAGAATGGAAGCACAGTGCAGCAAGCTGCCTTGGGGTCTTTGCGTCTCTCATAATCCCATGCTCAGTGACCTTCCCACCCTCCTTCCCTCCCCACTTCTCTTTCCCTCGCAGTCCTTGAACAGCACATGGAAAGACACGGTCTAGTGGAAATGGAACATGCGGCATACTTCCTAGGCCCATGAACTCCCACCCTGCTACCCACCCCAGGAAATATTAATAAATGACAAGAGCAGCAGCTAACACTTATTAAGCTCCTACTATGTACCAGGCTCTGCTCTGAGAGCTATATGTGATTAATTCTCACAATGATCCTAGGAGACATGCACTTTCATTATCTTGCAACTTAAGAGTGAAGGACACAGAGGCACAGGGAGGTGAGGTCACCATCCAAGGTCACTCACGGTAGAATCTTGATTCAAATCTAGGCAGGCTGATTTCAGAGTTCAGGCCCTCGGCCAACTGCACCAAGCTTTCTTTTGGCCTAAGAGAAAAGAGAGGGGGACGGAAGGATCACTTTTCCCCAGGAGGACAGGGAAGGGTCTGCTAGAGGAGGGGCTGCTATAGGAGAGGCAGAGAGGATGAATAAGAGCTCCCAGAGCAGGGAGTGACCAGGGCCCTCAGCACTAGCCAACAGTGGGGAAGAAGAGCCAGCAGCGTTTCCACTCGCCATCTTTCTTCAGCAACTATTTCATTGAAGAAAAGGAGGTGAGGTCACAGAGGAGCAGCCAGTAACTCTTAACTTCTCACAGAGGGACTAGAGTCTGTGTCCTTGTCACACTCGTCCCTTGTAACTCTCGACCTTTTGCTACCAACTCCTTGGAATTCCAGCTTCCCCAGTGGCTCAGCAGTAAAGAATCTGCCTGCAGTGCAGAAGATATGGGTTCCATCCCTGGGTGGGGAAGATCCCCTGGAAGAGGGCATGGCAACCCTCTCCAGTATTCTTGCCTGGAGAATCCCCTGGGCAGAGGAGCCTGGGGCCCACAGTCCATAGGGTCACAAAGAGTCAGACACGACACACACATGCCTTGAAATTCCACAAGGGAGGAAAAATTGTTAGATAAGGCTGAGAAAGAGAGTGTCTAGGACACAGAAGTCACTGGAAGGCCTAAGAAGAATGCGGGGGCCCCTAAGGATGGAGGGGAGCCAGGCCAGGCTGAGCCAGTCCTCAGCCTTGCCACCTCTCAGCCACTTTCCCTGCCTGCCAACTGCAGGCCTCCTCTGGATTCTGTGACAGTCTCCTCGGGCATGATTTAGAAGGGGCTGTGCTGAGCGGTCATCGCTTCCTAATGGGCTTGAGTCATAATTCTCAGCAACCATCCTCCTCTCCCCCACACCCACCCCCCTCCCTGTGGCTACTGGTCTGAGGCAGTTAGAACAGATTTAAGATCAAAATCAAATCAGATTCACCAAACAAGGTGTCAGGCTAGGCAGGAGGGGCCGGGGGTTCGGAGTTATAGCCTGGAAGGCCTGGCAGTTCCTTGGAGATTATTAAGGGAGTATATTTTATGGCCAGACACAATGCTGAGAGAACCATCCATAAAACAATTACAGGAAACTGCCCCATGTGTCTCGAGGATGCTGTAGATGGCTGGATGGGTGATGAGTAAGCATACATTTGTACCCATCAGGTGTTCCTGAGGGTCCCACCTGCTGGTGGCTTGCTGGCTGGCTCTGTCCTTAGGAGCCAGGCAGACCTGGGGGCAGGATTACTTCCCGGAAAGGGTCAGGATGCGTGCTCTGCATTTAGAGAGCAATGAATTCTTAAGATGGATGGGGTTTATTTTACCACTGGAAAAATGGAAACTCAGAGACAGGAAGAGTGCTTCTTGCCTGCAGTCATACTGCTTCTGGGAACTGGAAACGGGTCTCTGGACTCCAGAAAGTGAAAGTGTTAGTCGTTCGTTCGTGTCTGACTCTTTGTGACCCTATGAACTGTAGCCCGCCAGTCTCCTCTGTCTATGGAATTTTCCAGGTAAGAATACTGGAGTGGGTTGCCATTTCCTTCTCCAAACTCCAAGTTCAGTGCTTTTTCAGATTGCCAAGGCTACTGGCAAAGCAGTCAATCCTAAAGGAAATCAACCCTGAATATTCATGGAAGGACTGATGCTGAAGCTGAAGCTCCAATACTTTGGCCACCTGATGCAAAGAGCCAACCCATTGGAAAAGACCCTGATGCTGGGAAAGATTGAGGGCAGGAGAAGAAGAGAGCGACAGAGGAGGATGAGATGGTTGGATGAAATCATCGACTCAATGAGCATGAGTTTGGGCAAACTCCAGGAGACTGTGAAGGACAGGGAAGCCTGTCATGCTGCAGTCCAAGGGGTTGCAAACAGTCAGACATGACTGAATGACTGAACCACTGGTCTCCCATGGAAAAAGGCAGAATGCAGGCTTCCCCCACAGATCACGCCGGTTAGGATTCTGTGCCTAAAGCCCCTGATGATGAGTCTTTACTAGCTTTGAAGGTGATTTTCAGGAATCTCATAGACCTCAGGCCCAGGTTAAGCACCTAGTATCTACTGTCAGGATGGCCATTCTGGGCTCAAGTTCAGCGAGGTACGCCCTCACCTGGGATCCCCTAGAGACCTGGCCCCCAAGTCCTGGGCCATGAGATCTGAGGAATGTCTCACCCTCCCTATAAGAACGCCAATCGATCTGAAGTCAGGAATATACTATTCATCTTTATATCATATAGCTTAGGGCTTGATACCTAAGAAGTATTCAGTGGTTATAGGCATTTATTAATGAGTGCATCTAAAGCTTGTCCTTCACCAGCCGTTCACAGAGGAGGAAGGGGAGTGCACGGAGGTGCCGTCGCTTGACCAGGGTCACAGAGTGGCAGCGACAGGACCCTGACAAGGTCTTTCTCTCCGGCACCCTGTGTTCTGTCCTCTACAGCAGTGCCTCCTCTCAGGTTCCCCGGGGCCAGGCTAACTGACCGGACCCTCTGCTCCCTCCTCACTGGGGAAACCCAGCTGTGCCATCCATTCTAGCTGTCGGGGCCCCACTTTAGAGTGCACGGTGTTCCGAGGAGGTGGCATTTCCTCTCGTGGAGCCCCGCGGTCCCCCTCCCCTCTGCAGCCGCCGGCCCTCCGCCTCCTGGAGTCGGTGCCAAGCTCTTGCTGGGCATCTCTGGGGACCTGGGAGAGGCTCTGGGGAAACGCAACCCAGGGGACCCAGCTGCTTTCCTGTCAAGTCCAGCTGCCCTGAGTGCTGCCAGCCTGACAAGTGGCATTAGCATAAAAACCTTGCTGTGGCAGCTGCCAGCTCCGTGCCAGAGCCCTGGGCATCCCTGCCTGGTGCCACTCACTGTCACCAGGGGAGGACACCTGCCAGCCAGAGGTGCATGGCTGTCTCTCAGGCCCGACTCCCGGACTCGGAGCACCTCCTGCTCTCTGAGCTCCCACAGCAGTTCTCTCAGCAAGCTTGCAGCCCACCTAGGCACCCCTGAGCTCCTTCCCCAGGGGGGCAAAGAGCCTCCTTGCCTTTGTCCCAGCTTCTCCCTGTCTCGAGGAGGGCCCCAGTCCCCTCCACTTACCTGATGGGAAAATTCTGCGTTTCCAGCATGACTCAGTCTAATTTTTCCCATGTACTCCATACTCCTCTTTTCTAATTCTTCTTCCCTCTGATTAGGATGTCCTGTCCCCACCGTCAGGGTATCATCTGGGTTGAGAGAGGGAACCTGTGAAGTGCTGCTAGGGATGAGGACCTCGGGCTTGTTCAAGAGTAGCGGGGGCACATGTTCCCAGGTTCTCTGACTAATGCCCCTGGATAATGAGTCTTTACTATGTGGGTGGAGCTTTGCAGGGCAACAGTTGCCCGAGCAGACATCAAATAGCCAACCCTCCAAGGTGAAATGTCGAGGAGACCTCAGGGCTGGGGTGCAGACAGGAGGCTTCCTCTGGGGGCCCCCTCCCCCAGGTACCATAACCAAGGTCTCATTGGCCCTGTCTCCAACCTTTGTAACCTAAAAATATAAGGTCTGAAAACCTTCCCTGGGTTTCCATAAAACAGACCATTTAAAAAACTGGTGGAAGACAAGAGAACAGCAACTGCAATAATCAAACAGTTTATGAGCCCTCTCCTGCCCAAGGTCCAGGTGGTCCAGGTTGCCGGGGCTTTCTACCTGAGGCTGCAAATGTGGGGGCAGCCCATCCTGCCTCTCCCTGTCCACCCGCCCCTCCTCCTCCTTCCTCTTCCTCCCCCTTGTCTCCTTCCTCTTCTTCCTCCGCTCTGTTCTCTCCCCCACCACCCGCCACACACACCTAGGCCCACTGACCTTCTCTGGGTTCCTGCCCTGGGCCTTCATGAGCGTCCACCTCCCCAGCACCCTCCTGTCTTACTGTCAGGGCACCCTGTTCTTGTCTTTCACGCACCCTGCAACTTTTGTGTACTTCTCATCTTAAAAATACTTATCTGTAACTATGTCCTTTCTTCCCTTTATAAATTAGTTTCTTTGACCAAAGTGACAGATACACAAAAGTTAAAGATCAAATCACATCAAGAGGTTTTACAGGAAAGGCAGCAGGCTCTGCTCACAACCCTTTCCCATCCTCCAGCGTCAACCACTTTCAACCCTATGCTGTTTCTCCTGGTGTTTACATCCCTTCATCTAAGCGACATACTCATACTCCCACTCTTTTCATAACATTTTATTACAAAAACTTCTAATATATGAAAAAGTTGGATTTACAGCAGACATTCATATGCCCACCATCTAATTCTGCAATTAATATTTCGTGCCACTGCTCTATCACATAACTTTCTAATTTTCCATGCTTCTGTCCATCTGTCAGTCCCTCTTTTAGTACATTTCCAAGCAGGTTGTAGATAAGAGTACACTTTAGTCATCCCTAAACACTTCACCATGCATATCATTAGAGTTCAGGATTTGCTTGTGGTTCTTTTCTTTTTGCTTTTGAGAAAAGCTTTACAGCACACCAGTCCATGACTTCAGAGCTATGCATGGGACTATGTAACCAAACTGCCACCCCAGATAAGAACTTCACCATCCCCCTGGGGCGTTCCCTTAGGCGTCCTTGTGATAAATACCAACAGCAGCCCACATAAGGCAGACAGCTACTGCTTTTTCTTTCTCTTTTTTTAACTCTGCTTTTTGACAAAACAATTTTTGATCTTGTCTACTGACTTCCTATTATGGCATGTCTTCGCCCATAGCTTTGCCTCCCCATAATGTACTTTTGTCAACTTTGAAAATTAAATCAATATTTTCTATTTCCACAACAATAAGTAAAACACATTCACACCTGCAACGGGACTCAACGATGGTGGTTTCCTTTCCTGGGCAACGTTATGCTTTTCTTCATTTTTGGTTTTACTTCTTTTCTAAGGTCTTCTCATAAGTTTTCTTTATGATTCAACAGAGTGGAAGACCATCTATCAATATTACTTGTCAAATGAGCAAGTGTATCAAATAATCTATAACTTAATTTCTTCCCCAGGAGACTGCCTGCAATTCATTGATGGTGGCTCCTTTGCTGCTTCCTTCCTAGAAGCATTTAGGAACCTCTAATTTCTGGTGTCTGAAACATCATGCTCATATGCCTTAGGCCTTTAATGACCCTTCAATCTGAAAACCAACCACTCAATTCTGGGAAATTTTCTTCTATTATTTCTTTGCTAATTATCCTCTCCATTTTCTCAGACTCTGTCTAGAATTCCTAACAGTTAAATGGTGGACCTCCTGAGCTGGCTCTTTAATATTCTCATTTTCTCTCCCATTATCTCTATTTCTCTTTCATTCTCTTCTACTTTTGGGGAAATTTCTTCTATTTTCTCTTTCAGAACTTTTACTGAATTTTTGCTACCATTTTTAATAGCTAAGAGCTCTTCCTTATGCCTTGATTTTATATGTGGCAATCTATATCTTTATTTTTTTATTTTAAAAAATATTTATTTATGTATTTGGGCTTCCCTGGTGGCTCAGCTGGTAAAGAATCCTGCAGTGTGGGAGACCTGGGTTCAATCCCTGGGTTGGGAAGATCCCCTGGAGAAGGGAACTGCTACCCACTCCAGTGTCCTGGTCTGGAGAATTCCATGGAGTGTATAGTCCGTGGGGTCGCAGAGAGTCGGACACGACTGAACAACTTTCACTCTCACTATTTATGTGTTTAATGTGTCAGGTCTTGGTTGCGGCATGTAGGATCTTCACTGTGGCATGTGGGCTCCTCTCTAATTGTGAGGCTCCAGAGAGCACAGCCTCAGTAGTTGCTGGGCACAGGCTTAGTTACGCTGAGTCACGCTGGGCTTAGTTCACAGTTGTTCAGTCGCTCAGTCATGTCTGACTCTTAGCGACCTCACGGACTGCATGTCAGGCTTCCCTATCTTCACTATCTCTGGAGTTTGCTCAGACTCATGTCCACTGAATTGATGATGCGATCCAACCATCTCATTAGTTCCCTGACCAGGGATCAAACCCATGTCCCATGCACTGGAAGGTGGATTTTTAACCACTGTACAATCAGAGAAGCCCCTTACAATCTATATTTTTATATCTGTCTACCTACCTATCTATATTTGCTCTTATTTTAGGTAAAATATCTGCTTTTATACATCTCAGGATATTAACCATGCTTATTTTTAAATTGTTTTTCTTTTCTTTTTTTTTTTTAATTTCACGATGTGTGTCTGTTTCTTCTGAATTTCTTCTTTCTTCCTATTTGCTTATCTGGTCATAATGTTGGAGGCTTTCCTAGAATGTCTGGTGATCCATAGTTGCCTATATTTAAGAGTATGAATCATTTTTAAAAACCTGGTTGTCCCTCTTTGAGTATGGGTGAGTCTCTCTGGGTTGGTGGACTTCACACTAGGGTGGATGGACAGGGAGTTGGTTTTTTTTTTTTTTTTTTTTTTGGAGGCTTCTGCCCCAAATTCTGTTTGCCCCTTATCCCCTTAGGCCATTCAGTTTTTCCAGAGGAAAATTTTCCTGCTTCCAGTCTGGGTTGGGAGGTGAGGGATGGGAGGTGAGAGATGTCTTGGCTGCTACCATTACGAAAACTCAGTTGGGAAGAAGGCTGAGGATCTCTCTGTTCAGTATGCAGAATTTAATTTAATGAAAAGACCCCGGTGCTGGAAAAGATTGAAGGCAAAAGGAGAAGGGGACGACAGAGGATGAGATGGTTGGATGGCATCACCAACTCGATGGATGTGAGTTTGAGTAAGCTCCGGGAGTTGGTGATGGACAGGGAAGCCTGGTGTGCTGCAGTCCATGTGGTCACAAGGAGTTGGACACAACTGAGAGACTGAACTGAACAGAAAGATTCAGATTCCTAGCAGAGTGCCTAGCTCATAACTAGGTTCATCACTACCTAGATTCCTAGAAAACAAATACTGACTAAATTAAAAGTATGAAAGATGGAAGGTTTTATATATTCTCTTACATAACAAAGTCTAGTGCCTTGGAGGTGGGAATCCCCAGTCTTCTCTGGAAAACAGGAGGCTGATTGGACTAGGGGGTTATCAACTATGATTGGGATGGAGAACAAAGAATCGCAGGTGAATGGTCGTTCTACTGACTCAGATGTTCTAGCATTATAAGGACTGGGTAGATACCCTCTAGAGGTGGGTGCCTGAGGGGTCTGGGGTGACTGGCTCCAGTCCCAGTATGAGTCCCACTCCCCTACCCTCCCCTTCCAGAACAGAGGTGTGTCTCACAGCTGGAGGGAAGGGAATGCCTAGGAGGAGGACTGGAAATCCCTCTCCTCCCCTAGAAGGCCAGGAAAGGAGGAAGGAGGCGGGGAGGAAGGCCAGGGAGGGTGGCGTACCTCAGCATCCAGCCCAGAAGCTGGCTGATGAGCTAAAAATACAGCCAGCGGTGTCCCCCCTCCCCCACTGTCTTAATGTGGTTTTTAAAATAAGTCAGCCTCTCTAGTTCTCCCTTTCCACTGTCATTTATTTCAGTTTTTATCTCCACAACAAAAATTCCTTCCAACCTTTTTTTTTCCCTCTCTCCCTCTAATGCTCTTCACTTTCAAATGCTAATAATCTCCAGCTGTAAAAGGCTTAGAAGTGGCTCTAGATTGTTTGATCTTTGGCCTGTGATCTGCTTTCATCTCTCTGCTTTCAAATGTTACTTTAGATTTACTTTAACCTATTAACATGCTTGGTATTCACAGACATGCTCCCAACCCGCTTCCCAGCACCCAGGCGCCACCCCCGTCAACTCCAGCCCCCCATCAAACTAGAGGAGGAAAGTGAAACTCCAAGCACAGAATTTAACTTTGGCAGCAAGGGGACAGGAAGCTTTGAAGACAGGGACAGGTGGAAGGACCGAGGGGGAGGGGAAAGGCTGGGGTTGAGGGGAGGACGGAGGGGAGGTGATGGGTATGGAGAGGAAGACAGGAAAGGAGACAACAGGTTGGAAGAGGAGAGGAGAGGAGAAGAAAGATGAATGAGATGAAGCCAGAGAAAGGGAGAATGGGACAGACACAGAGGGACAAGCCGTACTTTCGAGCACGCTGCCTCCTGGCTGGTTAGACACCAGCTAAATCTGCTCTCCCCAGAGCTGGGCTGGGGAGTGGAGAGACTGAATTAGTGCTTCAGATTTCTTGCTCCTGCCATCGTGCTGGAATGTCGCGTGTTCGTTTCCACAGTAAACGCGAGGCATGAATATGGATGAAACTTCTCACTGAGACCACAAGGGTACGGCTCAATTATTTGCCATATGAAGTAGCACAGGAGAGTTCTCTGCACTTGATCATTTCCTCTGAGTAGGGCTGTGTGCTTGCACATACTTGTTTGTTGGGAGGGGTGGGGGGAGGGGACATGTTGGGGGAGGGGATGGGGGGCATGTGCGGGGAGGGGCCTCTGAAAGGGGCCCAGGTTGGTCAGGAGGCACCTCTGAAAAGTACCTTGTCATTTAGATCCTCGATGTGGCTCTGGTGACCACTGGGTGCCTGGGGACTGGTTTGGGAAGAGAGCCCCCCACTTCCCACCTCCCCACCCATCACACGTGACATCTGTGACTTCACAGTGTCTGACACAGAGCCACACAGATCTGCAGAGATCCTTGGAGACTCAGGGAGGACCACTGACAGCAGAATTTTTGGAACACCCAGAGGAGGACCTGTTGTTCACTTGCTAAGTCATGTTTGACTCTTTGAGACCCCATGGACTGCAGCACGCCAGGCTTTCCTGTCCTTCACTATCTCCCGGAGTTTGCTCAAACTCATGTCCATTGAGTCGAAGATGCCATCCACCCATCTCATCCTCTGTTGTCCCCTTCTCCTCTTGCCCTCAATCTTACCCAGCATCAGGATCTTTCCCAGTTGAGTTGGTTCTTGGCATCAGGTGGCCAAAGTATTGAAACTTCAGTGTTAGCATCAGTTCTTCCAATGAATATTCAGGTTTGACTTCCTTTAGGATTGACTGGTTTGATCTTGAAGTTCAAGGGACTCTCAAGAGTCTTTTCCCAGCCTGATGGCCTCTTTCTCCTGAGGCTGCTCCTTTAGGGAGAAGGCAGATGTCCCTTCTCCTGGAGGGAAAGCTCCCAGCCTCTGGAAGGTGGTGGCTCCATCAGGAGGGAGAGGCTGTCTTGTGCTGGCTGAAAGGGCCACTGAGGGGGACAGAGTCCTCCTGGACAGTCTTTCCATAGATGAAAAGCCATCAAAGATGGTGGGGGCAGAGGAGTGCAAGGAAATCTCACTTGGAACCGGAAAGCCTGGAGTTCAAGCCTTGGGCCAGTGATCTTGCCCTTTTGACCTCAGTTTTCTCATCTATGAAATGGAATAACACTACTCCTGACTTCAAAAGGGAATCGTGATGGCAAAATAATCTTAGTATAAGGATTTACAATTATAATTCACTGAGCACTCATCATGTGGCAGGTACTGCTCTAAATATGTTATTAATATTAACTCACTTAATCCTCCATTAATCCTCACTTAATACTCATTTAACCCTAAGAGGTAGATCCTGTTATGAGCCTCATTTTGCAGATAAGGAAACTGAGACACATAAGGTTTAAGCAACTTGCACAAGGTCATATAGCTAGAGCTATTATGTTCACTTTAGGCTAATTAGGCTACTGGGTCACTTGAACTTCCTCTATTACCTCATATCATCCTATTACTTCCTTCTGGGTTGGTATCATTGCATGTGCTTTATGCAGAACCTGGCAGCAAGTCCTAGCCCAGGTTCTCTGCCACCAAGTCCACACTTCTTATCATCCTGCTAGGCTGCAAAGATGCTTTTCAACTGCAAAGGGCTTGAAAATGTTAGTTACTATTATCCATGAATTTTTGGGATTTCTGCCAAAGGGGAAACTCATATTCAGTGAGTTGGAGACCCAGGGTCCAAAGGAAAAGGTAGGGTTCCTAGGCTGTCCTCTCTCAAAGGTCTTCTCTAGGGTAAACCAGAACCTCTCTGCTATAGCCAGTCAGTTACTCCTGGTCCTGAACAAGGCAGAGAGGGAGGGTGGAACTTGTCCCATCCTACAACCTAACAGACTCCACACGGAAAGTCAGGGAAAGTGACCCACCTTAGATCTGGGGATCATCTCCATGGCTGCCACACCCTAGCTTCCCACGGTGGAGGTGGTGGAGGCGTTTTAACGTTTACAAGGGCTGAACAGAGGGGTGACCATGAGCTGAGGCCCCTATGGACACCTGGGGAAGCTTTTCAAGTGACTCTGGCCAGTTGAAGTGAAAGGAAATGGACCCAATTTGAACACTGCCATGTGCCAGGCAACACAGGGGGTCTTTCCACACCTGTTGGTCTAATCAGACTTCACACCAGCCCTGTGCGTCAGGCATCATCGTCTGAGTGACTTGAGCGTGGCGGCACAGAATCTTCTCACCACACCCCGCTGCCTCCCTTGGCTCTCCGTGGTGTAGCTGGATGACACAACCTTGTATAACTGAAATATAAGGAAAGCAGCTCCTTGGGACCTCCGGAGGCCTCCCAAGAAGGTCCCATTTCATGGGGCACTCGGCTTCCCTGGGGCAGGACCCTGGTCTGCTTGTGACCTGGTAGAACTCAAGCTTGAAGCATTTCTTCTTTTTCACTCTGGACTCTGTCTCCTCCCAGGGTCTGTCCAGTAGTGAGCCTGGCATGCCAGGTGCCCGTGTGTTGGGGGAGAGGACTCAGCTCTTTGTCTTGCTGGCTGTTTGCCCTGGACAAGTCCCTTAACCTCTCTGAGGTGATGTTTCCCCGTCTCCCTAAATGGAGGGGCGGCCCTAGCCAGCCATGGCCCCGGGGGGGATGGGGCCCTAGGAGTGCTGTGTCTTATGCTTGGCCACTTGGACTCTTCCTGGGGAGGAAAGGCAGCACGCAGAGCCCCTACCTCTGGGGCTTGGTGAAGGCTCCTGCTGGCAATGAAGGAGGGAAGGACATGTGTATCCTTCACTTTTCTGGCTCCAGCAAAGCTCAGAGTCTCCCTCCCCCCACCCTCCCCCTGCCCCCACCCCAGGGGAGTATGCAGTCTAAACCCTAGGGGCTGTTTCTGGAGGTGCCTGCCCAGGGCCAGGATGAACACCTGAGCACCCAGCCTCTGCGGTGAGGTTGTCCCCACTTGAAACCCAGGAGTCAGCTCTTCAGGCCAGAAGAATCCTTCCAGGCAGCCAGGGTAATGGAGGAGAAGCCAGGGCTTGAGGAGGGCATCTGCTCTCCCTTCGCTGTCGCTCTCTTTGGTGCCAGCCTCACCAGGAGCCCTGGGAAGCTGGTGGGGAGGTGGGTGGGCAGCGGGCACTGAGGCGGAGTCCCCCTCCCTTCACACCCACCCACCAGACCTTAGTTACTGAAAAGAGCAAATGCAAATGGATTGGAAGCGCAACACCCAGAATGCACTGCCCCGCTTCCTGGGGGCTCACTCTAAGTTACAGCCGGGCTCCTCCTGGGGGCTGACATTTTCCTTGGTTCAAACAACATCTGCGCCTTGACGAGCCCCGCGAAAGGTGAGGGAGCTAGTCACTGCTGCGGCAGATTCACGTGAAACAGACTAACCCAGCCCCACGGGTCCCACCCACCCAGACGGGGCTCTGGGCCCCATATGCATTGGCACACATACACCCGTGTACATCCCCCATGCGTGCAAAGTGACATGTGCACCCCTTCACCAACCCTCGTGCTTCCTCACACACATGTATGCACACAGGTGCCTGCCCATGAGCAACACGCATACTTCTGTGAACTAGGGGAGCGGGTGTGCCCTTACCCCATCCCCACCACCCCCACCCCCAAGAGGGGCTGCGGAGGATTTGAAATTAACGCAATTTTAAGAAGAAGAAGGACCATCTTTCCCTCCAGGCTCCAGGCCAAATCTCCAAATGAAATCAGGCCGGGGAGAAAGGAACCACCGAGATGCACAAAACAATGTGAAGAAGAAACTCTGAAGAAACGAATAATCATATATAAAAAAAAGGTGAGAGTTATTTTTCAGCTCACTGGCTTTCTGAAAAGTAATATAAAGTTGGGCAGCGTCTTCTTGGAATCGACCTTTCTGAGCCGAGACCCAGGCCACACGCACATCTTTTTCCTCTCTTTCTATTACCCGAAATTTGTATGGTTTCATCTTCTCTGATTTTCTTTCATTTGTGCGGCTGTGCGAACCCCTTGTGTCAGGGGCTGTTCCTAACCCGGCAGCCCAGCCGCTCTGGGAACAGCTTCTCCCTGGCGCCCCGCGGGGCTGAGAATTGAGAGCCTCCCCTGCCGTTCTCCCCAATCTAGGCCCTGCCACCCTCGGCTCTCTCCCTCTCCCTTCCCAGAAGGCTGCAGGCATCCTCCCTCCCTGACTCTGCACGGACCTGGCCTTCTTTGTTCCTCAGAGAAGTCTCTTGCACATGGTTCTCTCAGTCAGGGCTGGAAAGGAGAGGCAGGCCGGGGTAGGGGGCCCAGGGTCCTGGAGCCCAGAGCCCAGCCCAGGCCCGGGTGCAGAGAGGAGCAGAACAAATGTTTAACAAATGCAGGAAGGAACAGATGAATCAACAGATGATTCTGCCTTTTTCGGGGTGTGGAGGGAAAAAGATCTCCCTTCTGAGAGGTCCAGGAAAGGGAATCCCTGGTGGTCCACTGGGGAGGACTTGGCACTTTCACTGCTGTGGCCTGGGTTTGAACCCTGATTGGGGAACTGAGATACTACAAGCCGTGTGGCATGAGCAAAAATTGCTCAGGAAAAAGGTTTCAGATGGGGAGATGAAGACTGTTTTTAACAATGCATTCCCTGTAGTCTAGTCAATTCTCCAGCACAATGAGGCTGGGTGAAAGTGAAAAGTGAAAGTTGCTCAGTCGTGTCTGACTCTTCGCAACCCCATGGATGTACAGTCCATGGAATTCTCCAGGCCAGAATACTGGAGTGGGTAGGGTAGCCTTTCCCTTCTCCAGGGGATCTTCCCAACCCAGGGATCAATCCCAGGTCTCCCACATTGCAGGTGGATTCTTTACCAGCTGAACCACAATGGAAGCCCAAGAATACTGGCTTGGGTAGCCTATCCCTTCTCCAGTGGATCCTCCCAACCCCAATCGAACTGGGGTCTCCTGAATTGCAGGCAGATTCTTTACCAACTGAGCTATGAGGCTGGGAGGACTTACCTAATGACAGTCCCTCTGCCTCTTCTCTGCCGCGTCCCATCCTGGGACACACAGTTCTGTAGTTGCACACACACGGACATCTGCACATGTGTGAACACTGCAAACACACCCATTCTGTATGCCTGCACCCAGTCCTGAAACAAATACACATGTGCACCCCTCAGACACACACATGTATGATGCATGCCTCAAACACATCCACAAGGATATACACACACATGTGTCACATGCACACCTGGATGTGTGTGTGTGTGGTCACCTCAAACATATCCACGCAGCTATATACACAATCAGCCCTCAAACAAACACACCCTGCAAACACAGGCAAACCCATGTGTGCACAGCCCTCAAGACATGGATGCCTACACACATTCCTCTTAAACACACACAAACAGACAGACAGACAGACACACACACGCGGAGATAGATGCATATGCACTTTGCCTACTTTTTAGAGCTGCACCAGTGACCTTTCCAAGCACCCGTGTCCACTCTCAGCTTCTACTTCGTGACCTGAAAATGTGGGGTACTTGACGGTCTGTATCCCTATCGACTTTTCCAATAAACATACCATTCAGGGGGTGACAGCACCTTGTGACTTTTTTGCCCCAAAAGTCAATCAGGGGAGCCTGGCTTCCCCCAGTCTGTGGATACAATAACTTCAGTAGAAACTTCAGTCTGGCACCTGCCCTGGGTCCACGCAGCAGAGATAAGAAATCTCTGTATGGCTGTGTTTGAGGTGGGGAAATGTGGACATGCGGATGTAGGTAAAGTGATTGAAACTTTTCTCCAGGAGAGATTCGAATAGTGTCTTAGTCAGGTTAGGCTCACTGCTATAACAAACAGCCCCCAAATCTCAGGGGATTAACTCAGAGCTTCTCAAAATGCCCCTCTTCATTGAGAGTTGGCAAGGATTCTCTGCTTGATGCAGTATTTCTTTTCATTTGTTTTAAATTGAAGGAGAATTGCTTTACAGTATTGCATCAATGCAGTATTTCTGGGTCCCAGGCTCCTTGTCAGACCCAGGCTCTGTTGTCCTGTAGGAACTTGGAGTATCTTGATTGAGCAGGTGGATAGAAAAAGCCAGTAAGGGTTCACATGGGCTGCTATTCATGGGCCAGGCCTGGAGGTGGCATGCATCACCTCTGCTCACACTCCATAGGCTAGAACACGGTCCCATGGCTACATCTAATAACAGGAAGGATGGGGAAGGTAGTCTAGCTGGGCATCCAGGAAGAAGAGGAGAATGCAGATCCTGGTGCTCCCTGCCAGTCACCATGCCCAGAATCACACAGCTAACCATGGGGGAATCAGTTCTTAGACTGAGGTCTCCTGATTCCAGTGCTGTGCTTGCCCTTCTAATATTTTACTTTGAGGTATTAAGCTTTACTAACAGAGCACTGTTCCTTGGTCCTTGTTCTAGGTCTAGAAGTCCTTACATTTATAAGAATATGATGATAATGACGATAATATATTCCTATCTGTCCTATTACACATGATATCTCCTTTAACCCTTATCAGCACCCCATAAAGTATATAGTATAACCCTACCTTCTAACTGAGCACGCTGCAGCTCAGGGAAGTTTAGCAGCTTCTCTGAGGTTGTATATGAGTGAGACCATGAGTCTCAGGCTTTCTGGCCTTGGTCTTCCGTCTTCCTCCCATGCTGCTATTGTTCCTACCAGACACGGGCTTGGAGGTTGGGTGGGTAGAGTGTCAGCCTTCTTTATCCTGTAGGGCAGACACCCTGATGAAGCTTAAGTAAGATGCAAATGGTGTCAGAAGTGGGCAGAGTTCTTGCTGCCTTTCTGCTCTGGGAAGTATCTAGAAAAATGTGAGGGCCAGGGCTTTTGTAGCTTAATTTAGTTGATAAATGTATGCCTGGAGATAGTAGGGGCACTGGGAATTGAATTCTGGTTATATGATCTTCAGCAAAGTGTTGTGGGTTAGGAGTCAAAGACATTCATAGGGAAACCTATCCATAGTTAACTGTATTACTTTGGGCATCTCATGTAGTGTCTCGGGTTTAGTACGAACAGCCTCTCTTGCTTACAAATTGAAGGTTGAAACCACTGCTCTCCTTCTAGACTATTCCAGGAAGTCACTGTAAATTGAAGATTATAGCCACCACTCTCCTTCTAGACCATTCCAGGAAGTCAAGGCTCCTAAGTGGTTTCCACAACACCACATAGTTTATCTTCAAATCCTTCCTGTACATCCCTGACAGAGTAACTTTCTTAGCCACGCACACATTTCAGCATGTCTTTTTTCTACTCAGCAACTTTTCTGACTGCCATAAAGTCCAAACTCCTTAATCAGCCCTCACATTTCTTTACACTCTGTTCCGAAATTACTGGTCCAGATGGAGCACACTTGGCAACCCTAAATATCTCCAATGCTTCTGCCACTCTGCCCTTTCCCTCCCTCTGAATCTCCTTCTTTGGGTGACCTTCATGGCCAGCCTACCTGTTGCCACTTCTAACATATCTCCCTTCTCCATGAGCTCAGTTGCTCAGTCATGTCTAACTCTTTGTGATCCCTTGGTCTATATGTAGCCCACCAGACTCCTCTGTCCATGCAATTTTTCAGGCAAGAATACTGGAGCTGCCATTTCAAAATGGGTTGCCATTTCTTTCTCCAGGGGATCTTCCCAATCCAGGGATCAATACTGCATCTCTTGAATCTCCTGCATTGGCAGATGGATTCTTTACCCCTCGCACCACCTAAATCACCCCATCTAATCTTCACTGTTACATCATCAGATTTGTGCCCTCAGACAATGCTGTGTGCGGAGGTACCCTTGGTGCCTTGGTCTTCTGAGAATGTTTCTTATCTTCACCAGATTGTGAGCCTTCTCAGAGTGAGAACTAAGTCTTGCACAGTTTGTCCTCTTGCTTTTAACAGCTCTTGGACAATATTTATGCATGAAAAAAATAATCAAAAGATAGCAAAGACTTTCAGGAATGTGCAAATGAAAGGCTTAGCTTAGGAGCCATTACTGAAGTTGTTCAGGCTGTTTTCCACCAGCCAGGGATTTAGGGGCAGCTCCCACATCTTGGTGAGCTGGTAACCTATTTAGATTTATCTGTGAGAGTCTATGGGTGGGACCTCAGACCAGAGACTTGGGGCACTTTGGGTTGAGTTTCTCCTCCCACTAGTCTGGGGAAGGATAAGACCAGTCCTCCAAACAGGCTGACCCGTCAGGTAGAAGTGAGCTGGGCATGTGCATTTGGGGAGCATCTCAAATTGAGCTCTCTTGGCTCTCTGCCCACATTCGGCCCTTCCGCACCAGGCCAAACTGTAGGCTGAAGCCAGTGGAGAAAGTAATAGATTGGAAGCAGGGTGCTCAGGTTAAGTGGGCTGCTTTGTGGAGCTCATCCATAATCCTGCTAGAGCCCAGAGAACAATACGTTAATTAGAGCCAAAGGCATTGCTCCCACCAGCCATCCATCCTGCCTGTGTCTGCAGGGCCATCCCCATGGACACACCAGCCCACTCCCTTCCCTGAAAGAGATTTATTCATTATCAATGTTTGTCTGCGAGAGGGACGGGTGGGGAGCGAATGAAATTCCGAGAGGGACGGGATATGAAAGCGGCAGGGCCAGGCTTGCGGGCAGCTAACAAAGAGGCATGCTTGGGGGCTGGGGAAGGGGGTGTTCCCAATTAGGAGGATGAGGCATGTCTACCTGGTTGGATAGGGCAAGAAGTGAGTCAAATGAAGTGAGAAGAAATTCAGTAAATGTGGCCGACAAGTGGTCCTCGTGGGATTTTTAGCCTGGGAACTCATTCTCTTTAAGCTACAAATGATGTGGGTGGGGGGTGGGGAAGATAAGGAATGGATGAAGCCCATTTATCTAATGTCTATGCTGGTGCGTGCACTTAAGAAGCACTCAAAAATTGCTTGTTGAGTGAATAAATAAATGACTTTTATGGCAGCCAGAGGGATAGTGTTAGGATCCCATTGCCAATGAGTAAATAGAAGCCAGAAAGACTTAGAAAGGTTCTGGGATTTTTACCCAGGAGTTCCTTGAAAGAAAGGGAGACATAATTTATTTTTTCCTGGATCCCATGGTCTGTCTATCACATCAAATTTTGGAGAAAAGGAGAGAAGCCTACCTCTCCCCAAGATGATGGTGTGGCAGACTGCAGAGGGGAGAAGTCAACAGGGCAGAGATGGCAAAGGACCAGCAGGGCGGTGGCCCACTGAGCAAGCTCCAGGGAGAATCAGAGGCGGTGAGCAGACGGGTGCATAGTCACCGCTCCTTAGACTTGTCTCCCAAGAAGAACATGAAGAGTTAGTGCCTCTCCTCAGCCCTTCCTGCTGCCCAGATGGAGAAAGGGGAAGTGGGGGCTGACTTGTCCAGAATCCCACAACCAAGCAGCAGAATTGTGCTGCTCAAGGTGTGACCCCTGGGCCAGCAGCGTCCTATCACCTAGGACCTTGTTAGAAATGTAGAATCTCAGGTGGTACCCCAGAACTACTGAATCCAAATATGCATTATAGCAAGATCCCCATGTGATTTCTAGACATACCAAATTTAAGAGCAAGTCAGTACATCACGTGCCTAATACTTAAGGGACCACATGGCATTTTAGAGAGGGTGTGGTGGATTAGAAGTTCTCGTGATGACTCTCCATTAACTGACTGAGGGACTTGGGGAAAATCACTTAAGCCCCTTCTGGGCTTAGTTTACTCCTTTTTTTTCCTTTTGATTGAACTATAGTTGAGTACAGTGTTGTGTTCAGTTCAGTTCAGTTCAGTCACTCAGTCATGTCCAACTCTTTGCAACCCCATGAATCGCAGCACGCCAGGCCTCCCTGTCCATCACCAACTCCCGGAGTTCACTCAGACTCACGTCCATAGAGTCAGTGATGCCATCCAGCCATCTCATCCTCTGTCGTCCCCTTCTCCTCCTGCCCCCAATCCCTCCCAGCATCAGAGTCTTTTCCAGTGAGTCAACTCTTGCGCATGAGGTGGCCAAAGTACTGGAGTTTCAGCTTTAGCATCATTGCTTCCAAAGAAATCCCAGGGCTGATCTCCTTCCGAATGGACTGGTTGGATCTCCTTGCAGTCCAAGGGACTCTCAAGAGTTTTCTCCAACACCGCAGTTCAAAAGCATCAATTCTTCGGCACTCACCTTTCTTCACAGTCCAACTCTCACATCCATACATGACCACAGGAAAAACCGTAGCCTTGATTAGACGGAGTGTTGAGTTAGTTTCAGGTATATAGCAAAGTGATTCAGTTATACATACATATATATAATCTTTTTCAGATTCTTTTCCATTAGATTATTATAAGACATTGTACACAGTTCCATGTCCTATACAGTAGGTCCTTGTTGTTTATCTTATATAGTTACTCATTTTTAATATGAAAGGATTGAAGCAGATCAGTGACTTAAACTTTAACCATCATCGGGGCACTGAGAAGAAAAGGCTGATTCCTGGGTGCCACCCTGAGTTTCTGTGTAGGGCCTGAAAATGTGCATTTCTTGTCTTTTCTTTTGGCTGCACTGCACTGCATGTGGGATCTTAGTTCTCTAACCAGGGATCAAATCCACCCACCCTGCATTGGGACCTCCAAGTCTTAACCACTGGACCGTCAGGGAAGTCACGAGAATTTGCATTTTTTAGGAGTTTTTTTTTTTTTTTTTTTTTTCTTTTTTTGATGTGGACCATTATTTTTAAAAGTATTTATTGAATTTGTCACAAAATTGCTTCTGTTTTATGTTTTCATTTTTTGGCTGAGAGGCATGTGGGATCTTAGGTCCCCGAGCAGGAATCGAACTTGCACCCCTTGGGTTGGGAGGCGGTCTTAACCATTGGACTGCCAGGGAAGTCCCTGGACCTCCAGGGACATCCCAAATGCATTTCTAAGAGGTTCCCGTGCTCTACGTGTGTGCTTAGTCGCTCAGTCGTGTCTGACCCTTTGCAACCCCATGGACTCTAGCCCACCAGGCTCCTCTGTCCATGGGGATTCTCCAAGCAAGAATACTGGTGTGGGTTGCCATGCCCTCCTCCAGGGGATCTTCCTAACCCAGGGATCAAACCCAGGTCTCCCGTATTGCAGGCAGATTCTTTACCATCTGAACCACCAGGGAAATTGGACCACAATTATACTGCTGGTCTGGGGAGCCCACTTTGAGAACTGTTTGACTAGATGATTTCTCAGGTTCTTTCTGATTCCAGTATTCTGTGGAATTCCCATCCCCTGTGTGGTACTCCTCTGCCCAGTGACACCCACTGGTCCCCTGTGGTTTCCGGCTTCCCCTCCTGATCTAGGTAGTTCATGTCATCTTCCCAGCACATGCGGGACCAGTGAGCTAAGTCTTAGAAAATGCAAACTGAAGGTAATTCAGGCAAAGCATTATCCACAAGATTTAAGAAGAGTCCTACAAAACACAGCAATAAAACCTGGAAATAACTATCCATTTCCTACAACAAAATGTCTCATTTCCGAGTCCATAAACGCTCCCCCTCCAGATCCCCAGACCCATCTGTTTTGTAAGCATGTATAATTATTAGCACCATAAAGTCACTTTCTATACCTAATGTAATTATCAGGAACCAAAATTATATCAGGTAAAGGAGGGGGAGGGAGTGGAAATCTTGCTCACTGCAAACTCAAGACTATTTCTTTAAAGAGAGAGAAGTAGCCACCTGGGAAGATAACAATTCTTTATGGTGATATTATACTTCCTGTGGAGGCTTTGGGGACAGCTTTGCAAATAAGACTGAGCTGGATCATCTCAAAGTAAAGAGTGGCTTCCGGCCTTGGATGGAGGATTTAGGTCCTGTTGGGAACTAGGAATTAGGATCGCCTTGCTTCCTTGGCCTCCATCCTCAGATTCCCTGGAGGCTCCAAGGACATGACCTCCCATCCAGAGGCATTCCCAAAGCCAGTTCTTTCCTTTCTTTCCTTTTTGTATTTTCTCTGGAGGGGAAACAAACAAACAAAAAAGGGTTGACAGAGTTACGCTGAGATATTGATCAGCTGGTGGTTCAGAGTAAACTCAAGGCTCTTGTCTCTGTATCCTGCTGCTGTGTCTTGAAGGAACCAGTGAATGGGTGAGTGATGGATGAATGGATAAGGTACAGATGATGACAGGACCTGTTACTACAGGAGAAGAGCATCAGCCTCCTCTTTTTATGTCTCATTTATGACGGGGTGCAGGACCAAATAAGGACCAATGAGGCCTTACTGCCAGGCTGATTTTGATTTCCCATGCTATAAGCAAAATAGCATTTGACCATGAGAGCTGTCCAAATGGAAGGGCCCTCTGTGCCCAAGGGGTGAGTTTTCATCACTGGATATTTTCAAACAGAGCCTGGGAACCTTTCCCCGTGAGTCCAATCTAGGAGGTTGCTGTATTCGGTATGGAAGAAGGGTAGGGGTGGTAAGAATATTTATTGAGCATTTACTGTGTTCCCAACTCGATATAATCTCATTTAACCCACTCACCAAAACCCATGAGGTAGACATTCTTACTCCTATTTTGAGAATACAGAAAGCAAGTTCAGAGATTCATCAAACTGGTCCATGCCACCTAGCTAGGAAGAGATGGAGCTAGGGTCCAAACCAGCTCTGCCTGATCCAAGATTCATCTGCCTCCTACAACGACTTAGAAGGACCATGCCAAGCTTCAAATTCTTCTGCGTGCTTGTCGATCTGAACCTGACATGCCTGACTTGAGAACACATGGGCTGCTGCCGCTGCTGGCTGAGATGGCGATTTGTCTTCTGGATTCATCACTGAGAATTCAAAGCTCTCTTAAGAGAGCCTGTTGTGGGAAGCAACTGTTTTCAAGGCGGATCTCTCCGGGTTCAAACTTTTTTTGTCAAGCTGCCCTCGCACCTTCTTATTTGCAGATTGGCTTGACTGCTGGGATCCCACATCCACATGATGGTTTAAGCTTTCATTCTCTGATTTGGGGATCCATGTGTGCTGTGGCCCCCTTCATTTCACTCCTCATGCTGGGGAAGGGGCTCTTGTCTCCTGCTCTTATACCGACCACAGTCAGGGCTGCCTGGAGGAATGTTTCAGCCTGGCAGGGGCAGATGGCCCAGGCTACAGACTGCCGCGCTGTTGCTAATTTCCAGTGATGAGAGAATCCCCGAGGGGCTGGTGGTGCAGTCTGGACAAGACTGAAAAGCTAGTTTGATCTGCTTTCTGAAGCGTCTCTGCAGCCTTTGGAGGCCGCTTTGCATGTGTGTGTTTCACTCCTGTCTCTGTCCCTTGTTCTCATGCCAACCTTCTTTGGATGCCCACCAGATTCCTTCCGTGTCCTGTCTCTCATCTCTCTCTGCAACCGCGTAGCAAGGACTCCTTGCCTGTGAGCTGGGGGAGCGGCTGATGAGATGGCCGGAGACAACTTGTCTGTTGGTGCCAGGCCACCACCTTTCCTCTCTGAAGTGAGGCATCTTCTTTTGCCTCCGCTTTCCTTTGCCTCTAATTCCTTCCAGCCCAGCGTCATATCACACCAGGGTAGCCCAGCTAGAGAAGGGCACCTACCAGGCCACTGGGAGGGTGTATTCTTCTGTTGATTGGTACCCCTGTCTTTCTCCTACCCTTCAGCAGGGCGGAGAAGCCCTCCCCCAAGAACCTTGGAATTCAAGCGGGGAACTGGGCTCTGGCAACTGGCCTTCCCTCTGGCACTGCGCCTGCTCTGTCTCCATGGATTTCTCTCGGAGCGTCACTGTTGCCTGATGAAAAATGATCCCTTCCTGCAAAGCAAAACAGGGTTTTGTGTCAAGTCCATCCCCTAAATGCAATGGAAAGTGGGAGCTCCGGGGGTCCAGAACACAGTCAGTAGGAAAGAAGGACCTCGGGGTCTGAGAATCGATCCCCGCTCCAGGCTGAGAGGAGGTTCCAGAACAGAGGGCCGAGTGGAAGGCAGACCTGACCCTCCCAGCCTCAGACCTGTGGTGACCTGTCTAGCCCGGTCTGTTCATCTGCTATGGCTGCTGTGATAAAGCACCACAGACTGGCTGACTTAAACAACAGAAATGTAAAGAACTCATGTAAAGAACAGACTTGCAGACTCAGTGGGAGAAGGAGAGGGTGGGATGATTTGAGAGAAGAGCATTGAGACATATATATTACCATATGCGAAATAGACAACCAGTGCAAGTCTGATGTATGACCCAGGACACCGGCGCTCTGTGACAACCTGGACGGATCGGGTGGATGGGGAGGTGGGAGGAGGGTTCAGGATGGAGGACCCACATGTGTGCCTGTGGCCGATCCATACTGATGCCTGGCAAAAACCATCACGATATGGTAAAGTAACTATTTTCCAATTAAAATAAGTAACTAAAATTTAAAAATGTACTTTCTCAGAGTTCTGGAGGCTGGAAGTCTAAAATCAAGGTGTCACAGGGGCTGGATCCTGAGGGAGACCTGTTGCAGGTGTCTCTGTATGGCTTGTAGATGGCCATATTCTCCTGGTTGTCTTTGTATCATCTTCACCCTGTGAGTGTCTCGGGGCTCAAATTTTCTTTTTTTTTTAAAACAAAAAAATTTATGTTTATTTATTTATTTGGCTGCTCCAGTTCTAGTGGTGGCATGCGGGCTCTTTAGTTTTGTTTTGGCATGCGAGCTCTTAGTTGTGGCCTGTTCTAGTTCTCCGACCGAGGGTTTAACCGGAGCCATCTGCACTGGGAACACAGTCTTAACTGCTGGACCGCGAGAGGAGCACCCCGCTCCCCACCCCAATTTCCCTTTTTATAAAGACACTAGTTGTATTGCTCAGGTGAGGCTGCTGTAATGAAATAGCACGGATGCTATGATTTAAATGACAGAAATTAATTTTCTCACACTTCTGCAGGCTGGAAAACCCAGTATCTAGACGTGGCAGATCTGGTTTCTGGGGAGAACCCTTTTCTTGGCTTGCAGACACCTCCTTCTCACTGCATTCTGCCGTGGTGGAGGTAGAGAGCTCTGATGTCTCTTCTTATGAGGACACGGCCCTATCAGATGAGTGCCTCTGCTTTACTTCTCCTAGCCCTTCTCACAGGCCTGATCTCCAAATACGCTCACATTGGAGTGTTTATTGCTCGGTTGTGTCTGACTCTTTGGACCCATGGACTGTAGCCCACCAGGCTCCTCTGTCCATGGAATTCTTCAGGCAAGAATACTGGAGTGGGTAACCATTCCCTTCTCCAGGGGGATCTTCTCAACCCAGGGATTGAACGTAGGTCTCCTGCATTGCAGGTGAATTCTTTACCGTTTGAGTCAAGGTTGGAGTTTAAATCTACGAATTTTGAGGGGAGGCAGATCTATCCCCAAGCATATAGGTTTAGGCCCCACTCTAAGAAGCTATCTTTGATTACTGAGGGCTTCCCAGGTGGCACTAGTGGTAAAGAACCCGCCTGCCAATGCAGGAGACACAAGAGATGGCTGTTCGATCCCTGGGTTGGGAAGATCCCCTGGAGAAGGGCATGGCAACCCACTCCAGTGTTCTTGCCTGGAGAATCCCATGGCAGAGGAACCTGGTGGGCTCTAGTCCATAGGGCTGCAAAGAGTAGGACACAACTGAAGTGACTTAGCATGTAAAGACTTGTTTTCTAAATAAGGTCACATTCTGAGGTCCTGGGGGGTCAGGACTTCCAAGGGACACAATCCAATCTATGATACTCGGACTTCACTCAACTCTCTCTCCCACTCTGAAGTCCATCCCAGAAAAGACAGATGTCTCCTCAAGAAAGTTCCCCTGCCTTTTCTAGGGCCAGGAGATGAGTATAGCACCCTCATCGGCTCCCTTTTCTGAGGCTGACACCTAGGGCGCCCCAGGCTGTGCCCAGCGGCCCCGCCTCATGGTCACCGGCTCTGCTCACAGCTGCCGGTGCCCAGGCTCTGCTCATGGCTGACTCAGCTCCGGGTCAGCAGGAGGTGAGAAACCACAGCATCCAGGCGGCCATTTCGGTCTCCTTCGGGATATTTGGGCTGAATCAGCCAGAGAGTTAGAGGGAGCCTATCTGAAGAGGATGTGGGGATGGGGTATTTTGGAAGGATCAGAGAAATAGAGGAGAAGTGGAGTAAGACAAGAGAGAAGTGGGAATTAGATTCTCTTTCCTTCCAAACTCGCTGTCGCAGCCATGGAGAAAACCTTTTCCCCACACTTTGTCCTCATAATAGGATTATCGCAAAAACATTTCAAGCAAGAGAAATGCTGTTTTCTTTTAAATCTGCATTTAAAGTACACAAAGATTAGAATTTTCTAGATTAAGTATTCTTTATACCTTTATCGTTCTCCGATTATTTCCTTCTGAAGGTAGAGAAGGCAGACAAGAGGCCCCCAGGCTATGCTATGATTCTGTTATCCTGAATTTCTGAGCTGGGGCCTCGGTCAGGGAGCTGGGGCTCCTCTCCCGTCCCCTTAAGCTGACCACATGCTCTCACCCCTTCCCATGCCTGATGAGCCCTGGGTCTCTCCTGGGTTGCTTCTCTGCCTCCCTCCTCAGCATCTCCATACCCCTCTCAGCATCACAGTGAAGGGAGAACACAGGGCTGGGAGTGAGAAGAACTCGCTTTACTCACTGTGTGATCTAAGTGGTTCAGGGGGTGTTGGGGGCTCAAAGGAGAAGCTCACAGGGGAGACAGATTTCATGTGGTCCCTTTCATCCCACTTGCACCTGCCCTGGCCAACTTCTGGGGAGAAAAATGGCTGCATGATGCCCTCCCCATTTCTACCTTAAAATCACAGACTTTGAGAGACAGAAGGGTCTTTGGAACATGTCAAACTCATGTTCCTACTGAGAGTGTGGATGCTGAGTGGGGCTCTGCTTTCATACATCCAGGGGTTGGCAGCTCAGAGTGTTAGAACATTTTCTCTAGTGATGAGTAGGATTTCTGCTATATTAGGGCTCCCCAGAGAAACAAAGCTAATAGAAAGTGTGTGTGTGTGCCTGTGTATACATATATATATTTCCATATACACTTATAGTTTCCATATATATGTGAATATACATTTCCAAATTCATATTCCAGGTGTATACATATATAAAAATATATTTACACACACACCCACACATATATATATGGAAGGGGATTTATTAGAAGGAATTGGCTCATGCAATTATAGAGGCTAATAAGTCCTAAAATCTCCAGGGTCAGTGAGCAACTTGCAGAACCAATGGTATAGTTCCAGTCCAAAGGCTCATGACTCAAGAAATGCCAATATTTTGGTTTGAGTTCAAAAGCATAAAAAAGCCAATATGTTAATCCAAAGGCAGGAGATACTCTCTGTTACTCATGGAATGTCAGCCTTTTTGTTCTATCCAGCCCTTTAACTGATTGGAGGAGGCCCACCCTTGTGGGGAGAGCAATCTGCTTTACTCCATCTATTGATTCAAATGTTAATCTCCTTCAGAAACACCCTCAGAAAAACATTCAGAATACTGCTTGGCCAAATGTCTTGGCACTTGGTGGCCCAGTCAAGTGATGATATAAAATTAATCATCACACTTTCTTTCTACCATTCCTCCTTAACTCGGTCCTCCTTATCTGGTCTTAGAGGGAAGGGGACAGCCCCTCAGTGGGATTCAGAGTGTTCAACCCAGTCGACTGCTCCTGGGAAGGGCCCTGGGTACCCCCACCTGGAAGATGCCTCTTATTTCCACTAGATTGCCTCTCCCTATGGTGGAGTGGCCAGTTCCTCTTGCCTCACTGGGCCAGAAGTCACAACTGCCATGCCTGTGCCTGTCTCCATGCCCCTCCCAGCCTCATCCCTCTTAGCTTGTGGCTGAATCATGGGCAGTGGTGTCTGGGGCTAATAGGGACTATATGCTGTTACCAATCTTTGCAGAGAGGAAGTAAGAAAGCTCATTTCCACCTCTGTCCCCCCACAACCAGGGATCTTAAGGAGGAAGGAGCAGGGAGCTACTGCTTAATGCTGAAGGCTTTACATGCCTTGCATCCTTGAAGCTGCATAAAAACTCAGCACAGGCAAATCTCATCTCTATTTTAGCCACAGGGAAACTGATGCATGGGGACTTTATGTCACCAGCTCAGAGTCACATAGCTGCCAACTGCAGGAGCCAGGATTTGAATCCTGCTTTGGAGGGTTTCAAAACCTCCTCTTTCTGCCACATCTTAGGATGTTATGTGCTGATGGAGGAGCCTGGTGGGCTACAGTCCATGGGGTCGCTGGGAGTCGGACACGACTGAGCAACTTCACTTTCACTTTTCATTTTCATGCATTGGAGAAGGAAATGGCAACCCACTCCAGTGTTCTTGCCTGGAGAATCCCAGGGACAGAGGAGCCTGGTGGGCTGCAGTCTATGGGACTGCACAGAGTTGGACACGACTGAAGCGACTTAGCAGCAGCAGCAGCAGCAGGCCCCGTAAAGAATACTGCCTAACAGATGTGAGACAATACTCAGTTTACAGAAGTCCCACAATAGTGATGTAGTTCTGCCCAGGTCCCCAGGCAACTCAGCCGTCAGGGAGCTGCGCAAAGGGATTTGCTACAGGTCTGACATTGCCATGCAGTGTCATCTGCAGTAGACAGTAAATGAGGAGGCTGGAGATGACCACTAAGGACTACCTTCTCCAGTTCTGGGATCCTAAGGATAAAAGGCTTTCCCCTGACAAGAAGGATCCTCCAGAGCAGGCAGCCTGGAGTTCCCTTCGTTTTGGTGGCCCTGAGGACAGTGCCAGGTGGAGGAACGCTGGGTGCACGCAAGCCTCGGGTCTCTGTCCCTTTTCCTGTTGTGTGAGAGCGGAGCCTTGCTGCGGGAGGAGACATGGATAGGAGCCATTGCAAAGGGCTGAGCAGAGGCAGAGCCCGGTTTCCCGTGTTTGTCTGGGACACTGCCAGCCCGTGTTCTGCAGTGACTCGGAAGCGGAGAGCAAACAAGGGATTTTCAGATGGTCTTTGCATGCTTTCTACTTTGTTTTCTCCTGAAGGGAGAGGCAGCTGCCACGGGTACTCTAAATCTTGGCCTGGAAAACGAGGCATGAGGAGCTGGAGGGGGAATGGCTTATGTGAGATGAGAAGCCTGAGGCCATGTTAGGCTGAGCTGGGGAGCGCTTGATCCGCTCCCTGCTCCGGGAAGCTCCAGTTTCTCTAGAGAGGACGCACGCTGACCCCTTGGGATCCCCTTGCTTCTCTTACAGTGGACTCTAGAAGGAACAGTCATTAATTTGGAGAATCTTGGGGCTGGGGTGGGGCTTGAAGTCAATCACCCAGATACCCCTTGAATACCTACTTCCAGGGCAGCTCTTCATCTTTGCCCAGCTCCTGCCTGGGAACTCTGTCTCCTGGTAGCTTCCATTCATCATTCTGGGGTCTCCCCCATCTACTCTGCACATGCATGTCCTCTGATCACACATGCGTATTTTGCTTGGAGAGGCTTTGCGTCCCCATGGGAATGTGGCCCGCACTCTGAGATTACTTCCTGTGACGGTCATTTTGTCTCTTTGGCTGGACTGTAAGCTGCCTTCTGTAGGGACAGCTTGTCTTTTTTTTATCCCGCATATTCACTACTGGAGGGTTGAGCATATGGAGAGTATTTAATCATTGCATGGTGGAAGGAAGGAAGGGAGGGAGGAGGGGAGGGAGTGGAGGGAGGGAGGGAGGAGAGAGAGCTTTGCCCCCATCTTTTTTGTCTGGCTGGACAATGAATGTGCATCCTGATGACAACTGGTTGTTCCTGTCTGGTGGGATGGGGGGCAGGTAGCCTGCTGTGGGGAACAGCTTCAGGTTCTGGTCTCAGTATCTGGACTCTAGTTCCAACCTTTGTGTTTCCCAGCCAGGCAACCCTGGACAAGTTACTCTCCTGAGCCCCAGTTTCCTCTCTGTACAAGATGCATGGGCTCCCCTGGTAGCTCAGTGGTGAAGAATCTGACTACCAATGCAGGAGACGTGAGTTCAGTCCCTGGGTCAGGAAGATCCCCGGGAGAAAGAAATGGCAACCCACTCCAGTATTCTTGCCTGGTAAATCTCAAGGAAAGAGGAGCCTGGTGGGCTACACTCCCTGGGGTCACAAATAGCTGGTCATGACCTAGTGACTAAGCAACAAGGGGCGTATAATCACTCACTTTAGGGCTGTTGTGAAGATCACATCAGATCAAGGACCTCACTGGGTTTCCTTAGTCATGACGGACAATGCTCAGGTCTAGCATATGGGGCATCTTGATTTTAACATTGATGACACCATTATTATTTGATTAATTTCTACTGTGTGTTGACCATTGAGACGTTCCTTACATAGGCTGTCTTGGTAACATAGCTTATGAGGTGGGTCGTTTACCAGAGAGGGTCAGAAATCTTGAGAGACTTGAAAAACTAGGATTTGAACCCAGACCCCTAATGGCTTTTCTAGGTCCCTTGATTCTTCCAGGCTTCTTCCCATTAAATGCAAATGAGGACCAATTTGAGGAGGTGGTTAAGTGTGGTGGGGGGATGTTGGATCCAAAGGCTCCAGAATAGACTCTCTACCTTGTGATTTTACTCTTTCCCATCTACTGTGTGCTAAGTCACTTCAGTCATGTCCAACTCTGCACGATGCTATGGACTGTGTGTAAACCACCCGGCTCCTCTGTCCCAGGGATTCTCTAGGCAAGAATACAGAAGTGAGTTGCCATATCGTCCTCCAGGGGATCTTCCTGACCCCAGGGATCAAACCTGTGTCTCTTTACGTCTCCGGAATTGACAGGTGGGTTCTTTACCACTAGTACCACCTGGGAAGCCCTTCCCATCTAATAGGGCAAAGCAAATACTCACGGATCTTCCTTTTCCTGGGCTGTTTTTTAAAGTCTTTCCCTCTGCCTAAGTGTCTCATTTGCAGTCAGATTTGGATCTGCTAGCCAGGCGCTACTTCTTTTCCAAGGAACCAGGGAGGGCTGCATAAAAGATGTGGGTTTCCAGAAGCACTCAGTGGGAGTATGTGTATGTGTGTGTGTGGTAGTGGTTGGAGAGGGGGTGGGTGGATCTAGAAATCAGGCAGAACAAGGCAAGGAAGAAGTGACTTTGAGGCCATAACCAATGCATCATTCAGCAAACTTTATTGAGCATTTATATGAGCCAGGCACTGTGCTAAACCCCGCGGGGTTGAAGAAACCTCACACTCTGATCTCCAGGAGCTTACAGATTGGTGAGGAAGACAGGATTCAAGGCAGATGGAAGCTCCTTCTGCTTAAAGATGGGCTGGAGAAGGGAGGGGAGGATGGTGGGAGGGAGGGTGTGCAGACACGGTGGGGGTGGGGAAAGGCTCTTTGGGGGAGGGGTGGTGAGGGAGGTTAGGGTCCCTGTCTGGAATTCTCTACCCCCTGCAGCCTCCTCAGGCCTTGTTCTCAGTTTAAGTCAAATAACTTAGGTCCCCGGTTGCCTACTGCCTGCCACGTTCCAGCTCAATCATTCTTTGAAATTTGGAGCTGTAGCTAAAACGCCTTTGCCCTGTAACAGGATTTTCACAGGCTCCACAGCGGCGGTAACGTGGCTCATCACCTGCTGTTGTAATCGGCCCCGCTAAGCCCGGGGCTGCAGTCAGAAAGCTTAACTCGCCTTGCTGATTCCAGCTCACTCTTCCTGGCATCAGAGCGGTGTTTCAGGAAGGGAAGCTAATCTGCTCCCCGCTCCCCACTCGCACACAGAAGCATTTCAAAGGAAATACAAATGGCAGAGGGAGGGGTGGTGGGAACCCAGATCCTCCAGGCCTGAGGGGTAGCAGGAACGGTGTGCTGGGGCTGTGACGTGTCCCGTTTCCTGCAGAGGGGTGGGTGAGGGAGCTGGGTTTCCCTGAGGGCCTTGTTTCCCGGCCAGGTTTCAAGGTCTGTATTGGGAGAGCTGGCTCTGTTGAAGGGAAGGGTGAGTTTTGAGTAGGAATGTGTGTGTGTTTGTCCACTGTGCCTGATGAAACACCTAGACACTTTTTCTAAAATCATTCTCACTTCTGGTAATTTTTTGCCCTCTCCCACCATCTTAACACTTTCTACTTCCAAAGACCAGAGCCCAGAGCACCTAGAGAGATTTTGACATGCATTAGGAATTCATTGTGGGCTCCTTGAGTGAATGAGTACTAGCACTTCAGCTCAGTTTTGTTCCAGGCACTGGGTTATGCCCTTAAACCCATGAGAATCCGATCACATAGGTTATACGTGGGAAAGCAGGTTGGAAACAGAAGCAGGATGTAAACTTCTTGGTGGCATGGGCCATGCATGCATCCGTGCGTGCTAAGTTGCTTCAGTCGTGTCCTACTCTTCGTGACCCCATGGACTGTAGCCCTGCAAGCGCCTCTATCCAGGGGATTTTCCAAGCAAGAATACTGCAGTGGGTTGTCATTTTCTCCTCCTGGGGATCTTCCCAGGAGATGCAGAGATCCAACCCGCGTCTCCTGCGGTTCCTGTATTGCAGGCGGACTCTACTCCCGAGCCACTGGGGAAGCCCGCATGCATGCCAGCATTCATTCATTCAAGAAATACTGAGCTTAACATGTGCCACATGTTCTTACTAGGTGCTGAGGGTATAGCCACGAAATGTACAGACTTCCCTCCCCCTGTCCTAGTGGAATGTACTAAACCGAGACTGGGCAATGGTCAGACTTTAACTTAACCTAAGAAATAACTTTCTGATGACTAGACCTGCCTGACTATGCAGTGTGCTACCACATTAGGTAATGAGCTCCCCGCCACTGGAAAAGTTTGAGCAGAGGCTCCCTGGGCATATATTGGGGATACAGAAGAGGGGGTGCAGCAGACCCTAGAGATGCCTGCCCACATCCCCCTTCCCTTAACTCTTGGGTTCACACTGGAAAACGTCTGCCTGTCAGCCCCTGCATTTGTTTGCCTGACAGTTTCTTTGACCCCTCAGAATCTACTGTGCTGCCCACTCAGCAAGCTGGGAAGTGCCAAGGAATTGATGGGAACAGTCCTTTCTAGGTCACTTAGCCTGAGAGGAACTAGGGCCTATGCCTGAGCAGGCAGTAGTGGGGCTCATTGCCTTTTACCCCACAGGTCCCAGGCACCAAAGGCCCAGGGGCAGTGTGATTAAAGCATAGTTTCTGGTGGAGAGGGGAGGACGATGGTAGGTGTGGTAGACACCCCAGTGTGCCTCCCAGATCTGCCTTCAGTGAAGGACTCGACCTAGCTGCTGGGGAGGTGATCAACAGACAGACTTCAGTAATTGGGCCCCATCAGAGATTGTTTCAGCTGCAGAAAGCTTCCTGCCTAAGATACCTCCCTTTTGAGGTGGCCCACATCCAGTGACAGATTGATGAGGGAATAGAAGGCCTGGCCATCTCGGCTGGACTGGGGACAGCTCCAGAGGACCATTCTGTGTTCCAGGACTCCTTGTGGGGTTGGCCACGGCTGCTGCTGGCCTGCATAAAAGCTGCGTTCCTCTCTCTGCTTTCTATTTCTCTTCCCTACTGGTGTGGGCCCTGTGGGCTCTCCTTAGTAAACACCCTGCTGGCTAAACTCAATCTCAAGCGGTTGCTTCCCAAGGAATCCACCCCATGACAGTGGAACCTGATCCCTACCTGCCTAACTGAGCCTCTGGAATCGGTCTGTTACACCCTGTTCCTTCCCAAATTGTCAACTCTACAGCAAGCTCTAACTACCTTAAAGACTGAGCCAGGTTCAGCTCCTTTCTTACTGCTTCATCTCAGCTTCTCAAGGAAGGGATGTGTGTGATCAGGCTGGTGGGCGTAGGGTACCTGCCTCTCTGACTGCCACACCCCTTCCCCTTACCACACACGTGCCTCCACAACCATGCTGTGTGTTGATGCCCCGGGCACTGTGCACCCGGACAAACCTAGTCAGGGGGCCACTACGAAGACTGAGACAGTCTCAGGCCCCAGAGTAATGTCCCTGGATCAGAAGTGCATTCCAGGAGCTGGGACTGCGATGGGAGCTCGCTTTATTAGATCGCATTATAAATGGATGATTTGCCATCTCCGAAGATAAATGGGAAACTTAATGCAGAGGTATCCTGTCTGGGGAAACTGGAGAGTTATGGATGTTAGCTTTGTAGCTTTATGAAAGCACTTTCTTATGGAAACTGAAATGACCAAGATTAGATTGAATTAGTAGGTACTGGTATGAGCCTTTTCTCCCCCTATCCATCTTGATTTTTTTTTTTTAAGGGAAATGATTTGCCTCCTGCATGAGCATTTCATAAAAATGCAAATCCCAAGTTTGGGATTGATAATTAGCAGAATTTCCTCCTGGTGCCTAGGAGGAAGCGGCCCAGCTGGAATTCTCTTTGGTGGTGGGCAAGTAGGCACCCTCTGTTGGCTCCACCCCTGGGCAGTGTCTGCTCCTTCTGGTCCACGTCCTTTCCCACTGGTGCTAGGTACTCCCCTCACCTGTCCCCACAGAGCACAGATGGATTAGTGAGACTTTCTGTCCCAGCAGTGGGGCTCCTGGCCTCCTGCTTTGAGGACGGGATCTCCCCATCCTACACAGGTCCCACTGTCCATCACAACTTCTCCAGCCTGAACTTAGAGCCCAGGTCCTAGTTGGGTGGTAAGGTTTTCTGTCAGCAAACAAATCCATCTGATGGATATTTGAGCACTTTTGATAACAAGTATCCCTGGTGGCTCAGCAGTTAAGAATCCACCTGCAATGCAGGAGACACAGAGACCCAGGTTCAATCCCTGGGTCAGGAAGGTGCCCTGGAGGAGGGCATGGTAACCCACTCTAGTATTCTTACCTGGAGAATCCCATGGACAGAGGAGCCTGCAGGGCTACAGTCCATGGAATCGTGAAGAGTCGGACACAACTCTTGCGACTGAGCACACGTATGCACAGTGCCAGGTACCGGAGAAACAAAGATGCAGATACTGATCCTCTGCCTTTGAGGCAATCAGTTTAATTGAGAGAGAAATGCAGATAAAGAAACTTTCCAAACTAGCACTGCCCAAAGAACTTTCTGTTGTCACGGGAATGTTCTGTACCTGAGCTGTCTGCTGCGGTAGCCACCAGCGACATGGGGTCTCATGGAAACAACTTAAGAAAAGGATTCTGGAGAGGAATTTCAAGCTTAGTTTTTCAGCCAATCATTTGGAATCTCAGGTACATTGATTTTGAGATTTGAACCTCAGTTTCATCATCTGTAAAATGGGATTATTGAAACCTACTCTGCCTCCCTAGAATATCAGAAGCGAGAGATCTGGCCCAACTTCCTTATTCTACAGAGGAGGGAGCAGGGGTTGTGACCTGTCAGGTCTTGTGGGGAAGTAGGGGCAGAATCAGACCTTTAACATCTGGTCCCAGGCCTTGGGGCCACAGCAGGATGCTGCTTGGGGTGCTGTGGGAACTGAATATAGAAAAAAAGAGAGATCTTTGAAGCATGTGTAGGCATGAGTGCCTGTATGCTCAGCCGTGTCCAACTCTGCGACCCCATGAAATGTAGCCCACCAGACTCCTCTGTCCATGGCATTCTCTAGGCAAGAATACTGGAGTGGGTTGTCATTCCCTTCTCCAGGGGATTTTCCTGATCCAGGGATCAAACCCACATCTCCAGCATTGGCAGGCAGATTCTTTACCACTAAGCCCAATTTTTGAAGAGTCAAAACTATCTAAGATGATGGGTGGCAAAACCATCCAAAGGAACCATCGCAGCTGTTCAGGATCACCTGTTGAAGAATAAAGGTGGAAGAAGCCTTGTTTGTGATATGACGTGGGGCTCTAGACTTAGCACACACCTCAAAGCTAGTGTCTGCCCCAAACTTCAGGATGATAAAGGGATCCCTAGAGTCAGGCTGCAGAAAGAGGAGACAAAAGGTGCATCTGCCACCCAAGGTCAATGGGGACCTCAGACTGGGGAGCCCTGAGAGCTTCCAAGGCCCTTAGATGCTTTATCAGTGTTGAGAGCTGACCTATTGAGTGCCAAGTATCCCTACCAGACACTGAATGTGGTATCCCAGCATACCACATTCAGAGCTGCCTTTGAGCCAAGAAACTTTGCAGAGATGGAGAGAGAGAGCCCCCAAATGAAATAAACATGGAGGACTCCTAGCAATGGACTCAGGCTCCAGGGAACAGAAATGAAATTTGAATGAAGGAATTGAATGCTGGATTGGGAGATGAGAGGGACAATTAGTCTCAGGAGGAGTCATTTAAAAATTTAAAATAGATTAAATAGCTTCTTTTTTATGATGGTAAATGCTGTGCCTCTCCCAAATCCTAGGGTGTTTTCTCCATGAGGTGCTGAGCTCTGCTGAATGGAAGTCCAGTTAAATGGGACTCTGTTGAATGGGACGATGGCCTTGGAGTTTGCTCTTCCTACAGGCCCCAACTTTGGACCCCAACAAGGCCCACAGGGGCCTCAGGGATTCTGTCCTTGGCCTACCAGTCTCAAGGCTGCCTGCATTTCAAGCTCCATTCAGTAAAATTGTTTTGCTGATGAGAGCTGCTTCTGAATTCAGTTCCCAAGGGCACAAGCAAAGAGGTCCTGGAGGAGGGCCCTTAAGGCTGGCACAGGAGGCTGTCAGGGGCGGTGGGAGGGCAGTTTAGCTGGAAAGAGCTAGGGGCATCTGAGGACTGAGAGCTCCTGTTGGAAGAGGCCAGACTTGGGCCTTCGGCCGGTGTTGAGCTGTAGATCTGTAAATCACTATCCTGTATGTGCTGCTGCCCCTGACTGTCCTGACTGGTGATTCTAACTAACAGGTGGGTGTTGGCAATACTGACACACTATTTACCTGGGGGATGGGCTATAGAAGATACCTGTGGACAGGTGGCAGGGCCAGGTTCAAAGATCGCTCCCCTGCATGCAGCAGGGATGGGAGATGGGAGAGGAGAATGAGGAGTGAGGGCTTCCTTCAGTTCAATGGGCCCGAGTCTGTCATTCCTTCCTAGGGGGCCCTCTTCTCTGGCCCTGGCTGTGGAGGTCCAAGGCCGTAGGGTCAGCCTGCTTCCTGCTCCGGGTGAGTGTGGTGGGCATAGCTCTGGAGATGGACCTCCCCAGGCTTTCATGCACTGTGGCGTACGACCTGGTTGACCTGCCCTCTCATAGGCCATCACAGTGCCGTCTCAGGGTACCAGCACTGGATGAGGTGCTGGATGGTGAGCATGCCCACGATGCTGCACATGCTCAGCCTCACCACTGCCATCCTCATTATTTATTGGGTCAGATCTCCTCTGTTAATGTAGGTTAACTCCCTTGCCCTGAAATGAGCTCCCTGACCTCCTCCCGTGACCTGATGTCCTCCCATCTTTCAAGAGCAGACAATATAGTCCAGGGACCTTAGTTTTCCACTTGGTGCTGGCCCAAGTGTGTGACCTCAGCCAAGTCACTTTTGCTCCTCAAATCTGTTTTCTCATCTGTCAGTGGAGGAGCTTATTCTGAAACTGAGTTTCCCAGATGTGTTGTGGTACACGATAGGGAGTGGGGGGCTCAAATAGGTAACCCATGTGTTGAGAGGGGGATTCCCTAGGCCTTGAGATGCCAGGGTGGGTGGGGATGGCCCGGGATGGCCCCTGGGACCCTGGCCAGCTCTCTTTCAGCTGGGAATAGCCGAAGCTGTATGCTCCAGCATGCAGAACAAATGTTACCATTTCCCTGTGTGCCATGATGTACAAAGGTAAGAAATCAACTCCGAAGTCTGCTGGGATAATATCTCTAATATTCTGAGTCATCTCTGAGCTTCAAAATGTACCTCTTCTGAGAAGTCTGCCCCTACAACATCATTCAAAGGTGTATCACCATCACGGTCGTCTTAGCGTTTATGACCTGCTTTAGTCTGAAATTAATTAGTTAATTTGTACTTCTTAAAATGTGGCCTGTGGGCTGTTTCCCATAACAGCTCCTGTGACTGCAACTGCTGCTCCTGTTGTCTTTGTGAGCGTGCAGGTGCCGGGCCCCTTGCGATGGGCTTTGCTCTTCACTCTCACAGCAGTACTGTGGGGTGTGCGTGCATTATTGTGCATTGCACATGCGAAACTTGGGACTTAGATGGTTTGAAGTAATCACCCAAATTGCAAGTAGCTGAGTCAGGATTTGGACGTGAGCCTGTTGGTCTGATGCGGCCCATGCTCGTAGCCTGTGAAGCAGTGTGTGTGTATGTGTGTGCGCGCGCACGCGCGTGCATGCACGCATGCACAGGCAGGCCCTCTCTCTTGGTTAGATGTCCAGTGTTCAAGGAAGAGGCTTGTGTTTTCTGCATTCTTTCCACCTCCCCGCAATTCAGGCCTGGGCTCAGTAGTAAGTACTCAATTGCCAGCATGCCAGATATTTTCGTGTAAACTAAAAGTGAGGGCTGGGACAGCCTGCCCTGGTCGCGGATGGAAGGGACAATTGACCTCTGTCAGGTCTCCTGGGAGGTGAGTTTGTGAAATCTAACGGGCACTGGGGCTCAGCAGATCAAGCCCCATGTAGCCTGACCTCTGTTGTTTTAGGGTAAGCGGTTGTGCCAGGGAAGTCCCGAACTGACCTCAGGTACACAGCTGATGAGAACAGGTCCTGAGCCCCTACCCCCTGTCCCCCCACAACTGAAGTTTGCCAGACAGTCCCGTCCACGGATCTCCATGGGAGAGAGAAACAAGTCAATGAATGGCGTCTGGGATCAGTGGGTCCTGGGAGCCTGGAGAGGGGTTCAAACAGCCAAGAGTGCTCACTCAGGTGGCCCTGGGCTCCAGGCTACAGTTTGCAGCACCCAGGACTCACTCTTTTCTTAAAAAAATTTTGGTCATGCTGCATGGCATGAGGGATCTTAGTTTCCTGACTAGGGATAGAAACCATGCCCCCTGCTTTGGAAGTGCCGTGTCTTAACCACTGGACTGCCAGGGAATTCCCAGCACCCTGGGACTTACACTTGACCCTTCCCCTCTCCTTCTTTCTGGGAGCTGCTCCTCCCCTTAGGTTGTGGACTGGTCCTTACCTGGCCTCCTCACTGCTGGGATTGCCAGTCAGGTCCTGTGAAGGATTTATATTTGAACTCCTGATGAGTTGTCCATGAGAGTCCTGGGCAGCCCCCAGCCCACTCATCCTTCACCTGAACATCTCAGACAGACCTGAATTTCAGAGAAGGCAATGGCACCCCACTCTAGTACTCTTACCTGGAAAATCCCATGGGTGGATGAGCCTGGTAGGCTGCAGCCCATGGGGTCACGAAGAGTCGGACATGACTAAGCGACTTCACTTTCCCTTTTCACTTTCATGCATTGGAGAAGGAAATGGCAAGCTACTCCAGCGTTCTTGCCTGGAGAATCCCAGGGACGGGGGAGCCTGGTGGGCTGCCGTCTATGAGGTCGCAAAGAGTTGGACACAACTGAAGTGACTTAGCAGCAGTAGCAGACCTGAATTTGACTTCCTGCTACAACTCAGAACATGTAGCCTTAGACAAATTTGCTAACATCTTTCCAAGGAATGTTTACTGGTGAGGCTTGAGTTCTGTAAGATATCTCTGTCTCTCTCTCTTTTTTTTTTGGCCATGCTGAGCAGCTTGTGGGATCTTAGGTCCCTGACCAGGGATCATACCTGTGGCCCCCTGCACTGGAAGCATGAAGCTCTAACCACCAGACTTCCAGGAAAGTCCCAGAAGTTTTATTTTTGACTGTGCTTATCTATAAGGCACAAATTGACTTCAGATTCATTTTTTTTCACCAATATCCCAAGTGCCCTTGGCAAAGTGGATGACCTTCAGCCAAGTTCTCCTTGAGCTGCTCACACACAGCTGTGTGACTCATTTAAAAGCTGACCAAGAACCATCTGTTTTCAAGGAATGTTTACTATGTATTTAATAGTACCTGCTGTGTTTCAGGTACTGTTCTAGGCACGTAGTGGTATAGAAGAGGACAAGAAGCTGTGTGCCTAGAAGAGTGGTCAGGTAAGGCCTCTTTGAGTTGAAATCTGAATGATGATAAAGAGGAAATCTGGAGCAAGAACATTCTACTGAGACAGGAAACAACCAGTGCAAAGGCCCTGGGGCACAAGGAAGGATGACTTGTCCCCCAGGTTTATAACTTGTTGCTCCATGTAGAGCAAATTGCAGGGGATCAAGAGTGGAACTTGGGAGACTGGTTAGAAGGTTATTGCAAAGGTCTGGATTGGCAAGGATGATGGCTGGGTGAGTTCCACCAGCTCCCTGAACCTCAGTTTTCTCACAGCATGAAGATAGAAACATTATCTACCTTACAGGCTGATTGTGAAGATTAAATGAGTAGACACAGCATACAATAAAATGGTGACTATTAGTATTAATAAAAGGAGTAATAATCATAAGCATGAGGGCTTACACAGCTAGGCCCTCACAGGAGGGCTAAGGCTTTAATTAAGTGGAGAATTTTCCATTTAACAGATCCAAGGATGCTTCCAGTGAGTCAGGAATTGGGTGTCTCCTGCCCCTCCTGGCTCACCTATCCTGGGCTTGGTGCAGAGACGGGGAACAGGTAGGTGGCGTTGGGAGGGAGGGCAGTGACTTCTCTGTGCTACAAAAGCAAGCCAGCCCGGGAACGAGAAAGTCTAAGCACCCCCCATGCTCCATTTGTTTCTAGAACAGACCCAGGAGAAATCCTCCCCCCATCCAGGAAGCCTTCTGCATTGAGACAGTGGCTGAGATGGACAGGCTGGTGAGGGGACACAAGCCAGAATCAGAAGGCAGGGAGGCAGGCTCCTCTTATTTCTGTTCTTTCCATAACCCAAGGCAGGGGTGTGGGGAGGATGGAGGAAGGGGTGGGGTCATTCTCTGAGTTTAAGCCATCATTGAGATGAGAGGATGAGATGGAAGAGGCTGAAGCTCCCATGAGGAATTTGGGGAAACACTCTCAAAGGTGGCAGCTGGGTCCAATCACATGTGACCATTCCAACAAGCAGGGGCTTCTCCCCAGCAGAAATCCTCTTCCGCACGGTGTTAGGGTCAATCCCTCTGAGGTGGACAGGGCTCCAATGACCTTCAGGGGGCCCCCACCTTCTCTCAGCATCTGCGATGGCTGTAGAGGAACATTTTATGAGCTCTTCAGTCCTTGCATCCCATGAGGCTTTTGCCTTGCTCCAGACCCTCTCTGATACACACATATATCTTAAAAAGGAAAAGAAAGAGAGAGAAAAGCTATTTTATTTCATTGCCAAACTATCCACTTTAAATACCCTTTTTATTACAGTATCTGCATAGTAATACTAATAATAGATCTTGTTGGCAGCTCTAATGAGGCTGGAGAATATAAGGTTTCCAATAAAGTTAATTGTTGCCTTTAATATTCTCATACATTTATACATGGTAAATCTTTAACGGAGAAAAAACACTCCATTTCTTCCCTGCTTAGCTGCCAGTTCTAGACCAGATGGGGAGGGATGGCATCGATGACGTCAGCTGGACTCTCAGGCAACTTGAATTTTGATCCTCCAAACTTTCTTCCAGTGGTAAGAGCATGAGTTTTGAGTCAGAAAGATCTGGGTTTGAATGCTGACTTTGTCACTTCTAGCTTTGTAGCTGGGACAACTTACTTACGCTCTCAGCCTCAGTTTCTTTGTCTGTGAAATGGGAGTCGTGATAAATGTGTATAAAGCTCAACACACTGGCTGGCATTTAGTCAAGGCTCCACACATGCTCCACTCATTGGAAAAGACCCTGATGCTGGGAAATATTGAAGGCAAAAGGAGAAGAGGGCAACAGAGGATGAGATGGTTAGATAGCATCACTGAATCAATGGACATTGATCACTGAGAGATAGTGAGGGACAGAAGAGCCTGGCATGCTGCAGTCCATGGGGTCTCAAAGAGTCAGACATGACTTAGTGACTGAACAAAAACAACCAAATATGCGAGCTATCTTGTTGTTTGGAACTATTAAATACAACTGTTATTGTATCCACTCACTACGTGAAGTGAAAGTTGTTCAGTTGTGTCTGACTCTTTGCGACCACATGGACGCAGTCCATGGATTTCTCCAGGCCAGAATACTGGAGTGGGTAGAATTTCCCTTCTCCAGGGAATGCTCCCTTCTCCCTTCTCTGGGGGATCTTCCCAACCCAGGGGTCGAACCCAGATCTCCCTCTTTGCAGGCTGATTCTTTACCAGCTGAGCTGCAAGGGAAGCCTAAGAATATTGGAGTGGGTAGCCTATCCCTTCTCCAGCAGATCTTCCCAACCCAGGAATCAAACCAGGGTCTCTCGCATTGCAGGTGGATTCTTTACCAACTCCTTGATAGACTGATAGCTCAGCTGGTGAAGAATCCGCCTGCAATTCAGGAGACCTGGGTTCAGTCCCTGGGTTGGGAATATCCCCTGGAGAAGGGAAAGGCAACCCACTCCAGTATTCTGGCCTGGAGAATTCCATGGACTGTATAGTCCATGGGGTTGCAGAGAGTCGGACATGACTGAGCAACTTTCACTTTCAAGTGGAATAAATTCATTCATTATTTCTCTCATTAATCGTGGAATAAATCAGGGTGTTACAATCATCATATTTGAACTTCACAGCTACTGTTTTTTTCTGTTAATCAGTTTCTCAAGGTTACCCAGTACTAAGTGACAGACGGAGTGAGAAGCCTGGATTCTCCGTCCCCCGCAACTTTGTAACTAGGCAGCTCTTGGCATCCATCGCTCCTCCCCATCCCACATCTAGAGCTTCCTTGACCCTCTTTATCTACTCACCTCTTCACCAGACCTCTGTCTGTGGCCTGGGCCCTGGGCCAACGTGGTTAAAACACTATTGTGAAGGGAGTGCCACTTCCCCCAGTCTTGGGACAGACTCCCAAGCCCCCTGTCCAACCTCTCCCAATGGTCATCATTCTTCTTTATTTTTACCTTCTCTTGAAGAAATTTCATGATTTTTACAGTCACAGAACAAAGGAGAACGTATGTCTCGCGATTTCTTCTATAGCCAATTTCATGTATTTTTTGACAGTGCCATCAGATTTCTGACATTTACAATGTTTTTCTCCCGGGGAGGGTGGGGGTGAGTAGAAGGAGAGGTTCACCTCCACACCCCACCCCATGATCTGGAAAAGGGCGAGATGAACTTGAAATACCCTGGGTTAGGGACAGGCCTATGTGACTTGTGTTTCAACAAATGGATCGCCAACGACGCACCCCCACCTCCCCGACCTTCCCCACCCAGCCAGGGTTCTACTCTACACATCAACGCCTCTCCCGCTGGCAAGTGGTAAGAAGTACTATGTGACAGGATGGTTGCCATGGCAACCCTCATTTCCAGTTAAACAACCGGGCCCTGATGAAAGGAGTCTCGTTTGCTTTGGTTAAAGGGTTTGTTGGGAGGGGTGTGGGGCCGGTTTCTTCCTTCTTCTCTCAGCCGCTTTCTTACTCCTCACTGTTTCCTTTTCAGGGATGAAGTGGAGGCAGAGATGGGCCAGGCTCTGCCCAGGGCCTGGAGAATGGGCTTCTAGCTCCAGGCTGGACCAGAGGAGCCAGGATGGGGACTCAGTCTGAGTCAAGACCCCAGGTTCCATCTCTTCTGCCGGCAGCCAAGGTTTTCCTCCCAGCCCCGCCTGCCTCAGGCCCCCAAGTCCCCTGCCCTCCCAGAAGTAGGACCTGTTGGGTGAAGCAATGGGCTCGTGGAGAACCCAGTGTCCCAACAGGTGGTTGGGTAATTAAGTGAGCTTTATGCACACAACACTGTTTTGCCCGATGTAATTGCAGTTTCCATATAAATAATTCACGGGAAATTATTAGAGTGAGGACATCGCCCGCCTCCTCATAATTTGCTTAACCGAAATAGGCTCTTTCATCATCTACGTTGATTTGCCTTAAGACCGTGCACTCAGCATCCTTCATAGGCCTGCTCCTTCGAAAACGAGAATGCAGAATTTAATTAAGTTATGCAAATCGGGCATCCCCTGCCTGGGGAGAGGCAGGGTGTTTGCCCACATGGCCGGCGGGGTGGTGCAGGGAAGTGGGGCAGGGGCTGTGCTGCACCCCAGGTGATGGGCAGCTGTTTGGGGAAGAAGGAGGAAGCTCGCCCCACCCAGAGAAGGAACAGCGTGCTCATGGCAAGTTCAGAAGCTGGACTCCACAGATAGGTGGACGAGAGTGCGAGCTTGAACTCTGGAGTCTGCCTCCTAGCTCACTCGCTGTGTAATTTGAGGGGATGTACTTAACATCATTACACCTCAGCTCTCTTCTCTATCAAATGAGGATAATAAAAGCCCCACTCTCCTAGGACTGAGGTGAGGAATGCATGAGGGGATCTGTATAAAGTGTTTGATGTGATTCTAGCTGTCGTCCTTCGCAAGCAGCTGCTATTACTGTTGTTATTACCATTACTATAGATGTTGACAGTTTTAGGTGTGTTAGACTTCTAGCTGTGGTTGTCCCTGCTCTTGATGGAACTATCTGATTGACTCCATCCTGCCCTTTGCAGTGAGGAGGGTTAAATTTATGACTTCATCCATGAATTATTCCATAATTTTGGGAAGGAATCATTGCATTGGAAGGAAAAAGCACCTAACATTTTGGAGGCAGTCAGACCAAGGTTCAAATCCCAGTACTGCTGCTTACTTACTGTGTGGTCTTGGACAAGTCACTTTGAAACAGGAGGGAAGGGGGCAGACACAATCTTTAAAAGAATGACGGCCATGCTGCTGCTGCTGCTAAGTCGCTTCAGTCGTGTCCGACTCTGTGCGACCCCATAGACGGCAGCCCATGATGCTCCCCCGTCCCTGGGATTCTCCAGCTAAGAACACTGGAGTGGGTTGCCATTTCCTTCTCCAATGCATGAAAGTGAAAAGTGAACGTGAAGTCGTTTAGTCGTGTCTGACCCTCAGCGACCCCATGGACTGCAGCCTACCAGGCTTCTCCGTCCATGGGATTTTCCAGGCAAGAGTACTGGAGTGGGGTGCCATTGCCTTCTCTGACATGGCCATAAAACATGACAAAAACAGCTGAGAACCAACTAGGTCCAAGATGGCTGAAGATTTGAATCCCAATAGGCTTTGATTCTCATACGTACATTGTAACACATTGGCATCTAAATGAAAAACCCACCAGCACCATGGCAGTTCCAAGGCCTACCATAAAAGACCAGAAAATGGGCAGTGGCCCAATTCCTAGAAATCCCTGCCTCTTCCCCCAAATAGTTGGAATAACCCTCCCACTTATTAGCCTATGAAATTACCCAGCCCATAAAAACCACTCTGTATTTTGGGTCTCTCTCCTTCTGAGATGGCCCATACTCTGTGGGGTATGTATCTCTAAATAAATCTACTTCTTACCTATCACTTTGTCTCCAAATTCTTTCACAATGAAGGAAGAACCTCAAATATACCAGCAACAACTTTACCTTCATGGGACCTTGAGTGCCTCTCGGGTAAGATGGGGGGAGTATTTCTGTCCTGCTTGGGGCTTGTGGGGATCAGGAGTAATGTGTGCAAGGCATCAGCTACGTGTCTGCCACATCATTTATACTCTACCAGTGGTGACAGGAATCTTCAAGGCTGGCGGCAGTGAGTCTGGGCAAGGGCCTCTCCTTGCCTCCTCACTCTCCATTCTCTCTTTTCCTTCCTCCCCGTCCTCTCGGTCACCCTTCGTCTCATGCTTTCTGTTCAAGGATCCAAGAAACCCATTCACCCTGAGGTGTTAATGACTGATGAGTTTAAAAATTCTACTTCTCTTGAGTCGACTTTCATTTTCTAAAGGGGATAAAAAGCTTGATTACTCTTAAACTAAAGGTTTGGTTCTTTAATGGAAGTTATCTTGTAAGCCTACGATAAAGCAGAGGTACTCCTAAAATCTCACCTGGAAAGCGATGGCTTCTTTGCAGAAGAATCGCTGGGTCTGGGGATTCACCCTGATGATTGGTGCCTCTCATCACTGTCCATTTCAGATTCAAGCTCTATCACAGAGCCAGCTGCTTCATCATTTGACACAGATTTCCTGAGCACCTACTGTATGCCAGGATTTGTGACATTCATTGGGTTTACATTGTGGGCAAAAGAGCACTGTTCCTGCCCTGAAAAGGGCAAGTGAAAGTCGCTGAGTCGTGTCTGACTCTTCGCAAGCCCATGGATATACAGTCCTTGGAGTTCTCCAGGCCAGAATGCTGGAGTGGGTAGCCATTCCCTTCTCCAGGGGATCTTCCCTAGCCAGGGATTGAACCCTGGTTTCCCACATTGCAGGTGGATTCTTTACCAGTTGAGCCACCAGGGAAGCCCAAGAATACTGGAGCGGGTAGCCCTTCTCCAGTGGATCTTCCTGACCCTGGAATTGAATCAGGGTCTCCTGCATGGCAGGCGGATTCTGTACCAGCTGAGCTGCCAGGGAGCAGGAACTTAAAAGCTAGTGGGAGGGACAATTATTAAACACACAGTACTAATTAATACATAGTTACATGTTAAATAAGGGTTAGAAAGGAAAGGCGCAGGCGGCAATGAGAGAGAACCATAGGGGACCTGAATTTAAATGGTTGGGAGGAATGTAAAGGCAGAAGGTAAAGGAGTAAACTGGGTGAAGAGTGAGAGGAAGCGCATTAATGGCAGAGGAAAGCACAGGTTCAAAGGCTCAGGGGCAGGAAAAATACTGGCGCCTTTGAGGAACTGAAAGCAGGTAAGTAGCTGGACCAAGGGAGACATGAGGTGAGTTTGGTGACGTAGGTGAGCATCACACGTGGGGATCTTGGGGCAACAGGCAGTCACCTTGAGCAGGAGATGCAGAGCCTGGGGTCTCGATCATATTCACAGAGGCACAGGCCCTTCAATACCCAGGCTTTGTGTCTTAAAGAAGCCCACGCCCCACCCCTGAGGGAGCAGAGCAAACCTGTCTGCAAGAGGAACGGAGGAGACTCTCGGACTCAGCGTCAGAAAAAGCAGTCTAGTTCTGGCTCTGTTAACTGTTTCTTAGGAAACTCTCTGCTCTAAAGCTTCACATCCTCACCTGCAGTGGGCACTCTGCTGGCCCCTGGAGACACGCGCTACCTTTCTCTACCCTGGGGGCCTGGTCTGTATGCACTGCATTGACGGGCCCCCTTCATCTCCTGTGCGGCTGATTGGAGGCTCCAGTACAAAGACTGGAGGCAGGGGGAGGCTGAGGAGCAGAGACTTGCTAACCTTACTCTGCCCTGCTGGGCCATGGGCCACCTGCATCCTTCTCTCAAAGCTCACCACCTGTCTCCTGTTCCTCTCCTATAGCTACTAAATCCAGGTCTGGTCACTGCTCCCTCTCAGCTCCCCTCAGGCCAGGAGTGTCAATGCTCTCTGCTCTTTCTAGCACTGAGGTACGTCACTTTTCCTTGTCAGTTTCCCTTAACACTGCCCACATCTTCGCAAAGAGTCCCCTCAGTGGACATGACAGTTACTTTTACATGTCAGCATGACTGGGCCACAGGTGCCCAGACCTTTGGTCAAAGCTTCTTCTGGGTGTGTCTGTGAGGATGTTTCTGGATGAGATGAACATTTGAACACACACCAAGTGAAGCCATGTCCCTCCCTTAGTGTGGGTGGGCTCCACCCAATCGGTTGAAGATCCGACCAGGGCAAAAGTGTTGCCCCTCCTCGAGTGGAGGGAAACTCGTCCTGTCTGAACGTTCCCATTGAAGCTGGGACATTGGTCCTTTCCTGGCTTCAGACTGAACCAGGAACATCGGCTGTTTCTGGTCTTGAGCCCGTGCTTCTCCGCTGGGAACTTCTACCTGGTTCTCCAGCTTGCTGGCAACAGCTCTCGATCTGTACCTGCCCTGCCCGCCTCCCTGGGCCATTGGGAGGCTCTGTCAAGGTGCTTTGTAAACTGCCAAGTGCTCTACAATTTTGAGACCTGACAAATGTTGCAGTTGTGTTCTCCTGAGCATTGCGTTTTCTGTTTGTTCCCTGAGGTAGAGCTTGGGGACATGACCCTCAGGTATGTGAGTTCAGCTCTCAGCACATCTTCAATAATGATCTCTGGGAACTGTCTTCAATAAACAGTTAGTGAGGGATGAAGTTAGCCACACGGCCACACCAGTTCTTCCCTGCCCCTTAGCTCACATTTAGAGCAGGAGGGAGAGAAGTCAGGAGCTCAGACTTTGTGGCCAGACGGTCTGGGCCCAGATCCCAGCTCCTCTTTTTCTTACCCACATGGCATTTGACAGCTCTCTTACCTCCTTAAGCCTCAGAGTCTCACCTGTAAAAAGGGATGCCTATATATACAGTCATCTACGTGCACAGCACTGCGCTGTTACTCAGGTTACCCGAGATCTTGGTGCAGTACATGTGCTGGAGAAGACGCTTGAGAGTCTCTCAGACTGCAAGGAGATCAAACCAGTCAATCCTAAAGGAAATCGACCTTGAATATTCATTGGAAGGACTGATGCTGAAGCTGAAGCTCCAATTCTTAGGCCACCTGATGAGAAGAGCCGATTCTTGAAAAGGACCCTATGCTAGGAAAGATTGAGGGCAGGAGGAGAAGGGGAGGACAGAGGACGAGATGGTTGGATACATCACCGATTCAGTGGACATTTGAGCAAACTCAATGGGGTTTGAGCAAACTCAGGAAGATAGTGAAGGACAAGGAAGCCTGGCGTGCTGTAGTCCATGAAGTTGCAAAGAATGGGACATGACAGAGTGACTGAAGCACAGCAGCAGTGGCATGGTATAAATCTTTAGGAAATGCTAGTTATTACCCTGATGAGGTGGTTGGATGGCATCATCGACTTGATGGACATGAGTTTGAGCAAGCTCCAGGAGTTGGTGATGGACAGGGAAGCCTGGTGTGCTGCAGTCCATGGGGTCGCAAAGAGTCGGACACGGCCGAGTGACTGAACTGAACTGAACTGGTTACCACTTTGTCAGTAGCCAGCTGTGTGGCCTTAGGAAAGTTACTTTACTCTTCTGGGCCTCAGGGATCTCTTCTCTAAAACACTTCTGGAGTGAGTGCATCTGGTATTTTTCTATTTTTTCCATAACACATCTCCACAATTTTAGTACCTTAGAACAACACCCATAGCCTGTGGGTCAGAAGTCCACATAATGGAGTTAACTGGGTTTTCTGCTTGAGTCTCTCAAAGCTGCAATCAAAGGGCTGGCCATCCAGCATTCTTATCTGGAGTTCAGGGGGCTCTTTCAACTTCACTCATGTTGTTGGCAGAATTCAGTTCCTGTGGCAGTAAGACTGAGGCTGTCACCCGCTAGAGGCCATCCCTCACTGTAGACAGGCTTGTTTGTTCCTCAAGGCCACTAGAAAAGTGTCCTTTTCCAGAAGGGCCCAGCTTCTCTTTTAAGGGTTTTTTTCAGATTAAGCCAGGCCCATTTAGGATAATCTGTCTTTTCATTAATTAAAAATCAACTGATTTGGGACCTTAATTACATCTGCAAAAAAAATCTCTTCACTTTTGCCATTTGAAGTAATATGATCAAGGGAGTGAAATCCCATCACTTTTGCAGTTCATCAGTTCTGTCCACACTCAAAAGAGGAGAGGATATACAAGGCATAGCACCGAGGGAGAAAGATTATGGGGGCTGTCCTAGAATTCATTTGACCACAGTGAGTTATTATAACAATGTTCTGAATGTCTCCCTGTGAATGCCCCAGAGGGGCAGAAACTGAAAGTTTGTCTCGGTTGTTGCTTTGCTTCTGCTATCTAAAATACAGTAGGAGTTTGTGACAGTTAATTTTATATGTCCACTGGACTGAGCCATGGCATGCCCAGGCATTGGGTCAAACATATTCTGGATGTGTCTGTGAATGTGTTTCTGGATGAGATGAGCATGTGAATCATGGGCTGGGTGCAACAGATTGTTCTCTCTAATGTGGTGTGGCTCAGTAGTAAAGAATCCACCTACCAGTGCAGGAGATATGGGTTCAGTCCCTGGGTCAGGAAGATCCCCTGGAAAAGGAAATGACAACCCACTCCAGTATTCCTGCCTGGGAAATCCCAGGGACAGAGGAGCCTGGTGGGCTACAGTCCATGGGGTTGCAAAAGAATCAGATATGAGTTAGTGATTAAACAGAAAAACACCACCACCGATGGAGGTGGGCCTCATCTAATCAGACAAAGATCTGAATTGAGCCAAAAGGCTTTCCTACGAGTTCTCTTTTCTTGCCTGACAGCTTCATTATGGAATTTATACCATTTCCTCTCAGGTCTTTAGTTGACTGACTACAGATTTGGGACATCTCAGCTTCTGGAATCATGTGAGTCAATTCCTTAAAAATCAGCCAATCTCTCTCTCCATATATATCACACACATTGTGTATATATATGTATGTGTATACTCCTGGTTCTGTTTCTCCAGAGAACCTGAAAACAGTGTTCAGTAAATATTTGCTGACTCTTGTGTATCGTCTCTTAGGTCGCCACCAACTCTCAAAATCAATTTAAGAAAGAGAGTGTGGAAGAGAGCAGGGGAGGGTACGTGGTAAAGGGGCACATTAGGTGCCTGTGACTGGTCCAAGCCCAGACATCCCTTTCATTTACCTTCTCTGTCTCTTTCCATCATCTCCAGGCCCTGACTGAGAAATTAGGATCAGGGGAAGGGAAGAGACAAAACAATCATCTTCCTTACTGCTCTTGTACTTCTTTATGGATCCTTTTCTTTTTCAGCTTTATCAAAATATAATTGACTTACAATAAACTGAACATATTTAAAGTGTACAATTTGATGAGTTTTGACATATGCATATTAAAGATAATGAATATATCCATCATCCCCCAAAGTTTCATTGTGTCCTTTATAATCTCTGTCTTCTGTACCCTCCCCCCACCCCCAATCCCCAGGCAACCACTGATCTTCTGTCACTATAGATTCATTTGCATTTCCTAGAATTATATAAATGGAAGCATACAGTATGCACTCTTTTTTGGCTTGCCTTCTTTCACTCAGCATAATTATTTTGAGATCCATCTGTGTTGTAGTATATATCAATAGTTTATTCCTTTTCTTTCCTGATGGTATTTCATTAAATGAATACACCACAGTTTACCTGTTCACTGATTAATGGATATTTGGGCTTTTTCCAATTTGGGGCTATTCCATATCATACTGCTGGGAACATTTATGTAAAAGTCTTGGTATGGAAATATACATTCATTTCCCTTGGACAAATAAGAGAGGAATGACTAGACCATATAGTAAGTGGATGTTTAAATTTTTGAGAAACTGCCATGCTGTTTTCCAAATTAGTTGTGCTATTTTGTATTCCTCATCCCCCACCCTTGAGAAGTGTATAAGAATCCCAGTTGCCTCATTTCCTTGGCAACACTTGATATGGTAAGCTTCTTAATTTTAGCCATTCCAATCAAGGTACAGGGGTATCTCCTTGTGGTTTTAATTTGCATTTCCCTAATGACTAATGACATTGAATGTCTTTTCATATATTTCTTTCCTATCTGTGTATCTTCTTTGGTGAAGCCAACTCTTTTGCTCATTTTTAAATAGGGTTATGTTCTTATTATTGAATTTGACAGTTATTTACATATCCATGAATACAATTTCTTCAGCAAATATATGATTTGCTATTTTCTCTTGGGGTCTACAGTTCATCTTTTCATTCTTCTAATGGTTTCTTTGAGGAGCAGTTTTTAATTTTGATGAAGCCCAGTTTACCAATTTCTTCTTTTATGTGGTTGTATCTAAGAAATCTTTGCTGAACCCAAGGTCATAAAGGTTCTCTCCTAGACTTTTTAAAATTTTAGTTTTTATATTTGGGCCAGTGGTCATGTATGGATGTGAGAGCTGGACTATGAAGAAAGCTGAGTGCCGAAGAATTGATGCTTTTGAACTGTGGTGTTGGAAATGACTCTTGAGAGTCCCTTGGATTGCAAGGAGAGCCAACCAGTCCATCCTAAAGGAGATCAGCCCTGGGATTTCTTTGGAAGGAATGATGCTAAAGCTGAAACTCCAGTACTTTGGCCACCTCATGCGAAGAGTTGACTCATTGGAAAAGACTCTGATGCTGGGAGGGATTGGGGGCAGGAGGAGAAGGGGACAACAGAGGATGAGATGGCTGGATGGCATCACTGACTCGATGGATGTGAGTCTGAGTGTACTCTGGGAGTTGGTGATAGACAGGGAGGCCTGGCGTGCTGCAATTCATGGGGTTGCAAAGAGTTGGACACGACTGAGTGACTGAACTGAACTGAATATTACTTTTTGAGTTAATTTTTACATATGGTACAAAGAATGGATCAAAGTTCCTATTTTTCATTCAGGTATCCAGTTATTTCAAGTACTAGTAGTTGAAAATATTATGCTTCCTCTGTTGAACTGCCTTTACAAATCTGTCAAAAATCAATTCTCAGTACATGTTTGGGTTGATTTCTTCTGTAGAGCAAAGTGACTCCGTTATACACATATAAACATCCTTTCTCCATTATAGTGTATCCTAGGATATTGAATATAGTTCTCTGTGCTATACAGTAGGACCTTGTTGTTTATCCACTCTATATTCATTCTATCCTGTTGTTTATTCTATTTGTGATAGTTTGTATTTACTAACCCTAAATGCCCAGTCCACCCCTCCCCACGCCCTTCCCCTTGGCAACCACAAGTCTGTTCCCTATGTCTGTCTCTGATTTGTAGATAGGTTCATTTGTGCCGTATTTTAGATTCCATATATAAGTGATATATGGTATTTGTCTTTCTATTTTGACTTACTTCCATTAGTATGGGCTTCCCTGCTGGCTCAGAAGATAAAGAATCTGCCTGCAGTGCAGGAAACCTGGGTTTGATCCCTGGCTCAGGAAGCTCTCCTAGAGAAGTAAATGGCTACTGATGCCAGTATTCTTGCCTGGAAAAGTCCATGGACAGAGGAGCCTGGTGTCATCCATGGGGTCACAAGGAGTCGGCTATGACTGAGCAAATAACACTTTCACTTTCCATTTATACACACACATACACACATATATACACATTCAGTTCAGTTTAGTTTAGTTGCTCGGTCGTGTCCGACTCTTTGTGACCTCATGGACTGCAGCACGCCAGGCCTCCCTGTCCATCACCAACTCCCAGAGTTTACCCAAATTCACGTCCATTGAGTTGGCGATGCAATCTAACCATCTCATCCTCTGTCATCCCCTTCTCCTCCCGCCTTCAATCTTTCCCAGCATCAGGGTCTTTTCCAATGAGTCAGCTCTTTGCATCAGGTGGCCAAAGTATTGGAGTTTCAGCTTCAACATCAGTCCTTCCAATGAACACTCAGGACTGATCTCCTTTAGGATGGATTGGCTGGCTCTCCTTTCCGTCCAAGGGACTCTCAAGAGTCTTCTCCAGCTCCACAGTTCAAAAGCATCAATTCTTTGGCACTCAGCTTTCTTTATAGTCCAACTCTCACATCCATACATGACTACTGGAAAAACCATAGCCTTGACTAGACAGACCTTTGTTGGCGAAGTAATGCCTCTGCTTTTTAATATGCTGTCTAGGTTGGTCATAACTTTCCTTCCAAGGGGTAAGCATCTTTTAATTTCATGGCTGCAGTCACCATCTGCAGTGATTTTGGAGCCCCAAAAAATAAAGTCAGCCACTGTTTCCCCATATATTTGCCATGAAATGATGGGACTGGATGCCATGATCTTCGTTTTCTGAATGTTAAGCTTTAAGACAACTTTTTTCACTCTCCACTTTCACTTTCATCAGGAGGCTTTTTAGTTCCTCTTCACTTTCTGCCATAAGGGTGGTGTCATCTGCATATCTGAGGTTATTGATATTTCTCCCAGCAATTTTGATTCCAGCTTGTGCTTCATCCAGCCCAGCATTTCTCATGATGTACTCTGCAGATAAGTTAAATAAGCAGGGTGACAATATACAGCCTTGACGTACTCCTTTTCCTATTTGGAATCAGTCTGTTGTTCCATTTCCAGTTCTAACTGTTGCTTCCTGACCTGCATATAGGTTCCTCAAGAGGCAGGTCAGATGGTCTGGTATTCCCATCTCTTTCAGAATTTTCCACAGTTTATTGTGATCCATACAGTCAAAGGCTTTGGCATAGTCAATAAAGCAGAAGTACACATTTTTTCCAGAATTCTCTTGCTTTTTTGATGATCCAGTGGATGTTGACAATTTGATATCTGGTTCCTCTGCCTTTACTAAATCCAGCTTGAACATCTGGAAGTTCACGGTTCACGTATTACTGAAGCCTAGCCTGTACTTTACTAGCGTGTGAGATGAGTGCAATTGTGCAGTAGTTTGAGCATTCTTTGGCATTGCCTTTCTTTGGGATTAGAATGAAAACTGACCTTTTCCAGTCGTGTGGCCACTGCTGAGTTTTCCAAATTTGCTGACATATTGAGCACAACACTTTCACAGCATCATCTTTTAGGAGTTGAAATAGCTCAACTGGAATTCCATCACATCCACTAGCTTTGTTCATAGTGATGCTTCCTAAGGCCCACTTGACTTCCCATTCCAGGTGAGTGATCACACCATGTGGTTATCTGGGTTGTGAAGATCTCTTTTATACAGTTCTTCTGTGTTTTCTTGCCACCTCTTCTTAATATCTTCTCCTTCTGTTAGGTCCATACCATTTCTGACCTATATCGAGCCCCATCTTTGCATGAAATGTTCCCTTGGTATCTCTAATTTTCTTAAAGAGATCTCTAGTCTTTCCCATTCTATTGTTTTTCTCTATTTCTTTGCACTGATCACTGAGAAAGAGTCTTTGCTATTCTTTGGAACTCTGCATTCAAATGGGTATATCTTTCCTTTTCTCTTCTCTTCTTTTCACAGATATATGTAAGGCCTCCTCAGACAGCCATTTTGCTTTTTTGCATTTCTTTTTCTTGGAGATGGTCTTGATCCCTGTCTCCTATACAATGTCACGAACCTCCATCCATAGTTCTTCAGGCACTCTGTCTATCAGATCTAGTCCCTTAAATCTATTTCTCACTTCCACTATATAATCAATAGGGATTTGATTTAGGTCATACCTGAATAGTCTAGTGGTTTTTCCCTACTTTCTTCAATTTAAGTCTGAATTTGGCAATAAGGAGTTCATGATCTAAGCCACAGTCAGCTCCCAGTCTTGTTTTTGCTGATTGTATAAAGCTTCTCCATCTTTGGCTGCAAATAATATAGTCAATCTGATTTCCGTGTTGGCCATCTGGTGATGTCCATGTGTAGAATCTTGTGTTGTTGGAAGAGGGTGTTTGTTATGATCAGTGTGTTCTCTTGGCAAAACTCTGTTAGCCTTTGCCCTCCTTCATTCTGTACTCCAAGGCCAAATTTGCCTGTTACTCCAGGTGTTTTCTGACTTCCTACTTTTGCATTCCAGTCCCCTATAATGGAAAGAACATCTTTTTTGGGTATTAGTTCTAAAAGGTCTTGTAGGTCTTCATATACATACATACATATATATGTACATATTTATATGTTTAGGTACATTTCTGTACTCTATTTTGTTACACTGAGTTTGTTTTGTTTTGTTTTTACATCAATACCACACAAACTTGGTTACTGCAACTCTTTAATAACTCTTAAAATCAGATAGTGCTTATCCTCCAACTTTGTGCTTCTTTTCCATAGTTGTTTTGGCTATTCTAGGTCCTTTGAATTTCCATAGAAATTTTAGACTCAGTTTGTCAATTTATACTAAAAACAATATTACCATGTTGATTGGGATTGCCCTGAATCTATCAATGAATTTGGATAGAATTGACATTTTAATAATAGTGACTCTTCCAACTCATGAACACAGTATATATTTCCATTTATCTAGATATTTTAAATTTTCTTTCAGCAACATTTTATGTTTTTTGGTGTACTTATCTTTCACAACCTTTGCACATTTATCCCTAAATATTTCATATTTGTAATACTATTATACATGATATTGTGCTTTCTTAATTTTTATTTTTGAATATTCATTGTTAGTATATATGCAAAAACAATTGATAATTTGTTTATTGATTATGAGTGATGGTAGCATTCTCCAGTGAAAATTTATGGACCTGAAGTTTTATTTATCAGAAGATTTTAAGTTCAAATTTAGTTCCTTTAAGTAGATATAAATCTATTCAGGTTCTCTATTTCTTCTTTAGAGAGAGTTGGTAATTTGTATCTTTCAGTGTATTGATTTTTTTCTAAGATGGATCTATTGACATACAGTTGTTTATAATATTCACTTATTATTCATTAATATATGTGTAATCTGTAGAGTTGCCATACCTCATATTATTTATATTGGTAATTTGTGTCTTTTCCCCATTTTTAGTGATCAGCCTGGCTAAATGTTCAATTTTATCAATTTTATTGATACCCTCAAAAAACCAACTTTGGTTTCATTGATTTCTCTGTTTTGTCTTCTGTTTTCAATTTCATTGATTTCTATTCTAACCTTTATCAGGTTCTATTCCAACCTTCTATTCTAGATTTAATTTGCTCTTTGTTTTCAAGTTTTTTAAGGTAAAAATTTGCTCTTTGTTTTCAAGTTTTTTAAGGTAAAGCTTAGGTCTTTGATTTGATACACTCCTTGTTCCTTATTTTCTAATATAGGCACTCAGTGTTCTAAATCTCCCTCCCAGCATCTCACCAGCACAATACTGCTTTGTGGCCTTACCCAATTTTGATAAGGTTGTGATTCATATTTACTTGTTTGAAAATATTTTCTAATTTCCTTTCTTTGTGTGTGTGTGTGTGTAATAAGGTTTTATTAAAGTATAAAGGAGATAGAGAAAACTTCTGACATAGACATCAGAAGGGGGCAGAAAGAATACCCCCCTGCCAGTCTTTAGCTGGATGTTGTGTAGCTACTAAGTAAAAAGTAAAAGTAAAAAGTCATTCAGTCATGTCCGACTCTTTGCTACCCCGTGGACTATAGCCTATCAGGCTCCTCCGTCCACGGGATTCTCCAGGTAAGGATACTGGAGTGGATTGCCATTTCCTTCTCCAGGGGAGAAGTTACTGCTGCTGCTAACTCACTTCAGTCGTGTCTGACTCTGTGTGACCCCATAGATGGCAGCCCACCAGGCTCCCACATCCCTGGGATTCTCCAGGCAAGAACACTGGAGTGGGTTGCCATTTCCTTCTCCAATGCATGAAAGTGAAAAGTGAAAGTGAAGTCACTCAGTCATGTCTGACTTTTAGCGACCCCATGGACTGCAGCCTACTAGGCTCCTCCATCCATGGGATTTTCCAGGCAAGAGTACTGGAGTGGGGTACCATTGCCTTCTCCATAATTTCCTTTCTTATTTCTTTTCTTGAGAGTCCCTTAGATTTTAAGGAGCTCAAACCAGTCAATCCTAAAGGAAATCAACCCTGAATATTCATTGGAAGGACTGCTGCTAAAGCTCCAATGTTTTGCCCACCTGATGCAAAGGGTCTGCTCTTTGGAAAAGACTCATACTGGGAAAGATTGAAGGCAGGAGGAGAAGGGGGTGACAGAGGATGAGATAGTTGGATGGTATCACTGACTGAATGGACACGATTTTGAGCAAACTCCGGGAGATAGTGAAGGACAGGGAAGCTTGGTGTGCTGCAATCCATGGAGTTGCAAAGAGTCAGACACAATTTAACAACTGAACAACAATTTCTTCTCTGATTCACAAGTTATTTAAAAGTGTGTTGCTTCCAAATATTTGAGGATGTTCCAGAGATATTTCTGTTATTACTCTCTAACTTAATCAAAGAAAATTGAGGAAACATATTTTGTATAACTTGACCTCTTTACATTTATTTGTGGTACAGAATATGTTCCATATTGTGAAATGTTCTTTGCGTACTTGAAAAAAATTGCATTCTGCCATTGTTGAGTGAAGTGTTCTATGGTGTTAATTAGGTCAATTTTTGATGGTGCTGTTCAAATCTTCTCTTTAATAATTTTCTATTTCTTCTATCCATTAGAAGAAAGTAGTTTTTTAATATCTGACTGTAAGTGAGGATTTGCCCCATTTTGCTTTAAAGTTCTCTCAGCTTTTGCTTCATATCATTTGAAACTCTGTCATTAGGTACATAAATGTTTTGATTATGTTGTCTTGATGAATTGACTCCTTTTCCATCATGAAATAACTTAAAATATATCTACTATTTCATTTTTGAATGAAATCTACTTTGTATGACATTAATATAGCCATTCTAGCTTTCTTTTTTCTTTTTTTATAGCTTTATTGAGATGTAAGCTAAACAACATAAATTTACACATGTGAAAAGTACAACTCAACAGTTTTTTGCATATTTGCAGGTTTCCTATCACCACAATCTAATTTTAGAACATGTTATTAACCAAAAGAAAACTCATACCCATTACCACGTACCCACATTCTGTTCTGCTCTCTTAGCCTTCAGTTCAGCTCAGTCGCTCAGTTGTGTCCAACTCTGCAACCCCATGAATCACAGCATGCCCAGGCCTCCTGTCCATCACCAACTCCCAGAGTTCACCCAAACTCATGTGCATTGAGTCGGTGATGCCATCCAGCCATCTCATCCTCTGTCTTCCCCTTCTCCTCCTGCCTCCAATCCCTCCCAGCATCAGGGTTTTTTCCAATGAGTCAACTCTTCACATGAGGTGGCCAAAGTACTGGAGTTTCAGCCTCAGGATCAGTCCTTCCAATGAACACCCAGAACTGGTTTCCTTTAGGATGGACTGGTTGGATCTCCTTGCAGTTCAAGGGACTTAGGCTACTGTTTTCACTTCTTATAGATTTCCTTATTCTGGATATTCCATATAAATACAATTGTACACTATGCGATTTTTGCATAGGAGTTAATTAATATTTTTATTTTGTGATAATTGTAGATCACATGCAATTGTAAGTAGTATAGAGTTCATGCAGTCTCCCATCTTAAAAAATTGTAGTACACTATCACAATGAAGACATGTATATTGACGCAGGATATAGAACATTTCTATCACTACAAGGATCCCACATGTTGCCCATTTATAGTCATACCAACTTCCCTCCCATCCCCACTTCCTCCTTAACTTTCGGCAACCACCAATCTGTTCTCCATTCCTGCAATTTTGTCATTTCAAAAGTATTGTGTGAATGGAATCAGGCAGTATGTATGGTTGGCAGAGGGACTGGATTTTTTTACTCACCATAATTCTCTAGATGTGCATGTAGGTTGTTGTATGTAGGAATGGATTTGTTCCTTTTTATTGCTAAGTAGTATTGCAAGATAAGATGCACCACAGTTCATTTAACCATTCATGCATTGAAGGACATCTTGGTTGTTTCTAGTTCTGGGCCATTGTTAAAGGTTGCTATAAGCATTTAGGTTACAAATTTATTGAGAAATAATTGATGTACAATGCAGTATAAGTTTAAAGTGTACAGTATGATGGTTTGATTTACATATGTTATGAAATGATTACCTCCTTAGGTTTAATTAACATCTGCAATCTCATATGGATACAATGAAAAGAAAAAAAATTCTTCTGTGATAAGAACTCTTTGGATATATTCTCTTAACAACTTTCCCATATATCATACAGCAGTATTAACTATAGTCATTATATTGTACATTACATCCCTAGTACTTATTTTGTACAGGTTTTTATGTGAACATTAGTCTTCATTTCTCTGGGATAAATGCCCAGGAGTACAATTACTACATTATACTGTATTTGCAAGTTTAGTTATTCAAGAAAGTGTCAGACAATTTTCTAGTGTGTCTATATCATTGCCACTCTCTTTAGGAACGTGAACGTGATCCAGTTTCTCCACTTCATCACCAGCATTTGGCATTGTCGCTATTTTTAAATTTTAGCCATTTTGATATGTGTGTAGCGATCTTTCTCTGCAGTTTAAATTTGTATTTCCCTAAAGGCTAATGCTGGTGGGTAACTTTTTTTGTGCTATTTTTCATCTATATATCCTCATTGGTGAAATGCTTCTCCATGTCTTTTGCCCACTTTTTAATTTGATTTTTTTTAACAATTTAGTTTTGAGGGTTATTTACATATTCTAGATATAGTCATTTTCTGGACATGTAGTTAACAAAATATTTTTTCCCACTCTATATCTTGTCTTTTCAAACTTTTTAAAGGTCTTTTATTGAGAAAAAATTTTCAATTTTAATGAAGTCTTATTTTTATCAAAGTTTCCTTTTTCAGTCTTACTTGGGTGTCAGCTCTACAAAATTTTTGCCTAGCCCTAGATTTTCTCCTATCTTTTCCTAAATGTTTCATAGTTTTACATGTAAGTTTGTACTCCATTTTGAGTTACTTTTTGCATAGCTGTAAGATTTATGTATAAATTATGATATGAAGCTGTTGGCTTTCTGTTGATTATCTTTTGCTTTGTTTTGTTATTGCTGTTGCTGTTTTACCCTATCAGTGTCCAGTTGCTCCAGTGCTGTTCGTTGAAAAGGCTATTTTTCCTCCCTTGAACTGCTTTTTCACTTTTGTCATAAATCAATTAGTCATATTTGTGGATGTCTATTTCTGGATTATCTATTCTGTTTCATTTATTTTTGTATCTCTATTCCTCTGCTAATACTACACAGCTTTGATTACTGTAACTACATGTCTTGAAATCAAGTAGGCTGATTCCCTTCACTATATTATTTTTTTTCAAAATTGTTTAGAAATTCTAGTTCCTATGTCTTTCCATTTAAATTTCAAAATAATCTTGTCCATATCTACAAAAAAATTGTCTGAGATTTTGATAAGAGTTCCATTAAACCTGTATATTGATTTGGGAAGAATTAACACCTTTATTATCTTTGTTGAGTCTTTCAGCCCACAAATACCAATGTCTCTCCATTTATTTAGATTGTATTGATTACCTTTATCAACATTAAGTAGTTTTCAGCATATAAGCACTGTACATGTTTTGTTAGGTTTACATCTAAGGATTTTTTGTGTTTAAAGAGTGTAAATGGTGCATGCTGTGCTAAGTTGCTTGAGTCATTTCTGACTCTTTGCAACCCTATGGACTGTAGCCCACCAGGCTCCTCTGTCTATGGGATTCTCCAGGCACGAATACTGGAGTGAATTGCCGTGCTCTTCTCCAGGGGATCTTCCCAACCAAGAGATTGAACGCTTGTCTCAGGTATCTCATGAATTGGCAGACACGTTGTTTACCATTAGTGCCACCTGGGAAGCCCATTCTGGGTTATTCAAATGATCTATTTTATATTAGATGAGTTGTGGTAGTCTGTGTTCTGAGGTATTTGTCCATTTTATCTAGGTTCAAATACATGTTTGTAGATTATTCATTGTTATTCCTTATATTTGTGATAGTCTTTGTTCTGATGTATTGGTCCATTCCATCTAAGTTGTCAAATACAAGTTTGTAACCCTTTACTATACGTTCAATGTCTGAAGAGTATATAATGATACCCTCTGTTACATTCTTTTTATTTGTGTTATTTGTGTCTTCTCTCTCTCTCTCTGTCAGTTTTGCTACGGGTTTGTCAATTATATTGGTCGCTTCAAAGTATAGGCTCTTTGTTTCATCATTCTGTTTTAAATTTCATTGATTTATGCTCTTTATTATTTCCTCCTTTTTGCTTTCTTTGAGTTTAATTTGCTTTTTTTCCCCTAGATTTTTTAAATGGAAAGTTAGATTATTAATTTGAGACTTTTCCTCCTCTCTAATGTATGCATATAGGGCTATACATTTCCCTATCAGCATTGCTTTAGCTGTGTCCCACAAATTTTGATTTGCTGTATTTTAATTTTCCCTCAGTTCTATATACTTTTTAGAGATTTCCCTTGAGACTTCCTCTTTAATCTATGGATTATTTGGAAATGTGTTGTTTGGTTTCCAACTCTGTAGAGAGGTTTCTATTTCTATTATTGATGTTGATTGATTTTTTTCATTCCATTGTTGTTAGAGATTCAGTTTGTATGATTTTAGTTATTTTAAATTTGCTGAGGTTTATTTTATATCCTAGGACACAGTCTATTTGGTATATGTTCCAAGGGCACTTGAAAAAAAAAAAAAAGAGTGTATTCCATTCTTGTTGAGTGGAGTGTTCTATAAATGTCCATTAGGTCATTTTATTTGATGGTGTTACTAAGTTCTTCAATATCCTTGCTGGTTCTCTATCTAGTAGTTCTATCATCTGCTGAGAATAGAGTGTTGAAATCCTCAGCTATAATTGTGTGTGTATTCTTTTTTCTCTGTTTCTCCTTTGAGTACTCCATGTTTGGCTTCATTACATTTCAGCCCTGTTTGTTTGGGTCATAACCTAGGATTGCTATGTCTTCTTAGTAGATTGATTCTTCTATCATTACAGAGTGTCTCTTGCTGTCTCTGGTAATTTTCCTTATCCTGAAGTCTATTCTATCTGATATTAATACAGTTATTCTTGCTTTGAATAGATGTTAATGTTTGCATTTATGTAATTTTTTATTCTTTTACTTTCACCCTCCCTAAATCATTATACTGAATGTGAATTTCTTATAGACAGTGCTTAGTTTGGTCAGTCTAGTCCACTCTTTTAATTTATATATTTATACCATTTACATTTATTGATCTGTTTTTTTTGTTTGTTTGTTTTATGTTTGGTCTCTTTTTTTGTGTCTCTGTTTTCTTTGTCCTGCTTTCATCTGAGCTGCCTGAGCTTCTTTTATTTTTAGAATTTCATTTTGATTTATTAATAGTGTTTTTCAATGTATCTATCTCTATAGCATTTTTAGTAATTGTTATATACACATAAATACCAACTATGATGTCATTATTTTCAAGTTTGAGTGAAATATAGAAATCTTTCCCCCCTTTACATGCTTTTACTTTCCCCTATTTGTAAGATAATTGATTTAAATAGTTTCTCTGCATACATTTAGGACCAAATCAGATAATGTTATAATTTTTGCTTCAACTGCCAATCATATTTTAGAACATTTTAGAGAAAGAAAACCTCTTGAATTTATTCATATTTTTGCTTACTGTGTTCTTCCTGATGTTTCAAAAAAATTTTTTTTTTAATCATTCACTTTCTGTTTAGTGAACTTTCTTTAGCCACTCTTTTAGGTTAGGCCTTCTGACAAACAGTTTTCTTCCTTTTGAGAACACCTTTATTTTCCTTTCATAAATAAAGGATAGTTTTGTCAGCTATGGGATATATAGTTGGCCAATAGGACTCTGAATTGATAGTAATTCTCTCTCAACATGTGAATAATAAAGTACCACTGCCTTCTGATCTTGATAGTTCCTGATGAGAAACATGCTGTGACTAGAATTGTTTCTCTACAACAAACAATGTGTAATTTTCCTCTGGCTGCTTTCAGGAACTTTTCTTTGTCTTTATTTTTCAGTAGTTTAATTATGATGTCTTCTCACAGATTTCTTTGGGTTTATCATGTTCAGGATTTTCTTAGCTCTTTGACTCTACAGATATATATTGTTTGACATTATCTGGTAAGTTTTCAGTCATGATTTCTTGGAGTACTTTTCCCGCCCCACCCCTTTCTTCTGGAACCCTGATAACACAGACGCAGGTCTTTTGTTTTTATCTCCCATATTCCCAATGAGGCTCTGCTGCTTTTTGTTTGTTTTGTCCTTTTCTTTCAGTTGATATTCTCTCAGTTGTTTAGACTGAGTCATTTCTATTGTTCTATCTTAGAGTTTACAGATCTTTTTTCTTTCCTGTTCTGCTGTTGAGTTCATTCATTGAGTTTTGTTTTAGTTTTTGTGTTTTTCTGTTCATAAATGTCCCTTTGGTTATTATTTATATCTTCTACTTAGTGATGGTATTGATATGGTTAGGTTTAAATCGATCATATTGCACTTTGTTTTCTATTTGTCCCATCTATATTTCTCCTTTTTACTGTCCTTTGAATAAATTGAATGTATTTTAAAATTCCATTTTATTTCCCTTGTGTCTTTAACTGTAAATTTATTTTATTTTTGTATTGATTACTTTAGAGTTTAGATATCTTTTTCTCATCACAGTTTACTTTCTAGTAATATTTTGGTTTTTGAAAGATATTTTCACTGGGCATAGAAGTCTCACTTGCCCATATTTTCTTTTAGTACTTTAATGATGTTGTTCTACCATTTTCTCACTTGTCTTGGTTCTAATAAGAAATCTCCCGTCATTCTGATCTTCGTTTCTTTATATATAACTTGCCTTTTTTCCGTAGCTGCTGCTAATAATATAAACAATTTGGTTATGATGAGGCATGCTGTAGTTTTCTTCATGTCTCTTGTGCTGGGGTTCATTGAGCTTCTTGAATCTGTCAATATGTAGTTTTGTGCTGCTGCTGCTGCTGCTGCTAAGTCACTTCAGTCATGTCCGACTCTGTGCGACCCCATAGACAGCAGCCCACCAGACTCCCCCGTCCCTGGGATTCTCCAGGCAAGAACACTGGAGTGGGTTGCCATTTCCTTCTCCAATGCATAAAAGTGAAAAGTGAAAGTGAAGTCTCTCAGTCATGTCCAATTCTTCGTGACCCCATGGACTGCAGCCTATGAGGCTTCTCCATCCATGGGATTTTCCAGGCAAGAGTACTGGAGTGGGGTGCCATCGCCTTCTCCAATGTAGTTTTGTAATTTTCATCAAATAGTGAAAATTACTTGTCATTATTCAGATACTTTTTACTGCCATTCCTCCTTGGAAACTCTGATTACATATATATTAGGGTGTTTGAAGTTCTCCTATAGCTTACTGATGCTCTGTTATTTTTAAAATTTATTTTGGTTTGTTTATATTGCTATGTCTTCAAATTCACTATTCTTTTCTTCTGCAGTGTTTAATCTGCCACTAACCACCTCATGCGAAGAGTTGACTCATTGGAAAAGACTCTGATGCTGGGAGGGATTGGGGCAGGAGGAGAAGGGGACAATAGAGTATGAGATGGCTGGATGGCATCACTGACTCGATGGACGGGAGTCTGGGTGAACTCCGGGAGTTGGTGATGGCCAGGGAGGCCTGGCGTGATGGGATTCATGGGGTCACAAAGAGTCGGACATGACTGAGCAACTGAACTGAATTGAACTGAATCCTATCTGGTGTATTTTTTATTTTACTTACTGGATTTTTTATTTCTACAAGTTCAGTTGGTATGTTTTTTGTATCTTCCATATCTCTGTTTAGTTTCTCAACATCCCATGGACAGAAGGGCCTGGTAGGCTACAGTTCATGGGCTCACAAAGAGTCAGACATGACTAAGTGACTAAACAACAACACAATTAGAGTGTTTATTCCTACAAGTTCAGTTGGGATCCTTTTTTTGTGTCTTCCATGTCTCTGTTTAGTTTCTCAACATATGTAATATAGTCCTAATAACTGGTTTAATATTTTTGTGTACTAATTCTAACATGAATGCCCATTTGAGTTGCTTTTAATTAATTGATGTAATCACAAATGTACTTACAAGGTGGAAGCAAGAGGGTCAGAATCTGACAATGGAAATAAGGGTGATACTCAGAGAGAGATCTGAGGATGCTACATTGCAGGCTTGAAGATGGAGGAAGGTTCCATAAGCCAAGGAATACAAATGGTTTCCATATAAAGGAAAGGAAATGAATGATTTCCTAGGGTTTCCAGAGGGGACACAAGCCTGCCAAGAGGAGCTGTTGAATTCGAAAGAGGAAGTCTTGAGGTTATTTATAGGGGAATACTTTTTGACTGGAAGCTGGTTGAGAAAAGGTCTTGTTGATCTTGGGACAGATCATCTTTGAACTTGGAAAACCAAGATCAGAGGCAGTTGGTACAACTCTGTACCTTGAGGAAAAGAGGGAGGCCTTGTAAGGGAAGTAACTCGTCTACAGTTGCTCAGCTCATTATCAGTAGAATGGGGCGTGGCGCCCAGGTGTTGGGCATCCCTGTTCTGTGCTGTCTTCTCTGCCTCCTAACACACTACCACTACCAGGATTAATTTTAGATTCCTGGGCTGGGCTTCAGGAACTAGTTTCCTGGCTGAGGCCGCCAAGTGGCTTGGACACAACCAGCTTCTTGGGGACACAGGGAGAAAGGCCTCAGCTTGCTAGACTTGTGTAAGCCATAGGAGGAGGAATAGGACTGGTTGTAAGGCCACCTGATGTGGAGATGTTTGGTTAGAGCCAGAGTGTCAACACTGCTGCCTTGTTGAAGGGTTGGGATGTTCCTATTGTCTCCAGGCCACTGAAGCTGACAATGCTAATAGGGATCCAGGCAAGCTGATCTGTCACTGCCTGCCTGTGGCCACTTCCTGTCGTGTGATAACAGGTGAGTCAGGGAGTGGGACTGACCGTTAAGAGGGAGAACTGGGTCAGGACTTCCGGTCCCTCCCCTGCCGCAACTGATACTAACATAAATCGAGTGCCCCGCGAGCCGTCTTGAGAATGCAAATTCACTTCCATGAAGTTGGCTGATGTCTACTGAAGCTTACCCTGTACCCAAAATTGTGCTAAGTCCAGCAGGCAAGAAAGGGAGTGAGGGGGCAAAGAGAACAAAAGGAAGAACAGATATGATCATCACTGAACCAAATTTAGGTCCACTGGCTTGTGTGCAGTAAAGCGAACCTACTGACACCGGGTTGTGATAAAACAAAGTGCAATGTTTATTGTAGGGAATTGAGCAAATAATTCAGGACAGTTAGTGCTCAAAAAACAGCCTAAACTTCCCAGTGTGTTTCAGAAAAGTACTTTTAAAGACTAGGTGAGGGAGGGGCATCCCAGGTTATATGATCAGCTGGTGCAGGATTCTCTGACTGGTTGTTGATGAGGTAATAGGGTGGGGTCAGAGGTTAACATTATCAATGCTTGGGTGACAGTAGTCTGGGGGCTACATGCTTATGGTCATCAAGGAGTTAAAGTCTTTCATTAGGTGGTGATTTTAGCATCTGTAAAACAACTCAGGAAATGTGCATCAGACACTATTATCTAGGTATTTCAGATAGGAACTAGAGACTATGGGGGAGGGGGTCTGTCCTGGCAGGGTCCTAGGGTCCTGCTTAGTTACATGATGAGAGTTTATGAGTCTGTCAGCCTCGTGGATTCTCAAAGAATGCTCGTTAGGTGAATTCGCTAATTCACAATCACTGGACACTTATCTGCTGGCTCCAGACACCTGGGTCTGTGCTAGATGAGTTTCCAAATATTATTGTACTAAATGTCTATACAATTCCCTGCAAGATTTGTCCTTATCACCCTGATCCTACACGGGACACAACTGCAGTCTGGAGTTGTCCAGTGATCTGCTCAAGATGGTGAGATGCATGCCCACTGACTACATGAGTGAAGGAATGAATAGGAAAAAAATACTGTGCAAGCTAGCTTCAGTATGTGAAGGACAGGTGAGGTTCTGAGGAAGATGCTTGTGGAAGGGGGTATTGGAAAAGGCTTGGCAGGGAAGAGGGAAGATTTTGCCTCTGCTACACCAGGCTGATCACCACTCAGTGAGGGAAGATACACATGAAAGATGATGAACTGACTTAAAACAATAAATCTGTCAGGAAATGTGGAGAGAGTCACAAATTCTGGTGGAGGAAGAAAGAAAAATCCACCTTCAGGAATGGTGATGCCCAGGGCTGCAGGGAGGGGACCTGGAACCTGGAGGGAGGGGGCAATATTTGTGGAGAGAAGAGTAGCAACCTGCTCCATCAGGGGTGGGCAGAGAAGCACATCTGGGAGGGCACGTGGTATGTGAAGCCAGACTCTGGCCTGGGATGGGTGTGTCTGGGTGCCATGCTGGAAACTGCATGTCTGAAAGGAAGGGTGGAGTTGTGGCAGGAGAATGGGGCATGAGAGAAGACATGTCCCAGGTCTTGGGTAAGCCACAGGGACAGGCCGCCAAGTGAGGGTCCTGGACTTCAAGTAAGAGAGAATTTGGGCTTCCCTGGTGTGTCAGACGGAGAAGGCAATGGCACCCCACTCCAGTACTCTTGCTTGGAAAATCCCACGGATGGAGGAGCCTGGTAGGCTCCAGCCCATGGGGTCGCTAAGAGTCGGACACGACTGAGTGACTTCACTTTCACTTTTCACTTTCATGCATTGGAGAAGGAAATGGCAACCCACTCCAGTGTTCTTGCCTGGAGAATCCCAGGGATGGGGGAACCTGGTGGGCTGCCGTCTATGGGGTTGCACAGAGTCGGACACAACTGAAGCAATTTAGCAGCAGCAGGTGTGTCAGACAGTAAAGAATCTGCCTGCAACGCAGGAGACCTGGGTCAATCCCTGGGTTGGGAAGATACCCTGGAGAAGGGAACAGCTACCCGTTCCAGCATTCTGGTCTGGAGAATTCCATGGACAGAGGAGCCTGGCAGGCTATGGTCCATGGGGTCACAAAGAATCGGATGTGATAAATTCAAGAGTGAGCTGTAGTAAACTGAAAGCAGGCTTATTTGGAGAGAGACACTCTCCAGTGGACTTTCCAGTGGTAAAGAATCTGCCTGCCAATGCAGGAGCCACAGGAGATGGGGGTTCAATCATTGAGTCAGGAAGATCCTCTAGAGGAGGAAATGGCAACCCACTCCAGTATTCTTGGACAGATAAGCCTGGACAGAGGAGCCTGGCAGACTACAGCCTACGGGATCACAAAGAGTTGGACACGACAGAGCACGCACACACACACACACACACACACACACAAACACTCCATAGGCAGAATGGGGTCCATCTCAGAAGGTGAAAGTGGCCCAAAATATGGGATGGCTAGTTTTTATGGGCTGGGTAATTTTATAGGCTAATAAGTGGGAAGATTATTCCAACTATTTGGGGGAAAGGTGAGGATTTCCAGGAACTGGGCCATTGCCTACATTTTGATCTTTTATGGTCAGCCTCAGAGCTGTCCTGGGGCTGGTGGGTGTGTCATTTAGCATATGCTAATTTATTACAATGAGCAAATAATGAGGCTCAACATCTATGGGAAGTCAGATCTTGTGTCATCTTGGGCTTAGTTGGTTTTAACCAGTTTTTGTGTATCCTCAATGGCTATGTCATGATTTTAATGATTGTGCCCCGCCCCCTTCCCTCCTGCCTCAGGGTGGTAGGTAGAAGAGGGTGCACCACCAGGCAAGGAGGCCTAAGCAGGCAGGAGCCTGAGAGGAGAGAGAATTTATTGCAACATCCCAGGGGCAGCTTCAGGCCCAGCCCCAGTCCTGGTCAGGCTGCCCAGGGTTTAAAGTTCCCTTCCTTTCAGAGAGTCATCTTTCTGAAGCACCATATTTTTCTTTCCTTTTGAACTTTTTATTTTTTTATTGGGGCATGGTAAAGCGTCTGCCTACAATGAGGAAGACCAGGGTTCGATTCCTGGGTCGGAAAGATCCCCTGGAGAAGGAAATAGCAACCCACTCCAGTACTCTTACCTGGAAAGTCCCATGGATGGAGGATCCTAGCAGGCTACAGTCCATGGGGTCGCAAAGAGTTGGCCATGACTGAGCGACTTCACTTTCACTTTTCACTTTCACTTTCATAGCCAGTTAACAGTGTTGTGATAGTTTCAGGTGAAAGCCAAGGGATTCAGCCGTTGATATACATGTATCCATCTCCCCCAGCCACCCCTCCCATCCAGGCTGCCACATACCAGTTAGCAGAGGTCCATGTGCTCTGCAGTAGGTCCTTGTTGGTTATCCATTTTAAATACAGCAGTGTGTACATATCTGTCCCAAACTCTGTAACTATCTCTTCCTGAAGCACCTCAAGCATCTTTAATGGCTCCCAATTTCCAGAGGCTGTGCTCCTCATTCCTTAATCTGGTTTGCTGTTGTCCAGGCTCTGGTCCTAGCACAGCTTTGAGGCCACACCGTCTGCTTTTACCCACCTATTTCCTGTGCTACATGTGTGCCAGTCTTTATCTGCTCCCAGAACAAGTAGAGACTTCTTGCATGGAACTGCTGCGTGGCCCATACTTTGCCTTCCACCCTCACCCCATGGCTCTTCTCCCTCCTGTCTTTCTAAACCCAACTTCAGCCTTTGAGACCTGGCTCAAGGGCCACCTGCCTGGCAGCCTACCCTGGCTCTTCTAGTTCAGGAGGGCCTCTATCTCCCTTGAATTCCTGTAGAATTTGTTGTGCATGCATCTCCTTTCACTCTTGGCACATCGTCCTTGGGTTGTCCACTTTGCTGCTGTGGGGAAATGATTCCCAGACTCATAATATCTGGCTTGTGTGAATTTTAATGTATCAAGAAGCCTTTTTTGTTCTACAGACTCCTTTTTTGTAAAATAAATGCAGGTGATTATCCTGTTAGAATTCCATTGTGAGGACTAAAACAACCTGCTATATGGGATACGGTTCACAAAAAGGTGGTGCCTGATTAATGGTTGTAGCACGCATGGTTTTCTCTTGCCCTGTCTCCTCAGCATTTGGGTTCAGATACCTTAAGGGGCTAGCCCTTGCTTGTTGATGCCATGAGGATCTGGGAGCCCAGTCTGGGTCCAGGGGAGGCAGAGAGCGGTCACTAGCTGACCCCTGAGTGTTGGCACTGGCCTGCCTGCCTCAGTCCATTGTCCCTGCTTCTCTCGCCTCCACAGAAGGTGCAGACATGGGTTCTAGGCTCACTGCAGAGTGCTGAAATGCTGAAGCTCATAGCCACTGATGATTGCTAAGCTCCTTGTGTTCCTGGTCCCTGGGAATCTGTCGCTGCCTTTTAGAGTTTCTTAAACAGGTTCTCAAATCCCAACCCCAGGGATTCATTCCTCTTTTTCGTTGGTCACAAAGCCCTACTTTCCTAATGAGCTGTTAAGGAGCTGTCAATTACGAATGTAAATGAAGAGGCCTGAAACCATTGCTGGCCTAGAAATGAATGCAGGGAGCAGCTTCCCTTCATCCTCCCATCCTCCCGTGCTAGCCCCAGACCTGCCCTGGGAAGGCTGAACCAGAAGCAGGACATGGAGACTGGTCTGCCCGGGCCCAATGCCAGCAGCATCTCCAGGATTTCTCTTTCCTATGTGACCCTTCTCCTCTGGAGGCTGCCCCTCAGAAACAGGTCAAAACTGCAAAGGATTGTCCATGTATATTATATGTACTTTAGGAGACTGTTCACACACACAGAGAGACTGAAAAATAAATTAGGAACTATTAAACATATATGATAGATATATTTCCTTCTTCTAAAAATATTATTAAACTTCCTTTTCTGTTATGTGGCCATATGTATATTTCTGATAGCTCAGTGGGTAAAGAATCTGCCTGTGATGCAGGAGATCCTGGTTTGATTCCTGGGTTGGGAAGATCCTCTGTAGAAGGAACAGGCTCCCCACTCCAGTATTCTTGAGCTTCCCTTGTGGCTCAGCTGGTAAAGGATCTGCCTGCAATGCAGAAGAACTGGGTTCGATCCCTGGGTTGGGATGATCCCATGGAGAAGGGAAAGGCTACCCACTCTAGTATTCTGGCCTGGAGAAGTCCATGGGTTGTACAGTCTATGGGGTTGCAAAGAGTCAGACACAACTGAGCGACTTTCATGTATGTCTCCCACAAAAATGTAGGGCAGTAATTGTTGAACAAACTTCCACTTAGTTGAAATCAAAAAAGGAATATACAAGCCCACTGGGCTGGTTAAGAGGGGATTAGGAGGTAGCACTGAGGTAGCTTATCTTCCTAGCCCCTCTCTCCCAGCTAAGTCTCCTTCTCTGGTTCCCAAAGACCACTTATTTTTTGCCTTCTAAAAAACAAAAAATATTTTAATAAAATATTGATATTTGACCAGTGCACCATACGCAGTGTGGGCTTTGTATCAGCCTGCCAGGATTCAAATACTGTCTTCTCTTCTATTTAGTAAAATAGCAGACCTCTCGGAGCTGTTGTCTCCTTATTTGTTATATGCAGACAATTCTAGCACCCAAGCATAGGGATTGGCCAGAATGAAATGACATACCGCATGAAAGCATTTACAGTCTAGCACACAGTAAGCCCATGTGATGATGAGCAAAGGCATTGCCTGACACAACCCTCACAAGACCCTGTGAAGAGAGGTCTTCAGCCCCTACTGTGCCTACTGATAAGCCCCTCTTGTGAAGAAGCTGAGACTCTGAGAAATTAGCCCAAGACAGCTGAAGAGAGATGGGAGTCAAACCTTTAGCATGGGGACTTCCCTGATGGTCCAGTGGTTAAGAATCCACCCTCCAATGCAGGGGATAAGGGTTTGATCCCGGACTGGGGAACTGAGATCCCACATACTGCCCAAATCCAACCTCCACGACTAGAGAAGCCTGTTCACCACAATAAAGACCCCGTGCAGCCAAAAACAAAGAAACATTAAACAACAACAACAAACTTTCAGCACGGAAGTCTAGAATTCCTGTCCTCGCTATCGCTAGAGCTTCTGTTGCCTCTCCCGAGGGATTGTGTTTTGATGGTGACGAGAGGTCCCCAGTTCACAGGAAGACTAGGAATATCTAATGGTCAAACCGTAAGGGTAGAAGTGAGCAGGAAGAGGGAGTGAGTTGGGGAAGGGGAAGGGTGAAAGTCTAGCAGGGAGGGAAAGAAAATCTGACCGTTTCGAAATCCTGACACACAAGCATAAACTCTTCTTATTCTAAACTGATTTCAAAGGATGAAATCTCAACCAGGAAAAGAAGGGGCTGAGGAAGTGGGTTTTGAGAACCCCTGCAGGGTTCTAGATAAAGAATTGCTGTGCTTGGGCCTCTGGAGTTGGAGAAGATTTTAATGATCACAGGACTAGGAAGGCACTCAAGAGGTCGCTTGAAGCTGGAGAAGGCATCTACTGAGGAAGACTGAAGAAGGTGCTGGAAGGGTGAGGGGTGATTCGGTCTGAATCTTTAGCTGGTCAAATGCAAGAGGAAATGGGTTTAAGTCACTGCAAAGGGAATCTTGTTAGACTAAACACTGAGAAGCCCTGGGCTAGCGCTGGCTTCAGGCAGAGCTGGAGCTAGGGGCTCAAATGATGTCATCATAGTCTCATTTCATCTCCATCTCTCAGATCTGTGCTCCTTTCTCATGTTCCCCAGGACACCTACCAACAAGGCCAGGATCAAATGGTCATTACACCTGCAGACTGGTGATAGCAGGGGACCATCCCTGCACGTGCCAGTGAGTTTGGTCAGGAAACCAGAGCCCCTTTAGGCAAGAACAATGCTTTCAATACAGGAAGTAAAACTTATACAACCATTGGAACTACTGGGGAACAAAGGTCATGGAGACAGCTACTGCTCTCCCAGGAGACCTGGAATGCAGGACCTGGAGAGGCTGCTCTCATGGTGTTAAGTCTGTTTGCACACAAATAAGTGATTCATAAAGGGAGCGTGAATGCTCAGTCACTCTTTGCAACTCCCTGGACTGTAACCCACCAGGCTCTTGTGTCCATGGGATTTTCCAGACTACTGGAGTGGGTTGCCATTTCCTACTCTAGGGGATCGTCTCAAACCAGGGATCGAACCAGTGTCTCTTACATCTCCTGCATTGGAAGGCAGGTTCTCTACCACTGTGCCGCCTGAGATGCCTGGAAGCCTGCAAAACTCCACGCAGCTGGAGAAAAACATGGCTCCTTCTTCTCTTCACCTTCTACATCCTGTACACATGACTCTCACTGGTGAACTTTTAAAGATCAGCCTGGTGAGGGAGTCTGGGAAAAAGAATCTCCTGACTTTTGGTTCTATGAACCAGTAAGGAGCTGAGAAAGTCAACTGTGCAAGTGTGTGTGTGTTTGTGTGTTAGTTGCTCTGTCGTGTTTGACTCTTTGCGACTCCATGGACTGTAGCCCACCAGACTCCTCTGTCCATGGAAATTTCCAGGTAAAAACACACGAGCGGGTAGCCATTCCCTTCTCCAGGACATCTTCCTGATCCTGGGGTTGAACCCGGGACCCCTGCATTATAGACAGATTCTTTACTATCTGAGCCACCAGAAAAGTGAGGTATCAACAAATAGCCCCTCTCTCCATAATTGTCTTGCTATGGATTAATTGTATTTTGTTGACTCTGGCTGGATGAGGTGAGCATCCCCAGCAAATCACTGGGCCTGGATCTGCCATGTTCTAAGGATCCACCTGAGTCACAAGACCTCTAAAGCTGGGAGCTGAGTAGATTCCTCTCCAGTATACAGAATGAGAATTCAGAAGAGTGTCTCTTGAAAGAAAATATGGAGTATTTTTCCTGAAAAACAGGGAACTGATACTCAGAAAAACGTTCATTGCAATTTTTATGTGGGACAGACAAAGCAAAAACAGACTTTGAAGCCTATCGCTACTGGTTCAAATACACCTATGATTTGGGCAAATGTCTTAAATGTCTCAGAGCTTCATTTCCCTCCTGAGAGTAACAAGATGATGCTATCAAGTTGACAGAGTTGGTGTAAGATTCATGAATGAATAAATGTCTCTGCTTCCACCTGGTACAGAATAAATGCACAAAAATGTTAGTCTGTTTTCCTTCTCCCTTGCCCTTCTATTTATTTATTTAGTATTTTTTATTGTGGTATAGTGGCTTTACAATGCTGTGTTAGCTTCTGCTGTATAATGGAGTGAATCAGCTGTATGTATACGTATATCCCCTCCCTTCCACCCTACCACCATCCCACCTCTCTAGGTCACCACTGAGCATAGCTCCCTGAGCTACACAGGAAGTTCCCACTATCTATCTCTTTTACACACAGCAGTGCACATATATCAATCCCAATCTCCCAGTCCATCCCACCCCCTCTGCCATCCCGTGTCCACATGTCTGCTCCCTACATCTGTATCTCTATTCCTGCCCTGCAAAAAGCTTCATCTATACCATTTTTCTTTAAAAAAAAATAGTACAGATAAACCTGCTTGATTTATTTATTGATACTGTAAATATTAATTAGAAGCTTACCATGTATACCAGCACCATGCTGGATGCTGGGAATAAAAGATGAATATAATAGTTTCTGATTTTTACTAGCTCAGAGTCTAGGGAGGAAGACAGTCATAAACAAATACTACCCCCAAGAGTGTGCTGAGTGGTATAATTCATTATAACACGTGATCTCTCTTTTCTGATGTGTAAATGCAATGAGATGCATATTAAATGGCATTTTATTTATATTTAACACTATAACATTATATATATGTATATATATATAACATTATATTTATACTTAACGCTACCATTGCTTGCAATTAGAGCTATATTGGGAAAGCCAGGGTTTTCAGTTGCTATCATTCTCTACCTGCTGTCATCACTCTACCTGCCCCCTGTCCTTACCGTGGGGCAGAACTGCCCACAGGAAGCCAACTAGACGGTCCAGTTCATCACCACCTCCTTTTCTCCCTTCCCCACAACCACAGAGCTTGGCCTTTGCCCCACAAATGAGAAAGGAAGGTCCAGGGGTTCCTGCAAGTCAGACGACCCTTCTCCCTCCATTCCCTCTCCCCTGGTGTGGGTGGTGCTCCTGGGGGCTGGTGGGACAGGCAGTCAGGGAGGTTGGTGGCCCTGGTGCTTCCCTGCGAGAGGCTTTCCCCCATCTCTGAGGAGCATCTTCCAGCCTTCTACACAGTTTGGTTCTTGAGGCATTAAACTCCTAAGGAAAAGGTTACCAAGGGGCCGTGGCTGGCCTATATCTTACTTAACAATGGCAGAGATTCTTCTCTGCCGTAACCTTTGATCTAATTGCACACACGGAGTCCTTCAGCAAGACTCAATTCTTACAGAGGATGGAAGTGACAAGAGACTGAAGGGCTGTGAAAGTTCAGGGCTTGGCTTTATGGCTTTTTGCCTCAAATGCCACCCAGGCCCCTGCTGTAGGAGCATGCCACCATGGCTGCAAAGTCTAAATGCCCTGATAGTGGAGGTGCCAGGGATCAGAGCTGTGGCAAGGAGGGAAGAAGGATGGGAGGGCCCCCTGAGGACGGACCCAATGCCCAGCTGCCACAGAAGGGCATTAGAACCCAAACAGCCATCAGTCTATGTCTGGGTGTGGGGGATGCCTTCAACGGAGGGGTTGACTCTGGGCAGGTAGGAGAGGATGAGGAGCCTGGGACAGGTCCACATAAGACAGAACAGAAATGGAGAGCAGGATGGAAAGTGTCAGGCTTCCTTCTGAGCATTAAGTCTGAAAATAGCAAGGCAGGCAGATGGCAGGGTCCTTACCGCATCAGCCTGGGAAACAGGCTGAGCTGAGAGACATCCCTCGGGGAACACAGAGCAAGCCCCTATCTTCGGTGGCTTGTGCGGTGATGCGGGGCCTGCCCGAGCTCCTTCACAGCCCTCCCGCCTCCGCGCTGCCTCTCACTGCTGTCACTGCAAGCTTTGTAAAACACAATCGGAGCCATGTCACCTTCCCCAGATCCTTCAGGCAGTCTCGAAAGCCTGCAAAATAAGTTCAAACTCTTTGATTTGCTTCTAAACTCATCTAGGAACTGGGCTCAACGTACCTTTCAAATCTTGGCTCCTGTTACGTCCCTCCACACCCCTGGAGCCCCAGCCACCCCACACTCTGCCACTCCGAGTGTGCCGTGCTGTCGTGCCATCCTCCTTGGCTGCTGTGACCTTCCCTACATTTGTCTTCTCTTCTTTGCCCAGGGTCCAAGTGCCAGGTGAAGCCATCCCTGATCTCAGCTGAGCGTTGCTGGCTCCTTCTAAACTTCACTGGAGACACAGCCACACTTAAGAGGCTGTAAGCCGGTGGAGGTCAAGAATGATGTAAAAGTCATTTGGTAGCATCCTTGCGCCCAGTTCAGTGCCAGGCTTCGAGCAAGACCCCAGTGCTTGGTGACGCAGCAAACCCTCGTTGGAGGTGAGCGGTAATGAACCACGGATGCGCCCCAGAAAGGGCAAGGTGCTAGAGGAGCAGTGAGGAGCTAGCTGTCTCTTTTCTTTCATGAACATTATTCATGTGCCACACTGAGCTCAGCAGGCCTGCCACTGAGAGCGGGAGGCCCAGAGGCCCGTTCCAAATGGGTCCAGCTATTCTTGGGGGCTTTCCGTGTCATAAAGAGAATCCCCTGACTGTCCTGCTGACCTTTCCCCAGGCCTCCTGAAGGCTGAGTTATCACCTCATACTTAGCACAAGCTAAGCTTCCCTAGAGAAAGAGTAAAAAGCATGGTAATAGCTTCCACTTGATGGGCACTTATGTGTGCCAGACACTTAGCTCAGCACTTCAGGTAACTCTCCCATTTACACCCACAGCACCATGGTGACTTAGGAAGGGTAAGAACAGGACACTCAGAGTGCTTAAGTAACTTGCCCGAGACCACACAGCTAGCAAGTCAGGGAGCAAGAGTTTGGACCCAGATCTCTCTGACCCCAGAGTCCACGTTCTCATCAATTACATTTTACAGTCTCTGGTGGGACAGTATCCATTCAGCTCTGCCTGCTCCTTAGGATAACTTTGTCACCTAGAGGTTGGTCCCAGGGCTGTGAATATGCATTTTGTTTATGAAGGCTGCTCTCAGTGTTTGGGTATCTGATGTGTGCGTGTGAGTGTGTGTGCGTGTGAGTCTGTGTGCATGTATGTGTGTGTGAGTGTGTGTGCGTGTGAGTGCATGTGTGTGTGTGTGCGTGTGCACATGGGGGAGAGAGAGTGGGAGAGAGAGGGAGGATTTATTCTGCTGATTATGCCACACATTCTTTGGGGGGCAGTCTGTGTGACAGAAACATGGCATGCCAATAAAGAGTGTCTTAATGGCACCTCTGGCTACAGGGACTAGAGAGTCTCGAGCTGGAGATAAAGTCAGGAGAGGAGGATTAGATCCTGTCAGGATCTCAGCCAGCGGAGAAAGGAGGTAGGCAGCCAGGGGCTCAGCTCAGCCCCCTTGTCTTTGGGAGGTGGGATGGGCGGGGTGGGGGCTTGGCCTGTCTTGGTGGCAGTGTCTTTCCCCTCCAGAGGGGACTGCTCGTCGTGTGTGGGGGTGCCGGAGCGCGCACGTGAGCCTCTGTTTGCCTCTTTCTAAGAAAGCACTAATGCGATACAAAGCGCTTTCTAATCACCGCATCTAATTAGAAAAAAAAGAGTAAATCACCAAACAAAATTAGTTTTCAGAGTCTTAATTATCACCAGAAAGAGTAATTAATAAGCGAAACAGGAAATGACCCTGCTGAGTCCCTTAGTTCTCAAAGATCTGCTTTGCTTCTCAGCACCACTTGGGTGGGGAGCATGAGGGACCCCGCAGGGGCCGTGTGGCGCTAAAGCTCTCAGAGCCCCAGTGGGCATCACAGCTTTCCTGAGGCGCCACACATCCTCTCAAGTATGCCTGCCTTTCAAACGTGGTTTGCTGAGTTTCTAGGTCATTCCTTCCAGGCTCCTTTCTTTCCCAGGCCTCGAGGCCAGCGTAAGGCAGCAGAATTAGAATAAATAGACAGACCAGCCTTCCCTTTTTTTTCTCCCCCAGTGTAACAGGCTCTGGGCCAGAAACTCTCAAACCAATTGATGATAACAAGCTCAAGTTCAATGCCATTGGCTGTCTGGTGAGACCTTCCTGGCTATACTTGTCTCTATTCCTTGGCTTGTATTTCTTTCTTTATTTATTCATTTTAATAGTAGCATCATATAAATAAAACACTATTACAAAAATGCCGCAGAAAGTTCAAAACTATTCATTATCCATTTCATACAGATTAAAATTGCCATCAAGGCTGTTTGGATTTGACTTGCGTTCCTTTCCTTCTAATGAGGCGAATAGAGAAGGAAAGGATGCTAATTCATCCTTACATCTCTATCATATCTCGACTTTTACTATATAAAGCATCAAGGTCGCATTCTGGGGAAATGTCTTTTTACCAAAGGTGCTATAATAATAATGAAGAAGCAATTTGTTTCAGCAAACTGCCTGCAGTAATGAGGCTTAATTATAACCATGTTATTAATACCGCTGCTTAAGGTAATTCACTTCTGAGCGGGGTGCAGAACAGTAAACTATAATTTAAACAAGAATCGAGACCTAATTTAAATCATCGGATCTACTGTGGAAAAAGGCAAACAGAACGACTATAATCCGCACGTGATTTAGAGCTTCCCCTTGGCGCCATTTCCGGGAGACCGAGGTGACTGTCAGAGGGTCGGGCTGCCTGAGATCTGGGTTTTGGTCCTCCTGCTTTCTTCCCGGAGGCTGTGTGAGTGATGTGGCTGAGCAGACCCGCATCCAGGCACCTGCTGCCTCTCAGCCCCCTTCCTCTTGTAGGCAGGGGAGGCTGAGAGGCCCGGAGAATTTCTTCATCGCCTCAAGGTCGCCTCCACGTGCCCTTGAACTTATCTTAGTTTGTCGCACTAATTTGTTATGAACATGTGGAGTTTTGTGCTGGAAGGAGCCTTGTTGTCCTGTTATAACCTCTGTAGAGACGATACTCACATCCAGGAAGAACAACTGTGTGTCCTCACCCGTGAACACACAGTTGACCGCCACCTATGAACCAAGGCCACCTGCCTCTGGGTGCTTTGGCTACGACGTCAGGGGCATCTGAAGGTCTCAGTGAGCCTATGCTGGTCTCACATGGTACCTACGACATCCAAGCCAGTGATTCCCAAACCTGGTGGCTCATCAGACTCTTCTGCGATGCTAGTTAGAAAATACTTTTATGAGTCCTGCCCCATCACCTAGATTCTGGTTTCATTGGTCTGGCTTTGAGGCAGGGAATCCATCATGTATTTATCAAGAGCTTTGTTTGTTCTGATGTAGGTGGGATAAGGCAGCACCATGATGTTTAAATGGGGGGTGTGTGTGTGTGTGTGTGTGTGTGCGTGTGTTTTCTTGATTACCTCTTCCGGGTTACAAGTATTCATTCATCTATCCAGTATTTATAGGGCCCCAATTATATGCAAGCCACAGTTTATGCACAACAGCTCTTCCTAGTCAACTCTGATTTAATCCCTGCTGCTTTATTTTCAATGAATTTTCCGCCTTCTAATGCAGGACTGTATTCCATGTTGTTTTCCGAAAGCAAACAGGAAATTGAGAATAGACTTCAGTGTGCAGCAAGCGTTATAAACGACCACCACCGACCCCATGTTTTATACCAGTGTTCTATGGAGGTTAGGTATTACTAAGGTAAAGAGCTGATCTTACTTCGAGTCTGTACTAATGCTAGCTAATTGAGTAAGACTTAAGAATTCCTAGCAGCCAAGGCTAAGTTAATGAGGCAGTTATGAAGTCTCCATTGCTGGGAGTTTACAAAGGCGGGAGAGATTTCTGGAGTCAGAGCAATGTAGACATGATTTCTAGCCCTGGATCCATCATAGAGCACAGTGGTCTCTGTATCTGGTGAGTGGGCTTTGACTGATACCAATCCCTGTCTGTCTGTCCTCCATCCAACCTCCAGATCCACCCATCTCTTCCTTGCTCTAACTGGATACAGGGGTTGGTAGGGTTGGGAGGGAATCCAGTGGCCTGAAACCCAGAACTCACCAGGGGAGACTGGCACACCTTCTCAGTTTGAGGTCTACCTAGAGAGGGTCGCTAGGAGTTGGACATGACTGAGCGACTTCACTTTCACTTTTCACTTTCATGCATTGGAGAAGGAAATGGCAACCCACTCCAGTGTTCTTGCCTGGAGAATCCCAGGGACGGGGGAGCCTGGTGGGCTGCCATCTCTGGGGTCGCTCAGAGTCGAACACGACTGAAGCGACTTAGCAGCAGCAGAGAGGGTAAAAGTGTTTGTCATTCAGTTGTGTTCGACTCTTTGTGACCCCATGGACTGTAGCCCACCAGGCTCCTCTGTCCATGGAATTCTCCAGGCAAGAATACTGCAGTGGGTAGCCATTCCCTTCTCCAGGGGATCTTCCTGGGTCTCCTGCTTGATTCTCGACTGTCTGAGCCACCAGGGAAGCCCATTCCGAGATAGGGCGGAGTCCCTTATATTCCTCACCCTCAGCTCCTCCAAACCCCATGCACGGAGGCAGGTCTGAAACAAAGCTAAATATGGAATCAATCGGATTCAGATCCAGAACTCTCTTCTGAGAGAGTGCCCCCAGCAACCTTGGTCCTAAATTCTGGAGAACTTTTTCAAAAGGTTCACTGTTTAGTGAAATGTGAAATGAAAAGGTGAAAGGGATTTCAAATGGCTCAAAAGATGTTGCAAATCCTCCTTTATTGAGGGAGATGAAGGCTCTTGTTCTGAATTCAGCCCATCCGCTAGGGTCTCAGTTTGTCTGCCTCAGTTTGCTTGCTGCCCATCGCCCCCCACATGCCATTTCTGCCTCTTCTCAAGAAGCCTGCCACCTCTTCCCTCTGCTTCCTGCACTTTCTGTTTTCTCTCTTACCTTTGTTCTTTTCCAAAAGAACTTCACCTCCTGGGTTTCGTCACTGGTACAGGAGCGCTACAAAGCCAAATGACACCAAATGATGTCTCCAGCTGATGGTAATGATTGGACTCTGGCTGAACCGCAACAGCAGGGCTCAGAGCTGTGGGCAGAACCCAGACTGTACCAGGAGTGGTGCTCCGTCTCCTGTCTGTCTCTCTGTCTTTCTCTGTCTCACACACACATCACATCCCACAATTTGTATCCATACACATCTGCATGCATGTGTAACGCACACATGCAAACTCACACATATAGCATTAATGCACACACATGAACACTGGTTTGGATGAGCAGCGACATACACCCAGGCAGATACAGCTGCAGACGTAGTTTCAGGCAGCAACAACCTTCCCTTTCTCTGTAATTAACCCCTCCTTTCTTCCGCCAATGCTGGTTTCACCCCACCAGTTATGCGGGCAGGTGTCTGGGGAAGCAGTCCATTTCAATCCTAGAGACACTGTGAACCCGTCCAGATAAAAATGTCTGGAGCCGAGCTGACAGCAGCGGAGGTGGGGGAGGAGAAGAAAGTTGTGATGTCTGCAGCATTTCCCTTAGGGGGGAAGTAACCCCCCCACCCCCACCGCTGTTCCATTTCTCAGCAGCCCCCCGCAGGCTGTTTCATCTCATATTGTGTGAGCTCCGAGGGGGTGTCCAATTTAAGGAACAATGACTATAAAGTCATTTGCGATGTCCTGCTGAGGCTCAGTGTCTGCCTGACCTTGCTATGTACCACACCAGCTCTGAGGAGCTGACCCTCACTGTGGGCCTTGCCTGCAGCCCCCCAACCCTCTCCTGCTGGTGCCCCCAGACCCCAGCCCTGTATCCCTGGAGTCGGGACTCCAATTGTCTCAGAGCAGACCCTCCTCAGCTGTGGCTTTGGGATTTTGGTGGGAGACCAGGGTGGGCTTGTCTCGCACAGGGAACTGAGAGGTCTAGGTGATGGGCAGTGACCCCGAAGAATGTTTGGGAGTGGCAGGACCCTCTGAAGTGGATGCAGGAAGGTACCTAGAAAAATCCATCTCCTTTCTTAGTATGGCACGAAGAAGCTTGGGTCTGGAGGCTGAATGCCCTATACACACCAGTGGCATATCACTAGGAGCCTCAGGGCTGCTTTTTAAAAACTTGGATATTGGAACCCCCTTTTTAAAGTAATGCTGAATGAATGGGTGTCACCTTCATAGGTCAGTTGGCTCATCACCTGGTCTTAAGAGAGAATTTGCCCCTCGGGAGAGAGTTCCTAGAAGGGCTTGTGCTTCTGCAAAATGCCTCTTAGCCTTCCTCCATCACTGTTCTGATGACAAAAGCCTTTTTTAAAAAATATTTTTCACAGCACTTTCACAAGCATTAGCCCATTAATTGGTACATTCATTGTACACATTTACTGAAACATGGCACTCCGAATCATTTTAGAATGATCTAGATAAATACATGCTTACATGTTGACTGTCCGCAAGGTGCAAGTTGCTTTGATGGGCACTATGGGGAGTGAGGGGGGTTTTGCAGAGACAACAGAAGGCAGCCTTCAAAGTACATCCCCCGTCCCAGCCCCCATGGGTCAGATGGCAAATGATCATGTCCATTTTGCATGAGGGTCAGCGAGGTTCACTGACTTGCTTCCGGTCATGAAATCAGTTAGAGGCAGATCTAGAAAGTACATTCTGATTCCAATCGGATGTGCCCTCCTATTCCGTCTTCTTAAATGTTGCTTTCCAGAGAGCTCTTCCTGTGTCACATTTCCTCTTCCTTTTCTCTTTTCTTGGCCTCTCTGGAATAAGTGGTCTCAAGGGAGAAATGGTCATTTTCCACATCTTTCTGAGGTCACATATATTGCTTCAGGGACAAGAAGGAAAAAGATGTCTTCCCTGTTTCCTCAGGTCAGCAAGATGGAGTGGTCATATGCATTCACGGACAGCCTCTCCAAGGCCCTTTCCTTTTCTTCAGCAGAGCCCTGGGGTGGGCGAGGCAGTGGCCGAGTGTGGTATCTGCCTTACATAGCACTAAGGAAGGTCTTCCTCCAGCCCAGCCTTTCTTTGCAGACTGAGAAGATGGAGGAAGACCCCTCCTCTGCCTTCTAGCTGGGAAGCCTGAAGCTTAAAGAGGTTAAAGGGCCTGCCAGAGGCCAGACGAGGTGGTAGTGGAAGGTTGGTGTTACTTGAGCTTGGGCTCTTGCCTGTCTCTGCTCTGAGGAGAGACGTGTGTGTGTGTGTGTGTGTGTGTGTGTGTGTGTGTGTGTTTGGGGGACGTGTAAAGCAGGTTCAAGTTTGGAGGGGGAGCCATGTAGCTGCTTTCTCGTTGTACGTGTCATCTTGTCAAAAATCTGGAGGCTCTTTAGGCCCCAGGCCCCTCTCTGATGAGGTCACAGTGTCAGCCCACAAGCAGCTGGAGTGGCCACAGGAATGCTAACGGTGCTTCCCAGGTTGCTGAGAGGGGCGCTGGCCTCTGGTGCCCAGGCCCGCTGACCTGTGCCCGGGGGGCAGCCCAGCTCTCAGGAGAGCTGCTCTGGGCCAGGACCAGAAGCTCCGGAGCCACCCTGTCACCTGCTTTCTCAGGCCCTAGTGACAGAATGGCCCCGTCTCCTGTCCTTCTGGAGCAAGGGGCAAGTTCTTGGTAGCAAGCAGGCGGAACTGGCTCTGGGTGGAGTAAACAAAAAAGGAATTTTTTTTTTTGGAAGTATGTCAGGGGCTCACCAAGACTTTGGAAGGCTGCCTGACTTAGGCTGAGGAATGGCCAGCTACTAGAGTGGTCCTGGAGAGCAAAACGAGGGGGACATTCTTGGTATTTAAGCAGGAGATGTTAAAAACAGCGGCCAGCGTGTTACCCCACTGTTGCGTGAAGTTATCACAGCCTCAGCCACATGTGTTGCCACTGCCGCCGGATGGCCCTTCTTCCCTGTGCCCCCATCTCTAGGGCCCAGGGTCTTGGGGTGCCATGGTCTCTCCTTTACTCACCGAGAACCAGGGCCCAGGTGGGAGCAGGTGGCCGGTTGGGCCCAGACCACATCCCAAAGGTGGGTTTTTCGAGTGGGAGATGGGACAGGGAGCAGGAAGACATGTCCACGTGAGAGATGCGGGGATCTGGAGGTTCTTTGCTGGGAGAATGAAGGGGAGTAACAGAACTCAAAGAGGCTTAATAATGCCTTTTAAATAACTAAAAGGTGATTTTTTTTTTCTTCCTTTCTTCCTTTCAGAGAATGATGGACAAATGGCAAATGGAAACTGAAATGGGCTTACATCCCAGCAGGAGAGTGTGGATGAGATGTGTGAAGGGCTTTCCTGGTAGTGAGAGGGCTTCCGGGCCTGGGGTAGCAGACAGTAGGGTGGTGAGTGAGGCATAAAGGAAGACCCTCAGGCTGCTCGAAACTTCCTGCCCCATCCTGACCCCTTGGAGGCATGTTTGCTCCCTGGAAGGGCCCAGGGCTGCATTCTTTCACAGAGATGCAGGGAGAGGCATAGTGATGGAGGGCAGGCGGCTAGTGGCTGAAGGAGTAGTTCTTTGCATGCATGAGTGCTAAGTTGCTTAGGTCGCATTCCACTCTGTGCAACCCCATGGACTGTAGCCCACCAGGCTCCTCTGTCCATGGGATTCTCCAGGCAAGAATACTGGAGTGGGTTGCCATGCCCTCCTCCTAGCGAGTTCTTTATTCCTGGGATAATGTGAGAACACTCTCGGGACCTTCACCTTTAGCTCCAAGAAAATGAGACTAGGAAGAAGCTCCCAGTCTAGAAATGCGGCATTCTCTAAGTCAGAAAATGGAAGCACATCCCTAGGGTATCCACCCCAGAGTGCCTCAAGCCACCTAGAAAAGGGGCGTATCCTAGACTCTCAGCTTTCCCCAGCAAAGGATACTCAGGGTCTCCTGTCCCTTTAAAGCACTCCCCACCTGATGCCACAGCTGGCTTGAAAATGGGGCCAGCCCAGCAGCTCTCAAAGGAGCCAGCGCAGTAAATGATGAGCAGCTCCCTTGAACTCATCTCCCCGAGCCTGGTGTTTAAAGTGAATTGAAACGAATATCTGATAAATGAATAAACCTGTAAATGGAATCAAAAACCTTATGAACCTGAAGGAGAAATAGGAGTCCCAGGTCTGTTAAGTCTAAATTGAATAAATCTGATCAACTCCCTGACAATTTCTGCCAAAGCTCTTGAAGAAGAAGGAGAAGGGGGTGAGTGGAGATCAGGAGAGGAGGGGGAAAGAGTGAGTGGGGGAGGGCAAGACAGGAATTGCTTCAGTAATTAAGCTATCACTGTGAGCCAGCAGAGGAGGCCCCAGTGGCCCCCAGTTTCACTCAGCTGGACTGGATACATAGATGACATTAGGAGGCTCTGGCATTACTGGCTGCTCCTGTGTCTGCCCCCAAGGACACCTCTGGAGAACAATTAGGCATTTGTGCAAAAAGGGGAAAAGTGAGCTCAGCCGTGTGCAGTGGGAGTCCTTGGTGCATGAGAGTCGGTGGGGAAGCAGGTGTGGGAGGTCAGGAAGTCACATTCAGAATGAGCTCAGAACAGTGATGGAGCCAGAGAATTCCTCCTTAGTCTCCATTGACCTCAATCACATTCTTATTATTGTATTGGGCAAGTTACTTTCTGTAATGGTTTTAAAACACGGCCACAAAATTCTAACACTTCTTCCAATGAAGGTGATGATGGTAGTCAGGGCATGGGGAGGCTTTATGGTGTCTCTTCTTGAATAGGTGGGTTTGCAACTGCTTAGACCAAGACAGAGGGGCTTCCCTGGTGGCACAGTGGTAAAGAATCCACCTGCCAATGTGGGAGATGTGGGTTTAATCCCTGGGTCAGGAAAATCCTCTGGAGAAAAAAATGGCAACCCACTCCAATATTCGTACCTGGGAAATCCCATGGACAGAGGAGCCTGGCGGGCTAAAGTCCATGGGGTTGCAAAGAGTCTAACATGACTTAGCAACTAAACAATAGACCAATACAGAATGTGTCCCTGATGCTATGTGAAGTTTAAGATTGGGTCAGAAAAGATCACAGAGCTTCTGCTTGATTTTCTTGGAATATTCACTTCTGGGGAAGCTAGCCACTTATGTAGGAAACTCAATTACCCTGAGGCTGCTGCGCTGGAGGGCTGTTTCAGCCCCTGTGCAGCTGAGTTCCTGACAGCCCTGAATGCTGGCCATGAGAATGAGTCCTCTCATCCATCCAGCCTAGTGGAGTCTTCAGATGCCTGCTAGCCCAGCCCACATCTGACTGCAAGGGCCAAGAAGAGTGGACTTGCCTCACCCCCAAGCCCTTCCCAGACTCCTAACCAGCAAAATTATAAGCGGCAGAAAATAATTTTATAAGTTGCTGAATTCTAGAGTTATTTGTTAATAACAAAAACATTTCCTCTCTTGGATCTTGATTTTCTTCTTTGAAATGATAGGTTAGACCAGACAATTTTTAAATCTTTATTTTAGAAATTATAAGTAGTGGGTGAACACAGTATTTTCAAAAAGAGTTCAAATAACACAAAGGGATAAAAACAGAAATGAAACAATTTCCTTTCCTACTTTTGAATACTTTCCACCCATTGAGAAATAGCTACCTTCAATGAATTAAAGATCCTTCCAGAAGTGTTTTATGTGATCACATTGTATATAATTATATCTTTCGAAACTTACACAAGAATTATAATTTGCTTTGATCATGTACTAATACAGATTGAAGATATTTCCATATCAACATATATACGCCTACCTCATTCTTTTTATGGCTATGTAGTATTCCATGGCATGTATCAAAATGTACTTCCTCTTCCACTGATGGATCTTGAAGTTGTTTTATGTGGATTGGTTGGTGGTTGGTTGACTTTTGCTATTGTAATATTGCAGTGAACATTGTTATAGACTTACTCGTGCCCTCTCATACAAGTGATTTGTAGGTTAAATTCTTAGAAGAAGAATTCCTGGATCCAAGGATATAAGCATTTGATATTTTGATAGTTGTAGTCAGAGCTGACTTTCAAAGAGGTGCCAAATTTATACTTCCACCATTGAGAGGGCTCATTTCTTGCCACCCTCATAATCTTCTAAGTTTTGTCAACATGCTAAAAAAACAGTGTTTTATTTTTGTTTTCATACCTCAGTTGTGAAGTTGAATTCTTTTATATATGTATTGATGATTTTTAATTATTTTTAAACTTTAAACAGCTTATTTATATGCTTTGCAAATTCTACAGGTTTATTCATCTTTTTTAAGAGCTTTCTTGCATGAACTTTTTGCTGTTATCAATTACAGATGTTTTCCTATTAAACTTGTCTTTTGTATACAGGCACAAAATGTAATTTTGTGTATAAGCAATTTTATTTTTAATGACATTAAATTTATCAATCTTTTAAAAAAATAGCTTTTGAGTTTTGTTATGGTTTCAAAGATCTTCCCAACACGAGGATCATAAAATAAAATAATAAAATTAATTACACATATTTTCTTTCCATTTTGTTTTCATTAAATTTATTGATTTGGCTTTTATATTTGATATTTTGGGGATGAAGTTTCAATCTTCCTTTTACAAATTATCAGACTTGTGATGTCCAATAGAAGCATAATGTAAATCACACATGTGATTTAAAACTTTCTGTTAGCCACATTAAAATAAGTAAAAAGAAACAAGTGGAAGTAATTATAATACCATATCTAAAATATAATTTCAAAATGTAACTGATATAAAAATTATAAATTAGGTGTTTTACATTTCTTTTTGCATACCAAGTCTTCAAAATCCTCTGTATTTTGGACTGGCCACATTTCCAGTGCACACAGCAACATGTGGCTAGTGGCTGCCATCTTGGACGTACTCAGTCACTAAGTTGTGTCTGGCTCTTTGTGACCCCATGGACCATAACCCACCAGGCTCCTCTGTCCATGGGATCTTCCAGCTCAGAGCTCTGGAGTGGGTTGCCGTTTCCTCTTCTAGCCCATATTGGACAGTACAGTGTTAAATGGTAACCCCAATAACTTCAAGTCCATCCCTCCCCGCATTGGTTTGAAATGCCCCCTCTAACAGAGGCTAAGTGGATTTTTTGTATTTAGGCCTATTTCGGGGCTCTATTCTTTCCCACTGAACTGTCTCTCCCTTTGAACAAGAATAATGGCCTATTTTAATTATAATAGGGTTAAAATATTTTCAGTACCTCCTAGAGCAGTTCTTCTCTCTCATTCTTTTTGTTTAGTTTTGTGGCTCTTCCAGTTTTGTTCTTTGTCTAGATAGACGTTGAAAGTGTTAGTTGCTCAGTCATGTCCAACTCTTTGAGACCCCATGAACTGTAGCCCACCAGACTCCTCTGTCCATGAAATTCTCCAGGCAAGACTACTAGAGTGGGTAGCTGTTCCCTTCTCCAGGGGACCTTCCTGACCCACAAATCAAACCAGGTCTCCTACATTGCAGGCAGATTCTTTATTGTCTGAGCCACCAGAGAAGTCCCATATAGACATTAACACCTAATATTAGATATTATCTAATACTGTAATATATGTACCATATTGTGGATACTGTCTCTATTATTTATACTAGGTACATGGTTCTGTAATATAGACAATACGTGATATTAGATATTATTACCTATTAGATATTAATGAACACCTAATGTACACCTAATTAGGTGTACATTAATAGCTAACACTATATTATTTGGAATAGCAAACAAGCTCTATTACTGGTATTGACTGGGATCACAATGGATTCCAGAGCCAGAAAATAGATTTCTAAAGGCCCTTCTAGGATTCCTAGGTGGCGCTGGTGATAAAGAACCCACCTGCCAGTTCAGGAGATGTAAAGAGACTCTGGTTCAATCCCTGATTCAGGAAGATCCCCTGGAGGAGGGCATGACAACCCACTTCAGTATTCTTGCCTGGAGAATCCTATGGACAGAGGAGCCTGGTGGGCTACGGTCCATAGGGCCACACAGAGTTGTATGACTGAAGCGACTTAGCATGCATGCACAAGGGCTCTCTACTCTAAATGTCAGTGGCCCCACTTTGGTACATCAAGGAAAGCAGGGGCTGGTGACACACGTCCTGTGTGGCTGGGGTGGTGGCTCCTTCGTGCAGTGAGGGAGCTGTGTCCCCACCAGCTGTGTGACTCCTGAGTGTGTGCTGTCAGATCCGTGTGAAGGAAACACTCCATGACAATAGTTCAGAAAGACCGACATGCTGGAATTGCTGGGGAAGCCGGCTGGCAGTAAGCAATGTGCCTGCTCCTTGGGGAGAGCTGTCTTGGAAGATGAATAAGAGGAGAGCTGGAAGGAAGAAAGGAGAATGAGGGATAAGATGAGGGGGGCATGGGCAGGGGAGAAAAAGCAGGAAGGAGAAAGGAAGATAAGGGAGTGGGGTGGGGGAGGGAGGGAGGTTGAGGGGTACAGAAGGTACTCAATAGGACAGAGGGGCCTGAAAGATACCAGGGAGGAGAGAGTGCTGCTGACTGCAGGAGGACATTCAAGGGCCCAAGAGAACCTGATGGGGTGGCAGGCAAGGGCTGAGGGTGGAAGCACCTGGGTGTTCTGATCGCCACCACCTCTTGCCAAGGCAGCCCCATGGCCATTGCATGGAGGAGTCTCTAAAGCATGGAAAGGAGGGCTCTCATCCACAGAAGTTGGGGTGTCCTTGGGGACAGGATTCAGGGTGTCTGGGGAAGCTCTGGCACAGCCTTGCTTGCCAGAGTCCATTGTGCCTGAGGAATAGGACTAGGAGCCCAACGGATGAGAAGTTCCAACTTTCCGTGATCTTGGTTGGTGTGCAGAATCTTTGCCTTTGAGACTGGATGGTCCTGGGTGAAAGAAATGAGGATGTGAAGAGATAGAGCTGCCCTCACACTGAGAAGGAAGAGAGGAGGGCTCATCAAAGGCTCAGTCCCTTGATGACACATGATCTGACCATCTTGCAGTTTACAGGCAATGGAATGCCCTCAGGCTCCTCTCAGGAGAAGAAGAATGGCCACCATCACATAACCCTCTGGACTCAAGGGTCACCTCTCCCACTGTGACCCTCACCCAAACCAGAAGTACGGAGGGACAGAAGGGCCGCCTGCACATTGCATGCAGGGCATCTGAGCACAGAGTTCTAATTCCACTGGATTACAGGGCCACTTAGTGAGCCAGCAATGGGGTTGAATGGCCAGAAACCTAGCCATTGACATCCCAGCTGAACGCCCTTGCCAGGGACTTTCTTATTCCTCCTCTGTCTTTAGAAGCAGAAAACGGAATGTCAGGCATTGACTCTGAGCCACTGGATTTTCAAGCAGTCACAGGGTCACACTGAGACAGAAACAAAGGGGAAAACAACCCATCTTCCCAGCTTCCAGGAGATGCACAGCCTGTCTCCACAGACTGCTTGCGCCTCATCACAAGGGCGACAAAATGCTATTTTCCTTTCAGCGGTGTGCACAGGTGCCAATCCAAATGAATATTATTCACACACTTCTGTCCAAACACTGTGAAGTCTTCAAAGGTTGATTAAACCTCTGACATTGTTGCTTTATTTCTCCTGCACTTCTTGCCAGGTGAAGACCTCCCTCCTATGACCTCACCCCTCCTATTCCTCTGTCCTTCTCCCTGCACCGCCTTCCCCCATGTGAATCCAGGTATCCCAGGAGAGGATGCCATCTGGTCTCCCTGGGAGGGGGCATGGCAGGGACCATGGCTTGGCTTTGGTTTGCTGATGACTCAGAGAGCAACGAGCAGCCAGGGCACCTTGTGTATGATGGGGGCTGGTGGTGGGGGCACTTAAGGGTGGAGAAAGGGGGAGATTTGACTTTGATTACCCAGCAAAAATCCATTTCCTGCTTGTAATGACTGGCCAGTGCATATTGGAAATCACAGCCTCCCTGCTCTGCTCTCCCCGTGTCATTAGTCCCCAGTGGAGCGGTGTCTCATTGGAAATCACACCTTGTGAAACGAAGCGTAATGTGCAGCTCTCAAGACCTGCCTTTGCTTCACAGCCTCACAGTGCCCGGCCCTGCCCAAGGTTTCCCTGGATAACCCAAGAGACCCAGTAATGGTGGATCCTTCTTTAAGCGTCCTTAGTCTTACCTATCATCAGAGGTGGGGTGTGGAAGAAATCTTCAAGCATCTCTGTACCACCTGTAGAGCTTCACAGAGTGCCTGATACCTGGGAGAGCCCCATGAATAAGTCAGATCAGGACAATGACAACTTAAAAGATCAAAGGGCCTTCCAAAGGCCACAGAGTCTTTCCAAGCTGTCCTTGTTTTGCTGACCTTAGCATCCATTCGCTTTTTCTTTTTTTCGTAACAGAATCCCAAGTGTCCTTAGAGGAACCACGTTTCCTACCCCAGTTGAGCGCTTTGGATAGGCACCTCTCCATACCCTCCACCCCACCTTCAGCGGTGGGCATATGACCAAATGCTGGTCAATCAACGTTGACTGTACTGATCGGTCCAAGGATTAGTATGGTAACTCAAGTGTGATGCTGAGATTATTGATTGAGGAAGAGGCATTCTGTTTACTTGGTGCTGCTAAATTGATTAAGGTAAGACTGGGGCCACACTTGACTATTTTGATACCACATGGAGTGACCACATTAGGGCTAATGAAGCATGAAGTATAGTGGAAACATATATACAATCACCCCATTTACAACAAATGCTTTCCTACGATGCTCTGAGGGGTAAAGGATGTACCTTTTAATAAACGGTGCTGGGTTAATTGGATATCATATGGAAAAAAATGAACCTTGATCTCCACCTTATGCCATTCACAATAAATTAATGCATGAAGGATCATAGGTCTAAATATGAAAGCTGAAACAATCAAGTTTCTATAGAAAAACAAAGGAGAACATATTCAAGCCTTTGAGAGAGGCAGAATATTCTTCAATAGGCTATACACACACATCCCCCCCCAAAAATTAAGCATCAAAATGAATGTTAAATCAGACTTTATTAAAGTTAAGAATCTCTATTCATATAAAGACACTATTATGAGAGGAAAAAAAAGCAAGCCAAAGACTGGGACAAAATATTTGAAACCCATATCAGAAAAAGAATTACAATATTCAGAATATATAAAGAGTTCCTACAAACAAGTAGGCAAAAGACACATAATCCAATTAAAAAATGCTCCCGGGGGTGTAAATTGAGATAACTGCTCCAGAAACCTATTCTGAAGGGTCAATTAAAACTAAACATGCTTCTGCTGCTAAGTCGCTTCAGTCGTGTACGACTCTGCGCGACCCCATAGACAGCAGCCTACCAGGCTCCTCCATCCATGGGATTCTCCAGGCAAGAATACTGGAGTGGGGTGCCATTTCCTTCTCCAATGCATGAAAGTGAAAAGTGAAAGTGAAGTCACTCAGTCGTGTCCGACTCTTAGTGACCCCATGGACTGAGGCCTACCAGGCTCCTCCGTCCATGGGACTCTCCAGGCAAGAGTACTGGAGTGGGGTGCCATTGCCTTCTCGGAAAACTAAACATACATATGCTCTATTTTCTGGAAACTCTTTTTCTGAGTATATACACCCAACAGAATTGAGTGTTTCTGTTTGCCAAAAGATGTATATAAAAATGTACATAACAGCTTTATTCATAGTGGCCAAAACTGGAAACAATCTATATGTTATCAACAATAATTTGTGATATATTCATATAATAGAGTGATGAAAAGGAACAAGCTCTATCACACACAAAAAGCACAAATTCAGCAAGTATAATCCTGATGGGGTAAAGTGAGCCACTCAAGAGTACCCACTGTACGATTTGATTTATACAAAAGCAAGATAGGAAAGCCTAGACTGTGGTGATAGAAGTCTAGCACTGAAGCTACTCTTAAGGTGTTATTGATCACAGTGGTGCAAAAGAGAGCTTCACAGGGTGCTGGAAATTCTACATCTTGATTTGGGTGGTAATTCTGTGTGTAGAAATGTATTGATGTGTACACGTGAGGTCTGTACACTTTACTGTGTGTAAGCTATACCTCAATTTTAATTAAAAAAAAAGGAATAGTGAATGAAAGGGAAAGAATGAATCTTGTGATACCATCTGAGCATCTGGATCCAGCCATGCCTGAAGATAAACACTCCTGAACCTCTTAGGAGCCAATTAATTCCCTTTCATTTGAGCTTAAATGCGTTTATGCCAGGTTTTCTCTCTCTTCCTACTACAATTGTCTTCAGAACTACCACCCTTTTGTCTTCAGGCCAGAATATTCCTCCTTCAGCGTGAGTAGATGGGGGAAGTCCTACACCTCACGGGTGCCCAGGCGAGCAAATTCCTCCATCTGCTTCTTGCTCTACTTGAGCATGCCTTTGAGCAGGACCTCAACATCTTTGTGCCTCAGTCGCCTCATTTGTAAAATGAATCTGGTAGTAATACCTACCTCGTACAACAAGCCATGTCCCTATATGAGTCTCGTGCATGTATGCTAAGTCGCTTCGGTCATGTCAGACTCTTTGGAACCCTACGGACTGTAGCCTCCCAGGCTCCTCTGTACATGGGATTCTTCAGGCAAGAATACTTGCCCCGCTCCAAGAGATTCCCCTGACCCAGGGATCAAACCCGCATCTCTATGTCTCCTGCAATGGCAGGCAGGTTCTTTACCACTAGCACCACCTGGGCTCACAAATATTTTATTCTTTCTGGTCCTCATTTGATTAATGTTTATAATTAGGATTGCCATGGGAGCAAGGATTGTGTTTGATTTTCTCCTTACCATCTCTCTAATGTCAGGGCTACCCCTTAGGTGTATAAACTCCAGGGGAAAAAAACTGGGGGTGGGGCCTTTGCGTATAATGATCAATTTAAGTCACATGTGGTCATTGGATCAAGCAGAATCATACTTGATCCAATGACCAACCCTGCTGTGGTGACAGATACGGCATTGAAAGATGAACCCCCCAGGTTGGTAGGTGTCTAATATGTTATAGGAGAAGAGCGGAGAAATAGCTCCAGAAGGAATGAAGAGGTTGAGCCAAAGCGGAAACAACACCAAGTTGTGAATGTGTCTGGTGGTGAAAGTGAAGTCCAATGCTGTAAAGAACTATATTGCATAGGAAACTGGAATGTTAGGTTCGTGAATCAAGGTAAATTGGAGGTGGTCAAACAGGACATGGCAAGAGTGAACATCAACATTCTAGGAATCAGTGAACTAAAATGGACAAGAATGGGTAAATTTAATTCAGATGACCATTGTATCTACTACTGTGGGCAAGAATCCTTTACAAGAAATGGAATAGCCCTCATAGTCAACAAAAGAGTCTGAAATGCAGTACTTGGGTGCAATCTCAAAGATGACAGAATGATCTTGGTTCATTTCCAAGGCAACCCATTCAATATCAGAGGAATCCAAGTCTATGCCTCAACCACAAATGCCAAAGAAGCTGAAGTTGAAGAGTTCTATGAAGACCTACAAGACCTTCTGGAACTAACACCAAAAAAGATGTCCTTTTCATCATATGGGACTGGAATGCAAAATAGGAAGTCAAGAGATACCTGGAATAACAGGCAAGTTTGGCTTGGAGTACAAACTGAAGCAGGACAAAGGCTAACAGAGTATTGCCAAGAAAACACACTGGTCATAGCAAATACCCTCTTCCAACAACACAAGAGCCAACTCTACACATGGACATCACCAGATGGTCAATACTGAAATCAGATTGATTGTATTGTTTGTAGCCAAAGATGGAGAAGCTCTTTACAGTCAGCAAGAACAAAACCCAAAGCTAACCATGGCTCAGATCATGAACTCCTTATTGCAAAATTCAGACTTAAATTGAAGAAAGGGAAAACCACTAGGCCATTCAGGTATGACCTAAATCAAATCCCTTAAGATTATACAGTGGAAGTGACAAATAGATTCGAGGGATTAGATCTGATTGACAAAGTCCCTGAAGAACTATGGATGGAGGTTCGTAGCATTGCATAGGAGGTGGTAATCAAAATCATCCACCCAAAAAAGAAATGCTAAACAGTAAAACGGTTGTCTGTGGAGGCCTTACAAATAGCTGAGAAAAGAGAAAGGCAAAGGAGAAACAGAAAGTTATACCTATCTGAATGCAGAGTTCAAAAGAATAACAAGGAGAAATAAGAAAGCCTTACTCAGTGAGCAATGCAAAGAAAGAGAGGCAAACAATAGAATGGGAAAGACTAGAGATGTCTTCAATAAAATTAGAGAAACCAAGGGAACATTTCATGCAAAGATAGGCTCAATAAAGGGCAGAAAGGATATGGGTCTAACAGAAGCAGAAGATACTAAGAAGAGGTGGCAAGAGTACACAAAAGAGCTAAGCAAAAAAAGATCTTGATGACCCAGATAACCACGATGGTGTGTTCACTCACCTAGAACCAGACATCATGGAGTGTGAAGTCAAAAGAACCTTAATTAGGTAGCACCAGGATGAACAAAGCTAGCAGAGGTGATGGAATTCCAGCTGAGCTATTTCAAATCCTAAACAGTGATGCTTGGACAGGGAGGCCTGGTGTGGCAAAGAGTCAGACATGACTGAGGGACTGAACTGAACTGAACTGAAACAATGATGCTGTTAAAGTGCTGCATGCAACATGCTAGCAAATTTGGAAAACTCAGCAGTGGCCACAGGATCGGAAAAGGTCAGTTTTCATTCCAACCCCCAAAAAGGACAATGTCAAAGAATGTTTAAACTACAGCACAATTGCACTCATCTCACAAGCTAGGAAAGTGATGCTCAGAATCCTTCAGTCTAGACTTTAGCAGTATATGAACTGACAATTTCCAGATGTATAAGTAGGATTTAGAAAAGGCAGAGGAACCAGAGATCAAATTGTTAACATCTGTTGGATGATAGAAAAAGCTAGAAAATTCCAGAAAAACATCTGCTTCATTGATGATACTAAAGCCTTTGTGTAGATCACAACAAGCTGTGGAAAATTCTTAAAGAAATGGGAATACCAGACCACCTTACCTGCCTCCTGCAAAACTTGTATGCAGGTCAAGAAGAACAGTTGGAACTGGACATGGAACAATGGACTGCTTCCAAATTGGGAAAGGAGTACCTCAAGGCTATATTGTCACCCTGCTTATTTAACTTATATACTGAGTACATCATGAAAAATGTGGGGCTGGTGAAGCACAAGCTGGAATCAAGATTGCAGGGAGAAACATCAATAATGTCAGATATGCAAGTGACATCACCCTTATGGTAGAAAGCACAGAGGAATTAAAGAGCCTCCTGATGAAGGTGAAAGAGGAGAGTGAAAAAGCTGGCTTAAAACTCAACATTCAAAAAACTAAGATCATGGCATCTGGTCCCATCACTTCATGACAAATAAATGGGGAAACAATGGAAACAGAGACAGATTTTTTTTCTTAGGCTCCATAATCACTGTGGAATGGTGACTGCAGCCATGAAATTAAAAGAGGCTTGCTCCTTAAAAAAAAAGCTATGACCAACCTAGACAGCATATTAAAAGCAGAGCCATTACTTTGCCAACAAAGGTCCATCTAATCAAAGCTATGGTTTTGCTAGTAGTCATGTATGGACATGAGAGCTGGATAGTTAAAAAGGCTGAGAGTCGAAGAATTGATGTCTTTGAACTGTGGTGCTGGAGAAGACCCTTGAGAGTCCCTCAGACAGCAAGGAGATCAAACCACTCAATCCTAAAGAAAATCAACCCTTAATAGTCACTGGAAGGACTGATGCTGAAGCTCCAATTCTTTGGCCAACTAATACAATGAGCTGACTCATTGGAAAAGACCCTGATTCTGGGAAAGATTGAAGGCAGAAGGAGAAGGGGACAACAGAGGATGAAATGGTCGGATGGCATCACCAACTCAGTGCATGTGAGTTTAAGCAAACTCTGGGAGATAATGAATGACAGGGAAGCCTGGTGTTCATGGATTCACAAAGAGTCGGACATGACTGAGGGACTGAACAACAACAAGAAGTGACCTGCTTGCCAATCCACACTCCTGGAGGAGATCCCGTAGATGACTCGCCTCAGAGCATCTGGTCAACCCCGTGTGTGTGTGTGTGTGTGTGTGTGTGTGTGTGTGTGTGTGAGTTGAGGGAGAGGAGGTGAGGTAAAGAGTCTGGGGACTTCCTGAGGGGAGAATCAGGGATGGAACTCTTGAAGGGCTCATGGTTCCCCACCTGTCAGCATTGCCAGTTCAGCAGGTACCAGGCACCAGAAAGAGATTTAGAAAATTCACAGGAATATGCTCCAGAGCATGGAGTCAGGAGGTACCAGTCTTTTTTGCCCAAGTCTCAGGTCAGGACTGCCCAATACGGCATCTGGCCCATGAGAGGTTCTCAATTCATGTTTGTTTGAATAAATGAGTGACTGAAAGGCTTCATGAGGGTTATATAACACACAGTAAGTGGCCAGTGGTGTGGGGTAGTTTCATTCTTATTCCTGAGAGGCAGAAACCATGCCTGTCCCCCTTGCTTTCATGCCGCCAAAAGCAAAGGAGTCAAGTGATGGGGTCTTGTGACCGTGGATCAAGTGGGTCAGCTTCTCCCAGGGTCAGGCTTGGGAACAGTCCCATTGTGGTCCTGTCATGGAGGATGGATTCCTAAGGAGAAACAAAAGGGCCTGGAAATCAGGCCAGGAAAAAAAAAAATAAAACTCTTTTAGGGTTATTTAGCTTTTGTTAATTGGTCACCTCGTTAGCAGCCCATCTGCAGCCTGATTCTAGGAAGTGGGGGGTGGGGGAAGGGAAGGGGCCACCCTAGCCAAGACTGGCCTCCCAGACTCAGTAATAAGGACGGAGCAATTACCGGGACTTGCAGAGCCAATTCCAGTTAGGAGTGCACCAGGCTGGGCTTTGTCCTACGGATGAGGAAAAGGTCAGCGTGCTCCGTGGGAGGAGAAGAAAGAGCCCTTCACAGCGAAAAAGCCTGCCCAAGGGAGGGAGACAGAGAAAAGGAGGGCTCTGCAGAGGTGAAAAACTAAAGAAAGAATGACATTTGGAAATTCCCTGGAATAAGGGGAGGAAGATAATGAAATAAAAATTACAAGGGAGAAGGAACCAGTGAACAAAACAGAAAAGACCGAGGGGGAGTTTTCTGGGGGCTCAGGGCTGGGCTGGGAAGAAGCTGGCAGGACACCCTTGCAGGGGCCACCTGTGCTGGTCACCAGCCTACTCTCAGCCTCCGTTGCCCCATCTGTAAATGGAAGGGCTCTGCAGATCTGACACCCTGTCTCTGAGTCTATGTTTGCACAGGTGTGGGAAGATATTGTTATGAGGATCCATTGAGGGCAATCAGGACCCTGTCCCAAGGCCACACTATTATTCCTTGGCTGTTCCTTCATTGTCTCTTCAGCCCTTCCCTTCCCTGATTGCTGTTCAGGATTGCTGATTTCTGCCATCCCCTCTGAGACAATCTGGGGCATAAATAGTTCAGTTCAGTTTAGCTCAGTTCAATCGCTCAGTCATGTCCGACTCTTTGCAACCCCATGAATAGCAGCATGCCAGGCCTCCCTGTCCATCACCAACTCCAGGAGTTCACTCAGACTCACGTCCATCAAGTCGGTGATGCCATCCAGCCATCTCATCCTCTGTCATCCCCTTCTCCTCCTTCCCTCAATCCCTCCCAGCATCAGGGTCTTTTCCAATGAGTCAACTCTTCACATGAGGTGACCAAAGTACTGGAGTTTCAGCTTCAGCATCATTCCTTCCAAAGAACACCCAGGGCTGATCTCCTTTAGAATGGACTGGTCGGATCTCTTTGCAGTCCAAGGGACTCTCAAGAGTCTTCTCCAACACCACAGTTCAAAAGCATCAATTCTTCGGTGCTCAGCTTTCTTCACAGTCCAACTCTCACATCCATACATGACCACTGGAAAAACCATAGCTTTGACTAGATGGACCTTTGTTGGCAAAGTAATGTCTCTGCTTTTCAATATGCTATCTAGGTTGGTCATAACTTTTCTTCCAGGAGTAAGCGTCTTTTAATTTCATGGCTGCAATCACCATCTGCTTCCCAAACATCCCTCCACATGTCCCACCTCTTGGACTGAGGTGGAGCTGATGTCAAAACCTTGGTCTCTGTATGCTAGTGCCAAATTGAATCTCGGAGACAGAGTTTTGGGTGAAGTAGAAAACAATAGCTTTATTGCTTTGCCCGGCCAAGGAGGGCACAGTGGGCTTGCGCCTCAAAAACTGTGTGGCCCAATTCAGGAGGGTTTGGGGAGGAGTCTTATAGCAATGATTCAAGGGTGGAGTTGCTGATAAGGATCAGGGTGTGTAGGGCCTGCAGGTGGTCTCCTGATGAGCTTCTCCAGGTTAGCAAACTGTGACTTTCTTTGGAAAGAATACTAACATCTTCCATTTGTTGGGGTTTTTCATTCTATAAAAGAGCTCAAAGATACTACTATGGTCATTCCTTAAGAGGAATCAGGACCCTGTCCCAAGGCCACACTACTGTTCCTTGGCCGCTCCCCCTTTGTCTCTGCATCCCCTCCCTTCCCTGATTAGCAAATATTTGAAAGGCTTCTGTGCCCAGAAGCCCCACAGGGTCCTCTTCCATTTCAGAGCTGCATGGCTAGATTTGGCCAATGAGCTGTGAGCAGCTCGTGGGTCATTTCAAAGCTGAAGTGTAGAAGAGATGATGAATGACCTTCCATTTGTCACCTCCCTGACACAAAAATTCCGAAGCCTGGGTCCCTGAGTCACTAAGTGGAATAGAGGCCCCAATTGACCCACGTGGGATGGATAAGAGATGTTTTGTTTTGGCAGTGTCAACTTAAAAAAAAAATTCACAACCTGAAAGTTGAGAGCTATTCAGTGAGAAGTTTTAGGACTTCAAGCCTGGGAGGCAGCAACTCAAATAACCCTGAGAGAATTGCTCTGAGGAGGCAAGGGGGAGTTTTGCAACAAAGGGCAGGTAGTCAAAACATCAAAAGTTTACTGGTAATTAAAGAAAACCAGATATCCCAAGTTAAGGAATTTAGCACTTTCCTATGTATGGGAAGATGTAAGAGTCTGGGCTCACTGAAATCATTCCTTTGATATGCACTTTAGTAATCTAGACCAAATCCTGTGTTTTTACACCTTAAGTTTCCTCAGGGCTCACTGGCTTTTGTTGGAGGGTTTCAATCACAGATGACTGTCACATCTTCTGTTTACTGATACAGCAGAAAATATTCCATTTCTCTGTAGCTTGTTTTTTTTTTTTTTTTTTTCTCAGTGCTTGTTTTGATTCGGAATTGTAAACCATGTAAACATAACCTAGTCTGTTCTGACTTGTGAACAGACTAAGTTTAGACCCCTGAAAGAAAGAAAGTGAAAGTCACTCAATTTTGTTTGACTCTTTGCAATTCCATGGACTATACAGCTCATGGAATTCTCCTGGCCAGAATACTGGAGTGGGTAGCCTTTGCCTTTTCCAGCAGATCTTCCCAACCCAGGGATTGAACCCATGTCTCCCTCACTGCAGGTGGATTCTTTACCAGCTGAGCCACCAGGGAAGCCCATAGTCTATTCTGACATGTGAACAAAGTTTAGACCCCTGTGGAAGTGAAAGTGTTAGTCACACCAGTCATATCCGACTGTTTGCAACCCCATGGACTGTGGTCCACCAGGTTCCTCTGTCCATAGAATTCTCCAGGCAAGAATACTGGAGTGGGTTGTACTGGAGTGAGTCGCCATTCCCTTCTCCAGGAAATCTTCCCAACCCAGGAATTGAACCCAAGTCTCGTACATTGCAGGCAGATTCTTTACCATCTGAGCCAGCAGGGAAGCCCAATTGTAACAGCTTCCTTAAAGGGCGCTTCTGTCACCAGAGTCACCCTTTCTGGCTCAGTTGCCTCATTACTACTGGTAGACTGATCCCGTATGTCCATCCTGATTCACATATCCTTGGTGGTTCTCCAGTGCCTGCTGATGGGTGAAAAGAAAACTCCTTTCAGTACTGCTTAAAGACCTTTCAAGTTCATGTTTAAGGCCTGCACTGAGAGTCATTTATTTGGCAGTGAAAGAGAAAGAGAAGCAGAGGTGAGGGTCGCAAGTCACCCTATTTGCACCCTCAACTCAGAGGCGGAGGTGTGGGTTTCCCAGGTGGTGCTAGTGGTAAAGAACACACCTGCCAATGCAGGAGCCATAAGAGATGCAGGTTTGATCCCTGGGCCGGGAAGATACCTTGGAGGAGGGCATGGCAACCCGCTTTAGTATTCTTACCTGGAGAACCCCATGGACAGAGGAGTCCTGGTGGTGGTCCATAGGGTCACAAAGAGGCAGACACGACTGAAGCGACTTAGCACCCTTGCAGGGGCTGAGGTAGAGACATGACAAGCAGGTCCTGTGTCTTAAATAGACATGGTCTCAATGGGGCCTGACTGTCTATGCAGTTACTGAGATTCCCTCTCTGCTTTCTCTTCATCCAGGCATACTTGTCCAAAAAATCGCTATCCACTGAGATGAGAGGATGGTTCTCTACTGGGTCAGTTGGAACCTGATGAGCTGAAAGAAATGAAGTTAGCAACCACGTGAGATCTGCTAGTGGATCAGCCCTCTGGACCTGAGCCCCTTGGGATGGGGGGCCTGTCTTTTCTCATTGAGAAGTGAATATCTTTCTTCCACAATGTGTCGTCTGCTCTTCTAGGACTAAGCCTGCAGGAACTGAAGGGAACCCATAATATCAGCATGCTCCCTTCCAAAATGCATCAGAATATCATGGGCCTGGGATTCCTGACTGGGTAGAATTGAAACTATTTACTTCAACGGTTAAACCCATGTGCTGGGACTTGAACCCAGCCAAAACCCAGTTTGGGATTCAAACCCATGTGGCTGGAACTTGAACTCACGTGGTTAGGACTTAAACCCAGCCAAAACTCATGGTACCTTGTTTCAGGACCTAATGGAGCTCAGGTTCTTGATGTCTCACTGCAGAAAGAATTAAAGTGATAGGTAAGAAGAGGATTTATTCAGATTCAGAGAGAAGCAAACTCCACAGACACAGTATAGGTCATCACAGAGGGTGAGTGTGGCCATGAAATGGGGCATGGTTAGTTTTTATAGGCTGAGTAATTTCATATGCTACTGAATGGGAGGATTATTATACTTCTGGGAAGGGGTGGAGATTTCCAGGATTTGGGCCACCACGCAAATTGGTCTTTTGACAGTGCCTTGGAACTGTCATGGCATCTCTGGGTGTGTCATTTAGTTAGATAATTGAGGATCAAGGTCTAATCAAGATCGACTTGTCTGTCATCTTCAGTTCAGTTCAATTCAGTTCAATTGCTCAATCGTGTCCAACTCTTTGCGACCCCATGGACTGCAGCATGCCCAGCTTCTTTGTCTATCACCAACTCCTGGAGCTCACTCAAACTCATGTCCATTAAGTCAATGATGCCATCCAATCATCTCATCCTCTGTCATTCCCTTCTCCTCCTGCCTTCAATCTTCCCCAGCATCAGGATCTTTTCCAATGAGTCAGTTCTTTGCATCAGGTGGCCAAAGTATTGGAGCTTCAGCTTCAGCATCAGTCCTTGCAATGAATATTCAGGACTGACTTCCTTTAGGATGGCCTGCTTTGATCTCCTTGCTGTCCAAGGGACTCTCAAGAGTCTTCTCCAACACCACAGTTTAAAAGCATCAATTCTTTGATTCTCAGGTTCCTTTATAGTCCAACTCACACACCCATAATGTTTACTGGAAAAATCATAGCTTTGACTAGATGGACTTTTGTTGGCAAAATAATGTCTCTGCTTTTTAATATGCTGTCTAGGTTTGTCATAGCTGTTCTTCCAAGGAGCAAACTTCTTCTAATTCCATGGCTGAAGTCACCATCTGCAGTGATTTTGGAGCCCAAGGGAAAAAAGTCTGTCACTGTTTCCATTGTTTCCCCATCTATTTGTCATGAACTGATGGGACCGGATGTCGTGATCTTAGTTTTTTGAATATTGAGTTTTAAGCCAGCTTTTTCACTCTCTTTTTCACGTTCATAAAGAGGCTCTTTAGTTCTTCTTCACTTTCTGCCATAAGGGTGGTGTCATCTGCATATCTGAGGTTATTGATATTTCTCCCGGCAATCTTGTTTCCAGCTTGTGCTTCATCCAACCCAGCATTTTGCATAATGTACTCTGCATACAGGGCTTCCTTGGTGGCTCAGACGGTAAAGTGTCTGACTGCAATGCGGGAGACCCGGGTTCAATCCCTGGGTTGGGAATACCCCTTGGAGGAAGAAATGGCAACCCACTCCAGTACTCTTGCCTGGAGAATTCTATGGACAGAGGAGCCTGGTGGGCTACAGTCCATGGGGTCACAAAGAGTCAGACACGACTGAGTGACTTCACTTCACTTCACTTTGCATATAAGTTAAATAAGCAGGTGACAATATACAGCCTTGATGTACTCCCTTCCCAATTTGGAACCAGTCTGTTGTTTCATGTCCAGTTCTAACTGTTGCTTCTCTTGGCCTACATAAAGATTTCTCAGGAGGCAGGTAAAGTGGTCTGGTATTCCCACCTCTTGAAGAATTTTGCACAGTTTGTTGTGATCCACATAGTCAAAGGCTCTGGGTAGTCAATAAAGCAGAAGTAGACATTTTTCTGAAACTCTCTTCCTTTTTCTATGATCCAACAGATGTTGGCAATTTGATGTCTGGTTCCTCTGCCTTTTCTAAATCCAGCTTGAACATCTGGAAATTCTCATTTCACATGCTACTGAAGTCTGGCGTGGAGAATTTTGAGCATTACTTTCCTAGCATGTGAGATGAGTGCAATTGTGTAGTAGTTTGAACCTTCTTTGGCATTGCGTTTCTTTGGGATTGGAATGGAAACTGACCTTTTCCAGTCCTGTGGCCACTGCTGAGTTTTCCAAATTTGCTGACATATTGAGTACAGCACTTTCACAGCATCATCTGTCAAGATTTGAAATAGCTCAACTGGAATTTCATCACCTCCTCTAGCTTTGTTCATCATGATGCTACCTAAGGCCCACTTGACTTCACATTCCAGGTTGTCTAGTTCTAGGTGAGTGATCACACCATTGTGGTTATTTGGGTCATTAAAATCTTTTTTTGTATAGTTCTGTGTATTTTTGCCATCTCTTCTTAATATCTTCTTAATATCTTCTGCTTCATATTTTTTCTGTCCTTTATTGTGCCCATCTTTGCATGAAATAGTCCCTTGGTATATTTTCTTGAAGAGCTCTCTAGTCTTTCCCATTCTATTGTTTTCCTCTATTTCTTTGCATTGACTGCTGAGGAAGGCTTTCTTATCCCTCCTTGCTACTCTTTGGAACTCTGCATTCCTTTTCTCCTTTGCCTTTCTCTTCTCTTTTTTTCTCAGCTATTTGTAAGGCCTCCTCAGGCAACCATTTTGCCTTTTAGCATTTCTTTTTTGGGTGGATGGTTTTGATCACCACCTCCTTTACAATGTCATGAACCTCCATCTATGGTTCTTCAGGCACTCTGTCTATCAGATCTAATCCCTTGAATCTATTTGTCACTTCCACTGTATAATCTTAAGGGATTTGATTTAGGTCATACCTGAATGGCCTAGTGGTTTTCCCTACTTTCTTCAATTTAAGTCTGAATTTTGCAATAAGGAGTTCATGATCAAGCCACAGTCAGCTCCCGGTCTTGTTTTTGCTGACAGTAGAGGGCTTCTCCATCTTCAGCTGCAGAGAATATCATCAATCTGATTTTGTTATTGACCATCTGGTGTAGAGTTGTCCATGTGTAGAGTTGGTTCTTGTGTTGTTGGAAGCGGGTGTTTGCTATGACCAGTGTGTTCTCTTGACAAAACTCTGTTAGCGTTTGCCCTGCTTCATTTTGTACTCAAGGCCAAACTTGACTGTTACTTCAAGTGTGTCTTGACCTCCTACTTTTGCATTCCAGTCCCCTATAATGAAAAGGACATCTTTTTTTTTTTTTTTTTAGGTGTTAGTTCTAGAAGGTCTTGTAGGTCTTCATAAAACTGTTCAACCTCAGCTTCTTTGGTATTAGTTGTTGGGGCATAGACTTAGATTACTGTGATATTGAATGGTTTGTCTTGGAAACAAACAGAGATCATTCTGTCCATTTTGAGATTGCAACCAAGTACTGCATTTCATACTCTTATATTGACTGTGAGGGCTATTCCATTTCCTCTAAGGGATTTTTGCCCAGTAGTAGATACAATAGTAATCTGAATTAAATTTGCCCATTCCAGTCCATTTTAATTCACCGATCCCTAAAATGTCGATGTTCCCTCTGCCATCTCCTGTTTGACCACTTCCACTTTACCTTGATTCATGGATCTAACATTCCAGGTTCCTATGCAATATTGTTCTTTACAATATTGGGCTTTACTTCTATCACCAGTCACATCCACAATTGGGCGTTGTTTTCACTTTGGCTCCATCCCTTCATTCTTTCTGGAGTTATTTCTCCACTCTTCTCCAATAGCCTATTGTCACCTACTGACCTGAGGAGTTCATCTTTCAGTGTCATATCTTTTTGCCTTTTCATACTGTTCATGAGGTTCTCAAGGCAACAATACTGGAGTGGTTTACGATTCCCTTCTCCAGGGGACCACATTTCATCAGAACTCTCCACTATGACCTGTCTGTCTTGGGTGGCCCTACATGGCATGGCTTATAGTTTCACTGTTAGACAAGGCTGTGGTCCATGTGATCAGTTTGATTAGTTTTCTGTGACTGTGGTTTTCATTCTGTCTACTGTCTGAAGGGTAAGGATAAGAGGCTTATGGAAGCTTCCTGATGGAAGGGACTGACTCTGGGGGAAACTGGGTCTTGTTCTGGTGGGTGGGGCCATGCTCAAGTGAAAGTGAAGTTGCTCAGTTTTGTCCGACTCTTTGCGGCCCCATGGACTGTAGCTCACCAAGCTCCTCCACCCATGGAATTTTCTAGGCAAGAGTACTGGAGTGGGTTGCCATTTCCTTCTCCAGGGGATCTTCCTGACCCAGGGATCGAACCCTGGTCTCCCTCATTGTGGGCAGAAGCTTTATCATCTGAGCCACCTGGGAATCCTCAGTAAATCTTTAATCCAATTATCTGTTGATGTGTTCCCTCCCTGTTGTGTGACCTGAAACCAAACTACGGTGGGGGTAATGAAGATAATGGCAATCTCCTTCAAAAGGACTTGTGTGTGCACTCTTGTATTCGGTGCCTCTGACCCTGCAGCAGGCCACTGTCAACTCATACCTCCACTGGAGACTCCTAGACACTCACAGGCAAGTCTGGCTCAGTCTCTTGTGGGGTCACTGCTCCTTTCTCCTGGGTCCTGGTGCACACAGGTTTTGTTTGTGCCCTCCAAGAGTCTGTTTCCACAGTCATGTGTAAGCTCTGTAATCAAATCCCACTGGCCTCCAAAGTCAAATTCCCTGGGAGTTCTCAGTCCCTTTGCCGGATCTGCAGGTTGGGAAATCTGTTGTGGGTCCTAGAACTTTCTTAACAGTACGAAAATTTATTTGGTATAATTGATCTGCAGTTTGTGGGTCGTCTGCTTGGCGGCTCTATGGTGGGATTAATGGTGACCTCCTCCAAGAGGGCGTATGCCACAGGCTGCATGTCCCAGGTTTGCTGCAGCCAGAGCCCCTGCCCCTGCAGCGGCCACTGCTGACCCGTGCCTCTGCAGGAGACACTCAAACACTCAAAGGCTCAGTCTCTGTGGGGTCTCTGGGTCCTGGTGCGCACAAGGTTTTGTTTGAGCTCTCCGAGCAAGGGCTCAGGCAAAAGATGGCTGCCATCTTGGACACATTTGATTCTAATCAGTTTATGTTGTGTCCTTGGACTATGTCATTCTTTCAAAAGTTGTACCCTAGCCCTTTCCCTTCTGTTACAGAATGATTCCCTCTGATATTTCCATCCAGCCCAGGAAGCCCAGGAAGAGGATTGGGCTCCCATTGTCTCACCCTCCCTTTTGCTGGAAAGAAGCAAGATATCAACAACAGATAAGTATCTTCCCACATAGAGTCCACAGGTGAAGGGGGACACTTCTCCTGACCCTTCCTCTGTCTTTGTCTTATGAACATTTGTCCTTGTCTCCCAAGAACCTTTCCAAGGGATTATGAGTAGGTGAGTGGGGATGGGGACTAAGGGAGTTTCTCTCATGAAAGCAGGAGTATAGAGGCTCCAGTGGGTGAAGCTAGGATGTCAGCCTATCTTCTCTCCCCTCCCTTAGCCCTTCTGCTTTCATTTCCAGAATTCCTCCTTCTACTCTTCTGACCAGCGCAGTCTGTTCCTAGACTCCCTGAGCACTGCTCCAGGATTTTTTCTCTCTTTTTTTCTTTTTGCCTTGCTCTCCTCAGCCCTTGTCACCCACAGCAATGAGTATTCATTATTTAAACAACCCATGCCTCTGAAGTCTTATTTATCCAACATCTTTCCACAGCATATGTCAAAATTTACAGTAAGTGCATTCATCCCATAATAAACATTTGGCTTTGCTGGTCTACCAGCGGCAGGGCTAATTAGGGAGAGCGATTCCCTTGTTATCTGAAGGGAGGTCAGATATAGCAATTAGCATCCTTGCAGGGCTTTCATAATTGTGACTTTGAGGCTAGGCCCTTTGGTGCCAGGTGGGGAAGAGAAGTTGGCAGAGAGGAAAGGGGAGGCTTCCCTAGCAAGTTCTGGAAAACCAAAGCTGAGCTTTGAAAAGAAGCCTGACTATTTGGTTTCCTGGACTCCTATGTTTCTGCCTGAAGTCTGAGCTCTCTGCTTGCCTCTCCCCTTCCAAGCAGCACCCAGATCTGAGATTATTCCCTCTCTAACACACATCCATCTACCCAAATCTGTCTGTGGATATTCAAGAGGACACTTCCACTTGAAAATCTTGTTATTGCTTCAAGTTGAAAGCATATGAACTAAATGGGCATAACTAGCAATCAGCACATTAGGGTTTGAGAGGAGCTTAAAGGTCATCTGGTCCATCTCTCATCCCTTCCTATCCATTGTCTTCAGGGAGCCTCCAAGAAGCTCTTCAGCTTTGGTGAGGTATCTCTGACCTCCTTTCCTTGGGGAGGGGAGAGTTGAGTGAGTGCTCCAGCCTGGGTTGGCATTCTCTGGAAGCAAGACTGAGCCATGGGCATGGTCGGGATGCTGCATATGCCATCCCTGGACAATGCAAACTTGGAGACAAAGAGGTCCAAAGGGTTAGGTAGAAGAAAACATGTAGAGAGCCAGGCCCAGGTCTGAAGCAGAGGTGATGAGAGGGAGCAGGCAGGAGCAATGGGAACCAAGAGGACTGCATCGCAAGGATCCCCATGACCATACTCAGGTTCAATAATTCACCGGAAAAACTCACAGAACTCAGCAAGACTGTTAAACTAACAGTTACAGCTTATTACAGAAAAGGGACACAGCACAATCAGCAGCAGGGAACAGTATACAGGCAGGGCCAGGACAGTTCCAGCTGTGAGCTTCCAGATGTCCTCTCCCAGGGGAGTCATCAGACAGTGCCCATTCGCCCCAGCAACCTTGTGTGGCAGCCAGGGGAGCCAGGGGAGATTGCCTGAGCCCTTGGGTCTAGTTTGTGCATGGCATCATCCTGGTTTGTACATGGATGCATGGAGAACCGGTATGATGCACCTTAGTTTCCAGCCACCCCAGAGGTCACACTGATGCTGAATAGCCCAAGGTCTCCCGGTAAAGGACACTCCTATCAGGCAGATATTCCAAAGGGTAAGAGGTTACCTTCCAGGAGTTGGGCAAGAGTTAAACATTTATTAGGGCAAAGTTAGTCCTTGCACACCTGGAAAGATACCGGAGAAGATGCTGAGGATGTATTATGAGAGCAGGTGACTCCAGACAGCATGGGGGTCTAGGCCTGCCTGGGAGGAAACCAACCTCTTCTCCACCCCTCATTTCCTCATAGAAAATACCAGCCTAGAAACAGCTTGGAGTGACCTGTCTTCCTGGGGATGGGCTGATCTCCACAGAGGAAGTCTGAGGGAGGAAGCTGAACATGGTTTGAGAGTGTACACACATCCAGGTGAGGAGTGATGGGATAAAGAGCTTGGGGCTGGTCAAATATGTATCCCCAGAGCATGGGGTTTTGCTGTTTTGACAGTCAGCAAGTGCATCAAGATTCCAGAAATCATGAGAATCTGGGTGTTAAAGTCTGTCTCTACCCCTCCTAGTTTTGTTGCTTGGGTGAATTACATGAACTCTTTGAGACTTGGCTATCTCACCCGTCAAATGAGGATGACTCCCACGTCACCTGGCTGCAGTGAGGCTTGCATGAGATGAACATGATATCAATGATAACTATCTGTATCCTCACCATCATCCCCCCCAGTGAAGCAGAGTTCATCTTTAGAAGCTCTTGGTCTCTATAATAAAGTTCTTCTTTATGTTGAGATGAAAACTGTTTTTGTTTTAAAACAACTTCTTTGTTACACTGGCCCCACTATCTTCTATTTCTCTCAGTGGCATCTCTACTTTTTTTTTTTTCCAAGACTATCAACTATTCATTCATTTATTCCTTCACTTATTCATTCAATACATGCTTATTGATATTTGTCTGTTGATATTGATGTTGAATGACATACCATGGAGAGAAGGAAAAATAAGACAGTCCTCACCCTCACCCACTCCAGTGTTCTTTCTTGGAGAATTCCACAGACAGAGGAACCTGGCAGGCTATAGTGCATGGGGTCACAAAGAGTCAGACATGACTGAGTGACTAACACTTTCACCCTCTAAGGACTTATGTTTAAGTGAGACAGCAAGCAACTATCTAAAGCAAACAGTTAAAATGTTTTGTTTAGCAAATGTACTGAGTACTTGGGGTATAAAAGAAGCAGTGATCTGTTTTATGTACTCTGTTACCTCCCAAATGCACTTTCTCACTCACCTTTATTCCCCTCTTGGGATAACTCACAAACTCTCTCTCTCTTTTTCCCCCTATTCTTGTTGCTATGGGTTCAAGGATTGTAAATAAATTTAATCTCAGGCTGGAATTCACAGTGCCTGCTAGTGACATCCTCAAGGGCTGTGTTGAGAGGGATTCTAGGCTGTATCTCGGCCAGTGAGACTGGATAAGACCATCTATCTAAAGAGAATTTGACAGCTGTGATTATAGTGTAAGCTGACCTTCTATCATTGGCGCATGCTCAAGGCTCAGATCAGACTGTCCCCCTCTCTACCTGCAAGTCCCTTCGTGCCACTCCCTTTCTCTGATTCCCTATCGGGAACACCAAAGCTCACAGTGGTCTCTCTCTTCCCAGAATCATGCCCATTGCATGATTCACTCTCTCATGTCTGGTAGGATATGTTCACTTTGTGTAAAATAGTCCTTAAGCACGAATTTTACATCTTTATCCATCTCCACCCAGGCTAGTACCAGTCTTGGCTCATGACTGGTGCTAGATTGATAGACAGACAATCCATTCCAGGGGATTCTGAAGGGCTCTAGCAAACCTTCTCGGTTAGAAATGCCCTAGCCTTGCTGCCTCTAGATGAGGCACTTGCGCAAAACTCTGCAAAGAAACACGTGATGCTAAGTGATTTGCCTGCTCCCTGCATTTCTGCTACTTTTGCTTGGTCTTTCCTTTCAGTAACACCTCTCTGCTTCTTCCTTGCATGTAATCCAAGACAAAATTTCTAAGTGGACCTGGGAGCACTCCCAGCCTAGCCAGAGCCAGGGGGATTGGAGTAGAGTTAAGCTGGTATGTGAACTGTGTTAAAACTGCCTTCAGAATGATGGTAGCTCAGAAAGAAGTGTCTCTGAAGAGAGGGAAGCTTGGGAATCTCTGGCAGGGAGCTCTATGGAGAAGCCAATGGCAGAGAATTTGAAAGCTATATCATTCTACAGATCTGACCTTCTATGGTCTGAGTATAAGAGGACTGAAAATTTTCATGGGACAGGGAAATTTGAAGCCTGGGGAAGAGCCCATGAAAAGCTGATCTTGATGAGAGAGAGGGTGGTGACCCATTTCCTAGGAAAGCTGGCAGGAATAAAAATGTCTAGGGGATCCTAGCTATTAACAGCTAGAAATAGGGTGCTCAGATAAAGTGAACCCAACATTTTTGAAGGTTGGCATTCAGGAAACGTTCAATGAGCAGGGTTCAAGGATGCATACAGGAAGAGTTATTGAAGGGGCACCTATACATCATTCATTTCTTCAACAACATACTCTTTACAGCAACTGTGTGCCAAAAACAGTATCAGGCACCATGGACACGAAGAGAAAAAAAGCCATAGTCCTTGTTGTGGAGGCCGTGGGATCCATCCAGGCCTCTGAAGCATAGCAAACAAGGCCAGGAGAAAAAGCAACGAGCTTGGAGAGGTCAGCTGGAGGCAGATGACGAAGTACTTTGAACATTCTGGAGAATTTAGTCTTTGTCCAGAGGGAAATGGGGCAGCCCTGAGAACATTTAAGCTAGGGGAGGACTTGTGTGTTTAGAAAGGCTATGATGGCCGCAGCGTGGAGTGAGACTTGCAAGAGAAGGAGTTGGTCAGGAGAGCCAATGAGCAGAGAAGGGGAGTTCCAAAGACTCTGGAGTCAGACTGGATTTGAGGAATATATAGAAAGCTATCCTTGGCGAGGAACCAGGGGCACTGACCAAAACCTTTCAGTTTGGGGATGGTATTGGAAGCAAGCTACGCTAACCAAGAAGATTGGGATCCAAAATACCACCATAAAAGAGGAGCAGATTCACTCAGCTACTGGAAAATTCACTTTTAAGTGGTGCCAGTACAGCTTCTGGGGTCAGATGAACACATAACTTGACGTTTGTTCAGTCGCTCAGTCGTGTCTGTTTGCGACCCCATGGACTGCAGCGCTCCAGGCTTCCCTGTCCTTCATTATCTCCCAGAATTTGCTCAAACTCATGTCCATTGAGTCATCTTGGATGATGGATGATGCCATCCAGCCATCTTATCTTCTGTCATCCCCTTCTCTTCCTGCCTTCAGTCTTTCCTGTCATCACAGTCTTTTCTAATGAGTCAGCTCTTTGCATCAGGTGGCCAAAGTATTGAAGTTTCTGCTTCAACATCAGTCCTTCCAATGAATATTCAGAGTTGATTTCCTGTAGGATTGACCGGTTTGATTTCCTTGCTGTCTGAGGGACTCTCAAGAGCCTTCTCCAGTACCACAGTTCAAAGCATCAGTTCTTTGGAGCTCAGCCTTCTTTTTGGTCCAACGCTCACATCCATACATCACTACTGGAAAAACCAAAGCTTTGACTAGACAGACCTTTGTTGGCAAAGTGATGTATCAGTTGTGCAAATTTGATGTGTAACTCAATTCCTTTATCTTTAAGATGAGCTCAAATTGTACCCACCTCATGGTGGTTTGGGGGTGGGGAGGGGGGTGAAAAGAAATAGTATATTGGGTTGACCAAAAAATTTTTCAAGATTTTCCATAAGATGTTACAGAAAAACCTGAATGAACTTTTTGGTCAACTAATACGTGCGGCACTAAGCGTAATGCCCAGAATGGAGCAAGTTCTCAACAGGTGTCATCTGTCGGGTGTTATTAGGGATTAGGCATGTGTGCTCAGTCGTGTCCAACTCTTTGCAACCTCATGGACTGTAACCAGCCAGGCTCCTCTGTCCATGGAATTTTCCAGGCAAGAATACTGGAGTGGGCTACCATTTCCTTCTCCAGGGAATCTTCCTGACCCAGGGATCAAACCCATGTCTCTTGTGTCTCCTGCATTGGCAGGCAGATTCTTTACCAGCTAAATGACTGGCAATGACACTTACTGTTGTGGAGTATCCTTTTCTCAGAAGACTAAAGAAGAAAAGGGAGAATTTAGGGAGTACAGGTGGGCTGCAGCCATATATTCTCCAATGAGATCTGAATCACAGGGGCTCTTGCATTGTGAACTTCCAAATGTTTTAAAATTTTTCTGATGAGATTAGCAATGGTATTAATGAATGCTGGTGGTGGTGGTTTAGTTGCTAAGTTGGGTCCAACTCTTGTGACCCCATGGACTATAGCCCATCAGGCTCTGTCCATAGGATTTCCCAGGCAAGAATACGAGTGGGTTGCATTTCAGTCTCCAGTGGATCTTTCTGACCCAGGGATTGAACTGTTGCATTGCAGTCTGATTTACTGACTGAACCGCCAGGGAAGTCCTATATTAATGAATAAGACTTTCCAAAATTGTGTAGTGAAATGTATGGACATTTACAAGATCTGAATAACTCAGTGAACCAATATTTCCAAATGATCAATGCATGATGCAGAAGTTCCATTCAAACTGTAGGATAGAACAATGGATTTTAATATAACAGAGGGTGGAAAGTTTTCTATTTCAAACTGCAATTAACTTTTAAGAAAATACTGTTTGTTGAGTTCTGATATAATTCCAAAGATATCCACAGTCACCAGAAAGGCTGACAAAATATTCCTCCCATTTCCAATTACATATCTGTGTGAAGCCATAATTTCTTCATATATTTTAACAAAACAATATGTCACACCAGGATGTATTCAGGAGCAGACAAGAGAATCCAGCTGATTTTGAATTTGCCCGACATTAAAGAGACTTATGAAAACATAAAACAATGGCACTGGTCTCATTAATTTTGTTTTGGAAAAAATTTTTTAATAAAATACATTATTTATGTTCACATGTAATGGTTTATTATTGTACATTTAAATGAATTAGTAAACATTCAAGATTTTTCTAGAGTATAAATAATTTCTAGTGTAGTAAATATCAATAGATATAACCTACATAAACATAAAGAGGTCTTAAGATAAAAAAATCTGCTGCTCTAGATTAGAGTTAACTTTCCTTCCAGATATGAGATCCATGGTCTTAAAAGTGAAGAACAGGTTAGATCTTGTGTCATATTAGCTATGAGTTTAAAACATCATAAATATTTGGATCCAGATCCCTAAACAGGCTTCAGAAAGAAGCAGAGAAATGTCTTCTGTTTCATTTCTTATAGTACAGTCCAGCTGAGCAAAATTCCCTGGAATCTTGCCTCTGTTAATGTTTTCATGTGCTTTGTGCCTTTGCTGAACCTTAGCACTTACAGTGGAGAAGTTCACATTGTTTTGAAGAACTCTGACCTGAGAGGAAGTTTTAGATACAAAACCCCTTGTATGAAGGGGGTTTGGTAGAACTGGAGGAGCCATTCTAATGATACCCCATGTGCATCAGGGCAAACTCCTGCTTGGTATATATTTCCACCTTCATCACTCTGGGCTTTCTACCTACTGAGCAGAGTCTGATGATGACGATCCATAATGTCTTCTGTTTTAAAAGGTTTTGATTTCACCTTCCACTAACTGAATGTAATATCTATGTATCTCATCTGATTTCTTCTCACTAGACTTTGGGGAGGATGCAAGAGATACCCTTGGAGCCAGAGTAATGAATGGAGACCTGGTTACTCAGTACATTCAGACATGGGCTCACCACATGAGCTGCCAGGAGCTTTCAGAAAGAATGGAGCAATCCAAATGCAAACTCGTTGAATGGGACCTAAAGTATAGAAGCAGGGTATCTCATCTTTCCTGATCATAACAAGGGGAAGGCATTGACCTTGGGAGGGGTCCTGTGATACATGTAAAACTTGTTTGAAGCACACCATGTTGAGCGCTGTTGGAGCTACTTGCAGTCCTGCTCTCATGATGGTGCAGGCATCATGACATCATCGAAATCTAAGATGCTGTAGACTAGATGGGTTTGGGTCTTTCCTGCCTCAACACTAAAGCTATGAAGAAAGAAAGGTATAGAGAAGGGTACCCAAGAATCTGCAAGAAGGGGTCCCGCTTCCATTCTGAGGAGGGAACAGTTTCCTGCACTCCTACATCATCCAAACCACAGACACACTCCAGTGAACCTTGGTGGGCAATTTCCTGGAAGGTAGTCCCACCCTCCGCTTTCCATCCTAGGTCCCAAGTTGCTGGTGTGCTCTGCCAAAAGAGACTCTGGGTTGACCAGCTCAGCAGAGAGAAGGACAGAGGAGATGCCTCCGCAGTCACCTCTGAGATAAAAAGAACAAAATAAGAGACAGGGGAAAAGAGAGAAAGGAGAAAATCAAAGACTAATCCTAAAAATTCTCCTTTAATCTTAGAGCTTCCAGACCTAGTTTCCCTTTCATCTAGGACTTGGAAGTTGTCTGGTTATTTTATGGGTAGTGAAACCACAAGGTGAAGAGAGGGTGGGGGGGCAGAGATTAAATTAATGAGCAGGTAAGCAGGTTATTATTTCGTCTGATCCTTCTTTCCTTCCTGCTAATTTCTCTGAGCCAATTTGGGAGGCAGAGCCTATCATGTTAACTCAGAGACAGACTATTGTATCCATGTTCTTTCTGAAGCCATTTATCTGAAGGATATTAAAGATCCAATTTACATAGACATCATGGCATTGTGAGGAGGACATGTGCATGAGCACACAGGAGAGAGAGAGAGGGAGGGAGAGAGAGAATGGAAAGGAGGTAGGGTATCCATCTAAGACGCCTGTGTTTGCATCTTGCTCAACCTGCATTGAGTACCGTCTCCCATGAGACACTCAAAGAAATTTGCAATCGCTCAACAAGTTAGTTCAAGAAGACATTGGGCCTCAACAGAAATCAGGCTCCACGCAATGGTGGAGATGTTTATTAAACTGTGACTCAACCTTCAGGATCCTACATTTCCTCATCATCACTATAAGGTCACAGTGGAGGTAATGGGACCCTCTTGAGTTTGATTTCTGCCCAATTGGATGGCTGGTTGTGCTGCCCCACCCCTTGTGTGTTGGGGAACAAGGTGATGTATATATAGATGTTGGGAAGAAGAGGTCAGACTCCCAGTTTAACCCTCAGCGGAAGCTGGAAAGGTGAACCCAGTCCAGAGCAGAGTCCTTGGTTCCGCACCAGAGAAATGAGTGACCTGGGGCAATATGTATCTTCTCTGGAGAGGGGGCACTTCATTTTATTCACTCATGAAATATAGATTAAAACTCTTTTCTATATTATAGGTATATCTATATTCTCTAAGATAGATTAAAAACAATTTTCTGATGACCCTGGTTTGTTATGCAAATGAAATGGGGAGAGACACATATCAGTACCCTAAACAGAATTTGGCAGGGAAGAGAGGATAACACACCCGGCTACAATGTTTTATTGGGAAGATCCTTTCAGCAACAATCAGTTTCCCTTTGCTTTGATGTCGGGTTTACCCCAGAGCCTTGGGATGGGTAACTTGGCCCCGTGAGCAGGCCCATTCACTGACCCATGCCAATGCCAGCGGTCCTGCAGTGGGTGCCACCATTGTGAGTGAGGGCCGGCATTCACCTCCAATTCTTCCATTCCTTCACTGGTTCTTTCACTCATTCAGTTCACATTCACAGATGAACTAGTGCAACGGTTCATGGCCTTGACTCCAGATCTTCTGGAGAGTTATAAAAAATTCCCAGATTCTTTCCCAGAGCAACCAATTAAATCAGAGATACCGGGAGTGATTCCCAGGCATTGATATTTTTATAAAGCAACCCAGGTTGCTCTAATGAGAGGATGAGGCTGAAATATTGACCTGGTGTATGTCGAGCATTGTGCTTGCTTCCAGAAAAGTTGACTAAGATGCCCTTAGCTCAATGTAAAACACCCCCCCTTGCATCAGATCACTCCTGGGAGAAGTAGGGGGATTATATCCCTGATTTTGCCAAGTTAAGTTGGGTAACTAAACTTTATTTTTCTGGGCTCCAAAATCACTGCAGATGGCGATTGCAGCAATGAAATTAAAAGACACTTACTCCTTGGAAGGAAAGTTATGACCAACCTAGACAGCATATTAAAAACCAGAGACATTACTTTGCCAGCAAAGGTCCATCTAGTCAAGGCTATGGTTTTTCCAGTCGTCATGTATGGATGTGAGAGTTGGGCTGTGAAGAAAGCTGAGTGCCAAAGAATTGATGCTTTTGAACTGTGGTGTTGGAGAAGACTCTTGAGAGTCCCTTGGACTGCAAAGAGATCCAACCAGTCCATCCTAAAGGAGATCAGTCCTGGGTGTTCTTTGGAAGGACTGATGTTGAGACTGAAACTCCAATACTTTGGCCACCTGATGCAAAGAGCTGACTCATTGGAAAAGACCCTGATGCTGGGAAAGATTGAGGGCAGGAGGAGAAGGGGACGACAGAAGATGAGATGGTTGGATGGCATCATTGACTCAATGGACATGGGTTTGGGTGGACTCCGGGAGTAGGTGATGGACAGGGAGGCCTGGCGTGCTGCCATTCATGGGGTCACAAAGAGTCGGACACAACTGAGTAACTGAACTGAACTGAAGTTGGATAAGACCCAAACTTCTTGATGAGACTGTGAAATGATCTCCCCATCTACCCCTTGATGATGAACATGGGCTGTTGGCCTTACTCCTTCAGAATAATTGGTCCTTCCCAAATCTTGGGTACCAATAAGCTCACCCTGGCCTCCCAATGTGACCCCTTCCCCTGCCCAGACATCTCCTACGTCCCTCTGTCTGCAGCACAGATGAGGGAGTTGGTTTGCTAATGCTCAGCCTGTTCTTCACCCAGGCTCTGGGCCAGGTCTTTCCAGAATTCTCGAGGAGACCACCATCTCAGGAGTCATCTGCCTCATATCTCTATCTTCTAGGAGCTCTCAGAAGACTGCCTCTGTTCTTCCTTCCTGAAGCCTGGACTCCTTTTGCACCAGCAGTCAAGTTTAGTTTCTTTCTGATATAATGTAGTTCATTTGATGGGGGGAAAATAAGATGCGTTTGTTCTAATGGATGACTCTAGGTCAGGCAATTTACTTCCCCACTTTGGGTTTTTATGATTTGGCTAGGTGACACCTCCTTCAGGCAGGAATCTTTCAAGGGTCACGTCCCCACATGATGTCTTTGTCCTCCATACCTCAGTTAGGTTCGCTTCCCTGTCCCCCTTCCTCAGCAGCCCACATCCTCAAGCTTAGTCCATGCCTGTCACAAGCCAAGGAGATGCTGCCAAGTTAGGGCAGGCACCTGGCCCATGGCTGGGAAAGAAGTCAGGCTTCCCAATTGATTGTTTCTTCCTTTGGTCTCTCTTCAGAGCTGGCTGCTGCAATTGGATGGGGACTGCGATGTTTTATCATTTAAGTCTGTTAAGAATCTATTTCTTTCTGCATTCAAAACTTTATTCCCATCTTCTCAGGGACTTAAAATACTGTCCTTGAACTGAGACGGGACCCTGGCGCATTAAACACACTCGCAACTTCAAAGCTCTGTGTGTGTTGCTGCAGAGGGTCCCAGGGGAGCATCAATAAGAGACATGTGTTTGCTGTAGTACAAAGAGAAGCCTTGCTTCTTGATGGAGTTGATCTGAGGGGCGCGGGTGATGGAGGGGTTTGTTGTTTGTCTCCAAAGGAGAAGAGGATTAGGGGAGGAGAGGCTTAAGCTCCAGGAAGAGTTGCTGGCATCAGCAGCCTCCTTCCCAAGGAGGATCCTGGTTTCCTCCTAGAGCAGAAGCAAGGGAGATGCCAAGACCCCGAGACCACAATGCCAACTGTTTTGCCCTTGAATAATCATAAAGACTCCATCGTCTGTGTGGTCCTTTGCTATGCACTATCTCATTTGCGGCTCACACTAGCCCTGAGGGTAGGTAATGCTATTATTACAATTGTCAGATGAAGAGATGAAGGCTCCCAGAGCACAAGTGGCATGCCCGGGATTGCCCAGATAATACCGGACCTACGTCCTTTCTTTTGTCGAAGGTGGCAGGTAGATTTCAATACCTGATTGACTGATGGATAGCTATTGCTTAGAAAGTAGGCAGAGTTGAGAAGAATTTTTCAGATTGCATCTGGGCTCAGTGGGAATGAAGGCTGCAGTTAATGTGGAAGGTAAACTTAAATTTTAGCATCCAAACTTGGACACTTTTGAGAGTGAAAGGGATTATATTACTATGACTGAACAACAAGTATAAATCGAACTGTTCCTCATGAACCAGTATATACGGTCATCTAAATTAAGTAATCAAGTGTGATCTGGGTATCCAGGTGGAGGTTGCCAGTCTGCAATGAATATGTCAGCTCTGACTTATTTCTATGGCTCCTATGAGGACTTTTCTTCTCATTCCCTTACCCAATGGGCAAGCTTAGCCTTTCACATCTTGCCAAAATTTGAGAGGGTTTTATCAGGGGTCACCTAATATGACTGCAATCCAGAGCATAGTATGTCTTGCCATTTGTGCTCCCAAATCCTAAATCCCCTCACCTCCTGGAAGGAGAATAACCAAACAATAAATGCAAGGAAAGGGGACCCTCACAAGCTGAACATTTCTTTTTGACTGCAGCATTAATATTATGACCATCCTTGGAAAGTGAAAGTGAAGTCGCTTAGCCGTGTCCAACTCTGTGACCCCACGGACTGTAGCCTACCAGGCTCCTCTGCCCATGGGATTTTCCAGGCAATAGTACTGGAGTGGATTGCCATTTCCTTCTCCAGGGGATCTTCCCAACCCAGGAATCGAACCCAAGTCTTCCGCATTGTAGACAGATGCTTTACCATCTGAGCCACCAGGGAAGTCCCATCACCCAACTTGAGGACAGCCACAAAAATCTCTCCAATCCCACTCTGTGCTTATTTGACAACTGTTTGTTCACTGTTGGAATTTGCTGCCAAACCCTCATCACCTCTTGCTTTGACCGTTTCAGCAGTCTCTTACCTTGTCTGTCTTCACTCCTGCCCTTTCATTTCATGATTCCCTCTGCTAACAGATGGGTATTTCTAAAAATTTAAATCTAACTATACCACTTCCTAAAAATCTGCCTAAAAATCTTCACTAGTCTTCCACATTTGTTATGGACTGAATGTGCACTTCCAAAATTCACCCATTGGAGCCCTAATCCCAGTGTGACAGGATTTAGAGGTGGGACCTTTAGGATGCAATTAGGTTGAGATGAGATCACGAGGGTGGGGCCCCATGATGAGATTAGTGCCTTGATAAGAGAGCTTGTTCTCATTCTCTTCCTGCCCATGGTCTCTTCCAGACCCAGGGTAGTGACAACCTGCTAGCTAGGAAGAGAGGTCTTGCAAGAACCTGGTCATTCTAGCACTTTGATTTCAGACTTGAGCGTCCAGAACTTGAATAAATAAATTTCTGTTGTTTAAGCTCCCCAGGGTTTGGTAGTTTGTTATGGCAGCCCAGCAGAGTCAGATAGCATCTGAAACAATAAGGTTCACGTTTAAAGCCTTCTCGTCTCCTTTTATGCCTGGTCAGTGCTCACCTAACCCTTAACGCCCCAGTTCCCATCAAATCTTCCCCATACTCTAGTCCTAGGCAGACGTTCTCTCTCCATTCATTTCACAGGATGGTTCTATAATGGTATGCATACTGGCTTATGACTTTCTTCCTTCCACTAGACAGGACCTCAAAGGGGTAGGAATTGCATAGTGTTCATTTTGAACACTATGATATCTGGCATGTGTGCAAGGGTGCTAAGTTGCTTCAGTCATGTCAAATTCTTTGTGACCCTACAAAGAGTAGCCTGTCAGACTCCTCTGTTCATGGGATTCTCCAGGCAAGAATACTGGAGTGGGTTGCCGTATCCTCCTCCAGCAGATCTTCCTGACCCAGGGATCAAGCCCACATCTCTTATATCTCCTGCATTTTCAGCATCATCTGGGAAGCCTGATAGTGCTTAAATAAACTTTGAGAAATTAATAAATACACAGAAGAGGATGAATGAGTACATAAATGAATGAATGACACCAGGCCCCCGAACAGAGCTTCTTTCTAGAAAAATGTTCGAGCTATCAAGGAAATACACTCTGGATTCCAAAGAGTTCCCTCAAAAAAAGAACCAGGGAGGAGGAGAATGACAATAAAATTAACCAGGGAGGCTTGATAGATCTGCAGCTTTACCTTCCTCCCTCTGGGGACACACTCTGGGTAGAGGTCAGGGCAACAGTAGGGAGCAGTGGAGCTGGGTAATCAGGATGGGAATCCCACCTAACTTGCTAAGAAAGCTCTGCTGAGAAGTGGGAAGTAGAGGAACAGAGAGTGGAGAAGGAGCTGGCAAACAAGCCCCTGACTTTACGTTCACACACCCGCTGGGACTTTATAGGTGGCGCCAATACAGAAGATAAAAGAGACTCAGGTTCGACCCCTGGGCAGGGAAGATCCCCTGGAGGAGGTCATGGCAATCCACTCCAGTATTCTTGCCTGGAGAATCCCGGAGCCTGGTGGGCTACAGTCCATAGGGTCACAGAGAGTCTGACATGACCGAAGTGATTTAGCATGCATGCATGAACATATCCCGTTTCCTACACTAAGCTTTCTCTCTTGTCCCGAAGTTGTGAGTGAATTTCCTTGCTTGGCCCTAGCAGCATTCATCCCCATCCCTCCCCTTCTTCCATGACCCTGACCTTGCCCTCGAGATCCTCCAGGAGCCTGCCCTCCCTGGTCTTCCTCCTCAGCCTCCTCCTTGGAAATGCTGTGCTCAGAAATCCTCCCCCTATTCCCCACCAGCAATCCCCCCAGTGAGGCTGCAGATGGGCAGGGTGTAGGCCGGACAGGGGTGGTAAGGGGGAGAAATGTGGTCTAGAGCCTAAAATGAGGAGTTCAATGGGCATCAGCCCCCGTGAGCTGCTCCAGCTTCATCTGGAAACCCTGCTTGGTCCTCAGGCGCTTGCTCTGTGGAGTGTCCTGGTTATGCCTCTCTCTGGCTTCATCATTGACCCCTGGCTGCAAAGCTGTTTCTCTGCATCTCTCCTCTTTGCCCCAGTACATCTTGGCAGTCCAATTAGTGCCTGGTGGAGAGTTTCTTGAGTCTGAGCAATCCGCCCACCCAACCTTTCACCTCCCGATTTTGCTTTCCTGCCCTTTTAGGGAGATGTTTGACAAGCTCTCTTCCATTTCATCTTCAAGCCACTGACATGTTCAGAAGCTCTGCTGCTGTCTTCCAAATGAAAAGCAGGTTAATTAAGGCATATTTTCCAGCTTGTTTCTAAAAGAGAAAACAAAAGAGAGAGAACAGGTATCCTACTTAATGGCTCCTAATTGTTTCTTTCCCCCAAAGTCTTCAGCGTGAAACAGCCTAATTGAGGGCTTCCTCATCTGGCATTGAAGAGGGGAGCAAGGTGGTACCTGGCCCCCCACCAAATTCCCACTCTCTGTCAAGGTCCAGCTGATGTGCCATCTCATCACAGAGACCTGCCCTCTCCCCTGGACTAGGTTAGGTGATTATACCTGGATGCTGTGCGATGCAACCCCAAACCTTCTGAAGGACTGAAGGAGGCACTCTGCTGGCTGTTTGGAGGGTTGTCAGCTGACAGTTACCTGTTAACCCTCCTGAGGAATTGCTATCATCGAAGAGAGTCACCTCACCAAAGTCATGGCCTTTTTGTGGGGTGGCCTGCATCTGATGAGTGGCCCATGTAAAGATGTCAAGGCCTGGTCACTACTTCAGCTTGGTTCAGCTCTGAGATGCCATTCTAGTTTTAGGTCCCTGTGATGTTGCTGCCGCCTTTAAAAGAGGCTGCCTTTCAGCCCAGCTCCTCCCTCTGCCCAGTCTTGCTTCTTTCCTTTCCCGCAGGGGTCGATCCCATGAATACTCCAAAATTATCTTCCTGCCCACTAATCTCCATCTCAGGGTCTGATTGCTGGGCAACTTGACCTGGAACAAGAGAACCTCATCTGTGTGACTGTAGCATCCTTTCTAACATATCATTAGCAGTGTGCACTGGTATGCTGGATTCCAAAGAGATATGTTAGGGAGGACAGAATGCAATGAGGCCATTTGTGTTTTTTTCATCTGGCAGACATATGTTGGTTTGATTCTTTCCAGACTTCTCTTGCTCTATTAATTCCTACAAAACACCGTCTACCACCTACCGACACACCTGTCTACTTACCTACAATCTATCATCTATGTTTCTTTTTTCCTTCCTTCCTTTATCTATCAAACTATCTATCCACCCCATCTCTCTATCTACCCATCCATTCCATCTACCTATTCATTCATCCCTATTTATCTCTATCTATCTATCATCTATCTATCCACCCCCATCCATCTCTCTCTTTGTAGATGTTGATGCGGTCAGTACCCACTCAGATAACTTTCACTGGCTGGTGCTCCCATCTCCCAGCTGCTGTACCTGTTGGCTTATAATATGTATCAACTGCCTTCTTTCCAGAGAAGTTCCCTTGGTCTAACGGGAGATGTTTCACTTTAGAGGCTCTGCACCCATCTTCTCTTCCCCAGTGACAGACATCAGGGAATGACTGGCACAGCATAAAAGGGCAACCCTCTTGCTTCAAAGTGGGACAATTTCTATGGTAGAATTGTACTGAAGACCTCTTAATGAGATCAGAATGAAGCCAGTTTTCAGACAAGGGCATATTCCTGCTTAGCTTTGTCCCCTCCTCCTATTTTGCTTTCCTCCGTTCCCCTCTCTTGAGCTTGTTGTTGTTTAGTGTTTAAGTCGTGTCTGAGTCTTTTGACACCCCATGGACTGTAGCCCTCCAGGCTCCTCTGTCCATGAGATTTCCCAGGCAAGAATATTGGAGTAGGTTGCCATTTTCTATTCCAGGGGATCTTCCCAACCCAGGGATTGAACCTAGGTCTCCTGCATTAGCAGGTGAATTCAATAAATCAACGGAAGTCCTCATCTAAGTCTCTGCTTTTTGGAGATCCCAACCTAAGCCATTTTGTATCAAGAGTAATCCTAAAAAAGCAGCAAGCAAACAAACAAAAAGCAGACACTAAGCATGGGATTCTAGAATTGGATTGCAATGGAGCCCCCGTTGCTGGTGGTACATGGAGTTTTAATGGTCTCTGGCAGGCTGCAGCACAATGAGTGCTAAGATTTTTATCTTGGTGAACTGGGAAATGGATGCACTATCCGGTTTAGTGTCTTGGGAATTTGAAAGGTGTGTTAGCCTATTTGGGTTGCTGCAGACTGGGTGGCTTGTACAACAGAAATTCATCTCTCATAATTTTGTGATCTGGAAGTCCAGGATCAAGGTTTTGGCAGATTTGGTTTCTTCTGAAGCTGTTCTCCTTGGCTTGTAGATGGCCACCTTGTTGTGTCTTCACATGACCTTTTCTCTGTACTCACATGTCTCTGGTGTCTCTCTCTTCTATAAAAAGACACAAATCCTATTGGATTAGGGCCCCACCCTTGTGACCACATTTAATCTCATTTACTTCTTTCAAAGGCCCTATCTCTAAACACAGTCACATGGGGAGGGGGGGTAGAGTTTCAACAGAAGACTTTTGAGGAGACACAATTCAATCCATAACAGAAGGAATGAGGGTAATAACAACCAGGAAGACTACAGAATTGGGTGACTTTTGTTAAGCACCATTGATTTGCTGGAGAGAGGAAATGATAAGTTCAAAACTATAAACAATTTAAAGCCAAATTGTGGCATTTAAAGAGAATTTTTATACATGTAGCCAGAAGCAGACAGAGCTAAAAACAAGGCAGGCATAGAACTTAATTGTAGGAGTGGCAAAACTTCAAAGGAGACTAAATTCTCAGTCAAGGTAAGTCATCTATGCTGAGACCAGAGCCCTAATAGGGAAGTTGTGGGACCTTGATTCTTGGAGTGGGAATATCTGTATCAGCGTACTTAAGGCGGATTCCCCAGAGTTCCCTGAATCATTTGGGCCTGCACAAATGGCCTTCTCTTCCTTGTAAAAGACTTTCTGGAAGGTGATACAGAGGCTTCAAGTGAGGCTTTAAGGAAGGACAATGCTTGCCCTCCTCAGATTTCTTCACCCGCCTCCCCTCTGGTCATTAGAACCATAGATTGGGGTCAAATCTCAGCATAGCCAGACTAGGGAATTGCTGGGCCTGGCTAAGGGGTCAGAGGAATCCAGAGCTACAGGAGTACCTGGCTATAATATAGTGGCAGGAAACAGGAGTGGACCCAGAAGGGCCTGCATTAGGTTGGGGGCCAGAATACAAAGCTGTTACAGAGGGTTTTCCAATACAGGGCACTCTCCCATGACACAGCATACAAACCCTGGCAAGAGCCCTGAGTTTCTATTTTAAATCACTGCTAAGATGGCTCTTGGAAGCTTGGCTAAAGTGATGGCCCACATTAAACAAAACAGAGTTGCCAGAATTGCCATGTTGAACTGGATAGGGAGGGATCAAAAGGCTCAGAGAAAGAGACATCCTAGAGTGAGTCTGTTATATAATCTGGAAAATCCGCCAGCTAACTGTGGTTTTCGGGGGGCAGGGGAGGTGGCTGGATGACACTCTGATTACCAAGGTGATAAGGGCACTGACAACCCCAGAGGGTCAGCATTAGGACTGATGGAGATCCTGTGACACACCAGGCTCCCTAATAAAAGCTAGAATGTTCCAGAGTAGCAGAGATCTGGTGATAGCACCCAGTTGTCAGAGGCAAGGTGGACATGATTACTGAAACAGGTAACAAGCTTGAGGTGGCAATCAGAAGAGCCTGGCCTGCAGGGATTTTTGAAAATGGTACATGGATCATGGTGTTCCTAGAGGCAAAATAGATGGGAAGCCAGCAGGTATACTGCTTAATAGATAATAAGAGAAAGAGATCAAGGATGGATGAACATAAGGCCAAGTTCAGCTTCTCTAATAGAAAACATGATCCCTTGTCTAGCTTTCAGAAGTGAACCAGTTCTCAAACCCAAAGCTCATTGACTAAAGGAGAGGCCAAGTTCTCATAAAAAGGGGCCTGCCACACTATGATAAGTGTAGATAGCAGAAAACTGTGTATACCTGTATACACTTGGCGGGGTAACTGATTACCCAAGTTACCCCACAAAGCATCTAGAGTCATTTACTTTCATAACCAGGCACTGGGAAAATTAACACTCAGAGCCTTGTAAGGTTTGTTGAAGACAAGGTCTGAATTGACTCCAGTACCTGGGGACACAAAGCATCGTTATGACACTCCTGTGAGGTTAGAGGAGACCAGATAATAAATGAAATTCTGGCTTCCAAGTGTCTCAAAATATCCACCAAGTGGTCATTTCTGTGCTGTGCTTAGCTCATCAGTCATGTCTGACTCTTTGTGACCCCATGGACTGCAGCCCACCAGAGTCCTCTGTCCATGGGATTCTCCAGGCAAGAATACTGGAGTGGCTTGCCATGCCCTCCTCCAGGGGATCTTCCCGACCCAGCAACTGAACTGGGGTCTCCTTTGCAAGCGAATTCTTTACCAGCTGAGCTACCAGGGAAGCCCACTTTGCTGGTTACTGAAATAAAATTGGAATGGACATAGTTAGCAAAAGGTATAACCTTGGTTCCTTGACCTATAGTGTAAGAACTATTGAATGGGAAAGACAAGTAGGACCCCCATGAATGTTCTCTCCCTCCACTAGAAGACCAACAACGATATCACATTCCAGGGAGGATGGCAAATATCAGTGCCACCCTAAGTAACTTAAAGGATGCTGAGGTGGTGGTTCCTTGTCATAGTCCCATGTAATTTACCAGTCTGGCCCCTGCAAAACACAAGTGAATTGTGACCAATGACAGTGGACTACTGCAAGTCCCAGTTGTATTGTAGCTGCTTTATCAGTCATCCTTATTTACTAGAGGAGATTAACATGGCCTTGGATAAATGGTATGTAGCTATTGATCTGATGAATACATTCTTTTTTTTTTTTTTTTAATGCCCATAAGCAAGGGTGATCAAAAGCAGTTGGCATTCATATGAAACAGACAACAGTATATATTCACCTTCTTGTCTCAGGGGGAACGTGAATTCTCTGCTTCTAATATGGTCCAAAATGTCCTACACCATCTGGATATTGGATAAAATGTCAGAATGGTCTATGGTATTAATGCCATCATGTTAGTTGAACTCAATGAGAAGTAGCAAATACTTTGGATGCCTTGGTAAGATCCATGCATTCCAGAGGGTTGTCGAGAAACCCTGGAGATTTAGCTTCTAGAGAATTCCATATCACTGATGCTTTTAAAGGATTAATAGCCTAGATGAGGCCCCTCCTCAAAATGAGATATTGCTCCTTGTACCTCTTATTGTCAAGACAGATAACACTTAGTGGGCTTCTTAGGGTTTCGGAGGCAGCATATTCCACTCTGGGGAATTCTGCTATATCCCATTTATCAGGTGATGTTAGCAGACCCCTAGCTTGGACAGTGCCAGGTAGCTCAGACCCCTAGCTTGGACAGTGCCAGGTAGCTCAACCCCTAGATGAGTTGCTTAGACCAATGGAAGTGCTAAAATGTGAGATCTAAAATGGGTGATGGAGGGGGAAATACCAAGTAGTGATATGGCCTCGAGAGCAAATATCAGGGATGTGGTTCATTCTAGTCACCCTCCTTCACAATGTTTTTCCAGGAAACTGTGACCCTTCAGGATTTTGGAGACACTGTGTCTGGATGGAGTAAACAATGGGAGAAGTGAGGGGGTCAGAGCTGTGCAAAGGTGGACTACAGGAGATGTTCTTAGTGCCCTGCCCAGGTACCCTTTATGCACTGTGAGTGTTGGGCAGCTGACTTGGGAGCCGACAATTCCTCTCCATTCTAAGAGATAATCTCAGCCAGTGACTGACTGGCACGGGGAGACCAAATGTCCTATAGGTGGGACTAACTGCTGCATTCAGTGCTAGAGTAGAGCCTTCCCATGAGATCAGCCTGAAGCTACTTTCTACTTCCTACTCTTCTTCTCCAACCCCCCTGCCCTCTCCTGCTTCCCTCACTCCTAAGAGTGCTCCCCCTAATAAATGAGTTGAGCAAGAATTCTTACATGTGCTTCTATTACACGACCAAAGCCAATGTGTACATTAATTTTGTACACATTGTGTGCATTTATTATTACTTTTAAAGCAGATTCTTTTCCAGTGCCGTCATTCAGTGTATACGGCACAAACCCAGTTGTCATTTTGCACTTTCTGAATTATGTTTACTAACTATATGACCCACATATATCAAAGGCCAATTTACTTTATGATTTCTCATGTCTCAGTTAAGTAATTCCACTCTGCATATTTTGAGGGATGGAGAATGTTGCACTCAGAGAAGTTTACTAGTTCAGACTAAGTTAGTAGGTGGAATCGTATCACATAATTGAACTTGAACTTCCTGAATTCCATTATAGAAATTCAGAAAGAGAAGAAAGAGAGCTTTTATTTACCCATTGTCTTTTCTTCCATAGCCCAAATTCAAAGAGAAATAAAAGGAATTAATTTTTGGCTTTTGAGTTTCTGAGAGTCCATGTTTTGGAGATTTTAAGAATTTGCAAAGAAAATTTTGACAATACCTCCTTTTTACTTCGCATGCTTGATTTTGAAGCAGACTCTCCTGTGAGAAACTATTGAATTATTCTATAATTTAGACTCTTCATTTCAGACCAGGCTTTCCCCACTTCTGTCTGAATTGGTGAAGTTTGACTAAATGTGGACAGGAAATGAATTGCAAATTATATGTAAATGTGTATAAATTAGCACCGTTATTAGAATAATTTGCATCAACAGCTCTATAATTAGGCAGCAACCTGGGAGAAAAGGGCAGTGGGCAAAGGATGGAGGAAGCTAGGAAGACAGCCCAGGAGTCCTGGGTCCCCACCTCTATGTTAATGAGACTCCATTTTTCCTTCCCCAGAACCCTTGGCACAAGACCTTGGGGATCCAAGATCCATACCCTGCTTTTGTCTGATTCTTGCTAAGATGCTTTGTCTGTGTTGCTCGGGGGAACTTGGCTTTTCCTCCTCAATGTAGCACCGTGGGAGGCCCTGGGATTTGGGGTATAGAAGTCTCAGATCATGGCTTTCAGGGTGACTTTAGCTAAATCACACTCTGATCCTCAGTTTCCTCATCCAGAAAATGGGATTTGCAAAAAGTACTTCATCCTACACTGTTTCCCAGCGCTTGCCATTCGCATGAGATCATGCATCGACCTGTACAGCTGTCCATGTGCATTTGGTATTCTGATAGCCGAGATCATCTGGCCAGCAAGTGGCAGGTCTAGGATGAAACCCAGATTCGTCTGGCCTCACAGTCCATGTCGCTGCCTCCCACTGCCCAAGTGGGAAGCATCCCCGAAGACCAGTTAGTTCCCATGTCATCCATTCTTCTCACGTCCCTTAGTTGCCTCCCTCATGTGCATACAGTTCTCTTGGGGCCAGAAATGGTGTCTTCTGTGCCTTTTGCATCCTGTTCTCAACACACTTTCTGGTGAGCCATGCCCAGGTCAGTGCCAATCCTTGGGGCCGGTCTATGGACTTACCAACAACGCTTCTCTCTCTTTCTCCCTTTGACCTGGGGCAACTAGGAAATGACATGAAGCTCCCATCCCCTTGTCTACAGCTACCCTTGGACAACCCACCTTTGAGCCAAAAAAAAAAAAAAAAGGCAGTTACAGGGATACAGAGAATTGCAAAGAGTGATGAAGCAAATGACCACCTACTTGCCTTTGGAATGGGTCATATGGATTTTCTTTTTAACATATTTGTCATCTTTATTTGCCGTGAAAACACATGTCCGTGCTCTGAACCCAGCCCAGAGGATAATCAGTGGCCAGAAGGAAATCACTAAGGTGTGTGAATCATCCCAGGCAGATACCTGAGGAATGAGCACCTGTCACAGAAAGATCACAGGATTTGGGTTCAAAATCAGGTATTGGTTCCCGCTCTGTGATCTTGTAAGCCTTCTGAGCCTCCCTGTATCCTTTACAGAGTGACCGTGAGGATGAAATGGGATTTTCTATGTAAAAGGAATTTGCTGTTATTTCATGATGATCAAGGACCCCCGGCACAGAACTTCAGTTCCTGGCTGCCTGTCCAACCTCGCGTCTACCTCTCCACCCCTCAACACACATGTGATGCTCTAGACCTAGAGAATGGCTGCTCATTACAGCTGTCTTCACTCCACTGCCGCTCTTCTTTGGACGGCTTTTCCTGCCCCACTGTTTGGCCAGTGCCTACTGACTATCCATCCATTCAATAGACGGATGTTTGTTGAGCATCCACTGCGTTCCAATCACTGTGACAGGCACTGGGGACACGATGGTGAACTAAACAAAGATTGTTCTTTTCCTAATGGAGCTTGTATTTTCTGAATGATGGAACCCTCAGATTCAATAGTACAGCCTACAGTGACATCCATCCTCCCTTAGCAGACTTAAGCACCTCCTCCTTTGTAATGTCTTTGAAAGTGAAAGTCTCTTCAGTCCTGTCTGACTCTTCATGACCTCAGGGACTGTAGCCTGCCAGGCTCCTCTGCCCATGGGATTCTCTAGGCAAAAATTCTGGAGTGGGTTGCCATTTCCTTCTGCAGGGGATCTTCCTGGCCCAGGGATCAAAGCCAGGTCTCCCGAATTGCAGGCGGATTTCCACGCTCTGCCGCACCCTCCTCTTGGCCCTCTCCCTCTCCCTCTCTGCCTGTCTTTTCTCCTCCTTCTCTCTCTCCCTCCATCATACTGGCAGCCATCTTCTTTGTCCTTCCTTGGAATTTATGAGGCCAATCCTTGAAATGAGAAGGTGACTACTTTCAAATAGATAAAAGAAAGCCCTTCTTTTCCCAGCAGATAATTAATTTGTGTCACTTGCTAGTCGTAGAACATAATTGAGGCCAAGGGCTTAAGAAGGCCCTGAGAAGGAATTAGACACGTACAGTCATACCAGGGGAAAGTATCACTCACACTGCCTCTCCATCCCTGGAGGGCGAGGTGAGTGAACCCTGCCCTGAACCGGATAGCAAAGAGCTTCTCAGCCTATTAAGGGGCCCTGGCCAGGGCCCGTACTCACTTACCACATGGTGAGCTGAGAGTTAGCTTCCTGGCACCAGGGACAGATTTTTCATCAAAGGGTGGATGGAGAATAAGTCAGGAGCCTTGGATTCAAGTCCTGTCCTTGCTCCAGCTGAACAATTCAGATGTATTCCTTAACCTCTCACAGCCTGTGAGTTCCAGAAACCCAGGAATCCTGTACGTTTCTCCTCCCTGGGCTGTGGACAGGTGCTGGCAGTGGAGCTGGTCAAGCCACAGGATGTGAAGGACTGAGTGTTCCGTGCCCACTCAACTTGTTTCTCACCTTTGGGTGTAGTTAAAGGTTGGTTGCTAGAGAGAGGGTGTTCACCAGAAGCTTACAGTCTAAAGTTGCTGACATTGACCTTGGTTACAAGGCCCATCCTGTGGGCATGGGGTGATCTCAGGTGAGATCCCGGGAGCAGAAGTGACTCAGCATCCCTGAGACCAAGGCCTGCATCCAGCATGACCAGCTGCGAGGTCTTGGCAACTCTCTTTTACTTTCTTGACTCTGTTTCTTAATCTGCAAAATGGACATTGGAGATTGGAGCAAAGATCATTATTCCAGATCATCATTTTTCAAAGTATTTTTCAGAAAATGAAAAATTTCATAAGAGTTCCAGAAAGAAAAAATTCAAGAAAATGTTTGAGAAATGCTGCCTAATATCTGTAAAGATAATCAGCAGGCAGATGAACATAATGAGTCTCATAAAAGGTCTATAATCAGGAGAACTGTTTCTATTCAACCTGTCTTGGCTCAAATTTTGCAGAACCCTTATAACGTCCTATGACATTGATTCTTGTGGGCACATGCTGCTGGGGGCATGTAACAAAGGAGTCTCTTGAGTTTGTCCTCATTAACCTTTTTCTGTCTCTGTGACTCTCACAAGGCAATTCCACATGGGAGTGGGAGCAGTGGGGATTGGGGGGCATCCAGCTTCTCACCAAGGATTGGCCAGTGGTCACGCTGCGCTGTTTCAGAATGTCCTATAGAGTTTGTCTGCCATCTCCTTCTTCCCAGTTTTGCTTTTCTGGTCAAGTGACTTTCAGTCAGCTTTCTCTGAGCAGAAACACCCAACAGAGGGTGAGGCAGGTGGACAGTACCCAGTAGATCGGGAGCCCCGAGAAGGTAGCTGGGGGTGCCTGCTGGTGCTGGTAGGGCTTCCCAGGAGGCACTAGTGTAAAGAATCTACCTGCCAATGCAAGAGACATAAGGATGCAGGTTTGATCCCTGGGTCAGGAAGATCCTCTGGAGAAGGAAATGACAACCTACTTCAGTATTCTTTCTTGGAGAATCCCATGGACAGAGGAGCCTGGCAGGCTACTGTCCATAGCATTGCAGAGTCTGACTCAACAGAAGTTACTTAGCACGCATGCACACAGGTGCTGGCAGGATGCACATGTTGCAAACTAGCCACACACATACACCCTCAGGCACTCTGTGGTTGGGTCTCTGGAACCAGTAGGGAGTGTGATAAGCCAGCCCCTACCTGTAGAAGAGGCACCAAGACAGTGAAGCCATGCAATGTGACTCAGCATGGCCACCAAAAATGCACTGGGTGCTCCAAGTGAGCCATGCCTTGCACTGAGGCTGGAGACCCAGTGGTGACTCAGATCCACTCCCTGACCTTCAGGTGCCCTTGGACTAGGGGAGGGACAGGATGACAGACAGCATGCCACCGGATAACAGTACTTATTTTCCTGCCTCGGTGTACAGTGTCACCTGTACACCACCTGGACACTTTTTAACTGGAAAGTCAGTTAAAAATTCAGATGCCTGGCTTCAGGCCTAGATTTTGAGAGTCAGAATTTAGGAGCTGATGCCCAGGCATCTGTGTACTATGGTGTGTGATGCAATTGAGAGATTACTGACTTACATGGATCAGGCTGGTGGGAAAAGCTTGCTCTCTGGGGTCAGGTTGCTGGCTGGTTGACCCTGGACAAGCCATTCCTCACTCTGAGCCTTAGCTTCTTCTTGTTTCCCCCAGCTTTACTGAAGCACAATTGACAAAATTGTAAGATATTTAAAGGGTGCCACGTGATGATTTGATATATGTACACACCATGAAAGGATTTCCCCATCTAATTAATTAACACATTCATCATCTCACCTATTTATCTCTTTCTTTTTGGTGCAAATGTTTAAGTTCTGCTCTCCCAGCAAATTTCAATCATGTGATCCATTGTTATCCACTGTAGTCACCATGATTTACATTCATCTTCAGACCATATGCATCTTATAGTTGAGAGTTTGTCTACTGTTAGGAACCTCTTCCATTTTTCCCAACCCTTCAGCCCCGGGCAGTCATTCTTCTACTCTCTATTTCTTGGAGTTTAGAATTTTCTTTTAGAGTCCACACATAAGCGGGACCATGCAGTGTTTGTTTCTCTCACTTAGCTTCTTTATTGAACATGTTCATACATTTGTGGCAGGAGTGACATTGGAACAGAGCGGGTAAAGCAGCTGGCACAGAGTCTGGCCTGGCATAGGCGCTCAGCGGGCGGTGGCCATCCTCCGTATGTTTATTGAAGTGCAGGAGAAACACAGAAGGCAGAAGAGTCACCCATCAAACCACTTCCGCCAGCCGCATCTCAGAGGGAGGGAGGAGCCAGGCTAGGTTCTGGATGTGCTGGAACTCCCTGAATCCAGGGGTACTGCACATTGGTACAGACCATTTAACCACAAAGGGCGACATCGAACCAGATACTTCAATGCTTTTTACAAGCAAGGACCAGGGGTTTGTGAGGTTCTGCAGTTTCCCATGGCTCTTCAGCCAAGAGCCAAATTTCCTGATACACCCGCTCCTTTGCTTTAATTCACACATTGAGGACCTAAGCACTCACTATTTTTATAGTATTTATGAATTGCCTGTGGGCGAGCCTTGTTGCCTTCGCTAGCTCCTGAAGGCCAGGAACTGGACATTTGACGTCACTTCTTCCCTTAGCGCCAAGCAAACAATAAGCACTCAATAAAACTTGTGGCCAACCGATAACTGATCTGTTGCAGCAGAGAGGAGACACCAGCTGTGGCTGTTTTGTCCTCAATTTGGGTTCATTTCCACCTTTAAAGAGCGTGTGCATTATTATATTATCATATTATGCGAACCAAATATTCTAAAAAGACAGATAGTTAACAAACAGACTAGTAGATTAGGGATTGCCTGTGGGATTCATCCTAATCAACCAGCCTACTTATCTGCCTGTGATCAGGGTCCTGAATCTTTATCATTCAGTGGAGTGAAGCAACATCCCAGGTTCCCAGAGGAGTAGAACGGGATTTCAATTACATATCCATTTTTTTTTTTATCACTTCACTGAAATAACATGGGCTCCCTGGCTCTAAATTGCTAAAAACCAGTTTAACTTAAGGAGACAAATAGACACTAATTACAGAGCAAAGTGGAGTCCAAAGTGTCTAGGCACTTGGCTGAGAAATGCCTTCTGCCACTCACTCCAATACAAAGCTGGAAAAAATGGAAGTTTCCCTCCTGCTTCTCCACTCCTAGAACCCCTCCCACCAGGAAGGTAGGAGTGTGAGGGGAGGGGTACGAATCAGCCATCTGGGGAGAGAAGTTGGGATGTTCCTCTTTTAGCCCTGGCAATCTATTAACTTAAAGACCATGGCATCTGTTTCTTTTGTATAGTAATCTGTGCTGTTGTCTACATTCTTATTTAGAGGCACCTTCTAAATCCTAATCAGTTCTGCAGCTTCCAGCAAAAAGAGTGATGATACATAGGCATACTGGTGCCCTGACTGGTACCAGCTTCACAACTGCAACTGGTTGTATGATCTTGGACAAGTTACCTTAGCTCTCTGCTCCAGTTCCTCTTCTGCGCAGTGAGATCCAGGGGTGTGCGGGTAAATATGTAGCTGGCTCTCCAGGGAGGAAAAGACCTTATTTACAGCTTTTGCCAATTTCCATGGTGTAAATATGCCCAGCATGACAGATATCAAGCTGCCAAACCAACACTGAATAAGGAATTGGGAAGAAATGCCCATGACCCACTCTCCTGAACTGGCGTGGGATAGTTCTAGCTCTGATTGAGCTCTCTTCCATTATTAAATCAAATAATAATGTGATAGCCAGGCAGAATACACTGAATCTCTCCCTGTCTGGGCAAACGCATATCCTTAGTTCCTAAATCTAAAACCAGATGGCAAGTAACAGGAAAAACATCTAGCTTCTGCCTGTCTCAGAGGTGGGGTAAGAATAAAGGAAACAGTATTTTAAACATAAGGTAAAAGTAAAATACAATTCTTTTCATTATTCATATCAGTATTTAATGAATATGGAATAACATTTATTAATAAAATGTAATAATATATTCAAACTCTCCTTGAACAAAAAAACCACTCTTCCCTGCTTTTGTGCCTTTGTGAAGGAGAAGGTGGACAATTTATTCCACATCGAGCGAGTTTGACAAGGGACAGATGGACAAAGTGCCTTCTCTCCATCTGTCATGCCCAAGTTCATGCTCAACAAATGCTTAGTGGCTGTGTATTGATGAGACCTCCTGGCCATGGGAACGCTCCTCTTTCAAAAATGGCAGAGATCTGATAATCAGGCACTGAGTACCAATTGGACCATTCAAGGGACTTCCTTGGGGGTCTATAGGTTAAGACTCCATGCTCCCACTGTAGGGGGCAGAGGTTCAATCCCTGGTCAGAGAACAAAGATCTTGCATGCTGTATGGTGTAGCCAAAACAAATAAATGAACAAAAAATAAATTTAAAAAATCCCCAATTGAACCATTCAAGTTTCCCCAATGTGACTGTGTTGCCTTCGCATCCATGCTTTGGCCTGTCTCAAACAGCTCTTCCTCCAGCTCTTCTGCAGACCCTTCCCTTCCTTAGACCACCTCTCTCTCTGATAGTGCTTTCACCTCTCTTATGCACATATCTTATCCAACCTTGACTTTAGTCACTGATGCTCTTGTCCTATCCCTCAACCAGACTGTGAGCATCTTGAAGGAAGAGATTAGGTCTTATTAATCAATTTTGTATTTCCCACAGTGTACTTAATAAATGCTTTTTGAGTTTTAATTGAATTTGTAGGACTAGAAGGTGATATAGTTCCTTAATCTGAAGAGTTCTTTTTTAAAAAATGAGTCCTGAAGTTAGATTCGGCTGAAGAATATGCAGAATAGCATTAGCTAGAACTGTTGTTGTGCAGAGGAGTAGTAGGCAACAAAACTCTGAGTATGCTCAGTAGGATGCCAAAAGGTGCAATTTCACTCCCTCTCGCTCACACACAGTGATTTGCTTGGCATCCAACATTATTCACTTCTTCAAATAAAGTCTCTATTTATACCCACATTCAATTGAATAAGAATGTTTCCAATATCTTCTAAGCACATGGAACACTGCTAGGTACCATGGCAGATAGAAGTGGTAGTCTGTAACTTCAAGAAACCTGGAAGGACAAGATGAATATATTTGACGTGTAAATAAGCAGTCTGGGTGTAGTTAGGGAATAATTGACCTTAGCCTTGAGAGATGAAAAGAGGAAAGAGGGAAATAGAGGAGCATAGGAGAATAGACAGAGGAAGAAATATAAAGAGGGGGGGAAAGGTCATTGTAGGACACAAGGGAAGGAGGTGGAACAGATAGGGAAGACCAGAGTGTGAGGAGGGAGCAGTGGGATGGGGAGGCATCTTGACTGGTAGGGGGAGGTTTTTGCATTGGAAGATAACAGTACAGACTTATCTGAGAATCAAGAGATAGAGGACCTAGAATATCTGTTAAGTTTAGACTTTATCCAACAAGCACTAAAGTTTTTAGACTTTACCCAGCACACTTTTGAGTGATGATGTAATTTGATGCCAGACGTACATACATGTGTTCTCATTTGCTCAGTCATATCCAACTCTTTGTGAGCCCATGGACTGTGGCCTGCCAGGCTCCTCTGTCCATGGGACTCTCCAGACAAGAATACTGGAGTGGGTTGCCATTTCCTCCTCCAGGGGATCTTTCTGACCTAGGGATCAAACCCAAGTCTCCTGCATTGGCAGGCAGATTCTTTACCACTGAGCCACCTGGGAAGCCCCTGGATACCAGACACTAGAGAGTATAAACTACAGAGTCTAAGGCATCTGGGATTAAGACCCACAGTGGGATAGTGGAATTAGAGCAGAACACAGAAGTCACTGAGAGACCCAGGAAGACACATGGAGCCAGCTCCCCTTTCCATCTTTGTCTCTTTCCCTTTTGGGCTTTGTCCTTTGGGGTCTTTTGGTTTGTCTCTCTCTGAATCCTAGAAACTATTCTTCTTCTTACATGGCTTCTCCACTCTCTTCTTTCTACCCACTGGCTTTCTCTGATCATTCATTTTTTCCTTTCTCTCAGTAACTTCAGCTTTTCTGAGGCATTATGACCCTCCAGTCCTCCCACTGCTAAGTGACTCAGCTGCTTAATATCCATGCCTTCAAATTTCTAAGGGTCTGATTGACTCAGCTTCCCATACCTGTTACATTATAATATTGTAGGTTGTCAGCCAGCTCAGGTGATGCCCACTCCTCGTCCAATCAGCTACTAGTCTGATAGGCATGGTAGGTAGAGGTAGGGTGGGGTCAGAATCTGGGTCACCTGATAAAAAGCACAGCCCAGGTATTTAGAAAAGCTATAGATGGGGATTTGATTTAGGTCATACCTGAATGGTCTAGTGGTTTTCCCTACTTTCTTCAATTTAAGCCTGAATTTGGCAATAAGGAGTTCATGATCTGAGCCACAGTCAGCTCCTGGTCTTGTTTTTGTTGACTGTATAGAGCTTCTCCATCTTTGGCTGCAAAGAACGTAATCAATCTGATTTTGGTATTGACCATCTGGTGATGTCCATGTGTAGAGTCTTCTCTTGTGTTGTTGGAAGAGGGTGTTTGCTATGACCAGTGCATTTTCTTGGCAAAACTCTTATTAGTCTTTGCCCTGCTTCATTCCATATTCCAAGGCCAAATTTGCCTGTTACTCCAGGTGTTTCTTGACTTCCTACTTTTGCATTCCAGTCCCCTATAATGAAAAGGACATCTTTTTTGGGTGTTAGTTCTAAAAGGTGATATTGAATGGTTTGCCTCAGAAACGAACAGAGATCATTCTGTCGTTTTTGCAATTGCCTCCAAATACTGCATTTTGGACTCTTTTGTTGACCATGATGGCTACTCCATTTCTTCTGAGGGATTCCTGTCCGCAGTAGTAGATATAATGGTCATCTGAGTTAAATTCACCCATTCCAGTCCATTTCAGTTCGCTGATTCCTAGAATGTCAACATTCACTCTTGCCATCTCTTGTTTGACCACTTCCAATTTGCCTTGATTCATGGACCTGACATTCCAGGTTCCTATGCAATATTGCTCTTTACAGTACTGGACCTTGCTTCTATCACCAGTCACATCCACAGCTGGGTATTGTTTTTGCTTTGGCTCCATCCCTTCATTCTTTCTGGAGTTATTTCTCCACTGATCTCCAGTAGCATATTGGGCACCTACTGACCTGGGGAGTTCCTCTTTCAGTATCCTATCATTTTGCCTTTTCATACTGTTCATGGGGTTCTCAAGGCAAGAATACTGAAGTGGTTTGCCATTCCCTTCTCCAGTGGACCACATTCTGTCAGACCTCTCCACCATGACCCACCCATCTTGGGTTGCCACACGGGCATGGCTTAGTTTCATTGAGTTATACAAGGCTGTGGTCCTAGTGTGATTAGATTGACTAGTTTCCTGTGAGTATGGCCTCAGTATGTCTGCCCTCTGATGCCCTCTTGCAACACCTACCATCTTACTTGGGTTTCTCTTACCTTGGGTGTGAGGTATTTCTTCATGGCTGCTCCAGCAAAACACAGCCACTGCTCCTTACCTTGGATGAGGGGTATCTCCTCACCGCTGCTCTTCCTGACCTTCAACGTGGGATAGCTCCTCTAGGCCCTCCTGCGCCCGAGCAGACACTACTCCTTGGAGGTGGGGTAGCTCCTCTCGGCCGCCCTGAAAGTAGGAAAAACCACTAGACCATTCAAGTATGACCTAAATCAAATCCCTTATGGTTATACAGTGGAAGTGAGAAATAGATGTAAGGGCCTAGATCTGATAGATAGAGTGTCTGATGAACTATGGAATGATGTTCGTGACATTGTACAGGAGACAGGGATCAAGATCATCCCCAGGGAAAAGAAATGCAAAAATGCAAAATGGCTGTCTGGGGAGGCCTTATAAATAGCTGTGAAAAGAAGAGAAGTGAAAAGCAAAGGAGAAAAGGAAAGGTATAAGCATCTGAATGCAGAGTTCCAAAGAATAGCAAGAAGAGATAAGAAAGACTTCCTCAGTGATCAATGCAAAGAAATAGAGGAAAACAACAGAATGGGAAAGACTAGAGATCTCTTCAAGAAAATTAGAGATACCAAGGGAACATTTCATGCAAAGATGGGCTTGATAAATGACAGAAATGGTATGGACCTAACAGAAGCAGAAGATATTAAGAAGAGGTGGCAAGAATACACAGAAGAACTGTACAAAAAGGATCTTCACAACCCAGATAATCACGATGATGTGATCACTGACCTAGAGCCAGACATCCTGGAATGTGAAGTCAAGTGGGCCTTAGAAAGCATCACTACAAACAAAGCTAGTGGAGGTGATGGAATTCCAGTTGCGCTATTTCAAATCCTGAAAGATGATGCTGTGAAAGTGCTGCACTCAATATGCCAGCAAATTTGGAAAACTCAGCAGTGGCCACAGGACTGGAAAAGGTCAGTTTTCATTCCAATCCCAAAGAAAGGCAATGCCAAAGAATGCTCAAACTACCACACAATTGCACTCATTTCACATGCTAGTAAAGTAATGCTCAAAATTCTCCAAGCCAGACTTCAGCAATACATGAATCGTGAACTTCCAGATGTTCAAGCTGGTTTTAGAAAAGGCAGAGGAACCAGAGATCAAATTGCCAACATCTGCTGGATCATGGAAAAAGCAAGAGAGTTCCAGAAAAACATCTATTTCTGCTTTATTGACTATGCCAAAGCCTTTGACCATGTGGATCACAATAAACTGTGGAAAATTCTGAAAGAGATTGGAATATCAGACCACCTGACCTGCCTCTTGAGAAACCTGTATGCAGGTCAGGAAGCAAGAGTTAGAACTGGACATGGAACAACAGACTGGTTCCAAATAGGAAAAGGAGTATGTCAAGACTGTATATAGTCACCCTGCTTATTTAACTTCTATGCAGAGTACATCATGAGAAACGCTGGACTGGAAGAAGCACAAGCTGGAATCAAGATTGCCAGGAGAAATATCAATAACCTCAGATATGCAGATGACACCACCCTTATGGCAGAAAGTGAAGAGGAACTAAAAAGCCTCTTGATGAAAGTGACAGTGGAGACTGAAAAAGTTGGCTTAAAGCTCAACATTCAGAAAATGAAGATCATGGCACCTGGTCCCATCACTTCATGGGAAATAGATGGGGAAACACTGGAAACAGTGTCAGACTTTATTTTTCTGGGCTCCAAAATCACTACAGATGGTGACTGCAGCCATGAAATTGAAAGACGCTTACTCCTTGGAAGGAAAGTTATGACCAACCTAGATAACATATTCAAAAGCAGAGACATTACTTTGCCAACAAAGGTCCTTCTAGTCAAGGCTATGGTTTTTCCTGTGGTCATGTATGGATGTGAGAGTTGGACTGTGAAGAAGGCTGAGTGCCAAAGAATTGATGCTTTTGAACTGTGGTGTTGGAGAAGACTCTTGAGAGTCCCTTGGACTGCAAGGAGATCCAACCAGTCCATTCTGAAGGAGATCAGCCCTGGGATTTCTTTGGAAGGACTGATGCTAAAGCTGAAACTCCAGTACTTTGGCCACCTCATGCGAAGAGTTGACTCATTGGAAAAGACTCTGATGCTGGGAGGGATTGGGGGCAGGAGGAGAAGGGGACGACAGAGGATGAGATGGCTGGACGGCATCACCGACTCGATGGACGTGAGTCTGAGTGAACTCCTGGAGTTGGTGATGGACAGGGAGGCTTGGCGTGCTGCGATTCATGGGGTCGCCAAGAGTCGGACATGACTGAGTGACTGAACTGAACTGAAGTGATAGATGGGGAGGTATCATGTCTATTATCTTTACATATTCTTTGGATTTAAAGGATAAAGATAATGATGGGGTCAAAAGTGATAGAGGTTTATGAGGCTGGCTAATTGGAAGAGTAGAAATAGTGACAGAAAAATAAGGAAATGTGGCAGGGAAGCTGGGTGGGGACAGGAACTGCTCATTTAGGGGCAAGTTGAGTTTCACTTATTCATTTAGCAAATATTTATTGACTGCCTACCATATGCCAAGAACAGTGCTAGGTGGATACCAGGAAGAAGTCAGGGTGTTAAAACATTGAAGATGATAACAGAATACTCAATAAATTGTAATGATACTTCCATCTGTTAAGCTCCTACTGTAGACAATCTGTATCTGTTACTCTATCTTGTTTAGCTCTTGTTATTTAGTCGCTCAGTCGTGTCCGACTATTTGCAACTCCATTGACTGTTGCTGCCAGGCTCCTCTGTCCATGGGATTTCCAGACAAGAATACTGGAGTGGGTTGCCATTTCCTTCTCCAAGGAATGCTGCCAACCTAAGGATTGAACCCGTGGCTGTTGCCGTGTCTCCTGCATTACAGGTGGATTCTTTACTGCTGAGCCACTGGGGAAGCCCACTTTTTTTTACTTTTTAAAAATTGAGATATAATTGATGTGTAGCCTACAGATATGCAACATAGTAATTCACAATGTTTAAAGGTTATATTCCATTTATAGTTTTTATAAAATATTGACTACAATGCCTGTGTTGTACAATATATCCTTGTAGCTTATTTATTTTATGCATCGTAGTTTGGGCCTCTTATTCCCCTATGCCATCTTGTCCCTCCCCTCTTCTCTCTTACCACTGGGAACTACTATGTTGTTCTCTGTATCAGTGAGTCTGTTTCTTTTTTGTTGCGTTCACTAGTTTGTTGTATTTCTTAGATTTCACATGTAAGTAATATCACAGCATATGTTTTTCTCTGTCTGACATTTCACTTACCATAATGTGCTCTAAGTACATACATGTCGTTGCAAATTTTATTCTTCTTTATGGCTGAGTAGTTTTCGTGTGTGTGTGTGTGTATAAAACATCTTTATCCAGTCATCTGTTGGTGGACACGTAGTTTGCTCCCATATCCTGGCAATTGTAAATAATACTTCTATGGACACTGGGGTGCATGTACCTTTTGAATTAGTGTTTTGGTTTTTGGGGATATATACCCAGGTAGAATTGCTGGATGGTATGGTGGTTCTATTTTTAGTTTTTTGAGAAACCTCCATACTGTTTTCCACAGTGGCTGCAACAATCTACATTCCCACCAATGGTGCATAAGTGTTCCCTTTTCTCCACGTCCTCACCAACATTTGTTACTTGTGGTCTTTTTGATGATAGCTATTTTGCCAGATGTGAGATGATATCTCATTGTGGTTTTAATTTGCATTTTTCTGATGATTAACAATGTTGAGGATCTTTTCATGTGCCTGTTGGCCATCTGTATGTCTTCTTCGGGAAAAATGTCTATTCAGGTCTTCTGGCAGTTTGTAAAGTCAGATTCTTTGATTTCTTACAATCATCTTAAAAAGAAGATACTGTTCATTTGACTTTGCATTTGAGGAAATGAAGATTCACAGGGATCAAGTAACCATCTTAAGACCACACAGAGCAACAGCTGAATGGATAAACACAATGTCGTATATATGCACAATGGAATATTATTTAACCTTAAAAAGGAATAAAGTTTTGATACATGCTATAATGAGGATAAGCTTTGAAAACCTGATGCTGAGTAAGATAAGTGAGTGAAGTGAAGTCACTTTAGTCGTGTCTGACTCTGTGCGACCCCATAGACGGCAACCCACCAGGCTCCCCAGACACAAAAGAACAGTACAAAAGAGTGGACGTTACATACTTCCACTTTTGCTGAACTGGAAGCGGGCAAATTCACAGACACAAAGTGGATCAGAGACTACCAGGGGCAAGGGGAGAGGAATGGGAGGTTGTTGTTTAATGGGTACAGAAATTTTGTCTGGGGTCATGAAAAAGTCATTGGAAATGTACCTAATGCCACTGAATTATACATGTTAAAATGGCAAATCTTATGTTATATAAATCTTACCACAGTTAAAAAATGGCAAATGAATTACTCTAGCTATCATGTGGAGAATAGATTGTGGAGTTCCTTGCTGGGTGGGGAGAGTGGGAAGAAGCAGAAGACCAGCAGGGTTGGGGGAGAGGGTCTCACGTAGTCTTGCAGAAATGATGGTACCTTGTTGGATCAGAGTGGCACCAGCAGCGGTGGAGAGATATGGCCAAATTAAAGACCTTTCTGGAGGCAGACAGCTGACATGGCGTGTCATGCTTATAGGAGGAGACAAAAGGGGATTGTGTGTGACACGCAGGATCTTGTCTTGAGGTACAGGGTGCATTGTTGTATCAGGTTCTAATATTTTAGGGGAAAATAGCTGAAGTGTTGTCAGGAGAAAGAAGTATTGTGCTAGCTTAGTGCCACCACAGGGGCAGACGAAATTGTAAGGAGACAGGTTTGAGCTCAATATTAAAAAAAAAAAATCAACAAAGATCTTTTTAATAGTAAGAGTCATTCTGAGCATGGCAGGGGCTACTCAAGGGGTAATGGTCTCTCATTCAGGGCATGTGGGAACTGGTGCCCCCTCAGTGAGGCTGTCAAAGGGAAGATACATGTTGGATTTGGGGTGATTTTTAAGATCCTCTTCAGTCCTCAGGTTCCATCATCCCAGGTCTTTGGAGGCTTTTGAAAATGGAATTTCTGTCCCAGATGGAGACAGAAGTCAGATGACAGAAGTGGGAGGCTGGTCAGTTCAGGTTAGAATTGGAACCCATGGAACAGTTGCTTCCATCCAAGCCAGCTTCCAGCCCCACGTTCTTGTAGCCACCGCAGTGATTCCCTGACATGTCATCACAGACAACCTCCTTGGCTCAACTCATTTCCCGCTGTGCACCCATAACACACAGATTGGAGGTAACTTTGCTCCAGAGAACCAATTAGCACAGATCCAGGCTGGGTAATTACAGTTTAAGATCCTGGCAGCCGATATCCAGGGAAGATAAAGCACTGGGAAGCCATTTCGCAGCAGGTTTTGGGAGGAGCAGTGTTACAACCTTCCTTTCCTCCTCCCCTTCCTGCCCTTGGACCCCCACCCCTGCCTCTCCCAAATTTAAATGGGCCCAGAAGAAGAAGGAGATGGGATGAGATGGAAAAGACCCTGGAGTGAACAGCTGCTCCTCTCCCAGGGCCAAGCCCACTGCCTCCACTGGTCTTTCCATCGGCCCTAAGAGGTTGCTATTATCCAAAGGTGGGGAGAGGGGACCAAGTGATGGACCAAGTGACTAGGAGAGCCACAGGTTTCTAACCCAGGTGACCAGACTAGAAAGGGAACTATACACCCCATCCTGATTGATAGATTGGTGATGCCACGGGACTCTGCTAAGAGAGGCCCATGGTCCATGGTCACCTCCATGCCATCCAGAGCATTAGCATTTCTGTTCTCCTTCCCTCTCCTTCCCTTTGGACCTGTGCAGAGGCTGTTGCTGTATATGAACCTGTTTGTCTTCATCTTCCTACTCCAAGCCGCTTTCACCCACCAGGGTCTCCCGACCACCCCTCACTAGCCTCCCCACAGCCCCTTGGGGCTCCCTTTAATCCACTCTACATACTACAGCTGGAGGAACTGTGTTAATGAGCAAATCCAGTTGTGTCCTTCCCTGCTCAAAACAGCTCAATGGCTCCCCACCACCATCAGGATAATGTACAAACACAGCCTTGGTGAAGCTGATTTGTGTTTTCCTTCAGATCCTGTAAGAAACAAAACATTGCAGATACTCTTGAGATCCACTGTCTACCATCCTCTGGCCCCCTTTTTCCTTTTTGAGGTCTTCAGCTGTGAACTTTTCTTTTGTGACTTAAACTTTTACTGTTTAAATAAGCTAACAGGAACACTGACTTCTATTTTTGGTTTACAGTTGTATAAATTGTAACATATGGCTAATGGTCCATACCACCATTACAATCAGAATAGAAAGAATCTCATCACTCCTGTAGAATCTACCTTTTTACATTACATAAAATGTACCTCTTCATACGTAATGATCATACTCTTCCCTGTCTTTAAGTCCTAACGTGCACTAATCTGTTCTCCATCACTGTGGTTTTCTTTGAAAGATGGGATATCTCTGGAATCATACATATAGTATGTCACCTTCTGAGAACAGCTTCTTTCACTCAGAATTATCTTTGTGATCTACCCAAGTTGTGTGTATCAGTAGGTTTTTCTTTTCAATGACTGAGTAGTATTCCATTTCACAGATTAAAAATAGGTTTGCCTATCTACTCACCTGAGGACATGACTTCTTTTGTCTCCTGACATTTGTATGTTGTCCCTTTTGGGGACATCCCTTCCTCCCTCCGTCCTCCTCTTAGCTTCTCTAATTCCTTATTCCTCTTCAGATAGATCATACATTCCTTCCCTAGGCAGATCGCTCAGAATCCAGACAGAATTAGGTTCCCCACGTGGTCCTTTCTCCAGTGAACACGTTGCTCACACCTGAAGGTAGTTTTTGGTGAAATTGCCAGCATTCTCTGCCATCTGTAAAGCTTCATGAAGGCAAGGGCTGAAGACATGCCTTCAGCATGTTATGTTTCCTATTATATAATGCATATAATGTTTTATATGCATTATATATTTTATAATGTTTATCAATGTTTATTAATGTTTTATAATGTTTATTAATATATAAAACATTTATTAATGTTTTCTATATTATAAGCATATAATGTTTCCTATTATATGTCTATCACCTGGCAGGTCCTAATAAATACTTGCTAAATTAATGAATATTATTTTCATTTATAACCCTTGGACCTAATATTATAGTAAGCATTCAGTAAATCACAAAGGATGTATGAAAAGCTAAGGAAAAAAAATGTGTGTGGCTGTCCATCTCTCAATGGATACTTATCTTTATTTTGCTTTTGTCTACACTAGTCTGACCCCTTTGCCAAACTTTCATAGTAATCTGAACCACCTGTCTTTTTTTTTTAATGTTACAAAAATTGATGATACACCACAGCAAGAAACAAAGATAGATAAATGGTTGGGATAAAGCGAAGATGAGGAGAAAAAAAAAAAATGAGACTGAGGAAAAGCTAGAACTCAGAAATTCATGCCCTAAGGACTGAGCTTCCTAACAACCAAAGACAAAAAGAAAGCCAAAAATTCATTGGTGATGAATTTTGCATTGTCCGTTAGTCAGAATTAGACCAGTTTCCCTGGAGAAGCTGAAACTGAGGATTTCCCATATGGGACTTCAAAAAGGAACGAGAAATCACACAGGCAATTTAAAAAAATACCCTTCTCCCATTAAATATAATAGCTAGACTCAAAGCTTTTTCTTCAAGCGTTGCTTCGGTGCTAACGTCAAACCTTATGACTAAACACAAGTCAATAAATCTGCTTCCACAAGGAGCCAAAGCCATTTGGTCCAGAAATGCAGTTCTTGGATCGTCTAACTTGATCCAGGGATAAAATCTAGAGTATCTAGAGGAGTAGCTGGGCAGCATGTCCTTCAGATAATCTCACATGATGATTATTTCTTGCACTGGGCTCTTCATAACAGCCAGCAGCAGACGATTCAAGTTTGTTTCCCAGGGAAGGTGCAGAGTGTTGGCATTCTGTGTTGTCAACACAGGTAGCATACCTCCTTCAGAAATCAACCAAGTAGGCGGCAGAATTGGCATTCTCCTAGGAAATCAAGCATCCTAACCAAGGCTTTTGCCTGATCAGACTGCTGTCTCTCCCACCACACTCAGATGGACCACAAATACAATAATGTCATGGAAGAGAAACTGTGATCCCCCCGCCCCATCCCATGCCCCAGGTACAGACAATACCAGGAAGAGCCATGTGAAAATGTGCCTCAGTTTCAGGAGGGCTTGAAAAAGATGACATTAAGACAATCCCAGATTGTAGTTGTTCAGTCTTTAAATCATGTCCAACTCTTTGCTACCCCATGGACTGTAGCCCTCCAGGCTCCTCTGTTCATGGAATTTTCCAAGCAAGAATACTGGAGTGGGTTGCCATTTCTTTCTCCAGGGATCAAACCCATGCCTCCTACACTGGCAGGCAGATTCTTTACCACTGAGCCACTATGGAAGCCCAATACCAGATCCTGGGATTTACTCTGAAGAGGATGAGAGTATCAGTTAACATTTGAATACAGGATTCTTTGTCATTGACACAGTCTTTGCATCTGATGCTCATAAATGCAAGGCAGAAGTGAGTAGGCTGGGCATGGCTCACTATTATTCCCAACTGATAGATGACAAAAAGATATTTGGGAGCTTATATGAGTTGCCAGAAGTTGTTCAGCATAAGGTGCCAGAACCAATACTTCAGCTTTTCTGGACTCAAATTTTGTGCTCTTTGCCTTTCTCATTTAGTATATTAACATACTAGAAGGCTGTATGCAAATGTAGTGGAATGATTTCCTAGAATAATATCATAGAGACGCAACCTTTATCTTTAGATCAAGAAGAAGGCATTTCCAACTATAATAAAAGGGATTTGGGTTAGACATGAGGAAGGTATTTCTGCCAGGGAGAGTTATAAGTCATAAGAACAGGCCAGGGAGGGAGACTCTGGAATTTTCTTACTCATAACCTTTAAAAATGTGAATGGTGCTCTCAGTCTGGGAATGATTTGGAGGGCTGTTCTATGCAGAGAGCCCATGTCTGCCTTGAACTTATCACCTCCTATTCTGTCCTTCCATACCAGAGCCTGGGCTTCTGAGAGTCTCAGCCTGAGGCACTTGCCATTCATAGAATCAATCTTTTTGTTTGTTTAGTCACTAAGTCATGTCCAACTCTTTGTGACCCCATGGACTGTAGCCCACCAGGCTCTGTCCATGGGATTTCCCAGGCAAGAATACTGGAGTGGGTTGCCATTTCTTTCTCCAGGGGATCTTCCTGACCCAGGGATCGAACCCACGTCTCCTCCATCGGCAGGTGGATTCTTTACCACTGAGCCACCAGGGAAGGCCTGAAATCATCCATTCAACAATATTTGTTCCGCTGGACCAGAGCTGGGTCTGAGTCTCAGCAGGAGATGTTTTCAGTGCACGTCTTTCAGATGAAGACGTTGCAGTGGAAGGACTCCTTACAGAGATGTGAGCTTCAGGAACCCCCAAAGCTTGGCTCCGAGACCAGAAACAGCAGGCCAGCCGGCAGTGGTAGAGCTGCTGAGTGCAGCTTGGGAGCCTGGAATCACAGGGGAGAGGCTGTCTGGTGGGAGCCACAGTGTGGAGGGACGAACCTTCCAGATCCCTGGTGTCAAAGGGAAAGAATGCCCTGCCTTCTGATCTCTCTCTGGTGCCCACATTGGCCACAACACAGCCAGGAGCTGGACATCAAGAGAATCTGGGAGGTATAATGCCCAGAGATCAGTCTCCTGAGGCCAGAGCTGGGCAGAGAAGGGACCAGAGAGGGGCAGGAGTTCCTGGAGACCAGCCAGCATAGTGGGAGCAAGGTCAACAAAATCTCTGCCTTCCTCTCGCTTTCATTCTGCAGGAAGACAGACACCGGATACACCAAAAACCCCCACATGAAACCAAAAAACGGTTATGACCCAGTCACACTGAGTAGTATGAGAAAAACAGAGCAGGTGGAGATTTAGAAGTGGAAGGGGGCCTGTTTTAAACAGAATGACGCAGGGAGGAGGTGCGGGAAGAGGGGTGCTCTGAGGAGGTGACATCATGCAGAGGCCTAAATAAGGGGATAAACTGGGCCTGGTCCCCATGGAAGGGCCTGGAAGCCCCATTCCAGGGGGACAGAGTACATCACTTGGGAAAGCAAGGTGGACCCCGAGGAAGGCAGGTTCTCCGCGTGTCCTGCATGTCTGAAGGCAGAGCTGTGCTCAGGCACATCCCCCAACCCCTAAGAGCCACCCAGAGCCCTGCTCACAAAGGCAGAGGTGCCCCAGCCAGGGCGCCTGGGGTCCCCGCAGCCCAGGGCCTCCCCCTCAGCGGGGCCCGGAAGGCTGAGTCACCACCATGGCAACCGTTCCTTGTAAATAGGCGAAGGCGGGTTTTGGGGCTCACTTGGTGAGAGACCAGGTGCTAGGCAGTGACCCAGAAAATGTTTCAGACTCCTGTAGCTTCTCCCCAAGAGTGTGAAGAAAGTGGCAGCTGGTAGCCAGGTGGCCGGGCACCCACGCGCGGCTGTGGCCATCCTCCACGCTGGTCCTGGGGCCTGGAGTCGGCTATAATTAGGACTGAGAGACTCAGCCACCTCCCCCTCATGCAGACACTGTCTCTCTCTCTCACACACACACTCCTAGAAACACAGGGTTCCATGAAGGCAGCAGCGACGCTGAACTCATGAGCACTGGTGAGTTTGGGAAGGCTTCTTGGAAGAAGCCACAGTTCAGCTGAGACCAGAAGGCAGAGTAGTTGTTTCAGCTCAGCAAAGAGAAGGCGAGACTACATTCCAGGCACAGGGAGCACTGCGCCAAGGCCCGGGGGTAAGAGAGAGAGAGATGAAGGGGGGAGAGTGGTGGGTGGGCAGGCTGGTGCACTGGAATGGAGAGAAATTCAGATTGACCGGAGCAAAAATGGGGGGAGACCCACCTACACGGAGTTAGCAGGCAGCCTGGGGTGTCCGAGGTCTCCCTCTGCCCCGTCCTGTGATCTCCTGGCTGGAAAGAGGAAAATCAGCTTCCTGTTTTTGGAGTGCTTTGCCATTTGGGAAACGTTTCTATACCCGTTTTTCGCCAGTTATGACAAGACGCTGATCTGGGGCTGTGAACACAGCTGAGGGCAGAGGCTCAGTGATGCCCAGTGACTAGTTTCAAGGCCAGGGCTAGGGGCTGGGATTTGAACACATATTTTCTGACACCTGGTGTGATACTCAGCTCCCTTTGAGGTGGGTGTGCAGATGCCCTGGCCTGGCACCCAAGGTATTAGCACCATCTGTGTTTCCTCAGTTACCCACCTGAAGCCTGGACCCTGTTAGAGTTGGGATCTAACCCCCCGGCTAGCCGTGGGCTCATGGGCACACGCATGTGTGTGTGCAGCACACTCAGCCTCCAGGGAGTGCCCAGAACCGGGTTCTGTGGCTGAAGCTTTGGTCCAAGGCCCACCCTGCTCATCCACGTAGCAAGGGCTTCCTGTGCTCATTTCAGGGTGCTTCTACGCCTTTGAAAATGACAAGAGGTTGCACGCCCTCAAGTGTGAACATTTGTTTTGTTGCGGTTTTGCTGTCTTGGGTTCCCAGCCTCACCCAGCTGCCTCCTTCTCTGCCATCCTTCAGTGCCCTTTGCTTACACTGTCATCTCATCTCCCATCTTCCATCCTTTCTTGCTCTGGGGCTCTATTCTCTGTCCTGGGCTTTCTGTCCTTCTCAGGCTCTACCTCCCTTTCCAGAAGCTTCCCCTGGTTGCTTGGCAGCCCCAGCCTCTCTATTCCTGCTACTCCTTCCCTTGGCCTCCATCCCCCTCCCAGCCATGCTTTCCTTTCTCAGCAGCCCCTCCCTGGAGAGAGGAACCCCAGGCCCCAAAGGAGCTGCCTGGAAGGCGTGGCCTGGCTTCTCAGATCCTTGCCTTGGGGAGCCATGGGGGTCTGAACAGGTAGGGAGGAGTAGGGAGAGAGGAGATTCTGAGACTCCGAAGGGAGGAAAGAGCAGCTATTAGTCACCAGGGGGAGAAAAAGAAAAGGAATTGGTCAGACAGCAGGTGGCCCAGGAAAGCTCACACAGCCCAAATCAGCCTTGAATTTAATAAGGGACAGGAATTAGAGTCGGCAGGGAAACTCTATGTTGCTGGCCCAGCTTCTTCGCTCCCTGCTCCAGCCCCAGGGTGGAGAGAAAGGTGAGCAGACAGGAACCTGGGGTGGATGCCTAATCGCGTCTTTAGAAGCTGAGGGGAAGATAACAGGAGGCAGAGAGAAGAAGATGTAGCCAAGAGAAAAAGGGACAAATAGCATCCTCAGGGGCTCCAAATATCTCTTATGCATCCCAATGAAATGACATAGCGCAGGGGCCTTTATAGCTGAGAGTGCTTGTCCCTGCCCCCCCTTTCCCCTTTCTCATAGTCTGCTTGTCACATGACCGAATATTAGTTAAGAATTCAGTTGGAACCTGCAGGTACTGGACTCCGGGTGGGTCCTGGAATCAGAGATGAGTAATGCTTGGTCCATGCCTTCAAGATGTTCACAGGCTACTGAGAGATCAAGGCGCCCGCCAAGGATGCCCTAGTCGACAAGTACAGTGAAAGCTCTAAGTGCAGAGTCCAGGGCTGGCTGGGCTCTTAGAGGGCTCGGAGGGCTTCATGGAGCCTGGCTTCAGATCCAGAAGACAAGGCAGAGTTAGCCAGACAGGGAGAGAGAAGAAGGGTAATCCCAGTAGAAGGAAGAGCATTGTTCAGAGCCCCAGAGTCACTAATGGGCATCGTGCATTTAGGGGAAAATGAGGGATATGGGAGCAGAAGGGATACTAGGAAAGGCCGGCGGCTGATGCTCTCTCTGGGGCCCCAGTCAACAGGTGGCAGGAAGTTCAAGTAGCTTCCAGGCTTCTGAGATAAAGGAGTCACATCCATCCCCCTACATAGCTCAATGTGACTAAGCTGCACCACCCAGGGTAAGGTTCTAGAGTAGCGTAAGGGGACCAGGAGGCCTCTGCTTAAGAGGCTTTAGAGTGAGCCTGGATTTTTGGTTAGCTTCATTTTGCGGGAGCTGACAGAAGTAGTACATCTCATTCTAACCCCGTCTTTGCTTCTTTTTCTAGTTCTGGAAGATCTTCAGCAATTCCATCTCTTCCTCCTGGGGTAAAGCTCATCTCCATTCAACTATAACAGCCATTCCACTACAACAGCCTCAGGCCAGAGGCCATGGTTCCCTCCCTCCCTGCCCCACCCCCACCCTATGGCAGAAATAAGAGACCCGAGGAATCCCAAAATGAATCAGGACAGGACAACTTTAGAAAAGATTTTCTTGATGTCACTGCATACAATTTAGAGAACAATTTGTAAAAATGTATCAAGAGTCTGCTTAAAATCCATTACTGACTTCTCCCTACCTTGAGGGTAAAATACAAACTCCTTGGCATAGTACAGGCTGCCTATCTGTTCGGTCTCCTGTCCCCTCATTAGCTCCTGGGAACCGTCTCCATGCCGGTACCTACACCCCAGCATTATCAAGCCACCAGTAAGTCCTAGAATGCATTTTCTCATGTCATCATCATTTGGATCTTGCTGTTTCCCCTATTCAGAATGTCCACCCCCAGCCTGTCCACCAGGTTGACATTTCCTAAGAGTTCCAAGTAATTTGCAAGTAAATTCCACCCTGACCAGGCCCTTCTTTCTCAGCACTTAAAAGTCTTTCCCCAGGGTCCCGTAGGTCTGTTTCTATCACAATGGTAGCATGTATCCAACTGTATCACTTAAGTGATTGTCTTCCCTCTTGCCTGTGACCCCCAGGATGGCAGACACTGGCTCCTTCTTTCACCTTTGGATCCTCAGTGCGTGGCACAGTCTCTGGCCCATAGTCCCTGTTCAATAAATATTTGGTGAAAGAAAGGATAAGCCTTAAAATTATTCTATCCCATGACCTAGTAATCTCACTTGTAGGAATTTAACCTCAGGAAATATTACAAAAGAAGGAACAAGAAATGTGCACATAGGTATTCACTGCAGGATTGTCTTTATTAGTAGAAAACTGGAAGCAATCTAAATGTCAGTCATACGGAATTGTTAACACATTATTGACAGAGGGATTTTCACAGAAACTAACACCTGTGACCCTAATACGTCTCTGGTCAATAATGTGTTAACTGAGTTATAGACTATTCTACTGCCATTAAAAAACTAACTGGAGACAATGTGACAACATAGAAAATGTTTGCGGCATAATCTATAGTTTTAAAAAAAAGGTATACAAATTTGTATGTTCACTCTGATTATAATTATGTAAAATTATAAGCAAGGACTAAAAGAGAATATATAAAAAGAAAATTAGTTGTTGGACTGGCTTTAGTCAACAGGAGCAATTTATTTTCCTTCCTGAAAATTCCTTTTTAATGCTGTTATGATAATATTTATGTGCTGAATGGAAACAGCGATTTAGCCCATGAGCCAGGCAATCCAGGGGTCTGTCTCTATGAGGGGTTTTGGGGAATATATAGTCATTTTATACATCAGTTTTAAAAAAGTTATAGATAGACCCAAACACTTTGGCTTGTCCCTGTGAACCATAATGTATTCAAATGTTCTTAAAGCTTCTTGTGTTTCCAGCTGATGATCTTAAAGATTGGGGTTTTATCTACTTTTAGCATCTTCCTTCCCAGGCCAATAAAGCCTAATCTCTGGGGAGTCTTTTTGGGTGCTTCCCATTACCACCCTCATCCCTTTCATCATTTTATAACTATTTCCTGGATCTTTCTATTCTTTATTGTAGTATTTGCATATTAGCTATTTGCCAAATGCTTACCAAGTGCAAGGTAGGGCGACTGATCATTCCCATTTGCCTGGTACTCTCTTGGCTTTAACTGAAAGTCCATTGTCCTAGGAAACCATTCAGTCCCTGGCAAATCAGGATGGTTGGTCACCTTATTACCAGGCTCCACTTGTTATATACTGCAGTGAAATTTGTGAATCAGATGGACAAGCTCTTTCCCTCAAGGAGCTTACACCCTGTAAAGTGAGAATGACCAAAAAGGCAACTTGAGCATGCTGTTAAAAGATTGGCACCAACTACCATGAATGCACAGAATACAAAACAATGATTGGTGTGTGTGCGTGAGTGTGTGTGTGTTTGGGGCAGAGGATGGTCTCTAGAAAGTGAAACTGTTAGTCAGTCATGTCTGACTCTTTGCTACCCCATGGACTACAGCCCACCAGGCTCTTCTGTTCATGTGGTCACCCACCTACAGCCAGATGTCCTGGATTGTGAAGCCAAGTGGGCCTTGGAAGTGTTACTATGAATAAAGCTAGTGGGGTTGATAAAAGTCCAGCTGAGCTATTTCAAATCCTAAAAGACAATGCTGTTAAAGTGCTGCACTCAATATGCCAGAGAATTTGGAAAACTCAACAGTGGCCACAAGACTGGAAAAAATCAGTTTTCATTTCAGTCCCAAAGAAAGGTGATGCTAATGAATGTTCAAATTACCATACAGTTGCCCTCATTTCACATGCCAAGGTAACGCTCAAAATCCTTCAAGCTAGACTTCAGCAGTATGTGAACTGAGAACTACGTGTACAAGCTGAGTTTATAAAAGGCAGAGATCAAATTGCCAACATCTGTTGGATCATAGGAAAAGAAAGGGAATTTCAGAAAAGCATCTACTTCTGCTTCACTGACTATGCTAAAGTCTTTGACTGTGTGAATCACAACAAACTGTGTAAAGTTCTTAAAGTGATGGGAATACCAGACCAGTTTACCTGTCTTCTGAGAAATCCATATGCAGGCCAAGAAGCAATAGTTAGAACTGGACAGGGAATAGCAGACTGGTTCAAAATTGAGAAAGGAATACATCAAGGCTGTATATTGTCACCCTGCTTATTTAACTTATATGCAGGATACATCATGCGAAATGCTGGGTTGGATGAATCACAAGATAGAGTCAAGATTGCTGGGAGAAATATCAACAACCTCAGATATGCAGATGATAGCACTCTAATGGCAGAAAGTGAACAGGAACTAAAGAGTCTCTTGACGAGGGTGAAAGAGGAGAGGGAAGAAACTGTCTTAAAATGCAACATTCAAATAATTAAGATCATGGCATCCAGTCCCATTACTTCAGGGCAAATAGATGGGGGAAAAGTGGAAACAGTGACAGACTATTTTCCTGTGCTCCAAAATCACTGTGTACAATGATTGCAGTCAGGAAATTAAGACGATTTTACTCCTTAGAAGAAAAGCTATGACAAACTTAGTGTATTAAAAAGCAGAGACATCATTTGCTGACAAAGGTCCATATAGCCAAAGCTATGGTTTTTCCAGTAGTCAAGTATGGATGTGAGAGTTGGACTATAAAAAAGCCAAAGAATTGATGCTTTCAAACTGTGATGCTGGAGTAGACTCTTGAGAGTTCCTGGGACAGCAAGGGGATCAAACCAGTCAATCCTAAAGGAAATCAATCCTGAATACTCATTGGAAGGACTGATGCTGAAGCTGAAGCTCCAAAACTTAGGCCTCCTGATGTGAAGAGCTAACTCATTGAAATAGACCCTGATACTGGGAAAGATCGAAGGCAGGAGGAGAAGGGGGTGACAGAGGATGAGATGGTTGAATGGCATCACGGACTCAATGGATATGAGTTTGGACAAATTCCGGGAGATAGTGAAGGACAGGGAAACCTGGCATGCTTTGGTCCATGGGGTCACAAAGAGCCGGACACAACTGAATGGCTGAACAGCAGCAACAATGGTCTGTAGATGAATTGTGTTTGAGCTGGGCAGTGGAATGGTAGGAGTTCTCCTAGTAGATAAGGGGGCTTGCTCACAGCCACCTTTTGGTGTCTCGTTCAGTCTTGCGTGGCAATCTGTATGGCTGCACATTCCATTCTTCAAGGGAAGATTCTGTTCCTGCTTGGTTTCCAGCACCCTTCTTTGTATAAGCCAGCGGTTGGCCTTTTCCGTCATCTGCTCACTGAGGTCTAGTCTTCTTGGAAGGGGAAGAGTCCAGGTATTAACCCCTGTCTCTGGTCACATTTGCTAGCTAGGCATACCTTACCTGAGAATTAAATCTGAGTGCTTTTTCCTCGCCAGGCTCTATGCTTTTTCATACCAAAGCACATGCCTTGGGGTACCCTCTCCTGGGCTGGCCAGCTCTCTATGATATCTAGCTTCAAGGACATATGGGATCAGGGACAGGGCATGTTACAGACTGAATTGTGTCCATATATGTCCATACACGTATTTGGAGAGAGGGCTTAGTTAGTGTTAGTCGTTCAGTTGTGTCTGACTCTTTGTGACTCCATGGACTGTAGCCCACCAGGTTCCTCTGTCCATGGAATTTTCCAGGCAAGAATACTGGAGTGGGTAGCCATTCTCTTCTCCAGGGGATCCTCCCAACGCAGGGATTGAACCCGGGTCTCCCGCATTGCAGGCATATTCTTTATTGTCTGAGCTACCAGAGAGGGCTTATGGAAAGGTAAATGGAGGTTAAGTGAGGTCATAGATATGAGTCCCCAATCCCATAGGACTAGCATCCTTAAGAAGAGGATGAGATATCAGAAATCCCTTTCTTTCTTCCTGTGAGCTCACAGAGAAAAAGCCCCCTGAGGACGCAGGGAAAAGGTGGCTGTCTGCCAGCCAGGAATAGCCCTGACCAGGACTTGAACTTGCCAGCAGCTTGATATTGGACTCTCGTCTCCAGAATTGTGGGAAGATAAACTTCTGTTGCTTAGGCACCCAGCCAGTGGGAGTTTATTCCAGCAGCCCAAGATGACTGATACAAGGATGCTTTAATATTTCTCAGGCCAGGGTCTGCTCTCCCCAGCTAAACTGCAGCACCGAGGAGCAGAGATTCAGTCTTAGACCTATGGGTCTGCATGGGACTTTCATATGGGGCCAGGATAGCTCAGTTGGTAAAGAATCCTCCTGTAATGCAGAAGACCCTGGTTCGATTCCTGGGTCAGGAAGATATGCTGGAGAAAGGATAGGCTACCCACTCCAGTATCCTGGGGCTTCCCTTATGGCTCAGCTGGTAAAGAATCTGCCTGCAATGAGGGAGACCTGGATTCAATCCCTGGTTTGGGAAGATCCCCTGGAGAAGGGAAAGGCTATCCACTCCAGTATTCTGGCCTAGAGAATTCCATGGACTGTATAGTCCATGGGGTCACAAAGAGTTGGACACGACTGAGCGACTTTCACTTCCTAAGCATGGAGTAGGTGAACAAGAAAGATCTGTTCATTTCTTGAGAAGAGAAACTATGTGAGGAGACCTCCAGTGGCAGGAGGAGGAGCGGAGGGTCTTCAGACAAGACCATCAAAAGTGTGGAGAAGGGAGCCCATTATGGTCACTCTCCCCCTCCCCTTAGACATCTTTCTCCCCCAGGAGTGAAGGCAAACTTTGTACTTTAAAGGTGTCTAGGGCTTCCCAGGTGGTGCTAGAATTCACTTGCCAGTGCAGAAGACATAGAGATGTGGGTTTGATCCCTGGGTTGGGAAGATCCCCTGGAGGAGGGCCTGGCTACCCTCTCCAGTATTCTTGCCTGGAGAATCCCCTGGACAGAGGAGCTTAGTGGGCTACAATCCATGGGGTCGCAACGTAGGACACAACTGAAGTGACTGAGCATGCACACAAGCAAGCATTTGTGATTGGAGGCAGGAGTCTGGAGACCTCCCCTGTTCTAGAATCCTGAGGTCATTTGACCCTCGCAGCCAAGCTTGGGCATAAGAACCCTGCATTATCCCCATTTTACAGGTGAGAAAACTGAGACTCCAAGACCAAGTGCCCTGTCCAAGTTCACACAACATTGAACGGACCATGACCACATCTACAGGTCTGTTTCCCTCTCAAGCCTGTGACCTTTCTGTCTGGTTCCCCAGGAATCATGACCCCACTACCTGGATCAGTCTAACCCAGGCAGGCCCTCTGATCAGCTCCCACCCGAGTGCTTCTCATTCCCGCCCTGCTGGTCGGGGAGCAAGTTTCCCAGGGCGAGAAGCAAGCCCGGAGCTATTCATCCGACAATTGCTCCTTTCAGTCCAGATTTGTTTTTTGATTTGTTTTCTGTTTGTCTTTTCTTCTGGGGAGGGAGAGAGGCATGGGGGAGCCTCAGCCTTTTCTGAGAACTCTGTGTTTATTTCTCCTTCTGTTGTGTGGGGATTTTAAATGATGAGGCTTTGATTTTTTCTGCCTCCTTGGGAGATGTGCGCGATTTTTTAAAAACACACTGGCTCTGGTACAATATTGCTGCCCGTTTTTGCCTGCCGTGGAGCCCACAGGTCTCAAAACCCCATCTCTGACTGTTTGTGTTCCCTCTCCCACATTGCATGGGGCATGTGAAACTGTATTCTGTGTTTTGCTGATGGAGAGAGAGAGAGAGAGAGGGGCCAGATAAAGAGGGCAACTCTGGAGAGTGTCTTGGTTAGTTTTTGTTGGAGCAACTCTGCTTGATCATCCAAGCCTGTCCTCATGGCACCGAGAGACTCCTTATTATGGCTGTTTAGTTGCTAAGTTGTGTCCAACTTTTTGCAACCCCGTGGACTGCAGCATGCCAGACTTTCCTATCCTTCACTATCTCCCCAAGTTTGCACAAATTCATGTCCACTGAGTCAGTGATGTTATCTAACCATTTCATCCTTACGGGGACACAAGAAAGTGAAATGAAGTGAAAGTTGCTCAGTCGTGTCCGACTCTTTGTGATCCCATGGACTGTGGCCTGCCCACCTTCTCTGTCCATGGAATTCTCCAGGCCACAAAACTGGAGTGGGTAGTTGTTCCCTTCTCCAGGGTATCTTCCCAACCCAGGGATCAAACCCAGTTCTCTAGCATTGCAAGCGGATGCTTTACCCTCTGAGCCACCAGGGAAGCATAAGACGGGGTGGGCAAACAGGCATTCGTTTGTGGTCAGGAACATACATTTATGGAAGCAGATGCTGAACACAATTACATGAGTGCTCAAGCATGTCAAGTAAGGAGACATATGTCAGTTGTATGTACTTGGCATCCAGGAGTGTGGCACATCTGGGCGAGACGTTGGGTATGAGGACCTCCATGGACCATATTCTTGCCAGTGAGCAAGAATACACACGTGGACATGTCAGGTAAAACTGTAAGAGTGTTAACATGCTATGGAGCACAAATAAAGCAGCAGGAGACCCACGTACAAGTCCCCAGCTGACCTCTGACTATAGTAGTCCCATATTTTTAAGCATATATAGGAGTGTGCAATGGCACCCCACTCCAGTACTCTTGCCTGGAAAATCCCATGGATGGAGGAGCCTGGTAGGCTGCAGTCCATGGGATCGCGAAGAGTCGGACACGACCGAGCGACTTCACTTTCACTTTTCAGTTTCACGCATTGAAGAAGGAAATGGCAACCCACTCCAGTGTTCTTGCCCGTCCTCCAGGGATGGGGGAGCCTGGTGGGCTGCCGTCTATGGGGTTGCACAGAGTCGGACACAACTGAAGCAACTTAGCAGCAGTAGGAGTGTGCAAAGGATGCTTGTGTCTCTGCGTGAGCACCCCAGGGTGTATCTTTGTGTCTGGCACACATTTGTATGTTCCTGAGTGTGCCTGGGGCTCCAGGAGCACATATTTATTGGGAACCCAGAAAAAGAAGGATCTGTGTATGCGTGTGAAAATTTCAGGGTGCTTGTGTGTGGTGCCGTCGTGCATTGGGGCTTGCTGTGTTCACAACCCCAAGAATTTAAAACAGCAACAATAATGACAAAGAGGGATGGAAAACAGCAAACACTGCATCCAGTTTGGAGCCTCAGGAGCAGGCCCCATGCCGGCTACAATTCCGGCGGTGTCCGTTACCATGACTATCACTAAAATGATGCTGCTGGTACCTCTGTTTGTTTTTAAGTCTCCATCTCTGCGACATCCCCTTCTGAAACTCAAATCCCATTCCCTTGGCACTTCCTTCCCTTTAGATCAGGGGATGAGAGTCTGTTTCCTTCCCAGTCTACAGTCAGAATGTAGGAGGAAATCAGCCTCCCTAAATTCCAGGTACGTTTGAGAGTGGCTCAGGACCCTAGCGGGAAACCAGAGCACCCAGGGAAGATGCATGACCTCCTGCTTGTCTCCTTGTCTGATCTTCTGGCTCAGCCTCTGATTAACTGGCTGCCAGGGTCTGGGAGGGGGAGGCTAAGGATAAGACCTGGAGTGGAAATTGCAGATTCCCAAGAACTGCCCCACCAGCCCAGGCTGGAAAGCTCTGGAGACAACAGACCGTGGTCCCCGGCTGCATCAGGCAGAGGCCTTCATGCTACCTCATACAGCACTCTTGGCCCCTTGCCCAGACTGTGAGTGAGTGAGGGGCAGGCTGGAGGACCTGGGAACTGCCAAGAGAGAGCAGAAAGACGGGCCCAGCTGTGGCTGCTGGTATCTGCTCAGGTGTTCTGTTGTGTTAGTTCTTTTCTTTAAAGGCAGGGTCAGTGAGGTCCAAGCCACGGGTCCCTTTGTCCATCAGCTAGTCAACTTCAGGTATCCCAAGCCTCTTGATGAACCTGCAGCTGCAGCCTTTAGGTGGGAGGGGCATAAGTAATGCCAACAAGCGAAGGGCATATGCTGGTCACCTCCACCAGAGGGGAAGAGCATGCCTCTGGCTTCTGCATCAGACCAGGCCTGGGGGACAGCTGCTGTGTCCTTTCAGTCTATACCCATCCCTGTCTCCCCCAGGATAAAGCCCCGCACTGGATTCTGGTTAAGCAGGTGCTCAGGAAATGCACACTGAACTGGCCTGGGAACCCTCAAACCTGAGTGTCCCCACAAAGGACCCTAACGATAATGCAGACAATGTTTCTCATTGTCTCAGCGTTGCTTTCTTCAACTAAAAAACGAGGAGCTTAGATTGAATTATCTCTACACTTCCAGCACTGACATTTCATGATTCTATTAGCTAATTGAATTGGACGGACAGTATAGAGAATGTTGAACAACAGGTCATTTTTCTTTGAACATTGACCGGATCCCTGGGCGGTGTCATTGTCAGGTCAGCATAAAGCCAGATGTGAAATAATTTTACCTTCTCTTTCCGAAGTGAGCAGGTTCATCGAATCTGTTCTGAAACCTGTGGGAAGGCAACTGGGAGGTATGCTGCCTATGCTGTTACGAGTTTCTTGTGGTTAGGATACTTTGGACACCAGCCGGCCCTTTAAGCTAAGGAGCCCACGAGAGATCCCTTCATTTGTAATGTCAGGACCGTCTGCTGCTTTGGGGAGTAAAAGTCAAGGAAAAGAAAAGATCTGAGTTTGAGAAGCAGATCCACGCTCCTCCAACAGAAATAACATGGAGGAGCCTTTATGGAGCCAAAGGCTATAGAGGCTGGAATTCTTTCTCCAACTTCTGACTTCTTGGGTCACCCACCCTCTTTTTTTAAATTTTTTAAAATTTATTGTCTTTGTTGCCTTGCACGGGCTTTCTCTCATTGCAGCATGGAGGTGCTGGCTTCTCACTGCGGTGGCTTCTCTTACTGTGGAGAATGGGCTCTAGAGCGCTCAGTAGTCGTGGCACATGGGCTTAGTCACTCTGCGGCATATGGGATCTCTCTGGACCATGGATAGAACCCATGTCTCCTGCATTGGCAGGCAGATTCTTATCCCCTCCCCCACTAGGGGAGCCCACCGACCCTCTTGATAATCTTTTATTGCTAACTGTTAAGAGTTACAGGTTAAATGTGTCACCTTAAAATGCATATGTTGAGGTCTTCGCCCCAGGATCTTGGAATACGACCTTTTTGGAAATAGGGTTGTCGCTGATGTAATTAGTTAGGGTGAGGCCATTCTGAAGTAGGATGGACCGCTGATCCCACAAGGCTAGTATCTTTATAAAAGAGAGAAACTTAAACACAGACACTCTCAGAAGGGGAACATCGTGAGAAGAGGAAGGCAGACTTGGAATGAGGGCCAGCAACTATCAAAAGCTAGGGCAGAGACGTGGAACATATTCTCAACACCGACCCGGCTGATACCTTGATCTTGGACATCCAGCATCCAATACTGGGAGACAATCCATTTCCGTTGTTAGGCCACCCAGCCTGTGGTTACAGCAGCCCTTGCAAACTTACACAGCAGGAGATACAGCTGCTGGAGAAAGCCTTGTATCTCCCACTCCCTCCTCTACACCCCCAGCCCCACCCCAGGCCTCCAGATAAGTATGTCAGGTGGGTGGCCTGAAAGAGCAGGGCAATATCCTCAGGGAACGTGATTTGTCCAGGCCCGTTTGTCTTTATAACTGATGCTATGGGTCAGGAGGGCCTTCCTTCTATCCCACCTAAATCCCACCTGCTGCAGCCCCCTTGTCTTATCTCCCTCCCAGAAGATACACTGAGTAACCGGAGCCCCCACCTCCCGAAAACAATCCTTTGTTGCCTAAAAGTTACACGTGGAATCTCCTTTCCAGCTGCAACAGCTGAGGGCTCTCACTCTCTGAAACAAGGTAAACCTTCTGTGCTCAGCGCCCGCCCCCTGTCCAGACTCAATCCTCCAAATGTCCGCGTGTGATGACCTTTTCTCCCACCTCCCAGAGCCAGCTAGACAGGATCTTGTCTCCTCCTCCCTCTCCAGCCTCCCCGGCCCCCTCCCCACCAGCTGTCCTTCCACAAGACAGTGCTTGTTTATGTGCTCACACTCGCCTTGTCTCCAAACATAGCGTGGAAATAAGTCGTAAGGACTGAGATGCAGCGGCTGCGAAAACGCAGTGACCGATGAGAGGGCCTGATTGCTTGTGCATAGCTGCTGAAAGGGGTCTTGACATTTTAAGTGCTCGTCAGAGTGAGGGATGACAGCGGCAGACAATGAGACACTTCCTCTTTGCCTTTCTCTGGCTATTAATAAGTGTTTCTGATTCTGCAGATGTGGGAGAGATTTGGAGCCATTGGGTTGGGTGTGCTCCATGTTTTTTTTCCCTCACTTTGTCTTTCTCCCAGTCCCCATTTCCTCCTCTCTCCCCTGCCTCCCCCTCTGCTGGCCACCGGCCTCCTTCTCTCCTAGGTGCTCCAGGCTGTTTGTCTTGGAGTCAGATTTGTTAGCACTCAGAAAATGTCATTAGGCAGCTGGACTCCGACCTGCTCTTGGCTCTTTGCTGGAATTCAATCTCTTAGTCTCCCTGGCTTGGTCCAACTGCCAAATCCCAATCACTTCCCCCAGGGATGGAGAGGAATGGAAGGGCTAGCGCAGGCTGGCAGAGGAGATAGAGAGGGTGAGAGGCTAGAATGGGGAAGGGGGTACTGGGGTGCTGGCTGCTGCAGGCACATTGAGAGTGGTCAGAGCCAGCTGGGACAAAGGGCCAGGCCTGGGATGGACACGTGCACAGAGAACAAGGGCAGAGCTTCCTCCCTCCCTCTGTGCTTCCCCACTTATGTCCTTCCGGCAGCACCAACTTCAGAAAAGTCACAGCCTCCTCTTCCACAGTCTGCACAGGGTCCGGTGCTGTTCCCAGGCCTCAGGGAGGATGCTGGACCGCTGCATCCAAGAGGAGGCTGTTTGATTCCCTACCTGGTTCTCTGAATCTCAGCTCATTGCTCTGAAATCCATCTTCTCCCCAGATTAGGAGGACTGAACACCCAATATGCCTGGGATTGAGGCTAACATGGGACAGTCCTGGGCAAACTGGGACCCTGAGTCATGCCACCCACATCTCCCCATGACTCCTGACCTGACTTCCCAAGTCCCTTTCTTAAGAGGTACCTTCCTGGCTTTAGACGCACCCTGTTGAAACAGGCAGTGGGCAGTGAGAAGGATGCGAGAGGGTGGGTTGAGGTGAGAAAGACAAAAGCCTTCAGACTGAAACAGCATGGCCTTCTAATCCAGCAAACGAGAAAAGAGCTGTCCAGCCAAGGGGGAGTTGCACTTAGAGATGCCTTCCCAGCCAAAGGTACTCTGTGTCCATGGGGGAAAAGGAGGCTGAGGGGCACCAAGCCAAAGAAGGAGCAGCGCCCCTGCTCCCAGGCCTGCTGGGCCCTCTGTTAGCCGTGTCCCCCAAGGTCCCCCCACCCACCCTGCAGCTGAGCCCCCTCCAGCCTGGCTTCACTGGAGTCCAGCTTGAAAGCCTTATCCCGAGCCCGCAGCCTTTGGATCTCTTTATTCTGATTCAATTACATACACAATATGAGCTTTGCAAACAGAAAATTACACGCTGCAATAATTGAATTCTTTCCTGGACTGGAAGCTTGCTGGGCTGTGGTGTGGAGCAGTTTCCAGACACTCAACCTTGCCCTCAGGCCCCACCTTCACTTAGCAAGATGATAGCTAATATTTAAACCCCACTTTCCAGTTAATGGTGCCTCTACCACCCCCATTTCCTTTGAATTTTACAACTAGGTGGAGTAAGCGATTGTATACTACTATTGTTTATCATTAAGCTGCTATAGATCATTATATATCATTCCCTTTTTACAAATGAGGAGACTGAGGTACATGACGATTATAAGATATACTCAGGACAACGGAACAGATAATCGTGGCAGAACCAAGATCCAGGTTTTCTGAGACAAATTACATGTTTTCTTTGCAACCTGACCTGACTCCCATTTCCTGCCCACCCTAACTACCACATGGGCTTGGGTCTTCAGGTTTCCTATGGCTCATGGGAAAGAGGATGATTCCTTTTTCTCCCTCCCACAAGTTTAGGCATAAGTGTTATCTCCAGAACCATGGGCAGAATCCATCCTGTATTCGTTGTTTAGTCACTAAGTCATGTCTCTTTGTGACCCCATGGACTGTATAGCCCATGGGATTCTCCAGGCAAGAATACTGGAGTAGGTTGCCATTTCCTTCTCCAGGGGGTCTTCCCAACCCAGGGATCAAACCCATGTCTCCTGCATTGACAGGCAGATTCTACCGTCTGAGAATCTGAGGGAAGCCCATTCTGTCCTTTACCATAAACCAAAGCCACTGTTTCAAAACTCTTAACTGCCAGCAAACCAAGATTATTTTGGATACTCTCAAGAGTTTATTTTTTTCATTGGTTTACCAAACCTATTCCCTGTAGGACCAACAAAACAACTTTCATTTTCCTGGCCCTTACTTTAAAATAAAGCTAAAGAGATTCATTTCTTATTCCTACTCAGGAAATATGGCAGTAACTTTTGTTACCCTCATCAGCAGCCCCACAATGAATGTATAGTAAGTGCCTGTTATGGGCCAGGAATTTGTACCTCGTTTGGTCCTTACAATAAATGACTGAAATGGCTATTAATACTTCTATTTTAGGGAATAGAAGGTAATTTTTCTATTTTGGGGCTAAACGGAGCAAAACCCACCTCCTTCCAAGTGTCTACCTCCAGCAAGGACTAGAACCCAGGATCCCCTAACTGTAAAGCCTGTGTTGTGAACCACTCTGCCCCAAGGTCAGCCAGGAATATGGTCCCTTCTTTTCTTCTCTCCTAGTTCAGATCAACCTCATCTTTGAAATGGACTGTTGAACTCCCTCCTTAATGGTCTCCTTGATTTGGGGCTTATGTCCATTAAATCTGTCCTTTACACTCAGCCAGCGAGTGACTTAATAAACATCTCTGACAAAGCCATTCCCAGGCTCCAAGGAAAGCTCAATAATTCCGAACTACCCACAAGAAAAACAACAACAACAGCAGCAACACTCTCTATGGATCACTGGTCTTCTGTGACCCCTGCTTATCTCCTGAGCTCTAGATCCTACTCTTCCCCTTGCATTATATCGCATAGTTATGCTAAACTGCTTATAACTCCTGTAATGCAAGTACCAAGAGATTTCCCATCTCAGTGCTTTCATGTAAGCTGCTCCTTCTCCCTGAAGTGCCCTCCCCACTCTTCTTTGCTAGACTTCAGCTTAATTTTTCATTAAGACTCAGTCTAGGCATCATTGTCTCCGGAAAGCTTTTGCTGAATCTCAGGTAGGCTAAGTCTCCTGTTCTGTTATCCACAGCCCCCTGGGTACATTCCTGAGGACAATTACTTGTTCACACATCTTAGGCTTCAAGCTCTGCCCTCCAGTCCGGGAATGGAAATTCGTTACATAGAAAATACATCATTTTAACCCTGCCCTAGCAGCTAACACATTTCCTGGCTCATGGTTATCACTCATTAACTATCCATTAAAGGTCTTTAAATCACTGTGTTTAGCGGATGACACAAATATATAGGCATATCTTCCTGAGTAACTAACTTCCAAGATTTTTCATGATTCCTGACACTGAATATATACAGAAATATTTGACCAACTGGCCTGGAGTTGTAAAATTACCATTGGAACCTTTGTTTCTTCGAGATGCAGAATAATCCTAGAATAAGGAAGTCTCTCCTGACACATCAATAAACTTCACGCTAACTTCCTAGAGGGTCCCAGAAAAAGGGAAAGGAAGTCTAAGATGGTACAAGGTCCACCTGTCAGTCTGGGGTCACTCTGACACACAGTGGGCAGACAAAACAGAGAATCCAGTCTTCCTCCTAAGAATATTAAGAATATTTTAGGCACTAGTGCCTTAAAAGGAAACCTGGAAAGTGGAGACATTTACCACATTCCTGATAAGATTCAATATCACAAAGATGTCAACTCTGCCCAAATGGTTCTATAAATATTTAATGCACTCCCAATCAAGACTCCAACAAGATTTTTCATAGAGGTTGACAAGCTAATCTTGAAATCCAGATTGAAATATTAATATCAAGAAAAACAAGATAATTAAAAGAAAGAAAAAGGGATTTGTTCTCTCAGACATCAAAACATATTATAAATGTATGGTATTTAAAAGAGTAAAATTCTGTGCTATTGACTCATAAATAGACAAACAGGTTGACAGACTAGAATACCAAGTCCAGAAATAAATACATATATTTGCTGGCACATAGTAGACACTCAATAAATATTTGTTGAGGAAATAAACAAAGGTGGCATTTCACATCAGTTGGACTGGGAAAATTGACTATTCATTGAGGAAAAAAAAATAGAGCTGGATTCTACCAGTCACAAAAGTCAATTCAAAATAGCTTAAAAATCTTAACATAAAAATATCCTTAATATTTAGAAGAGACTATAGAATAATTTGTTTATGACCGTAGGGTAGGAAGAGTCTTCTTAAATAAATGAAAATATGCAAAGGATATAGAACAGGGGTTGGCTCACCACCTATTTTTATAAACAAAAAATTTATTGGGACACATTGTTTATGTCTCTGGGTACGTTGGAGCTACAGTGATGCTGTCGAGTACAGAGATCACATCATTTGCAAAAATGAAAACATTTACTGTCTGCCCATTTACAGAAATGGCTGACCATTGACACAGAGTGAAAATATTGCTGAACATAACTATATCAAAAATGAAAACTTATTGGTTACAAAAATGCCAAGAACAAAGTTTGAAAGGCAAAATACAGACTTAAAAATGTTTTCAACTTATGTTAATAGACAATAGATTATTAGTATTGAGGTAATGTTAATATGAAGACTGTTTACAAATCAAGGAATCACTCTGACAACAAAGACAAAGGGCAGAAAATAAAAGCAGAAAATTCACAAAAGATACTGATATGGCCAAAAGAGTCCTAGGGAGATGCTCAGTCTCACTAATTTTTATCACTCAAGGACCCAGCAAGAAACAGAGGATAAAGCTAGGCAATTTGAGGGAAGTTTAATGAAGGAACTATTCACAAAGTGTGACCTGCCCTTCAATAAACAAACAAGGGATGGTATTGGCTCAAGGGATGGGCTAGTAATTTTACATTGCATAGATTATGTGTTATATATGTATATTTACCACAATAAATAGTATGCATATCCTCCCTCTCCAAAAAGGCATTAAAAAATCAACCATATGGTATTTTAAAATATTCACTATAAAAGCATCAGTTCAGTTCAGTTCAGTCACTCAGTCGTGTCCGACTCTTTGCGACCCCATGAATCGCAGCACGCCAGGCCTCCCTGTCCATCACCAACTCCCGGAGTTCACTCAAACTCACGTCCATCGAGTCGGTGATGCCATCCAGCCATCTCATCCTCTGTCGTCCCCTTTTCCTCCTGCCCCCAATCTCTCCCAGCATCAGAGTCTTTTCCAATCAGTCAACTCTTCGCATGAGGTGGCCAAAGTACTGGAGTTTCAGCTTTAGCATCATTCCTTCCAAAGAACACCCAGGACTGATCTTCTTCAGAATGGACTGGTTGGATCTCCTTGCAGTCCAAGGGACTCTCAAGAGTCTTCTCCAACACCACAGTTCAAAAGCATCAATTCTTCAGTGCTCAGCTTTCTATAGAGAGATTAAAAATAAAAGTTGTAAACTGCAAAGAATAAGCATAAAAAATCTGGTGCAGCTACATTTTCTATCAGGAAAAATAGATTCTAAAGCTAAAATATTACTGGAAGTAAAAAAAATTAAATAATGAGTCAATATACCACCACCAACAAAAAAACTTAATAAACTGAAATGTCTTTGTACCTAATAACAGAGTTTCAGATACAGAAAGTAAAAGTTGACAAATCTAAAGGGGGAAATAGAAAAATCCACAAGAAGAGTTTTTAACAAGTTTTCCTTAGCAATTGTGATAGAACAAGTAGCAAAATAACACCAAAGATACAGATAGTTGGATAAATAGGAAACTATGATCACAGCTTGTATCTGAAGGTACAAGAGAAAGGATAGAAGCCTGGGAGGATTGTATGGAGAGGGTTGGTGACAGGAACTGTGACTTTGGGCACAGGGGTGCACTGTCCCATTGGGAACTGGCGGGGAGGGAGAGGGAGTAAATAAGTTCCCCAACTTCATTCTCGTACAGTCCTCTGGATCTTCTATTGGCAAGGAGCTTGTTGATACAGTTCTTACAAGCCAACTTTCTAGAGAAAAGGGTGGAGAAATGTGGAGAGTGGACCTGGAAAGGCAAACTGAAGACATTCAGCACACCAGAAATCAAGGAGTTGAATATCAAAACATTGTCACCCACAAGAGGGGTACATACTCGTAAAGTGTGGTGTTGTGAAACATACTCCCATATACAGATGATGGAGAATAAATTAGGACAGAGACTTTGGAACTAATTTTTCAATTGCCATTCAATTTCCAGTGTGCATATATTATGTCCCAGCAATTTTATCTCTCTGTATCTAGGGACACACTTGTGCTATTACATAAAGAGGTATGTACAAAGATGCCCATTACAGCATTTTTTGAGTGAGAAATGAAAAAAATCCCAGATTCCTATAGGTTGAGAAATACATAAATTGTATTATACCCTGTCTAACTTACTTAGCTCAGTATGACAATCTCTAGGTCTATTTATGTTACTGCAAATGGCATCATTTCATTCTTTTTAATCAGTTCAGTCGCTCAGTCATATCCGACTCTTTGTGACCCCATGGACAGGCTTCTCTGGCATGGACACGCCAGAGCATGGGCAGCATGCCAGGCTTCTCTGTCCATCACCTACTCCTGGAGCTTGCTCAAACTCATGTCCATTGAGTCAGTGATGCCATCCAACCATCTTGTCCTCTGTCGACCCCTTCTCCTTTAGTCTTTCCTAGCATCAGGATCTTTTCCAATGAGTCAGCTCTTCTCATCAGGTGGCCAAAGTATTGGAGCTTCAGCTTTAGCATCTGTCCTTCCAATGAGTATTCAGAACTGATTTCCTTTAGGATGAACTGCTTTGATCTCCTTGCAGTCCCAGGGACTCTCAAGAGTCTTCTCCAACATTACAGTTCGAAAGCATCAATTCTTCAGTGCTCAGCTTTCTTTATGGTCCAACTCTCACATCCATACATGACTCCTGGAAAAACCACAGCTTTGACTAGATGGACCTTCGTTGGCAAAGTGATGTCTCTGCTTTTTAATATGCTGCCTAGGTTTGTCATAGCTTTTCTTCCAAGGAGCAAGCTTCTTTTAACTTCATGCCTGCAGTCACCATCTGCAGTGATTTTGGAGCCCAAGAAAATAAAGTCTGTCACTGTTTCCATTGTTTCTCCATCTATTTGCCATGAAGTGATAGGACCGGATGCCATGATTTCAGTTTTCTGAATGTTGAGTTTCAAGCCAGTTTTTTCACTGGCTTTCACTCTCCTCTTTCACTTTCATCAAGAGGCTCTTCAGTTCCTCTTTGTTTTCTGCCATAAGGGTGTTGTCATCTGCATATCTGAGGTTATTGATATATTTCTCCCAGCAATCTTGATTCCAGCTTGTGTTTCATCCAGCCTGGCATTTAGCATGATGTACTCTGCATATAAGTTAAATAAGCAGGGTGCCAATACACAGCCTTGACATACTCCTTTCCCAATTTGGAATCAGTCTCTTGTTCCATGTCTGGTTCTAACTGTTGCTTATTGACCTGCACACAGATTTCTTAGGAGGCAGGTCAGGTGGTCTGGTATCCCATCTGTTTAAGAATTTTGCACAGTTTATTGTGATCCACACAGTCAAAGGCTTTGGGTAGTCAGTAAAGCAGAAGTAGACTTTTTTTTTTTTGGAACTCTCTTGCGTTTTCTATGATCCAATGGATGTTGGCAATTTGATCTCTGGTTCCTCTGCCTTTTCTAAATCCAGCTTGAACATCTGGAAGTTTTTGGTTTATGTACTATTGAAGCCTTGCTTGGAGAATTTTGAGCATTCCTTTGCTAGTGTGTGAGATGAGTGAAATTGTGCGGTAGTTTGAACATTCTTTGGCATTGCTTTTCTTTAGGATTGGAGTGAAAACTGACCTTTTCCAGTTCTGTGGCCACTGATGAGTTTTCCAAATTTGCTGGCATATTGAGTGCAGCACTTTCATAGCATCATCTTTAAGGAGTTGAAATAGCTCAGCTGGAATTCTATCACCTCCACTATCTTTGTAGTGACATTCCTAAGGCCCACTTGACTTCACACTCCAGGATGTCTGTCTCTAGGAGAGTGATTACACCATTGTGGTTATCTGGGTCATTAAGATCTTTTTTATATAGTTCTGTGTGTTCTTGCCACCTTTTCTTAATATCTTCTGCTTTTGTTAGGTCCATACTAGTTTCTGTCCGTTATTGTGCCCATCTTTTCATGAAATGTTCTTTTGGTATCTCTAGTTTTCTTAAAGAGATCTCTAGTCTTTCTCATTCTGTTGTTTTCCTTGATTTCTTTGCATTGATCACTGAAGAAGGCTTTCTTATCTCTCCTTGCTATTCTTTGGAACTCTGCGTTCAGATGGGTATATCTTTCCTTTTCCCCTTTACCTTTCTCTTCTCTTCTTTTCTCAGCTATTTGTAAGGCCTCCTCAGACATCCATTTTGCCTTTGTTTTTCTTGGGGATGGTCTTGATCATTGCCTCCTGTACAATGTCATGAACCTCCATCCATAGTCCTTCAGGCACTCTATCAGATCTAATCCCTTGAAACTATTTGCCACTTCCACTGTATAATTGTAAATGATTTAATTTAGGTTTGACCTTTTTTAATGGTTGAGTAATATTCCATTGTACATATGTACCACACCTTCTTTATCCATTCCTCACTTCCACTGTACAATTGTAAGCGATTTAATTTAGGTTCGACCTTTTTTAATGGTTGAGTAATATTCCATTGTATATATGCACCACATCTTCTTTATCCATTCCTCTGTCAATGGACATCTAGGTTGCTGCCATGTCTCGGCTGTTGTAAACAGGGCTGAGCAATGGGGTGCATGTATTCTTTTGGACCACGTTTTTTTCTGGATAGATCATAGTCACTTAAATGTGGAATCTAAAATGAAATGATGCAAATGAACTTATTTACAAAATAGAAACAGACTCATAAACTTAGAGAATAAACTTGGGGTTGCCAAGCAGGGAAGAATGAATGGAAGGGACAGTTAGGGATGAACATGTACATGTTGTTAAATTTAAAGTGGATAATCAACAAGGACTTACTATATAGCACAGGGAGCTCTGCTCAGTGTTATGTGGCAGCCTGGATGGGAGGGGAGTTTTGGGGAGAATGGATACATGTATATGAGGGCTGAGTCCCTTTACTGTTCACCTGAATTATCACAACATTGTTTATCAGCTATATGCCAATTTAAAATCAAAAGTTTAAAACACTTTTTTTAAAGTAAAAAGAAAAAAATCACGTTATAGTCAAATACATTATTATAGTCATATGATAGAAGAATATGAATTATTTTAAAAGAATAGAATACATTCTAGTAGGTATTATTATGGGTACTTCTTCAAGAAGCATTACTGAGTGAAAAATGGGAGTCATAACATAATATGCATGGAATTTTATTTACATATGTAAAACATATGTAAATCATATATTTTTATACACGATGTCTACATCAATGTAAATTTATGGATATAATTTAAAAGGCTATATCTCCTGATTAACCATGAGGAAACGGTAAAGTTTTTAAAATAAGAAGAATGTATTTATTTACTACTCAAGAAAAAAATTCATTACCACCAATAGCAACACAAGAAGACCATTAGCCTTCCGGGAAAGCTCTCTCTGCCGTGAAGCCTTCTGTTTCACCTGTCAGATCCTTCCCTCCTGAGCACTATCTGGGACAGACATCTCTGTTCCAGCACGTGCCACAGTCGATGTTAGACTAGAGCTCACGCTCGACGTGTCTGCTTTCCCTTCTGGACTACAATCTCCTTAAGTCCGAGAACTGTGCCATTGGAGTGGACAGTCTTTACTTTCTTTCCTAATCTTTCCTCCTTTCTGGCAACTCTCTGACTTGAGTCCAACCCATACGTGTCAGCAGCGCCCTCCAGGAACCGTACTTGTCAATAGTGAGTGCCTGGGCAGCTGACCCGAGTTGGACCAATTAGTGTACTTTTGTCAAAAATGAGGACCTGGGAGAGACAGGAAGTTAGACCTGGGACCTGTCAACTGCCATATTTTTGATATCAAGAACAGGAGAAGCAGACAAAGCTGGTTCCTCAGAGAAGGAGAGAAAAGAGTGAAAAGACCTGCAGAAAGGAGGAAAGAGGAATCTCGCTGGTGTTCGAGGACCCGACTCTGGCTTTAGCAACACCTCTGTATCTTTGTATAAAGGTCAAGTCTGCATCTTTATAATAAATGTCCATTTTTAACTAAGATTTCCAGTTGGTTTGTGCTGCTTATAGCCAAGAGAATTCTAATTAATAGTGAAGGGTTTTTTGCTTTTGTATGTCTCACTGTACCTATCTCATTTCAGAGCTTGCTTCTTAGTAAACACTCAGCAAGCATTTGCTAAATTGGACCAAATGAGGCATCCACTCCTCCATGGCACCCAGATTCAGCCTCTGGTTGGCACTTGCTGTGGTGCAAGCTCACCAACCGCCGAGACTCCCCATCCCACTTATGGGCAGCTCCATGGGCCCCTCTTCATCATGGCAACTCTGAAAACTTGGGAAGTCCTCTCTTTTCTGAGCTAAACATCCCTATCTTGTGTGTGTGCGTGCTCATTCAGTCATGTCCAACTCTTTGCAACCCTGTGGACTGTAGCCCATCAGGCTCCTCTGTCCATGGCGTTTACCAAGCAAGAATACTGGAGTGGGTTACCATTTTCTTCTCCAGGGGATATTCCCAAAACAGGGATTGAACTGGCATCTCCTGCACTGGCAGGTGGATTCTTAACTGCTGTGCCACCTAGGAAACCCAGACATCCCTATTGGTATTTCCCTGATCATACTCCTCAGCACAAACTCCCATTTGACAGGGTCTCTCTTAGAGTGAAGTGCCCCAAATAGACTCTTCAGGCTTCAAACGCCTGTGGATTGTGAATGAGGCAGAGTTGTAAGATGTTATGAAAAGATGCCACAGAACTGAGAATTGGTCAGAGTCTGGATTACTGTGCTGAGTATCTAAAAATGAATTATCCTTTGTAGGGAACTGTTAGGAGATGAATTCAGTATAGAAATGCTTTGCTATTAAAGGTGTGTGAATATGAATTTTGTTAGTACCTAGAATTTAGTTTGCTGGTGTGAAAGTGTTAATTTTCAAGTATGATCATAGCACAAAGCACATATCTCTCCAATCAGTCCCACAGCCCCTCTGTAACTATGAACCACTCACACTTGAGGGGCATCTGGCATCCCTCTGACTTGGAATTGAACTACAGAGTCTGCAAAGTCAAGTGGCAAGCAAGACTGTCAGAGCCTCCTAAGAGCTGGGAGGGTAACTTAGAAGGGATCATCTAGTCTAATCCCTTCATTTTACAGATAAGCCACCTTAAATCTGTTCTGGAACAAGTGGGCCACTAATAAATAAATAAAATAAAGTAAATTTTACCTATGAAAAGGCTGAGACTCCAAGTGGATAAGTGGCCAACCTGAGAGCATGTGTTATGCCAGGGGTACACCTGAGAACTGCCCTTCCAGTCCCAGCTTCTTTCCCTGCACCAGCCCTTCATGAGAGGAAGCCAGCAGCCTGTAGGGGCAGTCCTTGGGTATGAAGAAGCAGGCACAGGCTAAGGGCCATTTGTTAGCACGTAGAAATCTTGAAGCAGTTGAACAAATCAAAGCCTGAAATTAGGGAGCATCCATGAGCCAGATGTCTACCCAGAGCTAGTTTCCCAGACTGCCCCTTTCCCATGGGTGCAAAGGAAGTCAAATCAATATTAGAGTTCAATTCTTCCCTCTTCGTAAAGGTTGAATCTGTGGAACCGTAAGGGACAGCAATTGAGTAAAACACAGTACGGGCTTTATGTGCATGTACAAATGTCTTATCTTCTCCATAGACTCCTGAATCTTGCCTTCTCCTGCAAGAAGGAAACTGGAAAAGTTGTCTCTCAATGCAATGACCATGGCCCTCTCTGCTGACTTTTCCAAGTTCCAGTATCTCTAGTCTGTGGAAGAGAATTTATCTATTTTACCCAGAGAATATCAGACCCTTTACCTACGGTCATCGTTGATTGCTCCAGGCAAACTGTGAAAGCTGAAGGCTATTTGCCATAAAGAATTGAATCTGAGAAGACCCCTGGTCAGCTCTCTCCAGGTTTCCCAGTGTGGTCTAAGAGTGGCTGGAGATAAGCATAGTCCCTGGAGATGAATTCAGATCCCTTTGGAATTCTAAGGATCTGAAATTTCATGTCTTCACTGAGAAGGGAAAGAGATGAGAAAGATACTGTAGAGGTCTTGGAAAACAACACGTGTAAATTACATAACAGGTCACAGTGGACGTAACAGAGAGCAGAGATGTCAGCAAGAGGATTGGCCAGTTCCAGAAGGATTGGACAGCAAGTCAAGCTTGAGGAATTCAATCTCTGAAAAAATCTTTGACTGTAGCCCCATACCAGCTTCCTTGTTGCCCTACAGGCATCTTTTCCAAATAGAATACCTCTTTAGTTGATGGCTTTGCTTGGGTGCCCAGTTTCCGATGTCTTTCAGAAATAGCGTTTATCTGGCTTTGAAGGTCTTATTCTAGGGACATTTCTTATTTTCCCTCTTTCTTCTTTCGAAAAGAAAGAAAGAAAGAAAAAACAGCAGCTTTGAGTAGTCTGAGGGTGACACGAACGCCTGATTTTTATGCAATGTTGCAAGTGCCTTTCAACAACACAATGGCAGGTTCTTTGACAATGTCATGCGTCTATTCAAAACAACCGGCATGCCAGTCAGAGGCCTGGGCGTTTGCACAGTGCTTGTTCTCCGCAGTGATAAGGCATGTTAGATTTTCCCATTCTATTTGAGAAATAATTCTGGTCTTTTTTTAAGTCCCCTGCTTTTTTGATTATTTTTTTTTTTTTCTTCCCTCTTTGCTGAACAATAGGACCTGTCCCTGTTTGATTCCTTTCGTGATGCTTGTGCGGTAACAACTTGAGAAAGAGAGAAAAGGAGAGTGGGGACAGAGCTGGTGGTGGAGCGGGGAGAATGTGATGGCTTAACAGGCCCTGCCAGGTGCTGGCCAAGAGAGGGACAGCATTAAGGAGGGGCCGGGAGATTAGCACCGATAATTTTGTTGGGTCGATTTGTACAGCTCTTTTGTTGGAAGCCAGGATATGTAGGAGGATGGGTTAATTATCAGGCATCCTGCTCCCCTGTCTGGTCTACCACAGCTAATCCTCTCTCCCTTTAGCAGGTGTGTGGAGCCAAGAATGAGAACGCCTGCTTCCTGCCTCTGCTGGAAGCATGATGGATAAAGAGAGAAAAGCAGAGTGGTGACAGGGATATAAGGGTGGGGAGGGTGTGAAGTCCCACTTCCAGCTTTGCAAATGTGGAGAAAAAGGCCCTAGCTACCCTCTATTCTCAGCAGGCTCCCCAGCTGGGAGTTACTGGTCCCAGGTCTAATGTCTTCACATAGCCCTGCCCTCTCATTTGGTGTTACTAGTTAACCTTTGCTGTATAATAAAGAAACCACCACAAGAGTTAGCCACTTGAAGCAATCATCAGTTTTTAAGATCACGATTCTTCTGGATAATTCTAATCTGGGTTGGTCTTGGCTGATCACAGCTGGGTTCACTGACGTGCAGATTGGTTGGCTGGGGACTGGCTTGGTGGCCCCAAACACACCTCTGATGTCTGGTTATTAGGGTAAAGGCCAGGTGCTTCTCATAATCTAGCAGCTAGCTCAGTAGCCAGGTTCCCAAATCCCCAAGAAGGCAACACCAAAAAAGCACAGATCTGGTCCTGTTTGGGTCATATTTACTAATGTCCCATTGAACAAAGAAAATCATAGGGCTTGCTCAGGTCAAGGAGTAGAGAAATAGACTCCTGAGTTCACTTTTGTACATGAAGCAGAGGAGAGGGATTTGTGGCCATTTTTCCTTTTATCAGAATAGCCTCTTGCCTCTGTCCCCTCAACCCCCTAACCCTCGCAGAGACACACACATCCATGTTTGACTTCTGCACCTGGCTCGAAGCTTCAGCAGAGCTTCCTTCTGAAACACAGCACTCAGCGACACGCATGTCATTTATTCTCTGCATTTTTACTAACTTGTACCTGTTCTTTTGTAGTTTCCCTTTACTTCTTGGCAGAATTTTGGAACCATTCTCACCTCCCCATTTTGTGAATGAGGAAATTGTGGCCCAGAGGGGTAAAATGATTTGTGCAACATCAGCCTTCAAATCACAAGAGATCTGAGACCCCAGACTCTTCATTCTAAGTCAGGCATCCAGCCCCCACATCAGCCACCTTGCCCCCATCCCCTGAAAGGATGTGGAAAATTCCTCAAAGTTGTGTGTGAGTGTTTGTGCCCTATCTATTATCAGAAAATGTTTCAAAGTGATTTTCACACCAAAGCACAAAACAAAAAGGAAGAGAGACTGTGGAAGGGATGTAGAAGTGGTAGGTGCTCACAGGCTTCTGAAATGAGTCAATTACATGACTTGGGCAGAATTACTCCGGGTTTTCCGGCAGCTGAGGCAAAAGAGGGATATTCATTGAGTTGACAGTGTTTTGTTGTGTTTTTTTTTTTTTTTTTAATTTTCTAACAAAAGAAAGCATGCAAACTCAACTGTGGAGAGAATTTATTTTTGCTGGCATAAAACTCGAGTAAATGTTTACTGGACATGTCTCTCTCTACAGAACACTGAATAGCATTTTGGACCCCAGCCTCCTTCGAGGCTCCCAAAACACATTTCTTGGCTGTGCTCCTTTCCCCTCCACCACGGTACTGGCAGGAGGTGCTGCCCACAGTGGGCATTCAATCAATGCTGCTGGCTGATTGGTGAGTGGCATGCCGTTTTGACTCCACACCAGGAGTTGAGTCTCTAGTCCTGGGTAAGTGGACAGGGCTATTTGGAAGGCTAAATTAATTGATTTAGTACTGATTGGGCTGCAAACCTCTGTCTAATATCTCTAGAATCCACAAATCCCTTGGTTGCAGAAACCCTTCAAATTCTATCCAGGCTTCATCTAAGGGACACAAATTTATAAATTACTATGCAGACCAGATCTCTAGCCCCTATCCTATCATTGACTCATGAGTGAGACTGAGCAGATTTTTTCATTTCTCTGAAGACCTACCTGCCCCCTTCCCCATCCTGGTATTCAGAGGATCAAATGATGTCATATATGCAAACCATTAAGTGCAGTACAGATGGAAGGGATCATAGCAGTACTCTTAGACTCTCAGTTCAGAACTCAGCTGAACTTTCCCATCTTTAGTCTCAGGCCTTGAATATCTGATTCTACCCAAACCTTGTGCCTTGTGATAGCAAGTGTTAGAGGAAAAGAGGCTGAAGAGTCTCCAATGACCAGACAACCACTATAGGAGCTGGTGTCTGTCTGACAACATTTATGGGTTAGGTGCTTCAGATCCCCAGCAGGGGGACACAAGGGATGGGAAGGTCCTTCCTTGGCTGAAGCTTGGGCTCCTACAATAGTACTGTGATCCAGGGCCATGTTCCTCAAACATGCAAATTCCCTGGGGTTTTGTTAATATGCAAATTATCATTCAGGAGGTCTGGGGTGGAGTCTGAGCTCCTGTACCTCTAACAAGCTCTCAGGTGATGCCAGTGTTGCTGTTCTAGAGACCATGCTCTGAGCACAACCAGAGATAAGAGGACCCATACCAAAATGATGATCAGTTTCCTTTTATGGTACTACCGTGCCCAAATCGAAAGGTATAGTTTGAGTGAGGAATACAGTACTATGGATCATAAGATGCGCCTGAATCTCAGAGCAGGTGGGTTTGGGGCAGAGTCAAGCATGAAGAGGGGGGGTCTTTTTTATCACTGCATATTTACTTTAACCCTGGAATTAGGGTATGATGAGGTAGGAATGAAGGGTTGAACTTTACATTCTGCCTCTGGCTGGACCACTTAACAATCTAAAGGGAACAGACTGTTAAGCACACTGGTTTCCCTCCAATTTAAACCAACAAATAAAATCACACAGGGATGGCTTGTTTACCAAGCACATATGTGACCTCACTTGGTACAACGTGTAGTATAATGCTTTTGGCTAAGTCCTTTTTATAGGTGTTAAAAACAGAGGCACAGAGAGGTCAAGCAGGCATCCTAAGGTGATTTAGTCAGTTATGGGCAAATCAGGTTCAGAGTCGGGGGCTGGACTCCCAAAGTCTACGTGTTTCTAGGATACCCGGTGAGGTCTGGACACGGGCCCAGCAAGGAGCCTCCAGCTTGGGAAGCAGCAGACACCAGCCACCAGAGGAAAAATGTATCTCCCCACTGGGAAGAGAAAGGACACCAAGTTGGCCTGTCTTCCTTTCCCATTTCCAGATGAGTACCTGGTAAGCACCACGTGCGGCTCCATACCTGCATGTCACAGGGGAAAAATGGGGAGTGTGCAGAGATACTCATCAGTTACATAGGAAATTGACAATCTGGAAGTTTTTGCTTAAAAACAAGTTAAAATATGTCACTTGCTTTTGATTATTTTTTTAAGAGTGCACTTAGATATGGAGACTTTAGCTTGAATAACCTCAGATTTCTGTGCCCATCAGATGGATCCTGAAACTTCCTAAGTGCTTCAAGTGTACACATTTTCGCTTGAAAAATTACCAGGTTTGTCTACAGAAAAAATTTCAAACATAAAACACAAAGCTCATTTGAAGAGAGAAATTCTCCAATGGAGTGAACCCAGGCTGTCATTAAAAAGTTAAACCAGGCATAAAGGAAAATGTCAGATGTGTGTGGGAGAACCAGCTGTCTCTCCTGTTTTTTTTTTTTTTTTAAATGTATAAACTAGATCTGATTATAGGCAAATATATGAATGTCTGAAGCTGGGCATCAAGAGGGGCAGGGGAGGGTGAGCCTTGCTCTCCTGGGTGATACTGAGCTCTCTCCTGGAGAATACATTTTTTTTTAAACTTCTAAATAAAGCACTCTAGAATGGCACATTTATAACCAGAGAAGAATTACTCAAATAAGAGACACTGTCAGCTATTTATTTTAAAAGCTTTTTTCCTGCAAGAGAAGGGGGGAGAAAAATCTCTCCACTTTCCGCCATGTCCCTTCAAAAGGTTTGTTTGTGAGTGAATTCTTTCCTGGCTTTATTTTCCTTCTTAGGAGACAAGCCTGTCTCATGGCCAGAAAATTATTTCTGCTGCTGCTTCTCTCTCTTCTCTGCCCTGAGTTGAATCACCTGACCACTGTCCAGGCAAAAGTGAAGCCTAGTCTCAGCCTTGTGATGTGGGTTGGGGATAGAGAGGCTGGAGTGTATATTTGTAGTAGACCAAAGGGGTTCTTAATGAAATTCCAAAAATAGCCCTCAGTCAGAAAGAAGGAAGGGAAGAAGAGAGAGAGGGATGGAAGGAGGGAAGGAAAGCAAAGGAAGGAAGAAGACAAGAAAACAAGAAGAAAAAGAAAAGAATGATTGGCAGGGGAATGAAATAATGCCATTTGTAACAACATGGATGGACCCTGAGATGATCATAAGTAAAGTAAATTAGACAGAGAAAGACAAATACCATATGATATCACTTCTATGTGGAATCTGAAAAGATGATACAAATGAACTTGTTTACAAAACAGAAATAGACTCACAGACATAGAAAACAAACTTACGCTTTCCAAAGGGGCAAGATCAGGGAGGGATAAATTAGGGATCTGGGATTAATAGATATACACTACTATATAAAAAATAGATAAATAACAAGGACCTACTAAACAACACAGGGAACTATATTCAGTATCTTGTAATAATCTATAATGAAAAGAACCTAAAAAATTTATATATAAATGTATATATAAGTGAATCACTTTGCTATACACCTGAGACTAACACAGCATTGTAAATCAACTATACTTCAATAAAAAAAAAAAAACTGGTGAGGGGGAAAGGGAAAGTGTGTCCTAGTCTAAGGAGAGATGCAGGAATCGCGGCTGGGCCCCACGGTTTCAACTCACGCTTGCTTTCCAGGCACCTGTCCCCTTCAGTCCCATTCTAATCACGCCTGAGCTGTAGACTCAACGCCAAGGGCATGGGTGCCCTTCAGTGTTCGTTTAGCCCTTCCCTGTGCTGAAGGGCCTGGATGGAGGGAAGTAAGGCTGAGTCTGCACAGTGACTCCAAAAATGAAAAGTAAACAGAGATGGGCTTGTGTACATGAACCCACTGGAGAGATCCTTACTGGACTGGGATGGGGAGTGATGCCACGTTCCAGGCAATGCTAGTTTGACTGACTTCTTTTTCTTTATAGCAGGTGTTACTTGGGTGCAGCAGACATCCCAGCAGCTGGTGCCTGACAGACGTGGTGTCTGTCAGACAGACAGCAACCTGCCTGCTGCCCTCCTATCCCAGAGCCCCCTCTATTAAAACCCTGCCAGTTCCTCAAGCTCCAGCTCACCATTTTTCCTCTTGCCCAGTGAGGACTGATCTCTTCCTAGAAATGCTTTACTCATACTTCAGAAATGGCGTCTGATCCCCTTCTGGGCTGAGTTAGTTATTTGGATACACAGCCAAGGTGAAGGCTAGGTCTACTTCCTTTTTGTATTTCCCACAGGGTTTGGTGTAGGCTGGGTGTTCAACAGGACGACTTGCGGAATTGCTAAGTGCCCCAACATGGCCTGAGCCATGGGAAGACAGGCAGTGCTCCGTAGCCTTTGATGGTGTTACTGCTAATCCTCACAACAACCCCAGGAGGAGATGCTATGTCATCCTCATTTCAGAGATGAGCCTACTGAGCTACCGGGGTTGAACTTGAACTTGCCCATGGTCATGAGGCTTCAAACCAGGATTTGAACTGGCATCTGGGACTGAAACCTTCTTGTTTTGACCACTACACAAAGTCCTCAAAAGCCTCACCAGCTACTGAGGGTCATCAGCTAGAACAACTGAGTTGACATTTTATTATGTTCAATAGTCCAACTCTAAGACCATTCATTAGCCCTATGTATGTGTGTGTGTGTGTGTGTGTGTTTTGACCATGTTTATACTGGGTTCTTCTTATACCCACCTTCCTCCACACCCTCCCTAGAATTGCACAGCTGAGCATCCCTCAGGCTTCAGATGTCGCTCTGCAAGACCCCAAATCCTTATTATTTCCACCAGATCACAATGGATGGGGGTCAGAACATCAGAGGGAAGATCAGAGTCTCAAGTCTTCACTCACCTACCTCACAGGGTCATTATGAACAAAATAAATGAGTTTTGGAAGTGTGGAGAATATAGACCATAATTATGTAATATCTATGTATGGTGGCAGATGGTAACCAGATTATCATGGTGATCATTTTGAAATGTATAGAAATATCGAATCACTATGTTGTATACCAGGACCTAAATAGTGTTGTAGGTTAATTGCGCTTCAACTACAAACAGATATACAAACAAACAAACAGAAAAAGAGATCAGATTTGTGGTTACCAGAGGTGGGGGTTTGGGAGAGGGGAATTGGATAAAGGCAGTCAAAAGGTAAAAACTTCTAGTTGTAAGATAAATAAGTCCTAGAGATATAATGCACAACATGATAAATATAATTAAGAAACTGCTGTATGTTATACACAAAAGTTAAGAGAGTAACTAAGAGTGTTCTTCACAAGGAGAAAACAGATATACTTTTCTATTTCTTTAATGTTGTATCTATATGAGATGGTGGAAGTTCACCAAATCTATTGTGGTAATCATTTCATGATGGATGAAAGTCAAATCATTATGTTGTACTCTTTAAACTTATACAGTGCTGTCTGTTAAAACATTAAATGAGATAAAAATGTAACATATCTACAATAGGGCGTGGCACTAAATTATCCATGGTAATGACAGGAATTACTTTACAATTAGGCCACTGTGAAGTTCAGGGTGAGTCCTATCCATCTGAGATCTGGCATCTCAAACTCTGCTTTCTCCGTGAAGCCCTCTGAGACAGCTCCAACCTCAAAGATTCCTCTTGTCTGAAGGTGTCACACAGCCCAGCCATAGAGAAAACGTATCCCCTTATATTGTCCCCTGGCGGTTTTGTAAGGGATTCCTAAGGGGGCGGGGGAGGGCTTCCAGAAGGGGACAGACTCTTGTGGTGGTTAAGCCCTCTGTGTCTGGTGTGGTTGGTCCAGCACCTCTCTGTGCAGCTGCCCAGCTTGGGCACCGACGCCTCCAGGGGGCGCCACTCTCACCAACTACAACTGCGCAGAGTCCTCTGGGCTGTGACTCTGGGTGACCCTGAGTCAAACAACCCTGAGTTCACAGCCAGGCTGTTATCACCCTGTGATCTTAGACACCTTATTTACCTCTCTAATCCCAGTTTTCTCACCTGCAAGATGGGGATAGCGGGGACCCCCCTCTCCTAGGGTTGCTGTGAGGGGAGGGTGGAGTATGTTTCAGTGACTAAGGATTGGGCAGGCGCTCAAATAACATCAGGCATTATTTTTGGAGTCTGAACAGAGGGGAGGACACAGAGGTCGTGCTCGACAGATGGCCGCTGATGGATGAATTTCTCCCCTAGAAAGCCTGGACGGGGCTCCTCCTCCAAGACATTCTGCTTGAACAAGCCAGCGTGACTATAGCAGGGCCAGCTCTGAGCACAAGCTAAGGAGGCAGGAGAAGGGAAGAAGGGAGAGGACAAAAAGACACGTGTCAAAGGCTCCTCTCGTTGCCCCTCAGACTGCGGGCACAGGCTTCAGAGGGCAAGGCTGCCCTCTGTGTCTGCCCTGCCAGCATGGTGCCTGACCCAGGAATCCCAGCTCTTGGTGACGCGGCTGCCCATTCACCTGTCACATCTCCGCATGAGGAGGGGCTCTGAGAGCCACTTTCCAGGCCTCAAGTGTGTATCCACTTCATTGACAGAGGGCTATGGGGAATATTTGCAGTGATGGACATGGCTCTGCTTTGGGATTCGGGTATCTTGGATTCTGATGTGAGTCCAGCGGGTCTCCTCGGATCCTCACTGCTTCTGCTGCCCTCAGGCTACTTGTCTCAACAGAAGAACAGCTAGCAAATCCTCTGCCTGCCTTAGGAGGCTACTGCTACTGCTGCTACTGCTGCTGCTAAGTCACTTCAGTCGTGTCCGACTCTGTGTGACCCCATGGACGGCAGCCCACCAGGCTCCCCCGTCCCTGGGATTCTCCAGGCAAGAACACTGGAGTGGGTTGCCATTTCCTTCTCCAATGCATGAAAGTGAAAAGTGAAAGTAAAGTCGCTCAGGCATGTCTGACTCTCAGTGACCCCATGGACTGCAGCCCACCAGGCTCCTCCATCCACGGGATTTTCCAGGCAAAAGTACTGGAGTGGGGTGCCATTGCCTTCTCCGTAGGAGGCTACTGGAAACCCCAAATGGGATAACATATGAGGGAATTTTGGAAGGTATAAGGAGCCACTTGGAAGCAAAGGGAAAGGATCATACGCCTAATATATGTAATCTTTTGTTGTTGTTCAGTCGCCAAGTCATGTCCCACTCTGCAGCCCCAAGGACTGCAGCATGCCAGGCTCCTCTGTCCTCCCTATCTCGAAGAGTTTGCTCAAATTCATGTCCATTGAATCAGTGATGCTATCTAACCATCTCATCCTCTGCCACCACCTTTTTTTCTTTTGCTTTCAATCTTTCTCAGCATCAGAGTCTTTTTGCATCAGGTGGCCAAAGTATTGGAGCTTCAGCTTCAGCATCAGTCCTTCCAATGAATATTTGGGGCTGGTTTCCTTTAGGATTGACTGATTTGATCTCCTTGCAGTCCAAGGGATTCTCAATAAATATAATAACAATTATATTTAAATATAATAACAATTATTGTTATGTCCCAAGCAAGACCTGTGGACCTTAAACTTCTGTAATGCTTGCCCATCTGCCCCTCTGGTAAGAGTATGTGTAAGCTGGTATCAGAAAGCTTAAAGTGGCTATCTTTAAAACAATCTCAGAAGAAAACTACAGGCAGAGGGGAAAGGATGTGCAAAGGCCCTGTGGTAGGGAGGAGCCTTTGAATGTTCTAGGAACCTGCAGACCATAGTATGCTGCAGCACAGTGAATCGGGGGTATTAGAGAGAGAAGTGATACACAACAGGGACTCAAAAACACATGGTGAGTGAATGAACGAGCTGGTGAAGGAATGAGGCTTCTGTTGGGGTCTTGGGATCCCATCCTTTTCTAGGGGTTCACATCTTTCCCGTGTTGCTGCAGTCTCGAGGGACCCCCATCCTGAACTTTCTGTGGGGCTGCCCACTCTACTGGCAGAGACCCCCCTGTGAGCTCCACCAGCTCACCTGGCGCTCAGACGCCAGCAGGAAGCTCTGGCCTTCACACTTGGCTGACCCTGTCCACCTTGCCCGCCCTAGGAGCCCCTCCTGTTCTGGCTCCCCCAGGGGACCACAGCCCATGTTTATGAAAAGCGAACATGTCATTCAAATCGGCACCTCTGGCTTTACGCCGCCAAGGATCAGGAGTCACTATTTTTACCTCTCCTTGCTGTCACTGGACTTTACAAGCAAAGGCTGGTCTCCCCTTTGGCAGTTCCTGGAACCTCGCAGACAGTAATGAGTCTGGGGTTGGTGTTAAGCTCAGATGTCAAACAGAGTGGCCAGGGCCTCCCGAAACGCAGAGAGAGCCGCGAGCTTCTCCCTCTACAAGGTCAGCTTGTGTGTAACACTTCATTAAATTGCTCAAACACTGAGCCGTGTCTTTAACCAATACCTTTAATGTCATTTTCTGCAGACTTAATAGAAGAGCATTAGCATACCTGTCAAGTCTTCCCATTTAAACTTCGAAGCGAGTGAAGTTTAAAGTGCCTCCTTGAGCCCACAGTGGATTTAGCTTCAAACTTTGGTTTAAGAAAAAGAAAAAAAAAAAAAAATGGAGAAGGAGGGGGAATCCTCTGAGGGTCTGTATGACGAAGTGGAGAATGTTCTTGAGTGCTATCTTCTTCCAAGTCTGTCTTCTTGCCTCCAGGAAGTATGCCTAGGTTACAAACAGTGGGAGGCAAGCCTCAGAGTAGACTAAGAAGTGACCTTTCGTGGTCTCAGATTTACAGACTAGATGGAGCCCCAGGAGGTCAATTAGTCCATTCCCCTGTCCCCCAATCACATTGCTTAGAGCAGGGCATTGAACCATTCTAAGGCAGACATAAAAACCAAGGCAAAGAGCAGTATTAGGAGCATATATTCCTGGTCACACAGACAATTAAAATGATTTGGGGTTGGGGAGAGGGATAAATTAGGAGTATGAGATTAACAGATACACATCATTATATGTGTACTACTGTATAGGGTCTACTGTATAGCCCAGAGAACTATATTCAATATCTTGTAATAACCTATTGTAGAAAAGTATCTGAAAAGGAATACTTTGTGCTACACCTGAAACTAACACCTGAAACTAACTTTGCACTATATCTGACACACTGTAAATTGACTACCTAAGTGCTAGATCACTTCAGTCGTGTCTGAGTCTTTGTGACCCCACAGAGGGTAGCTTGCCAGGCTCCTATGTCCATAGGATTCTCCAGACAAGAATACTGGAGTGGGTTGCCATTTCCTCCTCGAGGGGATCTTCCCAACCCGGGGATCGAAGCTGAGACTCATGTTTCCTGCATTGGCAGGCGGGTTCTTTACCACGAGCGCCACCTGGGAAGCCCAAAACCATACTTCAACTTTAAAAAAAAAAAGACGATTTGAGGCTTTTGGGATTGTATATGTAGGCAATGCAGTGTGTGTGGATAATGACATAGTTCTGCCCTTGCCCTGGTGGGGTGAGGAGAAGGAAGAACAGACAAGGTAGCCAACGGGCAAGAACCATTGAGGGGGCCGGTGAAGGCCTTTCTAGCTCGGGAATGGAGAATGGAATTGCTATTTTCCGGGTCAGCCTAGAGCTCCTGGAAGAGAGTCAAAGCAGCAGATTCATAGTAGTGACTGCCCACAGCCCAGAGGCACCCACATAATGAAGGGCATATAAGGAACATGTCAACTAGAAGATTCCCTCTTCTGTAAAGAGTGGGAAGTGTCCATGTTAAACACATCTGAGAGCTTGTGTCTCAGTCATTTGGCCTCAGGAAATCCCATCTGTGAAATGGGCTCATCAGCAGGAGGTCAATTCGCAGGCAGGTGGAAAGGGCATGGCTTGATTGCTCAGCACGGAAGTCCTGGCGGGAATCAGAAAACAGGATAATGAATGTGCCTCTGTCATTAAACCACTAATCGTTAATTACCCCCCTAGACATCACATAATGTGCTACCCAGGCAAAAAGAAAATTACTTGAACTTTTCCACCAAGTTCTAGTTGTAAACAAATTACTTGAGTCAAAACTATTTACCAAAGTGAGTAATTTTAGACATTTGTCAGACTTCATAACACGCTTTAATTAGCGCCAGCTAATAAGGTCCTCTTGTAATTAAGAACACATCCATCCCTTGTTGTTTTTTATTTAAAATTTTTGCTTACGATAATTTTTTAAGTGATTTGATGACTGGCTTCCAGAATTCACATAAGTATACAAAGGTGCGTGCATTTGTGTGTGTGCATTTCCAATGTCACCCTGCAACGCCAGAGATGCCCCCATCGTTAAAGCACCCGCTTAATTATTAATGCTGCAATTAAGGCGAGAAAAAGGCGTTTCTCCCCCAAAAGTGGAAAGTTGATCCCTGGCTCCCAGTGCATTGGAAACGGGTGGAGACTGGCAGTCTTGTCCCCTGGGTCCCCAGGGGCAGATCAGACAGCGTGACTTGTGCCTGGATGCCCTTAGGGAGCAAGCGGGTCTGTAAGGAAGCTGCTGGTTTCCCTGACATGCTCTTTCTGAGAAGCTCCAGAGTGAGGATGGCAGCAGCGGCAGCTCACTCTCAGCTCAGAAACCTGTCACTCGGAGATCAGCATTTTAACCACCCCTTACCCTCCAAAAAAGAGAGAAGGACACCTTAATTTACCCTTCTGATTGGCTTGATAGCTGTCAGAATGACAACCTGTCTCTGGCTGAAAGGGACCCGGGGTTAGTTCTCAGGCTGGCTCTGTGTGCTTTACTTGGCTGGCTTGCTCTCAGGAATGGCAACACAGAGGTGGCTGCATGGTACCCTGACGGCCACTCTGCCCCAGCTGCTGCTTCCCCACCCTCTGGCTGTGGGCAGATCTCCAGGTTGGAGCTGAGGACTATGACTTCTTCCCCCACCCTAGGGGTACCCAGTGGATGTTCCAGGGCGTGGATGGACCTATCTGCAAATGGCATCCTTGCAAGGTTGCCATTCCACTGCGTGTTTGAGAAAAGGGCATTGGTGACTCAGGCAGATCCTCAAAGGTTCCCTGGTCTCGGACACAAAGTCAAAGACTTAATGCAACCTCCACATGAGACTCTACAGTTCTCCAACTTGGTTCTTCTCTCGGAAAATGAGTTTAGTAACTTATGACAACATCACCTGGGAAATTGCTCTGCCCCAAAGGTTAGTCAGTTTCTTAGTCTTTGTAAATTCGTATTATTTTTTGGCATATATATAAAAATTTCCCAGGTCCCTTACAACGCCCGGAAATTCTAATATACTTTCCAACCCTCTTGAAAAGTCTCATATGTGACTGATGGTCTGTCTTTAATGTGCTTGATTTTGCCAAGGTTTACTGTCTGTGCTTACAAAAGAAATTTTTGTTTAAAAAATTCCAAATGTATTATACTAATAGTATATATTTTCTTTTTCAAAGTACACATGCCTTCCTCTAAGCCCTACGTACCACCCTAGGGGATATGGGTACGTTCCCCGGGGCTCCGTGCATCTCAGTTTGCAGCTGAGGCCACTAGCCCATATGGCTATGGAGCACTGGATGTGCTAGTCCAAAGTGACATGTGCCCAAATCGTAAAATACATCCAGGTACTTAGTATGAAAAAAATGAGTGTAAAATATCTCAGTATATTTAAAAAATTTTTTATTTATCTTTGGCTGTGCTGGGTCTTTGTTGCTGTGTGCAGGCTTCCTCTAGCTGCAGCAAGTTGGGGCTGCTCTTTGCAGCGCATGGGCCCTAGGGCATGGGCTCTAGGGCATGGGCTCAGTAGTTGCCCTATGGCAAGTGGCGTCTTCCTGAACCAGGGATCAAACCCGAGTCCCCTGCATTGGCAGGAGGATTTTTAGCCACCGGACCACCAGAGACGTCCTGTCAATAATTTTTACATGGATTACATGTTGAAAGGATAATATTTTGACTATGTTAGGTTAAATAAAATGCCTTAAGATTAAATCTCACCTATTTCTTTTCCCTTTTTTTCATGTGGCTACTAGAATATTTTAAGGTGTGTATAGAGTTTTCATCATATTTCCGTTGGGTAGTGCTGATCTGGAGGCCACAAGGACATCAGACACCTGTGGCAGAAGAGAACAGACATTGGGGAGATTTCCAGCCTGGACCTGGGTTTGGTCCGACTCTATCACTTACTGCCTGTGTGACCTTGTGTGTGTGCTAAGTCACTTCAGTCGTGTCCGACTCTTTGTAACCCTAGGGACTGTAGCCCATTAGGCTCCTCTGTCAATGGGATTCTCCAGGCAAGAACACTGGAGTGGGTTGCAATTTCCTTCTCCAGGGGATCTTCCTGACCCAGGGATCGAACCCACGTCTCTTAATGTCTCCTGCATTGGCAGGCGGGTTCTTTACCACTAGGGCCTCTTGGGAAGCCCTGTGTGACCTTGGGCATAGTTTTCTTTCTCTGGGCTTCAATTCCCTGGATTTTAATAGGGAAGATTGACTCTACAAAGTGACCTATGAGAGTTATTCCAGTTGTAACTTTCCGTGGTTGCACCGAATGGGATTGCCATCTTTCCAGAGACCTGAAAGGGCCCAGTGAACTCTTTTCTCTCCACTTGGGTCCTCCCATTCCACTGTGCCAGGCTCAACATCGCCTGGGGAGTGGCACACCTGTCTCGTCCTTTAACCCATGGTGATATGTCACTGATCAGCACAATTGCTTCTAATAGCTCCCCGGGTGGATTCCAGAGAGCAATGAGCTGAACATAAAAATCCCTTTATTATTGCCATTTCACTTTTATATACCCATCAAGCTTTCATATTTAATCTCCTACATCACAATAGCTGATCATTTTTAACATTTGACATTGATAGAGTGCCCACTGCTATTATTCTGACATACTATAAAACATTACACCCATTTGCAATAGAAAAGGCCAAGAATCAATACCCAGCCCCATTTTCCACTGTGGCCGTAAATCACGAAGCACCTAACAAATTGGTTTAAGTAGAAGAAACTTCAGAACCAATGAATGGCCTGACCAATCCCCACCCTCTGTTAGAGGACTCAGATGCCTGTGAGCTGATTGGAGGTGGCGGGCGGGGGTGGGTGGCATGGATGGGAGAGCTGGTGGGGAGTCAGGCTATTCCATATGGCAACCAGGATTCTCCAGAGGAATAACTACATCTTTCTGGGTCCCAGAGACATCTATAGAGGATAAAGAGCATCTTTATTCCAGTCATGTCTGCTTCAGCCCTTGCTTTATAGCAAGTGGCCTCATATTGAGAAGCTGGTGACTTCCTACTTCTTACAGGCTCCAAGATCCATTGTCAAGATTATTGTTCTATTTTGTCAGTTAGCCCATTCATTGGAATAGCCAGATGTTAAACTGAATTGATTGACTATTTAATCAAATTGACTTTAGGATAAATTAATGGGTCGGTTCTGCTCAAAATGGCCAAAGCCAGGAGTTAAAGAAAGTCATGGATTTAGTAGGCATTGCTTAAAGTATTTAGGATAATGGGTCAAATTAAATATCCAGTCATTATCTTTGTATCTGAAACAAATGACATTTTCAAAATCCAGAATTCTAGAGTATTCAGAAAATCGCCATCATTTTCATTCTTTGGGCTTCGTCTGGATGCAGCCTAAGGCTCTGATGATTTTGTTGGACTCCATCAAAAGCTTCTTTCAGCCCAAGCTGCCCAGAAGAAAATACATGAGCCTCTGATCTGACTGATTGCAGTGGCTGGGGTGCTAGAACATTCTGAGGCATTAGAACCTAGCTCTGGGAGAAAAAAAGGAAAAGCAGCTTATTTGTCAATTTATTTTCAGTTCAGGACTGGATTTCCTATGCAAGTCTGTTATATGAGTGTGTGCATTCACCTGTCTTCCCTGTGACAGGTATACTCCTAAAAGGTCACATATAAGCCAGATATGTTTAAAAGAATGAGTTCCCCTTTCCTATTAACTTACATTATCATTACAGAGATGATTTGCCTGCGTTTCAATTAGCAGTGAGTGATTCTTTACATTATCTGTCTTTACCTCTTAATAATCCTACATAAAATGAAGAGTTTTGTTGAAAGGAATTCTTTGGTAAGGGAACTTATCCTGGTTCTTTGTGGATGCTTACAGTCATCCTGGTTTGCACATTTGGAGTGACATACATGGGAGGTCACTGGATTCAGATCTGCAGTGTTTTGGTGAAAGCTTGTTAGAGCATGAAGAATATCAGATTTCAAGTCAAGAGTCTGATCCTGCTGTTTTCCAACTGGGTGAGTGCAGAGATGAGCTATATGGCCTCTTAATGCATTAGCTTTTTCACTTGTTAAGTGGGGATAATAATTCCCTGTCTTTCATAAGATCTCTAATGAGGAAATGAGATGATGGAAGTAAAGCATTTACTATAGTGTGTTGAAAAGCTGAGACATCACTCTGCTGACAAAAGTCTGTATAGTCAAGGCTATGGTCTTCCCAGTGGTCATGTACTATTGTGAGAGTTGGACTATAAAGAAGGCAGAGAACCAAGTAATTGATGCCTTCGAACTGTGATGGTGGAGAAGACTCCTGAGAGTTCCTTGGATAGCAAGGAGATCAAACCAGTCAATCTTAAAGGAAATTAACTCTGAATACTCATTGGAAGGACTAATGCTGAAGCTGAAGCTCCAGTATTTTGGTCACCTAATGTGAACAGCCGGTTCATTGGAAATGTCCCTGATGCTGGGAAAGATTGAGGGCAGAAGGAGAAAAGGGCATCAAAGGATGAGATGGCTGGATGGCATCACCAATGCAATGGACATGAACTTGGGCAAACTCCAGGAGATGGTGAGGGACAGGGAGGCCTGCAGTGTTATGGTCCATGGCATTGCAAAGAGTCGGACACAACTGGGCGGCTGAACAGCAACAACATTGTTATTATTACTGATAACGAATTAATAAAATAATAAAATATTTTGGAAGAAGGAACAGGATAAACCATTCTTACATCAAGCTCTATCTTACGCCAATGGGAGCAAAGTTCTATTTATTCAGAACAAACCTAATAGAAAGCACAAAAAAGTTAAATTAAGTTTTCTCAATTTTGTATCCTGAGAACTGAGAGTCAGAAAATCAGATACAGGTGGGTCCTAGAAGACTTCTAAACCATTAAAAAATTTTTGTTTTTTGCCATGCATTGCTTTTTACTTGAGTGTATTTGGATATATTTTAATGAATTTATTTACTTAGTAAACAAAAATTTACTGAGGATCTATTCTGTAGTCTATCCTGAGCATATAATAAAAGCAGACAAGATGTGGGTAGATTGTCTATATGCAAGGTTCTCAAGCTTTCCGGTGGATCAGAATCCTTTCTGAGGTTATATCAACAAAACTTTCAAAATCAGAATCTCTCATGGTAGAATTTGGATATCTGTATGTCGACTAATTTCCCAGGTAATTCCAGCATTTGGGCCCACTGGCCTATATGAGAACACACTACTGGTCCCCAAACATCATTATCAGGAATCATCCTTCTCTATCATTTTTAGGGGGTGGAGAGTTCTGTCGAGACTCCAGGTTTCTCGTTTTCCTAAAACTGGGACACAAGTAGACACTGACATGCTCAGCTGGTGTGTGACCACTGCAGAGACGCGGAAATGGGCCAAGTCTTTTGTTCTTAGCCTATAGCTCAGCTGCCGCCTCGCTCCAAAGTCACCTGGTTTGTTTGGCATCCTGGACTGCAGGGCTCCTGTCTGTGGGCCCAGAGGACCACTCAGAAATCCCATTGTCCCTTTTATCATCAAGCATGGGATTGTTCTCTTTGGGCTACGTCTCTGTTTAGAGTAAGGGGAGGGGTAAGCTGGGGAGAAAGGGAAGGAGGACTCAGCTCCCTGGCAACAAAGCTACATTGTTCTCTGAGCTGAAGCATGACTCCCAAATACTGCTCACTTTTATAGCACCTGCCAAAGAGATTTTCCAGAGCAGTTTTCCCTCGGTCATCTAATGTGAGCTTCTCAGCAACACTTCGGAGGACCTAGGGTAGATGTGGTAACTTCCAATTTGATGGATGATGAAGTTGAAGTTCAGAGCAATGTAGTGACTTTCTTAAGTCAAACAGGTGCATGATCCCTGGGATTGAAGACAGTATTTATCTTAGTCACCTTTGCTCTTAGCATATTTCTAAGACTATGAAAGACTATCCTTTAAAAAAAAATGACAGAACTGGATCAGCATCAGACCCTCTTCTAAGTCCAGGGGCTGAATACCCAGAGCTCTCCCAGTGCCCTAGAGAAAACCGACTTGAGTCCTGACCCATCTGTGGAGGTCTTGTCTTTCTCAACAATCACATTGTTTCAAAGGTCACTGGAGTTTTCTGCAGCCCTCTCATCGCGGGCCAAGAACTACTTTCGATGTCTGTTTCTAGCTTTAGCTGGAGCCCCAGAACACAAGCCTTCTTTCTGCCTGTGGTCTCTCCATCCCTGGATGGAAAGCCATTCTTGGCTTGTACCTGGCTCCTGCTGATTTTACAATATCATGATTTCAGCTCAATGAAAATAAATCTTATTCATACAGAACTCCCCTTAAGTGGGAGCTGATTTGGATGAGAACCGTCTGGAGGAGAGACAACAGCAGAGCCTCCCAAGTGGGAAGGTCTCAGAAGAAGAGTTTAGAGCCTGTCAGAAGTCACACTGCTCTTCCTCTGCTCCAGGTTTTCTGTCTGGTCAACTGCACCAAGAAAGCCTCCTGTGGCCTGGAACTTTGCTTGCTGCTCAAGTCCATTTCTTGAGCCCAAAAGTAAGTCCCTCTTCTTCTCTCCTGGTCCTCAGGGAATTTGGAGAACCTGCCCTTCACTGAAGCCCAGGATGCGAAAACACATAACTTAGCAACCCTATAGCATCTCTTTTCCAAGAGGTCTGGAAGGAATGATGAGAAATCTTTGCCTCTGAGGCAGTGAGGAGCAAGTTGGGAACAGGGGCCAGGCAGGTAGACTTCCTCATGCCCTTGGGTGTATCAGGCTTTCTGAGGCAGAAATCCATTTCTTGCAGTTAATTTCAGAGGGCAGGAGGAGAGGGTGCAGTGGCTCAAATCTTGTCCTGGTGAATGAAGAGGGCAAAGCAGCAGCAGCCACGGAGTAGTGCAGACCTTGCTACATAGATGCCGAGGGGCAGATGGTACTAAATATTCTGGTTTTCAGACCCATTACAGCACCCCAATCTGCCCTCCTCTCCTCCTTCCACTCGGCCCAGGTGGCCAGGACCCAGGCTCCCTCGTGGGCCATCAGAAGTGACCCTTTGATATCTGATCTCCCATCTGCTGGGCTAGGCATGTGGAAGAGACAGCTGGCACAGCCCCTCCCCGGGGACTGCAATTAGGGGATATTTAATCCTGTCACCTGGTTCATTTGCAGTGATGGATTTGGATTGGAACACTGAGTGGCTCCAAGAGAATATTGGATTACCAGGGCCCATCCCCTTCACCCCTCAAACAAAGCTGGCCCTCCCCTGCCCTGCACCCTGGCTTCCCAGTTCCCAAGGTGAGCCACTGGGCACCCATGAATTAAGAGCATGCACTGGCTGTCAACAACCCCTACCCCTACCACCACCAAGATCCTTTACCTAAAACCTCAACCTCCTGAAGATATGAAAAGACTGATGAGATTTTCAGCCCCCAGGATCACTCTTCCTGCTTATTTTGGAGGTTCTGAGTTATAGAATCTGGAGCTTAAGGAGATAACGGGTGAATCACAACTATTCTGTTTTCACTTCCCAGACTCTCTGTGCTGGCAAACTGAATTGGTTGTTAAATGGGGGGGGGGCTCTTTTTCTCAATCAAGGTGTCTTCTTTCATGCTAACCAAGTATACTGAAGGGGAAAAGACTAAAGCCTAAAGACGTGGATTTTATGGTTTTTATCAAGTCACTTGCCTTCTCTGACTCTCCGCTTTCTCATTTACAAACCAAATGGATTGGATGAGATATTCTCTAACATGTGTTCTTGATCTGACATTTTTGTTTGTGAGGAAAGAGTTAGGCTAAGTCATCAGGGAAAGAGTATGGGATAATAGAAAGTTCCCAGAGAGGAAAATAATGGAATATGCCAACAAACAAGATGCTTCTCAGGAATATTTCAATGGAGAAGGGGCGCTGGTATGTCTGAAATAATTCCAAGGTGACTTCAATGATTTTTGGTGATCCCTGGCGAGACAAAGAGTTTTGATCCGTCTTCCTTCCACTCACTGGCTTTTTTTAAGGTCCCCAAAAGAGAGAAGTAGTTTCAAATTTCTGGGCTTTGCAGTTTGACGTATCTTAAGGCAGACTTTGAGGATCATGGACCATCTCTCCACATGGCAATTTTCATGGTTTGGGAGAGATGAAAGGCTGGGGTTGTATGGGAAGTTGTACCACGACTAAGACCTTGAACAGATCAGATCAGATCAGTTGCTCAGTTGTGTCCAACTCTTTGCGACCCCATGAATCGCAGCACGCCAGGCCTCCCTGTCCATCATCAACTCCCGGAGTCACTGAGACTCACGTCCATCGAATCAGTGATGCCATCCAGTCATCTCATCCTCTGTCGTCCCCTTCTCCTCTTGCCCCCAATCCCTCCCAGCATCAAAGTCTTTTCCAATGAGTCAACTCTTTGCATGAGGTGGCCAAAGTACTGGAGTTTCGGCTTTAGCATCATTCCTTCCAAAGAAATCCCAGGGCTGATCTCCTTCAGAATGAACTGGTTGGATCTCCTTGCAGTCCAAGGGACTCTCAAGAGTCTTCTCCAACACCACAGTTCAAAAGCATCAATTCTTCGGTGCTCAGCCTTCTTCACAGTCCAACTCTTACATCCATACATGACCACAGGAAAAACCATAGCCTTGACTAGATGAACCTTTGTTGGCAAAGTAATGTGTCTGCTTTTGAATATGCTATCTAGGTTGGTCATAACTTTCCTTCCAAGGAGCAAGCGTCTTTTAATTTCATGGCTGCAGTCACCATCTACAGTGATTTTGGAGCCCAGAAAAATAAAGTCTGACACTGTTTCTACTGTTTCCCCATCTATTTCCCATGAAGTGATGGGACCAGATGCCATGATCTTCGTTTTCTGAATATTGAGCTTTAAGCCAACTTTTTCACTCTCCACTTTCACTTTCATCAAGAGGCTTTTGAGTTCCTCTTCACTTTCTGCCATAAGGGTGGTGTCATCTGCATATCTGAGGTGATTGATATTTCTCCCGGCAATCTTGATTCCAGCTTGTGTTTCTTCCAGTCCATCGTTTCTCATGATGTACTCTGCATATAAGTTAAATAAACAGGGTGAAAATATACAGCCTTGATGAACTCCTTTTCCTATTTGGAACCAGTCTGTTGTTCCATGTCCAGTTCTAACTGTTGCTTCCTGACCTGCATACAAATTTTTCAAGAGGCAGATCAGGTGGTCTGGTATTCCCATGTCTTTCAGAATTTTCCACAGTTTATTGTGATCCACATAGTCAAAGGCTTTGGCCTTAGCACAAAAGCTGCCATCTCCCATGACACAGGCTAGGTACTAAGTCTTTCTTATGGGGTCACATCACTCCCAGCTTCCTATTGCCCCTGGAATAAAATCCCAGTGCATCACTATGGGGCACTGAGCCTGCATGATCTGGCCTTCACTGTCTTCTATCTTGATTCCTGAAAAGCTCTTCTTCCAGTGCATGTTTGTGTGTGTGCATGTGCACACATATGCATGTGTGTGCTCAGATGTGTGAGTGAGCACATGTACACACCTTCAAGCTCCACAGAAGATTCTGCACCTACACTTTACACTTCTTTGCCTGGAATGGCCTTGCCTTAGTTCTTTGCATGGCTGGTTCATCATTATTCTTTTTTAAAAAATTATTTATTTATTGTTTTTGGCTGTGCTGGGTCTTCACTGCTGCTTGCAGGCTCTCTGTCTAGTTGCAGCAAGCACTACTCTTCATTGCAGTGCTCGGGCTTCTCATTGCAGTGATTTCTCTTGTTGTGGAGCCCAGGCTCTAGAGTTTGGGTTCAGTAGTTGCGGTGCATGGGCTTAATTTTCCCAAGGCATGTGGGACCTTCCCAGACCAGGGGCCAAAGCCATGTCCCCTGCATTGGCGGCTGGATTCTTTTCCACTGTACCACCAGAAAAGAAGTCCTGTTCCTCATTATTGTCAAGCTTGTGGCTCAAATATTGCAACCGGCTCTGCCTTTTGCTGACTTACTCAAATTACCTGTTCCTAAGATGATCAAAGGCATTGAAACAAAGACTCACCACCAATGAGTTCTGTGTTCCATCCTGGAAGTGGTGGCACTTGCAGAGCAGGCCCTGTCCTGAGAGAGCTCTTGAGAACTGCAAGGCTGCTGCCTGCAAAGGGCCGACGGGAAAGCAAAGAAAGAAGCACTTGAGGGCAGAGGATTTCCCTCCAGAGAAAGGAAGCACTTCAAGCCCATCACCACACCACTATAGCCACAGAGATGCATGTGTGTGTGTGTGTGTGTGTGTGTGTGTGCATGTGTGTGTGTACATGTATGTGTGTCCAACAGAGGGACAGAGCATCTCCCACAAACACTATGACTCTAGAGCTCTTAAATACCCTTGCAAATCACCAGTGGTCCACGTAATCCCTCCATCCATGAAGTAGTAGACTGTAAATTTTGTTTATATTGTCAGTGCCTCCCTATATAATTCCCTGTTTCTCACAAAAGCTCCTCCTGATTAACCCCTCTTGCCTTTTATTCTGAAATCCATCCTTGTCTGTGTCCTAGTTGAAAAATACAACTACTTTTAGGTAATTTGATAAATCATCTAAGGCATTTTCAGATGCATGTTCTCTGCTTCTCTGTTCCATTTATAAGCTCCTCCAGGGCAAAATCTATACTTTTTCTTTTCCTTTGTAAACCTCTCCACAAGATTCTCAGGACAGACTTCTTGTCAGTATGCTTACTGTCTGAATGCATTTTTATAGGCTGAGCATGCTTTCAGGCTGATTTTCTTTCACTCATTAATTTATTTAAAATATTTATTGAGACCTATTATGTGGCAGGCACTGTGCTAAGTACTGGGGATTCAATGTTGAAGCTCACAGTCTGGGGCAGAGATGGAAATATACACAAATAACTATCACACAATGCAATAAGTACTATAATACAGGTACTGTAGACTCAGAGTGCTAAAGAAACTCAGGAGGGAGCTTAGAAAATTATTTAGTTAATGTTCCAATGTCTAAATGTGAATGTTTAAATAATGCCTTTCCTTTGTAAGTGCTTCTTGCTTTTCATGGCATTTTTCATGTCCAATATCTTATCTGATGCTTCTAGTGGTCCTGTTAATAAGCTTTCACTCCACACATTCACCCTCATGCAGAGTAGGTGCTCAAGAAATACCAACTGAGAGGCAAAAGAATGGAAAGAGGAGGTTATTATCTCTGCTTTACAGTTAAGTAAACTGAACATCACAGAGTGATGTGTCAACGGTCATAAACAAGAACCCAGAGAGTTAGTATAAATACATCTTAAACATCTGCTCATCTTCTTTGTTATGGTCACTACCTGCCATGCTGCAGCAGGTACAAAGAACGGCAAGACAGGTTCCCCCCTCACGGCTCTTCCAGGCTCACTGGTAAATCCAAGCACCAGAAACCATGCTAGTTAAACGATAACATAGGAATAGGTGGCAGCTCGGGACAACAGCACAAGGTGGTCCACAGGGAGTCAGCACATGGACGGTATGACCAGAAGGAACATAGGAGGTAGGAGAGGTGGCTATAGGTTAAAGAGCCCCTGGGAAGGCCTGCCAAGGGAAGTGGGAACTGGGCTGCATCTGAAAGCTGATGAAAACTTAATGAACAGAACCGTTTAAAGGAGGGGAAGAACATACAAGATACATTCAAAGACAGTGAAATCCAGTGACCCCTGAGCCCCAGGTTCAACAGGTGGCAAACTCTCGCCAGTTGCAGTCATGCTCATCCCTGCTTCCTCGCTTAGTGTCGGCTCACGCGCACCTGAGAGTTCTTCCTGCACTGCTCTGTGCCTCCCACCCCACCTGCCAGTTGATCTCTCACTGTTTACTTTTCCTTTAGTCTTTTCCTCTGTAACCCATTCAGTCCTATTGTATTGTAAAAAAAAAAAGAATCTTGTGTGCTCAAATTCATCACCAGTGCTCTCTGTCTTCTGGCTCTAATAAAAACCCAGATACCTCAGAGGTCATGGCTTCCTCCAGAGTCCTCTTAACGGGAGATTTTTATCCTCCACTCACTCTATAGCATCTAGAAAATGTAGAGATTGAAAGAGTCGACTTTCAGCTACTTCCCCATTTCTATTGCTAGATCATTATTCTTCCTCTCATGTGGAAAAGCCCCATGACAACTTGAGGCTCACAGCATCTGCTAAGACCCCTTTCTACTTCTCTTCATTGTTATTATCTATGAGCCTCCAGGACAGTTTGTGAGAAATGATGCAAAGGAGAACGGTTCTGTTTAGGGATGTAGTAAGTATCTTCTGGGGGGTGTCTTACCAATTCATGGTCACCCAATTCTTTGGTTACTGCCTGACATAGGAGTGTGGTCCAGAAGCTATGTTTGTATTTCATGGTCTTCATTCATTGTCCGTACTTGAGAGGGCCAGCATAGACTCATGATCCAGCAGGGCTAATCCAGTCTTCTCTCTCCAGGAGTTGAGAAAGAAGACCAAAAGACTAGTTTCAGCCCAAGCTAGTCCTTTGAACAAAGAGTAGTAAACTGGTGACCTGGGTTGTCAAGAAGCTGATAGCCACATTTGGCCATGTACATGTGAGGCAGGAAAAGCCAATCTGAAAGAAAGTAGAGAAGGCTAAGGCAGACGCACAGAGAGAAGTGAGGCCGGACATCCAGCATAAAGCCTGCTTAGGCACTGGACAACTTTCTAGTCCATCCTGAGGCTCAGCTCCTCCTTCTCCCCAGGGTCGAAGATGCCTCTGTGTCTTTGGAATAATCCCCGCCCCCTGCCAAACTTCATAGCTTTTGTTTCCATTTTTTGCTTGTTTTTGATGTCCACAATCAAAACAACATTGCTAAAAGTAAAATCAGTTGTCAAAGGAAATGGCTGCCATCTCGTTTTTAAGTTTGCAAAGATAGAAATGACCCAGTTAAGACAAGGTGACACCCTTTATTTCATTTGATTACCAATATGATAGAAAGCATGGTCAATAAGAAAGAAGAGCTGAGATTATGGTTCTGGCAAGATGGTAAATTATTACAACCTGAAAGTCTTACACCACTAAAAGCAGCTATAAATGTTTGATATTTATGTAAAAACAATCTTGTAGAGCACAACTTAAAATCTTAAGAAAAGAAAAAGGAATAAATGAAAGAAGAAACCAAGACCTAGGGAAATCAGAGGAAGACACATGGAAATGGTCTACCATGAGTGAGAATCTACAAACACCAACAGCAGGAATATTTGAGCATCAGAAAGTTGACAGGATAGCAGTCTGAAAGATAATACAAAACAAGTATGTTTAAAATGAATGAAGACTTTTAAAAAGTAATGTAGATTCTAATACATGCATAAGTCACTATGAAGACAGAAAAAGTATTAAAATGAGCCAAATAAAAATTTTAAAAATACAGCCTTTGGCACTAAAGGCTCAATGGAAGCATTTCGGAAACATGAGAAAAGATGAATTAGAAGTTGGATCAGGAGACTTTAACCAAAGTAGAATATGATGTGAGAAAATGATATAAAAATGAAAAGTGTCAAAATAAAGAATGGAATTAGAGGCATCATAAATGCCTAATAGAATTTTTAGAAGAAAATAACTGAGTATCCATAAGAGGAAAGCTGTCCAGAACTGGACAAACTTGATTAATTATGTTTTTAAAAAGGCATACTGTGCAGGTAGAATAAATTAAAAAATCTATAACTAAACATATCATAGTGAAACTGCTGAATACAAAAGTCAAAAATAAAACAGAGAAGATGGTTTTGTGTAGACAAACAATAGTTACTTGGGCAGCAGACTTCTCAATGGCAATATTTAACCCAAAGGATAATGGAACAAGTCTTCAAAATGCTGAGGAAAAATAACTCCCAACCCCAGCTTCCATCCTGATCCAAGTGAAGGAAAAATAAAGATAACTTTAAAAAAACTCAAAGATTAAGAGAGTTTATAACTCATAGGATCCCACTGAGAGAAAAATTGTAGAAAGGAATTGAGCCCATAAAGAAAGAGTAAGATGGAAAATGTAATGGTGAATAAAGAAACTGGTGAACATGTGGGTGACATAAAGCAAAACTTGACTGTATAAAATGAATATAATGAAAATATTTGACTTGAAATTTGAAAAACAAGGTGGAAAATAAAATAGTGGACAATAATATCAAATAAAATAGAGCATAATAGTTGGAGGCTGAAATGTTCAACCATTCTTGTTTTGTTCCGGAAAAGGGTAGAAATATTGATTAATTTTACATTTTCCAAGTCAGCAAGCATGTTAAAAATTTAAAGCTAACCACACACACACACACACACACACACACGGAGAAAAATACTACATAAAAGAAGTAAAATTAAAAGAAATGTAATCGATCAAATAAAAGCAAGAGAAAGCAGGAAAATGAATCTAGGAATAGAACAATGAAAAGTACAATTCAATCCAGAAATCAATAAGCACAATAATATTCTATGTCAAATGCTATTTATGCATCTTACATATACACTGGGACTGTGTCAGATAAGCAAGAGTCCATGGCCACCATTGCCAAAGCATATAAACAGGGAAAATTTATATTTAAAAAATCATATGAAGCAAAGGTGCTTATTCTGTCTAGTAATCATGAAACACAAACTTTAAAAATCAGATGTAACTTGAAATCTATTTGATTTACAAAGATAAATGTTAGTCAGGGGTAAAGAAACCCTTAAACATTCCTAGGAGGGTACAGATTGAAAGTAAATGGGCAATACGCATTGTAAAGTGAAATGTGAACATATAATCAAGCAATAACCACTCTGGCTTTAAAGGAGTATGAGTCTCCAGATTTGGCTTCCTAAGGTGAACAAATAGAAAACTGGACAGATAAGTGAAACAACGTTTTTCTGATCTTGAACAAGAGGCATGCTGTACTGTAATCCCTGAAAGAAGGAAACCAAACAAGTGAACCCCACCATCCTTTCTGCCTTGAAGCAACTTCTAGACATTGCAGGGAACGGGGACCAAAATGACCTGATGGTCCCAATAAGTTGAGAAGTTAGATGTCAGAGTCCAGCAAAACTGAAGTGGCGAGAATTCCTGAGGCAGAGTATTGGAGAGGGGAAGATACACAGATAAAGAACCACATGAATCAGCATAGGAATTCCCTTGAATTGTTGACTGAAAACCATTCCTCACAGGTACAGGATGAAACTCCTGAAGACTGGACAAAGATCAGCTCCTGGGGGGGTAGGAGGTGGGGGACAGTTACAAGCCAAGAACAGTTTACAGAGTTCACACAAGTCCAGGAATCATCTGAGTTCCCACTGGCTAGAATGGAGAGACTTTGTTGCTTACACAGAAAACTTAGTAGGGACACCAAAAGGGTCATGGTTCACTAGGGGAATAAATTAAATGTACAGGTATTTTCTCAGTCTAAAGTTTTTCACATTTCAGTTTACAATGTGTATTGCCCACTTACTTTCAATCTCTACCCTCCTAGGACTGTTTAAGAGTTTCTTTACCTCTCACTAACATTTCTGTCTTTTAAAAAATTTCCTAAACAAGCTTTAAAGAGATCAAACTGATTCACAAGTAACTTAATTGTCAAATAAAACCCTATAATTTTACAGGAATACAACAAAACCCAGAACTGAACAATTTAAGATTCACCATTTCCAACATTGAATTAAAAACTAATAGACATGTGAGGAATCATGAAAATGTGGCCCATAAATGGAAGAAGAAAAATGAGTCAAGAGAAATGGGCTGAAAAGAAAAATGACAGTTAATGAAACAGATTTACATAAAGGAATGTAGAGTGCTGGACATAGCAATTATGGAGCTAAATGTAATATTTTTATTCACTTAATTTGTTCTAACTATCATTGATTGTATAAGGAAACATAATGCTTTATTTTGGGATTTGTAACATGAAAGATTAAAATCAGTTATCAGTTCAGTTGCTCAGTCATGTCTGACTCTTTGTGACCCCATGAATGGCAGCACCCAAGGCCTCCCTGTCCATCACCAACTTCTGGAGTTTACTCAAACTCATCTCCGTTGAGTTGGTGATGCCATCCAACCATCTCATCCTCTGTCATCCCCTTCTCCTCCTGCCTTCAATCTTTGCCAGCATCAGGGTCTTTTCAAATGAGTCATCTCTTCATATCAGGTGGCCAAAGTATTGGAGTTTCAGCATCAACATCAGTCCTTCCAATGAACACCTAGGACTGATCTCCTTTAGGATGGACTGGTTGGCTCTCCTTTCAGTCCAAGGGACTCTCAAGAGTTTTCTCCAACACCACAGTTCAAAAGCATCAATTCTTCGGCACTCAGCTTTCCTCACAGTCCAACTCTCACATCCATACATGACCACTGGAAAAACCATAGCCTTGACTAGACAGACCTTTGTTGACAAAGTAATATCTCTGATTAAAATATGTAGCAACAAAAACATAAAGAATGGAGGAGAAAAATGGAATTCTTACTTATATGTGGTTAATGATTCAAGATTCTTATTTATATGTGACATAATATGATATGACAGTAGATAGATTGTGATAAGCTATTAATGAGAATGTATGCTGCAAACCATGATGCAATCATTAAAAAAATAAAAATATAACCAATTCTCCACAACAGGAGATAAAATGAAAACATAAAAAGTACTCATTTAATAAAAAGTTAAAAATTTTAAAAGGTCCATATAGTGGAAGAAATAACAAAGAATGGATAGAACAAATAGATAACAAACAGCAACACAGTAAGTGAAATGAAGTCGCTCAGTCATGTCCGACTCTTAGTGACCCCGTGGACTGTAGCCTACCATGCTCCTCCATCCATGGGATTCTCCAGACAAGAGTACTGGAGTGGGGTGCCATTTTCTTCTCCAGAGGATCTTCCCAACCCAGGGATTGAACCCAGGTCTTCCACATTGCAGGCACATGCTTTACCGTTTGAGCCACCATGTAAATCTAAACTCAACCAAATACATTAAGAGTAAACTCTCCAACTGAAAGGCAGAGATTCTCAAACTGGATTGAAAAATGGATGATTAAGTGGTATGCTCTTTATAAGAAATCCAATTTAAGTACAAAGATATAGAAGAGTTAAAATTTGGGTTTCCCAGATGGCTCAGTAGTAAAAAATCTGCCTGCTAATGCAGAAGATGCTAGTTTGATCCCTGGGTCAGGAAAATTCCCTGGAGAAGGAAATGGCAATCCATTCCAGTATTCTTGTCTGGGAAATCCCATGAACAGAGACCTGGTGGGCTACAGTACATGGAGTTGCAAAAGAATCAGATACAATTTAGCAACCAAAACAACAACAACAAGTTGAAATTTAACAATGAAAAATGTGGTATTACAAAAATAATTATACAAAAGCTGAAGTGGCTATACTGATACCAAAGAGACTTCAAAACATAGAATATTACAGGGAATAGAGACATTAAATAATAATGAAGAGAACAATTTATCAAGAGGACATAATAGTTCTAAATGTTTACATGTCTAAGAATATGTTTCAAAACACATAAAGCAAAACTGATAGAACTGAAAGGAGAAAGAGAGAAGTCAAAAATTATACTCAAAAACCTTTTTCTGTCATTATTAATAGAATGAATAGTCAAAAAAAAAAAAATAGCAAGACTACGTGCTCTGAACAGCATTATTAACTAGCACAATCTATTTTAATTATCTAATTATTAACTTGGCATTTATGCATCCTTCCCAACAACAGAATACATGTGTTTTACAAGTGTACCTGGAATGTTCATTAAAATAGACCACAAAAGCGATAAAAGCAAATAATATAAAAGAAGTAAAATTATGAGAAGTATGTTCTCTGTCCATAATGAAACTAAAATAGAATTCAATAATAGAATGATATCTGGAAAATCCCCACATAATAAAATTTTAAACAATATACTTTCAAATATATTGGATATTTAGTTGCATCAAAAGAAAGCCACAAGGGAAATTAGTAAACATTTTTTTATTTAATAAAAATTAAAATGTAACTTGCAGATAAAGCAAATGCTTAGAGGGAAATTTATAGCATTAAACGTTTGTATTAAATAATAAAAATCTCAACTAAATTACCCTAGTGTTCACTTTAAGAAACCAAATTAGAATATAAAATTAAACAAAGCAAAAAGGAGAAAGAAAACAATAATTATGAGACCAGGAATAAATAAAATTTAAAACAGAAAGCAATAGAGGGGAAAAAAAACAATGAAATCAAAAGATGCAAAAGATGGTTCTTTGTAAAAATCAATAAGATTGATAAACTTCTAGCCAAACTTGATCAAGGACAAAAGAAAGATACAAAAGAACAATATCATAAATGAAAGCGGAAACGTCATGCAGATCCTACAGACCTTAAATGATAATAAAGGAAGGTTTGAACTGTTACGAAAATAAACTCGGAAACATAAAAGAAATTGACACATTCCATGATTAGCAAAGTTCACTCAAGAAAAAACAGATAACTTGAATAGCTCTATATTTATTAAAGAAGTAGAATTTGTTTATAAAACTCTCCAAAAAGAAAAGTCTTGACTCAGATGATTTTACTGATTAATTCGAACTAAACATTGAAGGGGAAAAAAATACAAATTCTACAAAAACTCCTCCAGAAGATGAAAGGAGAGAACACTTTACAAATAATTTTTTGAGGTCAGCAGTTCCCTGATACTGAAACCAAAGAACAAAAAAAGAAACCAAAGAAAAACTAAAAAAGAAAAAATAACCTACAGATTAATACTCCTCATGAACATGGATATAAATCCCCTCAATAAAATACTAGCATTGATTCAGCAATATATAAAAATGATAATTTTTTGTTGCTGTTCAATAGCCAAGTCATGTCCAACTCTGCAACCCCATGGATTGCAACATGCCAGACCTCCCTGTCCCTAACCATTTCTCAGAGTTTGCCCAAGTTCATGTCCATTGAATCGGTGGTGCCATCCAACCATCTCATCCACTGATACCCTCTTCTTCCCTCAATCTTTCCCAGCATCAGGATCTTTTCCAAGGAGTTGGCTCTTTGCATCAGGTGGCCAAAGTATTGGAGCTCCAGCTTCAGCATCAGTCATTCCAATGAATATTCAGGGTTGATTTCCTTTAGGACTGACTAACATTTTTGAAACTCAACATTCAAAAGATGAAGATCATGGCATCCAGTCCCATCACTTCATGGCAAATAGATCGGGAAACAATGGTAACAGCGACAGACTATTTTCTTAGGTTCCAAAATCTCTGCAGATGGTGACTGCAACCATGAAATTAAACACTCTTGCTCCTTGGAAGAAAAGTTATGACAAACCTAGACAGCATATTAAAAAGCAGAGACATTACTTTGCCAACAAAAGTCCGTCTAGTCAAAGCTATGGTTTTTCAAGTAGTCAACTACAGATATGAGAATTGGACCATTAAGAAGGTTGAGCACCAAAGAAATGATGCTTTTGAACTGTGGTGTTGGAAAAGACTTTTGAGAGTCACTTGGACTGCAAGGAGATCAAACCTGTCAATGCTAAAGGAAATCAACCCTCAATATTCATTGGAAGGACTGATGCTGAAGCTGAAGCTCCAATACTTTGGCCACCTGATGTGAAGATCTGACTCATTAGAAAAGATCTTGATGCCGGGAAAGATTGAAGGCAGGAGAAGAAGGGGACGACAGAGGACAAGATGGTTGGATCGCATCCACACAGTCAAAGGCTAGAGCATAGTCAATGAAACAGAATTAGATGTTTTTCTGAAATTCCCTTGCTTTCTCTATGATCCAACAAATGTTGGCAATTTGATCTCAGGTTCCTTTGCTTTTACATCTGGAAGTTCTCGATTCAAGTACTGCTGAAGTCTAGCTTGAAGGCTTTTGAGCATAACCTTACTAGCATGGGAAGTGAGGGCAGTTGTCCAGTAGTTTAAACGTTCTTTAGTACTGCCCTTCTTGGGAATTGGGATGAAGATTGACCTTTTCCAGTCCTGTAGCCACTGCTGTGTTTTCCAAATCTGCTGGCATGTTGAGTGCAGCACTCTCACAGCTCATCTTTCAGGATTTGAAATAGCTCTGCTGGAATTCCATCACCTCCACTAGCTTTATTAGCAGCAGTGCTTCCTAAGGCCCATTTGACTTCACGTTCCAGGATGTCTGGCTCTAGGTGAGTGATCACAGCATCATGTGGTCAAATGATAATACATTCGACAAAAATAGAATATTACAGGATATTGCTCCTACTAAACATTGTGCTGGAGGTCTTCATCAGTGTGATAAAGCAAGAAAAAGAAACAAAAGGCATACAGATTAGAAGGAAAGAAGTAAAAATCTTGTATTTTGCAGATAACATGATTATGTAGAAAATTCTAAAGAAATCTATAAAATCTACAATCTATTAGAATTAATAAGTGAATTCTATAAGTTTGCAGCATAATTAAAAAAAAAATCAGTTGTATTCTATATCCTAGCAATGCACCAGTGGAAGTTTAAACTTATAAAAGGAATTTCATACATACTAACAACACAAAAGTGAAATTTTTATTATATGTATGTAAGATTTCTATGCTGAAAACTGTAAAACAATGTTGCTTTACATCATGACAATGATGAGAAGAATCAAGGGAGACCTAAATAAATGGAGAGATATTATGTTCATACTTTGGAAGAATTCAATATTGTTAACATTGAGAAGAAGTGAGTTCTTCCAAAATCAATCTATAGATTCAATGGAATTTCAATCAAAACTACTAAGGGGTTTTGTTTTTGTTTGTTTGTTAATGGCATCACTGACTCAATGAACATGAGTTTGAGCAAGCTCTGGGAATTGGTAATGGACAGGGAAGCCTGGCATGCTGCAGACCATGGAGTCGCAAAGAGTTGGACATGATTGAGCAACTGAACTGAACTGAGATATCAGCAAGTTGGTATACATAGGCAAAGGACCTGGTGTGGTAACTAGCCTCCCAAATGGCCTCCAATGATTCTGGTATTCAGAGTAGTCTGTGTGACCAATAGAATGTGGCAGAAATAATTGTATGTTACTTCCGAGAGTAGGTCACAAAAGGCATCATGTCACTTTCTTTATTTTCGCCCTCACACATTCCCTTTCTCTCCATTGACCTTGGGGAAAGTCAGCAGCCATGTGTGAACAAACTTAAGGAGAATCCCTTGTGGTGAGGCCCTCCCTGGAGTCTCTAGCCAACAGCCATGTAACTGAACTTGGAAATGACCCTTCTAATCCAGCCAGGCCTTCAGATGATTGTAGCTCTGGGTAACATCTTGACTGCAACCTATGAGAGAACCTTATCTGGAAAAATCCAACTAAGCTTCTCTGAATTTCTGACTCACAGAAATTGTGAGATAATAAATGTTTACTTTTTAAAACTTTTACATTTTGGGTAAACTGTTATGCAGTCGTAAACAAATAATATCCTTAGAGTAATAAAAACAATTTTGAGAAAGAACAAAATTGCAGGACTTACAAAAGACTTTTATAAGGCTTACCATAAAGCACTAAGTAATCAAGACCATGCAGTCTTGATCTATATAAGTAAAAAATATAGAAATACAGATCAATGAATCAGGTTGGGGAGTCCAGAAATAGACTCAAAATTTATGGCCAACAGATTTTGACAAAGTTTCAATGCCATTTAAAGAAACAAAGTTAGTATTCTCAATAAATGTTACTGGAACAATTGAATATCCACATGAAAAACAAAACCAGAAACATCTCAATCTACACCTTGGCCCATGGGGTCACAAAAGAGTCTGACATGACTTAGTGACTTAACAACAACAACGCCAAAGATGAGATACAGATGGCAAATGTTGTTGTTTAGTCACTCAGTCATGTCTGACTCTTCTGCGACCCCGTGGACTATAGCCTTCCAGGATCCTTTGTCCCTGGGATTTACCAGGCAAGAATACTGGAGTGGGTTGCCATTTCCTCCTCCAGGGAATCTTCCCAACCGGGGGATCAAACCTGCATCTCCTGCATTGGAAGGTGGGTTCTTTACCATTGAGCCACTGAGCCCAGTGAAGCCCACAGATGGAAAAAAAAAAAAAAAAAGAACCTGAATATGCTCTACATAACTTCTGTTAAGTCTCTTCAGTCGTGTCCCACTCTGTGCGACCCCATAGACAGCAGCCCAGTAGGCTCCCCCATCCCTGGGATTCTCCAGGCAAGAACACTGGAGTGGGGTGCCATCACCTTCTCCGTCAACATAACAGGAAGGCAATTTAAAACCACAGAGATACCACTACCTATTAAAATGGCTTTCATTTAGAAAGGAATGAAATCTGACAATACCAAGTGCTATTGAGGCGGATATGGAGCAACTGGATCTCTCATCCATTGGTTAGGAAGGCAAAATGGTACTGCAACTTTGGAAAATAGTTTGCATTTTGGTAAAGTTAAACATACACTTACCATTACTTCATGGCAAATAGAGGGGGAATATGTGGAAGTAGTGATAGAGTTCCTCTTCTTGGGTTCTAAAATCACTGCAGATGATGACTGCAGCCATGAAATTGGAAGACATTTGCTTCTTGGCAGGAAAGCTATGACAAACCCAGACAGTGTGTTGAAAAGCAGAGACATTACTCTGCCAACAAAGGTCCATATAGTCAAGGCTATGGTCTTCCCAGTGGTCACGTACAGTTGTGAGAGCTGGATCGTAAAGAAGGCGGAGCATCCAAAAATTGATGCTTTTGAACAATGGTGCTAGAGAAGGCTCCTGAGAGTCCATTGGATAGCAAGGAGATCAGGTCAGTCCATCTTCAGGGAAATCAACCCTGAATACTCACTGGAAGGACTGATGCTGAAGTTGAAACTCCAGTATTTTGGTCATCTGATGCGAACAGCTGACTCATTGGGAAAGTCCTTGATGCTGGGAAAGATTGAGGGCTGAAGGAGAACAGGGCATCAGAAGATGAGATGGCTGGATGACATCACCAATGCAATGGACTCGAACTTGGGCAAACTTCAGGAGATGGTGAGGGACAGAGAGGCCTGGCGTGCTGCAGTCCATGGGGTTGCAAAGAGTCGGCCATGACTGGGTCACTGAAAAACAACAACACTTAGCATACAAGCCAGTAATTTCACCGCTAGGTATTACCCAAATACATTAAAAATTATAGTTCATATAAAAACTTGTATCTAAATGTTTGCAGCAGCTTTATTAATAATCAACAAAACCCAGAAGCAACACAAGTGTCCAACTCGTCAATGCATAAATAAATTGTGGCATAGTCCTATCATACAGCACTCCTTAAAGTAAAAATCAAGTACTGACACATGTTAATATGGGAGAATTTCTCAGGCATTATGCTAGGTGAAAGAGGGTAACCTCAAAAAAATGCATGCTCTATAATTTTTTAAGATATTCTGGAAAAGAACAAAAATTACAGAGACAGAAAACAGATCAGTGATTGTCAGGGGCTGAAGGTAGAGGAGGAAGATTAACTATAAATAGGCACAAGGGAAATTTCTGAGGTGACTGAAACATTCTATATATTGATCAGGTGATGTTACATGACCATATAAATTTTTTAAATTCATAGAACTGTATACCAATAAAGTATCAATTTTGTTGTGTATAAATGAGACCTCAATAAAATAACATTTACAAACTGTGGAATACTGCTTAAGTGTCCTTTGAGGGAAATATATATCTTTAAATACTTACATTAGTAAAGAATGAAAGTCTGAAATAAATTATTTCAGCTTCTAGCTGAAAGAATCAAGGGAGAAAGTGACCAAATTAGCCCTACAGTGGGGAGAAGAAAGGAAATACTAAAAATAAGAGTAGAAATCAATGAAATAGGAAATGGATAAACAAAAGATAAAAATCCAAGAAACAGAACACTGGTTCTTTTAAAACACCAATACAATTGACAAATCTTTAGCTAGACAAATTGAGAAAATAAGAAAAGACACAAATTAACATTAGGTGTGAAAGAAAGGACAACAGTACAGGTCTTACAGATGCTGAAAGGAAAATTATTAATTAACTGAATACTTAGATGAATGAAAAAATATTTAAAAGATAAAAATTACCACATTGACCCAATATGGAATAGAAAATTTGTTATTTTTAAATAAATTAATTATACTTAATAGCCATTTACTAAAGAAGTTAAACTTGTAATTAAAAGCTTTCCCACAAATAATACTCCCAAGCCCAGATATTTCACAGGTGAATTTAAACAAATATTTAAGGAAAAAGTAATGCCAATATTCTAAGACTCAGAATAACAGGGAAAACTTATAAGAGGGAAAACTTCCCAATTCATTTTACAAGGCAGAATAATCCTGATACAGAAAACCAGTCAAGACTTCAAGAGAAAAATACCCTACAGACCAATAGGAGTCATTAATAAAATATTAGCAAATTGAACCTAGCAACAGATAACAGGAATAATACATCATGAATACAGAATTGGTTTATCATTTGATAATTAATGAAGGTAATTCACTAAAATAACAGATTGAGAAAAAATCACCTCAATACATGCAGGAAAATGGATCTGATAAAATTCAGCAGCCATTTATGAAAAATTAATAACTCTCTGCATACTAAAAACAGAGGAAATCTTCCTCAACCTCCAAAAGTCATCTGCGAAAATTTTATAGCTAACATGTTTCTTAATGGTGAAATACTGAATACGTCTCCCCTTCAGTTGTGAATGAATTAAACATAACCACAGTTGCCACCTCTATTTTACGTTATACTGAATGTCTCAGCCACTGCAATAAGGCAAGCAGAAACAAAGGAATGGCATAGCATATAGGTTCTCTGCATTTTGTCAAGGTGGAATACTAGAAGCTGCATTCACTCTCCCACCTGAAACAGTCAAAAAACTGACAAAATATCTGAAACATCCATTTTCAAAACACTGGGCATCAGGCAACAAATAACAGCGATCTCAAAGAAACAGGAAAGAAACGACCTGAGCCCAGTGGTCACATGTTGCACTAGCTTACTGCTTTGAGCATCCAGGCAAGGAGAAGGTACTCCCTGAGAAGATGGAGTTGAGAATTTGAGACCAGAGGGACTAGAGTTAGCAAGAAAGAGCATTAAAGAGGAGACATCTACACAGAGAGCACTCAGAAGTTTTTCATATCACTCTCTCAATAATTAATAGGTCAAATAGACAGAAACTCAGTAAAAACATGAAAGACCTGAATAACTCTATCAATCCAATTGACCTTTTTGACAATTACAGAACACATTGCCCTCAAACAACAAAACGCAGATTCTTTTTTGAAGTGTCCAAGGGGTAATTCACAAGATAGACTATATTCTCGGCCATAAAAGCACTAAAATGTAAAAGAATTCACCATATACAAAATATACTCTCTGTTCAAAGTAACATTACAGTAGAAATCAACAGAAATGTATCTGGAAAAAATCACCAGATATTTGGTTACTTCTAAATAACCCATGGGTCAAAGAGGAAATTAAAAGAAAAATTAGAAAATATCTTTAAATGAATAAAAATGAAAACACGAGAGCTGAAATTTGTAGGATGCTGCTAAAGCAGTGCCTATAGGAAAATTTATAGCACTAAACGCCTATGTTAGAAAAGGAGAAGGCATCAAATCAGTGATCTCATCTTTCACCGTAAGAAACCAGAAACAATAACAGCAAATTAAACTCATACAAAAGAAAGAAAAGCAAATAATAAAGATCAGAACAGAAATCAATGAAGCAGCCTGAATAGACAAAAATGGGAGTAGACTCAAATTTAGCAATATTAGGAATAAGATATATTTCAGATATTAAAAAGATAATAAGGAGATGTTATTAATAACGTGATGCTAATACATTCTATGACTTAGATGAAATGGAAAAAATAATTAAAGATGAGAACTATCAGTGCTCACTCAAGATGAAATAGAAAACGTGACTAGCTCTGTACTTATTAAAGTCATTCAATTAAAAACCTTCCCACAAAGAAAACTTCAGTCCTAGGCGACTGCATTGGCTTCCTTCTATCAAACACTTAAAAATACCTGTTCTATATAAAATATTTTTAAAAGTGGAAAAAAAACGAATGTTTCTCAATTCATTCTGCAAGGTCAGCATTAACATGATACCAAAACTGTATAAAGATAATACAAAGAAATAAAACTACATATTGGTATCAGCTTTATGAACATGAAGTAAAAAATTCTTTATGCTTTAGCAAATTAAGCCCAATAATTTATAAAAAGCAAACATATTATAACCAAGTAAGTTTTATCTCATGCATGCAAGGTGAAATTAAGATTTGAAAATCAATCAGTATACATTTATGTTAACAAACTAAAAAAAGCCATATGATCATCTCAAAAGATACACTAAAAGCATTTGATGAAGTCCCAATACTGGGACACGGACGCCTGGTGTGCTGCAGTCCATGGGGTTGCAAAGAGTTGGACAAAACTGAGTGACTGAACAACAACAATATTCATCTCTGGTAAGAATCCAAAAAAATATATGGAAACAGAAGGAAAATTAGTCAACTTGACATAAAATATCCATGAAAAACTCATAGCTAACATGGTACATGTGCTCAGTCATGTCCAACTCTTTGCGAGTCTTTATGGACTGTAGCCTGCTAGGCTACATGGGATTCTTCAAGCAAGAATACTGGAGTGGGTAGCCATTCTCTTCTCCAGGGGATCTTACCAACCTAGGGATCAAACCTGGGTCTCCTACACTGCAGGCAGATTCTTTACTATCTGCGCCTCCAGGGAAGCCCAGCTAGCATGGTGTTTAATGGCAAAAGACTAGACATTATTCTTCTAAGAATGAGAACAACACAAGAATGCTTACTCTCTTTACCTCTATTTAACTAGAAGTCCTAGCCAGGATAATACAGCAAGAGAGAGAGAGAAAAAAAGACATTCAAGTTGGAAAGAAGAAACAAGATTGTCTATATTTATATATGATGTTATCACCTATGTAGAGACTCTGACGGCATCTACTAAAAAAGCTACTAGAACTCATTAGTGAGTCTGGAAATATTGAAGCATACAAAATATATACAGAAATCAATTTTACTTTTTGTGTGTGTTAGTAATGTATGGGTTTCCCAGTTGGCTCAGTGGTAAAGAATCTGTCTGCAAATACAGAAGCCTCAGGAGTTGCAGATTTGATCCCTGGGTTAGGAAGATTCCCTGGACAAGGGCATGGCAACCCACTCAAGTATTCTTGCCTGGGAAATCACATGGACAGAAGAGACTGGCAGGCTACAGTCCACAGGATTGCAAAGAATCAGACACGATTGAGCGACTACACAACAAACAATGCAGGACGGATTCTGTCCATGGTTCTGGAGGTAACATTTTTACCTAAACTTGTGGGAAGGAAGAAAAGAAATCATCCTCTTTTCCATGAGCCAAGAGTCGGACACAGCTGAGCATGTGTGCATGTACCATACATAAGAAACAGCAATATCCTTTCTTGCATGTATCCTATAGACCTGCTAGACTGGCATGTCTAACAAATAAGCACAAGGCAATGTGCAAGGATTCTCACTGCAGCACTGCTTGTAAAAGTGAAGAAATAGAAACAAACCACCCCTCACCAGGGGACTAATAAACTGATTCATTCACACAGTGAAATCCTGTGCAATAAAAAATTTCAATGAATGCACCTGATTCATATATAACCAAATCCACAAGGCTCTAAAACATAAAAGTGATGAAAAAATGAGTTACCCAAAGATGTGTCTTATTTATAGACAGATACATAGTCAAAGCACAAAACATGAATGGAAATTATACCAACTTCAGATTAGCGGATAATCTGATATGGAGAGATGGGCAAGGATGCAGATGAAGCATCACCTGTATTCATAGTGTTTTATTTCTTTAAAAAGTAAACATTGGAAGCAAATATGGCAATGTGTTAATTTATGTTTAATTTCAGTTGTGGGAACATTAGTGTTTATTATACTTTGAAAATTTCTCATTTTTATCTTATATAACATAAGCATGGAGGGATTGGCCTGCCCTCGGCAAAGGGATTTCGTTTGTTGAGCCCCACTCTTAGGAATATAGGAAAAGCAAGTTTCTTGAGGCTTCTATTGTGTCTCCTAAAGAGGAGTGAGAAAATACACCCCAGAGACCATGCCTGAGAGAATGGTGTAAGATTCTGGAAGCTGTTCAGATTCCTATATTTGGTATCTGTCACTTCTACTTCAGTTCCTGACAGCAATTTGCAGTCTTGAACAGGAGCTGAATTTCTCAAAACCAAAAGGACCTATAGGCTTGTTTTTAGGGGAACCAGGGAGTGAGAAATGGGAAGACTGAGGTTTATCTTATACCCAGATTTGGGGAGAAGTCTTAAGTAATAGAATGGGTGTTGTTGAAGTTGTTTTTCAGTCTCTAAGTCATGTCTGACTCTTTGAGACCCCATGGACTGTAGCACACCAGGCTTCCCTTGCCTTCACTGTCTCCTGGAGTTTGCTCAAATTCATGTCTATTGAGTCCAACCAAGTCCGACCATCTTGTCCTCTGTCATATCCTTCTCCTCCTGTCTTCAATCTTTCTCAGCATCAGGGTCTTTTCCAGTGAATCAGCTCTTTGCATCAGATGGCCAAAGGATTGGAGCTTCAGCTTCAACATCAGTTCTTCCAGTGAATATTCAGGGTTTAATTCCTTTATGATTAATTGGTTTGATTGCCTTGCAGTCCATGGGACTCTCAAGAGTCTTCTCCAACACCAATAATTTGAAAGCATAAATTCTTCAGTGCTCAGCCTTCTTTATGGTCCAACTCTCACATCCATACATGACTGCTGGAAAACCATAGCTTTATATGGACCTTTGTTGGCAAAGTGATGTCTCTGCTTTTTAATATGGTGTCTAGATTTGTTGTAGCTTTTTCTTTCAAGGATCAAGTGTCTTTTAATTTCATGGTTGCAGTCACTGTCCACACTGATTTTGGAGCCCCAAAAAAGAAAATCTGTCACTGTTTCCACTTTTTCTCCATCTGTTTGCCATGAAGTAATGGCACTGGATGCCATGATCTTAGTTTTTTTGAATGTTGAGTTTCAAGCCAGTTTTTTCACTCTGATCTTTCACCCTCATCAAGAGTCTTTTTAGTTTTCTTCGCTTTCTGCCATTAGGGTGGCATCATCTGCATATCTGAGGTTGTTGATATTTCTCCCATCAACCTTGATTCCAGCTTGTGAGTCAACCAGCCCGGCATTTTGCATGAGGTACTCTGTATATAAATTAAGTAAGAAGGGTGACAATATACAGCCTTGAGGTACTCCTTTCCCAATTTTGAACCAGTCGTTTATTCTGTGTCTGGTTCTAATGGCTGCTTCTTGATCCACATACAGGTTTCTCAGGAAACAGGTAAGGTGGTCTGGTATTCCCATCTCTTTAAGAATTTTCCATAGTTTATTGTGACCCACACAAGGGCTTTCATGTAGTCAATGAAGTAGATATTTCTTGAAATTCCCTTGCTTTCTCTGATCCAGTGGATGTTGGCAATTTGATCTCTGGTTCGTCTGCCTTTTCTAAATCCAGCTTGTACATCTGGAAGTTCTCAGTTCACATACTGTTCAAGCCTAGCTTGAAGGACTTGGAGAATTACATTGCTAGTATGTGAAAAGAGTGCAGTTGTATGGTAGCTTCCACAAAAATGGGTGTGGCCTGAGGTAAAGAAGCAAGGGAAGCAGAGTGTAACCTTGGTGTGGGAAAGAAGAGGTGTGCTGGGTGAAGCCCGAAAGAGGCTATAATTCTACACAGACTCCTGAGATGCCCTAACTTACCCATTTTCCATCAGCACTTAGTATTTCCTTGCATCCTGCCCTCTGGGATAGTTCAGCATTCTTGAAGAGCTGACTCAGCACAATAGTTTATAAGTTCTTTGACCTTCTCAATCCCAGCTAACATTGCTTCCAATCCTATGTAGTTGCACTCTACCTACATTCTATCACCGAGTTCTTCCCTTAGTGTGAACACCTCAAATGTGATGTCTTGTGCTCTGCCAAAGCCTTGATTCCTGCTCTTTTACTTTCTAATTCTCAATGCACTTGCCCTTCAATCCTGCTGACATCTCTAAGGCCCTTGAATCCTCCATTTTCCTATCATCTATTAACTGCTTTTTAATTTCATTCTTGTCATCCATAAAAACCACAGTTGATTCCTTGAGTCATTCACTTGTAAACTTTTGTTCTCATTTTCTTACATAGAACCCTTTCTAAGGAGGCTTCCCTGGTGGCTCAGTGGTAAAGAATATGCCTCCTAATGCAGGAAACATGGGTTTGATCACTGGGCCAGGAAGATCCCCTGGAGAAGGAAAAGGAAATCCACTCCAGTATTCTTGCCTGGGAGGGCAGAGGAGCCTGGTGGGTTGTAGTCCATAGGATTGCAAAAGACTCAGATGTGACTTAATGACTGAACAACAACAGCCCTTTCTGAAACATCCTACCATCTGTATTCTCTGCCCCTAGACTGTAGGGCTGAAGAAAATTATATAGCCATGCAGGCTGACATCATTAGAAATTTGGGGTTTCCAAAAGGAATCAAACCTTCAATTCTGTTTAGCACTTTCCTTTTGGTTCTTAGACAACTCATGCCCAATATTCCCTTAGAAGGCATTCCCAACGGATCTGGGCTCAAGCACACTATCCTATGCACTTACTTTCTACTTCATTAAAATATGAAGGTCATGAGGTGTGAGTGAACTCTGCCTATGTCTAAATCCACAAGAGGAGTACTTGGTAATCTGTATAATCATGTCATTTTTCTGTTCAAGGCTTATCATTATTATTGCTCTCCCCTTTTCAGTTCAGTTCAGTTCAGTTGCTCAGTCATGTTCAACTCTTTGCAACCCCATGAATCACAGCACGCCAGGCCTCCCTGTCCATCACCAACTCCCGGAGTTCACCCAAATCCATGTGCATAGAGTCAGTGATGTCATCCAGCCATCTCATCTTCTGTTGTCCCCTTCTCCTCCTGCCCCTAATCCCTCCCAGCATCAGGGTCTTTTCCAGTGAGTCAACTCTTCACATGAGGTGGCCAAAGTATTGGAGTTTCAGCCTCAGCATCAGTCCTTCCAATGAACACCCAGGACTGATCTCCTTTAGGATGGACTGGTTGGATCCCCTTGCAGTCCAAGGGACTCTCAAGAGTCTTCTCCAACACCACAGTTCAAAAGCATCAATTCTTCGGTGCTCAGCTTTCTTCACAGTCCAACTCTCACATCCATACATGAACACTGGAAAAACCATAACCTTGACTAGATGGACCTTTGCTTCTAAGATCATAAAAAGAAATGTCTAAACTACTGCATAGCACAGAGAACTCTACTCAATATTCTATAATGATCGAAATGGGGAAAAAATTATACAAAAGAATATATACATATATATTTATATGTATAACTGAATCACTTTGCTGTATACTTGAAACTAACATAACATGGTAAATCAACTAGAATCCAATATAAAATAAAAGTTTAAAAAATGCCTAAAAAAATAAAAATAAAAAAACATAATTATATACACATATAAATATTTCCAGAACTCACTGCTTTCACTATTTCACTAAAACTACTCTAGCAAGGGCACCAATGACCTTCTATGTTCAAGTCCAGTGACTGCTTTCTGCCCTTAACCTGTGTTCCTGCAGAACTGAATTCTGCTTCTAAATCCCTTCCTTCAGGGAAGAATCCACTGCCCTGGCTTCCTCTGTGCCAAGCTCCCCGATGCTTCTGCTCTCCTCTCACTCTTTGCATTCAGTGTACTCACCCAGAGTCTCATTAACTAGCTGTATCCTTACTGCTTGACTTTGACCCTCTTCCCTTCTCAGGCAGCAAACTCTTCCTGGGTGACTGCAGTCATGTCCCCATTCCCATGGCTTTAACTACCACCTCAATCCTGACAACTACCAGAATCTGTATTTCCAACTCAAACGTCCTTTCCTGAGCACCACATCCTCAAACATAACAATTTGCAGGTGATCTCCCACAGGACTTCAAAAGCAACACGTTCAGACTCATATCTTGCAAAATGTCTCTTCCTCCTGTTGCTCTTTTTTGACTGGTGGAAGCCCTGTCTTCTCAAAAGCCTGTGGTAGCAACCTGGAATTTAACTCCCATGGCTCCCTCCATAGACATCAGTAGTAACCTCCATAGACATCAGTAATAACCTCCATAGACATCAGTAATAACCTTAGGTCTGCCTCTCTTAGGTAGACCTAAGCATTACTTAGAAGAGGTTGAGTCAGGTGATGATTGGAAACATGAGTCTTTGAGCCAAACGGCATGAGTCTGAAAGTTGGTTTTACCACTTACCAGCTGTTGACTCTGATGAAGTTACTTATTTTGTGTCTTTTCAATTTCCTCATATCAAAGGAGGAAGGCTAACAATATTACCTACTTCATAGAACTGTTGGGAGATTTAAACAAATATATGGAAAGCACCTAAAAAGTAGCCTGCTGTAAGCATCCAGTAACTTCACCCACTGTTGTTGTTATAACAGCATTCGTTCCTCACCATCTCCACAGCCTTAGCATTGCTCAGTTATTCATCTTCTCCTACAAAGGCCTTTGTCTCTTCTTTTTTTTTCAATGATTAGGATCCTGTGTTGGGGTTTGCTGTGAGAGTAGTCAGGACTGGCTCATAGCAACCAAGCATGAAACTGGGGGCCACTGGTTATTCGATTTCTGAGTGAGGCCAGGTTGGGGAGCAAAAAAAAAAAAAAAAAAAGTCCAGAAAACCTCAAGAGAGAAAAATAGGAAGAACTGGGTCTGAAGGGAAGAACTGGCTCCTGGGAACAGATATGAAGAATGGAGGTGGCACTGGAAGAGTCCAGGCATAACATGAGATTGGATAAAGAGAAAACATATTTCAGAGCAATAGCCTCCTAACCCAGCATTTTGCAATCCATGATCTGTATTATTATCACCTGGGAAGCACTTAAAACATACAGAAGCCGAGGTACAGCCCCAGATAGATTTGATTAGAATCTTGGGATTAAAGTCACAATATTATTGTTATTATTTTTTATTTCCACAGGCAAATCTAATGTGTAGCATACAGGTAGGGTTTAGAACCACTATCTTTTAACTAGTCCCCTAATTTGCATCATTTACTTCTCTCACACCATGCGTGCAGGTGTGCGTAGTCGCTCAGTCCTGTCTGACTCTCCGTGACTCTATGGACTGTAGCCCACCAGGCTCCTCTGTCCAAGGGATTCTCCAGGAAAGAATACTGGAGTGGGTTGCCGTGCCCTCCTCCAGGCTCTCATACTCATGCATAGTTTTTACTTGTTTTCCTTTTCAAAAAAATTTAAATTATTTTAAAATTTTTAATTGAAGTATAATTTGTTGTACAATTTTATGCTACAGGTGTATAATATAGTAATTCACAATTTTAAAAGTCATAATTTTATTTATAGCTATTATAAAATATTGGCTGTATTCCTCATGTTGTGCGATATATGCTTGAACGGTATTTTACACCTAATGGCTTGTGCCTCTTGTTTCCCCGCCCCTGTATTGCCCCTCCCTGCTTTCCTCTTTTCACTGGTCACCACTGAGTTGTTCTCTGTATCTCTCAGCCTGTTTCTTTATTCACTCAGTTCCGTTCAGTTCAGTTGCTCAGTCGTGTCCAACTCTTTGCAACACCATGAATCACAGCACACCAGACCTCAATGTCCATCACCAGCTCCCGGAGTTCACTCAGACTCACGTCCATCGAGTCGGTGATGCCATCCAGCCATCTCATCCTCTGTCATCCCCTTCTCCTCCTGCCCCCAATCCCTCCCAGCATCAGAGTCTTTTCCAATGAGTCAACTCTTCGCATGAGGTGGCCAAAGTACTGGAGTTTCAGCTTTAGCATCATTCCTTCCTAAGAAATCCCAGGGCTGATCTCCTTCAGAATGGACTGGGTGGATCTCCTTGCAGTCCAAGGGACTCTCAAGAGTCTTCTCCAACACCACAGTTCAAAAGCATCAATTCTTCGGCGCTCACTAGGTGGTTGTATTTTTTAGATTCCACGTAATAATAATACCATACAGTATCTGTCTTTCTCTATCTGCCTTATTTCACTTAGCTTAATGCCCCCCAAGCTCCATCTATGTTGTTGCAAATTTTATTCTTTTTTTTTACAGCTAAGTCGTATTTCACTGTATATATATATTCACACCTTTTTTTTTAACCATTCATCTGTTGATGTACACTTGGTTGCTTCCATATCTTTGCAATTATAAACAATACTGCTAAGAACATTGGGGTACATGTATCTTTTCAAATTCGTGGGTTTCTTTCTTAAGGCAAAGCTATTCATATCATTCTCTAGCTTTCTGTCCTTCAGTGAGTCCTCATAACCCCATAGGACAAAAATTCCAGTTCCTTAACCTGTAAAATCCTTTCCTGATTATATATTTTTCTACTTCCTACTGGCTTGTGAGAACAAGTTGAACACAATTTTTCCCAGCTCAGTGTTCAATGTTGTCACATCAGTAGTTTGCAATCAGCCATGACAGAAACATTTACATCATAGAAATAGGCAAATACTACAAAAATCCCCAACCCCAAAGGGCTTATTGTTAAACATTTAGGAGCTCACTGCTGCTTTCTCCCACCTTTTCCACATACCCATACTCTACTGAATTGTCAGACAACTTGAAATTTCTAGAATATGGTCTTTCAGATGCTGCTGCTTCTGCCTATAACATTTTTTTGTCTTTCCTTACTAATTATGCACACTTCTACCTATCATTCCACTCTCAACTTAAACAGTACCATCTCCTTGAATCCTTTCTTACCCATTCTAAGCAGAGAAGATCGCTTCCTTCCCTGTTAGCACTGCACACTGTTGCTATGAGAACTAGGGATTATTTGTTTATTTTTTTAAACAACATTTGATAACACAAGTTGTTTATGTACATATGTAGTTTTCTTCCTCACCAGACTGTGAACTCCTTCATGTCAAGGATCATGTCTCTATCAAATTTGTCTTCCCATTACCTGTCAGAACACCTGGCATACAGTTGACATTCAATAATTGTTTCTTTAATGAATAAATAGATGAAAAGTGGGAAGATAAATGAGCAACCCCTCATTGGAGGAGAATATTCAGAACAGAGAAGAACTTGAGAAATACTGAGGTGCTTGTTTGGGAGGGTATTTGATGCCATATTTGAACTTCATCTCATAGTAAACAGAGAATGGCTGCAATTTCTCTGACAGGGGAAGTGACCTGTAAAAAAAAAAAAAACATGTTTTAGGATGGTTAGTCTGACAGCAGCGTGCAGAATGAACCTGTGAGGAGAGAAACGAGGCAGAGAGTGTGTGGTCAGATCCAAGGAGATCAGAGCCTCAGGCAAAAAGGTAAAGAGGCAGAATGTGGGCTCAGTTGAGGCACACCTACAGCCATGAGCATCCGGGAGTGCACCCAGAAAGTGAGCATGATTGTCAGAATCCCAGAAAAAAACCAGGAAGGATTTTATTTGCTTTTCTGAGGCATAGAAAACGTAAGCAACATGATGGTTCTCTTCAAATCCTTGACGACCACTCCCAGGGGAGCAGGAATTGGCCAATTTACTTCTGAGTTCTGTATTGCCTAGAAGTCAGATCTGAGACAAAATAAAGAGGAACAGGGCACCTGGAGAAGTGGTGAGTTCCTTATCACACAAAACGATGAAGTGGAACACTCGCGCAGTTGTCATAAAGGGAACTCAAGGATTAGACCAGGTTACCTTTCCAACCCTTGAAAGTCTGTTATTTTAGAAAGGTTTTCATTCCGGTGAGTTTGAGGAGACAGTGTGGCCTGCAAGTATATTGTCCAGGAGCTGGAGTTCCTGGACAAAAAGCCCGGGAAAACCTGAGGCCAGCGTTGGCTGTCCATGCCCAGGGCTGTTTGTGCTATACCTCAGTCACCACGAAGAAGGGCTCCTAGGGCCCCAGACTAGTGGCAACTCCAGGTTAAAAGAAGTCTCGGATCCTCCCTAGCCCCAGGGAGACAGGAAGAGACTAAGAGAGGGTGTCATCAAGAAAACACCCACAGCAGCTTTCCTTCTCCCTGACCCCTCTTCTCACTCTCCCAACTACACAGGTGCCCCTTCCCAGCCTTAAAGATGATCTCACGATGTCTTCATCCACTGAGATCCTCAGCTCAGAATTTCCTCTGCCTTTTCACTCTCCCAGAGATATGCCATGAGTGCCCTCCACAAATGTTCTTGATCCCATTTCCTTTCTCCCATTATCTTGAGACTGTTCCATTTTTTTCTATACCAAATTCTTCCTTGTCTGGCCCAAAGCATTTAAGATGGTTTTTTATGCTGGAACACATATTCCCTCTGATGACCACTCTGCTTCTCTTCACCACCCAGACTTTCAAAGATGGTGCTTTACTCTTGCCACCCTGAACGCTGACCCTCTCCTTGCAGCTCACTCCTTCCTTGCGGCCTAGCTCTGGCTCCAAGCTGCTCTCTTGAGGAATGCTGTCTGTGCAAAGTAACAGAATGAGAATGAGCTCTGGAATCAGAAAATGTGAGCTCAGAGTCTGGATCAACTCTTTACTCTCTGAGCCTCACTTTCTTCATCGTAGTTTTATGAATATCAGATGAACTAATAGATAAGGAAGACCCCCTCCACACACACACTGAAAAGCATTATGCAAAATGCTAGTGTCAACTGAAACCACTGTCCCAAAGATGGCTAATGACATGTCAACCACTTGTTTCAATGGCCTTTCCTCAGGTCTCAATCTCATAACTTCTTGGCTACATTTAAATCGGCTGACCCTGTCCTTTGTGAAACTCTTTATTTTCATGATTTTTTTTTTCATTTGTTTCTAGGAAATTGACATGTTACCCAGTTACCTTTCTGAACCCTCTTCCTACCCCTAATAGCATCATTCCTATTAAGGTTTTTCCATTTTCTACTGTTATGCCTTCACTTAGAATTAAAGGAACAATTTCTTTCCTAAGTGTCTGACTATCTCCTCTGGGTCTGTAACCAGTTCCAAGCCTTGGTCCCAGCTTTGCAATTCTGCTGGGTTTCTCCATCTGGTTTTCCTGCCAGACTCTTCAACACTTCATTGTTGACACAAGGTAAATCAATACATCTTTGTAGATTCTCCTGACAAAGCAGTTTGAAAAGGCCAGACACTGAATGATTATTCGTCAGCCCTGCAAAAGACTGTACTTACCATCAGGGACTACCCCCAAAATGCCAATCAGAGAAAACAATATCTTTTACATAAACTTCATGCTATAAATTATAGCATCTGTATTGAAGCATTAGGTGGAGATATCTGCTCCCAAAGAACTTTTGAATTGTCAAGGCATCTTATGGGTTGACAATTCCGTGATGTTACCCATCTCTCTGGGTCCTAGGTTCTAGATTCTTGAGGGTGACTGTGGCCAAATTCTATAAACTGAACTCCTGGGTCCTTCTTCCTTCTCAAAGTTTCCTTGATGGATAAACAATGTGTTTACTAGAAGAATAATTAGCACAGTTATCATCAGATGACATTTTCCTGGCCTGAACCAAAGAAAACCACTTAACTCCTCCATCTGGCTCAGATATTCTGTCCTTCTGGAAAATTCTGAATCACATCAAAGGGCAAAAATCTATTCTTTATGTATAGAAAATACGTGTAATTTTCCCATGTTTCCCTCCTCCTAGCCTGGCTAATTTTTATTAATGGTATGTGTTTAATAAATGTTAGTTTTCTGTCCCTGTTTCCCTTTTTGCTATCAGTCTGTAAGTGCCATGAGAGCAGGGACTCTGCGTTTCTCATTTTCTGTACCCACACACTAAGCCTGTCCACCTATCCATCCACATACAAACACATATTAAATGGCACATGATATTTTTCACGATTTTAAAAAAAGTTTACTTGGAGGATAATTGCTTTACAATGTTGTGTTGGTTTCTGCCATACTACAACTATGAATCAACTCTAAGTATACATATATCCCCTCCCTTTGGAGCCTCCCTCCCACCCCATCCTCAACCCAACTCCTCCAGGTTGTCACAGAGCACCAGGCTGAGGTCCCTGTGTTAGACAGCAACTTCCCACTGCTGCTGCTGCTGCTGCTAAGTCGCTTCAGTCGTGTCTGACTCTATGTGACCCCATAGACGGCAGCCCACCAGGCTCCCCCGTCCCTGGGATTCTCCAGGCAAGAACACTGGAGTAGGTTGCCATTTCCTTCCCCAATGCGTGAAAGTGAAAAGTGAAAGTGAAGTCGCTCAGTTGTGTCCGACTCTTAGCAACCCCATGGACTGCAGCCTACCAGGCTCCTCCATCCAAGGGATTTTCCGGCCAAGAGTACTGGAGTGGGGTGCCATTGCCTTCTCCGGCAACTTCCCACTAGCTATCTGTTAATATTTTACACATGGTAATGTATATAAGTAACAAGCAGCTCATGCAGCTCAATATCAGAAAAACAAACAACTCAATCAAAAAAATGGTAAATGGGTGGAAGACCTAAACAGACATTTCTCCAAAGAAGATACACAGATGACCAGCAAACACATGGAAAAATGCTGAGCATCCCTCATTAGTAGAGGAAGGCACATCAAAACTACAATGAGGTATCACCTCACACGGGTCAGAATGGCTATCATCAAAACATCTATGGTTTTTAAGTAGAAAATATCTAGGTTAGTGATATGGGAGGAGAAGGCAGTGGCATCCCACTCCAGCACTCTTGCCTGGAAACTCCCATGGATGGAGGAGCCTGGTGGGCTACAGTCCATGGGGTCGCTAAGAGTCGGACACGACTGAGTGACTTCACTTTCACTTTTCATTTTCATGCATTGGAAAAGGAAATGGCAACCCACTCCAGTGTTCTTGCCTGAAGAATCCCAGAGATGGCAGAGCCTGGTGGGCTGCCGTCTGTGGGGTCGCACAGAGTTGGACACGACTGAAGCAACTTAGCAGCAGCAGCAGCAGTGATATGGGAACATCTGGCTTTAAAGTGGGATCATGAGGGATCAGGTACAGTGGCTCTTGCATTGAATTGTGGAGTGTGCTAATATTTAGTAGTTGCATCTGAATGTAGCAACCAGAATCCTCAACCTATTGCCCCATAAATTTTCTCTCTAGTCCCATCAGTCTACTTATCTGATCCTTTAACATTGACCAGGACCCATTTCCTGCTTGTGTGGCTGGGTAACCCTGAACCAGCAGTGTGTTGGAGGCTGTTCATGCAGGATAGTGGGAATCCATTTTACACATCTTGCCCCAGTTCTGTGTTCAGCAATATCATGCTGGCAGCTTGAAATTGGCAGTGTGGAAGTATTTACACCATGGAAACTGGCAAACACTACAAATCAGGGCTTTCTTTTCCCCCAGAGAGCCTGCTGTAAAACACTTACCAGCACACCACTGATGCCAACACGCTTCCTGTTTATCTCTTGGCATAACTGGCTTCTTCTAATCCATAAATTTCAGCTCAAATATCACCTCTTCAGAGAGATCTTTTTATCTGATCTTATCCCCCACCCCAGCCACCTTCTATTGTATTATCAACTTCTTCTTCAGAGCACTTATACCAATCTGTAACTACCTTGTGTGTGTATTGTTTGGACTGGTCTGTAGCTCAACTTGCCCACTAGAAATCTTGTTTTGACTTGTTTACTGTTGGCTCCCTAACATCTAGTGAAGGGCCAGACACATGGTTGGTGCTCACAAAATATCTCTGATGAATGAATAAAAGGAATAAATGGTTCCAATAGTTCAGGCATTAGAAAGGCAAAGCATATATGTGTTTATACCTTACAATACATCCTGAGTGCTTTGGGGGGGGAGGCGGGTGAGGGTGGTGAAGGAAGGTTTTATTACTTGCAGCTAGTAATAAGAAAACCAAGATCTTTCTAGAAACAGTATCTCTCATCCTGAGCGTTTAGAGAGTGTTTTTCATTGTATGCCCAGGACCAAGCACAGTGCCCAGAATTTTCAGGATGGATAAAACTGGGGATTATCTAATTCATTTATCTTTCCCTATAACACCCTAGGGGCTTCCCAGATGGCTCAGTGGCAAAGAATCCACCTACTGATGCAGGAGAAATAGGAGGTGCGAGTTCCATCCCAGGGTTGGGAAGATCCCCTGGAGAATGAAGTGGCGACCCACTCCAGTATTCTTGCCTGGAGAATCCCATGGACAGAGAAGCCTGGTAGGCTACAGTTTATGGGGTCACAAAGAGTCAGACATGACTGAGCAACTCAGCACACACTCACATAACACCATGGAGAACTCCATTCCTTTGCCTTCATCAGCAACATGCTGCTGCTAAGTCACTTCAGTCATGCCCGACTCTGTGCGACCCCATAGACAGCAGCCCACCAGGCTCCCCCGTTCCTGGGATCCTCCAGGCAAGAACACTGGAGTGGGTTGCCATTTCCTTCTCCAATGCATGAAAGTGAAAAGTGAAGTCACTCAGTCGTGTCCGACTCCCAGCAACCCCATGGACTGCAGCCACATAAAACACTACTATTTCCTTCTGAGAAAGCAAAGTCTCCAAGGCAGGAAGAGTTCCTCACCACTAGGAGTGCTAGAAAGCCAGAGAAGGCATCAATTTGTCTCTGTATCTATAAAAATATCTGTATTTTTCTTCTCTGACTAGGTCACAGCAATTCATTATGTCACCCTTAGGCAAGACACCAAAGGGGGATGAGAGGGTCCATGGTCCCATCTCTTCCAGCCAGCGGACTGCCTCAGAGATAGCTTTGCTTACATGACTGAATAGCTGTAAGTCACCTTGGCCCCAGCCTCCTGGAGAAGGCGAAAGAAGTTTTCGAAATGTTTTCCTGCCACACGGATCACTGCATTATGCATGAGGGCAAACCCAGGGAACAGCAAATCATTGTGGGATGGAGGGGCAGGGTTCATGCAGAAAGGAAAATCGAAACTTTACTTGCCTTCTCCTCGTGATGGTTTCCCTCAATTGATAATTAGTGTTATATTATCTCACATCTTTAATAGGTTATTGATGCCTTTGGCAGCGATATAATCCTGGTGTCAAGAGTAATTCTTTCTTTCTATTAGGCTGCGCTGACCGCACTCAGGCAAGGCAGCTTGGACACAGGGTCTGGCTGATCCAACTCAAATCAATTCGATCCAGTACTTCTCTGGGCATTGACATGCAGGAGGAAAGAGGTATATTCACAATTTGCCTTAAAAGCACAAGAAGGCATGAGACTTGGGAGTCTAGTAAGTGAATACAAGCTGAGGAGGTCTTTTCTGTTCATCATCTTTGGGTGGAAGATGCCAAACCCCCTGCTGCCATGTTCTTGGTACTCACTGTGTGAGCTGGAGGTGCTCCCAACTTCAGAAATGGAAACGATCCACTTTGTCTCAGTCAGCACCGCCTCTCCTAGGTGGGTTTTCTCCCCTTTTCCAGTTCCTCTTTTTCTGTGGGCAGTAGTGCTTCTGGTCCAGAGGACTCCAGACAATCCACAAAGCAGAAATACCTTCAAGTATCCCAAATTAGACAACTAAGAGTTGAGTGGCTAAAGGGGCTGGAGGTCTTTGAATATGCATCCTGGGTAGACAACAAAATTCCTGAACCATGTGGAAATGGCCATTGAGGTCAGATTCATGTATCTCAGGGGATCCCAGCGAACTTCCAGGAGAAGCTGAGGAACAGCAACCAATTCAGGGTTCTACAAACTGAGGATTTACATATTTCAGAAAATCATGATCTTGTAATAAGAAACTCCTTTTCTAGAAAGCTCAGAGTCTTTCCATCTCACCTCCCTTATAAGGGCATAAGCACTGGTATTAAAGTGAAAAAAAATACCTGAGGCCTGGACTGGTCATTTAGAAGCTGTGTGACCTCGCTTAAGTTGCTTCATCTTTCTGAACCTCATTTTTTCCCAACAGTGAAATGAGAACAACTATAAAAACTCTGCATTCCTAACAGAGTGTAGAGGGACAAGTGAATGAGATGATACATAAAAGAGACACTTGTAGCCAAGTGCTGCATGAACTCCAGGGAATCTTTGATATGCCAGGACCATTCCCTTCTTCTAAGAACAGAGCTTCCATCTCTAAGAAATGTTCCTTCCCCAAAACAAGCCTTGTGATTTGAAACAAACACAATACTATATATCAGATAGATAACCAACAAGGACCTACTGTTTAGCAAAAGGAACTCTACTCAATATTCTGTGATAACCAATATGAGAAAAATAATCTAAAAAAGATTAAATATATGTATATGTAAAACTGAATCACTTTGCTGTACACCTGAAACAAACACAACATTGTAAATCAACTATATTCCAATAAATTAAATGCTTAAAAATAAAAAAAAAAAAAGAAAAAATCTGCCGAGTTGTTACTCTATGTGAGTATCTGCCCAGATCCAGCCAGTCATGGCAACCCTCTCTGTGGCTGTCATGGTTGACTGGGATGGCCCTAGGGGGGAGCATGAAACCCCAGTGAGGCACTGAGAGCCCCTCCCCCTGGGTTTTAACCTTGCTAAGAGAAAGATTATGAAGCAGTTTCCTCTGGGAGTAGAAGCTATTGGATGTGAGGCATGGAGATTGTCATAGCTTTGTTCCCTAATGCGTGAAGGAAGTCTGACTGCTGAGGGAGAAAATAGAGCTAGAACTCAAAGGAGAGATGAAATGCAGAAAGAGATCCATCTCGTTCAGATTTTCCTGTGGGTCCAAACGAAACCCCTCTCCTTCATGGCTTGAAAGGATATTCCATCAATATCCTTCCAGTACATTCCTCTTTTTCGCCTAAGTCAGTTTTTGTTATTTCTGTCACTTACAACCAAAAGAGGCTCAATAAAGAAATTGCAATTCATTATTCAGGCTCCCAGCTCCAGGCCGAGCTTGGATCATACATTCTGCTCTCTGCCTCACAGTGTATAGGTCTCCTTCTCCAGGGCCATTTCACTTGCTTTGTCATTCGTTCACTCCACCAAGAATCTATGAGCTTTCCGTATGTGCCAAGCATCCTCTCATCCCTCTGGGCTCTGCATATAATCTAAAGAAGACATTTGGGTGCTATCCAGAGGAAACTAACAGCTCCATACCTTACAGGCATCCAGTCAATAGGTCAAGTCTAAATATTTAGCCTGATGCTCTCATTTATTTGTTTTCTTTTTCTGTAGCATCTATTTACGTAGGATTCTTCAAATCCTTCATGGAATGGAATAGGTTATAAGTCACAAAAAATTGCTGAGCATCTACTGTCGACTGGGAACTATTGGGGAAAAAAAGACATGCCTTTGCCCTTGAAATGTGTAGAGTCTTGCTGAGCAAACAGAGCAAAGCTAGAGAACAAGTCAGAAAAATCAAACCTGGCAATTTATGGGGCACAGATCATACGATTTCAAACAATCAGAGAAGGGAAGTATTTGATAGACTAAGGTGTTTAGGATAGAATTGAAATAGGGTATACCCTGCTGGATTTTCTTTTTCAGACAGCACAGTAATTAATTTTTAAAACTAGCTGATATCATTGAAATTCAGGAGATTTCATATTTTTAAAAAATATAGATTTCTTTTTTTATATATATAGATTAGGAGAGTTGGTAACAATTCCATTTGGCCATAATCCACTGGAACCAAAAAACTGTTGCCCCCTTCAGAAAGGGCAGCCATGTCTCTGTTACCATCTGACCAGTTTGGTACATTTAGATTCCTCAGCCTGGTTCCCAAAGACGTTTGAATTTGATACCTAAAAACTAAGTTGGAGTTCAAAATGTCCCAGCTCCCCAGAAGCCTCAAAGAAGGGACCTTAGGGACAACTCATATCTAAAGTTCAGGCCCACCTTCACAGGCACCCAATTTAGCATTTTTAAAGTGTCATTGACCAAAGTGCCCTACACCAGCCAGGCTGTATTCACCCACCTGGCTCCAGGTGAACAGGAGCCAGGGGAAAGATTCTCTAGGAACATAAAGACGGAAGCATCCTTCATCAAGTCATCAACCATTACATGCCTGCCACTCAGAGCCTCAGACTTTCTTCAGCCCCTCTTCCTCCTTCTTCTTTTTCTTCTTTTAAATGGCCACATTTTCTCACCTTGTTGCATTTGAAAGCAGATGATACAGAATGAAATTCCTCTGGCGGCTGTATGTGCGGGAGCGCGCAAAAGTATTTATGAATCCTAAATGAAGCTGGCTGCAGAGCCCAGGAGCTCCAGCAGAGCCCGGCGTGTGTGCCCGGCGGAGTCTGATCTCTTACACAGGAAGCTGCGTTTGATATCTCATTTGTTGGCCGTGTTCCTCACAAAGCCGAGTGCTGTTTAACCCACTTTCACAAAGCAGAAGAAAATAAAGAAGAGGCTGGGTGAGCAAGGGAAGGCCGTCCCATAAAAACGCCCTGGAGTGGTCAGAAGAGATGCTCACAGGGCGTGTGGAAGGTGCTGCCACCCTCTGGCTGGGTGTAGCATCACACCTGCTGGATCACGTGGGTACCCCTCCCCTCTCCTTGAGGTCCTCTGCTTCTAAACTACCCTGAAATCCTGGAATTGTAGATGAAATCAGACTGGTTTGTTTTTTTATTTAGGTCCTTAGACAAAGATGTTCTTTCTCTGCTTCCGGTTTCATAAGAAACTTTTCGTGGGTAAACCAAGACCCCCCCTCCAACCCTGGCCTAGGAGAGACCCAGCATGTAGTCGTGCCTCAATCCACCTCTTCCTGCTAGATATTCAGCCCACGCATGACAAAGACTTTGGCAAAATGCTAGCAATCAGAAACCCGCTCTTCATAGACATAAAAAGAGTCAGTACATAGGTCTCCCCAATAATGATAGTCTACATGCATTAGCATATATTTCCTTGAGAAGTGAACTATCAGAGTATGTCCCTAAAAGCAATTCATTCTATTTACAGCTTTTCTGAAGCCCCCGAGAGGGAATCATCTCAGAACACTGCAGACAGCACACTGAAAATAGTGAAAAACATTCAATTTGGAAACAATTTTACCTCGATCTATCTTTTTTCTTTTTTCATCTGTGAGTCAGCCCACTGCTTCTGTCCCTTCCCCTACCTGGAGGTGGTCCTCTCCGTGCTCCCTCCTGGGGTCGCCATGAGGACAAGAATAATGCTGTATCCCCAGAGTGTGGCCAGTGGGAGACCAAGGAGGACACCCCATCTTTTTGTTGTGGTTTTTTTTTTCCAGTTTGACTGAGATTTAATATACAGTACTACATACCTTTAATTGTAAATGATGGTTTGACTCACATGCATCATGAAATAATTACTACAATAAGTTTAGTGAACATCCATCATGTAAATACAAAAGAAAAAAAAGAAAAAAAATATTTTTTCCTTGTGATGAGAACTCTGAGGGTTTGCTCTCTTAAAATCTCTCATATAACATACAGCAGTATTAATTACATTAATCATGTTGTACTTTATACCCTTAGATGTTTTCTATCTTATAACTAGAAGTTTGCAATTTTTGATTGCCTTCATTGAGTTCCGCCCAACCCCTCTTCACCTCTGGTAAGTACAAGTCTGATCTCCTTTTCTATGAGTTTGCTTGTTTATTTTTGAGGTGTAATTGACCTACAGTACCATTTTAACTCTTTGGAGGACACCACATCTTTCCTCCTGGTGGAAAACACCTCATTCCCATAACAGAGGAAGGCTGGTGACAGGGGCAGAGAACAGAGGGTGCATCTGATCAGCAGTGGTGCTATTGCTACCGTGTACAGATGACTCTCCAGGAGCTGACTGCTGCTTTTTAAGCAGTGTCAATATGGATGTTGCACCGTATTACCCCATCCTCTGGGCTAACAATAAGATTGGGTGACCACGTCAGGGCTTCCCAGGTGGTGCTAGTGGTGAAGAACCTGCCTGTCAACACAGGAGACACAGGAGACCCAGGTTTGATCTCTGAGTTGGGAAGATCCCCTGGAGAAGGGCATGGCAACCCACTCCAGTATTCTTGCCTGGAGAATCCCACGGACAGAGGAACCTGGTGGGCTACAGTCCATAGGGTCGCACAGTCAGACACAACTGAAACAACTTAGCACACAACCATGTCAACAGTGAGAAAAGGGGAGCAAAGAAGTATCCCTTTGATTACAAAACGCCCAGGTACCAGTACAGCTGAAGAAATCACTCAACTCTTAGGCATGTACGCCCTTCCCAGGTGGCTCAGTGGTAAAGAACTCGCCTGCCAGTGCAGGAGATGCAAGAGACACAGGTTCAATCCCTGGGTTGGGAGGATTCCCTGGAGAAAGAAATTACAACCCATTCCAGTACTCTTGCCTGGGAAATCCCATGGACAGAGGGGCCTGGCGCGCTACAGTCCATGGGGTCACGAAGAGTCAGACACGACTAGGGGCTGAGCACACACATAGGCACGTGCTGCCCGAGAGAGGACCAAGAGGATGGCAGGCCTTGCATCTTCAGCGAAGCCAAGGGCATCACAGACTGGACTAAGTGAGTGGTAAATGCCTACTACCTGCCCACAGCCATGCTCTGAATAGGAAGGAAACAGAATAAATAAATGCTAAAATACCATTTTTGCTTTTGAAAGAAGTGAGCAAGGCAGTCAGAGGTAAGCCACGCCCAGTTGTGGGAGGTAAATACCCTGGATTCCGAACTCAGGAGACAGAAGGTAGGACCTGCCATGTTCCCTTGGCAAGACAGCTGGCTGCTCTGAGACTTCAACTTCCTCTGCTGATACTAGTCCAGTACGTCCCGTAGCTTCTTAGGAGGAGGAAATTAAAAATGCAGTGGTTTTCAAGTCAATAGTGCTATCCTTTTTCAAAAGAAAAATTATATATGAAACTCTAGTGAAAATGCAGATAAAAGCTGAGCTGTTGATTTGGGAGGGATAGGGGCATGGAGCTCACCACCTACGCTGTCTTTCCTTGCCCCCAGAGTGGCTTCTGGGGCACCCATGAGCACTCTATACCTCTGAGAAGTGTAACTTGAAGGCCAGTGAGATAATGGTTTGAAACTGTATTATTATTTTTATTAATGATCATACAAACTGGCCATTAGTACAGGTGACTGTAGGAATCAAGAGAAGGGAGAGATCAATATGGGCTTAAGTGTTCAAGTAACAGTAGAACTCGCACTGATCCTTAAAGGATGGCAGGTGTCTGGCTGGGACAGAGGCTGTGGGGTGGGGACTCCAAGTGGGGTGGTGGACATGAGATATCACCTGTGCTTCTCAGGGCAGGGCACGGGGAGAGCCCATCTGGTTAGAGATGACCATGTGTTTGAAGTGGACGAGGGAGCATGGGGTGGTTTAAGCTGCTTCTTTAGGCAGATGAATGATGATACAGGGTAGGGTTTTATATGGCAGCCCCTTTGGGAAGCCTATACCAGGAAGGAGCTGGCTGGGAAGGGTCCTGAGGGTAGTTAGCCTGGCTTTGCTGTTTGACTCTAGATGGACTAATTCATTGCCTTGAACAGTACTTGTTTGAGGAGTCAAACTTCTGGCATCAACGTCCATTTGCTCTGCTGATTTTTGCTCTGGACTCCGAGTCCGAATCCTAGTTACCATGTCACAGCTCCCCATGTGCCCTGCTCTCCTCTGCCACTAACTCAGGCGTGTGGAAGTTCCCTACCTCCATGGAAGCATCTCCTAGAAAGTCTGCTTCCTCAGAATCTCAGTCTCTCCAGATCCCCTTGGAGCCCTCGTGGTGGCCCCTGTAGGGCCCTGTGCCTGAGGGGAGGGCTGTCCCTGCCCTGCCTTCTCCACTGCAGTCCTTTAAGGCCCCAGGAATGATTGACCTTCCCTGTTTGTCTCAGAACACCTTGTTGTCTTGTCCTCTTTGAAATGCCTGACAGCAGCAAATGCTTGGGTCTAAAAGCAAAATAATGAAATCAAATGAAAGCTCCCCAATTTCTCAAGTGCTTGTCCTTGGTCCGGTGTGGTGCACGGCATGCATTATTCAGAGAGGAGCAGCTGTATTACCTGAAGCAGAAATTCTGTTTTTCAGGTACCAGTCTGGAGGGATGACTGGAGTAGAGCTGGATGGCCTGCCCAGTGGCCCGTGGGTGCTTTGGGAGCAGAGGAGGGTCAGCTTTGGTGCTGGATCCCACAAGGTCATTGAAGTAGCTTGTGTCCTCTGCCCAGTCATGGGAACAGATAGGTCAGTTACCCCAGTCTGAGAGGGAGGGAGGTCTTGAGGGGTAGGGCAGATGCCAGGAAGGAAGGAAGGAGAGATTGTGCAAACTACGTGACTGGAAGAACTGTCAACTGCACCAAAGTCCCCCAGAGAGAGGGCCCATACCCATATCATAGCCTCTAAATGCACAAGCTGCATGAAATTAAAGAGTACAGATTATCTTCTAAATGAGATAGCTACAAAATTGAAATATGGTGGGTGAGGGGGTGGAGAGGGTCCACCAGGGAGGCTTGTAGTCTAATCTCAGTTACGCATCCACTTCCCATAAGACCATTATGCTCCCTTGCCTATTTACCCGTGACTTACTGAGGCCCTTAAAAGAGGGAATGTATTTTAGTCCCAACCCTGCATTGTCAGGCTTGATCATGTGACTTACTTGGGCCAATGGAACGTTGGACAGTGTTGCTCTAAGAAGTATGGTGCTTTCACTGGTTCTCTTGCGTTCTCTTGCTTCATTCCTTATACTGTCAGAACAGCAGGTCCCAAATTAGGTTCAGCTTAAGTCCAGGAATGAGAAGACACATGGAGAATATCTGCAACTGCCAACATGCTCTGTGAACAAGAAAGAAATACTTGTGATTCTGAGCCACTGAGATTTTAGGGGGCGTTTGTTACCATAGCAAAGCTGGCTAATATAGTTGATGTCAATCAATGATGAGGAAATTAATCATGTCTGCCTTGAGTTAAGCTTTTTTAAACTTGATTTGTTTATTTAATTGATTGTTGTCATCTTCACTTGGGGTGAATAGCATTGATAAATAAGAAGGGTTGTTTGTTTTAATGAATCCATAGAAAAATGTTGATATTTACAGAATCCACATAGTATAATTTGACAAGTCCTATGGCTGGACTTCTAACTGAATTTCCCTTCATTCATGGTTGAGTAGGTCTAAACAGAGTGTGTGGTTGTCCATTCTCTGCCCTTAACTGCTGAGAGCATATTCACCAATCCTCTCCAGAATCCTACCAACTTTATGTGGACAGCCATCCTTCAACTGTGACTTAATAAGTATTGTCTAAGCCCTTACTATGGAGAAGGCAATGGCAGCCCACTCCAGTACTCTTGCCTGGAAAATCCCATGGACGGAGGAGCCTGGTGGGCTGCAGTCCATGGGGTCGCTAGGAGTTGGACATGACAGAGCAACTTCACTTTCACTTTTCACTTTCATGCCTTGGAGAAGGAAATGGCAACCCACTCCAGAGTTCTTGCCTGGAGAACCCCAGGGACAGGGGAGCCTAGTGGGCTACCGTCTATGGGGTCGCACAGAGTTGGACACGACTGAAGTGACAGCAGCAGCAGCGGCAGAGAGCCCTTACTATGCCTAAGGCCTTGGGAGTGTACTTTCATTACTTCATTTGGTCTTCCCAACAATTCTTTAACAATAGGTAATATTGCTGCTATAGACTGAATGTGCCCTGCTACATTCATATATTGAAACCTAACCCCCACTGTGATGGTCTTAGAGGGTGGGGCATTTGGGAGGTACTTAGGTTATAGGGTGGAGCCCTCATGAACAGAATTAGTGCCCTTATGAAAGAGACTTCAAGAGAGCTCCCTCATCCCTTCCTTCATGTGAGGACACAGTGAGAAGAGGGCTTCTGGTTCTATGAACCAGAAAGTGGGCTCTTACCAAACACCAAATCAAGTGTCCAGCTTGACCTTGGAATTCTCAGCCTCCAAAACTTTAAGAAATGAATTTCTGTGGCTTATAAACCACTTGGCCTATGATATTCTGTTAGAGTAGTCAGAATTGACTAAGATAATAGTCATGTACTTTTTGAGAAAATCAAAGTCCAAAGGGTTTTCCAGGGGCACAAAACTGGTAAGAATCAAATCATAATTTTAACTTAGGTTTCTTCCTTCTTGACCCAGGGGTCTCTCTTCACTATCCCAAGATCCATGGATTGTGTGTGTTCTATATGAGGTTGCTGCTGCTGCTAAGTCGCTTCAGTCGTGTCCGACTCTGTGCAACCCCATAGACGGCGGCCCACTAGGTTCCTCTGTCCCTGGGATTCTCCAGGCAAGAATACTGGAGTGGGTTGCCATTTCCTTCTCCAATGCATGAGGTTACCATCTAGGATATAATATGCCAGGAGCTCAGAGACACAGGTTCATGGGCTAGTAGTAAGGAGATGGGCCAGAAGCTAAGACTTCTTACACTTAATACATTTTTATTTCAATTTATTTTATTCCCAGACATGAATTAATTCATATTATATTCCTAAAATGAAAAGTTCAACTAACTAGGAGTCTCCAAACTTTTGGGGGTGGTACTTCTGTGTCCTCTTAGAAGGGATGCATTAGTGGAATTAAAAATAGATACCTCTGCAAGAAAGTTGGTTTCCAAGGGGGCTGCAGTCTTTAAAGAACATTCCTACTGTTAATTATGAAAGTAGCAAGACTCATATTGTGAACAAAACAACAATAATAATCTTAATAATTAAATAATAGCTTCAGTGTCAATAAGTATTTTGCACAATGCTTTCATATAAAGTATCTATCTGCTGTCTGAGAAGGCCTCCAAGAGCCACTTGGATTGACCCTGTCTTCACTGCTGGCTACCATCTGTCTGGGGCTCAATAGTGCATGTGTCCAGGCCTGGCTGGGCTCCATCAGTCACCTCCTGCCTTTCTGCCTCCAGAAAGAACAGACACTTGATGGCCTGGGAAACCTGGCAGCCATTGAAAGAGACCCCTTCCTATCCTTGTACATTTAACTGACTGGACTATAGACTTGCTGAGTGACCTTGGCTTCTTATGGAGAGATGCGGAAAAAAGATAGGAGTTTCCAGTTTGCCTTTATTTGGCTTTCATACAACACTTCCCTGATGGCTTGGATGGTAAAGAATCTGCCTTCAATGTGGGAGACCCAGGTTTGATCCCTGGGTCAGGAAGATCCCCTAGAGAAGGGAGTGGCTAACCGCTCCAGTGTTCTTGCCTGAAGAATTCCCATGGACAAAGGAGACTGGTGGGCTACAGTCCATGGGATCACAGAGAGCCAGACACAACTGAGAGACTAACACACACACACACACACTCACAATTTCCACTCTAGGAAACAGCTTTTGTGGGATCCACTACTTTCTCCCCAGCATCTGAATCATAGATATATTTCCTTAGGAGCAAAGAAGTACCAGCAAGAGAATGTGGATGGCTCAGCATAAATCCATGTCTACCACTAAAGAGCCAAGACACAGCCATGAGATGGAAGGGACATCTCCCTGCAAGGAGTGCAAGTTCTCCTTGAGTCTGGCCCCAGGTCCCTTGGTCCCAAAGGTTTGGGAATGAACTTGGAAATGACCAGAACTACTTGAGGGGCACTGTGGGCCATTTTGCTCTTCCAGAGAGTTTTATGCATCTGGGGTGCTTCCCTAGAGTGATGCTGTGGGGCTGGAAAAATCACAGTTCTGTTGGCTGTGTACAAAGCTACAAGCCCTATCCTCGACTTTTCTGCACCTTTCTACACCTGGGGAAAGGCGAGGTTCTGACTGTACTTACCTCCTAACCTCATCTTACTGACATCTATATCTGGCCATCTGCATCCTGGACCAGACTGCCATATTGGAGGAAAAGAGGCACTCTTTGAGACATTCTGATTCCCTCTCTGTGAAAGCTGCTTTGAGGTCAAGTGAGGAATCATACAAGATCTGGTTTCTGAGCGCTTCAGATTCCAAAGGCCCCAGGCCTTATATTCTGATCCCTCCCCTAGCCCGCCTTCTTGTCTACTCCTGTCCTGGGGATTAAGGCAGTGGCTGCCTGGTTGACTGCCCCCTTCTGGGGAGGGCAGTGGTCTCAACTTTGCCCTCCCACAGTCCTAGCCCTCTTAGGAGGGCATCTTATACACAGTCTCCATGCTTCTCACCACAGCTAAGAGACAAGAGTGGGTCTTGGACCCAAGGGCAGGCAACTGTAGCCTGCCATCAGCCTGGGTAGCGGGTATGCTTTTAAACCTTTAGAACTGGCCAGTTCCAGATGACTAGCTGAATCTGGCAGATTCTGCTTCAGAAGTTGAATGTTAGAGGTACAGAGAATGGGCTGGTGATCAAAGTGGGGGTGGTAGGATCCAAAGACACAAGCACCAGCAGTAGCTCACTCTCCGGGGGGGCAGAGGGGGTGCTGGGTGGGTGGAATGCCTGCTCCTGCAGGCGTGACCAGTGACCCAGGCACAAAGGCTAGGTTGGCACCTCAAGGGCCCCCAGGCTTGTCTTTTCATAATACTGCTTTCCTGTGTTCTTGCAACAATCTCAGTAACCCGATTCTATTTCTTTTTATAGAACCTAAAAGAATACAAGTTGTACAGAACACATACTTGAGAGGCCTGAATTTAAAAGGCAGAACAAAACAATTGACCAGAGGTTCCTCGGACCCCCATCAATTTGCTCACCCGGGTCAGGCCGAGATGTATCTCTGGCCCTGCCTCTGGGAGTGATGCACCCTAGGGGGTTGGAGGGTTCTGGGTGAAGATTTGAGAGAAGGGACTCAGAGAGGGACAAGCAAGGCTGTTGAGATGGGAAAAGCTCTGACCTAAGAAGGGGTCCCTTTCCTGTTGTCCAAACACTCTGAGCAGAGGAAGGGGAGAGTTGAGACAGTGAGATAAGGATGGTGGTGATGGTGGTGAGGATAGGGTGGGAATGGGGGATGGGATAAAGGAATAGTCTTCCGCTCCTAGGATCCCAGTCTCCCCAGCTCCTGGCTCAGACCCAGCCAGACAGTGGGGAGATGGATGAAGTGGATGCCCAGTGTCTGGGCCGTCCTCCTTGCTCTAATTTTGGCTTCATGTCTGATGTCCTCCCTTCACCCTCTTTGCAGCCAGAGCTGAGCCTCCCTGATCCATGGGGGAAAATCTAGCTTTGTGTGCCCAGAAACTCAGCAGCCATGGTAAACAGAGAGGAAGATGGCTTTTGAAGCCTGCCTTCTTCAGGAAGCCTTCTCTGCTTAATCCCAGCTGGACAAACTCTTTATTTTGAGTTATCCAGGGAATGTGAGAGTTGCTCTGGCCAACTGGGAGCACCAGGAGGACAGCAGCTATGTCAGCCTTGTTCACTGATACATGCTGAATGCTTAATTAACACAGTGCCCAGCCCAGAGAAGGGGCTCAATTAGTGGTCATTGAATAAATGAATAAACAAATGGATGCATGATTGAATATACTCATCTTTTTTTTTTTTAAGCTGAAGTACCTTTGTTCTATATGAAATAGTGTGCAGCTGCCAATATGTAAGAGCAACGCCATGAACTGTTATGGATGCAGAGGAGAGGGTCCAAACCTCTGCATCCTGGGCTCCTCCATGCTCTGAACCAGTTCCTAGGGATTCTCTGCATATTTTGAAATTCCATGGGACACTCTTTTCATTTTCCCAGTGAAGAAACAGGTCCCCAAAGGAAAGTGGCTTGTCTAAGCTAGAACAGGCACCCTGGTCTCCCGACCCCCAGACAATTTTTCATGTGCTCCATTTAGACTGTATTAATTCACAGTGCTGCGTGCCCAGCAAACAGTGGGTGACTGAAGATTTGGGAGGGAGGGAGGGAATGTGGGGCGGGGGAAGGGGGGGACTTGTTGATTCCCAGGCTGTGTGCGCTGGCAACAGTCATGAGCGACACCCGCAACGAAGGATGCAGCACCAAAATAAAATGTATTGTATTTAAATATTCCCCAAGTCATTTTGTGTATTTAAGTCTTAATTCATCTCCTCTAAATCTCTCCCCGCTACATTAATGTGACGACTTTGACAGAAAGATGAATAACATTATTAAAGGAGCTCGGGAGCAAATTTCACTCATAAAAGTCTTCCATTCACTCGCTCGCTTTGCCATTCCCACTCCGCATTCTGTTCCTGTTCACGTCCCAGGTCTCCATCCCTCTGGGCCCCTGGCTGCTGGTAGGGAGATTCAGAGGACAGGGGTACGTGTGTATTTCATACTCACTTCTAAATCTTACCCCTTTTCATTTGAAAAATATATCGTTTGAGCCAAACCCCAGATGTGGTAAAATTCAGCCTGGAAAGAGGGAGGGAAAGCAGATCCTCGTTTGAGAAAAGCCCTCTGCAGGGACATAGGATGGGGCAAGAAGCATCGCCCGTGACCAGAAGGCATCCTCCTTGAGGAAGCACATCTCAGGAGAGCAGGGACCATCCCTACAAAACTCTCCTCTGGGGATTCCGCCAACCCCACACCTTCCACGTTGCTGGCTCCTGCCCAGCTGGAGGCAACCCTGGAAGCTGCCATCACATCCCACTCCTCCTCCCAGAGCCCTACTTGGCCTCGCTGGCTCGGGATTTATGCCTCTCTTTGTCAAGCCACCCTGATGGATCGCTTCCAGGATGGCAGCAGAGTCAGTGGTATTCATCTCAGCTATGTCTCAGCCTTCTCCTTTAAATCATTACTCATGCTGGCAGCCGCTTGTTCGCTCCTGACAGCCTGGCCTGAGCCTGGCTGCTCCATCTGTGGGACTCCCAGCTGGAGGGGCCCGCAGGGTCTACCCTGGCAGGGACTGAGCCTCCTCTGTCCTTTTCTTACCCGCCTAAGCCTCTGTTAGGTCATCTGACGTCGAGGTCGCCAACCCTGGAGCCCCAAGGCACACCTCTGACCCAGCACTGACTATATAACAGGAAAGTCAGCTGTTGGTGTGGTGCCTGGGCTGTTAGCTCTTCTGGCCGTGGATGGTGCTCACTCTCTCTGTGTTCCCAGTGCCTAGTGGGGCTGCTGGCCCATAATAGGTGCTCAGAGACTGTTTGATGAACTCAAATTCTAAATTGGGCAGTGGTTACATTCTCTTTGGAAAACTATTTGGCAGTGTTTACTGAAGCCAAGCACTTCCCTGGTGGCTCAGTGGTAAAGAATCCACCTGCCATTGCAGGAGACACAAGAGACACAGGTTTGATCCCTGGGTCAAGAAGATCCTCTGGAGGAGGGAATGTCAACCCACTCAAGTATTCTTGCCTGGAGAATTCCATGGGCAGAGGAGCCTGGTGGGGTTGCCAAAGAGTCAGACATGATTTAGCAACTAAACAACAACTAAAGCCAAACATACACATGCTCTGTGGCTCAACTGGACATGTATCCCACAGGAATGAGTGTGCATCTGTCTGCCCAAAGACATGCACAGGACTGTTCATGGAAGCTTATTCCAAATAGAACCAAACTAAAGGCAACCCATATGTCCATTCACAGTGAAATGGGCAAATAAATTGTTGTGTATTTACACAAGTATCCCATGACCCCCGTGCTATGTAGCAATGAAAAAGAATGAGGTCCTAGTCACACAACAATATGGGTGAATCTCACACAAAAGAAGACAGACACAAAACAGCATACATTGATTAGAATACAGGTCAGAATAATGGTTATCTTTGAGAGGTGGGAGGTCATGATGGCTATTGACTGGGAGGAGATACAAGGAAGTCTTCTAGGGTATTGGAAATTTTCTTGATCTTGCCAGTGGTTGGTTACATAGGTGTAGACACAGGTAAACATTCACTACGGATGTACCCTTATTATGTGTAATCTTGTAAGCTAAATCTTATTCAAAGAATAAGAAGAAAATGTGGCAGGATACCCAATCTTTTTGCATCAAAGTCTGTGCCTTATTGTATGTACATTCTATCTTCTGCATGTCCAAAACCATGTAAAACTATCACACTAAGCTTTTTCCATGTTTTATATTATGAAGACAATTGATGTATTGCATATACATTTTCTAACTATGCAAAAACATGCCCATCAGAAATTTTTATTTTCTTATTTTTTAAATTTATTACCGAAGAATAGTTATTTATAGAGGCTTCTGTGGTGGCTCAGACGGTAAAGAACCTGGCTGTAATGCAGGAGACACGGGTTCAATCCCTGGGTCGGGAAGATTCCCTGGAGAAAGAAATGGCTACCCGCCCCAGTACTCTTGCCTAGAGAATTCTATGAGGAGCCTGGTGAGCTAAAGCCCATGTGGTCACAAAGAGTCAGACATGACTGAGCGACTAATACTCTCACACATAACATAACATTATAATGTTATGTTAATTTCTGCTGTGCAGCAAAGTGATTCAGTTACACATATACATATATTCTTTTTCATATTCTTTCCATTATGCTTTATTACAGGATACTGAATGTAGTTTCCTGTGCTATACAGGACCTTGCTGTTCATGCATCCTATACATAATAGTTGGCATCCACCAGAAGCATTAAACATATCCTCTCCCTTCCCTAAGACCCTGAGTGAAAATTACTGCACTAAAATGTATTTGCCTCTTAGCATAAAAGATATTCATTACTTCCCAAGACTATGTCTCATTAGAGTGAGATGGTAGGTAAAGAGGATGATTGCTAACTCATAAAGGTGGGGGCTGGAGACCATCATAGAGCAGAAGCAAAGGGGGCTTGTGTCCAAGAATCTCAAAATTATTGAGAGGTCTATATGCAAGACTTTCCAAGAAGAGCAAAGGGCTAGAGCAACTCTTACTTTATCTCAGCTCAGTTCTCTGAAGATTGAGCTGTGTGTGTCCTGTGAATGCAAATGTGACCGGGTATCCATGGAGGCTGACCACCCAAACCATAGGAGTCAGTTTGAGAGAAGAGAGGAGTCATGTGTGTGTGTCTGTGTGTGTGTGTGTGTATGTGTGTGTGTGGCAGGGGCGTGGGAGGTGAGAAGGGAGGCAAGGTGAAGTGTCAAAGCAGAGTCCAGAAATGAGAGGCAGTTCATACGGGTGAATTTCAGATTTCCATTTGTTCACTCCTCACCACCAAGATCTTATGCTAGAACCTTAAGAAGACCCCTGAGGATATTTTGACTTAGTTTATAGAAAGCTCAGATCTACTTTTATTGAAAGTAACAAAACTTAACAAGGGACTTGTAAGTTTCCTTCTAGAGCTAAAATCTATGATTCTATAGAAAACAGCAACATTAAAAGACATATTAGCTATTATGTTTGCTAGGTTTCAGGCACTGTTCTAAGTATTCAACATATATAGCTAATCTGAATAACCATATGAGGCACATATTATTACTAGTCCCATTCTACAGATAAGGAAATCAAGTCTTGAAGAGTTAATGACCTTGCCCAAGGTCATACCCTCATAAGTGGTAGATCTGGGATTCCAACACAGATCTTCTGGTGCCAGAGCCCAAGCTCTAAGCTCCCACCACCTTTGACAAGGAGCAGACAAAGGGATGTTCTCTTCAGAGCTCTCCAGACAGTTTACATAGATGAGGCTCCTTGCAGATTGGACAAATCCTGCCAGTGAGGGCCAGGGCTCCGTGGGAGGACAGTGTAGCACCAAGTGCCTCCCAGAGTTGAGGTGGGGAGCAGTGGGAGGCAGGGTGAAAGGAAAAAGGAAAGGCACTTAAATCACACACACCACAAAGCAGAAAACAGGAAGTGGCGCATGGGGCTTTGAGTTCAAATTGCGCTCAAATAGTTACTGTGGGTTTGACCTCAGGTAAGTTACGTAACATTGCTGAGCTCAAGTGCTCGATCTGCAAAATGGTGGGAGCAGTAATCCCTTGCTCCTGGGTCTACCATGAGGATTGTAACAACATGGAGTCCTTGCAGTGTATAGGGCATGATGAGTTCACTCTATGTGGTTGCTGAAGCTCTTAGATTGGGTCATGAGTTAAATGCAAATTAAAACGTCTTGTCCCTGGGGTTTTGTTTGGGGGGAGTTTGCTTTCCAAGGGGGAAGACAGACCACAGCAAAGCCAGTGAAAGAGCTTTAACAGAGCGTTCTAATGGGCTCTTTAGGATGTAAATGCAGTTTGGAATGAGTATCATCCTTGTCCCATTTGGGAGGGGTACCCGTGGGATTAGGCAGGAACTGAAGGAGATCAGCCCTGGGATTTCTTTGGAAGGAATGATGCTAAAGCTGAAACTCCAGTACTCTGGCTACCTCATGCAAAGAGTTGACTCATTGGAAAAGACTCTGATGCTGGGAGGGATTGGAGGCAGGAGGAGAAGGGGACGACAGAGGATGAGATGGCTGGATGGCATCACTGACTCAATGGACGTGAGTCTGAGTGAACTCCGGGAGTTGGTGATGGACAGGGAGGCCTGGCGTGCTGCGATTCATGGGGTCGCAAAGGGTCGGACACGACTGAGCGACTGATCTGATCTGAAGACACCATGTGTGTGTGCCTGGAACTCAGGATGGGTGCTTCCCTGCCCAAACCCCTGGAGAGGACAGAACCACTGAGCTTAAGGGAGGGAGGGACCTGGGTTAGAATCCTGGCCTCGTCCCTCACTGGTTGGTGACCTTGAGCAGGTGGAGTTACATTCTCTGACTTACAGGATGAGAACAGGAAAAAAATATACAGAGCTCTTGGGCCAGTGCCTGGCACACAGTCCCTAAGGGGTGATTAGTACTGGAGGCATACAAGGATGCCGTGGGAATGTTTGGAACATTCTTTTCTGAAACTTCCAGGAAGGGCAATGGGTCTGCCACCCTGCCCTCTTCTTCCAGGAGGAATGACCTTGCTGAATCTTCCTCAGTCCCTGGATCTGAAACCTTAACAAGTCTCTTTCTTCTCTGCCCCCACTTGGGACTGGACCAATACAGTAGAAAATGTGCTGAACTGAGAGTCAGTTGAACTAGACTTTTGGTAATTTACTCAACAGCTCTGAACCTCAGTTTGTTGTTTTGTTGTTGCTTCTGTTTATCTGGAAAGAGAGAAAGGGTATAGTTGAAAGGGTAGTTTTGAGAACTAAACTAGGCATCCTCTGTAAAGACTGATGGCCAGTGTTTATAGAGTTTGCCATGAATCTGGGGGGTGGGCTTTCTTTACTGCCTAACCTCAAACCCCTATGCGTGAATGCGTGCTTAGTCGCTCAGTCGTGTCTGACTCTTTGTGACCCCATGAACTGCAGCCTACCAGACTCCTCCGTCCATGAGATTCTCCAGGCAAGAATACCAGAGTGGGTCACCATGCCCTCCTCCAGGGGATCTTCCAGACCTAGGGAGTGAAACTGCATCTCTTATGTCTCTTGCATGACAGGAGGGCTCTTTACCACCAGGGCCACCTGGAAAGCCCCAAACCCCTATGCATCTCCCCTTTATACCCTAACGGGGACCTTTTCCTGCCCCGATGGATGCAGCATATTCTTGTTCTGCTCAGCAGGCACACTCAGGCCTCAGCCCCGGCATATCGCGCACACACACACGCACATGCACACTCCTCCCCCCGACCCCACACACACACGTGAGCACGCATGTCCACCAATGGCTGTCATGGAGAGAAATAGCAGCAGGAGGAAATCCCCACATCCTTTCTCCCCATGTCACTTTGTTTTGCCTGCACAGGCAACAAATTAAAACAAGAACCCCCCATCGCCCAGAGCTGCCTGGGTTTCTGCCACGGCAGCTCTAATAATAGCTGAGCAGAGAGGCTCCCCCGTCCTTCAGGCCCCGGAGCGAGGAGGCAGCGCTTTTCATTGGCAGCCAGAGAAGTGGCTGGGAGCTTTGGCTGTGTTTATTCGCTGTGACTTTGGGGTGATTATATATTGTTTCTTGTCCTCTGTCTAAGTGCTTCATCAGAGAGAGGGGCGTGGGGGACAGGGGTGAAGGGGCAGCAGTGGGAAGAAAAGCAAAAAGGAAATCCAACTTCCCCAGAAAAACACAGACGCGGCACGCTCAGTCAATGCAGGCACCAGCACACAGCAAAATTGAACTTTCCCTGCCTCACCGTGGTCTTTGAAAGCATTCAATTATCTGTCTGCACCTATAGAAAATGTTAGGGATTGCTTCCAGAAGCCTTTAAAAGGGTCTATACATAACAGAGAGGCACATACACTCTCAGCAGCAGGCAGAAAAACAACAACAATCTATTCATTTACCTTTGAAAAAGCCAAAAAGGTATAAATTCTGCCCAGAAATCAATCTCCCTCTCTCTTCCTTTCTTTGTCTTTTGCCACATCCTTTCCCCAACCTCTCACCCCATCTCGTGTTTATTTATTTTTTTCTCAGTTAAGGCCACAGAAACAGCCAAAGAAGGCAACATGAATGCAAAGGAAAGAAGCCAATTTATTTCGATGGAAATGCCCGCTCCACTCAGGCAAAGCAGAATCTTCTCCAACTGCTTCCTTGCAGGCCTCTGATCGGAATTGAAGGCATTTATTGGAACACCCACTACCTGTGGAGATACAGCGCCCATCACTTTAAGGAATGCCTCCTCACTAGATTCTCAAAACAAATCTTTAATCTCTGAGGCTGTGATAACCAACAAGGATCTACTGTTTCTGTTTTGCAAATAAGTTCATTGGTATTGTTTCTTTTTAGATTGCTCACATAAGGAGTATTAGACAATTTTTTCTTTTTCTGTCTGACTAATTTCACTTGGTATGACAATCTCTAGGTCCATCCATGTTGCTGCAAATGGCATTATTTCATTCTTTTTAGTGGCTAAGTAATATTCCAGTGTATACAGAGAACAGAGTTATGGTTACTAGAGGGGAAGGATAGGGTGAAAGGATAGTTAGGGAGTTTGAGATCAATATGAACATACTGCTATACTTAAAATGGATAACCAGGACTTCCCTGGTAGTTCTGTGGTTAGGAATCCACCTGTTAATGAAGGGCACATGGGTTCAATCCCTGATCCAGGAAGATTCCACGTGCTGTGGGGCAGCTGAGCCCATGTGCCACAACCACTGAGCACACATTCTAGAGCCCACAAGCTGCAACTGCTGATGGCCTCACACGCTGGAGCCCATGCTCTGCAACGAGAAGCCACCACAATGAGACGCCCTTGCATCGCAACTAAAAAGTAGCCCCTGCTCACTGCAACTAGTGAAAGCCTGCACACGGCAATGAAGAGCCTGTGCAGCCAAAAATAAAAATAAAATAAAAGATAACCAAGGATCTACTGTATAGCACAGGGAACTCTGCTCAACGTTATGTGGCAACCTGGATGGGAGGGGAGTTGGAGAGAGAATGGATACACGTGCATGTATGGCTGAGTCACTCAGGCTTCCAGGTGGCGCTAGTGGTAAAGAACTCACCTGCCAATGCAGGAGACATAAGAGACACTGGTTCAATCCCTGGGTCAGGAAGATTCCCTATAGGAAGATAAGGCAACCCTCCTCTAGTGTTCTTGCCTGGAGAATGCCATGGACAGAGGCGCCCATAGGGTCACAAAGCAGCGGACATAACTGAAGTGACTTCGCACGCACGAGTCACTCTGCTATGCACCCGAAACAGTCACAACTCTGTTAATCTGCTATCCGCCAATATAAAATAAAAAGCCTAAAAAATCTTTGAAGTAGACGTAGCCGCTCCCACTTCACAGATGAGGAAAGGGAGACCCAAAGAGAGAATGGAGTTATTGAGTAGCAAAACCAGGCAGCAAGTTAAGATTCCTGCTTCTCAATTCAGGTCTCTTTCTAACCCTATCCCTTTCTGTTTTTGAACCTGGGCTACTATATTGTCTATCATGGGAAGAGACATCACGGTGGGGTCAACAGATAATGTGCAAAGTTACCCACTGCCACAAAAGGAAGCTGGCTTGCAGACGATGTTTATTAAAGGCTGGGGGACGTTGTGATGGATAAAAATAATGAAGATGAAGGTAAACGTGAAGGATAGGGGCAGAGTGTTGACTTAGAAGGTGAGTGCTCTGGGACTCAACTCAGTCCTCTTGCTTACAGCTGTATGACTCACCCAAGAGTTCCTTCACCTCTCTGTGCTTCTACTTCCTTCCCTGTGAAGTAAAGAGGTGGGACTAGATGAATGGCTTTCACACTGGGCTCAAAGGAGTCACTAGGACTCTAAGGACTCCCAGGGGTTTCTGGAAAATGGGTGGATCTCAGGAGTCTGTTTCTACCAGAAAACTCTCAACCTCTTTAAAAAAAAAAAAAAATCTAGTTTCTGTATCATGGTTCTGCAGGGTAATTCATTAGAAGGAAGAGTTCTAGTGCTAATGGGGTGGTACCTAAAGGCTTTTCCTGCTAGAACATTCTGTAATGTGATGGCGCCATGACTTTTAGAACCCAAGGAGCTCACTTGCTGTCTGAGGGGTTTCGCGTCACAGAAGACTACACAGCAGAAATGCCTTATGCTGGGTAAACAGCTCTCTACTGGGCAAGGAGAGTCTGTACCTTTCTCATTACTCAAGCGGATCTGTACTGGGAGGACAGAGCTGGTAGGATGAATCAGAGATAGAGATGGTGAAAGAGAGCAGAAAGCCTGAGGCTGGAGAGGCCAGACCTGACCTTCAAAGACAAAGGACACATCAGCCAATGAATGATCGGAATCACAGAAACTGGATGGGAACTGGAATCTGAATCAAAGCGGTGGCTGCCCAAGACAGAGCAGGCAGGGCATAGGGCCATGTTGTGAATATCATGACATCTGCCTTGCCTTTTTTTTTAAGAACTTTTTTGATGGGGACCATTTTTAAAGTCTTTATTGAATTTGTTACAATATTGCTTCCGTTTTATGTTTTGGTGTTTTGGCCACGAGGCATGTGGGATCTTAAGCTCCTTGACCAGGGATCGAACCCCCATTCCCTGCACTGGCAGGTGAAATCTTAACCACAGGACCACCAGGGAAGTCCCTCTGCCTCACCTTTATGGGCAGGAGTACAATGTGTTCAACGTAGGGATATGGGAACCTGATTTGTGCCCCACCATCCCCACATCCCTGTGGATAAAATCCCAGGATGCACAAAGGATTCTCTGAGGCCTAAGTGTGTTTCTTAAAATGTTAAATGAGCCAGTCGGTTCCAAATCTTTTGGAGCAGAAGCAGTTCATTGCCTCCATATGATCAAGAGTCTAAATGTGAACCACAAAAGCACAAGTTGGCAGCATTTTGGAACCAAGAAACCTTACAGTAGCCCAACTTTGCTACTGCCTAAAATCAGGGCCGGCTTTTAGGGTCGGTTTGCGTTTGGAACACTCAGCTCAAAGCAGATGGGATGGGCAACATGGGCCATTTCCCAAGACTGGGCTGATGTCCTGGGAACGACTGCCTGGAAGCAAGGCTCAGAGTACTGTGCCGGGTCTGAATTGGCTTTACTAGCATTAAATTTGGTGAGGTTGCTGCGAGGGCCGATTACAACCCATCTGTTCCCAGCTACGCGCATCTAAGGGACTTGCTGAAGAAGGAATTTTGTTTCTGAAATTATGTCTGAAAGGTAATAACACTTAAGTTTTCAGGGTTTCTGTGTCTATTGTGTCTAATAAGTTAAATACTAAAGTTGTATCAGAGTCAGTTTTGTTTGTCCCACTTTATAGATGAGTCGACTGAGACTGAGATGGCGTAATGTAAGATAGCATCACCGACTCCATGGACATGTATCTGAGCAAACTCTGGGAGATAGTGAAGGACAGGGAAGCCTGGTGTGCTGCATTTCATGAGGTCACAAAGAGTTGGACATGACTCAGCAACTGAACATCAGAGCACCAAGTGACCTACTCAGGGTTTTTCAGTGAGTTCAGGGCAAAACTGGGGCTGAGACCCCATCTCCCACCACCCGCCTGGGCTCAGCTTCCTGGGGCCAACTACTCCATGGCCCCACATCTGCTGAGCACCTTAATCTGACCTCCTAAAGTCTTGCTGACCCCCAGGGCCCCAGCTTTAGCACAGAGGGATTGAGGGTAAGCGAGAGAGTGACTTTCCATGGCATGTGACTTGTCGACCAATTTGAAGAGCATTTTCTTGGCCAGTGCTCTAATCCCAATGCTTGAGTAATGCCCTGAGACCACATCGATCGGGATCCAGGAAATTCCGACCTGACCGCAGCACGTTGTAACGGCCTTTGCCTGGGTGACCTTCTCCCTGTCAGAAAATACATCTTTTCTGCAAGTCCCTAGCCTGCAAACATCACCCGCAGCCAGCTTATCCCAGACAAAGGGCTTTGAAACGGTCCAGATAATGCATCAAGGGGAAGACTGTTTTCCAAGTGTGTAATTCGTCCACTATTAACCTGCAGCCGTGGCGATGGCCCTGCCTTTGATTCCCGTCTCCAGTCAGTGGCACTTCTGTCACGTAATGCATTGCATGATGCATGGCAGAGGACAGGGAGCAGAGGCTTGTCATATTTCCTGAATGTCAATGACCCCTTCTCAGGCTGACTGACACCCTGCTGGTTGCCTGGCTGTGCTGCAGGCCTGACCCACTGTGAAACGTGTGGTCTTCCTGGTTCTGCCAGAGAAGTTGTCCTGGAATGAGGGACATTTTAGAAGGGAGTTGGCATCTCTGGCCATCTGGAGCTGTGTTTTCAGGAAGGATGGGGCTTAACAAGAATACACAGCCTTCTCCTTTACACCTTAGAAAGATGTCTCAGATGCTCAGATACTAATGACACTGGGAGGCTGTGTGCCTATGCGCAAGGGACGCCCCTCTTCTGGGCTTCATTTTTGTTGTACACAAAATAAAAGGATTGGACAGCGTAATTAGACTCAGATGAATTGATTCTATTTTTTTTTTTCCAGATAGTTGTCTGTCTTGGATTAAATTAGATCTAAAAAGGCAAGAGGATGAGAAAGAAGAAAAGGAGGAGGATTGGGAGAAGAGGAAGAAGGGGAGGAGGAGGGACGAGAAGAAGGATGCTAAAGGCTGTGGTGAATTATTAGTTTTAATCACCAAAACACGTGTGTACAGGGTGAGAAAAGAGATTTTTTTAACCACTATCCTCCTCTCTTTTCCTTTCCTTTCCTTTCTTTTTCTTTTCTTTCCTTGTTATCATTACTCTAGTCTTAGAAAGTTTTCTGACCTCCCATGAGCAAAGCTGTGCCTGGTGTTCAAAGAAGCAGGACCAAGTGAAAAAGGCCTCACATGGCCCCAAATTTCCACAGGTCCCTGGCACTGGAGTGTGTTCACCAGGTGAGAGCAGGCCTGTGAAGCATGAGAATGAAAGAGGCAGTGGATGAAGAGCAGGCGTCAGAGCCGAAGCACAGGTTCTGCACCACTAAGTGGACCAGGCAGCCGGAGGAGGTGGGGGACGGGTCAGCACCAGTGAGAGTTTCAAAAGCAATGGGAGGCAAACGCTGAGGTCTTCCAGACAGTATCTTCAGAAAGGTATGCACAGGGGAAGAGCTCAGCTGAAAATCAAGCCAGTTCAAGGGCACTGGTTTCGAACAAGTAACTCGGCCACTGGCCAACTTTCAAAGTTAACCAGCTAAGGTCTGGCCCAAGACTGAGGGTCTGTTTACTATAATAATGCAAGAACTAAAAGCAAAAACTCGTCTTCATTAACTTCCCCCAAACTAAGGAGGGCCCCACATGAAAGAATAAAAATCAGAAAAGCAAAATCACATTTAGATCGTCAAAGGAATGTATTTCCTCCCATCTTTGGGCTCCAGTCATCCTCAGGATGGCAATCAGATGCTTCACCTGCAGAACTTCTAAAAAAAAAACCACAATGTCTGGGCCTCGCTCCAGCCCTAGTAAATCCAAGATGAAGCCTCCCAAGGTCTGGACCAGGAGTTAGTCTTACGTCTAGAGTGTGGGTACCAGAGGATGTCACCCGCTCCTAAAACAAGAGCCGTAACACCTGCAGGACCTGGAAACAACTGCCTGGAGTGTGTGCAATCAGGCCAGCTGTTTGTTTGACTAAACATTAAATATTTGTTGGATAAATATTTCAGGACTAGACAGTGAGTTCCTTTACATGCTATAAGCTTTCAATACAGGGGGTTTGTCCAAACGTCATCTCTGTGTCCCTAACGCCTAGCACATGGTAGATGCCCAATGCATATTTGTTGAGTGTATAAGGCGCTAGTGGTAAAGAATCCACCTGGAATGCAGCAGATGCAAGAGATCCGGATTCGATCCCTGGGTCAGGAAGATCCCCTGGAGAAGGAAATGGCAACCCACTCCAATATCCTTTCTTGGAAAAAATCCTATGGACAGAGGAGCCTGGCAGGCTACAGTCCATGGAGATGTAGAGTCAGACACGACTGAGCACTTGTCAGTCAGTCAAGGGAATAACATGAATGTGGAATGAGACTTCCTTTCAGAGTGGTGGAGTAGAAAGAGCCCAAGTTCTGACATTAGGCATTTCTTTTCAAACCCTGGTTATATGACTTTTTAATCTGAGTTCATTGAGTGAGTTGCTTCCAATGGAGGTCTGAGCCTCAATTTCCCCATTTGACAAAATTGGGGCCCATGGAGCATCCCTGTGCTCCACAGAGATGAATGAGTTAATCTGTATGAATAGGCATTGACCCGTTTATAGCACAGCATTCAATTAATACGAATAAAACAAAGTTCCATCTGGGCCTCTGATGTCAGATACTGGTTCAATTTCCCTGTTGTTCATATGCATCACTTGAGACCCCACAGCCTGGAAATGCAGGAGGAATTAGAGACGGTGGCTCCAAAATAGCTCCCCTCAAGTACTTCAGCATCCTCAAATAAGACCAGAGCCAAAGCTATATTTAATGCGGAGTGGCCTTGATAAAAAAAAAAAAAGGCTCATTTTCCTTTAAATTCATCATCAGACAACACTCCCTCCTCCCAGAAGCTGTACAGGAGTTTGGGTTGACATGACACACCAATGCAGCAAGACAACATAATTTAAAGGAGCCCTGTGGCTTGTACATTTGAGGCCGACTGCTTCCCAGCGTTTGAGCCAATGCTCGGCGAACAGCTGGGAGATTAGGTACTAACGAAAAGGAAATGATTTGAAATATCCACGCCACGCTCCCTGCAAATCAGAGCGCTGCGACTTGGCAAGCTTCATCTTTCCTCCCCACCCCTGCCCTGAAATGTGTCTCCATACGGGGCTGTCTGCAGAGCGGCACTGAGATGTTTACAGCTCTCTCCCTCTTGGCTTCTGTGTCCGCTAGTGTGATAAAGGTTTGGCTTTGTTGTATCAAGTGAAATCACAGAGCTGAATGTTCTCCTTGTCTAAGAAATACTGCGTATATTGTATTAGGTGGCACCTTTGGGTGCCATAATTCATCTCACTTATAGCTGTACCTTCTGGGAACCATAGAAGATGGTGGAGAAGGAGAGAGGAGCTACAGAGAGGCTGGAGCACATCGCCTGGTCCAGCCCCCTGCCTCTGAGCAAGGCCCTGCCTCTACCTTGTTCTAAGTAGAGTAGCCTGGTCTCTGGGGACTTCCTCCAGGGACTGACAGCTCCTATTTGCCCAATCCGAGTGGAATCCCCTTGATCATCCACAAGTCTTCCTCTTGGCCAAATCAAGCAGCCGCGTTTCTGTTTTCTAACGTTCCAAGTCTTCTCTTCTTTCATCTGCGTGTTAAGTCGCTTCAGTTGTGTCTGACTCTCTGCGACCCTACAGACTGTAGCCCACCAGGCTCCTCTGTTCATGGGATTCTCCAGGCAAAATTACTAGAGTGGGTTGCCATGAAGGGGACCCTCCTGACCCAGGAACCGAACCCAAGTCTCTTATGTCTCTTGTACTGGCGGGTGGGTTCTTTACCACTAGCCCCACCTGGGAAGCCCCTTCTTTCATCTACTCAACTCTAATGTTAGTTTTTCTTCTTAACTGGTCTTCCCCTGGAGACAGTTCAAACTGGAAAAAGAACTGTTGCCCCTTTCTCCTCACACTCCCCGCCCCTCCACCTCCAGTACTTCTCAGGGTCCTATCCTCTAAGAACTTCATAACTTACAAAAAAGCTACTTGTCACTCTTTGAGACAGGTGCAAATAATAAGCAGGTAAATAACAAAGATGCCTGTACTGGTATCTTCCTAACCTACTCAAGTCGGGGAAGGGGTGCTGGGAAAAAGACTATCTCTGCCTGATGAGGATTGGATTCTCCGTGGTAATGTTGGGACTTCCCCAGTGGTCTAGTGGTTAAGACCTCGCCTTCCAACGTAGGGGGTATGGTTTGATTCCTGCTCAGGGATCTAAGATCCCTTGTGCCTCGTGGCCAAAAAAGCCAAAACATAAAACAGAAGCAGTATTGTAATAAATTCAGTGAAAAATTTTAAAAAATGGTCCACATCCATGGTGAGCTTGAGCTAAGGCAGGAAGGGAGAATATTCATTCAACAAAACAACTGAGATCAGCCAGACATTGTGGATCAGTTTAGCCTTTGCTGCTTCCCAAGTTCTTTGCCTCTCCCTGGCATCCTGGTGTCCAGCGCCTCAGATGAGAGAGCTTAGCAGACAGACAGCATCTTTTAAAAGAAGACAGAGGAGGGGAAGCTGTGAACACACATGCTTTTTGTTGTTGTTACTACTGCAGATGCTGCTCTAACTAGAGCGCTTGTACCCCTGGGGGTATGTGGTGGCAAACGAGGCGATATAAAGGCACAGAATAAACAAATGTATCTTCCCAGGGCATCAGTTTTGCTTGAAGATATGGGGTTAAACATTTTTATAATAGAACAAACAGATATATACTGTGGCATGGAATGCAAAATTCACATGAATTCCTGAGATAAAGCTTAAGACTTCAAAGAAACGTCACTCTGGTAGCGGGCTGCTTCGGGCTCCGCCCCCAGAACCCCTGGGGGGGTGGGGGTGCTCTCAACTCCTCTGCCAGGAGGAACTTGGGTGGGTGGGAGCATCTGAAAGGATCGGTGTATCTCACCTCTGAGAGAGGGCAGCCTTCCCCACAGAGCAGAACAGGGTGTCCCTTGGGCTCCGAAGCCCACCCGGATGACTGTGGGAGCCCCGGAACCACAGAACAAACTAGAAGAGAGTGTTCTCGACAGCAGAGGGGCCTGGCAGACTGCTGCAGGACAGCTCAAAGAGCTTGCTCCTGTTAGAGGAGGACAAAAATAGCCAATTTCTCCCCGTCATGGAGACGCATCACCCCGGGGCCTGTCACCTCCTTGGAAGAAGTGGGATGGATTACGGTTATGGAAAGGCAGCAACTAACTCACTTTTATTGCAGGAGAACTTCGTCCCCAGCTGCTCCCAGGGGACAGACACACTCTCACACACTCACCGACACACAGAGGCTCCACGCACCTACCTGCTGTCCTCCGAGCCAGCCAGACTGAGGAGAGAGAGCAAATGTGATTAATGGGGCCACCCCAGGGGACTTGCTGGATGGCAAGCAAACGTACCGTACCACGGAGCCAATTTCAGTAACAGGTTTAAGAGAGCCTGAGACGGAAGCAGGGGGGAATGCAGCTGACTCAGCCATTCCAGCCTCCTCTGGTCCAGAGGGAGCCTCAGGAGTAAAGGAATGGAGATTACTGCAGAGACCAGTGCCAGGGAGGACTTAACGCTCACACCTCCATAGCAGCCGGCCTGAGGGTGGGGAAATGCAGGCATTACTAAGGACGGGGTGTGGGGGTGGGGGGGACTTTTTCCATTCGCAGAGTTAACACAGTTCTTGGTCTTAGACAGCGTCAGAACAAAAGACCATGCTCAATATTCCTAGAGTGCTTTACAGTTTCCAAAGCATTTCCACAAACATCATCTTATTTAATCTTTATGCTAATTTTGTGAAGTAGGGATATAAAGGCTTGGAGAGTTAATTGTGGTTGGATTTTATTGGGTTTTTTTGCTACTGGACTATAGAGTCAGGGCTGGGAACCTGGACTTGGCATCGAGGTCAGTGTCCTCTCCACCCTTTCATGCTGTCATCAGATGTGATGGCTATCTTAGCAGTCAAGGCTCTTGATGCTGAAACTGAGGGTCCAGGAGCAGATCCAGGAGAGGAGGGGCTCCAAGGTCAGAAAGGTCAATAGGCTCAGAGTCAGCCCGTTTCTGGATTCCCCCACGGACTACCTGTTGTGACCTGGGACAAGTTCCTTAACCTCTCTGAGCTTTTGTAAAATGAGGATGACCTAAGTACACCATATGAATGAACAAAATAGCTTACATTATGTGCTTAGCAGAGTATCTGACACACACTACTTTCTCAATAAAAATGAGATATTATTCCTATCACTAAATATCTCATTTTTATTGAGAAAGTAGTTTCATTTTGAGAGGAAAATAGTTTCCATTTGCTTGGACAGGAAAGAGAAAATCTCTATAGCATCATGTCCATCAGAGATTTTCAGAAGGTGCTGTTAATCTGAAGGAGGCAGCAATAAAAATCTAGACCCTAGAATGAGCTGTCAATGGAACCGAATTTGAACTAGCATCTGTTTATAAGGGCTTCCCTGGTGGCTTAGCAGTAAAGAATCTGCCTGCAGTATGGGAGACCTGGGTTCAATCCCTGGGTTTGGAAGAGCCCCTGGAGGAGGGAATGGCTACTCACTCCAGTATTCTTGCCTGGAGAATCCCATGGACAGAGGAGCCTGGTGGGCTACAGTCCATAGGGTTGCAAAGAGTTGGATACAACTAAAGTGACTGAGCTCACATGTGTGTGTGTGTGTGTGTGTGTGTATATATATATATATATATCAGATCAGTCACTCAGTCGTGTCCGACTCTTTGCGACCCCATGAATCGCAGCACGCCAGGCCTCCCTGTCCATCACCAACTCCCGGAGTTCACTCAGACTCACGTCCATCGAGTCAGTGATGCCATCCAGCCATCTCATCCTCTGTCGTCCCCTTCTCCTCTTGCCCCCAATCCTTCCCAGCATCAGAGTCTTTTCCAATGAGTCAACTCTTCACATGAGGTGGCCAAAGTACTGGAGTTTCAGCTTTAGCATCATTCCTTCCAAAGCACACCCAGGGTTGATCTCCTTTAGAATGGACTGGTTGGATCTCCTTGCGGTCCAAGGGACTCTCAAGAGTCTTCTCCAACACCACAGTTCAAAAGCATCAATTCTTTGGCGCTCAGCCTTCTTCACAGTCCAACTCTCACATCCATACATGACCACAGGAAAAACCATAGCCTTGACTAGACGAACCTTTGTTGGCAAAGTAATGTCTCTGCTTTTGAATATGCTATCTAGGTTGGTCATAACTTTCCTTCCAAGGAGTAAGCGTCTTTTAATTTCATGGCTGCAGTCACTATCTGCAGTGATTTTGGAGCCCAGAAAAATAAAGTCTGACACTGTTTCCACTGTTTCCCCATCTATTTCCCATGAAGTGATGGGACCGGATGCCATGATCTTCATTTTCTGAATGTTGAATATATATACATATATATATATATATATATAAAACACAAAAATACATTGAAGATGTTTTCTCAGTCTGCACCTGGGGGCATCCCCAGTGACTACAGCTGGGTACCAATGAGAGAAGAGAGGGCATCAGAGAAACTTCTTTTTTTTTTCTTGTGTGAAATAAGCAGATGGATCTCAGTGGGCTGAGAGGAGGGCAGGACCACCTATAGGTGGTCAGGTGTCAGGCAGGACACCTGCCCTGTCTGGGTGTGGCCTCTGCGGGTGCCACTCGGGAAAGGTGTGCATTGTTCATCTTCAGTAATAAAGCAAGAGCAGGTGAGGTCCTATTTATGAATGCATTTTCCTGTACCCCTCCTGCTAACAAAGTTTGTCTCTTAGGATGCTCCTTTGAGACCAGATCAGAGGGCTAGGATACTCGCACCAGAACTAGAAACTGACCCCTCCTTTTACAAACAAAGAAGCAGAGGCCCAGCAAGGGAAAGGCATCTGCCTTGGAGACACACAGCAGTCTCTCGTCTTTACCCCACTGTCTGGGTCCCCTCGGGCCCCCCGGGGCTCTGTCTCCTGCTACTGACCCTGGCTCCAAGCCGCGAACGCAGGCGCCAGGGAAGGTCGAGCCGCATCTGCCCAGCAATCTCCCCAGCTCCAGGCTGCATGCCAGCCTCGGGAAAAGTGTGTCTTCTGAGGCTCCCTGAGTCCTTGACCAGGACTCCGGCACAATGCAAACAGGAGAACAATAGGGAGTGTGTGAGGGAGCCCAGCCGGAGAGGGTATTGATCATGTTTAAAAAAAGCAACACACACAGAGGAGCCCAGAAAAAAACCTTCCCAACGCACCAGCTGGCTTAGCTAATTAGCGCGGGTGAGCCCGTGTCAGCCGCCAGCTCGGAGCCCGGAAGAAAACAATTCGCTCAACAAACAGAACATCTAAGAAGGAACAAAAAGAAAACAGCCTCTCTCCCCTAACCTCCTGAGAGTCCATGTAGCCTAGGAAGGGGAGGCGATGGGCAGGAGAAGTTCTGAAAGCAGGATGGGACTTGGGGTGGGGGTGGTCTCAGGAGAGCATCAACGTCATTTAAACCAGGGATGCCCTGCAGGGCAGGGGGCTGAGGTGGCATCCAGGCCGGATAAGGGGGTGTCAGAATGCTGGGGGCTGAGCTGCCCCTTCCTCTCCACAAAGCAAATCTTGTCACCTCCTCGAAGTGCTGACTCTGAGCCCTGCCTCTCTCTCCAGGGGCCTTCCTCACCCTGCTCACAGCTCCTTTTCTGGACAGGTCACAGTTCTGGTGCGAGCAAGCCAGGGAGCCATTGTTGGTCCTGCTGAACTGGGGCAGAAGGCCTCCCTGACAGCAGGCTAAGCACAGCAAGCAGATGCCTTCGGCCCCACGGAAGACATCACCCATGGTACTTGCTCTGGAGGAAGGGGAGGTGGGTGAGGGTCAAGGGACAATTGGACAATTCAGGCTCCTCAAATGAATTAATTCAGGTTACTTGGGGTTGAAGCTACCAAATAGTGCAAAGAGAGGCAAGGAAGGGGTGTTTGAAGGGGGGAAGAAAAAATGGGAGAAAGGAGGGAAGGAGGAAGAAGGAAGGAAGGAAGGATGTAGTAATTAAATGCTTCTCTCTTTTCCCCCCCTGGTTTTCAGTAAGATCTTTTATTTACCTCCTGTTCCCAACTGCATCACATGAGCACAAGGTAGCCAGGTACCTGAATAGGCTGGTTGGCTTTTTAAGTGTAGAGCAGTCAGTATGTATAGAAATCATGTACCTCAATGATTCTTTAATAAGAAAATATAATGAGTAAAAAAGACTTCAGGTGTGTTTGAAACTTTTGCCCTATGCTGCATTCTAATTGCTAAAAAATATCTGTGTATTTTACTCAAATGTGGACATGCCTCAGAAATCCTCAGGTACCTTAGTGAAACCAGGATTTTCACCCCCCTTGCAAAACTAAGAAAATGGGGCACCCGTCGTTCACACAGGGAGTCAGTAGGTGTTCAGGCAGACTGCACAGTGCTGGGCAGACAAGCCTGAGGACTCCACTGGGCTCTGCAGATAGAATGTGTGTTCCACCAATATATCTATGACTCCTCCTCTCTGCTTCTCAGGCCCCACTGCCTTTTCTCCCACATATTAGGCACCTTCTGATCAGAAAGAAGATAAGATCCTGAAATAGAAAGGTTGATTACCCCTCTATTTCAGAATCCTGAGCTAGAATAGAATGTGCTAGAACAGAAGACACGTTGGAACTGAATTCAAGCACTTGTGCTCGAGTCTCAGCTGCCCCACTTCCTGACTGGGTGATACTGAATGAATCACCTCATCCCCCTGGAGCTCAGTTTCATCATCTGTAAAATGAGGAAAAGTACAATAGCTTTTCGGAAGTATCATATTAGAAAAATGGAATTCCGGAAAGATTCAGAATGTAAATTTCTATTTTTTTTAAATTTTATTTATGTATTTACTTTTGGCCATGCTGGGTCTTCGTTGCTGTGTGCAGGCTTCCTCTCGTTGTGGCGCGTGCGGGCTGCTCTCTAGTTGTAGTGCCTGGGCTTCTCATTGCGGTAGCTTCTCTTGTTGCAGAACATGGGCTCTAGGGAGTGTGGGTTGAATCATTGTGTGCATGGGCTTAGTTGCCCTGTGATCTTTCTGGACCAGAAATTGAACCTGTGTCCCGTGCATTGGCAGGCAGATTCTTAACCACCAGACCACCAGGGAAGTCTTCTATTTTTCAAAGGACATCATGGATGGAATCTTTAAGAATGCTGTTTCCAGCATCATGACACAGAGATCAGGGAGACCTACTGGGGATCTTTCCCAGTCCCTCAGATCCTATCCCCTGGTCTAACCTCCTCTCTACCTCTCCTCCAGATCTAAGGCAGGTACTAGGCACGGGCAGGGGCAGGAAGTAAGGCTATGAATTAGGAGGTCCCTTTGCGGAGTCTCTTCCTGTAAGTGTAGACACGATCATGTTCGTGTCTGTGTGTTTGTAAATGTACATGTGAACGAGGCCACGTTCATGTCCATCCATTTTTTGCTTTTATGTCTCAGTCAATAGTTTTTGGCAATGCCTTTGCAACACCATGAACTGCAGACAGGAAATAAGACCCATCCATTTGTGCTGGTACAAGCTAAAGATTTTCTATAAAGTGCCCACATTTCCAGGCTGGGGGAATGGATTTCACTGCAGGAAAAAAAAATATTGTGAGGTGAGAGAGGTGCAGCAAAGGAAAATATTGGCCACTTTAATGATTTACAGAAGCATAGAAAACCTCCTCGCCTGCTGAGATTTCATATTTCCCCTCCTGCCAGTAAGGGGGCTGGGGTAGGGGGTCTATTGCGAGCTGTCATGTGCAGAAGCGTAAAAAAGCCAAGCCAAGGCTGGCCCCTTTCTGAATATTCTGTAAGCTCCAGTTGAGGCACTTTCTGACCCAAGGAGAAGGGGCTGGGCTGGAGAGGATGGAAAAAGGAATAAAAATAGATACACATTTTAGGGGTGACTACTTGTTCTCTGCATAGGGTATATAAAACTAGCCCTGGGAGAGATTCTTAAGAAGTACAGAGTCTTCATTTTACATATGGGAAATCTGAGAGCCAGAGATATGAAGTGACTTTTCCAAGATCAGCACTCTCATTTATAGAGAAACTGAAACTGTACCTCAGCCTAAAATTCTTTCATCTATATCCACTATTAATGTTATCATTATTGTTAGTAAACTACCATCACAAAAAGACCACTGAGGGCTTCCTATGTGCCAGGAGCCATACCACCTCTAGGAACACTGTCTTGTTTAACTGTCATACCATCTTGAGAAAATACGTGTTATGATTCCCACTTTAGATGAAGAAACAGAAGCCCAGAGAGAGACTAAATAACTTACCAAGATCATGTGGCCAATACAGGACAGAGTCAGGGCTTGAGCCAACTCCAGAATCCATGCCAGAATCACTTTCCAGCAGGTATTTCTACAAAGCAGGCAATGTGTGGACAGAGAGTCATAAATGCTACTCCTCAGAGAAGCTCCTCACCAACAAAGAAACAGTCAAAGTACCTGGCTTGGGCAATTTAGAGAACAGGGGCTTTAGAGCAAAGCCCAAGGTGGTTGGAATTTAATGGCAACCAAATGGGAAGCAGCCCCTTTCCTGTGCGGTTGCAGTAATCTGAATGGCTTGCAGCAGCGAGTCGTGGGAATTGAGCTATTAATAAAGGGAGTCGGCAGAATGATTTACAATCAGACATTAATATGGAGATTTTCATAAACACAATAATTCACACCCAAGCAGAGTCATAAATGTAAAGTTGCATTAACTATTCTAGTTGGCATGGAATGCCACACACAGTGTGAAATTGAACACTCCATTGTACTCTAATAATGGACTAATGGAAAAAAAAATTTAGTGGGGGGAGGGAGGGGTAAGGGTAAGGCGGTGGGGGACCAGATGCTCTATATTTCAAACTTGCCTAGTCCTTGTAAGAACCATCCCCAATTTCTGCTCTTGCCTTCCAATTAAAAAAAAAAATAGGCTTTTTATATTGGAATAATTTTAGATTTACAGGAATTTACAATGTAAAGAGAGTATTATATATCATTCAGTTCCCCTGTATTTTACCATCTTATGTAACTGTGGCCTATTTGTCAAAACAAAGAAATTAACACGGTATAGTACTGTTAATTAAACTCCAGGCTTTATTAGGATTTCACCAGTTTTTCCATTAATGTCCTTTTTTTCTGTTTCAAGATTCTACGCTGGATCCCACATCGCACTGAGTCTCACATCTCCTGCGTTGCTGTTCTGTGATGGTACTTCATGACCTTGACAGTTTTGAAGGGTACTGGTCAGGTATTTTGTAGAATGTCTCTCAATTTGAGTTGCTCTGATGTTTTCCTCACATTTTGTTTGGGGTCTGGGTTTTGGGAAAGACCACCACAGAGTGGAATTGCCCTTCTCATCACATCATACAGGGGGTACATTATATCCATGTGACTTATTGCTAGCATCACTGACCTTGATCGCTTGAGTAAGGTGGATGGTATTTGTCAAGTTTCTCCATTCTAAAGTTACTATTTTTTTCCCCCTTTCTGCATTCTATTCTTTGGAAACCAGACACTAAATCTAGCCTAGACTGAGGGGTGGGGAGGATTAAGTTCTACTTCCCAGAGGGGGAAGTTCCTACATATATTATTTGCCTTGCACTTATCAAAAATTAATTTTACATTGAACTCTTTAAATTTTATTATAAAGTTCCCTGCCTTCTTAAACACATTATTTTGAACATGATTTGACTTTTTCTTGGTCATTTCCTATTCTAAGTACACTCTAATCCCTCCCTCTCCAAATATGTTCAGTTCTTACCCTCCTTGACCTCTCTGCAGAATTTGACATGCTTAGCCCTTTTACTACGGAAAAAAAAAAAAGAAAATTTCTCCCAATTGCCTTGCCATTATTCTCTTTTGCTTTCTCTTCTTCCTTCTGAACTCATCACCATTCCAAATCTGTCTCAATTTCAGTCCCAGTCTCTGTTCCCTTTTCTCCCTTCCCCCACCCAAGTCGTTGTATTCTTCGGGCCTTCTGTGGTCCTCACCTCTCTTTCTCTCCAGTGTTCCCTAGATGGCTTCAGTTATGAACATTATTCACAGGACTCCTACATCAGTATTCACCCCTAGCCCTATCTCTATGGCTACCATGCCTCAGTCTCAACTCTCTTCTGACCATCTCCACCCCCCTTCTCCTCTAGCTCATGATCTCTCTACAGTTAGGAGACGGTCTCAGTGGTTTTAACCGGAACTGTAACAGTAGTCTAAACAATGTGGAAGGTTTATTTCTCACTTATGTGCAAGTCTGAGCTGGTAGGGGTCTGGGAGGAGAGAAGCAGTTCTGGTGGGGCCTCGTGTTGTTTTGACGTAATGTTTTGGTGGTGCCCTCGCCTGCATAGCGGAAGCTGGCTCCTCGTGACTGTGTTTCTATACAGACCTTCAGGAACAGGACTAAAGAATGGAAGGCAAGCGTATTTTTAAGAGGGAATGATCTGGAAGAGATACACATCACTCTGTTCAGAACTCATCAGTCAAAACTTAATCACATGGCAATACCCAGTTGCAAGGTTGGATGGGAAATGAAGTCTCTAACTGCACAACAGAGAATAGAGTAGATATTGGGGTCATATACAATCTCCGGAACTGAAGCCACCATTTTGCTTTATTTTCTGACTCCTATAACTCCTGGGATACTTCTCCTCTTATTGTCTTAATTTGTTGTTGTTAAGTTGTGTCTGACTCTTTGTGACCCCGTGCACTGCAGCACACCAGGCTGCGGTCCTTCACTATCTCCTGGAGTTTCCTCAAAAAATCCATTGCGTTGGTGATGCTATCTAACCATCTCATCCTCTGCCACCCCTTCTCCTTTTGCCTTCAGTCTTTCCCAGGATCAGGGTCTCTTTCAATGAGTTGGCTCTTTGCACCAGGTGGCCAAAGTATTGGAGCTTCAGCATCAGCATCTTCTTAGTATTTGTTATTATATTAATACTTATGGGTGCTCATTTCAGGTACCACAGTTGGAAACTTGGGTAGCTTTGAGAGTTCTCCTGATTTCCCCTTAGCAACTTCTCTCATGTTCAAGATCATTTATTCATGCTTACTAATGCTATACAGATTCAGGCTTTCATTACCTCTCTTTTGAACTCTTGTAATAATTTCATAAACAATCTTCATGCTATCAGTTTCTCATTTCTCCAAACCATCTTCAGTATGCTGCTAAGTCACTTCAGTCGTGTCCGACTGTGCGACCCCAGATGGCAGCCCACCAGGCTCACCCGTCCCCGGGATTCTCCAGACAAGAACACTGGAGTGGGTTGCCATTTCCTTCTCCAATGCTTGAAAGTGAAAAGTGAAAGTGAAGTTGCTCAATCGTGTCCGACTCCTAGCGACCTCATGGACTGCAGCCTACCAGGCTCCTCCGTCCATGGGATTTTCCAGGCAAGAGTACTGTTAATCTCAATTAACACAGCTCAACTCCTCACCCTATTCATACATTTTCTGTGGCTCCCTATTGCCTAAACCCAGAACTGTGGTGCTGGAGAAGACTCTTGAGAGTCCCTTGGACTGCAAGGAGATCAAACCAGTCAATCCTAAAGAAAATCAACCCTCAATATTCATTGGAAGGACTGATGCTGATACTCCAATACTCTGGCCACATGATGTGAAGAGCCAACACATTTGAAAAGACTCTAATTCTGGGAAAGATTGAAGGCACAAGGAGAAGGGGCAGCAGAGGATAAGATGGTTAGACAGCATCACCCGCTCAGTGGACGTGAATCTGAGAAAACTCTGGGAGATCGTGAAGGACAGGAAAGTCTGTTGTGCTGCAATCCATGGGGTTGAAAAGAGTCAGACACAACTTAGAGACTGAGCAACAAGAAAAACATTGCCATCTCAGAAAAGTTCAAATGCCCTAAATCTATCACTCAAGACCGTCCACAATTCCACCCAGACTCTGCCCTACCTTCATTCTCTCCATTTTGTTCTGCACCATATGCATTTCCTTTACATGGCAAATCCTGCCTCAAGTCTCACTCCCTGTTACTTTGTCTTACTAATAGGATAACAGCTAACTGTATTGATCACTTGTATTGAGTCCAACTAAATATGTTATCTCATTAAATCTCACAACTCTGGAAGGTAAAGAAATAAACTATTTTACAAACAAGGAGCAGAGGCTCAAAGAAACAAAATAGATTGCCCTTAATTATTTGATTAAAATGTGACAGAACTGAGGTTTGAGCCCAAGCCTGTGTGACTCCAGAGCCTGTGTTTTTAGCCTAGACCCTCTCCCACCTAAGTCACTGCTCAGGATGCTCTTTCAACTAGAAATGCCCTTTCCTCTTACCAATTTGTGGCAAAATCTTATCCATTTTCAAAGCCTATCTTGAATGCCACTTCTTCCATGAAGTCTTCCTTGCATCACCCAGGTGGAACTTTTGTCTCTTCCCTCTGATTCCTGTAGCTAGGTATCTGTGCCTCTCTTTCAACACTTAGCATCTCCTACTTCACATTACAGTGTCTGTAGATATATCTTAATTTTTCCATACTAGACACTGAACCCGAGGATGACAATATTATTGGGCAGGATAGAGCAGTTTTATTCACTTTTTTGTTTCTGAAGTAGAACATTTATTACTTAAGCTCAACCCCCACATATAAATACAGTATCCAAAATATTTCTCAAATTAAACTCTCCTTTTCCATTTCTAACACTGCTTCTCTTGTTCAGGTGCTTTTACATGTCTGTCCTGTATTATTGCAATTATCCCTGAGTGTCCTACTCTTATCATCCCCTCCATATAGCTGTCAGAACAATCAGTCCTCATCAGAGGCTTCCAGACCAAATGCAATGTACTCTAAGCACCCTAACCTCTATAAGGTTAGCACAAGGATGTGGACCATACTTGCCTCTATTGTCTGGGTTGTACTTGCCCTTTTTTATGCTCTAGAAATATTGTGCACACATAAAAGTTTTCACACTTTCATGCCTTTCTCAGACTTCTGCCTTTCAGAAAAGTTCATTCTCATTTTCCATTTCGTTCTTCATTTCCCAAAAGGGAAATGAAGTCTCTTACTTCAAGACTCATCTTGGTCAAGATGACCTTTCATGTCAGTTCAGTCGCTCAGTCATGTCCAACTCATTGCAGCCCCATGGACTGAAGCATGCCAGGCTTAACTGTCCATCACCAACTCCTGAGGCTTACTCAAACTCATGAGTTGGTGATGCCATCCAACCATCTCATCCTCTGTTGTCTGCTTCTCCTCCTGCCTTCAATCTTTCCCAGCATCAGGGTCTTTTCAGATGAGTCAGTTCTTCACATCAGGTGGCCAAAAGTATTGGAGTTTCAGCTTCAGCATCAGTCCTTCCAATGAATAGTCAGGACTGATTTCCTTTTGGATGGCCTGGTTGGATCTCCTTGCAGTCCAAGGGATTCTCAAGCATCTTCTCCAACACCACAGTTCAAAAGCATCAATTCTCCAGTGCTCAGCTTTCTTTATAGTCCAACTCTCACATCCATACACGACTACTGGAAAAACCATAACTTTGAATAGACGGACCTTTTTTGGCAAAGTAATGTCTCTGCTTTTTAATATGCTGTCTAGGTTGGTCATAACTTTTCTTCCAAGGAGCAAGCATCTTTTAATTTCATGGCTGCAGTCACCATCTGCAGTGATTTTTGAGCCCAAAGAAATAAAGTCTGTCACTGTTTCCATTGTTTCCCCATCTATTTTGCATGAAGTGATGGGACCAGATATCATGATCTTAGTTTTCTGAATGTTGAGTTTTAAGCCAACTTTTTCACTCTCCTCTTTCACTTCCATCAAGAGGCTCTTTAGTTCTTCTTCACTTTCTGCCATAAGGGTGGTGTCATCTGCATATCTGAGGTTATTGACATTTCTCCCGGGAATCTTGATTCCAACTTGTGCTTCATCCAGTCCAGCATTTCTCATGATGTACTCTGCATATAAGTTAAATAAGCAGGGTGACAATATACAGCCTTGATGTACTCCTTTCCAGATTTGGAGCCAGCCTGCTGTTCCATGTCCAGGTTTCTTCTTGACCTGCATACAGATTTCTCAAGAGGCAGGTCAGGTGGTCTGGTATTCCCATGTCTTTCAGAATTTTCCACAGTTTGTGGTGATCCACATGGTCAAAGACTTTGGCGTAGTCAACAAAACAGAAGTAGATGTTTTTCTGGAACTCTCTTGCTTTTTCGATGATCCAGCGGATGTTGGCAATTTGATCTCTGGTTCCTCTGCCTTTTCTAAATCCAGCCTGAACATATGAAAGTTCATGGTTCACGTATTGCTGAAGCCTAGCTTGGAGAATTTTGAGCATTACTTTACTAGCGTGTGATCAGTGCAACTGTGCGGTAGTTTGAGCATTCTTTGGCATTGCCTTTCTTTGGGATTGGAATGAAAACTGACACTTTTCAGTCCTGTGGCCACTGCTGAGTTTTCCAAATTGGCTGGCATATTGAGTGCAGCACTTTCATAGCATCATCTTTTAGGATGAACTAGCTCAACTGGAATCTCATCACCTCCACTAGCTTTGTTTGTAGTGATGCTCCCTAAGGCCCACTTGACTTCATATTCCAGGATGTCTGGCTCTAAGTGAGTGATCACACCATCATGGTTATCTGGGTCATTAAGATCTTTTTTGTATAGTTCTTCTGTGTATCCTTGCCACCTCTTCTTAATATCTTCTGCTTCTGTTAGGTCCATACCATTTCTGTCCTTTATTGTGCCCATCTTTGCATCAAATGTTCCCTTGGTATCTCTAATTTTCTTGAAGAGATCTCTAGTCTTTCCCATTCTATTTTTTTCCCTCCATTTCTTAGCATTGATCACTGAGGAAGGCTTTCTTATCTCTCCTTGCTATTCTTTGGAACTCTGCATTCAAATGGGTATATCTTTCCTTTTCTCCTTTGCCTTTCGCTTCTCTTCTTTTCTGGAGAAGGCAATGGCACCCCACTCCAGTACTCTTGCTTGGAAAATCCCATGGACGGAGGAGCCTGTTAGGCTGCAGTCCATGGGGTTGCTAAGAGTCGGACACGACTAAGTGACTTCACTTTCACTTTTCGCTTTCATGCATTAGAGAAGGAAATGGCAGCTATTTGTAAGGCCTCCTCAGACAACTATTTTGCCTTTTTGCATTTATTTTTCTTGGGGATGGTTTTGATCACTGCCTCCTGTACAATGTTCCAAACCTCCGTCCATAGATGACCGTTAAGGACTCCATATCAGGCTGGCTGCTTTTCTTTTCTCACCTAGTTTGTTCATATCTTGTCATGCCCAGATCCAAATCTCTGTTAGATGTACCACTTAATTGAAAATTATCTATTTGTATGTCTGCTAATCCATTTGTTTGTACACTTTTTGAGGTCAGGAACCATACTTTGGTCATCTTTGTCTTCCTTGTACCTAAGTTGGTACATATATTAGGTAATCAAGTGTAGCAGTTGGTCAAATGAATCATAAAAAGCAATGATTATATTATGCCTTAATACAGTGATACTACCAGCCCTACTGAAGTTCATGTGGATTACTGCCTGTATTGAAGGATCCCATTTTCTATGTTTTCCTGCAGCCTGTCTGCTGTCATTTCACACTATGGTGAGAAAACCTGCCTGGTTTGGCTCTTTTCCCAACAGACTTTATTGAAAGTCCTTATAAGAGAGGACTCTGGGTATGAATCAGAAAACCAAGATGGCTATAATAGTATTGGAACAAGAGTGTTTTATAAGTGTTGTGGTGACAACATCAATTCTATGTGATCAGATTTTTGTTCCATTTTGGTTCTTGGTATGTTCTGGCTCCAGGATTCAGATAAGAGAGCCCAAACCAAGTGGGACACAGAAGGCGCCATTCTGCTCTTTCTTTGCTTGGGACCAAAATAAGTCCTAGATTGACCAGGACTATTCTAGACATACTGTTTTTGCATTCACACATTTTATCTGGTTTGATCCCCAGAAGATCCCTTTGCTGCCGATGTATTGTTTGAATTTTACAGATAATAAAAAGAGATGGGAAGAGGTTAATGGGCATGCGAGTCCCTTGGACTGCAAGGAGATCCAACCAGTCCATTCTGAAGGAGATCAGCCCTGGGATTTCTTTGGAAGGAATGATGCTAAAGCTGAAACTCTAGTACTTTGGCCACCTCATGCGAAGAGTTGACTCATCAGAAAAGACTCTGATGCTGGGAGGGACTGGGGGCAGGAGGAGAAGGGGACGACAGAGGATGAGATGGCTGGATGGCATCACTGACTCGATGGACGTGAGTCTGAGTGAACTCCAGGAGTTGGTGATAGACAGGGAAGCCTGGCGTGCTGCGATTCATGGGGTCGCAAAGGGTCGGACACGACTGAGCGACTGAACTGAACTGAACTGAAGGTCCTACAGCCAGTAAGTCACTGAGTCATGCCATGAATTAGGTGTCTTCACTCAAAATCCAGTGTTCCTTCCTCTATCTCACATTTCACATGATTTTCCTGTGGGAAAATTGTATTTACATAAACCAGTGCTTTTTCAAGATCTTAGTTCCCCAACCAGGGATCCATTGTGGTTCTGGTAGTGAAAGCATGGAGTCCTACCACTGGACTGCCAGGGAATTCCAAACCAACACTTTTTCAAACCACAGCTTGCAAACCATTACTTAGTCAGCAAATAAATTTAGTGTGAACCAAACAGCCCATTGAACTGCAAGGAGACCAAACCAGTCAATCCTAAAGGAAATCAACCCTAATATTCACTGGAAGAACTGATGCTGAAGCTAAAGCCCCAATACTTTGGGCACCTGATACTAAGAGCTGACTCCTTGGAAAAGACCCTGATTCTGAGGAAGACTAAGGGCAGGGAAAGGGGGTGGCAGAGGACAACTTGGTTAGATAGCATCACTGACTAAATGGACATGAATCTGAGCAAACTCTGGGAGATGGTGAAGGACAGGGGAGCCTGGTATGCTGCAGTCCATGGGGTTGTAAAGAATCAGACACAACTTAGTGACCTAACAACAATAAAGCAGCATTCAGAATGGAATGGGATGGGATGGATAAGATCGATAAAAGAATGAAAAATCAGAAAGTGAGTATTGTTCATGAAACTTTTGTCCCAGGTTACAGTATAAGATATTCTTCTTACTCTGAGTTACAGTTTTTTTAAAAAAAAGAAAAAAGTTGAATATTTCTTTTTTAACAACCTTACCTAAAACTAAATTGCCACAATGACCCTCTATTGCCAAATACGATATGAGTTTTTGTCTCTCTCTTCTCTGACTCTTGGTAGAATATGGTTCCTTCCCCTATTTTTAGCATCACAAAGCACTTGTCTCCCTTGGCCCTTTAAATCTCGCGTTCTCCTGGTACCTCCGTCTTTCTGACAGTCCTCACTCTAGCACTTACATTTTGGTATTTTCTAGAGTTCTTCATGACCCTTTTTTTTCTTCCTGTTCTGTCATCTTAGTGTAAGTTCAGATTTGACCATCAAATAAAAGCCGATGTAACCGCTGATTCATGCATCGCACCCTCAGTCACCTCCCAGGTTCCCGACTCATGTTTTGAACTCTCCACTGTACATCTCCTCCTAGACACTGTCCACATGTCTCTCAGAACCAACGTATCCAAATGAACCCACTATTGTCCCTTCAAATTCACTCTCCTCCCCCTGTGTCAGTAGGGACACTCCCATTCACCCAGTCATCCAGGATAATGACCTGGGAGCCCTTCTTGACTCCTCTCTTCCTCTCCCGCCTCGACATCTAATCAATTGCCCCTCCTCTACATCTCTCCAAATTGTCTGCTCTGCCACTTTCTTAGTTCACAGCCTCATTATCTCTCATTGAACTACTGCTCCATTCTCTCTCCTCCAGTCAATCTTCCACACTGCTGCCCTGGTTTCAAAAATGCAAATCTGACCACACCAGTTCTTTATGTAAAATCAGCCTGTGGCTTCACTGGAGTGTTGACTAGACAAAGATCCATGCTTTTCAGCATTCCTTGTGAGCCCCTCCAGTTCTTTTACCTCCCGAGAACCTCCCTCTCCCCTCTTGCCTGTTCTTGCATGTCCAGCCTGCCCCCACCATGCTTCAGATCCACCTCCTGAAGTCCTATTTCAGGTTGAACCCCATAGCCACTTCCCCTGTAGAGTGCTCTTCTTCAGAATCATTTCCTGTGTAGATACCTGGGTGCACCCATAACTTCAGGACATTCCCTCAATACACATTGCCTCTCAGATCACACTAAATTGTAATTGATTATTTGCATTTCAGACTCTGGCACTCTACCGTGAACAGTTCAAGAGCCAGAATTATGTCTTATCCACTTTCCTCTGCCTGGGGCACTGGCATATAGTAGGTGTTCAATAATGTTTGTAAAATAAATGAAGTCTCAGTTCTGCCATTTACTGGCTGTTACTTTGAGCAATTCCCTGAACCTCTCAAGCCTCATTTTCTTCATCTGTAAGTGGATAGAAACTAATGATTATCCAGTGCTTCTATGCGTCTTTAAATATGTTATTTAATTCTTACCACACACCTCATCTTATAAGTCAGAGAGATGATTCTTCATCTTATAGGCAAGAAAAAAGAAACCGGGAGAAATGAAGTAAATTGCAGTTGGAGAGCTAGTGGAGGTAAGGGGGTCATGGCCAGGATTTGAACTTAAGTCTGTCTGGCTTCAGAGCTCTTTCCACTACACTGAGCTGTCAATAGAATGGAGAAGAGACCACCCATCTCACAGGGATTAAATTTCTAAACTGTTGAATGCTGATGAAACTGTGAGATGATATTATTGTTGTTAAGGTGTGCCATGGTCTACATACCATGGTCAGAATTCTCAGAAACTGAATATTGGAAATCACTTCATTAAAGCTGGCTGCAAAGCCTCATGGGAATCAGACACCACTCTGGAGTTCCTTCTGCAGAATCCCTGCCCCATGCCTGTGGATGCAAATAAATGATGGCCACATGACAGGAGGCCCAGTAGAGCGTAAGGATGCTGTGCCCAGCAAAAAATCGCCACAGGTGTGCTTGTCGGTTACAGGTTATGCCACCTTACAAATGCCCAGTTGACACAACTGTATTTTAGAATCTTCAGGCAGCTTTGTTGTTGCAACAGCCCATTTAGAATCCTGGCGTCGTGCTTAGGGTCGCGAACTGCACTGCTTTCAGCGTCTGCCACCAGTTTGTGAATCCTTCTGTTTACAATCCTATGGGCGGTGTCTGGGTGGCACGCTTGCAGAAAGGCGATGATATATGGCAGTGCCTGCCTCAGGGCACGTCAGGAACCACCAAGAGAGGCAAGAGGCAGGCTCAAGATATATTGCACCGAGCTGGCCAGTTAGTCACCCAAAACCAACAGGAGGGTCCTGAAAGGACAGCTGCACAAGGGCATATGGCGCCATTGGACACTGGACCATCTGAATTACTTCCTCCCATTGATGGCAGGGATGGCAGGAAAGACAGGATTGTTATTTTTACTGACTGGGTGAACTGCCCTGGTGGTGGAAGGTTAGCTCCTTAATTTTCCCTCATCATTTGAATGCTACTTAATTCCATCTAACATCATTGCTTGTTAATGTCTCTAGTTTTTTATTGCTGCAGAGAAACATGCTCTAACCAATCTGGACAAACCATGGACATGTCTGTAATTTAATGTCTGCTGACCCCAGTTTGAGGGGCTTTTTCTTCAAGCACGTTTTTCCTGGGTCTGTAAACCCTCACTTACAACCCCCTGACAGCCTTTTCCAAACTCAGTTCATTTTCTTCTCAAGTTAATTTTTAAAAATGGGAGAAAACTTTACAGTGACGCTCTGCAAAAGCTGTGGAGAGAGACTGTGCTGAATATGGAATCAAATCTTAAAAAAGTTTGCCTTGTTTCCTAGGAACTATGAAATGTTTTCTATAGCGCATAACAGCGAGTTCAACCCTATATACTGAAGCAAATACTCCCAATTTTGTCTCTTCAGGGACAGCTTCCTTTGAACACTCAGTTCTGCCCCCAACATGGTAGTCCATGATCAGTTTTGGGGTGCAATGACTAGGGATGAATCTTACTGTTACTAAATATTGTCAGTGCTGGAAACTTCCTAATATATTAAGAAGTGCTGTGTTTACAATAGTCTGGCTTCTACATCACAAATAGATAGTGAGTTGTCCAGGTTCATCAACAATGCATGTAGATATCAATTTGTTTGCCGTTTCTCTTGAGTGAGAGCTATCATTAAACCTTCTTTTCTCACTTTTCCCAGAAAAAGGAGATGGTAGATTATGGCCCCTCAGCAGGTGGTGCTGCACCTTGCAAAATGGCCATAAGATATCAGACCAATTGGTAGAATATACTTAATAGTCATGGCTTTCATCCTAAGGGCTCAACATCCCAACCTGCAGACTGCCATGTTTACCTGGAGGGGCACGCAGGTGGCCATGCATGCATGCCACCATTTTAAAGACGGCAAGAGTGAGGCCAAACACACTAAGTGATTTTCCTTAGGCCGAACAGTTTGTAAGAGTCAGAACAGAAGCCAAGACTCTTCATTCCCCGTTCCAGCTCTCAACATACTGGCCCCAAGCTGTTTCTAAAGAGGTTAGAAGGAGTCCACTTCTAGGGTCCTCTAGTCTTCCTGCCTCCATCTTTTGTAACAATTCCTGTTGTGTTTGGGAGCTAAGCACACCTGTGGGGAACCAAATTCCATAAACCTGGCGCCTGAGTGGTGCCCCTGAGAGGCTGTGACTGTACAGATAACAACGTCGAGCAAGGAAGCTAATAGCCCAGCATGGCTCACGGCAGTGTTCTGAGCTTACCTACAGGTTCACTGTGGCGTTACTTATGGAGATGACAGATTTACTGTAGCTCAACTTAAGAAAATAACATTTATGGGAATGTCTGCACAATTAGAGCACACTTCAGATCATAAATATGCTCCAGCCAAAGCCACATCGCCCACGTCCCCCTGCTTGGGGACACTGCTGTTCTTTGGAGATTGATGAGAACTGTGGCAGGTCATGAGCGCCTGGGACACAGGGAAGGTGCCCAGAAATGGAGAGGAGAGCTCCCCAGTTCTCAGTAGAGAATTCTCCTTCACAGCCCGTTCCTTCTGAATATCCCCATCACAAATTCCTCCATTGTATCCAGCTGTCCCAGTTCACCAGCACCCACTGGAGACAGCAGAGCACAGTAGAATTTAGGCAAATAAAAACACGCTTTCTACCCATATAATTCTGGGCGTGTCCTCCTACCTTCCTGGCCTCCCTTGTCTCATCTTTAAAATCTGGGAGTTGGGTTCATGATCTCCAAAAGGCTAGAATCAGTTTGTTTATTTGGGGTCACTCAACAGTCTCAGATGAAAACAAAACTTAGGGTCAACATGATTTTGGAGGATTACCTCTGGATTTCACAGCTTTGAACTCTTTCTGACAGCTGTCTCTGCCTCCCACCTCTGGACAGCAGATAGTATCCAAGATGCTCCCCAGACTTGGAAATTAACAGAAGTGGTCTGGTCCCCCCAAAGTCCTGTCTCTCCTGTCTACCATCATTTCCTATGGGGCTCACACAGAGCACACACTGACTAGTGAGGGGGAGAGTTGATGATTTGATTCTATTGAGTGTCTTGCTGCAGAGTCTTAAAGCTGTGTAGACAGTGCGTGGATGGAATTGCTGAAAGCCTCCGTGTGGGCAAGCCCAGCTTCAGTGCCACAATGACCAGCTGGAGAGCGAAACATGTAGCCAAATAACGGGCTGCTTTCTTTTCCACCTTGCCAAATCACCAGTTTCACTGATTTTCTTTTCCCACTGACTTAATTGTTTTCTCAACGGATCTGACTCACTTTACAGATTGTTTCCAATCATGTGGACACAGCCCAAGTTGCCAAGTACCGTGGTTCCTGTTCCCTGCAATCTAGCGAGGAGCCCAGCTGACTCACCACACACCACCAGCCATGTGACAGGGCTTCATCGCATCCACCTCTGGGTGCAGAACACTCCGCTGCAGACATGGAAATAACAGATTCTGGGAGACAGACACACAGAGAGACACACAGACACACATACCATATCAGGCAAGTGTAGTTAGGATTCGGTGAAGCTCAAAGGACTGGGCCTCCTGAAGTTTTGTAAATAGCCACTAACCCAAGACAAATCAGGCCCATTAATAATGGAAAATGCCAATCTCATTGATTTACCTGTCTTACAGTCCACTTGCTTCTCTTCTCAGGATGACAAACTCTACCTCTGATCACCTTACCTTCTCTAATACACAGGCCAGAAGCTGGGGCTGGCCTGGATGAGTTCTGGGAAGCCCAAGGCAGAGCTCCAGGGGATGGGGGTGGAAATGCAGTCAAGAGTTTAACTGGGAAGAAGAACTGGTCAGTAAGTTACAGAAGCATATCCAAAGGGATCACTAAAGCAAGGAAGATCTGAAACGGTTACCGGGAAACAGAGCTCATAAGAACCAAGACATAGAGAGGCTGGATGTAGGGCACCAAAAGCTGACATGAGTGACCAGGAAAGTAGTCCAACAGAACGTGCAGGACAGGCAGCCGTGACTGTGGCTAATTTACCAAGAGCTCCCAGCCTCTGTGGTGTGGGCAGGCTAGTCTCGTGACCTCAGAGCTGTGGCATGACATAGTTGTTTTACAAAACCATTTCTACTAAACTGTTTTGACTCTAACTGAACATAGCCACCCTGTAATTCTAATAATTCCATTCCCAAATATATAGAAATGCACACATTATACAGCACAATCCCTGCTAAAATAATTAGAATAGCATTCTCCACAGTAATCAAAATATGGAACTAACCCAAATGTCTATTATCAGTGAAACCGATTATTGTGAATTACTCATGCAGTGGAATAGTATACGACAATGAAAAATAACAAACTGCGTACTAACATGTTATTGAACAAATAAAACATAAAGCCTTGTGTGTGAGCCTAGTTACACAAAATTCCAAAACAATCGCAATGAATCTATAGTGATTACAGTCAGGAGGTCCCTTTTGGAGAGGAAGCAGGGTATTAATGACTAGAATGGGGACTAAGGAAAGCTTCTGGAGTGCTGTGAATTTTCTAATACTTCATCTGGGTGGGAGAGTTAACACTAGTATGTCTACTCTCTGTGTGTATTTGACTCCAATACAAATCTTTATTTATAAAAATTTTAGGCAGGTTTTAAAAGGGAGGGCAAGAAAAGTTGACAGAATGCTATAAACACCCTCTGGAACCAGGTACCTTTCTCACATGAATGAGCAGGATCACACTTACGGATCCTGCAGGTTTTGTCTTGCCTGGTGTCTGAAGGTGCTCGGTCTGTGTGATCATCTCAGAAATTGGCTAAGAGACTGAAGAATGGGGGGAGCGCAATCTGCGAATCCATGCCCTTCACTGGGAGAGGAATGTGCGGAAGGAGGCACGTGGAGGGGACGGTAGGAGAGGGTGGAGGTGAATGCGCCTGCTCAGGAGAGGGGAAAGACCAGCAAGGGGTTGGAAGCGGGGAAGGGGGCCCATCGGCCTCTCACATCTGGACTCCGAAACCACCATCTGATGCCACGCCCCTCAGAAGCGCCCACGCTAATCACCACCAGCTGACACCCCCGGCCACATCTGCAGCACCCCGGCTAATCACTGCCCACGATTGCCTACACCTGTCTTCCCCGCCCGCCAGCCCCCAGCCACCTGCTTACCTGCCACTTTAAGTCCTCACGCTAAATCAATAACAAGGACCTCCAAGGGCTGCCTCGCTTCTTGACTCGTGCCCCGCCCCCCTCCCCTGAAGCCCACTTCCCCTCCTTCCCCTCTCCCAGCCCGATCCATCTGCCCAAGCTCAGATCGTCTCTGGCAGGACTGGCAGGCCGGCTCTCCTTGCAGACGGCAGGGCTCAGCCTGGTTTTAGCAGCTGCCGACACTGCAGTTTAAGAATCACCGTGTCTGGGAAAAGTCCATTAAAAGACAGTAACAATGTATATTGTGCGGTGACCCTGGGGGCACCCAATTCCACCTTGTTAATGATCTCTTTGAAATAGCCGAGGCTATGGAGAGAGACACGGTTCAGAGGTCCCAGCACTGTGTTGTTAGGACACGGCTGCATTTGCAATGTTTGGGCAACTTTCCGGAATCACTCTCATGTTAATGGGGGCAGGTCCTCGGAGGCCCACGCAGCCAATTAAAATGCTCTTCAGGAGTGTCTGAGTGTCCAGTCACTAGACAAATCTGTGAATATGAAGTCTGGGGAGGAGAAAGCTGAAGATCTGGCCAACTATTCCACAGTGAATGAATGTTCTAACTGTGAATCTCATACTTGTTTCCCCCACAAATTAGGGTGCTTGGATGAAAGTTACCTATTCAAAACATACCCACTGCCTTCACAGGGGTTATATACGGTGCCCTCGGTCCCTGGGTTGGGAAGATCCCTTCGAGGAGGAAATGGCAACCCACGCCAGTATTCTTGCCAGAAAAATTCCCGTGGGCAGAGGAGCCTGGTGGGCTACAGTCCCTGGGGTTGCACAGAGTTCTCTGTAATCCACCTCTGACTCCTTGCTTTCCCACTAAGGAAGCAAACTGAAAGGCCAGTAAAAGGACATTATGATAAGCGCTCTTTTAAATCTTCTCTATTTCACAAATAAAACCTTCCCTGACTTGATGCTTTATTATCGCTAACAAATTACTTGCAGTGCACCTCCTGGCAGATAAAACAAGCCAGTGTGTTTTGACACCTAGGCTGAGAAGTGCGGCTGGGGAACACAGAAACCCACGGCTAACCACACGATAAGGAATACAGGAGTAGCAGGAGAGAAGGATGAAAGACTGTCTCGGAAGGAAGACTTGTTGAGCATTCAATAACGCAGCAAACATTTAATGAGCACCTACTTGGTGTAGGCCCTCTCCTAGGTGGAGAGCATGATTGGCTTATTTTGCAAGGGTAATGAAGTTTTCCAGTATCTTTTTTTTAACTGTGGTATAAGTCACATAATATAAACATTTTTAACCATATCTAAGAGTACAGTTCAGAGGCACTAAGTACATTCACATTGTTGTGCAACTCTCACCATGATCCATCTCCCAAATTTTTCACCTGCCTCAACTGAAAGTCTGGATTTAAGAATAGTTTAAAAAGTAATCTAAGCAGAGATGGGCAGAAAGCAGGCAGGGATAAAGACATTCCAAGATATTTCATTCCTGTTTCCTTCCATTCCATTCCAAGCACTTGCAGATGATTTTGTGACCTTAGTCCCAGGATTGGAGAATGTGAGAGTCTAAGAGGGAAACCTACCATTGGTTCATGCACTCACCTGCTTTCAGCTGGTCATGGTGTCTTGCTAACCCACAGGTTTCATTCTGGAGAGATGTTGGGACACTGACTTTTAAACAGTGTCCCGCCTGTACCCTTACCATCATGCCCCTGCTAATGTGAGCAGGTTATAGAAGGTCCCAAATGAGGAATTAAAAGACATAGGTTTTAGCGCCATCAGAGCATAATAATTTAAGGAAGACATTAAGGGTCCAAGGTGTCACGTGTCCATTGTTATAAAGGAGCTATGTTCCTAGGGTCGACAAGGAGGATCTGCAAGCCAGGACTTGGCATTTTTTTAGAAAAACATTGCTGTTAAAACATGGACCCCTGGGAATTAGAAAACATCTTTCCCTAACATCTATATAATGCTTGGCCACTGTTCAGGCCTACTCAGTCCTCATATGATGCAACAAGTCTGTCCGCTGTTTTTAAACCCTGAGCACACCTCCAAGCCCACTGCCCTCTGTGAACAGAAAGCTCTATCCTTCCTACCTCCCACTCTCTCCCCTTTAATTGACCAATTTTTCTCCCATTCCAGAATCTTCCCTAGCCTTCCATCCATTTGTCCACTCTAGCCACATTTGCTTCCCTTGACCCTGTGCCCCAGGCCAGCCACTTTATGAGCTCACAGCCACTTTAGAAGTCTCCACACTCCTAACCCATCAGCCCCCTGGTGCCAGAACCCAAACACAGCCAAGTGTTACAGGCTGTCCTACCAAATGCATGGAAGACAGCCATGCATTCATCGTTAGTTAGCTGGACCGTCTTCTCTTCAGGAACCCATTCATCCAGCTTTTATTGACTTCCCCACTGTGACTCTTCCGAAACATTTGCATCCTCCCAAACCTGTACTATCCCCTCACCCTTAATGTGTAAGGGCTGCGGTAACCATTTTCACTGAGTAGGAGGCTTAAGCTTCTCTGGTAGTTCAGTGGTAAAGAACCCACCTGCCAGAGCAGGAGACGTGGGTTGGATCCCTGGGTCAGGAGGGAAATGGCAGCCCAGTCCAGTATTTTTTTTTTATTTTAATTGGAGTATTTTTTTTTATTCTAATTACAATATTGTAGTGGTTTTTGCCATACATTGACATGAATCAGCCACGGGTCTACATGTGTCCCCCATCCTGCACCCCCCTCCCACCTCCCTTCCCGTCCCATCCCTCAGGGTCATCCCAGTGCACCAGGCCCGAGCACCCTGTCTCATGCATCGAACCTGGCCGCTCCAGTATTCTTACCTGGAGAATTTCATGGACAGAGGAGTCTGGCAGGCTACAGTCCCTGGGGTCACATAGACTCGGACACCACTCAGCAACTAAACAACAACAACAGAGTTTTAAACGACAGAAATTTATTTCTTCACAGTTATGGACACAAAAGGTCCAAGATCAAGGTGTTTGCAGGGTGTTTCTTCAGAGGCGTCTCCTTGGCTTGCACATGGCCGTCTTCTTCCAGTGTGAGTCTGTGATTTAATCTCCACCTCTTATAAGGACACCAGATTAGGGCCCACCCACCTGCCCTCATTTTATCTTAATTACCTCTTTAAAGGCCTGCTGTCAAATAGTCACATTCACAAATACTGGGTTTAAGACTTCTACTGTGGATTTTGGGGAGACGCAATTCAACCCACAACACCTACCCTCAAGAGACAAATTTGCTTTCTGTTTATTGGAACATCAGAACCCTCTGACTTTTCCCTCAACTGCCCTGCTTTTGACTCTGATTATTCCTCTGTCTTCACACACTTCCCATTTCTTTCTCTCAGATCTGAGGGGTTTTTTGTTTGTTTATACTTTTTTCCAGCTGAACTTCTTCACTGTGGCCTGAGGTCTTCTCTGGTGGCTCAGCTGGTAAAGAATTTGCCTGCAATGCAGAAGACCTGGGTTCCATCCCTGGGTTGGGAAGATCCCCTGGAGAAGGGAATGACTACCCACTCCAGTATTCTAGTATTCTGGCCTGGAGAATTCCATGGACTGTATAGTCCATGGGGTCGCAAACAGTAGGACACGACTGAGCGGCTTTCACTTCTTCCTTGTGGCATGAGAGCCTAGTTGCCCTGTGGCATGTGGGATCTTAATTCCCCCACCAGGGATTAAACCTGCATTCTCTGCATTGCATGGTGAACTCTTAACCATTGGACCACCAGGCAAGTCCCTAAGTTCATTTGAATAATAATTTCTCTAGGAAGCTTTACTGGGTTCTCTCGGCAGGGTAAAACCTTTCTTCATCTACAATGCCATTTGTCTCAGAAGAAAGGAAACTGAGCTTTCTAGAAGGCCTACCACATGCCCATTGCTATGCCAGCCACTCAACCACCATATTCTTTCTTTCCCTTAAAGGAGCATTTCTTTCCTTTTCACTGTAAATGTTTCTATTCCAGAACCTAACAAGTCTCTAGGGATTATTTCTTTCCATCTTCTTCTATTCTAGAGGGAGTAGCTATGCCTGGCCCTTCCCTTTATGCCTAGTGCCCTGGAGTAAAACCTGGCACACAGAAGGAACCTAATCCAGGCCTGTTGAATGATCGAATGAATGAATCCTCTTTGTAAAAACTAAACTCTCTTGACCCCACTTGAGTTCTTGATCCCTTCTCCTTCTCTGAGCCCTTCTCCATATATTATTCCTTTTCTTTTGCATCTTTAATATCTTCCTTTCCACTGGCTTAATTCCCTCTACTTGGTATACATCTCTTCTGCTTGAAAGGACATTTTTTTCTCCCTGCCTCGCTGCACCGGGGTTTCAAACGATCACAGTTCCTCATTTTCCCTACAATCTAACTGAGAGAGAAGACCCGCATCCATGCAGATTATAATTCAGTAGGTCTATTTTGAGATGCTGGTGTATTTTAAAGTCTTTCTGGGTACCAGGTGTAAGAGCTTGGAATCTAAGCTCCGGGCTTCCACTTTCTTACATACTTATCCCTTACAAAAACAACTTTCACCGTCATCACCAAAACCACTCTCTGGGGGTCTTCAGGAATTTCAGAAATTCCATCTTTTCCTGGGGCCTCTGTGTGAACTCAGACCTCTGGTGAACACGTGACCCCTTCAGTCTTGCTACAAACACCTCCTGGACCTCTCCTTACTATTCCCCATCCACAAGGGCTGCTGCTTGTCCTCCTCCCATGTGCCAGATGGAGAATTCCCCAAGGACTGGTATCTTCCCTTTTTCTTTTCCCCTCCACATTTTCTTCTTGAATGATTCCATTCACTTTTCTAATTTCAAGCACTTTGGCCCTGCAGATGATTCCTGAGTCTAGATCTCAAACCTCAGCCTCATTAGAGTTCTTGGTTCACATTTACACTTTTCTTAGGAAGGGTCCACCTGAATGTCCAACACTCACTTTACCCATGATATGCCTGTTTTGGATCATCCCAAAAGCAAAGCTTGTGACAAGGAATGGTAGCAGGGAGTTTATGTGGGAGGTGGTCCAGGAGGCTGGAGCAAGGTAGCAAGGTCAGGGGAGGCAGGGATGGAGGAGCATCCAGAGAAGGGAGTATGCTCAGGATCAGTGCTCTGAGCAATGCAGCCTCCATCCCTTTGGGACCCCCTGAGAAGTGGTCAGAGTGCTCTCCACACTGTGCTCCCAAAGGACCGAAGGTGGAGCATTGATTCCCTTCCCCACTGGTTGGCAATTGTCCAGGGGATCCTTTTCACCTCATTCTCAGGTTACTCCTATGAGCAAGCCAAGGAGACTCCTAGGGTTTGGAGATGGCTGTGTGGCACAAAGTAGAGAGAAGACCAGGGGGCCCTTGAGGGGAGATGCAGGCAATGTGCAAGGTGATTGAGGCCATGTGGATCTCTCCATTATAGTACATATCCCAAATGTACTGTGATCAGAGGCAGACCTCTCCCAAGTAAGCTCAGCCAAGCATCAAGTACAAAACTGTGGAGAAGCTTTCAATTCTTCCTCTCCCTTTTACTTAGCAGTCATCAGAACCTCATCCTCTTGATTCTAATCAGACCTGCTTCTCAACAGTGTTCCCTCATTGCTTTCTCACCAGGAGTCCCATCCTTCACACTGTCTCATATCAACATTCATCTACATTGCCTATCTTCCACTTTTCCAAACTTCCTTACAACTCTTGCCAGATTATTCTTCCTAAAGATTAGTTTTGACATCAGTAACCTGCTAATAAGTCTTCAATGACTGCAAGGAGATCTAACCAGTCCATCCTAAAGGAGATCCGTCCTGGGTGTTCACTGGAAGGACTGATGTTGAAGCTGAAACTCCAGTACTTTGGCCACCTGATGCGAAGAGTTGACTCATTTGAAAAGACCCTGATGCTGGGAGGGATTGAGGGCAGGAGGAGAAGGGGACGACAGAGGATGAGATGGTTGGATGGCATCACTGACTCGATGGACATGGGTTTGGGTGGACTCTGGGAGTTGGTGATGGACAGGGAGGCCTGACATGCTGTGGTTCATAGGGTCGCAAAGAGTCAGACATGACTGAGCGACTGAACTGAACCTCAGTGAATGGCCAAAATATGTTCAACCTCGTAAACTCGGAGTTCAATGCCATTTTTGCTCTGACTCTACATCAACAGGGCAAAAATGGCATTCTTATTACTCTTCTTCCTGTATCTTCTGTCCAGGAGGTTCTTTGACTTCTTTAATCCCACTGCCCTAGTTTCTTCATCTATGTCTTTCTTCTCTTCTTTCTCTCTGCCCATAATTTGCTAGATTCCCCCACAGCCCCATACACTGTAACAGTTCCAGTCTCATCTGTCCTTCCTGGCCCACAAATGCTCCTTAATCCTCCTTGAAGACAAGGGAAGTCAACTTCCCCTCTCCCTGCACCCTCAAACACTTAGTCTCTTCTAGTTTACATCTGATTTCCCTTTTATCTTTTCACAGTACAGTGATTTTGAGCATGCCTTGCTCCTCAAGGTGAGTGTGACCAGGTCCTGGGTGGCAGGGTGGCGGGGCGGGGGGCGGTATAACTACATCATCTCTGATTCTTCTACAGCATGAAGCATGGTGTGATGAAGCATGGTGTGATGCACAGTCGATGAAGGGACAAATGAAATCAGGAGAAGGGAAGAGAGGGAAGTAAATCCGATCCCCCACTGAGAAACAGGCTGCACAGAAGAGCAAACGTTACAAGCCAAGTAGGGTCTGGCATATGCCAACCCCCCCACCTCTCCAACAGACTCCCACCTCCTTGAAAAGAATTTTATTGTTGCTCGTTATCTCACCTGCCCTTGCCGCTGAGTGCCCACCTGGAGTCAACCTCCTTCTGCCGGAGACAGCTGTTCCTGATGTTTGGGTAAAGGTTGTGTAGATTTCACCTCGGGATGTGGGGCAAGGGGAGAGCTGGCAGAAGGAAGATCTTTTGCTAATTCCAGATGGCAAAGGTGAAAAATATGTAAAGGAAGCATGCCAACTGTTTCCACACCACCCCTAAGCTGTGTCAGCATTATGTCCACAGCAACGGGGGGAAATTAAAAAAAAAAAATCTGTCCATCAGACATTGCTTTGACTACATTATGTGGAATACTTGATATCACAAATGCTGTGCCTGCACGAGGCTGTCAGATGGACTGAGTGCACCAGAGTATTTGTCACCCTACTGATGGGATTTAACCAAATAACCAGCGTCTTTCTGCACCATGGTAGTCAGTTGCTCTCCAGAAGTCTTCCGATATGCCAAATGATTGGTGGTTTTCTGGTCAAAAAAGAGGCTTGACTTGCTCATCAATGACATGGCCAATTCACCTGTGAGTTTGGCTGTGTGCCGAGCCAGCCTCCGTCACAGGCTAGCCACACTTAATTAAATCAGCAGTCAGGAAGATGCCATTGCTCCTCAGTTCCTGCCGCATGAATGGCAGAGGGCCAGGAATAGGGCCCATGGGATTATTCATGAGCTGCGGTGAATCGCAACCAACTAAATTTTCCTCCTTGCCTCATGTTCCCATTAGCCCAGAGAGAGATCATGATGCATATTGCTCTCCACATACTTTGATTAAAAACTAGTGAGGGCCAGGGATAAACTAGAAAGGATGTGGAGATTAACTTCGGGACCTCCTACCTTTCCCTCCAATGAGGTTGTCCTTCATTTGGGATCATTTGTGTCAGTCCCCTCTCCCCGCAAAGCAGGGTCACCTTCCATAATGTTTATTTACCTACCCTGTGTTATTGTGCACCTGCCAACGCATTTATCCATTCAACAAATAGATGTGGGGCACCTCTAATGGGCTCAGACGGTTCCCCATCCTGTTAGGACAGTTGCGATCACAGGAGAGTTTTGTACATAGTATCTTCATTTAAGGGAGTGAGCTAGGAACTTCCTTGGGTCTTCCAGTGGTTAATAACCAGCCTAACAATTCAGGAGACAAGGGTTCGATCCTTGGTCCAGGAAGATTCCATATGCCCCAGGGCAGTTAAGGCAGGACCACAACTGTTGAGCCCAAGCACCACAACCACTAAATCCCACATGCCTTAAAGCCCATGTTGTGTTTTTGCAATAAGAGGAGAAACCGCTGCAATGAGAAGCCCACACACCACAACAAACAGTATTCCCCACTCACTGCAATTAGAGAAAGCCCACACACAGCAATGGATACCCAGCACATCCAATAAATAAATAATTTTTTAAAATAATAAAGGCACGAGCCAGAGGGTTGGGATTATGGGTACCCTGGCAGGGCCAAGGAGGAGGGGTGATTGTGTGGGGCATATAGGACTCAGCGATCAAAAATCAAAACAGGAGCAGATCAGTCCTCTCCTCTTTCTCTCTTGCTCAGAGGCAGGGCCCTTCTCTTACCATTCAGACAGGACTCTGTGTGAAACATGAAAAAGATAAAGTTCCCCATCCTCAAGGACATTATAACTGATGGGATTCCTTGCCTCACTCACCCTTATAAACCAGAATGAAGGACAGGACCATACAGTAAGTAGATTGGTCTCATCTCTCCCTCCCAGGAAAAGCAAAAAGCACAGCTCTGCCCAGGCCAGCCGTCCCAGCCATAGCATCTGTTCATGGTGTCCTATCTGTCTTGGAACCCAACGAGTCCACCACGTGATGGATGATGTTCCACTTGATAGGGAACAGAACGAGCTGTGATTTGTCATTCACCATAAAGTACTGCTATTTCATCTGCTCCCATTCCCCGGGACGCAGCTCTGGCTGTTTGCTCTATGCATCAATTTATAGTTTATCCTAAGACTAATGATGCTGTATTTAAGAGGCAAGGTGGGGCTTTGTTTTTGTGTTCTACCAGCAGAGGATTACATTACTGATTGATCGTACGCAGTTGTCTGAGGCAAAAACATTTTGAATTGATACCTGGATTTGGACTACAATCAACTTCCTCGACAATTGCCTCTTGGTACTGAATAGATCAAGGAGCCACAGCTTTCTAATAGGGCCTCAAGGAGATTTTGACAATCCCTGCTAGAAGTGAGCGGTTTGTTGTGGTGAATGGGAGGCAGATAGATCATCCGAAGGGCTGGCTTGCAGCTTCCAGGAGCCTGAGGATCTGCCCTAAGACCCCATGAGTCCAGACAGCTGAAATGGGGCAGGAACAATGATGTGCTGGTGAATTGTGACAGTCAGCTCTCTTAAGGAAAAAATGCAAGGCCTATTTGATAGCACTTGCCAATTTCTATAGTGTAAATACTCCCAGTATCCCTGCTTTCAAGCCAGCAATGCGATGTTCCTGAACACAGGTTTGGGAAGAGATGTACACGGATGGCTCATAAGCTGGTACAAACTGGCTTCAACACAAGATAGTGACTAGTGTGGGTTATTTACACTTACCATCTTGTTCCAGCAACATTTTTTTCTAATAAGGATATTGGGGCTCAGAGAAGGTATGTAGCCTATCCAAGGTCACAGACCTATAAAGAAGTAGAATCTTCTTACTCAAGGGTTGCACTCTTTTCATCATCTGTAGTCCAGGGCATGGAGCCAGCTTGTTTAGGCTAGTCTCTGGCTCCAGGGTCTTTCAGGGCAGCAGGCTGCTGCTACAAGAAAGGGTAGAATCCAAGGAAATGCACCTTACATCTAAATTTTCATCGTTTCAGCCCGATTCTTCCCATTGTTGCCACCTCACTTACACTAGTGGGGAAATTCAGGTCTGCCTCTGAACTTATTTGTCAATCTCCAGCCCCAGTAACTTTCAGGAAAAGGATGTAAACTTCCATGGGGACTCTTGCCTGGAATCTGGAGAAGGAACAAGATGACCCTTAGGAGATCCCAATCAGAAGAGTCCACGAAGCCAATTCAACAACCCATTTGGCCGGAAGACTAAATCACTTCCCCTTGGATTTGTTTTCTCCGTTTCTAATTTTCCCACCTACCGTCTGTGCTAGTTCATTTCCTTCCTGAAATTCTGAAGCAAATGAGGCAACGGCAGAGAGGAGGGGGCCAATGAGTGAGGGGGCCTGGGCAGGGACCCACCCAGGTGCTCTGGCCGGCAGGTTCCAGTGAGTGCAAAACAGCGGGACACTGATGGCCATTAATATCCACAGAGGAAATGCTGAAAGGCCAACAACCTAATTACCACTTATTCAGCATATCAACTGGTCCTCAGCTCCTTCTAGCAGCATGTCATGCTATCCTGAAGTGGGGAGTCTGGGAGGAAAGGGGGAATAAAGAGAATCAGCCAGCTTTTCCCCACCCACTGCCCTACCATCCTGTGATGGGGATGTTGGGCAGCCCGTAGGCACCGCGAGTCCCGGGAAGGCCCTGTGGCTAGAGTACCAAGGCAAGCAGGGTGCCCTGGGCAAGTTCTAGATGGTGGAGAGCAGTGGTCAAGGAGGTTGGCTGCTGATTCAGAAGCTCCTCGGCTGCACAAGATTCTATGGGGCAATCGGAGGGGAGAAAGGACCATAGGTTACCGGCAATTTTCTGCTTCTGAGAAGGGCTGTCTTTTGGACAGCTCATGAGCCCAGGCCACTTCCTGAGGAGGCAGAGGAAGGAGGTGACCCAGCCCTCTTTCAGGTACCCCCACCCAAGGTGCCCTGGGCATTCTCGCCCTAATCCCATCCCAGGAAAATGGAATAGTGTGATTCTGTTTCTAGATCAGGAATAGTTTCTAGATCAGGACGGGATAGTAGGGAAGAGATCAGTGCTGTTTTGTATTTTTTTTTTCCCCTTCTCCCTGGTACCAGCTTGACTGGCAGCCTGGGCAAAGAAGAGCCCATTCTAAATGCTCCCTGGGGTCCAGAATGGAACTCATTACATCAAACCTGCCGGTCGCCAGCAGCTCTGCTTTGTGAGCTGTGAAACAAATGTTTATCCACCACTCAGTGAGGTTCAGAGCTATTTAAGGAGCTCAGGGTGTTGAGCTGCAGGCAAGAGCTGTGTGTGTGAGGCCAGTGGCTGGCACAGAGCGAGGCAGGCACAATCTGAGACTGGAGCCTCCCCGTTCCATGAGTCAGAGCAGAGGGAATGTAACAAGACTGGGGTTATGTGTCGTGTTTCATCGTAAGCCCCTTCCTCTCCTTTCTTCCATTTCTCTGTCCTTTTCCTTGTTTCTGATTCTCTTTCCTTCTCCCTTCTCTCCCTTTCTTTTTCCTTATTTTCTCGCTCCCTTCCTTCCTCTCTTCCTTCCCCTTCCTGCTATCATTTCCTGCTTCTCTTCTCCTGGACAGGTCTTTGGAATCCTCATCATACTTTAATATGCCTTGTTCTGTCTTGTGGAGACAGTGAGGAAATTCACAAATTTATTCACAAATTTATGGAAGAATGAAATAAAGCTAAGCCTCTACCTTCACAAAACTTCCAGACTAGGGAGAACTCCTAATAGTGTGATCCTCATGGGTATTTGCCAGGAAAGGAATGGAGCACAGCATGCCCAGCCTAAGTTCCACAGGGATTTCTTGAATGACATACCGGCCAGGGTCCTCCAGATCCTAGCATCAAGGGCAGCATTTCTGGTTTTGAAGGGGCCCTGAAGATCACAGTTATGTATGAGAAAGCTGAGACTCCCCTGCTCTAGTTTGCATAGTTTTAATGAGGTGTCTACTCAGCTTGTATAGAAATGGCTTTTGTTTTAAAGACAAGTGAAGAGGGGACCCAAGGAGGGTTGATGGATGAGGCTAAAGGAGGTGGCCTTAGCTGCCAGGGACCTGACGATACATTGTCAATTGTTCTCCACGTTAACTCCTTGAATCAAGTGTTATGTGTTGGCCACCCCAAGCAGGAGCTTAAGAGAACAATGATTATTCCTTTTGTTCACAGATCTGGGAGTTGCCTGGGCTCAGGGAAACAGTTCTTACTGCTGCTTGTCCTCGGCTGTTGTTCAGTCGCTCAGTCGTGTCTGACTCTTTGCAATCTCATGGACTGTAGCCCACTGTACCCCGTGCTTTGAGGCTTCCCTGTCCTCCTCTATATCCTGGAGTTGGCTCAAACTCATGTCCATGGAGTCGACATGAGCCGACTGCCGCTTGTTCTAATCTTCCCTTAATTCTCCTAATCACGCAGGGAGGTGGAGGTTACTGTACCCACATCATAGACAGGGAACCTGAAGCTCAGAGAGGTTAGGAAATCTGCCCTGGATCACAGAGCAAGAAAGTGGGAACTCCAGGATTTAGACCCAGGGCAGCCTGATTTCAAAGTTTATGTACCCCTATTCATCCTGGGTGAGGGGAGCTCTCACCGTTACAATCAGGAGGTAGCTAGGACTGGGGGCGTCCTGCAGGCTCTTCATTCCATGTGTGTGGAGCCTGGGCTGGGAGAGACACAAACCACTGGAGCTCTCAGGGATCTTGTCCCTCCTCTGTGGTCCTCCACACACAGCTTCCAGGAGGCCAGGGTTCTTATAGGGCTGCTGAAGACTCCCAGAGTGAGTATCTCCAGAGAGACCAGCAGAATCTGAAAGGCTTTCCAATACAGCCTTGCACATCACATAATAGCATTCTAGCTGCACCCTGACTCTCTAAGGCAGGTACAGAGTCCTCTCAGGACTTTCAAGGGGAGGAGACCCAGACTCTACGTTTTGATGGAAGAGCGTCAAGGAGTTGGCGGCCATGCTTTGAGACTGTCGGCTATTGTTAAACAGTTTCTTAGGTTCAGAGGGTTATCCAGCCCTGTCCAGAAGTACTGCAGTATTTCAGTGCAGGTCCTGCAACTGAACTGCCTGGGCTCAAGTCACATGCGCTTTGTGAATTAGCCATGTGAGGTTGGGCAAGTTACTTACTATTCTGAGTCTCGGTTTCCTCATCTGTTAAATGAGGTTAAATAATTCTTCACTCACAAGATTGTTGTAAGGATTAACTTAACATATACTAAGAATTTAGGGCTTCCCAGGTGGCGCTAGGGGTAAACCCTGCTGCCAACGTGAGATCTAAGAGATGCAGTTTTGATCCCTGGGTCAAGACGATCCCCTGGAGGAGGACATAGCAACCCACTCCAGCATTGTTGCCTGGAGAATCCAATGGACAGAGGAGACTGGTGGGCTACAGTCCACAGGGTCACAAAGAGTCAGACATTACTGAGCGACTTAGAACGTATGCAAGAACTTAAAACAGAACCTGTCATATTGTTGGCATTCTACAAGTATTAGCAGCTATTGTTATTATTCCCATTTTATAGATGAGAAAATTGAGGTGCAGAGAGGGTAATTATCAGCCTCTGTCATGTAACTAGTATTTGAACCCAATCCCAATAGATTCCAAAGCCAAAAAGTCTCCCTGAGTCCCTGATAGCAGCACCTTTTCCTTCTACCACATGAGAATCTTTCCCAACATTAAAATTCCTTTATGTATGGAGATTTGGAATTTGGGCCCCCAGACCTTTGCAGAAGGACCTACTCTGGACTTGTGACCCACCTTGACTCTGACCATATTAGTCAAGCTGCACGGCCATGGATGAGGGGAACCAGGCCCCCAATTTGGCCTGCCCTGCACACATCTGCAGAGAAGGCAATGGCACCCCACTCCAGTACTCTTGCCTAGAAAATCCCATGGACGGAGGGGCCTGGTGGGCTGCAGTCCATGGGGTCGCTAGGAGTCAGACACTACTGAGCGACTTCACTTTCACTTTTCACTTTCATGCATTGGAGAAGGAAATGGCAACCCACTCCAGTGTTCGTGCCTGGAGAATCCCAGGGACGGGGGAGCCTGGTGGGCTGCCGTCTATGGGGTTGCACTGAGTCGGACACGACTGATGCGACTTAGCAGCAGCAGCAGCAGCAGCAGTCATCTGACCCTTACAGGTTGAGAGGGTAGAGATATGGGGAGAGAGTCCACAAATAGCAGAAAGAGTACCTCGTGGTGTTCAAGGACTGGGGAAACAACACAGGATCTGATTACAAAAGGCAGGCGTTTCTGAGACTCTTGAGTCTTGGTTTCCAGCTCTTTAAAGGCTACTGCTCTGTCCACCATTCGTTCATTGTGAGAACCTGAGGGTGATAAAGCTCCTGGTGAACACCCAAGTCCTGGCCACGCATCGGTTATGAATTCAGCCCAGCAGAGGATGAGGGGTCTGCCTTGAAGTACAGCCCCACTTCAGAGCCTGTATAAGCTGGGGTGTGGACAGGTCAGCCCTGACGTGGAGATGGAAGGCCATTGCTTTGGATGATGTGCCCTGGGGAGGGCAGCTGGTGGGGGCTTCAACTTGCCTGTATGCCTTTTGGGCAGGTGAATACACTCACAGACACTCAGACACACACAGATATGAACACATGCAGTCTGTGCACTGATGAGTGTGCTCACACACATGCACACACGTGCACACACGTGCACACAGTACGCTTCTCAGACACCTGCTCCAACAGAAGTGCTTCAGATAAACATCTGTTGCCACCAGGCCCAGACATGCCCTCTGGAAGCTGAGGATTGCCTGGGGTCCTGGGGGGCCCTGCTGGAAGGACACCTTCCTTTGGCTTCTAGAATATGCAGCTTCTTTTCAGCATCCACTGCCAGGAAGCCTCCAGCCCCACATGGGTGCTAAAGCCCAGCTTCTGTGTAAGTTGCCTCATGCTTAAATGGCCCCCTCTTGATCTCTCGTCATCTCTGGGCTTTCATCTTCCTTTCTCTGCTTCTTCAGCCCCTCTTTTTCATTCTGGAGTGGAAGCCTCCAGAAGGGCATGTGACCCCTTCCCAAGGCCCGTGCCCTGACTCTGTTGCCAAGGAAGGAAAGGAGGTAAGGTGGGTCTCTGGGGTCCAGCGTATGAGCAAACCCCCAAGCTGAAGAAGCACCCTGCTTTCCATTCCCAAATCCTGAGAAGATAAACAGCAAACTCCATAAACCCAAAGCAGAGCTGTTTAAAAAATAGGCCCATGAGTGAGGTGGTGGGTCCCACTCCCCATCCATCTGAAGGGAGGAATGCAGGAGGGGTTGGGCCCCCGAGCATCCTGACGCTGGTTCTCCCCTGGGAGAGGATTCGTTCCTCCCTCAGTGAGACACCACTTCCTTTAGGACCCCCAGGCTGGGAGTGCAGGGCGCAGGGCTGAACAGAGGAACTGAGGCCGGCCAGACCACTGAGGCACGTGAGTGTGCGAGGCACATGAGTGTGCGTGCATGCTTAGTCACTCAGCCGTGTCTGACTCTTCACAACCCTATGGACTGTAGCCCGCCAGGCTCCTCTCTCCATGGGATTCTCCAGGCAAGAATACTAGAGTGGGTTGCCATGCTCTGCTCTAGGGGATCTTCCCAACCCAGGGATCGAACTCACCTCTCTTACGTCTCCGGTATTGGCAGGTGGGAAGCTCATGTGGTCAACATGCATAATCTCACCTGGATGAGCCTAAAAGTGCATCTCCAGGTAACATTTCAGGCTCTTCAAGTCACTTTGACCCTCTGAGCTCAATGGGGCATTACTGCCACCCCATTTCTCAATGAAGGAAATTGAGACGCTGTGGGGTTATTACTGGTGGTTCACTGTGAGTCCCACCGATGTGAGACAGGCAGAGAATGGCCGGTTACCGATCACCGAATACGCTGGATTAACTTCTCACAGCTATCCCAATCTCTTCTCCTTATCCCTGAGGAGTCCACTGGTCAGGCCCATAGTTTGCAGGGGCCAGGCAGGACGTCCCACAGGGGTCTTCCTGAGCCCACTCCTCCATGTTGGTCTCCAGGGCTCCTGGCTGAGGGCTCCTGATTATTGAAAGTAAGCCTCCCCCAAGCAAGGCATGTAGTCTACAAGGGCTTCACATCCCCCCTTCAGCTGCCCTGCCATGTCTTTGCAGAATTGGTCCTATTGTGGCTTTATTGTTGTGGTTTATTTATAGTTTTTGTTTTATACTATTGTTTTATACTGTTATTACTCCAGGCCTCAGGAAAAGCAGGGGCACAGAGTTGAAGGGGCCTGCTCACCTAAGACTAGAGAGTGGCTGAGCTGGGCATTGCCTGAGAAGGAAGCCCAAAGTCAGGGATACCACCAATCTGCCCTGGTCACTCTTTGGTTCACAAGCCAGTGAACCTCTCTTTGGATTTTCAAAATTGTAGAAGCTAGATTTTGTCCAAAGTTGGGACAAGGCCAGCCGCCTTGAAGCCAGGTCTTTCAGAGCAAGGGGCTTGAAGAACCAGGGGAGGCAGCCAAGAGTCATCCTTTCCCTCCAGCACAGGCTTGTACACACACACACACACACACACACATCCCATGGTTAGGTGGGAAAACTCATGATTCTCTTCTGTTTCTTTCTGTTCTCGGTGATTTGGGTCAATAAAATGTGTGTGTGAGAAAGACCGGAGAAGGGGGGATAAGAGTTCCAAACTCCAGGAAAAGGATAATCCATTCAGCCTGATCTCCTAGGAAAAACAGGCATGGGCTTTGAGATTGGATGTCAGTGGTGTGTGATTGGCTGCAAATCCCTGTGTCCCCGGCGGGAGTCCTTCCAGGCATCCATGGGGCTCTATGTCCCCTTGGCTCCTTCCCATCTGCTTAAACCACAGCACTCTTTCAGTCTCAGCATAGACCATGACAGACCCAGAAGGGACTCCTCTTACAAGGCCCCTGATGAAGGTCATCCAGCCCCTGTTTAAGCCCCTCAGGAGTGGGGCTCTCTTTGCTTCAATTTTCTCCAACGCTGCTGACCAACGGGTAGGCATTTGGGACAGACAACTGTCAACTCGGCCTTCTGTGGTACGAGGGGAGCCCAGAGGCCTTCCAGCCCCCGGTGTCTCCCAGCCAGTTTGATTACTAGAAATCCCACAGGGCCAGCTCTCCTTTAGTGCATCTTAGTCATCGCCTCGGAGAAGGCAATGCAACCCCACTCCAGTACTCTTGCCTGGAAAACCCCATGGATGGAGGAGCCTGGTAGGCTGCAGTCCATGGGTGGCTAAGAGTTGGACACGACTGAGTGACTTCACTTTCACTTTTCACTTTCATGCATTGGAGAAGGAAATGGCAACCCACTCCAGTGTTCTTGCCTGGAGAATCCCAGGGACGGGGGAGCCTGGTGGGCTGCCGTCTATGGGGTCGCACAGAGTCGGACACGACTGAAGCGACTTAGCAGCAGCAGCAGTCATCGCCTCTTTGTGGCCCCTTCGGAGGAACTGGAGGTGAAGAAAGAGGAGAGGGGAAAGGAGGTGGGGATGAAGGAGAGGGAGGAGTTCCTTTCTGCTCACTCTCTGTCTTTCAAGCCTGGAACTTGGGGGAGTGTGTTGCCCTGGAAGAAGAAGCTGCTTCTTCACATGGTAGGAAGCAAAGATGGGTTGCCTGAAAGCAGACACATCCCGCCCACCAAGTTCCTCTGGGAGGAGGTATAGGGCAGTGATGAATGGGTTTGGGAGTCAGAGCACCCTGGCTTTGAATGCCAGACTTACCTTTCACAGAGCTCTATAACCTGAGGCTAATTAAATTCTCTGAGCCTCAGTTAAGTCCTCTGAAACCTGGAGATAACACCACCACCACCCCCAGCCTCATAAGGTTGTTCAGGATTAAATAAGATGATGTAAAATATTTGGCACATGCTTAGCACATAAAGGCTCCCCAAGTGGTGCAGTGGTCAAGAATCTGCCTGCTAATGCAGGAGACACGAGAGACGCAAGTTCAGTCCCTGTGTTGGCAAGATCCTGCGGAGTAGGAAATGGCAACCCACTCCAGTATTCTTGCCTGGAAAATTCCATGGATAGAGGAGCCTGGCGGACTACAGTCTATGGGGTCACAAAGTGTCGGACACGACTGAGCGCACACACAATCCCACAATTCTAACAGCACATACAAGGTGCTCAATAAATAATCATTGTTATGAAGCCCAGAATACTGTCATTTGGGAGCGAGAGGATGAAAGTCGAATTGTAACGACAAACAGTAACAATTGTGAAGGGCTTACAGTGATTTTGGAGAAGGAAATGGCAACCCACGCCAGTGTTCTTGCCTGGAGAATCCCAGGGATGGGGGAGCCTGGTGGGCTGCCTTCTATGGGGTCGCACAGAGTTGGACACGACTGAAGCAACTTAGCAGCAGCAATACAATGATTTTACATGTATCAACTAAGGGAATTCTAACAACAGCCCTGTGAGGTTGCTGCTATTATTTGCTCCATTTCGCAGATGGACAAGCTGAGGTGAGAAGTTGAAAAACTCTGCCCAGTTGCATACAGTGGAATATTGTTTGGCCTAAAAAAGGAAAGAAATTTGGACACACGCTGTTACTTAAATGACCCTTGAAAACACTATGCCACGTGAAATAAGCCAGACACAAAAAGACAAATACTGTACAATGCTGCTTGTAGGAGGTACCTAGAACAGGTAAATTCAAAGAGACAGAAAGTAGAATGAAGTTTATCAGGGCAGCTGGGAGAAGGGGAGATAGGGGTTGTTTATGGGTTCAGAGTTCATCATTTGCAAGATGAAATGTTCTGGAGGTCTGTATGCAAAACAGTGGGAATATACTTAACTGTACACTTGAAACGGTCAAGGTGGTAAATTTTACGGTATGTGCATTTATCACAAATATTTAAAAGATAAGTGTATCATCCTACTTTTAAAATGGGATTTAGACACGTGGCTATGAGTGTTTATATACACACACAAGCGTAGCTGAACGTCTTCCCTCCAAACTGGTAACCGTGCTTGTTGGTGTGTATCGGAATATGAGTTTGTAAGTTTTCCATGTTTTCTGTAGCAACAGATAAGTCTGCAATAAAATAAACTTATAAAAAGGAGAGTTTTTTTTTTAATAAACAATGTCAATATAGTATTTTTTTCAAAAAGAAAGACCTAGAGAAAAATACCAGCAGTTTCACAGGGTTGTTGTCCCTAGTGGGTGTGCAAATATACATGAGTGCCCCTAGACAGACCATTTCCGTGCTCTAGCTCTTCTTTCTCCACTTCTGGGAAACACTGCAAGCCGAGAGTCACTGGCCGGCATGGGCTTGGAAAGGGGAGGAAAAAATTTACCTTCCTGATCCTGAGCATAGCTATTGGCACATGTGAGTGGCTGAGTTAGGTCCTGCCATGCCTCCATCCCTACTGGAGAGAAAGGGAAGGCCTACAGGGATCAGAAGACAATGGAGGCAGGGGGATGGATCCAAAGACTTCACAAAACACATCACCTCCCCTCTCCCTTGCCTGCCCCACCCCCACCACATAGGTAGCTCTATTCTGCCACAGACTGGCTCTTTCAAATTGGGTGCATCCCTCCATCCTCTCATTTGCTGGTGGTAGGAAATAAATCAAGGCCGGGCTCTCGCAACTGTCTCTCTGAAGTTTAAAACAGCACAATGCAGATCCGTCTCCCCTGGCCAGAAACCCAGGTCATCGCCTCCCTGGGCCCCCTCCCACTCTGGATGCTGCCTTCAGCGCATATTAAAATGCATCTCCAAGGGGTGCTTTAGAGGCAGGCATGGCAGGGGCAGCGATCTAGCACCAACCAGACAGCAGGACCCCTGGGCGGGCGGTTCTCATAGCCCCGTCCACTAAGAAAGTCTCATGGAGAGAGCCAGGAAGCAAATGCCTTTCTATCAGCCAAAGCCATGCTAATTGCCACCAGGGAGAAGGGCAGAGTTCACCCAGGTAACAGGTGCGCCTTGTTTTAATGAGGACCGACTTGTTTGCCCAGAGCTGCCTGTAGAGGTGGGAGGAGGTGGGGGAGAAGGGAGGTTGGCCGCTCGGCTCGGGACCGGATGCCCCCTAATTAGAGGAGCTTGCTTTGTCCCCTCCACGACCCTCCCCAGGGCTCAACATGCTTCAAGAAGGGGAGGTAAATGCCTAAAACAATGGTGGTGACTGTGGATTACTTACAGGGGGTGTATTGACTTTGTGGGGTATCACTGACCTTCTTACTGCCAAGAAAGGTTGAATTAGTGGGGCCGCAGGGACAGTGATGGGACAAGAGGGAGAAGAGAGGAAGACAGAGTAAGAGGAGAAGGAAGAATGCAAGTGAGCCCTGGGAAGGGAGATGGGGGATGAGAGCTGGGGGTGTGCAGCTCTGAGTGCCATTCAATATCAAGTGTTTATTATTTGTGTGGCACTGGCCTGGGCAATGGGGACACAGGGAAAGAATAACCGTGGTCCTTGCTCTAAATCTGGCTGGGAAGGCCGCCGCGTAAATAGACAATTACCGCACAATGCGAGGCTCTGCTGAGTGTCGTGGGAGCAGAGAAGAGACAGAAGGCTGGAGAGGAACGAAGAGGGAGTTAGGGAGTTGAACTAGGCTGTCTCCCCAGTAGGGCCACAGATCAATTGTCAAGAGTGGGCAGCAATGCTTGGGGCTTATAAGAGGCTGTTCACCTTTCAACAGACCTAAGCTCCTCCCTTCTGCTTTCCTTCTCAGCCACACCTCCTGCTAAGCAGCAGCAACAGGTGGATGCAAGAGAGCACAGAGATCTCAGGGACTGGCCCATGGTAGCTCAGTCTGGCTTGAGTCCAGCTGTCCTATCCAACAGCTCGTCCATCTCTCCTTTGTCCAGACTTAACTGATGAAAATCGCTCACTGTGGAACTGATCAAAGTTGAAAGGATGGAGTCCTGGAATGACCAACCAACAACCAAAACTATCCATGACCCAGACCTTTTGCCTAAAGCTCATCACAGCAGTGCAAACTGGCTATTGGTTTCCCCTGGGAAAACAAGCTCAGCGAGGCTACGTAACCTGCCCATCATCACAGTTTTCTGGAGGCTGAGCTGGAATCTCAAGCCAGGTCTTAGTGACCCACCATCCTGTGTTCTGCGTGCCTTCACATCTCAGGACAGCGAGGCTTCTAGTAAGAGTTAAGGGGAAGACTAAGGACAAGAATGAGTGGAGACGGCATCTCAAAAGTGATCCAGTGCCGAGAGCTGGAATCTCAGTTAATTCCATCCTATGATTTATTAGTTGCAAACAAGGGGTTGGGGAGGACAACACAGTTGTATTGGTTTTGTGTTGTGATTTTTTTTTTTTTAATCTCTGAGATGTCCCAAAATGTTTACCTTGTAAATTTGTTCAGTGGAGAGGTGGGTAAACACAAGCTTTCGGAATGTGATCAGCATGGCCAGCCTGAACGCCAGGCAGGTTTGCCGGGGTAGATGTAAGACACTGCATACAGCATGTGGGGGCGGCGAGCCTCCCTGAGCAGGAAGCGCGACCTCAGCATGTAGACCGCAGCCCCCACCAAGGCCAGAGAGGACAGGCATGCGCTGGGCTGCCTAGGTGGTCCCTCGGGGTCCACCCCACCCCCCCCGGAGGGCAAGGCCAAGCTGTACGCAGCACACCCATTTCAAGCCTCGCTGCCTGCAGTAAAATGCTGTCTCCATGGGTCAGCCTTTCCCATCTCAACAGCCCATGTTCCCGCTTGACTACAGAGCTTTAATCAGGCCTGGCCCCAATCAGACATGCAGTCCTAGCATTTGAAATGCATCCTGGGTGACCACAGGAGAAGGTCAAAGACCCTGGGAGGGAGATGTGGGCTCTGTCTGACAGCTCGATGGGAACCTGGGAGGTAGTGAGCATCCCGTCACTGGCAGCATCCAAGAAGTCATCAGATGGTCATCTGCGTAGCCTAGTGTACCTTCAAAGGACACAGACTCCAGAGTGACACTGGTCTGAGTTGGAATTCCGGCTCCACTGTTCATTGGCTTAAGTTCCTCCAGCCTCTGTTTACCCATCAGAAATGGGGGTAAATAATGGCTTCAATCATCTCCTGGGGTGGTTGTGAGCAGAAGGTGCATGAACAGGGGTAAGCACAGAGCCCAGCATTTTGTGAAGTGCTCAGGAAGTAACAATAGCGATGAGGTAAAAGCAGCAGACATGCTCAGGTGAGGAGGAGGAGGAAGACAGAGCTCGCAGGGAGGCATTTAGTAAGGAGGGATCTCAGGGGGTCCAGCCAGAGCAAATACCACCTTATTAGCTGTTCTCCTCTCTGAAACTCTAAAGACCCTCTTAGATGGTGATCCTCTTATCCCACAATAAAACCCACCCAATCCCCCTACCTCCCTTGTGAGTCAGATGCTCCCTAACCACAACGGGTTGGACAGTGGGATGCAATTCTGCCAGTCAGATCGCTGCTTGTCAGCATTTTGCAAACCACTGTCTTATTGGCTGTAAGGGCAATGATATCAAAAAGACCTCAGGGTGACTTCACAGTTGGGAAAAATACCTGCCCCTAAGTCATACCCTCTGCCCTGGGCTAAGGGTCAAACCCCTCCCTCCTCGCACCCCCAGGAAATTCCTTTTTTCATTTGCTATAAAGTGATTTCTGCTGAAGTGTGTGTTTTTGAAGTGGAAAATTGAAAACACAAGATTCATTCCCAAAGAAAACGGTGAGTTCACAGATGAGAAATCACTCGAGCTCTTGGTCCCAAGGGTTACTTGGCAGGTGTGAGGGGGGCAACCGCACTTTCTCCCTCTCTCAATCCAGAACCAAGGATAGACTAAGAGCCAGAGAAATGGGGATCCAAACCTCACCTTTATTTCTGATCCTGTTAAATGAGATGGCATGGCTCAGGTCGGGCCAAGATGACTTGCCACCACACCCCTGAACTGATCCGATCCCCTCAAACGCTAGGGTTGCCTGGCTGGATCAGAGCCTGCCCCGTGAATCTCACCTCAATGCTGACAGCAGAGCCTGTGTGCTTTGTAGACAAACCCGTCCCAAAAGGGAAGAGGAGAGGGAAGAGCGTAGGTCATGCATAAACCTGAGAGCGACAAATCACTCTGCTGGGTGAGGAAGGGGACAGCAAGGGGCCAGGGATGTTACTCGAGGGAGGTCCCTCCATGCGGAAGCCAGAAAATGATGGGACAAGCACTGCCCACATTTTTGTTTCCTAGACAATTAACCAATTGGACTGAACATTTTTAGGGGGTTGGGGGAGTCTCACAGGTATATCTGTTCATGCCTGAGGACAACAGCCCTGCTACAAATGTACACGATATCCTGTGTTCCCACAACACAGCCAGACCAATGTCCCATCCAAGTAAAGCTGGTTAATGATGACCATGAGCAGGTGCTCAATACTCCTGATTTTATAAACAATGATTTCCCATCAACCCTGTGCACGCATGCTCAGTCGCTTTGGTCATGTCCAACTCTTTGTGACCCCATGGACTGTAGCCAGTCAGGCTCCTCTGTCCATGGAATTCTCCAGGCAAGAATACTGGAGTGGGTTGCCATGCCCTGCTCCAAGGGATCTTTCCAACCCAGGGATCAAACTTGTGTCTCAGGTGGATTCTTTACCACTGAGCCACTGGAGAAGCCCCCACCAATCACATTCCTACCCAAATTTCCTGGTGAACCTGAGTACAGTAGGGCTTCATGGATATCCGAACATTCTTAATAAGGCTTTGAAGCATCTCAGTGCAGCACCGTGGCTCAGGAAGCCCCAGCCCACAACCAGTGACTTGGAGAGGTCACTGTGGGCTGAACTTTTAAGCCTCTGGTCAACCATGTGTATGGTTGTGCTGTCCAAGGGAGGGACTGTGTCAGTCAGCTGAGTACTCCTGCTCTGCCTTCATAAGGCTGCTTCTCAGCATCAGGGTCCGCCCTCTCATGTGTCTTCCTGGTTCCATAGTAAGACAGGGATGGCTTTGCTCCCAGGAGGCCCCGAAATGGGTCAGAACACTACGTTAATCAAATCTCCTCCAAAGCTCTCCTGCACCCAAGGCTGAAAGTTCAGAGCCTGTTCTCTTTCCAACCCAAATTTATGTCCAGTCGCATGGCCCAATATACTCATCAGAGGTTCTGTAATGAGATTTAATAGCAGCATGAAGATACTTCAATAATAAAATGCATAAAGAGCTAATAAAAAATGCATAAAGATTCTTCAATAATAAATGCCAAAATAAGATGCCCCAAATTTGGATGTAAACCCTTCCCATTATCAAACTCCTAGGGAACAATTTAGAGAGTAGAATCCCAAGGAGATTAAAGTCCAATATCAAAGTATTTAGCCCCTGTGAATTAAAGTCCAAAGGGAGCCCAAGCTGCCCAAGTTTAAATCAAGTTCAAGGCAATGGAGGCCCTTTCTCTTTTCTCACTTAGCTCCGTCTCAGACAAGTGCTCTCGGTGTCTGAGCAGAATGGGGATTCCTTAAGTGGCTAGATCCCAATCTGTCTCCCCAGCTCTTCAGAGAAGAAGTTCAACCCCAAGTCTTTTATGCCCTCTATTTTTAAGAGCCCAAAGAACTAATAGCACATGAAAAATGATCAAACTCTAACCCCAGACCAATACAGTTTAGAAGGTAAGATGATATCAAGTCCTCAGTACAGTTGCCCGGGCAGAATTATGTTCCCAGCACCGGTGCTCAGTTTGCAAAAGCCCATCGCAGAGCGTCATGGTGCTCGAGGGAAGGCCGACAGCCAGAGAGGGTCCTGGTCCAGACACAGCAGGAGTCCCAACTGCGCATGCCTACAGCCCAGAGTTCATGACGTTTGCCTCCAGAGCACAGGGTTAATCCCAGCACTCTTCCAGGAACGCTCCACTCTTCCCTCCAGCTGGGAGGCCACACATCCTCACTGGTTGCATCTCTGAGTTTTCTCAGTCAGAATTAACCCTTCCCTGCTCTAACCCTCCAAGCCGGGACCAGAACCTGAGACAGTAACAGTATTGTATGCTCACCTGAGCCAAGATGGGTCCAAGAGTATAGACTTTCTGGTTCCACTCACCTCTCTTCCCTCCACTCCTACCCAATCCTAGTGGGTCACAAACAGAGGGCTGGGGGAAGGAGAGAGGGAGAGAAACCCTCCACACTCCTCTGTTCCAGATGACAGCAGGCGGGGAGGGCACTGCAGCAGGTCTTACCCAGGGACAGGGCGAGAAGATGCAACTCTGAGTGAAGCTGGATGCCTCGACCACTACATGGCATTGGGCAGTCTAAGCAGGAGTCGAGTCTAAATGCTATTTAAAGTGTCATTGGACTTTTAAACCTAGAAAGCGTTTATCAAAGCCATGGATCTCTCTAAGCATAGATCAGGAGTAGTAGAAGAACATCCCTCTTGAATAAATGTCAGTGGACAGTGGGAAACAATGAAAATCACAGTGCTTTGTGATTTCATATCACACGTGGAAAAAAGTGAAAGTTGACTAACAGTTTCACTCAGTCCTGTCCTACTCTTTGGGACCCCATGGGCTGTAGCCCACCAGGGTCCTCTGCTCATGGGATTCTCTAGCAAGAATACTGGAGTGGGTAGCCATTCCCTCCTCTAGGGGATCTTCCCGACCCAGGGATCAAACCGAGTTTCCTACATTGCAGGCAAATTCTTTACCATCTGAGCCACCAGGGAAGGCCATGTGAAGCTTGCTCAAAATCCAGGTGACAGCCCCCTAGCTCTTGATCTGTACCTCCCTACGGATGCTTCTCTAACTCGTAGTGGTTCATTTGTGGGCACATCTGTTCTCTGGTCAGTAGGCTGGAAGCCTCTTATAGGCAGGTGTCTTCTTTATCTGTCTCTTATAAGTCCTACCAGAGTGCTCAATAAATATCTGAGGATGAAATAAAGGAAAGGAGATAAAGACAGTAAAGCATCCATGAGATTCTCATGCAGCAAAGATCATTGGCCTTCAATGGAACCAGAGAAGCATGAAGTTATTATAAAACTGAAGGGGCAGTTTCCCTACTTTTGGAATGCATCAGTGGTCTTTGAATCCTTTCCCAAGATGACCCTTTGGTGCAGACTCACCTCTGGTCCCTAGTCATTGAGGTCAGATGATTAGAAATACTACAGGGCCGGTGGAGAGATCTTGGGATGAGGTGTCTTGCGGTCCTGGTACTAGGCCTAGGGATATACGCCTGGAACTTATAAGAGGGGATGGTGTTGTCTGCTCTGGGCTGTTATGAAGAATCCATGGAAAGGGCAGGTCTCCAACGTGAATGCCAGGTGCTGGTACCTGCCCACACTTCAGCTGCCCTTGCAAGGCTGTCACAGGCCAGAGAAGTTAGTCTCTTTCTCTTGCTTCTGGAGACTTACCTACCAGGTAGGGATCAGACGGCAGGGTAGATGGCCTAGGAGACCCTGCCCTCCCTTTCCTCACAGTCTACACTTTTAAGGAGAGAAAGGTCAGTTAATTGAAACAAAAAGGTGGGATTTCAATGCTTCCCCCGTCACCCTCCTCTACCCTCTGCCTTCACACTCCTTTCTGTCAAATGGGCTCAGAGTGGGTACTGAGAGGCACACCATTTTCACGTTACTCTGGCCTGCGATTGTGATGAAGTGGCATCAAAGCCTCTCTTAGTGTTATTTCTCTAATCTGGTGTGTGTGAGTGAGAGAGAGAGAGAGAAAGAGAAGGATGGAGGTGGCGGGGGGTGGGGGGAAAAAGAAGGAGATGGGGAAAGGAAGATGGGCGAGGGAGTTTTTCCATCTCTCTATATTTTTAATCACATAAATAATACACACTCATTGTAACAAGTCAAATAATAGAGATGTTTTTCAGTAAGTCATCTCACCTTTCCCTGAAACCCCAGTGTCCTTGACCCTCAGCCCTCACCATCCTCTGCTTCTACCTAACCCCTCAACCCAATTATAGACTCCTATACACATGCACATGCACGCACACCACTTCCTCATCTCCCTTCTCTCTGCAGCCCCACTAATCTCTCACAGACACATTTGTTCCACACTCCTCTACAGGCAAAGCCGAGCCACATCCCCGTTGCTACTCTGGTCTGGAATCCACCGAACTGTTCAACTTGTCCTTCACTTTGGAGAATCCTGAAATAGCCAGAGTAAAATTCACTTGGCAGCCAACTTTCTCTCATACGACTAAAAAGAGTCCCCTCCCCAAAGAGGACACCCCTCCTTCAAGCTCGATCAGGAAGCTTGTGGAGCTGGCTGGGGAAAGGTAGGACTTCGAGACTAACAATGAAATGCATCTGAACATTTTCAGGGCTGCGCAAACCATATGTCTTTATGATTTGTGTCCTGGTCCCAGAGGCATCCCCAGCTCTATTGAACACTGATGGAGTTATTTAGGATCATAAATAATATTATCAGAGAGGGTCCACTGGGTAAACAGAGTCAGTGTGTAATTGTTGGAGTGAGATATAGATTGTTCTTCACTGACTAATGAATTATGCTGTTTGAAAGCCCACAGAAATAGCGCACAGCATTTCAAGGTGTTGGGGCCTTTGTAGGATTTTCCTGAAGAATGGCTACTGCCGAGTGATGTTGGCTGCTGTAGCCACAGAAGAAGGCTTCTTCAGCCAGTCTCCAGTTTCAGATTTCATACCCCACCTCCACAAATCTCACACACTGCAGATCTATTAATATCACAAGAGGCCCAAGATGTGGGTGCCTAAGTATGGGCTTCCTGGCATACGATTTTGCATATTGTCTATAAGGTATTTGTTTCATGCTCCAGGGTTCCTCAATGACCTCCCAGTGGCAGACTAAAATCATGCTTTTAATACAAGGCTACTGGAGGGAATTTCAAAAGATAGAGGATGTTGTTAATTTCTGCACCTATGTTCCCATCTTACAAAGTAGAATCTCTAGCTAAACATCTATACCTTGACCCCTTTCCCTACCTGAAAAATTTCCACGCAATTCTTGACCCTTTGCTGATCCTTATTTTCTCGACTATGGAATGTCTTTTCACACATCACTCCACCCTCACTTAGCTGTTGGCTTGTTTGTCTTTTTCTTTATGGTTTTTCCAAATTCTTTGTATTTTGGATGCTAATCCTTTATTGAATCGATTTGTTGCAAATGTACCCTTTCCATCTGTGCTTTGTGTTTTCACTTTCTTTATGCCATTGTTTTGGTGAACACACATTCTTAATTTTAATGTAGTTAAATTTATCAGTCCTTTAATTCATTATTAATGCATTTTGTGTTTTGTTTAAGAAATCGTCCCTGCCTCAGCATCACAAAGATAGCCTCCTTTATTTACTTCTAAAAGCTTTAGAGGTTGGCCTCTCACATTTAAGTCTTTAGTGTATGAGGAAGTTATTTTTATGATTTATGTATCAGCATCCAATTTCACTTGTTTTTAGTAAATACAGGCAGCTATCCCAGCCGCAGTCTCTCCTCTCCCCTGGGAGCTGCAAGGCCATTCGCCATTCATTAAGTTTACCTGTAGAAATGTGTCCATTGCCAGCTCTCTGATTCATTGGTCAATTCTACTCTTGTACTGAATAGCACAATATCTTAAAATCACATGAAAATCTCCTTCTGCTCATGCTGCCCCTCCCCAGTGACACTTTGATCTAATCATCAGACTCACCTGCTCCTTCACCTCTTCCCACATTGCCTCAGTCCTTCCCGCCTCTTCCTCACCTCCAATCTCTCACCTCTACATTTGCTTGTGGTGGTGGCGGTTTGGTCGCTAAGTCATATCCGACTCTGCCACCCCATGGATGCTACATGCATGTTACACTTCACTCTCTAACCTGCCAGGCTCCTCTGTCCATGGAATTCCCCATGCAAGAATACTGGAGTGGGTTGCCATTTCCTTCTCCAGGGGATCTTCCAGACCCAGAGATTGAACCCTTGGACCCATATCTCCTGCATTTCAGGTGGATTCTTTTACTACTGAGTCACCAGCGAAGCCCCTACATTTGTTTACAATTTATTAAATAGCATCATGTGCTCCCTGCTCCCACCCCACCCCCAAAAGCTCACTTGGTACCAGACCCCCAGTAGATGTCATGAATACCTGTTAAAAAGATTCAAAGAGCAGTCTCAGCTTAGATCTTCAAATCTCAATGGACTTGTCCATCCTGAAAAAAAAAAATCACTTGGGCCCTTCAAGATGAATTACATATCTTAACCACAAATTATCTTTTTCTGACCTAAGTAAACACAGTGGAGCTTGTGAGGCTGAAGAAACATTGCTCAGGAGCAGAAACCAGCTACTTATCTTCCCCAAAGAAATCAAAGACAGCCAGGAGCATGGGGCACATGCTGCAAGAGCCAACATCTACCAGGTTGGAGGTGGTCCTGGTTCCATCCTGAATCCCTAGGGCCAGATTGCCAGCCCAGGAGATTCAAGTCCTTTGCCAACCAACAGAGAGAATCCTTGGAAACTCTTGTACTTGCTGCCCCCACACCAGCTTACAAAACCACCTCAGTCTTCCTATTCAGACCTGTATCTTTAGCCCACAAAGAAGACTGCCAGAAAAAGGATTCCTAGCAACTAGGACTGATGTGACTTAGCAGCAGCAGCAGCAGCAACTAGGAACACAGTCGAGTCTTGCAAAAGCCCTAAGGAGAAGGAATCTTCCTGCCACTGGCTACTGTGAATGGTTCTGCAATACAGGTTCCAACCAGGTGGGGGAAGTAGAGGTTCATACTGAAGTAAATGTCCAGGGACAGGAAGTGGGAAGTAGCAATGGGATGTACTTGGTGGTTGAGAGATGACTTGCCATACCTCATCACTCACTCAGCAAATATTTGTAAAGGATCTACTGTGTCCTGGGGCCTCTGCTATGTGTTGGAGACTCAGGGATGAAGCAACGCTGCTCGTATGGGCTTTCCTGCACAGTGCCATGCCCAGGATGGCAGTGGGCACAGTGGCTGTGAAAGAGACTCCTTAACAACAACTCATATGCCTTTTTTCTTTTGAGTTCAATCTCCAAGTTAATTCAGAGCAAAAGACAGTTACTTAAATCCAGATATTTTATCTTAATGTGGGTAATTCCCATAATATCATACATTAAGATGTCTGACTTCAGCTGCCACCCAACAGGCGGCAGGAATGTCGCTTCAGATCTGTTTTATCACTGCATGTGCATATGTTTCTATTTTGTTTATGGCACATGGGAGGCTGTCGCTAAATTGGTCTTGCATTCCAAGTGTGGGAATAGAAGCCTGAAGTGAGATCCTGACCTTACATAAGGTAGGAGCCCTGTGCCCTGAGATCGAGTGTGTGCCCACCTGTGTCCTTGTGTGTGTGTGTGCATGTATGCGTGTGCTTAGGGCCTCAAAGGAGGTGGAGGCAGGGAAGAGGAGAAAATTTCTGACCCCACCAAGGACCCCTATAGTTCAGCTGTATCACCAGCAATTAGAAAAGTCCATCTTAAGGTACCCAGGGCCCATTGCATCTCAGAAGACCCCATGGAGGCTAACCCAGAGGCTTTCTACTGAGCCTCATCCATTGGCAGTAAGAAGGTAAATTGCAAGGAGGGCACTTTTCAGCTCTCAGCCCTCCTCACCCCTCCCAGTCATCTCAGCCAAATTAGCAGCGCTTCACGGGATTGTTTGTTTGGGGCTGATGCTGCTGCTTCCGCTCTGTTGTTCGCTAAGATAGGCTGGGAAGCTGCCAAGCTGTTAAGGATCGTGGTTAGCCTGTTACTTGAACTGCTTTCTTCTGGAATATTAAAAGTTTTACAGCCTCAAGCAGTGCACTTTGGCTCCTAGTAATTAATACCGATTTTACCATAATATCTTATTTTTATGGACATTATCTTGTTTTTCATGAGCTGCAAAAATATCACTGCAGCTTATGAAATACATTATAATATCTCGCTTTGTGCAATCATATTTGTGTCATTATCTGGCCCCTGGAGCAACTAATTTAGCCCACATGATACAGAGCAATATTTATTCTGACTATGTCACACATATAAGCAGGTCTAGCCTTGATCACAAATGTGTCCTTCCAAAAGGGCTACCTCCTTTGACTTTGCTTGACCTCTCCAGGCAAGCCTGAGTCCTCCATCCCCCTGACTTTATCTTCACATATTCTCATTATATCTTTTATCACATTGCATTACATTTGTATATTTCTCTCCTCACGAATCATGAGATTCTTGAGGAAAGAAGCTACATCTTTTCACCTCTGTGGCTTTGTTCCTATTTCAGAGCCTGATAGGTTGTATTTAGTAATTATTTATTGAATGACTGATTGACTGCAACCTTGTTTAACATATTAAGTAAATTTATATAGACAAAGAACTTAGCAGAGGACTTTACAGAGAGTCAGCATCCAATAGATATTGGTTGTTATTAATATTATTATAATAATTCATGGGAACTCAAAATCGGTCTCCCTGTAATTTGTACCTATTGGTCCTAGTTCTAGCCCTTGGGTTATGAACCAGTGTTGAAAAGCCTAAAACTGCTTCTCTCAGCAGTAACCTAGCTGAGCTCCTGTCCAATTTCTGAGCAGTGACTGCGGGGGGGACACCAGGTCCTGTGGGAATTGGGAGGGTAAGTTGACGACAACTCAGGGAGCCCTTCTGCCTCGGGGAAAATACTCATGCTTGTACAGAATATAAATGTTTACAAGGAGTTTTCAGAAATGCTGTTTTATTTTATCCTCTTTAAAAGCCAGGTGTATCACTTCATCTGCAAATTTTGCAGATACCTTCTGGTGTCCTGCCCAAGGCCACACACAATACCAAAGGCAGAAGTGGAATTTGAATCCAAGATTTCTGACTCCACTGCATATACCGCCCCTCCCCACTACCCCGCAATGCCCTTTGAAGTCGCCCTTCATGGTGGTGGCTTCAAAAGATAAGTGGCACAGATAGACATAGGCACCCCAAAGTAGCTCATCCCGGCCTGATTTGGGCAGAAACGCTGCCCTTGCCACCCCACCAGGTAACTGAAGAAGAGCACTTATCTTCCAACCCCGTTTGCCCCTTCAATTTATGTCTTTGGTCTGGGCTGTGGCCCAAAGTCTCCCTGATGCTGTCGTCTCCTGATACCTTAATCCATTCATGGGGTTGACATGTATAAGAGATGGAGCATTTCTCCTCCAGCTTCAGCTGACTGGACCACTGGGGTGGGTCCACGCCACACCGGTGGCCAGAAGAGATGTGGTCTAGCACTGGCACCGAGGGAGGGACTTGTGACTGAATTATTTTACAGCCTCAGTTTTGGGGAGAGTAAACCTCACTCTGTGCAGAGAAAGGGCTCTACACCCTCCCACAGACTCGGAGTATCCAAGGCAGTGGTCTTCACAGTGTAGAGGGAAAAGCAGACTGCAGTTTCACCGCTGATAAATCACGTTGCCTTGAGCAAGTGACATTCCCGCTTAGAGACTCAGTGACCTCTTCCATCAGATGGGTGGAGAGAAAAAAAGAGCTCCTCTAAAAAAGCCATGTCAGTGAGGATGGGGGAAGGGAACCCTTGTATACTGTTGGTGGGAAGGTAAATTGGTGTAGCCACTATGTGAAACAGTAGGGAGGCTCCTCAATAAACTGAAAATAGAAATACTATATGTAGTGGAATTCCACTCCTAGGTATTTATCCAAAGTAAGAAAAACACTAGTTTGAGAGCATACATGCACCCGCATGTTTAGTGCAGCATTGTTTATGATAACCAAGAGATGGAAGCAGCCTAAGTGTCCATCAAGAGATGAATGGTTAAAAAATATGTGAGATAGATATATATATACATATAAAATATGTATATATACATGCATATATATGTGGGGGTGTGTATAATGAAATATTACTCAGCAATAAGAAAGAATGAAAAGAATGAAACTTTGTCATTTACAGCAACATGGATGGACTTGGAGGGTATTATGCTTAATGAAATAAATCAGAAAGAAAAAGACAAATACTATATATTATCGCTTATAGGTGGAATCTAAAAATAAAACAAGCTAGTGATTATAACAAAAAATAAGCACACTCACAGGTATAGAGAAAAACCCAGTGGTTACCTGTGAGGAGAGGGAGGTGGGGAGGGACAGGATAGGGCTCGGTGAATAGGAGGTGCAAACTGCTGTGTATAAAATAAGTAAGCTACAAGCATATTGTACCACACAGGGAATAGAGCGGATATTTTATATTAAGCATAAATGAAGCATAACCTTTAAAAATTGTGAATCATCATGTTGTGCACCTGAAACTTACATAATATTAGAAATCGACTTTATCTCAATAAAGAAATAAAAATTGAAATTAAAAATTTTAGAAGACCAATGAGATGATGTATAAGAAAAGAGCTTTGGAAACTAAGGTCCATAAGAATGGAAGCGATCATTCTGCTAAAGGGGACTTTTACAAGCTTTCCAGTGGTGTCTGTCCTCCTCTCCCAGCTTAGCCTGTCCATGACTTTTACACACCTCTTCCATGTTTTAGCCACAGAACCATGATGACTCAACCCAGGTAAGGTGCATCAGAGGGTGACCTGCTCTACAAGATGACTACTTGCTGGGGCCAAGTACAAGATCCTGTACTCGGGCTGCTCTTTGGACTATTATGTGTAGAAATAGCGTGAGTATAAGTCAAAAGGATTTTTCAGTTTTTGATATTAGTCATAGAACTGATTAGTATCTCAGTAGTTTTTATGAAACATTTCTTGTAGTCTATCTTGCGGAGAAGGCAATGGCACCCCACTCCAGTACTCTTGCCTGGAAAATCCCATGGATGGAGGAGCCTGCTGGGCTGCAGTCCATGGGGTCGCTAAAAGTCAGACACGACTGAGCGACTTCACTTTCCCTTTTCACTTTCATGCATTGGAGAAGGAAATGGCAACCCACTCCAGTGTTCTTGCCTGGAGAATCCCAGGGACGGGGGAGCCTGGTGGGCTGCCGTCTATGGGGTTGCACAGAGTCAGACATGACCGAAGCGACTTAGCAGCAGCAGCAGCAGCAGTCTATCTTGAGAAATTTTATGGGGGGTGGTTTTGTGTGTGTGTCTTACAGTTCGACTTCGTAGACTTTAAAAAGCAACAAATTTTAAAGATACCATACTTCTGCAACAAACATTTATTTGTCTTTCAGGGCCCCACAGACTGCATGGTTAAATCCATTAAGCAGTTTCCTTAAGTATCACACTTTTCCGGTCTTTCAAGTTTAGTGATAAAGGGGAAGCACAAGAAAAATTTCAAGTTTTTTTTTTATTAATATTTATTTATTTAGCTGTGCTAGGTCTTGGTTGCAGCACGTAGTCTTTAGTTTCGGCGTGAGGGATCTAGTTCCCTGCATTGGGAGCACAGAGTCTTAGCCACTCGACCACTAGGAAAGTCTCCTTTTATTGTTTATATTTATTTTATTTATTTGACTATGTCTGTTTTTCATTGCACTGAGGCATGTGGGATCTTAGTTCCCTGACCAGGTATTGAACCCACATCTCCTGCACTGGAAGGCAGATTCTTAACCACAGGACCACCAGGGAAGTCCCAAGAAAATTTTCAAGTTTTTGTTTTGTAAATACTAATGTACTGCATTTGATATATATTGAAGATGAAAAATGTGGAATACAGTTTTTATTTTGCAAATGCTAATGTATTAAACCTCTTGTACATTGAAAAAGAAAAAAATGCAGAAGGCAGCATCTGACCTCATGATCTGGAAGCCACGCAGAACCCAGAACAGCCCAATGGTCATCTAGCTTTGGATAGCAATTCACTTAAAATGCAGTTTTCCATAAAGTCCTTGCCATTAAAAGTGTTTCAATTTTAAATCTCAGTAGCTTCAGGTTTTATATGTCATAGAAACTATCTGAAATCAGCACTGACCTCAAGGAATCATAAAATCTCAGAATAAGAAACCAGAGAGGTTATCTTTCTAATTCAACCCTTACACAATTACTGTATTTGGTTATGCCTCTCTTCATGACACAAACATAATTATAACTTCTCTGAAGGTGGAAAATGCTTCTGGTCCATCTTTGTGTCTCCCATCACAGTAACTTGAACATAAGCAATGCTAAAAAGTTGTTTTTTGAATGAGTGAATAAGTTAATAAATAGAGAATAAATGAATAAGGAAATGAACTTTCCTTGCATAGCTAATGTGTATTTCAGTTCAACTAGTACATGAGCTTCCTTATTGGTTGACCATGACTTGAAATCAGTTTACTCACTCAGCAAATGTTTATTCACTCAATCATTCACTGAGTAAATATTTATTGAGTACCTACTATATGCCAAACACGGTTGTAGGCACTCAGAATACATCAGCGGATAAAACAGAAAAAAGCCTACCCTCATGAAACAATTTTCTAATGAAAGGAAAACAAATGGCTGATCCAATTGATTGACTTTTAACAGAATAAGATAGACTGAATATTTCCCTACTAATTTAGTTTTCACAACATTTGGGTACAATATCGTAAAATTAATTTGTTGATACCTACTGTTTATAGACACTATTCTGGGCATTTTGGGGAAGGACAGATTGATAGCATACATAAAGAAATTAAAATTTATGCAATGTGAATAAATAATACAGGTACCACAAACTTTAGTTCATTTGTTCTAAAACACTACTTACAGATTCTTCCTACCATACCAATGATCTGGGCTGTTAAATGCTTATATTCCCCAAGGACTTTATGGAGTTCACACATCATAGTGTGTGCTATGCAGATCTGCATTTGTCTGTCATTTACTTTAGAGAATGGTAGACTGACAATAACTCTTATCTGTGTGTCTGGCCACAGCTGAAAAGATCTCCCTGGGACTAACTGTTCTTTCCACATCGTGCACACAGTAAAATTATTCTTTGGTTGGGAAAGAAAGCACTGTTTGCAAAGTCAATGATTGCTTACTCCTCAGTTGGGACCCAGGTTGGAGGAGTCTTTGCTCCAGAACAGTGGTGGCTCCCACTGATTCCTCCCTTCCTTAGCATGGACCCTTCTGTGGCCAAATGGTGGCTCATCTGATGTCACCCCTCCTCAGTGGCCAGTGGTTCTGTTTCAGGATTGGAGTCAAAATTGAAGTTGGGTCTGTGGTATCAATTGAACTGTCCACTAGCCGCTTTATCTGTGAACTTGTCTGTGGGTCTCCTAACACCATCCATTCCCCATAGAGATACTCATATGATAGACAACAAAGGTGCTTCTCTTCATTCCCCAAACAATAGCTTGCTGCTGCTGCTGCTGCTGCTGCTGCTGCTACTGCTGCTAAGTCGCTTCAGTCGTGTCTGACTCTGTGTGACCCTGTAGACGGCAGCCCACCAGGCTCCCACATCCCTGGGATTCTCCAGGCAAGAACACTGGAGTGGGTTGCCATTTCCTTCTCCAATGCATGAAAGGGAAAAGTGATAGTGAAGTCGCTCAGTCGTGTCCGACCCTCAGTGACCCCATAGACTGCAGCCTTCCAGGCTCCTCCGTCCATGGGATTTTCCAGGCAAGAGTACTGGAGTGGGGTGCCATTGCCTTCTCTGAAACAATAGCTTACTTTAATATTAAAAAATCACCTACAAATCAAGTTGATTTGTGTTTTACAAGGTAAGGAGACACATTTTTATGGTTTATTTGATGCTTTGAAATTATATAGGTATACATTTTCAGAGTTAATGCAACTTGAATATAATGCATAACAATAATTGATTAACTTATGTCATATATATTATATACATGTGTTTATCAGAGAATATATATCTTCCTTTATATAAGGAAGCATTTATTTCCTCTGTTAGTTGTCTGCCAACCTTATCTCTCACTGAAGGGTAAGATCTCACAGCACATCCCATGGCTTAGATTCAGACTTTTATTCCTAATAGCACTATATTATGCACACAGTGGGTACTCATTGCATATTTATTGAACAATGAATAAATTTTAAAACTATCAGTTCAGTTCAGTCACTCAGTCGTGTCCAACTCTTTGCGACCCCATGAACTGCAGCACGCCAGGCTTCCCTGTCCATCACCAATTCCCAGAGCCTACTCAAACTCATGTCCATTGAGTCAATGATGCCATCCAACCATCTCATCCTCTGTCGTCCCCTTCTCCTCCCACCTTCAATCTTTCCCAGCATCAGGGTTTTTTCAAATGAGTTAGTTCTTAGCAGCAGGTAGCCAAAGTACTGGAGTTTTACAACTATAAATTATTACAAAAACTATTAAAAAAAACTGAGGACCAGAGAGGTATCTAAAAGTCTAATCTAAATCTTATTTGTAAACAAAAATCATAATATGAAACTGAAGGCCTTAATTTAATCCTTTAATATTTATGACAACCGCACTGATAAAGTAAGGGCTTACCTGGCGGCTCAGTTGGTAAAGAACCTGCCTGCATGCAGGAGATGCAGGAGACCCCAATCTGATTCCTGGGTCAGAAATGTCCCCTGGGGAAGGTAATGGCAACCCACTCCAGTATTCTTGCCTGGAAAATCCCATGGACAGAGGATCCTGATGGGCTACACCCCATGGGGTTGCAAAGAGTTGGACACAACTTAGCAACTAGAATCATCCCTGATTACTGCCCTCGAGTTGGTCTACCCCTTTTCTGACATCCATACTGCTTAGGGTCTTACATGTTCGCTGCTGCTGCTAAGTTGCTTTAGTCATGTCCGAGTCTTTGCGACACCGTGGACTGTAACCTGCCAGGTTCCTCTGTCTATGGGGATTCTCCAGGCAAGAATACTAGAGTGGGTTGCCATTCCCTTCTCCAGGGGATCTTCCCAACCCGGTGATCAAACCTGTGTCCCTTACATCTCCTAATTGGCAGGCAGATTCTTTACCACTACTGATAGCTGGGAAGCCCTCTTACATGTTTATTATGGCACTAATAAATAGTCAAGGCTAGTTTTTCTATCCTCTCATGACTGAGGCTAAAACGATAAAGAAACTGAGATTATAAGGATAAACTCATTTATTCAAGGTCACACAGCCAGTAAGAAGCAGAGGAGACAGGACTATAGCCCAGGGGGACGTCTACTTACCACGTCATATCTTCTGAAAAGAAGGCATTCACTAAAATACTTGCTGAATCAACAAAGTATTTATTGTGGATCTATTTCATACTCAGCAACATACAAGGAGCTATGGAGCAGTAGAAATGTAAAACATAGTCACTGCTTTCATGGAGCTTAGCACCTAGCTGGAAAGACTTGTTATCCACGAGCAAGTATTTAAATAATCATGAGAAGGGCCAAAATAAACAGCTAAGACCCTAAGCAGCATGGAGTTCAGAAAAGGGTAGACCAGCACAGGCTCAATAATCAGGGACGATTCCCGTTGAGTTCTAGATGGAGTCAGGAGCACTAATTCTGACATTGGCAGTGGTTCTGCCTTCAGGACTGCGGACTTGAACGATGTCTGGAGAAAGACTGGGCTTCCGCAGAAGCTCAGCAGTAAAGAATCTGCCTGTAGTGTAGAAGCTGTAGGAGATGCAGGTTTGATCCCCGGTTGGGGAAGATCCCCTGGAGGAGGGCATGGCAACCCACTCCAGTATTCTTGCCTGGAGAATCCCATGGACAGAGGAGCCTGGAGGGCTACAGTCCATGAGGTTGCAAAGAGTCAGACATGACTGAAGCAACTGAGCACACATGCATGGAGAAGGACTATCTTTGGTGCTGAAGCTCTTCATTTCCCTTTCATCCCTGTTTGGCAAAGGCAAACAGAGCAGCCACCTGAGGAGCAGGGTGAAAGCCATTCTCTCCTGAGCGACCCCATTTTAGGCACAAAAGACTTTTTCCTGGGACAACAGTGGGGGACTGCCTCTATTAACTGAGGCCCCAGGCCTTTAGGGCACTACTGCCAGGAGGAGCCCAGGGAGAAAGGTTTAAGGGGCAGACTCCCTTATCCCCAGAAAGTTGCCCGGACTATTTAATTAGTGTCCCCAGCTTATTACATCTGCCACTGTTTCTCCCCAAGGGACGCAGCCGGGCCTCCCTAGCACTGACTGTTATCTTTCAAGAGCTCAGAGTGGAGTGCTTTTTCAGTAACCTCATCAAAGGATAAGCTAGGATTCAGATAAGCTTTTCAAGGAGGAAGTCAGGGTTATAATTTTCAGAGACTTCTGAATGTCACCTCCAATTTTCGACTCTTCAGTTCAAATGCCAGTTTGGGGGAGCCGGGCAGCCTCAGATATTGAAATGGCAACCTCTGACCTCAGCCCTTCTACATTCCTGGTCATCTTAGAGCCCGGCGGATCCAAGAGTTGAAAGTGCTAGAGATATCTGACTTTATAATAATTCTGCTTCTCAGAAGTGCAAATTACACAGGAATTGGTGCTAAACTCTCCATTAACTACAGAGTCCAAGGAACCTTTAGTTTCCCAAATTACCTGTCAGTTTCTCTGCGACGCCATATAATTCTGTCGTTTAAGGGGGAAAAAATGGTTGTAATTTGAAATTTCAGTGAAATTTCTAATTGAATCTGCATTTAACTTTGAAGACTTGATGTTCCTCCATTTCAGCAATGGGTTGAGTCACATTGGAAATTTCAGTTTCACCTTCCCCTGAATTCCACAGCTCCTTTCTTCCTCTCTCAATTGTGAGCACACACTATGGTAGCACCAGCTGCTCATACAATCTTCATCCTGAAACAAGACCTTCAGAGATTCAATCCACCTGCCGCTGCCTCAGTAATGGGAGGAAAGGGGGGAGTAAGAAGGGAGAACTAGGCTCAGATTATGTTTAAAAAATAATTTATTCCCCTTTTAAAAAATTGTAAATGATAATACATCATAATTATTCTTGGTAATAAATTCAAGTGACTGAGAGTCTTAATAGTGATAGAGATATAGGATGTTTTGGTTTTGTGGTTTTTCAAGCTTTCTCCCTGAGGAAACTCTGGAGTGTACAGAGAGATGGAGCAGGGAAAGGGGAGTGTCTTATTTTCTACCCTCGTTTGAACCAGAAGAATTCTATTTTTTATTGAGGTATAGTTGATGAAAAATATTATATTATTTTCAGATGTACAGCATAGCCATTCAGTATTTTTTCAGACTGTACTCCATTAAAAGTTATTACAAGATAATGGCTATGATTCCTTGTGCTAAATAGTATATCTTTGTTGCTTATCTATTTTATACTTTGGGTTTATATCTGTTAATCTCCTGCTTCTGGTTTGTCACTTCCCCCTTCTGTCTTCCCTTTGATAACCACAATTTTGTTTCCTGTATCTCTCTACTTCTGTTCTGTATATACTTTCATTTGCATTATTTTTCAGATGCCACATATAGGTGATATCTTACAGTATTTGTCTTTCTCTTTCTGATTTATTTCACCATGTGTAATATTCTCTAGGTTCATTCATATTGCTGAAAATAGCATTCTTTTTTATGGCTAAGTGATATTCCATTGTACATACCATATCTTCCTCTAATCTAATCACATTTCATCACGTCTTGTCTATGTAATCACATCTATTGGCAAGCACTTGGTCTGCTTGGCTACTATAAATAGTGCTGCTACAAACTCTGGGGTGCCTGTATTGTTCAGAATTAGTGTTTTTATTTTTTCCAGATATATATCCATGAGTACAAATACTGGGTCACATGGAACTCAGTACAATTAATTAATATAATTAAACGTGAACTTTTTCTGGTTGAAATTGTCTGTTTGATTTTTGCTCAAGAGTTCATTTAAAGCAAGAGTTCCCTAGCTTGGAAAGGTGGACAGAGTTTGAAGTCTATTGAATATGCATTATATTATAACTTGGGAAACTGAGACCAGAGAGAGAACTTTCAGTCTCTATCTGATGCTATCTGATGCCGATGCTATCTGCTCATTTACCCCACAAATATTTGGGGGGAGCCGCTTGTGCTAGGCGTGTTCTAGGTACTGGAGCACAGCAGAGAACTAACCCATCTTTATCCTCAGAGAGTTTATATTTTAACGGGAGGTGACAGACAATGAACCAGATATCAATATACACTCTGTCGTGTTTGTCTGTGCTCAGTTGCTAAGTTGTGTCCAATTCTTTGTGACCCCATGGACTGTAGCCCACAAGGCTCCTCTGTCCATGGGTCTCTCCAGGCAAGAACACTGGAGTGGGTTGCCATTTCCTCCTCCAGGGGATCTTCCCAACGCAGGGATCAAATCCGCATTGCCTCTGTCTCCTGCATTGGCAGGCAGAGCCTTTACCACTCGGCCGCCTGGGAAGCCCAAATATACACTCTGTCAGATAGTGCTGAATGTTACAAAAAATTAAAATATAATAGGAAGAGGAAAAATATGTGGGGCAAAAAATAAAAATTAAAAGTAAATAAATATGTGCTTCAGATGGGATGTGCTATTTTATATGGGATGCTCAGAGAAGAACTTTGTGTAAGGTAGCATAAAAAGACCTGAAGGAAGTGAGGAAGTGGTGATGCAGATAACTAGAAAAGGAGCATTCCAGGAGGGAAACACCAGCAGAAAAGGCTCCTGCCTGGAATATTCTAGGAACAACCAGAGCTGTGGCTGAAGAGTAGTGAGCAATGGGGAGGCCTGAGAAAGGGCTCTCAGACGTCCGAGGGGCCTGATCATTTGGGATGCTGTAGACAATTGCTGGGAAAGATTGAAGACAAAAGGAGAAGATGGCAGTGGAGGATGAGATGGTTAAATAGCGTCTCTGACTTAATGGACATGAACTTGAGCAAACTCTGGGAGATAGTGGACGACAGAGAAGCCTGGTGTGCTGCAGTCCATGGGGTGGCTAAGAGTCAGACATGACTGAATGACTCAACAACAACCAATAGACCATAGCAAGCCATTTGAACTTTATTCTGAGCAAGCCGGGAGCCTTTGGAGGGTTTTAAGCAAAGAAGTGACATGATATGACTCAATTTTTCTGAAGGATCGCTTTTGCTGCTAATTGAAGAATTGACTACAGTTGGGCAGGGTTGGAAATAGGGTCCAAGTGAAGAGGCTTTTGTAGTAACCCAGGCAAAAGATCCGGAGAAGGCAATGGCACCTCACTCCAGTACTCTTGCCTGGAAAATCCCATGGACAGAGGAGCCTGGAAGGCTGCAGTCCATGGGGTTGCTGAGGGTCAGACATGACTGAGCGACTTCACTTTCACTTTTCACTTTCATGCATTAGAGAAGGAAATGACAACCCACTCCAGAGTTCTTGCCTGGAGAATCCCAGGGACAGGGAAGCCTGGTGGGTCATGCAGAGTCAGACACGACTGACGTGACTTAGCAGCAGCAGCAGCAGGCAAAAGATCATGGCAGCTTGGACAGGGTGGTAGCAGTTAAGTTATTAGGCCCTGGATATATTCTAAAGGTTGAACCAAAATAATTTGCTGTTGACTTGAATTTGGGGTGGGAACGCAAAAGAAGAGTCAGAGATTATCCCAAAATTTTATGGCTTGGGCAATTGGAAGGCTGGAAGCATTTTCTGAAATAAGGAAGACTAAGCGAGTAGCTGACTTAAGTAGCAGAATAAGGGTTTTGCTTTGGATGTGCTGTGCTGTGCTAAGTCGCTTCAGTCATGTCCAACTCTTTGCAACCCCAGGGACTGTAGCCCACCAGGCTTCTCTGTCCATGGGATTCTCCAGGCAAGAGTATTGGAGTGGGTTACCATGCCCTCCTCTAGGGGATCTTCCCAACCCAGGGATCGAACCTGTGACTCTTACATCTCCTGCATTGGCAGACAGTTTCTTTACCACTAGCACCACCTGGGAAGCCCTTGCTTTGGATACTCAAAAGTTAATATGCCATGAGACAGCTACCAGCCTTCAAATAAGAACAAAAAATTTAACAAGCACCAAAAAGTTATATATATATATATATATATATATATTCCCTTCCACCTTTCAGGAGAAACAAAAAAAGTAAAATAGAGTCAATTTGCAGGTAACTTGTCTGCAAGTAGTAGCTCATCCACAAGCTGATTTGAATTCGGCATACTAATTTTCCTTTTATTGAGTAACATATGTGGAGGAATGCAAGCTCATTTTAGCAACATTCTATGAAGAAAAGAGGTCTGCTGAAAATTGACCATCACAAAGTCTATCTAAAGCATACAGGAAACTTGCTTATCAAAGTTGTACATAGCTCTCAGCTGGGAGGGATAGCTAATAACTCTGATGACAAAATCTAGATTCAGAAGGCAGATTAACAGAGTAGGATAGAATACACAAGATGAAATTTATCAGAACAACACTCAAGATACCACCCTTAGACCCAAAGCTATCTGTGCAATGGGAGAAGCCTTAGTTGATCCCACCGTTAGATCCAAAACTATTTGTGCAATGGGAGAAGCCTTAGTCAGTCAGCTCAGTTGCTCAGTCGTGTCCGACTCTTTGTGACCCCATGAATTACAGCACCCCAGGCCTCCCTGTCCATCACCAACTTCCAGAGTTTACTCAAACTCATCATCTCCATTGAGTCGGTGATGCCATCCAGCCATCTCATCCTCTGTCGTCCCCTTCTCCTCCTGCCTTCAATCTTCCCCAGCATCAGGGTCTTTTCAAATGAGTCAGCTCTTCGCATCAGGTGGCCAAAGTATTGGAGTTTCAGCTTCAACATCAGTCCTTCCAATGAACACCCAGGACTGATCTCCTTTAGGATGGACTGGTTGAATCTCCTTGCAGTCCCAGGGACCCTCAAGAGTCTTCTCCAACACCGCAGTTCAAAAGCATCAATTATTCGGTGCTCAGCTTTCTTTAGAGTCCAACTCTCACATCCATACATGCTGCTGCTGCTGCTAAGTCGCTTCAGTCGTGTCCGACTCTGTGCGACCCCAGAGACGGCAGCCCACCAGGCTCCCCCGTCCCTGGGATTCTCCAGGCAAGAACACGGGAGTGGGTTGCCATTTCCTCCTCCAATGCATGAAAGTGAAAAGTGAAAGTGAAGTCGCCCAGTCGTGTCCGACTCTTAGCGACCCCATGGACTGCAGCCTACCAGGCTCCTCCATCCATGGGATTTTCTAGGCAAGAATACTGGAGTGGGGTGCCATTGCCTTCTCTGATCCATACATGACCACTTGAAAAACCATAGCCTTAACTAGACAGACCTTTGTTGTTAAAGTAATGTCTCTGCTTTTTAACATGCTGTCTAGGTTGTTCATAACTTTCCTTCCAAGGAGTAAGCAACTTTTAATTTTATGGCTGCAGTCACCATCTGTAGTGATTTTTGAACCCAGAAAAATAAAGCCTGACACTGTTTCCACTGTTTTCCCATCTATTTGCCATGAAGTGATGGGACTAGATGCCATGATCTTCGTTTTCTGAATGTTGAGCTTTAAGCCAACTTTTTTACTCTCCTCTTTCACTTTCATCAAGAGGCTCTTTAGTTCCTCCTCACTTTCTGCCATAAGGGTGGTGCCATCTGCCTATCTGTGGTAATTGATATTTCTCCCGGCAATCTTGATTCCAGCTTGTGCTTCTTCCATCCCAGCGTTTCTCATGATGTACTCTGCATAGAAGTGAAATAAGCAGGGTGACAATATACAGCCTTGATGAACTCCTTTTCCTATTTGGAACCAGACTGGTTCCATGTCCAGTTCTAACTGTTGCTTCCTAACCTGCATACAGGTTTCTCAAGAGGCAGGTCAGGTGGTCTGGTATGCCCATCTCTTTCAGAATTTTCCACAGTTTATTGTGATCCATACGGTCAAAGGCTTTGGCATAGTCAATAAAGCAGAAATAGATGTTTTTCTGGAACTCTCTTGCTTTTTCCATGATCCAGCAGATGCTGGCAATTTGATCTCTGGCTCCTCTGCCTTTTCTAAAACCAGCTTGAACATCTGGAAGTTCACGGTTCACGTATTGCTGAAGCCTGGCTTGGAGAATTTTGAGCATTACTTTCCTAGCGTGTGAGATGAGATGAGTGCAATTGTGTGGTAGTTTGAGCATTCTTTGGCATTGCCTTTCTTTGGGATTGGAATGAAAACTGACCTTTTCCAGTCCTGTGGCCACTGCTGAGTTTTTTCCAAATGTGCTGACACATTGAGTGCAGCACTTTCATAGCATCATCTTTCAGGATTTGAAATAGCTCAACTGGAATTCCATCACCTCCATTAGCTTTGTTGGTAGTGATGCTTTCTAAGGCCCACTTGACTTTACATTCCAAGATGTCTGGCTCTAGGTCAGTGATCACACCATCATGATTATCTGGGTCATGAAGATCTTTTTTGTACAGTTCTTCTGTGTATTCTTGCCACCTCTTCTTAATATCTTCTGCTTCTGTTAGGTCCATACCATTTCTGTCCTTTATTGTGCCCATCTTTGCATGAAATGTTCCCTTGGTATCTCTAATTTTCTTGAAGAGATCTCTAGTCTTTCCCATTCTATTGTTTTTCTCTATTTTGCATTGATTGTTGAGGAAGGCTTTCTTATCTCTCCTTGCTATTCTCTGGAAATCCACATTCAAATGGGTATATCTTTCCTTTTCTCCTTTGTTTTTTGCTTCTCTTCTTTTCACAGCTATTTGTAAGGCCTCCTCAGACAGCCATTTTGCTTTTTTGCATTTCTTTTTCTTGGGGACTGTCTTGATCCCTGTCTCCTGTACAATGTCACGAACCTCCATCCATAGTTCATCAGGCATTCTGTTTATCAGATCTAGTCCCTTAAATCTATTTCTCACTTCCACTGTATAATCATAAGGGATTTGATTTAGGTCATACCTGAATGGTCTAGTGGTTTTCCCCACTTTCTTCAGTTTAAGTCTGAATTTGGCAATAAGGAGTTCATGATCTGAGCCACAGTCAGCTCCCGGTCTTGTTTTTGCTGACTGTATAGAGCTTCTCCATCTTTGGCTGCAAAGAATATAATCAATCTGATTTTGGTGTTGGCCATCTGGTGATGTCCATGTGTAGAGTCTTCTCTTGTGTTGTTGGAAGAGAGTATTTGCTATGACCAGTGCATTCTCTTGGCAAAGCTCTATTAGCCTTTGCCCTGCTTCATTCTGTACTCCAAGGCCAAATTTGCCTGTTACTCCAGATGCTTCTTGACTTCCTACTTTTGCATTCCACTCTCCTATAATGAGAAGCCTTTGTTTTCCAGAAATTCATGTAAAACAGAGTCATGGGGGATTAATTGATGGTAAGCTCATTATGTAATAGTATGGTACATGACTTTCAACAAAACCAATGTAACATTAATAGAAATGTAGTATCCTGAGTAATGGAGTTGATAATCTCAGCCTACTATGCACTGAACTGTCCACACGCATAGGGCTAATTGTGCTCCGTTCCAATGCCATGGGCTTCCCTGGTGGCTCAGATGGTAAAGAATCTGCCTGCAATGTAGGAAACCTGGGTTTGACCCCTGAGTAAGAAAGATCCCATGGAGAAGGGAATGACTACCCACTCCAGTATTCTTGCCTGGAGAATTCCATGGACAGAGGAGACCACTACAGTCCATGTGGTCGCAAAAGAGTTGGACATGACTGAGCAACTAAACACACACATCCAGTGCCTTTGTTGAGATAATAGCAAGCAGCCACGGAAAATGGTCAGGCTATAATGGGCTGGAAACTCTCATGGCTTTCAGAACCTATCTATAGTGATTGCTTTGGGGAGATAAGCACTGAGAAAACTGACTTTATATCTCTCAAGTTAATGATCTGCTCTTAGTTATTCCTCACTTTTGATTACTTCAAGCCGAGGGTGTGGGCTGATGCTTGTCCTCAGACCAAAGAGTAGGTCTACCTTTTACCCATTCTGAATACCACATAGCCAACTTGTCTTAATCAAAATACATTGGATCCCATGGACATTTAAATAGTTCTTTTGTAAAAGGTTTAAGTGATCGTCCCCAAAGAAGAAAGGGAAAAAGTAAAGAGGAAAGGGGAAATAGAGCATGGTTTAAGCTTACTTGTCTCTAATACCACATAAAGGGGTGGGGACCTAGGTCTTCAGAAGGCATCCCACATAAGTGCTCTAACTTTCCTACATTCGCCTCTCTGCTCATCTTCTTTCTCATAGTCCTTGCCCTCTAATTCCTCCCTGAACTGGTATTTCTGTCTCATGTGCCTATTCTGGAGACTAAATTGAAAAAGGGCCAGTCTCCAGTTCATTGACTTTTACATTCTGCAACCTTAGATATTCTCCTCTGCTCAGGTTCTTACTGGCTCCACAATGGGCGAGAAAGATAAACCCTATGCTGCAAATATGGTGGAAGAAGGCTTGGAGAAGATTCTCAAATTAAGTTTGTCACAATGACAGTTCCCTTCCAAATACCACCCATCAACCCTTGAAAGCATATGGCTCTTATTGACATAAATTTGGCCTTATTTGTTGCATCGATAGCTGGCTTCTGTCCTGGAGATATGATACTGGCAAACAGTTTTGCCAATTAGGAGTTATAATTTCTTAGCCTCACTTGAAACTAGGAAGGGCCATATGACAAAATCCTTACCACTGGAATGCAAACAGAAGTGATAGCCACACCTTTAAGTCTTGGAGTTTAAGAAGCGAATGTACATCCTCCGATCTCTTTTTTCTAATTCACCAGCCAAATGCAGAGGGTTTCAAAGTCCCTAGGCATGAACAGAAACATACTAAAGGACTTTGAACTCTAAATACCATCAGCAATGGGTTCCAGAATTAAGTTGTTAAGTGAATAAGAAAACAAATTTCTATTGTGCTAAGCCAGATTTGGGGGACTTATTTGTTACAGCAGCAAGAGTTACCCTAACTAATATATTATTTACTTGGAAAAATAACTCTGGAACAAAATGCCAATTTATTATCACTCTAATCTCTGGTGGTGGAAGACAGAGGAGGAAGGTGCTCATCCTAACTCATAAGTCATGAGGAACAGTTGAAGAAAGCTGAAACTCAGAAGCCTTGTGTGTGTGTGTGTTTGGGGAGATGGTGGTGGTTATTAATTGATAGGGAAGGATTAATCAGTTGTTGGAAGTTACAGGAACCCCAATTAACTTCAATGAATGGAATATCTTCCCCAAATGGCACCATATACATGCTCCATGAAAACAGGCACCATATGTACCTGGTTTACTGCTTTGCTCTCAGAGAAATCATAATAGCTGACCCCAAAATTGATACCCTATAATGCTCAAAATTCTCCAAGCCAGGCTTCAGCAATACATGAACCATGAACTTCCAGATGTTCAAGCTGGTTTTAGAAAAGGCAGAGGAACCAGAGATCAAATTGCCAACATCTGCTGGATCATGGAAAAAGCAAGAGAGTTCCAGAAAAACATCTATTTCTGCTTTATTGACTATGCCAAAGCCTTTGACCGTATGGATCACAATAAACTGTGGACAATTCTGAAAGAGATTGGAATACCAGACCACCTGACCTGCCTCTTGAGAAACCTGTATGCAGGTCAGGAAGCAAGAGTTAGAACTGGACATGGAACAAGACTGGTTCCAAATAGGAAAAGGAGTACATCAAGGCTGTATATTGTCACCTTGCTTATTTAACTTATATGCAGAGTACATCATGAGAAACGCTGGGCTGGAGGAAGCACAAGCTGGAATCAAGATTGCCGGGAGAAATATCAATAACCTCAGATATGCAGATGACACCACCCTTATGGCAGAAAGTGAAGAGGAACTAAAGAGCCTCTTGATGAAAGTGAAAAGAGGAGAGTGAAAAAGTTGGCTTAAAGCTCAACATTCAGAAAACTAAGATCATGGCATCTGGTCCCATCACTTTATGGCAAATAGATGTGGAAACAGTGTCAGACTTTATTTTTGGGAGGCTCCAAAATTACTGCAGATGGTGATTGCAGCTATGAAATTAAAAGGCACTTACCTCCTTGGAAGGAAAGTTATGACTCACCTAGATAGCATATTCAAAGCAGAGACATTATTTTGCTAACAAAGGTCCATCTAGTCAAGGCTATGGTTTTTCCAGTGGTCATGTATGGATGTGAGAGTTGGACTGTGAAGAAAGCTGAGTGTCGAAGAATTGATGCTTTTGAACTGTGGTGTTGGAGAAGACTCTTGAGAGTCCCTTGGACTGCAAGGAGATCCAACCAGTCCATTCTAAAGGAGATCAGTCCTGGGTGTTCATTGGAAGGACTGATGCTAAAGCTGAAACTCTAATACTTTGGCCACCTGATACGAAAAGTTGACTCATTGGAAAAGACCCTGCTGCTGGGAGGGATTGGGGGCAGGAAGAGAAGGGGATGACAGAGAATGAGATAGCTGGATGGTGTCACCGACTTGATGGATTCATGGGGTCGCAAAGAGTCGGACACGACTGAACGACTGATCTGATCTGAATATTAGTTAAATAAAATTCTAAAAATAATGTTTAAAAATCCATGCATTTGCCAACAACAAAACAGTGTGGCTTGAGAGTGATTTTCCCATTAATGAAAGTTCCATACCAAGTCTCAAAGAGTGGTGAAAGGCTGGGCTAGACAATCTCAGCAGATGCTTTCCAATTTTTAATATCCTCCATCTCAATACCTTTCAAAGCACTCCACCATCCATTTTGTCTTTTGATCCTGATAGCAAATCTTGGAAATTATCATCTCATTTTTATAAGTTTAAAAATGGAAAGGTTAATGACCGATCCAAGGTCACCCTGCTCTTTAGTGATGAAGCTGGAGTTAAAACTTCAGTCACTTCATCCCTGGAACAGAGTTGTCAGATGCTTCCTGATTCTGAAAATAAAGAAATAAAGAAAAACAGCACTCTTTATTGAGTGCTCACAGTGCTAAGTATCTTACACACACTTTCTCTCAATAATCATAACCACTTTGTGAAAAGCACACTATGATTAATCTGTTTTATATGGAGCATCTGAAGCCTAAAGAATAAGTAAGCTTACACAACTCAAAGATTGTAGACCTTAGGTTGGAGCCCATTTGCCTCACACAGGCCCATACTCTTAAGCTCCACAACTACCACCCTCTTAGCAAGTACAGAAAAAACAAAACGGGTCAAGGAGTTCATGGACGACTTCAATGGGGAGGTGGGACTCAAACTGGTCACTAGACTTTTAGCCTATCCAGGGATTGGCCATAAAATACTTCTCAGAAGCAAGAGTTCACATATATTTCTTGTGCCTTTGACATTCCTGATGATCTCCAAGGGACCTAGAATGAGGACAAGTTTGGAGGAGAATGGGAAATCCATCTACTTATATCTTTCTAGAATTTTTAATGGTGTGTTGTTTTTCAGTCACTAAGTCATGTTCATCTCTTTACAGCCCTACGGACCACAGCATGCCAAGCTCCCCTGTCCTCCTCTATCTCCTAGAGTTTGCTCAAATTTGTGTCCATTGAGTCAGTGATGCTATCTAACCATCTTATCCTCTGCTACTCCCTTCTCCTTTTGCCTTCAATCCTTCAATCTCCTTTTGCCTCCTTTTCTAGCATCAGGGTCTTTCCCAATAGTTGACCTTTTGCATCAAATGGCAAAGTACTGGAACTTCAGCTTCAGCATCAGTCCTTCCAATATGTATTCTGGGTTAATTTCCTTTAGGATTGACTGGCTTGGTTCCCATGGGGAAAAGAACTCCCTGAGTGAAAAGAAATCACAATTGGGTTTAGAACTTGAGAGTTTAAAAAGTCTCAGCAGAGAACCCAGAGTTACATATAGTGGTTTTTAGGGGGAAGCTTTTCTGACCTTTGAAGACTGCTGAGTAGACCCTTCAGTTCAGTTCAGTTCAGTCGCTCAGTCATGTCTGACTCTGCGACCCTATGGACTGTAACATGCCAGGCCTCCTTGTCCATCATCAACTCCCAGAGTCTACTCAAATTCATGTTCATTGAGTCAGTGATGACATCCAACCATCTCACCCTCTGTTGTCCCCTTCTCTTCCTACCTTCAATCTTTCACAACATCAGGGTCTTTTCAAATGAGTCAGTTCTTTGCATCAGGTGGCCAAACTATTGGAATTTCAGCTTCAACATCAGTCCTTCCAATGAACACTCAGGACTGATCACCTTTAGGATGCACTGGTTGGATCTCCTTGCAGTCCAAGGGACTCTCAAGAGTCTTCTCCAACACCACAGTTCAAAAGCATCAATTCTTCGGTGCTCAGCTTTCTTTATAGTCCAACTCTCACACCCATACATGACCACAGGAAAAACCATAGCCACCTAGAGCCAGACATCCTGGAATGTGAAGTCAAGTGGGCCTTAGGTAGCATCACTACGAACAAAGCTATGTAGGTGATGGAATTCTAGTTGAGCTATTTCAAATCCTGAAAGATGATGCTGTGAAAGTGCTGCACTCAATATGCCAGCAAATTTGGAAAACTCAGCAGTGGCCACAGGGCTGGAAAAGGTCAGTTTTCATTCCAATCCCAAAGAAAGGCAATGCCAAAGAATGCTCAAACTACCACACAATTGCACTCATCTCACACGCTAGTAATGCTCAAAATTCTCCAAGCCAGGCTTTAGCAATACATGAACCATGAACTTCCAGATGTTCAAGCTGGTTTTAGAAAAGGCAGAGGAACCAGAGATCAAATTGCCAACATCTGCTGGATCATGGAAAAAGCAAGAGAGTTCCAGAAAAACATCTATTTCTGCTTTATTGACTATGCCAAAGCCTTTGACTGTGTGGATCACAATAAACTGTGGACAATTCTGAAAGAGATTGGAATATCAGACCACCTGACCTGCCTCTTGAGAAACCTATATGCAGATCAGGAAGCAACAGTTAGAACTGGACATGGAACAACAAACTGGTTCCAAATAGGAAAAGGAGTACTTCAAGGCTGTATATTGTCACCCTGCTTATTTAACTTATCTGCAGAGTACATCATGAGAAATGCTGAGCTGGAGGAAGCACAAGGTGGAATCAAGATTGCCGGGAGAAATATCAATAACCTCAGATATGCAGGTGATACCACCCTTATGGCAGAAAGTGAAGAGGAACTCAAAAGCCTCTTGATGAAAGTGAAAGTGGAGAGTGAAAAAGTTGGCTTAAAGCTCAACATTCAGAAAACTAAGATCATGATATCTGGTCCCATCACTTCATGGGAAATAGATAGGGGAAAAGTGGAAACAGTGGCAGACTTTATTATTTGGGGGCTCCAAAATCACTGTAGACAGTGATTGCAGCCATGAAATTAAAAGACACTTACTCCTTGGAAGGAAAGTTATGACCAACTGAGATAGCATATTGAAAAGCAGAGACATTACTTTGCCAATGAAGGTCCATCTAGTCAAGGCTATGGTTTTTCCAGTGGTCATGTATGGATGTGAGAGTTGGACTGTGAAGAAAGCTGAGGGTCAAAGAATTGATGCTTTTGAACTGTGTTGTTGGAGAAGACTCTTGAGAGTCCCTTGGACTGCAAGGAGATCCAACAAGTCCATCCTAAAGGAGATCAGTCCTGGGTGTTCTTTGGAAGGACTGATGCTAAAGCTGAAACTCTAATACTTTGGCCACCTCAGGCAAAGAGGTGACTCATTGGAAAAGACTCTGATGCTGGGAGGGATTGGGGACAGGAGGAGAATGGGAAGACAGAGAATGAGATGGCTGGATGGTATCACCGACTCGATGGACATGAGTTTGAGTGAACTCTGGGAGATGGTGATGGACAGGGAGGCCTGGCATGCTGCAGTTCATGGGGTTGCAAAGAGTTGGACACAACTGAGCGACTGAACTCAACTGAACTGACTAGATGGACATTTGTTGGCAAAGTAATGTCTCTGCTTCTTAATATGCTGTCTAGGTTGGTCATAACTTTCCTTCCAATGAGTAAGCATCTTTTAATTTCATGGCGGCAGTCACCATCTACAGCAATTTTGGAGCCCCCCAAAATAAAGTCTCTCACTGTTTCTACTGTTTCCCCATCCCTTTGCCATGAAGTGATGGGACTGGATCCATGATCTTAATTTTCTGAATGTTGAGTTTTAAGCCAACTTTTCACTGTCCTCTAGACCCTTAAGGTGGCAGAAATAGACTAGCTATGTAGACAGAAGGACTTGGAGAAGTTTCCAGTACAGTTTGCAGTGCCTGCTCCACATGGCCATGCCACCATTGTCTCTAACCCCCAGTGCTCTTTCTCCTGTATAACTCTTACTTTCACTGCAACCCTGTCCACTTTTTCCCCAAGCAAATATTGAATATTGCATCAGATCCTTCCATGGAAACTTCAAACTTGGACATTAATCGAAAAAGGAAAATAATTACACTGCATAGGGAGGACCCAACTTCAATGGCAACCCCTACCCTTGCCCTCCGACTCCCTAGACCAGCCCGCCACTGCGGTAACTTATTTTCCTCTTGGTCAGATTCAGAACTCTTCTCCCAAACACTGCGTCCCATCCATTTTGGTAAAGCGACACTAACTATATTGTAAGTAATAGCCCGCCTGCAGCAATGTCACTAACGGGTCTGTCTGTGCCTGGTTATGAATGGGCCCGTCCTCAGCAGCAGTCACACTGCTCAGGGCTGGGAGCTCAGCCCATCTTGCAAGGTCAGACCTCACTGGTTTTTGGACGGTGGGGAAATCTAGGAAAGCCTAGCATGCGACTGAATGGACTATCCCATGGATGACTATCTCTCCTGGAAAGAGGTACCTTTTTCTTCTCTGGGTCCAGGATCATCAGTGCCTTCAGAAACCAAGTATTTAAAAAAGATACTTGGATGCAAGACTCAGGATAAACCCCAGTGGCTACCTCCTGGCCTCAGATAGTATATACAAGAGAAATACATACAGTGTGTCTTTACCCACCAACTCCTCTGACTACAGCTTTATTCTTCATGTGCCTCCAGCCTAGCAAAGCATCAGACACAGAGGCAACAGTCAGAGAGCATTTGTTAAATATAGTTTCATTCATTGAGTGCAAGGGCTATGCTAAGTGACTTACAGATTTTCTCTGGCTAAGGTTCCTAGTAAACCTGTGCAGAAGATGATGTGATTCGACTTTTAAGACTTGCAGAAGCTAGGAGTCCAGCAGTTTCCCATCCTGAAGTACTATAATTGCTGAGAGGTACAGCTGGCACTAGGTACTGAGTCCAAAACTCAGTTCTCTTAAGCACTCCATCACGCTCCTTCTGTAAAGGAAAACAATTGCTCTGACTGTCAGATGCATTCTCACACCTAATATATACATATTTTTTTAATACATTTCTTTTTTTTTCATTTTAGTTGGAGGCTGATTACAATATTGTAGTGGTTTTTGCCATACATTGATATGAATCAGCCATGGGTTTACATGTGTTCCCCATCCTGAACCCCCCACTTCGACCTCCCTCCCCATCCCATCCCTCTGGATCATCCCAGTGCACCAGCCCTGAAGACCCTGTCTCATGCATGGAACCTGGACTGGTTAATCTGTTTCATATATAATATACGTGTTTCAATGCTGTTCTCTCAGATCTTCCCACCCTCACCTTCTCTCACAGAGTCCAGAAGACTGTTCTATACATCTGTGTCTCTTTTGCTGTCTCACGTATAGGGTTATCGTTACCATCTTTCTAAATTCCATATATATGTGTTAGTATACTGTATTGGTGTTTTTCTTTCTGGCTTACTTCAGTCTATATAATAGGCTCCAGTTTCATCCACCTCATTAGAACTGATTCAAATGTATTCTTTGTAATGGCTGAGTAATATTCCATTGTGTATATGTACCACAGCTTTCCTATCCATTCGTCTGCTGATGGACATCTAGGCTGTTTCCATGTCCTGGCTATTATAAACAGTGCTGTGATGAACATTGGGGTACACGTGTCTCTTTCAATTCTGGTTTCCTCGGCCACATCTGATCTTAAAAGTCTGATCCAAGGGATCCATATATAAGTGTGTGTGTGATGTGTGTGTGAAAATAGACACATCTAAATTTGTACTAGAGAAAAGGGAAATGATTCTGAAATAGTGGTTTGGGGGATGAAGTACCCATTGCCCTCCCCAGCTTTGCTCTAGTCTTCCTGCCCTCTGTCCCTGTAGCAAAAGGTCCACATGACTTATGGATCCCTCAGTCCTTGAGTCTGTCTTTCACTTTTTCCCACCCTCACCCTTGCTTTTGTTCCCTCCTTCATTCTAAGCTATTCATTTTAGGACACTTTAGCTTGGCTTATTTCAATCCCAACTTTTTCCTAATAGATCTGACAGCTGAACTGCACTTCCCCAGTTTCTGACCCTTGGTAGTCTTTAAGGATCCCCCCATCAAGCGTTTCCCCTCTGACAGGCTCAGACACACTCCTTGGCTGAGCTTTAAATTGGTTCATACAATCCCTTGCCTTCTTTCATTCAAGCATCATTCATGCAACAAATATTGCTTGAGGGCCTCTGCTGATCTGAGCTTGGCTCTGAGAACCCATTGGTGAACACGATCATCTGAACCAACCCCTAAGTGGCTCACTGTTCACTGCGGAGACAGATAAGTAGTCAGGCAAAGATTACAGGTAGTAGAGAAAACAATGACTTTTCTGTTAAAGCTTGAGGCAGAATTCATGAAAAGTAAAGAGCTCTCTTCTGTTTAGCAATACACCTTGATGGGTCATATGTGGAAAAAAGCCAGGCCCAGATCCTGACCTGCCAGGAGGAGTGAATCCAAAAGTTGCTAGTGGGTTCTTAGTGAGTTCTTAGTTCCCTTCAGGGATCAGGCCTGTGTTTGCTGCATTGTAAGGTGAATTCTTAACCCCTGGACCACCAGGAAAGTCCCCCTGCTCTGCATTTTAAAGAGGAGTTTTAATCCATTTAGGTAGCCCAAGCAGAAAGAGTAAAGATACTAGAAGGAATATAAATTGGGAAAGCCAAACACATTTGGGAAAAGAACCCAACACCAAGAGGAGGCAAAAGTCAGAGAAGGAGATGGTGGTGGGAAAATCCCAGGAACTTTTCAAGCCAAGCTAGAATTTGTTCTAAGTTCTTCACTGTGTGCTACCCCTCTGCCTTGCCTTTTAACCCTTCATTAAAATATGTGATACCAAAATAGCCTCTGTTTGTAGTTTTGTGTGAATTATTGGACAGGACAACAAAGAGAAACCTCATCTTCTTCATGTTACTTCTCTGCTGAGACCAGGATGACAGCAGAGCATGGCACTGAGAAAGTAAAGAAGCCTGAAATTCCAGACCAAGGGTGGTCACAGATGATGCTCCAAACAGAAGCGAAGAGAAATGGAGGAGTAGCCGCAGGCTTGGATGACAGTGACCACCCCCTTGACGCACACCTTTTCACAAATAGACTAGACCTGCAGTAGTTCTCAGCCCTGACTGCATATCAGAATCACCTGGTGCTTTCAAATATGTGGATGCTCAACCACATGATTTAATTTTTCAGAGTTTGGACCTTAGCTTCTATACTTTCTGAATCAGAGAACAATGGTCCTTGAAGGACAGAGGGGCATTCAGACCTCAATATAATGTGGTAAGTGTTAAAAGAGACAACATTAAAGAGAACTAAGGAACAGAGACAAGGTAATAATATATGGAAGAGACCGCTAAGCTGAAGCCCAAGGACTGAGCAGGAATCAGACAAAGGAAAGAAGGTGAGAAATGGGACAGTGTACCAGGAAGGGGAAAGGGTAGAATTGAAAGCAGAGCTCAAACTGTTACAAAGAGCCCAGGAAGGCTGGAGCTTAGTGTGTGTATGGGGGAGGGAGGAGCTAGGCAAATCAGGAGGGAAGGGGATATTAGTAGCAAGAAGTAAAGTGAAAGATGTAAGGAGTCCACATCATGGAGATTCCTGTGTGCAGTTAGGAACTAGATTTGTTCTAATTCCCTTAGGATCTATTATAGAAGACAATACCTCTTTCCCCTTCACCCTCCCAATCCCTGCACCAGTTCACTCTTGCTACATAGCAAACTGCCCCAAACTCAGTGAGTTGAAACAACAAACCTTTATTATTCCTCACAAACCCATAAGTCCACTGGGTAACTCTGATTTGGGCCAGGCTTGGCTGATCTTGGCTGGGTTCACTCATGAGACTGTGGTCAGCTGGTGGGTAGGCCGGGAGACAGCTTGTCCAGGATGCCTCATTTGTGTCTGGTGGTTGGCTGTTGGCTGTAGTATTGGAGTGACAGGGCCACATACCTCTCATCATTCAGCAAGCTAGCTCAGGCTTTATACATGGCAGTGCCGTCTTCATAAGAGAGAGAAGCACACGAAAGCTCTTGAGTTCTAGACTTAGAACTGGGACCCTGTCACTTCAGCTGCATTTTATTGGCAAATGAGTTTCTTTAAAGTTCAGTCCAGATTTAAGGGATAGAAAAACTGATAGAATTGCAAAGTCACATTGCAAAAGGCATGAATACAAAAAATGCAGCCATTTTTGCCATTGACCTACCACACTCCTGTAAGAGCCCTAACTGCCTCCGTACTTTCCTCCTGGTTTGAAATGGGAGGGGGTTCAGAAACACACTTTTCAGGAGCCATAAAATAACACAAATCCAGCCACAACTCACAGCAACCAACCAGCCACAGGCAAGAGCCAGGCTCCCAGTCCTAATTGCCCGGCATAGTCTTCACAAGCCATCGATTTCCTTTTTCCCATCCTCTGCATCTCTAGTGTTGTTTTCCTAACACCACAAACTGTCTGTTGCTTCCTATGTCCCTCAGGCCTCTGTGGGCATTTTCTTTTACATCAGCACGCAAAGAAGAAGCATCACTCCCCCAGGCAGCCAAAGTGAGTGTCAGGGCAAGACCAGCAATCACAGACTCTACTGGTGGCAGGAGGTGGGGATTTCCCAAGGAAAGCTGGTCCATGCATGCCAGTCCTTCTGAGAGGCAGAGTGCTGCCGCTTAGATCTCCCCAGGCCTTTTCCTTCCTCCTTCCTCCACAAGACTGTGTGACAGAGCTCGTCAGCACCTGGCCCGTTGGCCCCCTGGGCTCACAGCAGCCACGTCCCTTGGCCAGTCCCCCTTTAGACACCATGTCCAGCCTGGACTCCTCATTTAAAGAATGCAAAGGAAAACAAGAGACAACGTGGAAAAGAAATGGCCTCTTGGAGGACAGACCAAAGGAAAGACACTCGTGAAGAAGATAGAAAGGACAGGAAGGGTTTTAGTCATTGACTCGATGTTTTAGAAAGACTAGCATCAGTGGGACGATGACTTCCTGGCTATCTTTTCTGAGGAAAAAGTAGGAAATTCAAGACCAAATTCAGCAGGAAGGAATTGGGTTAGACAGAGTGGAGAATTTTCTTCTGCAAGAGCTGCAGTAAACAGCACACAAGACAGAATTTAGGCAAGTCCCTTCACCTGAGATGTTTCCAGTGTAGCTAGAGATTCCACAGTGATGTTCATACACTAATGAAAAGGACTGCCCAGTGTAACTTCACTGTACAAATATGAGTGGTCTGGCAAGGAGTCTAATTGCAATGACATTTTAAAGAAGGAAAAGGAGCTACGTACATCTCTGTAGAGGTGGCAGGACTTGAGTTAAGAAAGATGTGTATATATAAAAGCAAGATAACAGCTCCTCCTATAAATAGAAGGAGCTGTTTTAACAAAGGAAGGAGGTGCCACTCTCATTTGACAGGAAATCTCAGTCCTGGGCAAACTGACACCTTTGGTCACCCCAAAGCAAGGGAAACTTGAATTCACACCATCCATGGGAACATTAAAGAGGCCATTTTGACAAGATGGTAGGATTTAGGTCAAAAGCTACCCTGAAAGCTGAGGTAGGAACAAGATGGTCTTTGTAGGCTCCTTCCTACTTGTTAGTTCTACCACCTCCCTCTTCAGGAGACGTTTAAATTTCCTCAGTTTTGGTCATAAATGTCTCACTGGGCACATATCCGTCAGAAAACCCCATATTTTGGTTCTGTTAAGTGACTTAGAACACTGTGCTTTCCCCCAGGGTGCTCGTAGGAAGGCACTCTTAACAAAGCAGTATTACTTGCGAAGAATTATGCTTCAATATCTTGTACTTGGTAAGGCTTCAATAGGTGCTTCTGGGATAAATAAATGGACGGGCAGCTGGATGGATGGACAGACAGATGGAAGGAAGGAAGGGAGGAGGGAAGGAAGGAAGGACCAGAGGGAGGGAGGGAGAAAAGAGGTGAAACTGAATGGCAGCTTTGTGAATGGAATGATGGATAAGTGAATGGATAAACAGAGGAATTATAGTGGCTAAAATAATAAAGCTATAAGAAGAGAAGTTATATAATATGGCTAGAAGAAAAAGTATAAAAATAAGTTGCATTTTCAAGTTTTTGAGACTGACATGCCAGCAATGTCTTTTTACAGACACATTATATAACACAGCATCATCCAGCCACACACACACACATCACAGCTAACAATACCTCCATATTCCCCTTCCAACTCCTCTCTACTCTCTTTCCTCTCCCATCATCAACAACATGTTTTAGATGAAACTAAATTAGTTCTATTACTCCCACTGACACGATGGGTCCTTGGACTCATCACCTCAGCCTCCTAGTCTCAATAATTCCATCTGCGTCAATGAAAGGGTTGAATCAGATGGTGCCCACAGTCCCTTTTAGTGCTAGGATCATAAACCATTGTCTTTGTTAATTTTAATCAAGTGAAAGAGAGGACATTTAGATAGCACAGGAGCAGTATTTTGGGTCACGTCTATAAATCCCGGGTTGGGAACCACTGAAATAATATGATATTTTCTACACATATGAGATAAGAAGTCAGAAAGAAGTGAAAGGGGAGGCTTCCCTTTTGGTGCTGACCATAGGACCTCTGCCCCCTCCTTTCCCCGAGAGAGGAATTGAGCCTGGAAAAAAAGGATGTGTTTCCGTTGTCGCCTTCAGTCTGGCTCCATGTGGCTGGTGTGAAGTTGTACATTTTGCAGCTGAAGGCAGTGGGCTCCCCAGGATAATAGCAGCTGTTCAAGTGCATATTAGCACTCGAGATGCTTGATAAGAGGAATTAGAGTATCGCCCGGTTTCTTTATTTTTTATTTTTTGCCTGGCTGAATCAATAATTAAGTGTATTCTAATAGTGCAGTTTTGCTCGAGATTCTCATTTGGCTCAGGCATTAGGTCTAAATGAAATATTTAGTTGACAGGATACAGTTATGGAGCAAAACCACATTTCTGTCTGTATACTTTAATTTTTCTAATGATGAGAAACCACAGTCTGTCTTCCAGCCCTGGCTGCTGTGGCTTTCCTGTCATTTCCTCTTCCAGAGAGAAGATGAAAATCCCTCTTCCTCCTGCAGGAAAAATGCGAATGTCACATCCTAGCGTCCACTGTCCTATGAGGCCTGGAGCCATGAGAAAATGCTACTTCCACCCATTTTTGCCCTAATGCAAACAGACTCATCAGAAAGGCATGCTGGGACCTTTGCCTTAGGCAGTGGAAAAAGAGAAGAAGCTGGGACCATGAAAGACCAGGATTGGGGCAGAGAGAGCCTATTTGGAAGAGACTAGCATCTCAATCAGAGAAGGCAATGGCACCCCACTCCAGTACTCTTGCCTGGAAAATCCCATGGATGGAGGAGCCTGGTGGGCTACAGTCCATGGGGTCGCTAAGAGTTCGGACAGGACTGAGCAACTTCACTTTCACTTTTCACTTTCATGCATTGGAGAAGGAAATGGCAACCCACTCCAGTGTCCTTGCCTGGAGAATCCCAGGGACAGGGAAGCCTGGTGGGCTGCCGTCTACGGGGTCTCACAGAGTCGGACATGACTGAAGCGACTTGGTAGCAGCAGTAGCAATATCTCAATACATGAAGACATGTAACACACAGTGTGTTGTTGGACTGAGGTGATGCATAGGGATGCTCTAACTTAGAGCATTCCTTTAGCTCCTGACCCAGGGGACCAGTCTTTTCAGGGCAGAACCAGCTTATGCTGGGAGCTCAGAGACAACTGAGCCCAGAAGGGGAAGGCATAGGCAGTTAGGGCTCAGCTGGGCAGGCTAGGGCTCAGAGCAAGCCTGCAATGTGACACCTAGCCGCTACGTGACACCAGAAAACTCCCTTTATGTCTCTGAGCCTTTTCCCTCAACTGTTGATAAAGCACCACGACCATAAGGTCCCATCCAGTGACGGCTTCTCACGATCTGGTTCCAGCAGACAGGGACACCTAAAGGTCACAGTGGATGTATTCCTGCCCCAAGACAACCCTGTCTTCATTTATTTGTAGGCACCATCTCTCACCCGTGGCCCTTTGCCTCCCCCTTCTCTCGTTGGACCTCAGGAAGTCATTCTACAGCCTTCCTTCACATTTCACTTTATTTCAGAGTCAAGCAGTATCCACTGGACAACATTTTTTCATATTCAACCTAAATCCACTAAGCTCTTTCTTAGAGCACACCTCTGCTCTCTGCTCTTCTGAGTCCATAGCTCCTTACCGAACCCCATCCTCCCAACCTGTGCCTGGAGGAGTCAAAGGGCTCCAAAGAGCATCATCTTGGAACCAGGGAAGTGCCACGAGCCTTCCCCAGGTATTTCTGCATTGCAAGTCCAGGTTGGAGCCCAGACAGGTACCAGCCCACAGAGAAATAAAGACTGGGGTCTCAGATCATCAACTCTGCACAGTTTGCTTTTCTAAGTGCCTCTATTCTAGATAAATATTTTGTATACATTTGCTTTAGAAATTAGAAAAGGAGGGAGAGGTGGGAAGGAAAGAAAGACAAGTGATATTGATCTTGAGGCCCGGCAGGCTGGGTTTGCTCTGAGAGTGTTTGAGAAGTCAAGCCATTCATCTCCAGCAAAGTGGGCCATGCAGAAAAGGAATATTTGTCTAATATTTGCTCAGCCTATTGTGTCTTGCTGTGTATTCCCAGGTGCACTGGCTTTTGGAGAAAGTTAATCTCTCTGTCTTAAGACCTCCCTCTCTGTGCCATTTCTGAGCTAGAGGTACAGAATATGGGGGTTTTTTTGTTTGTTTGTCTTTGTGTGTTTTTCTTATCTCTCTTTTTCTTTCTTTCCTTTTGGTTGTAGCAGGGCAGGTTGCTCCCTGTTACCAAAGCACACGGTATTTAGAGCAGGGGCAGAATGGAGGACAGAGGATGCCTATCTGTGGCCATGGAAGGCCATGGAGGGTGTTCTCCTGAGACTCTCTGTGGACCAGACAGGAAGCACATATGCAGAAGTATCCGTGAACAGAGCTGTGGAGGAGAAGTCTGGAGCCATACTGGATACCACTGGGACAATCCTCGGCATTATTGCTTGTGATGCTTTTTCACAGCAACGTTGCGTTTTGATCCCCACAGCAACCCTGGAAGGTGAACGAGGCAGCCAGAGCTATGCCCAGCTTCCAGACAGGCCAAATGGAACCCAAGATGATAGAATAAATGGCCGGGGATGGTATAGTGATATCTACAAGATTCCCAGCTACTAGTAGAAAGATGGAGAAGGCAATGGCACCCCACTCCAGCACTTTTGCCTGGAGAATCCCATGGACGGAGGAGCCTGGTAGGCTGCAGCCCATGGGGTCGCTAAGAGTTCGGACACGACTGAGCGACTTCCCTTTCACTTTTCACTTTCATGCATTGGAGAAGGAAATGGCAACCCACTCCAGTGTTCTTGCCTGGAGAATCCCAGGGATGGGGGAGCCTGGTGGGCTGCCATCTCTGGGGTCGCGCAGAGTCGGACACAACTGAAGCGACTTAGCAGCAGCAGCAGCAGTAGAAAGAAGTAGAAATTAATCATTTCAGAGTTGCCAAGCATTTATCAAAACATACCCCAGGAATTGAGCAAAAAGAAAACGAAAACCCCAATGCTTTTACCCATCCCTCTGCAAAAGCCCTGTCTCCCAGGTACTTCACAATGTTCCACCCCACCCCATGAAATATCTTTTATGCCAATGTTTACTTGTAACCTAGAGGGACCGTAGTCCCCACTTCTGAGGCTTCCTTCTGTGGGGAGGAGCACTGACTAGCATAACATGTCTCCTTCTTTCCTTACCCACTCTTCCCTAGACAGGAGGGGTGGATGACGTCTCTGCCCCAGGAAAGGACTCACTGATACATCAACCAGCCAACCCTTCTGAGATCCATCTCGCGTCTCTCTTCTAGGTCAGTGTCTGGAAGCCCATTGTTGTCATGTATTTAAGTCATGTCCTCAAACTAATCTGTATTGATAATCAAGGTGATTGTGTTGAGCTCTGTCTTCTGCCTCCTTTAAGGAAAGAGGGAAGAAGGGAGGAAAAAAGGAAAGAAGAAAGGAAAAAATTAAGGGAGGAAGGTGGGAAGAAGGGAGGGAGGGAGGGAATAAAGGAAGGGAGACAGAGGAAAGAAAGGCAAAAGAGTGGAAACTTCTATGGACTGTAGAACCTCACACCATCTATCTTATTAGGCCTCCTTTGGTCCATAAGAAGCCTGAGTTTTCTCTTCCATTCTCTTTTCTCCCAGGAAATGAGAGACAGTTCTGCTGAGGGGCTTATCTCCTTCCACTGTCCATGATCAGCAGCTGAGCTGGGGCCCGTAAATCAGAAGACATGCCAGTCCCAGATGTCATTGTTTATGCTTCCTCTGACACTACATTTTCCCCTGACTTGAAATACATGTCAAGGCATGAATACATGCCTAATCCACCGGGATGAAAGGTCTGATATAGAACCATCTTCTAGATGCCACTGTCACTTTATGAAAATGCCCCACTAAGTCTCATCAAAGGACAACTGTGTGTTTTGAATGCTCATAAGTTTATCAGATAGAATCCCAGGACAAAGAATTACTGGGATTCTAGCTCAGCTGCAGATAAGAAAAGAGAAGAACCATATTTTGGGGCCCTGTGCACTACGTGTGATATCTCTCTTAAATAATCACAAAAAACTTTGGGAAGGCATGGGTCTTAGAGTTACCACAGAGCACAAAGGTGTAAATATTATGCCTTTCACTAAAACTGCTGTCTCAGTTCCCAACCCACGTTCCAGGTCTCTGCTGAGTCTGCTTTTATACTGCTGCTGCTGCTGCTAAGTTGCTTCAGTCATGTCCGACTCTGTACGACCCCATAGACGGCGACCCACCAGGCTCCCCCATCCCTGGGATTCTCCAGGCAAGAGTACTGGAGTGGGGTGCCATTGCCTTCTTCACTGCTTTTCTGAGGGGACAGCTGAGCAGACGCACATGGCTTTGGAGTCCTAAGACTTGGGTCACATTCCAGCTCTGCCATTTCACTATGTGTGATCTTGGGAAGATTACTAAAGCTCCCCGAAGCCTCAGTTTCTCTTTGACAAAATAGAAGAAATTACACCTAACCTACACAGCTATTCTAATGGTTCAATAAAATACAGTCACTTACTTCAAATATGTTTGTCTTTTCCCTTCCATTTCACTTTCTTCTGCTTTCACACTTTATAGGAAATACATTCATTTTTTATTTCACAAATCTTCAATTGATCTTTTTAAAATTTTGGTCACAATAACTTTATCTTTCAAGAGTTCTTTCCTGTTATGATAATGTTCCTTAGGAAAAAAAAATAGTATCCTGTTCTTGTTTCTGGAATACAAGAAACGAAAAGTATTCTCTTTCCACAGATTTGACAGGGATTCTTTTCCCTCATATTTTCCTTCTGCTCCCTGTGTTGCTTTCTTTTCCTCTGAATTTCTTTCCCTGATAGTTTGGGCACTGCTTTTAAGTTTTCCCCAAATGCGTGGTGATCCTCAGTGGTCCTTTAGGATGAGGCACTAAAATCTGACTGGAAATTCCATATATGTGGATTGTCAACATCTTGGGCCCACTAGTCTGTATGGCAGTACCCACATCTTTGAGACTGTCAAATGTCAGTGTCCACAGGGCTTTTCTCTGGGGATAGTCTTTCCCAGAGCACAGTCCTCCCAGCTCCTGACAGAGTTAAGGGAATAGAGAAGAGGAGTAGCCACTGGAAGAATTCTGAGTGTACTTTATCATATCTTTTTTCCACAATACATCTCTTTACCTTCACCCTCACCTGTTGTCCCTAATATAGCACTTCCCTCACTTAATTTCTCCAGAAGACAAAGCTATTTGCCAGGTTGGAGAAGTATAGTCATTTGGCTGCACAGAATAAAGAAGATCTGGGGGTCCAAATGCTCCTTAACTCATCTCCCTGTGTGCACCTCACTCCTGATCCATGCCCTCAGGACTCTGGTACTCCCGATCACCTAAGGCTTCCAGGGACTGCCTCTCACTGCTCATTGGCAAACCCCTCTGCAGGCTCTCAGATGTCAGCTCTTCAGTCTGCTCATCATTAACACTCCAGCCTGCTATCCATTGTCAAAAAATTGTTGATATCTTTCATTCTTTGCTCCGCCATCCTACTTTTCTGATCCCTTTTTGTCGCCATGGATTTCTTCTTTTTCTATTTCTTCTCTATTCTATTCTTTTCCTGGTCATTGGAGCATGGCAGAGAGGAGGCTGGAAAACAGCAGGTAGAAAAATACCTGTTTAACCTAAAGGGGAATAGCTTCCTCAAAGGGCTATCATCACATCTGGCCTATGATAGAGGCTGAATAAATGTTAGTTTCTTTGGAACTCCCTGCTTCAGGCTCAGTGCCTTTAGCTTTTTGGTTAAGATGACAACGGAAGACTTTTCATCTCCTTGGATGACACTATTTATTAGTGTATTTGTTTATTTTCTGATGTCCTGCATTAGAGTTAAAAAGCCGTTGAGGCAAATACTCATCTGTCTTGTTGTCCACTCAGGCTGCAGCATCTGAAACACTGTCTGATATTGAGTAGGTGTTTATTGTCTGAGTGACAGACTGGGAATAATAAGATGATAGTATTGGAAAGGGGCTTTCCTGGTGGCTCAGACAGTAAAGAATCTGCCTGCAATGGAGGAGACCTCAATTTGACCCCTGGGTTGGGAAGATCCCCTGGAGAAGAGAATGACTACCCACTTTAGTATTCTTGCCTGGAGAATTCCATAGACAGAGCAGCCTGGCAGGCTACACTGTCCACGGGGTTGCAAAGAGTCAGACACAACCAAGCAATTAACACACGTACAGTATTGGAAAGACAAGTTGGACCCATACTGAGTAGACTTTGGTGCCAAAATGAGGATTCTAGGCTGTATTTGATGAGCAATTAGAACCCATCAAAGACTTTGGAGGTGAGAAGTTGAAGTCACCAAAGCCGTCCTTAAGGATGAATAATCTGATAAGTCTGTGAACTTGAAGCAGATTTGGAAAATGGAGTGGAAACCAATTAAGTCCAGTAACATCCAGGTGAAAGAGACTGAGGGTCATAACTCAGGGAATAGCTGTGGGAATGAATAGCATTGAGAGATGGGCAGAAAAAGTGGCCTCCCTGTCACAGTGGCAGGGTAAGTTGACCGCCCCCAGGAATGCCCAGCCCTGCCCTCCTTTCCCCTCGTGATACCTTGGACATGTCTGCAGTCCCTACCAACCAGATCTGGAGCCACGGCTGGCAGCTTTGGTACGTGCTTTCCTCTCTGGCCGCCACCTTTGCTCGATTTCTGCTCAAGGAGTAGCCCACAGCTGTCAGTTCAGCGGCTTCTTCTTTCTTCCCTGGTTAATTTTAAACTTGGGGTTTGCAAGCACTGGCCACAACTGTTGTTTTCAGTTCCCTAAGGCAGATTTAGATCTGATCACTGAGTTAAGACGGACAGAGGGGAGCTGCTTTGCAGGTTCTGCCTTCATTAATAAGTTTCCCTGACAGCAGAAGGAAGTCTTTCTAGTCAATTCTTTGTAGTCAATTCCTGATCATCATCCTCCTGTTGTTAATATTGTTGTTAAACTCCCAAAGTCACACTGAGTGAAAGCTAATTATAATAATTAACAGAGAACTCCTGAACTTGTCAAACTGGTAATTATAAACCACAGGGACTTTTATCATTAATAGATGCCGAGGAAAGTGAAGGCACAGGGGTGCTGGCAGGGAGAGGCGAGCTTGAGATATTCCGGTCTGGAGCCAAATCCTAGTGCCACCAGGATGCACGGACACAGCTTCCCTTGGCTCTGTGCCCAACACTGAGGCTGCCTTTGGTTTCCTGCAAACCAGCCCCAGTCATTCCACACACTCACCTTCTGTCACCATGTCTGAGAGGGCCCAACGTTCCCCACCCACAATGCACTCTCCTACACATTCACATACTTACAAGAGAGCAGCTTTTCTACCGGGGCCTTTATATTCATTCAGTCATTCATGCACCAAAATCTTTTTTTTTTTTTAATTGAAATATAGTTGAGTTATAATGTTGTGTTAATTTTATGCATTGAAATCTTATTGAGCATTTACTAAGTACCTGAACTTACTTTAGGCATCAAAGATAAAAATTGTGCATAAAATACAATACCTGGAGACTTTCCTGGCAGTCCATTGGTCAAGACTTCACCTTCCAAAGCAGGGGGTGTGGGTTCGGTTCCTGGGGAGCTAAAATTGCACATGCCTTGAGGCCGAAAAATCAAAACATAAAACAGGAGCAGTACTGTAACAAATTCAATAAAGACTTCTTTTAAAAAGATGCAATTCCGGACTTCAAAAATTTGTAGTCTAATGAATAAAAGGTGAGGATTCAAAAAGAGCCCTTTAAAATACAATAAACATTTATTATTGTTCCAATGAAGGCACGTGCAAAGTGCAATGTGAGAACGGAAATAAGGTTTATAAACCTGTTAGAAGAGGGACTGACCCTGGTATCAAACCAATATAGAACCTGAAATCCTGTTTCTAAAGCAGTGGCTCTGATCATTTATTATTCCTAAATGCCTTTAAGAACAGGCTGGAAGTCATGGCCTTTCACTCCAGAAATGAGTTCAGTCATTTTTGCTTAAATGTAAGATTGTTCCTGGAATTTCAACTCTTTAGAGAGACCCTGAAGTCCATTCTAGCTCTTCTGGGGGAGTCCATCGCTCACTATGCTAAAATCTACTTTTGTAAGCACCGAACACTGCCCAGTACATAGTAAGTACTCAATAAGAGACAGCTTTGATTATATTCTTACTACCTCATGTTCTTTTTGGAAGAACTTTATAAGATAAAGTATGAGGAAGTACTTCACTAGCTCCAAAGAATAAGGTGCAAATTGGTTACTATTATTGATAAACACTGGTTGATTCAGTCTGGTCACAGTCCTGGGTGCCCAGAGGCACACCCATCATGGCTTCTCCTCCACATTCCCAGGGCAGAGAAGCAGCCTCAGCATTTCCTTGAAGAAATTATTCTTTCTCCCTTCTCCAAAGCTGCCCTAAGGCATCAAGGTGCCTGAGTGCTTCCCCACAAAAGCCGTAGGAAGAGCCTGGCTTCCCCCGACCCTCCCCCAGACTATGGGTGGGATGAATTCTGCTCTGCTCCTGAATGTGGTTTCCCCTCCCTGCCACTGACGTGGTCATTAATAGAAACTGCTGCGGAGGGGTGGCTTGGAAACCTCTGCTGGCCTTCATCCCCCAGCAATCTCCCCAATTAGACCAGCAATCTAAATATAAAACCACTCCCTTGTGAGGTAAACATGATCTCAAGACAAGGTCTTCAGGATGCTCTTCTAAACAGATTACTTCTTCCAAGTCCTATCTAAATCCAAATGTGGGAAGTATCATAAAAAACAATTCTGCAGAGTCAGCTCAAAGGCCACCCCAGGGCCAGGTCTCAGGGTACAAAGGGGAACTTGGGCCATCCGAGGGACTCTGGTGACCCAGGAGGAGTGGGGGAGATGCTGGCTGGCAGCCTGTTCAGTGTCCCAGCTGGGATATCCCTTTGAAATTTGGGGGCTTCTGCTGGCCGGCTAAAAAGGGCCAAATGGGTTCAAGTTAGGCCAAGGTTGGGCTGGCTTCGAAGTCCAGGCCAGAGTGTATTTTTAGCCCAAGCTCAAAAAATTGTCAGAAAAACTCGCGAGGGCTCCAGGGCCAACAGCAGCTTTTGGTTTTGGCTGGAACGAGAGGGACAGAAACCACACGCCTCAGAGGGACAAAGAAAGGGGGCTGGGGGCGGGTGACCAGGATGTCCTGGGGCCTTGCTGCGAAAAGAGTGGAGGTCTCTGTGGAGGACCCAGTAAGCTGGAAGAGCAGATAGAAGTCAGGACGCTCCGCCAAAGTGTCCCCACTTCCCCACAAATTCTGTGTCTCCTCTGCTGGAAGGGAGAGGGTCAGGCCAGGTTAGCTTTATCTGGGTCGCTTCTTGCCAGAGCCACAAAAGACCAGTTTCCTCTGCGAGAGCTTTTGTTTTCTGAAGAGGCTGCGGCTCATCCCGGGAGGAGCCATTGTTTCTGCAGAGGATTTTTAGATCAGCCGCTGGCTTTTGGCGCCCTTCTCCTCCAAGTTCTCCCCCATTCTTTTTGTGCGGGGCCCGCTTTCCTGGACATAAACAACAAATGGTCCTATTCACCCTGGAGATAAGATTGTGCTTCTCCCAAAGTCACCGCTGTCCTCTCACTGCCTCTGGAACTGTTTGAATAATGAGGCTCCTGGAGAATTCATGTTGTTTTATCCTTTTCTTCCCCGAGATTGGAGATTCCCTAGGCAGGCCTGGTGGGCAGTGCCTACAGGGGGTTACCTGGGGGTGGTTCACACAGGGCAGCAGCCCAAGAGAGCTTTTCTTCTTGCTGTACTGGTCTGGGCTCCATGCAGCTTTTTAGAATGTTTATATATACTGGTTTCTCTTCTCTTCATTAAAAAAAAAAATTTTTTTTTTTTCTTGCCAAGTCAAACAATGGCTCTCATGCAAAGAATTCCCAATCCTCCCGAAATGGTGGACCACTTCAGCCTGAGATTTTTTTTTTTTCCACCTTCTAGAAGCTGCCATGGCTCCAGCAGACTTGCAAAGGGAAACGGACAGGGTATGTGCCAGAGTGAGCAGCCAGCTTATTATTTCAAAGTGTTCCTTCCTTTGAGATTCTGTCCTCCTCGCCAGCCCCCGCTGGACTTAGAGCTGGAAGACCTGGATTTGAGATCCAGCCACACTGCTCGCTAAGACTGTGTGACCTTAGGTGAGGCAATTGATTTATCTTTTTTTAACTTGCTATCTTATATTGGAGTATAGTTGATTAACAAGGCTGGGTATCGGGTGTACAACAAAGTGATTCAGTTATACATTTACATGTATCTATTTATCCTTTTTCAAAAATTTTTTGCCATTAGGTTGTTACAGAATATTGAGCAGGGTTCTTTGTGCTATTCCGTAGGATACATGCACCCCAGTGTTCACTGAAGTGTTGTTTACACTAGCCAAGTCATGGAAGCAACCTAAATGTCCATCAACAGAAGGATGGGTAAAGAATATGTGGTATAGATACACAATGAAATATTACTTAGCCATTAAAAAGAGTGAAATAATGCCATTTGCAGCAACATGGATGGACCTAGAGATTATCACACTAGGTGAAGTAAGTCAGATGAGGCACTTTACACCCTCATACTTACTGTCTTTATCAGAGTTGGGGGCTAATTCTGCTGACTTCATCTGTTTGTGACTGGACTCAATAACAATAATGGATGGGAAAGTGATCTGTGAACTAACCACTGAGAAATGCATGTAAAGGGCTCTGACCATTTCTTAGTACCATCATTAAAATAATCATGATTATTATTATAATAACCTGTTTAAGCGTAAACAAACAGCTTTGTTTTCAGACTCAGATTTAAATCTTGGCTCTGCTATATATTAGCTGTGTAACTTTGAGCAAAAGATTATTAAATTTATCTATGCCTTAATCTCCTCATTCCTAAAAATGGACATAAGACCATCTAATTAATAAGACTGTTGGGGGAGTTTAAAAGAGAGAACATAGGAAAAGTGTCTGCTATGTGGCAAGTTTTTAACAAATGTTGTTCCTTTTTCTTTTTACCTTTGATTAATTCCTTTGGGTAGTCTTTCAATGTTTATTGAACGTCTATTATAAGCTGGATCTTGTGCCAAGCACTTGAAAGTCAAGAGAGAAAGATTTGAGAAATGCAGTGTGTGGCAAGATACTATAGCAATTCAACGAGCTGAGTGGTTTATACAACCAACTGAGAGGGACAGATGAATCCTGTCTAGGAGCTCAGATGGCACTTGACCCCGGCCTTGAAAATGTGCACAGGATGTCTCCAAGACAGAGACACCAGGAGAGGGCATTTTAAGCAGGGAGACTTTGAACAAAGGCTCTGATGCCTAGAAGTGCATGATCTGTCAGTGGCAGGAGATGAGGCTAAAGAAAGCAAGAACCAGATTAGAAGCATGCACGCAATCAATGCAAAGACGTTGGACCTTATCAGAGGGCATTGGGAAGCCTCTTAGAGGGTATAGGCAGGGAAGTGACATGGTCAGATTTGCATTTTAGAAAAGCTGCCTAGCATCTGAAGAATGCCTGGAGTGGAAAGGGAGGCAAGCAGTAGGGTAAGAATAGAGGCAAGAACAAGAACAAGAGGCAAGTGGGATGGAAGTAATTCAGGGGACAGATAAGGCTCAAATCAGGGAACTAGCAGCGGGAAAGAAGAGGGTTTGGACTAAGTGAAAATTTAGCTTTGCAAAATAAAGGAATAAGAGTTGACTTGGGTGTCTGACTCAGGGAAGAAGGAGGGTGGCGATGCCATGAACTCAGAGAGGAAACAAACTTGACATAAATGATCCCCAAATGTGCCTTTTTCAGATTCCAGAGACGCTGGGAATAGGAGTGACCTTGTGATCAGCTAATGATGTTCCTCTGATGAGGGATGAGAGTAAAAGGTTAATATCCTCAACCCTTTTAAGGCTGAGAGAAAAAGAGTACCTCCTTTCATTTCCCATCTGTGTACTTTGGAGAGCCTTAGATAAAATAGGAGTCAATGTAATTGTTTCAAGAAGTATGCACATTACTATATTATTGTATAACTACTTTACAACTGTAACTACTATATTATATGATATAATGTGGTAAAATTATAATATTGAGTTATTTAAATATTATTGGACTCATAGGTTTTTTTAATGTTGCTTTGATACTCGTCTGTGTTTTCCAAATTTTCTATCATGAACATAAATGTTATAAAATATCATTATTTTATCATTATAAAACAAATATCAACCCAATAGAAATATGAGCAAAATACTTGAATAAACACAAAAGAAGATCTCCAAGTAGCCAATAGACATACAAAAAGATGCTTGACCCAGTTAGAAATCAAGAGAACACCTTTTAAAACTCACAGTGCAATTCCACTAGACAGGCAGCCAAATGGTAAAATGAAGAAGATGGAAAATATCAAGTGTTGTCATGGATGAAGAACAAATGTAACTCTTGTCCATTAATAGTAAGGAGTAAATTCATAGAATCACTTTTTAAAACTTTTTGGCAGATATGGTATTTACACTATTGTGGAACATATGCAAACCATGATTTAGTAATTCCACTCCTAAGTACAGAACCAAGAAAAATGCGTACATATATTCAGCAAAAAATATGTACAAGAGTTTTTATCATAGAACTATGATACCAATCTGGATAGTATACCAATATCCGTCAATAGTACAGTAGATAAATAAATTATGGTATGTTAAGACCATGCAATACTATACAATAAAGAGAAAAAATCTTCTACTATTGTATGTATGTAACAATAGAAATAATTCTCAAGATTATGAGAATTCAAAATTCTCATAATTTTGAATAAAAGACAACAGATATTTATATGAAAGCAAAACCAGTTCATGATGTTTGAAGTCTGGATTGTAGGAAGTATAATTTGAAGGAAGCATGGGAAGGATTTCTGGATGCTAGTAATGTTTTATTTTTAATATGTGCACTGATTATATAGATGAATAATCACTTATACAGATGTGTTTCTCAGAATTCATTGAGTTGGGTGATATATACACTTTTGTGTATATGTATTATGCTTTCACGGAGAAGGCAATGGCACCCCACTCCAGTACTCCTGCCTGGAAAATCCCGTGGATGGAGAAGCCTGGTGGGCTGCAGTCCATGGGGTCGCTGAGGGTCGGGCACGACTTGAGCGACTTCACTTTCACTTTTCACTTTCATGCATTGGAGAAGGAAATGGCAACCCACTCCGGTGTTCTTGCCTGGAGAATCCCAGAGACAGGGGAGCCTGGTGGGCTGCCGTCTATGGGGTCACACAGAGTCGGACACGACTGAAGTGACTTAGCAGCAGCATTATGCTTTCATAAATTTTCATCTAAAAATACTAGAATTGAAGGGATTGTTGATGATGGCCTGTAGCATCAATATTAAGGAAGACTCTGTCTACCTTTTTCAGCCTGGAGTTGGTATCTGAAGATGATGTTAGGAGGTCAGAACTGGGTGCCGGGATTAGTAACACAAAGTCAACATTTCTTCATTTATTAAGGCCTAGGATCTGAAAAAATCCTCTCCTTCTGATAAAAGAACAGTATCTGAAAAGGTGGTATTATTACAGATTCTACAGGACTAAAAACATGAAGCTAATATAAAAACTTTATACCAATACATTTGAAACTATAGAGGTAATGAATATATTCCTTAAAAACATAGCTTATTAAAACTAACACAAAAAGAAAGAGAATATGATAATTCCACATCTAATCAGAAGTCAAATCTATAGTTAAAAACATTAACACACACACACTTCAGACCTAGGTCGCTTCTGTATTGAAACCTACAAATTTAAAGCAACAATTTTACAAAGCTTTTTCAGAAACTTTAAAAAGAGGGTGTGTGTGTGTGTGTGTGTGTGCTTAGTTGAGTTTAATTCTTTGTGACCCCAAGGAGTATAGCCCACCAGGCTCCTCTGTCCATGGGATTCTCCAGGCAAGAATACTAGAGTCGGTAGCTGTTCACTTCTCCAGGAGATCTTCCTGACCCAAGGATAGAACCCAGGTCTCCTATACTGCAGGCAGATTCTTTACTGCCTGAGCCACCAGGGAAATCCCTAAATAGAGGGAATACTTCCTAACTCATTTAAGAGGTTAGCAAACCTTGATACTAAAAGCTGACAAGGATATTACAAAAGAGGAAGTCTAAATTAATCTGACTCACAAACACAGATACAAAAATCCTAAGTAGCATCATCAAACAGAATTCAGGAATATATGAAAAGGAGACTATTAAGACCAAGGAATATTTACTGTAAAAATGAAAAGCTGGTTTAATATTTGAAAACAATTCTAGTTCACAATAATAACAGAAAAAAGAAGAAATTTTATACAATCTTCTCAATAGAAGCAAGAACGATTATTAATAAAATCTAACACATATTGATGATAAAAGCTCTAAGCAAAACAGAAACAGAATAAAATTATTTTATGAGAAAAAATAACTATAAAAATAGCAATTGCCATCCTTTTTTAAATAAATTTTTATTGGAGTATAGCTGCTTTAAACTGTAGTGTCAGTTTCTGCTGCAGTTTCTGCTGTACAGCAAAGTGAATCAGCCATACGTATACATGCATTCTCTCTTTTTTGGATTTCCTTCTCATTTAGGTCACCATAGAGCACCAAGTAGAGTTCCCTGTGCTACACAGTAGGTTCTCATTAGTTATCTCTTTTATACATAGTGGTGTACATACATTAATCCTAATCTCCCGATTCATCCCACCCTTTCTCCTCCCACCTTGGTATCTGCACATCCATTTTCTATATCTGTATCTCATAAAAAGGAACAAAATTGTGCCATTTGCAGAGATGTGGATGGACCTAGAGACTGTCATATAGGGTGAAGTAAATCAGAAAAAGAAGAGTATCATAAAATATTGCTTATATGTGAAATCTAGAAAAATGATACAGATTAACTTATTTGCAAGACAGAAATAGCAAGCACCATTCTTAATGGAAAATACTGAAGATATTCCTTTTTGACCCTTTGAAAAGGGAAATAAAGCAAGGGTTTACATCCATTCAAAATTGTAATAGTTTGAATCAGTTCTAATAAGGTGGATGAAACTGGAGCCTATTATACAGAGTGAAGTAAGCCAGAAAGAAAAACACCAATACAGTATACTAATGCATATATATGGAATTTAGAAAGATGGTAACGATAACCCTGTATGCAAGACAGCAAAAGAGATACAGATGTATGGAACAGTCTTTTGGACTCTGTGGGAGAGGGCAAGGGTGGGATGGTATGGGAGAATGGCACTGAAACATGTAAATTATCATATGTGAAATGAATTGCTAGTCTAGGTTCAATGCATGATACAGGGTGCTCAGGGCTGGTGCACTGGGATGACCTAGAGGGATGGGATAGGGAGGGAGGTGGGAGGGGGGTTCAGGATGGCGAACTCATGTACACCCATGGCAGATTCATGTCAAAGTATGGCAAAATCAATACAATATTGTAAAGTAAAAATAATAATAATAATTTTAAAAAATTGTAATAGAATTGTCTAGCTAATGTGATAAGAAAAAAATCACAATTATAAAGTGATAACTAAACCTATAAAGAGATAACATTTGCATATAATACTGTTTTGTACATAGGTAATCTGAAAGAGTATACAGATAAATAATTAGAATTCTAAAATTATTTAGCAAGTGACTGGATATAAGGACAACATACAAAAATCAATTATATGCTTATATAATATAAACAAAGAGAGTATGAATTGTTTTTCAGATAATTATAAGGCATTCATAACAGCATCAGCAAACAAAATACCTATGATTAAATCTAATGAAAGATATGAAAGACTTCTACGTATACATATATCACCACTACCATCAACAACAAAACAACAAGCAGAAAACATACCAAAAGAAATCCCTATTAAAATATTATTGGAAAAACGGGTCTAGATCCAATGCATGCTCAGTCACTCAGTCATGTCTGACTCTTTGAGACCCCCTGGACTGTAGCCCACCAGTCTCCTCTGTCCATGGAACTTCCCACGCAAGAATACTGGGGTGGATTGCCATTTCCAACTCCAGGGCATCCTCCTGACCCAGGGATTGAACCTACATCTACCAATCTCCAGGACTGCAGATGGATTCTTTAGTACTGAGCCACCAGAGAAGCTCCCCTAAATTCAATGAGATACAAAAAATTTTCAAGGATTAAAAACTAAATTGTGCAATGGTATCATCTCCAAGTTTAGCTATATATTCAATTTAATCCTAATCAAAATGCCAGTGAATTCTCCCTTCTTTCCTGTTTTCTTTTTGAAATGGAAAATATTATTCTAAAATCCATATGGAAGTGCAAAAGGTCAAGAAGCTAAGACATTCTTGACAAAGAACAAAAAAGCAGAACATATCATTAAGTGACAATAATTAAGACAGCATAGTATTAGCACAAAGATAGACAAATAGGCCAATGGAACAGAAGAGAGTCCAGAAACTACTATGCATATATTATCATTGGGTCTGACACTGCAGAATAGTAGAGATAATGCAATGTTTTCTTTAATGCTGTTAGACCCTTGGATATCCATATAGAACAAAATAAAACTTGATTTTTATAATATAACATATATAGAAATCAATTTCAGATGGCTTATTTATCTAAAAGTAAAAGGCAACACCATGAAGTTTCTACATGACAATCTAAGGTATTATCTCTATGAAAATGTTAGTCACTCAGTCATGTCCAACTCTTTGCCATACTATGAACTATAGCCCAACAGGCTCCACCATCCATGGGCTTTTCCAGGCAAGAATACAGCAGTGGGCAGTCATTTCCTTCTCCAGGGGATCTTCCTGACCCAGGAGCAAGAAACAAAAAAAGGATTATTTGAGAGGACACAAAAGTGTTAAACATAAAGAAAAAGATGGGTAAATTAGACTGCATAAATTGGACCTTCTATTCATCAAAAGATACTATTAAGAGAGAAAAAGCAGGTACAGAGTCAGAAACATTTGCAAGCCACATAAACTGACAAAGGACTCAATCCAAAATATGTAAAGAACTTATAAATCAATAAAGAAAGTATAATTATTAAAATAGATGAGAAAGATACTTAATAAATGAGAATATTTTAATGCCCAGTTAACAAATGAAAATGATCAAGCTTATTAGTAATTAAGGAAATAAAGACTAAAGCCACAGTGAAATACCACCACATACCCACCAGAACAGCTAAAATTACACAGATTGGTAATAAATAACAAGTGTTGGCAAGGGTGTGGAGCAACTGGAACACTCATACTTTGTTGATGGGACTGTACTTTGGTAGAATTATTTGGAAAACAGCTTCCTACTAAACTTAAACTTATGCATACTTTATGACCCAGCAGTTTCAATCCCAGGTATGTATACAATAGAATAATGCATTATGCATAAAAATACATGCACAAGGATATTCACAGTGACATTGCTCCATAATAGCACACGCTGAAGCAATTCAAATTCCACCAACAGTAGAACAGGTAAAGGTGGTATATTTGTACAATGGTATACCACCCAGCAATGAAAATCAGCTACAACTGTACTCAATAATGAGAATGAATCTCTCATGTATGTGCATGTGCTAAGTCACTTCAGTTGTGTTCAACTCTTTGCAACCCTATAGACTGCAGCCTGAGAGGCTCCTCTGTTCATGGGATTCTCCAGGGAAGAACACTGGAATGGGTTGCCACACCCTTCTCCAAGGGATCTTCCCGACCCAGGAATCAAACCTGTGTCTCTTACCCTACTGCAATGGCAGGTGGATTCTTTACCACTAGCGCCGGAAGCCCCTCATGTGTATGATATGGATCAAAATAAGTCAAGTGCATCTAATATACTTCGTATGATTCCATTTAAAGTCCCCAAAACAAGCAATACTAGCCTGTGATCTCAGAAGTGAGGATAAGAGTAACCTTTAGGGAGAAGAGAGACTTGTGATGAGGAGGGATTAAGAAGAAGGTTTCTGGGGTACTACAGGTGTCTTATTTTCCTATCTGGGTAATAGCTTCACTGAGATTTGTTTTATGATCATTTATAGAGCTATAGTTTCATGTTTCTGTATGAGTATTATACTTCACATGCTTATTTTTTAAAAATTAAAAAAAATAAGCATGAATATCCATACTAAACTAGAAATAGTTTAAACTCTGGACTACCTCCATGGATGGGAAAGAAAAGGTCAATGGAGTTTTGTGAGGAGAGGATAAATTCATGAAAATGTGGGTGTACTTCAAATAGTAAATTCCCAGAAAATGAAGCTCCTTTTTAACAAAGTCAACACACAACCTCTTTCTCTTTTTTTAAAAGTCTTCATAAATCATGCAAAGCAGGCTACTTGCCTTGGCAGCTCCATCCTAAAATTACTCCACACACAGAGTCATGTGTCCTCCCCCATTTGAAAGTCAACAAGTCTCAGCCAAAATTGTGAAAGTTGGTAGGATATTTCTTCCGTTGTCAGTTTCATTCTGCAGCTTTGATATATTTTAAAGATCACTGGGCTTGCAATCAGAACCTTAGGTTCAAATATAAGATAAAGATCTCTAGTTTGGCAACCTTTAGTCCTGGCAATGGTTTCTGGACAGCTCTGAGCCTCAGTTTCCTCTTATGCTTAATGAAAAGGACACACATGCCTGCCTCCCAGGGCTGTGAGCAGTAGTGATTCAAAACACACACACACACACACACACACACACACTCTTCAAATCTTAAGGTGTTGTGTACCTAGAAGGGATTGCCCCCTCCTCCTCGGCTCCCATCTCCTTGGCAACCTCCATTTCAGGTGTCACTACCATCCTGGTCTTTAACCCTCCTCCCTCTGTCATACCAGGAAAGAATCTGATATTAGTAATTTATATTCCAAGGATTGATTGATTATTCTCCAACTGGAGCTCAGCCAGGCGTTTGCATTTTATGTCTTTTATCCCTAATTGTGGCATGAAAGACTTTTTCTCTTGTTAAAAAGAATTTGAGACTTCAGTAAGAAGGTGGTGAGCTTTGGGGGAAGGGAGGGAGAGCTTGAAATCATATTAGCCAGATTCTTCTAGCTCTGAAGGTGAATTTGATTTAGCCCTTTTCAAGTGCTTTTTGTTTTGCTGGAAATGGTGTGGCCCAGTAGTCAGAGGGACTGCCCTACTAAACAGTCCCTGCCCTCCTAGATAGGGTTGGAGAGTAGACAAACAGCACTCTGGGGCTGTCGATGTCCCAAGCCTTGCAGAGGGTAAAAGAGATCCAATCCCTCAGTTACTATCTTTGACCCAAAGCCTGCCTGATTCCTGGAGAGGTAGGCTGCAGCCTGCCTCCTGCCTCTCCCTTCCACTTCCTGGTTTGAGATCAGCTGTGTCTCTCCTTCTGAACCTCTAATCTTAGCCTAATCCCTGACATCCCGTCCCTTTGTCCCAAGACACCGTGCTGACTTTCAGCTTGATTTTATTACACTTTTAAAGACTGTTCATACCTTAATCCCCTTTATCTGGCATCCTGGCATTTATTCTTAGAGCTTATTTACTATTTCTGCATCTGGCTATCACATTTCAAAGCCAGAAATATGTTCTCCTATAATGTTTCTTCTTGGTAAATAAAGATGTTGCTGTCTCAAAGATGTTAAAAGGAAAGGGAAGTTGAGAAAAGTACAAGAAACGGAAGAGGAATCGCCGAATGAATTGATGCAAATCAGACACCCAAAGATAGCAGAAAGGAGCTTATTTGTCTATGAAAGAAACCTAACTAGGGTGGAGAGAGGGGAAATCCCAAGATCTTGTCTAGACCAACAAAAAGTACCTGAAGACATGACTGATGTATAGGCTCTGGGCAGAAACTAAGAAAAGAATCTCTAAGATCATATTCTGAAGGTTGCGAAGGGAGTTCTTTGACTCAGCATTTAGAAGCAGAATTTGGGCAGCCAGTCAGAAATGCAAACTTGTTGAGAACTGAGCTTCAGAAATGAGACAGTGGACCTGTAACTGAGGTACCATGAGCAGCTCACACTGCAGTGAAATTCTTTTACAGGGAAGTATCAGGCAAGGACTTCCCACGTGGCATTAGTGGTAAAGAAACTGCCTGCCAATGCAGGAGACATACGAGAGTTCTATCCCTGGGTCAGGAAGATCCCCTGGAGGAGGACATGGCAACCCACTCCAGTATTCTTGTCTGGAGAAGCCCATGGACAGAGGAGCCTGGCCAGTACAGTCCATAGGGTTGCAAAGAGTCAGACATGACTGAAGAGACTGAGCATGCATGCATGCATCCGGCAAGGAAGAGACTGAGGAAGTAGGAGCCAACCTCAAGGATGGGGCTACAGAGAGGAAAAGTCTGATGCTCTGGGAGGTGGAAGAGAACTGTGAACTGAAATACACATGGGCTTTCTTCTTCACTGCAAGAGGAGATGGTTGTTTTTTGCTTTAAGGGGAAGTGTTCCAAATCTATTCAACCCAGTAAGTACTGTGGAAATTCACATTTCCTCTACTCTCCTCCCATCCTACAGTCTCTCCTTTCTCCCCTTTTCATCTGGATATGGACATGATTCCCCAGGCTCCACCTTCTGGTCCAAATCTCCTCATCCCTCTCCCCTTCAGGATCTATGAATTTGAGGCTCCTTTCCCAAATCATTTGGTTGGAAAGAAATGACTTCTTGCAGCATTCACATTAAAATTTGAAGATGAGGAAGAAAAAGAGAGGGAAAAAAAGTAGCTAAATTAGCAATGTTCACTCAGCGTGATTTTGCTTTAATCCAGGCTTGTGAGCTTGACAGGGCTCAGAATAAACGAAAGCAGATGTGTCCATCACACCAGCAGATATATTACTACTAATCCCAGACAAGACGGCAAAAACACATCACGCCTGGCCCCCACTCTGTTTCCCTCTTAATCCGCTTCTAATTGCACCGGGCCTGCTGCCTGCACACCTCTGTCCCCCCAGGCAGTGCCAGTGCTCCTCCGGTTTCCACTCTCTCCCCGGAAGAGGCCGGTGTCATGTCAAAGGGACTCTTTTTGCAGAATTAGAGCAGCCACAGAAATCTGGGGTTGGCCTGTGGTTGAAGAAGATGTAATAGGAAGAAATCAGATGAGGGCCCAGAAGTGGAATCCTGGTGTCAGTTCTCACAATTAGCTGTTAGAGAGGGTTAGAGGAGATAGTTTATGTACAAGTTATTTATCTAATTCCTGACACATAGTAAGCTGGGTAAAAGTTACCCTTTTTAGATAGTAGCTATCATTTATTGACTGCCTACTCTGTGTGAGGCAGGCTTCCCTGGTGGCTCAGTGGTAAAGAATCCACCTGGCAATGCAGGAGATGAGGGTTCAATCCTTCAGACCTAAAGATCCCCCAGAGAAGAAAATGTCAACCCATTCCAATATTCTTGCCTAGAAAATCCCATGGACAGAGGAGCCTGGCTGGCAAAAAAGTCGACGCAACTTAACGACTAAACCAACACCACCACTCTATGTCATGCGCACTGACTAATCAAAAAAAAAAAGTGCATTTAAATAATGCTTGCGAGTAAGTGAAAATCACTCAGTCGTGTCCGACTCTTTGTGACCCTGTGAGGAGCAGCCGTGAAGAGATACCCCACGCCCAAGGTAAGAGAAACCCAAGTAAGACGGTAGGTGTTGCAAGAGGGCATCAGAGGGCAGACACACTGAAACCATACTCACAGAAAACTAGTCAATCTAATCACACTAGGACCACAGCCTTGTCTAACTCAATGAAACTAAGCCATGCCCATGGGGCAACCCAAGATGGGCAGGTCATGGTGGAGAGATCTGACAGAATGTGGTCCACTGGAGAAGGGAATGGCAAACCACTTCAGTATTCTTGCCTTGAGAACCCCATGAACAGTATGAAAGGCAAAATGATAGGATACTGAAAGAAGAACTCCCCAGGTCAGTAGGTGCCCAATATGCTACTGGAGATCAGTGGAGAAATAACTCCAGAAAGAATGAAGGGATGGAGCCAAAGCAAAAACAATACCCAGCTGTGGATGTGACTGGTGATAAAAGCAAGGTCCGATGCTGTAAAGAGCAATATTGCATAGGAACCTGGAATGTCAGGTCCATGAATCAAGGCAAATTGGAAGTGGTCAAACAAGAGATGGCAAGAGTGAATGTTGACATTCTAGGAATCAGTGAACTGAAATGGACTGGAATGGGTGAATTTAACTCAGATGACCATTATATCTACTACTGCGGACAGGAATCCCTCAGAAGAAATGGAGTGGCCATCATGGTCAACAAAAGAGTCTGAAATGCAGTACTTGGATGCAATCTCAAAAATGACAGAATGATCTCTGTTCATTTCCAAGGCATACCATTCAATATCACAGTAATCCAAGTCTATGCCCCAACCAGTAATGCTGAAGAAGCTGAAGTTGAATGGTTCTATGAAGACCTACAAGACCTTTTAGAACTAACACCCAAAAAAGATGTCCTTTTCATTATAGGGGACTGGAATGCAAAAGTAGGAAGTCAAGAAACACCTGGAGTAACAGGCAAATTTGGCCTTGGAATACGGAATGAAGCAGGGCAAAGACTAATAGAGTTTTGCCAAGAAAATGCACTGGTCATAGCAAACACCCTCTTCCAACAACACAAGAGAAGACTCTATACATGGACATCACCAGATGGTCAACACCGAAATCAGATTGATTATATTCTTTGCAGCCAAAGATGGAGAAGCTCTATACAGTCAGCAAAAACAAGCCCAGGAGCTGACTGTGGCTCAGACCATGAACTCCTTATTGCCAAATTCAGACTTAAACTGAAGAAAGTAGGGAAAACCACTAGACCATTCAGGTATGACCTAAATCAAATCCCTTATGATTATACAGTGGAAGTGAGAAATAGATTTAAGGGCCTAGATCGGATAGATAGAGTGCCTGATGAACTATGGGATGAGGTTCGTGACATTGTACAGGAGACAGGGACAGTACAGAAATTCATTATTAAAAAGTAAAGATACCCTGTCTGGCATACCTCCCCTCAAATACCTCTCCTCAGGAATCAACATGGTTAAAAGCTTGTGTATGTGTGTGTACATATAAAGACATGAATACACATCTATGTATGTTTTTACATATTTGGTATCCTAGTATATTATACCATTATGCAAATTTTTCAAAATTTAATATCTTGTCAACATCTTTCCTGTGTTAGTACCTACAGATATATTTTACTCTTTAAACTACTGTATTACTATAGTAATCCCTTTTGTCAGTGTATCATAACCTATCATTTTTAATTAGAGATCTATATAGGGTTTGAATTTTATAGCCACGTAATGGATTATTCAAAATGACTACTATATTTTGTAACTCTAAGTGATCTGTATTTCAATTCCTCATTTTGTGTGGCAACTGGGAAGATAACCTTGTCAATTCTAGTAATCTCATTTTAGGGTTCACTCAGTAATTCAGGTTTAAGGTCAGTAACTCTAGATTTCTTCCTTTTGAACCCTTCTCCCACAACACTGTCTACATTCCAGGGCTCACAGGGCAATCATGGTAGGCGTAGAGCCTCTGGTCTGTGGCCAGCCGTGGTGCTACCCTCTGAAGTGGACTGATTTACCCGCTAGGTCGTTGATTATAATCTCTCCCACTGATAGCTGGTTGTATGTTCATCTACCTCTTCCCAGTTCTGTCAGCTTTGGCTTTATATACTGCTGCTGCTGCTGCTGCTAAGTCGCTTCAGTCGTGTCCAACTCTGTGTGACCCCATAGACGGCAACCTACCAGGCTCCCCTGTCCCTGGGATTCTCCAGGCAAGAACACTGGAGCGGGTTGCCATTTCTTTCTCCAAGGCATGAAAGTGAAAAGTGAAAGTGAAGTCGCTTAGTCGTGTCCAACCCTCAGCGACCCCATGGACTGCAGCCTTCCAGTCTCCTCCGTCCATGGGATTTTCCAGGCAAGAGTACTGGAGTGGGGTGCCATTGCCTTCTCCGTTTATATACTGAGTTTACCAAAAAGTTCATCCTGGCAATGGTGGGAGGGAGGTTTAAAAGAGAGGGGATATATGTATACCTACAGATGATTCATATTGATGATGGCAGAAACCAACACAATATTGAAAAGCAATTATCCTTCAATTAAAAATAAATAACTTTTTAAAAATTAATTTTTTTAATTGGAGGCTAATTACTTTACAACATTGTGGGTTTTGCCATACTTTGACCTGAATCAGCCATGGGTGCACATGTGTCCCCCATCCTGAACCCCCTCCCGCCTCCCTCCCCATCTCATTCCTCTGGGTTGTCCCAGTGCACCAGCTTTGAGTCCCCTGTTTCATGCATCTAACTTGGACTGGCGATCTGTTTCACATATAGTAATATACATATTTCAATGCTATTCTCTCAAATCATCACACCCTCACCTTCTCCTGCAGAGTCCAAAAGTCTGTTCTTTACATCTGTGTCTCCTTTGCTGTCTCACATATAGGGTCATCCTTACCATCCTTCTAAATTCCATATATATGCATTAATATACTTTATTGGTGTTTTTCTTTCTGACTTACTTCACTCTGTATACTAGGCTCCAGTTTCATCCACCTCATTAGAACTGAGTCAAATGCATTCTTTTTAATAGCTGAGTAATACTCCATTGTGTATATGTACCACAGCTTTCTTATCCATTCATCTGATGATGGACATCTAGGTTGCTTCCACATCATGGCTATTATAAACAGTGCTGTGATGAACATTGGGGTACATGTGTCTCTTTCAATTCTGGTTTCTCCAGTGTGTATGCCCAGCAGTGGGATTCTGGGTCATATGGCGGTTCTATTTCCAGTTTTTTAAGGAATTTCCACACAGTTCTCCATAGTGGCTGCACTACTTTGCATTCCCACCAACAGTGTAAGAGGGTTCCCTTTTCTCCACACCCTCTCCAGCATTTATTGTTTGTAGACTTTTTGATAGTAGCCATTCTGACCGGTGTGAGATGGTACCTCATTGTGGTTTTGATTTGTATTTCTCTGATAGTGAGTAATGTTGAGCATTTTTTCATGCATTTGTTAGCATCTGTGGGTCTTCTTTGGAGAAATGTCTGTTTAGTTCTTTGGCCCATTTTTTTACTGGATCGTTTATTTTTCTGGTATTGAGCTGGATGAGCTGTTTGTATATTTTTGAGATTAATTCTTTGTGAATTGCTTCATTTGCTAATATTTTCTCCCACTCTGAAGGCTGTCTTTTCACCTTGCTTATAGTTTCCTTCATTGTGCAAAAGCTTTTAAGTTTAATTAGGTCCCATTTGTTTATTTTTGCTTTTATTTCCATTGCCCTGGGAGGTGGGTCATAGAGGATCTTGCTGTGATTTATATCAGAGAGTGTTTTCCCTATGTTTTCCTCTAGGAATTTTATAGTTTCTGGTCTTACATTTAGCTCCAATAACATTTTTTAAAAATTCAGGTGTTGTGGAAAAACTCAAATGAAGTTTTTGGCCAACCCAATATTGTGAAATTGTTATTGATTGCACACAAATTATGCAATATTTTTCCATCTTTTTTTGATGTGGACTTTTTACTATTACAAAATGAAATGACATTAATTATATATACTACATACTCCAGGATTCTTGCCTGGAAAATCCCATGGACAGAGGAGCCTGGTGAGCTACAGTCCATGGGGTCGCAAGAGTTGGAGACGACTTAGCAACTACACCACCACTGCTACATATTATATTACATATTTTATAATGTAATATCTTGCCTTAAAGTACTTTACTTGATATTTATATAGTTAACTATACCAGCTTTCTTTGAGTTAGTGATTACTTAGAATATCCTTTTCTATATTTCTATTTTTAATTTTTGTAGCTTTTAATGAAGAATACCATTTATAAATAGCATGTAGCTGAAGTTTATTTGTTTATCCATTCTTACAAGTTCAGTTTTAATTATACTACTTAATGGTTTCATTTATAATGTAACTCTTTAAATTATTTATCCCTAATATAGCTTACCAATCTAGTCAGCACCGTCTTTCATTTTGGTTTTTGTTTTCTGTTTCATGTTTTTATTTGTTTTTTATTCTTAATTTCTTGCTCCCCTCTAAATCAATCAAGTTTATTCATATTTCAATTTTTCTCCCTTTTTGTTCTTTTATTCATATATTCTTTTATTGTTCTTTTATATGGAGATTTAAAAATGATTTTATATTCTTTTAAATACTGAATATTTCAGTATTTATCCTTAATTTATTACAGTGTATTTAAATTAATGCTTATGTTAATTTTTAAACAATGCAATACCCTTACAACAGTTTAATTCAATGAGTTCCCCTTCATTCTCTTTGTGTTACTGTTGTCCAGTAGTTTAGTTCTATATGTTTTAAATCTGGCATGTGTTTTAAATTTGCCTTTCAATGCAGAGGGTGCGGGTACAATCCCTGGTCTGGGAGCCAAGATCCCACATGCCTTGCAGCCAAAAAACTGAAACATAAAATAGAATCAATATTGTAACAAATTCAATAAAGGCTTTAAAAATGGTCCGCATTAAAAAAATTCTTTAAAAAAATTAATATGACTATATTTAACTACCTTGCTGCAAAATTCAGACTTAAATTGAAGAAAGTAGTAGACCATTCAGGTATGACTTAAATCAAATCCTTTATGATTATACAGTGGAAGTGACAAACAGATTCAAGGGATTAGATCTGATAGACAGAGCGCCTGAGAACTGTGGATGGAGGTTCATGACATTGCACAGGAGGTGGTGATCAAAACCATCCCCAAGATGAAGAAATACAAAACGGTTGTCTGAGGAGGCCTAACAAATAACTGAGAAAAGAAGAGAAGCAAAAGGCAAAGGAGAAAAGGAAAGATATACCCATTTAAATGCAGAGTTCCAAAGAATAGCAAATAGAGATAAGAAAGACTTCCTCAGTGATCAATGCAAAGAAATAGAAGAAAACAATAGAAGGAGAAAGACTAGCAATCTCTTCAAGAAAATTAGAGGTAACAAGGGAACATTTCAGACAAAAATGGACACAATAAAGGACAGAAACAGTAGGGATCTAACAGCAGCAGAAGATATTAAAAAGAGGTGGCAAGAATACACAGAGCTATACAAAAAAGATCTTCATGACCCAGATAACCACGATGGTGTGATCACTCACCTAGAGCCAGACATCCTGGAGTGCAAAGTCAAGTGGGCCTTAGGAGGCATCACTACAAACAAAGATATTGGAGGTGATGGAATTCCAACTGAGCCATTTCAAATCCTAAAAGATGATGCTGTTAAAGTGCTGCACTCAATATGCAAGCAAATTTGGAAAATTCAGCAGTGGCTACAGGACTTCAAAAGGTCAGTTTTCCTTCCAACCCCAAAGGAAGGCAATGCCAAAGAATGTTCAAACTACTGCACAAATGCACTCATCTCACATGCTAGCAAAATAATGCTCAAAATTCTCCAAGCTAGGCTTCAATAGTACATGAGCTTCCAGATGTTCAAGCTGGATTTAGAAAAGGCAGAGAAACAAGAGATCAAACTGTCAACATCCTTTGGATCATAGATAAAGCAAGAGAATTCCAGGAAAGCATCTAATTCTGCTTCACTGACTACACTAAAGCCTTTGACTACGTGAGTGAAAGTTTCTCAGTCATGTGTGATTCTTTGCGACTCTATGGACTATACAGTCTGTGAGATTCTCCAGGCCAGAATACTGGAGTGGATAGCCATTCCCTTTTCCAGGGAATCTTCCCAACCCAGGGTTCGAACCCAGGTCTCCTGCATTGCCGGCCAATTCTTTACCTGCCACCAGGGAAGCCCTTTGATTGTGTGGATGACAACAAAATGTGGAAAATTCTTCTAGAGATGAGAATACCAGACCACCTTACCTGCCTCCTGAGAAATCTGTATGCAGGTCAAGAAGCAACAGTTAGAACCAGACATGGAACCAGAACATGGTTCCTAATTGGGAAAGGAGCATGTTAAGGCTGTATATTGTCACCCTGCTTATTTAACTTGTATGCAGAGTATATCGTGCAAAATGCCGGGTGGGATGAAGCACAAGCTGGAATCAAGAGAGCCAGGAGAAATATCAGTAATGTCAGATATGCAGATGACCCCATCCTTATGGCAGAAAGCAAAGAGGAGCTAAAGAGCTTCTTGATGAAAATGAAAGAGGAGACTGAAAAAGCTGGCTTAAAACTCAACTTTCAAAAAATTAAAGTCAGGGCATCCAGTCCCATTGCTTCATGGCAGATAGATGGGGAAACGATGGAAACAGTGACAGCTTTTATTTTCTTGGGCTCCAAAATCTATGCAGATTGTGACTGCAGCCATGAAATTAAAAGACGCTTGCTCCTTGGAAGAAAAGCTATGACCAATCTAGACAACATATTAAAAAGCAGAGACATCACTTTACCAACAAAGGTCCATATAGTCAAAGCTATAGTTTTTCCAGTAGTCATGTATGGATGTGAGATTTGGACCATAACAAATGCTGAATGCCAAAGAATTGATGCTTTTGAACTGTGGTGTTGGAGAAAACTCTTGAGAGTCTCTTGAACAGCAAGGAGATCCCACCAGTCCATCCTAAAGGAAACCAGTCCTGAATATTCATTAGAAGGACTGATGCTAAAACTGAAACTCCAAAACTTTGGCCACCTGATGTGAAGAACTGACTCCATGGAAAAGACTCTGATGCTGGGAAAGATTGAAGGAGGGAGGAGAAGGGGACAACTGAAGATGAGATGATTGGATGGCATCACCGACTCGATGGGCATGAGTTTGACCAAGCTCCAGGAGTTGGTGATGGACAGGGAACCCTGGCATGCTGCAGTCCATGTGGTTGCAAAGGGTCAGACACGACTGAGCGACTGAACTGAGCTACCTATTTAGTCCTTTAATATTCTTTATTCCTTCTTTATGTTTTGGACTTTCATCTCTATCGTTTTCCTGTAGATTTTGTAGTATGAGTGTGCTAAAAATTAATATTTTGGTATCTTATTTTATATTAAAGCATCTTTATTTTGTCCATATGTTTAAAGGATGTTTTTCATGGAGTATATTATTTTAAGTTGGCAGTTCTATTTATTTATTTTAGCACTTTAAATATGTCACTCTAGTGCCTTCTGGCTTTTATAGTATGTGTTGAAAAATTATCAGTTTATTGTTGTCTTTGCTTGTCTTTTTTCTCTGAATATTTTAAGATATTCTTCTCATTTTTGGTTTTCAGCATTTTGACTAGTACATGCTTAGACGAAGCCTTTTTAAAATTGTATTCTGAGTTTTTTTGAATTTATAGGTTGATGACTTTCATCAGATTTGGAAATTTCTCAGTGCTATTTCTTCAAATATTGCCTCATTTCACTATATATCCTCACTTCTGGTGAATCAAATACATATATGACTTTAGACACCTTCGTGTCTCTTAAGCTCTATTCATTCTAGCCTTCTTCCAGGAAAAGACTTCTAGACTTTTTCAAAGGAAAAGAAACTCAAGCAGACAAAAGGGGTTTTGCTGACTTGGGAAGACATAAGCAGGATTTGTTGGAGAATAATGTGACTGGAATTTGCAGGGCATAGTACTGTAGAGGAGAGAACTATGCAGATGGAGAGCTTCAGAAATCTGCCTTGGAGTATTCTTGATTTCTTAGCTGAGTATTTATTACATATCATCAAGTGAAATTCCTCGATGCTGTGAAAATTATAATCTTTAGTTTTCTACAAGTTAAAAAAAAAACTTTAGAATTCACATAGAACTGGGAGATATCTATATTCTAGCCAAGCAGAGTAGAAATAATTTATTGAATACCCAGGATATTAAATAGAGATTCCAATAGAATCATTTGTTAGTAGGTAAACTAAAGGTGTGTACATGCAAAAGTCTTGGAAACATCTCAAAAGGATCAAGCTGAACAACAAATAATTTAGCTACTTCCACTCTCCCCTCACCCCAAACAAATGCTCTTTAAGGACATTAAGAAAATCCAGTCATTCAACAATGTAACATTCACAATGTCTAGTATACAATCATAATTTAATAGACATATCAAGAAGTAGGAGAATACAACTCATAATCAGGAGAAAATCAGTTAACAAAGCATAGTCAGGAATAAGAAAAATGATGTAACTAGCAAACAATTTAAAACACTTTTATTTAAAAAGCTCAAGAATTTATAGAAACTGTAACCATAATAATTATATTATTGAAATTCTAAAATAGAGACAAATGGAACATGAAAAGTTCACTGGGAAAAATTACACATGTTCAATTGATTTTTCAACAAGGTAATCCAGTGGGGAAATGGTGTTGAAACAACTGGATATCTGTTTGGATAAAAATGAACTTCATTTCTTAAGTCACAACATGAACAAGTATTTACTCAAAATGGATCATGAACCTCTGTCAGTTCAGTTCAGTTCAGTTCAGTTGCTCAGTTGTGTACTACTCTTTGCAACTCTTATCCTCTGTCGTCCCCTTCTCCTCCTGCCCTCAATCTTTCCCAACATCAGGGTCTTTTCCAATGAGTCAACTCTTCGCATGAGGTGTCCAAAGTATTGGAGTTTCAGCTTCAGCATCAGTCCTTCCAATGAACACCCAGGACTGATCTCCTTTAGGATGGACTGGTTGGAACTCCTTGCAGTCCAAGGGACTCTCAAGAGTCTTCTCCAATACGACAGTTCAAAAGCATCAGTTCTTTGGTGCTCAGCTTTCTTTATAGTCCAACTCTCACATCCATACATGAACCTCTGTAAAAGATAAAATTATAGACCTCTGAAACAAAAGAGGAGAAAATGTTTGTGAACTGAGTATAGGAAAAAGTTTCTTAGATAGAATACAAACAAATGAGAAAATAAAAAATTATAAAACTTCATCAAAATTCTAAACTTCTACTCTTCAAACGATTCCAGTAAGAAAGTTAAAAGACAAGCTATACACTCAGAGAAGATATTTTATGTGTGTGTGTGTGTGTGTGTATATATATATATATATATATATATATATATATATAGGCAATGCAGGAGACCCTGGTTCAATTCCTCAGGCAGGAAGATCCCCTGGAGAAGGGATAGGCTACCCACTCCAGTATTCTTGGGCTTCCCTGGTGGCTCAGATGGTAAAGAATCTGCCTGAAATGTGGGAGACCTGGGTTGGGAAGATCCCCTGGAGGAGGGCATGGGAACCCACTCCAGTATTCTAATCTGGAGAATCCCCATGGACAGAGGAGCCTGGGGGTCACAAAGAGTCATATATGACTGAGCGACTAAGCACACGACACACACAGAGATGTATATATATCTGATAAAGAACTTGCATTGAAAGCATATAAAGAAGCATTATAGCTCAATAATAAAAGCACAAACAGCTACATTTTAAAACATGGGCAAAATATTTGAACAGAGGTTCACAAAGGAAGATATGCAACAACCAATACCATCTGAAACATACTTAATATTATTAGTCACCAGGGAAATGCAAATTAAAAACCAAATAGAAAAGTATTCCATACCCATTCAGTTCAGCTTTGTTCACTCACTCAGTTGTGTCCGACTCTTTGTGACCCCATGGACTGAAGCATGCCAGGCCTCCCTGTCCATCACCAACTCCTGGAGTTTACTCAAACTCATGTCTATCAAGTTGGTGATGCCATCCAACCATCTCATCCCCTATCGTCCCCTTCTCCTCCTGCCCTCAATCTTTCCCAGCATCAGGGTCTTTTCAAATGAGTCAGTTCTTTGCATCAGGTGGCCAAAGTATTAGAGTTTCAGCTTCAGCATCAGTCCTTCCAAAGAGTATTCAGGACTGATTTCCTTTAGGATTGACTGGTTGGATCTCTTTGCAGCCCAAGGGACTCAAGAGTCTTCTCCAAAACCACAGTTCAAAAGCATCAATTCTTTGGCACTCAGCTTTCTTTATAGTCCAACTCTCACATCCATACATAACTACTGGAAAAACCATAGCTTTGATTAGTATGAAAAGGCTCATAAGGAAAGTTTATACATAAATGTTTATAGCTGCTTTATTTACTATAGCAAAAAATGAAAATAACCTAAATGCCTACCAATAAGTAAATTTTTGTAGTATATTGAATATAATGCAACACTATTCAGAAAGAAAAAGGACCAAAGTTCTAATACACACAGCAATATATATGATTTCAAAACATTATGCTGAGTCAAATAAACCAGACACAAAAGGCTGTTCTTTTTTAAAAGGAAAAATTTATCTACTAATAAAAAGCATATTAGTAGTTTTCTAGAGGAATCTAGAGGAAATAGAGGGGTCATTGTCTGCAAAAAATCACAAAGAAAATTTAGGGTGATACAAATGTCATTATTTCAATCTTTTTGGTGCCATTTACAGCAAGATGGATGGACCTAGAGATTATCGTTAAGTCAGAAAGAGAAAGACAAATGCATATGATATCACTTATGTGTGGAATCTGAAATATAATACAAACCACCAAAGCAATATCTATGAAACCAAAACAGACTCACGGATATAGAGAACAGATTTGTGGTTGCCAAGGGGAAGCAGTGGCAGGAGAGGGAAGGATTAGAGGTTTTGGATTAGGAGAAGCAAATCATTATATACAGGATGGATGAACAATAAGGTCCTATCGTATAGTGCAGGGAATTATATTCAATATCTCATGATGAACCATAATGGAAAGGAATATGAGCAGGAATATATATATAAAATATATATGTATAACCAAAACACTGCTAAACAGAAGAAATTAACACAACATTGTAAATCAACTATGTATCAATAGAATTTTCTTAAAAAAAGAAAATTGAGGTGATAGAAAACATCTATATCTTTTTTGGAGTAGTGATTATATGGATGTAAGCATTTGTCATGAAGCTTTACAATTCAAACCAGTTGCTAAAATGCGTTATTGTATGCAAATTAAATGTCAGTAAAATTATTTTAAACTTAAAAGAGAAAATTTTACTGAAAGATCACTTTTATCCTGTAGAGGCCTTTTAGGATTTGTTAAGTAGGTTTACTTCAGTTTTATACTACTCTGAGGATGTAGCTAGGACTCCTAACATTTGCCACTTATTAGGATATGACCTTTCTTAGCTCTTGACTGAAAGTCTATGGGGTTTACCAAGATATTTCCATTCTATTTATGTCAAAATTGTAATCTTTACCTCCCAAATTGTGGCTCTTTTTCCAGAGGTTCTCCTTATGCACAAATAATTTAGAAATTATTCAAAGTACTAGGAAAATACAGATCTGGGGGACTTAACTGCAGGTCTCTCCTTTACTGTTATAATCTTTCAGTTAAAGTCCTCTTGGCAGATCTAAACAATGAATGTCTCTTCTGCTTGAATAAACCACCACTCTCTGTGTGGGTTCCCTGCACCTCAGTTTAGAAAATAAAAACAAAAGTTTTTATATTTTTTGTCTAGCTTTTAAAGTTGTTTATGGAAGGTACTGCAACCGGATTGGAACCAGAAGTTCAGGTGTAGTCTTTTAAAATCAATTTTGCTCATACTTATAAAGTAAACAGAACAAACCACAGAAGAAACAGATAATTAAAGGGACAGAAAATAGGAATGAGATACATTCACAATAAGAAAAAAAGAAAACATGGAAAAATCAAAATTATTGCTAGTGTATGTCTTTGTTTGGCTCTGGAAACTATTTTTCTGTTTATCTTTGATATTTTCTCCACTCTTTTTTCCCCCAGAAATTCTTTTATTCAGAAGAGAATTCTATTCACCAAGTCTCAACTTTCCGGTAATGTAATATAATCCATTTATTATATTATCATTGATTTTCTCAATTTTTATCCATAAGTACCCAACTGACCTTGTCCATTTTATTATTTACTGGTTCATTGATTTCCCCTTCATAGCTAACACTAATAACAGATTTGCTAACTCTTTTTTGCTTTTTGATTGCATCCTTTTATGGCTGCAATGACCTCTCAAGGGTATATCGAGTTCTCTTCTGCTCCATTATCATCTCTCTTTCATCTATGGTCAGCTCTGCTTGTTCACCTTGCACATTTATTTCCTATCATAGGCTTCAGTCATATATCTAGTGGTTGTTTATTGATACTTATGAATGAAGAACCACATCCATTTGCAACTGCACATGGGGAAGATTTACTGCAAATGTTGATAGGCAGTTATCTGCAGGCTTTCTGGGTAAAGAGTAGGCAAGCAGGCAGGCTGCTGCTGCTGCTGCTAAGTCACTTCAGTCATGTCCGAATCTGTGCAACCGCATAGACGGCAGCCCACCAGGCTCCCCCGTCCCTGGGATTCTCCAGGCAAGAACACTGGAGTGGGTTGCCATTTCCTTCTCCAATGCATGAAAGTGAAAGTGAAGTCGCTCAGTCGTGTCCGACTCTTAGCAACCCCACGGACTGCAGCCTACCAGGCTCCTCTGTCCATGGGATTTTCCAGGCAAGAGAACTGGAGTGGGTTGCCATTGCCTTCTTCGAAGCAGGCTGGCTAGGAATAGTGAAATTTTCCAAAATAAGAGGGCAGCACTCTGGAGATGGAGTAATTTGGGAAGCATTTTTCTTTTGAATGGAGTTGCATTCTTTCTTCTCACTCTGTCCTCATTTTCTTTTTATATCTATCTGCAGCTTCACCTATCAAGTTTATGTCTTCTTGTTTCCTTTTACAGTATTTCCTGGGAGATTGGGGTTGAGCAAATAAAGTGTAAGGGACCTACCTATTTTGATAAATTGGACTGCTTAGGGCTGTTTCTACCACACCAAATTTTATCTAAAAGTCTGATGGGCTGAATTCAGTGGTTTGGGGCTTGGTCTGGGACTACTGAGATTGTGGGTAACCAATTCTACAAAGGAATGTGAGAAACAGCCCCAAACTCAGAATAGATTAGGGTGTGTCTTGGTTTTGCAAAATTTGGGGGAAAAAATAACCTCCTATTAAATGGTTTGAGCCTAGAATTTGAATCTAGCTTGCTGTGTTTCAGAGATGGGGTTAGGAAGAACTGGTTTACTTCTTTTCAGTAAAGTCTATCCAACTATACAGTGGAGCTGGGAGAGATTTGGAGAGTGGGAAGGCTGAGCAATATCTGTTCCTTGGTTTCTTGGTTTTCAGACACAGATGAGATTGTAGGGTACCTATCCTTTTAGATCTTTACAAATCTCAATGATCAGTTAGTATTTTGATGTCTGTTAAGCAACCCCTTTACGATTTGTAAGATTTCCTCATTGTATTTAGTCTCATTGTGAAGCTGGACTTCATCTCTTTCCCTCTAAGGAAGCCAAAAACTTTCAGTCCTCCTTCTCTTCATTCTTTGGCAGCCACAATACAGGCAGGTGAGTAAGCTCAGCACATCAGAGGCTTCTGCCCTGACGTTTGGCATTCGAGTCAGTGGCAATACGATGATGGAGTGATTAGAACTCTGTCATGAAGTTAGCAGTGATGGCAGATGTAGTGAAAAGAGCGGTGTCCTGGCCAGACTGTTTTCTCAGCAGAATAGTTACTGCCTTCCTTTTCTTTGGCCCACTATAGAGACCTCAGCTCCATCTTGTTTATTACCCAAGGCCGCTCTTGCAGTCTTTTCTGTCAATGCTGATGACATTCCAATAAAACATCATTTTGTTAAGATAGCAAAAATTAGTTTCTATTTCTCACAAGATGACAGCAAACTAACTGATAAGAATCCACTTTCAAACTGAGAAGCAGCAAAGCACACGGAGGAGTCAGATGGCCTGGATTTAAATCTCCAGCTTTGCCACTTACAAGCTCTGCGAACTAGCCTGTAGATGTATCAGTGTCTCATTTTTGAGTGTGGATAATAACAGTGCCAATCTCAGTGGCTTGTTTTAATGCTTAAAGAGTTAATGTGTGAGAACGACTCGGAACAGCGCCTGGCACAAAGTAAGCACATTGTAATTAACACGTCTCCAATAAAGTATAGAAAAGCTGGAATTGGGTATCTAGCCTAGATACTGCAGAAAGCAATGAACATCCTATTCCAACTCCAGGATGGAATTCTAGTTTATGGCACACAGCAGCAAAATAGTTAAAGATTACCCAGAGTTATGAGAATAAAATGTTCATGGAGGGCAAAGCCTGGGAGATTGTTGTTGCTAAAGCAAAGACTACAGGGTAAAGGAATTACTTATCTTGGCATTTGATGATTTTTTTAAAAAAGAAAATGAAGCATTTAAATTTCTAAATTCTCAGGCTTTCTACAAACACTGTGAAAGAATAAATTTTTAGTTGCATCTTTAGGACTGAGATAAGTGAATACCAAATTTATCAGAGATTATTTTTTTTCCCCTGCGGACTGCCAAATTGTGACATCTGTTGAATTAACCAGCTTGTAATGTCTCTTCAGTAGGGCCATGTATCAGGAAAAAAGAGAACACTGAAACACTGGATTAGATGTATGTCGCAGGATTAGGAGATGTCTTGGTATATAGAACTCTTACCCACACCGAACTTCCCATGCTCTTGGAAATAATCTTCTTGTGCCCATGAATGAGAGAGTTAGCCTATAACAACAAACCATTTTATCTTTCAATCTACCCTCTCTAACCCCTCACACACCCTTTTTCTCCAAAGTTACAATTAAATTAGATCACAGCATACCCTAAGGAGAAAATTATAAATAAAATCAAAGAGAGGAATCTATTCCAAAGAATTGCAGGACTTTCATTTTATTTGCAAAGGTCTTTGGAATGTGTGTGGGAATGAATTTAGAGGGTTCTCACCAAACTGGAAGGAAGCTTCCCAGATGGTGCAGTGGTTAAGAAAATGTCTGCCAGTGTAGGCAAAGCAAAAGATGCAGGTTCTATCTCAGAGTTGGAAAGATCCCCTGGAGTAGGAAATGGCAATCCCCTCCAGTATTCTTGCCTGGAAAATTCCATGGACAGAGGAGTCTGGCTGGCTACAGTCCAGGGAGTTGCAAAGAGTCGACCATGACTGAGCAACTGAACACACACACACACCAAATTGGAAGAAACATAGCTTTAGACTGGACTCAAGTTATCAATATGAATTGACTTACTAGACAGCCTAGTTTTTGTGTTCTTGCTGGTATGTATTGTAATAATTTGTATATCTGGTTAATTTACATTTGCATCCATGTTCTTAGCTGACCCTCACTAAATAAAATTCAAATACCAAAAATATTTTTATCTAATGTATATAAAGGAACTTTAATTTGGAGGGATATAGGAAGTCTGAAATTAATCAGAATGCAACCACCCACTTCCTAAGTCCCTAGGGAGGGCCCAGAACAAAAAGCTCTCCTCAATGAAACCTTGAGATCAATATCGGTAAAAGAAGTATGAGCACCTTGAGAAACACTCTGATGGCTGTTCTGTGTAGTCCAAAGATGTTGAGGAAGATGCTACAGTTAAAATAGGCCCCCTGGTTTCAATGTGATGCAAGGATTTCAGAATGAAAAAAAAAGCAGAGACACTTAACTGGCAGAGGCAGAATGAGCTTGATTATCATAACAGAAGGAAGTATCATTACGGTAAATAAAATGGTCTAAACCACAAGATCATTGATGATGGTTGATTGCTCATGGGATCCTTTGACTGTAAGGACTGGTTCCCCAATGAATGAGGAAATGCTATGCTAATAAAAATGACCCCCAGGTGTCAGTGGTTTAGCAGTTAAAAGTTTATTTCTCTTGTACATAAGTCTGCTATAGGTCTGAGTGACTCCCTTGGGCTTTTGATCATACAGTGACTAGAGGCCAAGCTTGTTTCGTGTTGTGATCTGATCTCTTAGCTTCCATGGTAGAGGAAGAGACTGCATCAAAAGCTTATGCCTGCTTTTCTGGGCTTCAGCCAGAAGTTTCACATGTCACTTCTGCTCACAGCCCATTGAGCAGAGCTAATCACATGGCAGCACTTAACTGCAAGGGGAAGGGGAAATGGATAGACCATATAGAATACCTGTGAGCATTACTTTTTCTGCCATACCTACTGAAGTCCTACATTATGGATATTACTGAATAACTGGAGGCCTGACTTCAACTGTCACCAGGTTATGACGATCCGGATCCTTCATGCAATTCCTAGACTCAAGTTCAAAGAAACAGAAACTTGCAAATGAAGACTGGGTACACTTGAGGGGATATCCTGCAAAAATATCCAAGTGTTCACTTAGAATCTTCCCCCTTATTCTTCTCCAAAGGTAGATATGGATATGTATCCTCAGAAATAGACAGGTATCTAAACTTTTTATGTACATTACCCATCAGGCCAAAACTGACACTACTGCTTATGTTCTCAGAAAACCACAGTGATCTGATACCCAGAATGGAAGCTGACACAAGACAGGCGACAAGCGGAGTTTTGAACTAAATCATGGTAGTGGACCAATGGTAATCAAAACACATGTCAATAAATGAAATAAATATACACAGCAATGATCCTCTATCAGTACCCTTTACCAGTGGAGGGAGGGAGATCATGACAGAAAGAGACAAGAGGAAGCCTCTACACTTTGTGCTTCCTACCAAAAAAATCAGCCAAAACATAAACCACATCCTTAGGAGAATCATGGAAATCAATGTCACCATAAAATACTTGAAAAGCACTCCACTTCACAGGCCCATTTGGTTCTTTGGTTTATCCTGCCAAGGGTAGATGAACCTTGGAGAATGGCAGTGGATTATTGTCAGTTTAATAATGTATGACTCTAACTGCAGGTACTTTTCCTTTCATGGTCTCCTTATTAGAACAAATCAGTACAGCCCTTGATATTGAGTATGAAGTTATTAATCTGACAAATGCTTTTTTTCTCCTCAATTTCCAACAAATGGAGGACACTAGAAGCAATTTTCTTTCCCTTGATGGGACAAATGTACACCTTTATGACTTTCTCAGAGATGTCTCAACTCTCCTTGACTAGGACATCTCTTTTTCCACTTTGCCTGGAAAGAGTGATAAACTGAGTTAAGGAACTAGGAGTTTGCTAATGGTTTAGCCACATTATTTATAAGTTAGAAGGATCAACATTTGGGGATTGAAAGGATGATATTAAGTCTCTTGTGAATAATCATCAAAGTTTCCTACTGCAGAGAGTCAGATGATATTAGCTTTCTTCTACAATGCTTGCTTGTGGTAGACAAAATAATGGCTCTTCAGAGATGGTCATGCCCTGATCCCTGGACCCTATTATGTTTTGCTACTTAGCAAAAGGAATTTTTCAGATCTGGTTAAGGCTTTGGATCTTGAGTCTGGAAGATTATCCTGTAGTATCCTGGTGGACCCAATCAAATAACTTAAGTCCTTAAAAGTGGAGAACATTTCCTGAAAGAAGAGTATGAGGGATGTAACAAAAGAGGCAGGAGAGATTCAAAGTGTGAAAGGAATTCAACTCACAATTACTAGATCTGAAGATGGATAGAGGAGGCAATACAGGGGCCTCTAAATGCTGAGAACAGCCTTCGACTGACAACCAGCAAGGAAGTAGGGGCCTCAGTCCTACAACCTCAAGGAATTGAATTCTACTGACTCCTTGAATGAGCATTAAGACAGATTTTTCTTAGAGTCTCTAGAAAGAAATACAGACATGCTGACACTTTGATTTTAGATACCTGAGACCCATGTCAGAGTTCTGACCTACAGAACTGTGAGATTAAAAATTTGTGTTGTTTCAAGCCATTAAATTTATGGTAATTTTTATGACAGCATTAGAAAATTAAACATTGCTTATTATTTTTATGAACAAAGCAAAGTTGTTATTGGGATTCTACAGAGTACATTCTGATGATCTGAATAAGTGGACAACTCCAGTACTTTGGCCACCTCATGCAAAGAGTTGAGTCATTGGAAAAGACTCTGATGCTGGGAGGAATTGGGGGCAGGAGGAGAAGGGGACGACAGAGGATGAGATGGCTGGATTGCATCACTGACTCAACGGACGTGAGTCTGAGTGAACTCCGGGAGTTGGTGATGGACAGAGAGGCCTGGTGTGCTGTGATTCATGGAGTCGCAAAGAGTCGGACATGACTGAGCAACTGAACTGAACTGAACTGATAGAGTTCTATTTCACACATGGAACACCAGATCCACACAAGCATGGGACCAAGAGCTGACAGGAACACAGACTAAGAATAAGGATGTATCCTCAACAATTTGTAGAGCAGCAACCAACATCCCTATCCCCTAATATGGTATACCAAAGGGACCAGCTAGCCTCCTGTTGGCAGGCTGATTACAGTGAACACTTATGTTATGAAGGGGGCCATGATTTACCCCTTTGGAAGAGAAAGTTATTCTGGATTAAGATTTTCTTTCCTTCTTAACATGTCATCTATGATCTTATTGTTGCCTTATACATCATAATGACAGTCACACATTGCTATTTTTTATCAAATAATTCAAATACTAGTATTAATAATTGATATTTGTACAGAAAAGAATTGACACTGGATCGATACCCATGGGATTCATTGATCACGACATATACGCATCACCCAGAAATAGGTGACCTTATGGAACAAGAATATGGATCTTTATAAAAATCAGTGCCAGTTGTGGGGGAATCTTGGGAGATTAGAGCACATGGTATAGAGTAAATTGGGTGCTTTGAGTAGGCAACAAATATATGGTGCTATTTCTACTATTGACATAATGAAGAAATGAAGGCGTGAAAATGTATGTACATAGAGTGGTGAGGGGCTGTTCAGGGTTCACAGTTACACCCATAATCTTGATTTTGTTTGTTTCCCTTCCTTGTAACTGTACTCTGTGTGTTCAGCACCTCGGTGGTAACAGTTTGTATTTTAAAAACACTCGTGTGATGGGCACTGTTCTATGTGACTTACATGGAACGTCTCATTTAGTCATCATGACAACTCCATTGAAGTACTAAATCGTCCACATTTTGCACATTAGGAAATTGAATGCAGTGAAGTGGTAAGTGGTGGAGCTGGAATTTGAGTGCTCGGGCCCTTAACCACTATGCTACAATACCTCTCGATGGAGGAATGTTTCCATGAGGGAATATAGCAATTATTTAACCAAGTTGGAAGTTGTAATGTCTCCTGGATGTTTTACGTTTCTCATGTTCCTGAGACAACATGCAAACAATAATAATTTTGTAGTGTTAGATAGGATGGTTAATTCTCAGTATCAAGATGAAATAAATAAGGTTTCTGCTATAAGAGGGGTGGAGAAGGGAATGGCAACTCGCTCCAGTATTCTTGCCTGGAGAAGTCCATGGACAGAGGAACCTGGAAGGCTACAGTCCATGGGATGACAAAGAGTTGGACACGACTGAGTGACTTATAGAAGGGGAGGGAGAAAGAGAAAGGAGTAAATTCAGAGGCTCTTCTAGTACTCCTCCCAGCATTGTTTGCAATGGTGAAAATTCATAGAAGGCTCTATGCACAGGATTATCAAGAGCTCACGCCCTCAGGAATGAATGTCATATGCACCACCTCACTCAGGAAGGAATTCCAACTAGTTAAGGTGCTAGTATACCTGTGGCGGATTCATTTTGATATTTGGCAAAACTAATACAGTTATGTAAAGTTTAAAAATAAAATAAAATTTAAAAAAAAAGAAAAAAAAAATAAAGTCCATGGAAACAGGAATTGGTAATAGAGAAAGGAAGTCATAAAAATTAACTATAGTGTCATAATCAGCTTTGGAAAAAACAGACATAGCCTTTATCTTTCTTTATTTGTGGTAAAATGTATTTCATTTTATTTTTCTTTTCTCTTTTTCATGATTTGGTATAATGTGCATTGGTGGTGGTGAATTTCACAACCTGGTGAGCCAACACTAAGACAGCATCGCCAAAATCCTGTACCGAAAACTGCAAGATCTGCAAGATCGTAGTCGATCTTTGATAAAAGTAGACATTTTATTTGTATAAAAGATAGGTGTGTTTTATTGCTTGTCTTTCTTCCTTGTTTTCCTCCTTTGTTTATTTTTATTGTTCCTGACAAAATTTTAAGATTTAAGGAACAGTAAATAGATTTTCACCAACCAAAATGATGGACGGCAATAGGGATTTAGCTTTTCCCGCTGCTTTCCAACATCAAACTCCTTTCTCTTTGTAAAGGAATCACCTATTATGCAGTCTTAACCTCTTATACTACTGACACTGAAATATCAGTTTCATCCGCTCTTCCCTAGCAAGGAAATCACAGAAACAAGCCTAGACTTTGCCAGTAAGGTGCACCTAACCTCCCCACCTGATTTTAACTCTTGAGTAAGTGACAAGAAAATGAAAGGTAGTTAGAATTCATCTACACCATCAATGACAAAGCCCAGCTTCTGTTCTTAGTAATGCCACAGGACGCACCTACAATTTTTTCAAGAGCATCAGAAGTGGCATCTGTTTCCACAGGAAAAGGGCAATGAGTAGAAAGAGGCTGCGTTGGGCCCAACTAAGGAAACTTTGGGTGGACCCAGGACAAAACTGTCAACTTAGTGAGGGTGCTGGCTTATTGCTGATGAGATCCTTTCAAATCCATCATTCTTCATGACATCAAGACTTTACTAAGATCCTTTTTTTCTAACAAAAGTAGAGGTGAATTCAGAGTCATCAGTGATTTTCATTTATTCATTTAATATTTTTAAAAGAAGATGGTGACAAAAATGGAATGGTCTTCATTTTTTGCATTAATTTTCCCATTTAAAAAAATGACATGGCAACTGGAATATCAAAACAAAGAATTGGAAAACATCTATAATAAAAGAAGAAATCATGAAATCCTGATATATACCCAGTATGTAGGAACAAACCATCAAAGAATAGTCTAATATCATCAAAACAAGTGATATTAGCATCTGTGCTAAAGGTAAAAAGGAAAGCCAGTTGAGCTCTCATGGCCCCAAGAATATGAGAACTTTAAGATGCCAGAAGTATTCGCTAGAATTCTGGAGGCCCAGTCTGAGAACAGAGGCCAAAAATGGGGAGGAGTTCTACAGGAGCCAATTTGTGGGTGAGTGCAAAGAGACAATGCAATATTGGCTGTGCAATGTGGGTGAGTACAATTATGACAGATGGTGCTGAACCAGTCTGGACCCTAAAACCTGGAGCTAACCAACTAAATCTTGCTTCTGAGGCAAAGCATTACACCAAGAAGAAACTTCTGGGAGTAAAAATCCAAACTGTGCAAGCAAAGGACTATAGGGGCATAAGAAGAGGAAGCTTCAAATAAAAGTAAGGGTGGACTTGGGAGGGGAGAAGAGAAGAGGGTGGGATGAACTGGGAGACTGGAATTGACTCCCAGTCAATTACTTCCAGGCTGGGTAACATATACATTTTTTTTTTCCCAGTCACTCAGTCGTGTCTGACTCTTTGCGATCCCATGAATCGCAGCACGCCAGGCTTCCCTGTCCATCACCAACTCCCAGAGTTCACTGAGACTCATGACCATGGAGTCTGTGATGCCATCCAGCCATCTCATCCTCTGTCATCCCCTTCTCCTCCTGCCCTCAATCCCTCCCAGCATCAGAGTCTTTTCCAATGAGTCAACTCTTCTCATGAGGTGGCCAAAGAACTGGAATTTCAGCTTTAGCATCATTCCTTCCAAAGAATACCCAGAGTTTATCTCCTTCAGGATGGACTGGTTGGATCTCCTTGCAGTCCAAGGGACTCTCAAGAGTCTTCTCCAACACCACAGTTCAAAAGCATCAATTCTTCGGCGCTCAGCCTTCTTCACAGTCCAACTCTCACATCCATACATGACCACAGGAAAAACCAGAGCCTTGACTAGATGGACCTTTATTGGCAAAGTAATGTCTCTGCTTTTGAATATGCTATCTAGGTTGGTCATAACTTTTCTTCCAAGGAGTAAGCATCTTTTAATTTCATGGCTGCAGTCACCATCTACAGTGATTTTGGAGCCCAGAAAAATAAAGTCTGACACTGTTTCCACTGTTTCCCCATCTATTTCCCATGAAGTGATAGGACCAGATGCCATGATCTTTGTTTTCTGATGAGTTTTAAGGCAACTTTTTCACTCTCCTCTTTCACCTTCATCAAGAGGCTTTTTAGTTCCTCTTCACTTTCTGCCATAACGGTGGTGTTATCTGCATATCTGAGGTTATTGATATTTCTCCCCGCAATCTTGATTCCAGCTTGTGCTTCCTCCAGCCCAGTGTTTCTCATGATGTACTCTGCATATAAGTTAAATAAGCAGGGTGACAATATCCAGCCTTGACATACTCCTTTTCCTATTTGGAACCAGTCTGTTGTTCCATGTCCAGTTCTAACTGTTGCTTCCTGACTTGCATACAAATTTCTCAAGAGGCAGGTCAGGTGCTCTGGTATTCCCATCTCTTTCAGAATTTTCCACATTTTATTGTGATCCACACAGTCAAAGGCTTTGGCATAGTCTTTGACTGTGTGGATCACAATAAACATATACATTACTAAGTATAAAATAGATAGCTAGTGGGAAGCTGCTGCACAGCACAGGGAGTTCAGCTTGGTGCCCTGTGATGACCTAAATGGGGGGCAGTGGTATAGGCAATGTTGGAGAGAGGCTCAAGAGGGAGGGGATATACACATATGCATATATACACGTATGGCTGATTCATTTTGTTGTACAGCAGAAACTGACACGACATTGTAAAGCAAATATATCCCCAATTTTTTAAAAGAAAAGTAAGGGAGGGGTTGAAACAGTCATATTTTGAAAAGTATGAAATCAAAACAAAAGCCGTGTTTTTCATGACTTTTCAAAAGAACAGAGGAGAGAATACTAGTGCCCAGAAGCTGGAAAAGCTATCCAAGCCATCTTCCCCTAATAAACTCTATTTTACATTTGTACTCTCCTAGCCTCCTGGGCACAGAAGAAAGCCTATGGCCATGCTAAGGAGTACAGCTTTAGGCTATTAAGAGGCAACGAGTGGTTTTAAAGAGGAAAATAGCAGGACAGGATTTGCAGTGTTTAAAGATACAATTTGTTAATGACCATTCTGACCCGTGTGAGATGATACCTCATTGCAGTTTTGATTAGCATTTCTCTAATCATGAGCAACATTGGGCATCTTTTCATGTGTCTATTTGTCATGTGTGTGTCTTCTTTGGAGAGATGTCTGTTTAGATCTTCTGCTCACTTTTGATTGTGTTGTTTGTTTTTCTGGTATTGAGCTGAATGAGCTGCTTATATATTTTGGAAATTAATCCTTTGTCAGTTCTTTTGTTTACTACTATTTTCTCCCATTCTGAGGACTGTCTTTTCACCTTGTTTATAGTTTCCTTCACTGTGCAAAATCTTTTAAGTTTACATTTAAAAATCTATAAATAATAAATGCTGGAGAGGATGCAGAGAGAGGGAATCCTCTTGCATTGTTGGTGGGAATGTAAATTGATACAGCCAGTATGGAGAACGATATGGAGATTTCTTAAAAAAAAAAAAAAACTAGTGATAAAACCACTGTATGACCCAACAATTCCACTACTGGGCATATACCCTGAGGAAACCATAATTGAAAAAGGCACACATGCCCCAGTATTCATCATAGCACTATTTACAATAGCTAGGACATGGAAGCAACCTAGATGCCCTTTGACAGATGATTAGATAAAGAAGTTGTGGTACATATATACAATAGAATATTACTCAGCCATAAAAAGGAGCACATTTAACTTAGTTCTAATAAGGTGGATGATGAACCTAGAGCCTATTTATATAGAGTGAAATAAGTCAGAAAGAGAAAAACAAATATCATATATTAATGGATATATATGGACTCCAGATGGAGAGGGCAATGGCACCCCACTCCAGTACTCTTGCCTGGAAAATCCCATGGGCAGAGGAGCCTGGTAGGCTGCAGTCCATGGGGTTGCTAAGAGGGGACATGACTGAGCAACTTCACTTTCACTTTCAACTTTCATGCATTGGAGAAGGAAATGGCAACCTGCTCCAGTGTTCTTGCCTGGAGAATCCCAGGGACAGGGGAGTCTGGTAGGCTGCCATCTATGGGGTCGCACAGAGTCAGACACGACTGAAGCGACTTAGCAGCAGCAGCAGCAGCGTGGACTCAAGAAAGATGGTACTGATGAATCTATCTGCAGGGAAGCAATGGAGATGCAGACATAGATAACAAACTTGTAGACACAGTGGGAGAAGAAGAGGGTAGGATGAATTGAGAGAGGAGATTGGAAACATATATACTACCATATGTAAAATTAGATACCCAGTGAAAATTTACTGTATAATGCAGGGAGCTCAAATCTGGGGCTCTGTGATAACCTAGAGGGGTGGGATGTGATGGGAGGAGGGAGAGAGGTTCAAGAAGGAGGGGTCATACATACCTATGACTGATTCATGTTGATATATGGCAGAAACCAACTTAACATTGTAAAGCAATTATCCTCCAATTTAAAATAAATGAATTTTTTTAAAAAGAGATAGCAATTTGTGATGCCAGTGGCAAACATGGCAGATTGTCCATACCCATTCTGATGTAGGAGATAGATGGGCTCCAGGTTAGACATTTACAACTGGCCTCCTGTTTGCATTTCATGGGGCTTGAAGAAGTGGGCTTCAGGCTGGATACTTATAACTGTTAGCACTTCCTGAGACAAAAGATAGATGGGCTCCTGTTAAGGCATTTACAATCAGCCTCCTGTTTGCCCTCCAAAATGGAAGTAACAACAGAAACAGGGTAAATAGCCAGTGTTTGTCTCTAAGGTAATAATCATGGCAGGGACAAAGAGGGGCCAAACCCTGTTTGAGTAATGAATTAAGGAATCTTTGCTCTCCTCTCTTTTGGGGACAAGGGAGACATTACACATGCACAGATCCTTGTGGGTGAAAAGCGAGGGGATAATTCCAGGCCGCAGTGAGCCTTGCTCCTCCCAGAAGCCTTCACTTCAAGATTTATACAGGCTGAGGGGTAAGTGTACACCCAGGGGAGGTCCCAGGGGAGGTCAGGTGTAGAAAAAGAAACCAGGTATTATGCCTGAAGGAAGACAAAGACCCAGAAGAACTGCCTTATATAAATGACTTAACAGCCTCTGTACTGCCCTCCTCCTCACTACGGGGGATGCCCACACCATTTCTCTCCACGTGTGCATCTCTGTCTTGCTTCTATCTCATCTAAACAAACTGTTTCTCTATGCACTCTCCCACTTGTTGTTGCGCTTTGTCTCTAATAATAAACTTTACCTGCATTTACAGTTTCTGCCTCCGTGATAAATATATTTTTTTACTGGGGGCAAAGATCCAGGGAAAAATAGCTTCTAGCCAGTAGCCTTGCTGGTCTGGTGGCTAGGATTCCTGGTTCTCATCCAGGCTACCCAGGTTCAATTCCTGGGCAGGAAATTAAGATCTTGCTTCACACCACCACTCCCTGCTGCCTCACCAACATCAATCCCACTCTCTTTCTAGTGTATCTTTCTGTATGGTAGATGGTAGAATGCCAGGAACTGCATTCCCTAGGCTTTTCCAGCTGGATTTCAAGATTTAGCTTGAGGCAATAACATCTACTCATGCAAGATCTAGAAGGCAGATGTGGGCATCCTTTCAGGCATCCGCTGTCTTCTGCTGGCAAGCATGACCATGAAGCAGGGCATTTGTGCCCCGTATTCCATCATCCAGTCATTCGATTCTCAGATGCCAAAATGTTGGGCATAGGGCAGCCTTTTTCCTAGTGTACTCTGGCAGGACTGATGTGCCTCTTAACTCAACAGTTACGATACTGGCAATATTCTGATTCCTGGACTTTACCTAAAATGGTATGTCCCTAAAACCAAGTGTTCTAGGGTTTTTATTCCTAATCCCTAACCTTTCCTCTTGGATCTAGGAAGCAGCTTCCCAAGTGGATGAATTCTTGACATTCTTTAAGTCTTTCTAAAAGCGCAGCCTAGAGCATGCTCCTCCAAACTTTCCAACGTTACCCAATTCTCTGTAATTCATCATTGGTTTTTATGTTTTGTTGTTTTGCTTTAAAAAAAGATATCATGGTTTCTGCAGCACACCCCAGGTTTCTATTAGATCAAGAACTGCAGTGTCAGGGGAGAGGGGTCAGGGCAATGAGGGAAGACTCCACAGTCTACAAAGGACTTATAACACATCTTGAAAGACAGATAGAAATTAAATAGAGAGGAGACTGGACATTTCAGACTCAAATGGAAGGTTTAACAAAATGTTCAGAGACAAAATTATCAATATTTCTCCACTTGTGACAATAAGGAAGCCAGGCTAACCTGAAAGAAGGGTATGCATAAAGGACCTTAGGAGGATGATAGTCATAGAATGGGAGGAAGGAGATCATAAGAACCCTCAAAGCTAAACAGAGAATCTCATGCTAGATAGAACAGCAGCTGGATGAGCAGTGCTCTTGAGAAAAATGCAAAGATGAGAAAGATAAGCACATTCAAAGTGGAGAGTTGAGGAGTCGGGAGTTCCCATCCAGGCTGGGAAATGTTGATTTTATCCAAATAAAGCTGACAGTTTTTGCTTCTGTGGAAGAGTCAGGCAATATGAGGCTCTAAAGCCACCCCCACCTCTGTGCCCACGACCCACTCCAACAGCAGAAAATTTATATCAAACGTGACCCTCTTTCTTGAGGTAACCATACTCAGCCTCAGAACTCTTTGCACAGAGCTCCAAGCAGTCATTAGCAATCAATAGGACCTAGCATGAGAAATAAAATCTACTAGTTGTACCCAATGTATTAAATACTGTTCTAGCAAATCCTAACAGTTATAATAAAATATTAACATACTCTGTTTATTTATTCACATCTTTCATTGTAAACACAATTAACAATCTCATTCTTCTTAGACACGAGAATAATGATTTTAGCCATTAAACTCTTAAAAGAGTTACATAAAGTTTTCCATGACTAAATATAGGTTTCAGAAGGCATAAGCAGATTGTGTCAATAGTCTGTCCCCGTGACAGACTCTGAAGTACTTCTAATTCCTGTTAACATTTCCATGCACCGTATAAAGTTTGGAATCAGTGACACGTGTTTAGCATTACATGTAGTCCAAATTCTAAGATTAGTTTTTATAAGATCAAATAAATAAACACTCAGAGATGCATGCAGTTCTTACAAACATTCATCTCATTCTTATCATCTGTCACTATCAACATTTAGAACTGAACCAACTAGAGGCTTACAGATTCCTTGGCTGTAGTGATCCCACAAGAACCAGCCCAACATTTGGGAGCATAAACCCCAACCCTTGCAAAATGACAAAATTGTCATCCTAGACTGGACATCAGTTCTTGGGACTATTAGGTGACAGAATGGGCTTCCCCAATGGCTCAGTGGCAAAGAATCCGCCTGCAGTGCAGGAGACATGGGAGATGAGGGTTTGATTCTCTGGGTGGGGAAGATCCCCTGGAGGAGGAAATGGCAACCCACTCAAATATTCTTGCCTAGAAAATCCCATGACTAGAGGAGCCTGGCAGGCTACAGTCCACGGGTTCGCAGTGAGTCAGACATGACTGAGTGACTGAGCACATGCACACAAGCACAGATGTCAAATATTTTTAATGGGTTTTGGAGACAGAGTAGCCTAATTCATAGGTGTGACAGGACCTCAGTCTTATGGGGGTTAATAAAGCCCAGAAATGAATTTATTTTTAATTCTTTGGGAATTTATCAGTGTAAACACATGTACTCTAGATACCAAAACATGAAGAGTAGTTCCACTGAGTGAAGGCTTGGTGATATTTCCTTTCAAATATCCTAAAAGGAGTTGAATATAGGGGATAGAGAGCTCTGCAAGGTGCCCAGGAATACACGGATCTGAGCATCTTCTTATGCAAATTACATGTGAAACCTTGTAACCAAACTCAAAAGAAAATAACTCATGGAAAAACAATCCTTGAGAAATCAGTGAGGATAACCCCCTCTCTATCTTCACCACTATGACTTTAGAACAAGCCACCATCAATTCTCCCATAGATCTTTGCAGTAGTCTCCTTGCTGGCTTCCTTGGGTCCACTCTTGTGAAATATTTTCAACAGAGAAGCTGGAAGGTAAATCAGACCATCCCAGTCTTCTGCTCAAGGCTCTCAGATGGTTTCCATATGATTTAGAGCCGTGTTTCTCAAACTCTAGTGTGCATCAGAATCACCCTGTAATAAGTAGTGATGTTGAGAATCTTTTCAAGCGCCTTTTCGACATCCATATCTCTTCTTTGGTGAAATCTCTATTTAGATCTTCTGCCCATTTTTTGATTGGCTTGTTGTTGTTGTTGTTGTTTATACTGAGCTGCATGAATTAAAGCTACAATGAGGTATCACCTCACACTGGTCAGAATGGCCATCATTAAAGACTCTACAAACAATAAATGCTGCAGAGGGTGCAGAGAAAAGGGAACCCTCCTACAGTGTTGGTGGGAATGTAAATTGGTACAGTCACTATGGAGAACAATATCAGTCAGTCACTTCAGTTGCTCAGTTGTGTCTGATTCTTTGCAACCCCATGGACTTTAGCACACCAGGCTTCCCTGTCCATCACCAACTCCCGGAGCTTACTCAAACTCATGTCCATTGAGTTGGTAATGCCATCCAACCATCTCAGCCTCTGTCGTCCCCTTCTCCTCCCAACTTCAATCTTTCCTAGCATCAAGAACTTTTCCAATGAGTCATCAGGTGGCCAAAGTATTGGACTTTCAGCTTCAGCATCAGTCCTTCCAATGAATACTCAGGATTGATTTTCTTTAGGATGGAGTGGCTGGATCTCCTTGCAGTCCAAGGGACTCTCAAGAGTGTTCTTCAACACCACAGTTCAAAAGCATCAGTTCTTCAGTGCTCAGCTTTCTTTATAGTTCAACTCTCACATCCATACATGACCACTGGAAAAACCATAGCTTTGACTCGATGGACCTTTGTTGGCAAAGTAATGTCTCTGATTTTTAATATGCCATCTAGGTTGGAAAACAGTGTACAGGTTCCTTAAAAACTAAAAGTAGAGCTACCATATGATCCAGCAATCCCACTCCAAGGCATATATCCAAAGAAAACCATAATTTGAAAAGATATATGCACCCCACTGTTCCCAGAAGCACTATTTACAATAGCAAAGACATGGAAGCAACCTCAATGTCCATCAATGGATGAATGAATAAAGAAAATGTGATACATATATACAATGGTTCAATCAGTTCAGTTCAGTTCAGTCGCTCAGTCATGTCCGACTCTTTGGGACCCCATGAATCGCAGCACGCCAGGCCTCCCTGTCCATCACCAACTCCTGGAGTTCACCCAGACTCACGTCCATCGAGTCAGTGATGCCATCCAGCCAGCTCATCCTCTGTCGTCCCCTTCTCCTCCTGTCCCCAACACCTCCCAGCATCAGAGTCTTTTCCAATGAGTCAACTCTTCTCATGAGGTGGCCAAAGTACTGGAGTTTTAGCTTTAGCATCATTCCTTCCAGAGAAATCCTAGGGATGATCTCCTTCAGAATGGACTGGTTGGGTCTCCTTGCCGTCCAAGGGACTCTCAAGAGTCTTCTCCAACACCACAGTTCAAAAGCATCAATTCTTCAGCACTCAGCCTTCTTCACAGTCCAACTCTCACATCCATACATGACCACTGGAAAAATCATAGCCTTGACTAGACGGACCTTTGTTGCATTACTCAACCATAAAAAAAGAATAAAATGTCCTTTCCAGTGACATGGATGGACCTAGAGATTGTCATATTGAGTGAAGTCAGACAGAGAAAGATAAATATAATGTGACATTCTTATATGTGGAATCTAACAAAAAAGGTATAAATGAACTTATTTACAAAACAGAAATAGAATCACAAATGTAGAAAACAAATTTATGGTTACCAAGGAGGAAGGGGGAAAAGATAAATCTTGAGATTAGAATTGACATATACCATAAAAAATGTATAATAAGAAGCTATTTATAGCATAAAGAACTCTACTCCATGCTCTGTAATGACCCATATGGGAAAAGAATCTTAAAAAGGGTGGATATAGATATAGATATTTAGGTATATATGTATATGTATAACTGACTTTTTTATAAATATATATTTATATATATAACTGATTCACTTTGCTGTACAGCAGAAACTAACACTGTCAGCCAAGTATACTTCAATCAAAATTAATTTTAAAAAATAAGTTTAAAGAAAATCACCATGGGGGCTCAGAAAAAAGAAATCACCCAACAGGCTGTTTCAACACAGATTGCTGGCCCCATTTCTAGAGTTTCTAATTTATCAGGTAGTGGGAAAAGCCTGGGAATATGTGTTTTTTTTTTTTAATTGAAATATACTGATTTATAATGTGTTAGTTTTAAGTGTACAGCAAAGAGATTCAATTATTTATATATTATTCAATATATTCTATATATATTATTACATTATGTGTATGTGTGTGCTCAGTCATGTCCCACTCTTTGTGACCATATGGACTATACCCCATCAGACTCCTCTGTCCATGGAATTTTCCAGGCAAGAATACTGGAGAGGGTTCTGATTTCTTTCTCCATATTTTCAAATCCTAAAAGATGATGCTGTGAAAGTGCTGCACTCAATATGCCAGCACATTTGGAAAACTCAGCAGTGGCCACAGGACTGGAAAAGGTCAGTTTTCATTCCAATCCCAAAGAAAGGCAATGCCAAAGAATGCTCAAACTACCGCACAATTGCACTCATCTCACACGCTAGGAAAGTAATGCTCAAAATACTCCAAGCCAGGCTTCAGCAATACGTGAACTGTGAACTTCCAGATATTCAAGCTGGTTTTAGAAAAGGCATAGGAACCAGAGATCAAATTGCCAACATCCGCTGGATCATGGAAAAAGCAAGAGAGTTCCAGAAAAACATCTATTTCTGCTTTATTGACTATGCCAAAGCCTTTGACTGTGTGGATCACAATAAACTGTGGAAAATTCTGAAAGAGATGGGAATACCAGACCACCTGACCTGCCTCTTGAGAAACCTGTATGCAGGTTAGGAAGCAACAGTTAGAACTGGACATGGAACAACAGACTGGTTCCAAATAGGAAAAGGAGTATGTCAAGGCTGGATATTGTCACCCTGCTTATTTAACTTATATGCAGAGTACATCATGAGAAACACTGGGCTGGAGGAAGCACAAGCTGGAATCAAGATTGCGGGGAGAAATATCAATAACCTCAGATATGCAGATGACACCAACCTTATGGCAGAAAGTGAAGAGGAACTGAAGAGCCTCTTGATGAAAGTGAAAGAGGAGAGTGAAAAAGTTGTCTTAAAGCTCAACATTCAGAAAACGATCATGGCATCTGGTCCCAGCACTTCATAGCAAATAGATGGGGAAACAGTGGAAACAGTGTCAGACTTTATTTTTTGGGGGCTCCAAAATCACTGCAGATGGTGACTGCAGCCATGAAATTAAAAGACGCATACTCCTTGGAAGAAAAGTTATGACCAACCTAGATAGCATATTCAAAAGCAGAGACATTACTTTGCCAACAAAGGTCCGTCTAGTCAAGGCTATGATTTTTCCAATGGTCATGTATCGATGTGAGAGTTGGACTGTAAAGAAAGCTGAATGCTTAAGAATTGATGCTTTTGAACTGTGGTGTTGGAGAAGACTCTTGAGAGTCCTTTGGACTGCAAGGAGATCCAACCAGTCCATTCTGAAGGAGATCAGCCCTGGGATTTCTCTGAAAGGAATGATGTTAAAGCTGAAACTCCAGTACTTTGGCCACCTCATGTGAAGAGTTGACTCATTGGAAAAGACTCTGATGCTGGGAGGGATTGGGGGCAGGAGGAGAAGGGGACGACAGAGGATGAGCTGGCTGGACGGCATCACTGACTCGATGGACGTGAGTCTGGGTGAACTCCAGGAGTTGGTGATGGACAGGGAGGCCTGGAATGCTGCGATTCATGGGGTCACAAAGGGTCAGACACGACTGAGCGACTGAACTGAACTGATATATATATATGCTTTTTCAGGCTATTTTCCTTTATAGGTTATTACAAAATATTAAGTATAGTTCTCAGTGCTATATAGTGGGTTCCTGTTGATTATTTCTTATATATACTAGTATATATATATTAATCTCAAACTCACAGTTTATCTTTCACCCCCTTTCTCATTTGGTAATGGAAAGTTTGTTTTGTTTTTTTTTTAATTTTTTTATTATTATTATTTTTTTTTTTACTTTACAATATTGTATTGGTTTTGCCATACATCAGCATGCATCCTCCACGGGTATACACGTGTTCCCCATCCTGAACCTCCCTCCCACCTCCCTCCCTATACCATCCCTCTGGGTCATCCCAGTGCACCAGCCCCAAGCTTCCTGTATCCTGCATCAAACCTGGACTGGCAATTCATTTCTTATATGGTATTATACATGTTTTACCAGAGAAGGCAATGGCACCCCACTCCAGTACTCTTGCCTGGAAAATCCCATGGGCAGAGGAGCCTGGTAGGCTGCAGTCCATGGGGTTGCAAAGAGTCGGACACGACTGAGAGACTTCACTTTCACTTTTCACTTTCATGCATTGGAAAAGGAAATGGCAGCCCACTCCAGTGTTCTTGCCTGGAGCATCCCAGGGACGGGGGAGCCTGGTGGGCTGCCATCTATGGGGTCACACAGAGTCGGACACGACTGAAGCGACTTAGCAGCAGCAGCAGCAGCAGCATACATGTTTTAATGCCATTCTCCCAAATCATCCCCCCCTCCCTCTCCCACAGAGTCCAAAAGACTGTTCTAAGATGTCCATCAGCAGATGAATGGATAAGAAATCTGTGGTACATATATACAATGGAGTATTACTCAGCCATTAAAAAGAATACATTTGAATCAGTTCTAATGAGGTGGATGAAACTGGAGCCTATTATACAGAGTGAAGTAAGCCAGAAAGAAAAACACCAATACAGTCTACTAACGCATATATATGGAATTTAGAAAGATGGTAACGACAACCATATATGCAAGACAGCAAAAGAGACACAGGTGAAAGTTTGTTTTCTATACCCATACATCTATTTCTGTTTTTTGTTTATAAGTTCATCTGTGTCACTTTTTTTTTAATAAAAAAAATTTCTGACCATGCAGTGTCAACTGCAGGGTGGTGGTCTCCAGCCTGAGGTGCCCCAGGCGGGCAGGTGGTTAACGGTCTCACTGGGGAGACCAAACTCCAATACTTTGGCCACCTGATTCGAAGAACTGACTCATTGGAAAAGACCCTGATGCTAGGAAAGATTGAAAGCAGAGGAGAAGGGGATGGCAGAGGATGAGATGGCTGGATGGCATCACCGACTCAATGGACCTGAGTTTGAGTAAGCTCCAGGAGTTGGTGTGATGGACAGGGAAGCCTGGCGTGCTGCAGTTCTGCTGCTGCTGCTACTGCTAAGTCGCTTCAGTCGTGTCCGACTCTGTGCAACCCCATAGACGGCAGCCCACCAGGCTCCCCAATCCCTGGGATTCTCCAGGTAAGAACACTGGAGTGGGTGGTCATTTCCTTCTCCAATGCATGAAAGTGAAAAGTGAAAAGTGAAAGTGAAGCCTCTCAGTCGTGTCCGACTCTTCACGACCCCATGGACTGCAGCCTACCAGGCTCCTCTGCCTATCGGATATTCCAGGCAAGAGTACTGGAGTGGGATGCCATGGGATTGCAAAGAGTCAGACACGACTGAGCGACTGAACTGAATTGAACTGAATTGAACTGAACTGCGGCATCAGTCAGGCTGCTGGTATGTCCACGGACCCTCCCCAGGCCAGACTGGCAGAGGGAGGCCTGGCAGGCCCCATGGCCCAGGAAGCCACCAACGGGCCAAGGACGGGAGCGCATCGCCTGGACCAGAGCGAGGGGAAAGTGAATGGCGTTGGGGAGCGTCTCTAGTCGAGGCCCCTGGGAAGCTGGGCCAGCCCCCTCACACACCCGGCCTGCCCGCTCCCGCCCACCTGGAGGCCCTGAGCGGTCGGGCCCTCCGGGCGACTCACCTGCGCGAATGTTGGCGGCTGTGGCCTGAGGTCTAGGGAGGAGCCGTGGCTTCCTCCCCAGGGATGCCTGGCTATGGCAACCTCCACTCGTGTGTGTCATTGTTTTAGATTCTACATCTTAATGATATCATATTTGGCTTTGTCTGCCTTACTTAACTTATTATGATCATTTCTAGACTCATCTGTGTTGTTGCAAATGGCTTTATTTCATTCTTTTTATGAATACTATTCGATTGTGTGCATGTATCACATCTTCTTTATCACTCCTCTGTCCATGGACATTTAGGTTGTCTCCACGTCTTGGCTATTGTAAATATTTCTGCAATGAACCTTGGGTTGCACATACCTCTTCAAAAGTTTTCTCCAGATATAAGCCCAGGAGTAGGTTTGCTGGTTCATATGGTAGCTCTATTTTTAGTTTTTTAAGGAACCTCCACAGCTTTCTCCATAGCGGCTGCACCAATTTACATTCCTACCTACAGTGTAGGAGGGTTCCTTTTTCTCCACAATCTCTGTAGCATTCATTATTTGTAGACTTTTTTGATGATAGCTGTTCTGGCTGGTGTGAGGTGATATCTCATTGTAGCATTGATTTGCACTTCCCTGATAACTAGCGATGTTGAGCATTTCTCACACCATCCCAGGAGATGCTGCTGCTGCTGGGTGAGGACCGTGTTTCAAGACCACTGATGTAGAGGGAAAGTAAGGGCTTACACTGGGATCTGGTGTCATTACCACCCTGACCTCAGCTCCTGTTGCTTTTTTCTTTAGTTTGTTCTGGATTCCGTGACCCCCTTACCCATCCTTGAGCCAAGCATACACCTTCCTGCTCAAACCTCTTTTCTGAACACTTGCCCCCGGGTAGTTTCACAGCACATTCTTCACCTCCTTTAATTCCCTACTCAGAAGACACCTCCGTGAGGAACTCCCTAATCATCCTATTTAAAACTGCACACTTTATCTCTCCCCAGCATCTTTATTCCCTTTTCAGGATTTATAGTTTTTCTGTAACATTTATCACCAACTGACATACTACTGTATTTTACTTATTTATTTATACTTTTTTTTTCCTTCTCAACCACCAGCTAGCACTAAACTGTAAGCCCCATCAGGATAGGAAGCGTGTCTATTTGAAAAACCTCTTTTGTTCACTATTATAGCCTGCTTCCCAGGTGGTGCGGTGGTAAAGAATTCTTCTGCCAGTGCAAGAGATGCGGGTTCAATCCCTGGGTCAGGAAGATCCTCTGAAAGAGGAAATGGCAACCTGCTCCAGAATTCTTGCATGGAAAATTCCACGGACAGATGGTCCTGGTGGGCTACTGTCCATGGGGTGGCAAAGAGTTGAACACGACTGAATGAGCATAAAACAATTCTTGGCACATGATAGGTGCTCAATAGTCATTCAACAAAGTGAATAAATTCTGAGAAGTAAAAGAAAATTTTAGATAAGTTTAAGATCCATAGAAGTCAAGCTAGAAAATAATCAAAGCTAGATTTCAAGGTAAATAATATTGAATAATATAAAGTGCTTCAAGAAGTTTGAGTAAGATTGAAAACTGAGGAAATGTCTTTCGTATGTAGTACATTTTGTATTTTGTTTAAGAAATTCTTCCCTGCCTTGAGGTGATGAGGTTTATTTTGTCATCTAAAAACAAAATAATTTTTAAAATCTTTATTTTTTATTTTGGAATAATGGTAGAGTCACAAGAGGCACTAAAAAATGTATGCAGACACAGAGGGGGAAGGAGAAGAAGGATGAATTGAGAGAGTGGCATTGAAACATATGCACTACAATGTGTAAAATAGAGCGGCTTTCCACTCTAAGCCAGTGGGAAGATGCTGAATGACGCAGGCAGCCCAGCCCAGTGCTCTGTGACTACCTAGAGGGGTGGGATGGGGCGGGAGTGGGGGAGGAAGGCTCCGGAGGGAGGGGACATAGGTATACTCATGGCTGACTCACACTGTTGGGTGGCAGAAGCCAATGCAGCATTGTAACGCACTTATGCGCCAATTAAAAATAAATTAAAAAAAACAGCAGTTTAGAAATTACAGGGCGTAAAGGGTATTTCTTCCTCTGCCACCAGTTCAAACTTTGAAGAGGAACCTCCTCACCAACCACCTCTGTAAGCAAAAGAGGGTCAAAAAGAACATTCTCCCCTTCTATCCCATAGTCATGGCCATCAGGTAGATGTTTCTGCCTCTTAAACATGAAACAGGGTAATGATAAAAACCATTATATTAATAACAAAGTAATACAACTTAGCAACTGAAAAACAACAAAGCTAGTGTTTTTTAAAAAAAATATATGGGGAATCTCCATACATGCATCCTTCACCCAGCTTCTCCCAATGTTAACACGTTGTAGAACTGGGGTGAAATACCAGGACCAGGAAATTGACATCACTGCAATCTACAGAGCATATTCAGATTTCACTGCACTCACATATACGCACCTGTACATACATGAATGTGTATTTGTATCACTAGAAGGTGATGGCACCCCACTCCAGTACTCTTGCCTGGAGAATCCCAGGGACGGGGGAGCCTGGTGGGCTTCCATCTATGGGGTCGCACAGAGTCGGAGACGACTGAAGCGACTTAGCAGCAGCAGCAGCAAGCACTTTTATTACAAGTGTAGCTTCATGGAATCACTGCCACAATCCCTATACATAAGTCTATAGTTATCACAAGACTCCCTTCATGCCACACCCCAATAGCTACCTCCTCCTCTCTCTATCCTGTCTCTGGGTAAGCATTAATCTGCTCTCCATCTCTGTAATTATGCTATTTCATGAATGCTGTATAAGTGGAATCATGCAGCATATGCACTTTCAACCATAACTTTTTAAACTCAGCGTAATTTCCTCTAGGTTCATCCAAGTTGTTGCAGTTATCAAGTTTATTCCTTTTTACTGCTGAGTAGTAATCCAGAATATAAATGCACCACTGCCTATTTAATCTTTCAGCTAATTGAGGACAGTGGATAGTTTCTGTTTTGGAGCAATTACAAATAAAGCTGTTATAAATATTTTTATACAAGCTTCTGTGTGAAAACAAGTTTTCAATTCTCTGGAATAAATGCTTAATTGTATGGTTGTTGTGTGAATTTTTAACTGTAAAGGAAATATCAAATTATCTTCTGAAGTGGTTGTACCATTTTACATTGCCACTAGAAATATATAGGTGAACCAGTTTCTTCACATCCTTGCTAGTATTTGGTGTGATTTTTTACATCAACTATTCTGATAGGTGTGCAGTACTGTCTCACTGTAGTTTTAATTTGCATTTCTCTAATGGCTAACGATGTTGGACATCATGTGCTTATTTGTCATCTGCATATGCTCTTTGATAAAATGTCTGTGCGTGTCTTTTGCCCACTATCTAATTGGATTTTTTTTGTGCTGAATTTTGATAGTTCTCTATGTAGTCTAGATACAAATTCTTCACAACACTGCAAACACTTTCAGTCTTTTTGTCCACTTAAGAGGATCTTTTGAGAGAAAAGCTTTTTAATTTTGATAAGTTCTAATTTTTCCTTTATGGATTGTGTTTTTGGTGTCAGGTCTAAGAACTTTCTCATAATCTTGGAACCCAAAGATTTCCTCTTATGCTTTTTTCCCTAAGATTTGGCCCATGATTCATTTTTATTTATTTGCACATAAAATGCATGGTTTAGAATCAAAGTCCATTTTATGCTTATGGATAGCCCCGGTACCACTTAGTGAAAAAGCTGTCTCTTCTCCTTTAGTTAGTTTTGTTCTTTTATCAAAAATGTGTTGGATATTTTTGTGTGGATCTATTTCTGAATTCTCTATTCTATGACACTGATCTATATGTCCATCCCCCTATTAGTATTACATTTAATTGAATATACAGTGTGCTTGCTCGGTCAAATCTGACTCTTTGTGATGCTATGGACTGTAGCCCGCCAGGCTCCTCTGTCCATGGGATTCTCCAGACAAGAATATTGGAGTGGTTGCCATGCCCTCCTCCAGGGGAATCTTCCCAACCTAGGGATCGAACCTACATTTCTTATGTCTCCTGCATTGGCAGGTGAGATCTTTACCACTCACACCACCTAGGAAGCCCATTGAATACCCTAGCGATATAGTAAGACTTAACATTGGGGAAAAATTATTTCTAGCACTTAATTCTTCTTTTTCAAAATTGTTTTGGCCATTCTAGAGCTTTTCTCTTTTCATAAATTTAAAAATAAGCTGATTTACAAAACAGAAATAGAGTCACAGATGTAGAAAACAGCCTTATGGTTACCAAGGAGGATAAGGGGGATAAATTGGGAGATTGGGATTAACAAGGCCACCTGATGAGAAGAACTGACTCCTTAGAAAAGACTCTGATGCTGGGAAAGATTGAAGGCAGGAGGAGAAGGGGACGACAGAGGATGAGATGATTGGATGGCATCACTGACTCAATGGGCGTGAGTTTAAGCAAGCTCTGGGAATTGGTGATGGACAGGGAAACCTGGCGTGCTGCAGTCCATGGGGTCACAAAGAATCAGACATGACTGAGAGACTGAACTTATTAACTGACCACTATTATAAAACAGGTAACTAATAAGAACTCACTGCATAGCACAGGGAACTCTACTCAATACTCTGTAATGACTTACATGGGGAAAGAATATAAAGAGTGTATGTATATATATACATATATCTGATTCACTTTGCTATACAGTAGAAACTAGCACACATTGTAAATTAACTATACTCCAATGAAAATAAATTTTAAAAGAAAAAAAAATAAACTTGTTTGTATCTACAAACAAAAGAAAACAAAAACAAAAAGCCCTGATATCTGTTTCAGCTGATTCAAGGTTGCTGCTTCTTTAAGAACTGAAAAATGCTATGCCATTTCTGTCTGCTTCATGGGTTCAGATAAGACATCCTCTGTCATTCAAATTGGTGGGTTTTAATAATGTGTCATTTATCTCTGGCTGTTTTTAAGATTTTTTCCCTTCACCATTAGTTTTCAGAAGTTTGTGATATTTCTCGGTATATATTTCTTTTGGTTTATCCTATTTGGGATTCACTCAGCTTCTTGGATCCGTAGGTTTTTGCTTTTCACCAGTTTGGAAAGTTTTCAGCTATTATTTCTTCTGGGACTCCGTTGATAAACATGTTAGATATTTGGTGTATAAATCCCTGATACTTTTATTTTTTCTTTAGTCTATTTTCTCTTTATTGTTCAGATTGAATAAATTCTATTGATTTGACTTCAAGTTCATGGATCTAGTGCTCTGTCATATCCACTCTGCTATTGATTCCATTCAGCAAGCTTTTCATTTAAGTTATTGTATTTTTGAGTTTATTTCTCTTTGGTTCTTTTTTATGACTTCTATTTTTTTGCTGAGATTTTCTATATATTTCATTGTTTCGATAGAAGTTGTAATTGATTACAGGGCATTTTGTCTGAGTTGCTTTAAAAGTCTTGTCAAATAATTCAGCATCTCAGGATTAGTGTCTGTTGATTGTCTTTTCTTCTTCAAGTTGTGGTTCTTCTGTTGTTATGAAGGGTGATTTTTTTTATTGCATCCTGGATATTTTGGTTATTAAATTAAGAAATTTTGATCTCATCTAAATCTACTTTTGCAGAAAGTTACGCTTTTGAAGTTTAACATATAGGTTCTGCCCTACTCTTGTGGTTTTACTTCTAATAAAAGTTCAGTTTTCTGGGTCCTTGCAATGTTGTTTTCACTTGCTTTGTTTCTCTAGTGCTGTTGAAATACTTGCTCAAGGCCTGCTAGCACTGTTTGCAGTGGCAGAAGGTATTCCCTTAGGCCCCCTGTTACTGAGAGACCTTTGACAGAGAAGACAATCCCTGAGCCGGGGTCTCCCTATGCTTCTAAAGGGAAAGCAGGGAGACACAGATCTTCATGGTTGTTGCCGCTGTTGACAGATGGGATAAGCCGCCAGTGTTCCAGTTGTTCAGTGGTGGCTTAGACAGCTCAGGGCTTCACTACTTCCCATGGATTAGGTCACCCACGGGGCCTGGCTTGTGGAGCAAGGGCTGGGTGGCCTGGGGACTTTCTGCTGCTGTAAGCAGGGTAGGCCACCCACCAGCATCCTGGTTGTGGAGCAGGGTTGAGGGGGCTGAGTCTTTACTGCTGCCACTGCTGGTTTCCTAGTGATGGAGCAGGAGTTGAGATTCCTCACTAGATCTCTGTTGGGCTTGCGTCTTTTTGGTCCTTTGGCAGTAGAGAGAAGGTCTTTTTGTTTTTCTCTGTTTATGCCTGTCAGTGGCTCTGGGTTGTAGGCTTCTCCAGTGCCCAGTATAAGGATACATGAGAGACATAAAACAAAGCAAACTGAAACAAAAACAAACCACCCAGCCCTCCCCTCCGTACCCCCACCACCAAGAGAACTCATCACATTGTTATTCCTCAAGTCCTGAGGTCTCTAGCCAGTCTGACTTTTTCTTTCCAGCTTTCAGAGTCCTTTTATCATGGTCTGTTTAAAAATTCCTGGGTATTTAGCTATATTTAGAGAGAGAAGGAACAAGAAAATGTCAGTCTATAGTATCTTGTTCTGGAACTGAAATTCCAGAAAGCAATATAATTTTGACTTCATAATCAGGTCTTTAATCCATCTGAAATTGATTTTAGTGTATGATGTGAGACAGATATCTAATTTCTTTTTCTCCCATATGGATATCCAATTTTCTTGGCACCATTTGTGAAAAGTCTGTCTTTTATCTAATTCTCTGCAGGATCACCTCTGCACTGTATCGAGAGTCTACTGCTTGGCTTGCTAGTGCATGGCACTGCTCCATTTTGCTATCACTGCATCAGTGCAACACCAAGCTAATTAACATATTATTTATAGTAGGGCTTGATATACGGTGGTGTAAATATTCTAACAAATGTTGTTTTTGTATTTATTTTGTACCCAACAAACTTGTTAGAATTTTCTTCTTACATTTAAAATTTCATCTATGGAAATTTTTTCAATTTTCTACATGCACAGTTATATTTAAGTGATGACTTTTTTTTTCATTTTCAATCATTTTCTGGAGGTGGTGAAGGAAGGTGTTTTGTGTGTTGGCCAAAACCTCTAGCACAATATTGAGTTGATAGATGTGGGGTTAACAGAACTCCTTGTCTTGTTCTTGCTTTCAAGAGGAAAGTATACAGAGCTTTACCATTAAGTATGGTACTTGCTATGTTTGCTAAGTATGATGTAGGTATGCTTTATCAAGAAAAAGAAGTTTCCCCTCCATTTCTATTTTGCTAAATGTTTTCTTTATCATGAATGGATAGCAAATTTTATTAAAAAAATAATAAAAAGGAAAAATATTAACACTAGTTAAAAGAAGGCTGGAGTGCTTATAATTAGACAGTTAGAATCATAGCAAAGAATACTATAAGAGATAAAGACCTTTAAGTTATAATGATTAATGGGATTGATCTATCATTGTGTGCGTGTATGTCTGTGTGAATCGCTCAGTCATGTCCGACTCTTTGTGACCCCATGGACTGTAGCCTGCCAGGCTCCTCTGTCCGTGGAATTCTTCAGGCAAGAACACTGAAGTGGATAGCCATTCCTTTCTCTGGGGGATCTTCCTGACCCAAGGATCAAGCCCGGGTCTCCTGCAATGCAGGCAGATTCTTTACCATCTGAGCTACCAGAGATGCCCTAATCTATCCTCAGTATAACAATTCTAAACATTTATGTTTAGAATATAATAATAGAGTTTCAAAATACATGAAACAAAGAAAAATAAACCTAAGAAGAGAAATAGACAAATCCATAGGTATAGCTGGGGATTACTCTTGAAAACTTTTCCTCTTTAAATACTTGAAAAAATAAGTAACAGGAAACTGACAATGATATAAAAGACTTAAACATACTATCAAACAACTTGATCTAACTGATATTCATAAGATATTCCATCCAACAAGAATAAATTACACATTGCTTCTAAATGTAAAAGGAACAATTGTCAAAGTAGACCAAATTCAGACCAAAAGCCAAAAAAATAAATCTAGATAAATTTAAAGGGATTCAAGCCATATAAAGTATATTCTTTAACCAAAATGAAAGTAAGTGTGAAGGTGTTAGTCATTCAGTCATGTCCAACTCTTTGCGACTCCATGGACTGTAGCCCTCCAGGCTCTCCTGTTCATGGAACTCTCCAGGCAAGAATGCTGTAGTGGGTTGCCATTCCCTTCTCCAGGGGATTTTCCCAAACCAGAGACTGAACCTGAGTCTCCCACATTGAGCACATCTAAGCCACCAGGGAAGCCCAATGGAAGTAAATAGAAATCAAAAACAGAAAAATATAAGGAAAATTCTAAAAATTAGGGAACCAAATAACACATTTCTGAATAACCTATGAATCAAGGAAGAAACCAAAAGACAAAATCAAAAACATTTTGAACTGAATGAAAACACAATGTATCAGAATTTGTGGGATTATTAAAGCAGTACTTAGAAACAAATTTATATCACTAAACATCTATTTTAGTGAAAAAAAGATCTCAAACACATAACCTCAGCTTTCACCTTCACAAACTGGAAAAAAATGAAAACCTAAAGCAAATAGAAGAAAAGAAATAATACAGATTAAAGGATCACAGTAAAAAAAAAAAAAGATTTAGCAGCTTTTAAAATAAATATATGTGTATGTATAATGTAGTAATAAGCAATAAATATTGTTTAATAAAGACAAAACTGATAAACCTCTAACCACACTAATCAAGGGGGAAAAAAGAGAGGACACAAGAGACTAATATCAGATATGAAAAGTGATGTCACTACAGATTCTACAGATATTAAAAGGGTCAGAGGGAATTATTATGAACAATTTTATGCCAATAAATTTATTAACTTAAATGAAATGTAAAATTCCTTGAAAAATCACAAACTATCAAAGTTCATTCAAGAAGAAATGGCCTGAATAGTCTTACATCTATTACAGATACTGAATTTGTAAATAAAAACCTTCCAACAAAGAAAACTCCAGGCTCAAGTGACTTCATCTGTGAATTCTGCCAAACACTGAACAAAAACATTAAAATGATTCTACTCAAACTCTTTCAAAAAATTGCAAAAGAGGGAATATGCACCAACTCATACAAAAGTTAGTAGTTGATATAATGATAACATGCAAAGACATTACCAAAAAAAATTACAAAACAATATTTCCCATAAACATAGATACCATAATTATAAACAATATTTAGAAAACCAAATCAATAATAACATGTCTTGACCAAATAGGATTTATCACATGAATTATTCCATGAATCAGTGTTAAAGTTGCTTTAACGTTTTAAAAGAATTAATATAAGTCACCATATTACCAAACTAAAAGAGAATAACCACATAATTATCTCAATAGATGAAGAAAAAGCATTTGAGACAATCCAACTTCCCTTTTTAATTAAAAAAAAAAACTCTTAAAAAACTTGTTTCCCCGCCTCAGATCAAGAACAAAATAAGGATATCCAGTCTCACTATTTTTATTCATTATGTTGGAATTTCTAACCAGTGCAATAAGGCGAGAAAAAGAAATAAAAGGCATCCAGACTGGTAAGGAAGAAGTAGAAATATTTTCACATACATACACAAATGATTCACATACAATAAGAAAACTAAAAAAAAAAAAAAAACAAACACAAATAATTCAGTATCTTGCTGGATCATAAGGCGGTTCTATTTCCAGTTTTTTAAGGGATCTCCACACTGTTCTCCATAGTGGCTGTACTAGTTTGCATTGCCACCAACAGTGTAAGAGGGTTTCCTTTTCTCCACACCCTCTCCAGCATTTATTACTTGTAGACTTTTGGATCGCAGCCATTCTGACTGGCGTGAAATGGTACCTCATAGTGGTTTTGATTTGCATTTCTCTGATAATGAGTGATGTTGAGCATCTTTTCATGTGTTTGTTAGCCATCTGTATGTCTTCTTTGGAGAAATGTCTATTTAGTTCTTTGGCCCATTTTTTGATTGGGTCATTTATTTTTCTGGAGTTGAGCTGTAGGAGTTGCTTGTATATTTTTGAGATTAGTTCTTTGTCAGTTACTTCATTTGCTATTATTTTCTCCCATTCTGAAGGCTGCCTTTTCACCTTGTTAATAGTTTCCTTTGATGTGCAGAAGCTTTTAAGGTTAATTAGGTCCCATTGTTTATTTTTGCTTTTATTTCCAATATTCTGGGAGGTGGGTCATAGAGGATCCTGCTGTGATGTATGTCAGAGAGTGTTTTGCCTATGTTCTCCTCTAGGAGTTTTATAGTTTCTGGTCTTACGTTTAGATCTTTAATCCATTTTGAGTTTATTTTTGTGTATGGTGTTAGAAAGTGTTCTAGTTTCATTCTTTTACAAGTGGATGACCAGATTTCCCAGCACCACTTGTTAAAGAGATTGACTTTAATCCATTGTATATTCTTGCCTCCTTTGTCAAAGATAAGGTGTCCATATGTGCGTGGATTTATCTCTGGGCTTTCTATTTTGTTCCATTGATCTATATTTCTGTCTTTGTGCCAGTACCATACTGTCTTGATAACTGTGGCTTTGTAGTAGAGCCTGAAGTCAGGTAAGTTGATTCCTCCAGTTCCATTCTTCTTTCTCAAGATCGCTTTGGCTATTCGAGGTTTTTTGTATTTCCATACAAATTGTGAAATTATTTGTTCTAGCTCTGTGAAGAATACTGTTGGTAGCTTGATAGGGATTGCATTGAATCTATAAATTGCTTTGGGTAGTATACTCATTTTCACTATACTGATTCTTCCAATCCATGAACATGGTATATTTCTCCATCTATTCGTGTCCTCTTTGATTTCTTTCACCAGTGTTTTATAGTTTTCTATATATAGGTCTTTAGTTTCTTTAGGTAGATATATTCCTAAGTATTTTATTCTTTCCATTGCAATGGTGAATGGAATTGTTTCCTTAATTTCTCTTTCTGTTTTCTCATTATTAGTGTATAGGAATGCAAGTGATTTCTGTGTGTTGATTTTATATCCTGCATCTTTACTATAGTCATTGATTAGTTCTAGTAATTTTCTGGTGGAGTCTTTAGGGTTTTCTATGTAGAGGATCATGTCATCTGCAAATAGTGAGAGTTTTACTTCTTCTTTTCCAATTTGGATTCCTGTTATTTCTTTTTCTGCTCTGATTGCTGTGGCCAAAACTTCCAAAACTATGTTGAATAGTAATGGTGAAAGTGGGCACCCTTGTCTTGTTCCTGACTTTAGAGGAAATGCTTTCAATTTTTCACCATTGAGGATAATGTTTGCTGTGGGTTTGTCATATATAGCTCTTATTATGTTGAGGTATGTTCCTTCTATTCCTGCTTTCTGGAGAGTTTTTATCATAAATGGATGTTGAATTTTGTCAAAGGCTTTCTCTGCATCTATTGAGATAATCATATGGTTTTTATTTTTCAATTTGTTAATGTGGTGTATTACATTGATTGATTTGCGGATATTGAAGACTCCTTGCATCCCTGGGATAAAGCCCACTTGGTCCTGGTGTATGATCTTTTTAATGTGTTGTTGGATTCTGATTGCTAGAATTTTGTTAAGGATTTTTGCATCTATGTTCATCAGTGATATTGGCCTGTAGTTTTCTTTTTTTGTGGGATCTTTGTCAGGTTTTGGTATTAGGGTGATGGTGGCCTCATAGAATGAGTTTGGAAGTTTACCTTCCTCTGCAATTTTCTGGAAGAGTTTGAGCAGGATAGGTGTTAGCTCTTCTCTAGATTTTTGGTAGAATTCAGCTGTGAAGCCGTCTGGACCTGGGCTTTTGTTTGCTGGAAGATTTTTGATTACAGTTTCAATTTCCGTGCTTGTGATGGGTCTGTTAAGATTTTCTATTTCTTCCTGGTCGAGTTTTGGAAAGTTGTACTTTTCTAAGAATTTGTCCATTTCTTCCACGTTGTCCATTTTATTGGTATATAATTGTTGATAGTAGTCTCTTATGATCCTTTGTATTTCTGTGTTGTCTGTTGTGATCTCTCCATTTTCATTTCTAATTTTATTGATTTGATTTTTCTCCCTTTGTTTCTTGATGAGTCTGGCTAATGGTTTGTCAATTTTATTTATCCTTTCAAAGAACCAGCTTTTGGTTTTGTTGATTTTTGCTATGGTCTCTTTTGTTTCTTTTGCATTTATTTCTGCTCTAATTTTTAAGATTTCTTTCCTTCTACTAACCCTGGGGTTCTTCATTTCTTCCTTTTCTAGTTGCTTTAGGTGTAGAGTTAGGTTATTTATTTGACTTTTTTCTTGTTTCTTGAGGTGTGCCTGTATTGCTATGAACTTTCCCCTTAGGACTGCTTTTACCGTGTCCCACAGGTTTTGGGTTGTTGTGTTTTCATTTTCATTCGTTTCTATGCAAATTTTGATTTCTTTTTTGATTTCTTCTGTGGTTTATTGGTTATTCAGCAGCGTGTTGTTCAGCCTCCATATGTTGGATTTTTTAATAGTTTTTCTCCTGTAATTGAGATCTGATCTTACTGCATTGTGGTCAGAAAAGATGCTTGGAATGATTTCTATTTTTTTGAATTTACCAATGCTAGCTTTATGGCCCAGGATGTGATCTATCCTGGAGAAGGTTCCATGTGCGCTTGAGAAAAAGGTGAAATTCATTGTTTTGGGATGAAATGTCCTATAGATATCAATTTTGTTTGTTTGTTTTCTGCTTTTCTACACTTATTTTGTTCTTTGCAATTGGATTATCTTTGACTTTATGATACCCATTACACTTGAAATAATTACTTGTAATATTTGAGGACAAAGGGAAGTAGTTGCTTTCTTTTGGAGCCAATTTGCGTTGCTTCTTCCAAGTGCCATGGATATATGCCATCCTATGCTGAATCTGTGCCCAAAGGCTCCTTGGACCGTCTAGGAGATTTGAAACTAGATTGCAGAACTGTAGGTGGGCTGGATTCCTTCTGGTTCACATTTATACCAGCTTGTTGAAGAATATATCACCTATTAAACTTCAAATCTTGTTCAGATATTGGGTTTTCTCTTCATTCCCCTCCTTTTTATAATGAATTCAAAAGAAAAGTTCAGAATTCACCAGACTGGCCAATGCTCTTAAGGCAAAAAATGTCTTCTATGTTGGCTTTACCTCTCACATTTTCCTTTAACTGATTTTCTCAGTAGTTTCATAATAACTTCTTACCTACTTGATACATTTAAGAGGACTTGTAGTTTTCTCTCAACATGTAATTAGAACCATATAACCTAGCCCATTATTATAGAGAGTTAAGAGTACCAGTTCCATCCATTTCATGCAGATATTTTGACATGTGATATATTTATTAGTGTTGGGAAAAGAATTGAGAGAGCCAGAATCTAGCAGTGGATACTAGTTTGCTTTGTTCAAAAAGACTTCAAGCTTCATTCTGAGCTCAGAAGAAGAGAGCCAATATGGATGAGTGATGTCTACCATGGTCACAGGAGGTGGTTAGCCACAGGAAGAGAAAACCTTGAGCCAGATAATTCTGAAAACCTCTTCCAATTCTATGGCCCTCTGAATTTATTAATATAAAAGCCCATTTTCCCCTAAACTTTGGCTAATCCTCTCATTTTATCAACTGCTCAGCCTGATTTTAAGACTCTCTCCCTGGTCTTGTCCCAACCGATACTGCCAGACTCTCCTGCTGCTACACCATATGCACCACACATCTTAGTCAATCAGACTCTTTGTCCTCCCCTGAACATCTTTCAAGCTTTCCATCTCCAGCAACTTGATTCAGAGTTTCACTGGTTGGAACACTTGCTCCCAATTATACACATAGAAATTCTAGACATTTTTCAAACTTAGTTCAAATCTCACCTCCTCTATTAAGTTCTTCTTGGCCTTCCTACTGGATTGCTCCTTCCTTTGATCTCTCAGAGCTTCAGAACCCTTTCCAGCTAACTTTGTCTTTCTCTTTTTCCCATATTATTTGGCTCTTTCTTTAATCTCTTGTTCTATATTGTGAGGTGCAAGAGGTTTAAGCTGGGACTGCCTTATCTTTGTACCTAACATTGCTTGATACCCCAAGTATCTCCTTCCAGTAGAGAAATTTCTGATGAAGAAGAAAAGTCTTATTCTTCAGTATTACAGACTTGGGCAATAGAGGCTACTCATATTCTGAGGTGTAACTCTAGATCCCCTGAGTCGTGCTCACTTCTCCCCAGAGTCCTGGGACAGCTGTTTGTAGGGCCCATACTGAAGCATAGAAGGTAGGGCAAGGGGCCACATACTTGCATTGGTGCCAGAATCTGAAGCCAGGGGCCGGGCATGCCTGGGTTGCTATCACCAACCAGCAACAGAACTGGCCAGACCAAGCATAGTTAAGCATTTAAAATACATTAAAGGCCTGCTGCCTTTGAAGTAGGAAACTATCTCTATTTAATCAGAGAGAAACAACTTTTCAAAAGATTTTTTCCCCTCTTTTTTACCTTCAGCTTGCTGGCTTCTCCTGTGGTTAGTAGCATGAATAAAACATGCATATCCCAATTAAATCTTGATTTAATTTCACTTCTTTGCAAAGCTGATGAACTCCAGTGCTTTCATAAAGACACTGAGCATTAGCATTCTTTTGTTATGCACAATCCATTCTGAGGAACAAGGGGCTAAAAATAATCAGCCGCCTCTCTCCTGGCCTTGCCAAGCTCTCAGTGAGTTAGGGAGAAAGGAAAACACACACACGCCCACACACGGACATCTCCAGCCAGGCTAACACACACACGCCCACACACGGACATCTCCAGCCAGGCTAATCCTCCCTGCGGAGACCCCCTGGTAACTGTGGAGAATGAGAGCACATTTGACCACGAGGAATATCCTAGCGTTGGAAGGCAAACACTTGGGTTTGGGTTGGTGCACCGTCTGCACCAAAAAATACACCTTCCTATAGACTCTTGGGCACTTTACCTGGAATAGCCAATAACTCACAGTGATTAGAGAGTCCCTCCTCCCCCTTACCCTGCTTCCAAGGAGGAACCAACAACAGAAAGTTCTGGACTGAACTGCACCATCCCAGAAGGCTGACTGAGCTTCTTGGTTACCCCTAGCTTTTCAGTTTGAAAAATACAAAATTCTCCCACAAGTTTGTCCTCATCATTTCAAAAAATAAATGCATATTGAGGACTGGAAGGAAATGCATGAACATGTTTGTCAGTGGTTATTTCTGGATGTTGGGATGATGGATCATTTTTATATTATTCTGCATGCTTTGCAGTTTCTAGACTCTTTTTAATAAGCAGAAATATATTTTATCATCCTAAAAAGTTAAAAAGACATGTATATTGAGCCCCCTACTATATTCCAGAAGAACAATTATCTCAGAAAGTGTCCTTAACTTCAAGGAATTTTTGTTCTACCTAGGGTAACTAATAGTAGACAAGGTAACTAAAATCAGGACTAAAGATTGAGTTATTGGTTCCAAGTGGTCCAGAGAAAGAGATATCTCTGAAGGTAGCAGTGGATAAAGAAGATCTTCCAGAAGTGATGCTAGAAAACTTTGTATCTCAGGGTCCAAGGGACCTTGGGAGTCATTGAACTGTAGTCATTGAAATGTAGGACCTTGTAAACCGACCCTATATTTCATCTTCATCAGCCACAGAAAGTGATCCCCTGGTGAACACAGTCAGTATCTGACCAGAGACTTGATACTGTCCAAGTCAGTCCAATCCATGTTTGGATTTCTGATACTGCCTGGAGGTTCTCTCCCATATTGAGCTGAAGTGAACCTCTGGTGGCTCTGACTTGCCTTCTGAGGTCAAATATACTAGGTCCTCTACCTCTTCTACCAGATGATTTCCTTCCCATATTTTGCATCATTTTTCACACATTTCTTCTGAATGGTCCTTCTTTTCTTGCCAAAACAACTATAGATTCTTCATTTGACCTAAAATTGCATGACTTACAACTGCCAAGGGCTTCAAAAATGGGCAAAGCTCACACAAAATGAGAGACAGGAGAATGGACATGCTCAGCAAGGAAAATGGTACAAGCAAGACATAGATTTTGAGAGAGACCAAGTATATAGACTGGTCTATGAAGAAATCCACCTATCTAGGTCTGAGTCTAACTGGGGAGTTGGCAGGAGGTGCAGGAGGAGTGGTAGGAGGTAGGCTCAGAGCCTGAATTGTAGACTCCACATGCCCGACACTGAACAATCTCAGTCATTCCAAGAGGAGCCTGCTCTGGGATTCAGGGAGTCTTTTTGTAATCAGGTCCTATTGCTTCATGAGAGCCCAGGCCATTGTGGACCCAGTAGGGGGAAGACCAGAGAGAAGACAGCCATGAGAAGATGCTGGGTATCTAGTTACTGCAGATGGCTTTTCCCCCAGCTTCCAACTTTCTCTGTGATCTGACCAGCAAATCATAGACAATATACAGCTGGCCTGTGGAGGAAGACCCCCTGAGGTCTCCATGTTCTTGGGGATACATCTGTCAGTTTAGCCAAACTGGACCTGATTAGTAGGGGCAAGTTTCAAAGATCTTATCCCTGAGATACAGGCCAATTTCATGGCTTGTGCAAGGAGGATGCTAGAAAGGAGGAGGGACCACAAAGAATATGACAGGCCTGAGCAGGCACTGGAGAGAGATCAGAGGTGGTTGGAGGACAAGTCTGGGGGAAGAACTCTCCTTCATCCTTATATTCTTCCAGTCATTGAGTTGGAGTGAATATCAAACAGTAGATGAATGCAATGGAAATGGTCCAGAGGCTCCACACACTCAGGACATCATGATGATGAAAATGCAAGCCTGGCATCTGTGGGCCCTGCAGCAAGAGTCCTAAGGAAGGAGCCTGACTGAGTTGCCCACTAATCTCCTCTTTCAACACTTTGTTCACCCTATAGGTCAAGGCTGTATATTGCCAGCCTGCTTATTTAAGTTATATGCAGAGTACATCATGTGAAATGCTGGCCTGGATGAAGTACAAGCTGGAATCAAATTTCTCTCTGCCAAGAGAAATATTAATAACCTCAGATATGCAGATGACACCACCCTTATGGCAGAAAGTGAAGAAGAACTCAAGAGCCTCTTGATGAAAGTGAAAGAGGAGAGTGAAAAAGTTGGCTTAAAACTCACCATTCAGAAAACCAAGATCATGGCATCTGGTCCCATCACTTCATGGAAAATAGATGGGGAAACAGTGATAGACTTTATTTTTTGGGGCCCCACAATCACTGCAGATGGTGACTGCAGCCATGAAATTAAAAGATGCTTGCTCCTTGGAAGTAAAGTTATGACCAACCTAGACAGCATATTAAAAAGAAGAGACATTACTTTGCCAACAAAGGCCTGTCTAGTCAAGGCTATGGTTTTTTCAGTAGTCATGTATGGATGTGAGAGTTGGACTATAAAGAAAGCTGAGTGCCAAAGAATTGATGCTTTTGAACTGTGGTGTTAGAGAAAACTCTGAAAAGTCCCTTGGACAGCAAGGAGATCCAACCAGTCCATCCTAAAGGAGATCAGTCCTGGGTGTTCATTGGAAGGATTGATGCTGAAGCTGAAACTCCAATACTGTGGCCACTTGATGCAAAGAACTGACTCATTTGAAAAGACCCTGATGCTGGGAAAGATTGATGGAGGGAGGAGAAGGGGACAACAGAGGATGAGATGGTTGGATGGCATCACCGACTCAAAGGATATGAGTTTGAGTAAACTCTGGGAGTTGATGATGGACAGGGAGGCCTGGCGTGCTGCAGTCCATGGGTTCACAAAGCGTCAGACACGACTGAGTGACTTAACTGAATTTATAGGACAAGAGGCCCTCATGAAAGTATATGACTATCCCAGACCATATATCTAAATTCCAGTCCTTGCCTTAAGGATCTGGAACTTGGTCTTGAAGAAGGGGTGTGAGATCCAGGGGTGTGTCATGTCCTGTAATAAAAGCCAGTGCTGAGCCCTCTGAATGTGGAGCCCAGAGCCCTGGTGGCATGGGACCAATGACAGTACCATTGAAGGTCTGATGACCCTAAAACACTGAAATAGAAGCCAACCACACAGTCCTAGACTCAAATCCTAGCTTTAACACTTGCTGTCTTAGTCATTTAACCCTACGGTCATAGATTCCTTCTGGACAAATCTGAGACTGCACACCTGCCTTGCAGAGTGTTTAATAAGACAGTGTTACATTTCTGCCAAATAACAATGGTTATTGCTACCTTTAACATAAAGTCACTCAGCAAGGGACAGAAAGCTTAGAACAGTGAGAAGACAGAGCCAAATCCTTGGGGGAAGGAATGAAGGAGCAGAGTGGGGAGAGGCAGGTGAAGTCTCCCCTGGGGGGTGAAGACCCTCTCAGATGGCTTTGGGAGATCCAATCTGTCCAACCCTGAATCTGGGAACACAGCTCACAGGCCTTTGAATTTGTTTTGTTATTTCATCTGAGCAGGCTCCTGCCTCGTGTTCAGGAAAAAAAAAGTCTGCTGCTTTTTAAAATCTCCAGACCATCTCCCCCTCTCCACTTTGCACAAGTCCAAACCACAGTGAAGATTTCTCCTACACAGGCTGTACACCCGAGCCTCCGAACAGCTCACACCAATAAACAGACCCCCAAGACCCAGGAGGCGTACACTGTGAGAAATTTTACACGCTCATAAACAGACAGGCCTGTTAATATGCTCACGGGTCGGGGGTCTTTCTCCCAAATGCAGACAAGATATTGCTGCAGTAAAAGGGAAATTGTTCAGCCCTATCTTCCAAGCACGGACCAGGGAGGAATCCCTAAGACCGAGTTGACACAGCTCATAAATCTCCCACATTGCTGTTTGTCCCAGCTTCCATCATTTCAAGCAACATGTGGGATTGTCACATTTTAAGAAAATAAATAAAATGAAATTATAGATTCGCCTTTGTGATCCTGATGTGCAGATTACATGTTATTACATTATGGATCTCACACCCTTCAGTGCAATTGCACTAGGGTACGATTATTGGATTTTGATGTATTGCCAACCTCAAGCCCAAATAAATATTTTTCTCTACTAAGTGATGCTGGGAGGGAAGGCAGTTCTTAAACATAGAGCCTATTTGGGTGCTTTAGTAAGAAATGAAAGGAAACCAAAATGAAGAAGAATAAACAGGCTGGCTCTGGTCTTCCATGGCAAGTCTTGTACATCTAGTTCCCTAAACCCCAGGGGGAAAAGAAAAACAAACAAACAAACAGAGACAGAAAAGAGACCTGGAGTCTACTCTAATTCTCAGAAGAATTCATGCACTTGAGCAACAGACTACTATGTGCTGTGTGCCAGGCATGGTTCTGGGCATCAAGGGTAGGACAGAGAAGAAAACAGACAAAAATTCCTGCCCTCTGAAAGCCGGCATTCTAGTAACAAGAAGACAAAATCAACAAGTAAAATATCTAGCACACTAATGGATAAGTGCTTTAGAGAAAAATAAATTTAGTCAGCAGGGGATGGAATGTGGTACTGATTTTTTTAATGATTTTTTTGTGTGTGGTGAAAATAATATAAAACATACTATTTTAGCCATGTTTAACTCTACAGTTCAGTAACACTAAGTACATTGTTGTGCAACTCAACATCATCCATTTCCCAAATTTTTCACCTTCCTTCACTGAAAATCTGTACCCGTAAAATACTAGCTCCCAATCTCCCCTCCCCAATACTCCATCCCCCACTTGGCCTCTGGCATCTACCAGGGTACTTTCTGACTCTATGAATTTGACTATTCTAGGTACTTTGTATAAATGGAATCAAAGTGTTTGTCTGTACCTACTGTATATTGGAGTGCATTAAGATTAACTTAATATACCTCCTACAAAGAGATTGTACCTTTTCTATTTAATGGGTAGTCAGATATGGCCTTCTAGAAAGAGTGATATTTGACAAAAGCCCAGTAAACAGTGAGACAGCCGACTCTGGAGATACTTGTGGGAGGGAAGTGCACGGAAGCAGATGGAACAACGAGTACAGAGACTCTGAGGCAGCAGTGGACCCAAACGTTCAGAAAACAGTTGAAACTTGTAGCTGAATGAGGATGAGCAAGGGACAATGACACAGGGGCAAGATCAGAGAGGTGATGGGGGATGGGATAGCCAAATTGGTAGGGTCTTGTAGGCCACTGTGGTGACTTAGGACTGTCTTAGGTCTGTTGTACAGGGACAGATGAAACAAATACTGTCCCAGCTTTTTCAGAGACTGTCGATGGTTGTGAAGCTGTTAGCAGCCAACAAACTACGTGCAGCGTGAGAAATGTCACAAGTGAGGGAGGGGCGCTTACAGGAGTGATGGGTGAGTCGGCAAGAGACTTCTTCCAGCCCTCCATCCTGGACACCGCTCTCGTGAGACTCTGGTTATTTGAAGGCATCACTCAGAAAAGCGTCCGACCTCCCCTCTTTTCTGCCCTTGCGCGTGCAAGGTAAGCCTCTTCAGTCGTGTCTGCTTTTTTGCCACTGTATGGACCATAGCTTACCAGGCTCCTCGGTCCACGGGATTCTCCAGGCGAGAATGCTGGAGTAGGTTGCCAAGCCCTTCTCTAGGGGATCTTCTTGACCCAGGAGGCTATGTCAATCAGGTTCTTTACCACTACAGCCATCTGGGAAGCCCCTTTCTGCATTTAATGTAGCTTAAACCATTGACAAACTTGAGAAACAAGAAATATAAAATCGGACATAGAATTTAATATGGTGTAATTTCACCTCTCACATTGGTCTAAAGAAATGTAACTTTATGTTGTTAAAAAATATATGATCTTCTGATTTCCTTGATTGCTTTTCTGCTTTTAAAATATGTAATCATGAAGATGGTCAAAAGGTACAAATTCCAGTTATAAGATAAGTAAATACTAGAGGTAAGATGTACAACATGATTAATAAAATTAACACTGCAATATATTATATATGAAAATTGTTGAGAGAGAAAATCCTGAGTTCTCATCACTAGAAAAAGCTTTTTCTTAATTTTTGCATCTGTATGAGAAGATGGGTGTTTACTAAACTTATTGTGATAATCATTTTGTGATGTACTTAAGTTAAATCATTATGCTGTATACCTTAAACTTATACAGTGCTGTATGTCAATTAGGAAAAAGTGGAAAAAAAAGAAATTATTCATATTAAGCCTTTTTTAAAAATTAAAAACTAAAATATGTAATCAGATGATCTTGTTTTTGGGAGAATATCAGTTTCTTTTAGTTGTTTCCAGTTTTCTCTGCCATTTGTGTTTCTCTTTTATGTTCAGTGTTTCCAATACCATTTGTTTTTAAAGATTTTAAAATACCAAAACTGTAACTGAGTATGGTGGAATTTGTTTCTAGTATGATGTTAATATTATACAAGGAAATGTTTAAAGCATTGTTAATTGGATTACTGACACATACAATGTGTTTACAAATAAACTATGGTGTTGATCCAAAAAGATGGGGGGGGGGGGGCGATGGTCTGGAGGAGTCCTCTTAGAAGGCAAATGGTGTTTCCAAAGATGGACAAGGCCAAAGAAAGAGGGAGACAGAGAGGTCTGTCTGACTCTGAAGACTTTTCCAGTGAAGAACCCACTAATTGCATCTCCACACATCCTTACCCGCAATCTCTACTGGAAATGCTAACTGGAAAGGCTAGAAAATGAAATGGGATGTGAGGTCAAGGTGGGAGAAGGTAAACATTATAATATCACATCATAGAGGTGAAGGATCAACTTTTTTTTGGAAAAACTTACAAGTCAAAGCCAGCAAAAGAAGGCCTGTGGTTCCCACGGGTCAAGGCACCATGGATCAGACTAAGGAGTCATGCTCTAAGGAAAGGATGCTGCTTCCAGTACAAGCAGAGCAGCACGGTAACGGGATAAAAAGGCCGACCCAGGTGCCAGGCAGACTGTGTGTAAGTGCCAGCTGTGTAGGGAGTTATCTAAGAGTGCCAGCTGTTAGCACCTGGAAACTTTGTGAAAAGGTGGATTTGGGCTGCTGGGAGAACAGGGACTCCAGTCCCATAGGAAGTTGAGTTAAAACCCAGTCCCTCCTGTTAGAAGAAGGGAGCTCTTGCTGTCATTGGTCCATTCTCTGGTGATCTGAGCTTCAGGAAACATCTCTGGACAATCTACTTGTCTCTCCTGTTGGAGTAAAGACAGACCCTGAGCAAAAAAATGTCTTTTCATACTGTTCTGTTCATGGGGTGTTCAAGGCAAAGCTATGGATTTTCCGGTAGTCGTGTATGGGTGTGAGAGTTGGACCATCAAGAAAGCTAAACATCAAAGAGTTGCTGCTTTTGAACTGATGTGTTGGACAAGACTCTTGAGAGCCCCTTGGAATGCAAGGAAATAAAACAAGTCAGTCCTAAAGGAAATCAGTCCTGAATATTCACTGGAAGGACTGATGCTGAAGCTGAAGCTCCAACGGCCACCTGATGGGAAGAACTGACTCGTTGGAAAAGACCCTGATGCTGGGAACGATTGAAGGCAGGAGGAGAAGGGGACGACAGAGGATGAGATGGTTGAATGGCATCACCAACTCAATGGACATGAGTTTGAACAAGCTCCGGGAGTTGGTGATGGACAGGGAATCCGGGCATGCTGCAATCCATGGGGTAACAAAGAATCGGACACAACTGAGCAACTGAACTGAATTGAGCAAAAATTACTGAACCATAGCAGCAAGAAGACTGATGTTCCCGTAGCATCTTAGAAAGGTATAGACAACCTTGTGACGGAAGACACTTTCGGAAGCTCTGTGTAGTAAAGGGGGCTTCCCAAGAGGCCCTAGTGTAAAGAACCCACCTCCCAATGCAAGAGATGAAGGAGACATGGGTTCAGTCCCTGGGTGGGGAAGATCCCCTGGAGGAGGGCATGGTAACCTACTCCAGTATTCTTGCCTTGAGAATCCCATGGACAGAGGAGCCTGGCGGGCTACAGTCCACAGGGGTTGCAAAGAATCCGACATGACTGAAGCGACTCAACATGCAGACACATGTAGTAGAGAACTATGCAGGGGCCAGAGTATCACTGGCTTTCATGCCAGAATTGGTTCTTAGACTTGGAGAACATCATTTCACTCTCTGGCCAGCCAACTCTTTGCCTTTCAAATAAGGCTTTTCAGGCTCTGGTTTTAGAAATTCAGAGGATCCATTAGAAGTGTCCCAAGCGCCGTTGTGGTATAAGAGAAGGCCTCAAGGGAGCCCCTCTGCAAGAGTCTGGAAACAGTGCTGTCTTCTATCCAGAGAAGCACTACTTTGCATTTTCTTTTTCTGTGAAAGTTTTCATCTGAAGAGATGGTTATGATGGATTTTTTAAAATAGTTTGAAAACTATGGAACTATGTATTCATGTTCCAGCCTTTCCCCACCCAACCACTCCTGCCACATCAAAGCAGTGCCATGCTTAAGCGATTCATCCCTTTGGCTGAGAGTCCTAAAGAGAGAAATGTCTTAACTTCCCTACGCCATTAATTCCATTGTTTTTCTGCCTGGTAAAAAGTTTAGCCTAAGTCTTTCCTTCTACAAGAACACTAAAATTTACTGGAAAACTGCCACTGCTTTTGTCTGGAATACCTCCCTGCTGATCCCTCCCTTGCATCTTCACTGGTTAACTTATAGCCACTCTCCAACTCAGTATAACTGCCACTTCCTACAGGATGGCCTTCTGGGTGGTCCCTGGGCTCCCTCCCCGATACATTGCACTCAAATCACCTTTATCTTTAGTTCTCCCATACTAGACTGTGATTGTTTTGAGAGCAAAAAATAAATTTGTCTTAATTATCACTGCCTACCTAGCCCAGTGATTCCCATGTGCACGCGCGCTCAGTCACTTCAGTCATGTCTGACTCTTTGCACCCCTATGGACCAAAGCCGGCCAGACTCCTCTGTCCATGGTTATACTCAATAATAGCATTTCTGCCATAATACCTATTATCTGTTAAATTTAAAATGTGCAGAGAAGGTGATGGCACCCCACTCCAGTACTCTTGCCTGGAAAATCCCATGGACGGAGGAGCCTGGTAGGCTGCAGTCCATGGGGTCGCTAAGAGTCGGACACGACTGAGCAACTTCACTTCACTAGGAAATGTAGTAGGCAAATAACACTCACTGTTTCACCTACTTCTCACAGCAACCCTTGAGGGTAGGTATTATTTCATAGATAAACAGACTGGGTTCAGGAAGCTTGAATGGACCTATCCAAGGTCACCAATGAATAAACAATATCATCATCTACATCTACATCATCTACAGCTTTTGAAAGGTCTTAAAGAGTAAGATTTTGTTATCTCTACAGTCTTCTATTCTCTGAAGTGGAAAATCAAGCCAAGGTCATCCATGTTTAGGTGAGTGTCTAGGGTAAAGGCTAGTGGTAAAGTACCCGCCTGCCAATGCAGGAGACATAAAAGATGCAGGTTTGATCCCTGGGTTGGGAAAATCCCCTGGATGAGGGCATGGCAACCCACTCCAGTATTCTTGCCTGGAGAATTCCATGGACAGAGGAGCCTGGTAGGCTACAGCCCATGGGGCCGCAAAAGGCTGGACACAACTGAAGTGACTTAGCATGCCCACATGCACTAGGGTATGTGGTAAGGCTGGCCCCCTTACTCGGATGTAAGAATGTGGGTGGGATTTTAGTCTGTCACTCACTGTTCTCTGGAGAATAAAGAAGTGGAACAGAGAAATCCTTGAGGAGTTCATAATGTACATGTGGAACATACCTAGCAGTCTTGAGAAGCTTTTCAGAACAATATGCCAACAATCATTCTTTAGCTCACAATAGAATGCATGAACACCTGATATATATATATACACCCCAGTTCAGTTAAGTCAACCAAATATTTAAAAATCACTTTTAACTAATGAGTCACTGAGGACTTATTCAATTAAATAAACATTTCCTGCAGCCGGAATAAAGGCAGGGCACTTTGCTCTGTATTACAAGATACAAAGCAGCTTCCCCGGTGGCTCAGTGGTAAAGAATCTTCCTGCAAGGCAGGAGCAGTAAGAGATGGAGGTTCTATCCCTGGGTCAGGAAGATCCCCTGGAGGAGGGCTTGACAACCCACTCCAGTATTCTTGCCTGGAGAATCTCATGGACAGAGGAGCTTGCTTGGCTACAGTCCAGGGGGTTGCAAAGAGTGGGGCATGGTTGAAGTGACTTAGCACCCACACACAGAATACAAAGGACCGAGGCCACAATAACCTCCCTTCCTGTGCTTCCTGCAACTCCATGTAAAGACCTCTGGCTTTACTCCAACATGCTGGATTGTAATTGTGCCATTTTGGCTTCTCTTCCCCACAAAAGATTTCCTCTTTCAGAGCCCAGTCACAATCTTACACACCTCAGTATCCCAGGACCTGTTGTGCGCACTGCACAAAGTATCGGTTGAATTGGATAAGGCAGATCTCAGCCCCCAGGGGGCTAACAAAGAGAGACAAAACATGAATCAAGTTTATATTCAGGGCAGAAAGTGATGGGTCTTCCAGAGAGCTAGAGCATTCCCTGGAAGTCCAGGGATGATGTTAACAATGGGAGACAGGAAGAGCCATGGTTGCCGCTACTTAAGCAAAAAGAACGGTGGAAGCAGGGTGTGGAGGGAGTATGCAGGGTGAGGACTGCATGGGGGAGGCAGGGGTGGACACAGAGGACCGACTGGAAGACCCTGCAGGCCAGAGCAAGAAGGCAGGCTTTACTTGTGGCAGGGGATCCTTGTGGCAGGTTGGTTTTGAAGAGGGAACATGGCACGGGAGCCTTGATGGTTTAGGAGGGTCACTTTGCAAACAGTGGGCAGGGTGGGCACAGCACAAGGATACTGGGTAGGGTTGCTGGTTGGTAAGCTACTGAAAAAGAAAACAAGAGAGGTCCTTTAGGGGAGGAGAGGAGGGACAAAGGAACATGGAAGTGACAAGAGTGGAATTGTGGTCACATCAACAGACTTGACAACTGACTGAGTGGGCAGGGCAGGAGAAGAAGTGAGAAGAAACATTCTGCTCTAAGGTTTAGCCCTTCCCACAAATGGGAGAACTGTGCTAGACAAACAGCTAAGAGAAAGGCAGGTTTACACAGACTAAGGTGGGAATAGGACGCATCTGACTTTATGCACCTTGACTTTGAGCTGTCAAACTTCATCTTAATTCATCACTTGTGACCCGTGTGAATTTCTCTTTGTCTCAGTCTCTTTACCTGTTGCTGTTGCTTATACGCCAAGTTGTGTCTGACTCTTGGTGACCCCATGGACTGCAGCTTGCCAGGCTCCTCTGTCCATGGGTTTATCCAAGCAAGAATACTGGAATGGGTTGCCATTTCCTTACCCAGTGGGTCTTCCGGACCCAGGGGGCAAACCCATGTCTCCTGCATTGGTAGGGAGATTCTTTACCACTGACCACCAGAAAAGCCCCCTTTATCTGTTAAATGGGGATAATATAGGATTTATACACAAGCTTGTGGTGGGAAAATTACACACAAGCACACCCACCCATGCGTGTGCCTGGCACACAACAAACAGCCAATCTGCCAGTACTGTTAGTATTGCTGTTAAGCAGGTGGACATGTCCAGCAGAGACAGAACTGCAAATCTGCTGCTCAGGACTAGAGCAACTCTTCATGAAAGGGTTTATCATAAGATTGCTTTAAGTAGAACATCTCTGGGCTTTTAAAAGGATTTTTTTTTTTCATTTTACTTACATTTCAGAAATCTATTCAGTGCGTTAAGTGAGGCACCCCCCTAGTTAAAATGACACCACTTCAGTTCCTCAATGAAGACATTCTTTGAAACAAATTCCCTCTTGAAAAAGTCAGCCAGGACAGAGAGGAAGGTGTGAACTCCTCAGGGCTGGTGGCTTAGAGGGAGGTGGATGGCACAGGGGCAGTTGGGGCAGAAGTAGATAAAAGCCCTTTTGAACAATGAGGATCTTGGAGGGTCTGGTGCCTGAGAGGGAGGGAAGAACCCAGGGGAACCCCAGGGGAGCCCACCCCAGGAGAAACATCAGTGTCCCGGGTCCCTCCTCATCCACAAAGACCCGGTCTGTCTACATATGAGCAGGAAGTGACTCCTAAGAACACAAGCCACTCCTTTATTAATTTATCCTCTGGTAAAGTACCTGCTTTGTGGTTTGCTGTTGCTGTTTGCTAATATTACTTGGCCCAAAAGTTCATTTGGGTTCCCAGAGGCTGTTACAGAAAAACCTGAATGCACATTTTCGCCAACCAAATATAAATTCTTATATGTGATGTTAGTTAGAGAGGACTCCTTGGAGGAGGTGGCTTCCTAAAGAAATAGAGGCAGGAAGGGAGGGGACTGGTGGTGACGCTGCAGCAATTGGGAAGTCCGCGGACACCTCCGGTGTGGGAAAGAGGAGCCAGTGGAGACTACAGCAGGGACCTGGGGGTGCTGGAGGCTCCTGTGCCCCGTGAGGTCGGCTGGGGGCACCCCAAGGGTTAATGTGGGATGAGAACCAGGCAGGGTGTGGAGGTCTGTGAGTTCCCCGCCCTGGGAGCTCTACAGGAAACTGCCTAATAAACCAGCCCAGAATCCATCTCCTGTTGCATATTTTATTGACTTGAAATTTTTTTTTTTCATCAGTGGACTCCCAGAGCCAGAAAGAATATAAAATAAATAAATAAAAAGACTCCGAGGCGAACAGAGGAACAAATCAGCCCTGTGCCTCCAGCCCCTCTAAGCCACCCTTCCTGGCCTCCCAGTCACAGTCCCTCTTCTTTATTTCCAGCTCTCCCTCCCTGGACGTGTGAGGTCTGATTGATCAGGAAGGATTGTAAATGTGAGATTTATAGGAAGAGGGAGATAATTTATACCAGAAAAGTTTCTATCTGAGATGCAAGTGATTTATAAGTTTATTTTTTAAAAAGCAAACATGGAGACCCTTGTAAATAACAGCTTTATATATTAACTTTCTGATGCAGCCTCCTACCTATGAATGAGTGAACAGCATTAAGTTCCCATTTAGGAAACAAGAGCCTAAACCCACTGGATTGAGGGACATGATTTATCAAACACAGCCTGCTCCATTCATCAGAGCCCAGCTCCAGGATTCAGTGGCAGTAAGACTCTGCAAGCTGCTCCAGGGTTTCCTCTTTGGGTGGTATCTCTTGCCTTCATCTTTATTTATTTCCAAAAGAAAAAAATGTTGCAACTGATTGAACTGACTGATTGATATGTCAGTGCTGAGATTTATGAGGCCGGGCCCAGCTTCCAGGGCTGTCTCCTTATCCCGAGTCTTTTCTGATGTAAGCTTGGCCCCTCACCAAAGATTTGCATATGCCATGTTCCATCTTGTTCACCATCTAAATCGCTGTATTTCTGGTCAAATCCTCACCTCCTCTGAATCTCCTGGTCAGATCTTCCCCTCTGAATCTCCTCCAGAGGAGAGTTCCAGATTGACCCTCCAAAAAATTTTACCACCAAAATATCCTATCAGTGACGGCTATGGGAAGCTGAGAGCCCCAGAAAATCAGATCTGTAAAAGGCCAGCAGGAACTCCTCTTTTCACCAATGGGGACCATAGCTCAGAGAGGTGGAGAGGTTGCTCAGAGTTACACAGCAGTCAGGGGCCAAAGTGGGAACAGAAAAATGTGGGATGTGCATTTGTTGATGCCATGTCCAGCCTTTTTCCCACCACACTGAGCTTCACCAGAGAGCACTTACTTCAGGGTCTATGAAGGAAACTTCCCTTATAGCTCAGTTGGTAAAGAATTTGTCTGCAATGCAGGAGATCCCAGCTCAATTCCTGGGTTGGGAAGATCCGCTAGAGAAGGGATAGGCTACCCACTCCGGTATTCTTGAGCTTCCCTTGTGACTCAGCTGGTAAAGAATCCGCCTGCAATGTGGGAGACCTGGGTTCAATCCCTGGGTTGGGAAGATCCCCTGGAAAAGGGAAAGACTACCCACTGTAGTATTCTGGCCTAGAGAATTCTGTGGACTGTATAGTCCATGGAGTTGCAAAGAGTTGGACATGACTAAGCGACTCTCACTTTCATGAAGGAAGCTGAGGTCTCTGGAAGTTTCCCCAGATGAGTGTCAGAGTAGGGGGCAGGAGCCTGAGCTTTGGGGAACTGCCATTATTCACAGTGATGTCCTCCTCTGCCTGCACCCTGACCCCTGGTGACCAAGGCTGGGGATCACAACCATCACTGCAGAAAGGCTCCCCCATTTGTCCATGCTGATTTCACAGGGACTCCCTCCCCTCCACAACTGATCTACGCATGGTTCTCAGACTTGCTCTTGTCCCAGGGCCTGAGATAGTATTACCCCCTCAACAAGCATTGTTTTGCCCTTTCGTCCTTTCTTATCTGCCCTCCTCTAATCTCTGACAACACTTGTCTCTACCCCTCAGTAGACACTTAATCACCATCACACATAGTATCTGTCCTGCAATTAAGCACTTACCAGGTTCCCCCTATGTGTTGGCTTTTGTCTTATGGGTATGCCAGGGACTGTGCTCACCAACTGACCCGTGCCAGCCGGTGATGCCTGCCACTCCTGGGTAGGGCCATGTAACCGGTTCTCACCAATGGACTGGCCAAGGCAGTAGGAGCTAGCACACCTCCTCCAGCTCTACCTGCCTCCCCGTGGTGGCCTTGGACACCATGAGCAACAGAAGACGCAGCCCCAGAATGCAGCAGAGTCCCCTGGTCCCCGTCTGACTTTGCATAAACAATCAACAACCTTTCTTATGCCAAGCCATTGAGATCTGGGGGTTTGTCACTGAAGAATGTACCTTCCTCTACTGATTCAATCAGTTATCGCTGCTAACCCCAGTTCCGCCACTAGTGAACAGTCATTTTTCCACTTCTGGGCCTCAGTTTATTCACTTTTTTAAAAAGAGGCCATTAAAATGTCAACTGCTGTATATTTTACACTTGCTACATCCCAGGCCATGTGCTATGTGCTTTATAAGCATTAAAGCACTGACTGATAATGACTATGTGAGCTAGATTTCACTGTACTCTTAGAATGAGGAATCTGAGTGGGGGTGATGCAGGGTGCAGGATGGCAGGCACCTCTTCCAGGGCTGCACAGATACTAAGTGGTGATCTGAAGTCATAACACAGGCAATCTGACCCCAGTGCCCCATATTCTTACCACCATGCTTTATGACCACTCAAAATCCCTCAAGCACAAGTCTTCCAGAATATTAATATTGAGCCCTCACTCTCTGCTGGTATGCATAACTTACAAATCAAATTGTAATGTATTTGAGAATAGAAGTGATGGGCTGCAGCAACTCACAGACACGCCCTCCTCCTGAGCCTAGAAGCCGGGGAACGTGGAGAAGGTGTCTCTCAAACCCTGCTTGAATTGAATTGCACAACTCTGAAGTCAACTGAGATAAACATATCTCCTGCTTGGCAAATCTGACTCCAACCGTGGGATCGCATTAGGACTAAGACGATGAAAACTAGAGTCATTCAGCCTGATGATTTGATATGTGTCCTTCATTCCTCTGGCATACAGCAGACGTGCAGCTGCTGTAGAAAAAGTCCTGGGCAGGGGGTGAATGCAAGTCACAGCCTCTGCTCGCTGCGAAATTACAGTCCTGCCAGAGAGTGAGCTTCACCTGAGAGCACTAAGGTGGCATGTACACAGAAGCATCGACCCCCAAGTTCCGGGGACTACTGCTCTCCACAACCAGCTGTGTGCTGGGAAATGTTAAACCCCTATTTGTTTCTGGGAGGAAAGAAAGCACTAATCTGTGGCATTTGCCCATTTCCATGGTGTAAATACCATGCCTGATTGTTGTTTAGTCACCAAATCATGTCTGACTTTGTGACCCCATGGACTCTCATCTGCCAGGCTCCTCTGTCCATGGGATTTCCCAGGCAAGAATATTGGAGTGGATTGCCATTTCCTTCTCCAGGAGATCGTCCCAACCCAGGGGTCAAACCAGTATATCCTGCATCTCCTGCATTGGCAGGCGGAGTCTTTCCCACTGAGTCATCTGAGAAGTCCACCATGGCTGATTTCAAGCTACCAAAGTGATGTCACTGAATGCAGAGTTAGAAGAAGCACAGTGAATTCTGGAGATGTCTTCATGAGCAAGCTCCAAGGCCTACTGCATACAACATGCAAAGGGTTCTTCCATCTCTATCGAGATATAAATCAAAGAGAGAATCATTTGGGAGCAAGTGGAATACAGATGAGCACTCAGAAACAACTGTCTCAGGGTTGAGGAATATTAGATACTAAGGCTGTACATGAAATATCCTTCTGTGTGTGAAGGTTTTTGAAGGCAGGGAGAGAGAACAGATTCTCATCTGTCTCAGCTGGTTTATGTCCAGGTATGCCTGCGGGCAAATGGCTGGACCAGGTGACCTCTAAATGTCACACTCAGCCTAAGGATTCTGTGATGCTGGCAGAATTTGCTCCTAGCTTTCTTCTGCCACTAGAGACATGCCAGGCTTTCTGGGGACCAGAGTCAGTACTACCAGTATACCCAATAGAATGCCATCAGCATACATTCCCTGCAAAGTTGCTGACCTAGTCTTGAGCAGGTTAATTGTGGCCAGTGGGATGCTCAGCTGCCAGGGGAATTTCTGAGACTCTGGAGTCCACACTGCTGGAGAATGCAGACATACCAATGACAGCTCCTCACTCCTAAGGATGGCTAACGGGTCTCCCTGTGCTGGGCTTCTCTCCCAGGGTGCTCAGACCCTGGGAAAAATCCCCCCAGTCCAGGCCCTGGCTAACCGCACCCTGCAAAGCCGGTCCAGCCCAGCCCATCATCCTAGCTCAGCAGCCCCCATGTCTGACACAGGAGCCCTCCCTGCATGTTTATCAATCTCAGGGCTCACAACTGTGGTCCAGAGTCTCTCCTGGGAGAGAGCAGATAATGTCACAGGCTCCTGGGACCTCACAATGACAGGAGACAGCAGCCTGCCAAGGAGGAGGGAGGATGTGGATGGGAGCTGTTCACTTCCCATACCCAGGAAGCTTCTAACAGAGGGCAGACTAAGCCTCTCTGCAATGAGCTCCCAGGCAGAGGCACCACTTCCCCAGCTGGGAGAGGCTGGTGCCAAGGAAGGGCTCCGGTGAGACCTGTCCTACAGAATGCACACATTTCTGGAAGCAATCTAGAAGGGCCCAGGGTCTACTCCTACTTCTAAGGGGTACAGCTCCTACATTAATGGCTTGTCATTCGGAAGTAACTGAGAAATAAAAAGATGGGTTAATTTTCCTCAGGTCAAGTCTCAGGACGCAGAGTCAAAACCAGAACCCAGCAAAATGGCCTGGCAAGCACCATTAACACTTGGAACAGAGGCAGAATTAGATGCTCAAGTTCACAGCAAGTTGCTTATGAAGGCAGATTTAGGAATCAGGCCTTTGATCCGTGGTTTACCACTTACATGGGCCCTGGTAAATAATATTCAATACGAATGATGACCCACTGGAAGCATAGTTTTTCATGGAAGAGTCTGTGGATTAATTCAGTGGCAAAAGGAAAGCTGGGCTCAGCAGTTGTCTGGCTTTTCCTCTGGTTCTCTCCCCTACCTGATCAAAGACGAGCTTTCATAAATACCACACAAATTCTCCCCTGAGCCTGTCTCTCTCCTGCAATCTCCATTTCTCCCAGATACCTTAGTTCTACCATCTATCCATCCACCCACCACTTGTCCACTCATCCCTTCATTTGCCCATCACTCATTCATAAACCCACTCATTCATTTAATTACAATTTATTGAAATCCTACCATCAGAAAATCTGCTGGAAACTTGGGATGCTTTAGAGTCTGTAGTGTTTAAAACCAGAAACCCTAGAGTCAGATTAACTGAGGTTGCAATACAGACTCTGTCGGCTTTCTAGCTGTGTGGTCTTTAACCCTTTACTTGACCACCCAAAGCCTTGGTTTCCCTATCTGTAAAATGGGAGTAATACTACTCTCTATTTAAGGTTATGCTGAATAGTAAAGAAAATACAGGACTTCCCAGGTGTCACGGTGGTAAAGAATCTGCCCATCAATACAGGAGATGGAAGAGATGTGGATTCAATCCCTGGGTCAGGAAGATCCCTTGGAATAGGTAATGGCAATCTGCTGCATTATTCTTGCCTGGAAAATTCCATGGACGTAGGAGCCTGGAGGGCTACAAGCCACGGGGTTGCAAAGAGATGGACACAACTGAGCAACTGAGCCCATGCGCAAAGAAAATATATATGCATATAAAATAGTACAGTCCCTGGAGACTAACAGTACTCAAGAGTCTGTCCTTACCTGCTGTGGGAGAGAACAAGGGAGATGGGATGTAAACGTTGACTTAGGGAGCTTTGAGTCAAACTCCAGATCCACACTGGCGAGTTGGATCCTGACGACTAGAGAAGACAGAACACTAGTCTACTCATCTCTCAGGCTGCTCCCTTTTTCTCCTTGGCCATGGTGGCTCTGCACGTGTCAGATCAGCTAGATCAAATGAGCCTCATTTCCCAGAACTCCTCTCTGTATGTCTCTGGTTAGACAAGCCACGAGACAGATTTTCCTTAAAGCATTGGTGGGCAGGCATGGAGCCACAGCCATGGTGGTTTGAACATTCAGAAGCTGGGACAGGAGATCTTTGGGTTCACTCGCTATCTGCTCTCACCTCTCTTTGATTCTGGGCACCTTCCTCTGGGCCCTCCCTCAGCTCCTCCAGCGACTGGATCTGGTAATTTTTTACCCCATCATGAGAGTAGCCACCTTTGCTATGGGTTACCTATTTCTTCATGACTGGAGGCAGCGAGAATGGGCACAGATTCCAGCTGGTCCATCCTTGCAGATTCCAGCTTTTCTTGGAAGTTTGATTTGTCCTTCTTTCCCCACGTTATGTCTTTCTTCCCTTCATGGCTTCCCTGGTGCCTCAGATGGTTAAGAGTCCACCTGCAGTGCAGGAGACACAGGTTTGATCCTTGGGTCAGGAAGAACCCCTGGAGAAAGAAATGACAACCCACTCCAGTATTCTTGCCTAGAGAATTCCATGGAATGAGGAGCCTGGCAGGTTATAGTCCTTGGGGTTGCAAAGAGTCAGACACGACTGAGCTAGTTTCACTTTCTTTCCCTTCACGGCTGCCTTCCTGTGGACATGAGGCTCCAGCATCAGATGAAATTTAGCAGCTTTACAGAGACTAAGCAGTTCCCACAATTGTGTAAGGTCCTACTCTTGTAATAAATCACTTGGACATGTAGGTTGATAGGTACATAAATAGATGGAGAGATAGAGATGTGTAGATATAAATGCATATATATGTATATATGTGCATATATCTGTGTATATGCAAGTATATGTATATGCATGTACATAAGTGCATACATAAATGCATGCATGTACACATACACACACACACACACACACACCCCTCTTAAGGTCTACTTTTCTGGATAACCATCATCTTCAAGAATCTTCTTTCTTTTTTTTTTTTTTCTAGAAAAGTGGCTTTTATTAAAAAAATTATTTATTTCTGCTTGCATTGGGTGTTCATTGCTGTGCTAGGACTTCTCATCTTGCTGGCTTCTCCTGTGGCAGAACACGGGTTCTAGGGTGCAGGCTTCGGGAGTTGTGGACCTATGCTTTGTTGCCTCTCGGCATGTGGGAATCTTCCCAGACCAGGGATTACAACTTTGAAGAATCTTCTTTCATATAGCAGCCATGTCTACTAATATATCTCTCTCCTCCCCTGGGGGTGGGGAATATCTTCAGACTGATTCCTAGGGCCCCGCAGAAGGAATCCTCAGAGAAAAATATTGCTTCATCCCTTTCCTCTTCCATTGCTTCCCCTTTCACCACCTCCTGGACAACCTGCTGCTTCCATTCTGTCTTGACCTCTCTGTGGACTCTGGATCCCTTGTTTCCTCTCTTCTCTTGTCCTACAGAAGAATAACAATGGCAAAATTAGATCTTGAAAATGACTAGATATTCCCAGTGCTGGTCAAGAGCTCCCCATTTATAGGAGCTACAGTGAGGCAAAAAGGCAGGGCGCCTCCTGAATAATGGCATCTCTGTCTTAGCCTTCTTCTCATTTTGCTTTACCCTCTGCCCCTTATTGGTCTCATCTGCTTTCCTACCTCACAAGCGACTATCTGTGGACTCAGGCACTTGCAGGAGTTGTAGGTCTTTCGAGACTGGAACACTTCATTCATCCTCCACACTCATGGCCCACTCTCAAGTCAGTCTATCTTTGTGGCAGTGTTACTTCTGATCTGTTCAAGGCTCAGCTCATGGTACCAGTTACCAAGGCTAACAACGTGGGTGCCATCTTTGACACTCCGCCTGCGTTAGTGGCCCTCAGTATTCATGCATCATATCCAATCAGAAGCCCATGGTCCTGCATGTTAATCTTCCCTCCTAATATCTCTCAGAGGCACTTATTTCTCTGCAGTCCCACTGCTAGACTAATTCAGGTCCCTAATTCAGACCTTCCTTCTTTCTCTTGTGTTTTATTTCAAAAGCTCCCCAACTGGTCTTCTCAATTCCCGAGTGTCTCCATTTTTGTCCTTTGTAAACTCTGCTGCCAACTTAGTTCCCCTGAAATGTAACTCTTACCTTATTCTTCCTCTGATTAAAAGCTTTGAATTATCTCTCCATTTCCTAGTGAATTCATCCACAACTTCTTTCAAGAAGTTCAAGACCTCATACAATTTGACCCCAACCCACCCTTTCAGACTTATTTTCCATTGCTCCTCTGCATGTGCCAGATACTTCCTCCCACCCAACTGAAATGTCCACCCTACACTGAAACGTCCTGTGTTTCCCTGTCTCCCACCACTTAGTTTCCAGTCTCTGCCTATGAAATCTGACCCATTTTTCAAAGTCCACCTCAATTGCCACCTCTTCAGAGAGTCATCTGAATCCTCCCAATTTGTCCCCCATAACATTTTGCCCTCCTGCAGGACCATTCACTTCAACCCTTCTGTCCTGTTTATAAACCAGTCAGAACCGTGGTTCTCTTCATTTTTATTCCCACAATGCATAAATGCTTGTTAGTTCAACCAAGCTGCTGCCCCCACCAAGCCTATACCCAAGTGAGATTGATCTCACTTCATATGTCGAGGTTGTCAATTTTATTACCAGGAAATCATCTGCATATTCCTTCCTGCTTTGCTCACCATGCTTTATACCTCAGATTAGAGGTAAGTTAGACTTTGGACTGGCTTTTAAATATCCCCAGCTGATTCTACTACTGCAGCCGATGCCTGTAACATTTATTTATAACTTTACAAAATTGGCCGTGGTTAAGATATATAAACCCGAAGGGGGCTCGTGCATTTCCAATACATTAAGGTATATTTAAAACATGCTGTGTCTTATCAGAGGCTTTAAAACACACATTACTGCAGGAGCTGGAAAGACAGAAGCAGGGTAATTGGCTAATGAGAATTCTGAACAGTGACTGGAAATATGGCAGAACTGCCCTTTGAGAACTGTGCTCGCACCTATTAATGAACTTTATCCAAGGCTCTAAAACACAGCCCTGTGTTTCAAACACAAGCCCAGGAGGCTGTGAGGCATGAATGCTGTTGCGTTAATTCACACCTAGTTATGGTGACTGGCACCAGCCATCAACACTGGTCAGAAGAAAGCTGCTGAAAAGCCCTTGAATAATTACTAAGGCTGGGTTTATATCATACCAGGTGCCAGGTGTTAATAGGGAAGGGTGTGTTTTTCTAACTCAAAGCTTGTGCGTATGTTAGCAGGGATGTGGGGATGTATGTGTTTACATGATCACAATCATGCTTGAGCATGTGACTGTGGACACCACATTCTGCCATTTAGGAAGGACCAGGACGTAGTAGCAGAGAAGGCAATGGCACCCCACTCCGGTACTCTTGCCTGGAGAATCCTATGGGCGGAGGAGCCTGGTAGGCTGCAGTCCATGGGGTCACGAAGAGTCGGACACGACTGAGCAACTTCACTTTCACTTTTCACTTTCCTGCATTGGAGAAGGACATGGCAACCCACTCCAGTGTTCTTGCCTGGAGAATCCCAGGGATGGGGGAGCCTATTGGGCTGCCGTCTATGGGGTCGCACAGAGTCGGACACGACTGAAGCGACTTAGCAGCAGCAGCAGCAGGACATAGTAGAAAGAAGGATGATGTGGAAAGTCCAACAACTTTCCATCCTGGGACAGGGCTATAGATGCCAGATAGAGCTTCCCGTGGTTCACAGCCCTGCACTAAATATTCCGATTAAGAGTAGTTCAAGTCTAAGCCATGAGCACTGTAAAGGTGGCAAACAGTTGACCTTGTATTGCAACAAACAGCCATTCCCTTCACATTAGGAGGGCAAATGGCAGCTTCCCACCGAGCCTCTACAGTGATCATCCAGAACATAGCAAGCTAGATTGCCACATGCACTTGCCTTATTGGGGTGCTGTTTGTTCAGCTTGCCAGCTTGCAGTGAGTTTTCTGAATGCCCTCCTGTCATCTCCATGGGTGGCCTCCCCACTGCCTTGTCTGTACATCAGCCCAGTGCTTTGGTCACAGACCACTGGACTGAAGAGGACACTGGGCCAATTCACTCAGCTGTGCCCCATTGTTGCAAATCCCACTTCTCTGCTGATGATTCCAAAATCTGTATCTCCATCCCATCTCTCTCCCTACAAGTTCATTTTTGTCCATGGTCCACTGGACAGAGAGATCTACCCAATGTGCCCCAGGTAATAACTCATGCAACCAGTCCCAACATAACATATCATTTTCATTTAGCTCTTAGATCTAAATACCTACGTTTGCTGACTTTTTAGGCTCTGACATGGACTCCTGCAACAGCATCCTGGCCCAGCTCCCTGGCTCCAGCCTCATGTCCCTCAAATCTGTCTTCCATGAGGGTTTAAGCATAGCTTTCCCTAAGGGTTATAACCTGAACACTAAAGCCCATTCTGCTCATCAGTGTTTCCCTAGCATTTATAAGCTCCCCTTTCAGGCTTCAGCCTACTCCTCTACCTTCTTATCCTCCCTGTGTGCCTTGCCTTTTGATAACACAGGACTACTTCACTTTTTCCAGATGCTCCTCTGAGACTGAATTTTCACATGATCCCTTCTTTATCTCTCCATTTGACTAATTCCATCTCAGCCTTTCACACTCTGCACAGTTACCATCTTCTGGGAGACTTGCATGACTCCCAGGCCCCTAGAAGCTGACTAGGGGCCCTTTTTCTGTACCTCTTTAATAGCCTGGTTACATCTCCATCATTGAACTAAGCACATTGTAATAGAATGATTTTTTTTTTTTTTTTTTGGCTTTTCTGACCCGATAGACTGTTAGTAACTTTGGAATAGAGACTATATATATTTCTTTCCCCTTTGTGTCTTCAACCCTTGACAAATATTTTTGAGTGAGTGTATGAATAAATGAATGAATGGCGTGTGTGCATGTCAGAGATTGCTCCATAGGTATAAGAGGGGAGAAAGAGCATATGTCAATGAATAGAAATATTTGAAGCCACTGGACTCCTTGAATCTTGAATTTAACCCTGGAGAGAACAAGAAGGAAGCAAGGTTATTTTTTTCAGTTTTATTGAAGACACAGTTGATGTATCACATTGTTTTATCCTAAGCTGTACAACATAACGATTTGCTGTACATATATACCACAAAATGATCACCATAGTAAGTTCAGTTAACATGCATCACCCCATATGGTTACAAATTTTTTCCTTATGGTGAGAACTCTTAAGATCTATTCTCTTAGCAACTTTCCAATATACAATAGAGATTATTAACTATAATAACCATGCTGTACATTACATCTCTAGGGTATTTTTTATTTTATAACTAGAAGTCTGTACTATCTTCCCAGATGGCGCTACCAGTAAAGAATCTGCCTGCCAATTCAGGAGAACCAGGACACACAGACTTGATCCCTGGGTCGGGAAGATCCCCTGGAAGAAGGCATGGCAACCCACTCCAGTATTCTTATCTGAAGCATTGCATGGACAAAGCAGCCTGGAAAATTACAGTCCATAGGGTCGCAAAGAGTTGGACACGACTGAAGCTACTCTACATAAACACACACATACCTTTTGACAACTTCCACCCATTCCCCCCACCTTCTACCCCTGCCCCTGGCAACTACCATTCCCTTCTCTGTCTCTACAAGTTTGGTTTCTTAGATTCCACATATAAGTAAGATCATACAATATTTGTCTTTCTCTGACTTATTTCACTTTGCATAATGCCCTCATGATTCATTCATGTTGCCACAAACGGCAGGATTTTGGAAATTACTTTTCTTTGGCAATTCTGGAAACTGAGGCTTCTGATCATCTAAAAAGTAACTGGTTCCTTGTTCTGTGCTTGGTGCTACCCAGGCAAGACAGAGTTTCCTGTCTAGTGGGGCTGCAGGGAGCTGTGCAGAGAGGGGAATGCAGGAGAAGCCCAGGGCTGAGCTGACACGGGTCCCATCACTCACTCTGCCAGGTTGAAACTGAAAGTCACTCAATTGTGTCTGACTCTTTGCAATACCATTGACTATACAGCCCATGGAATTTTCCAGGCCAGAATACTGGAGTAGGTAGCCTTTCCTTTCTCCAGGGGATCTTCCTAATGTAGGGATTGGACCCAGGTCTCCCACATTGCAGGTGGATTCTTTACCAGCTGAGCCACAAGGGAAGCCCAGGGTGGTGGTGGTTTAATTGCTAAGCCATCCAACTCCTGCGACCTCATAGACTGTAGCCCACCAGGCTCTTCTGTCCATGGAATTTTCCAGGCAAGAATACTGGAGTGCATTGCCATTTGCTGCTCCAGGGGATCTTCCCGACCCAGACCTCCTGCATTGCAGGCAGATTCTTTACCTATTGAGCCACCAGGAATGTCCTCTGCCAGGAGCCTTTTGGCAAATTTCAGTACCTCCTTAGTTTCAGTTTCCTCATTTTGAGTTAGAGTAATAATTCTTGCCACTCAGGGTTGTTTTGAGAACTGAGTCAATGAGTGTGATGACTTAGAACTGTACTCAGTAAATATTCAACAAGTGGCAGATGTTACCATGAATAGTAGTGTGACATCAATTTAAAAAATCACCAGCTCCTCCTCTAGACAATATCCTTGCATCAGAGTTTTGTCAACCTCCACACTTTAACACTAGATAATTCTGTGTCTTGGGAGACTGTCTCTTGTGCTATAGGAAGTTTGGTGACATCTCTAGCCTCTACCCACCAGATACTGGTAGCACTGTGTCCCCTCAGTCACCCAGTTATGATGACAAAAATATTTCCAGGCGTTATCAATATCAGTGTTTCTCTAGGTGAGCAACACTGCTTTAAAGAGGGAGGTAATAATCTCTGTTGCTTTGACTTTGGGCCTGTTTCCCTATCTGTAAAGTAAGGAGAGCAATGTCAAGTCTGCTGTTATCATGGGAAGCAGAAGGAAGATGGTCCCATTATAGAACCAGGAAACGTCTACCATAAAGCTAAGCCAACTGAGCTATCAAAGTACTTGGTAGAAGTGGGGTGATCTCTGGGCACAGGTCCAAGGGCAGAAGACAGCAAGACAAGGAACTGGTAACAACAACAAAGGTCCATGTAGGCCATATAGTCAAAGCTGTAGTTTTTCCAGGAGTCAAATGAGAGTTGGACCATAAAGAAAGGCTAAGTACCAAAAAATTGATGCTTTTGAACTGTGGTGCTGGAAAAGACTCTTGAGAGATCACACCAGTCAATCCTAAAAGAAATTAACCCTGAATATTCATTAAAAGGACTGATGCTGAAGCTGAAGCTCCAATACTTTGGTTTCCTGACGCAAAGAGCCAACTCATTGGAAAAGACCCTGATACTGAGAAAGATTGAAGGCAGAAGGAGAAGGGGATGACAGGATGAGATGGTTGGATGGCATCACCCACTCAATGGACATGAGTTTGAGCAAGCTCCAGGAGATGATGAAAAGGATAAGGGAGCCTGGCATGATGCAGTCCATGGGGTCGCAAAGAGTCAGACACGACTGAAGGACTGAACAATGACAACAACTCTAGTTAACTTGATTTTTTAACTTGGATAAACTTTTGGCCAGCAGCAGAAGCACTTACATGCCACAAGGCAGAGGCCTGAGATACAATCATACCTCCCGCAACATTCCCAGCTGGTAGGAACAAGGGTATAGGAAGGCCTCCCTGTTCCGTGCAGCATCATCCATTAGAAAACAAAAAAGGTACAGTAAGTGCCACTGAGCTCCTCCATTAATTGCTACGTAAGGGGGGGGAAAAAGAGAAGAATAAAGTGCTTTTACCTGCTCGGCTGGATAATTAAAAGCTGCCTGAAGCACTGCTAACCTTTTTCATTATGGCAGTGTTCATTATAGAGCCAGAAAGAATTAACTACACTGCATTATCAGATATCGAAAAATATTAATAGCAAAAGTGAGAAAGGGAAAGGAGGAATTTTGGGCGAGTTAATTAAACCACACGTCCTCAATGACTTATTAAGTGACTGGTCGAGCTTCCTGGAGCTCGGTGAGTCCCAGAGAGCTTGCGATGTGCCCCTGGCTCCTCAGGAAATGAGTTTTCAGCCCATGAAGCTGTATTTTTTTTTTTTTATCCTCTATTGCAAATTTTTCTTTCTTTCTTTCCAAATCTCGCCAAGTGTGTCAAGTCTTGGATGGGGACCGTCTTGGAGCCAATAGCAACGGGAGCTCATTGAGAGTTCATAAAGGTCACTACTTCGGAACTGCATCGCAAGCCAGTTCACTGCATTGTTCAGCAAAACCCTTTCAGCTCTTCTGTAACAGAACAGGTGAGAACAGCTTATAATGAGGTCCCTTTGCTGCTTCTGTAACCAAAGCCCATGAATGAGTTCAAGACAGGCCCGCCTCACCTATCGGATTCCCTTCTACAAGACACAGTGCTACAGCCTGGCACAGTGCATGGGGCTGGGATGGGACCCTGGGGCCTTGAGAGCTGCTTAGAGTAAATGTGCCGCTATTGACTCCAGAAAAATCGGAGCAGCCAATAGTTTCATGGAGCAGTACATGTTAGGGCCCTGCTGCAGTGGCAGAAAGTCCTGCCGAGCAAGGACCATTGTACTAGGAAATCTTTGGGGCATTGAGATGGCATCCTCTGCAGTTTAAATGCTTATTACAGAAAGGCATACCTATGACACCATCCTCCATGGAGCTCTTTGAATGAGCACAACTGACGTGACAGTATGGGGTAAGGATAGTACATGTGCAGAGAAAACATCTTCGATGGCAGAGGGAACAAGAAAGGGAATAAAAGCATTTTCATTTAGCAAAAAGCAAAAATTGATGATGAAGAAAATGTAGTATTGATTTCTTTTTTCTTCCTGCTGGCACTGGAGCTTTCAATGAAGTCATAGAACAACTGAGACTCCAACTTTGGTCCTGCTTCAGCCTAATCTTGTTTTAAGAGTCTAGTTTGCATGATTACTGGAGACAGGAAGAAGGTTCTCTTTTGGCAGAGTGAGGGTATCTTTATTCCAACATGCCATCATGACAATCAGACATTGTTCTGTTGACTCCCGTCCTGCCCTTGACTCTGGGCCATACCTTGGCCTCAGTATGCTCTGCTCAGAAACTCAGCAAACAGTGCCACTTGCCCAGGGAAGAGCTTTCTAGGAAGTGGGTGTGAGTGATGGTTTATCAAGCTGCAGCCTAAATGGTTCATGGGGACAGGAAAGCTTCGGCTTCTACATGAAAGAAAACGAAAATGGCTACAGGGGCAAGAACAAAAATGTTGGGTGAAATCAATAAAGTCTTTGACATGGGCCCAATGGTCATGTCTCTTCCTGACCATTATTAAGAGCTGTGTTTGCACAGATAGCTTCTTGCATTTTGCCAGCCCACTGTTTGTTTGGTTTCTTTTTCATTTCTTTTACTGAAGTATAGTTGATTTACAATGTTGTGTTGATTTCTGCTGTACAACCAAGAGATTTAGTTATACGTCTACATACATTGTCTTTCATATCCTTTTCCATGATGGTTTATCACAGGATACTAAATACAGTTTCCTGCGCTATATAGTAGGAGCTTGCTGTTTATCCATTCAATATATAATAGCTTGCATATGCTACCCGGAAACTCCCGTTCCATCCCGCACTACCCCACCGCCCCTTTGGCAACCACCAATCTGTTCTTTATGTCTGTGAATCTGTTTCTGTTTCATGGATAGGTTCATTTGTGTCATATTTTATATTCCACATATAAGTAATATCATAGGGTGTTTGTCTTTCTCTGTTTGACTTACTTCACTTAGTACGATCGTCTCTAGGTCCATCCATCCATCCATGTTGCTGCCAACAGCATGATTTCCTTCTTTTTTATCAGCGCACTATTTCTAAGCTACAGGCAATGAAGGCTCAAGATTTTCATCAACAATGTCTTCTCCCTGTTAATGAGTTGTACATGGAAAGTACTGAGGACAGTGCCTGGCACTTAGTAAGCACTCAATAAGTGTTATTGATTCTTCAACATTCTGTATCTTTATCTGGAACTTTTCATGAACTTTCAATATCTTGAGATACCCTGAAAGAAGAAATCTAAAAATTACACAGAGTAGGATATGAACACTGAATTCTGAAAAATTCTTTGGAGGCAGATTTCTGTATGGAATGACACAGGCATATTCCCCATATTGGCAAGAGTCTTAATTTTCTGGTTTCTAATCTATCCTTCTGGGTGTGTGTGGAGTGAAGAAGCTAAGAATCACTTGTAAGTGATTTCCAGATTTGAGATCAGGGTTAAAGTGAGTCACCTCCCAGGATTTGAGCCATTCCACAGGGTCCCTGACCACTCTACCTTTTTCTAAGGAACGAACATAAGGATGGACTCCTTTACTCAAAGGTCAAGTGAAATCATTTGGCTTAGGACTATGTGAGAAAACTTTAGAATTCAGTGACTTGGAGCTTGAAAGTGAAAGTGAAAGTTTCCAGTTGTGTCCAACTCTTTGCAACTCCAGGGACTATAGAGTCCATGCAATTCTCCTTGCCAGAACACTGGAGTGGGTAGCCATTCCCTTCTCCAGAGGATCTTCCCAACCCAGGGATGGAACCCAGGGATCTTGAAGGAAGTAGAAAAGAGGCTGCCCAGGGCTCTTCATGACCAGGCAAGGCTTCCAAACACATCATGCTTATTCCCACCTCCTTAACTCAGCTCACTTCCCACAGATCCCTTATCCTTCCTTGTATCTTTCAAGTACCATCTGCCAAGTTCAGCACAAGGTCCACAATGCCAGGAAGTCTCCTTTGAGTGAGCCTAGTCTTGGTTGACATTTTTTCCTCTTAATTTCAATAGTATTCTCTGAAATATCCATACCCAACTACTCCAGATTGGTCAATCTATAAGTTTATTCATTCTGGAGAACTTGACAGCATTATGATTTAAATCTCTTTTCCATCCCGTTGGACTCTGGAATGATCATTATAAGTGCCTCTCTGGTTGGGTCCACTGAACTCTCACTATCTTTCATTCATGTCATATTTCAGCAAGTATTTTACAGTGTTTTAGCGAGTTATTCGGTTGTCCATTCTATTCATGAGCACTTGGAGGGAAAGCATCATTTATTTATCTTTATATATTTATCATGCCTGGAACAAGCACATTCAATACGTGTTTGTTGGGTCATGATGAACAGAATTGAATTGAACTGCACTTGTTTTTTTCTATCACAGGACCAAATTCAATACTGGGCAAAGTGTGGGCACACACCAATTATTTGCTGCTGGGCCTGAATTAAACCCCTCAATCCCCCACTCAACCCCTTCACACAGTGCCAAAGTTACATGAGTTTATAATGAAGAAGCACATGGTTTTCTGGGCTTCAGTAAGCTTACTTGGACTTCCCCAGTGGCTCAGTGGTAAAGAATCTACCTGCAATGCAGGAGACACAAGAGACGTGAGTTTGATCCCTGGAATAGGAAGATCCCCTAAAGGAGGGCATGACAACCCAATCTGGTATTTTTACCTGGAGAATCCCATGGACAGAGGAGCCTGGCAGGCTGTGGTCCACAGGGTTGCGAAGAGTCGGACATAACTGAAGTGACTGAGCATGCACTCACAAGCTTACTTACCCTAAACCTTTCTGGCCACCTGCCAAGGAGACAACCCTAAGTAGTCAATCGCTTCTGTTTCCCCTCTTATCTCTGTAACTTAATTTACTTCTATATTCTAGAAACCACATAACTATCTAAAAAGAAAATACAGATGTGTTTTGAAACTCAAGCTTTCCAGGCATTCTGTGTAAGGGAGCTTTCCTCAAATGCCTCATCACCCATGTGAAACTTGGAGACAATCCACTGATACCCACTTCAAGCACGGAAGGTATTGCTCACTTCATTTGTGACTTTGGACAAGCAATAGCCTCTCTGGGCCTCCTGTCTCTTTTTATGAGGTTAAACCAGATCCTTCCTGTTCTAATACCAGTTGCCTCTGACACCCTGTGGAAAACCTGGTTGGTGTGCTAACACAGACATTTCTAACTCCTTTCTCTCTTGCCCTCTAACTGCTATTGATGTTGAAAAAAGAGAAAAAAGACCTATACTTATTTTCTCAGGTGCTCACACAATATGAGCAGACATGTGACGAATTCTCAACAGGGGCTTCTGGGAAATTTTTTTTTTTTGCTTTCCAAGGTAAAATGGACAGATGTGATGTCCTTTCTTTCTTCTTCCTGTCTTGAGTGAGGAGTTGTTAGCCGTATAATGATAATGAAGAGGCAAGAATGAGGATGAAACATCAACATATCAAGGACAGCGACGTGCCTGATTCCTTGTTAACACATAGACACAGAAATAGTTAATTAAATGATAATACCAAATTAAAAATTGAACTGCCTTAATTCTTTACATTATTTTGAATGTACAGCTATGGTCCAGATCTGCATATGACTAGTATGTTTACATTGTGACACACTTCTAGCTAGATTTTTTTTTTAATTGAAAAGTAACACATGCACATTCTTAGGAACGATATTTCAAAACTATATAAAGCTGTGGGATCATCTCAGTGAAGGAATCTCTTGTGCCTTCAAGAATTTAAATTCCTATTTAGGCAGGAATTTTGCTGAAAGTTTTGCTGAAAACCTCTCTGACACATACCAATCTAATTTCTAGTCAAGTGGGTTCATCAGATTAATCGCCTGATTCCTTTGGGTCCTCTCCACGAGTATAACTCCAACTTGACCAAGTTCACAGGAACACACACACACACACACACACACTCCCACACACAATTTGCAGAGTGCGTTATATCACACAAATTTCCACGTACATTATCACATTGATTCCTCCATCAGTCCTGTGAGATTTGTTGTTCTATAATTCCCCCTGTTTTGTACATGAGGAAACTTAAAGTGAGTTCCCATGATCTCACTCAAATGCGATGGGCTTCCCAGGTAGACTAGTGGTAAAGAATCCACCTGCCAATGCAGGAGACTCAGGAGACACAAGTTCTATCTCTGGGTAGGGAAGATTCCCCTGAAGAAGGATATGGCAATCCACTCCAGTATTCTTGCATGGACAGAGGAGCCTGGCGGGCTATAGTCCATGGGGTCACAAAGAAACGGACATGACTGAGCATGCACGCACTCACCCAAATACAATACTTTTACATAACTCAGTGGCAACTCAGGTTAAAATTGTGTACCCCGTATCATCAACAATGGAAGCTGCCAGCTTTACCCTTACCCTGTGCTGGGGCTAAGGCTCAAGAGTTTTTAGAACCTTAGAGGAAGCTCCAAGGACCATAGAACCCCATGGGAGGCATCATGTCAGAGAGGGTGATTCCCCCATCCCATGGAGCTCAGCAACCCTCAGTGGGAAGGAAGCAAAGCCTGTCCCCACTCCAAGGCCTGGAGCACAGGTTAATTATGGAGCTGGACAAATGCAGACTGACGGCGGGCTTACCCTCCCTCTAACCTGCGCCTTGGCTAACATGAGTTGTACAGCCAAACCCGGCCTCCTTGGCATGTTGTTCTTTCTCATCAATAAATAACTGCCTGAAACAATTACACTTCAGGAAACTAACCTTATTTTTCTCTTTCCCCCTGAAAGCTACCAAAAATTAAAAGCAAAGATGCTTAAATCAACTGGAGGGCTTCTGGGCAGATGTTCCTAAGTGCAATCTGTTTAATGGGAAAGACCTTTTTGGGGAAGGGTTGTCACTCTGCAGCAACCCTGGGCAGGCCCACCAATAGGTAAAGACAATACAGGTTTCCTACATGAGAGCCTGGCCCTCTGCATATCTCAGGATCCACCTGCCCAGCAAATGTAATTTACCTCCGATTCTAGCTCCTTCTGGAGCTGCAGGCATATGTCATTCTTTTTTTTCTTTTTAGCCAAAATAGTATCATGAAAAGATTGCAACCCTTCAAAATCAAGCAGTTCCAAGTTTGAGTCAGAATTCTACCACTTATCAACTTTCATTTGACCATTTTGTATTATTTATCTATTGTCGCATAACAAAATACTCCAAAACTTAAGTGGATTAAAACAACATGCTTTTATTATCTTTCCATTTCTGTGGGTCAAGAATCTAGATGCAGGTTAGCTAAGCCTCTGCTCAGGGTTCCCCAGGCTGCAATCAGCGTGTCATCTCTCCAGGCTCCACCAAGAAGGACATGCATCCAAGCTCACTCACGTGATTACTGTCAAGATGCAGTTCCTCCCAAGCTATTGCCTGGAGGCCTCCCTCCGTCCCTTGCCATGTGGACTTTCCCATAAAGCAGCTCACAACACAGTGGCAGGCTTCCATCAGGATGGACCAGCAGAAGACGAGACAGAAGTGACAGTCTTTTCGTGACTTAATCTCAGAAGTGACACCCCATCACTTCTGCCATATTCTGTTTGTTAGAAGCAAGTTTCAAGGTACAGTCCACACTCCAGGGACAGGTGTTATACAAGGACATGAGTGCCAGGGAGCAGGGATCCTGGGGAGCCACTATGGCAGCTAGCCACAGCATCTTCTGACCACGTTTTCTTCATCTGTAAGGGAGCATTGGGGGAAAGAGTCAAATGACACAGTGTTGAGATAAGTGCTTAGAAGAATGCACGGCGTACTGTCGGAGACTTCCAGAAGTTAATTGCCCTGCCTCTCCTCAGCCTGTCATGTCTCAGTGATACCTTTAGAGGTTTATGTGCAAAGAAGGCTACAAAGTCTCCACTTCCAAGGATGAAGCAAAGGGATGCAGTGAGCAAGTCAGAGGGTCCCAGGAAACAAAACTGAAGGCAAGGGGAGCATTTGAGTTCTCTGAATGGGTCAGAGGCAGGCCTTCTCCAAGGCAAATGTTCAGAGGGAGTCTGGCTAAGGGGGCTGAGACCTCAAAGCCTGGATGATGCTGAGGGTTTATAAACAAGGACCAGACTAAGAGCAAACAGCCTCATGACCAGGACCCCTGACTCCCTATCACAAGCCTAGCCCACCACCCTCCCCAGTGGTATCTGATAACACTATGAACATTTCTGAGTTGGGGATAGGGCCGGGAAGGGGTGTCCATACATTCTGAGGTCTCCTCTTCCCCCAAGGTCAGTGGACTGTGGAGCTGGCTCTGAGCATTGATCACTTACACTTTCCTCCTCTAATTCTCATCAGTTCATTAAAGCTTGACCTTCTGGGCTTCTCTGGCTACTCTGGATGTCCAGCCTGAGAGACCATTATATTTTAAAGGCTGTTAAACTGTCCAATGATATTTTAGCTTCTTCTTCTTTTTTTATTTGATAGCGAATCATCTATCACCTGTGTAAACTTCTAAGTAAAAACTCGGAAGAAAAAGATGGAGAATTATATAAAATTATGGTAGGATGAAGCAGTTAAATTTCTCTCTATCAACTGAGGCGAGGCGAGGCGAGGTGAGATGATGGTCAATTATCTTTTTCCACTCACTGATAAATCGCCCGGACCATTGAGACTGTCAGGGCCTGACTCATGACAAGTAGAGGAGGGCGTCAACGTGACCAGAGGCCCAAGAACATGGAATGGTGTTGCAGATGGCGTTTCAGCTTCTTCCAATCCAAACCTTGACTTCCTGGCCAGGAGTACTAATCCAGGCCCTGACCATGTCCTGGGAGCCCCCAACCCACTTCTGACCACTGCCCCGACTCTATCTTCCCTCCTTCTCATTATGCTCAGAAAGCAGCGGCACCCACATGAAGCTCTTCACCAAAATCTCTCAAACTGACCTCATTATTTTTCTCTCCTTTTCCTTATCTGACTTAATGGTACCATCACTCACCCAAGTTATTTAACTAGAAACTCCATCATAATCCCAAACACCTCCCTTTTCCTCATGTCCCACCCCCCGTGCATTCATCTCTGAGTCTGTTCTGTTGTCTAACACAGTGATTTGTCAACTCCGACCCCTCCTCACCATCCCCGCTACTGTTGCCTGGTCCAGACCCTTATCATCTCTTCTGTAATCTGTGGGAAAAGCCTCTTAATTGGTCTTCATGGCTTTAGTGTTTCCTCAGAAATACACAAATCCTTGGAGCTGCCCAGGTGGCGCAGCAATGAATCCACCTGCCAATGCAGGAGACACAGGACACGCAGGTGTGATCCCTCGGTCGTGAAGATCCCTTGGAGGAGGAAATGGCAACCCACTCCAGTATTCTTGCCTGGGGAATCTCACGGACAGAGGAGCCTGGCAGGCCACAGCCCATAGGGTCATAAAGAATCAGACACCACTGAGCACAGAACACAACACAGATACACATGCATACACTCCGCACGCCTTCCAGTTTGCTTTTAAAGCACCTTATGATTGCATCTCCTTTCCACTGACTTCAGGAAAAAGCTGAGACTCCTCACCCAGCATGTGATTTCCTGACACCCTCGTGCCATCACCAGACGGCGGAATTTGTGGTTTTCCTCACATGCTCTGTCTTATGTCCATGGCTTTGTCTGTGTTTGTTCCCCAAACCCAGTTCTCTCTCCTTCCTTTCTAGTTTAACTGATCAACTTCTCCCAATCTTTGAGATTCAGCTCCAAAGTCACCTCCTTCACCAAGTTTTTCCTAACTTTCCTCTAGCAGTTAACCAAGCTCCTCTTTGTGTTCTCACAAAACCATGCAACTCCTCCACTGATTTTTGACTTTGAGGGATATATATCCCCCTGCTCCTGGACTACAGGGTCCCTGAGTAAAGATCATGGCTTGTCTTCCAGCACCTAGCACCATCATTGGCCGATGAGTGTCTGAAAGTGAAAGTCGCTCAGTCATGTCCGACTCTTTGTGACCCCATAGACTCTACAGTCCATGGAATTCTCCAGGCAAGAATACTGGAGTGGGTAGCCTTTCCCTTCTCCGGGATCTTCCCAACCCAGGGATTGAACCCAGGTCTCCCACACTGGGGACAGATTCTTTACCACCTGAGCCGCAAGGGAAGCCCAAGAATACTTGAGTGGGCAGCCTATCCCTTCTCCAAGGGATCTTCCCAACTCAGGAATCGAACCAGGGTCTCCTGCATTGCACTGATCAGTAAATTGCCAAGGACAGTGGAAGAAGAGAAACCAGATTAAAACATTGCTCTACAATCTCTCTGTGGCCTCAGCAAGATTTCTGTGTCCCTGAGCTTCATTCCTTATCCATAAGTGTAATGGATATCTACAACCTATGAGTATGGTAGAAAGAAAATAAATATGTCTTAGGAAATGAATGACTATTAGGGGAATGAGAAAACAGGAGGTGTTTGAGATGAAGCTGAAATCTCTATAATGACTTGGGTGAATGAAGGTACCATAGAGGAGAGAAGAAATGTTAGACTGGAAATGGTGTAGTAAAGAACTCAACATATAGTAGGCATTCAAGTCTCCCTTCCTTGTGGGAGTCTAACAACTGGAGAATAGGAAGAAATAGTGTGCCCCTTACATGTCCACCATCTCACTTCTTTCCATCACTACCAGTCAGTCAGTTCAGTTGCTCAGTCGTGTCCGACTCTTTGCAACCCCATGGACCGCAGCACTCCAGGCTTCCCTGTCCATCGCTAACTCCCGGAGTTCACTCAAACTCATGTCCATTGAGTCAGTGATGCCATCCAACCATCTCATTCTCTGTCGTCCCCTTCTCCTCCTGCCCTCAATCTTTCCCAGCATCAGGGGCTTTACCAATGAGTCAGTTTGTTTCCTTTTAGTGACCTGGATGGATGCCAAGGCCTGTGGCTGGGGCAAAAACCCCTCTGTTTGACATTGCCATCCCTGATAGACTTAAACAAACTCACTGAGACATCTGATCATCTCCCAGAGTGACTCTGAACTTGCTTGTCTGGCACTGTATCACTTGTACACGCAAACACAGCTGGACAGGCAGGTAGGAAGAACACGCCCTCATAAGCCAGCCTCTACCAACATGACACCAGGGGACCCCACCTGTGACAGAAGGACTGTGGAGCAGACTCAGGAGTGACAGTGGCTGATCTTGGACCCCCAGTTTCAGGCCCTGACACAGATGGACCTGCCCACAGCTAGGAGTTGCTGCCTGGGGAACAATGTGGGGTAAAGTAAGAAGTGCCAGCTGGGAAAGCAGGGCATGGAGGTAGAAGGGTTGGATCAGGCTGGAATGGCCCCATGAGCCAGGCAGCAGTGTTCAGAGAGTTCCAACAGTGGAGAAAGAAACTAAGAGGACACAGCCCAGGGCCCAAAGAGAGGGGAAAACAGGAAGACCAGACAACCCTACAAGCAGAGAGAACTCATGTGCAACATGGAGTGTTTGGCAAAGACACAACCCAAATGCAGAGTTTGGTGGGCTGGAATGGGGCGGACGATCAGATCAGATCAGTCGCTCAGTCGTGTCCGACTCCTTGCGACCCCATGAATCGCAGCACGCCAGGCCTCCCTGTCCATCACCAACTCCCAGAGTTCACTAAGACTCACGTCCATCGAGTCAGCGATGCCATCCAGCCATCTCATCCTCTGTCGTCCCCTTCTCCTCCTGCCCTCAATCCCTCCCAGCATCAGAGTCTTTTCCAATGAGTCAACTCTTTGCATGAGGTGGCCAAAGTACTGGAGTTTCAGCTTTAGCATCATTCCTTCCTAAGAAATCCCAGGGCTGATCTCCTTCAGAATGGACTGGCTGGATCTCCTTGCAGTCCAAGGGACTCAAGAGTCTTCTCCAACACCACAGTTCAAAAGCATCAATTCTTCGGTGCTCAGCCTTCTTCACAGTCCATTCTCACATCCATACATGACCACAGGAAAAACCATAGCCTTGACTAGACAAACCTTTGTTGGCAAAGTAAGGTCTCTGCTTTTGAATACGCTATCTAGGGTGGTCATAACTTTCCTTCCAAGGAGTAAGCGTCTTTTAATTTCATGCCTGCAGTCACCATCTGTAGTGATTTTGGACAATACTTACTACAGTTGATGCTGAGTCTTCCAGCCTTTTTTTGCATAACAGACAAGCCCTGCCTGGATAGTGATGATTTAAAGGCACTGGACTGAACAAGAGAAATGGCAGTACCTTCACCAATGAGGGTAAATCCCACCATATATAAACATCCCAATGAGTGTGCGTGTCAGTCTCCATTCAGATCCACAGGCATCAGCAGAACAACTGGCATAAGAGGATTTTGATTCCTATTGCATTACAGCTTGAGAAAGCAGCTGGGTTTTCTTTTTAAATTTTTGCTATTTTTTTGTATTTATTATTTTATTGATGTATAGTTGATTAACAACATTGTCTTAGTTTCAAATATACGGTAAAGTGATTCAGTTATATATAACTTCTTTCAGATTATTTTCCATTATCTGGTTACTATAAGACATTGCATATATGTCCCTGTGCTTTACAGTAAGCCCTTATTGTTTATATAGTTTATGTATAGTAATTTTACCTGTTAAAACTCAGCAGTGGCCACAGGACTGGAAAAGTCAGTTTTCATTCCAATCCCAAAGAAAGGTAATGCCAAAGAATGCTCAAACTACCACACAATTGCACTCATCTCACATGCTAGTAAAGTAATGCTCAAAATTCTCCAAGCCAGGCTTCAGCAATACGTGAACTGTGAACTTTCAGATGTTCAAGCTGGTTTTAGAAAAGGCAGAGGAACAAGAGATCAAATTGCCAACATCCACTGGATCATGGAAAAAGCAAGAGAGTTCCAGAAAAACATCGATTTCTGCTTTATTGACTATGCCAAAGCCTTTGACTGTGTGGATCACAATAAACTGTGGAAAATTCTGAAAGAGATGGGAATACAAGACCACCTGACCTGCTTCTTCAGAAACCTGTATACAGGTCAGGAAGCAACAGTTAGAACTGGACATGGAACAACAGACTGGTTCCAAATAGGAAAAGGAGTATGTCAAGGCTGTATATTGTCACCCTGTTTATTGAACTTATATGCAGAGTACATCATGAGAAATGCTGGGCTGGAGGAAGCACAAGCTGGAATCAAGATTGCCGGGAGAAATATCAATAACCTCAGATATGCAGATGACACCACCCTTATGGCAGAAAGTGAAGAGGAACTGAAGAGCCTTTTGATGAAAGTGAAAGAAGAGAGTGAAAAAGTTGGCTTAAAGCTCAACATTCAGAAAACTAAGATCATGGTATCCGGTCCCATCACTTCATGGCAAATAGATGGGGAAACAGTGGTAACAGTGTCAGACTTTATTTTTGGGGGCTCCAAAATCACTGCAGATGGTGATTGCAGCCATGAAATTAAAAGACACTTGCTCCTTGGAAGGAAAGTTATGACCAACCTAGACAGCATATTCAAAAGCAGAGACATTACTTTGCCAACAAAGGTCCGTCTAGTCAAGGCTATGGTTTTTCCAGTAGTCATGTATGGATGTGAGAGTTGGACTGTGAAGAAAGCTGAGTGCCAAAGAATTGATGCTTTTAAACTGTGGTGTTGGAGAAGACTCTTGAGAGTCCCTTGGACTGCAAGGAGATCCAACCAGTCCATCCTAAAGAAAATCAGTCCTGGGTGTTCATTGGAGGGACTGATGTTGAAGCTGAAACTCCAATACTTTGGCCACCTGATGTGGAGAACTGACTCATTGGGAAAGACCCTGATGCTGGGAAAGATTGAGGGCAGGAGAAGAAGGGGATGACAGAGGATGAGATGGTTGGATGGCATCACCAACACAGTGGACATGGGCTTGGGTGGACTCCAGGAGTTGGTGATAGACAGGGAGGCGTGGCGTGCTGTGGTTCATGGGGTCGCAAATAGTCAGACACGCCTAAGCAACTGAACTGAACTGAACCCCATACTGTTAATTTATCCCTCCCCCTCCTTTTCCCTATGATAACCATAAGCTTGTTTTGTATGTTTGTGAGTATATTTGTGCTTTGTAAGCAAATTCATTTGTATTTTTTTAGATTCCACATATAAGTGATATCACATGCTATTTGTCTTTTTCTGTCTGACTTCACTTGGTATGATAATCTCTGAGTTCATCCATGTTGCTACAAATGACAACATTTCATTCTTTTTTATGGCTGAGTAGTATTCCATTGTATGTATATGTGTGTATGTATTACATATATACACATATATGTATATAATATCTCACATCTTCATCCGTTCATCTGTTGATGGACACTTAGGTTGTTTCCATGTCTTGCCTATTGCAAATAGTGCAGCTAGATTTTCTTATACCTCATGTCACTGCCCCATCACATCTTGTCTACTAACTCTTAGGTAAGCAGAGGGCTAGAAAATAACATATAATTCATCTCGTTTTACAGATAAAACAAAGTTTCTAGAAAGGTTAAATGACTGCTCAAGCTATTATGACTAGTCTTTGATAGGGAAAGAACTGGAATTCATTCTTCTAATATCCAGTAGAAAGTTCTCTCCACCCTACCAATTAGCCAACCATATGTCAATGGGAATCCACTGGAGATTGGAACTTAACTTTGGGGGGAAATATACCTTTGTTTGGAAAAAATCATCAAAAGAAACACTTTACCAATGCAAATATAAAACAAGGACACGTTAAGATGCTTGAAGAAGAACTGGGACCTATATAATTATATAATACTGAACAAAAGGGACCTTGGTTATTGCCTTGTGGAACCATTGTATTGGTGTTTGGGATTATGTAGACAGAGGCAACCTTGGGAATTTCCTCTGAAAGTCAATCTTGGGATAAGAAAAAGAAAAGACTGAAGTGGAAGAGAAAATTCATCCTTTACCATTTGAAACATCAGAATCAGTTGGTCTGGAATCAGGAAAGATGGGAAAGACATGCACCTTCCAGGGAAACAGAACAACAGCTGGGCAGAAATCTAGCCGAGAACAGTGCTATGAATTTGGGTTCATGCTCATGGATTCTGAGGACAACCAATGCTAGAAGCAATGAACTGCTATTATACTGAGTGCTTTAATTAATGCTTATTAAAAGTCATAGTCTGACCTCAGTTGGGCTGATAGGAATTAGGAAAAGCTAAGCCCCATGGTTAAGAAGAAGCCAAGAGAAGACTGGATGTCCCTCTCACTTAAGCCAGATTTGGGGTTACCAGTGGCAACAGCCTTCAGCCAAAAATTTAGGACTAGGCAGGCAATGATCTCTGTGTGATCATCAGCAACAAGGACAGTAGGAGGGCAGAGGATTAGTGGACCAAAGAGACCAGAGAAGATTCTGAAGTTCCAATTCCAGAAGAGAAATTGTGTGGATGGGAACTTTGATGGGACTAATTTTGGGCAATTAGGCTAGCAGGAAATCCTACCAGGTATTAAAATTCTCTTGGTTGCAAGTGAGAACAATCAGCTCTGGCTAATTTAAATTTTTTCCTTTAAAAGACAGAATGGAAGATATAGTAGAAAGATAGTTGGGATATCTCACTGAACAGAAGGCAAAATTAGGCAATCAAAACTCAGGATTCTCAACTATGTGAGTTGATGGAACCTTATGCAAGGTGCAGACATTAATATGGCTAGTTTCTGATTTCCAATCAAATTCTGTTTCTCTTTGTTTCAAAAAATCCCATTCAAAAAGAATCAGAATGGCTTGAGGTCAGTAGAGACCTATCCCTACGTATAACTAGTTATCCCTGTGTATAACTAGAGGAAGAATATCTTCTCTCTTCTCACGCAGTTTGGGTCCATTAAATAAGAACTGTTTCCATAACAGAAACATCAACTTGTATTCTCCACCATTTACTGTGACCCTTCTCACTTCCCTCCAAGGAGGCACTATTAGTTTCTATTGTTGTAGAACAAATAATCAGAGACTTAGTGACCTCAAGCAAAGTGCATGTGTTAATTCACATGTTTCTGTTGGTCAGGAGACACAGCTCCACTGAGTCCTCAGCTAGTGATCTCATAGGCAGCCCAGTGTCAGCTGAGCTATGTTTTCATCTGAATGTTCAAGTGGGGGCAAACAAGCTTTCCAAGCTCATTCATGTTGTTGGCAGAATTTATGTCTTTGTGGCTGTAGGACAGGGGACCCTGAATTTTTGCTGTTCGTCAGTTGCCCACATATCGTTAAGGCCATCCCACTACTTTGCCCTGTGAGCTTCCTTCAGTGTGGTGAAGGAAGGGAAATCTCTCTCCCAGGGGACAGCTTATTGTTGTTGTTCAGTCACTCAGTCATGTCTAACTCTTTGTGACCCCATGGACTACAGCATTGCCAGGCTTCCCTGTCCTTCACTATCTCCCAGAGTTTGCTTAAATTCATGTTCATTGAGTTGGTGATGCCACTCAACCATCTCATCCTCTGTCACTCTCTTTTCCTCCTGCCCTCAATCTTTGCCAACATCAAGGTCTTTCCCAATGAGTCAGCTCTTTGCACCACTTTGTGGCCAAAGTATTGGAGTTCAGATTCAGCATTAGTCCTTCCAATGAATACTCAGCCTTGATTTGCTTTAGGATTGACTGGTTTGATCTCCTTGCAGTCCAAGGGACTCTCAAGAGTCTTCTCCAGCACCACAGTTCAAAAGCATCAATTTTTTGGCACTCAGCCTTCTTTATGGTCCAACTATCACATCCCTACATGATTACTGGAAAAACCATAGCTTTGACTATACAGACCTGTGTCAGCGAAGTGATGTCTCTGCTTTCTAATACACTGTCTAGGTTTGCCATAGCTTTTCTTCCATGGGGACAGCTTAGCCTCTCTTTTAAGAGCTTTTACCTATTGAAGTTAGGACCACTCCCTTTTGATTAACTCCCAATCCACTGATTTGTAGCCTTAATTACTTCTGCAAAATCCCTTCACCTTCATCGTGTTCCACTGACCAGAACCAAGTCACAGGTCCTGCTCACGTTTAAGGGGAGAGGGTTATACAGAGCATAAGCCTGAAGGGGTGGGTATCATGAGGCCACCCTAGTGTATATCTGCACAGGGACTGGGAACCAATGAGATGGATAGGGAGTAAAGCTTTGATCTCCTTCTTGACAAGCATATTCTCTCACATCTCACCTTTTCTCATCTTCCTACACACAGGTCACAAGATTTCTTGCCTCCTCCATGTAGTAAGTTCACCAGGGCAGGCCAGCAGTCACTCCATTTTCTACCTATGACTAGGAAATTTCAATCCAGGAGGGAAGGAAAGAAAACTCATGTTCCAAACTTCATTAAGCCTCAGATCCAAACTTTATTTTCCTATTCAACTTTACCACCCACAAAACCGATATATTGATCCCTGATTCCTTTCCACTTGTTTCAGAACTCAGAGAGGAGAGTTCTGATTTATTAGAGTCTTGAATGCCACTTGTTATTCTGAGGTCTGGCACCAAAGTCGTGAAAACCATTCTCAGTTAGACAGCCACCCTAAGGTACACCTCCCTTATGCCCTGACAATTTGGATGTAGAGGAAACAGAAAACTGGTTTGGGTAGTTGCAGGCACCTGACACTTAGGACACTTTAATACAAGAGAGGAAAAGCACAAAGCATGTCACTTGTCTTGGAGATTTAAAGGCTCCTTTACACCTCATTTTCACCCTGATTTTGGAAAGGATATAGCTGCTACAGCAAACAACTCGGGTATTTATTACTGTAAGAAGGCCTTTTCCTCCATATCCCATCCAACCATAAATTCCCTCCATCTCTGTTTGTTTTTTGATCCCTCCACCTCTTCTTACAATAGGGAGGACTAGGCTGTGTGTGGCCGTGAGCGTGCCACCCACAAGCACGCCTGTGTCTGTCACAACTCCAATCCCTCCAACGTTTCCTGGGGCCACAAATCTCAACCCATCACCCCGTCCCACAAGTCAGGAACAGGTTAACTGAGAATGAGGCAGTCCAGACTCTAAACCTACATCACCATTCCCCAACAAGGAAGAAGCAAATTCACAAGAGCCATCACATACAAGCTTCCTGAAGAGAAACTGAGGCACAGAGAAGTTGAGTAACTGTCTCAGAACACACAGGAGTCGGTACCCAAGTGGAGAGTTGGATTCATTTGTTTGTAGCTCCTGACACCACTGCCGCTGCTGCTGCTAAGTCGCTTCAGTCATGTCCGAGTCTGTGCAACCCGATAGATGGCAGCCCACCAGGCTCCCCCATGCCTGGGATTCTCCAGGCAAGAACACTGGAGTGCGTTGCTATTTCCTTCTCCAATGCATGAAAGTGAAAAGTCAAAGTGAAATCGCTCAGTCGTGTCTGACTCTTAGCGACCCCATGGACTACAGCCCACCAGGCTCCTCCGTCCATGGGATTTTCCAGGCAAGAGTACTGGAGTGGGATGCCACTGCCTTCTCCTGACACCACATAGCTCCCTTAATACAGAGCTGAGGTGTTTAACCCCCCACATGCTTAACATCTCCTGGGAGACGGGCTGTTGATGTAAATAAACCAGGAACCCAGGGGCCCTTGGGGGGGTCAGCTCCTGGGACACTTTAGTTAAGGCGGTTAATAACCACAGCAACATGATTTATTACTCAGCACTCGAAGGGAACCGGCTGTCACTGCAGTACCTCCTGCCCCAGTCCAGCTCCTTCATTTGCATAGGTAATGGTCATGTTATTAACAGCTCATTAGAGTCAGGCCCAGGTGACCAGAAAGACAGACTCAGTGGACCAGAGGGAAAGAGCCTCTTGCATTTCAAAGAAAACCCTATCAAGAGTCTTATTCCAGGGCCAAGAAGGGGCTGGTGTGACCCAGACATGGCTGGGGAGGGTTCTAAATGAGGAGGTCCCTTTCTTAATGACAAAGTATAACTCCAAACAGCATTGCGTGCATGCACACTCTGTCACTCAGTCATGTCTGACTCTTTGCAACACCATAAGCTGCAGCCTGCCAGGCTCCTCTGTCCATGGGATTCTTCAGGCAAGAATACCGGAATAGGTTGCCATTTCCTTCTCCAGGAGCTCTTTCCAACCCAGGAATCGAACCTGCATGTCCTGTACTTACTGCATCTGCAGGCAGATTCTTTACTACTGAGCCACCTGGGAAACCCTCCTGCTGCTGCTGCTGCTGCTGCTGCTAAGTCGCTTCAGTTGTATCTGACTCTCTGCGACCCCATAGACGGCAGCCCACCAGGCTCCCCCATCCTTGGGATTCTCCAGGCAAGAACACTGGAGTGGGTTGCCATGTCCTTCTCCAGATAAAAGCTAGGGAAATTCAAATAAACTGTGAACTTCATAATAAAAATTTGTTAATATTGGGCCATTAATTGTAACAAATGCACCGTACTAATAGAAGATGTTAATAATAGAAGTAACCAGGTGTGGGTTATGTGAGATCTCCCTGAACCATCTTTTTCTATAAATCTAAAACTGCTCTAAAATAAACAGGTTGATTTTATAACTCTCTTGCTATATGGGATATAGTCCAGCCCAAGCCATGTTATCGTTCAGTGTTGGTCCTCGGTGCCTTAGTAAGGTAGGGAGAATAGGCATCTTTACCTTTCCTTTACAAATGAAATAACTGAGATTTAGAGAAATTAAGTGACTTGCCCATGATCACATAGCTATTAAGTGTAAGAGATTAGTTTCATTCTCAGGCCTTTCAACTTAAAATGAATGTTATCATCTCAGAGAGAACAAGGATAAAGAAAAAAGACAGTGCAGGTTTCTGTCTAACAGCCAGAGCAGTTGGCAGTAAGGGCCATTGATAGGGACAGATGAAAGGTCAAGGTCAAGGTCAGCCAGCAGTTCATGGTCATTCTTATAGGTTTCATATTATGAAGCACTAGAGTGAGAAAAAAAATTCTATGTACCCCTCTTTCTTTCTCATCCTTTCCCAAACCTCCCCCACATTCTACATGTGGAAATACAATCCAGAATTCTTGTGGAAGTATTTTTGTTGCCCCAAAAAACAAACTGACATGATGACCTTTCATCCTTTCTCTTTACTTGACCTCAAAACCTCATCCCACAGAATGTCAGTAAGAGCCCCAGTGTAGAAAAGAAGTGGTCCAGGTTTGCACAAAATGAGTCAATGGGCGATGAAGACCCTAAATCGAGCTCCATTTGGGCCTCTTATACTTTCCTCCAGCCCCTGCTGTTTTCTAATCCATCTAGAAGCAAACAGGAGAGACTCAGCTGTGAGCACGTTTGGAGACATGGAGCGAGACCTTGGAGACCAGGCCCTGCTGTTGCCCACAGAAGAAAATGATGTAAGAGGAAGAAAAGAGACTGATTGTATGTGAGGCAGATACACTGAAATGCTCCTGATTTTAACCCAAATCCAAACCAGGTGTTGGCCTTTGGACAGGTCATTTTCATCTCTCTGTGACCCAATTTCCTCTTCTGGACAATGACAGATGTGGAGGAGCCAATCTCTAAGCTGTCTCTGAACTTGGGCCTTCTGTGGCCTAGCTCATGATCACAGATCTAGTTCTGCTGATTAGGCTGGGCTCTCCTTGACTGGAAGAGAAGTCGATGAAAATGCAATCAGAGGGTGATAGACACACTGAATCAAAGTCATGATGTGCTTATTTTGATGAGTGGAAAAGTCCCTGGTCCCTTCTCTACAAGAAGAAAACGTTCAAGTAACCATGAAACTCACCACAGATTATTCAGCAAATGCCCACTGGCTTTATCATGCTACACGGCATAGAGGATTGGAGACAAAAGGGGTACTGGGGACATCAAAAAGGCATAATCAATTTTTTAAGAGCTTACAAGCTCCCCCCATACAATCCAACCCAAGAATCACAAATATCAAACTGTCTACCATGTCCTATACGTAAATATTTTGTAATGAAGATGTACGTGAAGGTGGGGGAGGGAAGGATTGGGAATTTGGGATTGGAGAAGTAGACTGCTATATATAGAATGGATAACAACAAGGTCCTCCTATATGGCACAGGGCTTCCCCTGGGGCTCAGATGGTAAATAATCCACCCGCAATGTAGGAGACACGGGTTCAATCCCTGGGTTGGGGAGATCCCTTGGAGAAAAGAACGGCATCCCACTCAAGTATTCTTGCCCGGAGGACTCCATGGACAGAAGATCCTGGTGGGCTACAGTTCGTGGAGTTTCAAAGAGTGGAACATGACTAAACGACTAACACTTTCACATGCTATATAGCACAGGGAATATCAATATAAATATATACTCAATATCCTGTGATAAGCCGTAATGAGAAAGACTAATGAAGAAAGGTATATATACATATACGTATAATATATTTTGTGTATATACAGTATATATTATATATACACAGCTGAGTCACTTTGCTGTATAGCAGAAATTAATACAACATTGTAAATCAACTATATCTTAATCAAATCTTACAAAGATGCCATGAGAGTACACACGTGAGTGCGTGTGCTTGGATGTTTGTGTGCACAGTCCTCCTGCCCTGACTCACCCAGTATCTCCACTTGCCTTGTCATGAATAATCTCCTGGAGGAAGTAAGCCCTGCGAGACGAGCATTTATCCTCTGGGATGCACTCAACCCGAGTGAGGCCTGAAGCTGCAGGAGATCCGAACATCTGGTGACATCTTCGTCAGATCTTGGCCTGGGGAGCTCGGGGTCAGCTGATAGTGGTGGGGGCCTAGAGGGGGTCCCCTGCTCTGTGCCCTCCCCGACCATGCTTTCCTCCTTCTTTTCTACTCCCTCAACCCTGCTCCCTGCGTGCATTTCCCTCCCCTTCCGGCTACATACTGCCACATCCCAGACTCTCCTAAGGGCAACAAATGACTCCTATCATTTTTAAAATGTAATCAACTGCATTTGATCCAGCAGGTGCTTTTGTGAGTATGGGTTTAAAAAAAAAAAAAGCAGATTGAAAAAAGTGGATAAAATATAAATTAAAAAAGAAGAATGGGTCTGGTTACAATCAATAACCCCAGAATTATTGACTCCTCTTCCCATTACACTGTGATGCCTCTGTAATCTTGCTGGCAGATTCTATAAAGGACGCATCTGTGCAAGATGAGATGTCCATTGTCAAAAGTTATAATTCTCTCCAACACAACTCCCATAACAGCAGCCAGGCAGTTTCTGCAGAGCGATCTGGTGTCTGGGAACCACATGACATCACTCTCTAAAACCCATTTTGTGTCTCTGCCCCAGGCCCTCTCTGTCCTCAGCAAGTTGGCAAGAGGAAAGAAAGCAGAACCAGAAGCTGCACCTTGGCCCAGCCTGGTGTCCTGGGTTCACGCATTTCAGGCTCTCCTTGGCCCTTCCAAGCCCCATTTTGGAGAGGCATATGCCTCTACCCTTAGTAGGATGAAGGTCCTATGGGAAACAACTGGATTATTCACTGAGGAAAAGCTGAAGCTAATCTACTTCCCTGTACAAATTCTCCATGTGGGACTGTTGCTCAAAACAACAATTTAGCTGAGGGGTACAGTTTGAAGTTGGTTTCCATAGGTTTCTCCAGGGCAGGTGAGAGCAGGTCATAGTCATATACCAACTAGGAGAAGCAGTTCCCCCATACAAGGACCCAGGAAGCCAGGCCCCTTGACAGGAGGGCCCCAGACCTACCAGGAGTCAAGGAGAATCTCCAACTGGGAGCCATGGACCCCGGCAGGCAGCTGCTGGCCCAAGGAGTCCTTTGGCACTCCATATTTAATCCCCAGGAGACAGTGTGGCTGAATGTGAAGGGCACTGGTCTGGGAGCTGTGTGACCTTGACGAAAACCACCTCTCTCTGAGCCTCAGCATCCTCACTGCAGAGGAGAGTGTGTTGACGGGACAACCTCACAGGCCCTTCCAACTATGTGACAAGTGACACTCTCTCCTTCGATTCTGGGTGGGGGTGGGGGCTGGAACTTCCATCATCTCTCAGCCTTCCCAGCCTTCTGGCTAATGCCCTCATTCTGACCCCAGGAAGAGCACCCCATTCTCCCCCGAGGGGTTTGGGAGTTCCTCTGCTGAAGCAGGACAACTGGAAAGCCTGGGTGGGGTGGGCCCTGCCCTCAGGGACGCTCTGTCCAAACGGCAAGCAAAGCTCTGCTGGTTTTGATGATGAAGATTTACAGCCAGAAGTGAGTTTCTCTGGCAATATTGTCTGCTGCCTTTATGAGCAGCAATTACATAGCATTTGGTACCTGGGAAGGCAACCTGCGAGAGCTGAAATGGTGAAATGCTCTATCACTCCAAGGAGCACAACGCCTTTGGTAATAAATATTGACGTTCATTAAGACAAAGCCAGAATTCAATCTGTTCTGGGGAATTCTCTGCTTCCGGCCTCCAGAATGGCCCTTATTTACAAGATGTCTCTGAGGGAATGAGACAGGCTGGCTCACCTTGCTCCCCAAGATACATTTTATTCAACAGACTCGTCCTGGGCAAACGTGCATCTGACAAGCCAATTTGAAAATGAATTTGGTACATTTTTTGAGTTGATTATTTATTCTGAAAATGAATGCCTGCTCTGGTCAGGCTGACAGCTCTCAGGATGAGAGAACCCGTGCTCCCAGCTCCCGTTTCTTGCTTCCTCCCCTAGCAAAGGGGCACAGAATCCAGAGACCCAGCTCTCCCAGCACTGGGGCAGGTGGGCCCCTCCAGCCTCACTCACTGGTACTCAGCCCAGCCTATGTTCACGCTGCTGGGGGAAAGCCAGTGTGCAGAGCCCAGGCTTGTGCCTGGGAGAAGTGGCATGGCGTGAAAGCTGGGCAGAGGGAGGCAGCGTCTACCCACTCTACCCTCCTGGACGGTTTGATCGGACAAACACCTGACTCCCCCTGCCCGGAATCATCATGAGGTCCCTAGGAGAGACCCAGGGACAGGGTGTGGGAAAGGGAGGGTCTTTCTACACCATTTAACTTCCAGTCTCCCTGTTTCTTACTTTCACCATTTCCTCTAGACCTCCACCATGTCAAGATGATACCTTGGTGAATTTCACTAAAAGGTAACATTTTAGAAGGATGTGCTGAGAGGGCACCCCTTCCATCCCTTGTCCTCCAGATGTGCTTCCCAGAACTCTCAGGGATCCTGGCTTTCTAGTATAGTCCTGGAAGACTTCCTGTAAAAAGAAGACTGTGGGGCAAGGATGTAGGTAGGAAGCATGTTTGGGAGATTCTGATCTGCCTGTGGCTAAAACCTCCCTGAGGGGAGTAAGGGTCATGGAATGCAAGGCTAGGAAGCCTGGACTCAAAATTTGCCAAGGTGATTAGGTAGCTTTTGCTTAGTGGCTTTGAAGTTACTTTGAGATCATGAGACTGTTTGTTCTAATGTACATTTGTCCAGAGCCTCAATGTACAATGTAGATAAAAGTGAAGTTATTCCAATCAAACAGATGGAAGACCCAGAGACCTACCCTCTTCCCTCACTCAGAATCTGGTCCCATTCATATCAGGATCACCTGAGCTGTTTGTTGAAAATGCAGGCTTCAGCACCCTTCACCAGACCCACTGATTCATATCCTCCAGAGGTGGTGTCCTGGAATATGCATTTCTTTGTACCACTCTTAGTGGTTGGCAAGTGCATGGAAGTTTGAGCATCATGCTCCATGGCTTGACAGGACAGAGGGTAAAAACAGATGCATACCTGATTGGCAGGGAAATCCTCCCCTTGGCTTGACTCTGTCCTGACCTGTTACCCACCTCCCTGCCACACACTCTGGTGCGTCTGTGTTCCGGGGCCTCATGTAGCTGTTCGTGGTGCTGAACATGGAGAGGCGAGGAGCAGAGGGAACAGCAGTTATAAAAAACCCCACCAACTCCTTAAACCCACACCACTGCTTAAGGCCTCTGTGACACTAGACACCACAGGCTCTGAAAGCACATGTTTTTAAAGCACCTTGAAATCTACACGCCCACTCCCAACTCCTAGTGTGAAAAGGGTCATCCATTTCCCAGCCCAGCTCCAAGAGCAAATAGTTCAGGAGGTTGAAATCAAAGAACCTCAAACCAAAGCTCTTCAGAGACCTGCTCTCTATTGAGCAGGCAGTGTGGGGGTGGGGGGCGGGCAGACTCAAGGGGCCCACACTCAGGGGTGCAGCATGGCTGGAGAGCCATTTTCCCAGAGCACCAACCTCCAAGCCAGAGCCTGCATAACTCCCACCTGCAAAGAGGCAGCTCCTGCCTGCTCTATTGTGTCATTATTCTGCTTTCCAGATGGAGGGTGAGGGGAAGCGGCCCTGAGCAATTAAGTGTCTAGCCTAAGGTCACAGAGCAAGTCAGCGCAGGCCCTCAGAAAGCACCAAGTCCTCCTGCAGATTCAGGCAGCGAGTGGGCAACGTGCCCTCGGGCATCTGCCTCACGGCACCTTCATCTTGCCTACCTCAGCAGCCTGGGCTGGCTTTGCCGCTGCTCCCACATGGCTCAGCCAGCCCATCACCGCCCTGATCTAAGCCTCCCCTGCCACCCCCAGCCTGGGGCCTCTGGAAATCAGGAGACACCTGCCCAGGTAGGTGATGGCTGTCACGAAGCGAGCCCAGAGAGGAGGAGGAGGAAGAGGGGAAGCCGCAGCATCCGGTTTCATCTTTACTTCTCAGCCCACTAATTGGGGCAGTGATGGGAATGTGAGAAATACAGGCAGAGTCTCACTAGAATGACAGGACAGCTGTAAGCCCAGTAGCTGGGGTGTCATTGGACAGCCTGTTGTTTGGAACTGACCCCCCAGCACCATCACCTACCGCCATCACTCCTCCTCCTTTTGAGAAACCGCTTCTTTGCCACATCAGCTGTGTGATTCTAATGGGCTGTTGATAACCCCAAAGAGCAGAGATGGTGTGCAACCCAGGTCCAGCCAATTACTGCTCCTCATGCCCTTGGGCATAGCAATGGTTCAAGGACAGGCCTCGGACCATGTCTGGCCAATCACTGTTCTTCCCTGGGATTTCTTCCAGTCCAAGTATTGTGGAGGAGGGTGTAGCTAGAGATGGGAACCTTCCCTGACACCTGAAAAAGACCTCTCTGTGGCAGGAAATAACGAAGCCAAGCAGAGACAGGTAGGGTGTAGACATAGAGAAAAAGAATCCTGGTGACACTGTCTGAGTTCCTTAATCCAGTAGAAGCTGAAGTTCTCAGACACATGTGCCAGTAAATTCCCTTTGTTAAAATAAGATAATTCAAACTGAGTTTCGTTACTTGCATCCAAACAGTCCTAATAAATATAGTGAGAGAGAATCATATGGCCGACTGTCAAACATAAAACAAGCTGTTTAAGTTGGCATTGAACTGACCACAGAGGACAGCAGACAGCAGGCCTAGAAGAAACTGATTCTGGGCTGCACATGCTTTTATTACTTGGGTGATGGGATTTCTTGCTCCTTGAGGTTTTACCAAAGGTGAGTAGCCCCAAGGGCTCTCTTGTACCCTATGGAATTGGAACAGGGAGTGGGTAAGTCTAGCCAAGAGCCAGCCATGGAAGGAACAGGTAGAGTTAGAGCAAAAAAAAAAAGGGGGGTGGGAGAGAAATCTTCAAAAATGGTACATAAGGATTGAAAACCCCTACTCTAATTTGAGGCCTGATGAATGGAACTGAAATAACACTCCGCTGCTCATTGAAACTACTCTCTCCAAGGTCAACAATGACAATCTAACTGCTTAATCCTACAGCACAACCTCAGCTGCAATGTGTCCCCACCTGTCTACAATCCTAGAGCACAATTCTCAGTGCTTCCTTTCTTATTTTTAAAAATATTTTATTCATTTAAAAAAATATTTATTTATTTCCCTGGTAACTCAGATGGTAAAGAAACTGCCTGCAATGCAGGAGACCCGAGTTCAATCCCTGGGTCGGAAAGATCCCCTGGAAGAAGGCACAGTAACCCACTCCAGTATTCTTGCCTGGAGAATCCTATGGACAGAGGAGCCTGGCAGGCTGCAGTCCACGGGTCACAAAGAGTCGGACATGACTGAGTGAGTAACACACACACATACATTTATTTATTTATTTGGTCTTAGTTGCAACATGTGGTATCTCTAATTGTGACATAAGAACTCTTCGTTGTGGCATTCAGGATCTTTGATCTCAGTTGCAACATGTGAGATCTTTAGCTGTGGCACAAGGGATCTGGTTCCCTGTTCAGGGATTGAACCTGGACCCCCTGAATTGGGAATGGGGAGTCTTAACCTCTGGACCACCAGGGAAGTCCCAGTGTTTCCTTCTTTAAATGCCCCTCTCCCTTGAATTCCAGACTCTGTGCTAACCTAATCCCCATAGTGCCAGGACCATTCTCGTGTCTCCAAGGATGGCTGGTTTTTCTTCTCCCAACACTAAAGTATAGGCACTGCTCCAGATTCTCCCTTCCAGCCTACGTTTCTGTAGAAGCCACTCCTCCTGGGCAAGAATCGCTAGCCCTGATCCCTCTTGAAAGCTCCAATTCCCACTCCTAATTCAAAGACTCGTCACCTTTTATCACATCCAGAGCCTTCCCTGAATTTCTCGGTACAGGGAGTGGACCCACAGCTCCCCCAGTAACTCAGGTTCCAAACTTGAGAGCCAACAAAGACTTTTCTTCCCTTCTCCCTGCACAGTAGGTCATCCTGGTCTGTAATTTCTTCTATGAATGTCACAACCTTCTTCCTGGGCTCTTTATTTCTCACTGTTAGTTCCTTAATGTCTTTATCACCTCGTACCTAGACTTTTGCAACAATCTTTTCTTTGCTCTAGTCAAACATTTGGAGAAGGCAATGGCACCCCACTCCAGTACTCTTGCCTGGAAAATCCCATGGACGGAGGAGCCTGGTGGGCTGCAGTCCGTAGGGTCGCTCAGAGTCAGACAGGACTGAGCGACTTCACTTTCACTTTTCACCTTCATGCATTGGAGAAGGAAATGGCAACCCACTCCAGTGTTCTTGCCTGGAGAATCCCAGGGATGGCGGAGCCTGGTGGGCTGCCGTCTATGGGGTCGCACAGAGTCGAACACAACTGAAGCAACTTAGCAGCAGCAGTCAAACATTTTATTCAACAAGCATTTACAGTACAGGGTGCCTTTTATAGACCAAACCCTGTGCAATCTTCACATTCTCTAATTCATTCCAAACACTATAACCAAATTCATCTTCCTCAAGTACTACTTTGATCACATCATCCTGGGGCGCTAAAGCCTTCAATGGCTCCCCATTGCCCACTAAGTACAGCTCCCATTCATCAGTCTGTCATTCAAAGTCCTCCATAATTTGTCCCCAACCTACCTTTCTGGACTTATTCCCTACTATTTCCTCTACATAGACCTTATACTCCAGTCAACCTGATCTATTTATTTTTCCTTAAACAAGCATTGCAATTTTCCACTTCTGAGTTTTTGCCTACTCCATTTCCTCTGCATGAAAATGCCCCCCACTTGTCCTGTGTCTGCTCTTATTCATGTCTCAGAGCTCAGTTCAAACATGATCACCATCTCCTCTTAACACACCTGCCAGAAGTGATTGCTCCACCCTTTAGAATCCTGTTTTTAGCATTTGGATTTAATGCTTTGCATTGTGGATCAGTGACCTGTGTTCTGATTCCCCATCATCAGAGTTCTTACCTGAAGCATCTGTATGAGATTCACAAAGGGGCTTGCTAGAAATACAGGCTCTGGGGACTTCCCTGAGGGTTAGTGGTTAAGACCCTGTGCTTCCAGTTCAGGGGATACAGGTTTGATCCCTGGTCATGGAAGCCAAGATCCCACATGCCATGTGGCATGGCAAAAAAAACAAAACAGGCTCTGGCACCATGCCCAGAGAACCCACATTTTCAGCATGTACCCCAGTGACTTGTGCATTCAGCTCTGACAGCAGCAGCCCTGTGAGACTGTAATTTCCCCAAGGGTAAGGACCACATCTTACCTGGCTGCATAAACATCAACGCACCTAGAAACTCAAGTGGAAGGGAAGCTCCAAGATCACTATGTTCAAACACCAGTCCAGTGCTTGACTATCCTCTCAACATTGCTACTAAGGTAAAATTTACTAAACTTTTCTAATAGCACGAGTTTTCATAAAGAACATTCATCAGTGTTTAGTCTAAGATCACTGTGGAGAGCCTACTTTATTAGGAGAACCTAGCTCAAGACTCAGAAAAAAATCTGTCTCTAATATTGGTACCTTAAATGTTTGTAGTTTTCATGAGAAACTTAGATTCATTTTTGTCTCCTGGATACCAAATTCTGTAATTAATCTCATTCCCTTTTTATGTTGACCATGGGATACCCGTGACAAAATCCATGGCCACCACCAACAGATAGATGGGACTTTATGATCCCACAGGGAACCTCACATTTGTCTCATCACCTTCTCTCCTAACCTTGTTTTACTTTAGCATCTTTTTCTTTTTTCAAAGCAATTTTTTGTTTATTTTATCTTGCCATATCATTTGCATCTTTGCAAACTGTTTTAAATCCTTTGGTAAGAAGACAAGTTATAAATAAATAAGATAAATTCCTGAATCTATGGATGTGCAAATGTTTTCTGATTATTTTTTTTTAAGATGAGGAGAGAAATTGGGTTGAACGATGAGTCCTTGGATTGGCACTTCTGATAGAAAGCAGGGCCAGAAAGAACATATGGAGTAAGTGATGCTCTAAGGTCAGAGTTGTAAAAAATTAGGACTTGCAGAGAAAACATGGATTCAGAAAGGATGATGAAGTTTTAGAACAGGAAGAAATGCGAGTGGTTTTAGAGTGTAGTCATAAAAGGCAGAAGGCAAGGAAAAGCTTTTAGAGCAGGAAGAAGTAGTTAAAACAGGGGCAGTTACAGAGAACTAACCGTGGGTAGGGTCCTAATGCACTGTAGTTCTGAGGCTCCAGTACAGAAGGACTCCTGGTGGGTTCAGAAGGCTGTGTGGAGGAATGAACTTAGGGTCCAGGGAAAAAAGACCTTACCTTCCCAATGATTAATAAAACTAAAGAAACGCCTCTGGGCTAGAATTGGAGATTGAAATGAGTAAACAAGAAGGCGAGTCAGAAACAATAATAGAAATCTGCCCCATATTGAAGGCATGCCAAATGAATTGAATATGTGTGCCTGTAACTTTGGTACATTGAGGTCCATCTCAGGATAGTTATAAACTGTGTGAAGTTTAAGTACTAGAGTAGAGGTGGAGAGAGGGAGCAAAGCAGTTATAGGAGAAACTTTTTTTTAATTCAAATATAGTTGAGTTACAATGCTGTGTTAGTTTCAGGTGTACAGTGAAACAATTCATATATATATATATACACGCCATGCTGAGTCACTCAGTCATTTCTGATGATGTGTGATCTTTTGGACTGTAGCCCACCAGGCTCCTCTGTCCATGGGATTTCCCTGGCAAGAATACTGGAATGGGTTGTCATTTTCCTCCTCCAGGGGATCTTCCTGACCTAGGGGTTAAAACCGTGTCTCCTGCATTGTATATATATTTTGCAGATTATTTTCCTTTATAAGTTATTATAAGATATTGACTATAGTTCCCTGTGCTGTATAGTAATTCCTTGTTGCTTGTCTATTTTATGTATAGTAGTTTGTTAAGCTTAAGCCCGTACTCCAGCAGTAGCAGCAGCAGCATACTCCTAATTTATCTCTCCTTCTCCCTTTCTTAGGAGAAAGTCTTGACTTCAGAAGGGCAGAGAGTGTCAGACTATCACCTGTGTAGCATGGAAGTTGCCTGGGCCCGTGGCCTACACTCCCACAGATACTAGTAACTGCTAAACACCTTTGGGCTGCCCCAACTCAAGATCACAATGCTTCAAGCAGGCACCTCAGCGGGTATAAACTAGTCTTCATAAGAGTGTCTGATTCCAGCTCACAATCCAGGGCCCCAAAATGTCATCAAACATAAGAAAAGAGAAAAATATTTATTGAATGGTTGTTCCTTTTTTCATTCAATACTTATTGAATATTTAATGATTACTGAGCACTGCAGTAGGGAATGGAGATATAAAAGATACTAACACATACTTCTTGCCCTTAATAAGCTCCAAGCTCAGGGAGAAAATCTCCAAGTTAACAAAGTATTATAATGTGTGGTATGATTAATGCCAGAGTTATGCAAAATGCTACAGTATAGATAAGATCACAGGGGATGGAACAACTAACCCTGCCCTGGGAAGGTAGAGAAAGGGGCATTTTTAGCCAGGGTTTTGAAGGATGAGTAGGAGTTGTACAGATAGAACAGAGGGAACCGCAAACACCAAGGTACAAAGGCCTTAAAAAGAAGGGGATGTTTTTGAAACTCTGAGAAGTTTGAAATGATTAGAATAGTGTGGAATAAGAGTAGCAGGAGATGTGACCAACTTTGGAGCTGGACTTTAAAAATGTTTCCTAATATGATATCTGAGAGTTTAGACTGTCTTTCAGGCAAAACAGTAATCTCAGACATGTTAAAAAAAAAAAAAAAAAAGTGACCCTCGAGTAATCAGCATCACCTGCTGGGAAATTTCCAGGATTCTGATATCTCACGGGGGCCGGGCAGGGGGGCGGGGTGGTGGTCCTTCCTGGAGCCACCATCAGAGTGGCGGGCTCCGCATGCTTGAGGTCCAAGGGGAGGCAGAGAGGCTTAAAGGGTGCAGGCCAGCTGCAGGGTTAACACTGTTGATGTAGCAGAATGTAGGGTGGGGTCCAGAAGCCCTGTTTTCTCTGGCTGGGAGCCAGGAATGGGCTGAAACCCTCTTGGTTCTGAAGCCCCAGTGTGGGCCTTCAATCCTTGGGTCCGGTTACTTTGCACAAGAGCAAGAGTGAATTCGCATGCCAGGGAAAAATGAAAGGCTGTACTTCCTCCTCGGAATCAAGTTGTTATTGTTCAAATGCATTATTAATGACCAGGGCTGCAATCATTTATAACACGGTCATCACAAAAGCAGCTGTTACCATTTACACATAGCTCTCTGCGAGTGTGTTATTAAGGTAATATTTTACCATGCATGCGACTTGCTCAGGGGCTGCATGCCTAATGCTCAGCTTGAACAGATCCCCCACTCCCTTCTCAGAAGTAATCACTCCTTCCCTTTCTTTATGGAGACGCCAAATGCCAGGGAACAGAGGCAGGAGAAAGAGATGAAAACAGGAAGCCTTGAAGAATGGAAGCAGAGATGCAGGCCATGTTTCCCCACCCCCACCCTCATACTTTTCTCCTCCCCTGCCTTTTTTTTTTCTTTTTTTGAATGAAAAATAAAAATGCAGAAAACCTCAGGAGCCTTGTAACTTCCCAATTTTTATTTAAAAATAAACCCACTGTGGCGGCTGTCACCACTCTTGTCTGCAGAGCGTGAGTTTCAACCCCACAGCCTAATATTTATATATAAGAAAGTAAATGCTCTAAAGAGAACAAATAAATCAACTTAGATTCTGCAAAAGGAGTCGAGAATTTGCCAAAAAGGAGAATTTGGCTGCCAGCATAGTCCTTGGAGGACCCCCCCAGCCAGCAGACCCAGGGTGACAAAAGGTTCTGGTGGCCAGTGCAGAAGAGCAGGGGGAGTGTGTGTGGCCTCCCCAGGCAGGGCGAGCCTCCGAGCCTTTCTTACTCCAATAGGACAGACCTGAACATCTGCATCGAAGGTGCTAGAAGCACTGGTTGGGAACAGCCAGGACAGATCACAAGACTCAAATTCAGGCAGCAGGGAAAACTGTAGAGAGACCCACACCCTAAGGGCAAAATAGGGACTGAAAACGCCGAACTTGCCTGAGCTTTCACCTGATCACTGAGAGGGTAGCCTCTTCCCCGTTTCTAGCCAGGAAAATTAGGGCATCATGAGAGGACCTGAGGTGTGATCCTCATGGCTGATGGTTGAGTGCATGATGAAGGGGTAGGTCACCCAACAAATGGTGCAGAGTGGAATACAGGGGCCAGAGCAGTTCTACGCACTGGGGGAAAGCTAGCTGCATGGCACAGACCTCATCTGATCTGAGAGATCATGGAAATTTGATGCAGATCAAGAGCTGGAGTAGAAGGTTAGCTTGGCAAACAGGAGAACAGCCTGTGCAAAAATCCTGAGGCAAGAGGAAGACTGGATTAAGGAACTGAGGGAAGAGCATATGCTGGGGCTTGAGAGGTGAGGGGAGAATAGTGCATAATAAGACCAAGGAACTAGTCTAACCAGCTTGTGCACAGCCTTGGTAAGGATTACGATCTACATTTTAGGAGCAATGGGAAACCAATGCAAGATTTCAACCTAGAAGGACAGCATGGCCAAAGTGGAACTTTGAAAATTGCTCTTGGACCACACGATGGAGAACAAACTAGAGGGTCAGCCTGTGTGAGGTGAGTGCAGAAGTTGAAACCAGCGGTTACATCACCAGAGGTGGTGGCCGAGGGCAAAGGAAAACAAAGAAATAATGTGGAAGTCAAATCAGCAAGGACATGGTGATCAACTGGATGAGGGTTTCAGAGGGGGAGGAGTGCCCCAGTTTCCCAGCTTGTATGGACAGAATCCCAGCCTTTCTGTACATGCAAAAAGAGAACAGTGGGAGAGGCCAAGACTGAAGACATGGGTTCCAATTTTGAAAATGTTAAGTTAGAGGCAGCTTTGAGATAGCAAAGTGGAAATTCCAAGTACACCATTGGAAAGACAGCTGCAGGGAGGACAGAGAAGTCTGGATTGGAGGCCCATGAGGGAGCCAGTGCACAGAGATGATGACTGAGGCCAATCCCACAGCGAGTCAACTTTGGATAGAGTACAGAATCAGAAGAAACCAGGGCCAAGTCTTGAGGAGTAGGGATGGCAGAGAAGGATGAGCACAAAGAAGAGATGGTGAAGCCCCTAAGCAGGAGAAAGAATCCAAGTGAACACAGCATCACAGGGAGTGGGGGCCGTGTGTGCTTCAACTAGAGAGAGTGATCAAGGGGGTGGACTATTGCCAAGAAGTCAAGGGAAACAATGGGCAAAAAATATCCATTAGACAGATACAACACCACCAACCAGCGGCCATGGCCTAAGCTGCTGTGTATCAAAGCATTCAACACAGTGACAGGCACGTGTGTGTGCTTAGTCACTCAGTCATGTCTGACTCTTTGCGACGCCATGGACTATACGGTCCATGGAATTCTCCAGGCCAGAGTACTGGAGTGAGTAGCCTTTCCCTTCTCCAGGGGATCTTTCCAACCCAGGGATGGAACCCAGGTCTCCTGCACTCCAGGTGGATTCTTTACCAGCTGAGGCACAAGGGAAGCTGGACAGGCACATAACCAGCCGTCTATAAATGTTGGCTCTTGTTAAAATCCCTCTCTCAGGTCTTTAAATCTAATATTCTCCTATTCTATTGAAGGGGGGCAGGGTGGGAGGAGACATAGGCTAACATTTTAACAGGAGAGCTTTACGATTAAACCCAAAGAATTTCCTGACAGGAAGGCCTATAAAACACCCATAAAAGCTATTAAAGAAGATGATAGAATCCTGGATGAAATTAGGATCAGAACAGATTCCTGCATGTCTGGGACAGGTTGGACAGAGCCTTTTCTTGAAGCGGAGGACAAATCCAAATCTCAAGATAAGTCACTTCTTCTCTGAGTGGCCCCCTGCTTCCTCCCCTCCCCCCAAGGAGATGTGAAGGGGAGCCTTTTCATTTCAACAGGCTGGAGCCCAGGTTAACATGACCACGGCCACCAGCAGAAAGAACCCAGAGGACAAGCACCAAAAAAAGAGGCTTGAAGGGTCACTGAGTGGCCAGGATTACAATGTAATGCCAGGCCTCAGGTCAGTAATGGGGAGGTATTAGTCATCCCTTCAGACCTCGGCTCCATTATTTTTGCCGGAAATGTGAGAATAGCTCTCACTAATAACGTGTGGAATCACTTCCAACTATTTGCCTTTCAAGTCAGCCTCCTCGGGTCGGGTGACATATCTTGTTTAACAGGGGGTGCCATTAGAGAGAAGATTTAACGTGCGGCTAAAAGCATTTGTAGCGGGAGCTGTGGGTGGGTTCCTTTTTAAGCTTCTGTGGCTGGTAACTTGTGTCTCTTCCCTCCATGCTGTTGGGTTTTGTTACCCGAGTCTTTTTCTTTTCTGAAGGAGGTTGGTCATTAACCCTCCCCTGCCCAGAGCATCCCCTGGCATGGCCAGGGCAGGCTGAGAGCAGAATTAGAAAGCTCGCCCGCTGTCAGCCAAGCCTGCAGTAGGCTCCCAGGACTGGCAGGATTACTCCAAGCATCTCTCCCTCTTTATGCACCTACCCCTCATCCTGTTTGAATGACCTGGTGTCTCCTTACACTGACCTTTTGCAGAAATAACTACAGCTTTGCAAACAGAGCCACACATCCACTGGCCCACGGGATTTGTATATCTACCCACAAAATGAATCACGTCTATTGCCATGCACTGACAGGCCCAAAAGCCATGCCAAGAACTGCAGGAAGGAAGGGGTGAGACTTTAAAAGAGGAACTTGTCACTTTTTGAACTTTCTCTTTTTTACTGAGACTTAGTATTTTTTTTCCCCTGAAGGTAAGGAGCCTTTCAGACCCTGCCTGAGCTTCTTAAATCTTTGCCTGCCTTCCCGACTCTTGGAGTCCTGACCTCTCGAGCCTCAGATTCTCCATCGGAAAGATGGAAACAGTAACTGCCACCTATCAAAATAGAGGCTGTAATTAAAAATAGTGAGCACAGAGCTCAGTTCAGTTCAGTTCAGTCACTCAGTTGTGTCCGACTCTTTGTGACCCCATGAACCGCAGCACCCCAGGACTCCCTGTCCATCACCAACTCCCAGAGTTTACCCAAACTCATGTCCATTGAGTCGGTGATGCCATCCAACCATCTCATCCTCTGTCATCCCCTTCTCCTGCCTTCAATCTTTCACAACATCAGGGTCTTCTCAAATGAGTCAGCTCTTCGCATCAGATGGCCAAAGTATTGGAGTTTCAGCTTCAACATCAGACCTTCCAATGAACACCCAGGACTGATTTTCTTTAGGATGGACTGGTTGGATGTCCTTGCAGTCCAAGGGACTCTCAAGAGTCTTCTCCAATGCCACAGTTCAAAAGTATCAATTCTTCTGCACTCAGCTTTCTTTATAGCCCAACTCTCACATCCATACATGACTACTGGAAAAACCATAGCCTTGACTAGACGGACGTTTGTTGACAAAGTAATGTCTCTGCTTTTTAATATGTTGTCTAGGTTGTTCATAACGTTCCTTCCAAGGAGTAAGAGTCTTTTAATTTTATGGCTGCAGTCACCATCTGCTAAACCTATATCAATTATATCTCTTTTGGCTACATGTTACAAGGGATCAAATCCCCAACCAAAGTGCCTAAACAAAGAGGGAATGTATTGGATGGTGTAACTGACAAGCACAGAGCTGAGCCTGGCTTCAGACACATAGAGGGGGACCTGGGGACTGTCCCCAGGACAGTTTCTCGCTCAACATTCCATTCCTCTGTCCTAGTTCCATGTCATACAAGACCTGGTGGCAGCAAGATGGCAGCAGCTGCCTCAGAATGGCACCCTCAGGATCCCAAGCCCAACAGAGAAGGAGCTGTTCTTCCCCTTAATGACTCACCGAAGTCCTGAGCTGGACACACGTCATGTGAATTGAGTCATTCCTGAGCCAATCACCATGCGCTTGGACTTGGAATGTGATCACTGGTAAACTCCACCTGGAGGGGAAGAGAGGGGGTAGGAGGGAGCTCTACCTATGTCAAAGCACTGAGAGTTGCATAAAAGATGATTTCCCAAAGGAAATTTATTTCATTACCAAAAACAAAAACAAAAAAAGAAGAGAAGAAGCAGCAGGCAGGGAGGACATGAGGGGTTCAAATATAGAGATATTCACTGCAAATAATAATTTTCCATCCTCCTCTGTGTGCAAGAGAAGGATTATTTGATAGCAATGTGTACTAAAGGAAAGCTCCATGAAGTTCTCCCCCTCCCCCTGAAAAAAAATTATTCAGCAAAGAATCTCCTTCTCCATATACTAGTAATATATTGATTACACCCTTCATGGCACTTTTCTCAATCTGCCTTCTATTAGAGTTACTTACTCCAAGTGTCTATCTGCTCCATTGTAACAGCCTCTAGAGATAAAGGATTAGGTCTTATTCACCTCCATACCCCTCACAGCACCAGGAGCATAAGGGGACATCCACTCGCATAGGAGATGATTCCAGACCCACACTGGCTCCCAGTGTCTGTCTCACTTCTCTTCCTTTTCCTCCCCTGATCATTGCCTCTCTGCAGGGGAGAGACCCATAGAGACTCGTGGCCCAATGAACTCAAGGCAAAATGTTCCCTGAAGCCCCCTCTTCTGCTAGAATGTGCTTATACTATAGTTTCTCTCATATTGTAGCTCAGATGGTTTTCCAGATTCCCCACCACAAAGAAAAATCTCTGGGAGCAGACAGGATCTTATCTTTCCATTTTCTCAATCTTTGGTACCTGGAACAGCATCTGGCACAAAGAAACTGCCCTGGTAAGTGGTGTAGCTACCCCAGATCTCACTCACCATCACCCCCAGATTCTCAAGAAAAGCTTCATGGTCAGAGCTACAGAAAAGGCAGGTACCCGTCCAGGTGAGGGCTTACAGAGCTGGAGGAACACACAAACCACGGGAACAGAATAGGCAGACACAGAGAGGGTACAAGGAGCCCAACAGGCTATACGACATAAACTGAGCTAATGGGAAAGGAGGCGAGGTAGGGGGGATGTGACTTGATTCGTGATCAGGTTGGTATTCATGGGGAAGGGGGAGGCCTAATTAGTGAGGAGCTGGCAGTAGAGACCCTCAAAGGCAGATGGATAACACGGCTATGGCTTCGGATGGTCATCCTGGTCAGAACAGGACCCTAGTGGCGTCAAGAAGGCGAGAGGAACAGGCTCAGCTCCCTGGGATGGGGGTGGTAAAGGGTCAGAGAGGAGGTCAGTCCTAGCACCTGTCGGGTGAGACTGAAGCTCTGGGGCAGGAGAGCTGAGAGGGAAACTGAGCAGAATCCCAGTGGTATGAATCGGACACTTTAGTAACAATCAAGGGAAGGGCGTTTGTTCCCCATTGAACTGGATCCTGGGCCTGTGGGCAGACATCTGAGCACAGCAGTGCCCCTGCCGGTAAGATGGATGCTGGTACCCGCCAAGCCCAGTTAAGGCCTGACGCACCTCAGGAGAAGGCCTGGGTGACTGCGCCCTGTGAGGCTGGGGAAGGCAGGACGACAGGCTGGCCATGTGAGAAAGGCTTCCTGGCAGACTCCCAGACTGAGTGTGTGTCCAGGGCCAGGGACTCAGCCACTGCCAGCAGCATCTGACCTCACGGATCCCCCTAGTCAACAGGAGCAAAAACAGGAGGCTCCAGAGGCTCCCTCGGCTTTGGAGAAAGCTCTGCAAACAAAACTCAGTTTTTAGGGGTTAATCCGCAGCCCCAGGAGGAGGTGGGGGCCTCCTCTGCAGGGCAGAGCCAAAGAGTGGGCTGAAACTAAAGGAAAAGCACGGGCTGCCGGCCTGAGATTAGTCTGGCAGTAGCTCCAAAGACCGGCCCTTCAATCACCGGGCTTGTCTGAGCCCTCAAACGCGCCGGCCGCCTCCCACCAGCCCAGCTAATGGGCTGAGCTGCGGAGGCCACCACCTCTGTCTCCCGGCTAACCGTGCTGGTTTGCTGCTCTGAATCTGAGTTCCCCAGCAGCCACCGGACCCCGGACTCCGCCTAGTCTGTGGGGCTGACCCCTTGCATGTTTCCTCAGTGCCTACCATGTGCAGAGCATCCTACCTCCTCATTCCCCTGCCTCCTGCCACTCTCACCAGCCCCAGGGTAAAGGGCTGGTTGGCCAGGCTCAGTCAGCCCTTTGTCCAGCCATTGATTTGGGCTATAGATTCTATGCATGGTGGGGGTGCCGTAAAGTAGGGTGCCCAGTGGCAAGAGGAGAGGAGAGACAAGACACGGTCTACCCTTTCTCCTAAGCCCCGAGGCCCTGTGCGTGGATGCTAAGTGGCTTCAGTTGAGCACGATCTCTGTGACCCTATGGAGGGTAGCCCACCAGGCTCCTCTGTCCATAGGATTCTCCAGGCAAAAATACTGGAGTCTGTCTCTACCTGCTTGGGAACACAGGGAGCATGGAATCTGAGCAGTTCCCATCCCATTTGAGAGACCACACACATACACACACTGAGACTGAAATGTACCATTTCTCAAGCACAGGACCAAGCTCTGGTTTCCCTGGGTGCTCGATTTCTAAAAGGAAGGGGGGTCTCCTTTGCCAGGCCAGGCGGCCCCCATCCCTCGACACCCACCGCCACGCCAGCCCTTCCCTGGTGGGTCCCTTGTGAGGACCGCCCCCCCCCCCCCCCCCCGCACATCTCCGCAAAGGCCCGGAGGAGCCCTGGGAGGTGGTGTGGGCAGCAAAAGTGGTAAGGGGGCGGGTGGGTAGCGAGGAGGGGCTACCTGGGCGCCGCTGTCCCCGAGGATCTCCCCGAGGGAGGGAGAGAAGCGCCGCAGAGGGAAAGGGGAGAAAAGGGCGCCGGAGCAAACAGGGCGAGCAGCCGCGGCGAGGCTGTTCCTCTCGAACCGGCAGGCGGCTCCGCCGGCGCTTCTAATCACCGGCCGCGGCTCGGGCAGGTCCCTGGGACCTGTCAGCTCGCGGACACTGAAGGCCCTCGGACGGGCGTGCGGGCCCGGCCGCCGGCTCCGGGGCAGCTCCTGCCGCGGCCGCGGTGCCCGGCTGCCTCCTGCCGTAGTGAGCGCCCGGCGGACGCCGCATCCGTCCCGGCGCCGCGTCCAGGGAAGCGCGCGGAGAGCCCCTTGCCACCCCGCGCGCCCAGCCCGCCCGCTGCCTTCACCCGCCTTCTGCCCCCGCCTCAGCTCTGGGAGGGGGAGCCCCGTGCGACCTCAGGCCTCCCCTCGGGGTCTGCGCCCCACCCCGCCGTCACACACACAGATCGGCTCCGGGAGGGGTAGGGAGCGGCCTCAGCAGCGAGCCAAAGCCCAAAGAGCAGGTGGGAGGCGAACTGGGGAAAGAGACACAGCGAAACCGGAGGGAGTCCCTCGGCATCCTCGGGAGGGGACAGGAGCTAACCCCCTCCGTCCAGTCCGGCATCTGCTCCCCGTCGCTGAAAAGACAGCCGATTATCGGCAGCCCAGAAGGGAAGGCAACTCTCCTCTCTCCCCGGCTCCCAGCTCGCTCACCCTGTTGGACCCCCTCCGTCCTGCTCCTCCCCTTGCCTATGGGCAGCTATGGCCTCTTTGTGCCCCAAATTCCGAAGGCTGGCGTCCCCATGCTCAGAGTTCCCAGGGGGTGCAGATCAGTGATGTCCCACACGGTTCTTGACAAGGACAGACAGATGCTTTCTCAAGCTTGTGTTAAGCACAGCTTCTACCCAAAGGCCTCTTTCCACCTTCCCACCAGATTGCCTGGCCTCAGCTGCTCTGAAGAAATAAAGGCATCACTGCAATATTAGCCAGGTCTCCCAGCTCTTCAGGAAGGCCCCAGAGCACCCATCTTAAAGGACACTACCTTATGCTTGCAGCCGGTCCACCCCACCCCAGCAACTCCCCCACCTGGAGGACTTACCTGGTCACTGCAGTCCGCAGGGACTCTCCCCTAACCTATGCATTGATGATCTGCTGCACGGGAGGCCATGCTGCTACAAGGATATTCTAGCTTTGTTCTCCAGGAGTTTCAAGTGCCTGTGTGTGACTCCCCCAGGGAAAAGTAAGGTCCTCACAAGCAATAACTACTGCTTTGCTTGTTTTGATTCTCATGAAGCTGAGCTTAGATTGATGTATGGTAAAGTGAAAGTGAAAGTGAAGTCGCTCAGTAGTGGCGGTCTCTTTGCGACCCCATGGACTGTAGCCTGCACCAAGTTTCTCCATCTATGGGATTTTCCAGGCAAGAGTACCGGAGTGGGTTGTCATTTCCTTTTCCAGGGGATCTTCCCGACCCAGGGATTGATCCCAGGTCTCCTGCCTTGCAGGCAGAAGCTTCACTCTCTGAGCCATCAGGGAAGCTTAAGCACTTCCCTGATGCAGCGTTAAGTACTCAATAAATGCCCATGGACTTAGCTAATAGATGCACGGACTTGCAAGGGGGGCACTGTCCCATTGAGAGAGAAAGATGGCCTTACTCTTCCCTGCCAGGAGTAAACTAAGGTCATGTGTCCTCGGGCTGTCTCAAAAATCAGCAGAGCCCAGCCCTCCCCTTGCCCCTGCTTCCCTCCAGCCACCTTGGCCCTCTGGATCCCTGTGGGTTTAGAGAGGCCGATGCTTGTGGCTCTTACCAACATCAATTTGCAGCCACCAGGATGCAACTTCACCCTATGCTGTGTTCATAAATTAATCTCCTGGGATTAGATTCTGTGTTTTAGTAACACTCCTGAGGCATTGTATTTACACATTAATAATAAAAGAAAAGAGTGAGACAAGTTCTGACAACTTTCAATAACATTCAGAAATAAAGTGTGAGGCGAGGAAGTGTCCAAAGTTAATTAAGACCATTTGGTGGTGACGGGGGTGGGAGGCGGTGCCTGCCGCTCTCTGACAGGTGCTATTTCTGAAACCCAGTTTCCCTATCTGCAGTGTACCTGATGCCTGCAGAAAAGGAGGTGCTGAAATAAACAGAACTACTGGTGTGAGCTGGGACTTCCTCGTGTGTGGTTTACACTGCTATGGTCTACAGTGCTGTGGACACTTGGCTGGAATTTGTGGAGGGTCCCTAGGAAAAAAAAGGAGCGCTTTGGCCCTTCCCTGTGGTTAGCAGATGGTGTGTCCAGACTGTTCACATCTGCTCCATGTAAGTGGGGTCCTAGAGGAAGTTAAGGGGTGCCCTATTCCTTGGAGAAGGGCTGGCAGCTCATTTTCCCACTTTTAGTTATAAAAGCCTTCCAGACACTGACCTAACTAGAACATCATCCCAGAACGGGAGGGGAAATGGCTCTAGTACCGAAAAAGAGAGACTCCTAAAATTGGGTATGGAGTGAAGCTGGACATTCCTGCGTAATAACAAGTATGATTTATTGCACAAATGCTTGTATTTTAAGCCTGCCTGGGTGCATCAGTCACTCAGTCATGTCCAACTCTTTGCAACCCTATGGACTGTAGCCTGCCAGACTCCTCTGTCCATGGGATTTTTCAGGCAAGAATGCTGGAGTGGGTTGCCATTTTCCTCCTGCAGGGGATCATCCTGACCCAGGATTGAACCTGCATCTCCTGTGTCTCCTGCACTGCAGGCAAATTCTTTACCTGCTGAGCCATCAGGGAAGCCTGCATACACTGTGCATTGTCGTGGTTCTCGTTCAGGTGCTCAGTCACGTTCGATTTTGCAACCCCATGGACTGCAGCACGCCAGGCCTCCCTGTCCTCCACCATTTCCCGGAGTTTGCTCAAACTCATGTTCACTGAGTTGATGATACTATCCAGCCATCTCATCCCCTGTGCATTTTTGTATTTTCTTCATTTCCCTTTTAGCGTCTTTCAGTTTTAGAATAGGTCCTTTTAAAAAAATGCAAAGCCTTTCTTTCATAAAGGACTTAGAAGAAGAAGAAGTAGAATGCTCTTTGTTTCTTTCTTGAGCCCAAATGGACCACTGTGTGTTGGGCCTGACGGGGACAAAAGGGAGATGCTCAGAGAAATGTTTCCAGTGATACCTATGGGGCCCCTCCAGAGTGGATCTTCTCAGAGTTCTTTTCTTCACTTTCTCTAAAGTGTTTTGTTCATGTAAGGGACAAATGAATCCCTTCCTAGCCCAAGGGATTTCCTTTGATTTTTATTGGCAGTAGAAATTAAATTGGCAGCATCAAACTCTTCAGCTGTATCCCAAATGATATGTAATCCCAGCTCATCATTCTCCATCTTTGATGGACTCTATCATCTAAAAGAGAGAAGATGAAGGACAAATGAAAATGGGAGTTTGGAAGAGAATGATCATCCAGGTTCCCATCACAGTCTGAGATTTCCAACTCGATTAAGATTTTCAGCGAGTGACCATAGTCTTGTTTTCTGTCCTGGATATCTTGCTCTTGGCTTCACTAAAGGGCTCCACAGTAGCCAGGCAGATTTCATTGTCCTTTGAAACATGATGTTTCATGGGCAAGTATATTTCATAAGGAAAATGAGGGTTGGGTCTAGCCACGTGCTTTCAAAACACCTCCCATTTCAACCTTCTAACAAGGAAGAAAATTCAAAATAAAAAGAAATACCACCTGAGCAAAAGCCCTCACAAACAAAAGACTCAGTTCCTCAACAGCTCAGTTCAGTTCAGATCAGTCTCTCAGTCGTGTCCGACTCTTTGCGACCCCATGAATCGCAGCACACCAGGCCTCCCTGTCCATCACCAACTCCCGGAGTTCACTCAAACCAACGTCCATCGAGTCAGTGATGCCATCCAGCCATCTTATCCTCTGTCGTCCCCTTCTCCTCCTGCCCTCAATCCCTCCCAGCATCAGAGTCTTTTCCAATGAGTCAACTCTTTGCATGAGGTGGCCAAAGTACTGGAGTTTCAGCTTTCGAATCATTCCCTCCAAAGAAATCCCAGGGCTGATCTCCTTCAGAATGGACTGGTTGGATCTCCTTGCAGTCCAAGGGACTCTCAAGAGTCTTCTCCAACACCACAGTTTAAAAGCATCAATTCTTCAGCACTCAGCTTTCTTCAGAGTCCAACTCTCACATCCATACATGACCACAGGAAAAACAATAGCCTTGACTAGACGAACCTTTGTTGGCAAAGTAATGTCTCTGCTTTTCAATATGCTATCTAGGTTGGTCATAACTTTTCTTCCAAGAAGTAAGCGTCTTTTAATTTCGTGGCTGCAGTCACCATCTGCAGTGATTTTGGAGCCCCCAAAAATAAAGTCTGACACTGTTTCCACTGTTTCCCCATCTATTTCCCATGAAGTGGTGGGACTGGATGCCATGATCTTTGTTTTCTGAATGTTGAGTTTTAAGCCAACTTTCTCACTCTCCTCTTTCACCTTCATCAAGAGGCTTTTGAGTTCCTCTTCACTTTCTGCCCTAAGGGTGGTGTCATCTGCATATCTGAGGTGATTGATATTTCTCCCAGCAATCTTGATTCCAGCTTGTGCTTCTTCCAGCCCAGCGTCTCTCATGATGTACTTTGCATATAAGTTAAATAAGCAGGGGGACAATATACAGCTTTGACATACTCCTTTTCCTATTTGGAATCAGTCTGTTGTTCCATGTCCAGTTCTAACTGTTGCTTCCTGACCTGCATATAGGTTTCTGAAGAGACAGGTCAGGTGGTCTTGTATTCCCATCTCTTTCAGAATTTTCCACAGTTTATTGTGATCCACACAGTCAAAGGCTTTGGCATAGTCAATAAAGCAGAAATCGATGTTTTTCTGGAACTCTCTTGCTTTTTCGATGATCCAGCGGATGTTGGCAATTTGATCTCTGGTTCCTCTGCCTTTTCTAAAACCAGCTTGAATATCTGGAAGTTCATGGTTCATGTATTGCTGAAGCCTGGCTTGAAGAATTTTGAGCATTACTTTACTAGCGTGTGAGATGAGTGCAATTGTGCGGTAGTTTGAGCATTCTTTGGCATTGCCTTTCTTTGGAATTGGAATGAAAACGGACCTTTTCCAGTCCTGTGGCCACTGCTGAGTTTTCCAAATGTGCTGGCATATTGAGTGCAGCACTTTCACAGCATCATCTTTCAGGATTTGGAATAGCTCAACTGGAATTCCATCACCTCCACTAGCTTTGTTCGTAGTGATGCTTTCTAAGGCCTACTTGACATCACATTCCAGGATGTCTGGCTCTAGGTGAGTGATCACACCATCATGATTATCTGGGTTGTGAAGATCTTTTTTGTACAGTTCTTCTGTGTATTCTTGCCACCTCTTCTTAATATCTTCTGCTTCTGTTAGGTCCATACCATTTCTGTCCTTTATTGTGCCCATCTTTGCATGAAATGTTCCCTTGATATCTCTAATTTTCTTGAAGAGATCTCTAGTCTTTCCCATTCTGTTGTTTTCCTCTATTTCTTTGCATTGATCGCTGAGGAAGGCTTTCTTGTCTCTTTCTTGCTATTCTTTGGAATTCTGCCTTCAGATGCTTATATCTTTCCTTTTGGGAGCCCTAATTTCATGGCCATGCTCACCCCCTACTCTGCCACCCTTCTCCAGTTTAGATCCCCTCAGAAACTCACTTCTTAGACATCAGAATAATTATTCCAGCTGCCCTCCATCTTCAGCTATCCCTTACCTAGTCTACATGGCTTCCTAGGAAGAAAGGAAGTCAGGAATGATCCCACTGAAGTCTAGGCTCCAGAATTTCAAGCATTTTTTAAAGCCATTTCTATTAAACAGCCCTTGAGGACACAGTGATTTTCTCATCATGTTCAATATGACGTAGACATTAAGCATGAAGGTCTGGAATAGACTATCTGGATTTGACTCTCGGTCAGAACACTTACTAGTTATGGGACCTTGGGCAGCAAGCATAACCTCTCAGCTGTGTGGCAGTTTCCTTATCTGTAAAGTGTAGTGAGTGATAGCCGACCTCCCAGAGGTATTGTGAGGTTATTGAGTTAATTAAATTAGTCGATCCACATAAATTGTTTAGAAGAGTGCCTGACATTATTATTAATAAGAATATGTTTAGTTTAAGTCTTGCCAGCTGAGAAGGAGATTCTACTTCCTGGCCTTCTCTTTTCTGGACTAGTTGACCCCAAGTGTTTTTTAACCTGTGCAACATTTATCCCAGGCTAGTAAGGAATTGCTCCTCCGCACAGAATTGATAAGGCCACTAGAACACCTAGCAACTAACCCCACAGAGAGAGGAAACAGTGTTTCTTATAATTTATAGGTTTATATTCACAAAGCTCCTGATCTTATGCCTGTGAGCTTCTGCCATCTCCAGCCCTGCCTACCTAAAGGTACTGAAAATTTTCAGCTGGCAGATTCAGACCTGCCGTGTCCCTAACCCTGTCCCGACCAAGCCCAGTTGTTTATTAGGGAACCAACTCCACCTGCAGTTGAGAGGAGATAATTGATCTCGTTTCATTAAGCCAGGTACCCAGTGTTCCCAGAGCTAAACCCATGAGGCTTTTAAACTCCAATGAGCTTCACCTTTCCCACTAGTGCTCACCATGTCCTCCCAGGGAGCATGGCTGGATTCTGTCCACTTCTAAATTTACACTCTGATCCTCAGGTGGCTCAATGGTAAAGAATCTGCAATGCAGGAAGCACAAGTTCAATCCCTGGGTAAGGACGATTGGAGAAGGAAATGGCTACCCCCTCCAGTATTCTTGCCTAGAAAAATCCCATGGACAGAGAAGCCTGGCAGGTTACAGTCCATGAGGTCGCAAAAGAGTCAGTCACGACTTAATGACTAAACAACAACAACCTCTTCTGGAACTGTCACCTTGCCTCTAAATCTCTGTTCTAGAACCTTCCAATTTATCCATCTTATGCCAGTCCTTTTTCCAGATAAACTGAACTCTATGTCAGTACCCAACCGAGCAATACTTCTCGGCCTGGATCATCGCCCAAGTGTCCACAGTGCCGCCGCCGCCTGTACCAGGAGATGAACTGTGTGGACACTAACCTTAGCATGACCATCACTTTGCCTGGAGTCTCCCTGTGCTGAGCTTAAGAGCCTGCCTTACCATGGGCGCAGACTCCACTACCCCCTACCCTGCCTGGAGTTAGTTTCTTTCTTTCTTTCCCCGTTGACCCATAGATTAAGTTGCTACATGCCCTGTGGCCAATGCCTGGATATTATGACAAAACTGCAAACTAAGTTTTATACGTGCAGTTTGTCTGAGCTTTCTGCCTACCTGCCGGCTCCACTAGGGTGCTTGCAAAGCACATCACACTCAATAGTCCAAGACCAAACTCATGATCTTCTGCCCAAAACCAAACCCCTCTTCCACTCTGATGCCCCTCTAATCAGTTTTCCACGCTGCAACTGGAGTGATCTTTTCAAAATGCAAATCTGTTCATCACACACATACACACTTAAAACCCATTAGCTTCTTATTGTCCTTCGGATAAAGGCCCACAGAAGGGGGCTTCAAGTCTGGCTGCCTTTCCAGCCTTACCTGGTCTCTCTCTTTCTCTCTCTTACTGTGGTCCAGACACCAGGCTGAAAGCACTCAGGGCACTTTGGATGGGATAAGATAAAGGTGCTCCTTCTGGGCAGCCCCACTGGAAAAAAGATGCCCTTCCCTGTGGGCTGACACAGCTGCTCATGGGACTCTAGCTTGGCAAGTGGAGCAGGGCTGCATGTCAGCTCCCTGCACCTTCCTTAGCCCTGCTATTCACCTGTGTCCACAGCACAGCGTTGATCTGTGGGCCAGTCATCCTTGCCTTTTGAGTTCCCTGAAATCCACCATGCTGCCTCCTATCAGTAGGCTTTGCTCATGCCACTCCTTCTGCTTGGGATTCTCCTGCCTTCTCTCTTTACCCAGGGATCTCCAACTTCCCGCCCCCCCCACCCCAGAATCCAAGCTCAGCCATCACATCCTCACGGAAGCCTGCTTATCTCCCCCCCTGTCCAACCCAACAAGTTCGTTTGGGATAAGCTGTCAGCAGACAATGTTTCCGTGCTTCTTGAGACGATCCCATCTTATAAGCTTTCCCCATGTTTGTGTAACTAATGTCTGGCTCTGTCATTGTGTTACAATACAAGCTCCATTAAAGTAGGAACCACATCATTTTTTTCTCTCTTTTTGTGTCTCCAGAATGTAACCCAGTGTCAGGCACAGAATAGCTGATAATTAAATATTTATTGAAGACCTACTGAGTGTAGGGTGCTCCATGGTAGATGGTAGTGTCTGGACTTTATAATTGGAAAAACTTAAGCTTCCCAGAGGCGTGATTAAGCGTGTCAAAGAGGAAAATATTCCATTCCACTTAATTATGCATTTTATTTAAAAATAGAAGTCTTTATTAAAACAACAAAGCATAAATATTAAAGAATGTATTTAAATAACTTGTACAATTTAGTGCAAGCTTTAAAGGTGCATAAACACTGAAATGCAATTCAATGCCTTTTTAAATCATTTTCTATCATTATCTTGACTTTTTCTAATCTGGTCGCAACGTAGGTTGGGAGAAGTAATTCATTTTGACTTTCCTAATTTTGTCTCAAAACCTGCTAAGGCTTGTCCACAACTCCAGCAGGTTTCTGGCCTCCCAGGCTTTAGATCAGATTAGAGAAAAAGCCTTTGTAGGTGGCTTGCATCTTTGCTCCTCCAGGGAGTGCTCCTACAGTTTTAGAGGGGAAAGGTCCTTCTCCTAAGGGTAAGAACTTTGAATATATATCACCCCACTCTTTGCCTGGTCTGGCTCACCCTGGTCCTGCAGAAAATGACAGATGGCTCAGAAAAGCAGGAGTGTGACTTCCACACCAAGACCCATACCTGACTTCTGCATCTGCCTCTTCTACAGAAAGAGAAGCTCTTTGTGTACCACTTCTCTTTCTCTACTGCCAGGATTTCTGATCGATAACTTGATCTCCATGCTGGTTAGACACCTTCCTAACAATTACATCCCCAGAACTTAATGTTGCAAACAGAACTGAACTAAGCCCAGGACAGTTGTAAAGGAACTATAGCAGTGCCCTATGCAAGGTGCGGCCACCTGCCCTTTGGAGAGTGATGGCTCATACCACCCAGGTGGATTTGCTCCTGAGCTTAACCTGCCCTAGGATCTTTTCCCACGGCTGTCTGTTTACAGGTACACAGAGAGGGAAGCCTTCGGGGTGGTGAAAACTGGAAAATAAGAAGTCCACCCATTGACAGAGTCGCTAAGAGGCCATTAATGCTAAGCTTCAGCAGCGGAACACAGAAAACGGCATTAAAGGATTTACTTTTCATGACCATAATTCACAGCTAATGTACATTTGATGTTTAATGTATGAACCAGAGGTGACTTCAAACTCGCGGGCCTTTTCTAAATAGTGTTTTAGTCTAAGTTTTAAAAAAAATAGAGGTTCATACACTCTGTCTGTCAGACAAGAGGGAGGGGAGAAAAGGCAAAGCTAGGTGTGAGAATCCAATGTGGGAGCGGGCTTTTGTTCAGTCCTTTATTGAGGTTTTACCTCTAATCTCTCCCTTTTTGATGCAATTTAAGATTAAGGAAATGAAAGGCAAGGCTGACTGTGAATGGTTTTACAAACAGGACAGCCAAGGGGCCCTCAGAAGACAGTTTTGTAAGAGGCTTTGGCTGCAATCCCTAGAAAGGACGGAGGTGGGAGGGTGGCAGTACCCCTGAGCTGGTGGAACATGGCCGTGGGACGGCCAGCCCATCTGTCCGCCCGCGAGACTGACCTTCAGGGTTCAAATAGGAGGTGAGGGTGGTCACGGCGCAGCTCACCATGGGCCAGAGCCAGGCTTGGAAGGCTAAAAACACAGCTGTCAGAGCAAGAGGCGCCCTGCTCTGGTGAAAAGAGCCCCCAAGTAAACATGCCTAGTCCTGGGTCTATTGTGTGACTTCGGGTAAGTGGTTTGCCTCTCTGGACCTTGGTCCCCTCACCTTGACAACAAGCCTCTCAGGCTAAATCAGCAATTTCAAATGATGGAGCTTCAGGAGCAATGGATGGTCCAAGCTGAAGGACCCTGCCCCTCAGCACCTCTTCAGCAAGACCTCACACTCATCTCTTTTGTAAATAATGAAAAGTGAAAGCGTTAAGTAGCTCAGACATGTCTGACGCTTTGTGACCCCATGGACTGTAGTCTGCCAAGCTCCTCTGTCCACAGAATTCTCCAGACAAGAATACTAGAGTGGGTAGCCATCCCCTTCTCCAAGGGATCTTCCCGACCCAGGGATCAAATCTAAGCCCACTGCCTTTTAGGTGGATTCTTTACTGTCTGAGCCACCAGGGAAGCCCCCAGTGGTTTTATGTAAAAGGTTTCCCACTTTAAGGTAACAACACCATGAAATGTACAAGATCAGCTGATCCTTAAGATGCTCTCCAGCCCAAGTCTAGAGAGTAGATATGCAGAAAACTCACCCAGGTGGATGTCCTCCAAAACATATTCTTTTAAAATGGGCAACAGAAATAGGACAGGACCTACAGATTGCAGAAGCCACATTACTAGAGATCATGGTGTGAGGTGGGGCCAAGGATGTGTTCCTTGGAGTTCAGTTGATCTATCTCAAGGGGAGGAAGATCTATTCCTGCTGAACCACTTTAAAGAAGATATAAAGTAAGCAGGTGGGTGGGCTTTTCTGGTGGGTGCAGTGGAGGAAGGGAGGATAATGGGAGTTAGGGGTTTCGCAAGGGAATTGCTTTGTAGAGCTGGGTTATGGAAAGAAGGAAAGGAAAGGAAGGAATTTATTGGAGTGGGAATGCAGAGAAAATAAAAGTTTTTTTCTCTTCAATAAACTGGGGAGATTTCTAAAGCTCTCTTCAGCTGGAATCATGTTATGTGTTTGTGATTCTTTCCTATTGCTTAACACGGCTGGATAATGGGGAGTTTGCTTCAGTAGGAGAAAGGCAGTCACAACTGAGAAAAGGAGTAACAAGAGTTTCCAAACAGGCCAATGAATGGAACCCATCAACAGAAACCTCAGGGCAGGCACGATCTGAATCCACTGATTCTTTCTTGGTTCATTCATCCAGCCCATTGTTCTGCACTCTGTACTAGGCTCTGTGCATGAAGGATCCTGAGAAAGACACACATGGACCCGGCCTTCAGAGCCCATGAGGAAATCAAGAGCTGAGCACATGGTTATGTGTAGGATGCAAGGGAGAAGCGTGGAGACGCAGAACATTCTGGGGTGTGATCAAGTTGTGCTGACTCACCAGGAAGCTCGGGGGGAACTTCTCCCCTCAAGACTTGTTCTGAGATCAACACAATGAGGTTTAGAGTCCCTCCCACATCAGCGGTTGCCCGTGTCCTCTCACCCAGAGCTGCTCCCCAAAACATTATGTTTCTCTGTGATCTCTTCCACCTCTTCTTCAGAAGGAAGCTCAAGGCTTTCTTCAACCCCTTTGAAAAATCTCTATTTCTTAGGTTGCATTATAAAACAGTATTTTTTGAAAGAAAGGAGAGAGACCTGTTTCATCACATATTCAGAGACACATAAAACAAGCCTTGGTCATAGGCATGTGACTAGGGTGAAGGGCATACTTGGAACCATAACTCATGAAGAACATATAAAGACATGGGATGTTTAACCAGAAGATGCAGGGTAAATAAGAGCGCTCTTTTCCAAAGTTTAAAGAATTGTCCTAAGGAAGAGGACCTATACAAACTGATGCCCCCAAAATAAGAACAAAAGTCAATGGGCAAATGGTCAAAAACAGATATGCTTGTCTCAATTTTTGAAAAGGAATTTTATTTTTAAATGACTGGAAATGGAATGGAGGCCTTTAGGACATAAAGGAGGGGTGAGTTCCCCAAGGAAGACATGTAAGCATGGACTTAGCAGCCATGGAGAAATGAGTGAAGAGCAAGCCCCAAGGTCTCTGAGACACTGCCCACACGACATTGCCTGACTTGCTGTGCATCTCAGATTATTCTGCCTTCTTTCCCCAACCTTCAGTCCTTGTCATTCCTCTCCCTGACTCTCTAGCAAGCCCTCCAGAGGTCCCTCAAGATCCAGTAATAGAGAGATTTCGGCCAGGACAGACTCAGCCTCCCTAAGCACTGAACCGACCTGGTCCCTCCTCGCAGCACAAGCTCCCTGATCACGCTCAGTTCTGCCCCGGTTAGACCCAGCACATCTCACCCAGGCACCCAGGGCCATCTCTCCCATTGCACTGTGCAATGTGATTTACAATAAGAAATAGACATTTGGTCTTGGTCCCCTTCTGTCACCAAGCTTCTAAAACCTTTGGAATTTCCTAAGTAACAAATGCCAGAAAAGTTAGGTTCATGAGTTGCCTCTTAGAAAACCCCTATACCACCTAAGGATGGGGGCTGTTTGCCAGTGGAACCAATCACGTAATTAGAGGGATGGGACTTTCAGTCCCACCTCCCTGACCCACAGGGAAGGGAGAGGGCTGGAGGCTGAGTTTAATCACCAACAGCCGATGATTTTATCAATCATGTCTATGTAGCGAAACCGCCATAAAAACTCAAAAGGATGAGAGCTTCTGGTGAACACGTGGAGATTTGAGGAAAGGAGGGCACCTGGAGGGGGCGTGGATACTCAGCCCTCTTTCCCCATTCTTTGACCCATGCATCTCTTCCATCTGGCTGTTCCTGAGTCCTTTTCTAATAAACCAGTAGTCTAGTAAGTCAAATGTTTCTGAGTTCACGAGCTAGTCTAGCCAGATTGAACTCAGGGAGGGAGTCCTCGGAATCTGTCTACTCCGGTCCATCAGAAGCACAGGTGACAACCTGGACTTGAGACTGGCGTCTGAAGTGGGGGATAGAGACTTGTGAGACTGAGACTGAGCCCTCAACGTGTGGGATCTGACACTATCCCCAGGTAGACAGTGTCAGAATTGTGCTAATTGCCCGGTGAGTGGGAACCACCTCCGTCACACACACACACACACACACACACACACACAGGAATTAAGTATCAGAACTTTACCACTGAAAGTGCAAAGCAGAAGATACACACCATCGTTTCTTAAACCACTGGTTCACCTCACCAATGCACAAGTCTGCGCGCCCTGGGAGTCACTCCTTCACTGAACCCATGCGGTCAGCCCGTCTGGCCCACTTCTGTCTCTGCCACTGCAGCTCTCACACATGCTTGTGGCACATGGTACCTTTCCAGGCAAACTTCTACAAAGGCAGAGAGCGAAATGGATTCCGTCCAGGAGAACTAATCCCCCCAAATCAAAATCTTCCACATGGGGGTGATGATAAACAGATGCCTCTCATCTCGACAAATGAAAGGTCACCCACAGACAGTGCAGAGTAATTATTAAATCACTTCCCCATTTGTTCAGGATCAGTAGCGACCTCATTACCTGGATCCAAAGACAATATCTCTAAGTCCTGGGCATGGATCCAAAAAGGTCATTAATAACAGGATAGTCCCCAAATTTGCAGGAAAAGAAAGATCAGCTCTAATTAAGGAAGCAAAGTACTCCAGACCAGCCCTTTACATCAACAGTTTGCATGGTAATAACAACAATTTTCATTTCTCAGGCACCGACTTTATAGCCTCCAAGAGCGGTAGCCAGGCTCACCAAGCCATTCCCTCCTCCACAAATGGGATGGGACAGGATGTGTTAAAGGCAGCCAACTGGAGGGGGATTTTCTTATTGTCGCTTCTTGTAGCTTCAGATCAGAGGCCAAGGACTGGAAACAGAGACTCAGATTCTTGGTTCTGTGCCCAGACATCTGGACTTTAAGAAGAGCCAGGCGCATGAGGGTCACCTCTTGGCAAAGAACAACACTTAGTCCCCATCTAAGTTCCCCTGGCACCTGCCTTGAACAAGTTTATCCAGGAGTTGGATTTCAGAGGGCAGACTCTCTTTCTCAGCTGCCATAGGTTTGATGCAGGAGGTAGATGCCAACCCCCGCCCCCAACTACCCCATGGTGAACAGTTGGAGTTCATTCCCTGTGGATGGAAACTGTGAGATGAAGATAGCAGGACAATTGAGAGAGGAGGCTGGGCCCTGCGCAGATAAAAGATACGAGAGCACATATTTCTCATTCTTGAAGTCAAGGAGACCTTCCTGACTAGACAGTTCCTTGGAAGTCGAAACGGGAGTGGTATCAAAGCTGCCCATAGGCCTTCTCCATGGAACCCACCTTGGCTGAGAGATGCACGTATGCACATGGGAGGATCCTGAGATATACCAGATACAGACTCTGAATCAGGCAGATCAAAGGATGGTCCAAAGGAAACCTGGAAGAAATGTCCCGTATAAGTGATGAAAACTAAAGCCGCAACACTCTCTGAGTCTGCCCGTGTGTCTATCCACACGTACTGTATTCTTTTTTTCCTCCTAATGAATATTTTATTTGTTTCACTACTTTTCTTCTTTGTGGGAATTCTTTTCTGCAGATCCAAAGGGCCAGGGCCTTGTCATTGACCACTGGTCTAGTGGCCAGGATTTGGTACTCAGTGCTGCAACCCGGCCTCAATTTCTGGCTTGGAGCCAAAACCCTACTTGGAGCCACTGCAGCCCAAGGCCCCCAGAGATCAGGTTGACAAGTCAGTCAACAGGCATCTTCGAACTACTGCCTAAGCTGGGTGCCCCTAACTTCTGCCTTCCAGACCCTGCAGAGAGATTCCATTTTGCTACCTATCAGAGGAGCACTAGAACTGCTTCAGCCTCCCCTTCAGCATCAGTCCCCTGCCTTTCCTCTTCCCTACCAGCCCAGAAGCAGGAGCATCAAGAGTTCAGATTCCAAACAGAACCAGTGTAAAACCTGGTCTGCCCCTGACCAGCGGGGGACACTTAGGCAAAGCTCTAAGCCTCAACTCCTCATCTACAAAGTGGGTACAATCACTTATGGTCCAAACAAGAACTCGTTTAACAATAAAAGGGAAGGGGCTTAAAACTGACTCAGAAACAACAGGCACAGGATGACCATGTTCAGATCATGATGCATGGTCATCCTATTTAAAAGGGTTATTGTGAAGATCAAAGAATGCATGTATAATGCTCATCACAAGCCTTGACTCATACCAGGCATCAGAAATCATCATCATCGCGCTATCCCAGACGGCCAAAAGGTGAAGAGTGGCCAGGATGGACCGAGGGAGACTTCCTGCCTCCTGTAGGCCTGTCACCACGCTCTCTCCACACCCAGTGGTGCTGACTGGGTGCGAGTTACTTCAGCAGCAAGGGTATTGATGAAGATGCACACCAATTCTCACCAAAGCAGAACAGCTGAGGGTCAGAGAACGTCCCTGTCAATGGGCTGACATCCCCCATAGCAACTCTGGAGGATACACACACACATACACACACACACACAATCTGCCTCTGGGTTATTACAGCCGATAGATCTGATTAATCTGATTAAACATGAAACATTCCATTTCCACCTCACTCAGCTCCATACTCACGGGGGCACCAGGCTAGATCCAGGTTGGCCCCCAAACAGGCCTGATAATTAAAACAAGTTCTGCCCTGGCTGACTGCATTCCCCCATTACTCTCTCCCATTACTGGAGATGCAAACAATAAATAATTTAATAACCTGGGTTGAGTCGAATCTGGTTCCAAAACAAAGTGTTTTAATTCTCCAGTGTGCTGGCTTTCAGCATTACTGTAATTCCATTTCCCTTCACTTGACTGGGCCTTTTGCTGCTTTTTAGGCTTCTCGTATTTCTCCCCAAGTTTTCCCCGTGGGGCCCTGACAGCTGCATTATAGCAGGGCCGGCCGGGCAGCCAGCATGACATCACTCACTACTCAAGTCCAAGGCAGCAGCGCAGCAGCAGGCACGTACTCATTAGCTCAGTGATCACCCTGGGTCTTGATGGCCATAGAAAGCTGTCTGTGTGGCCGCAGGAAGGACACCTGGGCCCTTGCCTTCCCTCTCCATCCTTCTCTTTCTCTTTCCCTGCCTCCCTCCAGCCCCTTACAGTCTCTGGCAGCCCTGGCTATGAGAAAGGGACTGGGGGGTGGGGGTGAGGGGAGCACTGGAGGGAATGGCAGGGGACTGGCCTCTACCCACTGGCCCTGTGGTCTGATCCCCCATCAACACTCCCTTACTGGCTTTACAGGGAACTGTACTTAGTCGCTCAGTTGTGCCCAACTCTCTGTGACCCCATGGACTGTAGCCAGCCAGGCTCCTCTGTCTACAGAGATTCTCCAGGCAAGAGTACTGGAGTGGGTTGCCATGCCCTGCTCCAGGGATCTTCCCAACCCAGGGATCGAACCCAGGTCTCCCACATTGCCGGCAGATTCTTTACCATCTGAGCCACCAGGGAAGCCCAAGCTCCCTAATCCAGCTTTCATAACAACACACAGTGTGTTAGTTGTTCAGTCGTGTCCGACTCTCTGCGACCCCATGGATTGTAGCTTGCCAGGCTTCCCTGTCCATGGAATTCTGCAGGCAAAAATACTGGAGCAAGTTGCTATTCCCTTCTCCAGGGGATCTTCCTGACCCAGGGATCAAACTCGGGTCTCCTGCACTGCAGGCAGATTCTTAACTGTCTGAGCCATCAGGGAAGAATTCATGAACACTCCCAACCCACAAAGAGAGATGGTTTTGCTACCTTTCAAAGGAGAACCAGAACCACCATAAGCCTTCACTCTGGCCAAGAACAGTCTCCCGCTCCCAGTCCTCCCACTCCTCCCCCCTCCTCGCCGCCTCTGCCCACTGTCAATCCTCCCTCCTTTGTTTGGAGCCTCAGCCAGAATATGCTGATGTGAGAGCTGTGCCCTTGCCCTCAGCCCAGCAGCCAGGGGCCCAGAGCCACAGCTGCAGGGGAGGAGCAGGGGTACAGGAAACGCACCAAGGAAGCTTTCCTTTAAATAAAGAGCAGGCAAGCATTGTGCTCCATTGATTACAATTTTTTTTTCTGAATGTTGTGACATTTGCAGGAAGGCTAATTTATTCAAGCATGGAAATCTTTAAAAACTTAATTAAGTTATTTCTGTGATTTTCCATGCCTTATTGTTTCGAGTTCACATTTACTTTCATCCTTGTTAATAAAAAATAAAAAAGTGGGGAGGGGGCAGGGAGGGAGGAAAAATGATCTCATAGAACCTTGAGAGACCTTCTAGATGCTCCCTTCTCCAGCAAGAGGCCTCTGGGCCCTGGGGCAGAGAGGTGAAAAGGAGGGATGTGTCCTGCAGTGTCAGGATCTGAGTCAAGACCCCACTTCCATGAGGAATGGAATGGGAATAGCACAAAAACCCAGGCTAATCTTCCAAGGTGGCACCTGTAACCAGCTTTCCTGTTGTTGTGTAATCGCTAAGGCATTGTCTGACTCTTTTGTGACCCCATGCACTGCAGCCTGCTAGGCTCCTCTGTCCATGGATTCTCCAGGCAAGAACAATGAGCGGGTTGCCATTCCCTTCTCCAGGGGATTTTCCCAACCCAGGGATCGAACTCATGCCTCCTGCGTCGGCAGAATTTTTCTTTACCACGGAGCCACCAGGGAAGCCCAGGGAAGCAAGCTTAGGTAAGTATAGACTCAAGAATGTTTCTTGTCTAAAACACTGTGGATTGCATAGTGGTGGACAGTGCTCCCTCAAGGCCAACTGGATACTGCCTCCTGGAGAGTATCAAGGGGTGGGAGGATGGGGGCATAAAGGAGGTAAGTTTGGAATTCAGAGAGTCAGGCCCAGTTTTCTAAGAGCCAGATGTCGCTCCGGGTAGCTGTGTTGCTTAGAAAATATGAGGCTGGGATATATCAAAGGCTATTTTTTTCTCCAACATGGGCCCCAAATCCCTAGAAGTTACATTCATTCTTTCTCTCAAAGACGGTACCAAGGGGTCCTTCATCCGCTCACTCAAATTAGTTAATGTCCCTCATGAATCACAAAAGTGACTGGGGCAGGGGTGAAGCAAAGAGCAGAGGGAGCCAAGAAACACAGGGGTGAGAATTCCCATTAGAAAATTAAAGCCGTGCTGGCAGGAAGAATATGCAGACGCTATTTTGTAGTAAATATTTTAATTCTTCCAAATATACAAATAGAACACCGTGTGGTTGATTCCCATCTGGGGGTATGTGCCTTGGTGAGTTGACAGGAGGGTGAGTGAAGAGGCACCAGATTTCATGTGTGGACAGGGATGACTGGGGTAAGGAAAAACACCACTTCTTGGCTGCTAATCCAGGAAAGCTGAGCAGGTGAGGATTAAAGTGTGAAAGTGTTAGTCGCTCAGTCGTGTCCAACTCTTTGCGACCCCATGGACTGTAGTCCACCAGGCTCCTCTGTCCGTGGGATTCTCCAGGCAAGAATACTGGAGTGGGTTGCCATTCCCTTCTCCAGGCAATCTTCCCAACCCAAGGATTGAACCCAAGTCTCCTGCATTGTAGGCAGGTTCTTTACCATCTGAGCCACCAGGGAAGCTCGGTGAGGTTTAGACGGCTGCCTAAATGATAAAGGATAGAGGATCTGTTGCAGGAGCTTATTAATAGAGAAAGAAAAAGTAGTCCAAAGAGAGGCAGCAAGGACAGCTCCAGAGCCTGGTCAGAGCCTTCTGAAGTAGAGGAAGCAGCCACAGAGAAGAATAAAGACAGAGAAAGTAAAGGAGCTCTTCCCCCTTGAAGGCGCCAAGTGGAGAGGACAGGACCCCTCCGGAGTCCAGGCTGTGCTCACTGCCTTCCCACCAGGGTCTTGCCTGGCTGGAACCCGTCCTGCGAGTGATGTCAACTCAGAGCAAGTGGGAACCAGAACCCGCCACCGAGGGTCTCCTTGCATTTCCTTTCCTGGAGCTTCAGCTTTAATTTCAAACTGCCCCCAAGAGCAAATACTGTCTCTTCACACGTCTTTGGAGTACCTCCCTTTGATTGAAAAGAAAACATTCCCACTATGTACAGAAAATATCCTGCCCCAGCCCCTAAATGGACTCTCTCTTCTTTTTCCAGGACATCAGACCAGCTTCCCCTGCTGGGGCCACAGCCCAGGTCATCTGCATTCTGATAACATTTGCACATATTATTTTTAAGTCATTAGTCTCTACCTGATATTGAGAGTCAAGAACTTTAATGGGAGAAATTTATGGCTTGTCTCCTCCAATCAACACAATAATTCATGGTTGTGTTGCGTGTGTTACGCTAATGGAGATTGCTTTCAACTGAGTGTTTTTTTTTTTTTTTCCTCCTCAAAATCATTAGCTAGTTTCTCCTGATCTATTAGCGGGAGCAGCAGCGTTACCTCCACCCATGCTGTCTGCCAGCACAGAGGGTCTCCAAGTGTGGCCTTAAGAGGCCTCCAGGCGGTCTGCCTGCTAATTCAAATGGAAAGTCATAGAAAATGCCTTTTCTTCAAGTGCAATCTCCAGAGCAGATTTGAATCTCTATTCAAAAGGCCCAAAATGAACATTTTCAAAATTGTAAGTATAGTAACGGTTACTTACTATAGGCAAAGGTTTCCCTGGACCATTATAAGGGGTTTTTTTTGTACCAGTAAGTGAGTACTAGGAGATGCCCACAGCTGGGCCTTTCTGTGCTGCCCTGAGGTCTGGGTTCTCTGGGAATCCTGTCTGTGCAAAGTGTCGAGGCATTGGCTGTAAGTAAGGCAACCAAATGTCAGGGTTCAGAGAGAAATGTCTCCAGCTGTCAGTCCATCCATCTCCTTCCAATGTCAGGGTGGACAAAGAAGTAAAATAAAAATCGATGAAGATGGAGGAGGCATTCATGCACTGGTTATGTAAACACAGAGACCTGGAAGGCCGGGGGTCAGCCCACCTCCCTCCCCTGAGCCGGCTCCTTCTTCTGCTCTTGTTGGCACCAACACAAAGCCCTGGGCTCAGTGGCACTTCATTCTGTACATGGTAACTCTGGCCTCCCAGACCCTCATAATTAGAGCTTACCAGAGCCTCCCTTGCTGAGGGAAGAAGGAAAAGTTAACATCCACACAAAGGGATCTTCGGGCATGTTGACCTCTGGTTGAATTTCTACCATGGCAACAAGAAAATGGGAGTGGAGACCATGCGGGGGACCCCGAATCTCTGTAGTGCCTTCCTGCGATGTCTCCTCTGTGCAGTCATGCTCTCCCCAGCTTGACGGAAGCTTGACATCCAGTTTCTGGGGAGGATGGTAAGAGCTCCAGCACCGTCAGCACCCTTCATTGGCCCTCTAATGGGCTGTTTCCATCCTGGGATGGTTCGTGTTGTCTCCTGCAAGCCTGCCCTCTCTTCTTCCATGTTCCAGCCTCCTCCCAGCCTTTCAGTCTCTTCTGACCCCATGCACCATGCACCTGTCCTGCTAGCACAAAACTGTTGTCCTCTGTCTTTTGCTCCTTTTGACACTGAACTTGCTTCCAGACTTCTATGCCATCTTGATCTCACCTCCTCATTCTCCCTATCCCTCTACACCATCTTGATTCTCAACCTCTGTGTGTTAACCACTCAGTCGTGTCCAACTCTTTGCGACCACTTGGACTATAGCCCACCGAGAGCCTCTGTCCATGGAATCCTCCAGGCAAGAATACTGGAGTGGGTGGCCCTTTCCTTCTCCAGGGATCTTCCCAACCCAGGGATTGAACCCAAATCTCCCACACTGAAGGCAGTTCATTACTATCTGAGCCACCAGGGAAACCTAAGGGCTTATATCACCCAAGTGTGTATCACCCAAAGGGCTTGGGAAAACACGCAATGTTGGACTGAGCCAAGTTTCTGATTCAGAGAGTCTGATGTGGGACCTGAAGTCTGCATTTCTAACAAGCTTCCAGGTGATGCTGATGCTTCTGGTCCCGGAACCACACCTTGAGAACCACCACTCTACATGCATGCGTCTTACCTACTCCTCTCCAAGCAGCCTGGGGCATGAAGGAAGCAAGTTTCCCTCTATATTGGATGCATCTCACCCTTGAGTCATCCCAGGGGCCGTGCTTCCCTCCTCTCCAGCCGCAGAAGCCAGCAGGCTCGCCTCCCCTTCTCCTCTGATTGGCGACGGCCCAGCTCCTGCCGCTTTCCCACCTCCCGGCCACTCTGGAGCATCTCTCTCCACCCATGCATGTGGCTTTTTGCCTTTTGCTTTTCTCTCACTTCCTGTGTTTCTTACATCCATCTCTGTCTGCCAGATTCTCACATCCAGGCTTCCTCTGGCATTTATCCATCGTCCTCATCCATCGAACTGTGCAGATATTTACATTTCTAAAGCCCAGTGTGTTTTCATGATTCCTCCTACTTCAGCCAAACAAGGATTTCCCTCTCAAACCTACTCATCGTTAGACTCTGTGGTAGGGGGAGGGTGGATGTGGTACCCACCGGAATCACCCCTCTTGAGGCTATTTCTTCATCAGGAACAAAAAGCAGTAGCCTGCCTTGGACCAACTGTCCTATAGATCTTTATCAAGCACATCAAGCTGAACTGAGAGCCCCTCCCAGGGGCTTTGTCGTGAGTATTTATTTGTAATACTCAAGGAACAAGAGGCAAAACCAAACAAATACGTATTCCTTTCTGGAGCATAAGCTTTTGATCCCTGGGAAGCAGAGTAACGGCAGAGGTTGAGAGTGTGTACTCTGGTCTGGGAGTGCCTGGTTTGAATCCCACCTCTGGCCCTGACAAAACATAAACAGGCACGACACATCTCTAAACCTCAGTGTCTCCATCTGCTAAATGGGCATATACCCCAGGACAATGCCTAGAGAATTAAATGAGCTTAACACCTATGCATGCCTGTGTGCTAAGTCACTTCAGTCATGTCCAACTCTTTGCAACCCTATGGACTGTAGTCCGCCAGGCTCCTCTGTCCATGGAACCAGGCAAGAATACTGGGGTGGGTTGCCATGCCCTCCTTCAGGGGATTTTCCTGACACAGGGACTGAACCTGGGTGTCTTAAATCTCCTGCGTTGGCATACAAGTTTTTTACCACTACTGCCAGCTGGGAAGCCAGCCCTAAGACCTATGAGCCTCAGACCTAAAAGGACTCAGTAAATGCTAACATTAGGTGCCCCAAACCTTGGAGCCTCGACATTTAGGTACAGAGATTGAGCAAAACCATGGATACAAAACTTTCTCCCCACGACTGTTCCCACACTGCACTAGCAAACCCTGGATTTTCTCAGCTAGACAATAACCATCCCCCATTTTGCCCTGAGCATTCAGTCCCCCAGCACTTAACTTAAAAGCTTTGTGCTTTGTTTTTTTGTCTTGTTTTGTTGTTTTTTTTTTAAATAGAAAGAAAAAAAAAAATCCTATTCTTGTCTGTCCAGAGTTTTTCCAGCAAAAGCACGAGTCAGCACTAAGAATTCTCCTTGGTCAGCAAAAAATTTGTTGCAGTGGGGGAATTTGGGGGAGTTGGAGGGGGGCCCTAATGAGAAGAGAAGTCAAGAACTGGCTATGAAACTAGCCAATTTCCACGTGTTCAGAGATTCCTTAGAAATAATTCCTTCTCTTTCCTTCTGCATTGACTCTGCTCCCTGCTACCCACAGAATCCATCTGTAAAAAAACAGGCCAGAGGACTTGAGAGAAATCAAGTTCCAGAAAAACTGGTTCTCCCAGCCGCAGCCTGGAGTCTGAGGACAGGCAGGTTGCAACCCTTCCCTTGGACACTGCTTGCCAGCCTGTCTTCCAGGAATTCCGTGCACATGGCTTACCACCGCAGGAAAAGTGGGGTTATCTCACCAGCCACCCACCCCACCACCAAGGTGATTTCTGGGAATGTCCTGCCCAAAGAGACTTGGCTCAGCAGTCACGGGAAGGACATGTCAAGACCCATTGGCCATTTATCACTCTAAGGACACTTGCTCTTACTTCTGCCACTTCACTACGGGCAGGGTGTGGCAAACCGCCTGAGAAGCCTGTCCCCTCATACCAGCCTGGGCACCCAGCCTTCCCGAAGACTGCCAGGCCTAGCCTTTCTGGCTCGTGGACTACAAGGGCTCGTCGTCCCCCATCTCCACACCGAAGAATCTGGAAATCAGGCCCCACTCAGACACAGAGTGGCCAGAACACAGGCAGTGAGCCAGTGAAGCCTGATTTAAGATCCAGGTTCTGCCACTCGGATGAATTAGGCAAGCGACTTAATCTCATTGTACATCAGTTTTCTCATCTGGAATATGGGGATAATGATTCCTGCTTCAGAAAACCAGTCTGAGGCTTAAATATGTTTTATAAAAGCAACTTGCACGTGTGGAAAGGAGGCACCTGGTCCTCTAGCAGGAGTCCCCAACCTCCGGGATCTAATGCCTGATCTGAGATGGAGCTGATGTAATAATAATAGAGATACAGTAAACAATAAATGTAATGCATTTGAATCATCCCAAAACCATCCTGCACACCCTGGTCCATGGAAAAATTGTCTTCCATGAAATCGGTCCCTGGTGCCAAAAAGGTTGGGGACTGCTGTTCTATCGGGCTCACACAATAAATGGTGGCTCTGGTGATTATTTAAAATAAGTTACGATAGTGATAGGTTTATCTGTCACTGGAGTCAGGAAAAAGGTCAAAGTCAGCACCTCAAGTAACTTCAGCTGAAACAGACCTAAGGGTGAGAAAGCAAGTTAGTCCAAAGTTACCAGCGGCTGCTCCCGCTCCTCTGGCTGAAGTCCAGGTGCATTTGTATTCCTTTGCTGCCAGAGGCCTGTGCATATGGAATACATTTTCTTTGGGTGTCTCACCATTAACGTTTTCATTTCTGCTTAGCATCAGGGGCTTTGCCTGTCACTGGCCTTCCAGACCACTAAGCCTGCCTTTGTCTGGCTTGCTTTGTTCTCTCATTTCCTGATCAGCCAGGGAGCGTTCTCTGGCGGGGGCTCTGGGAGGAGGGGCTATGTATGGCAGTTCAATAGACTGAGTTTTGGAAAAGCAGGAGTCGAGCCCCACCTCACACAGGGGGCCCCTCATTCCCTCCCCAGCAGTTAATGCTGCTTGTGGATCAAATGTTCTTTTCTTCCCAAGTTTTCTGACTCCCCTCACATGTGCATGGGCTGAATTCTGTCAATAAACACAAAGGCATCAGCGGCCATGTTTGAAGCTCATCAGTAAGCTGAGCGTGGCTCTGGAGAGATGACCTTCCACTTGAAAGAATATAATAACTCACACTTGTGGCAAGTGGGCAGTGAAAAGGCAGCACTGTCATAGCCACTGATTAATGCAAGTACAAATTGGGATAACATTTCCGTGGACGGGGAGGGCCGGAGGGAGTGAGGGAGGCAATTAGCCAACGTATAACAAGAGTCTTTGAAACCTTGACTCTACTTCTAGGAAGGTACCCTGAGAAAATCGACAGAAATGTGGTCAAATATTATCGTGATGCAAAGATGTTCATTGCAGTAGTATTTACAATAGTGCCAATTTGCAAGCTATCAGAGATAATTGATTAAATATATTTAATCATTTATCCACAGAATTAAATCATCCACAGAATTAAATACTATGAACCTATTAGAATAATATTTAATAGGATGGGAATAGGCTCATGATGTAATCTTAAGGGAAAAAGATTATAAAAATACAAATGTAATGTGTCATTCCAATTTTAATTTGAAATTTGTACACATAGGAAAAAAACAGACAGGAGGGCAATTCTCTCTCCTCCAAAGATAAATATGAATAGCAATTTACCTTTAGTGATGTGATTGTGAGTGTTATCCTACTTTCTTTTGTATGTTTGCTATATTTCCAATAACAAACATGTATTATAGTTGGAAAAGAATGAAAACCACATAAATGAAAGTGATGCTTTCCTCTCCAGGGTCTGAGATAGTGAAAAAGACAGACTTGCACCAGGGAACTCTCTTCACCTCTGACCTCTTAGGGTGTGGCTTCAGAGATGCTTTCTGGTCCTGACTTGCCTGGTCCACCCTGAGCAATCCTAAGACGAGAACCTAGTTGTCCAAGCGAACAGAGCTGGCATGGCTGTGATCTCCTGCAGGCCTGCCCATCCTAGGAGCCTTTTTTAAGCCTCCTGTTAGCAGGCTTTCCTCCTGTCTATTAGGTCACTGCAGATTGATTCATCTCACTTCACTGTGGTTTACAGTTTGCAGTTCTTGACCCTGACATCCTCCCCTGGTGCTGGAGCCCTGTTTCTACAATAGCAACAAGCCAGTGGCAGCCAACGGCGGGTCAGCTGCAGGCCTTGTATCCTCCTGGCCTCCTGGCAGGCTCCTCACCCTCTCCTTTCCCCTCTGTGCCTGTCCGGCATCCACATACACAAGGCTGCAGCTTCAAGGGACGCTGTGGGGTCCTAATCATGATTCAGGGGAAAAAGAAGGGCCGGCTGAGACCAGGCCAATGGCAACTCAGTTCTCTGCAAGAGTCCTTAGCTCTAGCCAAGCTACAAAACAAGAGGCTCTATTTGCAGAGTCCACAAGGTCTGGGACCCTATGCCTTACATTTCACTGTGGAGCAGGGAGCTCACAACTGAGCGAACTCAACAAGCTGAAACATTCTGGGCTTCTAATTAAAAGGTAGGGTATTTGTAGAAAAATCCATTTTGCAAATAATATTAGCAAAAACCCATGGGAGACAGAGAAAGTCTATCCCTCTGTCCCATGTTGCCATTTATGAAAAAAAAAAAAATTGTTCCCTCACCCTTCAGGGTCTTTGGCCACCTGCCTTCTTCAACATTTCTGCCTGATGTTTCACTTCTCCTCATCAACATGGACCCCATCTATAAAGTCCACTCTGCCTACTCCCTGCCTCTGACATCATTTTCAATCGGTCCTTTCTGCCTCTCCTTCCAGTGTAATCGTAAGAGCCACTGGATACAGAGGGAAGGAACCTGAATTCTACTCCTGACTCTCTGGTTCAAGAGTTTAGAACTGCAGGCCAGCCTAGAGCCTCCCTGAGCCTGAGTGTTCTGTCTGAAAATACACGGCTTGAATTAAAATTCTAAACACCGTTCCAGTTCTCACGTTCTATCGCACGTCAGACTCCCAGAAGTTTCCTGAGTAAGGCTGTCCCCGACCCTGAGGTCCACAGGCGCCCTCTGAAGTCCTCACAGGGAGAGGAATTTACTCTTCATTTCCCATCGGTTTGCACAAGATTTGTGCTTTCTTGTTTGTCTTCTCCTGTCGAAATAGAAAGCAGCTCCGAATGGACGACTATGCTTCTTCACGACCTCCATCTATGTGTGCAGAACACAGGAAACAGTCAGGTGAGGTGGTTAGTTCTCTGACTAATGCCTCCGCCTCGGGCAGACTTGAAAAGAGACTCATTTAAATTTGGTTTTCCTGCCAGAATTGTCAGGCCTCAGTGGCCTTGGGAAATCACCTAGGAAGAAAATCACCATTTATCCAAACAACTCTGCCATCTGCACGGGCTGCCACCATCTCCAAACCTCTGCCTGGTCCGCACACAGCAGCGTCAACTCCCCCGTTCCAGCACCTCCCCCCAAGGTCATGGTCACGCCTGGCGAAGTGTGGGCCTATGCCCTCAGCCAGGATGGACTATCCAGGGAGCACCAGGCTCATTAAAAGCCAGAGCCTGTGTTCGCAACACAGATGAGCTGGAGAGGCACTCACCCAGGTATCAGATGCATTGCATTCTGAGAACTGCAACTGTGTTTGCAGTGTGACCCTGAAGAAATCACTTGACATCTCTGAGTCCCATACTTCCATTTCTCTGGAGTAGACATCATAACACTTACCTTGTAGGGTTACTATGAGACTTAAATGTAATCAATTATGTGAGCATGCATTTTTAAATGTGAATATTTTACACTCTTTACACATTACGGGTGTTCCAAATTACCTGACCCAATAACACCTCCTTGTCACAAGGCCACTGTCAGGGGAGCTACATCATGAAGAAGAAGCATTTGTCTTGACACACAGAGTTGGAACTCACAACATATTCTCCCATTGAAAGGCTAATATGCATGGTATTTGGTTGCTGGGGATAGAAATGACCATAGTTAGTACATTAGTTATGTGTGAATTAAATAGATTTTCAAGGAGTTCCCGGAAAACCTCTCCCTCCATTTAACATTTTTTTCTATGAGAGAATAGTGTTCCCAATTCATAGAAACTAATTTCCAGGCAAATCTTTGGAACCCTGCCCATCTGTAAGTCTACCTTTGTTAAACCACCTTCAGATGCAGTCATTCTGTGCTACCTGGTGAGCTAATGACACATTTGCGGATCCCAGAAGGTCTGCGATATTACAGGCACAGGTATGGTCTCCTGCCTTCCCTTACAGAGTGAAGAAGGGGTGGAAGGAAAGTAAGAACAGTCACTTCCTCGGCCCCCTCATTCTGCAGTCGGTGAGCTTTCTGGGCGGGTCCTTCAGAATCTGACAGCTCTTTCCAGGTAAAGGAACATCTACAGAAGACAAACACATCATCACAGTTCCAGAGGAAAGGAAACCTCAGAAGAGACACCTATTTCTCAGCCAGAAACAGAAACAGATCCCCATCCTAATGGCAGCCTTCAGGAGGTGAGAGGCAAGGGTTCGGGAATCCCAACGCTGGTGGTGGATTACCCAGTGACTCCGGGTAAAGACAAGAGTATTTAGAGAGGGTTTGCACTGCTTCAAAAACCTAGCAGGTTCCCAGTTTCACTCCTCTGCGAGGGGCAATGGCCAGAAGGCCATCCAACCCACTTTCCTTTCTCCCAAAGGGCTACGACCGAAGATGCAACTTGCCAAGTTGTATGCTTGAGCCTGAATTCCACCCACCCCAGCCCTGCAAATGCATAAGTTGAAGGCCAGCTCCCACCCTCCCTCCAGCAGCTCAGAATGTGTCTGTAGTTGGAGATTTGGGGGTCTCTAAAGAGGCAATGAAGGTTAAATGAGGTCATTAGGGTGAGCACTAATCCAGTTAGGCTGGTATCCTTATAAAAAGAGGACATCAGGACCCAGACACAGAGAGCGAAGACCGCGTGAACACACACAGAGAAGATGGCCACCTACCAGCCAAGGAGAGAGGCTGCAGAAGAAAGAAATCTGCTGACACTCAGATCTCAGGCTTCCAGCCTCCTGGACTGTGAGCAAGGAAATTTCTATTGTTGAAGGCACCCAGCCTGTGGTGCTTTGTTAAGGCGGTCCCAGCAAATACACGGCAGAACAGCACCAGGGGCAAACAGCAAGGAAAATGAGATACAGACTCCAGGAGTCTGGCCTCCCAGTCAAGAAAACAGACAGACTTGGATGGACGTGGTTAAAATACTTCCAGCTCTGAATCAGCGCCTGGGCTGCAGGCCTCACCCCCACCTCAGTCTCACACAGGCTCCTGGTTCCTTCTTTGATCAAGCCAGCTGGCCTGCCCCTCCATCGCCCCCTGCCTTGGCACAGCATCTGCCAGCATCCCTGTTCCTAGGAGCCATCCTCCAGCCACTGAGGGGGTCCCGTGCCATCCAGAGAAGGAGAAAAGATGGGACCAAGTAAACTCTTGTCAAGGCCACACTGTCTGGCTTCCCAGACATTCAGGACAGCTGAAGGCAGCACAGCTTGGGTGTGAAAATTTACTCCTCTCTCCCCTTCTTCTCCTGCCAGGCAAGCAGGTTCTTGTCCTTAAGGGACAAGGAGAGTCCGGCTGAAAAGAGGAGCTGTTCGTGTGTGCGTGTGTGTGTTTGTTTCACTGACATTTTATGAGTTTTGGGTTCAAAGCAAACTTGAGGGGACCATGCAGAAATTTCCCATACACGCTGCCACCCCATATGCATAGCCTCCCTTGTTTTTCAGCTCAATTTCCTTCTTTTTTTTTTTTTTTTTGGCAGGCCGCATGGCTTATGGGATCTTAGATTCCCGACCAGGGACTCACCCATGGCCCGTGGCAGTGAAAGTACTGAGTCCTAACACCGGACCTCCAGGGATTTCCCAGCACAATTTACTTCTATTGTTAAATCACCATCAGTCTTTCCCCTTCCTTTAAGTGTCCTCAAGCTCAGAAAACCTATAATAGTTGGTAGCATTTTTCAACAGCCTACAATGTGCCAGACACTGTGTTAGCCATTTATTTACATGACTTCTGATTATCAGTCACCCTTGAATATGGGAAAGAACACTCTCTTCTTTGTTTTTTTTATTTTAAAAATATTTATTTTAGGGCTTCCCTGGTGGGCCGGTGGTTAACAATCCTTGCTTCCACTGCAAGGAGCACAGGCTCCATCCCAGATGGCGGAACTAAGATCCTCAGAGAGACCAAAAAAAATTTTTTAATTAAAAACTTTTTATTTTATTAAAAAATTGTCAACCATTAAAACTGACCTTTTCTGGTGTGCACATCTATGAATAATTCTTGAAGTATAGTTGATTTACAATATTGCGTTAGTTTTAGGTGTACAGCAGAGTGACTCTGTTTTTATCTCTCTCTCTTTTTTTAATTATATCCCATTATATGTCTGACTCAATGAACTTGAGTTTGAGCAACTTCCGGAAGAGAGTGAAAGACAGGGAAGCCTGCTGTCTATATACAGTTCATGGGGTCACAAAGAGTAGGACACAACTTCATGACTGAACAACACTAGGTTATTGTGAGACATAGAGTATAATTCCTGTGTTATATAGTACATGCTTGTTGCTTTTCTATTTTATGTATAATAGTTTGTATCTGCTAATCCCAAACTCCTAATTTGCCCCTCCAGCCTCCCTGTCCATTTGGTAACCATAAGTTTGTTTTCTAAGTCTGTCTGTCTCTGTTTTGTATATGTATATTAATTTGTATTATTTTTCAGATTCCACATATAAGTGATATCATATGGTATTTGTCTTTGTCTGACTTATTTCACTAATTATAATATTCTCCAGGTCCACCTATGTTGCTGGAAATGACAATACTTCATTCTTTTTACAGCTGAGTAATATTCCAATGGACACATATACATATATACACTCCACATCTTCTTAAGTCAATCATCTGTTAATTGACTTCGGTTGCTTCCATGTCTTGGATATTGTAAATGGTGCTGCTCTGAATCCTGGGGTTTGTGCAGCTCTGTGAATTAAAGCATCCCTGCTTAAAGAGGGTTTCCCTGGTAGCTCAGATGGTAAAGGATACACTTGCAATGCAGGAGTCCCAGGTTCAATCCCTGGGTCAGGAAGATCCCCTGGAGAAGGGAATGGCAACCTATTCCAGTATGCTTGCCTGGAGAATCCCATGGACAGAGGAGCCTGGCGGGCTACAGTCCATGGGGTCGCAAAGAGTCAGATACGACTGAGCAGCTAAGCGCACACACACTGATTAAAGTTGTGAAAATTGAGCTACAGCCAGGTAAGGCACAGGCAGGCAGCTGGTGGGAGACAGAACAAAGCCAGAAAGTTAACTTCATCTGACTCTTTGCACTTTCCACTCTGCCCCTCTGATGAGAAAACATACCTGCGAAAACTCATTTATAATGTGAAATACTATGTGATGAAAGTGTTCTTTCTGTTTCGATCCTTATTGTTAATAACTGGGAGATATAAAAAAAAGAGACAGAGAGAAATCTTCAACAAACATAGAAATCCCATGACTTGTGAAACTGAAATCTGATCTCCAGCTTAAAAACCTTCTATGTCTTCGTTTTGCCTCAAGAGAAGTCTAAATTCCTTTGGAGACTGGAGCTGCTCCCCAGTGCCTGCTGTATCAGCATTCTGGAGCTTTTCTTCATAGCACCTAGCACAATTTGAAGTTATATATTGTATTTAGATGATTGGTTGATTAATATCTGTCTTTCTGCACCGAACTGAAGCTCTATAGGTAACATGACCATATAGTCTATAGTATAAACAGAAACACTTTTGAAACTCAAAAGAGGTGCTAGTCATAAGTATTCCAGGACAAGAACAAAACTGGGACGCATGGCCATCCTACGTAGAAAACAGAGACTGACTCTGATTTTCTTGCCGTTAGAGTCCCAGTGCCAAGTCCCATACTTGGCACATAGGAGATGCTCAATAAACAAATTTGCTGATTGATTCAGCAACACGTCCTTTGAAGATCTCTCACAATTTTATCCCACTGTTGGGTTGCACTCCACAAGCCTACAAGGTCTACAAGCACAGCTTCAAGACTAAAGAAAGAGCCCAGAGTCAGCGATAGAGATATTAATGGTTAATGGCTGGGAGAGCTCACATGTCTAAGGCAAGGTCCTGGAGCAACAGCCCCTGCCCTCCCTGTGTGCAGCAGAAGGCAGGAGGGCATGGGAGTGGGCTTCCCGGGAGGGACGTGACCGGTTTTAGGAGAGAACTGACAGCAGATTGGCTCATCTGTTACCAGGGAAACTAGCAGAGGGGCACACCCCTCACTGTCCCTTTGATAAGCTATCACAGTGGAGACATTTGGGTCTAAAGACTAGAACAATCAGTAATGGGAGTGAAAGGGTGGGCCAAGTAGGTAGGAAGGTCAGTTGTGAATAAGGTACAGGTGAAGCAGGCACGGAGAAGGCAATGGCACCCCACTCCAGTACTCTTGCCTGGAAAATCCCATGGACCGAGGAGCCTGGTGGGCTGCAGTCCATGGGGTCACTAAGAGTCGGACACGACTGAGCGACTTCATTTTCACTTTTCACTTTCATGCAGTGGAGGAGGAAATGGCAACCCACTCCAAAGTTCTTGCCTGGAGAATCCCAGGGACGAGGGAGCCTGGTGGGCTGCCGTCTATGGGGTCGCACAAAGTCGGACACAACTGAAGCGACTTAGCAGCAGCAGAAGCAGGCACTGGTGGAGCAGGGTATGTACAGACAGCATGAGAACAGCCATCTTGGGTGGATTAACCATCCACCCACCATACCCTTCAGACCTCATCTACGGCAACTTCTCACATATCCAACCCTTGTCACACAGGGGCCTCCATGAAGCCCACCTTGAACACACCATACAGTCTCATACCTCCAAGAGTTCACCAGCCTGCTGCTTCTACTCACAGTGTCCTCCCCTCACACTCTACCTACCTGAAACCTCCCATCCTTAAAAGTCTTCCCAGCTCAAATACTGCCTCTTCTCTGGATTCCTGCTCCAATTTCCCCAAACACTTGAATATACCTCCTAATGACAGACATCCCTCTGCATCATAGCTATTTATGTGTCCTGTCCCTCATCAGACTGTGAGGTCCTTCAGGTTGGAGCAGAGGTTTTATTCATCTCCCCAGAGTCCATCCTGGGGGAAAACACAGATGGAGCATAGAATAAATGCCCATTGAGAGAATAAGAAAAGGTTGGACATCTCTGGGGTGTCAGCAGTAGAGAAAGACTGAAAAGGAGTGCCCTTGTGTTCTGAAAGAATCATGTTTACGTAGCTGAGACTAGATAGCTGGTCACTTTGTACATCACACAGTACTGGGCATATAGCAAGCACATCTTCAATCAATATCATCGCCACGTGTGGTCATCAGCATCAGTATTCACACTGTCAAGCCCTTATGGATGACAATCTTTTATGGATGTATCCCCTCATCTCCATCCTTCCTGTCTTCCACAGCTCTAATGCCAAGCCTCCATTGGCTCCTCACCTCCCCACCAGCACTTCCTTGTAAGGGAACCAATCTTCTCCCCTGCCTTCTGTCAGCCTGGATAAATTTGAGGAGTCCCTCCTTGACAGACAGACTTCCTGGCACATATTCTTCAAAGCACATGTGATGCAACGGCTGCTGTTGGACTCCTTGGAGTCTCCATCTTTCCCTCGGCCAGGCTGTTTGTATTCTTTAAAGACCTTTCTTGTAATGCTTGTGTTAACATTTACATCCCTGCTTAACTAGGCTGGCCTCTGCTGCCCTGGGCATTTCTTAGACTCATGCAGGATGGAGTTGCAATCTTTCCAAGCTATTCAGTAGCTCTTTTCCCACTCAGAGCACAAAGCATGCTAAGAGCTGGAAGTTGCTTAGTGCGCAGGCTGCCTGGGGGTTGGGTTACATCCAGTGAAAGTCATGCTAGGTTTAGCCTGTGTGCGTGCTCGCTCAGTCGTGTCCTACTCTTTGCAACCCCATGGACTGTAGCCCACCAGGCTCCTCTGTCCTTGGGATTCTCCAGGCAAGAATACTGGAGTGGGTTGCCATTTCCTACTCCAGGGGATCCTCCCGACCTGGGATCGAACCCACATCTCTTACATCTTCTGTACTAGCAGGCAGATTCTTTACCATTGTACCACCTGGGAAGCCACAGGTTTAGCCTAGCCTAGATATAAAGAGAGGCTTTGGAAACAGTTCTGAGCTACAGCAATGCTCAGCCACTTATCGGCCCTGTGACCAGCCAATAATTTAATCTCTCCAGATCATTACTTTCCACATGTGTAAAAAAAACGTAATCACAATATTACATAGGGTTGGTGTGAAGCTTAAGTGAGAGAAGGAAAAGAAAGAGGCACATAGTAATTGCTCACTAAATGGTATCTATTGTTTGAAAAGATAGACAAAAATGTATTGCAGACCTACTATATACAAGGTATGTAGAGTATTAAACTCTGGTATTAAAGAAGATGAAAAGATAAAGAAGATATAATCCCTGGCTTCTTCCAGTTCAAAATCAGAACTCAAAGGGAGCATGATAGCAGCTCTAAGAAATACAGGCAGCTGCAGCAGAGCAAAAAGGAGAGGGTGCACGGCACTGGGGTGGAGCAAAACTGGGGTGCAGGCTGAGCCTGTGAGATTGAGAAGAGCCTGGACTCTGACATGATAAAATCTTGCAGAAGCAAATATTCCTGCAAAATCTCAGAGAGAAACTGGATAAAAACAATAGCTATGGCTTCTATTTTCATTCATTGCTTCCTCCAATGTTTCACGTTATCTCACTTAACTCTCTCAACAGCTCTGTGGAGACAGGTGCTACTAATATTTCCATTCCATCAATAATCCTCTGGCTCCAAAAGGTAAAGGGACATGCTCAGGATTACAGGGCTAGAAGTAGCCGAGCAGAACTTGAATTCATATCGTTGTGACTCCAAAGCCAGAACTCACAATCCCACACTGTGTGTGCCTGGTGGGGACACGTGGGATTGAGAGGAAGACCAGCGTGGCTGAAGCGTAGGTCTGCAACGTAGGCATGTGCGTGCGCATGCCAGGCATTTAGCGCAGGGGTAAATCTGAAAGAGGAAGTTTGAAGAAGAGAAGTAGGAAACTACTGAAGAAGATTCTGGAGTCTAGATGGAGGGGGCAGCTTCAGTTCTTATCTCTGTTTTGCCTTAAGCCATACCCCCACCCCCCCCACCCCCCCCACCCCCCCCACCCCCCCCCACCCCCCCACCTCCCCCCACCCCCCGGGGCGGGTATTAATAGCAGCCCTGTTAATACCCTGTTATGCTAATAACAACAAAGGGAAGAGCCCTGGGAGGTCGGGCGGTGCACCATGTACTGCGCCCTCTACTGGAGGAAAAGGCCTCCAAGGCCCATTTTGCTGGCTTCCAGGTCAGGGCCAGGCCTTCAAATTGACTTTGACTTCACAGGAGAGCTCAGCAAATCCTGCAAAAGCAAAATACCTGGAGGAATATCTCTCCTTCTCTGGAGTTTTGGCAAACTTATTATCCCAATCAATATCTGAGTAATTACAATCCCCTGTGATCAAAGGGGGGTGGTTTTCCTTTTCTTTGGCCTCTTTACAGGCCTCTCTTATCTGGAAAAAGATTTCTTAATCTACTTTCCCTAAATGCCCTGAAGGTCTGCGTGCCACAGAGGGCCCAGAATTCCCCAGTTACTTTTTACTTCTTCCCTGCTGCCTGACCCAGCTTGCAGGCAGGCAGTGCTGGTAGGAATAGGCCTTTCAGCTCTGGCCCCCCACAGAGCCCCCCAAGGGCAGGAGTAGCGGGGGAGCTGGGACTCCAGGAGCCCAGAGAACAGAGGTGAGTTCACTTCCCGCTCAGTCTAAGAGGAAGTGGGGAAGGGCTCGTGGGCGGGGCCGGAGGACCACACCAGAAAAGAAGGTAAGCTAGCTTATTGCTCCAACTGTTTACACTGTACCAGCCAGGCCTTGGGGAATTGGAAGGAAGTCGGTTCCAAGTTTTCCTTTCAGCCCCTGACAAGGGATCACGAGGCTGAAAGGCATTTTTGTTCAGTCATCCCCGCCATCCTTCTTCTGCTGCCATGCATATCTCCCCACCTATGCACCACCCAGACAAAAAGCAGTTATACAGCTGGTAGGGCCCCACCTCAGGCAGTAAGACCACTTCCCACCTCGGCCTTCCCAAGCCCCTCCGGGACCAGGAATATTTTTCTCATGTGGATCTCCAGAGGGCTGGATGTGACATATGAACGTGAAAAGAGGGGCTGCTCCCCATTTGAGGAAGGGGGTGGGGGGCCGTGGAGGGGGCCCTAGGGCTCAGTCTGGCCTGATGTATGATTTAGAGACCAGGGCCTCTCTGGGTCTCATGATTTAAGAAGTTCTCCCACTCCAGAAACCTAATTACCCCCCAAGATTTTTCTTACGTCTTCTCAGCTTTGCTTCTGAAGAGGCCCTTCCAAGAATGCCACTGGGTTAGAGTCATTACTCTGCCGACCGCTTGCCGGGCCGTTTATTGTATTTTTATGAGCGGAGTGCTGTGCTGCCTAATGCATTTCCCAGGGAAGATTCTGTGGAGGGGGCTCCGGGACCGCAGCTGCTAACGGGGGAGGAGGGGGAGGAGCAAGATCAGTGTGGACCGGAGCTCACACATGTGCCCCCCGCCCCCCACCCGTGAGGAGGGAGGCGTGAGCCCAGAGAATGTAAATGACCCAAGCAGGTCCTACACATTTCTGAGATGAGATGGATAAGCCAGCTGAATACCCACTGCTGGGACACCTTGATAAACATTCCAGAGGCCATCCTGTCCAGCCCCCTGCCTCCAGGCAGATCTGTTCCAATTTACCCCAGACAGCATGGGACTCCATATCTCTGAGGCAGGCAATTTTGCCGTTGCAATGGTAGACCACTCCAGTGTTTAACAGCCTTCTCTCACAAAGCGTTTTCCTTCTGGAATTAGCAATGTTTGTGCCAGAAGGGAACTTGGAAATCATATAGACAAAGCCTCTCATTTTAGGAAGGGCAGAATCCAAGCGTCTCCACTCCTGGAGAAATCACTCCATCCTATAGTACAGACATGCTTGGCCTGGGAGGGGATCAGTCACCCTGAAAACCCTTTCAGCCCAGCTCAGAGCTGAGGGTGGCCCTGTGAGCCAGCCCAGATCGTGGGTAGGTGCATCAATTTTCATAAGAGAATGACAGCCCTACCCCAGGGTTGACATATTCTAACCGTGTATGTGTATGTGTGAGGCGTATGGGTTTGTACTTAATTGGCAACCCAATAGCTGCTCTTTAGGTATTTGGCAGGGCATATGATCTCCAACTCCTAGATGAGAGAAAGAAAATGCATCAAAGTGACTGAAGGATGTGTAGTCACTCCATGCAAACAGAGGGCCTCAGGATTAAGCCATGTCAGCAGGGGACCGGGTCCTTCTGGCCCCCTGTTTTCCTGAGCTGAAATTTGGCCTGTGTGGAAGGACGATGCTGTAAGCAGCAGACTAAAGAAATGAGGAGTTGTGTCTGCTGTGAGGCTGTTGTTGAGGACCTTAACCATCTGGTCACACAGAGCTCCCTTCAGGAACGACCCCAGGGAAGCACCTTCCTGGGTCAGCACTGGCAGAGGTGGGTTTCTCCTAAACATTGTCCTCTCTTTTTGCCTCCTCTTCTCCCTTTGTTCCTCCCTCCCTCCCTTCTTTGTTCCTTCTTTTCCCTTCCCTCCTTCTCTCCCTTCCTTCCTTCCTTTTTGATCTCCCATCTTCAGATCAGATCAGTCACTCTGTCGTGTCCGACTCTTTGCGACCCCATGAATCACAGCACGCCAGGCCTCCCTGTCCATCACCAACTCCCGGAGTTCACCCAGACTCACGTCCATCAAGTCAGTGATGCCATCCAGCCATCTCATCCTCTGTCGTCCCCTTCTCCTCCTGTCCCCAATCCCTCCCAGCATCAGAGTCTTTTCCAATGAGTCAACTCTTCGCATGAGGTGGCCAAAGTGCTGGAGTTTCAGCTTTAGCATCATTCCTTCCTAAGAAATCCCAGGGCTGATCTCCTTCAGAATGGACTGGTTGGATCTCCTTGCAGTCCAAGGGACTCTCAAGAGTCTTCTCCAATGCCACAGTTCAAAAACATCAATTCTTCGGCACTCAGCCTTCTTCACAGTCCAACTCTCACATCCATACATGACCACAGGAAAAACCATAGCCTTGACTAGATGAACCTTTGTTGGCAAAGTAATGTCTCTGCTTTTCAATATGCTATCTAGGTTGGTCATAACTTTCCTTCCAAGGAGTAAGCGTCTTTTAATTTCATGGCTGCAGTCACCATCTGCAGTGATTTTGGAGCCCCCAAAAATAAAGTCTGACACTGTTTCCCCATCTATTTCCCATGAAGTGGTGGGACAGGATGCCATGATCTTCGTTTTCTGAATGTTGAGCTTTAAGCCAACTTTTTCACTCTCCACTTTCACTTTCATCAAGAAGCTTTTGAGTTCCTCTTCACTTTCTTCCATAAGGGTGGTGTCATCTGCATATCTGAGGTGATAGATATTTCTCCCAGCAATCTTGATTCCAGTTTGTGTTTCTTCCAGTCCATTGTTTCTCATGATGTACTCTGCATATAAGTTAAATAAGCAGGGTGACAATATACAGCCTTGATGTACTCCTTTTCCTATTTGGAACCAGTCTGTTGTTCCATGTCCAGTTCTAACTGTTGCTTCCTGACCTGCATACAGATTTCTCAAGAGGCAGATCAGGTGGTCTGGTATTCCCATCTCTTTCAGGATTTTCCACAGTTTATTGTGATCCACACAGTCAAAGGCTTTGGTGTACTCAATAAAGCAGAAATAGATGTTTTTCTGGAACTCTCTTGCTTTTTCCATGATCCAGCGGATGTTGGCAATTTGATCTCTGGTTCCTCTGCCTTTTCTAAAACCAGCTTGAACATCAGGAAGTTCACGGTTCACATATTGCTGAAGCCTGGCTTGGAGAATTTTGAGCATTACTTTACTAGCGTGTGAGTTGAGTGCAAGTGTGCGGTAGTTTGAGCATTCTTTGGCATTGCCTTTCTTTGGGATTGGAATGAAAACTGACCTTTTCCAGTCCTGTGGCCACTGCTGAGTTTTCCAAATGTGCTGGCATATTGAGTGCAGCACTTTCACAGCATCATCTTTCAGGATTTGAAATAGCTCAACTGGAATTCCATCACCTCCACTAGCTTTGTTCGTAGTGATGCTTTCTAAGGCCCACTTGACTTCACATTCCAGGATGTCTGGCTCTAGGTCAGTGATCATACCATCGTGATTATCTGGGTCGTGAAGATCTTTTTTGTACAGTTCTTCTGTGTATTCTTGCCATCTCTTCGTAATATCTTCTGCTTCTGTTAGGTCCATACCATTTCTGTCCTTTATGGAGCTCATCTTTGCATGAAATGTTCCTTTGGTATCTCTGATTTTCTTGAAGAGATCCCTAGTCTTTCCCATTCTGTTGTTTTCCTCTATTTCTTTGCATTGATTGCTGAAGAAGGCTTTCTTATCTCTTCTTGCTATTCTTTGGAACTCTGCATTCAGATGTTTATATCTTTCCTTTTCTCCTTTGCTTTTCGCTTCTCTTCTTTTCACAGCTATTTGTAAGGCCTCCCCAGCCAGCCATTTTGCTTTTTTGCATTTCTTTTCTATGGGAATGGTCTTGATCCCTGTCTCCTGTACAATGTCACGAACCTCATTCCATAGTTCATCAGGCACTCTATCTATCAGATCTAGCCCCTTAAATCTATTTCTCACTTCCACTGTATAATCATAAGGGGTTTGATTTAGGTCATACCTGAATGGTCTAGTGGTTTTCCCTACTTTCTTCAATTTAAGTCTGAATTTGGCAATAAGGAGTTCATGGTCTGAGCCACAGTCAGCTCCTGGTCTTGTTTTTGCTGACTGTATAGAGCTTCTCCATCTTTGGCTGCAAAGAATATAATCAATCTGATTTCAGTGCTGACCATCTGGTGATGTTGTATAGAGTCTTCTCTTGTGTTGTTGGAAGAGGGTGTTTGTTATGACCAGTGCATTTTCTTGGCAAAACTCTATTAGTCTTTGCCCTGCTTCATTCTGTATTCCAAGGCCAAATTTACCTGTTACTCCAGGTGTTTCTTGACTTCCTACTTTTGCATTCCAGTCCCCTATAATGAAAAGGACATCTTTTTTGGGTGTTAGTTCTAAAAGGTCTTGTAGGTCTTCATAGAACCATTCAGCTTCAGCTTCTTCAGCGTTACTGGTGGGGCATAGACTTGGATTATTGTGATATTGAATGGTATGCCTTGGAAACGAACAGAGATCATTCTGTCGTTTTTGAGATTGCATCCAAGTACTGCATTTTGGACTCTTTTGTTGACCATGATGGCTACTCCATTTCTTCTGAGGGATTCCTGCCCGCAGTAGTAGATATAATGGTCATCTGAGTTAAATTCACCATTCCAGTCCATTTCAGTTCGCTGATTCCTAGAATGTCGACATTCACTCTTGCCATCTCTTCTCTCCCATCTGGGAGGCACTATAATCGTGAGACTAATTCAGTTATTGGAGTTTCAAACTCTTTATGCTTCTAGTATCCTCTGTCCTATCCCCTGTGACAGTCTTTCCTTTGCCATCATATTTTCTTTTCCCATTTGCTTCTAGTATATATTTATCTCACTCTGTTTCACATATCTGTGTAAGACGCCAGAACTCCACTTTGGTTCAAGGCAGCTATAAGTTAAGTATGTTAATGAATTAATTAATACAGCTCAAATGGCACTGCACACATAGATTATGTTTACAAAAGAGTGCATTTACCAAGCTGGTACTGGAAGGCCTCCCAGACCATATGGGCCTTGAACTAAGAGTCTTGAAAAATGTATAAGATATAGAGAAGCAGAAAGAAGTGGGAAGTAGCCACAGTCCAAATTCTGTCCCTTCATTATAACCAAAGACTGCATCTTCTCAAGCTTCTCTCAGCACTGGTGAATCTCCAGTAATTTTACCCAATCTCCTATCTCTTCAGGAATTTGAAGGCATAGAATTAAAAAAATTTAAAAAAGAATTATAAAATCATGCGAGGTATAAATCAACTGTTTCAATTAAAAAATTTTTCTTTAAAAAATAAAATCATAGAAGGCAAGGACCTTGGAATGAAAATGAAGCCTCAGTTCAGTTCAGTTCAGTTGCTCAGTCATGTCCAACTCTTTGCGACCCCATGAATCGCAGCACGCCAGGCCTCCCTGTCCATCACCAACTCCCGGAGTTCACTCAGACTCATGTCCATCAAGTTGGTGATGCCATCCAGCCATCTCATCCTCTGTCATCCCCTTCTCCTCCTGCCCCCAATCCTTCCAGCATCAGGGTCTTTTCCAATGAGTCAACTCTTCGCATGAGGTGGCCAAAGTATTGGAGTTTCAGCTTCAGCATCAGTCCTTCCAATGAACACCCAGGACTGATCTCTTTTAGAATGGTCTGGTTGGATCTCCTTGCAGTCCAAGGGACTCTCAAGAGTCTTCTCCAATACCACAGTTCAAAAGCATCAATTCTTTGGTGCTCAGCTTTCTCCACAGTCCAACTCTCACATCCATACATGACCACAGGAAAAACCATAGCCTTGACTAGATGGACCTTTGTTGGCAAAGTAATATTTCTGCTTTTCAACATACTATCTACGTTGGTCAAAACTTTCCTTCCAAGGAGTAAGTGTCTTTTAATATCATGGCTGCAATCACCATCTGCAGTGATTTTGGAGCCCCAAAAAATAAAGTCTGACACTGTTTCCACTGTTTCCCCATCACAGATGCCATGGTCTTAGTTTTCTGAATGTTGAGCTTTAAGCCAACTTTTTCACTCTCCTCTTTCACTTTTATCAAGAGGCTTTTTAGTTCCTCTTCACTTTCTGCCATAAGGGTGGTGTCGTCTGCATATCTGAGGTTATTGATATTTCTTCTGGCAATCTTGATTCCAGCTTGTGCTTCTTCCAGCCCAGCATTTCTCATGATGTCCTCTGCGGATAAGTTAAATAAGCAGGGTGCCTAGAGAGGCCCAATCTAGTTCCTGGATCACTTAGAGCGAGTTCTGTGTAAGGGCCCTTAGTAGTGGTGTTGTAGTTGAGGGGGAAGAGCAGTAATTTCCCTGTTTTACAAATGAAAAACAGCAGCCCAGGAGAATGTAGTAGTTTGGCCAAGAAAACTAGCAGAATCCCCTGAGCTGTCTGCTCCAAAGTGAGACCTTCTCTCCTTGAATCCCTAGAGTGTTAGAGCATCAGCACTTGGATCTCCCATTTCCAGATCCCTCCTTCCTCACCTCCACCCTATCTCTGGTCTCTTGTGGATCCCACAGCAGCCTGCCTCTGCCCACCAGCTAGCTCCCTCTCCATAGACCCCGTTTGCCTAAATACCAGTACTAATACCAAAATGCCAAAATCTAGGTCAACATTTGAGCTAGTAACCAAAGGAGATTGCAGCATCTTTGAGGGCTCTTCTTTCAGAGGCAGGAAGTTAGGGACAAAGGAATTTTCCAGGCATGTTTTCAAGCTAGGGACTCCAATGGTTCTATTTTCTTTTGCCCAAATGTAGGTAGCTGAGACTTATTTTGGTGCCTTGAGTAGAAATGTGATCATCTGGAGCCTTTGCTGAGTTCACACCACAGGCATTTCCCAGGTGCTCTAGAACTGCAGTTTGTCTTTACAATCAGGAAAAGGAGAGAGTGAAAGCCAGCTCCTGACAAGAGACTTCCGTATCTGCAACACTAGCACACGTTGCCTCAGAGACTTGGTCTGGACCCTCCTCCCGCGCTACCCGGACACGTCTCAGAGCCTCAGCATTTCTTGGTGGGCAGCTCTGCTCAGAGCATCACACCCAAAGGCCCAGGGTGGAAGGAGAGACGAGTCATCCAGCCCCAGCCCAGAACACAATGTGACTAACCAACTCAAGGCTGCAGTCTATGACTCGTGTGTGACTAAGCTAGACCCAGTGCATCTCTCACAGGACAACCCTCAGGCAGCCTGCACACTAAGCAATCTCCAACTCTTAGCATGCTTTGTGCTCTGAGTGGAAAATAATTACTGAATGGCTTGGGAAGATTGCAACTGCATCCTTCTTGAGTCTTAAGAAATGCTCAGGGCAGCAGCAGCCAGCCTAGTTAAGCAGAGTTATAAATACCAGCTCAGGCATTACGTGAAAGGTCTCTAAAGGATGCAAACAGCCTAACTGAAGGGAAGATGGAAGATCCAAAGAGCCCGTCAGCAGCTGTCGCATCAGAGGCCTCAACCTTACCTCACACCATATACAAGATGCCACACCAAAAGGAAAGTAAAAGCTAAAGTAAAACTTAAAGTTATAAAACCTTGAGAAAGAAATAGAAAACTTTTGTGACTTTAAGTAACACCAAAATTACGACCTGTAAAGGAAAAAATTGACAGATTGGATTTTATCAACACTAAAAACTTCTCTTCAAAAGACAGTCTTGAAAGACTTAAAAGACAAGTCACAGACAAAAAACTATTTCCAAAACACATATCTGCCAAAGAACTTGAATCAGGACTACATAAAGAGCTTTCAAAACTCAATAATAAGAAAATAAACTGCCCGTTTTTTTTTTAAAAAATGAGTGACAGGCATTTCACCAAAAAACGATACATAGATGGCAAACAATCACATGAAAAGATGCTCTATGATTTAAAGTGAGATAACTCTACGTGTCTCTTAGAGTGGCTAAAGTTACAAATGAATGAATGATACCAAGGGCTGTGGAGGATATAGGACAATGAGGATGCTCTATAATTGTGGATGAGAATGTGAAATGATACAGCCAATTTAGAAAACAGTTTGGCAGTTTCTTATAAATTTAAATATCTATTTGTCATATGACCTCACAATTCCAATCTAAGTATTTACCATATGAAATGAACTGACATGTATCCAGAGCTTGTATATGAATGTTGAAAGAAAGTTTTTTCACAATCACCAAAAATTGGAAACAACTCAAGGTCTAGTGGATGAGTGTACCAACTGTAGTATATCCATACAGTGTAGTCCTACTCAACAATGAGAAAAAATGAATTATTGACATACACGACAACATGGGTGAGTCTCAAATATTATGTTAAGTGAAACAGCCAGACTCAGACTACATACTGTACAATTATATTCATAGGATACTCTGAGAAAGGCAAGCTGTAGGAACAAAAAACAGATCAGTAGTTGCCAGGGGGCTGAGGGTGGGAGAGCAGTTGAATGAAAAGGTACTCAAGAGAAATATGGAGGGTTGCTGGAATTTTTCTGTATCTTTATTGTTGTAGCAATTACATGACTTTATGTATTTGTCAGGGCTTTACTGGTGACTCAGATGGCAAGAATCTGCCTGCAGTGCAGGAGACCCAGGTTCAATCCCTGGGTCGGGAAGTTCCCCTGGAAAAGGGAATGGCTTCTTGCCTGGAGAATCCCATGGACAGAGGAGCCTGGCAGGCTACAATCCATGGGGTCGAAAAGATTCGGACATGACGGAGAGACTAACACTTTCATGCATTTGTCAAAACTCATAAAACTCTACAGGGAAAAGGTGTACGCTCAGTGAAACTCTACCAAGGGTACACCTCAGTCCAAAAAAAGTTGAAGGAACTCTTTGTTCTTGACAAATAACTTATGAGATATGTACTAAAAATTATTATCTTTATTTTACAGATAAGAAAAAGGAGGAATAAAAAGATTAATTAACTTGTTGAAAGTCACAGAGCCAATAAGTGGTAGGTTGTGATTGGGATCCAGACTCTAGAGCACCAGCACCCATTCTCTTAGCCATCAGGCCATACTGCCTCCAACACTTGGGAATTTATACTTAAGTATGTTTTGCCTCGGGCTTCACAGGTGGCACTAGTAGAAAATAACCTGACTGCCAATGCAGGAGACATGAGAGACGCAGGTTAAATCCCTGGGTCGGGAAGATCCCCTGGAGGAGAGTATGGCAACCCACTGCTGTACTCTTGCCTAGAGAACCCTATGGACAGAGGAGCCTGGCAGGCAAAGAATTGAACACAACTGAAGTGATTTAGCACACATGCATGCATATTTTGCCCCACCCATTGGATTTTAACCAACTTGAAGATACAGTCTAAATCATCTTATTTGTGTTTCAAGTACATGAGAATAATTTGAAAATATTGTCATCTTTAAAACATTCAAACAGAAGCAAAGTGCAGAGGGGAAACCCTACCCAAACCCCTTCTCCAGGAACTTTCTTGTTGAGAAGAAGGCCTTCCACCATGGTGGATATACTTCAGTTCAGTTGCTCAGTCATGTCTAACTCTTTGCAACCCCATGGACTACAGCACACCAGACCTCCCTGTCCATCACCAACTCCCAGAGCTTGCTCAAACTCATGTCCATCGAGTAGGTGATGCCATCCAACCATCTCATCCTTTATCATCCCCTTCTCCTCCTGCTTTCAGTCTTTCCCCGCATCAGGGTCTTTTCCAAGGAGTCAGTTCTTCCCATCAGGTGGCCCAGGTATTGGAGTTTCAGCTTCAGCATCAGTCCTTCCAGTGAATATTCAGGACTGATTTCCTTTAGGATGGACTGGTTGGATCTCCTTGCAGTCGAGGGGACTCTCAAGAGTCTCCTCCAACACCACAGTGCAAAAGCATCAATTCTTTGGCGCTCAGCTTTCTTCATAGTCCAACTCTCACATCCATACATGACCGCTGGAAAAACCATAGCCTTGACTAGACGGACCTTTGTTGGCAAAGTAATGTCTCTGCTTTTGAATATGCTGTCTAGGTTGGTCATAACTTTCCTTCCAAGGAGCAAGCGTCTTTTAATTTCATGGCTGCAATCACCATCTGCAGTGATTTTGGAGCCCAAGAAAATAAAGTCTGTCACAGTTTCCATTGTTTCCCCATCTATTTGTCCTGAGGTGATGGGACCAGATGCCATGATTTCAGTTTTCTGAATGTTGAGTTTTAAGCCAGCTTTTCACTCTCCTCTTTCACTTTCATCAAGAGGCTCTTCAGTTCCTCCTAGCTTTCTGCCATAAGGGTGGTGTCATCTGCATATCTGAGGTTATTGATATTTCTCCTGGCAATCTTGATTCCAGCTTGTGCTTCTTCCAGCCCGGCATTTCACATAATGTACTCTGCATATAAGTTAAATAAGCAGGGTGACAATATACAGCCTTGATGTACTCCTTTTCCTATTTGGAACCAGTCTGTTGTTCCATGTCTGGCTCTATCTGTTGCTTCTTGACCTGCATACAGATTTCTCTGGAGGCAGGTAAGGTGGTCTGGTATACCCATCTCTTAAAAAGTGTCCACAGTTTGTTGTGATCCACACAGCCAAAAGTATGGGAGCTTTGTGACTCCATGGACTACACAGTCCATGGAATTCTCTAGGCCAGAATATTAGAATGAGTAGTCTTTCCCTTCTCTAGGGGATCTTCACAACCCAGGGATCAAACTCAGGTCTCCCACATTGCAGGCAGATTCTTTACCAGCTGAGCCACCAGGGAAGCCCAAGAATACTGGAGTAGGTAGCCTATCCCTTCTCCAGTGGATCTTCCCAACCCAGGAATCGAACTGGGCTCTCCTGTATTGCAGGTGGATTCTTACCAACTGAGCTATCAGGGAATCCCCAGATATACTTACATATGCAAATCATTTACATGTCCAGTATCCCAGTCAGTCTCCAAATATGGACACGTACTTGACTTGGAAACAAAACCCATAATAGGTTCATATCCTTGCTTTTATAGACTAGCTGTATGACCCAAGGGAAGGTAGGTCACCTCTAAGTACCAGTTTTTTACATTTCTAAAACAGAAGTAATAATACCTACGTTTGATAAGGATAGATCCCATATCACCTAGTAACAGCTCAGTAAATCCTATTTAATCCAAATGTGTGGGTAATTGGATTGCAAGATGGCAATTGCAATTTAGCTGCAAACACCAGGTCTCTGTTCAGTCGACTCTACTGAATGAGGGTGATTCACACTCAGCTAGGTCTGATTTCAGCACCTGTTTTTTTTGTTTGTTTTTTTACAATCCACTACTGAATCCTAACAAGCAATCTGGGTCCTGTATGACTTCCTATGACTGTAGGAAGTGACGGGACAGGAAATACTTAGCCTAGAGAAGCAAAGATTCTTCAGGGATATGAACGTTGGTTTAAAATATTTGAAGAGCTGTCATATAGGAAGAGAAGGTAGATTTTTTCCCAGTTGCTGCAGGGCAGAACCAGAATTAATCTGGATGCAGATTTTGTATTATGGAATAAAATTGTCCAACAACCACTCTTAGCCAGCAAAGGAGGAGCTGCCCATGAGGCAGTGGGCTTCCCAGCACTTTCAGGTTGATCAAACTGTGCAGTCATTTGTCAGAAAGCCAAAGAAAATCCCCAGCAAGTGGATTTTGGGATCCCATGCTTCTCAGCACACGTGCTTCACAAGTATACACACGTGCACCCCCTCAGAACACATGTAGGTGTGTATGAACATGGAAAGGGCCTGTGCGTACCCTCATCCTTTCACCCTCCCCAATAATGGGGGTAAGTGGAGTTACATGCACCAGGAACCAGGGCAATACACAGATAGTCGGTTTCATCAGCTGGCCTTGCATTAAGAAGGGGAGCTAAGGAGAGAATGTCCTGCCCTCCAAAAATGCAGTCCTATTTGGATCCTAGCTGAGGTCCCTTGGCAGCTGACACACATGCCCATCTGCCATGCTGGCACAGTGCCCCCAGCAACGGGAGCTCTGCTTCCTGCTGGTGGGTGTAGGTGCCAGGTGGTTGCATATGCCTGCAGAGCGGGCCTGGGTCCCACACAGCACAGGACACTTGCAGTCTCCATGCTCACCCTCTATCCCACTCACCCCCCGCCTTCCCCCACCTGGGGTGTGGGGGTGCCCCAAAGTTACAGAGAGTTTAACCCAGAAGCCAGGCGCTGGAGGGGTTGGGGCTGCCAAGTGAACAGGCCTTGCCGCATCCAGCAGGCCATGGAGCCAAGACCACCCAAGGAACAGCCAAATGGACGCTTGGAAGGAAAGGCCGAGGCACAAATCACACCAACTCAGAGAGCATCACACAGGGTCAGGCCCGTGAGAGAGAGACATAGGGTAATAGATGATGCCCTGGGCTCTGTCATCCTCCTCCAGGAATGCAGAGGAGGAACTCTGGGGGAGGAGCCTCGTGGTTTTCTACATCTGCCCTTAGTGGAGAAGTTCACCCTCTTCTGCGGTTGGATGAGAGTGTCTGAGCCAGTGGTCACCTCTGCCTGGCTGTGTGGGAGTGTGTCCACCACGTTGGCTTGTGTGTGTGTGTGTGTGTGTGTGTGTGTGTGTGCGTGCACGCGCGCATGCGTGCATGTGCATGCCCACATCTGAGGGTTGCCGTCATTGCATATTGCTGATACTGCAGAAGCACATAAAGGCTGGGCAGCTAATTCAATCATTCATGCTTCCCTTGTTCCGACTCTTGGATCTGATAGATAAAAATGCCCAGGCAAATGACCAGCTTCATGGACTGTTTCCTCTTTTGTCAATACAAGGAATTGTGAGCTGTCATCTTGTCCCTCCTCTCCAGAGAGAGAACTCAAATATTTATGACCTGCTTTTATAACACTAATTGTATTTCTAATTGTTTTTCCCTCTCAGCAGCATCGCTTCCCTCACCCCAGTGACGATGGGCAGTTCTGGGGTTTATGAAGAGTGGTTTGTCACAAATGAAACTCAGAGGAGGTTTGGAGCAAGGCAGCCACATGTCCTGCTTAGTGGTCTTCCTCCGCTGGAAGCCTGGGCTCTGGCTGGAGGCCAAGTCTGCGTGTCCAGAGGGCCCTACAGCAAGGATGGGGTTGGCTCTCGCCTCCCAGACCCCAGAGGCCGTCAGGAGACGTCAAAGGTGGCTCCTTGCACTGGGTGCCCTTCAGCCGCAAGCCCAGGCAGGCCCCTGCCTCAGTTTCTCCACTTCAAAAATCTCTTTCCTCTCCCCTCTTTCAAACTTCTTTTTGTGTTTCCCCTCAGCAAAAGGCCCATGTGTGGTTTTTTTTTTAAGGTATGAAAACTGATTTTTAGACTTTCAGATCAATGAAAGTGCTGGAATGAGAGTGGTGTCCTGGGAGGCACGTTTGACTAGGAATAGGGAAAACTGAGACCCAGTCACTCAATTATTCATTCATTCATTTAGACATCAAACATTTATGGGGGCTTCTCCATAAGAAGCATTGCCTGCATCCTGGGAGCAGAGAGACCACTGCCTCCTAGACCTTTTCACCTCCCAAACCACAACCTGTTCCTTACCCCGTGGACATGGATCACCAGGACCCCACAGTCCCCACCAACACTGCCTTTCAAGAATCACAGTATTTCACAGACAGCTGCAGGAACAGCTTCACTTAAGTGAATAAAGGTCCAGACCAAGAGTTGGGAAGACCCTGCTCGGCTTCTTTTCTAGTTCATGACCTTGAACAAATCACCTAGACTCTCTCAAGTCCAGTTTCTTTATTTAAAGGATAGGAAGCAAAGTAATCTTGGCCCCTACATTGATTTTGAAAATTAGATAATGTAGGTAAACACTGTCTGTGAACTACATACATGTGAAGCAATCCGTGTGTATAAGAAATCACTATTAATAGTAATCCCAGAGTCCTAGCTGTCTCTTCCAGTCTCCCCATGCAAGGCAAAAAATTGGACATTAGGGGGCTTTCCATTGGTCTAGTGGTTAAGAATCTGCCTGTCAATGCAGGGGACTTGGGTTTGATCTCTGGTCTGGGAAGATCCCACATGCCAAGGAGCAGCTAAGCCTGTGCACCACGACTACTAAAGTTCCCATGCCTAGAGCCCATACTCCGAAACAAGAGAAGCCCCGACAATGAGAAGCGCGTGCCCTGCGACAAAGAGTAGCCTCCACTCGCCGCAACTGGAGAAAGCCAGGGCACCTCAATGAAGACCCAGCGCAGCCAAAAATAAGTAAATTTTTAAAAACCAATATTTGAAAAAAAATGGACATTAGGATGTGATGCTGGGGAAGGAGGTCCCTATTGGCCGACCCCTTTGCACAAAAGGGAGAGAAATCTTCTCTCCAGTAAATCTTGTAGGGCCTCTCCCGAGACTTGGGTCAAACCATCCAGCACTGCATAGATAAGCTCAGTCACAACTGGAAGAATAAAAGGCAGAGTTTAACCCTGTAGGGTCTCAAAGAGTCAGACATGACTTAAGTGACTTAGCACTCACGCCACCCTAAGATGGAATCTTGGGCTACTGGTGAGATGTGTAACCCCAGCCTCACAAAGCCCTGGATCTGTCATTCAAATAAGGTTCCAGGGAGCTGGTAGAAGAGACTCTGACTCCTCTCAGTGCACCCCCACCCCCAGATCCAGCCTCTCTGTATTTCATTCCCAATGCTGTTTCATCTGGAGGCACCGGGCTAATTGGTGATACATGAAGAAAGGAATTCTTTAAGCAGGTGAGCTTGGAAAAGAAGGTGAAAGTCACACAACATGTTTTACAAAGAAAAGACCTCAGATCGCAGCTCCTCCCAATCCTCCCCAAGGCTGGGATGATCTGAACAAGCAGGGGTGTTGGCTGTAGGGACTTACATAATCTATAAGACCTTGGATCAGTCTCTTGTTTCTCTGAATCTGGAGGTTTTATTTCGTAATTGATAACGTAGTGGTCATAATGGTAACCACTTATGGGGTTAGAGAGATCGTATGAGGTAATGCTGTGTAAAGTCCTTCCAGAATGGTATGGCCTAGAGGGAAGAAAGCATGTAGGACTTGCCAGAGAGCCTGGATTTATGGCTCTATTGTTCTATCTGACCGTGGCCTTAGTGAAGTCATTTAATGTCTCTGAGCTGTACTGTTTTTACCTGTGAAATAGAAATAATGATGCCCACCTCCAAGGGTGAAGAATATCAAGTAAGATGATGAAACCCTTGATGAGCTGTGAACTGCATTTCAACATCAGTGACTTCCCTTCTGATGAAGAGACCGAGGGCCAGAGAAGCTCTCTGACTTGCCCAAGGCCCACAGCTAACATGGAACCAGACCCACATTAAGAAGTCAGCCAGACGCTGACTCCCAAGAGGTCCCCTGTCCACTCCTGCCTTCCAGGGAGGAGGAGCCTGTCCCCCATGACAGCCCAGACTTGCTGCAGAGGCCTGCTGGCAGCCACCCCCAACCAAATGTAGTGGGGGTGGGGGGTGGATTTTACATCGATTTGAATGCTGCTGTTTATATTTGCCTTCCCTCAGGAGTTAACTACAGTCCTTCCAGCATTGATTAGCTCCATCTGGTTTCCTAATGGAGTCAACACAGGGCCCCTTGGATAGCGACAAGAATTTAACAAATATACCCCTTAGAACACCAAAATCGGCCATGGGACACAGCATCTACACGCACAGGCCACTTCTGCCTAAACCCAGCTGGGAGTACACTGTGACTTCCCTTTGGCAGCTGCTGCAGAGGCTGTGAGCTGAACTCTTGTCTCCATGGGACTGTTTATAGTTTTTCTTTTTTAATTTTGAGGCAGGAGTGATTAATTTGAGCCTTGTTGAGGCAGAGGACAAAGACGTGTTGATCACGGCAAGGCAGAAGAGAGGCTGAGCACCTGTCCATCTCCGGGCCTCCCAGAGCTTCTCTGAAGGGTCTGGGTCCCCTTGGTCCGCCCCTCCCACCTCCAGCCCAGGGACCTCTCTGAGCAGGGATCTTGCAGCCTGGAGCTTGGACTGAGCCCTTCAACTACCCTCCATCTAAACTCAGTCTCCCCGTCCCCTGCTCAAACACCCCACTCTACAGGCCCTTCTCGCCTTCAGCCTGCTCACCCAAGCCTGCAGTCTTCCTGGGCCCCCACCCTCCCCCAGCAGAGTCCCGGCCTGCCTTTTCAGCTGCTTGCTTCTGGCAGTGCCTCCTGACCTCAGCCTCAGTTCAGTTCAGCTCAGTCGCTCAGTCTTGTCCGACTCTTTGCAACCGCATGGACTGCAGCGCACCAGGCTTCCCTGTCCATCACCAACTCCCAGAGCCTACTCAAACTCTCCCAGAAAGACTGGAGCAAGGCTGGGGAGGACCGAAGGCTGGGATCAGCCAGGGGAGCTGGGGACGGTGAGGGTGGGCACTCCACGACTCTCATCTTCCCCACAGGGAAATTTTAGGTTAGGTTTGGGGCCTGTGCTCAGACCTTCTCAGCTTTTTGAAACCAATTTTTTTTTTCATTATGCCTTTGAGTTGCTGGTGCGTGTGTATGTTCCTTCTCAGAATAGCAATAAAATAAATTAGGAGGGGAAAAAAAAAAGCCCCAGTAACAGTGGACAGGAAAGAACCTCTGGCTTGACTCACTAATGAGGTGCGGCTCATTTGGGAGAAAGAATCCCTGCTGTCTTTTGGGGAGCAGCACCTCACACAGGGTCTCTCCAGGCAAAACCTCCCTTCTGGGGCCTCCTCATCTCATTTGGAGCAGAGATTCAGAGCCAAGCTTCTGAGCATCCCTGAGGGTGTGCAAGTAGCCACGTCCTCCTTCCAAAACGAGGCCCATCCTGGAGGAGGCGGGGAGGGAGGGATCGCAGCCTTCTCTGCCTGTCCCCTGTTCCCCGCCTGGGTTCTACCTCCCCAGGTCCTCAAGCACTAACCCACTCCCACGGCTTCCTAAGGAGCCGCACAATAGATTTATTGAGGGGAGCTATACGTTTCAGCAAGGCCAACCCTGGGAGGAGGCAGTGACCTTCTGAGCAGGCTTTCTCTGTGCTGATTGTATCCAACACAAGAAGGTCTTTCATAAGCCTCAGGGCTGGCCCGTGCAGGGGAGGGTGCTGAGCGCACCCCTGACCCGCCTTATCTGCCCCCCATCGCGCCCCCACCCCAGACGGCAGCATCCGGAGGGCAGCGGTCATAGGAACAAGCACTTCTGCCTTGAAGGAGACTCTTCGGACGGCTGCTCCTTTGTTTCCCCCATGCTTTGGCCTCAGACCAAAATTGAGTTGAAGGAAGGATGGAGAAGAATAAATAACTATATCTCGCAGGCCTTTTTTTTTAAGTTATGACACAATAGGAGACGCTGGGAGGGCGTGGGGGAAGGGAGAAGGACCTTTTCCCTCTTTTCTGGGGGGTGGGGGTGGGGAAATTGCTACATTTTCTAATAACAAGTAACTAGAAAACAGCTGAACCTGAAAACTTCAAACTTCAATCAAAGTCACTCTTTACAGAGGAGTAGGTGGTTTGAAAAGGCTAGAAAATAAGAAAGAAAAAAGAAGAACAATTGGTCTGGAATTAATCAAGATATTAATATTAGAAAAGGTGGCAGAGCAGACAGGCTGTGCCCAGGTGGCTGGGCGTCAAGAACCCAGAGCCTGGGGACCTTCTCAGCCCATCCCCTCCCCTGCAGAAAAGCTTATGCGCTAGGGACAAGACCTTGACTGGAGAGAGGTCGGGGCAGCCTTAAAAAGACACCCCTCCCAGCCACCAGCCACTGGCCACCAATCACTCCGGCCTCTCTCCCACCCACGCCTCTTCTCTGCAGCGACAGGCCACTGGTGTGTGTCGGGGGGACATACGTCCCCAAGGGCAGGTACCCATGGGGCAGTGTTTGACTGACAGCTGCAACCTACAAAGGGCCTTACATGGTGGGAAGCAGACACTTGGTCTCCCCATGACTGTCAAGCCATTCCCTGGCTCTCAACTCATTTAAACTAAAAACCCAAGTATATTTATTCCCTCATAGACCTGATACACTCCAGTGCTCCTGCCAACTTGCTTTGCAACTTTGTACACAGCAGATCAATGTGTGCAATTTAGGAACAAAGAAATGAAGACTTCGGTGAAGATGAGCTGGGTAGGGAGGGGGCAGGCTGGGGGATGGGGGGTGGTGCTTGGCTCCCGCTCACTGCCCCCCATCCCTCCCTCTTAAAACTCTCACTTTCCCCCTCTACCCCCACCCACCCCGTAGCACTGATCTCTGAGCCTTTAAAAGGGAGAGAAGGTCTTTGAGGCAGGAACACAGAAGGACAACTCTTCCACATTGCCCAGAACTAGCATCTTTTCATGTGCCTCACGTGGAGTACAGGACCGTGATCATAAGTTCATAGAAAATCCATCCATATGTCCTGCCCTGCTCGGCACCCCACAGAGCTCAGGTCCCCACTCCCCCTCCCAGCCCAAGGAGTTTCCGATTCCTCAGCAGACACTGAACAATGTGGGGACAAGTGACATTGTGTTGAACAAATACAGGTGCTATTTACCCTCCATCCATTTTTCTGACTATTCTTAGGGGGACTCAAAAAAAAAAAAAAGTTTAACTCAGTTCTGCTGTGAAAGGAGGTTGCGGAATCTGCTGTGTTTAAGAGAGAGAGACTAGCAGGTTTGGGAAGATCCTTCTCCACGTTTCCAACCTCTTCTATCAAGGAGGCAACTCAAGGGGAGACAGTGGACTCAGCTCTGCCGGCAGGTGTTAAAACCACAGACCTGAAACTCATTTTCATAAGGTTGCCAGCAAACTCCCTCAACACCAGAGCAAGGCCTTCTGCCCACTTTCACATATACCCTCAGGCTGAACATGGCTCCTTTTTCCCACCAACCTTGCCCTTGATGTTCACTTTCATCTGAATTTACTAGAACAGTGACAACAGGGAGAGGGGCACGGTGAATTTTGCTTTGAGCTCCACACCCCTGCCAGGAAGGGCATGAATGCCTCATAGGGTTTAGATGAAGCAAAAAGGATTCTGCATCTGCTGAGCGTGGGGCTCTGTAATGTGATTTCATGTACATTACCAGAGCCTTCAACCAGCATCACCTCCCCACCCCTGCCCAAATTCCCCAAAACACAGATGCAAACTTCAAGAACCAGCTAGATTGATTTACCCAAGGTCACACAATATGTGGGGCTTTGCTGGTGGCTCAGTGGTAAAGAATCTACATGCCAATGCAGGATACGCAGGTTGGAGCCCTGGGTCGGGAAGATCCCCTGGAGAAAGAAATCATCGCTACTCACTCCAGTATTCTTGCCTGGAAAACTTGGTATTCCCAGGAAGTGCCTGCCGGGTTACAGTCCGTGGGGTCGCAAGAGTTGGATACCACCCAGCAACTAAACTACAAACGTTGCCAGCACAGAGCATGTGAGCCACAGCAGTAAGACTCAAAACTAAATTTTCTAACCCCAACACTCATGTTCTTTCCTTGAAAGCACCATGATGTGGAGGGAAGATGGGCTCCTGGCCCAGGCAAATGTAGATTCAAATCCTAGGTCACATCTTGTTCCAGCACTTGCTAATAGCATGACCTTGGACAGTTACCCTTTTGGGGTCTCAGTTTCCTCATCTGTGAAATGGAGGACCTAACACCTATCTCCGGAGAAGGCAATGGCACCCCACTCCAGTACTTTTGCCTAGAAAATCCCATGGACGGAGGAGCCTGGTGGGCTGCAGTCCATGGGGTCGCTAGAGTCGGACACGACTGAGCAACTTCACTTTCACTTTTCACTTTCATGCATTGGAGAAGGAAATGGCAACCCACTCCAATGTTCTTGCCTGGAGAATCCCAGGGACGGGAAGCCTGGTGGGCTGCCGTCTATGGGGTCGCACAGAGTCAGACATGACTGAAGCGACTTAGCAGCAGCAGCAGCAACACCTATCTCATGGGATGGTTGGGAGGCTTACATGAGTTAGTGCCTGTAAAGTTTAGCAAGATAGCAGGCTTGAAGTATGGTATAAACTGATGTTACTTCCCTTTTTCTTGACTTTCTTCCATTTTACAAGAGAAAAATAAATTGAAGCTATGTTTTATGGTAGCTTAACATAATTGTACAACACAATGGTTTTCACAAAATGTACCCTGAAATCAGACAAAAGGACATTTCCGCTCATCCCACCCAGGGCCCCCCTCTCCCTCCCTTCCCAGTTACCATGTCCTTTCAAAGGTAATCATTATCCTAACTTCTAACACTGTAGATCCATTTTACCTGCTTCTGACTTAAATACATGGAGTCATCTAGTATGTTCTCCATCGTGTCTGCTTGCTTCACTCACCCTATTTATGAGATTCATCCACGATGCTGCGTCGGTTATAGTTTGTCCTCTCGTTTCCATATAGTTTCCTGAGTGTGAATATACCCAATTTATTTATCATTTCCATTGTGGATCAATATGTTTTGTTTCCAGTGTTTTGCTTTTACTAAAATACTGCTCTGAACATTCTCCTGTGTGTCTTTTGATAAACTTACATGTTTTTCTGTTAGTTCTAAGAAATGTATGTTTTGCATCAGTAGAAACTGCCAAGCTGTTTTCCAAAATAGTTGTTCCAATTCTCACTCCTACTAGTAGTGTTGGAGTTCTGATTGTTCCATAGCCTCACCAAACACTTGGTATTGTTTCTTTTTTCTTTTAAGCACTCTGCTGAAAATGTAGTGATATTTCAGTGATTTTAATTTACATACCCCTGATTATCAAAGTTGAGCACTGTTTCATATGTTTATTGGTCACTTGGAGATCTTCTTTTGAGAAAGCCAGTTCAAATCTTTTGTTCCTTTTTTCTACTGAATTATCTGCCTTTTTCCTATTGATTTACAGGGATCCTTACATATTCTGAATATAAGTCCTTTGAGAGATATGTATTTTGCAAATATCTTCTCCAACTCTGTAGCTTGCCTTTTTGCTTTCTTAGCTGTGTGGTTTTACTTTTTATTATCAATTGATGTTATTAATTTTAATGTAGTTTAATACACCAGATTTTTCCCCCTTATGGTTAGGCATTTTGTGCCCTGTTGAAGAAATCTTTATTTAGCCTGGATCCAGAAGATATCCTTCCATTTTTTTTTTTTTTTTCTAAAAGCTTTCATTTTACCTTTTTCATTTAAAATTATAATTCATCTGTCTGGTGTGAGGTAGGGATTTAATTTTTTTTTTTTTTTCAAATAAGGATATCCAGTCAACTTAGCATCATTTACTGAAAAAGGTCATCCTTGCCCCCATGACATGAAGGTCACCTTTATAATAAATGAGGTGACTGAATATGTGTGGGGGTCTGATTCTAGACTATGCCATGTTCAAACAGTCTAGTTCTCTATCATTTCACCTGTAGAACACTATCTTTATTATTACAGTTTTAGGTAAATCTTCAAGATACTTTTAAAGAAACCAATACCAATATCTTTCCAACCCAGGAAATCTGTGCCCTCTCCCTTGTCCCAGGTAGATTGTGCTGGTGCTAAGTCATCCTTCCAGTTAGTTGAGTGGGAAGAGGAAAAGGAATAGGGAGAGAGTAGAAAAATGTGTTATAAAAGTTTCATCTTCAGACTAATGAGATTGGAGCAAGTTGTCATGTGTTATTCATGGTGAGAAGAACCCAAAGATGTATGAAATTTCACAGAGTGATGGGACGAGCTTGGGAATAAGAGTGAGAATTCCTGAATTCTAGGCTCAATCATGTCATTCACAAATTGTGTGACTTTGAACAGCCTGGTTCCTCTGTCTGGATCCCTTTTCCTTCTGTAAAAGAAGGGGATGGAACAAGATGTCTTCCATTGTCCCTTCTATCTCCGAGAGTCTCCAAGAGAAAGAGAAATTGATGTAGGAAATGCCTTTCCAGTCTATAAAGGTGTTTTCTATTAGAGCAATAGAACTTTCTATCCTTATTTATCCCCATGCAATATCTATTCAAAGATATGAACTCTGGGCTTCCCAGGTTGCACTCAGTTCAGTTCAGTTCAGTCGCTCAGTCATGTCCGACTCTTTGCGACCCCATGAATCACAGCACGCCAGGCCTCCCTGTCCATCACCAACTCCCAGAGTTCACTCAAAGAATTCACCTGCCAAGCAGGGGACCCGGGTTCAATCCCTGGGTCAGGAAGATCCTCTGGAAGAGGACATGACAATCCACTCCAGTATTCTTACCTGGAAAATTCCATGGACAGAGGAGCCTGGCAGGCTACAGTCCATAGGGTTACAAAGAGTTGGACACGACTGAAGTGACCTAGCACATATAAACTGTGCTAGGCTGGATGTCTCCTCTGTATTCATCATGGTCTTGTTCATGTCTTCCTCTGAGCTGGTCTCAAAAGGGACAGGTGTGGTTTTGGTGTGAGACAGACATGGGTTCAAATCCTGATTGTGCAACTTACCTGCTGTTTGACTTTGGAATAATCACTCCTCAACGTCCAGCCTCGGTTCCTTCGTATGTAAAATGGAGGCTAAGAACATTTCCCTCCTCATGTGCTTTTGCTGCCCTAGAGTATTTCCACAAGGACAAGCACTTTTTACAAACTGCATAGTGTGGCTACAGTTCTAAACTCACTGTCAGATGTCTCATCACCTCTGACCTGTCCAGTTACTTAATTGCTTCCCATCCCCACCTGCCACAGTCCAGCCAATAAAGGTATAAACCAATTAATCATTTACCTGGAGTCAACCCAAGGTAACACACACCTGCTCAGAGATTACCTGGGGTTTATTTTCAGTCTGAGTTCCCAAATGCTTCAATCCTGGGGAATGTGGTTGTGAGGGTTTTTGAGGTCAGAGGAGAAGGGCAGCAGGAAGAGCTGACATGGGATCAGAAGAAGTGACTATGTTGGTGGAGTATTTAGTCCAGGCCTGAATGCAGGGCAAACACTGTGTAGTGATACCTGCTGGTATTTCTATTATTGTTACACCTGTTCAGTTAAAGGACAGCACAGGTGTTCTTGGTGAAAGACACCTATGATTCTGCCCCTTAGGTGGGACACAGTTAGGGTGGCATTACCTCTTCCCGTGATGAGAATAACTATAGGATTCTACCTGCCCAGGGGAACTCAGCTTTTGGTTGAAACAAAACCACTGCAGGTTATTTCTTTGGCAGGCAGTGGAGACAGAGTGAGAACAGACGGGTAAGTCGAGAAGCTGTCTTTGTCCTCCACCCAGTGGCTCCTAGGGAATGTTTTCCTTCCCTTTAGAAAACAGGAGTCTCCTGTAACCAGACTCTGAACTGTCATAAGCCCCTGTGGCCAGAGAGCAGGTCTCTGGTCACCAGCCCCTTAGCTTCCACTGGTCAAAAGAGGACCACTTTATCTTCTCCACTCCAACCCTGTGCCCTGCAGAGGCTGCTGCCTGCTGCTTCGTGATGGCTCTGTACTAGAATCGCCCCCCACACTTCATCAGATGTCACAGAGAGGTCCTGCCTTCTCCCGTGTCTCCCCTTCTGTGTGGCTGGAGCGACGCAGACCGGGCACACAGGCCCTCAGCAGGATATAAGAGCAGATCTGTGCATTGCATGCGGCTCCCAGCATATTTGTTTGATCCGTGTCCAGGTTCGCTTAGACATCTGCTTCTAAGCTGACAGCTGAACATAAAAGCCGTCCCAAGTGGCTGTTTTCAGGTCTTCAGTGCTGGTGAGCCACAGTTGGGAAAGCTTTTCCTTCCCTGTGCCCCTAAGTGAATTATCACGTTATCAAGTCAGAGCTTCGGGGTGGCCCGGCTCTGCCGCTCCTCCTCTGATGATCCATCAGCCACCGAGTGGGTGATTAAGATATCCTCTGCCCAGGAGTGTGCATCAGTCTGCTGCTCAGCTGTCCTTTCCAAGGGGCATGGCGGAGGGTGCCAGGCATTTCTGCTCCCTGAATATTTGTGCCGCACACTCTGTACCTTGGATCCACCAAGGGATCCTGAGTCTGATCAACAATCCCACCTCCAGCCTGTACTCACTTCCTCCCAGCCATTGCCCCTGTATCAGAGCCATTCAAGGACCTATTTCTGATTCCAGCCCTCCCAGAGCACTGGATGCCTGGTCCATCCCACAACGCCCAGAGACGGGCACTCTAGCCCCTCCTTGCCCCTCTGTAACCAGGTCATCCCTGCTGCCCTCAGCCCCAGGCCGCGTAGAGGATTAGATTGCACATGAATAAGCAATATTCACTTGGCTCTGAAAGCCTAGAGTAAATCCCTTGAGCTGCTGTACAGGAGCAGGGCAATATTTCCCATCTCCTCCCCCTCCGTGGCCTCCTCCGGCTCCTATTCCATTTGAAAGCCCCCCCACTCTTTCTTTTTTTCTGGTATGTACTTGCAGGTAGGTAACTATATTAGAACACCACCATCAAAACACAGCATTCAGAGCAGAAAAACAGATCCCTGGGAGCAGTCGCTCAATTAACAATGAGGAGAGGTGCAGGAGGAGAGCACCCTCCATCTGGCCTCTCACTCGGCCGGCCAGGAGGAAGGCAGTCAGCCCTTCGTTGGTCCCCAGCCCCATTTGTGGAAGGAAAAACCTCCCAGAGGCTTCAGGGGAGCCACCCACTTTGTGAAGAGCCAGTCCTTCAGAAAGAGTTAGAGAGTCAAGGCACCCCTGTGATAGGACATCTTAGTCAGCTCAGGCTGCTGTAACAAAATCCCATAGTCTGGGTGCCTTAAACAACAGACATTAATTTCTCACAGTTCTGGAGGCTGGAAAGTCCAAGAGCAAGGTGTGGACAGTTTGGATTTCTGCTGAAGGGCCTCTTCCTGGCTTGCAGACAGCTAGCTATCTTCTTGCTGGGTGCTCTCACGATCCTTCTTTGCTGCTTGTGCATGGACAGAGTAGGGTAATTCCATTTTTAAATTTTTTCTGTTTTTAGGAAATTCCATACTGTTTTCCATAGTGGCTACACCAATTTACAATCCCACCAATAGTGCACAAGGGTTCTCTTCTGGGAAGACATCCTTGCCAACACTTGTTATGTGTTGTATTTTTTATAATAGCCATCCTGACAGATGTGAATTGGTATCTCAGTGTGGTTTTGATTTACATTTGCTGATAATTGGTGATGTTAAACTTTTTTTCAGATGCCTATTGGTCATCTGTATGTCGTCTTTGGAAAACTTTCTATTCGGGTCCTCTGACAATGTTTTAAACAGATTATTTGTTTTTTGGATGTTGGGTTGTATGGGTTCTTTGTATATTTTGGATATTAACCCCTTATCAAGTCTATTGTTTGCAAATATCTTTTCCCATTTAGCAGGCTGTTTTTCATTTTGTTGACAGCTTCCACTACTGTGCAAAAGCCTTTTGGTTTGACATAATCCCATTTGTTTCTTTTGTTTTCCTCGCCTAAGGAGACAAATTAGGAAAAAAAAAAAAAAAAACAGCTAAAATCACTGTCAATGAGCATATTGCTTGTGTTTTCTTCTAGAATTTTTATGTTTTCAAGTCTTACATTTACGTTTTTATTCCATTTTGAGTTTATTTTTATATATGTTATGAGAAAGCAATCCAGTTTGACTCTTTTGCATGTAGCTGCCCAGTTTTCCCAGCACTATTTATTGAAGAGCCTGTCTTTTCATAGTAACTCTTCATAATGTTTCTCAGAGATAGCTTTTCCTTTCCTGGCAACTTTCACTGTAGTTCACAGCTCCGCCATCTCCCCTCCCCATAATGTGATCTTCCTGCCTCTAATCTGTGTCCTCACACCCCATTCTGTCCAGGGCATCCAGACTAATCTTTTTAAAGCACCATTCCCATTATATTATCCTGTTTCAAAAACTAATGGTGGTTTCTGTTTCCCGTGGACCCACATGGCCTCCCAGCCTCATTCTCTGCTTCTCTTACAGATGCCCTGCTCCAGCCTGGTTTGTCTTCTCTCTGGCCAGGATGCTTTAAGTGCACTTTCATCATGAAAAACTTCAATTAGATGCTAGACCTAAACTGCCTGAAATGGTAGCCACTAGCCACACATGGCTATTGAACAATTGAAATATGGCAAAAGCCACTGAGAAACTGAATTTTTAATTTGATTTAGATTAAAAGGCAGAAGCATTAGTATAAAATATTTTGACATTAGATACAGTTTTATTGTAAAGTTTAGTAGAAGCACATTTCACTTTAACCATCATATTCCATAACATATTATTGCTATACTGTAGTACACAGATCAGCAACATGTATCATTTCTAGTATTAAAAACACAACACAAAAGGGGAAGGGATAAATTAGGAGTTTGGGATTAACATGTACAAACTACTATATATAACTTAGATACACAACAAGGACTTACTGTATAGCACAGGGAAATACACTCAATATCTTATAATAACTTATAATGGGAAAGAATTTGAAAAAGAATATGTGTATCATATACATTCTTTTTCACATTATGTATATATATACATAATTTGTATGTATATATACATAATTTTCTATATACACACATATGTATATATATGTATATGTATATCTCTATATACATATAAATAGATATATCTATATATACATATACATATTCTTTTTCATATAGGTTTCCCTTATAGGTTTTTATACGATATTATACACATAATACGTGTATATAACTGAATCATTTTGCTGTACACCTGAAACTAAGACAATATTGTAGATCAACTATACTTCAATGAAAAATGAAGATACAGATAAATATAAATAAAGAAAAACAATGCTGTCAGAGTCAATGGATGATTTAGTTGGAATGATTTTGTTTTCTACGCACTGATATACCACTGTAATGTGATTTTTTTTAAACTATTTTTTACAGATGGCATGAGTTTCAGTGATTTCTGTTTCTTTTTATCTCATTTAATATACCTCATAAAACATGTAAAATACATACGTGGCTCACATTATATTTCCATTGAATTGTTTAGCAGCAGCTCCACATGATGATGACAGATGGGCACTCAATGGAAAGGAAAGCAGGAAATAGGAGATGGTAATGGGAGCCCCCACCTTGATCTGGTCCTGCCCGTGGCACCTAGAAACCAGCTTAGGCACAGTGGAGACCTTCAGTAAATGTTGCAGAAGGTGGTAAAGGGTGGTGTGTAGGAGGATAAGCTTGTGAATCCAACTATCCCTGAATTTAAATCCCAGCTCTGACAACTTTATGAATGACTCGGAGCCTCAGTTTTCCCATCTGCTAAACTGGAGTGTTAACATTACTGAATTCAGAGGGTTATGGGGCGATTACATAAGATTATACATACTCTTAGCATGGTACTTACAGATAACGAGTGCTCAATCATTGTTAGCTATTAGGCAATTGGATTTAATGGAATAGAGGCAAGAGGTGTATAAAATTACTTCTGGAGGCCCTTTGATTCCTCTTTTCTCTGACTCCCAGTCACATGGTTGCTGCAGAGGACGACCTTCTGACTCACAGAGATGAGGTTCATTGCAGCAATAAAATCAGCTCATAGAGAAGTATTTTTTACCCATAGACTCAGCACAAAATGCATTCTCAAATGCCCATCAACTAACCACAATGACCTGCCTTTGCAAATCCCATGATCAGCTCTGAGCTCCACCTCCAGCCTCTCTGGGATAGGGCGTGGGGGTGGGGTGAAATGGTTCCTGTTTTTATGCAATTACTGAGTTTGTCAAAAAATAATCTTCAGGATGCCTAGTCTTCCTCTTAAAATATACCTCCAGGGTCTCCCAAGGTCAACCAAACCTCATGGTTGGATGTCACCAGAATTATGGCACAAGTGACTCTCCAGAGAAGGGCCAAGGATAGACTCTTCTCCTAATTCCTACCTTGCTCTCTGCCAAACTAAGAGGGTGTGCTGAGTCCTGGCACAAGCCAGGCAGACAGACAAATGTCTTGGAGATCTCTTCTGGGGTCCTGCCAGGCAGGAGGAGAGGAAGCAGTTTTATAGCTTGAGTCACTGGAGCTCAAATTCTCTTCCAGTACTTCTGAGTGGAGAAGAGAAACAAAAGTAATTTCAGACAACACTGAAAGAAACAAGAAAGCAGAAAGCTCTAAGTTCCCTGTAATGTTCTGGGACCCACAACCCAGAAGAGAGCCAAAGAGTCTCGGATTTAGGACCAAAGAGGCAGAGAGAGACTGAGAAAGCAAAACACCACATTTTCACAAATGAATGCACATGGGAGCCTCTAGTTAAAGTAACCACGAAACCTGCAAGGGCTATTAGAGTCCCTCCAGTGTCACAGGGAGCTGTAAAGGCATCTTAAAGGAGAGGAATATTAGGACCCTCATGGCTGTGACTGACACTTTTTCTAATGAAAGGGAGAAAAGAAGGAGTTTATTAAAAGAATCTCCCATAATCAGAGCTAAGATTAAATAACCAAGCCATGGGAAATATAGAGATGTGATAACAGACCAGATTTCTCCATGTGACAGAATTACTCCACGGAGCAGAGATTACTGATAGCCTAGTCCTACGTGCAGTTTTTTCCTTTCTTCCTTAGTGACAGAATCCTGGTTTCATTGGGCAGCCATGGTTACCAGCCAAAAGACTACATTTCCCAGCTATCTTTGCAGCTACATTTGGCCATGTGACTAGGTTCAGGCCAATGAGATGTAAGCAGAAGGGTTAGGCCTTCTAAAAAAGGAGGGTTTTTTTCTCCCTTTTGTCCTTCCAACTGCATGGTATTCAAATAAGGTCACTGAAGTTCCTGCACTCTTAATGAAACAGGAGATAACTTGGAGGCTGGAAATTGCTCTGAGGATGGAGAAGCAGAAAGATCAGGGCCTGACCTGGGAGCTCTCAGTTGGTCCTGCACAATCTACTCCTGCACTGCTTTTGCAGAAGAGCAATATATATGTCTGTTTTATTTAATTACTATTTTTGTTTAGTTTAGTTTTTGTGTGTGTGTGTGGCATGGGTGGTGGAGGTTTCAGTTAAATGCAGCAAAATCCAATCTTAACTGTTATACCACAATTAGGGTGTTTCCTATTTACAGTATCTTTAAGCAGAGATATCTTCCCTGGTGGCTCAAATGGTAAAGTGTCTGCGGGAGAACCGGGTTCGATCCCTGGGTTGGGAAGATCCTCTGAAGAAGGAAATGGCACCCCACTCCAGTACTCTTGCCTGGAAAATCCCATGGACAGGGGAGTGTGGTAGGCTACAGTCCATGGGGTGGCAAAGAGTAGGACACAACTGAGCTACTTTGCTTTCACTTCTCACTTTAAGCAGAGATGGTCTGACTAGCTTTTTCAGCTCTTCATTGAAAATCCTTGGAAAGTCCTCAGATCAGTCCAACCTGGGTCAGATACCATCCCTGCAACCAAGCAGCTATGGTCATGGGAGCATATTCTGAGAAAACCAGGAGCTGGGGGGAGACAAGATGGGTCCCATGCTGACCTTTGCCCACAGAGGGAGGCCTAGCAGGTCGTAGAGGTAAAGACAGAAATGAGTAGACAATGTCTGCAAGTCTACTATAAGAAGACTTGGGTTTAAATTACCTTAATCTTGGATGGACCTAGAGATAATCATACTAAGTGGAGTAAACGAGTTAAGAGGAAGACAAATACTATATGAAATCACTTCTATATGGAATCTAAAATATGACACAAAGGAACCTGTCTATGAAACAGGAACAGATTCATGGACATAGAGAACAGACTATGGTTGCTAAGCGGGGAAAGGACTGGGGGAGGGACAGAGTGGGAAGTTGGGGTTCAGTTCAGTTCAGTTGCTCAGTCGTGTCCGACTCTTTGCGACCCCATGAATCATAGCATGCCAGGCCTCCCTGTCCATCACCAACTCCCGGAGTTCACTCAGACTCATGTCCATCAAGTCGGTGATGCCATCCAGCCATCTCATCCTCTGTCGTCCCCTTCTCCTCCTGCCCCCAATCCCTCCCAGCATCAGAGTCTTTTCCAATGAGTCAACTCTTCACATGAGGTGGCCAAAGTACTGGAGTTTCAGCTTTAGCATTATTCCTTCCTAAGAAATCCCAGGGCTGATCTTCTTCAGAATGGACTGGTTGGATCTCCTTGCAGTCCAAGGGACTCTCAAGAGTCTTCTCCAACACCACAGTTTAAAAGCATCAATTCTTCGGCACTCAGCTTTCTTCACAGTCCAACTCTCACATCCATACATGACTACTGGAAAAACCATAGCCTTGACTAGACGGACCTTTGTTGGCAAAGTAATATCTCTGCTTTTCAATATGCTATCTAGGTTGGTCATAACTTTTCTTCCAAGGAGTAAGCGTCTTTTAATTTCATGGCTGCAGTCACCATCTGCAGTGATTTTGGAGCCTCCCAAAAATAAAGTCTGACACTGTTTCCACTGTTTCCCCATCTATTTCCCATGAAGTGATGGGACCAGATACCATGATCTTCATTTTCTGAATGTTGAGCTTTAAGCCAACTTTTTCACTCTCCTCTTTCACTTTCATCAAGTTTCTTTAGTTCCTCTTCACTTTCTGCCATAAGGGTGGTGTCATCTGCATATCTGAGGTTATTGATATTTCTCCCGGCAATCTTGATTCCAGCTTGTGCTTCTTCTAGCCCAGTGTTTCTCATGATGTACTCTGCATAGAAGTTAAATAAGCAGGGTGACAATATACAGCCTTGACGTACTCCTTTTCCTATTTGGAACCAGTCTGTTGTTCCATGTCCAGTTCTAACTGTTGCTTCCTGACCTGCATACAGGTTTCTCAAGAGGCAGGTCAGGTGGTCTGGTATTCCCATCTCTTGAAGAATTTTCCACAGTTTATTGTGATCCACACAGTCAAAGGCTTTGGCATAGTCAATAAAGCAGAAATAGATGTTTTTCTGGAACTCTCTCGCTTTTTCCATGATCCAGCGGATGTTGGCAATTTGAACTCTGGTTCCTCTGCCTTTTCTAAAACCAGCTTGAACAGATGTAAACTTTTATATATAGAATGGATAAACAACACGGTCCTACTGTACAGCACAGAGAACTATATTCAATATCCTAAGGTAAACTATAATGGAAAAGAACGTAAAAAAAGAATGTATATATATACACACACACATAACTGAATCACTTTGCTGTATAGCAGAAATTAACAGAACATTGTAAGTCAATTATACTGCAACAACAACAACAAAGAATCCTGTAAGGTATTTATGTAATATCCCCATTTTACAGAAGCAAAATTGACACTGAGAAAGATTAAGTCACTTCCCCAATGGCACATAACCAGGGAGCATCGGAGCTAAATTTCGAGTCAGGGTGCAATTTTTATTGCATTAACTTTTTGTCAAGCTCAATTCATTATTGAGCTTCCCTTATTATAGAGAAAACCGAATTAGAGGTGACATATCCCCTCTCCCATCCCTACCTCCACCCCATAAAAAAGACACAGCTCTGCAGTCATGACACTTGGAATCGGACTTGGAATCGGCAGGGAGGGAGCAGACAGCAGCAGGACAATACTTTGGCCACTTGATGTGAAGAGCCGACTCGCTGGAAAAGACCCTGATGATGGGATATACTGAGGGCAGGAGGAGAAGGGGTTACAGAGGATGAGATGGTTGGATGGCATCACCGACTCAATGGACATGAGTCTGAGCAAACTCCAGGAGATTCCTGAAGGACAGGGAAGCCCAGCGTGCTGTAGTCCACGGGGTCGCAAAGACTCCAACATGACTGAGCAACTGAACAAGTTAAATAATGTCTCCATGAGGAATGGATGCCCACGTGTGAAGTTAGGAATAGTCAGAGCTGGCCTGGGGACGCTCCAGGAGAGTCAGTCCAGAGAATCTTTGAACCCGGCAGTGGAGCTGTGAGAGCAACAATATCTTTATTGGAACTTTTAAAAAGAGCTTTTGATTAGCCTGAAACATTAGTGTGACTTATTTTGTCAACTCTGGTAAATATTTAATTATCAAAAATAATAGTGTCTTTTTTTTTTTTTTTTTTTACCTTTTTGAATCTAAATCACAGCAAGAATTTTATTAAAGCTGTCTTGGCAGTGAATGGCATCCTAGCGTGACATCTTTTAACTGACATCCCTATAATTAGAAGGAATTGTCTTTTTATACCACACATTTGAACTGGCTAATTACTCAATGAATATTTAGCTTCTTACATAGGCAAATATTATGTGAAGAGGGGAACTTTCCTGAATAAGTATTCAACCCAGAAAACTTTCCAGGAGCCAGCTATATGACCTAGTCTAACCGAGGTCTTCACCACCGCTCTCTACCCCAACTGTTCACCACCTGCCTGCACCATCTGAGACTCACACACACGCATGGACACACACCCACCCACCCACACACATGCATACCATGTTCTGGCACTTCTATGAAAAACCAAGGGGGCCTTTAATTTTTGTTTGGATTTCTACATTTTTCTTTCTTAATAAAAAATTTCTTAAAATATTTCAACCACTTAAAAAAAATTAAGGAATAATATGATAAGCACCCTTATGCGCACATCCCAGTGTCATAAATAAAACATGACCAATAAGGCTGGATGCCCTTGTACTGCCTCCCATTCCTGCCCACCCTCCCTCTCACTCCCTATTTCCAGGCTCTTGAGTTTGGCCATCTTTGAATTTGGTGTCTGTGTTCCTATGCATTATTCATAAACAGTACCTGGCTTGGTTCTGCATAGCTCACAGCTTTTATAAGTGGTATCGCAGTGGATATACTCTTCTGCAGCATGCTTCCTTAGCTCTGTGATGTTTCAGAGAATCATCCATGTTGATACATGTAACTCCACTTCATTCATTTTTACTGCTGAAAAGAACTCCATTGAATGAGTACTTCACAACTTACTCAACTTATTCATTTCATTGTCCTGTTGCTAGAAATTTTGGTTGCTCCATCTTTTGTGTTTTTTGTTTGCCTGTTTTGCTATTACAAACAATAGTGCTATGATGTCTCTGGTACGTGTCTCTTTATGCACCTGTATGTTTCTCTACAGCATATGCCTACAGTACAGTTGCCCAACTGTAGGGCGATGTATCTTTCACTTTACTAAATACTTCCAAACATTTGTAGTTCAATGGCAACAGATAAGCCACTCGAGAAAAGCTAATGTTTTTAACCCACCTTATGTTTTTTTGGTCAAAACGACGGTGTCAGCATTCCTTTCCAATACTCTCCTGTGTCTCCGGTAACTTTTCAGAAACCTCTTTTGTGTTCCTTTCTCAAAGAGTGCTGGTGTCAGTGAGCCGTCAGTCAAAGGCCCAAAGCCAGGTCCCAGTGAGAAGGCTAAGAAGTCTTACCCGCTTCATGTTCACGCAGGTCACTTTTGAGCTCTCGGAGATGTACAGCAGGCAGGGGGCCGTGATAAGCAACTCAGCCTGACACCCACCACCACCAGGAGTACAGAAGATCAGCGACATGTACCTCGGCTTCCCCGGGGCCTCAGCAGAGGCTGTGAGTCCTCACGTAGCTCAAAAATAGCTCCAGGGGAGGAATATATTGCTTCTACTCTCCTAAGGAGAGTCAAAAAGTCTTTAAGGACTTACCTTGTCTGGGGCTTTGTTGTGGTAGGGGGATCTCAGAGGGTCACAAGTCCTTCAGATCAGAGGAAGAAGTGACTCTCTTCTGAAGGATGGACGAGCACTGTGGGGATGGGAGTAGAAGAGAGATGGAGGGAGCATAGGGTAGCCTGCTCCCCCAGGAATCACCTTCTGTAGTAAGCTGCTGGGTCAGTCCGTCCCTAAACCCTGAAGCATGGGGAAAGGGGCTCCTGTCTGGAGAACTGACCTCTGGTCTTATCAAGGGCTGATGGTCCCAGGCATCCAGGAGGCACTCCAGCAGCATCACCACCAGCCCCATCCAGGGGTTCCCTTCCTCCCAGGTCTGCCAGTCTCCTCTGGGAGGCCAACTTCCTCCCCGCTCAAGCACATGGCCAGGTCCAAGTTCACCAGGGCTTTGGGGAGCTGACTGCCAACCTTTAAGGAGCCTGCTCTCTCTGCAACCTTTCAGGCCAAGAGGGAAACTCCCAGAGTGAGCTGTGCCTGACCCCAGGGGCTTGCCACATTAGGTCTCCTGGTGGCTCCGCAGCCCTGAGACCCATGCTCCACCTCTGCTTATCACATCAACCACCCCCACCCCCCACCCCCCCAATCTCTCATAGGACCTAGTCTCTCATCCTGCAGCTAGGGTGGGGGAGTGGTTTCTTTCTTTCTTTCTTTTTTTTTTTATGTGTTCTTTGGCTATGCTGGGTCTTCATTGCTGCATGGGGCTTTTCTCTAGTTGCCGCTAGTGGGGGCTACTCTCCAGTTGCCGTGTGTGGGCTTCTCGTTGTGGTGGATTCTCCAGCTGCGGAGCATGGGCTCTGGGCACTCCGGCTTCCATAGTGGCTGCTCCGCAGCCCTAGAGCACAGGCTCAGTAGTTGCGGCACATGGGCTTAGTCGCTCCTTGACATGTAGGATCTTCATGGATCTGCACTGGCAGGCAGACTTTCTACCACTGAGCCACCAGGGAAGCCCTCAGGGCTGGTTTCTTTATGGACCTGGTGGTCTCAGGATTGGCTGCCTCTTCGCAAACCTGGAGAGACCGAGTCACAGCCCTCAGTAACTAAGTACTTCCCCTGCGCTGAACTTCCTCCCCTCCCACTGAGGTAAGAGCTAGCCTTTCTGAGGGACCCGGTGAAGCTCAAAACAGAAGCAGTGCCCAGGCCTCCAGCCAGTAGCAGGGCTGGAATTTGCCATCAGAGACTCCTCCACAGAGACAGGAAAGTTCCAAGAAGTTGGGAGCCGAACCCCAGGGGGACCAGGGGGCCCTTATCTCTGCCCCCTGCCTGTGCAGCACCCCCAACCCCACTCAGCTCCGCAACAATGCCTGAACTAATTTCATCCAATTCTACTTTAAAAAAGAAAACCCGGGAAATAATTACTTTAGTCAGACATTATTTACTTAAGTAATTCTTTACTCAAACGTCTTTAGGCTTTATTTTACTAATACTACATAATTACGTAATTGTGCAATTAGGAAGAAATTAAATGACAAATGTTTGCTGAGAACAAATGGAAAAAAAATAGATCCTTTATTTCCCCGAGTGGTCTCAGCTCAGTACATTACATCTTCTTCCCCTCCTCCCAGCTCTCCCCTAGTCTTCCTGCCCCAAGCCTCCCCCAGTGGGGATCAAGCAGGTGGGGTACCTGGACACGTAGCAGCAGATGTGGGCACTCTGAGCTGAAGGTGAAAAGCAGATGCCTTCTAGAACTAACCTGTGTGTCTCCCTGTACAGCCTGACCTCCCTCCCAGGTTTGGGGGCAGGAGTCAAGCCTCCTCTGGGAGATCCATGCCTTCATCCCAAGGCAGCCTGAGAAAAGCAAGCACAGCTGGGCCTACAGATTATCCTCCTGTAAGCAAAGTCCAATTTAGCTCATGCTGCAGGCTCCTGGGGCACCCCACTTCTCAGGCTGAAGAAGAGGGGTTAAGAGTCCCCTAGGAGGAGAGGGAGATGGGAACACATCTGCTTTGCCACCTTCATGGGGACCCACCGTGTCTGCTTGGTACTCTACCCAAGGAAGAGGCACAGCAAGCACCCCAGGACTGAGTAGCTCACGGGGGGACCCATTCCCTTGGACCACCGCTCCTCCTCCCTCCTTTCCTGCTGCAACCCCAGCCACTGTGAAAGCCAATGGAGCTTCCTGTGGCTGAAACTCCAATCAATCAACCACCCACCCAGTGCCTGGCGAGTGTGCCTTTTGTTCAAGTTCTGAGGGGGACACGAAAGACCAGCCAGGCCACCGCTATGCTCATTAATACGTCAGCTGCTTGGAACTTGGCATGTAAAGCAGTGTTATTCACAGTAGAAAGTTTCCTAGTCCAGCCTCCCCGCCCCCCGCCCACACACACACACAAAATCACTTTAAATGTCCCCAGCATCCCGTACCAAGAAGGAGGAGTTTGAGCCATGGACGCGGGTTGTGGAGGTTCACATCTGTCTCCAGCACTTTTAGGCTGTGCCCCTGAACAAATCACTCATCTTGTCCGGCCTCTGTTTGCTCATCAGTAAAATGGGAATGGTGCACACCCTACCAGATTGCTGGGAGGATGAAATGAATTGGTAGCCTTAAGGCATTCAGAACAGCACCAAGGGCTAATAAGCAGGAACTATAGAAGCCAACCCAGAGAAGAAGGGCTGTGGGAAAGTGCCCCTTCCACCCCCACCAGCTCTGAGCTGATGAGGACTCAGGAGCTGGGGCAAGACCAGCAGGGCAGGAGGCTGGGAAAAAGTTGGAAAGGGACTTTGGTCCCCAGGGGCACTGCCATGGTGCCCTGTGGGAGGGACTTCCTGCTGATGGAATGCTCCAGAGAAACTAGGAAAGAGCACAGGGCCCCCCTCTGACATCCTTGAAGGAAACACTTTCCGAGTTGATCCTTCTTTTTTTCCCATCAACACAGGGGATCAAGGGATTAAAGTGACTTCCTCCAATGTCTCTATTCGTTTGTTTCACATAAAACAGACAAAGACCAAGTCTAAGAACTAACAATGGGCCTTTGGTTGTTCACCAAGGGGATGAAACCCTGTTTCTGGCCATCTCAGATGGAACGGAGGTGGGGGAGGGGGTGCCTGATGGGCCGGGACACCCTGAGCCCTGTGGCAGCAGGAGAAGGAGAGGCTGGGGGCTTTGCTCTTCCCACTCCCTAGTCTTCTCTGGGAGAGAAAGAGCAACCCCCTGCAGAGTTTGAATCCCACCACAGCAGCTTGCTATCTGAGTGACCCTGGGCATGTTGTGTGACCTCACTGAGCCTCAGTTTCTTCTTTTATAAATCAGGTCTTATAAAATGATTAAACAATCTTTCATGAGATTGACAAAAGGATTCCATGAAATAATGCACTGAGCTCAGGGCCCTGGTGCATCAAAGAACCTAACACATGGCCAGCCATTCCTTCATTATTATCGTTATTATTTCATGGTGCCATGACTACTCCTGCCACCGTAGATCAGATCTTAGAGGGGTGTCAGGAGAGGGTGCCTTGGAAAGGGGTGGGTTCCAGGCCACTGCACACAGCCATGAGGTCTTCAGAGGAAAAGGGAGGGGGCAACAAGGAAGAGACAGGAGTAAAGATAATTCTCACAGTTGTGGAAGATGGGGCAGTTCAGAACCAGGGTTGCTGTCCCCGTGCGTTGCCCAGATATGAGAGACCGACTGGGACCTCTCTGCAGAAGGCAAGCTTCCACCCAATAGGGAGGAAATTCTACCCTCTTCTTTCCAGCATCCTCCATGTGCTGTGCTTAGTCGCTCAATCATGTCCGACTCTTTGCAACTCTACAGACTGTGGCCTGCCAGGTTCCTCTGTCCATGGGATCCTCCAGGCAAGAATACTACAGTGGGTTGCCATGTCCTTCTCCAGGGGATCTTCCCAACCCAGGGATGGAACCCAGGTATCCTGCATTGCAGGCGGATTCTTTACCAGCTGAGCCACCAGAGAAGCCCAGCATCCTCCATAAAGCTTATTTCCAGGAGCTCCTTTGTGGACTTGGGGTAAGAGCCACTTGTTCTTACAGAAGGCTAGCCTCAGAAAACTGCATTTTTAAAGATTTTCTGGTATTGACCTTTGGCAAACCGCCTGCCCACGGCTCATCTCCCTTGTCTGTCCTCTTGGCTTCAGTTCATGGGGCTCAGCCTGGGCGTGTTCTGCTAACCAGGGCTCCTGCTGTGGCCACGATCCCACCCTGCATTTGCTGGACAGCTGGGTTTAGTGTCCTCCATCTGCTTTTGCAGCCCCTGATGCCAGCCCGGCCCCTATACTGCCTTTGCTGCTGCCCCCTCATGGCCTCAGCCACCTCCTAGCCGAGGCAGGTGTCCCCACCTCACTCTATGTTGTCCTTTTTCCCAAGCAGCTACAAGGTCAAGCAGCAAAGAAGCCAGGGAAGCCAGAGGGAGATCAGCCACACCCCTAGTCTCTGGGTCCAATTTCAAGTTTAATTCAATGCAATGGATATTTATAGAGCATCTAACACCAGAAGGCTCAGAACCTGTAAGTGAGTGTGTATGTGTGTGTGTGTGTGTGTTGAGGGATTCTCTGAGGGGATAGATGGAGACTTACCTTTGTTGGTTCAACTCATATCTTTCAAAAAATGAAATTCAGGACTCCTTTGAATGTTCTGTAGACGCACTACAGCCAGCCAATACTGACCGATAGATGAACTGAGTTTTTGAATCCCAGGGCTTTCTCGCAAGTTGGGTCCCCAGGGTCAGGAGGAAACCCTACTCCAGCAGACTCCAGCTGCTCCAAATGTCTCCACTAAGCCTTGGCTTTGCCTCCTGTGGCTCACTGGCTGAGAGCTGGTAGTAATCAGGATAAGTCTGCAATTAACAAGGTCTCCCTCCTGGTCTAACCTTAAGAAGGACAGAGACAGTCAGCGCGCAGCCTGCCCTCACCGCCTCCGCAGTGCTGTTTGTTAGCCTCACAGATTATTATTAGAGACGCTGCAAAGCTAATCACCTCCCTGGTGGACACCCCGCCTCGCTGCCCCCAGCTCCTGCTCCTACATCGTCTGAGTTTGACCTGACATCCCTGGGCTCCCAGGCTGCCTGCTGGCAGCTCCCAGGGAGGAGCAGAGGTGAGCCCCCCTGGGCAGGACTGCAGGATCATCTCCTCCAGGAGGATGACCTTTGCCCAGAGCCCCCAAGGACCGGGGCTGGGGACATAGAGGGGTGGGGAGGAAAGGGAAAAGAAGAAGGAGAGGGAGGAGGGATTTTGGAGAAGTGCTGTAAGCTGGAAATGCCTTGGCACTTATTCATCTCTGGTTAAGCCCTTGTTAGTACATCCAGAAGGATACACACAGGGAAAGGCAGGAAGACCAGGCGACGGCCTCCCCTCCCACAGATCAATGTTGGGTAATGGAGGAAGGTCATTAGCAATTCTCTCTTTCCCCAAAAGACTACAGAAGAGAAAAACAAACTTCAGTTCCAGCAGAAGGCATTTAAGTAACCCAGGGGAACGACTTCCTCATTGTGAGGAGGATTTGCATCCCTAGATAATTTCCGTGCCTCCTTCTGCAGCCCAGCAGCCCTCACCAGTTTTCACCTGGCTTTTCCCCTGCTTGGACCTCCTGGGGGACCTCCAGTGGGTGAGAGGAACTCCAAAGGCAGGAACTTAAATCCTTTATAGCCATGCCCTTGTCATTGTCACTTCAGGGCACCCTTTTGGCCTATCTAATCCCCACCACTCCAGCGTTCTTCTGGCCTCAAGTTCATCTGCCCCCCAGCCTTGTTCCCAGGGTAGGACCCATGCCTCACACATGTCTGAGCCTCCTCCCTCCTAAGAGCAGTATCACACACAGAGAACATAATCAACAGATACCATGTGCTTAATATGAGGGTCAGTGTGAGTCCTGGTGTTCTGGTCATTTGTAGGATGTTATAGAGTTTTAGAATCACATGGAAGGAGAGCAAGAAAGGGAATGATCGATCAGTGACAGGACTTTATTACCTCACATCTTCCTTGTGACCACCCTATTGGGTAGGCATTATTATTCCCATTGATGGGCTTCCTTGATAGGTCAGTTGGTAAAGAATCTGCCTGCAATGCAGAAGACCCCGGTTCGATTCCTGGGTCGGGAAGATCCGCTGGAGAGGGGATAGGCTACCCACTCCAGTATTCTTAGGCTTCCCTGTGGCTCAACTGCTAAAGAATCCACCTGCAATGCAGGAGGCCTGGATTAGATCCCTGGGTTGGGAAGATCCCGTGGAGAAGGGAAAAGCTACCCACTGCAGTATCCTGGCCTGGAGAATTCCCTGGACTGTATAGTCCATGGGGTTGCAGAGTCCAACTCAACTGAGCACCTTTCACTTTCAATTTCACTTTGATGTATTTGCAAACTGAGGCTTAGAGAGGTAATTTGCCCAGGGCTGTATAGCCAGTAAGTAACAAAGTTCTGGGATATGAATTGAGGCCTAACCCAAAAGCCTAAATTTCCTTCACTATGGGATGTCCACCTTAGTCAAACCTCCCTTAGATGTGAGGTCAACTTGACCTTGTTGTTGTTTAGTCACTAAGTTGTACCTGAGTCTTTGCAACCCCATGGTCTATAGCCCACTAGGCTGCTCTGTCCATGAGATTTCCCAGGCAAGAATACTGGAGTGGGTTGCCATTTCCTTCTCCAGGGGATCTTCCCGACCCAAGGATCGAGCTGGAGTCTCCTGCATCAGGCAGATTCTTTACCACTGAGCCACCCAGAAAGCCCTGACTTGACCTAGCCTCCTATTATAGAACTCACACAGGATTTACACAAATGTGAGACAAGTGAGATATCACATCTCATATCACATCCATAGCCTCACCACCCCTTTGGAAGAATCCCATTTCACTTAGTGATTTCTGAGAGTGAAAGGTACTCTCTAATTCAACAAATGTTCAGTAAGTAAACTGAGTGCAGACGCTACGCCAGGTTCTGCTGTAGCTGCCAGGAACGCAGCAGTGAACAAGACAGATAAAATGCCCTACTCTCTCAACAACAACAAACAAATAACCTGATTAAAAAATGGGCAAAGAACTTGAATAGATATTTCTTCAAAGAGGAAATACAAATAAATGGCCAATAAGCACATGAAAAGATGCTCCACATCACTAATCATCAGGGAAATGCAAATCAAAACCACAATGAGAAATCACTTTACGCCCATTAGGATGGCTATTACCAAATAAACCAACCAACAAACAAAAACAGATGAGGATGTGGAGAAATTATAACCCTTGTGTCCTGCTGGTGGGAATGTAAACTGGTACAACCCCTACAGAACACAGTGTGGCAGTTTCTCAAAAATTAAAAATAGAATTGTTACTGAGTCCAAGCCTGTACTACTTGCCACAGGACCGGCCAATAAATTGAGAGATACATTTAGGGGGGCGAGGAATAGCGACTTTATTTGCAAATCCAGCAGACAGAGAAGATGATGGACTAGCATCCCCAAACACCATCTCACCTGAGTCAGAATTCAGGCTTCTTTTATACTACAAGGCTAGGAGGTGTGGTTGGTGGGTGACAATTTCTTGGTGCCAGAATCCTTTGTTCTTGCAGCTATCCATGTCGATCTGGTCATAACATTCCTCAATCAAGACAAATGTTATGCTCTATTCTGCAACTTGTTGTCTCTGTATGAATGAGAAAGGGTTATACCTTTCAAGGTCAGAGCCCTGAGCATAGGCTGCCCTGTATATTTCAGGCTACAGGCAACATTCTTTTACAAAGGTGCAGAGCCAGCATGACTAAGCACAGGCCACAGAGCACAAGGGTTAGAGCTAAAGCAATAACTCCAACATGGAGTCAGGTTTGTTCTGTTACAGAATTATCATATGATCCATCAACTCCACTTCTGGGTATTTATCCAAAAGAATTGAAAGCAGAATCTCAAAGAGATATTTGCATACGCATGCTCACAGCAGTATTATTCACAAGAGCCAAGAGGTGGAGGCAACCCAAGTGTCCATCCAACTGTAAACAAACAAAATGTGTGGAATTTACATACAATGGGATATTATTCAGTCCTAAAAAGGAAGGAAACTATGATTCATGCTACAATATGGATGACCCTTGAGGATGTTATGCTAAGTGAAATAAGCAAGTCACAAAAAGTCAAATACTGTATGATTATACTTACATGAGGCCCCTAGAGTAGTCAACTTCATAGAGACAGAAAGTACAGTGATGGATGCCTGGGGCTGGGGGAGAAGGGCTGCAGAGTTATTGCTTAATGGATCCAGAGCATCAATTTTACCAGATGAAAAACTTCTAAAGATGCAGTGTGAATATATTGGACACTGCTAAACTGTAAAGACTGTAAATTTTATGTGTCCTTTACATAATTTAAAATTTTAAAAAAAATTTTTAAGAAATCCCCTGCTCTCATGGAGCTTCCATTCCTGTACTGAGTGCATGTCCCGCTGACGTTCTCCTCCCAGACCTCTCCCTTCCTTTCCCCTTCCATGAGTGGGAGGGCTCAGGCAGGAAGTTAAGCAGCCATCAAGGTTCATAGCCCTGCCCTGCACACTCACACTTGATACCCCCACTTTCTTTGTGTTCACACGTGCTAAGCCACTTCAGTCGTGTCCGACTCTTTGCCACCTTATGGACCATAGCTCACCAGGCTCCTCTGTCCATGAAATTCTCCACAGCAAGAATACTGGAACAGGTTGCCATGCCCTCCTCCAGGGGATCTTCCCAACCCAGGGATCGAACCCTCGTCTCTTAAGTCTCCTGCTTTGGCAGGTGAGTTCTTTACCACTAGAGCCTCCAGGTCTCAACAAACTGGAAGGGTCAGGCCAGCTCCTCTCCTGACCTCCTGTTGTTTGCTCACTCTCACTGGCAACCCCTGGAGGAGAGTTATCACAGCCAGTTATCACCTCCACTATCCTGGAGGATAGTGGTCATCACAGCCCCGCTGGAGGCTCCTTGAAGGCACAGCTCCAGTTCACCTCTGGAAACCAGAGGCCTTCTTGTTCTCACCCCCCCAGACTCTTGGAGCCAGGAGTTTGTTGGCTCGTCACAATCACTCGAGGGGTGTGCATGTGTGTACACACACACAACATAGGGGTGGGAAGGTGGAAGAGGGAGGGGTCCTTTCAGTAGGACCACAGATGTAGCCAGCTGCCCACAGGCCTCCAGCAGCCTGGTCACTCCCCAGAGAGCCCACCTGCCGCTAATTGTTTGTTGTTCTGCAGCCGAGGCAGCCTCTCCCCCAAAGTCCTCACTGTCCAGGTGTTGTCGTCGGCCAACCCCATCAGGCGGGGCCGGCCTGGGGTCTGGCTCTCGCCTGTCAGCCCTGACATCTTCAGTGGATAATGGAACGCAAGGATGTGAGAGGCAGAGCAGGTGCATGCTAATGAGGAGATCAATTTTAATTATGATTTTAATTAAACACCCGATCCAGTAGGAAATATGACAAAAACTGGGCTGGGGTTGTGCAGCCTGGAAGGAGGGAGGGCTGTGGGGGGGAGGGAAGGCGCCTCAGTCATCCTCAGGATTTAAAAGAATAAAGGGCAACACTGATGGGAAATCGAGAAAAACCTGTGCCACCTGAATTTTTCACCCAGTGAGGCTTTTCCTTCACAGAGTGCTCAGAGATCTCGACTCCTGCAGAGAGGGCATTGGCTACGAGGAGACCTTGGAGAGGGCCAGGCCTGCTCTCTGTTCACCTGGGGAAATCGAGGCCCCAGGGGCGGGGGGATGTGACTGTCTTGCCTCTGTCCCTATAATGTGCTGTCCAGGCCTCTGATCAAGTAATGATCACAAGCATGTTCCTTACCTCCTCCCAGCCCCCATCTGCTTATATCAAGTGTCTACAAAGCAAGGGCTGTTTGTGCGATGCAAGCCTTCAGGGGCAAAACCACGAGCGGACACAGAGAGTAGCTGATGCTCATGGTGGTCATGCCTCCTCTACCACAAAAGAATTTGGTGTCATAAAGGATCATCCCCAAACTCCACCTTCCACTGGTACTCTTGAACAGTACCCAGCATGTAATAGGCATCTAGGAAATGATGTGCAGTGAATAATTAGATGACAAAGAAAGTCCCTGAAATGTAAGGAGAAGTCAGGAGTGCACCTGATTAATCAGTTATTCTCAAGTCAGGATATCAAACTTCTCAACGCTGCTTCATGGAAGAAATCACCATGTGCCCTGGGTGTGTGCCCTGTGTGTGCATGTCTGTACGCACATTGCTATGTATTGTGTGCACACATTGCTATGTGTTGTGTGCAATGTAAGTGGTGGCAGATGACAGCAGCTAGTGGAGTGGAAACCCAAGGGGCCAATGGAACTAATGCTGCAGGACTCTTGATAGAAGAGAATTCTAGAACAGAATGGCAGAATTGCCAGAGACCCAAGTAGAACTTTTAGCAGTGACAGAGATGTTCCATATCTATACTGCCTGATACACTAGTCAGTGGCCACATCTTACTATTGAGAATTTGAAATGACTTCTGTGACTGAGCACCTGAATTTTGTATTTAATATCAATTCATTTCAATTCAAATAGCCACACGTCGCCAGTGGCTACCATATGGCACAGTGCAGTTGTAGACCACCTAGTCAAATTCTCTCTTGGTCCAGCAGAGGAAACTGAGGACCAGAGAAGTAGCCCTTGGACATCACCCAAGCTCATGCAATGGCCTTCACAGGCAGCATGTTAAAACTCCTTTCTGAGACTTCCCTGGCAGTGGTTAAGACCCCATACTTCCAATGCAGGAGCGTGGGTTCCATCCCTGGTTGGGGAACTAAGATCCCACATGCCTTGTGCTATGGCAAAAAAAAAAAAAAAAAAGACTCCATCCTGTATAGATTTCTGGGTACATAAACAGAATGCCTGTCAGGGGGTTTCACTCCTGGGAATGTTGATAGAGTCCCTTTGTAAGGCCTAAGGACTACTGCGAAAAAGATTCTCTTCTGGTTCTTACCAGAGAACTGGTGAGAACCCAGTGATTGCTTCTGCCTGGTCTCCATCACCACCAGTGCCCCAGCAGGCAGGGCCCATCTGGTTCTTCCCAGCTAGGTAGTGTGAGGTCTTCCTAGACTCTCAATCCACAGCTAAATTCTTGTCACTGGCGTGAACAGAGAAGCTGAGATTGGAGATGGTGGCAGAAGTTAATTGGGATTAGATGCGCACGTTCCATGGTTAACAAAAGCACAGATGGTCCAGAGCCACTTCTTAAGCCAGATCATCTTCTAACTACTCTCCTCTCCTCCCTCTCTGCTTCCTCCTCACCCTACCTCCAGTGATCCGCCTCCCCAGGTGCTCTGAGAGGTATCGATTGGGCTGTTTCTCCTTCTTGCAAGTTATGACTCAATATCAGTTAAACCTTTTCCATAATAAATGAGGTCATCACAAGAGGAATGGAGAAAAAAGGAACTTCAGGCCTCACTCTGACACACCCATCAACCCCTTCTTCCCTTCCCTCGTGTCTCCTGCTGTCTGCTTCACTCTTCGAGCTGCCAGTGGAAGAGACAGAGTCAAGAGACCCACAAATCACTACTTATAGTCAGGACACAAAGGATGTCTGCTGTCAAAACACATTTCAGACTCCCAGATTGGCAGCGACCGCAAGTCAGGGAAAAGCATTGGCTACAAATCCCCAGAGAATTCCCCCAGCCTTCCCCCAAGGCCCCTCACTGTTGGGGCAATTGAATTCCAAGCTTCAAATGAACTCTGGTTCTCAGTCTGGGAGCCAGTTCACCTTCTAGGAAAGACCAGTTCCAAATTCGCTGTTTCTTTCATGTAAGTAAGGGATCAAGAGGGCTTCCCCGGTGGCTCAGTGGTAAAGATTCCACCTTCAGTGCAGAAGACTCACCTAGACTCACCTTCCATCACCTCCCATGTCAGGGAGATCCCCTGGAGGAGGGTATGGCTCCTACTCCAGTATTCTTCCTGGAGAATCCTATAGACACAGGAACCTGGCGGACTACGGTCCACAGGGTTGCAAAGAGTCAGACATGATTGAAGCGACTGAGCATGCACACAAGGGATCAAGAAGAACAGAAAGTTAAGCAATTTCCATCTGTGATCCAAATTGTTCCTTCCAAGTCTGAGCAGGTTCCCTAGCAGCTGGACCCTGGGGTGTGGTCATATTATCCTTAGACCTGACTCCGATTGGTGAGTTCAGTACTCTCCAAGCAGATCCGAAGCAGCCTCGCTGTGGACACGGCAGTCTTCCTGCAAAGGAAGGACCCTGCCTGTCAGAGACCTGTTAGCAGAAACAGACAAAAATGTAAGAGACAGCCTGCTGACCTTCTGGAGCACGAGGGGAAAGAGGCATGTGCATGGCGAGAAGGCGGCGTGTGGCGGCAGGCGATGACGTCATCATCGCGCGAAGGGCCAGGGCCAAAGAGCCAGTCACCTTGCACACTGGCCCTTCTCACTCTAAGTGGGGGTCTCCGTAGAAGAAAGAAATTCTCTTTGTAAAAGAACTGGCAGAGAGGTTTTACAACTCCCAATCAGCAATTCCTTTTATCTCTGTCTTAAGGAACTCCTTTCTGAGAGCAGAGTATCCACTAAAGGAACCAGTCAGTGCCCCTCTGATGCCGGGGCCCAGCGCTCCTACCTTTTTCAATTCATTTCAGTAAAGTCATGGGGCAACTGCTCTGGGCTTTCTCCTTCTTCCCCACACCCAAGGACCTCTTCCCTTGCTAGACAATGTCTATTTCTTTAAAAATAGGATTCCAGGCTTCCCTGGTGGCTCAGATGGTAAAGAATCTACCTGCAATGCAGGAGACCCAGGTTCAATCCCTGGGTCAGGAAGATTCCCTGGAGGAGGGCATGGCCACCCAGTCTAGTATTTTTGCCTGGAGAATTCCACGGACACAGGAGGAGGCTACAGTCCATGAGGTCGCACACAATTTAGTGACTAACGTGCACACACAATAGGGTTCCACTTCTGCAGAACAATGGCTCTGGAGAGTGAAGTGGGAGTGGGGCTGTGGGTGGGGAAGCAAAGGGAAGAGCAGAAATGGAAGCAAAGAAGAGGAGTGATGGACACCATGTCTTAACTTCTGTTCAGATTCTTGCCTGAATCAGTTTTGTCCCCAGCATTAGCCTGTCTCCGAGGGTTCTTCTGCTTTGGGTGACCTTAAGCACCCCTGAAGGTGAAGGCTAAGTTCTGGAAGACCTGGATGGCCAGGTCTTCCCAGTTATGGGAAACCTGTTTGCAAATGTAAACTGAGGGCCAAATAACCACTACAGAGCCCCAGGCTCACTTGCATGTACTCAGTCAACCGGAGATGACGCCAGGCTCCAGACCAGCTCCAGGTGGGCATGCTTGCCACACATCTCCAGGGTACTGCTTTCAAAGCCAAACAAACACACTGTTATTTTAAACTGCACGCCTACACAGTGCTCCTAGGAGAATCTTGGCAGGGAGACCAGCAGAGAGACGAAGATTTCAGCCTGACAGCCAGAGAGACCCACATCTTGCCCCTGACCCTGAACGAACATGTTTTTTTACCTGCCTGGAACTGTCTTCCCATTACTATGCTTTGCTGGCAATTAGCAAGCCCTGACCAACACGCAAGAACTTTATTAGGACTGATAACATCTTCCGTCATCCCAGGCTTTCTGCCCAAGATCACCATATGCCCCATAGGCAAGATCCTCTTCTGCCCCTCTCCTCTGGGAAGGGCATTTATGAATGGAGTTGCTCCTCTCCCAAATAGAAGATGTTGCAACCAGGGCTCAGAGCTTAAGGAAAATGCTGGCAGTGAGAGAATAAATCCAAGTGGAGTCTGGACATCCTCATCTTTGAGCTTTTTTCACACCTACTGACTGCAGCAAATCCATCAACTAGTATCTAATAAGCACCTATTACAAATGAATGAGGCATCACCGGAGACTCACAGATGTCTAAGATGAGACACCCCTTCTCACTTAAAGAAATTTACACTTTTTTTTTGAGGAGATATAACCAGGGCACACTGGTGGCTGCTGCTGCTGCCGCTGCTAAGTCACTCCAGTCATGTCCTGACTCTGTGCGACCCCATAGACGGCAGCCTTCCAGGCTCCCCTGTCCCTGGGATTCTTCAGGCAAAGAGCTCTGGAGTGGGTTGCCATTCCTTCTCCAATGCGTGAAAGTGAAAAGTGAAAGTGAAGATGCTCAGTCGTGTCCGACTCGTAGCGACACCATGGACTGCAGCCCACCAGGCTCCTCCATCCATGGGGTTTGCCAGGCAGGAGTGCTGGAGTGGGGTGCCATTGCCTTCTCCAACACTGGTGGCTACACGGGTGTAAACTGGGGGATCCATTCACAGGGAGCGCAGCACAGCTGTTCTGGGGGTGATGCCCATGCCCATGACCCCTGCCAGTGTTACTCACAACAGGAGAAGCCACCAAGAGCTGTAGAATAAGAGGGGCTGACTGTGGGGTGAAGAGATGGAAAGCCTTCACCAAAGCCATGGGGCTTGAGTGTAGCTTAGAAGGTTGATTTGGGATGATTTGGTTGAATTGGAAGGAGATGGGTGCAGAAGACATTGCAGTGAGTAAAATCCCCTGAGACAGGAGATCTGGTCAGAAAAACCCAGAAAGAGTTCAAGAGCCACTGAAAAGAACCATTTGGCTGGAAAGAAGAGTTATGGGAAACCTGTTTGCAAATGTAAACTGAGGGCCAAATAACCACTACAGAGCCCCAGGCTGAACTCTGTCCTATTAGAGACCTGCGTCCTAGACCTTCCTAGTAATAACAAAGGGACCTTGGGTTTGAGTTGAGCCTTGAGGCTCAGATGGGGATTAGTGGCAGATCCCCCCAGGTGGCTGCCCACAGTCCTTGAGCCGCAGGGCTTTGTTCAGCCTCTGTCTTGAGGCCATCTCCCTGCCTCCTCCTTCCCTGGAGCTTCATGCCCAGCACCTTAGGATGGCAGGAGCAAGCTTTCCCATTCACATTTCCACACTTCCAGTAGAGCCCTGCCCCTTCTTCCTGCCCAGCAGCTCCCTGGCACCTGCACCTTCCCTGCCTCCCTCCCATCCCAGTGGAGATAGAGACCAGCCCTCTCTCTGTTTCAGATCTCACTCAAAACACTGATTTTTTTGTGAGGGACCTGTTGCACTGATTATGCTTTCTCACCCTCGAATTGTCAACGTCCCTTCCCTACTCGAACTTTCCCATCACTATTCAAATATGCTCTAGAATCCCCCATTTAAAAATCAAATCCTTCATTGACACTACATCCACCTCTATCGTCCTATCTCCGTATTTACTCCCTTCACAGCCAAACTGCCCCCAAAGCCTCAGATCCAGATGCTTCTCCCACTGTCTTACTTCACCCTCCCTCCCACTGCGTCCTCCACATTCCCTCCCACACACACCACACAACACACATACCTCGGAAACTGCTTTTGCTAGGACTTCCAGTGACCTGCGAGCTGCATGTTGAGTCGCTTCAGTCATGTCCGACTCTCTGCGACCCCATGGACTGTTACCAGCCAGGCTCCTCTGTCCATGGGATTCTCCAGGCAAGAATATCAAGCAGATTGCTGTGCTCTCCTCCAGAGAGTCTTCCCAACCCAGGGATCAAACCCACGTCTCTTATGTCTCCTGCGTTGGCAGGCAGGTTCTTTACCACTAGCGCCATTAGTGACCTCCAGGTGGGTAAATCCCATGCACCACTTTCCAGCCCCACAGGTCTTCTTGGAGGTCCTGGACTGCGCCACTCTCTTAACCAGACGCAGGCCTTCCGACGTGATGTTCCCATTACTTGGAATGTTCTTTTCACACTCTTTACTCTGCAAAATCTTTCTTACACATGGGTCCAAGCCTAAATGTCACCTCCCAAGGGACCTTCCATGAAACCCCCAATGTAATTAAGGTCCTCCTGTTGTATTATCTTATCACACTCTGTTATTTTGTTTTGTAGCACTTATAACAGTTTGTAAATATACTTCTACTTTGACTTTTGTTTAATATCTCACTGCCACAGAACCATAAGCTCTATGACAGCCATGGAGGAGTACACAACCACTCACCATTGTATCTTCTGAACACAGCATCTGGCATATAATACGTCAACTGTGGATAATTGTTAAATGAACAATCCAATGAAAAAATCACCACTTTCCCCAGAATATAACGTCAATGATCAGCAGATGCAGCCTGCAGCAAACTGGCTTAGCATCTCCCTATGCCTTCATTCCCATCTGATGTGGTTATGACCAAGCAACAGTGATCTTTTGTTTCTGAACTCTCAGAAGAACTTGCAAGTCTTGACCACCTAGAATGGGCTGTCTGAGCCTGGCTCATGGGGGAGTTTGGGTAGCATCTCTAAGGCTGACCTGCTCTGGGCCACAGACAGACTCAGCAGGGTTTCAGCCTTTTTATTAATTTTTTAATTGATTAATAAGCAAATTCAGTTGAATAGGTAAAGTGTTTCACAAGCTGACCCATTCTGCTTTCCAACTCCTCTGCTCCTATAAACAGTTGCTACAAATGTAGTGACTTAAAACAATTGATTGTCTTAGAGAGAAACACTGGGCTTCCCTGGTAGTTTAGATGGTAAAGAATCCATCTGTAATGTGAGACCCCAGTTCGATTCCTGGGTCGGGAAGATCCCCTGCATAAGGGATAGGCTACCTACTCCAGTATTCTTGGGCTTCCCTGGTGGTTCAGACAGTAAAGAATCCGCCTGCAATGAGGGAGACCTGGGTTCGATCCCTGGGTCAGGAAGATCCCCTGGAGGAGGGCATGGCAACCCACTCCAGTATTCTTGCCTGGAGAATCCCCATGGACAGAGGAGCCTGGAGGGCTACAGTCCATGGGGTCGTAAAGAGTCGGACACGACTGAGTGACTAAGCACAGCACACAGTTTCCAGAGTTCAGAAGTCCAAAATGGATCTTACTGGGCTAAAATCAAGATGTTGGCAGGGCCACATTCCCTTCTGAAGACCAAGGGAAGAATCTATCTCCTTGCCTTTTCCAGCTGTTAGAAGGCACTCGCATATTTCATGTCAAGCCCCATTCTTCCATTAAAGCCAGGACGATGTGACGATATGCTCATGTCAAAGCCTGGTGGTCGAGTCCTTCTCATACTGCCTTCTCTCTGCTTCTCTCCCTTCTGTCTCCTCTTCCTACTTATAGGTACCCTTGTGATTTCACTGGGTCCAGCTAGACAAGCCAGGATAATCTCCCACCCCAAGCTCAACCGATTAGCAACCTTAACTTCATCTGCAACGCCTTTGCCACATAACCCAGTTTATCCACAAGTTCTAGGGACTAGGACAATGATACCCTTGGAGAAGCATTATTCTGCCTACCATCAATCTCACTTCCCTCTACCTCTTATTCCAAACTCAACATTAAAAAAAAATTTTTTTTATTGGACTATAGTTGCTTTACAATGTTGGGTTAGTTTCTACTGTATAGCAAAGTAAATCAGTGATATGTATACATGGAACTCCCTTTTTTAAATTTCCTTCCCATTTAGGTCACCACAGAGCACAGAGTAGGGTCCTGTCTACATTTTAACCACAAAGAATTCGAGACTTTGAGCCATTGTTCTGAAGAACCAGGGTTTCGGGAATGAGGATCTACAGAAAATCACATAAGTTATCTCTGAAGATTTCTCTAATATCCTCTGCCTCTTTTAACTCTTCCTACTGTGTGTCACTTCCAATTTTCTCACCTGAAAATGAGGAGAAAGATGCCTGCTTCTCTGGGTCATGTGAGGATTAAATGTATTAACATTTGTACACTGCCTAGGAAGTGAGGACAGTGAATTAAAAAAAAAAAGCTTATGCTCTGACTTCAGAAGTCTGGGTTACAATTTTGATTTCCAACACTTAAGACTTATGTGACCCCAACAGAGTATTTAATCTCTGTAAATTCCCTTGAAACTTCTATTTCCTTAATTGTAAAGAGAGGGTATCAATAATACCTATCATAGAGGGTGCAGTGAGGATCAAATGAGATAAATTATGCAAAGTGTTTTGGCATATAGTAATTGCTCTATAAGATTGGGTATTATGATTATTACACCAGAATCCCTAATAAATTGTAGCTGTTCTTTGTTGTGATGGCACTTTATTTCATTCCTTTATCTAACAAACTCTCAAATCTCAGCTTAAGTATTACATCTTCAGGAAAGCCTTCTCTGTGTCTCCCAGCCAGAGGTAGTTAGTTATTTCCCCTGTGTATTCCTACAACACCCAGCCCACCTGTCTATTACAGCATCAGTACACTAGATTGATTTAGTGTCTGTGTACACCCCACTCCACCACCACCACAAATACAGAAGGCTGAGCTACTTGAAAGTAGATTCCAGGCCCCATTCATTGGCATATACGCGGTGCCCACTTCAGGCCCTCGGCAATACTGGTGGTCCAGTGGCTAAGACTCTGTGCTCCCCATGCAGGGGGTCCAGGTTCGATCTCTGGTCAGGGAACTAGAATCCACATGTCCCAACTAAAAAGGTCCCGCATGCTCCAACTAAAGATTGCTCATGCCACAACAAAGGTCTAAGATCCCACGCGCTGCAACCAAGACCTAGCACAGCCAAATAATAAATAAATACAAACAAATATTAAAAAAGGAATGTCTATTGACTAAACAAACAGAATTCTAGGTTACTGATTAGAAATTAGCATAACATAAAATGCTTGCTAATTTCTGTGTCTAAACATACATGTGTGTGTTAGGTCGCTTCAGTCATGTCCGACTCTTTGTGACCCCACGGACTGTAGCCCACCAGGCTCCTCTGTCATGGGATTTTCCAGGCAAGAATACTGGAGTGGGTTGCCATGCCCTCCTCCAGGGGATCTTCCCAACCCAGGGATGGAACCCATATTCCTTCGTCTCCTGTATTGGCAGGCAGGTTCTCTACCACTAGGGCCACTTGGGAAGCCCCTAAACATACATAATATTACTCTATTCATATTCCAATAGGTGAGGTGCACACTTCTTTCCCTGGGAGCAGCATTCCTTGCCAAGTGAACAGAACTGGATCCCCGAGGGAGCTGCAGCCTGAAAGGAAGTTTCCCGCCTGTCCAGCCCCACCCTGAGAGGAACCCTCGGGGCACAGCTCCCCTGACCATCGCTCCTACCTGCAGCTTTGGGCTTCCCTGCTTCAGCAACTACACCCTGCAGAAAAAGTCTGCCCCAAGCAGAACAGGGCTGAAAATCATATTTTCACGGGATGTCAAACCTCCTCTCCTACCTTAAATGAAAGGTATTATTTTTGAGAAGAGAAGGTCACACTCTACCACCAAAATTCTGCTTCCTCGGCAGAAACCCTGGCAGTTTCTCTGCACGGCTGGCAGCTCTCCACCCAAGGCCAATGCTGGGAAATTCACCAGGCCCAACGCAAATCACGGGAGCACAACTCTTCTATGATTCAAACAAGGGAAAGCAGAGTCAAGAGGCCTTATTCCCTTTGCAGAAATGGGGCAGGAACAGGAGGTACGGTCCAGCCACTCCACCCCAGGACCCAGCGCAGGTCCTAACTCTTCTTGGGAAATTCACCCATCACTTTACCAAATAAATAAATTATCCCCAGCTCAGCAACCTCTGGGCCTTTCCTGTAATAGATGATATACTTTCAGCTTCATCTTTGGTATCTATAAAAATATACCCTTCGTAGCTGCCAACAAGCTATCAGTCCCTCATCTCTAAGCAATTCATTCTAGAGACTGAGGCCTCCTTCTGATTCACCCACACTGAACCTGCCCTGGAATAAAAGGCTTTGTACGGAGCTGGGAGGGTGGAAGAGGTGTCAGGCAGCGAGTGGATTCGAAAAAATGGGAAACTGTCTCTACTTTTTAATGAGTGAGAAGGTGCTTGGGAGAACAGGACAGCAGCAGCCGTCTGTCCCTTGAGCTTCCTGTTGTGTCAACTTCTGTGTGTGTGGCCTGGGGGCTGATCAGGCACCAAGCACCCTGGAGTCCCAGCAGCCCTGGCTGCTTACCTAGCCGCCAGCACTAAGTATGGATGTGCAGCCACGGTGGTTACCTTTTCCCAGATCTGGGGGGTTTAGGCCCTACTCAGCCTCTGCAGCCACTCCCAGAGGCCCCTGTGTCCTGACAAAAATGTGAGTCAGCTCTGGGCAAAACGCAGATGATGAGCTCAGGAGTTCTGTGTCTTCTGAGGCTCTGCGGCTGGGCTCAGGTGCCGACCTGCTCCATGCTGGCATCCTCCGTGTCATGGATCCAACTACTCTGAGACCAGGAGGCCAGATGTTTTGCCAAGATGGGTTCAGAGGCACAGGTGGTGACTTGTGCGTGGCCTTTCGGCTCTCTTGACGAGGCATCCGCATCAAGATGCTCCCCCTGGCAGGTACCTGGGCGCACCACGCTCTTGCTCAGCGCTTTCCAAGGGACCCATCTCTCAGAGACCACAAGTGCCTCCCTTAGCAAGGACTCTCCACTCAGAATTCTCCAGCCTGCTCCTCGAGCTCCTCACTCCACTGCGCCATCGGGCTGTATGCAAACATTTGCTTTGATTTGTAAAATGATCCATATAATTAGGGAAAAGAGTTAAATAAAGGGACTGATTTCAGAGAGCAGGCTCTTAATGACACTAATACCTGACCAAAGGGGTCATTATGATGGGCTAATGGGCCTTGCCTGGCGTTCAGTTCTCTCAGGACACAATCCAACACACTCAATTATCTGCTAATCAGGGCCATTTTGTCAGAGGTTATTGCCCTGAAGTATCAATTATAGGAACATTATTAATACTTTATGGAGAAACCACTTGCATCAAAGTGTTAAACTCATGGGGCGAGCCCTTCACCCCTCCCCTCCCCACTAGGACCCACCATCTGCCATCTCTCTTCACCCCCATTCAATTCTCCAACTGGGGAATCCCATTTCCATGACCCACTGGGTCTACTGGGAAGGAGTCAGGGCCACGATGATGTTCCGAATCCTGTCACCTGTGACCCGACTAGCACTCCCAACTCTTGATGCCACCAGCTGGCAACAAATGGCTCAACCCAAAGCCAAGCCATCACTGTCTCGGGATGAGGAGGGAAGCTGAGGGCCGTGGGGCTGAAGGAACAAGATGGCTGTGTGTGTGTGTGTGTGTGTGTGTGTGTGTGTGTGCGCGCGCGCGCACCTTTCTCTTTGTCTCTGTGTCTCTGTCTCTCTCTCTTTATCCATCTCCCTCTCTCTGTCTTTGTCTCTGGGTATATGTCTTTCTATCTTCCTCTCTCTCTTTTCCTCCCTCCCTCCACCCTCCTCCTCCTTCTCTCTCTCTCTCTCCAATGTTGTCCTTTCAAAGAAACAAAAAATAGATACACAGGGACTCTCATTTCAAAATACTGCCTGTTCATGATGCTGTCTTTTCTGTTCCCTAGAACCCCCTTCTTCTCCATACTGGACACAGATTTCTCGCCATTGTGGAGGCACCATCAACACAGAAACTGGAGGAATGACTAAAAAAAAAACAGTGTGATGTAGAGGACCAAACATGAAAAGGACTTAAGAGAAAGATCAATGAGAATGCCAACCCCACAACTGGCAGTGGGATCTCAGGCAAGTCGCCGAACCTCTCGGAGCCGTGGTTTTCAAATCTCCCAGGATACAGCATAGCTTAGAATGCCAGCTGGACCACTTACTAATTGTGCAAACTTGAGAAAGTTATTCCACCTCTCTGAACCTCAGCTTTTCGCACATAGGATAGAAATAGTTCTGTCCATATGCTGGAGCTATGATGAAGGTTAGATGAGAATGTGCACAGAAGCACTGGCCCAGCACCTAACGCTTTCCATCCACAGGGAGCAGGATATTCAATCTGCAGTGGAGCCCTGAGGTTGAAATACTTGCTCCGAAATACACAATGAATGTAAATGATCAATGGCAGTAAGTTCTCTCAGCTCCTACACCTGTGAATAATTACATAACTGCCAGGGGGGAAAGGGTTAAGGGCTTTTCCCACCTAGAACAGAGAGCAGAAGTAACCCCTGGAAACCCCTTCCAGGGTTCTGGCATCATGGGGTGGTGCCCAGACCACCTGAGAGGAGTTGGCTTTCAGGAATGGGTGAGAATCTCCACTGTCATGACCCAGCAAGCCTGGACCTGCCCTTCACAATCAGGCACCTCACCAGGAGAAAGGAGATTTGACCCCATGTGGGAATCTCCTATAATCTGGTTCATAGGCCAAGTTTAGTCTCATGAGAAAAAAAGAAAGGGAGGGAGAATTTGCTAGAACTTTGCTAGAATTTCCTAGAAAGGAAGGGAGAATTTGCTTTGGTATTTAGTGGTCTCTCCATCACTGTCAACCCCATTCTGTGATTTAGAAAAGAGACGTAGAAACATGGTGTGTTCATGTGTTCACCGATAGTTGATGAGTCCAGCAGTATGATCACGTGGGAATGGGGAAGGCCAACTCAGGAACAGATCAGTTCTGGAGTTTGGTTAATGTGCTAATATAAGTATCCATATATGCATGTTTAAAGTTTCCTGTAACTCCTGATCAACCTAAAGGACTATGAGTTAGTCCATTTAGGGAGGCAAAGGCCAAGAACAGCAATGCAATACTCAAGAGTTGGAAGAATTGTCCAGGATTTTTCATCATCCCCAGTTCAACTGGGTACAGACATCAAAGAATGAATGTCATTCATCACTGTGAGGTTTGGGGTCAAAAATGTCAACCTGAACATAGCTTAAAGTGCAGAAACAAGTCTGCCATCTCTTTCCTGGAGACCGAGGGCAGTCAAGGTGTTTGGCTGACTTTGGGAGAAGCCCATCCAATGAAGAGAAATGGCCAACACTACATTCAGCATCCACTGCATGTGACCAGAAAGGAGGAATGGACACTTATAGACAAAAGACCTCCACATCATGTTTGGGGCAGCCCGACCTGGTGAGCCGTGTTGGTTGAAGGCCAAAGGTGCTAAGAATCAGTCCTTCCACTCCTTGATCACAGGGTATGAATGTGCTGTTCGGTGGGCCTGGATAATTAGTGTTGGTGGCAAGCAGTTATAGGGTTAAGTGCTACCAGGGGTTTGAGCTGGGCTGACAGAGCCTGAGCCAAAGAGTGGGGTGGTTGCCTAGCAACATCACCTGTAGCACATTAAGCAGCCAGTCAGCTTTGTCAACTTCTAGCAGGGGCTTTGTAGAGCGGAAGGTGGGGGTGGAAGAAGGATCAGAGGGCACAGAAGTGGAAAGCTGGACAGTGGCTCTCAAGACGGAAGAGGGTGCAGAATTGAGAGTCCCACCAACAAGGCTTTATGCCTCTTTTCTTCAAGCAGAAGCAGGTAGGCAGCTAGGGTGGGAGTCCAGAGTAGGTGTCGGTATGGCTCTTATATCTTCCTAAGACCCTCACATGAAGCATCAAATGAAGCTGGAACCCCCTTCCTCAACCCAAGCTCTCAAAGAAGGCATCTTAGGATTTGCTAATTTGGGGAGGGTCTGGGAGAATGAGGAGGAGGCATTCTGTGGTTTTGTTTTCAGATCCGGGAGGACTGGGGGCTCATTCCACGGACTCATCTTTGAGGAAGGACCACAGAGAAGAAGCAAAGACTCTGAGAGGGTAAAATCTTTCTCACCGCCTTCCTTTCACACCTTCCCACGCATCTCTCTGGACCCCATCTCACACACACATGAGACACAGCTGAAAAAAAGAAAAGATTTGGGGAAGGGCAGAGCACTTAATAATATTGTTGCTGCTGTCTTTATAGAATTCATGGTCTAGCTAGCCCCTTGATGTTTCTCACAATTTCCAAGCTGCCTGAGAGGGCGGGGGCAGAGAGTGGTGTATTCGAGGGGAGGGGCCTATTCTTCTGTAGCCCTGACAACCAGAAGACTTGGAGTCAACCCCACCATCACTTGTAAGCCATGTAGCTTTTGGCCGATATCTGCACTGAGGCTCAATTTTCTCATCTGTAAAGTGGGAGGTAATTACAGCTGTCCTACTTACCTTATGGGAATCAAAGAATGCCACTTTCTGCTCCTCATTCTCCCAGACCCTCCCCAAATTAGCAAATCCCAAAGGCAGTTTAAGTAGAAGCATATTACAAACACTGTAAGTTCTCCTACATGTATAAAGCATTGTAATGCAAAGATGCCCATGTATCTGCTTTTTTGGTCTGACCTGAGCTATTTACTGTTTGACCCAAAGCAGAAAAGGGAGGGGCAGCCACGTGGTGGTTGCTGGTTAACTCGGTGGCAGAAGGGCCCTGAGAGAAGGCCTATTCAACTATTCTGCTCTAGGTTCACTGGTTTGAATCCAGTCCTAGTCCAACCACTATGGTAATCATTGGGTTTGGAATTCAGAGAGTCTAACTTTCAGAAGACATTTGGCTTATCTACAACCCACTGAATTTTCACCATACACTCAGGCATGAGGTTATGAGGGAGTCTGGAGAACCTGGTTCATGGGCCCAAATGTGCATCTAACCCTCCCTCCCCTCCACAGATCAAGCTTCTCCTTCTCAATTATTGTAAAAGGTGGTCCAGTGACTTCCCAGGTGGCTGAGTGATAAAGGATCCGCCTGCAATGCAGGAGACACGGGTTTGATCCCTGGCCTGGGAAGATTCCCTGGAGAAGGAAACAGCACCCCACTCCAGTATTCTTGCCTGGAAAATCCCATGGACGGAGGGGCCTGGTGGGGTCCAATCCATGGGGTCTCAGAGTCGGACACGACTGAGCGTGCACGTGCCAGTGAGTAGGGGCGCGTGTGTGTCCCTTGGATATCCACATCAGCATGCCAGCCACAACTGCCGCCGCCTGTGGGTCCCCCTCCTACCTTGATCCTCCCTTCACGTCTGAAAAAGCAGGCAAGTCTCCCTTTCCACACATCAGTTAAGATAGATCCTCCCCAACCCTTGAAGTCACACCACATCTGATTAGGAAAAAGGAGACTGTGTGCAGAAACCAGCAGCATGAAGGCCCACTCAGGCCAACGCAGCTACTTACCGGCCCAGGAGGGACCAGACCCCTGCATGGTCCTGTGGGCTTTCTGCCTGAGTGGCCATGGGGTCTGCGGACACCCCGCCACCCCCAGGGTGACAGTGTGACTGTGAGATGCTCACTCCACAGCTTCTCCGATCCCCACGTTGTGCCGTTATTTTCATGCTCTGGGTTATATTTAACTCAAGTCATAATATTTGGAGGGGGGGTGTGCGGTTGGAAGCCTGCTGTTTCACCAAGAAAGGCATTTGAATATTCTCGGTTCCAGAGAATTCCAAGGGCTCCGGGAAGAGAGTGAGGCGGCTGCCCCAGATTTGTCTGACACATCGTGGTCACGTGGACTCCATTAGCGGTTGACTGAGGCAGTGAGCAGGCAGCCTAAAGGAATGTTGTAGAAACGATGAAGAGGAGTCAGTGAGTGATGTCAGCAGGAGGCTGATGCCTCTGGGGGTCCCAGGGCACTCGCCCCACACATCCCTACAGGGAGGGAATCTCTTAATTGGCAATAGTACCTGCCTTGTCAACCACCCCACCTCTTACAGCTGATGTCAGTCTGAGGGGGAGGCAGAATCAAGTCCCAGGTGACGTGAGCAGCACGCTCAGCTCATCAGCCATGGAGGCTCTCATTCCCAATGCCTCTGATAAGAAAAGGAAACATCCAGAGGGAACCCATCCTCATCCTGGGGGGGCCAATGCTTCCCCCCACAGAAGCCCCAGCAAGGTTGTTTGTGTGTGCTCAGTCACTTCAGTCGTGTCCAACTCTGTGTGACCCTATTGTCTATAGCCCGTCAGGGAGTCCATGGGATTCTCCAGGCAAGAATACTGGAGTGGAGGTTGCCATCCCCCAGGGGATCTTCCCGACCCAAGGATCGAACCTGAGTCTCTTACGTCTCCTGCACTGGCTGGCGGGTTCTTCACCACTGGCGCCACCACCACGGGGCAAAATCCAGGGCAGTCCAAAAAGTGTAGAAATACAGCTACCTTCCAAGACAAAGATAATCCCTGAAGACCTAAATTCACCTGTTTCCAGATTGTATGGACACCCCATAGGTACTTTTAAATTCCGAATCCCTAAGTATATTTTCCAAAAGTTCCTTGTGTGTTACATTACACAACACATTTCTCTGGGAGACTCCAACTTTGGGTTTTGGGGGTTTTTTTGGCATCACTTCCCTGAGCCAGGAAGGGCAGTTTGGGCGGAATCCCAAATGCACGGAGGTGGCGTCTCCGAGTAGATGGAGAGTGAAGACAGGCGGGCCCGCCTTGTGTTTCTTATTATGGTGTCTAGACACAGGCGGGTCTCGAGGCTGCAGGAGACAGGAGCTGTCATGTCCCAGAGCACCAAACGCTTTCCAGTGAGAGCAGACTCCAATCCCCTCACCAGCGAGGGCAGCTGGCAGGAGACCCGCAGAGTATTCCGTGAGGACAGGTCCCACTCACGCCTCTAAGCGTCTTGCCAGGCAGAGGAGTCCAGGATTCAGTGACTCAGGGGGTGGAAAGTAAGGAGGCCCTTACAGTTGGGGGCTACCCCCTGGCCGTGGAGACCACCATCTCCACTCCAGTAACTAAAGCACTAAAACCAGCCTCTGCTTCACATTCATGGGAACTGACATATGGTATCATTCTTTTTTAAATCTTCCGAGTTCCCTAGGCAGCTTTGACGTGAATATTAATACTAACATAATTTCATGATGATTAGAGAACACAATTAGGGGCTATTAATAATGACACAAATAATGACATTTAAGGCCTCATTTTTAATTTGAGTAATATTCTGTCTGGTGGTATTTAAACAGTCCTGTCTAGCACAATTAGGGCAGTGCCAGGGTGTAGTCACTGCTCACAGAATCCGTCAGGCCCACCTTACCCACCCACCTGTGTGGCAGAGGGGATGGATGGGGGGCGCTGGACCTCAGTTCCAGCCGCGGCCCCTCAAGACAGAGGGCCTTGTGAGCAGACTGCAACACAAGAGTCCAACTCAAGAAAGATGGCTGGCAGCTGGAGTGGGGCCCACGAGAAGCGGTCACTTTCATCCTGAAACACTGCTCTCCTCCTGAGAGCTGGAGGGACCAGTATAGGTGTCCACATTTCCATATCAGTCCTAGTTGTGCTGCAGAAAGTTGCTCCCACTTCCTCCCAGAAACCTCTCCAACCCATCTTCCGTCACATTGCCCTACTCCTGTCTTAGCATCCAGTACATTTGATTCTAAATATCTGTTTGCTCACCCACCTCCCCAGCAGCCTGCTCACTTGTTGAAGGGCTGGACTGTCTATTTGCTTTTACCTTGTCTCCTTGCCCTCAGTTCCCAGGCACATAGTAGGCTGTCTGTGAATATTTGTTGAATGACTTAATGACCAAATGACAGTGTTCTGCCTTCCATCCATTGGGCACATGTTGGAAGCTGAAATCCCATACCGGCAGGAGCTCTAAACCGCATCATGTGGGCATTTCTGCTGCTGCTGCTGCTAAGTCGCATCAGTCGTGTCCGACTCTGTGCAATTCCATAGACCGCAGCCCAACAGGCTCCTCTGTCCCTGGGATTCTCCAGGCAAGAACACTGGAGTGGGTTGCCATTGCCTTCTCCAGTGGGCATTTCTAACTAATGCTAAACATGTGGAAGATGATTGGGTTGGTCGAGGGGTTGCACAGAAAGGAAATGTCTGTGAAATACAAAACTTCGGGCAGAAGCCAGGGATGGTTAGGATTTAACCCAAAGTCCTTGACCTTGGTTAAATGGCATAGGGAAAAAAACATACTCTAATTTCATGATGTATTTTGGTGTTATAGACTTGATTGTGTATGACAGAAATTGATAGCTAAGCCTGGACTAAAAGCTGGATTTTTTCTCCCAGTTTGGGATTCTGTAGCAGAAAGGAGGAACCAAAATAACAAACTTCCTGTTAAGTGAGACTCTTCAATGAAAAGTAGGAAGAAGATGGGGAGGAGGAGGAAGGGAATGGGGAGAGGGGGATGAAGAGGCGGGGGGTGGGGGGAGGAAAGAAACTCAGCGAGCATTTATCCTGGGCTGGCATCTCAGGCACTTGACACCCACTGTCTTCTTTGATCCTCATAGTAATCCTACGAGATATAGATTATTATTACTATTTTCATTTCACAGATAGTGGAACTGTAGTTTAAAGAAGTTAAATCAACGCGCCAGGTCCCAATACAGTGGGTACTGATCCCAGCCACAAACCCATGTCAGTCCGACTCCAGAAGGCAGACGGTCACCACCCACTGAACTCGGACAGGTGACTGAGGGGGAGGGCAGGTGGAGTGCTGAGCCTCTGCAGAGGGATGGGAGAGGAGGCAGCTCCTCGATGCCCCTCCCACCTGAGGCTCGTGCGGGGTCTGCAGGGGGACAAAGGGAAATCCACTGGCCCAGGGCCAGAGCAGGCAGCCCGAGGACCAAAGAGGGCAGGAGCCTGGACTCCTGGATGGGTGGTCCCCGGACACGTCCGAGGACAAAGCTGGCGGGCAGCCGGCTCCAGAGCAGGCCGATGGGGCTTTGGCCGAGGCCAGTGAGGCCACAGAGGCCGGGGCAGGGTGTGCAAACAGCAGGGGAAGTTAAGTGGAACCTTTCTGGGTAATTGACTCTGTCTGCCCACAGGACCCCCTGCCAGGCCCAGGCAGGCCCAGGCCTGATACGCTGCAGCCTGTCTGGAGTCTGTTCTGCGAGGCGGAGCGCCTGGCTGACAGCAGGCTGGTAATTTTGTTATAAGACTCCCCCCTTCTGTTTGCAAGCCTCCTTTTGTCTGAATTCCTGTGCCCACAGGCAGGATGGAACTGAATGGAGGATGGGAGGGCTCAGGGGTGAGGGGTGTGAGCCCCCACACACACCAGAGGCCCTCCAGCCTCCTTCAGCATCCTTTCCAGGTGTTGAGCCGGTACCCACACCCCTCCCAGCAGCAAGACAGGCACGGGGGATTCAGAAGGGCACCAGGTTCCCATCAAGAGGTTCTTGCAGCAGCAGGAAGCCCTTGAAAGCCCCCAGAGCTGGTCACTCATCAATGTCCTCCTCCTGGGGTTGAATACTTATTTTCTGCTGCTACTTACCACCATCCCCCAAATCCTTCCTTTTTCCTCCTGGTTTGCATAGCCTGGGCATTCTGCCCACCCAACCCTCAGACTTGGTCTCCCAAGGCAACAGCAGGAAACATGGTCTGCCTAACAGGTGATCTTGGGATCACCATGCCTGACCATTTGGAGAAGTAGCTGGAGAGGTTCGTGTGGGGGGCTCAGGAAAGGCCCAGAGGAGACGGCAACACCAGAATCAAGGCTGGCATGAGGGCGGAGCTTCCTAGGACCCAGGTCGGGGACAAAGAGGCAGAGCAGCCATGTAAAATAAGGCAGGGGCAGGGCTAGGCTACCCACCCCTCACTCCAGCTCCTCTATTGGCTCTGGGGTTGCTTTCCACTCTAGGTTTATACGGGTTTAAATCAACATTCTCATCTTCCTCTGCTCACCTGTAGCTTCTCCCGGTGCCTTGAGGTCTAGGACTGACACTGGCATTCTTCCAGCTGAGAGACTCCTGATGCGCCCTCACAGTCAATCAGAAGCTGAGTAACACTGATTCCCCTTCCCCATGTCTCCCTACATTCCATGGGTACCAGTCAAGGAGAAGCCCTTAGACCATCTTGCCCAGATTGTCACAAAGGCCCCCTTGCTCACCTCTGGGACTTCTATCTCTCCCCCACTTCACCCTCTTCTACCTGTACCATTATCAGAATTAAATTCACAAAGGGTAAAGTTATTATATGCTCAACATTTACAAAGAGCTGACCATGTGCCAGGCATTATTCTAAGCACTCCACAGACATGATTTATTTGATCCTTACAACAACTTCATGGAGGTAAGTACTGTTTATCATTCTCATTTTACAGATGAAGGAACTGAGGCACGGAGAGATTAAATAACCTGCCCAAAGGTGCATAGTTAAGCTAAGCAACGATACAGCCAGGAATCAAAATCTCCACTCTTTCTCCTAAGAGTAGCAATGGTCACATTACACTCTCTTTTTACTCAGCAAACTTTCAGGGTTTTCTCACTCTCTGCTGCTGCTACTGCTGCTGCTAAGTCGCTTCAGTCGTGTCCGACTCTGTGGGACCCCATAGACGGCAGCCCACCAGGCTCCCCCGTCCCTGGGATTCTCCAGGCAAGAACACCGGAGTGGGTTACCATTTCTTTCTCCGATGCATGAAAGTGAAAAGTGAAAGGGAAGTCACTCAGTCGTGTCCGACTCTTAGCGACCCCATGGACTACAGCCTACCAGGCTCCTCCGTCCATGGGATTTTCCAGGCAAGAGTACTGGAGTGGGGTGCCATTGCCTTCTCACCCCAAATCCATCTCCTTAGCTTCTACGCCTTCAAAACCCTGTCCTAACCTACCTTCCTATTCTCATTCTTCACCCCCAGATTCCAGCCCAAGCTGCTGCATCTTCTTCCCCAGGTGCTGTTGAGCCTGGGAAACCTGTTCTCAGTGTGCCTTCTATCACTCCGTTTCTGCGTGCCCAAATCCCTCCCTTCTCATCCTCCAGCCCAGCCAAAAGTCAGGCTTTGCCCTTTTTGAACTCTTCTTAGATTGTTACAATGGCAAGAGGATTGGCCTGGGGCCTACCAGGTTAAAATACTTAATCTCCTTAATGGTTCCGTCACCTTAAGAAAGCAAATTCACCTCTCTGAGTGTCAAGTTTCCCTGTCTATAAAATGGGAGTGATGATAAGAGTATTTTATTTTCCAGAGTTGCAATAGCTAAAGAAGTGATTTGGGGAGAGTGTCTGGCTCCTAGTGGACCCTCAGTAAAGGTTAACCTCCACCCCCTACCCTCCCAGCTTCTTGCCCTCACAGCTTTCATCATGTCTCCCTGGCATTTCAGCTGTTCAAAATCTCAGGAAACTGTAAGTTATCTAAGGGCAAGGATAACCCATCGGTCTCTGCATTCTCCCGCACTACTTGCCAAGTGCCCGACATTGCTGGCGCTCCATCAGTGAATGAATAAAGGTGCGAATTCATCTAAATCTTGCCCAGGGTCAATTTAAATGTTAGAAAGGGGACCCACCTACCAAAGGAGATAGACCCAGATGATCTCTGAGCTCTCCTCAACAATCTCTTTCTAAAGAGAATTTGTGCAAAACACAAAATTCTCTCCCTATCTCATCAAGACATCAGCATGAGGTCACATTGACTCCTCAAATCCATTTCCAGCCCACTCACACTTTTTCTCCTCCAAATTCTTTTTTCCAGGGGTCTGGCATTTCCAGTCCATACCAGGAAGCTGAAGTTCTCCAGCGGCCCAAAGCACGGCGGCCCCTGGCGGAAAAGTCAAACCAGCAAATAGAAATGTCACTCAATCATTTCCCCGTGCTTTCCTCTCATTGGCCTTCTCCACCGCATATAATGAGAGCTGCTTTTTGCCCAAATATTGTTTGAATTTCAAATACACAATTTCCCCCAGGGGTGACCAGATGAAAAGAGAACTCTGGTTTGCAACATAAGACCTCTATGTGGAAGTTGCCTTGAATGAACACCGAAACGAAATTTTTATTGAGCTCCTTGAAATGACAGAAGCGCATCAAGGCAACCAGGCTCCCTCCCCACTGCGGTGTGCTGAAATTATTTTAAATGAACACCAAGGAAGCACCCCTCAAGGGGTGAGGAAAGAAGGAAAGGATTTTAAACGCAGTGGGCAAAATAATAAATCCGTTCATGGCATCTAACCCATCCCTACAAGCACCTCAGCATGTGTCTTCCGACGTGTCTCTCTGTACAGACTCTGACTGTCCACAGCTGGGGCTCTTAATCAGAGGGAGGAGGACAGTCTAAGAGGCCCTAGGGCAATGATTCTCAATCCTGACTGCATTAGAATCTCCTAACGTGTTGAAGAAAAAACAGATGCCCAGATCCCACCCTGGACCATGTAAATCAGAGTCTCTATGTGTAAGGCCCAGGCCTCAGAATTTTATAAAAGCTCCCAGAGGATTCAAATGTGCAGCCAGGGTGGGGTGTATACATCAATTTGGAGGGTGTAACCCCTAGAAATGGCAGCTAAACTTGTGTATGCATGAGAATAGGTGTGTGTTTCTGGGGTAAGACATCATAGTAAAAGTCACTTAGTCGTGTCCGACTCTGCGACCTCATGGACTATACGGTCCATGGAATTCTCTAGGCCAGAATACTGGAGTGGGTAGCTGTTCCCTTCTCCAGGGGAATCTCCCCAACCCAGGGATCAAACCCTGGTGTCCTGTACTGTAGGTGGATTCTTAACCAGCTGAGCCACCAGAGAAGCCCGAGGGGTCAGTTTCAGACAATTCTTTAAAATATCTGCAACTCTAAACAAGTTCTCATAATATATATGTCTACACCTTATGTCATGGGTTCCTTCCAACCAGAAAATGATTTGTACCTAAGATGTTGCTGAGGGTTAGGAGCTAAGGGGCAAACAAAAGTTCTCTGCTTCCTTGAGCAGTGAGCTTGTTGATCAAGATCCCACACGGCAACGAGCTGTCAGTGAGGGGCTCAGGGACACTAATGAGGGAAGGCCCACTGAAGAACAGAGGGAAGCATTCTCACAGGCAAAAACGGGGCCCCGGCGTAATTTACTATTTCGGCAGCCCTGCCTGTGGCTCAGCTGACAGCTGTGCCCAGCTCGGCCTCCAAATCTGGACATCAGAAGCCATGACCAGAGAGAGGGTCAAGCGCCCGGGATCTCCTATTTTGGGAGCTCCATAGCTCTGGCTGGCCACTGCACTCCATAAAACTGTCCTGAGAGCCAGCTAGTAAGTGTGTGTTGGGGACCGGAGGGAGGCAGATGATGGTGGAGTCCCTAAGCAGCATCTGCAAGACTAAGAGGCCCTTTGGAGTTTTCAGTACCATCAGAACATGATTTCAATAAATCCAGGGAGGAGGCGGGGCAGGGGGCAGAAAGTGGGGCAAGGAGGGAAGGTGCTGAGCTCACCAGCCCCCCAGAAACCCTCCTCCAAGCCCTGGAGCCTGTTCTGGTAACAGCACCGCTCTCAGCCCCTCCTCCTGCCCGGCTCCCACCCCCACCGCCCAAGGCTTGGTGAGATATCAGAATTTAGGCTCCTCCAGGGTACAGCCAGGCCGGCCTGTAGCACCGCCACTGCCAAAGGCGAGAGGGCCAGCCTCGGGGGCTGCCCAGCCCCAAGTCAGCCGCCTCATGAAAGGGCCCCCTCTTCCTCTCTTCTCAGCCCTGCACTCTAATTTATCCTCCCCTTTGATAACCAACTCCAAACACATTGAGTCGAGGCCCGGCCATCAGCGCACAAAGGCCTGTGCTCTCCCGGCTGAATGCGCACTTCACTCTTGGGGGGATTTCTATAGAAGGCGAAATCCACCAAACAAGCTATTACACTTAAATCAGACAATGCCCGAGGTGACGGCGAGGAGACCAGCGTTAATGACTCAGCTAGCAGCGGGCTTCTCTATGTGGAAGCTCTACCGCAGCATGGCAGAGCAACCCGCTGCCCTTCCCAGCCTCGCGGCCAGATCCCTCTCCTGCTCCCGCACTAGAAAGTTGACCCTCTGTGTCTGCCGGCTCTCTGAATCCTGAGTGTTGATTCCCCCAGGCCCGCGTAGACTGACTCTTAATTCCCTTTTTGCCTAGGAAAAAGAACTGAGAAATGAAGCCTGCCTGCCCCCTTCTCTTGCCTTCATTCTGAAGATGAGGAAACCATGGGGATTTTTGAAAATCACATAGGCAGCTGGAGACAAAGCCAGGATTACAATCTCTTGTTTCTCGCCTTGTCCAATTCATACAAGAACTAATATAAATTAGGCGATGCACATAAGGCACTTTGCATAGCTTCCGGCACAGGAAAAAGTGCTTGATAAACATTGGTTGTTATTCGTTGTAGTAGTAGCAGCATTTTTATACATCGCTCAACTACTCAAGGAGGGCTTATCATGAGCCAGACAGTCTTAGGGTGCTGAGCACAAACAGTAAACAGAACACAGCCCTGCCCTTCTGGAGCTCCTACTCTCATGGAAGATTCACATTGAAAAGACTCAGACAATTACATAGTGTATAGTGGTGTACAGTGGAGAGCGACAGCACAGGGGGAGTAAAGGGTGCCTTCGGGTGCACAGGGAGAGCTCCCGATGCAGGCTTGGGAAGAGAATCTGGTGTCTCGTCTGAGAGGGAAGGAGGAGTTGGATCTAGCCAGGTGAAGGCAGGTGGGAAGGAGAGAGACAGGTTGGGGAAAACAGAGACTTTTAGGAGGAGGGTATAACTGAGTTGTAACTGAATGTGAGAAGGCAAATAAGGAATGTAAAGGTGCATGCAGGGAGGATGCGACATCTCAGACTTGGATGCATTAGGGGAAGCACACCGACTGAAACTGCCCACCCTGGCCAGGCAACCATAGTAACCATTTGCATGAGTTATTCTATGGCAGGATGTCCCAATAAGGAACAAGAATTAATAAGCCACCACCAACCAGAAAAATTCAGGAAAGGTCAAAAGGAGAAGCCACGTGTCCTACCACCTCCCAGAATCCTTCTTGCTGGCATCCATCTTGGCTGAGCAATGCATTCACCACCAGGAAAGACCCTAGAGTGATTGACCAAAGAAAACCTGGAAAGTAACCCCATCAACATAAAACCCGAGACTAAGCGCCACATGGCAGAGTAGTTCTCCTGGGCTCCCTTACCCTGCTGCTCTCCACCCAGGTGCCCCTTCCCAATAAAGTCTCTTACTTTGTCTGCACGTGTGTCTCCTTGGATAATTCATCTCCAAGTGTCAGAGAAGAGCTCGCTCTCGGGCTCTAGAAGGGGTCCCCCTTCCTGCAACGGATGGGGTGAAGACAGGGTGGTACAAGGAGGCAGGCCAATGGTTGTGAGATGTGAGACTGGAGACGCAGGCACAAGAAGCCATAGGAAGGAGCCTGGGCTGGAGGAGTCAAGGGATCACAGGATGCACAGGCATGCAGAGGTCACAGGGGACGTGGGCTTGAGGGGTGGTGGTGGGTGGGTATGGGTGGAGCAGTGTAGGGAGACCACTTAGCAGGTCAAGGCCCAGTTTAGCACTCGTTCCAAGTTTCATTTCAACCCACTGCATGCCTGCAAGCATGCTAAGTCACTTCAGTCATGTCTGACTCTTTGAGACCCCATGGACTATAGCCCACCAGGCTCCTCTGTCCATGGGATCCTCCAGGCAAGACTACTGGAGTGGGTTGCCATTCCCTCCTCTGGGGGATCTTCCCAACCCAGGGATGAAATCCGCATCACATATGTCTTCTGCATTGGCAGCCGGGCTTCCTTCACCACTACTGCCGCCTGGGAAGCCCTTCAACCATTATGTGGTTCTAATCTTGAGTCACCAAACAAGGCCCACCATTAGGAGAACCCATGGGAAGGGGAATAAGCTGAAAGCAGACAGCTCTGGCCACAGGAAGAGAGAAATCAAACAACAACAGGTTTCCCTGGCCACTTGGACCATGATCCAAAGCCTGGAGCATCCAACAATGAGAGCAAGTTCTTCACCACCAACCAGATCCATGACTTTAGGCTACCTCCATTTCCCCATCTGTACAATGAGGACATTCACTAAGTAAGTGGTAAGCTGCTTTGCAGTTCTCCCATTCTGCTGTTCTATTACTCGAAACATAGATCATATATTTTTATTCTAAGAAGGCTTGCTTTGCATTTTAATGTTTATAAAAACAAGACAAAATGGTTTACATGCTATAATACAGGAGACACAGCACATCAAGATCAAGTATCATGCACAGCAGACATTTCCTCTTCAGGGTCCAAGAGACCCAGCTTTGACAAGGTCGAGGAAAGGCTGCTTGGGAGCTGTGGTTCTGCATGTCCAGGCTTCTTCTCACAGCCTGTGCACAGTTCCCTGGTCTTCAGGAAACCCTCTTCCCAAGGCCATTGCCCTGAGGAGAGAGGTTCTACAGAAGGCCATGTCTCTCTCTCTCACCCAATAGCCCTGGCAGCTGCTAAGGCAGACACCAAAGTTCCAAGGACTTGGGGCAGGCGAACAATACAGTGAATTCAGGCTGGGGTGAGAAAAGAAAAAAAACGCATCAGAGCTGTTTTTGGCTGGAAAGTTGCTCTCTATCCCGTAGCTTTAGGACGCCAGCAGCGTAGCATCCAGAGGCACACAGCTGCATGGAACAATTCAAAAACTGCCTTGTTGGACTACAACGTGCCAATTTTAAAAATCTACAGCCATTTTCACTATTACAGTCTGTGCAGCCTAAGCCCGGAGAATTTTCTTCTGGGAGGGAAAATTGATTCCGAGGTTACCATTAACCCCCATTAGCACAGCACGCCCCATTCCAAAACTATTCTTGGGAACCAAGGGGGCCAGAGGAAGCTCAAGAGACCCACAGCGAGGTTGGTGCCCAACATCCCGGGTGCTAACAGCCAAAGTCCATTAGCCCCATCCTCAGGAGGGCAAGAGAGTGCATGAGATGGAGAGAGGCGAGCGAGAGGGAGCAGAGAAGAATCTGGGCATGAGTTTTCCCAGGAATTCCTAGGCTTTGGGAGTTTCCTGGCACAGCTCACTTCATTTGGGTGGCTTGGGAACTTACATGAGCCAAAGAGCAGGAACCAAGTCTAAAATCTGCAGAGATCCCCTGGATTTTGATCTGCAGCTTTCACCTGTGACTCCGCTCTCTAATAGAGGCCAGCACCTCAGAGGGAAGTGTTCTCCAGGAACTGGTTTGGGGGGGGCATCCACCCCCATTCCTTGCACCCAGCTGCTCAGGGCCCAGGTCTTTGCCAGATAACACAGCTCTAAGGCTTTGTCTGCCCTGGTGCTGTATATGGAAAACCACTCCAAGCCATTCTAAGCGCAGTCAAGAGCCAGCTGCCTTGATCATAGGGTGTGCTGTGACCTCCATCTCCCCAAACACAGAGCAAAGACCCACCCGTTCAGCAGAGAAGGCAGCGGTAACAGCGACTGCTGCAAAGCAAGGAGAGAGAGACAACTGTGGGAACAAAGGGGGAACAGCAGGCGACCGAGGAGAGCAGCACATCCACTGATCTCTCAAGCGTTATTTTTCACGTGCCAGTGACAGAGCAGTAGGCACTGGTCTTGGATCCAGCGAGCCCGAGAATGAATTCTGGCTCTGCCGCTTGACCCTGGACAAGTTACTTACTCTTTCTGAGTCTCTGTTTCTTCTTCCCTAACCTAGGAAGAAAAAATAACCACCCGGCAAAGTGGATGTCACTATTAAGTGAGATAATATAGGAAAGGAGTGACCATATAATAGTTTGCTCCAAAATATGTATGTATGTACATTCATGAACAACTAAGGAAGCCCACCCTCCATTCGAAGACATCTCTCTCTTGTTAACAGAATGACCTTGCTTCATTCTTCTTGCAAGACTTTGCCTCAGTGTCTGAGATTGTGACTAGGTGGATGACCAGCTCTGAACTGGTCAGAGAGCTTGTCAGCCTCCTTAATGCTCCAGTAGTGCCTCTCCAGCACTATTGGAGAGAGGAAAGCGCTCTGATACAGCATGGCTTCCCTCCACAAATATTTAGAGCATCTTCCAGATGTTAGGTCCTCTGCTAGGCACTGGGGCTCCAAGATGAACCCTATCTGGTCCACTCCCAGCCCTCCAGGGTGCCAGGGAAGCCAACACAGCAGGCCCATAAATACAGCTCATCACAACCCTGCAGGGAGAGGGCAGGGAGGGCTCATAACAGGGTCAGTAGCAGGGTGGGCCAAAGAGGGCGCCCCCGGGGGTGGGCCCCGGCACAGCGGTTGCCTCTGTCCCTGCAGACACTGGGAAGTTGACCTCTCTGAGTCATGGGGTGATTTGTGCGGGAGGGGAGGGGAGCGCGCAGGGCTAAGTGCTGACGGGACGTCCCTGTCAACACAATGTTCCGCCTGGCCGGGCCTTCATATATAAAGATATTTAATGAATTAGTTAATTAATGAGAGGCGTTTGATTGATAGATCATATGGCGCTCGCAGCAGGGTGAGTCTGACCCTCGATATCGCCGCCTCGGCTGCAATCCGTCCCCCTCATTGGTCGGGAGAGCGCGGTCGCTCTGGCAATTTGCATGCATTTAATGTAGCTCTTTAATAGGATGTAATGTTAGCAAAAGCCAAAAGCGCAGCAGCTGTAACTTAAAAGACAGCCCCATTACTGCAAGCCTTATAATTAGGGTAAGAGGGAGACTCGGTCTGCCATATGTTAAACTCTTTTGAGGTTAATAGCTCTGTAAGATTTTTGCAATTTAAAAAAATTACACTTGAAGGATGATGACAAGCCTCATCAATGAGGCGCCTCTCCACCGGAGGAAAGGGACAAGGAGGAGCCCAGGTCCCCCAAGACCGTCTTCCCCGGGGGACGTGACCAGGTGGCCCCTCTCCCGCCGCAGGGCACCCCGTCCCCACCGGCTTCCCGCATCCCGGCCCCATTAGCGCGTGGCAGCCGGCTCAGCTTGGCGGAAACGGAGCTCGCCCACCTGGCTCCGCGCAGCCCTCGCAACCTCCGCAGCCTCCGGTCACCGCATCCTCCTGGGGAGGCAGGGCGGGCGCCAGGCGATCGGCGCGCCCCAGGCCGAGGAGCAGCACGGCGCGTGCTTACCTTGCAAAGTCCCGGGCAAATCCAGAGCAATTCGGGTCCCCGCAGATGCCCCGGGCGCTAAATGTACAGCGGGACCCGAACCAGGGAACACGCGGCGGGCGCTGCCGGGGGTGGGAAGAGGAAGTCGCCGGGAATTTGCTTGGTAATTACCGGGCACAAGACCTTGGGGTGTTTGTCACCTCTGTGCCACAGCCCACGGGGCAGGGTTGGGGACGGAGTGAGGGGCGAGTGGTGCGAAGCCCTGGCCAGAGATTGACCCTGGAGCGCTGGTCCCTGCATCCGGGCCGCGACGTAGAATAGAAAGGCCTCCTCACCAAGCCCGCGTGAGCCCGGCTGCACCCTCCCAACCTCTGGTGTCTTTCCTGAGGGTCCCTTCCCAGCGACCTAGGGGCACGGGTGGAGGGGGTGGGGTGGCAGGCAGCGGGAGTCAATCTCTGGATACCTGAGTAACCTCCTCCCGCGGTCCCTCCTGCCGCCTGCGCTCGGCGGGGAGCCGGGGCCGCCAGGCACATCGTCTCCCTGAGGAGTTCTGCCTCCCGCATCTTTCCCTTCTCCCTCGCTGCCTCGCAGAGTGCGTGGGAGTCAGACCAAATTCCTGATGACAGACACTTCAGACAAAACAACAACAAGGAAAAAAGAAGTAATCCCTCTTATTTTTTTTAAAAGGGGGCTCTTGTTAAAAGGAAATTACAGGAGAGATCAAATTACTGCTAATTGCACAATTACCTGATTATCTCTGGTACCAAAAATACATGAGATCTTTTTCCCCTTCCCAGCCACTTTAAGAAGTCTCAGGGACATCTCTGGGGAAAGGACACCAATCTCTTTGGCGCAAACACCAAAGAATATGCAGAAAGGGGGCTTGTGGGTGAGGATAGCAAAGGGAAGCTTCAGTGAGGCCAGGGTAGACCCCCAGAGAGGAGAAGGAAAGGTTCTGAATTGGGGAAGAGTAGGAGCAGGGGCTCAACATTCAGAAAACGAAGATCATGGCATCCGGTCCCATCACTTCATGGGAAATAGATGGGGAAACAGTGTCAGACTTTATTTTTCTGGGCTCCAAAATCACTGCAGATGGTGACTGCAGCCCTGAAATTAAAAGACGCTTAGTCCTTGGAAGGAAAGTTATGACCAACCTAGATAGCATATTGAAAAGCAGAGACATTACTTTGCCAACAAAGGTCCGTCTAGTCAAGGCTATGGTTTTTCCTGTGGTCATGTATGCATGTGAGAGTTGGACTGTGAAGAAGGCTGAGCACGGAAGAATTGATGCTTTTGAACTGTGATGTTGGAGAAGACTCTTGAGAGTCCCTTGGACTGCAAGGAGATCCAACCAGTCCATTCTGAAGGAGATCAGCCCTGGGATTTCTTAGGAAGGAATGATGCTAAAGCTGAAACTCCAGTACTTTGGCCACCTCATGAGAAGAGTTGACTCATTGGAAAAGACTCTGATGCTGGGAGGGATTGGGGGCAGGAGGAGAAGGGGATGACAGAGGATGAGATGGCTGGATGGCATCACTGACTTGATGGACGTGAGTCTGGGTGAACTCCGGGAGTTGGTGATGGACAGGGAGGCCTGGTGTGCTGCGATTCATGGAGTTGCAAAGAGTCGGACACAACTGAGCGACTGAACTGAACTGAACTGGAGCGGGGGAAGAGAAGTGGCAAAGATAATAGAAACGCATCTTCCAGTGAAGTATATGTCAGAGCTCACAGGGCTTCAATTTGGTGAGACCCATGGAGGTCAGGTCACTTGCTCACGGTTTTTGGAGCTCTCTGCAAGGCATAGGGGCCTGAATGTGAGCTGGTGTTGGGTGGAGCGTTGAGGAAGCTGTTGAAACCTTCTAAACTCTCATTGCCTTTTGGGGGCAGAGATTATTATGGTGGGCTTCTGCAACCCTGGTACAAAAACCTTATTCATATTACAAATCCTGATTTGAAAGGCTGCTTATTGGGAGCTGCTAAAAATGAACAAAATAATAATAGCCAACTTTTGTTCAGGCTCTATGGTTTAAAAAGCGTTTTCCCATCTGCTTTCTCACAAAACTCTCTCACCTACCCTGTTCTGTCGGAATCCCCATTTTCAAACGCGCTAACAGAGACCCAGATGATGTGAAGAACTCCCCAGAGGTCTCATGAGTTGTCATTGGAACACCTAAAGCTCCAGGCCCCGTATCTTTACCCTGAATCTCAGAGCCTTGTCTTGGGGAGACAAGTGAGGGCTTAAGAGGATTTTTCTGCGTGGGACTGAGGCCGCGTAAATAAGGTGCTGAAGTTAGGCTTTATTATCTTTTTTACCTTCATTATTTTTTTTAAGTCAGTGGCCCAGGCACTCTCTGCTTGGATCTCCACTTGGATGTGGCCCCATCATCTGGAGCCTTTTTTCCCATGGGAAAGGACCTCAGTTGAGACACCAGCCTGAAATGTCACTTCCAGATCACCAACGATGCCTCGGCTCTTTGATGAGAAAAGGCGGAGCAGGTCCTGGTTGAAGAGTTTGCTTCCTGTTCACCCTCTCCCATTTTGCCAGCCAGTCAGAATGAGGAATGAGACCCTTCCCCCAGTTCCCCACCCTCTTGGCTACCACAAACTGGGGAGCAGCAGGTGAACAGGCTTAAGCCCCAAGAGCCCTGTCAGAGCCATGCAGACATGAGGGCCACTGCAACTTCCCAGAGGCTTCTTGGCAGTCAAAGCCACTCCTCCAGAAGCACCATATCCCACCCCCACCTCCCTATGGAGTAGCCGTGGTGGCTTCAGAATCACCATCCACAGATCAATAGCAGGGCAATTACGGGCCTTGCATGCAGCCGGCCGGGCCTCCCTCCGGAGGAGCATGGGGTGCATGCAGGAGCAGAGGTTCCCTTCATTAGGGCGGCCAGTCTCAGCGTGACACCAGAGCAAGACCGAAGACACCCACGACTGGGGGTTGGGAGGCATCTTCCCAGGAAGAGCTTTGAACTCAGGAGAAGTGAGGAGAATGAGGGGGTGAATTGGCCTAAGAGGGCCTCTCAGAGGAAGAGGCTGACCCCAGGCTTGTCTCCCCTTGCCGCACCCCCTCTCCCTATCTAACCAGCTCACAGCATCCTCCTCTCCCCCTACACACAGACCACTGGAGGGAAGTTAATGAAAAGTAAACAAACTGATTTTTCCCATCAGCTACCCTTGGCTAGAAGGTCCTGTGGCAGAAAGGGTCAATGGGCAGTCAGGCAGGCTGTCTAAGGCCAGAGCAGGCAGAGGGCTTGAGCTTGGGCCTGTTTCCCAATAAAGGCCTGCTTGACAAAGGCCCCAGGCTCTAGACAGGCCCTTTCCTCTAAGACCAAGCCCTCCATCTATGTATTAAACGTGGTCCTCACGATATAGATGCTGAGGATTAAAGATGAATCAGACTTGCCCTTCTTAGAGTCCAGAGTCTTGTGGGAAAGGCAGGCACATGGCTGCTAGACTTGGAGAATATCAGATACCTCAAGTCATTGAGAGGATGAAACAGAGGTTAGGAGTGAAATGCTTTGAGCCAGGTTTCCCAACTGGCAGCTGGGTCTCAGTGAGAATCAGGTGTCCTGAGTCCCTGTCCGGTCCTCCTCCCACCACAAGGCAGAGCCGAGTGGGAGGCGGTACTGCACTTAGCCCCTGTCGGAGCAACTCACTTTCTTTGCTTTTGCCCGCTCCTGCCACTTTCCTCACCTGCTGCTTTCTCCAGGGTGAAGATGCATAATTAGTAGTTGCTCCTCAATCCTTCCCGCCCAGCAAAGGATTTGATAACATTTAAATTATTCCATTTAAAAGGAAATTTCCTCAACACTCTCTATTCTCAGGCAGGAGAGCTTGGCCAGGATAAGACACAGGAAGACTGGGGACACAGGTCCATAGAGGGATGATGGACCACAGCTGGAGCCCTCTCCTGGTCACCCGAGGGGAATGCATTTTTGTATTGTGCTCTTTTTCAGCGAGAATGGGCTTGGAAACGCCTTGCTGTTCTGCCATGCCAGCCTGCCTCCAGCCTCAGGGCCTTTGCTCTGGCTCTTCCCTCTATCTAGACTTTCCCAGCTATCAGCACAACTTACTCCTTGACCTCCTTTAAGTCTTTGCCCCAAAGGCAGCCTGTTGAAGGAGACCTCCCTTGACCTCCCTACTTACAACTGAAATACCCTTCTCCCAGTGTTGAGCATCTTCACCCTGCTTTCCAGTTCTCTGTAGCACCTGACGACTTCTAACTTATTATATAATGTATTCGTTTGTCATGTTTTGTGTATGTCCCACTTCTGCCACCCCTAGAAAGCAAATATCAAGAGGGCAAGGAGTTCCTGTGTTTTGTTTACAGTAGTTAGAACACCTAGCAAATAGTAGATGCTCAGTAAATAAAGATAAAGGAATGAATGAAGTAATGAATCAAGAGTCTTCAAATATGAGAGCTGGGAAAGACCTTGAAAATAAGCTAATCTCAAAACCTCAAATTGTGGATGAGGAAAATGGAAGCTGGAGAGGGTAAGAGAAGGACTCCTGGAGGAGGTGAACTAGACATGGAACAATGCTGCTGCTGCTGCTGCTGCTGCTAAGTCGCTTCAGTCGTGTCCGACTCTGTGCGACCCCATAGATGGCAGCCTACCAGGCTCTCCCGTCCCTGGGATTCTCCATGGAACAATGGACTGGTTCAAAATTGGGAAAGGAGTACATCAAGGTTGTATACTGACACCCTGCTTAGCTAACTTATATGCCGAGTACATCATGTGAAATGCTGGGCTGGATGAATCACAAGCTGGAATCAAGATTGCTGGGAGAAATATAATAACCTCAGATATTCAGATGACACCACCCTTATGGCAGAAAGGGAAGAGGAATTAATGATTCTCTTGATGAAGGTGAAAGAGGAGAGTGAAAAAGCTGACTTAAAACTCAGCATTCAAAAAACGAAAATCATGGCATCTGGTCCCATTACTTTATGGCATATAGATGGAGGAAACAATGAAAACAGTGACAGACTTTATTTTCTTGGGCTTCAAAATCACTGTGAATGGTCACTGCAGCCATGAAATTATAAGATGCTTGCTCCTTGGAAGAAAAGCAATAACAGACCTAGACAGCATATTAAAAAGCAGAGACATTACTTTGCCTACAAAGGTCTGTATAGTCAAAGCTATGGTTTTTCCAGCAGTCATGTACAGATGTGAGAGCTGGACAATAAAAGAGGCTGAGTGCCAAAGAACGATATCTTCGAACTGTGGTGCTGGGAAAAGACTCTTGAGAGTCCCTTGGACAGCTAGGAGATCAAACCAGTCAATCTTAAAGGAGATCAACCCAGAATATTCATTGGAAGAACTAATGCTGAAGCTGAAGCTCCAATACTTTGGCCACCTGAGGTGGAGAGCCGACACATTGGAAGGGATTCTGATGTTGGGAAAGATTGAGGGCAGGAGGAGAAGGGGGCGACAGAGAATGAGATGGTTGGATGGCATCAGGAGATGGTAAAGGACAGGGAAGCCCGGCGTGCTGCAGTCCATGGGGTCACAAAGAGTCAGACACGACTGAGCCACTGAACAACAGCAACCTGGAGGAGGTGACATGTGAGATAGACCTTCTTTCCCATCTTCTTCTTTTTCTGTTTCTTCAACTAGTTCATTCCATGCATTTGTTTTTTCATCTATACATATTCATTGGACATTTACTACTTTCTAAACACTGTGCAAAACATAATTGTAATGTGAGACACATATCAATCCCTTTATTCCATTATCTTATTCGAACAAGCCTATAAGCTTAGTACTATCATTATCCCCATTTAACAGATGATAAATTAAGGCTCAGAGAGGTTAAGTGACCTGCCTAGTCACACAGCTAGAAAATGGCAGAGGGGAGACCTGGACCAAGGTCTGTTTGACTCCAAACTTGTATACTGCACTACAACATCTTTTTTTTCCCCTTTTTTCTTTACCTTCCTGTCTGTTGGGTCAGACTAAATGGTCCAACCAAGGTGGCAGCCAAGGTCACCCAGATTAAAACCTTCTCAAGCAGCACAATCATCCTTCTCCAAGCACCCGCACGAAGCCCCCTCTCTCAAACCCATCTGCTCGCCTCCTCCTGGCTCCACACTCTGAGCCCCACATACCGGCACTGGTATGATTCACAGCACCAAGATCGGTCCCTGGGAAGGAAAAAGGGCTCATAAAACCTTACAGCAGTTTTATGACATATTCTTAGCTTTTACAGGCAGACTGGGCGGCCAAGGCAGGCGAACAGCAAGTGTCTTGGGCAGATGAGTGGACCCCATGAGCCCAGCACTGGTGAGAACAGCTGCAAGTTTTTTGTGAAGACAGCACCATCTTTTAGTGCCCAAATGGGGAAGGGCGATATAAGAAACAAACTTATCTCTGGCTCTCTATTGTTTAAAGAACACTTTGACGTTTAATGCCACCAGGCAAAGCAGGTACTATTTCAGATTCACAGATGAGGAACCCTGCAGAGAGATTGCAGAGACTCCAGCTTTCCTTCCTGAATTCAGATCTGTTGCTGTGCTTCTGGGACCCCTGGCACGGCACTAACTCTCAATGATCTCAGCTATTTCTGCCCACAGAGGACAGGCCCAGGCAGTCACCTCTTATACAATCTCGGTCCAGATTCCATCACTAGGACATCCCAGAGCAGCTCTTGAGTAAATTTCTGCTACTAACATCCAAGTCTTGGGGAACCTCTTACCCATGTCTGTGACCCCGGAGCTCTAGCTCGACTCCTCCACCTCCCTCCAGACTACTGCTCCACTTCTATTTTGCAAGCCACCCCATCTTGTCATTTCCAATGCACAGCTCATGGCAGCATCAGATGCGGGGGCTCAGGGAGATGGCAATGCCTCACGATGTAATCACCTCCATTCTCTGATTTATTTGGATCATTCCTGAATTTCTAATGAAAAATAAATAAAGCGGGTCTTGTCATGCCTCTTTGACAGATGAGGATAAAGGTTCAGAGAGGTCAAGCAATTTTCCCCAAGTTACACACCTGGTGATCGAGAAAACCAGGATCTAAATCAGGCATCCTGACTCAAGTCCAGGTCCCCTCCCTTTCTCCTGGGTAAGTTTCTGAGAGTCTCGGGTTACTCCTAGCTGTTTAGTGCAGCAATATTTCAGATTCAGTGGGCGTTTTACTTGCTCCTCAGTTGCAAGCGAGGGCCGGTTTTCTTGGTTACTTTGACCCCGTGTGTCTGAGCGTATTTTAGCTTGTGGTTTCTCCAGTAGGTGGGTTGTCTTCCTTAGGTATCAGGTGCCAACACCAGGCCCCACTGAACACAATTGCCACTGCGAAGACCTCCTCACGGCGTGGCCTGAGCTAGGGGCCCAGTTAATCCTCCTTAGGGCAGGGATCCTGCACCTTTGGATTACTAAATTCAAGAGGTGTCATAACTGTGAAAATCATTGGCTCAGTCATCTGGCATGGTTAAACGCCTCTTCCGTGGGAGCTTCTCGGGGAGCCTTTTCGGGGCATGGCCCCTGTCACCCCCTGAAGTGTGGGGAGAAGGACCTCACACTATTCTGGGCCCCTGCTGTCTCTGAAGCCCCGTCTATGCTTTTCTCCCCCTCTCTCCTCTGCCCCCCAACTTCCTCATCACTAGCACTGCCTGCAGCCTCTCAGGGGCCTCTTGCTGCCCCACCCTCCAGCCCTTGCTGCCCCCTCACATCTAGGTAGCCCTCCTGCCTGGACACCCTCCCTGTCTCCTTTGCCTGCCAATCACCTACTCATCTGTCAAGAGACAGCTCAAAGATTGCCTCCTCTGTGAAGCCTTTCCTGATCCACACCCCTGTCTCTCCAGCCAGAGAAATCCACCACCCTCGTGTGTGAAGCCCTCACTGTGCTCCAGTGAGGGAACTAGCTCCCTGCCGGGGTCTGGGAACACTTGGAGAGCAGGGATGCTGTTTGATTTCTCTCGTAATCTTATCAGAGAACCTGGTACATGGGAGATGTTCTACAGGCACTCGCAGAGTACAGAAACACACACGTGAATGAATGACCACGGCTACATGCATGTGGAACAAGAAGAAACTATGCCATCAGGGAATTTAAATCTTCATCCACGTGTCCATTGATGGGTGAACTGAAACAAAATATGATCTATACATACAATGAGGTATTACTCAGTCTTGAAAATGATGGGAATTCTGACTTGTGTTACAGCCTGGATGAACCTTGACGACTTTGTACTAAGTGAAATAAGCCAGACGCAAAAAGACAAATACTACTGATAAATGAGCCCACTTATATGAGGCACTCGGAGTAGTCAAATTCAGAGACAGACAGTAGAACGACAGCTGCCAGGGGCTGGGGGTGCAGGTGGAGTGGTCAAGAAGTCTCCCTGGAGGGAAGGACATTAGACGGGAGCCTTCGGGTATTCCCTCAAAGCCCCCCAAGGTAGTGTAGCAGTCTGCCCCTCCTCCACAACCACAGGACATCCCATAATATTGAGCATGCCCATGTGGGATCAAGCTCTATGCTAGCCCTCACCTTCCTCAGTGTAACCAGTGAAAAGCTGCATCTGACCTCTGCCTTGAAAACCAGCGTTCAGCAGATATAGATATAAACACACCCAATTCTCTTCCTTGATTTGCACTAAAGTACAGCTGGTCCTCAACTGGCAGGCTTTGCATTTCTGGGCTGTCTTGCTTTGCTTGCCTCACACCATTTAGCCCTTGAGAATGATGGAAAACCCAAACGACGGTAGTGTCCTTGGCCTGAACCCTTGAACTCTTACCAGGTTTTCCTCATGTGCAGCTCTGCGGCCCTCCGCCATGGATGGCTGGGTGCTGGCAGCGAAGTGATGGGATCCAGGCGAGCCTCTACTCAGGGGCAGCAGGGGAGGGCTGGCCTTCAGCCTCCCCCTCCTGCACAGGCCATGAGGAGGAGAGATAGTTAGGGCTGGAACCTCAAATACAAACCGCTCGGGAAGAATCTGTTACACATGGAGCTCCTGCCAGGAAACTCTGATCCTGAAAACTCAAGTCAATGTGGTACCAGAGGGCTTGTTTATTGAGAACCTATTATTTGCTATGCCCTGGACTGAGGTGTTCTTTTTTGGGTATTAGTTCTAAAAGGTCTTGTAGGTCTTCATAGAACCGTTCAACTTCAGCTTCTTCAGCATTACTGGTTGGGGCATAGACTTGGATTACCATGATATTGAATGGTTTGCCTTGGAAACGAACAGAGATCATTCTGTCGTTTTTGAGATTGCATCCAAGTACTGCATTTCAGACTCTTTTGTTGACCATGATGGCTACTCCATTTCTTCTAAGGGATTCCTGCCCGCAGTAGTAGATATAATGGTCATCTGAGTTAAATGCACCCATTCCAGTCAATTTTAGTTTGCTGATTCCTAGAATGTCAGCATTCACTCTTGCCATCTCCTGTTTGACCACTTCCAATTTGCCTTGATTCATGGACCTGACATTCCAGGTTCCTATGCAATATTGCTCTTTACAGCATTGGACCTTGCTTCTATTACCAGTCACATCCACAACTGGGTATTGTTTTTGCTTTGGCTCCATCCCTTCATTCTTTCTGGAGTTATTTCTCCACTGATCTCCAGTAGCATATTGGGCACCTACTGACCTGGGGAGTTCCTCTTTCAGTATCCTATCATTTTGCCTTTCATACTGTTCATGGGGTTCTCAAGGCAAGAATAAAAAGATGTCCTTTTCATTATAGGGGACTGGAATGCAAAAGTAGGAGGTCAAAAAACACCTGGAGTAACAGGCAAATTTGCCCTTGGAATACAGAATGCAACAGGGCAAAGCCTAATAGAGTTTTGCCAAGAGAACGCACTGGTCATAGCAAACACTCTCTTCCAACAACACAAGAGAAGACTCTACACATGGACATCACCAGATGGTCAACACCAAAATCAGATTGATTATATTCTCTGCAGCCAAAGATGGAGAACCTCTATACAGTCAGCAAAAACAAGACTGGGAGCTGACTGTGGCTCAGATCATGAACTCCTTATTGCCAAATTCAGACTTAAATTGAAGAAAGTAGGGAACACCACTAGACCATTCAGATATGACCTAAATCAAATCCCTTATGATTATACAGTGGAAGTGAGAAATAGATTTAAAGGACTAGATCTGATAGACAAGTGCCTGATGAACTATGGAATGAGGTTTGTGACATTGTACAGGAGCAGGGATCAAGACCATCCCCATGGAAAAGAAATGCAAAAAAGCAAAATGGCAGTCTGGGGAGGCCTTACAAATAGCTGTGAAAAGAAGAGAAGCAAAAAGCAAAGGAGAAAAGGAAAGATATAAGCATCTGAATGCAGAGTTCCAAAGAATAGCAAGGAGAGATAAGAAAGCCTTCCTCAGCGATCAATGCAAAGAAATAGAGGAAAACAACAGAATGGGGAAGACTAGAGATCTCTTCAAGAAAATTAGAGATACCAAGGGAATATTTCATGCAAAGGTGGGCTCAATAAAGGACAGAAATGGTATGGATCTAACAGAAGCAGAAGATATTAAGAAGAGGTGGCAAGAATACACAGAAGAACTGTACAAAAAAGATCTTCAAGACCAAGATAATCATGGTGGTGTGATCACTCACCTAGAGCCAGACATCCTGGAATGGGAAGTCAAGTGGGCCTTAGAAAGCATCACTACGAACAAAGCTAGTGGAGGTGATGGAATTCCAGTTGAGCTATTTCAAATCCTGAAAGATGATGCTGTGAAAGTGCTGCACTCAATATGCCAGCACATTTGGAAAACTCAGCAGTGGCCACAGGACTGGAAAAGGTCAGTTTTCATTCCAATCCCAAAGAAAGCCAATGCCAAAGAATGCTCAAATACAGAAAAACATCTATTTCTGCTTTATTGACTATGCCAAAGCCTTTGACTGTATGGATCACAATAAACTGTGGAAAATTCTGAAAGAGATGGGAATACCAGACCACCTGACCTGCCTCTTGAGAAACCTATATGCAGGTCAGGAAGCAACAGTTAGAACTGGACATGGAATAACAGACTGGTTCCAAATAGGAAAAGGAGTACATCAAGGCTGTATATTGTCACCCTGCTTATTTAACTTATATGCAGAGTACATCATGAGAAACACTGGGCTAGAAGAAGCACAAGCTGGAATCAAGATTGCTGGGAGAAATATCAATAACCTCAGATATGCAGATGATACCACCCTTATGGCAGAAAGTGAAGAGGAACTACAAAGCCTCTTGATGAAAATGAAAGAGGAGAGTGAAAAAGTTGGCTTAAAGCTCAACACTCAGAAAACGAAGATCATGGCATCTGGTCCCATCACTTCATGGCAAATAGATGGAGAAACAGTGGAAACAGTGGAAACAGTGTCAGACTTTATTTTTGGGGGCTCCAAAATCACTGCAGATGGTGCTCACAGCCATGAAATTAAAAGATGCTTACTCCTTGGAAGGAAAGTTATGACCAACCTAGATAGCATATTGAAAAGCAGAGACATTACTTTGCCAACAAAGGTCCATCTAGTCAAGGCTATGGTTTTTCCTGTGGTCATGTATGGATGTGAGAGTTGGACTGTGAAGAAAGCTGAGCGCTGAAGAATTGATGGTTTTGAGCTGTGGTGTTGGAGAAGACTCCTGAGAGTCCCTTGGACTGCAAGGAGATCCAACCAGTCCATTCTGAAGGAGATCAGCCCTGGGATTTCTTTGGAAGGAATGATGCTAAAACTGAAGCTCCAGTACTTTGGCCACCTCATAACGAAGAGTTGACTCATTGGAAAAGACCCTGATGCTGGGAGGGATTAGGGGCAGGAGGAAAGGGGACAACAGAGGATGAGATGGCTGGATGGCATCACTGACTCGATGGACGTTGGTTTGAGTGAACTCCGGGAGTTGGTGATGGACAGGGAGGCCTGGCGTGCTGCGATTCATGGGGTCGCAAAGAGTCGGACACGACTGAACGACTGAACTGAACTGGACTGAGGTGTACCTATAGTCTAGAAGAGCAGATACCAAGGACCCATCTGGTTGTAATACAGGGCCAGTTACAGTGTCAAGAGGTGAATTTCAAACACTGGGCTCAAAGGGTTCAAAGTGGGAGTCGGTTGCTCAAATCCTGGTAAGGTCTCCAAGCCAAGTCAGCCTATAAATACAATTAGCCTGAGGGGCTGTCTTTCCAGGAGAGCAGGGAGAACACTGAAACATTGGCAGGATCCATTATTCTTCTGGGATAGAAGAGGCCTTATCTGACTACTCCTCCCCAAGCAGGCAGCTGGGTTTTTCCAAGCCTTGGAATGTGAAGGAAAGAAGATAATGATGACCCAGCCAGTCTGAAAAGCAAGATTTAGGCTGGGCAGGAACAAAGCCAGTCTTCAGGATCAGGTAGACCTGCCTTCAGTCTTGGCTCTTCTACTTGCTAATTGTGTGGTCTTGGGAAGGTTACTGAACCTCTTTGAGCCTTAAGTTCTCCATCTGTAATGTGAGGATGACAACCCTTCCATCCCAGGAGTTGTTACAAAATAAAGAGCTGTATGGAAAGCCTCAGACCTGGGAAGGAGTAAGCACTCAGTGAATGAGAGTTGGTGTTGTTATTGGTATCCCTAAAATATGCTTGGGTATTCTTTTCCAGCCCCTGATTGATTTATCTGGTATCCAGGTAGGCCTTGTAGCCCTAGAAATTTCCCAGTACTTTTGGGAGATTCCATATTTCTGAGCATAAGACATTGGTGAAGATGCCCTGTGGTCCAACATTAATTAGTACCAATATAGGATCCTGATGAGGATGGAATGAGCTACCTTGTGTAAAGAGTGTCTAGCAGTGTCAGACACAGAGGAAGTGCCAGATGGTGTAGATGTGCAGACTGGATTCTGGAAGCAAACCCTAGGTTTGAGCTACAGTGTCACTGGTTGCTAGGGGTGTGAACACATTATTTAAGCTCCCGTGACTTGGTTTCCTCATCTGTGAGCTGAGGATGGTAATAACAGTGCTCATCTCGCAGAGTTGTGGAGATTCAATGAGAAAATAGCTACAGAGCACAAGGTAAAGTCTGTTCTCGGTAAGGGCTCCATGACTGTTTGCTATCATGATTATGAAGTCCTGTATCCATCTTTGCCGCTGTTGTTTGGGAAAAGAGCAATGGACTTGAATTCGGAAAACCCAGGTTTGAGTTCTGGCTCCAACAATCAATGGCTCCCTAACAGTAAGCAGATGACAGCTTCTCTGAATCCATTTCCTTGTCTGAAAACCAGGGATGATAATGTTCACCCCTTACCTTGATGGCTTAAAGTGAGAATGAAAGCACTTTGAGTTTATAAACTGTAAAGAAAAAGAAAATTATAATAGACAAATGAAAAATCAAGTTGTAGTACAGTGTTAAAGCATCTTTTTAATTTGTGCATGTGTGCTAAGTCGTTTCAGTCATGTCCAACTCTTTGAGATACTATGGACTGTAGCCTGCCAGGCTCTTCTGTCCATGGGATGTTCCCAGGCAAGAATCCTGGAGTGGGTTGCCATTTCCTCTTCCAGAGAATCTTTCCAACCCAGGGATCAAACCGAGTCTCTTATGTCTCCTGCATTGGCAGGTGGGTTCTTTACCACTAGCGCCACCTTGGAAGTCCCTTTTAATTTATGGGAAAAAGGGAAATGCAGAGATAAACATGCATGTTTATACAGAAATGGGAAATTTCTCAAAGGATAACTAGTGGGACCTCAGCGATGAGAATGGGCTTGAGGACTTTTACATTTTACTTGAACCCTCTGCACCACTCGAATACATTTATTTTGAAACAAGCATGTTTTCCTCGCCTAGCTTAAAACCAAAGCCATATTTTTCTGGACATTATGGATTGTTAGTAGATTGCTTAGAACTTCAGACAATTTGAATATGTGTCCCGGTTCTGAAGTAGAAATGAACTCGTGGCCTCAGTTTTTTCCATCTCTGAAATGGAACAGCCATCCCCTTGTCACCACTCAGCTTTCTAAGGCTAAGGGGAAGATAAAGATATGATCCTAAGTGCAAATTAACATGAAGACAAGCTCAAAATCTTTTTCAAAAGTAACTTGATTACCTCTAACCAAAAATCTGTGAGATTCTAGGCCTGTCCAGATACAAGCACAGCTCCCACCCAGAGCCTGAGGGAAAGAGAATGCACTATTATTCCTAAACTGGGGCTCAGCAGTGGTGTTCACAGTGCCTCTGACCCTGCACACAGCCCCTGAGCAGGCCAGGGCCCTTCCCTCCCAATGCAGATTGCCAGAGGAACCCACCCCCTACTCACAGAGCCAGTTCAAGGATCCCAAGGGAGCGAGCCCCAAAGACCAACTGCATCACCTCCCACCTAAAGCATCTAAAGATGGAGCAGCATCTCTGCTGCTCCAGAGAGGAGAGAGGAAGCCAGGCTGGGGAAGTGGCTTGAGCCCCCAAACCTCAGCCCCCACCCCCAACCCACGCCCCCTTTCCTCTCCCAGCGCCTCCTAGAAGCCAGTCCTCTTCCCTTCCCTGGGGCAGTGGCTGCTTGGTATTCACGCCATGTCTTCCTTGCCCGTCTCCATTTGGAAAAGTCTCTTTTTGACCTCTCTGTATCTCTCAGTTGCCTTTGTGGGGGGAGGGAGTGAAGGGGAAGGGAGAGAAAGATCATCTCAGCATTTACCCAATTAGTGGTAATTAGAAGGCAAGGCCCCGGGCATGCTCCTCGCAGCTGCTCCGAAGGGCAGAGACGGCTCCAGAATGGCTGCTAAATGGCCAGTGGACACACTCTGTCTGCAGGAGCTCTAACCAGCCCGCTCCTGGCCCATCAGCCCTGCCTCGCTCCCCAGCCAGAGGACACCCTCATCTTTCTCCCCACAACTGCTTCTCCCAGGTCATATCTGGAGCTTGCCCTGAATCCTCCGTCCCCAAGAAGCAACCTTGCTGCTGCTGCTGCTAAGTCGCTTCAGTCGTGTCCGACTCTGTGCGACCCCATAGACAGCAGCCCACCAGGCTCCCCCGTCCCTGGGATTCTCCAGGCAAGAACACCGGAGTGGGTTGCCATTTCCTTCTCCAATGCATGAAAGTGAAAAGTGAAAGGGAAGTCGCTCAGTTGTGTCCGACTCTTAGCGACCCCATGGACTACAGCCTACCAGGCTCCTCCATCCATGGGATTTTCCAGGCAAGAGTACTGGAGTGGGGTGCCATTGCCTTCTCCGAGAAGCAACCTTGGGCTGTGTCAACCAGGGCCCCCTCTGGGCCTGTACCTGGGTTTAGGCCTGGTTCCCATGGTAACCAGAGCCCCACCCCCAGAAGAGCTCCCTAAAGTGGACATCTATTTTCCCAGGGCACTTACTGCTTTGGTTTCTAGCTAGCCTTGAGGTGCTCTGGTCTGAGGTAGGACAGCTGATCCGAACTCTATACTCTTGGGTCACAGTTGGGTGACCTTCAGCTCACTTGGGTCCAGACAGCAGGTCTAGAACTGTAGTGAAACTTTCAATGTGATGGCATCTCAAGAGGTCAGCATGCCTACCCCTTCTCAGCAGGTAGATCTCAGTAGGCGGAAGGGAATTGAGAAGCCATTTTTACTAGGAGCACGGCCTGCCCTGACCCCAACATAAGTAGCCAGCTGTTTGGGACTGTCCATTCTTATTAATGGCTCTGATTACCCTCCTTGGAGATCCATTATCTCCATGCCAGGGACTATACTATTAATTCCCATCTGTGCCGGATTACTTACAGTTAGTGGTTGGTACTTTTCCACGGTCTCACAACACATCTTAATCAGATGGTGAGTGGGTTTAATTAGCCGAAGTATAGGTTTTATTTTTTTTTATTCATATAACTACTTAATCTAATGGAAGCCTATTATCTGTGGCTTTTTTCCCATGCATAATTATTGCCGTTTTTAATTGATGGTGCATCAGGGGTTGCGGCTACAATATGGCAGCTGGAACACAAAGTCGCCTCTCCCCAGAATGAAGGTTGAGAAAATGAGTTGTCAGTGAGGCATCAGATTTCTTGTTTTCACTGAGATGTGAGCTCCCATGTGGAAGCTGCTGGCTCCTGCCAAAAGGAAGAAAATGTGGATCTCAGCTGGGCAACCCCTGGGCTTCACTGCTGCAAAACGCCCTTCAGGAGCCCTGGGGCTGGAGCCAAATCAGGAACAGCTGGGGAAGGTATCTATTTGTCAATCCAACCAGATCACAAGCAACCCCAGGGCAGGAACCAGGTCTTTTTCTTGTTCTGCCTCCTCCATCTCATGGGCCCTTGGGATGGGCTCAGGTACCTGTGTGTTCTCCATAGGCAAGCAGTGAATTAAATTCAGGGCTGAGATGGTGCAGGAAACCCAGACTCTGGCAGAGAGAGTCACTGTCTTGAATGTGAAGATGATCCTCAAGTTCTCCCCGCCGAGAGAAGGAGCGACGTTCAAATGTGAATTGGGACTCTCAGCCAGTCCATGAAAGATCCTAGCCGTTCCCATTCAGAAATCAGAACCTGGTCTTTAAATGGGATGGGCTGCCAACATTCCAGTGATCATTTGGGACAGACTAAGATCTCTAGGAACCAAAAAGTGCCCATTTATCCAGATTGTAAGGGAAATGAGCAGAAAAATGCAATGATACCTGGTCAAAAGTAGGAATCCATCCATTTTCTTTGTGTCCGGGTGTGTATGTGTGTGTTTATTGAAGTATAGCTGATTTACAATGTTGTTTTAGCGTCTGCTGTACAGCTAAATGATTCGGTTATACATATATAGACATTCCTTTTTATATTCTTTTCCATTATGGTTTCTCACAGGATATTGAATACAGTTCCTTGTGCTATACAATAGGACCTCGCTGTTGACTGTTCCATATATAATAGCTTACATCTGCTAACCCCAAGTTCCCACTCCACCCCAAGCCCAGCCCAACCCCCTCCCATTTGGTCAACCGCAAGTCTGTTCTCTGTATCTACAAGTCTGCTTCTGCTTTGTAGATACGTTCATTTGTGTCCTAGGGAATCCATTCATTTTTTTTTTTAAATAACACTAGAAGGCTAGGGCTTCCTAGAGATAAGCTATCTTGAAGGCTTGGTAGGAGAACCTGGCAGCCAGTTAGCAAAGCTCCTAACTGACCCAGAATGAAAGGATTCTGGGGTCTTTGATGAATTTCCAGAGTCCCTTGGGCTGAGCAGGACAGGGAGCCCTATTCACCCATGAAGGGAGCTGAGGCAGTGTGGACAGGAAGTGGTCTCTCTGACTCACCCTCACACGCCCACCCTCACTACACCTCTTGCCTCCGGCTCTCTCTGACCTGTTAGCTCCAGTCAGAGGAAATCTGCATAGCTGGGTTCAAAGTTTCATTTCCCCTCCTGCTTGTCTCTTCCTGTTAAATAATGTGACACAGAAAGGAGGCCACGAGAAGGAAAGGTGCTGGGGCTTTGGGGTTGTACTGTCTCTTCCAGGAGCCTCCAAGTTACCAAGGCAGCAGGCATGGACTTTCTCTCCTGGCCCCCTGGCTCTGATGGGCTACAGTTGGTGGTGGCATTGGGTTTATTCCTTCCTTCCCATTTTGCACAAATATGTGTACAGAGACTCCTGTGCCCGACCCACAGTCAGCAGCAGACAGGAGCCATGGATTCCTCTTGCAGCATTTTACAGGGTGACGGATCAGATAATGTACACTTAGCGAGTGCACAAATAATGTGAATCAGGGTTGGCATAGTGCAGTGAGGTGTAAAAAAAGCAATTTGAATTGTTCTTGGGAGACGCCAGAGCCGCTCTGACATGCTTGCTTGCCAGAATGCTGCCCTATGCCCCTCCAGAGGGCTGAGATCCAGGCTCCGGCCGGAAAGGCAACGAGGCTGCCCAGCATGGCTGGTCTGGAGGGGAGCTCCCCTAGAGACAGGAGAAGCTCTGCACACATGGAAGGGAGAGGGCAGGAGTGAGCAGATGAAACAGAGCTTCAATTTGTGCTGGAGGGGACAGTTGGACCCACAGAGCTGTCAAGACAATTGTAGGAAGGAGGGAGGGAAAGAGAAGGAGAGATAAAATTCTGCATCACTGGCAATGGCCACACCTGGGCAGCAAGTTGATGTGGACGCGTGTGTGCTGGGGTAGACCTATTCTTAGCCTCCTTGGACTGCCAGAAGTCTTCTAGTCCATCCCCCTGCCTCCAGACAGAACGAGGCCTCCTCTCCCACACAACAGTGGGTTTTGAGTTTGTTTCAAAGCCTCTCCAAGAAGAAGAGATTTCACATCCTCTCTTAGTCACCTGATCCAAGTGTCTGAGAACACCCACCCTCTGGAACTTCTTCACATGCCAAGTCCTCCAGCAGCCTTCAGCTAACACATTTTCACAAGGGTCTGGCCACCCTTAATCTATTGATGGCACTCTAAGATTACCTGTGCCCAAGCAGAGACCTGTCCCCAGTGCCACGTCCTCCCTCTCCTGGTAGGAGGGGGGCTCATGAGTGGGTAACCAGCTCATCTCTCAGGCCAGCCTTCTTCTCGCTGTCCTTTCCAACCACCCTGGCTGTCCTGAGCTGCTCTGTCGGGCTCCCCTCGCAATCTGGCTCTGCAAGCCAGACTACCCGATGATGCTGTGCGGGTTGACGAGGCCGATCCTCCTCTGGTGCTGTCCCCATCAGCCTCTGTCCTCACCGCCTCTCCTCCCCCCACGCTGCTTCCATGAGGTTTCCTGTCCTGAGCAGGAGACAGGCTATTTATCACTGGGACACCCGCTGGGCAGCCTTACCTCACAGAGCTAGAGCATCTCTTCAATTCTCCCGACACTCACCTCCCCCAGCCCCGACCATCATCCTCTTCTGGCTCCCAGGGGTGGGGAGCCCAGTCTCTGCGCACAGAAGATGGTCAATAAAATGGTTTGGATTTATTTTTCAATAACAGCAAGCAGGCATTGCCAACCGCCTCCATTAAGTACCCCAGTCAAACCAAGCTCCAAGCCCGAAACTCGGCATCTGGGTGGTTTACGAGACCTGGTCAGAGGGGAAAGTGGTAGGAAATCTCTTGATTGTTTCAAATGAAAGCTGATTACAGGGAGCAAGGGAGTTTCTTGGTGGCTCAGGAAGCTGAGAGGTTCCAGAGAATGGATGGCCGGGCTGCCGCCTGCCCACCTGCATTACTGACCTCAGAGTGGCCGTGGGGAGCCCAGCGCAGATTAAGAACCCAAACAAAAGGGAAAATAGGACAGGCCTGGGGACAGGCAGCCTGCTGAGGGACTGGCTGAGGCCTCCAGATTTTTTTCCCAGGAAATCTGGGGACACATTCCCATGTTGTCTTTGCATAAATTTGTATGCTGATTTGCATGCATTTGCATTTTTGCCTTCAAAACGCCCAAACTCCCAGAATATAAAATAAAATGTAATTAATTAATTAATTGATATGATGAATGGCAAATGCAGCCATACTAAAAACACAGGATCGGTGAGGGACCTTGATCAAGGGACAGATTTTTGAACTTGTCCCCCTAAGCCAGGATGGATCCCGGGGATATGGCACAACCTGTTCTGAAGTTGTCTGTCTCCCTGGCTAACAGTAAGCCCCGGGGAGCAGGAACAGACAGAACTCTTTGATCCCTACATCCCTGGGCTCCAGCTCAGGGCTTGTCTCATACAAGACTATTAATAACTGTTTGTAGAATATGTGACTCAATGACCAAGTGACTCCCCTGCAAACTTATGATCAGAAGATAGGATCAGAAAGAACTGACAATCCATCCGCCTAGGAACTGACTGGATGGGGTTCAGAGTTGCCCTCAGAGGAAGAAGTCTTCACAGGGCGACTAATCAGGGATGTGGCTCAGAACAAACCCTCTGGGGAGGAGTTCTGGGAGCAGATTGGGAGAGGGTGCAGAGCATGTGGGCTGCCCAGCCCAGGGGCTCTCGGTCCTGAGTAGATGTGGACACCGATCTGGACCCCGTGATGGTATAAACCAGAGGACGAGGTAAGGGCAGTGGAGTCTTCCCTCTGTGCCCAAACAATGAGGCTTTATGGTCTTTTGAACCCAGAAAGGACCCATTGAGTGACCTGGCCCATCCGCCCTCTGTGCCTAACACAGGGCTTTGCACAGAAGTGACTCTCAGCAAGTTTTTACTAAATCACCTTCTACTGAATACTCGATGAATATTGATTAATCCACTAATTGGCTGACCGATTGATTCTCTGGTCACCTTTCAGCAGTCCTTAATCTTCTCCCCAAACCCAACAGCTCTCTCAGTAGATCCCAGCCCTCCCCCACGCTTACAGACACAAGGTTTTCACAGACTCCAAGAGAGCCACTGTGTGGTGCCACGTAGCCCACATATATGATGCTGTTGACCCTACTGTTAATTCTTTGAAATAGGTAGTTCTACCTGGTGGCTCACCTAATCCCACTTACTATGACAAAAGTCTGTTCTTTCTGATTCCAAATTTTGCAGAAGGATCAAGAAGAATTGCTTTCTGTCCTACATATATCCCCCATGTGTTGATCCACTGTGTTAGTCAAGAGAATGGACTTTGGACCTGGGTGGCCAGATAATTAATGGGATCCTGGCTCCACCCTCCCTTGCAGAACAAGTTAACTTCATCTCTTCTGTAGAATGGAGGTAACAATGATGTGATTCCATAGGGTTGTCATGAGGGATATGTCATGTCATGAGGGATTAAATGAGACAATATCCACCGCTTAGAACAGCACTGGGCACATAGTAAGTGCTACTCCAGTGTTAGCTCTTCTTATTGTTTTACAATAGACCCCTTCACCCTCTCTTTGGAGAAAAAGAAGAAACGAAATTGAAAGTAATGAGAAGATGGAGGGAGTTTCACAGAAGTGACTCCTCAGGACGCAGAGGGGTGATTGAAGCATTTTCTCTTCACTATGTATCACTCAAAATATAAACTCGGAATCTAACGCCTGGATAGGAGCCAGGATGCTGTTTGGATAAAGAGGTGAGAGGTTCTCAGAAGCTGACCCAGGCATCTTTGGCAGGCTGCGACAGGTGGCCTAATCAGGGACACCAGTAGAGCCCGGGATTTGGGGATGTGCCCTCCGGCTTTGGGGATCAGGCTGATATGAGGCTTGGAGAGCGGCTGCAGAGGAAGCAACCCTGCCCCAGGATTAGCAACCTGGGCATTGTCAGGCTTTGGGTGTTGGGAAAGACAAATAAGAAAAGTGCTCAGTTAGGGCAGCCTGGAAAATACCAGAAGAGACACTGGTGCTGACACTTTCTCTTCTCCTTGCCTAGCTCTAAATGCAGGTGGGACACGTGACCAAGAAAGAGGAGTATTTGAAGAAGAAACCAGCTTATCCATAAATTCCAAGGAAAACATCAAGTAGGGACCCCAGAGACTCAAAAATTTCCTTACTTGATGTGAAGAGCATCAAGAAAGAATTGGGTTTTTACCGTGAGGCCAGGTCCTTTTTTTGCTGGCTTTACTTCATTCTTCACAACAACTCTGAAATGTAGGTATTATTGTTCCCATTTTACAGATGAGAATAAGAGAGACTATAGATTTGCTGAAGCTCAAAAGATAGCTAATTGAGGATGCCATGTTAGAGGTTAGGTCTACCAAAGCCTGTGTTCTGTTTACTGCTCTGAAGGAAGAAGGGTACAGATTGGAAAGAAAAACAGGAGCAGAGGTGTTGAGAATGGAAGGAGATGAAGGCACTTCGTAGGGCTTGGGGAGGGGAACAAGCAGGAGCTAGGAAGTTATGTGCATATGACATTAAGTGAATAGTATGCAAATGAGATGCAAAACAACATGCAAATGAGTAAGTGGAGGGTTTTTTTTAGCCAACCACTCAACTCCATTTGGCACAATTGCAGCACGAGGCATACCTGCTCAAAGCTAGCACTATCTGTGCTTCAAGCAGAAATAGTGTCTAGGCTGCTGAGGTCTCTTTCCTCCCTCCTCCTGCTCTGGTCCTTCACCCCCTCACCCCTGAGGCCAATCACACCAGCATCCCTCCCTCCAGACACCCCAGAAGATAACTGGCCTCGTCAACCTCCTAATGGAGTGACCTCTCACCCCTGATCTATCTCCACTTCTGTTTACCTTCACTGGGAGGCTTTCTGGCCACCTGGGATCAACGGCTGCCATTTTCCTGACCCCGCTTGTCAAATGAATCTCCCAGCCCAGTGCCTTCCTTTACCAAATGGCAGCAGAGATGAAACGTACCCTTTTAAGGGACTGCCTCTGACCCTGACCACACTCAGCAGCTTCTTAAGCTCAGTGTGACAGCTGCTTCCCTGCTGCTAGTCTCTGGGGAATCTGGAAGAAAACTTACAAGATGATCTTATGATGCCTTAGGTAGACAGTAGTTGGTAGCCCCTCCCTTTCTTAAAGGTGCTTGAAAAACAATCTAGGGCCAGTCCTGGCTATCCATGCCAATTTTAATCCTTTCCTTTCTATTTAGAAGTTCTTGCCAATGTCTACCTTATATCCTCACGTTCATAGTGTTAGCCTATTCTCTGCTATTTTGTCCTTAGAGGAGATGGAGAATCTCTGCCCTTTCACCTTTTAATGTAAGAAAGGAATGGGGAATTGGAAAGAATACACTTAGCAATACAGAGTTGAGACAACTATTGACAAAATACTGGGCTTTTATTTTCTCCTGCCTGCCCAGAAATCATATCTTATGTCAAGGGCTCAATGCCAAGGGTCCCAGAGACCTCCTGGCTCTTAGCATGGGCAAATCATGGAATCCAAGGAGGGCTGTGATCTCTTTGCACTCTGTTCTTTATGTTTCCAAAAGGAGCTCAGGGTAATCATTTTGTTTTTAAAGTCAATGTCAGAAGAGCCATTTGCAAGATAGACTGTCCATGAAGGAGGTCACTGGAAGGCAGCATCTTATTGGCCAAAATGTTCTTAGCTGTTGACCGAGTCCAGCTTAGAGACCATCTTCTTTGAGAAACCTTCCTCCTTTCTCTAGGATTCAGATCCAGATTCAAGTAACAAATATTAGTTGTGTTTTGTACCAACCACCACTGTGTTAGGTGCCTTCACATACATTATCTTTTAGGTGACTTCACATACATTATGTTTCATTAAAAAAAAAAAACAAAAAAAACAACTCATCATCACAGGGGACTTCCCTGGTGGTCCAGTGGTTAAGAATCTGCCTGCCAATGCAGATGACACAGGTTCAATCCCTGGTCCAGGAAGATCCCACATACCGAGCAGCGAGTAAGCCCATGTGCCCTAGCTACTGAAGCCCACTCACCTAGAGCCAGTGCTCTGCAACAAAAGAAGCTCCCACAGTGAGAAACCTGTGCACCACAACTAGGGAGTACCCCCCGATTGCCACAACTAGAGAAAACCCACATGCAGCAACAAGGACCCAGCACAGCCGTAAATAAATAAATAAAACTGGGAAGCTATAATAATATAGTATGGTTTAGACACAGGAATGACTGACAACCAGTGGAATAGAATGGCCGATTCAAATATAGATCCATATTTGTGAATAAATTTAATAAAAAAAAAGAAAGAAAAATCTCATCTTCACAAATGCCTTCAAGATAGGTAATCTTATCCAGACTTCACAGAAGAAGAAACCAAAGGTCATGGCTAATTTAATAATTCCTCAGTCTCTTTGGGGACCGTAATATAGGCAGTTCGACCAGATATGTACCTAAATGCTTTCTTAATAATGCGGTCTTCTCATCACCTTCTGTTCTATTTATAGAAATTAGACGGTAAGCTTAAACTATCTTGGTGACACAAGGTTGGAGATGGTTGCAAATCCCATTCCTCAAACCCTGCTCCATCCCCCAACATTCAAACCCACTCCTCCATCTCCACTGGAAGGAAGGCAGCTCCCCAGAGAAAGTGAGTGAGTGGTGGTGGAAAGACCCTCTGGCAGGGTCACCAGCAAAGTGCCATTCCCTTGTGACTCTGTGGCTTCTTTCTACAATGACTCATGATTCCAACTTCAGTCATCCTCTCTTTCTTTTGATCTTGCCATTCCTGGCATCTTCAGCAAAGAGGCTGGGGAAGCAGGCTGGAATATTAAGGGGACACACGTAGGCTGGTGACTGCATTAAATACTGTAACTTTGGCATCAAGTGGACTGCTGTTTTGATAAATAGAATTTCATTTTCTGAATCTTTCCATCATTGGGCTTCTGTTGATCTAAGGTTGGGCTGAACTATGTATGAAGTGAGTGATACAGATACTGTTCTGTCCTCTGGGAGTTGAGGTCTGACCCCTCAAGATGGAAAACTCCATCAGTTGACACAAACACCCTAAATGCATTGCAACTGCAAAGCGTGAAAGAAATCAAAGATATTAAATTGGGGTAGAGCAAAAATTATGAGGCTTCCTCTAGGCCATTAGAAAATTTCCATTTTCCCCTGAAAATTGTCCTATAGTGATTCTTCTCCATGCATGGGGTCTCAGGAGCTAGAACAGGTTGGGACACAGAGTAGGCAATGCATATATGTTATGAATGGCTAGATGAATGAATCTTAGGTGAATGGATAAATACAGCTGAATCAAGAGACAGTGTAGAGAAAGTCTTCTCTGATCTTCTAAAACACCATCCACATTTGGGCAAATGACCTTGTCTTATCCTCTAAGCCCATCCACGCTCTGCCTATACCAGCCACCAAGAAACTTGGCTGTGCCTTCCTCACATCTCTGCGGAGAGACAGTTTAGACACCTCTTTCTGCCTGGGGAAGCTTGTCTCTAAGGCTGGGGACATCTGGGATTATCCCTGGCCCAAAGTTCTTTATAAGGAAACCGTAGACAATGGAAGCCCAGTTCCTTGGGAACCAAAAAGCTTTGTTTAAAAGACAGCTAGTTAGAGAGTGGACAGTATTTTTAAATGCATGAGTGTGCTGAATAATTAAGCAAAAAGTTTTGTTTTCATGGAAAATTTTCCTCCAAATGCTGCATCAAGGAGGGTACTGAATTTGCCACAGGCAATTGTTGGCAAAGGTAGTGAGGCTGTGTTTCTTCCAGTCCAGGGAAAAGAAATTCAGATCGGACCTCCAGGCTATGGCCCCCAGTTCAAAGACAGCCCACTCTTTCTGATGCAGAACAGTCACTCTGGGAAAATCAGATAAGGTCTTCCAAAGATCGTTAAGCCTTTCCCCTGCCTGGTTACCAAAATCATTCAAACTCTTCCCCTGTCTAGATTTTCATTGGGTCATAAAATTTTGAAGCAATCCATCCAACCCTTCATTTTACAGAGGAAAACATTGAAGGCCAGAGAGGTTAAGAGATTTGCCAAAAGGCCCACAGCAAGTGGATGGCAGAACTGATTATCTTAAATGTCTGATTATTACCCTTTGCTATCTTCTCTACCAACAGAAATGCAACCCATCATTTAATAACCTGCTCAAGTCTCCCCTCCTCCTCAAATACTTTTTGAACCCAGCACCCTACAAATATCTCTGCCCCCTTCTCTGAATTCTTAAAACAGTTATTTCTTAAATTCTTAAAACAGAATGTTTAGGGGCTTCCCTGGTAGCAAAGCTGGTAAAGAATCCGCCTACAATGTAGAAAACCCCAGATCGATTCCTGGTTCGGGAAGATCCTCTGGAGAAGGGATAGGCTACCCACTCCAGTATACTTGGGCTTCTCTGGTGGCTCAGATGGTAAAAAATCCACTTACAATTCGTGAGACCTGGGTTTGATCCCTGGGTTGGGAAGATCCCTGGAGAAGGGAACGGCTACGCACTCCAGTTTTCTTGCTTGGAGAATTCCATGGACAGAGGAGCCTACAGTCCATGGGGTCACAAAGAGTCAGACACGACTGAACACTTTGGCTTTCACTTTAGAACGTCAGCCCTCAGCATCATTCATGAGATCATTGGTTCCCACTAGGCCATGTGATGAGTGAATAATCATCTGTCCATATCTTTTTTCAAAATTTACTTTGGGTCTGGGTCTTCACTGCTGTGTACAGGCTTTATCTAGTTGCAGCAAACAGTGGCAGGGGCCAGTGGGCAGGGCTATTCTAGTTGTAGCCGTGGTGCACAGGCTCCTCATTGTGGTGGCTTCTCCTGTTGTGGAGCACAGGCTCTGGGTGTTTGGACTTCAGTAGTTGCAACATGTAGGCTTCAGTAGCTGGGGTACACAGGCTTAGTTGCTCCATGGTATGTGGAATCTCCTAGACCACAGAGATTCCTGCGTTGACGGGAGGATTCTTATCCACTGTGCCACCAGGGAGGTCCCTGAACACATCTTTTTGATGAACATATTCCAAGGTCTTATAAGGAAGGAACTCTCTCTCACACCTCTTTTGTATCTCCCTTCATAGTAAAGCATGTAAGTGATACTTGATGGATATTTGTCGAAAATGTAGCTCAATGGGCAGATGGATGGATGGACTAAGGATGAATAGAAATATTTTACAGGTAGTTAATAAATGAGAATACTGCTAAGTCTGCTAAGTCAATTCAGTCGTGTCTGACTCTGTGCGACCCCATAGACGGCAGCCCACCAGGCTCCCCCGTCCCTGGGATTCTCCAGGCAAGAACACTGGAATGGGTTGCCATTTCCTTCTCCAATGCATGAAAGTGAAAAGTGAAAGGGAAGTCGCTCAGTCATGTCCAACTCTTAGCGACCCCATGGACTGCAGCCTACCAGGCTCCTCCATCCATGGGATTTTCCAGGCAAGAGTACTGGAATGGGGTGCCATCGCCTTCTCTGAAATGAGAATAAATAAAATGATAAAATAATAAAATTATTCCACATAGTCTAGTGTAAGCATTTGCTTAAAGATGCAATGTCTCTTTATTATAATAATGTGTGTGTATAAATATACAATATATATGTGTACATATGTATAGGTACATACACACACACTCATAGTGACTAAGAATAACAGTCCTCAGCCCATTTCACCTTATATTCATTTTCTAGGTTATGCAACTGAATCACAGAGTAAAGGGAAGAAACCAGCCACCCTCCCATGGCCAGGAAAAGACACAGGAGGAATGAGAGACCCAGTTGGAAATACACAGTGCATAGTCTACCATGATGGATTTTTGTTTCTTTAGAATGAAAGATGAATAATAACCTAGGACACCTTCCTGTGGGTGCTCTCAGGCCCTGGGGGGCTGAGAGAAAATAAATCTGCTCTTCAGAAAAAAGAAAAAAACAAACAAACATATAGTTACTGTTTCTTCTTTACACCCCACATTACAGGTATGACTGGTGGGTCATTAATTATAAAACTGCCTTCATAAGCTCTAATGGAGGCATTTTTTAAAAATTCTCTAAATACTTGTAGCAAATTTTAGCATTAAAAATTACTCGAGTCAAAATTATTTACCAGTATGGTAATTCTTTCCAAGACAACTCTAGACTTGAAGTCATTTTCCTTACCAGTACCACCCGATAGAATAATTGGCTGCAATTAGCAAATGACTTTGTTATTCCTCCCAGAATCTGGCTTCAGCATCCGTGAAACATGCGTATTCTTTTCTTTTTCCCAACAGGGACTCAGAGCTTCTGCAAATCTTGTCCTCCCTGTGCAATGCATCACAGAATCACAGAGATGGAGGGGGCTTGCCATCGCTCGACTCAGAGTTCCTCAGAAGGTGGGACCAAAGGTAACTTAGGTGATACACAGATGAGCCTTGAAGAAAATTAATAATTAAGCTTCTTGTAATCCACATTAGAAAAAAAAAAAAATGACTTGCACACCAAACCTGGGTATGTTGCATAGCATGTTTAGAGCGAGGACAAAATTTTTAACTAAGCCAACTGAAAGAAACATATTTAAAGTTCTGGCAAAACTCATAAAAATACTACTTGAATAAATTGAAGTTTGGAAAATACTAATAGCCACATACCCTCATCTTTTGGGACCAGAAATGAAGCCCAGAGAGGCAGCTATGGGACCAGAATTCAGCTCTGGGAATTGTCAGACCAGGCTTCCTCTCCTCTAGACCCTGTAACATCTCCCTTCCCCCTGGAACAGCTGTCAGTAACAATGTGAGGTTGGCAGAGTTTCTTCGGTGTCTAGGAAGCCACATTTCAGGATTGCCCCTCCCTTTTTCAGTCTTCACCCACTCTTTTCCCCATCCTCCAAGGTTCTGATCCCCCAGTGAATTAACATATGTTCAGATCGTTTCAAAATCCACCATCTTATACACATGTATATATACCACATCTTCTGTATCCATTCATCTGTTCGTAGACATTTAGGTCTTTTTAAAATAATACTGCTATGAGCATTGGGGTGCATGTATCTTTTCAAACTCGAGTTTTCATCCTTTTCTGAACATATAACTAGGAATGGGACCCCTGAACCCTATCATAACTCTATTTTTAGTTTTTTAAGGAACCTCCATACTGTTCTCCCTAGTGGCTATGCTGCTGCTGCTGCTAAGTCGCTTCAGTCATGTCTGACTCTGTGCGACCCCATAGACAGCAGCCCATGAGACTCCCCTGTCCCTGGGATTCTCCAGGCAAGAACACTAGAGTGGGTTGCCATTTCCTTCTTCAATGCAAAAGTGAAAAGTGAAAGTGAAGTCGTTCAGTCGTGTCCGACTCTTAGCGACCCCATGGACTACAGCCTACCAGGCTCCTCAGTCCATGGGATTTTCCAGGCAAGAGTACTGGAGTGGGGTGCCATTGCCTTCTCCCTAGTGGCTATACTAAATACCAATAGTTTAATGTGCTGCTTCCCAGGTGGCTCAGTAGTAAAGAATCCACCTGCAGTACAGGACACCTGGGTTTGATCCTTGGGTTGGTAAGATCCCCTGGAGACATGAATGGCTACTCACTCCAGTATTCTTGCCTGGAGAATTCCATGGACAGAGGAGCCTGGCGGGCTACAGTCCATGGGGTCGCAAAGAGTTGGACACAACTGAGTAACTAATACTTGCTGGTTATGTCAACTGGATGATGCTGTCTCAACTGGCTAGGTCTGGGGTTTGGGTGACCCATTCTATGAAACAGTTGCTTAACACTGCTTTTCAGATAGTTTCCAGCTAGGGGACCCTTCTTGCTGGCGTTATCCTTCTTGCCCTCTGGTTTGAACTGCACAGACTGTATTGATGACATTTTGTAAGGTTTACGTACATCTCATTGAATCCACAGAGAAGGCAATGGCACCCCACTCCAGTACTCTTGCCTGGAAAATCCCATGGACGGAGGAGCCTGGTAGGCTGCAGTCCATGGGGTTGCTAAGAGTCAGACACGACTGAGCGACTTCACTTTCACTTTTCACTTTCCTGCATTGGAGAAGGCAATGGCAACCCACTCCAGTGTTCTTGCCTGGAGAATCCCAGGGATGGGGAGCCTGGTGGGCTGCAGTCCATGGGGTCGCACAGAGTCGGACAGGACTGACGCGACTTAGCAGCAGCAGCAGCAGCAGCATTGAATCCAAGTACAGGGGCAACCAGGTCACTGACCCTCCAGACCAGGACCTTCCAGGGAGCCAGAAGAAAGACAGCACTGGTTGATCAGCCCAATCCACTGACTGGCTAAGGATGCCTCATTTGGAGTTGGGGCCTCAAGGACGCCTGTCCCCTTTCAGAGCTTGGTCATCTAGGGGACTGTCAGTCTCATGATTGCTCCTTAACCATCTGGCCAGTGCTGGCCTCCTTGAACCTCTTTTTATCCCAAGTCTGGGTCTGACAGGGGAAGGTGTCCTATTCCTGGCCTCCCCCAGCCAATTCTCATGCAGTTTCCAGAAGGTGAAGTGGAGCTGCCTGGGGGCTGCGGCTGTATCAGCGTGTTTCAGCTGCCAAGTGAAGGCAGGGATGAGACCCACCCCTCCCAGGCCTGTTTCCTTGACTTTAAAATGAAGGGATTTGGTTTAGAGAGCATCTCGGGTGCCCATCCAGCAGTCCTTGACCTCTCCCTATCACCAGGCTTTCAAACATTTTTCTCTTGCGGTTTCCTTTCTGTGTCTCGTAATGGCATTCCCCATGAATGATAAAAGCGCTCCGGGTCCATCCATTAGATATCTTGACAAAGAGCTCTTCAGAGTTGCTTCTTGGCCTTGACAAAGACTTTAAAGCTGAAAGAGTGACAGCATTTTTTTTTTCCCTCTTGAAGGCCCAGGTGTTAGAGAACAGAGGGCATGAAGGAAGAAATTACCCTAGTTGGGAGGACAGGCTGTGGGGTCAGACAGACCTGGGTTCTGAGCCCAGCTATACCATTGCTGATCGAGTGCTGGGAGCAAGTTACTTAGTCTCTGTGGGCCTCAGTTTCCTCGTGAGTGAAATAAGGAAAAAATGGCACCTAGAAACAGAGTGGCTGTGACCGTAAATGAGATCACTTATGTAGCTGATACATGGAAGGTGCTCGGCTGGTGCCAACTGTTGGATTTGAACAACTCTGCCGAGAACAGAACTGATCCCCGTAAAATCAGCCTGCTTTGGTTAAAGACGTTCTCCCAAAACCCAGACTTAAAATCTGTATTGAGTTTTATCCCAAAATAAAAGAGAGAAGGGGGAAAGACTGGATCAAATAGAGAACAAAAATAACAGTGTTGGGGCTTCCCTGGTGACCTAGTGGTTAGAACTCTCCACTCCCAGTGCAAGGGACAGGTTCGATCCCTGGTTGGGCAACTAAGATCCCACATGCCATGTGTCGTGGACAAAAAGTATATAAATTAAAGGATGTCTATCACTTTATTTTATTTATTCTCATAATGTAAAAATAAGGAGCGTTTCTTTCTTTAACATTGACAAAAAAAAAAATACAGTGTTGCTCCAACTCAAATGGCAGGGAACAGAGAGGGTCCCCGGAAGTCTGGGTCCAGGTTTTCGGAGTTGCTACTTAAATCTGGAATCCGTATGCCCATCACTATCCCCACCCCCATTCCTTTTCATCCCTTCTTCTTTCAATCAAACACTTCAAAGAGGAGCCCGGAGAAGAGAACTGTGAATTCTCTGCTCACTAGTTTTCATGAGACGAAACCAAAGAATGTTTCTTTTTGAAACTGCATCTGCTCATCCAAACCAATTTTACTAGCTAGGGGACCTGAGCTCACAGGCAGGCTCAGGGGCTGATGAAATTCAGATGTGAGGCTGCAGAGAGACTTCAACAATAACAGGAGAGTGGGGGAGCCCAGCGTGGCTGGGCAAGGGTCCGGGCAGTGGGGGAGGGGATTCGGAGATGGAGAGAGAGGTACCCAGGAAGAGACAGAGAAGAAGAGAGGAAGGGGGCCAAGAAGGGCTGAAAAGGAAGAGATGAGACAAAGCCCAAGAAAACATTTTATTTTTCTTCTTTAAAGAACAAAAAACAAACATGCTGTTTCAACTGACGGGAAATGTTCGTCTGCCGAAGGCATTATTAGGACAAGAGATAAGGAAACCACAGAGATAGGAAATAATTATTTTGTATCTGTCTTTATAAATGAAAATGAAGGACATTCACTGAAATAGGATTTAGATTTTCAGGGACAGAAGGGAATGAATTAGGGAATATTCTGATAACACAGGAAATGTTTATTAACAGGTCAGGGGAGGGGGACTCTTGAAACTGACAAGGATTCCTGGGCCAGATAAAAACCAGCTAGACTAAAAAAGAGACCAAGAGAACCAGAGCTGTGGGGTCAGAGGACACCACTTGTGTGAGATAACTTAGATCTGGATGGAGGATGGATGGAAAAGGTGACTGACCCCTTCACCCTACTTGGCAGTTGGTGACCTAACATAACAGGTGTGGGTCAGGCAACTGTACCCTGAGCAAAGCAGACGTGGACAGAGGTATCCAGGGCAGAGGCATCCCTCCTCCTCATTTCTGCACTCCCTGTAGCTTGTGGATGGGTGCAGTTTGGAGAAAGTGTGTGGAAAGGAAGAAAGGGAGGGAGCCATATCAGTGCCAAGCTCACAGTCTAAGAGAATCCCACACTCCTTAGAGACTCACTAACTGACAAAGTCCTTAACACACATCTCTTTGTCTTCTGGCTGTATACCCAGCCGAGCCAGACAGAACTATCTTCCCTATTTCCCCACTCTGTCTAGAGACACAGTGGAAGGCAGCAGTTAGGAGCCCAGGCTCCAGCATCAGATTGCCTGGGTCTAAATTCTGGTTCTGTCCCTTTCTAGCTGTTGGCCTTGGATAAGTTATTCAACTCATCTACCTCAGCTTTCCTAGCTATAAAATGGAAATCTAATGGGCATATCTCTTCCATAATGTCATTGGTGGGATTAAACAATGCCATAAAAGAAAGTTCTTAGAATAGCAAATACACTATACAATAAAATATAGTTATTATAGCAATTTCTAAAGGCATTCTGGCTTACTTTCAAAGTCTAAGTTCTTTGTGTCTAAACTTCATCCCTCTTGCTGCCATTTGAGCCTCTCCTGATTGAAATAAACACCTGTTCATGCCCACCTACACAGCTTCCTGCCTTGGACTTCGAGCTCTGTCTGTCCCGAAAAGGGCTCTTCCTCACATCCTCCTGTCCACCCACTCCGACATCACCTTCAAAACCCCAGCAAGGCTGCAGGTGGAAAACTTTTTGACCACTGAAACCAAATGTCTAGTGGTGTTAAAGAGCCAATAGATCGGGTTTAGGACGGAGGGAAGCACAGACCTGCCCACTAACCTGCCCAAAAAATCCCAGAACCCCTGGAAGATGGTCACTGCTTCCGCCTCCACTTCTACACAGGACCTGGTGATGCGTGCCCAGGATGCTTCCCAGAGGCAAGACTCACACAAGGACCCTCTGCAGGTGTCTGAGCTTAGCGTCTCCTGGAGCAAATCTGGGGGCTGGCTCCTTGGACTCGCTGAAAGCTCTCTGCTGACAGAATCAGATAATCAGCTAATACCCGACCCCGCGGCGTCCTGAGCCTTGGGACGGATACATAACAATGTCATCAGGCCTGCCTTCTAAGAGCCTTAGCCAGCTTACTACCTCTTTGAGTGAGTCTGCCCTGGGTAATTATTCCAAATTCTGCCCGTGAGGAGGGCTCAGTGTCATGTCACCATAATCCTCTGGAAAGATCTGCCATTGGCACCATCAAAGGGGCTGCACACGGCCTCTTCTCTACATACAGCTCTCCCGAATCTCTGTGGCAGTTCCTGGAGAAAGTAGCTCACCCCTGATTTTCTCCATAGATGTGTTTCAAAGAAAATGGGTGAAAGCTTGCCTCTGGGGTCCACAGGGGGCAGGGTTGGACCTCCAAAGTACCTCCCGTTCCAGAAATCTCAAGCTGGAGTCAACCCTTCCCAGCCAGCCTTACAAATAAATAGCCTCTGGCCCACTCCTTCAGGTCCAGGGAAAACTGGTACAAACTGAATCAGGACATCTGACTGCCTCCAGTCCAGGGCATTCTTCTTCTTCTTCTTTTTTTTTTTTAAATTTCTGGCTGCATCAGGTCTTAATTGCAGCATGTGGCTTCTTTGTGGGACCCACAGGCGTCTCTCTAGTTGAGGCTTAGTTGCCCCTTAGCATGTAGGATCTTAATTCCCTGACCAGGGATTGAACACATGTCCTCTGCGTTGGAAGCTCAGAGTCTTAACCAGTGGACCAACAGGGATGTCCCCAGTCCAGGGCATTCTGAGGAAGGGAAAATCTGTGATATGGTGGTAAATCAATATTTGTGTTTGTGTGCAAAACTGAGAGAGTAAACTGCTCTTCCTTCTGCAGGGAAGACCAAGATATTGATGACGATAACAGTGATAATGACAATAATCATACCCTGCTGCCACGGGAAGAATGGGGTCTTGGGAGACACTTCTGAGTTGAAATCCCAGCTGGGCCCCTCCCAGGCTGTGAACTTGCCTGCACTTCCCTGAGCCTCATCTGTAAACAAGGGGATAATATGGTACCAACCTCACAGGGAGTTTTGAGAGGCTTAAATGAGCACGTGCACAGAACATAATGGCCAGCACATCGTGAATGCCCAATACATTTCAGCCTTCCTTAATTGCTTTTATAGTCATTCAGTATTTTACAGTTTACTAAACACTTTTACATGTATTAACTAATGTAGTTCTCACCTCATCCCCGGAAGAAAGTCATGATGGCTCTAAGTTTTACGTATGGAACACTGAGGCTCAGAGATATCTAATGACTTGCCCCAAAGGTCCATAATTCACATTTTAAAACAATCAAATAGATGCCAGAAGCTTGCGTAAGATTTTGAACATTTGGTTCAGGCATTGAGCGTTCCACACCAAACGAGCATTGTGACCCACTCCTTGAAGGTCCGGCCCTCTGGTGTGACAGAGATTTCCCGTTCACTGGGCCTGCAGCTGTACCAGTCAGACCAGAACGCAGCTTTGTCGGGGCCATTTGCAGGCCTGCGGAGAGAGAAGTGTCACAGAGCAAAGTAGTTCAAAGCCACTAGGATTCTGGGCTCTGTTGTAGCTCAGTGGAGAGTGTGCCGAGGGGGTGACAATGTCACACATGAATAATGCATAGAAGGTGCTAAGCTTCAGTTTCAGTACGATCCAAATGCTCATTTCATCTTTGATTTTCCCTTCTGGCTGCGCCATTCCCTACAGCCACTGATCCCGGGGGCTCCGCTGGAGCCGTCCGGCTGCCCGCTAAATTGGCTGTTCTTGATGGTGAATAGAAAGGGGGGGTGGGGCGCTGGGGACAGAGAGAAAAAGAAAGATAAGTCGAGGGGAGGGGATTACGGAAGATGAAAGAGGGAGATGAGAGAAGGAAGATCTTTCGCTGGACTCCTCTTACGCAGACCTCCACGGCCCCCGAGAACTTGGGGAGGTTTTGTTCCAGGAGAACTTTCCTGGTCTTCTCACTGTGTGGTTGTCATAGACTGAACTCTCATCTTCCCAAGAAGCGGGAGGGGTGGAGGGCCGGGCTCCTGCCAGAGACGGAGATCAGAGGAGGATGCCTGCCGTGGTGTGCAGGGGAAGGAGAGGAGAAAGAAGAACCCTTCTGGCAGGACAGGACTGACCCAAAGCCCAGCCCAGCAGCTGTGTACAAATACAGGAGCAGCAGCAAGGGTCTGGGGATGGGATGCAGGTAGCGTCTGTTCTAGCTGCAAATCTGAAAACAAGCAAGGGCTACAGCCCGACGTTTTGGGTCTTATGAGAAGACAGGCACTAAAGCAGCAAATGTCACCCTCGCTACGATTCCCACCAGGCCTGGGAACGTGATGAGGCCTCTGTGGCGTCAGGGGGTCAGAAGGTCAGAGCCCACAGCAGCATCAAGGGGAGGGCGCAGAAAGCCTTATGAGTCGAGTCACTCCTTTGTGGGGGACAGAGGGGGTCTTCTTTAAGGAGGTGCTGTAAATTCAAACCCAAGGCAGCGGGGTTTGACAGTCACAACTGAAGGTACTTCCTGTTGTCCCGTTCTTAAAAATCAGTAGGCAGCCTACTCCAGGGTAAACCGCCCATCGCTTTCTTTTCTTGGGGCAGCCAGATGAAGCAGCTGCAGCTGATTTTAATGAGATGTAATAATATTCTCTCAGTTCTGTGAGCTATAGACTGAGCCCACCGAGGGAACCTGCTCAACCCCCCAATGATCAGACTTGTCAAAATATGATCATTTTGTTCCTTATTATAAATGAAAAGAAGATATGATTTAAGTGTCATCCTCTGGGTGTGTAAGCCAGATTCCTATAAATCAATCATCCAAAATAAACTCTTTGGAGTGATTTCACTACAAATATGCTGGAAACAATTTCTTTAAACAAAGCATAAAAGTATTACTGTAGCTCTCCAACATCAAAATGGCTTTAGATATGCATTATTGGGTTGCTGGGGTATTCTTTGCTTAATATATGTTATTTATGGTTTTGTGCCTGACAGGCAGAGTCAATGCTTGTCTGCAAGAAACCTCCTGCTTACTTCATGTCAGGTCCCCACAGTGAAACAGGGAGAGATGGCAGGAATGGCGAGAGGTGTAAGGACCAGGCTGGGGTCCCTAACCTCTGCAGCTGGGACACTCCATTTCCAAACTGGGTCCCAGTGAGTGGAAGAATGGCAAGCCTTTAGTGGCAACCTACATCCTGCTAGGATAGGATTCCCAGGTGTGTTACTTACTAGCTCTGAGATTTGGGCAAATCTTTCTTTCAGTTTTGAACCTTCAAAATGGGGACAATGAGGACAGTGTGTGTGCGTGAGTGCTAAGTTACTTCAGTTGTGTCCAACTCTTTGGGACCCTGTGGACTGTCCCTGGGATTCTCCAGGCAACAATACCGGAGTTGCCATTTCCTTCTCCAGGGGATCTTTCCAACCCAAGAATTGAACCCACATCTCCTGCATTGGCAGGCAGGTTATTTACCTCTAAGGCCACCTGGGAAGCCCAGTGAGGACTGTAATAGCAGGTAATTAATCCAGTTGTCCATGGGTTACAAAGACTGGGACACAACTTTACGACTAAACAGCAACATGCAGTTGTTATAAGGAGCCAAGAGGAGTTAATACGGTAAAGCACCGAGAACAAAGTCAGCCATGTGTTGGCACTAGTAACCTTCAGTTGAGTTCAGTTGAGTTCAGTCACTCAGTCCTGTCTGACTCTTTGCAACCCCATGGACTGCAGCACACCAGGCCTCCCTGTCCATCACCAGCTCCTGGAGCTTACTCAAACTCATGTCCATCAAGTCAGGGATGCCATCCAACCATCTCATCCTCTGTTGTCCCCTTCTCCTCCTGCCCTCAGTCCTTCTCAGCATCCGGGTCTTTTTAAATGAGTCAGCTCTTCGCATCAGGTTGCCAAAGTATTGGAGTTTCAGCTTTAGCATCAGTCCTTCCAATGAACAGTCAGGACATATTTCCTTTAGGAGGGACTGGTCGGATCTCCTTGTAGTCCAAGGGACTCTCAAACGTCTTCCCCAACACCACAGTTCAAAAGCATCAATTCTTCAGCACTCAGCTTTCTTTATAAGTAAGAAATCCATATATAACTACTAGAAAAACCATAGCTTTGACTAGATGAACCTTTGTTGGCAAGTAATGGCTCCGCTTTTTAATATGCTGTTTAGGTTGGTCATAGCTTTTCTTCCAAGGAGTAAGCATCTTTTAATTTCATGGCTGTAGTCAACATCTGCAGTGGTTTTTGGAGCCCAAGAAAATAAAATCTCTCACTGTTTCCATTGTTTCTCCATCCATTTGCCATGAAGTGATGGGACCAGATGCCATGATCTTCATTTTCTGAACATTGAATTTTAAGACAACTTTTTCACTCTTCTCTTTCACTTTCATCAAGAGGCTCTTTACTTCCTCTTCACTTTCTGCCATAAGGGTAGTGTCATCTGCATATCTGAGGTTATTGATATTTCTCCCAGCAATCTTAATTCCAGCTTGTGCTTTATCCAGCCCAGCATTTAGCATGATGTACTCTGCATACAAGTTAAATAAGCAGGGTGACAATATACAGCCTTGATATACTCCTTTCCCTATTTGGAATCAACCTGTTGTTCCATGTACAGTTCTAACTGTTGCTTCTTGACCTGCATACAGATTTCTCAGGAGGCAGGTCAGTTGGTCTGGTATTCCCATCTCTTGGAGGATTTTCCATGGTTTATTGTGATCCACACAGTCAAAAGCTTTGGCGTAGTCAATAGAGCAGAAGTAGATGTTTTTCTGGAACTCTCTTGCTTTTTCCATGATCCAGCGAATGTTGGCAATTTGATCTCTGGTTCCTCTGCCTTTTCTAAAACCAGCTTGAACATCTGGAAGTTCACGGTTCACATACTGTTGAAGCCTGGCTTGGAGAATTTTGAGCATTACTCTGCGAGCATGTGAGATGAGTGCAATTGTGCAGTAGTTTGAGCATTCTTTGGCATTGCCTTTCTTTAGGATTTCTTTAGGACTGGAATGAAAAGTGACCTTTTCCAGTCCTGTGGCCACTACTGTGTTTTCCAAATTTGCTGGTATAATGAGTGCAGCACTTTTATAGCATTATCTTTTAGGATTTGAAATAACTCAACTAGAATTCCATCACCTCCACTAGCTTTGTTTGTAGTGATGCTTCCTAAGGCACACTTGACTTCACATTCCAGGATGTCTGGCTCTAGGTGAGTGATCACACCATCTTGTATCTGGGTCATGAAGATAATTTTTGTATAGTTCTTCTGTGTATTCTTGCTACCTCTTCTTAATATCTTCTACTTCTGTTAGGTCCATACCATTTCTGTCCTTTATTGAGCCCATCATTGCATGAAATGTTCCCTTGGTATCTCTAATTTTCTTGAAGAGATCTCTAGTCTTCCCATTCTATTGTTTTCCTCTATTTCTTTGCATCGATCACTGAGGAAGGCTTTCTTATCTCTCCTTGCTATTCTTTGGAACTCTGCATTCAAATGGGTATATCTTTCCTTTCCTCCTTTGCCTTTACCTCTCTTCTTTTCACAGCTATTTTTAAGTCCTCCTCAGACAATCATTTTGCCTTTTTGCATTTCTTTTTCTTGCAGATGGTCTTGATCACTGCCTCTTGTACAATGTCACAAACCTCCATCCACAGATCTTCAGGCACTCTGTCTATCAGATCTAATCCCTTGAATCTATTAGTTATTTCCACTGTATAATCATAAGGGATCTGATTTCGGTTATACCTGAATGGTCTAGTGATTTTCCCTACTTTCTTTAATTTAAGTCTGAATTTGGCAATAAGGAGTTCATGATCTGAGCCAGTCAGCTCCTGGTCTTGTTTTTGCTGACTGTATAGAGTTTTTCCATCTTTGGCTGCAAAGAATATACTCAATCTGATTTCCATATTGACCATCTGGTGATGTCCATGTATTGAGTCTTCTCTTGTGTTGTTGGAAGAGGGTGTTTGCTATGACCAGTGCATTCTCTTGGCAAAACTCTATTAGCCTTTGACCTGCTTTGTTTTGTACTCCAAGGCCAAATTTGCCTGTTACTCCAGGTGTTTCTTGACTTCCTACTTTTGCATTTCAGTCCCCTATAATGAAAAGGACATCTTTTTGGGGTGTTAGTTCTAAAAGGTCTTATAGGTCTTCATAGAACCATTCAACTTCAGCTTCTTCAGCATTACTGGTTGGGGCATAGGCTTGGATTACTGTGATATTGAATGGTTTGCCTTGGAAACGAACGGAGATCTATCTGTCATTTTTGAGATTGCACCCAAGTACTGCATTTTGGACTCTTTTGTTGACTATGAGGGCTACTCCATTTCTTCTAAGGGATTCTTGCCCACAGTAGTAGATATAATGGTCATCTGAGCTAAATTTACCGATTCCAATCCTTTTTAATCCACTGATTCCTAAAATGTTGGTGTTCACTCTTGCCATCTCCTGTTTGACCACTTCCAATGTCCCTTGATTCATGGACCTAACATTCCAGGTTCCTATGCAGTATTGCTGTTTACAGCATTGGACTTTACTTCCATCACCAGTCACATCCACAACTGGGTGTTGTTTCTACTTTGACTCAGCCTCTTCATTCCTCCTGGAGCTATTTCTCTGCTCTTCTCTAGTAGCATATTGGGCACCCACTGACCTGCAGAGTTCATCTGTCAGTGTCCTATCTTTTTACCTTTTCATGCTATTCACGGGGTTCTCAAGGCAAGAATTCTGAAGTGGTTCTGAGGTGACTCCAGTGGACCATGTTTTGTCAGAACTCTCCATCATTACCCATCCATTTTGGGTGGCCCTACATGGCTCGGCTCATAGTTGCACTGAGTTAGACAATGGAACCCCACTCTGGTACTCTTCCCTAGAAAATCCCATGGACAGAGGAGCCTGGTAGGCTGCAGTCCATGGGGTCGCAAAGAGTCAGACATGACTGAGCGACTTCACTTTCACTTTTCACTTTCATGCATTGGAGAAGGAAATGGCAACACACTCCAGTGTTCTTGCCTGGAGAATCCCAGGGACAGCAGAGCCTGGTGGGCTGCTGTCTATGGGATCGCATAAAGTCGGACACGACTGAAGTGACTTAGCAGCAGCAGACAAGGCTGTGGTCCATGTGATCAGTTTGGTGAGTTTTCTGTGATTGTGGTTTTCATTCTGTCTGCCCGCTGATGGAGAAGGATGAGAGGCTTATGAAAGCTTCCTAGTAACCTTAGCCATTCTTGTTGTGTGTTGTTTTTGTTAGTAAGCCAGGCATTTCCTGGCCCAGGGAAGTGCCATGGAACAAAGCTTTGATTGGATTTCCACAGACTCTGTCATTTGCCTTGACTTTGATGTTTTCACTTCATTCTATGAAGGGAAGTAAACTTGCAGAGGACAATGAGTGGCCCAGGGCCATGGAGCTTTGAAGCCCTGTTGGTGTTAGAGAAAAACAGCAAGGGAAGGGGCAGCGTCCTCAGAGGTCTTCCACAAGGTAGGATTTGTCTCTTGAGCCCTCCGTCTCACTCCTTCCCATCTCTCTGTGCTCACCAGGAGAGGCATCATCTCCATGCTGCGTTTTGTAATGCTCCAATCCATCCGCATTTTAACAACCTTGTACCTCAGTCGAGATAGAGTCTGAAAAGTTTAATATCATGTCAAATGAGAGAGCCAATAAAACTTGACATTATTAATAGGATGTCAAGGGTTTTTTTCCAACTGCTTAGGGAAAAAACATTGTGTCCCATTAAGTGTAGCTCCTTGCACTGAGAAATATTAAGTGACTTTTCAATGACTAGCAGCTGGAACTATTAGTTTTTCTTCATAAGCGTTGATGCTGTCGACTCTGAGAGGCCAGTCGAGAACCTTTCAGGAAGACATGGGATGAGCCCGTGCAATCAGAACAGCTTTGAGGTTTCCCTGGGACCTTCTCTGTAAGTGGGCCTGAATATGGAAATGGGGCTGTGAATCATAGAAAGACTTAAATACCCCGGGTCGAGTAAGCGTGAGACTTCAGACTCCCTTTTGTCCATTTATCCCCTAAAGAGTGCAGTGACCTAACAGGGCGATTTGGTGTGGACTTAGAAACAAGGCCAGCGCCTCCAGAAAGAGGGAAAAAACGGGGCCTCCTGTCCCTGCTCTGCTGCCCCACCCCAGCCCTCAGTGGGCTCTCCATGGGCCCAGAGCTGCTGGCGCTGCTTGTCGAAGTACCCCTGCCCCGGGGAGGGAGTGGGCTTGGTGTCAGATGTTGCCGCCTCGGCGGACACTGGGCTTAGCAAGGAGGAGGCTGGCAGGGAGCTGCAGGGGCCTCTGTTTCCCTTGGCCTGGGGCCATGGTCGCCTTCCAGCACGTGGCTTTCCAGGCTGGAGTCCCTTCCCCAGGAAGAGGTCAGGCCTTAAAATAAGCTGACGTGACTCATGTCTGAGTTGGGAATGCTTCACACAAGTGCCAGCCTTTCAGGAACTGCAGCTGGAGCAGCTGAAAAGAAAACTCTAGAGGCTCAGACCTGTGATTCTGGAGTCTTTTGGCTGCTCAAGCCCAGCCAAGATTGTTTTGTCTGTTCCCACCTAGGCTACTTGGGAGCCAGCACCTTTCAGCCTCTCTGTGCATATGTACTTAGCCATATCCGACTCTTTGTGACCCCATGGACTGTAGCCTGCTAGGCTCCTTTCTCCCTGGGATTTCCCAGGCAAGAATACTAGAGTGGGTTTCCATTTCCTTCTCCAGCAGATCATCCCAACCCAGGAATTGAACCTGCATCTCCTGCAGCTCATGCAGTGCAGGCGAATTCTTCACCACCAAGCCACCCAGGGAAGCCCCTCTAAGCCACCCCATCCCCAGAGAAATAGATTCCATAGCATTTATCCGCTTTTGCACGCCGCCATTTGGCCCCACTGTCTCACCACCTTCTCTGTGGGATGTCTTTCATGGTTCCCAGCCCAGCTGCTACAGCCTCCTAGGGCATGTACCTGTGTGTTCATTCTTAGGAATCCAGGGCACTGGATAAAGAGATGGTCAAAGGCCAGTGCTTATTTACATAAGGCTGCAGAATTTATTGGAGAGTTGTGTTCCTTTCAGAAGATCAAAAGGAAGGCCTGGACAGCCAATAGGACAGTCCTTATTTATCCTCTTCTGATGTTCTGATCGACATGCTTCTCTTTGCCCTTTGTCCCCTGTCCTGTACCATTTGGGGGCACCTGACCCCTAGAGTGAACAGATGGAAGGCAGCTTGTGCTTCTTAAATGTCACCCGAGACTTGGGAGACCCTGGGGAGAAAGCCCTTGGGATGACCCTCATGGCACCCGGAGTGCTTACAACGCAGCTGCAGCTGTCAGGATCGGCGACGAGGAGAATCTCCACTGGTCGATTCCTCTCTTCCCCATGGAAGCTCAGGACTGAGAGATTCAGCCAAGAGCAAAGGAGGCTGAGGGAGAGCTCTGCCTCTTACAGCGTAAACGACAGTGGCAGCCCCTCTGTTCCCACAGAGCTCAGGACAAGGGGGAAGAAAATTATTACGATTGTGGAAGAGAGTTGGGTCAGATGCTAGAAGGAATCTCCCCACTCGTAAGATGGTTCCTGGATGAAGCTATGGAATTGCAATTTCAGGTGTAATTGGTCCCTTTGCTCTGAGCTCCTATCTTCACCTCAGCTCATATCTGATAGTGACTAACTGGCCCCTTTCCTTTTCTGGAACATGATCTAAGAGGTTCAGATAACTGACTTGGGACTTTGAGGCAGAAACTCCAAGAAGATAGAAAAGGGATAAGTGATCCTGGGATGAGAAATGAAATATTTGGTTGGCCAAAAAAATTTGTTCTAATTTCTGCATAAGACGTTATGGAAAAACCTGAATGAGTATTTTGGCCAACCCAATACAACCAGTGTTACACACCTGTGTTAGTGTGGAGGCAGCATGGTGTTGTAGAGAGGATGGAGACTGGAAGCAAGAGGTCCATAGTCCATAGATCAGGAGCAAATTCATCTCTACTCTCTTGGTGTTGATGTCACTCTCAGTAAAGTGAGGAAAATAAGACCTGCCTGGACCTACCTTAGGATGATTGTTATGATCATGTGAGATAATAGATACAAACTCTGAGGGGAAAATGATAAATTGCTTTTAAAAAAATACTCTTATCAGCCCACCCTTCCGCTCAGAGGTAGAAGTAAGGGTGTCCTCTGATGTCAGGAGGCAGAGTCAGGTGACATTTAAGCCCCCTTGTGGCTCTGGCAATGGCCCCCCACTCCAGTACTGTCGCCTGGAAAATCCCAAGGACAGAGGAGCCTGGTGCGCTGCAGTCCATGGGGTCGCTAAGAGTCAGACATGACTGAGCGACTTCACTTTCACTTTCACTTTCATGCACTGGAGAAGGCAATGGCAACCCGCTCCAGTACTCTTGCCTGGAAAATCCCATGGACAGAGGAGCCTGGTGGGCTGCAGTCCATGGGGTCGCTAAGAGTCAGACATGACTGAGCGACTTCACTTTCACTTTCACTTTCATGCACTGGAGAAGGCAATGGCAACCCGCTCCAGTGTTCTTACCTGGAGAATCCCAGGGACGGCGGGGCCTGGTGGGCTGCTGTCTATGGGGTCTCACAGTCGGACACGACTGAAGTGACTCAGCAGCAGCCGCAGTGGCTCTAAAGGTCTGTAGACATCCTCCTCTCCCCCCACTCTAAGCTTCCCTTAACCCACTCTTCATTTGAGGCAGGGCATTCAACAAGAGTGCGTAAGCTGGCAACCCTCCGTTTATTAAGAGGAAAAACCTGACATTAGGGGGTACCTCCTGTAACATGGGTAAATCGTGAGGACATCGTGCTAAGAGACTTAAACCAATCACAGTAGAGAAATACGGTATGATTTCACTTGCATGAGATACCCAGAGTGTCAGATTCATAGAGACAGAAAGCAGAACAGTGGTGGCTGGAGGCTGGGGTGGGGGTGGGGGGGGGTATTATTTAAAACCATGATCCCCCAACCTTTTCAGCATCAGGGATGGGTTTCATGGAAGACATTTTTGCACGAACTGGTGGGGTGGGGGATGGTTTCAGAATGATTCAAACACACGACATGTATTGGGACACCACTGATTTACTGCGGCAGGAGGCGGAGCTCAGGCAGAAATGAGAGCGATGGGGAGAGGCTGTAAATACGGATGAAGCTTCACGCCCTCCCCCACCACTCACTTCCTGCTTACGTGGCGGGAGCTGGGGACCCCTGATTTGAAAGGTATAGAGTTTTAGTTTGGGAACATAAAATAGTTCTCAAGATGGATGGTGGTGATGGTAGCACAACAGGGTGAAAGAATCTGGTGCCCCTGAACTGTACGCTTAAAATGGCAACTGTTAGGCTATGTATATTTTACCGTAATGAACACTGGCATCAGGTCAAACAGCTATCGAGTCATTAATTCTGATTGATTCACACTAGGACCAGCTTTCGCCACTAAAATGTACTCTCATAACCAAGTGACCTGCCACAGTCCCTTTGTTGGGAGGTTGGGAAGGCTATCCTGTTTGCTGTCCTGTCGGTGAGGGAGTAAGGCAGGGCTCAGCAGCGGGGTGGGGGCGTCCTCGGTGCCCCTGCGCACCCCACACAATCTGGGGTTCTGAGAAAGCACTACAGCTGCACCATCATAGCTGGGAAAGCCCAGGACCATCCTGAGCCCAGCAATCGGAGCCTTTCTCCAAGGCGAATGGAAGGGAATTGTTCCCACTCCCTCTCACTGCAGCTCAACCTTCCTTCACCTTCCTGCTTTAATGTCTTAATCAAGTGGCAGATGAGAGGAACTGATCCATGCAAAGGACAGAAGGTTCGACAAGATGTGTGGAACCTACTGCTGCTCTTATCCCCCGCCCGAGTCCCCGCCCCACCAAAGAGAAAGACAGGGGAGCCAGCAAAAGAAAGAGAAAAAGGCGAGAGAGATTTTGTACCCTTAAGCCTCCACTGCCGCAGTTCAAAAGACCAATCTTTACTGAAAATAAATTTAAAGGAGAATTTTTGATGTATATTACAGTCTCTGGTGGTAGACAAGAGCGCTGCCGGCGGTATATGGAGTTATGCAAAGCCAAAGTGGGATTACTTAAAAGTGTCTGTAGTGCTTTGATTAACTGGTGTGTGTTTTATTTTTTATACGACACAATCACAGGCCTACATTGATAATATCTTGCTATTATTGTTTGACACTTGAAGCTCTATTTTTCCTATGACTTGGAAGTGGGCCTTGTTCAGTCTAGGGCAAAGGTCAAAGGATCAAGATGATCCCAAAGGGGATAAGATGGAGACATGCCCACCCTACACTTTTTTTTTTTTAATGCAATGTGCAAAAGCCCTAAGACCTATCAAAAGGGAAGAACTGGGAGAGCAGACGTGGAGACTCAAGGAGCACCCGAGTGCACGGGCTATAACAGAGTCCAACTGCCTTCTGAAGTTCCTTACATCTGTCTGGAAAATGTCCCCCCGTTGATCCATCTTCTGGAAATAAGGCTCCGGGCCAGTCATGAAGCTGCAAACCCACCTTTCTGTGTTTTGCTTTGTGATGCTGGGACTGGGACTCTGTCCTGAGCTGGGACTCGGCACATTGATTTTCTCCTGCCACCCAACCCCTAACTACCCCACCCCCCTCCCCCCTAGCTCTTGTTTGGTTGCCAATAGAGGGAGCTAGAGGGAGACTGGAACGCTGAGGCAGGGGGATAGCTCTTTCCTGTTCACTTGCCACTTCTTCCCCAGCATAGGAGCCCTTTGCCCAGAGGCGGAAGTGTTTCCAGGCTGTCCCAGTCCTGGGCTCACTGCACATCCCCTCAGAGGTCCCAGCACCAGCCAGGGAGTTCCCCTTCTCAGCAGATGGAGTCCCAGCTCTGCAGAGGCTCTCCTCTGAACTCCTGAGACACAGGCAGCCCTGGGGCCCTCCTTCAGGGTCTAGTGCATCAGAAGCCTGTTTGCACCCCCTACCCCCAACCCCCATTAAGGTCTAGATCCCAGCTGTGCAGGGGCCCTCCCAGGAGCTTCTGGGTTGGGACAGCCCCAAGCTCTTCTCACCCAGACCTAGGTAAAAACTGTCTACGTCTGTTAAATCAATCCCCTGTGTCAAATCATTTCTGTTAAAATGCCTGGCTTGGTTTCCATCTTCCTAACCAGACCCCAACAATATAAACTCCTTGAAGCAACATTATTCTGAGCACAGAAGGTACCATTCTTCCTCGACCCCGAGGCAAAGATAATGCAGACTGATGCTTGGGAGTGGCTGAGCTGCATCTTTGAAGCTCACAAAACCCAGAAGGAGAGGCCCATAGAGCCACATCAGAGAGGAATTCGGCCAGGGTGCAGGGGGTGGGGGAGTGGGGACGGGGATGGAGGTAAGTGCACCAATATAATGGCCAAGAGGATTGGAAGGAAATGAAAGAATGGCTGCACCTGTAAGATGAGGCGGGGCAAATCCACCCTGGGAGCCCCTCTGAGAGCGAGATGGACCCCGGACCACATCTGTCCACTTGTGCAATGAGGCAAAGGTGCTGTCTTCGTGCCCAGCTTTCCCTGCCTGAGTCTCCTGCCACCTGCCTGTGGCACTTACGGGACAAACTCGGAGACAATTTTCTTTCTAATTTCCAGAGCCTTCTCAAGGACAGATCTGCTCTCCCTACACCCTTGCTCCTCCTCTATCCCCGCTCGTCACCCTCATGAGCTCACACACGGCACCACAGAGTCTTGTCTGAAGCCTGGGCAGAAAATCCCATTGTAGACTCCGACATCTTCGTCCACTGGTCTCTGCAAAAGGAGCAAATCTCTGTCCTCACTGGGCCACGAGGCATGTGTTTGAAGCCACGGCAGTCACACTTCTATGTCCGTGGCTATGGCCTTCCTGCCTGCCCAGCTACCCTGGCATGAATGTGGGGCCTTCAGGGGTCATTTCATTCCCCCACCCCCAGCCAGAATCTCTCTCTAAAATTCATCCAAACATGGGAAGGAGGCCCCTGTTCTTGAAACGTGCCCATGAAACTCCTTTAGCACCGACCTGTGTCTCTTTCCTCCCACTCAGGTAGACCTCCTTTTAGCAGAGGGAAGTCAGGAGATGGAAAATCTGGTGAAGACTGACTATTTCACAGGGTTGTTGTGAGGGTCAAATAGGATAATATATGTGAAAGCATTTTGCGCACAGTCAAGCTCTGTACAAATGGGAGGAAATATTATCACAACAGTTGCTACCCAAACCACTCACTACATTATTATTATCTAAGTCCTCCTTCTGGTGCTTTAAACTCATTTCTTTTTGCTCTGTCTGCTTGGGTAATGGCTGTAGATTTCTCCCTGGGGCTCCAGCTGCACAGATAGAAGAAGGCCGAGGCAGCCGTGTGCCTCCAGCCCCGATTCTCAGAAACCCCTCCAGGCCCTGACCAGCCCAGCTCCCCAGAGCATGGCCCCGGCGGTCCCAGGGGAACCGTATTTTCAGGCCTATCTGCTTCCATCTGTGGAGCCTCTTCAGGCCAGTCTGGCAGGAGCCCAGCCAGCATCTCCATGAATCATCTGTGCCCGTGCCCTATTGTGTGGGGCAGGGCGGCTGCGGAGGAGGCCAGGGCCCTGACCTCAGAGGTTGCTGGATTATTTATTAACTTTGGCGTCAAGGGCTAATTTGGGTCTGAAGCCCTGGGGAAATGGCTTCATCCCCCTTTCTCCCCATGAGCTCAGGGAATTCCTCTCTTTATGTTCTATCTCATAGGAATAAACAGTGGGGAGAAAGAAAAAATGTAAGCACTCTCATATACTATACCGAATTCTGCAGTTTAAAAGAAAACAGCAACAACAGATTGAAGGGACACCAGTCTTCCAAGAGCTTATAAGGGGAGTGAAAATAATCACCCATGGGAACCATGCTAGAACCTTGCAATCAAACCAACCCAGCACCTGTGCTGAAACAGTACCAAGCACTGGGGGCCTTCTGATCTGGGCAGGATTAAGGGAGGAAAGAACCCACCTGCAATGCGGGAGACGTGGGCTCAATCCCTGGATTGGAAAGATCCCTTGGAGGAAGAAATGGCAACCCACTCCAGTATTCTTGCCTGGAGAACCCCATGGACAGAGGAGCCCGGGAGGCTACAGTCCAGGGGGTCACAAGAGTTGGACACGACTGAGCACGCACGCATGAGAGGTAAGAGTAATTAGGGAATATTTCTTAGAAAATGTCCATTTATCTTTCTTTTTGAACATGTACTTTGCAGAAAATGAGAAAATGAATAAGTAAAAAGAAGAAAAAAATTACCCTTAATCCCTACCTGAAGATAACCATTGTCTACAGGTTGATATATGTTTTCTTAGACATTTTTTGATGCATATATTTATATTCATACAATTTTAATAAAAATCGAATTATTCTGGGTGTACTATTTTATAACCTACTTTTTTCACTTAATTTCCTATGTCAATAGATATATATATCTTCATTATTTTTAATGACTACTAAGTATTCTATTGTGTGACTATAAAAGAGAATGTGTAATTTCTTTAACCAATCTTCTCTTATTGGACATCCCAGAGATTTCTTGTTTTGTGCCATCTTAAACAATGCAGCAGTGAACATCTTGGCATTTACCTCTTCCTGTATATGTGTGTTTTATTTTTTTTCTTTAGAATAAACTCCTAGAAATAATCACTGAGGCAAGGATTAATGTATTTCTAAGGTGCTTATTGGGCTTCCCTGGTGGCTCAGAGGTTAAAGCATCTGCCTGCAATGTGGGAGACCTGGGTTCAATCCCTGGGTCGGGAAGATCCCCTGGAGAAGGAAATGGCAATCCACTCCAGTATTCTTGCCTGGAGAATCCCATGGATGGAGGAGCCTGGTGGGCTACAGTCCACAGGGTCACAAGGAGTCGGACACAACTGAGCGACTTCACTTCACTTCAAGGTGCTTATTGGGGTTCCCAGGTGGTGCTAGTGGTAAAGAACCCTTCTGCCAATGCAAGAGACATAAGAGGTGACGGCTGGGAAGATCCCCTGGAGGAGAGCATGGCAACCCACTCCAGTATTCTTGCCTGGAAATCCCATGGATGGAGGAGCCTGGTGGGCTACAGTCCATAGAGTCACAAACAGTCAAATACAACTGAAGCGATTTAGCACACATGCAACGTGTTTATTATACTTTGTCAAATTTTGGTATATAATATAATATATAGTTTTAATTTTACACCAAGATCCACTTCTAACCAACAGAAAAATATCAAGTTTTAACTTAGGCTTTGAGGGGATGGAGAGATATGGACTGGACACTAGGCATGGAGACAAATTTGGCAGCTACAGGGCGCAGAGATGCGATCTAAACAAGTCGTTCCTTTATTCAACAAACATTTGTTTAACCCTAATTGTAAGCCAGGCACTACGCTCACTCAGCTCCGAAGTACAAAGACAACAAGACCTTTGAGAAACTTACAAAAGAATGGGAGTTGGAAGAAGTATGAGTTTGGCTTAAGCAGAACATATGTGTTGGAAGAATGGTATGTCATTGGAAGTGCCTGGCAGTGATGGGCTTTGAGGACCTGGCCAAGGGGTGGGATGAAAGTCAGGTTCTGATAGTCTGTGGAGTGATGCTGAGTGGTTAAGAAGGAGGTGGTGAGTTAGACAGACCTGGATTGCAATCCTGGTTCAGCCACTGTCTAGCCCTATGGTCCAAACAAGTAATTTAACATTTAGAGTCTCATTTCTTCTGCTATAATATGAGGAATACTGCTGCTGCTGCTAAGTCGCTTCAGTTGTGTCCGACTCTGTGTGACCCCATCAACAGCAGCCCACCAGGCTCCTCTGTCCCTGGGATTCTCCAGGCAAGAACACTGGAGTGGGTTGCCATTTCCTTCTCCAATGCATGCATACATGCTAAGTCACTTCAGTCGTGTCCAACTCTGTTTAACCCTATGGACAGCAGCCCACCAGGCTCCTCTGTCCACGGGATTCTCTAGGCAAGAATACTGGAGTGGGTTGCCATTTCCTTCTCCAACGGGGAATACAATAGCTACCGTATCTGGCTGTTGTGAGGTAAAACAAGGTGTGCTAAGGGCATAGCATGGCATTAGCCATCGTTCTCGGGTTAAACAGAGGTGGACAGCAGGTTGATGCAGATCTGAGGTGTAACGGCCCCACATGTGGGGCCCAGAGGCAGGCTGTGTTTTGGTCAACCTATACTTTCTGTACATCTTAGGGGCCCCTTTCATGTGGACCTTGTAAGGGTTGATGTGAGGTGGTTAGCTCTCTGAAAAGGAAAAGAAAAAAGCAAAAAGAAATAAAGCTGTCAAGAAAGAAAGAAGAACATCCCTGACCCTAAGAGACCCATGAGGTCCTTGGGACAGGAACCCACGTTGGTGACTGCTGCTCCACGCAGCATGCCTCCTGCCCGCCTGTGGCAGCTGGCAGGGCTCTGTGGACCCCCCCCAGAGCCTGGCCTCAAGTTTCCCAAGCATCAGGCCTTCTAGGCATCTCCTATGAGCCTGTGATCTATCTATTTGTCCAGTGACTACCTGTCAATCTCCCACGGTGTCACTTCTGATAAACAACTTGGAGAGAGTGACACCTTGATACATCAATTCCATCTGAGGTTTCGCTGACAGGCCTCCCAGCTCCTGAATCACCAGGGATGATTCATGGCCAGGCATGAGCACTGAGGGACCCTTCCCTCCTGGCTGGGCTCTGTGTCAGCCTCACGCTGTCAAAGCAAACTCCAGCCTTCTCCTCAGGCTAGTTTTACCATCTTTTGCCTGTATCCCAAGGAGGAGGGGGATTCTTTTCTGCATGCATGCACCCATCCACCCATCCATCCATCCATTTAGCAAATGTGTCTAGGAAAGAGCATTGTTATCAGGAGGCTCAGAGGGGAGTGAAGAGAGCTGAAGTCTGTCACAAGATCTGGGCTCCAGCAGCTCTTGAAAAGTCATTTAACCTCTTTTAGATGTGTATGTGCTCAGTTGTATAGCCTGCCAGGCTCCTCTGTCCTTGGGATTTCCCAGGCAAGAATACTGAAGTGGGTTGTCATTTCCCTCTCCAGGGGATCTTCCTGACCCGGGGATCGAACCCACTTCTCTTGCATCTGCTACATTGGCAGGCAGGTTCTTTACCACTAGTGCCACCTGGGAAGCCCCTCTTTTAGATCGTATAACTGCAGACACTTCTGCTCTACAGATAAGAAAATAACATTATGCAATCACAGAACGTTAACCTAAAAGGGGAGATCTTCAGGATTGTCAGGTTTAAGTGTGTTTATATTCATCCATTGAACAAATATTTATTGAGTGTCCATTTTGCATCAGGTACTATTTTAGTGTTGGGAATATATCAGTGAAGAAACAGATGAGAAAATCCTACACTCATGGGGCTTACAGTCTAATGGAAAGAGACAGACAGCAAATGAAATAAATAAGTACAATACATAGTATATTAGGTAGTGATACGTGCTAAGGAGAAAAATAAAGCAGAAAAAAAAGGAATGGAGAGCATTTGGATTTAATTTTAAATAGAGTCATCGGAGAAGACCTCAACGGAGAAGGTGATCTTTGAATGGAGGGAGGGAAAAAAGTCACGTGGCTCTCAGAGAAAGGAGCACTCCATGTGGCAGAAGCAACAGCCAGAGGAAAGATCGCCGTGGGTGCCAGGAAACGCAAGCTCCAAGTGACTGGAACAGAATGCACACGGGAGAGGTACAGGTGATCAGCACTCACACGGCTTTGGAGGAAAAGGACTTTGGGTTTTATCCTGAAGGAGATACTGAAGATTCTGAACAGAAAAGTGACAGGGTCTGATTTATACGTGTATTATTTTTGGCTGCACTGGCTCTTCATTGCTTCACGGGGGCTTTCTGTAGCTGAAGTGAGCAAGGGCTACTCCCCGGCTGTGGTGCACAGGCTTCTCATTGTGGTGGCTTCTTTTGTTGCAGAGCACAGCTCTAGGCACACGGGGTTAGCAGCTGTGGTAAACAGTCTTAGCTCCCCTGCAGTCCATGGGATCTTCCTGGACCAGGGATCGAACCTGAGTCCCCTGCATTGGCAGGCGGATTCTTAACCAGTGGACCACCAGTAAAGTCCTGACTTATATTTTAACAGGATCATTCTGGTGCTGTGTTGAGACTAATATAAATCAATAATAACAGCTAATGCTTACATAGCACTTCTTATGCACCAGCCACTGTTTTTTCTAAGTCAATCCTCACAACAACCCTATGAGGTAGAGTCTATTGTGATTCCCATTTTATAGATGAGAAAAAACAAGCATGGAGAGATTATCGAGAACCTGGTCCCACAGCACAGATTTCCCTGACTTCAGATGGCAAAGAATCTGCCTGCAATGCAGGACACACAGGTTTGACCTCTGGGTTGGGAAGATCCCCTGGAGGAGGGCATGGCAACCCACTCCAGTATTCTTGCCTGGAGAATCCCATGGACAGAGGAGCCTGGCGGGGTACAGTCTATGGGGTCACAAAGAGTCTGGCACGACTGAGAGACTAAGACTTGATGTTTTCTTTTTACCTTTGGCCACACAGCTAGTCAGTGACTGAGCCGGGGATGGAGTCTGAGAAGGGTGGCTGCAGATTCAGTGTCATCCACATCCTACCCTGCTGCCAAAGCACACCGAGGGGGGAGGCAGTTAGCAATGCCAGTGGTCTCCACCACGGGGATGCTGGTGGAGAGAATGGCGGGCTGTATTTGAAGGTAGAATCAACACGTTTTGCTGTCAGATCAGATGCGCAAGCAGAGTCATATTGCTGTTGTTGTTTTTTAACTTGATCAACTGGACAGATAGAGTTGCTTTAAATTGAAGCAGAGAAAATGGAGGAAGGGAAAGAGCAGGAGTTTGGGATGCTCTGATTGGAATCCCCGTCAGACATCTAAGTAGTGGGAGATATGAGCTTAAAAGAAACAGAGGACCTGAGAGTCTGGAATATTTGCTCCATGTCAAAGAACTGGTTAGTGAAAGGGGGTTAAGCCTTCGAGTATGAGCTTTTCCCCCTCTTCGTGCTTCTGAGCACCTTTCCACTTGCAAGTCTACTGTGATGCATCGTGTGTTTGTCAAAGTGGAAGTCAGGTGCTAGTGAAAGCTTCTCCTTCCTCCTCTTCCCGGGCTGGGGTGATGGTGTGTGCCCTTGGTGGTCTGGGGAGGGATGAGGGCACTTATGGAGATAGGTAACCCAGGTAACCATCTCCTTGGGTGGTGAGGGAGAGCCAGCTCTAAATGTTTACAGTATTCTACCGTTTCTCCCTCCTCAGAGGGAGGGACTCCTGAACCCACTGGAGCTGGGTGTTTGGCCTCCCAGAAATCCATCCCATGTTGACTGAGAGGTGGGCGATTGTGGGGTACCGCAGCAGCCCCTGGCGTGCAGAGCTGGAGGGAGCTGCCGGTGTTTATTTGGGTGGTGAGTTGCTATTTAAAATCAGGCTTTGTTTCTGAAAATGAGACAGCTGGGGCTACATTTGGTGGATAAAGACATTTTGTTGAACTTTCAAAATGGGGTATTATTTTCCATTTACACTTATTTCACGGAGAATTGTAAGAAGATGAGATTGTAGACGTGTCTGTGATATGCAGTAATGAGTGATGGATCTTTGAAGGTAAAAATATCTCTAGGATATTCTTTTTCTTTTTTTTCCTTTTTCTCTCCTCTCTCTCTCCTCCGGGCCTCAGGTTGGGAGTGTTTAGGTTTGGTTTCGTTTTGTTTTTAATATCGAAATGGAGAGTGTCTCTGGTGGGAGTATAGACTCTTCTCAGCTCAATGTTTGTCTTAATAAAGGTTAAAAGAAATGAAATAATATTAAAAAGGCTCTCAGAAGACAGGCACACCAGATGCTGCCTACTCCCTAGATTGTTGGAGGAGGAGGCAGAATAGCAGAGCTAGGGAACCCACAAGTATCTGGAGCAGTTGATCCCACCAAAGCGAAGAACCTCCGGGAACAAAGAAACAAGGAAAGACCAAGAGGACTAGAGAAGAAGAGGACAAAGAGGGAGAGGAAGTCAGAGTCCAGCAAGACACCGTCATCTTCCTCCACATTCAAAGCTGTCTCCTTCTCCAGGCCCTGCCGTTGCAAAGGGGCAGATTTGGCTCCCAGAGGAGCCAAATTCAACATCTCACCCCCTGTTGCCCTCTACCTCCTCTTAATCGCCTTGGAAGGAAACCAAGAAAAGAGAAACTAGAAGGAGGAATAATGTTCAGCTTGATTTTCTTGCATAAGAACTTAGATAAGGAAATCCATGAGTGTTTACTGAATAAATAAATGAATGAATCATTAGCCTATCAGCCACTATAGCAAAACACCAATACTTGAATTGGGGAATGAATTACAGAATAAGTGAATCTGGCATAAACTCTCCAATTTCTTAACCTTCTGCTCCTGAACACAGACCTCTTTATCTTTGTCTATTGACAAAGTTGACATTCTCAAAACAAAACTCCCTTGGAATTTATCACCATCAAAGGCCTATGTCCAGCTATGGCCTCATAAAAATACTGGAAAAAGCTCTACCCTTTGTACATAAGTACTAGCTATTAGAAACAAAAGTTTTAAAGCAAGAGAAGCAAATATTTTCCACTATACTGAGTTCAAACCAGACACTGCACACTTGCAGCCTCTCTTAATCACTGGGCAGGGTTCAATTTCAGAGCATTGCCACTCATGAAGGCCCCTCCAACTGTGCTTCCCTCCCCAGTGTGTTTCAGCTATAACCATCTTCCAGGTGGCCAGTACTTATTGGTGTGATCAGTATTCCCTTTCTTCACGAGCTCCTCTGGGAACAAGTCTGTGTCTTCCTCCTCTTGGTGTCGCCCAGCATCTCCAGTGCCCAGTGACGGCTCCAAGGCCATCAGTAGCTGCCTCTTGAACTGAGCATAGTGATGTCCAGAGTTCCAGCTTTTCTCCCCAAGACCATCCTTCATTAAGCTTCAGCAGATGTCAATCGATGGTCAATTGTAAATAGCAACTTTGTTTTTCAAAGGCCAAATACCCTGGAGTCATACCTGACTTCTCCCTAGGATATAATCCATAAATTCCACAGGCACGGGGGAACCAGCCTGAGAGACACAGAAACTCACTAATTAACTCTTCCTAACTTGAGATAGCTGAGAACTTGGATACCTAAGATCCTGTGAAGAGAGTGCCTTGAACTTTTATCTGAGGACAATAGACCATACACAGAGCAAGAAAGGAAAAACTATTTGTCTCTGAGAGCAAAATTTATATTCAATAAATTGAGAAGGACCACCTGGAGGTCAAATACCAAGGAAGGTGCCAAAAGAAATTCTCCAGTCTGGGAGGAACTCCCTGAAATCAGAAAGTGAGCTGGAGGTCCTAAACAGCCCAGAGAAGATCACATTTGTGGATTTGGGGGGTAGAGGGTAGAGTGACTTGCTTTAAGGTTTCACCTGTGTTTAATGGGGAAAAGGGAGGGAGACCGAGCAGAAGAAAAAGATGGGAGAGAGGCAACAGGCTATGTGGGAGTGACACTTAGGGTACCCCAATTCCTTTTCCTTATCTAGAAGCAGAAATGACCGCCTTCCTTGATGTTAGGCCATGCAGGGATGGAGACATTTGGCCTGAAGACTAGAGACTGCCAGAGTGTCAAGTAAAGAACCCCAAGTGATCATCTCCCAGTTCCTTTACCTTACAGATGTGGAGGCTCAAGCTCAGAGAGGGGGCAGTGAATTGCTCCACCTAAAATCACCTCCCCCTTCATGGCCTCTCCAAGGTCCTCCCCACCATGCCCATTCTCAATCGGAGGAGGAGATTGATGCTTCTGGAGAGCAGATCACATCTCCAGTCACATTTTTTTCCCTACTGCCTTTCAAAGGAATCCTGGATTTTGAATATAGTCTCCAGCCCTGACAAGTTTGAAAGTGGTCCCTGTGAGTCCTTCTCTATTAAGAAAGTAAGAGGGACAGCAAGAGTGTAGGGTTCCCAAACACCAGTCACCTGGGAAGTAGTTGGAAAGCCTATTAAAAATGCAGAAGGGGCTTCCTGGATGGTCCAGTGCTTAAGACTCTGCACTCCGGAACATAGGGGCTTCCCAGATGGTGCTAGTGGTAAAGAACCTGCCTACCAATGCAGGTAGACGTAAGAGACGTGAGTTCAATCCCTGGGTTGGGAAGATTCCCTGGAGTAGGAAATGGCAACTCACTCCAGTATTCTTGCCTGGAGGATCTCATGGACAGAAGAGCCTGTCTATAGGATAGGGCAGAGTCAGACATGACTGAAACGACTTAGCATGCACACACGTGCTCCCTGTGCAGGGAGCCTGGGTTTGTGCCTTGGTCAGGGAACTAGATCCTGCACGCTGCAACTAAAGATCCCGCAGGAGGCAACAAAGATCCCACGTGATACAACTAAGACCCAACACAGCCAAATAAACTTTTTTAGTTAAAAATGTTACTTAAAAAATGCAGAAAACCTTGCCATACCCCTGAAAACTGACTCCGTACACCTAGCATGGAGTTCTATAGTTTTCTCTAGCACATTTGGTGATTTCCATCCACTGAGTTTGGGAACTCTGTCCTAGAGGAGAGCAGCTGTATGAAACCATGTTTGGGGATAGATGGGGCTGATTTCGATTGTCCATCCATACCACGGGACCTGCCCCGTGAGTGAGTAAAAACAAACACAATCAATGGATCAAAACAAGACCCTGGGCTGCTCTGAAGATGCTCTGCATACATGCGTATTATTGATTCCAAGGTCAATTATCGTCAGTTTTATCATTCATTCCTTGAGGGAAGGCTAACCTGAGACAGCACCAAAACTGCTCCAAAGTGACTCTGCACCCCACAGTCCACCTTTCACCAGCCCCACCCGAAACACAAATTTCAGCAACTGACCCCCATTTTGGATTAGCCCTTGATTTAAGGCCATGGGGAAGTAATTAAAGATAATTGAGGATGCAGCTTGTAAATGAAGACATACTGCCACCCGTACGTAATTAATCATCTCCTCTACCCTCCCCCACCTCCCTCCCCACAGCTGGCATTTGGTTGAGACCAAACTGGGCTCTTGTATCCACAGACTTCCAGTTCTCTCCCAAACTTTGACATGGTTGACAGACTCTGATTACCACCACCACTCATCCTCCATGCTCCTCACTTAAAACTCACAGTGCTCCCCACATAACATGTGTATGAGCAGAAGCCCCCACCATGCTTTCGGACCATCTCACTTCCCTAAGTCTACTGTGGAACTTCCAGAAAAGATAAAGAGCAATGCTTTCCGGTTAGTAAATGTCGACCACACAGGTTCTCTGCACAAGCCCTGGGTTTTACGTGCCCCACAGTATTCTAAGCTGATAACAGTGATAACCCATCTGGCCACAGCCTGCTTTCCCTCCCAGGGTGGGCAAGGGATTATGGCTGTTTTAACACTGGGAGACTCGGAGCTTGTAAAGAGCCCTGTGCTCTGAACAGGGGGACCGGTATATAAGTCCACCGAGTTTGGCACTGCAGGACGGTGGGCTCCCAGTGGCATCCAATTACTGGGAGGCTGATGGCCACAGCTGAAGGACCTGGGTCTTGGCCTGCCTATGTCCTGCCAGCAGTTGCAGTAAAACGGAAATTAAGTGCGGTGTCATGGCCATTTAGGGCATTAGGAACGGAAGGCGCTCGGGAGCTGCTTCCTGGCCCCGTGCCCACCTTATTAAAAAGGTGCAAACAAGGACCTGTGCTGGGAGAGGGAAACAACTGGAGAAAAGAGACCTTCTCTGCAGGTAGAGATGTGAGGGGAGGAAGGAGATGCAGGGAGGCCGTGTCCCAAATCACCTTGGCTGAGAAGGAAATTGGCTTGATAAATGAAGAAAAGGCATCAAGCTCTAGATGGAAGTCTTTAAGGAACATTTTCCAGGTTGCATATTTTCTCCAGGTCCTGAATTTCCACTCTGCCCACAACTCCTCACCCCAGCACTCATGGATGCACAGCGAGGTGCTGGGGAGAGGCTTAGGCAGAGGATCAAGTCTGCATTCTTTGACACCCCCCTCACATCATCCGCAACCTGCTGGAGGCCTTGAGGCCCTGCAAGCCTTCACCAGCCTGCCAAGTTCTCTAGCTCTGAATCTGGGGAAATCCTGCCCTTGGCCACCAGCCAGCCCTGGATACTGGGGCTATTTGCTAAATAAAGACCACAGGTCCCAGCGCTGGAGGAGGGGCTGAGGGCTGCCTGCTTGCTGCTCACTTGCCATGCCTGTCCCCATTCCCATACACCCTAATTGCCTCTTCTCACTCATCCTGACCTTTTTCTTTTATTGAGGTAGAGTCAATTTACAATTTTGTGTTAGTTTTAGGTGTATAGCAAATATATATTTTTTTCAGTTATATATATGTGTGTGTATATATATATATATATGCACATTGCGCTAAGTCACTCAGTCGTGTCCAACTCTTTGAGACCCTATGGACTATATCCCACCAGGCTCCCCTGTCCAATGGATTCTCCAGGCAAGAATACTGGAGTGGGTTGCCATGCCCTCTTCCAGGGGATCTTTCTGGCCCAAGGATTGAACCCACATGTCTTGCGTCTCCTGCATTGGCAGGCAGGTTCTTTACCACTAGCACCTCCCAAGAAGCCCATATATATATATTATTATATATAATCATTTTATATATATATATATATATTCATTTTCAGATTCTTTTCTGTTATAGATTGCTACAAGATATTGAATATAGTTCCCTGTGCTAAACAGTACGCTTTGGGGTTTTTTTTCGTTTATTTTTATTTGGAGGATAATCATTTTACAATGTTGCATTTGTTTCTGCTGCACAACAGCGCGAATCAGCTATAAGCATACAGATGTCCGGCACACTCTTGAGCACCATGACCTTTATTTCTGGTCTTTGTCGATTCCTCCTAGACAAGGCAGATCAGACAGATTTCGGGAAGGCAGCAGAGGGAGGGAACACCACGGTTTCCTCTGCCTCTTTTTCACCCCACTCCCACTGAAACACACACGCACTTCAGGGGCGTGTTTGTCACCTCTTGCCCAACTCAGTCTGGCGTTGAGAAGACCCCACGAGCCTCTAAACAGCCAGCCTGAGCCTTCCATCCTGTGCTCTGCTGTCTTATTTCTTTGCCAACAGCTGTAACAGAGGTGAACTGGGACAGGGGAAACACCGGCTCCCTTTGGATAGGGGAAAAAAATTAAAAAGCCCGTTTTTCTGTCCTGTCAGGTCTATTTAAGTATTTAATGAGGTGAGATAGTACCAATAAATTTAACATGGCACAATAACTCTGATGATGTGGGCCACAGACTAATAAGCTTCCATCCCAGGGACAGGAGAGTGATCTCGCCTTCGCTAGATCTTATCGGGTTTGATTGCTTTGTTCAGATATTAAAAAGGTTGAGCAAGGACTTTCGGGCACTGCCACAAATCTGTGCGTACCCTCCCAGGCGAGATAGATTGAAGCCAGGCCTCGGAATACAAGGCTGTTTATTTTAATTGACAATCAAGAGGAGTGGAATAGGCGGAGGGTGGTGGCAGCCACAGGGGCGCCCTCTGATTAGGTGGCTGGATTGTGTGTTTTCTCCTTCTCTTCAAAGCTGTGGCCCAGCTTCAAATCTGAAGGTCTGTCCCATGGAGTGTCTGCTCCCGAGGCTTGAGAGAGTCTTTTCTCCACTTGTCTTGAGCAAGGAGACAGGCCACTGACCCATGCTGGTGACCCACGTCACCAGTGGTCTCTGTCCTCATCTCCCGTGGGTGAGGCCTGCTGCAGGTGTCCCCCAGGGAACTCATGTCCAGCCCAGGCTGCTGCCCCCAGGGGCACAGAGCCTGTTCTCCCAGTTGTCCGCAGATTCATGGGGCTCTCACTAAAGCTCTTTGAGGCCAGAAACCACATGCCCCACTTCTAATTCCCCCACCACACAGCAGAGACCAGAACTTCTAGAGGATGACAGGAGGCACACTCCTGGCCAAGAACGCCCCCTTTAAGTTAACATTTAGATATATATCTTAATTTAATTGTGTATAAGCCTAGTACCATAGATTTGCCAGTGGTCATCTATTTGTCCTACAGTTTTCTTTCCTAGAAATGGTTGTTAACTCCCAAAAGCAGTTTTGAACTGTACATCTGACCAGATCATTAGCTTTTCCTGTTTTACTTCTTTTGAGAAATCTGAATTAAAAACATTTCAAATTTTTAAAAAAACTATATATAATTACAGCTTATTGTGTTAAATATATATGTATATATATAATTGCACACACATACACACACATATGGGAGGAGGCAATGGCACCCCACTCCAGTACTGTCGCCTGGAAAATCCCATGGATGGAGGAGCCTGGTAGTCTGCAGTCCATGGGGTCGCTAAGAGTCAGACACGACTGAGCGACTTCACTTTCACTTTCCACTTTCATGCATTGGAGAAGGAAATGGCAACCCACTCTAGTGTTCTTGCCTGGAGAATCCCATGGACGGAGAAGTCTGGTAGGCTGCAGTCCATGGGGTCGCACAGAGTTGGGCACGACTGAAGCAACTTAGCAGCAGCAGCAGCAGCACACACACATATATAGTCACAAAAGCTTCCCTGGTGGCTCAGACAAGAAACAATCTGCCTGCAATGCAGGAGACTCAGGTTCGATCCCTGGGTCAGAAAGATCACCTGCAGAAGGGAATGGCAACCCACTCCAGTATTCTTGCCTGGGAAATCCCATGGACAGAGGTGTCTGGTAGGCGACAGTCCATGGGGTCACAAAGAGTCAGATACAACTGAGCAACTATCACTTCAAAATCACACAAAACTTCACAGATATTATTATTCAGGATGAGGCAAATGTAGACCATAAGTTCTAAAGATGAGTTAAGTTCAAGTAAATTACTACAAGAAGAATCAAGAAGAATCAAGTTTGGAAACCACCGTATTAGCTGATTTACTAATTGATTCGTTGGTTGGTTGCTTGGTGGCTTTTTAGTTGACAGATATTCTTCCCCCAACATTATATTATGAACATTTTCAAACATAGCAGAAAAGTTGGAAGAATTGTGTGGTGAACGCCCATACACCCACAAATTAGATTCTGCAATTAATGTGTTGATGTATTTGTTTATTATATAACTGTCCATCTAGCCATTTCCAATCAATCTATCTTATGTGTTTTAATGCATTTCAGGGTAAACTGCAGACATCAGTACACTTCACCCTTAAATACTTTAACATGCATATCATTAGAGTTCGATATTTGTTTATGGCTGTTCCTTTTTTGTTGTTGTTGGAAGTAAAATTTATATACCACAAAATGAATAGGTCTTATGTGTATCATTCAATGAGTTTTGATAAGTGCATCCACCTGTGTAATCCAAAACCCTATAAAATTACAGAACATGACCATCACCCCAGGAAGTGATGATCATGGCCCTTCTCATCCCCCTTTCCTTCCTACAGAGACAATCACCTGTTGTGACTTTTTTCACTGTATATTAATTTTGCCTTTTGAAGAACTTCAGGTAAGTAGAATAGGATACTGTGTACTCTTATGTACACATTATGTACACTCTTGTGTACATCATCATTATGCCTGATGATGTATATGTCAGCAGCTTGTTCCTTTTTATTGCTGTGTGGCATTCCTTTGCATGTATCTGTGCTCCCATTGATGGACACCTGAGCTATTTCCAGGTTGGGGATATATAGTCAATAACATTGTTATGAACATTCTCCTACAAATCTCTTTGTAAATACACATTTTTGTTTCTCTAGGATAAATCACTGAGTCATATTGCTGACCATAAGATAGGAGTATGTTTGGTTTTAGGAAAAAACTCCTAAATCTTTTTCAAAGTAGTTGTGTACTGCCATCCACAATGTCTGAGAATCACTGACAGTCCAGTTTTTTTTGCCAACATTTGATGTTGTCAATCTTTCTAATTTTAGTTATTCCAATAGATATGTAGAAGTTGAGCACTTTTTCATGGGCTTGTTGGTCAACTGTAAACTTTCCTTAGTGAAGTATCTGTTCAAATCTATTTTTTTAATTATATTTTTTATCTTTTCATCATTGAGTGGTAGTAGTCCTTTTATATTATGGATACCAATTCTTTGCCAGACGGCTTTTACACTTTTGTCAAAAATCAAAAGTCTCTATATGCCTATTTCTGGGCTCTCATTTTTGCTCTACTGGTTGATGGATTTTTAAGAACAAATCCTTAGAATGTTGGAGCTTGCAGAAGAGGTTGAAAGTCTTTAGTCTATTGGTTTGTAAAAATTTCTTGAATAAGATCTCTTTTAAAATATAGTGAATATTTTGGATCATCTCTAAAGAAATTGCATGCAGATATATATGTTTGTATATAATTGGGGGGTCATATAACTTTGATGCCTATATCTCAACTCTCATATTAGATAGAAGAGAGAATTGATGTGATTTAGCCAAAGCTATACAGTTTAGCTAACAAGAGAGCTCAGGCTAGGTCCCAGAGTCTTTCACTGTGCTATACTGTCCCCCTCAAAAACGAATGACACATTCTCTTTTATCCAAGAGCTTATGTTTTAGTGACAGAGTCCAACATATTCACAACTAACCATTAGAGAACGTGTTTTCAAATAATAATCAAACCAGGAGTATGTGCCACAGGAACATGGAGATTCTGGGTAAGAAGGGAAGGGTCCATGGAAAAGGAGGACTCTGAGCTGGACCAGAGATATGCAGAAAGAACACTTCAGTCCAGGGTATTGCAAAATGAGCAAAAGCTCTGGGGTAAAAAAAAGACTAAGCTCTGCAATGCTAACATCTAGATCCATGTAGGTATGAAGCAATAGACATTGGCATATTAACAGAAGCATTTTGATGGTCATAATAATCCTCCTCACATTCCTTCTCATGGAAAAAAAAAAAGTCAATAGCTTGGGAAAACTTCCTAAGGTTGATATTTTTTAACACTCTGTCCCTGAAATTACCACAACTCTGAGTTGAAAAATCCTGTTTCTGAGCATATTTAGAAAGGCAGGTTGAACAACCTCAGGGTAAGAAAAATGGAGGCAGTGGAGCAGATAGAATTCATAAGTTGGTGTCGACAGACCTCAAACTGAAATCTGTCTTTTAAATGTACTAATTGTGTGATCTTGCACAAGTCATGAAATCTTTTTGACCTCTCATTTCCCCATTTGTAAAATGGGACTAATCATAATACCAGCTTCCCTAGCCTGTTGTGATGTGTCAAAGAAATAGAATTTGTGAAAGCACATTATCGTGGGCAGAAACATGCAAAAGAGAAGTAAGTCATCATTATTATAAGGAATTATTTGGGCCTCCGTTCTAAGAACCCAGACTACTGGGCAATGACTCAGGCAGGGAGTAGGGACCAAGGAAAATGAAGGTGCCCATACTTAGAGCCAATCCCTGAACAATGCCTTTCTTCCTCAAAGGCAAGAGTTGGTGAATACATATGTGGATAGGCTTTGCTTTTTATCTCTTCCATTTAAAGTTGTCCTTCACATTTATTTAACTCTGTCTCTACTGTGTCTTGGGGTCAGGAGTGGGGTGGTCTTAGGAGAGGAGAGAAAATAAAACATGTCATTATTTCGCCAACTGCTTTTACCCCACCAGTTAGAATAGGCTAGGTTATGCTGAAGCAACAAATAAACACAAAGTCTTACCAACCTGGAATAACAAAGGGTATTATTTTGTAAGCAATATCATAAAATGTAGAACAGAGCTGGGGACTTCGTTCTTCATATCCTCACTCCAGGACTAGACTAACAGCACAGTCATTACTGCAAATATTACCAGTCAGTGCGGCGAAAGAAAAGCCTGTTTGGGAAGATCTTGCATCAGTAATAACATGCTCTGGCCTGGAGTGACACTCGTGACTTCTGCTCACAATTCACTGTCACCTGGTCAAACATCCGAACCCAACTCTAAGGTCAAGACGTGCAGTCCACCACGTGTTTAGAGAGTGCAGAACTGGAAACAGGATAAATAAGGACTACGGCTGCCCTCTTCACTGGGCCCATCACGCTGTTTCACATTCAGTGGCTTTGTATGTTCTGTTTCTTCTGTTTGGAATGCCATTATCTCCTCCCAGAAGGCAGCTATTCATCTTCCAAGGCTCATTCAGATGTGTCCCCTCTCCAAGCCACTCTACAACTCCTTATCACATTGCTTTGCAATGTTGAATTTATCTGTATGTTTCTCCACTACACTGAGAATCCCTTTAGAGAACAAAACAAATGCCTGTAGGCTGAATAAATGAATTCTGATCCTCCTTGCCCAACGTGGCTTGATCTGAACCCCCCCAACCCCACGGCAGAAATGGCCCAGAATGTTATGGAAGGAGAAAAACAAGTTTTGCGAAGTCCTTTCCCTGTGCTTTCACCGTAATAGCTCACATTTAGGAAGCACAAGCTTGTACTGGGCACATTGAAGAGTGCTGTTTATATCATCTCATTTAACCCTCCCAACATTATAAGGCCCATTGTGTTAAGAGATTACAATATGAAATGTTTAGAGAGGTTTTGTGACCTGTTCAAGGTCATACAAATCATGAGTGAGAGAACCAGGCCTGGAACTTGTTTGATCAGAGGATAAAATTTGTGCTTTTAGCCATTTACTGGGTTGCGTCCACAGGTTACAGAGATACGCCACTGATACAGGCCCATCCCTGAGGGACTCTGATTGTTCCACTTTTCCGAAGCATGCCGCTGGCAACAAAGACAGAGAAATCCCTCCTTCATTGTCCGTAATCAAATGTGTACAAAGTTTAGAGACTGAGAATATACTAGAAGCCTCACCCCATCACAGTTCCATTTGGTTGGAGCCCAAAGAAAAACCCAACATGGAAACTAGCCTGCTTGGACCACAACAAAGAGAAGATTGGAATGAATAGTTCATTGAATTGGGATTATTTAGCCTGAAAAACGAAAGCTAAGAGTGACTTAATAAATGTTGGTTGATGACCAGCTGTTCACTAAACCCACTGAGGATAAAAAAGACGGCACTTAAAATTCAACATGGGGGATTTCAATTAGGCAGCAAGAAGACTTTTTAAAATATCTTTAACTAGTGAGGGGCGATGGAGTCTTCTCTGAGTCTAGAGGCCTATTTAGTTATTTATTATTTGTTTATGTGTTTAGCTACTTATTCATCCTTCAGCAATCATTTATTAACCAGATACTAGAAATACAGATATGAGTAAAAAATAATTCTCTGCCTTTGAGACTTTCTTCCTGGAATCTTTTTGCAAGAAGTAAAATGTCTTTTAGAGATACACAACAACTCACAACACTTGAATGCAAATACACTGTTACATTTCCCAGAGAGGCCTTGGTTATCAGACATGGTGTATATTGCTGAAAAGGGTAGAGGCTGAATAGAAAGGGAGAGGAATTTTTTGGGGTTAGAATTCTACTGGTTTCCTATGGCTGCTGTAACAAATTACCACAAATTTAGGGGCTTAAAACAACATGTTGTTTAGTCTCTTACAGTCCTGGAGGCCTGAGTCTGAAATCAGTTTCAGTGGGCTAAAGTCATTTAACTGGGCTAAAGTCAAGATGTCAGCAGGGCTGACTCAGTCTGCAGCCTCCAAGGGGAGAATCTTTTCCTTGACATCTTCCAGTTTCGGTGGCTGCCTGTATTCCTTGGCTGGTGGCTCCTTTCTCCATCCTCGGAGTTCATCACCCCAATCCTTTCCTTCTGTCATCACATCTCCTATCTGTGACTCAGATTCCTCCTCTTTCTCTCTCAGGACTCTTGTGATTACATTCTGCCCATGGTGATCATCTCAAAGTTGTTAACGTTGTTATATCTGCAAAGTCTGTTTGCCGTATAAAGTCACATTACCGGTTTCTAGGGATTCGGATAAGGACACACGGTGGGGGGTGGGGTTGGGCATTCTTCAGCCTTCCACAGGAACAGATTGACCATTACAGCAACTTTGCCCATTTAACAGTTGAATCAGGATTGACCCTGACGCTGTACATCACTGAGGTCACCATGGATTATGGGAGAGTGTCTTGGCCAGTGGCGCATAACCAGCAGATGCTGGCAGATTCACTGGATTTACCCCATGATACGGTCAGCCCTGTAGTGGAATTTAGGTATAGTACTGGCTAGAGGCAAGAGAATAGATGAAAGAAAACTTTACATCCATTCCAGTTCTAGAATGATGGCTAACACTTATGAAGCATTTATTATGTGCCAAGTACCATGCTAAGCATCTTATAGCTTTTGAAGCTATTTATCAAAGTAATCTGCATACAAAGTAACCTTATCAAAGTCTAAAACAATAAATAGTGCTAAAAGACTCAATCAGGGACTTCCCTGGTGATTTAGTAGTTAAGATTTCACCTTCCAATGCAGGGGGTACAGGTGGGATCCCTGATTGGGGAGATAAGATCTCATATGCCTTGGGGCCAAAAAACATAAAACAGAAGCAATATTGTAACAAATTCAATAAACACTTTAAAAATAAAAATGGTCCACATCAAAAAAGTCTTTAAAGAACATATATGATTTTTTTTAATAAATAAAAGAGTCAAACAACAGTAGTCGTCTCTTCTACCCCTCCTCATCTCCTCTGTCCCACAGAATTAATCTCTCTCAACTCAGTACTTTCTACTGGCCTTTACCTCCAATTTTAAATAACATGCTTATGCTGCTATTTCTTGAGTTCTCAGATTCGTACAGTTTCTACTAAATTCCTATCATTGCAGTTGAGGATTTCACTCTCTAGGACACTACCATCTTCTTTCTATTGTCTCTCCTCTATCCTTCTTAGTGTAACTATGTAACAGTTTGGGGTTAAATTAGTAGCCTGTTTTTATACCATCCTGACTGCATGAGTATTATTCACTGTTGAGCCAGATAGCTTACCATAATTATGTGTCATTTCTCATAGATTGTTTTTCCTGGGGTTTCTAATTGCCTACTTTTTAAAAAAAAAAAATTGCCGCTTTATGTGAACCAATTATCCTGCTCTTTCTTCCAAATGTTCCAACTGATCAATCACCTAGCAATAATTTTCAAAATATTTATATCCACCAATTTCTTTTCTCCCCATGGTCCTCCATTCTCCCATTTCAACCCAAACTTTTCCTCTTGAGGTAGGTGCAGGACTGTTGCCCCAGGACTTGGCTCTTACCATCTTCCTATACTAGATACCCAAAGGACCCACAGCAGGTAAGTGTTAGACCTCAGATTTGAACCTAAGTGTGGCTACATCAAAATCCCACCCCCATAGCTACCATGCTATATGGCTTCTATAATTCAAGCCTTCTAAAGAGTGGCTATAAAGTTTGAGCGGGAGGCAACTACTATATGGAAATAGTTACTGTTGGTGATGGTGTTGCTTCTGAACTCTACACTTGCACAAACTTTCAAAACAGATGACAGTTCTCAAAGTGTTGGGATTTGCTCTTCACACCTGGAATAAACAGCATGCAAACAGGGGATTTTTTTTTTTAACCTTGCAGACATTTCCATGTGAGTTTGTTACCACTTTGGGAATCCTTCTTTCTTACTGTAAGGCTTTGTTCAGAAGCAACATCTGGTGGCTGTGGGGTGTTTTTTCCTCCCTGATTTATTTATTTTCTCTACCTTTTCCCTGAGGTCTAGGAAGATTTCCAGTGGGCATACAGTCTGCCCAAGCAGAGAGGCAATGTATCTTCTATCTGAATCACGTATACCTCTCCCTACCTACCCCCTCTCACTGTGCACTCTCACAAATACACGGACTCCTGGGCACTCAACCCCAGTTCTGTTGAACACAAAATAAGGGTCTGGTCAGTGTCAGAAGACAGGAGTTTTATCAACCTGTTTGGACTGCAATCATGAGAGTGAGGGACACAAGGAGGAAGAAGAGAAAGAAACTAAGAGGGGATTTAAAGTTGCTGCAAATATTCCTAAACACCATTCTGCATCTTCTCTTCGATACTTCCAACTCCACACAAACCTAGACCAGATACCATGGAGAAGCCAAAATTACAATCAGATCTTACCGTCTACCTAGGTGACACCACAGAGTCCCCACGGGGTATAAATCCTTTTGGAAGCAAATGTGCACGGATGCGTTTCCACTACTCTAGCTCCATAGCGCTCTCTCCTACTTTCTCTTTTGTCCCTTCTCTTCCCCCTTCATTTTTCCTTACTCTCTTTCCCTGTTTTTCTCTGGTGCTCCTTTCTTTAAAAAATTTTCAGTCACCCTCTTGTTTATCTGTTTGTGCTCTATGCACAGAGCTCGGGAACCTCCCCAGAATAGTTTATAATGGCTTTTCTGTTTAGCTCAACTGCAGTCTAGCAGAGGTAATACAATCATGTCTTAGCTCCATATGGTCTCGGAGGCTGACAAGCAGAACAACCTCTGCTTTGTTTGTGTTTTAAACTTATGGTATTATGGGAGCCACATGGGGCTGCTGGGCTAGGTTCCTCCCGCAGGACATATCAGAGAAGGAGCCAGGCTCCATGTCGTCCCTGCCTGCTGCCTTCCACGCACACATGCACGTGCACACACACACACACACACACACAATCCACAGCAAATCAGGGTGTGGTGGAGGTGAGAGAATAAGGACCAAACCCAGAGAACATCAGGGGACCCACAGGGAAATAGGGAAGGCAGAGTTTCTGGGACGGTGGTGGTGAGAGGGGAAATGAAGTCATATTTATTGAGGCGTACACATATTCTGCTAGATTCTTATGTAATAATACTCATACATCTCCTTGAAATGTATACTGTGCCCCATTTTCTCTCAGGAAACTGAGGTCACGAATCTACTTGGCCTTTTCCCTATTAACTAGGAGACCTGGCATTGAACCCTTGTCTGTTTGATCCTCAAAGTCATTCACAGTTCACGACAATGTTTCTGTTTAGAGTGGGTGGTGGGTACAATTCTTGACAGCTCTTCTCAGCGAAGAGCCCAGATACTATAGGCAGTGACACGGGATTGATCAGCACCCTCCCAAACTTGAGCCAGAGCATGGTTATGCAAAGTCACAGAGTTGTACCATCATCTTTACACAAACTCCAGCAGGTACAGGCTCCCCCAACCCCAGTCACTAAAACAAATGAGGTTCTGTGTCTCAAAAGCATTTTGAAAATGGTGAGATTTCAGTGCAGCATGCTCACAAGGTGGTGTTATCATTGCTGCAATTACAGTAATGAGGTTTCCCCTAAAAATGCAGATGATGACTTGGGGAGGAGTTAGGAATATGTTAGAGATGAAACAATGGAAGACTCAGACCAGATCAGTCGCTCAGTTGTGTCCGACTCTTTGCGACCCCATGAATCGCAGCACGCCAGGCCTCCCTGTCCATCACCAACTCCCAGAGTTCACCCAGACTCACGTCCATCGAGTCAGTGATGCCATCCAGCCATCTCATCCTCTGTCGTCGTCCCCTTCTCCTTCTGCCCCCAATCCCTCCCAGCATCAGAGTCTTTTCCAATGAGTCAACTCTTCGCATGAGGTGGCCAAAGTACTGGAGTTTCAGCTTTAGCATCATTCCTTCCAAAGAAATCCCAGGGCTGATCTCCTCAGAATGGACTGGTTGGATCTCCTTGCAGTCCAAGGGACTCTCAAGATTCTTCTCCAACACCACAGTTCAAAAGCATCAATTCTTCAGCGCTCAGCCTTCTTCACAGTCCAACTCTCACATCCATACATGACCGCTGGAAAAACCATAGCCTTGACTAGACGAACCTTTGTTGGCAAAGTAATGTCTCTGCTTTTGAATATGCTATCTAGGTTGGTCATAACTTTCCTTCCAAGGAGTAAGCGTCTTTTAATTTCATGGCTGCAGTCACCATCTGTAGTGATTTTGGAGCCCAGAAAAATGAAGTCTGACACTGTTTCCACTGTTTCCCCATCTATTTCCCATGAAGTGGTGGAAGACTCAAGCCACAAGTAATTACTGAGTGTCTTTAAGGTACTCTTTGTGACCCCCTGGACTGTAGCCTGCCAGAGTCCTGTCCATGGGATTTTTCCAGGATACAATACTGGAGTGGGTTGCCATTTCCTACTCCAGAAATAATGGAAGACTCAAGCCACAAGTGATTACTCAGTGTCTTTAAGGTACGAGGTGCTAAAGAAAAAAAATTACTTTTAAATCATGTGGTAGGTAGATCCATGGACCACATTGCTTAGATTTTTCCAGACAATTCCAATTCTAAATATTCTCTTTAATGGAAGAGAACCAATGACAGGCACTGGAAGGTCCACAATCAAGCATCTGAACCTTATGAAAAAATAACAACAGCTAATATCTGTTCCAGGCTCTCTGTGGGCAGGTTCTGTGCAATTTATTCACTATCTCATCTAATCCGTGCAACTACTTGTGATGCAGATATTATTATTAAAAGTACCTAGCTCACGGAAGCGATAAAAAAATATTGTTAAATGAACATCACCCCTGTTTTCTAGACTAGACCCCAGAAAGATTTCACAGCATGCCCAGCATCACACAACAGATGAGGGCTGCGTGAGATGTGACCCCAGGTAACCTAACTGCCACCTGCCCCTTAGATCCCCACCCGGCACAGCCTGCATTCCTAACCCCCTCACTCTGCTTTTTCTCCATAAGGCTCTTAGATGGACTTTTCCCCCTGAAAGATCATATGCTCCAGTTTCTAATTTATAAAATCTGACCACCCTATGTGCAAAAAAGGGGGCAAAGGGATCCTGTGCAGCTCCAGGGACAAGGGGAAGCCTCCAAAAGTTGAAGAAACATTAAAAGGGTGAGGGCTGCTTTCCAAGGAGATGCAAACTGTTTCCCTAGAGAATACTGAGACCAGCTTAGGCTATGGGCACCACCATTTGGGAAGACCCAAGGGTGGCTCCTGGGCTTCCCTGGTGGTTCAGATGATAAAGAATTTGCCTGCAGTGTGGGAGACCCGGGTTCGATCCCTGGGTCAGGAAGATGCCCTGGAGGAGGGAGTGGCAACACATTCCCATATTCTTACCTGGAGAATTCCACGGACAGAGGAGCCTGGTGGGCTACAGTCCATAGGGTCCCAAAGAGTCAGACATGACTGAACGACTAACAGTTCACTTTTCTTTTTTTCAAGGGTGGCTCCTACTGATTCTGGGCCTAGAGGAGGAATTGGAGGGGAGCGTCTCTGTTCTCAGGAGGGTGCCTGCTCAGCTCAGGAAATGCCCTGGTCCCAGCCACGAGCAATGACTATCTTCTCCTTTCCTCTCTGGGCCTCAGGCCTGAATCACAAAGGGTGGTCCTAACTGCACATATGTATCTAGAAGCCTTCATCAGCTTTACTCGCAGCAATGGTAGTAGTAACAGTCAGCATTCACAGGGCACTTCTTATGTGTTAGTAACTATTTACATAGACTCGTTCATTCTCCTCACCCGCTTTACGAGATCGATTTTATGAACACCGTTTTGCAAATGAGGAAACTGATATATTAGAGGTTAAAACCAAGGTTACATAAAGAGTTCAGCATCCAAATAGGAATAAATAAATGTTATGGGTAGCCTTGAAGAAGAAAAAGAATTTTTTTTAAATCATACTTAGGACCTTAAACATAGGAGAAAGTAAGGACAGAGGGTTTTTTCCTTTCCCCTGGAAGCCAGAGAGGGTTATGGGAGGGTGACAGGTACTTGAGCACCTGTATTTTTTGGTACAAGCTAACTGAATGCCCTGATTCTCCTCCACCATCTGTGTGCCAGACACACAGTCTTCTCCTACCTAACCCCCAGCAGCCCATCACTATAGTAGCCTGGAGCCCACAATAGCTCCTAATCTCACCAGAGCCAAGAAGAAGTTTTGCACTCTCTGCACCCACAACTGGGTGCTTCTATAAGAGTGTGCCCACAAATGAACTTATCTATGGAATAGAAATAGACTCATAGACATAGAGAACAGACTTGTGGTTGCAAGAGAGAGGGGCAGTGGGGGAGAAATGCACTGGGCTTTGGGGATTTGCAGATGCAAACCAGTATATATATGCAGGATGGATAAAGAACAAGGTCCTACTGTATAGCACAAGGAACTATAGTCAATACCCTGTGATAAATCATAATGAAAAAGAGTATATATACCACAATAAACTGTGGAAAATTCTGAAAGAGATGGGAATACCAGACCACCTGACCTGCCTCATGCAAAACCTATATGCAGGTCAGGAAGCAACAGTTAGAACTGGACATGGAACAACAGACTGGTTCCAAACAGGAAAAGGAGTACGTCAAGACTGTATACTGTCATCCTGCTTATTTAACTTCTATGCAGAGTAAATCATGAGAAACGCTGGGCTGGAAGAAGCACAAGCTGGAATCAAGATTGCTGGGAGAAATATCAATAACCTCAGATATGCGATGACACCACCCTTATGGCAGAAAGTGAAGAGGAACTAAAAAGTCTCTTGATGAAAGTGAAAGAGGAGAGTGAAAAAGTTGGCTTAAAGCTCAACATTCAGAAAACGAAGATCATGGCATCTGGTCCTATCACTTCATGGGAAATAGATGGGGAAACAGTAGAAACAGTGTCAGACTTTATTTTGGGGGGCTCCAAAATCACTGCAGATGGTGACTGCAGACATGGAATTAAAAGACGCTTACTCCTCGGAAGAAAAGTTACGACCAACCTAGATAGCATATTGAAAAGCAGAGACCTTACTTTGCCAACAAAGGTCCGTCTAGTCAAGGCTATGGTTTTTCCAGCGGTCATGTATGGATACGAGAGTTGGACTGTGAAGAAAGCTGAGCGCCGAAGAATTGATGCTTTTGAACTGTGGTGTTGGAGAAGACTCTTGAGAGTTCCTTGGACTGCAAGGAGATCCAACCAGTCCATTCTGAGGAGATCAGCCCTGGGATTTCTTTGGAAGGAATGATGCTAAAGCTGAAACTCCAGTACTTTGGCCACCTCATGTGAAGAATTGACTCATTGGAAAAGACTCTGATGCTGGAAGAGATTGGGGGCAAGAGGAGAAGGGGACGACAGAGGATGAGATGGCTGGATGGCATCACCGACTCGATGGACATGAGTCTCAGTGAACTCTGGGAGTTGGTGATGGACAGGGAGGCCTGGCGTGCTGCGATTCATGGGGTCGCAACGAGTCAGACACGACTGAGCGACTGAACTGAACTGATATGAATATATGTGTACATATATAACTGAATCACTTTGCTGTGCACCAGAAACTAATACAGCATTGTAAATTAACTGTACTTCAATAAAATAAATTTTAAAAAAGAGGGTGCCCAGCATTCATTCGTGCTACAAATATTTGTTGAATCTCTGCCATATACCAGGCACATTTCTAGGTACCAGAACAGACCAGTGAACAAAGAGAAGAAAAAAAAAAAGACCCTGCCTTCATGGAGATTATGTTCTACCAAAGAGGATTGTAGCTCTGGGGACCGTCAGCCCACTCACCTTCATGCAAGAAAAGTCAATCCACCAAGGAGTCCAGAGATAGTGCTGGAGCTTTAGGTGCTAAGCTCTCCATATGGGGGCTGTTGCCACATACTCTCAGAGCTGCCCTTCCCTCACCAGCCTTTTGTTCCAACAGAGTAAGGAAATTCCAATTCCCCCAAGTCAAATTCCGCCCTCCAGAGCCTCTGACTCGGCCCCTCTCAGCCCCTGTTCTAGAGCCCTGTCTTCTCCAATGGTTTGCATCATAAATGTATAATGCCAGTCGAAGGAAGAACCCAGCCCAACCTGCTCTGCCTTGCATCCATAACAACCTTATCAAAGGGTTTTTTTCTGAGCACGAAGAACAGAGAGCCCTCCAGGTTTTGATTCATAGCAGGTGAAGGCTGGATGTGCTGAAAGCTGATTGAAATCAGCGAGGTCAACAAAATACAGCTGAGAGTGCACAATAATTGGGCGAGAAGTACTGCTTCCTTGTTTTTTTTGTGATCCCCTGCACTTTAGAGCTCCCGCTCTTAAAGGGAAGCCTTTGTCTTACACGCTTTGTGGCATCGGTGTGTGCTGTATTTGTATAAACTTTGGGTTTTGCTGACCCACAATTTCCTCTCCCTTTGTCCTACAGTCGACTGGGTATTTTGTTTGGGGTGGGGAAATGGAGACTGAGGGGGAGGGGGCTTTAGACTCTAGATTTTCATGTTGGGAGGAAACACACCCACACATCTTTAGGTTTTGTTTCTGGAGAAGAAAGTCAGCGCTCCACTGTAGCCCTTTGGTGTTGATAAGACTACTGTATAGCAAGGGTGCAATTCTAACCAACTCAAGGGCAAGTGACTACACCGTATTCAAAGTCTGCATCCACACATCCGCACACACACATACACATACACTCCATTTAAAGTGGTTTTATCTGAACTGAGCGGTCCCTGAAGGTAGGATCTTGGTCTTGCTCAGGGTCTCCCGAATACATATCACAGAGCTCAGCACAGGGTAGTTGCTTGAATGGACGACTGCCCAGCTGAACCTTAATGATGTTTCTAAATATCTCCTGAGCCTCTGCTATGCCAGGAGAGATGGATCTCTAGGTGAGCTTTTGTCCTCAGAGGAAAAGAGAAAACCATCACGTGGCCACTGCATTGAGGGGGGATACTGGTGAGGCAGCAGCTAACCCAGAGCCTTGGAGGCAAGGCAGCAAGGACTTAATAGAATGTGACATTCTCTCAACCAGGTCAGCACCTTAGGAAGCAAATGCTACGTGTTGGAAGGTGATGCTGATGGGAAGGATCGTTGAGACTGGTTTAGGCAATTTTATCTGTTGGATTCCATCCAGTCAGAAGGAACTCAACATCCTGCTCTCCAACGTGCTGATGATTTATTGCATCTCATTCTCCATCCAAAGAAGTCTGCTGTCTGTTTGAGCCCCTCCATGTGAAGACAAGGCCTGCCACCTTAATCCCTGGTCACAAAGCTGAACTAAGGAAGTTCTCACAACCACCATCTGACCCCAGAATCTGTCAATAGTAAACCCAGAAAGCTGTTTCTTCTTTGATTAAAAGCCCTTCCTGCTGGCTTAAAAGGGACCCTGAAGGCACATGCTGCCACCCACATAAAAGTAGAAACTTCATTGTCATGGTAGAACACTCACCTCCCCATTTGTAAATTGCTTAGAGATTAAGTCAAGAAGTTTCTTCAGTCAGTAATAACTTGAGCCACATAAGCAGCCATTCTGCCATCATCACTCACATAAACCATGGCAAAGACCTCCTAATGGGACTCCCCCTGTGCCTGTCTATGTTTCAAACTGCTGCCCTGTAATATTCCTGAGAAACAAGTCTGGCAGATAATAACAAGTGTTGGCAAGGACATGGAGAAACTGGAACCCTTATACATTGCCAGTGGGAATATACATTGCCAGTGGGAATGGTACAGCTGTTTTGGAAAAGGTTTGAAAGGTGAAACAAAGTTACCATATGACCCAACATTCCACTACTTCCTAGCTAGTTCAGTTCAGTTCAGTCGCTCAGTCCTGTCCGACTCTGAGACCCCATGAATCGCAGCACGCCAGGCCTCCCTGTCCATCACCAACTCCCGGAGTTCACTGAGACTCACGACCATGGAGTCTGTGATGCCATCCAGCCATCTCATCCTCTGTCATCCCCTTCTCCTCCTGCCCCCAATCCCTCCCAGCATCAGAGTCTTTTCCAATGAGTCAACTCTTCTCATGAGGTGGCCAAAGAACTGGAGTTTCAGCTTTAGCATCATTCCTTCCAAAGAAAGCCCAGGGCTGATCTCCTTCAGAATGGACTGGTTGGATCTCCTTGCAGTCCAAGGAACTCTCAAGAGTCTTCTCCAACACCACAGTTCAAAAGCATCAATTCTTCGGTGCTCAGTCTTCTTCACAGTCCAACTCTCACATCCATACATGACCGCTGGAAAAACCATAGCCTTGACTAGACGGACCTTTGTTGGCAAAGTAATGTCTCTGCTTTTCAATATGCTATCTAGGTTGGTCATAACTTTCCTTCCAAGGAGTAAACGTCTTTTAATTTCATGGCTGCAGTCACCATCTGCAGTGATTTTGGAGCCCAAAAAAATAAAGTCTGACGCTGTTTCCACTGTTTCCCTATCTATTTCCCATGAAGTGATGGGACCGGATGCCATGATCTTCGTTTTTTGAATGTTGAGCTTTAAGCCAACTTTTTCACTCTCCACTTTCACTTTCATCAAGAGGCTTTTGAGTTCCTCTTCACTTTCTGCCATAAGGGTGGTGTCATCTGCATATCTAAGGTTATTGATATTTCTCCTGGCAATCTTGATTCCAGCTTGTGTTTCTTCCAGTCCAGCGTTTCTCTTCCTAGCTAAGAGAAATGAAAATGTTGTTGTTCAGTCGCTAAGTCATGTCTGACTCTGCAACCCCATGGACTACAGCATGCCAGGTTCCTCTGTCCTCCAGTATCTCCCAGAGTTTGCTCAAATTCATGTCCATTGAGTTGGTGAAGCTATCTAACCATCTCATCTCATACATTAGAATTTGTACATGAATGTTGACAACAGCATTGTTCACAACAGAAGGTGGGAAAAAAACAAACATCTGTCAACTGATGAATGGATAAATAAAATGTGGTATAGGACTTCCCTGGTGGTCCAGTGGTTAACAATCCTCCTGCTAATGCAGGGGACAGGAGTTTGATTCTGGTCTGGGAGGATTCCATATGCCATGGGGCAGCTAAGCCTGTGCGCCACAAATACTGAGCCCGTGCTCTAGAGCCTGAGCTCAGCATGAAAAGAAGCCATCTCAGTGTGAAGCCTGTGCATCACAGCTAGAGAAAGCCTGCATGCCTTAACAAAGACCCAATGCAGCCAAAGGTTTTCTTTTTTTTTTTAATGTGGTATATCCATCAATAGAATATTACTCAGCAGTATGAAGGAATCTTGAAAGCAATATGCTGATGAAAAAAATCAGTCACAAAAGGCTACATATCATGTGAGTCCATTTATATGAAATGTCCAGAGAGGGCAAAGCTATAAAAACAAAAAGTAGATTAGTGGTTGACTACACACACAAAAAAAAACATTGTATAATAGGTGAATTGTATGGTGTGCAAATTGTATTTCAATATTGTTGTTGTTCAGTCTCTCAGTGGTGTCTGACACTTTTCAACCCCATGGACTGCAGCACATCAGGCTTCCCTGTCATTCACCCTCTCTCCCTGAAGATTGCTCAAACTCATGTCACATTGAATCAGTGATGCCATCCAACCATCTCATCCTCTGTCGTTCCCTTCTCCTTTTGCCTTCAATCTTTCCCAGCATCAGGGTCTTCTCTAATGAGTCGGCTCTTACCATCAGGTGGTCAAAGTATTGGAGCTTCAGCATCAGTCCTTCCAATGAATATGCAGGGTTGATTTCCTTCAGGATTGACTGGTTTGATCTCCTTGCAGTCCAAGGGACTCTCAAGAGTCTTCTCCAACACTACAGTTCAAAAGCATCAATTCTGTGGCACTCAGCCTTCTTTATGGTCCAACTCTCTCATCCATACATGACTCCTGGAAAGCCATAGCTTTGACTAGACAAATCTTTGTTAGCAAAGGGGTATCTCTGTTTTTTAATATGCTGTCTAGGTTTGTCATAGCTTTTCTTCCAAGGAGCAGTATCTCAATATAACCATTACCAAAAAAAAAAAAAAAATTGAGGTAAACAAGTTAAATCTCCTCATATTCCTGCTGAAGACTTTTCTGACTTCCCATCACCCAAACATAACACCCAAGCTTCTGGGGATTTCTCTCATGGCTCAGTGGCTAACACTCTGGGCTCCCAATGCAGGGGGCACTGGGTTAGATCCCTGGTTGGTTGGGAAACAAGGAGTTTGGTTGTGGCCATTTAGTTGCTAAGTCATGGCTGACTCTTGCGATCCCGTGGACTGTGGCCCACCAGGCTCCTCTGTCCATGGAATTTTCCAGGTAAGATTACTGGAGTGGGTTGCCATTTCCTTCACCAAACTAGGAGTTTACATGCTGCAACTAAAAGATCCAACCTGCCACAACTAAGACACAGTGCAGCCAAATAAATAAAAATAAATATTAAAAAAAAAAGCTCCTTGGCCTGCCACCAAAAAAGCCCCTTAACAGTTTGGCTCTACCCTATTTTCCAGCCTCATCTTCCACTCTACTTGACCAGTACCCAAACCCCAGGCCTCTTTTGTCCTGGAACAGAAAGTGCTGGTGGTGTCCTGAGAACATGCACCTCCACCCTGAGCAATTGCAGCATGGACTGCCTTTCCCCAGTCTGCACCTGACAGATGCTGCTTTATTCTCCAGGATCCGAGACGAACAACACCTCTTCTGGGAAGCCTTTCCCAGCTTTGCCAGGGATAGCTTCTCTCACTTTGGGGCTGCCACAATATGCTTTATGATCTGTTCTGGTGCTTATCACATTTTATTTTATTTTATTTTAGCTGTCTACATAATGCCTTCCCCACTAGCCTGAACCGTGGGCACTTCAAGGACAGAATCTTGGCCTTGTTTATCTTCGTATCCTCCTCTCTGCCCCACTCCCACCACATATCGATAAACGAGTGCACAAAGAGAGAGAGAAAAAGAGTTAGGACCTTGCACAGCTACCTTTCAACCCATAAGTAGTTAACAAATGTAAGAGGGAACTTTTTTCTTTTTCTGTAATTGAAGTACATTGACTTACAGTATGATGTTAGTTTCAAGTGTACAGCATAGTAATTCAATGTTTTTATATACTAAACTCCATAAAAAGTTATTATAAAGCCTTGGCTATATTCCCTGTGTTGTACATTACATCCTTGTAACTTACTTATTTTATACCTAGTAGTCTTACCTCTTGATCCCTTCACCTAAAAGGGAGCATTAAATATTCCCAATGTTAAGGGAGGGGAAAGGGAAAGTAAGTGAAGGAGACAGACATTGGCACAGAGAAATAGGATTTGCCTCTCATCCACTTGTTCAGACTGAGTTACCTTGGTTGACAACTTCCATTTTCTGTCACAAAAGATAATACATAGCTGGGTGGTTTGATGATCACACATAATAACAGTAGCTGAGTGGTGACCCTGTGTTGGTCACTCGAGTTAGAGTCTACATTAATCCCTGCAACAAACCTTTGAAGGCTGTTGTGCCCATTTCACAGGTGGGAGAGCTCAAGGCATTCAGAGGTCTGTTTCTGGCCCCTAAAGCCAGAGTTTTTAAACACCTTGACAATTTGCATGTATAAACTGCTAGAGGCTACTGATTATTCCACTTTCAGAGGATCCTAGTAGTAAAAAGCACTGGATACCATCCTAAGAACAGCTTCCTGACTTGGACTGGATTAGATTCCAAGGGAACATTGGTTGACCAGCCCAGGTCTTCCAGACTTTACCCCGAGGCCAAGTACAACATCAATCTGCCTGCCCTGCTCTCTGCCCAGCCAGGCCTCATTGACTTTGAAGACCCAACTCAAACGCAGTCTCCTTGTAGACATCTTCTTAAACACTCCTGTATTCTTCAAGGCCTTACACTCGGAATCACTTTTAACCACAGCCTGTAAATTTCTTCTTCCATTCATAGACAAAATTGTCGATTTATATATCTACTTCCATCTCCTGACTGCCCACTGATTGGCTGGCACCCTGCCAGCCAATGATTGTATTCCTCATCAACCCATTAGAACTACATTCCATGATGTCAGCTGCAGCCCCACCTCAGTGCCATCCTCGGAGCCAATCTGACACATCCTCCAGGGTGCTGCTGCCTGCTGGTCCCAGCACTTGACATATGAGAGCCCCAACTCTGCCTCCTGGACCCCTCCCTCTGCCCCCCTCATCCGACATCCCTGCTCCACTGGTCCTCCCTCCCCATTCCTGCACTCCTTCACCTCCTTGGGCCTGCCCGAGGCCCAGGTATGTAGTCCTAGACCCTCCAGTCTGTACACTCTCTGCCTTGAAGTGCAACATCTTCTGTACCTCAGGCTCCAACCAGTTGAGCATTCTCCAACTGCCTTCTGGACATTCTATTCAGATACCTCTGAGTCACTTAGCATTCAATCTTTCTGGACCCTGTGAGTGCTACTTTTGTATAATAAGATCTGTAAATATCTTGAGAAAATATAAAACACCTCTCTCATTTTTCATTAGTCCACACTCAGTTCAGTTCAGTTCAGTTCAGTCGCTCAGTCGTGTCTGACTCTTTGCGACCCCATGAATCGCAGCACACCAGGCCTCCCTGTCCATCACCAACTCCCGGAGTTCACTCAAACTCATGTCCATCGAGTCAGTGATGTCATCCAGCCATCTCGTCCTCTGTCGTCCCCTTCTCCTCCTGCCCCCAATCCCTCCCAGCATCAGAGTCTTTTCCAATGAGTCAACTCTTCGCATGAGATGGCCAAAGTATTGGAGTTTCAGCTTTAGCATCAGTCCTTCCAAAGAACACCCAGGACTGATCTCCTTTAGAATGGACTGGTTGGATCTCCTTGCCGTCCAAGGGACTCTCAAGAGTCTTCTCCAACACCACAGTTCAAAAGCATCAATTCTTCGGCGCTCAGCTTTCTTCACACACTAACCTGGTCTCTATTAAACCAACGCATTAACTTGTTTATGCTATCAAATGAGTCAGCTGAGATGAGAATGTTCACTTTTTCAAGAAGATATCTAGACCTATCTAGATCTGTCTTAATATCTATCTATCTAGATCTAGATCTGTCTTGATATAATATATCTATACCTATACCTAGATCTATATCAACTGTTAGTCAGTCAGTCATGTCCAGCTCTTTGTGACTTCATGGACTATGGCCCACGAGGCTCTTCTGTCCTTGAAATTCTCCAGACAAGAATATTGGAGTGAGTGACCATTCCCTTTATCAGGGGATCTTCCTGACCCAGGGATCAAATCCAGGTCTCTTGCATTGCATGAAGATTCTTTACCATCTGAGCCACCAGAGAAGCCCATCTATATATCTATATCTTTATCTATATCTATCAGTTCAGTTCAGTTCAGTTCAGTCACTCAGTCATGTCCAACTCTTTGTGACTCCATGGACTGTGGCCCATCAGGCTCCTCTGTTCATGGGAATTCTCCAGACAAGAATACTGGAGTGGGTTGCCATGCCCTCCTCCAGGGGATCTTCCAAACCCAGGGATCAAACCCAAGTCTCCTGCATTGCAGGTGGATTCTTTACCGTCTGAGCCACCAGGGAAGCCAAGAATACTGGAGTGGTTAGCCCATCTCTTCTGCAGGGTATCTTCCCAACCCAGGAATTGAACCAGGGTCTCCTGCTTTGCAGGTGGATTCTTTACCAGCTAAGCTACCAGGGCAGCCCATCTATATCTATGTGCTATGTGCTAATCTCTTTAGTTATGTCCAAATCTTTGAGACCCTATGGACTTACCCTGCCAGGCTTCTCTGTCTGTGGAATTCTCCAGACAAGAATACTGGAGTGGGTTTCCATGCTCTCCAGGGGATCTTCCCAACCAGGGATCAAACCTGTGTCTCTTATGTCTTCTGCATTAGTAGGTGGGTTCTTTACCACTAGTGCCACCTATACCTATATCTATGTCTATATTCATATCCCTATCCATATCTATATCTTGCCTGAGATATCAGGGCCTGTATTTTGTACCAGGACTCCATCAACAAATTGTCCAGAAATCATTTGGTACCTACTCCGTGCCTGGTATTGTGCTAGATACATCTTGAGATACAATGGTGACTGCTACATAAAACCTATCATCAAGCAGATTACAGTGTGTGCCATCTCAAAAATAGCATCATATAAAACCAGCTTCATCATCTTTCCCCATGGCTGACCATCATTTCATTCATCTGTGTTTATAACATGAAGTTTTAACAACAACACCAATTTAAAAAAAAAAAAAAAGAGTGTTTTTTTTGGTTTTGCTTTGTTTTGTTTTTTGGTCTGTTGCTTCTTGCCCCAAATCTGATCAATCCCCTAAACCTGCCAGTGCCTCTTCCTTAACATCCCTTGTACCCATCCTTTCTTCCTCTTCACCGTGGCACATGAATTTAGGCCCTCAGTACCTTATGATGAGGTCTTTGCAATTGAGATCTTTCCTCTGCACATTTTTCCACAACATCTTACTCTCCTAAAGAAACTGTTCCTCAGACCTTCCAAATTAATCCTCCTAATCCACCAGCTCCAGAAACTCACACCCTGTCATTACAGCAGCTTGCTCAAAACTATGGAATCCTATGTACAGGGAAAACCATGTCGGTCTTTGAGTCAAAACTCCTGCCTGTCATCACCGTCCTTCTCTCTACAAGGCAGACCCCTCTGGAATTTACCCAGAAATGAGTGAACTCACCCAGAAACTCATTCCATCTCAAGTGGCCCATTCCATTGTTGGCCCTGATTGTTAGAAAAATCTTCTCAAGCTGCTTTGACTGTCATCTTACCATTTCCACCCATTGGTTGACGTCCTCTATTCCCGCTTCCTACTGCTCTCCTCCATTGCTTTCGTCTAGTTCCCTAACCGCTCACAGACATTCTTCGCCCTCAGATTGCACTCCACCCAGCCTCTCCCTGCCTCAAATCAGCTTTTATCCTCTTTGCCCTCATCTGTTGGGCAAAGAAAGAAAAAGGGCAGAAGGCTGATCGTAAAAAGAACATGATATCTGTAATGCCAACATGGGAAGCACTGCCTTCCTCCCTCTATATCGCCCCTGCCCATCTCTCTCTCTGTTGGTGTTTGATGCACTTGGCATGTAGTTTGTGGATTCCTATGCATGCAGCTCAGTTCAGCAGAGTTCCATTTTCTGTGTTCAACCAGTGTTCTAGAGGATGAAATTACACATAAGCAATGCAAATGTTGCATGATGCTGAAATTGTTCACTAAAATACCAATCACACTGAAATAAATCCACCTTTAATCAGAGAAGACTCTTCCAGGCATTTACTATTGCACCCACCCGCACACACGCACACAGAGTACCTTATAAGAGCCAAGTTAAAAAATAGAGCCATAGGTTAATACTAAATAAATAAATAAAGTTGAGCTGTTGTTTACTTCACTGTTTATTACAGTCGAATCTGTAATACTCTCGACCAGCGGATCCAAGACAATGACCTCCACCACCAGGGTCACGTGGCAACGTCTGGGGACATTTGCGGTTGTCAGAACTGCAGGAAGTGCTTGTGGCATTCAGTGGTCAGGGATATTGCTACAGTGCTTGGGACAACCTTGTCTCCAAAACACAGAATTATCTGGCCCAATTTAGAGTAAGTCGAGGAACCCTGCTACACACTTACTCCTCTATTTTTATTTTCTCCTCTTGGCTTGCCTAGGTTTGAAATCCTGTGTAGCTGGGATGGGGCAGAGCACTGGGAGATGGCCAAGGGAACGCCTACTCCCAGGAAACCTGGAGGTTTGTGGTGTGACCTCTTGTTCATGCCCTGACCTTCCAGGCCCCAGGCAAGCCCATTCAGATAATCAGGTTAGAAAAACAGGCACTTGGCTGACTACCAGCTGCTGTGTCCTGGCTGAGTTTCCCCTGAGGGAGTGAGGGCAGAGGGCAGAAAAGAAAACAGGCAGGAGAGCAGGGTGGGGGAGAAGTCCAGGGAAGGAGTGTGGACGAGCTTGCGACATTATGGGACGCCTGAACGTTTCTCATCAGCTAATATTCATCTGAAGGACTGATGCTGAAGCTGAAGCTCCAATAGTTTGGCCACCTGATGCAAAGAGCCGACTCTTTGGAAATGACCCTGATGCTGGGAGAGACTAAGGTCAGGAGAAGGGGACGACAGAGGATGAGATGGTTGGATGACATCACCGACTCGATGGACATGGGTTTGAGCAAACTCTGGGAGTTGGTGAAGGACAAAGGAGCCTGGCGTACTGCAGTCCATGGGGTCACAAAGAGTCAGACACGACTGAGCGACTGAACACCACCACCAAATCAACTAATGATAAAAAAACGTGTCTCCTTACAGCTTAGTCAAACCTTATAGGTTGCAAAGTGTTCTGCACCTATTAAACTTCATTTAATTCTCACAACTACCCAGCAACACAGTGAGGTGGTCACAACTGGCCTGTGGATAGATGGGGAACCAACTATTGGGGAGACTCCAGATCCCAAAGTGAGCTCAGCACAAAATTGGTTCAGAAGAAATACTTAGAAGACAAAGAAAAGGAGAAACAGAGGGAAGAGAAAAGGGAAATGAAGTGAATGTCAAGCAAGTAGAAATTCTTTGACTATAACAGATGCTCCATGAATGCTTGAGCTTCACTCCTCATTTGTCTTGCAGAAGATGAACTCTGTGTTAAGAAATGAGATCATTACCTTAACAGCACAATGGAAGAACTCTAGACTGGGAACCCGAATCCTGGGGGATACCCCCACTTTTGCACTCCCTGCCCTGCTGCCTTACATGGCTGGAGCAGGTTCATCTGAAGAGGGGATAGTTCTACCATTTCAAGGGGCACCTTTCAATTCTTCAATCTCTTATCTCCTCTTTTTTCAACCTCCCAAGCTTCTCAGCCTCAACTTCACTTGGCCACAAGGTCTGGCCAGAGTCTGTAGCAGCTGGACAAGGACCACAAGGTGATAGCTGATACCTGTATTTGTAAACAGAGCTTGCTACCTTCCAAAGCACCGTTACAGACATTGCCTTTCCACGGGGTCGTAGGCCCCTTCCTTTCTGGGCAGAGGCAGCACAGAGTAGCAGAAAGAACATCAAATGAAGCATCAAGAGGTGTCCTCCCCCCCAGGTTGGCCCATTCCCTTGCTCTTGCATCCTTCCACATTTACAGCACTCCAGAGATTCTGTTTGCCATTAGCATGACACCTAGTCTCTTCTCCTGGACCCACAAAGGGTCCCCATGACCCAGACCCCACTTATCTTTCTGATTATGTCTTCCATCACTCCCTGCTTTGCCGCTCACTCCAGCAACATTGGCTTTCTTTCTATTCCTTGAAGACACAAAGTTTAGTCGCTATGTAGAGCCTTCACCCTGGTCTTGAGAGTTTTTCCCCAAATATTCAAGGGGTGGCTCTTGCCCACTATTTGGGTTTCTGATCAAAAGGCACCTTCTCAGGAGCCTAACCACTCTAGCTAAAATAAGCCCAATGTTCCCATGCCCACTTGTTATTTTCTAGCCTCTGATTTTGTATTATTTCTTCACAGATTTAGGAGGGAACTTCACTGATGTTTCCTTACATGTAGGGGGGGTCCTTGCATTAGACAGGGTAGCACTACTCATCTCTCTCCCTAGCTTTTATTCACTTCTCCACGGGGCAAGTGTCTTACCTGATTGGTGAGCTTGGAGAAGATGCTGGAACCATCTGGTGTGGCCCTCTCTTTCTAGGATCTGCTGCACTCAGAGGGCATGAGCACTGCTCTGCCCTGGACCAAGAAGTAGGCTTCATGGTAAAGGTTCTGCCCCTTGGAGGAACATGTGTGACTGACCATGTCTGCCTGGGACTGGATTACAAGTCTGTCTGATTCCAGGGTCAGCACCATGACGTCAACCCATCGCTACTGCACTCCAGGGCCTCGTCCTCCAGCCTAGCTTTGATGAGCCATAAAGCTGCTGTTTGTGTCTCCTCTGACTCATGTGTCTGTCTCTCCAGTGGTTCAGAACTCGGTCTGGGAACAGCTCTGTCATTAATGGGCTCCACTAAACCACAATATTTCCCTCTTCCTGAAATCATCATATTTATTGGTTGATTCATTTGTTTATACATCTATTGTTTTCATTCACACTCTCCCCACTCCACCAACACACACACACACACACACACACACACACACACCTCCCTCTTCTACCATCCTCTACAGAAAAATAATTCCTTGATAGCAGGAATTCTCTTTTGCTCATAGATCTTGTGCCTGGAACAGTACATGGCTCAAGTAAGAGTTAGAAAGTGTCTGTTCAATAAATGAAACAATGTCCCAATGCCTTGGCCCAATGCATGAGACCCCAGGGTTTCTGCATCATCCTGGGATGGGGAGTCTCATTGATGACTAAGACTAAATTTCCAACTTGCTCAGAAGAATGGGAACTCAGATTTGGATTCAAGTTGATTTAAAGAAATTTTTAGAATATGTCTTATAATCCTAAACTGCAGATGAGATTCCTATCTGTGAAATATGATTTCCCTGAGATTAGGAAACCGAGGCACACCAAGGTCCACTTGCTGAGGACCCACAACCAGTGGTCAAGCCTGGATGGCTGCTGCTTTTCTCTACATCCTTCTGCACCTGCAGAGGCAGGCTGGGCTCCTGCCACTGCCTCGTCCAGAAAACCACCAAGGCCGATTTTCCTCAGTCCTCGCCTTCTGCTGGGTCTCTCAGTCCCGGCAGGGTCTCCATTCCATTCAGACGTATGCCCTGAGGACCTTTACTCTGCAGGCCCAGACTCTTCTACTCTACTCTTCTGGGTAGAAGGTGACTTCACCCAGGGGCACGTGAGAACTCCACCTGCACCCAGAGGAATGGCCTGGATTTTACCATCCTAAACCCAGTGTCTCGGGGGCTTAGGTCCCCCATGTCCTCCCTGAGCTTCAGCAGGCCCTACCCATGTTGGCTTGGGCAATGCAGTGGGCTCCTGTTCCTATTTCCTGCCTGAGTCTGGGGCTGGAGAATGACGCTGGCCCCTTCCCCACTTGGCCAAGGTTCCACCATCATACCCAGCTCTGCTAGTTTCCTGGCTCCTGCCTAAGGACTGTGCCCACTCCTGTTTCTGAGCTACTGCAGAGGGCTGTGTGTCAGACTCCAGAGGCCTGCCAGAGGCTAAGTTCTATCTTCTGACTCATGTCCAGAATCTCCACTGTCTACATCGTCCGGCTGTGGGTGAAAGGCCCAATGTGGCACTAATCTGATTTCACCCCTGGGGGTGTGGGCCTAGGATTCCTACACCCATCATTGCTCTAGAGGAAACCCTTCAGGACCGCCCGGTACACCTGCCAGCCTCATCCACAGCTGCCCTTCCTGTGCATCAGGCCTTCAAGGGGCCATTTTTGTTTAGGGCCTGCTGTCTGGCCAACCAGAGGAGCAGCTCTGCGCCCCAGGGTGACTTTCTTCCTCCACTGGCTGGCCATTCTCCAAGAAGGCTCTCTTCCAGAGCATTCCAGCTCTCTGCCTCAACTTCTCTCTCCTCCCCCAAGTCCTTCCTGTAAATTTCACATTTGAAAAAAATATCGACTTCCTTACTAATGCTCATTGCCAGGGATCTATGGCACACACACACACACACACACACACACACAGATTGCCGCAGAAAACAAAAAACATGGGCCTGCTACCACTTCTGGAAATGAATGAGGTGCAAATAAGGAAAACACAGAGAAAAAACAATGTGGTTTCTAGCAAAACACAGCAGCTGCTATTATTTTCTAAGTCTCTCCCTGACCCTGGCACTGAATTAAGAGCTCAGGTGGTGTGGTGAGTGTTGACTGGGAATGAGTGACCCAAGAGGGTTGTTTTTCCATAAAATTAAAAACAAACAAAACCAAAAAAAGTGTTGTAACTTTTCCCTCCTGTTATCAGAAATGGAGAGAAAGCCCACATTCTGCTTGGATTCCGTGGCTGCAAGACTCCTGGCCTCAGCTCTCGGCCCTCCCCCTCCCCCAACTCCCTTTTCCCTTGGCTAATAAGTAATCCTGAGAAGGTTTGTGCACTTTGCTTATTGTATTTGGCTCAGAAATACATTCCCTTTATCACCCCCAACCTCAGGCAAATGCTTTCTGCTATCCATTTATATGCCTGAACACACGGAGCAATTGGGTTTAATGTCATTTTCTGGGTAACAGCAGGAAGCGGAAGGTCACTGGGCGCAGGGCGAACCTGGCCCCTCTGGGGGATTCGATGCCCAAGGCCTGGCCAGTTCCTGTCTCAGGCTCAGCCGCCTCCTCCCAGCCCCAGTGATAGGCCTCCAGGGCACCTAACCAGTTCTACATCTCCAGCCTGCTCCCCTCCTGGGTAAGTCTGGAATCTGGAATCTGCCAAAGACCACCTCACCTACCAAGGAATTTGCAGAGAGCAGGCAATTTATTGAGACTTTAACAAAGCAGAATAACTGATTCCAAAATTACCTGAGTCTTGTTTTTCTCTTCAGTGGGCCCAACACAAAGGCACGAAAGGTATTTCCTTCCCTCCTCCCACCCCTTCTTCCAGCCCCTCCCCAGGCTTTTGTGTCCTTGAGGTCTGAATTTCTTCACTTGGTTAATAACATTTACTTCTGTTTTGTAGCACAAAGGAGGAGTTGCCAGGGGCTATTATATGTTTGTTAAAACTCACGGACAATCTAGTGATTAAATGGGATTTGTCCTCCAGGGGACAAGCCTGGTGGCTTCCAAATTCAGGGTTTTGAAAAGAAAGGGCTGGTGGAGAAGGGCCTGTCACTGACCCCAGGGAGGATGACTGATGCTCAGAAGTGGGAAGGAGAAGAAGAAGGCCAACAGCTTCCAGAGAAGCAGAGACCTGAGCCCCAGGGAACACAGACCTCTGGGTAGGGAGGAGTCAGAGCAGGAGAGCTGCCTGGGTGCCTGTGAAGACCAAGCACCCTGGCCGTGTCCTTGGGAACCTTCAGGAAGGGCCCCGCATGGCTGAGCTAGCACTTCTATATCCGTTCACCTGTGTGGGTCTGGACAAGGAGCACAACCACCATGAGGCAGCAGGCGGATCGGCCCCCCTCCCAGGGTAAAGTGACTGGAGATTTATTCACTGCAGACTGAGACTCCAAGACAAGAATAGCAGGACAAGTAAGGGGAAAGGCTGGATCCTGCCCAGACTACACAGTTCTCGTTCTCAAAGTCAGGAGACCTCCCCAAACACATAGGCACAGAAGAGCTCCTTGGAGGTCAAAGGGGAATGATGCTAACTAATGCCAGGCTACCCACAGGTCTCTTTGGCAGAATCCAGTTTGGCTAAGAGATGTGTGCGCACACATGGGAGGATCCTGAGATATACCAAACAGAAACTGTGAACCAGGCAAGTCAAAATGATTGGCCAAAGGAAATCTGAAGAAATATCCCAAAAAAGTAATTCAAGCTGCCATGAGAGCACATGGGATGAGATGGTTGGATGGCATCACCGACTCAATGGACATGAGTTTGAATAGGCTCCAGGAGTTGGTGATGGACAGGGAAGCTTGGGGTGCTGCAGTCCATGGAGCTGCAAAGTTGGACACGACTGAGTGACTGAACTGAACTGATGAGGGCACAACTAAGAGACTTGCCGTCTGAGTGGGTCTGTCCATATGTGCTGTACTTTTTTTCCCTTTTATTGTTATTTAATTGCTCAGTTGTGTCCCATGGACTGCAGCATGCCAGGCTTCCCTGTCCTTCACGATATCTGGGAGCTTGAGCACACTCATGTCCATTGAGTCGCTAATGCTATCCAGCCATCTTGTCCTCTGTCGTCACCTTCTTCTCCTCACTTAAGTCTTTCCCAGCATCAGGGTCTTTTCCAAGCACTCAGTTCTTCGCATCAGGTGGTCAAAGTATAGGAGCTTCAGCTTCAGCATCAGTCCTTCCAATGAGTGTTCAGGACTGATCTCCTTTGGGATTGACTGGTCTCTTTGCAGTCCAAGGGACTCTCAAGAGTCTTCTCCAACACCACAGTTCAAAAGCATCAATTCTGCAGTGCTCAGCCTCTCATCCATACATGACTACTGGAAAAACCATAGCTTTGACTGTACGAAACTTTGTTGGCAAATTAATGTCTCTGCTTTGTAATATGCTGTCTAAGTTGGTCATAGCTTTTCTCCCAAGGAGCAAGCATCTTTTAATTTCATGGCTACAGTCACCATCTGCAGTGATTTTCGAGCCCAAGAAAATAAAGCTTGTCACTGTTTTCATTGCTTTCCCATCTATTTGCCGTAAAGTGACTGGACCAGATGCCATGATCTTCATTTTTTGAATGTTGAGTGTTAAGCCAGCTTTTTCACTCTCTCTTTCACCTTCATCAAAAGGCTCTTTAGTTCCTCTTTGCTTTCTGCCACAAGAGCGATGTCATCTGTATATCTGAGGTTATTGATATTTCTCCTGGCAACTTTGATTCCAGCTTGTGCTTCATCCAGCCCAGCATATCCTATGATGTACTCTGCATAGAAGTTAAATAAGCAGGGTGACAATATATGGCCTTGATGTACTCCTTTCCCAATTTGGAACCAGACCATTGTTCCATATTTGGTTCTAACTGTTGCTTCTTGACCTGCATGATGTTTCTTAGGAGGCAGGTCAGGTGGTCTGGTATTCCTATCTCTTTAAGAATTTTCCAGTTTGTTGTAATCTACACAGTCAAAGGCTTTAATGTAGTCAATGAAGCAGAAGTAGATGTTTTTCTGGAATTCTCTTGCTTTTTCTATGATCCAACGGATGTTGGAAATTTGATCTCTGGTTTCTCTGCATTTTCTAAATCCAGCTTGAACATCTAGGAATTCTTGGTTAACATACTGTTGAAGCCTAACTTGGAGAATTTTGAGCATTACTTTGCTTGCACATGAAATGAGGACAATTGTGTGGTAGTTTGAACATTCTTTGGCATTGCCCTTCTTTGGGATAGGGATGAAAAATGACCTTTTCCAGTACTGTGGCCACTGCTGAGTTTTCCAAATTTGCTGGCATATTGAGTGCAACACTTTTTCCCCCTCTTAATAAATGCTTTACTGTGTCAACAAGTTTTTTCTCTTTGTCTCCTTTGCAGCCCTGCAAATAGGTTCATCAGTGCCATCTTTCTAGATTCTGTACACATGCGTTAATATACAATATTTGTGTTTTTCTGACTTACTTCACTCTTATAATAGGCTCTAGGTTCATTCACCTCATTAGGACTGACTTAAATCCATTCTTTTTCATAGCTGAGTAATATTCCATTGTGTATATTTACCACAATTTCTGTACACAGTAGGGAAAGGAGAGGGTGGGATGAATTGAGAGAATAGAATAGAAACTTATACATTACCATTTGGAAAATAGATAGCAATCAGGAACTTGCTATGTGACACAGGGACTTCAACCCAGTGCTCTGTGATGACCTAGAGGGGTGGGATGGAGTAAGAAATGGGAGGGAAGTTCACAAAAGAAGGTACATATGTACACTTGTGGCTGATTCATGTTGATGTATGGCAGATGCCAACACAGTGTTGTAAAGCAATTATCTTCTAATTTGGAAAAAAAAAATACTTGTTCCACTACTTTTCATCTTTGTGGAAATTCTTTTCTGCAAAGTCGAAGGCCAGGGCCCTTGTCACTGATCACTGGTCTAGTGGCTAGGATCTGGTGCTTCCACCACCGTGTCCCAGCCTCAGTCTCTGGCCGGGAATCAAGCCGTGCTCCAAACCATTGCAAGCAGAAATTACTCAAGATCAATGTGACTTCTCAGACCAAGGACTTCCGACCAAGTATACCTCACCTCGACCTTCTGACAGCTGAGAAGCCCACCTACATTTTTACTAAATGGGAGGATGCCCTAAAAACATACAGACATTGGCAGCCTGGGAGTTTGTTCTGGGCTTGTTTGTATTACATGCTCACCCACCGCAGAGCCAGGGAGTTAGGGGGTTGGTGCTTGTCTCTGGAGACCCAGCAGCAGTGGTTACCCTCTGGGGGCAGAAGTAAGAGGGGCCTCCAACAGTCACACAGGTTCCCAGGAGCTGCTTCAGGACTCCGGCAGCTGGAGCCAGCAGGCATTTAACTGGATTCCTTGTTAGTCTGATGCTGCTCATCTGATTACTGGACTTCGCTATCTTTATTTCCTCTCTGTGCTCTGTTGCTTTCTGGTCTGTGTTATTCTCTGATCTTTGTGTCTATGATCCTATTACCTCCCAATTAGATCTTCATGTATCCCCATTAGTCTCTGACTTCAGCCTACTTGCCTTTAGGATTCAATATATGCTTTGGGTCCTTCTTATATTAAATTTTAGCTACTCTTGTTTTTCAGCCTTGGGAGCTTAGCTTCACATTGGAACAAATATCTGTGTTCAGCTTTCCTCCTCTCTCGAGCCTTTAAGCATACTTCTGGGGCCCACAGTGGCCATCTGCTGACCTCAGTCACTCTCAGAGATTTCTGTAGATCTTTGACCTCTGTCTTCCTCCCACCTGGACCTTTGTCATCATCCCCATGGCTTCAGTCTTCAAGTGAATGACTCATCTAATAACTCTGAAGTTTCTTGACTTCTTTTACTTCGACAAATTTAGCCTCCATTCCATTTAAGTGATCCACTTTTACAGCAGCACCCTTGAACTTGTCATCACCTAAAATTGTTCCATTCCCCAACTCCTAAGTTCAAAAAGCCCTCTCTCCAAACCCAACCTCTTATCTTTTCATGTATGACTCCTTTAGAAATGTTCATCCTTTTAAAAAAACTTTATTTATTGATTGTGTGTCTGTAGATCAAATGTAAAATTTTTTTTTTCCCCAGGAAACTGATAGATTCACAGGATTTCCAAAAAGATTCTTTAACCAACTCAGATAATGGAATCTGTGACTGGTTGTTGGAAGAAACCTTGACCGCATTCCCCAGACAGTCACCTAGAGATCAGAACAAAGATCTGACCAAATCTTTGGCCAAAGGCATTACTCCAGGGAGCCTTGACCCCATGTTTCTGTTTCAATCTGACGCTTAAGAAAAACAACATCAGAAATCCACTGATGAGGGCCGGAACAGGGATCAACCTTCCAGAAGAAAACAAGACAGTGAGCTTAGGAAAGATATTTTTAACTACATTAATAGAATCAGGATTCAAAATGTTTAAAAACACAGGATTATATATCAACAAAGCCAATAAGAGCAGGCTCTCTTCTTGATCAGTTTGGTTTATACCAAGACCCCAAGACCGCCAATCTCTTAAATTCTTCCAACTTCTCTTGGCTGGTCTTTCTGATTTCCCTTCCTTTAGCTCCAGTGCAGCCACATAGCCATTTGTCTAAAAAGAGTGACAAATGCATGGTATTATTTGTGGCTAAGCCTAGTGAGCGCCCTTTCTGTATATTAACTTCCCTCATCTTTTTCATCAACTTACAAATGAAGAAAATGAACTTGAGTAACTTGCCCAAGGCCCCAGCCAGAGCTAGCTACATAATTTGTAAGGTCCAGTGAAAAATGAAAATATAGGTCCCCTTTCAAAAATCAGAGGGAGAAAGAGCCCCTAAAATACTAATATATAAGGTTTTTTCCTTTGAAAGACTTCATGACTTACAAAACATAATGAGATAAGTCATCATTCTAAATAAGGTAAGAAGTTTAAATTATTAGCATAAGTTTTACTGTTTATATTGTGTGATGCCAATTTTAAATGCAAATAGAGTGTTTAACTCTCATGCAGCTTGTGCATGCATTTGTATTTCACTCTTATCAGAATAGTGAAAACGCTGCACAAAACTAGCTATTTTTATTTCACTTCTTGATATGCACACATTCTATCAACACTTCTTATCTTCAACTGGAAAGACTTAAAACTACAAGCAACTCTACCTTTTCCTCATAGGTCATGGTTTTCAGTGTAAGTAACTGGCTAATGCAGGAATGTGATGCAAGTAAGAAAGGATGTGAGTGGGCTGCTCCGTTGTTTGGAAAAACGCCATTGCTTTTGTGTTCCCAGCAAGTTCTGGTTGATAGGAAAGCCACACCTGGTTGGGGCTGTCAGTGCCCCATTTGCTCAGTTCTAGATTTGTTGGTATGAAGCATAAGAATACAATTCAGTGGACCCGCAATGCATGTGAATTCAGCAAGACTCAGTGATTAGAAATCTATATTATGGAAGCTGCAGGGCATCTGGAATACTACCTGCAAGCGAGACAGCAAGTAACCAGGGCCATGCACATGTGCTATTTCCTCTGCTCATATGCACACTCTGGGGTCCCATCCACCTTAACAAAATACAAGTTCAAAGACATAATTATTAAGAATTTCAAGACAATATCAGCAGGGCTTTTAAACAAGTGCAGGACCTTTCGGAGAACAGGACCCTTTCAATGGCACTTTTTGCTCCCAACAAACCAGCACTGTCCTTAATTAAGTGGTTGTATCAGGATTTAACAGGTGGTGCTCGTGGTAAATGCAGGAGATGTAAGAGATGCAGGTTCGATCCCTGGGTGAGGAAGATCCCCTGGAGAAGGAAATGGCAACCCACTCCAGTATTCTTGCCTGGAGAATCCCATGGACAGAGGAGTCCAGCAGGCTACAGTCCACAGGGGTCGCATACACAACTGAAGCAACTTAGCACTCACGCAAACAAGTCAGGATTTGAACCCTAAGTCCAGAGCCTAGGCTCTGAAGCACTATATAGCTACACACTCACTCAATTATATCACTTTTCTTACAGTATTAATTTAGCTTTGTTCTGCTTATCACTGCTTCTCTGTCAAAAATCATTGGCAAAAATCATATCACTAGTTGTTTGGGACCATCAGGCTACTTGGCATTCCATTTATCAGACTCCAGCAAGCTCCCTTTCCTGTTTCCATGGTGGCGATCCTAGACCAGTTTTCAAACCTCTTCTCTAGATTTGAGTTGCCGCTTTCCTACTAAACCACAATTGTTCTGTGTTGATACATTGTTTTCTTAATTGCCGCATATTTTGTCCAAATGATATACCAGAATTTTCTCAGCCATTTACCTATTGCTGTCTATTTATTTTTACTTTTTCTTTTAACACTACAGCACTGCAAGGGAAGGCACGCATCCCTTACGAGATGAACTTGCCTTCAATTTCTTTTTTTTTTTTTTTTTAATTTTATTTTATTTTTAAACTTTACACAATTGTATCAGTTCTGCCAAATATCAAAATGAATCCGCCACAGGTATACATGTGTTCCCCATCCTGAACCCTCCTCCCTCCTCCCTCCCCATTCCATCCCTGGGGGTCGTCCCAGGGCACCAGCCCCAAGCATCCAGTATCGTGCATCGAACCTGGACTTTGCCTTCAATTTCACAGAAGAAAATGGAACATTACATGAACGAAATCCTTCTTTCCCAAATGTAGATACATTTCCATCTAAGTGAATTCTTTCTGTCACTGGCTGGGTTCACTGGGAAGCAGACTCTGAGAAGGAACTTAATATTCAGGAGATTTTTTAGAGGAAGTTGATCTCAGAGGCAACACCTGTGTGGGGAGGGAAGCAATCAAGACTGGGCAGAGGGAGAAACCAGGCTGTGGCGCCATGACTGTGTGGTCTCAGCCAACCCCACAGAGGCTTTGGAGCTGGCATGGTCCTTAGAATTGTCTGGGTTAGAAGGATGGAGCTGTCAACCATCAATGGGTGCAGGATGCCCCAGAACAGGGCTGGGCTTTCTTGAAGTGACTCCTTTCAACTGAGGCAATTCTCAAAAGAAGCTGGGAATGCCCAGCCATGGAAAAGATAAATGATGCAGTCCTGAAGGGCAGCTGTGGGCAGCACAACCTAGCATCCAAGATGCCCCCCACCCCAACCCTAACCCCCCTGAGAGAGATGCCCTTCCTCCTCCACTTCCCTCAAATCTTCTCCAATTAATTGTCCCCATTTTTCCTTATCTCTTAAATCTCTTCTCCCATAACAGCTCCTTTCACTCACCCTAAAAGCCTCAGTTCAGTTCAGTTCAGTCGCTCAAGTCGTGTCCAACTCTTTGTGACCTCATGAATCGCAGCACACCAGGCCTCTCTGTCCATCACCAACTCCCGGAGTTCACTCAAACTTACATCCATCGAGTCAGTGATGCCATCCGGCCATCTCATCCTCTGTCGGCCCCTTTTCCTCCTGCCCCCAATCCCTCCCAGCATCAGAGTCTTTTCCAATGAGTCAACTCTTTGCATGAGGTGGCCAAAGTACTGGAGTTTCAGCTTTAGCATCATTCCTTCCAAAGAAATCCCAGGGCATCCCTTAATATCCACAGAGGACTGGTTCCAGGACCCTTGTAGATACCAAAATCTATAAATGTTCAAGTCCCTTGTGTAAATGATTCAGTATTTGCATATAACCTACACACAACTTCTAATCCTCCCATCCTTCCATGTACTTTAAATCATCTCTAGATTAGTCACAATACCTAATACAATGTAAACGCTACGTAGATAGTTGCCAGGTGAGTGGCACACTCAAGTTTTATTTTTTGGAATTTTCTGAAATTAAAATATTTTGTAAATAATTGAATGATTTGAGTTGGCTGAATTTGTGGATATGGGGGATGTCCTACTGGTCTCAAATTTCCTCTCATTAAAAATGTCCCATTATTCATCTCCACTTTAACGCTAATGACCTTTCATCATTCTGCCCACAACCATCCTTTAAAGAGTAGTTCCCACTTGTGATCTCCAATTCCTCACAATGCATTTACCACCCAACTCGTAGTCATCTGGCTTCTGCCTCCTGAACTCTCCTGAATCCTCACTCACTAAAGTTATCTGCTCATTTTTATGTCTAGGAACTGCTCTTCCAACTTCCCTGACTTCCTTGCTGTACACAATAGAATCGATTACCTCTTTATTTAAGACTCCTCTCCTAAGACTTGTGTTTGCCAAGGGAGATGAAGGGTGAAGGAGAGATGGATTTGGAGTTTGGGATTAACATATGCAAACTATTATATATAGAACGGATAAAAAAACAAGGTCCTACTGTATAGCACAAGGAACTATATTCAATATCCAGTGATAAACCATAATGGAATGTGAAAAACAATGTGTATATATGTGCAACCAAATCACTTTGCTGTATAGCAGAAATTTGGAGAAGGCAATGGCACCCCACTCCAGTACTCTTGTCTGAAAAATCCCATGGATGGAGGAGCCTGGAAGGCTGCAGTCCATGGGGTCGCTGAGGGTCAGACATGACTGAGCGACTTCACTTTCACTTTTCACTTTTATGCATTGGAGAAGGAAATGGCAACCCACTCCAGTATTCTTGCCTGGAGAATCCCAGGGATGGGGCATCCTGGTGGGCTGCCATCTATGGGGTCGCAGAGAGTCAGACACGACTGAAGTGACTCAGCAGCAGCATAGCAGAAATTAACACATAACTATAAATCAACTCCACTTCAATAAAATAATTTTTCAAAAAAGACACCTCTCCTGCTTTTATTCTTTGTCACAGTACACTTTTGCTCTTGTCCTACCATCATTTCTCCACTGTTCCTTCTCAGGCTTCTTCACTGACTCCCCTTTATTAACTCTACAAAGGTTGATATTGTCCAGGACTCAGTTTTGCTCCTCTCTGCTCTTCCTGGTTGATTTCATCCACCTTCACCTGTAAGTCAATGACTCCCAACTCTTTGTCTTCAGTGCCCACCTCTTCCTAAAACTCAGATCTGTTCATTTTGTAAAAAATAGTCTTGATTATCCAATGCTTTAGATTTTAAGCCATTTTTTAAAATAACACCAGTAACACTTGGTTTCTACCAAAGATTGGGACATGTAGGAAAGACAAAAGAATATAAAATGCAAAAAACTAAAATTCAAACTTCCAGAGATAAGCGCTATGATATTCTGATGTTTCAAATACAACTGTTAGTCCATACCTAACTTTATGAACTTTTTCTATGCAAAATATTGAATTTTTGGCATAAAAATTTCTCATTTAAAAAAATGTTGGTCATACTTTATATATGACTTGGCAATCTTTTTTTTTTGTCTTTCAAATTACTAAATATAATTCTACAACATTATTTTAAAGACTATACAGCATTCCAAGGTACAACTGTATCAAAATTCTTTTAAATTTTTCTTCCAATTTTTATACATTAAACCTCATTTCAACATTTTCCACTACTATAAACAACACAGAGTAACCATCCTTGTGACTGAATTTCTGGGAGCAATCATACAAATACTTTTAAGGTCATCTATAAATATTGTCAAATTACCCTCAAATAAGATTGTATCAATATATATATACCAGCAGCAGTGAGTGAGAGTACCAGTTTTCCCAAAACCTTACCAAGAATAGATAACAGTATTAGTTTTAATCTTATCTATATATGTTTCTCATTATTTCAATAGTATTTCTTAATTTTTCCTATTTGTTGTCCATTTGTATATCTTTCTTTGAAAATTGCCTCTCTGTTTTCTTTGTCCATCTTATTCTATAGATGTTCTTTTATTTATGGATCTATATGAAACACCTATTCTTTTTAAGTACTTACAAGTTGGCAATAAATAGGTTTCCCCCTCAGACCAAAATTTCCACAGCCAAATTGATTGTCTCTTCCATAAAGACCAGTTAGCCCTGTTTCCCCTCTCTCTCTATTAAAAGCATCACCATCTCCCAAGTCAGCCAAATAGAAAGAAGCATATCTCCTCCCCAGCCTCTTCTAATCCAGTTACAAAGTCTTGTCCATTTGCTCTCAAAGAGTCCTCAGGTCTCTCCCATCTCTCCTATTCTCCCTGCCACTTCTTTAGCCTGGCAGTCATCACATGTTAATCTCCTCTCTTGCTCGAACCCCTGCAGAAGCCTCCTAATGGTAGCCAGCTGTAGCCTCCTCTGTTTTACCCTCCATTCTGACTTAAGAATATTTTTCTATCCTGATATAGAATAGGAAAAACAAATATAGTGGTGTCGACCCCCTCAAAGTCCTGCAATGTCTCTCCATCACCTCCCATGTAATATGACCGTCCTTAGCATTGCACATGGGAGAAGGCAATGGCACCCCACTCCAGTACTCTTGCCTGGAAAATCCCATGGATGGAGGAGCCTGCTGGGCTGCAGTCCATAGGGTCGCTAAGAGTTGGACACGACTGAGCGACTTCACTTTCACGTTTCACTTTCATGCATTGGAGAAGGCAATGGCAACCCACTCCAGTGTTCTTGCCTGGAGAATCCCAGGGACGGGGGAGCCTGGTGGGCTGCCGTCTATGGGGCCGCACAGAGTCGGACGCGACTGAAGTGACTTAGCAGTAGCAATAGCAGGTAACATTGCACATGAGGCCCTGTGCAACACTGTTCCCAGTTACTTTCACATTCCTCTACACTATTCTAGCCTTTGCACCCACAGTCAGTCCTACTAAATACTGTTCCCTCCAAATGTCATGCTTTTATACAACTTCGTGTCTAAGCATTTTTGCCTGAAGCCATCTGGTCACAATTCAAGACAGCACATCTTGCCCCTGGAAACCCCTAAGAAATAAGTCAAACACATACAGACTTTGGATCTCTAGCTAACTGGGAACTGGGATAAAGCCTGACCCCTTAGAGCTGCAAACTTGACTCAGAACAGCTGAAGGTGTTATCCTCGGCACAGCACAGTATCTAAGCAACAAACTGCCTGAGTTCAAACCCCAGCTCTGCATTGTACTGATCCAGGGCAAGTTACTTCATCTTTCTGTGTCTTAGTTTCCTCATCTGTGAAATGGTAATCACCATTATTATTCCCTATAGGGTCTCATAAGTTAATATACGTAAAACAGTTAGAAAAGAGACTCTCATGAATTAGGGTGAGCCATTACTCAGTGTCACTCAGACAGATGATATGTTTGGGGCAACTAATGTTTCTGCCATCTGACTGTACAGGTAAGTGGTTAATTGGATGAAATGGTAAAATGTGAATGCAAGCTCTTTGAAAACTTCAAAGCACTAGCGAATTTTCCAGTATTACTATCACAATACCTCTCTGTACTTCCAGGAACGTATACATCAGGATCTAAATCATAAGAGTTAGACCTCATTACAAGAATTAGAGATTTAAAATTACATCTACCCCTATATACAATGGAATATTATTCAGCCATAAAAAGAATGAAATAATGCCATTTGCTGCAACCTGGATGGACCTAGAGGTTATCATACTAAGTGAAGTGGGTCAGACAAAGGCAAATATCATAAGATATCATTTACTTATATGTGGGATCTTAAAAAAATGATACTAATAAATTTACTAGACAGAAATAGACTCACATAGAAAAGAAACTTATGGTTACCAAAGGGGAAGTGGGGGAGGGATAAATTAGGAATTTGGGGTTAACAGATACACACTATTGTATATAAAATATATCAACAAGGACTACTGTATAGCACAGAGAGCTATATTCAATATCTTGTAATAGCCTATAACACAAAAGAATCTGAAAAAGAATATATGCACATGGCATTCCTGCTGCTGCTGCTGCTAAGTCACTTCAGTCGTGTCCGACTCTGTGTGACCCCATAGACAGCAGCCCACCAGGCTCCCCTTTCCCTGGGATTCTCCAGGCAAGGACACTGGAGTGGGTTGCCATTTCCTTCTCCAATGCATGAAAGTGAAAAGTGAAAGTGAAGTCGCTCAGTTTTGTCTGGCTCTTAGCGACCCCATGGACTGCAGCCCACTAGGCTCCTCTTTCCCTGGGATTCTCCAGGCAAGAACACTGGAGTGGGGTGCCATTGCCTTCTCCTAATCAGGCATAAATGCTGATTGAATGATAGATGTATATGTGCGTGCGTGTGTGTGTGTGTGTGTGTGTGTATTCATGCTAAGTTGCTTCAGTTGTGTCTGACTCTTTGCAACCCCATGGACTGCAGCCCACCTGGCTCCTCTATCCATGGGGTTCTCCAGGCAATGACACTGAAGTGTGTTGCCATTTCCTTTCCAGGATCTTCCCCACCCAGGGTTCGAACCCACCTCTCTTGTGTCTCCTGCGCAATGATTTCTCTAAGGTCTAAAGATATTGGTGAGGCACTGGGCATTCAGAAATGGTCATTGTTGTCATTCGGTTGAAATACCGCATCAAGACAATCTCGGCAGAAGAAACAAGGCAGACACTCAGAGGAAGGAATTAAACGTTGAGGGATGTTGAGTGAGTTCAGAACTAGAGGAAAACGACCACACTCCTCAGGTCGTCAGCCGCTTAGCCCAGACTCAGATAGCAGCAGATTGAATCTCCAGGCAGAAATCATTTCAAATGCTGCTATTTAGCCTTTATTCCATCCAGCCTTCTATCATAGTTAATTATTTCTAGGTTTGTCTCCTCCATTAAACTGTATCTTCCTTGAAGTCAGTGACCTCATCTTTGTAAACCCAATACCTGCAGAGCACATGGCATTCTGAATCAGGCATAAATGCCTGCTGAATGAATGGTAGAAAATAATACCATCTGTCTGGTGAGCTCTTAGACATGTGTTCAGGTCAGTTCTTTCTAAATGAAATGAATTAAGGAAAGAATACAGAATTCTTGCTTGACTAGAGAAGTAATGAAGGACTTGGATGGAAAATTCCTAATTCTTGGAGAAATGTTTCTGGAATCATGGGGATTCAGAAAAATTCTGCCAAACTGGACTCCACATTTATACATGTAGAGCTGGAACATGGCTGGAAGAGCAGCTGGTGTTCTGAGATCTTGCACAGTGGCAGAGATAAGCAAAACTACAGCTACACTGTAGTGCTGACTATGGTCCCAGGAGAGCTTGGTGGGTGAATTCTGCTACCACCCCCAGCCCATCCCCAGCATCCCCCACCAGCTCTGAAAAACACTCATCGCTATGACAGTCAAAAATCTCAAGTCTGCCAGATGAGTTTCGGGTTCCTCGAGTTTCCAAGGGACACTGGATTTCTGTATCGATGTTCTTTCTTTGGTTACTCCCTTTCCTTTGTTTTCTGCTGACCCTCTTCAGCCTAACAGTTGACCTTCCGAGAAATGGTCAATAATCAGAGGCAAAGTACAAAACACAGTGGCAAAGTTGCTTAAAAAAGCAACAAAACACAGTGACTGAAAGTTTCAAAGTATGTGTACCTCCAGGGGTAATAAGGAAGTCCTATCTTATTCCATGGCTTCCCTGGTGACTCAGTGATGGAGAATATGCCTGCCAATGCAGGAGATGCAGGGTCAATCCCTGGGTAAAGAAGAGTCCCTGGAGTAGGAAATAGCAACCCACTCCAGTATTGTTGCTGGGAAAATCCCACAGACAGAGGAGCCTGGCAGACCAGTCCATGGGGTCACAAAAGAGTCGGACAGGACTTAACAACTAAACAACAAATCTTATTCCATAACTGCAGAACCATTTCTCCCTGCTAGGGGGACTCTTGATCCATAGCTGATCTGGACTCGGGAGATCAAGCCTGATCAGCTCTGATCAAGAGATGAAGTCTGATCTAACTGGATCAAGATCAGCAGGTTGATCCTGATCCAGTTAGATTTGGACTGATATAATCTCAGGGATCTAGAACGGTAAGGATCCCCTGGGTGATCCCAGTGATCTCCAGCGGTTGCATCTGACCAGGAAGCTGGTGGAGGTAAGACGAGGAATAAGCATTGATCCTACAGAGTGCAACACAGTCCGTCTGGGCAAAATGGGGTCCAAAGCCACGCATCCCTGTGTGTTTTCCTTTCCCTTTTCTTCTTTGTTCCTTTTCTCCTTGTGAATGTTTTCTTTCCCGGAAGTGGGGAGTCAGATGAAAATTGTTATTTTCTTCAGTATTGTAGCAACTTGCATTCAGATTAGCCCTACTGGTTTTAATCCAAGATATTTGCAATTCCTGATGCCGTGGGTCCTTGGAAAGCCAGCACCAGATCGCATCTCTGTGGTCAGCCAGGAGTGTGTCAGGGCCAGATGGGGGAGGGAGTCACACATAGGGACCTTTTGTCCCCTGGATTCTGCATTAAAGTGAGTACAAACATGACATCAAAGAAGAGATAAAAGGCGAAGCTGTGTTGCATCCCAGTGTGAAGAAAACAGCCTGTTCTGAAGTTATCGGGGCTCCAAATACAATGTAATTTCTTCTTGGGCAGGGCTCTGATAGCCTGACCAGCAGGAAGGGCTGGATGCCAGGCATCCTGACTGAGGGACAGGGTACAGTGGGCCTGATGTTGCCATCCCCAGCCCTGGGCTCAGGTTCCTCTTGGATCCCTCTTGGGGCACAAAGACCGCTGGCGCCTTCCTGCTGGGCTTGGACTCAGTCTCCAGCAAACCTCCTCTAAGTCCAGCCACGCCTGCCTCACCCTTGCCTGCTCTTGAATCCCAGCCATACTTTGCCGCTTTGGTCGGGACTGTAAAGAGTCCTCCAGACACAGAGATGATGTGGTTACCTGAAGTTAGAAGAAAATTTCTGCCAAGAATTCCAAAAGATCCAGGGATCAGGGAACACAGGAAGTATTCGGGTAATTCACTGGTTCTTGTGGTACCTTCCTCTAAAACCCTTGGGGAGACTTCCCTGGTGGTCCAGGAGTTAAGAATCCGCCTTGCAATGCGAGGAACAAGGGTTCAATCCCTGGTGGGGCTTTTTTCAGGGACAGAGGGAGGGAGGGATACTCACACCTCTGGTCCCCTGCCCGCCACAAGCTCTAGGGGGAAATGGCTCCAACGTGGAGTGAAGGACTGTGGGGCTGAACTAAGATTCCACATGCCGCGGAGCAACTGATCTCCCATGCCACAACTGGAAAGTCCATGTGCCGCAATGAAAGATGCGGCAACGAAGATCCCTCAGGGCGCCTCTAAGACCCGATGCAGCCACATAAATGAATAAATATTCGAAAAAAAGATCACACCTTGGGGATATGATTTCTTGTTAAACTTTACACAAAGATTCATCCACCCGCCTCTGTACCCCATGCTAGCACCTACCGACCTCCACATAAGCACCTCCCCTTCTCCCTTCACCCTGAGCCCCCTCCCTACTGTGCTGATCCCAGAGAGCATCTCGTGAGTAAGAACGTCTCCACCCATATACACAAAAGTTTGCACCACCTGTAACAGGGCCCAGAAATCTGGGAAATTCAGAAGAAATTAGCTACATATGGGTAGGGCCGGCAGCGTCCATTGTTTTGCGTGGCTCAGACTAGGCTGACTGAGGTAACAGGGGCATGAGCCAGGTGTCAATTCTGTTATCTGGGTCACCGTGTCTGAGTGACCCTGGTCACAGAAGCTGCCTTTCCTGCCCTGCCAAGTCATGAAGGAGAAAGCTCCACTGGCTGAGACTCCAGGTTCCTCTTGGGGGACAGAAGGGAAGACTTGAATGACTCCCCCCATAGAGGCCCGAGACTTAGGAGTCCAGCTGGGCCCCATGACATCCCATGTCCTTCAGCAGGAAGAGGGGTGTGGGGCTCTTTTCAGGGATACAGGGAGGCAGTGATGCTCCCACCCCTGGTCCCCTGCCCACCACCAGCTCTAAGGGAAAATGGCTCCAACGTGGGGTGAAGGACTGTGGGACTGAACTGACATGAATCTGTGGCTTGGCTGTGGGCAGCCCACAATTTTTCTTAATTAGCTATGGCATCTTGCCCATCATCGAAATAAATAACAGGTGTCCCCTAAGGACACAACATGAGAGGCGCCATTTATCGCCGCTCTGAGAGGAAACTGACAACATGACGGCTGACATAGCAGAAATAATGAAGAAAAATGGTGGCGTGCAAAGAAGGGCCCCATGGAGAAGCCTTGCAATCGGTCCCCAAGGGGAAGCCTCCTGGCCAGCACCTCCCTCAGGGGAGCTGTGCCACCCACGGTGACCCTCAACTCCTAGCGAGACTGACGTCTCCCATGAGCATCAGGCAAGTGCTCCGTGGAGCCCTTCCAGGTCACCTGCCAGCCCTCCTGTCCCAGCATGGGTCACTGTGAATGTGGGTCAGAGTCCTTGGTGTGCTACTTGGAGAGTTTCATTCTTTTAGGTATTTCAAGTTCAGGCCACGCTTATCTGTCTGTTGTGGATACTCTCTGCCAAACGGTAGGTCACTGATCGGGCACCTGACATCCTCTGGTCCCTTGCCTCGTCCAGTGATTGCTAGGTCGAGTCCAAAGGCAAGGAGGTGGCCCTCTCCTGGTGAAGGCGTAGCTCACCACCTGTGCTCGGCATCCTCCCAGGCCTGCTGCTGCACCAACCATTTCTCTCCATCAGTCATGCTCTCTTTAACTGTTACCGACCAGGGCTCCTGGCCTTCCTTAATCAATAGAAATTGATAAAAGGCCAGACAAGAAATTCAGGCAAGGCTTTATTAGGGCTCCTGCTGCAGCAGGAAGGAGTGAAAATAAGTAACAGATTCCCTTGCTTGTTCCCTAAGAGGTGGGGCAAGCGACATTGTTCCTTGTACAGGGTGGGGGGCAGGGTGTGTCCAGAGGTTGGGTTGGAGGAGTGGTTTCCGAGGTTTGCTCACCTCTCTGGAGGTGTTGTATGAAGGGTTCATGCCCAGCACCCTGCTTTTGCTTTCAACACCCTGCTTTTGCCTCGGGCTCTTCAGAGATGGCAGTTGGGTTTTTGGTCTTTTTGTATCTTGTTGTACACAATTTGCCTCAACTGAGCATGCATGCAGTTATTTTTAGTCTCTTATAGTTTCTTTGTATTCTGTTGTTCAAGGAGACATTTATCTTGCAGGTGCAAACACTGCAGCAAAGGCCCCAGGCCCCAGGTTCCAGCCTGTCTCATAACTATTATATTTAATTCTCTGCTGCTGCTGCTAAGTCGCTTCAGTCGTGTCCGACTCTGTGCAACCCCAGAGACGGCAGCCCACCAGGTTCCCGTGTCCCTGGGGTTCTCCAGGCAAGAACACTGGAGTGGGTTGCCATTGCCTTCTCCAATGCATGAAAGTGAAAATTCAAAGTAAAGTTGCTCAGTCGTGTCTGACTCTCAGCGACCCCATGGACTGCAGCCCACCAGGCTCCTCTGTCCATGGGATTCTCCAGGCAAGAGTACTGGAGTGGGGTGCCATTGCCTTCTCCGAACTCTCTATTTCCCTCAAAAGATACCACCCTTATGGCAGAAAACAAAGAGTTAACTAAGAGCCTCTTGATGAAAGTGAAAGAGGAGAGTGAAAAGTTGGCTTAAAACTCAACTTTCAAAAAACTAAGATTATGGCATCCAGTCCCATCACTTCATGGCAAATAGATGGAGAAACAATGGAAACAGTGACAGACTTTATTTTCTTGGGCTTCAAAAATCACTGCAGATTGTGACTACAGCCATGAAATTAAAAGATCCTTGCTCCTCGGAAGAAAAGCTACCACAAACCTAGACAACACATTAAAAAGCAGAGATGTTACTTTACCAACGAAAGTCCCTATAGTCAAAGCTATGGTTTTTCCAGTGGTCGTGTATAGATGTGAGAGTTGGACTATAAAGAAAGCTGAGCACCAAAGAATTGATGCTTTTGAACTGTGGTGTTGGAGAAAACTCTTGAGATTCCTTGGACTGCAAGGAGATCAAACCAGTCAATCCTAAAGGAAATCAGCCCTGAATATTCATTGAAAAGACTGATGCTGAAGCTGAAACTCCAATACTTAGGCCCCTGATGTGAAGAACAGACTCCTTGGAAAGGACCCTGACGCTTGGAAAGATTGAAGGCAGGGGAAGGGGATGACAGAGGATGAGATGGTTGGATGGCACCGACTCAATGGACATGAGTTTGAGTAAGCTCCAGAAATTGGTGATGAACAGGGAAGCCTGACATGCTGTAGTCCGTAGGGTCTCAAGAGTTGAACACGACTGAGTGACTGAACTGAACTTCCTTCAGAGCTCAAAAATATACCAATCCCTTCCATTAAAATCAAAACAATTAAACCAGCCCTCTTTGCAGTTTGAACTCCTCTTTAGCCACTAACCCCAACGCCCCTTCCTTTCTCAGTCAGCTTTTCCCAAAGCACCCTCTCTTCTTACACTGACTCCATGGCTGACTTCAGGTAGGCTTTTGCCGCTCGACCACTGAAACAACTCTTTCCAAAGTCACCAGTGATGTCATATGACCAAATCCAGCAGCCACTCTTCAGCCTTTACGTTACTTGCCATCCCTCTTTCTGGAAATTCTTTTTCCCCAAGGATTTAGGGCAGCCATTCTTTTCCAATTCTACTTCAACTTCTCCAGTTACTTCTCAGATCCCATGGCAACTCCTTTCCCACCCCACATCCCATAAGTGCTGGGAAACTTCAAGAGTCAGGCCTCGGATGTCGCCTCTTCCCTTTCTTTGTGGTCCTCCCAAACAGACACCCGGTTTCAACACTCTTCCATGCCTTGATGACGACTAGGTCTGAGGCTGTAGCCCAGACTTCTGCTTTGAGTCCTGCCCTCGTATATCAAATCATCTACTGAATGATCTCTATGTGAATGTTCTAGAAGAACCTCACTTTGACTACATCTCAAACTGAAGTCCTCTTTTGCTCTCTTCACACTCGTGTACATGCATGTACACACACACACACACATCAGCCAAACACATCAGCCAAACCTCATGCTCAGGAATGACACCATCAGCTACCATTAAACAGGGGAAGGGTGGAGAAAGAAAATCAATAGCCACGCAGTTGTCACTGCTTCACGTAATCCCCAGAGCTCTGAGAGCAGCTGGACAAACTTTGCTGGCTGGAAATTTAAGATGGACCCCAAAAGTGTGTATATGTCTGCTCACACAAAACTGGGATGATGCCTCCCAAAGATCAGAGACCAGCAAGGCCAAAAGGAAGGGATACAGCAACTGATAATCTAGCCACATGTGGCAAGACTCTAGTAATGGGCAGAGGGATGCAAAGAGATGGAATCCACACCAGGAAAGAACACAAACAAGAACTTTTAGACCTCATCATGGATGAGTTTCAGCGCAGCAGTCCCAGTTGGAGAAAGCTTGGTCTTTCCAGACAAGGAGTCCAGAAGAGAAAATGCCAAAGGCTGGCATTAGAGCAGACGTCCTAGACAATGGACTGAGTAATAGCAGACACATAAGGACATGCTCTGACTAGCAGGCTTCTGGGCACCCAGGATTCATTGAAGGGAACACAAATCAGTAGCAATCTCAGCAGATGGTCGGACTGCTGCCATTGCATCAGTGAAGATTGCCTTAGAAGCTAGGGAGGCTCGGCTGCAATCCCTTTTAGAAGATGGAGGGATGGGAGAGAACTAAGACAGGATAACAAGTTAGGGAGACTGAGAGCCCATGTGCTCTACAATGGGTGACTTGTCTGCGTTCTGCACTGTGGCGTGTGGGGGTCAGCTCTCTGTGGTGAGCTGGCCTTCTCTCCCCCTGTGTGCAGTTTGGTTGGGTGTCACATGTTTGAGGAATGAGTCGCCCAGGGTGCCTCAGGGCACTTTCTATGGGCAGCAACAGAAGGGTGTTGTCCTGCCAGAAGTTTTGGCCTTGGACCCATGGATGGGCCAGGAGGGGCTTTCTCTTATTTCAATTGAGTCCATTGAAGACAACATCAGGAAAAAATAGCCTTGGTGATGTAATAAATGTGGGCACCGAATGCTAAGTATAGACACAGCGGGGATCTTTATGTGTTGAGGACGTCTTTTATGGGGGTGAGCTGCACTCCAGGCTCCACTCTGCCTTCTGACAGCAGCACAAAAAGGAGAGGCCTGGGAGGGGAAAATTAAGAACTAGGGACAAGAAAAAATAAGTAATGTTTCCTTTTCTTTCAATTTCTGTTCCATTACTCCTGGATCTAAAGCTACCAGGTCGATGCTAGCTTGGCTTCCCTTGTGGTTCAGCTGGTAAAGAATCTACCTGCAATGCAGGAGACCTGGGTTCAATCCCTGGATTGGGGAGATCCCCTGGAGGAGGGCATGGCAGCCCATTCCAGTATTCTTGCCTGGAGAATCCCTATATACAGAGGAGCCTGGCAGACTGCATTCCATGGGGTAGCAAAGAGTCAGACATGACTGAGCAACTAAGCACAGCATGGATGCTACAGGAAAAACCTCTGCTCTCAGAGAAGTCACAGATTTGGGGAAATGGATGTGTAAATGGAGCATCCTGATAGTACAGTACCACACGACAAATGCAATAATACAGTAACGATGACACCTGACACGGACTGGGCCCTTATCATGTACCAGGTACCATAGAAAATGCTATGAATGCATTCAGTTCTTTACCCTTCCTACCAGCCTCATGAGGAAGACAACATTATTATTTCCATGTTGCAGATACGCATGTTGTGGCTTCCACAGGTCCAGGTCAGGGAACTCGTTCGTCTGCCATCACTTTGCTACAAGTTGAAGCGCTACAACTCAAACCCATGATTTGTGCGCCTGGTGGTGGCTTAGTCGCTAAGTTGTGTCTGGCTCTTCCAACCCCATGGACAGTAGCCTGCCAGGCTCCTCTGTCCATGGGATACTCTAGGCAAGAATACTGGAGTGGGTTGCCATTTCCTTCTCCAGGGGATCTTCCCAACCCAGGAATCGAACCCAGGTCTCCTGCATTGCAGGCAGATTCTTTACCAACTGAGCTACAAGGGAAGCCTGGAGCCTATACCATCAACTCCTCCACCTGCTGCTGCTTCCCTAGGTAAAGGCAAAGGAAAAACAGAAGAAAGAATGAGCAACTTTTCCCAAAGAGTTCAGAGATGCTACAAAGAGGCGGCCTGAGTTGAATCTTGATAAATTCGTAGAAAGGTGGGGAGTAAAGCACCCTCCAGGTAGAAGGAGAGGCGAGTAAAAAGGTGAGGTCCATTTGGAGAACTAGGAAGTATCTCCGCCCCAGCAGACACACAGATACACTCACATGCTCACACACAGACAAGTGTGTATTCACACATTCATGTATGTATGCACACATACACATATTCTTTATTGGAGTACAATTGCTTTACAATGTTGTGTTAGTTTTTGCTGTACAAGGAAGTAAATCAGCTATGTGTATACATATGTCCCCTCCCGCTTGAGCCTCCCTCCCCCCTCATCCCACCCCTCTAGGTCATCACAGAGCACGAGTTAAGCTCCCTGCACATGTATGCGTTGTTCTTAAACATTCTTTCACACACATATGCACTCACTGTCACACACAATTACACACACAGTCAGACCTATGCGCAAGCACAGATGTGTGAACACACTACTTGGTCTATGACATAGCTGCCTGAAGGGGACCTTCATTCCCATTACTCCTCTCTCTTTCCCAGTTTCAACTCCACTGCTCCCATGATAGTAATAATAATTGTTCATCGAGTGCCTCCGTGTTCCAGCCACTCTGCTAGGTGTTCTCTATACATTCTCTCTAACACAAGAAACCAACAAGGTAGGTATTGTGATCCTTTTCACCTGAAATGCAGGAGACCTGGGTTCAATTCCTGGGTTGGAAAGATCCCCTGGTGAAGGAAATGGCAACCCACTCCAGTATCCTTGCCTGGAGAATCCCATGGACAGAGAAGCCTGACAGGCTACAGTCTATAGGGCCACAAAGAGTCAGACATGACTGAATGACTAACACTTTGAATTTACAGATGTGGTTACAGGACCTCAGACATGCTTAGGATCTCCCCAGGGGCCACATAACTCGTGAATGACTTTAAAACCCAAATACATCTCTTTCTAGAGCCTGAGCTCTTGAAACCACCAAGCTGACTCTCAGAAGATAACAGCCCCTAGAGCAGACTTAGTCCCAGGAGGGAGTGCTCCAGCCCATACAGCCTGGAGAGCAATGAGCTTGAGTGAGATGTGGAGTGTTGGACCCCTTTAAGGCCTCCCCTTCTCCCTTCTAGCTGTGGCTCCTGTCAGTGACAGCCAAGATATTGGAGAGTCCCTGAGAGATGTGAGTGCTTCCTACCACTGTGGAGACAGCAGGCATCATCACAGAAGTCTGGAGTTCAAACTGACCTTAAAGGGTGAGGAAACTGAGGTGCTGGCCAAGCGTTAATGGACCGGAAAAGACCCTGATGCTGGGAAAGATTGATGGAAGGAGGAGAAGAGGGCAACAGAGGATGAGATGGTTGGATGCAATCACTGATTCAATGGACATGAACTTGGACAAACTCCAGGAGATGGTGAGGGACAGGAAAGCCTGGCATGCTGCAGCCTATGGGGTCACAAAGAGTCAGACATGACTTGGTGACTGAACAACAACAGATCCAGAAATCCAGAGAAAACTAGGAACACATCTGATTCCAGACCCATTCCACTGGCCACTCTGCCCCCCAGCATTCCCGGTGCACCTTAGAAGTCTTTACCATGGGTACTTTTGATTAATTAACTTGCAGGAGTAAATATATAGGCTTGGAGTCATTTGCATGTATGAATTTGTTTTGTTTCTCTGCACATGCTCTAGTTCCCAGGAAGGCACAAGGCTGAGCAAGACCTGGAGAGAGCCCACCTGAACAGATGGCCTAGTTGTAGCCCAGCGAGATTAGCTGAAACAAGAAGCTTAGAATAACATCTTGAAGATCAGAATCTAGATCTCCTTTGTCCCAGATCTGGCCCTGCTGGATTGGTACAATTTTTCTCTCTTCTTGTTATTTCCTCAAAAGATCACTCTTCTTCCTTCCTCTGATTTTCCGGGTCCCATACCTCAGGTCTATATCCTTCCTAAGTGGTTATTTTCCTTCTTACTGGATCCCTCCTTGAGTTTCTCACTCTGTACTGAGCCGATTTATAGGCCAGAGTCATTCCCTTGGCTGGGGCAGAAAAATAGCAAGGAGACAGATTAATGATCCTTTTAGCACCCCCAGGAAAATGCCAGCCCAGGAGTGAGACACTGGTCCAGCGGAAGCTGAAACAGCCTGCATCCCGGTCCTGCGTGTGACTCACCGAGCCTGATGTACTCAGCTCAGGCCAACACATAGTCATGGGAGAAGGGAGGAAAGATTTAGAGTGGCTCTGAGCGTCAACTCTATCTACTGCTTCCTTTATTATTAACGGAGAAGGGAGGTCTGGGGGAGCAGTGAGAGAGCTGAAAAAGGGAGTTCAGCTGAACTCCCAAAGTTGACATAGATTAAAGTTATCGGATAAAAACCACCTTTGCTACATGGCTCCCCAATGGCATGACACATCATACATTCACACCCGCAGTTGTAACACATCTTAATACACACACATTTCTCTATACACATATCTACATGCAAAGCCATGTTCCTGGCCTTGGATCCTCCTTGACTTGAGGACAGGGTCTGCCTGTGTTGGGATGCACCATGACTGGAAGAGAAGAAAGACACGGACACCTCGGCAGCCCCGTGTCCCCAGCACGCAGCCCTAACTCCCTCGGAAGCCCCGGTGGGCTAGGATGGCTCCCCTCCTTCCTCCTTTTCTAATTATGACAGGCCCCGGGGGGCCAGAGTGAAGAGAGGGGAAGGCTGAGTGAGGACTGCGAGTGGGAAAGGAGGGCAGAGGAAGCGGGGAGAGAGGGAGGCGCTGAAGCTGTCGTTTTGTTCTGGGGAGAAGAAACAGGACGTGGCTAGAAGACACAAAGAGTGGCCACTCCTCACCTTCCCTGCCTCCTTGGGGCTGTGAACCCATAAGAATCCCATGGCCATGCCTGCTGATGGAGAAGGGAAGATCCTTTAGATCTGAGATTCGATAGTAGGCTGAGTTACCTCGAAACCATAATTAGGTTGAATGTCATTTATTCCTCCAGTCCCTCTGTGAACCTGGGAGACACAAAGGGTTTTATCATTACTTACATGAAGGTAGCCTGAGTTGCCAGAAAACCACAGGATCCAGGATCTTTGCTCCCAGCCCAGGGGATATGTCACTGCTCTACCATCTTGGAGAAGGACTGGCTTCCTCTTCCATCCTTATAGGTGAATAAACATATGTCCAACATCACCCATCACCATTTATTAATATTAACAAATTCAAAGTCACTGATCTAAATGAGCATTTTTTAGTGAGCATCCTGCTATTTGCCAGGCATTTTGCTGAGCGCTGGAATGAAGGTCTGGATGAACCCAATCTTGCTCTCATGGAGTTTGTGATCTCATGAAGGACAGATGAAATTACAAACTGTTATTTCATGCACAGTCCTAAGAGCCCTACTAGGGCTGGGACCACAGGAAGACGCTCACACCTTCTTAGCTAAAGAAAGATGGAAGGCTTCCCTGGTGGTCCAGTGGTTAAGAATCCACCTGCCAATGCAGGGACATGGGTTTGATCCCTGTCTGGGAAAATTCCACATGCCATGGAGCAACTGAACCTGCATGCTTCAACCACTGAGGCCAACGTGCCTAGAGCCAGTGATCTGCAACAAGAGAAGCCACTGGAATGAGAAATCTGAGGATCACATCTAGAGAGAGTAGCCCCAACTTGCTTCAACTAAAGAAAGCCCGTCTACAGCAACAAAGACCCAGCACAGTCACAAACAAATAAATCTTTTTAAAATTTTTAAAAAAGAGAGAGAAGGATAACCCTGGGGAGGAGGAGATCACCGTGACACCCACTACTGTCTCGGCAGCTCCTGGTTAACCCAGTTCCCCAGGCCCCTTCTCCTCCCCAAGACCTAGAATTAAATCAGAACACCAACTCCTCTCCAGAGGATGGAATTTCTTCTCTTCCCATATCTATTTTGTTGTGGTCATGAAGACCTACCGGCCAAAGATTCGGAAATAGCAACTCTCCCAATTATGTAAAATGTGATTAAAGCAAGTGTCACGGCCCTTCTCAGGCGCCTTTCACTTAATTCTTGCCTCGCCACCCTTGCTTGGGCTGACAAGCATAATAGAGCTGCTTGATACATCTTGTGCTAAAATAAAATGTCTGGTCAAAAGTGCTTAGAATCCGTCAAGGCTGGGGTTGGCTAATGATGTCATTACTCCACAGGGCTGAGCGTTATTTTTAGGATGGCCATTTCCTCCCCCATTAAAGCTCATTAGGATTTTTTTCCTCTGTAGTACTCAACCCACACAATAGAGGTCACACACAGGGCTGAGGCTGAGGTGGGTCACTTAGCCTTTCTGAACAGCTAAGTTACCAGGAAGGCCACTTGAAACTGAAGGAAGCTTTTCTTTAAGGGTAGGAAATCAGACCAAGGTCAAAAGCTGTCTGGGATGGGCTTGCATAGTTGGCTTCCAGTATTGCAACAGCCAGATTTAGGTCACCTATGCCCCACTTACCTCTTTTCCCTTTATTCCTCTCAGATGCTAGCCTCTTTAGGTCTTTCCTAGTGGCTCAGTGGTAAAGAATCCACCTGCTAATTCAGGAGATGCGTGTTCGATCCCTGGGTCAGGAAGATCCCCTGGAGGAGAAAATGGCACCCCACTCTAGTATTCTTGCCTGGAGAATCACATGGACAGAGGAGCCTGGCGGGCTACATAGTCCATGGAGTTGCAAAGAGTTGGACACAACTGAGTGACTGAGTGCACACGCGTGCACACACACATACATACACACACACACACACACGCATCTTTAAGACACTTTCAGCCTGGCTCAAATCACAGAGCTAAAATAGCCCTGCAAATATTCCATCATCCACAAGATGAATTTTCGGCAGTCCAGTGTGAGACAACCTCCCACCATGCAGAGAAAAGCATTAACCTGTATTTCTACCAGCATTGACTTTGCAATCAGGTTGGATCTAAGTTCAAATCCTAAGGCTGCCATTGACTGTCTGTGTGACCCTGGTCAAGTTTCTTAATATCTCTGAGTTGATTTGCTTTCTCACTAAAAGGAAGGTAATAATACCAACTGCCAGGACTGCTGTTGGAAAGTAAATAAGAAATTATATGTAAGGCACTTAGAATCTCTGGTACCAGAAGAATACTTATTACATGCAACTGTTGTTATTATTCATCATCATCTCTAGTATTATTATAAACCACCGATCTGCAATTTTGAAACCTAAAAGCACTGAATATTGAAAGATCCATTGTAACTCATTTGGCAATAAAACCTGACCCAAACTGACCTGGGTTTCTTTGTAGACCTCATTTATTCTGCTTCAGATGAATATTTGCTGCAGAAATCGGCATGGTTTTTCCAAGTTGCAGCTCCTGACTCTGCTGCAGATTTTATGTAACATCTAAGATCTGTAGCATATTACTTTTCAAAAATCTAAAGAATTCTAAATTCTGAAACACATCTGGCCCCATGGGGGTTTGATAAGGGATTGTGGCCAATATTCTTTTTCAAGTCAGACAAATCTCACAATGCAGGACCCACACCAGCAATAGTCCTTCCGACCTAGAAAAATAGTAAGGATTTCTTTACTGGTTGCATCTTCCTGAAAAATCACAGGGAGCCCCCAGGCAGAGAAATCTTCCCACTTTGTTACTCACAGACCAAATATATTACTAAACCTATACTGGTAGCTTTTGGCAAATCTGAACCAAAAAAGCAACAGAACATCTTGGCATCAAATGTTCTCATTGTGCTCCCATATAAGTAGCGCTTCCATTTACTGAGTACCTACTATGTGCTTGACTCTTTACATACACTTTAACCTCTAAACAAGAGAAAAGAAGGCATTACTATCCCCACTTTACAGATTTGTAAATGGGGACACAGAGATGGTAGAAACTCAGTTTTCACTCTGATTTCAAAACCACTGTTTTCCTCTATAGCATTGCTTGCTGATTCTCAAAAATCACAGAAAAAGAACAAAAAGGGAAAGCTTATTTCAAACCGATGTTAGTCCCATTGCTATTATATTTTACATCTGTGGCATTATTTAAGACCCAGACCCTAAATAAGGGGTCAGTTTGTAAGTTTGGGAAATAGTGACTTTTTCTACTGCCAATGGTACCCATGTTCTCAGAAAATGACAATGATCTGTTATCACTCAGCCTTTGATCCTTCTTCCATTGCCTGAAACTCGACGTGTGGGAGGAGTTTCAGGATTGCACTGGTGGCAGAGGTGGTTGTTTTGGGTGGGTCTGTAGCTGTGTTCCTTGTTTGATCTGATGAGATCATTTGAGCATGAAGGCCAAGGAAGGAGATTCGGTAACCTTGGCACTGAACCCACTGGTGAGTGTTCAGAGGGATGCTCCTCCAGCACACAGTGTGCTACACTGGGCACGAGGCTCTATCCATGACAACCTGTCTTCCCTGGAGCTGAAAGTAAAAATCAAAGGCAGCAAAAAAGATTAAAAAGCAAGTGTTCAAAACCAGAGAAAGCTGCTCACCCTCCCTCATGACACCCGATGAGACAAAGACCACAAAGTAAAGATGTCGTGCCGTCTGCAGATTAATCTACACTATGCAGAAGTGGTCAGAGTCCTCCTTTCCCCCATAATAAGATACCTGGGAAGCCTCACAATGAATGCTTCAGTCAACAAGATAGCAAGAACTCCGGCAGGCTGGCGGTGCATTGTTTATCGGCTACCTGGGGCTTTGAATTATGAAAAGATGTCTGAAAGAGACTTTGTTATCTCATTGTACTTCTGCAAGTTGCCACTCAGTTCCATGAGCAGCAATGCTCCTCTTAGAATTACTGACTCTTGATTTGAGGATGTGATTGTTCCTCAGACTGACAATGGTAGGTAGGCTTGAAACTCAAGGGTGGCCACCCGGCCTGTGGTCACAAAAATGGAGGTACAGCTGGGGCTTCTGACAGGCCCTGGTGAATTCCAGGCAGCCTGCCAGGTGGCATGGCTGTCAGTGATCCACGAGGTCACTAAGGTATGAATCAACGTTGGCGGCATCCATGGTTGCATCCATAATATAGATGGTTCATGTAGCATGTCACAGGCCAATGAGAAAGTGACTTATCTCGAAGAATTTTTTTCTTTTCTTTTTTTTTAAATCCCAGAAGCAGAGAAAGCAATCATCCAAGAAATGGAGAGTGTGAAACAGAGAGCCCTATCCAGGTGGGATACTCCTGTGGCTCTGATATGTGCCCTTGGAAGTGGCATAAGTTCCAGTCACTGTGCCCCACATTATAAAAAAGTTATGACCCCCTTCTTTCCCCATCACAAATAGTTAAAGCCATTCCCCTGCTCTGCTTTCTCAGTAGCTGCAAATCTCATCAAATAACCACATTTTATGAATGCGGAAGCTGAGGACCAGAGAAAAAGAAGGGACTTTACCCAGGTCACAAAATACACGGTAACAAACCAAGATGAATGTCCTCTTTTCTGATTCCCAGTGCTTTCCTTAGCACCCCCACTCAGAAACAAAGACCCTGAGATTTTCTAAGCCTGAGAAAAGAAGCATTTAAGCAGGAGAATGTTGTAATTTAAAATGGAAATCTGCTCTAGAACACTGATGACAACTGGTGACTACTGAGGCGTCTGCAGATGGCTTGACACTGACAAAACCAAGCGTTGAGGTGTGAATAAGTGTGATACTAACAGACGATTCTCCATAATACAGTTTTCATGAGCAAATGAGATGATAGGAAATAGATATTGCAGGAGACTGTATTAATGTCATGTTTGTTTATGCTGTAGCAACCTGATATTCTTCGCATTGTGCCGTCTCTGTGCCTGGAGATGGTATGATGCTGAGAAACCCGAAGCTGGCTCCAGACTTTTCACAAATGCAACCGAGGGTCTGTCCCCACCATATACACACACATCCATTGAAGGCTGGCTTCAAAAGACGGGTCTATAGTTTGGCAAACTGGTTAACAGTCAATTCCCTCCATTGTGGATCATCATCTAAGAGTCCTAGCTGGTTGCCATTTCGCTTTGGAAACATCCTTCCCAAAGCCCCAGTTCTCTTTCAGCCACCATTACATAACTCGCATATTGCAGTCCCTCAACACAGCGCTGCTCAGTGCTCAACCCCAGGACACAGCTCCTCAGGGAACCACATACCCTGTGTGCAGGAGGAGGGGCCAGTCTCTATTCTCTGGGTGAAGCCCCAGATGTCCCCAGTGAGGCCCTTGGCGGTGGTGGCAATGACTCCCTCCTGGGGCATCCCCCTCTTCTGGCGCCAAGGAAGGCAAAGTTAGACTGACAACAACACTAACAAAGATTAATTCCTGTGTCTGATGAGAGTTAATTTCTCTGATTAGAGGACTCTCAAAGATGGGCAGTGACTAAACCCTGACTGGAAATATTCAAGCAGAATGATGGGGCCCAGAGCTGCAGTCACACACCAGCGGCAGACCCAAGAAAGACCTTTCGGGGACCCGGCACGTTCCGAGTCAAACCAAGAATGAGCGTGCAAGGGCAAGCTGGTAGGTGTTTATGTATTTATCTATTTCAGTCCATTTGTTTGTTTATTATTTATTTTCCTCTCCAGAACTTCTTGGAAAGCCTTGTCTGGAACTGCATGCATTCAGAAAGAAGAGATGAGAGGTGAGGAGGGCATATCCACCTGGAGAAATACTGGCTGGTCCCTGGAAACCGAAGACTAGAAGGTCTGCTGCACTGATCCATCTGTCACTCCCGCCCCCAGGAATTTGCCTTGGATCATGGAAGGGGAAGAAGCTGATGGATACCTGAGATGAGGATCCCCCTCTAGACCACTCCCTAACTAAGGGCATGTGCCCATGAGTCAGGCAGGTGGAGAAGGTCGTCTGTTTAGAAACAGTTGACATTCAGAGTGACAGCCTCAGAGGGATCTGTGGTCAGAGGGAAAGTGGGAGGTGGTTAGAGAGATGGGAGCTTGGAAGGCAGACCGACTTGGATTTCAATTCTGGCACCATCATTTACATCTGTGTTAATCTGGACAAGGCACACTGCTTCTGAGAGGCTTAGTTATCTCATCCAGAAGGACTATCACCCCATCTCTGTTAGTTCCTTGGCATACACAATTTGTAAAGAGCCCAACAACAAGGGCCTCCCTGTCCAAATGCCACTCCCCACATTTAGGACTTAAAAAGAGAAAGGTCCACTGCCTTCATTCACTCCAGGGAGACAGGGAGACCATGGGGTCTGCTACTTAGTAGAGAAGCTTAGCTATTTCTGGCTAAGGGAGAAAGAAAGTCTTCCTACTTGCAGGTGTGGGGCTTCCCAGGTGGCACTAGCAGTAAAGAATCTCCCTGCCAATGCAGGAGACGTTAAGACACACAGGTTGGATCCCTGGGTCGGGAAGATCCCCTGGAGGAGGGCATGGGAACCCACTCCAGTATTCTTGCCTGGAAAATCCCATGGACAGAGGAGCCTGGAGAGCTACAATCCGTGGAATCTCAAAGAGTCAGACATGACTGAAGTGACTGAGCATGCAGCGACGCACTGGCAGATGGAAGGCCGAGGAAAAAGCTACTTTTCCTTATCAGTCCCCATCTCTGCCCTCCCCTTCCCCTTTAGCCCTCCCTGCATTCACTCATCTCATAAGCACATACTGAGTGCTTACCAAGGGCCAACACCATGCAAGGAACTGTTCATAACGTGATGCTCCAACTCCCCTGAACAGAAGACTCCCCACCTTCCAAAGACATTTGCCAATTCTGTCAGCGTTTATTAAGAGTCTATTTTGGGCTAGGTACCGAACTAGCATCCCCCAAGGTAGGGAGACAAAGTCTCTCTCCCAAGGAGCTCACAGACTACTGATGGAAAAGAAGCTGACTTCTGTCTGAAGGCAGTTCATTCCTTGGGGTTTGGGATGTGAATGTCCAATGCTCTGCTCTTGAACTGGGCTAGTACAGATGTAAAGCTGCAGTCAGCACACCGCTAATGGGGCTTTGAAAGTCTCTGCTTTATTAGGGCATCCAGGAAAGCCGATTTCAGCTGCAAATGCCTTCATTGCCTCCCCAGCAGAAATGGCTAATACCTGCTTTCTGGGACGCGCTCATCAAAAGGAGACTCTCAAAGCCCCATTAGCAGTGTGCTGACGCTGGCTGTACATCCTGAAAGAGCAAAGTCCAGCGGCGTTAAAGGAATCTAGCCTATTTGTCAACACTTGCGTGAATCAGAGCTCCCCACACATCCCAGCCCACACCCCTATTCCTTACAATTTCTCAGCAGGGGGCTCTGCAGTCCTACAACCCACACACACACACACACCCCACCCGCCCTCTTTCAGCTTTCCAGCCTCCCTCCCTGCCTGTCTCAATTAATCCTACAACCCTGCAGAAGCTGAAACACCCAGCTCAGAGCTGCATGCCCAGAAATTCCCCCTTAGCCATCGTCGGACTCCACCTAGAGAAGCTCTTGGGCTCTGCTCCACTATCCCCTTCAGGAGCCGCCCAGGCCAGAATCTTGAGTTTGGATGGGGCCTTAAACGTCAGCACCACCCATATGTGGTCAGTTGGTCTCCTATGGGGCAAAGATGACAGTTATCAGAAAGCCATTGGAAGCACACAGACTTTCAGGTCCAGACTTGCACACAAGCTGTGAGAACACGCTGGTGCACATGGGGCGAGTAGGGAGAGCTGCCATTACTGCATGGAGATGCTAGGAATGCCATTAAGATGGCCTTGTCTGAGATTTTCCCCACCAGTTCTTCCCCACCCCACACCTCCTAAGACCTCATCTCAATTTCTGCAATGGTCCAAGCTCAGTGGAAAGGATACCCAGTACTGAGCAAGACTGTTCTTGCAGACCTCAAGAAGAAAGAATTGAAATTCTCTCCACTTTGTTGATTGTCCCATTATTTAGTAGACAAGCAGGGTGACGTGGGCTACTAAGGAACCAGTGTCATTAGAAAGTCTAGCTACGAAAATAAGATTTCAGCAACACAGAGCAAGCCTGCTGTGCTGCAGGCACGTGCAAGCCCCTGGGTGTACGGGGCTGAATAATAAACTCGAACCTCTATGCTGAGGACTCAAAGCTTAGTGGGTAAAGACAGGCAGAAAGAGGAATTATACGTAGCCTGAAACACGCTTTATTAGCCGTATGAACAACTGGCTCTGCTTTGTTCTTTATCTTATTGGATGTTGCCATGGCGTTTGTCACTGTTGACTGCAGCCCATTTCTTGAAATTCTCTACCTACTTAGTTTCTGATTTCACTTTCTCCTGGGTTATCTTTACTTCTGAGACCACTCCTAAGTCTCCTTTATTGAATCCTCTCCCTCTGCTGACCCCCTAAACATCGGTACTCCCTAAAGACTCCATTTTCTCTCTTTACCATTCATTCTGCAGCTGACATTCTCCCTGGAAAATATCTTTTGCTCCTAAGTCCTGACAACATGTATATACTGACAGTTCCCAAATCCACATCTCCTACCCTCACTTTTCTTGGGTGACACGTCCAGGATATATATTTTTTGAACAAACATTTCTTTAAAATACCAATATCAGTAATATTCTAAGTGCTTTACAAATGTCAACTCTAACAACGTAACAACCCTATGAGGTGGGTGCTATTATCCTCATCTTAAAGACAAGAAAATTAAGGGACAGAAAAATTAGGTAGCATGTCCAAGATCACACAGCTAGGGAACACCGAGGCTGAGTTCCAAACATGTGTGGTCTGGCTCTAGAGGCTGTCATGCCAAGCTGCCTCTCCACCTCTACACATTACAGGAATATGACATATATTAGGCAAGTATAAATTGGTTATCAAGAAAATTTATGGACTGAAATAACATAAATATGTGTGGGGGAAAAAAGAAACTTGGTTATCTTCTCCCCAAGTCTCCTCTTCCATTTGTATAACCAAATCTTCCACTTCTGTAAATGGCATCATCATCTCTTCAGGCTCAAAGAAAGAAACTTACAACCTGACATGTTCAGTGAAGGCTTCTGAGTTATACTGAATTGAACTATTCTAAACTGAATTGAACTGAAGCATGAAGGGAGCTCAGAGTGAGAACTTCCACTGGAGAATTCAGAAAGATGTTAGAGGAGTGACATGTGAGCTGACCAAACTATAACACATTATATCAAACATTTCATATTCATAGGCCTGAGAGACCAGGCAGATCTATACTCTCATTTTACAGATCATAAATTTCGGGCAGGTAAAAGGAACCAGCAATGGCAACAAGTTGAGAACTGAGTGGGGTAGGAGATGTAGCCCCTTATTATTGAACGCCTCTTCCACAGGCTGGTGGGACCTCTGATATTGTCATCACATCAAAACTTCTTCCCATAGACCTTGTTAATCAGAATCTGCATGTTAGCAAATCTCCAAGTGATTTATCTGCATGTGAATGTTGGAGAAGCATCGCCTGAAGGAATCAGATTATTTAGTCAAAGCTCAGGATCCTCCAGATCTCATTGCCCCTAGAACCCCTCTGCTGCTGCTGCTGCTGCTGCTAAGTCGCTTCAGTCGTGTCCAACTCTGTGCAACCCCATAGACGGCAGCCCACCAGACTGCCCCGTCCCTGGGATTCTCCAGGCAAGAACACTGGAGTGGGTTGCCATTTCCTTCTCCAATGCAGGAAAGTGAAAAGTGAAAGTGAAGTCGCTCAGTCGTGTCTGACTCTAGCGACCCCATGGACTGCAGCCTACCAGGCTCCTCCGTCCATGGGATTTTCTAGGCAAAAGTACTGGAGTGGGGTGCCATTGCCTTCTCTGTGTTGCTAAATATATCTGTTCTCTCTCTGCTTCCGGCCCCTGACAACCTCATGGAGATTAAGAGCAATATGATTGCATGCGCACCTATCTCTACTCTGTAGAGAAACTTTCATCCTCAGCTGCTCAAAGGAAGCACAGCTGCGAACGACGTTGGTAAATGCTCAGCAGTTGGCTTTCACAAAGGAGGGTGGGAGGCAGAAAGAAAGAGGAGGGGTTTTCCATGGCGTTAACCCAGTCCCTGGTACTTGGTGTTCATGGGGATACTGGGACGGCTGCGGTCTGAAATTAAGTGCGAGGAAGGGAGTGAAGAGATCTTGCGAGAGCCAACTGCTTGTTTAATGTGGTTGGGGGCAAGGGCTGTTGGCTAAAGTCCTGAAACCTGGAGCAGAGGGAAGACCCTAGCCTAAGACTATTAATGAGAGCTGGATGGAGACTTGAGGCTCCCAGTGGAAAAGAAACTGAGGTCTTGAGGCCTGGGTTTGTATCAAAGGTGGATGTCATCAAGATGGGAAGGATGGAATGCCTGATAGAACCAACGATGAAGGGTGGCAAACAAGATCAGGAATCAGGGGAAAGCATAAAAGAATAGGCTACAAATAATGGGGGGGAGATAGTTAATTAAAACAAAACAACCTTCAGCCTCAGGGGCTGTGTCTGAGGTCCATTCAATGACTGGACACAGGATCCAACCTTCTTGGGGATGGAAACTGTTACTGATAAAAGGGGGAGTCTTTCAGGCAGCTCTTCACCCCAAAGTTAACTCTTCTCCTGTCTAAACCCACAGAAGATGATAAAATCCCTTCTTCAACAGCTGGGGAAGACATTCACAGACATTTCGCAGGAGCATTTTGTTGCAGAAGGCATTCATGGAACAAGTTTAGGTTGGAAGACAATTGCACCTCCTGAAATTCCTCCATTAGCATGAATATGTGCACTAGCAAACAGGAGCAGAAATAGCTAAAGTGGAAGAAATTCAGGCATCTGTATACTCTGGAGTGAACAGTTAGAAGCTGACTACAGTTCTGCAGTTGGTCTATCAACTCTGCTGCAAGGAAGGGATGGGTCCAAATTCCACTGGCTGGGGATGCAGAAGGGGACTTGTGGCCAGGGCTAATCCAGCAGAATTCAACTTAGGGAGGAGCATCAGGACCAGGGGTCTGGGGGTATCAGGCATAGGATGGAACCAGAGTTCTATCAGTGTACTAGGTAGAGCTGTTACCTGGAAATAAACCATATTATTCTTTCCACAAAGTAGAGTCTGAACTGATGCTCCTTGTTTCTGCTCCTGAAGAATTTAGAGTTTGGGGGGAAAACCTTTCAAGTGTTAACAGCTGATGGATATAATCTCCAAGACAGAAGATTAAAAAGGTAGCATCCGTCTTCCTGTCCCACGCAGTCTCCAATCTCCTTCCCTTTCCTCGCTACCCCCATCTTTTCTCCTTTTCTTGGCTTTCTTCTGACTCTTCTGGCTATAAAACTAAACCAACGTTTTTCTCTTATTATTTATTACAGAGAATTTTATGTTTCCTGGTCTTGGTTTAGAAAATACACAAGCAAAGCCGCTTTATTTATTGATACATTTAACTAGACTAAATTAACTCGACTTTTATGTTTTGGGTTCCCCTCCCACCCTTTGCCCTACACGATGGCACTGTCAATGCCAAGGTGGCATCTGCCCAGGTCTGGTACTAACACAGCACTTGCAAACGATGTTTACAGAGAATGGTGTTGTAGATGTCTCCTGAGCTTGCCTGGTAATTTCAGCCCTTCGGAGGATAACAGAAAACCTCTTATCTAACACAATGAACTGGGGATAGAGCCAGGGCATATAGACAGGCAAGTCAGGTAGCAATTCAGCTGTGTCCACTGATTCTAGGGTTCTCTGTTTAAAGGTCACAGAATTCCTACTTACTCACCTCTTAAATCATTTGCTTCCATCTGCAGGTGATGACAGAGACTCCATTAAAGAAAAAACTGAAAATAGTCATCTTTCAAGGTTAACAAGGAGCTGCTTAGAAGCCCCAGCATGATTGTCAATAGCCAATCCAAGGAAGCTGTCAGCAGCTCCCCTGAGGAAGGGCTTCAGCTAATGCAGAGAGTAAGGCTGGGGAGCCCACATGTGGGGAAGAACCAGCTGTTTGGCCTCCCAGGTGGGACCCCAAAGCTGAAGGCAAAGGGGTTGGGGTTTGCCATTCCCCCAAGCAGAATGGACCAGAATGGGCCCCATGGGACATCTACAATCAGGGAAAACTTGCTACAATCTGGGACTCATTCAGTGAAATCCACTGCCCTTTCCCCATGAGAGGGGTTCTCAGTCAAATTTCTCCTGTGGTCCCTTTTCTCCCCTAGTGATCTGGTTTTTCATAAGACTTTTTTTTTTCCTCAACTACTGCAAGGTTGACTCAAATGGATATTATAATTCCAGTTTGGGATCAGATTTATAAACATAAGCTTCAGTTTCCTTATTTATAAAATGATAGAGTGGGCAAATCCAAAAGGAAAACACCAATCACTCAGCCCAACAAGAACATGATCAGGAATTTTTTTTGGAAAGACAGTCATTTGAGACTAATGAAAATTAAAAAGCTTTTCCTTGGGGCTCCTCCATAATCTTTCATCTTCGAATTCAGGGTAGGAAGAAAAGGAGAAGAGGAGCAAGGACATCGTGTCAATTGACAGCAGAGAGAGCAGACCCTCTCAGTTCCTTTTATTTCCACCTTCTCTTCTTCCACAGAGACTAATCTAGGTCTGGGAAGGGTAGGATAAACTCAAGTAGAAACAGCCTGAAAGGTACAATGGGCGAGGAGACAGTAAAAGAGTTCAAGTCTTCAAGCCTAGAAAAAATGCCTCCCAGACAGGAGGGGCTGGGGAAACTACAAGCTGTAATCTTAGAGAAATAGTCTAAAGGAAGAGGTGCCAAGTGACTGGCAATAAGCACATTTGTCCCAATTTTCAAAGCGAGGGGAAAGCTGCATGCTGGAAACCATAAGCGGCTGAGCTTCATAACCAACTCCTCACAAATTTCTAGATTGCAGGATTAAAGAGAAGATTGGGAACAGTTAGTAAGGAAAACAAGAAGCTTCAGGCGCTGGCCTGGGGCCATTAACACAAAGTCATTCCAGGGATGGTTGTTCTGATAGTATGTCAAGTTGGGACAAACATGCAGGATGCTTTTTAAAGTGTCTTTACTAAAGATTGTATTTAAAATACTATTCATTCATTAATAAACTTCTACTAGAATGTAAGCTTCTTGTGGGCAGGGATTTTTTTTTGTGGGGTGGGAGGATCCTGTTTTGTTCATTCCTACACCTAAAACCAATGCTTGGAGTATAGAAGGTACTCAATAAATATTTTTTAATAACTCAATTTATGTGCATAATAAAATACTGGAAAGAGACATAGCAACAGTTAATTGAGATTATCCCTGGGTGGTTAGAGCTTGGTTGGTTTTAATTTTCTTCTGAATACTAGATTTTTTTTTCTCTCTATTTTCCATATTTTCTATAATAAGCCTAGGTTGCTTTTGTAACTGCAGAAATAAAAAATACTATCCTCTTTGAAAGAGTCATAACAAACTGGTTTCATTTTATTCTCTTTATAAGTATCATTGTGGGCTTCCCTGGCATCTCAGTGGTAAAAGAATCTGCCTGCCAATGCAGGTGACATGGGTTTGATCCCTGAGTTGGGAAGATCCCCTGTAGAAGAAAAAGGCAACCAACTTCAGGATTCTTACCTGGGAAAACCCATGGACAGAGGAGCCTGGCAGGCTACAGTCCATGGGGTCACAAAGAGTCAGACACAACTTAGAGACTAAACAACAAGAAGATCACTTTACTGGTAAACCAGGGGAATGTGGATTTCCATTAAGTGTTTCTCAAAACCTCCCCTGTTATCCTTTGACCTAGATGGTGAGTTATGGACTCAGCAATGGCTTCCCTGGGTAGATTTGTTAAATGACTAAATCTAAATAGTATTGATTAAAAGATCAATGCCAAGGAAAGTCTCCAGTGGTTTGACAGAGGGATCTGACTCATTCAGCATGTTCTTCAGAGGCTCAGATGAAGACCTTCCTTGGAGAAAGACTTACATACTTAAGTTCCAGGCAACAGATAGCTGGGAAACCTCGCTCATATGTGGGAGGGTAGAATTCAGATCAAAAGATCTCAACAGATTTTATGGACCAAAACCAATGAAGTTAAACTTGATAGGCACTATGCTCAGGTTCCAAAAATATCTACAGCTCAGATTCTCAAAGAAAAAGACCTGCTTAAGGATGGCTATGTGGAAAAAGACCCAAGCAATTTAGCCAGCCTGAAGCTCATGATGAGTCCACAGAACTGTGTAGATGCTTGAAAAGCTAATGCAATCTTGAGTCCCATTAATAGAGTTCTTCTCTCTAGATTTAATCTTGATTCCGGATATAGCATTTTATGATCCATGACAGCATTTTCCAAAGTCTGGAATATTCCATGTTACATGGGAGTTTGATGGTCACATATTTTGAGCATCACTTTTTCTGGGTTCCCCTTTAAGAGACGCATAGAGTTTATTAGCATGTTAAAGGTGGTGACAAGTGCTGTAATAAAGGCCTTCCTAAATTATTTTTCCAGGAAATGGCTATTTGGTTTTTGTTTTCTTTTTTTGTGTTTTTATTCAGTCTCTAAGTCATGTCCGACTCTTTGCCACTCCACGGACTGCAGCACACCAGGCTTCCCTGTCCTTCACCATCTCCTGGAGTTTGGTGAAACTCATGTAGATTGAGTTGGTGATGCCATCCAACCATCTCATCCTCTGTCTCCCCCTTCTCCTCCTGCCCTCAATCTTTCCCAGCATCAAGGTCTTTTCCAATGAGTCGGTTCTTCACATCAGGTAGTCAAAGTATTAGAGTTTCAGCTTCAGCATCAGTCCTTCCAATGAATATTCAGGATTGATTTCCTTTAAGATTGACTGGCTAGATTTCCTTGCAGTACAAGGGACTTTCAAGAGTCTTCTCCAAGACCACAATTCAAAAGCATCATTTCTTCAGTGCTCAGCCATCTTTATGGTTCAGTTCTCGCATCTGTACATGACTACTGGAAAAACCATAGTTTTTTGTGTGACATCTATTAACAACCAGAACAGGCTTTGGGAAAGACAGATCTACCCTAAACTACACTAGGCATGAACTGTATCCTATATATCTTTGTCCTCCTCATCAAATAGCACAGAGCAGGGTGCAAAGCAAGTCCTCAGTGCATACTTATTGAATGAATGAAAAAGAACATACCAGAGCACAACAGGTTCACACACTCTCCAGATCACATTGTGGAGAAGGCATGCAGACACCTGGTGCATTTCCAAAGGAGAGCTAACAGGGTGTTAATTTGGAACCCTGGTTATCCAACGGAGGCTTTGCCTGGAGAAGAGAAGATTGGTCAGAGCAAAGCCCTGGTAGTAGGAGGATGGGCTAGACTGAGCCTGGCTGGGATCTGCAAGTGAGAGAGACCCACCAGGAAACAGTGGAGCATCACAAGTGATTAGGAAAGTCCCAAGGTGAAACATGGGTTGGGCAGGGCAGTTTAGATCTCCACGGTGCTGGTACTTCTGGGGAAGAGACCCCAGAGAGGTCATTTGGTCCAGTGATTCTCAACTCTGGTTGCACATATTAGCCCCCTGCATCATATTTTTAAAAATACTGGTATCTGGGCATCTTCCTGAACCAAATTCATTAGAATCTCTGGGTGTTGGCCTTGCTCCTGGCAGAATTGGGACTAGGATGAGGCAAGCCAGATTCCTGTGGCACAAAATGTAAGGAAATATCATTCTTGGGGTCATACAAGTGAGAGGTGGGCCCCAAGAGTGATGCCCTATTATCCTAGTCCTTGTCATGGGAACTGGTACTCTGTAAAGTTTCCCTCAGCTGTTTCTAAGTCATGGCTTCCCTGGTGGCTCAGACAGTAAAGAGTCCGCCTGCAATGCTGGAGACCCGGGTTCAATGTCTGGGTCAGGAATATCCCTGGAGAAGGACATGGCTACCCACTCCAGTATTCTTGCCTGGAGAATCCCATGGACAGAGGAGCTTAGAGGGCTACAGTCCATAGGGTCGCAAATAGTCGGACATGACTGAGCAACTAACACATACATGCATAAAGTTTCCCTCAGCTGTTTCTAAGTCATGGCTAGTTTTTATAACACTGATATACTCAAATGCATTCTATGTATGGGCTAGAAATAGGGAATCAGAGGTCAAGTAGGAAGTTGATGTCAACAGCTGGCCCAGAAAGGATCAGCAGAGTCTGGCAGCAGGTAAGGGACAAAGGAGAAAAACTTGGCATCAAACACTGGGACTCAGCCACAGGGATGGGGTTTGATTCCAGTTCTAGGAAGGCTTTGTGAGGGAAGATCCAATCCAAAGTGGGGAGTCCCAGGCAGGGACCTGAAGCAGGCATCTAGGCACGAGAGAATGAACATGGCTTTAGGCACAGGAGCTGGACCTCACCATGAGCTGACATGACCTAGTGATGGGGCTGCATGAGCAGTGCAGGAATTGGGAGCTGCAGTTCAGAGACCCTCCGAGCTCCTTCCTGCAGTCCAGCCCCTGAACAGAGCTGAATTGGCAGGACAGGGCTCCCCAACACAGTGGGAAATACAAACATTTGGATGGAAATCATATGGAAAAAGAATCGGATTTATTCCAGGGGGGTTTGAAAGGCCGGACTCAGACCAACAAGAGAAATGACGACTTTACCCCATGATGAGGCATTTCTACCAATTAGAGATTTCCAAAAATGGAGTCAAGCAGCGTGTGTGATCCAAGTGAAAGGATTAGGGGTGTTTGAAGAAGGCCACTCCACCGTCTTGGCGGGGTGGGGGTGGCGGCGGCACTGCTTCATATTAAGTGGCTGCTGCTACCTTTCAATTCAAAGATTCCAAATCCCTGCTTTTCATTTTTCTTACCCCAAGGAGCTCCACTTGGATTCTCCAAAATGCTCTATCCAGGTACACAAGCTTGTAAGGAAGACCACATGAGGTATTTGCATGCAATTAGATTATGAAAGACTGAAGTTTGAATACACTGTGCAGTCTATTCACAGATAATTTTCAGGTTAAAATTACATCACTGCTCCCCTTATAGTCATCATCCTTTGATTCTCGCTTCTGTTTCTCCTCCTGTACCTATTTACATGGACTCAGATCAAAGCTAATCAAATCAGCCAGCATTCCTGGAGTGTTTGCTGTGAGCCAGGCGATGCACTAGACGCAGAGAGAAGAGGGAGCCCCTGCAATCAGGTTGTTGTTGCTATTCAGTCGCTAAGTCTTGTCCAACTCTTTGGGACTCCATGGACTGCAGCACACCAGGCTTCCCTGTCCTTCACCATCTCCTGGAGTTTGCTCAAACTCATGTCCATTGAGTCAGTGATGCCCTCCAACCATCTCATCCTCTGTCATCCCCTTCTCCTCCTGCCTTCAATCTTTCCCATCATCAGGATCATTTCCAATGAGTCAGTTCTTTGCATCAGGTGGTCAAAGTACTGAAGCTTCAGCTTCAGCATCAGTCCTTCCAATGAATAGTCAGGGTTGATTTCCTTCAGGATTGACCGGTTCGATCTCCTTGCTGTCCAAGGGACTCTCAAGAGTCTTCTCCATCACCACAATTTGAAAGCATCATTTCTTCGGTGCTCAGTCTTCTTTATGGTCAACTCTCACATCTGTACATGACTACTGCAGTCAGATTGAGGGGGAGTAAAGAAAGTCAGAGTCTTAGGTGAACTTCCTGAGGCCATAAACCTTCACTTTAACCCCTAAGAGCCAAAGTCAAGACCATGATGCACCCTGGGAAAACCAGAGTGTACCCACGGAGCTTCTGCAACAGAATGCCAAAAGGAACGTTCTTGGGCCAAAGAATCTGAGTGGTCAGCTACCGGGCAGAGAGTGTGAGTAATGCCGAGTCTGGAGGAAAGATGTGGATGAGGACTGACCTGCCCCAGGACAATTGCCCATGCTGTTCCACTGAGCCTAAAACACTGTCATGCCCTCCTGTCTCCCACACCAGCACCCAGAGTCCCTTCACCTTGCTTCCTAAATCCCTTCCTCCTCAAAGCATTCTTGATCCGCCAGATAAAGTTGATCATCTCTCCATAACAGCTTCAAATTTCCCCATGTAATGTTTATCACAATCATACCCAGTAAACAGTTGTATCATTTTCTTCTCTCTAGATTATAAGCTCCTGGAGAGGAGAAATCTTGATTGAATAAATGAATGAATACCATGAGTCAGGGGTGTGGGGAGGAGGAAGCAGCAGCTGGAAGCAAGAGAAGCAGGCAAACTGAGGCACCAAAGCTGGAGTCTTGGCTGGAGCTAACAGGAAACCAGAAGGGCAAAGCCTGGGGTCAGACGCACATCACATAAAGAAGGATCAAGGGCTATCAGGCTAGGGCTGTTAGGACAAAGCCTGCAAATACTGGATTGCAATAGTATCCCTTGGAGGGAAAGTTTGGTGCTCCCTTCTTGGCACGGGGCAAGCTTTAGAGAGGAGGGCTCCCACTGGACACCCTTGCTTCCAGCACAGGCAAGATAACCTTCCCATGGAAGAACTAACCATCCAATATAAATTAGGCTGCATGCGGGTTTATGGGACATCTGTCTTCACACCACAGGGATTTGAGATCCCTACTTAGCAAGGCTGCCATGTCTTGCTTACAGCTGCCCTAGCCTTCTGTTGACTTTTTTTTCCAACTAGAGCTAAAGGAACTGTGTCAGCCCCTCTCTCTGTATCTCGGATATCTGATGCCCTAAGTACCTCTTGATTACCCAACTGAGACCTCTGTGGGAACTTAAAAGATAGAAGAAGGATGGTGAGTCCCAAGGGAGAGGCAGAGTCATATCTGAGGACACAGCTGGGCATGGACTGATTAACTGCATTAGGACAGGGAAGATAGCAAGCGTGCTGAGATCTGGAATTAGGTGTACCTACTCAGGTGGGGCAAACACTGATGCGAGAGCAGAATGACCAGCCCAGTGCAGGGGACACAGAATGCACAGTTTGACAGATGCGGTAACAGGCCACATGCCAGTGGGAATAGGAAGCTAGTTGTGGGGCTTCCTTGGGAAATATTGGGGGCCACCTCCTGGGGCGATGGGCACAGCGATGCACCTGAGGAATAAATCAAATAAGGACAGCACTCAGGAGTCCCAAGAGGCAGGAAGCCATCTCCAGGGATGTCTGTTTGCAGGCACAAGGGCAAAAGGCAAGATGCCGACCCCAAGAGGACTGGAGACCACAGCAGGACACTCAAGCAAGGAACTAATGTCCTCAGCCTCTGAGGCCCTGAGAACCAAGAAAATAACCAAGGCGGTGACTTGGGGACAGAGGTATATGTCAGACTATCCATTTGTCAGAATGAGTCACAAGATGTGGGAAAACAAGAAAGTAGCCAGGGTGACAAGAGCAAATTGACATTGTTGGATGACAGCAGCTTGAATTCTCCCAGCCTGAAGTCAGAATTGCTCCTGGAACCTGGGCAGAGCTGAGGCTGCAGACGTGGCAGCCAAGCAGATTCAATATTGGGAGGAGAGGTGCACCAAGTCTGGGTACCAGGTAAGGCCTGATGGGACACAAAGGATGCCAGTTCGGCCCCAGCTCTTTCTGATAGCCTGACTTCTTGCTCATGGGTTCAGGAAGGATGAGGAGTGAGCTGATTTGGGCTTTGGAAGGTGGCTGCTTCCGGCCAGGAGTAGGAGAGGGGGAAGAGAATGTGGGTTTGTCAGAGTGCCTAGATGTCCTGAGAGGCTAAGAGGGCCCTATCATCTGAGAGATCTGTGATTCAGACCCAGAAGAGGGTAAGTCCTCCATCTGTGGGAAGAATGTGACTTCCCCATCAAGACTGAGAAAGGACTTCTCATTTGCTGAAATCTTTTTATATGTGGTTTCTTATTTTTCTTTTCTGTGCATTTGCTCAGCTTCTCTTTTTCCCACTAGAAGATGGCAAGGGTTTGGACCTCCTTGATTTCTGTAACTTTGATGTCTATAATGCTGCTGCTGCTAATTCGCTTCAGTTGTGTCCAACTCTGTGCGACCCAGTGGACAGCAGCCCACCAGGCTCCCCCATCCCCGGGATTCTCTAGGCAAGAACACTGGAGTGGGTTGCCATTGCCTTCTCCAGTGCATGAAAGTGAAAAGTCAAAGTGAAGTCGCTTAGTCGTGTCCGACTCTTCGAGACCCCATGGACTGCAGCCCACCAGGCTCCTCCATCCATGGGATTTTCCAGGCAAGAGTACTGGAGTGGGGTGTCATTGCCTTCTGCAGATGTCTATAATAGTTAGGCATAATAAGGATTTGCTGAAGGAAGGAAGGAAGGAAAGAAAGAAAGAAGAAACTTATAATTCTGCAGTCATTATGTAGATTGCTTCTCAGGATTCATGAAGAAAACCTTGGGCCATGTTCATGTTTTCTGGAATGCCTGGATGTACCTGGACCAGCCTAGCAGGTCTAGGAGTGCTGATCTCTGTAATGGAGCCACCTTCCTCCTCATATGAAGTGAGGGCAGCAAAGCCCAGATCCAGAATCAGGCTCCACATGCATGTGTCCAAGGCTGCCTCCTCCCTCTCAGGTATAAGCCATCTGGATGTGTTTGTGAGAATGTGGAGCAGCTGCAGAGAAAGACGTGCTGACCAGCTGGGAAGGACTGGCTTTTCATTACCCTCCATGGCCAGTCAATGCGTGGCATGTGCCAGCATGCAGAATTCCGAGTGACAGATCCAAGAGCAGTTCATCGTTCATCCTGCCAGGTAACTCTGGGCTGGAGGGAAGGAGGGTCACCACTTGAAGTGAAATGTTTCAAGGAAAACAAAAACAAAAAAGCAACAACAATGACAAAACAGACGATCGGGGTCAGTGATGGCAATTCATTGATTTCCTTTGTATGTGTAAATTATAAATGGGGTGGGAAAGCCTGTCTAAACTCACAAATCTTGTTTCCTTTTCCTCCTAGGCAGATTTTCCCCAGCTCCTTAGAGAGAGGTACTACCATACGACTGAATTCCCAGCACTGAAATGTGGACAGAGAAGATGTTTTCCACTTACAGGTCTGACCCATAGACCTCTTCTCCTGTAATCCACTGTTTCCAATTCCTTTTTCCATCCCTTTTTCCTGTTTCCTCTTTTTCATGAAGAGGATTTTGAAGTTCTCCTTCCATAAGAGGGAAGGAGCCTTAGTCCCTTCATGATCACCTAGACTAGAAGCTTCACTGACATATGGTGTGAGTGAGGAATGAACTTCCATGGTTAAACTACTGAGATATGGGGGCTTATCTGTTACAGGAGCCAGCCCTACTTATCCCAACTAATACATAGATTGCCTTCACCAAATTCACTCCAAAAAGCCCCAAGAAGAGTCTTACTCTATGCCAGGCTGTCTAATTTCAGATGAGAAGAAGCACCACAGTGTATAAAATGCCCATTTCTCTCCCTGAAAAGCATTCTCCCATTGGAAGTTTCCACAGATTCCACCACTCCCTCTCAAACTTAGAAGAGCCTCAATATCTCTTCTGGAATATTTTGGATTGCCTGTTCTGATGCCCAGTTGATGGGATTACAAATAAAATCTCTAAACAGAAATAAGCAACTAAAACAAGTCATTTAATTCTATGTTTTTGCTGCACATAAATGTTCACATGAATGTCACCGTGAAATTGTTCAGGAAAAACCATCTAGTGATGAAGTAACTAATGAGAGAAAACTCTTGAGAGTCCCTTGGACTGTTAAGGAGATCAAACCAGTCAATCCTAAAGGAGATCAACGTTGAATATTCATTGGAAGGACTGATGCTGAAGCTAAAGCTCCAATATTTTGGCCACATGATTCAAAGAGTTGACTCATGGGAAAAGACCCTGACACTGGAAAAGATTAAAGGCAAAAGGTGAAGGGGGCAGCAGAATATGGCATCACCAACTTAATGGACATGAATTTGAGCAAACTCCAGGAGATGGTAAAGGATGGGGAACCTGGCATGCTACAGCCCATGGACTTAGTGACTAAGAGTTGGATTTAGTGACTGAACAACAGCAGACTAACAGGAGACATAATATAGAGTCAGTGAGTTCTAGATGTCAGTGGAAACTTGTCTAGCTACAGCTAAACTGAGCAGAGATTCGCTTCTGACCAACTCCCCTGCCCCTAAATAAGTCAGAGACCATCATCTCTCCCCAGTGCTCCTCACATTAGCTCACAGAGCACAAAAAAGCACAGCGTTCAGCTGTGGTCTGTAAAAAGATAATATTCTTGGGGTTTTAGGTAATTTCATAGAAAACTCATAGAATGATTATAGAAATGGCTCTGTACTGCATGGATCAACACAGTGGCTATTATAAACAGTGGTAGCTAGACCTACAGAAATACAGTGAATGCAGATTCTCTACTTGCAGAGAAAACTAAGAAGTTGCTGCCAGAGAGACTGAGAATTTTTTACAATTAGTATAAAAGGGAACAACCATTCAAAATTAGGTGGACTCTCTATAATAGCAGGGAATATAGTCAAAGATCCAGAACAAAAGAAGACCAAAAAAAAAATTCAAACCAAAACAGGATTTGCTTGGCTAAAGATTTTTTAAAATTTCCTCCTGAAAAGGGAACTGGAGTTAGAACCACATTAAACATGACATTCTGCTTGAGGTATGTTTACAGTTAATTTGATCAGGTATCATTCACGATGCATGCCTGAACCCGTAGACCCGGCTGAAAATTGCAATCAGGTTTCCTGTATCCCACAGTGGGGTGTACAACCCCGCAGCACTCTAAAAGAATGAGAATACTACCAGGTTTTATTCTGTGAGTATGCTGCACATATTATATAATTTCTTAAAAAAATCTCTAGATTATCAAAGCTCTTACCCCACAAATAGCCTTTGTAGAATGTCCAGTTAAATGTCCCAGCCATAAATGTGACTTGGGCAGTAAGATTAGAAGTGTTACCTAGATTCCAACAAAGCCATCTAACAATTCTCATTTTTCTTACCTTGTTCTCCTTTCTCTCCCCAAATAATCCCCATCTTTCAGACTGCCTCTCACTTTCCCATCTTCTTCTCCAGCCCAAGTCCTTGGCTTTCCTTGTCTAGAGATTCTAGAAAGGATGACCCTGGACTCCTAGTCTATATCACATTGAGTGTCCCAGTGTACTTGACTAAATGGGAACATCTTTCTGCCACAAAAGACCGTGACCTTCTGCTATAATTGACAACTATCCATGATGGCCCCTCCTGCCCGTTAAGGCCTCAGCAACTGCTGTGAGAACAACTCTGCATCAAAGGACCCAAGATGAATACCAGCGGCTCAGCTGGGCCCCCAGCACACCTAAGGGAATTTGGCTGCTATCCTAAGAGACAGAAAGAGCCGAAGGGGCAGGAGAAAGCAGCAGGCAGAAGGTTGGGAGGTAGACTCGAGGGAAGGGGTCCTTGTGATAGAAACTTCCAGAAGAAGCAGCCTGTGATGAGCTGAGAGTAACTCTCCCTCTGGGTTGATAATGCAGAGGAAGCCCTATCCCTTCCTTCAGAAAGAGAACGATTTCAACACTCTATTCCAGGACTTCAAAGGATTCCTTCAACTAATTATTATGGAGATGTGTATTAATTGGGAGGCTGCAGCAGCTTCTTAATACTTGCTCTATTACTGGCTTGAAAAGGAACTCTGAGGAGAAAATCCAGTCCAAGGTGATTGGGGTGGTGGGTAGGGGAGGTTGGAAGGGACTGATGCTAACCCTCAGAGCATTAGTAGAACAAAACAAGATCTTAGCAGATTCAGCAATAAGATCAAAACTACGGCCAGTATGAAAAAATGGACTTGTCAACTTCAAAGTCCTGCCATACTGCCAGCCTTCCTGACACCTCACAACTATGTATTCTAAGCAAAATTAGCCAGACACAAAAGGACAGATAGTGTGTGATTTCACTTACATAAAATATCTAAAAGAGGCACATTCATAGAGACAGACATAGTTTAGAGGTTCCTGGGGGGCCTGTGGGTGATTGCTTAATGTTACAGAGCTTCTGTCTGGGTTGATGACATTTTGGAAATGCACATGATGATTCTACATTGTGAGCATAATTAGTGCCACTGAATTGTATCCATGAAAATGGTTAAAATGACACATCTTATGCTATCTATATCTTACAATTAAAAAAATTAATAATGTAATAGACTGAAGCATACCCATTGGATCCTATACTTTAATAGATGAATTCTATGGTATAGCGAATTACATATCAATAAAGCTATTTTTAAGAAAAGAAATCTACTAATGACCCTCAGCTGCAGGCAGATTCAAGCCTCTTCCAGCTTCTTCCTTTCTCATTCAATGAGAACTTTTTATCTGCCAGGTACTCTGCTACACATGGATGAACAGAACAGACACAGCGAGAATTGTTTAAGTAGCTTATATCTCCTTCTTCTAACTATCTGATGGTTTTAGTATTGAGTATCCTTTTACATTAATACTCAGGGTTAAATGGCACCCCACTCCAGTACTCTTGCCTGGAAAATCCCATGGACTGAGGAGCATGGCGGGCTACAGTCCATGGGGTCACAAAGAATCGGACACGACTGAGTGACTTCACTTTCACTTTACTTTCCTAATGTGAAAGTCGCTCAGTCATGTCTGACTCTTTGCGACCCCATGGATTACACAATCCATGGAATTCTCCAGGTCAGAATACCGGAGTGGGTAGCCTTTCCCTTCTCCAGGGGATCTTTGCAACCCATGGATCGAACCCAGGTCTCCCGCATTGCAGGTAGATTATTTACCAGCTGAGCTACCCAACAGCATAATTATATACTCCCAGCTTTATTTCTGAGTTTCAGCTCACTGGCAGCCCCTTATTCTGGTACAGAGATCTCTTCACCTCCACCCTGAGTTCCTATTCCACCACCTGACCAATCTCCAGTTGCCCTCAGTCAGTTCAGTTCAGTCGCTCAGTCGTGTCCGACTCTTTGCGACCCCATGAATTGCAGCACGCCAGGCCTCCCTGTCCATCACCAACTCCTGGAGTCCACTCAAACTCATGGCCATCAAGTCAGTGATGCCATCCAGCCATCTCTTCCTCTGCCATCCCCTTCTCCTCCTGCTCCCAATCCCTCCCAGCATCAGGGTCTTTTCCAATGAGTCAACTCTTCCCATGAGGTGGCCAAAATTTTGGAGTTTCAGCTTTAGCATCATTCCTTCCAAAGAACACCCAGGACTGATCTGCTTTAGAATGGACTGGTTGGATCTCCCTGCAGTCGAAGGGACTCTCAAGAGTCTTCTCCAACACCACAGTTCAAAAGCATCAATTCTTTGGTGCTCAGCTTTCTTAACAGTCCAACTCTCACATCCATACATGACCACTGGTAAAATCATAGCCTTAACTAGACAGACCTTTGTTGGCAAAGTATTATCTCTGTTTTTCAATATGCTATCTAGGTTGGTCATAACTTTCCTTTCAAGGAGTAAGCATCTTTTAATTTCATGGCTGCAATCACATTCTGCAGTGATTTTGGAGCCCCCCAAAATAAAGTCTGACACTGTTTCCACTGTTTCCCCATCTATCTGCCATGAAGTGATGGGACCAGATGCCATGATCTTCATTTTCTGAATGTTGAGCTTTAAGCCAACTTTTTCACTCTCCTCTTTCACTTTCATCAAGAGGCTTTCGAGTTCCTCTTCACTTTCTGCCATAAGGGTGGTGTCATCTGCATATCTGAGGTGATTGATATTTCTCCCGGCAATCTTGATTCCAGCTTGTGCTTCTTCCAGCCCAGCGTTTCTCATGATTTACTCTGCATAGAAGTTAAATAAGCAGGGTGACAATATACAGCCTTGACGTACTCCTTTTGCTATTTGGAACCAGTCTGTTGTTCCATGTCCAGTTCTAACTGTTGCTTCCTGAACTGCATATAGGTTTCTCAAGAGGCAGGTCAGGTGGTCTGGTATTCCCATCTCTTTCAGAATTTTCCACAGTTTATTGTGATCCATACAGTCAAAGGCTTTGGCATAGTCAATAAAGCAGAAGTAGATGTTTTTCTGGAACTCTCTTGCTTTTTTGATGATCCAGTAATGGCAACCCACTCCAGCACTCTTGCCTGGAAAATCCCATGGATGGAGGAGCCTGGTAGGCTGCAGTCCGTGGGGTCGCTAGGAGTCGGACAGGACTGAGCAACTTCACTTTCAATTTTCACTTTCATGCATTGGAGAAGGCAATGGCAATCCACTCCAATGTTCTTGCCTGGAGAATCCCAGGGACGGGGGAGCCTGGTGGGCTGCTGTCTATGGGGTTGTACAGAGTTGGCCACGACTGAAGCGACTTAGCAGCAGCAACAGCAGTAGTGGAGTTGCCCTAGAAGACTGTTAATAAGTCCCTTTCTAACCACCCAATTACAGTAGTTCTATCTCAAACTTCATCCACTGTCTGGGTCCCCAAATCCTGTAGAGAGACCTCATTGATGCCCATCTGTCTGATTTTTAACACTCAACTCCAGTTCACCATCTTGTTTTTATCATATTCTTTTCCTTTGATAGGTAACTTTGCACCTTTCCCATGGACCCTCTGTTATAGACTCAGCATCTGCCGTGCTATTAGAAGGACAGTTTTTCAGTCTTTCTTGTAAATAAGTTACTCCCCCATCACATGTCCCAAAGAGTAGGTCTTGGTAGAATCTCATCCCTCTTGACCCACTCTGTGTACTGAACCATGACCACAGAATCTCAAGATACGGCAGCTGTGTCCAGGCTATATCTGAAACGTGGTCCCACTTAAGCTTAGCGATTCCTTACAAACACACTGATGCATCTAGAGTGGTAGCTCCCAATCCTTGCTCGGATTAGAATCACCTGAGATCTTCAAAAATGCTGATTCCAGGGAGCAGACAGTCTTCAAAACTTCATTTGCACTTTGTACTCTCCTGGGTCTCTCGCCTTCTAGCCTTCACAGAGGATTTTGGATTTGCCAGATTCCATAATCATATGAGCCAATTATATATATATATATATATATATATATATACACACATATATACATACTGACTATACTGATTCAACCCTAAAGGGAATCAACCCTGAATACTCATTGGAAGGACCAATGCTGAAGCTGAAATTCCAACACTTTGGCCTCTTGATGTGAAGAGCTGACTTATTAGAAAAAACCCTGATTATGAGAAAAATTAAAGGCAGGAGGAGAAGGGGACAACAGTTGGATGAGATGGTTGGATGGCATCACCGATTCAATGGACATGAGTTTGAGCAAACTCTGGGAGATGGTAAAGGACAGGCAAGCCTGGTGTGCTGCAGTCCATGGGGTCCCAAAGAGTTGAGCACAACTGAATGACTGAACAACAACAGCTAGACCTTATCCTCAGAAATGCTGACTTAAATGGTCTGGGATGGGGTCCGGGTATGGGGATGTTTTATAAGTGCCTCAGGTGACTCTAGGGTATCTCAGGTTAAAAGCTACAAATCTCAAAGGACCAGATGATATACAAATATATTTATTCACTTAACAAGTGCTTATTAAACATCTACTATGCACCAGGCCTAGAGTCTAAAGATACAGTGAACTAATCAGTAAAGTTTCCTATTCTTCTGGAATTTTCAGTGTTTGGTGGGAAATGAGGGTGGAAAAAGTATAATTAAAAAATTTAAAATTAAAAAAAAGTATAGATAGAAATAAGGCTTCCCACGTGACTCAGTGGTAAAGAATGCAGGAGACTTGGGTTTGATCCCTGGGTCAGGAAGATCCCCTGGAGAAGGAAATGGCAACCCACTCCAGTTTTTTCTTGCCTAGGAAATCCCATGGACAAAGGAGCCTGGCCAGCTATAGTCCATGGGGTCGCTAAAGAGTCAGACTTAGCGACTAATAACAACAACAATAGATAGAGACAGAGTAACTATACACTATATAAAGTGGATTTGAAAAATACATACACAAGTCTCAGGTACCCTAGATTTAGGTTATCAGAACATACTGGTGGGTGACTGGCATTGGGGATGGAGGTATCTCGGTGGAGACCAACCAGGATCCCACTGACTTTGGATTTAAGTGTGAAGTAGGAACATCTTCCTTTAGAGAGTCAGAAACTCTTTCCCTGTGTGTCTTATTGTTGTTGGTCAGTCACAAAGCTGTGTCTGACTCTTTGTGACCCCATGGACTGCAGCATGCCAGGCTCCTCTGTCTTCTACTCTTCCTGAGTTTGCTCAAATTCATGTTCCTGTGTCTTCCTGAGCTTTAAGCCATTCATAAAACAAGGGTGGTAGTTGGAAGACACAGCAGCTGTGTTTTCATGGGAGAAACAGCCAATGACAGAGCTCTCCTTGGTACAGGGCTTAAAAAAAAAAAAATCAGCGAAACAGGAAAAACAGGTTTGATGGCAGCCTGTGGAAGGCAGAGGGGGACTGAGCCTTCCGCTTCCTTCATTCCACAACTGACTCTTTCTCTTCCATTTCAAGCTGTTAAGAAGGAAACAATATGGAAGGGGCAGGTTTCTTCAGCTCATTCTCCCTCCCCTGAACTCAGCAGGGCTTTGATTGGAGATCGCAGGAGAACCAGACTGGCTCAGACCGTGCCAGCCCATCCAGGCACCAGATCCTGCCAGTCTGAACTGGGATCCGTGAGGTAAAATTACCCAAACAAGATAGCAGTTAGCTGGTGCGCAGACAACCTTTGGAGTCAGTGTCTGACACGGCCGTTTTTGCTTTGAGGAAACCCCTGCTCTCGGGGAGCTTATAGTCTGGTGGGAAATTGAATAATAAAGTGCTAAACCAATAGAACATTGGATATGTGCAGGAAAGTGGACAGAGGACAAAGTAGAGTTCCATTTTAGATGGTGTTTTCAAGGAAGCTTTTTCTAAGGAAGTGATATTTAAGAAAAGACCTGATTGAAATAATCGATCCAAATTCCCAATACATAGAAAGCCTCTCACCAACATACGATGCTTCCTTTTACCCACGCAAATAAGAAAATCTGCCCTCCTCCAACCAGCCCCAACCCCAAGTCTTCTCCCCAGAAAGTGCTTTCCAATGGTTTAGGGATATAAGCCTCCCAAGTCTGGGATCTTGCTCCATGCATCCTTCAGTGAATGTCTCCATCTACCCGTCATCTACAGTCTCTAATTCCTGCTCTGAGTTCAAGTTTTCTTAGAGAGTTGTGACCTTCCAAACTGATGCTCTTAAGGCTTCGAGCCAGCTCTAACTCTTCTTCATAGATGGAGCTGGAAACCCCTTTCCAAGTGCTCAGATTCCTTACATGTCCTATGTTATCAGGGAAGGATGGTTCCCCCAGATTAACAGAGCTGATCACAATCCTCAAGCTGTCAGCCTTGATGCTCATTGTCAGCCCTGTTGGCTAGAAACAAGGTAATGAGGGCACAGTGGTACCTCCTTTGACAGCCTCCTTCTCCCAGAGTCCAGACTGATGAGGCCACAGTCTCTTCTGTTCCCAAGGAATGACCTTGGGAAGTTTTCAATGTACTTAACTTCAGTCTCTTTTCTTCGGACATCCCCTCTTCTATTGCCTTTACCTGTCTCAGCAATGAGCTAGACAGGAAAGGGGCAGGTCTTGCCCAGCCCAGTGTGTGTGTACACAGTTGCTCAGTCGCTCAGTCATGTCCGACTCTCTGTGACTCCATGGACTGCAGCCGGCCAGACTCCTCTGTCCATGGGATTTCCCAGGCAAGAATGCTGGAGTGGGTTGCCATGCCCTCCTCCAGGGCATCTTTCTGATCCAGGGATCAACCCCACATATCTTGCATCTCCTGCATTAGCAGGAGGATTCTTTACCACTGGGAAGCCCTACCCAGGCCATATTCACCCCCAAACTTCTCATGATTCTTCTGTTGGTGAGGAATAGACCTGAGAAGAGGCTGGAGGAGAAGGGACGTGTGGATTGAGGCCCTCCCAGCCTCTCTTCCTAAAGTGATGGAGTTCAGGGCTGGTGGGCATGTCACAGCCAGAAGGATGATGTAGACAAATTAGATAAAACTCAGGAAAGAGCAATACACCAAAAAAAAAAAAAAAAGATGATGAAGAGGCTGGAGGGATTGAATGATGAGGAGAGATTAAAGGAACTAAATATGGACAGACTGGCTAAACGCCGATTAAAAGCAGCGATCAGAACTGTCTGCGGGTATCTGAACGCCAGCAGGGAAGAGGGGCCGCGCTGGCAGGTGTGGGGTCAGGCAGGGGGGAGGTGAGGTGGACTGAGAATAAATGAAGGGAAAGTGTAGCAGCAGAGTGCTGGGTGGTGAGAGCCTCTATTAAGGGAAAAGGAGCAGGTGGGGAGCATAGCAGGGCAGCGGACCTAGAAGAGGGGACCTTTAACACCTGGATCTCCCTCGGAGACTTCAAAATATACCCAATGATGTTAAGCCAACCCTAAGGGGATAGAGTGCATGCCCCAGGAGACCCTAGATGTGTCACGTGGACTGTGTCCTTGTGTAACACCTAAAGCCATAAAGGTGAATTCCTGCCAGCCAGGGTTCAGGATGGTCAGCAACCAGGAAGGACAGGATCACTAGTTGGAGCACTGGGGCAGCATAAAGATCAGACCGTGTGACTGTCCAGTGGATACTGACCTCTCGTGCCCCCTTTTTGTTTTAAAAGTAAAATCCTGAACCAGAAATATTCCCCCTTCTGCAGAGAAAGAGGCAGCTGGTCAGCTTGACAGGCGGAAACTGCAGCTTTCTCGTTAATGTGCAATCCTGAAACAGTGATGTATGGCTGGTGATAGATCATGTTGGGTTTCCGGAGATCAGGGAAGGCTAAAGCCGGAGCCTAATTCATGATGCATGAACGCATTGATCTTCCTGGCTCTGAAAATACAGTGTAATGAACCCCCGCTAACACATCATTTTTATTCCACTGCACCTAGCTAATATCTAATGATTTCACCTTCTACTGTGATCAAACATAATTGTATGGGAGTTTCAACTTTGTTCTTTGATACGGGAACACCGCTGCCCAGCTCTGTTTTGCTCTTTACTAGTGGAGAGCCAGTCTGAAACTTACATGTGCGATGATTAAGATCCTACCAATGAGCTGCCCTGTGGGCTTTTCAGGGGCCCTGTGCGTATGTATGGTCATGTGTGTGTGTAGGTAAGCACAAAAATGTGTTATATGTGTGTTGAACCGAAAGCTAATTGAAGGGGGGAAAGATATTCGGAAGCAGGTGTATCTTCCTTGGAATGGCTATACTCTTTCCCACCATCCGGCTCTTGGGAAATAGCAATTACTTAGAATGGAGATTATCTTGTAAATGTTATTGTTTGTGGAATCCCATCTGCTGATTGAAATCACTATAATAATTTGGTTTGAAGTCCATGAAGCTTCCTGAGGGCCTGGTGCCAGCCTGTCCTTGACAGCAGCCCATCCTGCGTGCCTCTCATGTTTCTCGGATAGAGCTTTCAATTGCACGGCTCCATTCTTCATTCTAAAAAGCACTTTTTGGAAAATATTAATAATAGTTTTATCACTCTAGCCATCTGGCCTGAAGGTAGTTGGTTTCTGCCGGAGGAATAGACATTTATAGCCCTTCTGTGGATGAGTTGAGCTCTCCTTGGCCAGCACTGTAGTTCGAGGCAGTGGCAGGAGGCCACTTCTGACCTTGGATAAATCACTTGACCAGTCACCTCTTCTGGATCCGTTTCTCCCAAAGAAAAGGTAATTCTGATGGTTTTTCCTTGTCTGAATGCAGGTGGCTGAACCAGATGATTTTTTTTTTAATGTCTCTTACAGCTCAAGGATTCATGGTTCTATGACAGAGCACCTGTCCATCCTGAAACTCCTTTCTCCCTTGTGTCTGTAAAGTCAACATTCCTTGGGGATCCTGACCCTTCCCACAATCAGAGTTGGATGTGAATAAACTGTAACCTCGTAATTTGAAGAGAGAGAGAGAGAGATCTGTGCTTCTGTTGTCTTTTTTTTCCTTAGTCTTGTTTTCAAAAAGAAGAATGTCAAAACAAGAGTGAATTAAGCAGAATGGTTGCCCAATTATTTAGATTCTTTAAAGAATTTGTAGCAATATTAAGTTAATGCAAAACTCAGTTCTCAAGGTCAAGTTCCAGCACAGCTTAATAGGTAAAACTTTGACCCCTGTCCAGGCCTTTAATTTTGGCCTCTGCTCTGTTCCATGAGGAGCTGCTAGAAGGTTAATACATAAAAAGCTGGTATTCCAGAGAAATACAGTCCAGAGCTTGAGATGTGGGTCAGGGTACAGTATCCAACTGCAATCAATATGCACTTAAATGTTTGGATCATCTAAACTTCCACTTGGCACAAAAGATCTCCAGAGAGACCTTTCTTAGGAGCAGAGAAATTACTATTCCAGAGGTGACTGTGGGTCTTCTAGCCCATTTGTGTTTCAAGGGAGATGCTGGTGAAAGGGGCAAGGGAGGTCCATTTGGAATGAATTGGCTGGAAAGTAAATAGACCAGGGAGTAGGCAGCCTTGACTCTAATTCTGATCACCACTGCTGAGAACAGTTTGGCCCAACTCCTAATTACCATCTTTCACTCTCTGCCTCTGCAATGGGGTAATTATTGAGACGTGTTAACAAGGTATGTTGAAACCATTAGATAGAAGACAGACAGTATTGTTTATAAAAACTCACAGACCTTGACAGAGCTTGAAGAGAAAACACTTTGAACTTCCAGCCATCCATTGTTCTAACTGCAGGACAATGGAAAATATCATCTATTCATTTTCATCCTTGCACTCCCAAATCCAGCTAACCCCTGACCAGAATTGGATTAGAATTCTTTATTTTAGTTTTCAATGGATCACAGACCAGGGCTGGATTAGAACTTGAATCTTTTTCTTATTACTTTGCAATTTCTTGAGAGACATAAGGAATCAAAAGTAGAAAAGAAGTAGATAGACCCCTTAGAAGCTTGGGATCATGACCAAGAATAGGGGACAGGAGTGCAGAGTTAGCCTTGGGGTTGAAGGAGAGAGACCCTACGGGCTCCTGGTTTGGTGAGAAACAGAAAGAACAGACCTATGGCAAGATGAATATGTATTGCATTTATCATATATGGATGTCAATTTATATATTTCCTTAAAAGCTCAATGATATTATGAGGAAGATCTTTGGATGGGAATGAAGCTTAATTACAGGCAATATCCTAGATCAGAACAATGTGGCTGGTGGGTGTTTTGGAGGAAGTTGAGAGAAATGAAAAGGACAGATTGGCGGCAAAATCTTAAATTGTAAGGCAAGAGTTCAAATAGGCAGAATCTCCTGGTGTTACTTACAGACCAAATCAGAACAAGCAATTGCAAAAGCTAGAAAATCTCCTTCCATGATCATTTGGAAATGTGACACCCTTTCCTGAGTGGCTTGGGTTTGCTCCTACCTAGACACTTGGTACTTGACCAGACAATCTTGTGAGGTGACTTTCAGGTGTAGAAGCAATGAAGGTAAGCCTTGGTTCACCCCATGGATCAGCGCTTCACCTTTTCCCTTCCATTTATTATCTGGCCTTTTTATTTCACTCCATAAATATGTTAAAAAAAAAACTCAAATGTGAACACAAAACTTGGAGAAGGATGTCAAATATACGAGCATCAGTCAGAAGACATGATGTCTTTACTGAAGGATTTGACCCCAGTAATCTAATTTGCTTTAAATGTGAAATGATCCTTCATTCTCTTATTATAAGGCGCCATGTCGTTGGCTTTTAAAGATTACAATTTCTTTTCTTCCAATTGTAATAAATCCAATTGGTGCACCCTCTTGACTTGGAAGTCTGCACAACAGCGTGCAAAGGGCCGCATATCCCTGAGGTGGCTCTCAGGAGGGTGTGCTTGTCTCTTTTGCTGGAGAAAGATGATGCCACACTATAAAGTGAAACTCTCTCCCTTCCCCTCTCTCTCCCCACCCCACAAACCTCAATATAATCTGTGAAAAGAATACTATGTCTAAATTATAGCTGATTCCTCATTATCCAGCAGTAAAAAGGTTAGGAGAGCCAGAAAGCCAGACTGACTGTAGCTTCACATTTTATCTTTCCGCCTGGGAACAGTTCAGTTTCTCAAATCCATTTGAAAACACTTCAGCTCATTCTATCCAATCTAGGGATTTTAACCTTTTTCTTCCTTTTTTTTCCTTAAAAAAAAATTTTTTTTTTAAACTGGCAGTTTAGAATTATAACTGACCAGCCTATAGCCTGCGTATCTGTCTATCTGTCTATTGATCAGTCCTGGGTCTAGTGTCTTATAACAGAACTTGACTTTTGGATAACATTTGGTATTGATTCAGAGCTAAATTGGATGGATCTTTGAAGGACTTGGTTGTACGATCAAGGGTTTTTTGAGTGATAAATCATCACAATAATTACAACACTTGGTATGAACTTAGTAACCATAAGGCCTCTGGCACTCAGATCTCGTTTGCCATGCCATGCTAAGTCGCTTCAGTCGTGTCCGACTCTGTATGACCCCATAGACGGCAGCCCACCAGGCTCCCCTGTCCCTGGGATTCTCCAGGCAAGAACACTGGAGTGGGTTGCCATTACCTTCTCCAATGCATGAAAGTGAAAAGTGAAAGTGAAGTTGCTCAGTTGTGTCCGATCCTCAGTGACCCCATGGACTGCAGCCTTCCAGGCTCCTCCATCCATGGGATTTGCCAGGCAAGAGTACTGGAGTGGGGTGCTATCGCCTTCTCCGCAGATCTCGTTTACCAACCAGTAACTGTCCTTATACAGATGAGAAACTTGACCTCCAAACTACCACAATTTGTTACAGTATTTAATATGAAACAAAGGAAGCCAGGTGCTCTGATCAGACCTGAAGCTGGAGGGCAGAGGGCCGGGAAGGAATCCTGGTGCTCTAGAAAAACAGTAGCTCTAACCCAGACAACATGGTTCAGTCTACAGGTAGAACCGTTATTAACAACAAAGATGCATTTCAGTGACAGAGCTCTCTGTCATAAACATTATTACCTGACATAGAAATATATAGACAGGAGAAGTGTGGGTGCCAAGATACTAGACCACAAAGATTATGACCAAAACAATATTAAATACTAACTAAAATATAAAATGGTAACTAAAATAACAAAGGATGGATCAGAATACCTAAACTGTGCTGTCTCCCTGGATAGAGGGAAGGATGGGGGAGAGCACATTTTATGTTGTGGGGGGGAGCAGGAGAAAGGAAGAGGAGAGATTGAACCCCCAGGATGATTCTGTGTTGGCTGCTCACCAGAGTCATCAGAGGAGATTTTGATAAATCAGTTTCCTTCCCAAAGACTCCAAGTCAGGAGGTTTGCGGTGGGGTTCAGGAGAAGCCCCCTCCACAGAGGCTCTGATGTATTTAGAGCCAGCTTGAAACCACTGCACTACACCATACATGTTGCGGGGAGAACAAGTGTCTGCTCACCGTTGGCCAAAACGTTTGGTTTCTGAATGCACTTTTTGGCCAGCCCAGTAATTTGTTCACGTTCACATCCTAAACTGGAAAATGGAGTCAAATCTAAGGGGTCGGGAAGAGGGGCAGAGAGAGGGTCTGGAACATTGACCGTTTCAGAATTTCTATAAACAAAAGATGTACAGATGACAATCTGAGTGGGGTTTGCAGACTAGCCCCAAAATTCTGTTGGCCATGCAAAGCATTGACTTTTACCTCTCTGTTTACTTGGGGAACTTGACAGGGGAATAAGTTATGGAAATTTTGGGGAAAAAAATTCTCCCACTTCATCTTATCCAACTCCCCAGCAAGTCATTGGTTTGGAGGAAAGAACTTGACAGTTCCCAGTGCATTCTCTTAATGTCTCAGGGAGACAGAAAAGATAGCTCAGGGTTCTCTTAACTTCCCTCATTTCTCTCTGTCTGCCAGCTAATGCCTGAAATTTATGTTAATGAAGAAAAAGTTTTGGTTCTCGTAATTAAATATGAAAGCCTTAAAATACAAATGTGATTATATATTGCAACTCATTCACACTAAAGTCAATCTACCGATAAGAGTAAATGACGGATAGCAGACACTTTCTTATTTTGAAAGGCAGAGGGAGGAAAGAGCAAGCCTGACATTTGCTACCAAGGTGGAATAAAGGAATCTTCCACTTCTTCAACAGATTTGCCTAGGATGAGCCCTATTTACATTCACCTGGGAAGGGACAAATAGAAGCTGTGCTCAGAGGTATTTTTGTCATGGGCAGCTGTGAATACATGCAGCTTTTCTTCAAATGATTTATGAAGGGTTTTTTGTTTGCTTTTAAAATGTGAAATAAAAGAGCTCCATTCCCCAAGGCTTCATTAACCGAGGTACCACCATCCCCAAAGCTGCCTATAGAAACTGCCACGTGCTGAAATCACCCAGATGGGAATCGGGGCTTGGAATTCAAGAAGCTCAGCTCTGCCCCCATCAGGTTAGGGTCCTTGACCAAGTCCCTTACTCTTTTAGGATGAGAAAGATGGGACCTGTGTTCATGGAATAGTTATCAAATATCAATGTGGGAAGTATTTTCCCTGCTTTATCTCAATTAATCCTCATAACAACGTGACAAAGTACACACTCACACTTTACAATTTTAGAAATGAGGAAATAAGTCTAACTGAGTTGTTCAAAGGAACTAGAAATGGGAAGACTGGGTTTGAGAATGTAAGTCTGTCTGACCCTAGAGTCCATTGCCTTAGATACACAATGTTATGATACTACTTCACAGGGAAGTTATGATAAAAAGAAGTGATCTGAGCTAACGTGTTTTGGACAGTTATATTAATACATACATGCTCACATATTGTGATACACATACATATATACATATACATGCTATATATTATTTACATACGTGTGTGTGTATAGGGTTCCGGGGTGGCACTAGTGGTAAAGAACCTGCCTACCAATCAGGAGACATAAGAGACACAGGTTTGATCCCTGGGTCTGGAAGATCCCCTGAAAGAGGGCATAGCGTTCTCCAGTATTCTTGCCTAGAGAATCTAGGAACAGAGGAACTTGGCGGGTTACAGTTCATAGGGTCACAGAGAGAAAGTGTGTGTGTGTGTGTGTATACATACATATTCATTTAACACTGTCCCATGCAGCCCAGGTTGGTTATGTTATTTTGTTCTAAGATAGGCATATAAATCCATTTCTTGACACCAGTGCTTTTCAAAATGTGGGATCCAGCTTAGCAGCATCTGGGAACCTGTCCGAGATGCAAATCCTAGAGCCCCCACCCCAGGCTACACAATCAGAAACTCCGGAGGTGGCACCCAGCAATCTGTGTTTAACAAGCCATCCGGGTGAATCGGATGTCTATTTCAGTCTTAGAGCCACTGAGTACCATTAAGCGAACATGGCGAGGGTCTGTTCTCAACCAATGACTATAAAGACACCAGACTGCGATGTGCTTATCCACTGAGCTCTCTGCTATCCTATAGAGGAAACAAAGGCTTGTCTTCTTGCCATTTATTTGTATTCTTGTTTTGAACCTAAATGACCAAGAAAAAATTGTGCATGTAATAGTACTGAATTTACCTTGGAAAAAAAGAGAATGACTATTTTGCTGAGTGTTAAAAACTTCATGGAGGATCGAGTTGTGTTAAAATAAATGATCCATGAAACAGAATTACAGATGGGTACTTTTTTTTATATTACGGAGGCCATGGTAAGTCCTACTGTATCTTGGGACAATTGACCAACATTTCTAGAAAGAGTGGCAGGAAGAAACTGGTTGAAGGCTTGTCATGACATCCGAGGATCTGGTGAGAAGCAAAGAGTTGTTGTAGAGAACAATCTCCATAAAGATGATGGTGAAGAGAGTACATATGTGTCTGTGTGTGTATATGTGCTGTTCATGTCAGTTCAGTTCAGTTGCTCAGTCGTGTCCGACTCTCTGCGACCCCATGAACTGCAGCACACCAGGCCTCCCTGTCCATCACCAACTCCCGGAGTCCACCCAAACCCATGTCCATCGAGTCGGTGATGCCATCCAACCATCTCATCCTCTGTCGTCCCCTTCTCCTCCTGCCCTCAATCTTTCCCAGCATCAGGGTCTTTTCAAATGAGTCAGCTCTTCACATCAGGTGGCCAAAGTATTGGAATTTCAGCTTTAACATCAGTCCCTCCAATAAACACTCAGGACTGATTCCCTTTAGGATGGACTGGTTAGATCTCCTTGCAGTCCAGGGGACTCTTAAGAGTCTTCTCCGACACCACAGTTCAAAAGCATCAGTTCTTCAACACTCAGCCTTCTTTATAGTCCAACTCTCACATCCATACATGGCAACTGGAAAAACCATAGCCTTGACTAGACAGACCTTTGTTGGCAAAGTAATGTCTCTGCTTTTCAATATGCTATCTAGGTTGGTCATAACTTTCCTTCCAAGGAGTAAGCATCTTTTAATTTCATGGCTGTAATCACCATCTGCAGTGATTTTGGAGCCCAGAAAAACAAAGTCAGCCACTGTGTCCACTGTTTCCCCGTCTATTTGCCATGAAGTGATGGGACCTGATGCCATGATCTTTGTTTTCTGAATGTTGAGCTTTAAGCCAACTTTTTCACTCTCCTCTTTCATCAAGAGGCTCTTTAGTTCTTCTTCACTTTCTGCCATAAAGGTGGTGTCATCTGCATATCTGAGGTTATTGATACTTCTCCCAGCAATCTTGATTCTAGCTTGTGCTTCCTCCAGCCCAGCATTTCTTATAATGTACTCTGCATAGAAGTTAAATAAGCAGGGCGACAATATACAGCCTTGATGTACTCTTTTTTCCTACTTGGAACCGGTCTGTTGTTCCATGTCCAGTTCTAACTGTTGCTTCCTGATCTGCATACAGGTTTCTCAAGAGGCAGGTCAGGTGGTCTGATATTCCCATCTCTTTCAGAATTTTCCACAGTTTATTGTGATACACACAGTCAAAACTTTGGCATAGTCAATAAAGCAGAAATAGATGTTTTTTCTGGAACTCTCTTATGTGTGCTGTACATCCATACTATTTACCATATATCTGACAATATAGAATGAATTTCAGAATTAGACACACTTAAGTTCAAGTTCCTAACTGGTTCCACCACTTACTAATGGTTATCTTAAGTAAACTACTTAGTATTATCAACCCACAGTTTCTTTATCTGTGGTTAAGGAAATGTGGATAAGAATAGTGTTTCACAATAAAACATAATATTAGATATGATAGATAAACCCTGGTGTGTATGTGGCAAGTGTTCAACACATTTTCATCATTCTTCTTAATAGATATAGTGAAAGTGAAAATCGCTCAGTCGTGTCCAACTGTTTGCGACCCCATGGGCTATCCAGTCCATGGAATTCTCCAGGCCAGAATACTGGAGTGGGTAGCCTTTTCCTTCTCCAGAAGATCTTCCCAACCCAGGGATCGAACCCAGGCCTCTCTCATTGCAGGTGGATTCTATACTAGCTGAGCTAGTAACAACATTAATATTGTTCCTAAAATTCAAAAGGTTTCTTGGAAAAGATGAAGTTTGAGTTGAATCTCCAAGGAGAAAAGGGTGGTACTGAAGAGAATCCAGTGACAGGGGCCCAGAAGTTTCTACCTGAGCTTGCTCATGGCTGAAGCCAGTCTCCTTTGTGAGAACACCGGCTTTTCAATCATCATTTTCTCCTAATCTGTGGATTGCTAAGCTTGGCCATTCTCCTCAGCCTTTCACAGAGTCTTTACTAGATTCACTGCAGGCTGTATCTCTTTCTTCCTTTCAAAAGTTTCCCCTCTTGCATTTGATTTTGCTCTTCTTCCACTCTTTGATTCCCTGCTTTGGTTGTTTCCAATTATCTTGTCAGTATGGTCCAACTGTCTCTTGTGGACTTTTTTTTTTTTTCAATTGCAATCTTTGGTATCTAGGTGTGTCTCCTTTAGTAGGAAGCTGTCCTCTGAAAGGTTTTTTCTTTTTCCTACAAGAAAAGCTAGGTTGGATCCTATTCACAGCCCTTTGCTCCTTCTTATAGCCCCTTCCACTCACAGCCACTGTGGCTCTCTTTTTTGGCACCAAGCTAAGCCTTCGGACAGTAGAAACCTTAACACATGGTATTCTATACTGTAGGGGCTTGATGAACGCTTGTGGCTTGAATAGGCCATGTAGCAGTTTACAGTTTAATAGAAAAGAAAGAAGGAGACCTAGAGAGCTCAGCCCTGGAAACTGCAAAAGGATTGGGAAGGAGGGTGGTGGGGAGAAGTGGGGGTAAAGGCACAAAAGGAAAGAGATGAGGGGCTTTTCCTCTTTTTCCTGCCACCACAGGTAATGACTTCAAGAGTGGAATATCATCTGAGAAGACAATGCTGGAGTCAGAAAACCCTCATCCAAAGCCGATCCCTGTTTAGGGCCTCACAGGCAGCGTACCAGTTGGGACTTGTTATCTGACAGCTCCCCATGTGAATTACCCCAGGGAAGAAGTGTTGCCACAGGGCACACCTCCCAGGCTGGGGAGGGAAGGCAACAGCCCTTCTATATTCTGCCAGTGGTTTCTGGGCAGCTGGCATCCCCTCCCACCATGCTGTGTATTTACCCAACTTCAAAGGCCAGGGCAGTCATCAAAGGGAGGAAGAAAACAGAGATGAAATTAACTCTCTGCCCCCATCTCAGCCTCCCTGCTCTATTAGAAATCCTCCTTTGCCAAAATGTTAACTAGCAATGCACACTGTCACCATCAGATACATGAGATTTGCAGCAGCAGCACAGGAGGAAATTTGGAGTTTGGGGCCAAGATACAACTCCTGCAGCCAGGTAAGGGTTAAGCCACAGCGCTTGTCCCAAAGGGGACCTTCAGCCCCAAATCATTGTCAGTTTCCACAGCAAGAAGGCAAGGGTGTTTTGTTTTGTCAGGATCTGAGTGTATGTGTTGGGCTAGAATAGAACCTGTGAAGCAGACAAAGGGAAAGAAATCTACACATGTACGTGTTGAAGCTGGTTACGTTCCACCTCGGGCTGGGTTATCCTCCCCTGACACAAGCATGACTGCCAATCAACAGGAACGAAAAGCACCGAGAAAATATGACCTTATATGAAGAGCATGGGCTTGTGAACTCAGATAGATCTGTGCAAGTTGTTTAACCTTTCTGAGCTGCAGTTTTCTCATCCACATAATAATACTACAACTCAGTTGTTGCAAGAATTAAATGAGATGTTTTATAGAGAGTAACAGACTCGTAGCGAACATTCAATAAACATTAGTGTCTGTATTAGTTTCTTGAGGCTGCTGCATCAAATCACCACAAACTTGGCAGCTTAGAAAAAGAGAAATGTGTTTTTCTCACAGTTCTAGGGGCCAAAAGTCTGAAGTGTGTTGTTGTTGCTGTTCAGTCACTAAGTCATGTCCAACTTTTTGCAACCCTATGGGCTGTGGCATACCAGGCTTCCCTGTCGTTCACTATCTCCCAAAGCTTGCTCAAATTCATGTCCGTTGAGCTGGTGATGCTATCCAACTGTCTAATCCTCTGCTGCCTTCTTCTCCTTTTGCCCTTAATCTTTTCCAGCGTCAGGGTCTTTTCCAATAAATCAGCCCTTTGCATCAGGTGGCCAAAGTATTGGAGCTCTAGCTTCAGCATCAGTTAGATACTGAAGTGAGTACCACTGCCAAAAGCAAGGTGCTGGCCAGGCTGCACAGTCTCCAGAAACTCCAGGAAGAATCTGTTCCTTGCCTCTTCCAGCCTCTGGGTGCTACTATTATTTTTTTTGCAGTGGTCTTCAACCTTTTTGGCACCAGGGTCCAGTTTTGTGGATGATAATTTTTTCACAGATCATGGCAAAAAGGATGTTTTCTGGATGATTCTCATAAGGAGCGTGCAATCTAGATCCCTTGCATACACGGTATACAGTAAGCTTCCTGCTCCTACAAAAATCTAATGCCACTGCTGATCTGATAGAGGTGGAGCTCAGATCGTAATGAGAGCTATGGGTAAAATGAGCAGCTGTAAACACAGATGAAGCTTCATTGGCTCGCTGCTCACCTCCTGCTTGGCGGCCCGCTTCCTAACAATTGGGGACCCCTGATTTCTTGGTTTGAGGCAGCATCACTCCAGTCTGCAAGATCAGCATCTTTCAATCTCCCCCTGCTCCTTCTATATACAGTGAGCTTCCCTGGAGGCTCAGACGGTAAAAGCGTCTGCTTTCAATGCAAGAGACCCGGGCTCCGACCCTGGGTTGAGAAGATCCCCTGGGGAAGGAAATGGCAACCCACTCCAGTACTCTTGCCTGGAAAATTCCATGGATGGAGAAGCCTCGTAGGCTACAGTCCATGGGGCCACAGAGAGTCGGACAAGACTGAGTGACTTCAGTTTTCAGTTTCTGCTTCTTCTTTGTATATCCTCCTCTGTGTGCATGTTCCATCTCTTTCTGCCTCCCTTTTATAAAGATAACTGTATTGCATTTAGGGCCTACGTGGATAATCTCCCCATCTCATGATCCTTACCTTAATCACATCTGCAAAGATCACTTTTCCATATAATATGAAAGTTGCTTGTGAAGGAACATTCACAATTTCCAAGAATTAGGAGCTGGAAATTCTAGGGGGGCATTCATCAGCCTACTACAATGTCCTTCAGGCTTTTGAATGGCAGGAAAAGAGTGAGAAAAGAGTAGAAAAGGAGAGGATGTCTTTTCCTATGAAATGAAACTATATGTAAACTTAGCATCCTGTTCTGATTTTTTTTTTCTCAAGTTGGCCATTCAGAATAATAAGGTATCAATAAGAGTAGATATAGGCTTCCGAACCTGCCTGCCAAAGTGGGACATAAGAGACGCAGGTTCGATTCCTCAGACAGGAAGATACCCTGGAGGAGGGCATGGCAACCCACTCCAGTATTCTTGCTGGGAGAATCCCATGGACAGAGGAGACTGGAGGGCTACAGTCCATGGGGTCACAAAGAGTCAGACACTTAGCATGCATGCATGCTCATGAGTAGATATATGATTTGGATGTACAATCATAGTAATGTTTTTTGAAATTTGATTGTATTTATGGTCAATTACATTATATAAAGCTTTTCATTTTATTTATATAAGAGACATAAACAGTTTCTTGAAGTAACTATATCTGTATGATAAGAAATCATTTAACTGGATTCTAATATATTTGCCTAGCTTTTCCCCTTTTACATATCAGATGTTTTTCGTATACTGCCTGAAGCAGTTACTTAACTTTCCACAGATCTTGCCTCTTTAATTCAATTATAAATTCTTCAAGATAAGATATCATGTCTCGTACACTTCATATCTTTCTTAGTGCCAGAACTGGTATATTCGTCAATAAATATTTGCTTGATTGATTAATTTTAAAATACCCAGGAAAGCAATTGTAAAGGAAGATGAAGGCAGAACCATTTAACTTTTGAGCTTCATGGAAAGAGATATTAGGAAAAAGTACCTTAACCCTTAAGGGAAATATTGATGCTTCTCTTTCTTGGTCCATGTGTCTCAGCTTTGATTAAAACGTGTACACCTCTGTCAAAATGAATTTCAAACTAACCAAAGAAAAATAGTTCTAAAGCATTTGAATACAGATTTTCTCTTATATCCATTTATCCAGTGATAAATCCAGTGAAGCAGTTTGACAATCTGAATCCCCTCAACAAAATTTCAAATAACGTTCCATTCACCATTTTTTTTTTTAGAATCAGAATGAGTCTATTTCAAATTTTTGCCAGAAGGGACCTTTGTGTGATACGCTTATCAGTGGAGAGCTTTCAAAAGAGAGTGCATGACTCATGTAAGGCAAACAAGCACATAGTCTGGCACATTGTGTCCTAAAATATCGGTTTCCTCCTGTTGTCCTGCATTTTCACCCTAATAAACAAATTTAAAAGTCAACGTAATGAGCAACTAACCTTCAGAAAAATTATAATTCCTTCCAGAGTCAAAGGTTTAACTGAAATGCAAAGTGTCTAAAATGATACATTTTATCGCAACTAGGAGACCTAAAAAGACATCCTGTAAATACTCTGAAGCAAAAAAGACTATTTAGTAATGACGAGGGTGCTATGGTGGGATTCCCAGGTGGCGCAGTGGTAAAGAATCCACCTGCCAATGCAGGAGATGGAAGAGACAGGATTTTGATCCCTGGGTTGGGAAGATTCCCTGGGGTAGGAAATGGCAACCCATTCCAGTACTCTTGCTTGGAAATTCCATGGAAAGAAGAGCCTGATGCAGTACAGTCCATGGGGCTGCAAAGAGTCAGACACTACTGAGCAACTGAACACACATACACACACACACAGGGGCTATGGTGGCCATCCTTCTAAGGTGACTTCTGGGTTGTTCTCCTGGTGCCCTTTCAGTGATTTTGAACTGGGGAGCTTTGTGGGAATACCAGGATCAAGAGTGCAAGCTCTCTTGGATAAAGAAGATGTGTACATATACAATGGAATAATAGCCATAAAAGGAACAAAACTGCTATTTGCAGAGATGTGGATGGACCTACAGACTGTCATACAGAATGAAATAATGAAGTAATTCAGAAAGAGAAAAAGCAAAACAAACGTGGCATCATATCCCTTATATGTGGAATCTAGAAAAATGGTACGGATGAGATTATTTGCAAATCAGAAATAGAGACACAGATGTAGAGAACAAACGTATGGACACCAAGGCAAGAAGTGGGGAGTGGGATGAATTGGGTGATTGAGATTGACATACACACACTGCTATGTATAGAACAGATAACTGGTAAGAACCTACTATATAGCACAAGGAACACTAATCAATGCTCTGTGGTGACCTAAATGGAAAGGAAATAAAAATAAAAGAGGGGATAAATGTATACATATGGCTGATTCAGTCTGCTATACAGGAGAAAATAACAAAACATTGTAAAGCAACTATACTCCAATAAAAATTAATAAAAAAAGAATACTAAGCTCTCTTTAGTTGGGTCTTTCAAGGGAGAAAATGGGTTTTTCCTTTTCTTCATCTTATTTATTTGCAGTGCCTTTCAAAAGTAGAGGAGCAATCTTTTGAAGATGATGAGAATATAGAATTGACCATTGTAATCTGATTCAGCAAACCAGTTCCACATGGGGTGGTTTTTAGCCTGCCTCGGTTAGACAGAAATGGGCAGGTTGGAGTCTCCCCAGACCCCAGATAATTGAGTTGAGCTACAGCTGTGTACTAGATATTTATGCTTTAGTTGCAGCCCTCTTGCCCTCTGCAAAAACAGATCTCTTTTCTCAATTATTCAAGCTAAATAAATCAATGATACTTTTTTTTTTTAAAAAAGAAGAAACACTAGAAATACTGTCCCCTCTGTTTCCATATGGAAAGCAAAGTCTAAACTTCAGTGATTTTAAAGACGATTATGGCGAGGGGAGAGAACCCATCTGTATGGCTTGGCAAATTAATTTTGAACATTAGAAGATAAAAAGACTGAGTTCCTAGGAACTGGCATTAAAAGTCACCATCCCTAACAGTCTGAGCGATTCATGACAGGGGCTCTTTTATTTATTCCAAATACCTCTTTATCACTGGTTTCGAAAGAATATGGCTTTTTGCAAAGCACTTCCAATTGGGAAAAGTATCAGATAATGAAGAAGTGATGCTCCCATGATGACACGCCTTTAGGTCCTCAATAGGATTTCTTTTAAATCAAAAGACTTGTTTTATTAGCACTTACGATGCAGGAGGGGGGAAAGGAAGGAGAGGGCTTTTTCTTTTTTCTTTTTCATTTTCATAACAAAACACATATTGAGTAAAAGCCCCTGGATGAGCCACAATGCAAACCCAGAGGGTGGAAGACATAATTTTGTAAATTGTAAATCAGAAATTCTATTTGCAGTAGACACTGAACATATGTAATTTACCAGCATAACATTGTGATGCTGAATACAAGTGTGATGGATGCTTTGTAAGTTTGAGAAGAGGGAACAGAACAATTTAAACATCAAGATGAGACTCCTAGGTTCTCTGTGATTTCAGCCTCCCTGGAAGATCCTTTAGGAGAAGGAAAAATCCCACAGGCATTGCTTGGAGATGGAAGGCTGGACAAGTGACTGACTGAAAACCTCCTCTTTGGGCTTGTTTCACTCTCAAAACAGGAATGGAGTCAGATGGAGGGAGTTGGTGGTATCTGATATTAAGATGACCTTGCTTTACAAAGTGCGTCTTTAGGAGACTAATATGCCAGAGACCTTATCAACTTGGAATTGCTAATCTTTCCTAAGTTTGAATTAACTTCATGAGATTTTTTTCATCCTTTGCATTAGCAAGCAAAACATAGTCCTCAGGCTGGCAGTATGAACTGAGAAGCCTGGTAATTGACTTTCCCTTGGAGTAGCTCTCTAAGAGAAGTATAGTCATCCCTTGGGATCCATGGGGGACTGGTTCCAGGACCCAGTTAGGTACCAAGATCCTTTATATGAAACAGCGTAGTATTTGCATATAATCTCCTGCCTACTTTAAATCACTTCTGTGTACGTGTGTATGCTTAGTTGTGTCTGATTCTTTGACACTCTATGGACTGTGGCCTGCCAGGCTCCTCTGTCCATGGGATTCTGCCAGAAAAATCACTCTTAGATTCCTTATAATACCTAATAAAATGTGAATACTATGTAAATTGTTACTGGCACATGGCAAATTCAAGTTTTGTTTTTTGGAGCTTTGTGGAATTTTTTTTTCCTGAATATTTTTTATCCGAATTTGGTTGAATCTGCAACCCTCCGAATCTGTGAATACCAAGGGCAGACTGTGGGAGTTTCTAGGGTCCTGATCCTCAATTTCTCTTCTTTATCCTAGTGTGGTAAGCGGCAGCTCTATGCTTTCCCCAGCGGCAATGCTATTTCTGGGCCAAAGCTGACACAGACAAGAGGAACACTTTAGATGAAAGATAAATAACAATTATTAGAAATCATGAAGACTTTTTTTTTTGGTAATTGAAGTCATGAACTGTACTAATTGCCTCTGAAACTATATGCTTTTTACTGCATTTTATTAACTGCAGCATATGAGAGCATGCCTATTCTGTCTATTGGTATCTTGTAGATGTATTGAGAGTTTTGCATAAATGTGTTATTCATCACAGACCAAGCCACATAAGCAAAATATAGAGAGAGATATTAGTACTGTAACGAAAGTTTTAGAGAAATAGCTTAGGAAGTGACAATGCTGTCAATGAACATGAAAGATTGAAATTAAGCCTTGCTTTTCCTCAAAACATGGTCTTTAAACAAACCGAACTTCAGTTCTTCACTCGGGGGACAGGTAAAAGGCAGTATTCAAAGCACCATGTGGGGTTCCTGCTAGCTGATAGAAGGATATCTTTGGAGAGCTGAAATAACTTATAAAAAAGGGGGAAAAGTGCTACTTAAATCTGCAAATGAGTAAGATGAGTATTCTCCTTCTGGTAACCCTTTGGACAAGCCCCTACAGTTTCAAAAAGTTACATGGGACTCAGGCAGGCACCGGCTTTAATGTATGCTACATGGCTACATTACGTGTCGTCCTTTGGAAACTGTGGGTTTAGTTGTTTGATATGAGTCCGATGATGCTTTGGTTTAACTCGACAGTTTGAAGAATGAATAAACATGGGCACTTTGGTGCAAAACTCAAAATCTCAAAGTAACCCACTAGTCAGGCAGGGATAACCAGGAAGAAGAATAATGTAATATAATATCGATTAAAAATGCAGTTGAAGGATTTACATGTCATTAGAGATTAGAAGGTCAAACATGAAAACCTGGACAGGGCCATTATAAGACCCCCAAGGATGGATTTGTGAGATCATTTTCCTAAAAGCTTTTCCTGTTTGGGACTGCAAGATAAATGATCAAGACAATTTCTATTCAGAACTTGTCCTGTTTACAACTCACATTACAAAAGTTATATTACCATTGTCATCTTTTAGCAGCATGAGTGATACAATCTCATATTCATAATATGGCTATTTTATATTTGCAGCTTTATGAAAATCTATAGATATCAATATCTGTCTTTAATGGATCTTGCTGAAATCCTGCTGCTGGGGAAGTTACGCTGTACTGCTATGAAATTATCACAAAGTTAGATCTGACAATTATGATATCATATCAGGATAATGTGACTTTTAAAAGTGTTGGGAAAAACTTTTACAGCCTCATGGCCAATCATATTTTAGTTTGAAAATAAAAACTAAAGTTACATGTGATAATTAGTTGAGTTACCTCAGTTGCAAGGCTCCCTCTATCCCACCCAAGGCTGTCTGTCAGTGTCAATGAAATTGAATGTCAAATTGAGAAAACTCTAAAGCTATTTCCTCCATATTAGAAAATCACTAGCAAATCACATCTTCCTCCTCTACTGGCAAGATAAGTAAAGTTAGCACATATCTCTCTCCTTGTTCTGTCAAACTTGAATCAAACTGTTTAGATGGAAGGTGAGATTGGTCACATACTGGACCTTAGCATTTCATCTCTATTGTCAGCTCTTGATCATTCTTGTGAATGTACTTTTTTACTTGTTTGTAGCAACAAATCAACATGGTTAATCACTGCCTCTTCCTTATTTAGCTCTCTTTTTATGTTTACTCCATTCCCACGTTTCTCTTTCTCAAGCTCCATCCACTCCTTAAATAACTGGTTTTCATCAGAGTGGTACACCTAACTCATTTTTCAAATGTCCTTCGATATATTCTCCCTAGGTGACTTCCTCTTCCCCTTCTCCCCACCCCCTACTCAAGTCCATGGCTCAGCCTCTGCCTACATGTCCTTGACTCCCAGCTCAATTTTCTGAGTTCTAGACCAGTGTTTCAGACTTATTGCCTGGCTAAATACTTCAAAGACACCTTGAAGCCAATTTGTCCCAAAGTGAAATAATCATCTTCTTTCTGCTGTCCTTCCCCTAAACAAAGAAGAAGCGATCAAACGGATTCGTTCCGTATCCTTGTACGTGTCTTGAGTACCAATATTTACTAAAATGCTGAAAATACAAATCAAGCTTCATTTTAAGGATTAAAACACACAGACAAACAAAAAACATGATACCACTAGGATGGGCTTCCCTGGTGGCTCAGTCGGTAAAGAATTTGCCTCCAGTGCAGGAAACTCAGGTTTGATCCTGGGTCAGGAGGATCCGCTGGAGAAGGGAATGGCTATCCACTCCAGTATTCTTGCCTGGAGAATTCCTTGGGCAGAGGAGCCTGGTGGGCTGTAGTCCATGGGGTCGCAAAGAGTTGGACACAACTGAGTGAACACTACTAGCGCTAGCATAATTTTTCCAGAATATAAATCTGACCATGAAATTCTCTTTATTCAGTGGTTTCCCATTACCTATCATCAACAATTGAAACTTCTTAGCATATCAATCAAGGCATTCCCTGGTCCCTGTATATTTTCCTTGGCTTCTTCTCTTGGCACCTATCCTCTGGTAACCTATGATCCTAAACTTTCCTAAGCGATCCATATTTTCCTAAGATTTGGGGCCTTGTAAATGACCTCCTTAGTCACATCTTCTCCCTCTATCCTTGTCCACTCTGTGGTGTCTTTTTCAATGTCTAGCACTCAGATTATGAATATTCTGTGTGAATTTTCCCCTGATACACAGACATTCACACTTGCCTCTTGGGTATAGTTATGGTTCACATAGTTCTGTGCACATATAATAAAAACACTTATCATATATAAAAGCTGTGCTATTCATCTGTCTCCCCAACTATCCTCTTAAGTTCCTTGACAGTAGTTTCTTATTCATCTTTGTATTTCCATAACTTAACAGTGACTGTTCCACTGAGGTGTGCTATATGTTTTTTCCCTTTTACTGAATATAAATTTGGATCAGCCATGTTTACATATTCCTAGATATGATGGAACAAACTATGACATGAGTCTCTATGACAAATTACCCTTCCATGGCCATCGGGGCTGCTTCTTGACTTGGTGTTTGTGTAGTAGTTTCTGCAACCTACTCTGGTACCTCCCTTTCCTTCACACTGATATTCAATTCTTGATATTCAAGGGTTTATTGTTAACTTTATGATTCTAGAAGAATAAACTTGTGGGTAAAGTGTTTAACTTAAAGATTTGGTTCTCGGGGACTAATCTGCTGATTTAGTGGTTAAGAATCTGCTTTCCAACACAGGGGATGTGGGTTCCATCCCTGATTAGGAAACTAAGATCCCACATGCTATGGGGCACCTAAGCCCATGACACTGCAATGAAGAGCCCATATGCCACAACAAAGATCCAGCACAGGCAAAATAATAATAGTAGCAATGATAATAATATGTATCTACCTGGCTTTATTTTTCACAAAGATTCACAGACTCATGCTCCCAAAGATGAATTGCTTGGTCTTAATATTCTAAGTATAGGTGAGATGTCTACTAGGTAGACCAAGAGTCTCTCCAGTCCAATATCTAACATACAGCTAATTTAATTTATGGAAGACTTTCCATAAAGATCTGACATTTGTTATAATTTTAATACACCTTTTGACAATGGAAGCTGAGGCCTAGGGATTATTTTAGGCTGCTTGGGCTGCTATAACAAAATGCCATAAGCTGAGAGGCTTCAATAACAGACATTTATTTCCTCACAATTCCGGAGATTGGAAGTCTGAGATCAGGGTGCCAGTGTGGTTGGATTCTGGTGAGAGCCCTCTTCCTGGCTTGGGATGGCTGCCTTCCAGCTGTACTCAAATGACTTTTCCTCAGGCCTGCATGTTGGAGAGAGAACACCTTGCTGTCTCTTCCTAGGGCATTAACTCCATCAGGGGTGCTCCACCATCATGACCTCATATAAACCTAAATAACTCCCAAAGGTCCGGCCTCCAAATATCACCACATTAGGGGGTGGGGTTAGAGCTTCAACATATGAATTTGGGGGTGGGGGTACAAAAGCATTTAGTCTGTAAACTGATTAAACCACTTTAATGGGTACTCAAATAATCCTGGAGCAAGGCCAAAGCTGATGCCAAATATTGTTTTCTTTTCCCTAATAATTTGTGTTGTTTCAATATATGATTTCCAGTAGTCGTGTATGGATGTAAGAGTTGGACCATGAAGAAGGCTGAGTATCAAAGAACTGATGCTTTTGAATTATGGTGCTGGAGAAGACTCTTGAGAGTCCCCTGGACAGCGAGATCAAACCAGTCAATCCTAAAGGAAATCAATCCTGAATACTCATTGGAAGGACTGATGCTGAAGGTAAAGCTCTAACACTTTGGCCACCGATGACTCATTGGAAAAACCCCTGATGCTGGGAAAGACTGAAGGCAGGAAGAGAAGGCGGTGACAGAGGACAAGATGGTTGGATGGCATCACCAACTCAATGCACATAAGTTTGGGCAAAGTCCAGGAGATAGTGAAGGACAGGGAAGCCTGGTGTGCTGTAGTCCATGGGGTTGCAAAAAGTTGGACACGACTCAGCGACTAAACAACAATACATAGACATTCAAATAATTAGCATTTTAAAAAAACAGAATGTCACTAGTTCTCATTGATTGTCTCTGATGTGTTCCCCAAACACGAATCTTGCTTTCATGTTTATTTTTCATTTATGTTTACCCTTGTTTCTCCACTGTTTTAGGGAAGGCAAATAATCGAGGGTCTCTCTCTCTCGCTCTGTCACGTTTTCTTATGGAAATAAGAAAAGAGCCAGGCTCTTGGTGCTTCTGGTAATTTTATTCTAATACAAGCAGCACCCAGATTGCAATTCTGATAACTATTTCAGCTCTTTCTTAAAAAATTAAATTCACAAAACAATTGATTATCAGTTATAAATAGCAAAAACACCATCTGGTTTTCAAAATTGGTTAAATTCATGTAGCTGGGGGAAGAAATGTTGGAACTCGTTGCTGGCGAGGAGTTCTAGTCCATGAAGCAGAAAATGACGAGCTTTACTATGAGAAAGCCAGAGTAGTCATAACTTGTATTTAGCGGCTGCAGGAATTTTGATACGTTCTTCACATGTTCCATATGTTAAATCGTTTGGCGAGATCTTCAGTGTGAAAGAGCTGAGGGTGGCAGAGGAGTGTGGCTAGTGGATAGGGTTGCAACAGCTTCATCCTAAATTTTCAGTTCTGGTTCTTTGCATGAAGACCTAGCGCTCAAGATATTCCGTGACCTGGGAAATCAGATGTGCAAGTTCCTCAAACTCATGGCAAGGGTGGCATTTTCTGGTGGAAGTTTCGAAAGCTATTTGTATTCTTCTGGGGAGGTAAGTCATACAGCATTAGCATTTCCTACAGAAACGTCCCGTGTTGTTCGTTGCCAACTGGAAATCTGTGTAGGTGTTCATTTGATGTGCCAAGAGAATGAAGGGAGATGAAAACACTCCGCATCTTCCAATGTCCCCATACTGTGTTCCTCGTGTGGGAGGGCTGGGGCCTGACTGGATTTTCTTGGAGTTACAGCCTCATGAGGAATGCTTTTCCTTAGGAGTATAATGCACTCCTGTTATTTATTTATTTATTTATTTTAAAAACCACGTTTCTGAGTTGCTGGCCACATTTTCACCTTATGTTAAAAATGTAGCTTATTATTCATGCCTTGTAATGTGAAATTTATTCATTCATTTAACAAATATTTATTGATGCCCAGTATAATACAGTGGTTAATTGCATAAGCTTTGCCTGCACCTTACAAACTTTGACCTTGGGGCAATCACTTAATCTTTCTTCATTTAAAAAATACAAGATGGGGGAGAATACTATGCCATGAGCATTGTTCTAAGGATTAAATGAGGCTACACATCCAAAATACTTAGAACTCTATAAGTGCAAAGTAGTAATAATAATAATAGTAAATATACATTTATACTGACTGATGCTGAAGCTGAAACTCCAATACTTTGGCCACCTCATGCGAAGAGTTGCCTCATTGGAAAAGACTCTGATGCTGGGAGGGATTGGGGGCAGGAGGAGAAGGGGACGACAGAGGATGAGATGGCTGGATGGCATCACCGACTCGATGGACATGAGTTTGAGTGAACTCCGGGAGTTGGTGATGGACAGAGAGGCCTGGCGTGCTGCGATTCATGGGGTCGCAAAGAGTCGGACACGACTGAGCGACTGAACTGAACTGAGGGGTCTAGGTTTACTGGGATATAGGACCTTGAAAACCTGAAACTAAGTTGCTCAGTTGTGTCCGACTCTTTGCAACGCCATGGCTCCTCTGTCCATGGAATTCTCCAGGCAAGAATTCTGGAGTGGGTTGCCATTCTCTTCTCCAGGTCATCTTCCCCACCCAGGGATCAAACCCTGGTCTCCTGCATTGCAGGCAGATTTTTAACCATCTGAGCCATGTCTTTCATCATACATATGGTGTCAGTGTTTTTCTCCTTTGCATTTAATCTGATCGAGATAGCTTTCCTTCCGGGGGTGATAAGAATAGGTCGGACTTTGCCGACTGGACATTATCCCAGTGACCATGTGGTGATGGTTTCCAGCGTCCTGTAGTGTTGTCTGCCTGCTGGAGCTTTTTGACTTCTGGAGGACTGCCTGCAGTTCATGTATTAGGGCCTGTAATTACAGAGCAGAATATCCAGGGCTGTGAAGACAGGGCAGTCTTGAAATTAGTTTATGCATAATGGATAATAGGAGGCTGTTTTTAAGTGTAACTCATTTGGTGGGTTGGCAGATCTTGATTTCCTTTTTGATATGTAACATTTATTTATTTATTATGTTTTTTTTTTTTTAGCAAGATGAGGACAGAGGGCTCCTCTAGACTATAGCTCAAGACAGCAATTTACATTCAGTAATCTCTTGGTCATTTAGCCACAGATAATTTGTCATGGTTTGTTTTAGCTGTTGTGATATTGATATTTATTATGCAAATTGTATTTCCTACATCTTATTGTTCTGCATTCTATGAATACTTAAATTATTATAAACCTTTACACTTAATATGGCTCGTCCTTCAATTTGATGCTTGAGCAACAGAGGGTCAGAGCGCACACGATCTTCTAGAGAGGAAGAAAATAAGTAATTAAAAAGCAGACAAACAAGAGAGCCGGCTGCCTGGTTGAGAAGAAAGCAAAGGCAATTTCGGGGAGGGAGAGCGAGTCCGGAGAAGCGAGTCGCTTCAGCCTAGAGCTTCTTTCTCCCAGAGAAGCGGGAAGCTCAGAACACCTGTTGGTCCCCAGCCATCTGAGGCGCGAGTAGGGGCAAAGGGGCGGCAAGGGGAGTGGGTTTGAGTCCTGAAGGAAGACGATGGCAGACCCTCTCTTCACATCCCATGCCTCCGCCCTCCACCCCGAAGTCTTCACAGAAAAGATTTTCTGTTGAGTGTGTGTAATCGTAAATATCTAATAATACATATGCATCATGTAAATACACATCTGTGACATATATATTAAAGCCAGGTAGGAGGCCTTCAGCATGCTGGGGGGATCCTGAGTCAACCCTCCTCGATCTACCTTTCCCGAGAATCTACCGCAAAGACACCGACTCGAAAATCCGAGAGCCGGATTCCGGCTCCTTTCTCCCAACTATGCCCAAGTCTACCGCTAGGTTGTTGAGCGGGCTCTCCCGCTCCGCCGGACGTGCAAAGCACGCATGCACTTCTCCCAGATTGTTTTGTCAATCCGGGGACCTGCTTTCTCACTCTCTACTCTCGAACAGCCCCCGATTCCCAAAGATCTATTCCTTCGGTGCAAGGTGAGTGACGGAAATTTGCAACGTTTGGTTTCCTGGCCGGTTGCACCCGGTGTACCGGGCAGGGGAGCCTCCCAGGGAGATTCTCGTCGTCGGTCTCCTGGAGCGATGGCTATAAACATTCCTAATAAAGGTGTACAGGAAGCTAGACCCCGCCCCCGGAGCTGAAGCCCCTTACACGCCTGGGGCCCAGGAGAACACTTTTTCCTGGATCCGGGGGAAGCGAAAACGAGTTTTAACATAAACATATTTGCATACGCCCCTCCTCCTGGCCCCGCCCCTAGGTGGCGCGGGCGCGCCGCCGAACGCCAGCTCCAGGGGGAGGGGTGGGGGAGGGGGCGAGTCCTCCGAGTGCCGGGTTCGGCTCGAGGCGACGTGATTGGTCGGCCGGGACTCCGCCTCCAGCGCATGTCATTAGCATCTCATTAGCGGTCCGCTCGGGCTCCGGAGGAAGCCACCGCCGCCAGTCTGAGGCAGGTGCCCGACATGGCGAGTGCTGTGCTGCCGAGCGGACCCCAGTGTGCGGCGGCGGCGGCGGCGGTGGCGGCGGCGGCGGCGCCTCCCGGGCTCCGGCTCCGGCTTCTGCTGTTACTCCTTTCTGCCGCGGCACTGATCCCCACAGGTAGGTGTGGGCACCGGCCCGTTGGCCCCCTAAATCTCTTAAGGCGCTCCAGTGGCCGTAGCCATGGAGGGGGGAAACGTTTCCATGACAACCTTCCCCCACTTCCTAAATCCAAATCGGAGGGAGTGTGAAGAGAAAACTCAAGGGCTGAGATGGAAAGGGTTGAGGGGATCGGTAAATCCCTTCTTCCTTGCCCAGCTCTGTGCGAATTAGAGCCCTTGGGGATGGCTGCACCCACACCTTTTCTCCCCTGCTTGGTGCGGAGTGCAGTGAGAATGAGGGGCCCCGGGGGCTAGAGAATATAGGGGAAGGGGATGGATCGAAGGCACCCCCAGCAAACCTTCCAGACCCTCCCAAACTCGCTGCCGTCCGCGTAACTTGCAGGTCTTTCCGCCTCCCAGGGCTGCCCATTCGCCCCCACCTTTCCAGCGGGCCCCCCATTCCCCATCCCCGTAACCTCCCCATGGCTGACTAGAGGCCGCCTCCTGCGCGATTCCTCACTGGTCCACAGGACATCCCGACTCGTCTGGTCTGATCGCTCCCGCTTTCCCCGCGCTTTGCCTTTCCTCCCCTGTCCCCAACCGCTCGCCCCTCGTGTCTCCCTCCAGCCGGATCGCGGCCCCCCCCCCGCCCCCTCTGCCCGGCTGCGGGCTTCCTTGGCCGGGCTCCAGGCAGGGAAAGTTCCCCGGGCCCGGCCCCATGGGCGGGGGGGCGGGGGGCGGTTGCTGTCGCCGCCTCTGCGGGCAGAAGCGGGAGTCCGCAATCCGCCTGCCCCACGGCGTCCTCCGCCGCTAGCAGGGACACCGGATTTCCAGCCCGCCTGTCATTTTCGGCAGCTCGAGGGTGGTGGAGGGAGCGTTCTCGGCCTCTGCGGCCAGTCGGGTACCCTGCGGGCCTCCCGGCGCCCTCTGTGTGCCGAGCCGTCTTGGGAATTTGCCCAGGGGCGGCTCTGCACGCCCGGCTCCTTCCCTAAAGACGCCGAGCACTCGGCAAGGAGCACGCTGTGTGGCTGCCCGTGTGCGCGGCGCGTTGGCGCGGTCGGGAAAGAAGAGGGCAGTGTTTGCTTTTGCTAACAAAAGGGAGCCGGAGCTCTTCCCCAGCGGAGAGCCGAGCCGTGTTGCACTCTGCCTCCCCTTCCCGCCACCGCTGCACTCCGCGGCCGCGCGGCGTCCCCGCGCCCCTGGCCGCCCGCCGCGGGCCGGGAGCTGGAAGCCAGGACTCCCAGGCTCAGGGCCGTGGGGGCGGGGAGATGCTGGAGGGGCTGCAGCAGGGCTCGGCGCCTGCAAAGCCCCTCCTCACAGCTCGGGAGCCGCAGGACCCGCGAGCAACAAGTGGCGGAGGACACCGAGAGCTCAGCCCCCACCTGCGGAACCCCCGACCCGGGCGGGCGCAGCTCTGGGGGCCACGGTGCGGCTCCCGGGGCGCTTCTCCACTTGGGCTGTGCCTTTTGTTTACACGCTAGAGGACACACAGTTACGTAAACACCGCAGGAGACACGCCGTAGGAAATGGGGAGATCTGCGGAGCGCTAGCTCTGGATTTGGGGGAATGCTGGGGTGCTTGCTCACCCCACTCCCCGGACAGGTCTGCAAGGGAACTCGGCTTGGGAAACCTATCGGGGATCCATTGGGGTGGAAGTCTGGCGGCAGCTTCAGTTCCAGAGCTGAGGATTTTTTCGTCCCTGCCACTGTCTCTGGATGTTGTTTATGTGTTTTTCCACTGTGAATTCTTAATTTATGAGTTACGAGATAATTGGGTTCAGCCGATGCCGTTGTGGTTACAACTTCATTTCGGGTGATGTCTCTGACTGGATGGGTTCAATAAAATGTTTCTGAACGAGATCCCTCTGCCGCTGCATTGTAAAAAGCGCCAGTGCTGTTTAAACGTGAGCGTGAGTACAGGCTCAGTAACTGGCGCATAATAAAGGCAACAATAGACTTGTATTGGCAGCAAAAAAAAAAAAAAGGGGGGGGCTGGGTAGGGGGAGCGCTGGCCAGGGATATTGCTTTTGGAGTAAAAATGGGAGCCGTGCAATGCCGCTTGGCAGCAGAACAGGATCAGATTATACCTCCTCTGTCCAGCCTGCTTATTGAAGGCTCGGAGTAGTAGCGGCAGTACTCTATTTGTAAGTATCTCGCGGTAAGAAGTTGCCTTCCCCAGCGAGGGCTGTATGCCGACTTGGAAAGGAGCGGTCTGGAGCTCAACCGTGCATGTCAAAGCTACAAGAAAATTCTGTTGCCAGTTACCATGGAAGCAGCTTCTTGCTCTTGTGTACATCCCTGTTTGTACGCTGGTTATCAGATTGTGTTCAAATTAGAAAGTAATTGGGTTTAATTTGTAGTGAGGGGACGAGACAACTTTCTTTAAATCTTATTTCTTTGCTTTTAATGTGTATTTTGGTGCTCAGTTTGAGAAGGGATTTTGGCCTAACCCCAGGTCGTAGACCCGGAGAGTAGATTTCAGGTGGGGACCCAGGGACTTCTCTTCCTTACTCTTCTTACTTTAAGCTTTCTCCGAAGTCTCCAGTTCCTACTCCAGGGTTAGAGAAACCTGTTGGCATTGCCTTTGAACTTCATTAGGCTTGTTTCATTCACAGCCTCACTAGGGTGGCCATCCAGGGCTATTGTGCAGTGGGGTCCAGGTTCTCTCTTCCCCTGTAACTGAACCCATCTGTCCCCTGGAGAAAATCTCCCATCCTTCCTGTGGTGTTTGGAAGAAATGGATGTTAATGGAATGCAGCTAAAATGGGATCATCAAAGCTCACTCAGTGTAAATCATGACCGTTAGGTTTGGGATGCTGGCATGCTGTTGTTTTTGACCCTCAGTGAACCCCTGGGTTGGTCACCCTCCTTTTCCCTTTTTCAGCAGTAGAAAGGATGGCCAATGGGTGGGGGTGTGTAGCCTGCTGGGGAGCCCAGGGGCTGAGTTTCTGCTTGTCGCAGCCTGTTGGGGCTTGTGTACCGGGGAAGGTTAGAGACTTTACAAAAGTGCCGCCCTGCAATTGTCGCCTTTCCCTGCATCAGATCCAGTAGCCGCGGGAGGGACTCACACTTGTCTGTGATAGCTTTGATAAAATATCCCTCATTAATGCCACTTTATATTTACAGTGTGTCACTGGAGACGCACAAGGCTTCATTTAGTGACTTGTGTGACGAGACAAGCTTGCATTATTTGCCTGGGACATTTTGGTGGAACAAGAGACCCATTGAGCAATCTTTTGAAATGAACAAATACGGAAAAAGGGGGGAAGAAAAGAGCAGGCAGTGCTCCGGAACAAAGAGCTTTATTCATATGGATGTTGTACATGCTTTATCCAGTTTTCCCCAATGGCCCTCCTGGGAAAGGGGAGTGGGACAGGGAAGAGCCAAGGCAGGACACTGGCGCTTCCTCTCTGGTTTCCTGACTTCATATTCTTATCCGACTTGGTCCTCGGCTCCCTGGACTCCCTGCCTGCTCTGCTCAGCTCGCTTGGTTCCCTCTAAAACCCCCAAAGGTAATGGTTTCCTGGGTCTAAAAGGGAGATTTTGAAATACTTTCTCCCAGCTCTGAATTTAAGCGGAAGAAAGTGGAAGCTACCTGTTGAGATGGATGGTTGTTGTTGGATATATTGGTTGAATGGAAAGAGATATCACTTTTCTATGACATGTGTCAGAAAGTGGTTGATAGTGACTGCCAGACGGGTAAGAGGTCTTGCCTTATTATTTATTTTTAAAGAAATGCTTTGAAAACTAAAATCCAAAATTTTCATGATCATGAAAGGTGCTTTTGGAGTTTTCAGTGCGTTTTGCCCACACCTGGTACGTTTTGGCCTTAAACATAAGTGAGGTTTTTTTTTTTTAATTATTCTTTGGCCTATATTGCTAAGTGATTTTCCGGCTTTAAAAACTTTATAATATTGCTGTGAATATAAACGCAATCTCTCGGTTTCTGTATGTGACATTTTGATGCTAAACTGGCCACTAAGAATTTACATTTTAAAAATGGTTTTGTGTGTGCCTGCGTGTTAACAAAAGGCCCATTTTTATGCAGGGAAATCTCTTAAATTGGGCCAAACGAATCAATGCTATGATTTGAATGGAAATTTACCAGCATATGAAGAAATTTTATGAGAAATAAATCCAAAGGATTCAAATATTGTATCTCTTTCTTGGGAAGAATAGTACTGACCATCACGCTGGGCATTTTTAACAGAAAATCCAGGACAGAAAGGAGAAATCACACAGCGACATCTGTTGCAGTATTGAAAATTTGCTGCTTTGAGTTGTAAGCAATTAGTCCCATATAAGCACCTAATGATATCAGTTAGCCTGTGTGTGCATGTGTTTGTGTGTACTCACACAAATATGTATACAGCCACATGCATATGTGTATATATATGCACTTATACAGAAGTTCACCCAGTATTCATAGTCAGTCATATTTAAAATTGTTTAATAGAAACTTGTAACATTTTATTGCAAGGTTCTTTTTCTTCATATCACCTGTTGAGGAATCAGAGTGTCTTACAGTCATGGAATTTTGGAAAGGAATTAGAAATCATCGGTAAAATCTCATTATTTTGCAGTGTGGGAGCCAAAGCCCAAAGAAGGAAGGACGACTGAACTGAGGCTCAGTTAGCTATGCTTCCTGGACAAGGAGCTGGTCTCCTGATGTCCAGCCTGTGAACTGTCTCTCCCATCTCCCAGCGAGGATGTCCAGTAAGGGATTTGCATCGTGGGTTAGCCATCATCGTTGGTAGGAAGAGTTCATATTCTGAAGGCAACAGGAATAATTGTTGTTCTCGGTAATAAACCAATGGATCAGAGGTGTAATCTCTGGGCAGAAAGGACCAGTTTTTGGTAAGGTTGTCTGTGGTGTTGACAAGTGAATTTGAAACCTGTGGACTTTATCTAGCAACCACCACGTGAATGTTGTTCAAAGCACCTGCAGAGGGGAGAGCTCTGGATTTGTATTGCGGTCCTAAGTCAGATGCGTGAAAACTAGGCTTCACAGAAACTTCAGCTTTAGACTTTTAAGCCTCTGTTTTGTCATTTCAAGGAGTAATGTTAACAGTTGAACTGGTTCCATGTAACTAAAGAATAAAGAAATGGCCCTTAAGAACAAAAAAGGCATCTTTGATTTTCTCACCAGGTACTTGTCCTTTGCGTTAAGCCTGGGACAAAGCTGAGAATTTCTTAAAGACAAAAATTATGTTATTGTTGCAAGATGACCTTTTTTATGTTGATTGTATTTTCTTTTATTTTTTAAGTTTATTATGGAAAATTTCAATTATGCACAAAAGGAGAAAGAATGCCATATTAACCCTCTGTGCAAATCATACGGTTTGATAATTAATTTACCCATGGTCTATCAACCTTCCGTATACCCCTTCCTTGTCCCAGGTAATTTTTAACAAATCCTGCGTATCCTACGAGTTCTTCCATAAATCACTTTAGAACGAATCTCTTTATGATACGGCTCTTCCTGTACACCCGAAAGCACAGTATCATTAGCTGAATGTACGTTTTCTCCACTGGTAGAATTGTCGCCCTAGTCTTGCTGCACCCCGGAAGGTGGAGTGAAGGCTTGATACAGTCGGTAGGAGCTGAGGCAGGCAGTAGAGAAGCCAGAGCGTGTTTACGTGATTACCGCCTGCACTGAAGAGACCTTTTCGTGTGGTTTGGTTTATTTTGAGCAAGGTTTTGTTTGGATCGGATTAAGATGAGTTTTATTGTTGTGTAAATATGGTTGTGTAAATATGCAGTAATTGTAGCTAATCCCTCAACTGTGGCAAGCTATGGAAATCACCCTTGGCGAGATTGGCCATTTCTAGACTTTCTCATAATGAATACTTTGCATTGGAAGACTTCTGTAGGAAAGGCTATTTTAGTTCGATGGCTGTGAGATACCCTCATTCGGTATATTTTTCTTTAAATGTCTCCGTGGTATAAATGCCTTGGTGTTTTGTGAATATATGGCTTTAAAGAAAAAAAAAATGTTTTTTTTTTTGGATTAGCTAAGTGCTAATTTCAGCTTGTATTCTGTAACTGAAATGATCACAAAATGCCTTCTTTGGTGTGGGAAACCCATTTGGAGCTGTAAGTATTTGGGCTTTGTTTTTGTAGAAGGAGGGTACTGGGTGGTAGGAAGAGAAAATGTTAACTGTTTTTACTTCTCAGTATTTGTCCATTAATTTAAAATGTAAATTAAAAATTTCAGCTAGAAATGTTCGAATATTTCGGGGTTAATTTCAGAACTTTTTTGGTTTCTGGGAAAACAGGATGGTTCCATTTTCCAAAGTTCTTGAAATGTGAGGGGGTGTGTGTGTGTCTTTAATTTAATTTAATTTTAAAAATTATTTTTTATTGGAGTATTGTTGCTTTATAATGTGTTATTTTCTGCTTTACAGCAAAGCGAATCAGCTATATGTATATCTGCTCTTTTTTTTTTTTTTTGGATTTCCTTCCTATTTAAATCACCGCAGAGCATTAGAGTTCCCTGTGCTAACAAATGAGTAGATTCTCATTAGTTATCATACACAGTGTGTGTGTGTCTTTTAAGAGCTTCTTACTCAAATGTTTTTAATGTAGACTATAAATCTGAAGCATTTGGGTTTTTGGTTTCCAGCCAAACAAGAATTACACATGAGATGGTTGGTGGGGTGGTGGTGGTGGGGGGGGGGTTGGAGCAGTCTCGGCCAGGTAAAACCCACCTCCTGTACCCCTTTTCTGAGTTGGCCTGGGCACCAGAAAAGCACAAAGGAATGCCTACATCCAGGGTTTGGGGAGCGCCACCAAAATCGAATAAAAAGCCTTTGTTTGGAAACCATCAATGAACGAAGGAACCCACTGGAATGTTTGTAATTACAAGTGGCACCTCCTTGTTTAAATTTCAGAAGCCACAGTTTCTTTTTCAGATATTTAAATTGCAGGTTCTAGCCAGCAGCTGCTGTCGTGGTTAATGGGCACTTTCTCTTTGAAGATCTTCCAGTGCTGGTTCTCAAAAGCTTTGGAGCAGTTGGCCTTGAACTAGGGTTAGAAGAAAGGGAGATGGAGGTATTTATATACATGCACAGCAAAAGTGACATGTGGCCTTTATTATTACTCAAAAGAGGAACTTGACGGTAAGGTTTCAGGAAAGACAAGCAGGAAGGAAAATCTATTATGACTGACAGGTGTCTTGAATGGGGTGATTATCTTACGAGAGATGTGGGCTGGTGAAAATTTTTCTTTTAGTAGATGTTTTACTGGAATACAGTCATTTGACCCAACATTTTGATCTAGATATTTCAGAAATGTTAAATAGGCTTGAAATGAAAGTGCTCTGATATATATTTAAATGCTACTCAGTGTTTGAAGTTGATATTCTAGTGACATGGACTTCTAAAAATGCTTAGAGTAAGTAGCTTGCTCTTGGCAGTCTTCCGTGGTAAGGTAGGCAGGCAGTCTAAATCCTCTTGAGCCATCCCACACTAGACGGCGACATCAAGTTAGAATTAAGTTATGAGGTCCTGCAAGGGGGCAGGGAGGAATCTACCTAAAAACAAAAGGTTCCCAGGCCCCATCTCTCCTTTTGTCTGTACCACATCTCCACTTGGCTAGCAATAGTCTAGAAGTTAACATGTCAGAAATTGAGCCTTTCATCCTAGGCCTCAACTTTCCTCACAGTCTCTCTTACTGCCAATGAATGACACCACTGTCATCCTGGTCTCCAAGGCCCTGAAATTGGGAGTCTTTTTTTTCTCTTCCTTAGCTTTCGCCCTTGGACAGAAACACTATGGGATAAAATGGGGCTGATTATTTCTCTACTATATTTTCGGGATGCCTCAACGTCTTCTCCAAACCATGTTTTTCTAGCAGAAGCTCCCTACTGATTTCCCTACTCCCAGTCTCTGTGAGTCAGAATTTAAGTCCACCTTCCACAGCTGTCGGGTTCCCTGGTGGCTCAGTGGTTAAGAATCAGCCTGCCAATGCAGGAGGCTTGGGTTCAACCCCTGGGTCGGGAAGATCTCTGGAGAAGAAATGGCAATCTACTCCGGTATTCTTGCCTGGGAAATCGCATGGACAGAGGAGCCTGGCGGGCCACAGTCCACAGGATTCTAAAATGGTTGTACACGACTTAGCGACTAAACAACAACAACCGCAGCTGTAACTTTTTCCTGGACGGGATCATGACACTGCCCTAGCAGAAAACCTAATCTCAAATTCTTGCTCCTCGCACCAGATTCAGAATCCACAGTTTTGTCTTTAGGTTGTTCCTTCCTCAATTGCTCTTTCACTCCTTTTCTAACTGCCCTCGTTTCTTATTACTTTTCAGCCCAACCCTGATGAGACTGGAAGACTGGTGATTCTCCAGTGAAACTGAGGAAGAAAGTGGTTCCACTGATCAGCCTTCAGCTGATTGCCTTTGCATAAATCTGCTCTGTTCAGTTTTTCTCTTAACTCTTTTGGATTATAATTGTAGGACGGCTGAATCCCCTTGCCCACCTTGAGAATAAATCTCTTTCCTTTGCATCTTCCAGTTTAACTAATACATGCTTATCTAAAATGTATGCCGACACAGACGTTTCTTTTTCTGCTTTACAGGTATAGACATGACTCTTATTTTGTTCCAGTAAGCCACAGTGTGTAGATATTATCACCAATATTTTAATGAAAAATTTAAACCTTAGAATGCTGAAAATGTATTATGCCTGTTTGGCAGTGCGTGTTGGAATACTGACATTTACTATAGCTTGAAAACAGTGTAATTGAATTAAAAAATTACAAGCTGGCTAAGTTAAGATTTTTGGGCAAAATGTTAAGCCTTGAGGAGTTGAAGACTTTGGAAGAGTCAGAGTTAGGGGGCTTCATCTGGAACTGCTGACTTGGCCCACATGAGATCAGCCTCTCTGAAGATTCCAAAAGACGCAGCCTTAGAGGAGCAACTGATGCTCATGCTGTTGGTGCTGTGTCAGTTATTAAGAAGTTCCTACCCTGGGGAGCCAGGAGAAAGTGCACTAAAACCCAGGTCTTTGCAGTCCCATAGACTGTACAGTCCATGGAATTCTCCAGACCAGATTACTGGAGTGGGTAGCAGTTCCTTTCTCCAGGGGATCTTCCCAAGCCAGGGATTGAGCCCAGGTCCCCCTCATTACAGGCAGATTCTTTACCAGCTGAGTCACCAGGGAAGCCCAAGAATACTGGAGTGGGTAGCCTACCCCTTCTGGGGATCTTCCGGACTGAGAAATTGAACCAGGGTCTCCTGCATTGCAGGCGGATTCTTTACCAGCTGAGCTACCAGGGAAGCCCGGGTCTTTATTAGCTAACATTAGCGTTGACTTTGGGAGCAGCACTGCGTTTCTAAACACAGGCTTCTCCCTCTATCATGGCTGATTGCATTTTAGTTGATTACATCCGGGATGAATTGTTACTGGCTTAAGAAAAAAAGAAAGAAGATTTCCTGGAGAAGGAAATGGGAATCTACTCCAGTACTTTTTCCGGGAGAATCCCATGGATGGAGGAGCCTGGTGGGCTACAGTCCATGGGGTCGCAAAGAGTCCGACACGACTGAGCGACTTGCCTTTAAAAAAATGAAATCTTTTGTTTCTCAGTCTAACTGCTAAACTTGTTATCTGAAGGATCTTTTCAGAGCTTTTATCTGATACGAATATCTGCCACGGTTCTTCTCTTATTTTTTTTTTCCCCTCGGCTGGTGTCCTGCCTCTGCAGAGTTCAGTTTTGCTACTGGAAGGCTTTGTAGCACAAGAATTCAGTGATACGAACATGTGATTATCATGGAGTATTTGGGGACAGTCTTGGGGGAAAAGGTTGTATGTCAGATGTAGTATGTATTTGGCTGTTTGTTGATTATCAGCCTGGGATAAGCCGAGCCGTGCAGAGGTTACTACACACCATCAGCTTCTGAATAGAAGAGAACCTTGCTTCTTGCAGAAACACTTAAATAACGAAAGCTTCAAAGATAGGGAGGGAAAAAACAAGTTAATTCAGTCCTAAATTACTGCTCAAATGGTTTTATCTCTGAGGTTTGAATAGAGATTAGCTTAAATGACACTGAACTTCACTTTTCCTTGTGCATATCTTGTGCGCATCATTGTGAAGAGACCTTTTAGTTTTGTTAGTAATCACATGAATGTTAGTTGCTGTTTGTTTCCTTTTCCTGAAGCAAATCTCTCTATCTCTGGGCCGGGTTGGCAAGAAGAATACCCGGTTTAGGTTACAGAACAGTATAAACCTAGTGCTTTGCTTATGGGCTAAAAACAGCCTATCTTACAGGGTGTTACAAATAAAATAAGATCGCAGATGTAAATGTTCTTGACAAGGAAGTATTTTACATATATGGCTTTTATTAAAACAGCCATGGTTTACTGATGGGCATTATGTTTCTGGCTACTATTACTACTAATCACATTTGTAAATCCCTCACATATTTGAGACTATTGAAAAATTCTGTGCTGAAAGGGTTAATTCAGGATGTAGTCAACTGTCTCTAAGGTGAAACTGAAGAATAAGGTGGCAGTAAGATTAAGGTCCCACCCAGAGTTGAATGCTTTTTGGAAATAAATAGAATTATCCAGTCAACTTGGAGAAATAGACAGTGATCGTAATCTCAAGTTTTGGGGACTTTTAACAGACGAGTGGATAAGGCAATGGCACCCCACTCCAGTACTCTTGCCTGGCAAATCCCATGGATGGAGGAGCCTGGTAGGCTGCAGTCCATGGGGTCGCTAAGAGTCGGACACGACTGAGTGACTTCCCTTTCACTTTTCACTTTCATGCATTGGAGAAGGAAATGGCATCCCACTCCGGTGTTCTTGCCTGGAGAATCCCAAGGACAGGGGAGCCTGGTGGGCTTCCGTCTATGGGGTCGCACAGAGTCAGACACGACTGAAGCGACTTAGCAGCAGCAGCAGCAACACAGACGAGACTTTGTGATTTTACTTACTCCCTGTATTTTATATATTATATTTAAATCAAGAACTTGTATTTCTGTAGCTAACCCATAAGGCACTTGGTAGAAAAGTGAGAATTTAAAAATTATTGTGAAATCAAGTTTTTATACCAGGCATTGTCTTTGATGCAGTCATCGTGGGGTATGCTGACTCCTGACGGATATGGTTGCATTTTATTCTCAATTTTTATTTTGAAAACTGTCAAAACCACAGGAAAGTAGAAAGTATAAGGAATGCTTGTATACTCCTTGCTTAGTTCATCAACTGTCAACATTTTGCTCATTTGTTTTATCTCTAGCTCTCTAAATAATGTATCCACATATCTTTTTTTTTTGTTTTTTTTCTGAACCATGTGAAAGCAAGTTGCAGGCATAGTAACATGTCATCTTGAATACTTGAGCATGAGATTCCAGAGAATAGGAACATTTTCCTTCTCAACCTCATTACATTCAAGACATTTAATATTCACCGTTGTTATTTGAGCTTCCCTGATGGCTCAGATGGTAAAGAGTCAGCCTGCATTGCAGGAGACCCAGGTTCAATCCCTAGGTCAGGAAGATTTCCTGGAGAAGGAAATGACAACCCACTCCAGTATTCTGGCCTGGGAGATCCCATGGACAGAGGAGCCTGACGGGCTACAGCCCACGTGGTCACAAAGAGTCAGACATGACTGAGCAACTAAGCACAGCACAAGCTAGCATTATTATTTAATGTCTAGTCCATATTCAAACTTCCCCAGTTGTCCCATTAATATTCTTTATGTTTCTTTGTCCTTCATGATCCAGACTCCATCAGAGATCACATATTGGATATGGTTTTCATGTCTCTTTTTCTTTTAATCTAGAACCGTTCCCTGCCTTTCAATTTTTTTTTTTTTTTGGTTAAGATTCTTTGAAGGAGTGTGTGTGGGGGGGGATGTCTTTCATGGCATTGACATTTTGTTAAGTCCAGATCTGCTGTTTTGTAGAATGTCCCATGTTTCTATGGATTGTTTTCTTGTTTCCTCATAGTTTGATTGAGACTGTAACTATAAGCAAGAACATTGCATGGCTGGTGTTGCCACTTTTTAACATCACATCAAAAGGGACGTAATTGCAGTTTGTCCTGATTTTCGTGCTGACAGGTTTGATCCCTTGGCTAACTGTATGTTTAATCACTTGGTAGAAGTGGATTTACAGAATTTTCCACTTTTGTCCCTTTGTCATTAATAAGTAATTTGTGGGATATTTTGAGATTGAAGATCCTGTTCTCAAACAGTTCGTCTAGTGGTTTTAGCAGCATTGATAAGCCTTGTCTAAATCAAGTATTGCCCCAGTGTTTACAAAATTGTACTTTTTCTAATTGTTGTTCCCCTGCATTGGGTAGAGGCCTTCTTGAGTAAAGAAGAGCATGCCTTACCCCCACTCTCTCTCTTTTTTTTTTTTTAAATCAGAACAGACTCATAAATAAAAAAATTAATGTGATAATATTTCTTTACCATCAAATTTGGCCAGAGAGAACCCCTTCATTCTGACTCTTGTATCCTTTTGACATATGTCTGTTGATTTTTAAGTTCTTTCTTATTTTAGGTCACAAGAAGATGTCCAAGCTCACCTTGTCTTTTCCCTGTTCCGGATCTGGAATCAGCTATTTTCCCGAGAAGTCATGGGTCCTTTTAGTGAGTGTGTGAAAAAGTGAAACCGTAGCCAACCAAGCTCCTTTGTCCGTGGAATTCTCCAGGCAAGAATACTAGATTGGGCAGCTGTTCCCTTCTCCAAGGGTTCTTCCCCATCCAGGGATTGAACCCCGATCTCCTTCATTGCTAGCGAATTTTTTACTGTCCGAGCCATGAGGGAAGCCCCTCCTTTTAGTGGAGAAATGGTATTTAGATACCAAAGAGTTGTTTTCATTGCAATTGACTTGTTTCAGTCGACAGAACTAGGTGATTACATGTATATTTACTATTATATGAATGAATTTACATATCTATCTGAAAACATTTTTAATTTATACTTATTTATTTAAATGATGAGTTCATACTTATGTCTTCAGTTCTAGTGTAAGACTAAGATTTTTTCTTCCTTTCTCTCATTCCTTATTTGTACTTTTCCCCCATGGTGTGAACCTTGGTTCCTAGCCGTATCAGTGTCTTAAAATTAATGCAAACATAGTTTTGGAATTACTCCACAGAGAACAAGGTAAACAACAAAACTACCAAGTGAAGCTGAAGATTTTTGCCATTCTTTTTGCCTTTAAAATAGATTCTTTCCGCCTTTAAAATAGATTATTTCCATCTTTGAAGGTTGGCGATCAGAGTACTATGTTCACAAGTTCACAAATTAGTTCCTTCTACGTGTGTGTGTGCGCGCGCGTGTATCACGCATGTGCGTGAGATCAATGAGATGTGTACTTAGGAGCATTAGTTTCTGTTTCTGTTCAATTTTAGTGTTTTACCTATCCTTTTTGATTTAGTTTTTTATGTTGAATATATAAATTATTACCGTGGCTTGAAAATCAAAACTGTATAAAGAAGTGTCGCTCCTTCTCCTGTACTTTTTGGTCCATTCCCACTCATCTTCCAATAGTAGCCAATTTCATTCTTTTATCATTTATTTTTCCTATTTTTCCTTTTGAAAAAATAATAAGTAGTGCTGTTCTTTGTTTTCATACTTTTTCATGAACCATGTTAATGTCTGCCTATAATATCTTCTTATTTGACACATCCTGGCTTCTCTTATTAATTTGATGATTTACTCCCATTTGGCTTTATTTTACTTTGGAAACCATTTTTTTTTTTTTTTTTTACTATATTCATATCTTTTCATTTCTTCCTTCTAGAGTATTAGTTCTTTTCGAGTAGTCAGAAGAATTCTGTATTTTTTTCAATTAATTCACCAAATTGCTTGTAAGAAAATAGGGACTGCCCCTTTTTATATAATGCAATATGTGTCTGATGTTTGATAACTGTGTCTACTTTGCTTCTCAGCAGTCATCATTTACCCTTCTCATCCAATAAACTGGGAAATCTATGCCTCAAGTCCCAGTACCCCTTTGTCCATGGGATTTCCCAGTAATTCTTCCTGCTGCTGCTGCTGCTAAGTCGCTTCAGTCGTGTCCGACTCTGTGCGACCCCAGAGACGGCAGCCCACCAGGCTCCCCCGTCCCTGGGATTCTCCAGGCAAGAACACTGGAGTGGGTTGCCATTTCCTTCTCCAATGCATGAAAGTGAAAAGTGAAAGTGAAGTTGCTCAGTCGTGTCCGACTCTTAGTGACCCCATGGACTGCAGCCTACCAGGCTCCTCCGTCCATGGGATTTTCCAGGCAAGAGTACTGGAGTGGGGTGCCATTGCTTTCTCCAGTAATTCTTCCTACCTCCCCCTTTTTAAAAAGATTGTTAACACAACTCTACTTAAAGTAAGTAAACACTTTACTTACTATGAAGTGTATAACCTGTTGCATCTAAACCTTTAGATCATGATCCAAAGCTGCCCACTGAACATTTCAATCTGATATTCCACAGTTATCTCGAATAATATTAATGACAAGAGCAACTATTATTTAGTAACTTTATTCATGAAATTTAATCCCTACTGTCACCCTGGAAGTAGTTAATCTCTCTTGCTTCATTTTACAGATGAGGAAGCTAAGAGGATAATAATAGGTCTCTTGTCCAATAGGCACAGATAATAAGGGATAGAACCAGGTCTGTCTTCAAAACCCATCATTTTAAACATTCAACTACATTTTCCTAAAGCTCAAGATGTCTAAAACTGAACTTAGCATTTTTACTCCCCAAACCTTCTGCTGTCCTATATTTTCTATCCTGATGGAGATTATCACTGTCCACCCAATGAGTTAAATGAAGCTGTGAGACATCTTAGAGTACTTCCTCCTTTGCTGCCCTTTCCCTCTCTGTTAGTAACTAAGTCTGGCTTATCTCTTGTGTTCACTCTTGTCAGTTTCACCACCACTGTCTTAACTACCCATATCCTCATTCCACAGATGAGGAAAGTAGATTTAAATTGATCTAACAGTCCCTTAGGGGCTCCCAGATGGCTAGTGAGAAAGAATCTACCTGCCAGTGAAGGAGACACCGGTTCGATCCCTGGGTTGGGAAGATCTCCTAGAGAAGGAAATGGCAACCCACTCTGGTATTCTTGCCTGGGAAATCCCATGGACAGAGGAGCCTGGGGGGCTACAGTCCATAGAGTCGCAAAAAGAATCAGGTATGATTTAGTGGCTAAATGACAACAATCCCTTAATTGGTCTGTTTACCCGCAGTCTGATCCTCTCTAATGCATCCTTTTCACTGCTTCTGGGAAGATCTTTCTAAAACACACATTAGATTGTCACTTTCTTGCATACAATCCTGAATGTTTTCTTGGCATGTTGCAGAGGGCCTTCTGCTCTCCTGCCTGGCCCTCGGCGCCCTTCATCTCTTGTGTCTTCCTCTCAGGCGCACCTCTTGCCAGCTGTGCACACAATGTTCTCCCTTTAGGATTTGCTTTAGGAGCTGCACACTGTGCTCTTTACTTAACCAAAGCAAATGTGTCCTAGATATGCCATGCTCTCTCAGGCTTTTTATATGTCACCTCCTCCTCCTCAAGCACCCTTATCCAGACGGCTGATTCCTACATAACTTTCAAGATCAAGCTTCCAGTTTCTCAAGGAAACTTATAGGACCTCTCAGGTGGGTTAGGTGCCTTTTCTCTGTGGCCCTTTTCTCTACTTCCTTAAGGGCTTTCCCAGTCTTACCTTCTTTCTTCCTGTCAAGCATTCCTTTCCAAATCGCCCCAGGTTCCATCTCTATACCAGTGTGTTTCATGCTTGTCCAACTTGTTTTCACCAGCACGCCCCTCCCTCTGGTCTTCCAGGTCACCAGGTTTCAGTCCTGCGTATACATAAAACCCAGGTGCAGTGCTGCTTTTTCAAATCTTAATGTGCTTTCCAGCCTGAAAGCAGTATTTTCATTCAACTTCTGTTATAATTTCTCTAGCCATCTCATGATATTAAACACCTTTTATATTATTATGCTTCCTAGGTAGTGCTAGTGGTAAAGAACCCGCCTGCCAATTCAGGAGACTTAAGAGACGCGGGTTCCATCCCTGGGCTGGGAAGATCCTCTGGAGGAGGGCGTGGCAACTGGCTTGCCTGGAGAATCCCATGGACAGAGGAGCCTGGTGGGCTGCCGTCCACTGGTTTGCAAAGAATTGGACGGTACTGAAGTGACTTAGCACACACGCACATTATTATATGTTGACATGTGTCCACAGATATGTGTTTCCTAGCCTTTCTATAGGAGGGACTATTTCTTATTCATAACAGCATAGAGTGAATGCCCTAGACACAGTATGTGCTCAATAAACATTTGTTAAAGCTATGAATGAATAGAGGGCTCAAGACGGTAAAGAATCTGCCTGCCATGCTGGAGACCTGGGTTCGATCCCTGGGTCGGGAAGATCCCCTACAGAAGTGAATGGCAACCTAATCCAGTATCCTTGCCTGGCAAATCTCACGGACAGAGGAGCCTGGCAGGCTATAGTCCATGGGGTCACAAAGAGTCAGACACGACTGAACAACTAACACTTTGAAAGCTATGAATGAATTGGAAATTAGGTATCCATTAGCCATGAAGTCATATCTAGCCCTGCAGTATAAATGTGAACAGAGAATGTGGTGATAATAATTCAGTCTTAAAGACCAATGTAAAGATGCATCACTTCAAAGGTGGTTTATTTACCCACTGTTTTCCTGTTGTTGTTCAGTTGCTTAGTCTTGTCAGAGTCTTTGCAATGCCATAGATTGCAGCATGCCAGGCTTCCCTGTGGCTTCATTATCTCCTGGAGTTTGTGGTTTTCCTGTTATACAATCTGATTTCCAATATGTATGTAGCCTATCTTTTCTCATTTGTCATGAATACTGGTAGTTGGGGTTTAGAATTCGCACTAGGCCTGTGTGTATGAATTTAATTTAGTGTATGTCTAATAATCAGTTTTTAGAACTATAATTCTTGGTAGAAGTTGTTCTCTCATAATGGATGAAGGGCTGTTTTCATAGCCTGAAGGACTGACTTCTGATGTGTTTGTTCATCCTTAGTTGTTGGGTGGTCATTGGAGACAATTAGATAGCCACTCAAGTAAGAGAAGGAAATGGCAACCCACTCCAGTATTCTTGCCTGGAGAATCCCAGGGACGGGGGAGCCTGGTGGGCTACCGTCTATGGGGTCGCACAGAGTCGGACACGACTGAAGCGACTTAGCAGCAGCAGCAAGTAAGAGAGCCTCTTTCCATTTACTGAATCACTGTATAGTCCTGGCGTGGCTAGACTTCATGTCATAATGGCACATTAGAGTTGAAGCAACAAACCAGGAAACTTCTCTCTGAGGCCATCTACCTACCCCTCTGCCCCTCAGTTTTCATGAGAGTCTTGTCTTAAAACAGGCACATTCTCAGGAGAGGCATGGTGCACATAGGGAAATTTAAACCTCAGGGTAACAGTTTTCCTTGTACCATAATAAAGATATATGTGGAGTCCGTGACTTCAGGATCAAAAGATGGATCACAGTCATTGGATCAAACATGAGAAATGGCTTGTTGCTGTGTTTTTTAAAAAAATGAGATGGGTAAGGCAGTCTGTTTTGTGGCGATGGTTCCATTATTTGTGTTACTGTATAGTTGGTACTAAATAAGACTGTGGCAAAATTAAACTTATAATAAAGTTAATTGCCTTCAACTGCTCTAGTTTTAGACAGAAGATTTCCTGTTGTTCTTCCATGGAAGATGGGAGAGATTTCACATGCAGGCAGAGGGGGAGAGAGTTTCCTAACAGAACCTTTTAATTTAGGAGAAGTTTGGAGTTTGTTCTTTACTGTGAATATAGAGGTGGAACCCACTCTAACCAGAGTTTATTGCTGTAATATTTTTTAAATGCATTTGTGGCACTGATATATCTGTGACCTTGTCGAGGCGGTTTTGAAGGGGAGGGGGTGGCTAGCCTTTTTCTCACTGTCATAAGTGATGTCTGCTCAATAACTCTAACTTCCTGACAGTATTGGGAGGGGAGGAGGATCTATCGTAACTTGTTTTTATGGCCTATTTCTAAAGTGTTTCCTTTATATTCACATCCATCCATTTAGACTTGTCTTTTCCCTGCCTAAGGCTTGCATCGAGCCTCATCTGTGTTTGGTGCTTTAAATGCTTTGAATTATGGAGAATCCTAGCATTTTATTGATACTTCCCTTGTAGCTGTCTAGCTCTGTATTGTCTTAGGTTACACAGCTTGCATTTCTTAGGCATTGTGCATGGATTATTGCAATTAGTTGAGGTTTTGAATGGAATGACATATCTTCCTTGATTTTGTGCCATTTGCCGTTTTTCCTTTCTTAGTAGACATTTTTTCAGGGATTGCCTTCTTAAGAAATCCTTCAAGGTAGAGGCATTAAACCCTTCCTTCCCACTATAAATCTTGGTAAATAATCTTTATCACTGTGACCTACTGTCAAGTTAATAATGATGTGATAGCGGTGTTCACGAAAAATTGTATCTTTGAAATACACATTTGTCAGTGTGTTAATGTGTAGTGTATGATTGGTATTACCCAAGAAAAAGAAAAGATTAGGGAATCAGTTTCTTCTAGCTAATGTTTCAAGCATCCTATTTAAAAACAATTGCTTCTAGGTCCTGTTGGCTGGATTGCTTTTTTCGTTATTCTGGTCATTTGCATGAAAACCAGTTGATGATTCTTTAAATAACCACCACCTCCAGTCTTCTTTTCCTCTTAAAATGTTATTCCTCCAGGATTGTATTCCATTCATGTAATAGCATGAATATGGTCTGGAAAGTTAGAAGTTTAGGCTAACATGGTAACAGAACTTTTCTTCACCTTTATTTTTTTTAAACCAAAAATGATATCTCATTTTCATATTAATTTAGCCATGATTACATCCCTTTATCCCTGTTTCATAAGGTGTGTGCTACGGTTACACTTTAATAGAATATTTTTCAAGGTCTTGGTATTTTTTTTAAATGAGGTCATAACCTTGAAGATTTTGACCTGAACTTTTCATGAACTAAAGGAGCAAGAAAAGGATCGACTGAAAAAAAAAAGACGAATATATAATCTACTTATAATGGAATAACTGATGAGAGTTAAAATCATTTTATAACATTTATCTGGTGCTAGTTCGCAGAGCACTCTACCGTTTCAGTAAGAGAAGCCCCACATTTATATCTTGGATCTCTATAGGAGTCCCTTTGAGAAAGTGCTTCACTCTTTTAAAAAAGGTATGAAAACTTCAAGATCTAAACAGAATGAGTCCTTCAGATTCAAAACAACAAGGCTGGAGAGAATGATGCCCCAGATCCTGAGATTACAAGCAGGCCATAGACAGAAACAAGGACTGCTCATCCACCTCATCTTTCCTTTCCTCATATTCTCTTTGGGGGCCCCTGAAGGTATGACTGTGGCCACAGGAGAAGACTGGATAAGGAGCTGAGATTGCAGGTCACTCATCTCTGTCTAAACTTCAGAGGGCTATAAGGAAGGGAGCTAACGTGGAGTTGGGGTGTTTTTGTCTTTTCATTTAAATAAAGTCTTGGAAGCACAGGGAGGACTTCCACCCAGAAAGAGGTAAGGAGAGTACATTCCAGGTTGAGGGAGAATCATGTGAATATAGGCTTGCAATTAGGAGAGCTAAAATGGCATGTGAGAGGTGGATTTAGCAAAAGATAGCTGGGGGCCAGATTGTGGAAAACCTTTGAATGCCAAATTTAGATTTACTTCTGGAGGTCACTGGGAACTATTGAAGGGATTTTGAACAGGGAAGTAATGTCAGATTGGTGCTTTAGGACTATGAATCTGGCAATGGTTTGTGATTAGATTAGAAATGAGAGATTGGTTAGGGGTATAATAGTTCAAGTATGACTTTATGAAAACTTGCTTCAGGGCACTGGAGGAAAAATGGAGGTGGAATTGACTGGAGAATGGGACTTGAGGGGAGATGAAGACAAGAAATGAAGAGGCATATTTTGATTTTGAACTTGAGTGGCTTAGAAGAATGGCTCTTCCAGTGAACAGAAATGAGTCTTATGGCAGGTTTTGTAAGGGAAGACAATGAACTTGGTTGTGGACATGTTAAACTTGAGCTACCATTAGAACATAGTAGACATTCTAGAAAGTCATTTCAAATATGGTGCTTGAGTTTGGGACAGAAGTTGAGAGTGGAGCGAAGAGGTTAACAGATTTGAAAGTTGTCTGTAAAGAGTCCATAGCTGAATTCTATATGATGCACTCATTCAGTTATTTCTTTGATAGACGTGTACCGAAATGCTGGATGTGTGCCTTTGTGTTAGGGGCTGGAGAGGAATGTATGCGTGATCCTGAAGAGGATCGTGGAGGTGGAACCTTGAGGAGGGCCTGTTTTTAGGCAACAGGAAGAGGATAAGGAGCTGTAATGAGCTAGTCAGGTTAATGCTGTGAAAGGAGAAGGGAGCTGTAGGCAGGGTTGATGAAAGTTTGTTAACGAAGTTGCTGAAAAGACTTGAAGGAGGCAGGATCTTCTTGGAAGTGAATGAACTCTGGGGAGGGGTGGCATAAGAAGGAGAGTAGCTGAGATGTGGGAACACTGATTGCTGACCCAGATTTTTGGACTGGCGTGTACTCCAGTGAGTGCGGGGCTCACTGTCGTGCAGCAGTCCACCAGTGTGCCTTTACCACGGTGCGGGGGGCTGTGAGAGCCTGCCCAGTCTGTCCATAGAACTTGAAGGGCTTAATTATGATTCTGGAGGTTGTGATGTTGAATAAAAAGCACGTTAATGAACCTCATGGTTGTTGTTGTATTTCCCGTAACGAATGACAACTTTGGCAGGTTTAAGCAAGGAGGCAGAATAGACGGAAGCCGTTTTCCTGGTAGTGTGCTTCTTTAACAACCACCACCAGAGAACAAAAACAAATCCTAGTGTAGCGCAGGGAGCACTTTCAGGATGGCAGGAAGAATCTAGGTCAGCAACTAGAATAGGCAACTCCTATTTTTTAGGTAGATGAATGTTTGCTACCCTGGCTTTCAACATGCTGCGTAAAGTCCAGAAAGACTGGACATGGTTCCTTAGCGCTTATTAGTCAGTAGGGGGTCATGAATTAAATTGATGTGTGGAAGCATTTTGATTTACAGTTGACTAGTGAGAGTGTAGTTCAGGCCTAATATGGCAGCCTGCTGAGTTGTCGTCTGCATTTCCTTAACTCTTCCATGTAAAAGATAAATCCTTGTGGAATTTTTGCATATTACCTTTAGGGCATGATAGGTCTCCTTCTATAGGAAGAAGGATCAGAAACAAACTCTGCTCTAGCAACTTTAGCTTCTTTTTTCCAGCCATGTGTCTCCAGCACTTTTCAGTAGAACTTTCTATGATGATGGAAGGATTTTTTAATTTATGCTGCCCAGTGGCGTAGCCACTAGCCATCTGTGACCATTGAGCACTTGAAATGTAGTTCGTGTAACTGAGGAGCTGCATTTTTATAATTCTTTTTAATTTAAGTAATTTACATTTAAATAGCCCCATATGGCTAGTGGCTCCCATATTGGACAGCATAGCTCTAGACTAAAAAGTAAGAAGCCAAATTCCTATGCTTACTGTTATTGTACAGAGGCTGGGTTGAGGGTATTAACATTCACGCCAAATTCAGTAGATTCATATTGAATCATGGATTCGGCTGCTGTGGGTCTCCAAATTGTGCATTTCCTCTACTCTTTTCTTGCTTTTCATACCTAAAAGCTTCTGGAATATCTCAATTGTCCTTTTTTCATCTGAAGAATTATCCCTTTTGGCCTTAGAGGGGTGTAGCTTATCTAGTTCCCAGATTAATAGCTCTAGCTTTTTGTCCTTAGCGAAATCTTGAAGGTTACTGTTACACGACTGTACTGCCATATGCCAATTCACATTGTTATCTTTTCTTCTTTTTTTTGGATGATGCCAAAAGTGAGTGAAATGTGAAAAAAACATTATTCATTTTAAATAGTTTTGACTGCCAGGTTAATGTGGCTCTTAAGCAGAGCTTCATGAGATCTGGCCATAGTAACTGCTTTTAACTTGATTTAAAGTTCTTAAACATTCTGAATTGCTTCACCTAATCTTTTTATACTGAACGTACAATTTTTAGGCTCTTTTTTTATTTTCAAATCCATAACTGACAGCTGCTCAACACCTCATTCAAATAGTTTTAAGAGTTTTAGAGAAAAGTTGCGACAGCCTGGATTTACGGACATCAGTTGGATTGAGATATTGTGGATTTAAAGATGATAGAGAGGGAGGAAGAAAAATATGAAATAATTATTCCATGTTCACTGCTTGCCCAGTGACAGTGATTTGAAGCCTAATAACGAACCAAACTGAGAGATTAGCAGAAGGACATTGGAGTTAACTTTCAAAACTTAACATTAAAAATGAATATTCCATTTGGAAACAGAATTTTCACGTGTGGTCCCATTCATTTTATGACATTTTAAAGAATACTGATGCACAGAAATGCATATATACCAAAAACTCACCACAAATTTTTTCTTGAAATATATTCTACAGATTGTAAGACTATAAACTCCTGAAAGGAGTGAACTCTTTAGGAGAATCTGTGATGTCTAGTGCACAGCTATATTTCTCAAGTGAAGTCGACCATTTTATAAGGAGAAACAGAATCATAAGTTTCCCACCTTTACTTCCCATGACAAATGGAACCTACTCCATGACTCAACTCAAGAAGGCTGTGTGCTATAGTGAGTATAGAGAAGCTTCAGGGTGTGATGTTTGTCTAAGAGTTAAAATTAATGTGACTTTAAATTTTGTCCTTAGCCTTTTAAGTAAATACTGCATGCATATCTGTGTGGGGTGTGGGTGTGGGTGTGGGTATGTGTATCCCCTACTATGTGCTGGACTCAGATATAACTACTGGATTTACAAGGATGAATTATATAGGGCTTCTTTCCTTCAGAGACTTATATTTCAGATTCTCGCACAGGAGATAGTAAAACTAACAACAATGCTGTGTGCTTAGAACCATAACAGACATAGTTTGGGAGTACTGCATAAGTATGAAAGAGGAATTCTTAAACTCAGTTTGGAGACTTAGAGTCAGGAAAGAGTTTGAGGGGTCTTTGAGTTGGATCTTGAAGGAACAGTAAGAGAGAGCCATGTGGGTGGTATTAGGAATTTTTCCAGGTAGAGAGATCACATGTGGACAGATGTGGTGGCATCAAAGATACGGGGTATTCTGGGAACTGCAGATAGTTTGGCATGGTCAGGGGTAAAAAGCCTTTGAGGGTGCAGCAAAAAGTGAAGCTGGAGAAGGCACATGGGAATCAGATCCTAAAGGGTCAACTTGGTGAGAATGAGGAGTCAAGGCTTCATCCCAGGGAGGGTGTCAGTGGGGGTGCAGAGAATCTGATTGGCTACGCATGGAATGGATTGGGATTAGAAACCAGAGGTGGTAGAGCAGTTAGGGAAGAGGGCAGCTGGGATTATGAGGGCTTTAGCTAAGGTGTCTGCTGGGTAGTTTGGGAGGAATTGGTTTGAGGATATTTTGAAGAGCGTAGAATTTCACGACTGAACGAGGAGTGAGAAGAGGGGGAGTCTAGACAAATGATCAAGTGCTGGGGTGGCCACTTAGGTGGGTGATAGATACACTACCCAAGATAGGAAGTTTAGAAGGTGGACAGGGTTGGGAGTTGAAGATGCTGTGCTTAGCTTTGGAGGCAGCTGTGGCATGTCCAGGTGGAGACATCTCCTGTGCTTGTTTGGAGCCGTGGCTGTGATGAGCTCTCCTAAGATTGGATAAGGAGAGAAGAGGCCAGAACCTGAGGGAGCATCAACAGTTAAGGTAGACAGAAGATGATGTACCAGGGGCAGGAAGGAAGAAGGAACTGTCAAGTTTTGAGGAAAACCAGCTAAGACTTTGGGGATCCAAGAGGGAAGGGAGTTCTAAGAAAGAAAGAGAAGCACTCTCAAATGCTACAGGGGCTCAGATTGCATAAAGGAGGCTGTTCATGGACACAGCACGTAAGTTTGTACAGGGAAGCTCAGTCTAACAATTTCAGGGCTGAGTGAGTGTGGAAACCAGGTAGCAGTAGGTGAGGCAAATGGGGAGTGTGGAATAGGAATACAGAATAGGAGAGTTGATATGTGTTTCAAGAGATGCAGCTGGTGAGGCTAAGGCGAGAGAGGAGGAAGGGGAAATAAGGAGATGTAGAGTTGAGGGTAATTTAAGTATATGTATATTATATGTATATATATATATATATTTTAATTGGGAAGACTTGAGAAGGTTTATATAAAAACCAGAGGGATAGAGAAGATGAAGTGGCAGTGATCACTGAAGGAAGGAAGGCCATGATGAAGGCCAGGATGGGATGGGGGTGGGGCTTGATTTAGAGAGGAGGAGGGAGAGAGAGCATTTGTCTTGGGATGGAGGTAATGAGAAAGCCTTGAGAAGAAGTGTGGGTATAGGCTGGATTGTATGTGAAGGAGCTGAGGACCCAAGAGTCGGAGGTTGTTCTCTTTGGGAAAGTTGGAGTCCATGTTGTATAAGCCTGCTGATGTTGGGTGTGAGACTGACCAGGGTTCTTGGCCTTCCCCGAAACAATAGAAATTGGGCTAGAGGCCGGGCAAGAAATTCAGGCAAGGCTTTCCTGGGGCTCCTGAGGCTGCAGGAGGGAGCAAAAACAACTGACAGGTTCCCTTTCTTGCTCCTCAAAGTGGGGTGAGCTGGTTCCTAATATGGGGTGCCGGTAGGGGTATGTCCAGTGGTTAGGCCAGAGGGGCCCACTCCTTTGGTGATGTGGATGCGGGTGGCATGTGTAGTATCCTGTTTTTGCTCCAGTTCTTCAGAAGGGGTGGTTGGATTTTTGGCCTTTTTGTATCTTGTTGCCCAGAATTTGCCCCAACGGCACAGGTGTGCAGTTATTTTTAGACCCTTATAGTTTCATTGTATTCTGTTGCTCAAGGAGATGTTTGTCCAGGTTCAAGCACAGCAGCAAAAGGTTCCAGGTCCTAGGTCCTAGCCTGCCTCAGATGGAGCTGGAGGGAGACATGGGAAGGTTTGAAAGCCCCTCCCAGGGTGAGGTGGGGGCTGCTCAGAAGATATGGAGAACACCCAGCTGTGGGTGGCAACCTCACATTGCAGTGACCTGGCCACAGTCCACCTGGCCTCTCCTGGGCAGTAGACTGAACACGCCTCTTTCCCAGATGGACACTTTGCTCCCGAGGAGTCCTTGATCCTTCTCTTTAGAGGGGTGGTGGATCATTATATCATGATCATTTAGAGCCAAAGGGACTTCAGAGGGCGTACCGACTAGCATTCCCATCTTATAAGTCAGGAAACTAAGGCTCAGAAAAATGAAGTGATTTGCTCAAGTCAAAGGCCAGGACTGAGCCCCAGGTTCTGACCTGCAGCATGGGGCTCTTTTCTGTACCCTTGCTGCCTCCTTGATAAGGATTATGAATAAATTCCATGCATTGTAAATGCCCTTAATATCCTATTATGGGGGCTTCCTTGGTAGTTCAGTTGGTCAAGAATCCACCTGCAATGCAGGAGCCCCTAGTTTGATTCCTGGATCGGGAAGATCCTCTGGAGAAGGGATGGGTTACCCACTTGAGTATTCTTGGGCTTCCCTGGGGGCTCAGTTGGTAAAGAATCCGCCTGCAATGTGGGAGACCTGGGTTTGATCCTTGGGTCGGAAAGACCCCCTGGAGGAGGGCGTGGCAACCCACTCCAGTATTCTTGCCTGGAGAATCCCATGGACAGAGGAGTCTGGTAGGCTGCAGTCCATGGGGTCACAAAGAGTCAGACACAACTGAGCGACTGAGCACACAGCACACATACATTGTATTATAAACACTGTGAATCCAGTGCCATTTTCTTTTTCTTCCAACTTTTTTCCCCCTCCTCTCTGCCAGGTTCAAGCAGTTATAACCATGCTCTCAGCTGCTGAAAATAAGTAGGCTTATCTATTTTTTCCTAAGTGGAGCTGATGTTTGATTAGATGAGAATATTATTTGGGACTTGTAAAAAGGTAGAGCTTAAATGGTAAAATGTTTGAAATTTCTAGTCTTAGAAACTATCTAATTTGAAAGATAGATGGATTTATTCATTCATGCATATATTCATTCTAAGTTTCAATTATTCCATATTTCCAGAGTAAGTGCCTGCTAGGTGCCAGGCATTGTGATGATGTAGTAGCATGAATTCCCATATCTGTCCGAATGTCTGTTGAGCGTTAGCTCTCCTATTATACCCTTTCCATCTAGGATATCAAGTTTAATATCAGTAACTTGTGAATGCCTCCTTGGGATCTGCCACCTCCATTCTTGGCCTAGGCAAGAACTAAGAAGCAGATAAGTAGCATGTCTTTTAGTTAAACACAGATTTGGCAGGAGTTATTTAGTGTGGAGCAGGGGACCTTTAATTAATTACCATTGTTTGTAATACATTTTCCTCCTTTGTTTCCAAGAATAAGAATTATTCAGCAATATGATTGATAAATAAAACACAAAAAGGTCAGCTATGGTTGCCCTGGTAACTGTATTTCTCAGCAAGTATTTTGTTTGCCATGAAATATGTCCTGGGTGATTTACTGGAAATCAGACTCTGAGTGTCATGACTTTTTGCGTTTGAGTTTCTTATGCGCTCATTTAGGAGTGACAGTTTTGTAGGATTTTTTGGGGGGTTGGATTTTAAAGCTGTGTGTGTGCTGGGGATCCTTGTGTATGTATATTTTTCTTTTTTTGGTAAACGAACAGGAAACTGATTACAGTGAATCTACTTGAATCAAAAAGAACTACCAAGTCTAATGTGGGACTTAGGAGGACTTGAATAATTTGGGGAGGGTACATGAAATTTCTTAAAACTGGAATATTTTTCTGTAAAATTATACGAAGTGTATTTTCTAATAAATGATCAGGAATGTGTTAAAACATACCTTTTGATTTAATTCCTATGCAATTAATTTTGAGTAGAATAAATTATTCTTAAAAAAGTATTAAAGATGAAAATCAAAATCATTAAGCAATTAAAGCAATTGCTACCTTGAAGATTTTTGGTAGTATGAATTAAAGTTAAGTGGATAATTAAAAAAAAAAACTTTAGCATATTCTGTGACCCCAAACAAAAACCTACTTCAAGGAATTCAGCTTACAGAAATAGTTTAAATTCAAACACAGTAGGATGTAACTGCTACGTTATTTTTAATGGCAAAAAAATTGGAAATAAAAACCCAAATGTCCATCAGTAAGAGACTAGTTAAGTAAATTATGGTCTGTCCATATAATAGAATACTGTGCAGCCATTAAAAGGAGTGATGTTGATCTATGTCTACTGACAGGAAAAGATTTTCAAGATGTGTATCAGTAGGTTGCAAAAAAGCACCTTGCAGAACACTACGTATGTAGAATGATCCTATTTTTCTTAAAAACTTATATTTTGTGTATAATCTATAATGCATACTAGCTAATTAGTATATTCATTTAAAATTTGAAGAACAAACATAAAGCTGTTAAAAAAAGATATGTCTGGAGAGTGGGATTATGAAGGACTTTTACTTTCTAAGTTATATTTGCGTGTTGTTTGAAATTTCTATAATGAATATGGCATACCTTTGTAATTAAAAGATGCAAAGCCTGCTGTTTAAAAGGTCTAAAAAAATCTGTTGAAATGAACACTGCATGTAAATATAGTAGGCTTTATAGAAACCTTATGTTTATGGTTTGTTTTTGTCTAGATACCTTGGACTTTGAAGAAGCATTATGTTTATGTCTCTATACCCTTTACACTTGGACATGAAGTTGGCAGACTTTGGGAGATGGTGAGGGAAAGAGAGGCCTGGCATGCTGCAGTCCATGGGGTTGCAAAAAGTTGGATATGACTGGGCGACTGAACAGCAACAACCCTTTATACTGACTGATATTTAACTCTTTCCCAGATATCTACCAGCTGTTTTATTTTCTCATGTTTCATTTACATTCCAGTGTACTTTTCTCTGTAGATTATCACTTTACAAGGCAGCCTTTTTTATTTCTATTATTTCGTTGCTATCATTTATGCTTTGATGTCTTGCTTTTTTTGTTAAAAGAATTTTTTTCATGGCCCAAATACTGGCTTTCTTTTATTTTAAAGTTATATAAACTCTGTAAACCATGGAATTCAGGAATAGAATTTGTGGTCTTCAGGATTTCATCTGCTTGTGATTTGCTAGCTCCTGACTCTGTTGCACCAAATGTCTAGGTTTCTGTGTGTGTGTGTGTGTGTGTGTCTGTTTGATCCTAGTCTCTGCCTGGACCCCAACTGCATCAGCAGTCTGGAGAAGAGGCTTGTGTAGTACAATCAGTTTGTGTTTTTTGGAGAGGAGTCATCAATGCAAATAGGATTAGGAAGAAACTACGCATGGGCCAGCCCTTTATTGCCATTTTCAACACATAAGCTCAGTGTGTTAGCACACAGAGTGGAGCAGAAAAGACCCTTGCTGTGAGTGAGGCTGTTGCAGTACAGTGATGATGCTTGTGAGGATAAAGCTGCACTCTGAGGAAGATCTTAGGTCACATTGCTGACACTGTGGGTATGTTTTACGGATCCGGTGACATAATAAAAATTTAGCTTTACATTTTTTATTTTCTCCCCTTCTGCCTTGGCTACATAAAGCTAGATAGGTAATTCCTTAAAAAAAAAATATCCATTAGATTCTTGTCCTTGGGAAGAGTGTGAAAACATGCTTTTGAAAAAGTTTTAAAACAAGCGATTATATTATACCAAGGGTTAAGATTTAAGGCAGTGCTTCTTTCAAAAAAATTTAGACCACAACCCATGCAGTCATATACACAATAAATTACTATGTTTAGTGTGCCTTGCTTTTTGAGTGTACTTTCGTGTTTTTCTTTTCCCTTTTCTGTCAGTCCTAACCTATCTCTGTATCTTGTCCACTGTAATCTCCCCATTCATTTTTTGTATCCTGTCTTACCCTGCTGTACCCTACTCTCTTCTCCCCATCCATTTCTAGTCTATTTCATTTAAACAAATGCTGGGTGGGACCCATTCAATTTAAGGCCCACCATTTGAAAATCATTGATGGGAAGGAAGACAAATTGCAGTAAATGAAATTGCCAAAGGGCTTGGATGTTGTATTTATTTCTTGAGTGTTGTCTGCCATTTCCTGTGGAAGTCAGTTATGGTTTGCCCGCATGGCTTGATTGAGAGTGTAGTGGGATGCAAACATTAAGCCACCTCATTTTGAGATATGTAATTGTTGCTCTAAGTCATCTCTCTTCTGGGAAAGTTTTTAACCAGGACATCTTTATCATCCGGAGGCTCTTATCATGTAAATGTTGAGCAGTCCAAGTAGGTAATGATGCTAATAAAGTCTGCATTTTCTCAGCGTGGGTGATGCGCTACAGAGTGTTTAATTCTAGGATCGGTTTCTCCTACCACCCAGCATGTTTCTGGTCCCCTCTTGCTGCCATCTACTAATTTGCATAGAGAATAGAAATCCATTGTCATGTTGGACTAAGCCTCTGGGCCTAAGCCTCAAAAGTGAGGGGGCAAAAAAAGCAAACAAGCAAATCCCCAATCCCCCCCAGTATACTTGAAAGCCACATGGAGATGACCTTGGATTATCTGGCCTTAGTCTTCTTTTATTAGTGATAATTTAGTGTTGACTTTGCTCCTGAACAAGTCTATAGCTGAACTTTTAGTTTTTAGGTTATAGAATCAGAACGTATATTCTTGAGACACTGGATAGAGTACAGACACTCTGTATATCTTTTATTTACTGTAGAAGCCAGCTCTGTGTCAGAACATAATTGATCCTTGATAGTGTATTGATTTGATTTGAATGTGATTGCATATTAAATCCTGAGACTTGCTAATACTATAAGAATTTTAAAGTTTATGGAGTGCTTACTCTTAGTACATATTCATCTTGTTGTGTTCTCACAACTGCTCAAGGAGGTTCTTTTTCTAGTGATAACTTTGTTTAATTGATACTTGTGGAAATTTAAAAAATATTTACATAAACTAATTTTTTTTCTTTTTTTTTTTTTGAGAGTGCCAGGCTGGAATACTGGAGTGGGTAGCTGTTCCCTTCTCCAGAGGATCTTCCTAACCCAGGGATCGAACCCAGGTCTCCCACATTGCAGATGGATTCTTTACCAGCTGAGCCACCAGGGAAGCCCGCTGTTCTATAAATGTTGGCAAATGCACAGAATCGTTTCACTATGACTACCACAGTCAGGACTCTGCTCCCTCACTTACCCACACCCCCTTGTGCTGTCCCTTGGCAGTCAAACCTTTCCCCCACCCTTTTAAAAGAATTTGTGGTTTAATTTGATTTTAAAAAGACATGTATAGTATTTTAATGAAATAATTTGTAAAATAAACCTTTCATTTTGAATGTAAGTCAATAAAATTTTGCAGTGATGCAAAGTGAAAATATAAAGGAATCAGTAAAAATTCACATTTTTAAATTCAGAAGACATACCAGAAAAGACATTAAAAGATATTCATATACTTTACCTTTATTTTGTTCTTTATGCAGAGGGTTTACTAAATTTGCCAAGACTACCATGAAGAAAATAATTTTAAAAAAAAACCCATTCTTTGACATCTTTTGAATTGATACTTGAGTACTGTGATTAATCATGATGTATGCATATCTGCATCTCTTCTCAAGAGTGTAGAAAGTCTGCTTCCTTTAATGTTAAAGTTACTGATCTCAGCCCTTTAGTATACATTTAAAGAATGCACTTTAGTCCACCTAACTTTAATTCATTAAGCTCTGAAATAAGTAGCCACCGACCTGTTCTCCATTCCTATAGTTTTGTGTGTTTTCTAGCATGCCATCCAAGTGGAGGGCTTCCCAAGGGGCTCTGTGGTAAAGAATCCACCTGCCAAGCAGGTGACGCCTGTTCTGTCTCTGGGTCAGGAAGATCCCCTGCAGAAGGAAATGGCAACCCACTCCAGTATTCTTGCCTGGAGAATCTCATGAACAAGAGGAGCCTGGCGGGCTACAGTCCATGGGGTCGCAGAGTTGGACACAACTTAGTAATTAAACAGCAGCAGCAGCAACAGCATCTAAGTGGAATCATACTGGATGCAACCATTTGATTCAGTCTTCTTTCACTTAGCCTTTTGCATCTGAAAGTCATCAGTGCTGTTTGTTATCAATCAGCAGTTCATTCCTTTATATTGCTGGTATATTCCATTGTATGGATGTACTGCAGGTTATCCATTCATCTATTGACAGACATTTAGGCTGTTTCCAGTTTTGGCAATCTCAGTAATGCAACTATAAATATTTGTGTACAGCTTTTTTTGTGGATATAAGTTTTCATTTCCCTTGGTTATATGCCTACAGGAGAGATGACCAGGCCGTATAGTAAGTATAACTTCTAATAGGTTTAACTTTAATAAGAAGTGCCCAAACTGATTTCCAGAGTGGCTGTACCATTTTTCATTCCTACCAGAATGCATAAAGATTTCATTTGCTGTGCATCCTCGTCAGCACTTAACAATATCAGTGTGTGTGTGCGTGTGTGTGTGCGTGCGTGCATGTGCGTGTGTGTGTGTGTTAATTTTAGTCACTGTAATAGATATATAGTGGCATCCCATTATGGTTTTATTTTATCTTTCTCTAATGACTGCTGTTGTTGAGCATCTTTTCATGTGCTTATTTGCCATCTGTATTTCTTCTTTGGTGAAATGTTGTCTATTCAGATATTTTGTCCATTTTTAAAAAATTGGTTTTTTTTTTTACTGTTGAGTATTGAAAGTACTGGATATAAGCCCTTTGTCAGATGTGTGATTTGCATTTATTTTGTCACAGTTTGTAGCTTGTCTTTTTATTCTCTTAATAGTGTCTTTTTACTGTTTTTAGTTTTTATGAAGTCTAGTTTATCAGCTTTGTCTCTTATGGATTGTGCCTTTGATGAAGTAACTAAGAACTTACTGCTTAATCCAAGGTCATGAGGATTCTGTCCAGTTTACTTGTAAAAGTTTTATAGTTTTACATTTTATGTTTAGGTCTATGATTCATTTTGAGTTATTTTTTGTATAATATAGTAGGTATGGATTGAAATTTATCTTTTTGCATATGAATGTTCACTTGTTTCTGAACCATTTGTTGAAAAGAGAATCCTTTCCTTTGAATTGTCTTTGTACGTTTGTCAAAAATCAATTGGCCATATTTGTGTGGTTCTATTTTTGGACCTTCTTTTGGTTTAATTGAGTAATATGAATATCTTTTTGCCAGTTGAGGCAAATACTTTTTAAACTTCAGATTACTGATGAGGAAACTGAGTTTCAGTCAAATTAAATGCCTTGCCAATGGTTGAACCAGTGCTCAGACTGGTTTGTCTGGCATCAAAACCCATGTTATATTGAGAAGTTGTTTTGCCATCTTAGTTATTTTGCTCCTGGTTTAAATTTTTGGTTCTAAGGAACTGTTTGTGCAGTATGTTTCTGAAAGGCTCGATGTGAGAAGTAGATTACATTGGATTATCTAAAATGTGAAATCAAAAGTTTTTTTCTGCTTGCGAGGCTATTAATTACCAGACTATAATTAGTTATCAATACCTTTGACAAGGTATAACCTTCTTTCCTAAATCCAGGGTAACGGTATGTCATTTTCCTTTATTTTAAAGAGAGCAATATAAATACATGTTTCTTGTATGGCAAGAAAAGAATGTTTAGGATTTGTGAATGTGAGAACACAGATGGGTGAGAGTGACTTAATCCAGATGGCTTATGTAAGGAACTTAGTAAGAGGTGAGAGTGATGTTAATGTGGCAGTGAATAATAAATTAACATTTCAATATTGGCAAACTGGGGAATTTTGAAGAATGTCATATTTAGTTAACTTCTGATTTTTAAAAACCAAGCTGTACATTGATAGGTGCGCACACACACACACACACACACCTATAAATGTGTAGTTTTTGAGAATTATCTTTAATGACTTTAGTCTAGGCACTCTGTGATTTTTCTTGTTTTTAAAAACTGAGATGTAATTGTTACATAATATATTAATTTCAGGTGTACAACATGATGATTTGATATTCATACACATTGCAAAATGGTCACCATAGTAAGTCTAGTTAATATCCATCACCAACATAGTTAGAGCAGTTTTTCTCTTTTTTTTCTTGTGTTCAGTACTTTTTTAACATGGCACTCTGTTCTTAAATGGCTTCCCTTGTAGCTCAGCTGGTAAAGAATCCGCGTGCAATGTGGGAGACCTGAGTTAGATTCCTGGGTCAGGAAGATTCCCTGAAGAAGGAAATGGCAACTCACTCCAATATTCTCGCCTGGGAAAGCCCATGGACGGAGGAGCCGGGCAGGCCACAGTCCATGAAATCACAGAGAGCTGGACAGGACTGAGCTACTGACACTTTCACTTCACTCTTCTTAAATATGCTCCTCCTTGTGAGAGCCCATTATTCACTTGCTTCCTAAGACTAATGACTCCAAAACCGTATCTACATCCCTTTTTTAATCTTGTTTTTGCTCTGCAGCCTCTGATAGCTAATTGAGGAGAGGATACAACTGTTCGGATGACCTTTTGACACTGGAAACTTACACACAAAACTGAGTTTTCTTTCTCCCCCCAGGCACAAATTAGCAACCATTCTCAGTTTTCCCTTTATTTTTTGTAAGATGGTCTTGCTCTTTGGAACCTCAGAATCAGTTGGACCTCTCTCTTTCCAGCCCTGGTATGGTTAAGTCCGTTGCCATTTCCTGTTCATTGTTTCTGCACAGGTTGGTTTGGACCCGGCTCCTCTTACTTCTAACCGTTCCTTCTGGGGCCCCTTGCTTCTTTCTCTTCCCTTGATTCATGGCCGTCAGCTTACTTCAGTGCCTTACTAGCTCCTATGCAAGCACCCTATGCGTTCCAAGCCAGATCTCTCTCTCTCTTTTTTAGCCAATTTTCATGCTACTTATTCCACCCAGAACGCTTCCCTTCTTCAGTATCTGCAGATTGAAAACGAGGGCATAACTCAGCCACCCATTCATCTTTGAAACCCTCCGGTCCTTTCCAGTGGGCATGCTCCCTCCCTCCTCTGATCCTGGAAGCTCTGTCTGCAAGGTGCTCCAGCTAGCAGCAGCTGCAGCGGCAGCACCACCTGGAAACTTGTAAGAAATGCAAAACTCCAGACCCAGAGGAACTCGATGCCGGGATGGGAAGGGCCTCGGCTAGCAACCTCCATTTAAAAAGCCACTCCTTGATGCTCACTCATTTGATAACTACAGCCCTCTCTATGCTCAGTCCAAAACGCTGCATCGTATTACCCTACTTGTTAGGTCACCTCCATTTCTTAGCATCTGTCAGCTTTTTCATTTTGAATACCCTCTTCTCTCTTTTGCAACCACTTGTAGTTCCTCGTGTAAAATATCAGGCTGAAAATTCTCTTCCATGAGGAAGGCTTGGCTTACCCTCTGAGTAATAGGTGTTCTGTTGTGCTGTTCTCATTTCTCCTTGAGCCCACTCTTTTTGGAATGGCTTTGGTTGATTGCTATAGGTGTGCTCCATTTTTTCAACAGGGAGGATGATGTGAGGTGTTTCCTTAAACTGGCATAGAATATATTTGGCACATATTTGTGATACATCAATTTCTCTGGAATATTTGAGAAAAATAATATATTAAATATAAAATCAGTGAATACATGTTATCATAAAAAGATGAAAGTGAAAAGTGTGTTGCTCAGTTGTGTCTGAATGTTTGTGACCCCATGGACTGTGGTCCGCCAGGCTTCTCTGTCCGTGGAGTTCTCCAGGCAAGAATACTGGAGTGGGTTGCCATTTCCTTCTCCAGGGGATCTTCCTGAACCAGGGATCGAAACTGGGTCTTCTGCATTATAGGTGCATTCTTAACCATCGTAGCCCCCAGGGAAGCCCTGTGTATTACCATATAGAATGCAAAACATAACGTGATTTTTCAAGGTAAGTGATATCTGTATTCAGGTAACATTTGGCAGAGAAGGCAGTGGCACTCCACTCCAGTACTCTTGCTTGGAAAATCCCATGGATGGAGGAGCCTGATAGGCTGCAATCCATGGGGTCGACTGAGTGACTTCACTTTCACTTTTCACTTACATGCATTGGAGAAGGAAATGGCAGCCCACTCCAGTGTTCTTGCCTGGAGAATCCCAGGGTCGGGGGAGCCTGGTGGGCTTCCGTCTATGGGGTCGCACAGAGTCAGAAACGACCGAAGGGACTTAGCATAAGCTGCTTAGAGTCATTAATTCCCTCTCCTATGATGCTTGAGGTATCCTGGATAAAAAGGCCAGGGCACTTTGGATGACGTGAGGTAAGGGGAAAGGCACCGCAGACAGTGGGTCTAGTCTTGGTTTCTGGGTCCTTCACTACTTACAGTAATTGACGTACATGTTTGGCTTTAGTTTCCTCACTTGAAACAGGATAATGCAGCCCACTAAATGTGATTGTTGTATTGTGGGGATTAAGTGCGATTTCATAGGTAATGTCCCATACAATCCCTGTCCTACATTAGGGGGTTTATAAATGGTACCTTTTATTACTAACTCCACTAGAACGGGGTATTTTTAAAGAAAACGTCAATCCACAGAAGCAGTTCTGTTCTCTGCATAGTAGGCACTTAGTAAATGTATTGGCTGGTATATATGGCACTTTGTGGTCCTGCTGTACGCAGGAATCCTGAGTGCACAGAGCTTTGAATTTTTAGTGCTTTATAATTGTTAATGAATAGTAAGAAATATTACTTCTTGACAAATCTATTGCATTTCTTAAAAATTTTCTATTCAACTTTAGTTTTAATGAATGATAGCTTACTTTCTAATAGTATCTGAAAGGCTTTTATGTTTTTTTTCTAGTAGAATAAATTAAGCTAGCTAAATGGTTTTTTTTTTTTTTTTTTTGACACAGGGCCCTACCACGAATGTTGTTTCATAGTCAATGGCTAGTTTAATCAGTGTTATTTGAAGACAGTTTCAAACTACACTGGGTACTTGGTTCTTTATTTAGTTCTAATTCTTTTTCCTACCACATCTAATTAATGGAACTGTCCAGTGGTCTAACATGAAGAAGAAGAAAAGGTGGCATTATAAGAAGTTTGGCTGGCATCAATGACTCAATGGACATGAATTTGAGCAAACTCTGGGTAGGATAGTGAAGGACAGGGAAGCCTGGCGTGCTGTAGTCCATGGGGTTGCAAAGAGTTGGACATGACTTAGCGACTGAAAAACAACAAATAAAATGACAAGTAACATTTCAGACAAATGTTGTGGTTTACAAAGTATTTTAACATTCATTGTATCATATCTCACCATCATTTGAAGTGGGCATGGTTGTTTTCTTATTTTGCTGGTTACAGAGATGATGTTCAGATTAATGACTCATCTAAGATCTCAGAACCAGAAATTAAAGGTCATATGGTTATGATTAGCAGTACCACTTCCTCATGGGGTTAGACATAGAGATGAAGTACAGTTTCATGCCATCCAAAAAGCACTGTCTCTCACAATTTATTTATGTGACACAGGAGTCAGACCACATGGGGTTCAAATCCTGGTGCTGCTGCCTCCTTTCTGTGTGACCTTAGGCAAATCATTGAACCTCCCTGCACCTCAGTTTCCTCATTTGTCAAATAGGGAGGATACTTGTATCTACCGCATAGAACTGTTGTGTTAAAATTAATAAATGTAAAACTATTAGAACTATCCCTGGGACATAGTACATACTATATGAGTGTTAACTATTATTTTTAATATTATAGTGGAGAGGCTGAAGTGCCTTGCTTGAAAGGTAAGGGATTGTCCTTAGACATAACTAAAATTATAGAAGTGGAAATCTAGACTTCCTTCTGTAAGAGTTTATTTTGACAGAATTGTGTAATTTGTAAGCCAGCCTCTGTTATTGTAGAATATATACATTTTAGGCAGGTGTCATTTCCCATCTGAATTTTCATATAGACTTAGTTCATTTACTGCTCTGGGATAAATGAAAATTTGGAGTACCTGATTTTTGTTTCTAAAAACTCAACCCATATAAGAAATACAATAAGGTGCACCCCTGCCCCCATACCAGCAGACTCTTTTACCTTCTGAAAGAAACATACTCACACCACCCACATGGATACCGTATACACACACACAGACACACACACACACAGACACACACACAGCCTAAGATAGAAATAAGGTACATTAGCCATTTCCATGATAACTAAGTTGTTAATTGGTTTCTTTAGAAATTGTAGTCTTTCTTTTAGGATTTTCGCAAGTGAAACAAATACCCTATTCATGAAGTTTTGTCTGTTCTTTTCTCCTGGATTCGGCGAATCACTTGTTCCAGGAGAGCCTTCATTATTGTAGAGACGCTCCAGATCTGGCTGTCTTCAAGCTTTTTTCTTCCCAGTCCTCCTGTCTCATCTCGTATAATGTAGTGCCAAGGAGTACAAGACTGACATTACAGTACTTACAGCCTTTCTTTTTGGCAATTTTATATGTGGCTGGAATCTTTTTTCAGTGAACATGTATTTGTTTTATACAAGGTGGAAAACTCATTTAAATGTTAAAATTCTGGTAAATGTTGAAAGTAGAGAATTAACATTTGCAAAATTGCAAATTATTCTTAAAGTTTATACTTACCTTTCTTATAGATACTATATACAGGATGCTTTTGCATTAAATTGAGTCTCTTTGTATATAAAAGTCACAGGCTGAGTGTCGCACCTGGTTATGAAATGAAGTACTTATAGAAATGTATTCACTTTTGATTTATTAATGGCTATAATCAAGATGAAAAGCTTTTCTTAATAATTAATGTCAAGAAGACAAGTGTAAACTTAAGGCAAGTTTATGACTTCTCTCCAGAGGATGTGACTGAGTTGATTAAAACAATTTTTTTTTTCAGTTCATTTGATTTTTTTTTCCCCCTTTGGTTTGGAGGTCCTTACGCTTCAGCATTGACTTGCTGTAGAATTAGGAGCCAACCCTAGTGTGCCTATAAACTCGTTCACCTAAAGGATGAGAATGCTTTAGATTTCTTTCCTTCTTTAAAGAAATTGTGTGCTTGCAATGGTGTTGGTCTGTGGTCCCTGCTCTGTATGGGTCCTCTCTTTTCCATGTTCAGCTCAGCATGTATATTTCTTAATGTCTTGAAATACCTAGCAAAACTCAAAATGGAAATGTCCTAGAAATCAAGCTGCTTGGGTGGCCCCACCAGCATTTCGGAAACCCTATGTGAAGCTGTTTGTGGGCACCTTTGGTGCTGGTTCTGGTGCTTCTGTCCATCACTGGGGGGATCATGGGTCTTCTAAGGAAAGAGTGAGCTTGCCCCACCCGCTCAAGACTTTCTACCTTCAATCGGCTGGGTGTGCGTATTGGAGCATATTCCATCTTGTGACTGGCAGCCTTTGTGGTAGGCACCCACTCTGAAGTGTTCCATATCGTTTAGAAGGTCGAAGTAGTCATCAGTGACTGAAGCCTAATTTAGATTCTTAAATCGAAATCATTGTTGAAGAATACTGCTCCTCCACTACAGATGTCTTCTGCATATCATGAGTGTGTTCATCAGAGAACAAGCTCTCACCCGGTCTCTCATAACATAAAAGCATTTTTTAATCCCTCTTAACAGGTGCTGCTGCAGTTTATTTATAACCAATGCATTAAAATGAAAAATACTGAAAGGGTCCTAAGTGGAAGGCGGCTATTGAAATATTGCCGTATTTAAATTATAGAATTTTGTCAGGCTGATTTGTGGAAAGGACGAGTCAATGTTGGCTGGTAAGTGATGTACTCACTGGCTTCCTGTAAGTTTGGAAGGTGCTTTCTGCGGTGTATAAGAGAGTCGTGCAAAATCTGGGTCTTGCAATTGAATTGATTGCTCCCTCGCATATTTATAATCAGATTCATATTGGGCCAGCTTTCATGCTCCTTGACATTTCTGATCTTTCCAAAGTATGACATGTGTTAGAACTCTCTTGGTCTTCTAGACTCACTGCAGCACAAAGACTGGAGATCCTTCACTGAAAGAATTGTCAAGAGGGTCTCATTTAACCCCTTTTGTCTCAGTCCAAGTTTGGGCTCACACATGGGGAAGGTAAATGGATCCTTTAATATTGTGCAGCACATTGAAATTCTTGTTAATTTGTATTTCTACTGCATTTTCTCCTTCCTGAAAAATCTCGCCAGAGACTGAAGTAGTTGGGCTGTATTAATGGATGTTTATGTTGTCCTGTGACAGCTGGTTTTGCTAATTTGTTTTTACAGGGCAGTTTATAGTAAATGAATGGCATGCTGAATATTTTACTGAGATTTCAGATTATCTAAAGAATATTTTCCGGTTTACTAATTGGTAGATAATGCTGAGTACATTGATGTTGACATGAGCAAATGGATTTAAAATGATTTGAAGTGAGCTTCATTAAAAGATGTTCTAATCACAGTCAGCAGGAAATGTCAAACCAGTTCTGCCTTCGTTCACTCTGGTGGGCCAGGACCCTGGTAGACTTGAGGTGCTACATGCCCTCACTGTCCTGGTTTTAGGGTGATCCAGGCTGAGAGAAGTGATAGAGGCTTTCTCATAGCATCTTTGACTCGTAAAGTAAATAACGTATCAATTATTAATTACCTGTATGGTTAAATGAACATTCTTTGAAAATCATGGTTTTACTGCTGGAGTCCCATAATGCATTATGGATTGGATACATGGAAATCATATTTGTTGCCCACTCTGACCTGCAAGGCAGTAAATTACTTGGTACCCATTCCAGCAGAAATGTATTCTAGAATTGATGCTAATGTGCTCATCAAAACATCAAGAAGAACCTAGGCAAATGCATTCTAAATTCCCAGGTTAAAACTTAGAGCACTGGTTCTACTTGTCATTCTTAGAAAGAGCAGCAGAGGCTTTTTAATCAAAACTGACCATTTGGGGAGAAAAGAATCGAAGGATATCAAATACAAGGAGTAAGTATATCAGTGAAGAAGGCAGACTCTGGAATAAGACTTTTCAGAATTCAGATCTCACTTTCCCCATTCCAGTTGTGTGTATTTGTGCAAGTAACTTAACCTGTCTGTGACCTAGTTTTCTGATCTGTAGAATGGGCATAATATCTCCTTTGTGAGGTTATGGGACTATCTGTGTATCTGTGTCAGTATTTATATTTCTGTCTATATAATGCTTATCAAAGTACAAGGCATTTTGTAAGGGCTCCATCAATGTCAGTTACTGTAACCAAAGTAAATTTATTTCCTCTTTCAGATACCTATGGAAAGGCACTGGGCTTCAAATGCCAAGGCATTAACCAGTCATCTTATTTTTATTGACTAAGTTGTATGAAAACCTCTTCTGTCATTTGGAACGCAGCTGTCTAAAACAACTGAGAAGTTCCTGATGAGGATACGGTATTGGCTGTGATGAGACTATCCCCAGATTCATGGAGCAGGTTGTGGGGGAAGCTTGCTGCAGTCATCTTATTTTTCTTTTTGAATCCCATCGAAATGCCTTTTTTCCTTCCGTCACTGACACAGTGTGCTGAGGGAGTAGTGCTCCCAGGCGGAGATCAAGGGCTCTAATTATTTCCCAGTAAAAATAGTATAACGCAGGAATTTGCCTGATGCTAATGAAATCTAGCTATGTGGCAAGCACCTTGTTCTTTTCAGTTTCCTCATTAACATCAGATTTGCACTGCTAAACAGCTGTACAGTTGGGGTATCTTCTGAAGAGCAGTCGTGGGGGTCAGCCTAATGTACAACATGGGAAGCTCTGTGCTCGGCAGTCAGGAGAGCCTCCTGGTAATCTCTTTACAGTATCAGACCAGATTAGGAGATTGATAAAGTTTGCTGATTTGTTGTTGTTTAGTCACTCTCGCTCAGTTGTGTCCCACTCTGTTGAGATCCCTTGGACTATAGCTCACCAGGCTCCTCTATCCATTGGATTTCCCAGGCAAGAACACTGGAGTGGGTGGCCATTTCCTTTTCCAGAGAATCTTCTTGACCCAGGGATTGAACCTAGGTCTCCTGCATTAGCAGGTGGGTGCTTTACCATTGAGCCTGTTCTGGACCATGCAAACAATATCCCTAAGTGGGCTATGGTTGTTGATTCTGAGCTTCTGACTGTGTTACATGTGAATTTGGGTTGTGTGCTTGAGTACAGATTATTCAGCTCATCCATCCAGGGTTCTGCAGGGTGGGGAGATGGTTTTTCCCTCCTCTTTGATGCCACTGTAAGTTTTAAAGCGGAGAGAGGGAAAAACAAAACAAAAATTCTCCCTTGAATGACCTCTCAGCTTTTCACTGTTTCCTATAAACTATGCTGGAAATGTAATAATCCTGCTTTTGAGTGCAGGACACAGCCCCTGTTGACAACACCAAGTGTGAAAAATGGCCCACCAGACTGTAGATGTGGTTTGTGGGTTAGTACAGACTTCCCTCATCAATGGGGAAATGGGGCCTAAGTCAGGCTTAGAAAATGAGAAAAATGCTTAAGGGACGTGACTAATGTCTGCCTCGTGCACTATGCTACATAAACCCATTATGTGCTTTAATTTAACGCTCTCTATAAAGATTCAGGGCCTGTCAGGAGAAGGAAAGAAACAAGCGATCCATCTTCAGTGAATTGTGAATAGGTTTTTATAAAAATACACATTCACCTAAAACCTGCCTTTCCCTTCATTCAATTTTCTCCACGTCTGGTCCATTCCCTATCTCCCACGGCCACTCCCCAGGCTGCTTGTGAATTGTTTTGTTCAGTGAAATAAGACTAATGTGTTAAATATTTAACATTGCTAATTGATTCAATGTAAAGGGAAAAGCGAAGAGAGGCAGAATGCCCCACGTCCCTGTCAGCGGACTTGAGCAAACAAGGCTGCGGAAAGTCTGAATTGAAGATGATTCATCTCCGAGGCTGTCGGCCTCTGGATAATATAGCATTTCTTGCAGGTGGTGATGGGGCTGAAATGGGGAAAAGATTAACTTCCACCTGGGAGCTGGAAAACCGAGTAACTGTTTTCTACAGAGAATTTGACTCTAATTCCACTTTTTTTTTTTTTTTCCTCCCTCAGAGCCTTTTGTTTTCAGGCTTCAGATATAGATTGGGAGATGGCAGGTGAGGTAGACTTCCGGCAGTATCATCTTTTTTGCATGTTGGGAGCATTAAAACACTTACCTCTACTTCACTAAAGCAAGCTGAAATTTGCTGATGATTTTAATTGATGAGTGAGGAAGCAGAAACCCCAGTGGGTCAGAGAGAATTTTTCCATTATAAAAACATAACCTTTCAGAGAGTACCCAATGGCAGTAAAATGTCAGGTGCCGGGATTTTACAAAGGCAAGGGAGGCAGGCCTGCATTAAGTTTCCTATAATATGATTCTGAAATATGAATGTACATATAGGCTTCATTCTTTCTTTTTTTTTTTTTCCTTTGGCTTATCTTTATTTTATTTTATCTTTTTTTAAATTTTATTTTATTTTTAAACTTTACATAATTGTATTAGTTTTGCCAATATCAAAATGAATCCGCCACAGGTATACATGTTGGTTGCTGTGTATAGGTGAAAAGCAGTTGTGACAGTGATATCAGTTTTGGCTTTGAATTGATTTTTTTTTTTTTTTTAATCCAAGAAGTCTAATGGCACGGTAAGAAATTACTTAGAACCAGGAAATATAAATGTTGAAGCAAATGTTGGTCTTAGGAGTTAGTCCAAACTCTTCTATTTTTCTGGATGAGTGATGTTAGAAACTGAGGCAGGGATACACTTGTTTCTGTGGTTGTGGTCAGAAGTGTAGGTGCTGGAAAGAATCAGTTTGGTGGCATCAAGCATTGGGCTCCCGTGTGCAGTCCATGAAATCCCTCAGGAGATACATGCATGGCCTTCAGCAGGTCTCTCGAGTTGCCTAAATTACACGCCATGTTTGGTGTGCGTTTTTCTGAAAGGATCTATGTTTCAAGAAATAAATATACTGAGGTTAAGCCACTCCTGCCAGCTGTCTTAAGTGCCTATTTTACAGGTTGACGTGAAGTTTGTGTATTGCGTTCTTTCCCTTACCTGTCACTGTCCTCCGGCCGAGCACACCTATGTCTGCCCCCACCCCCGCCATCCCCTTCCCTTCTTTCTCCTCCTTTATCCTTTACACCTCTGCTTCCCTTATTTGTGCACAGTTTTAAAAAAGGATGATCTGGGTGCTTGCTAGATTGACTGACACACAAACTTCAGGGGTCTTTCTTAAACTATCCTTGCCTTCAAGTCAAGGAAATTGACTCCTAGGCTCTGCTGGGGCAGAGCCATTAAGGCTTGTTTGATTACACCCCTTCGCTCACGGCTACTCAGATACTTCCCAGCGTAATGATGGTTTTCTGACTTCCCTTTCTCTCCTCCCTCCAACTCCTCCACATCAAAAAGAAATTACGTGTAGAATATTTAATGGGTTCATGGGGCTCTGCACCAGCATTAGCTGTTTTCATTCTGTATGAGATGAGATGAGGCACTTGTCAGCAGGGGCCACTGATGATGTCGGACCCCCTAATGGAGCACAGGTCACCGTGGCCAGCAGACCTAAATTGGGTGGATCAGCAGAGGAACTTCATGCTGCGGAGTGGGAGGACTTCTGGTAACCCAAGGTGCCTCTGGCTGTTCTGCAGGTGAGATGCCAGACTCTCTCTTTCCAATTTAACTGTTGCCTTCTCTGCTGCTCTCCCGCCATCCTTGTGTCCAGCTGAAGCTCTCAGCCTTCTGAGCTGGGTCTCGGAGTTTAACTTCTGCCCCCTCCACAGTCCTGAAATGATACTTTAGAAGGTCACAAAGCACCAGAGGTCCTTAGTTAGGCCTCATCTTCTTTGCCTGCCTTGAAGTACTTGGCAGCGTTAACTCCTATTTCCTTTGAAAAATGCCACCATTTCTGCTGCAGCACCGCCTTTTAGGTTGGTGTTTTTGGTGGCACTTGTGTGGATCCTTTTTCTTCTCCCAGCTGCGTTTTTTTACCCAGTGTTTTGTCCTCAGTGGTTTTGTTTTCCAGAGGCCCTCTTTGGTGTTTTGGATCTCATTCTATATCTCATTCACTCCCATACCTTCAAGTGTGGCTTTTCTCTCCAGCCTGATTTTGTTTTTTTAATCCCTGCACTGACAATGCTCTGCATTGTCAACTTCCTGCTGTTCTTGTCACCCTGGAACCCTGGGAGTCCCATTGCCCCTCAAACTCTGATTTCTAACAGTTTATCCACACCTGTTCCTTGTCTTGGGTCACAAAAAAATATACAAATACATCCACCAAAGACAAAACCCCCAATTGGAAAGACTGTCCCTGCAACCCCCTCCAGAAGCAGGCACCTGCTACCCAGGTCATTGTGTGTTTCCCTTTTCCTTTCATCACTCACCACCCTTTTTCCAGGCAGCCCCAGGCCTAAGTCTCTGCAGACATCTTCGTCTTCCTTCTGCACTTGGTGTACGTGCAGGAACCAGGTTCTCTGGCCCTTTCTAATAAAACCTTTCTCACCTCACACTTCCCATTGCGATGGCTCACTCTCAGCTATTTATTCCCTTGTGGCTTTTGTCCTTACAGACCCCGTCCATCCCATGGACTGTGGATGGGTTTATTTTCCTGAAACCCTCTTCTGATCACTCCCTGGTTCCAAAGCTTCCTTGTTTTAAAAGCAGAATTCTTTAACCTGCTGGACTCACCAGATTCTTCCCTGTGCCAGTCCGTTTGAGACAGGCTGGGACCTGGGACCTGGGACCCCGTGCTGCACTGGGATACACCTCTCCTTGAGCTACAAGATACAAAGAAATTATATGGGACTAGAAATAACTGTGTACATGTGCAGTTGGGGCAAATTCTGGACCAAAAAATACAAAGAGAAAAAACCCAGCCAACTGCCATTTCTGAAGAGCCTAGAGCAAAAATACTGGGTGTGTGACCCCAAAGCAGGGTACTGCATATGCCCCTCTGCACTTAGCACCACAAAGGGACTGCCAAACCACCTAAGCCACCCCTCCAGCTCCACCCCTGGGCTCACCCCTGCCCTCACCCATATTTTAAGGAATGTGCTCACCCTGCCTTGGGGAATGAGCAGGGAATCTGTTGTTTGTTCTGCTTCCTGCTAAAGTGGTCCCCAGTAAAGCATTGCCTGAATTTCTTGTCTGGCCTCCAGTCAGTTTCTGTTGATTGGAGAAACCCAAGAACTGGTGGTTATCATGTTGACCCAACTTGCCATCATCCATGGTTTGTAACTTCTCACCTTACAAAATTTTTTTTATCTTCTTTCATGTGCTTGCACTGAGATACTATTCATCTTTTTTCATCTTTTATATTTCTTTATGAAGATGGAGCCTTCCCTGATTGCCTTGGCTTTATCAGAACTATTATCCTCACTCTTTTATGAGATCTGTACTGTTCAAGTTTGTTAGAGTTATATGTGTTTTCATTTTATCATCCTGTTCTGTGCTAAGTCGCTTCAGTCGTGTCAGACTCTCTGCGATTCTATGGACCGTAGCTCACCAGGCAAGAATACTGAAGTGGATTGCCATGCCCTCCTCTAGGGGAATCTTCTCGACCCAGGGATTGAACCCTGGTCTGTTACGTCTCCTGCACAGGCAGGCAGGTTCTTTTCTATAAATACTGACAGACTAGGAGCTTTATCTATTTTATATACACACACACACACACACACACACACACACACACACATATGCTGCCTAATACAGTACTGTCTACATGTTAGGGAGCCCAATAAATATTTATTGAAAGAGTTAATGAACTCTCACACTGAAATTCTGCTTCATGTTGGCAGTCTAACCCAAAGTTACTAAAGACCTCTTCCTACTAAAGATTTCTTGACTAATTGTTTTTGGAGTCTTTCTACTTGGCCATACAAATTAGCATGGGTTCATAGACTCAGAAACTGAAGTAAATTAATCTATACTTGAAAGAAACCAGGCTGTGACTGCAAAAGGATTTTAGTAAAAGAAAAGTGGGAAACAGAGAACCAGTGACCAGTAGTTGATATAAGTGGTACAATCTTTTTCTGTTTTCTGGCGCATGGGTAGAATAAGGTGGCTTTTACATCCAGTGACCCAGACCAGAACCACATATGGTTAAAAGAGCTGAGACATGGGAGAATGAGATCCATGTAAGAAAGAAAATACAGAGGCCCTGACCATGTTAATCACTCAATAAATAACTTCATTATTATTACTATTGTTGCCACTGTATTTTCACCATGTGCTGCTGCTGTTAAGTCGCTTCAGTCATGTCTGACTCTGTGCGACCCCAGAGATGGCAGCCCACCAGGCTCCCCCGTCCCTGGGATTCTCCAGGCAAGAACACTGGAGCGGGTTGCCATTTCCTTCTCCAATGCATGAAAGTGAAAAGTGAAAGTGAAGTCTCTCAGTCGTGTCCGACTCTTAGCGACCCCATGGACTGCAGCCTACCAGGCTCCTCCATCCATGGGATTTTCCAGGCAAGAGTACTGGAGTGAGGTGCCACTGCCTTCTCCAATTTTCACCATGTATTGTCATTAAAAAAAAAATACTGTGTACAGTGCATTTAAAGATCTTCAGAGGGAATAATGAAAACCGAGTCATAAAAGGTTAATGCATGCTTCTTAGGCCCTTAGACATATTTCTACAACATTTTGTTACTGGTGAGGGAGAATTTTTGTCAGATTTACCAGTAACACTATGTGTAACTAAGGTGTATTGTTTCGGGCTATTTGTAAATCATATTTTGTGTGACACACTTCCAGCACCTGGAAAAGCCTGACCTTTGGGACTGATCCGAAGAGCTGTTTACAACTGTGGCAAACCAGTACCCATGGCCAAAGGGAAAGGTTTGCACTGGGAGTCAACTTAAATGACAAGGGAGGGTGTGTGGCTTCCTTAACCCTGTGTGGACTGCTGTACTGCTGCATTTGTTGCCAGAAGATAAGATCGGGAAGCCTAGGAGAGCCTCAGCATTGATGAGAGCTCCTCTAGAAACAGAAATCTCTCGTGAGCCTACCTGCCAACTGGAGAGAAAAGGTGCCAGGTGTTCAGGAGCTGCTTTGCAGCTACCAAAGCCCCTCAGTACATGTCCAGCTCCAAAATTTAAATCCTATTTGTGGGAAATCAGTAGAGGGTTTAATAGAAGTTTAAACAAATTATACGTATACACACAGAAATAGTCTGGCCCGAGTGTGGAGAGGCCGGGAAGTCCGAATGTTCTGGTGAAGTACTAGGAGGTAATGTATTTTTAAAATTTATTAAACCCACTGAAGCATAAGTGTTGAGGATAAGAGAAGCCATATGCACATATGGCCCAGAATAAAATTTTTCAGATTTCTAAGATGGTTGCAATCAATGACTAAGCCATTTTGAATGAACTTGGTGTGTGAAAGTCCTTCTGATTTGGCCTCTACAGGTTCTCTAGTGGTGGAGAGACAACTAATGAGGCATTGATCTGGTTAGGGGGACTTGCAGGAGAGAAATGGGACCCTTCTTGTCATGACTCTGGGCTGCTCTGCTCTCTCTTTTAGGAATGGAAATGGGGTGGGGTGGGGGAGGAGATCTCTGCATTTCTTTCCTGGAGAGCAAGGCAGGTCTAAATGAAATTTTATTCAAAGCTTTTGGTCTCTCGGAGGAAAATTATGACATTGGATTTAGAAATTTTATGTTTTAAAAACAAAACTCTGTCAAGAGACTAGACATGGTTTTGGTCAAGTTTTAGAGTTAGGCCTTTGGTTGGATGCGGGAAGTAGGTGCAGTTAGTATATTTGTGGTAGAGTGGCGTCTGCAGGAAGATCTAATCAGAGGAAGAATCTAGAGGATGCAGACCCGGGAGACGAATCACTGAGCGGGATACAGAAGGGCATTGTGTGGCAATCACACTTCTTTCCATTCATTATTGCAGTTATAATTATGGAACCCAACATATTTAATTGGCACGGTATACTCTTCTCTACTGAATAGATTGCATTGTTCCTGTTGAAAAAACCCTTCTGCATCGGCGATCCGTGCACATGCTGCTCGTCGGCTCTGGAGAGGTTTCTTTGTTTCCATGATGTGTGATTAACTGAATTGTGGAGCCTTGCTAGGCATCATCCACGAAAATGAAGAGAAAAGGGGGTATCTGCCTGCTCTAACTTTGAAGGGCTTTGATTAATTAAAAAAAAAGTCTATTAGATCTTTGTAAGTATGTACGCCTTAACTTAGAAGTACGTAAATGGAAGTATTGGTTGACTTTGATATTGGGACTAGACTTTTATGGGGCTTTCCATGTGACTAAGATGGTAAAGAATCTGCCTGCAATGAAGGAGACCTGGGTTTGATTCCTGGGTTGGAAAGGTCCCTGGAGAAAGTAATGGCTACCCACTCTAGTAATCTTGCCTGGAGAATTCGATAGACAGAGGAGCCTGGCAGGTTACAGTTCATGGGGTCACAAAGAGTCAGACATGACAGAGTGACTTAACACTTTCTAGTCTTTTATCTGATTCCAGAGGCCCTGTTCAAGGAAATTCTGCCTGCTAACCTGTTATTGGTGTGTGCAGTGGGATTTCAAGTTGCAGAAGTAGTGTGTAAATTCAAGAATCCTTCAAGAGATGCGTGGTGACTGAACCCCTATAAATGAGAGTGGTGCTAAATGTGAATGGAGAGAAAGGGGACCTTATATAGGACTTGTTGGTAAAGACCAGAGACTTTTTCCCCTAACTTGCGAGAGGAAATGCAGGTACAGACTGGGGCAGGACGTAACATAATTGTTATTATTATTGTTAGAGTTATTACAACTAATATTTACAAGCACACACTGTATCCCACCAGGCTCCTCTGTCCATGGAGTTTTCCAGTCATGAATACTGGAGTGGGTTGCCCGTTCCTACTCTAGACGATCTTCCCTACTCAGGGATTGAACCCACCTCTCTTGTGTTTCCTGCGTTGGCAGGTGGATTCTTTACCATTGTGACACCTGGGAGCCCTGCTGCCTGCAAAGCACCGTCCTAAAGCATTCTACCTTCATTGTTTCACTGAATTATCACAGCTATTCTGGTGTCTACTGTTGTCCCCATTTTACTGATGAGGAAACTGAGCCTTGGATAGATTATTTCATTTTCCTGTCTGAAGATCACAGAGTTAACGAAGAGAGGAGTTCTTGATTCCACTTGCTCTGCTATAGCACAGGCTGGCAAGGCATAGCTCATTGTTTTAAAGCCTTTATTGTTTTAGTCATGTTGTTCCTCACTACTTATAAGTATTTCTACATCTGAGAGCGAATCAGAGCTTGATGTGGTTGAAGCGTCTCTGTGGAGATTTGGGGAGGCATCTTAGCACCCCTGGAACATGAGGTTGTTGCTTCACCCAGAACTGTTTTCTGTGGGTGCCACAGGTAGTCCCGCTGCTCTGGATGCAAAAGGTCTCTAGTTCAATTTCTTGCTGGAATGGATTCTTCACAAATAAGGATAATCTTTCATTTGATGTTTACTCACATGAGTTCCTTCTGTATTCTGTACTGTCCACATCAGGCTTTGCAGTTTTTATATATTCTTGCCAGAATGCACTTATTCATTAGCTGTTTTTATTAGTGTTACGGTTGAGATGACATTTTCCATTCGAAACTCCAATTTTCTGTGGCTTTTAATTTTACAAAACAATTACCTATCAGACTGAAACTCCTTAGGCTGGTTTTCCTCTCAGAAAAGAGGTTTGGGGGGAGGTGTTAAAGTCTGTTCTACTTTTCTTGGCAGCCTAAGCATTTAGATTCATGTAAGTGCTCTTTAAATAAAGTTGAAATTGCTTAATTATTTAAATAAATGGGAGCTGAATTATTTAAGGGTTTTCTGGCAAGACAGAAGATCCCTTTCTCTCCTACCCCTCACTCAGTATTTGCCATCCCATTTTGTGTTGGCCAACAAAGAATGAAGTTTTCACTCGTGTTTTGCTTTTGCTTTATCTGTGAATCTAGGTGCATTTTGGGGAAATCTTACCCACGCTTAAGCCCATGGATTTTAAAATTTCAGTTTGCAATTTTAGTTTATTGTCAAAATGCTTGCTTTTAAGTTATGTCTTATTATGTAACATGGTTAAAATGAATCAAATACAACTTCAATCAAATACAACTCCTTGGGCATCTGCAGTGTGAAAGGGGGAGTAGCAGGGTGGAAAGAGTACAGTTTTGGAATATGAAAGACCTGGGTTTGGAGCCTAACCTTGGCGCTAGTGTAGCTTTATCACCTTTGCAGAGTTATTTAAACTGTCTGAGCGTCAGCTTCCTCTTCTGTTACCCATCGAATAGGGTTGAGGCGTGGGGGTTAAGGAACCGTATAGCAAAGTCTGATGGTATCTAGTGTTTAGTAGACACTCAATATGCAGTACCTATCAATTCTATGCCAGGCACTCTGCCAACTTTTAGGAATTCTGAGGTGGTTAAGACAGAGAGATTCCTATCTTTACTGAGCTGGTGGTAGTCTGGCAGTGGCAAAGCAGAGGAAATTTCAAGCAGGACTAGTCTGAGCAGAGGTAGGTTTGGAACCATGAAAGTTGGTTATTCGGTGAACTGTTAATGTTCCAGTGTGTTTAATCTTAACATCAATATAATTGGAAATATTAAATTGATGTGGTGTTTTTGAGGTGTATAATACACATGACATATATTATTTCATTTGATCCTTGCAAAACCCCTGTTTGGCAGAAAGGGATTCAATTCAGTTCAGTTCAGTCGCTTAGTCGTGTCCAACTCTTTGCGACCCCATGAATCGCAGCACGCCAGGCCTCCCTGTCCATCACCAACTCCCGGAGAAAGGGATTACCATCTCTATTTTATAAGGGATTTGAGTGATTTACCCACATTCATATAGGTAATGGAAGAGCCAGGATCAAAGTCTGGGTTTTTGCATTTCCTGTCCAGTGCTCTTTCCACTGTATCATTCAACTAGTGGTGTAGATCATCTATATACACAGATGCTAAGCCTTTAATGATAATTTAATGAGATTTTAAGGATGTTTTTTTTTTTTTCTAAACTCAAATTTGTTTTTACTCAAGTTCATCTGACTTAAGATAAAATTATACAAAATCAAATTGAGGTTTTACTTCAGTCTCTGCATGTAGGTCACTTGCAACCTTGTAATTAAAAAGAAAATAAATAAATAAAGTTTAGTTTGGACTTCCCTGGTGGCTCAGACGGTAAAGCGTCTGCCTACAGTTCCGGAGACCTGGGTTTGATCCCTGAGTCAGGAAGATCCCCTGGAGAAGAAGTGGTAACCCTTTCCAGTACTCTTGCCTGGAAAATCCCATGGAGGAGGAGCCTGGTAGGCTACAGTCCATGGGGTCACAAAGAGTCAGACAACGACTGAGCGACTTCACTTTCACTTTCCCTCTCACCAGAGTAATGCAGAGTCAAAATCTCACCCTTAAATTTTACTTAGAGTGTAGGTTCCTTTTTGTATTAATATGTTTTATGTTTTCTTACTGAATGGACATATCACTAGTTAGACATTCAGATTTGCTGAGTGTACAATTAATTAATAGCCTGTTCTGACTGTTCTTCTCCATTAACAACAAGAGTACATACTTTAGGGGAGATACTCCCTTTAAAGGCCCACTTTTGTTTCACTATACTTGATGCAAACCCATTGGATTTTTGTTGAAATTTTTAAGATTATAGCTCTTGTGCCATCATTGATTTTTAAAAATTTTGTGCCAAAATTGATTTTAAATGCATGGACAAGAAACTAACCACCTCCACAACCCATCCCACCCCCAGCCACTTGCATTCTCTTTGCTCCAGGAACTGTGCCACCGCGCCAATTATAGGATGCTCAGTACGAAAGGGAGAAGTACGGCCCTACTTCTTAGAGAGTACTTACTTGAACCTGGGGTTGCTTTTGGATCCTGCCAGTTATTGGCATTCCCCAGTGAGAATGCAGAACATGCCAGTGCTGCCAACTTGATCTTTGAATACGAAGTTGCTGTGAATGGATGGCAATGCTAAGGTGCCAGCAATCTGTGAAATACTTTACCTTGTTGGGCACACAGCAAATTAACAGGTTCTTTGCTTTGCTGAGGAAAAGAGTTTGCAAGAACTGGCTGCTTCAGGGTTTGCAGGGAAGATAATTTACAGTTGTTCCTTTCAGTTAGCAAAGAGGTGGCTCAGGTATGTGGGTTGGCTGTGCTGGTCACAGAACTTGTGTGGCCTTCTTGGAATACTGAAAGATTTTCTTCAGGGACTTGACTCTGTTGGAACCTTTTCCACAGTTGAGAGAGTCATTGAACATTCCAGAGGCTTTGTTCACATTTTGAATTTTTTTTTTTTTTTTTTTTAGAAGAGGGAAATATTTAACATTCACTGGTATTAAACACTTGTCTTAGTACTTTGTTAGATTTGATCATCGTAATATGATTCCCATTTTATAGATGAGTAAAGTATAACTTAGAAAATTTATAACTTAAAGTTGCATAACTATTAAATGATAAAAGTGAGAGTTAAAAATTTTATTGAACTATATAGAAAAGGTACATATTATTCATGCATGTCTCAAAGTATTACAAAGTGAATTACTAGTGAAACTTGTTGTTCAGTCACTAAGTTCTGTCTGACTCTTTGCAACCCCACGAACTGCAGCATGCTAGGCTTCTCTGTCCATCACTATCTCCCTGAGTTTGCCCATACTCGTGTCCACTGAGTCAGTGATGCCATCCAGCCATTTCATCCTCTGTCGCCTCCTTCTCCTCTTGCCCTCAATCTTTCTCAGCATCAGGGTCTTTTCCAATGAGTTGGCTCTTTGCATGAGGTGGCCAAAGTATTGGAGCTTCAGCTTCAGCATCAGTCCTTCCAATGAATATTCAGGACTGATTTCCTTTAGGATTGACTCGTTTGATCTCCTTGTCTCAAGAGTCTTCTCCAGCACCACAGTTTGAAAGCGTCAGTTCTTCAGTGCTCGGCCTTCTTTATGGTCCAACTCTCACATCCATACATGGCTCCTGGGAAAACCATAGCTTTGACTATGTGGACCTTTGTCAGCAAAATGATGTCTCTGCTTTTTAAAACACTGTCTAGGTTTAGCATAGCTATTCTTCCAAGGAGCAAGTGTCTTTTAATTTCGTGGCTGCAGTCACCATCCACATTGATTTTGGAGCCCCCAAAAATGAAATCTGACACTGTTTCCACATTTTCCCCATCTATTTGCCATGAAGTGATGGGATCGGATGTCACGATCTTAGTTTTTTGACTGTTGTTTTAAACTAGCTTTTTCACTCACCTCTTTCACCTTCATCAAGAGGTTCTTTAGTTCCTCTTCATTTTCTGCCATTTAAGTGGTTTTCATCTGTATATTTAAGGTTGTTGATATTTCTCCTGGCAATCTTGATTCTAGTGAAACTAGATTCTAGTGAAACCAGGAATTCTAAGACCATGGCTTAGTTGTCTACTTCTGAAATTTATTTAGTTTTTTAAATTGAAGTTTAGTTGATTTACAATATTGTATTTGTTTCAGATGTACATCAAAGTGAGTCAGTTAACATATATGTATTTACATATGTATTTTTTCAGGTTATTTCCCACTGTGGATTATTATAAGATATTGAATGTAGTTCCTGACACATTTTGAACTCTTAGCACGTTTTTATTTAGAGTACATATGGCGATTTTTCACCAGACACGTCCTCAGTGTCTTTTATCTGTATTTTTTACCTTTTTTTTTTTTTCCTTTAAGGTACTTCTGTTCTTAGAGGTACTCCTGCTCCCTTGCCATGTAGGCCTTTTTTTTTTTTTTTCCTCTAAATGCATTGAGGATTTGCAAAGAAATGATTATTGAACTTTTCAGTGGAGGTTTCTCATGAGTTTTTTTTGGTTTCATGTATGAGGCTTTTTGAGTTTATTTTGACTTTGCAATTATGAAAAAATGGAAGGGCCTAAAGCTAGGAGCTGGTGGGATCCAAGAAGGAGTTGCCATATTGATAAAAAGAACCTGGAAAAGAGAGCCCAGAAAGAGTGACTGCCACTCCTTTGAGGCCTTTTCCTGTTTCTCTTGTTAGGGAAGTCCCTCTGCCATCTCTGGATGGAAGGAAGGTCTGAAACTTCTCCAGTCCTTCCAAGAGATCAAGAGTTTTTATTTTATAAGCCTTCTGATTGTATATACTGTTAAGAAAACTGGGAAGGGGGCAAGGAAATGGTTTCTTTCTAAAATATCAGAAGATGGGGTGCAAGACTTGTCCCTTAAGATAGAAGGTGGACAGAAAAGCAACAGTAAATGACACACCCTTTAGGATGAAATTTGCCCAAAGAAATGGTCTGTAATCCTCTCTAGTGGTGTCCTGAAATGAGCTCTTGAAAAGACTCAGAGTCTTGGTTTCACAGAGAGGAGGTGGGGTCTTGACAGCAGGTGGGTGGATCCTGGCCTCCATCGGAAGGGCAGGCATGTACCTTACGTCCCATCTCCTGCTGGAATTCAATGGGCTTTTTGATTTGTCATTTTGCCAGGAGCTTTCAAGGAATTTGAAACGTGATATGATCCAGTGTCATTGCATTTTATGAGGTTACATTGAAACTCTTTTCCTTGACCCCCTGGCAAAACCAGCTTCTTAGGGTTTGAAGATATTTTTAAAACATAGCACAAAAGTGAATATGAAACCCTGAAAGAGAAATGTCTGCCTGGCAGATTGTGATTCTGCTCCAAGAGGAGCAGTTTACTTCCTCCTTGATTTACCTGGCAGGAGAGTATCTTTTGCAGGCTCTACTGAAGTTTTTCTTAAATTCCTGTACTTTGAATTGTGTCTCTGGGAGCCATTCATCTTTGTCACCTGCTTTACTTCTGCTATTTTTAGCCGGGTGCCAAAGACCTTACAGCTCTCTCAAGTGAAGGATAAAGAATTAAGATCTGTTGTAAACAAAGGCTCATCACAGTATTGTTTTTCTGCTGTTAGAGCTTCCTTCAGGTTTTCCTTTGAGTCAACTTTAATTGCCTAGAACCTAGAGGAGTTAGACTTTCTAGGAGAGAGGCCTTTGTCAATTTTGCTTCCAAATCCTTGGAGAGGTAAGGGCTTTTTTTTTTTTTTTTTTTAAAGAATATTCTAGCAGCAGTGACTGCTACTCTTCTATCCCTGTTCTCATGTTATGTGTGCTTAGTCCTAAGCTCAATCGTTTCCAACTCTTTGTGACCCCGTCAACTGTAGCCCGCCAGGCTCCTCTATTCATGGGATTCTCCAGGCAAGAATACTGGAGTGGGTTGCCATTCCCTTCTCCAAAGGATCTTCCCGACACAGGGATCGAACTTGGGTCTTTTGCATTGCAGGTGGATTCTTTCCCATCTGAGCCACCTAACAATAGATTATATACAGTCATTAAAAAAAAAAAGTGAGTGAAAGTGCCTTCCAGATCTAGGTGGCTATTTCTTATATGTTGATTGATTTTGGAATTCGCCAGTATTTTTTTAGCTCAAGGCTAACCTTGGGACTAAGGAATTAATAGTGTTTCAACTTTTTTAGGCTGCTGTGTGTTGGGGGAAAATATTCATGAAGCCTTGCCTCTTTGATTTGGAGTTGTGATCAGAATGTATGTTTTCGGTGTAGTAATACTTTGCAACCACCTCTGGGATGAAAGTTAAAGACACTTGCCCTGTGATGAGTGTCTTTCATTCCATGTGACCAGTGTATTTACGTGACAACTAGACTAACTAGACAACTAACGTAATTTTTTCTAGGAAATTAGATTAGATAAAATTAATCTAACTAAACTAATATAATTTTCCTTGCAAACGTTAGATGTTTACAGGTTTGGTTTTTCCCCTCTAAGGAAGTGAGTCTACCTCTGAATCATTTCTTTCATCTAAATATTAATCACTCCCAGCTTCCCCCCTTAAAAATTATTTTGGAGACTAAATTATAATAGGTAATTCCCAGTAGTGATATTTCTTTCCCATGTACTTCATACTTATATTTTTTCTTTTTTAAAAGACAAAGAACAAATATACAGTGAAATATTACATATACACAGAACCCAAAAACAGTATTTTACTCTATTATTCTTACAAGTTGAGTTTTGTTCTGGTCTTATTTTTATCTCTCCATCTATGTTTGCAGGGCTGTCTGCTTCCCCCAAGTGTTAATGTAAATACATTTTATTTTGAGACAGATCAGTTCACTTCCCTCTGGAAATCCATTCCTATAATGTGGTAAACCTCAATATAACTCTCTGGTCCGAATGACATTTCATAACTGTTTACAAATCAAACACACTGTTGATATTAAATGACAACATTTAATGCTAATGTCAACAATTCACTTAAGTCTCATTTCATTAAAATACTCCTGATCTGGAAAGGAGCCGCTTGTCTGAGCAGATAAAGCACTTGACTTTCACCTCTAGTTTCCAGGTGAAAGTACAGTTGGTGAGCTGTAGTTCAGATGGATTTCATAGCTTTTGGCCAAGGGGATTGATACCGAGATCTAGTTCACATAATCAGAGTAAACCTTGGGTCATCTGGACGAGAGAAAGCATCCAAAACAGAGATTTTGGCTTTATTCTGTGCGTAAATCAGTTTGTCTCTGCAGGCGATCCTCCCCAAATCTCTGATGTTAAGAAAGTTAAATAAGAAATTAACATAGTGAAGAAAGTTAACACATTTCCCTCCTTACTCTCCCTCCATTGCTTATCCTTCACAGTCAGCTTCAAGCCGTTCACACTTGCCTTAAAACTATTCTGAGAACCTTTCTGGTCTCTCCTGGCACTGGATACACTGCTGTCTCTACCCAGGACCCTCTTAGGAGACTGGCTTTTAGTGTTTTCCAGAGCATAATCCTAATTTGTGTACTGGTCTTTTATCCACATTTACCCCTCTGATAGTTTCCCTGTAGTTAGGAAGGAGGCCCAACTCAATTAGGAACTCCATCTAATGCCTACATTATCAAGGACAAGTGTTTCCCACACTTCCAAGGTCATGGTATCTCCACTTCAAGAGAAGCCTCTTTGTTGGGATGACGCGGGCCTTATGCCGAAGCCTATGAATAGTCTATAACTTGAAGTGGTCTATGAAGGTCATTTGCATAAATAATAATAGTTGCTGCTGTTCTGTGAATAATCCTGTTTTTGTTTCATATAACTCATTGAAGTGTAGGGCTGGGCTGCAGATTACCATCTAATCCCTTTTTGTGTTGCATCTCCTGAGAGCCCTCAGCCAGTACAGGATAATGGGGAGGGGAGGTGGCACGCGCCTCGTGGCTGGGGGTAACTGACATCCTCCAAAGGCTGCAAGTAAAACTCTGAGATTGTGCTGAGTGTACACATACCTGTGTAAACGCAGAAAGACCTTGAGATAAATTACAGCACTTTCCATAGTGGAACCACGGCCACGTGAAATAAGTGGGCTTCTCTCAGGTCTTGATAACTTAGGGAAGGCAGATAATTAATACAGTCACGATGACAGTGGGCCATAATTGGTTGCGTGTTACGAAGTTTAGACATATCCCTCCCTTCTCTCTCCGGGAGAAAGAAATTGCTCTAGCTTATGTGTGTAGAAGACATAAAACTTGCTACAGTGGTATTTTTATTTCCAAATTATTCTTAAAGCTATTTAAAAGTCACCACAGAATGTGCTTTACAGAAGCAATTTCATGGCTCCTTTAGGTTTTTGTGCAAATCCAGATAACTGAAATGTTAGCCCTGATTCATTATTGAAAAGGAAGGAGGAACACCAAAGCAGATGGTGAAGTCCAAGTACCGTATAAAGGACCTAGGAGTTGGGGCTTGGATCTCATCAGAGACTCTTCAGTTCTTTCAAAGAATCTCTGTTGTGATTGCTAATGTAAGGGGCATTTGAAAGATGATCCTTCTTTGAGAAATGTTTCTGAACTTTTAACTTGCCTGCTTAGAGTCCTGTTAATACTCACTGGCAATGATATCCATTTTCCATTCCATGAGATCAATTTGGAGCTTGAGCATAATTTTATTTCTGCTTCACAGTTCTTAAAATCCTGTTTGGAAATGTCATTAGGAGGATAAGGGCTGTAATGAAAAATACGTTTTCTCATGTACCAAATCAAAGTGTATAGTTATGGAGCTGGCTATCTATACTGAACAACAGTTAACAAAATGAATCGGCGGCTTTCTGCATTTGAAGTTGTATAGTGTAAAATTCAATGAAACATTCAATAACTGGAAAGATCACATCAGCATCAAGGATGCATTTAGCAGGTTTCCTCCTCCCTTATTACCAGAGTAGAGGCATAGTTTAGGACCAAGAATAAAAGCTGTGAATGAAGTTGAGAATCGTGGGACGCCTGGAGGTAGAAAGTAAGTAGCAGTGACTGTGCCTGGAAAGCCAAACTTGGATGCAGGTGGAAAGAAATGGACCGAAAGATGGGCCTTTGGGGACTAGTATTTTATAAGAATGGTGCTCTTGTCACATCTTCTATTGAAGCCTTGAAGTCATATTTTGAAACTGGCATCGGTTAGACCCCTCCTTAGGGGAAAGGATCTTGTTTTCAGCAGTTTAGCTTGCCAGGTCAAACAGAGTGACTGTATCCGATTCTCACGTAGTATGGAAAAGCATAGGGTGGATGAAAGGAGCTCTCTTTCTATCCAAAAAAATTCTAACAGATTTTTAGTGTGGGAAGTTATTCCATAAATAAATGAATTGAATGACTGAATGAACAAATAAAAAAAAAATAAATGGCAAGGTTTGTTTTTTCCTAAACAGGTTTTGTTTGCTGTCAAGAGATCTGGCATGATCTTGTTTTCTCTGGTATAAAATGAAAAATCCAACAAGAATGCATACTTTTAAGGGGTGTGTTGTGTTTGTATGTGTTTGTTTCACTATATTGTATAAGAGACTGTTGAACTCACTAGAATGCTTGGAACTATAAAGTTAGGCCATTTTGAAATCTTACCCTGTTACACACTGGTGTAGAGAAATACATGTTTTCATATAAAACACCGTGAGCGTTAAGGGATGCCGCTGCTGGGAAGCTCACCTTGCCATCTCAAGCAGTAGATGCAAGTTTTAAGAATACAGACGTGCAGCACTGACAGTGGAAAATGACAGGAAGCTCACATACTCGCACATCTTCTCCATCCGACTTTTCAGTAGGGGCTGCTTCTGCTTCTGGCTCTTCTCGGGGGATAAAACAGTTTTACAGGACTGACCTCAGTGCAGAATGGACAGTAATTCAAAGCCCTGAGGGGGCTTAAGAAATGAAGGTAGCTTATTGGTTTTGGCAGGGGAAGGGTTGGCTGGTAAGACCGTTGAGCCCCTTAACTGGAAACACTGACAAGCTGAGCAGAAAGCATGTGTGCTATACCAGCGCGATCATTATTTTCATTGGCAAAATGTGTTGCTCACAGTTTTGGGTAGTCTGTCCGTTTTGTCAGTAATTTAATCTAGGTCGGAAAAGGCATGGGGTGGAATTGCTATTGTTGAGCATCCCTGCAGGCATCGCTGGCAGGGTCCATTCCAACTTTTAATGAGGAGCCTTGCTTTATGTTGGGGTCCTGCGGTGGCTCACAATATCTATTTTGGGGTGTTTTAACGTGGGGGTTAGCTCTTGAAATCGGACAAGGTGCCTGCCTAAAAGATGATGAGGTTCCCCCCACCCCCATCCAGTCTCTGCTCCTGTTAAATAGATAATTAAGTGAGACTTTTAGACACAAGTAAAAATACAGATGACATGGGATTGTGTCAAAGGTGAGATAGCTTTTCTTTCAGAGGAAGAATAATTCTGAGGATTAGAAATAAAGAATTTGAAGACAGAAACTTAATACATTTGAGATTTTCTATTTTTATAGTAATTTCATTTCAAAATATGTGCCAACAATATATGACACCTTGAATAATGTATTTTTACACTCCTTTACCCAAGAATTAAGCTGGTACATTTGCAAGATGAGGAAATACATGTTGGCCTTGTAATATTGCTGCTAAACCCACTGTTTCTTGCCCTGGACGCGGTGCTCTCAACCCCATCCTCTAACACAAATTCATCAGTTATTCTAGGACAGGTAATGTTCTATATTTTCCATGGTTTTTCAAAATATTGTAGTTTATTATTACCATGAATTAAGCAAGAGGAAATAAAATGATTCCTATTTAAATTTTTTAACATACTAATGAATTTGGTTCTTTAGGTCATTTTGGAAATATCCTTGGCATGAAAAAGAAGGCATTTTCACACTTTGTCACATTGTCTTAGGTCAACCAAGGTAGTTGCAAAAAGCATTTTCTAAGCTGCATGCTGAATAAGGGTCAGTTAGTTGGAAGGCAGTGTTCTTTTTTATTCTGTTCATATATTGGACAGAAACTTTTGGGGCATTCTTTTTCTATTTATTCAGTACTCCACTGACACCATGTAGGGACTTTTGTAGTAGAAATAAGTTCATGTTCTGGTCAGTAGGATGAAAAAGGGAAAGGAGTGTGTGCATTTTAGGAATAGGGATGAGAGAAACTCCAACATATATGGTTGTTACAGGTCTAGTCACTGAGTCATGTCCAACTCTTGCAGCCCCATGGACTCTACTGCTAGGCTCCTCTGTTCATTGGATTCTTCAAGGCAAAAATACTGGAGTGGTTTGCCATTCCCTTCTCCAGGGGATCTTCCTGACCCAGGGATCAAACCCGGGTCTCCTGCATTGCATGCAGACTCTTTACCAATTTGAGCCACCAGGGATGTGCTGTTTATTGAACATAAACTGTATACATCAGGCACTAGTCTGTGAAACTGTATTAATCTGGGTCCAATTAAGAGAGAGAAAGCACACTTATTTCAAGAGGTAAAGACTCGTTCACTTGAACAGAGCATTGTATAATGAGGGATTTGCTAGTACTATTTAAAGAGAATTCTAGAGTATAGGAATAGCAGATATAGAGCAGCCACTGTGCCGAGGTTGGGATAGAGAACCCTAGGAAGAGCTCCAGCCTCCTACCCCAGGCGGTACTGCAGTGGGCACAGCTGTGGCACGCTGTGGCAGGGAGGTTGCTGTGCTGCTATGGAACTTGCTGGAAATTTGTTCTCTAGAATGCTGGGGGAAACTGATCAGTAGACCGTGTCTCTTAGGGGGCACTTTGATACAGGATTTGCCTAAAGAGCATGCTGGGGAAGCTGCAAGGCTCTGGATATGCTTGGTCAGTTAGCTCTGTTGGACCTGAGGAATCAGTGAGCACCTCACGAGCTGGATACTGAAACCTAGTTCCTTCCGCAGTGTCCCTCCAGCGCCCTCTACTGACAAACCTAACAGTGTGTCAGTGGGTAAAGGAAGAACATTTAAAAGGCTCAGATCCGTCTTCTCAGAGCAGGCAAAAAAGGGTGAATTTGAAGTTGAGAGGCAATAAACCAATAAAGACTCTTGAGAGTCCTTTGGACCACAGGGTGATCTAACCAGTCAATCCTAAGGAAATAAACTATGAATATTCATTGGAAGGACTGATGCTGAAGCTGCAATACTTTGGCCACCTAAGGTGGAGAGCCAACTCATTGGAAGGGACCCTGATGCTGGGAAGGATTGAGAGCAAGAGGAGAAGGGGGCAACAGAGGATGAGATGCTTAGGTAGAATCATTGACTCAATGGACTTGAATTTAAGCAAATCCAGGAGCTAGTGAAGGACAGGGAAGCCTGGTATGCTGCAGTCCATGGGGTTACAAAGAGTCAAACACAACTTAGCAACTGAACAACCACAAGCCAATAACCAGCAAGGACATCTATGCTTCTTCTCATTTAATCCTAAAGAGACTAGAACTAGCTATTGTTTATTCCTCTTCAACAGGAGAAGAAATTGATTTAAGCTCAAAGAGATTAAATGATGTATTCAGGGCCATATAGCTAATAAATGGCAGAGCCACAACTTCAAACTCAGATTTATAACTTTTAAGGCCCATGTTCTTTCTACTGGCCTCTTTGAAGTGCAGATGTTTACAGTCCAATGTGGAAGCTGCTAATTGTACCAAATACCCTTATCTAGGTAATATATCAGAGATTATATACTTAGTTCATCATATAGTTCAGGTCCCACTGGACCTACGGACAAGAGGGACGATGTGGAGAATCATTAGAAGGAAATGGCAACCCACTCCGGTGTTCTTGCCTGGAGAATCCCAGGGATGGGCCTGCCGTCTATGGGGTCGCACAGAGTCGGACACGACTGAAGTGACTTAGCAGTAACAGTAGCAGCAGATCATATTTTAGGTTTTAAAGTGATAGGTTGTACATATTTCAGTGGCGTCTGGAAGCCTCTTATTAACCGTATCGTAGTCGAGTTCAGGCTCCATACCTGTTCGGCCAGTTGACAGCTCCCAGGGTCTCAACCTGGGCTCTGTGGAGGGTAGGGGAAGATGGTGGCAAATCTTGGTTTTTTATTTAAAATGTTACTTTTTCTCACCCCAGCCTCTCTCCCCAAGACTGCCTTTCCAGGATACTCTGCTCTTGTTTGTTTGCTGGTTGAGGCTGAATTTGTAACCCTGTTCTTCTGGAACCTCTCTGGTCCTGTTAAGCTTCTTACTTTCACCTCATTTGGGATAACAGATTTATACTTAAGATTTTTGTAAAAGAAGTGTTATTTTCATACTGTTACACTGTAATTTTTACAGCTGCTTTATCTTTTGACTTAAGGTGAATTACTTAACCTCTCTGGGGCTTAGTTCTTTTCTTTCATCCATTCTTAAGTCTGTAAAGAGGGGTGGCCTTTCTAACGCTCCTCTTATCTTAAAAACACTCAGTGGCTATTTCTAGTTTAACATCTTTTGGCAGCAGTTCCAAACACGTGAGCTTTTGGTTGCCTGATCCTGTCCCTGGCAAGTAGTTAATGAATTACAAATAAATAGAAAACAGTGTGATGTACTGGTGAGAATGTGGCTTTGAAGTCAGATCCACCGGGGTAGAAATCTTAGTACTAAAACTTCACTGTCACAAGGCCTTGGCCAGTTCTTTATTTTTCTGTATCCTAGACTGTTACTTTGTCTCATAGCCACAGCAATGCCTTGCTTATTTTATTCATGTGAAGTAAGAGAAATGATATAATTAAAGCTCTTCATATAGCTACTGGCACATGGGAGGTATAAGTTCCTTAAGGCCAGGGTCCCATCTCATTATTATAGTTCAGTCGCCCAATCGTGTCCAACTCTTTGCAACCCTCAAACTGCAGCACGCTGCCAGGCTTCCCTGTCGTTCACCATCTCCCGGAGTTTGCTCACACTCATGTCCATTGAATCAGTGATGTTATCCAACCATCTCATCCTCTGTCATCCCCTTCTCCTTCTGCCCTCAATCTTTCCCAGCATCAGGGTCTTTTCCAGTGAGTCAGCTCTTTGCATCAGGCGGCCAAAGTATTGGAGCTTCAACTTCAGTCAGCATTAGCCCTTCCCATTGAGTGTTCAGGGTTGATTTCCTTTAGAATTGACTGGTTAAATCTCCTTGCAGTCCAAGGGACTCTTGGTCATCCTTGAATTGCTTATGTGCACTCTGGAACATCCTTACTTTGAACTAAGATGCTTACATCCACTAGGAGAGTCCTTTCCAAGCTGAGTATCTTTGTCAGGCAAACACTTTTTGTAGGAATAATCGCCTTGGATTATCATTATTATATATAATATATATATTATATATATTATATCTGTTTTATAAGCTTGATTGTACATATTATTGTATCTTTAAACAGTACATCTGTATAATTTTATTAAATTTCTTGTCAGTAGTTTTCAGTCTGATGACATGATTTTTTTAAAAAACCACTCTTATATGGCATAATAGTAACAATAATAACATTATTAAGGATTCACTATATGTTAGTCATTAGTCCAGGCAATTTACATGCACTAATCCTTTGATACTTACACCCTTCTTTTAATCTTCACCTTCTAGACAGGAAACTGAGGCACCCACAGGTTGAACAGCTTGCCTCAGATCATGCAGCTAGCATCAGGGGGAGCAGCCATCTGACTTCCGAGTCTCTGTTCTTCACTCTGATATTGAATTACCTAGTTCAGTTTGAGTTTTGAAACACTTCATCAGAGGTCACTGATGAAAATCCAGTCAAATTCAAATCAGCCCAGTCTAGAAAGGGAAGGTGTATACTTCAAAGCAGCTTGACAAAATCTGTTTTTAAGCCTTTAAATATATCTCTGGGGGATTGCCTTCCTCTTTCCAAATACCTTCTGAGATCAGGATGAGCAAAAGCCCACGTGTACCTGTTATGTTTTAATATTAGAACTGTCTTTGACGCCAGGGTCTCTTGCAGTAGTTTTTGGTCTTCTTGCATCCCTCACACTTAGCCGCCCCTCTCCTCTCCACATCCCCGTCCCTGAAAACAGAACAGCAGTAACAGCCTCAAGCTCTGTGCACGTCCGTCTTCCCTGTGTGGGGTCTAGGGTTAGTTTCTCCCTGTAGCGTCCTAAATCTGTTTACTGACATTGTCTTTGCTGTGTGAGTAGTCTTTTAAATATGACGATGATAAAGAGGATTTGATTTCCTACTGATAATGTGAAATATTAGTAATTTAATTTCACAATATTGATGAATTAAAAAAAAAAAGGGACCAGTGGCTTATTCTCATATTACATTAATGAGGCCCCAAAAGTTGTCTTCTGGCTCCCGCCTCTAGACAATTTGGAGATAGAGACCCAGGAACTCAGGAACCTGAATGAAGTATGTGTTCCGATGCCAACAAGCTTATTCTGTTTCTCCCTTTATTTTAGTACCAGCATGATTTGCACTGTTAGGGAAAAGATTGGCTTGGTAGACTTCAGGAACCACTTTAGTCAACGTGTGGATAAATGAAAAAACACAAGTGATCAGCTTTCATCATGACAAATGGAAACTGTCATTTAATTTTTATCCCCAATTATACAGCTCCGGGACCAATTTTTCAGGTGGAATGTTGGAGCCATTAAAAAGAAATAAGTAAACTATGCCATATTCCATCATTTTTCTGGCAGCTAACCAATGATCTGTAGCCTTATTACATGTACGTTTTTATAGAGATATTTTTCTCTTAAGTTTGTAGAAAGCTTTATTAACTCTTTCCTGATTTCTCCTGGAATGTGTTTTTCCAAATGAATTTTCTCTTTATCACTGAGTGTTGGTTGGGATTTACTTTTGATTTTGACTGGCAGCTATTTTCATCTTTTATGTTCTTCGATTGCTAGAATTGCATGGAGCAGTGTTTTTCTTAATTTCAGCCAGAGTTATGTTAATTGTCCTAATGCTGGCTACAGACTGTGTTCATCTGGATTTCAGAATTGATTAGAAATATAGTACATATATAAAACTCAACCACTCACCTCTCATCTTTTACTTTGACTTGAAAAAACGTGGGTACTCCCTTCTGTGCTCCTATAGCATTTTGTCTGTTCTTCTATTGTAGCACTTCACATGTCATGTTATACTGTTATATCTGATTTCCTGTTCCCAAGTATTATGAAATTTCAGGACTATGGGCAGCCGTACAATTTGGCTGTTTTATCCTTGCATCCACAAACACAGCAGAATGCCAGGTACATGTTAGATAGACAAAAAATATTTTTCTGGAAGCCTGATTCAATGCTTTCTATTTCTTCTTTGGGAGATATTTATAATTAAAAGTTCTTCAACAATATTGAGATCCAGCATCTTCTGAGGACATTAAAATCCTTTATAACCATGTATTTAATCATTTTTATTCCATCTAGAAAAATTTTGCACATTACAAGTAGTCTTTGAATTTTAAAGGTGAAAGAAATTGAGATTACAGGTTACTAATGATTTGCCAGCTATTAAAAACTCCAGTGATAGCACTATGTGTGAAATCTAAAATATGACACAAAGGAACCTATCTTTGAGACAGAAACATGGACATAGAAATTAGACTGGTTGAGGGATGGGTGAGGGAAGGATTGGAAGTTTGGGGTTAGCAGATGCATACTGCTATAAATGGTTAAAAGAAAAAGATTGTATTGTATAGCATGGGGAACTATGTTCAATATCCTGTGATAAACCATAATGGAAAAGAATATGAAGAAGAATGCATATATATGTATAACTGAGTCATTTTCTTATGTATCAGTAATTAACATGACATTGTAATCCCAACTATACTTAAAAAAAAAACTCTGGAGAGAGGCATCGCTGGGATTAGAACCATTGACTTCTGGCTTCCATAACAAAAGAATTTTGGAAAAAACTCCAGGTTACACTGCTTTGGGACTTTGTGCTCAGATTGTACACTTTACCATTACTTGTATTATCAAAAATACCAGTGATCTATTTTGATGCACAATTAATGTATAAAGTGGTGGTCACAGTGATGGTTTGAAAACCAGGTTGTTTGGCTTTTATAGAAGCTGGTTAATGGATGGGGCCTATTAACTATGTTTATCTACATGTGGATTTTTTTTTTTTTTCCTTGGTTCAAATCTTTTCCCCTTCATTCACCTAATTAGTAAATCCTGGGATTTACTAATCTTTGGCTCAGATCTGGAGAATGTTTGTCTGCTTGATGTTAGCATCAAAATAGTTAAATTTAGTTTTCAATAGAAGAGGTCCTGGAGTGTATTGTGAACAATACGCAGCATTTTCTTCAGCTCTGTGCCTTGGCATATGCTTGGAGGAGAAATGATACCCTCTTGTACCTACGTACAGATCTGTCATCTGGCACTGTTACCATTAGAATATGCGAGTAAGCTTATAAACATGCTGATGAGAGGACTCATGGCTTGGAAACTTGTTAAGTAAAAGGTGTTAGATCATGTATCTTGTCCTCAGGGGTTCTGGGCTAAATAGCTGCACTTATCCTTATTAATGCCTGCAGACTTCTGCTTCTGAAGATGCAAATGGCCTGTTGTAAGAGTTGCTATAGTACAAAGTTTCTTTTAGACAAGCTGTTTATTGGGAATATTAACAGCCTGATATTAGCTTGGCAAAGAGCAAAAAACTTAGAAGTTTGGGAAATAAATGTGCATGATTGCTGATCTGTCATAAATCATTGCTTGTGTTAGGTATCTATTTTTAAGGCTACATTAGGTCTTCCAATGAGAGGAAGAACTTCTGGATTTGGCTAATGTACCTGCACTGATGGAGAGAACGTAATATCCTGTCTGTTCTCTTGTGTTACAAATGAGAACTTTTCTTGCAGAGCTGAAAGAGACCTTAGAGACTGTACTCAGCATAAAGCTTAGAAGTGGCCTTTTCATAGAGTCACAGATGTAGAAAACAAGCTATGGTTACTTGGGGGGAAGGAGGTGAGGGATAAATTGGGAGATTGGGATTGACATATACACACTGTATATAAAATAACTAACAAGGACCTATTTACTGTATAGCATAGGGAAGTCTACTCAATGCATACGCTGTAATGGCCTATCTGGGAAAAGAATCTAAAAGAGAATGGACATGTATATGTACAACTGATTCCCTTGTTGTTGTACAGCAGAAACTAACACAACATTGTGAATCAACTATACATCAATACAGTTTTTTTTTTTTTTAAAGTAGGCCTTTTCATGTTTGGATAGCCATATTAGAATGGTCTTACATATATTATGAAAGTGAAAGTGAAGTCGTTCAGTCGTGTCCGACTCTTTGCGACCCCATGGACTGTAGCCTACCACACTCCTCCGTCCGTGGGATTTTCCAGGCAAGAGTACTGGAGTGGGGTGCCATTTTACCCCCTGTGACATCCCCTCCTCTGTCCCTTTCCTTGCATCCCGGAGTCTAGTCCTTTCTTGTCAATTGTCCATTTAGTGTGACATCCTTGATTGTGCACAGTCTTAAATTCCCTTATATATCAGATAATTTTTTAGATTTTATTGTTTTTAAATTGAAGAATAGTTGATTTACAATGTTTTGTCTGTTTCTGCTTTCAGAGAAGGCAATGGCACCCCACTCCAGTACTCTTGCCTGGAAAATCCCATGGACGGAGGAGCCTGGTAGGCTGCAGTCCATGGGGTCGCTAGGAGTCGGACACGACTGAGCGACTTCACTTTCACTTTTCACTTTCATGCATTGGAGAAGGAAATGGCAACCCACTCCAGTGTTCTTGCCTGGAGAATCCCAGGGACAGGGGAGCCTGGTGGGCTGCCGTCTATGGGGTCACACAGAGTCGGACACGACTGAAGTGACTTAGCATAGCATACTAAGTCTCTCTGTAAGTTCCATTTTTTATTCAAATGCTCAGACCTTCAAGGCGTTCTCTTCATTGTTGAGTTCCACCCTTCCTGGTGCATATCCCCGTCTGTTCACATAAGGGGAGAGACCCTCAACCAGCACCTCCAGGGACAGGCCTGAGAAGGCAGGGACTTCACTGTTTAACAGTATTTTTTTTTCCCCCAGGAAAAAGATGCATTTCTATTCTCTATTTCTAAGAGTTGTGATAGCTAAAATTTTGAACTAAACTTAGATTGAAAGTGAAATGGCTCATTTGTGTCTGACTTGCTGTGACCCCATGGACTAGCCAGCATACTGGAGTGGGTAGCTGTTCCCTTCTTCAGGGAATCTTCCCAACCCAGGGATCGAACCCAGGTCTCCCGCATTGCAGGTGGGTTCTTTACCAGCTGAGCCACAAGGGAAACCCACAAATGTTGGAGTGGGTAGCCTATCCCTCCTTCAGGGGATCTTCTTGACCCAGAAATCAAACTGGGATTTCCTGCATTGCAGGTGGATTCTTTACCAACTGAGTCATCAGGGAAGCCCAAACTTAAATTATTGTCCTTGAAAAATGAAAGCCAAAGGGCCACTGAGTATCCAGTTTTCTCAGAAGCTCTGAAGGAAAACTTCAGGAAGCAGAGTCCATTGGCTCATTATTCAAACGGTGGTCTTATGGTCCCATTTGACCTAGCAGCTCACTCCATGGAGTAGTGGTCTTTGCCCCAAATTCACCTTTGCTGCCTTTATGGAGTTCATACACACATACTTGCCTGTGAGGAGGAACAGTTCACGTCTCTCTGAAGTAGTAAAGCACCCTGTTGCCTTTAGTTGATTCCTTAGAGATTTTCCTGGGTGGAGTGTGTCATTTCTGTCTTTGTATTTGCTTTATGTTTCACTCCAGAATTCAGCAGGTATTTGCTGAGCAAATGTGTGCCAGGCACCATGCTGGATATTGGGATACTGGTTAACAAGCAGATAGGATGCCTTTCCTCCAAGAGCTCAGAGTCTAGTAAGAATAAGGCCCTGAAACAGTTACCGCATATTATGTGTGATAAGTATAGGGAAAATCTCTGTCAGGGGATGAAATGTGTGCTGTTCGGCATATTGATGCAGTGATGATATATTCTGAACCAAAACCCCACAAAAGATTATGAGAAATGAAGAAGATTATGCCAAATAAATTTTTTTTTTCCTGCCAAAATCACATGTGGATGGAGATACTGAAAATATAGTTTGGACATAAAATGAATTTCTGGGACATTTCAATCACCCTGGTGGGCTCAGACGGTAAAAAATCTGCCTGCAATGCAGGAGACCTGGGTTCTATCCCTGGGTCAGTAAGATCCCCTGGAGAAGGGAACGGCTACCCACTCTGGTGTTCTTGCCTGGAGAATTCCATGGACGGACGAGTCTGGCGGGCCACAGTTCATTGGGCTGCAAAGAGTCAAACATGACTGAGCAACCAACACACAAACAAGTACTAAGGGGGGAGAATATTTGAAATCAGCGCTGCCTTGGCAAATTCTGGATAAATGTTTGCTGTTCTGATTTCTGCCACTTGTAGAGCTGTTAATACAGGGAACAGATTTTTAAAAAATTTACAAGTGTATAATAAAAACATAACAGAGTTTATTAAAAATATGATTTACTTTAGAAATTCTGAACCGTATTCCAATGTTCTGATGGGAAAAAATAAACTAGAAAAAAGCGAGCAATTGTTCGTGTTCTTCGTGCAGATATTATGAAAAGACCTTCTGTGCTACTGCAGTGTAATGGATTCCCTCTCTCAGAGCACCACTTGGCTGTGCTTTGTCACTAGAGTTGATCTGACAATTTCTCATAGATAACTTTGAAATGAGTTTGCATTCGTGACTTTGCATAAGAATTGTATGCCTTTAATATTGCTGAGGTCAGCATGTGGACATCTCTGCAAAACATTAATTAAAGAATTGGTTCTCCTAAGCTGCAGTCTGTCAGCAGAACACATCCTTTGAGGCCATGAAGAGAAACGTGCAGTGCTTCAGTGTTTGTTGTTGTTTTTCAGTTGCTCAGTTGTGTCCGACTGTTTGTGACCCCATGGACTGCAGCATGCCAGGCTTTCCTGTCCTTCTCCATCTCCTGGATCTTGCTCAAACTCATGTCTATTGAGTCGGTGATGCCATCCAACCATCTCATCCTCTGTTGTCCCCTCCTCCTTCTGCTCTCAATCTTTCCCAGCATCAGGGTCTTTTCTAATGAGTCGACTCTTCACATCAGGTGGCCAAAGTATTGGAGCTTCAGCTTCAGCATCACTCCTTCTAGTGAATATTCAGGATTGATCTCCTTTAGGATTGGCTGGTTTGATCTCCTTGCAGTTCAAGGGACTCAGTGTATTAATCCACAGCAATCAGTGAACCACAGACCAACAGGAGTGGTCTCTTGTCTCTAGTCTCTGGTGAAAGAACTAGAAGGGAAACATGTTTAAAGTCATGAATGGGTTCTAGACAAGAGCATCTATCTGGTCTACTCTTACCTGCAGTCAAGTGAAAGTTAAAGTGAAGTCTTTCAGTCGTGTTTGACTCTTTGCGGCCCCATGGACTGTAGCCTACCAGGCTCCTCCCTCCATGGGATTCTGCAGGCAAGAGTACTGGAGTGGGTTGCCATTGCCTTCTCTAGGGGATCTTCCTGACCCAGGGATCGAACCCAGGTCTCCCGCATTCCAGGCAGACGCTTTAACCTCTGAGCCACCAGGGAAGCCCCTGCAGTCAAGGTTACACCTAAATCATCTAAGATGGATGGACTTGCTGGGTGCTGCTGGGGGTAAAGAACCCACCTGCCAATGCAGGAGACATAGGAGATACAGGTTTGATCCTTAGGTTGAGAGGGTCCTCTGGAGGAGGGCATGGTAACCCACTACAGTATTCTTGCCTGGAGAATCCCATGGACAAGGGAGCCTGGCAGGCTACAATCCATAGGGTCACAAAGAGTCGGACATGATTGAAGCAACTTAGCACACACTAGGTTTCTTTTAAGATGCCATGGCACCAAATCTTTGAGTATATGGTCTTCCTTGTGCCCCTCATATCATCTCTCCCTCCACTCCAGGGTGGTAGTGGTTAACCTTTCATTATAAAATCGTTGCACTCAGAGCTCCTTGCTGAAGTACTGCGGGAGGGTTATAAGTTGCATGTTTGAAAAGTCCTTTGAGGTGGAGTAAGTTTTGTAACTGCTTTGCATGGCAGGAAGAAGCCTCTCTGGTGACTCACTGAGCCCCTCTCAAGTGGGTGCTCTGATGATAATGTGCCACCTTTAATACTGCTTGACAGGATTTAACCACACATGCAACAAATCAATGGAGACTAGAGCGCAGATGCACTTGATCTATATTGTTTGTCTTCTTTTGACTGATGCAGACCGAAAAAAAAACAAAAACAAAAACAACAACTTGATAGCTTCTTGGTTAATACAGCTTTGGTCTGAAAAGCAGGCTGTGATGTATTTGGGGGTGCATATGCCAAGGCCTGAAACAAAGAAGATATTTACCAGTCTGGACAATAAATAGGCAATATCCAGCTAAACAATGCTACAGGAGGAACCTGGTTCTTTGGCACACACAATGTTATGTCAGAGTTCTCTAATACATTATTACTGTCATTGACAAATATATAGCTCACTAAAAATCATAAATGATCATTTTAATGAAAGTTGCATCATTTGTGAGTGGTACTTGCCTATACTTATTTTTAGAGCTGTGAAAACAAATTAGAAACAAGGCTGATGGTTCTACTTTCTTCTTTTATTTATTTTTGCCTCTTCCAAACCTTCATGAACAGTTTTGACTGTCTGATTTGTTTCATTGTTTCCTTCCACTGCCTCTAGAACATCTGTTGGAAAATAATGCTTGTCCTGTCAGTTTCCAGGATCAGCAGCAAACCGAAGTGTGTGTTCAAGGTGGGTGCCAGCATCACACTGCCGCTGCCACCAGGCTACCGGAAGGATGGGCTTGATCCTATTGTGGTAAAATTCACTTTTAAAAACGATCTGGACACCTCGATTCAGGAATAGGACGTTCATCCCAAAATGGACCAAGCAGAACACCAGCAGAGATGTGATTTTTGGGCCGAAGGCACAAATACAGGATGATTATTGCCTGTTATTTAGTGTATGATTCTTTGTTCTAAGACTAGGAGATACTGTTTTTGCTGGAAGCTCACAACAGATCAATAGTAATTTTGTTATGGGCCAGATGTCAAAACAGAAATGTGCTCTCAAATCCCACTGACTTGCTATGACAACTAGTATGCTAAAATACGCTTGCTCAGCAGTCAGGCATTTCACAATACTCCCCTAGTTCTGCTTTGTTTTTTGTTAAATTTTTTTATTCATGTGGAGCCTTAAAGCTAGGCGTTGTTAGCAAAGATTCTCCTGTATTTGTTTTCCTTTCTCTAGTACACACTTCTTTTGATTGAGAGGAGAGAAACCTCCTCAAACTCTCCCTTTTTCTCCACCCTGATAATGAGTTAGGTGCTGTCTATACTGTAACTTCTGGTGACAGGTATCATTTTCATGGCAATAAATAAAAAATCTGCAGTAGAAAAGTGGTTCCGAAGGAAAGCCAGCCAGCAAGAAGCGTGTGCTCTGTGTAGTTCCTCTCTCATCCGACTTTGAAGTTGTCATTTCAGTCTGATTTGGACTGGGGAGTTCAACATTTTGGGATGAGAGGAACTTCAGGGATATTACTAGCCTCTTGCTTTGGGGGCATTCCTCTTTTTTCCTCTCTTTAGTGAAGTTGCTGACTATCCACCAGCTTTTGGGTAGGATTAGGACAGCATTCTGTAGTCATGAACACTTCTTCTTGTGCTGATTTGTTATTATAGAAATACTCAAGATGAATCAGGTGGCAACAACTGGCAAATTTGGGCACATGTTTTGTCAATGTAATTTAAAATGGTGTTAGTTTCTTAAGTCCGTTTGGTCTTGTCCTTATGTCTTATAAATCTGGGCCTAGCTTTTTTCTTCCCTTTCCCTCAAATCAGGAAAAGAAAAAGGGAAAGGCTTTCTTTTTCAGATCATGAAAGAACTGAACAAGCTGAGAATTATTTGTTCAATAATGTGATGGAGGGACTTCCCTGGTGGTCCAGTGGTTGAGATTATTCTCTGTGCTTCCGATGCGGAGGGCGTGGGTTTGATCCCTGGCTGGGGAACTGGATCCCACATGCTGCATGATGAGGCAAACAAATAAAGTGATAAAACTTTCCATTCTACCTTTGGGCGATTCTTGCATTTCTTACCATTATTGAATTTTCTGGGAGTATAAATATCTCTCAGTGGGAAGAAATATTCCATCCAAGGATGTAAGGACTCTGAGAGCTTAATACTTGGCCAGATTTTGTTGTCTGTTGTTGTTCAGTCACAGTCGTGTCCAACTCTTTGGGACCCCATGGACTGCAGCACACCAGGCTTCCTTGTCCTTCACTATCTCCCGGAGTTTGCTCAAACTCATGTCCATTGTTGTCTGTGAGTACATGTAATTCTTGGTGCTGCCCCACAGACTTCTCCAGCAGACATTTTACTCACAAGAAGGATTACTTGGATTCTATTGTTCTTTCATATTTATTGCCAGTGCTATCTAGAGCTCTGAAGCTGCTAGGAGTTAGGAGAACAAAGTTCAATTCAGACTCAGGCACCTTTTATAAGCTCTTTGGTTTATTGACTGACCACTGAAAGAGGACCTTTTTAAAGCAAAAATTAAGTGTGCTGTTACTGCATTCCAGGCTTTGTGTTAGAAGTAGAGGGGATGGCATGATCAGTAAGTCAGTCCCTCTCGTTTCAGAAACAAGCACGTCATACTTGGGACACTGCTCTCCTGCTGGGGTGTTGGGGACCGTGGGTTTGCTTTCATTTATCCCCATTCTCTTAGTTGTTTCTCTTGAAAACTAAGTGCATGAATTACTGAATTACAGGACAGAGCAGCTAAATGGTCCACTGAGAATTAAGTTCAAGACTTGGACTCATGGGCCAGAGCTTACCAATTACACTTATTGTCATTGTTATGACCTCAGATGTATATAAATCCAAAAGAGTCAAAGTACATGACAAAGGAACTTGAGACATAGAAGAGTTGAGAAGAGAATGCCAGGTGGGCTCCCCGCCCCCAAAAAATTCAGTAAATAGGTGGGAGTTGAATTTGAGAAGCACACTTATTAGCTGAGAGCAAAGCAGCAAAGACACAGTAGGTGACTCATGTTTCCAGGAATACGTTTGGAAAAAGCTGTAAGAATATTTATTCACATTAAAGGATATAAAAGATTTCAGATTTGGAAAAAAAAGAAGATATGTGACCATCTTGACCCTTTGTGTCTTATGATAGACATAAAATAAGCATTTAAAAAAAACTTGAAGTCTAGTTGATTTACAGTCTTATGTTAGTTCCAAGTGTATGGCAAAGTGATTCACTTATATGCGAGCTGAGTCACTTCAGCTGTGTCCGTCTCCTTGCGACCCCATGGATGTAGCCCACCAGGCTCCTCTGTCCATGGGATTCTCTAGGCAAGAATACTGGAGTGCGTTGCCATGCCCTCCTCCAGGGGATATTCCCTACCCAGGGATCGAACTCAGGTCTTTCATGTCTTCTGCATTGAGAGGTGGATTCTTTACCACTAACGCCACCTGGGAAGCCTGAATCTATCTATCTATCTATACACATAATCTATAGATAATGTATACATACATATACGTATATATACTTTTTCAAATTCTTTTCCATTATAAGGTATTACAAGATACCTTGTAATATAGAACAGGTATCATTCCCTGTACTCTACAGTAGGTCCTTGTTGGTTGGTTTTGTATGAGATGTATGTGTGTGCATATGGTCCTTTTTTTCCTAATTTATTTTATTGAGTGAAGTGGGTTAGTGCATAAAACGAAGAGCAGAAGATAGTTAACTTTTTCATACTCAGAGCCCCCATCACCGTGATATCTATTATTAGCCTAAACCCTGTTGCCTAGTGTCTTTGTAGAGATACTGAAAGTGAAAGTGAAGTCGCTTAGTCGTGTCCGACTCTTTGCGACCAAGAGATACTGAAGCAGTACCATTTGTGGTTTCTCAGAGGGGTTTGTAGATTCTTAAATGTTCACCATCGTGTACTAAGCTTTTTCTAAACCAGAAAATACTGGTCTATACCAGGAATTGGAAAATGCTTTCTGTAAATATATGAGGCCTTTTGGACCACAGATTTCTGTCACTGAGTTCACTCTGCGGTTGTAATATGAAAACAGCCATAGGAAATGCATATGAGTGTGGCTGTGTGCCAATAAAACTTTATTATGGATACTGGCAATCTGGATTTCATGCAATTTTCATGTGTCATGAGATATTATTCCTCTTTTGATCTTGTCAACCGTTAAACAGCATAAAAATCACTCTTAGCTTTGTGTGGGTTTGGCCCGCAAGTGGTAGTTTGCCAACCCCTACCCCAGACCGTCTACTGTTTATATTTCCCAACCCATGCTATTAGGTAATCTGAAGCTTTATCATATTATAATGGAATGTGGTAGCAACTATGTGAGAAAGCAAAACATTCATCACAGTCCTCAGAGAACTGATCCTCTAATCGGAACTCAGCTTTTCAGAAAATCTCGTGTAAGGAGTGTTGTTTGTTCCATTTGATTTCGGGCCAGTGGCTTGAAGAGTAGGGAGGAGAGGTGAAAGCCAGCCAGTGACAGGGCCCTTGCCTCCCGCCCACACTGTGCTCTTGCTGTGCGCAGATGACCTCATTTAATCCTCACGAGATTTGCCTGAGGGGAGAACTATTTTCAACCCATTGTACAGATAAGGAAACAAGGCATATAGAGCTAGGAAACTTGAAGATAGTAAATGGCAGAGCCTGGTTTCTAACCCAGGATCTCTGACACAAGGGGGGTAGTTGGAGCAGGAAACAAAAATCACTTGGCTGATTTAGAGCACTTAGCTGGGGCCTGGCATATGGTCGGTCCTGGGTATGTATTAATATTATTGATTTGTCTGTTGCAAAGGAGAAGGGACGGGTGATGAAGGAAGGAATAATGAGGCTTTAGAGACTAAAGAATACAATACCTTTGTCAGAGATTCAGTTGAACCTTGCAGTCAGCCTGTATCTTGTCAAGCCAAAATATGCTTTTGGAAACCAAAGAGGAGTCATAAAAAATAAAAGTTCAGAGAAACTCATGTATTTAAAAATGTGGCAAATCATAGACGCAGAGAACCCAGTGTGAAGGTCCTTACTCCTGAGTTCATGAACTCCCATTTGATGGCTGGAGTGTCGTGTTTTAGAAAGCTAGAGGGAATTTTTTGACTCATTGCCAGTCATTTACTTAAACTTAAAAGATCTTTGCATTAAAATTACTTACTTGAAGTGCTGGCAGGCTGATAAATTCAGGGGGCTATTTTAAACATTGTCAATCTAAAATGTAATCCTATTAAAATAATGGAGTATTTTCTGAGTGGAGAATTTCCTCGTCTTCCTGTCCAAGGCTCGCAAGAGAACAACATAAAAGGCATCCCAGAATGTCCTCTGAACATCATTGAACCAACCGATGTGTTTGCACAGCTTGCTTCTCATCAGCAGAGAATTTCCTTGCCGCACCCCTTTAAAAGGCAAAGCCCCACCGTAGTGACAGGTTTATTCTAATCCTGGGATAGGGGGATTCTATTGCTATTTGGAATGATCCCTTGTAGGTTCTGGAAACCTTGGTTTCTTCATTTATGCTCATTTCTCTGTGTGATCGATGATCCTGTGTAACTTGAAACGTTAGCATTTTCTTCCTTCTGTTCGTTTCTGGGGCTCCTTTTCATCCAGCAGTGTGGGTTACCTTGAGATAAATTGGTTTATGGCATGCCATTTTCGGTAAAACTCTGCAAAAGAAATGGTCACATAACTCAGAAAGGTTTGCCCTTGGAGTGATTTAGTCATGCTGGATGATAGCTGAGGAGGCTTATTGACTCGGAGCTCCCTTTGGAACCAGATTCAGAAAGCTGTGCACTTCTGTGGCACCTGGGAGACACTCAGTTGAATAGAGCTACGGAGAAAAGCATTTCAGTTATTGGCATCTTTCCTAATGCATTTTGTATGTGTCTATACCGCAGGGAGAAATGTGTGGTTATTGTTGAAATATTATCTACATGGCTTTGCAGAAGAAGAAAAGGCCCCTTACAACAGTCAACACATTAAGTCTCGTGATGTTGTAATGGTTTGGGGGCTGTGCATCTCTCCCCACCAAACACCGGTGCAGATATATGGCTACATCGTTTGGATTCCCTCATTAGACATACAAAAGCCCTTAAAGGGACCTTGAACTTGACAAGTTGAACCTTGAACATTCCATAATTTGGAATGTTGTTTAAACATTAGTGTTTTCATTGTTGTTGTTCACCTGATTTTAACCAGGAAGCTAGGCTTTGATCATCTGAGTGTGCTGTACGAATCTAGGTAGGATGTCAAACTCTCAGAAGTGCACAGAAATTAATTTCTTTCTCCTTCTGCACAGATAGACTCCTGTTCAAATGAAAATGTGTGTGGACAGATTTTTGTTTGTCATGTGTGAACTGGGCATGTTGCGTTGGTCTAAAGGGAGCAGTTTTAAGTGGGTGGATGTGTCAGACCCTCTGGCTATCAGAGCCACCTTATTTCCACAAATCTCTTCTCATATAACAACATTGCAGGAAGTTTGGATAATTGATTCTCCTGAGCAATACAAATATTGGGATGCTTAATCATTCCAAGAGATGGTCAGAGCTACTGCTTTTATATTTTTAAAAAAACATTTGTTTACTCTGCTTAGGCATTCATTAAGCACTTATTGATCAACAGTCTACCATGGGCCAGGCTCTAGGCTGGATGATGAGGAGGCCAAGGGGGAGAAAGGCATAATCTCTGACTTCATAGCTCACCAAGGAAGGCAGATCCCAGATGGATAATTGCAACGCATGCAACAATTAATTTAGGATGTTTTTATTTAATGAGTATGTGCTAGGTGCTGAGTAGAAGAAGCCAGTGGTAAGCAAAAGCAGATTTGGCCTCTGCCCTCATGCGCCTTGCAGTCAAGGAGCAATTATTAAATATACTTAGTATAATTATTTATTAAGCGAACGTCGCACAAATGTACAGTTATTAAGTGGTCCAAGTGTCATGGAGGAGAAACCTATACTCAATGAAATCATAAACTAAGAGAACTTGGTGTGGTCTGGATGGCCAGAGTGGGAACCACAGAAAAGTGATGATTGACCTGTGACTGAAGGGCCGGTGTGAGTTAACCAGGCCATAAATTGTCAGAAGTGCTTTCCAGAAGGAACCAAGTGCGTTAAAGGGATTGAAAGAAGGCCACTGTGGCTGGAGTCAGAGGGCAAGTGGAGAGGTGGGTAGTGGTCAGGCCGCTCAGGGCCCTGTAGCTCTGGGAAAAATTGGGGGCTTTATTCTAAGAAACATGGAAAGGCTTTGAGAGGGTTTAAGAAATTAGGAAGGGGTAACATGATCCTAGTCATTTTCTGAGAAAGAGCACTCGGGCTCCAGTGTAAAGGGGTACGAGTGGATGCTGATGGGGCCCCATAGCTTAGGAGGCTACTGTCTGGACAAGAGGTGGCAGTGGCTTGTATTAGGGTGGTGGTGTGGGGGCAAGGAGAGAAGTGGGTGAAGTTGAGCAGTATTTAGGGGCCATATCTGCAAGCTTGGTGATGGACTGAATATGGTCTTATGAGGGAGGTGGATGGTCCCAGGATGATAGAGTCAGGGTCGTTTAGTGACACTTTATTCTGACACTTAAATAATCCGGAATAATTCATATTTTACTGCTCCGAGATTATACTGGGAGTATTTCTAATAGAAGTTGTCAATCTGTTTTCCAGTTTTCTGGGACTTTTTTTGTATCTTTAAGAAAGAAAATCACAATCCTTACCCCTCCTGTTCCTTTTAGTATAATTAAGGCCGTAGAAGTGCTCAGTTATGACTCCAGAAAGAAGTGCAAAAAGACGCAGGACCCAAGCCAGAAGATAATATCAAAGTGAAATATTTCCACTAATGTCAGCAAAATGTAAAGATATCATCAGAAACAAACATGTGCTCCCTCCCACCTTTCCTGCCGATTTTAATTCAGAAAATTGAAATGATTTTTCTCATATCAAAAATGAGTGAAAATACTAGGGAGTCTTTTTATTCTTTATAAACTGAAGTCAGAGTAATTTATTTTATCTGGAGGAGAGTATTAAATTAGCTGTCAACTGTGCTACACAGGTGGATGGTAACTTTGGAATTGAAATGACCAAATCTCCAGTCTTGAGGCATTCATTTTAATCTCCGCTTTCCATTGAAATAGGCAAAACATGAAATGTTGAGATAATGGCACTAAAATTCCAAGTAATTGCTTTTGTTAGCTCAACTCATGTTTACTCATATTAATTACTGAAATTTGATAACCTCTTTGTTTTCTACTTAGCATGACTCTGAATGCAGGGACAGAGCCATCAATCAGGTAGGCGGTTCTCACCGGAAGGCCGGACTCCTTTGCTTTGATGTTGGCAGCTTAAGGCTAATTCCTTCCGCTTGATAGGTTTATAATTCAAGAAGATGTGATTTAATGTTGATGGAATTTATTTTTGAAACACATTATAGGACGAAAGCCTTTCAAAGTAAAAAATGAAGTTTTGAGGTAAATCTTAAGTAAACAAAGGCTGTCAGGCTCTCTCCACACCCAGTTTTAGAGATCTCTATAGAACTGTGGACCTGTGCCATGCATGTCCACCCTTCAGCTGGAGGGGATGAGGTGGTGAAAAGAGAAAATGCAAGAGCTCTTGAGTCTTAGGAACAAGGTAGGCAATTAAAGACATGAACTTTTTCCTTCCTCTCCTCTTTGTAAATGTGTTTCCTGTTGCCTTCTCTTCCTCATACCTTTTCATTTATGGTATTCCTTACAAGTTGTTTTTCCAAAGGTGAACCTGAAATATTGAAGTTTTTAATATTTCATTCAAACTATAGGTTTGTAGAGTTTGAAGAGATCCTGAGTCCATTTGTTTTCAATCTGCTGATTCATACATTTCTTCAGCCTCTCATTCATTTCATTTATACATTCATGCCCTCTAGAAGCGCTGAGTTCCAGTCACTGCTCTACGCATGGAAACTAAGCAGGTAACAAGCTACACTAAGTCTTTGCCCTCATGGACATCTTTCTTTTGGACACTACTATTATTAGACCCCGCCTGCCAATGCAGGAGACATAGAGACTCACTTTCAATCCCTGGGTCAGGAAGATCCCTTGGAGGAGGGCATGGCAACCCACTCCAGTATGCTTGCTGGAGAATCCCATGGACAGAGGAGCCTGATGGGTTACAGTCCTTAGGGTCACAAAGAGTTGGACATGACCGAAGCAACTTAGCACACACACACACATTATTAGTACCACCTAAAATTACCTCGGACACGACTGAGCGACTGAACTGAACTGAAAATCACCTTATCCATTTTTTCTTTTTTCTTTGGTAATGTCATGGCATTGACAACTCAGTAGAGCTCACCAGAGAAACTTAATGCCTGCTGTTTGATGAAAATTGTCCCAAAATGGCATACACAATTCTATGCCTTTTAAAAAACATAGATTGAATTTTGTTTTGTGTGAATAACCCAGGATCTTGTAGAATGCTAATCAACTTATTCGAGTCCATTCATATGGATTGGTTGTTTTGTCCATTCTGCACTCAGAGAGATGGCTATGCTTTTCTTAGTTCTCAGTAATTTTTAAAAATGGTTTTTCTTGTCTCTTCTTTTGCCCTCAGCTTTTTATTTTAATTTTTTAAAAAATTTGTTTTGATTTTGTTATAAGCTGGAAAACTAGATAACTAAGACTACCAGATATATATGAAAAGTATGTTAATAGAGTAAATGGTGCTGGCCCATCATCTTCCATTGAGTAAAATCTTGTCCATGATGTGCTTAGGGCTTAAGTAGGCCTGTCGCGTTGGTGTGACTTGGTGCCCGCCATGGAGCTCGGACACTCCCCTCTGATGCTCTGGGAGGCTGGACTTGCTGGATACCTGGCCTCATAGATGAGACACTGCTGAAAGTATCTTGCCTGAGACACGTTCCAGTCCTTTGAGGTGATAACCTCTTAACCGTAATGAAGTATAATGTTTTATAATTTTATCCTCTCTGAGTTTCCATATGTGGGTGGAGACAGACAGACACGCACACACAGAAGTAGCCTTTTTTTCTCCATAGCCAAGCTTTCTTGAGTGAAGTCTTTAAAATGATATTTCTATATTCTGTCAGTTGGATGTCAAGAATTATAACAAAGCACAGGGTTGTGAAAATAAGAATGAGGGGCTCATAGACAATTGCAGAGCTTCTAGACCGGATGCTAGATGACACGAATGCACAGCATATTGATTTGGGGACTAAGAGCTATCCATAGTTCAGATACGAGCTATGACGGATGGGGGTTCACTAACAACAAATCTGATGACTTCTAGGCACATTTCCAAACACAAAAAATTCACCAGATGCAAGGACTCTTGCCATTCTTAATGGATTCACTTTGATATAAATGAGTCCCATTTATATATTTTCTCCCATGGCCAGTTATCCTGAAGGTGTTAGAAGAATTAATATTTTATTATTTTTTTCCATTTAATGGATGTATTGCCATGCTGTAGTAAGGTAGTTATATTGATAAAGTTGGCTCTTTTCTAAAGGAGCCCATAAATATTTAGATGTTTAAAATAAATGTCTAGATATTTTAAACTTACATAAATTCACAATCCACCAAAACTAGATACAAATATTCTAGATATTTGTATCCTTGTCTTGAAATGCTTTTCAAAAGTAACACTTTTAGAGGAGGTAGAATCAGTTCATCTGCTAGTCCTTTGATAGAACTTGAAAGACTCAGATGTATTTCCTTTAGTTCTTGACGTTGTCCCTTTCAGTTACCTCCCAGTTTATTATAAATATATTTTTTCTTTAACTTCTAATTAGTCAAGAAATATATGAATATATTTCCCTTTAAAAGTATTTTAGAAAAGGCTGAAGTCCTCTTTGATGGATGCCTAGTTGGGGTCCGCTAACTTGTTTTCCTCTGTATTTGTTCATGTCTCTGTCTACCTACCTGTCTGTCTGTATCTGTGTCTGTCCATCCAGATGGAGATGTAAACATATAATTCATGGGACTGCTGTGGGATGGCATATGTGCTAGCATACCGCACACATCATTCTGCAGCTTAGTCCCTTCCTCAGCGGTGCCCCAGAAGCCTGGCCGTGTTGTTACATGCAGGTTTTGCTTGTTCCACTTACCCGCTACCTTGTATTCCAAAGCACACATATACCTGTTTATTCAGCCATCCCCTATTGATAGGCATATGGGTTGTTTGCAGACTTTTCTTGCTTCAGTGAAGATTCGTGTACGTGTCTCCTTGTGCACGTGTGCCAAGGATACCCACCGACAGTGAGCATTGCTGGACCGCAGAGTCTGCACATGGAAAACTTCATTGATATCTTCTTCGTCTGACTGTTGGTCATTTTAAGCTTTCTGTCAGTAACTAGGTGGGTTTTTTTTGTGTGTGTGTGCATGGGCTGGCCCATTGCACTCTTTTTTTTTTTTAATTTTATTTTTAAATTTTACATAATTGTATTAGTTTTGCCAAATATCAAAATGAATCCGCCACAGGTATACATGTGTTCCCCATCCTGAACTCTCCTCCCTTCTCCCTCCCCTACCATCCCTCTGGGTCGTCCCAGTGCACCAGCCCCAAGCATCCAGTATCGTGCATCGAACCTGGACTGGCAACTCGTTTCACACATGATATTTTACATGTTTCAATGCCATTCTCCCAAATCTTCCCACCCTCTCCCTCTCCCACAGGGTCCATAAGACTGTTCTATACATCAGTGTCTCTTTTGCTGTCTCGTACACAGGGTTATTGTTACCATCTTTCTAAATTCCATATTTATGCGTTAGTATACTGTATTGGTGTTTTTCTTTCTGGCTTACTTCACTCTGTATAATAGGCTCCAGTTTCATCCACCTCATTAGAACTGATTCAAATGTATTCTTTTTAATGGCTGAGTACTACTCCATTGTGTATATGTACCACAGCTTTCTTATCCATTCATCTGCTGATGGACATCTAGGTTGCTTCCATGTCCTGGCTATTATAAACAGTGCTGCGATGAACACTGGGGTACACGTGTCTCTTTCCCTTCAGGTTTCCTCAGTGTGTATGCCCAGCAGTGGAATTACTGGATCATAAGGCAGTTCTATTTCCAGTTTTTTAAGGAATCTCCACACTGTTCTCCATAGTGGCTGTACTAGTTTGCATTCCCACCAACAGTGTAAGAGGGTTCCCTTTTCTCCACACCCTCTCCAGCATTTATTACTTATAGACTTTTGGATGGCAGCCATTCTGACTGGTGTGAAATGGTACCTCATAGTGGTTTTGATTTGCATTTCTCTGATAATGAGTGATGTTGAGCATCTTTTCATGTGTTTGTTAGCCATCTGTATGTCTTCTTTGGAGAAATGTCTATTTAGTTCTTTGGCCCATATTTTGATTGGGTCATTTATTTTTCTGGAGTTGAGCTGTAGGAGTTGCTTGTATATTCTCGAGATTAGTTGTTTGTCAGTTGCTTCATTTGCTATTATCTTCTCCCATTCTGAAGGCTGTCTTTTCACCTTGCTAATAGTTTCCTTTGATGTGCAGAAGCTTTTAAGGTTAATTAGGTCCCATTTGTTTATTTTTGCTTTTATTTCCAATATTCTGGGAGGTGGGTCATTGAGGATCCTGCTGTGATGTATGTCAGAGAGTGTTTTGCCTATGTTCTCCTCTAGGAGTTTTATAGTTTCTAGTCTTATGTTTAGATCTTTAATCCATTTTGAGTTTATTTTTGTGTATGGTGTTAGAAAGTGTTCTAGTTTCATTCTTTTACAAGTGGTTGACCAGATTTCCCAGCACCACTTGTTAAAGAGATTGTCTTTAATCCATTGTACATTCTTGCCTCCTTTGTCAAAGATAAGGTGTCCATATGTGTGTGGATTTATCTCTGGGCTTTCTATTTTGTTCCATTAATCTATATTTCTGTCTTTGTGCCAGTACCATACTGTCTTGATAACTGTGGCTTTGTAGTAGAGCCTGAAGTCAGGTAGGTTGATTCCTCCAGTTCCATTCTTCTTTCTCAAGATCACTTTGGCTATTCGAGGTTTTTTTGTATTTCCATACAAATTGTGAAATTATTTGTTCTAGCTCTGTGAAGAATACTGTTGGTAGCTTGATAGGGATTGCACTGAATCTATAAATTGCTTTGGGTAGTATACTCATTTTCACTATATTGATTCTTCCAATCCATGAACATGGTATATTTCTCCATCTATTAGTGTCCTCTTTGATTTCTTCCACCAGTGTTTTATAGTTTTCTATATATAGGTCTTTAGTTTCTTTAGGTAGATATATTCCTAAGTATTTTATTCTTTCCGTTGCAATGGTGAATGGAATTGTTTCCTTAATTTCTCTTTCTTTTTCTCATTATTAGTGTATAGGAATGCAAGGGATTTCTGTGTGTTGATTTTATATCCTGCAACTTTACTATAGTCATTGATTAGTTCTAGTAATTTTCTGGTGGAGTCTTTAGGGTTTTCTATGTAGAGGATCATATCATCTGCAAATAGTGAGAGCTTTACTTCTTCTTTTCCAATTTGGATTCCTTTTATTTCTTTTTCTGCTCTGATTGCTGTGGCCAAAACTTCCAAAACTATGTTGAATAGTAATGGTGAAAGTGGGCACCCTTGTCTTGTTCCTGACTTTAGAGGAAATGCTTTCAATTTTTCACCATTGAGGATAATGTTTGCTGTGGGTTTGTCTTATATAGCTTTTATTATGTTGAGGTATGTTCCTTCTATTCCTGCTTTCTGGAGAGTTTTTATCATAAATGGATGTTGAATTTTGTCAAAGGCTTTCTCTGCATCTATTGAGATAATCATATGGTTTTTATTTTTCAATTTGTTAATGTGGTATATTACACGGATTGATTTGCAGATATTGAAGAATCCTTGCATCCCTGGGATAAAGCCCACTTGGTCATGGTGTATGATCTTTTTAATGTGTTGTTGGATTCTGATTGCTAGAATTTTGTTAAGAATTTTTGCATCTATGTTCATCAGTGATATTGGCCTGTAGTTTTCTTTTTTTGTGGGATCTTTGTCAGGTTTTGGTATTAGGGTGATGGTGGCCTCATAGAATGAGTTTGGAAGTTTACCATCCTCTGCAATTTTCTGGAAGAGTTTGAGCAGGATAGGTGTTAGCTCTTCTCTAAATTTTTGGTAGAATTCAGCCGTGAAGCCGTCTGGACCTGGGCTTTTGTTTGCTGGAAGATTTTTGATTACAGTTTCAATTTCCATGCTTGTGATGGGTCTGTTAAGATTTTCTATTTCTTCCTGGTCGAGTTTTGGAAAGTTGCACTTTTCTAAGAATTTGTCCATTTCTTCCACGTTGTCCATTTTATTGGCATATAATTGTTGATAGTAGTCTCTTATGATCCTTTGTATTTCTGTGTTGTCTGTTGTGATCTCTCCATTTTCATTTCTAATATTATTGATTTGATTTTTCTCCGTTTGTTTCTTGATGAGTCTGGCTAATGGTTTGTCAATTTTATTTATCCTTTCAAAAAACCAGCTTTTGGTTTTGTTGATTTTTTCTATGATCTCTTTTGTTTCTTTTGCATTTATTTCTGCTCTAAGTTTTAAGATTTCTTTCCTTCTACTAACCCTGGGGTTCTTCATTTCTTCCTTTTCTAGTTGCTTTAGGTGTAGAGTTAGGTTATTTATTTGACTTTTTTCTTGTTTCTTGAGGTGTGCCTATATTGCTATGAACTTTCCCCTTAGGACTGCTTTTACCGTGTCCCACAGGTTTTGGGTTGTTGTGTTTTCATTTTCATTCATTTCTATGCAAATTTTGATTTCTTTTTTGATTTCTTCTGTGATTTGTTGGTTATTCAGCAGTGTGTTGTTCAGCCTCCATATGTTGGATTTTTTAATAGTTTTTCTCCTGTAATTGAGATCTAATCTTACTGCATTGTGGTCAGAAAAGATGCTTGGAATGATTTCAATTTTTTTGAATTTACCAAGGCTAGCTTTATGGCCCAGGATGTGATCTATCCTGGAGAAGGTTCCATGTGCGCTTGAGAAAAAGGTGAAATTCATTGTTTTGGGATGAAATGTCCTATAGATATCAATTAGGTCTAAATGGTCTATTGTATCGTTTAAAGTTTGTGTTTCCTTGTTAATTTTCTGTTTAGTTGATCTATCCATAGGTGTGAGTGGGGTATTAAAGTCTCCCACTATTATTGTGTTATTGTTAATTTCCCCTTTCATACTTGTTAGCATTTGTCTTACATACTGCGGTGCTCCCGTGTTGGGTGCATATATATTTATAATTGTTATATCTTCTTCTTGGATTGATCCTTTGATCATTATGTAGTGACCTTCTTTGTCTCTTTTCACAGTCTTTGTTTTAAAGTCTATTTTATCTGATATGAGTATTGCTACTCCTGCTTTCTTTTGGTCCCTATTTGCATGGAAAATCTTTTTCCAGCCCTTCACTTTCAGTCTGTATGTGTCCCCTGTTTTGAGGTGGGTCTCTTGTAGACAACATATGTAGGGGTCTTGTTTTTGTATCCATTCAGCCAATCTTTGTCTTTTGGTTGGGGCATTCAACCCATTTACGTTTAAGGTAATTACTGATAAGTATGATCCCGTTGCCATTTACTTTATTGTTTTGGGTTCGAATTTATACACCGTTTTTGTGTTTCCTGTCTAGAGAACATCCTTTAGTATTTGTTGGAGAGCTGGTTTGGTGGTGCAGAATTCTCTCAGCTTTTGCTTGTCTGAAAAGCTTTTGATTTCTCCTTCATACTTGAATGAGATCCTTGCTGGGTACAATAATCTGGGCTGTAGGTTATTTTCTTTCATCATTTTAAGTATGTCTTGCCATTCCCTCCTGGCTTGAAGAGTTTCTATTGAAAGATCAGCTGTTATCCTTATGGGTATTCCCTTGTGTGTTATTTGTTGTTTTTCCCTTGCTGCTTTTAATATTTGTTCTTTGTGTTTGATCTTTGTTAATTTGATTACTATGTGTCTTGGGGTGTTTCGCCTTGGGTTTATCCTGTTTGGGACTCTCTGGGTTTCTTGGACTTGGGTGATTATTTCCTTCCCCATTTTAGGGAAGTTTTCAACTATTATCTCCTCAAGTATTTTCTCATGGTCTTTCTTTTTGTCTTCTTCTTCTGGGACCCCTATGATTCGAATGTTGTAGCATTTAATATTGTCCTGGAGGTCTCTGAGATTGTCCTCATTTCTTTTAATTCGTTTTTCTTTTATCCTCTCTGATTCATTTATTTCTACCATTCTATCTTCTAATTCACTAATCCTATCTTCTGCCTCTGTTATTCTACTATTTGTTGCCTCCAGAGTGTTTTTAATTTCACTTATTGCATTATTCATTATATATTGACTCTTTTTTATTTCTTCTAGGTCCTTGTTAAACCTTTCTTGCACCTTCTCAATCCTTGCCTCCAGGCTATTTATCTGTGATTCCATTTTAATTTCAAGATTTTGGATCAATTTCACTATCATTATTCAGAATTCTTTATCAGGTAGATTCCCTATCTCTTCCTCTTTTGTTTGGTTTGGTGGGCATTTATCCTGTTCCTTTATCTGCTGGGTATTCCTCTGTCTCTTCATCTTGTTTAAATTGCTGAGTTTGGGGTGTCCTTTCTGTATTCTGGCAGTTTGTGGAGTTCTCTTTATTGTGGCGTTTCCTCGCTGTGTGTGGGTTTGTACAGGTGGCTTGTCAAGGTTTCCTGGTTAGGGAAGCTTGTGTCGATGTTCTGGTGGATGGAGCTGTATTTCTTCTCTCTGGAGTGTAATGAAATGTCCAGTAATGAGTTATGAGATGTCTATGGTTTTGGGGTGACTTTGGGCAGTCTGTATCTTGAAGCTCAGGGCTGTGTTCCTTTGTTGCTGGAGAATTTGCTTGGTATGTCTTGCCCTGGAACTTGTTGGCCCTTGTGTGGTGCTTGGTTTCGGTGTCGGTATGGAGGCGTTTGATGAGCTCCTGTCAATTAATGTTCCTTGGAGTCAGGAGTTCCCTGGAGTCAGGGTTTGGACTTAAGCCTCCTACTTCCAGTTATCAGTCTTATTTTTACAGTAGTTTCAAAACTTCTCCTTCTATACAGCACCATTGATAAAACATCTTCGTTAAAGATTAGAAGTTTCTCTACTGTGAGGGTCACTCAGAGAGGTTCACAGCATTACATGGAGAAGAGAAGTGGGAGGAGGGAATTAGAAGTGACCCAAATGAGATGAGGTGGAATCAATAGTGGAGAGAGTGGGCTAGCCAGTAGTCACTTCCTTATGTGCACTCCACAACTGGACTGCTCAGAGATGTTCACGGAGTTATACAGAGAAGAGAAGAAGGAGGCAGGAGACAGAGGTGGCCAGAAGGATAAAAGGGGGAAATGAAAAGGAGGGAGACAGATCCAGCCAGTAATCAGTTCCCTAAGTGTTCTCCACCGTCTGAAACACACAGAGATTCACAGAGTTGGGTAGAGTAGAGCGGGGTTAGGGAGGAGATACAGGCGACCTGGTGGAGAAAACGGAGAGTCCAAAGGGAGAGAGAGCAGTCAAGCCAGTAATCTCGTTCCCTAGTGAAAAATGGGTCCTGAAGATTGTGTTCTTAAAGGTACAAAACTGGTAACAAATACATAAAAGCAAAAATTAAAAATCTAGAGTAGAGTTTGGAATTTCAAAAATGCGATGTTAATGAAAAGAAGAAGTAAAAGAAAGAGAGAAAAAACGAACAAAGAAAAACAAACAAGGTTGCGAAAATTATAAAGAAACTACAGGTACAAAATTGATAACTAATACCAAAAAGCCAAAATTAAAAATCTAGAGTAGAGTTTGGAATTTCAAAAATACAATGTTAAAAAAAAAGAAGAAGAAAAATAAAGAGAGAAAACAAACAAACCAACAAAAACAATGTTGCAAAAATTATAAAGAAAATACAGGTACAAAATTGATATGAAATACCAAAAAGCATAAATTAAAAATCTTGAGTAGAGTTTGGAATTGCAGATACACGATGTTATATAAAAGAAGAAGAGAAAGAAACAGAGGGAAAAGAAAGAAAAAAAAAGTCACAGAAATTATAAAAAAAACTATAGGTACAAAATTGATAACATATACCAAAAGGCTAAAATTAAAAATCTAGAGTAGAGTTTGGAATTTCAAAAATACGATGTTAAAGAAAAGAAGGAGGAAAAGAAAGAGAGAAAAAATGAACAAAGAAAAACAAACAAGGTCGCGAAAATTATAAAGAAACTACAGGTACAAAATTGATAACTAATACCAAAAAGCAAAAATTAAAAATCTAGAGTAGAGTTTGGAATTTCAAAAATACAATGTTAAAGAAAAGAAGAAAAAGAAAAAAAAAAAACACGGTCAAAAAATTATAAAATATATATATAAAGTTTGCTGAAGAAGAAAAAAAATAGGGTCTTTTTTTTTTTTTGCAAAGTAATAGGTTATAAAAGTGAAAATTAAAGGACAATAGAGGACTTAAAATTTTTTTTTAAAAAAAATTAAAGAAAAAGAAAGAAAGATTGATCGTAAAAATATATCTAGGTCTTTCTCTGGTTTTGTTGTGAGTATTGTGGGTTCAGTTCATTTTTGGCTAGTTCCTTGGTCCGACTTTTATTTCTCAAGATCTATAGGCCCCTTCCTATGTAGTCCGTAGTAACCACAGGGTTTTAATCTATGGCCTGTAGCTTCCAAGGCGTTTCCCTCTGTTATAGCTTCTTCTGTTTGCTGGTCTCTTCAGTGTCTGGTTTCCGCCCTGACACAAAGGGGACGGTGGAGGACACTATTTTTTTTATTTTATTTAGGCTCACTTGTTCAGCCGCGCTGTGGGGAGGGAGGGAGGGATGCTGCAAACAGATAACACTGGCGTGCGCTCGCAGTGCCTCAGCCACACTGGGTCTGCCCCCGCTGACTGCGCGTGTAGCCTCCCTGCCCACACTGCTCGGGCTCTAGGTTGTTCCGCCGGGAACAATCAGAGGCCGGCCCTGGGCTGAGCTCCCAGGTCCAAGCCGCTCAGGTTCAGGCACTCGGGTAGTCCTCAGAGGCGCAGACTCGGTTGGGCCTGCGTTTTGTGCTCTTCCCAGGTCCGAGCAGCTCAGGTGATGAGGTGTTTGGCGAGCGCCAATGCTGCGACTTATCGCCTCCCCGCCACTCGGTTATCTGGGTGTAAAACCGGCGCACCTTCTCAGGCAGATGTTGACCGTCCAGACCCCCAAGAAGTTTTAGTTAGCAAAGAAGCCTGCTTACAGTTTTATAGATAGTGTCTCTCTGGGGCTGCGATTGCCCCCTTCTGGCTCTGGCTGCCTGTCACCGGAGGGGGAAGGTCTGCAGCCGGCTATCTCTGTTCAGTCCTTTGTTCCGTGCGCGGGCCTGGCGGTGTCTTAGGTTAGGGCTGGCTTTTTGCGTGGTAGATATCCCACAGTCTGGTTTGCTAGCCCAAATTATTTCGCTCAGATAACGCTCAGGACATTCGGCCCGATTCTTACTCTAAGGGACACAGCCCGCGCCTCGCTTCCCTGCCCAGCCCCCGCTTGCTAATGGCGTGTGCAGGTGTCTGCGCTGCTTCTCCGCTGGGGGAGTTACTGTAGGGCTCGCAATCTGCGATTTTTAATTGTTTATTTATTTTTTTCTCCCTGTTATGTTGCCCTCTGTGCTTCCAAAGCTCGGCACAGATTTGGCAGTGAGAAGGTTTCCTGGTGTTTGGAAACTTCTCTCTTTTTAAGACTCCCTTCCCGGGATGGAACTCCGTCCCTCCCTCTTTTGTCTCTTTTTTTGTCTTTTATATTTTTTCCTACCTCCTTTCAAAGAGTTGGGTTGCTTTTCTGGGTGCCTGATGTCCTCTGCCGGCATTCAGAAGTTGTTTTGTGGAATTTACTCGATGTTTAAATGCTCTTTTGATGAATCTGTGGGGGAGAAAGTGTACTCCCCGTCCTACTCCTCCGCCATCTTGGCTCCTCCCCCGGTGGGTTTGTTTTGAGTTAACAGAATAGACCAAGTGATGTTCTCATACGGAGCAGAAAGAAAGATGAATTTATTAATCCCTCCCGAGTTCCCCCACCCTCTGGATCTGTAGCATTCTTGGAATTTTGAAAAATTAAGTGAAGTTTGTTAACATACATGCCTTGGGAGACATGGCAGTGTTTTCCTGGCTCTTGCTTTATCTGTCCACTCTCTCTGTTTCATCTTAGTCTGTCCTCGTGAATGGTAGGGATCCAGCCCTGCCTTTCCACCTAAAATTATCCAGGTTTTAAAAAGAACTAAAATAGGTCAAACCGTCCAAGCTGTGGAAAGACCCAGAGGGAGCAAAGGAAGGGATGGTGAATGGAAGAAGAGCTTCATGGGTGACACCCAGTGTGCTGCAGCAGACCCCCAAAGACCTTGTCCCCGAGGGAGTGGAGGCGCTTCTCCAGCCTGGTGCCCCTACACCAGGTGTATCCAGGGGCGCCTGGAGGCAAAACCCTTTGAACTGCTTCTCTGACCGCAGGGGGGCACCTAAGAGGGGGAAGGATTGCTCAGCACACCGAGAAGGCAGGTAGGGACTGAAGCTGGCCTGGGACTCCAACTCCTCTCTGCCTCTGAAGGGAGCAGGCAGCTGTACCTTCAGGGGCGCTGAAAGGACAGGAAACAGGCTCTGGGTCCACAAGAGGCTGAGGCTCGGAATCTGGCGCCCTGTCTGCATCCTACTCTGGAGTGTGATTAATATCCTTCAATTTCATATCCTATGTGAGAGAGATCATTCAGCCCCATTGATTAGTTCCCTTCAATTCTATATCATCTGTGAGAGAGACATTTAGCCCCATTGACAATCTGAGGTGATAAAACATTTTCTGGCATCCCCTAATCATGTAGGATAAAATATTCCTGAAGCTCAAAAGAAAATTCATGTTTGGGAGATGCCTCGTGCCGCTTGCTAAGATTTATTTTCTTTTTAAAATGTCAGTGTCTGTTGCCTTTCCTGTAGGTACCCCTCCTGCCTCCCCGTTGCCCGAGTCCTTCAGTATCTCAGGTCGGGCTGCATCTGTTCCCGCAGAGCTTTTCCTTTCTCCAGCAGAAAGCTGGTTTGTTTGGCTGACAGATGGGGTTCCCGCTTTGGCCTGGATGCTCCTAGTTAAAGGGTTTCTGTTTGAACCCCGCAGGTGAAGCCCAACTCCACACAGACCCCTGCTTACACAGTTCCCTTCATGGTCACGTAAAGCAGTAAGGAAGTTTTTAATTGACATTGTCTACTGTTAAGAGGGCAGAGTGTGGACATCTTTCGAGAGGGTTTACTTTCTCTGTGAAGTGTCAGGCTATCAATTCATTGGATGATGCAGTGGGTTTGCTCAGGGGAAGAGAGAAAGATGTTATTGTAGTGTATCTTTTAGAATCTCTGCACATAAAAAAATCCCCTCAGAAGCAACCATCCTCAAAACCTATGTCGCAATCAAAACCAAAGCTTTAAACTGTTTTGAGTGATAGATATGGTTAAAATAACAGTATTTAATGCCCAAAGCACATCAAATTTGGGCGAAGAGGATGCATAATGCTGGGAGATGTCTCGTTACGGTGTGGTTACCTAGCAACAAGTGGAAACTGTATGAAAATGCGCTGCTTATCTGTTGTTGGAGTGGGTGCAATGAAACTTATTACGCTAGCCTGTTTTGCTTGGCATATTATTAAAATCATAGCTAATGTGGAAAGAGCTGGAGCCTGTTCCCATTTGATACAGAAGCAGTGTTAAATGCAGCTACTGTAAAATGCCAAGACTTTGGTCAGGAGAGTAGACATGTGCAGCCTCCTTAAACACCCAATATTGAGATGTTAGGATTTGATTTATATTATCAAAGGTTTATTAATAATAAAAGCAGACAGAACCCTTAGGGTACTGAGGAAGTGGCTGGTTGTTTAGATTTCTAAAGAAAAAAAAAATCCTGAGAGCCATTTATAGTTTCGTCTGTATCTGTAATAATAGCTTGGTACAGCAACGCTTCTCCTCGCCAAATTGTATTTAACTGTCTGCTGAGCTTATCGATGCATTCTAACCACACAGCCTTCCTAAGGTTGTTTAAGTTACAAAACCAGGATACACTGTCGCCATTTTTAAAGCTTCTATTTTTATTTGATCACTTTAAAACAAGCTGCAAATCTTTCACAGTATATACCAGTATCTATTTCGGGCAATGGAAAAGCTTCTCGTCTTTGGGTTATCCTGGAACTTTGCTGTCATTTGTGTTTCAGAGAAGTGTGTTTTGCCCCAGGCCTGTCCGACCGCTTTTTTGTGTATACTTCAGATGGCTTCATACTGAAGTTTTATCCCACATTTATTTTTTAGTGTATGTGCTGCCGAAGAGAGCACATTTCACATTTATTTTAAAAAAAAAAAAAATCGAACTGGGAACACCTACTGAAATATCTTCTTCTGTGGGGAGCCTGTGATCCGAAGATGATATAGCACCAGTTACCCCACAGAGGAAGAAAAGTTCAAGTGCTTTCTGTGCTCGTCAGACACCTGTGATGACGCACAGACGTCTGGCATCCAGGACTCAGCTCTGTTCGTCGTCTTCTGACATGGCTTCTGGGGGCTCTGGGAGGTGTTTATGTGTAGCAGATGGAGCTATTAGTTAGCTGTGCTATCTTGAAGAATTGCTTTCCCAGGTAATCAGCTCCGCTCATTTAGGAAGTCATTTCCCCACCTCAGCTTGTCAGCTCAAGAAGCAGGAATGATGAATCGTGACCGGACAGTGCGCTGGAGTAACTCTGTAAGGGGATCCATCCCCTGATGTTTTGCAGTGCTCTGAGGCCCAGCAAACAAGATGGGAAGGGTGACCAGGATGCTTCCCCGAAGCTTACCTGTCAGTGTATAGAGCTGCTGTGGCAACCTGAAGATTTGCAGTTCATAGGCAGTGTAGAGCGAGGCAAAACCTTAAGTCACGGCTGTCATTACAGTGGAATGGGTGCCACCAGCACCTGGCAACCTCTATTACTTCAACTTGTTTCTTTTCACGCTTGGAGGAGTAAAATGCATAAAAGATTAATATGCATAGTAAACCTTTTGGTAAAATATGTATGTGTTCTGCATTTCAGATGAGTGAAAAACTTCAAGAGTTCCCTCTCCACTTAAATCAATATTAGTTAATAATGTTCAAAGTGAGCTTGTCGTCATATTCTTGGAGAGGAGAGGGGCCATGATGCAAGGCTAGAGAACATACCACATTCTCTAATTAAAAAGAAGGGATCAGTTGCTATGTATTTAAAACTTTGTTGTCCCTCCTGGAAATGCTCATAATGTATTAATCTAAATTTTGTGTCTCCTCTGCCCCATGTCCCCTGCCTCATAGTAATGGGTATTTTAAGTTTATCCTGGTGCTAGTACAATCCATAAAGATGAGTGAAAAAGCATACCATTGAAGATTTTCTTTTGAGGAAAAAAAAAAAACCAACCACTGATATTTCTAAGTATGGTCACATCATTTATGCATATTCTGCCATTTCATCACCTAATGGAATTTGTAGGACTTCCAGCATCAAACTAATGTTAACAGTTGTCCTACATAGGGGTTCCCTTGGATGTTGGAGGTGGGTTGCTACATAAATTAGAACATATTTAAGCTTTACCTTGTTGTCACTAAGGTTCAGCTTTTGTCTTTGCCGTCTTAAAAATGCAGTGTTTAGAAAACGCAATGCCTGCAGCATTTTCTAGGTCTATATTTTACTGTACTTAGTAACATGCTATCTTTTTTTTTCTTTTGGGGTGGAGAAAAAATGTTTTCTGTAGAGAAAATGTTTCTTTTTTCCAAGTGTGTTTTAAAAACAGTTAAATTGAACTTTACTTGGAATTTTCTGGGATGCAAATCTTTTGAAAATCTTTTTCTGAATGCCAGAAAAATATATGGTTGCAATAATACCATCACAGTCAGTATCATGACAGGTGCATTAAGCCTGGAATTAAATCTAAAGGGCTGATGTGTTAAAAACACATTAAATATTTAATATTAGAGATCAGCTTATAGTTCTTCTCTCATCTTCTCCAAGGGCAAAGTTAACCATCGATGCCCTTCTAAGGAGCTGCACTTGTGAAAGTGCCTATCCAGTTTCAACCGGGATCCAGAAATCTAGGTTTATGGTTAGGAGGATGAGAAAACAAATAAGAGCTGTTCAGGTTCTGCACTAGGGACTTGACCGCTTAGCCGCCATGTTGCCCCCGTTGAGATGGGGAAGCCTTTTGCCTGGTACGTTTCCACCCAGCACTACACTGGGCGTTTCTTCAAACCAGCACTGTGCTGTAATTGGAGATCATCTTCTCGAAGATGGAGGCTTTTATTTTTGTGGCTTTCTGGGGAGTTGTAATGCCTGCCTGCTTTTCCTTTTAATCAGATGTTTGAGAGCTGCAGCTTCGGGTCAAACGAGCATATCACACCTGATTTTTACAGAATTTTCAGTAGCTTGAGTATTATGTTTAAATGGGAAACTATTCTGGATAGTCCCCTTTTAGGAAATGGTCTGCCGGGAGAGCAGCATTTTCCAGCATTTGGTGGATTTGAGAGAAGGCACTGACACCTATAATTTGTAACCCAGTTAAAACTGTTTACCTTGTCTGCACATGCTTGTGGACAGGGGGAGAGCTGCTTATTTAAAGTTTAGCTGTGTAATTTTTACTTGTATGCCCAGATGGCCTTTAATTTATTTTCAGGGGAATTGGTAACAGTAGCAAGATGTTAAAGTTAATTGCCAGATTCCAGTAAGGATTCCCATGAATGGACTGGAAGAATACCCTTAGGGCATACGTCTGTGTGCAGATATGTGACAAAGTGCTAGTTCTGAGTTCACATAATCTTCGTACAGAAATATTTAAGATGTGGATCTATCAAGTCTTATCTGTTGAGACGTGATCTCTTTAGTATCTGGCAGGGCTCGTGCAACAAATTTTCTTTCTTTTAAGTGATCTCTGAAGCTGTCAAGTTCATTTGAGTGAACTGTGCTTGAGGGAAACATGTACCATTTTCTCTGGCAGTGGCATGCTGCTGATGACATATTTTTAGAATTAGCTTTTTCTCTTCCCCCACCCTTCTAGAAACTGAACTTTCATTTAAGCTCCCTGCTGTTAACATTGGAAAGAAAGTTTCCCGTGCCAATGTTTGCCCAAATGGAAGGAAATGTTTGCATTTTGTATGCAGTGTTCATAAACTTGATGAGTCTAACAATTTGGCTCCGCTGATGAGCACGTCTGCTTTGAGTTCTGAAGGGCGGGCAGAAAGAGCGTGGAAAAGCAGTGTAGCTATGGGAAAAAGGTATGGCTGACGGTGGCTGAGAGCCTCCTCTCAGAGGCTGGAGGCCAGAAATTCAGAATTCACTTTTCCTAATGTTTTGGAGGTCAGTACTTAGAAAAGAGATCTCTGGTTTTATCAGGTAGATGCGAGCAGTAGAATCCTTTCTTCCCTCATTCATTTGATCAAGGTTAGCTGAAACTCCAGATTTGTTTGATTTCTCTGGGCAGGGTGTAGGGTGTTCTAGGAAAGTCTTTGACCCCATCTTTCTAGGCATTTGGTTTTTGTTGTGAAGATCTTATCAAACTTTGCCAGGGTGCATTATGGTTTTTAAACTTTTGTTCTGGAAACTGGTTCCAACATATTAAGTATCTATAACATGTTATAGGAACACTGTAAAAAAAAATGTTGTGGTTTGATTTCACATAAAGTCAGATTTTTTTGTGTGTGGGATGCAGAATTCAAAGAACAAGAAATTTGAAAATTCAGAACCCTATGCAAATGAGACATTTGCATAGAGATGTACCGCTGGATGTTAAGGAGGGTGAATGGATCAGGGAATTAACTGATAAGTGTATGGCAAATGACCTAGCCAAGGATCCAAGCAAGAATGATTTGCTCCAAGGACCTCTGTAAGACAATTTAGGAAGATACACTTTTCTTTGGCCCCCATCCTACAGCAGCGTTGAATCAGGTAAATGAAACTGTTTGGCTTTGCTTACCATCAGTAAGCCAAGAAGAACATGGCATGGGTCATTAAGATTTACAGCTGAAATGTAAATAATTCAGGGCCCACAAACAATAATTAAAAAAACCAACTGTGGCGCCACTTAGAGTCAGGTCCTCTGGGCCTCCTTTGAGGGGGAACCTCTCTTGTTTTGGCTGGAGACCTGTCCATCTGGGTACAGATGGCTGTAAGAGCTTTTTAATGACCTTTGCTAATGCCGGTGAATGTGTCTTTGGACACCATCATAACCAATGGATGAGGAGGGCGGAAACAGCAGGATGGTGGCAGCTGAGGAATTAAATGTCCTGAATTTGTTAGACATCTGCAGAAACATGCAATTTGTTGGGCAGGAAATTGTACACAAAACAGACTGAGTCAATTACCAATACACCTGTGACACTCCAGGATGCCAGCTCTAGTGGTAGAATGGCAACTTTCAAGGGCCATACCCCCGGAGCAACCTGTTGGATATTTCAGACGAGTGCCAAGGCTACTGGATGTTTCCTTTACCCAGGGGGCCAGAGCCTGGCTGACACTTCAACCAGCAGAGGAGGAGAGGATGCTCACCATCGGGAGGAGGTCAGCCTGAAATTCTCTGCTCGTGACTCTCTCCTTCCTATGGGGTGATCCTGTGGGCCTTTGCTTGCTGCATTGTACCCATTGTCTCCATTCTAAGTTAGTGGTGCTCAAACAGTGCTGTGCTTCAGAGATGTTTAAGGAGCTTAAAACCTATACCCATCTGCGGGCTTCTTCCTGGAGTGTCTGATTCGGTAGTTGTGGTAGGGGACCCTGGGCGTGTGCATTTCTTCTTTAAAAGACCCCTAGGTAATTCTGACATTTGCACCAGTTGAGAAATATTCTTCTGAGTGTCTCCGAGGAAGCATGGAGAGTATAAGAGGCTTTGGACCAGGTCGTGAGAAGCCTCACACTGAATCCATTGATCAAGAAATCAACTCATTATGCAGAGAAATATCATCTGGGTCTTGGGCACAATTGATATGAAAGAAGCTAAGGACAGAAATGTGTTCCCGTGACTCATCTCTGTAGAAGAGCCACGGGACTGTCTTTGGGCTTGGATGGAAGCCACTTCCTGATTCTAGCATCTGTTCCCAGCTCTGGATCTCCCCCATGTAAGGTCCATTCTGTTGTTGTGTTCACCCAGTTTAACTAATCAGATTACTGACTCTCAGGGGCTCATTTTCAGGTTCATGGTCAGAGATTTCTTAGTTCTCTAGAGGATTCAGTTAATTTCCTACTTTAAAAGACCAGATGGGGTATTGGCTTTATGAACCTGAAAACATAGCTTTCATTAACTGGGAGATTTTTGCAAACTGGGAATCCCTGGTGATAGTAATTTTTAATGATTATTAGGAGTAGTTGGGAGTTATAGAAAATTTTTAAAGTAATGTATGTATCTATTTATAGGGTTTTTTTTTTTTTTTTTTAATGTGGACCATTTTTGAAGTCTCTGTTGAATTTGTTACAGTATTGCTTCTGGTTTATTTTTTGTTTTTTTGGCCACAAGGCATGTGGGATCCCCAACCTGGAATGGAAGCCACACCCCCTGCATTGGAAGGTAAAATCTTTACCACTGGGAGCTTCCCTTGTGGCTCAGCTGGTATAGAATCCGCCTGCAATGCAGGAGACCTGGGTTCGATCCTTGAGTTGGGAAGATCCCTCTGGAGAAGGGAAAGGCTACCCACTCCAGTATTCTGGCCTAGAGAATTCCATGGACTGTGTAGTCCATGGGGTCACAAAGAGTCAGACACAACTGAGCGACTTTTTTTTAACCACTAGACCACCAGATAAGTCCCTATGGTGTGTTTCTTAAAGGCAGGGGATGGGCATCAGAGGCAGCAACCAGCCTTCTTTTTTTTTTAACCTTATCTTGGGATTGGGAAAAGAGGGCAAAGGGTAGAAATGTTTCAAATTACTGGAGTGTTTAAGAGTGTTTCTAGGGGATTGTGAGAAAAGAGTGGTTAGGAGATCAGGGCAAAGGTGTAGGCTATGTTGGAAGAGGCAAATGATGGGAAATTCTTGAACTGGAGAAAAGATAAAGGTATGTGATCATGACATATAAGGGTGGAATGAAATGGGAAGGGGATTCTTAAGGATAAAAAACTTCAAAGGTATCTGTCTAGAAAGTACAATATGCTGTCAGTAGCAGACCATAGCAAAATAAGAATCGCATTTTGCTTTGTGTTAATACATTTATATTTTCACCCCTTATTAATCTTGTCTCTTGCCTTCAAAAGAACCTTACATTGCACATTCATTTATAGGACCCAGTTAGTGGTGTGGTCTCCTTTCCTTCCTTCCTGTAATATTTGTATTCTAAATTATGATTTAATAGGTTTCTGAATCTTTTATCTTTAGTAGATTATGATGTTGTATAGTTTATGTGAAAGTGTATAGTTTATAGAAAGTGAAGAGGAACTAAAAGGCCTCTTGATGAAGGTGAAAGAGGAGAGTGAAAAAGTTGGCTTAAAGCTCAACATTCAGAAAACGAAGATCATGGCATCCGGTCCTATCACTTCATGGGAAATAGATGGGGAAACAGTGGAAACAGTGTCAGACTTTATTTTTCTGGGCTCCAAAATCACTACAGATGGTGACTGCAGCCATGAAATTAAAAGACGCTTACTCCTTGGAAGGAAAGTTATGACCAACCTAGATAGCATATTCAAAAGCAGAGACATTACTTTGCCAACAAAGGTCCGTCTAGTCAAGGCTATGGTTTTTCCAGTGGTCATGTATGGATGTGAGAGTTGGACTGTGAGGAAGGCTGAGCGCCGAAGAATTGATGCTTTTGAACCGTCGTGTTGGAGAAGACTCTTGAGAGTCCCTTGGACTGCAAGGAGATCCAACCAGTCCATTCTGAAGGAGATCAGCCCTGGGATTTCTTTGGAAGGAATGATGCTAAAGCTGAAACACCAGTACTTTGGCCACCTCATGTGAAGAGTTGACTCATTGGAAAAGACTCTGATGCTGGGTGGGATTGGGGGCAGGAGGAGAAGGGGACGACAGAGGATGAGATGGCTGGATGGCATCACTGACTCAATGGACGTGAGTCTCAGTGAACTCCGGGAGTTGGTGATGGACAGGGAGGCCTGGCGTGCTGCGATTCATGGGGTCGCAAGGAGTCGGACACGACTGAGCGACTGATCTGATCTGATAGTTTATGTAAATATTTGTCTTCAGGTGCTTAAGTACTTGCTCCTATAAAGTCTCACATTTGAATTGTTTTATTGCAGTCACTCTGTTTAAATTAAGCCCTAATCTCTTCAATCCTATTGTCAAGGCCTCACTCTTGGCTTGGGTTTAATGGAGATCAAATTTGGTTGGTTGCTTAATGTGGTATGTTTAATTTAATTTTTCAGGTAGTGATAAACAGTAGAGTTTGGGCTATAGGCTCTTTCACATTAATATGTATAAACTCTGATCTCAAATATGGAGCGATTTAAAGTGTTGCGCTGAACACAGTTTGCAGCAGCGCTTTTTTTTTTAAAGTATAATATAGAGTAATAGTTCTGGTTCAGATTCTGCTGAAGCAAACCCCCAATGGCTCATGCTTTCCTGAGGCTAATAGAAATTTTAGGGCAGCCTGGAAGGGTAGTAGTTTGATATTTATCTCTCAGTTCTCATGTACTCTAGGAATTTTCTAAATATAGCCATCTTGACTATAAATAGATCACATGAAGCAGTAGAACAGTGGATGTCCCTTCTTGTTAAGCCAATCGTATAAACCGCTTGAGTGGTCCACTTCCCTTACACCCTTGGGCTGTGTTGTTAAAGAATTTTCCTTTTTGTGTGTGCATTTTCAAAATATACAGAGCATCACCATAGAGCCACAGGTGATCTTTGTGTTCCAGAATGAGTCAGGCAAAGGTTTCTCTCTTAGTGTCTTTGTTAAATCTTTGTTGAAGAAAGACTTGTTTTTATGTGTGAAGGCTGAGAGAGGGGTGGGGGAGCAGGTTTTTTTCTTGTCAAGTTAAAGTCCTTTCCTACTCACCAATATTGCTTCTTTTATTTTTATTGTGTTTAAAACTTGTTTGAGGTCTTTACTGAATTTGATGCAGTATTGTTTCTGTTTTATGTTTTGTGTTTTTTGGATGCAAGTCATGTGGGATCCCCTGACCAGGGGTTGAACCCCCGGATTGGAAGGCAAAGTCTTAACCACTGGACCACCAGGGAAGTCCCACTGATACTGCTTCTTATCCACTTCTGAATAAGGTGTCAGAGAGTCAGCACTATAGACCTTGAGGTAGATAAGTAGAAACACAGCATCTTTTCACTGCAGGTATCCTTGGCTTTTAGTTGATATGTTAAAATCTGAGTTATTTCTATCTGGGGTGGTATAGTTACCTTAGTGCAGTAATGAATTACTTCACAAATTTCCTCTAAACAGCGAGCTGCCTTAGTCATGTATTGCATGATTCAATTAAAAATGTTTCGATTTACATTTAACTTTGCAGGAATTGACTGTCAAGGTGATATAACAGTTTAATGAGCTACAGGGGGAAATTGTGTAGTCTCCAGCCAGCCAGTTTTCAAGTGAGTTGAAATCTATTTTTCCCTGAATGGTGAAAGAAAGACATGTATTGGACCACATTTTCACCTAAACATTTCCCCTTTTCTGTGTTTCTGTAACCACACCTACACTTGTATATTAAAATTACTTAAACGTCTGTTTATAGTTAATAAATGTCCATCTCAAAAAACACTCAATTCATTGAAACTGCTTTTGCTATATTGTTTTACAGATTTTTTCCCCTTTCTCATCTCTATGTTAAATCGAATGCCCTGTGGCTGATAAGATTGAGTCCAAACAGTAATTATTTGAATAGTTTAAAAGAGCCAGAAGAGCGTATAGAACATTTTCTAATTTTATCTCTTGACTAGCCGATCACATCTTGTTGCTTGCCTGCGTTTTTAGACTGAGTACAAAATCGGTCAGTTTGTGCTTGTGCGTCTGTAATCCTTGCAATTAACCAGCATGAAGGGGGTCAGTGGCTACAGTCTCAGATAGTGGACCCAGCAAGTTAGCATGGTGATTGTGTGTTGAATCCGAGAATAAGCCATCTCAGTTTGTACAGGACAGACGACTAGGACACCAGAACAGTAGATGAATTTAAATAGTGTGGTGTGCTTTATCTGTGGTTGTTGGTTCTAACTGTCTCTGCTGCTTAAATACTGATAAGGAGAGTCTACAAGAATACTCGATGTGATTTGTGCTACTTGAGTTTACTGTTACCCAGCAGATTTATTCCTTCCTTCCATGTTTACAATCTGAGCAGTTCGCTTCATATCAGGGTTTAGTGATTCTGATGGGCCAAAATAGAAATATATTGTTTTGTATTTTTTCCACTCTGGAGAGATAATACAGGAAAGCAGGGAACGATTGGCCAAAGATGCACAGCTTTTGAATACGATTCCTGATTTTCACAGAAATATGCCTTTGATTATCTCTTCATAAATGCATGATGTGAAGCTAAAATTTTCTGTCACTGTCTTCAGTGGAGTCGTGTATTAATGGCTTGACTTGGCATTATCAGTAGATGAGCCATGCCACTACAGTATTTACACTGCGTGCCAGATATGGCAGGTGGCATGGGGGATAATAATGAATTGGATGTCTTCACAAGCCCCTTATTGCTTTGTCACCATTTGCGTTTTGGGGACTCCTTTTACAGGGCCAGAAAGGGGGCAGGATGAACAAACATGTAGTGTAGTGGATGTAAGGTCTTTCTGATTTAAACCACTCTGATTTAATCTTTCTTTCGTGCAGCTTCTTTCAGGAAGTCTACCTTGATTATCCTAGTTGGAATCAAACTATTTCTTAGGTGTTCCACTATTTCCTGTTTTTACAGCTTTAATATCATATTACGCATTTGCCTCATGTGCTAAATTTTTAAAGCAAAACCTTTTTTTACACGCTTTGAAAACTCACAACTCAAGCAGACTTTTAAGAACAGACATTTTGTTTTAGTTTTTGGTTACTTCCCTCAGCCTCTAAGGTATACAACTAAAAGTCAATCAATATGTAATATATGAATGATGAATGCTTGGTGAAATTGACTGTCAACTCATGGAGATGGCAGTTGAGTGTTTCAGAATAACCAGCATTTCACTAGGCATTCACAGACGTGTGCTGTCTCATTGTCTCCCCAAATGAGCACCGTGAAGTAGGGAATATTCCATTTCTAAGTATGCAAACTGTCTGAGACAGGTTAAGAGATTGTCCCAAACTCACGTTGGCTATTGTGCAGTTCAACAGGGATTAGAAACCAGTTTTTCAGACTCCAGACTCTTCCCCTATTAGACTGCTTTGCTAGGAGGTATCCTAGTTCTCCGTCAAACCACTCTGAAGTTGTGAATTCCTTTTAAAATGCAGGTTGGGTATAGGAGATCCTCCTTATTTGAGGATAATTGATGCCTTGAAAAGGTCACTGAAGTGAAAGTCACTTAAAGCAAGTTAAAGAGATTTGATTGAACTTTGTCATGGACACTGAAGGTAAAGTGAGGAATGTTATTTTATCTTATGTTTAACAACATTTAAAATATAATTGCAAGTCTGTAATTCTTAGAATGAGCAAAGGATCAAGTGTTAACTGTTTTTGCCTTGCAATTTTCCTGATAGATTGAATGACTGAATATCCTTCCCATCTCCAAGTGTTTAGCCTGTTTTTATCCTTTCCAACTTTCCAAAACCTCCTGGTTTTATTTGGTTTAACTTTGCCAGATGCTCTTTGACTGGTTAGAATCTTGCTTGTGATCCAAACAGTCTTTATCATCATTTTCATTGATTTCATGAAATTCTGTGTCTTTGATAAGAGCTACAATTTTCTGTGGATCTTCCCGAACCAGGGAACATAATTGTAGCTCCTGGGCGCTGAATCCTGGAGCCAGTCTGGCCTCTGCCGTTTATTAACTGTGTGCTCGCATTCAAGTGGTGCGATCTCATTGTGCCAGTCTCCCTGCTGACTGTGGAAATACTCACAGAGTCATCCTCCCAGACCTGTTTTGAGAATTAAGTAATATTTGCCAAGCATCTAGAATGGGGCCTGACATGTAGTAAGCACTCGATAAATGTTAGCGGTTGTGATTCATTGTTTTAGATTATTGCGAATAATTTCGAGATTTTGCCCAAAGAGGATCCCTGAAGAAAACTGGTTTAAGTTGGACTGAGAATATAGGCCTACTTTTGTTTTTGTTGTCCACAAAACAATAATCTCATAGACATTTGTTGAAAGAAAAAAGTATGATTTATAAATCATTATTGATTTGCTATATATTGAATGACATATGAGAGCTCATCGCACTTTTGAGCGCGTATTTTGAGATCTTCTAAATATTTAAATGTAAAAATGTACCTTCTCTTAACTCCCCTCCATGGGTAAATAAAACCAGGCATTTCTTTAAGTTTTTACCAAGAAACCTTAAGGTGTCTAACTTAATGGCTGAAAGAAATAGTTTTAAAATTTCTTGTGTGTAAACACGGTGGAAGTTCAGTGAGAATTTTTCTTTCAGTTGATTACTTTGGGTTTTAGGAGTGATGATGACAGATGAATAGTAATTGAGGTGTGAATAAAATTTTGGAAAAGATAAATGATATCATTTCTTGTGGAAAATATTACATTCTTCCATCAGGGTGTGTGGCTATTTATTAGCTATTTTTAACGGGTAAGAGCTCTTGCTGCTTGTAAAACATCTGTAGTTTTGAACTGGCTTGGGATATGTTAATGTAAGTGATGTTGTGGAAGTAGATGCTGGTGGTCCTAAAGGACAGACTGAGTGCAAAACAAATTTCAGCAACAAGACTTTGCTTCTTGTTTTGCCGGAAGGATAATGACTCACAGGAGGGCTGTGTTACTGAAGTGCTCGCTGCCTCCCTGGTCCTCTACTTTGGCATCAATTGGGAGACTATCTTTCTCCCTCATATAGATGTGAAATTGTGAATCATTTTTGAAAAGCAGATTCAATAGATTTTTTAAAAATACTGAACTTTGCTTCATAAAGCTGTTTATAAGAGCAGATTCAGTATTCATTTTGTAAATCGCTTCTGTTTCATATGCCTGTTTGATACTTTGTCACCTCAGCTTGATTAGTCATAAAAAAACAAAAGGCATATATTACTAAAAGTGAAACTAGAATATTTCCAGACGTTACATGAAGAATAAAATCTTGAAGTCTATCATGTTGGGTTTTGTAAACATTTTTGTTTTTAGTCTGGTAAGGAAGTGCTTCATAAAAATCAGACAACAATTAGAATGAAGAGACTTAATTATAGTCTTAAGTTATTATTTGCTTTCAAAGCATTTGTAGTGTTTTAATTGACTGTTTGTTCTGTTATTAAATTCTGGTTTTGTTTGGAGAAATGAAACTTTAGAAACACAGGAAGTACCACTTTGCCAGTGTTGTTGTTCAGTCACTCAGTCGTGTCTGACTCTTTGCGACCCCATGGACTGCAGCACATCAGGCTTCCCTGTCCTTCACTGTCTCCCAGAAATGCCAACTTGCCCAAGAGGGTGTATAAAGTGACATGGGTGCACGTACATATGAATAGCTGAGTCCCTTCGTTGTTCACCTGAAACTATCACAGCGTTGTTAATTGGCTATAACCTAATACAAAATGAGTTTGTTTTTTTTTTTAATGCATTGACATGCAACAAATGACTGATGATTGCCTTTGGTTTTGTGAAAGTCTTCTAAATAGGATTTCCATCGTCTTCCACTTCCTTTGACCACACTTTTTAAGCTGTTTTAAGGGTGGAATTAAGTCAGAGGCTGTAAGAGGTCACCAGTGGGTAGACTTGTTTTGTTGTTTAAATATCAATGGCAGATTGGAGTCAGGCTCTCCTAATTCTTAGCCTATCTCACTTTTTATTAAAGCTTAAAAATGTAAGCACTTCCTATCATTCCATAACTATAGTAATGAAATTTTATCTGAAGTCAGGAACATTATCCAAATCTGATTTGATGTGTGTAGGACACTGCACATTCATTGAGTGATACAGATTGTGTTAAATGGGCCTGAAATAATGTTCAGGAAAGAGAATCACTTTCTATTCTTCTTGACACAAACAGTTTGTCACAGATACGCGTTCCTATCCCTATCTTGTTAGTATAGTCGTTATAGTTTTCATTGTAAATTTTATGCAAATAATTCTAGTTTTCCTTGATTAGGTTTACATGAATACATTGCAGTTGTGGACTAGGTGTTAACATATGTGATTAAACTTGTAATTAATATGTGTAATTACATAGTGAGAGGTATACTGTGCTGGGCTCTATGCTGATTTACTGTATAAACGCTGTGTGCACAAAGACATGGTTAGAATGTTATGCTCAACGTTTACTCCCACAGTAAATCTGCAGTGGTTTGTCGTTGGGGCACATGCTCTTTCATTTGAATGCAGGAGAAGCACTTTTATGGGCTTGGGAGTGACTGGGTCATGATTGTCTTTTACTGTGGCTATGTCAAATATTCTACCCAGGAAGCCCGAGGAAGAAAGGTTTGGCATGATGTTATGGTCCTTCCTGAGTGTGTGAACCCTGTGCTAGGCTTAGCCCAACTTGAGAATATACAGATTTTATATTTTCTCAAATTTTATTTTACTGAAGTATAGTTGATTTGCAGTGTTGTGTTAATTCCTGCTGTAGAGCAACATGATTCAGTCTTATATACATATTTATATATATATGTATACATATATATATAAACACATTCCTTTTCATATTCTTTTCCATTATGGTTTATCACAGGATGTTTATATAGTTCCCTATGCTGTACAGTAAGATCTTGTTGTTCACCCATTCTGTATATAATCGTTTGCATCTGCTAACCCCAAACTCCCAGTCCATCCCCCTCCACCCACCATCCCACTTGGCAGCCCCAATTCTGTTCTGTCTCTGAGTCTGTTTCTGTTACATAGATTAAGTTCACTTGTGTCATATTTTAGATTTCACATGTAAGTGATATCATATGGTATTTGTCTTTTTGTGACTTACTTTACTTAGTATGTTTATCTCTAGGTCCATCCATCCATGCTTCTACAAGTGGCATTATTTTGCTCTTTTTTTATATCTGAATAATATTCCACGTATGTGAGTGCCACATCTTCTTCATCCATTCCTCTGTCGGTGGACATTTGGGTCGTTTCCATCTCTTGGCTGTTGTAATAGTGCTGCTGTGAACAGAGGGGAGCATTATGGTTTCCATATTAGTTTGTCCTCCAGGAGTGGGATTGTTGGATCATATGTCAAGTCTATTTTTTAGTTTTTTGAGGAACCTCTGTGCTGTTTTCTGTAGTGGCTGCACCAATTTACATTCCCATCAGAAGTATAAGAGGGTTCCTTTTTCTCCATACCTACTGTATAATCTTTAATTTTAATTAATTGATGAAAAATTTTAACTCCATATTAAATTTCTTTTTTTTTTTTTTTTTCAATCGTATGTGTTAGCAGAAAATCTTTTCATCAGTTATTTACTAAACCACTGAGGAACAGAGACTTTTATAGATCAGGATTACAGAGGGCTTTCTTAAAGAAGGATAAGAATCTGGCAGAGTCCGTATAGTAAGTAGGCCTGATTTATGATGTTTTGCCTCACAGGAATAAAAATATCAAGTTGCAGTGGGTAGAAACTATGGCCCACTGTCTGGGAGTTCGGATGGATAGACAGATAGCATGAATTTTAAACCCTGTGAATTCAAATATTCATTGTCATCCAAGTACACGTAACTGTATCTTTTAAATATGTTTGGTTACTTTGAGCTAAGGGAGCTGAACTACCCCCTTTTTAAGCATCTTGAGAGTGCCTTTCTGTTTTAATTATACCCATCTGTGCCCATCATACTCTCACTCATGTCAGCATCATTGCACATTTTTTTTGAAGCTCTGTAAACAGGCAGAAGGTACTCTGTTTCCTTTTCAGCATTTATTCTATTGCTCTTTCCCCATCCGTCCCCTTCCCTCCTTTGACTGTGTATTTCATTTGTTTTTAAGAGAGGAATTCTGACTTAAACTATGCCAAGAGTAGAAGAATGGCAGAGACAGGATTGGAAAGGACTAACAGGGAATAGAATCTAGTGAGATTATTGAAATCTACTGGATGTGAGAAAGTAGCAAGGGGAGCCGGAGTTGTTTCTGGGACATCATATGTAATTATGCTGGCCAGAGGCATGGTCAGCTGGAAGCTAGCAATGTAGTTGATAAGAGGCAGAAAATAGCAGTTGAAGGCATCCTTACAGTTGGTGTTCTTACTGAGCAAAGCAGTTCAGGTCATAGTTGATTGCAGTCTGCTCAAAACCTCGTGTGGAATGTTCTCAGTTTTGGTTAGAATGTGGGAGATGACCCAAAGGCCCAATAACTACCAGCATATAATTTTGATTTCAGTGCTTATGTAGATATGCTCTCCTGAAAAAACATGAGCATTAAAGGTTGACTTGGATCCATAGTCGGCATGTCTCCAAGGGGGACCTGGGAACAGATGTGTTGTCTGCTCTGAATGCATCGGGATCCATCCATGTTTTGCTTACAGACCCCCTTCTGTCTGGTGCACTCTGCCCTCTAAAAGCTTCCTCAATTGCTTTGTAAACAAGGCAGCTACTACAGCTGCAACTGTTGGATTTGGACTATTGCCAGCTTGAAATTTATCCCTGCCCTAATGCTATATATCTGGGAGCAGGCAAAGTGGATTTTTTTAAGCATGTGGAAGCATTCCCTGAATAAGACTGTATTGAGGGTAAAGAGCTCAGATTCCTTAAACTGCACGCTTTCTCCATGGGCTTATGTTGACTTTACCTCTTTGCCACTAGGTCAGATTTCAGCACCACCCCCCTCCCTATTACTTAGTCAGTTCTTGCTTCATTAAAAACTCATCATTCCAGTGCCCTTTATCTTGGTGGGCCCCATGGGTTGAAGAGGACTTTATATAGCCCCTTGAGTGAGTGAAGATTCTTTTTTCAAGATTCCTTTCTTTAATATGCTAATATTTAACAATGAAAGAAGAGAAAGAGAAAACAAAACAAAATGAAAAGCCAAAAAACAAAAAAGGGATAAAGTAGAGAGTGAGATTTCTTAAGAAATCTTGTTTGGGGATTAGCTCTACCTGGCAGTTGCTTCAGTGACTACATGCTACAGGGATTTCAGGATTTCACATTTCCTTTGTATACGGAGAGGTGTAGCGACAGCGTCTCGTTTGAGTGCTGAAACGCCTGTATTCTTGCAAAAATTGAAGTTTAGTTTTGCTTTATTATATTCTTGGCTTGTTGATGAGTTTTCCATTTAAGCCTCTTTCTTTGTCCTCCCTTATCTAGCTTTTGAAGTCTTCTGCTCAGGTGGACTCCTTTATACCTTCTCACTAGATCAGGATTAAAAAAAAAAGTGCACTGTTCATTTCTTCATATATTTCTTTATAACTGCCTGGGCTTCTTTTCTGACCTCTTTGAACTGATGTGGGACACTGGGCAGCTAGAGTTAGTATTTGCCAGTGTCTGCTTTTGGTTTGTTTCATATTACTGGATTAGAATTCAAATCTATTTCATTTTAGTAGCAGCAAAAAGCACAAAATCTTGAAGTTCCTGCCAATATCCTCTTCTTGGAACAATTTCAAAATGTAACTTTTCTGTTTGGAGTTAAGTATTTTCTGGCCAATATCTCCCCCTGCCCCCAGCTTCTGTGCAGTGAAATAATGCTGACTTCCTTTATTGCAGGACTTTGATTACTTAGAAAGCCCTTCCACATAAGAGTGATGTCTTCACTAATTTTCTTAGAGTAGATTTGATTCTGCAAAAGTGCTAGGAGGAGGAGCTACATAGAACCTTTGCGATGCAATATAGCGTAGTAAAGGGAAGATTAAAGGAGATTTCCTGGGATTTTGATGGGCACGTACCTTTCCCATGTCATGTAATTTTAGATCACTGACCAGCACAGTTGTGAACTCCCCTGCTGCTTTTGGCTGCTCCTCATCTTAGGAGAGTCTGGCCTGCTTGGTAGGATAGAAATTCAGGCCTTTACTGATTTATTCCTTTTGGTTTCAGTCCCAGATCTTGAGCTGTGCAGTGATTTCAGCTGATCAAGGATGGCCAACTAGCTGTAGTATAAGGAAATGAGCTATTGTGTTGGGGAAAATATGTTGTTTGAGAAACTAAGATTGACACATTTTCTTTAGACAGAGGGAAGTTAATACATTGGATTGCTATTTTTTTTAAGGGGAACATCATTGCTTCCTTCTTATTCCCAGTGTTCACATGAAAAAAAAAAAGTGTGGCTTTTGTTTAAGCTGTTGCCAATGCCAACATTTACCACCTCCTCCTTCTAGTTTTTTAAAGGACTCTGTTGACTGAAAATTTGCTTAGGACCAAAACTTGTCATTCAGTTTCTGGGCCCATGGGCAAATTATTCCGCCTCCCACCTTTAGTGCAAGGAGAACACTTTTTAGAAATTTGGTAGCTAAGGGGCTTATTTGCTATTTAAAATTGCTTATCCTTATTCAATATACAAGAACTAAAACTCCAGCTTTAGAAAACAGCTTGTTATTTCAAAGTGAATGTTGAAATAAAAGCCGTCCTCTTGGCGTGGGTTTTGGAAACATTCTTGACATCGACTATCAGATTTTTGGTGCATATCTAGCTGTTTGAGCAGCGTTTCAAACGCATGCTCTATCTTTTCTCCACCGAGATGCCGCTGGTCCAGCCTCCATACTGGTGCTTTGGTTCTTTTCTGTTATGGTGGTGGTGGATTTGCATTCAACTGTCTAGTGGTTCAACTTGAAAGACAGTAAAATTCATAGCCCTGAATTTTTTTTTCCTGTGTGAAATTAATATGTGGGAGAAATGGACCTAGGTTCCCTGTCTCAAATTTAGTTAACGTTATTAACCCATAGAGCTCATAGTCTTAGAAAAGTGCAGTGAAAAGCTAAAGGGGATCTTATTAGCCTTCACCCAAAACTTTGTAGCACTTCTAAGGCTAGAATGTGTTGACCTTCTAGGTGTTGAATCAGTATAGTGAAAGTCAGCAACAATAGTGTATAATACAGTGTGATATGGAAAACTACTTCTTTTGTATATATACTCTATGCTAGATTATTAAATTTTTATCATGCTTCCTCAACCATTGGGTATTTCACAATTATATATTACTTTTCAACATTCAAATTGTACAGTAATGTATAACCTGACATTCATTATGGAAAATGCAATTTTATTTGGTTATTTAATCTCTACTAAAGGCATTGTAAATGAGCTGATTTTTTTAAAATCAAATTTCTTTAAAACATCTTAACATTCTGATTATATTCTGGGGTCTAACATACTCCAGAGGGATTTGGTTAAATTTTTTCTGAAGCAACTGAATAATATGAATAACGAGGGAGAAAGTATTTGAGTACTTTTAAGGAAACAAAAAGCAGCTTTATTTTTAGAATATGGAGTCTAAAGATGCCCTGTATGTTTTTATTCCAATATAACCAATATAAAAATCAAGAAAAAGGAAATAACCTTAAAAAACTGCAAAACCCCATCATAGGTAAGCAAAATCCAATTGAAGAATCATTGAATAATAAAGGCCCATAGACTCTTGAGAGTCCCTTGGACTGCAAGGAGATCCAACCAGTCCATTCTAAAGGAGATCAGCCCTGGGTGTTCTTTGGAAGGAATGATGCTAAAGCTGAAACTCCAGTACTTTGGCCACCTCATGCGAAAATTTGACTCATTGGAAAAGACTCTGATGCTGGGAGGGATTGGGGGCAGGAGGAAAAGGGGACGACAGAGGATGAGATGGCTGGATGGCATCACCGACTTGATGGACGTGAGTTTGAGTGAACTCCAGGAGTTGGTGATGGACAGGGAGGCCTGGCGTGCTGCGATTCATGGGGTCACAAAGAATCGGACATGACTGAGTGACTGAACTAACTGATACGTTATTATGCATGTTCTTTTTGAAATGATATATTTTGCATTTATTTAAAAAGCTTGTGGAAAGTAATATAGGAAATACTTACAGTACTTAGAGTAATATACTCACAGATGCACATACTAGCTTTGTCATATCTTAACACTTTCCCACGTGTGCCAAAAAATCTCTTTCGTATTTGCCTTTCCCTCACCTCTTTCCAAGGGTTAAACTATAATGCTGAATTTAGTGTTTTTTACTCCCATATCTTTTTAAGTCATTTTCCTGCAAACGTGTGTCCATGTATGCTGCTGCTGCTGCTGCTAAGTCGCTTCAGTCGTGTCCGACTCTGTGCGACCCCATAAACGGCAGCCCACCAGGCTCCACCGTCCCTGGGATTCTCCAGGCAAGAATACTGGAGTGGGTTGCCATTTCCTTCTCCAATGCATGAAAGTGAAAAGTGAAAGTGAAGTCGCTTAGTCGTGTCTGACTCTTTGCCACCCCATGGACTGCAGCCTACCAGGCTCCTCTGTCCATGGGGTTTTCCAGGCAAGAGTACTGGAGTGGGGTGCCAATGCCTTCTCCGGTGTCCATGTATAGTATGCAGTAATTTTTGCATGTTTTTAATAAAGTGTTAAAAATAATATAAACATCATGCTGTCAGATTCTGAAAATTGTTACCTTTACCCTTTATATGTAAAATTTATTCATTTTGATGCATGCGAAAGTGAAATTGTTAGTCCCTCAGTGTTCTTGCCTGGAGAATCCCAGGGATGGCGGAGCCTGGTGGGCTGCCATCTATGGGGTTGCACAGAGTCAAGTCAGACACGACTGAAGCGACTTAGCAGCCCCAGCAGCAGCAGCAGTTGTGTCTGACTCTTTATAGCCCCATGGACTGTAGCCCCCAGGCTCCTCTGTCCATGTACTTCTGCAGGCAAGAATACTGGAGTGGGTGCCGCTTCCTTCTCCAGGGGATCTTCCTGACCCAGGGATCAAACCTGGGTCTCCTGCACTGCAGGCGGGTTCTTTACCGCCTGAATCACCAGGGAAGCCTTCTGATGCATGTAGCCTAGTTTATTCATTCTCACTGCCGTATGATACGTCATTTTGTGAATATACTACTATTAACCTTTTGATGACCTTCTAGCTTGTTTCCAGTTTTTGACTCTTATCCCCAGAAATAGGATGAACGTTCTTATATGGAGCACCCTGTACAAGTCTTCTACTTTTGAACACGTGTGGGAATTTCTCTAGGCTACTACCCAGAGTGGAGTTTCTTTGGACACCCCTCACTTTTCTAGATAAATGAATCGATATCTTTCCAGTGTAATTGTGCTCACTGGTCCTCTCATAGGCACTGTGTGAGAGCCGCTGTTGCTCCCCTTCTTCTCCATCCCGGTAGTGCCAGATAACATTTTCTTTGACAATTTGATGGCAGTGAAAAGATACCTTCTCAGTTTAATTTGCATTTTTCTGCCTCGTGAGGTTGAGTATCATTTCATATTTATTGGTCGTTTGGGTTTTCTCTCCTGTCAGTTGCCTGATCAGATCTTTTCTGTTTTTCTATTGGATTGTTTTGTCTTTCTGTTTGATATGTAGAAATTCTTTATGTTCTGAATACTAATCCATTGTCGGTTATATGCATTTCAAGTGTGGCTTGCCTTTTTACTTTCTTCATGCTATTTTTTATTGTACAAAGTTTAATTTTAATGTAGGCAAACTCAAGGTCATGAGAATATCCTCTCTTTTTTCTAAGAATTTCAGCGTTTTTTACTTTCAGTTTACTGATGAGAAATTTTTGTGTATGGCATGAAGTAAGGATCTAATTTTAATTTTTCCATGTGAATGTCTGATTGTCTCAGTGCCTTTTTTTGAGTTACTTTTTTTTTTTTAAGAAGCTGTTTTTATTTTTTCAGTAAAAACATTAACATAAAAACAACTTCAGACTTGGAAAAAATTTCAAAAATCATGCAACAAATACCATAGACCTTCATCCAGGTTCCCTAGTTATTAACATCTTACATAACCAAAATGGGCTTAGGGGCATCAGCCACACTTTCCCACAAGTTATAGTTTTTTATCATTGCCATTTTAGTATCTATTCTTGCTTGCAGTGGTTGCCAAATGTTTCTTTATTTCCATAATTCTTCATTTGTTTATTGGAATTATATTGGCACCATTTATTGAAGAGTCTGTTTTTTCTTCACTGTCTTTCCTTTTACCTCCATACCGATTTAGAAATCTACATTTCTGCTGTAATCTGCCAAGTCCCGTACTTCAGGAGTTTGTTCCATTTTGCCTTCTCACCAGCAGTATACAAAGGTGCTGTTTCCCCTTTGTCTCACAAACAAAGTATGTTGTCAAACTTTTGGATTTTTGCCAATCTAACAGTGAAAAATGAATACATGTCTCTTATTATGAGTAACATTGAGCATCTGTTCATACGTTTTGGGCCATTTTCACTTACTCTTCTGTATACTCCCTGTTTATATTGCTTGCTTATTTTTGGGGCAGGGAGGATGTTGGTATTTTTCTTTTCAATTTTTTAAAGAGGCTTGTATGTGACAGATATTATTATCCCTTTGTAAGTTGCAAATATTCTTTTCAAGTATATGATTTCCCTTTGGCTAGTGGCATTTTTTTGCTATGCAAAATATTTTAATTTTAAATACATTTTTATGTAGACATATTTATATATTCAATTCATTGCTCAGTCATGTCCTACTCTTTGCGACCCCATAGACTGCAGCACACCAGGCTTCCCTGTCCATCACCAACTCCCAGAGCTCAAACTCATGTCTCTCCAGTTGGTGATGCCATCCAACCGCCGCATCCTCTGCTGTCCCCTTCTCCTGCCTTCAGTCTTTCCCAGCATCAGGGTCTTTTCTAATGATATCTTTTATTAAATTTGTTTTCTTTTTAGTTATTTTTCATTGAGGTATAGTTGATTTATAGTATTATATTAGTGCAGGTGTACAACATGGTGATTCAGTACTTTTTATAATCTTTTGTTATCTATGGAGCTTCCTTTTCTCACTCAGTTTATAATGGAGTTCACTCAAGTTTTCTTTCAATAATTGTGTGATTTTACTTTTAAGTTTAGATATGTGATTCATTTGGAATGTACTCTGATATATGATGTGAGATACAGATGTAATTAATTTTATTCCAGTGACTATCCAGTTGTCCAAACACTATTAAAAAGTCCATTTTTTCCTCCATTGATTTGAGTTGGTACCTTATCATATACTAATTTTCCGTGTATACTTGAGTCAGTTTCTGAGCTTTTTGTTTTGTTCTATTGGTCTATTTTCTTATGGAACAAAACCACACTATTTTACTTATAGAAGCTTTCTCATATGTTGTTCCTTCTCCACCTCAACATACAGGACACACACACACACACACACACACACACCTTTTCTTTCTCAGGTTTTCTTGATACTTCTTTGTTGGGTTTGTTTGCTTTTAACTTATTTAAATTTTGAATTTAATTGCCAACAGCTCTAGTTGATATCCAAGTAGTTTTTTTTGCTATTACCAGAGACTTTCTTTGCCATCTAGTACTGACCAATTTTTCAAATGTCGTTTATCTATTTGCTGGATACAAGCTTTTGTACATATATTGCTAACATTTTTAAGAATTTAAAATTTATGTGGGTTCTGAAGCAATGGAAAGCATGTTTAAGCTTCAAAGATATCCTGCATCCCAGTCTCACATCAGATATTAGTAATAGGGTCAGTGGGTGCAGGAGGGCTGTGAACCCACTGAAACTATATGAAGGAGATGTCTCTGTGTAGTTTTATGGAGAGAGGATTCATCAGTCTTCTGACATCTCAAAAAAATTAAGACTGTGATGGTAAATGGGATTATTTCCTTAATTTCTTTTACCTTTTGTTGATGGTGTGTATTAATATTGTATCCTGCAACTTTCCCAAACTCATTGATGAGCTCTAGCACCTTTCTGGCAGCATCTTTAGCATATGGTAGCATATACTGTATGGACAGTATCATGTCACTGTAATGGCAGTTTTACTTCTCTTCCAGTTGGGATTCTATTTTTTCTCTGATTGCTATGGCTGGGACTTCCAAAATGAGTCTGACATTAACAAATGCACTGTATTAAATATAAAATATCTAACAAAGGCCTCCTGTATAACACAGAGAACTATGCTGTATATTTTGTAATAACCTATAAGGGGGGAAAATCTGAAAAAGGAAAAAAAAATATATAAAACTGAATCATTTTGTTATATACATCTGAAACTAACACGGCATTATAAATCAACTCTATTTCAAGACTATTTGAAGTTAAGGTGAATGAATTTAAATACACAGTAATGAAGAATGAGAGCTGGCTTTTGAAGAACTGAGAGATATGAAGAACTAGCTCTTCTTTATGCTTACTGTGCTCAGGATCCATTTCATTAACTGTAAAATGAAAGTAAATGTTTACATTTCTGTCGATCTAGGTTCTAGGAGGTCAGTGTTCCCTATTAACAATAATGGTGTTTTCTCTCATCTTTCTTTTAGGTAAGTGGCTGTCTTCTGCTCGGATGCATCAACTTCAGAGTGGGTGGAGGTTTGAGGGCTCTGTCTGCTGTCTCGACGCTGTGGTAGTAAGTTTTGGTTGACATGCTCCGATCTGCTATGGGCAATGGGGTTGCCTTGACAAAAGAAACTACACAGTTTCCTTTAAATGCTTTGCCTCTTACTTGTTGTACATGTTTGTTAAGGACTATTTGTACATGTAGTCTCTCAAGATGACATAGAAAAATTAAAGGCCAGGGTTCCTGCTTTCAAGAAGCCTGGATTTCAATAAGGATATAGCCAAAAGAATTTGAGTTTTGGAATTGTGTTGAGTTTGAATTTCACTCTTCCATTACTAATTATTGGGTATCTTCTTCCTCAAGATCTTCATTTATGAATAACATATAAAAATACCTGCTTCCTTAGACTGCTGGGAAGATTAGATCAAGGGATAGTTGTGTTTATCACACTATTCCAATATGTAGACTTGTCCCTCATTTCTTCTTCTCAACTTTAGCTCTTTATCCAGAGTCTCAGAAAGAAACTGAAAGGTCTAGAATGCAAGAAAATAGAGATCAGCCGTCCTCCTCTTATCTGAAGTGTCTTTGGCTGAGAGTTAGGGAATCTTGCACACTGAGCACCAAAGGATTTTGTGAAGGAATCTGTAGTACATCTAAGAAGGAACTTTGCAAAGCAGCAAACATCTCCTTGAACTTCGTGTCACACTAGAAAAGCCTAGTTAAGAGCAGCTTAGGTGTTGATTCACAGTGGGCCTTAGTGGAGTCTCTGAGAATATGTTGGAACATTATGTTGGGAAAACATTCCTTTGTTTAATCCAAGATGGAATTCAAACAAATGACTACAGAATGTAAGCTGAGGTCTTTTGATCTCATGTGATTCTTTAAATAATTGTCACATTGTTGTGTTCAGAATTATCTAGCTATCTGCCTTTAGTAAACAGAAGACTGATATTCATCGAGAAGGGGAAGTATCTCTAAGTTTGGAAAGTAGAAGGGAACTGTGCCAGTTGAAAAGACACAAATCATAAAAGGTGGAGGGAACTGCACAGGTGAAGTGCATCTGAGTTGTTATGACTGATGCCTCTTACCAATGGCAAAAGGCCTAACTAGAAACGTCCCTCTCTAAGGAGAGGCTGGGGCCAAGGGAGACTACAGTTCATTGCACATTCAGAGATTAAAATATCTCCAAATTAGTTCCAGTGAATCATTTTAAATTATTTTAAAAGCTCTTTATATTTTAATCAGAGCCTATTCACGACCAGATAATTTGGATGGCACTTTCTAAAATTACTTTCCTCCAATGATGTGTTGTGTCGTTGCCTTAGAATGCAGAAAACCTCATGGAAGAGGAAGTAGGGACGTTCGAAAGTCCTAAGGAGCTGTCAATCTTTATTAACTGTTTACCTGTTTGAGAGATTAAAATTTGATTCTTGCCCCCTGATTTAGAATGGATCATGTTAACATTGCTGCTTTTGTAGAGTAAGGCAATGAATCCACAGGATGCCAGAGATCTGGCAATGTGCCCGCTTCCCCACGTACTTGGGGAAGACTGGATACTATGACTTTGCCCTTTCATACTTGGGGGTGGACTTTGGTTTAGTGAAGTACTTACTTCTTTAGCAGTCTTTGGTCATCTCAAAATGCTTGTCCACCCTTTTGGTTATCTTTGCTGCAATTAGTGCAACTGCAGGCCTTGCACTAAATGCATGGAACTCTTCCTTAGTCATCAAGGTAAATGTCCTGGAGTACAATTTTCTTTATTGTAACTTCAGAAGCAACAGAGGCGTATATGGATTTTACATTATCCTAGTTGGACTTTTGTCTCATGCCTAGCAGTCCATTTCTGTACCTACCATCCCATATTTAATAATAGAGTTTTCATTGTGGGAAGAAGGCAGCATCATTTTCCTGGAAGCTGCTCATTTTGTGATGAAGGTAGAGGAGCCAGTTCTATTCAATATTTCCTTACTTTTAACCCCAAAGCGTTGGTTTGAATGATCAGAATCCATCTTGACTGTTGTATCCATTAGTTCCCTTTTGCAAGGAAAGAATTAAAACAGGAGGAAAGAGCTGGACAGGATGAGTTTTCAGGTCATAGCACTGAGTAGCAACTGCTGGTCAAGGTTTTGTTTTTTTTGCAGTTTGCTAAAGTCTCATTTTAAAGCAATAACACACTCAGAGTTGTATTCAAACACTGAGATAAATGCATCAACCCAAATTCATGGTTTTGTTTTTTTTCCATGTAGTTGCTAATTATTGAACATAACGAGGCTTATTCATAATTTCTTTTCTCTTGCTTGATAGCCGTAATCCTGTATTTGTGCTGCTGTCATTCCCATGGTAACAGACTAATGTCTAAAGCATAAAATTATTAAATACAGAACAGTACATTAAAATAATGCTAAGGTTCTGACTTAACAGAGAAACTTTCACTTTGGGGCAAACTTCAAAAAAGAGAACACTTATACAAAAAGCAATTTACTCGGCCAGTAATGTTTAGTATTCCCACAGCTATTATGGAAGAGATTTGTTTGAATTATAGCCTCTTCCTTCCCAGCCCATCATCTCCTTTGGCTTTGCAGCCAAGTCTTAATCTGGTGTTTATGATGTCAGTCTGCTGCCATGGGACTTATTCTGTCACAGATGTATCGTGACTTCACTGCAGGATTGAGGCAGAAGAAAATTTAGGACAAAAGAGAACAACTCTAAATTTCTAGCATATCTGTTCTGCCAAGAAGTATTCCCTTCACCTTCATCTGCTATTAAAAAAAAAGAAAGTTAAACGGTGCTTTGTCGAAGGTTGGTCTGGCATAAATGTCGTTGAAATCACCAGAATGCCAAAAGCCAGCACAGAGGAAAAATGTTTTGCAGCTTGACCTTAGGTCTTTGAAGAGTGGTCCAGATTTATGTGTTTAATTCTATGCTACAGTAATGAAGCAAACCATGTTTGTAGCACATAAATTGATGCAGCGATTCTCCTGGTTTTCTCTAAGAGAATTCCTTGTGTCTTAAATGGAGTGTGATTGCACGCACAAGGGCATGCTTCTTGCCTCTTGCCCTTTGCTTCCACCACCAATAACAACTATGTCTTTACTATTCACGGAGATCTGTGGAAGCACTGCCAAACTCAGAGTGTCTTTGAAGCCAAATTTTATAGTGCTCATAAGCATGTTAGCATTATGGTCCCTCTGGGGCCCCTTCATCATCTGGTATCTGGGACATTCTCCCATTTGGATAGCATAAAAATAATCTATACTCTTTCCTAGGGATGAAAGATTTCTGCAGATTGAAGCTAAGTACACAGGTGGTGCTCTGTACATGATGAACTCTTTGAATGTCATGAACCAGTAGTACAAACAGAACACATGTAACTTACTCATTTTTTTTATAGAGACGCAGGGGAGAGAAGGAACAAGAGGTGAAGACAATGATATTTAATGAATAAGATCTTTCTGGACATCTTTAAGTGTTATGAAGATTCAGAAAATTAGCTGCAATGAATCCTTTTTTTAAATGGAATTAAGGCTTTGGGATTTTCTTCCCTCTCTCCTTCTGCATATTTATACTTAACAGAAGGTTTTAATGTCCTTTCCCTTATTAGAATAAAAACTAAGGTAGGAGGCTAAGCAAGTTGATGTGCTTCAAACATCTCTAATTGCTGCCAGTTTGTCTCTGGAAAGCTGTGATAGTCACCTTGGAATCTACATCACCTCATTTTGAGTTTATAATAAGACACTCTCCTTTCTGCTCCTTCATCCAAATCAGCATCCTTCTCAAAGGAATGATGCTGTGCAGTATAAACTCATGTCAGCATAATATGCCGTGTACTCTGATAATGATTTTTTCCAGCATTTTGTTGAGCCAGCTTCAGTAACAGCAGTGAGTATATGTATAAATGATTTTCTTTAAAAACAGGTATAGATTAATGCATTGGTTGAGTGATTTTTCTTTCTTTTCTTTTTAAATTCCCTGGAATGACAGCTATGGTAAATCTCAAAGGAGAGAGAATTTATTTGGTTTCTGTACTGTGTGTCAGTGGTTCCTAAACCTGAGGAGCTTCAGAAACGCTGATGCCTAATTTCATTCTTCAAAGATTGTGGTCTGCATTACTATATATATAGTAATGTAGACAATCATGTAGACAAGTATATATATATATACATGTAGACAAATATGTATATATATATGTAATAGACAACTACCAGGGACCTAGATAACCACCAAGGACCTATGGTAGTTAGTTGCACTAGCAACTATACTCAATATCTTGTCATCATATAAAAAGGAAAATAATCTGAAAAAGTATATCTATATTCTTGTGAACAAGTGAAACGGAATCACTTTGTTGTACACCTGAAACTAATACAACATGATTTGTAAATAAACTATACTTCAATTTAAAAAAAAAAAGAGGGGAAAAAAGAGCTAAAAGTAAGAGGAACAAAATGTTAGCAATTAATTCTGGATGTGTTGATGCATGTTTTTTTTAAAAAGGATTGTAGTTTATTTGGAAGTCAGACCTGGGCTTTGGAATTTTTAAGAGCTCTCTAGATGATTCTAACATCCAGACAAATTTGGCAATCCTCAGTTTTATATGTAGTAATGGCCAGAAATTGAAATATCAAGGACAAGTTTTGAAGTATCACAGATGTATTACGATTTTTAAAAATCTGCTTTGTCACTCCTTACTTTAGCTGAATGAATCTCCCTGGTACTCGCTCACTTTCTCTTTCATAAACATGCACCATTAAAATAATCCAAAAGTTCTGACCCCTCTGTTTTTGTCTTTTCTACTGGAATGGGAACAGTGGGCGAGAAGTAATTACCTCTGATGTTTTCTTTGACATGCTACATTTGTCTGTTAAAAAAATTGACTCCAAAATTTTAGAACATTTTGAATTAAGACTGCAAAAGAAAATCAAAGCACGCAGCTAGAAGGGAAAAGAACAGAGTTCCTGTTTTAGAAACTTGATTAGCACTGGAAATTGAACTTGAGTTTTTGACATTGGGTTCCACACGATGCACCATCGTGCTCAGCCTGCATGCAAATTGTTTTCTTTAAGCTCTTTATAAATGATGAGATGACATTAAAAGAATAGTTTAATCATGTTTTCGTTTTTCAATATGTAACGCTAGAGGAGAAGAGGAAAAGTAGATTTCTTCATTTCATAAAACAAAGTATTTTTGCGATAAAGTTCTAACTAAAACTTAACCTGGCATTTTTTCATTTACCTTGGTTATTGCTTTTCATGTGTCTCATGGTTCTTGTAAACATGCTTTTTTCCCTGTGGAGCTAGATTCAAAGCAAAGGTTATGAAGGAAAGAAAGTCTTGGTATTTGAGCATCTTGCTTCTGATGTTTAGCCTTAAGAAATAGATTTGAGCTTAAAAGAAAAGTAATAGGTTTGCTTGAATTTTCTTACCTATCTTCACATTCGCTTTTCCTGCCTCTATGGATAGCCCTAAAACTTGGTTTAGATGGAGATTTGATGCAATCGCATGAAGCAGTGCTGTCAGATGACGGCAAAGCATCTTTATATTTGTTGACACAGTTCTGTAGATTTCCTTTCCAAAAGAGCATGTGCAGATATTACGTTGGTAGGTCTCTATCTGTAGGCACAAACGTTTTGTGTTGAATGTTTAAATTTGTTTTAGAATTGTTTAAATGATTATTCTGCCTGTACAGATATTTAGGGGGAAAAAAGGCTTTCTTAAGAGTTTAGTTTTTCTTCTGACCATCTGATAGAGCTTTTTTTGTTTTGTTTTTATAAATTCAGCCTTTTTCTAGCAGATGATTTATAGCTGTGATCAGTGACTCTATATATTTGGCTGATGTATCGAAAAGTCCATTTATTGTCAATAATTTGTTTATGGCAAAGGACACATGCCATAAATGTTTTGTATTTTTTCTCCCTTTTTTTTTTTAAAGATTTGTTCGTCTTTCATAGCTACGTGAGTTAGGAAATAAAACGATTCCCTGTCAAATTTCATATTGAACTTTAAAAGAAAAATTCTAAGAATATGCTCTTGGAATGAAAGGACTTATAGAGGTTATTCAGGGCTGTGGTTTCTTAATTGCTGCTTTTTATTTAAAGAAGATTAAGGGTGTTCTCTTTCTTAAGAATGCTACTCCTGTGTTTTTGCAGATACTCTTCTAACATTTACTTTTTTTTTTTTCCAAGACTTTTCAAGATTTTATTCTCCTTGCTAATATGGACAACTCATAAAAGCATATTTTGTCTCAACTCTTCTATGAAATCTTTCTTTCATTTAGATTTTCTTTCTATTATAAAGGTAGAACATGTTTTAAAATAAATAAGAAAACCCATGAGCATATAGAGAATAAAATTCATCTATAGGCCTACCACTCAGATGAATACTCTAGATATTTTTGCCTTCCTTGCATATCACCCTACATGGTTCAGAACAGATTGACTTGCTTTCATTTACAGTAAGTCCCTTACATATGAATCTTCCGAGTTGTGAACTTGCAAAGGTATGAACATGTGTTTGTATGTGCAATCGTGTAACTTAGTTCACATGCCTGGCATACACTGTCACGTGCGTGCATCCTCCACAGGCTGTGCCTTTGTGTGCTGTACACACAAAGTACAGTCTTTATTTCAAGCCAGGGCTATCCAGAAGCAAGCGTAAAGGCCCCTGTGATGTAACTGGTACTGCTAAGATGCACCAAGCAGTAATGATAGAAACAAAGGTGAAAATAATTCAGTGGAGCTACAGGAGGAAGAACCAACTGAAGAACTGAAGAGATTCATGACGCAGGAAGCTGGCAGGGGGATTTCCGTTATTTGAGGAGGCACTGATAGCTTTCGAGGCACAGGACCTGCGTGTAGAGTGGTACCTTAAGGTTGCAGCAGCTGCTCAGAATGCAGTCCAATGCTCCCGTGTCATTTATGACGAGAGAAAAAGAGCTACTACCCAGACATCACTGGATCATTTTTTCAAGAGGGTAGATAGAGTTGAATACAGCAGAGAGCTAGAACCTGGGCCGTCAATGTCAGGTGTGAGTGAAATTGCGGCTTACCCTCCATCTCCTGCTGCTGACTGTCCATCTCTATCTTCACCTCCTCTCCCTCCTCCAGTCAGGAACTCTGTTCACTTGATGCTAGACTCTGTATATCAGCGGTAACACTGTACTACTGTACTTTTCAAGGTATTGTACTGTACGATTAAAAATGTTTTATTTTTGTGTTTGTTTTTTTATGCATTATTTGTGTGTTAAGTATTAGAAACCTATTACAGTGCAGTACTGCATAGCTGATTGTGTTAGTTGGGTACGTAGGCTAACTTTGTTGGACTTAGAAATATGCTCTTGGAACAGAACTTGTTCATATGTAGGAAACTTACTGTATTTGACATTGTATTATTCACATTCTTCTCCTTTTGAAAGTTCTTTAAGCAGGAATTGAACTGGGGTCTCCTGCATTGCAGGCAGATTCTTTACCAGCTGAGCTACCAGGGAAGCCCTTTTTAAAGACTATATAATATTCAATTTAGTGGCTAGACCATAATTGACTGAGTCATTTCTCTATTGTTAATCCCCTAGATTGTTTACAGAATTTTGCTATTGTAAATAATACGTTGATGAGCATCTTTGTATTTGATCTTTGTCTATATTTCAAAGTATTTCTTTGCAATAAGTGTTCACAAAATGAAATTCCTGAGTTAGAGATATGGACCTATTTAGCTCTGAATTCTTATTTCCAAATTATTCTCTAGAATGGTTGTTTTAATTTTATGTCCACTGTCTAGGAAGGATCATCTTACTTCACTGTCATTGTGATAGAAATGTTTAGTTTTAAAAATCTTTGCTAATTCCTCAGAGGAGAAAAAAAATGTTTTGTTTTAGTGTTTGATATTAGTGAGTTTATTTTTCTTCAAATATTTTTAACCACTTGGTTAAAAATGGTTAAACCATTTTTTTTTTTTTTTAAACAACTGTTGTTTAGGGTCTTTACTCATTTCTGGATCAGTGTTTTAGAGAGAGAGGTCTTTAATCAATGTAAATAGGCTTTTTATAGTAAAGATAATAACCCTTTCCTGCTGCTGCTAAGTTGTTTCAGTCATGTCCGACTCTTTGCAACCCAATGGATTTTAGCCTGCCAGGCTCCTCTGTCCATGGGATTCTCCAGGCAAGAATACTGGAGTGGGTTGCCATTCTCTTCTCCAAGGGATCTTCCCGACCCAGGATTGAACCCTTTATCTGTCCTATTATAACTCTTTAAAGGTTCCCTGCCTAATTCTTGCCTTTTCTACTTGAATAGGAAGAGCTTTAAGAAATCATTTAATTTGATGAATGATTCATTCATTTGTATGATATTTACTGAGTGTCTGTTATGTGCTGAGATATATTAGTGGACTGAACAAATATTCCACCCTCTAGAACTCACAATCCAGGAGAGCAGAGGATGGGGGAGTGAGAAATAAGCAATTAACGTAATAAATGAACAAATCTTTTAGTGTTTTGAGTGTGGCAACAACTATGGAAAAAATAGAGTGCGGAATGGGAGGAGAGGGGTTACAATTTTAGATGGGATGATCTGCATTGGGCGTAATGAGAATATATGGCAGCTGAGCAACATGTGAATTTATTTTTTTACTTCTGTAGAACTGTATCCTTCCTGGTGTGATTGTACCTGTAGGCCAGGAACAATCCAGGTTTAATTGGGTTTAAGTCTCGGCTATGCAGGTTATCTCTTTTTTAGGATGGCCGACAAATCCATCACCTTGGTCTAGAACCTTACACATTGCTGGAGGGTTTTTGAAGTAGGTCTTTTTGTCTGAATGCCTTCATCCTTGGATACTATGCTTTTGGGGCCCTACCAGCTGCAGCATCAGAGTGATGGCTTTGTGGCCTCTCTTTGTATAGCTTCAAAGAAGTTTTATAAATGTGGAGTGTGGGGAGGCAAGTGGAAGTGGTAAAACTAGAGATTTATTCACCACTTGGAAAGAAAAAAATCTAATCTATCCCACAGTAAGTCCTAGTGTTAATGCTCTGTTGCAGAGGAAAGCAGGAAGAGCGTGACGGCAGTGCGTTTTCCCTTCATGTGTTGAAATTGCAGGGGTCCCCCCTCTTTTTGTTTGTTTTTTTTTTTTTTTTTTGCCTTTTCTTCCTCCTTTTATCTCTACCCCCTTTTTGTGCTTAATTTTAGAATGTGATAATGTTGCTCCGTGTTATTTATTCTCTGGCTTAACCATTGCGGTTGCCTCTTGGAGCTGTGTTCCCAGGCTATTCATATTTGAGAATGGAACTGTGTTGTTCTGTCATGCATCACTCAAGTCTGAAAGGCCATTGTAACCATTTTGCTGATAAAGAACAGGAAATGCGAAGAAGAAACAGTGGTAAACCAGACAGCCCTGGAAGTTGTGCTGCCTTGAAAGGGAACATGGGATTGTAGAGGTGCTCTTTATTTCTGTTCATTCAAATCGATGAATTCTTTAAATTGTATGTCTAATTGTCTTCATTTTTTATAGTTAAGTGCAGATAGGTTATAAGATTCTAGAAATTAATGCACATTGATTTCTTTCACAAGTTTGGAGACAATTGTTGATTCATAAAACATGACAGGAACTTTGGGTAATTGTCAATTGTCTGACTATTTTTCTTCTTTGCATTCCTATTGCTTTGCTATCGGCAGTCATTAAATTGATTCAATTGAAATCTGAATGAGAAATTAGTGTATTCTTATGAATGTACCTCACATAAATTTTAAATGAAGTGTTTGACTTTTTCATCCAAATCAGGTTGGCAAAAGAATGTTAAATTATTTCATTGGCTGAGTTATGAGATTCAAAGTTCAAGACTGCTCACACCAGAGTATATTAAGAAATAAATATAATTAAATGCTTCCAAATGTGTGTATCTTAAACAGGAACTGAGCTCTAATAATTGTTTAATCTAGAAGCTTCCTCTTTTGTTTACTGTAATTCTCTTAAAAAAAAAAAAGCAACCCTTTAATAACCTGACTTTTTGGCAATGACTGTGGGAGACTCTTGTGCTCTTAGAAAATGAATGGTGATGTGTTTCAGTTTTCTTTTCAGCCTTTCAGTTAACCAAACATTTACCTCTCATCATCTTCATCTACTTTTTTTCACTTTTTGGCCATGCTGTGTGGCATGTGGGATATTAGATCCCTGACCAGGGATCTAACCCATACCCTCTGAAGTGGAAGCCCAGAGTCTTAATGGCTGGACCTCCAGGAAGTCCCACCTGCTTCTGAAAAGCTCTGATGTTTTCTACCCCCTCCTGTTCCTTCTTCCCTTACTATCCACCCCTTTTCCCTCCCTTCCCCCTGCAACATACACACATGCACACATCCCTCCTTTCTCTACCTTCCGCCACCCCCGATGACTACCTCAGAGAACCCTATATGCAGAGGCAAGTTCTCTGCACAGAATCATTGGGCTGGACCATTTCCCTGCGGAGCACCAAAGCTGTTGACTAGGACTGAATTGAAGGATTTCAGCTACAGTGTATGCTCTCCAGCATCTGAACAGGAGTGATGAGAAGTGTACTGTTGACCTTAGCCCGGTACAGTGTAGTGGACGGAGGCCCCCATCACATGCCAGCCCCTGTTGGTGCCCTGCTTCTCTTTTCCCCTTCTTTATGGGCAGGTGTGTGTGGGGGTTGCAGTGGTGTAAAGTGATCTCATCATCTTCCCCTGGCTCAGAATAAGGAGAAAGGAGGCATCTGTGGCTCACGAATGTACAGATTCACCACCTTAAATAAATTCTACTAGAGACTGTTTCCTAGCATGACTCTATTCTATTTCCCATCTTTGAGACCAGAAGTAGGTCAAATTAAATTTGGATGGTTGAACATCCACCTTAAGTATACAGTAGGTATATGAGGAACTTAAACTTATTTCTGTTTACTTCTACTATGTTATTTATTCTAAGAATAAACCTTATTTTTATCATAGCATTATGACACAAGCATTACATATTTGAAATATAAAGAAAGCAGAAGGGAAAAAAGTCGTCCATAAACCACCTCTGGGAGAGAGAACCAGTGTTGGCTTGTTTTTTTTTTAATCTTTTCTCTAATTTTTTTTTCTCTTTGCTTTACCTACATGAGATTATACTATATATCATCCTTAATCCTCCTGTTTTTCATTATATATTTCCAATTGTTATTATAACTTTTGTATGCAGATTTAAAGGCTGCATTGTGTTGAGTTTATGTAGCATAATTTTATTATCCCATTTTTTGTAAATACATGTCAGTTTTTTGCAGTTATACTGTGACCAGCATCTTTGTGTGTAACACTTCACATTTAAGTGACCTTAACAGAAATAAAGTATGAGATTAGGAACACTACATTAGTCATTTTAAATTCTCTGGGTCATTTAGGGGAGTAGTTGTTTTTTCTTTAACTTTTTGGGGAAATAATTTGAAACTTACTGAAAAGTTGCAGGAATAGTACCAAAAAACACCCATATTCCCTTTACACATATTTGTCTCTTGCTGTCCTTGAACTCTGTATGCTTTATGGATTGTTTGTTTAAACACTTTTCTCTGTTTTCTTTCCCCATCTTTTTCTATTCAATTTTTTCCTAAACCTTTTGAGAGTATGCTGCATAATCATGTCCCTTGGCTTCCAAATACTTAGGAGTGTATTTCCAAAGAAGGAGAATATTTTTGGTCTAGCTGCAGTATACTTACTAACTCCAGGAAACTTAATATTGATACGCTATAATCTTGTGTTCATATTTCAGATTGGTCAATTGAGCTAATGATGTCCTTTCTGCATTTTTCCTCCTATAGTACTAGGTCCATTCCAGGATCACACATTGCATTTAGTTGTTATATCTCATTTAATGGGGCTTTCTTTGTCTGTTATGACATTGACATGAAAAAATATATAGGACTCTTTTTTTAATAAAAATGTGCTCATTTGGGTTTGTCTAATGTTTCTTCATGGTGAAATTAAGACCATACATTCCCAGCTGAAATAATTAAGTGACATGTCCTTATTGGAGCATTACATCAAGAGGAACCCAGTGTTCTTCCCTTCATTGATATTAAATTTGATTATCTGCTCAAAGGATTATATATTTTTTCCACTGTATAGATACTATACTTTCCCTTGATACTAATAAGCAATCTGTGGCAACATGCAAATATCTTATTCATCTTCCAAAATTTCCCTTTAGATTTAACTTCTCTTGATGATTCTTGCATGAACTAGTCTTTCCTATGATGATTTAGAATTAGAGCATCAGCATTTACCAGTTAGCAGTCTGCATTCTCTTACAAAGAGAAATCCTGCCACCCACCCACCTACCCATCCATCATCCATCCATCCATTCTCTCTTCTGTTATTGCTGTTGACTCGTAGACTCTCCATTTTAATGGTTTATTACATATTACTTTTCTTAAATATATTTATGCTCGAATTCTAGATTTAATCAATGAGAGTAATCAGATTGCATCACCTGTGTTCTGTGTTCTTTTGACATGCCTCCATTTTTTTTTTTCCTTTGAGCACTAACTTTCTGATACAAGATGCTGTAGGCTCATCTTGTGCCTTCTCTACCATAGCCCTATAGTCAGCCATTTCTGTGCAGGTTTCTGGGTCCTTTTTGAGGAAAGTGGTCTTAGAAACTGATGTTTCAGTGCTGGGTGTGCTCCTTACTAAAGGAGCAATTTTTTCTAGGCCATCTTTAGGAGTCAGTGAGGAAAAATACATACATGCATGCTTGCACACATGTACATAGTTTAGAAATCATGCATTTGAACTAGTATTGTTACTGAGCCTAAGCTCATCCTGCTTGCCCCACAACAGGCCAATAAATTGGGAGATGAGTTGTTATAACAAGGAATAACAATTTTAATTGGAAAGCTAGTGGATAGAGAGATGGCAGACTATCATTTCAAAAAACCATCTCCCCATAGTCCCAGTGCAGGCTTCTTTTATACAGAAAAGGGGGAGGGGCCCACTGTGGCACCAACCAATCACTGAGCAGGACCACTAACGGTCACTGGTTGACAGTTGCTCCCTAACAGTCTCTTGCTTGGGGGAGAGGCCCACTGCGTGCCAACCAAAGGCTGAGCAGGGCTGCTATAGCTCTTGCCTGCCGCACGCTTTACAGTACTTCCAAGTCCAAACCGTTTCCAAGGAGGATGCCTACCTCCATTCTATCAATATATTTGATTCTCCTTCTTCCACAATGAAAATCCTGGCTCCTAACACAGATACTCATTTACTCAGTTTTATAGTATGCCTAAAAATATTTTCAAAACTGCTTCACTCTTGCCACTACAGAAAACTACTAAAAACAAGCATTCAGGACGTGTCTGCTGTTTTCCCTCCATGCCTCCTCAGCATGGAGAATATAGTAAAATACTGAGGTCATACTTGTATCTTTTCTCCTCTCCCTTCCTAGTGGTTATGTCATTAATTTGAGGGACATTTGTGTTCATTTGGTTCACTGTGCTTTCAATTTTAGGTTTTTATTTTTCCCACCCTTGTTTATTTTAACATCAATTCAGGATTCCATTTATTTTTAAATGTATTTATTTTTAATTGGAGGATAATTGCTTTACAATGTTGTGTTGGTTTCTGCCATATATCAACCTGAATCAGCCACAGGTATACATATGTTCCTGCCCTCGTGAGCCTCCCTCCCACCTCCCACCCCATCCCACCCCCTCGGTTATCACAGAGCGCCAGGTTGAGCTCTCTGTGTTATGCAGCAATTGCCCATTAGTTATCTGTTCTATATACGGTAATTATGTATTACAATGCCACTCTCTCAATTTGTCCCACCCACTTCTGTCCCTGCTCTGTCCGTAAGTCTGTTCTCTATGCCTTGCAAATAGGTTCATCAGTAGCATTTTTCTAGATTCTAAATATATGCATTAATGCATGTTATTTTTCTCTTTCTGATTTACTTCACTCGTATAACAGGCTCTAGGTTTATCCACCTCACTAGAACTGACTCATTCATTCCTTTTTGTGGCTGAGTAATATCTTTTTGTATATATGTACCACGACTTCTTTATCTATTCATCTGTCAACGGACATCTAGACATGTAGATTGCTTCCACATCCTGGCTGTTGTAAATAGTGCTGCGATATGTAAAACATTATTAACATGTTTCCCAAATTCCACACTCTAATGGCAACCCACTCCAGTACTCTTGCCTGGAAAATCCCATGGATGGAGGAGCCTGGTAGGCTGCAGTCCATGGGGTCGGTAAGAGTCGGACACGACTGAGTGACTTCACTTTCACTTTTCACTTTCATGCATTGGAGGAGAAAATGGCAACCCACTCCAGTGTTCTTGCCTGGAGAATCCCAGGGACGGCAGGGCCTGGTGAGCTGCCGTCTATGGGGTCGCACAGAGTCGGACACGACTGAAGCGACTTAGGAGCAGCAGCAGCAGCATACTGAGACATGTGTCACTGTAGGAAGTTGGTCATTTATTTTAAGGAAGTGCGGCTCATTCTCTTGAAGTTTAAAATCATCCTCTTATTTTATTATTCTAATTTTTTTTTTCATAATCAAGGCTATTTCTTGGGAATTAAAGGGAACAAGAACCTATCTTGATTCTTGCACCACTCTTAAGTTTTTGGTAGAGAAGATAATCAGAAGCATTTGGTTAACAGTGGGGCCAATGCCTGGGCATTTGTGACATGCCCTTTCTTAGCCCATTTGTCTGTGTGTCTTGGGGACCAAGTTCCCTGATTCTAATCACTATTGTTACCTGTTTGACTTTTTTCTTTGTCTGACTCCTTTATAAGCTTACCAATGATACATTTTACTAATTTCCACCCTTCTAGTTTCAAAAAATACAACTTTTAGAGGTGGGCTTATCAAATGTGTGCATTTTTCAGGCGTTAAGCTCCTTATTTAAATATCTTTTTTTTTTTTTTCCAACAGCAAAGTTTAGAGTATGTTTAATATGAAAAGACTGACATATACTCTAGTTCCACATGGAATATGAATATGTTCTCCCATTTTGGGTCAAGGTGAAAAGTATAGTTTTTCTGTATTAAATGTTTGGAGTTTGTGAACTTAGCCATGAGATATTCTTTTATCTTCTCTTTGTTCAAAATTACAATTGGGGTTTGTGGATTGATAGACTCACTACAGTTAATCCTAAATGCCTAAATGAACTGCCAGATAGCTTCAGGTGAAGTAGTGTTCCAGGACAGGCTTGATTTGTAGAAATGAACTTCACAGTTGCTCCTTTAGGTCCGGCAGGTAATTTTGTTAGAGGTAACCTATGTAATCTTAATATTAGAATGTGTCCAATTTTGTCCTTTTCTTATATAGGAAAAATCCCAGTGCACAGAAAGCAATAAAGCAGCGTGTACACCAAAGACACTTCAGAATTAGTGTCTGAGGGGCTGTCAGCCAGCTTTATTTGTATTTTTGATACAGTTGTGACGCTTGTAAGTCAAATAATTAGAAATGGATATGAAAGGAGGCTGTGTTTGTGCAGCCCATTAGCTATTCTGAGGAGCCTATTTGAATGTTGAAGTTATGGCTTTATATGTGACGGTTTTCTGACAGATTGTGAAATTTTCTTAAGTTAGCCACTAGACTAAAATGTACCTAACTGAGGTGGGTGGCTTGTTGTTGTTTTTTTTTTTTTCCTTCAATCTTTCAAATTTTCCTAGCTATAGCAGTTAAAAATTTGTCTTCATATTGATAGCCCTCATATATATTCCAAGACAAATTTAAAATAAAACCCATTATTTTGAATGCATGTCTAATAGAATAATTGAAGTGATCATCAAAAGTCTGTCCCCTAGTAATGGTGCCCTAGTAATGGTGTGTTAATAACACTGGATAGCCAGAAGGAAGCATTTCTTTATAGCCTGTTTCAACTATGAGAAATGAGTAGATGGAAACCTGTACTGAAAAGTACTCACATATAGGAAAAGTGTTGAAGTTTCTTTAGCATTTTACTCAGGAGCAGCAAATCTTGTTTCTACATTTCTATATTTTTTTAACATGTCATGTTGCTGAGCCTTTTTTTTTCACCTACATTTAATGTGTTTGTTTTTATCTTGTTCTTTTGAATATTTTAATTGCAAACTTATCTGTTTCTTTAAAAAATCCATTAAAAATAAATATATATTGTTAAGCTGTGTGGTAAAAACTAAAATGAGTATGAATATATGTTTTCTGTAAAGGTTTTCTGAAAGCAATAATGGGATCTCTTTAAGCTCTACTGTATAGGAAGGCGAGCGATCCATCAAAAGCACAGTCTTGGATTTGGGTCTTCTATTTAGATTAGGAATGTTAAGAAAGATGGATGGTAAATGTCTTTTAGCTGTATTGTCCCCCAAACATGAAATGAAATCTAAAGACTCTCAAAGAAGGTTTCAATTACACTAGCAAATGACTTGAACAAGGATTGGGTATGGAGAGGTCACGGGCCAGTGGGATGCCAGTTGTGGATTTATATTGTTTAAAATGAAAACATTATTTCCATTAACCCCTTTCCACTCACATCTCCACCGGAGTTATTTTCAGATGGTACTTTTGTAGGTGTTAGTCATACTTGATAGAAATACCTTATCGCTAGTGTGAATTGCACAGCCTGTCCATGGGTATATTTTTTTCCCCTGGCCAATTCACAATCCAAGGTTTCATTTGGCTAATCCTCTAGAGAGATACTGGCACCCTTATGTTCTCCAGACTTGATTTCAGAATTTAGCAGTAAGCCATCCAGTTGCAAAGAAGCATTTATAAATATTTTAATTAAAAACAAAAAATGGATTCACTATTGTGGTTTTCCAAGATAACGGCTAGTCAACTGCCAAATTCACACCATGTATGTGAGTTGAGGGAGGGAAAATTCTCATTTTCAGGGTGACTCACAATAGATTTGCCCTTAACTGTACTTGTGGGTTTTTAGTGTGGTTTTTGGCCTCTTATTACAAATGGAGAAAAGAGTTGGTAAGCAGAAGAGGAAGCATCCTTTTAATGAGTCGGCTATAGTGTGTGCTCAGGGCAGACACTTTAAAAGAGCACCATTAATTTGAATAAAACAGGAGAAGGTAGGTACTTTGTACATCCGTAAAGCACTGAAGGGGATAAATCCAATTATCTGTTCAATATTTAATGGCCATAAAGTTAAAAATTTTAAAGGCAGTACCTCGGAGACTGCTTAGTCAATTCCGTCCATATTATTTTTGACATTCAAAAGTCAAGGTAGACTGGCCACGTTGACAGCAGCACTCATCATGTTGGTCTGCCGATTTAGTGGCAATGACCCTGGGGTTTGTATTTCTCTACACAGTTGAAAATCAGTGGCTATTTTTTTTTTTTTAGGAACTCATAGGGAATTTTTGTGGTCTCCTGAGTTGACATCTTTTTTTTTCCCCCAGTTCCTTTCTGTTGGTTCTTGATACAAAAGATAATTAAAAATGATTGATGAAGAAAGCCAGAAAACAGAGGAACCAGAATAAAGATCAGCTGTTTGGACTAAAATATTGCTTTTAAAGAAAACTGGATTTTTAAAAATATATTTCAAAAATTCCTGTCTAAGAAATTCTTTTAGAAACTCTGTTCAATCCAAAGCCTATTTTTACAGATTTTTCTCACCGTGCGTATTTCCTAGCAAGTTGTGAAGAAAAATGATAATTTATTAATTCTGCCACCTCCATCCATTTCTCTTCTAGAGCTGTATTTAGCCAGCGATGCAGGTGGGTACTGCTCTGACTGTGGCTCAGAGGCAGCTGAATCATGAAGCTTCTAAGAAAATCAATGTGCTAGCGACATTTGGAATGAATGTCAATATGACAGTGATTTTGTGGTATGCTGAAGCTTTATTCTTCTTTCCCATTAGCTAATACAGGATTCTAATTAGCCATTAACTTGCTCTCACCTTGTATGGTCCAAACTATAGAGGCATAGCTTGTGTTTCAGAGAATGTCACTGCTAGCTATCTTTTTACTGATTCTGTTTTATATATTACCTTTTGCACAGAATGTTCCCCTTTTGTATGTTTTGGCTATAGAACTCTGTGCTCCCTGGGCATTAAATCTCTTTCAGCGTGGTTTCAGTTGTCTGTATATAGCTTTTTATTTATTTTTTTATCAAAGAATATTTTAAACTAATACTGTGTATAGATGAATTTTGACGTGATGGAGGGTTACTATTAAAATGTTGTAGAGGAATCATGCAGGAAGACAACTTGAAGAGAGATTAAAGAGCAAAAGTTAATATATTGCATGAATTATATGATAAGAGGACATTTGTTTTTAAGATAGGTACAAGTTTCAAGAAGGTGCTGTCTGTTTTGAGTGCTTTTAAGGAGTCTGTTACTTTCCTTGGGAATACATATGAAGTGCTTTTCTCTTATTTTGCTATTCATTTCCCTTGAAAAAGGACACTTAGTTTGTTTTACTCGATTTTCAAATGCAAATTCAGCTTATTCTTGTGGCATGTAGAGTCTCTAAGGATGAAACTTGCTGAAATCTAAAACCATTTCACATTCTTGGATCTTATAGTTTTAAGTAGATTGCTCCTTGTTTTGTTCCAAGTGTCTTGAGTGATTTGGGTGTTAAACCAGCAGAAACCTTTGTTTTCTTGGTTTCCCATAAAGAAAATAAAGGTGAGAAAAGAATGATTTCCTGGATAATTCAAAGAGAAGATTTAACATACAAATCCCTAACATGCTACAATACAGGAACTTCCAAATCAGCTTATGTTACAACTCAGCACGACAATTGTTAAACTCATTTATTTTAAAAGAGCTTTTATATGTGATACATGTTAAAAGAGCCAAGAAGAGGGGGACTTTAACACCATTCTTCTGAATGTGGCTCTGAACTTGAAATATATGGCATATTTAATTTGTTTGCTCACTTGTGATCCACACAGTCCTTAGACTAAACTTTTCAATGACAGAAACCCTCTTGTGTGTGTGTATTCATATATATGTATATATATGTGTGTGTATTATGTATATATTTATATATTTAACATAGTATTCCTTTCCTGTACTCTTTGCCTTAACTTTATATTGCCAATATTATTATTTATGTACTATTTCCCTTTAAGTTGATTAATCTTTTTACTCACCCTTATCCAAATAAATATTTGCCATGAAATTACAGGGTTTTGGGGGGAGCTATACTTTCATACATGTTTAAATTAAAATCTCAAATACTAAAACTTTAGAAGTTTTAGATTCCATTTAAAATTATTTCATGATTCCCATTTGAGAAACTGTGTCCTAGCCTTACACATTGAGCAAATATTTTTTTAGTGTAGGTGGGGAATCCAACCAGTCAATCCTAAAGGAAGTCAGTCCTGAATATTCATTGGAAGGACTGATGCTGAAGCTGAAGCTCCAATACTTTGGTCACCTGATACAGAGAACTGACTCATTGGAAAAGACCCTGATGCTGGGAAAGATTGAAGGCGGGAGGAGAAGGGCATGACAGAGGATGAGATGGTTGGATGGCATCACCGATGTGATTGACTTCAGTTTGAGTAAGCTCCAGGAGTTGGTGATGGACAGGGAAGCCTGTCGTGCTGCAGGCCATGGGGTCGCAGAGAGTTGGACATGACTGAGCGACTGAACTGAACTGAGGCGGGGAATTGATTTATGGTGTACTTACTGTGTCAAATACTGTTTTCAATAGTTTGATGTTTTCTCATTTAATCCTTTTAATAACCCCAATAAAGAAGATATTACCATTTTACAAATAAGAAACCCAAGGCTCCGAAAGGTTAAGTGACATTCCTAAGGTTAAGTAGCTGAATAAAAATTAGAACTGAGATATGAACCCAAGGCCACTGGATTCCAAATTCTATGCTATTTTTGCTACATGTTGCTGACTCCCTGTTGGCTAATAAGATTAATGAGTTAACCTTATGCATGCATTAATATAATGGTTGGTTTTACCCATTGTTACTCCTTTGTGATTGAAATAGTTTCCTCTGAGTGGTATTTATAGTTTGTGATTTTCCTCTGGAATTGCATTTTACATGATCTTGAAAGTTGTTGTTATCACCTTCCTTTTAGGTCTTGTGTGAAAGGGAGCCTCTCAGCACTTCTGAGGAAATCTGCTCATTTTTTATTTTTTAAAAGTATCACTAATTAAGAGTTGAAAATAAATATTAAGCTCCTTATTTAAGTTAATGTCATCTCTGTAGTTTTTATTTTATGTGGCTTCAATCATGTTATACTTTGGAGATGAAGCTTGGAGATGATCTGATCCAATTCACCAGCCGTATTCAAAATGAGTGCTTGAATCCCTTTTCAGCACACATGCATGATCCTTTGCTTGATTACCTCCAGTTATGGAGTCTCACTGTCTACTCTGTTAGTGAAAACTGATAGAGGGTTTAGGCGACCCTAAACCCAGTACTTTGGCCACCTCATGCGAAGAGTTGACTCATTGGAAAAGACTCAGATGCTGGGAGGGATTGGGGGCAGGAGGAGAAGGGGACGACAGAGGATGAGATGGCTGGATGGCATCACCGACTCGATGGATGTGAGTCTGAGTGAAATCTGCGAGTTGGTGATGGACAGGGAGGCCTGGCATGCTGTGATTCATGGGGTCGCAGAGAGTTGGACACGACTGAGCAACTGAACTGAACTGAACTGAAACTTAGTACTTCAAGACAAATTTCCTAATATTTAAGAGTTGTTAGTCTAATGCTTGCTTACTCAACTTATTTATTTTGGTGGTAGAAAATAGAAAAAGGTTTTAAAATTACTATTTGTCTTTTGATAAATTAAAAAAAACCACTTTCTAGTTCCCTTTAAATTATTTGGTTCCCATTTCAGATCATTATTAGAGTTTCCTTTACATTCAGCTGGATGGCATATCCAGAGATTGTTTAATAGGATCACTTACATTGATGATGGTTTAGTATTTTGAATATAGCACACAATAGCATTTCTAAGAGAATGATCAGGACTGGTATGTGAGGGATGTGAATTGCTTGAGTTGGACATCTCAGCTCGTGTAAGTGCACTTTTGTGGAACTTCTCTTCAGCTTCTGACCCAGAGGACTTTATATTTCTTTATTTTTTTTCTCTCAGATTGTATCCTTCTTGATTTTCCTGCGTGGCTTCCTTACTGTATTCATTTTATATTTTCTAAATTATGGGAAGTGGGGAAATAGAGGAACTGCATATCTTGCTTTTTAATTATAGATTTTAGCTGCTCTGGTTTTGAGTGGAATGGAGGTACTGGGTCCTAGGAGTCAGTGTCTCATGAGAGTTGGAATTAGTGCATCTTCATAGCCAATGTCAAATAGGTTGTTTTCACGCCATTGATTTGGCCTATATCTGTTGATATTATTATATAGTTTATACTGTAGAGGGAGGAAGAAGCTGCTGTTTTATTATTCCCTCATAAAATTAATTGGTGCCTAAAACAAATATTATTAAAGATACTGTATTTTATAACATACCAAGATGACTGATACAGTTTCAGTATGGAGTTTTATGTTCTGTGTGTTTATGTCAATAAATACATAAAATTAAGAAAATGAAACGAGCCAGAATTTTGTTTTTAGTCTGAAAAGGTAAAGTGAATCAGAAGTGGTGACTACCTCGTTCCCCCAATGACTCAAACAAGCAGATGACTCAACATGCCCACCTGGAACACTGCTCATTTCAAGAAACTGGTTCACGGCTCCTTCCCTATTCCACGTAGAGAATTTTAGCTTTATTGAAGCCAGAAATCTAGTGCAGCTTTTTGTCAGAGGAATATTTTGAGCTTCTGTGTTTTGCCTGTTGTTTTTTTTTTTCCCCCTACAAATGTGTGAAATGTTGGTATCACAAGAAAACCAAGCTATTTTTGGTCTTCTAAAATGTGATTCCATGGTCCCCATGCTGGACTGAATTCTTTTTAATGTGCTGTTTTCCTCAACCTAACCTTTCTATAGGGAGGAGTAATAAGTTTATTGTCAGTATTGTGGATATTTTAATTGAAGATAAACGAGTTTTCTTTTTAAATGTCTTCCATATTATATATCTTCGGTTTTATTATCCTAATTTCAGTAGATTGGCAAAGCCAGATAAGCTTAACAACCCTGACCTGATTCAGCATTCATTACTGCTGCTAAATCAAATAAGACCTGGTTAATAGAAACAGGGCTTGTGCAGCCATTTTTCAATTTAATTAGAATATTGTACATTGTATTGTACTTATATGTGTATACCAGAGACAGAATTTGATCATCAATTTGGCAACATTCATGCCGTACCCTCCAGCTAGAGAATTTTATCATTTATTGTTAACTCTCCTCTTTAAGGTTGGGGGAGTCTTTAAATTATTAAATAATCAAGATTGCTTGAAGGTATGAAGATGAGACTGTCTCACTTGATATGCCATCCAAGGCACGGAGTTCAGGTACCACTTCATTATAACCGAGGTTGGCAAACTTTTTCTGTCAGGGGCAAGCCAGTAAATGTGTTACACTCCTGGAGCCAACGAGCATGGATATGTCCCTGCAAAACTTTATTTATGGACACTGAAATGTGGACTTCATGTAATTTTCTTGTTGTGATTTTAGCTTTATTCCTAAAAAATTTTTTTAAACAGTTAAAACTGTAACAACTATTCTTAGTGCACGGGCTCTACAAAAACAAGCCAGCAGGCCGGATTTGGTTCCTGAGCCTTAGTTATTGACGCCTGAGCTGTCGGGTCCAGTTTCTTATTCTATCTACCTACCTATCTAGCTAGCTATTTATTATACATGCAGATATATCCATCCTTTTTCAGATTATGTTCCCATTTAGGTTATTATAGAGTATTGAGCAGAGTCCCTTGTACTATACAATAGGTTCTTGTTTACAATACTTGTATTATACAATAGGTTCTATTTTAAATATAGAAGTGTGTACATATCAATCCCAAACTCCCAAGCTATCCTTCATACCACTCCTCCCCTCTGGTTCATTCACTAAGCCTATAAAGTCTGTTTCTGTTGTATCAACTTTTTTTTTTTAGATTCTGAATATAAGTGATAACATTTGTCTTTTTCTGTCTGACTTCACTTAGTATGATAATCTCCAGGTCCATCCTTGCTGCTGCAGATAACATTAGTGTGTTAGTCGCTCAGTCAAATCTGACTCTTTGCGACCCCATGGGCATGTAGCCCGCCAGGCTCCTCTGTCCATGGGATTCTCCAGGCAAGAGTACTGGAGTGGGTTGCCATTCCCTTCTCCAGGGGATCTTCCCGACCCAGGCATTATTTTTATTTTATGTATTTGTATATTTACTGACTGATTTCGGTGATTTGCTCTGTATCTCTGCTTGTTCACTTTCCACAATGCAGGAATTGTGGGCCGACTGACTTTTTCCTGTCATCCCCTTATCTGCCAGTCTCTGCTTGATGGGGGAAAGGAGAATCCGGTGTTGAGCCATCAGTGAGAGTAATTTCTGTTATCAGTTGGTAGTTGTTGTTTAATTCTCGAGGTGCAGACAATGCAGCCGAATTGACTTATCTCATTTTCACATTCCGAGAGATGATATGTTAGTCCTGAGAATGCCGTCATTTTTCCAGTGTTCCTCAGCCTGTGTGTTCATTAACAACAGCGGAGTTCATAAATTGATCCCAGATTTGAGTTGTAAGTTGTTGGCCCTGCAAGCTTGGTGGACAGACTCTGCTGTCAGTATTTGTGTTGATGGATACTCTGAGCGCGGCTTCCCGACTGCAGCCTAACTGTTTAGTGCCCATGACAGTAGATTTTTAGGTTGTGTTGTAATAGGGTTCTTGTTCCGGAAATTTGCTATCAGACATATTCACCTCAAATTTTTACGAGGCAATGAATCATTGAAACTTAAGGTTGGCGTTGTCTTTTTAAAATGGTTTTCAAGAAGGACTGGATTAATTTATAAGATCCAGATTTTGAGAAATTATTTTCTCTTATAGTGAAAGTTCAATTTGCTAGTAAATCAGTGAAAACTCTGTCGTTTGACATTATGGATGCTTGTCTCTTTATAAATATAGAATTAGTCATTTAAGCTTGCCACTGGCATCTTTTGCAAGAGTGGACATGCTCTTGTCTTTCTATAAGATACCTCTGAAAAAAAAAATGGAAGTGTTAGTCTCTCAGTTATGTCTGACTCTTTGCAACCCCATGAACTGTTGACCGCTAGGCTCCTCTGTTCATGGAATTCTCCAGGCAAGAATACTGGCTGCCGCTGCTGCTAAGTCGCTTCAGTCATGTCCAACTCTGTGCGACCCCATAGACGGCCTCCTACCAGGCTCCTCTGTCTCTGGGATTCTCCAGGCAAGAACACTGGAGTGGGTTGCCATTTTCTTCTCCAATGCATGAAAGTGAAAAGTGAAAGTGAAGTCGCTCAGTCGTGTCCGACTCTTAGCGACCTCATGGACTGCAGCCCACCAGGCTCCTCTGTCCATGGGATTTTCCAGCCAAGAGTACTGGAGTGGGTTGCTATTCCCTTCTCAGGGGATCTTCCTGACACAGGGATTGAACTCGTCTCCTGCATTTGCAGGTGAATTCTTTACCATCTGAGCCACCAGGGAAACCCCAAGATACCTTCTAGATTTACTCAAAGAAAAAAAGCAAGTCTACTAGTTTTTCTCTTGATTGGTGGAACTTAAAGATACCTTTCATTCCAGTTCAGTCGCTCAGTTGTGTCTGACTCTGCGACTCTGTGGACCGCAGCATGCCAGGCTTCCCTGTCCATCACCAACTCCCAGAACTTGCTCAAACTCATGTCCATCGAGTCAGTGATGCTATCCAACCATCTCATCCTCTGTTGTCTTTAAGTGTATGAATTATTACTATTGACATTTTTGAATGATGACTATTCAACTTTGGTAATTGCAACCAGCCTATTTCTAGAATTGTTTATTAAAACATTTATCTAGCTCTCTCTTTTGTAAGTTTAGCTAAGTTCTTCCTGATCAGAAGGACTGCAAAACTTTTATTCCTCTTGTAAAAACTTTTATTCCTTGTTTCACATCATCATGGGAGAAAAATTAAATCCTGGCATTTTATTTTGGTTCACTTCTCTTTTTCTGTGGTCTCTGTAAGGTGATTAGAACATAGCTGACTTCTTCAGAAAAGTTCTACCATTTCCTTCCCCCATCCATAAGCAAATTATTTGCAAATGACTTGAAAGTAACTCCCAAGTATCGGAGAGCGTTCTTGGTAACCAGTGCTGGTAGTTTTTAGGTGGTATACAAAGTTCTCTAGGTCAGCTTGAAATCATAATGCTTGCAAGGAAAAAAAAAAATTAAAATTGACTTCAAAGGACAACTCTGACACGGTCAATTAATAATTAAAACAGTTTTTTAATGAGCTATGCAATTACCTGTATGTCCCTGGAGATGATGGTTTATGGTATTATTGCAGTGCCCTTTCTTTAGTCATGGTGCATGACATTTGTAATTTAAAGCCGGCTAGACATTAAAGTGACAGAACTTTCATTAACCTTGTCTAAAGTTTGCTGATGACAAATGACTTATAAAACATGCTGTTGTCAAAATATACCACATATTTAAAAGTACCTTAAAAGTCCTGTGGGCTCTGAGAGGCTGTGGAGCCTCAGAGAGAGACCAGGGCCACCACTGTCCTCCGGAATTACCTGACGGATCCCCGGTGACTGGCATTATGTCTTCATACTCAGGTAAGTGGTACCTGCTTCAGCAAGAGCTAATATACTTCTCATGGCTCTCTGGTTCAGGGGGGTTTCCCAAGGGTTTTGCACCGCATAACCTGATTCTGTTGACTAGTGGTTTATGACTATGGAATAATTTCTTCTAAATCTGCCTTGCAGTTTTGTTTTTTCAGCCTAAAACCAGTGATTATGTTTTGATCCTAGCTTTTCTGGTATCTTGCTTTTACATTTTTGACCATCTACTTGTGCTGTGTCCTAGCCCCCTTTATTTTTGTGTATGTTTTTCCCCCCTCTGATTTGAAGTAAAGCATTCTCTCCTTTTTGCAGAGCCCATGATGTATAAACATATTGTATTTGTAACTTTCTTCATCATATTTCTTTGAGAGGAATATTTTGAAACTACCAAGGGAGATATTGCAGAGGGGTATCCTTTTATAATTGCAACAGTAATAAATACATGGTAATTAGCATTTAATGAGCAGGTGCTGTATGCCAGGCACTGAGCTAAGACTTCTGTCTCACTTAATTCTCATAGTAACTAGATGGGATGATATCACTCCATTTACAAATGTGGAAACAAAGGCACAAATAGATTAAGTACTTGGTTGATGTCTCAGAACTTATAGATGAGTGAGGATTCCTATCTAAGACTGAGTAACACCAAGAATCTTGCTTGTAGCCATTTAGCAACATGACTTTCAACTCACTTTGGCTTTTTCAAAATAGGTTACGTGTTTGTTGTGCTTTCATCTTTAGGCAGTACAATAGTTTTACTAGTTTTACCTTTGTATAATATACAGTAAATAAATGTAGACTGGTTAGTATACCAGCAAAAAAAAATTATAAGTCAAAGTTGAGTATTTATACTTTATCTAAAAGAATAGTTAAAAAATTTATAACCATCTTTTAACTCAATTTATGATAGGTATTTCCTATTATTTTTAGTGTATTCCTTGTATTTAATATGTCCTGATTCTATCTTATGGTTAGTTCCTATGCGATTAAAGGCTGCAATATAGCATTCACAACACACTATCTTTTTTCCTTTTGATTAACATCCATAAATTTCTTAAACACTATGGAAATATTATGCATTATGGAATACTAAGTATCCCCATCTTATTGATTAATTATATTGATGAATAGTAACCTAGATTCTGCATGCTAGTCTTAACTAATTTTGGTTGATGTACAACAACAGAAAGTTGCACAAAGTATAAATGCTCAGTAATACCACAAAATAAGCACTGAGTAACTGTTATTCAGCTCAAGAATTAGACTTTAGCCTATACTCCAGAAGTCTCCCTTCATGCCCTCTCAAAATTACTACTCTTTTCTTCTCCTCAAAGATAACTTTAATGCCATAGTTTTGTAGTTTTCTTAGTTTTTGATTTTGACATTTTTATTTTATTTATTTATTTTTTTGTTTCCAGACCTTTTTTTTTAATTTTATTTTATTTTTAAACTTTACATAACTGTATTAGTTTTGCCAAATATCAAAATGAATCCGCCACAGGTATACATGTGTTCCCCATCCTGAACCCTCCTCCCTCCTCCCTCCCCATTCCATCCCTCTGGGTCGTCCCAGTGCACCAGCCCCAAGCATCCAGTATCGTGCATCGAACCTGGACTGGCAACTTATTTCATACATGATATTTTACATGTTTCAATGCCATTCTCCCAAATCTTCCCACCCTCTCCCTCTCCCACAGAGTCCATAAGACTGTTCTATACATCAGTGTCTCTTTTGCTGTCTCGTACACAGGGTTATTGTTACCATCTTTCTAAATTCCATATATATGCGTTAGTATACTGTATTGGTGTTTTTCTTTCTGGCTTACTTCACTCTGTATAATAGGCTCCAGTTTCATCCACCTCATTAGAACTGATTTTGACATTTTTAAACTTCTGACTATTGAAAAATGTCAAACATACAGAAGTAGAGGTAATAGTGTATTGAACCCCCTTATGTTCCCATCACTTAACTTCATCAGTTATTAACTCAAGGCCAGCATTATTTCATTAATAACCTCACCCATTTCTATGCTTTCACACTGCCGAATCATTTTAATGTCATCTCTTTTAACCTATAGCTTCTCCCTCATCCTTTTCTCCCCCTTGAAGTGTATTTGTTGAAGAAACTAGACTGTTTGATCTATAGCATTTCCCACAATCAGATTTTGGTTTTTACGTCCTCATGATGTTGTTTAGTATATCTGTCTCTTGTTGTTTGGTTGCTGAGTTGTGTCTGACTCTTTGCAACCCCATGAACTATAGCCCTGCAGCACACCAGCCTTCTCTGTCCTTCAGTGTCTGCCAGAGTTTGCTCAAGCTCATGTCCATTCAGTCAGTGGTGCCATCCAACCACCTCTTCCTCTGTTGCCCACTTCTCCTCCTGCCCTCAGTCTTTTCTAGCATCAGGGTCTTTTCCAATGAGTTGGCTCTTCACATGAAATGGCCAAAGTATTAGAGCTTCAACTTCAGCATATTTGTTCTTTCTTAATTTCCCATAAATCATAGTTGAAGTATATCTGATTTGGGTTTGGTTTTCTTTCTCTTTTGGTGGGGTGGGTGGGGTATATGAAGGACAAGAATACTCCATAAATAGGCACATCATAAATGTACCTTTTGTGGAGTGTATGATGTTGGTAACTATTTGAAGATCAGTGTTTAGATTCTTTCAATAGAACCTACAAGATAGTGGTAATCTTACTTTGTTATCCCTACTTCATAAGGAGAAACTTCCTTTTATTACCCTAAGGTGCTACATATGGGAAGGACAAATAAATCATTGATTATTTAATTTTCCAAATAATTAGTTGGTTCTCTGGTATCCTTTTAAGATAATCATGGGGAGTTTGTTTTGTTTTAGTATTATTTTGAACTCATAGCTTGAAACACACTTTCATCTATTGCAATTATTATTCTGTTGATGCTCACATTATCCTGTTTTTGCCTCTTCATGTTGGTTCCTGAGACCTTTTAACATGACTCTAGATTCTTTGTTAATGTCACTTTTCCTGATATGATGATATACTCCAGGTTTGTTTTATAAGATTTATTTTTGTTTTTGTTTCCCCCTCACACCTGGAATCAGTTATTTCTTCTAGGGACTTGTTCCTTTTGGTGGGAAATATTATTTAGAAACTATAATCTGGTCACTAGGGGATGCTTATTGCTTCCAAGTAGATCATTGTGTTTAGATCTTTTTAGTGTACAGAGCTGGGGGAGGCATTGTTCTTATTGTCGTAAGGATAAAATGCATGATGACTTCATCTTGTCTCTTCTAGTTCAAGACTACACAGATTTTACTTAAAAACCACACATTTACTTAAATCACATATTTTTTCCCCATCTACCAGCTCTGTGGCCATTTCTGATTTCTCCTTGAACAGTGCTGCAAGGCTGGAAGTGGCTTATGCATGCTGCCCTGTAAAGCATGCATTTGTGTTTTTATTTATTTGTTTATACCTCAAATCCTGGTTCCTAATGAGATTAATATTAGAGGTTCTCAGTATCAGACACACACTGATGTAACCTCTGGTGGATAAAGTTTGGCATCTGCATTTTAAATTTCCATAGGTGATTCTAATACCAACATGAAAGAACTGCAGATCTATTTTATAAAATACTTTTACGGTATAGATATTTAACTATGCCTCCAATTATCTTCTAAGACATTCCCTTTTCTTGCCCTACCCTTTTTCTTTTTTGATTGGCTGTATTTTTGATGAGCCACCTGTGTACCATCTGAAGTCTCTTTTCTTGTTTAACTCATTGCTCTATACATCTACTAGAAAAGACTACAGTTATTAGTATTGCACTCCCATAAAAGCTAGGCTGCTGTTATATTTGACCACTCAGAATGCTAAAATACAGGTGAACCTCACAACTAAGACTGTGCCTGAGGCCAGAGGGAGAATTCTCACTGCTTAGAGCAGAGTGCCTGGTACTGGAGTAGATTTGCTTAAGGGCAATTCTTCATTTGATAAAATATCAGAGCAATTTATGTCCTTGTACCCTTGTTCCCTTCCTTTCCTCTTATGCAGAAATATTAATTGACAATCAAAGGAGTAACAAGTGCATACCTGAATTCACAAGTCTTTGGGGGCCTATCTTTAATACTTCTGCAGATCCAGTCCTAGTTTGGGTTAAGCCTTCTTTCATCCATGCTCACCTGAGTGCTGGTGTTTTCCTTGTTCTTTTTTCTGCATCAGAGTTCTGAAACTGACTGTGTCTGGTCATTTTATTACTCCTCTCTTAGAACATGCTCTAGTTTTCTAAGGGTCCCTCCAGTTTTGAATTAATATTAAAAATGGGGGGAAAAGAGTTAATCTGGAAATGACTGCTTCTTAAGATCAGATTTCGGTTTAAAAATCTAACCACAATTTTGATCATCCTTTAGCTTCATTTAATATTAGTTTAGCTTTGTTTTGCATTTGTAAACATTCACATTTTATTAATGATCTTGAGGGAGAGACAGAGTGGCCACTGTTACTCTCACTTTATGGTGCAAAATGAAACTTCAGAGCTTTTATCAACCTTTGTAATTTAGGTCACACATGTTATATGTGGTGGAACAAATTTACTCATATCTTGTTCCTGATATTCTTTCTGTTGTAAAATGTGACTCGTAAAGAATCCAAAGTAGTTTCCAGTGTTATAGTGCAAGCAAGATGATTTTAGACTTCAACAACCAATTAGAAGGAGAGAGTGAAAATAAGCCTAAGTGCGGGGGAGTGAATTTAATTTTAGGCTTTGGCACTAAATTAAGCTTTGGCTGTCTGATTGTTAGCCAAGACATAAAAGGAAGACTTTGGCTCCTATAGTACTTATGATTAAAGAAAGGAGATGAATTCACATGGAATTCAGACATTTTCCAGGCAGTGAATTATGTAAGGAGAATATAAATTGAATATACGTTTCTCTCTATATATTTTGTTGGTTACAATGAATTATACCTCCCCAGATGATTTTGTAAATGATATAAAAATAAATGCAAAAGAGCTACTTTCATACTTCTCTTAACCACTATTATGTGAATTCTTTGATAGAGTTTTATGTATGAGGTATATTACACACTAGAAATACAGTGCTTATGGGAAGCATTTATGCTAGCTTTTAGTGTTGACATGAGAAGTCTTTTCCATCTTTTTTATTTTTAACCTATTTGTGTCTTTATATGTAAAGTATTTTTCATGTAGTAAGTATATAGCTGAGGCTTGCTTTTTGAGAAACATGCAGTCTGACAATCTGTGCCTTTTAATTGAAGTATTTAGATCATTTACTGTTAATGTGATTATTGATATAGTTAGGTTAATTCATTTTGCTGTTTGTTTTTATTTGTCCCATCTGTACTTTCTTCTTCTTTTCTTCTTTTTCTGCCTTTTATGTTAAGTGAGTACGTATTATGATGCCAATTATCTCCTCTGTTGGCTTATAGCTATAAGTGCTTTTAGAAACATTTGTGGTTATTTCAGGGTTTATAGTATACATCTTTAACTTGTTAAATCCATCTGTAAGTGATATAATAACCCTTCATGTACAAGAACCTTAAATCCTTCATGTACAAGGACCTTAAATCTTAGACTTCTAATTTTCTTTCCCAGCTTATATGCTATTTTGACCATACATTTTACTTTATAACATATGCTAGAAACTTCACAGCACATTATTATTTTGTGTAAATAGTCTACTAGTTTGCTTTAAAATAAATATTTTAAAGTATCTTTTAAATAGTAATAGAACATCACTATTCATTTATCCATTTATTATTTTCGGTATACTTTATTCCTCTTTGTAGAGTTATATCCAGGTGATAATAATCTTCCTTTTGCCTTATCAACTTTCCTTTACATTTCTTGTAATTCAGATCTACTGATGATTACTTGTTTCAACTTTTGTATGACTAAAACCCTCTTTTTTTGTTTTCAGAAGAGCAATTCACTGGATATTTAATTCTAGGTTGACAGATTTCCTTTCTTTATATGCTTTAAGGATATTCTACTGTCTTTTTGATTACATGATCCTAATGATAAATTTGATGTTATCTTTATCTTCCTTTTTATATAAATAGCATGTCGTTTTCTTTATCACTGATTTTGAGCAATTTTAGAGTGACATGATTGGGTGTAATTTTCATCTTGTTTCTGTGCTTGAAGCTAATTGAACTTATTATGTCTGTGGTTGTTCCACAGCTTAATGATTATTTTTGTTTTGTTTTATTTTGTTCTGATTTCTTTGTTTTTTCTTTTTTTGTCTCTTTCATTTTGGAAAGTTTCTATTGCTTTATTTTCAAAACTTTTTTTTTTTCTTCTGAATGTCTAATGAGCTGTTAATTCCAGTGTATTTTTCATTTCACCTCTTGAAGTCTATTTCTAGATGTTTTATTTGAGCTTTTATTTTATTTATTTATTGTGGCTACACTGTGTGCCTTGCAGGATCTTATTTTCCTGACCAGGGATTGAACCTGGGCCCCAGCATTGGAAGTGTAGAGTCCTAACCACTGGACAACCAGGAAATTCCCTATTTGAGCTTTTTTTAAAAAAAAAATCTTTGTCTCTATTTTGAACTCACCTAGTGCAGTTACATTGTGTCTTTTGATATCTTTGCTAATTCTATCGTTTGTGTCAATCTGTGTCAGTTTTGGTTGATTTTTTTTTTCTCTATATGGGTTTATTTTCCTGCTTCTTTGCATGCCTGCTAATCTTTGATTAGTTGCTAGACATTGTGATATTTCCTGTTTGGTGCTGGATATTTTTGTGTGTACTCTTGAGCTTGGTTTTGGTATGGAGTTATGTTACTTGGAAATAGTTTGATCCTTTTGGTTCTGCTTTTAAGGTTTGTTAGGTGGAATGGAGCAGTGTTTAGTCTATGACCAATTATTACCACTACTGAGGCAATACCTTTCTAGGGTTTTTATTCTGTCAGATGGGAAAGAGCACTATTCCCAGCTTGCTGTGTGTTGCTCACCATTCCAACATCTCAGATAGTTTTTTTTTCTCCAGCTCCAGGTAGTTAATCATACTTATATGCCCTGATCAGTGTTCTGCTGAGTACTTGAGAGGGACCCTCTACAGAGCTCTGGGGTTCCCTCGCTAGGCTGTTCTTTTCTCCTCAGTACTTGGTCCTGCACAGTCTAGCTGCCTTTGTCTCTCTGAACTTCACCTCAGTTTGCCTTCCCTAGGCTGTGTCCAGGAAACTCTTCTAGAAAGTAAGATTGGGACAGCAGTAAGGCTTACATCGTTTGATTCCTGTCTCTCAGGAACCAGTGTCCTTTGTTTCCTCGTGTCCAGTGTCTTGAAAACCATTGTTTTTTCACTCACTTTGTTGTTTCAGGTAGGAGGGTCAGCCTGGTTCCTGTGACTCCATATTGGCAGGAAGCAGAAGTCTTAATTAGTTTTAAATGTAGGTTAAGTAGCCAATACTTAATGCTGACTTCTTTAATAGCGGAGTTGTGATGGTACTAGGTATTCACCGTGGGATTCTTCTAACTCTTCCTTCAGAGGTGGGTACGTAGGAATCAGGGAGACCAACTTTAAATCCAAATTAAGGGTGCAGCTGCGATAGTCAGCTTGAATTCTGAGACCCTTTCCTTTGGCTGTCTGGTGGGAATAGGCACTACTTCCAGCCTGTTGCTCACCGTTCCCTCTAACATTTCAGGTAGCTTCCCTGTAGCCCCAGATAGTTCGTTACACACATGCGATAGTCAGCTTGAATTCTGAGACCCTTTCCTTTGGCTGCCTGGTGGGAATAGGCACATGTGCAACCAGTGCTGTGGCTAGGTGCTTTCTTGCTCTGTGCTCACATGACCTCTTTGTGCACAGAGAGGGAGAGGAAGCTCTTTGGTGTCTCTTCTTATAAAGGCAGGAATTCCACAGTGATGACCCCCATCAAACCCTTGTTACCTCCTACAGATCCCATCTCTAAACATCATCATTTGGGGGTTGTGGTTAGGACTTCAGCATATGAATTTTATGGGGATACAAGCATTCAGTTCACAACAGCAGCCATAAGGGAAGTATGAGTGTGAAAGTTGCTCAGTCACGGTCCAACTCTTTGCGACCCCATGGACTATCGAGTCCGTGGAATTCTCCAGGCCAGAATACTGGAATGGGTAGCCTTTCCCTTCTCCAGGGGATCTTCCCAACCCAGAGATCGAACCCAGGTCTCCCGCATTGCAGGTGGGTTCTTTCCCAGCTGAGCCACAAGGGAATCCAAGGGAAGTGTAGTGTTGTCCTATGAACCTGAATCTTTCTCTGTGTAATTTGAATATCGTTAAGGCCTCCTGAACCACACATCTGCTCTGATCTCTCTTACTGCTCTAGCAGGCTCTGTGGTAAAATAAAGAACTCTTACCCATCAAGAGACTAGAGCCTTACCTGTGCTTTTCTGGCAAGAGATTTTTTTGTTCTCATAATTCTCTTTAAAGTGCCAAGAACTCACTTCCACTGGATTAAAGAGAGCAAAATTATCTGCTTGAATCAGGAGCAACTTGTGGGAAGAGATCAGGGCTATGAAGCCTGTTGGGAGATCTGCATTTATAAGAAGATGGCTTCGGCAAGGATAAGTCATATCTTAACATCTTAGTCTTAAGTGACAGATTTGTTGCAAAGAAAATGGAAGTGGATGGAATCAGTGCTGTGTCTTTTTTCCTGTGGCAGCATTTCAGAATAATGTATTGTAGCTCGATTTTTGCTTGTGCTTCTCCCTTCAGTTAATATTAGAGTCAGAAGCCTGATCAGACATGGTGCTGTTTTTTTCTTTCTAATCAATGCTTGTGGACTGGTGAAATCTGTGAGGATATTAACAAAATAAAAAATCATCTGTGAGTGAGGTGGCTGAATTTTATTTCAGTTGTTAATGTTGTGAATGCAAATATACTTGTTTTGTTACAGAGATTCTGGGAAGCCAGTATGCCTTTAGCTTTGTTTGGAATTTTTTGTGGCATCAGAATTTTGTATTTTAATTTACTCTTTAGCTTGTTAGCTGTCTTTCCTCTGCAAGTCTGAGAAGCCTTAGAGTTTTCTTTGCATTCTAACAATTAATTGAAAAATAAAATGATGACTATGTTTTGTTAGTTAATGCATCTTCTGCCAGCTTCTTCTAGCAAATGGGATTATAAAATCTTGCATGTCCAGTTTATATTTCTTTCTCTGAACAAATGACTAACCATGCCCATAGAATCCTAGATAGTTTAAAAATAACTGCCTCTCCAATGTTTTGAAGGTTTGCCTACGGGTTACAAAGAAGGTACCATAAATAATTTTGGATTGTGGAATTTGTTTTTCTTTCAGGAGCTGCTCTGCAATGAGACTGGGTTGTTCTGCTCCTTTCAGTGATTCCATGATGCCCTTATTAAGAAAAAGAGGCCTCTCTTCTTAGGATTCATCTAAATTATTATTGCAAGTTAAAGCAGAACAAGGTCCCTCTTGCTCTGCTGAACAGTGAGGGGAGGAAGCTGTCAGAAGGACTGACACATTTCTTTGCCCTAGAGCTGCACTATCAAGCCGGATAGCCAGTAGCCACCTGTGGCTATTGAAATTTAAAACAAAAGTTCATTTCCTCAGTCGCATTAGCTCCTTGACAAGTGCTTGATAGCTACATGTGATTATTGGCCACCATGTTGGACAGTGTAGATAAGAACCTTTCTCTCATGGCAGAAAGTCCTCTTGGATAGCACTGCACAAGAGGTTATTATACTAACTCATTTATCCCCAAGTGTGGTTGTTGTAGTGCTGTTTTCAGTCTTAGAATCACAGTAACCAGAAGGGAGACAGGAAAACAAAAGCCAAAAACAAAATTACCATGGGCTATTGATGTGTTCTTGTCACCATATGTGCTGCTAACATTAGGATTCTTCCCCCCAAATATTATTCCTCCAAGAGAGAAGTCATTATATATATTCAAGTTTATTAAAACTCTCTCATATTATAGATCAGTCTCTCAGTTACTTTGAACATCAAAACAGCCTTCATGAATGCTTGCTGAATATGCAGAGTCAGATTCAAAAAGAGAGATAGAAATTTAGCACAAGCTTAATGATTTAGGTATGACCTCTAGATGACATGCTGGATATTATTGTAAACAAGCCTTTTTCAATCCCTTAAAATTTTTTTATTGAAGAAAACTTGATTTACAATGTTGTGTTGATTTCTGCTGTACAGCACAGCGACTCAGTTATACACATATACATTCTTTTTCATGTTCTTTTCCATTATGGTTTATCACAGGATACTGAATATCATTTGTTGTGCTATACAGTAGGTCCTTGTTGTTTATCCGTTCTGTATGTACTAGTTTGCATTTGCTAGTCCCAAGCTCCGTCTCCATCTTTCCTCCACTCCTCCTCCCCCTTGGCAACCACAAGTCTGTTCTCTCTCTCTGTGAGTCTGTTTCATAGTTAAGTTCATTTGTATCACAGTTTAGATTTCACATATAAGTGACATGACATGGTATTTGTCTTTTTGACTTACTTCCTTTGCATGATTAACTATATGTCTATCCATGTTGCTGCAAAATGGCATTATTTCATTCTTTTTATGGCTGAGTAGTATTCCACCGGGCTTCCCTGGTGACTCCGATAGTAAAGAATCTGCCTGTAATGCAGAAGACCCAGGTTCAGTCCCTGGGTCAGCAAGATCGCCTGGAGAAGGGAATGGCTACCCACTCCAGTATTCTTGCCTAGAGAATTCCATAGACAGAGGAGCCTGCCAGGCTACAGTCTATGAGGTTGCACTGAGTCAGAAGTGACCGAGCGACTGACACTTTCACTGTGTGTGTGCACCACGTCTTCTTTATCCACTCATCTGTCAATGGATATATAGGTTGTTTCCATGTCTTGGCTATTGTGAGCAGTGCTGCTATGAACATAGGAGTGTATGTATCTTTTTGAATTATAGTTTTGTCCAGATATATGACCAGGAGTGGGATGATGAGATCATATGGCAACTCTATTAACCAAGTCTTTTAAAGAACAGATAAAAAGTATTGCAAATGTCTTTGCTATGAAGATCTCAATTGTGTGCCTGAAAGATGTGTGAACAACTGTGCTACTATTGAGTGACTTGGTGCTTGTGGCAACTGTGTCATACGTGCATTTTAGAAGTGCTGTGTCTAAAACAGCCTCTAAGGAGAAATGATTTGCTCAGGATGGTGTCCCTAAAAAAAAGTAGCTCTAGGGATGGTAAGACAATTTTGTTCCTGAGGAGTTCTTCATGAAATGTGAAAGGAGAAAACAGCAAAGCACTTTCCTAAATATACTCTGCAATATTCCATGTGATTTTGAACATGTACGTAAAACTAAAGGAAGGAAATACACCTAGACATTTAGCCATCTCAATCTCAGACCTAAAAGGTATACTATAGTCAAGTTAAAAACAAAATGAAACAAAACTTCATATTTTGAGGGGATCATCTCATATGGAATAAAAGGGAAATTTTCTTACCTTTAAGATTCACTTAAATTTGGATCTATCAAATGTCTACTTCTAGAGATCTCACTGAATTTTTTTTCTAAGAAACTCTTTTGTTCACAGAGGAGAATCATCTCAAATTTATTAAACCAATGAAAATAAAATCAGAAGACAACTGAATAATCCTCTTAAAATGCTGTTAAAATTTATAAAATTGATGCATATATTAATGTGCTAAAAATGCACAAAATGTTAAAAACCTGGAGTAAAACAAAATGCTAACAGAGGTTGACTCTGAGTGGTGAGATTCCTGTGATCTCTCTTTGCTCCTTTATTTTTTTCTGTTTCATTTTCTATGACGAATATGCATTCATATTATAATAAAGAGAAAACTTAAATTATCACTTAAAAAAGAACATATTAAAGCGAGCTATTGATTTGATTTATGAGTCCATACTTCATATGTTAGTTCAAGTAAGTGGGAAGGAGCTTCTTTGAATAAAGACTGGTTCCAAGTGGGCACTGCACACTTTTCTAAAAGAAAACATACTGTCTAGCCAGTTCCTATTGTTTGTTTTCATCTTTTACAGTACTCAGAATGGCAAATCTAATACAGTTATGTAAAGTTTAAAAATAAAATAAAATTAAAAAAAAAAATAAAAAAAAAAAAATAAATAAATGCTTATATTACCAAAAAAAAAAAAAAAGTAATTCTTGACAATTTTTATGTAAATCATTGAGACTTTTGGTTTCCTCAATATATATGAGGGCATGACCAATCCAAGGTCCAAAATATTCTACATTCCCACTGCCAGGATGCTAGGATACTAGGGGGAAGGACTGACTGCATGTAAAGTAGTTTCCAAGTGTTCAGCTCTTTTCAGACCATTTCACATTAATTCCTGGTGAAATAATGTAGAAAGATTACTTCTGAGGTAAAGGTAATTTAGGACCTTTTTTTTTTTTTTGGCATGGACTTACACTATGACCTTGAGTAAGTCAAATTATATATTTCTCTTTTCCTCTGTATTATATTCTTCATTTGATTTCTTAAGGAAGCTTTTTTTTTTTTTGGTAAAATTATTTGACCTACTTGGAAGAAATGCATGTTCTAAGAAATTTGAACACATCTCTTCTTGGTATGCAATTTCTCTTCTTTTCTTCTCTAGTGCCACTTGTTACATCACACAAACTCAGTAACAAAAAGACTTACTGCTCTGCATGTTGTGAGGAGTAAAAGAAAAAGATTAGAAACTTGCCTCATTTCGAAGGAGACTTTTTTAAGGTATCCCAGGGGATGTGGACTCAGGGTCCTACAAGACTAACTCTCTTTACAGCCTTACAAGAATGCAGTACAGATGACCTGCATGTAAAATATGCTGCCCGTTGCTTTGGACATCACTTGACACTAAAAAGCTATGCATTTTGGATTTTTTGCATGTCAGAATCTTAGCCAGAGGAATTAAAAATAAATATTTAAGTAGGTTCCTGACTTTTCCTATCAAGGAGGCACGGAGACAGGCAATTTGCTTAGCAAGTCTTTTTGTTCGCCTGTTTTTGTGCCGCAGAGAAGTGTGATGTTAGCTTCTGATGATTCCAAATGCGCATGCATTATATGATCAGAGCAGAGTCTAGAGCATGCCAGCGCTATCTGTGGAAGGCTGTATGATAACATGTGACCCTAGTGACAGAAATCACTGGGCGCTGGCAAAAAAGGAGCCATTAATCTAGATGAAAATATTACCACACAGGTGTCGATTAATCCTGGCCCTTTCATGGCTGCAGCCCTTATGCAGAAAACCTACTCCATGCTCACACAAGTTGCCAGGTCACTAGATGGCTAAACCATGTTAACTGTGATGGTTGGGGGGCGGGGGGGAGGGGTGGAGGGTAGATGCACTTGGGTAAAATCCTCCCATATTATCAAGATTGAATTTCTAAATGTTCTGATCTGAAAATTGCTTCCTGGTTTAAGCAAGATTAGCAGTGTGACCATTTTAGCATTTTGAGTTTGATACTTTGAAAATACAAATTTGTGTCTCCCCTTGCTGCATTAGGGACACCCGAGCTATCTATCATATGAGGTCATTAAGAAGTTACAGTAGAAGTTTTCTTGTCCAGAAGTTTTCTTTGGTTGATTCCAGTAGTTGACCAATCAAAAAATTCTAACATATTTTTTAGATTCTGACCAATCTAAAAATTATAAATACATAACTTTCAGCTTTTTAACATTTATAGTTATATTTATGACACACATAAATATTTTCATTTTGTATTTGCCAGTATTTGATGTTAAGTCAAGAGTCAGACACGACTCAGCCACTAAACATCTATAGCAACTAAACAAAGCACTTTCTTTGCTGGGTGGACTTCCCTATGTCTTTCTTGTGTAAACCACACCCACAGTGCAGTCCCTCTGATTTCCAGTCCATATTTATCTGAATCAAGCACGTTGCTTAAAAATGCTGTGAAATACCTACATGCAGAATCCTTCTAGACTTTTATTAAATTTCCCCTGAAACTTTTATCTAACCTCCATGTAGTCAGTGATAATTGTTAAATGACTCATCTGTATGAAATTCTTTCAAATATTCTGCTTAATTTTGGTAGAAACAGCAAATCACTCTTTTTACACTCATATTTCATTGATTTATATGGTATCATCTGTTCACATACGATTTAATTAGACTTTGAAATTACATTAACAAAGAGAACTAGAATAGAAAGGTTTGGGAGCAAACCCAGTGAACGCATGGTAACTGTGCAACTCGGCTGGTAGAGAATCCCACACGTATGACTCTGCAGAATACCCTGGCTTCGGTTAGGATGTTCTACAGGGAGATAGGGAGCATTGTTTAATCAATTATTAAGGTTTTCTATAAACACCTACAAAGAGCTACAGCTGAAAACCGATAAATTTAATTTTTACCATTGTTTTCCTTTCTGTTTCTCAAATTAAAAGCCAGATATAGTGATGTAGATATTAGGGAAACCATTATTAAATGAGGTACATGTCAACGATATTATAAGTTCTGAATTGGTAATTTTACTACTTTGAGCATTTATTATATATAGTGCATTAATTACCAGATTTGTGATGCTATTTTAAAAAATTTAAGAGTACAGAGTGATAGCTTTCCAACTGCATAATAGAGTATGAGAGGTGAAATAGCCAATGACTTAAGTATAGGACTGACTGTGACATTCTGGAAGTGTCATGGATATTTATATACTCTGTCAGAAATATGATGTTGCCAGAGTGGATCTGATCCCTACCAAACAAGTTAAATAAATGACTTCTCCTCCTCCCTGCCCTCATTTCCTCCTCCTTCTTCTCCTCTTGCCTTATAACTTACTCTGCTATAGAAAATGCATGGGGCACTTTTAAAATGGTGGTATTTCTGGTCATAATAGATGTGTACTTCTACCAGGCCAAGTCCAGGTGTTTTCATTAGAAATGGAAGGAAGGCATTGATTTAAACAAATACCTCCTTAAAAAGGAGGAATGAAAGAAAGATATAAGAGAGTGTTGATTGGGAGGGTTTCATGTATAAAAGAGACTTAACGGTGGGTCTAAATGTAAATGTTAGGAACACTTTTGAAAGGAAAACTTGGCCTTAGAGTTTATAGAAGCACGTATTTCAGTTCCTGAAATAGGTTTTGAAAATGAGAGACACTCAATGCCAGAATAAGAATGAACATAGCTTAGATTTCACTGAGAGGGATCACACGTGTATTGAAAATTACCAGAAGAAACAGTCCCAAGATCATTTGATTCAGGCCCCAGTGAAAGCCCTGGAATAGTCCAAGAATCTTAGCCTTTCCTATTAAAGAGCAAAGTACATTCTTCAGCTTTTCCTAGTTGAACTGATGAACTGATCAGTGGACCTTGAATCTAAGGAAACAAATTTCTGTTTATCTTAAACCTCCCCTATTGTGTTTTTGCATGCATTCATCTTATTCTTTCCATTATTCTTAACTTAGTCATCCAGATTGCTGTTTAAAAAGGGAAATTACCTTAAAATGGACTTGGCAAATAAACAGATCTATCACTGTCTGGGGTTTCTGAATCTTTTTTAACATATTTCTTATAAGAAGAGAAGGAACTGTTTTCTTTAATACTGAAAAGCCATTACCTGGAGCACCCCTCATCAACCTTGGTCCACAAGTTCAGTGATTCGGTAGAATTTAGAGGGTTCTGACATTCAGAGAACAGCGGCCAACTGTCAAAAAGCGGTAGGAGATGGTAATAATGACCTCCATTTAAGGTCACTGGTGCTTGAATGCATGCGGTACTTTGGCACCAGTTACGCCATGTCCCGCTGATTGTGAAACTGGTGCCAGGTGTAGTGTGTGCAGCCAAAGGAACTTTGTAGCGACAAGAGGCAAAGGAAGCTGAGCTCTCAGCTTGTACCATTGATCCTTATGGGAAGATTTATCTGGATTGGGCATGTCTGTATGATTTTTCTGTTGGCAGAGGCTTGAAGAAATGAGTGAATGAGATAAACATTAAATTCAGATCCTTTAGCAGATAATGGCAGCTTTCTCTGTGTTCCTTTCCCCTGGCACGTAGTAGGTGCTTGATTATTGAATGAAAGATCAGTGGCACTGCATTTTCTGGATAAGACCCCTTGTGTTGATGTCTAATAAAATGAATTCCTGTATGGGATTTGCAAGAGTGATGACGGAACTATGGATAAGCAATAAGGTGTACTTCTTTTGAGGTTATAAGCATAAAAATACTCAATGACCTCATAGCTTTATTGATGCTTATTTGTGAAGAAGGATTAAATAGTATCTTGCCTCTTTTACTTTGCTTTTAATCATTCATTGTTAAATACAGGCTTAGGCCATCTGTCTCTGACAAGATCTGCCTAGATATGGAAGACTGTATTATAGAGATACTTTAAAAAAAAGACAAACTCTAATAATCGGTTTATACTGTTATTCTCCAAGCATTTCCCTAGAACAGTTTTCAGTAAATTTCCTACCAGCTAAACCACAAATTTATCTGTAATTAAAACTATTTTTGTTGACTAGGTCTCAGTACTCTTGAGGCCTGTGGGAATTGCCTTTTGCTCTTTTTTCTCTTGAAGTTAAGATAGTAAGAAAACCTTGTCAGGTTTAAAAGGTAAAACACAAAACTGTCAGTTTTCTTATATTGAGGTATATTCTTTTGAGAAACAACATTCCAAATGGCTAATCTAGTTAATTCTCAGTGGTACAAGATGGGGGCAAAGGGGGCTGACCATGTTTTGGCATCTGATTTCATTTTATTTTATACCAAGTGCTTCTTAGGCATTTCTGCCTCATCAGTATTCCATAGGGGTAGGCATCATTAACCTCAGTGAAGAGTTTATTACAAGCTATTGTTAGAACTTGTTTTTGAATAATATTACTCCGTCATGTAAATGAGACATACTGCACCAACCTATACCCATACTGAACCAACAGAGTTTAAGCCTGGTTTGGACGTGGAAGGATCAGGTTTGAGTATGTGATTTGGGACAGAGTTGCTTGCTTGTGTGTGTGTGTGTGTGTGTGTGTGTGTGCAGGCACGTGTGGGCATGGGTGCACATGTGCCCCAAGGCATGCACAATCTGAAGATACAGTATGGATTTTTCTTGGCATAAATTCAGTTCTTAGAATTGCTTCCTTCTCACTCAGATGCAAAATATGGTGAAGAGCTATAAGCAGTCATAAATAATGGCTGTACACACGATTCAGGGTCACCTTCAACAAGACACAGGTCACTCAAGACATTCAGAGACTCCAGTGCTGAATCTACTCTGGGACTCTTAACATGTTTTTCTGTGAGTCCTGGCTAGTCATAGGTAGAATCTGAGTTATACATAGTCCGATTTCCTTTATGAGCTGGAGGTTAACTACAGCACTGACTGCTGCTTCATTATAACCCTACAGATTTCTCTCTGGTAAGAGAATTACCAGCATACCCAGCTTTGCGTGTGTGGAAGACTGTCATAGCACCAGTTTAATGATATTTCAGAGACAAATAGTAGATATGGAGGGGGATTCAGTGTCTTATGCTGTATGAATGGTGTTTTATTTGCTTGGGTGCTGCTTTATTTTTCATTTTTTAGTGAAGTCCCCCCAACCCCACCCCACGCCCCTCAGCCTTTTGTCATTTTAGCAGAATTTGAAATCCAAGAAGCAGAGCATTCCCAATTACATTTGGACACAGTCTTTTAGAGATTCTTAGTCAAAATGTAAATTATAGGTTAAAATATAGCTTGAGTACTTTGAAGGCCAAGTCCATTTGTACTTGGTAAATATTAGTGATCGCCAGGAGGACCACAAATGTACCCAGGCAGCTTCATCTTACTGTCAAATGAAAATCTCAAAAAAATAAATTCTTGTTGAATCTTGCGAGTAGGCTGCAGGGGCCCAGTAAGACTTTAAAGAAAGAATACCTTTTGGAAGGGGCTCAAGGTCACAGTCATCAGTCTTTCTTTGAAAACCTGTGAAGTGCCTCCCAGACACTTTTATTTCGCTTTCAGCGGTGTTTGGTCTAGGGGCTCTGCTGACAGCTCGACCACACACTTAGAGTTCCCTTTCTGTGCATCAGACTGCCAGGCTGCTCTAGGCCTTTAGGATTCTGTCATGGAATGTAAGGAATTTGCAACAGGAAATGTATCTAGCTTTGAAATATTTTCGTCTGCTGCAGTCGCTGAACCTGCACGGCTTTTGGGTGTCAGCATTTCATTCTAGGATTTCATTTGGAGTGTGTGTGTGTGTGTGTGTGTGTGTGTGGTTTTCTCTCTCCAGTTACTCATTGGATGCAGTTCATGTGCAGTCCCCGTTACCATTCATAATCACGTAAGCAGTGTTAGCAGGTTTTGGCAAATGCTCCATTTCATCTATGCCTAAGAACGGAAAACTTTGATCAGCAAGATAATTTAATTTCACCGTATATTTTTGGTTAGGGTGCAGCCACAAAGTCAGCAAAAAGCTCGTTGTTTTCAAGGAGCTCATTTGTATTGTAGTTGTGTTTATACAGTTTGGCTGCTTTGTGAGTCTTCAATTTCAAGTGCAACATCACTGTCAGCTTTTTCTATGGGCTTTAAGCAAAAAGTCAAAATAACAGGTGTATTATTTTGTTGCCAAAGAAAGGCTTATGTATGCCCTTCTCTGTGTGATTAATCTTCTTAGCCAGCTGATGTAGCAGTGCTGGGCATGTAGTGGGTACCCAACGAACAACAATAGATCCAGCCGTTAATGTGGTTGTTATTCAAGCCTTTCAAAATAAGTTTGAGTGAAAGAGACCAAGGAACTGAAAGATCCCGGTACACTTTTTAGTGTATGACTTATTTTCGAGAGTCTCAAACTTAACCCTACTAGAAGAATTGTGTTTGGAACAGTACAAAGCCAGTGTGTGTGTGTGTGTGTGTGTGTGTGTGTGTATTTAAAGAAATTTGGAGCATTCAACAAAGTTTGAGTCAGGATCATTTTTTCTTGTGTGTATGAGTGCTCAGATGTGTTCAACTCTTTGCAACCCCATCAGACTCCTCTATCCTTGGAATTTTCCAGGCGAGAATATTGGAGCGGGTTGCCATTTCCTTCTCTGGGGGATTTTCTAACCCAGGGATTGAACCCAAATCTCTTCCATCTCTTGCACGGCATGTGGATTCTTTACCACTTCACCACCTGGAAGCATTTGTCTTACTTGTGCTTAACAGAGCCTTATTCAGTGCTAGGCACAGGAAGCACTCAGTAAATTATTTATTGGCCATCTAGCTCAGGACTGAATACATGGGGGACGTGCAGTTTTTTAGAAGGACTCAAAATGTAGGATCCACAGACTTCCCTGGTGGTCCAGTGGTTAAGACTCCATGCTTCCACTGTAGGACACAGATTCGATCCCTGGTTGGGGAAGGTCTGCATCCCACCACAGTGGGGGCAGAAAAAAGACAGTCAATGAAAATGTAGGATTCATTGTAATCAAGAAAGGAACCCATATCTCTAAAGAAGCTTGCAGTATGACTATGTCTTACCTTTACTTTGGGCTGATCTTCTATGGAGGTACCTCTCATGTACCAACCATTGTACTTAGTTCTTGAAATGTATCGTCTCACCTTGGTATATGACACTACTTAAAACTATAAGAAATTTCATGTTGAAAGATAATTTTTAGTCCAGATTTTATATCCTGACATTACCTAGTTGTCTATCGGAAGCCCATGCCTTTGAGCAGTGTACTTGAGCACTCAGCTAGAAAATAATCAGTCTTCGTAGGAATAACATTTTAGATCCTAGAACACTGATGGAATAGTTTCTCAAAAATCCCCACCATTTTATGATAAACCATACAGATTGTCTCTTATTTTGTAATATTTTTTTTAAAATGGTAATGCATATATGTATACAGAGCTATTCTGAGAGTCTGCTTTGATGATTGATTCAAGATTACTCATCTTAGTTTTGCCTACTTGATGTGAGAAACAAAAAACATTTCTCCTTCTGCTTTGACAGTAAAAAGAGTGGTCTGTGTGAAATTCTCAAAGGGGATGTGAAACACTGAATTAATGGGGAGAAAGTATTTAGCATGTTGTATATGGGAGGCAACCCTTTTGAAAAGTGGTTAATTCTAGATTGATTTGTACTCTTCAGGGTTTAAAGCCGTGAATTTAGTGGGAGAGATGAGATTTGAAGTAAAAGGTACAATTTTGTGTGTGGTGGAGTAGATGAGATGACCTTCTTGTCCAGTGTGTTTTAAAATTATTGATGCAATATGAATGAGAATTTCCCAGGTGGCTCAGTGGGTAAAGAATCCAAGCAGAAGATGTGGGTTTGATCTCTGGGAGGGGAAGATCCCCTGCAGAAAGAAATGCAACCCACTCCAGTATTCTTGCCTGGGAAATCCCATGGACAGAAGAGCCTGGTGGGCTACAGTCCATGGGGTAGCGAAAGAGACACGGCTTAGCGACTAAACAACTTCATGAATGAATCTCAATGTAATTGCTCTGAGTGAAATAAGCCAGGTAAAAAGAGTACATATTCTATGATTCCTGTTATATAGAATTCTAGAAAAATGCAAAAGAAACTACAGTGAGGGGAAAAAAAAAAAAAAAAAAAGGATTAATGACTGAGAGGTGATGGGGAGGCAGTGGTCCCAGAAGGAGGGATTCCGAGTGTGTCCAAGGACATTCAGGGGCCGGCGCGTCAATTCATTATCTGGATAGTGGTGATGGTTTCACAGCTGTGCTGTGTATGTTACTCCATGTACATTACATATATGGAGTCGACTGTGTGTCAGTTACACCTTAATAAAGTTGCTAGGAAAAGTACATTCTTATGGCTTACTTGTAATCCACTAATTTCTTTAGTGTCTTTCTCATATACCAGACTGTAAGCTCCAGGAAGGTAGGCTTTTGCTATTTTGTTTCTGTCTGTGTCCTCAGTGTTTCCTGTGAGTGGAACCTTCTAAGGACTCATCTGAGTGGCGCGTGACTGAAGGGACATGGCACTTATGTCCCATGACACACAGCCAGCCCTCATGCACAGATCACTGGCTATGTGCCAGGTACTTTGCTAAGATATTTTATTAAGCTTCTCAACGTATTTTTTGAGAGAGACAATCTTTTGGGCCCCATTTAACAGAAAGGATAACAGTGCTCAGAATAGTTAGGTAACATGCTGGACATCACTGGCTTGAGGATGGAGGGGCAGCTAAGGGCAAACTGTCTGAGTTAGTCTGTGATAACCTTTGCTCTTGAACCCTGTGGCATTTCTTTATAGCTTATGTGGATTTTTATGAAGCTATGACAGGGAAATTTGCAAGAATATAAGACTCAGTTCCTGGCACTTCACCTTCCACACAATAGACACTCAGTAAACATTTAAAAATGAATGAATGAACCTGGTGCTGAAAGGTCTTCTTCCAGGAAAATCCTTTTCCTTTTGTTTATTTTCCCAGTATTAATAGAGCAAAGTTGACATATTACATGTCGCTCTGTTTGTACTACGTGAAACCTGAATGAGGTGCGGGGCCAGGCCAGCAGAGGAAAGCCCTTCCAGGTGGGCTTTTGCCCACACCTCCAGTGGGGGCTCCTGAGCAGGTCCTCTCCGTTGTCGTGTTGTGAGTTTGTGCCAGGAGGGGAGAAGAAAGCGTACATTAAATTTCCTTCACAGTTGTGTTATTTGTAAGGGTCTTCTAAAAGCCAGTGGATTTTTGTAAGCTAACATTAGAATTCGAAAAAGGGATTACAAAAATGTTTGCATTGTACTATTATAACATGGTTGGAATACATTCTTTTCCCCTTTTGGTTATAATACCCATCCTGTTTGAATTGTAGAATACAAAGAATGGATACATTGCTGAAAATACATACTTTTTTTTCTTTTTTAGGTAATTATTTTTTTTTTTTAAGCCTGTTATAACATCCATTTATCTCCGGTTTGTGTGCGTGTGTCTTTAATGGTAGTACATTAAAGTTACAAAAGCTGCCAACATTTTTTGAATTTGAAAGGAGTAGTTCCTGAACAGTGGTGTCATTTCTTATATACTACTAGGTAGGTGGTCACTTTGGGATTTTATGTGGACTGCTATTTTTTCTTTAAGTGCTACTTAAAAAAAAAACTATGCTTTATAGCTCCATTTTTTTAAAAAAGTATAATGTACCATTCATTAGATGCATCATTCATTGACAGTTTCTTATTTGTCCATCTATTCATTCAGAAACTATTTATCAAGGCCACATTCCTTGCCAGGGTCTGTGTTAAGTATGGCTAATATATGGTACATTCATAAATGCCTTCTGCTTTCGTGGAGGGAATTTGTCCTTTCTGCCTGTAGTTTTGCTTTTGGAGATATTAGAAGCATGAGAATTGTTAATCCTTTTATATTGACTTGTCAGCTCTGCCAAAATCACAGGTTATTTAGGTCAAGTTGCTTGGCCTAACTGCCCTCGTTTCTTATTTTATAAAATGGGCATAGTAACTGCTTCTCCCATGTGAGTTATATAACAAATAACGTACTTCAGGAAGAGAGTTGTAAAAATTCACAAGGTATAAGAGAATAATTTAGTGATTAACCCACTTTCTGAGTTTGTGCATGTGACTGTATGTGTGTGTGTGTGTGTGTGTGTGCAAGCATGAGATCTGAAGCTGAATTAAGTCGGTTTAGTTTTTGATTTCTAGGTAGTTTGCCTAGAAATGGTTTCTCTTGGTTTCTCTTGAGATGACCTTTGAATTAATTATTTCCTTATCTTTCTGTTCTGTATGGCTGAAAGTTTGGGGGTTTGATAATTTCAATTAGTGTCATTTCTCCAAATTATACTTCTCCAAGATGCATAGGAGTGTTTTTGTTCAAGTAGAAGGGAAATTAGCACGGACACGATTCCTTTTAACTGACATAGGTGGATACATTAGAGATGTTTAGGGAAATCCTTTCTGCAGTGTATCGGCGGTGAGTAAAATGAATGCATAATATGTTATAATTAAGTTAATGATCACTAATTTGTAGAGAGTCCTTCGTTTTAATGATATCGAGAAACACTCTGGAGACTCTGAGGTGTTTATCCTTAATTTCAGTATTTTTGAAAAATTCTAGTTACCATAGTGCTATAGTTTCCAGGGAAATTTCTTATGCACATAAACTTGCTTTTTCTCATGACCTCCCTGTTGCTATTTAGGGTTTAGTTTATCTTAAATTGTAATTATCTGGCCACTTGCAAATCCCTTAAAGGCCGAGATTATGTCACATTAAAGTTTGTGTCTCCAGGACTTTGATCAAGGCCCTTTATACAGTCAGCTTTAGAAACTGTTGGCTCACTTAACTGAAGGGTCCATCAGAAAATGCTCAGAAACCTCAGTAGTATTTCTTGATCCTCCCCCTTGTCCTGCTTTGAGCAGTTGATTCCCAAGATTTGAGAATCAGGATTGCGTGGGTACTTAAGAGTCCTTGGTTCGAGACTGCAGACAGATCTAAGCTTGCTTATCTCCTATCAGCTGCGAGACCTTGGGTAAGTTACACATTCTTGGGGCCTTCGTTTTTTTAATTTGAAAGCATGAATCATCATGCTTAGTTTGTAAACTTGAGAAGGCTAAGAAAAATAATGATCAGCATAATGGTTGCACATAGTGGGTCCTCAGTAAATGATAGTTTCCTTTTATAAAACAGTTAACCCTCTTCAATAATTTAAAAAATCTTTCTTCACACCAGAGTATAATAGCCTCATAAGTGTTTTCCTTGATGTTTTCAGTCTCTTCTGCTTTCAGGTCAGGTTAGATGTAGCTGCCAGATTAAATATTTATTAATTATTGACTATATGATAGGCACTAGGCTTTTTCTGTCCAGTTCATGATTCTAAATAAACAAAGAACCCATCACTGCTTTGACCTAGAGACTAAAATTTACTTAGGTTGGTAGTCAGTCTGAACCAAATCTAGTTATCCAGCCTCATCTTCTTTTTGCCTTCACTCTACAATCCTTACAAATTGAACCCTCAGTTCTTTTCTAGTTGTTAGGGATTGGGATGAGATATCCAGGGACCCAGGTAGGTTCAGACCCTGTCCTGTCAATCAGCTCATCCACTTACTACCCTCTCTTTCCAGAGCAAGAAGGTACAGGATGGGAATCTTAAGTACTAGTACCCGAGACTCCAGTGCAGAGCTCTGATAGAAGCTGGATAGGATCGGGGGTTTAGGCTCTGATAGAAGCTGGATAGGATCGGGGGTTTAGGCTTGAACGCAAGGGATGCCTTCAACTCCTCTGTCTGTTCCAAGTCTTAATCTTGGAATCTTACTGCTTTCTGGCAACCACACTAAAGACAAACTGAGACTGAGAAGAGAGAAGGAACAGCTAGAGCTCCAAAGTCAAAGTGAGTACAAATAGGACAGCCAGTCTGCCTCAAGAGATGGAGCCTTTTCTACCTCTGCTTACTACATGAAGCCAGGAAGCAAGAGGTTAAAGGGAGTATTCAAAACAGGTGCCGAACCTTTAACATCCAGTGCCTATCCACTTGGAACCTCAGTGCTGTAGACTCTGTGCTCTCATTATAGGTGAAAAAATCCTGCTTTCTTGGAGATGAGCTGGATGGTATCTAGAAAGGCATTGGGTAAAAGTGGATGGCATGGAAAAAAATGGGATAAATGTTTTATTCTCTTGACTCCTGTTATATGACATGAGCTGATAATTGATAATGTTTGTGATATTCCCTTTGCTTAAAATTTACTGTGGCTCACGTGCCCCTTAGAATGTCTTCCCGATTTATTCTTTATTCCTTTTCCTGTCAGCCCAGAGCAGTCTACAAGTTCTTTGTATCCATTATGGCAAATATAACTTCCATCTGTCATTATCATTTTTCTTATATTTTATTTAGTTCAATAAGTGTCTCTTCATGCCTACTGCCTGAGAACTATTGTGCTCAATTTTGGAGATATACAATGTAGGGTTCCTTGAAAAAATTAAGGTCTACAAACATATAAACAGAATTTTGCAAGGTGTTTATTAATTCCCTAAAAGATTCAAGTGAGTGATGAGGCTAGAAAGATCATCCCTGGCTAAGTTACTGTGTCTAGGAGGTACCATACTAAGGAGCTTGGATTTTATAAGAGTGAGAACTCACTGAAGGATTTTAACCGGAAGTGTACCCAGGTCAGATCTACATTTTAGGAAATTCATTCTAAGAGTTCTGTGAAAGATGGATTTTAAAGGGGCCATACTAGAGGAAGGAAGCCTAGAACAGAGACCATCACAAAGATCCAAATGAAATGAGGCACTTACTGGATATATACTATGTGTCAAATTTTGGACCCCCCAAAAATGTGTATGTAGTATTTGAGTATAGCTTCTGTACATCTTTGCTTCTGATAAGAAGAGCCAACTCATTGAAAAAGACCCTGACACTGGGAAAGATTGAAGGCAAAAGGTGAAGAGGGCGGCAGAGGATGAGATGTTTGGATGGTATCACCGACCCAATGGACATGAATCTAAGCAAACCCTGGGAGATAATGAAGGAAGCCTGGTGTGCTACAGTCCACAGGGTCACAAAGAGTCGGACACGACTTAGTGACTGAACAGCAATAACATTGTGCTTTTGTAATATTTTGTTTTTATCCTCATCATAGCCTATAGTAGTTGCTCGGTAATATTTTTGAATGAATTAGATGAAAGATTCCTGGAAGATTGTTTGAGAAATACTACTTAGAATGAAAACAATTTCTGTTGACTCCATCACCCCCCACCAACAAACACATATGCTTGTAGGAAATATAGATAATATGACACAAATTATCAAAGACTCTATGTATGTCAGAATACTTTTATCACTTCTATGGCAAAATGAGTAGTTATTGAACTTTGACTTGTGAACTCGGAGGCAGAAAATTGCTAAGAGATGATTTGACAAAGGGTGACATCTACAGCATCTGGTATTTCATTAGCTGAACATTGTCTATGTTATAGAATGAAACTGAGGTGTACGTAGCAGCATGTGGCTCTTTACACTTAGACTTGAGTAAAAATGAAAACCTCAGTTCCCCAGTTGCTCTTGCGACACCCAAAGGCTCAGTAGCTACACGTGGCTGGTGGTTTTTGTACTGGACAGTGCAGATGTCGACATTCCCATCATCACAGAAAGTTTTGTTGAACCAGTGGTGTTACAAATAGCGTAACACGCTCTGGCGCTAACCGTCTGGCCTTGCAGTCTGTGCCAGGCACTTAGCTCCGTCTCAACTCAGCCGAAAGATGGGCATAATAATACCAATTTCACAGGCAGTTGTTGTTGGTCAGTCGCTAAGTCGTGTCCGACTCAGTGCGACCCCGTGGACTGCAGCACACCAGGCTTCCCTGTCCTTCAGCGTCTCTCTCAGTTTGCTCAAAGTCATGTCCATTGAGTCAGTGACACCATCCTACCATCTCATCCTCTGTTGCCCCCTTTTCCTCCTGCTTTCAATCTTTCCTTCCAATGAATATTCAGAGTTGATTTCCTTTAGGATTGAGTGGTTTGATCTCCTTGCTGTCCACAGGCAACTGAGTGGGTGAAACTAGTTAATTCATATAAGATACCTCAAACAGTGCCCAGCACCAAACACATGCTATGTGTTTCCCGTCACCACCACCACCACCACCACCACCATCATCATTATCATTTTCTCTCTTCTTATTAAGAAAAACATGCTCCTTGAATATGGAAGAGAAATGAGTTTACTTTGCTCACTCTCTAGTTTTTTTTTTTTTTTTTTTTCTTTTTCTCTCCTGGAGATGTGCTCTTATCTGGCTTCTGGGGGAAAAAAATGTAATCCATCTATTTCAGCCAGCAGTCTACATAGCCTGTGTCAATTTAGAGGTGCTAGAGGCTGTTTTGGAAGACTATTCCGTATAAATTGTTCATGCGTTCGTTCATTCAACAAGTGTGCAGGGATTGCTTCTTGCGTGCAGGGCGCTGTATTTGCATGAGCTTGGACACAGTGGCATCATTCAATGCTGAAAAGCCCTGTGCTGAAGGGATATCTACCCTTTGTACGAAGCTGAGATAGACTTTCCTTTAAGGTCTGTTGTGAGACTCTTGGCTGAGATGTTGCACTGAATTCCCTTCTGTAGATTTATACTATTTGGGAATTTTTGTTATGGTAACTTGGGGCCCTGTAATTTTTTTTTTTTTTTATGAGTTTTTTTTTTCCCCTGGATTCTTTAGGCAGAATCCTTTTCACCGCTGCACATGTACAATTTGTTATGGGTGTTATTGGGAATTTCCATTGTTAAACATTCTGTGACTTTTGGGAATATTAATAAGCCTCTTAAAGCACTTGTTCAATTAGATTCACTGACCTGCTGTCCAGAGGCTGAGGCATCATTAATTGAGGCAGCTTTCTATGGTTTAAGTGCTGGTGGGGAAAACCATTGTTTTTCTCCTCACCTTTGTCTTGCCTGTTTTACTGACTGTCTCCCTTGGAGCAGTGGAAGAACAGGGCACCCTATTCTAGAGCTCCAGAGGGGTTTTCATGCCCTAGAGAGGGAGAGCCAGTTAGGTTTTATATTACTGTTGTGCCTATTTTTGATTTAAAAATGTTTGCTAAATCCAGAGGTTTGAGAGATTAATAATTTATTTTACTTATGTGGAGACTTGTGTCTTTCTGCCTCAGGCTTCGGAATCAGAGTGCCGTATTCTATTTGCATACAATTTAAAGTATTTTCTTTTAGGTCTTAGAGGAGTGAGTTTGGAGACTTAAATTGTTCGCTGGCTTCAGTCTTACTGATGCTGGGCCTTCAGATCAACTTGCCTAGAGTAGAAAAGCTATTTTTTCTTTAAGGACATTAAATACTGTCCTTCGGGACTCCCAAGTGGCCATGAAATACTTGGGCTTATGTTGGTACCTCATGCTTCAGCCACGTATCTGTTGTGAAATTCTTTTGTTGTCAGATTTGTAGTTTCCTTTTCAGATAATAGAGCATCTGATTTAGAGCATGAAGATACACCTTCCTAAGTTTCTATGACAGAAAGATATTGAGGATGAGGGAGAAAAGCCAAATACCAGACCTCAGACAAGCTGGCAGGAAATTGCAAACATGGTGGAATTTCCAGTGCTTTCCATTTTTTGAAGTCATGGATATTTTAAAAAGTACTCGCTTTTACTTTTGTTTGTTTCTTTGCTTGGAACCACGTCTGCCAACCTTTCTAAAATGTCATGATGTAATTATTTTAACAGGCACTGTATGCTCCTTTATTTGGGGGATATTAACCTTTCTAAACAAAAGGAATGTTAATATACACTGGAGACACAGCTAATGGGATTTCATTTTTCTTGTTAGGCAAGAAGCTTGATTTTTTTTTTTTTTAAACTTCTCGTAAAAGAATGCAGCAAGTGAAATAATTGCCTTAAGCTAATCCATGATAGCGATTTTAAACGTGACTTTCCAGATCACTTTTATATGGCTTAGAAAGAATAATGTGATTTTCTTGTTTTTGTTTGCTTTAGCTAAACAGTGTGGAAGGGTGATATAAATTCAATGAATTCAAAACAAAGAAAATGCTAATTGCTAATGTGCTGAGTTCTTTTAAGGCATGAAATATAGTGTTTAATTCATAAGCATTGTTTAATTTTGTATAGATTTAGTTAATTTTTTGAAAGTTAGTATAGGGCAAACTCAGAATAAATTAGCTAGCTAGCCATTTGTGTTATCACTGTGTATCCCTGTTTGATGTTTAAATACATATGGCCTGAATATGTTGTCCTTTTAAATAGAAAGATAGTGGTCATAGGCTCTGAGACAGGAAGGCAGAGCGCTTTTAAGATTTTGCAGGGTCCTTCTCTCTGTGGTTCTTCCCTTCCTCCCTTCCATCTTCCTTCTTCCCTCCCTTTGGTGACTGGGATCCACTGAACCATTTTTATGCACTTCCCGAATCACCCTTTGACCAACAGCATCAACTATGATTGGATGGCTAGCACTAAAGATGGTAAGGCAGTGAAACAGATGAAAACAAATTGGTCCACGTGGGTGTCACGCCCATGATTTTGACCTTGTAATTAAGGACTCTGTCACCGAACTGCCCGACCCCACAGTTCTGTGGACATGTACCGTCTGAGTGAGAAATGCATCATTAATCCCTCTGCCGATGGGAGGACCTAGACCAGTGGGATGGGGACGAGAGGGAGGAGAATGTTGTTGGACTGAACTATGATCTTCTCTGCCAAGCCCTGGAACAGCTTTCCCTTTAAGCCACAAAGATGACAAGTTTTTGCTATTTTGGATTAGTGAGAAGGTCTGAAATGGTTTCCCTTTCCTTCCAGGCAAAAATACCAACAGAATCTGCCTTTGGAACCCAAGTGCTAATTTCATTTGGTGACTTTCAGACTTGAAATATGGGCTTGAGCAGGGATTGTGCATTAGTCAGCTGAGGCAGTGGAGGTTATTTTTACAATGCTAATTATTATTTCATGACAGTGATTTACTTTATGTTGTCTGCCGTTTATACCCGCGAACTAGCCATTGTTTTGAGAACAGAATTGGTTGGGCTGTCAGGCTCTTTTTCCAAGACAAATCTTACTGTTTTATGGGTGTAGATACTTTCTTGCCATAAAAAGGAGAGCTTTCTTGCATATGAAATGCAATCTGGATAAATATTCAAAACTAATAGGTTTATATTTTAATCTTGATTTGGAAAGTATATTTTTGTGACACCATAATCGTCCACCTTTGTCTGCATTAAACTTCATCTTTCCTGGGATGTTTTACGAGAATGTAGCTAAATTTTTGTTCCTCACATTGAACTTAGGAAGGAGCGCCACACATAGTTAATAAATAAATACAAAATGAAATTTAATATAACTTCTTGATGCGTAGAAGAAAATGAGTGGAAGACAGAGTTGATTGCATGTCTGGAAGCATATCTGCCTGATTTATGCTCTAATTTTAGTACTGAGTTTCCTTTGTAATAGTAAAATGTCACATTAGCATGTCCCTTTTAATAATCTAAGATGCTACCAGTGATAGTGAATCCACGCGCTGAGGCTCGCTGAGAGTTTCTCAAACTTCGTAGCCCTGTGACCCTTCCCGATGTAGTTAAATTGCCCAGACAACCCCCCTGTCATATATTTTTAATTGTAAAGCCCTTGAAATTAATCATGTTTTATTTCTTTTTAAGTAAGCGCCTCAAGTGCAGTGGTGAGCCGTTTTGCTCAGGACGCTTATCCACTCTTAAAGAAAATTAAAGGTTGGAAAGGGCCCGGAGCCTCAGTGGCAGCCAAGCCATCCATCCACGCTGGGGGACAGACAGCGCAGAGGAGAGCTGCGGTGAACACTTGTCTCCACAGTCCCTGCCTGCATACTTAGTGAAAATTGGCCTCAGCGAAGAGAACAAAGTAAAAGCGTTTTGAATTAGTACCGCAAACCTTCAAGTGGTCATAATCCAAGATTTCAAGTACCTCAGTTGAAGGCTCAGGTTTTCTACAATGTGTATGGTAACTGAGTGCCTTTCATTTAAACTACACTGAGCTAATCTTTCGGAGAATTGGAATCTGCCTCTGAACTAATTATGATTTACAGAAATTGATAATTTGTCTTCTCCATGTGTCTGCAGAAAGGAATTACTATTCAATTTGATTAACAAATGACAGATTTCAGCCTGGTAATTTGCCATCTTTATTAGCAAACTTAGAAAACTTCTAATAGTGATCTTTTTACTCACAGCAACTCTGTTCTGGTAAAGTTTATCTAGAAATATCAGAGGTGTTATGAACCCACCTCACCTTTAACAAATAATTCTGGGTGTGATTTCTCTTTTCAGTCCTCAAGCACAGCCTAACCACTCAAACTGAATTCCCGTGAAACTTGAAACTTAATAAAATGTAATTAACTTCCAGAAATGAATGCTCCCTTCTTTTGAATACATTTCTGAAGAACTCCCTCAAAATACATAATGTTGTATAAAAGGAAGCAGAGCATTATATTAATTTTATTTTTCATGCCCCACTTTGTCAGATGTCTTTCTTTCTTTTTAAACGGGTTGTAGTTGTGTGTGATGGACAAAACTGTTGTTGAAAGCTCAGCCATAATATGCAGTTGACATTGTGAATGATTCTGAAACCTACTTTGGAGGTACACAACTGAGATGTAAACTATTGTAGATGGCAAAGAAAGGGAGTTCAGCTTTCTTCACGCGGGTAATATGGTACAGTGTTTAAAAGTATATTAGTGTACATATGCTGTTACAGTTGAAGAAAATAATACACTGCCCCGAGCGGCCTAGTAAAACTGTGCCCTTTCCTATTTTCATGTCAGAAGAATCTTATCTTCCTGCATGTCAAAAAGGGAAGTTGAACTGTTAGCCTTTTCAAGACCCAAAGGTAAAGTTTAATTTTATAATGACATGAAATAACTGTTCTATTATCTGAGTAATAGTTCACCAGAAAACTCTGAAACAGCCTCCTTTCTCAAGGATGCAGCTTGTGTGTGATGCTAATATTAAAATGGACCTGCCAAATTGAGTGATGGGAGGTGCTAATAACTCCAAGTGGGGAGACACAAACAACATATTGCACACTCCTGCTCTCCGCTTATGTCAGTCTCATTAGGTTATTGAATGGGTGAGTGTAATGGTGAAGGAAGGGAGTGAGACGTATGCTGGGAAGAAGCTCTGAGAGGGGCTGATGCGCTGCAACATTACGAGTAAGCTAGGTGTCTTTTGCTTAGGAGTTTGGATTGTTAATAGCAGTCTATCATGGATAGATGTATTGGCAGTGAGTATAGTTTTACTTATTCATACCCCTGGCTCAGGTTGGTGTTGCATTGATAATGTATACTTCTATGACTTCCCTGGTGGCTCAGACGGTAAAGTATCTGCCTACAATGCGAGAAACCCAGGTTCGATCCGTGGGTCGGGAAGATCCTCTGGAGAAGGAAATGGCAACCCACTCCAGTACTCTTGCTTGGAAAATCCCATGGACGGAGGAGCGAGGTAGGCTACAGTCCATGGGGTCTCTAAGAGTCAGACACGACTGAGCGACTTCACTTTCACTTTTCACTTTCGTGCATTGGAGAAGGAAATGGCAACCCACTCCAGTGTTCTTGCTTGGAGAATCCCAGGGACGGGGGAGCCTGGTGGGCTGCCGTCTATGGGGTCGCACAGAGTCAGACACAACTGAAGTGACTTAGCATAGCATAGCATAGCATAGGTATTTTCCCCTGACAAGGTAGGAGATATATAGGGCTGTACATCATCTAATCAGATAGAAGGAATTACTTTGAAGAGTTTGCTAGCAGTTGTTTCTAGTAATGGTCATTAACCCAAACCTGAACAATTTTTTTAGAATTCGTTACAATATTGCTTCTGTTTTTTTTTTTTTTTACTTTTATTTTATTTTTAAACTTTACATAATTGTATTAGTTTTGCCAAACATCAAAATGAATCCGCCACAGGTATACATGTGTTCCCCATCCTGAACTGCAAGGCAAGAAGGATCTTAGTTCCCCTACCAGGGATCACACCCACATTCCCTGCATTGGAAGGCAAACTCTTAACTGCTATACGCCAGGAACGCCCCAAACTAGAGCAATTTAATGACAAACAAAATATAAAAGTCCTCATGAAACATGATGGATTCTGGAGGACTCCAGGGGGGAGTCCATCTCCCCATCTGGCCCAATCTAGGCCTCTCCCTGGCAGCTTCTATTCATCCCAAAGAAGCCAGGGAAAAGTGGAGTTCCGAAAAGAATGCTGGTCAGCTCATTATTCACCCCAACAGAAACGAATCTTTGTGGAATGTCTTTTGACAGTGGGTTCCTAAAATTATTTAGAGTTGATTTTGTGATGTATTGTAAAATTTACCTGTCTTGCTTATTCTCACATTGGCATTCATGAACAGTCCCCAAGCCCAAAACTTCTGAAGACAAGTCCTGCCACATGCACGCTCATGCTCAGTCCTGTCTGACTCTTTGCAACCCCGTGGACCGTAGCCCACCAGGTTCCTCTGTCCATGGGATTTCCCCGGCAAGAATACTGGAGTAAGTTGCTGTTTCCTTCTCTAAGGGATCTTCCTGACTCGGGGGTCAAACCTGAGTCTCCCAAGTCACCTGCATTGCAGAAGGATTCTTTACCACTGTGCCACCTGGGAAACCCAGCGCATCAATGTGGGACTAATAAGGCTGTCTGGGATAATGCTAAACTGCACGTGGACATTGGAGAGGGGACTGTGTTTTCTGTGTCCCTGTCTAGCTTGCAAACTGAGGATTTCTAGGAAGAGTAACTTTTTAAAATAATACCATTCATATGAGCAAAAAGATTCATCAGAGATGATGTCTGGTTTCAGTGGTGATGATCAACAGATAGTGTACTGAATGTGGGATAAAAAGAAAGGACGTCCACGAAATCTACTGAAGAAAATTTCAGAGTATATTTTCAGAAAAATCAGTTAGATGCATATACATTTTCTTTGTAAATTTAGAATTCCAAATATAAATAAATAAAATGGAAGTGCAACCAAAAATAACTTGAGTAAAGAAATACTTGAGCATCTGGGAGGTAAAGCAAGAGGGTCCCTTGTTCTTAGCTTCTGGTAGGGTGAGGAGCACCGTGGTGAAAGAAACTCTGACAAATGGCATCCCTGCCCCTGGCCCCTGTCAACAAAAAGTGATTCTTGGAAAGCATATTAAAAAAACAGGATGTAAATAAACATCAGCAACTTAAGTGCTCACCAGCTCAGTTGTTAGGAATGGAGGTAAAGCTAAAGATTGAAGACAGCTTGACAAAATCCTACACACCATCCAGCTGGGCTTTACACATTATGAGATGTGGTAGGACAGAATGAGGGTGTTTAAAAAAATTATTGCTCTTGCGTTGCTGCAGGGCGTTGGGCTGAGTTGGGAATATGCCAGGGGAACTTGTGCTGCTTGTGTAGATAAACTTGCAGGACTTCAGCTTTCAACTCCATCCAATCCTTCCTGTCAGATTCTCTTAACCTTGTCCTGTCCCTTGCTGAGCACTGACATTTTCAGAGCAGAAGAAAATCATGTTAAATTTATGTATTGGGAGGGGGGGTGTCTGTGTGTTTTGCTAGACTCTGGTCTTAAGTGTTTGGGCTCTTTTGATTAGTTCTGTCCTGGGTTTGTTTTGTCGTCTGAGAAGAGCTTATAAATCAGTGCTGGTTAGGAGTTTAATTTGGATTCTCATGTTCTCTGGCCAGCATGGCTGCGGTTGGTTCTTTGTGGTGGGTTACAGAAGAGCCTCAGCCCCTTCTGAGCAGCCAAAGGGCCCCCCGAGTAGCATGCTGCTGCTGGACCATTACGTCTGTTTCAGCCCAGGCAGTGATGTTTTTGTCATTTGAACTTACTGTTTTTTTTGCCCAAGATTTCATTTGATGGAAGAGTTTAGAAACTGAGAAATATTTGAAAAGGCCTGATATTGGAGACTTATGAGAGACAGGCCTAGAAAGGAAGATTGGGCCAAATTGTAGAGGTTCCTGAACATCTGACAGAGGTGAACACGTTTTTATTTTCCCTGCAGACAGATAATGGGGAGCCACTGAGGACGACTGGGCTGGAGAGAGATGATGCAAGGATAAACTGGAGCGTCTGGTTAGAGGACTATTGAGGTAGTGCAGTCATGCCATGATAAATGGCTCGTAGAAAAGAGACAGGACTCGTCATGGTTAACAGTATGGAGACCAGGGATGAGAACTGGGTTTCATCTTATATCCCAGCTCCAGCCAATGGCTATGGCTCCTTGGAGTGCTATGATAGTATGGATCGTAGAGCCGTGTCTGGGCTCAGTCGAGGGAGTTCTGTGATCTGTTAGTGATGTCTGTCATGGGTGAAAGAATAGGGGATGGTGCACGTATTGTGTGCATATGTTGCCCCTGCTAAATATAACCCACAATCCAATAGAAGAAAGATTAGGAATTAGTGACAGCCTGAAGTAGAGAATCAGGATGTTGGAGTAATAAACTGTGACTGGACCTGACTTAGAAAAATGCCAATTAAAGGAGAAACATCCAGTAAATAGAGCTACAGTATTAAAATTTGGGACAGAAATCAGTGCCAGAGACTTATACTGGAGATGGTTTGTAGAGATGTGAAATTTATTTTGCTCTTACAGTTTGATTGGGGGTGGGGAGCAGAAGGCTAGGGATAAATTAGTAGAGATAACTCAAGTTGTTATGTCCATATTGGTGCTGAACTCTGCATGTGGATACTTTTACATCTCCAGTCATATTGCAAGCATATCAAGAATAATCTTGTAATTAATGCTGGTGTAGTGAGCATTTGGAAGTAGATGTTTAGGGTACTTTATCTGGACAACATATAAATTTTGTTAAAACTCCATTGAAGTTTTGTTTTTTTTTAAGCTCTTACCTAACTGTATATTAATTGGCCAATTTAAGTGTTGACTTGAACAAAAGTTATCTTCTCTACTATCATGAGATTATATAGAATATTGATGCCAAGAAGAAACTCTATCTGAACTCTTACTATAGAAGAAAAAACAAGGGCTCAGAGAGGTTAAGATTTTGACTAATGTCACCAAGATAATAGGTGGTAGCTTGGATCTGAAACTCGGGTCTTCTGATTCTCCTTCCATGTGCTTTTTCTCTTATTCCATGCTATCTTTTCTAGAATGTATATGATACAGAAATAAACTTTATGTGTGAAAATAAAGGATAAATGATGTGTATATTCTGATGGAATAATTTGGAGAAATGGAGATACTGGCAGTCCCTGCCTTTTTGCCCTTTACATTTTGCTTCTTCATTCATACATTCATAAATATTTATATTTAAGCCAGTCTTTGAATAGGTAGGTTCTAGTCATTTGCTCTTTTAAATAGGAAAAGAGAGCTAGACTGTCTGGGTTTAAATACAGGGCTTACCGTTGCTTGTCTACGTGATCTCTGATCAGTTTCTTGACCTTTGTGTCCCAGTTTCCTTATCTGTAGAATGGGGACAGTAATACTACTGACCTGAGAGGGTTCTTACGAGCGTTAAATGAGGATGGATATGTGAAGTATTTAGGACAGGCTTTGGTGCTTGGCAAGCTCTATATAATTCCCAGGTGGTGGTAGTGGTATAGAACCCTTCTGCCAGTGCAGGAGATACAGGAGACATGGTTCTGTTCCTGGGTCGGGCAGATCCCCTGGGGGAGAGCATGGAATCCACTGTAGTAATCTTGCCTGGAGAATCCTGTGGACAGAGAAGCCTGGGGCTACAGTGCTTGGGGTCACAAAGAGTTGGACATGACTGAAGCTACTTGACATGTACCCACACATGTAGTAAGAATATAGACTTTGGAGTCAGACCTTTTGGGTTCAAATTCTAGCTCCATCTTATACCAGTTGTTTGACCTTGGACAGTTACCTTAAACTTCTCTGAGCTTATATAATAATATTTTTCTTATAGGGCAGCTATAAGAATTAAGTGAGGTAATATAGATAAAGTGCTTTCACAGTGCTTAACTTAAAATAAGGACACAATACATGGTAATTGTTTTTATTATTGCCATCATAATCATTATAGTTATGAATAATATTGTAATGAACCTCTGCACACATAAACCTTTGTATGTCTTTGTGAATGTTTCCTTAGGGTAAATTCTTAGAAGTAGAATTGCTGTGCTCCTCTTGACTTTTTAAAATGTCCTTAACAAACCTACCTATGTTTTCACAAATGGTAAATTTCTATTGAGCATGTAGTGTGTGCAATTTACTGATCTAGGCATAGTAAGTTATTCAAGAATGAACATTTACTTATTATAATGACCTTATAATCTAACGTGGGCTTCGCAGATGGTGCTCGGGATAAAGAATCTGCCTGCCAATGCAGGAGATGCAAGAGACATGGATTTGATCCCTGGGTTGGGAAGATCCCCTGGATGAGGACATGGCAACTCACTCCAGTATTCTTCCCTGGAAAAATAGCACAAACAGAGGAGCCTGGTGGGCTACAGTCCATAGGGTTGCGAAGAGTTGGACACGACTGAGCATGCACGCGCACACACACGCACACACACTTGTGACAGTTAAGAGATTAAACTAGCTATGATAAAATGTGCAACATAACACTTGTCATTGAACAGGAAGAAGTTTCTATGGAGGAACATCAATTGGAGAGACTACTTTTTGCCTGGGGAAAATTAAGAAAGGCTTCATGAAAGAGATGACAGAATTGAATATTGGTGGCACTTAGTCTTTTGATAGATGGAGAGCAGAAAGGTTACTCTTGACAGAGCAAGACTTGCCATATGGCTGTTTCTGTCATTGAGGCCCTGGGGTTCAAACACATATACTAGCCATTGCCTTGGAGACTTGAAAACTGGTAAGAAGCTTATCTTCTCCACTCACTCACTGTTCCTCCACTTAGATTCTCTTTATCTTCCCTCCATCTCCTTCAGAACACAGGCATATGTTGCAAGTGTGCTAAGTCACTTCAGCCCTGTCCGACTCTTTGCGACACTATGGACTGTAGCCCACCAGGCTGCTGTGTCCATGGGATTCTCCAGGCAAGAATACTGGAGTGGGTTGCCATGCCCTCCTGCAGGGGATCTTCCCAATCTAGGGATTGAACCCATGTCTCTTATGTCTCCTGCTTTGACAGGCGGGTTCTTTCCCACTAGCACCACCTGGGAAGCCCACACCATGTGTCACTCAAGTCTTATTCAGGCTAGACTACACAAGCAACTCTTGAGTTCCTCAAATTGAAATTCATTTCTAGGTTCTCAATGATTTTTGCCTCTGATTTCTCTGAAGAAAAGTTAATCTCTTGTTATAGTGTTATGCTGAGACTTTGCAAGTGGAAGTAGTTTAATGTAGTCAAAATTCTTAAGTTAAAGCTTTGCAGTTGTTATTTTTTTCAGTGACAGTTGTGAAAAATGGCTGGCATAATTTATTTTTGCTTTGTAGATGGGTCTAACTGGGGATCTTCTATATCAGGTGTGCGTTTTTTTATGAATTCATAAAATTTCAGATTAGATGCTAAAGCTTTTGTGTTGACAAGTGAGAAGTAAATTGTTTTCTGATCCAGTGTGTATAATCATGTGCAGCCCATTTCACCATGTTTGTATTGGTAATTTTGCATTGCTGTGAGACTTGAGCTACATGTATAAGAGCTGACAGTCATTTCAGCATGTGTTAGACTTAAATTCCCGAAGGTAAAGGAGAAGTTCTGCTACTTAATTTCTGTTCAAAACAGTGAAAAAAGGATCCTCATAAAATTCTCTGCCACATACTGGTAAATCCACAGTCTAACCGAATCCACCAATAACCAATGTTGTGAGCTGCTTGTTTCCTTAAAGCTTTCATGTGACAAATTTATAATTTTATATGTTATTTCTAGGCCAACAGTTAGATTAATGTTTTATCTACTGAGCAGTACACACTGCTTCTTTGTAAACTTTCTTATCTTACTCAAACTGAAACTGCAAAACAAAGAATTTTCTAGTTCTCACATTCCTCCATGGAGAGCTTTGTTTATACAGAGGTTATCTAGTGGCTTATTTTCTGTTCTACTTAAGTCTAAATTTTCAGCAGGTGGAATAAATATCCTATTTAAGGGTTTCAAATCTTGTTAATTGAACTAGTTAGTAGTCATTACTGATTGTTTACTCACTTTTATTTATTTTTGCTTTGTTATAGCCCAGCAGGAGGCTATTTAAATTGATCAGAATATAAGCCTGTTCAGCTCACTGAAATATACCCAGTGCCTGGCCACAGAAAATACTCAAGAAATGCTGAATGAGTAAACAGATTACATTTCTGACTTAGGAGGATGTAAACCTAGAAAAGTAGTTTAGAATATGCAGACCTGTCCATCAGTCTGAGAGCTAGTAACTTTGGGCATTTCCTTTTTCTATTTGAGTGAGTATGAATTTAATTTTTTTTCAGGTAGGATATGTCACCAGTTCTTAACTACGTACGGGAGCTCCTCTTCATGTTATTTTTGAAATATATTTCCTTTTAGGACTTCATACCAGTATTTTCTTCCATCTGCATGGATTGAAAGTTTATTTTGTTTTGTAACTCTCAGACTATGGGAAATTTGATTTTAAATACATGTCATTATCTCACATGGATTATGCTCTGACTTTTTTTTTTCTTTCTGCAGCTCCACCCTAAAATTCTAGTACATTTTGGCTACTGCATAAGCCTCATTATTTAAAACTCTTTTCAGTATAGCCAATTTTAGCTGTTTGTCAGAGAGTTCCTAGAAAGACACATCATAAAAGAAATTGTCCTAAAGGGTTTTGTATCTCCTCACAGGAACAATAGAGCTTGCATTTGCAGCCAAAGATACAACTAAGATAATTGTAGTTGTGACCCAAATGCCATAAAAGCAAAAATGCAGCCATAAAGCTACATGTTACTTTCGCTTTCTTTTTATTTAATAAACCACTTAGGTATGTTAGATAGGAATCTCTTTAAGTAGTCACTATTCTCAAAACTTGCCTAGAAAATCCCATGGACGGAGGAGCCTGGTGGGCTGCAGTCCATGGGGTCGCGAAGAGTCGGACACGACTGAGAGACTTCACTTTCACCTTCCACTTTCACGCATTGGAGAAAGAAATGGCAACCCACTCCAGTGTTCTTGCCTGGAGAATCCCAGGGATGGGGGATCCTGGTGGGCTGCCATCTCTGGGGTCCCACAGAGTCAGACTGAAGCGACTTAGCAGCATTCTCAAAACAACCTTTCAGTCATTGAGGGAGAAAGACATGATCAGAGTGGACTCGGAAATAACCATGTATGAAGTCAGCCAGGGTTCAGTATGCACACTGGGTAATTTGGAATCCTATCCTTATAATTCAGATGCTCTGATTAGGGTAGTGAAGCTCACATGTCAAATAAATTCATTTTGTAAAATAAACTTACTTTAAATTTGATCCCAGGTAATTTGGTGATCTTATTGGAAAAACAGACAAAATTTGGAATACCTAGAGAGATCAATACGTTTTTCCTCTACCTCTTTTCAGCTAAAACATTATGAATCTCAGCTGGGCTTATGAAATGGAGATTGAAGAGAGTTCATGCCTGAACTCTCTGGTAAAAGCTTTGATGCTCTTATTCTATGTTGTAGATTGAAAGGAAATTTGTTCTCTTATTTGATGGTTAAGAGATTTGGCAAAACTAAAGTTCCCCAACTGGTAATTAATTTTGGAGCTAATACTCTTTTCTGCATTCCCTATATTCTGATATTAGGTATCTACTTGTATGGTCATTAATCACTGAATGGAGAACTTAAAAATGAAAACTAAATTCTGAACTAAGTAAAATGAGTGAAGAGGCAAAAGGTAAGGGCAGCTTCTATAGAGCAGATGTGACCAAAGCTCCATGAAACTTAGATGTGTTTGCTTTTTAAATTACATCATTAAATGGTAAAAAAGATGGAACAAACCTCTTTAATACCAAGGTATCAGATCTTATAAAATGTAGAGCACTTGCAGTCTTCTTCCCCTTCCTTAGCAGCTCTATGCCAGGAAGGACTGAGGAATCTGGATATTTGGAGAGAACACAGAGTGAGATGTAATTGCCCAGTATTTAAGGAGAGTTGAGCTGTGGCAGAGACCAGAGTAGGGATGCTGTGACCAATTATGGCAGCAGGCAGAGACAGTGCTTCCTGCACAGTGTGGCTTCTGTGTGTGGGCATCTGCCATGGGTCACTAGGAGCCTTCAGAGGGCTTAAGTGATTATCATACTTGAAAGCCATGTCGGGTTTACGGATTTCTAATATTCTTCAAAAGACAGCAACGTCAAGGTTATGGGGAGAGTGCACTGGTGTGTGCTCTAGATATTAGTAGTCCTTTAAATCTTTCTCCAAATGATAATTTCTCTAAAATTTGAGACAAAAACCCTAGGTAATTTAGTACTGGACAAATATTTTGAACATTTAAGAGAATTTATTGCATCCCAGCTCTACTACTTAATAGCTGTGTAACCTTAGGCACTTGTATATTTTTTTGAGTGTGACTTAGTTTTCTCATCTATAAAATCCAATTACAAATTCTCAGAGTTTTGTGGGTATTAAGTGAGTGAACATGTCAGGTGCTTAGAATAGTGTCCGGCTAAGAGGAGCACTATAATATGTTAGCCGTGATGGTGGTGACGATGAGAATGAGGATGATGGTATTCTCCTCTTCCTCCTTCTTCCTTTAGTATATATAGAAGTGTGAAAGTGTTAGTTGCTCAGTCATATCCAACTCTTTGTGACCCCATGGACTGTAGCCCCCCAGGCTCCTCTGTCCATGGAACTCTCCAGGCAAGAATACTGGAGTGGGTAGCCATTCTCTTCTCCAGAGGATCTTCCTGACCCAGGGATCAAACCCAGGTCTCCTGCCTTGCAGACAGATTCTTTACCATCTGAGCCACCAGGGAAACCCATAGAACTCTGAGCTTTCTCCTAATTCAGTCATTCCCTGCTTTAGGAGAACCAAGCTTCCAGTCTAGTATTTTATATCCCAAATGATTATAGTCCACTTAGGACCACTCAGTATGTCTCCAGCTTTGTGCTTATTCCCAGCTAATCTCTTGGAGGCAAGTCTTACAAATTCAGTCTTAGTTCGGTAATGGTAGTTGCTTTTCTCTGGTTATCTTGGAAGTGATTTATTACTAGAAGCATCAGTGTGACCCTCTTAAAACATGTTTATCTAATACAAGTTCCTTAAGAAATGGATTTTTAATAAATCTTTATCACAACTCCATACAGTATTAGTTCAATAACATTTGCAGGCCTCTAGTTTATATATACGGTTGTGATAGAAGTTGCAGGAAATACAAGGAGGGCAAAATCAATTACAGCTTCACTGCAGAGATACAGCAAGTGCATATGGAAGGTTAAGTAGCATTAAGAAAGATAAAGACAGACTTCCCTGGTGGTCTGGCGGTTAAGAATCCACCTTGCAAGGCAGGGGATGCGAGTTTGATCCCTGGTCCGGCAACTAAGATCCCGCATGCCATGAAGTTGCTACTAAGCCCGTGTGCCACAGCTAGAGAGTCTGTGCGCCTCAACAAAAGTTTCTGCACGATGCAACGAGGATCCTGCATGCTAAGACTAAGACCCGATGCAGCCAAATAAATAAAAAAAAAGAAAGATAAAGAGTGAGGGGGTAGATAGTAAGGAGACAGAATACCTATGTCCTGTCTTGGGGAGGACTTCACAGAGGTATAAAAGGCAGGATTTCAACAGGCAAAATCAAGGGGTGCAGACTGAATGGTAGAGGAAGACTGTGGTGTAACTGAAGAAATCATGAGCCACCTAGTTTTAACTGGAAAAGAGAGCTTATATCGAGGAATAATTTGAATACCAAGTTGGTAAGCTGTGAAAATATACAGTATGTGGAAGGAATGAAATTTGTGTTGATTATGAGACAATGTCTATAGAACATCAAATTAACACATGTCTTTAGCACTGACTCCACCAACTACATCTCCATAGGAAGCTGGCTCACTGGAGAGCATCAGGGATCTATTCACAGGTACCCATGAGAGCTGCTGGCCCAGGAACCCCTGAACAGAGGCAGGAACTAATAGGTTCATCTTTGGAGTCAGTCAAGCTTAGATAGGCTGGCTTTATTTATTTATTTTTGTTAATTATTTATTTTTAATTGGAAGATAATTGCTTTACAGTGTTGTGCTGGCTTCTGCCATATATCAACATGAATCAGCCGTAGCTATACATATGGCCCCTCCCTCCTGAAACTCCTTCCCGCCTCCTACCCCACCCCACCCCTCTAGGTTGTCAGCGAGCATCACAGAGCATCGGATTTGAGCTCCTGGCATCATACAGCAGACTTCCGCTGGCTCTCTGTTTTTACATAATGTACATGTTTCAATGCTCCTGTCTCAACTGCTCCCACCTTCCCCTGGCTCCTCCCCCCACCCTCCACAAGTCTCTTCTCTATGTCTGCGTCTCCACTGCTACCCTGCAGATAGGTTCATGAGCACCGTCTTTCTGGATTCCATATATATGCGTTGATATGCAATACTTGTTTTTCTCTTTCTGACTTATTTCACTCTGTATAATAGCTCTAGGTTCATCCACCTCATTAGAACTGACACAAATGTGTTCCTTTTTATGGCTGAGTAATATTCCATTGTGTATATAAACCACAGCTGCTTCATCCATTCATCTGTCAGAAGACATCTAGGTTGCTTCCATGTTCTTAGACTGGTTTTAAATTCAGCCTGGCTACTAGCTACTTGTATTAGTAAACAGTTAATTCTCTGAACCTCAATTGCCTCATCTGTAAAATGGTGGTAATATTAAAGGAAAGTGGCAACTCTGAAATGTAAAGATTAAATGAGGTGGATAATATATGTAAACCTCTTACAAATTCAAACATATATAGTGAGTACTTAATTAAGGGTGCCTTCTAATAACAGCAACACAGTATGTTTTCACCAGAGAGAATAACTGTGATTCATTTTTTTTCCTGCCATATTGAGATGCCATGTAAACTGTTAACTATTTAGTGTTCCACTTCTTAAGAAAAAGTTGGAATGACACTCATGGTATACACTTATTTTTTAGCCCTACTGCTGTGAAATGATAAATGCTTCTAGTTATGGCTATGAGATACAGTAATGCTTTTAAAAGAACTAAGTTGTGAACAAACACTTCAGGAAAGGACTTAAATTTGGTATTTTACTAAGTTCATGTTTTGGTCCCAATTAAAATAGTTTAACTTTTTAAGAAGAGTAGGCATCAAAAGAGCAGGTATGATGGAAGAGTTAAGGATAAAATTAAATACGAGTTTCCCTTTACCAAGTGTTTTTGTAATAGAGAGATTTTTCTGTACTGTGAATTCTTCCTTCTTATTTCTCCCTAGATTTGTCACTCAGTTTGTTTTTAAATATCATCATAAGTCCACTTTAATTTTCTATGCAGTGTAATAAAGTGAAAAGAATACAGACTGAACAAAACCCTAAGTTAAATTTCCTCTGAGCCGTTTTTAAGCTTTTTAAAAGATTTCATAAACTTGAGTCTCACCTTCTATAAAATGAGGATGGTCAAGATACTTAACCTACGTATTTCACAAAGTATTTAGGATGGACTAGAATAATATATTTGAAAAAAAAATATATATATATAATATATAATAGGAGGCTTCCCAGGTGGCACTAGTGGTAAAGAACCCACCTGCCAATGCAGGAGATGCAGATTTGACCCCTGGGTTTGGAATATCCCCTGGAGGAGGGCATGGCAACTCACTCCACTCTTCTTGCCTGGAGAATCCCATGGACAGAGGAGCCGACGGGCTACAGTCCATGGGGTCACACAGAGTCAGACACGAGTAAATAGACTTAGCACATGACATAGCACATATTGAATATATGTTTTATATCTTTTATAAACTCAAGTGTGGTTTTCAAAATGTGACCCATAGATACCTGGGAATCTCTCAGATCCTTTTGGGGATCCATAAGATAGAAACTATTCTTACAGTGCAGAGATATCATTTGTCCTTTTTGACTTGTTGATATTTACACTGATGGACAAATGCAGTGGTGGGTAAAATTACTGGCACCTTAACCTGGATGAAGTCAGTGGCAACCAAACTACCCTAGAAGTCATTATATTCTTCACCTCTACACATTCCACTCTCAGTAAAAAGCAATGTCCTGGTAAAGCAGTAGAACTTATCAAATCTTGACCTTGAGTATACATCTTTTTAATAGTCCATGTGATGAAAGGGCAGGTACAGATGAAGTACTTCTGCCTCTGTCAGTATGATGCTTGTCTAAGGAAGAATATTCCTGGGATTGAGTTACAAGCTGAACTAGCTGAATGTTTCATGGAGCGCCGTTTTACTCAAAGGAACAATGAACAAACCACGGGTATTCAAAATTGGGTGTTACACATGGTATTTTCTTGAAAGCAAAGTGAACCTGTCATTTTAAGGGAAACAACGGACACTGTTTGTTGTCTGTAGTAAAATTCAAGCTTTCGAATGAAAACAAGAATTTTAGAAAACTTGAATCTGTGAATTTGACAGCTTTCCAGTACTTAAAGACTTTTCTGATAAGCTTAGTGGTGATAAATGTATGTAATTTTTTAAAATGATAATGAAATATGTCAACGTTTGGAAGATCCGTGTAACTTAGTGAACTAGTATTTCTCAAAGGGCCAATGCATGATGCCAAGAAAACCCAAGCATGGGTAGAAGATCCATTCAAAATGCAAGATAGACCAATGGATTTTAATGTAGCAGCACAGGGAAGTTCTTACGATAGGGTTTCTGATTCTACATTCTAACTGAGCATTAAGCAACTACCCCTTGTTGAGTTTTGGCATAGTATCAAAGAAGAATATTCAGAATTATCTGAAAAGACTATTAAAATATTTTCCCTTTTCATCTACATATCTGCATGAGGTTGAGTTTTCTTCATTTACTTCAATCAAAACAATATATCACAACAGATTGAATAAAGAGGCAGATGTAAGAATCCAGGTCTCTTATGCTAGGCATACATTAAAGAGATTTGCAGAAATCTCTCCCTATTCTTTTTGCTTTGGACAATATAGTTATTTTCACACACAAAAAATATATTATTTATGTTAGCATGTAATGGATTTATTGGTATTTAAGGCAATGGCCACCCACTCCAGTACTCTTGCCTGGAAAATCCCATGGACGGAGGAGCCTGGTAGGCTGCAGTCCATGGGGTCGCGAAGAGTCGGACACGACTGAGTGACTTCACTTTCACTTTTCACTCTCATGCATTGGAGAAGGAAATGGCAACCCACTCCAGTGTTATTGCCTGGAGAATCCCAGGGACGGGGGAGCCTGGTGGGCTGCCGTCTATGGGGTCACACAGAGTCGGACACGACTGAAGTGACTTAGCAGTAGCAGTAGCAGTAATTTCATTAATAGAAATATGTAAACTTTTGGTTTTAAATAATGTGGTAAAATTGATAGATATAACCCACATAAGGGCTTCCCAGGTGGCTCAGCAGTAATTCTCCTGCGATGCAGAAGACGCAGGAGACGTCACGGATTCGATCCCTGGGTTGAGAAGATCCCCTGGAGAAGGGCATGGCAGCCCACTCCAGTATTCTTGCCTTGGAGAATCCCATGGACAGAGGAGCCTGGCAGGCTGCAGTCCATAGGGTCGCACCAAGTCAGCCACGACTGAAGCAGCTGAGCACACACCCACATAAACAGGACTCTTTGGGGTCCTCAATGATTTTGAAGAGTTTTGAAGGGCCCTGACATCCTGAAGTTTGAGAACCCCATTTCTTAAGAGAAATTAAGACTTAATGATTTTTACCATTTACTAATGCATGATATCGCCATCTCGTGACAAAATAGGGAAATGCAGGCTTTTAAAAGCACTCAGCAGTAAGGCTCTTTTAACATTTTTGAATGACTGCTTCTTGGAAATTAATCAAGAGAAAAATAAAAAAAACAAGAGTTCATATTTCGCTGGGACATGTCTTGAGATATATGTGCCCAAAATATTAATTTTCAGAAGTCAAGCAAAGAACAGGTAATTAAATGTTTATCCAGTGTTCTTGCCTGGAGAATCCCAGGGACGGGGGAGCCGGGTGGGCTGCCGTCCATGGGGTCACACAGAGTCGGACACGACTGAAGTGACTTAGCAGCAGCAGCAGCAGCAACATTGGTTTTAGGCCAGTCTTAAATAAGAACATACTTAGTTTCTGTATTCAGTAGGTATATTTCATAGTGTATAGGAGCTGCCTCATATATGGTGTTATAGACTATGAAACATGTTATCTACTGTTTGAAATTTACTGATTGGGCGGTATTTCATTTTGATGGCATCATAATCTGTGATTGATTTAAGATTAGTCCTTGGTCAATAACACAACTTTGATGACCACATTCTTCTGAAGGAGGATGTGATCAATTTTTTGTGATGAGGAATTTAGGCCCGCACTTGTCGTGAAATTTGGATTTGCTGCCGTTGGATACGTCCTGGCAGTTCCAGGTGATGAGTCCTGGACAGACATGCAGTGTAGGCATTGTTCCTTGCCTTCTAGTTTCTGAGGACTAAAATATACCGTGGAAATATGCACAGACATGTTGCAGGACATACAGACAGAGTCAAAACCAAATTGCGGAAGATGCAGCTGCAGGAAACCAGCTCATGAATAATGAACATTTATGCTATGGAATAGCTTCAGTGTGCCTGTTTTTGCATCGATGAGCTATGTGAAATGGAAGGAACCTCGCTTAATTTTCATTCAGCTAGAGGAAGGCCCACTGGCCACTTTTTTTTTTTTTTTTGGACTCAATTCAGCTGATTGTTTTCAAAATAACCTGTTCTTTTCAAACAGTTGTGTGTTTAGGGACAGCTGCACTCTGATGAAATGACTGTGAGCCCTACCCTCTAACTACTGTACTAATTTTCTGCCTATATTCACTATGTACCCACTGACCCTGCTGATGAATATTTTAGACATCTGCATGAATAATCAGACTGCCCACAGGAGAGCCACTTGCTTGTTTATGAGGCTGGAAATGCCATCGAGATGCTGCTGACTCTAATTCTGGGTACCAACGTGAAGATAATAAATACCTAAGTAACTTCTTAATCTGGATTGTCTTTGAACATCCACAGATGCCCTGAAACTGGATGCCAAGTTGTACATGCAGGTAGATGGTGATATTTACGTTTTGGAGAAAACCCCAGAGCTTTTATCAGGCTCGTCCAAGGGATTGTGACCCCATAGAAGGCTAAGAACCACTGGATAATGTTTTATAGCCTTGAAAGTGCTTCTACATACATTTTTATTTGATTCTCCCAACAGTTCTGAGGGAGACGTGGCAGGAATTCTCTCTCTCTTTCTCTCTCTCCCCTTAAAGGAGAACATGACTGGGAGCTTCGGTAGATTTGAGTTTCCTCCTGTAGGCGAGGGGAGCCATTGGAAGTTTTAAGTGTGAAAATGATCTGATCAGATCATTGTTTAGAGAGAATGCCCTGTTGATCAGATCATTGTTTAGAGAGAATGCCCTGTTAAGGGTGTAGAGGATGTTTCTGAAGAGTGAAAAGCTGGCTAGAAGGTCATTTAGAAGATCAGGTGAGAAAAGATGATTGACCCTAAGTTTGTGGTAGTCAGATTTGAAAACATGATGAATTTTTAAAATCATTGAAATCCTTGGGATTTATTTACCCATTGGTTTTGTAGGGAGACCTGAGTTCGATCCCTAAATTGGGAAGATCCCCTGGAGAAGGAAATAGCTACATGTCAGTATTCTGGCCTGGAGAATCTGGACACGACTGAGTGACTTTCACTTACTGGTTTTGTAGGGAGGGGAGTGTAAGGGGGGGCAAAAGTATTTGAGGATGACTTTCTGTCTCTCTTGATGAAGTAAATACAAGCAGGGTTGATGAGGGGAGAGCAGGAAGGTTATAAACTTAGTTTTAATCATGCTGATTTGAAGAACTGATGGACAGCCAGAGAGAAAGATGAGCGATCGATTTCAAGTGCTGGGCTGGGGCTGGTGAGGTGAGGTTGACACTGCTTTGAGTGTGTAGGTGAAGCAGGGAAGGGTGCCAGGGACAGAACTGTGAGAAGATACTGGCCAGTGATATTTCAGGGAAGTCCCCGGGAAATCCAAGAGGACCATCACTTCATTTTTTCCCTCTAGTCCCGAGTAGAGAAGTAGGAATTAAAGATTTTTCTTGACTCTCTTTATTTACTATCAGATTACTCCATCATTGCTGAATGACTTTTTTTTTAAATTATTTAATTGGAGGCTAATTAATTTACAGTATTGTAGTGGTATACAATACTGTAAATTTTGCCATACATCGACTTGAATCAGCCATGGGTGTACACGTGTTTCCCCTCCTGAACCCCCCTCCCACCTCCCTCCCTATCCCATCCCTCTGGGTCATCCCAGTGCACCAGCCCTGAGCACCCTGTCTCATGCATCGAACCTGGACCGGCAATCCGCTTCACATATGATAATATACACGTTTCAACGCTACCCTCTCAAATCATCCCACCCTCACCTTCTCCCACAGAGTCCAAAAGACTGTTCTTTACATCTGTGTCTCTTTTGCTGTCTCGCAATAGGGTCATCGTTACCATCTTTCTTAATTCCATATATGTGCGTTAGTAAAATTTCCATAAATCTGATATCCCTGTAATCTGTCTTCAAGTCAGTGGAGACATCAAGCCAAGGCTGTGTTGACAGGACTCCCAGGTGGCTCAGTGGGTAAAGTACCTGTCTGCAATGCAGGAGATGCCAAAGATACGGGTTTGATCGCTGGGTTGGGAAGATCCTCTGGAGGAGGAAATGGCAGCCCACTCCAGTGTTCTTGCCTGGAGAATCCCATGGACAGAGGAGCCTGGTGGGCTACAGTCCATAGGTCTCAAAGAGTTGGACACAAAGCAACTGAGCACACACATGCATATTCTTAGATGTGGACATTGACACTGTATCGATCATATGTAATATCTTACCAATCCAATTTTAAACACCTCCCCACTCCCCATAGGCTCCTCACCTTCCCAGTAACAATTCCAGAACCGCAATCGCTTCGAGAGTGTCTCAGTTTCTTCAGTGATTTTGAAGGCAGGCTCCTCACTAAGTGTGTATAGCATTCCTTTTGATGACTCTGCTGATACCCAGATCTCATAGTTCTCCTGCCTCCGCTGAAGTGACCTTCATCTCCAGTCCACTTCAGCTGTGCACACACATGCCACACCTAATAGACCAGCTCCACTTTCAATATTTCAAACTCCATTAGGCTCCTCTTGGAAAAAGCCTCCTTACTTCCATCTGCCCACACCCAGCCCCCACTTTTGCTCCTGAGTTTGCAGTTTTCTCTCCTCCTCCCTGTCCCTGCCCTCATCCTTTCTTCTTTGTTTTTGGGTGGTGGGGTGGACGTGGGGCAAGAGGAGGCGGGTTACTCCCTTCAGATGTGTCCAGCTCAGAAATAATCAGATGGTTGGCACGATTGTGCTGCGTATCCCCTCATGCAGTGTGCTTTGAGAATTTCCAGCTCAGATTCCTTCCTGTCACCTGCTTTTTTTGGTTTGTTTTTCCCCTCCTACTCTCTGGCAATGGGGTATTGTTAGAAAACCTCACAAAAACCGGGGCAATTGGATCAATAAATGTATGGAGAATAAAGGAATCTATCAACATCCCCCCCTTGCTTGCAACACACACACACACACTCAGGGAGAAGGGAACGATAGAGCTGTGCTGAAGAAAATAGATCTGTATTTCATTTTAGTTCATTTGATCATTGTGTGTGTGTGCGTAAATATATTGTATGTATCAACTGATATCTCAAAAATTTAGGGTCTTTGTTTTTGTTAGAAAATCAGCCTTTGTACCCTCATGTTTTTCCTCAACAGGTATAGATGGGATAAAAATCTAAATGAAAATTTCCCCCAGATACTTACCCTTTTCCAGTTAGGAATGGGACTTTGCAGATGCTTTTTCTCATTTCTAAAGTCTGAGCGATACTTATTTATTTTATTTTTGTCAGTTGGCTCCATGGTTCATGAATTCTTTATTATAGCAGGAGTCATCAATTGGATGGAGAATCATTGAAATTGTAAGTTTAGGACATTAGTTGGAATAACCCGAACTATGTGCTTACCTACTGGGCCCTTAATTTAATTTAAAATTAAGTGAGTCTTATGATGGCGAGCTTCACAGATACGCCCGCAGGGCTGCAGGCTGGAATTGTGTGTCTGAGTGTGGGGCACGCTCTTCTGTTCAGTTGGGTGGGCCGGGAAATCTTTGCCCCACAGCACTCATTGTTTCAGTGCAGAAATAAGGAGCATGTTGTTAGTGACTAAGTTTCTTTTGAGATTGAACCACTGACTTCCAAGAATATGGCAGAGTGAGTGGAAGTGCTGTGAATAACGTCTTCCTTATTTCCTTTCAAATTCCCATGAAATTGTCTGAAAACGAAACAAAAAAAGGTCCCCCAAAGTGACCACAGTGAGAATCAAGCATGGAGCCCATTCTAGTTTCTGGGAGGCATTTTGCTTCTTCCTTGTGGTTGAAAACAGAGGAAGAGATGCCCCTTCTTCAGTGACCCCCATCCTGGCCTGACCCCCACCACCCCCGCAACCCGCACTCTGGTTCTTTTCTGCCTCTCTACCTGTACCGACCTGTTTTTCTTTTTGCTCATCTCCAGCGCCACTCATTGCTTTAGCTGAGCTGGTAAACATCAGCTACCTGCTCCTTCTACTTAGCTTTTCCTTGGGATTTAGGGAAGGGAATGCAGATTGATATCACTGCAGATGGCTTCTGGGCCCCATCCAGTTTCTGGCTTGGTCTGTGACCTTCAGTCCTCCAGCATTTGCACCTGCCACACCTTCCACCCTTTTGTCTCCCTTCGTCACAGTGTGCATTTTGTTCATCTCCCAGGTTGGTAAGCTCCATAAGGGCTGGGAAGGGAAGCTGGAGAGGTGGTGGATCCTTTCTTGTTGAACCCCCTGCAGCTTGCTCAGCTCTTAGTAAGTGGTGATCATTGAAGAGATTGTCAGATGCGTTAACGAAACTCAGTCATTGGTAAGGGCTTTAAAGCAGTCCTCACATAGGGTAAGCATTGAAGACCAAGGTCAACAAACCAAGCTTAATGATGTAAAAATGGAAGCAGTGCACATATTATAGATGACTAATTAAAACAAAAAGCAATAAAGCTCTAAAGCAAAGAGGTTGTAGGAATCTGCAGCAAAATCTTTCAGAAACAGATTTGCTTTATGAAACAAGAATCTGTCAGAAAAGCTCTTCTGTGTAAATTCAATGAGATTCATAAAGAGGTTGCATCTAGTAAATGAGAATTTTTAGAAAGGGTATAATGAAACGAAAACTATAATAGGTAGAATAAATCTTCGTTGTAAATATTAGAAGGAGACTTCATTTGGAAAACGCAGCCAGCACAGGGAGCTCAGCTTGGTGCTCTGTGATGACCTGGAGGGGTGGGTTGGAGAGGGGGGAGGAATGCTTAAGAGGGAGGGGATATGTGTATACTTACAGCCGATTCTTGTTGTTGTACAGCAGAAACTAACACAACACTGTAAAGCACTATCCTCCAATTAAAAAAAGGAAAACACAGTCAGTGATGGAGAATAAAGTTCATGAAACCGCCCAGAATGCAACAGAGAAGCCAGAAAGATACAGCTCCATCCTAGAAATGGCAGGGGTATTAAGAAAGACAATGCAATGCCAATGTATCAACTGTGATCACTACTGGAGGGACATTTTTCAGATCTACCTTGATCTTAGGTATTGATCCTACATTCCAGGTGGAGTTTCTAATTTCAGATCAACACAAGACTATTCTGATGACTTTTTCTTTTTTAAGTGGAAAGCTAGTAGATAGAGTAAGGGAAATAACAGTGCTAAATTATGAGTCTTCCATTAAAAGATTAATGTGATCTTTTGGGGTTATGTTGAGAGTAGAGACATAATGTTTTCAGTTCAGTTCAGTCGCTAAGTCATGTCCGACTCTTTGTGACCTCATGGACTGCAGCATGGCAGGCCTCCCTGTCCATCACCAGCTCCCAGAGCTTGCTCAAACTCATGTCCATTGAGTCGGTGATGCCATCCAACCATCTCATCCTCTGTCGTCCCCTTCTCCTCCTGCCTTCAGTCTTTCCCAGCATCAGGATCTTTTCAAATGTGTCAGTTCTTCGCATCAGGTGGCCAAAGTATTGGAGTTTCAGATTCAACATCAGTCCTTCCAATGAATATTTGGAAAGGGCTAATTTCCTTTAGGATTGACTGGTTTGATCTTCTTGTAGTCCAAGGAACTCTCAAGAGTCTTCTCCAACACCACAGTTCAAAAGCATTAATTCTTCCGCACTTAGCTTTCTTTATGGTCCAACTTTGACATCCATACCTGACTACTGGGAAAATCATAGCTTTGACTAGACAGAGTTTGTCGGCAAAGTAATGTCTCTGCTTTTTAATATGCTGTCAAGTATGGTCATAACTTTTCTTCCAAGGTGCAAGCGTCTTTTAATTTCATGGCTGCAGTCACCATCTGGGGTGATTTTGGAGCCCCAAAAAATAAAGTCTCACTGTTTTCATTGTTTCCCCATCTATTTGCCATGAAGTGATGGGACCGTATGCCATGATCTTAGTTTTTTGAATGTGAAGCCCACATAATGTTTTAAGACTTATTAAAAGTTTTTATAATTAAGTAAAAAAAACAGGATGCCTATAAAACTCAGTACAGAAAATAGAATCAAATGAACATGATAATCCCATCTAGGGATAGAAAAACAGAATAGTTATAGAAAACCCAAATAGTTTTATATTTCTTTCTTTTATTTATTAGCAGACTCACTTTTATATCTCATTTTCAAAGAGAGATCGAATTTTGAAATATAAATATAATATGCATATATACTTTTAGATAATACATGAATAATTAATTTGACACTTAAAAGTTTTAAATATTCTTTTCATACAACTTGTGTGATCTAGGCAGACAGCAGAATTTAGTGCCTAAGCCTTCATCTTTTCATTTCAAAAGTATGTGATCCAACTACTATGGTATTAGTTAAAGAAATGCACAAAGACATATATAAATTAACTAACTATATTCTTGGAAAATGTAATTTCATCTACAAACAACAACCTTATAAGTAATTGCTCTGTTACTCTTGCATTATAAGAGAGATAAAAATTTTTTTTTACTCTGAAATCTGGACGAAGCATCTGTCCTGAGGTAAGACATGGAGGAGATATGGAGATTAGCATGCAGTAATGAACATGTTGGTAAGTGCTGGGGAAGGCAGAAATCAGAATTTAAATAAGTCTTAATTTTTAGGCTCTCTAAAGGTTAATTGAGATTGTTCTGGATGTCATCATATCAGAAAGATTTGGGCAATCTGGTAGGAAATCAGAGGTCAACAGAAATGATTAAGCAACTAGAAAAATCAGGCTCAAAAAGAAGATCTTAGTCTGTAATTTGGAAAAAGAATTTGAATCTCTCTAAGCCTAGAGAAACAGAAGGATAATTTAGAATGATTTGGAGAGCTGTAGAGCTGATAGCATAAAATTGATTTAGAAAAAATACTTATTGAGTGTAAGACAGTTCTTAATAGACAAATTAAAGAACCATATAGCATCCAAGGAAAGTAGTAAAGATGTTTTGATAAAATCTGGTACCCCAAAGGAAGACAACAGCTAACATTTATTGAGCGCTTGCTGTGTATCTGGTATCCTATATGCATGACTTCATTTAACCTCCTCAGTAATCTATAAACTAGATATTAATTGCCTCCTTTGTTAAATGTTCATGTTGGGGCTTGGTCACATGGCTGGTAGGAAATAGCACCTGTTTTTCAGCTCCTGTCACATAGCCAAATCCCAATTACCATACACTTCTTCCTTCCAAGCTAGGCAGTTGGGTATATTGTTGATATATGGAACAGATACAATTTGCAGAAACTTGACAGAGTCGGGTATATTTTAAAAAAAATTGATTGAAGTATAGCTGATTTACAATGTTGTATTTATGCTGACTGCAAAATGACTAAGTTACATACATATATATATTCTTTTTCATATTCTTTTCCATTATGGTTTATCACGGGATGTAGACTCTAGTTCCCTGTGCTATAGCGTAGGACCTTGCTGTGTATCCATCCTATATGTAATACTTTTCCTCTGCTAATCCCAGATTCCTAATCTTGCCCTCCCCCTTTGCAGCTGCAGGTCTGTTCACTATGTCTGTGAGTCTGTCTCTGTTTCATAAATGTGTTCATTTGTGCCATATTTTAGATTCATGTATCAGTGATATCATATGATATTTGTCTTTCTCTGTCTGACTGACTTCTCTTAGTACTGGGTTGACCAAAAGTTCATTTAGAGCTTTTTGGAACTTCTAGGAAAACTCAAATGAACTTTTTGGCCAACCCAATGTGATCATCTCTGGGCCCACCCATGTTGCCACAAATGGCATTATTTCATCCTTTTTGATGACTGAGTGGTATTCCCCCGCTACACGGGACCCTTCTTCATCCGTTCATCTGTCGACGGGCATTTAGACTGTTGCAGGCCTTGGCTGTTGTAACAGCGCTGCTGTCAGCAGCTATCTTTTCAAATTGTAGTTTTATCTGGGCGTATGCTCAGCAGTGGGAGTGCTGGATCATATGGCACAGAGTTGGGTATATGGAAGAGGTGTATTGTGCAGAGATTTGAGAGAGTAAACCAGCTGCTCTTCCATATGCTAAATAGGTGATCTCAGCAATCCACTTATAATTGAGTAAAAAATAATAGTAATAATAATCTCTTCTGTGGTCCCATCAAAGTTGCATTTTTGTTCAGTCTTCTGGATGAATGAATCCTTACAGAAAAAAAGATCTGTATACTAGAAGACTTACTTAATGCAAATGTAAAAGAAATAGACATTAAACTTTAGGACTCAACAGAGTAAGCGTATCCAGCAAGTGTCGGCCCTTCAGGAGGTTTTATATGACAGAAAATTGGCTGCATAGTAACGTATAGGGGATTGGAGAGCTAGACCTGGGTGGGGAATTCTGCTCTACCTTTCATTTGCTCATGACCTCAAATAAGTCATCTGACCTCTCCAAGGAAAGCAGTAGCTTAGCTTATGGCATAGGAAATTTCATATTGTGATGTATATGTAAAGATAGAATGAATATATGCTGCTGCTGCTAAGTTGCTTCAGTCATGTCCGACTCTGTGTGACCCCATAGACGGCAGCCCACCAGGCTTCCCGTCCCTGGGATTCTCCAGGCAGGAACACTGGAGTGGGCTGCCATTTCCTTCCAAGGCATGAAAGTGTAAAGTGAAAGTGAAGTCGCTCGGTCGTGTCCGACTGTAGTGACCCCATGGACTGCAGCCTACCAGGCTCCTCCGTCCATGGGATTTTCTAGGCAAAAGTACTGGAGTGGGGTGCCATTGCCTTCTCCGATGAATATATGCAAATAAAGTAATTTATAGGGCTTCTGTGGTGGCTTAGTGGTAAAGAATCCACCAGCAATGCAGGAGATGCAGAGTTCCATCCCTGGGTCAGGAAGATCCCCTGGAGGAGGGCGTGGCAACCCACTCCAGTATTCTTGCCTAGAGAATCGTATGGACGGAGGAGTCTGGCGGGCTACAGTCCATAGGGTTGCAAAGAGTTGGGCGTGACTGAAGCGACTGAGCACAGCCCAGCACAGGGTAGTTTACATGTGAAGACGGCATGTAGATAAGGTACCATGTATACCTCAAAACCATGCACATATACATGTAGGTAAAATGCTCAGTATCGAGCACATAATAGCTGTTCAGTTCTTCGCAGTTGGTGTTGTTAGTGTGCATTGTTCAAATGTAGTCCTCAGGGAAATACTTTAGAAAATACAGCCAAGCGGTGCTGTAAGGTGGTAAGTTTTCAAAGATTAAAAATTAAAAAGATTTTGGTTTCCTGCAATGCTCTCACCTGATGTAAAATTTCACCCTCAGTATAGCTTCTTCACAATTTGGCAATTAACAGAACACTGTGGTGCTTTCAAGGCAGTAGTTTGTTCACCGAAAACGTAGCTTATGACAAATTCACTGGTTGCTAGGCTCTAATATGCTAGCAGGCAGAAGCATGCTTTTAATATTCATCATCTTTAAGTGCTACCAACTGACATTCAGTACTAAATGTGCAGATATGGGTGCCGAGCAAAACAGAGCGAGGAAGAGGACGTGCTGATTTGTATTCTAGATGGAAATCTTAAATTAGTTTCCAAGATTTTTAAATGGATTTTTAAATGCTAGGCACATAGGAGATTGAGTTCATATTAATATTTATAAGGTTGAGAAGATATTTAGTGAAATATTTGTATAATTTAATTGTGGTCATAATCAAGTAGGAAACAGTAACCAGGACAAGTCTGGGGACTATTTTGTGCCTCAGTATTTGGAATAGCCTGAAAAACCTCGGACAACAGAAACACACTTCAAAAGCCCTTCTTTCTTAGAATCCAGAAGTCGGAGGTTATTTGTGTATAAATTCTTTGGCTTGGACTGTTTTATGTTAATTTCATTTACGTTAATTAATTTAGAAATCAGTCTTGGTAATGATTTTTTAAAAGCATTTATTGACAATTCTGCAGAAGTCTGTAATCTCGCTGCTTTTATATTCTTCATTATACAGAACAGCTCCTACGTTGGTTCACAGAAAACCTGCTTCCTGTAGTTTTGCTTAGGGCTAATTGAGTTTAATGTAGTTTTGTGTGCAGAAGGTATTGACTTGTGCATAGTATTTAATTTGTGTAAATATGTGTGTATGTAATGTTTTGCCTCTCTGAGTTTTATTTTAAATGTAACCCTTGAAACTGGGATAATAGAAATTCTTAGCTTAGGCCTGCTAGCAACTGCAGGTGCCAACGGTTTAAACTGCTGTAGAAATACAATTATGAGCAGCCAAGAGCAAATCTTGTTTTAAGGTCCATGTGTAATGAATGCCTGTTAGTATCATAGAATACAATTAAAAAGAGGTTTACCTCTCCTGAGCTGTGATTGGTTCTTTCTGATGGAAGTGTAGAGTCCCATGAGTAGCATGTGTATTCAGCTCCTGGTGATTTAGACACCAGTGAGCCTGGCATGCTGCAGGCTTGGATAAATTCAGGGCAGTTATAGTCAAGCAGAGATGGCAAAAGACTGAAAGATTAATGAGGGAGCTTAAAACAAAGCTCCAAAAATGAGAGCAGTGCGCTGCTTGGTCTTATGTAATTGTGCCGAATAGAAGTCAGCCTTGGCTGCTGTTTAAAATTTTTAGGAGGTTGGCAGGAAATGTTTGTTTGTTATAAAAATTGGATCTAGAGGAAGGGTAGTGAAAACCTGGGACAAAAGATCTAACTCTAGCAGCAAGAACCTGCTTGCTTTGGTCCTCAGAGACACGCCCTTCTCTTCATCCTCCTTTTATCCCAACTTGACCAAACCTCCTATCCCATCCCCACTCAACCCCCAGCTCATCACTACTGCTCGTTTGAGGCAAGGACCGTGATTGAGGTGGCATTGAGATCTGACCCGTGGCTGCCTCCCAGAGCAGGGCCACCAGGAGATGCATGTCTGAAGTGTATTTCTGGAAGTTGACGCTCTTTCCCCTCAAGGCATGAAAGACTTGGAGCTTCTAAGGGCATGAGAACCCTCTGAGAAGGTAATCCAGAGGGCTGATTTACCTTATTGTTGATTACCTGTGGCTATTGTGGGGACCAGAAACAGTTTTTTGTTGTTTTTCTTTCCGGTTGGCGGTTGTAAGTAGCAGTTTTGTAACATTTCTTCCTGTAGATTTTAACTTCCGGGATCCAAATTGCTTTAAAATGCTATTTTCCCTTTGAAAATCCTTTTAATAGATGCTGTAAGGAACCTTCCATTTATCTGATGGACACAGCTGAGCTGTGTGCAGTGAAGATGGTCACACTGTTAATGTGAAGCTAGGCACTTCACATTAGAGGGGAGAAAAGAAGCGCATAAATAACGTGATGTGGGTGAACCACTTCTGAAATTTAAAGCTTGCCGATACAAGTGAAGAAAAGCTGCCCTGAAAGAGAAATTGTCAACTAACAAGCCAATCCTTCAGCGCTTCCCTCTAGACACACATCAGCCCTTTAACTTGGCTCTCTGCGTTTCCTCTTCAAGGAGTTTGGCGCCACCTACCGGCAGCAGGAAGCACAGAAATCAGTGCAGCCACTCTCCGTAGCACCTGGGGTTCTCCCATTGGTCATTCCTCATCTTTAGTTTTTATAAATTTGATCACTTGCTCATCATATAGTATTTATCAAGCTGCTTCTTGACCATGGAATGAAGCTAAGCTCAGTGGAAAAAAAGGTTACATCTGTCCTAGCAGTTTAGCAGGAGATTGCTCACCCTTAATTGCTTTTTAAGGTCTCTGTTTCTGCTGTCATGCACCGTATCCACTGACACTCCAACAGGAGAGAACAGAGATGGATTGGGAGCCTGGAGTATATCGCCTGACTGCTGGCTCCTTTACAATTTTGCTTTTTTTTTTTTTCCCATTTCTCATAGAGAACGTGGCATCCAAATCATCATGCTTATTGTTGATGCCGTTCATTTGTTTTTTTAATTTGTCTTATTTGGAGGAAATGTTATGAAGCTTAAAAAACCTACACAGAGAAGAAGTTGAAGGTGCATGAGTCAGTTCAGAGACATCTAGAGGGAGACACGTGATCACTTTTACAGGCACGATGCGGAGCATAGTTTCATTCATCAGTATCTCATAACTATATCACTGAATCAACTACTCCATTGTTTTCAACGAGAATGATTTGGTTTGAAAGGAGTTAAGAACAATGTTAGGCTTTTCTCTGTTGTGTGAAGAGACTGCGGTTCTTTCTTTTCCCACACCTTCTTCTGAGCACTGTCTTGCAGGGTTTTTTACATGGCTCTCCCCTCTCCTACCCTGGAACAGCACTTCACAAATAACAGACCAAATCCACCATGGCCCAAATTGGATTAATCCCATTTATTTTCCTTTTTCATATCCCTTTCTTTAAAAGAGCAACAAAACCCATTACCATATAACTGGTCCTCCTTGAGTGGATCTGTTTTTTGATTTGCTCCTCTCCTCCCGCTCCTGATCCTTCCTCTTCTTCTGGGCTAGTGACACCATAATTCATCCACTTTCCTAGGAAATGACTCTCTGTTGTTGCTGTCATCCTTGTTTAGTCATTAAGTCATGTCTGACTCTTTTGTGACCCCATAGACTGTAACCCTTCAGGCTCTTCTGTCCATGGGATCTTCCAGGCAAGAATAATGGAGTGGGTAGCCTATCCCTTCTCCAGGGGATCTTCCTGACCCAGGGATCAAGCCCAGGCCTCCTGCATTGACAGGTACATTCTTTACCCCTGAGCCACCTGGGAAACCCCAGGAAATAACTCTTAGTTATCTATAAAATCTCTCCACACTACTGTCCAGAGCTGTTGTTTTACCTCTTGGATTTCTATGTTCTGAAGCTGAATTTGTCCTTCATTTTCTTCACAATCATTTCCTCTTGCCTAGTCACTCAGTTGTGTCTGACTGTTTACAACCCCATAGACTACAGCCTTCGAGGCTCCTCAGTCCATGGGATTCTCCAGGCAAGAATACTAGAGTGGGCTGCCATTTCCTTCTTCTCATTTCCTCTTACTGAATTTTAATTCAGCCACTTCCAAGGCACTTATCTTCTTTAGAAATTCTTATTAGTTGACTTTTACTAGATTTGGAAAATGAGCCATTGGCTAGAAGGAACATACTAGTCAAGTGAAATTTCACTCACCCATTCTTACTCCCCAACCCACATTAAATTATGCTACAGAATTTTAAGACATTTTTTTTTGTATTTGGACATATAAGTTAGTGTTTTCATTTAAACATCAAAAGGAACTTTAGGGTAAGAAGATATATGCATGGTTTGATGGAAAATGTCACACATTGGTGCTGGAATATCACAAATATAATGCTTCATATATTTCTACCAAATGGTTGATTAAAAGTTGCACAAAATATATAACACATCTCTCGAAAGAAGATATATAGTTGGCCAATAAACACAGAAGCTCAACATTATTAGTCACTAGAGAAATGCAAATCAAAACCAAAATGAGATACTATTTCACATCCACAAGGATGACTAAACTAAAAAAAGACAGCCAATAATAAGTGTTGGCAAGGATGTGGGGAAATTGGAATTTTCATGCTTTGCTAGTGATAATGTAAAATAGCTAATTTGGGAAACTGCTTGGCAGTTCCTCAAAAAGTTAAACATAGAGTTACCATATGACCCAGCAATTACACTCCTAACTGCATACCCTAGAGAACTAAAACATATGTCCACACAAAAACAAGTACATGCATGTTTATAGCAGTATTATTTATAGTAACCAAAAAGGTGGGAAGCACCCAAATGTCCAGCAACCAATGAATTAATAAACAGAATGTATGCACCCACACAAACACACACTGGAATATTATTGAGCAGCAAAAAGGAACGAGGTTCTGACACATGCTGTAACATGGTTGAACCTTGGAAACATGATGCGGAGTGAAAAAAGACCAAAGGTCACTTATTAAGTGATTCCATTTATATAAAATGTATAGAATACGAAGTCTATAGAGACAGAACATAGATCAGTGGTCTGCTAGGGGCTGGGGGAAGAGAACAGAAGTCACTGCTACTGAGTGTAAAATTAGTTTTGAAACGAAGATAATCTTCTGAAATTGAGTGATAGTTGCACAATTCTGTGAATATACGAACAATTGAATTGTATACTTTGAATAAATTGTATGCTTATGAATTGTATTTAATTAAAGCTCTTGTATAATACACACATAAAGACGTGTGTATATACTTATGTGCATATATGTATACACACATATATCTCATTAATAGCTGTGCGTGCTTAGAGTCTGCATCTGATTCATCCTTGTATCTTCTAAAGTACTAAACAATGCCTTGCAAAAGGAAGCCTTAGATAAATGGTTGAAAAATGAATGAATGAATGAGTTAATGAAATAACAAAATTATGAGTAGTCTTATAATGTGCACTAGCAAACTCCAGGAGACAGTAAAGGACAGAGGAGCCTGGCATGCTGCAGTCAATGGGACTGCAGAGAGCCGGACACGACTGAGTGACTGAACAGCAACAACTTATAATATGTGGAAGAATTTTGGCAAGTACTACAGGAAAGAGGTAAAGACAATGGCCAACAATGGAACCTTCTGGTCACTCAGGCTGACAGTTCAGCTGTCCTGTCATTGATCTGCGACCAGGACTGATAGAATCATGTGATACCTTGATGTCAGCTAGTTGGTGTCTTCCTTTTTTCCTTTAAGTGATAGGTTGACAAAATATACTGTAGCAACTGTATGTTATGCGGATGATGCACAATGCTCAGACTCTGTTGTGACCTTTATTTTTATGAGCTGTGAGAATTAAGAACCTACCAGTCTTAGTTTAATTAAGCAGTAAGACGGAGCAGATGGTGCGTTTGTGGGTGATGATTGCATTCCTCTGGTTCCCTCAAGCAGGGCTCTAACCCCATGGAATGCGTTGCCTAGAGTGTCACACCACTGATGCAAAATGACTTGGAAGACAAACAAGTGGTATTAACATAGTTAGAAAATCTTAGGGAACGTTTTGCAAGAAGATCTGACCACCGCAGGAAGTTCTGATAGTTAGCAGCGACTGGAACTAGAGTGTTCCAAAGAGGAATCCGTGACGTGACATGGTTGTAGTAGTTTACTGCCTATCTTTATTCTCCAATATTCGCAAGTAGAGCATTGGAAGACTTTTATTACCCTGGTATTCTTTTATGTAATCTGGGTCAAACATTAAGAATGCATTGGAATACGATTTGCATGTTTTAAAGTGCTCAGAGAAGAACAGGTAAATGGGGAAGCGTTGAATTTATGGCAGGTTGTTTTATTATGTTTGCTTTTAGCCACTAGGAGAGCCCAGAGAGTGTCCCACAATATGCATTTTTTTCTCCCCAAATACTGTGTGCTTACCGCTAGCATATTCACTCCAGAGGATGTTTAAAAACATACATAAGCAGGGAGAATATGGGATTAATCCAGTTCTTCTCACTGATCATGCGGCTCTTTGGGGAGAAAACTGAAATGTTAAGTTGAATTACTTTCTCTTTATTGTTAAGAGAGAATATCTGTCTGGTTCAGATTCGTTTCCCTTTACTGTCTTTGAAAAACGGAATTACTTGAAAGCTGGTATAAAACTTGTAATTACACAATGTTTTAGATCCTAAGATAATATACCTCGATTTTCCTCATTAATAAAATATATGAAATCATCAAAATGAAATACAATCACTTACTGGCTATAATGTTGTTAAAAGTATGAACTATGTGGATATTCTAAAATATAGCTATCATTGCTTTAGGTAGAAGAAAGCATTTGTCTTGTTTCTTTGCTACAAAGACTGGGATTCTAGTTAAATCATGAACTTCAAAAGTAATATTTTAACAAAGAGTATATAATTTCTCTTTGGGAAAACCCATGTTTTATACTGATTTTTCTTTTTAATTATAAAGAAAGGATTTCTTTTGCTTTTTAAGGTTGTTGTCACCACAAAAGCCAAAACTACATCATCCTTCCAGATAATCTTCTAGAAGCCCTTTTAAAATTAATAAAATGAAGCATTTCTTTTCTGGATTCCCACCAACTCCAGCACATTCTGGCACTGAAGTTATGAAATTGAAGGTGTACACACTAATCTTGCAATTTTTCTTGTAGGAATACAAGATTTTTAACCTTTTAGTTAAAATTCAGCAGTGTGTAATACAGGAAATATCTATAAACACCTAACTGCATAGGAAATCCAATGTAATAACTTATTTTAGCCTGTAAATTATTAATGATTTTGATATGAGAAATTACAAATTATTTTGTTATAGAAACATACTTCATTGCAAAATCAGTAGTATTTCATTTCTTTACAGAACTGGATTTTTATTTATCCAACTAAAATTTAGAAAAGAAGGGACTAGATCATTTCCCATTTACTTGGTGTGTAAGTATCTTGCCAGTTCTTTTGTAGTTCTGCTTAGTATATATATTCCTGTTGTTCAGTTGGCTCAGTCGTGTCCAACTCTTTGCAACCCAAAGGACTGCAGCATGCCAGGCTTCCCTGTTCTTCACTATCTCCTGGAGTTTGCCCAAACTCATATGCATTGAATCAGTGATGCCATCCAACCATCTCATCCTCTGTCGTCGTCTTCTCCTCTTGACTCCTCTTCCCAGCATCAGGGTCTTTTCCAGTGAGTCAACTCTTTGCATTAAGTGGCCAAAGTATTGGAGCTTCAGCTTTAACATCAGTCCTTCCAGTGAATATTCAGGGTTGATTTTCTATAGGATTGACTGGTTTGATCTCCTTGCTATCCAAGGGACTCTCAAGAAATGCTTCATTTAATTAATTTTAAAAGGTTTCCCCGAAGATGATCTGGAAGGATGTAGTTTTTTGGCTTTTGTGGTGACAACACCCTTAAAAAGCAAAGGAAATCCTTTCATTTTTTTTTTTTTTTTAATATTCTACAGGACTCCAAAAGAAGACCTTACCAGGAAGATAAAATCATGCCTGGTAATTTTAGGAACGTTAGAATTATTTATTTTCATTCTCTAAAATCAGTAATATGTTAATTCTCTAGCATCCAGATTGTTTATCTAACGATAATACTTCCCTTTTATGATGATGCTGAATAGTTTGCATTATTTTTGTATTAGAGGAAGTAATGAAGTCTATCAAGATGTGCATATACCAGTAATTGACAATCTGCACATATCGCTTGATTCTCTCCTGAGTGGTCTGACCATTTTGTTGAGAGCATAGGACTTCGAATTAGACTTGCCTTCAGATCCTGGCTGTGCTACTCTTATCATTTAGGAATTCCTTTTGGCTCTGCAGTAGACCCCCCTGAATGGTGGCTTAAATACTAGGTTATTTTGTCACCTAACGGTAGTCTGGAAGGGGGGCAGTTCAGGGCCTCCACTCAGTCTGCAGGAACTCAGCCTCCTCCTTTCTGCTTCATAGTCCCCAGGTGGTACCTTCTAGTCCAGGATGACTGCGGGGGCTGCAGGTAGAGCTGCTGCCCCTTAGGCAGAAGGAAAGACAATGAAGAATACTCCAGGCAGAACCGACTTCTTTACCCATCCACACAGCCGCTCCGCTGACAGTGCATGACCTACCCATGACGGAGGTAGGAAATGCTATCTTCACCGCAGCCAGCCAGAAAAGAAGGCTTCTGTTAACCGAGCACTAAGGGAAGAATCGGAGAGGGCAATGGCACCCCACTGCAGTACTCTTGCCTGGAAAATCCCATGGACGGAGGAGCCTGGTAGGCTGCAGTCCATGGGGTCGCTACGAGTTGGACACAACTGAGCGACTTCACTTTCGCTTTTCACTTTCATGCATTGGAGAAGGAAATGGCAACCCACTCCAGTGTTCTTGCCTGGAAAATCCCAGGGACGGGGGAGCCTGGTGGGCTGCTGTCCATGGGGTCTCACAGAGTCGGACACGACTGAACCGACTTAGCGGCAGCAGGGAAGAATAGATATTTGTTAAGCAACTAACATCCTCTGCCATAGTGACCTTGAGTAATTGAGCCCCAGCTTCCTTGTCCTTAAAAATGGTTGTAAAAATAGAATCTAATTCATAGACCCTAATATTTCAAGTATCAAGGGAGTTCATACATCTAATGCCTTTAACACAATGCCTGACATATAATAAATAAGCCATAAGTGTTATTATTCTTTCTAGCTATTTCCTTAATATCTCTAGGTTAATATCCCATAGATATTGCAAACTTGAAATGTTCAAATGTATTACAGATGCTTATTGCCTTCCCTTGCTCACCATCTATCTAGTCTTACAAGCTAGAAACCACAGAACAGTCTCTGAATAGCTCTCTGTTCCCATTTGTACTCAGCAGTCACCAAGTATAATTCTGCCTGCAAAATTGTTCATGGATTTCTCCACCCTGTCCCTCTGTGTCCATTACCACTATCGGAATTCAAGCTGTCTTCATCCCTCGCTTTCCACAGGTCTTCACTATCTACCAGGTAACGTCCAAACTCCTGAGAACAGTAGTCAAAGTCTTCGTGTAATCCCTGTAATCTGACTGCGATATTGGCATTGCCTTGATTCAACCGCTCCTTCCGAGTTTTTCCAGATCACACCTTTCTTGTTCTCTGGCTCCACTGAAAACTCCCTCTTATCCAGATGGGGCATTGTGACTCTCATTTCATCTCCAGGATAGCTGTTGAAGAATTCTCAAGTTGAAACATGAGGAAACTAAGCACAGATGCATTCCAGTCAGTAATTTTGAATATCTAGATTTGCTTTCTGGCAACTACTTTGGGATTTTGTTTATGAGGCCAGCGGATAGATAGGTACACCGGCATGGCACTCCTTATCATAACGAGGTACCTAAGTGTGTAAGGATAAAAGAACAAAGGGCTCTTGAGTGAAAGGAGTGGGTTTGGGGGGAGGGGAGTTGATGTCTCTCAAATGGATAGGTTAGCATGTTCAGCAATTTTCAAAGTATTGGTTTAGATCTTGAAACTCATTATTTTTACTTTGCTAGACAATAGCATTAGTTTAGGTACTTAATGTGAATGCTATGGATGCATTTTGCTTTCAAATTGAAATGAAGTAGAGAAGGTTAGCTCTATTGAGGTTGTGTGTGTCTCTGTGTGTGGAGTGCCTAACGGGATGTATAATGTAATTTCAAAGCCCTCTGATGCAATATTTGGAAAACTAAGTTTGTAGTACAATTAAAACATATCTTTGGTCATAGATTACTTGGCCTTTTGCCATTCTCGTAGGCAATGTCCTACTTAAATAGCCTGGATTGGCTGAGAAAAATAATTGCTGCTATGAAATAATTTTGCAATTACCGCTGTAATTAAGGGCAGTTTGTTAATGAAAGTGCTTGGTGAATAATGACTGCAGGGCACTCCATCTTGCAGCTTCATGCCAGATGATTGGTTCATGTGGTGGAGGCAGTTAGGGAATTAGTGACACAGCTGTCATGGTTACGGGATGGATGTAAATATCCTTTGCAGTTGATGATGAAGAACCGTCATTAGCCTCCTGCCCCTTGGGAACTGGTCAGATGAACAAAAATAAACTTAACACATGATGGTAAAAGCCATTCCTTCTGTCTCCTTTTCTTCAGTTTGAACAATTAACATTCTAATAGAAGCTGCAGAGAGAGTGTAGATGAACCCTCTCCACTTTTCCAGGCATGTTAGTGTGATAAATGTTCCTCCTGGTAGGGCATTGGTTGTTCACAGTTTATAACCGCTCTTATTAGCTTATGGGCCAGTTAAAAACTGCTCTTTAGAGACCCACAGGCCCCATTTAAATTTTTCTTGTTCATCTCCAGGTGTTGTAGATTCAGTTCGGCCCTTTGAAGAGTGCCAGTGGATGGATTTTTGCACGCTGTCTGTGTGGCTGCAGGGCCAATGGAAGATCAATTTTCTGTAGTTGGGTTTATTTGCTTGTGTAAAATTTATGTTGTTATGAAGATGACCTGGATGCTTGTCTGATCTTGCTTTGTAGTTTTAAAAAGTCCTTGTTGAAGGTTGAGGATCCTTTTTTTTTTTTTTTTCCTCCTTAAAATAAGACACCCTAGGTGTCTAAGTGTGCTTCCTATTTATATTCATTCCACTTCCTTGGTGTTTTGATGTTGTTTTTCATTGTAAATTTGCTTAAGCAATCTTTTGTAGAGTAATTTCATAACATGCACACACGGTGGTTTTACATTGAGATGCTCGTGATCTGCAACTCATTAACTTTTGCTGACTGGGAAGTCAGTATTACGATGTGCATTTTCTCTTGCTTTATCTTGCTATCTAGTCAGTTTTATTCCTTGTAAGAGATGTTCATTGAACACTTCCAAGGAACTTAAGCACAACTCCTATTGATGCCCAGGGTACTAAATCTTCTTTTTGGGGCCCTAAGGAGGGATCTCTGGAGTTTGTGTCATTACATCAGAGTCAATCACCTACCCTTAAACATGGGACGTCAACAGGTTTCTGGGTTTGAGTTCACAATGACTGTTCATGGTGACACTGTGTGTAAGAAGGATGGGTTTCTTGCTCCTTGTGTTGGGGGGTTTCTTGCACTTGCTTAATGCTCTCTTTGATGCCTGGGTCTCCTCTTGGCTTTAGCAAGAGGTGTTGGATGGAAGGGATGAGAATTCTCTCTCTCTTTCTCTCTCTCTCTCTCTCTCACACACACACACACACACACACACTGTGGCCCAAACCTCTGCCTCTTCATTTTGCCTTCATTGGCTGTCACAGAGAATGAAAAATGTCAGCAAGTTCAGGTATGAACAGAGCCCTGTTCTGATGTTGAAATGCGGCTACTGAGTCATCTGACTCTCTACTTCAGATGAACTCCTTACTCCTTTTCTCATCATTTGTCGATAAGTGACTCTAGAGATTCTTGTAGCCAACTTCATTGTGATCAGATATTCTCAGATACAGGCTAGCTTGCTGGTCTCAAATGATGAGTGCCTAAAAGTCAAATAACTTGAAAAACCTCACATTTTGAACATTTAAAAACAGATTTGTGTGTGTGTACGCATGAGCACACACACACACACACATATATATCTCAGTCCAATAAATGACAACTCCTGAAGGGTATTCTGAGGCATGGTCACAGCTGGCAAAGTGATTTGGGTTCTGGTGGAATGTGACTTTGCAGGCACTGTCTTCACAGTGCAGGGGGAGCTGGCAGCAGGCTTTGCCTTAAATCAACAGCGGAAAGCAGAGAGGACATGTGCTAGAAAACACCCTCCAGGCCTCAGGAAAACTGCGCTTCAGCTTTTAGCTAGAGTATGGGCTTTTGTGGTGGGTCAGTTCAGTTCAGTTCACTTCAGTAGCTCAATCCTGTACGACTCTTTGCAACCCCGTTGACTGCAGCAGGCCAGGCTTCCCTGTCCATCACCAACTCCCGGAGCTTACTCAAAACTCATGTCCATTGAGTCAGTGATGCCATCTAACCATCTCATCCTCTGTCATCCCCTTCTCCTCCTGCCCTCAATCTTTCCCAGCATCAGGGTCTTTTCTAATGAGTCAGCTCTTCGCATCAGGTGGCCAAAGTATTGGTGTTTCAGCTTCAGCATCAGTCCTTCCAGTGAACACCCAGGACTGATCTCCTTTAGGATGGACTGGTTGGATCTCCTTGCAGTCCAAGGGACTCTCAAGAATCTTCTCCAGCACCACAGTTCAAAAGCATGAATTCTTCCTCACTCAGCTTTCTTTGTAGTCCAACTCTCACATCCATACAGAACAAGATAACTGCAATAGGAAAGGAAAAAACAATTGTGTCTTTAATTGGTGTGGCCTGAGGTAGGGGTATTGGGGAACTTTCTCCTCCTTCAGGAGAGATGTGACATGCTGCAGTGTTTAGATGTTCAGTGTGTGTTCCCATTTTTGTTTGGTTTGGTGACGTTTTGATTTTTTTTTTTTTTCATTTCATACATGATATTTTACATGTTTCAATGCCATTCTCCCAAATCTTCCCACCCTCTCCCTCTCCCACAGAGTCCATAAGACTGTTCTATACATCAGTGTCTCCTTTGCTGTCTCGTACACAGGATGATTTTTTTTTTTTGGCTAAACATATGAGACATGAGTTTAATTGAATTTCCAAGCCAACTCTGCAGGCGCCCTCATAAAGTATATTTAAAGATGCTTTACAGATTTTTAAGAGAGGCAGCCATGCAAATTTAAGAATCTGTAGGGGGCAGGAGGACAGGTTCTGAGTTTGGATCAGTAGTTGAAATTCCCAAGCAAAACCAAGTCTGTTCTCCTGCAGTTTTCTGGGCTAGTTTGGACAAGAATCGGAGTCTGCCTTTTTCACATAATAGCACTGTCAAATTTACCTCATTTCTCCAGGACAAGTCAAAAATTTCCATTGGTCACCACGGTGATAACGGATCGTGTCCCATTCTGTCCTATCACCATCCTTTCTATGAAAGCAACACTAATTATAAAAATTGAACATAAATTTGTACTGTTTAATAGGTTTGGGTTTAATTTTGCTTCAGTGGGAAGGCTTTCGATTAAAAGAATCTTTTTTCCTCTCCTCCTCCCCCCTTTTTCTTTTGGTAGAACAGTTAGTTAAAGGCGTAGGAAATTGATTTTAGTGTCACAGAGGACATTTCTGACAGGAATGTACGTTGAAATGATTCAAAGCATCTGTTTCTCTTGCATGTGCCCAGCGCAGCTGAGAGCTGTACCTAAATTAAACTGTTGAACGTGTCAGCTCTGAATCGGATCACAATTTACATCCAGTGGCTTGGTTGGAATTTCTAGCATTTCATGAACTTCCTCCCCTAATTTACGAAACGAGTTCTCACTCAAAGTGACCATTTGTTCTAGATGCCAATATGTCATGGTCAAAATCGATTGAGCTTTAGAGTTATTTGTTTTCGTACGGTCACTTTGCCTATGAAATGAAATCCTGTCTTCAGTCTGTATTTCTCCTGGCAGGGTTGGTGGATGATGGTTTGGTGGGTGTTTTTGTTACTATTCATCTTTCCCCTGGTGCTGTGTCTATCATGCAATCTGGCACCAGAAATTCTGCTGGTTGGTGATAGTTCCTGAGCACAGGAATTACATGTACTCTGTTGACAGCTGTATCCAGGGCACCCAGCGTAATACCTGGGAGGCACTAAATGAATGAAGAATGAGCATTTTCTACATGATCACGTGGTCGTCCTAGACTCTTGACTCCGAGGGCCCGCTTATCTACCCTTGTGTTTCTTAGGAATTAGGAAGGCTCACTTGTATCAATTATAGTGAGGTATGTCCTTTGAAGTTGAAGGACAGGGGCAATTATTGTGTGTGTGTGAACTTTTTACATTCACAGAAGAAATAATTTACTGGGAATGAGAAGGAAAAGTGACTCTGTTGATGCATAATAGGGACCAGAGCTCGTTAACTTAATTACTTAGTGGTCCCTGACAATGCTTTTGTCCCCTGTGATCACCCTCTTACCCTTATGCAGTATTTACCCGTGGACTTGGATTAGAGAATGCCGCGCAGAGTGGCTTCCACCCCTGCCCTTCCCTGTGCTCGCGGGTCCACACCCAACTGAGGCTCACAGTGCTGTTTGTACAGGGGTGTCCTGAGGCGCTAGTGCTGCATGGACTCACTCTTGACCTTGACGATTAGCAGGTCGCTCCTGACAAGTCGGTTGAGAGCATTATTCATAATTTTGTCATGGATACTCTTGCATCTCTAATAGCAATTCTCTGAGAACCTATTAGTGAAGTTAGAAAGCTGCAAATTTTGCAGTGAGTTGGATATTTAGAAATTAAGTTTCCTTTGCTTAATAGTTTGAGGTGGATGCTCTGGTTCTATGGATAGTCTAGCTCTACCCAGCCATTCAGTGACCAAGGCTAACAGTGGCTCCGCCGCCTTCTACAAGATTCTGGAGTCGTTCCAGTCATACCCTTTTAGCCTCTTGTAAGGGAGAAAGGGAAAGGGAGGGGAGCAGCCTGTTCTTTGGACACACATCCCTTCTGCTCACTCCGGCAGGACTCAGTCACCCGACCAGCCTAGCCGCGGGGATGGCTGGGAAATGCAGAGTAACAGCCACTCTTGTGCCAGGCTGCCTGGATGAAGGTGAGAGTGGGTGAGTGACAGACAGCAGGCTCTGGGCCACAGGCTTTCTTGGTCTTGCAAAATTCCATTGTTTACCATAGACTTTACACTGTCTGATTACTCCCCTCTTTCGTTTCTTGGGGTCAAGCTGTTCATGAAGACGATGATGTACATCACTGGTCGAGCAGCTATCTTATGTCCTTCTGGTTAATATCAATGCACGTATGTATTTTTTTTAACACTTTGAAAGCAACGTCAATCCTCTGACCAGCTTATCTGCCCATTTTATCACATTGGAAAGCTTGTGTAATTTCCCTCCACTTTTTTGTTTTTGGGAAGCATGGTAGTATAGAGACATTTTCGTAGATTTGTAATCCCTTTTTCTTCATCTGGGAAGATATTGTACATACCATCGGTATGTTCATCATTATTCAGGAAAACTTGGACAGCATCAATACTGTTTTCTGCAAATATTATTGTCTAGTGTATACAGATGGTCACTGCCTAACGTAAAATTAGGTTTCTATTCAGGATCTTTGTTCAGAAACAGTTCTTGAGTTGACGTGAGAAATTGTTGCCAGTATTATCGGTTTTGACTTTTCTAGTATATTTCCTCCAAGGATCGACAGCAGACTTTCGCCTACCTTGATTAGATTTTAGAGACAATGTCTGATTCTCTGCTCACACCGTTCAGAGAAATTATACTCCTAGCTATCTCCTGATGCTTTAGGATGGAATATGTCAAGATCTTTAAGGCATTTAAACCTGTGTTGAGATTGGCTTAGTATCCTTGGCTACTTTACCACAAACGAGGGATTGTCAGTTCTTGCTGTGCAAGAAATGTTATTTTTAAAGAGAGGATTTAAATGATAGTCATCTGACTTAAGTCTTAGCTCAACTAGACAGTTTTGGTTTTATGCAGACACAAATCACCTTGAGCTTTGTTTTATTTTTGGTGAGAGAGGACCAAGAAATAAGTTAGGTATATTCTAAGCCATGGTCAGTAGATGTTCTTTATTTGATGTAGGGGATAGTTTCATTTTAAATACACAATATTTTGATACATCTTGTTGCTCCACTATTGATAGTGCATCAAGTAGGAGTTGCTGTTTTGTGAAGTGCTTTCTGAGTATGATTCATTATAAGGTCACAGTTCTGTGATTTCAGCTATATTGAAGCTACTATTAATGAATGAGTACATATCTGCAGTGTATTTATATAGCTTCCTACCCTCCAGTGATCAAACCATGAGATGCTTCAGTGTAGAAGGGCTTGCTAAAGGTGATGATGGGCAGAAAACGCACTCTTCCAGAGGTGATATTAATCTATCTTCCGTGTCTTGTGAATGCGCTTAATGTCTAGGATATGGACATTATTAAAATAGGACTTATCCAAAAATGAAGTTCTTGAAATGTAAATAAAGTAGCATTGGAGCAAGAAACAGATCACTTTTCCCCCCTGATATTTAACCAGTTGCCACCTTTCCTCGCTCACTTATTACAGCATCTCGTGTGACTGTCACTGCTCTGTCACGTCATTCTGTAACTCTGTGTTTATATTTCTGTCTTCCGTACCAGACTGTGAGCTTCTTGGAAGGAGGCGACACGTTCATTTCAAGTTTGCATGGCACAGCTACTCAATAAATGGGTGACGAATGAACTAAAGGAGGGATAAGTATCTTCAAGCAGGAAAATCTTGTCCGTATGTCAGTTGTTGGAAACTAATCTAAGGACCCTCAGAGTTTGGGGAAAAAAATGTTAAATATGTTTTCTGGACACCGAGAATCTTTCATTGTCCATCTCTGCTCATCTGCCCGTCTGATTACTTACTCTTTTCTTTAAAAATTAAGAAAAAATACATACCAGGTAGATTGGTCTAAAATGATGAATCTGTTGTTTTTATTCTCCTCGTTGTAAAAGCAGAAGCTTTTTGGGAGGGGGGATTTTCTCCTGTGACAAGTGTCTGACCCACCCCCTCTGCTGGAAGCTCGATGCCCACCCTGAGCCTGTTTACTCCCCTGTGAAACTGACAACCTCACCAGGCTCTGTGTGAACCGAAGGAGACACTTTAGTCCAGGGGCTCACAGGTACTAAGCTTCCAACATGCATTAGTTATAAAGATAACGAGGATAATTATGATTTGTTCTTTTCCTCAGAAGTCTTCCTTGTTTAAATATTTACAAGGTCTATTACTTATTTGTGCTTGTTTTCCTTTATTATGCTTTTAAACAGAACTGTTTCCCTAGAAATCAAGTGGCATCCTCCATACCTAGGAGCAGGGCTTAGGGAAAGTTAGGTGAAGCTGGCTCTCTTCCGTCACGGAAAGCAGGATGTAATAAGATCACCTTTCTCCCTGCTTTATAGAGGTGTCAGATCATGCATCGGATGAACTATGTAAAGTGGCACTTGTTTGTTTTTTCAACATATAATGCCTGTAAGGAATAGAATCTCATCCTGTCAGATGGTTCTGTAAGCTTGCTCAAAGCCCAGTGAAATGATAAGCTGCCACAGACTTTTGTGTTACCGACAAATATTACTCTTTTTTCCCTTCGTTTTAAAGAACAGATTTCTAGGTCGACAGTTGTGTTAAGGAATTTTCTATTCTGTTTAGGCTCTAGTGATGCGGTGCAGTGCCTCCTCGCTTATCTGGAGGTCTTAATATCAGATGACCTCGGCTATCTGGAACACAGCGGCTGGGCCCTGAGTAAACCAGAAAAGCCTCTTGAACTGCCTGCCATAAAAAATGTCACAAAGTCTTTTGTATTAAAATGTATGCAAATCACTCAAAGAAAGCACCCCAGGGTTTCACCAAGACCAAATTATTTCTGAATTTTACAATCCTATAGAACTTGTACAAAATCTTATCTATCTTGTTATTTTTTTTTCTCCAGTGTCCATACATTGGAGTCAGAAGATGGGAGATTTGAGAGGTACAGGATAGGGGGATGTTGCTAGATTCTAGTAGCCTCAAGTAGAAGGAGAAGTTCACGGATAATGCTGGGCCAGATGCCTATGTGACCTAAACCAGCTGCGAGAGTGAAATTCTTTTTATTTTGCTCATTAAAACGATGGGTATTATATAAACTTGTAGAACATTGTCCTCAATATAGTTTAAATAAGAAAGAAACTGATTTTATGGAGCGCTTCCTGACAATTCCAGATGAATCAAGAATTCTCCTTTCTCTCTGGCATTTTCTGCTATTAATAGCATGGCATTCCTGAGGCATAAATCTTGGTTTTTTATTTTTGAGTAAGTTTCCTCTTCTGCTTTTCCCCATTGTTCATATATGATTCTCCTCAACCTTAGTTTTCCCCTTAAAGGATTTAAAACAGATATTTAGATAGCTATAGAGAAACTTAAGGTGTCTCGAATATTTGAATTTGTCAAAGTTTGATTTTTTAGTGTTGAGCATCCCATCCTGCATTAACACTCTCACCCCAAATACAGAACAATAACCAAAACCCACAAAAAAAGCACTGTATTAATGTCTATTTCCCCTCTGTAACTACAATTAGAAACTTGAGGCAAGGGATTATTCTACAGAGCATCACCAGAATCTAGCACCATGCCACACACAGAGACAGTGCTCAGTAATCCTTGCAGCAACAATTGTTTGAGATAGAAACTGTTTTTAGTCCCATTTACACATGAAGATTTGGAAGTTCAGAGAGACTGAGTGGTTTGCCTCGCGTCACACAGCCAGAGGGTACAGCCACAGCAAGCTTGGGCAGTAGTCCCTGTAGCCAAGGCTGTATTATATTAGCTGCTATGCTCACTGCTCAACTTCAAGAGAAGCTTAGTGTTCCTGGACTTGCCATTTCAATTCTTTGTAACTTAGAAGAACTGAGTTCCTGTTTCTTAATTGACAAAAAGAAAAAAACAAAACAAAACTGATTGAAATCCATTATTAAACTTCTCTGGTTGATTGAATTGGCATAGCTGCCTAGCTCAGAAAATGAAGTATTTTAAAAGCCCTGAGATTTCATGCTTAAACCAACCCCCCCACCCCCTGCCCCACTCAACTACTCTTTTCTTTACTTTGACAGAATTCTTGGGTTATACACTGAAAAGCCCATGAGTTACAGCTAATCTGTATGTTTAAAATTATACATTGACACTCCTTTTGGTTTTCCTTTTTGAAACTTTTTTTTAGAGGGTTGACAACTTTAAAAGAAATGGCGTGTTCCTTTAACCTCAAGAACGTTTTATTTAAATTTAGTCACTGGTTTGGGGAAAGAATAAACAGAACCTTCACTTAAATGTTCCCATGTCTTAGAAGAATGAATGGGTAGTGATATGATTTATAGCTGGAATAAGAATAAAGAAGATAAAAAGAAAAATGAAACCCCAAATTATTGGTTTCAGCAGAGCATTTCTGATTTAATTCAAAACTGTGAATACCGTTTATGCCCTGCTTCAAGGTTTCCTGACAGCTTGTGGAAGCAAATCCCTACCTTTTGTGTAAAATGTAGCATAATTCAGTGCTCATTGTCTATATAGATAATTTAAAGTGAAAAGAGGTAAATCACCATCCATAAATATATTCAGCACAGTGCCTCAATAAATATTTGTTGATTGACTAAATGAAAGAATGAATGAACAAATTTCATTCAAAAAGTAAAAATTGATGTATTAGCATTTAGGCTATGTGTAACAGTTATAATTTACAAAAGTTAGTGATAAAAACTAGAAAAAAGTCTTTTGTGTCATTGATACCTGTACCTTGCTACAAGAAAACCCAAGTACGAAAAATGGAATATGTTGCCTTTTTTTTTTTTTTTAATATGTTGCTTTATTAAAGAATTCACTCTTAAGATTCTAATATTTTCCAAAGAGACCTCAAAGGTCAGCTTTGTACTAAGTGGAAGTTCTCTCTCCTGGACTTTTAAACGCTTTCTAATATATTTAGTGATTGAAAACTCAGATTTAGAATAAATAATGGTTACAGGTTCTATATATCTAAGTACATTTACTGCTGTCTATGACTTACTCTTCTTAAGTCTGAACTTCAACCATGGGTTGCCCCAAAATTACTACTAGAAAACAGAGTTGGATTTATTTATTTAGCTGATGGTAGAATGTTTTGCTCCAGAGTGTGGAAGTTTTCTGTTGTGATGTTTAAAACTTTCTCCAGTTAAGGACAAAAATCTTTTTGTAGGTTAAAAAAAAATACATAATATACTTTGTTTTTTTTACAGTTGCCATTTTAGAAAGTCACATAGTGATATTTCATTGAGGCTGTCATTGAGCAAAACCTTTTTTTTTTTTTTACTTCCCTTTATGCTTTTTATTTTAGATTATTTGAATAGTCTCAGAAGTAGCAGATCTTTATCCTTTGGGGAAAATTAATATATTTGGAAGCAGCCCAAAGTCACTTGAAATCATGCCTTGAGGTGGGCATTGTAGCTGTGGCTTTTTTTAGAAGGAATGGCCAGGGGTAGCCCTGAGACGCTAGGATACAAGTGTGTCACGTTGACTGTCGTGGACGAGAAGATAAAAGAGTAGTTCAGCTTTGTGGGGGTCATGGCAGCATAAACTGGGTAAGCAGATGGCCTTTCAAGGCATAAAATAAAGCCAATAATAGTAATACAATTTTAAGGACAATATGCATTTAAATTTTTAAATCTATAAAGTCCAGTGATTTTTCATGAGTGTTTTAGCTTCATTAATTAAAGCCTCACCCTACAAAGCCTTGAACAGTGGTGTGCAGCACTAGGGCGAGAAGAACCTAGGTCCTTAGGACCTGTCGTTTCATCGCTCAGTCGTGTCTGACTGTTTGTGACCCCATGGACTATAGCCCGCTGGGTTCCTCTGTCCATGGGATTTTCCAGGCAAGAATGTTGCAGTGGGTTCCCATTTCTTTCCCCAGGGGATCTCCCGGCCCAGGGATCAGACCCACGTCTCCTGCACTGGCAGGCAGATTCTTTACCACTGAACCACCTGGGAAGCCCACTTAGGACCTGGTTGGTCTGAAAGACGTGAAGGAGAACGTAAGGTTCAACATCAGCCTTGGCATTAGATGACACTAGTAATTGGGCCACAGCATATATTTTTTTTCTGGCTTAAGTAGTTGAAAATCCATTTTAAAATCTCCTTCTGACCTTGTTTTTTGGTGTTTATATTTTTTGCCTTCTCGTCTCATTGGAAACAGTAAGTGCTCTTTGGTCCTCTTCCTACTGATGGAAAGTAAGGCTTTTTTCAGAACGTATTTCTGAATTTCACATTTGCGGAATATGGCCACCAAGGGCATTTTACCTTTCCAAGTTGCTTTTTGCAAAGGAAAACTATGTCGTCAAAAAGTTATTTAGGCTTTCGTGATCATACATGCTTACATCTGCTTGAAGTTTTTATCAAGCAAGCAAGACCAACAAATACTTTAATGGGTTGGGGGAGAATCCATAACAAATATCTCTACAATGTGGGAAATTAAATCTGCCCTTAAGTATGGAAATCCAGATCAACAGATATGAAAACATTTAAACTATATGTTATATATATCTTGTAACAAGCGAGTGACGGGTCTGAAATGCTTTCTTTGTTTCACTGCAACAGCCTGATGCTAGCTCTGACTGTCTGCCTCTGCACCCCTTGCTTGCTCACCCGATCGGTTATTCATGGCAAGTTAAGTCTTTCTCATTTTGAAAAGTGAAGCATGAGTAATTAAATGATGCATCCATAAGTTGGAAATCAGGTTTTTACTGAAGCCCAATAATGAATAAAAAGTGCATTAGCCAAATTAAAACTCTTGCCTGTCTATATATTGGCTATTGATGTGACTGTGAATTTCATTACTGTAGAGTGGAATCATGTTCATCAAAGAGCTTCCCAGAATTTTCCCTGGTATTAAAGTTCTGGTTTACTTCGAAATTGGTTACGGGGCGCTAATTCTGTGACAGTTCATCTTGCTCACCAATTTATGTAAGATAGTTCTAAGTATCAATGACTCGGAATTCTAAAAAAAAAAAAAGTTACAGGCGTTTTCTCTTGAGCTGTATTCAGTACACAAATAAACGTTTCCTCAGATTTTGGTCTATGTTGATGGTCTATATATGGGAATCTTTTAAACGGTGCATTGCTAAAGTGAATGGATGACTAGTAGTCTTAGTAGGTGACGTGTGTGTGTGTCTGTGTGTGTGCTGTGTGTGCATATCTGTGTATTTCTCCCACAAATATACCTTAAATAAAATTTTGAGGTTACATAATACTTATTATTTAAAGTGATTTGATGCTTAGAAAAATGTGTTGAGAATATACTAGAAATAGGATATTACACCACCTGAAAGTTTGCATTGCATATTCTTCAGTTTCATTTGAAACAGAATTTTTTCAGAACTAAACATCCTAAAATGAATAATGAATAGTGTTTCTATCTTTAACACGAGTCACAGATAAAACATTGAGTGCACTCTTGGCGCTTCACCCCTTTGAATGCTTTAGTCCATCCCCCCAAAATTTGAAATCAAGATGCCAGTTACCTGTTGGCTCCAAAAATACAGCAGTGAGGGAGATAGTGATGATGGAAGGAACTAGGTTTTAATAGAACTTTAAAGAATCCCTCTTTCACTGTGGCCAGCCAATGCTCTATTTATCCTTTATCTCATTGTGCTGTGACTCGCCAAGCTAGAGGGGAGAGAAAAGCTTGTGAATCAAAGTGTGGATAAGAAGCAGAGACCAAAAGGACAAAAAAGCAAAAACTGACTAGAGGAAGCAGAGGACTGCCAACACAGAAAGGGAGGGGCATTTCAAAGACAGGATTGGATGGATGCATGTTGAAACCAGAAAGAGAAGAAAGTTCTTTCGGATAATGCAAACTGGCTTGAGCTCTGTGTACACAATCAACGACTTGTCTGAGCTGGAAGAAGCCCATGAATGGGAGTCTAGATAAATCTTGCGGCCTTCTGGGAGTTGGATGGCAGGTGAGGCGAGAATCTAATTTTTTTCTGTCTTTGACATCATCTCCATTAAGCACCTGTCACGCAGTGACTTGAGGGCTCCAAGTGACTTGGATTCTAGCGTAACCCTCAGAAGTTGGTTTCACACTTGGTTGAGTGAGTCTGCATTTCACTGTCTGAGCTTCTGTGCCTGCCCCCTAAGGTTCCGTTTCTTCCATGGTGAGACGATCTTCGCCATCTTGGACTGCTGTACCCATGATCAGGAGTAGTCATTCCTTCACTCTCCATCTATCGTCAGAGATGGCAGGTTGATAGGTTTTCCCAGTGTCTGCATAATTATTGTGCACAACTTTGGACACAAGGCAGTAATTGCATATTACCAGGTAACAACTAGTCCAAAAACAAGGACAAAAATTGGCTCTATAAACATGAGGACTTAATAAAGTGAAGCTTGTCATTTGTTTTGTTTTCCTTATTTGAGTTGCGAATTGAAATATATTTGTTACCCATTTTATCGATATTTATGTGTGTGTGTAATAGGGCTTTATTGTAGGCAGTTTTTAATTCTTTGTATGTCTGTATACTTGTTTGAAGTATACTATCCAATAAGATTATTTCCTTGATAATTCCAAGATGAAATGCATAGGCAGTGGATGTGTCATTTTTAGCACAATGTCTCTATTTAAGTTTCCTTTGAAGCTAGGAAGTTTGGGCATAAGCTGTTTATTATGCCATAGTTGTATCTCTTCCTAAAGAAAACCACCATTGAATTAACTTTTGCATAGTGTATTTCTATCAAAGCATTTGATCCTTGTTTCTGCAAGATAATCCTAAGAACTTTTTATTTTGAGAATAGAAAACCATGATGGATTTAATTCATAAAGAGAAGCTGCTGCAAGGAATGTAAATGTAAGCGCTTGATAAGGTAGGATTTCCTAGTTGCTATGGCAACCTTTGGGTCATGAGCCTGAGAAAATATAAAGTAAGTCCTGAAGCTGTGAAGATGATTATAAAATTTAACTGTCATTCTTCATTTAGAGTTGATGGCAAACATTATTTACTTAAGTTTATCTCAAGGCAAGTAAGGATCCATTTTTAAAAATCTGAGACTCAGATCACAAAGGAATCCATGTTGCACATGTCTAACATTATAAAGCACATGCAGCATTTTATTATTCTAACCAGACTATTTGTACATAATATCCCTGTAGATTTGGTCACCTTCCTATGGAAGCCAACAGTTTTCGTCTCTTGAATTCTTAATGAAGACTGTAGAAGGCAGCTGTATACATTGAGTAATTTTGCAGAAATGTGTGTGTGTTCCATGCCAAAAAGAAGGCCTAGGGGATTGTGTGGAAAGAAGGCCTTTGTGCCTTCTTTTCAGGTTCAAATATAAATAAACTGTTTAGGGTGGACCAATGCCAGGAAGGGATGTTAATACAGTTGTATATTTTCAAAATATATCACAACCTGGAGAGTAAAGAGGTGGGTTACAATCTCTTTCATTAATGCTTCCCTGCTCCCTTCCAGGACATGGTGGTGGTGAAATCCATTTTTTTCTACTATGGAAGAATGACTACAAGGCATCAGATCTCTAAATTGAAATATGATGCTTAACCATGTAGTATGACAAAGTATCTGCTTTTCTTTCTTTATCTTTTACAGAATGCTGTTAATTTGTACTAATGACCTATGAGACCCATTGCAAATTACCCAGTCTTGCAAATTAGTGAGTATGTGAACAAATACTATAAAACTATCAGATACAGCATCAAACAAATGTACTTTATTGCAGGAAGAAAAATAGACTTGCATATTGAGAGGGAACATATTTTTACAACCAGATAAGTGCTTTCCTGTCGTCTGCTTGCCCTTCGGGGAGCGTCAACACATTATATGGTCTGTGGCAGCCAATGGCTTACTGGCTCTTGAGCAAGAAACATCATATTTTTTTTTAAAAAATGCAGGCATTAGAAAATCTCAGTGATTACATGTATACTGGAATCTGGGGTTGAAATTTTTTCCCATATTCTTTGCCTCCTTAAAAAAAAAGGTTCCTCTTTCCAACTTTGTATGCTGAACCTTTACACCAAAAAGAACAAAATTTAAGGTTATTAAGAACAGAATGTATACTTGGCTGGCTTTTCTGTACCGCACCCATCTGAGTCTGAACCTGCAGGATTATTCATCCCCTCCCTTTTGGAGGATGAGGGAGAATCCAGCCCACACACCCAGCAGCATATACTCTGCTCATCAAAGCACTTTTCTCAGTTGGTTTGTTTTCATGTCTAGCAGCAGAAATAGCTGCTCTTTTTCTTCCCTTTTTTTCCCTTTTCTTCTGGCATCTTGTAATTGCGACTGGTAATGTGTCTTCTTCCTAACCTGGGAGCAGCACAGAGACAACTGCACTTTCCCACTCACACACAGCCCGGCTCCCAGCTGGAGCCCAGTGGCAGTTGGTTCAGCTCCGTTTCCCTTTCCATTCCATCCCCTTTCATCGGTGAGCCTTACCTGGGTCTACCAGTTGCCTCCTTTATTTTTATCCCCCTTGTTACTCATGTTCTTCTGACTTGCTAATAACAACCACAGCAACAGCCTCAGCAGCAAAGGCCCCATGGGCAATGGGCACTTTTAAGTGCCAAGTGTATGCCAGGAACTGTGATCAGTTCTGTGCTGTTTATTTGTGTTTATTGAATGCTTTACCCAAGGTTGTGTATGTGTGTGTGTATATACATACACACAGACACACACACGTAGTATATGTTTAAATTTTCATTTTAAATTATCATACGGTAAGATTTCCATTTTTTTCCTTTTTTGTGTCCAGTTCTGTAAGTTTTAATAAATGTGCATGCATTCAAGCTTCAGAACATTTCTGTCACCCCAAAGTTTATCATGTTACATGATAAACATTTTAAATGTGTTTTATCCTCATGATGTTATGGGGTAGTACCATTATATCTCTTTTTAATTTTTTTTTTTTTAATGAGGAAAATAAGCATCAGAGAAATGAAGCAACTGAGTCAAGGTTGTACACCTAATAAAGAATAAAGCCAGGATTGGAACCCAAACCTGGAACTTGAGACCCAGGTTGTCTAAAGTCTAGAACTCCAGCTCTCAGGCACTGTTCCCTATTACCAATTACAAAAGCAGCTTGGGGTCATATTCTAAGGTCTTCATATGAGTTTTAAATGATGTTGCATCTTGTAAAGGATCATGGATATTTTTATGTGACGCAGTCTCCAAAGACCCTAGTAGACTAGGGCTTCACGCGTTTATTTTTTATCTTTATTTTTTGTATTGGCGTATAATTGCTTTACAATGTTGTGTTAGTTGCTGCTATGCAACTAAGTGAATCAGCCACATATGTACATATATCCCCTTCCTCTGGGACCTCCTTCCTTTGTTTTGACTTCAGGTAAGACTGGTAAGAGGCTTCCCTGGTGGCTCAGAGGTTAAAGCGTCTGCCTCCAATGCAGGAGACCCAGGTTCGATCCCTGGGTTGGGAAGATCCCCTGGAGAAGGAAATGGCAACCCACTCCAGTGTTCTTGCCTGGAGAATCCCATGGATGGAGGAGCCTGGTAGGCCACAATCCACGGGGTCGCGTGACAGGACTGAATTGAACATCTTTTTGGTTCACCTAGAAACCATGAATGCTTTCTAGACCAGACCAAACTGCCCAACACCCGTGTCTCATTCCTGTCATGCTGCCCTTCCCCCCAAGGCTGTGTCACCCAGCTACACAGAAACCAGAGCTGGGCTTTTCCATTAGCCATGGTCAGCTCACACTGTCCTATCTCTCTTTTCAAAAATAAAACCTTTTTCCGTAGCTGTGGGCTCTTCTGTGAGGGTGAGTCAGCTTTAGGAATAATAACTAGAATCTTTCATCCACGCTTTCAGTCTGATGTGCTGAAGCCCAAATCATCCTAAATATCAATACAGAATTTTGCTTCAGACTAGGGATTCTTCTGTCATCATTCAGTATAAATCCCCTGAAGTGCAAAAGAAACTATGAGCAAAAAAGGAAGTAGTAAAGTTGTATTTGGAGAAAAATTAGGGGGTAAAATGCTTTGTTCAGGGATAGGCGAGTGCTTCGTAGATGGTCAGAGAAGCTCCCTTCTCAAAACTTTCCTAGTGTAGAGTGCCATCTTAAATTGAGCTTGAGGAGGATAAATGTGATTATGACCAGAGCGTACGTGCATGCTAAACAGTATTTACCTCTTTAGGGTGGCCACAGTCGCTGATAATCATGGAGAAACCACATATTCTCATTTTCTTGTTTCCTTCTAGTTTTAGTTTTAATACAATCATAATAGATCTAGGCTAAGATACATTGCAAATAAAAAATATGAGCATCGCCTTTACAAGTTCAGGAATATTCCTCCTGAAATTTTGTTTCGAGTTCTTCTTCAGGACAGAATTTGGATAGTACTTCCTTTGTGTGATATACATATATGTGCTTAAGAAATAAGATCCACCTCATATTGGTAAGAAAAAAAGGAAAGATGCCTGATATTAACATGAAATCTTTTTTTTAGATTCTTTGATCCCTTAATGTGATCCTTCCTTCTCAAAGCAGCATCGTAGACCTTTCCTCCTGTTGGAATAAACAGATGACAAGGTCTGTTTTTAAAGTGAGGATGTGAGTATTAAAAGTCTAAAACCAGAAAAAGACTTTCTTCTGTTTGTAAAACTATTCATGAGGAAGAGGGTAGGAATTATTGCCATAATTTAGCTGAAGGAGCCCCCTGAAAATTCTTATCTTGCACTAACTTGTCCCTAGTAATGTTATTCACGATTATCATTGAGCAGCTAATAGTACTGTGCGTTTTATGTGTCTATTTAGGCAGGTATGGGTTATTTTTTAATATTTTACTATTTTACTTCCCTATTTGTAGCCTCATTTAGGCTGGATCCGCTGAAAAGCCTGTTGGATTTGCTTTTTATAATGCATTTAGACTAGCTAATCTGAAATCACACTTTTCAATCAGAAAGGAATATTGAATGTCTTTATGGAAAGATTACTACAAACTAAGTTTGCTTTCCTTTTTTTCTGATTTAGATTCCTTGAGTGCTCTTAGCTAATGTTTGAACATTGAATCCAACAGTATGTTTCTCCCATTTTTAAACATTGCAAATTCAGGATAGGGGCCTCTGCTTCTGTCTTCAAATGAATGAGAATACCATTTTAAGGGAAAATGGCTGCTGAAGTGTCGGTGCTCTATATCACCTCTATCAAAGAGACTGATTACAATGTTGATGGTGATTTTCAAGGCCATCTCCAACTTGCTCCTGCTTCTTAAGAATGTATAATGCCGTCCAACCTTAAGACAAATAGGTCAGACTGCAAAACTCTGCAGGAATGGAAGAATGAATTTCAAAATAATAAAGCAGTCCAACTTTGAGATTCTATATGCTGTATAAATATCTCTTAACTGAGAGGAAATACCTGTTAAACGGCTTTTGCACGATGATGCATATTGGTGTCTAGGCTGCCGTCTCACTCATTTTTAGCTCTTGTTTCTAAAGAGTTGCTGATGTTTAATCTTTAATGATGGTTGAAGGGGGGAAAAAGTCCATATTCAGTGCTCACCAATTTTTGCTGCTAATAAACTCTGGAAAAAATAAATTATTCTCCTGTAGGGCAAGAAAACATATTTTTGAGACTATCCCAGCTGCAGATAAAGTAAGTGGCCATTTCTGGACCTGTCAAAGATAAAAATAAATGCAGTGTTCAACTGTATTAAATACCGTACTTGAGCATAAGCGAGAGTGCATTTGTCTTATTTCATTTGTCTTCCCAGCCTGTGCCCACTTAGCACTGCGATAGCAGTGAACTTCATGGGCATTCAGGCCTACTCTTTCATGTTTCCCTCCAGTTCTAAATTGAAAATATTCTTTTTTGAAAAGAACTATGACAAAAGCAATTTGAGTTACTGATATCTTGAAAGAGAACCTAATTTAAGATTACCTTTGTGGTTGGTCATTGTTGCCTACAGTAGGCAGATGTCATGGTGATCTTCTTAGCATTAGTATTCCGAGAGAGTCTGACCTGACAGTGTTCAGGTAACATCACAGATTGGGCCATCATATTGAGATTTCAAGTGGTTGTGCAAAGGGCTGCTCGTGGAAATCTACTCAGCACAGTGACTGAAGAAGAGAGCCATGCTTTTCTCTTGGCTCGTGCTCTGTGACATACTTTTATATTTAGCAAAAGCCGTGTGATATTGAGTGGCTGATTAAAGTGTGTTGGGAATGGGCTTGGTAACCGTAAAGTGGAGAGAAGGAAAGGGGAAAACATCGAGGTGCCTTAGCTGATTTTCCATCCTCTACATGAAAATGTTATTTCTCTCCATTTTCTCATCAAAGAGCCCCACTCCCACCCCACCCCGCGCTGGTGTAATGAAATCAGACCTCTCAGAGCCGTGCCCTTACGGTTGTCGCAGGATCAGTGATTCATGAACATATGGAGCTAAAGTCTTTTACAAGATGAAGTGATGACTCTAGAAGGAGAGATTGTTGTTAAAGAGGCCATCTGTCTTTGAAAGTATGATTTACTGGGGCATTCACCTCTGCCCCAAGCCATAAAAATAGTCCTAGTGACTGGATCTCTCTCTCTCTCTCTCTGCCTTCTTCCCTTTCTCCTTGCCCTCCTCAACCTAACCTTACAGCCAGAAGTCAACAGATTCTGTGAGAAATGATGCTGTCGTGAGTCATATAGCTTCTTCTAAAGAGTGGGATGCAATATACTGGCACCTTACTTACATCCCTAAAATCCCTCCCAGACAGATAGCAAGTGTTATAGTTGTCTCCGTGTGTCAGAGGAGGAGCCCAAGACAAGGAGATGAATTGGGACGCCTAACACAGAAGGCTGTCGGTAACAGCGCTGAAGTGCTGAGAGTCATGCTCAAGTCTCTACTGTGTGGATTACTCACAGCCACTATGATTCCCCAAAGAACCCCTAATTACCACCTACATCCCTGTCAGTTGGTGTGTGATCAGGGAGTCTGCTCTCATTTTAAACTATGCAGAAATGAAATGAGAAGCCAGCATTACTTCTAAGGGACCATGCAGTACATGAAAAGTGAAAGTGAAATTGCTCAGTCGTGTTTGACTCTTTGCAACCCCATGGACGGTAGCTTGCACCAGGCTCCTCTGTCCATGGGATTTTCTAGGCAAGAGTACTGGAGTGGGTTGCTGTTTCCTTCCCCAGGGAATCTTCCCTGACCCAGGGATCGAATCCAGGTCTCCCGCATTGTACACAGACGCTTTACCGTCTGAGCCACAAGGGACGTGCATACCAGAGGCACATAGGAATGATATTAAGCACTGCCATTTTGACTGGCCCCCATTAGCGCAGCTCTCCTTTCTTCTAAATAATCAAGAGTTAGTCCTTCTTAAGCCTCCATATCCTGCCTACTGGCTCACAGTTTACCTTCATTTTCCAAATTTGCCATCCTGTAGTTTGCTTGGCTTTTAAATCCACTTTGGCACTTACAGTTTGTGCCGTGTTCTTGGCCCTTGGGAATGTTTCAGATCACATAGGATACACTGTTGAATATATATTAGTTTCTTGATCTCAGCAGAGTAATGGATGCTGAAATATTTCAGAAAGATGTATTTTGTAAAGATTCACGAACTGCATACTCTGCCTGTGTCAGAAGCACAACATGTATGATTTTATTTGTGGCTTAATCAACAGGAAAAAATGCCAAGCGGCTTTGACTAGCTGGCAGTGGATCTGTTTGTGTTTGCCTTATTTTCTCTATAAGACACCTGGTGGAGATGAGAGCCGGCAGAAACACCGAGTAGGTATCCAGGGCTTCATTACAGCAGTATCTCTAATGATCAAAGAAGCCTTTTTATACTGTCTTGTTCCTGATCATGCAGCTGAGCATCTGTCTACCTGTCTGTCCACCTTTTAATTGCATCATCCCCGTCTCTCTGATCCTCAACGGTTCTGTCAGTGCAGCTCAGCTTTCTACCATTTCTGATCATAGTTAACACAAAATTTTCTGCAAAGCAAGCCAGTAAAATCGAAAACTTACTAATAAACGTGAACCAAACCATTTTAGGAGAAGTTAATTTTCTATTGCAGATCCAGTGAGGCCCTTGTGCTAATTTATCCTTCAAAGCCAAATACTGTATAGCAAGGAGGGGAGTGTGGTTTAGGAGTACTTGAAGCATTATGTTTATTGGATACAAAAGGAGCTCGCTCTCAGAGGCAGCAATCTACTAAATACTGATTCGTTTAAAATAATGACAGGAGAAAGGCAGGAATTTAATTCACTCGATTTGTTCATTTGTTAAACACTTATTAAGACAAGCCCATTATGTGTAGGACTGTGTGCCTCATTCATAAGTGAGATACTGCACCCGTTCTAAAAAGAGATGAGCTATGTATAGATTAATTATAAGAGAAATGTTATATGTTGATTTTGATAGAAAAGTACTCATAAAGTGGTCTGATAGTCAGTGGAGAAAGAACTCACTTCTAGTTGAGCAGGTCAAAAACAGCTTCATAAAATAAGAAACCCTGAAGTTTGACATTGGCAAATGGGGAAGATTGTAACATGTAAGATTATAATTAGTTGAAGATACTCTAAATAGAGGGACCAGCATGAGATAAAGCATGGAAGCAGAAAATCCCAGCTCATGTTGGGAGGATGGTGTGTTATAGGCTAGTTTATCTGAAACCTGGGGTGACTAATCACGGGAAATAATGCAGGAAAGGGGGATTACAGAGGATCCTTTAAAGATTTCAGTATTATGTTAGCAACTCTGGATTTTCCTCAGTAGAAACCAAGAAGTTATTGGAGACATTTAAGAAGGGGAAATAGTGGAAGTACCTGTGACTTGCAGAAGGGACCAACTGAAGGCTGAAGGATCATGGTGGTCCAGCCAGGGAGTGGTGAGAGCTTTAACCAGGGCCAACGCAGTGAAGGACAGATGTGACCTCCAGGGTGTAGAATGCGCAAACTCAGGGCAATGTGAGGGGTCAGATGACTTGAGAGGATGCCCTTAATGGGCCAGGAAGAGGGCCAGCTCTACGGATGGATGTGATAGTCTTTGTTGTTGACTTACTGAGCACTCATTGACCCAGGTGGAAATGTCCCAGACCCTGTTGTCATTAGGGACATGGGAGTGGATGAAGTGTGTTAGGCTGATGGGGAGGGATTTGAGAGTCTTCTATATGCAATTAATAATTGATAGGAAATTTTTGATAAAATTTGCCTATGGAAACTATATTTATTAAGTAATAAACATTGTGTCTCATTGAGCTGATAAATGCTATGCAAGAGTTAGGAGCTTTATCTCAAATACATTTTGAAAATTTGACAATTATCTGAGATTCCTCTCTTTATATTGCTTATCAGGATCCTTGGGAATAACTGTTGATACATTTAGTAGACAGGAAGAGGAGGTGAGTTAAGGAGGAAGGAACAAAAACCATAAAAGTTGGCAGGAAAATGGGGACTCCCGAAGTTGAGGGCAGGGGGAGTCTTGAGATGGGAGTGGGTCAGCGCAGGGTTAAATACTGGACGATATTAAGGTGGATGAGAACAGTCTATTGGATGTAGTGTTCTGGAAAGATGTTGTTTCAAGAGGGTAGGTTCTGTGTCTTGTTTGCAGTTGTAAGAACTGGCAACAACTATGGAGAACAGAATGGAGGTTCCTTCAAAAACTCAAAATAGAGTTACTATATGATCCAGCAATCCCACTCCTGGCATATATCAATCAGGAAAAGGTGAAAACCCTTCATTTGAAAGATTCATGTACCCCAGTGTTCATAGCAACACTATTTACTATCACCAAGACATGAAAGCAACCTAAGTGTCCACCAGCAGATGAAGGGATAAAGAAGATGTGGTACATATGTACGATGGAATATACTCAACCATGAAAAGGAATGAAATAATGTCATTTGCAGCACCATGGATGAACGCAGAGATTATCATACTAAGTGAAGTAAGTTAGAGAAAGAAATAATCATATGATATCACTTACATGTGGAATCTAAAAAATGAGACAAATGAACTTGTTTATGAACCATAAACAGATTCACAGACATAGAAAGCAAACATACAGTTACCAAAGGGGGAAGGGCGGAGGGATAAATTAGCAGTTTGGGATTAACATATACACACTGCTGTGTATAAAATAGATAATCAACAAGGACTTACTGTATAGCATGGGAAACTATACTCAGTACCTTATAATAACCTAAAATGGAAAGGAATATGAAAAAGAATATGTATGTGTGTATCTATATATATTCAAGTATATACATATATATGTGTGTGTATATATTTGTATACACATATATGCATGTGTGCTCAGTGACTTCAGTTGTGTCCGATTCTTTATGACCTATGAACTGTTGCCTGCCAAGCTCCTCTGTCCATGGGATTCTCCAGGCAAGAACACTGGAGTGGGTTGCCATGCCCTCCTCCAGGGGATCTTCCCAACCCAGGGATCGAACCCATATCTCCTGTATCTCCTGCATTGCAGGCGGGTTCTTTACCCACTAGGCCACCTGGGCAGCCCATATACATATAAATGTGTATTTTGTGTGTGTGTGTGTGTGTGTAAAAAACTGAGTCACTTTGCTGTATTCCCTGAAACTAATGCATGTCGTAAATCAACTGTACATCAATTTTAAAGAAAAATGTAGAAACTGAGGAAGGAGTGTTTGGTGAGGAAGTAGAAGCCATGAGTATAGGCACTATTGGAGAGCAGGCTAGATTTTTGTGGGGTACAAGCCTCAGCCTCCTCTCCTTGCAGATGTCTATGACTCAAGATTCTCCATGAGGAGTCTTCAGGGGCCCATGGTAGGGGCCTGCTAGAGGCAGCATCTGAAGAGGCAGACTGGCTCTGATTATGTTCCCTTGCCAGTAACCATATGAGCCCTGTCCTGGTTGGTACCTGTTCTGCCAAGATGCATCTCTCCACCTGGTGCTCTAAACTGTACTGTGGCAGCCCTTGGGAAGCCATATCTCAGAACTGGTCTCTCTTCTTTGTGTTTGTGAAATAACTTAAGATGTGTTGTCTTGATTTTCTTATTTACTTCTCTTAATTATAGAGCCTGATCCAAAAGATTGTTTATGAGGTATAACCAGCCTAATGGTTTAGATGAAAAAAGATTTGCTTTCTGTTCTGTTCGTAGGCCTGAAATGAGGATTTAAATTAGATAATGTTGATTACTAATCGAAATCAGAAAAAAAATCCAGGGCTGTTTAAACTTAAGCAGCATAATAATATCAGAACTAATTATAGCCAATAATAAGAAATAGTATTAAATGATGATCAGACAAAAAGTACTGTTTATTTCATCAGCAATATTAACTGCAGAGCAGTACAGTATAGCATTTATTTGTTTGCTTCAAAGTAATGCTTTTGAGTTAGATGAGACTGTCATGTAGAAACTTTAGGTACAAGTTAGCTTTTGTTGTTCATGTAGTAGAATAAAGGATAAGAACCCCTGAGATCTTTAATGGGTTTTGTGGGATCTCTGTAGAACAGAAGAGTTATACTTAATCTTTTAGCTATTAAAAAAGGGCATTGAAAATTTTGATTTTTCTGCTTATTTCCCTTTTTTCATGTGTTTTTTCACAGTAGTTTAAATGACAGCTAACCGTGCTGCAGCATTTGGTAAATGTCATGTACCCTACTTTTCTAAAAGCAGTGAAGCAGTGTAAACATGTGGCTTCCTTTTTCAGAAGATCTATCCAGTAATTATCCTGAAGGCTATTACAATATGCAAATAGCAAGGGGCGTCCTTGTCTCCTAAATTAGAATATCAATATTGATTCAACATGTGCAAAAAGAAAACAATATTTTTGACCAAATGTTAATCCCGTCTCAGGAGAGTGAAATCTGGATGTCCAGATTTGATCAGGGTTTGAGTTCTAACTGCCCCAGCGAATGATCTTCTGGGAGGTATCAGCCGAGCTGCCACCTCTCGTGTCATTTTCCTCATCCACGGAACAGTTGCTTGCTGTCTGTCCTGCCCAATACAGGTTCCTGGAAGGATCAAATGTGATGACATTCCTAGTACTCTGTAATATACCAGACAAGTGTAGATTGTTACTATTTCAGAAGAAACTTTGTCATCTATGAATTCTTAATTATCACTCATTTAAAATGTATGAAGCAGCTGATTTGTTCTAGCTTCCACAAAGAATTTACGTTGGCCTTGGATAAGGATGTGATGAATTTCCACTCTCTCATGTTAGAGAAACTGAGGCACATAGAAATAAAATCGACTGCTTTTTTCTGTTTCGTTTGAATCGTTTTCTTTTGCCTATTGTTAATGAACTTAATACACTTAGTAGAAATCAAATTCAGCTTGCCTGAAATTGCTGCATGAAGCTACAACAAAGGATTTCTCCTGAAAGTTAAATGATAGTCTTACAAATGCCTGCCATTTTAACGTAAACAGGACAGCTTGCATTCTGTTCAGTTCTCCCATCTGGCTGTGCATATATGTATTTGGAATCCCTGAACTTCAGACTTGAACAAGGTTGGCAGTGACTGTTCAGAAATGAGTGTTTTTGCCGTCACACTAGGTCACTGAACCCTCCAGCTGGCGTTTCAGTGGGTGGTAAGAAACCAAGACAAGCCCCCAGTCATCATGACGCTCAGGCTTGAAATTCTCCCAGGGTGTTTTCCATAGGTTCCCAACATACAGATTACTTGCTAATGTCACTCAGACACCCATCTTCTCAGAAGTGCCAAAGAAAGACTCTTCTATAATCTCTCAGAATTATTTTCCTGGCTGAATTTGTTGGGCCAAATTTAAAAGAGCAACATGTAGTTAGATACCCATTTTTATTTATTTTTTAAAATTCACTTAACTGCTCCAGATCACAGGTTTTATAAGATTTCTCTGACTCTGTGGCAGTCAACTCTGTTTATTATTATTACTGTTCATTAATGTTCCTTTTCAGGGTCAAATGATTGTGAGATTTGGCTGGCCATTTTGGCAAAGTAATGCTAATTCGTAGGTCCTTTCGTTGGAATATTCTGGAAGGGTGTAATGATAATATCAAAACCGCATTTAATTCATGAAGAGGAAGGAAGGGTAGCACATGAGAGACAGAAATCTGCTGTTCTCTTTGTAAGTGAAAGGTCATGCTACTGAGCGCTGCAGGGTGGATTGGTGAGAAATGAGCTCCCGTTTGCTAGGAATTAGAATGAGTCTATCTGATTTTCCTTCACTTGTGACCTTTAAAGATGCAGCTTTTAGATTGATAAGCAGGTGGATGCTTTTAGTAACCCAATGCAGAATTTGTTTCATATAAAAAGACTATCTTTCAGACACCGAAGATACTGCTTCCACAAAGAGTTTTTTTTTTTTCTTTTCCTTTTTTTCCCTCCAAAGCCTCTGGAGAAAGAAATTCAATGATTATTATCTTATCTGTCACACAAAAAGAAAATTCAGAATTACTGTATGTTCAATTAGAACATTTTTTCCCCCTCAAAGCATTAATCATTTTCTGGAACATGCATCCTCATGCTAAGCATCTCCAGGAAGGTTTGACAGTGGGCAGTCCTCAGGGCTCTCCCCTCCAGATCTTCCATCCGGCTCCACTGTGCACAACCTCCTCCAGGCCGATAAAAGAGCTTCCCGGGTTGCTATAGTAATCCTTTCATGTTGGGCCCTGCACTATCTTGAAGGCAATCAGAGGAGAACAAGGAGTGGGGAGCAATGCAGAGTTAATGTCAGGCGGCCAGAGGGGAGCTGCAGTATTATATCTGGAAATGTTTTGGTTTGCTGAAGACCAGATGGTGGTCAGTACAAACTCTCAACCCACCCTGGGCCCAATTTGATGTTTGGATATTTAAAGCAGATTTTTTTATGATGCAGGTAGACTCTAAACCTGCCCCCCTTTGTATTTAAAAAGGTTGAAATAGCTTACTTCCTATGGCCAACCAGCTCAAATTTCTCATCCTCTCTACTTGTTTTCAGTTCTTAATTACATCATTCATCTTATTTGTTCTAATTTCCTCTTTTTCCTTCCCTTATCCCCTCAGCCATCAACAGTTCCAGCCCATCAGCATCTGTTTTATTTTGTCAAATGCTGGTGTTTTATTGGGCTTCTGTGCTGTTTCTGCTCCTCGTTTGATATTCCTCCCTGATAATAAATTCTTCATAAAGCACCCCTGATCAGATACATTGGATCTTCTTTCTTTTCCTGTGTACAGGTTTTAATTTCCTACTCAAAATCACAAATGAGGTTAAAAAAAATGCGTGCCCTCCTGCTCTGTGTATCCAACTTTTGAAATGTTTAGAGAGCAGGGAACCTAGTGACTTGTGTCCTGCCGGCCTCCTTGTAGCAGCCAATAATAGCGAGGTTGGTCAGCAGTTAGAGTCAGCTTTCATATAAAAAAATTTTTTTTCATTTAAAGATATTGTTTAAAAAGACAAACACAGTTGTGTGTTGTAGAGTCCGTGTAGAAAAATGGCCCCATTGGAGTAGAAAACATCACTGTGTCCGCAGTCAGCGCAGCAGGGCCTCTGCAGACGCAGTCCTCACCCTCTCATCCTTCAGCTATTCATGGTGCACGGGTGCACACGTGATTCCTTAGACACTCGCTGAGAACCTCCCAGACATGGGCTGTGAGCATGACGAACAAGGCTCTGGTCCTCGTGCAACTTGCATCCGAATCAATCTGGACCTGTCTGAAGGAGAGGACATCATGATAGAAAGTTCTAGAACTGTGCTGTGCCTCACAGAAGCCACTCAGTCCCATGTGGGTATTTGAATTTAAGTCGAGCAAAACTGAATACAACTAAAATTCAGTTCGTAAAGCACTCTAGCCACACTCCAAGTACCTCAGGCGTCCGGGGGCTACACTGTTGGACAGTACAGGAGGAGAACAGGATAACTTCCAGTTATCACAGGAAGTTCTACCATCCAGGCTGCTCTGGAACATCCCCATTTCTTATAGCTACATGATGATCAAAGAGGCAAATATGTAAATAAATAACACTCTTAATCTTTGACCTCCAGAAATGTTTAAGCTTCTTTGGGTTTCTCAATTCTTCTTGAGGAGAGTCATCCTGAAACACCATTTGTAAGCAAAATCAACATGGGGCTCATCATAATCTGGGGGCAGGGTGAGGTGGACCTGCCCAGGACCAGGAGGGCAGGAGGCCCAAGAGAGCTGAAGCTGCCTGTGAGCTGTCTGAATCACCCCCTCCTGGTGGAGTGAGCAAGGTTAAGATGGGAAGGCTGAGCCCTATCTAACTTTTCATCCGTCTCTTCCACAAACTTTTCTTAAGCATTGAGAGGCCATTGCAGTGAAGGAAGTAAAACCCTTGTATCTAGTGGAAGGAGGCAAGTGTTAAATAGTGACAGGACACAATGGTGGCTGCCATGGTACAGGAGCGCACGAAAGTCTCTTAGGGCCTTGACCCCGCCTTCTAGGCACGTGGGAAGAGGGCGAGAAGCGGGGGGGAGGCCCCTTGGGGAGAGTGTCGGTCTGTGCGTCCCTGGGGTTTGTGTTCAGTGTGCCCTTCTTTAGCATAAGCTAGTTTAAAACTCTAGGCTCTGTAGAGACAGGGCTTGGTGATTGTCAATTATAATAAAATAAGCCATCATAAAATTCTTCAAGTAGCAAAGTTCAGTAGTTCATTTGAAATATTTGCTGTAAAATGTAACTTTGCTGCTGGTGTTCTGGACGGGGAGTATTATTTTATTTTGTTCTAGGTGTGAATTCCTAGCAGATGAGCCATTTTTCTCTCTGTTGCCATCTCTTACTCTTGGCCATGCTGGCTTCCTTGCTGTTTCTGGAACACACTTAGGCCATTCTCCCCATAGGGCCCTTGCTTTATTGCTCCGTTTGCCTGGAACTAAAACATGCTTCCTCTCAGATATCCATTTTACTCTCTCCCACCTGTCCTCCAGATTCTGCGCAAATGTTCCTTCATCTCACAGGCCTTGCCTATATAAAGGCCTCTCTCTGAATAATAGATGAGGAGGGATATGAGGCCTACATAAATATTAGCCTCCCACCCATGGTACTGCCCACCTCCCCTTAACCTGCTGTATTTACAAGGCACTGATCATCACCTGGAGTATTATGTGTTACTATCTCTTCATGGTCTGACTCCCATCTTGAGAACATGAGCATCACGAAGACAGCGCTCAGATTTGTTCAGTATCATATGCTCAGCACTCACTAGAGCACCTGGCATAGAGTAGGTCTCAATAAATACATGGTGAGTGAATAAATTCTATCTTGATATTTATTATCAATTCCAACTTTCTTAAACTATTCTTTCGATTGTTTTTTATAGCTTCTGAAAAGATAACTGATATTTCCCTTTTATAATTCAGTGATTCTCTATAACCAGATCAGAGTCTACTCCCATTTTCACTACACCAAGTAACCATTTGGCAAAGCTGATGGCCTGTACTGTCCCGTCAGACACCGAGGTGGGCTCTAGGGTAGCACCTTCAAGTACAATTTGCTGTGTTTGAACAATGGCACGTGACTGGAGTGCTGGCAATGTGTAGCCAGATCATGGAACTGTCACAGGACCACCCTGTGGCTCTGATTTTAAGCCAGACGGTCCAGGCTTGCCTCTTTCCCCTCCCCCCCTTTCTTCCTCCCATCATACTTTGCAACAGAATAATGACGCTAAAAGTAAAACAATCCCTATCAAGTCTCCTGTTCAAGTCACATCCCCCAGAACCTTGTTATTGGTGTTGTAGATTATCGATGTAGAAACATTAGAAGGAAAACTTTGGTGCAAGACATACATGGCCATTTTCTTTCATGGTGTCTTCCTTAAGTGAGAGACCACAGTTTGCTCTTGCCTCTCTTTAGATACTTGGGCCTAAATCTAAACAGAGAAAAGGAGAGGCGATATCTCAGACCGGCAACTGTTAGGATGAGGGGTCGGGAGAGCACTACTTCTCTTTTATTGATTTTGTGAAATTGTTTGAAGAATAATTCCGCATTTTGGGGTACAAAAATAACAGCTTCGAGCCGCTTTTCAATTAGGTGAATGTACTTTCACTGAAAGTTCTGTTGTTCTTGAGACGCACTTTCCTTCTGTTCTTTCAGAGCCTCTTTAATCAGTCGTGATGTGTCAGGAGGTGCAGCCACCTTCCTGACACCCCCTGCTTCTTCCCTTCCCTCTCTCTTTTGTGAGGCTGAGTCGCCAGGAAAACTGATTGGCAAAATTGTTCCTTAGTTGGAGGGAAAGGTAATTCTTTAAAGACAGGCGCTATCCAGAGCATAACAAATTGAACTACAAGAGTGTATGTTTTACCCAAGTCAGGTTTTGTTTCAACTAGAAATCATGAGCATCCATGGACTGGGTTTAAAGCAGGCATTTATCTGAACATTAAAATATTACCGAGGTTTAATTTTTTTAGATTATTATTTAGAGCATGGTAATGAGAATCTTGTTTCATTATTGTGTCCATGGTCAGGTCACTGCATTTAAATTTCCCTTAAAATGCAGACAGTAATGAGTTTCGTATATAAGCTGAATGCCCTGAGCCTTAACAAAATGACTAATAGGTGTTTCCACGGCCTGAGAAAAAGAAAACCCCCTTTGATGTCCTTTTTTGTTTATTTGTTTGTGTGTCTGTGTGTATGGAAAAAGATATTATAATGTAGTATTATATTACCCCTCGCTGAATATTTCAGTGAGTGATACGTGTTTGCTCAGCATACAAAATAAACCTCATAGAAAAGCTAAAAACTCATTATACTTATTATTCTTTATACTTTTACAGTTCACCCATGTCTTTGACTTTAGAGGGTCCATGATGCTTTCTGAGAAATTACTGCAGTATCTAAGAGAGGTGATGGATGTGTTACTCACCTTGATTGTAGTATGTGTACATGTGTCTCGGTGCTTCTTAAAGATTGCTCATTTATATGTATACAATGACAATGGCTAATTTATACGGATATAATGCTAATTTATACGTCTACAGTGGCAATGTATACATACATTAAACTATGATGTTGTACACCTTTAAAGAAAATTATGTTGTATAACCTAAATATATGGGGGTTCCCCAATGGCTCAGCCATAAAGAATCCACCTGCAATGCAGGAGATACAAGAGTCGCAGGTTTGATCCCTGGCCTGGCAAGATCCTGTTGGAGGAAATGTCAACCCACTCTAGTATTGTTACCTGGAAAATCCCATGGACAGAGGAGCCTGGCAGGCTACAGTCCATAGGGTCCCAAAGAGTTGGACATGACCAAGTGACCAAGCACACATACAGCCTAAATATATACAATATATATCCATCAGTTATGCTCCAATAAAGGAAATCAACCCTGAATATTCACTAGAAGGACTGAAGCTGAAGCTCCAATACTTCCAAACCACCTGATGCAAAGATCTGACTCTTTGGATGCTGACGCTGGGAAGGATTGAGAGCAGGAGGAGAAGGGGGCAACAGAGGATGAGATGGTTGGATGGCATCACCAAGTCAATGGACATGAGTTTGAGCAAGCTCCGGGAGATAGTGGAGGACAGGGAAGCCTGACGTGCCACAGTCCAGTCCATGGCGTGCCATAGTCCATGGAGTCACAAAGAGTCAGACACTACTTAGTGACTCAACAACAAAAGCTGGGTGGAAAAATTATTTCCTCTCACAACAGCCACGTCTATGATAACTTTATAGATGAAAAATGCTGAGGCTCAGAAGAGTTAACATCACCAGGTAAAAGCAAATACTGAGTGTCAAGGTTTCAGTTTTTGGCTGGGCTCAGAGGACTCATGGTCTCCAAGAGCCAAGTTCTGTCCTGCAGGAAGGGACCTGCGGTGGCTTCATCAGAGGCCATGAGTTCTGGTCCCAGCCATCACCACCTGTGTGCTCTCATACAGATGACTTAAATCCTCTGTTTCTTCATCTATCAGAATGAGGCTACTGATACCCACCTTGTCTTTGTTCTAGGATTAAATGAAGTAAGTGAAAACATTTAATAAACATTAAGCAAAAGTTCGTTTTTTTCTTATATTTCTATCCCAAGTCTAATGTTTCCCCTGGTAACCCCACTTTGCATCACAGATATCACACGTATAAACCTCCATCTAAGTTTCCAGGCTTCAACACTTACAAGCTGGTGACCTTGAACAAATTGTGCCTCAGTGTCCTTATCTGTACAATGGGGATAAGAGCACTACTTCATTGGGTTTCTGCTGAGGATATACAAGTTAATGCAACTGACGTACTTTGAATAGCTCCTATCAGAGTACGTGCTCAAGACGTTACTGAATATGATGAGCCATAATATTTTTCTCCTTTATAAATTAAATTCACAAATATTTTTACTGTGCATCTATTAAAACATTTTAGTCAGTTCTGATGTGTCTGAGCTTTATTTTAAACCTGAGTCTTTGGACTGTATAAATCACAGGGTTGGCAATTTGGTTTCTGATTCCTTGGCATTGACTGATCAACATTTGGTTCATTGGTGAGCATTTAAAAACCACCAGTGAGAGCGTAAGAAATTAGCAATCCTTCATACTGTCAGGAAGCATTGAGATTGAGCTGTCAGAGGCCGAGGGTGAGCGCTTCATTGGATTGAGTCACTGAACCAGTTGGATTCTTTGTCTTCCATGGCATTCTTGGATAGAGTCCATTTAACTAGGAAGTAAAGACTTTGGTCAGTTCATTTAATAGGAAAGAAGTCAGAAAACCCTGTGTTAACCATTTGGGCATGTTGGAAATAGGAGAATGTTACTGAGCTTAGGCGAATACTAAGGCATGAAGGAATATGTAACCTTTGACTTTAACATACAACCTAAATTGTACCTTTAAGGCATTAGAAAAAATGTGTTCCTTGTCTTTCTTTTGTAATTCATCAAAGTGACTGTTTATTGGATGCTGGGGTAGAGTGGTGGTGAGGAGAAAATGGGAAAGAAGAAACCGAGCCATTGGCATTGTGACTGGTGACAGATTCTAAACTTACGGGAATGTGCTTTATTCTTTCTTGATGACTATCTTCCCCTGTGTTTTTCCTTAAAAAAAAAAAAAAAACCCACAACCTTGTCTGACTGACTATAACCTTTAAATAATTGGTAAACTGAAGCACTGAAACTGACACTAAAATCTAATGAACAGACTGGAAGGAGGGAGCTTTATTCTAGTAAAGGGCCGGCCAGCCTGTTATCCCCCATTTCCTACTGAGTGGGAATGATTTCTTCTGGCAACAGGCAACATCGGCAGTAGTAGTATTAAAATATTTCAATCTATTTCTTTTAGTAATGATACAATAATACATCATCTCTAGGCCTTGAGATGAGTGACCCATTTTAGGAGCAGAAAGTCTTCACACTGAAAGTGCTTCTCTGTCCAGCCCTAGTCTATATGCCTTGCCTTTTCTTCCCTGGGCACACGTGCCCTCACGCACACGCACACACAGAGCCTGTGCTCAAGAGCCTCTGCCCTGGTTCCTGAATGTCCCCCTGCCCTGAATGCCTCCTTCAGCCTCAGTAATTCTGTCATCTCTAGGAGCTAGTCCAAAGCCAAATCCCCTTAAGAGCTTCTCTGTATTCTTCCTCCCTAGATTGTGTTCAGTCCAATTCTAGATGTATTTCTTGAGTGTGGGAGGCCCTGGAGTTCCCACACTGAGCAAAGTGGGCCTAGCCTCTGCTCTCAGAGACCTCAGGGCAGGGGAGAGGTGGGTGAGGTTAGGCTTTGCACCAGCATGGCAGGTGCTGAGACACGGGGTACAGGGTGCTGGGGGAACTCAGACAGGGCGCCTTGTCCAGACCTTGCCCAGTCTTCCCACAGATCTCACCTTGCGCTGAACATCTAGAGTAGCTCTAGAACTTCCGGGGAACTGGCATTTAATTGGATGCTGCCTTACATTGCTCTCTTTCTTGTGTGCTATCTCCGCAGCTGAATGGTAACTCCTTTGAGGGTAATGGCCTTATTTTAATTTTTATGCAGATTTTTAACACTAGTGGATGGAAAAGACACAGTAAACACCGATTTACTTAGCACCTCTTCGCTTGCCTCCTTCTCTTCTGACTTGCACAGGAATGCTTCCCTTGGCTGCATTCCTGCATGAGCCCATACTTTGAAAATGGTTGTTTTCTGACACTTGTTTGCTTCTGGCCAGTGAACTCCAGCAGGTTGGTTTCCAGGCAGACATGTGAATTTTTTCTGCTACTACATCCATCTGTCCTCATGAAAGAGAAAAAGTAAAAGTGTTAGTCGCTCAGCCATGTCCAACTCTTGCAACCCCATGGACTGCAGCCCTCCAGGTGTCTCTGTCCGTGGAATTCTCCAGGCAAGAATACTGGAGTAGTAGCCATTCCCTTCTCCACGGAATCTTTCCAACCCAGGGATCGAACCCACGTCTCCTGCTTTGCAGGCAGACTCTGTACTGGGGCCCATCAATTTAATTATACTTCAGGCTCTCCAGGCACAGATCTACCATGCCCTCTTTTGCATAGCCTCTAAAGTGGTGTCCTCTTTCTGGGACTGTTTTCCTAATGAGGGTAGAGTATAATTTAAGGGCTTAATTTTAGAAAACTCTATGAAGCAGTACACCCATAAAATGTTATGATTCACGACCACTTGTTTTGTTCTCATAATGCAACCTAAACTAAAAAGCCATTCCTCAAAGCTATAAAAGCTGTTCATGGTTGTCTTTAGTATATCACGTGGAGTATAATTCAGCCCGCAGAGAAGGCAAAAGATGGATTCATGGGGCCATTTGCCTTGGTCTACAGCAAAGGCCAGTAATTTCTAAGCTCTGTGGAAGACCCTATTTTACTGTAAACTCTGAGCTCTTTCTTAATCCCACTTAGTTTCCCTTTCCATTTTAATATCAATGTGTCCTCATTTATAGCCCTTCTCTTTCCCCTATAAATTATTGCCAGGACCCTGACTGTGCCTTCATCCATGGCCCTTCTAATATCTGCTGTCTTCAGCTGTTGAGGTTGGTATGTGACGATGCATTGGCTAGAAACCCAAAGTGCAGCCTCATGGAGAATCACTTGGGTCATTTATCAGCTCTGACAATCCCTGGGAGAACCTGTGGTCCTCCCCTTACACTTCTCCAACATTTTCCTGGAAATGAATGAAAGAACGCTGTCCATAGTAGAACCTCAGTGTTGACTGTTAACCCAGGTTGCTAACCCTAGCGTCCTCAGTAAAACTTAAGATACCTCTTGTACTGTGATTCGTATCTGAACACTGAGGATAGATCCTGTGTCTGACCTTTTATGTTTCTTCATGATCACGTTATCTAGGTCATCACACTTAAGAAAGTACGTATGTGATGATATTCTGGGAGTTAAGGGTTTAGGCCACAGAGTAGATGAACCTGGGTTGGAATCCTGGTGTAGACATTTATTCGGCTGTGTACCTTCGACAGGTTACTTAACCTCTCTGTTTCTCATGTGCAAAATGAGGTTAATCGCTGAACCTGTCCCATGAGATTTCTGTGAAGAAAGCATGACATAATCCACATAAAAATCACAGTAGTGCTTGGCATACAATAATCACCAATACTTGTTTATTGGCACTTATTTTAGGCATAGCTATTAGAAGGAGAGGAACTCAGAAGGGACTTACCAAATTCAGATAAACTCAGGAGTTTCAGTGAAACTCCAAGAGGGATGACTTGTATGTCTTTGATCCATGCTGTTCTTGATGAAGCCAGTTCAGAATATGGTGTAGATAGAAGTCCACCTGAAAAATGAACTCGTTATTTAACTCCATGATTAAATGTCGACGGCATGGTGTTTTGTCTCTTTCTTCAGTTAGCCATTAAATGAAGTAATATGACTTTTACTCCTTGCACATCAGTTGTTTAGCTGAAAAGGAAACTCTTTTTTTTGTCCTAAGAACTAAGCTTTTCTTTCATTGTAGTTATAGACAGCTCATGTATTTCCACTTAAGGTGTACCTTGTACTGCATATTTGCCCTGAATCTGAAGATCCATCTTTTTTTAGCAGACTCATTTCAGACTCTCATAGAACTAAGTGATTTCCTTGAAGAACAAGTTTTACTATTTGGTTGATGAAACTGGCAGTGGCTATTCAGAATCATAAGGTGGAGAGCAATGAATTTTTAAACCTCAGCAACTTTGAAATAATTTTATGCATTAGTAATAATAGGATAGTGTCTAAAAAATATTGAAGAATTGTTTTGAAAATGTCCCCCTTTTTAAAAAGCCCATTCCCCCCGCCAAAGGTAAAATTAACATTTATCTTGATATTCTCTTTAAGCTCGAGTCTTGAGGGGGACAACTTTCCCAGAGCCAATCTCTTGATTTGATGAAATTAATACTCCCATTGTTTCTTATTTATTTTCATTGAGGGTTCTGTGGCCTTCCCTGTATTTCAAAAGAGCCCACCTTCTATGCTGTAGAGAAGTTTGGTAGCTCAGAATGGCTTGACATAACTGTGGTCAGAGGTCTTCCATGAGCCGTGGCTTTAGGAGGGCTCAGGCAGAAAGACACAGTCCTGTTCTTTTTCAGTCCTTTTCCATGAGGGAAATAGATTCTACTTGGTACTTGGGTGGGTTTCCCGATCTACGGGGAGCCCAATCCATTAATAGCCAGCATTAGGTCATGGCCAGAGGGCCATGGTCCCCGCAAGTTGTCATTAGTGAGTTCTTATTTCTGTTCCGTTGAGAAGCTGAAATTGACAAACTGTCTACAGAGCTGCATGGCTCTTTGCTGCCTGTTTTTGAGCAGGACACATTAAGGATGAGTCACTGGTCATGGTGGAATTGCTCATCATTAATCACAGGGGGACCACATTCCTAGGTAAATCGGTAACCTTGTGGATAAAGCCACATCTTGATAGAAAATGTACCTTTTTGACACCCTCCTGTCTGCCGGCCTGGTCTGCTGTGCTGCCGCACACCCAGAGCCGGCTGCCTCGTTCCATCCTGATGATGGTGATGCACTGTGGATCTGTGAAGACCTGAGTCATCGCTGCTGGGCGAGGCCTGCTTTGATTTGTATACAATATGAATAACTGTCTGTGGATTAGGCATGCCGTAATTTTTTCATCTTCTCCGCCTACAGGAACTATATTACCATATCAGGGTAAAGTTCATTCTGTCGGACTGATAATTAATCCCCTGTTCTTTTTCTCTTTTCTGCTTTCTTATCTGGTGGCTACATTATATATAAATTCTAGCATTTTTCATCACTATGCCAAATAAAGCAATTTGGGAGATGCAAGCAATAAAAAGCTTATTTTTATAACCCCTCTAGAAAGAAAACTGCACAGATTCCATTTTAGTGAAAAAAGGCATTCCATTATGTGGCCGCATTTATATGTACTGCTCAGACCACGTGCTGGACACATAGGACAGCCAGCTGCAACTGGGACAAGTGTCTGGTCTTCTGAGAGTCACCCAGAAAAGATGGTGAATCTGTTTGAGATATTTCTACTACCAGTGCATTTTCTGCACATACCCCACTGTCTGTTCTCCTTCTCTTGTTTATAGTTTTTAAAACAGAAATAAGATAGTCTATAGAAGGTATTAACTTGAGATTCACATTCTTAACTGCATAGCAGATGTCTTACTAATTGAGGCTTGTATTTAACTGGGTTAAATGCAGTGGTTTGATGTTAGCATACAGTGTGGTGAAGTCCATTGTACTTTGATGGGAAGGGCTCAGCTTTGTACCACCCTGCAGTATGCTAGTCTCATATCGTCCTAGGATGCTGGTTTTGCTGTAATTTCATTTGGGGACCAGGGAACATTGCAGCATGGCGAGCTGGGTAGGAACTAAATATTTCAGATGGAGGAAGGAATATTGTTCTAATTAAACTGAATCTAGTGCCTGTGGCAAAGTATGTGCTTAATATATTGGGGTATGTATGAAAAATTACATGTATTTTCATAAATTGGTTTTTTTCCCTCTCTCATCCTTGCTGAAGGGCTTTTGTTTTGAATATTGTTTGCACAGAAGAATTATTTCATTACTGACACGGGACAGCATAATAAAATCTGGAAAGTCGTAACAGTTACCCTGGCCCTGAAATGTTTCTCTTCTTTGGATGAATAGGGAATATGAGTTCAGACTTCTTCTATAAGGTGGAAAACAAAACAGTGTTATTTTTTCTCCATTATCTAATGCAGAGGGCTTCCCCGATAGCTCAGTTGGTAAAGAATCTGCCTACAATGCAGGAGATCCCTGTTTGATTCCTGGGTCAGGGAAGATCCCCTGGTGAAGGGATAGGCTACTCACTCCAGTATTCTTGGGCTTCCCTTGTGGCTCAGCTGGTAAAGAATCTGCCTGCAATGAGGGAGAGCTGAGTTTGATCCCTGGGTTGGAAAGATTCCCCTGGAGAAGGGAAAGGCTACCCACTGCAGTATTCTGGCCTGGAGAATTGCCAGAGAAGAATTATTTCATTATTGTTACCAGACAGCATAATAAAATCTAGAAACTTGTGACAGTTACCCTAGCTCCGAAATGTTTCTCTTCTTTGAATGAATAGGGAATATGAGTTCAGGCTTCTCCTATAAGGTGGAAAACAAAAGAACATTATTTGTTTCTGCATTATCTGATATCAAATCCCATGTACAGATCCGTGGGCTCTAACATGTTTTCATTTAGAAAAGAAAAGCAACTTTAGGATGAAGTAGATCTTGAATATTGAAGAGAAGGTCAAAGCTGAACATAGGATTTTCGTCTTCTTAGCCTGACACTTTTCTGTTAAATGTCCTTTGTGAAATATTTTGACTTAAGGGGTCAAAAATGTTAAGTTTGGCCAATTTCACTTGAGAGCCCATTGATAGGCATGGATCGCACCCAAATGCCATTCTTGTAACCTTGAAACATCTCTCTGATGATACTGTAATTAGAAATAAGTGCTAGTGCATCTAATTTTCTGATTTGTGGGTTGTTATAGGGTCTGTTGACGAAGGGTGCGGTGGGAGGTGAGCTTGGAAGGGGTAACATTTTTAGTGACTGTCTTGCCTGATCCTGTTTGCCTACTCTCCAGTGGCCTCTGAGGGCCTGATTCAACTGTCACGTTGATATACCTGACTCCCAAGTCTGCATCTTTCTTTGTCCTGTGAAAATGTAGAGCTACACATCACTCATCTGTTCCCCACTGCCTGTGTCCCCCAGGCCTCCCATCTTCACAGAGGAGTCCTCGCCCTTCAGACTCACTCTTGGCGTTTACCTCCACTGTCACCGTGCCTCTCCCACACCACCGTTCAGAGATGGACCGGGTTGTATAGCTTCCCCTTTGTGATTCTAGGATCTGATCTTTCCTATTTATGACTGCTGCTCCTCCCACCCTTGTTCAGGCCAGCCTCGGCCTGCCTGGCGGTGCTCCAGTAACTTCTCAGCAAAGTCTTTCGCGTCCGTGGTCCCCTGCTTCCTATGCTTATCACACACACACGACGTTCTGTCCATCTTACCTCTGTAGAATCCCTCTTCCTGAGTATGGTGTGGTTATGATACCTCTTACTCCATTCCATCCACACTCATAAGCTTAACTACCTCCTCTCCCTCTGCAGCATCCAAAGATTACAGTCTCTATTTTTTCCCAAATGTTCAGACCCCTCCGTAGTAATCTCCACGTAAGGCCTTGCTTCGCCCACCTTAAGGTCTACTCTCCTCTAAAATATTCACAGGATCTTTATCACACCCTATCTTTTATCCTAATTCTCTGAAGACCCGTCTTGTCTATCCTACTAAATCTTGAGTGCCTGGAGAGCAAATTCGTTTTCTTTAGTTTACTTATATCTACCACGTGTCATAGCTACCATGTAATCAACAGATCAATAATAAATACAGCTGACATTCACTGAGCATTAACTATGTGCTGATTACAGTACTATTCAAAGTGCTTTACATACATTTTTTTTCTCATTTTAGTTCATGAAAAGGTATTATTATTGTTATTTCCTTTTATAACAGTGCACATGAAATTCAAAGAGGCAGACAAGATCGCTTCTCTGCAACATAGTCAGGCAAGGCTTTGTGATAATCCGTAGGGTACAGTAGGGAAGAAGTTTATTGTGCAGATGGGCAGCCATGAAACAGGGGCCTGATGACATGATCAGAGAGGAGGCAAGAGTTGCAGAGTAGGTGGAGAAATACATGGGACTGTAAGTATGGTGTCAGGGGTGGAAGAAGGCGCCGATGGAAAAGAATACCGCACCTTGGCAAACAGCCGGGAAAGGAGTCCCACAGAGCTCCGTGCCCATGGCACTCACTCAGGACTTAGCACAACGGGTTTTGTATTCTTCTGCTCCTTTTTGCTTGTCTATCCTGTCTCTCCCCTAGCCCTACGGTCCTGTAGGAAGGGAAACATAGCTGATTCATTTTTGTAGTTTTAGCATTCATTCATTCTGTAGTACATACACAATCAGCGTCATCTGATGATGACCGTGGTGCAAAAAATTAAACTCTCATAACAGGCAGCCTTCCCTTTGTTAATAGAAGCCTCCTTCCTGTGAAGCAGGCAGAAGAGCGTGGAAACCCTGTTTGGAGGAGGGACTTTACAGAGTGCAGAAGGGCTTCTCAGTTTTGCCTTTTTACCAGTTTGACCGCACTCGTAGTGCTGTAACCTCTGTTATCAGAAGGGATGGATTGGGGTGATTATAACTAGCACTCCTGCTAGTTAAGTTCTGGTTTCATCTTGACATCCGGTGGAATGGTCGCCATGATTTCAGCGGACTGTTTTGTCGTTGATATTAATGATGGTGTCCTGCAATTCTGTGCTACTAAATTGAAGAAGAAAGCGTACCTTACTCTTCTAGCCCGCATTTCAGAGAGCTGTGCGCCCTGTGTATTTTGTGAGGCTGTGCTTTCATCAAGTCTCTGCAGCACCATTAGAGCGTGGTGACTGAACGTCTGCTTTCAGGGTACCCATGCCGTATAATGATACTAATAGGTAAGAGAAAACAAAGCAAAAACTCGTCACTGCAGAGGAGATTTCTGGGGCCGACTTTGTGGCAGGCATGGTATTGCCGGTCAGCAATATGTTCTTGTCTACTCAGGCTGGCTATTGGCTGCCAGCTGTGAGATGCTCCCGTGCTGACAAGCCTCCCCGACTCTGTACTCTGCCCTTAGGCTCGCAATTTACTGGATGCAATCTTGTTGAGAAAATGTGGTCTTTATTAGTGTTTGGCACAGATCGACTTTTCTGTGTCCGCTTCCACAAGACTGGTAAGATGCTTCAGTGTGGGGAGGAGATGGGACAGGTGACAGTAAGGGCACGGGAGAACGGGAGTTTTTCAGTGCTCGGAACCGGACTCCCAGCTTCACACAGAGACGGCCTGAGCACACAGTGTAGAGGCAGCTCATTGGCACCCACGGGGCTTTTGGGGGCGTTCTGATCAACGACTAATCACAAGGAAATGTACTTGTCAATAAAAATGGAGTAACTTAGTTTCTAGATACCTGAACAGTAAATTTACCGTACATGTGAGTGACAGCTTTTGCCCTCTAGATACATACATATAATGAGAACACAAAACTAATGTGTGTGTTGATAACCCTCCAAGTGATATGGCGGACACATATACATCTTTATGTATAATGTTCTGTTTTTCATTGTGAGGATGTATCCGCCTACTCTCAGATGCACATCCCGATCGGTCTCCACCTAGCTTTGTCTGCTGCCTTGGCTCTGTTATGTTGGTCTAATGTATTCTACAGAGAGAGTTGTGAGTGGCGTGCTGCACCTCCTCTTTCTTCTCCCATATGCTGCCTCTTTAACAAATGCCCACACATGTGACTTTTTTCCCTCCTAATCCTGATGGTGCCTGTTGTTTCAAACAGTTCCTCGATTTATAGGTATGACTGGGTAGCTTCTTAAGCACAGATACAAATGCTTTGCGAATAGAAGTTAAATGCCAGAGAATCTCTAAGAAATAAAAATCACAGTCATTTAAAATAGTCATTCTATAAAGAACTGTAGAAATGTGAATTTAATAAATACTAGCATAAGCATTAAATATTCACTGCCTACTACTTCTGAAATGGTACAACAGCATCATTTTTTAATGATGGGTCATGATAAAACACATCAATTTTAAATAACCTATTTTCTCCTTCCCTCTTTCCAAAGCTATGAGTTGGCAAGCTTGAAATTAAATACAAGTAATAGTAATAACTAAGCTTCTGCTAACCTTAGTCATGGAATAGACACTTTCCTATGTTTTCTAGATGGTCTGTGGCTATTTGAAAAGATTAGAAAATTGAAAATTGCTGCTAATGGGATCAGCTTGAATTTGAAGAAAAAATACATTTCTGTTCATGGAAAACAAGAAATGTAGAACCTTAACTAGCAAATGCACCATTATCCTCTAATGCATTCTTATTTGTCTCCTTATTAAGGCTTACTGAGTCCTCTTACAATAGTTAAAATGAATCTTTAACTATAATACATTTCTATTCCTTTCCCTCCAACCCCCCATAAAATCCCTTTAAAAATACCTTTATTTTTAGTTATGCTTCACTTATTATTTAATAAGGGACTTACAAAATACAAGAGGAGCAAATAATGATAGTATTTTGAATTTTTATGTTTTTTTGCTATCAAAGAACTGTAGATACCTTTAAACTTCAATCTTATTTGCCACACAAATTTAATTGACAGATTTTTCTCTCTATCTTATAGATGGGAAGCACTAAAGCATCTGTTTCCTAAGGTTGTTATAAAGTGATTAAACAGCTTGTAAGTCCCAGGACAGGGAAACACAGGGTGCCGTGGGACCTACCCTCTAGGGATCCTGAGCCTGTCTGGAGAGGATGGAGTCTGGTCATGTCTCGTGAAGGAAATGGTATCTGAGCCAAGATCTGCAAAATGAGCAAAAGGGTGAGAAGGAAGTAGAGAGAGAACAGGTTGCTTTTGGAACACACAGAAATAGCCGAATCCCTGCAACCATGGCGAAGCTGAAGGGGCATCGTGATTCTGTAAGAGGACCTGATTCTGAGCAATGAGGCAGCACAGGAAAGGTTTACCTGTGGAGTGAAAGGAGCTGGGTTTTCCCAAGTGTTTTTTGATGATTCTCCATCTCCAGCTGGCTGAGAGAATGGTGGGTGATCCTTTAGAGTGGTTGAAATGAGTAACCTTATATATATATATATATTATTTTTTTAATATATATATATATAATATATATATATATGTGGCTTTGCTGGGTCTTAGATGAAGCATGTGAACTCTTAGTTGCACATGTGGGATCTAGTTCCCTGATGAGGGACCAAACCCAGGCCCCCTACATTGAGAGTATAGAATCTTAGCCACTGGACCATCAGGGCAAGTCCCCAAATGGGTAATCTTGATTGATGGGGAAGAAAGACCTCACATGCCTCTGCTGAAAGGGGCCATGGTGGGGATGGAAGGGGTCCTGAACCAAGCTCCTGGGAAGGGGGTTTGAAGAGGAGCCAGTCCCTGTGAGAGGAGTCAGGACAGGGACAGAAGGAGAAGCGCTAGTGGTGATGCAAGTCCAGGCTGGGGAGAGGACACGGGGTCTGCGCTCCCGCCGCAGCTGCTGGGCCCCTGGGAAGCGGACTGCCACCCCCACCCTGGGAATCCCTGAAGCCGTCAGCTGGTGAGGAAAGATAAAATGAAGTTATTAACGGCGTGAGGACTGTACACATCAACATCTCTTCAGAGGGATCTGCTTACTTCCTTTCTGTACCAGTCCAAGAGCTAGTTATTGTTCCCCCAGCTTTTGTTGCTTTGTTGTCATCCGCCACCCAGCCACCCCCCAGTTTTCAGGCACCGAGCTATAAAGGACAGAAACATTGCCTGTAGCATTATTACCCTGGCCCACTGTCAAGATTTCATATTAACAAGTTTGTGTGAAATGGAAATGGAGACAAGGGGAGAGGACACTCTTTTAAGCCCAGCCATTTTGTTTTTCAAGGGACAAGTCTCCCTGGGTGATAACTACCGGATTGATGGGGAGAGTGAAATGGCACTCAGAAAGGAGGACTGTTAACCCAGTGTGCGAGCCGAGCTGGCGCCCGTGCTTAAGCACCTGGGCCGTGGCATGATTCAGAGCAAGAAATAGGAAACGAGCCCCAGCCGTCTACAGAGAACTTGGCAGGAATAGTCCCTGGGTTTCCGTCTGAACACAACTCCATTAAGAGATTACTAACTAAGAAGCACTAAGGTTCGTGGTTAAATGAGCAATTGAAATCAAACCCGCAAGCTCATCGAGATGAACTCACATGTTCCTCTACCTGCAGAAGTTGGCCAGGGTTGCACACATCCGATGGCGATGTTTAGGAGCCTGGGGCAGGGGGAATGATTTTCCAGGGAGGAAAATAGGCCTTGAAACCCCACTGAAATGTACTGTGATCAGGAGACTGTTCTGGAGAGAACGGAATTTCTTTTAAATGGGTATGAAGATCACCACTTCAATACGTCAGCTGTATGTTTTTTAGTGACACTTCTTTGTCATGTACTTTCAAAGATGGCATTAAATTTGTCACTAGCTCTAGCCATCTCCTTCTTTCTCCAGGCGATGTTTTGATAAATGTTGATGAGTTTATAACTGTAAAACCAAATGACATTTATAGCGTGATACATGCTTTACCCATTGCATAATTATATCTAATGGCTTCACATGTAGAAAGGCATTTACCATTTACTTCTGTGTAAAATGACAATCTAAAGCCTCAGGCCTGAAATTTTTTTTTTTTAACACAAAGATAAAGACTTAATTAAAAACCCAACACAATTTATTTTTGTATCTGGCATTTAAGGTACCTAGTTCTTTGGTTAAATCTGTGATAATCAGGATGCTTCTAGTAACAAAGATCAGTGGGTTTCGTGTTTTTCTCCTCTCTCTTTGAAACATGGGTGAACTCATTTAATTATCAAGCTGATATCTGCTATGACTTCTTCTTTCTCATTTCTAGTTAAAAGAGCTATTTTGAAATTTAGCACAGAATTGAATAATGTGTTCAGTTAATGAGGAACATTTAAGAGGAGTTTCTAAAATTAATGTGATAGCAAAATGATAAACCAGCGTGGAGGTATAGACAGACAGCGATGATGTTTCAAGCCTGATGGTTGTGGTCAGGCCAAGTTTTGTGGGCTTTTACTTTGTGATTTGATATTTTGTGTATTCTGACATCTAGGCCTTCCCTGGTGGCTAGTAAAGCAGTAAAGAATCGGCCTGAAATGCAGGTGACATGGGTTCCATTCCTGGGTCAGGAAGATCCACTGGAGGAGGAAATGGCAACCCACTCCAGTATTCTCGCCTGGGAAGTCCCGTGGACATAGGCGCCTGGAGGGCTACAGTCCGTGGGGTCGCAAAGAGCCAGATGCAGCTGAGCAGCTGAGCACACATGCACGTGTGCTGACATCTAGCCTGGAGAGAGCCATTTGGACCTTTTAGAGCAGAGGTCTCCAACCCCTGGGCCACAGACCGCTACAGATCCGTGGCTGTTAGGAACAGGGCCACACAGGAGGAGGTGAGTGGCAGAGGAGTGAGCAAAGCTCCGTCTGTATTTACAGCCACTCCCCATCGCTCCCGTTACCTGTCAGATCAGCAGCAGCACTAGATTCTCATAGCAGCCTGAGCCCTACTGTCAACTGTGCATGTGAAGGACCTAGGCTGTGGGCTCCTTAGGAGAATCTAATGTCTGATGATCTGATTCTGCATTATGGTGAACTGTATAAATTATTTCATTATATATCATAACGTAATAATACTGGAAATAAAGTGCATGGTAAGTGTAACGCGCGTGAATCATCCTGAAACCATCCCCCCACCCGTGGTTTGTGGAAAAATTGTCTTCCACAAAACCAGCCCCTGGTGCCCAAAAGGTTGGGGACCACTTATGGTCATAAAGGAGGTGACTTACTACAACGAAACAGTTTCCTTCTCTGGCCTTCATGTCAGACCGGAAATACAGCTTCCAGTATCTGGCCAGGAGAGCTACTGTGTGTTCACAAGGGGACAGCTGAGCACTTTTCAAGGAAACAGGCGAGCATAGTAGCGGTTTATCTTCCAGGGCTGTCGTGACCCTACTGCCCCGAAATGAAGGCCTCTGACCTGCTTAGCGATGAGCAGAAGTTAAAGTTGTCTTCTCTGTCTGCTTTTCCATTGTATAAACTTTGGGATGGTTTTTTCTTTCTCCCAGAAATAAAGCTCAGTCAGAATAGGTGGCTTCTAAAGTGTTTGGTCATAGGAATATTCTTGTTTTGAGTCTCTTCTGAAAAACAGTTACTGAATGATTCCTGAATATTGTGGAATCTGTCCCCCTGAAACAGTTCACGTCGGATCCTGTTGAAAGCTTAAACTCTGTGGAATTCTGGAGGGGTTAAGATTTTCTTCTTTTGAGGTTACGTTCATCACAATCTAGTTAATAAGTTTCATTTATTGAGTTGGCCAAAAAATTCATTTTTGTTTTTCCATGGCTTACAGGGAAAACCCAAAGGAACTTTTTTGGACAATCCAGTAGTTCTTAGTGACTTTTAAATTAATTGCTTGTTTTTGTTTTTTGCATGTTAAAATAGGAGCACCAGCTATTTATGTACACCTGAGTAAACCTGAAACCCTAGTGAACTGTTTGACAGGAAACAAAAATTCTGTTTATAGCGCTTGAGCTCAAATAAACCGATTTCTGAGCTGAGATAGAACAGTTGAAGACATGTTGCAGCTGACTATAATCCCTTGGCTAGGAGGCTTAATAGAAGTGAGAAATGCACTGAGTACAATTAAAATGCAGGTGTGAGACTATGGTCTCAGGTCAGGATTTTAATAACACATCTCTGAACTGCTTTCCTTTGCCTTTAACAAAATCATAGGGCAATAGTCTTTGCAATTTCCAAAAAACACAAAAAACAAAAAAAAACTATAATAGAAGATGTAATGTTAAACCAACATTTAAGACCTTCCAGAGAGCCTTCAGAAGTTATTGGAAAAAGGAACAGAATAATTTTTTGTGGAAGAGTGGTTAGGAAGAACCATTTTCATGCCTTTAGTCTGGGACAGGTGGTATAGATTAATGTTGAATACATATAAAATCTATTGAGACTAATTAAAGATGCATATCCACATGGAATACCACATCTCAGTGGATCTTTGGCAGCCAATTCAACCAGCACATAGAGTGTTTATGCCAAGCATTTTTCTAATTTAGCCAAGAATGGTATTAGTGAAACTTCTGAAAACTGCCTTGAAAATCCTTAGTCTTTGTATTGTAGAGTCTTCTCTTTTAAGAGTCTCCATCTCCAAAAAGTACTTCTTTGAATAGAAATAATTTATAACTCGTGTTCACCTATAATGGGTACAAATATACAGCAGTGTAGAGTAAGTAGTTGACTGTAGCTAGCCCTAGATCTTATATGTAGAAGAGCTTCAATTTAATAATTTGGCAATGGCTATAATTATATATCTTGGCCCTTTACTTCCTGGGAAGGCATCCATTTCTAACCTGGTGCTTAGCCCAGTAAAGATGAAGCTCTGTTAAGGACCTGTCTCTGGTGTATAATCCAGGACAGGGAATTAACACATCAGTCCCTAAGCCTCTGTCCCTCATCTTGGCTGGCTTAATACCCTTTGGTGACTTGGTCGTTTCTCACAAATGCTAATGGACAGTTCACTTTGACACTGTAGAAAAACACAGACTGTCGGTTGTATTCAGATGTTTTTTTGTACCTGCTAATGAATAAACTCCCCATGGTTCACAGGTAGCTGAAGGAAGCCACGACTTGAGGTGTGTCCCCAAAATGATTTATTAACTGCCTTAAACCAAGAAAATGGATTTTAGAGAAAGTGGGAGTGTTTTGTGTGTGTGTGTGTTTTTCAATTCTAGGATCCGAGTAAGGAGGATTCTATCTTAAATATAGGAACTTAATCATCTTAGATTGTACTCCATATTGAAGTTTTTATTGGGAGTAGAGGTGAGAGTCGGAAGAATATACAGACAGATAAGAGTGCCTGTTTATCAGTTCATAAAAGAGGTATCGACATTTGTCCACAGAGCTTTCTTTTAAATAAACATTGAATTGGAGCTATACGGGGCCATCACCTACCCAGTCAGTAATGGGCTTCAAAGAGCCTACCCTTTCCAGTCCTTTTAAGGTTTAAGCCAATAAAGCAAATCCTGTAGATGCAGCGAGAATAAGGGGGAAACGTTCTGGAAGAAAAGGGGAGGGGGCTGCCGAGAACTTATGGAGAAGAGATTAATATTTATAGACATCAGCACTGGTCTCTTACCAACGTTTATAACTCCAACAGTGGCAGATTGAGGGCTGAATCAACATTTTCCCCCCTCTGTAAAATAATAAATACAGTAAAGTAGCTCTCAGAACTGCCTTTATCACAGGGATAAATCAGGACAGTTTGTGTTGCAAGAGAGACTTAAAACTTATAAATATGTTGCCCTTTAGGTTACTATTCATCAAAGTGTCTGATATGAAATCTAGACTAAAGGCTTTTGTTATTGTGTGTCTGCTTATTCTCTTCTAGAAGTATAAATTGGAAAGAGCACTGTCATTTTGGTCACACTGGCCTGCTGTGCTGCTTAAATGCATGTCCCTTTTGGGATGTATTTGAGAAGGAAATCGTGGGAGCTGACTACCGCACAGTTTTACACAAATCCTGCGTCACCTAAACCTTCCTTGCAGAAGGCATAATTTCCAGCAGGAAAAATACAGCACATAACTGCCTGACAAATGGCCTATTTTGGTGCAGTCAACTCTTTCTAAGATACTCGAGCAGAGAAGTTATTCCTTAAAAGCCTCATAAAATCCAGAGGGACGCAGCTTCCCTTCCGGGGGCCCCTATCCAGCTGTGTCAGCGTGCGTGCGCACTTCCACCACGCAGAGGGCAAGCAGGCCGGGCAGGTGACAGATGCTTTCAGTCACGTGACTCGATGGGTATTACTGTGTGTGAAATTCACACTACTTTGCAATTCTGAACCTGAATTTCTTGGCTTCTGTGGTTGGGAGTCAGAGTGGAGGCTCGAGCTCTGCTCCCTGCTCCCCCCCAGCTCCTGTAGATGTTGCATCGCATATGGCGTGTGGAATCACCTGCCGTTCGGAGGCCCCCACAGAGTATGTACTAAGCAGTTTTCCTTTCTGAATGTGTAATACGGCTCCTGGTTTTCAAGAATAACTAATTGGGAGCACCAACCTCACTGTGCCCTTGAATGGTTTGCAGTTTAGGAGACCTGAATAACGGAAATGGAGGGTCGACAAAGGAGGCATTGAAGCAGGCTGCAGTTTGATGGTTTGCCCACTTGGCCGGAGAAGGCTGCTGGTACAGAGTTGCTCTGGGAAGGAACGCCAGGCGCTCAGGTCTGCGGGTTGTTTCTGACAGTGGCTAGGGGGAATTTATGCAGCTGGGCCGTTCTCATTGACCACTCGGGGTCCCTGTCCTGCCATCCAGGAGCACAGCGTGGGCACCAGGTTAGTTTGGATTTGCTTGCGTGCCAGCATGTTGAAGGTGCTTAGTCGGCCTGCTGATGTCACACCATGATGCTCAGTCATGTGTGGGGATATTCTGTTTTCTTTCTCTCTCTCTGTCTCGTGTGTGTGTGTGTGTGTGTGTGTGTGTGTTCACGCCTCATAGCTTGCAGAATCTTAGTGCCCCGACCAGGGACTGAACCCAGGCCATGGCAGTGAAAATGCAGAGTTCTAACCACTGGCCCACCAAGGAATTCCCACAAGGAACAAGTTATTCATGGAACACCAGTCTAGGAGTCAAGAGAGAGACTTCAAATCAGGGCATCCAAACATACCAGTCCCCATGTGATGCCCAAGGATTTTCACCCCCTTCTGGTCAGTGCAGCTAACCAGAATGGGGCAGTGATGTGATGTCAGCTTCACCTGTGTGAGGGACTAAAAGGAGGCCAGCTCAGGGGCCACCTTGGCAGTTTGACTTGCCAAGTCAAATTTCTCGTCCTCCGAACAAGTCAGAATGCCCAACCTTATCACCGGTAACTGACTCTAAAGAGGGGCTCAGGACCGGGAGAGCACAGGTTTTCTCTTTATCGGATGCCTTTAAAGCCGCTTCACAGCACATCCCTGTGATTGCTAACACCATTATGAAGATTGACAGTTTCATCAAGAAAGCAAAGAAGAAAACGTGCAGACAATAAACAGACTCAGTGCTGGGCCCGGCTCTGGGTCCTCTCATTACTGCTTGCAGGGCCCTGAGCCGGGGGGCCAGCAATCCTTTGTTCCTCCCACATCTGGGGCTTTTTTACTGAGCACAGAGCCAGAGGTTTTTGGTGGCCCCTTTCCTGGCCTTCCCTGGTGCCTCAGATGATAAAGAATCTACTTGCAATGCAGGGGACCCAGGTTTGATCCCTGCATCGGCAAGATCCCCTGGAGAAGGGAATGGCCACCCACTCCACTGTTTTTGCCTGGGAAATCCCTTGGACTGAGGAGCCTAGCAGGCTACAGTCCATGAGGGTCGCAAAGAGCCAGACACAACTGAATGACTAACACTTCCCTGGCACCAATAGGTACTCTAAGAGTGACTGGGGAGAGGAAGGGAAACTGGTTTTGTTGTGATGGTGAGAGGTTTTTTCTTTTTTCTTTGCATGAAAAGGATGGTCTCAGAATGAAAGTGAAAGTGAAGTCGCTCAGTCGTGTCCGACTCTTCGCGACCCCATGGACTGCAGCCTACCAGGCGCCTCAATAACTTTTTCAGCGTCTTTTCCACCTCCCAAGCTGAACTACATATCCTCAGGTCTGCGAATATTTTAGGACAGTGGCCAAATCAAATGGACCCAAAGCTCAAATGTAAAAATCAAGATTGTCTTTATGGGGAAGAAAGTTTTCTTTTTTGCATAAATCAGAAAAACACCTACTATGCAGAGTTTGCTTGTTGACTTCAGCAGATGCAATGGACTGGTAGTGTTCATTCAGATTTTAAAATTTATCTGAATCTTGGTTCAAGTAATTTGGAATCTACATGTAATGTTAACTAGATTGGATACCTTTTATGTTTCCACAAGTATACATAGGCTCTTCCCACCCTTTTCAACCAATATCCATTAGTTATTGAACTTTGTAAACTGGCTTTGAAGCCTGACAACAGTGTTTTATTGCACCAGTTTTATAAACTTTTACAGTGCAATACATGTTAGTTTCCAGAGGCAAACCAAAGGTTAATTCCTCAAGGTTCTAGCTGTTAGCTTTAGCAGCATTTGATGAAGACTCTTTTATATACATTTGTAATAGATGAAAAACCAGATTGCAAACCCTTTGTGTTTTTTGAAGCAAACCATGTACCAGGTTAACACATTCAGAAAACGAAGATCATGGCATCTGGTCCCATCACTTCATGGGAAATAGATGGGGAAACAGTGGAAACAGTGTCAGACTTTATTTTTGGGGGCTCCAAAATCACTGCAGATGGTGACTGCAGCCATGAAATTAAAAGACGCTTACTCCTTGGAAGAAAAGTTATGACCAACCTAGATAGCATATTCAAAAGCAGAGACATTACTTTGCCAACAAAGGTCCATCTAGTCAAGGCTATGGTTTTTCCAGTGGTCATGTATGGATGTGAGAGTTGGACTGTGAAGAAGGCTGAGCACTGAAGAATTGATGCTTTTGAACTGTGGTGTTGGAGAAGACTCTTGAGAGTCCCTTGGACTGCAAGGAGATCCAACCAGTCCATTCTGAAGGAGATCAGCCCTGGGATTTCTTTGGAGGGAATGATGCTGAAGCTGAAACTCCAGTACTTTGGCCACCTCATGCGAAGTGTTGACTCATTGGTAAAGACTCTGATGCTGGGAGGGATTGGGGGCAGGAGGAGAAGGGGACAACAGAGGTTGAGATGGCTGGATGGCATCACTGACTCGATGGACATGGGTCTGGGTGAACTCTGGGAGTTGGTGATGGACAGGGAGGCCTGGCGTGTTGCGATTCATGGGGTCGCAAAGAGTTGGACACAACTGAGCGACTGAACTGAACTGAACTGATGTACCAAGTTTTTGGTCCAAACGGTGTAGGATAAATTAAGTTGCATTCTATTAACCCATATGAGTATATTTCTGTAAGCATAGTTATGTTGCAGTAAAGTTTTAGAAAGCAAAAAAGAAAGAAAGAAAGAAAGGACACGGAGCATCTCTGTATTGTGAGTAGATATCCACAGCTGAGAATCCTAGGCACCAGCCTCCTACCCTCAGCTAGCTGCCCCCTAAATGTGTGGGCTGTCGCCTGCAAGGCCAGCGGTGTGAGCAATTCAGAGCAAAGCCATCAACACCACCGGCAAAACAATTCTTAGTAAAGACTCACTGCAAGATGATTCCGTGAAACCCTCGGCAGAAGGGAGCCGCTATATGACATCACCATTCCTCCGAGTTTGATATGTGTTAACGATATAGTCTAAAAGTAAATAACCCTTCTGCTCACAAGACCAACCTTAGTTACCAAGTCTTGTTCCCCTGAGGTTTAAATTCAGCCCCATGACTGTATCATAAACACAGTTCTGACCTCCAGGGAGCAGGGTGGAGGTGGGGTGCTGTTCCTAAATCTTCCTTCTTTTGAAAGTGTTCTTCTCAAAGGTTACACTTTCCACCCAATTCGATTGCCTTTCAGTCACCATATTCTTTAAAGGAATCAAAGGGGTTAATTGGTTTCTTCAGGGAGGAGACTTCTGCGGAAGAAAGCAATTTTAGGTTCGTTTGTGTAGTAGCTGGGGAAATGCGCTGAAAGGGGTGGCACGTGTTTCTGTTGGGCCGATAACCTACATACAGCTTTAGCAATGTGTGATTTCCAGCGTGGGCTAAAATAAGAAGTGCTTGTTTGATTTATCTCTCACAATGATATGGCATTCTCTTCTTAAGTGGCATTTCATTCGCAAGCCAGGCACTGTAAATTTGAACTGAATATGTAGGTAAATATCCCTCAAGGAGATAGCAGGCTGGCTGGCCTTGCCTGAGAACACACTGCTCAAAACGCAGCTCTCAGCTCTTGGGAAAAGACTCCACACCTGAAACGCGTTAGCTTCCAAAAGGGGGCAAGGTGGACCAGCCAGCCCAACCAGCTAACGGTTAGTCTGAGCTGTAATTAAAGAGTCATCTACAAACAAAGTCATACTTGAGTGATGTCACCTACATGTGCCCTCAAGTCCTTCAGCTTATGTTCAGTCCATTGGAACTCTGCTTTAACTTTCTTGTTTGGGCACATTGCCTTAGTGGAGGCAGCTCGGTACATTCTAGCTTTTACTGTAGCATCTTTGCATGGCAGGAACAAAGACAGTGACAGTGTTTTATCAAGTCCTAACAAGATTGCCTCTGTGCATAATTGTTAAACTAAAGGGCTGTCGATCCACTGATGTGGAACAGGCGAGAAGCTTAAAGAATGGAGAAAACCCATAATCGCAGAGTAACTTGTATTCTGATTTATTATTTATCACATCATGGTTAAAACAATTTCCTACAGTTTTGTGTATTTTTAATATTATTTTGACATTGAATTTTCAATGTCTGATGCAAAGGCAGGTTTCAGAAACTTTTTAAACATTTATGTATTCAGGTAGTTAAGGGGGAAAATCCCTTTTTTATTAAGCTACAAAATGCATGTTTATCAAAATTCATCTCAGATTCCATTTAGAAATAAAGATATCTCAGGTTTGAAAGAGCTTAGTGAACTACAAAGGATGACAGATATTACTGACAGAACAAAGTTATGAATGATGAAAGAACCCAGGAAAAGGTTTATACTCATGTGGCTATAAATTAGCGAGTAGTAGAAGAAAAGAGTGCTGTTCTTTGGTTTGCATGGAGCAGGTATTAAGTTGGTAAATATGGAAAATAACACACCGTGTGTGTCGTGGTTTGCTTCATGGCGAGGTACGCAACCTCCTCTGTGGTCCAGTCGTGTGTGGCTGGAGGTATGAGCGCACCACCCCCACGGGCTAATGGATGCTTCTCTCGTCTCTCCTAACAGGAGGCCACGGGCAGAGTAGGGTAGCACAGTAAGCCTTGTTCCGAGATCCCGGCTGAGAACCAGAATAACTAGGAGTTGTGAATGTTAGGTATGGCTCAGAAAAGATGCATCTTGTGGTTATGAACAGCATCTGTCAAAGACACTCTAAAGGACAGTTGCCTGATATTAAGGCACAGCTGATAATGCTGTGTTTATCTTAATGTAAGTAACTGTTTCACTGGAGTGACTGGTGCACCCAGACACTCTGCACATCCTTGGTTGATGCCCACGGTGCACCGGATGTTGGCAGGTAGAGGCCACCCATCTACACTTGTACATCTCATCTGTCACCACAGTGCTGCTCAAACTTCAGGAGTCATCAGACTCACCTGGAAGTTTATTGAAACAGATGGCCGGGCCTCACACTGAGAGTTACTGACTCAGTAGATCTTGATGGGAGCCTGAGAATTTGATTTTTAACAGGTTTTCCTTATACTGTGAGACTGTGGTCCAGGAACCATAGTTTAAGGATGGTGTCCTGCTAGTTGAGTTATATGCTTACTAAGAAGCAACCTCACTGATTCTCAAAGCACTTGAAAGAAAAGGCTTGGGTTTTACATAAGAGGTTGGTCAGTAAAAGTACAGCTCTATGGTTTTTTTTAATTTATTTAATTGGAGGCTAATTACTTTTAAATTAAAATATTTACAACATGTATTATTTTCTGTGCTTTCTCATGATGCCATGTTTTTGACCAATGAACTGATGGCCCCCAAAACATCTGACGAAATGTTCTGTACTGTAGGAGGAGCGTCTGTGTTTAGCCACAGGAAGGAATTGACAGTGGCGGAGAGGAGGAAGTCTTTGCCACAATATTATGAGGAATCAGAGAGCTGGGGCCTTTAAGAACATAAGACATATATGCAGAAAAGCATTTTCTTTTTGGAGGGAAATAGGGCAGTGGCTGCTTTTAGGAGGGATAAAACTGCAGGAACTTAAAAACGCAACAACAGTAGGCATGCAGCAGCCACAGGGCCCAGATTTTGGCATAAGACACAGAGGCCGGGGACTATTAAAACCAGGCATTCTTCTCATTTGCAGCAACATGGCTGGACCCAGAGAGGATCATACTAAGTGAAGTAAGTCAGAAAGAGAAAGACAGATATCCTACGACATCATTTCTATGTGGAATCTTAAGATAAAATATGACACAAATGAGCTTATCTAGAAAACAGAAACAGACCCGCAGACATAGAGAAAAGACTTGCTATTGCCAAGGGGGAGCGGGGTGTGGGAGGGATGAATTGGGAGTTTGGGATTAGTGGAGGCAAACTGTTACATATAAGAAGGATAAACAACAAGGTCCTACTGTGTAGCACAGGGAACTATATTTAATATCCTGTGATAAACCATCATGGAAAAGAATCTTTAAAAAATGCATAAATCTGTATAACTGAATCACTTTGCTATACAGCAGAAATTAACACAACATTGTAAATCAACTATACTTTCAGAAAATAAATTTTTTCTAAAAAGAGCCAGGCATTCTTCTAGGTGCTGGAGAAGGAACCAAGGACAAAACATAACAAGTTCCTCCCCTCACAGAGGTTAGACTCACCTTTATTGAATTCCTAAAAACAAGTGGACGGATGTTAGGATTCCTTGATTTTAAAAATTATCAGACCATTGTGCTGCAGATAAACCCGAGGCAGTCTAACTTACTTCATTTCAAGTGCAAATACAAGTCTACTTCATGCCATAAGTTTTTCTTCATTCTGACCAGCTTTTCATTACTAATGGATGTAATGGTTTTGCATATATCCATTTCCTTCCTAAGAGATAGAGAAGTGCAACCATCTGCTTACTTCCATGGCATTCCTATTTGGTAACTGAAGTCACCCCACTTACAGCTTATCCTCGTGTTTTAGGAAATGAGGATCTTAAGAGAAATCATCATTATTATCGTACAATCCCAGTGTTTATTGAACCCTTGTATTGTCAGGTCCTGGGCACAGTCATCCCTTCATTTAACACAAGTTTGTTATCTATATCCTTGGGTCTACTACTGTTTTCTATGTAAATTCATTTCTGTTATTTATTTTTTTTTAATTCCACATATAGCGATACCATTACAAAATTTGTTTCAAAAGTTCCATTTCTGTAGGTGACAAAATTGAAGCTTAGGTGAAATTACTTCCTCAAGGTCACAGAGCTTCATGTGGAAACAGGATTTGATCCTGGATCCATCTGACTTCACCGTTTCCACCACAGACATCCTTGTATGGGAGCGTTCATTGTGTTTATGGAAAAACTAGGTCCCTTAAACCAGCGTTTTGTACACAGCGCTTTTCTGTGGTTCTGAGATGGGGCGCACATGTCCTTGGCACTGCAGTACGTACTGGGGATGGAAGTGACTATTTTATAACTGAACGTGCCACCTATTAGCCCGTAGAAGGGAGCCCGTTTTTTAATGTTTGTTTTTTCTAATTGTGTGTGTTAAGTAAAGTGATTGGACAAACAGTCCTCTCCTGCCTGCTAATCTGCTATAAATCAACCTTCAGATGTTAATAAAACAAGTCAAGACAGACAAAGGAAGTTCCATTTGTATTTTAAACTCCCAATTCATCAGGGTCTCCTCCTTTAGATCTTCTGCAAAAGTGTCCTTGGTCTTAATGTAGCTGGAAGATAAAACACAGATAAAAGAGCCATTGTCTCAGAAGAACATTAATAAAAAATGAATGTTGATCCTAATTGAGTAATATTCAAACATACAGAGTGGAGGCTGCAGTCTGCAGGGAGCATCTGAGTCTCTTAGAATTTGACTCTGTATCTCATCTTCCTCCTCTTATTAGTGTGTTCTTACCTCCCAGCTGCCTTGTAAGAATGTAAATGGTCCTTTTCATTGGAATTAGAAAAGGTTTCTGTAAATATAGTATTAAGCCAGATTCCCAAATCTTTTGTTATTATTGTTCTTATTTTGAGCAATGATGTACTTTTCCTCTCTTTATCTTTTTCTAAAATCTGTTTCAAAAATGATGTTCGATTGGCTTTCCCCCACCCTCCCCCCCCAATATTTGCCTGTTTTCACTGCTTCCTGCTAACTTAGTTTTAAGCTCTCCCTAATTTTGTTGGGCCGGCTGTAATAGAAAGAGCACCCCCTGGCCAAGATGGAACAATTTGCTCAATAACATTAATCATGATAGTATTGGATTAAAATCAAAGAATAAACATCCATTGGAGTCCATACTAATATAAATAAATATCTGAATAAATAAATGGTTAGGAAGAAAGGGAAAACTCTTCTATGGAAGAGAAATTCAATTAAAGGAGTGGGAGGAACAGCAAATTACCACTCAGACACCATAGTAGTGATTGCCACAGGTGAGGTCCATCCATGAATGCTAAAATTAATGAGCGAAAGTTGATGGAGAAACAGGAGACTTGCATGGCCTCAAAGTATCTCCCCCAAAATATTTATTAATTACTCTAGTGATTTCAACGTGTGTATATATGTCCACAAATTCTTTAGATTTCTGCCTCTAGGAGGTGGACCTAGAGGTTCTGTCCTCTCATGGACAGAAATTTAGTGACTCTGATTCTACCAGAGAGGGACAAATGGTTATTTTCCAAGCTGGAACCTGGCATACGTCAGCATAACCAAGTGGCCAAGGTTAACATCATCAGTGGAAACTGATACCATGTCTAGGCTGACACGATGTGAGGAGGGCTTCCCCAGTGGCGAGTGGTGAAGAACTGCCTTCCAGTGCGGGAGATGCAAGAGATGTGGGTTTGATCCCTGAGTCGGGAAGATCCCCTGAAGGAGGGAATGGCAACCCGTTCCAGTATTCTTGCCTGGAAAATCCCACGGACAGAGGAGCCTGGTGGGCCACAGTCTGTGGGATCACAAAGAGTCGGACATGACTGAGCATGCACGCATGCAAAATGTTGTGAGAAGGGCACATGACCTCTGTGGTATTCTTGCCCCAGATCCATGACCTCACTCAATTTATGTGAAAACATCAATGAAACCTAAGTCGAGGGACATGTTACAAAATAGCTGACCAGTACTCTTCAAACTGTCCAGGTGATGCAGTGGCATTTACAGTGTTAATTTCACAGTTTTGATCATTGTGCCCTGTTTAAATAAGATGTTCACATTAGGAGAAAGGAGGTTATAAGAACTCTTACTATTTTTGCAACTTTTCTATAAGCCTTAAAGCATTTCCAAAGAAAATATTAAGAATATGACACCTCAAGGGCATAGAAAAGTTAAGGTTGAAAAAAAAAATGGTCAGTTGAATTCTCTTTTATTCACTTATTTATTTTTTCATTCATTCAGCAAATATTTGCTGCCAGACACTGTATGGAATCCTGAGGATATGGTGGTGGTATAGAAGATACACACGTGCTCTTCGTTTGCAGAGCTTGGGACAGTGCTTCAGTTCAGCTCAGTTGCTCAGTTGTGTCCTACTCTTTGCGACCCCTTGGACTGCAGCACGCCAGGTTTCCCTGTCCATCACCAACTCCCAGAGTTTACTCAAACTCATGTCCATTGAGTCAGGGATGCCATCCAACCATCTCACCCTCTGTTATCTCCTTCTCCTGCCCTCGGTCTTTCCCAGCATCAGGGTCTTTTCCAGTGAGTCAGTTCTTCGCATGAGGTGGCCAAAGTATGGGAGTGTCAGCTTCAGCGTCAGTCCTTCCAATGAATATTCAGGACTGGTCTCCTTTAGGCTGGACTGCTTGGATCTCTTTGCAGTCCAAGGGACTCTCAAGAGTCTTCTCCAACACCACAGTTCAAAAGCATCAATTCTTTGGCGCTCAGCTTTCTTTATAGTCCAACTCTCACATCCATACATGACCACTGGAAAAACCATAGCCTTGACTAAATGAACAGTGCTTGGGTCAGAGGAAATATTTGGTCATCCCTTGTTTCTGTTAGTATCACAGTTTCGTGGGGCATGTAGGGCTTTAAACAGGTGCTGAAATAGGACAAGTGGTGTGCTTATGGGAGCATGTAAGAGTGGCACTTAACCCAGCTGTGAAAGACTAGAAGGGTTCCCTGGTCACCCCTTGCAATATGAGTAAATTCATTGTTTAGTCTTTCAGTTAAAGGGTTTTCAGTGTTTTCTATAGGAACAACATACTTATGACCTAAATTTAGAAGTTGATTTCATCCTCTTAGTTTCTGAATGCCTTTAAAATAAGAATAGTGTCATAATTGTTTTTGTGTGCCTCAGATCCAGAGGAATGCGACATGGTTTTTTTGTTTGTTTATTTTTTAGTTAATTTACTTGTCTGCTTCGAGTCTTGGTGGCAGCATGTGGGACCTGCGTTGCATTATGCGGCATCTTTCATTGCGGTGCACGAACTCTCTGTGATGCGTGATCTCAGTAGATGTGACTGCCTGGGCTGAGTTGCTCTGCAGCATGTGAGATCTTAGTTCCACAACCAGCCATCGAACCCATTTTCAGGGTGGGTTCTTAACCACCAGAGAAGTCCCACTACATAGTTTTTGTATGAGACTGAAGCATCTTCAAATCCCTTTGGGTTAGAATCATTATTATTATTACAACTCAAAATATGCAATAATAAGATATATGTAAAAATACGTAATATAAGCTATATAGATGCCACTGTGATTTTTTAAAAATTGAGTAGTAAAACTACATTGGAGTCCATGAAATTTTTGATGTTAAAAAGATGTTCTTGATATACACTGAAATCAGAACAAATATATTTGCAAAAGGATTTTCTTTGTAGCATTTGTTAGAATCATAAAATTTAGAAGCAATCTAAATTTATAACAAGAGCAGGATATCTAAATTACTTTTCTGGTATACGTTTATGACGTATCATAATTCAGTAATTAAGAATTTTATACACACACAGGCAGGCACGTACACAGATTCACATGTACACCCCATTTATGTAAAGAACTACACTAAAATATTAATAATGATTACTTCAGAACTGTGGGATTTTTTTGTTTATACTTTATTTTACTCAGAATATGCATGATTTTTATAATTAGAATAAATTTTTGAGAAGAATATTAGTTCTTAAAAGTGATCATATAGGGGTCTCAGGACTCCTAATGCAGTGGTTTAATAACAAATGCCTTCAGTAAGATGGGGCTTCCCTGGTGGCTCAGATGGTAAAGAATCTGCGTACAATGTGGGAGACCCGGGTTTGGTCCCTGGGTCAGGAAGATCTCCAGGAGAAGGGAATGGCTACCCACTCCAGTATTTTTGCCTGGAGAATTCCATGGATAGTGGAGCCTGATGGGCTATAGTCCATGGAGTCGCAAAGAGTTGTACACAACTGATCAACTAACCACACAAGATGAGAATCCTTCTCAGAAAAATCTTAGGAAAGTTAGCCTCAGTTGTCTTGTGTGGCATAAATAATAAGCTCATATTAGCTTCATTTTTGTGTACCTTTTCTCAGTATGTTTTTAAATAATGTCTTTGATAGTTTCGTGCAGGGAAAAAAAACATTGCTTCGGCAGTACTTCGGTAATTGCTTCAGTCCTGAGGTACACTCTCAGGACGCTTAGCCCACCTCATGGTTCCTGTCTCATGGCTTGTAAGTCTCAAGCATTGAAAAGTATTTGGCCTGTGCAACAAGTGAGTGAATTTTACAATGCAAATTCCTAAAAGGTGCCGATCAGTTCAGTTCAGTTCAGTCGCTCAGTTGTGTCCGAGTCTTTGAGACCCCATGAATTGCAGCACGCCAGGCCTCCCTGTCCATCACCAACTCCCGGAGTTCACTCAGATTCATGTCCATCGAGTCAGTGATGCCATCCAGCCATCTCATCCTCTGTCATCCCCTTCTCCTCCTGCCCGCAATCCCTCCCAGCATCAGAGTCTTTTCCACTGAGTCAACTCTTCGCATGAGGTGGCCAAAGTACTGGAGTTTCAGCTTTAGCATCATTCCTTCCAAAGAAATCCCAGGGCTGATCTCCTTCAGAATGGACTGAGAGTATCATTAAAAGCATTTGGAAATCTTTTCTGAAAATCGATTATAACCTGGTAAATAAGCATGATGCCTCATCTGTCAGTGTCAGTCATTCTCATGTGGCCATTTCACCTGTTGTCAGCAACTGTGGCCATCATTATTCCAAAAGCCTAGGTCTGACCCAGGCCACTCGGGCCATCAGGCACAAAGACAGAGGTCCACTGGCCACACTGGGACCTTCCTGATAACAGTATGCTTAGGTTTCAAACCAAGGAAGGGACCAGTTCTTAAAATGCTGAGCCCTGCCTGCCTGGGCTTATTCTATGTCCCTAGATCATTAGAGGCTGTTCTAAGACCAAGCCAGACAGGCCTTACCAAGCGCATGCAAACAAGAGGTTGAAGAAGAGCTGCCGTCTTGAAAATGGAGTAGATGATGGAGAAGCAAGTCAGTTGATAAAGGCACCAGGTCTTGAGACAGAATTAAGCAAATGGGAGGCTGGCACCAAGGGGAAAAGTGGAGGAGAGGCGTGCAGACAGGCAAGGATGCAGAAGAGTCCAAGAGCTCTTTGGATGACATGATTTCTGACACGATCGTAGTCTTTTGAGGAAACTTTACTTTACCTCCATTTGGGCTGTACTCAGACTTGAAGATGTAGACTTTTAAGAGGCACACGGGGACACTTCAGTTCAGTTCAGTTCAGTCGCTCATTCGTGTCCAACTCTTTGCGACCCCATGAACCGCAGCATGCCAGGCCTCCCTGGTCCATCACCATCTCCCGGAGTCCACCCAAACCCATGTCCATTGAGTCAGTGATGCCATCCAACCATCTCATCCTCTGTCGTCCCCTTCTCCTCCTGCCCTCAATCTTTCCCAGCATCAGGGTCTTCTCAAATGCTCTTCACATCAGGTGGCCAAAGTATTGGAGTTTCAGTTTCAACATCAGTCCTTCCAATGAACACCCAGGACTGATCTTTTTTAGGATGGACTGGTTGGATCTCCTTGCAGTCCAAGGGACTCTCAAGAGTCTTCTCCAACACCACACTTCAAAAGCATCAATTCTTTGGCACTCAGCTTTCTTCACAGTCCAACTCTCACATCCATACATGACCACTGGAAGAACCATAGCCTTGACTAGACAGACCTTTGTTGGCAAAGTAATGTCTCTGCTTTTTAATATGCTGTCTAGGTCGGTTATCACTTTCCTTCCAAGGAGTAAGCATCTTTTAATTTCATGCCTGCAGTCACCATCTGCAGTGATTTTGGAGCCCCAAAAAATAAAGTCTGACACTGTTTCCCCATCTATTTGCCATGAAATGATGGGACCAGATGCCATGATCTTCGTTTTCTGAATGTTGAACTTTAAGCCAACTTTTTCACTCTCCTCTTTGACTTTCATCAAGAGGCTCTTTAGTTCCTCTTCACTTTCTGCCATAAGGGTGGTGTCATCTGCATATCTGAGGTGATTGTTATTTCTCCTGGCAATCTTTATTCCAGCTTGTGTTTCATCCAGCCCAGCGTTTCTCATGATGTACTCTGCATAGAAGTTAAATAAGCAGGGTGACAATATATAGCCTTGACGTACTCCTCTTCCTATTTGGAACCAGTCTGTTCCATGTCCAGTTCTAACTGTTGCTTCCTGACCTGCATACAGGTTTCTCAAGAGGCAGGTCAGGTGGTCTGGTATTCCCATCTCTTTAGGAATTTTCCACAGTTTGTTGTGATCCATATGGTCAAAGGCTTTGGCATAGTCAATAAAGCAGAAATAGATGTTTTTCTGGAACTCTTTTGCTTTTTCAATGACCCAGTGGATGTTGGCAATTTGTTCTCGGGTTCCTCTGCCTTTTCTAAAACCAGCTTGAACATCTGGAAGTTCACGGTCCACGTATTGCTGAAGCCCGGCTTGGACAATTTTAAACATCACTTGACTTAGCGTATGAGATGAGTGCAATTGTGCGGTACTTTGAGCATTCTTTGGCATTGCTTTTCTTTGGGATTTGAATGAAAACTGACCTTTTCCAGTCCTGTGGCCACTGCTGAGTTTTCCAAATTTGCTGACATATTGAGTGCAGCACTTTCACAGCATCATCTTTTAAGATTTGAAATAGCTCAACTGGAATTCCATCACCTCCACTAGCTTTGTTCGTTTGTAGTGGTGCTTTCTAAGGCCCACTTGACTTCACGTTCCAGGATTTCTGGCTCTAGGTGAGTGATCACACCATCGTGATTATCTGGGTTATGAAGATCTTTTTTGTATAGTTCTTCTGTGTATTTTTGCCATCTCTTCTTAATATCTTCTGTTAGGTCCATACCATTTCTGTCCTTTATTAAGCCCATCTTTGCATGAAATGTTCCCTCGATATCTCTAATTTTCTTAAAGAGATCTCTAGTCTTTCCTGTTCTATTGTTTTCCTCTATTTCTTTGTATTGATCACTGAGGAAGGCTCAGCGGGACCCTAGGCATGCTTTTTTCTGTAGATAAAGCAACTTTTCCCTTGGGAAAAAAAAAAATCAAGTTAGAAAGTTGACTTGCCCTCATTAAAACAAACAAAAAAAAGTTTTTCTAGGGCATCTATAACTACCATTTGGTTTTCTTAATGTAAATTGAGTTACAAGCATTTAAAAAATGAAAATATTGTGCTTTTTATCTTCATTTTTGCCTAAACTAAGACTCTTCCTATTGAAAGATGGATGGAGAAAATAGCAGGTATGTAAACCTACCGTATCTCCTTAGATTTATTTAGCCTTTGCCCTCAAAGAGCTCAAATGATCTTATCGATCTTGGCCGTGTGTTATAGTAAAAGTAGATTTTTAACTTCTTTTGACCTTAGCTCCCATGACAAAGGGTCCCCAGAGGTCGTGTTGGACCCAGGGCCTAGTTCTGAGCCCCACTATATTATATGGCCCAAATCCTCAACAGATAGTTGAGCTCCAAAGCAGGTTCTCGGTTAGGTAGGGACACCATGGGAACACCGTGCCTCTGGAATTCTCCCTTTGACCTATTCACAGGCCTTTCATTGAGCCTTGTTTACCATGGTTTTCTTGTGGTTTGTGACAGGTAAGAACTGTATTGATTCCTAGCATCTGCTGGCAGTAACCTTTGAAAGGGCAGGCGATGCATCACCACAGAATTTTATCTATCAATATCGGGCTAATAGAAAGACAGGGATGACATCTCATCACAACATTGCTGGCAGATCATAAATCCGCGCTGATATGGTGCTATAGTAATGGGCGGTAGAAAAGGGACACGGATTAACATTCGGATAAAGTCAGGGGGACGTTTAGAGAGAAAGGACAAGACTTGGCCATGAGTAAACTCCTAATGGGAATGGCCACCCTCACGGACACCTGGAGAAGTTAAGTATCTTGATGTAGACAGCTATGAAGTATCAGAACTCTTCTCAGAGCCTCAGTTTCCTCATCCGTAAAATGGACGCAGTGAAGGGTTCAGTAAGATGATGCATGCCAGTTCTCAGACTATGGTCCCTAGGGTAGCAGCATCACATCGCCTGGGCATTTACCAGGAATGCAAATCCTTGGGCCCCGACCTGCCAAATTTAAAACCCCAGAGTGGGGCCCACGATTCTCATGCATGCCAGAACACGTTCAGAACCATTAGGTGTGGCAGAAGCATCAACATAGTGCCTGGCACGGAGCTATGGTTCAGAGAAGCAGCATTTAGTTGACGTTTATTATTATTTAGCCGTACCATTTATATTAATAATGTATTCTGCTTACAAACTCTACAGTCGTCATACTTTTGTTGACTCACAGATGAATTAGGAAAATGAAATATTTTCTGACATATCGACATCGGGGACATGTAAGCAGTGCTATAGAACTGGATATCTAATTTCAACACTCTGAATTACAAGGCTAGAGGACACCAGCATCCTAAAGGTTAATGTTCTAATGTGTGCTTTGGACATATTAGTGCTTTTGACATGTCAGGAAGCTTCCAGCCTGGATAGTGAATAGTGCAACAATTTAATAACATAAATGGAGTCTGTCTGATTCTGCAAAGAAACGTCCTTCCTTAGGGCCCAGAATATATAGTCCCTTCTGTGGCTACACTCACAGTATTTTTAATCATTTCATGTTTTTATTATACCCCAAGTACAAGGTGTAACAAAGAGTCTCTGGTGCTGGCAGTCACTCAAAAATTGACAAATCTAAAAAGTGAATAGAACAGCAAGTAGCCCATTAGAGGTTTTCTTTTTTCTTTTTCTGTATTTTTTTTTTTAAAGGAACACCTTATAATGTCGGAAGAGTTTATTTTTGCATCTTATACATGAAAAGTAGTAGTAATAAACTTCCGCAATTGTTGGTCTTTTCTCTGCAGAAATTATGGCTGTGTACAACTGTGGAGTTTTAACTGTTTTCCACCAAAGTCCATAATTCACACACTAAATGTGACAAGCGTGACTGGCCGTAAACCTAACGACTTTTTTTAAGAGACTGAAATTCAGAACAGCATTCTCTCTGAAACTGCACTTTGGTAACCCCACAGAAAACCCTTCAGAGATCTGCTCCCACTGCAAGAAAGGCATCTGGGTGTGCCAGCAGTCAGAATCCTGAACACTTTCATATAACACACAAGTTAGGGGGATGAAGTGAGAACCGATTGCAATCACCCTTTATGAAGCGACCAGAAGAACAGAAACTCAGTGGTGGCAATGACGATTGTGCTGGTCCATCCTCTCTTCCCTCCCATCAAAAAAAATTATAAAAGTTTGCTAAGAAACTTACATAGTGGTCAAAACTCTTATTTTTATGTTTTAGGCATTTTATTTTAACTTTTTATTTTGTATTGTGGTATAACTCGTTAACAGTGTTGTGACCGTTGAAGGTGAACAGCAAAAAGACCCAGCCATACATATATATGTATCTATTCTCCCCCAAACTCCTTTCCCATCCAGGCTGCCATATAACACTGAGCAGAGTTCCATGTGCTATACAGTAGGTCTTTATCGGCTATCCATTTTAAACATAGCAGTGAATAAACTTATGGTTGCTGGGGTGGGGAAAGGTGTAGTTGGGGAGTTTGGGATGGATATGGTCAAAATTCTAAGTATATAAAGTTTCAGAGTGATAGGAGAGAACCTTTCCAAGCTGAGGTTCTTAGGCTTTAGGTGAAGGCTTTGTTCTTTGCTTTCAAGGTAAGTGTCATTTCTTCCAGTGAGCAGCTGCTAAGGATGCTGTTAGCCTGCATCCGGAAAGCAAGGCACATTCGCTGCAGCAGCCAGTCCAGGTTGATCCATGGATGTTCATTAAGAGGCTGTGGAAAAGTGAATCTCCTGTTTACCTTTTCTTCCCCTGAGCATTCTACGAGGCTCTTTCTGTGCCCGCTTTTTTCTGCCTCCAGCTTAAGACTCTTATTATTTCCCTTAAACGTCTGTTTATGTCATTACCTGTATTTTTGCAGCAAATTTTATCTCCTGGACAGAGAGTGAAAAGGCCTGCTCTAATGGGATAGTGCAGCTTTTTTTGCCCCCTCCCTTCAGATCATATAATTGAATCTCATCACTTTCGTAACAAACCTAGGCAGCCTCTTTTCAGTTTCCATTTTGGACTGCTTGTTTTATTTTCCTGTTTGTTGTTTTGTCTTCACTGGCTCAACGCACACGAGCACAAAACATACAGTAACAATAAAACTGAAGAAGCAAAAATTAACCAGGGTGCAGCATGCAAAGTGACAAACCCACTGAGTGTGAGACCACCGGCTGGAAAAAGTCAGGGTTTTTTTGCAACTGAATGCAGAATAATCTATTTGCTTTGGTTGCAGTCAGCCAGCTGCTTTGAGAGAGGATTTTTCATTTATATAGTGGTTGTTCTGTGAAACTTGAGGAAGAACCCGAGGTTCTAGTTCCTGTTGACTTTATGAAGCACCCATGTCAATTTATCACCGTGATGCAAACTTGAATTTTCAAGTCAGTGTTTATATACAGAGAAGTCGCTGAAGCTGTGTTTATCCCTGGAGGTGGGCCTCACTTGGCCATGGAGATTCACGTTCTTCTTCATCCCATGACTTACTGATTACTAGTTTCCTTGAAAACTATTGTCCAGGAACAACACACTTCTTTCTGTGACTTTCCTTGTTTAAGCCATCAGTCTCAATGTTTATGATCATGACAGAATACTGTACTCTAGGCCAGAGCTCCTCCAATTGTAATGTCCATATGAATGATCCAGGTCTCTAGTTAAATTACAGAGTCTGACTCAGTCGGTCTGATATGATTTAAGAGTCTGTATTTTCAATCATCTCACAGGGATTTTCAAAACTGCTGGTCGACCACACTGAATAGCAAGGCTCTATTGGGGATGAGAGCTTCCCAGGTGGCACTAGTGATAAAGAACCCATCTGCTAACGCAAGAGACATAATGAGATGTGGGTTTGATCCCTGGGTCGGGAAGAGCCCCTGGAGGAGGGCATGGTAACCAACTCCAGTATTCTTGCTTGGAGAATCCTGTGGACAGAGGAACCCCAAGGGCTACAGTCCATAGAGGCACACAGAGTCGGACATGACTGACGCAACTCAGCACACACACACACACACACACACACGTTGGAGATGAGGGTTGGGGTGGGGGTGGGACAACCAGGTTTCCTAATTCTCTTTCTGGTACAAGTGAGGCTACAAAAACCCCTCTCAGTGGTGAACATTGGTGATCAGTGATGAGAACAGGTGTGTAATCTGCCTTCCAACTCCTGATCTTTCCTTAGAAGGTCACTAAACACTAGCTGGAGTTAAGCAGAGATGACTGAGGAGTACTTAGGGCCCCCTTGAAGAAGCTGAAAGCCCGCTGATGTGCCTCACCTGGAAGGGCTCCCCGTCCCTCCTAATCTCTCCCTCCTCCCACCCTGAGCTCTGCCATCCCCCTCCGGATTCCCTTACTCGGCTCTTATCAGCTTCGAGTACTTGGTGACTGAAGTCTCTTAACTGATCTTGGCTCCAACCTTTTCCCACCTCCTGTCTTCCCTCCCTCTCTGCACAGACGTTATCTTTCAAAACACAGGTGTGATCATATCACTCCCTGGATTAAAATCACTTAATGGCTCCCTATTAATTACAAGATAAAGTGCAAATTCCTTAGCCTGGCATACAGTGTCCTTCAATATCTGGACCTAATGACCTTTCTAGAAAGCACCCCTTCCTCTGTCTCTTCAGAGCATATCACACTCTTGCCTTTGTTCTAAACATGCCATGATCCTTCTTTCCAAGGTCTCCTCTTCATCCTCTCTGGAATATGCACCCCCATCCCAACAGGGTCATTACGGCCTCCTCCAGGTTCCCATAGTTCATTAGCATCCTGTGATTCAGTTTTCACCACACTGTGCTGTCCTTGTACGTACCTATGTCTTTCTCTCTCAGAATGTCAGGAACTTCTGGAAGCAGGGCTGTTGCTTTGTTGACCACTGGAGGCACATTATTAAGGCCTTTTTCTTTTCAAGAGCCTTATAAACATGGTCAAGCCATGGAAAAGAAAATGATTAGCTTCAGAATACAACAGATGATTGGAATTAATCATTTCAAAAGCAAAATTATGAAAATTCTTGATGTTGTTAATTCTTACTCACAATTTTATTTAATGTGAGATATGGGTACAGGGCTTCCCAAGTGGCTCAGTAGTAAAGAACCCATCTTTCAATATAGGAGATGCAAGAGACTCAGGTTCGATCCCTGGATCACAAAGATCACCAGGAGTAGGAAATGGTAACCTACTCCATTATTCTTGCCTGGAAAAGTCCATAAAGAGAGGAGCCTGGCAGGCTACAGTCAATGGGGTCACAAAGAGTTGGATACCACTGAGCACATTTAATTACAATGGTGTGATCACTCACCTAGAGCCAGACACCTGGAATGTGAAGTCAAGTGGGCTTTAGGAAGCATCACTACAAACAAAGCTAGTGGAGGTGATGGAATTCCAGTTGAGCTATTCCAAATCCTGAAAGATGATGCTGTGAAAGTGCTGCACTCAATATGTCAGCAAATTTGGAAAACTCAGCAGTGGCCACAGGACTGGAAAAGGTCAGTTTTCATTCCAATCCCAAAGAAAGGCAATGCCAAAGAATGCTCAAACTACTGCACAGTTGCACTCATCTCTCACGCTAGCAAAATAATGATCAAAATTCTGCAAGCCAGGCTTCAACAGTACGTGAACCGTGAACCTCCAGATGTTCAAGCTGGTTTTAGAAAAGGCAGAGGAACCAGAGATCAAATTGCCAACATTCATTGGATCATGGAACAAGCAAGAGAGTTCCAGAAAAACATCTATTTCTGCTTTATTGACTATGCCAAAGCCTTTGACTGTGTGGATCACAATAAACTGTGGAAAATTCTGAAAGAGATGGGAGTACCAGATCACCTGATCTGCCTCTTGAGAAACCTGTATGCAGGTCAGGAAGCAACAGTTAGAACTGGACATGGAACAACAGACTGGTTCCAAATAGGAAGAGGAGTACGTCAAGGCTGTATATTGTCAACCTGCTTATTTAGCTTCTATGCAGAGTACATCATGAGAAACGCTGGACTGGATGAAACACAAGCTGGAATCAAGATTGCCGGGAGAAATACCAATCACCTCAGATATGCAGATGACACCACCCTTATGGCAGAAAGTGAAGAGAAACTAAAAAGCCTCTTGATGAAAGTGAAAGAGGAGAGTGAAAAAGTTGGCTTAAAGTTCAGCATTCAGAAAACGAAGATCATGGCATCCGGTCCCATCACTTCATGGGAAATAGATGGGGAAACAGTGGAAACAGTGGCTGACTTTATTTTTATGGGCTCCAAAATCACTGCAGATGGTGACTGCAGCCATGAAATTAAAAGATGTTTACTCCTTGGAAGGAAAGTTATGACCAACCTAGATAGCATATTCAAAAGCAGAGACATTACTTTGCCAAAAAAGGTCCGTCTAGTCAAGGCTATGGTTTTTCCAGTGGTCATGTATGGATGTGAGAGTTGGACTATAAAGAAAGCTGAGCACCGAAGAATTGATGCTTTTGAATTGTGGTGTTAGAGGAGACTCTTGAGAGTCCCTTGAACTGCAAAGAGATCCAACCAGACCATCCTAAAGGAGATCAGTCCTGGGTGTTCATTGGAAGGTCTGATGTTGAAGCTGAAACTCTAATACTTTGGCCACCTGATGCGAAGAGCTGACTTATTTGAGAAGACCCTGATGCTGGGAAAGATTGAGGGCAGGAGGTGAAGGGGACGACAGAGGATAAGATGGTTGGGTGGCATCACCGATTCAATGGACATGAGTTTGGGTAGGCTTTGGGAGATAGTGTTGGACAGGGAGGCCTGGCATGCTGCAGCTCATGGGGTCACAAAGAGTCAGACACGACTGAGCGACTGAACTAAACTGAACTAAACACATGCAGGCACACGTGCGAACACGCACACACACACACACACACACACAGGTGCAACTTAATGTTTGATGTTAAGAGACTTGTCTCCACAAATGAGAGTGCCTCAGCATAAAGGTCTTAAAAGCCCTTCATTAGTAACTCCATTCAACAAGCATTGATTGAATACTTGCTCTATAAACTGACCCTGTATTATGCTTTTAGAATACAAAGATATAGATAGTATAACTATTCTCAAGGAGCTAAAATAATAATTTTTAGACCCATTTTATATGTGTAAAACCCGAGGCTGCAAGAGCTTAAGTAACTTTTTCAAGACTTAGCTAATAACTGGCAGTGCTAGCGGTTGCATCTAGATCAGGATTTTTAAGAAAAGGAAACCAGCCTGTAAAGAATGATCAAAGAACTGTTCAGTGTCATAAGCAGCAAGGCTGACAATTACAATGCACTGTGAGCCAGAAGTCTAGGAACTTGGGGAGGTATCAGAGCTTCATAGGGAAAGCAAATGACTTCCAGTCGAACCGTGCAGCATCCTCCGTGGTCAGTTTACCTGCCTTTAGACACAGCTTAGATGGATTGGATCAAATAGCGTGAATATTAGAAATTACTGTCAGGAACAAAGTAGTGTCAGTTACCAATTTTTATTGCTTTGTCTCCTGCGTTCAAACTATATTTTCCCCTAAGAATGTCTATTAATGTCAAAGTATAATTATCAAACTAAGCCAACTATTATTGTTAATTAAATTTTGTCTTCACACTTTTCTTTCTTCCAGTGTTAAATGAAGGGGGAATGCGACACCCCACTTCATGCCACAGTACGAAGGTTAGGTTTCTAGAGACCTCAGACATCCCAGATTAGTAAGCAGGAAATGTCTTAGCACCAGTAGCTTTCTCAAAACTCTTGTACTTAGTAATCAAGGATGGAATTATCTTCCAGAAGTGACAGGCAGCATTGGAAGGGAGCAGCAAGGACATACACAAGCCTAACAGGATGCGATTGTGTCCAGAAGGGCCACATAGTCCTACATATGTCATTAACTCATGGCATCTTCTCTAGATAGAAGCATAGGACAGAGAAAGTGGCAAGTCAGCAAGCTTTGTGAAAATTGTTTTTGTTTCGTTTCATTTCGTTTTAATTTTGGCCTTCAGAGAAAGATTCAATGATATGGAAAGCTCACATTTGTGGAACAGCATATTTAGTAGCTAGGTATCTGAGGTGTTGATGGTTGAAGTTTTCCAGCAAGGATGTCGTGTATTACATGACTAACCTAATGCAACCTTAGAGCAGGGAGAGTGTTCATTGAACTAACTATGGCCATATAATTAAAGGAGAGAAACCAGAAGATAAATCATAGATTGAACCTAATTTCAAATGTCCAGTCCTCTGCCAACATCTGCTATTTACCTTATACTTTTCTTACTGAGAATGGTTTTAGTTTGCAATTTAACATCAGTGATGGAGATGTTTTAATTTACTCTGTGCTTCTTAAAGTTAGCCTTAGAATGAAAAGAATAATAGCTAAAGCTCTGAAATTTAAAAAATAATTCCAGCACATTATGGAAGCTCCTAAGAAGCCGTATAGACAGAGACTGCATGGAGATAGTGATGATGCTAATGAAGAAGTTGGAGAAGGGGAAGATTGTATCCTTTAGTTAGCATTCATAGGGCTTGAAAAATAATTTTACACACATATTCTGACTCGATTCTCATAATCCTCTGGGAGGAGAGACACCATTTACCCTTTGTAAAATGTGAAAACAAATTCGGAATTTTTCCCAGTTTCATCACCAGTAAGCTCAGAACTACAGCACTTATTCCTGTTTTTCAAGTCATATGGTCTCATTTGCCTTAGACACCCTCTTAACAAGTAAAAATAAGGCACAAATGATGTCCTTATCACATAGCTCTAATTTCAATGATGATTAATCAGCAGCCCACATTCAGATGATACTAATCAAGTTATTTTCATAATAACACCACTTCGGATAGCTGCAGTGCGCTTCTGACTGACATTGGCTTTGCACTGGGGACTTGGTACAAGTCAGGAAAGTAGAATCTGGAATCTCCTTTGACCGCTGTCCATATGCAATCTCTTCATCAAACCCTGGCTAAAGAAGTGCCTTCTAACCTGTATGTTTCTTCCGACTCACTGGGACCAGCAACTCAAGAGCCCAGAGGTTCAAAAAATAAATAAATAAAAAGCCACTCGCCTTAGTAATAATAAGGGCCTTAGTCACAGAACCCAACTTTCCAGCTAAGAAATTGTCATTTCATAAAGTAGTCCAAAGCTGCTTGAATTCCTGATAGGAGATGTGAGTGAGTTGAATGTTGCCACATTATCCAGCATGATGATTATCATGGCTTTACAGGTGTTTCTTGAACAAACCATATTACACTCACTCGGCATACTGTCTAGAATAAGAATGTGAAACGTCCGTCCCCTCCCATTTCCCCATTTTCTGTTTCTGTAGTCATGTCAGTTGAAGCTGACATTCACTCTAAGTCCATATCTGATGTGTTCCAACTGATATCCTTACTTGCTTGTCCTGTCGGCGCTAAGCTTTAAATTTGGAAGGTTTTCAATGGCTCTTGTTGGAAGGAAAAAATGAACCAGGAGATGCAGAGAGAGACTGCTGTTACAGCCAAATTTCAGTCACATGGATTGTCAAGACTAATGAATGCCCTTGAAGCGGATACTGTAAATGCCTGAAGTTGGAGTTGAACTGCCTTATGAGTCAGAATCATTCAGCAGAACAGACTCCCTCTCTCTAAATACCAACGGCCCAATATTTAGACTCTGGTTATAGGGCTAATTCAATCGCTGGAGCATATTGTAACATGCTGATTGCTGATAGGCTTCAAATTCCTTCTATGCTGAAAATATTAGTTTTATTCCTAAATCATATAAATGAGATACAGTAGATTCTTTCATTAGTTCCCCACCACTCTTTTAGCATCATAAATTAAAGCCTCATTAACATACTGTAATTGTGAATAATACCAGAGTTAAGTAGAGGGAGGTTTAGATATTCGTTCCAACCACTTACTTGGTCTCTCTAAATCTCAGTTTCCTCATCTGTATAATGGGGATAATGATAAGATATTGAACCACATAGGATGGTTGTGAGAATTAAATAAGATAACATAAAATGGTAATATAAGATAATTAATGGTAATATAAGATAATATAAAAAAACAATGCCTGGGACACAGAAAACATTTTAAAAGTATATTAGCTATTGTTATCATGCAAACAATTAAAATAATGCCCCCTCCAGAAATAATGAGTGTTTTCATGATATTAAAACAATTAAAATAATAATGAACCCTATAGAAAAGAAATAATTTGTCTCTTTTGCCTCCATACATGGAGAAAAGTAGTCACTTCCCTTTTCCTTTCTGTGTGTAGTATTTATTGTTATATGTGATAGTGTTGTGATTTTAAGTATCTTACACTAATTGTTAGTCTTTTAACACCCTGAAGGCAAATGTAAAGAAAAAAAATAGCTTTTATTAAGTTGAAGCAAGTGACCTGGTTTAATAATGCTATCTCTTATCAATGGGAAAGGTGATATTAAATTAGCTGCTTAAAAGCCCGATATAAAAAAATAAGGGAGCTACAGGTGCCATCTCCATTGAGGTTCTAAGGAAATTCAATATAAAGTACTATCTAGAGGGACAGTTACTTAACAGCAAGTATTACAAACAATCTCCATCTCTAATATGCTTAGAACACAAGGAAATTGAGAAGTAGCAGTTAAGAAGTGAGCGTAGTAGAGTTGGCTGTGTCCATAGCTTTGAAATCCTAAATTTCTTTTCATATAGTTAGAAAAAAGGCAACATTATACTTTCTTACAGAGTGAGGGTTCATCAGAGACTGCTTCGGCGTGTATAGTAAATGGCTTAGCTACCAATATCTCTTCTGGGGTATGGAAGAAGTCCCAGTTCCCTTAAATCTTTAGAGGAATAATAGAGCCTAATATGTGTATTGTCGTTTGTGGTTTTCAAATATTTTTATATGTATTTTGCATTTTCATCATGTAAACCTTTTGTTTTAGTTATGAATAGCTTGTGATTTGAGAAATGCAGATAGTTCTATATGTGAATTAAAATCATCCATTCCCATTACCTCAGCTGTCAACTAACTTTGGGATCAGTGACCACCCCCACTGGATGCTGTGAAGGCCTATGCTCCGTTAGTTACCAGCTTCTTCTTCCTACAGAGATCATCCCTTTTAGAATGTGATTTTCTTTCCCAATAGTCCATGCTCATGGACAGCAGGATTGTACAACTAGTTTTCACTCTCAAAGTAACCATTTAATACACCCCAGGGAATAGAGTATTATATTATCAGTTCATTAGCAAAGTGGTTTGTGCAGAAGATCAACAGTTGGGCTTCAGCACTGTTTCATCTGAAAGAGACAATGTATTTTGAAATGCTGGAACACTCCCCAGCTTTGAATTGCTACTGAAACAGCTCAATATAAAACTGCTCTTTTATTCTTCTTTTGCCATAAACGAGCATCACAGAATCAAATCCATTGAGAAGAAATTCCTTGCTTTGCCAACACAATTAGTTTTGTAAGAAGCCTCTGTCTTCAGATTGTTCTCCTCCAAAATCCAAGTTGGATGGCTGTCGTTATTTTTTAATTAATATTTTTTTAAGAGCCCCTTTTCTCCCAAGAGCCTCTAAGCAGATTTAGCAGGCTTAAAATGACTCTTCCACAAGGTGATTTCAATGCCATCTTACAAGCAAAGAAAACAGTGACTTTCCTACTTTATTGGCTCAATTTTTCCCTCTCTCTTTTAATTCTCCAAAATCCTGTCCACTGGAGGGAGTTTTTTTCTTCAGGGTGAGGATATCTTCTCTCCAAAAAAGATGCTGTCTTTTTGATGAACAAAAAGACCATGAAACCCATCCAGCCATGAAAAGGAGTAAGAGGAGAAAAAACATTTCTGTGTGAGGAGCAAAAGTATTCAGTGATTATTATTATCTTGCATGGTTTATTCTTTATTCTCTTTCTTTGATTGCCTTTCACTTCTTGGATACGTGGATTTTAATGGAAAAGCTAATTCAGATCTTCACGTTTGGTGGATGGGTATCACTCCCCACAAACATTGTATAGAGGGCCTTGCACCTCTCCACTTTATGGAATCAGGCAGCTCAGATCATAAGCATCGTAATTGCTTGGCCCCCTTAGTGCTGTGGGCTCTGATTTAAAAAGTCCTATTGAGCTCAGAGTCTTTTAAGAGGAAGGCAGCTAATGTGATGGTTAAAATTGAAATAGCATAGGCGAAGATGCTGTAACTACTTTCTTTTGTCACAGTCTTCCTGGAAAAGAGTTTTCGCACATCTAATCAATGTTTCCTTTCACAAAAGAGATTCTCATCCTATATGTAAATATCAGTTGGACAGTGCTTGACCGCAGTTCTTGAGCTTTAATGCTGAAAACCAATAGACCCAAAGGTAAAAAACAGCTTGATGCTTATTAGCCTTTAAAGTTAAGATTCGGGTCACCTTGGGTTTGGCATGGTATAAGGGCTCATTCTCTTGGCAGAGAAAAGCAGAAACAGCTCTTCTTACAAATGAAATAGCGCAAGATTAAAGGATTTCATGGGGACAAGAGAATCTTGACATCATCCTGTACAATAACCTTTGTCCTGTTTTCAATCCCAGCCACTTTCCAATTTGTAAGTTGATGGTGGAATTATAAAAATCTATTCATTAGGTAGACTTTTTGGCCTTGGAACCATAAATCTTGGGTTTGGAAATTTGAAGGCAAAATCTGGCCTTGCTGTTTCAGAGCTACCCCTTCTAAAAAGGATTTTATGACAAGACATGAGATCTGCAGAACCAGACCTTTGTGTAGTTGATGTGGCTGAATGTGCTGTGGGAAGTCACCACTATGAGCGTCAGTGTTCTTAGCTGTCCCTCCTTCGTGTGCATTTTGGAGTTAAAGGTGAAATTCCATCTTTAACCCCCTTGTGGTTGCCTGAACAGTGATTAATGAACTCGATATGATTCCTTGCAGACTTTTCAAAGGGTGGATGAAGGATGGAATTTCAGCCTCTTTTTTGGAAAAAAAAAAAAAAAAAAAAAAAACCACAGGGCTTTTGCATCATACAGCTTTTAAAATTAATGTCCTTTCTTGAATGCCAAGAAAACAAAAGGAATTTCTCAGAAGTATATGCTGCTTGACACAATAGGCCTTAATTGGTGTCAAGGAGATGTTGGGATGAATGAGGAAATGCCCATTTAGCTGATAAGACTTAAAAGTGGAGCCTTGTTATGAGCTGTCATCTCAACGTGTATTTAAACTATAGCAAAACTGAAACATATTTGCCATATAGATCATAATGACTCCAAAGGAGCCATTATACCCTATTATGTAATTACATAATCAAAGCATGCATAGTAATCAGCTTTTGGAATTCAATGCTAATCAAACATACCTATAGTATGTGTTTAAGCTAAAATAGAGAGCGTTAATTTGCCATTAGTCAACTAAACAAGAATGTGTATACAGAATATTCATGAATAGCTTAATGTTGTGTCAGATGATATTTTTTGTTTTGTATTCAGGGGAAATCAACAAGTTTAATTGAAGAAAAAACCAGCACTGAAGGAAGATTACTCTTTAACTTGCTGTTCAAAAATTTGCCTCACCTTTTACTGATTATAAGAGGAGATTAGATTAAATTCAAATTTTTTTTTTCCCTCCATAAGCGCTAGTGACACAACAGTTACTACATTACGTGAGATTCTTAGGCGATCCTGACTATCTCCATGCCATAGGATAAAGTGTTATGAACACTACACTTGAAACAAGCCTTTAATAAACATATAAACAAACCTTGAACATGTATTACTTTTGTAATTAGAAACAAATCAATAAATGTTATTTAGAAATAGCCAAGAATAGAAATACCTTGATGAGCCATTAGGAACTGTGGCCTCACACTTGCCGCATGATCTCCTCCCTGGATCTCACTGTCTTCATCTGTAAATGAGAGAATTGATCGGCAGATTCCTTTTAGTTGGCTTGCTTTGATTCCACAAGGGTTCTATGAGAAAGAAGATGACATAAAGGAAATGTTTTGGTCCATGCCACATACTATTGCCCACTCAGTTATTTATTGAATTGGTTTAGTTTAACTCTTAAGTTTATGAACTGTATGGTTCGCATTCATAATTATTTTGACCATTGAGTAGACAGTCCTTGGAGCAGACAATCAACAGATTCTACTTTACTGTTTGGGATGGCAAAACATGGGTGAGGATCAAAAAGGTTAAAAGTAGCTTTGTAAACAGCAGACAGATTGAATGCTTTTGATTTTAAATAAATATTCAAGTATTCACAAAGGTATTGCCTCTCTTTGAAATAAAGAGTTGTATTTATGTTGAAGTGTGCGCACCCTTCACCTTAATCCATGGTTGATGGGCCCATCTTTTTCAACAGTGGTTCTCACTGCCTTTTATTTGCACGCTGGGTGACCGAAAATGTTACTGTAATATTGAAAAGGGACTAAATTCTTTCATCAAAAGCTTTCATGGCTTGAACTTCATATAATTTATTTTCAAATTACTTTTACTGTAATTCTTATTAATTCAAATAGGTTTCTGATTTGATATAAAACTCTGTAAATTCAAGGAACAGTTTAATGAAATGAAAGATAGGGTTGAGTCTTTTAAAGGAAATGTACAAAATATGCTGACAATAATTGCTTAGATAGAAATCAGATCTTAATGGCTTTGTTAATGATTTGTAGTGAACACTGTGTTTACGTTGACTTGGGGGAACATAAGCAGTTAGAAAGATTTTTCCCTCTGGATTTCAGCAGAATCTTCTCTTTTTTTTCTCTCTCTCTTCCTGAAATGTACTCAGTTCGAGTGCAAGCTCTCAGAAAAGTTAGCAGGAATCACAGTGCCTCTACGGGTGATGGTTGTATTTGGGTTGGGGTAAAGGCATTTGTCTTTCAAGTTGAGTACGTAACTGACATGGTTGTAAAAATGGGATCCAACAGAAATGAGAATGGGGGAGAAAACATGTGAAGTTTCAAGACACAGAGCTCACATTCCACAGGAAAGAAGGGCTTCGAAATCATGCACCTTTTTTTGACTCCTGAGAATCTGCACTCAGATGCCTCTTAAAGGGAAAGAACTGAGAATCCCAAACCTTGAATTGGTGTGAAATTTCAAGAACTCCGGTGGCTTTTTAAAATTGGTAACTACCATGATCATTAGTAAGATGGTTTTTTTGTTTGGTTGGTTTTTTTTGGACCGCCTGTACTGTTGGTTCACTTTTGTCTATTCAGACAACCAGACTGTGCTGATTTAATGTTAGGTTCAGTCTTCCATACAGCAGAGGGTAAAAAAAAAAAAAGGTTTCCCTAATATGATTTTGCTACTAAAGGAATAGGTCAAGGGACTTTATTTGCTCTTTCTGTGGGCAAACTGTTCGCAGTGAAGAGTCATTGGTGCTCCTTGAAGTCAGTAAGAGTTTACATAGCTGCCATAGTAAAAGCTGAATCCTGTTCTAACTGTGACTTGCCCTTTTATTATAGACTTGACTGGAGAGACTCCCCCAGTGTAAATGAAGTGCTTTATTTATTAACAGCCAGGCGGCGGAGGCCAGAGCGCTCGGTGCTGGCAAATGCCGGCCATGCCGTGGTAATAAAAGCATTCTCCAGGGGCAAAGTGTGCCGAGTGCTGAAAGCAGGAAGCAGTAGTAAGCAAGGTGTTTTACATTCAGGACAGATTCTCTCTCATCTTGAAGTGTGTAATTGTGTTCTGGATAAATTATGGAAAAAAAAAAAAAATCAGAAGTTGCTCATAGGGAAATCACCCTCTTTAAAAACAAGTAAATTTTCCAAGGCAGAGACAGTAGAACCTTGGCAACAGACCCTGGGGTTGGCTGGTTGAAAAGTACAAGCTGTATGGGCGGGAGGAACCGACAGAACTGGATTCTAACATCAGCTTGGCCACTTCGCTGGGTTACATTAGACAGCTTATTTCAGCTTCTTCGTGTCTCAGGTCCTTAAAGTGGGGATGTTGAAAACTCCAAGAGTTTGAGAAGAAAAAACATTCAAAGCCACTAAGAAAGCGCCTAGCATCAGATCAGCCTACGTTTCCTTCCCCCACGTCCCTGTGCCTGAGAATGCCGCTTCTCCTTTCAGCTTCTTGTTTGAAGATTTGCGTCATCCCCCAGTCCAGGCAGTTCTCTTGTTGGTCCGATAGATTCCAGCCCAGGCTAGCATTCTCTGTGATGCCATTTACATAGTGTTTGTAACTAAATGAGGTTTCAGAAAGGAATCCAGGAATTGATGATTGAATTAATAGGGGATTTATGAGTCCACTGCATCCACTCCAGCCCGAACCACCTCAGCTGAAACGGTCTTTAGTGATCATCAGAATAAATTTTAGCTTTTTTTCTGCTTTAGATAAGATGCTTTTTCATTCTTGTCATGAATATCTTGGCAACTTCTAGAGTACTATGGGAGACTTGCTTGTGAGTGAATGGGCCTCTCTAATGCTGAAGTTTTTGTTTTTAGAATTTGTGGGGCAAATAGGTATGTTATAGGGAATTCAGTTGCTGGTATAAATTAAAACCTAGTTTGGTTCTGTCTCTTAAACCTCACCCACATATACCAGTTAGCAGTCAAAAATGTCTGTATGTGTCAGACATTGTTCCACCCTTAAAATAAATTACCTTGCTGCTAACAGCCTTATTTAATGGCTACGGTTATATCGTACCTGCTTGAAGCCTCCTTGATTTCTTTTGCCCAGAACATGTGCTATTTTCTACCTTGACAGTATATCTGCTAATTGAGTTTTAGAAAATCCGAAAGGTTTTTTAAATGGATTATTTAAGAAAGGCACTAGAGTTGCCTGTTTGTATCCTGCTACACATCAAATTGTGTTTTGTAACAACCTAATTGTCATGATATCTATGTCAAGGGGAAATTTATCGAGTCACAGTACACCCTTCTGTTTGGAAGAAGTATTTGAGGATGTGAGCAGAAATTATTTTTACATAAAGGCTTCAGGCGGTTAAGAGGCCTGACATACATATCGTATTTTCATCACTGTCATTCACTTCCTTTGCCTCCAATAAATAGGTCATTATTATTCCATTGCAGCCATCTTCTGATGCTCCAAATATGGAGCTCTGTTTCATATAACTACTGTCCAACTGACCCGTATAATTTATTGGTGATTTTTACAGACCGATACCCTTGGGCCACCACCATCCATCAAGGCACTTTGATATCTTGCAGCACTTCTAATTTTTTAGCATTAGTATTGTAACCATGTTAACATAGCTAGGAAGTGTCATTTTCTGAGACAGTGGACTTTAGGTTGGCCTTAGCAATTTCATAAAAAAAATACAGTAATGATGATGATACCACCATGGATTTGCAGAGCATGTTATGTGCCAGAGCACAGCAAGGGCAAACATTTGCAGATGACAAAAATTTTAACCTGAATGATTTATTCAGTAATGACACATTAAAGGGATCTGATCTTATATTACTTAATTGTAAGTAATAAATAAGAATGTTGAGACTTTTTAAGAAATGAACAAAGAAACGAAAACTCCTCTGGTTCTGTTGTAATACTTATCTTGCTTAAAATACAAAATCACGGTCAACTCCTCTGCTCCCATCTCCTTTGCAGATGTTTCATAACCTTACTATGAATACAGACCAAATATACTAGGGTTCTGAGTAAAGACTAAAATTAAGAGTGGATAGTTATTTCCACAGAAACCATCCCATTAGAGCATAATTGAATTGCAGTTGGCTTCAAGTCCTGTTATCTGCGATGGTGTGCGTGTGTGTGCTCGGTCGTATCTGACTCTTTGCAACCCCATGGACGGTAGCCCACCAGACTCCTCTGTCCATGGAATTTTCTAGGCAAGAATACTGGAGTGGGCCATTTCCTACTCCAGGGGATCTTCCCAACCCAGGGATCGAAGGCATCTCCTGCATTGGCAGGTGGATTCTTTACCACTGAGCCACCTGGAAAAGCCACCTGCATGATGTAGTCAGGATCTATAAGGCCAAAGGGATTAAGGCCTTTTGCTGGATAGCCTTTCCATGTGTTCCTTTTATAAGCTGAAGATTCTTATTTGGTGCTAATAAACTTCCTTGAGGTAGAAGAAATCTCCACAACCCAGCGGACCAGTTTGGTATTCTGATCTCCTCAAGGCAAGTCCCATGACTTGCCACTGTATAGCATTGGAATCATGCAGTTTAATGTTTCCTTAATTTTTGTACTAAATTGGGTTACCAGAGGAAATAGGGTATGGTCCTTTCTGTACAGACCTTCTCAAGGGCCAGCGAAACCACCACGAAAAGCATGCTTGATTGGCAGGAATTCCCTGTCCCTTGTTCTGGTCTCAGATCTGGGAATAAGCTGCTCCCTCCAGCTGGGTTCTAAATTCTGTGTTTGCCACAGTAATCCACCGAGGAAAAAATAAACGTCTCTCCTTTTCCTCTGATCACTCTTCCTCTTTGTTGTTATTCTCTCACACTCTTCAGCCCACTAAGCTTTCACTGCTGAATCAAGCTGGGGAAAATTTACCTTTTTACTCGTTACAAGCCCTGTGGGCCTTGTTCTCACACTCAGGTTAATTCCCTGGATCAGAGGCCTCAAGGTTGGGTTTCATTTTGGTTTGCTCCTCAAGCATCAGGAATTTTTGTTTATCTGTGGCTCTAATAATTTTTTTTTCCCTTATCCCTCTAGTTTCCTCTTTTCTAATCCTCTCCCAGAGGCTGGTCTGTTTCTAGTTGGATTTGGCTTAAAGCCATCTGAGACACCCTTTCTCATACTTCCCCACTGTGTCCTGCCAAAAAAGGATCCTTCAGCAGAAAAATGATAGCAGGTGGAAATCCTCCATTTACTCTAATTGCACCTCTATTTATGCGGTCTCACTTCTTTTTTAGAATAGTATTTATCTTTGACCTTTGTTTCTTAATGTGACAAAGTTTTTTTTAGAGAGTGAATAAGCCACCCTGAGTTGATATATAATTACCTAGAGAGCTCCTTGAGTGCAGGGATCATGATTTCATTCTTGTATTCACACTACTCCCAACACGTATAGTTGCTTAGTTGGGATCTGACATCTAGAGAAGTGATGATGGTGATGATAACAGCTCCCATTTATTCAGCTTTATGAGATGCCAGACACAGGGCCAAATGCTTTACATTTATCATCTTTCTTAATCCTCCCAGCAGCCCTGTGAGATAGCTTTTCATTACTGTCCCCATTTTGCAGATGAGACACTGTCTCAGGGACTTGAAATGGTTTACCTAAGATCTTACAGCTGAAAAGCAATCTCTCCCATCCCCTTCCTGATTGGCCATCATACGTATTGCCTGTACTCTACCTTTTGTTCTGTAAGTGGGGATTAGAGGTCAGTTTTCACCAATACTGCAGCGTCTTACAGGCTAGGACGATGTCATGTACTTCTGTATCCCGTGCTATGCCAGGTGTAGAGTTGGACATTCAACATTATTTCATCTTTTGCTTTTGAAGGATCATTTAGGACATTTCTGAGGGGCCCCGACTGCTTCACTTGTCTTAAGAAACAACAAACTAGAGCAGATCTGGAGATAATCCAGGTATCAGTGGACTGAAAGCCTAGACTTTTGCAGATTTTCTGGGATTTCCCAGGTGGTAAAGAAGCCACCTGCCAATGCAGGTTACCGAAAACACACGGGTTCGATCTGTGAGTTGGGAAGATCTCCTGGAGTAGGAAATGGCAACCCACTCCAGTACTGTTGCCTGGAAAATTCCATGACAGAGGATCCTTGCAGGCCAGAGACCATGGGGTTGCAAAGAGTTGCACAGGACTTAGCCACTAAACAACAACAAAGAGATTTTCTAACTGGCTGGAAGAGTGTAGTCTATAGAGAGGGCGTGTTTCAGGATTGCCTGGGGCTTTGGGTGAGTCATGAAGAACAGGATAACAAACTGAAGTGTAAGCCTTCCTAGGATTTTATAGAGATTCCAGTCATAGTCAGTTATCCACCCCTACACAATGAATAACAGAGCTGCCTATATTCTGAGAATCTTGACATCCACTAACAAGGTGAGATTGTTTATTGAACCCTCCCTCCTACTTCTATTAAGGGGCCCCTTGAGTTTTCTGTGAGGTGACCAAATAGCTAAAGGATGTGAGGAGGTTGAGTACAGTCATTCCTTCATATCCACGGGGAATTGGTTCCAGGTTCCCCATAGACACCAAAATCCCAGGATGCTCAAGTCCTTTGAAATGTTTACTTTAAGTCATCTCTTGGTGACTTACAATACCCAGTGCAATGTAAATGTTATGTCAGTTCAGTTCAGTTCAGTCGCTCAGTCGTGTCCAACTCTGTGCGATCCCATGAATCGCAGCACGCCAGGCCTCCCTGTCCATCACCAACTCCCGGAGTTCACTGAGACTCACATACATCGAGTCAGTGATGCCATCCAGCCATCTCATCCTCTGTCGTCCCCTTCTCCTGCCCCCAATCCCTCCCAGCATCAGAGTCTTTTCCAATGAGTCAACTCTTCGCATGAGGTGGCCAAAGTATTGGAGTTTCAGCTTTAGCATCAGTCCTTCCAAAGAACACCCAGGGCTGATCTCTTTTAGAATGGACCGGTTGGATCTCCATGCAGTCCAAGGGACTCTCAAGAGTCTTCTCCAACACCACAGTTCAAAAGCATCAATTCTTCGGTGCTCAGCCTTCTTCACAGTCCAACTCTCACATCCATACATGACCACTGGAAAAACCATAGCCTTGACTAGATGGACCTTTGTTGGCAAAGTAATGTCTCTGCTTTTCAATATGCTATCTAGGTTGGTCATAACTTTCCTTCCAAGGAGTAAGTGTCTTTTAATTTCATGGCTGCAGTCACCATCTGCAGTGATTTTGGAGCCCCCAAAAATAAAGTCTGCCTCTGTTTCCACTGTTTCCCCATCTATTTGCCATGAAGTGATGGGACCGGATGCCATGATCTTCATTTTCTGAATGTTGAGTTTTAAGCCAACTTTTTCACTCTCCTCTTTCACTTTCATCAAGAGGGTCTTTAGTTCCTCTTCACTTTCTGCCATAAGGGTGGTGTCATCTGCATATCTGAGGTGATTGATATTTCTCCCGGCAATCTTGATTCCAGCTTGTGTTTCATCCAGTCCAGCGTTTCTCATGATGTACTCTGCATAGAAGTTAAATAAGCAGGGTGACAATATACAGCCTTGATGTACTGCTCTTCCTATTTGGAACCAGTCTGTTGTTCCATGTCCAGTTCTAACTGTTGCTTCCTGACCTGCATAAAGGTTTCTCAAGAGGCAGGTCAGGTGGTCTGGTATTCCCATCTCTTTCAGAATTTTCCACAGTTGATTGTGATCCACACAGTCAAAGGCTTTGGCATAGTCAATAAAGCAGAAGTAGATGTTTTTCTGGAACTCTCTTGCTTGTTCCATGATCCAGTGAATGTTGGCGATTTGATCTCTGGTTCCTCTGCCTTTTCTAAAACCAGCTTGAACATCTGGAAGTTCACGGTTCATGTATTGCTGAAGCCTGGCTTGGAGAATTTTGAGTATTACTTGACTAACGTGTGAGATGAGTGCAATTGTGCGGTAGTTTGAGCATTCTTTGGCATTGCCTTTCTTTGGGATTGGAATGAAAACTGACCTTTGTAAATAGTGGTAAATACATGTAAGTACTATATAAATAGTTGCTGGCGTGTTTCAAAATCAAGTTTTGCTTTGGAGAACTTTCTGAAATTTTTTGTTTTCTTTAGTATTTTCTATCTGTGCTTGGTTGATTTTCAGATGCCCAACTCTCAGATAAGGAAGACTGATATCTGTGTATTTCCCTTACTCCCTTTGTGAGAGGTGCTGTCCCTCATGACAGCCAGTACTCTGCTTTCCTTACCTTTCCAGCATACACGCTGCAAGTAAAGACACCAGAGGCTGGAGCATGGGCATCATAGCTTCTGGGAGCACACTGATTCCAGGCTTTGTTGCTTTTTGCCCCTAGATCTAGCTCAGCTTAATAGACTCTTTTTGTGGACTATGGAGAAAGGTGTGCAAGCCTTGGCAAATGTTGCTGCTTATGTCTATCTTCTTTTTTGGTCATGTGGCTTGCAGGATCTTGGTTCCCTGACCAGGGATTGAACCCTAGCCCTTGGCAGTGAAAGCATGAAGTCCTAACCACTGGACCACCAGGAGATTCCCATTGTGTCTATTTTCTAATTTGCTTCTTGTTTCTAATTTTAACTGATCCTATTAACTAAGTGTTAATTGATGGAATTTTTTTTTCTCCTTTTTTCAAAGGTGATGGACAGAATTTGTTTACGAAAGATGTGACAGTGATTGAAGGAGAAGTTGCCACCATCAGCTGCCAAGTCAATAAGAGTGACGACTCTGTTATTCAACTACTGAATCCCAACAGACAGACCATTTATTTCAGGGACTTCCGGCGTAAGTTTCCATCTCTATAGCATTAGATGACAATTTTTTTCCCCTACATGTTGTCTTGATAAAGAGATTGCCAAGGCCTTTTTTTTTTTTTTTGTCTTTTAATTTAATGTTAGATGCTTAAAGTTTATCAGTTCTTCAGAGGGAAGAAGAGACATGCAATCATAATCTTCCTACTTAATAGAAAGCTTGAATGGTCCTTTTTAAAAGTAAGGCAGTCTTCCTTTGCAATAGGAATTGATTGTAGTAATTCAAGGTGAATTGCAATTGAGTCCCAAATACTTAGCTGACACAAACAACTCAAATAGGGTTAGGCAAGGAAAATATAGCATTCTCAAAGGTAATCTGTTTGGTCTGAAGATTGAAGTTTTCAAGGAATCTGTGCCCATAAAGACAAAACCAAATCTCCTGTCATCTTAGCCTGTGGAAGATGGAGGTGCTCATGGGCTGAAATCCTTCCAAATGTAAGACCACGAAAGCCAATAATGGAAACTTAATTGTATATTATAGCAGTGGTCATATGGGTGCCAGGGCTTGGCAAGAGCAAGAGTTAGGTCTTTCGAAAGATTGCTGTTGAGAGCACCGCTGGCTACAAAGCGGGTTCAGACACGTCGCTTCCTACCTGCTTTTCCCCATTATCCCCGACGCCTCAGAACACTCACGGCCTGTGCAAAGAGTCGACAAACCTAAGGAACGTTAAGGGGATGAAGGAGGGTAAGAGGAGAGAAGCCAGCTTCTCATTCTGAGAATGAATTTTTATCATTAGTATATACTGATCTAACCTTTATCAAATTAATAAAAGGATTTTAAATGGATATTAGAAATCAGTAAAGAGCCCACGTATGTTATTTTTGTGATGACTCTGAATTCCTACTTTATGCCTAATCGGTTTCATACCGTGAAGCTGAATACAGATAGAAACAGGGTCAGAGCTCAGGGCCCCTGAGCCCCAGGTCACAGACGTTGGGCAGCTCCACCTCAAATCACATCAAACGCAGAGATGCATCCCGGTTAAATTGGATTGTTTTGCTATAAAGTTTTTTTTTTTTTTAATGATTTTCATTTTGCTTTTGAAATTACCAATGATTTTAAAAAATTTTTCTCTCATAACATTAGGACCTCTATTTCTTTTAAGGCCTTAGATTTTTAGAGACAATTTAAAAGCCCATGGGTTCTACTCCCTGAAATTTCAGTGCCCAAAGGGGCCTCCTGGCCTGCCCTTTCTTCCTGTTTTCATTCTGCCTATTTCTGATAGAAGATTTGAAACAATTTATGAATCAGTGCTCAAAACTGACAGCAAGAGGTGTGTGTGCGAGAGTGTGTGTGTGTGTGTGTGTGTGTGTGTGTGTGTACAGAAACACACAGCCACGTGTGTGAGTTTCCTTTTCCAGCAGGGACGTTTGTCTACATGCAGATAATGCAGAAGCCCTAAATAAGAACTCAAGAAGGACAAAGTAGTACCCACCAGGTGCAGAACGACTTAATCCGTGTGTCTACTCTGTAGCTGGCTTTCTAGTCCCCTGGCTTTTTCCTCCCCTCTGGAAGGCAAATAGACGGTCGTCTTTCTCACATTGACTAACTCTGTGTTTTGTTTCCCAGCTCTGAAGGACAGCAGGTTCCAGCTGCTGAATTTTTCGAGCAGTGAACTGAAAGTGTCCCTGACAAATGTCTCCATTTCTGATGAAGGAAGGTACTTCTGCCAGCTCTACACTGACCCCCCGCAGGAGAGTTACACCACAATCACAGTCCTGGGTAAGGGCTGCATCAGGGCTTGTCCTCGCAGATGAGAGGGCTCGCGCTTACTGCCAGGTGGCTTCCAGCAGCTAGGAAAAGGTTAATGGTAAATTTTACTGTTTTAGGAAGACTCACCGCCCATCTTGCTGAATTTTAAAAATAGCCTATTTTACCAAACACTCTAAGGAATGGCAATCAGCAGGCTTTATAGATTCCACCTGCTCTTGGGTTTCAACCCTCAAGCTTCAGAAGCAGAGATCAAGAGAATTTAGAGCCCTCAAATGAATCACTCACCACATGCAATGTCATTGCTTCTAACTTCCAGAATTTTTTTTTCCTTCTGTGCAGAAGAGGGGGTGATGGGCTCCTACATCTGCACCCTGTGGCAGAGCTCTGTGATGAAATCCACTTAATGATTTTTCCTTCTGAGTTACATCTCGTTTAATATTGTTGATCTCCTTTTCTTCGGCTTGACTTATTGCCTTGTTTATTGCTCATACTCAAGATGATGCTGTAAAAATCATACCCCATGAACACATACTTTGCCACAAATTGCAACCATTGGACATAAAGGAATGAAGAGCTTCTAGGGAGAGAAGGCTGATACTAAGCAAGGACTGTGGACTCGTTGTTGGGTACACTTCTTCCTCTAACAAGTTGAGTGTCTTCATTCAATGGCCCCCAGCCTTTTTGGCACCAGGGACTGATTTCGAAGAAGACAATTTTTCCATGAACTGAGGGTGGAGGGGGATGGTTTGGGGATGATTCAAGCACATCGCATTTATTGTGCAGTTTATTTCTAATCTAATGCTGCCACTGATCTGACAGGACGTACCAGTCCACGGCCCTGAGACTGGGGACCCCATCTTCATGTATGATCACTAGGTTGTGACTTAAAGCAGAATCCCGGTAGCCAGGTTTCCATGTGTGTGTTTTGACAGAATGAGCAGATATTCCTGGGGTAAAGGTGGTCTGAATTAGTCACCTTTTAGACAAATATATGCTCCAGTACATAACACCAGCTGTTTTTGAAACTGAGTTTTCAAGGATGTACATATAACAAGAGGCAAGATCTCTGATTTACACCTTTGGGAAGATGATGAATCAAAGTCTATTTGAGGCAGCAGACTGCAGCTTTTCAGTGTAATGATATGAAGATTAAAGGGGAAAGATAAATATGAAGGACGTTTTTGCTTAGTGTGTGTGAACATATATGTATTTATGGATGTACGTATTAAGCTGCTGCCTCATTGCTTTATTTAAACACAGCTGTAATAGGGAACATTTTTTTAATTCATTGAACTAAAACGTATCCCTAATGCTTACATATATGTTATTGATAAGAGGAACACTGATTTTAGAAAGTCGTGTTTTATGTCCAGCCATTCTGCTTCCTCCGTGGTCTGTGTTTGATGGTGTATATATATTTATCTTTAATTGCACCTTTGATCCCTTTTAGACGGACAGAAATAGTAAGTGTAGAAGGTTTGGCTGGGATGACTGTTTTGGTATTTGGCGGATGCACCAAAAGTTTTCAGTAGATGTCTTTGTTTGCTTATTGGAGTAAGTCAGTTCAGTTCAGTTCCGTAGCTCAGTCGTGTCCAACTCTTTGCAACCCCATGAATTGCAGCACACCAGGCCTCCCTGTCCATCACCAACTCCCAGAGTTCACTCAGACTCACGTCCATCGAGTCAGTGATGCCATCCAGCCATCTCATCCTCTGTCGTCCCCTTCTCCTCCTGCCCCCAATCCCTCCCAGCATCAGAGTCTTTTCCAATGAGTCAACTCTTCACATAAGGTGGCCAAAGTATTGGAGTTTCAGCTTTAGCATCAGTCCTTCCAAAGAACACCCAGGGCTGATCTCCTTTAGAATGGACCGGTTGGATCTCCATGCAGTCCAAGGGACTCTCAAGAGTCTTCTCCAACACCACAGTTCAAAAGCATCAATTCTTTGGCACTCAGCTTTCTTCACAGTCCAACTCTCACATCCATACATGACCACTGGAAAAACCATAGCCTTGACTAGATGGACCTTTGTTGGCAAAGTAATGTCTCTGCTTTTGAATATGCTATCTAGGTTGGTCATAACTTTTCTTCCAAGGAGTAAGCGTCTTTTAATTTCATGGCTGCAGCCACCATCTGCAGTGATTTTGGAGTAGGTCATTAGCTGCCTAACCTTCAAATTGACCATATTCCCTTTGACCCACCATTGCCTATGGCATGCCCACAAAAGAAAACTAGATGAAATATACTTAAGGCATTTTGAATTTTCAGAATGTTTTGTTTCATATACCTTTAAGTATGAATGTCTTTATTTCAAAGAAAGAGATAACAATAGATATTAGCCATCTTGCCCAGGACAAAGCACATGATGAGAATCAAGAATTTTAGAGTTTGAAACAGACCTTACTCTTCTGGCTCATAGCTCTGGGTCTTCTAGTCTAGGTTGTTTTCAATAAAATCCTGAATGTTGCTGTTTCAAGATTTTCCCTCTGAAGGTAACGTATTTTGTTTGCAGGAGTGTATCTGGTCTTTGGCAAACAGTTCCTGCCTGTCAGTTTTCAGTAGTTGGTACATTTGTTCTCAGACCCACTGGGTCGGTCCAGTTGGACTGAATACACCCAGCACTAGACTTTTGAGAGGCGTTATGTCTGTAATTACTATTACCACTCCATTACTATTGCCTGGAAAATCCCATGGACTGAGAAGTCTGGTAGGCTACAGTCCATGGAGTCGCAAAGAGTCGGACACGACTGAGCGACTTCACTTCACTTCACTTCACTTCATGTCTGTAATCCTTTTGGAGGTCTGCTTAGCCTAGAAGTAATAGGTTTCTTGCTTGTATTGTTTAGAAGCATTAACTTAAAGGTACTTGAAGGCAATACTGGTAGATGTCCCTTTTGCATACATAATGCGTTCATTTAATATTCCTTCCATTGAATTTATTCTAGGATTCCTTGATGGAGTCAAATTGTTATCATCAGTGCTTGAGTCTTTCATATTCCAAAATCTGACAATTTCCACTGATACTCGTGTATTCAAAGCTTCCTTCTAAGGTTTAGCATTTTCAGATATTATAATGAATGAAGAATGATCTATTAGCATCATCTTCATTTCTATCTGTGGTTCTCTGAAAAGGACCCCATATGTACTTACACAGCTGTCAAACTTCTTGATCGGTTGAAGATGCTCATTTTAGTACACGCATCTTTATTAGTCGCTTGAAGCTTTCAGCATAATTATAAGACATAGAGATGGGGATTTGTTAGTTACTATTATGTTTATTATCTTACCCCTGTAAAAACTTAAAACTCTCCTATGATATTTTACATGCATTTTGGTGCCTTTTAGGATATTTATCCACTCCCTCCACTTGTGATGAGTTTGTTCCTGTCTCCAGATCATAGTGTTGTTGCTTAGTCATGTCTGACTCTTGGAATTCCATGGACTGTAACCCACCAGGCTCCTCTGTCAGTGGGATTTCCCAGGCAAGAATACTGGAGCCACCAATTCCTTCTCCAGGGTGTCCTCACAACTCAGGGATTGAACCCGTGTCTCCTGTTTGGCAGGCGGATTCTTTACTGCTGAGCCACCTGAGAATCCAAAGGCATTGTAGTGTAGGACTGTCTTCATAGTACTGTTCATAAGAGGAGATGAAGAAGAGAGAATATACTGCTTTATGATGAATATAGTTACTGATAATAATCACTAATATTATTACAATCCTGTCCTTCTAAGATTAGTGTTCATTCTTAAGATTCCAGGAACAGGAGAATCTAATTATTTTAAAGGGTCTTAAAGTGAGATTCCACTTACTGATCAGCTTTAAGGCTCCTCTTTGTTGTAATTAATGTGGCTCATCTTGATATTGCTGATTTTTTTTTTATGTTGTAGGTGTAATGTTTATAATTAGCACCCATAGATTTGAGGTTAGCTAAGAAGAACCTCGGCATTTGTCTGCTATTTTCTAGTATTTCCCTCTCTGTGACTTGTATTTTTACTTCCATCTCTATGCATCTCCTTACATACATCTTTGGTTATTTTCATTAATGGCTGCAGTTTTTACTAAATGTGTCTGTTTGGTGTACCATGTATAAGTGTATTCTCTGGTTAGTAGCAGTTTTAATTCATTTTTCCTTATAAATGGATTTTTATACTTTACTAACCTCTTTCATATTTGAATAGACATTATGAAGTTAAAGGGAAAACAGGGGAGAATGAATAGACCAAAATAAACTTTAAGATTTTCTTGTCCAAACCCCCTTTTCCCCCCAAAAGATACATTTAAATCACCTCATATTTTCTAACGCTTTCTTGCTTTAAAAAAATCTGAAAGAAGTCAACTTCATAACTGATATCAATGAACCATTCTGACTCACATTATTGGATTTTGTTTTGTATTTGTAAACCAAACAACCCCTACTATACTTGACTGTTTATTCTTCTGAACTTAGTAAAAGTCAGAAATACTGCTCACAATCTTGAGAAAACTGTTTATGGACTTGGAAACAGTCATTCAGCCGTTTCTCAGGACACTCTTCTCAACAATAAACAAGTCCTTTGTTTTTCTACACTGGTCATATTTTCCAATACTTTTGAAGTTTTCCACATGTTTACTTCACCTGTCAAGGAAAAGGTGAGGTCAACTTTGCAGAAGCAGCTAGCATTGGTACAGGAATTCCCAGGAAGGGTTAGGGAACTGTAGATTGTACCTGCTGCAGTAGAGGAAGTAATACCAAACAATGGGTGATCCAGATAAGGATGCTGCCAGTCACGCTCTCAGCCCCTAAACAAAATCTAAGAGACATTGGTAAATTTTCCTCTGGCCTAATTTATATGTTTTTGTTGTAATTTAGTCACTAAGTCATGTCTGATTCCTTGTGTGACCCCATGAACTGCAGCCTGCTGGGCTCCTCTTGTCCATGGGATTTCCCAGGCAAGAATACTGGAGTGGGTTGCCATTTCCTCCTCCAGGGGATCCTCCTGACTCAGGGACTGAACCCATGTCTCCTGCACTGGCAGGCAGATTCTCTACCACTGAGCCACCAGGGAAGCCCTGATTTATACCTGCCCCTCGCCACGTCCTTACTTTGAGTCCCTGGACGTTACTGGTAATGGGAAAGAACACACACTCATCCTTGTGCCGATCTCCAGCTGATGGAGAGAATTAAGTCCTGCTTTCACTAAGAAACACCGCTGAAGGTGAATTGTCAGTGGTGGTTAGAAGGAGCCTGTGAGGAGGAGCCTTCGGGATCACGAAAAAGAAGATGATGGGAAGATACCCAGGAACACAGAGAAAACAGATACCTGACCAACACTGTGTTTGAACATTAATGCCATCAAGACCCGATGGTTGATACTTGCTGGAACCTTTCAACAACTCCTGGATCTGTTCCCCTCGGGAAGATTACCAGAATGACTGTCTAGGTGTTTTCCCCAAAGTTATCCATGCACACTGGAATTGTTTTCAGCCCTCTGTTTTATTTCTGCCTGGACCTTGAAAAGAATTAATACTGTTTGACTTTCATCCCTACATTTGTTGAGAAGACATTTCTAACTCTTTTACTCCTTACTTAGTCCCTTTTTGTCTAAGCCTCTTATTCTCTTCCTCACAGCTCACTGAGACCTTATTTTCTTTAGTCTCAGACAATCTTTTTGTCTGACATTTGCTCTAACAATAACATTTTTTTCAATATTCCCATTATACTTCACTCAGAATTTAGTAGTATTTGTTGGCCCTACACATCTAGTCTCTCAATACATCTCTTGTGTACTCCATATCAACCATCTAGGTACGTGTAATGAAAATCTATAACCCACCTGATTGTCATCTAGGAAGACTAAAGTGCATTGAGGAAATAACTAGCTGAGGCCATCCCATTCACCTTCTGTCCCTTAGAATACTGGCAGACATGCAGCTCCAAATTGGATCTTTGACTGTGTCTCTTTATGCTTATTTTTTCTTAAAATGTAAACTAGGGTAGTTCTTGGCCATGTTTAACTACTCACTGGGGCAATGTCACTTTAGCAACACATCCAGTTGAGCAACTGTGTTAGTTTCCTGTTACAAAGAGAACAAAGAAGAGGCTTGCTTTTGCTCTGATGGTTATATTCCCTCCCGCCACACCCCCCCCCCCATCTATCTTGCTGAGAAACATATACAACAAATCATTTTCCTTTTCCTTTTCCATCATTCTCGATAGAAATTTTCAACTGCTTCAATTCAGTATAAAATTCTTCCTGTGGGTAGAATTTTCACATTGGACTAGAACAGTTGGAAATCCCAAATACACAGTTTAATCCCATAATTTATTGAAGCTGTATCAGAGATTTATTATTCAACTTGATCATCAGGATGGCATGTTTATACATATTTAATTTCTTGTTTCTCTTCGGAGTTGAGGAACTTATTAATCATAAGTCTTAGAACCATCTTAGCTTATTCATGGTGGTCAGGGCACAGATTCTTAGATTCAATCTGCTGAATACAGTATTCTCACTGATTTTTATCTCTAGAAGCTCAGTTGTAAGGTAAGGTTGCACCGTATGTGAAGCTTCCCTGTCACCTCACTTTCAGAAAAGAAAACATGCTTTCTTCATCATCACCATCATCCTGCATACTTCATTCAGCCTTTTAAGCTCCAATATTTTGTTCTAATCATTTCATTACATATATGTTTAATAGGCTTAGAGAAGGGTGGTTTTCATTCTGAAGATGAAATTTACTTACAAACTCAATAATCCTTTTCACCTTTGGTTTTCCAAAATCTGGAGCTTTGGCTTTCAGCATATGGAAAATCATTGCAAATTAACTGGCATTTCCTATATTACTGCATCTTCATAGCTAACAGATTTTATTACTACACCACCCATCAGAGGTCATGATCATATTCTGGATTTTATGAATAATTTTAATTGAATGTAACTGGTTATGAGGCACAGTTTTTCTATGGATGTCTATGGTGAATGATTCTTTTAAGGGACTCCTTGTTTTAGATCTTTGCTGGTTGACTGCAGAATCTTTCATATGAAGAGTGAAATCTAAGGGTTGAATTCAAGGAGAAATATTTTTTTCAGAGACTTCCAGATAAAGAGGATGTCAGTAGTGTGATTTCCTCTTATTTTTTTAATCTACTTCCCCTGGTCAATTTTCTAATGACTGATTGATAACTAACCAAGTGTCTATAGAGGCTTCCCTGGTAGCTTAGATGGTTTGGAGACCTGGGTTTGATTCCTGGGTCAGGAAGATGCCCTGAAGAAGGGAATGGCTACTCACTCCAGTATTCTTGCTTGGAGAATTCCATGGACAGGGGAGCCTGGGGGGCTATACAGTCCATGGGTCACAAAGAGTCAGACACAACTGAGTGACTAACACTTTCACTAGTGCCTATATTGTTGTAGCTTGGTCACGCATAACTTAGGAGTAGAAGACTCGTCATTTTATCAGATAACTTTAGACACAAATTCTAACTTAAGCGATTTTACATAACTTTATTTGATGATGACTTTGTCTTTCTTCTGTTCCCTGCAGTGGCAGTTCGTTTTAAATTCCCAGCAAGAATTATTTATCTCTTTTTCTTAAGAGCAATGGTCCTAATTTCTAATGAATAGAAGAATATGCCCAGAAATAGATTCTGTGTTTAAAAAGGATATGTTTAATTTGTAGTCCCACCACGTAATCTGATGATCGACATCCAGAAAGACACTGCGGTGGAAGGTGAGGAGATTGAAGTCAACTGCACCGCCATGGCCAGCAAACCAGCCACGACCATCCGGTGGTTCAAAGGGAACAAAGAGCTCAAAGGTAAGGTGTGGATTGCCCAGGACTGAGGAAGCCAGTCCCCACTTGGTCCCAGAAGGAGTACATCTTTGTGGACTTAAAAGCAAACACAAAACACACCCCAAAACAAAAATACTCACCTATGTATGGTTTGTCATCAGTTACTAAGTGTGTCTGAGGCCAGAGTGTAAGGGCATTTTATTGTTCTATTCATATCCTTATTCTGTTGTTTTGAGGGTTCACGGTGATATGATGCTTGGTGATAGTAAGCATCTACGTTGCTAGTTGCTTACTGAAAGGCTTAGAGAGAACCAGACCCATAAACTATTGGTTGGCCATGAAGTTCATTTGAGGTTATCTGTGAATGAGATGTTATGGGAAAATCCGAACAAACTTTCTGGCCAATCCAACAGAGCTCTGTAGACCAGTTAGAATCACTGAGTTACCCTCTGAAATCAGACTGGCCCTGACTGTACCCTTAGTTCTCCTTGCTTTTACCCTATGACCCAGAGTAGATCAGGACCCCAAACTTGTGTTGTACATTGGGGGAAAAAAATGCATAGCAGTTTCGGCCATAGCGAATACCAAGTCATTCTAATATCTGTTGGCTGTTTTGACAACCTCCTTTCCTGCAACGGTGGTTATGCTAAGTGGATGAAGAATTTATCTTAACTGTAAACTTGGAGGCACCACTGTTCTTATGAAATCTGTAATTGACTTGCCCATGTCAGCATCCGGTTCTTCTGCAAGGTTCTGATTTTGTGCTGGCAACAGAGGCGGCTCCATTAACCCTGCTTCCGTTGTCTCTCCCTCGGCACTGGGCCATCCAGATCTGCTTCCTGGATCCTTGGATACCTGCCCTCTGAGGCACTGCATTGGCTGAAGGATACAGCTAGTCCCCTCTTGATCCTTTTTTTTTTGGTCAGTTATTCTAAGTTTCTCATGCATGTCTGCATTCTGATTCCTTTCTTTGCAAAAGATTGTCTTGCAAGTAGTACCCAGAACAGAGGACTCAGCAGCTGAACACCCCTGCCTGGTCATTTGACAGAAATGCTTGCTGTGTGCCTCAGTTTCCTCTACAGTGGAGATAATAATGTTTACATACCTTGTGTTATTCTTATAAAGATGAAATGAGTGAATATTTGTAAAACACAGAGCTGATGTCTAAGCTGAGGTAAAGTGCTCTCTATGTGCTTGTTAAATAAATAAAGAGTACCAGGAAGAAAAGAAGTCCTTTTAGAAAGGGGATATAAAAATCTATATCTAGAAACAGAAAAATCTATATATAACGGCTTAAGTTTCAAAAAGCTTGCTCTGTTTTAATCTCCTGTTTCCTAGGTATGGTTTTTGGAAGGAAGGCGTTTCTCATTTCCCCTCTGCTTTTCTGTCTAAGTGAACTGAGCCATTAAATGTGTACCGATAAGTACAAAACATTAAAAGAAAGTTAATGGTGCACCATGTCCCAGGGAGTGCTGAGTTCAGGAAAAGGGCCTCCTTGGCCTATTCATCCGATCCGGAAGCCTCTTCCCTCCTTTTTCGGGTGTTCTTGGACGTGGCCCGCTTCTGGCCTGAAGCCTATATCTCACTTTGCTCTGCCCACTGCCACTGCACTTGTTGTGTTCTTCCAAAAGTCTCCGAGTTTAAACATTTCAATTACAGTTTCAATTATGCCAATCCATCTAGCTACTTTCCCTCTTAATTGTTGCTGATGGGGGTGGGTGAAGGGGGTTGTTTATATCTCTACTCCAATTGAATTACTTAAGGATGTGGATGATGTCCTGGAATTTTTAAACTGCACGACAGCCTAGTAGCTATGCTAAGTTCAGATGGTTGTCAGGGAAAAGAAGTGCTTCTCTTTTCCTCCTCCCAAATGCCTTGAGCAGTCAGATGTCAAAATGGGTCAACTTGCAGCTGCCTTTTTGTGGGAGATTTTTAAGATAGAAGCAGCATGTATTTAAATAAAAACAGTAAATAGTAGGCTTCCCTGGTGGCCCAGTAGATAAGAATCCACCTTGCAATGCAAGGGACACTGGTTCAATCTCTGGTCAAGCCCTGGAAAGATCCCACATGCTGTGGGGCAACTGAGCCCACACACCACAACTACTGAGTCAGCACTCTAGAGCCTGTGCTCCACAACGAGAAGCCCACACACCACAACGAGAGAGCAGCCCTTGCTCACCACCACTGGAGAAAGCAGGGGCACGTAAATGAAGACACAGCACAGCCAAAAATGTAAATAATAGTCAGTAGTATGTGGAGGTGATTTTATCTTAAATACTTTCCCATGAGGCTGAAAAGTAGGAAATTATCTTTTTATCAGTTATGTACCCCCAGATTACCCTTATCCCAAGTGACTTCCATTGTGTGTGTTTGTTAAAATAGTAATAGTGGGCACACGGAGGGAGGGGGGGATATTTAAGAAAAGAGTGAAATTGACTCAGCTCTGGTTTCCTGGTATGTTTCCTGTCTACCCCTGCCCCCCAGGCAAGTCAGAGGTGGAGGAGTGGTCAGACATGTACACTGTGACAAGTCAGCTGATGCTGAAGGTGCACAAGGAGGATGACGGGGTTCCCGTGATCTGTCAGGTGGAGCACCCTGCTGTCACCGGAAACCTGCAGACCCAGCGGTACCTGGAAGTACAGTGTGAGTAGCTGTCCCAGTCCTCTGGCTGCGGTGACAAGCAGCCACAGGCTGGTGGCTCATAAACAACAGAAATGTATTGCTCCCAGTTCTGGAGGCTGGGGAGTCTAAGGTCAAGTTAGCACCATGATCTCGTCCCAGTGACATCCCTCTTCCTGGTTCCTGGCTTGTGCCTTCTGGCTATGTCCTTGCATGGTGGCAGGGCTAGAGATCTCCCTGGAACCACCTTCATAAGGGCACTAAGTCCCACTCGTGAGGGTCCCACCCTCCTGACCTAATCATCTCCCCAAGGCTCTACCATCACACTGGGGATCAGGATTTCAACATACAAGATTTGGTGGGACACAAATACTAAAACCATAGCATTACCCAAGTATTTTATTCTGAGGATATAGAGTAGCAGTTTAAAAAAAAAAAAAAAAACACTTCAGAAGCCACTTATTAAATACATATGTTTTTATATAGTTTAGATAGAATTTTTATCTTGTTGTCTTGGTAGAAAAATAATCAAAGGATTATTTTACTGAAACACTGCCATATTACAGAATGCCAATGAGGATTTTGAAAATGCTACATTTAACCCAAATGTAAAACTTGAAAATATTTCCAATCTGCTCTAGCGCATGACTTAATTAATTAAATTTTGTGAATATTGACTGTAATCATTTCTATGCCAACTTCAAAATCTAGGGTAATTTCCACCCCCTGGCTTTATTAACCCTATCATAAGTGCTGGATTTTTTTTATAGAAGGGATTTTATTCCCAATGAACATCAGCATCTTGTTTTAAATTGCACATTCTCTTCCATTTTAGCTTAAATTATACTGACGAGTTTAAAATTGGAACTCTTTGGGATGGGTGCCACAGTTTTGATGGCTTCATCAATAAAAGCTGGATCATGATATAAGTGAGGTCTCTCCTCTCTGAGACCTGTCTCCTCATCTTCTCCTCTGGACTCTCCTACTTGTGGATAAGAATAAGGTGTTTTCTGCACACAGTTCTTCTTGCACTAAGGTTGTGGCTAAGTAGTCAACTTCTCAACTTTTTATCAAAAGGCTTCTGTAACTTGACCTCTGCAGATCCAGGTGGTATTTGAGTGTGCTTAGTGAAATGTTACAAGAGTTTGATTGGATGACAGTGACAGAGCACTGAATAAAGGGAAAGCATTACTCTCTATGATCATTTTATTAATCTTCTAGGCCTGCCATAACAGATTACCTCAAATTCAGTGGCTTAATAAACGACAGACATTTATTCCCTCACAGTTCTAGAGGACAGAAGTCTGAAATAAAGGTGTTGGCAGGGCAGACTCCCTCCAAAGGCTCTAGGAAAGGATCTTTCCTTTCCTTCTGTAGCTTCTGGTGACTCCAGGTGTTCCTTGGCTTGTGGCCACATCACTCCAGTCTCTGTCTGCATATTGATCTAGCCATCTTCTCTTCTCTGTGTGTCTCTTATAAGGACACTTATTGGACTTCGGGCCCACCCAGATAACCCAGAATAGTCTCAATTCAATATCCTTAGCTTAATTACATCTGCAAAGATCCCACTTCCAAATAATGTCACAGTCACAGGTTCCAGACGTTAGGAAGTGGGTATATATTTGAGGGGCCATCATTCACACCCCCTACAATTTTTATCATTTATTTAAGTTGCAAAACAGAGAATGGGAAAAATTATAAAAAGTTGCTTCTACCAGGCTATCCCACTGCAAGCTACCCTATGAGCCTGGCTCAATTTAACATTACATAATGCAGGTTTTTCTTGTTAACTCATTTCATCTACTTCATTATGTACCTTCATTATGGGCATCATGCTTATAATTTTTATATCACTAAAACTATTGTGGTGTAATGTCCCTATAATGGGAAAACAGAAACGATCAGATATTACCTAAATTGGCAGATAGTAGATTTCTTGTGACTTTGTTAATTTGTAATTCATTTAAGCAAACTTAATATCCATTAACTTTCCTTGTAGGGGCCCATTAGCTTTAATAATGCATTAGCTCTTTTGTGAGACTTGAGTAGTTATTCACCCAGTTCCCACCCCTAAACTCTTACTTTCCCAGGGCGTCTTCTAAATAGAATATAGCCCCACCCACCTAAAAAATTATACTCTCTCCCAAATGCAAAATATTTCAAGCACTACACCTCCTACCCCTTGGAAGACTTGCTAATGATCTTTCTAAAGCCTTTTCTTTTGAAGATTCAAGTGAGATTTGTCCTTCTAAGAAAAGGAATAAAGCTGCATATCTGAATCCATTTGACTTCAATCTTACAAAGTCTTGCTAGCCCTTAACTGCAGGAAAGTGACTATAATGCCTTCCTCAAATCGAAGACACGTCTTTGGATCCTTTTTAGGTCTAACATGGCACCTTTTTATGGGAGCCTGCATTCTTTTACTCCGCATAAGCCATGCAAACAGCTATCCTTGATATTCTGCTTCTTGGAATGTATGTGAGGGAAAATGTCATGTCTTTTTGTGTAAAAGAGGGTTAAGAATTACAAAGTGTTACGTTAATCTGAATGGAATTCATAGTCTGGTTTGGCACCTTAAATAAGATGCTCTGTTCTCAAGAAGGTCACCTGGCAGTTCTTTACCTGCCTTCCTAGAGCACTACTGAAAAACCTGCCCAGTCAGCCAGAAATTCCTTAAGTAGCATCTTCAGACATGATCAGAATTCTGTACTTCATTACCTACCAGCTCTACTCTGCTTGAACACCAGCAGCTATGGATAACAAGAAGCCTCGTGCTTCAGATCCCTAAAGCATCCAGTCATTGTGTGCTAGAGCTTTCTCGTACCCTGGCCAGTGGTGTTGGGGGTTCAACTCCATTCCTCTCATGGTCACCCCCACTCTACAGACAAGCCACACCATATCTGGATGGCTTGAGAAAAGAAGAGATACTTGAATGAATGCATAAGATTCAGTAGCCAGTCTTCTTGGGTGGTGAATTAGTCCAGATACTCTGTGAGGAGTAACATTAGACTGTTATTTTTTTTAATTGGAGTTCATGGATTTCCCAGGTGGCTCAGTGGTAAAGAATCTGCCTATCAAGCAGGAGACTCTGATTCGATCTCTGGGTCAGGAAGGCCCTCTGGAGAAGGAAATGGCAACCCTGGTATTCTTGCCTGGGAAATCCCATGGACAGAGGAGCTTGGCAGGATTATAGTCCAGCGGGTAGCAAGAGTCAGACACAACTGAAGGAAAACAACAACAGCAATTGTTTATTTACAATGTTGTATTAGTTTCAGGCGTATACCAAAGTGAATCAGCCTACATACATACATACATACATATATATATATATATATATATACACTCTTTTTTAGATTCTTTCCCCATATAGGCCATTACAGAGTATTGAGTAGAGTTCCCTGTGCAATATATTAGGTCTTTATTAGTTATCTATTTCATTGCAGCACTATTTACAATAGACCATTATTTTTTTAATTGGCCCAAACCCTGGCATCAGCATTTCTTAACCTTTTGTGGATCATTGACCCCTTTAAAAATTAAATCCTTTTCCAGCTATAGAGCTGGAAATGATGAACATTCACCACGTTTTGCTTCCAGTATAAGGAATCTATTTATCCTATACAATTTTACTAAGTTTAGTTATTCGAGAGCCAATTTCATCACAAGCTTTAGCAAATCCACAGGTCATCTGTGTCCTTATCTCATTTAGAATTTTTCATTTTATTTTATTACTTTAACCTAACCAAGACCTGTGCAAAAATACCTATAAAATTGTGAGTTTTACTTGCTAGGTGTATTCTATCCAGTAAACAGTAAAATAAGCATACAACTATTATTTTTGAATTTCCTTCCCTTTGCCACGTAAAAAGATTTCTTATACTATCGGTGATAAACATTAGTTTATCAGCAGGACATCCTGAGCTGGTCCATGGACCTCAGACTAAGAAGTACTCTACCCTGGGTAAATGAGACTACCTTGGAGGCAAATCTGACCTGATAGGATTGGTATTAAAGATACTGAGTTCAACCCTGGCCCTTTTGCTGCAAGAAATTTTATGGAAGCCTCTCTGTGCCTCTTCTAAGATGGATAGATATTAATCAGGATAAGAACAGAGTAAAATGACACATAATGGCTTTGAATACTGTATAAATTATGTCCTTTTAGAAAATACTATTTCCAAAAACGAAATGAAATAATGAAAACCTACACTGTATGCCATTGAATGTCTTACTTTTTAAATAACAGGAGCAAGGAGGAGGGATAAAATGAAGGGAAGGGTTGCCCACCCACTGGACACAGAGTGCCATCATGTTGCCTGGAAGACAAGGCTTGAGCTCCAACTTGGAAATGCTTTGCTCTTGTGGATTTAAGACCTAATTAATTGAACACAGAATTTTGCAGTGTTTGTTTGTTAGGACACTTATTTGTGGTACCAGGAGAATTTTGTTTTGCCCAATTACGTGAAAAATCAGCCAGATGTGTATGCTGTCATACTTTTAATAATCCTTACGTTTTTAGTGAGTACAGCTATTAATTGTGTAGTATGCATTGAAGTGATTAACATCGATGTAATTTATCATCTGGAGATTTCTGAACATAAATAAATGAGTTGTTTTGTTCAGCAAGGTGTTGACCTCTCAGAATTAGTGAATTAAAGTCCCCCCTCCCTTTTTTTATTATAAATATGAAAAGCACCACAATCAGCCAAGTGTTCAGTTATTTGATTTTCTGGGGCATTAGCCGCTCTTGTTTGTGACATTTCCCTGTTGGGTGCTCGTTTGCAAGCTCATTAATAAGGTTTTCTCATAGGACCGTTGCCGGGAAGGAAGAACGTACAGTAGGGCTCTTAGTTTTCCAGCTTTCATTCTGAGACTCAGCAAGGATACGGCAGCAGCACGCAGTTAAATGTTTAAAACAGAAAATAATTATGCTCGCGAGCTGGAATTCAAAGCTCTCTTTCCTTAGATGTTAGGCAGAGAACAGTTTTGCTCTTTAATGTTCTGAAATGTATGACCCTAAACTCTTTCTGTGCAGTTTTTTTTTTTCTTTCTTTCTTTCCCATGTCTGTGTGTATAGCATTGCTGAAATTTACAACAGGGTTGATTATAGCAGAACGTGGTAGAATTGTAGCACGGTTAGTGGAGCTTCAGTTCTGAGCCAACACTCTTGTCAAATAAAAGCCTGTTTAAAGGAGAACAGTTCACTGTCTGAGCGTTAAAAGAAAACTGTCTAAATAGCATCAAGGTGGCAACACATAGAGACATAAGCTGGGAATTTAAAGAGAAGCTGTGACCCTCAGTGTGGAATTCAGATTGCTGTGCAAGGGGGGGAAGCCTTACTCTGGACCGAGGTGAATCCGAAGCTCTGGAATTACTGTTATGTGTCTTTTGCTTTCTCCCATCGTAGCCTTGCTCTTTAAAATGTTTTGCAAAAACCCTCATCTAAGTGAGGGGTTTGTGTATGCACATATCTGAAAAAAAAATTTTAAGAGATGAGTTTTGAAAGGGTGAATGAAGACAAAGCCTCTAAAAATGGGTGTTTTGAACGCCTTCCCTGCTCTAATTATCATCTGCCAGTTAATCGTGTTCATGGGCATCATTTTCAAAATGAGTTTTATTGACTTGATGTAGCCAGGTATTTTGTAAATCCATATTCTTGTTCATCCAGGGTCCACCGAAGGCTAGATTTTTTTTTTTCTTTCCCTCCCTCAATTGGGGGAAAATTAGGCATTGAGAAGATGATCAAAACCTGTTCTTTATCTGGGCCAAAATAAATGTTTCTCTTGTATTGATGAGCCCTGCAGTGAAGGAAGGAGAAAAGCCTGAAAATAGGAAAATCTTTCGTCTTTGGAGTGGAGGATAAGACACTGTTTGCCATGGCAGCTCCTGTGTCCCATCCTCTCCCCCATCAATTCTATTCCCCGGTTGTATTCTTCAAGCATAATAGCTGGCGTTTTCAGATTTGGCCTGTTCCTCTAATCTTTCTCTCTCTCTCTCTTTTTTTAATAGAATATATATTCTTCCTCCCACTGTCCCCTTCTTTTATTTTTTTTTAAAGTGATGAATTGAGTTTCAGGGAAGTTATTTCAGTATTTACTATTCCTTCTGAAAATTAATGAAGGCATGGGGGACCCCCTGATTGAAACTAATGTTTTAAACTGTTGTTTTTTGTGTTAACACAGAGTAGAGGCAGGTCCAATTTTCCGATGCTATTAACTCTTTGGCGTGTTAGCAAGGCATTTTGCAGTGCCCAAAGGGGCAGGAGGCTGAGTCACCAATACTGAAAAATCAAAGAGAAAACACTGGGCCAAATCCATTGTGAGCAAGACTTGAATGACATGACTCCCAGGGAAGAAAGCCTTTGCCGTCATCCCTGCCTCCTGTAGGCACACCCTGTAGAAAGAGGTTTGTCTCCCCACATCTCACCCAATGTCTGACCTAATGTATTTAGGAAAGATGAGTCTCTGAGGCTGTGAACATTGAATACCGTGTAGTGAAACTAGTCTTCTAATGTGCACTCTCAATGGTTTTTAACTCAAGGTCAGATTTTGAGTCTGTGGAAGTTTAAATGGTTGTAGAGCTAACATCTCAAAATCTAAAAAGAATGCTCCAAAGGGGATCACAGGCGATAAGGGGTGGGAGAGAGAAATTAGGACATTGGGATTAATATATGCACGCTAGTGTATATGGTCTAGGTAAGCAACAAGGACCTACTGTGTAGCACAAGGAACTATATTCAGTATTTTGTAATAACCTATAATGGAAATGGAGAAGGAAATGGCAACCCACTCCAGTGTTCTTGCCTGGAGAATCCCATGGACGGAGAAGCCTGGTAGGCTGCAGTCCATGGGGTCGCACAGAGTCAGACACGACTGAAGCGACTTGGCAGCATAATGGAAAAGAATCTGAAAAAGAATATATATATATATATAAATGTGCGTATATATATAAAACTGAACAACTTTGGTGTACACTTGAAACTAACACAACATTGTAAATTAACTATACTTCAATTTAAAAAAAAAGTTTTAAAAAATATTGAACAACCAAAGAAAACTTCCTATACTTAAGGTGATTAACAAAAAAGTAAATAAAAAGAATGGCTCAACACCATTGTTTATGATTTCCCTTAAGATACCACCTTGGAATAATACCCAAAATGCTAAAGAAATGTGTAATGAAATGAAAGTATGTAAATCAGAACACATGGGTTGAACCTCAAATTTGGGGAGCTAGATTGTTTTGCAATAAGAGCTGTTAAAAGTGACTAACAAGGAGGCCATTAAACCAATCTAATCAGGTGATTCTAATACCTTGGTAACTTACGTAAGCAAACCAAAACCTAAACCAAACCCAGTGCGCTCCAGGACGATAAAACCCAGCCAGTCACAGGTAGCTAACCAGGCTTCCCAAATAAGGCAACTGCTTGCTACTGCTGCTAAGTCGCTTCAGTCGTGTCCAACTCTGTGCGACCCCATAGACGGCAGCCCACCAGGAGCCCCCGTCCCTGGGATTCTCCAGGCAAGAACGCTGGAGTGGGTTGCCATCTCCTTCTCCAATGCATGAAAGTGAAAAGTGAAAGTGAAGATGCTCAGTCGTGCCCGACTCTTTGTGACCCCATGGACTGCAGCCCACCAGGCTCCCCGTCCCTGGGATTCTCCAGGCAAGAGTACTGGATTGGGGTGCCATTGCCTTCTCTGAAGGCAACTGCTTAGCTCTAGACAATCAAATAATTCCCTTGCTTTTCTTCCATGTCGTCTTTATAGAAACCTTTCCCCCAGCTCCTTTTGAATTATTTTCAGTTGGACTGCCCTGTTGAACTGGATGTCTGCTCAAAGAAACACTTGAAAATTTTAATGTGACTTGTCTGTCTTAGAACAGGGCTGAGGTGGATTCATGGTCTCCTAGTTTTCGTTTAACCAGTAGCAGAGCTAGACTTCCATTCCCCAACATTTCCCAACTTTTTCATTCATTCATCTGCTTGGTAAATACATACTAAATGCCTACCATGTTCCAGTCACTGACATTATTCTAGGCACCAGGGATACAAAAAACGAAAACTTTTCTAGTTACAGAGTTTACATTCTTGTGCGGACACTCTTGCTATGAGGGTTTTCTCACCCAGTGTTCACTTTCAAATTTTGAAGATTTCTCATAGATCTGAAAGAGTGCTGTGTGGGTGAGTGTGCACCCCACTTCAAAGGCACTTGGAGCAACTCTCTGCCACAACATCACAGAATAAAATTTGATTTTGTTGAGTAAACAGTCATTTCAGTATCCACAAAGCTACTTACAAGTTGCAACAAGAGGAAATTGTATTTTACTGTGTGATGTGGCACATGCTCTTCGGTCCCACATCCATCCTCCAAGGCCTGACTCATCCCACTCATCATAGCTCAGCCCTCTTCGAGGAAGTGCCGTTTAAGTGCTCCGATTCATACAGCAGATGTAACAGCAGGAGGGCCTTCACCTTGCAAACAAACAAAATAAATGGCAGTGAAAATTATTCATGAATGTATGATGACAATGGAAAGCAAGCCTTTTGCAAGATGTTCTCTTTAACTCCTCAGAGAGCTTGCTGTGACTCTGTTCTCTCACTAGCCCCAACCTCCTTGTGTCACTAGACATCACCCTCCTTCAGAGCAAAACTGGCCTTGCCCAACAGTTTAGGCAGCCGTGTTATAGGGGTCAGTTCTTACCCCTAAGCCCTCACCAAATCTTAGGTTCATCTTGGCATCCTCATGCTCCTCTGAACTGCAGTAATCCTCTATGATTGACAAAGACCCTCAGGTAAATCTTCCCCACTTGAATGCACAGGCACAGACCCACACTGCCCTCCCGCCAGTCTGATTCATCTGGGCCCCCACCCTGCCCTTGTCTTTGCCCAAAACAATGAACACTTGGTCCAGAGGCCTCCAGTCTCACTCTAACAGGTGTTTCAGAATGTTGGAGGAAATCTTAGTCACACGGAGAGCCTGGAGAAGCACATTGGTGCTCATGTTTCTAGATCTGCTTTGCAGTCAGCGCATCAGCAAATATGTGAGGTCCACATCCTCTGACTTAAATTCTCAGGCAGGGAAAGTGTCAGGAGCCCCTGGGCTAACAGGTCTTCTCCCGCCGTGCTGTCTTATTTCAGCAACGCTCCTCTCTGGTACCTGGGAAGGATAATATCCCAGGCAAAAGGAAACCACAGTGTTCTTTTTTTAAAAATAAGAAATTGTAAAGACCTGATACATTAGCGCAGTAATCTAGAGAGAAGGAGACTGTGACTTTTCATTTACATGGGAAAGTGAAATACAGGTTCCAGAGTCTTGAGTTTCATCTTCTGAAAAGATCGTAGAATATGGTGCAAGGTCAAACTGGCATGAAATCAATTGTAATCTGCCAGCAAGCCATTCTAACCTCTTTAAGAGTTCCCTTTTATATATATATATATATATATATATATTCCGCCCCCCCCCCCCGCCTTTATAGAGAGCAAAGTCCATTTAAGGAAAGTCTCATCAAATCAGAATGTCTTTCTAATATTGTTTTTTTAATTGGCTGCTACTGTAGTGTGACCTAAAGTCTCCTGGTGTTTAACCCTCTGTGCGACTTTGACTAATGGCCAAATTTTGTCTGCTATAGCAGTCTTGCTAAATGTGTCTTTTATGGGGTTTTTAAAAAATTACAGTGTATTATGAAAACCTCAGATCCCTCGACCTAATTGATTGTCTGTTGGTGATGCCATCTCTGTAACTGTAATGTTCCATGAGTGCATAGACCTAACTATTTTTCTTATTTTTATACAGCAGTTCCATTTTATAATGACATTAAGCCATTCCGAGCGATACATTTCTGGACAGTTATTGCACTTGGGCAGAAAGTGTCATCTGGCTTTTAGCCTTGTGCCTTCCAACACCAACTGAGGCGTAAAATGATCACCCAGAAAATGTACTAGGCCTTACTTAGCTCATTACTTAAAAATAAATCTTGGAGTCTGGTTCTGTTTCAAAAAAGATTTGGTGGGTTATAACATTTGATTTATGAACATAATTAAAGCATAAATGATGAGCTCTGGACTATTCCATCAGCCATCTGGATTGTTCAGTATTTTGACACACTCAGATTGTAGTCAGGATCTTCCTGGGGAAATCTAACAGCCCTGGGTTCTAGAGGTCCCAGCAGAGCCCCAGGGTTTCTATTCCACCTGTTGAGAAGACTTAGGTTCCTCTTTCAGGACAAAGGAGTGGAGATCAAATTTGTTTTCTAAGTTTCCTTCACCCGGAGATGGATCTTGGCACATAAACCCTCTGTTTGGTTTCTAGGTTGGGCGTAAATATAGCTCAGCTGCCCACGGTCGAATAATAAACCTATAAATACTACATGTGTCAACAGAGGAGGACATTTTTCTGTATAATACAAGTGAGATTAATGTTCACCTTTCTAGCCAGCTATTAAGGTAACTGTGGCAGCTGTACCTATAAGTAGATGGTAGATGTTTCTCTAGAAACCTAAAGAGTAAATTGGGAAAATCAGTTATCAACATTGGAAAGTGTATTTTCTAAGGCTAAGTATATGATTTTTTTTTTTTTAATGTAAATCCCAGGTATAGCAAGACCTTAGCATGTTCTTCCTAATTTATGTGAGCCATTGACAACTGGTAAATAGCCATTAGGAGCATAAAAGGCATTTAACTAAAACAAACTCAGTAGTACTGAAAAGGCAGGGTGGATAGATTTTCAACACTGTCTTTATTATTAATGGAAGTTGAGCATGTAAAAACCCTTAGTGCTGAAAAATATGCTCTCTCTGTTTGCTTGTAAATTACACAAAGAAGAAAAGGACCAAAAAAAGCCTTCCACATCGGCCAGCAAGCACTCTGCTTCTCCTTAATTAATGGACCAAAGTCATCGGTGCATGGAAAATGTAGACCTTGCTTGGATCAGAGATTAACCTATAAGCAAGTATTACATTTCAGCCCAAATTTGAGGCTTTGAATTTAGCTTTCCTCAGAACAGTTCCTGGGTAAGGATGACAGAGGTTTCCTAACCAGAAACTCCAAAAGTGCTGCTGTTTTTGAGTATGAATTGTAAGGGAGCCAGGATTTTATTGTCTGTGTTTTCAATGGCATAACCTTCTTCCCCTTTTTTGATATCTTGTGGGGTTTTTTAAAATAAATTTTACCACCCAGTTCTGTGTGCACATGTATTATACCACCCAAAATAACAGACCCCCATGTCACCCACCGGTTGCATATAGCCTACAGTATTATTTGCAACTCTCAAAGGAGGGTGTCCAGGAGCTCTTGACCCGCAGTGTTCATTCAGGGCCATCCTGTTTATGAGGATTTCTGGCTTTCTTTAATGACTAGCATCCCCACCCAGTTATCAGTATCTGGAGACCTCTATGCCATTTTCCTTTGCCAACAAGTCCAAGAATAGAATCGTGTTGCTTGCAGGAGTCAGCTGGAGCTTTCAGTCCTGTTAACTTATGTTCTCTGGCAAGTGACTTAGCTCCTCAGAAAGCATTACCAGATCAGCGCGCAGTGCGCACCGATGCACAGGAAGCCGCTCTCAAAAGATTTTCGATGCCACATGGTTTTCAAGAGTCAGAAAGATCCAGTGCTAGGAACACGACTGTAAAAATGCATCTGCAATGCCACCATCCCTAGAGAGGACCTCATGTGGCTTGTTTGGCTGTATGCAGGTTGAGATGGTTGAACCCCACTGTATTTCTCATTGCACCCTGATTCCACATGGCGAATAATAATGAGCGAACCACTGCTTATAAAAGGCCAAGGGGCTGTTGTTTGAATGATGTGATTGTCCAAGAAAGTAAAGTTATGGAAATTGGCTTGACCTTTCAGCCAACTGATGTCTTGCCCTCTCACATGTATTACCTCTTCGGTACATTTCCAAAAATATACATTTATGGAGCCACAAAATTAAATGAGAAAACTGATTTAGGGATCACTAGCTTGTTAGTTCAGTATAGGGGGACAAAAACCCTCCCAAACCCATTCAGGTTTTATTTGTAAATACATTTTTGTGTGTATCCAAATTAATTTTGACCCCTCCCCTTCCCTCCCTAGTACCTGTACCTCCTAGCATTCCTCACTCATTCCCACACCCCCACAAACTCACAGTTTCTAAATAGGTAGTGGAAGTAAGAATACCTATTCATCGTGAAACTTTGACATCGTGAAAGTTCTCTCCCTTAGGAAAGTGTCACTTCAGAATACCTAAATACTTGACTGCATTAGGAAGCTCTACTCGATACACTTGGCTTTAATTATGGATTGCCATTGGGAAATGTGGTTTGAATTCCTATAAACATACATTTCTTGGGACTGTCTCATTATGTTATCTCTATGACCTTGGACGACCTACATCATTCTCTAGGTACCTACCAGTGTTCTCATCCCTAAAACGGCATTTCAACCACCAGGGGTGGTTCCTCCCTTAGTAGACCCTCAGTAACTGTCAGTCATCTTCCTTCTGATGTGTTTACCTTGAGATGTCCTAGAGTTTCTTTAGCGGCCAGCAAAACCTCCCAGTTCTTTATTTGGAGCCACTCGAATGGATTTCAGAAGTTTTGCCTTTCCTATTTGAAAACAAGAGGCAAACTTATTAATATGCAGTGTCAAACATATTGTCACATAGTAATATATGATCTATGATAAAATGTATCAATTCTGAGCACCACAGATATCTGTGGCTTCACCTCAGCATGAAGGCAAATGAGTTTCCTTTAGCTTGAGTGAGTCTGGAGATAAACTTCAATGTAACAAAATGTGTTTCACAGGAAATGTTTGATGTGGCACAGTTGGCTTATGAATCTCTTATCTATTTGTGGTTCACTCCTTAGAGTTATTAGGCAATTTAATTTGAGCAAATGCCAGGATTACTCACTGATTAGAAGGATGTTACTGAAAGCATGAGGATGGGGAGTGTGTGCGTGCTGGTAGAATGGGGTCTGTGACAGCATGCAGGTCTGGTTCTGCCTGATGATATCATTTGCTAAACATTATACTTTGTGTTGTTGTCGTACAGATAAGCCTCAAGTGCATATTCAGATGACTTACCCTCTACAAGGCCTAACCCGGGAAGGGGACGCGCTTGAGTTAACATGTGAAGCCATCGGGAAGCCCCAGTAAGTTCTGAAGGCCAAGGTTGACAGAGGGTCATGAGCAGTAAAGGTCACAACACGGACATGTGCATTCACAACTCCTCGGCCTGTCACCTGTCTCCTGCTGTAGAGGATGCAAGATCTTTCTCAGGAAATAAAAGAATATTCAGTGAATAGTGGAATAAATATCTGTGGTTGGGGAGAAAAATGAAATGCCAGCTAAGATTGAAATCTCAGCTAATTCTATTTTATTATCATCAGCATGATTGTCAGAACTATTTTCTCTTACCCACATAAAATAATCCTAATAAATTTTTAGTGTGCCCACAATCTAATGATATATCTGCTACCTTCTGTGCTAATGTCTTAAGCTGCTGGAAAGATGGTTTTCAGACTTAAATTAAGCTGCTGTGTTTAGGGCCAGCTGTAGGCAAATGTGCCTTACTTTTCATTTTGCTTCTTCCCTCAAGGAAAAGTGACTCCTAGAAATATTTTTGTTAGTAAGGAGTGGTTTGGGAATTTTTCTCAAGGAATGTGTGTGTGTGTGTGTGTGTATATATATATATATATATATATATATAAAATTTGCAGAAGGGAAAAGAACTGACTTTTACTCTTTTATTTTATTGAAAAGTATAAAAGGATAAAAAGCTACTTCATTTGCCCCTGCTAAATAAATGAGTGAAAGTGAATTAGAGAAACTACATATGTTACCACTGATACGGCAAAAGCCATGTGGTGGTACCACTTTAGCTCTTAGTTTCATTTGGGGAGGAGGAGGTGTCTTTTCATCTTTCTAAGACAAAAAAAGATTGTTTTTACCGGGGAATAAACAAACTGAGGGCAAAGACACCGTGTGGACTCACCACGTGGAACCACAGGTCAGCAAGGGGATCCAGAGCACTCAGATTGTTTTTTTCATCCCCAACAAAAAACAGCATTGAGCTCCCTCTGCTGTCCCCACGCTGTGGTTATCAACCCCCTCTCAGAGTTTTGCTAACCAGCATCTTTATCACAGTTTTCATACAAGGACCTCCGCGCATCTTCACATCTTCACAAAGCTTCCCCCAAGTCTTTGGAAAGAATTCTTCCTGTGACAGCTGAGCGATGAACTCTGAGAGAACAGAGAGCCAGAGGGGGCCTGTGGGCGCTCCTCCCACATCAACCCTGCCTATTTAATGCGTACCTCTCCAGGGCCGAGAATTTGCTTCTCTCGGTACTCACCGATTGGAGCTGTTAAAAATGATCTTTAGGAAGGAGGTGGTCTTCCTTTTGCTTTCCTTTTCCTCAGGTGTTTCGAAGTTATTTGGTTTTAAGTGCTTCCAGCTTTACCAGAGCAGTCTTCTTCTCCTTTGAGCACTGCAAAAGCTTCAGCTGTTTCTTTGTGTAAACTGTTTGAATTAGGTCCCCGTTAACAGCTTACCTCCCCTCCAAAACCATCCAGTGGCGGAAAAAAATAAATTCTCCCCGGCCTCTTGCCACACATAGTACCAGCCACATTAACCACATTTACAGACTATGGCTTGCTAACCTATATTTTGTTTCTGTATTTTTTTTTTTCCTCTGAAGAAGGTACTGTGTTCAATTGAATGTGCCACGGGGACAGTAAATTACATGTTTCCTCCGGGACATTGATGCCAGAGAGGGTATTTGTTTGTTCCTCTCCAATCGGCCTGGGTGCACGGTTTTCTGAGCAAGCACGCGTTACTCGCTGCTGGCCCTCCTAGCATATTACCTATTTATTTTCTCAAGAAATTGCATACAATAAAAATGGTAATTTAACTTGCCATTAAATGTTGTGAATGTTCTCGGCGCTTACCCCCACTGATGGTTTCAGCTGTCAAGCAGCGGGACAGTAGGTCTGATTGCCAGGCAGACCCATTCGCCATTGCCTGCGAGGAAGACATATGCAAGGCTCATTTTTAAATAATTTACTGGGTGGTGATGACAAACCCACATGTAATTAAAGAAAAATCATGACTCTGCATCCCCCTGGAACACCGGAATGCTGCTTGACAGGGCCCACTTGAGTGTCCGTTCATTATGAAGCACAGGTCTTTGGTCCTAATGCTGCTCCTGGAGGTAGCGCGTGAAATGAAAGGAAGCTACTTCCGTGCTCGGATCCCTGTGACCCTGCCTTGGAAATGGCAGCTTTCAGACCCGGTCCTAGATGTGGCCTCGATTTCATAGGGGTTGCCTTGAAGGATCATAAATTCAGCGAGTTTGAAAGAGACTCTATGTGTGTGTGTGCAACTGGGGCTCTGGAGTACCTTGTGAAATTTGCTTTTCCTGATGGCTACAAACGTGGTCTCTAATCATGAAAACAAACTTGGCTGTGATGAGCCAGTGCTGGGGGCCCCCGGGGTCCACATGGAGGTGTCGTCACTCCACAGCCGTTGATCTGGGAGCCTGTCCCCGGCCCCTGCAGGTGCACACGCTGGGCAAGGGGAGCAGCACTGGCGGCCTTGGAGGCCCACGGAGGGCACCACTTTGCCAAGGAACATGTAGATCGGTGGAATTTGGCCCAGGAGGGTGTGGTGGCAGCTTGGGTTGGTGGAGGGTAGGTTAAGGGTAGGGAATAAGGGGACAGGAAGCGACTGCATCTTTCCAGAATGAGAAGAGGTGATTTTTTTTTTCTTTTTCAAACAGCAGAGGCCAAAGAAAGCACTATTCAGAGGTAAAAGTCCATTCCTTTCTGCGAAACAAGAAATCCACTTACGTATCACAACTTTCTAAGCCAGTATCTCTGTGTGTTAGTAACCATGAGATTAATGCATGTATCACTAGCCCAGGATTTGATTTTTTCCCCCTAATTAATGAGATGATTAACAATGGGTGAGCTCTGTCCTGTCTGAATTGGTGTGAAACCGCACAGCAGGGCATAAAAATAGGGCACATGGTTTATTTGCTGGTTTGTTGAAGATGGATTGGGAATAATGAGACTCCTGCTTGTGGCCTGTTGAAAGTTTTTCAACATCTGATAATATTTTTAAGAGAATTATATTCCAAACAGATTTGTGGAGCCTTCACAGCTGTAATTCTGTGAACTTAAAATTATCTCCAGTAGGTCCTCTTTAATTGTGTCACCCTGCATGGGATTCATTTACTGCGTGGGTGAGAAGTTTGATGCAGACATCTTGGTGGGAAGTCATAATGCAACCTGTCTCTCTCCCTTCCTTCTGCAGGCCTGTGATGGTGACTTGGGTGAGAGTCGATGATGAAATGCCTCAACATGCCGTGCTGTCGGGGCCCAACCTGTTCATCAATAACCTAAACAAAACAGATAATGGTACATACCGCTGTGAGGCTTCCAACATAGTGGGGAAAGCTCATTCGGATTATATGCTGTATGTATACGGTACGTGAGAAGATGTAGCCCTCTTCCATTTGACTCATTTACTGTGTAGCTGCTGCTTGTAATTCACTCCTAAAGCTTTTGGTCAAGTTGCAAGCCAAAACGCCAGTTTGTTTCCTTCGAGAATTAAAGAAGCCTGGCCCGAGGTGGACCCCAGTGCCTCCACTAGGAGGACAGCGCCTTTTCTTTTCCTTTTCTAACCGTGGGGGTTTCCCACTAGATCACAGACTCGGGTCATGCTGAGGAGGAAAGCTGTGTCCTCAGGCACAAGCTATGGAGATTATGTTAGAAATAATGACTGCGAAATTCAGCCTTACCAATTAATGGCTCTTCAGCTCAGAAAGTCTATTCCCAGTGGTATTTTCTGATGATACCTGGGCTAGCCTTTCTCCTGCTTTGATGAGCAGAACTATCCTATTTTCAGCATGAAGCTATTACATCCCAGATGTCGCAAGCCAGTAAATACTTGGAAAAAAAATAGAAGGTCCCTGGTAGCTCCGTTAACCACTATAGCCACGGCCTTAGACACAAATGTTTTTTGTTTTTTTTTTTCTTATTTGTCTGTTTTCTTAATATCTTTTTGCAGGATTATTAAAGCACGTGATCAGGAATTTCACTCTCTAGTCAACAAATATGTATTGTGCATCTACTTGTACCAGCCATTTTAAACTTATTTCCCATTTACAGCTTACGGTCAATATTGTGTCTAGTGAATATTCTCTATTTAGCTGAGGAGTGCACTGCTTGTCTAGTCTTATGATGACAAATTGAGTCTCTCCTGTCCAATTGAATCTCTCAGTTAGTTTTACACCAGGAAGAATAGTCATGAGCTGACTTGACACAGAATGAATAACCATACACATGACAATTTTAGTGTCATGTGAATATATGAACAGGAATGTGCATTTCTCTCAAGTGAGCCATATAAATAATCCAAGAATAAGTGTATGTGATATATACACACACAAATCTACATATGGGAAATCTACTCCGTAACATCTTAGAACCTGACCATTTTCCCTGTGAAGAAAATAGGAGAACAATCTTTCTGATGAACTAGAAAAATCATTTAATGAAATGATATACCCCATGTTTACATGGATATTAAAATATAGTCCTTAACTATACCTGAGGTTTTTTTCCCTTAGCATAAAGCAGAATTAAAAGCTCATATCTAATCACTTTATATGTAGACTTTTGAGTGTGTTTTCTTTACACACAACCCATGTGGCCTGTTGTCCACACATTATAGCATTAATTCTCCTCAGTAGTTAAGGAGATCAGAGTGGAAGGAATGGCTCTCCATGTAGGTGCGAAGAGGTTCTGTGTGTCCCCATTTTCAGCCACCCCTCCTTTTTACTTCTATGAACCACCCCCCGCCCCTTAACATCAGGGTTTGAGCCTCATGCAAGGCCCCCACCTTGCTGTTATACAGGTTTACAGACTCTCTTTCAACTCTTTAAAAACGGCAGATGTTAAAAAAGCAGATACAAATTTTCACCAGTCTATTATATGCTTCCTTGATTCAGAAGACTAAGTTATGTGGAAAAACAACTTTGATTTATTGTACCCACCATTCCAACATCTCAAGATGAGAAACATTTTGTGGATTTGATGGACAGGTAGTTTTGAATAATTTTGGATCCCAGCTTCTGGCTTAGCGTTTATTGAGGGCTCTCTCACTTCCTTCCACGTGCTAAGATGACAGTCTGACGTGCATGATCACCTCTAATCTCCATAGTAACAGGATGACCAGATAATGGCATCATCCTCCTGTTTTACAGATGATAAAATGAAGCTACAAAGGGTCACATAAGTTGCCCAAGCACAAGCTTACTAAGTGTGTTTTAGAGTCACTATACTTGGACTCCAAAGTCTGTAGTAAAATGTGTGTCTTTCTTTGTAGTTCCTCTTTTTCTCTCTGCTTCCTGGTAGGACAGGATTGTTCTCTGGGAATGAACTCTCTGGGCCAGAGTGCATTATTTAAAAGACAAGAAACAGAGACGCATCCATTTAGGCAAGGGCATCCATACCCACCTGTCTCCCCAGCCCAGCATGGGGCGCTTTGCCTGGCCTGGGCAATTGGCTAGGTCCTCGGTGTGCTACCTCCCTCTGTGACTGCTGGCAGTAACACTCGGATGCAGGCTAGAATGCGCACTCCAATTGTTGCTGCTCTCGTGATCAAACATTCTAGCAATCTGAGAAGATGCTAAGTAGGCTTTCTTTTCAAAGCCAATTGATTGCGCTACTACAGTAACTTTCAAAGTTCTTTACGAACTCAGAGTTAACGTGCCTTTAAAATGTTTAATTCTCTGGAAGTAACTTCTTTACTTGGAGAATCTATCTAGTTAGTGCCTCAGCCCCAATTGGTTTTGTTCTTTTAGCCTCTATGTGTCAAATAGCTTATTAGCTCCACTCTGTATTTTCTTAAATAGTGACCTCACATTGCTCTTAACACTAGAAGTGATCTAAGCATTATACCTGGTAACAGAATCTAATTCATTTAGGTCACTTGAGCCACATGTGAAGGACAAATTACCCCAGTAGTGGTAAAAATAATTGAAAGTGTGTGATTTTCCCAAACTGAAAGGGACTGGTGACCTTTTTTTCTGAAATCTCTGCCCTCGTTAGTCTCTGTACCTCTCCGTGTCCATAATCATAGTTTCAAATCACCTCCAGGTGCACTTTGATTGTGTGGTGGACATCACACATTTTGTGCCAATGCATTTAGAAATAGGAACAGAAATAGCTTTATAGTATATCAGGGGAGGTCTCCCAGCTACAGATGTTCCTTTTGAGTGATAAATATCGTCACTGAATCAGAACAAAGAAGACACGTCTCTGGGTGCAGCTGAGTTGGGGCGTGGGCAGAGCAGGATGTCTTGAGGGACCCGTGCCCTCGCTCACCTTGCGTCCCCACCTCACCTGCATCTGCCACAAGGCGTGCGTGCGTCCTGTGGTCCGCCGGGTCACAAAATGCTTCCCCGCCTGTGGCCTCCATAAGCAAGTATCCACAAAGCTCGACTGCACGTACTGTCTGTTCTTCTAAAAAGGCCATTTGAAATTATTAATTTAATCATTTCTGCTTCTTGGAGGAGAATGAATTTTTTTTTTAACAGGTTCCTTTTGGCGCTTGTGTGAGGCTGCTTTCACTAGTAGTTTGCTGGCACCCTCAGCTTAAATCAACAGAGTCTCCCCTAGAACAGACCCGTCTGCTGTTGGTTCTTCCCTGTCACATTTGTGCATTTGTGTATGTGTGAGAGAAGTTTGTGAGAAAAACGAAAACCTCGGATTATTGATCAATGGTAGAATCTTTTAAGCAGACCGTCTAACCAAACACCAAGATAATGTTTTTGTAAACTTCCAGGAAGTTGTGCCAACAATAAAGGTACATTATATAATTAAAGTTCAGATGTATTAATTAGACAGTCGGGGAGCTCCCTTGGAGATGAAAGGACACCAGATGTGTCAAGGAGAAAAAGTTGACAGGCTTTAGATAAAATTTAAAATCAAAAGCCTTCAAGTCATCTAATGCTGTATTATAGCAGAATGATTGCTTTAGTTCAAAGTCTTGCTGACAATTTAACACATTCAGTTTGATCATTTGGGTCAAAAATTTTTTTCTCTTTTATATTTGCCTTCCCTTTTTTCCCCTCCAAATAATTTTTGAGATTATAGAAGAATATACAGTATATCAAACACCTGACAGAGAACTCCCTATCAGATTTCCTGGTTTTGAGGGTCAAGTCTTGTTTATATTTAGCTCTCTTGTTTACAAGATGGAAATGTTCTTTGGTGTTTATCACTGTCGCCCACGTAGGTCAGGCTTAAGCAAAGGCGACGAACTCATTAATATTTATAAGTTGTAAAATTTATTGACTTTTAAGAAATAAAATCTCAGTAAAATCTCACATGCCTGGAACTTGATATTTAGTGGTGACATTCTCTCTTCTTTGTATTTATTACAAGTATAGAAGTAGTTTTACTTCCTGCTGGGATGTATTGATGGAGAATAATGAAGTTAACAGTCAGAGAGCAAGAGGCAGGCGAGCACTCTTCCTTGGCCGATAGGAGCCCTTTAGATAGAACAGCGCCATCTCCTCCTTTCTCCCACTGGTAAAAGTATAAAAGAAATTGCAAACACTGTACCCTCTCAGGGCCTGAGTCGGTCTAACCCCACCCTTTGAAGTCGGATGGGAGGGTGTCGTATGTTTTTATCTTTTCCTCCCTTTCCTACTCCTCGTCTTCTCATCCCTAGTTCACTTCATTAGTACAAATTTTCTTTTCTTCTTTTCTTAGCTCTTCTGGATAAGGCTTTGGGATATGATTAGAAGACATAAATCTTTGTGGGGGGATGGGGATTTTGAGTTTTAAAGAGGAAAGTCATCAAACAAACATCTCAGTGTCTTCATGCCTTTGTTTTGTCACTACTGGTCATTGTTGTGTTCAGCATTGTGGGTTTGATTTTCCTTTTTTTTTTATCCAGATCCCCCCACAACTATCCCTCCTCCCACAACAACCTCCACCACCACCACCACCACCACCACCATCCTCACCATCATCACAGGTACGGTACCTTCATTGCCATTGAAAATGTCCTGAATGTATATTGTCTTTCTGGTATGTATAAAAAAAAGAAGCCTTAAAAGGTCTCTTTGAATCCTTGGAATTGAAGTATTCCTTCATTTGGTAATTTGAAAGACATTACATACTATGTTCTCAAGTTGAATCTTAAGGACCTCAGAAAAATCTTTAACATCCAAGCAATTTAACAGTAGGAGCAGCTATTTTGCAGAATTCTCTTTTAAGCATCACCATGCAAAGCAAAACGCTAGGGAAAATGGCAGCCTAGCTCTTAGAGGCTGGATAGCTTGTGTTTAGCCACGGTTGGCAAAATGGTAAGTATCCTGGCTTTGGATCCTCTCCTTGTCTTAATTTCATCTTAATCCACGTGAAAGAAAATACCCACCCTTTACCATGCCCGTGTGGGCCATGTTCCTAAATGCATCATCCTTTTTGTCCCAGAGAGTCCCTGCTGAGACTGTGTCGCCGGGGGACCCACCGTCCTTTCCGCGCTGGGCGCTCTGTACCCTTCGCCGCCCTCCGTTAGACACTGGAGGAGTGCGAGAGGCAGCCATAGCAGCTACCACTCTGTGGTTTAGCTCTGTGGACTCTCTGAAACTTATTCAAAAAGTTACACTGTCTCCTATTTCTGACCACCACTGAGAGGGGAGGTGTGCCTTCCAGTCCCTTTTTCCTGGTCCTCAGCAGCTCTCAATGCTTGATGTTGGTTGTCTGGGAGGCTTGGAGTTTTCTCTGCCTACCAGAGTGGGAAAGGTTATAGCCTTACCATGTCAGCTAGTTATGCAAGATTTCCTTACACAAGGCTGCATCTACCTGCTGTCGACAGGTACCTGCCCCAGAAACACGAAAAAGTAATTATTCTATGAGACCCAAAAAAAAAAAAAAACTCTTTAAAAATTAACTTTTGCATTCCATCTCTGAACCATGTGCTCTGGTGTACAATCCTATCACTGGACTTCTTTAAAATCGCTGAATAGTATACTCATCTTTAGCCTCCTTACCACCCTAGATATGACAAACATCCTTCACATTAACTTTCTGGAGATGTTTTCAGTTTTCACAGGACTCGGTGAGATAGACAAAATGAAAATTCTAAGTGGTCAGTGAAAGAGGAGGCCTCATCAGTTTATGAAATATAACAGTAGATGGTCTAATTTCAGTTTTCTTCACCTTTCTTAAGTATTACAGTGGAACAGAGAACTTTGAAATAAGCCGCTAGTGAGGATGGTCTCTGTGAAAACATCAGTGTGTGCCCTTAATTGAAAAGCTTCTGAAAATCCATCAATTGGTGTTTGTGTCTCGCTCTAAACTCAGCCAGGCTGCTTCCTAAATTCTTATCTGTGTGTATTTCCCTTTTTAGCTTTCTGTTAGTTTCTTCTGCTTCTTAAGTAAACTCAGTTTATCAGTAGAGCAAATAGATTCCTGCCACTTTCTGTATCGTTAATAAGGACAGCGAAGACACTCCTTCCTGACTCTGATTTCTAGAGCAACCATGCTAACGTCTCTCCATGCGATGGGCCGGGTGTTTGCCTTTCATGATTTCTTACCTCTCATCCCAGTAGTGAGCCAATTAAGCTTGAGCTCCTGTTCCCAGGTTTTCATGAATTTTCCTATGAATGACCCCTTGAATGTCATTGTAAATTGCATCAGCCCACTCGCCACTGCCCTGCCTGTGTGAATCCACTGGGAAAACCCATCAATGGTCTTTTTTCTTTACAGAAGTTGCCCAGGTATGAGCCCACCTTGATTACCTCTCCTTGTAGAAGGTTCCATCTAGGTAACCAGTCAAGTTTACAGCATAAGCGCCACATTTCTCCTTAGTGTGGAGCCAGTACTTTTCATTTATGGCTGGCCTCTCACTAGCTTAGCCTATTTTTATTTGTTTTAAAGACCCTTCTTAACAGCCCCTCAACTCCTCCCCTCTCGCCATCAATTTCAGCAACTCGGCAGAGGCGCTTCAATCACACTCCTAATCCTTCAGTCCAGACTGAAGCTCATCGCACGTCCTGAAACAGCTGCAACTCACTGTTATCACAGGTCCAACCACAGAGACTCCATTTAAGAGGAAATTTTAAAAACAAGCAATGCTATGTTTCTGGCCACATCACAGGTACCTTTATAGGGACTTCTCTGCTCCTCCTTCTCGTCTCCTGGCCTCTCAGCTCAAGGTCACGAAAGATGATCTCATAGATGCACTTTTGGCCTCTTGATGTTCCTAGCTGAACCCTCTCTACACACAAAATGCCCTTGTGGTGATGAATGCCCTGATTTCTCAGTGGCACACCCAGGAGTCGTTCAAGTAAAGCTGCCTCTAAAACAACACTGGAGGATCCGTTGCCTTAATGGATGTGATCTCACAGGCTTGCTATGTCTTAACAAGCAGTGTTATATATATTTATCTTACCCAGAAAGTGTACTTGTGGAATTTAACATTTGCTCCTTTCTTCAAACAGATTAAAGGTTACGGAGCCGAATGATTCCATGTCCCATTTTAAAGGTCCAGGCCATCCCCTAGATTTAGATTGGTTCCTAAAAAATCTTCCAGACTGAATCTTGACAAATGGAGAGCTAAATTAATTTCTACTCCTCTTCTTTCTTGTACTATTTGGTACATTACAGCTAACCATTAGCCTTAAAAGCTTCAACAGCTAAATCTAGTGACAGTAACATAAAGCGTTGGCTTTAAAAAAAAAAAAAAAAAGGAAGAGGAAGCCCACAGGCATCTTATTTCTTTTCTCCCAGGCAAATGCAATGACTGAAACACATTCCCTAGGTCAGAATTTCATTACAACCAAAATGTACAAATACAGTCGAAAAAATGTTTTTAAACTCGAAAGGTCATAGATGATTTCTGATGTCTCTGAAAGGAAGTGTTCCAGCATTGTCTTTTATCTTCCACAACCGGAATAATCGAATTGTTCCCCTTGTTAGGGAGGCAGGCCTTCATGAGTTCTCAGTTACCTGACTCCCTCAAAACATGTTAGCACTTCATTCTGGAGGTCCTGGTAAAAGAGGAATTGTGAGCCCAACCTGGGGCTTCCCACATGGCTTGGTGGTAAAGAACCTACCTGCCAATACAAGAGAAACAAGTTCGATCCTTGGGTCAGGAAGATCCCCTAGAGAAGGAAATGGCAACCACCCCAGTATTCTTGCCATGGGCAATCCCACGGACAGAGGAGCCTGGTGGGCTACAGTCCATGGGATCGCGAAAGAGACAGATATGACTTAGCTATTCAGCAACGACAGCCTAACTTGATGCTCCCCACCCAGAATCATAGGTGGGTGGAGGAGTAGGGCATCCCTGCCTCACATCCATTCTGCGTGGGGAAGCTCTCCTGACTTACATGTAAAGGCCACATCTAAAGGTAGCTTCATCTTTGGAAGATCTTTGCAGGCTCTAGAGTCCTGAAAGGATGATTTGATGTCAGTTTGCCATATGAGCATTGTTGTGGCTTTGTAACTATTCACCCACCATTAGAATCTTTTTCTGAATAAGAAGCCATTTGAGGGATGGAGTTGGGATGGGAGCCACACAGAGCCTCCTGTGATGTCCCATAAGATTCTCTGGTGTCTCTGTTCTCTTTCGTGTACATTGATCTTCTAATCACATATTTCTGTTTTGACTATTGCTACTGGCAGGCCCCCACTTTTTTTTTTTTTTTTTCTTTTTACATCAAGTCTGTGTGGTTTCATTCATGGAAGATACACGCTATAATATGAAAGTGCAAACTGCATAATTTAAATTGTCCCTGGCATCCTCTTCTAAAATACAGAGACAGCCAACCATTACCCATGCTAACAGTCCTCCATGGAGATTCCTTTCAGAAACCAGAGTCAAAGAAAAAATCTATCGCCATAGAGGCGGGAGCATTGTTTTGTTTTGAGCTTTCTTTGAAATTGGCTGATTTTGTATATCACATGTACATAAAAATACCTGTTTTGTGTTTGGGTATAGTTCCACCCCTGTCTGCCAGTTGGGTCAGTCACCTTAGGGAAATATTCTGTGTTTCCTTCCGTAGTTAATGTGGATATTGTATTGGATCTGCTTGGTTGTGCCCTGGGTTAGATGCTTGGTGAGAAAAGTACCATAGAAAATAGTCAGCACTCAGTTTTAAACACCCTTAGCAGCCTAAATAGAAAATTCAGGCCGGGAGGAGTTCAACCTGTAGGTCACACTTATACATGCAACTGTCATAAATTAAAAAATTAAAATCACCTTAGAATAAGAAATGAATAGCTATAGGGCCAAAATCTGAAACACATTTAAAAATCCTTTCATAAGAATGAAGTAGGTCATTTCTAAATGAGTTTTTCTGTTTTTGAAAGTACATATCCAATTAAATATTTTGTGTTTCTTGGAAAAGAAAACAGCACGGATTTTTTTATTGGCATCTGAGCACCCAGTATTCAATATACCTTGGAGCAAGTATGTCCCCTAGGCTCACACTATTATTTTGGCTTTCATAGTCTCCTGTTCGTAAGCTTTTCTGTGTGTATTGTGGGTCAGATCACATAAATAAAGGAGGTGAGAGCAGCCTTTGTCCTTTGGGGATATTTGTAGAAGATGCCAAATTGGGGAAACTCAACACCCTGGCACATGTTTTTAGCTTCCTAAATGCAAAGGGAAGAAGTACACCTGTCTTAAGACTGACTACAGAGCTTTGCTCCACATTGAGCTGTGTGTTCTCCAGGGTCCTACCTTCATGACCCCTACACTCTGCTGTTGACATTTGTGTGATGTTAAGGGTAATGCTCATAAGGCATTCAGTCACCAAATATCAAGGACCCATAATATGTATAGCGGTGTCCTAGCACCCATGGAGACAGTAAATTCCTGGAACCCCTTGAAATATATATAGCTGAGGGAATAGATTATACCCACTGGAACTCAACAGCAAGAGGTACTGTGCGCTTAGGGCTGATGCAGAAGATTGACGAGATCATCACAGAGGTAGAATTCGGTCTGTGCCATCAGGGAATGGATAGAAAGTGGATATGAAAGGATGGCATTTTGGAAATTAAGCATGAAGACCTAACTTTACTTCAAGCATCTATCTTCAGCGTGTGTGCATGTCTTGTGTGTGTTTATATCCTGGGTATATACTAAACCATTGTTGCTAGGAGATACTCATCTCTGATCCTAGAATGTTTACTAAATTGCCTTTTTTCTTGAGTTTGTATCTACTCCATTAAGACTGTTTTTCATTCATCATGTACTGAATACTTACCAAATGTTGCTGATGTATATGCCAGTATGTCTGGTGACAAGACTATTACGAGGGCACTAGCAGACACTCAGGGGCCGTCTTTGTTGTAATGAGCTCCCTTTTCAGGTTTGTGCCCCCTAAGTGCATTGACCATTTTTTTTCCATACTGTCTCAAGTGTGCCCATTTTTATTTTACTGCTGCTGATAAGCTTATTACAGATACCGTCAATAGCCAACTGGTTTTGACCCATATTGACTTACGAGAGAATGGAAGAAATTAGTGGTGAAGGGCACCGGATTCTGCATTTTTTTTTTTTTAAAGGGGATGAGGGATAGGAAGTGAAAATTTTTCTAATGCTTCTAATCATCATTTCTGTCATCATCCATACTCTTATGTTCCTTGTTGAAAAAGAATCCAAGAGAGAAGGAGTTGACATGTTTTCATACTGCAGACTGATGCACAACAGTACAAAAAAAAAAAATCATCTCACTTTAAATACAGGTTACTTAGAATTAGAAAGTTGGAGCTATCTCAGTGTTGGGAATTGTAGGACTTGGCAGGAAGGACCCAGCCCTGGGAGTATCTACCCGGAGACGAGTATCAGCTGCTACTTCTGGAGCTGCTCCCCACTGTCCACCCTCAGCCTCCTATGTCCCTCTCTTCTCCCGTCACTGTGCCTCACCCCTCTCTGCCTCTCCTCCCACCCAGCACTGACATACACCGTGGGAGAGGAATTGTTCTCCTTGTTAAATGAAACCACGGTACAGATTCCTATTGTTTTCAGAACATCTGGTTTGCCAATGCAAAGATCTCAGGGGCATAGCAGCACGTGTGAACAATTCTGAACAAGGTTTTCAAAAAACTTGAAATTAACCAAAGGAAAAACCAAACCCAGTCCCCTTTTTTCAGATCCTTGGTGCACAGTCTCTCCCCTCAGAGGAGAGGCGACGTGAAGACAGAAGGGAGCTTCTCACGGGTCAGTCTCTCCCCTCAGAGGAGAGGCGACGTGAAGACGGAAGGGAGCTTCTCACGGGTCAGTCTCTCCCCTCAGAGGAGAGGCGACGTGAAGACGGAAGGGAGCTTCTCATGAGTCTCATACTCGGGACTGTTAGCTTCATTCCTATCTGCTTCGCCCATCCCTGAGAAATGGGAGTTTAATTAAAACTTAACATAGATGGGAAGAAAATTAACTGGGAAATGGGTAGAAAATAAATTTCAAAGTTTAATTTTTCAACATGTATGTTTGCTTTCAATAAATTTCAAGTGTGTCAAAAAGAAAGAAAAGGGAAAAAAAAACTATAATATATATTGGCTAGTGTGGCACAACTGTGAGAATAAAATTGTCAGGGGAATTCCTCGCCTGCCCCGGCATCTAGATTTAAAGCAGTACCATAACACAAACCGAAGGGGAATTCAATTAAGAAAACCCATTGGCTCCTTATTGACTTTAGTTAAGAAAATAAACCAAGGGAAAGTGTATTAAAATATGTCTGGACTGCTTAGCATGCTTTCATCTAAGCTTATGACAATCAAAATGGCAGAATTTAAATTCTTTACAATTAAGCTCTGCTTTCGAGCAGATTGGGTTCTCTGGGTTATTACCCTGTGCATTTTTTAATGCATACCCTACACCCACCCCTCCCTGCCCCCCCAAAAAGTCAGCCTTGCAGTGAATCTGGGTATTGTAAAGCAGGAGCACCACAGAGGAATTGGAGAAGAAAAAGTATTTAAGGTTGTAAATTTAATTTTGTTCTTGGATTTTCATTTTCATTTATGGCACCCGTTGTGTTTGAGACCACAGACTAATTTATGGATTAGTTTTAAACCCCCAGTCTGTCACACTCAATGAACAATTCTAAGTTGGAGAGAATCCATATGAAAGGATTAGAATGTGCCACAGTGGAGCTTACACATGACTGTTTCAACTAAATAGTGTCCAGCTGCCTCACACACATTTTTTGGTGGGTTTTGTTTTGGGGATTTTTTTTTTTTTTTTTGCTTCTTGGTTAAACAGCTAGAGTCTCTAATCTGACATATCGTCCGAGCCTTTTGATTTTGAAAATATACTGTCACGTGAAATATAGGTGATGTTTAATTTATTCAAGGTAGAGTTCCATAAACTGTTTGTATGGCTGGGAGACTGAAAGTCGATATTTAGCGAAATGTTCATCTTTCAAACAGCAGTCCAGGCCCTGTCCTTGGTTACCTTGTTTAATTATACTCATAAAACAGCTAGGGAGTGACTATTAAGACCATACACACTTACTGGCTTTGCAAGAACGTGGGATTGTTTTTTCTTGACCATATAAAATAAATGTACGATAAATTTTTCCCTCATTGTAATTAAAATTAAAATAGAGACAATAGCTCAACAAGGCCTTTTTAATTTCATAGCCCTATACCACCATTAAGTCCACCTCAACTTTCTGTGACCTATTTTTCTCCTAGGCTTAGTGCAAAGATTATTTTTTAAAGACAGCTACAGAATGAAGTTTGAAGAAAGCCTCCGTTAGGGCAATTAGGCACTCTCATTTTTCAAGTTAATTACAGCCTATGTTATCTTCTACTGGAAAGTTACTGTTTGCGTCTTGCCTGTATGCTTAGAATGTTGTAAAACAATATAGTGACCCCACAAGTTGATTCACAGGGGTGGGCTAGCACATCTCTCCAGCCTTCTGATTACAATACCTTAATAAATCCTACTGCACAGAGCCACACTCACTTCAGAGCCAGGGTGTCTGTGGTTTCTGCGTGAAGTCGTAATGCAATTATGAAGGAGAATTAGATTCTGTCACAGTGCTGTCCTGTGGAGAGCACAAAGTCACTTCTAAAGGATTTTTTTTTTTTTTTTCATTCTTTACTTGAAATAGCCTCTGTTCAGATACCACACCAGATACTCTTAGAGAAATGGAATCAGCAACTCCCGCAGTATACCCTCCATCTCGGTCTCAACTTTGTAGCCAGCCTGTGTGTCTGCTGCGGTCTCTGCTCCGTTGCTGATCCCTGGTTTCTGCCACTCCCAGCTGCAGTAACTGTGTTGTTTACTTGAACATGTGCTTGCTTTTAACTGTTTTAGAACTGTGTGTTTTCCTTCTCAACTTCCCTTTCTCTTCCCTGTTGGGTGCAATTGATGGATTTTGCATCCCCAGACCAGGGAGGCAAGCGGCACTGTGAACTTCTTTTGTTTATCCTCTGGTACCCACAGAGTAGTGTACACCCAGCTTCTGTTCATTTGATCTTGTCATAAAGCCAACATGATGTTGTGATGTAGGAAGACAGTCACTTGTCTTCCTACAAGTCATCTGTTAATGCTAAGACATCATTTTTGAGGACCCTTAGGTTTTACCCCAATCCCTTTCTTTCATTTTATATTAATGATTTAACTGGTGAAAATAAAGCATATTAGAATGCTGCTACAAAAATAATGAACCAAAATGTTTATTGCTTTTTTAAAAAAAATTTTGGAAAAGAACCAGTGTCTAGCCATAAAATGTGTAAACTTGCATTTAAGTGTTTCTATGCAAATGTGCATTTGATTTTGCCCCTCCTTTAAAAGCACCACAAACTAACATTGATTTGGATGTTTCAAGTAAGGAGATGTGTCGTGAGCATCTGATGTAGAGATGTTTCAACTGTACAATTTTCGGTATTGTTTTTTAACTGCTATTTTATGCATACAGACTTGTCAGTAAGTATTGCGTTCTGATGTGGTTTATGTTTTTCTTTCCTTCATCTGATCTTCAGAAACTCAGCTATAAGTTATATTAAGCTGCAGTGGCCTCTCAGACTTGTAGTTAATTCTGGCTCCTTAGAAGGGCTCTAATTTTTTGATGGTTTAGGATTCTGAGGAGGGCATGCCAATGAAGGGGAACACCAGTGTGAATTCATGTGTCATATTTATAAATCAGAAGCACCAGGCTCCTTGGACCAAAAAGAAAGTCATATTTGGCATTATGGTGCATTTAAACATTGCCTGTGTCAAGTCCGAAAGAGTCTTTTGGAGTCTCTTAAACTCATGAAAATAATTACCAGCTGCATGATTTAAAAAAAAAAAAAAAGTACAGATAACTACTCAACAGTGTTAACCCCAAATCCCACTTCCCCTCAACATGACCAGCCTGTGTGTGGGTGTCACCACTGGTCTGGCCAGAAGGGAACCATGGAGGGAGACCCCTTGAGAGGTGGAACTGAACGTTAAAACCCAGACAGATGGGTTGACGGTGGAATGAAGTTGGCTAGAAGAGTGGTATTAAAATGACTTTGGAAAAAGAATGTCACCATGCATTTTGTTAGATATTTATCCCACTTCCTCTGTAGCCAAAATGAGAAAGGAAATTTCTGGACCCCCTTGGGGAATTTTCCATGAAGAGGAGCCAATACAGCAGGCCTGATTTTGAGGCCTGAAAGGTTTTGAAGGAGAAAGCTTGAACAGCATTAGAAATAGAAGAAGAAAGAGACAGACCACGGTCTCTCCCACAGCAAGTGCATCTGGCAGTGAAAAAGCATCATGTGCCATCTCCTAATTCACCCTGGAGGCAGGACTCCTGGCAGCTCACAGCAGTGAAAGTGGTTCTGGATCATGGGTCTGGACGACTGGATGCTTTTACTTTGGGAATGTCACATGATGAGAAGTGGCGTTTCACAAATTATGTGGACCTGGTTGTTTCCATACCAGACTTCTGCTCTTAAGAGTGTAACATAGTAAGATCTGCAGAGTGCAGGATGGGTGAGTGGTGAGTGTCTCTGTGTGTGTATGTGTGTGTGTGTGTGTATAAAGACCAGTCCGAAAACCTTTAACATGTTCATCCCCATGGCCTCCAAGTTAACTGAACTTTCCAGCTGAACTCTGCTGAAATGACACACTGGATGAAAAACTTGAACCCCTGTATTCATCTGCAGGCATCTGCCTATGAGTCGTAAAAGGATCCTAAACATGGAATTGACTCAGTGACGCCTGATTGGGAGTCGTAAAGCCCAAGTGCCCGGGTGGGTTGGGTTAAAACAAAGGCAATGTTTGAATGTATGAATCTGTTGTTCAGCCAGCCTCTCAGCTGAGCGTTTGTGTCGCAGTCCTGAGCCTTGATACATTCAGAGCCATCCACCAGTCACTGAGTTTGCACTGGTGTTTCTCATCACTTTGCATGTTCCCCTGACTCTTGACTAGCAAATAGATGTGTCCTGGCAAGCCCCCAAAACCAAAGAATTTACTGTTATCCTCACTGGCTCGCAGCTTTGAGCTGAAGGCATGTCTTAAAACAGTGCAACTCACTTCAAATGCTTTTGGCTTTTCATTTATTATTGCTTGTCACGCGATGTTCTTTGAAAGCTTGCTCATATATTATCTGTTCCATTTTTTTCCATTTTCCCTTTTTTTGCATGCCGTTCCTCCTGTTTCTTCCCTTCCTCCAATCCTCTGTTCCCGTCTGTAGACACCACGGCGACGACAGAACCAGCAGTTCACGGTTGGTACCACATTACTGTTTATCTACTTTCTCAGCACTGCTGAGCGGCAAGGCAAGCCTGGGAAAAAGAGCAATGTAGTCTTCAAGGGAAACTGTGTTCCGAGTAGACTGATCTCATAAATGTACTCTAATTTGTGAGGCTTGAAAGGATGTCGAGTCTTGTCATTTCTGTTGAAAGTTCAGTGGTCAATGGTTGCAGTCTGAGATGAGGCCGCCTCCACGCTGGCTAGCTGGGTTAGAGGAAGTTTTAGCTGCATGTAGCCCTTATTTCTACAATGCCACCAGACCCTGAAACATAAGGGACTCCAGAAAAAGAACTAATATTTGCCTTAAAATCACAGCATCTGAATTAAAGGCCCAGTTGCTTTCTTCATTTATAGGCTAGAGAGTCCCAGGTACATCTTGAAGAGGAGTCATTTGTAGGACAGATCAGGGCAAAAGATTCCTGTTTCAATGCATGACATAGAAATGAGGAAGAACTTTGTTCTTTAATTATACTCCCAATTGTATTTACCTCCATGACCACTTGCGCTTAATCTCCATGTGTGCATTTAAGTTTATACATTTGGCAGAAAACATCTCCAGACTAAGAAGGATACCATACATACATTTCAACAGCATTAACTGAGACTTGAAAAGATATTTGTGGGGAGGTATCTTGTAGACAGAATACTAAAAGAACAAACTCATTATGATTTCAGCCAAAAGTGGATTAAAATCAAGTAAGTGAAGCTCAGGAGCAGGTATCAGGGAATCCTTTTACCAATTTCTCCTCTGACTTCCTAGGTTGGAAGCGGTCTATTCACTTTTCTATGTCTCTCCCGTTCGAAAATGAGAATCGTGTTTCATCTGTATATTGCTTTATTACTTAGCTCAAATCTCACCCTGCTGATATTGTGCTTTGGAGAAAGATATGTTAGTTAAAAGTAGGCTGAATTTTAATAACTGAATCCAAGGGAATTATTTGGTAAAGGGCCTACTTAAATCACTTTGCACACTGTGGCAGAGTTGAAATCCATCATTTAAATGACAAAAAGTGATCAGCCAAGCCTATGTTGTTCATTCAACTTTTAGAGAAACAGCTCTTCCAAGCACAACTGACCTTCTTAAATAGACCTACATTTAGACCTTACCGGTTAGAAATCTCTGGCAAAACCTGTGTAAGTGGGCCTTGAAGGTCAGGCCTTGACACTTGGCAGACCACCTCCATACCTGGACCTTCTGATGAGAAATTCTAAGAAAGCAGAACAAAGGTGGGTATGGGGTAATACCCTTTCAGGCCCTAATCCACCTCTCCCCACCCTTTTCTGTTATTGGCATAAAGGGAAAAGTTCATAAAATTAGGTAAAGGGCCAGAAACACCAACAATCATGAGAAATCAATTAGGTATAAAACTTCCACTTTCCAAGGTAATGCCCCATAGTGCCTGCTACATCTTAGGCATCGCACTCCATTAAGCTTGGTTATTTGTAGGTTTCATCATTAATTGAGCACTTCCTGACTTGTATCGATTATTCTCAGAGCTTTAAGGCTATTTTAATGTAGTTCAAGAGATTTTATTCTATTCTTTTTAGGATGCTTTAAGTTCTGAGCTTTCAATAATTAACTCCAGGGTCAAATGTAACCATAAGATTCCTGAAGTCTGTGAGTTCTTTTGAAGAAATATTGATCATTTATCTCCTAAGACTCCAGAGTTCTGTTTTCTAGGTCCCTTTAATAAAATTTGTGTACTTATATGACTCTAATAGTTTTAGGTCCTGGAGTTGGGTGGGATAATCAAGGTAAAAAATATGTCCCTTGACCTGAAAAATGAGAAATTAACTTTGGGGCCAGTCCTGATTTTAGGATACTAATAGGATCAAAAAAAGATCACCTTCACTTTTTCTTTCTCCATATGATCATATATTTCTCTATGGAGAAAGAGAAAGTGAAGGTGATCTCTTTTGAGGGTATAATAAAGAGACACTTGGAATAGAACTCACATTCCTGTGACAGGAAACAAGAGATGCTTGTGTACCGTGAGAAGCAAGCACTTTCTTACTAGTTCAGGGATAGTGTTCAAGCCAGCAATATCTCAGGCAGGATGCTGTTGACCAGCAGTGCATGAGAAGCATATCTTGAGCCGAGAAATTCGGGGAGAAAAAAAGGAAATAAGAAGAATATGTGTGTATATATATCTATATATATGTACATATATGATTCCTTAACAGCAAGAGGAGAGACGTGAAAATCCAGGTTGATGCCTATAAAATGCATTTATAAATACATGCCCCAACTTATCTAAAACCCTCATAGCATCCTCACAAAGGGATCCTACCACTTTTAAACAGCATACTCTCCAGCCCACAGCAGAAAGCTTAAATGAAAGCCAAAGTAGTATCTAGAATTTGACTTGACAGAGGGGAAAAAAGTCTTCCAGGTCAGTTGCCAGGATAGAAAAGGTAATAGAAAGTGATGGAAGTTACAAAGCAAGGGACCAGATTTCCAAGGAGATGAGGATATAGAACTGATTTTATTGAAGTGATTTATCGGTAAGCCCATGTGACTAAGATTCACTCAAGACTTATCTTGAGGTGTTCGTGTTGGGGATCTGGGCCTAGAAAATGTGGTTTGATAACTTGGCAACTTAAATGACAAGACATACTGGATCAGCCAGTTGTGACCATTGTACTGGTCCTAAAGTTTTCATAGTGGATTTCCTTCCATATTTCTCCTTTCTAAAAAGGAAAAAAAATTTTTTTTACAAAATACTTTCCCTTTGAAGACTCATTAAAATGTTTTATTCAAGCTTGTGTTGCTAGAGTACGTATGAAGTATATCAGTTGTTGATGTATGTTGACCTTTTGTTCTTACCAATATCTGATTGAAATAAGCATGTATTGGAAGGTTAGAAGTGCATGGGCATGATTCAAAAGCAAATGGATTTTCTCCAAAAAGAAACCAAACAACAATCGGCCACAGTGTTTCTTTAAGGATCTAATTGATAGTAAAGATAAATGTGAGTGTAAGAATGGGATTCCTAGCCTAGGGTGACTGAAGGGATCTTCTTTGAAGAAGGATCTTGAGCATTTGTGTTTTTGGAGCTCATCCTTAAGGCCTGGACAGGAAGAATCCTGTGTCATGTATGCATGTTGAGCAATGCCAAAAAAAAAAAAAAAAAACACTCTGCCAAATCCTGGTACCGTATGGTCTGAAATTGATGGCAGAAATGCATGAGTGATGTGAGCACGGATGGTGTCGTCGTTCCTCTGGCTCTTGCCGTGCGGGTGTGTGTGGTGGTTTCTGTCTGTCCGTCCCCACGTGGGCGCTTCTCCGTGCGTGTCTTGTGCCTTGTTGTGTGTGCGCCCTGCGTGCCCTCTCTTCCCCACCCGCCTCCCTCTTGTGAGGTTCCGGGTGAGAGCATGCCCATGGTCTGGAATAGTGCTTGTGCTTTTGCTGCACTGCAGTCAGCTGGCTTCCTCTGGGTTTGGGGTTCTCTCTCTGTCTTTCTCTTTCTCTCTCTACCCCCCTGCTGTTTTGTTTTGTTTTTTTTTCAAGGCTACCTGTCCTTTTGCTTTCCACCTCTTAATACATTAGAGGCTGATGGTCTCATGATTTATAACCCCAAATGAGGTAACTAGTTTTTAATTCAGTTTGCAAGCGTAGCGAGACTCACACCGGGAACCCCTCTGACATAATTTTTCATTTTCAGTTTTGATTCCAAAATGTTTGCCCTGTGCTAGATCCATGCTCTTCTCCTAGAGCACTGCCCTTAGGTAACTACCCCACAAATCTCTTTCTCTGACTTATTTTATAAGTAGTGCAAGCCGTGATGGAAGTCTAAAATCACATGAAATTTCTTATCTTTCTGTTCAATTGTGGGGAAATTCTGAAGCCTATTTTTAAGGAGCAATAGCCAGCAGTGCGCATTATTACAACCTCTATGTCCGCCACCTGTGTATGCACCCCTCTGCACATCTCTCTGTTTGAGTGCACAACAATGGCATTCGAAGGCTGTCATTCAGTCAAGGGACTCTGCAGACATGTGTGTTCTACTCAAGAACCAAGCTAAAGAGGTTTACGAATGGCTGCAGGACCTGAAGATTGTGTTTCAGCCTTGCTATGCAGTTTGCAAACAATATGCTACTGTTTAACTGCGTGAACCAAATTTCTGCTAATGGGATGAAGGGGAAAACTCTCCAGAAAAGCTGACAAAGCAGGAAGAACAGGATGACTGACTGAGCTTTTAGAATAAAACAACCGGGGGCGTCTGAACTCTTAATGGCTGGTGATGGAAGTAACAGATTCCATAATATGGCCAAGTGATCAGATGTGTGCTGCTTAGGTAAGAGAGAGACCATCGCCTACTTTTTCATAATGGGAATAATACTAGGGCCAGTGGGAAGTTGTTTGTTTCCTAGAGGTTTAATTTGATCATTCTGTTTTGGAAGTTTCAGGGGAAAAAAGGGGGGAAACCCTGATGAACTCAACCCCAAACATTCAGATTTTACTTGACCTTGAATTTATTTAAATATCTCTAGGATTTCTTGCTGTTTCTAATTTTTGAAGTTTTCCTTAACCTGGTTTAAAATTGCCATGCCATTCATACCAGTTTTAGAAGCCAGTGATTTCTGCTGGAAAGGAGGAGTAGCTATCCCAACAGCAGAAGCACTGTCTGCAGAAAAGCATGGGATAGGCAGCCCATAATCACATCACGAAGAAGTGAGATTCCTGTCTGTGGAAGAGATGAGTCTCATGTATTAAATCATCATGTTTGCACCTCAGGATTTTATTAATTGCTCAAAAGAAAATTCCATGTGGACCAAAAGTAAACTTTCAGTTGTTTAACGAAGTTTAGAGAAATGTGTTGAATACATTTTAATTGAAGTGACGAGGAAAGGTTTCAACAAGTGATAAGAGCAAAACTTAGAAGTGATTTCCCACTTATTGTTAAATGGCGGAGTTTCCTTTTGAAGACTATTCTCTGCCTCATAAAATGCATCTTTGTCTTTTTCTTTGAGAAAATGAGAGCTGTATAATTTTTATCATGAAAGAAAACTACGTAAACCAAAGCAATTTTAGGAGGTAAATTTTGCTTGTCTTTACGTGTACACTCAGTGCTTCAGTAAACTCTTCCTAATTATATTTATTCTGAAATTAGCCAGCTATGGAGGAGCACTATAGTTTCATAAAATGAGCAGTAGTTGTGCAAAAATAAATTTAACACCAGTAACCTAAATGGCTTCCCACTTTAGGATGTAATATGAGCAGTAGATTCCAGATGATTTGGTATATTTTAAAGTTTATGCCATTAAAAATGACAGTTTCATCTTTAATGAGGTGTGTATAAACTGTCTGTCACTTTTTAATGGGAAACTTTGCATATCAATGATATTTCATAAACATATTTGTCTTTATTTTGTAAAATTAGCTTTCTAATGCCCTCCCCAGGGAAACAAGCCTTCAGCAGTAGAGCTGCCTACTTGAAACATCCTCGTTTAATATGGTTCAGTGGGTGCCAAGCACGTATGTAGAATGCTTTGATATTCATTGGGCCACGTAAAAGTGAGGGATTAGCCTCCTGAGAACTGCAAATTCATAATTAACTACAAAGAAGTTCTTTATGTTGCCCATTTATAACAATTATTCAAATAATTGTGTTCATCAGTCTTTATACAATGAATAAAGCCAATTAGAAATGGGAACACTTTCAACCAATCAGATTTCAGAACCAGTGCATAACATCCCTACTCAGTTGCCTCTGTAATTTATTGCATTACTCATTGCTTTCCCATGGTTGCCTAAATCCATAGTTTGGGAACATCCATGAATTTTGAATCCTCCCATGTTTAATTGGCACATGTCCTTGAATATTGGCACCCAAGGGTCACGATAGAAATTCTTCAAGAGCTCATATGACTCTTTCACAGCACCAACCTATCAATTTTCATTTGCCTTCTTTATAAAGGGGCTTCCCTGATAGCTCAGTTGGTAAAGAATCCGCCTGCATGCAGTAGACCCTGGTTTGATTCCTGGGTCTGGAAGATCTGCTGGAGAAGGGATAGGCTACCCACTCCAGTATTCTTGGGCTTCCCTTGTGGCTCAGCTGGTAAAGAATCTGCCTGCATGCAGTAGACCCTGGTTCGATCCCTGGATTGGGAAGAACCCTGGAGAAGGGAACAGCAACCCACTCCAGTATTCTGGCCTGGAGAATTGCATGGACTATATAGTCCATGGGGTCGCAAGGAGTCAGACATGACTGAGCTATCAATATTCATTTGGTTTCTTTATAAAACAACTTACAAAATCCAAGCTTTTACTGTCCATTTCTACATAAGTGTTTCTGTTGATTTGGGACCTTTTGAATCATGTGATCAGTTTGACATTGCTTATTTCTAGAGCATTTGTTTTAGTTGCTATTATGCTCTTGCTGGCAGTTCACTGAGCATTACTCCCAAATCATTAATTCAGCAAATACTTACTGAGTATATTTTGTGCTTGACCATAAGAGAAGAGAAAGATGGGGGGAAAAAAAAAAAGCACGCCCCTCATTCCAGTTTAACAGGTCCACAGGTATCTTCAAAAGTGACAAATCTCATCGGAGAAATATTAGCCGATTATTGTGCAGACCAGGGGGCCTGGAGCAGGTCTGCTCAAACCAGACATGACTTTGAGCTAAACAGGGAGAAACAAGTAAAGGCCCCCTTGATTGCCTAATATTTTGTGGTGCTTTTAACTTCATTAAAGGGAGTAGCCTGCAAATACAGCAAGAGGAAAGGGAGGTAGTCTACTCGCTAAGCCCCCCGTGGTGTATCCGTTTCCACCTTCACCTCTTTCCCTTCCAAACGCAGCTGGCTGAGAGCCGTCCCAGCTGGCCAGCGTTGGTGCTAACTCAGATACAGGCATTTCAGGCTCCAGTTGATTATCTCCTGACCTAACTGCTTTTTCAGCTTTGAGGGTTTCTTTTTTTTTTTTTTTCCAGGAATACCACTGGTTTTTTAAATCTCTTTTTGAAAAATATTTTGCAAATCAGATTTTCTGATGAAAGCATAACCTGCAATCTGCAGTTAGCAGATGCCGTACCATTTTGAAATAAATGATCCAAGATCATCATCAACTGATAATGAACTGTGTTTGTCAGTCTTGGCCAGGAATTTCAATTTATAGTAAAATGTGAACTAAAACTTACATACATCAGTATGTAACATCTAAATATATTTGTATTTAAGAGCTCTATCAGAGCATCGACAGAGAACAATCAGGCTTTATTTTTTTTCTTTCTGCATGCTGTTATGAATGAGTGATTTGAAACATTCACCTTCATGTTTCATGTGCTTTGAAAGTGGAGACTGAGGAATCTTTCTGCCTCGATTGCGTATCCATAACAAAATGAAATGATTGGAGAAATGTACTTATGGATTAATACATTTAAGCTCTCCAAAAGAGAGAGAGAGATGGCAAGAGATTTGGCTCATGTTTTTTTTTTTTTTTTTAAGAAATTCATCCTCAGTTTTTAAGTGTTTTGTTTATGTCCCTTGAGGAATGAAAAGAAAAACGATTTGTTTTTACTTGTAAGGCCTTACTCAGTTGCCCAATTCCGCAGAAGAACTGGACAGTGAGGACCTCTCAGGTAAGGGCTAGTTATTAGGTAAAAGGCTCTGCAGTGTCCAACCTGTGGGCCCTCCGTCCACTTCCACAACATGGCCATTTGGATCACTGAACAGTTAATTCAAAACTGTGGGTTTTGAGACTAAAGAAAGAACAGATTTTTATTAACACTTTCTTCCTCCCCACCCACCTCTCTTCCCTGTGTATTTCTCTGATTGTATATTGCATGTATATTTCAGATTGGGGGGCTGACTCTGTAAAGCGGTAGAGGTCAAATCATCTTTGGAATTGCGCTAAAGCCACTGTGTTCAGTGGCTTAAAATAATTTTTATGTTCTAAGTATATAATGGTTCATGAAAATTTGTTGCATTTCAAAGCTTTTTAAGGATGTTGGATTATGAGACAAGATCTTTATTAAAAAAAAAAAAAAAAAAGCTCATATTGATCATCCCCTTCTGTGGAATATACTAGAAAAGCCAGGTCATAGTTAATCTTAGAAGGGGGCAGGGAGGGGAAGAGAGGAAGGGAGGGGGGTAATTGTTTTGTCACACACCATGATGTAAACTAATTATCCACCTCAGACCTTTTTCACAGCACACTGAGCTCTTGCAAAAGTAGGTTTCATGCTTGATTCTAGGATTTAGGTGTTACTAATCCAGAAGAAGAAGCATATCCTAAAAAGGAGGGGAAGGAGATTTAAAATGGTCAGAGCTAAACAATTATATGATCTCCCATGATGTCCTGGTACTTCACTGCCAACCAGCTACAGCTTCTGAAACATTTTGATCAGTTGCTTCTTAATAAGTCAGTAAGGAAGGGCCCTTCCTCATTAGGAGAAACCAAGGCATAGGACCGTAGATGCTGACTCTAGCCATTTGGAAACAAGGGTTCCATGTTGCCCTTCTTGGAGAGATTTCACTGCAGCTCCCTGGAATAGTTGGTTGTTGAGGTGTGGCTTTAACTACAGGTCTTACTTATCCAGTGAGAGAATGAGATAGTACCACTGTCTTTCACAGTCAATGGATATATTGCCTCCTCTGTGCTGTCAAGCCTCAAGGATGCCTTTATTTTTCTGCTATGTAGCGTGTCCCAGTTTGAACTTGAACTGTTGGATTTTCCTGCAGAGTGGAAGCTCCAGGAGGCCATATCGGTTTCGTTCACTGCTGTACACCTGTTGTCAGGGTGTAGACTATGTAAGCTCTCAACTGATGCTTGTTGGGTGAATAAATAAATTCCAAATCCCAAGGAATTTAGATAGATAAATAAATAGAAGATTAGAAAGATAGCTGGCCATCAAAGCAGTGTTTTATTTTTGCCTCCCATTTGTGATGGATTTAGAGAAGTTGCAAAAACGTTAGCCTGATCTTTTTTTTTTGAAGTGAGAGTAGATGAATCTTCTCCCTGCTTAGAATATCATGCTGAGTGTAAATAGTCCACTCATTTCTGACCCTGACCCTAAATAAAACAGCCCTGTGACACAGTGGCCTTTGGATCATTTCAAGGATCCTAAGAAGGGACTGAGTTCTCCTTGGCCCTGATCCCTCTTGGCATATCAGCCAGACAAGGATCACTCAGATACGCAGAAGTCATTTTTCTCCTCCTTAGGAAAATGGGACTAAAGCAGCCATTACCCCTTCCTCCAGCATCATCAATTAAAGACTACTCTGGGTCTCTCAGCTCTGCACCAAGTCAGATGCAGCCTTGCCGCAGCTCTATCAATCACCCCTGAGTCGGGAGCAATAAACCAACAACTGTTTGTGTTCATAATAATTCGGTTAAATTAATAATTACGTTGTTCCCCCCCCATCCAGGAACACTGCAGTCACACATTGCACGGAAGCCATAAGTCAAGTAGAACCCTGGTGATCCATCAGGCAGGGGCTGGGCTGCCTTTGCATCTGGTTTGATGAACTAATCAAAAACTGATTAGCACCTTTGTTCAAAGGGGATGCTGATTAATCAATTACTATTGATTGTGAGCATGGCTTCACTCGGCAGCAAAGAGACGTCTGAAGGGAAAAAAAAAAAAAACACCCAATAAAAATTGAGCAGCTGTCATAGTGTTTAAATTTATTAAAACAAAATACATTATTTTTTATGAAGCTGTCTTGAAATGGGTCACTGAAGAGGAGCATATTGATTGAGAAAGGATGAACTTCTCAAATTTCTGTAGCCTGGAGACTGAATTCAATTATAAGACAAGACAAACAGGTTAACACCCGTCTTAAACAGTCCATCAATAAATTAGAGGAGGTGTTGCACATTTAATGCTAAAGTGTGGTAATGAATAATATTACCATCCATTCCCTGCTCCATCTGGGTAGAAATTTCATTCTTTTCTTGTTATGGATAAATGTTACATCCTGCTTTTTCCTTCAAAATAATGCTGGTCTGTGTTCTGCTGGCCCCCTGCTCCCCTCCTCCCCCATTCACCACTGCCACCTCAGCTAATGACAATTTCATCAGCACCAGATGGTGCCCCAGCCTCACCCAGCAAAGCAAGTTGCCCAGCTGATCCTCCTCTTTAATCTGCATTACAAAATTACACTTGTGTGTAGTTCGGTGATTTTATTATTGGTGGGCCTGGGGAGCTTCTCCAGTTCTACTCTGAACCCTTTCATTGACTTTTTGGGTGTTAACTTTATTGATGATGGATCCACAAGAGTTTTCAATTGTTTTATCAATTACATCTGCTGTTTCCCTGTGACAGCTGGTAGTTATTGCCACCCATGTGGAATAGAATGGCTTCAAGCCTATTTATCCTTCTATTTTATTTTAAAACTTTTTAAAAAATGTCTCCAACTGCCTTGCTCCCTTCAGCGATGGAAGGGCCTTTGGGGACTGTTTAGTGGAGTACAGTGGTAAATATACAGCGTGCCAGAGAATAGCCCTCCAGCACAATCAGAGCAATCCATCAGGCTTCTGCTTTTGAAGCAAAGGCACCAACAAGAAATTTCAGAGCTCTCATGCTTCCCAAAGACATGTTTTCAGTTCCGGCCCTAATACAAGAAAGTGATCTGGAAGAAAAAACTTCTCCCTCACAATCCATAGGAGAGTGTGGATGGAAGGCAAATTCTAAGTGGCCCTGATAATTCATGTTAGTTGTTAAGGAAGGATCTAGGTGAGCCAGCTCTAGTCCCTTAAATGAATTACAGAGAAAACACGGGCTTAAACTATGGTCATGGTTTAGTTAATGGAGCTTCCCTGGTGACTCAGACAGAAAGAATCCACTTGCAGTGCAGGAAACCTGGGTTTGATCCCTGGGTCGGGAAGATTCCCTGGAGAAGGAAATGGCAACCCACTCCAGTATTCTTGCCCGGAGAACTGCATGGACAGAAGAGCCTGGCAGGCTACAGTCCTTGGGGTCGCAAGGAGTTGGACACAACTGAGCAACTAACACTTCCTTTAATGGAAGCCCTGAAAGTCCTTCAGATCCAGATTGTCAGTTCTGGGGTGGAATATACGGCCATCTGTCTGGTGGGTGTCCTCAAAGTCTGACTTAACTTGCTTAAAATATGTGTAAGGAACTGTCAGTAGACCTGGTATTTGGGGGGACTCTTTCCTTACTGGCTCCCACATAAAGTATGGCCTAGATTTGGCAAACATGCAATTGCATTTTTTGTTGTTGTTGTTAGACTAGTAATAATAATGATGATAAAGAAAAACATCAAAACCCAGCTGGACTATGTAGACAAATTTAAGATATGGCCCCTAAATTTCAAGTGAGGTTTTCTTTAGCTTGTATTTGTATAGTGCTTGAGCACTTAGCTCATGCACACACGTGGTCCCAGTGATCTGCATCCATTCAGCAGTTGTTTGAGCTCCTATGTGCTAGGCCCTGCTCTGGGCACCAGGGATGCAGCAGTGAACAAAACCAACCAGGGGCTGGAGCTGCCCCAGATTTCACACGCCAGGACCCTGCCCTTACACAGTTATGCTCTTGTCCAGGAGACAGGCTCAAAGCACAATGAAATGTCAGAAAAATACAGCTGGGTAAAATGAAAGCAAATAACTTTCCTGGGAAGAGGTGGAGGGCACCAGTGCGCACCAGGGGAGGCCAGTGGGACAGGAAGACCAAGAGACGAGCGTGAGCCAGCGTGGGAGGCTCGTCCCGAAAATCCTGTGAGATCATTGAGGAAGGGCTGTTTACAAATGAAGACGCTGGGGCTCCTGAGATTAAATGATTTACTCAAGAGACAGAATCAGAATTTAAACATAGAATTTCCTGCCTTTTTAGAATACAGACTTTGGTTTAAAAAGTGACTATCCTTCCCCTGTGAAATCCACACTTCCCTTTGTTCTGGGATCTTGAGAATCCTTTCCTCTTTGGCCTTTTTTGATTCAGTCTGTGCTTGGAAAGAAAGAGGCAGAGGAAGTTGGTTTCTCCGGAGCCCATCAGGCATATTGCTGACAACCAGGAAAGATCTCTTCCAGCATTGAATCAAGCTCTTTCCCATCCAGTGGCGACCTTAAACTCTGCTAAGTTGCTTTCAGTACCATTATCCCATTGATCTCCTAAATTGTGGGATGGATTGCCCCCTGAGCCGGTCCTTAAATGCCATGGGAAGGTGTTGGGTTGCAGAGGATTAAAACATGTAGATTCCCTTATTTCAAAATTCCATTTAATACAAGGCAGTAGACTGGCATATCATACTGGGTCTGTGCCAGCTTGGCCATGACTTTACCACAACATGAGTTTGAATTTCGTGATGTTGCTGATCTTCCCATAATCCAACATGCTACTGTTTCCCCCATGGGGAGGAAGGAGACCATCAAATAGGAACTTTTCCTTCCAAATTGATAAGTTGGCGGGCTCCAACACAAAATGTGAATTCCAGTTCTACAGGTTGGACACTGCTTTGGGGTGACTTCACCATATTCATTAATCCATCCTCACACCCCCAAATGCCTGAGGTCCACTGACGCATCTTTCTCCAGAGAGAGATTCGAGTGGGAAATGTATGTTTGGAAATACTTCACAAGTTTGCCCTCTTTATCAGATGTCTGCTCCTTTAAGGGAAACTCCAGTCTCATCGTCAGTGCCTTCCTGTTGCTTAAAATGGAAAGGGCAAGCACACTTCTAAGCCCTCATCATTAGATGAGTAGAGAGGACTCAGGAGTGTGCCTTGTGGTCTCTGGTGATGCTTAATGCCTTGGGAGCGTTTGCATCCTATTGCATCAAGTCATTTCCACTGTTGGTTAAATTAACAAAATCAAGTCACTTGAGAAGGGAGAGAAATCAGCATTTGGGAAAAAAAAAATCTTGTTCTCATGCTTAGCTGACAACAAGAGCTTAATATCCTGATGCTTAAATGGTAGACCTGAGTTAGGACTTGGACGGGGTGGCCTTCGGCAGGCCCACAGCCTTGACCACCACCCCGGACCACCAGTCACACTGTGTGCCCTTCTGCATAAATGAAAAGAAGGGGCTTGGTGATTTCACGTCAGCTAATGTCTCTGGGGCATCTTAGCCTCTGAGAACAGCACTGTGTGCAGTATAACCCTTACTCCAAAGTGCTGTAGTATTTGCCTGGAATCAGTGATTAGAACTGGAATAAAGCCTGCCTTGGGCTTTATGACAGTGGATTTCAATTTGACAGACACCTGTTGAGTGGCTATGACATGCCAAGCCCCAGCCCAGAGAGGCCCCTTCATATTCAGCAACACACTGGCTCCTCAAAACAGTCCTCTGAATTGTATGTCTCTGCTCAGTGGCTGAGAGTGGCTCATTGACCTGCCTGAAGTCACACAGAAAAGCAGCGAAGCCCAGCTTCTAGCCTGGGCTAGAAGGCTGTGGGCAAGTCCAGTGCCCTTTCCAGCAGGCCACACAGGAGGTGAGCTCCTACCTCTTCTGGCATCTGCTGTTCGGGCCTCTTTCTGGAGGAAAAAATAGACAGTAACTGCCTAAGAGCACGGGTCCTGATCATTATACAACCAGAGCCCGTGAGCAGTGCTTCTGAGGTCAGTGAATGCCTACGGAGCTCTGGGCGGCAGGATGATGTGGTGATGATGGCTGCAGTTTTTCTTTAAGTAGCTTAACATAGTTCTTTTGAAATGTTAGCATAGCTGGAGCTACATTGCTAGAATGAGATGCAGCCGAGGGATAGTCTTAGATGCCTGGGATGCTGTTTGAGAACCTTCATGATTTTCTTGCCTTACATTTATTCCTTCCCTTCCACTCTCTCAGAAGACAGAAAAGAAAGGTTATGCTGCATGGAGGCCGGTGTGCTCCAATATGTATTAACATCTTAATGGGAAAGCTGTGCATGTACTGTGTACATTTACTACTCTCTGACAAGAGGGAATTAAATGTCAGAAGGATTTGTAGCATCTATAATTGAATTGGTGCTGAGAAAAGCAAATCTTAAAGAAGAATAACATATTAGGATTAGCAAATAATGTGGCATTTTGTCAGTGCATGCCATTCAGTTTGTTCCCCTTCAGTAATAAAGTTGTGCTTTTTAAAATGCACACTTATTTTTGTTGTCGTGATGGGAGCTACAATAGGTGATGAGAATGAGAAGCTGCAGTTCTCAGATGGTGCCAGGTTTGGGGACTGGTTTTATCTTTGAGGTCAGATTCTGGTTTCATCCCGGATATGAAAAATCCACTGCCAAGCTTTTTCTTTCTTTCTGGTAAAAAGTAGCAAATGACGTCATAGTCATTAAGCATCCTCTGAGATCGAGTAATCCCTGTAGCCCAGGGGGCAGCATTTCCGCTATGAACACTGCTTCTCGAAGTTTCTAATTAAACTCACTTGTCCAATCAGATCTCAGCCCAGGAAAAAAGAATAGAACGAAAGCGAGTGACAGACAGAACTGTTGTGAAAAGTCAACAGTTTCACTTTTCCCGAAGGTCAACAGGCAACAGTCATTCATCGAGAAATGGCAGAAGGTTAAATATAGGATAGTCCAATAAATACAGGTTGGAAGACCCATCTCCTTAGAACCTCCCCCATGTCTTTGGTATTAATTTTAAAGATGAGACCTCGGGTAGTTTATAACCTTTGTTAAAAAATAGTATGCGCATTTAAGGGGAGTAATAGCTCTCCCCAAGTTTTTGAGTATGCCTTCTAGCCAAGGCCAAGGGAGGGGTGAAATGTGAAGGAAGCCAAGGTAGGGTGGTGGTCCGTGTGTTTGAACTGTATGACTATATCGCACTTGGGCCCCTCCAAGGTGACAAGCTTAGTGTCCTGTCCGCGTGGCCTGGGCCGAAGCTTGCGGCTGCAGCTGCACTGGGCTCTTGGCTCAGCGACCCCCCTGCCAAGGTCCCTGTCTGCCAGGAGCTTGTCTAGGACATCCTGGCCATTCCGTGGCTATCCATGGATCTCTGCCTCTGGCAGCGGAGGCTTCTAGGCTTTTCACAGATCCATGATTAAGGCATTCACACAGCAGTTGATGTCAGGCGTCCCATGCCAGGTGGTAAAGTAGCCATAGAAACGGGGATCTGTTAAAGCACCCTGTTTTAACACAGGCGGTGTGACTGCCAGAGCCCGGCGCTCAGGAGACCCTGGCAAGACATTTGGGGAATAAGAGCAAGTAGAGAAAGGGGAGGGCCCCAGAGAGAGAAGGAGACCAAAGTTCCCTAGCAGTCACTTTTCTTGTAGGGCCTAGGGAACGAGTGCCTTTAGAATTTACCCCCTGCACACTGCCCATGAGAAAAGGATCGAGCCAGGTCGCCCAGCCCAAAGTAAAGAAAACTGAGCAGGTCCGGGCATCACTCTTGGGACAGTCTTTGAAATTTTTTGTCCTTGCAGTTTCTAAGATGCTGATGGGAACCCCTGGTAGTTGAAACTGTGACCGGGTAGTTGAAACAAGCAGTGGTAGCCAACTTAGTATTCTGTAAGCTGCTCGTAAGCCCTCACCTGGAGTCAAGTTGTCCCAGCTTTTGGCCCAAAGAAGAGCTAACTCACGAATACTAAACAGTCCATGATTGATCTGTCCTTAGAGTCTCATGTCACGCTGAGCACCTGCAGGGCTTGCAGCACGGGACGATGCGGGAAGGATTGTGCCCCATCTCTGAGTTGACACTTCCCAACAGCTCCATAGTGCCCCTGAAAATCCGGCTCACGGAAGGACGGGGCCTGAGTTACCTGAAGTCCCGTGAGAAGTGATGGATGAGGAACTCTCAGCAGAAGTGAACACTTACACCCGTACTGAGAGGGACAATCATGTCTCTTAAAGATAGGAAAACACCCCCTTCTAAACCAAGAGCTGCCCACTGCCTGAGGATCAGTGCTTTAATGCACTTTAATGCTTTACTAGTGCTTTAATGCCCACATACTTTTTTTAATAAGTAATTTTTAAATTTTTAATTGGAGGATGATTGCTTTACAGTGTTGTGTTGGTTTCTGCAGTACAACAATGTGGATCAGCCATAAATATACATATATTTCCCTCCCTCTTGAGCCTTCCTCTCACCCACTCCCCACCCGTCTAGATCATCACAGCACTGGGTTGAGCTCCCTGTGCTATACAGCAATTTCCCAGCAGCTAGCTATATTATACATTAGGTAATGTAGAAGCTAGGGCTTCCTTGGTGGCTCAGCGATAAAGAATCCCCCTGCCAATGCATGGGACATGCGTTCGATCCCTGGGTCGGGAAGATTCCCTGGAGAAGGAAATAGCAACCCCCTCCAGTGTTCTTGCCTGGGAAATCCCATGGACAGAGGATCCTGACAGGCTACAGTCTGTGGGGGTCACAAAGAGTCAGATACGACTTAGTGACTGAACAACAACAGTGTAGAAGTGAGGGCGGCTGTAGAATCTGTCAGTTTCCTTCTCTGCCTGATTTGAAAAGCGAGCCTGAAATCTGGAGAGGATGTTCCCCAGGGAAGCTGATGGGACTCTAGGGAAAGGCTCTGAACCCCTCAAGGAGCAGGATGTGTGGGCGATGGTGAAAGGCAGGGGCATTTCCACAGTGTTCTCTGTGAGGTAATTGCTCAAGGAACAGTTGTGAGCAGGACAAGGAAGGTCACTTGGCCAGTGGACCTTGTGGGAACCTATGCTGCTATTGGTTGGCGGTACTGTTCTGGGCTCCAGTTTGCACTCTACTCCCGAAGCCTGGCTCCTGTCTGTATAGCGTCCTGTGTAACTGCTTAGGACTGTGAGTGAGGCACCAGCCCACTGCATCCAGGGGTAGGGAACCAGCCTTCACCTGGGCCCCCCACCCAAAAAGTGGAAGTCGCTCAGTCACGTTTGACTGTTTGCGATCCCATGAACTATAACCTGCCAGGCTCCTCTGTCCATGGAATTCTCCAGGCGAGAATACTGGAGTGGGTAGCCTGTCCCTTCTCCAGTGAATCCTCCTGACCCAGGAATGGAAGCAGGGTCTCCTGTATTGCAGGCAGATTCTTTACTAACTGAGTTACCACCTTGGACCAATCAACGACACTAGAAAAACTCCCCACTCAGCCCACACGTGGACACACAGAAAGGAATGAGACAAGTCTGGAGACAGCGCCACTCTTCATAGAGGATGCCAGGCCACACCAGACGCTGGAGGACGGCCAGGACTGTATCAGGGCCTCCCGCAGTAAACTCCGGGGCAGGCCAGGGATGGAAAGAGGTGGGGCAGAGCTGCAGCCCACTCTGTTCCCTGTACATTCAACACCACTTACCTTCTGTGTCCGTCCACAATAATTGAAGGCAGGAGAGATGTCTCAGTGATTAAGTGGTGGTAGTAAACTTTCTGATCAAAGTGAGTATCGGAAGATAGCTGGAGAGATTACCCATATAAATAAGTATCTATAAAATATGTATGTCCCTGAGGATGGGAAAGATAACTAGAACCCAGGTATTTAATGTGGGCACAGGACAAGGAGAAATGAGCCTCTTCAGCTCTGAGTTCCTGGAAAGCAAAGGTCAAATGAATGATTTTTGGCTGGAGAAATTAATCCCATAGCTACAAACCCTATGATGTTGGTTGGTTGGTTTTCTCTTATCAGAGCTTCCCCCTCCTTCTTCATCTCTCTTCCCTCCCTCCCCACTTCTCTTTCTCTGGCTTTCTTTCCCTAGGCTTCTAGGATGGTCCTGCGCCTCGGCATGGAGGAGGCAGTCTTGGAACAGAGAGCACAAAAGTGCTTCCCCCAGTGGGTTAAGTCCAGAAGGGGCAGCTTCTCTCTGCTCCATCTTCCTGGGACCGGACCTCTCTTCACCTCTCACCTCTCAAACCCAGCTTTCCCCGCTGCTCAGTAGCTGGAATCACTTTGTTTTTCTTACCCCATTCTAAGACACAGGGAGTTAGTTGAAAGAGCCTCATATTTCAATAGGTCTGAAGCTTGTGGCCATTGGAGAGGAGTTAATTCTCATTCCCACAAGAGCCCCTGTTTTGACAGCTCCCTAAGGGAAGCACAGCTTTCTGGCTTATCCATGACTTTGGTCTCCCTGTGAGCAATTTTGATCCTGTGCAGTTGGGGTGAGAGTCTCTGGTGTGTAAAGCATTACCCTCCAGCAGGTACCATGTGTCGTGGTACGTCCTCCTGGGAGCGCGCCCCTTCAACAAGCCCTGTTGTCTTAAAAGAAGAAAAGAAAAAAAGTTTCCGTAGCTGAGTTCTGCCTTGTTGAGATGACTTTCAAGACACGGAGGCTGCTGCCCCTGCAGTAGGCAGCACTTTGGGATGCAAGGGGAGACTCCTCTCTGCCACATTTCAAGGCGAGCTTATTAGACGTGTGGCTGGAGGGGCCCGTGCGTCACAGATCTGGCTAATTGGCTGCAGTGCACTCTGCCTCCAACCCATCTCCATTCTCCAATTAAATTCCCATCATCCTGTTGTCCTGGGCGACCCGCTGCTGCCTCCGATTCCATCCACATTTCTATTTGGGTTTGGAGTGGGGAATTTTTTTTTTTTTTTTTTTGGTCATCCTTCCAATGGTAACTTAATGAAACACTTTAAATACTCCATTTTTAAATTTAAACTCTTTTAATTAAAACACTTTTCATGGAACCCTCAGTCACGAGTTATTTCCCCACATCCTTCAGTACTTAATCTCAGAGCAGAATTGGAAATATCGATAGAAAGTGTAAATCATGCCCTCCTGCTGAAAGCGTTGTATCAGGTTTCGGCTCAAAAGAGCACCATTACCTTTAGCTGTCACGGATCTGTACACTTGATCGATAAACTTCAAATATTATTAGAGGTGGAGGCTTCAGAGATTTGCTCTGTTCTTTGGAGAGAGACAGAGATAAATCTTTCTTAAAAATTGACTCGAATTTGCACTCTCCGTCTTCCTGGTGAAATGCATTTCTCTTAGGCGTCCAGCAACTGCTACGGGGACAGATTTATAGGCCATGTGCTTCTTGTACTGAAAGATTTAAATGGTAAATCCTTCACATATGACTTCACAAATCATGTAAAGTTAAAAGATTTTTACCGTTTCTGTTGCTGCTGTGCTTAAATTGTAAGGTACAGCTAGTAAATCATTTTAATGGAGGTGTCGTACTTGACTCAATAAAAAAAAAGACAATGGTTTAGCTTCCACTCGAAAATGTTAATGTATTAATCAACGGGAGAATAATTGTTTTTTACTACATTATAAATCTCGGGTGCCATTAGAATTTCAGCAAGGGGTGATGTAGCCACATTCCTAAATTAAAATTGTTTACACTGCCATACATCCATTCTGCATGGCCATAGCTCATTCGGGGTTCATTTTGGAGTTGTTCCCCAGCCAAACATGTCGTTCCTCAGTCGAAAGAAGACATCCCCAAGGGAGTGATGCTTATAAAGGAAAATTAATTGCATCGTGGAGTGTTAAATAAATAAAAGAAAAACCGTCTGTGGCAATGGACAATTATTCCTTGCTGTCTTTTTTTGAAATAGGTTTTTAGGTTTTTAGACAGAGGCTTACTCCCTCGTACATCCTAAATGTAGCAGGCATGTCACTTGTCTCTAGTCCCCTAATCCTTGTTTTATCTCTAGGCAGCTGGGGCTTTTGAGCTCCTTGCTTTTCCCATGCAAATGCCTAGTGGGGAATAAGTTGCGGGGCATCTCTAGAAAGATGCTCCAGCCACCCTTCCACAGCTCCTGTTACTGCCTGAAGGTACCTTTCCGAGCTCCCTTAAATAGTTAGGTCAGCCTCCTGCATAGGATCTGCAGGTGGTTGCAGAGAGGGTGAACGCCAAGACCAGGCCAGGATTGGACAGACTCTGTTTCTTCTCTCTCTGCTCCCTAAGCGTGTTCACACGTGTTAGCATCCGATGCCGCTTAGAATGAAATTGCCTTGAGGGGAGAACAGGTCAATTCAGCACTGGACAGGTCCCCTCGGTGGCACTCGATCCATCTCGACTATCCTGACTCCTCCATTAAGAAAGAAGGTGACCTCTGATCCTGGAGGCAGTGTCTCCAGGGTTTCTGGTGTCTCCTAATAGACTCTACATCCCTATTCCTCTTCTGATCTCAACAGATTCTCGAGCAGGTGAAGAAGGCGCGATCAGGGCGGTGGATCACGCCGTGATTGGCGGCGTCGTGGCTGTGGTGGTGTTTGCCATGCTGTGTTTGCTCATCATTCTGGGGCGCTATTTTGCCAGACATAAAGGTAAGCCAGGGGGCCTCCTGTAAGCTTGGGCAGCCAGGAGGCCTCGTGTCACCATGGCCGCTGCCTCTGTGGGACTTGGCAAGCTTGTCCTTAAATAGGCAGTTTGGTTTCTGGGGCCACACAGCCTCTTTGATTCTTGGAACTGGGAAAGAAAAAAAACAAAAATCTTAGCAGCCGCTGATTAGGAAGGACTCTGAGAGTTGTTGAGTAGCACTCCTTGATTTGGATTTTTTTCTAAATAAAAAGCTTTATAGGTTTGTTATTCTACAATCCATCATCAGGGATAGAGTAAAAAGTCTAAGGGGCTGATGTGTGAGGTGTGGCATGAACCCCAAAATGATAAACAGGGAAAAGAACCCCCGTGACCTTCCTCTTTGTGGGAAACATGTGGGCTAGCCCTGTGCCCCGGCCCCCAACGCTGGGTAAGCTGGTCACAGCGGCTGGAATACTTCCTTGGTTTGATGTGCCTTAAAAGCCACATAAATATGTATTTTTAAAATTATCAGTGCAATTGATTTAAATTGCCATTAATCATCACACTTATCAACTGTGCAGTCTGGATGGGCAATCATCTTTGCGAGTGCTCCTCTCTACCCCACGCTGCTCTGAGCCTCTTCTCCCTCTCGGTAATTTATTCTTCCTTTTCTTTTTTGGCCCTGGTCTTTCTCGGGTATTTTTCTCAAGCACTGTGCAGTGGGCTTCCGGGCCTTTCCTGTAGTATAAACTCGAGGTGCTGGCAGACTGCTGGATGGTAGACCTTGGGTTCAGGGTGGGTCCCCTGAGCACAGCAGTGGAGGTCCAAGGTGCTTGACCAAAATCACCTTTAGAATCCAAAGTGCCCATCTCGAATGTAAAACAGTTCGGGGCCCTCCGTACTGGGGGTCCTTCTGCCCACGCCCAGGGCTCTGTATACACTCTGCCCACTCCCAAGAGGCAGTCTGTTTGGCAGAGAACTCCCAGCCTCTTGGTGTTAAGCTTGATAGAGCCAGGAAGGTCAGGCGAGAGAGCAGGGCTGAAGTCTGCACAATACTGCGAGTTGCTGGGAGGAGGGTGTACTCTACAGAGGAAAGAGGGACATGGGAGAACCATCCGAATGCCTGCCTTCTTGGATTTGTCACTCTGAAAACGTGAAAGTTCAACAGCCTTTTCTTACTTAAGAATCTTTGCGAGCACGATACCTAACGGGAGGAGGGTGATTTGATTATCATGGGCAGTGCCAGCTCTACCTGTATTTCATACAGAGGTGCAACCCTTGTCTTTCTCCACGTAAACCGTTGGGACTTGCTGATAAAGAGTGTCACCAACTCCGTTAATGTTCTGTCTATTGTCATTATAAAGTGGCTGTGCCAATTAGCAAATCCATGAATCTGGGTCCCGGCTAGAGTGACATCAGAAGCAAGAATCACTTGTTTCTTAAGGCAGATCCCATGCCTTGCTTCCAGCTGATACAACATCAAATTCTTTCTTGATCTGGAACCCCACTCTGCAATGGGAGGCAGAAGAAAAATCAAACCTACTTGTGCGGGTTCAAGCACATGCTCACTCATGGACAGGCGCCAGTGCTTCCTGAAGACAGGAGGCGAGGGTTCAAATAAACCGTGTGAGATGACGGTAGAAAATCAGCAGGGCCCTAATTCATTTATTGGCTAATTGCTCTTCCTTGCTTTGGTCTTTAACCATGTACGTGCACATATCTGGCCATTGGTCCTGGGCGTTTACTGTCAGCAGCTCTCCAGCTTCCTGCATTTTTAGCTCCCACTCACGTCTTCTTCTGCTGACATCCTCTGGTCATAATCACGGCTCTAATGTCTCATTTGCTGAATTATATCGCAGCGGTTCAGTTGGAGTGGTGCCTTTGGAACCCCCGGATCCCCATTTGTCTCACCCACCTCGCTCTCTTCTTCCAATTGTTTTTTCCCCTCTGCTGCCTGCACACCACTTCGGCTGATGATGGCCATAAAGCAAGTTGCCATCTCTGTACCACTTTACACAGCGGCCATCAGACAGTCACGGTGCTTTACCCCTTCATCTTTCAGGTACATACTTCACTCATGAAGCCAAAGGAGCCGATGACGCAGCAGACGCAGACACAGCTATAATCAATGCAGAAGGAGGACAGAACAACTCTGAAGAAAAGAAAGAGTACTTCATCTAGATCAGCCCTTTTATTTCAATGAGGTGTCCAACTGGCCCTATTTAGATGATAAAGAGACAGTGATATCGGAACTTGCGAGAAATTCGTGTGTTTTTTTATGAATGGGTGGAAAGGTGTGAGACTGGGAAGGCTTGGGATTTGCTGTGTTAAAAAAAAAAATGAAAAGAAATGTTCTTTGAAAAGTACACTCTGCTGTTTGACACCTCTTTTTCTGATTGTTTGGTTTTTCAATTTTTATTTCTTCTTACCAAGTCATACTTGGACGCTTGGATTTAGTTTGGATAGATTGCAGAAAATTCTGTGCCTTGTTTTTCGTTTGTTGGTTGCGTTCCTATTTTTCTTTTCCCTCCCTCCTTTGTGTGAATTTATTTTTCCCCAAAAAATTTTGGATTTTTTTTTTTCCCCAAAAAAATCTCCCGTTTTGGAATTTGCCTGCTGGGATTCCTTAGAACCTTTTGACCCTCCTTATTTTGTTATTGTTGTTCCTTTCCTTTGTTTATTTTTGAAGCTTTCTGTTCAAAATTCAGTTTCATAAAAGGAGAACCAGCACAGTTTAGATTTCATAGTTCAGAATTTAGTGTATCCATAATGCATTCTTCTCTGTTGTCGTAAAGATTTGGGTGAACAAACCATGAGAACTCTTTGCTGCTGCCCATGTTTCAAATACTTTAGAGCAGTGAAGACTAGAAACTTAGACTGTGATTCAGAAACTGTTCTGTTTGCTGTGGAACTACATCACTGTACAGGGTTATCTGCAAGTGAGGTGTGTCACAATGAGATTGAAACTGTCTTTAATTCTGTATCTGTAGACGGCTCACTATAGATAATACCCCACGCTGTCCAGAAAGGTTTGGGGCAGAAAGGGCTCCTCCTTTTTCAGTGCCCTAAACAGACCTGACAGGTGAGGTCTGTTCCTTTTATATAAGTGGACGAATTTGAGTTGCCACAGGAGGGGAAGTAGGGAGGGGGGAAAGATAGTTCTGCTCTGGTTATTTCTGTTCCAAATGATTCCATCCACCTTTCCCAATCGGCCTTACTTCTCACTAATTTGTAGGAGAAAGCAAGTCCATGTGATGTGTGAATGACTGAATGGGACAGGTTTTTTTGGTTTTTTTTTTTTCTTTCTTTTTTTTTTTTTCCTTTGTGCTTAGTTAGGAAGGCAGTGGGATGTGGCCTGCATGTACTGTATATTACAGATATTGGCATGCTGGGATTTCCAACTCGAATCCGTGTGAAACTTTCATTCCTTACGATTTGGCTTGACAAAGGCAGGAGGTACAAAAGAAGGGTCGGTATTGTTCTCAGGCCGGCCCGCCGCCCATCTCAGTTCTCGAAAGGTCAGAGCAGAGGTGGAAAAACAGCATGTAGGGGATTTTCAGTTACTTAATCAAAACTCAGATGTGAGTGTTTTTATCTTTTTACCTTTCATACACTAGCCTTGGCCTCTTTCCTCAGCCTTAAGAACCATCTGCCAAAAAATTACTGATCCTCGCATGATGGCAGCCATAGTGCATAGCTACTAAAATAAGTTACCTTGAACATATCTTAGATGGGGAGCCTCGGGAAAAGGAAGAGGAGTCCAGTTACCATTGACATTTTTTTAAAGAAATGGGATTTTCATTGAAACGTCTAGGAAATCTAGAAGTAGTCCTAACGGACGAAAACTAAACTCTTACCATGTGCTTTGGTAAGGCTCCAGACTCCAGAATACAGTCCCTATGGAAAGATGGCATCAAAAAAAAAAAAAAAAAGATAGATCTATATATATATAAATATATATTATATAACATTTTCAGTGAGTAATTTTGGATTTTGCAAGGTGCATTTTTACTATTGTTACATTATGTGGAAAACTTAACGCTGATTTATTTAAGGGGAAAAAGTGTCAACTCTTTGTTATTTGAAAGCGTGTTTATTTTTCTTGTCTTTATTTTAACCTTTGATAGAACCATTGCAATATGGGGGCCTTTTGGGAACGGACTGGTATGTAAAAGAAAATCCATATCGAGCAGCATTTTGTTTTCCCCCTCTCCTATCCCTAGGCACTTAACCAAGACAAAAAGCCACAATGAACATCCCTTTTTCAATGAATTTTATAATGTGCAGCTCTATTCCGAGCCCTTAGCGCCCATTCCGACCATAGTATAATCGTATCAAAGGGTGAGAACCATTTAGCATGTCGTTGAAAGGTTTTTTTCAGCTGTTCTTTTTAGGAAAAAAACAAAAACAACAACAAAAAAAAAAGGAAAAAAAAAAACAACCCCACCATTGCTCATCGAATTGGCATCTCATCTCTGGGGACCGCCCGTCTTTCTGTCTCGACGAGTGTACGGTAGTGCGGTGCCCCGACGTGACTCTATGGCTTACGATGTCGACATGTCTCAGGTGCACGTGTTTTGATTGGTGTTTTCCGTCTCAGGTAGATTGCAAAGTGTAGGCCCCACGCATTGGAAAAATAATAATAATAATAAAACAAAGCAAAAACAGGAAATTATGGATTTTAGTTGTATATCGGTTTATGTATTTTTTTCTTAAGTATACAGTGCACTGTTTGAAATGTATTGTTGAGTATTACTTTGTACAGGTTGATCACTTTTTTTAGAGTGAAGAAAGAACAAACTTGTTTTTTTGTGTTTTTTAAAGGAATATAAAATAATGAAGGATGTATAATTGATGCCAAATAAGCTTGTTCTTTAGTCACACCGACGTCTGACTTTTCCCTTTAGGCCAGTTCTGTTTTTAAGGTGTACATGAACGATGTGACGGTGTAAGAAATTCCATATCCATATGTTCCATTCGCATTTTGTATTGGTTCATGTATACCATTTTTACAAAAAAAAAAGAAAAAAAAAAGAAGTACTATAAAATATCTGTCTTCTTAATAAAAAAAAAATTAATGTTACAAAGTGATCCTTTCATCTCATTATGGACTTCTTACGGACGCCTCAGCCTGGGAGAAGTTGGGCCCCTGGTCCAACGTCCACCTTAGGACCGCGCGCAGGGCCGGAAACACGGGCAGCAGATGCTCGGAGGTGCTAGTGGCCGGGCTTCTTGGAACCGCCTTCTCTTCCTTTGCTCATCCTTCCTGTTCTTGTTCTCTCCTCCCCTCTTAGCGGCCAGGTGGGCCAGGTGTCTGGCATCACGCGGGGACCCAGTGATTTGTGCAGGCGCGCCGGCTGCAGTGGCAGGCCAGCGGGGAACGGCCCCTCCAGTGGATCCGTCTCCTGCCCGCACTCCCTGTTTCCACCCACCACCCCACCCACTCCCCTGTGTTGGCTGCTCCACCTGTCTCTTCCTTTGGGATTTCATGTCTTCACAATCATCCTTCCTTCTTCATTTCAAGTACTCTCTCCTTTAACAAAAAGACAAGATCTGCAGAGGACAAGCCTGGCTGCCCGCGGGAGATGGTTCTCACTTACTGTCTAGGCTGCCGGGGCTTCCGGGCCGGGTGGACCGCCTGATTCGGTCTGTCACCTTCCCCCTTGCCTTGCAGGCCCAGGCGAGCAGTGACCGCACTGTACGGTGACCGGTCTCTCAAATGCTCAGATCACACGTGAGCGGCCCCAGACGGCCCTTTCCCACCGCTCACCCAGCTGTGGCTGAGTCCGTCCCCTTTTTCTCTCTTCAGGCAGGTGACGGGGAGAGCTCGGCAGTGGGAGAAAAGGTAAGCTCCAGAAAATCCAAGTGAGGCTGTGGGCCTCATTTCAGCCTCTCCCATCCCAGCCTGGCCTCTCACCGGTCTCTGTAAAAACCAGCAAATCAGACACGTGGTTATGGAGCTCCTGCTGCATGTTCAGCCTTGTGAGAAACACGGGGAACTGTAAATCATCCCTGGAGACTAACCGGGGCATCAGTGACACCCACAGGAAAACATGAAACGGTCCCCAGCCATGGGGGAGGTATCCCAAATATAAGGAGCCCAGAGAGTGCCAGGGGAATTTCTTGGAGAAGGGAAATCAGAGGAGGCTGGAGACTCAAGACAGCTTCCTGGAGGAGCTGGGACTCCAGCTGAACCTTTAAGGAAAGTTTAGTGGAAAGAGAAGTGAGTCCAAGGTACAGACAGCATTAAGCCCAGCCATGCTGATTTGCATGGGAAGAATAAAGCAAAATCAAGGAAAGCATGGAGGGTGGGATCAGTCTTGTGCATGTTCTCAAAGTCCAGACCAGAGTTAAGATTCTAGAGGCCTCTCCCAGCCTCTGCCCCGGGGTAGGAAGCAGTGGGGAGTACTATCATCAGACTCTGTAAAAAGACCTGTAGTGAGGAAGCCTAGAGATCAAGGGAGACTGGAGAGATCTAAGAGACTGCCTTGGTCCCTATCCCCACCCCATCATTTGTTAGCTGTGAAGCCTTGGGCGAGTTCCCCCCACCTACCTGGCCTTGTTTTCCTGATCTCTAAGGGAGGGGTCACCATCTTAAGAGAGAGAAGTCAGATTGGCTGGAAGTGCTTAGCGAATAATATGCCAGATGTGGACTAAGCACCCATTACATGTTAGTCATAATACAGGATAGACGCAAATGGTGGTTAAAGATAGAAGGTTACCCAAGGCTACCAAGATGCAGTTAAGACTGAAGTGGAAGGAGCTATCTGGGCTCCTATGCGTCTGGACACCCCGTGCCCTTGTGAAGCTGGTCTTAGAACATCCAAGGATCCCCTTGTCCTCACCACTCACTAGCGTAGTTATTCCAGGCCACATGGCATATGGGATGTTTAGAGTCCCACACCCACTCCCCTTGTCTGTCACATGAGACTCCAGATGCAGCTGTGACCTGCAGAGAAGGGGGACCCAAGAAAGACCTTAACTGAACTGAGGCAAATGTGAGGTGGTGATTGAGTTCCACGGGGTATGCAAAGAAGGTGCCCGAAGCAACCCATGTCAGCAGGAGCTTGATAGGTGGCCTGGTCCTTCCTTTGGTGTAGGAGTGAAACGGTCCTCAGTTCCTCCAGAGAGTTTTCACAAATGTTTTGGCCAGCTTGCGTTCTCCAAATACATCAACTGGAACCCCAAGGTGCTATGTGGGTGTTAATTGCAATCTTTCACTGTCCTCTGTCTACATGCAATGTAATTCTTGCACTGCTGTGGACTTAACTCCATGGGAAAATGTTCCTTTGATTCTGCCATCCAGAGCCTTTAAACAACCAGGCAGTCACCATGCTACAGGTGGAAGGACCCTGCTAAAGCAAAGGCATTTTGGTTTTATTATAAAATCATGCCTACTTAAAACCTTTTTTACACTCACATCCTTTTCTCAGGATACTAAGTACATGGCCCTTAGTCATGAAGAACTGGCAGCCAAATTCGGGGTGAAATTTGTAGCCACAGCCACACTATATAGTTGGGAAATATTTCCAGAATGAAGCACTTAGACGTCCTGACACACTGTACAAGAGAAGGGAAAGCGACTCTTGGCTGTCGTCCAAAAGAACCTGGTGGCCAATAAATTGAAGTCAGTCGTAGGCACGTAGTAGGCACTCAGCAAGCAGTAGATCATTACAGGGAGACAGCCAGGCATCGGACTGCCCGAATCTCACCTTCCACTTAGTCTGAACAGGTCACCAATTCTGCATGTCGATCTTGACATTTATAAGTCCATCCTCCATATAGCAGCTTTCAGATTGGACTTGCAGTAATGAGCCAGCTGGCCCTATTCAACCCATCATTCTCAAGGACCTACTGGAACAGCATATCTGTCCTTCCCGGGGGGGGGTGACATTTTTGGGAACAGCTAAGCAAACCCTCACCCTTGCCCACATATACGGTAAGGAGCCCTTAGAATGAGGTATGCCATGTTGGGAAAATACACACCATAATCCCTGCCTTGTGCTCATCTCAAAACTGCAACATGTGCCTCCAGTAAGAGCCATTCAATATCCCCATGCCAACCCCCCAACCCCTCCACCTACCCCTGCACCAAACCCCCCAACACACACCACGGGCTGGCAAGAGGGTGATAGGCACAAGAATAATGTGAGCACCCCAAAACTGAGACTTGAAATCAAGAATCATTTTAAAGTCTTTCAACCCTCAGTTTCCAGGCAAAATCTGTTTTTTGTGTGTTTTTATTTTTCCTTCCAAAGTGAACGTAGAATGTCTACTGCCCCTGGTGGTCAGTGCAGGAAATGCAACTGGAACCTTGCGTATTGAAATACGGAATTAATTCCAGCAAGGAACTTAAAATCTACTGATTTTTCTCTTCACACACGTACACACCCACCCTCAATTCCCATTTTACTCCCTCCTAATCCTTGGAGGTGTTGAGCTGTGGGTGGCGATTCCGGGGAAAATGAAGACTGTCACTGAGGGTGAAATCAACGCAGGACTTCAGCTGCCCTCTAGACGCGCACTGCTCACAATCATATTTCAGACATGATCGTCTTAAATCTTCCTTAAGTGCTATCTTCTCAGGTTAATTAATCACCAGGCTTAAACTTGCTGTTACCAGCAGGAAGTCCATCCTGAAGTCAGCAATGTTACGATTGCCTCTTCTAATACTGTTTATCCTGCATTAGTGTTTACTTGGGGGGAAAATTGATCCGTAATTGATATTTCAGTCTTCCAGAGCTGGTGTTGGAAGAGCCTAATGCAAGCCTTTAATAGCAAGCAAATATTTAAATCCCTTAATGGTTACTGAATATTGAAATGTGTGACTTTATTACTCTTTTTGGTTTGTTTTCTCTGTAGTTGTGTATTTCATCGTTTAAACTTGCAACGGATGCTGGCAGGCTCCAGTCTAGCTAATCCACAAAAGCTGTTTGCCCAGACACAGCAGCCCTGATTAAAAAGTATTGCTATGGAAGGAAGCCTTCTGCACTAATCAGTCTCTGTTAGCTAGTGATGAAATTACTATCCATCTCTCTCTCTCTCTCTCTTTCTCTCCCTCTCTCTAGGCCTGTTTTCTCTAACCTCCTCTCCCAGAATAAAGTGATGGGGGCAGCTATAGTGTTGCAATTAGGAGCATGAATCTTTTATCGTTTGGACAAGGAAGGGAAAATGCCATTACTGTCAACTGAAATGTCCTACTTGGGTTTTTTTGCTCCTACTTCCCTGCCAAAGCCCATTGCTGCTGCTGAAAGTGTGTAACATTCACAGCTGTTCTTGATGGCTTGATTCTTAACACAGCCAGAAATGTAGCCCGGGAGATGCTTAAGACAGTTTATGGAAAATAATAGATTTCCTTGCAGAGACACCAATGCATCAAGAAGGGTTCTGAGTCATGCTAGACCCAGCCAAGATCACCAATTTTCTCCCTCTCTGGCTTCAGTAACAGTGGCTATTGCTTAAAAAAAAAAAAAAAAAAAAATCAGGCCCTCTCGAATCCTCTGTTTTCCTGGTTGGTTTCTATCAGCACCCACAAGTCTCTGGCTACGGTGGCCTCTGTCTCACCACTCACCTCCAGCAGCCGTGAAATCTGACCAGAAGCAGAGCCTGCAGACGCGGAAAGGGAAGGACGCTGCAGAGCAGAGAAGAACTCCCGGGGGAGCCAGCCGCTCAGAGCTGAGTCTAGGTGCACCCACAGAGCTCCAGAGACAGAGGTGGCCATGTTGAAGGTCACGGCTACCATCCTAGTGCAAAGGTGGGGGTCCTTCCCTGCATGGCACCCCCACGTGGCCATCAGGAATGCCAAGAAGTGGCATAGGTAGTTCTGCGAATTTCAGCCATCCGGCCCCATCACCACGCTGCCTCCCAGAGCCAGCCCTTAGTTAGGAACCTCTGGGAGGAAAAGCCCTCCCTTGGGCTGGTCAAGAGGGAGTAGCTTCTCCTACGCAAACATTTGGAAGGCTGCAAGGAGGAAACAGCAAACAGTGCATCACAAGCTTGCAGCTTTCAGACTGTTCCTGCAAATGCATGTCCAAAGCCATGTGTCTCTTCGCCCCAGAGTGCCTCCCCAGTCGTGCCTGCAGGAAAGGTAGAGGCCATTGGCCAGCTCTCCCCCACCCTTCCGCCCGAGGTGCAGCCACAAACACCCCCAGCCGGGTTGCCGCCTCTCTCCCACTGTTTTCATTTTCAGCTTCTCCTAAATGGAAACCATTAATCATACTAAATTGTGCAATGATTCCGTGATAGGGAGAATGCTGATGGCAAAAATCATTCTCCTTTGTTGTGCCAAGCAGGCAAGAGGCAGAAGGATTAGCTCGTTGCCCTGCCTGGCTCCTTGCAAATGCTGACCGTGTGTTTGCCCACGCAGCTGCCTCTGTGCACACAGCTTATTTTAGCACTGGTTCTAAGGCATCCAACTGTTGACAGAATATGAGGCGCCCAGCCACTTCTTCCTTATTCTGAGGACCACTAGTAAATTTGTGACTGTGGGCACTCCCAGAAGTCTTTCCGATCTCAACAGCCCTGGATCCCGGGGGAGGCATGCTGTGGGTCTCGTGGCAGGCCCAAGGTGGCCTCAGACAGGATGAGCTGGTGGGGTGAACTGCGCCCCCCACACTCCTGCCAGCTGGGTTTTGGGAAGAAGCCAGGTGTGGGTACCAAGGAGGTTTTTTTTTGCCTTTCAGAATTTGATGCCTGCTTCGCTTTCGACAAGCCTCTTTGTAAGCCACCCCTTCTGAATTAGAATCATTTTCCAAAAGCTCTTAAGCAATGATTAATGCCAGGGCTGTTTTTTAACAATCATCCTGCCAGTCTTAAGCTGTAGTCATTTTCAATAATTTGGAGTGCTCAAAGGCAAGCCAGGAGTTTGTTGACAACAAAACCCATAAGAGCACAGCCAGGCAGCCACAAAAGATGGAAAAGCCAAGGGACCATTTGGACTTATCTGGCTTTCTGCTCCCAGAGTTTCACCACTAAAAGTTTGATTGAACGCTCGCAATGCATTAAGGATCCAACTGTGAACATGGCTCGGTGAGAGGGCTGCCAGCCTGGCTTTTGTGCGAACAAATGAGCAGTGTGTTTGGAGGGCTCCTGGTTTATTTATGGACACGTGTGGTTCATTCACGCCGTCCCCAAACCAGAGAACCCTCGTTTGTCTTCCCTTTGCCAACATCAAAAACCAGGGAGAGAAACGTGGTTGCTTTGCTCTGGGGCTGCATACTTGCTGTGAATGCTGAGCAAGTCCTGGGCCAGGACTGGGGAATCCAGTCCCGGCCTCTTCCCCAGCCGTGTGTATTAAACTAGCGTTCTCTTTTTACTCTTGGCAATTTCATGCTAGCAGATCCATCTGTTTGAAAGCCCACACCGAATCCGTGTCTCAAAATGTCCATGATCACAGATCTACTTAGACTCAGCTTCTGATGGCACTTATTTCTAGCCCATTACTTCCTGCGGTAGCAAAGGGTCAGCTCTGGGTGATGGAGTTTAAGCCAATGAATTTTGGTGCGATTGATAGATGTCTGTGTCTCAATTCAACATGCTGTTACGTAGGTTCCGTTGCTAGTCTGGGAGAATACAGACTTCTAGATATAGTTTGGAGCTTTCATGAGCTAACATCCAATAAACTCCCTTTCCAACTATGAATCACAGCTGGAGCCCCAGTCCAGCGTTCAGCAGTCTTAGAGGTGCCCATCAAGTTCCTTCTTCATCCCTGCTATTTTCAAGCACATTTCTTCTGAGGCCAAATGGAAAGATCTCTAGTATTTGGTCTCTGGGCCATGTGTCTGTCTTGGCCAAGAATCCCCATAGAGAAACTCATAACCTACTAGCGACTCTGCATCCCTACTTGCCACACCTCTTAAAGAGTTTTGCTGGGTTTTCCTGACCACTTTCCAAGGGCCCTACTGGGGCATGGCACCAGCCTGAGGATCATCAGGTTTGGGGGAAATGAAAAGTCTCTCCTCCAAACCTGTTCCTTCTCTTACATCCCCTTTCTCTACGAATAACCAGAAACCTGGGAGTCATCCTTGAGTCCTCTCTTGCACTCATCTCCCACTTCCAACTGGTTACCAACCCCACCCACTGTCCCCTAAATACGTCTCCGAGTGACCCACCTCACCATCTCCACGGCACTGGCTGGCTCCAGGCCCCTTCCTTCAATAGCAGGAATGCAATGGCCTCTTCCCTGGATCCCCGGTGCCTCAGCCCAAATCAGGCCTAACTGGAGTGCACGTGGTCCCTTCCCTGCTTGGAAACCATTCTTGGCTGACCTTAGATGGCAGAATAAGTCCAAGTGCTCATGATCTGCTTTCAGTTTAGTGTGACCCTTTTCAGTCCGACCCGTGACCCTCCATCTCCTCTCACACCCACTTTCCTCCTTGCCCCGCTACCCCCCACACCACACCTGACTTCCCATCCAGTTCCATCTCGTTCCTGGTCAAACCTCGGTGCCTTTGAACCTTCCAGGAGCATCTGCCTGCCTTAGGTGATTTCTCTGTGCTTCCCCAACCTCTCATGCTTACTTCAATTTGTGTCCTTATCACATATCTGAACTGTTTGTTTACCTTTCCGTCTCCCTCAATAAAACAGTAAATTCCTTGAGAGTAGAGGCTGTATCTGATCTGACTGGGTATCTCAGAAGCCAAGCACAGTATCTGGCCCTGTGTTTAATAAATTATTGAATAATCAGAGAGAGATTTTTTTTCCCTCATCCGTGGTTGGATTGGTCTTTCATCTATTCTTCTTTTTCTTCCTGGAACTATCCTGGTAAAGCCTGCTTTCTTTCTTTTTTCTAACCAACAATTCTGTAGTTTTGAGGGCTCCCTCTGTCTGCTTTGTGAAATTTGTCCCCATGTGGTTTCAAGTCTGTTTCTTGCTGTCTTAATCAACATTGTTTCCCCACGCCCCATCTCTCCCTTCTTCTAGCCCTCTGGGCTGTTTTAAGGTCAATACATATAGTGCCTATGTCTTATAAACATTTCAAGGGCCTGGAAAGAAAAGAATATGAGCTCTAAAAGGCAGAGAAGCAAAGTGTAAAATCAAAATTATTAAATGTTTAATTAAATATCTACAAAGCCATAACATTATCAGCCAGCAAACTTCAACCAAACTCAACTGGTAAATAATCATGAATAAAGTGTATTCAGTGTGGGATTGTAATATATTGGGATTGTAATATATTTGTGGGACAAAGCCTCCTTACAAAGAGGTCCTAGGGCCTGCAAAGGTTTTAAAACGGGCCCACCTCTCTATTTTTATTTTTTCTTTTCCACTTTCTTCTTTTCCTCTCTTTCACCCTCTCCCATGCTCTGTCTCCCCTCCTCCTCTGAATCTCCCCTGCCAACCCTGGGTACACAGACTAGGCTCTGGAGGGAACCGACCAGAGAAAGGTGAGACCTGCCAGGTGGGCTGAGAACAACTGTTGTGTGAGCCATTAGGCCCTCCTGGAAGGCTGACACCTTGAAGAATCTGATGAATACACTCAGGAGCTCAGGTGGAAAGCCAGGCTGCCCCAAACAAGCATAGAACCCTCTACATTTTCACTAGCAACTGCTTTTCCTGGTTTTAGCCCAACAGCAGTCTATAAAGACCTCTGACCTGCACACCCAGCTTCCATTCTGTACAGCAAATTGTCAGCATGGACAACTTGGGCATTGGAGGGCACGTGACTTCTCTGGTCTGCTGCTGTCTCCCGACTTTGGGGGCTTGTTTTGGCATGTGTGGGAAGGCGCAGACTAGTGGTGATGAGCTCTGACTGTGGGAGCCAGTATTCATGCCTACTCTTTCCAGCTGTCCCTCCGATTCAGCCCATGACCTTGGGCGAATCGCTTCCTCTGTGGGCCCTGCTCTCAGTTATAAAGAGCCTTCACCCCAAACTGTTTCCAGTTATTTGTTTGTGAAGTACTTTGACATCTCAGATCCAAAGCACGGCAAAAAAAAAGAAAAAAATACTGCTGTCCTTACAGTGCATTTAAAATCCCCAGTAAAATGTGTTATTGGTTCTTGAGTTGAAAATGAAAATGCTGTAATAATTGATGACTGATTCTACTGTTGCTTTATGGTATTCTTGCCATGCTGAAACCATCCCCCTTTTGGCCATTTTTCTTTAAAAATAAATAAAGGTTCCTTTGCGAAGAATGGATTTCATTTAGTAAATAATTTTGACTTGTGTAATTACTTCTGTGACTTTTCTTAACAACTTGGCTTAGCCGGGAAAAAAAGCCTCACCCTCCCGCCTTCGGTCCCCCCTGCTCCATAAAGTAATTGTGCAATTAGGAAGAAGTGGCTGGGGCATCACGTTTCTCTATATTTTAAGTTGGGAGTCTGACTTTGACTCCCCGCTTGCTGGAGTGGGTGAGCCAGCCGGTTATTAAAAAAACAATTATGCTGTTAAAAAATCAGGAGCTCCACAAGTGAAGAGCATCGATTGGAGAGAGCTGGTCAGTTATCACCAGAAGGTCCTGACAACACGCTAATAGGTTTTTCTGAAGATCCAATCAAATTTTCTAGGCAGAGGCTTGAGGTGTTCCACATGGGATAATGCTTGTCCTGGCCAGTATTGATTTCACTGTGGCTCTCCCCTCTCTCTGGCTTGCACTCTTCAGCTGCTGCTACCTTTTGCTTTTCTTTTCTTTTTTTTTTTTTTGTAATAAAGACTTGAGCTTTGTATTTCGTGTTAACAGTTTGATGGGGGAGGGGGCCCCTAGAAAGCCTTGTCTGCCCTTGACTGCGCCTCTCCGCTCTATCTCCTTTGTTACTCCATCCTTAAAGTCACACACAGCATCACTGCGCTGCTTCCGGCTCTGCTTCTCCCTGACCTTGCGGATTGTATTCTCCCGGCAGCTCCCAGTGCAGACACCCAGCCCCCTTAGAAGAGATTCAGTTAGAAAGCCTGTGGGGAAGGAGGGATGAAGCAGGTTCAAGTTACAGAGGTTTCCAGTCCCCCTCTGGGAGTGAATTCCCTGGGCAGGGAGAGGGTGTCAGGTCCACATGTGTGTGCACATCCTCAGGCTCCCAGACACAGTGGTATAGATCATTCCCTTGACCAGAGTGTCAGATCGAGCAGGTATGTGTGGACAGAGATTCAGCCCAACTCTGCTAGTGCAGCTCGGGAATGTGCTGTCCAGTTGCACCTCCTTGGAGGAAGACGCGCCTTTTCCCCACTCCACACAAAGATGCCGTGTGACCTCTTGGTGGCCTGGAGAGACGCAGTGGAAACCCAGAGTTGCCAGAATGCAGAGGGGCCCAGTTATACAGGCTCTGCTCCATCTGAGTCCTGGCCGCTCCCCTTGGACAGTCCTGGACGGAAAAGTTAGCAACACCAAACCCTTCTTGCAGCCATTCCACCATCCTGAGCATCCCTAGCATGCTCAGGAACCTCAGGGAGGCTTCTGGGGTTCAAGGAGTCGGCATGTACTTCGCCCACCCAGCCTCTCCGGTGACTTCCTCCCCCCCCAGCATCTCCTCGCTTGCACGGTCTCTTGTGCTCCCCTGCCCAGTCTTTCAAGGAAGATGGGCTTTGTTCTCGGCAGATCTGGGTTTGGATCCAAAACTCTTCTCTTAATAAAAGCTGACTTTGGGCTGGCCTCCAAGTCTGTTTCTTGCTCCTTAAAATGCCCACCTACCACCAGGCTATGAGTACCACATAGGTAAATGCCATGCTGTGACAAGATGGTAGTCACAGGTTGTTGTCAAACCTCCGGGTTCCCTCCTGGGGCTTCCCAAACCCTGCCTGGAGCCCCTCAAGAGAGGCCAATTAGCACCTGGTTATAGGCTGACGCATTTTCTTCTCATGGTTTCGAACGTTTGTATTGTCTCCACAGCAGGCTATTAGTGCCTTTCGCAGCAGTGGGGTCACACCCGACTCTGGTCCTGGATTCACTGACTACTCCACAGCTCCGTGACTTCCCTGGGCACCAGCTGTTACGCAGGTTTCCGTTTGTACCGCTGCCCACCTAGGAAGAGGCTCATATGGACCTGTGGCTCTGGTTGAGTTCATCCAATCACAGACTGCTGAATGTCAGATCTCCTGGGCTGAACCCCCTCGCTTTAGACACCAGGGTAGCAGGCAGCCTCACAGACAAGGACCCAATAGCAGCTACCCAGAGGTTGTGCTGTTCACCCCTCTCCCCCAGCCAGGACTCCGGAGCCAAGCTCAGGAGAGAAGGGCACCTTGCTGCCCACCACCAGGCAGCACACCACAGGCTAGTGGCTCTCAGAGGCTGGGAACCGAAGCAGAGCGTCACCTGGAGCTCATTAGGAAATGCAGATTCTCGGGCCCCGCCCATCTCTATGGAATTGACAAACCAGGAATGGGGTCCAGCCATCTGCATGTCAGGGCGGGGGTCGGGGGGGGGGGTCCTCCAGGCAATTCTGATGCCTGCTCTAATCTGAGAGCCTCTGGTTACCATAGAAGAAAGGGCGCCGTCGGCAAACCCGAGTTGAATCCAGGTCCTACTTACTAGGGAGCATCAGAGTCCTCGCTGGGAAAGCAGACGAGCTGCAGCGCCCACCTGGCCAGGCTTTCCCAACACCAGCCCAGGTGACACGTCCGACACACAGTAGGCATTTAGGAAACGTTCGCTGAATTTGAATTGCCACTTGGGCTGGGTGAGTGGTTGAATGGCTGATTGCAAGACTGATTGGAGGACATGCAACTTTCATCACTTTCATCAGGAAAAACAAATCTATTAAGTACCTAAATGCATGATACACTGTTTTCTCCATTCTGAGGGGAAAAAACATGTCATAAACCTGGGAAGACATGGTAGAGTGCACAGGCCAAAGGCTTTGAACCCGGGAGGATCACTGGTCCAAAGCTCTTCCACTGTGGGCTCGCTGGGAGACCCCTGAGCCACACTCATGGACACCTTCATTCATTCAGCAGACACTTGGGGTCAGGGGCTCCTACTACATGCCAAGCAATGTGCTCGGCATGGAGAACACACAAGAGAACTAGCTGGATGGGGTCCTTGCAGCAGATCAAATATTCCTCTTGCTCCCCTGTATACTGGAGCTTTGGTAGCTCAGGTGGTTTAAAGAATCTGCCTGCAATGCAGGAGACCTGGGTTCAATCCCTGGGTCTGGAAAATCCCCCAGAGAAGCAAATGGCCTCTATATACATCCTATTCCCCTACCAGCTGGACAGACAAGGTGACATGGAGCAGAAGGGACACCCAACATCTGGGGCTGAGCCCACGCAGTCCCTGCTCACACGTGATTCTCCAGTCTCTCCTTCCCCTGCTGGAGCCTCCAGGGATCCTCGGTGTGCCAGATGGTGCAGCCGCAAGTGTTAAAGCCTCCACTGTCCTGGATCCCTGAGTGACCAGCTGGAGCAGAAGCCCTTGCTGACCCGCATGGAGCATACAGCAGCAGAGAGAAATGTGAGATTTGGGACTTTTGCTTCCACAGCTTAGCCCAGCTTCTCCTGACTAATACAGGCTGTGCCCTATGAGTCTTGCACTCTAATAAGACAGAAAACACACACACACACAGTTGAGTGTTTAGTCACACTTGTAAGAGATGCTATGAAGGAGACACAGCGGTTGCTAACAAAGCATACATTAGTGGGGCCAAGAAGACTTCCTGGAGAAGTGCAAGTTAATACCCGAGGGATGGGGCTTTCCTGGTGGTCCAGGGGTTAAGAGTCTGCCTTGCAATGCAGGGGACACCAGTTCAATCCCTGGTCTGGGAAGATCCCACGTGCCATGGGGCAGCTGGGCCCGTGCACTGCCACGACTGAGTCTGGGCTCTAGAGCCCGAGAGCCACAAATACTGAAGCCTGCACACCACAACTGGAGAAAAGCCCACACACAGCAACAACGACCCAGTATGGCCAAAAATGTGAAAGTCACTCAGTTGTGTCCGACTCTTTGCAACCTTATGGACTATACAGTCCATGGAATTCTCCAGGCCAGAATACTGGAGTGGGTAGCCTTTCCTTTCTCCAGGGGATCTTCCCAACTCAGGGATCGAACCCAGGTTTCCTGCATTGCAGAGAATTCTTTACCAGCTGAGCCACAAGTGAAGCCCCCAAATAAGTAAATAAATAAATAATAATAAAAAAAAATCTAAGGGATGAATAGGAATTATTTCGGTAAAGCAGGAAGGGGAGGTCAAGACCAGGCAGAAAAAATAGCGTGTGCAAGGGCCCTGGAGCAGGGGGGTTTGTGATGTGGATAAAGAACAACTTGGTGAGGTGATAGGATCAGGCGTGAGTAGAGGATAAACAAGCAGGTAGATGAGAACAAGATTACGGAGGATATTATAGGCTGTTCAGGATGTGGGGCTTTACTCTAAAACAAAGGGTAAACTGAAAGTTTTAAACAGGGAAGCAAGAAGAAATCTGCTTCTTAAAAATTCTTTGAGCCTCACCATCCTCATCCGTGCAATGGGCATAAAAATATATATGCTTCAAAGACCTGTGAGGATGGAATGAAATAAGCTCTGGGAAATGTGCTACCAGGTGGATCCAGTCTTTTATCTTTGGTTCCCTCCTGCCTGGAGTTTACTTCTTGCACAAACCTTCTGCATGCTCTTTGCAAGGGATGCTGAGATCTGAGGAAGAGATTCAAAATATCTTTGCAAAAAAAAATCATAGCTAATGTTTATTGAGCACTTACTGTATGCCAGATACTGTCCTAAATATTAACTCATCACCATCCTCTGGGATAGGTATTATTATTATCATACCCTTTTTATAGACGGAGAAACCTAGACACAGAATGCTTAAACTATGTGCTCAGGATCACAACTGGTCAACAGCAGAGCAAGATTTAAACCCAGACACTCCGAGCCAGATTATTACTCCTGTTTAGTCTCTAAATTGTATCTGACTGTTTTGTGACCCCAAGGATTATAGCCTTCCTCTGTCCATGGGATTTCCCAGGCAAGAATACTGGAGCAGGTTGACATTTGCTTCTACAAGAGATTTTCCTGACCCAGGGATTGAACCTGTGTCTCTTGGCGCCTCCTGCATCTGCAAGTGGATTCTTTACCAGAGAGCTACCTGGGAAGCCTGGTCAATAGCAAAGCAGGATTTAAGTCCAGACACTCTGAGGCCAGATTCTCACTCTTAATTATGACATTTCACTGCCTCTTTGAAAGACACAGGACACAAAGTGATCACAAGGAGCAGCTCGGGCCAAACCCAAAGGGGTGAGAGGAAGAGACAGACTCACCCTTAATGCTGAGCAGCAACCTGTGAGAACCGTGGGTGCGTCACTCCCTGTCTGTCCTGCAAGGCAGAGGGAAAACTTCAGATGACCCAGGGTGTCACCCAGACCCCACACCCTGAGCTCTTCTCAGCATCAGCTCCATCAGCTTCACACACCCCTTCTGGAGCAGATTCCTGCCGGCAAAGCCCCACTGCACACAGGTCCCTGCTGGGTGAGACCCTGGGAGCCGCAGGAGGCATTAGTGGGGACAGTGGGCCTGGCACAGCCTGGGGGAAGGTGCCTGCGGCACTTGGCACGGGAGGAGCCCTCCAGGAGGGCCTGCCAGGCTGGGCTCTGAGGCTGGCCGGCAGGACGGCCGCCTCACGCCCACCGCTCTCTGCAGTCGACCAGAAAGTCAGAAAATGTGCTCGGCGACCAGCAAAGCAGATGGCTGAGAATATCATGTGTATACAATATTTATGAAATGTGAGCCGAGCAGAGCTGTGGCTGAGACTCCCGTCCCAGGCAGAGTAATTCAGCCCTGTGTGATGAACAAGATTGTAATTGGGGTAGTTCCAATTTACTAACCATTTGCAAAAGATTACATACCTCTCACATATTATCCTCTCCTAATCTTACTTTAATGAACACTACTCTATCTGGATGTATAATTTCAGGGCGGGGGGGGAAAACAATTTCTAGCCTGGAAGGCAAAGCTGTAGCTAATACATTAACATCCAAATTAGAGAGAGGGAGAGTAATTGTGAGATCTATAGCTGAAGTCATTTAAAGCCTCCCTCCCCTTCCTCACAGTAACAGGCATATGTACAGAGGAAGCGATTCCTGGGACAACCAGCCATGTGGATATGGGGGTTGAGGACCTTCCCTTCACGATGGCAGCCTCACCTGAAACCTCTTTCTTCACCTAAAGAGGGCAGCCCCCCAGGAATGTGCTCCTCAGCTGGTCTTCACTGCTGGACATGGGCCATCCTTGGATTTGGAGGGAAGCAAGTCAGACTAGCAGAAGAACTTCCAGGGAGTAACAACTGTTGTAAACATGCCTTCCCTCAAAGCCCAAGGCTACCAGGGAGCCTTGAGTTAATTAATCCAACTCAACCTCAGTTTCATCATCTGTAAAATGGGAATGGAATGGAATGATGACTCTATTTAATTCATTCCTTCACCCAACAATCTTTACTGAGACCTACGATGTGCCCATCACTCTTCTAGGAGCTGGGGAGACAGAAGATAAGAAAAAAATGAAGTTCCTGCTCTCATGAGGCTTACATTTTCTTGGGGAAAGAAACAGAAACAAATATCCAGTATATTAGATCAGGGATCCCCAACCCCCAGGGGCCACAGAAGAGTATAGGTTCATGGTCTGTTAGGACCCCGGCTGAATGGCAGGTGAGTGGCAGACCAGTGAGCGAAGCCTCATCTGTATTTACAGCCCCCATCACCCACCGCCTAAGCTCTGCCTACAGTCAGATCATCTGTGACAAAACAAATGTAACACACTTGAATCATCCAGAAACCATCCACCCGCCCCTACCCCGTGGAAACATTACCCTCCACAAAACCGTCCCTGGTGCCTAAAAGGCTGAGGACCACCGTATTAGACGCTAGGATGAGGACAGACCCCTGCCTCTAGGGGGACTCATCATGGGCTTGTACTTCTTCAAAACCGAGGGTGCCACACCTGACTTCCCAGCCTTTGGAACCAGAAAAGGTCTTCGAGCCAGCACGCTGCCTGTAGGGTGCCCGGCCTTCCAGTGGCTCCCTTTACAAAGAGAGGTTTGCATTAGAAGTTTGAGTGGCATCCCAGATTGGGAGGAGGCAGTGCCGCTCAGCTCCACTGCAGAGAGCAGAGGAGCCCCTGCCCAGAGCTCTGCACTGGCTGATGGAGGTAGGACACCCCCTTCCGCCGGCCCAGTGGTTCACAGTGAGAGCTTGTGAAAGGTGCCAGGGTGCAGGAGGAGGTCAGGGAACACAGGCAGCAGGAGACAACCTTGCAATCCCAGAAACATCCCCCCGGAGTGCCTTCTCTGGTTGCCACTAGCAAGGCAGGGCAGGACCTCGGAGGAGAGGCACTCAGCTGTGCTCACCCTGTTTTTTATGATCCACCAAGTCCCCAGGAGGGGACGAAGAACAGCTCAGGCCCCTCTCTCAGGGCTGGAAGCCCTGCCACATACCTGCTGTGTGCTGGGAGGAGGGGTTTCCCACCACCCTTCTTCGGCTGCAGCTCTTCGTCCCTGGTCAGAACCGGCCGGGACAGCATGATGCCCTGAGGCCCCAGCCCCTCCTGATCCCTGACCCTGGGAAAGTCAGAGAAGAGAGAGGGCCAAAACTCGGGGACCCCTCTGTTCTGAGTCCCATCCAATCACCTCCTGCCTCATCTCCCACCCCTGTTCTCTCTTCCACTCTCATGATTGCCTCTCAGAACCATTGGCCAGGGCTCTGTTGGAAGATCTGGTCCATCAGACCTGCCTACTTGCAGAAGCACACACAAACTCGCTCTTGCCCACACTCCGGCCCTTTGCTTGTTCTCCAGCCATCTCAGGACACAGGGCTGGGGGCTAGGGCTCCAGCTCTCCACTCTCTTCCACGCCCCCAGTCACCTCTGGTCACCAGTGTCTCCAGGGCCACCCAGAGGGAGTTTGGACCTGATGAGAAAATGCTGCCTCTGTTTTCCCCAGCAAGAACCATCGCATTAAAAAGCGACAAGGGTGGGCAGAGCCCCCTTCTGGACCCCAGGCCCTGCCTGCTAATCTCACAGGCTCCCTCGCCCCTCCATAGCTGGCCCTGGTGTGTCTGGCCCTGCCAGTGTGAACATACTAAGGACCAAAGGGGAGAAGGGAATCTTGGCTAAATAAACACAAGAAGGAAGTGAGGGAGTGAGGGGAGGAGGGGAAGATGGAGTGGGGGGATGTTGTGCTCCCAGCGCAGTGTACACTAAGCGGCTGCCTGTGTGACTGAGTTTGTGGTCCCACCACTGTCTTCTCGAAGGTGGTTCTTGGTATAGGATGACCAACTTTGCAGATTTGCCTGGGAATAAGGAGGTTTCTTTTTGTCCTTCGTTGGAAAAGTCCCTGATGCTGGGGAAGACTGAGGGCAGAAGGAGAAGATGTCAGAGGATGAGAGGGCTGGATGGCATCACTAATGCAATGGACATGAACTTGGGCAAACTCTGGGACATGGCGAGGGGCAGGAAGGCCTGGCGTGCTGCCATCTGTGGGGTTGCAGAGAGTCAGACACGACTGGGGGACTGAACAACAACAACAAAGGAGGTTCCTGAGACAGGGGGCTTTTTCAGTGCTCAAACCAGGACCAGTTAGTTGGTGGTCCTTGTCCACCTGGTTCCATCTCCTTGTAGCCTGTGTTTCAGAGCAAAGCCCTTGTCTAAACAAGGGTGGGTTCTCACATCCACATGGAGCCTGAGGACAGGCTCCAGGATCTTGGGTGAGTGGGGAGAGATCATCTTAAAAAGGAAAAAAAAAAAAAATGACCTCATCTTTCTTTCTCCTGCTCCTGCATTTGTACCCTTTTTTCTCAGTACACAAAACCACAGTAGTGGTTTTGTATGGTGGTAGTCACTGGGGTCACAGCAATATCCCAGTTAACTGTACGCAGTGCTGACAACCTGGCAGCCAAGTTCCAGTTAACTGTCTCTTTACTCCTTGATACAGGTATTATTATTGTTTACAGGTGAAGAAACAGGATAAAAGAGTTTACATGTGCCTAAGCACACATAGCCTGCAGTTAGTTAGTGGGTAGAGATTTATTCAGTGTAGTCTGACTCTAGTTGCCCTGCCTCTGGGCCCCGACCTGACAGCCCCATTGAGCACTAGGGCATTCCAGCCTTGTGTTCTTAGAGGGTTAAGAGAAGCAGGATAGTTGGGTTTTTTTCCTCTGGGAGCCTGAGTGGCAGGACCTGGGCGTGGGTCCTTGCAGCCACCGAGGCGCTCAGAGCCCCCAGGGTTATGAGTGGGTCTCTGGAGCTGCCTAGGAGCCCAGCTACCCTCCCATTCTTCCAGGGCTGATGGTCCCGCCTCTGTCTTCCAGACCTTAATGACCTGCTCCTCCGCTCAGTCAGGAAGCACGTGGAAGCAATTCCTTAAGCCCGAAAAAGAAGCAAAAGGAATATTTGATCACAGGTGGCTGCTGTCAGCCCATAGTCTCTGAAGTCCTGGGCTGGGTGCTTCCCGCCCTCTGGGAGTCCACCCACCCACCCCCCCCTTCAAGGCCACAGCCCTCACCCAGGACTCTACAGCCACCTCGGTAAAGGGAGTAGGCAGGATGCGCCTCTCAGGTGTCACCCCTGTTTGCCGTGAAATGTGGTTTCTTCATCTGAGTGGTGAGCAGTTGTGAGCGGTGGTGAGTGGGTCCTACCCGAGGCTGCATAGAAACTCCTGCTGAGCCCTCGCTGCCCACCTTCCCCGCTGCCTCTTTCCAGCAAGAGAGGATGCGGGCCTCCGGGAGAGAGAGACTTTTGAAACCAATCAGACTCGGCTTCAGATTCAGCTCCCAAGTACAGCCAGCAGTGACCCTGGCAAAGCCGCCAAATTCTGCATGCTTGTTTGAGGGATAAAACATCCACCTGCTAGGTCTGAATGGAGGGGTAATGAAACAGTATTCCCAGAGTGTCTGGATGTGCGCCCAGCGCATCGAGGAACTTCGTAGATTGAATTATGGTGAGTCAGGAAGATCAGAAGGCAGTGGGTCCATCCACCGTCGCCTCTCAGAAGAGGCACGTGCCGAGTCTAGCCCGCACTGAGATTCTTGAAAATGCTACCCAGTAGGAAGTTTTGAAACTTTCTGTTGGGTCCGGTTTCATGTTTTAACAATGCCCCTCTGGTGAGAATTCTTCTTTTAGGTCTAGCCTGAGTCCATCGGGCTGCAACTCAAGGTAATTTTCTTTTGTCTCCTTTTCAGAAGAGAATGACAATCACCTTATCTCCTGATTTTTCTTCAGGAGTATAGAAACGTTTTCCTTCCACCTGCGAAGCGCAGAACAGTGACGTTCACGGGGTCCTACGCCTGCTTCTGAAGTGCAGACTATTGGTCCGGAGAGGCACTTGCCCCACCCAGATTCATGAAGGCGCACCCGAGGCAGGGGCAGGGAGCAGAATCCAGGTCCTCAGACTCCTTGAGTCTAGCTCCTGAGATCCCGTTTCCTGTAATCCTATGCACTCTGCCTTCTCTGCATTCTCTTCATTATAGGACAGTCTTTGCTCCTTTTCTTGGATTAAAAGAGGGGTGGCGGTGAACCGATGTGTGTGTGTTTGTGGGGGGGGGGGGGGGTAGAAAAGAACTTTCCATGAAGCCTAAACGTGTTCCCCATTCAAGGAAGAGACATGAAATCCCCAAGTGCAGTTGGGTCAGGGCCTGAACGCTGGGACCCGAGAACTCGCCAAAGATGCGGGACTGGAGGACACAGCATTACCGCCCCGCACATCCCCGCCCAGCGCATCCATCCGCAGCCCGGCCCGCGCCGCTCCTCATCTGTAGGCGCCGCCTGCGCTTCGCAGCCACTTGCTGTCCCATAATCAGCACCATTATCTCTGGATAATTTTCCCTTCTCTCGGCAATTCGGCCTGTGAAAGGAGCCCGAGGAAGGACCGGTGTTTCTGAAACTAGGAGAAGGGGGGACGTGGCCTTGATTGCAAATGAAAAATTAAGCCCGCGTGTCTCGCGTTCACGCCGGCATGATTGCGCGTCCCCCGCACGCCCACCCCCGGCTGCCTGAAGGGTAGCGATGCTCTGTCTACCTATTCTTTGGCTCGCCTCGCGTTTAGCAAATCTATAATGCCTTTAATCTCTGAAAGCCACAGCGCTTTGGCTCTAAATACCTAATCTGCTGTCGAGAGCTCCTGCAATTCGGTCTCGGCTGTCCTGTCGTTGAACCCGAGGCTTTTGTTTGTCCCACCGGTGGGGCGCCACTCTGGGGTGGAGCGCGCCGAATTTGCCTTTGATCGCCCCTCTAGAGAGGGAGGGAAAAAACACAGGAGGGGCGGCTCGTGGGCTGAGGCCCCCAGCGCACCCTACAAGCGAGCGGCCCAGGGAGGCAGGAACATCCCTCTCCCACGCAAAACCTGGCCGGCGCTGCCAAGATGACAAGGAACCAGCTCCTTCCTTCAGGAACTGAGCCGCTGTTGCGAGGAAACAAACCGATACACGAATAACTACCACACAATGGAATCAATGTCTTAATAGAGGTGTGTGCCAGATGGTGGTGGGAGCAGGGGAGGAAGTGACTCCTGTTCTCTCCGAAAGCTGATGAAAGCTTCTGCAGCCGCGGGGTGAGCAGAAGTTCATGGAGTGAGCAGGCTGAGAACCCGGCGCTACTGGTTGGGGACAGCGGGGCCAAGAGGGTGACCTGTCCCGGAGACGGCCACGAGTGGGGTGCCAGTGAAGCTGTGAACAGGAAGTGCTGGAGTGGCGGTCACTGGGGAGGCAAGGAGGGCCCCCACTTCTCAGATTAGGACCTGTTCTGACAATGGAAAAGCAATGGAGGGGCTTCATGCAAGATTATACATACATACACAGGTAGAGATAGGGCCCTAGATATGTAGGTATATTGTTTCTGCGTGATCACTCGGTTGTGTCAGACTCTTTGTGACTCCATGGACTGTAGCCTGCCAGGCTCCTCTGTCCATGGGATTCTCCAGGCAAGAACACTGGAGTGGGTTGCCATTTCTATTGGAGTGGGCCAATTCATTTGGGTTTTCCTGCAAGATTCAATAGAAAAATCCAAACATTTTGGTCAGCCCAATAGATATATAGATACACATACATACACATGTATATACATCTTTATTTTAAAGTATATATTTATTTTCATATTTATAACACTATTGTATGATTTAATTTATATATCATATTAGTATGCTGCTGCTGCTGCCACTAAGTCACTTTAGTCGTGTCTGACTCTGTGTGACCCCATAGACGGCAGCCCACCAGGCTCCCCCATCCCTGGGATTCTCCAGGCAAGAACACTGGAGTGGGTTGCCATTTCCTTCTCCAATGCATGAAAGTCAAAAGTGAAAGTGAAGTTGCTCAGTCGTGTCCGACCCTCAGCGACCCCATGGACTGCAGCCCACCAGGCTCCTCCGTCCATGGGATTTTCCAGGCAGGAGTACTGGAGTGGGGTGCCATTGCCTTCTCCATATTAATATGCTAGAGCTGCTATAACAAAGTATTACAGACAGGGAGGGCCAAGGAGGGGCAGCAGGGAAGTTAAACAACAGAAATAGATTTTTCTCACAGTTCTAGAGGCTGGGAGTCCAAGGTCAAGGTGTCTCAGGGTCGGTTTCTTCTGAGGCCTCTCTTCTTAGTTTGTAGATGGCAGCCTTCTCCCTGTCCTCACATAGTTTTCTCTTGGTGTGTCTGTGTCCTAATCCCCTCTTTCCCTAACGACATCAGCCATGCTGGACTAAGGCCCGCCCCTATGAGCTCTTCCATGACAGAGTGAGTGAGTAAAAGTTGCTCAGTCGTGTGCAACTCTTTGCAACCCCATGGACCACAGCCTGTGAGGCTCCTCTGTCCATGGAATTCTCCAGGCCAGAATTCTGGAGTGGATAGCTGTTCCCTTCTCCAGGGGATCTTCCCAACCCAGGGATAGAACCCAGGTCTCTGGCATTGCAGGCAGATTGTTTACTGTTTGAGCTACCATGATGAGCTCTTTAAAATATATATATATATATATATATATATATATTGAAGTATAGCTGATTTGCCATGCTGTGTTAGTTTCTGTTGTACAGCAAAGTGAATCAACTACATGTGCACAGATATCCCCTCTTTCTTGGATTTCCCTCCCTTTGGGTCACCACAGAACATTGAGTGGAGTTCCCTGTGCTATACAGTAGGTTCTCATTAGTTATTTGTTTTATACTGGGCTGCATGCATGCTAAGTTGCTTCAGTCATGTCCAACTCTTTTTGACACCATGGACCATAACTCACCAGGCTCTTCTGTGCATGGGATTCTCCATGGATACTGGAGTGGGTTGTCATGCCCTCCTTTAGGGGATCTTCCAGACCCAGGGATGGAATCCGAAGCTCTTACATCTCCTTCATTGCAGGTGGGTTCTTTACCACTAACACCACCTGGGAAGCTCTAGTGGTGTGTATATGTCAATCCCAATTTGCCGATTTATCCCCCCCACCCTTTCCCCATAATAGCCTCTTTAAAGGCCCTAAATCCAAATGCAGTTACATTCTGAGGTACTGGGGCTTGGGACTTCACTATGTGAATGGGGGTGAGGCACAATGGATTTACACTGATTGATAAATTTATAAATTGTAATGCTTCTTCCAGCAATGCTCCCCAGTCCTTAGCCTTTCCCAGCAGTGGCCTGGTGGCGGGGAGGGCACTGTCGCACATGCACTGAGCCCCCTCCCCACCCCGGGCAGCAATGACGGGTGTCACCATCTGCTTCTCACAACCAACTCTTGGGCTTTTGAACAATTCAGCCCAGTTGTTCCACTGGTCCCGGAAGCAGCCTCTCTTATCCGGTAAAACCCAGGTACCCCTCAGTTCAGAGGATTGGGGATCCCCAGAAATGCCAGGCAGATTGTGGTCTTTCCTAGAATGGAGATTCTACTCTGAAAGTGGCTCACCTCCCACCAGGATAGAGGCTGAAGCCAGATAATTGGGCTTCTTGACTCTAGTAACTGCTTATTCTCGGTCAATTAGGACTCTTCTGGTTGTAAGTGGCAGACCACAAGACTCCAATAGGCTTAAAATCAGAAAAAGATTTTATTGGCATGTGTGCAGGCATGTTAAGTCGCTTCAGTCTTGTCCGACTCTGCAACCCTCTGAACTGTAGCCCGCCAGGCTCCTCTTTCTGTCAATGGGATTCTCCAGGCAAGAATATGGGAGTGGGTTTCCATGCCCTCTTCTAGGGGAATCTTCCCAACCCAGGGGTTGAGCCCATGTCTCCTGAAGCTCCTGGACTGCAGGTAGATTCTTTACTGCTAAGCCACTGGGGAAGCCCCTTTATTGGCATTTCTAACTGCAAATTCCAGTGGGTAGATAGACCTAGATTTTCAGGAGAGGCTGGCTTCAGGGGTGTATGGCATTTCCACCCAGGAGCTCTGCTTTCTCTTTTTAAAAAGTTTATATTGAATTTGTTACAATATTGCTTCCCTTTTATGTTTTGGTCTTTTGGCCTCCAGGGATGTGGGATCCTAGCTCCATGACTAGGAATCGAACCCATACACCCTGCATTGGAAGGCAAAGTCTTAACCACTGGAAAGTGAAAGTAAAGTCGCTCAGTCGTTCCCGACTCTTCGCGACCCCATGGACTGCAGCCTACCAGGCTCCTCCATCCATGGAATTTTCCAGGCAAGAGTACTGGAGTGGGTTGCCATTTCCTTCTCCAGGAGATCTTCCCAACCCAGGAATCAAACCTGGGTCTCCCGCATTGCAGGCAGATGCTTTACCATCTGAGCCACCAGGGAAGCCCACTGGACTACAAGGGAAATCCCTCTGCTCTCTCTTTTTATCTCAGCTTCTTTCTCAGGCAGGGTTTAGGTGGTGGCAAGATGACTGGCCTCAGCTCTAAGTCCACATCCTGCCAGGCCAAGTCCAGTGGCACACACACAGAGAAAAGAGTTCTTAATAGGTTCATTTAAAAAAATTATATTTGAAAGTCTTGTGTCTCATTGGATCTGCCCAGGTCCCAGGAACATCTCCAAAATCATCATTCTGGCCAGGGAAACAATTGACTATTCCAGGGTACCCAGCACACCCACCCCATGGAGCCAACTACATCCAAGGCATGGGTACAAGTGATTCCACAGAGAGAAAGTGGAGTTCTTTTCCCCCAAAGAAAGCATACTGAATGGCTGCTGGTGTGTAAAAACAAAAAGCATCCACTATAGAATCTGAAAGAAGAGCTTCTGGAACAAAAGCTTAGCAAACTGTCATGTATGAGACTGTCCTGCTTGAACGGTAGCACTGAATGTAATTATACTACAAGTTTCCTGCTTCTTACCTAAACTAATTTCATTTCTGTGAAGTGGAAATTTGTGTTTTTTCTTTTCATATGCAGTTTAAAAAAGTATAGCACCATGGTTAAGCAAGACCTGAAACTCTCAAGCCCCATAGGGCCACTTGACAGTCATCTGATATTGAGTCAGTGACTTAACCTCTCTGCACCTGTTTTCCACCTACTCACTAGGGTTAATAAAAGCTGCTTCTCATTATGAGCCTTCAGTGAAAGCATGGGCACAAAGTACTTAGCATGTAGAGCTGGTAGATGTGAGCTGTTATTTTTTAAGCCATTTCAAGATATCACAGACTCACTGCATTGGCCCTGAAAGGATGTTTCGTCTACAATTTCCAGGTGAGGACGCTGAACAAAAAGGGGGTAAGTGCTACTGCAAGGCCACACAGTTCACTAGGCGTAGACGTGGTTTGGAATCCAGGATCCCTAGTTCCCAGCAGAGCCAGCTGCATCGTGTTTCAGCCAGGCTCCTGCAGCCATCCAGGACGATAACCCCAGGCCCGGGACATGAAGTCCCCAAACCCAGTCCCTTTGAGCATCTGCCTGGGAGGTGAGCTGCATGTTTGCCTTTGTAGTCTCCTTTATGGTGAGGGCAGGCTCTTGTGCCTGAGCTCTGGAGGCATGATGGGGTGTGTGTGTGTGTGCGTGTGCGTGCGTACTTGCACAGGTGTGCTCTGGCCCCGCCACTGAGACTTGGCTCCCTGAGGAAACAGCTGCCATCATGAAGCACGGGGCAGCCACCAGCCTGACCCTGAACCTGTGCCACCTCCACAGCCCAGGAGTCATCACTTTGCCAGAATGGCCCCATGCACCGCATGGTTTCAGGCCCCAAAGAGACAGGCAGAGAATCTTGTTAAGGGCTACAGATCCTGACAAGAGTCCGCTCTCCTCTGAACCAGGCAAGAGATGAATGTGCCTGTGATTCTTGTCTTCTCATGAGAAAATATAAGATCTTACTCTGGTTATTTACTGGGTAGATGTCAACCTCCAACCCTGATACACCCAGGGCCCTGGGCCTGTAGAGTGCTGGTGCCCTGACCCCAGCTCCCCAAATGTCTACACATGTCTTCGGAGAGGACACGGCGAGTAAAGACAGGCCTCCCCTGCCTTATCCTGACCAGGCGTGTGCCTGGGCCAAGTCCCCGGTCCTTTCTGAACCTGTTTCTTGACCCGTGAAATGGAGATAAGCAAGCTGTCTCAGAGTTGCCATCTGATATAATGAAATACCATGGACTGGGTGGCTTCTAAAGCACACAAATTTATTTCTCACAGTTCTGGAGACTGGAAGCCTCCAGATTAAGTTTCCAACAGATTCTGTGTGGGAAGGGCCCATTTCCAGGTTCATGATGTTCACTTGCTAAGTCATGTCTGACTCTTTGTAACCCCGTGGACTACAGCACACCAGACTCTGTCCTTCGCTGTCTCCCAGAGTTTGCTGAAATTCATGTGTATTGAGATGGTGATGCTATCTAACCATCTCATCCTCTGCCACCCCTTCTTCTTTTGCCTTCAATCTTTCCCAGCATCAGGGTCTTTTCCAATGAGTTGGCTCTTTGCATCAGGTGGCCAAGTACTGGAGCTTCAGCTTTACCATCAGTACTTCCAATGAGTATTCAGGGTTGATTTCCTTTAGGATTGACTGGATTGATCTCTTTGCAGTCCAAGGGACTCTCAAGAGCCTTCTCCAGCACCACAATTTGAAAGCATCAATTTTTCAGTGCTCAGCCTTATGGTGCAACACTCACATTATACAAGACCACTGGAAAAACCATAGCTTTGACTATACAGGACTTTGTTGGCAAAGTGATGTCTCTGCTTTTTAATATGCTCTCTAGGTTTGTCATAGCTTTCCTTCCAAAGAGCCAGTGTCTTTTAATTTCATGACTTCAGTCACTATCCACAGTGATTTTGGAGCCCAAGAAAATAAAATCTGTCACTGCTTCCACTTTTTCTCCTTAAGCATCACTATGAACAAAGCTAGTGGAGGTGATGGAATTCCAGTTGAGCTATTTCAAATCCTGAAAGATGATGCTGAGAAAGTGCTGCACTCAATATGCCAGCAAGTTTGGAAAACTCAGCAGTCGCCACAGGACTGGAAAAGGTCAGTTTTCATTTCAATCCCAAAGAAAGGCAATGCCAAAGAATGCTCAGACTACCACACAATTGTACTCATCTCACACGCTAGTAAAGTAATGCTCAAAATTCTCTGAGCCAGGCTTCAGCAATACGTGAACCATGAACTTCCAGATGTTCAAGCTGGTTTTAGAAAAGACAGAGGAACCAGAGATCAAATTGCCAACATCCACTGGGTCATCAAAAAAGCAAGAGAGTTCCAGAAAAACATCTATTTCTGCTTTATTGACTATGTCAAAGCCTTTGACTGTGTGGATCACAATAAACTGTGGAAAATTCTTCAAGAGATGGGAATACCAGACCACCTGACCTGCCTCCTGAGAAACCTATATGCAGGTCAGGAAGCAACAGTTAGAACTGGACATGGAACAACAGACTGATTCCAAATAGGAAAAGGAGTACGTCAAGGCTGTATATCATCACCCTGCTTATTTAACTTATATGCAGAGTACATCATGAGCAACACTGGGCTGGAAGAAGCACAAGCTGGAATCAGGATTGCCAGGAGAAATATCAATAACCTCAGATATGCAGATGACACCACCCTTGTGGCAGAAAGTGAAGAGGAACTAAAAAGCCTCTTGATGAAAGTGAAAGAGGAGAGTGAAAAGGTTGGCTTAAAGCTCAACGTTCAGAAAACAAAGATCATGGCATCTGGTCCCATCACTTCATGGGAAATAGATGGGGAAACAGTGTCAGACTTTATTTTTCTGGGCTCCAAAATCACTGCAGATGGTGACTGCAGCCATGAAATTAAAAGATGCTTACTCTTGGAAGAAAAGTTATGACCAACCTAGATAGCATATTGAAAAGCAGAGACATTGCCAACAAAGGTCCATCTAGTCAAGGCTATGGTTTTTCCTGTGGTCATGTATGGATGTGAGAGTTGGACTGTGAAGAAAGCTGAGTGCCAAAGAAATGATGTTTTTGAACTGTGGTGTTGGAGAAGACTTTTGAGAGTCCCTTGGACTGCAAGGAGATCTAACCAGTCCATTCTGAAGGAGATAAACTCTGGGTATTCTTTGGAAGGAATGATGCTAAAGCTGAAATTCCAATACTTTGGCCACCTCATGCAAAGAGTTGACTCATTGAAAAAGACTCTGATGCTGGGAGGCATTAGGGGCAGGAGGAATAGGGGATGACAGAGGATGAAATGGCTGGATGGCATCACCGACTCAATGGACATGAGTTTGAGTGAACTCCGGGAGTTGGTGATGGACAGGGGGGCCTGGTGTGCTGCGATTCATGGGGTCGCAAAGAGTCGGACACAACTGAGCAACTGAACTGAACTGAACTGATAGGTCTGGATGCCATGGTCTTAGTTTTTTGAATGTTGAGTTTTAAGCCAGTCTTTTCACTCTCTTCTTTCACCCTCATCAAGAGGCTCTTTAGTTCCTCTTCACTTTCTGCCATTAGAGTGGTAGTATCTGCATATCTGAGGTTGTTGATGTTTCTCCCAGCAATCTTGATTCCAGCTTGTGATTCCTCCAGCCTGGCATTTCCCATGATGTACTCTGTATATAAGTTAAATAAGCAGAGTGACTATATAAGGCCCTGTCATACTCCTTTCCCAGGTTCATAGATGAAGTCTTTCGGCTATGTCCTCACATGGCAGGACGGATATGGGAGCTTCTGGGGCTTCTTTTATTAGGGTACTAGTCCCATTTCTGAGGGCTCCACCCTCAGGATCTAATCAGTTCCCAAAGCCCCCTCCTCTGATATCATCACATCTGGGGTTGGGAGCTCAAAAGATGAATTTGGGGAGGGGCACAAACCTTCAGTCTGTAGCAGATGCCATAAAGAGGAAATGAAATGATGCATGTGAAAACTACTTTGTAAGCCATAAAGTGCTATATGGGGCTATGGCTGGGATTAAGTCTTGAAAATTGATGCCAGGAAAGTGACTGGACATGGTCCAAAGGGAGACAATCACCGTCTTGGGCAGGTGATAAAACTGGGCTCAGGAGTGGCAGTGAAGTGTGTCAGGGAGGCCAGGGTGCCCCAGAGCCGAGGGAGACAAGCTTGAGCCAGTGTCCTGCTCCATCCGTTGTGGGTGATCCCATCCCCCTGATATGCACATGATGATCTATATACATACACATACACGCATGTGCATGCACACACACACACACAACCTTTCCCCAGCAATGGCAGCTTCAGCTAGAAGCCACTGTGGAAAGAATGGAGAAGGCTAATCAAAGCGTCACAGTATCTCCACCTTGACCAACTGTTACCCCACAGAAGGAGGCACTGGGGCAGACCCCCTAAATGAGGGGCTCTTAGGGAGAGAAGGCCTCCAAATCCTGTCATATGGTCCCCCTGCTTCTCAAACCTGCTTGCACGTCACAAACATTTCGGGAGCTTTGAAAAAAAAACCACACATATCCACAGGTCCTACCCAGGCTCCTCTAAATCAAGATATCTGAAGGTGGATCCTACTGCTGCTGCTGCTAAGTTGATTCAGTTGTATCGAACTCTGTGCAACCCCATAGACAGCAGCCCACCAGGCTCCCCCATCCCTGGGATTCTCCAGGCGAGAACACTGGAGTGGGTTGCCATTTCCTTCTCCAATGCATGCAAGTCAAAAGTGAAAGTAAAGTCACTCAGTCGTGTCGGACTCTTCGTGACCCCATGGACTGCAGCCTACCAGGCTCCTCCAGCCATGGGGTTTTCCGGGCAAGAGTACTGGAGTGGGGTGCCATCACCTTCTCCAGAAGGTGGATCCTAGGACTCTATAATTCTATTGTTGTTGCTGTTTAGTCGCTAAGTCATGCCTGACTCTTTGCAACCCCATAAATTGTAGCCCACTAGGCTCCTATGTCCATGGGATTTCCCAGGCAAGCATCCTGGAGTGGGTTGCCATTTCCTTCTCCAGGCAATCTTCCTGCTATAATTCTGTAAATGGTCCCAAATGATTCTGCTACACAGCAAGCTGGAAATCCCTAATAGAGTGACCATTGACTCATAAAGACAGCATCATAAGCAGCCCCTCTTTCTCTTGAGTGTCCCAGCCCTTAGCAACAATCCGTCCCTCCTAGGTCCCTGTGTCAATTGCTTCTGAAAACAGAAATGAGCCTTCTTCAAAGATTTATGTGACTCCTGGCAGACTGAGCTGCCAAGTCCCTGGAAAGGCTGGCTTTGGGGCTGGGGGTGGGGGGTGGCGGTGGCAGCTCCCACCCCCGCTGGACAGCTGGATGGGCAGGGTTTCTGGAGTGGGCGTGCCTGCTGGGGCTGGGGCTCCTGCCTGCAGATGCCCATGTTTACCCAGGGCAAGCTGGAAGGACCTGGTTGCTGAGCCTGGTTCTCGGGAATTTGGACAGCTGTCCCTGGACGGCCACCAAGACTCTGCCTTCCAGACCGAGACGCAGAGCGGAGCACGTGGCCTCTGTGCGGATGCTACAGGTAAGTGGCTTGGTCTTCCTGGTGTTTTCTGCCAGACCGGCATCTGTCGCCTTACATTATTGTCATCTTCCATTTAGGTCCCTGCACCGTGATTTTTTTTTAAATAAATAAATAAAGGCAAGAGAAGCAGTCTGTGGCAGGGCTCCAAGCTTCTCTTAATTGCAAATTCCCTTAAGTACCACTTCCCTGGGGCTGCAGGCCCTGCCTGCTAGTCAGGACTGCTTCAGCCCGGCTGATTTTTAATAGGCATGCGGTAATTTTCAGCCTCTTCTAACTTTCCCTTTTGTTCACCCGCAAATCCTGGCGTGCCCTCATCCTATGCGGGGGATCTCAAATTATTGGAAGGAAGCTGCCTCTTTCTTTCATCTTTATATTTAAAAGAAAGAAGGAGAAATGGTGGATGATAGAAGAGAGGAGGGAAAGAGAGAGGGAGAGGGTGGGGGATGGAGTGACTGAAATGGATGTGATTGAAACTGGTTCTCAGGTGGGGCTTATAGAGGAGCAATGGGACTGCGGGAGTTGAGCAGATATTTAAATGACGATGGACTCACTGCCCTGAGGCTTTCACCCACTCCTCTTGCTCTTGTCTGTCCCTTGAAACCTCATGGGACTACAAAGAGTTCACACTCTTGGTCTTTTTTTTCTTTTTAAAATTTTTCATGCTGAGGTATAGCCAACATACCATAGGATATTAATTCCAGGCCTAGACACTAAAGGGTTAACCTGGCACAACAGGGGCCTTTCAAGACCATGCTGAGCCTTAAGGCATTTGTTCTGCTTGGTTGGTGCCCTTGCCTTAGAGGATGCTAAACATTTTGAATGTCACCTTGGGCCAAAGCATGGGGGAAAAAATGGGGGCAGTTTTGCTTTTTCTCTTAGGGGAGATGGAGAGAAGAATGGGGAAATAAGAACTAAAAAGCAGAAGTGGCAATCAGTAGGCAGCATCCTCATGGGGCAGGTCAAGTATGCATTGTGTGACTCGGCTTCAGCCTTTGCAAAATGGGCCTGAGCATATCTGTAGCCATAGCTCTTGTAAACAATGCAAGTCTGTCATCAAAGGTCCCGGCCCTCCGTGAGAGCCCCAAGGCCTTGCTTTGGGAGAGTCCGGCTTGGAGTGGGTCTGTCTCCCAAGGAAGCAGGGCTGGCCCCAGGAGGCGCCTGCTGCTGACTTCTTGTAGCCAGGAGAGGTGATGTCTGTGCAGAAGATGCAGAAAGCCCCAGGAGAGTCAATATCAGAAACTGCTGGACTGATGCAAAATACACTTGCTAAATTGCCCGGGTGCCCTAGGAAACAGTTACACAGTAATATGGAGGGAGTGAAGGCCAGGAGATGGGAATTGTTCTGGACACTTCATTCTTCCCTGACTCAATAGACCTTCTCTCCTGTGATTGCCAGGCAAGTAAACCTGGCCAGCCTGAGCCCTGCAGGGTCACTAGGGACCCCAAAGCAGGCTCGTTACTCTGTGAAGGCAGTGGCAGCTCTAAGGGGGAGGCCTGAGCAGGAAGTAAGGGAGCTGAGGAGCCCAAAGCTTTGGGCCCTGAGTTCTACCACCTGGGAACCGCTCAGGACAGTTAGAGCCCTGGAGGCTGGCTGGGCTCTTTCCATTGCTTGAAAAGGAGAGTGAGGAGAGCTGGTCCTCACTCCCATTCCCCCCCCCCCACATACCAACCCATTTAGGCTCAGTTTCTATGGCTCAAACTAAGTGGGAAACGCCACCTAAAACTCAGTGGCATCATACCTCCTCATTCCCTTAGGGCTGTCTATACATCACCCCTGTTAGAAAGAGAATGGGACTTGGAGCCGGACACAACTGGGACTTCTGCTTGGAGACTGCGTACTCTGGACCTCGCTGAGTCCCCGCTGCCTACTCTGTAAAAATGGGGTCAGTGGTTGCCACAGCCAGGTTGTGGGGAATCACTGAGCTGGAGGAAGAATCTGCACAGCATCCAGGCCAGAGTGAGTGCTCAGGTGGTGAGCTGCCCTCTTCCTCATGATCATCCACTCCTGCAGCCTCGGCCTCCTTTCTGTAAAGTGTGGGTGCTGATACCCGTCTCCCAGGGCTGTCGGGAGGAGGAAGTGGGCATGGGTGCAAAAGGCCTGGCACTATAGGCGCCAGACAGATTGAGGCTGCCTCTCTCCTCTTATTCCATCTCCCTGCTTGTTCCCTTCCAACTTAGAAGCAAAACAAACGTCTTCATTCACATATTTTTGGCGGCATCGGGTCTTCGTTGCGGCACATGCGATCTTTGTTGTGGCATGCGGGATCTTTCATTGTGGCATGCGGGATCTTTCATTGTGGCGTGCTGGCTTCTCTCCAGTTGTAGCGTGTGGGTTTAGTTGCTTTGCTGCATCTGGGATCTTAGTTCCCCAACCAGGAATCAAACCCATGTCCCCGGCATGTGAAGGCAGCTTCTTAACCACTGGACCACAAGGGAAGTCCCTCCCTTCCAGCTTTGATCCTAGAGGATCCCAGCTTTCCTCTCTAGAGATGGAATTCTGGTTATCTGGGGTTTCAGGATGCGCAATCAATCTGTACGCATTTCTGACCAGAAACAGCATTCTGCCCCAGGCTCAAGGAACACTGGCTCCATCTGCTGTCATCTGGCTTCTCTCCCAGTTCCCCGTTCTGTCTCAGCAATGCCTGACCTTGCTCTTCCCCAGTACCTCTCTCCCCTGGGGCCCAGAGCCCCATCCCCGCCAGTAATCCTGGCTCTTGGCTGCCCCACGCCCAAGGCAGATGGTGTTGAGTAATGGGGCTTCTCCCTCGATTGGATGGGCCAGCGGAGGCAGAGCTGACTTCAGCATCATGCTGGCATGCGGCTTTTTGGAGCTTAGCACTTTCTCTTCCTTGCTTGCCTGCGATCTGGGTGGGGAAGGGGGAGGGAAGCGGGGATGACGGTTTTGGAATCTTTCCTGCAGCAGGGGTATTTGTGGGCAGATTGCTTTCTGAGCCTCCAACTTCCCTGCCACTGAACTTCCCCCGAAGACATCTCTCTTTGTTTGCCTGTATTTCACTCTGTCGGTGTCTAAAAGGCTTCTTCCATGTGCTTTTATATATTCATTTGAAATGACTCCTCCAATATTTAATCTTTATCAGAACCAGGAAGCCTGGTATTTATTTTGCAGGTCAGTTGCTCATCCATTTTCCTTGAGGCCTCTGGCAGGAGGCTGGAGAGCCCGATGCCCCTGGGGGGTTGCCATCAACATTAGTCCTTGGTGACAGGAGGACAAATCAAAGCCCTGCAGGCTACTGGGGAGAAGATAAATCTGGCAAAAGGCTAATGAGTAAACTTGGCTGCGGCAAGAGAGGGCCTCCAAGAGTATGGGGTGCAGGGGGGGTCATCTTCCAGGAGGCTGGAGTGAGTAGGCATGTGGTTGACATGGGTTGGGTTTTTCCAGTGAGGCACTGGGCACCAGAGTTTAAACTTCCGGGCAGTGGCAAAAGGCAGTGAGCAAGGATGTCACTTCTCAAAGCATCTGACTTTTATCTCCCGTGGGAGAGAAGCCCAGGAATGTACTTACACTGCAGCATGAGGAATTTGGGTTAGATACATGAAAGGACTTTTAGAGGATAAGCCTTGACCAGATACTTGCAAAAAGTTCCAAAATAGCTTTCTTTTGTAGTTCCAGGGAGGTGGTGCTAGTGATAAAGAATCCACCTGCCAGTGCAGAAGACTTAAGAATGCAGGTTTGATCCCTGGGTCAGAAAGATCCCCTGGAGGAGGGCATAGCAACCCACTCCAGTATTCTTGCCTGGAGAATCCCATGGACAGAGGAGCCCGATGGGTTACTGTTCATAGGGTTGCAAAGAGTCGGACACGACTGAAGCGACTTAGCATGCACATAGGTCCAGGGATGTGTTAGAATGTACACTCATATGTCTAAACAGGGGAACGGTCATCTATTTCATCTCCAGATATGTATGGAACACCTGTCTTGTATGGGCACAGTGCTAAGTTCTTAGACTATAAAGGTAGTGCCTAATTGCAAGAAACTTACAGGGGGGTACCTGACAACCTGGATGGCAATTTTCTTTAAATCTACTTAATTTCATTTGATTAGAAGTGGTTGGGAGAAGGCAATGGCACCCCACTCCAGTACTCTTGCCTGGAAAGTCCCATGGATGGAGGAGCCTGGTAGGCTGCAGTCCATGGGGTCACTAAGAGTCGGACACGACTGAGAGACTTCCCTTTCATTTTTTCACTTTCATGCATTGGAGAAGGAAATGGCAACCCACTCCAGTGTTCTTGTCTGGAGAATCCCAGGGGCAGGAGAGCCTGGTGGGCTGATGTCTATGGGGTCACACAGAGTTGGACATGACTGAAGTGACTTAGCAGCAGCAGAAGTGGTTGCTTAGAGCCTTGTGTTAAGGAAAATTGTAACTCTTCATCTAGGTTTAGGAAGAAGCATGTAAAAATCATTTAGCAATGTCTGCACTGGTACAGCATGGTCAGTGGTGTACGTTGGCCCTGCCAAGGAAAAGGGGAATATCTAATTCAGCAAAGATGCTTCAAGAAGCTTCCAGGTGCCCAGTCCTATGTTAGGAACTTGGGGGAAGGGGTGAGTGTAAGGCAGACTCCCACGGAGTTGGGAAAATATAGGAAATAGAGATGAAACACTGTTAATCAGCACTGTCTAAAGTCCTCAACGAGGGGAGCTGGAGGAGCTCATGGAAAAGGGAAGTAGAGGGGGACTGGAATTCTTGGGAAGGCTTCTTGGAGCAGCGAGGGAGAAGGAGGAACTCAGCAGAGGACCCAGGGAAGCCCACCTGGAACATCAACATTCCGCCATCAAAAGCTGTTCTGGAAGAGCAGATGAGAAAGGAGGGACCGAGGAGGACAGGAAAGCCCAAGTGAGCCGGCGTGTTCTTCTTTTCTTTTAACTTTCTCTGCCTTCTTCTCTCAGAAGCCTCTCTGTCTGGGAGCAGCCCGCCTGGGCTGGTGCATTTCAAAGCACTACCTGGGTGGAGGGAGCTGTTCCTGGGGAAGCGGTGCTGACCCTGCTCTCGCAGGCATGTGATGAATATTTTATAGCCCAGATGTAATCCTGGCCACAATTTTCTCTCCTTTCCCTTGCCAGCACCCCTCTCCTCAAGGTCCTCCACCTCCACCCCAGCTCCAGTCCCCAGCCGCTCCCAAGTCAGGAAAATCAGTCAAAACATTTATCAGGAATCGGTATGAACCAGCCAAGCGCTGTGAAGAGCTAATCTGTGCAGAGCTAATAAGAATGAACAAAGTCACCACAGACTTCGCCATGGGCATCGCTGATAAGGATTTGTCAGAAGAATTGCAGGTAAAGATCAGAACAGCCCCAGGAAGTGGAATGCAAATGCCTCCCTTCCCAGGGCTCTGCCAGCGCCCCCTCTGCGCTGCTCGTGGACCGGAGGCTCCAGAGCAGTCAGAAATTCACCCGGGAGTGGGGCAGGCAGGGAAGACAGCCAGATAGGGGTCCTGCAGAAAAGTGGTGCATAATCAGCTGGGCTGGTGGGAGCATGTATGTGGACAGGGGTGGGGAACAGAGGATGGGAAGGGGAAGGAAGAGTTCCTTTCCTCCACTCCTTAGCAGAGGGACCATGGTGTGCAGGCTAATGATGGGGGATTAGACACAGAAAGTAAGCTGAAACTCTAATGCTTTGGCTACCTGTTGCGAAGAACTGACTCATTTGAAAAGACCCCGATTCTGGGAAAGATTGAAGATGGGAGGAGAAGGGGACGACAGAGGATGAGATGGTTAGATGGCATCACCGACTTGATAGATGTGAGTTTGAGTAACTCCAGGAGCTGGTGATGGACAGGGAGGCCTGGAGTGCTGCAGTCCATGGGGTTGCAAAGAGTCGGACACGACTGAGCGACTGAACTGAACTGAAGATCCTAAACAACTGGGAAGGTGCTGAAGACCGGAAGAGGGTTTTGGAATTGCCCACCTGGAAACAGTGACAGCCAAAGCGAGGTCCATGAGTCAGACAGATATGGCTGGGAATCCCACTTCTGAGTTTCTCGCTGCTGAGACCTTGAGACTGTTTCACTTCCCTGAGCCTCACTTTTCTCATCCATCTATACAACTAGTATTACCTCCTTCATAGGACTGCATGTGAGAATTGGACAAGGTAACATTCCCATGGGCACAGCACCATGAGTGGCACAGAAAAAGGCTCAAAAAATGTTAGCTGTTGTCCTGTAATCAGCTTTACGGGCAGTTTTGCCTAAAGACAACTTATAACCTAATGGTATCACCTGGGCGTAGACCAACTTTTTCTGTAAAGGCTAAATAATATACATTTTAGACTTTCAGGCCATATGATCTCAATTGCAATTATTGAACTCTCTTATTAGAGCACCATTGCAATCACAGACAAAACTAGCATGGCTATGATCCAATTAAGCTTTATCTTATGGAATAGCTTTACTAGAAGGCTTCCCAGGTGGCTCAATAGGTAAAGAATCTACCTGCAGTGCCGGAGACACAGGAGATACTGGTTCAGTCCCTCAGCTGGGAACATCCCCTGGAGGAGGGCATGGCAACCCAATGCAGTATTCTTGCCTGGAGTATCCCATGGACGGAGGAGCCTGGTGGGCTACAGTCCATGGAGTTGCAAAAGAGTGAGACATGACTGAAGCAACTGAGCACATACACATAAGAACCAGGAAGCCAGCTAGATAAGTTCTGGGGGCTATCATGTCTCTAGTGTAATTGGTCTGCAAACTCTTTTTTGAATATCTTTAAAACAAATATTTACTTATTATGGCATGTGGGATCTAGTTCCCTGACCAGGGATAGAACCCAAGACCCCTGTATTGGGAGCTCAGAGTCTTAGCCACTGGATGACCAGCGAGGTGCCAACCTGAATATCTCATGGGGACTTCAAAGGGAGACCAAGGGCCAAGGTGCCTTTGAGCCAACAGGCTCCCTGCAGAGGCTGGAGGTAGCTGGAGGGGTGAGAACCCACAATTTTCAGGCTGTGGATAGAGCATGGGTGGAGGGCAAATTCTAATCAATCTCGGAGCGGATTTCCCTATAAATGAGACATTACTGTCCTGACTGCATTATGTTTCTCCTCTATGCATCTTCACCGTAAAGTTTATTGTGGGGCTGATGCATTTTTACTGCGTCTCCTAAAAGTAGACACATTTTCATCTTTTTCTTGAAATACATATCGTTAAATCTCTCTACCAATTCCTTCTGGCTTATTGGACTTGGGAGCAAGCTGTGAAGAATGATTTGTTTTCAGGCCACAGAGCCACCCCCAAGACAGGCCTCTGTCACACCCCTGTAGCCACAGGGGAGAGTCAAAGTAGGCAGAGAGAGAGGCTTTGGTGTGGGTGTAAATGAGGTTTTGGAATAACATTGGTTTCCTGTTCCCTCACATGTTTTAAAATCTGATAGTTTTCTCAAGTGCTGAACTTGCCACTCTCCCAGTGCAATAATATTGTCTTGCATTTGTGTGGGGCTTTACAGCTTAGAAAATACTTTCAATATATATATTACCTCTCAGTCCTCACCACCACTCTGTGAAGAAGCCAGCAGATCCATAAAAATTGTTCCTGTATCACAGAGGGATAAACAAGACTCAGAGTGTCTGATCTAGGACATTTGGACACCCGTGCAAGATCAGAAGAGGTAGGGAGGGGGTGTGGGAGGTAAATAGTGACCCCCAAAGATATTGGGTCTTAATTGTGGAAGCCGTGAATGTGTCCTTATTTGGAAAAAGTGATTAAGGATTCTGAGATGGGGGACATTATCCTGAATTTTCCCCTGTGGAAAATGCCCTGGAGAAGGACTCCTGCCCTGGGAGGGTCAGGCTTATGGAGATGATGCTGAGCTTAGCCAATCAGTTGATATGAAATGAGCCCTTGGTGAGGTGCTCAGAACTTCACAGAGAATTGGAAGCAGTGGTTCATAGCCTCAAGATGCTCATGGGCTGGCTCAGGAAGAAAGAGACACAGGCTTGAAACAATTAGCCTAGGGAACAGGACAGTGCTTGATGAAGTGCCTGCCTATGACATATGCATCTTAATTCCTGAGTTCATCAAGCTTCTAGCACAGCTTGGAAAATGCCTTGGCTTCTCCATGGAGGGTCCAGGAAGAGGACCAAGCACTGCATGGACAGCGTGTTCCCCCAAGAGCCTCTGAGACCCTTTGCTTTAGGCATATTATTGGTGTAAAGCAATGCGCTCTACAGTCCAGGCGCTTTCCTCCTGTTTGAGGATGGAAGTGACCATGTCCAGGCAGGGTGAGTGACCAAGTGCCAGATGTCCAGGCTCTACCCAGTGGAGGGGATGGTTAGATGTGATCTCAAGGAGGAGGTAGGGACAATAAAGAGAAGAGTGAAAATAAATTAAAACAGAATTGGTTTCTTGTGTCTAATGGAGTTTTTCTTTCTCTGTGTCTTTTCGTTTTTTTCTGAAACAGCATTTGGCATATGTAATAAGATACTGTCTGAAGCCACTCCAAGGAGTTGGAACTAAACTAAAAAAAAAAAAAAAATGGAGTGGGAGGGGGCTCAGCTTCCTGTGAACTTCCCCCAAACTCCCAGGGTCCCAGGGAAGTCTCAGCTCTCCTAGGACCACCCTGATGTCCGATCCTGGACAGCCCAGTTAGGAGCACTCTACCCTCTGGCCCGGGTTTTCCCAGTGGCTCAGTCGTAAAGAATCCACCTGCTAAATGCAGCAAACATGGGTTTGATCCCTGGGTTTGGAAGATCCCCTGGAGAAGGAAATGGTAGCCCATTCCAGTATTCCTGCCCGTGAAATCTCAGGACAGAGGAGGCTGATGGGCTACAGTCCATGGGGTTCCAAAGAGTCAGATGGACTAGACAACAAACTACAAACCCTCTGGCCCACCTCTGGGAAAGTGGGCAAAACCCCAAATGTAAATATCCTAATTGGCATCTCATTAGTACAAGCTGAAAAGCCCATTGTTATGGACGAGAAATCTCCCAATCCCCCACCAATTAATCTTTGGCTACTGAGGCTCGTGCTCACCATATCAATAGGGGCCTGGGGCTCTGGAGTGAGCTGGGAAAGGGGAAACACTGACAGGCAGGATCTCTGAGCTGGAGAAACCCATCCTCCTGGGGTCCAGGCTCTGGCCACCCTCCCTGGGGAGTGTCCGCTGCAAGGAAGATGCCTGCTGCTGGGTCATCCCACGGGCAGTGCAGAGGGGGGCACCGTGGAAGACAGGATGGGTGGTAGACAGCTATGATGCACACCTGTGGTTTCTTTTTTTGCAGTGGTGGGGGGCGGTCAGAGGCATCTGAGTACTTTGCTGGTAGGATGGGGAGTCCCCACATTCTGAGTCTTGCTGGGACACAGATCATGCTCTTCTCTAAAAAAAGGGACAATTCTAGCTATTGTTTTCTAAGCAGGGTGGGCACGTGTCCTCGGGTGGGCCAATATGGTCCTCCCACCTTAGATTGATCTGCCCAGCGTCAAAGACAGAGAACAAGGGAGATCCGGGTGACGGAGGTTCATGAAGCTGGTGGTGATGCTGGTGCCCTCCAAGGAGGGCCAGGCATCCCTTTAGTTTCTAGTTCTGTGGCTGCACGGTCATCCATTTCCAAGCCTGGTTTTCCTGATGACCTTCCGGAAAACTGGGAACCCCTGGACATCTTATCCCATGGACGGAGGAGCCTGGTAGGCTACAGTCCATGGGGCTGCAAAGAGTCGGACACGATTGAGCGACTTCACTTTCACTTTTCACTTTCATGCACTGGAGAGGGAAATGGCAACCCACTCCAGTGTTTTTGCCTGGAGAATCCCAGGGACGGGAGCCTAGTGGGCTGCCGTCTATGGGGTCGCACAGAGTTGAACATGACTGATGTGACTTAGCAGCAGTAGCAGGACATCTTTTAAATAAATTCATTTTCTGCTAAATCTGCCAGAGTTGGTTCTCTTGCTTGGAGCTAACACATCTGACTACAATCATGCATTTCAGCGGACAGAACAGGAGGTCAGGAGAGAAATTCAGATTTCTGGAGAACATAGCATGGACTGGGCTCCGGAATTGTTCCATCTGATTCTTACAAAGCTCTTTGAAACACCTAATGAATCATTTCCTACACTTTCTAGTTGAAGAAGCCATGGGCTCTACAGTAAGTGGTAGAGACCCTTTGAGAGCTAGGTTGCTGCCTTTCTCCTCTGGGTCTTGCTCCATGCCATGCCCCTCCAGGTCCTTTCGCCCCCACCCCCACCACAGCCCAACCAAAGGGAGTAGGTGTCACGCTTTTGGACTGCCCCCTCTTTCTGGATCATCCCCATTCATATTTTAGGAGTTGATGTACACTTTTCCTGGGAAGTTCCCCCAAGATCCCACACCCCAGGTCAGAGTTGATGCCCCTCTTCCGTGCTCCAGCGGTCTCTGAGCCGGTCCTGTCCTAGCACCGCTCCTCTGCTCCCTGATGTTGTCTGCTCATCTTTAGGGACTGTACGTTCTTTAAGCCCAAGAAGGATGCCTTTGACTCACTGCTCTCCTAATGTTAGCATCTAGCACAATACCTCACACTTTTTGAGGGGCTCAATAAATGCTTTTCAAATTAAATTAACAAATAATCCAAATCTGGGCAATACAAATAAAACCAAGTAGTTACATTTTTCACTGCAAGAAGCACCATCTGACCCAAAAGAGGGAAACCTCTTTTGTGTTTTCGTGGTAGAACTCAGAGGCAGAGATGGGCTGGTTATGTAGAGACCTTTGTTCTAATGAGGATGATTCAAGGATGAATTCAGGGCTGGGTTCTTATATAGACAAGCCTCCTCTGGGCCTTGGGGCTGGTTGTCAGTGAAGATTTGCTGGGGGGCCTAGGCAGTGATGGTAGCTGCCTGTTCCTGTCTGCACACTGCCTCGCTGTGACTTCATACCGTTCCTCTGGGTGATGCTGGATGCCTGTGATACACTTTGCATCTCCAGTTTTCCGCTCATAGCTCCTGAGAACAGCCCAGCCCATGAACTTTTTCTGGAAAATGAATTTTAAGATACCAGGGCAAAGGAAAGCCGCCCGAGGGATGGTGAGAGTGGTTGGTGGCTGGGGGCGGTGGCGGGGGAGGCTGTCCCTCAGCATGGCTCCCGCTCCCTCACTGGGCTGTATCGACATCCTGGCTACAAGGGACACTTTGCCTGGAGGTGGTGCTGCCTCTGACAGTCGGTTGTGAGAGGCCACATCTGCATGTCTGCATTCAGAACAACTTTTGCTCAGGTGAGCACTCCATAAACAGGACTCAAAAGACCGTCCCAGGCCACCTGTTCTGCATCCACAGGTGGCCTTGGGAGGTAGCTCTTGTCTGAGAGAACTTCCTTCCGTTTCATTATAAAACTCCGCTTTCTGTGGCCCAAGGTCTCCACCTGCCTGGAGCTCAGCTGAATGAGTGGGGGGAGAAGACTGTCCTTGGATTGTTCTCATCACTAAGTAATTTCCAGGCAGCTAGGTGGGAGTCTCGGAACCATGCGAAGTGTTGTCTGGAGAAATCTTGCCCAGATACAACATTGAGACAACATTTAAAACCTCATTTAAGTGAACACAAAGAGAGGGCTCCTGGGTAAAAGAGACTTAATTAATCTCGTTTCTGTGTAGATACTTTTAATTAAATGTAACTCCACATTCCTTCCAAATAGATTGGAAGGGCCGGGCAGTCTTGTCACATGGTGGGGCTGAGTTGAGGGAGGCCAGGAGGTGGGTTCAGGTAATCAGAGGCACTGGGAAGTGTGCTGCCAGCCCAGGGCTAGAAAGCTGGGATGCAGCCCACCTCCTCCTCTCTCCGTCTCCGAAGCCAGATGTCCCTCCAAGTATTGGCTTTGCCTTCCCGCCAACCCTTGAACACCTCCTCTCTCTTCATCCCTCCAAGCTCAGCTTTAGTGCAGACCCTTGACATCTGTCTCCCGGTGATGGCAACCATCTCCTCATTTCTTCATCTTCCCAGACTCCATCTCTTTTAATCCATTCTTAAAAAAAAATTATTTATTTATTCATTTTTGGCTGTGCTGGGTCTTCTCTGCTGCACTAGTCTCCAGCTGTGGTGTGCAGGCTTCTCGTTGTGGTGGCTTCTCTTGTTTTGGAGCAGGGCTCTAGGCCACATGGTCTTCTTTTGGAGCAGGGCTCTAGGCCACATGGTCTTGTTTTGGAGCAGGGCTCTAGGCCACATGGTCTTGTTTTGGAGCAGGGCTCTAGGCCACATGGTCTTGTTTTGGAGCAGGGCTTCAGGCCACATGGTCTTGTTTTGGAGCAGGGCTCTAGGCCACATGGGCTTTAGCAGTTGTGGTCCCCAGGCTCCAAAGCACAGATTCAGTTATTGTGGTTCATGGGCTTAATTGCTCCACAGCACATGGGATCCTCCCCGACCAAGGATCAAACCTATGTCTCCTGCACTGACAGGCAGATTCTGTACCACTGAGCCACCAGGGAAGCCCTCTTTTAGTCCATTCTCATTCATCCAGCTAAATGACTGTTTCCTACATCTATAACTCTATTTCTGTTTTGCAGATAAGTCATTTGTACCCTTTTTCTAGATTCTACATATAAGTGATATCATATGATATTTGTCTTTCTCTTTCTGACAATTCACTCAGTGTAACAACCTCTAGGTCCATTTATGTTGGTGCAAATGGCAGTATTTCCTTCATTTTTATAGCTGAGTAATATTCCATTGTATATAAATGACTCTTCTTAAGTTCTTACTTTCACTTAACTATTACACCCCTAGTCAATAGCTCAAAATAACTTCCAGTGTTCAGATTAAATGTAAGATTTTCCTCTTGGAGTGGCCAGAGAAGGGTATCTTGGAAGTTTGGTCAAGTTAAGGAGTGGCTATAGTGTCTGGAGAAGAAAACAAGATGAGGTGGATCCAAGAAGAAGTTTCCTGGTGTGGAACCAACCAGAGTCAGGCAGACCATGCAACAAATCCACTTGAAGAGTCTAGGTACAGCGGGTTTTAGATCTGAGGCAGCAGGAACTGAGACATGTAAAAGAGAGGCAGAACTCCAACTGTAGGTGATACTTAGAGAAACTTTTTGATCCTTGAGAAGTTAACCACAGGGAATTTTTATAGGGCAATTGCTGCCTTGACCAGAGAGGAGAGACCAGTTTGGTATGGAGAGAGGGTTACACTATAGCTGTGGCAAAGACTGGTTGTTCCCCAATACCTGTTTCTCCTTTTAATCCTGGCATGGTTCAACCACCATTTTTGTTTGTTTGTTTGTTTGTTTTTACCTTGTTTCAACTCACCTGCAGATAAATGGGGTCAATGAAATGTGGGTGGAAGCGATGCATGCCACTTCCAGATCCAGCCCCAAAAGTCACTTCTGAGGCCTTCTACATGATGTCTTTTGCTCAGCATCTGGCTGAATGAAGTGGATCCATGAGAGGACTCCAAGGCTCTAGAGAATGACAAAGACATTAGATAGATGGATCCTGAGTCTCTGAAGCAGAACACCCAACTGTACCACCATGTTGGATTGTGACGTGATCTCACTCATGCACTATGTCAAGCCACTGAGATTTGGAGATTGTTTGAGGCAGCAGTTAATCTGTCCTGACTGATACATTAGGTATCCTACATTAGGTATACATTAGGAACGCACAGAAGAAAATGAAGCAGGTGGACTGGACCACCTTTAGCCTCTATAGTGAGGGCTTGTGAAGGTTGCTTCAGCCTTATCAGCTTCTGTGGGCCCTTCTTCTCTGTTCCTCTATAAACTTGAGGTGGCCCCTGAGAACTAGCAGAAGAGGAGGAGAGTTAGAGTAACTGTGCTAGGCAGCTTTCTGCTGTGCTGCTACTGCAAAGCTTCCCGTTTGCAACAAGCAGCATTCACAGGCCTCACGCACAGATTTGTTTGTAGATAGGGTGGCAGCCCTGCTTCAGGCTGAGGACTGTGTTCAGATCTGCTCCACGTGTCTCCAGTTCTGGGATCGCAGCCTCGTGGCAGATGGCGGAGGCACAAGCCACCGAGCTAAACCACGCAGGCAGGCTTCAGCTCCCACTCACGGTGCCTCCACTCGCATCCCATTCATCAAAGCAAGTCACAAGCCCAGAGTCAATCGGGTGGAGATGTTTACCCTGCAGACTGTGAGACTCGGCAGAGTCTGAAGGGAAGAAGGATTGTAGAGAATTAATAAGGCATTGTGTGTGTGCGCATGCTCAGTTATGTCTGATTCTTTATGACCCCCACTTACTGAAGCCCACCAGGCTCCTCTGTCCATGGAATTTTCCAGGCAAGAATACTGGAGTCGATTTCTATGCCCTCCTCCAGGGGATCTTCCTGACCCAGGGATCGAACCAGCATCTCTTAAGTCTTCTGCGTTGGGAGGTGGGTTCTTTATCATAGTGCCACCTGGGGTATGTGTGTCTGAACCACTTTCCTGTACTCCTGAAACTAACACAACATTTCAACTATACTTCAATTAAAAACAGTCTCAGTTTCTCGTCCTGCTGTGAGTGACTGTGCACCTTTGGCAAGTCGCTTCTCTCTGGGCCTCGGTGTAACTACTGGGACATGAGAGAGGTGGGCAGGGTGATTTCTAATGTGCTTTCAAGCTCGTATTGTTGAAGACTCTACGACACCGTTCTCTGTGATCCTAAGCCCTGACCTCTGAGATCCTGTTGTCTTCAAGCCAGAGGTGTGTGCTCTGCCCCAGCAGAGAGTCTGGGAGGGGGTGCTTTCTGCAGAGCCCTCCCCACCCAGGGACAGTGGGGAGGAAAGAGGAGCTTGAAAGCAGACTCAAGTATATTTCTCTGTGCACTTCTAAAAGCCCTTAGATCAGGCTGCTCAGGGCCTGATAATTTTTCCATTAAGAGGAAATAATTTTCTGGGTCTGTTTTGGTTGTATTTATCTGCAGTTGACAGCATCAGCCGCCGCAGCCGTGACACGCCGCCCGTCCCCCAGACCAGGCATGTGCTTGTGGGGGAAGCAGAGGGTAGAGGTCTCAGCATCTCCCATCCTGGATGAAGGGACCAGACAGCTACCGCCCAGCCCCGGTATCCATCTCATCTGACCCAGTCATGACCTCAGGTACCTCCCACTCCATTTTCTTTCCTAAAAAGAGAAATGTAAACAATAGCCCAACTGAAAAACCCACCGCTGTGCCATCTCCACCCCAGGCCCCCCGCCTCCTGCCTATCGCTTCTTCTAAGCTGGCTTGACAATAACCATTCATCACAAAAAAGAAAACAAAGTACGGAGAAACAAAAACCAATCTAAGGCCGCAAATTGACGTCAAACTTTGAAAAATGGACTGTGAGATGGTGGTGCAGTGAGCTCCTTCTGCTTTTCAGAGCAGATGGGCCTGGGCAGCGGCTGTCACAAGCCGACATGGCCCCAAGTTCAGCTCGGAGGTGATTACAGTCCAGGGAGCAGATCTGACTTTCAGAGGTGACATTGGGTGGAGGAGGGGAGGAAGAGTCCTCGGGGAATCGTGGGCAAAGGAAAGTCACCTCTGGTGCTGGGAGGATGCTCCTCCTGAGCGAGGGTCTTGAATGGGCCAAGCCTGGAAGATGGTAATTCTGGCTCCATGCCATCCTACTGGACTCTGTTCCCTGTGGAGCTGGGGTATGAATGCCATCCTCGCAGATCTGGCTTTAGGAGAGGGAAGGAAGAATTCACAAATCTGGGTTCCTCACACTTGTACATGTAAAGGCCTTTACCAAGTTTAGGGCACTTCAGAGTCTTGATTTCACTCCAGGCAAGCTGGGGGAATAAGCAGAGTAGCTTGTCCTGTTCCAGAGCTGAGAGAATAAGTTGCAAAGACACTCTATAACTCACCCAGATCACAGGGTTGGACTTGAACCTAGGTCTTTCTGTCTCCAGAGCCAAGGACGCGTTGAACTGGTAGCAGTGTGAGGCATCATCACAGATGCCTAGGTTTTTCAGAAGGAGAATCTCAAGACCAAAGAGGAGAGCTGATTTAGTTAAGGTTCCAAATTTCTCAGGGTCCAGAGTGTGAGTTTCTTGCGCCCCAAACTAGTTTAAAGGGCCATGCCTTGAGACAGGGAGCTCAGGGCCAGTGCATTGGGACAACCCTGAGGGATGGGATGGGGAGAGAGGTGGGAGGGGGATTCAGGATGGGGGACATATGTACACCCGTGGCTGATTCATGTCAGTGTATGGCAAAAACCACCGTAATATTGTAAAGTAATTAGCCTCCAATTAAAAAAAAAAAAAAAGCCATGCCTGCAAAACCCCAGTGAAAGCTAGGAATCCTCCAGTGGAATTCCCCTGGGAAGCAACTAGGGCAGTGATTGGTGGGGGCCAGATGGGATGTTTTGCTCCTTGGCTTCCTATGTAGGGATGTGGTACCTTTTGTTGCTTAGACCAGACCTGAGGCAGCCAAAGGATAACAGAGAGATGGAAGGGACGGCCATTTGTTGTTGTTCAGTCGCTAAGTCGTGTCCGACCTTTTTGTGACCCCATGGACTGCAGTACGCCAGGCTCTGATGTCCTTCACTATCTTCTGAAGTTTGCTCAAATTCATATCCATTGAGTTGGTGATGCCATCCAACCATCTCATCCTCTTTCTCCCCCTTCTCCTTCTGCCCTCAATCTTTCCTAGCATCAGGGTCTTCTCCAATGAGTCAGCTCTTGGCATCACGGTACCATAGTATTAGAACTTAGCTTTAGCAACAGTCCTTCTAAAGATTATTCAGGGTTGATTTCCTTTAGGATTGACTGGTTTGATCTCCTTGCTGTCCAAGGGACTCTCAAGAGTCATATCTTTTTGTATTTTCATACTGTTCTTAGGGTTCTCCAGGTAAGAATACTGGCGTGGGTTGCTGTTTCCTCCTCCAGTGGACCACACTTTGTCAGAACTGTTCATTATGACCCATCTGTCTTGAGTCTGCAGGGCATGACATGGCTCATAGCTTCATTAAGTTATGCAAGCCCCTTCACCACAATAAGGCTATGACCCATGAAGTGTGGATGGCCATTGGCCCCCAGCTAACCATGTGTGAAGAAGGGTTATTCTGTTTCCCCAAGGAAACCACTCTTCCCTCCCTTCTCCTCTTGGAACCATTTACCTGCTCTCTAGGCTGTTCACCGGTGCCCTTACGTGCTAAGTCGCTTCAGTTGTGTCTGACTCTTCATGACCCTATGGACTGTACTCCGCCAGGTTCCTCTATCCATGGGATTCTCCAGGCAAGAATACTGGAGTGGGTTGCCATGCCCTCCTCCAGGGGATCTTCCCAACTCAGGGATTGAACCCTTGTCTCTTACACTTCCTGTGTTAGCAGGTTCAGGTTCTTTACCACTGGTGCCACCTGGAAAGCAAGGAGCAGCAAATGCTGCGGGCATCCCCCACCCCCTCTCCGCCTGCAGGCAAACTTCCTTCTCTTCTGATCCATTTCTTCAAGGCTTGCCCTCTGTAAGAGGATCCAGCTAATCTGACAGGCTTAGTGAAGGTGGACTGCCTGGGTTCAAATCCGGGCTCCACCATGTATTAGCCCCATATCCCTGGGCAAGTTAATTAACCTAGCTTAGCTGCAGTTTCCTTATCTGAGAAATGAGACTAATCATACTTACTTCATAGGGTTATTGGGAGTTTAAATGAATTTATGTAAAGAACTTAGCACCATGCCTGAAGCATAATAAACATCTGATAAATGTTGGTTATTTTTAGTTTTTAAAGCTATTCATGTTCCTATCTGGGTGGAGGCTAATGATTCACTCATTCCGAAGTTAAAATAGATGTGTTTTTCCAGAGATCTAATTGAGGAAAGGCCTTACCAGAAAGAGATGGAGATTTTAGTCCCAAGACACTCCCCTGGGACAGAACCACTTTGAGTGCTGATGTCTCCCACATGGAGAATTCCATGGACTATATAGGTTGCAAAGAGTCAAACACAACTGAGCAACTTTCACTTTCACTTTCAAAGGGCTTCCCTGATAGCTCAGTTGGTAAAGAATCCATCTGCAATGCAGGAGACCCTGATTCGATTCCTGGGTTGGGAAGATCCACTGGAGAAGAATACCCACTCTGGTATTCTTCGGCCTCTCTTGTGGCTCAGCTGGTAAAGAATCCACCTGCAATGTGTGAGACCAGGGTTTGAGCCCTGGGTTGGGAAGATCCCCTGGAAAAGGGAAAGGCTACCCACTCCAGTATTCTGGCCTGGAGAATTCCATGGACTGTATAGTCCATGGGGTCACAAAGAGTTGGACATAACTAAGCGCCTTTCACTTTCAGCTAATCTCAGACGACATCATAGGCTCCAGGGATGGATCACCAGCTGAAGTTTGGATCTGTCTGCCAAGGTCCTGATTTGAAGTAGAACCCTTCAGCTGAAACATGGAGCAGGGGGCTTTAGAACTACAGCTAGGTGACAAAGGGGACGCAAGTGGGTGAATGAAATGGGACAGGGCAATAGGTCCCCAGGGGCTGGGTACCATCTCAGCAGAGCCAGGTAGGACATACATGGGATTTGCATCCAATGACCCAGATTTCAGGATTGCCTCTTACCCTCCATCTATTAATGATACATATTTGGAGAAGGTATTTCATTTCTCTAAACTTCTATTTTCTCTTTGGGACAAGGCTGAAATAGATACTGTAGATAAAAAAGCACTTTGTAAATGACATACTAAGGTATTATTTTTTGCTTTGCATAGCTTTTTATTGAAGTAAAGTAATTTTAGATTCAGTAAATACTCAACTAGTGCTTCCCTGGTGGCTCAGTGGCAAAGAATCCGCCTGCCGATGCAGGAGACACAAGAGATGAAGTTTCGCTTTCTGGGTTGGGAAGATCCCCTGGAGAAGGGCACGGCAACCCACTCCAGTATTCTTGCCTGGAGAATCCCATGGAGAGAGGAACCTGGAGGGCTACAGTCCGTGAGGTCACAAAAGAGTCGTGCATGACTGAGCAACTAAATAAAAACAAAATATACTCAAATACTTATGAACTCTGTGGGGCACAGCAGGGATCCCTAAACGGACACTCAAGTGGTGTAGAGGAGAGGGGAGAGGTTATTGAGGAAACAGGCATCTCATAGGTGGCGGAGGGCAGGGGCTGCAGGGCTGCACGGGCAATGAAGGTGATGGTGAGTCTGAGCTCACAGTGGCCCTTGGGCACTGCTTCTCTGTCTCGCTCTGCAGCCTGGTGTTCCCTTCTCAGCATCTGGCCTTTCTCCGCGCACTGCTCTGTTCCTCCTCCATTCAGTCACCTTACACTACTTACTCATCATTCCTTCTCACTTCCTATTTCAACCGACTTGTGCCCATGGCCTCCTCAGCCCTGTCTTTGCACAGGCTTTCTGCTATATCACTCACTACCACCAATGGCAGTTTTCCTCTGACAGTCTTTGCTCAAACCCCAGGAAGAACCTGATCTTCCTCATTCCCCTATACCATAGATCACTAGCCTAAGGATTAGTTTCTCTTAGGTTCCATGCCCACTTCTTATGGACTCATCTCAGGCTGGAAGAGTGGGGTCATGTGCTACTTACGTGATGGGGGTTTAAGGTGCAGCAAGTTCCCTTAGAATGGACTATAGAGGGGTTAGGAAGTGATTAGCTGTTGTCAGACATGTAAGGAAGTCATAACGTCTCAATATCAAACTCTCCAAATTCTCATCTGTATATGATGTAGATTATTATGTAGATTAAATGAGTCAGTAAAGTGCCCAAGGTAAATCAGGTCCCTCCTCCCTATCCCCATGGCCACTTGCCTTTTTTTTTTTTTTCATTTTATTCGAGTATAGTTGATTTATAACTTTGAGTTAGTTTCAGGTGTACAGCAAAGTGATTCAGTCCTACGTATACATATATTCCTTCTGTTTTTAGATTCTTTTCCCATATAGGTTATCACAGAATATTGAATAGAGTTTCCTGTGCTATACAGTAGCTCCTCGTTGATTTTCTATCTTACATACAATAGTGTGTGAATGATAATCCCAAGCTCTTGATTTATCCCTCTCCCCCACATTTCTCCTTTATTAACCATAAGGTTGTTCACAGTATATGTAAGTCTGTTTCAGTTTCATAAATAAGTTCGTTTGCATCATTTTTTAAAAATTAGATTCCACATATGAGTGGTATTGTATGATATTTGTCTTTTTCTGTCTGACTTATTTCACTTAGTATAATATCTAGCACCATTTATGTTGCTTCAAACAGCAGTCTTTCATTCTTTTTTATGGCAAGTGGTGTTCCATTGTATGTACCACATCTTCTTTATCCATTCCTCTGTTGATGGACATGTAGGTGGTTTCTCTGTCTTGACTATTACAAATAGTGCCCATAGTCACTTTTGTAATTCAGGCCTTTCCCATCTCTCACCTGGAATAATCCAATAGTCCTCCAACTGGACTCTTGACTTCCAATTTTGTGCCTCCCCTCATTGGCTCAAATCCATTTTAAACAGAACTGCCATATTGAGCTTTCTAAAATGTGAAGAGCTACGCTATCAAGGACTGGTGAGGATGAGATGAAACAGGCATCCTTTATCTTTCTGATAGGACTGTACATTGCTACAATTTTAGGAAAAGTAAACTAGCAATTCTATAAAAATTTAAAATACTGTAATCTTTGATTCTGCATTCCCACTTTTGCTAATCTATCCTATGGGAATAAAAGCACCTATATGTACTACTACATGGGTAAGACTATTTATTGAAGCACCATTGTGGTGTCAACATAATTATAAATGATCTAAATGTCCAACAGTAAATGGTTGAATAGATTTACTACATCCATGCACTGGAGAATTAAATAGACATTTTAAAAAAATGAGCTAGTTATCTACTGACTAGAAGGTATGTTGCTATAAGCAGGTTTCTTAGTAAAGGATATGATGTACTTTAAAAAAAATCAGTGCAAAAAATGGCATTGTAAGTGTACATACTCATATTTGCTTGATGAACACAGAGACCAGTGTGGAAAAATTGCTGCGTGCAGGGCAACGGTTCTCAACTTTTGCAAGTATCAGAGTCACCTGAAGGGCTGGTAGTCCTTGCATTTACTCCCTTTTTTTGAGGTGTAATTGACACATAGTGTTATATTAGTTTCAAATGTACAACACAGTGATTTGATATTTGTATATATTGTGAAGTGCTCACAATAGGTCTAGTCACCACAGATAGGTACAAGTTTTTTTCTTATAATGAGAACTTTTATGATTTACTTTCTTAGCAACTTTCCAGTGTTTGAGACAGTAGTGTTAATTGCAGTCAGATTGCGTTTCTAACAAGCTCCTGGATGATGGAATGCTATTCTTTCAGGGAATAAACTTTGAGAATCACTGGTGTAGACGGGTAATAGAAATGAAGTGAAAGAAATTGTGCAAGTTTTCTTCACATAGCATTTTTTTCTTTCACCAGTTTCGTACACTTAGGTAACTGTTACCAGTTTTTTAAAAAATTTATTTATTTTTAATTGGATAATTGCTTTACAGTATTGTGTTGATTTCTGCCATACATCGACATGAATCAGCCATAGGTATACACATGTCCCATCCCTCTTGAACCTTCCTCCCACCTCCTACCCCTCTAGGTTGTCACAGAGTGCGGGGTTTGAGCTCCCTGTGTGATACAGCAAATTCCCACTGGCTATCCATTTTACATATGGTAGTGTATTTGTTTCAATGCAGTTCTCTCAATTTGTCCCACCCTCTTCTTCCCCCGTGCGTCTGCAAGTCTGTTCTCTACGTCTGCGTCTCTGTTGCTCCCCTACAAAGAGGTTCATCAGTGCCATGTTATCAGTTTTGAAGAGAAATACAGTAAAAGAGAAAGAGAGGGGAAAGATCCTTTTTTTAAAAAAAAAAAAAGAAAGGAAATCTACTTAGTTTTGTCACTTCTTTTCCTAACCTCCTTTAGTGGCTCCCAGTGCACACAGCATAGAATCCAAACTCATCAGTGTGGCACCAAGGCCTCTCGGGGCGGGCCCCTGCCTTTGACCTCATCATCCTCATTGGCTTGGCTCATCTACTCTGTCCAATCAGAGCGGCCGACCACTCCCGAATGTGCTCACTGTATCCGGCAGCCTGGTCCTCCTCTGTAACTGCTCCTGCGAGCCCCTCGAAGGCAGGGATGACTTGCTTGTCTTTGGATTCCCAGCAGAAAGAGCGCTTCTCTAGGGATATGGTAGATGCTTGATAAATTTTGTTGACTGGAAGGGTGAATGAATGAAGGGTAGACTTCCCCCCATGCCCCCAAAGAAAGCTGCTGAATCCGAGCCTCTTACCCAGAGTTAGCCCTGCACTGACAAGCATTTCCTCCCAGAGGGTGGGCGGTTTCTATGGTTAACACGTGTCTCTTAGTCAGGGAGAGGCAGACAAACTCAAACGCCAGGAAGAACGGGCAGGTGTGGGTTGAGCAGTCTGTGCTCCAGACTCACCTGCTTCTCCTCGAAGCTCTTCAGCCCCTCCTCAACCTTCCTGAACCCACTCAGTCTAAGTGGGTAATGGCCCAGGAAGGATGGAGGGCAGGGGGAGGTCCCAGCATGGGATTTCACAGGGGGTCGCAGCACAATGCTGATTTCTCTTTGGTGCAAGAGTGTGTGCTTTTGAGTGAATGGGCGCCTGTGGATGTGGGTGTGTGGGCATGCGTGTGCTCATCTATAAGGAATGAAAAAGCCTCACATTTGTGTGGTACTTTACAGTTTATAAAGTGTTTCACATTCATTATCCCATTAAGTCCCCATGAAACCCTGTGACTTAATGCAGAGTGCGTCTTATCTCTTCCATTTTTCTGATGAAGAAAATAAGACTTAGAGCATTTAAGTGACTTGTTCAGATGCCCACCAGGGTAGAGAATAAGGGCATCACCTGGTTCTGTTCCAGGGACCCTGTCCTTCCACCTGGCATTCTTAGCAGTGACTGAGATGAGGGGAGGGCTGAGCAGGACTCTCAGTCCTCTTTCCTGGGACCCAGTCGTCACTCCTGCTGATGGTGTGGCTCCAGTATCCACTTGCCGTATTAGCTTGTCACTCATCAGATGTTTGTTGAATAACATAGTGACAAAAGAAACATGTATTTAGTCTTCGATGTTTTTTCCTGACACACAGCTCCTAAGTCCCTCCAAGTTTGTATGCTTATGAATGACTGGGGACTGGGGACCCATAGGTAGCTTCAGGATGGGAACCTGATGCCAGAAGGACCACGGTGTGATTAGAAAGTGGGAACTTTCAGCCCCACCCCTGACCTCTGGGGACAGGGAGGAGCTGGAGCTGGAGTTAATCACTGATCATGCCTATGTGATGAAGCCTCCATCAGCGCTCCTAAAGAGGGACTGAGAGCTTCTGGACTGGGGACCGCGTCCACATGCTGGGAGGATGAAGGACTCCCACTCCACGGGGACAGGAGCTCCTGGGCTCAGAACTTTTCTCACCTCCTCCTCTCTGCCTGTTCATCTGACTCTTCATCTGTATTCTTTGTTCTATGTGTTCTTAGCACGCTTAGTCGTTCAGTCGTGTCCAATTCTTTTGATACCTCATGGACCATAACTCTCCAGGCTCCTCTCTGAATGGGATTTTTCAGGCAAGGACACTGGAGTGGGTCGAATTTCCTTCTCCAGGGGAACTTTCCGACCCGGGGATCGAACCTGCATCTCCTATCTCCTTCACTGCAGGTGGATTCTTTACCTGCTGAGCAAATCCTTTATAATAAAGGCAGATGTAAGGGTTAGAGTTTTGTGAGCCATTACTGCAAAGTATTGAACCTGAGGAGAGAGTCATGAGAATGCCTGGTTTCTAGGTTGTTGTTCAGGTGACGACCTGGACTTGCAGCTGGCATCTGAAGAGGAGGGAGGAGTTTGGGGCTGAACCTTTAACCTGTGGGGTCTGGACTAACTCAGGTAGTTAGTGTCCTAACTGCATTGAATGCACAGACACCCAGTTAGCATCTGAAGAGTCGGAAAATCAGTTGATATGGGGAAAATGTCTACATGTTGGTGTCAGAAGTATCCTGTGGGTAGAAAAGAACAGTGTGTTTCTTTTTAAAATATCTACTCTATGCCCAGTCACCTTGGGGGGCCCAGAGCTGCCTGTAAGAACAGTTGCATTATAAAGGACAAAAGTGCACCCTTTGGAGTTAGGTCAGCTTGGGTTCAGGTGCCATCTCTGCCCCTCTTAACTGATGTGGACTTTAACCTCTTAACCTATTTAACCTCTCTACACCTCTATCATTGCACCTCTAAGGTGGAATCAATCTCACCTACCTTAAATAAGGACATATATAGAATGTCTGGTGCAGACTAGACCCTCAACAACAGCGTAGTAACAGTAATAATTATTCCAGGTACTGCAGTCAGCAAGGACTTCACCGAAGAGGGGCCTCTCTCACTGGGTCTGAACGAGCCTCAGAGACCCCAGAGCTTATTCAGATATTAGGAGATGGGCACCAAGGTGTCTGGGTGGACTCCTCCAGCCTGTTTTTCTTTGGCGGTTAGTCCCAGGTCTATGGACCTGGACTCCCTAGGACTGTGAGCACGTGGAGAGTAGGAGGAGCCTCTGAGAAGAGGGTGGGCCTCCCATGGGCCCTGGGACAGCTGGTGGGAGGAGAACAGGGGATGAGCTTAGAGCAGAATGACACAGACAGCAGATGGTGTAGGACTCAGTCTGCACCTGTTGTCAAGAAGAGGGTGAGTGGGTGTCAGCTGCCCCCATCAAGGCTGGAAGGTAGGACTCATCCTAAAGGTACCACCTTCACATCCACTCTACAGTCTTTCTTACTCTGTCACTTCTTTCAGCATCTGCACTATTATCTGCTATGATTTGAGTGTTTGTGTCCCCCTCAAAGTTCACATGTTGCATCCTAACCCCCAGTGAAGTGAAAGCCACTCAGTCGTGTCTGCCTCTGCAAGACCCCATGGACTATACAGTCCGTGGAATTCTCCAGGCCAGAATACTGGAGTGGGTAGCCTTTCCCTTCTCCAGGGGATCATCCCAACCCAGAAATCAAACCCAGAGAGGATGGTAATTAGGAGGTGGGTCTTCGGGAGGTGGTTAGGTCATGAATGGAATTAGTGCCCTTAGAAAAGGAGCCTGAAAAAGCTCCCTTGCCCCTTCCACTGTGTGAGAATGCAGCAAAAGGCATGGGCTATGAACCAGGAGGGTGGGTCCTCACTGATTGTGAATCTTCCAGTGCCTCCATTCTGAACTTCCCAGTCTCTAGCACTTTGAGAAATTAATTTCTTTTGTTTATATACCACCCAGTCTATGGTATTTTATCATAGCTGCCAAATGGACTCAGACACTATCATCTATCTTTTTCTCTTTCAGTCTCTGCTTCTTTAGAAGGGGTGATGGAAAAGGAAAGGTTTTGGAGCCAGATAACCTGGTTGGACCCTGCCTTCCTTACTTTCTAGCTGTGTGATCTTAGGCTAGCCCCTTAGCTTCTCTGAGCCTCATTTTCCTCTTCAGTGAGATGTGCATAATGGTACTAGTACCAGACACCTAAAATTTATTGTTGGGACTAAGTGGAATAATTCCCGAGTCTAGCACATGGAGGCCATGTGACGGATGCTCTTGAGCCTCTTCCCCTGTTGATCATGACTATCCCCTAGCTCGCCTTCACCAGATAGCCATGTGTCCATCCACCATGGAAAGCAGAAGTGAACATGCATTTTTATCTTTTATGAACATATAGTATAGTGGTAGTGTAAGTCACTCAGTTGTGTCCAACTGTTTGCGACCCCATGGACTATACAGTCCATGGCATTCTCAGGCCAGAATACTGGGGTGGATTGCCATTTCCAGGGGATCTTCCCAACCCAGGATCCAGCCCAGGTCTCCCGCATTGCAGGCAGATTCTTTACCAGCTGAGCCACAGGGGAAGTCCAAGAACACTGGAGTGGGTAGCCTGTTCCTTCTCCAGGGGATCTTCCTGACCCAGGGATCGAACCCAGGTCTCCCATATTGCAGGAGGATTCTTAACCAGCTGAGCCACAGGGAAGCCCAAGGGGAACCAAATATTGATAGGGGTGGAATGTCCTCTCAGGCGGGTCTTGCTGTGGTGGCGGGATGAGGCCGCCTTGGGGAGAGTGGGTGGGGGAGTCAGGATGGCAGGACCCCCGGCAGCCATGTCAGCTCTCTGCTGTCTACCTTCAACGCCCAGCCAAAAGACCCTTCTAGAACCTTCAGAATCATCTTCGGCTTCTTTCTGCCCCCTCACTCAGATTTAATTTGTTATTCTTTCTACAAATATTTTTTTGAGAGCCTACTGTTGGCTTGACACTCATTTACATCCTTCACTTTGACTTCAAACACATCCCTCCTATGATTTTGCCTGAAGGCGAACCATCATTTTTTGAACGCCTCATGTGAGCCAGAACCACCCTGTTGGGCAGCTGATAATATTCTCTCAGTTAATCCTCAGCCCATCCACAAAGGAGGTATTATCGAGATACTCATTTTACAGACAGGGCTCCTGGGGATCAGCAAGACTCCAGGACCTGCCCAGCAGCACATGATGAGCTAGTGTGGGAGCCAGACGTGAGTGCTTATTGGGCTGAGTTAAGATCAGATTGTCAGAGCTATTCCACTACACACTGCCCGCCTTGGTCTGCTTTCTGGGCACTGCTCTTTGTGAGATCCATGGGCCCACCCATGCTCCCTCCAAACCTCCCCCAGGGTCTCATTCCTTCAGGAGCTGTTGACTGAGAGTCAAGTCCTGGCACCTCCACCGTGTTGCTCCATGGCAGCAGGGGGACTCTGGCCTCTCTGAGTCTCTTCACCAGATAGGGTCTCTCACTTTTACCAGAGAGCAGTGTGGCCATCCACCATGGGAAGCAGAAGTGAACATGCATCTTTATCTTTTATGAACAGGTAGTGTAGTGGTAGAGAAAGTCACTCAGTCATGTCCAACTATTTGCGACCCCATGGATTATACAGTCCATGGAATTCTCCAGGCCAGAATATGGGGTGGGTAACCTTTCCCTTCTCCAGGGGATCTTCCCAATCCAGCCCCTCATTGTTGAGACAAAGGTTTTGTGCCTCGGAAGGGCTGGAGGTCTTCCCTGGGACTCATCAGGTCCTCCCTGTCTGGGTGAGGATGGAGAGGTCGTGTTCACTGAGCACTTCTCCTGGGCTTTGTAAACACCATACACTCAACTGACCCCACTAACCCCGAGGGTGGTCCCTCTATCTCCTCACCTCTGTGAGGAGGAAACTGAGCTGGAAGGGGGTGTTCATGGTCACCAGAGAGCAAAAGTCTAAAAACATGATGCAAAGGAACTTATTTACAAAAACGGAAATAGAGTCATGGATGTGGAAAACAAATTTATGGTTACCAAAGGGGAAAGGGGAAGAGGGATAAATTAGAAGTTTGGAATGAACAGATATACACTGCTATGTAAAAAATAGAGAAACAAGGAGCTACTGTACAGCACTGGGAACTATACCCAATATTGTAATAACTTATAATGGAAAAGAATCTGAAGAATAATATGTGTGTGTGTGTGTGTGTAACTGAGTCACTTTGCTGTATACCTGGCAAATTGTAAACATCTATACTTAAAAAAATAATATATCAAAAAAGGAAATAGAATATTAAACTTTTAATGAGTTTATTGGTGTTTTATGAAAAAGTCTTTAGGAAACGTTGCAGGATAATAGGTTCCGGTGTCATTTGCATAAAAAGTTCAGAATCTAGATCTGTTATTATTGAACTTTTGTTAAGAAATAGAATCCTTCTACCCATATTTAAGGCTCAGTGGAAAAGAATCCAGGTGGCTCGGTGGTAAAGTGGCTAAAGTGGCTAAGTGGTAAAGTGGCTTGCCTGCCAATGCAGGAGACTTGAATTTGATCCCTGGGTTGGGAACATCCCCTGGAGAAGGGAATGGCTACCCACTCCAGTATTCTTGCCTGGGAAATCCCAGGGACAGAGGAGCCTGGAGGGCTACAGTCCATGGCGTCGGCAGAGAGTTGGGCACAAATGAGCAACTGAGCATGCATGCATACACTCCTATTTAAATGGAACTGTAGGTTTCCAATTTTGATAAGCATCAATAAAATTTAAAGTTGAGGTAGGATTAGAATCCCTTTCTGAGCGAGGGCCTAGGGCATCAAGTCTCTTGGGCACCAGAAATGACTTGACTTATGATGGTGATGGGTGCCAAGATCCCCAAGTCTGGTCTACACACAGTCGCAGGAAGTGGCTCCCTGAGTTTCTCCAGCGATCTCAGAGTTGCCCTAACAGTCCTGCTCTTCCTAGCTGGCTGCCCATTGAATGGCTTTGCCTCCCCATCCAGTTTCTTTTTTTGCTCTCCCTTCCCCACCTGTCCCCCAGCTCCTTCCCAGGGGTGGAGATGAAGCCTCTCCTGACCAAACTTTAGTCAGGCTCCTCTGAGCCCTCTCTTTTTCTAAGCCTCACTGGGGCTTCCAAGTCCATCCCTTGCAGGGTTCAGTTTTAGCAAGGCTGCTGCTAAGCCAACTTCCAGAAAATCCCCCTACTATTGATCTCTGATCTGTTTTAAAATAAGATTTATTTGTTTAATTGGCTGTGCTGGGTCTTAATTGTGGCATGGAGGATCTTCAGTTGCAGTATGTGGGATCTTAGTTCCTCCACCAGGGATTGAAGCCAGGCCCCCTGCATTGGGAGCTCAGAGTCTTAGCCACTGGACTATCAGGGAAGTCCTTTGATTTCTGATCTTGTTGGCCTACCTTCAGCAAGAGTCCCCTACTCTGGGCAATTCCCTGCTGGTGCAGTGGTTAGGACTCGGTTCCATCTCTGGTAGGGAAATTGAGATCCCAAAAGCCACAGGGTGTGGCCCTGAGCCTGGAAGTCTCCTTCTAGTAACTTTCCATGCACTGACCCCCCTCACTGTGCTCCTTAGCTATAAACCCCCACTTGTCCTTGCCATATTTCAGGTTGAGTCCCAGTCTCTCTCTCTCCTGTCAGGATTGTTGTCGTTAATGTCTCTGACTCTTAGCAGCCCCATGAACTGTGCACACCAGACTTCCCTGTCCTTCACCATCTCCCAGAGTTTGCTCAAACTCATGTACATTGAGTCGATGATGCCATCCAATCATCTCATCCTCTGTCTTCCCCTTCTCCTCTTGCCTTTAATGTTTCCCAGCATAAGCGTCTTTTCCAATGAGTTAGCTCTTAGCATCAAGTAACCAAAGGATTGGAGCTTTAGCATCAGTCCTTCCAATGAATATTCAGGGTTGATTTCCTTTAGGACTGACTGGCTCAGGATAGTCCTGAATAAAGTCTTTTCTTTAATGAGTGTCAGAAAAAATGTTTTTCTTTAACACTGCCCCCACATCCTGAGCCTGGGCAAAGACAGAGACAAGCAAAAGTGAGTGAGTCACGCTCACACCTTCCCACCCCCGTCTGTCTCTGGTCCCGCTTGGCACCAGAGACAGGGAGCTGTGAGTGGGGGCTGCTGCAGGCATTGCGGTGGGGCCTGGAGCCTTAGGACCCTAGAAAGGATCCAGGCAGGGCAAGAACAAGCTGCTGGCTTGAAGAGCAGGCTGCCTGGGGGTGATGTCTCCCTGGTAACTGGAGCTGCCAGCCTGTGGAGTGAGTCTGGGTTTTACCACACACTCCAGTGTATTGTACAAGCACCATCATGCCTCTGCTGTGTTGACTTTTTAAATCAAAGGAAATGTGATGCTGGGTCCCACCCCACCATGTTGGCAGAGACACTTCCCCATCCTTCTTTCCCTTGGACCAGGGTCAGGCACAGAGGGAGCTGTGGGAAGCCTTCCACCATTGGTCCCCACGCGTCCACTGATGCAGCCATTTCCAGGTCCGCGTGGACTGGGAGGGCAGGTGATCTTGTTGCTTTCACATCAGATCTGGGGACAAGCAGGGACACCTATGGAGGCCTACAGCTATGCCATGGAAGCCTTCCCTGGAAGACCGTCTCCCCTGCTGGCCTTGGAAATTCCTCAGCACCCTCTGATGCCCCCAGCCCTCTTTCTTCCCTCTCCCGGGAAGGCCTGGCAAAATCCATCCAGGAAACCAAGGGTGGAAGTTGTCTTCCTGCATCTTCTGCTTTCAGGAAATGCCTGGCTACCTTCAGAATGATACACAGTTGAGCATCTCACTAAGTCACGCTGCCCAGACCACTCATCACTGGGATGAGATGAAGGTCTGTGACCCTTTGCCGGGCTGGGAGGAGACGCAGGCAGGTTGCAAGGAGCAGGCACCCGAGTAGAGTGTAGAGTTTTTAAAAGAAGGACTCCCAGTATTTTCCCCTTCAAGTCTCCTGAATCTCCAACTGTGAAGATCTCCTGGAAGAGGGATGGGCTAATCTATCTTCCCCTAAAAGCTTGGTGGACTTTAATGAGGCATTGTATTTATCAGATGCGAAATGGGGAACAGGTTCATAGGGAAGGGTGAAAAATAATAAAAAGTACTACTGAAAATACCTTCTGGGGCTGAGCCAAGGTCTGGGTCCATCTGCTTGTCTTGTGATCTAGGTGTGCGCTGGGGGCCACCCTGAAGGGGACTGAGTCCTTCAACGACCTCTAGGCTGAGTCCCTTTTGCTGTGTGTGTGTATGTGTGTGTGTGTGTGTGTGTGTGTGTGTGTGTGTGCTTGGGTGGCTGGGGGCTGAAGGACCACAGGGAATGGCTGTGTGCCCACCCACCTTGAAGCCATGCTGCTAATGAATGATGCATTACAATGTCAGTCCCCAGGGCCCCAATTCCACTCACATCTCCATTAATACACTCCTGGTGTTCACTGTGATTGGCATCGCCACAATAAACAGTAAATGAGTGAATAATAATTGGCTATCTATTTGAAAGTGTTACTGAGGTTGCCATGGCAATCACACCTTTTATTAAGCTTTATTAAGCTGCAGCTGCAGGGAGTGAGGTGGTGGGAGTCCAGGTTCCCTGGGCCCCACAGAGGGGCTGACCTGCTGGGCTACCTTTCCTAGGAGCTCTGGAGGTACAGGGGCCAGAGAGGGGCGTGTGTTTTTGTTTTTTTTTTTAAACAATTCACCTGCTCTGGGGCCTTTAGGAGGAGTCATTGAATTCTAAATTAGAAAGGACTAGGTTTCTTTCCTGCCTCTGTTCTTTCCCCAAATACTTCAGTGGTGGGAATGGGGGACAATGTTGTTTTATTTTTACCCTTAGCACTCCCCTCCCCACCTAAACAATGGTAAAAATGAAAATCAGTAACACTTTGGAAAATAAAATTCATTTTAGGGGCAAAAATTATGTTCATTTTGTTTTAGAATGATGACTACAGTCTTTCAGCGAAGGTGCTATTATCTTGTCTTTGTTATTCCTCTGCCTCCCCACCTTCTACCAGTGAATTCTAAATCCCTCAATGCAAGGAAAAGATTTTAATGTGAAACTACCTGGACTATCAGATCATTATAATTCTTGTCCACCAGGATCAAGCAGTGTAGTATCATTCTCACAGGCAAGAGTAAAAGAAACATTTCTGCATCCAGGGGCAATACCATCCACACACACACACACACACACACGCACAGAGGAGATTCAGGAATCTCTTTCTTTGCTTGTGGGTCTGCTCTTGCTGTATTTTGATCTCAGCGTCAGTGGATGTGTTCCTAGGCATCGAGGATTGAAAGTGAAGGACCACGGAGAGAGATAGGAACATCCCTTCATTTCTGTGGATTTTAAAACAAGTAGCTTATTGTCACACCTGCTGAGAACTGTCTGCCTAGGCTTAGAAATGTTCACAATCAAGTCAAGAGAAACATTAACTTGTAACATTTTTTACCTCTCAAAGTTACGTGTTATATTATCTGTTGTTCATTTCAAAATACTTTGGTGTTGTATAGAGTATTGTTGAGCAGAGTTGTTAAATTTAGCAAATAAAAATATGGAACGCAGAGTTCAATGTGAATTTCACATAAATACCAAATAATTTCTTAGCAGAAGTATGTCCCAAATATTATGTATATTTCATCTGGCAAAGCCTGACTGTGAGATATGCTTTTGATCCAAATTCTAGGGGCCAGTTAGTTAACACGGAAAGAATTTTAATCAGGAATACAGACTTCAGGGCTGGTTAGTTAACATTTGAAAGACTCCAAGCAGAAACCACACTCTCTGGGCAGCTACTCCAAGACTTTCAGTTATTTTTATCTCCTATCAACACTAGAGGCCTTGCTCATTAGCATAACGGATGTTAGAAATGGTTCTCTTTGGTGAAACAAGTAGGCTTTGACATGTGCAGACTATCAGACAGGAGCTCTCCCCACCCTGCGTGGGAAAGGTCTAACAGTTTACCAAGGCCAATGGTAACGTGTGCTCTTTGGAATGGTGTGCTAAGATTTAAAATAAGTTTTATTTATAGCCACTTACAGGATTTGAAAGCCTAATTCCTAACCCATCACTAGAGTTTGGCCACACATTCATGCAGGGTGTTGTCTGTCACATGGCCTCACAGGTCAGAAGACAGACTTCACTGAATTTGTTGGATAGGCTCTTTGAGGTCAGCTTGCCAATAAATCTGTCTGCAAGGGAGAAGCCAGCCTAAAAGTTCTTTTTGTTGTAACATACTATCTGCAAATGAGAGCACGGCCCTCAACTATCTACAAAAAGAACCAAACTGGTTTAGGTTGGTTTGTCATGGAAGAGAAGCTTACAGTAACCAAGGCAAAGCTTTCTCTTTCAAGAAGTGTGTGAATGGGAAGGAAGTTGTGGGGGGGGGGGGGCGGTGCGTGGTTTGGAGGCAGCAGAATGTGCTGAAAAGACTAGTTGAGAAAATAAAATGAATTCCTTGGGGACAAAAATCGTGTTCAGGACATATTCTTTTAAGTTACTACTTTAATGGTTTCAAAATGTTCAGTGGCATTAAGCACATTCATAATGTTATGCCAACCATCACCAATGTCCATGTGCAGAACTTTTTCATCATCCCAAACTGAAACCTTGCACCCATTAAACAACTTCCTACTTCTCCCACCCCACCAGCCCCTGCAACCACCATCTTCTACTTTCGGTTTCTATGAATCTGTCTATTCTAGATAGCTCATATAATTGGAAACCTGTCATATTTGTAATAACCTGTAATAAAACCTTTCCTGCTGATTTATTTCACTGAACATGATGTTTTCAGGTTTCATCCATGTTATAGCAAGTATTAGAATTTAAAGGCTGAATGATATCCCATTGTATGTACAGACCACATTTTGTCAATCCAGTCGTCCACTGAGGACATTTTATCAGGAATCTTTTCCAAGGGTGAGTAAGCCAGGGCCTTGGGGTTAGAAGACAGATCTAAGCTCTGCCATCCCTGTGTGACCTTGGGCAAGTCACTCAGCTTTTCTGATTTCCATTTTCCTTATCTTTAGATGCATAGCCTTTTCTTTTTCTGCTTAGACTTCTGTTGTGAAAATCAAATAAGGTAATGTATGTAAAGGAGCTTTATAAAGTAAAGCACCGTGTCATGTATTGTTTGGCTTCTTGTCTTTCTGGGCACTAGAGAACGCCAGAAAGCAAACCCTTTTTCTCATTTTAATCTAATGCTAGTGATTTCTTCTGTTCTCCAGCTTTTGCCTATTTCTGAAACACCATTGAATACAAATATCTCGAGGCTTAGTATCTTGTAGCTCAACTTATTACAAAACTTTGAAATATTTAAAGATAAATTCAATTAGTAAAAGTGTAATTACTGCCTGAATAAACTATACTTTAAATTTTAATATGCCAAAGAGGATCATTTATGAGCAGAACAAGCTTTATATTATACATTTTTAATGCTCCTAAACTAACACAGTGACATGCAATATATAAAAGAGACCAAAAAAATTTTCTCATTCATTTCCACATTCCCCCCAAATCTCCACCCTGCACTCAGCCAGAGCAAACAAACCCATTTTATTCAATAGCCTCAACAGTTGCAGACATTTTGCATGTTTAACTATTTCCATTTTTTTTTTCCTGGGGTAACTAGTCCAACTTGGTTAACTAGAAGAAAGGAGCTAGGAGGGATGAGAACTTCAAGTTTGAATAAGAAAAGAGAAAAAGACATTTACAAAGAAGTTGCATTTTAAAAATGTATTTATTTATTTATTTTTGGCTGTGCTGCGTCTTTGTCGCTGTGCAGGCTTTTCTCTAGTTGTGGTGAGCCGGGGACTACTCTCGAGCTGCAGTGTACACAGGCTTCTAATTTGCAGTGGCTTCTCTTGTGGCTCCTGGGCTCTAAATCACAGGCTCAATAGTTGCGGCACACCGGGTTGGTTGTCTCATGGCATGTGGGATCTTTCCAGATCAGGGATCAAAGCCGTGTCTCCTGCACGGGCAGGTGGATTCTTTACCACTGAGGCTGCTAGGCTGCAGCGGCATGGTTGAATTTGTCTCTGCTGGCAGGTGGGGTCCCACTGGGCCTGTCCCAGCCTTGGTCCTGGAGAGGGGGGGATTCCTGGAAGCCTCTATCCAAGAGCACAGGGGCTCGGCTCTGTGGGATGGAGCAGGTGGAGTGGGTGGAAGCAAGTAGGGTGGGGTCGACTCTGGTCTCCAAAGATGCCAAGAAAGTCTGCAGCAGGCTCTGTCTCCTGGCCAATACCCAGGCCTCGGGCACTTGCTGACTGCCTTGAATTTGGGCCAGAAGGAGAGGGAAAGGAAAAAAGAAGCAAGAAAAGATGAAGTGCATGTTCTCAAAGCCTCGCCCTTGCCCATCCACACCGTCTAATCATCAGCTGGGCCTCCAGCTCACGAGAGATGTGTGAGCCTCAAGCTGGCCAAGTTCTCTCACCTGCAGCTTCCCAGACACTTGGAGGGCCAGTAATTGCCCAGTAATTACCCCGTTTATTGCCTCATTACGGGTGACCACCTCTTGGCAGGCATTTCCCTGGGAAGGTTTCCTCCCAGCTCAGGCTTCTCAGCACCGGCAAGGGAGCAGGCAGGGCTGCTAGGTTCTGGTGTGCAGCCGTGCCGAACTGCACCCCCACAGTCGCCCTCACGCTACCACAGCTTGCCCTGCTCCTGGCCCTGCACCAAGCCCTCCGCCTCCGCTTTCACTAATGATTACCTAGGTTGGGTAGGACGTACGAGGACTACTTCCTCCCCTTTAACAGTAGCCCATCTCCTGATTCCTGACTCCATCACAATGGCCATGGCTCCATCAGGAGTCTCTTTAGCATCTGATCATCCTCCTAGATTTTTCCTGATTCAAAGGCTTGGGTCAAAGGGCCCGTCTGGCGTCCTTTAGGTTCTAGACACCTTGACACCTCCTGGTTCTGACAGCTTCTCTCTCTTACCCTGAGCTCTGGAGCAGCCACTCTGAATACATCTCCCACTCCAGTGAATGGTGCAGGTTGGGGAGTGGGCAGGGAGGATGGGGGAATTGGTTATGCCAATGTTTGTATCCTCCAAGCAAGGAACATGTAAAATGAACTTGGAGTTGGAGAAAACAAGTTGGCATGCTTCTTTTAAAAAAGGAATACAAATGAGCAGTTTTGGGGGTGTGTGGGGTGGTTATTGGCATGGATTCATGGCCAATAGCTCTAGAGGGACCTAGATCTTGTCCAGCTCCTTATTTTACAAAGGAAAGAATGAGCCCTGGAACAAAGTGGCGGCACACCCACAGCCGATCATCACCAGAATCCCGGTCCCTTCACTCCCAGGCCAGAATCTTACCTTCTGTGTGCAGGCATCTTATCTGGAACATTCCACCCTATTGTCTTTTGATGCTGTTTCTGCCCCGCCTGCCATAACAAGCCTCAGCTGCCTCATCCTGAGATCATCTTGTCTGTTTAACTGTGGCTTTTGAAGAATCCTGGATCCTTCTTTGACTACCAGCCTGGACCTCACATCAAGGCTGAAATAGGGTTTGGGGGGAGATGCTTCCATAATACCCTCAACCTTCAGCTTTTTCTCTCTGTTGAGTCCAGGGTACCAAAGGTTCCCATCCCGTCACAGATCCCCTGGACTGGTGGGACAGCCTATAGGGCGTCCTGTCCCTTCACCTCCCAGAGCATATCACTGGGGCCAGGACTGCTCTTGCCAGCAGAGTCAAGGCCTGAAGGGGGCCAGGGTAGAGGTGCAGGAGCCTGTTTTCACACACCCTGTTCTCAAGGGCAGGGTGGGACCAGGGGCCTGATCTTATGTCTGCAGCTTCATCTCTGCAGAAGCCCTTTGTTGCTAAGTTACCACAGCCCCTTCCATGCAGCCATTCAAGCTGAGGAAGGGAAGAGGCGCAGAAGGGCCCAGGGTCCTATGTGAGTAGGAGGAGGATTCTATCTCATCCATCCATCCATCAAATATTCAGTGAACACTTCCTGCATGCCAGGCTCCAGGCCAGGTAGTGAGGAATCAGGAGTGAGTCTCCAGTCATAGCTGGCAGCTCCCTCCATTCTTTGTAAATTAAGCTGCAGCACTCCAGCTCCCCAAGGACACATCAGCATGGAACACTTCACATTCACTGCTGTGAGCCAGCCAGTGTTCTAAGATCTTAACACATATCTACTCCTTTGATCCTTGTGACTGTCCCTGATGTGGTGATCCCGTGATTATCCCCATCTTACTGAAGAAACCGAGGCACAGAGATGGTGCCAACAATTGACTAACAACTAGTGAATGGCAGAGCCATGATTAAATCCATATATGGATTTAATATATGCCTTAGTATATGTTTCCCAAATATGTCCTTTTAAACAAAAAATTCTACTGTTGAGATTTGTCTTTATCCAGAGCAATGGGAATGCAGCAGAGGGTTTTAAGTGAGATGTTGACATGATCAGAAGGTTTTTCAAAAGTCAGGCTGACTCTTGCTGGAAAGGGAATTGGATCCAGGGCAACAGTGGATAAAGATGAATCTGTGGGGAGGCTTTGGCAGGAATCCCCCTGAGAAATGATGGGGGATTAAACCATAGTGAAGGGAGTGGGGTTGTGAAGAATTGGACCAATTTAAAAAATCATGTAAATGTTTATGGACTTGGTTTAAATTTCTTATTTTGTAGAGCCTGTTTTCAATTGGGCTTTTTTCCTTCCCTTGATACTTTGGGTAAAATCTTTAATTTTACAGTGACCTTTGGTTTTGGAAAAAACAAGTCCAATCGAGTTTAAAATTCAAATCCCAAATCAGACTCAAACTTCATCTGTTCCACTTCCCTCAGTCCTAACCAGGCTTTGGAATTGGAGCAGAAATGATATATGGCCTCGTCTTTTGTGCTCTCCCTGCTTCAATACCTCCTTTGGAGTGGAGGAAGTGAGCTTGGTCTGGCAAGGGGTAGGTACTTCCTCCTCCTCCCTCTTCTGCATCAATTCTTTATTCTATCAGGGTTAAGATTGGGGAGGAGAGGGAGCCTCTGTGAGACCAGAAGATACCTTTCTGAGAATAGTCCTTGACCCACAGGAAGTACTTTATAAATATATCCAGAATAAGTGAATGAATGAAAATGAATTAAAAATGAATGAATGAATGAATGAATTTATAATCCTGTTGGTAATGCAGTGATATCTGCTTTAAAATAGAAGCTCATAAAGGGCAGGTCTTGTGTGTGTGTGTGTGTGTGTGTGCACGCACGCACACACACATGCTCTGAGAGAGACAGACAGACAGACACATACTTTTATTTGTGCTTTGTAGGGGACTGAGCGACTTCACTTTCACTTTTCACTTTCCACTTTCATGCATTGGAGAAGGAAATGGCAACCCACTCCGGTATTCTTGCCTGGAGAATCCCAGGGACAGAGGAGCCTAGTGGGCTGCCCTCTATGGGGTCGCACAGAGTCGGACATGACTGAAGCGACTTAGCAGCAGCAGCAGCAGGGTAAGGAATACACCTGTCAATACAGGAGACACAAGAGACCTGAGTTCTATTCCTGGGTTGGGAAGATCCCCTAGAGAAGGAAATGGAAACCCACTCCAGTTTTCCTGGCTGGAGAATTCCGTGGACAGAGGAGCCTGGAAGGCTACATACAGTCCTTGGGGTCCCAAAGAGTGGGACATGACTGAGTGACTGAGCATACACCCAAACACACACACACACACACACACACCCCCAACACAATGGCGGACCCTGGTGGTAATTTTGGGCAGTGATGATTCTGGCATTCAGTGCTCCATGATCCAACCTATCTCTCCAAATTTAACTCCCTTGCACAATTTTCCTGCCTCAGTAAAACTCATTGTGTGCTCAACCAATTGTACCTGACTCTTTGTGACCCCATGGAGTGTAGCCCACTGGGCTCCACTCTCCATAGGATTTTACAGACAAGAATACTGGAGCGGGTTGCCATTTCCTCCTCCAGGGGATCTTCCCAACCCAGGGACTAAACTTGAGTCTCTTGCATCTCCTGCATTAGCCAACAGGTTTACCACTTGAGCCACCTGGGAAGCCTCAGTAAAACACATTGCTTCTTGGTATATTTGGTATCATTTTTTAATGTTGCCTGTAGGTGGGGGCTGAAATGAGGCATCTCCCAAGCATCTGTAGATAAGGGAACTAGGATTGTCTGCTGAGAATTAAACTTTAAGATCTGTACAGAGCAGAGATATGCAAAGTCACCTTCAGGAGACAGAATGGTTCCCTGGGCAGTAAGACTTGACAGTAACCTGATTGAATGTATTAACACACCTACGGGAAGCATGTGTTAATCAGAAGTGACACTGCTCAACCTAATGCATAAAGAAAAGACAGTCACCAGGCCAATGACCATACAAAGGGCACAGAGTTTGGGCCAAGAGCCCTATTATGGTGACTCCAGCAGGCGTCATGACCATTATATTTCAAGTATTTCCATCTCATTGGCCAGACCCTCCATGTTGGAGAAATGGGCACATCAGTTTGTCTTAGGGTGATGCCATTGTATATTAAATTTATCTTAACTCCCTTTTGTTTCGTTATTTACACAATGCTTCATGCACGTACTATAGAGTAAGAACTCAACAAATACCAGCTGTTATTATTATTCTGATTATGAGCTGACTTTCTTCATATGGAGAGGGTGTACTAGTCAAATAAACAGAACTACTCTGTCTCAAGGCAATATGATTCTAATATGCTAAGCTCACCTCTGAGATATGCCTCTTTTCTTAGTGAGCTGAGAAAATCGAGTGCTCCAGCCTGCAAGACTGACAATCAAACCCTGGATGGGAGCAACTCATGAAGGACACGGGTGCCCCCCTGAGCAGCCCTGTGGAGACTGTCGACTTGGAGCAAGACCAGTTGGTGCCCTATTCCTGCCCACTCCAGCTTTTTTCTTGTATCTAAAGCCTGTCCTTCTGGAAGGCTCAGCTTAGCCTTGCACATTGGTAAGACTAACGACCTGTGTTTCCTCATATAAGTTCCATTGTACCTGCTCTCTGCACCCGGAGCATGGCGGAGGTTGGGGGACGTGAACCGCAGGGGTTACACTTATGAGCTTATGAGTCATGGGCTCTAGAGTTGGACGAGCTGTGTAATGTTGGGCAAGCTACTTGAACTCTCTGTGCTTCAGTTTTCTTCTCTGGGAAATGGGTATAATAATAGTGTCGACCTTATAAGGGCATTGCAAAGCTTCAGGAGCTAATGCATGTGAAATCCTTGGTGTCACGCCTATTACATTGTAAGGGCTCAATAAATGTTCTGTTCAGTTCAGTTCAGTCGCTCAGTCATGTCCGACTCTTTGCGACCCCATGAATCACAGCACGCCAGGCCTCCCTGTCCATCACCAACTCCCGGAGTTCACTCAAACTCACGTCCATCGAGTTGGTGATGCCCTCTAGCCATCTCATCCTCTGTCGTCCCCTTTTCCTCTTGCCCCCAATCCCTCCCATCATCCGAGTCTTCTCCAATGACTCAACTCTTTGCATGAGGTGGCCAAAGTACTGGAGTTTCAGCTTCAGCATCATTCCTTCCAAAGAACACCCAGGGCTGATCTCCTTTAAAATGGACTGGTTGGATCTCCTTGCAGTCCAAGGGACTCTCAAGAGTCTTCTCCAACACCACAGTTCAAAAGCATCAATTCTTTCGGCGCTCAGATTTCTTCACAGTCCAACTCTCACATCCATACATGACCACTGGAAATTAGGCATTGTTATGAGTGGCTACATGGTAAATGCTCAATAAATGTTAAGCATCATTGTGAGTTACAATTTATATGGAAACACAAAAGATCATGAAGAGCCAAAGCAATCTTGAGAAAGAAAAAAAAGAGCTTGAGGAATCAGGCTCCCTGACTTCAGATTGTACTACAAAGCTATAGTAATCAAGACGGTACGGTACTGGCACGAAAGCAGAAATACAGATCAATGGTACAGGATAGAAAGCCCAGAGATAAACCCACACAGGTGGCAAGAATATGCAATGGAGAAAAGACAGTTCAGTTCAGTCCAGTCACTCAGTTTTGACTGACTCTTTGCGACCCCATGAACTGCAGCACGCCAGGCCTCCCCGTCCATCACCAACTCCCGGAGTCCACCCAAACCCATGTCCATTGAGTCGGTGATGCCATTCAACCATCTCATCCTCTGTTGTCCCCTTCTCCTCCTGCCCTCAATCTTTCCCAGCATCAGGGGCTTTTCTAATGAGTCAGCTCTTCGCATCAGGTGGCCAAAGTATTGGAGTTTCAGCTTCAACATCAGTCCTTCTAATGAACACCCAGGACTGATCTCCTTTAGGATGGACTGGTTGGATCTCCTTGCAACCTACAAGGAGATCCAACCAGATCCCCCCAGATACATTGTAGGGAACAATGTATTTGTAGTTTCCCTACTTGGCATGGGCCTTGAACATGGTTGGTTTTAGATATATATGTAATTGTGTGGTGATGACAAGAGTCTTTTACACAGTGATAGAATGATGCAGCTAACCTTTCTGAGGTGGTTAGAGTTCAGGCATTTGTGATAGTTCCTTGATTCCCATGAACTTTGACATTGGCTACTGGGAAATGGTACATGCTGTCCGGTGACCTGGGTCAAGGACTTGTACACTGGTGTGTCTTTGCACAAGTTGCTCCTCCCTCTGAGATGCCCACTCTTTCTCTTCCTTTAAGGTCCAATCCAGTGTTGCTTTCTTGGCTCTTTCTGACTCTCTGCCTCCATTTCACATCCCCTTACCTCTAACTGTTCCTTCCTCAAGCTTTTTATGCACGAATCGAATGGCGTGAATCATTCATTCATTCATAATACATGTACATACATATATACATAGATACATGTATATCTTGACTCTACATATATATCTACGCCTCTATATATGTAGTAGTGAACAGAGACTGTGCCTCATTCATAATTTAGTCTTCAGCATCTAGCAGCTATTCTATTGATGTTATACACGAGGATAGAATGGCTTAAATGCTTGGTGGTACATGTGCCTTAAGCTCCTTTTCTTGTACTGAGGTTTTTCTAATCCATCTGTATTCTTGCTCTAGGTCCCTGCTGTGACCATTAGACCACTTGGGAATAAGTGTGTGGCTTTAGAGCCAAGAAAGATCAAAACAACTTGGACCCTTCATACAGAGCCTGGCCCAGACACACGGCCACTCCTATTATTATGCACATGTTCAGGCTGGTGAGGACCCACAGAGCCTGGGGCAGCAGGAGCAGAGGCGATTTGGGCCCCGTTGTCACTGGAGATTGCCTCTGGGGGCAGAAGCTTCTTGTCCTTATTTTCCAGAAAACCAAGAGAAGCCATGGGGTCTGTTTTTGTTTTTCCCTTTGGTGCTGGCTGGGAGGGAGGGGTGCATGGCCTTGATCTCCTAGACCCTCAGGACTGCAGACATTATGAGTGATCGGGGAGGAGGTGGAGGTTTTGGGACTGTAGGGACAACCACGCATTCAAGAATCTTAAGAAAAGGATCATTACCAATAAACAAACACAGGCACTGTTCTAAAGTAGAATTTGTGTTTCTCTCTCTCAAGGGCCCCAGGAAATCAGCAAGCAGCCCACGTAGCTGGGAACAGCCAGGCAACCCCTCCTGACCTGAGATTACTGCTAATGATAAGAGCTGGAAGCACAGCTCCATGCACGTGAGGAAGGGCCGCTCGACCCCCTGAGGTTAGTGATGTGCTTCATCTTTTGGGATTTTTCCACAATAGATGTATTTTTAGCAAGAAAAGACTTAAAATCCCAGCAACTCAGAACAACCTCTTTTGCTTAAAGCACATTCCTCTTCAGGAGAGAGTTGACCAAAGGAGGTAATGTCACTTTGGTAGAAGTCACCCAAGAGTCCTGACCCTAGCAGGTAAAGTCTCTGGGGACCCCTCTGAAATGAGTCCTTCAACCATTCATTGTGTCTTTTTTTCCTTCCGGTTTTATTGAGATGTAATTGACACACAACACTGTGTAAGTTGAAGGAGGACAATGTAATGACTTGACATGCATATATTGCAAAATAATTATACTTGACATCTATCACCTCATATAGTTACACATTTTTTCCCTTGTGATCAGAACTTTTAGAACCTATTCTCTTAGCATCTTTCAACTATACCATAAAACAGCATTAATTATAGTCATCATGTTATGCATTGCATCCCCAGTACTTACTTATAACTGGAGGTTTACAGCCTTTGAACACCTTTACCCAGTTCATCTGCCCCCTCTGGCAGCCACTAATCTGATCTCTTTTTCTATAGTTTGCTTTTTTAGATTTCACATGTAAGTGAGTTTATACAGTATTTGTCTTTCTGTGATTTATTTCACTTAACCCGTTCTTAGTTGCTCAGTCGTGTCCAACTCGTTGCGACCCCACGGACTGTCGCCTTCCGGGCTCCTTTGTCTGTGGGATTTTTCAGGCAAGAAAACTGGAGTGGATTGCCATTTCCTCTTCCAGGGGATCTTCCTGACTCAGAGATCAAGCCTGTGTCTGTTTCCTGCATTGTAGATGGGTTCTTTACCCACTGAGCATCGGAGAAGCCCTTTACTTAGCATAATGCCTTCAAGATCCATCCATATCATTGCCCCTTTTCTGAACTGAGAGAGTCTAGTTCTTTGTTTCCATAGAGATCCTGAGTACAGTCCCAGAAGTTGTGTCTCCTGGAGAAAGTACTGCGTAGTCAGGAAGTCTGGGAAACACTGCCCACCCTACTCCCCTTGGTTCGCTCCAGCCACACTGGCTCCTTAGTTCTTTGTCATATATGCCAGCACACATGTGTCTCATGTCCATCGCACTTGCTATTCCTTCTGGTTGGTGTGTCCTCCTTCCAGATAGCTACATGGCCAACTCCTTCTTCATCTTCAATCTTTTACTGAAAATTACCTTTGCAGTGAGATCTTCACATGTAAAAGACACTTTGATATCCTCTTTCAATGCTTTGTCTTTTTCTTAGCACAGCATGAACTTCAGTGAATCAGGTCACTTTCTGCTCTATTTCAGTTATGATTGCTAAGTTCCATCTTGAGGGTCACCATGACAGGAAGAAGTAGATATGTAAATTGTTCTTTGGCTTTTAAAGCCTCATTATTTCATTGGACCAAGTAAGTCCATGGCTACATCTAACTTCAAAAGGGAGAGGAAAATGCATTGCTAACCTGAGCCTAAGAGGAGAGCTGTTAATAGATCCAGTGATGACCATGCCTATTTAATAGTCCTCAGTGGCTTTCCATGGCTCATGGTATTAAGTCCAAATTCCTTTGCAGAACTAAAAATTTCTGCATTATCTGGCTCTTATTTACCTCTCTTAGATTCATATCTCAGCTTAGAGGTCATTTCTTTCAGGAAGCCCTCCCTAATCCTTCTGACTGGTTGAAGAGCTCTTCATCCCATGTGCTTCCATAAACCTGGAAGCTCTTAGCACATCACTAACTTACTTGACTGTATCTCCTACAAGAAGTTTTTCTGGCGATCCATCAAAGTCAGTCCACTTGTTCCTGTCTAGGATTTTAAAAACTGAAACTACTAGAACACAAAATAGTATATGATATGGAGAAGGTGATGGCACCCCACTCCAGTACTCTTGCCCGGAGCATCCCATGGATGGAGGAGCCTGGTGGGCTGCAGTCCATGGGATCGTGAAGAGTTGGACACAACTGAAGCAACTTAGCAGCAGCAGCAAGGATTAGTAAAGATCTGTGAAGCTTGTTTTAGCATGTGGGTGTGTGGATTGGTCCTGTGTATAAGTTGACGTGTAAAATGTACCTTTTAATCTGTTTTGTGGTTGTTTGAAGAGACAGTCCTACTAGGTCTGTGAAATCCACGTGGCCTGGGACTAGTCAGTCTCATTTATCCTGGACCACCAGCGCCTATCACAGTGCCTCGCACAAGGGGCTTTCAAAAAATTAGCTTATGAATGAATTATCAGTGATCTGAGCTACCGGTGACTTTAATTAGAAGCAGCCTGGATGGCTGGAGCTGCTTGTCAGTCTCATTTCCCTTGATGAGGAGATGCAGGCTGAGACCAATGCCGAGACTGCCCCTGCTTCCTAAACCAGGTTGAATGAACCTGGGCAGCTCTCTACCAGCTCAGCAGGCCTCTGGGCCTGGGCTTGGAAGCTGGAAGAGCCATTTCTTTTCATCAAGGCCCTCCTGGCCTTCTTAAATCCAGTACCATCCTTATGCATAGGGGTAGTAAGACATTTTTTGTTATTGTTGTTGTTTAGTCACTAAGTCACGTCCGACTCATTTTGACCCCATGGATCATAGCCTCCCAGGCTCCTCTGTCCATGGGATTTCACAGGCAAGAATATTGGAGTGAGTTGCCATTTCCTTCTCCAGGGGATTTTTCCAACCCAGGGATCAAACCCTGTCTCCTGCACTGACAGGCAGATTCTTTACCACTGAGCTACCAGGGAAGCCCAAACCAATTATATTCCAGTTAAAAAAAATTTTTTTTTAAAGCTTTTATTCTGCCTGAAATTTGTCAAGGTCAGAAGAAAAGCAAGTTCAAATCCCATTTTACTACTTACTGGTTGCATAACTCTTGGCAAGGTACCTCTCTGAACCTTAGTTTCTTCCTCTATAAAATAGAGGCAATATTATCTTCCTTCCAGAGTTAATGTGAGGATTAAAGATAATGTTTTTTATCTGTGTCTGACAATATAGGCATTCAATAAACCATGGCTATTTATTATCATTATTATCATTCTGACTTTCTAAAGGATTTGAAATCCCGCTAGTAGTAACTCACTTCTTTGAGTTAAGGCATTGTTTATGGTAAAAATGCTCTAGTTTCCCTGAGAAGGGTAAAGATCTGAAATCATCTACATCTTCAATATTGTCTTGTATCTTTAGAGTATGACTAACTACATCTTTCATAGTGTGGGGTCAGCTAAGATCTGACTTTGATAGGTGAGGAGAGGAGAAGTAGAATGAGAGATAAGAAGCCTGGAGTTAAGAGGGTGCCGGCTAGAGGATGTAGCCTATCCCCTCTCCAGCGGATCTTCCCAACCAGGAATTGAACCAGGGTCTCCTGAATTGCAGACAGATTCTTTACCAATGGAGCTATCAGGGAATCCCCAGAGAATGTGGGGGTGTGTAGAATAAGATGGTTTATCCTTCACATTGGTCACATCTGCTGTATGGGGCTAGTGGAGTGATACTATGTCTCTGTCTAAGTTCCCAGTCTAATGTCCATTCCGCTTACAAGATTGGTGATGTGGTTCCAGGGATGAGTGAGATATAAAAATGTGTGCTTCTTGTTCAAAAGCTTTTTCCTTTCTCTGGGCATGTCATGGTGTTTTTATTTGCTGTATAGCGTGTGCTCACTTGGGCATGGCTTCCCTGGTGGCTCAGCAGTAAGAAACCCGCCTGCCAATGCAGGAGATGCAAGTTGGATCCGTGAGTTGGGAAGATCCCCTGGAGAAGGAAATGGCAACCTACTCTAGTATTCTTGCCTGGAAAATCCCATGAACAGAGGAGTATGACAGGCTACAGTCCATGGAGTCGAAAAAAGTTGGACATGACTTAGCGACTAAACAGCAACAACACTTGAACACATGATGTTAATATTTGCAATAAATACAGACTTTCACAGGCACACAGGGCCCTGGCCTGTGACTCCGCACATGGGGCAGGCTCTCTGGACCCTTCCATACCTGCACCCTTGAGGGACCTGGCTGCTGAGAACTGGTCTTGGTGGGGGCAGGAGGTGGGGTAGTTGGGACCACATGTGAGCTGTTTCTCCAGGTCTTAGCATATGCTCCATGGTCCAGTCAGAATTTCTTATAAAATGCAAATTCACCGATAAAATTATTAAGAATTTCAGGGTGACAACTCCAGAGCATGAAAACCCGAGCCAGGGGCACCCTTCAGAGCCCAGGTCCCTGGAAAGCCATGTGGAGCCAGCCCCGCTTTTAACTCTGCCGAGTGCTGCTTCCATGATCCCACTGTTGCTGGCCCAGCCTTCGTCCTCCTCAGACTTCCTCTTGTTATTTATTTATTTATTTGGCCATGCCATGTGGCATGCAGGATCTTAGTTCACAAACCAGGGATCAAACCCATGTCCCTGGAGTGGAAGCACGGTAGAGTCCTAGTGATCGGACCCACAGGGAATTCCCCCAGACCTTCCATCTTCATCCCAGCCACTCCTGGCTGCTGGGCAGAATCCCTAGGGGCTGACCTATCGCTGCCCCCCTGCCTCTGCCCAATCCTGCCTAAGGGGTCTCTGTCTATACCTGTGCAGCCTCCCTGTGGGTGTTCAGCTGGGAACTGGGGCCAAAGGTGAGCAGAATGTTTTCCTGCCTGGTGTACCTCCATCTCCCGCTCCCAGGGCTTTTCAAGAGGTCTCCCAACATGAGAAAGTATTTCTGCATGTTATCCATCACCCTACCCTTTCGCAGGAAAATGACTGTAACCTTTCTTTCCTGGCAGCAGGGGAACCCTCCTCCTGCTTTGGCTGGAAGCGATCTGGAGGTTTTGATTGCCAGCCAGGGTCCGGGAACGTCTGCAGACCCAGTGGGCCTGGCTGCTCCAGTTCTTCTTGTTTTCTTTTTCCACCTGGAAAAGCTCTTGGACCGGGGACGGAGCAGGTTAGATAACAAGAGTGGGTGCGTGGAAATCTCAGACAGAGGGTCTCCCACTGTTGGAAGAAAGCACAGATCGAAGACCCCAGGGGAAATAGAGTCACAGTTTGGGGTCTGGAATTCTCCAAGTTGCGTTCAAGTTTCGCTCAGCTCAGATGTTTTCAAACTGTGTGACACTGAGTGCTTTCTTTATCTGCAGAATGTGTATCAAACTCACTCTGGCTTCGTACCATTGATATGAGGAGTGAATGAGCTAATGTGCAGAGGGTGTTTCTCCAGAAGCTATAACAGTATTTACTGGCTTCACGGGAGGTAATACAGAAAAAGAATATAATTCATGACTGCAGTCCTGGTTTGGGGTATTCCAGCATTATGGGTACTATACTATTTTTAAGTACAAAAGTACTGGTATTTTTACTGGTGTGAAATACTGTTATTTTTATAATAGTAAAATCATAGGATTTAACTATTATAATTTATATAATCTTATGCTATTACATACTAGTATAATGTTTATATAATATAAATACAATTTAAAAGAGATTATTATTATATTCTAATAAATACTGAGTACTATTATTTCAAAAGTTTGAAAAATATGAAATTGGAATTGTTCACATCCTGAGACATCTGGGACGGATTTGCTGCATTAAAACTCCTAATCAAAGAAGTATTACTGAGAGAGCATTTTGACTATATCCTTCCTCACTTAAAAAATCTTCCAGAGCATCTTATTTTCATTTGTATTCCCATTTCCTAGTATTACAAGTGAAGTTGGGCATTACTGCTTGTGGTTATTAATGATTTGTATTTTCTCCATAGTCAGTTTGGATCTTCATCAACTGCCAGAGGTTCCTGAAGGAATTTTCTTAGCATTGGAGAGTGACAAATGATTTTGGAAAAGTAGGAGCTGGAGGAGGAGGCCAAAAGGTTTGGGGAAGAAGAGGGGGAGAGGATCCCCTCTTTTCTTCTTGAACCTGACTGCCTCCCTACTCCTGAGCTGAGTTCCCTCTGCTTCCCTTCCCTTTAATCCACCAGGTCCAGTGATCCTCTTAGGGCCTCAAACAAAGGACCCTCAGCCCTGAAACTGGTTCTTTTTCAGCTGGAACAGCATCTGAGAATAAACTTGGGAAAACTGTGATTCAATCTCTCACTGTATAAAGTTCTAGTATTCAATATGAAGAAAACTGTGCTATTTGGCTTTGATATTTCGATCGCTAGGATAAAATACGGAAATTTGGTGTCAGACAACTCTACTATTTCTGTGACCTTAGCAAATCACATCACCTTTCTGAGCCTCAGTTTCTTTATCTTTAAAATGGGAGTCAAAGCAGATGGACTTGTTGCCAGAAGCAAATGTGCTCATCCCCAGAGTGCTTTGTGCAGTATCTGGTGCATGGTAGGAGCTCAGTGAAGAAGTCTTCTTCTTGCTAAAGTAGGTTCCTTACATACAACCAAGTTCCATTCCAAGAGCATGTTCCTAAGTCCAACAAAGTTAACCTTCAGTTCAGTTGCTCAGTCGTGTCCGACTCTTTGCGACCCCATGAATCGCAGCACACCAGGCCTCCCTGTCCATCACCAACTCCCAGAGTTCCCCCAAACTCATGTCCATCGACAAAGTTAACCTAGTACCCAACTAACACAATCAGCTATATAGTACTGTAATCTAAGAGATTTATAATACTTTTCATACAAAGGGCACATTAAAAACAAACACAAAAATAGAGATAACATTTTTAATCTTATAGTGCAGTACCTTGAAATGAACAGTAGTACAGTACAGGGGCTGGCATCGAGTGAACAAGCAAGAAGAGTTGCTGACTGGAGGAGGAAGTGGAGGTGGGAGATGGTAGAGCTGGTGGATCATCAGCAACAGGAGATGGAGGGTGAGCTGCAGTGTCACTCAGGCCTGGCTTCGATGGCACAGGTTCTGGTTCCTTGCTGCATTCAATTCTATTTACCCCCTTGAGAAGATAATCTGGTGACGTCTGGGTAGTACTGTACCAACTACATCACCGCTGCTTTTATGCTTGCTTCTGGACATCCTGGCCTTCAAATAAAACACTGTACTACTGTACTGCATACAGTATGGTACAGTAAAGTACACAAAAGCACAACCACTTACAGAGGGTGCACACATGTGGCAATGTACACCAGACACGTGAACTCACTTACATGATTGCAAATGCGAATGCACATTCACATCTTTGAAGGTCTGCAACTTCAAGGATCACATGTAGGGGACTTACTGTGTTAAGAGATTTCCCTATCTCACCTGGGCTTCCCAGGTAGCGCTAATAGTAAAGCACCTGCCTGCCAATGCAGGAGGCATAAGAGATGGGGGTTCGATCCCTGGGTTGGGAAGATCTCCTGGAGGAGGGCATGGCAACCCACTTCAGTATTCTTGCCTGGAGAATCCCATGGACAGAGGAGCCTGGAGGGCTACAGTCCATGGGGTAACAGAGAGTTGGACATGACTAAAGTGACTTAACAGGCACACACACACGCCACCCTAGTTCTGAGAACCGTCTAACTAGATGAATCCCACTCCTCTCCCCCCTTTCACCTCCCAGACAGTGCTTAATCGCTGGGTCTAACATCTCAATTACACAATGTTTGTGGCAATGTCTGTGGCGGTGAATTGAATTCTCTGATTAACTGAGTGTTACTGAGAAAACTCCTTTTGTCTTCACCAGGGCAGCCACACATCTTTGTAAAACAGAGTATAATCTATTTTCCCACCTTAGCAAGTAGTGCTAGCAACAAAATAGGCTATCTGTCTCTTCGATGACCCACTGCCCCTCTCCAAACACTGCACAGAGCTACATAGAAAGAGTAGAAGATTCTGAGCTGAGCATATCCTGCCCTGGAAGATGAATTCCAGAATAAAGCCTACACCACTTGTTAACTTGCCAGCTTTCTCTGTCTTGAGAAAACTCAGAATCAAAGGTATATGAATGTACGGTGAAGTGAGTGAGAAGAGCAGTGGGCAAGCTGAATTCATAAACAAGTGAAGGATTTCCGGTTCACAGTGGTTGGTTTTGTATTTTTCAGAATTTCCTTTAGTGTAGAAAAGACTTTGAGAAGTCCTCCATCCAGGCCAACCTCTGGGAAGTGCAGTTTGCTAGGAACAGAGGGCTCAGGGTTGGGGTTGCTGCTGCTGCTGCTACTGCTGCTAAGTCACTTCAGTTGTGTCCGACTCTCTGTGACCCCATAGACAGCAGCCCACCAGGCTCCCCCGTCTCTGGGATTCTCCAAGCAAGAACATTGGAGTGGGTTGCCATTTCCTTCTCCAATGCATGAAAGTGAAAAGTGAAAGTGAAGTTGCTTAGTCGTGTCCAACTCTTAGCGACCTCATGAACTGCAGCCTACCAAGGCTCCTCCGCCCATGGGATTTTCCAGGCAAGAATACTGGAGTGGGGTTCCATTGCCTTCTCCGCAGGGTTGGGGTTAGGGTGACATAAAGGAACCTAGGTGTGGGCTCCAGATCCTCTGCCACAACCAACATGCTCTGTACAGTGGACAGGCCGTGATGCTGTGTCGGGGCAGATGGCCCACCAACACTCCTAACCCCAGAGCCTTTCAGTAGCAGACTTTGTGGGGTACCTGCAGCACCAGGAACTGACTGTCCCCAGATGACTAATTCCAGTCCCACAATGTCCAAGGGGTGCCTTCAAGGTCCTGGACTAGGTCTTATTCTTACATGTGTTATTTCACTTTCACAACCCCAGAAGCATTGTGAAGCGGTCCATTTTACAGATGGGGAAACTGAGGCTTAGGGAAGGTGACTTTCTGAGGGGCACATAGCTAATGAGTGGTACGTGCAAAATTTGAACCCACATCTTTGAGACTCCTCAATCCATCCCCTTAAAGAAACCGGAAGTCTCCCCAACTTCTGATTTACACAATGGTGTTCGTTGGTTACATCAGAATCACCAGGGAGCTCTACAGTTCTTATTGCTGGGCTCACCTTAGCAATTCAGATTAAGCAGTTTTGGAATGCGGAGAAGGCAATGGCAACCCATTCCAGTACTCTTGGTTGGAAAATTCTATGGACGGAGGAGCCTGGTAGGCTGCAGTCCATGGGGTCGCTAAGAGTCGGACATGACTGAGTGACTTCACTTTCACTTTTCACTTTCATGCATTGGAGCAGGAAATGGCAACCCACTCCAGTGTTCTTGCCTGGAGAATCCCAGGGATGGGAAGCCTGGCGGGCTGCCGTCTATGGGGTCACACAGAATTGGACACGACTGAAGTGACTTAGCAGCAGCAGCAGCAGTTTTTGAATGGGGTCTCTAGCTTCGTTTTTTTTTTTTTTTCCCCTAGCTGTGCTTTTAACCAGTTCCTTGAGTCCACCCATCCCTTGAAGAGGAGATAACCCATAATGCTTATGTTCCTTCAGCTGTCTCCAGCTGACCATGATGGACATGGTCTCTAGTTGTCAGTCCATGCTCCTACCCAGACCAAAATCCCAATGTAAAAGTTAGTTTTTAGCTTTGAGATCTGTTCCTTGCCTCTGTGCTTCCCTCTTTCAGTTTCTTCTTTGGGAAGAGCGTCTGTAAAAGTTTATGTTCACGTCCATTTGGCGAGGCTACAGTACCCAGTGATTTAATCAAATGCTAATCTAGGTGCTGCTCTGAAGGTAACTTGTAGATGGGGGTCAACATCAGCAATCAGTTACCTTTAAGTAAAAGATTACTTTCAATAGTGTGGGTGAGCCTTATCCAATCAGTTGAAGGCATTACTAGCAAAAAGTGAGATTTGTCCAAAAAAGAGGAAATTCTCCCTGCAGATTATAGCATTAACTGCTGCTTGAGAGTCCAATCTGCCAGCCTGCCCTATGGATTTTGAAATTACCAGCACCTTCAATTGGTTGGATGAACAACTTGAAATAAATTTCTTAATGAAATTTGATGCTTAATGAGTGATGCTATTGGCTTTGTTTCTCTGGAAAGCCCTGACTGAAACAGCATCTTTTCTGACCTCTTGATTAATTGTCCCCTCCTTCCCTTTCTCCCTCCCTTCTTCCTTCCTCCTTTCCTTCCTTCCTTCCCTTTTTCCTTCTCTCCCTTTCTGCCTTTCTTCCTTCCATCCTTCTCCCCTCCTAGCTTTCTCTCTCTGATTCAACAATGCCTGTTTGTATGTCAGACCCTGCTCTGAGAAAAGAGCATACAATCAGTGAAAAAGATGTCTATCCTTCCCTCAAGGAGCTCAAAAACCACTAATCATACATAAAATCGATAAGAGATTTGCAATTTATATTAATGCATCACTTTTGCTTATAGTCTCTCCTATAAATCTGGACCTAACCCCTTGAGATAAAAAGTACAGGCATTATTCTCCTGTTAGACATAGGCAAGGGTAGACACCTCGTGATTTGTCCTGAAGACAGACGGTGCAAGAGGGAAGCTAGATCTCCGGGCCCCGCCCACTTTCCCACTGCCGCTCTTTCCCTGCACTATGCTCCTCCCCACTTTTCCTGGTTGGCTCTCACCGCGCCATCCTCAGCACGCCACCGGTTTATACTTGTTTATGTTTCTCTTCTAACACATTATATCATATCTGCATCTCAGTTATTTGTTTACATAAATGTTTCCTCTCTGTATTGTAAGCTTCTCAGGGGCAAGTTACAATGCTTCATTCAACAAACGTTTATTCAGCACTTGCGATGACATGGGCACATTTTGCCTCTGTAGTGAGTCAGAGTGCTGACTCTGAACCCAGGCTGTGGATGACATGGTCTCCTCGATGTGTGACCTCGGGTAAGTGCCTTAACCTTGCGGGGACTTCCTCCCTCATCTGTAAAATGGGAGGAGAACAGCATTTACCCCTGAGGGTTACCATCAGGGAGAAATGCTCTCATTTATATTAGGTGCTGAGGACGGTGTCAGGCACTCAAGAATATTAGCTATTGATACATGTAACTACTGTCCTCAGCATCTCAGCAAAGAGTAAATATTTGCTAACAGAATGACTGAATGAATAAATGAATAAATGTAGGATTCACATAACCACAGAATCATCCAGGTAATGTCTGCTAAAAAGTTAGAGTGCCTGAGATAGCAGTAAAGGAAAAATACGTGTTGAACTGTGTGTGTTAGTTGCTCAGTCATGTCTGACTCTTTGCGGCCCCATGGACTATAGCCTGCCAGCTTCCTCTGTCCATGGAATTCTCCAGGCAAGAATACTGGAGTGGGTAGCCATTCCCTTCTCCAGGGAACCTTCCCTACCCAGGGATTGAACCCTGGTCTCACACATGGCAGGCAGATTCTTTACCGTCTGAATCACCAGGGAACAGACTTAGGTTCAAATCCCAGCTCTGCTTCCAACTAGACATACGCATTTGGGCAAGTCATGAACTTCTTCATGCTTCTGATTGCTAATTTGCAAAGAAAGTGTATCACAGTGGATGGTCTAAAAGGCTGACCTCAGTCCTCATGTCTGCCTGCCTTTGGTGTCAGAGGGACATGGGGGACCATGCCTACAGGTTTGGTCCAGAAGCCTTCAGGACAGAGCACCCCAACCCAGATCTGAAGGATGGACGTTTACAGGTCTGGACTTGCTGGCTTTGGTTATTAGCAGCGAGGATCCTGATACCAGCTTTATAAAGTCAGCATTTGCTGAGTGGTCTATTGTGATCGGCTCAAAATAGCCTTCCGCCTCTGTGCGGGTATCAGGACTTCTAATACCCAGTAACTTCGTACTCAAAACATCAGCCAGCTATTGTGTAACTCCAATGACAGCAGGTTCTTGCTACAAATCCTGAAAGCTGTCTCTTGGATACCCTTAACGTATTCATAACATTGGTATTTATGTATTTATCTCTGAAAACCATAACCTTGGAAAAAAGCATTTAGGGGAAAGAAGGCTGTAGTGATTAAAGAAAGCTCTGTTCATTTGAACAACATTAAATACAACTGGCATAATGACAACTGTGAGATCTGATAGAATATAGAGAAGGCTGCAAATAAAGGGCTTGTATTTTTTCCCTGATGTAACATAATGGTCACATTTTTCTTTCACAATGGTTTTGCCGAGATAAAGAACAAATTATACTGATTTGATTGCTACTTAGAAATACTTAAAATTGAAAAAGACAGCAGGTGGGCCTGGTTAGAAAGGATGGTTATTTTAGCATAACAGATGCATGCATAAAACATCGCCTAGCCAATTTTTTAATCATAAGACCCCCCAAACTTTTTCTCTACTACTTTGCCTTGGGATGTAAGCAAGTGGGGGAAATGAGGAGGTGCTGCCAGAGGGCACCGTCTGGGTCCAAAGAGCCAGCCAGCCCTGGAGCAGCCTCTGGGAGGAGGATGTTCTGTGGGGGTGGTGATCCCCAGGCCTGGTAGATTACAGATGGGGAGGTGGGGCTGACCCCATGGGCAGTAGGAAGCCCAGAGTCAAGGGCTAAGTACACAGACATTTAAATCCCAGGAAACTTTTACAAATCTTCCTCTAAGATTTCTGAACAAGGAGTGTGTTTGGCTTCCTAATGTTTCAATCATTACTGGGTGCCCTATTCCTTGACCGTCTTCTGGCTTCAGTGTCACTCAAGTTCCTAGAAGGCAGAAGCCAGAGATCTTATCCATCCTCTTTGGCTCCTGGTTTTTCCATTTCCAAGAAACACTAATTGGCAACTATGAAATGAAGACGTGCCCGGTGCCACTCCAAATGATGCCTTGTGGACCTTGCTCTGGCTTCTGAGCTATACCCCCATCTTCTCTGTTGGAAGGTGCCTGAGACATCGACTTGCTCACTATTTGTTAAAAATGAAAGCGTGACTTCATTCCAGGTGAGTGAGTCCTGGAGTTTGGACTATAGAACAACACAGGTTGTCAAATGACTTGTGTACGACAGAGTTTCATAGCATGGCTTTGTCTTGCTTAACACAAAGCCTCTGATCTTTGCTCCAGCTTTCCTCGCAAGCAGGCAGACAGTCTCTTTCAGATCTAGAGGACAGAGGAAGCTGGAGCATTTCTGGCAGGAGCTGGGCAAAACCCCAGGTTCAGGATGAAACTAGCTCCCCCCACAAGCACCCTGCTTCTCCTTGCCTATTGCTTTGTTCTTCTTGGTTTGCCAGTGTTGGAAATCCATCCAATTTGCTTCTTTCTCTGAGCATTTGGCCTCAGTCAATTTCTACAAAGTGCTCACGAAGGTCAAACCCTCTCCTGTTTCTTCTTTACACTTTTTTTTTAAAAAATAGTTTTTATTGTTGAATAGTTATAGATCTACGGGAAAAAATGGACGAGAATTCAATGAGTTCCCACATGCTCCATCCCAGTTTCTCCCACTGATAATATCTTAAATTAGGATGATACATTTGTCATAACTAACAAGCAAGTGGATGCCTTATTATTAACGAGAGTTGGCGTTATATTCAGATTTCGTTATTTTTTCACCCATGTCCTTTTTCTGTTCCAGGATTCCTTTCAATACACTACATGACCTTTAGTTGTCTGTCTCCTTAGGCTCTTCTTAGCTGTAACAGTTTCTCAGATTCTCCTCAGTTTTGATGACCTTGATAGTTTTGAAGAGTACTGGCCAGCTCTTTTGTAGAAAGAATGTGCCTCTGTTAGGATTTCTCTTATGCTTTTGTGGCTCAGGCAGTAAATAATCTGCCTGCAATATGGAAGACCCAGTTTCAATTCCTGGTTTAGGAAGATCCCCTGGAGAAGGGCATGGCAACCCACTCCAGTATTCTTGCCTGGAGAATTCCATGGACAGAGGAGCCTGGCAGGCTATATAGTCCACGGGGTCACAAAGAGTTGGATGCGACGGAATGACTAACACTTTCACTTTTCACTTTCCTCATGGTTAGATTGGCATTATGGGGAGGAGGACCACAGAGGTAACGGAGCTTTCTCATCAAGTATATCATGGGCATATATTATCACCACTGAGGCTGACCTTGGTCCCTTGGCTGAGGTCGTGTTTGTCAGGTTTCTGCCTGTGAAGTTCCTCTTTCTTCCCACACAACACTCTTTGGAAGGGAGTCGCTGTTTGCAACACACACATAAGGAGTGAGGAGTTCTGCTCACTCCCTCATGATGGAAAGCATTTACATAAATTATTTGGAATTCTTTCCCTCAGGAGATTTGTCTCTCCTTCCCCATTTATTTATTTATTCAATCATTTTTTTATACCAGTATGGACTCATGGATATTTATTTTATATATTTATTTTGGGTTATAATAGCATGTTACATTATTTATTGGGTTGCTCAATTTTTTTTTTTTTCCAGTTTTAGCCAATGGAAGCCTATTCAGGTTGGCTCCTGTATCCCTCTGATCTGCTCATCCTTTAATTTTTTTGTGCTTTTCCTTATTTTCTGATACTATATTAGATGCTCTGGGCTCATCTTTCCAGCACCAGCCTTAGAATCGACCATTTCTCCGTGGAACTTTCATTCCTTTTACTGGGGAGTGGGATTAAAAATCAAGGTCTAGGTGCTGGGTGTTCCTTAGATCTTTTGAAAGCTCAGACCCCCTCTTTGTCTTACACAAATCTTCTCTTTTCCACATTTCCAATTAAGCACCTCCAATCTAACACAGTGGTCTGTCATCAACTTAAAGTTGCCTCACAAGCCACTATTTTCCCAAGTCCCTGGTATAACTAAACATATGCACAATGAGCCTGCTGAACAGCTGAGGAAGGAGTGGGCCACATCACGGTGAAGCTGTTTTTAGAAAGAGCAGTAGCCATCGCAGACTGCTCTGTCCCTCCATCTCCGTATTGCAAGTCTCTTCAATGAAGACCATAACTTTCCATGCTGAAAGGTGAATATAGACTCCAAGAGGACAAGAGCAAGAGGGTTGTTCCATACAAAACAGGTCACTGAGGAAGAGAAGAGAATTCCTTTCTTTGAAAGAACCAAAGACTGACCCATGTGGGCTGAATGAAGGGCAGCCATGCTTTCTTAAAATACAGCCCAGGGCAGCCTCTAAGCTGGACCCACCTGCTGTCATTTGGGGAACTTTTTGGCTGATCAGACTTCATACTTGCCCTGCTCATGCCTTGATTTATGCCTTTTCTGTTTAGTCTTCTCCAACACTGATCATGCTCAGATACACAGGTAGAATACAAAAACTCTAACATAATCTTGTGATATTGGGGGAAGATGGACCCTTGAGAATTATCTGGGTCAATTTCACACTCAGTGCCCGAGTCTGCTTTTCAATGTCCCCTTCAAATGATTGCCCAGCCTTGGTTTGAAATTCCTCCTGTATTAGGGAGATCATTACTTTTCCAGGAAATCTACAATGTTGAAACACTTATAATTGCCCCCAAATATGTTTCTAGGTAATTTTCTCATATTGGTACTACTTCTATCTTTCCTCAAAGACCACCCAGAATAAGCTACAACTCCTTCTTCACTTATATATCTGAAAGTGGTTTTCTTTCTTTAAAAGAAAAAAACCCTACTTCTATACTGTGTATATTTTCCTGTGTCTTTAAATATTCTTAGAAAATATGATTCTTAAAACTTCCTATTATTCCATTGTAGTTATGTACTATAATTTATTTAACTATTCTCTTATTGTTAATATTCAGATGGTTTCCAGTTTTGGGTTGTTATATATAACATGCAGTGAACATCACATAAATCTTTGTCTGTATTTCAATTATTTCCTTGGGTAGATTATTAGAAGTGGTATTACTGAGTCAAAGGGTGATGTTTAGCTTGTATTTTATTAGAGAGTAGACTTATTATTATGTGAAGAGATCTGGGTATCACTCTGTGCTGTGAATCTAGAATGCTAAGATGAAATTTTTGAGTGGTTTGTGGAAGATGCGGACCCTCGCTAAAATATGGTAGATCACTCTGTCTTTGAAGAAGTAGCTTTGGTGACCAGAAGTGTATCTTGTCCTGTGTTGATATGAAAGTACATGGCTGATGCTTTAGCAAAAGTTTCAAGTCATGTTTTTTGGATGAGGACAAATAAATCTGCAGGTGAGACCCTTAGCAAGTTGAAAGCAGCACAGGCAGATGAAGTCATATCAGCATCACTTTTGGGAAGGCACCCACATTCTGGAGACCAAAATCAAGCTGTCCATAGCGATACATGGAGCAGCTGTCCCATGGCCCAGTTGAAATATTGAAAAAGTCAGAGATTTTGCACATTCAGAAAAAAGGATAGCTGAAGAGTTAAAATTAGATAAAGGGATAAATTCTTCCTGAAAGGAAATCTGAACTGGAGAGAAGTTTTATACTTCTACTATACAGTTGGAATGATGAAGAGAAACAATAAAGTCTTGGCATTTATTTCTGACTTTTGTTTTAAGAAGACAGATGAAACAATACATGTTGAGATATAAAAAGTTAATTTGGGATGCTGTGTGGTATTGAAGAAGAGTATCAACATTAGCCAACATCCATTGGATCATAGAAAAAGCAAGAGAGTTCCAGAAAAACATCTGCTTCTGCTTCATTGACTACATAAAAGTCTTTGACTGTGTGAATCACAACAAGCTGTGAGAAATTCTTAAAGAGATGGGAATACCAGACCACCTTACCTGCCTCCTGGGAAACCCGTATGCAGGTCAAGAAGCAACAGTTAGAGCCAGACATGGAACAATGGACTGGTTACAAATTGGGAAAGGAGTATGTCAAGGTTGTATATTGTCATTCTGCTTATTTAAGTTATATGCAGAGTACCTCATGTGAAATGCTGGTCTGGATGAAGCACAAGCTGAAATCAAGATTGCTGGGAGAAATAGCAATAACCTCAGATACGCAGATGACACCACCCTTATGGCAGAAAGCAAAGAGGAACTAAAGAGTCTCTTGATGAAAGTGAAAGAGGAGAGTGAAAAAACTGGCTTAAAACTTAACATTCAAAAAACTAAGATCATGGCATCTGGTTCCATCACTTCACTGCAAATAGATGGGGGGAAAAAAATCACTGCAGATGGTGACTGAAGCCATGAAATTAAAAGATGCTTGCTCCTTGAAAGAAAAGCTATGACAAACCTAAAAAGCATATTGAAAAGCAGAGACATCACTTTGCCAACAAAGGTCTGTCTAGTCAAAGCCATGGTTTTTCCAGTAGTCATGTATGGATGTGAGAGTTGGACCATAAAGAAGTCTGAACGCCGAAGGATTGATGCTTTTGAACTGTGGTGCTGGAGAAGACCCTTGAGAGTCCCTTGGACTGCAAGGAGAACCAACCAGTCCATCCTAAAGGAAATCAATCCTGAATATTCATTAGAAGGCCTGATGCTGAAGCTGAAGTTCTAATACTTTGACCATCTGATGCAAAGAGGTGACTCATTAGAAAAGACCCTGATGCCAGGCAAGATTGAAGGCAGGAGGAGAAGGGGATGACAGAGGATGGGATGGTTGGACGGCATCACTGGATTCAATGGACATGAGTTTGAGTAAGCTCCAGGAGATGGTGAAGGACAGGGAAGCCTGGCATGCTGCAGTCCATGGGGTTGCAAAGAGTTGGACACCACTGAGTGACTGAACAACATCAACATTAGCACCAGCGGGAACTAGAATTAACTCTGGCCTTTCCCACAACTAGCCAAGTAACCATGGATAAGTTAATTTCCCTCTTGAGCCTTGGGTTCCTCATCTAGAATATGGAAATTAGGATCTTACTTCATAGGCCTGCTGGGAAGGTTACATAAAATTACATGCAAATAATAGTTTAGTAGCTTCCGTAGAGAAGGTGCCTGGTTAGTGTTCTCTGTTGCTGCCATTTCTGCTGTGAGCTGGAAGCTACGAGCCCACGCATACCATGGAGAGTTTCAATATCATTCAGACTACAGAAAGTGTGAACCAAGACCAAAAGTGAAGACAATGTTGATTTATCTCACTGATGTGGCCCTTTGACCACATTGCCAATTTGCTATCTTCCTCTAGTTCTTAAAGGAGCCATGCACAGATTCTGAAAGTTTTAGAAGATGGGTTATTAGAGTTGCTATTGAACCATTAGTCCTGGGAATGGGGTGGGCGCTGAGGAAGGGGTGATACTCTCCTATTGGAGGTGAGGACTGTTTAGGGACCGAAAGAGAAAACAGAAATGACCTTCTCTTGAAGAGAGGTACCAGACCCCAAAATAAGATGAAGTAGGGCTGCCTGATCAAAAGTCACGGTTGTGACAAGTGCAGATGTCGAGAGGCTAGACAATAGGCAGCCTGGGCTCTTTACCTTTAAAACGGCCATTGTCTGGACCATCTCATTCCCCTGCAACTGACCTCAGCTCCACTTTCCCTGTGGGGCCTGCCTCTCACTATCTGAGGAGCTCCTGACATCAGACTCACTATTAGATTCTGGTCTTTTCCTTGAGCTCAGCCTTGGTTTCTGCTCTGTTGACTTACCTCTCTCTATTCACAAACATGTGCAGGCCTCTGGCCTGCTTCACCTTTTATCCAATCCTGATCCGGACAACTATCGTCCTAAGACTCTCCCCCCATGCCCAAGCTTGGCTGCACTGTGTCCCCTACTTCTTTCCGAGCCAGTGCTTGTTCATAGTCTTTCATGTGGCTCCTGCTTTCATATTATATGCTCCCCTTTCATGAACTTGACACCACATCCCTCTGGAACCATGCTGAGAGATAACACAAGGGTCACTGCTAAGGGCAACAATGAATCATCCCTCTTCTTCAGCGGTCTAGCAGTGTCCGTGGACTGAACTCCATCTGTCCACTGGGAGAAGTCAATGGAGGTCACTGCCCAAGACATTAAGGTTCAGTCTTTTGTCTGCCTTCTGGATGGCTCCAGAGTTTCATATTTCTGATGAGATCTGTTGAAGCCTTAGGGAAGGAAAGACCCTAGTGATTCAAACCAGCACGCCTGGATTCCTCTAGAAACAGCAGAAAGCCCCTTTAGGAGCTGTTTGTTATTTATTAGATTGATGACAGTCCATTCCAGGAGAGATGGTCCCCAAAGATGCTGGAGCAATGGTAGCCCAGCAAAGACAAGAGCAAGAAACAGGAAATGGAATCAGCATACCTAAGCCCAGGCAGGCAGAACCAGCTCCTCACTTGCCAACTGTACAACCTGGCAAGTCATCAAACCTCCTGAGCCTTCGCTGCTTCATCTGCAAAATGAGGATGAAAGGAAGACCTTTCTGATGGTGTTGGTTTGAAGATCAAATAAAATAATAAATGTGAAAGCATATTGCGAAATGTCAGGTGCTTTTTAATGTTAGTTATTAATAGTAATATGTATTTTTATTAGCCTATGATTCCACAGGATGCTCTAGCAACAAAGAACAGAAAAAAAAAAGGACCGAGACTGGCTTAACAACAGGGAAATTTACTATCTCCTATAACAGGAGAGTCAAAGGTAGATCAAGCTTCAGGGTGTGTGGGCTCAAGGTCTCAGTGGTGTCTTCAGCACCTAGGTTCTATTTGTCTCTTCTGCCATCCTGGATGTCAGCTTGATCTGTAGCCTGGTCTAAAATGGCTTAGCAGATACAGGCATCACCTACAGAGACAATGCTATTCTGAGAAAGGAGAGAGACTCTCTCTCTCCCTGTGACTCTCTCTTGGGAGAGAGGGGAAGTTTATCCCAAGCCCTTCAGCACCTTCCTCTCATATTTCTATAAAAATTGGTTCATAGATCCATTCCTACAACAGTCAAAGGCAGGGGACCCTTGGGCCAGTCAGGTTCATGGGTTTGCAGGCGGGATGATGTGGAACATGGGGGCTCTAGCAGGAAGAACACTGGAGTGATGAATGCTGGGTAGATACCATAGCATCTAGTACCAATATTGTCATTAGACTGTATGCTCTGAAGGTAGGGACTGTTTCTGTGTGGCCTTATATATCCCCAGTGCCTCTTATAGCAGTAGTCCCCAACCTTTCTGGTATGAGGGACTGGTTTTGATGAAGACAATTTTTCCATGGACTGGGGTGGGGGACGGTTTAGGGATGATTCTCATAAGAAGTGTGCAACCTAGGTCCCTCACATGCGCAGTTCACAGTAGGGTTCGCCATGATTGATGCTGAGAACCTAATGCCGCCACTGATCTGACGGGAGGTAGGGCTCAGGTGGTAATGCAAGCAACGGGGAGCAACTGTAAATGCAGATGACGGTTTGCTCACGCACCAGCCACTCACCTCCTGCTCTGTAGCCCTGTTCTGTGACCTGGGGATTGGGGACCCCAGTCTTACAGTACCTGGGATGTTGTAGATGCTGCTAAAATATTTGTTGAATGAAATAGATGGCAGGAAAAGTGAGATAGGATGGGACACCACCACTTGGGTGGACGTGCTCACTATGTAACAGACACTGCTTGCTGAGTGTCGGGGCTGTGTTCTCACTTACTCTCATGCTTCCTGCATGGGATACAACATCTTCAACATCCTACATACTCCACAAAAATGTGAGTGGATTGCACTTATTTTATGGAAGACGTTATTATTTAATAATGATCACAGATGCTTCCCGAGTGCTGCTTCTATTCCAGATGTTGGGATAAGGAAGCACTTTACATGTATTTGTTCCTGTGAGTTAGGTACTACAGCAATTCCCACTTTACAGCTGGAACAACTGAGACATGGAAGCCTTGCTTTGAGTATGTAGGTGGTTCATAGGTGGTGAACCAGCTCAGGGGGACTCAGGGTACCTGTTCTTAACAGAGTACTCAGCAAAGCTACTCCTTCAAGCTGCTTCTGATAGACCCCATAGCTCACTTAGTGGATGGAGGCGACTGTGGTGGGGGAGGAAAATTCCTGGGTGGGTCAGGAGCCCCCTGTGATCCTTCTTCTGATCACAGAGTCAGGCCACTCCCATGTCCACCTCCCTCCCCTGGGAGCATTGTTTTTCTGGAGAAGCCCACCATGCATCACTATCAGTGAGCAAGCACCCCAGCAAGGCCATTCCTCCCGTTTGTCAGGAAGGGGGACTATTTATGGGGCTGCTGCTCTGCAGAGCTAGGAAGGAGTCAGGCTGCATTAGTGGGGGCATTGCTGCTGCCACCAGCCAGGCCAGGCTGGGTTGACTTGTCCATTCATTGGCAGGACTGGCTGCTTCCTGGAGGCAACTCCCTCTCAGAAGGAGCTTCCTGTACACTGGAAAATAATGGAGGAGAACTGGCCTCTTGTGAGCTTCTGGTTCCATGTCCCTGTCTTGGTCACAAAAAGTATATTTATGAAATCATACTAATAATCACTTACTGAACATTTATTATGCACCAGACACTATTCTACTCTTTGAAGCACTTTGCATGTGTTAAATCACTTATTCCTCAAAGCAAGAACCTCCTTTTGTGTCCACTATGCAGATGAGGAAACTGAGGCATAGAGTAGTTGAGATGCTGGAAGTGGCCAGGTTGGGTTCCAAACTCATTGCCAATGCTTCCCAAGCCCTTGCTGCATGCCAGACCCCTCCTCAGGGCCTTACATGCTCCTTCTGGTTGATTCTGCCCAGCAGCTATGATAGATACTATTCCTGATCAAGGAAAACAAAGGTGAGGGCTTAGGTAACTTGCCCAAGGTCACAAAGTAGCAAGATGAGCTGGGATGCCAATCCAGGCAGTCTGCCTAGGTCCTCAACTGGCTGACACTAAGCTTCCAATTCTCTTTTGCAAGAAATAAGGGCAGTTCATCATCAGAAACAGTTCAGTCCAGCTTGTTTCTTGTATTAATTCCCTGCCGTCCTTCCAGTTCTTTCCTTTGGGAAGCTCTTCCTCAGGCCCAGGAATCCCACACGTGATCTAAGACTAGATGCTGGTTGGCCCTGATCCTCTAAGCCCAAGTTGTAGAGATCCTCAGGTTCCTGTGACTAGCAGGGGCTCCCCGAGGTCACGGTGCTGTCTTCCAGCCCGGGCAGGGCTGCTCCAACTCAGTCTTTCTGTTCTGTGATGCCTTTGTCCTGATTTTTCGAGTGGGGAGTGAGTATCCCCAATGTGAAGATACAGAGGTCTGGCCTGAACCTGCACTCAGAGGGCCCTTGCTCTGACAGTGACCTAAGTCCCTGGAAGGCCAAGGTGACAAAGAGGTACTGTCTGGAGAACCAGCCAAAGTAACCCACAGCACCCTGCCAGCCCCGCCCCTGCACGACAGCTTGAAAACAATTTGTCCGGCCTGTGAGTAATGTCTAGTCACTAAATGCTAATTAATTTGCTGTTGCATTTGAGTTAATTTATGGGGTGTTCTCTTCACCAAGTAAATTTTAATTAAGAAGAGTAAAACAAATGACAAAGTAATTTCCCCAAAAAATTAATTTCCAAGTAAACACGAGCCATTGTTTTCCTTTGTATCAATGATGAAAGTTAAAATGAAGCCTCCATAGCCGCCCCTGCCCTCCTACCCCACCTCTCTGGCTTTTAAGGATGAAGTTTGAACTTAAGCCAGGCGCTGGGTGGAGGGCAAATTAGCAGTTAGGCAGGGCCAAATGAACTGGGCAGAGAGCCTGGGAGAAACTGGGTAACAGGCCTCCGAGAAATGCAGTGGTGTTAACTCTCTGGTGTTGATGGTGTAGAATTTTCATCTAACACTACACCTTTTAGGAGCTGAGACGGTAAAAGCTTATTGTACGTGCTTCTTGTAGAAACACTAAGTGAGGAAGCAAGAGGTGAAGGCATTTAATTATTTTTTTTTAATTCATCAAATTGCATAACCAAATAGTGGTGCTTCCCAGGTGGTGCTAGTGGTAGAGAACCCTCCTGCCAATGCAGGAGAGGTAAAAGAATCCATTTGATCCCTGGGTTGGGAAGATCCCCTGGAGGGAGGGTATGGCAACCCACTCCAATATTCTTGCCTGGAGAATCCCATGGACAGAGGGGCCTGGCAGGCTACATAAAAGAGTCAGACATCACCCAAGCGACTTAGCATGCATGCACGTATAATCAAATAAGTAAAGGAGAGAAGTCGGAAAGCATCTACTTGCAAATTTGCCCAGACACCGCCCTGGGAAACTTTACAGAGCTTCTCTCAGCTCGCCTAACAGTTTCAGAGGAGGGTGTTTCCTATCAGCTGCCATATTAGAGGCGAGGAAACTGAAGGCTTTAAGGCCACATGACCAGTGGGTCAGATTTAAAACCTGCTTTGCGGCCTCCAAGCTTTCCACATCATCCTGCTGTCTCTTTGATTACATGTGTCACAAAGTGATTTTTGAAATCAATTTGCAAGGCTGCACTGGGTCTGCTGCCCAGAGCTTGATGCTGCTGCCGTTCTATGTCTGGCTAGATGGAGAGTTGGGAATTGGGGTGATGACGGTGGGGGTCTGTGGCTGGTGGAGCAGATCTGGTCGAGGGGGATACCCACCCCAGAGGAGCCTCGGAGATCAGAGGACCATGGCGGAGTGCAGGGTCGAGGTAGGGACAGACTGAGCGGACCTTGGAGGGGGGTCTCTCTCATGCTGTCCCCTGCCCTCCCCACCCCTCCAACTCTCCCTGCAGCCTCTGGTCCTGAATCAATACGAAACCTTCTCACTGGAGAGAGTGAAGCATGAAATCCAGTCTCAGGGTGGGTGGGCAGAGGTGAGGGCTGCCAGCCTGGGGAGGAAAGTCCCTGCCGTGGTCACCGGAGGAACGCGCTAACTTTAGGGTCTCTGGCTTTCGAGAATCCTGCTTGTCCTGCCGCAGTCACCGGGGGCTCCTATGAAAGTATGGATTTGTCTGGGTTTCTCTGTTTAATCCCAAATCTGTCAGGCCTTGTTAAATTTGATGGGGCCTGAAAGGTCTGGTGTTAAGCAAATACTCGGTGACCAGAGTCTTTGATGAGGATCAAACTGCAGCTTAATCCTGAGGTAATGGCTTTGCCCGTAATCCCAGGAGGCTGGGGATAAGTGAGGGGGAGGCAGAATCCAGGAGGCTGCCTGGAGCTGAGCGTGGAGTGAACAGGGATGGAAGAAGGAAGGAGGAGAGGTCGGCTGCCCCTGCAGCTGGGAGTCCCCAGTGAACCCAGCGTCCCATCCCTTGGAGTTGGAGGACGTCCAAACAGCCACCTAGGGGACGCCTCCCCCCAGAATGAGGGTGAGGCAGAGAGAGCCCCCTGTTTATGCAGATGGCTTTGGACAAAGATAAAAACTGAAGGGAGACCAGAAGAAAAAGGGATTAAACTACTTCAAGATCCTCAAGTGGGCAGGCCCCGGGGATTCCCCTGCCTGGTCTGGGCAGAGTTGTCCAAGTAGAGGGGTTGCCTGAGGGACCCCTGCCTCCTCCTTGCAGGAGGCCAGGCTCTGCAGGCAGCAGGTTGGGAGAGAGCAAGGACCCCCATCACCACCAGACTGGGATGCAGAGGCCCAAGTGGCTGCACTTCAAGTCCTCTTGCTGGCCAGGGTGCTGGATGCCCTGAGCTGGGCACAGCGGGATGGGGGACTGGGAGACATGGGTTGGGGACAATCAGGAGGCAAGTGCCAGGCGGTGGCCACATTCTGCCACCTTCTGTACAAACCAGGGTTGATCACACCACCTCCAGCTGCTCTGAAGAGGGCCGCTGTGCTCCTCCTCAAGGTACCTGATTAAACATTCATGGGGAAAAAATAAATAAAATAAACATTCTGCAAAGAGATGCTTAAGCAATCAGGCGCTTCAGGGGGTGGGTTCCCACAGCGCTGTAACCACAAGCCCTAGGGGTAATCGGCATTTAATGTCTCCAGCAGCTCCTGGGTTCCACACCCAGGGGCTGTTGCCTTGGCGTCCCTCCCCAGAGGCCCCGCCCCTCCCAGGGAGGCTGGGAATCTCAGAGCCATTTACCTCAGCTGTTTCTCTTTCTCTCCTTCTCACTTTGCTTTATGGCGTTAAATACCACCTGTGCGGGAGGGAGGGAGGGAGGAACCAGCTCTCCCAGGGAAGGAGGTGGGGATGGAGAGTCGCCCTGAGGGATAAGTCAGACTCTCCTGCAAGGTGTGAGATTCCTGAAGCCTGTGTGGCCTCTGATATGGTGGGTCAGGCTGCCCAGTCCTTCCTTTTGTCACTGAGCAAGTGCTTATGGAACTACGAGAAGATGTGTGTGTATGTGTGTGTGTGTCCTGCCTTCTCAGAACTTGCAAGTTCCCAGAGGGGTATTAATAAGAAAGCAGACAATGAGGCTGGGTGATAGTAGGCACTTAACAAGTGACAAATGCTGTTCCAGATGCTTTAGTGCACTGTTTGATTTAACTTTCATGACCGCTCAGTGAGGAAGATGCTGTTGGCCCATTTAACAGATGTAAACAGGCCCCGAGAAGTCACTGGCTCAAGTTATACAGAGCAGGGATTTGAACCCAGATACCTAGACTTAAGGCTCATGCTTTACCACAGCTGCTCTAGATAACTAACAATATCAAACGTGCTTTGGCAGGGGAGGCCTTCCAGAGGGGGTGAGTCCTCTGGTGTCCTCAGAGTCTTAGCTGAGTCCTCTAAAGCACTGGATTTGTTCAACTCAATAGCAAGGTGGTTGGTGGGGGGTGGGGAGCGGGGAGTGGGGAGCACACTCCCAGAGAAACGCACACAATTTGAATCGCAGGCACCCTCTAGTGTCCAGGTGAGACTGTCCCAGGACTCGCTCCTCTCCTAAGCACACTGCCTGCAGAAATAAACATGTAGTAACAGCATCTGAGGTCGGGGGTAGGTGGCAGCCAGAGGCTCCTCTGGGTGCTGCGGGCTACTTGGGCGTCTCAGGAGGAGGAACGCTGACCCCCGGGCAACTGAATGCGTGTTGGACTAATACGCTGGTTAAAGGAGTGAAGTGAGTGTAGGGGCTCATCTTCTGGCACTTTCCATCCTTCTGGCAGCAAAAACAAGCTCTCCAGACCAGAAGAGTTTTCTTGGCATATTAAAGTAATTCACTGTGCATCTGTAGTCAAGTACACACCCACGCCCTCTTATTCATATGGCGTCTCTTTTAATTGGCCTTCTCCATAGCTAATTACTTGTCAGGTAAAGGGTTACTCATTGCACAGAGGACATCTGTCCATCAGGACATGGGCAAGGCCAGGGCCACAACTTTGTGGGGAAGCCATCATTCGGAGTGCAGGCCATAGGGCCAGGTGGGGTCTCGAAGCCGACTCCAGAAAGGGGTAACCTTGGAGATAATCAGGAGATAATGGAGGGAGGGGGCCAAAAGGCCAAAGATCTGTGTTCAATTCCTCATCCCTCCATCCATTCCTGAGTCTGTCACTTTGCCAGGAGCTGGATTCACCACCATTCAGGATGGCATCAGTGTGATATGTCCCAAGATGGGACTTGTGGGATCCGAAGGTCCCAAGCACCAGCTTCTGAGGAGAAGCTGGACTTCTCGTCATCCCTGAATGCTCCTTGGCACTCCATGCAGGGCACTGGAAATGAACTGCTCTGGTGGAGACTGTGGGTATAGATGCTTACAGCTCAGAGTCCCATCTCTTGATTTTGCAGAGAAAGGAAAGGAAGGCCAGAGAGGGTAACTAAACTACTTGATGGCACACAGCAAAGTCCGGACCTGCACTCAGCTCTCTAGACCCTGAGTGCGTGGTTGCTTTCACACTGCTTTGCCAGTTACGGGGGCTGGATGCACCCTTGATGACAGACAGGAGACAGTTGTTCAGCAGCTGACCTAGGAAGGGGTGCATTTTATTCTGGATGGTGCTCTCCCCAGCTCTCTTCTTTTGCATTAAGAAAAACAATCATTGCATATTTTAATGCATATATATGGAATCTAGAAAAATAGTACAGATGAACCTATTTGCAGGGCAGGAATAGAGACACAGACATAGAAAACAGACTTGTGGACACAGTAGGGGAAGGAGAGTTCAGTTCAGCCGCTCAGTCATGTCTGACTCTTTGTGACCCCACGGACTGCAGCACACCGGGCCTCCCTGTCCATCACCAATTCCCAGAGTTTACCCAAACTCATGTTCACTGAGTCAGTGATGCCATCCAACCATCTCATCCTCTGTCGTTCCCTTCTCCTCCCGCCTTCAATCTTTCCCAGCATCAGAGTCTTTTCAAATGAGTCAGCTCTTTGCATCAGGTGGCCAAAGTATTGGAGTTTCAGCTTCAACATCAGTCCTTCCAATGAATATTCAGGACTGATTTCCTTTAGGATAGACTGGTTGGATCTCCTTGCAGTCCAAGGGACTCTCAAGAGTCTTCTCCAACACCACAGTTCAAAAGCATCATTTCTTCTTCGCTCAGCTTTCTTTTTAGTGAGAGAGGTTGGGACCAATTGAGAGAAGCATTGAAACATCTACATATGTACAATAGACAGCTAACGGGGAGCTGCTGTATAACACAAGGAGTTCAACCCAGTGCTCTCTGATGACCTAGAGGGGTGGGATGAGGGGGAGTGGGGAGGGAGGTTCGAGAGTCAGGGGATGTATGTATACTGAGAGTTAATTCATGTTGTTGAATGGTAGAAACCAATATAACGTTGTAAAGCAATTATCCTGCAATTAAAAATAAATACATTTTTTTTTAAAAAGAAATGCTTTCTTTAGGAAGTGGGAATCTCGGGGCGAGGTAAGGTTGCTGTGAACTTCACTTTCTGTATCTGTCCGGCAGAGTCCATTGAGAGAGACAGGCCTCTCAGAGGTGAGTGAAGCGCGTTGCCCTGCTGTCAGTGAGGATGAGGGCTGAGCCGCTGATCGATGGCTTCTGCAGGTGACATCCTGGTGAGGCGGTGAGCGGAGGCTGGGGCTTGAAGTCACGTGGAGTGGATGCTCTCTGTCTGGCCTGCACATGCGCACACGCGTTAGAGGAGGGACACAGCCCTAGGGACAGTGGCCATGATCTGCTGCTTCTGTGGGAGGAGTGATACTACATGTTTTGCTAAGGATTTCCCAGCCTCCTCAGGCATTTGGTACCAGCTCCCGTCCCGGGAGATTTGTGCCCAGGCTGAACCCCCTCCATCTCCTGGGGTGAGTTTAGTAACAGACCTCAGAGATGCTTTCAGTGGTGCTTCTTGGGGTTTAGTGGAAAGTTCATGAATGAATTAAAATCCTAGGTTTGCCTTTTACTAGTCATAAGAACTTAATATCTCTGAGCCTCAGATTTCCCATCTGTATAATGAGACTGTTGTGGGTGATCCCATGATACAGACCATAACAAGGTATTAAATGGTGGTCCCCCTTTTCCTAAACTAGTTCCAGATTAGCCTGGAGCCCTCCCAATAAAGGGTCCTTATGAGCATTTGCAAAGAAAAAAAGGCAAGAGGCTGAAAAATATGTGTTAACTCTAAATCATCATTCACAAGTCTGTAGTATTTACTAGACAAAAAGGATGATTTCCATAGGCAATGGATCTTTGCTAAGGGCAAACTCTTATCTGTGTAACACAGCTTTTATGTTAGATTCTGAGGAAGCAGCTATTTTCACTTTTGGATGAAGAATGGAAGCAACCAGAATCCTTGACTTCTGCCCCATCCAGACAGGGCTTTTTGTTATTGCTGTTTAGTCATTTCAGTTGTGTCCGACTCTTTGAGACACAATGGACTATAGCCCTCCAGGCTCCTCTGCCCATGGGATTTCTCAGGCAAGAATATTGGAGTGGGTTGCCATTTCCTTCTCCAGGAGATCTTCCCAACCCAGGGATCGAATTCAAGTCTCCTGCATTGGCAGGTGGATTCTTTATCACTGAGCCACCTGGGAAGCCTCTTTGGGGACATTAGAGATGCCCTTAACACAAATTTGACATAAAGGATGCCCTGGTTTCACCAGCTGTGAAACCCTGTGAGAGTTACCTGAACTGTCTGTGCCTCAAGTTCTGTCATCTATAAAACAGGGACAATACAATCCCTATAACCTGGACCAGAACTAACTGGGTTAGTACACGGGAGCCACTGGAACTCAGTGGGTGCTCACAAAATGTTAGCAGCTATTATTGTTACTTGGCTTTGGTATCAGAACTCAGTGTCAGGTCCCAGCCCTGCCACTAATTAGATGTGGTAAATTGGGTTGTTGTTCTGTCTCCCTAAGCCTCAGTTTCTCATCCGCTGAATGGTCATACTCATGGAACTGTCTTACGGGCTGGTAGGAGGATTAGATGAGATCTGATGGACCCTAAGTATATGGAACAGTGTCTGGAACATGGCAAACACTCAGCAAAATTTCTATTTTGTGTAATATTATGCAGGGATCCCTGCACTGCCCACTAGGATCCTCTCCGTGGCCCACCGCCTCCTGGTATTCACTCCCAGACACACTGGTACATGCCTGGGAGAGTGTGATCAGTGAAGTCTTCAAAACCTGGAGGTCTCCCATTTTTTTTTTAAATATATCTTATTGAAATATAGTTGGTTAATAATTTCTCCTGTGCATCAAAGTGATTCAGTTATACACGTATATATACTTATATATAAATATATTTTTTTCATTTTCTTTCACACTGTGGCTTATCACAGGATAGTGAATATTGCTCTCTGTGCTATCCAGTAGGACCTTGTCTATCCTTTCTATATGTAATAGTTTGCATTTGCTAACCCCAAACTCCCAGCCCATCTCTCCCCTACCTCCCCAGACCTATTCTGATTTGCAAGCCTGCTTTAAGTAACACAACTGCCTTACAGGTATGAAGCGCTTCCTATTGTTTCAAACATATTTTTCAAAGATAGAAATGAATCACATTCAAATAATTCCCTGTCTTGAACCTTTGTTGGTCCTCACAAAAATTCTAGAAGATAAGGGTGTATATTATTAATCTTTTCTTTTTTTTTAATAGATAAGGATCCCTGGAGAAGGAAATGGTAACCCGCTCCAGTATTCTTGCCTGGGAAATCCCATGGACAGAGGAGCCTGGCGGGCTACAGTCCATGGAGTAGCAAAGAGTCGGACACGACTTAGGGACTAAACAACAACAATGTGGATGAGGAAACAGAGGCTTGGAGAGGTTAAATGCTTTATCTGAAGCATTCAACAAGTTAACTACATGCTCTGCTCCAAAATTCATGGTTCTGCAAGAATAATAAGCACTTATGGATTGTTTTACAGTTAAGAAAGACTTCCTCATGCACTATCACATCTGATTGTCACAGTGATTCTGCTGGAGTAGGTCTTTTTAATATGCCTGATGCACAGACCCAGAAAGGTCTGCTGACCATCACCCAGCAAGCAAACGATGAAGGCGAGGTTTAAATTCATGTTTTCTGGTTTCTTTTGTGTGTTCTTTCTACTTGCCATTTTCAGTTCAAAATCCAGCTTAGCTAAAGGCAGAAAAGGGCAAAAAACAAAAACAAACCCCAAAACACCCAAACAGGACACCAGCTGAAGAGAGGCAGCCGCTCCCCCAACACACGCGGGCCACCCAGGGATTTCCGACAACAGCGTGGATCAAGGTATCCAACAGAAAGCATGGAACTCTCCCAGCCAGCCTTCCACCGAAAGGTGTAATTAGGGAGCTGACAGGCTGCACGCGCAGTGCTGCTAATGGGTCCACCTGTGAGAGGGACCTGGCGAGCACCGGTAATTTGGACAGAGTGCTGCACTCAAAGGAGACCCAGGCTTCAGGTGCCCTGCCTGACCCCTCCGCCCCCACCCGGGGCCAGAAGCATCCCCAGGACACAGGAGGAAGGGGCTCGGCCTAGACCCCATGGGTGACACAGAAATATTTGCCGTGGTGCTTGCTGCACATTATGCTAAAAGTGTGTCAGATTTCAGAGGCAGTCTGGGCGGGAACCATGGAAACAGGTTAGGGAAGAGGAGAAGCTGATTGCTGTTGTCGTGTTTGTGAGGGAAGGATGAGCTGGAGGGAGCCGCCCTCCCTCCTCCACATCCTCCGCTGTGGCTCCCGGTCCTGACCCCCCACCCGAGGCCCACCCGCCCCCGGGGCCCTTGATAAGGAGTCTCCCTCCCAAGCACACAGCCGCATCAGGGAAAAGAGGGCCAAGGACGGGCTGTGTTGATCTGTGAGCCTGCTCCCCTGACTCTCACGCAGAACCCCCAGCCCCGTTGGAACAACCGGTTCCCAGGCACTGAATCCCCACTAGGTGCCACACACAATGAGGGATGCTTCCCCTACGGTATCTCCAACCCCCCCAGCAACTCTCAAGTTGGCAGCCTTACCCTCATCCCGTGGCTTCCCAGGTGGCACTAGTGGTAAAGAACCCGCCTGCCAGTGCAGAAGACGTGAGAGATGCAGGTTCTGTCCCTGGGTCAGGAAGACCCCCTGGAGTAGGGCATGGCAACCCACTCCAGTATTCTTGTCTAGAGAATCCCATGGACAGAGGAGCCTGGTGGCTACAGACCATGGGGTCACAAAGAGTCAGACATGAGTGAAGAGACTTAGCACGAACGATTCACAGCAGGATGGAGATGGGATCCTTTCGCTTTCTGCCAGTGGGGCTTTTCTGTGGACCCAGATGCAGGCACCAACGCCCCATCCTGTAGGGTTCTGTCTCTAGGAAGCCTCACCAGCTTCCCTCTTTTCCTGCGCCTCAGCGATGCCATCACCATGGTTCCCAGACTCTTGAGCAGAGAATCCATTTTCTCTTCTAGTCAAGAGCAGGGAGACAACTCTGGATAAAAAAGCTCTTGAAGAGCATCCCGGGTCACATGGAGGTGTGAATACAGGGTAGAGGGGCCGACAGTGCAGCCTGCACCACAGAGCCTGAGAGGAGTGGGGGCAACCAGCTGTGCTCCGCTCCCAGGTCAGAGAGCTGTCTGTGAGACTGAAGGCGGAGGAACCAGAACCCATCCTGGGAGAACAGCGCCCAGTTCTGAGATGGCACAACAGGGGTTTTCAGCACCCTAAAGCTTCTGGCCCCTGAGAGCCTGGAGCTTTGCTTTCAAGTGACTGAGATCAGAGACTCACACCCAAGGGTGTTGGTTCCATGCAGAGTGGGGTGGGGCAGGGAGTGGGGAGGATATTCCGCGGACGGGGAGGGAGGGACAGACACATTTGGACAGGGCTTTCTGATTGGCTGGGGAGGATGCGCCCTGGCTTCCAGGAGACATCAGATGGAGGACCAGGGCTTTCTAGGGGAGGAACACTTTTTACTCTTCTCCTCTGGGAGCAAGGTTGAAAAAGTCCACAAATAACTTCTTCTTCTTCTTCTTTTTTTTTTGTAAATTCAAGTAGAAAAAAGTACTTCAAGACAGGACAGAGAAGATGCCAGTACAGGTGTTATGGATATCTAACTGTGTGTGGAGTACTGTATCTGCTTCTTTCTGTTCTGGAAGAGACATCCCTGTTCTAAGCAAAGCCCTCATGTGTGTGTGTGTGTGTGTGTGTGTGCTTTTAAATTGTATTGGTAACTATTATTAGTGAAAAAATAGAGAAATTCTCTAAAGACAGAAAGTTCAACAATAAAATGAATAATTTTAAGGAACTGAGTGGGAAGAGACAAATGGGAACCATGAATTAAATTCTATTCTCTCAAATATCATGTACCTTAAAAAGCAAAAGCCATGCAATAGCTTAGGATTAATAACAAATTCAGAAATGAAGATTTCTGGTTCTTGTTGACACAGCAGTACAATCTTTGATAACTTTCAATCCCAAGAACTGAGAAGACAGCAAACATGGTTAATATCTTCCAACATAAGAATCTATAGAAATGACATGTTAATAACCTGTTGTTGTTGAGTAGCTAAACTGTGTCTGACTCTTTTGCAACTCCATAGACTGTAGCCCACCAGGCTCCTCTGTCCATGGGATTTCTCAGGCAAGAATAATGGAGTGGGTTGCCATGCCCTTCTCCAAGGGAATCTTCCTGACCCAGGGACTGAACCTGTGTCCCCTGCATTGGCAGGTGGATTCTTTACCACTGAGCTACCTGGGAAGCCCAATAACTTTTACTGATTATTTAATGAATGGTTGACTTTCCATCCTGGTGTTTTAGGGCCACATAGACAACCAGCCTGGACATTTCAGTTCTAATCCCCTTTCATTCTTTAACCTGGTGACTTTGTTTTTATTTTCTTATTTTTTATTGACGTATAGTTGACTTACAATATTATATTAATTTCTGCTGTATAGCAAAGTGATTCAGTTATACATATATATATATATATATATATATATATATACACACACACATTCTTTTTAATATTCTTTTCCATTATGGTTTATCATAAGATACAGAATATAGTTCTCTGTGCTGTACAGTAGGACCTTGTTGTTTATCCATTCCATGTGTAAAAACTTACATCTGCTGACCTCAGCCTCCCCTTTCATCCGTGTTTATGATCTCTTTCCTCAGGAAACCAGTCCCAGGGTTATCACCCCACCTTGGACCACCTTGTAAATTCTGCTTCTGTTTGCCACTGCTGCTTCTTCTCAATCTTTAGAAAGTCTTTTCCTTCTAAGACTCTCCCTAAATCCTGCATCCCCTTTTCCTTTTGGTACTATCTCTTGTCTTTCACCATACCTTTTCTTGAAAGAGTGATCAACATTTGTTCAGTTCAGTTCAGTCACTCAGTCGTATCTGACTCTTTGCAACCCCATGAATTGCAGCACGCCAGGCCTCCCTGTCCATCGCCAACTCCCGGAGTTCACTCAGACTCACGTCCATCGAGTCAGTGATGCCATCCAGCCATCTCATCCTCTGTCGTCCCCTTCTCCTCCTGCCCCCAATTCCTCCCAGCATCAGAGTCTTTTCCGATGAGTCAACTTTTCACATGAGGTGGCCAAAGTACTGGAGTTTCAGCTTTAGCATCATTCCTTCCAAAGAAATCCCGGGGCTGATCTCCTTCAGAATGGACTGGTTGGATCTCCCCCCATTTTTATTCCATTTGCTCTCTGGTCCATGAAAATGAATTTCTGCTCCCACTGTTCATGTCTGCTTCATTTGGCCAACATCGATTGAGCATCTACTGTGTGCTCCCCAACCTCCACACCCAGGTACTGGGGATACAGCCAAGCAGTCCCTGCCTATAGGACCTTCCTCCCACTTAGTAGGGCAGACAGACATTAAGACAGATGACACAGACAAATAGCAGATGACCACAGTGATAAGTATTAAGAAGGCATGGGATGTGGGGCTGCAAGAGCAAATAACAGGTAAATATGACCTACTAGGTGCTTCCCAGGTGGCTCAGTGGTAAAGAATCCACTTGCCAATGCTGGAGACGTGGGTTCAATCCCTCAGTAGGATAGATCCCCTGGAGTGGGAAATGGCAACCCACTCCAGTACTCTTGCCCGTGGGAAATCCCATGGACAGAGGAGCCTGGCGGGCTTCAGTCCATGGGGTTGCAAAAGAGTCGGGCACGACTTGGTGTTTAGTGACTAAAAAACAGCAACGACACAGCCTACGAGGAGGCCAGGGACAGTGTCCAGTGGCCAACTGATTACCAAATCCGATAGACTCGGTACAGGTGAGATGACTGTGAGCTTGCCCTTGAGAGAGATGTCAAGGCCTGCTCAGAGGGCAGGGGAAGAGCCGTGACAGAACCGTACACCTGAAGCTGAGGCGGGGAGAGGCATTCTTGGGTTCTTTCTGCCCAGATCACCTTCCTTCCCTCCTGTGATTGACCACCACCATCTATTCTTTTTTTTTGGTGGGGGGAGGGTGGGTACAGTTGCTTTACAATATTGCATTAGTTTCTATTGTACAATGAAGTGAATCAGCTCTATGTTTACATATATCTCCTCCACCTTGGACCTCCCTCCCGCGCTCCCCCATACCGCCCCTCTAGGTCATCAAGAGCTGAGCTCCCTGGGCTCTACAGCCGCTTCCCACTAGCTGTCTCTTTTACACACGTGTCACTCTTAATCTCCCAATTCATTCCACCTCTTCTTCCCCTACCCCGGCCCCTGTGTCCACAAGTCCTTTCTCTACATCTGTGTCTCTATTCCTGTCCTGCAAATAGGTTCATCTGTACCATTTTTCTAGATCCTGCATATATGCGTTCATATACAATATTTGTTTTTCTCTTCCTGACTTACTTTGCTGTGTATGATCACCATATATTCTTTATTTGAGAAAATAAAATTATACCTTTTTTGATGAAACCTTTCCCAGTCCTTCCACCCTTATTCTACCTGACCTACTCTACACTCTGTGCTAAATAGCACTTGTGCCTAAGCTAACTCTCATCATATCAGGCTGGGGTGTATTTTTCACATCTATATGCCTTCTCCTCTCAGGAATGAGGGGTGCGGGGAACTGGGTGGGATGCAGTTTGAGTCATCTTCTTATGCTCTTGCACTACCTCAGGCATAACCCAGCCGTGGCTTGTAGACGAGAGGGTGGAATGGGTAAGTGCAAGAATGGGTGGATGGATGGATGGATGGATGGATGGATGAGGGAATGCCTAGGAAGTCCTGGGCAGATACATGAAGAGGCAACAAGGTGTCATGGAAGGAACAGTGGGATAAGGACTCAGAAGACTTGGGTTTGGGGTCTGGCTGAGTCACTAAGAGTTGTGTCATGGTTTGCAATGTTCTTTGTGCTCACTTTTCCAATGAGTGAAGTGAGAAAATCCAGTGATTTGATTTTGAAGGCTCTTTTGCATTCTAAATTTCTGCTTGTTCTCTATCTCATCAAGGGAGATAAGACCATCCCTTGAGTGGACTTCCCTGGTGGCTCAGATGGTAAAGCATCTGCCTACAATGCGGGAGACCTGGGTTCAATCCCTGGGTTGGGAAGATCCTCTGGAGAAGGAAATGGCAACCCACTCGAGTACTCTTGCCAGAAAATCCCATGGAAGGAGGAGTGTGGTAGCTTACAGTCCATGGAGTTGCAAAGAGTCGGACATGACTGAGCGACTTCACTTTCTTCTTTCTGGGTGGAGACAGTGTTTCTGTCAGATCAACAAGTCTTTACTGGTGGCCCAGTGTGAAGCCAGCAACTGTTTGATGGTGTACAGTTTTATAAAGATAAGAAAAGGCTGTCCTTCTTGCCCTTGGTGAAATTACTGTTTAGTTGGAGAGAGAAGTTTGGGTAACTGCCCAGGTCAGGAATGATGAAAAGGAACCACTGCTGACCCTGGTCTGTTTTGCTCTCAGAAGCCAAGATAAATGCCATCCTGACCCTTTACCCAGAGTTACCCCATTTTCTTAGGAAAGGATTTGGCTTCTTCCATCTCAATGCTTTTGTATAGAAGATTCTGCTCTGTTTGGGAGATGTTTCAAACCTCCAAGGACCTGCCCTTGTTGCTTAGACTATAATCTAAACTGACAACAGATTTTCTGTTTTTGTTTTTGTTTTTTTTTTTTTAAGTCGTATCATTTTTCATCCTCTCTATTCAGCTTCTTTGCTCATCGCTTCCTCCCCCAGCTTCATCATCCCCCTTCCTAAGTTGATAGTGAGTCTTATTAAGTGGTGCTGTGTCATAAACCGTTGAGTTATGTCAGCTGGAAATGGAACATGATTAAGTATATAAAGGAGCCCCAGCCTTGCCTGCCACAACATTATACAACAGAAGCCTTGGCAATGTGTGAGCATCTTTTTTTCTCGCTCGCCTTCCTGGCAAGGGGGGAGACCTGCCTGTCATGGCGTGGGTGCTGCTGGGTCCTTGGCTCAAACTGGCTAAGTGTGGAGGAGGAAGAGGGTGTAGGGAGGGTCGTGGAGCATGGCAGCAGAGGGGTGAAGCTTTGGGGGTAAAATAAAATCAGAAATAGGCACACCAGGTTAGCTACGCTGGCATCCTAAAAGTTTTCTCACAGAGGTTGACTATAGTTCAGATGGACCCATGGCTGCTGTACTTCTTTGTTTATCCTTTTTACCCCCAAAACATGTCATCAAGCCTGGAGAAGTAGAAGGAATTTGGAGAGTGTGCTCTTAAGAGAGCCCTGGGGTCAGACAGAGATGCCAAAGGTGAATGGATGCCCAGCATCCTAGGTCAGCACACTTTCCCCCTCTCCTGTGTGGATACGACAGGAGCACACGCTGCTTTCTCCTCTGTCCCCTCTGGAAGTGTACCAGTGCCTTCAAGGCTTTCATGGCTGATCATACCATGCCTGCCTTATCTGCACCAGCTGTCCCTGTCAGTAGGAAGGTGCTAAAGAATCAGAGGAGAGACATGACCAAAGCCTTGTCAGAGGTCCAGGCAGGATGTCTGTCACTGCAAAGTCTGAGCATCTCAAGTGTAAGGCAGGGTCCAGGAAGTGAGACCTCTTGTTGGTCCAGCTGCCCTTGAGCTGGTGGAATGTGGCAGAAATTGCTAAGGAGTCAGTGCATGGTCCTTGGAGACTTTCTGGATAAATCTATAGACAGACATAGGGGAGCCTAGGGTATCTCCCTAAGGCATGAAGCTGAACACCCTGTGACTCATTTGCTTACTAGTTTCTGTTAAGGGTCTTTTCTGTCTGATTATCTTGAACTCATCTGGCAGAACAAGTGTCAATGCTGTGTCAGTGTTGTGGGGAATGTGGGAGCCTCTGACCACATCACCCCTGTTCTGGTGTTCCCCTTGGCCTCACAAACTCCACTCTGCATCTGGACTTTTAAGGGGCTTTACTTTTGAGTTCAGTATACTTCAGTATACCTCCTCTGTGTCTTATAATTGCCTTCCTTTATAAGTGAAGCTGAAGGACTGATGCTGAAGCTGAAGCTCCAGTACTTTGGCCACCTAATGCCAAGTGGGGACTCATTGGAAAACACCTTGATGCTGGGAAAGATTGAGAACAGGAGGAGAAGGGGATGACAGAGGATGAGATGGTTGGATGGCATCACTGAATTCAGTGGACATGAGTCTGAGCAAGCTCTGGGAGATGGTGAAGACAGGGAAGCCTGGCGTGCTGCAGTCCATGGGGTCACAAAGAGTCGGACATGACTCAGTGACTCAACAACAGAACAGCAACAAATGAAACTGAGGCCTAGAGAGGGCAGTTGACATGAAGACCTAGGTGTTTCCCAACTTCTTGTTCTCTTTCATCTCACAGCAATCTCTGCTTTGATTTGGAGCTAGGGACTTTGGACCCACAGCACAGGGTGCCTGGGGGCCCATGATTCTGGGAAGCATGGCTGTCCTCCAGGACAGATGATGGTCCTGCATTTCTGTGACCTTAAGCAGAGGTCGTGGCACCTGTGAAGCCCCAAATTCCTCCTGAGTCCTAAATGCTTATTTCCAAAACACCTGCTGGATGTCTCCACTGCAGATTCATTCTCCAATTCTCCCTTTCCTTTATTGCTCACATTCAATCAACACCAAGTGCTATAGATTCTACTGTCTAAAATCCTCTTAAATCAATCACCATCTGATCATCTCTGCAATCACAGCCTTTGCTCAGACCCTCGCGGTTTCTTTCCCGGGTTATTGCCTCTTCTCCTCCCACCTTTTCTCTCTGCCTTCATCCCACCCCCTTTAATCTACTGCATCGCCTCCAGAGCTGTGTTTCTCAAACACACCTCATCATGTCACTGCCCTGCTGGAAGATTCTGAGTGGCTCTCCATCATCCTTAGTGGGGTGTCTGTCAAGGGCCTTAACAACTGGGCTTCAGTCTGTCTTTCTTGACTCCTCTTCTTCCTCTCTCCCTTTCCCATCCTGCACTCTAGCCACCCTGGACTACTCCCCATCCCCTGACATGCCATTTCTATTCACATCGAGGTGCCTTTTGTATCCCTGTCCTCTACCTCCTCCCCTGCCTCCCTCCGTCCATCTCCCCTACCTGCCTGACACACTACCCTTGAGACTAGGTCAATTGCCTCCCTTCACTCTGAACCCTCTGTGGACCAACCTGAGAGTTCAGGCGCCTTTCTCTGTGCTCCGGTAGCATCTTGTTCACATTGATTTGTAATTATTTGTTCATGTATAGTTCTTTCTCACTAAATAAAGGGCTTCTTGGGTACAGGAACTCAACTCCTAGCATGATACTTGGCATAGACTGTAGGTGCTTAGCCAACAGTATTGAATAAACACAAGAAATTTGCAGGATTCAAGTGGAGGGTGTGTGGGGGTGGGTCCATGGGGAGCTGAGAGGAGCCTGGAAGAGGCGGATTTGCTTCCTTGCAATGCTCCTATTGGTCACCTGTCGTTGATTTTCATACCTCTCTTAAGGTACTTACTCCAGTTTTCTTTTTATGTACGTACATGCGCAAGTCAGATCAAGTCCTTTGACTGTGTATGCTTCTATTTCTGCTTCGGATAGCTTCATCAGTGTAAACAATAGGTGATTTAAGCCTGTGTAGAGCAGCCCGGTCCTTCCTCCCGGGTGCCTTCTTTCTCACAAACTTCTGACACTCCTAATCCCAGTTCCATTTCACAGAGGTCTGTTCATTGTCTAGTGTGTTGGGATTTTGGGTATGAGTCAGTCTCGGCTTGAAAAAATGATCAGAGAGGGCAGAAGCTGTCAGTTTCCTCATCGGCCCATCAGCTGTGGGAGGCTGCTGTGTTCTGGTTGCTGCAACAGCTGAGAGAAAAATCCATGTGTGGTTCATGAAAGCAGGAGGTCGCCTCGGCTGCCCTTGGGAATATGGCATTTAGCTAGCTTTTATTTGGCTTGCAATGTTTTGTCCAATTCTAATACACGGCTTTATGTGTTTAGCTTGTGTACAAAGTTTACTCTCATAAATGGCTTATATTCTGTCTAGAGGGACTGTGAGGCCTGGGCTAGAGTCTGTGAGCAGCATGTAATATCATTCTTGTGTTTTATTAACCATAATAACCAGAAGTCTCTAGCCACTAATATATCTGCATAGAGGTTTTTTTTTTTTTTTGAAATTTCCAATTATTTCAGCATTCAATACAAACTGGACAGAAAATTCATTTCAATGCAGTTGGGCTCTTGATTCTTTCTAAGCTGAGAAGTCATCTGCAATGTGACTGTAAGTCCAAGGACAGCGTGAGGCTGTCCTTGTGGACTATTCCCTGCCCCAAGACTGCTCTTGGGAGGAACAGATTTAGAAGAGTTACTTTCCCATTTACCTGCCACTTCTTTGTGAAACTAACACCCTCAGTATCCCACTTTGGCCCTATGAAAGTTGCCAGAAAATATCTGAGATTAACACTCCCCCCTGCCCCTTGTCCCCTGACCCCCAAATATGTATCTGTTAGGTTAAGGGGTTACTGGTTCTTTAAATTAAAAAAAAAAAGTTTTTTCTGTCTGTCCCTTTAATAGGTGATAAAATTGATTGAATCTCTGGCTGTAGATGACTTCAGAATATTAGTTGGGATGATATTGATTTTTTTTCTCTTTATAAAGCTTTCTATAAAGTAAGAAGCTGACAACTTTAAGTTACAAACTTTGAGTTAAATTATGAACCTTTTAGCTTTGCATTAGAAGTGGTATCTGGAACCTGATTTGCTAGATCAAACCACATTAGTTGTGTTATGTTATTTTCTAAAAACACATTTCAGAGAAATAACTCCAATCTGTGTTGCATTTTATAGAGCAAAATAATTGAATGGCGGCTGTTTGTAATTTTAGCAATCTCTTAACCTTAATCATATTTAATGGCTTTTCTCTTCAGGCTAACAGGAGAGAGAGAAAAAGGTTCCAGCTCCTTTATATAACGGCGTGACAGTAAGGCAGGCCGGTCCTCGGCAGCACTGTAAATTCCTCCTCTCTGAATTGTTGGTTTGGGACACTCATTCAGCAGGGAATTACTTTCTCATCTATGAAATAAATGAGATGTTAAACTAGTTTTCTGCTTCCTGTGGTACAAATGTATCAGTGTGCAACCTCGTGCGGTGAGAAAACAAATGCCCGGGGCCTCCGACAAGGGCGTCCAGAAGCTCGAGAGGGCTCGGGGCTCTGGGATCCGTGAGTGAGAGCGCAGCCTGGGGAAGGGAGATGGGATGAAATGAGATGTAAAGGAGAGAGGGGCAGCACTCCGAAGCTTTTCTAGAGATGCCAAGCCTGGGATGCAGCCGAGCGAGGCAAGCATCTCAGCGATGTAGGTGGGGGGGGCGGGGAGGCGGCGCCTCCATCCCTGGGGGGCTCAGTGCTGCCAGCTGCTTCACCTGGAGAGAAAGATTTATTGGTTGCAGGTGATACTCCTTGGGATTTCTTCTTTCAAGCATAAAACACATTTCTACTCAGGATCTCAATGTCTTTAACAATCTGCATAGGATGTTGGACAAAATCGGGAAGGATCCTTTTTCACTTTAGAGATGGGGAAGCTGAGAACCTGGAAAGCTGTGCGGGGGTGGGGGTGTGATAAAGACCATTGAGTAAAGGGTGAAGTTGGGATTAAAACTCCTATCTCCCAAGGGAGTGTAGCCTGGGGATCCAAGATCCCCCATTATAGACGTGAGTCAGCCCCTGCTCCTGCAAAGCCCGGGGCGTCTAGCCCTGCAGCCTGGGTGCACAAAATGCTCTCCTCTGTCCTGGCCCAGGTCTTCCTTCTCACAGTGCTCGCCTCGGTTCCAGGCTTGGAAGGCTTGGTGGGATTTTATTCATTATCAAGGTGCGCTTCCTAACGACGTGCCCTCTCCTGCATCTATTTGCTCATCCTATCAGGTCGTGCAATTTCGCTTTAGAAACAAGGCTAGCTCTCTTGGCCAGGCCCCTGAAAACCTGCTCAGATAACTTGTCAGCCTCCTTTCAGAAGGAGAATGTAGAAGAGTGAGCTGTGTTTCCTGGGCATCCCACCAGCAACAGGTTGGGAGGCCTCCTGAAATGGTAACAAGAGGTATTTTTTATTGAGCATCTATTAAGTGCCTTAAATGATGCCAGGCACTCTAAGTGCATTACCTTAGTAGATCCTTATAATAGATCTGTGAGTAGTTATTATGTAATCATTTTATAGGTGAAGATACTGAGACCCAGAGAGTATGACTAGCTAACCACAAAGTATTCTAATATAAATCATATAGTTGGAATTCAAATCCACTTCAGTATGCTTAAACACCATGTCCTTTGAGAAAATTTTCTCCACCTTGCAGATGAGCTGGGATACTGGTCAGAGCCCTTTTTGCTACTCCTTAGTTACTCAATTATTTGTGTAGTAATGTCTGAATTTTCCTGTAAACCATAAGCTCCAGGAGCACAAGAATGATGTCTTTCTGGTCCGTACCTTTGACAAGTCTTCATTAAATGCTGAATGAACAGATACACTGCACCGCCTATTCAAAGCCCCTGTGGCTCCCAGCCCTGGCTGTAGTATAAAGGGTTTTGGTGGAGGGAAAGATCCACTTCTTTGTCTGGTGGTAAGTGTGCACCCACCTCATTCCAAATCAAGGCCCAAGGGTTTTCAGAAGCCTGTCGTGGACCAGGGAGGCATCTGGTACCTCATTCTCAGGCTTAGATTAGCTCAAAACCGGCTCTGCTGAGAACTGCTTTCAGATTGCCAAGGCTTTGCGTGTCGTTACTAATTAGAAAATTGCCTTTGGAATTGAAATATGTTTCACAGATGAATTTACTGAACTCCTTGCCGAGGTGTGATTCTCTCATGCTTGTTGTGAGACAATCCCACTCTGAGGCGGCATATGGAGATATCAACATTTCTGCAAATTACAAGATCATCAACGTTCAAAAATACTCCCAACATCTCGGGGGCCTGCTGTAGTGGGGCTGACCACCGGGGAGGCCTGGGGTCTGGATCTTTCCCTGGGGAGGGATCCTATCGACTGGTTTAGTGCCCTCTGCTGAGAGCTCTCTGCTTCTGGCCTAGGGCTCCAAGAGAGACCTTCTAGAAATAAATCTAGAAGCATGGTCTGTGGTGTACTCAGATGCGAAGCAAGAGCGGAGTTGAAAATGCACTGGTGTTTATTTTAAACTGCACCATTCTTCCCTTTTGCTGGGATAATATTTCTGGCATATCAGAGAATAATCCGTTAATGTGCATCATGTACTTGATATTTTGGGGTACCTTTAAAAATTCCTAGTAAATGGCAAATGTAAGTAGATGGGCCAAGAGTTCTCACTAACCTGTGATCAGGAAGACTGAGAACCTTGGCATGTGGCACAGAGCTGGGGAAGGTATCAGTTCAAAAGATCTTTGTGGATGATGACTTCCCATCTGTAAGGAAAACATAGGTACAGTAGAGACCATACAGCATATCATCATTACTGTTACAATCGCCACATTTTATATATCATCTTAGTTCATCTTCCCAACAGCTGCCTATCTAGAGGCAAGAAAACCACCTCTGACAAGCCAAGTAATTACCCCAGATTTCATAGCTTGTATGGGCTTCCCTGATGGCTCATTGATAAAGAATCCACCTGCAATGCAGGAGACAGGGGAGACATGAGTTCAATTCCTGGGTTGGGAAGATCCCCTGGAAGAGGAAAGGGCAACCCACTCCAGGATTCTTGCTTGGAGAATCCCATGGACAGAGGAGCCTGGCAGGCTATAGTTCAAAGGGTTACAAAGAACCAGACACAACTGAGCCACTGACCACAGCACACAGCTTGTATGTGGTTGAACCGGGGTCTTTCTAGGGGGTGGACCTCAGGGAACAGCCTACAGGGACATAGCATGATCAGGAGGTCAGGGGGAGTGTGGTGCATTGAAGCAGGGGTGTTTCACAGCTTCTGGGTCTGTTGACCACACTCAGTTCTTTCTGGGTCTTTCCATCCACTCCTAGCACACTTCCTGGCATGCTCCCTTCAACAAATGCTTGCGTGAATGAATATACATGGGAACAAAGTGGGTTAACATGAGGCCTCCCCATGGGCAAGTAAGAGTCAGCCTAGGTGCTGTGAAAGGTAGACAAAGCTTGCTGCCCCCTGGAAATTTGGGGGGTGAGGGGAGAAATTTAATCAGGATTCAGAGGCTTGTTATGACAACTCTTGGAGTAACAGAGGAACTCCATACTGAGACTGGCAAGAGATCTCTCACTTTCCTTCCTTCCACCACCGCATCTCAGAATACCCGGGGGGCTGGGGTCACACATGGCATTAACTGAGCTTCCCAGGTAGCACAGTGGTAAATAATACGCCTGCCAATGCAGGATATGCAAGAGATGTGGGTTCAATCCCTGGGTCGGGAAGATCCCCTGGAGAAGGAAATGGCAACCCACTCCAGTATGCTTGCCTGGAGAATTCCACGAAGAGAGAGGAGCCTTGTGGGCTACAGTTCATGTGGTCGCAAAGAGTCAGATACAACTGAGCGACTGAGCTCAGCAGTATAGCATGACCTTAACCAAGGACACGGGCAGGGAGGTGGGGCTAGTGTCACCTGGCTCCTTTAAAGATAACCCCCACCAAGGCACTCTCTTGGCTTCAGGAGCCAAGTCCAGAAGGCAGGTGCCATTCACTTCCTTGTGGTCCCTGCACAGGGAGGGTGTTCTCAGCACCATAGGCTCATCCGCACCCCAAACCCAGCTCTTCTTGGGCCTGGCCCTCTCTCTTGGCGCCCACTCGATCTGCTGGGCATGGCAGAATGTCAGAGGGTTTGCCAAAGAGATATCAGCTGTTTCTCTAGCTCTCTTCATTGGCAATGCCTCCTAAAGCATTCAAATTGCATTTGTCTCGTCATGTGGGAATGCTGCTTGTGTGTGTGTGTGTGTGTGTGTGTGTTTCCCTGCGCCCACGTGTGTCCAGAGCTCCCATCTGACATCAAAAGGGAGATAATAAAGAAACCAATCATCTCCCTCCTCCCCATCAAAAGTACAAATAACTTCGTTATCTGGTGAGCATACTGGCTTCCTTTCCCCTTTCCCCTACCCAACTAATGAGCTCTTTGGAGCTGCCTCACCATGATCCTAATTGTTTTTAAATGTCTTCTCCCCACTCCATACTGAGAGCATCAGTCTGTATGCGGGTAACTGAGAACCACACTGCCGTTTCGGAGGACACAATTTTGCAGTGATTAAAAACATGCTTAAGGGAGACGTGAGCCCTCTGCTTCTAAGACGTGACCGGTAAGAGTGAGCGCCCAGCTTCTGGTCTCTGTTTTGACCGCTGAGCCCAGGCCCTTCCTTGGAGGCGGGAGGAATATGTCTGCTTGTTGCTTAGGGTCACTTTCGCAGGGCCTTGCTGTAAGCCCCTCCAGGGCAGGAAGAATCTTCTGTCCAATTCTTGATGACCTAGTGTGACAGCTTTGGGGTCAGCACTCAACGCTCAGGGCCTGCCTGACAGCCCCAGGTCAAGCAGTTTATTTATACATAAAGCAGGGAGGGCCTGTGCATGTGAAACTGGGCAGGAAGCAGATGGAAGCTCTGGGATGAATGACTAATTTTAGTGTCTCCTTTAGATTCTCTGAGTTCCTGGAACCTTGGGCAGGGGAAGAAGTGGTTCTCCGTGTGTTTTCTGTAAGCAGATGCTTATTTGTTTGTTTTTAATATCTTTTAAAAAAACTTTTTATTTTATATTGGACTAGAAATCCCATGGACAGAGGAGCCTGGAGGGCTACAGTCCATGAAGTTGCAAAGAGTGGGACACAACTGAGCAATTGAACAACAATAGCCTATTAATAAAGTCGTGATAGTTTTCAGGTAATCAGCAGAGCAAGCAACTCAGTCATACATACACACACACATGTATCCATTCTCCCCCACACTCCCCTCCCATCCAGCCTGCCACACAACACTGAGCAGAGTTTCCTGTTGTAAGCAGATGTTTTATGTTGCTGTTCTCATCAGGGAGCTGGCGTCTGTAGGATGGAAGAACAGGGAAAGTGTGGAGTTGGGTGGGGATGGATTGGAAATCACAATTGGGTCCATACCTATGGTCCAACTTGAAAGCACTTTTTCATCTGTGTGAATTTTAATAACTGTTTGCCAGGATGGCTAAGGGGAGAAATAAAGGCTCTTCCGGGAGAAACAGGAGTGGGAGGACAGAAACATTATAAAGTTCTTGAAGGCTTATTAGGTAGATGATGCTGTAACAAGATTAGAACCGGCAGAGACAGGCTGGGGATTTTTCAGGAGTGTGATTTAGGATGGTGGGCGTGATTGTAAATCCTTGAACCAACAAACATCTTCATTTGTGCACATTCTGTTAATAATCTCAGGGGCCCGGGCTGAGGCTGGGACTGGCTGAGGGCTGGACATGAAAAACTCCAGTGAGAGGGTCTCATGCTTCTGGCTAGAAAGAGCTAGAACAGCCTCTGGGGTGACAGAGTCTGCTGGAGGAGCAGACAGTGCCTGGCATATCCTGTCGCTCCCACCAAGAGCGAGGCCCCTGACATGCTGCGGGGCCTGCACGCTGACCCCAACATCAGCTCCCACCCCACCAAGCTGCTCCTGGCTCCAGCTGCTGCAGCATCTGCTGAGGCCAGGCGAACAGAAAGCACGATCTGCTTGGGGGAGTTCTCTCCTCGCTGGACTCTAGGCTCAGAAAATTCCTTCCAGCTATCCTGTACACCCTCCCAGCTTGCCTGTGTGTGTGTGTGTGTATGTGTGTGTGTGTTGTTTGCATAAGAATTCAGAAAAATATAGATAAGTTCTTACAAATACATTTAGCCCACCATACCTTAACTTCTTGGACTTCCCAGGTGGTGCTGGTGGTGAAGAACCCACTTGCCAATGTAGGAAACATAATAAGATGTGGGTTCAGTCTCTGGGTCAGGAAGATTCCCTGGAGGAGGGCTTGGCAACCCACTCCAGTCATCTTGCCCGGAGAATTCCATGGACAGAGGAAGCTGGCGGGCTACAGTCCATGGGGTTGCAAAGAGTCAGACACGCATGCACCGTAACTTCCCATGGAATTCAGTTACGTGCCAGCTTCCGATCAAACTTGAAATTTAGTACTAGTTTAAACTTAAGCTGCAAGAAAACAGTGCATCATTCCCAGGTCTCAGCAAAAAACCAACCAACCAACCAGTAAATAAATAAATAAGAACTAAAATCCGCAGAGAATCGAGCTCTGAAGTTGATCCATTGCTGGAAGGAATTCTACTCTGATCCCCCCTCTGTCTGTACAGGGAGGTGAAGCTAATGCAGAGAGATGCAAATCCAGCCCGACCCCTAAGCTGTTTTCCTTTAACCAGCTCATTATGCATTAACCTGTAAGACAATATGTTTTAAAGAGAACCACATTCATCACCTCGGAAAAGTCATATTAACATAATTTCTGGGAAAGAACAATGGGGGAGAAATGTTAGTCATTGTTGATGGAACAGGTAAGTTTCAGTAGCATGATCTGTTGAATATTCATACGATATTGTTTTTGACATTTAAGAACTCAATTATCCGATGACTAATCAGTCTTTTACAGTATGTTATTTTTGTGACTAGAACTGAAATACTGATAAGCCCCAAGAGAGCACAGTGTTCAGATGGATTTATTAGTAGTTTTCAACCCTGGCTTTCTCTGGCATGCATGTCCAGGGGAATTTAGTACCTGTGACAGTGAGGGGGGCCCAGGGCCTGGCTGGAGTCAGCCAGTGTATGGAGACCAGATGCTGTGTGGATTGATTTTGCTCCGGTGATTTTCGCTGTTAGTGAGGGGCAGCCAGGATTGTGACATGCCCTGAAGCTCTGGGCTCAGAATCCGCTCAGTTTCTCCAGCTTTCACATTTCCTGTAGGTCAGGGGTGAGGCTGCCTGTCCAGTCTTCAACCAAATCCTTACCCATGGTTTACCTGTGAACATTGAACTGGCTGTTTAGTAAGGCAGTTTGATGCTGTGAGAGTTGAATGAAGCCTATTTTTGGAAAATGTCATTGAATATCTTTCTCCAGTACCATGGTGTCCCTGGGGTCTATGGGGTCTCAAAGGATCAGACATGATTTAGCCACTGAGCAACAATAGAACCAAGGTTCTTCTGTGGATTAAAGATGACTGCAAATTCTTTTCTACCTTCCCTTTGAGAAGTGTGGTCTAATTTTTATCCTCTTGAATCTGGGTTGGTCTTTGTGACTTTCTTGATCAGTAGAAGGCAGGGGAAATGATTTTCTGGAACTTCCAAGACAAGGTGGGAAGAAACCTTGTGGGGTTTTGGACATTTGTTCTTGGAACCTGGCCACCGTGTTGTGAGGAAGCCGACGTCATTCCAGTGGAGAGGTCCATGTGGGCTGCAATCCTGACCCCTGGATGACAGTCCTAGTTTGGCTCCCAGGTGACAGCATCTTATAAAGGAATTCTCTCACCCCTATCAAGCTATTCCTGCTGTAGCCACATGGATCAGAGACCAGCCATTTCCACCAACCCCTGCCCAAACTACAAGCTTTTGAGCAAAATCAATCCTTGTTTTTGTTTTAACTTGCCGTGTTTTGGGGTGGCTTGTTATGTACCCGTAGATGACCAGGACTGTCCCCAACCACTGAATAACAATTGTTCATTGAATCTGGAATCAGAAGACCAGGTTCCAAGGCTAGCTGTGCTGCTAGGTAGCTCTTTGAGCAAATAGTTCTTTTCTTGAGGCAGCCTGGAACAATGGAAAGAACTTATGCTTCAGGGCCGAAGAAATCCAAGTTCAAATCCTTGTTCTGGTGCTTACTCGTATGACTTAGGGCATTCCCTTTTGCCTTTTCCAGTCTCTGTTTTCTTGTGTTAGGTGGGGGCAGTAAGTCGCACTTGCAGTGTTAATGCTAAGAATTGGCGCATGGTAGTGCCTAGTGTGTGGTAGCCCGCTGTGTGTCCTCACCTATAAAGTGAAGGTGCTGAAGTCTGGGGAGACAGCAGGGAATTGTGGGGTGTTCTCACACTCTAGAGATGGGCTAGGTGGGCTCCCAACTGAGGCTGCTACTCCCCCATAAGGCACCATTGTCTGAAAGAGATAAAGGCAGATGCAGCCTGATAGATGATGCTTTGGGAAGCAGATAGTGCCCTAGTGAAACTGCAAACAGGTGTCCTTTCGCTCAGGTGGTTGTAGATACAGGCCAGGGGCTCATCAGGGTGAGCAGAGCCCAGCCTGGATTTTGGCCCCTCAGATGCGTGCCTTTGGCCACTGGACATCCTGCACAACTGTGTGAGCCAGCCGGGTCTGCCCAGACCAGGCTTTCCTTGTAACTTAGTAACTGACTTCAGAGGAGTATTTTAAACTCTTAGTTTCCATATCGTGGGATGGGTGAAGCGATGCTTGTCTGTCCTAGAGAGCTGCTGTGAGAAGGAAGCCAGCAAACGTGAAATGCCAACAGAATGCCTGGCATAAAGGAGGCACATAGTAAGTGGTGGTTTCCTTCTTCTTCCCACACAAAATAATATTGGAGACTTTTCTTTAAACCTACCCCCAGGAGGGGGCAAACGAAGAGAGAGGAGTTGGCCTTGTCCCTCGTTCTACGGAAAGGCAAGGGGAAAGTGGAAAGAGGGGTCGCAATTGTCTGGAATGATCTGCTCCATGGTTTTGGAAAACTCTGCCTTTGAATGTCTATAGGTCTGCTGCTGCTGCTGCTGCATCACTTCAGTCGTGTCTGACTCTGTGCGACCCCATAGACGGCAGCCCACCAGGCTCCCCCGCCCCTGGGATGCTCCAGGCAAGAATACTGGAGTAGGTTGCCATTTCCTTCTCCAATGCATGAAAGTGAAAAGTGAAGTGAAGTCGCTCAGTCCTGTCTGACTCTTAGCGACCCCATGGACTGCAGCCTACCAGGCTCCTCCATCCATGGGATTTTCCAAGCAAAAGTACTGGAGTGGGTTGCCATTGCCTTCTCCGCTACAGGTCCAGAAGCTGTTAGTTAATCTTGTACCTCAATGGAGCCAGTTATTGTCAATTATCGGCTCCATTTCCACAGTCAGGACTGGGTGCTGGCTGCCTGAGCCAGATCACAGATTCACACACAGGCAGAGTCAGATGGTCAGAGGTGGGTACCCTTTTCAGGACCTCCACATCCACTTTGCATTTCCTCTTGTTCTGCCCTAGACTTATGCAATTCTCTGTTGACTTGGCTCCTCTCCCTACCCCAGATCAAGAGATCCTATTTTTTTTTTAATATTTATTTGTCTGCACCAGGTCTTAAGGTGCAGCACACAGGCCCTTTGATCTTCACTGCAGTGTAGTATGAAGGATCTATTTTAGTCCAAGCACGGGAACTCTGAGTCTCGGCATTCAGGATCTAGTTCCCTGATCAGGGATCAGTCTGGGGCTCCACCCCTGCATTGGGAGCTCGGAGTCTTAGCCACTGGACCACCAGGAAGCTCCCCCTGCCTAAGTCTTTCCATCATCATACCCCAGCACACAGCACAATGCCTGGCACGCCGTGGAACCCAGTGAATATTTTCTTTCATGATTGAATGAACACAGGGACAAAGGAACTGGCATTTATTAGGCAATACAAATACGAAAGGAATGTTATCTAAGTTATCCATCGACTGTCAGTGACATCTCTGTGTGTGGGAAAGAGGAGAAAGGAATAACAATTGCTAAACTTGATCTCTGCTCCAGGAATTCTACTAGGGACTTTAAGTACATAATTTAATCTTTTTAAACAAATTTATGAGTGCAATTATAGCCATGTTAGAGACAGAGACAAGGAATCTCAGATTAAAAATTAATCAACTTACCAGATCTACATAACTTTAAGGTGGTAGAGTTGAGACTTACATCTAGAGCTTTCTGCCTGTAAAGTCCTGAACTTTCCACTGTACCTAACACCTTCTTTCTCGGGAAAGTCAGAGACTGGCTGTTCCAGAGACAGGAAAACAAGAACCTGTGTTCAAAGGCTGGGAAAAACCAGGAGATTAAAGAAAGGAACAGGTAGGACATCCCGTCAGTAAAAATCTCAATATTTATTGAGACCTCTTCAGTACAAGGTAGTATTCTAGCATTACAGTTATGAGGAATATGATCCTAAGTGCATGGAACAAAAATTTGCCTTTGTTCAGTTTATCATCTGTGGAGTGGTACCAGGCAAGAGCCAAGCTGAATGTTAGATCCAGGGTGTCTACTTAAACTCCCTGTTGACAATGTACAGAGGTTCCCAGGGAAGATCTGGAAGTGGCAGTCTACAGGCATGCAGGAGAGTTAGGGTCCTGGCTCAGACTGGAGAACACCACCATAGCTGCATTATCAGGTAGGAAACCGCCCTCAGGAACTGCTCCACATGGAAGAAGCAATAACCCATGACTTGACATCTAGAGACAGCTGATGCAAGATAGGGAGAGATCAACTCAGAGTTGGACCACAAAAAATGCTGAGTGCTGAAGAATTGATGCCTTCGAACTGTTCTGGAGAAGACTCTTGAGAGTCCCTTGGACAGCAAGGAGATCACACCAGTCAATCCTAAAGGAAATCAATCCTGAGTATTCATTGGAAGGACTGATGCTGAAGCTCCAATACTTTGGTCACCTGATGCCCAGAGCTAACTCAGTGGAAAAGACCCTGATGCTGGGACAGATTGATGGCAGGAGGAGAAGTGGGTGACAGAGGATGAGGTGGTTGGATGGCATCACCAGCTCAATGGACATGAGTTTGAGCAAGCTCCAGGAGATAGTGAAGGACCAGGAAGTCTGATGTACTGCAGTTCATGGGGTCTCAAAGAGTCAGACTCTACTTAGCAACAAAACACCACCACCACCAATGTGGGTCAGTCTTCCCTTGTTTACAGTTCAGATTGATCTTCTGAGACTGGGGCAGAATGGAGCTTGCAGATAGATTTATGCAGAATTAAAGGAGTTAGGTAAATTACTTAATTCAGAAGCTTCTAGAAACTGAGACCCCTCCCCTGCTTAAAGCAGCCATCACACCACTTAACAGCTGCAGTCATCACACCACTTACCATCCCTGACTTGAGGGACCATTTTGGGAGGTGACCAGTAGATTCTCTGTGGGATCAGGTTGAAGATCTTTGCTTTAGAATCTAGAACAAGCAAGCCATCTAGAAGTATAATCAGTTCTTGATTATCTGTATGAATTTAAGCTATCTTCCCTGTCTCTCCTGGGCATAGGTAACCTAAAATAATGGAAAATCTAAAAAAAACCATTTACATTTGGCCTTGGGGTGCATTACATGATTTTTTCCAGCAGGTTTACTTTCATAATGATGTTTGACTTAGGATGTTATTAAAATTCATTAGCTTTCCCTGAGCCTACATCTGCTGGGGAGTGGGTGGAAGGAAATAGAGAGCCGTGGCTCAGGGACGCTGGGAGGAAGTGGTTCCTGACCCTAGATTTGTAGCAGATAATCCCAATAGCTAGCTGTGCCCCATTCAGAGGTATGGGGTCATTTCGCTATGCGTCTTGGTGAGGTCAAGATTTGATCCCTCAGATTCAGATTCAACAAGGTTTATTGATGTGTCAGGCACTGTGATAAGCACTTTAACACCTTTATTTCATTTAATCTGCCCAATGGCCTGGTAATGTAGGTATTATTATTCCCAAATTACTGAAGAGGTAATTGGACCTATGCTTCAGAGTTCCATAGCCTGCAAATCACAGAGCCAAGATCTGACCCCAGGTTTTCTTGTTAAAAACTCCACTGCTCCTTCCACATCTGGTTCAAATGTGCAACACCACCCATCCAACCAGTGTTTAGCGAACACAGAGCTGTGTCACCCGAGATATGGAGATGAATAAGGCTTCGCTTCAGGATGCTGGGTGAGGCACCAAAGCTTTCTTCCCTTTTAAAAATCAGATGAAAGTAAGATAAATGCCATGAATTGATCAGAGAATTTTAAACAAGTCCCTCGGTGGCTTCTATCTGGAGGTTATGTACCTGCTCCGGGGAAGGGAGGTGGGAAATGGGGTAGGTGGCTGACAAATTCAGGTGTGTCCTTGTGTCTTGTCACCAACATTCAAGCAAGTGCAGTTCTTGTTGCCTCCCTCCCCCAGATAATTCAGACTGGCCCTGTGTCCATTTTTTATTTATTGGTCCCAGAATAGGCAATTTCTCTGCCTCCATCAAGGTAACTGAGAAGACAGATAGGAGCGGCTGGACCATGCTCTCTGGCCTCCTCATAATGGACAAACCGCTTTTCATTTTGCCCTGGAATCTCTCCCACCAGCCCTGCTGACTTCATTATCGGCCTTCCCGCCCTCAGCGTCGGGGAGGGGCTGCCGTTCTCCAGCCCAAGACTGGGCTCATCTCTCTCCAGGGCACTTTCTACTTTCTATAGAGAAACAAGTGGTAGTTCGGGGCCTCTCTGTTGAAGCCACTCTGTCTTGGATAAAATTTCCTGGGGCTGTGGAAGTCAACAGCGACAGTAGCATTTACAGTAACTGCCAAGCTTAATAGCATCTTGTGATGAAGTTTTACTGTAAACAGCAGACCGGGCGGAGGGCAGCTTGTGGGGCCTGGCTCATCCTGACAGTGCTGAGTCCCTAGTCAGAATCGACACTTCTCGTGGGCTTCTTTACCAGCTCTTACCTTGTTCCCCATGCCTGAGCCCTGGAGATTAATACCAGTGTCACCTGCTGATTTGATTGTGCTTCTCACCACTTTTCTTTCTTTCTTTTGTTTGTTTTTCAGAGGAGCTGGGGAAGAGGGGTGGGGGAACCTTTTATGGTGAGCTGGTCTTGGCCATGGAGGATGCATTCTAGAATGTTCTTCCAAGCAGGCCCTGCTTTCCTCTGCTCTGGGTCTCCCAGTTTCTGATAGCCAGGGAGGGAAGGCCAAATGGCCACTGGAGACAAAGCCAGTCCAGATCGCAATCCTGAGATTTCAAGGGACCCAGGACGTCCACTCCCACCAGTGGCTCCACTCTTTGGACCACTCCACTACCCATAAGCCATGGAAATGTCTAAGAAGACTGTTCAGCTGGACCTGGGCTGGCATGGTGCCACAGCTACTGGGGTGGGCAGAAGGATTACCAGGAAAGAAGGAAAGGGCTGGGCTGTAAATAGTAGCCACCCAGGATGGCTCTCAGGGCCACTGGCTGCTGGGCAGTGTTTTCCCAGAGCCCTGCTAAAGTGGAGGCACGGAGAGGGCAGGCCTGTCATTCAATCCCCAGCCCCGTGGCTTATGTTTGGAGGGTGACTGTGCCCTGTGGGGTCCCTGCATGCTTTCCAACAGCCCCTGCCCCCACCTCATGTATCTCACATTGCTGGAGGGAAAGAAGCAAGGGTATGCCCTCCCTGGGGGCATGGGACCACGCTCCGCCAGGGGTAGGGGTGGGAAGGTGCAAGAGGGACTCACTCTGCTTTCTTGCCTCCCTCCCACTGACTACTGTTTGTGTTGCTGGAAGCTGGATGGTGCAGGAAAGCTGGGGAAGGGGGCATATCCGTGTGTGCAAGCGGCTGTGGAAGCAAGCAGCAGACCACTAGACCTCCATGGGACGTACCTGTGCGTCTGCAGCAGGAAGGAGAACCAGAGTATAGGGTGGAGTCTTAAAAAGAGGCTGTTGTGCATCACTTGTAGCATCAGGGCCGAATGATGATGACGATGACAGTGGTGGTGATAATGATGGTGGTAATGATGATGGTGATGGTGATGATGGTGATGATGGTGATGGTGGTGATGGTGATGATAATGGTGATGGTGATGATGGTGATGGTGATGATGGTGATGATGATGGTGATGGTGATGATGGTGATGATGGTGATGGTGATGATCGTGATGGTGATGATCGTGATAATGGTGATGATGGTGATGGTGATGATGGTGATGGTGATGATCGTGATAATGGTGATGGTGATGATAATGGTGATGGTGATGGTGATGATGGTGATAATGGTGATGATGGTGATGGTGATGATGGTGATGATGATGGTGATGGTGATGATGATGATGGTGATGATGGTGATGATGGTGATGGTGATGATGGTGATGATGGTGATGGTGATGATGGTGATGATGGTGATGATGGTGATGGTGATGATAATGGTGATGGTGATGATGGTGATGGTGATGATGGTGATGATGGTGATGGTGATGATGGTGATGATCGTGATGGTGATGATCGTGATAATGGTGATGATGGTGATGGTGATGATGGTGATGATGGTGATGATGGTGATGGTGATAATGGTGATGATGGTGATGGTGATGATGGTGATAATGGTGATGATGGTGATGGTGATGATGGTGATAGAGGCAATCTTGACTTTCTGAGGCATTTTTCTTCCCTAGCTCTTCCTTATCTTTGCTTCTTTTCAATTTCTCACCAAACCTGGGAGATGGGAAGCCTCTCTCATCATCATTTATGAGTGGAGAAGCTAGTAGGACCAAGGTCAAACTGTATGTCAGAGGCAGCAAGATGTCAATAAGCATGGCAGATATTTTATTGAGCTCCTACTCTGTGCTGCTATTTATTTTTATTTTTGCTACAACTCTATGATAATGGAACAATTATTATCCCATCTGACAGATGAAGTTCCTTGGGCATAGAATAGAATATTAACCTCCCATGGGCCCAGTTTATTGATTCGAAGCACATGGCCTTAACCATTAGGCAGTTCCGTCCTGCAATCCAGTACGCAGTATTTGTCCTCCATACCAATCTGCGGTGGTTTCTAGAGTCAAAATGACTTCTCCTCCTCTCCGGTAAGTCATCAAGCAGAGAGACAAGACAGGTATTTTACTCGGCTCAGGCTGCCTTACAGAATACCACAGACTAGGAGGCCTCAACAGTAGATATTTATTACAATTCTGTAGGCTGGAAACACAAAGTCAAGGTGCCGGCAGAGCTAGTTTCCTGTGAGGACTGTCCTTGACTTTCAGTCGACTACCTTATCACTGTGTTCTCTCCTGGCCTTTCCTCCAGGCATACGCACTCCTGGTATCTCTTCTTATAAAAATACCAGTTATATTGGAGTAAAGTCTTTATGACCTGTCTTAACCTTAATTACCTCCCTAAAGGTCCTATGATAAGGTCACATTGGAGTTAGGGCTCCATTGATAATTGAGGTGGGGGGAATGGCAAAATTCAGTGCATAATAGTAGAGAGTGAAGAGTTGGACTCCCAGGAGTAGTTGAAAATGCAAAGGCAAAAGAAGGGAGGACCCCAAAACAGAGGTAGAACGAACAAGTCTTCCTCTCCAAAGCGAGCCCCATTTACCCCAGGGCTTGCCTGGACCCCTGCCAGGGACAGGGAGCTTGTGAGGGAAGCATGGGTCCCTAAGCCCCTGCCATGTGTCCAGAGCTTTCTGTTTGAGAAGAGGAGTGACATAGACCTGGAAGGGGAAGCAAGACGAAGCTATGTGCCACCTCCCCCTGAATGCCTGGTGGCCCTCCGGTCAGGGGCACAGCAGTGAGGGCAGCTTGTGTCCCTGCCTGATGTCTTTGCCCATGCAAGTTCTCTCAGGTTGTGGCGGGTGGGGTGGTGGGGTGCTGGTGGATCTTGTTTAAGGAGAAGCCTCCAGCAGGGTTCTACCCCTTGACCTCTTTGCTACCGGAGCCCTTTCTTGAAGGTTCTGGGGCACCTTTGTGCAATAGAGAGGACCAGACTCCAGTGACTATCTGAGGACCCAGAGGGGACAGGAGTGATCTTGTCCCCAAGAAGCCACCCCGCCTGAGCCCCAGCTCCAGAGCCTGGCTTTCTGCAGACCCTCCAGACTCTACGTTCTCCTCCCTTCTCCCTTCAGCTCTCTGCCTTGCTCAGATTCTTCCCAGGAGCTGGAGACATGAAGCCCAGACAAAGGTGGCTTTTCTTTGGGGTGACTGCCTGGGCCAGGAAAGAGGTCAAAGCTACCCACGGAAGCCAGGGTTGGCGCTCACCTTTTTGAATTTCAAATATGCTTGTTCTCGCCTGAAGCCAAGGGAGGCAAGTTTGTTCCTGCTTTTGCATTTACCATGGTGACAATCCTTCCCAGGGACAATTACTTACCCCAGCCTGCGTGGCTGCAGGAAAAGATGTCTGAAGAGAGAGCTGTGACAGCCAGACTTGGAAAAGTCCCTGTTGGTTGGTTTTAATCTACAGTGGAAAACCTCCACATTCTTCTGCTATCCGGGGCTGTGACAGGTATTAATAACCCTATTAGCTGCAATCCTGTCCGGCGCTATTTACACGGGCTGCGTCCACATCACGGCAGCCACTCTGTGGCAAGGGACCGTGCACGTTCCAAAGCTAACGAGACTCTGGCTCCTGTTTTTCTCCTCTGAGCCCAGGGTGTTGACAAATTAGGTTTCCAGAAGGAGGTTCCCCATCCCCACGTGCCAACGCTGCCTGTGGCCTGGCGCCAGAGAGCTCTCTGCAGCACTAAGGTGATTCTGGAACTTCGGGGAAGGGTCCATGCCTGTTCTCCTGCTGCTTCCCCTGCCTGAAGCCCCAGGCCCCCTTCTCTGCATCTGCAAAGCCCTTCCATCCTTCAAGATCAGTTTCAAAGTCACCTCTTCCTTGAAAGCTCCCCAAAGACCCTCAGTTAAAAGTAAACTTCTCCCCAGAACGCCAACGGCCCTTCATCTGGAGCTCATGGATAAGCTAATGCTTTCTTCTGGGTCGTCTTGCCTCTCCTCCCAGCTAATGAGAGGAACTGTGGGGGCATTCTGCCTACCGGGCATCTGAAACCTGTTTTGCTCTTAGGACGTGGTTGACCTTGGCCTCTGGGGCACAGAAGCTGGCCAGGGCAGTGGGGAGTCAACCCGGGGCAGCCCAGAGCCTGCTCAGCACGGGGACAGTGTTTCTGAATGAATCGTTCCTGCTGCTCGCCACTTACAAAGTTAAACTGATAAACAAACATCCGTAGAAGGGAGAGTTGTCTTTAATTAGAATGCCAGCAGTCTGAAAAGATGGTGGACTCAGTGTCCCATGAACACCAGCTCTGAAGAATCTGTTCGAGGAGGAAAGTTTTAAAGGAAAGGAGGGAAGTAATGTCAGTGAATCACGGAGCTAGCGCTTCAGAGTGGTCACCATCCCCCACTGCCTACAGGTTGGTGGACTCCTCATGACCTTTCTCAAGATGTTATCTTGTTCACCCAGTTTGGTCACTTGGTTTGTGAGATTACCGAAGGAGAAGCTCGGGAGGAGATCTGCTGCTACTGCTAAGTCGCTTCAGTCGTGTCCGACTCTGTGCGACCCCATAGATGGCAGCCCACCAGGCTCCGCTGTCCCTGGGATTCTCCAGGCAAGAACACTGGAATGGGTTGCCATTTCCTTCTCCCAGAGGGGAGATCTGCTCATCTGCTAATTACTTATCTTCCTTCCTATTTCTTTGATCCACAGAAACAACCAAGTTAGGCAAGGAATTGTGAGATTAAAAGATTTGAAAGGTGTGCTCGGGTTGAAAATGAGTAGAGCATGGGGGTGCCTGGTTAAGAGTTAGATACAATACCTCTTTAGTAAGTGACAAGGAAAGAAGCATCCTGCTGATGGCGGTTTCCTGCAAAGAGCGGCTTAAAACAGCCCTGACAGGCTGTGGGATGGTGAGTGCGGGGGAGCCATCAGCCACACCTTTCATCCAGCTGTGCAGAGGCACAAAAAGAAAGCAAAGCCTGGGGAGGGACACAGAAATATTATCAAAGTAAGCTTGGGTCTTCTCACCGGTGCTCAGTAAAGCCAATCTTTTGACATCATGTTGTGGTGAAGGGAAGTGCAGTGTTTATTGAAGGGCAGCCAGTTCTCAAAACACCGGAATTCTCTGATGGGTTTCACGGAAGTATTTTAAAGGCCAGGTGAGGGAGGGGCGTCATTGAGGGGATCAGCTCACCCACAATTCTCTGATTGGCTGATGGTGAGGTAATAGGGCAATGTCAATCCTCAGGCGCCAGTTGGTCTGGGGGCTTCCAGCTCAAGGTCATCAAGTAGTTATTTCTTCCATCTAGTTGAGGTTTTTAGCCTCCGTGAAACAACGTAGGAAATGTGCATCAGGGAGGAGCTACGGAAGAGCTTTTAGGGGAGGAGTCTGTCCCAGAAAGGCTCCGTAGAATCCTACTCAGTTACAGAAAGAGCTTTAGAAGGGCAGGTAGGAGGAGAGCCTAGAGTGCTAGGAAGTATGAGATCGAGAAGGCTGAGTTTGGATTTCAAGCGGATATGAGGATGCCAAGAAAACCTAGGAGGGCTTTGTCGACTGGGACAATGGGGAAGAAGATGGGGAATGGTAAGCACGGAGTTTTACAGGGACTACCACTCACCTAAACAGATCCTTTGTGTGAGCTAGAAAACAGCCTTTGGCTAGGGTGACAGCTTCAGCGCAAGGCAGCACAGCTGAGTGCAGGCTGGATTTTTGCCCCTTCTTAGCTTCGTCAGCTGGACCTCTGTATCCGCTACTTATTGCCACAAAATGACATGTAACAGAGCACACCAAGAGATAGCAGTCTTGTCATGAATCCAGCGCCTAATCAGGGGTTGGCTGAGTTCAGCTGGGTGGTTCTGCTCTTCTCCTGAGAGGTTCACTTGCACGGCTGCTGTGGCCAGGGGTGGGCGTTCCGGCAGGGCTCCGCTGGGCAGTTCTCCCCTGTTAGATGCATGCCTCATCACCCTCCCGGGACTAACAGGCTAGATTGTGCCTAGTATTCAAATACAGAGAGCAGACCCAAGTGCTTCGAAGCCATTGGCCCCTATGTTGGCTAACATTCCACCAGCCAGAGCAAGTCCCACAGCCAAATCCAAAGACAAGGCGTAGGGAGCTATAATTGGACCCTTTGGTGAGAGGAACTAGAGTCACAAAATACAGAGTGAAGGGGTAGCATTAATACATGCAGATGCTGTGTACTGGACACAGTGCACCTCGCCAGACACTGCAGTCCTGCCTGGCCCAGAGCTTCTTTCTCAGCCCTTCTGTCTAGGCCCAGCCTGAATTTTCACCGGTTCAGTATTGACCTCAAAGCAGTTACCTTTACCACTCAGGATGTGACACAAACTCCTATCTTACTGCTGGTGACTTTTATGTCTTCACACCAGTATCCTGCCTTTCTCTCATGGAAAATCATCCTCTGACCGCTTTTTTTAAATGATTTTTTTTTTAATTGGAGTATAGTTGATGTTACAATGTTGTGTCCATTTCTGCTGTACAGTAAAGTGAGTCAGTTATATATATATATATATATATATATATATATATATATATGCACTCTTTTTTTTAGATTCTATTCCCTTATAGGTCATTACAGAGTACTGAGCAGATTTCCCTGTGCTATACAGTAGGTCCTTCTTAGTTATCTGTTTTATGTACACAGTAGTGTGTATATGTCAATTCCAATTTCCCAATTTATCCCTCCACTACTCTTTCCCCTTGGTAACCATAAATTTGTTTTCTACATCTGTGACTCTGTTTTGTAAATAGGTTCATTTGTACTGTTTTCTTAGATTTCACATGTAAGTGATACCATAAGAAACAGCATCTGTCTTCTCTGTCTGACTTACTTCACTCAGCATGGCAGTCTGTGGGTCCATCCATGTCACCACAAATGGCATTATTTCATTCTTTTTTCTGGCTGAGGGATAATCCACTGTACCACTTCTTCTCTATCCACTCCTCCTCGATGGACTCTCCTGCCCCCATTAGGAAGCATCGCCACCTCTCTATCACCCCTCTATCCCTACATGCGTACTTCCTACCTGGCAAGGATACCAGCAAATGCTGTGGTCCACAGGTACATTGAGGAGGAGTCAGGAACCAGAAAAGGGGAAAATCATAAGGAACTGGGAGAAGAAAGTCTTTTCTAGAATCCACAGATTTGATGATCTAGTCCATGCTACCAGTCTGATGACGGCAGCTATTTGAACTGACTTACAAAGGTCACCTTGGATCCATCTCCAAAATTCCTCTTGGCTGTATGTCTCAGGGGTTCAGACACATGATGTCTGGAGGTTCTCCCCAGTATCTAACTCCGAGGCCCACTTTGAAGTCTGTTCTGATTTTGCTCAGCATTATTGGTGTCTTTTTTGGCCAGATGCTTTTTTTTAATGTTTAAACCAGCCAATTTTCTTTTTATCCTGAAGAAGACATGCACTTGCTGTGTGTGTATGTGCGTGATATCCCCATTAAGGAAAGAAATGGAGCCCCATTCTTCCTGCAAATGCTTCTATTGTGAAGCAAAGTATCCAAACATTTAATCCTTGACGCCTGGACCCCACTTGAAGCAGACCCTTATTTTGTGCACTTACCTTCTCTCAATACACACAATTCCTTCTTGATGGAAACACTTGTGTGTTTTCTCAGTGGACACTTGGGGAATCAGGCCCTTCAAGCTGCTTTTTGGGTTATTACACTGTCACATTTTACCACTTTGCAGAAAGAACGTATTAAGCAAAATAGAGTTCTCAGGAGGAGGGATTGCTATTGTTAGAGAAACAATACTTGGGAAATAATTCCCCCCAATTTTGTCTTCATCTTTTCTCTGCTGTGCAAAGAGAGGAACAATTTATTAACAGGAGGCAGAAAATGTTACTACTGCTTATGGGCAATGGAGGTTTATGGGGTCCACAATATATGTCTTTTCAGTGGCTTAGAAGGCAAGAGATTTTAAGAGCTGGGGAAAAAAAATGAATTCCCAGTGGGAGCGGGTTGCTAAGGAAAAGAGCCTCATTTGAATTTCACAAAGGTTTTGGAAATCGTGGCAGTGGTGCCCTCCTGTTTGTATTGGGGACCCTGATGGTTTCAAGGGCTGTTGGCGGTAGGGGAAGGGATTTGGGAAAGAGGCAGCCTTGTGACTCTGTGCGCATCAGCCAAGCCGATAAGCGATGTTTATAGCACAGCTTAGAATTCAACACTTTGGCCACCTGATGCGAAGAACTGACTCATTTGAAAAGACCCTGATGCTGGGAAAGATTGAGGTGGGAGGAGAAGGGGACGACAGAGGATGAGATGGCTGGATGGCATCACCGACTCAATGGACATGGGCTTGAGTGAACTCCGGGAGTTGGTGATGGACAGGGAGGCCTGGCGTGCTGCAGTCCATGGGGTTGCAAAGAGTCGGATACGACTGAGCGACTGAACTGGAGTCCATTGTCTTCACTGGTGCCCTTCATCTTGGACAGTTTGGCTTCTGGCTTTGGTTTGGACTTATTTCCAAGTTCAAGCTTGACCTTAGACTTAATGCTAGATTGTGGTTTTCCTGTTTTGATAGTGACCACTGTCCCCTGAACACGGATGGTACTCACACCTGAGGCTCACCATGCTTTCAGCTGCCCTCGCTTACACTCAGCCTAACGAACTTTGAGCTGAGCATCCCCTTCTTGGCTGTGGCTCACGTGGCCATTTCTAGCGGCTGTTTTTGGCAGGATTTGTGCCCGGCCCCATTCTGGGGGATGATCTCTGCTTGTTCAACATGTATAGGGGAGGTGACTTCCCAAGGGGCCCAGTGAGTCAATGACATGCATCTTAGACTATAAAAACCCACTGGGCTAAAAGTCACCTAGGCCACAGGTATGAGGCAATATAGATTCCTAAGGACTTCCAGGTGGCACAGTGGTAAAGAATCTGCCTGCCAACGCAGGAACCACAGGAGATGCAAATTCAATCCCAGGATCAGGAAGATCCCCTGGAGAAGGGCATGGCCACCCACTTCAGTATTCTTGCCTGGAGAATCCCGTGGACAGAGGATCCTGGTGGGCTACAGTCCCTGGGAGTCGCAAAAGAGTCGGACATGACTGAGCATGCACGCACCACACCCGCAGATTCCTAAAGCTGCATAGGGTTTTCTAAGATCTACACTGCCTTGAATCAGCACTGAAATCATCTTGTTAAAGCTAAATCAGCCCCATGGAAGGCATTTTCATGTTAACTTTGGTCAAACTGGAGATCCTGGGCTAGCAGAGTTCAGGAAAATGTGCACCTGGGGTCTGCCTGGAGCTTGAGGCTCAAAATACAGCCCTGCACAAACACAGCCACCAGCCGGCATGTAGGCAGGAACCTTACTCAGCTCCATAGGAGGGGCCCGTGTGACTCTATTAATGAAGCAAAAGATATTGGAATCCAATTGTTGATGGATCATCACACGCCGGGAAAACTCTCAGCTGCATTGACTGGGCAAGCAGGGGGTATCGTTTTGAACTTCTGGAGTTAATGAACTATGGCCTGAAATTTACAACCTGGTCGTGTTATGGATTTAACTCCGGAGTACAACTCTGGGGAGCTGGCACACTCCTCCAGCCTCTGTGCAGGCCAGAGGCCTTCCAGGATCTGGCTTCTGCATTCTCCCATGTCTCTATAGCCCATTACAGGGAGCCCAAGAGCCCCCTTGGTGCTTGTGGGTGAGAGACACTACTTCCCAACACTGTTGGAATGATTGTAGCACAGGATAGACGTGGAGAAAGATGGACTGAAGCTGGTTTCTGTTGCCTCGAAAGGTTTTATAAAGCCAGTTAGTACCCTAGTGGCTCAGCAGTAAAGAACCCACCTACAATGCAGGAGACGTGGGTTCGATCCCTGGGTTGGGAAGATCCCCTGGAGAAAAGAAATGGCAATCCACTTGTCTGGAGAATCCCAATCCATGGGGTCACAAAAGAATCAGACAAGATTGGGCAGCTAAACAACAACAAACCTGTGTAGGGCAGGTGAGGACTGGCTATTCTTCCAAGCCCCTTCTTTAGAACAGCACTTTCCCCCTATCTGGACATATTCATTTATTAACAGATTCAGTCCACAAAGAGATTTTGAGTCCTAAGAGGGAAAAGACAATGAGAGTTTATTGAGGTTACCCACCAATCTTGTTTGGAAGCTAGTTATGTACCCATATACCCAGACTGCTCCTATTCCTAAAAAAAGAAATTCTCTTCTAATATATAACTAGAAAGAGAGAGAGAGGGAGAGAATTTCTACATGTAAAAACAGTATATAAGTAGTGATCAATAAATGTATTGAATATATAATTAGTAAATTATAACCATGCTTCCCTTGAAAATAACGTGAAAAGTCACAGTGAAGCCCTGGCTTCAAATCTGTGTGAAGTGAGAAGAGCTCTATTTTGACAGCTTTCCTTTTCCATTTGTTTCCATTTGCTTTCACTGTTTATTGCTGAAAATAGTCGATAGTTGCTGCTTCCTCTTCCTAACCTGCCATTTCTCCTTGGCTTAGTCTGGTCTTGGATTCTTTCCTACCTTGTTACTAACTTTGCTCTTTTGAAAGGAACCAGACCCAGGGGTGGTACCTGGGTCCCTATCTGTTCCCTTGTAAATGTTCCCAAGTCTCATTAATGTTCAATACAGTTCTCACCCCCTGCTTCTTACAGTTTTCTGTTCCTATTTTTTATGACTTTTTATTTTAAACTATCTCAAGTTTCATCCAGGCTTGATGGCCATTTCTTGGCCACTTTTGTATCTTCTTCTTCTACTTCTCCCATGACTGTAGCTGTCAAAGAAATGAAAATTCAGATCTTAATTTCTCTTTATGTTCTAGTTTCTTTACTCTCTTTCTCAGTTTTAAACTTCATGTCATTTCTTTAAAAAAAAGACTACTAAGTCTGTGGATGACCCTCTGTATGACCCTCTCCCAGGGTCTAACTCTATTTATCTGACAAACATTTATTGAGCACCTAAGAAGTGCCAGGACTTTTCTGTGGTACTGGTAACAGAGCGATGAACAAGACACCAACACTGAAAACAGTATGGAAATTTCTAAAAAAAAATAGAGAAATAGGTAGTTCCCTAATAGGTACCTCTCTAAGAGGTATGTAATAAAGATATACCTCTAATAGGTAGTTCTAAAGATAGAACTACCATATGACTCAGCAATTCTATTTCTCAGTGGTGGTTTAGTCGCTAAGTTGTGTCCGACTCTTTGCGACCTCATGGACTGTAGCCCGCCAGGCTCCTCTGTTCATGGGATTCTCCAGGCAAGAATACTGGAGTGGGTTGCCATTTCCTTCTCCAGTATTCCTCAGTATATATCAAAAAAAAACTATAAACACTAATTCAAAAACCATACTCGACACACTGCCTCTTATATGAAAATTTGTGTTCTAGTGAAAGAGACATGTAATAAACCAAATGACATAGTAGCTAACACCCCACTCCAGTACTCTCACCTGGAAAATCCCATGGATGGAGAAGCCTGGTGGGCTAAAGTCCATGGGGTCACTAAGAGTCGGACATGACTGAGCAAATTCACTTTCACTTTTCACTTTCCTGCATTGGAGAAGGAAATGGCAACCCACTTCAGTGTTCTTGCCTGGAGAATCCCAGGGATGGGGGAGCCTGGTGGGCTGCTGTCTATGGGGTCACGCAGAGTTGGACACGACTGATGTGACTTAGCAGCAGCAGCAGAGTGCTTACTTTATGTCAGGCATCGTTCTAGATGCTTTATATGTGTTAACTCATTAAATCATCCTATCAACCAACCTAATCATCCAAACAACCTATTTTTAAAGATGAAGAGATGAAAGCACAGGAAGGTTAAGTAACTTGCCAAAGATCACACAGCTTAAAATGGGTGGAGTTGTGACTCAACCCAGGTAATTTGGCTCTAGAGGTTGTGAAATTGATCAGTAAGCTCTATCTTGTCTCCCTATAGAATGTTATGTGGTGTTAAGTGCTGCACAAAGCAAACAAAGCAGGACAGAAGGATAGGGTGTGTGTGTGTGTGTGTGTGTGTGTGTGGTTAGGTTGAGGGGCTGTGATTTTAAGCAGAGTGGTCAAGGAAGAGCCTATGAGGTAATATTTAAGGTCTAAAGGTGGTTTGGGAGAGCCTTGAGCGATCTGGGGAGGAGGGAAGAGAGAAAGGCTTAACGTGAGGACAAGCCCCACTGTCTTCAGGAAGGGCAGGAGGTGAGTGGTAGGGAAGGAGTGAGAGTCAGAGGGGACCCATAAGGCAGGTCATTCAGGGCCTGTTAGATCACGGTAAAGGTAGTAGAAGCCAAAGCTTTACTATGAATGGAATGAGAGGCTGAGTCATATTTTAGTAGGATTATTCTGGGTGCTGCTTTGGAAGTGGATGAGGCTGGGGACTGGGAAAGATGGAACCTGCTAGGAAGCTATTGCAATAATCCATGTATTTTTGAGTTGGGTGGCAGGAACAAAGAGGTGAGAAATGGTTGACTTCTGGGTCTATTCTGAAGGTAGAACCAAAAGATTTCTTGATGGATTAGACTTTTCTCAAAGCAGAGTTAAAGATGATTTCAATTTTTTGGCCCAAGTGGAAGAGTGGGGTTACCATTTGCCTGAAAAGAGGAAGATTGTAGGAAAAAGAGTCTGAAATGCAGTACTTGGATGCAATCTCAAAAACGACAGAATGATCTCTGTTCGTTTCCAAGGCAAACCATTCAATATCACAGTAATCCAAGTCTATGCCCCAACCAGTAACGCTGAAGAAGCTGAAGTTGAATGGTTCTATGAAGACCTACAAGACCTTTTAGAACTAACACCCAAAAAAGATGTCCTTTTCATTATAGGGGACTGGAATGCAAAAGTAGGAAGTCAAGAAACACCTGAAGTAACAGGCAAATTTGGCCTTGGAATATGGAATGAAGCAGGGCAAAGACTAATAGAGTTTTGCCAAGAAAATGCACTGGTCATAACAAACACCCTTTTCCAACAACACAAGAGAAGACTCTATACATGGACATCACCAGATGGTCAACACCGAAATCAGATTGATTATATTCTTTGCAGCCAAAGATGGAGAAGCTCTATACAGTCAGCAAAAACAAGACCAGGAGCTGACTGTGGCTCAGACCATGAACTCCTTATTGCCAAATTCAGACTTAAATTGAAGAAAGTAAGGAAAACCACTAGACCATTCAGGTATGACCTAAATCAAATCCCTTATGTTTATACAGTGGAAGTGAGAAATAGATTTAAGGGCCTAGATCTGATAGATAGAATGCCTGATGAACTATGGAATGAGGTTCATGACATTGTACAGGAGACAGGGATGAAGACCATCCCCAAGGAAAAGAAATGCAAAAAACAAAATGGCTGTCTTGGGAGGCCTTACAAATAGCTCTGAAAAGAAGAGAAGTGAAAAGCAAAGGAGAAAAGGAAAGATATAAACATCTGAATGCAGAGTTCCAAAGAATAGCAAGGAGAGATAAGAAAGCCTTCCTCAGTGATCAATGCAAAGAAATAGAGGAAAACAACAGAATGGGAAAGACTAGAGATCTCTTCAAGAAAATCAGAGATACCAAAGGAACATTTCATGCAAAGATGGGCTCGATAAAGGACAGAAATGGTATGGAGCTAACAGAAGCAGAAGATATTAAGAAGAGATGGCAAGAATACACAGAAGAACTGTACAAAAAAGATCTTCACAACCCAGATAATCACAATGGTGTGATCACTCACCTGGAGCCAGACATCCTGGAATGTGAAGTCAAGTGGGCCTTAGAAAGCATCACTACGAACAAAGCTAGTGGAGGTGATAGAATTCCAGTTGAGCTATTCCAAATCCTGAAAGATGATGCTGTGAAAGTGCTGCACTCAATATGCCAGCAAATTTGGAAAACTCAGCAGTGGCCACAGGACTGGAAAAGGTCATTTTTCATTCCAATCCCAAAGAAAGGCAATGCCAAAGAATGCTCAAACTACCGCACAATTGCACTTATCTCACATGCTAGTAAAGTAATGTTCAAAATTCTCCAAGCCAGGCTTCAGCAATATGTGAACCGTAAACTTCCTGATATTCAAGCTGGTTTTAGAAAAGGAAGAGGAACCAGAGATCAAATTGCCAACATCCACTGGATCATGGAAAAAGCAAGAGAGTTCCAGAAAAACATCTATTTCTGCTTTATTGACTATGCCAAAGCCTTTGACTGTGTGGATCACAATAAAATGTGGAAAATTCTGAAAGGGAGGGGAGTACCAGACCACGTGACCTGCCTCTTGAGAAATTTGTATGCAGGTCAGGAAGCAACAGTTAGAACTGGACATGGAACAACAGACTGGTTCCAAATAGGAAAAGGAGTACGTCAAGGCTGTGTATTGTCCCCCTGCTTATTTAACTTATATGCAGAGTACATCATGAGAAACGCTGGACTGGAAGAAACACAAGCTTGAATCAAGATGGCCGGGAGAAATATCAAGAACCTCAGATATGCAGATACCACCACCCTTGTGGCAGAAAGTGAAGAGGAACTAAAAAGCCTCTTGATGAAGTGAAAGTGGAGAGTGAAAAAGTTGGCTTAAAACTCAACATTCAGAAAACAAAGATCATGGCATCCGGTCCCACCACTTCATGGGAAATAGATGGGGAAACAGTGGAAACAGTGTCAGACTTTATTTTTCTGGGTTCCAAAATCACTGCAGATAGTGACTGCAGCCATGAAATTAAAAGACGCTTACTCCTTAGAAGGAAAGTTATGACCAACCTAGATAGCATATTCAAAATCATAGACATTACTTTGCCAACAAAGGTCCGTCTAGTCAAGGCTATGGTTTTTCCTGTGGTCATGTATGGATGTGAGAGTTGGACTATGAAGAAGGCTGAGTGCCGAAGAATTGATGCTTTTGAACTGTAGTGCTGGAGAAGACTCTTGAGAGTCCCTTGGACTGCAAGGAGATCCAACCAGTCCATTCTGAAGGAGATCAGCCCTGGGATTTCTTTAGAAGGAATGATGCTAAAGCTGAAACTCCAGTACTTTAGCCACCTCATGCGAAGAGTTGACTCCTTGGAAAAGACTCTGATGCTGGGAGGGATTGGGAGCAGGAGGAGAAGGGGACGACAGAGGATGAGATGGCTGAATGGCATCACTGACTTGATGGACGTGAGTCTCAGTGAACTCCGGAAGTTGGTGATGGACAGGGAGGCCTGGTGTGCTGCAATTCATGGGGTCGCAAAGAGTCGGACACGACTGAGCGACTGATCTGATCTGATTATAAAGAGTTCAGTTTGGGACATGTTTGAGGTGTCTATTAGATACAGTAGTGGAGGTAACAAGAGTTAGATAAACAAGCCTGGCATTCAAGAAGAGTCTTGGCTTAGAAATATGACTTATTTTCAACACACATGTTCATAAATGTTCTATTGGCACCTAGAAGGATATTCTTGTTCTTCCTCCTCCTTCTCCTCTTCTTCCTTAACATGTGAGTGTTTGTTACATGCCAGGCTCTTTCTCAAGCTTTTCATAAAATCCTCACAACAACCCTATGATATAGGGACTATTGTATTCTCCATTTTACAGATGAGGAAACTGAGGCCCGCCAACTCCAGACTGCTACCAGACTTCTAAAAAGACAGTGAAGTGACTTACAATAAAAAACATGGGTAAAAAATTCATAAGGTTCTTAATATAAGAACATAAGAATAACATATATTTAAGGTCAAATAATAAATGGGGGTATGATTGTACCAGAATATTTAGACTAAATATAACAAGTCTTGTAAAGAAAAAAAAAAACATAGCCTTGAGCTTCTTGGCAGCAGAAATAAAAAGGGAAACAGCATGAGCATCAGTTCATCAGGAGGGATGAATTTTTCTTAAGTACTGAGTTATTTAGTTTTTAAAATAACTTCTCCTGGGGGAGTAAAGTATATTCTTGGAGGGATTCTTAGGAGGCAAAATAACTTATAGAAAAGATTGAAATTGGTTAGATTAAATTCTTTTTTTTTTCTGTTTACCATGTTCATAGTAATCATTTATTAAGCAATTATAGATGTGAGACACTGTGAGAAATAATAATAAATAATAATAATGCTGTGAGAAATACAAAGCTGCATCAAACATGGTCTTGGCCTTCAAGTATCTTTTTATCTAATTAAAGATGAAACATAGACACCAAAAATGAATAAACGGTAACACATAATAAATGGATGAGGACAAGCTGTCATAGAAAGAATTTTATTGTGATGCCTATGGGACCTGAATTGTAAAGCTAGGCTTCAATTCAGGCATCACTGCTTGGTAGCATAGAAAGTTACTTCCCTTCTCTGCTAATTTTTACATCTAAAATATAGAGATGATGGTAATAGAACTTGCTTCAAAGTGCCTTTGTGGGGATCCAATGTGTTAACAATACTTGTAAAGTATGCAGTATAGTACAAGGCACATAGTAAGCACCACAGAAATATCTTCATCATTAGGAGAGTACTTACATCATTCAGAGGAGAGATTCAGTCTTTATAATTGGTGGATATCACCAGTGTTTCCACCTCTATCACCAAAATGACCATCACTCACCTTTCCCAACTGTGTCTTCTGATAGCAGCTTCTGGAAGGTGATGGGGTGCAGAAGGGATCTTGTTAAATGCAGCTTAGTTAAGAGAACCATCTATTAGACCTGAATCATTTTTCAAGGACTTGAGGACATCTGAAGTTAACCAGATCCCAATAGAGAGACATTTAGCTATTCCTTCCAAACCTGGTCCACATCCACCCTTTTCATGTCTAGACTGCAGGCAATGGGGAGAGTCCAGGTGAGAGTAACTGTGTGCGCAATACCTGGACAGAGCTCCAGAGTCCCAGCACCTCCAGGGCTTGGGTTCTTGAGCCTTAACCTTTAGAGGGTCCCTGTCATTCCATCATGGACAGCTTTAGCCTCTGAGTTCGGTGAGCCCAAGAGCCATGTACACATCACCTGAAAGCAGAGCCATGGTCACGTTGAACCAGTTATTCTGTTCAGGTTCAGACTGGATCCTTCAAGAGGCGAAGATGGGGAATGCTGTAGCATGAGGTGAGAATGAGCAGGGGACCAGGGAGTAAAGCCAGGTAAGGGGGCAGGGTGTGAGGCCCATTGGGTCCACAATAGCAAATTTCTGGAGTTCCTGAATATTATTGAGAGAGTCATTTTTTTTTTTTCCTTTGCCATCAAATGAATTTGAAAATTGTATTAAGAGTGGCTGGAAATGGTGCCTCTGTCACTTTGGAAGTTAGCTTGTGAGGTCCTCTGGAGTGGGGCTGGGCTCCTGCCAAGTGATGCTTGTTTTCTCCCAGGCTCCCAGTGCTCACAGCCCCCGGCCATGTCCCAGTGCTGGACGTTGCACTCAGGAGTGTCCTGATCAGCTTGAACTCTCTGGAGCAGAAATTCTGTCTGCGGCTCATTGGAGACAGCTGCTCAGGCGGGTCTAGGAAATGGGAAACATACGGGTGGCAGCGACAGACGGAGGTGCTTTTCTGAACAGAGGACCTTCTGGAGTCTAGAATTGCAGCTGCAAACAACTAGGGGCTAACACAGCCTTGCAAATAAGTGCTGCGGACATAGCAGACCTCCAAAGAGCGAGGTCACCCTAACCGTAGGAACCATGAAAGAGAGCCAAGAAAGGGCAAGTGAAGTTTTTCATCATTTTCTTTTTTTTTTTTCCTGGAAAAATCTCCTTTTTCCTTCCTGATCCTTCTTAGGTGGGCGTGACATACTTGAGGTTGATCAGGGCCAGCTCGATGGGCTTTACAAGGGACAGCTTGGGGAAGATGACCCTACCTTACTGCTCACTTGTACAGAAAGTCTTAGCTTAAGGTACCTGAAGCAGGTGGGGCTGGAGCTGGGGATTGGCGCTCAGTGGACAGACCAGGCCTGGGTATTCTGTGCTCTGGAGTAAAACGGGCGGCAGGACGGGGAGGGAAAAACATGTGAAACAGAAGAGACAGGCATCAGAATTAGTGAGAAAAAATTCCAGCAAGGACCCCAAAGATCAAGGTAAGAATCAAAACATAGAATGGAGCCTCGAGTCAGGAGCCAGCTGGAGGCAGCACCTGGACAGAGTGCACATCATGATGGTGTGAAGAACAAAGGAGGTACCTGAGGCGAGTTCACTCCCGAAAGTCAGAAGGTGGATGCGACTGGCTGAAAGGCACGGTGATGGGCAATTGTTGACAGTGATGAATTGCCCGATTGAAATGTACATGCAGTGCCTTGAATGGGTCCCATCTGGCTACTAAGAAACAAGGCTGCGGAAGCCCGGCTAGCTCCCAGCAGCCCCCTCCCACCCTCCTTCTGCGCAGAGAGTCAATACCCGTTTTAATTTTATTCATGGGGCTGCACTTGTTCCACGCTGCCTCTCCTCCATGAATACTAATGGAACTCCAGATTGTTTTAAGTGAAGATCTGAGCAAGACACCTCCTTTCATCTTGTCAAGAGCTGTCATTTCCGACAGAGGTTTTTTTGAGTTTCCTTTCTACCAAATTCAATGCAAACTCCTCTCTACACAGAACTGCGTGTGTATTGCTGGCACTGGGCAATCGCAGAGCCATCTACACAGAACAGAAATCCTCCTTGGCCTTTGGCCCCCTCTGTGGTCACTGTCAATGGAGAACCCTCCTGCAGGAGGAGCGACAGAATGAAGAAGGAAGCTGGCAAGGAGGTAGTTCAGAGGGCATCTCTTAGAAGGTGGTGGAAGCTGGGGTTCTCCTTCCTTTGCAAGGTTGTTTTGATCATTTTAAATGTCATTTCCATGATTTTTATAGCCATGAGGTTTTTAAGGCTTAGAAGAATGGCTTCATGACCCTTTGAACTTCTTCCTTAATTCCCATCTTTTCTTGTTCCAGTTCATTCTGCATACAAATGCTATACATGCAGAGTTGATAGGCAAAAGCAATTTAAATCATGACTCTGCCCTACTCAAAAGTTTTCAGTGGCTCTGATAGCATCTCAGGTAACCTTCTCTGACTAACCCTCTAAGGCTCTCTTCTCCCTCCCTGACCATTTCAACCTCTCCCATCCACTGCTTCTCCCTGCCCTTACCTTGCTCCACTGTGGGGGCTGAAGGCCAGCTTCTGACGTGCTCAGACTGGCATGGTTCCTAAAGCAATGAGGGACTAGCATGCAGTTGATGGATTTCCTATTCCACCAGTGAGAAGAGTCTGGACTCATCCTTTTGCCCTAAGTCCACCTGGGCTATCAGCAAACCAGTGCCTTTCTTCTTCTCCAACCCCAGCCATGTATACTTAACTTCATTGTCCTCAACCCCGAACCGTCTGGAAAGACAACAGTCTAAAGTAAACATAAGCTTTTCTAATTGACACAGAGAGTCTAGCTCAAAACTTGGCTTCTAACGTATGGGAGGTGGTAGGGTATATATCCAAAAACCAGGGACAAATGGGGCAGTCCTGGCACTCAGTCTCTGTCATCTTGGGCCAGTTATTTTAACCCAAGTCTCATGCCCTTTTCTATAAAATTAGGATGATCGCAACATCCTAATTCATAAGCTTGTGATAATTAGCTGAGATAACAGATAGGGAGACTCAGCACGAGACAGTATACAGTTCAACCAATGTTCGCTATTATGACACTAGCTATCAATTAGGGTTGATTGAGTCCATACGTGAAATTAGCAAGGCTTAATGCGGGTCTAGATGGATAACAACTTGTGATTTGACAGTTTCTTTTCCTCCTCTGTCTCCCCACCTCAAACAAAAATCAGGCAAAACCCGCAAATCATCTTGTTCTCTTTTCCGACCTACCGTTTTGTAAGAAGTGCTCTTTTAGGCGAAGGTACCACCTCTCGGGCCTCCTGCTGGCCTGCCGGCTGGCCCTGACCTATCCGGTAGGAGCCATCGTCCCCTTGCTCATTGGTGAGGGTGGGGAGGGAGGTGTAACATCTGCCAAAGCCCAGCTCTCCAGGGGCGAGCCAGCTGCCCCTGCAGCAGAGGCAATGTTCTGCTGTAATGGCCCACGACATTACGGCTCCCGGGGGCCTCTGGTAGGGGAGCAGCCCAGGGCCGAGTGGGCTGAGAACACTCAAGGGCAGCGCTGGGTGGCTGCCGGCCAGAGTAGCCCATCTGTGAGGCTGGCCAGAGGGCAGGAAGCAGACATCAGACAGCTTATTCCTAGGAAAGCACTTTTTCCTTGCTTTAGAAAAAACCCAACCCACAGAGTGAGGCAAACCTAAGTTCTGGAGATTGGGATAGGGTGGGGAGGGAGGTTGCTTTGCTGTTGCATTTGCCTGGGAGGAAATGATTTTGGTTTCCAGTAAAATATCATGTATGAAATGAGTTGCCAGTCCAGGTTCGATGCACGATACTGGATGCTTGGGGCTGGTGCACTGGGACGACCCAGAGGGATGGTATGGGGAGGGAGGAGGGAGGAGGGTTCAGGATGGGGAACACATGTATACCTGTGGCGGATTCATTTGATATTTGGCAAAACTAATACAATTATGTAAAATTTAAAAATAAAATACAATTAAAAAAATAAAATAAATAAATAAATAAAATAAAATAAAATACAGCCTGAGTACCAGGCTCTCTGCAGAAGCACTGTGCCTCTATAGAAGTTTCCTGTTTCTGTTCATGGTTGAAAGTCCTCTTCCAGGTGCTAGTCCCTGGAGAACTCCAGTTCTCATTTTCTAATATCCACTGAACATTCTTCCTTCTTCCCCTCTTCTGTCTCCTATTTCAACTTACAGTTAGATAAGAGGCTGCCCTAGATTAACTGTTAGCTTGATACTTCTTCAAAATGTCATTCTTTTTGCCCACATCTATTGTATCTTTTTGTTTGATTTCTCATGAGTGCGTTCTCATTGAGATGAAAAACAATATTGAAGTAAATGGAGCAAAACATGAGTCATCCACCTCCTCCCCATCCACCTTCCTCCCACACCCACATCTCACTTCCTTCTCTAACAGGAAAGTAACTGCTGTCCGTGGTTGGCACGCACGCCTGCTCTTGATCCATGTACATCTATATGTCTGTACATGCCCGTGTGATTTGCTTGGCTTGTGTTTAACAGTTTTCATTTTTTAAATCAAAGTCTCCTATGTATATAGTTGAGAGAAACACTTGTTCCTCCAGGCTTATTATGAAAAACTGAAATCCTCCCCCACACCAACCCCTCCATTTCCCTCTTTCTGGAAACAATCTCTAGTCTCTTAGCTGATTCTTTGGGTATTTATCTCCAGATCACCAAATACATTTCTTATATTACTGCTTCTTGAGCTTTCTGTTTTAAGCATAATTCCCTTATGGAATATGAAGGTTTGGTTGCCTTCCTCCCTGGTCTCCCCATGACATGCTCCTACGGATGCTCTGAGCTTGCAGTATTATGACTATTATAGGTCTTCTGGTACTCTGTGCCAACTTTTCCTCTTCTGTCAGATGTGTTTTTCCTTAAAGTTAATAAAATTGTCTTGCCTGTTTGTTTTTCCCTGTTATTGTCAAATACTTCAATGTCAAGTACTTCCTCAGTGGCATACATTTCTTTTTGATATATTCCTCCATCTTAGTCATTGAGTCAGTTTCATCTTCATATCTCTTGGCAGTCTTGCGAGATGCTTCAGTGTGGACTGGTTAGCCTTCGGCATTTTGCAGAGCTGGTGGGCTTTTCTTTCCGCACCAGCCTGGAAAGGCCCTTTGAATCTATCTTATATATGATCTGTGGGTTCTGAACTCTATGTCTTGCCATGATGCAGCCCTTGTGTAGGGGTGCACGTGCTCCAGTTGCTTCTTGAAAGAAAACACACAGAATTAAGCCATTCATTCACACACAAATTTCACTGAGCGCTTATTAAGAATTCTACAAAAAAAAAAATATGTTTTAAGGGTTGAGCACTATTCTAGGTATTGAGACTCATCAGTGAATAATATTCTAAGATTCTTGCCTTTGAGGACCTTATATTCTAGCAGAGAGAGGCTAACGCCAAAAGCAAACATAATGAATATGTCAATTATTAATATATGAAGTGGTAAGTGCCAAGGAGAAAGAAAAAGTAGAGAAGAGTAGAGGGAATCAGTTCTGCTCCTGACATCTGTGGAACCTGAAGTAAGAGACCAGATGAGAACCCTTTAACTAGCATCACACTTGATTTATGTTTTGTCTAGACCTAGATATAGACCTGGAAAATCCCATGGATGGAGGAGCCTGGGAGGCTGCAGTCCGTGGGGTCTCTAAGAGTCAGACACGACTGAGTGACTTCACTTTTACTTTTCACTTTCATGTATTGGAGAAGGAAATGGCAACCCACTCCAGTGTTCTTGCCTGGAGAATTCCAGGGACAGAGGAGCCTGGTGGGCTGCCGTCTATGGGGTTGCATAGAGTTGGACATGACTGAAGCGACTTAGCAGCAGCAGCAGATATAGACCAATTTAAGAGCAGTATGGATTATTTCATTTTGCAAAATATTTTTCAGCTGTCATATGCAACTACTGTGGGTATCTCTTGAGTTTGTGAGTACCTTAGAACCACAAAATTGAAATTCAAATAAAGTAACAGACTCTTGTGCTAGAAAATGTTGCTTTCTTATGTAAGAATCAACTGCATTCATGGTATCTGAGAGAAAAGATTTGACAAGTTAATTAATTTGTTTCTTGTTTCAGTGTGTCTGCAGCTCAAATCTTCCCTCAACTCCAAAGCAGTGTTCCTCTTTGATGCTGGCAGTGGCCCTGTCCACAGAACTTCATGTATTCAGATTCCTTTTATTTCAAGGACAGCAAGAAAGAGATGGAGAAATGCATTTTTCTGGGGCCTGAATGGTATTCGTCTTGAGCATGGGCATTTACAGTCAGATAGAGTGCTGGGCCACCTTGGAGGGCCAGATTCCAACTGACAGAGGTGTGCATACAGTCTTTAATAATTGCGTGTGTGACTTTAATAATTGCGCGCGTGTGTGTATTTGCGATGCCAAAGGCCCTACAAAACCTGCACCCAGGTCAGAGACCCTCTTGTCTGGATCTTAGAGGAGTATTGGGATCAGGGGCACTTAGACAGAGTTAGAGGTACTCAGGGTAGCCTTGTTGAGAAGCTGACAAAGACTTAAAGGAGGTACAGCAATTAACCATAAAGGTATTAGGGGGAAGAGTGTTTCACATAGAGAGGATAACAGGTAGCAAGGCCTTAAGGCATGTCTGTGAGTGTATTTAGTGCACATATACATTTAATTGACAGTTTGTGTATAAATTTCTAGAAAGGAATTTTTAAGGTGTTTTGAAGAAATTACACCATTGCATTTACCTTCTGAGGAGAGGGCAGAAGAGGATGAGATGGTTGGATGGCATCACTAAGTCAGTGGACATGAATTTGGGCAAACTCTGGGAGATAATGAAGGAAAAGGAAGCCTGGCATGCTGCAGTCCATGGGATCACAAAAAGTAGGGCATGACTTAGTGACTGAACATCAACAATGATGCCATTCTGATTCTCTATCCTTTATAAATGACCTGTTGTTTTCTCTATGGAAGTTTTTCCCTTTCTTCCTCATCATACTTTTAGCGTAGATCTACTTCCATCCTTTGTGCTGTGCACTCAGTGAGCGATCATTTATTCAACAATTCATTCCCCAAATGTTGACTGAGTGCTCCCTAAGCTCTATGCACTGTTCTCTATGCTGGTGACGCAACAGAGAACAAAACAGAGAAAACTCCTAGCCCTCAGGGAGCTTCCATTCTACCAAAAGGGAAAGATCATAAAAACAGTAAAACAGCTGGTGTGCTACATCATGGAAAATGCTATGGAGAACAATAACATGGGGAGGACAGAAAAGGAATTCTGAGGGGTAGGGAAATTGATTCAGTTGATTACAATTGAATGATAAGAAATTGAAGACAATTTCTTTTTCTGAGCAACAGCAAAGAGGAAAGTGTCATTAGAAGAGTCAGGCAAGATTTGAGGAGTCACAGATCTGGCAGCTACTGCTGCTGCTGCTAAGTCACATCAGTCGTGTCCGACTCTTCGCGACCCCATGGACTGCAGCCCACCAGGCTCCTCTGTCCATGGGATTTTCCAGGCAAGAGTACTGGAGTGGGGTGCCATTGCCTTCTCCAGAGTGCGTGGTAAAACCTAGAAAGTTGGCCACTGGATTGAGCAACTTGAAAGTCATGGCTGTTCTTGAGAAACATCAGTTTCAGTAGAGCTGTGGAGCCAAAGCTCTGATTGGGTGCACCCAAGGGAAGATAAGCAAGGAGAAATCAGAGCCTGTTAAATCAGCTCTTTCAAATAGTTTAACTGTAAATAGAGAGAAATGAGATGGTGACTGTAGAGGAGGTGGAGCTAAGCTTATTTATTTTTTTAAGTTGAGAGAAATACTAGGAGGTTTGAATGCTAATTGGAAATTCAAAACCTTAAATTCTGGAAATTTTTCTTAAATTACTCTTAATGGTTTCCTGCCCTCTGTCATCTTTAAAACTCCATTTTCTGAATGCTGGATTAATTCTCCAGTTTTCTTATATTTTTCTCTTCCTATTTTCTATTTGCCTTTGTGTTCTGATTTCTGGGGTTGTTTTTTTTTTTTTCCCCCTCAATTGTATCTTTTACTTCTATTGAGTTTAAAATTTTTTGTATGTTCCTTTCTTTTAGCATTCTATTCTTGTCTCATGGATACAATACGTTTGCTATTTTTCTGAGGAGCTTGAGGATAGTTCTTTAAATTAAGGTTTGTAGTCTTGAATTGGTTGTTTCCTTAGTCATCCCCTTCCTTGTCTGTCTGTTCTTTTGATCTCCTTTTTTCACATTAAATATTTTCTCAGATGTTCATGATCCTTGGTTGCTTATATCTAGGCCTGGATCACTTTGCTTACATGGTGGAACTTGTCAACCATAATTCTTTTGTTAGTGTAATCTGTTGGACGATAGCACAGGGGACCCCCTGTATCACTATATTTAAATGTCTTGGGGGCCTGTTCGTATTAGCATAGACTTCAAATTCCCTGTTTGGTGGTTAAATACTTGGCTTCCAGCTTATGGGAAGGTGACTGGAAAAAGAAAGTTGGAGGCTAGTTCTCAATAGTCTGATATAAATTTTTGTTTAACTGTTCTGTTTTCAGTATAGTACTTTTACCCTCAGCATGACTGTTTTATGGTTTCCAGAGAATAAACATCCAGTTTACGGGGAAGGGACAGACTCATGGCTTCTATTAATAAGAGTTGCAAAAGAGATTCAACTTTTTAAAATAGACATGTAGCCATTCCTCCTCTTTTTAAGCCACGCTCACTCCCTACTTCCCAAAATACCTGGTGTTGCTCATTTCTGAGCCTCAGAAATGGGCTCAGCCCATAAAGGGGTTCTACAGCATAAGTGGAGTTGCTTTGTGGCTTCCCCCATCACAAAGATTTGGGATGCAATGACTTCTCAACTGCTGAGTCAAGCACTACCTGTCCATCCATTTTTTAGCTTTCAGAATTTTGTTATTGTAGTTTCCTCTCTAGGTTAAGACCTCAACAGGCTCATTTGAAAAACTGAAATAAAATAAATCTGGAATCTGGAGAAGAGCAGAGGTAAATGCATATATTAAATCCTCTGTATTGAACTAAAAGCCTCAAATGATAGTTTTTACATTTTTCAATGTTTTATTAGTGGAGATAAGAGAAAATTGAATTTCCTTTATTAAAATTGTATACTTTTTCTTAATACTCAAAATCATGCAACGTTTTATTATTTTTTTAATATTTTTGTAATTTTGCCATCATACCTAGCTGTAGTTCCACTACTCAGTTATTTACAGTAGAGGCAATTTACATGGTTATAGTTATAAATCATGCATACAATATATTTATATTTCCTGATTTTACTCATTTACAACTATACAAACTATTTCTAACTTTTCTATATTTTCTTAAGATTTTGTTTTGAAAAATTTCCAATCTAGGGAAAATTGCAAGAACATCAATATATACTCACATTACATTTCTCAGTTGCTAATATTTTGCCATATTTGTACTTGCTTTCTTCCTCTCACTCTTGCTTTGTTTAGCTCTCTCTGTGTCTTTCACTATATGCACATATATTCTTATTTCTCAATCATTGGCAAATACGTTGCAGACAACTTGACATTTCATTGCTAAACTATCAGCATGATTCTTCTAAGAATAAGACTATTTTCCTATATGACCACAACACCATTATTATACCCAAAAGATTTTATGTTAATACAATAATACTATTTGATGTATAGCACATTTTCAACTTACTCTAATTGATCCAGACAATTCCATTAGAGCTGTTGCTCCTTCCCCAATACCAAATCCAATCAGGGATCAGGTTCTGAATGTGGTTATCCTTTGTCTTCAGTCTTTTTTCATCTAGAACACTCCCCCACCTCTGTGTGTGTATATGTGTATTTTGACATTGACAATTTAAAGAATTTAAGCTAGTTTTTTGGTAGAGTGTCTCAATCTGGATTTGTATGATTATTTCCTCATGCTGAGACTTGCATTGAGTGTGTGTGTGTGTGTATATATATATATATATATATATATATATATTTAGTTTAGTATATGTATACACTTTCAATCTATATATTTAGCAAGAATATATGTATGTGTGTGTGTGTATATATATATATGCACTGTCATCGTCGTTCAGCCACTCAGTCATGTCCAACTTTTGTGACCCCGTGGACTGCAGCATGCCAGGCTTCCCTGTCCATCCCCTCTCTCAGAGCTTGCTCAAACTCATGTCCATTAAGTCGGTGATGGCATCCAACCATCTCATCCTCTGTCTTCCCCTTCTCCTCCTGCCCTCAATCTTTCCCAGCATCAGGGTCTTTTCTAATGAGTTGGCTCTTTGCATCAGGTGGCCAAAGTATTGGAGTTTCAGCTTCAGCATCAGTCCTTCCAATGAATATTCAGGACTGATTTCCTTTAGGATTGACTGGTTTGATCTCCTTGAGGTCCAAGGGGCTCCCAAGAGTCTTCTCCAACACCACAATTCAAAAGTATCATTTCTTTGGCACTCAGCTTTCTTTATGGTCCAACTCTCACATCTATACATGACTACTGGAAAAGCTGTAGCTTTGACTAGATGGACCTTTGTTGGCAAAGTAATGTCTCTGATTTTTAATATGCTTTTTAGGTTTGTCATAATTTTTCTTTCAAGGAGCAAGCATATTTTAATTTCATGGCTGAAGTTACCATCTGCAGTGATTTTGGAGCACAAGAAAATAAAGTGTCACTGTTTCTGTGATAGATATATATTGAATATAAAATATATATTGAAGAAGTAAAACTGAGGTGTGAGGGTGGGGGATGGGGAGTAAGTGAGACTTTGAAGTCTTGTAAATATGCTGTGCCCCAATAACCTTTAACTCAGTGGTTTTAGCATCCACTGACAATCCTTGCGAGAAGCAATTATTATATCAATGACTGCAAAATCCTGATTTTTCTAATTCTCATCCTTTCTGTCTTTCTTAGATAGCATGCTTCCATAAAGAACTTTATTCTTCACCTCCTTCACCTTTTCTATCTCTTTTTTGAGTATCACTCTGAATTTATGGATTTTTAAATTCAGTGTATTAAGGCCTATTACCTTCACTAGTAATTTTGATGTTCAAATTATCCAACATTTTTCTAATCAGAGCTCTTTCAAGCCTGCTCCTATGTCCTTTGTATATATCTTCTTAAGTCTTTGTCTCCCTTGCTTTCTAGCACAAAGAGTGTTCTAAGTTCACTTTGTAACTTTTACACCTCAGATATGGAATTGGTCATTTCTTTGATAAGAAGAAGTTTCTTTTAGTGAGGACTGGTATTTAAAAGTCAAGTTCTGGGCATGAAGTTTTATTATATGCCACCTTATGTGTAAGAAAGGAGAATATTTTGTATACTTATATGTGTCTTTGCTTATTTTGCAAAAAGAAACTAAATAAGGATGAATCAGAAACAAAAGGAAATGATCACTCATGGGAAGTGAGTGGGAATGGAGTAGAGAACTAGGCATGGAAATGAAACTTCTCTGAGGATATCATTTAATATGCTGAGTGTCATTTTTTTAGGCCCTTTCAGTGGACAGAACAAAATTGTGAGTTTATATTGATATCTACAGTGGAAATGAAACATCACCCCCTTTCCCTTATTCCATATGTGATTCTCTTGTCCACAGTAAGAACCTCATTCCCCAAAACATAGCTATATTTATTCATTTGTATATTCACTATGCACAATAAAGAGTTTCAGACTTACTATACCAACACCACCTCTAATCTCAAACTTATGAAATAATGTTCAGGTATTTTTGCTTCTTTAAAAATCTTACAGTATATTCCACAAGGTGTATACAACCAAAGTGCTATGTTCCAGAGCTACTTCAAAAATTCTTTTTTCTGTGTGTGGTCATGTTACTGCTAAATAGTGCTATACTATGACAGGATAAATCACAATTTTTTAATCCAATCTTTTGTTGGCAATTAGGTTGTTTCCAATATTTTGTTACATTTATCCATTCCTGTTTGCATTCACTTTGAGTATCCAGTTTTTTCATCTTTTTTTTTTTTTGATGTTATTTTACTTTTGAATGCAAAAGTGTTACATGGCTCAATAGTCAAAATCATGCAGAAGTTGCATTTAGCAAAGTCTTAATTTCATTCCCAACTTTTCCTCCCCTTTCTCACTCACCCAGGAAAATAACAACTTTTATTTGTTTCTAATTCATTTTTCTTGTTTCTTTTTGCAAAAATCAGCCCTTTTTTGTTGCAAAAAATAATATCCTAATATCTATATCTATTTGTATACCTATAGCTTATTTAACTTATATGCAGAGTACATCATGAGAAACACTGGGCTGGAAGAAGCACAAGCTGGAATCAAGATTGCCAGGAGAAATATCAATAACCTCAGATATGCAGATGACACCACCCTTATGGCAGAAAGTGAAGAGGAACTAAAAAGCCTCTTGATGAAAGTGAAAGAAGAGAGTGAAAAAGTTGGCTTAAAGCTCAACGTTCAGAAAATGAGGATCATGGCATCTGGTCCCATCACTTCACGGCAAATAGATGGGGAAACCGTGGAAACAGTGTCAGACTTTATTTTTTTGGGCTCCAAAATCACTGCAGATGGTGACTTCAGCCATGAAATTAAAAGACGCTTACTCCTTGGAAGGAAAGTTATGACCAACCTAGATAGCATATTCAAAAGCAGGGACATTACTTTGCCAACAAAAGTCCGTCTGGTCAAGGCTACGGTTTTTCCTGTGGTCATGTATGGATGTAAGACTTGGACTGTGAAGAAAGCTGAGCGCTGAGGAATTGATGCTTTTGAACTGTGGTGTTGGATAAGACTCTTGAGAGTCCCTTGGACTGCAAGGAGGTCCAAACAATCCATCCTAAAGGAGATCAGTCCTGGGTGTTTATTGGAAGGACTGATGCTGAGGCTGAAACTCCAGTACTTTGGCCACCTCATGCAAAGAGTTAACTTACTGGAAAAGACCCTGATGCTGGGAGGGATTGGGGGTAGGAGGAGAAGTGGACGACAGAGGATGAGATGGCTGGATGGCATCATCGACTCGATGGACATGAGTTTGGGTAAACTCGGAGTTGCTGATGGACAGGGAGGCCTGGTGTGCTGCGATTCATGGGGTTGCAAAGAGTCGGACACGACTGAGCGACTGAACTGAACTGACGCTATGAATAATATATAATATAATTATATAAAGATATAAATTATTTAAATATATATGTTTGTGCTTTTTAAATAAAATCTAAATTATTTTTCAATTAAAAATATAACAACATATTCCAGAACTCTCTCCATATCAGCTCATGGAGATTTTCCCCATTTTTTCTTACTGCTATGTAGGACTGCACCATCAAAGGATAAATCATAGTTTATTTATCCAGTCTTTTAGATAGAAATTTTGGTTGCTTCCAGTATTTTGCTGCTACATATAGTGCTTCAGTGAGTGGCTATGTTCATATGTTGTTTTGTATTTGTGGAGGTGTATGTCTTCTGTTCCTTTCTCTGTTTCTTCTCCTGGCATTCTCATCATGCATATGTTATACTTTAGTAATTGTCTCCCCATAGTTCTGGGCTTATTCTGTTTTTTTTTTTTTTTTTTCCTTTTTAATACTTTGTCTTTCCATTTGGGAAGTATCTGGTGGAATATATTCAAGATCACTGATTCTCTCCTTAGCTGTGTCCAGTCTACTGAGGAGCCCATCAAAGGCATTCTTCCTTTCTTTTACTGTGTTGTTGATTTCTAGCATTTCCTTTTGATTCTTTCTTAGAGTTTCCATCTCTCCGCTTACGTGGCCCATCTGTTCTTACATGTGGTCCACTTTTTCCTTTAGAGCTCTTAACGTATTAATCATAGTTATTTTAGCTTCCTGGTTGATTAATTCCAAAATCTGCCATATCTGAGTCTGGTTCTGATGCTTGCTCTGTCTCTTCAGAGGGTGTGCTTTGCTTTTTAGCAAGCTTTTCCCTTTTCTCATTCTTTTCTATTGTTGTTGAAAGTTGGGCATCCTCTATTAAGTAAAAGGAACTGATGTAAACAGTCCATTAGTATGAGGTTTTATGTTTATCAGGCTAAGGGTTAGGCTGTGTTTACTATTTGCTGTGGCTGTGGGTGTCAAAGGCTAAAGCTTCCCCTGGTGTCCTACTTTTGTCTCCTCCATTGTCTTTGGGTTTCCCTAGAGACTTCTTCTTAAACAACATCAGAGACTTTCAGTTCTTCCAGTTTTATTCCCCTGATGTTATATGGTAGCCCTATTGATGGAGTGGTGAAGAGGTGGAAGGGAAAGAGGGAAATTTTTCTATAATCCTATATAAAGTCTCAGTCTTTTAGTGAGTCATTGCCCAAGGCTGGGGCCTTCATAAGTGTTTCTCAGTTTATTCTCTTTTCCCTACATTTAGGTAGAACATGAAGGACAGAGGAGGCTGAATTTGGGCACTTCCCTTACTTCCTGTCAATTCAGTACAGTTCAGCTCAGTCATGTCTAACTCTTTGCAACCCCATGGACTGCAGCACACCAAGCTTCCCTATCCATCACCAATTCCCGGAGCTTGCTCAAACTCATGTCCATCAAGTCGATGATGCCATCCAACCATCTCATCCTCTGTCGTCCACTTCTCCTCCTGCCTTCAATCTTTCTCAGCATCAGGGTCTTTTCAAATGAGTCAGTTCCTTGCATCAGGTGGCCAAAGTTATTGGAGATTCAGCTCAGCATCAGTCCTTCCAATGAATATTCAGGACTGATTTCCTTTAAGATTGATTGGTTTGATTTCCTTGCAGTCCAAGGCACTTTCAAGCATCTTCTCCAACATCACAGTTCAAAAGCATCAATTCTTTGGCTCTCAGCTTTCTTTATGGTCCAACTCTCACATCCATACATGACTACTGGAAAAACCATAGCTTTGATTAGACGGACATTGTTGGCAAAGTAATGTCTCTGCTTTTTAATATGCTGTCTAGGTTTGTCACAGCTTTTCTTCCAAAGAGCAAACATCTTTTAATTTCATGGCTGCAGTCACTATCTGCAGTGATTTTGGAGCCCCCCAAATTAAAGTCTGTCACTGTTTCCACTGTTTCCCCATCTATTTGCCATGAAGTGATGTGACTGAGTGCCATGATCTTAGTTTCTTGAATGTGGAGTTTTAAGCCAGCTTTTTCACTCTCCTCTTTCATTTTCATCAAGAGGCTCTTTAGTTCTTCTTCACTTTCTGCCATAAGGGTGGTGTCATCTGCATATCTGAGGTTATTGATATTTCTCCTAACAATCTTGATTCCTGCTTGTGCTCATCCAGCCCAGCATTTCCCATGATGTACTCTGCATATAGGATAAATAAGCAGAGTAACAATATACAGCCTTGACTTACTCCTTTCCCAATTTGGAACCAGTCTGTTGTTCCATGTCCAGTTCTAACTGTTGCTTCCTGACCTGCATACAGATTTCTTAGGAGGCAGGTGAGGTGGTCTGGTATTCCCAATTCTTAAAGAATTTTCCATGGTCTTTGTGATCCACACAGTCAAAGGCTTTGGCATAGTCAAAAAGCAAAGTGAAGTTGTTCAGTCATGTCCAACTCTTTGTGACCCCATGGACTGTAGCCTACCAGGCTCCTCCGTCCATGGGATTTTCCAGGCAAGAATACTGGAGTGGGTTGCCATTTCCTTCTGTAGGAGATCTTCACAACCCAGGGATTGAACCCAGGTCTCCTGCATTGTAGGCAGACTCTTTACTGTCTGAGCCACCAGGGAAATATTCATTGACTTTATTTAGTCAATAAAGCAGAAGTAGATATTTTTCTGGAACTCTCATGCTATTTTGATGATCCAGTGGATGTTGACAATTTGATTTCTGGTTCCTCTGCCTTTTCTAAATACAACTTGAACAGCTGGAAGTTCTCTGTTCTCATACTGTTGAAGCCTGGCTTGGAGAATTTTGAGCATTACTTTGCTAGCATGTGAGATGAGTGCAGTTGTGCGGTAGTCTGAACATTCTTTGGCATTGTCTTTCTTTGGGATTGGAATGAAAACTGACCTTTTCCAGTCCTGTGGTCACTGCTGAGTTTTCCAGAATTACTGGTATATTGAGTGCATCATTTTAACAGCATCAACTTTTAGGACTGGAAATAGCTTAGCTGGAATTCCATCACCTCCACTAGCTTTGTTCGTAGTGATGGTTCCTAAGGCCCACTTGACTTCACACTCCAGGCTTTCTGGCTCTAGATAACCACCATTTTGTTTATCTGGGTCATTAAGATCTTTTTTGTATCATTTTTCTGTGTATTCTTGCCACCTTTTCTTAATATGTTCTGCTTCTGTTAGGTCCATACAGTCACTGTCCTTTATTATGCCCATCTTTGCATGAAATGTTCCCTTGGTATCTCTAATTTCCTTGAAGAGATCTCTAGTCTTTCCCATTCTATTGTTTTCCTCTATTTCTTTGTATTGATCACTGAGGAAGTCTTTTTTATCTCTCCTTGCTGTTCTTTGGGACTGTGCATTTAGACAGGTATATCCTTTCTTTTCTCCTTTGCCTTTCACCTCTCTTGTTTTCTCAAATATTTGTAAGGTCTCCTTGGACAATCGTTTTTCCTTTTTTCCATTTCTTTTTCTTGGGATGGTCTTGATCAGTGCCTCCTGCACAATATCATGAAACTCTGTCCATATTTCTTCAGGCATTCTATCAGATGTAATCCCTTGAATCTATTTGTCACTTCTGCTGTATAATTGTTAAGGATTTGATTTAAGTCATACCTGAATGGGTCTAATGTTTTTCCCTACTTTCTTCAATTTAAGTCTGAATTTGGCAATAAGGAGCTTCAGATGTAATCCCTTGAATCTATTTGTCACTTCCACTGTATAATTGTAAAGGATTTGATTTAAGTCAGACCTGAATGGTCTAGTGGTTTTCCCTACTTTCTTCAATTTAAATCTGAATTTGGCAATAAGTAGCTCATGATCTGAGCCACAGTCAATTCCTGGTCTTGTTTTTGCTGACTGTATAGAGCTTCTCCAAATTTGGCTGCAAAGAATATAATCAATCTGATTTCAGTGTTGACCATCTGGTGATGTCCATATGTAGTCTTCTCTTGTGTTGTTGGAGGAGAGTGTTTGCTATGATCAGTGTGTTCTCTTGGCAAAAGTCTGTTAGCCTTTGCCATGCTTCATTTTGTACTCAAAGGCCAAATTTGCCTGTTACTCCATGTATCTCTTGACTTCCTATTTTTGCATTGCACTCCTCTGTGATAAAAAGGACATCTTTTTGGTGTTGGTTAGTTCTAGAAGGTCTTGTAAGTAATCATAGAACCATTCAACTTCAGCTTCTTCAGCATTAGTGGTTGGGACATAGACTTGGATTACTGTGATATTGAACTATTTTCCTTGGAAATGAACAGAGATCATTCTCTGTCATTTTTGAGATTGCACCCAGGTACTGCATTTTGAACTCTTGTTGACTATGAGGGATACTCCATTTTTTCTATTGGGTTTTTTATATAATGGTCATCTGAATTAAATCTACCCATTCCAGTCCATTTTATTTTCACCGATTCCTAAAATGTCAATGTTCATTCTTGCCAACTCCTTTTTTGACCACTTCCTATTTACCTTGATTTATGTACCTAACATTCCAGTATCCTATACAATATTGTTCTTTACAGCATCAGACTTTACTTCCATCACCAGTCACATCCACAACTGGGCATTGTTTTTGCTTTGGCTCTGTTTCTTCATTCTTTCTGGAGTTATTTCTCCATTCTTCTCCAGTAGCATATTTGGCACCTAGTGGGAGTTCATCTTTCCGTATGATATCTTTTTGCTTTTTCATACTGTTCATGGGGTTCTAAAGGCAAGACTACTGAAGTGGTTTGTCATTCCCTTCTCCAGTGCACCATGTTTTATTGGAACTCCCCACCATGACCTGTCCATCTTGGGTGGCTCTATATGGCATGACTCATAATTTCACCAAGTTAGACAAGGCTGTGGTCCATGTGATCAGTTTGGTTAGTTTTCTGTGACCGTGGTTTTCATTCTTTCTTCCCTCTGATGAATAAGGATAAGAGGCTGATGGAAGCTTCCTGATAGGAGAGACTGATTGTGGGGGAATCTGGGTCTTGTTCTGATGGGTGGGGCCATGCTCAGTAAATCTTTAATCCAATTTTCTGTTGATTCATGGGACTGTGTTCCCTCCCTGTTGTTTGTCCTGAGGCCCGTGCCTCCACTGGAGACTCCTAGACACTCACAAGCAAGTCTGGCTCAGTTTCTTGTGGGGACGCTGCTCCTTTCTCCTGGCTCCTGGTGCACCCAGGGTTTTGTTTGTGCCCTCTAAGAGTCTGTTTTCCCAGTCCTGTGGAAATTCTGTAATTAAATCCCACTGGCCTAAAAAGTCAAATTCCCTGGGGTTCTCAGTCCCTTTGCTGGATCCCCAGTTTGGGAAATCCACTGTGGGTCCTTGAACTTTCTTAACAGTATGAGGATTTCTTTGGTATAATTGTTCTGCAGTTTGTGGGTTGTCTGCTTGGCCGGTCTATGATGGGGCTAATGGCGACCTCCTCCACGAGGGCTTATGCCACATGCTGTGTGTCCCAAGTCTGCTGCAGCCAGAGCCCCTGTCCCCTTAGCAGGCCACTGCTGACCCATGCCTCTGCAAGAGACACTCAAAAACACTCAAAGGCAGGTCTGGCTCAGTCCCTGTGGGACCTCTGGGTCCTGGTGTGCACAAGGTTTTATTTGAGCCCTTGAAGTGTCTCTAAGAAGGTGTGGGGTTTGATTCTAAATGTGATTTCACCCCTCCTACTGTCTTATTGGGGCTTCTCCTTTTCCCTTGTATATGGGTTATCTTTTTTTGGTGGTATCCAACACTCTCTTGTTGATGGTTGTTCCACAGCATGTTGCAATTTTGGAGTTCTCACAGGAGATGAGCGCGCATCCTTCTACTCCCAGCTTCTAAATTACTTTACTATAGAATTCCCTTCCCCAGGGGATCTTACCATCCTGTGGATCGACCCCAGATCTCCTGCATTGTAGGTGGATTCTTCACCCTCTGAGCCACCAGGGAAGCTCCTGTCAATTAGGCTCCAAGAAAATATTTTTCCTTGAGGGCAGGGCTTTGTTAAGGAAAAAGAAAAACAACTGGGTGCATTTTAAATGGCTAATTTCCCCCTCCCTTCCTGGAAATACAAGCGGATTATTCTCCACTTCTTTACACTCAGAACTAATGAGCCTCTTGGAGATAAAACTCAGGAAAGTTTAGCCAACCTTAAGGATGGCCTCTAAGACTTTTTTCTCAAACTAGTGCACATTCGGTCCCCAGCAATTAGTCAGTGACGTTTGTTTTCCTACTGATTTCCTACCAGTTGCTGGCTCCAGCACTGGTTTCTGCTCCCTGTAGGCTATGGTTCTCTGTGTTTTCCTGTTCAGTTTTCAGGGCAGTTGTTTCTCCTTTGACCCCAGTTCTTTGATGGACCTAAGAAAAATTGTTTATTTTCAGTTTGTTCAGCATTTTTTCTTATTGTGGGGATGAAAGTGATGTTTTCAAGCTTCTTACACATCAGAGTGGGAACCAAAAGTTCATATAAATTCTGGAGGTGTGTTTTCCTCCAAAGTTTACTGAGATCTAATTGACAGATAACATCATATTAAGGTGTACAGCATAATGATTTGAGAGATGAAACATTTTCAAAACAATGACCACAATAAGTTAAGCTAACATCCATCACCTAAATAGTGAATCTTAAGTTTTATCTTAAGGATAAAATCTTAGAAATAGTATTACAGAGTCAAAGGGTTAAGAAATATGCAATTCTTTTTGATACTGTGAATTCCTCAATCACTGCTGCTGCTGCTGCTGCTAAGTCGCTTCAGTCGTGTCCGACTCTGTGTGACCCAATGGATGGCAGCCCACCAGGCTCCCCCGTCCCTGGGATTCTCCAGGCCAGAACACTGGAGTGGGTTGCCATTCCCTTCTCCAATGCATGAAAGTGAAAAGTGAAAGTGAAGTTACTCAGTTGTGTCTGACTCTTTGCAACCCCATGGACTGCAACCTACCAGGCTCCTCTGTCCATGTGATTTTCCAGGCAAGAGTACTGGAGTGGGGTGCCATTGCCTTCTCCGCCTCAATCACTAGGTTATACTATTTTGCAATTCCACCAGCTATATGTGAGATTGTTGGTTTCCCAAAGCTTTGCTAACAGAATGTTGTCAAGGTTTTGAATTCTTGGAAATCTGGTGGTGAGAAAAGGTGTCTTGATATAGTTTTATTTTGAGTTTCTTTTAATTTGAGTGAATCTGACCAATTTTTCATGTTTAAAGGATATTTGTATATCTTTTCCTGTGAACTATCTGTCCACGCCTTTCACTTCATATCTAATTTTTTTTTTTTAAAGAAGACTTTTGGTATTTTTTGCTTGAAATTAAATAATATTTTACATATTGGGGAGATTAACTTTTTACATATGATACATTTTGCAATTGTTTTTATTAGTTTAAAATTTGTTTATTGATTTTTCTTTCTCATTTTGCTCAGGGAAAAACTCTTTAATGTAGTAGGTGAATTTATTTTATCTGGATTCTGAGTTATAGTTTAGGGAGTCTTTCTCCACATTTAGGTTATAAAGGAGTTCACCCTTATTTTCTTTTAGTTCTTAAAGAGGTTAAATTTAGAACTTTGATTCATTTGGAGTTTATTTTATACATGCTTTGAGGAATAAATACTAGATGTTCCATTATCATTTATTAAAAAAATAATTTTTATCCCAGTCATTTGAATGAAATCTTTTTCATGTACTAATTTTCTAGATGAACTTGGGTCTATTTCTTTTTTTGAAATATAACTTTTATTTATTTTTAAATTTATTTTATTTAGGGTCTATTTCTTGATGTGTTATTTATTTCTCTTGGTCTGTTTGCTATGTGATCCATTTCCACAATGTTTTCATGACTGTGACTTTATAGTATGTTTCAGTTTCTGGCATGGCTGGCTTCCTCTTGCTGCTTTTCTCAGTTATTCACATATATATGAAGTGAATTAGTTGGATGCAAGTTGTCTAATTCCAAAAAATAAAAATTTAATGATATTTTTATTGGGATCATTTTAAATGTATGTTAATATGGTGGAATTAGTATTTCTACTACTGTTGAGTCATTAAGTCTTTATTAGTTTTCTTATGAAAAATTGCTGTAAAAATGATCACAAACTCAGTAGCTTAAAACAACATAAATATATCATCTTATGATTCTACGTTTCAAAATTCCTAAGTCAGTCTCACTGTGCTAAAACCAAAATGTCACAAGACTGTTACTTCTGGAGATTTAGGAGAGAATCTGTTTCTTTGCCTTTCCATCTTCCTTGGCTTGTGGTCTTCCTCCATCCTCAAAGCCAGCGGTATAGCAGCTTTAGATCCCATTTCCACTCTGCATTTGTGGTCATATTACCTTCTCTGACTCTGATCCTCTGGCCTTTATCTTCAGTTCAGTTCAGTAGCTCAGTCATGTCCAACTCTTTGCAACCCCATGGACTGAAGCATGCCAGGCCTCCCTGTCCATCACCAACTCCCGGAGTTTACTCAAACAAATGTCTGTTGAGTCAGTGATGCCATCCAACCATCTCATCCTCTGTCATCCCTTTCTCCTCCTGCCTTCAATCTTTCTCAGCATCAGAGTCTATTCCATTGAGTCAGTTCTTCACAACAGGTGGCCAAAGTATTGGAGTTTTAGCTTCAACATCAGTCCTTCCAATGAATATTCAGGACTGATTTCATTTAGTATGGACTGGTTGGAATCTACTTGCAGTCCAAGGGACTCTCAAGAGTCTTCTCCAACACCACAGTTCAAAAGCATCAATTCTTCAGTGCTCAGTTTTCTTTATAGTCCAACTCTCACATCCATCCATGACTATTGGAAAAACCATAGGCTTGACAAAACCAGCCTTTGTTGGCAAAGTAATGTCTCTGCTTTTTAATAAGCTATCTAGGTTGATCTTAACTTTTCTTCCAAGGAGCAAACGTCTTTTAATTATGGCTGCAGTCACCATCTGCAGTGATTTTGACCCCCAAAATTAAAGTCTGTCACTGTTTTCACTGTTTCCTCATCTATTTGCCATGAAGTGATGGAATCAGATGCCATGATCTTAGTTTTCTGAATGTTGACTTTTAAGCCAACTTTTTCACTCTCCTCTTTCACTTTCATCAAGAGGCTCTTTAGTTCTTCTTCGCTTTCTGCCATGAGGGTGGTGTCATCTGCATATCTGAGGTTATTGATATTTCTCCCAGAAAACTTGATTCCAGCTTGTGCTTCATCCAGCTCAAAGTTTCTCACGATGTACTCTGCATAGAAGGTAAATAAGCAGGGTGACAATATATAGCCTTGATGTATTCCTTTCCCAATTTGGAACCAGTCTGTTTTTCCAAGTCCAGTTCTAACTGTTGCTTCCTGACCTGCATGCAGATTTCTCAAGAAGCAGGTGATGTGGTCTGGCATTCCCATCTCTTTAGGAATTTTCCACCGTTTGTTGTGATCCACACAGTCAAAGGCTTGGCATAGTCAATAAAGCAGAAGTAGATGTTTTTCTGGAACTCTCTTGCATTCTCAATGATCCAATGGATTTTGGCTATTTGATCTCTGCCTTTTCTAAATCCAGCTTGAACAGCTGGAAGTTCTATGTTCTCATACTGTTGAAGCCTGGCTTGGAGAATTTTGAGCATTACTTTGCTAGCATGTGAGATGTGTGCAATTGTGTTTGAGCATTCTTTGGTATTGCCTTTCTTTGGGATTGGAATGAAAACTGACCCTTTTCCAGTCCTGTGGCTGCTGAGTTTTCCAAATTTGCTGGCATATTGAGTGCAGCACTTTCACAGCATCATCTTTCAGGATTTGAAATAGCTCAACTGGAATTTCATCACCTCCTCTAGCTTTGTTCATCATGATGCTACCTAAGGCCCACTTGATTTCACATTCCAGGATGTCTGGCTCTAGGTGAGTGATCCCACCACTGTGATTATCTGGGTCATGAAGATCTTTTTTGTACAGTTCTTCCGTGAGTCTCAATGAACTCCGGGAGTTGGTGATGGTCAGGGAGGCCTGGCGTGCTGCGATTCATGGGGTCGCAAAGAGTCGGACACAACTGAGCGACTGATCTGATCTGATCTGATCTGTGTATTCTTGCCACCTCTTTTTAATATCTTCTGCTTCTGTTAGGTCCATACCATTTCTGTCTTTTATTGTGCCCATCTTTGCATGAAATGTTCCCTTGGTATCTCTAATTTTCTTGAAGCGATCTCTAGTCTTTCCCATTCTATTGTTTTCCTCTCTTGCTTTGCATTAATCACTGAGGAAGTCTTTCTTATCTCTCCTTGCTATTCTTTGGAACTCTGCATTCAAATGGGTATATCTTTCCTTTTCTCCTTTGCCTTTCGCTTCTCTTCTTTTCACAGCTATTTGTAAGGCCTCCTCAGACAACCATTTTGCCTTTTTGCATTTCTTTTTCTTGGGGATGGTCTTGATCCTTGCCTCCTCTACAATGTCATAAACCTCTGTCCATAGTTCTTCAGGCACTCTGTCTATCAGATCTAATTCCTTGAATATATTTATCACTTCCACTGTATAATCATAAGTGATTTGATTTAGCTCATACCTAAGTGGTCTAGTGGTTTTCCCTACTTTCTTCAATTTAAGTCTGAATTTGGCAATAAGGAGTTCATGATCTGAGCCAGTTAGCTCCCTGTCTTCTTTTTACTGACTGTATAAAACTTCTCCATTTTCAGTTGCAAAGAATATAATCAATCTGATTTTGGTATTGACCATCTGGTGATGTCCATGTGTAGAGTCTTCTCTTGTGTTGTTGGAAGAGGGTGTTTCCTATGATCAGTGTGTTCTCTTGGCAAAAGTCTGTTAGCCTTTATTCTGCTTCATTCTGTTCTCCAAGGCCAAATTTGCCTGTTTCTCCAGGTATTTCTTGATTTCCTACTTTTGCATTGCAGTCCCCTATAATGAAAAGGATATCTTTTTTGGAAATGGTCAAACAGGAGATGGCAAGAATGAACATGGACGTTTTAGGAATCAGCAAACTAAAATGGACTGGAATGAGTGAATTTAACTCAGATGACCATTTTATCTATTACTGTGGCAAGAATCCCTTGGAAGAAATGGAGTAGCCATCATAGTTAACAAAAGAGTCCAAAATGCAGTACTTGGATGCAATCTCAAAAATAACAGAATGATCTCTGTTCGTTTCCAAGGCAAACCATTCAATATCACAGTAATCCAAGTCTATACCCTGACCAGTAATGCTGAAGAAGCTGAAGTTGAACGGTTCTATGGAGACCTACAAGACCTTCTAGAACACCCAAAAAAGATGTTTTTTTCATTAAAGCGCCTCTATCTTAGAGGGGCTCTTATGATTACGTTGGACCCACCCAGATATGCCAGGATAATCTCCCTATCTCTATATCTTTGGTGTGATCACATCTATGAAGTTCCTTTTTCCACATCAAGTAACATATCACCTGCTCTGGGAATTAGGACATGAACATCTTTGGGAGGTAACTATTCTATCCACCACGCTATCCAAGAAAAGTGGCATCTCCACTGTTTAAGTCTATATTTGTGATTTCAGGACTCTTTTCAAGTTTTCTTTATACACATTTTGCACATTTTATGTTAAACCTAATTCCTGACTTTTTCCATTGCTTTTGTGAATTGATTATGCTCCTTTATTATACATTTGAATTGATTGTATACATGAAAACTGTTGATTTGTATGCTATTTTAATGTCTTGATATCTCAGTGAAGTATGTTATTTTTTGTGTTGATTGTCCTTTGACATACACTTTCAGGTGATTAGCACACGAAACAAGACAGATATTTTCAGTTCTTGTTCTTCATTCATTTCTAGTTCTAATTCTTCAACTCTAAAGGTTTTCACACACCTGATTGTATTGCCTAATGTCTTTAATTCATAGGGGGCAATTTTGCCTTGATGCTGACATTCAAGGCAATTCCTCTGGTAGTTCCACACTAAGTATCTAGTCTCAGGACTGAGAAAAGCATTTGTAAATTTTGTTAAGAAAGGATTCATCAACACTTACCAGGATTGTGCTTGGAATTTTACCTAAAGGCATTTGTAAGATTTTTAGAGAAAATCATACTCATTTTCTATTTGCCTCTATTAATATGTTAAATTATACAGATTTCTTAATATTGATCTATTCTTGCCTTACTAGAATAAATTCTATTTGGCCATGATATATTCTCTCTTTTTATTTTTAATTTATTCTTTAATTCTGTTTGCTAATATGTTATTTAGGTTTTTCCACATCAGTATTTGTGTGACATTGGTTTGTAATTTTGTGGGAGTACTGTCTTTACCAGATTTTGGTAGAAATGTTATATTTGCTTTATAAAAAGAATTTGGATGTTATCTTAGTCCAGTAAGGCTGATATAAAAAAAATTCCATAGACTGGATGGCTTATAAACAACAGAAATTTTTCTTACAGTTCTGGAGGCTTGGAAGTCCAAGATGATGGTGTTGGCAGATTTGGTATCTGGTGAAGGCCTGCTTCCTGACTGATAGATAGCCATCTTCTTGTTGTGTTCTAACATGGCAGAAGAGGGCTACAAGGGAGCTCTCTGTTGTCTCTTTTATGAGGGCACTAATCCCATTTGATAAGGCTCTGCCCCTATGACCTTATCACCTAACAGTAGTCCCATTCCCTAACACCTTCACTTAGGAATTAGAATTTCAAGAGGTGAATTTTGGGAAGACACATCCAGTCTGAGCCAATGATTTTTTCCTATGCTCTGAAACAATTTAAGTGGCATTCAGATTTTTTGATCTTTGAAAGCTTGGTAGAGTTCACCTGTAAAATCTTTTTTTTTTTAATTTTTATGGAAATTAGTTCATGTAGGCTTTCTATTTTCACTGAGGCCAAATTTGGTACATTGCCTTGTCCTGTGAGTTTATCCTCTTTACTTAACTTTTCAGTTTATTTGCCACTCTCAGTTTTACTTCCTCTGTTTCTATGCTTAGTTCCACATTTTAGTCATTAGTTTTTATATTTGTGCTTAATTCCTTTTTATTGATGAGATTGGGTAGCGGTTCGTCCATTACATTGATTTTTTTTTTCAAGCAAGAAGTATTTTTGTTTATTTATTGCTTTCTCTGCTTTCTATCTCAAAAATTCCTGGTTTTATCATTACTAGTTCCTTCTTTCTGCATTATTTTTGTTTAATTTATTGTTCTTTTTCTTGCCATTTGAGTCTGGGCATTTCATTTATTTATTTTCAGTCTTGATTTTAAAAATAACGTTTAATTGAATTCAGAAATATACAGATATATTTTACATGACTGAATTTTAGAAGTGGACAAATCCTGGTAACTACTATGTAGATCAATATGTAAGCTATTACTTGCACCCTAGAAGCATTCAGAATATTGTTTGGTAGCCAATATCTCTCCAATTCTGCTTCTGCTGCTGCTGCTGCTGCTAAGTCGCTTCAGTTGTGTCCGACTCTGTGAGACCCCATAGATGGCAGCCGATCAGGCTCCCCCGTCCCTGGGATTCTCCAGGCAAGAACACTGGAGTGGGTTGCCATTTCCTTCTCCAATGCATGAAAGTGAAAAGTGAAAGTGAAGTCGCTCAGTCCTGTCTGACTCTTCGTGACCCCATGGACTGCAGCCTTCCAGGCTCCTCCGTCCATGGGATTTTCCAGGCAAGAGTACTGGAGTGGGGTGCCATTGCCTTCTCCAATTCTGCTTCTAGTTCTATAAATTAATGTTGTTTACTTTAGAATTTCACATAAATGAACTGATACAGTTTGTAGTCTTTTATGTCTGGCCTTTTGGCTCAAAATGAGTTTTTTGGGTTTTTTTTCATTTTATTTATTAATTTTTGGCTGTGCTGGGCCTTCATTGTTGTATGGACTTTTCTCTCGTTGTAGCAGATGGGGGCTGTTCTCTCGTTGTGCTGCGTGGGCTCCTCATTGCAGTGGCTTCTCTTGCTGTGGAGCACAGGCTCTGCGGCACGTGGGCTTCCATAGTTGCAGCACATGGGCTCAGAAGTTGGAGTTCCTGAGCTCTAGAGCACAGGCTCAGCAGTTTTGGTGCACCGGCTTAGTTGCTCCATGGCATATGTGATTTTCCCAGACCAGGGATCAAACCCATGTCATTGGCAGGCAGATTCTTTACCACTGAGCCCCCTTTGTGCCCAAAGTTTATGTCTCAGTGAGGACTACTTTTAGCTATGCGTTGTGACTGTAATATATTCCCTTTCATGACTATACTCCCCTTTGTTTAGGTGTTCTACAGTTGATAGATATTTGTATTGCTTCCAGTTTCAGTCTAAGTAAAGCTACTATAAATATGCTTGTTCATGCCAATATGTGCACATATGATACATTTCTGTCAGGTACATTCATTCCAAGATTCTAATTGCCAGGTCAGGTTTAACAGACACTGCTTACACAGCTTTTCAAAGTAGTTGTACCAATTTACACACCAATCTTCAGTGTACACGATTTTAATTTACTCCTCAGTCTCTCCAACATTTTGTACCACTCATTTTAAAATTTTAGTCATTTTGAAGCATTTATATAGGTGGTTTACTATGGTTGTGCCTCTCTTCATATGTATATTGGTCGTTTTTTTTTTTTTTTTTTTCAAAATATTTGTTAATACTTTCGTCCATTAAAAAAATAGATTGGTATGTCTTCTCACTGATTTAACATTTTTCTCTATGTGACATTTTTTCTTTGTTTTGTAATTCCTTTGGTATTTAGAAAGTTTCACTTTATTTGTTCAACAATTTACCTTTATACCAATAAATTATAATGCCAGCAGTCCCCTTTTTTCTTTCATGGGCTACTACTGCTGAGTTTATAATATTTCAATACTCTGTCTCCCACTTAATGTTTATATGTCAATCAATGAGTTTATTCTGTTTCCCTCATTTTCTTTTCCTCTCTCCTCATTTTCATTATTTGTTTTTTTTTTTCTTGTTCAGAATCTATAACATATACATCCTATTCTTCCACTCTTGTCTTCATCATTGTTTTAGCTTTGTGTGTGTGCGTGTGTGTGTTAGTTGCTCAGTCATGTCTGACTCTTTGCAATCCCATGAGCTGTACCCTGCCAGGCTCCTCTGTCCATGGGATTTTACAGGCAAGAATACAAGAATAATTGTCATGCCCTTCTCCAGGGGATCTTCCCCACCCAGGGATCAAACTTGGGTCTCCTGTATTGCAGGCAGACTCTTTACTGTCTGAGCCACCAGGGAAGCCTGTGTTTTAGCTTTAGTTCTATACTTAAATATATTCAATGTTCACCATCAGTCATTTTGCTCAACTCTCCAGTCATCTATTTGTTGGATGAAGATTGTCTTTGAGGAGACTTCACACAAGGCTAATAAAAAGTATAACATTCTTTGTTCCTTGTAGGCTTAAAATAGTTTTTCTAATATTATTAATAGTGTGTATCTCAGAGTTCATTGATATAGGTCAGTTTTCCCAAGTACATGTTCACAGACATTATTTATTCAAATATTTGTTTCTCTTTCCTTTCCTTCTTATAGTCCCTTTACACATATTAGACTATTGACATTGCTCCATTGATCTTGAATGCTCTTTTTTGCTTTTTCCCTCTACTTTTTGTGTGTGTGTGTGTGCATGTTTATATTTCAGTTTGCATAATTTCTTTTTTTAAATATAAATTTATTTATTTTAATTGGAGGCTAATTACTTCACAATATTGTATTGGTTTTGCCATACATCAACATGAATCCGCCACGGGTATACACATGTTCCCCATCCTGAACCCCCCTCCCTCCCCGTACCATCTCTCTGGGTTGTCCCAGTGCACCAACCCCAAGCATCATGTTCGATGCAGTTTGTATAATTTCTTTTAATTTGTCTTCTAGTTCACAATCCCTTCCTTGTTTGTGTTTATTCTTCTGTTAAGCCCATCTAATGATCTCTTTTTTAAAATATTATTTATCATTTCTCTTGCTTTTACTTTAGTGTATTTTATAGTTTCCATGCTTCTACTGAAATGTACCATCTTTTCATCCATCTTATCCACCTTTTACACTAGATTTGTTAGCATTTTTATCAGAGTTATTTTAAAGTCCCTCTCTGCTCTGGGTCATCTCTGTCTCTCTCTGCTTCCATGACCACTATTTACTCTCTTAACCAAGGGTATCATTTTCATTTTTTTTTCTTTTTGTGAGTTTAAAAAACTTTTTCTGGACATTTTGCATGAAAGCAAAGCAGAAACTTGACAAATAATGTTTGACTTCAGGGAAAGGCATACCCTGTTTTATGTCAGACCACCAGATCTGCAGTTGAACTGGATTGGGTCTTTGTTGTGGTTTTGGTTTGATTCAATTCATCACTGACTTCAAATATTTTGAGGATGAAATTAGGACATATTCTTCAGTAGTCCCTGAGCTCTAAGAACTAATAAAAGCTTTCTGAACTGTGCAAAATCTCTCCTTGGTTTACAACCCAACTGCCTGTCTTTTGGGTCTCTGAGGTATTCTCTTTCCTCCTGAGTTTAACCCTCGTTTTTCTGAGCCTGGGGATATCTTTATCAGTCCTGCTGTTTCACTCCTGGGTCTTCTTAGGGCAGAGTCCCAACCTTTTGCAAAGACCTAGAATGAATAAAGGGGTTTCTTTCAGAAATTCTGCCCTTGTCTAGTCTGTGGTAGTTGAAAGTCTTAACCACCTGAGGGTCTTTTTTTTTTTTTTTTTTTTGCTTTTCTTCTCTGTTCCAGTCTCCCTTAGGTTACAGTCTGGAGTACCTAAGATGCTGGTTATTTCAACCCTTCTCCTTCCCTTCAGCCCGAGAGTGGGAGGGAGATTCAAGAGGGAGGGCACATATGTTCACCTATGGCTGATTCATGTTGATGTTTGGCAGAAACCAACACAATTCTGTAAAGCAATTATCCTTCAATTAAAAAAAAAAAAAAAGCCTGAGTGCTTAGAATGTTTTTGTTGCATTTCTCTCAGCCCTTTTATTTTCTTCTTCCCCCTGATTTCAAACGGCGAATGCCTTACATTTAGTGGTGGTCTCATCTGTCTTACGGTGGATCTCTCTCAACTGCCTTTGGCCCTTCTTTCTGGCGTACCATCTGCAAGTGCTTTGTGAAGACCTGTACAATTAGCAGTGGGAGGGCCTTGCTCTGTGGCTGTGGTTCTTAAGGATTCCAGTCTCTCATGCTTGTGCACACATGGCCTTAACAAGTTCTTTAGTCTTTCCTTCTGAGTTCTCCTTACCCCACCATGATGGATTTCTCTGCCTCCTGAGGTTTCACCAGGGATGAGGACAGCAGCAAACCTCTTCTTTTCTTTATAGGATTCCTAGTATTCTGGAATTTACTTTATTTGGGTTTCTTTGTGTTCTCCTCTTGTGGACTTTTTAAATCTATGGTTTCATATATCACCTGGGCTGTTTTGGTGGTTGGGCTGAAAGGCAGACTCTTGCAAAGTTCTATATCCAAACAAGAAGTAGAATCAAAACTTTTTTTCTATTTTTTGGTCTCTAGTTAAAAAAATTATTTTCAAATATTCAAGCCAAAAAACTTCTTAGGAGACATATTAAAATGTTTTAAATTTAGACAAAACATAGATTCTAGGATGTAGATATGAACACATCTATTCTAATCTAAATTTTAAATGATCTAAAACCAAATTTAAAATGATTTTAAAGAATAAAACAATGAATAACCCCACTCCTGCACCCAACCACCTCCATCACATGTAAGAAAGACTAAAACAGAGAGTTGGAGATGATCCATTAACCAGAGACAGAACTCAACACACTTCTGGAAGATGCAAAACCCAGGCCCCCACCCACCAAAAGTCACACTGAAAAGGAGTAGAAGTGAGAAGATGAAGCTGAGGCAATCCACCCAAGTGACTATTGTTTAGAAGGGAGTATGTCTGCCCTTCTAAACAATAAAATAAAAACATACTTCCAAGGAGTATGTCTGACACTTACTCCTTGGAAGGAAAGTTATGATCAACCTAGATAGCATATTGAAAAGCAGAGGCATTACTTTACCAACAAACGTCTGTCTAGTCAAGGCTATGGTTTTTCCTATGGTCATGTATGGATGTGAGAGTTGGACTGTGAAGAAGGCTGAGCACCGAAGAATTGATGCTTTTGAACTGTGGTGTTGGAGAAGACTCTTGAGAGTCCCTTGGACTGCAAGGAGATCCAACCAGTCCATTGTGAAGGAGATCAGCCCTGGGATTTCTTTGGAAGGAATGATGCTAAAGCTGAAACTCCAGTACTTTGGCCACCTCATGCAAAGAGCTGACTCATTGGAAAAGACCCTGATGCTGGGAGGGATTGGGGGCAAGAGGAGAAGGGGACGACAGAGGATGAGATGGCTGGATGGCATCACTGACTCTATGGACGTGAGTCTGAGTGAGTTGGTGATGGATAGGGAGGCCTGGTGTGCTGCAATTCATGTGGTCGCAAAGAGTCGGACACGACTGAGTGACTGATCTGATCTGATCTGATCTGATGTCTGCCCTTCAGTGTCCCAGAGTCTTAGGACTGAGTCTTGCCAAGTAGCAGATATGGCAGCTGGAGGCAGAGTTGAGGTGTATGTATGGAATAATTTACACGTCCGGTCTCTTCCTTCCTTCATCTTCACCTGCTCAAAGAGAAGACTGCAGCAGGCCCTTCATCTCAGGAGATGAAAGAGAAAAAAGAGAAAAAAGTTATGAGGTTCTTTTCTAAAGAACACTCGGAGAAGAACTAGGGCAACTGCTGTGTATGGGTGTTGGTACTCTAGAGCTAAGCTCTCCACATTATATATTGATGCTCTCAAAGATAAGGTCCAATCAATATTTTTAGGTTGAAGGCCATCAGCTCAATATTCCCAGCCCAGATGCTTTCAGTCTTCATCTTGCCACATTTTAAATATGAATGAGAAACTAAGTGTAGTGATCTATTGCTGCCTGACAAACCACTCCAGAATTCAGTGGCTTATTTTTATTTCTCCTGCCTCCCTACATTGTCTGGGCTCACATAGGTGGTTCTCCCTTGAAGTTTCTCATATCATTGAAATCAAGTGGCACATAGGACTGGAGTCAACTGATGCTCCTATTGGGCTGACTGTCCAAGAAATGGCTTCCTACTCACATGCCTAGTGATGTGCTTCTCCATGGCTTTCCTCTCTCCATGTTTATGGTTTGGCCTTCTACAGCATGGCAGTCTCAGGGTAACCACATATATTCCCTGGAGGCTTGTTTCCAAGAGAAAGAAAGCAGAAGGTGCTGAACCAGTTAAGGGTGTACTCAGAACTGTCACAGAGCACTTGAGCCTTACTCGATTGGTCAAAGCTATCACAAAGTGTTCCCAGATCCAGATTCAGATCCAGATTGATGGGGGGAGTGGATTATGTTGTAGAAAAGCATGTAGGGTGTAGGATATTATTGCAGCCATCTTTGGAAAACACAATCTACCACGTTAATTACGACAAGCCCTTGAGAAAAACCTGCAACTGTAGGAAAATGAAGAGAAAGAAGCAGAAAATTAAAGATCTTGGAGAAAATAAAGATTCTTCGAAAGGTAGAAAAGTCTCTATGAAATAAAACAAAATGATCAAAGCTTCAAAACTTATAAGTGTTGCTCAAAGTCAAGGCAATATTACATCCATAGAAAAAGGAATTGAGTGTTATGAGACAGGAGGGTCAGAAAATAGGAAAGAACTTTTGAAATACAAAAAGCGTGTGCTGAAATTAAAAGAAAAAAATGTTGACCTAGGCTGCATTTGCTTGTATGCTTTGAAAAAGAAACAGACAACCACATCTAAGAGAAAAAGGGCTTTCTATATTTCTTCTCAATGAATCTGTCTATTCTTGTGAGAGAGGAACACATGTATATTTCGGCATATATGACAGGAGTTTGGTGTGAAAAACCTGAGTTATGTTGTTGTTTAGTTGCTAAGTTATGTCCAACTCTTTACAATGCCATGCACTGTAGGCTGCCAGGCTGCTCTGTCCATGAGATTTTCTAGGCAAGAATCATGGAGTGGGTTGCTATTTCCTTCTCCAGGGATCCTGACCCAGGGATTAAATGCATGTCTCCCACTTGGCAGGCAGATTCTTTACCACTGAGCCACCTGGGGAGCCCCAAATGACCCTGTATTTCTAACTAATTCAACTTATGTTTTAAGAGCCCTTATTGATTGGAGTTCCAGGCAACTGGTCACTTGGTTGGCCGGCTCTTAGTTCATGCCACTCCCATTCCTTCCATTCCTAGGGCCAGCTAAATTAGGGAAATCCCCTCAATGGTCTCTTGTATCCTCTCCCCAAATCTATTTCCATACGAATCTTGGCTAACATAAACATCACAGCTAACAGCGCTGAGAGGCATTAAGTCAGAGGATGGCTGTGCCAGCCTTTGAAATCTCAGCATTGAGTGAAGGCCAGTTTAACACATTGATCTTGCTGGCAACAGGGAGGGCAGCTTTGGCTGAGTATGAAATATGAAATGTACACTTTGGGAGACACATGATAGAAGCATCACCCCATTCTACCTTTTGACATTTTCTCAGATACTACTCAGCCACCTAAGGGGAATGCTATTAGTTTCCTGAAGCTTTTGTCACAGTCTAGTACACATTTGGTGCAGGATACAGGAAGCTTGGGGCTGGTGCACTGGGATGACCCAGAGGGATGGTATGGGGAGGGAGGTGGGAGGGGGGTTCAGGATGGGGAACACGTGTACACCCGTGGCGGATGCATGTTGATGTATGGCAAAACCAATGAAATATTGTAAAGTAAAAAAAATAGACAAAAAACAACAGAAATTAGGGACATCCCTGGTGGTCTAGTGGTTAAGACTTTGCTTTCTAATGCAGGGGGTACAGGTTCCATCCCTGGTTGGGGAGCTAAGACCCCACATGCCAAGGGCTAAAAAACTAAAACCTAAAGCAGAAGCAATATTGTAAGAAATTCAATAAAGACTTAAAAAAATGGTCCACATTAAAAAATAAATCTTAAGAAAAAACAAAACAACAGAAACTATTCTCTCACAGTTCTGGAGGTCAGGAGACAGAAAGCAAGTGTTGACAGAGCCTCGCTACCCTGGAGGGTCTAGGGGAGAATCCATTCTTGACTTTTCTAGTTTCTGCTGTCAGCTTTCCTTAGCTTGTGGCTGCATCACATGTATCTCTACCTTCATCTTCACATCACCTCTCCTCTGTCTTCTCTTCTCATGTCAGCATCCCACCTCCTTCTGCTTTTCTCTTACAAGGATACCATCACTGGATTCAGGACCCACTTGGACCATCCTGGATTGTTTCCTCATGTCAAGATCTTTAGCTTAATTACATCTACAAAGTACCCTTTTGAAGAAGAAAACATTTGACTTTTTAACCTGTAAGATGACATTCACAAGTTCCAGTGATTAGGACATGGACATATCTTTTTCGAGTTACTTAGGTAACTTATTACAGAAAAGTTCTTGAAGCCTGGGGGCTGAAATATTCATACCAATTCCTTACACAGTTCTTGCTGACCAAGTCCTGCTGGGCTAATTTGATTGTAACTACCTGGGCTTCCTACATGCAATCTTGTACCTACATGTATGAGCTCATCTTAGAATTTGGAGTACCAGGGAGGGAAAGCCAGTAAGGGATTTAATTGCCCCAGATCAGGCCAGAGGGCAAAATTTTGACATCACAAAATGGGCATTCCTCTCCAAACGACTCTGTCACCTTCTCATTATGCCAGTCAAGATCACTAAAGTTTGACTCCCAAGGCACTCCTTAGCAGGCTGACTCTGAGATGAGAATTACTCCACTTAGCAAAGAGGATTAATGTTTCCTCACAAAAGGTAATTTATTCAATTGTATGCAAAAGACATGTAGGAATGGCATGTATAAAGCATGCTTATTTTTGTCTATTGTATCATACATTTAATTCCTATAAAAATACCAGTGGCTGTACAGAGTACCTTTCGGAAAACCTGACCACTTCCAGAATGAATTGGATTGTGTTAATTAAATACACTTGACTTTGATGAAACCGAAACCTGATAGGCTTTCAAGGAAATGAGGCTTAGCAAGCTTTAGTGAATTTTAATAGATAGTGGATAGGATTAAATACAAGATCAGGCAGCTCTGGTTTTTATCATTGGAATGGTGAGAAGACACTAGTCACCCCTGCCCATCTGGAGTTTACCTTTTAAGGGCTCGTATGGCTAGGCAGAGAGTATGTCTATGGCACCTTAAAAGTTCTGTCCATTATCCTAGACAAGAAAGGTTGGTTCTACCATATTTAGAATGATAGCTAATATTAAAGATCAAAGAATCAGATTTTTAATTGTCTTAGTGCAAAGATAACAAAGTGAGATGAAACTGAACAGGAAAAACTATAAAGTCTTTAATTGAAAAGTGTATTGCACAACTGTGGGATTGGGAATAACTGGCTTTGCAGTAATTCATGTGAACACTGGAATTTCAAAAAGATCATAATCTCAATTTCAGTTCAGTTCAGTTCAGTCACTCAGTCGTGTCCGACTCTTTGCAACCCCATGAATCACAGCACGCCCGGCCTCCCTGTCCATCACCAACTCCCGGAGTTCACTCAGACTCACGTCCATCGAGACAGTGATACCATCCAGCCATCTCATCCATCCTCTGGCGTCCCCTTCTCCTCCTGCCCCCAATCCCTCCCAGCATCAGAGTCTTTTCCAATGAGTCAACTCTTTGCATGAGGTGGCCAAAGTACTGGAGTTTCAGCTTTAGCATCAGTCCTTCCAAAGAAATCCCAGGGCTGATCTCCTTCAGAATGGACTGGTTGGACCTCCTTGCAGTCCAAGGGACTCTCAAGAGTCTTCTCCAACACCACAGTTCAAAAGCATCAATTCCTCGGCGCTCAGCCTTCTTCACAGTCCAACTCTCACATCCATACATGACCACAGGAAAAACCATAGCCTTGACTAGATGGACCTTTGTTGGCAAAGTAACGTCTCTGGTTTTGAATATGCTATCTAAGTTGGTCATAACTTTCCTTCCAAGGAGTAAGCATCTTTTAATGCAATTGCCTAAAATACCAACCTGGTCTTATTTTATATTAACAGAAGAACTTGTACCCAGAGTGTGGTTCAGTCACTGATAAGACCAAGTTGGGGGCACCTTACTTACCAGGTCTACATATTTCAGGATGATCATAGGCAACAAGAAAATATCCAAAATAGAGTAACCAGCATAGGGAAGGACCTGGAAACCATGGTATATTAGGTATTCAGTTCAGTTCAGTTGCTCAGTCATGTCTGACTCTTTGCAGCCCTATGAATCACAGCACACCAGGCCTCCCTGTCCATCACCAACTCCCAGAGTTCACCCAAATTCATGTGCATCGAGTCGGTGATGCTGTCCAGCCATCTCATCCTCTGTCGTCCCCTTTTCCTCCTGCCCCAATCTCTCCCAGCATCAGGGTCTTTTCCAATGAGTCAACTCTTTGCATGAGGTGGCCAAAGTATTGGAGTTTCAGCCTCAGCATCAGTCCTTCCAATGAACACCCAGGACTGGTCTCCTTTAGGATGGACTGGTTGGATCTCCTTGCAGTCCAAGGGACTCTCAAGATTCTTCTCCAACAGCACAGTTCAAAAGCATCAGTATTCTTGCCTTGAGAACCCCATTAACAGGATGAAAAGGCAAAATGATAGGATGCTGAAAGAGGAACTTCCCAGGTCTGTAGGTGCCCAATATGCTACAGGAGATCAGTGGAGAAATAACTCCAGAAAGAATGAAGGGATGGAGCCAAAGCAAAAACAATACCCAGTTGTTGATGTGACTGGTGATAGAAGCAAGGTCCGATGCTGTAAAGAGCAATATTGCATAAGAACCTGGAATGTTAGGTCCATGAATCAAGGCAAATTGGAAGTGGTCAAATAGGAGATGGTGAAAGTGAATGTCGACATTCTAGGAATCAGCGAACTAAAATGGACTGGAATATTAGGTATTAGGACTAGCTGAAAGAATTAGAGTGTTTTTCTTGAAAAAAAAATTACATAACTTAGGAAAAACACAATACTAATTTTCAAATATCTGAAGAAATTGTCATGGGGAACAAAGATTAAGTGTATTCTCTCCTCTAGGTCATCACAGAGTGCCAGGCTGGGCTCCTTGTGTTATACAGCAATTCCTCATGAGTATATATTTTGTACATGGTGATATATACATGTCGATGTTACTGACTCCATTGGGGGAAGGGGAGGGAGGCTCAAGAGGGAGGTGATATGTGTGTAATTATGGCTGAATCACTTTGTTGTATGACATAAGCCAACACAACATTGTAAAGTAATTATCCTCAAATTAAAGAATAAATTTTTTTTAAAAAGAAAAGAAATGATTCCCTCTTACTCCAGAAATTAGCTATAAGAAATTACAGTTTGTTCCTTGTATCTTTTTTGATGCAATTTAAAAAAGCCAGGTTGAATTAGGTTAGGCCAAAGGGGAATTTGTTCTCATATAATATTGACATCGGGAAAGCCCAAACCTAGTAACTTAAACCCCTGAAGGACATTTTCACTCCATTTATCATTTCTGCTTCTTTCTGTGTTATCTTTTCTTTCTAATCATTAAAAGCATTTTCCTTGAGGATATGCTACGTGCTAAGTCACTTCAGTCGTGTTCAACTCTCTGTGACACCCATGGACTGTAGACCACAAGGCTTCTCTGCCTGGGATTCTCCAGGCAAGAGTACTGGAGTGAGTTGCCATTTCCTCCTCCAGGGGATTTTCCTGACAGGGATTGAACCCACATCTCTTAGTCTCCTGCACTGTCAGGTGGGTTCTTTATCACTAGGGCCACCTGTGAAGCCCTCCTTGAGGATGTGGCAACTTGCAATGTCTAAGCTCCCATCATCCTAGGTTTACCACCATAGAAGAAAGAAGTTCTTCTCACAGTTCTAATGTGAAATAAAATTCCAAGGAAGAGCTCTGGTTATCTTGGCTTAGACCACGTGTCCACCTCCTAAAGAGTCTCTCTGGTCTAAGGCTGGCACAGCGGCTTGGCTGGACCCAGAGTCCACTTTCTATGGGCTCATGTAAGCAGATGGCTACTCTCACTCAGGCCCCAGGTCATAGAAGGAGAGGGATGCAACTGACCAGAAGAGAAAAGGGAGTGGTGGTAGAGTAATCATTCTCCATTGCTTAGAGGAATTGATCTGGGTAAGATATAGGAAGACTACAGCCCATGAGGTCACAGGGTTGGATATGACTTAGTGACAGAACAACAATTTGAAGAATTAGAAGCTTCCAGGTATTTAGCCCAGGGCAATCCTAAAGTAACCATTCGTGATTCTACAAAGAGTCCAGCAACAGAGCACCAGAGATCCCAAGGGAAGATGCCCAGCATCATCTGTTTATTTGCCCCTTTGTCTCACCACCTGTTTTTTTTTTTTTATTAATTTTTAATGGAGTAGAGTTGTTTTACAATGTTGTATTTGTTTTTACTGTACAATAAAATGAATCAGCCATACATATACATATATTCCCTCCCTTTTGGACTTCCTCCCCATTCAGGTCACCATAGTGAGACCTATTCGTGAGCTCTTGTCCTCATCCCTCCTTAAATTCCCCCGCCCCCCCCGGCCCCCGCCACAACCCTCCAACTCTTCAGTTTAGTGAATGAGCCTTGGGTAGTTTCTTCACATGGATATTCATGCTCAGCTATAGATTGGAAGGGGATCCTCTGCAATTTCCAAGGGTCTCTCTGTGCCACTGTCTCTTCTCTACTACTCTGCCCTTGAACTTAAGTTACCTCTGCCTCCCCAGACACTAAGCTCCAGAAACACCTCTGGGATCCCTTTGGGATTCCTCGCACTCCCCACTGGTGCGTCTATGGGCTGCATCTCAGGCAGGAAGCCGGGGCAATCCCAAGACTCATCTGGTTTGTTTCTCATCTCTAAGGGATCACTGTCCTTCTTTGTCTGATGTCTATTGTCTTGAAAACTGTTGTTTCATATATTTAGTTGTTTTTATAAAGTGTTTCAGTAAAAGGATAAATCCAATCCTATTACATCATCTTAGCCAGGTTGAAATTCCTTAATCAAAGGTTTATTATGTTTAAAAATATTGTTGAAATGAGCTGTGTCTTCCACAGTCTCCTCTACTCCTAGGTGTCTTATCTTTCTGTCAGAAGAAAACTAGGATATGTTTTACCCTTCAATACTTGTTGGTAGAAGCCACGGGATTGTATTTTCTCAAAATGAAAGTTTTCTTTCAACTGACCATGTTATCATTTTCCTTACTCCTGCTCTCTCATTCCAAATCAATGCTTTCAAATGAGCAGTGTTTATATATACAGGAAATCCCCTACATATGAACCTTCAAGTTGTGAACTTTCAAAGATGCGAACATGTGTTCCATCGATGTCAGGCGTGAGTGAAATTGCAGCTTGCCCTCCGTCTCTTATCACTGACCTTCCTTCAGCTCTACCATCTCCCACCTCTTCTCCTTCTTCCAGTCAGTAACTCTTCTTTCCTGGTCACCTGATGCCAGCCCTTGTATGCCAGCTGTTGTACTATGCTACTGTACTTTTCAAGGCACAGTACTATAAAATTAAAATGTTTTCCTTATTTTTTGTGTTTGTTTCTTATGTATTACTTATGTGAAAAGTAGTATAAACCTATTGAAGTACAGGACTATATAGCCAATTGTGTTAGCTGGGTACCAAGGTTAACTTTATTGGACTTACAAACAGGTTGGATTTACAAAGATGCTTTCTGAATGGAACTTGTTCATATGTAGGGGCTTACTGTATTCACTATTTTCTTTATTCATAACAACTCTAGCTCAAAGGATGAATGATAAATTGTTTTCTTATAAAAGCTGAGAGTTACCAAAAAATGTCAGTTTTTATCAGAATAAGAATAAAATGTGCTATAGAGTTTCAAGAAGTGGAGAAGTGGTCATTATTTACTTGAAAAATTGTAATTGTGAGAACAGAGTTCCTCTAATGGCAAAGAACACGTGACACCGGCAACGAGAGGGAGCCTGGAGGGAAGAATTATGTCCTTTTCTGCATCCTTTCCTTCCTCCTTTATTCCACATGTACTTGAACAAGGCTTCATTAGGACTTCCTCCTAAATATGGCCAATACTTGAATATTAAGATAATTATATTAAAAATTGGTAAAACATTGCTATCACCTTATAATCATATCAATTTCTTAGCATCATCTGATAAACTAGGTTTTTAAACAACTTTTACACTTTAAATAATTTGAATTATACTTCAAATCAAGGGCCCACTTTCCTCCTATGTAGATAAGAATCATTTGTAATTAGCACATCCATTATTTGTATGTAAATGACTATTTCTAAAGAAGGAGTGAATGGTTCATTAACTTAAACAGTCCCCTCATAAATTCGTTCAAACCTCCCTGTTACTTTTTTTAAATAGCACTTATAAAAGTAAATTTTAGCTTAGACCACTGATGAATTATCGTAAATTCTAAGTGAGTAAGGTCCAGATTAATGAGGCTTTACTATAAATTCATCCAGGGCCATAGTAGCTGACTGTCCCAAGAGACGGCAGATGTGCATTTGACAGGAAGGCTCCTGAGAAATTGTATTTATTGAGGGCTTACATGTGCCAGGCACTTAGCTAAGTGCTTTACATGCATGATCTCATTTAATGCTCCCAACAACACAATGATTTAGGTGATGCTACCCATTTCAGATGATAACACAAAGGCTCAGAACGATTTGCTAATCCAACCAAGACATGCTTGTAAGAAGTAGCCACACAGGGAGTACAGCCCAGATCTGTCTAGGGGCAAGGTTCCTTTTCTTCACCACAGGGCATGGGGCAGGTCTGGGGGCACCGAGGGTTGCCCTCCATGCTTCTCCACGTGTATTGGCAATGCTTTCTCCTCTCTCTGCCTTTCTCCAGTTCTTGGAAGCCCTCCCATGTTCCCCATCCATCCCTCAGCCTTTTGGGTGTTAGTGTCTGGGGGCTCATTCAAGTCCACTGCCAAAATGGAGAGTCTAAATCAGCTGAGGTTATTGGCTGTCGAAGGCCATGGAAAGTGTTATGTCTTCTGTGCAAATAGCAGTTAAGTTTCTGAATAACAGCAATGGAGGATATTGGAGACGGTTTGAAAAGGGGTTTTATTGGCTGATTTATAACCAACTTTTGAAATGAAATTTAATAAATCTAGGAAGATATATGAGCCTTCCAGGGCTTGTTATATGAATTGTTTGTAACCAATTTTTTTCCCCCACAGAGCCTCATATCAATTTCTTTTATATATTTCATGCATTCTTGGAAAACAAGCTCTAGGAATCAGAGTTCCTGTCTAATGCCTTTTGTCTCTTGTTTTTGAACAAATGCTGATCGTGTCATGTTAGGGAACATGACATGATCCTCTCTCTTGCAGGAGAGGAACATGATGGTGTTCAAGAGACTTGGATTCTGGCCCACCTGTCTTTTCTGCCTTGCCGAGTGATTCTGAACATAACAAATCCTTCTCCGAGATGTAACCACAGTCTGCTGCCCTCTCCCCCACCCCACTCTCCTACCACCCTTATCAATACACTTCAGAAGTACAGAGGGTGAACCTTTGTCTCTGCATAGCCAATAACCTCCCAGAGAATCTGTCCTCTGTCATTTACCCATTCACTCTGCAGAGATTTGTAGAGCAATTGCTATGTGCCAGGTGCTGTCCCAGCAGTGAACAAGATAGAAAAAGGTCCTGCCCTCGTGAAGCTTTTACTACGTTGGGGCAAAACAAATTTCAATAAGGGAGAGATGCCATGAAGAAGACGATTGTAAAGTGATGAAGTAGGTATGATTTTATATGGAATGGTCAGGAAAAGCCTCTCTAACTTTCTGTGGGGAGGACCCATGTGATACAGGGAATAACCAGTGCAAAGGTCCCAAGGTAGAATTCAAGTTGGCACCAGAAGAAAGCAGTTGTAGCTAGAATATAGTGAAAAGCTGTCCATTTTAGCTAGGGTCTTGTATGCTATCATTGATATATCAAATTTTATTCTTAATGCAGTAGATATTTTTGATACTATTTTTTTTTAAATAAACATGTATTTATTTATTTGGCTGCACCTGGTCTTATGCAGGATCTTCGATCTTTGTTGCAGCACATGTGATCCAGTTCCCTGATCAGGGATCAAACCCAGGGCCCCTGCATTGGAAGCAAGGAGCCTTAGCCACTGGACCACCAGGGAAGTCCCAGATACTGTTTTAAAACAGTACTCTCACTGCCTGGTGAAGAATGGAGTGTTGAAATGACTGTGGTCATGGTTAGGTGAGAGATGACAGTAGCTGGAATTAGAGGAAACAGAAGCCATGGTAGCAACTGGTCAGATTCAGGAAATGTTTGGGAGTTATTGTTGCTAGTTCTTACAGTGGATGATGTGGGGTGGGGGGGTGAGGGGAAAAAGAGAAGAGCTACCTGTGATTCTCCAAAAAAACCCCCAAATGCTGCAGAAAACTAAGCATATCAACAAACTCTAGATAATTCTCTCCTTTCTCTTTCTAACCATACTCAGATTATTTTGCAGGCTGTTAATCCCTTCCCTGGCGAGGGGTTGGGGGGTGCAGGGGTGGAGAGGATGGGGTACCATCCCCTTTCACAGTGATTGTTTTAAGAGACCTAAGCCAGGCATTTCCTCAGACACGGTGATTGGTTCAAGGGAGGCCAATCAGAATGAAGCTTAGAATTTTTTTTCACTAAGTGTAGGAATAACCTCAGATATGCAGATGACACCAATATCAATAACCTCAGATATGCAGATGACACCAACCTTATGGCAGAAAGTGAAGAGGAACTAAAAAGCCTTTTGATGAAAGTGAAAGAGGAGAGTGAAAAAGTTGGCTTAAAGCTCAACATTCAAAAAATGAAGATCATGGCATCTGGTCCCATCACTTCATGGCAAATAGATGGGGAAACACTGGAAACAGTGTCAGACTTTATTTTTTTGGGCTCCAAAATCACTGCAGATGGTGACTGCAGCCATGAAATTAAAAGACGCTTACTCCTTGGAAGAAAAGTTATGACCAACCTAGATAGCATATTCAAAAGCAGGGACATTACTTTGCCAACAAAGGTCCGTCTAGTCAAGGCTATGGTTTTTCCAGTGGTCATGTTTGGATGTGAGAGTTGGACTGTGAAGAAAGCTGAGCCCCAAAGAATTGATGCTTTGAACTGTGGTGCTGGAGAAGACTCTTGAGAGTCCCTTGGACTGCAAGGAGATCCAATCAGTCCATTCTGAAGGAGATCAGCCCTGGGATTTCTTTGGAAGGAATGATGCTGAAGCTGAAACTCCAGTACTTTGGCCACCTCATGTGAAGAGTTGACTCATTGGAAAAGACTCTGATGCTGGGAGGGATTGGGGGCAGGAGGAGAAGGGGAACGACAGAGGATGAGATGGCTGGATGGCATCACTGACTCAATGGACGTGAGTCTGAGTGAACTCTGGGAGTTGGTGATGGACAGGGAGACCTGGCATGTTGTGATTCATGGGGTCACAAAGAGTCGGACACAACTGAGCGACTGAACTGAACTGAACTGAAGTGTAGGAAGTGATGCTCTTTTTCTGCATGGATGCTTGGGACGGATTGTGCAGGTTGCTTCTGGCAGGCATCTTGGAAAGCCAGCCTGATGAACAAATTGACATGTGAAGGAGGGCAGAACAAGCAAAGCGCTGAGGCCTGGAGCTGAGCTCTGTCCAAAATGTCCCTGAAATACTTTGCTACAGTGTAAATTGGTTTTGTCTTATTTGCAACCCAAAGCATCCAAAGTGCTACAAGCTACTTGCTGTTTTCATTGGGATATAAAGACACGGTCTCCTTGAAATAGGACCAGAAAGCCATTGGGAAAGAGCAAGTTTGGGTGAGGAGATTAAATAAAGATATGTGCCAAGAAGGAAACAGGCTGAGTTAGGGGAGGATTCCAAGGATACTAGAATTGCAATGGAACAATTTAAGTCCCATTGGAAGCAATGAGGAGCAGATCTGACTTTCTGGAAACTTAAAATGGCAATGCTTATTACAACTTTAAAAAACTCTTCTCTATTACAGAGAAAGCTTAAAGAGAATAGACTAGATGTGGAAGGGAGAGAATAGAGCTCCACAGTTGACATTGTGTAGCAGAAGCAATAAACAAGGCAGAATTGGAGAAAACTTTCCAGAAATGAAAACACTCTACACATGCAGATCACAGGGGCTCCCTTTGTTCTAGGAAACAAATTGCACCATGAGAAGGGGCACCATGCTACCACCATAAGTAAGTGGCATAAGGAACACAAAACAAGCCACCCCCACCACAGACAACAGCAAGACAGGCTGCTGCCAAGGGACAAAAATCCTGCTGACCTTTGACTTCCTCTCAGCAACGTTAAATATGAAAATCAATAGGGATATTTGTATTTGGATTGCTTGTGTCAAGAATGTGGCTGACTCAAGAGTTATATACCCTGGCCTGTTGTTATTTATGTTCTCAGATGTTCAGGGGCTTGTAAATTGCACAGTGGGGACAGTAATAATATTAAGTGCCTTGTATAGAATTTCAATGTTATTTAGAGTTATTTTGAATCTTAAAAGATATAATCCACATAAAGCATTCAGAGGAGTGTCTGGAACATCTATCAGTTCTAAAAGTGTTAGTGCTTATTATTGTTGGTAATAATAATAATATTCTTCATTGAGAAAACTACTTGAGGATGTACTTCATTTGATTAAGAGGGGATAAAAGTGTAAATTCAAGAATAAAGACTTCATTATGCAAAAGAACCTTATAAACATCAAAACTCCTTAGACATAATTAAAAGCTATAGCTTAAATAACTAGAAATGAGGAAAACTGAGACTATCCATTTTTATAATTATTTCAGAATAACATATGTAAACATTTCAAGTTTTCAAGAAGTCTTGACCAATAGATAGTTTTCTCAGATATAAAGATTCTCAATCCTGGGACTTTGACCAGTGGATACTTTCAACTTTCAAGAAACACATAATCTTTGTGTTACATGAACTGTCCCAGAACATCAAAACAGATCGATCACTCTACCTAATTCAGTTTATGAGTCTATTTTGAGGGGCAACTGTGGCAGCGTCTGTAGAAATTGAATTGCTGGACCAAATTTTCATCATCTCAAGTTTTCTACCAACCACCAATTTCATCTCCTCAAAACAAAATAGCTGTGAGTGACCATATATTTAATAGTGATTTTTCTTTTGTTTTCTTTTTTTGTGTTCTTAGGTAATTTCTTTAGAATCCTTGTAACTTTTTCAAAGTCTTCCAATAGAAAACTTGGATCCAGGTTTATATAAATTTTGAATAAGTTGTGGTCTTCAGAAGGCATAACCAAGCTCAACACATCAAAGAATGGATCCTATAAATGAGACAGGAGAGTGTGTGCTGTACCTGGTGGGAGGGAGTGCATGGTGTTGGAAGGACACTAAGAAGCTACTGGTATATCCATGCTTAAAAATTTTTGCTACTTTTCCCTTTCTGAGTCCAACCTAGACTCAGTGTGTTACCCAACCAAACTTGGGTCCACTGGCCCGTGCACTGCAAAGCCAAGCTACTGACACCAGATAGTGATGAAGTAAAGTCCAGAGTTCATTGCAAGGCACCAACAAGAAGTCCAGGGCAGCTAGGGCTCAAACTCCTCGATGGGTTTTAGGAAAGCATTTTTAAAGGCCAGGTGAGGGAGGCAAGTTGCAGCCTAAGTGATCAATTCATGCACAGTTCTCTGATTGATAGTGAGATAACAGGGAGGTGTCACAGGGGTTAACATTATTAATCCTTAGGCACCAGTAGGTCTGAGGGCTATGTGCTCGTGATCATCAAGTAGTTAACGTCTTCCATTTGGTGGGGGTTTTTGCATCCTTAAAAAAACTCAGGAAATGTGCATCAGATATTGTTATTTAGGTACTTTAGAGAGGAAACTACCACACAATTGCACTCATCTCACATGCTAGTAAAGTAATGCTCACAATTCCCCAAGCCAGTCTTCAGCAATAAGTGAACTGTGAACTTCCAGATGTTCAAGCTGGTTTTAGAAAAGGCAGAGGACTGTTCTATACATCAGTGTCTCTTTTGCTGTCTCGTACACAGGGTTATTGTTACCTTCTTTCTAAATTCCATATATATGCGTTAGTATACTGTATTGGTGTTTTTCTTTCTGGCTTACTTCACTCTGTATAATAGGCTCCAGTTTCATCCACCTCATTAGAACTGATTCAAATGTATTCTTTTTAATGGCTGAGTAATACTCCATTGTGTATATGTACCACAGCTTTCTTATCCATTCATCTGCTGATGGACATCTAGGTTGCTTCCATGTCCTGGCTATTATAAACAGTGCTGCGATGAACATTAGGGTACACGTGTCTCTTTCCCTTCTGGTTTCCTCAGTGTGTATGCCCAGCAGTGGGATTGCTGGATCATAAGGCAGTTCTATTTCCAGTTTTTTAAGGAATCTCCACACTGTTCTCCATAGTGGCTGTACTAGTTTGCATTCCCACCAACAGTGTAAGAGGGTTCCCTTTTCTCCACACCCTCTCCAGCATTTATTGCTTGTAGACTTTTGGATCGCAGCCATTGTGACTGGTGTGAAATGGTACCTCATAATGGTTTTGATTTGCATTTCTCTGATAATGAGTGATGTTAAGCATCTTTTCATGTGTTTGTTAGCCATCTGTATGTCTTCTCTGGAGAAATGTCTTTTTAGTTCTTTGGCCCACTTTTTGATTGGGTCATTTATTTTTCTGGAGTTGAGCTGTAGGAGTTGCTTGTATATTCTCGAGATTAGTTGTTTGTCAGTTGCTTCATTGGGAGAATGGCATTGAAACTTGTAAAATATCATGTATGAAACGAGTTGCCAGTCCAGGTTCGATGCACGATACTGGATGCTTGGGGCTGGTGCACTGGGACGACCCAGAGGGATGGAATGGGGAGGGAGGAGGGAGGAGGGTTCGGGATGGGGAACACATGTATACCTGTGGCGGATTCATTTTGATATTAGGCAAAACTAATACAATTATGTAAAGTTTAAAAATAAAATAAAATTAAAAAAAAAAAAAAGAAAAGGCAGAGGAACCAGAGATCAAATTGCCAACATCCGCTGGATCATGGAAAAAGCAAGAGAGTTCCAGAAAAACATCTATTTCTGCTTTATTGACTATGCCAAAGCCTTTGACTGTGTGGATCACAACAAACTGTGGAAAATTCTTTAAGAGATGGGAATACCAGACCACCTGATCTCCCTCCTGAGAAGTCTGTATGCAGGTCAGGAAGCAACAGTTAGAACTGGACATGGACCAATAGACTGGTTCCAAATAGGAAAATGAGTACATCAAGGCTGTATATTGCCACCCTGCTTATCTAACTTCTATGCAGAGTACATCATGAGAAACGCTGGGCTGGAAGAAGCACAAGCTGGAATCAAGATTGCCAGGAGAAATGTCAATAACCTCAGATAGGCAGATGACACCACCCTTATGGCAGAAAGTGAAGAAGAACTAAAGAGCATCTTGATGAAGGTGAAAGACGAGAGTGAAAAAGTTGACTTAAAGCTCAACATTCAGAAAACGAAGATCATGGCATTCGGTCCCATCACTTTATGGCAAATAGTTGGGGAAACAGTGGAAACAGTGGCTGACTTTTTTTGGGGTTCCAAAATCACTGCAGATGGTGATTGCAGCCATGAACTTAAAAGACACTTACTCCTTGGAAGAAAAGTTATGACCAACCTAGACAGCATATTGAAAAGCAGAGACATTACTTTGCCAACAAAGGTCCGTCTAGTCAAGGCCATAGTTTTCCCAGTAGTTATGTATGGATGTGAGAGTTGGACTATAAAGAAAGCTGAGTGCCAAAGAATTGATGCCTTTGAACTGTGGTGTTGGAGAAGACTCTTGAGAGTCCCTCAAACTTCAAGGAGATCCAACTAGTCCATCCTAAAGGAAATCAGTCCTGAATATTCATTGGAAGGACTGATGTTGAAGCTGAAACTCCAATACTTTGGCTACCTGATGCAAAGAGCTGACTCATTTGAAAAGACCCTGGTGCTGGGAAAGATTGAAGGCGGGAGGAGAAGGGAACGACAGAGGATGAGATAGTTGGATGGCATCACCAACTCAATGGGCATGAGTTTGCATAGACTCTGGGAGTTGGTGATGGACAGGAAGGCTTGGTGTGCTGCAGCCCATGGGGTCGCAAAGAGTTGGACACAAGTGAGTGATTGAACTGACTGAGAGAGCAACTACAGCAGAGGATGTGGGAAGGGGTCTGTCCTGGAAAGGCCCCATAGGGTCCTGCTGGGTTACAGAACGAGCTTTAGAAGGACAGGTTGTAGGAGGGCCTAGAATGTTTAGCAAGAATGAGGTTGAGAAGTCTTAGTCCAAACTTCAGGCTGATATGAGGATGCCAAGGAAAGCTAGAGTCTGCCCTAGGAAGGCCCCATAGGGCCCTGCCCAGTTACACTTTGGTACTCAGTTTTCATGGCATGGTCAATGTCTCATGATCAATCAGATTTTCTAAGACTCATACATCTAATTCTCACAATTGTTATGCTTTAGTGCAACATCTCAAGGACTAATCCTGCTAGAGGAATGGATCCTCATTGTCCTAACAGCCTAACTAGCTATGATGGAGGCAGTAGAAGAAGAAGTAAGAGATGCTGGTTTCTAGAAGATGACCGTGAGAACAGGGGGCTACAAATGTATTATTCCAGACATACCAAGTGACTTATTTCTAATTCCTTTTTCCAGTACAATAAGCTAAAGTCATCAAAATAGCCTGGATATCATTTTTGAAATTTGAAAGCCTAACAAATGCCAAAGATTACTTTCTGCCAGTATGATGCCTTGCCCTGTAGAAAAGTTTCATCAATAGCAATAGAATTGTTACTGGAAAAGATGTTCTTGTGGTGTCTTTGACAAAGGTATTAACATTACATGTTACACCATTTTTAATGGACTAAACTTGGTTATTTTGTTGTTTATATATTTTTTCCAAAATGTCTAGAAAATTTTAATGTTCAGAAAATAAACTATCATTAATGTACCCACTATCCAGTATTTTTAAATGCTAACATTTTGCATTTCTTGCTTCAGATTTTTAAATAAAATAAACAGAACAATACACATGAAACTAAAGTTTCCTTTCTTCTCTCATCTCTTTTCCATTCTTCACCCTCCCTTTCAGAGAAAACACCCATCATGAATTTTCTTCATATCCTTCCAGTCCATGTTTTTATACTTTTTCCACTTAAAAGTATGTCTATAAAAATAAATGTTGCATTGTTTTGGGTTTCCAGCATCTGTATAAATCTTTTATATTGTGTGTATCTATTTTATGTTTTGTAGATATTTTCATGTCAATACACATAGATCTAACACATTCTTTTAGTATTGTACTGCCTCCCATTGTGTGTGACTATATCAAAATATATTCATTCCTCTATTGATGAACATTTTGTTTTCTTAAAAAAATTTCACATTATAAGCACTGATACGATGACATCCCTGTATGCATGTGTGACAGTGTCTTTAGGGCTTGTGGACAGAAAATCAATTGCTGGACGATAGAGTATGTATTTTCAGCTTTACTAGATATTGTCAAATTGTTTTCCAAAGTGGTTATGTCAATAAACACTATCAACTGCAGTAATCTCAAGACTCCTTCCTGCCTCTGTCTCTCTGCATCTCTGTCCCCGGTGGCTTCTGTTGACTTGGGGCTTCTCCTCTCATAGGCTCTGACTACACTGTCTTGTCCAGGCATCAGTCAATACCAGGTGCCTCTGTTAGCAAAGTGTGTGTGTGTGTTCGGCAGTGTACGACTCTGTGAACCTATAGACTGCAGCCTGCCAGGCTCCTCTGTCCATGGAATTTCACAAGCAAGAATACTGGAGTGGGTTGTCATTTTCTTCTCCAGGGGATCTTCCCAACCCAGGGATCAAACCCGAGTCTCCTGAGTCTCCTGCATTGCAGGTGGGTTCTTTACTGCTGAACCTCCAGGGAAGCCCAGTGCAGTGTTGGAATAAGCACAGAAGTTTGAGAGCCAAGGAGACTAGGGTTTGAGTCATGGCTCAGCAGCTAATTAAATGCATATGACATTGGGAGAGTTATTAAAGCCTTCTAAATCACAGTTTCAGTCTTGATAATAATGGAGCTAATAATACTCCTTGCTTCACAGAGTTGTTATGAGAATTAAATGAGATAGAAAATATAAAGCACTTATATGGTACCAAACACATATTATACACCAAAAAAAGTTAGCTGTAAAGACGTGAATAGGCAATTTATGGAGAAAAACTAAAGATGAATAAGCATATGGAGAGATGCCAAATTAATGATCAAAGAAATAGAAATTATATCTAGTAGATTGGCAAAATTAGGATAATGCCAAGTGTTGGTGGGAAGGAGTCTTTGTGCCTGGCTGGAGGCCTCTTGTGGAGAAGGAAATGGCAACCCACTCCAGTGTTCTTGCCTGCAGAATCCCAGGGACGGGGGAGCCTGGTGGGCTGCCGTCTATGGGATCGCACAGAGTCAGACACGACTGAAGCGACTTAGCAGCAGCAGCAGCAGGAGGCCTCTTGAGTGGGGCAGCCGTTCTGAAGAGCAGTCTGGACACACTTAGGCCAATTACAATCCAGCAAATAATGTACAGCATTTGTGGAATATATCTGAGACAGATTTTTACACAGATCCATAAGAGTGAGCAGGCTGGGACCCTTTACTGCAGGGCTTGCATTTGGACAAACATCTCCTTGAGAAACAGAATACAAAGAAACTCTAAGGGACTGAAAATAACTACATGCATGAGCAGTTGGGGCAAATAATGACAAGATACAAAAAGACCAAAATCCAACTGCCACTTCTGAGGTGCCAGGAGCGAAAGCACGGTGCTACACACAATTCCTGCACAGGGCACCACCAAGGCAGGGGGCAGACCACCTGAGCCTCCAATCCAGTCCAATCCACCCATCTGCCCCTACACTCACTCACCCCATGTAAGAAACCAGGCCACACTCCTTGGAGAGTGAGCAAGTGTACCTGTTTCTTGTTCTCGTCTCCCTGTGCTGCGGCACAAGTCCCAGTAAAGCCTTGTCTGGATGTCTCATCTGACCTCTTATCAGTTTCCACTGAGGAAAGAGCCCAAGGACTCAGGTGGGTAATCCATTTCAGCACTGTTTGTGGCAGGGGAGTTGAGGCAATCTGGTGTCCATTGCTGGGAGAGTGGGCAGATAGAATGGAGTGGGTGCCCAACCAAGAATACCAGCAGCACTGAAGAGTAACAAACTGGATGTATTCATGGTTAGATCCTAAAACAGCGCCAAGTGAGGAAAAAGAAGCCTCTATACAATGCACTACATATTTTACACGACACAAAGGACAAAAAATACTTAGTAAACACAATAGTCTAGCTGGCTGTGAGGTTGGGACAGGAATGTGAGTGAGGAGTTGGGGTTAAAGGAGATAAAATCTTTAAAATATATCAATATAAAGGGGCCCTGCACAGATAATAGTCAGATGACTCATTGGGGACTATGATTAACTCAATTCTCTACACCTGAAGCATTAAAGAAATGCAAGGGGAATAGACTGGCAGGTCCTGTGATAAAAGCAGGATTATCTATATGGACTATTAGTTTTACTTCTGGCATGACAGTATGAGGAGACCCGAGGAGTTGCCCCCTCACAAAACTGGTGAAAATTATTAAAAAAAAAAATTCTCTGGAAATGGTCCTGAGGGGATACAACAAATGAAGAAACATTTATTCTAGAAAATCTACTGAGCTCTAAGAAAAGCAGAAGTCTTGGTATTTGAACCAAAACCTGTTCCCTCCTCCTAGCACAGGGAGACAGAAACTCTACTCCAGGCTGGGGCAGGCAAGAACACAGGGCTGCCTCCTCAGCTCCCAGTCAGGGGCTAGCTTTTTGTGAAGGACTGGTCATCAGCATTTCTCAGCCCGCCCTGTGACAGAGGCTAATTTCTGTTCACACGGTTCTTAGTTTAAAGAATAAAAAGAATAAGGAATATTTTTTCTGTTATGGAATTATAGCTTACAATGTTGTGTTAATTAATGCTGTACAGAAAGTGATTCAGATATATATATATATATATATATATTCTTTTTTATATTCTTTCCATTATGGTTTATCATAAGATTAATTTTTTTTAAAATTTTTACTTGGAGCATAATTACTTTACAATATATTGTTGATTTCTGCCATACATCAGCATGAATCAGCCGTAGGTTGATTCATATGTTCTCTCCCTCTTGAACCTCCCTTGTACCTCCTACTCCATCTCATCTCTCTACATTTTCACAGAACAGTGGGTTTGAGCTCCCTGTGTTACACAGCAGATTCCCACTGGCTATCTATTTTACATATATCATAGGATACCGAACATAGTTCTCTGTGCTATACAGTAGGGCCTTGTTGTTTATCCATTTTATATATAAAAGCTTACATCTGCTAACTCCAAACTCCATCCCTTCCACAAACCTCTCTCCCTTGGCAACAACCAATCTGTTGTCTACAGCCACAATTCTGTTTCTGACTCATAGATAGGTTCATTTTTGTCATATTTTAGATTGCACATGTAAGAGGTATCACATACTTGTCTTTGTCTGACTTCACTTAGTATGACCATCTCTAGTTGCATCCATATCATTTCAAATGATATTATTTCATTCTTTTTATGGCTGAATAGTAGTCCATTGTATATATGTATCATATCTTCTTGGCATGTGTGCATGCTTTCACTTCAGTCATGTCTGACTCTGTGGGACCTTATGGACTGTAGCCTGCCAGGATCCTCTATCCATGAGATGCTCCAGGCAAGAATACTAGAGTGGGTTGTGGATATCTTCTTTAGGAATAATGAATATTCCAATGCCTCAGTTATCATGCACTATTCTAGGTGTTGGAGAATAACAAGAAGAGAGCGGGAAAACTGCCTGTTTTTATGCGGCTTGTATTTTCAGTGAGGAGAGATATATAATAAACAGAGAAATGAATACATGAATAATGTAATACCAGGCAGTGACAAATTCTATAAAGACAGTAAAACAATGTAAGAGATAGAGAATAATGGAGGGGATGGAGCGCTATTTTGGATCAGATGGTCAGGGAAAACCTATCTGACATGGAACACATTAAGCAGACACCTAGGTGAAAGCAGGGAAATGTGAGTATCTGGGGAAAACATTTCAGGCATCAGGAGCTGCATGGGCAAGGGTTCTAAAGCAGGAGCATGCTCAGTAGGTTGGAGGACAAGCAGGGAGGCACTGTGGCTAGAGCAGAGTGGGAGATGGGCAGAAAGGTCATAGGTGAAATCCCAGAGGCAGCCAGGGAACAGATCCTAATATCATGGTGTCTGTGTGGCTATCCCAGAGAGGGATAACTGGCTTGGACAAAGGAAGTAGCCAAGGAAGTTGGGAAAGTAATTAATTTCTGGCCTCATTCTTAAAGCAGAGTTGAAAGGATTGCTGACACACTAGATGGGGAGTCAACAAGAGAATCAAGAATGAAAAAAAGAGAGGGGGTGGGGGGAAAGAGAATTGAAGAATAACTCCAAGTGTTTTGAGCCTGGGCAGCTGGGCAAATGGAGGGACCACTTGTTTAAGATGGTCCTGCCTTGGAGAAGAGTATCCAATGTCCATGTGGTCATATCCATCTAAAGCCATCCTGGTTTCCCCTCCTTACACAAGTCTAGCATTTTCAGGAATTTTATTTTGGCTGTATTAGGTTTAATATGCTTCTTAGTCATCCAATTGGAGATGTGGAATAGGCAGCTGGATATAGAAGTATGGAGTTCAGGAAAGAGGTCAGACCTACAGAAATGAAATGAGAAAGGATCAGTATATGGATGGTAACTAAAGCCACCAGACTGGATGAGATAGAAGAGGTCTGTGGCCTGAGTCCAAGCACACATGATCACTTAGAGGACAAAGAAATGAGGAAGAATCAGCCAAGAGACTGAAATGGAGCAGCCTGTAAAGCGGGAAGAAATGAAGAGAGGGAGTGCCACCAGATCAAGTGAAGACAATGCTTACATTTGGAAGTGTTAATTCACATGCTGAGTCACCGCCGAGATGTCAGGTGACAAGAGGACTGAGAATGGACCCTTGGATTTGGAAAAGTGGAGGTTGTGGCCATTTTGAAAAGAGGATTCTCGTGATATCAAGGAGAGGAAAGCTCAGTGGAGTGAAGCTCAAGAGAGGATGGGAAGAGAGAAGACTTGGAGAACAGATGTCTAGTAAAGAAGGGGTTTTATTGTAAAGGAACAGAGGAGAATGGCTGGAGAGCTTTTGCATGTTTTTTTTTAATGTGCGAGAAAGTGAAGCAATTTTTTTTGTTGTTATTTGGAATGATCTTTTAAAATGGGAAATGTGGATGATGCAAGAGTGAGATGACTAGGAGCAGAATCCTTGAGTAGATGTGAGGTAAGTTCTCAAGCACTGGAGGAGGAACAGGAAGCACTGGGCTCATCCACTGTCAAGAAGGGAAAAGAGAGGATATATACACAGATGAAGGTAGTTTGATAGGTTGGTGGTGGGTGGAAGTGGAAACTCCTTTTTGATTGCATCTATTTTCTCAGAAAAATATGAAGCAGGGTTATCAGTTGAGAGTCAAGAGTAAGAAGGGAGTGTTGGGGGTTAAGGAGAGAGTGTGTATTGGTTGAGATTTTATTTTTCTATAAGTAGCAGACACTCAACAATGGCTTACATAAGTTAGAGATTTAGAAGTAGGCTACCCAGTGCTGCTGTGGGAGCCCTTCTCCAGCTTTCACTCCACCATTCTTGAGGCATGGCCCTCACGCTCATAGTCTGAAATGATGCTCCAGCTGCCAAGTACATATTTCAAGCAGCAAAATAAAGGAGAGAGAAGAAGAGGTAAACTGATTGGGATTCTGCAGTCATATAAAGAAAGTTTTCAAATGTTGCCATATGAAAATTCCACTGGGCCAAAGTTTGGCCACAGTCCCACACCTAGCTGCAAGGAAAATGGGGAAATGTCATCTTCTGGGCAACCATTATCCAACTAAAGATTTTATTATGAAGGTTATTACAGATATTGTGGGATGACCCCCTGTTGGTACCACGATATGAAATGGTTATCTTGGAAAGAAGGATAAGGTATTAAGGAGATGTAGTAAAATTTTCAAGTAGCCAGATCCTACTTCTTCAGTATGAGGGAGCATTGGGTTTTACCAGATTAATTTAACAAAGGAATAGAGCAAGAGAGTTGAGGATATGCACAAGGGAGAGATTATAGGGATGTGATTTGGGAACTAAGCTGGGAAACAAGGGAGGAGAGGACAAGAGAACATGGGAAGAAGTTTCAGAGAGCAAACAAACAAGCAAACACAACCAGAGATGCCAATGCATAGATGTTTTTGATGGGATTCAAATAATTTTGGAGGAGAGCTGCTGGTGTGAGTGTACAGGAGAGTAGCTGGGGGTCTGAAAGTGGGAGGGTGGAGCAGTTATTGGGAAGGACAAAGTCTAGGGCATGAGTGAAGTTGGAGGAACACTCCTCACTTTGTTGGAAGTGAAAGGTTCAACAATATGAAAAGGCTGGGTGTTGCGTGAATCATCCATATGGATGCTGAAGTGGTTAAGAACAAGGACAAGAACAGTGAAGCAAATTATTCCAGTGAGGATGGTTAACAGGTGCCGGCAACTGGGGCCAACAGATAATGTGTACTTCAAAGGAGCAGGTTGTTTATAGAGATGGCCTGGAAGTATCAAGGAAGAAGGGAGGAATCCTTGCCCCATTCTGTGGTAGGGGGTTGTGGGTTGTGGAAGCACCATCAGCAGCCACCACTGGAGGGGTTCCTGGGAAGGGATGTTTTGTGCCAGGATTCATAGAGCTAGAAGGTGATGAGCCAGGATTCCCTGGGCAAGTAGAGAAGAGCTTGAACATCCCCTATGGGGATATTGCCAATGATCTATACCATGGGTTCCAAAGGTACATGGAAGGGTCTCATGTTTCTGAAGAGGTAGGAAATTGAGCAGCATTTGTATTGGAACATTTTTGTGTGGGGAAATGAGTACAGTGGGAAGGGAGGCAAATGGGGTGGTAGGGTCTGATGAGATTAGCTCTGAAAGTCTCCAGCAGAAGATGTCTCATCAGTTCTACATGTAGCCTCTTCTGGGGATTGGTCTGCCAGGCAATGTCTTCACAACAGGGGCAGGGTGTCTTACTAGGGCTAGATGGAGCCCTAGGGCTTCCCTTAAATCTTCTGAGGACGCTGTCACAGCCACAGGTGGGCTGCTCAACGGTGAGCAGGCTTAGCTTTGACAGCCTGGAATTCTGGAGGCACTCTTGATAGAGTTCAGGGGTGAGCTTGCAGCAGGGGGCAGTCAAACCAGGATAATCCTCCTTGGGATTATCTCAAAAGATGCTGAATGAAAACACATTTGACAAAATGCAATACCTGTTCCTTATTTAAATTCCAAATAGAGGGGCACTTCCTTCACGTAAAATTAAAGCCAATATCATGCTTAAAAGTTAAATAAAACCATTTTTGTTAAAGTCAGGAATAAGAAAAGGATGCCCACTATCACCACGATTATTCAACATTATTTTCGAGACAATGATGTGCATATTGGAAGAAGTTATACATTTTGAAAAGGAAATTGCAAAATAACTGTTTTTAGATATAAGCGTAAATCTGGAAAAACTAAGAGCAGCACTTTAAGAACTATTAACCGCTAAAAAAGAATTTAGCAAATGGCTGGTTAAAACATTCAGATGGTGAAAAGAAAACCTGTCTTTTATTTCATTTTATTAAAAATAATCGGTGAGAAAATATTACCTTATTTTTTCTCACACATGCACAAAGTCTTATTCCATGCTTTTAATAGGTAAAGAAACTGCAGCACAGAGTAGTTGCATTGCTTGTCCAAAGTCACACAGCCGGTAAATGGCAGAACTGGAATTTGGTCTCAGGCCTTAAGCTGGGTATGTTCTGCTTGCTCACGTGGATCCCCTCTTCACTTTCCTCCCCTGCTTTGTTCCTTGCAGATTCAGACTCAGGGGTTTCATCAGTGAGTGCTCTTGCCCTCAGCCTCCTATCAAGTCTTGCCAATGGGAGGCTCTGGCAGTTTATTCTTTGGGGGCGGGGGGGGTGGGCAGTAAGGTCAGGATACGTATCTCCCACCTCCCTACCCACTGGAGCACCTCTTCAGCAAGTCGCAGTGCTGATCTGCTCACTTCCCTTTCACATCTTCTTGGGTAGGTTTCCCCTCTCTTGCCCTTCTGTCCTAGGGCTGGTAAGGTTCCCTCTTTCTGCTGGCCCTTATCTTCATCATCCCTTGTTGCTTTCCCCAAGGCTGCCCTCACTTGTGTAGACAGGCCTTATATTGAATTCTCATCAATTACCTTGCTTCCAGTGCACCCTGTTCTGTGCTAGGGCCCCACCAATCCAAGTCTGCTTCTAAAGCCTAGATTCTTTCTTAGCGGGGGTCACCTGTGAGCACAGAGGTGGGAATGAGCTGGAGGCTAGTGTGTGGCCTGATGGAGGGGAGTATGGTGGGAAAATGGCAGGAGAAAGATATTCTGGAATCAGATGAGGAGAGAGTTAATTGCAAGGTTGAGAAGTCTCAAGATTTTCCAAATTTTCAAATGATCAAAACCCATGATTGATTGGCAAGGGTGCCAGATTCCCAGGAGCCACACTAGCCCATGGGGGAGGGAGCTGAATCAAGGCTTGGGTATGTGTATGTGTGTTTTGGGTTGGGGTGGGTAGGGATTAGAAGCTGGTAGTGGGGAGTTTCTGTAGAACACAGGAAGCTCAGGTTGGTGCCCCGTAATGACCTAGATGGGTAGGATAGGGGTAGTAGGAGAGATGCTCAAGAAGGGAGGGATATATGTATACTTATGGCTGATTCGCTGGTGGCTTCCCTGGTGGCTCAGATGGTAAAGAATCTGCCTGCCATGCAGGAGACCTGGGTTCAGTCCCTGGGTAGGGAAGATCCCCTGGAGAAGGGAGTGGCAACCCGCTCCAGTATTCTTCAGGAGAATCCCATGGACAGAGGAGCCTGGCAGGCTACAGTACTTGGGGTTGCAAAGAGTCAGACACGACTGAGGAAGTAACACAACACGTGGCTGATTCAGATTGTTGTAAGGCAGAAACCAAGGCAATATTGTAAAGCAATTATCCTCCAATTAAGAAAAAAAAAATCGGTAGAAGGGAAAAAGAAGGCGCGGCTGGGGTGGGAGAGGATGGGAATAAAAAATGTTTCTAACAACTCTGGTTTGCTGGTGCCTCCTTTCTCTTCTTGTGCATTTCCTGGGCAAGGTCTCTCTCAGCCCCGCCCCCCAGGCCTCTGCTACCTATTCTCACTGGCTGTAGCATTCCAGAAAATCTCAGCTCAAGATTGATGGCTTCATAACCTGCCCGGAGTCCTTGTGCTACTGCAGCCGAGTCATGAATCATCAATGCCACATCACCCCGCTCCCACCAAAGAGGGCCCGAAGGACACTCCTGAGCGTGGGCCAGAACTGCTCCTGCATGCTGGACACTGGAGCCATGGCTGTGAGAAAGGGGGATGAGGCACTGCGGGCAGGAAGGACTGCCTTCTGGGAGCCAGGCCCCAACAGTTTTGAATCAGAGATTCTCGGCAAGGTCTCTCTGAAGTGCTCACATATGCCTGTCTGTTGGACATCTTTCTTTAGCATTCATTTAATAGTTAAATCACAGCAACAGGAATTAGCAGCTTCAATTGATTGAATCAGGTACTTGTGTCAAATCAGGCTTTATATATATTTTCTAGTTTGATCTTCTTGGCAGAAATGCAAGCTCAGTCTTCAGTCCTGTCTTACAGGTGGAGAAACTGAAGCATGGTGCCTGAGCTCTTTCTACTGTGCCTTTGTAGCTGTGAAAAAGATTGGAGAGATGTCTCTTTTGCATCCTCTGTGGTGGCTTCCATTGGCCCCTCTGTCTCAGGAATGACCTGGTTAGGCTCTCTACTATTCCCTAGGGTGGCAGTAACAAAGCACCTCAACCTGCATGGCTTAAACAACAGAAAGTCCTTATCCACAGTTCTGGAGACTATAAGTCCAAGATCAAGTTCTCAGCAGGGCCCTGCTTCTCCAAAGGCACTAGAGAAGGGTCTGTTCTGGGCCTTTCTCCCACCTTCTGGTAGTTCCTTGGCTGTGGCGGCATAGCTCCAATCTTCCTATGGAAGACCTTCCTTGTCTGCAGGTCTCTGTCCAAATTTCCTATAAGGACATGTTTTCAACAAGGACCCCAGTCCTATTGGATTAAGGCTCACCCTAATGACCTCGTGTTCATTTGATAATCTGAAAAGACCTTACTTTCAAAGGAGATTATATTGACAGGTACTAGGGCGTGGCTCAGCAGTAAAGAATCTACCTGCCACTGCAGGAGACTCAGGCTCAATCCCTGGGTCAGGACGATTCCCTGGAGGAGAAAATGGCAACCCACTCCAGTATTCTTGACTGGGAAATCCTATAGACCAAGGAACCTGGTGGGCTACCGTCCATGGGATCACAAAAGGTCGGACGCAACTTAGCGTCTAAACAAGAAGAAAACGGGGTTACGACTTCCACAACCTTCTGGGGGGCACAATTCAACCTATAAAAGGTTCCCTTGCATACATCCAGGCTGCTGTTTGCTGCACTCCGTGGGCTTCTGGCCAAGATATCCAAGCATTCTGTTAGGTCTCCAGCCTCCAGAACATCAAGAGGAGACTAGGAGCATGGGACTTTTTTTGGAGGGTGGGGGTAGAAAACACAGCAAAGGGAGGAAGAGCAGCAAATCCATCTGCCCTTTGCTGCCCTTGAGAAGAGTTAGTGCCGTTAGAGGCTTTGTGGCCTCTCTAACTCCCAGCATCTCCATTTTATGAAATGAGGGTTTGCAGCCGAAGCTCAGCCGAGCGCACAGATTACTATTAGCGATAGCACCTCACAAGCGCTCTACCTATTGTCCAGGTTCCCCGAACGCCAGACAGTCCTCCCAGAGGGAATCTCCTGGCCCAGAGGGCCCGGCTGCACCAGCAGGCTCAGTATCTCTGCCTGCCTGAGACCCCGCCACTCAATATCCCGGAAGATAGAGATCGATCCCAGCACACCAGAGAGGAAACCGATCAGTCCGGAAGGAGAGGGCCCCGCCGGGTGCAGAGATGAGCAGATCTTGGGGGGAAAAAAAAAAATTAACAGCAGCTAATTCAGTCAAACTTAATTTAAAGTCTTCCCAATAAGAGGTTTAATCTAGATTGAATAAAGTAGGATCTGTGCATTTGCCAGTAACTGGAAAAACTCTTGATGAAATTTTGTGGAAGTTGTTCATCACCCAGATTTCTTATTTCCTGCATATCTCAAATCCTGTGGATTATTATTGCCAAAGTGCCAGAGTCTGTAAAAGGTTTTGCATTTGATAACAACATCAGATAAGACTGGAAGCATCCTATTTGAATACAAATGACAGATTCAAGTACACATACCACTGATTTAGTCTTCATTCACTATTCATTTAACAAACATTTAATAAGTATCTATTATGTGCTGGGCATTGTGGTGAGCCAGTGCGGGGGTCACAGTTATGAACCCACTGTCTTCTTCCCTTCCGGCGGTTTTGGTCTAGGAAAAAGTACTCTGGCAGATATTTGAGCAACATATTTTGGGAAATGAAGAAGAGGGACAAGTAATTCAGGGAGGCGGACATGATGCTGGTTGGGAAAGGAGTCACAGAGGAAGTGATATTTTAAAGGATTTTAAAATATCATTTTAAAGGATGAGTAGAATTTTCTGGGAAGACACAACCTGCTTTTATTTTTTAAGCTATCTTCTATTTTTCATTTTAAAAATATTTATTTATTTATTTATTTGGTTGCATCCAATCTTAGTTGCGGGGCACAGATTCTCTAGTTATGGCACTTGGGTTCAGTAGTTGCAGAACATGGCCTTAGTTGCCTGCAGCATGTGGGATCTTAGTTCCCTGACCAGGGATCGAACCTGTGTCCCCCACATTACAAGGCAGATTCTTAACTACTGGATCACCAGGGGAGTCTCACAACTTGTTTTTAATCTCTCTCCTGCAGCAGAGGGGCAACAGTGTCAAGTCAGGTTTCCTAAGGTCCCAGTTGAAGATGGCAGAGCCACCCTTGAACCTTAGGTGCCAGACCTCAGAAGCGACACTCCTTCTATGGTTTCATTCTTGCCGTTTCTAGCTTCTTCGAGCCTGGGAGACAGAAGCACCCAGAAAAGGCTTCATTGCAGAGCAGCTGCAGCGTCGGATGCCCGGTGATGTCAAGAGAGGCTAGGGGCTCAGGATGATCGGGGGCAGTGGTGCCACTCGGCAACCCTCTGTCATGCGGCAGTGATGAATGGCCAGCCTCCCAGCACCGGCCCGGCTGCGTTCCTTCCTCCAACAACTGAACTGATTAGAAGGAAACTTCAACTTGATTAGTGATTATTGTCTCGGCACAGCCGTGGCTGTAAGCCTGCTCATTTTGGGGAAGGGAGTGATGTTTTGCAAAAACAAGAGCAGGCATCTTGTTTGTTGCCTCTGTGAAAGGCAGGCGCCTCTCAGCCCCTCCCCACATCTGGTCTTTCTCTGCTTTGCTTCCCAAACTGGAGTCAGCCTTTCCCGGGAGAGGGCTGGGTGGGCAGGGCAGAGCGGAACCCTTCCCTGAACCATGGCTCCATGCAGAGAGCATCCAGAAGCACCTGCTTCTGCAATCCTGTGCCCATCTCTGAATCCAGAGTCCCAGAAGCATGACTTAAGTTGTGTGAAGTCCTTGGACAGCAAATATCTGCTGAGTCTCTAGTCAGCCCCACCTGGGTTCAACCACATGGGTCCTGGGGAAAGTTGCTTAGCTTCTCTGTGCTTCAGTTTCCTCATCTGTAAGATGAGAGAAATGAGAGATGCAAATAAGATAATGTCAATAGTGCTATATGTTGACCATTATTATCATTATCATGTGGTTGTTGTTAAGTATGGCAATCTCAGCTTGGCTTCTTCTTAGAATCTATGCGGTTTTGAGCAAACTCTTCCCATCTCTGGACCTCCTCAGTCCTCTCATTGGTAAGAGAGATGCCATACTCATCTCTTGAGGTTTGGGGGAAGATTAAACAAGGCACTGAGTGTGACATGTCCTACACAGGCAGTGTGTGGAGCAGGACAGGGGCTTCATATGCATCCGATGGATCAGACTTCGAGTTTTGCATTGGACACAGTCATTCAGCACAAATGGCCCCAGGACTGGAGTGCTGGAGGGGGATGTACTGCAGAGGTTTTAAGGCGATGGAAGGTGCCATCTCCATGCTGGGGCAGTTCAACCAAAGGAACAGAAATACAACATTAAAGACTCAAGGATCTCAAACCCCTACACATGGGCAAGGCTAAGCCTAGGGCTTAAGGCTGAACATCACAGAGGGGAGGAGTCATCAGCATGGGAGGGGGTTGAGATTGGGCATGGGGGGAAGATTAAAGACACAGAAAAGGGCACACATCAGGTAGGTGTGGGAGGAGAAAAGAAAGGGTTAGTTGCTCAGTTGTGTCTGACTCTTTCACAACCCACCAGGCTCCTCTATCCATGGAATTTCCCAGACAAGAATACTGGAGTGGGTTGCTATTCCCTTCTCTAGGGAATCTTTCTGACCCAGGGGTTGACCCAGGTTTCCCATATTGCAGGCAGATTCTTTACCGTCTGAGCTACCAGGGAAGCCTGTGTGGGAGGAGGGAGCAAGCATTTATTAGGTGCTGTCCTTCAGATGTGTGCGCTCATCTGTCACCTCAGCTAATCCCTCAACAAGTCTTTGAAGGGGTGGCACCAGCCCAATGTGGCAACTGAAGAGGCTCAGAGAGGTTCTGGAATGACTCAAGTTCACACCCTCAAGCAGCACGGAGCTAGGATTCGCCCCACCTCCCAAACCCGAGTTCTTGTCTCTGCATTTCCCATTCTAATTCACTCCTAATGGAGCCCCTCTATTCAGGCTTTGGATCTGTGGACCTGAGCGAGTCCAAACTCTGGGCTTACCATGGTCCCTCACCACACTCACCTGTATCAGCATCCCGTTCCCTTATCAGTGGAACCAGACGCCCAGGAGATGCCCACTGACGACATCTGTGCTGCACGGGGACAAGCATCATGTGCCCTTGGCTTGGTCTTTCTGGCACTTGTGGCATCTTCAGAGCACATAAGTCCGTGTCCCTACTATCTGGCTCCATCAGACATGTTCCAAGGATGAGCTGCCCCCAACCCAGTGTCACCGAGTCAGTCCTCTGGCCATGATAGCACCAGCTTCCCACCTCCTGGGTTCCTCTGCAGCCTCTATCTCTCTCATCCCTTCATCTCTCACTCTCTTGTTCATGGACTCTTGCCTTTTGATGTTCTCTTTCTCTTCTTCCAACTCTTCTGGCTTCCTTGAGTCTCCTTACCTCTTTCCTCACCATCTCTCTGCTTGTGGCCTGTCCCCCACAGGTCTGAGCCTGGACTAGAGTCAGGGGGTGCTCATTTTTGCTCTGGGAGCTGTGGATGATGCATTAGGCAGGCCTGCAGCCCTTGGAGGTAGAAGTACCGAATGGGGCATTCTTCTGCCCAACTGCACACGAGCCTTCAGACCCCAGGCAGGCACTTCAACTCTAAGTTTTATTTTTGTTTTTGTTATACCTTTTCACAGAACTATGGTGAGAGCCAAACATGGCCAAAGCAGACCCTACAATGTGAGTGGCAGAGCCCTGGGGCTGTGATGTGCATGCTTGTGAAGTCACTTCAGTCCTGTCTGACTCTTTGCAACCCTATGGGTCATAGCCTACCAGGCTCCTCTGTCCATGGGATTCTCCAGGCAAGAATATTGGAGTGGATCGTCGTGCCTTTCTCCAGTGGATCTTCCCAACTCAGGGATCGAACCTGCATCTCTTATGTCTCCTGCTTTGGCAAGCGGATTCTTTACCACTAGCGCCACTTGGGAAACCCTGATGTGTGATATCTTGACTTAGATTCTGCCTCTGTCATGTGACTTCACCAAGTCACAATCCTTGAGCCTCAGTTCCCCTATCTGGAAATTTAAATATCTTACAGTGTTGCAGTGAGGATTCAGGGTGTCGACCATGGGACAGTGACTTGTAAATGTGGAAGCTCGGGTCTCAGCTGCAGTTTTGTGGACAGAGCTCAAGTTATCCTCCAGCTACCCCCCAGGAGAGGGCTGGCCACTCTCTCAAGGAAAAAGCTAATGAAAATGCCCTGTCCCCTCCCACTTCCCAATGGGACTCTGTTCTGCCTCCCCCACCAGCCACCTTCTCTGCAGCTTGGTGACCTCACCCTAGAAGTGCCCCACCCAGCAGGCCGCATGTCTGAGAGTCAGGAGTCTGGCCATGTTGGATTTGTCCACAAACCCCTGGCAGCCAGGCTGCTGATTTATCTCCTGATGCACTCTTTGCCATCTGTTTTTATATTGCTTTCAGCACAAGATAAGTGGCTCCCATACAGCGCTGAGCTTCAGAGATTGCAAAGTTCATGAGTTTGCAGAATTTATGATAAGGCAGAGAATTGTCTTAGTGCATCATTCATGTGCGCAAGGTCCAGAACGGAATGCTGCAGCTTCCAGATGTTTCTTTCTTGTCTCCCGTCTCCTCCTAGGGAGGCGGGATGGCCAGTCGGCATCCCCACCGCTCGTGCCTGGACCTTGTGGGCACTCAGTGCCTCACTGGCTTCTGTAGGGATGCAGTAGGGAGCACCAGCCCACAGGAAGGAAGAGGAGGAAGATGGGCAGGAGGTGACCGGTCACCACACTCGGTGTCCTCCAAGGGTGACCTGCTGACAATCAAGGTGCTGGACAGGTGTTCTGTGAGCAGAGGGACAGTGACACTCACCATCCAGTGCTTTATTTCTCTTTGAATTTTTGTTTTGTTAAATATGTCACCGTCAAGAGTGATGATATGTGTCATAGACTGTAAATATGCAATAAAAAGCCCACAAATGATTGTTCAAAGAGGGTACTTCTCTACTTCACCGCTCTACCAATTGAACATGATCATGTTATTCATTCGTTCCTTCATCGGTCCTTGTGCGGCAGTGTTATGTGTCCAGACTTTGGAGTCAGAGGACTCCAGTTTGGAATCTCCACCTCCTCACACAGTTGGCTTTATCAGGACGAATTCTTTAATGTCCAGACGCCTCAGTTTTCCCAGCTGGAAAACTGAGCTGATAATAGTATCCACTTCATAGGTGATGGAGGATTAAATGAGATAATGTACGTAAAGAGCATAGCGTCCTCCTTGGAAACAAGGTAACACTCACTACATCTCACTACATATTTGATCTTCTTAACTATTTTTTCTGTGTCAGGCACATCTGTGACTCTGCTTTCAGAGTTTGGGGTTAGAGGGTATAGCATAAAGAGCAGAGATATGGCCGAGGGGCCAACAAGAGGCTTTTTAGACTCTGCAGAAGGGGAACCTGAGTTTTAGGCAGAGGGTTAGGGAAGGCTTAAGAGGACATGGCTTGGTGGGAGTCAGAATCAGGCAGGTGAAGAACATGAAGAAAGCATCCTAAGAAGGAGAGGTGGTCTGTGCAAAGTCGCAGAGGCAGCAGGGAACGTGACTGATTCTGGAACAATGCATGACTGAGCATGACTGGAGGGAAGCGGATCTCTGGAGAGTGTGAAAGATGAGATGTGAGGGATGCAGAATCAGCTTGCTCAGGGCCTCTCGGATCAGGCTAAGGATTTTGCATTCCATCCATTGTCAGCCCCTGGAGGTCTTCTTGTCTGTGTTTGAATTAAGCTACTATGGATAGACTGATTCCTACATGCTAGGTACTAAGCTCACTTTACATATATTATTCTCTCATTTATATCTTCTGGCAACTCTGTAAGATAGAGCTTGCTGCACCCATTTTACAGAAGAGAAAATTGAAATGAAACCACATGATTAAGTTTGTACAAATGGCTAGGGCTGGGATTTCTATTTGGGTCTTCCTGACAATGAAGCCCTTCACTGATATCTTATGCTACCCCCTAGTTAGATTGATCTAACCCTTCCAAATGGTAAGCATATGATGTCCTGACTCAGGATTAGGTGGGCACAGCCTGAAATTAGAGCAAGTCTGGCGAAGCCGCCAGCTGGAGGAACTGGGAGGCATAGGCACTGTAGTCAGGATGGTTGCATGTGCTGACTTAGCTGCCACGGCTCACTGCCTGGCTGGCAGAGATGGGGACAAGTTCAAGATGAAGGGCAGTTGCTCTGGGCATGTGGGTAGACATATTTGCAAGGCATTCAAAGTGTTTTCAATCCCTGGCAAACAAGCAAGGGGACTCTGGGAGCTCCCACCCCCAAGATCCCACATGGGTCTCAAAGGAAACAATTGTCCTAAAACTAACACCTCACTGCCCACTTAGCTTCCAGGACCACCACCCATCCACGGGGCATTCCCTTGTTTCTCTTGACAACCCCAGACTGCTGCTCATGCCTCTCGTATGCCATTAGGCCCCTCAGTGGTCTTCATGGCTCACAGCAGTCTGCTCTCTTTTCTGGGCTTTTCCTTTTGACTATAGCTATCCCCATTTATCCCTTGGATGAGCCCAACTTGTAGACCATAGCGCCCAGGGCAATTCCACTTGTGCTCACGTCCATGATGGCCTCTCACACAGTTTGCCTTGTCAGTGGAACAAGACAAAGTCAAGTGATAGGAACAAGCCCTGGGCCCCAGAGAGGAAGGTTATAGGAGGCAGATAATCAGAAGAGGCATCCATGGACATACCAGAGGGAGAGTCACTTCTCAGACCGGATCTGATGGACCAGCACACTGAGGCCAGCCTGCTCTACCCCACGGCTGAGGAGCAGGGGCCCAGGCATGAGGAGTGGAGGGCACAGGGCCTGAGGTCAGGCTCAAGGAGGTAGTGTCATAATGGACTTGAAAATCATGGGGTCAGTGCTGGCATGGAAAAACCATTATCAGCGTGATGCACTTTGGGGGGACTCCTTGGTGCCTCATGTTTTAGGGACATCAATACTCAACAAGTCTGAGTGAGAGTAACTCAATCCTGGTGACTCCTCTGAACCAAAACCTTAAGGGTGTTTCTGTGCAATAGAGGAGGAGTAGGGAGAGGGAAGGGGCTTCCCTGGTGGCTCAGTGGGAAAGAATCCACCTGCAATGCCAGAGACATAGGAGATGTGGGTTCAATCCTTGGGTTGGGAAGATCCCCTGGAGTAGGAAATGTCAATGCACTCCAGTATTCTTGTCTGGAAAATCCAAAGGATAGAGGAGCCTGGTGGGCTACAGTCCATGGGTCACAAAGAGTTGGACATGAGTGAAGCGACTTAACATGCGTGCCGGGAGAGGGACATACAAGGACACAGAGGTCAATAGAAAAGGATGTGAGCTGATGCTTTTTGTGCCCTGTTCTGACCCTATAAGCCTCCTCTCACTCCATCCTAATGTTCTGTTATCCTACAGGTAAGGAAACTTGGCTCAGTCATGTTCATGGATTCAGCCAAGGTCACAGGAATTCTGAGAGGCAAAGTCATGATTTGAACTCAGGTCTGAACAACTCTCAGATTCACACTTTTAAGCACCAAATGGGGTTTCTGAGCATCTCTGTTAGTCTGAGATGCAACATTAGCCCAGCTTCAGCATTAACTGATATTTCCCAAAAGTATTTACATTTTAATGATGAGCTCTTGAAAAGAGAAAATTTATCGTAACTCAAATAACAGAAGTTTGACTCCCTCACAGGATTTTCAGAGAGGGCTATTTTTTCTTAGATCTGCCAAGATCTGTGTTGTTTGATATGGTAGTTACTGGCCCCATGTGGCTCTTGATTATTTGAAATGTGTAGTCCAGAGTGAGAAATGCTCTAAGTGTAAAGTGCAAGCCAGGTTTTGAAGACTTACTATAAATAAATACTGTAAAATACCTTATTGTGATTCTTATATTGATTACATGTTGAGATAATAAAATTTTGAATATATTGCATTAGATATTTTATTAAAGTTAATTTTATTTTGTTTTGCCTTTATTAGAAAAATTTAAATAACATGTGTGGCTTGCATTGTATTTCTATTGGATATTCTACTCTGGATGACAAATTCTGTATTTCTTTCATTCAAAACATATTTATTAATGGTGACTATGGAGTTATATTAGGTTCCAGGAATCAACAGTTAATATATAATTATTATAAATACATATATAATTTATAAGTATTATTATCCACATTTTACAGATGAAGAAGGTGAGAATCAGATTAATGAAACCCAAGGTCCATCAGCTAGTAATGGATAGCTGAGCAATAATTATAGGTATGTAGTCAGTACCTGTTGGTTTGGGATCAAATCTTACTTCTGCCCCTTACAGCATTTAACTTCTTAGTGTTTCTGTTTCTTATTCTGCACTTGAAGAATAACAACAGAACTTACCTAGACTAGTTAGGGAAATTCAGTAACTTCCCACAAGTTAAGCACTTTCAACAGTACCTAACACACCTAAAAATAAATGATGGCTAGGTATTATTGTCTTCAAGTGACAAGAGCTGGAATCTAAACCTGCTTTGCCAATACTCTTTCTACAGGACAGCCTAAGGAGCATCTTTCCTGTACCAAGTACACCATTTTGATGTTGTGGGGTATATGATATTAACAAGGGTTTGCCCTCAGGGGGCTTACTGTCTAGTAGAGAAGACAAGAAACATGAAAACTATAACACAAGGTAGAAAAAGGTAAACAGTGACCCCAAAATGATGACATGAGGATGCAAAGATAGTACTGCAAGAACTCAGGTTACAACAAGATTGCTTTGACTTGGAGGCAATCAGAGGAGGCTTCTTGGAGGAGAGGGTACAAGAGCGGGACTTTAAAAATGCCTATGGTAATGTTAGGTAAAGATGTGGGTTAGGGCATTATGGCCTGAAAGAACAGTAGTAGCAAAAGTATGAATAAATGTGAGAAAGTGAAGGCAGGCTAGGAGAATGGTTAGGACTTGCCTTTGCTGGAGGGTGGGTTTGTGGCAAGGGATATGAGCAATTGAGCTGGACAGTCAGAGTGGGGCTGGCTCACGGAGGGGCAGGAATTCCAGGCTAAGGAGTTTGTTTATCAAAGGCTGGTTTTCAGGGTTGCTGCATATGGCTGGGCAGATGGTACTCTGATCAAAGGTGCCCAGCCAGGGGGCCAAGTGGAGGCTGACTCCATCCCTCCCTCCTCTCCACCAAGCCATGCATCCTTCACCAGGAGGAGGATGCCTTTCTAATTCAAAGGTGCCTGAGCCCTGACAGCTTGGTCACCAGTTTGTCTCTTTACCAGACTTGCTGACCACTGGCACCCCATGGTGGCACCTTCACCACCCTTACATCTGCAGCAGTTAAAAGGCTTCTTCCTGCCCCATCTGGGTACACAGCTTCCCCTCCCTCCTATAACCATAAATGACAGCTTTGTCCTCTGCTGCTCAGGATCACTTCCACCCAGGTTGGCATAGCTGATGAGCCCCAGGATGTCTCGGGGTCACAGCGGGAGTTGCTGCAGGGTCACCTCCCGGAGGCCCTGGCTCGTGTTTATTCAGGTGAAAGCGCCCGATGCCAGTGTCTGCCTTGACCCTGACAACAGCCCAGCCCCCATGGGGCCAAACATAAAAACGGTTCCTCTGCTGTCATCTCCCAGAGAGCTCGGCTCTCTCAAATTGAGTTACTCACTGCTCCTAACTTTGCCGTCATCACTTCCTCCTGCAGCCCTGTTAAAACTCTATCCCTGACTAATGTAGCTGAACACACTCTCCCACTCTGTTCTGCTACCAGCAGCATCTGTACCAAAAAAAAAAAAACAGCTTGGTCAGGCAGGCTCTACTTTCCCTCTCACTCCCTCTTCTCTCCAAGAGTCCACCTAGTAACTGTCCTCCCCAAATATTCCAGAAATCTCTTCGTGCCCTTGAGCTGTCCTCAGCCTGGATTCTGGGACTCTGGGGGCGGGCTTCTCTGCTCTCGGCCTGGCAGGCGGCAAGGTCCTCACCCAGCTGCCATCTCCACCAGCCCATATGGGTTCACAATATGCTTTCTATAGAAGCCCTTGTAGCTCCATCCAGCCCAGCGCCCCCGATTTCCAGCCCTGCCTGACGGTGTTTACGTGGGTGATTCGAACAAATCAGACAGTTTGTTGACACGCTGAGCACATGTGGTTTGGCACGGATTCAGGGTGAATATGTTTGGATGTGTGTTAAGTATGTTTTCAGTTTGCAGCCTTGGTTTCATGCCTGTCCATATCTCACACACACACATGCATACACATGCGCATAGATATTATGAGGCCACATAAACACAAAACCACACCATTTCAAAGTCAGGGGGCAGCGGGCTTCTTTGTAGATCCTACCATTGCCTGTTTTCTTTGATTTCCATAAAATTCTGTGCTAGTGAATTCCGGGGGTATTGGCCACAGACCCTGAGGAAAAAGATAGAGGTGTGTCAGGCTTGACCCAGGTTGGGATTTTGCAAATGTCAGAGAGTAGAAGGCATGAAAATATTGCTTCGATTTGAAGACTGTTTTCTCTCTCTCTTCTTTTAAAGATGTCTCATCTAAAGATAGAGGCTGACTAATGTCCACAGCAGGAAATAAGAACAAGCAAATCTGTCTATTAGAATCCGGTTTGAGCTTCTGTTGCCCAGGTCAATCATTTCACTAATTAGTTAATTCATTCAATGATCTACTCACTTTTTCATTCATTTGACATCAATTTATTTTTTAAAAAATAACTTTTTTTCCTGATTATAAAAGCAATGCATATTCATTGCAGAAATTTGGAAAATCCATTAAAGTACCAAGAGGAAATAAAAATCACCTTTTTCTCTCAACCCAGAGCTAATGACTGTTCAATGCTTAGGGTGCATTTTCTTTCCTAAGGATCTCCTAGGAGTGCTGGGCCCTCTAGTACCCTTGTGTCTTGCACCTGACTGAAAGTCAGCCTATGGACATCTCCCTTCAATGTAAATCTACCTTCACAAAGTAGAAGAGAAAAATGGAGATTTTGCCAAAGTTTTCAGGGGAAGGCAAAGGAGAAGGATGCAATACATACCGCACAGCAACATGGAATAAAACATCTCCAAGGGACATCTGAGTTCTCTGTCATCAGCTGTTAACTGCCTCAGTTCCCTGCCTGTTCTAGGTCTTGCCACAGACAGTCTGCCTTGTCTCCACCCCCAGCCTCACCTCTTTCCACACTTTCACATGAATCTCTCCTCTCTGTCAACAAAAGATCCCCCATCTTTATAAGCCAGAAGGGGCTTGCAAGAAACAAGTGTTTTTTCCCAAATAACAGATCATTTTTTTGTATGTTTCATTCAGATACATATGCATATATGCATGTTGGTACGTGTGTGTGAATACAGGTGTACTTTTATATCTGCATTTTATTAAAATGAGAATTTATTATACCTACTCATTTTTAACTGCTCTTTCTCCTTCATAGTATATTTCATTTTCCTTTACCATCAATGTTATTTTAAAATATAGTTTTTCATAATTGTATAATATTTATTATATGATGTACTATTATATATTTGATGAGTACTCTGGATATTTTAGTTGTTAGTATATTTTGCTATTACATATAGGGCTGAGGTAAACATTGCCTATATCTCCAATTATTTTCTTTGTGAACATCTCCAATTATTTTCTTAGGATGGATTGCTATAATTGGAATTTCAGGGTCAAGCTGATGAGCATTTTGAAATTTGATATAACATGTTAGCATGAAACATTTATTGAGAACTTACTGGGTACCTTACCGGGTACCAAAAATTTGGAGATTCCAAATTTTTAAGATGTATTTTCTGTTATTAAGGAGCTCATAATTTGCTTTAACTAAATAGTAGACCCCTGCTCCCCCTCTAAAATGTCTGTTTGAATTTTCACTTAATGATGCGATTGAGAAGCTTCTGGATATGACCTTAAATTTTTTTTTTAATATGTCTATGGCACAACAGAGAAAACCTTCAAATTCTTAAAGCCAACCAAAATCTGTATACAATATTTGCCACTTTATAAAATACATAGGCATACAAAATGCTTCTAGTTTTTAAAAAAAATCACGTGTTTTGAAAAAATTTTAGGTATTCCTTATTTATGGATTGAAATTTATTTTTATTTGGTCTTAGGAGATAGTTGCTTTGTGCATATAGCTATTATATACTGAAATATTTCAGGAGATTTGACATTCTGGCTCTGAGGGATTAGTAGGATTTGAAATTTGTGTCTTTGTAAGGATATTTCCTGCTGCACGACTCCATCAAAGCATCAGCTATTGTCTCTAAGTGCATTTCCTATGCAGATAATATATTTCTTAGCATCCTTACACTAGTGAGAATAATGTTAGCAATAAGCTTGACTTATACATGTCATGGTAGGTTGTATTTTTATCACCAAGTATTTGCAAGAATTTCACACCTTTGACTCAGTGGTACTCATCTTGGCCATGTAATTGACTTTGGCCAAAGAAATGTGATATTAGCTGCTTTCAAACATAAGTTTTAAGGGTCATGACTGGGTTCTGCCATCTCTTTCTCCCCTCTGCCTCCAGATCAACATTATAGGAGCTGATGCCTCAGCCTGGATCAGTGATAAAGGTAAACTAAAACCCACATAACAGGAGTGAGAATAAATTTCTAGTGTGGAAGCCACGAAGATTTTGGAACCATTTGCTACCACAGCATGATGTAGCCTAAGATGATTGACATATATGCTGAGAAGGAGAAGAAGTGACTATGACATGATCCTTGTTCCGTTCTCAATTCAATTCATTAATTTATATCTGCAGTGTGCGGTTTTCCATTCATAATATTGGTACCTCAGACTGAGTTAAATTTTTGGACTATCATTTTGGAGGGTGAAGGAGAGGAAATGCATTTTATATATCAGCCGATTAACAATTTTGTTACAGGTATTGAGACTGTATTTTACACAGATACTCAAAATTTCCAGCTCCTATCTTCAACATCAGGTGATTACCTGAGTTGATGTCAAGCTAAAATACAAGAATAAATTACAATTTTGATTCAATCGACTACACATAAAAAATTAAAATCTACCCAATCTCTATCTTGTGCAGTACCCTTCCCCTCTATTTATCAGTTTTATGTGAAGTCTTCTACAAATTCCCCAGGCAGGCCTCGTTGTACTTACCTCTGCATTTCCATACCATTTGGATTATGCTTCTCACAGAAGAAATAACTCTGTTATAATTATGAGTTTATATTCTACCAAGTGGCTCATCCTTGCATAGCAAGGACTGTGTCTTCTCCAACATACTGTGCATATTAAAGATCCATTCATTTTTCCAAGCATACTTTCATTCACTCACCAAATATTTACTGAGCAATTACTATGTGTCATTGTTCTCAGTGTTGGCAATCCAGTGGTTAAAAAAGCAGACAAGGTCTCTGCTATCATGGAGAAGACAGGCAATAAACAAGTAAGGGAAAAAATCCATAAAAAAGCTAAATACTATGCTGCTGCTTTAAATACTATGAGGAAAAGGTAATAAAAAATAATGGTGGGTCACTGCTATATTTAAACTGGATAACCAACAAGGACCTACTGTATAGAGCAGGGAACTCTGCTCAACGTTAGGTGGCAGCCTGGATGGGAGGGGAGTTAGGGGAGAATGGATACATGTATAGGCATGGCTGGATCCCCTTGCTATGCACCGGAAACTATCACAACATTGTTAATTGGCTATACTCCAATGTACATAAAAAGTTTAAAGAAAAAAGAGAATGGTGGGTAAGCAGGTACAAGGAGAAGGCAATGGCACCCCACTCCAGTACTCTTGCCTGAAAAATCCCATGGATGGAGGAGCCTGGTGGGCTGCAGTCCATGGGGTCGCTAAGAGTCGGACACGACTGAGCGACTTCACCTTCACTTTTCACTTTCATGCATTGGAGAAGGAAATGGCAACCCACTCCAGTGTTCTTGCCTGGAGAATCCCAGGGATGGGGGAGCCTGGTGGGCTGCCATCTCTGGGGTCGCACAGAGTCAGACACGACTGAAGTGACTTAGCAGCAGCAGCAAGCAGTTACAAAGCTATCTAGGAGGGTCAGGAAGGCTTCTATGACAAAGTCAAATTTATGTTGAGACTGAAGGTCAGGAGGGAACAATCTTGGGAAAAGTATCACAGAGGAGAAAGGAAGAATAAAGTCTCCGGGATGAGAAAGAGCTTGGCTAGTTCCTTACTTGAAGAACTTGAAGAAGTCTAGTGATTACAGAGAGACCTGAGGGCATGAAGGGACTTTGGAGAGACAACACACTTATAGGACATGAGAAAGAATTTGGAGTTTATTCTCAAAGAAATGGGAGGCCACAGATAGGTTTCAAGTAGGAGGATGACATGAACATAAACATGTTTATATTTTTAAAGTTATTGCCTTGTTCAGGGTATGGATGAGTTTGGAGGGCAGAGAGGCTAGAGCAAAAGACCACCAGGAGGCCACTGGAATCTTCAACAGAAAGGATGATGATACCCTAGATCATGGGAGTGGGAGTGAAAGTGAGGGGGAAAGGATAGTTTTTGTATACATTTTAGAACAAGAAGTTTGCTGCTAGGCTGAATTACCTGGATGAGGAAGAGGAAGGAATCAAGATAGATACTAGTGTTTGAGGCTTAAGTAAATGAATGGTTGGAGTTGCTATTTACACATCTGGGTTCAAATGGAAAAGGAACAGTCACGGTGGAGAGAGGTAAAGATTCTATTTTGGATACATTAAGTTTGAGGTGGCCGTGAGGTAAGTCACAGGAGAAGAGGTTGTGTAGGCAGTACGATATATGAGTCTATAGCTAGGAGGAGAGCTTCAGGCTGAGATATAAATTTTGGAGTCATCAGCATGTAGATGTTATTTAGAGCCAAGGGAATGAATGAGATTACATAGGGAGAAAGACCCAATCAACATTTACTGAATGAATCAACGGATACCGGGAGAGAGCTGGAGGCTGGTGATCCCCTAACTGAACGAAGCCTGGGCTTGGTGGTGGGGATGGAGGGGATGACGAGCATGCTCTGGAGTTGTGAGCTGGAGGTGCCAGAGCCTCACCCAGTCAGAGATTTGCAGCAGGTGTTCACACATGTGTCTGTGTGCTTTGGGGCGAACCACAGCTAAAGAGAAACACATGGGCTTTACAGGCAACTTGGGAGGTTGGGCTGTTGGAATGAAAAAGATGACTGGGAACATCATGTACAGCAGGAAGAGACGAGTGTTACTGCTGGAAACCCAGTGGCCAGGATGTCAAAGTGGGAAGAGGAGAAGGGAGACTTGGAGGAAGAATGGCCAGAGATGGGAGGAGAACCAGCCCTGACAGCACTGGGAAGACCCCGGTCAGAAAGAGTTCTCTGTACCAACTGCTACAGAAAATGGAGATAAGGTCACTGGATCGGGCAGATTCAAGCTGACCTTTCAGAGAGCAGTCTCAGAAGAGTTGTGGGAGCATCTCCCTGAACAATGAATGAGAGATGGTCTGGAGGAAAGGATGGCTTATTCCTTTAAGGCTTACTAAAGGTGGGAGAAGATTACGGGAGGGAAAGGTGGTCTTGGAAAAGATCTTTAGTATGAAGGGGTAATGAGCTAGTAACATCTATTGACTAAGATTCCATGTAGTAGGAAGAACATAATTGTTGCCCTAACAACTGGCACCAGACTTCTGGCGGGGAAGACTGACTTTATTCAGGAAAGTTCTCTGACAGTGTTTTGGATGAGAAAAATGAAGCTCCAAGCACTGGTATGGGAAGATACAGTGACATGAAGAGATAACCAAAATGCTCTGTGTAAGGAGACTATATGAACCTGGGACTTGGGCTGGGAAGAAAGGGGCTTCCTTGGTGCCTCAGAATCTGCCTGCAATGCAGGAGACCCAGGTTTGATTCCTGGGTCGGGAAGATCTGACTTTCAGGGCATGGCAACCCACTCCAGTATTCTTGCCTGGAGAATCTCATGCTGTCCATGGGCTATAGTCCATGGAGTCACAAAGAGTCAGACATGATTGAGTGACTAACACTTTCACTTTTCATGAGGGTGAAGAGGGAAGAGAGAGGATAATGAAAGGGAAAAGGAGGGAAAGAAGAGACAAGATGGCAGAGACTGACGTTTGTGCAGAGAACTGGCCAGTGAGGAAACCTTGGGGCAACCTTTGGGGAGGGTTGAAGGATATTTGAAAATAGGAGTGATATTATTATCAATTAAAGTTATTTGGGGTACCACAATGCAAATGCTCTCTGCTCCTTCATGTAAGTCAAAGCCCACCACATCCATACTCTCAGCAAGAGGATTTGGGGCAAAGAGGGAATCAGGGTGGTGTCCAACGTAACTTTGCTTGGAGTAGAAGGTGTTGCTTATCTTTAGATGATAAAATGAGTCCCAAACTGAAGGAGTTCAGAGGTGACCAGGAGAACTGTAAATACCTCCTCCAACCATCTTTGAAAAGCCTGGGTTTTCTCCTACAAGTAAGGTTGGGGTGGGGGCCAATTGCATTTGAATCTTGGAGGACAGGCTTGACTCCTGTTGACATCAGTGTATGCATGCTCTGGGCAAGACTCAGTCTGCTAAAGACTTTCGTAGATATCATTTGTTTTTCAGAATGACCCTGAAAGGTAAACATTAGAGTATTAGCTCTTCTTTTCAGAAGAGCAAAGTGTGACTCAGAGAGGTTAAGTAAATTGTCGAAGGTCACACAAATTGTATTAGAGAAGGAATGATTCCAATTCAGATTTCTCTGAGTCTGATGCTCATTTATGTCACCAAACTGACATAAAATGTACCTGCGCCTCGGCTGATGGGAGTAGGGTAGAAATATTGAAGGGCTCCCTCGATGGCTCAGCAGTAAAGAATCTACCTGTAACGCAAGAGTCACAGGAGACTTGGGTTTGATCCCTGGGTTGGGAAGATCTCCTGTAGGAGAAAATGGCAATCCAGTCCAGTATTCTTGTCTGGAGAATCCTATGGACAGAGGAGCCTGGCAGGCTGCAGTCCATGGCGTCGCAAAAAGCTGGACATGACTGAAGTGACTTAGCACGTGGCAGAATAGGTTGAACAAAAGGAGAAAGAGAGAAAGAGCTGGGGGGAGTGGTGCCCGGAGAGTGGGAGGAGGCATTTGATGAAGTGAAGTGATTCCCTGTTCCTCTCAACCCCTCGCTTCCTTCCATCTGCTTGGGAGATTCGGAGACTGGCACCACGCTGCTGGGCAAAAAATGAGAGCAATTAGAGGCCTCTCCTTCCCCTGTTTAATTTTGGATGCTTAGCCCCTTTTATAGAGTAGTTCCTTTCTATTTGGCTGAGCAGATATGAGCAATGTTAATTCTCTAATTGGGTCGACCACCCTGGGTGCTTGATACGCATTAGGTGCCAAACAACGTTGTTCCAACTGAAATAGCCTCTCCTCAAAGCTATTGGTGCCCATGTGTAGGCCCTTAGGCCTTTACATGCTTCAAATAAACTTAAACTGTGCACTCAGTGTTTCTCAGCAGGAGCCCAGGCTCTCTGAGCACTTTGTTTTTGCTGAGGATTACTCTAGGTTATTCTCTGACTTATTTATGCTAAAAGATGATTCTCCCGTGCCCAGATGTGAAAACACAGCCTTGATTCATAAATCTTTGGCTTTTTGGTCTCCGCTACAGTTTCTAGGCCCTTAGTGATCACCGGTGTGATGTTTGCATTGCTTGCAAATGTTTGGGAAATGGCAACGTGTGTGTGTTGGACAGAACTCTGGGCTGCAAGTTGGAAAATCTGACTGGTATTCTGGTGGTGGTGGTGGTAGTTTAATCTCTAAGTCCAACTCTTTGCAACCGCATGGACTGTAGCCCACCAGGCTCCTCTGTCCATACGATTTTTTCAGGCAAGAAGACTGGTGTGGGTTGCTATTTCCTTCTCCAAGGGGTCTTCCCAACCCAGGGATTGAACCCATGTCTCCTGCATTGGTGGGGGGATTCTTTACCACTGAGCCACCAGGGAAGCTCAGTAGTCCAGATTTCCACTAAAGAGCCAGCCAAGGCATCTGCTTTCTATAATCCTCAGTTTTCTCGTATTCAGTGAGGGGTATGGGCAAGATGGGGGAACAAACATGCCACCTCCCAGTCCTAAGCCCATAGCATACATAGCAATTGATCTCCTGCCTTGAGAGCCGTGCTCATCAGGGAGCTCTGTGAGCGTCCTCAATTGCTCAGCCCTGCACAACTCTTTTGTGTCTGCATGGACTGTAGCCCGCCAGCCTCCTCTGTCCATGGGATTCTCCAGGCAAGAATACTGGAATGGGGTGCCATCTCCTTCTCCAGGGCATCTTCCTGACCCAGGAATCAAAGCTGAGTCTCTTGCCTCTTCAGTATTGGCAGGCAGGTTCTTTACCATTTGAGCCACCAGGGAAGCCCTCACAGGACTCTAGGCAGCCATTATTAGTAGATTGGATGTAACACCATGAGTCATCAAAGAAGAAACGACCCACTCTGATGACTGGGGGTTGCTTCCAGTCTCAAGGAAGGGCTGCACCTAACCTGTCTCAAACTAATAGGACTCTATCAGCATCTTAATTGCATCCAGGATTCTATCATCTTCTTTAATTGCCCTTAGAGCTTTTAATAGCCCTTCCTGTTGGATATTTCTTTGGCTTCAATCTTTGAAAACTCTCCCGTTAAAATGTTAGTCTGTGTCTCCATTTTTTTGTTCCTTAGCAGGATAAAAGAATACTAAGCTATAAAATTTCAAATCACCAACAGATGGCTATTAAGAAGAGCCAACATTTATTGAGGGCTATGGGCCAGTCACCGTGTTTGGTGCTTGACATGCTTTAGCTCCTTTGTATGCCAGGTTATGGCCAGGTCACCTTGGGGTTGATGTATCTCATGGGCTCTAATCTATACCCCACTCGCTGACAAACTCCCATAAGACCACTGCCTTTGCCTCTGCACTTGAATTGTTGAGAATTCCAAGGGGAAATCCCATCGCCAGTGTCAACCCGGTTCTGTAGCACATGGACATTCTGGTCAGTTGTTCTGTCATCGGGCAGTGCTCACTCTCCCCACTCCCGCTCTATTCTCGTCTGTCTTCCCAAACATCCTTCCAGTCTTCTTCCTTCACGGTCTAAGCAGTTTTCATCATGACTTCATTTTAGAAGTTAGGAAACTTGAAGTGATAGAGAATTATCTCTCAGATGTCCTCATCATTTGGATTTATGCTCCTCTCCACCCATCCATTCTCACTGTCAGAAAAAGGAATCATCCTGTGTGTGGCCAACTCCTCACTATCTCTTGATCCCACGCATCACCATCAGCCTAGGACCTCATTCCCCTGTTCTTTCTTTTTCCTCCATCGCCAACTTCTTCCTCTTTGTCTTTCTCTTCATCCTTAAAAGAGATGTCGATTTCTCAAATCCTTAACACCTCTCCCTTGATCCTGGGTCCTTTGTATTTTCTTTCCTGTCTAGACAACTCACTTGGAGGAAAAACCACTATGGCGGTGTTCATACCTCTTATTCACCCCTTTCACTGGTACCTGACTGTCTTTTTTCTATCTCCCTACCCCATGACTTCATTGAACTCTTCTCTCAAAAGCCAGTGAGGGACTACATATTATGAAACCAAGCTCCTTTTCCTGGAATTTTCTGTATCACTTAATGTAATCACCACTCTCTCCTTCCTGAAACTCTCTGCTCCCTCATTTCTACTTTTATGGTTCTAGTTTTTTTCCTGAATTATTCTCCTACCTCTTAGATGTCTTTTATGGACAACTTTCCAGCTTCCCTTCCCTGTTTGCCCTTTAAATGCAGGTGTTCTCTAGGCCTCCATATGCTCTCCCTTGAGGCCGTCATCCGCTACCATGGTTTTAATTACTAACTTTATGTGGGTGATACTCCAGGTCTAATGTCTTAGCTCAGCTTCTGAGTCATCTATCTACATGACTTCTCTCATCTCCACTTGAATGCCCCTCTGCACTTCACATCAGCAGGTCTAAAGCTTAAGAAGCCTCTCTCACTCCATGTCTCCCTTCAGCTTCTAATGAACGCCCAGGCTTACCTGGTCTTCAGTATTTTCTAGATGGTTAACAGCACTTCCACTCTAGATTCCTTCTCACATACCCTTTACTTTCAGTTGCTCATAGAGATCTGATTTTTGTCTCCAACATTTCTTAAGTTTGACCCTTCTTCCTCAACTGCTACCCCTGGTTTAGGCCTCATATTCTCACCTGGAACTTTATTGTATTGTTCAGTCACTCAGTCATGTCTGACTCCTGGCAACCCCATGGACTGCAGCACACCTGGTTTCCCTGTCCTTCACTATTTCCTGGAGTTTGCTCAAACTCATGTCAATTGAGTTGGTGATGCCATCCAACCATCTCGTCCTGCCTTCAAACTCTCCCAGTATCAGAGTCTTTTCCGGTGAGTCGGCTCTGGGCATCAGGTGGCCAAAGTATTGGAGCTTCAGTTTCAGCATCAATCCTTCCAGTGAACATTCGGTATTGATTTCCTTTAAGATTGACTGGTTGGATCTCCTTGCTGTCCAAGGGACTCTCAAGAGTCTTCTCCAGAACCACAGTTCAAAGGCATCAATTCTTTGGCACTCAGCCTTTTTTATTATCCAACTCTCATATTCATACATGACTACTGGAAAAACCATGGTTTTGACTAGACGGACCTTTGTCAGCCAAGTAATGTTTGTGCTTTTTAATACACTGTCTAGGTATGTCATAGCTTTTCTTCCAAGGAGCAAGTGTCGTTTAATTTCCTGGCTGCAGTCACCTTCCACAGTGATTTTGGAGCCCAAGAAAGCAGTCTGTCACTGTTTCCGTTTTTTCCCCATCTATTTGCCATGGAGTGATGGGACTGGATGCCATGATCTTCTTTTTTTGAATGCTGAGTTTTAAGCCAACTTTTACACTCACCTCTTTCATTTTCATCAAGAGGCTCTTTAATTCCTCTTCAATTTCTGCCATTAAGGTGGTGTTATCTGCATACATGAGGTTATTGATATTTCTCCCAGCAGCCTTGATTCCAGCTTGTGCTTCATCCAGCCCAAGATTTTGCATGATGTACTCTGCATAGAAGTTAAATAAGCATGGTGACAATATACAGCCTTGACATACTCCTTTCCCAATTTGGAACCAGTCCACTGTTCCATGTCCAGTTCTAACTGTTGCTTCTTGACCTGAATGTAGGTTTTGCACGAGGCAGGTAAAGTGGTCTGGTATTTCCATCTCTTTAAGAATTTTCCATAGTTTGTTGTGATCCACACAGTCAAAGGCTTTAGTATAGCCAATGAAGCAGAAGTTGATGTTTTTCTGGAATTCTCTTGCTTTTTCCATGATCCAGCGGATGTTGGCCATTTGATCTCTGGTTTCTCTGCCTTTTCTAAATCCAGCTTGTACATCTGGAAGTTCTCAGTTCACATACTGTTGAAGCCTAGCTTGAAGGATTTTCAGCATTACTTTGCTAGCATGTGAAATGAATGCAATTGTGTGGTAGTTTAATCATTCTTTGGCATTGCTTTTCTTTGGGATTGGAGTGAAAACTGATCTTTTACAGTCCTGTGGCCACTGTTGCATTTTCCATATTTGTTGACATATTGAATGCAGCACTTTCACAGCATCATCTTTTAGGATTTGAAATAGCTCAGCTGGAATTCCATCACCTCCACTAGCTTTGTTCATAGTGATGCTTCCTAAGGCCCACTTGACTTCACACTCTAGGATATCCAGCTCTAGGTGAGTGATCACACCATCATGCTTATATGGTTTATCTGGGTCATTAAGATCTTTTTTGTATAGTTCTGTGTATTCTTGCCACTTCTTGTATTATCTTCTGCTTCTGTTTCTATCCTTTATTGTGCCCATCTTTGCATGAAATGTTCCCCTGGTATCTGTAATTTTCTTGATGAGATCTATAGTCTTTCCCATTCTATTATTTATTTCTTTGCATTGTTCACTTAGGAAGGCTTTTCTATCTCTCCTTCCTATTATTTGGAACTCTGCATTCAGATGGGTATATCTTTCTTTTCTCTTTTGCTTTTTGCTTCTCTTCTTTTCTCAGCTATTTGTAAGGCCTCCTCAGACAACCATTTTGCCTTTTTTGAATTTCTTTTTCTTAGGGATGGTTTTGATCACCACTTCCTGTACAATGTTATGAACCTCCATCCGTAGTTCTTCGGGCACTCTATCAGATCTAATACCTTGAATTTATTTGTCATTTCCAATGCATAATCATAAGAGACTTGATTTAGGTACTACCTGAATGGCTTAGTGGTTTTCCCTTCTTTCTTCAATTTATGTCTGAATTTTGCAATAAGGAGCTCATGATCTGAGCCACAGTCAACTCCCAGTCTTGTTTTTGCTTACTATAAAGAGCTTCCCTATTTTCAGTGGCAAAGAATATAATCAATGTGATTTCAGTATTGACCATCTGGTGATGTCCATGTGTAGAGTCATCTCTTGTGTTGTTGGAAGAGGGTGCTTGCTATGACCAGTGCATACTCTTGGCAAAACTGTTAGATTTTGACCTGTTTCATTTTGTACTCCAAGGGCAAACTTCCCTGTTAGTCCAGGGATCTCTTGACTTCCTACTTTTGCATTCCAGTCCCCTATGATGAAAAGAACTTTGTGTGTGTGTGTGTGTTAGTTCTAGAAAGTCTTGTAGATCTTCATAGAAGTCTTCAACTTCAGCTTCTTCAACATTAGTGGTTGGGGCATAGACTTGGATAACTGTGATATTGAATGATTTGCCTTGGAAATAAGATTGCACCCAAGTACTGCATTTCAGATTCTTTTGTTGACTATGAGGGCTACTCCGTTTCTTCTAAGGGATTCTTGCCCATGGTAGTAGATATAGTGGTTATCTGAATTAAATTTGCCCATTCCTTTAGCCATCCTAATTTATCACCTTGTTGTTGTCCAGTCATTTGGTGGTATTTGACTCTTTGCAATCCCAAGAACTGCAGCACACCAGGCTTCCCTGTCCTCCACCATCTCCCAGAGCTTGCTCAAGCTCATGTCCAGTGAGTCAGTGATGCCATCCAACCATCTCATTCTCTGTCGTCCCCTTCTCCTGCCTTCTATCTTTCCCAGAATCAGGATCTTTTCCAAAGGGTCAGTTCTTTGCACCAGGTGGCTGAAGTATTGGAGCTTCAGCTTCAGCATCAGTCCTTCCAGTGAGTATTCAAGGTTGATTTCCTTTAGGATTAACTGGTTTGATGTCCTCGCAGTCCCAGGGACTCTCAAAAGTCTTCTCCAACATCACAGTTCAAAAGCATGAATTCTTCAGCACTCAGCCTTCTTTCCAGTCCAACTCTCGTATCTGTACATGACTACTGGAAAAATCATAGCTTTGACTATATGGACACCTTACGTCCAGCATTACCACCCTCCAATCCTTTCTCACCCAGCGTTGATTAGCTGTTAAGACGTAAATCTGACTATGTCTATTTCCTGCTTAAAATCCTCCAGTGCCTATGTTTGTTTATAAGATAAAGAACAGTTGCCTGACTATGACTGTCAGGCGACCAGAGGCTAAGAGCATGGCGCTAGAGTTGGGCTCTCATCCTGGGTTTAAATTCCAACTTCATCACTCACTTAACCTGAGTGTGTGTGTCATTTATTAATGTCTGACTCTTTGTGATCCCATGACTGTGGCTGCCAGGCTCCTCTGTTCATGGGATTTCCCAGGCAAAAGTTCTAGAGTGGGTTGCCACTTCCTGCTCCAAGAGATCTTCCTGACCCAGGGATAGAACCAGAATCTCTTACATCTCCTGCACTGACAGGCAGATTCTTTACCACTGCTCCACCTGGGAAGCCAATCTGAGTGTGACTTGGTTATAATTTGTAAAATGGGGAGAAGTTAGATTTATTGTTAAGATTAAATGCAGTTGTCCATACAAAGCGCTTTATACTTGGCCAGACATCTATGGTAGTAGTCATTACCACTACTTTTACTACTGTGATTACTGTCTTTGTTCATGCAATTATTCTCTTGTGCACCATCCCCCATTACTAGCCCTCCCAGTGGGTCCTCCACCCTCATTTTTCACTTTCTCTTTCCCTCTCTCTCTCTAACACACACACACACACACACAATCAACTAACTTAGAGTTTAGAGCCTCATCACCCCCCATAAGCCTGCTTCAAAACTTGAAACTGGCCAAGAAAGCCCTTCTATGCATTCTTATCATGCGCTTCGCTCTATCATAGCATTATCATTTAGTAATCAACTCACTAGTTTATTTATGTCACCTATTGAATTGTGGGTAACCAGAGGAAAGATGCTAGCACAGTTTCTTGTATAATGATGCTGCCCAATAGATTTTTTTTAATGAGTTGCTGTTTCTTTTATTAGTAGTATTCATTTATTTATTTGGTTGCACCAGGTCTTATTTGCAGCCTGTGGTCTTTTTAGTTGTAGCATGTGGGATCTAGTTCCCCGTGCATGCTAAGTTGCTTCAGTTGTGTTTGACTCTTTGTGACCCTTGGACTGTAACCTGCCAGATTCCTCTGTCCATGGGATTCTCCAGGCAAGAATACTGGAGTGGGTTTCCATGCCTTCCTCCAGGGGATTGTCCCCACCCAGGGATCGAACCCCTGTCTCAAATCTCCTGAATTGGCAGGCAGATTTTTATCGGGGAAGCCCCTAGTTCCTTGACCAAGGTTCAGACCCCCCAGGTGTCTTGCATTGGAAGCATGAAGCCTTAGTCACTGAACCACCAAAGAAGTCCCCCCAGTAGGTATTGAATAAATGAATAAGTGAAGTCATTGCAAACTGTGTCTATGCTTCCTCAATATTGTGAAAACTCATTATATTCTCTGCACTTACTTTTTTTTTTTTTTTTAAGGCTGCACTGTGACATAGGTGGGATGTTATTTCCCCAACCAGGGATCAAACCTGCACTCCCTGCAGTGGAAGCACAGAGACCTAACTATTGGACCACCAGGGAAGTCCCTCTACGTTCACTCTGGTAGGGTCCTATCTCCATCACTGTTCCCCAGTCCTAAGCTCTAGATAACGAACACCAATGGCATCTCTCTGTCATCTGGAGGATGAAGAGTGACAACCAAGATACTCTGCTTTCTTTAAATTTTTGAGGTCCCCTATAGCCTCTTGGATGTGAGTGTGAACAAACCCCAACAGTTTCCCATGAAGGAGAGGTCCCATTAATTCTGAGTACAGTTGGATACTGTTTCATTAACTATTAATACTATGCCAAAGAAGAACAGGCTTGGGGATAAAAGAAAAAAAATATAAACAGCCCTTCAAAGCGTTTTCTAATTTGCTACTAATCATTCAGAAATATTAACCTATCCCTGCCACCCCAACCAATCCTCTTCTCTCTTCATTAAATGTACAAGGCCCACATCCAAATAAGAATCGGTCTTTGGTTTTACAAGAAAAGGGTAGATTCAGAGGCTGAGAGGAGCTAATCGTTTTCGATTAGTTCGTTTCAGACTTCACTGAGTTTTGTTTGGTAGATTATCTGAATCTTTATTAAGGGAGCTGGAATTGGCAGCAACAACTCCAGGAGCTGTAATGTGTGTGTGCCGGTGCATTTGTACAGAGGTGACCCCGTGTGCATGTAGGTGGTTCACAGCCACCTGTGCCCCCGCCCCCCCACCCCGCCCAACCCTGAGTGGGGGGATGTGGCGTGGGCCTGTAGTGTGTACCTGTGTGGAAAACAGAAATGAAGTTTGCCAAGGTACAGGCTCTCCTGAAAGACAAGTGGCATCTTCTCAGTCTCTTTTCTTCTAGTCCAGCTCCTTTGAGTCTTGCCTGCCTGGAGGTAATTTTGTTTTATCTTGGCAATCTTCTGGGATAGACTTAAGTAAACAAGGATCAAGCTACTCACAACCTTAATTAGGCTACACATAAATAGTGGATTGCTGGATTAGCTGAGAATATACAGGAGGGATGTGAAAGCAATGAAACCAACTTTCCTTAAGTGGTCCCTTCCTTCAAGGAGCTGCTGTGTCTTCACACAGATATCTGGCTCAAGTGCCATGGAGACATTCTGGCAGCTCATTTCCCATTCATTTATTCATGTGTTTATTCATTCATCCCACAAACACTTACTGAAACTTCTGAAAGTAAGATGTGATGCTAGATGGTGTGGGGAGAGAGACAGGTGAAATCGACAAGAACCCTTTTCCAGTTGCTCACAGTTTCAAGATGAGCTGATCACTGTTGATGAACATTGACCAAAGGGTTTCCTGGTAGCACAGTATTAATAGATTGTCTTTCCCAAGAATGATAATGATAAAATTTCCCAGAATTCCACATTCTTTTCTTACAATATGACCCTAACGTTCCTCCTGGTTCATAGACTCCAGTGGTGGAGTCTATGAACCTGACAGTCGATTGACCTTGAGCAGTTCTTTGTGGCCATCTTCACCAACAGAGTGCAGTGGAAGAGATAGTAAGTGACTTCCAAGGCTAGGTAGAAAAGCCATGCACCTCACTCCCTCAGTACTCAACCCCCATATTGTGAGGAAGCCCAAGCCAGTCCAGACCACAAGGCACCGTCCACAGTTCAGCTAGGGTCTAGACTGATAGCCAGCAGTAACCACCAGATAAGCCAGTGAGGTAACTCCAGTTGATTCCTGCCCCAGTTATCAAGTCATTCCCGCCTCTGAGTCTTCCCAGCTGAGGCCCCAGATGTTGGGTAGAGCACCAAGCTACCCATTCTCTGCCCTTTTCTATTCCTAATCACAGAATCTGTGAGTGTAATAAAATGGTTGTTTGGAGTTATTAAGTTAGGAGACTGTTTGTTATCCAGCAACAGTAACTGCTACATGAACTTGGGGAAAACTTGGAGTCTGAAACTTTCTTTCTCCCACTCAATGGGCCATAGTTAGCAAGTCTAGTCCGTTCCATATAGAAAACTTGCCTTGTGTCTGTTCTTTCCTCTTCATTCTATAACTGTTGCCCTTCTTAGCCAACACCACATCTTATCTGGTCATCTCACCTCTGGCCTCATCCGCCTCCTATCCAACCTCTCAACTCAGAGTAGGAGTACCCCACAAAGGACTTGCCAAGAGAAAGCACAAGATGAATGGGCAAGTCCTTGTTTTACTCAATGGAAACTGTTTGCAAATATTATTTTTATATTAAAAGAGACATAGATAAGTTATAGCATAAAACCAAAATTGGCAAGAATTTAAAAGATAGGACCAAGATTCCAAGGGTACTTCTCTTGCAGCAAGGACTTCCTAAAACTGCTAATGGTACAGTTATACTCCCTTCCTTCTGATCTTTGCAACACGCCTGTGGTAAAACTTGGAGAGGAGCTTCCTTCAGCTATGTCTTAGCGGTGGCTTGAGATGAAGCTCCTAGACGTCACACAGTACTCTAGGCTTGCCACAATCCATCCTTAGCCCACAGTTTCAGGATGGCTTCTTACTAGTAAGCCTTCTACACAAACCAGTTGGTGGATGTCCTTGGCATATGCACAGACATCTACCTGGAGAAAGAAGAACAAGTTGGAAGGTATCTTAAAGAAGCTATCATTCTAGTCAGTTAAATTATTATTATTTTAAGCTTTGTAGTCCAAAGCTTACCATACCCTTTAAGCCTCTATGTTATTGTACTTACTGCCTTCTGTCTCTGGAAAGACTTTGTTTATTTCCTTCCTCCCATTCATTCTTTAATATGAAGCTTTCTCTTTTTAAAAAGAAACTCCACTATAATATTGTAATTAGCCTCCAATTAAATAAATACATTTTTAGAAAAGAAAAAAAAAAGAGACTCAACCTTTTAATTATTTATTTTTGGCTGGGCGTGCTGGATCTTCGTTGCTGTGTGAGCTTTTCGCTAGTTGCAGCAAGCAAGGGCTACTCTGCGTGTGGTGCCTGGGCTCCTCATTGCGGTGGCTCCTGTTGTTACAGAGCACAGGCTCTAGGGCACTGGTCAGCACTTGTGGTCTATGGGCCTGGTTGCTCCACAGGATGTGGTGTCTTCCCAGACCAGGGATCAAACCCGAGTCTCCTGCATTGGCAGGTGGGCTCCTTATCACTGAGCCACCGGGGAAGCCCAGTATCAAGTTTCAGCGTCTCTTCAGATCTTCTCCTGGCATCTTTGTGGAATGAGTTGCCCCCTTTCTGTGCTGCCATAGTACTCTGCCCAGGTCCCATGTAACGTGAGTGTTATGGCGTGTGCTGTGGATGTGGCCATCTTGGCCACGAGACTGAGTTCCTCAAGAACAGTAGTAAAATTTTACTTTGTTTTTCAAAACTGCCCATGCCGCTCTGCTCTCCACCTGACTTTCCACTTAGTGCCTCTTATGCAGCTGGATTTCAATTATTATTTGAGAGAGTGAGTTACTGTTTCCTTTTATTTGATTTATATGAAAAATTATCTGCCAAAAGGTTGGTACTCAGGCCAGATATGCCCCTGCCACCACCCTGCCCCTCATCTAAATGGGCTTAGAGACTCTCAAAGGAGATGGTCCCTCACTGGCTCCAGAACTCATGTTTGTCTTCATCAGGACATGCTTTAGGTCTGAACCAGATCCTTTTCCTTATAACAGAAGGGAATGGTAGAATGGGGCACAGAGAGTCCCTTTCTTTAGTGAGTATCAGCCTCAGTTTCTCCAAAGTTCCACAAGTGGGCCACATGCCTGTGTGGGGAGTAGATTGTGAAAACAGTGTCCTGGTGAGTCTCCCCTTGCCTCAAAAGAACTCTCCCATAGTCTGTCCTAATGTATAAAATTCCACCATTAGAGAGTCTTTCCTTGACTTGGAAGGTTTTCAATGTTAAGCTTTTTCTGATAAAATGCAGATGCTCCTGGTAAGGGGAAGAACTTGAGGTTTTTTAAAACTACCAACTCTGTGAAGATTCAATGATAGCTGGGCTGAGAGCATTGGCCCTGAAAGAACTGGGACAAAAGGTGGGAGCAATTCCATTGAAGAGAAAGAAAGAAATATGTTATGTTCACCAAATTGTGTCAGTGCATTAAAAGCCCTCTGCTTGCATTGTGTGTGTTCGAGGCTGGCTGCTATGCAACATAATGGGGGTTAATTCCAGGGCTTAGAGCTCTGCCTGGGAATGGGATGCTTCTAGGAGGGAGAAAGGGGGTGATGGTGGGTTTGATTCTCTTGTATAACATCCTTTTCTTCCTGGAAGATAGAGGCTTCCCTCTCTCAGAATTCCAGATCCTAGAAAACATGAAAAGGGGGTTAAAATCTGTCTTTTGTCTTTGTAGAAAATAAGATCTTTCGTAAAATTTCAAAAATTGGCAAGTACCATACCTCGGAAACAGAGGGCAGAGAAAAACAATTGGGGAGGGGAGTAGAGAGTAACATCAATATGAGGATGATTTTCCACTCCAGCTGCTCAGCTTATTAGTTTAAAATTTGCTTTAATATCTATATGTTTAGTTAAGAGAAGCCCCACTCATAATTGGAACCTTTAGAACAAGATGGCTCCTTGGAGACCAACTGATTTAATCCTCACTCAGAGAAGTGAAGGGAGGTTTCCCAGAACACCAGCAAGGTTGTGGCCCAGGCTGGCACAAGCACCCCTCCACCCCCATCTCCCAGCTCTGTGTGCTGGGTTCCACTGAGGAGGTGCTGGGCTTGCTCTGGGCTCCCTCTTTTGAAGTGGAGATACAGGTAGCTTTCTTTTTTTTCAATGATCTCATCCCCTGTCACCCTCTTCTCCTCCTGCCCTCAATCTTTCCCAGCATCAGGGTCTTTTCCAACGAGTCGACTATTCCTATCTTTTTATGTTACCGACATGAATTAAGGTTCTGCCTACCCTAGACCTCTGTTTCTGGGAATTGGCCAAGAACCATCTGCAGGCACTTTCCAGGGCAAGCAGGGCATGGTCTGGAGGCAGCAAGTCTTGGGGTCTTTGGGGGGAGTCCCCATCCCTGGTCTACCGCTGCCCAGGATCAAGTCTGTTACTCTGCCCTCAAAGGACTCAGAGATAAGTGTCTCCCTCCCCCTACCCAGGGGGAGGGCTGAGTCACATATAATTCTTTCGGAGGTGGCAGCTCGCCCTGGTTTAGCAGCCCGTGTGGTCGAGATCGATCAGCAAGCGTCCCTCTCCTAATGACGCGAGAGCTGTGAGGAGTTGAGCTGTTTACACAAGGTCACTTTATTAACAGGGAAATCGCTCTTATGATAAATGGTGTTCTCATGCTGCTGTCCTCCTGCCCTCCCTCCCTCTCTCATCCTCTCTCCTTTCTGCTCCAAGAGCTTTGTGGACCCACAGCTTCTGCTTCCCTAGGAGACTCAGCCCTCCCTTGGAGCCCAATCACATGAGGCCAATGTCCCAGGAGAGAGGAGGGTAATTATGAGCCCCTTCACACAGCTTCCTCCAGAGAGCTTGGTAGCTGCTTCCAGAGAACCACATCCCTGTTACGGACCAATAGGCAGAATTTCAGATCAGTGATTGGCCACTTCTTGAGCTTTCACAGCATTTTACAGTTTATAAAGCTTTTTTCCCCCCATTCTTTATAGTAAACCATGTTGTCTAAACACTTTGAGTAAAAGGTACCAGAGAGAGGCATTATTGTTTTTATCCTCATTTTAGGCATGATAAAATGGGAATTCAGATACAGAGCTGAAATTGAAGGCTTGCTGAGTCTTTTGACCTAAAATCTAGGGTTGTGAAATTTAAAACCAGAAAAGTCTAGGTTTAAATCTTGGCTGCCAACTTACTGAAAGTTTTGTTTTGTTTTGAATAATAGACTTTATTTTTTTAGTTCAGTTTTGTAGTTGTTTAGCCGCCAAGTCATGTCCGACTCTTTTGGGACCCCATAGATTGTAGCCTGCCAAGTTCCTCTGTCCGTGGGATTTCCTTGGCAAGAATACTGGAGTGGGTTTCCATTTCCTTCTCCAGGTGATCTTCCTGACCCAGGGATAGAACCCATGTCTCCTGTTGGCAGGCAGATTCGTTACCACCGAGCTACCTGGGAAGCCTAGAGCAGTTTTTGATTTATAGAACTGCTGAGCAGAAAGCAGAGTGTTCACATATACCCCTGTATCCTGCCACACACACACCTTTCCTGTTAATAACATCTAACAGCCTTGCTGTGGTACACTTATTATAATTGATGAACCAGTATTGATACATTAGTACTAACTGAAGTTCAGAGTTTACATTATAGATTCACTCCTTGTGTTACGTGTTTTATGGGTTTTGGCGAATGTATGATGTCATGTATCCAGCAGTACCGTATGTTAGGTAAGTCTCACTGCCCCCAAAGTCCCCTGTGCTACCTCTATTCATTCCTCCTTCCTTCCTTCTTTCTGTCTTCAGCCCCCAGCAACCACTTTCACTATCTCCATAGTTCTGCCTTTTCCAGAATGTTACACAGGTGGAATCATACAGTAGCCTTTTCAGATTGACCTCCTTCCCTTAGGAATATGCATTTAAGATTCCTTCAGGTCTTGTTATGGCTTGAGAGCTCATTTCTTTCTTTTTTAATTTTAAAGATTACCAAGTTTTTATTTAACTTAAAATTTTTTTTAATTTTGCATCACTTTTGTTAGGGATTTTAAAAATAGACTTTATTTTTTGGGAGCAGTTTTAGATTCACAGAAAATTGGGCTGAAAATACAGAGTTCCCACATACCCCTGCCCCCACACATGCACAGCCTCCCCCACTGTCGGCCTCCCCTGCTAGAATGGTACATTGGTTACAACTGATGAACCTACACTGAGGCATCTTTATCACTTAGAAAGCCCCTAGTGTACATTGGTTCTGTACAGCCTGTGGATTTTGACAAATGTGTAATGATGTGCATTCAGCATTGCAGTATCACACAGAATAGCTTCACTGCTCTACAAGTCCTCTGGGGCTCCACTACTTCATCCCTCCCCTCCCCCTTCTCCACCTCACTTCCTGGCAACCACTGATCTTTCACTGTCTCCGTAGTTATGCCTTTTCCAGAATGTCATGTAGTTGGAATCCCACAGTATGTAGCCCCTTTAGACTGGCTTCTTTCACTTGGCAATATGCATGTAAGTTTCCTCCATATCTTTTCGTGGCTTGATAGCTTATTTCTTTTTAGGGCTGAATAGTATTCCATTGTCTGGATATACCACAGAATTATTTTTGTTTTCATTTTTTTTTTCATCTGTAAAAGGGGAATAATAGCTTTGCTCTTCCCAGAGTATGAAACATACTGCCTGACACACAGCACCTGCCTTGTATTATTATTGTTATTTTCAACTTCTGCTGTTTACATTATTACTAAACACTGATTCTCAGGACTGCTTGTTTAGGTCTTGGATGGGGAGAGTTTGCAGTACATTGGAGAGAATGAGACCAGTGTCCCAGGCTCAGGCCTTGGGACTAAAACCATCTTGCATAAGTTTAAGCCACTTTAACGCTGTGGGTCTCAATCAGATGATCTGAAACAGGAAAGGTAGACCTGGGTGATGTATGATAGAAGCACCTCTCGAAAGACACTCATCAGGATGGTGCCTCTGCCTAATGCCTCTGCTACTGCTGAGCCCCACAGCCGGGAATGATCTTGGGATCCTCTTCTGATTTCCCCAGCCAGGGGTAGTTTGTCTATGGGGGTTGGGGTGAAGCAGAGCATCAATCTCAGTATGGTTCTTCAGGACAGATGGAGTAAGCAGAGATCAGCTGAGCAGAAGAGTGACTGGCAGACAAAGGCAGGTGTTTACCTGCTTGACCTAAAGGAGTCCAGAGATCCCAAGGATTCACTACATGTCTGAACTGAAGGGCTACTGAAGTGGTGAGAAAAACACAAAGATCTAGGCAATATGGCAGTACAGGCAAGTGGGTGTATTTCTTTTTCTCATAATAATCCTCCTGCTTTTCTTTCCTTCTCGCACTGTCATAGGATCAGAGAAAAATGTCTTGTAAACAGATACCAAGTGAAAGCATTATTTTCTAAATACCTATAATGCAAACCTACCCATCTTAGACAAACTATGTAATTCCTCAAGCCTCAGTTTCCTCCTTTGTAGAATGAGAAGCACAGTAGTACCAAGTCCATGGGGTTGCAATGAGAGTTGATCAGATAATCCACCTAAAGTCCAAGCCCAATGCCTGGTGTCTGGTGTGTGTGTGTGTGTGTGTGTGCTCATATATAGTAAACAGTCAGTTCCCACCATGATTTGATTACTACTTTCACCTCAGTTAAAGTTCTCTAAACTCTGTGTGACTAACCATTATTATCATCATCCCCATTTTATGGATGAGAAGACTGAGACTTCAAAAGATTAAAAAAACTAGTTCCTTTTCTTCTCCAGGGATCTTCCTAACCCAGGAATCAAACCCGCATCTCCTATATCTCTTGCACTGAAGGTTGATTATTTACCTACTGAGCCATTGGGAAAACCAAGGATGCCCAACTAGTAAGAAAAAGGGTTGGTGTTTGAACACAGGCCTTTTTATTCCATATGCCTAAACCAATCCCCACCAAAACCCCAACTTTAAAGAACTACACAGGTGTAAGATTGTATTTCTATTTGAAAAATATCATACAGCCTGTTTCTAACTGAGGCTGATTTAGTTTTTTCATCCTTAGAGGTAAAGAACAGTGAATTTGTGGTTTAATAATGGTAAGAGAAATGGCTCTAGCCAAGCTGATTTCAGTTGGAACTCTGCTTTTGCACCTGGGAGAATCTGTGTGTGTGTGTATGTGTGTGTGTGTGTGTGTGTGTGCGCTCATGCATGCATGCAGCTAAGGGGCACCATTTGTACTGAGGAGGGAAAGTCACAGTGGTTAGGAGAGAGAATGACTTAGGAGGAGCTGCCAAGACACTGGAACTCAACCTAGTGCTGATGTATGATAACCAGGGCACGTTACTGAAAGGCATAAAATAATACAAAAAGTTATTTTTCAGCCAATATGCTGACACAGCACCATTTTGGGTCCCTAACTGAAAATGATATATGAATTATCTCAACCTAAAGTCGAAAGTATAAATTATAGAATATATCTTTCACTGTTTTATTTGGGCTGTAAAGTGACACCTTATTATTTCTCCCTCCTGGGCTTCCTTTAATGAATCGGGATTTGAAAGTGAAATATTTATTATATTGCAGGGGAGAGATTACATCGTGCTTCCAAAAGGAGGGAGGAAGGGATATGGAAATCAGGTGGCATCTTGGAAACTGGTCTCTCTCTTGTGGATGAGAAATGGCTGATGCACGTGCTTCCTTGAGTTGTGAGCAGCTTACTGAAGAGCACCCCTCCTCTGGTGTGCTGAACATGGGGGCACGGGATGCCAAGTCAGAGATCCAGGCCCCCAGCCTGCTCTCATCCATAAGCCCTTCTAGTTTGATTGGGAACATCCAGTGGATAAGAGATGCTTGATGATGATGTTTTCATGCGCGGAGATGGAGTATCATGAGTCTTCTTGTTAAATCTGGCCGGGGTGGAGGAAAAAGAGGGAGGAAGGGGGAAGGAAATACCTTCATCTCCACTGGTTATTGGATGTTGGTAATGACAATTGATTATTCACACCATAGGGCAGTTACTGCAAGTCAGCACTGGCTTAATGGATATATTTCCTCTACTGGCTCCCAAATCAGTCCTGATGGATGATTATGGGAGTTTAGGATGTCATACAACTGCTCAGGGCCAGGCAAACCAGATTGTCTCACTGTTTAGAATGAGAGCAATTGTTCCTAGGATACTAGAGGATTCCTGGTGTCCCTGCTATAGATAATGGGAGAACAAATGTGTTAAAAGGTTGGGCCCACATTGTAAGACGAGGGTACCAAGCAGCGACACCACACTTCTTGTGACTGTGACCATAGTTCAGGGAGGAGTATCTGTGCAAAACTTGAATTTACTCCTTATTCATCCATCCATCCATCTGTTCATTTATTCCATAAATAGTCATGAGCACTTCTGTGTCCCATCCACTGCATTAAGCACTGTGGAAAAGAAAGAAGTAATATCCAGCTCCTGTGCTCAGTGACCTATGGGCTAGAGGGAAAGACAAACCATAACCAGGAATCCAAGAGGCATGTCAACTTATATCATTGGATGATGTAAGGATACAGTGTTGGCACAAAAAGGAGACGATCGACTCGAAGGAGGATAGGGGGAAGGTTTCAAGTCCTCCACAAGCTGATTCACAGACGGCATGCATTGAATGGATTCCTTCCTCATTAATGGGGGAGGGAATAATATTTAAAAGCAAAAGAAGGGCATACTAGAGAACACACAAAGGCAAAGAGATGTAAACAGGATGGCAGAAACAGAGTGTTGGAGACAAAATAGCCAAGCTCTCAGGGTGTGGATGTGAGAGTTGGACCATAAAGGAAGCTGAGTGCCGGAGAATTGATGCTTTTAAACTGTGGTGTTGGAGAAGACTCTTGAGAGTCCCTTGGACTGCAAGGAGATCCAACCAGTCCATCCTAAAGGAGATCAGTCCTGGGTGTTCATTGGAAGGACTGATGTTGAAGCTAAAACTCTAATATTTTGGCCACCTGATGCAAAGAGCTGACTCATTTGAAAAGACCCTGATGTTGGGAAAGATTGAAGACAGGAGGAAAAGGGGACGACAGAGGATGAGAGGGCTGGATGGCATCACTGACTCAATGGACATGAGTTTGGGTAAACTCCGGGAGCTGGTGATGGACAGGGAGGCCTGGCGTGCTGCAGTTCATGGGGTCGCAAAGAGTCTAAACTGAACTGACAGGGTGTTGTGTTTGCTGTGGAATCCTATTTTGTGGGTACAAACCTTGTATTTCCACAATGAATTCTCTTTTCCCATCACCTCATTGTGATTATTCTGACCTTTATGTTGTCTGATCTATATGTCTTACTCCAAATCTGAAATTTGTCCCTTGACCCCTTAGCTTATACACGCCACAGTCGAGGCTGGCATACATGGAGGTAAACTCTTCCCTGTCCAGCTCACGAAATACGGGGGGAAGAACAGGGCCCAGTGCCCCTGGCCCACACCTTTATTGCCTCTAACACTCCAACCCAAGCCTTTCAGCGCTCATTCTCCTCTGGTGGCATTCACTGATGGGTCTCTATATAAGCTGTTCATGGGGTGGGATGGGTATCTCTCTCCAGAAGCCAAGCGCCTTAAGCAATTTAGCCTGAGTAGCCAGAGGCTGCTCTGCAAGCAGGAGGTATGTGAAATAGATTTGACTGGCACTCTGAGCCTGAGGGGCTGGAGGGGCTGAACTCCATTTGTCAGGGCAGTGTTTTTGTGTTGAATGCTGTTAGCACTGGGAAGGAGCACGTGGTCTGGGAGGCTGGTGCACCAGTGAAATGGCAGCAGCCTCTGTGGGGTGAGGCATAGGGGGCCTCCAGCAGGGATCTGCATCTTTCTTGTATTAGCAATTCAGAAGGGAAGGGCAGCAACGTGAAACTCTCCCCTGACAGCCCACTCCTGGGAGCTCCGAGTTAAGCGAAGGACCTGCCAATTGTGAAATTCCTTGTATTCTCTGAGCACCCGAGGTGGTGGCGACAGCCCACAAGAGGAGGCCATGGCACTTCTTCCTGACAGCGATGGCATAACCCAGTGATTGCAATGCATCTCATCTCCTTGTCATGGCAGTGCATACATATGGTTCATAGAAACACAGCTGCGTGAGACTTAAACAAAACCCAATCCTGCCTCTTCATTCTTTGTCTGCACACTCTGTGACATGATGCAGATTACAGAGTGGCCAAGTGCAGACTTGAACTCAGGTTTCCTGACCCCTCCTCCTCTGTCTTTGTCCTGCATCTCTGAATGTTTGTGGGAGAGGGCAAGGTCATCGGGGGAAAATCAGTTGAAACAGACAAACTAAGTAAGTGACAGATTGTCCATGCATCTAATATCTGGTGGTCAATTTGTACATTGTTTCCAAACAAATTTGCCTTCTAACTTTTGCAAAGTTTAAATAGAAGATTCCTAGTCAATGACTGTATTTATCATTACATTTTACTTGTAGTGAAATGCATCTTTCTCCTTTGCCTCAGCACATATCAATTTACATCTCAGTTGTTGAAATTCAAGTAAACAGCATGAACGAAACTCACCACCAAGGGTGGCAGAAGCTGGATTGACCTTGGCTGGGGCTGTTTGGAGGAGCCTGTCTGGAGCAAGGGGAGGGATAAGGTGATGACCACTAGAGGTCTCTTTCATTCTTGAGATGCTGCTGCTGCTGCTAAGTCGCTTCAGTCGTATCCGACTCTGTGCGACCCCATAGATGGCAGCCCACCAGGCTCCCTGTCCCTGGGATTCTCCAGGCAAGAACACTGGAGTGGGTTGCCATTTCCTTCTCCAATGCATGAAAGTGAAAAGTGAAAGAAGTCGCTCAGTCGTGTCTGACTCTTAGCGATCCCATGGACTACAGCCTACCAGGCCCCTCCATCCATGGGATTTTCCAGGCAAGAGTACTGGAGTGGGGTGCCATTGCCTTCTCCTTCCTGGGATGAGAACATTTCAAACATCTGCTGACACCCACACTGAGCTTGTTCAGGTGGGTGTGTTTAGGAGCTATGGGCTACTAGAATTGATAGGTCTTGGAAGGCAATGCCAAAGAATGCTCAAACTACTGCACAACTGTACTCATCTCACAGGCTAGTAAAGTAATGCTCAGAATTCTCCAAGCCAGGCTTCAGCAATACATGAACCGTGAATTTCCAGATGTTCAAGCTGGTTTTAGAATAGGCAGAAGAAACAGAGATCAAATTGCCAACATCCGCTGGATCATGGAAAAAGCAAGAGAATTCCAGGAAAACATCTATTTCTGCTTTATTGACTATGCCAAAGCCTTTGACTGTGTGGGTCACAATCAACTGTGGAAAATTCTGAAAGAGATGAGAATACCAGACCACTTGACCTGCCTCTTGAGAAACCTATATGCAGGTCAGGAAGCAACAGTTAGAACTGGACATGGAACAACAGACTGGTTCCAAATAGGAAAAGGAGTACATCAAGGCTGTATATTGTGACCGTGCTTATTTAAATTCTATGCAGAGTACATCATGAAAAACGCTGGGCTGGAAGAAGCACAAGCTGGAATCAAGATTGCCGGGAGAAATATCAATAACCTCAGATATGCAGATGACACCACCCTTATGGCAGAAAGTGAAGAGGAACTAAAAAGCCTCTTGAGGAAAGTGAAAGAGGAGAGTGCAAAAGTTGACTTAAAGCTCAACATTCAGAAAACTAAGATCATGACATCCGGTCCCATCACTTCACGGGAAATAGATGGGAAAACAGTGGAAACAGTGTCAGACTTTATTTTTGGGGGCTCCAAAATCACTGCAGATGGTGATTGCAGCCATGAAATTAAAAGACACTACTCCTTGGAAGGAAAGTTATGACCGACCTAGATAGCATATTGAAAAGCAGAGACATTACTTTGCCAACAAAGGTCCATCTAGTCAAGGCTATGGTTTTTCCAGTGGTCATGTATGGATGTGAGAGTTGGACTGTGAAGAAAGCTGAGTGCCAAAGAATTGATGCTTTTGAACTGTGGTGTTGGAGAAGACTCTTGAGAGTCCCTTGGATTGCCAGGGGATCCAACCAGTCCATTCTAAAGGAGATCAGTCCTGGGTGTTCATTGGAAGGACTGATGCTAAAGCTGAAACTCCAATACTTAGGCCACCTCATGCGAAGAGTTGACGCATTGGAAAAGACTCTGATGCTGGGAGGGATTGGGAGCAGGAGGAGAAGGGGATGACAGAGGATGAGATGGCTGGATGGCATCACCGACTCGATGGACATGAGTTTGAGTGAACTCCGGGAGTTGGTGATGGACAGGGAGGCCTGGCGTGCTGTGATTCATGGGGTCGCAAAGAGTCAGACACAACTGAACTGAACTGAACTGGTGGAAACCAGAGCATGAAGAAGGTTCTCAGTATTTACAAGGAAATACATGTCTTGAATGGAAAAGAAAGGGAATGTTTTTAGATGTGGGTAGGTAGTGTGTGTGTGTGTATGTGTGTGTGTTGGGAGGGGCATGGCAGAGTGTTCCCTCTAGACCATCTTCTCCCCAACCCCACCAATCTCCCTTCAATTTCTGTCCCTTCTAGAAAAAAATCAGGGACTTCCTTTCCTGCCATGAGCTTAGATTTATGGCTCTGTGATAATGAAATTGAATTAAAGAAAAACAACACTCCAGGATGCAGACATAGAGAACAGACTTATGGACACATGGTGGGAAGGGATGGGAGGTGGGAGGGAAGATCAAAAGGGAGGGGACATATGTATACCTATGGCTGATTCATGTTGATATATGGCAGAGACAAACACAATATTGTTAAGTGATTTTCCTTCAATTAAAAATAAATGTTTGGAAAAAAACCAAACACTCCAGAATTTTTACATATGAAAGGATGTGTTTCTGCTTTCCTTAATTATCTTGATAGGGTTTGTCTGTCCTCCAAGCAATAATGAGGGTTTCCCTTGTGTGTGCCATCCTTGGGACTCTCCTGGGGACCTTCAGCGTGGTCACGTGAGTCTTTTCATTAGGTATGTATTTTCATTTGTAACTTTGGGATTCAGTCAAGGTCATGTAGAGCCAAGTCTGAATTCAAGGAGGGAGATTTGCCAGGGATAGTGTCTTTTGGATCACAAATCAAGAGTGGCTATATGGTGGCTCATTAGATTGTGTCGCTTCTCATCTTTGTTTGTCAAACTCGCCTTTGTTTTCTGTAATGGGAGCATGCTTGACTATACCCTCCCACCACCACCCCACCCCCAGTTGTGATTTTGTTTAACTCTATTTTTTAATTCTGAATAACAACCACCACAACCAAACCCTTGTAATATTAACTCTTGGTCTGAGTAGACTGACATTCTTTCCTCTCCATCATCTTCAACCTTTCAGCATGGAAAGAGCTCTAAGGGGTCTTCAAAAGTTTAGGCTTATATTTTGGTTCTGTTATCCACCAGCTGTGGAAACTCAAGGATGTCCTTGCATGTGTGCTAAGTCACTTCAGTTGTGTTGGGTTCTGTGACCCTATGGACTGCAGCCTGCCAAGCTCCTCTGTCCATAGGATTCTCCAGGATAGAATACTGCAATGGATTGCCATTTCCTCTTCTAGGGGATCTTCCCAACCCAGGGATCGAACCCAGGTCTCTTGTGTCTCCTGCATTGGCAGGCAGGTTCTTTACCACTAGCACCACCTGCGAAGCCCAAGGATGTCCTTTGCCTTCTGTGAATTTCAGTGAAAGTAAATAGAAGTGTTTACCTGGAAAACTTGTGAAGATTAAATGAACAAATATGAGAAAGTTTCCAATGAATAGGAGATGCTTAATAAGTGTATCTTATCTTAAATAAGGTAGCAGCTTGGGACGGTTCTCTTTCTATCCTCTTTTTAGTCTCTATTCTATTTCTCTGTCTAGTCCTGCCTTCCTAGTTTCCTTGATACTCATTGCCATGCCTTGGGATATCTTCTGATCTCTCCCTCTTTCATCAAGAAGCCATTGGGAGATGGAGAAGGTGCAGGATAGGGTAGTGAAAGGGAATAAATAGAGTTGGTCATGACTCCACACCCAGCTCAGGGATAAAACTACACAGACCTCAGATTGTGGATCTCACTCAGTTGAAAATAGCCTCACAAGCCACTAGGCTCATGAGGCAGGGTCTTTACTGGACAGGAGGGCTGAAGTTCTCTTCTCCGGGCTCCCTGATAAGCCCTGGGGATGCAATGGTTAATAAGACACAGTCCTACCTGAGAAGACTTATTGTATCCTATTCTCTGAAAATTGTTGGAGGAGGAGAAGGTATATATTCAGTTCAGTTCAATTCAGTTCAGTCGCTCAGTTGTGTCCAACTCTTTGCGACCCCATGATCGCAGCACGCCAGGCCTCCCTGTCCATCACCATCTCCCAGAGTTCACTCAAACTCACGCCCATGGAGTCAGTGATGCCATCCAGCCATCTCATCCTCTGTCGTCCCCTTCTCCTCCTGCCCCCAATCCCTCCCAGCATCAGAGTCTTTTCCAATGAGTCAACTCTTCACATGAGGTAGCCAAAGTACTGGAGTTTCAGCTTTAGCATCAGTCCTTCCAAAGAAATCCCAGGGCTGATCTCCTTTAGAATGGACTGGTTGGATCTCCTTGCAGTCCAAGGGACTCTCAAGAGTCTTCTCCAACACCACAATTCAAAAGCATCAATTCTTCGGCGCTCAGCTTTCTTCACAGTCCAACTCTCGCATCCATACATGACCACTAGGAGCTTCTAAACTGACCCTAAATAATCCCTGACCCCAGAAATTCATCTTTGTGTAAGCTCCTCCCCTCTGCTGTGGGCTGGGCCTAGTGACTTCTTTCCAACAATTAAAATGCAGCCAAAGTGGCAGGATGCCCCAGACTTCAGACAAGACTACAAGAGAGCCACAATGATCAGAGCAGTGTTGGTGTTACAGACATGGATCAATGAAACAGAATAGAGTCCAGAAACGAACCCACACACATACTGTTAATTAATCTTCTACAAAAGAGGTAAGGATATACATACAATGGAGAAAAGACAATCTCATGAGCTAGTGGTATTTGGAAAGTTGGACAGTCTCTTGTAAATCAATGAAATTAGAGCACTCCCTCACACCTTACACAAAAATAAATTCAAAATGGCTTAAAGACTTAGATATAAGATATGACACCATAAAACCCCTAGAAGAGAGCATAAGCAAAATATTCTCTGACATTAATTGTAGCAATTAGGTCAGTGTCCCAAGGCTCCTAAAAGAAATAAAAATAAACACATGGGACCTAATCAAATTTATAAGCTTTCGCAGAGCAAAAGAAACCATAAACAAAATGAAAAAAACAATCTATGATCTGAGAGAAAATATTTGCAAATGATGCAACTGACAAGAGTTTAATTTCCAAAATATACAAGACACTCATTAGCTAAATATTAAAAAAAAAAAAAAAACCCAAACAACCCAATCAAAAAATGGGCAGAAGACCTAAAGAGACATGTCTCCAAAAAAGACATATAGATAGTTAACAGGCAAATAAAAAGATGCTTACCATTGTTATTTACTGAGAAATGCAAATCAAAATTACAATGACGTATATCACCTCACACCAGTCAGAAAGCCTATCATTAAAAAATCTACAAACAATGCATGCTGAAGAGGATATGGACAAAAGGGAGCCCTCCTACACTATTGGTGGGAATGTGAATTGGTACAGCCACTATGGAAAAAGGGGCTTCCTAGGTGGTGCTAGGGGTAAAGAACCCACCTGCCAATGCAGGAAATGTAAGAGAGTCAGATTCTATCCTTGGGTCAGGAAGACCCCTTGGAGGGCATGGCAATCCACTCTTGTATACTTGCCTGGAGAATCCCATGGACTGAAGAGCCTGGCAGGGTACAGTCCCTAGGGTTGCAAAGAGATGGACATGACTGAAGCTACTCAGCACAATGGAAAACAGTATGGCAGTTCCTTAAACTAAAAATAGAGTTACCACATGATCCAGCAGTCCTACTCCTAGGCATATACTTGAAAAAGACAAAAACTCTACCTTGAAAAGATACCTGCCTCCGCATGTTCATAGCAGGACTATTTATAGTAACCAAGACATGGAAACAACCTAAGTGTCCATCTACAGATGAATGGATAAAGAAGATGTCACACACACACACACACACACACACACTGGAATACTGCTCAGCCATAAAAAAGAATGAATTAATGCCATATGCAGCAACATGGATGGACCTAGAGATTATCATACTAAGCGAAGTTGGTCAGATAGACAAAAACAAATATATAGACAAATACCATAATATGTCACTTATATGTGGAGTCTTAAAAATAATACAAATGAACTTATTTTCAAAGCAGAAACAGACTCATAGACATAGAAAACAAACTTACAGTTACCAAAGGGGAAAGGGGTAGAGGAGGGGAAAACTAGTTTCTTGGGATTAACAGATACACACAGATATACGTAAAATAGATAAACAACAGGTTTCTTCTGTGTAACACAGGGAACTATATCCAGTGACTTGTAATAACCTAGAATGGAAAAGACTATATATATATAAAACTAAATCACTTTGCTGTATACCTGAAACTAAGACAGGATTGTAAATCAACTATACTTCAATAAAAAGAAAGTGGTGAGATGTCACTTTCGAGATTAGGTCACCAGTAAATTGACTCTGAGGGAAGTCATCTGGCAGCTGCTATACAGACAGCCCATGGAAGGAACCCAGGGAGGCCCTCAGCCAACAGCCAGCCAGGAGCTGAAGCCCTCAGTCAAAAAGCCTGCAAGAACTCCAGTCTTCCCAGTGAGAGGGTCTGTACACAGATCTTTCCCTAGTTGAGCCTTTTGATGAGACAATAGCCCAGCCAACATCATAACTGCAGCCTTTTGAGAGACCTTGAGGTGGAGGCACACGGCTAAGATGTGCCTGGATGCCTGACCTTTAGAAACTGTGAGTCAACATGGGTTTGCTGTTTGAAGCCATGAAGTTTTGAGGTCTTTGTTATACAACAGTAGACAAATACTAAGAGGGGGCAGAGAAAGGGTGACTTTTCTTTAGTATATTTAAAAACTTTCCAGCTTTGTGGAGAGGTAATTGACATGTAACAGTGAGTTTGGGCTTCCCAGGTGGTGCAGTGGTGAAGAATCCACCTGCCAATACAGGAGACATAGGAGATGCAGGTTTGATCCCTGGGTAGGAAGGATCCCTTGGAGGAGGAAATGGCAATCCACTCCAGTATTCCTGCCTGGAGAATTTCATGGACAGAGGAACCTGGCAGGTTACAGTTCACAGGATCGCAAAATGTTGGACACAACTGTGCGACTGAGCACACACACAGCACATTGTGTAAGTTTAATATACAACACAATAATTTGAATTATGTACATTGCAAAATGAGAATGACTTGGCCCCAATGTCTGCAATGCCCATGCCACCTTGGTCACTGCTGTACTGCCAGGGCCTGGTCCATGGGATGTGCTCAGGAAGTGTCTGATGTACAAACCATCCCCAGAACATGGAGATATTCTCTGAGGTTTCACCCAGCACTGTGTCACACTGTGAATCACCAAATAAAGCACAGGACACCTGGCTGAGTTTGAATTTCAGATCAAAGAGGGATCATCTGTGGGATAAATATGTCCTAGCTAGTGCTTGGGAGATACACACACTAAAAAAAAAAAAAAAAAAAAAAAACTTTGTTGTTCTTGCTAAATCTGGTGACCTTAAAGCCCAGGAAGGACCTGAGTGAAACAGGACACAGGTGTACACAATAAGGAGAGTAAACACAGGCATCACCCCACAAAATTACCATGTTTGTGTGTGTGGTGAAAGCATTTATAGTGTACTCTCTTGGCTTCTTTCAAATATATGATACAGTATTGTTAACTACAGTCCAGGTATTTCTTGACTTCCTACCTTTGCATTCCAGTCCCCTATAATGAAAAGGACATCTTTTTTAGGTGTTAGTTCTAGAAGGTCTTGTAGGTCTTTATAGAACCATTAAATTTCCGCTTCTTTGGCATTAGTAGCTGGAGCATAGACTTGGATTACTGTGATACTGAATGGTTTGCCTTGGAAACGAACAGAGATCATTCTGTCATTTTTGAGATTGCACCCAAGTATTGCATTTCAGATTCTTTTGTTGACTATGAGGGCTACTCCATTTCTTCTAAGGGATTCCTGCCCACAATAGTAGATATAATGGTCATCTGACTTAAATTCACCCATTCCTGCCCATTATAGTTCACTAATTCCTAAAATGTCAATGTTCACTCTTGCCATCTCCTATTTAACCACTTCAGTTTGCCTTGATTCATGGACCTAACATTCCAGGTTCCTATGCAATATTGCTCTTTACAGCATTGGACTTTACTTCCATCACCAGTCACATCCATAATTGGGTGTTGTTTTTGTTTTGGCTCCATCTTTTTATTCTTTCTGGAGTTATTTCTCCCTTGATGTCCAGTAGTATATTGGGCACCTACCGACCTGGGGAGTTCCTCTTTCAGTGTCCTATATTTTTGCCTTTTCATACTCTTCATGGGATTCTCAAGGCAAGAATAATGAAGTGGTTTTCCATTCCCTTCTCCAGTGGACCATGTCTTGCCTGAACTCTCCACCATGACCCATCTGTCTTGGGTGGCCCTACATGGCATGGCTCATAGTTTCATTGAGTTAGACAAGGCTGTAGTCCATGGATTCAGATTGGTTAGTTTTCTGTGATTGTTGTTTTCAGTCTGTCTGCCCTCTGATGGACAAGATAAGAGGATTATGGAAGCTCCTGGATGGGAGTGACTGACTGAGGGGGAAACTGGGTCTTGTTTTGATGGGTGGGACCAAGCTCAGTCAGTCAGTTCAGTCGCTCAGTCGTGTCCAAATCTTTGTGACCCCATGAATCGCAGCATGCCAGGCCTCCCTGTCCATCACCAACTCCCGGAGTTCACCCAGACTCCTGTCCATTGAGTCAGTGATGCCATCCAGCCATCTCTTCTGCTGTTGTCCCCTTCTCCTCCTGCCCGCAATCCCTCCCAGCATCAGAGTCTTTTCCAATGAGTCAACTCTTTGCATGAGGTGGCCAAAGTACTGGAGTTTCAGCTTTAACATCAGTCCTTCCAAGGAAATCCCAGGGCTGATCTCCTTCAGAATGGACTGATTGGATCTCCTTGCAGTCCAAGGGACTCTCAAGACTCTTCTCCAACACCACAGTTCAAAAGCATCAATTCTTTGGCGCTCAGCCTTCTTCACAGTCCAGCTCCCACATCCATACATGACCACTGGAAAAACCATAGCCTTGACTAGATGAATCTTTGTTGGCAAAGTAATGTCTCTGCTTTTGAATATGCTATCTAGGTTGGTCATAACTTTCCTTCCAAGGAGTAAGCGTCTTTTAATTTCATGGCTGCAATCACCAACTGCAGTGATTTTGGAGCCCAGAAAAATAAAGTCTGACACTGTTTCCACTGTTTCCCCATCTATTTCCCATGAAGTGGTGGGACCAGATGCCATGATCTTCGTTTTCTAAATGTTGAGCTTTAAGCCAACTTTTTCACTCTCCACTTTCACTTTCATCAAGAGGCTTTTGAGTTCCTCTTCACTTTCTGCCATAAGGGTGGTGTCATCTGCGTATCTGAGGTTATTGATATTTCTCCCGGCAATTTTGATTCCAGCTTGTGCTTCTTCCAGTCCAGCGTTTCTCATGATGTCCTCTGCATGTAAGTTAAATAAGCAGGATGACAACATACAGCCTTGACGTACGCCTTTTCCTACTTGGAACCAGTCTGTTGTTCCATATCCAGTTCTAACTGTTGCTTCCTGACCTGCATACAAATTTCTCAAGAGGCAGATCAGGTGGTCTGGTATTCCCATCTCTTTCAGAATTTTCCACCGTTTATTGTGATCCACACAGTCAAAGGCTTTGGCATAGTCAATAAAGCAGAAATAGATGTTTTTCTGGAACTCTCTTGCTTTTTCTATGATCCAGCAGATGTTGGCAATTTGATCTCTGGTTCCTCTGCCTTTTCTAAAACCAGCTTGAATATCAGGAAGTTCACGGTTCACATATTGCTGAAGCCTGGCTTGGAGAATTTTGAGCATTACTTTACTAGCGTGGGAGATGAGTGCAATTGTGCAGTAGTTTGAGCATTCTTTGGCATTGCCTTTCTTTGGGATTGGAATGAAAACTGACCTTTTCCAGTCCTGTGACCACTGCTGAGTTTCCTAAATTTTCTGGCATATTGAGTGCAGCACTTTCACAGCATCATCTTTCAGGATTTGGAATAGCTCAACTGGAATTCCATCACCTCCACTAGCTTTGTTCATAGTGATGCTTTCTAAGGCCCACTTGACTTCACATTCCAGGATGTCTGGCTCCAGGTCAGTGATCACACCATCGTGATTATCTGGGTCGTGAAGATCTTTTTTGTACAGTTCTTCTGTGTATTCTTGCCACATCTTCTTAATATCTTCTGCTTCTGTTAACTCCATACCATTTCTGTCCTTTATTGAGCCCATCTTTGCTTGAAATATTCCCTTGGTATCTCTAATTTTCTTGAAGAGATCCCTAGTCTTTCCCATTCTGTTGTTTTCCTCTATTTCTTTGCATTGATCGCTGAAGAAGACTTTCTTGTCTCTTCTTGCTGTTCTTTGAAACCCTGCATTCAGATGCTTATATCTTTCCTTTTCTCCTTTGCTTTTCGCTTCTCTTCTTTTCACAGCTATTTGTAAGGCCTCCCCAGACAGCAATTTTGCCCTTTTGCATTTCTTTTCCATGGGGATGGTCTTGATCCCTGTCTCCTGTACAATGTCACGAACCTCGGTCCATAGTTCATCAGGCACTCTATCTATCCGATCTAGGCCCTTAAATCTATTTCTCACTTCTACTGTATAATCATAAGGGATTTGATTTAGGTCATAGCTGAATGGTCTAGTGGTTTTCCCTACTTTCTTCAATTTAAGTCTGAATTTGGCAATAAGGAGTTCATGATCTGAGCCACAGTCAGCTCCTGGTCTTGTTTTTGCTGACTGTATAGAGCTTCTCCATCTTTGGCTGCAAAGAATAATCAATCTGATTTCGGTGTTGACCATCTGGTGATGTCCATGTGTAGAGTCTTCTCTTGTGTTGTTGGAAGAGGGTGTTTGCTATGACCAGTGCATTTTCTTGGCAAAACTCTATTAGTCTTTGCCCTGCTTCATTCTGTATTCCAAGGCCAAATCTGCCTGTTAGTCCAGGTATTTCTTGACTTCCTACTTTTGCATTCCAGTCCCCTATAATGAAAAGGACATCTTTTTTGGGTGTTAGTTCTGAAACGTCTTGTAGGTCTTCATAGAACCATTCAATTTCAGCTTCTTCAGTGTCACTGGTTGGGACAAAGACTTGGATTACTGTGATATTGAACGGTTTGCCTTGGAAACGAACAGAGATCATTCTGTCGTTTTTGAGACTGCATCCAAGTACTGCATTTCAGACTCTTTTGTTGACCATGATGGCTACTCCATTTCTTTTGAGGGATTCCTGCCTGCAGTAGTAGATATAATGGTCATCTGAGTTAAATTCACCCATTCCAGTCCATTTCAGTTTGCTGATTCCTAGAATGTCGACATTCACTCTTGCCATCTCTTGTTTGACCACTTCCAATTTGCCTTGATTCATGGACCTGACATTCCAGGTTTCTATGCAATATTGTTCTTTACAGCATCAGACCTTGCTTCTATCACCAGTCACATCCACAGCTGGGTATTGTTTTTACTTTGGCTCCATCCCTTCATTCTTTCTGGAGTTATTTCTCCACTGATCTCCAGTAGCATATTGGGTACCTACTGACCTGTGGAGTTCCTCTTTCAGTATCCTATCATTTTGCCTTTTCATACTGTTCATGGGGTTCTCAAGGCAAGAATACTGAAGTGGTTTGCCATTCCCTTCTCCAGTGGACCACATTCTGTCAGATCTCTCCACCATGACCCACCCATCTTGGGTTGCCCCATGGGCATGTCTTAGTTTCATTGAGTTAGACAAGGCTGTGGTTCTAGTGTGATTAGATTGACTAGTTTTCTGTGAGTATGGTTTCAGTGTGTTTGCCCTCTGATGCCCTCTTGCAACACCTACTGTCTTACTTGGGTTTCTCTTACCATGGGCGTGTGGTATCTCTTCACGGTTGCTCCAGCAAAGCACAGCCACTGCTCCTTAACTTGGACGAGGGGTATCTCTTCACCACCGCCCTTCATGACCTTCAACATGGGATAGCTCCTCTAGGCCCTTCTGCGCCCACACAGCCAGGCTCCTTGGGCATGGGGTTGGGGCCTCGGGCGTGGGGGTGTGGGGTAGCTGAGGCCAAGCTCAGTAAATCTTTAATCCAATTTTCTGTTGATGGGCAAGGCTGTGTTCCCTCCCTTTTATTTGACCTGAGGCCAAACTATGGTGGAGATAATGAAGATAATGTCAACCTCCTTCAAAAGGTCCCATGCATGCACTGCTGCACTCAGTGCCACCAACCCCGCAGCAGGCCACCATCAACCCACGCCTCTGCCAGAGACTCCTGGACACTTATGGTCAAGTCTGGGTCAGTCTCTTGTGGAGTCACTTCTCCTTTATCCTGGGTCCTGGTGCACACAAGGTTTTGTTTGTGCCCTCCAAGAGTCTGTTTCCCCAATCCTGTTCTGGCAGCTCTATGGTGTTTAATGGCAACCTCCTCCAAGAGGGCTTATGCCATACCCAGGTGCACCCAAAGCCCCTGCCCCTGCAGTAGTCCAATAAAGCAGAAAAGCATCTGTATGCAGGTCAAGAAGCAACAGTTAGAACTGGACATGGAACAATAGACTAGTTCCAAATCAGAAAAGGAGTACGTCAAGGCTGTATATTGTCAACCTGCTTATTTAAATTATATGCAGAGTACATCATGAGAAATGCTGGACTGGATGAAGCACAAGCTGGAATCAAGATTGCTGGGAGAAATATCAGTAATCTCACATATGCAGATGACACCATCCTTATGGGAGAAAGTGAAGAAGAACTAAGAGCATACTGATGAAAGTGAAAGAAGAAAGTGAAAAAGTTAGCTTAAAACTCAACATTCAGAAAACTAAGATCATGGCATCTGGTCCCATCACTTCACGGCAAACAGATGGGGAAAAAATGGAAACAGTGACAGACTTTATTTTTGGGGGCTCCAAAATCACTGCAGATGGTGACTGCAGCTATGAAATTAAAAGACACTTACTCCTTGGAAGAAAAGTTATGACCAACCTAGATAGCATATTGAAAAGCAAAGACATTACTTTGCCAACAAAGGTCAATCTAGTCAAAGCTATGGTTTTTCCAGTAGTCATGTATGGATGTGGGAGTTGGACTATAAAGAAAGCTGAGCACAGAAGAATTGATGCTTTTGAACTGTGGTGTTGGAGAAGACTCTTGAGAGTCCCTTGGACTGTAAGGAGATCCAAAGAGTCCATCCTAAAGGAAATCAGTCCTGAATTTTCACTGGAAAGGCTGATGCTGAAGCTGAAGCTCCAGTACTTTGGCCACCTGATGCAAAGAACTAACTCATTGGAAAAGACCCTGATGCTGGGAAAGATTGAAAGTGGGAGGAGAAGGGGACAACAGAAGATGAGATGATTGGATGGCATCATTTACTCAATGGACATAAGTTTGAGTAAGCTCCAGGGTTGGTAATGGCCAGGGAAACCTGGGGTCCTGCAGTCCATGGGGTCACAAAGAGTTGGACACGACTGAGCGACTGAATTGAACTAAACTGAACTACAGTTTGTGTAGTTCATGACTGTGTAGTTCATGACTGTGGCTCAGACCATGAGCTCCTTATTGCCAAATTCAGACTGAAATCGAAGAAAGTAGGGAAAACCACTAGACCATTCAGCTATGACCTAAATCAAATCCCTTATGATTATACAGTAGAAGTGAGAAATAGATTTAAGGGCCTAGATCGGATAGATAGAGTGCCTGATGAACTATGGACTGAGGTTCATGACATTGTACAGGGGACAGGGATGAAGACCATCCCCATGGAAAAGAAATGCAAAAGGGCAAAATGGCTGTCTGAGGAGGCCTTACAAATAGCTGTGAAAAGAAGAGAAGCGAAAAGCAAAGGAGAAAAGGAAAGATATAAGCATCTGAATGCAGAGTTCCAAAGAATAGCAAAAAGAGATAAGAAAGCCTTCTTCAGCGATCAATGCAAAGAAATAGAGGAAAACAACAGAATGGGAAAGACTAGGGATCTCTTCAAGAAAATTAGAGATACCAAGGGAACATTTCATGCAAAGATGGGCTCAATAAAGGACAGAAATGGTATAGACCTAACAGAAGCAGGAGATATTAAGAAGAGATGGCAAGAATACACAGAAGAACTGTACAAAAAAGATCTTCACTACCCAGATAATCATGATGGTGTGATCACTCACCTAGAGCCAGACATCCTGGAATGTGAAGTCAAGTGGGCCTTAGAAAGCATCACTATGATCAAAGCTAGTGGAGGTGATGGAATTCCAGTTGAGCTATTCCAAATCCTGAAAGATGATGCTGTGAAAGTGCTGCACTCAATATGCCAGCAAATTTGGAAAACTCAGTAGTGGCCACAGGACTGGAAAATGTCAGTTTTCATTCCAATCCCAAAGAAAGGCAATGCCAAAGAATGCTCAAACTACTACACAATTGCACTCATCTCACACAATGGCACCCCACTCCAGTACTTTTGCCTAGAAAATCCCATGGACGGAGGGGCCTGGTAGACTGCAGTCCATGGGGTCACTAGGGTCGGACACAACTGAGCGACTTCACTTTCACTTTTTACTTTCTTGCACTGGAGAAGGAAATGACAACCCACTCCAGTGTTCTTGCCTGGAGAATCCCAGGGACGGGGAAGCCTGGTGGGCTGCCATCCATGGGGTTGCACAGAGTCAGACACGACTGAAGTGACTTAGCAGCAGCAGCAGCAGCACATGCTAGTGAAGTAATGCTCAAAATTCTCCAAGCCAGGCTTCAGCAATATGTGAACTGTGAACTTCCTGATATTCAAGCTGGTTTTAGAAAAGGCAGAGGAACCAGAGATCAAATTGCCAACATCTGCTGGATCATAGAAAAAGCAAGAGAGTTCCAGAAAACCATCTATTTCTGCTTTATTGACTATGCCAAGGCCTTTGACTGTGTGGATCACAATCAACTGTGGAAAATTCTGAAAGAGATGGGAATACCAGACCACCTGATCTGCCTCTTGAGAAATTTGTATGCAGGTCAGGAAGCAACAGTTAGAACTGGACATGGAACAACAGACTGGTTCCAAATAGGAAAAGGAGTTCGTCAAGGCTGTGTATTGTCACCCTGTTTATTTAACTTATATGCAGAGTACATCATGAGAAACGCTGGACTGGAAGAAACGCAAGCTGGAATCAAGATTGCCGGGAGAAATATCAATAACCTCAGATATGCAGATGACACCACCCTTATGGCAGAAAGTGAAGAGGAACTCAAAAGCCTCTTGATGAAAGTGAAAGTGGAGAGTGAAAAAGTTGGCTTAAAGCTCAACATTCAGAAAACTAAGATCATGGCATCCGGTCCCACCACCTCACGGGAAATAGATGGGGAAACAGTGGAAACAGTGTCAGACTTTATTTTTCTGGGCTCCAAAATCACTGCAGATGGTGACTGCAGCCATGCAATTAAAAGACGCTTACTGCTTGGAAGGAAAGTTATGACCAACCTAGATAGCATATTCAAAAGCAGAGACATTACTTTGCCAACAAAGATTCGTCTAGTCAAGGCTATGGTTTTTCCTGTGGTCATGTACGGATGTGAGAGTTGGACTATGAAGAAGGCTGAGCACCGAAGAATTGATGCTTTTGAACTGTGATGCTGGAGAAGAGTCTTGAGAGTCCCTTGGACTGCAAGGAGATCCAACCAGTCCATTCTGAAGGAGATCAGCCCTGGGATTTCTTTGGAAGGACTGATGCTAAAGCTGAAACTCCAGTACTTTGGCCACCTCATGCAAAGAGTTGACTCACTGGAAAAGACTCTGATGTTGGGAGGGATTGGGGGCAGGAGGAGAAGGGGACGACAGAGGATGAGATGGCTGGATGGCATCACTGAATCGATGGACCTGAGTCTGGGTGAACTCCAGGAGTTGGTGATGGACAGGGAGGCCTGGCGTGCTGCGATTCATGGGGTCTCAAAGAGTCGGACACGACTGAGCGACTGATATGATCTGAACTACAGTCACCATGCTATCCATTATATCCCCAGAAAACTCATCTACTTTTTAAAAAGCAGAATGTCTAGGAGAAGCTGCCTATCAGAGCTGCTGTTTTTAACTGTGAGTCCCATGCACTCAGGTGATGGAGCTACTGGCCTAAGGGTTAATTTTTAAATTTATTTTTATTTATTTATCTTTTGGCCACACTGCATAGCATGTGGGATCTTAGTTCCCTGACCTTGGATCGAACCCATGACCCCGGAATGAAAGCCTGGATTCTTAGGCATTGGACCACAAGGGAAGTCCTTGAAGCCTGCAGGCTGTAAATTCTCCCAGTCAGATTCTCCAGGAGAGGCATCTTCTTTCTGTCTCACTAGCCTATTTTTCAAGTCCTCTGCTACACATCCCACCCACTTTCTGCTTCTGAGTTCCCTTTACCCCATCTCAGTCTGCTCTTAGAGCTCCAACTTGCAGCTGAGGAAGAAGCAATTTTTTCAGGATCCCCAGGGAGCATCGAGGACTCTGAGTCCACGATGTCCTGGCCCTGATCACCTCCTCAACCCCAGATATAATATTCAGTCTCAAGAAGCAGAGGGACCCCTCTGAGCCTGGTGTGTGACTCTGAACCTGTTGCCTGGCAATTCCATGTAAGGCTGCCAGAACACAGGGGAGGAGCCTGGGAGAGCTCACTGTTCCTGCCATTCTTCACTTGGGGAATGGGAATCCAGAGTTCCAGAATCTCCCACCTATTAGAGTACCAGAGGCTGGTCTTTCCCTATTCAAGGGGACATTTCTTTAGCCATTACTGTCTCCATACCTGGTAAAGATGGCTTCCTGACCAGCACTCACAGGCTGTCCTCCCAAACCTCCAAAAAAGCACAGTTATTCTCCACATCTCAGCACGCCCCTGCCAGTGCAATCCCACCCTATACTGGGACTATGTCTTCCCCCTGAGTGCACATGCACAAGTGCACACATACATACACACATGCGCACACACGCGCACACACACACACACACACACACACACTCCCACCCCTTTCCTCTCAATATCGAGACTCTAAATCTTCTTTGAAAATGAAATCTATTATCCACTCAAATAATCATCCCACCACCCCCCTTCCCCTGAGATGATTAGCATCTGTGAGCATTATTTAAAGTGCTGCTTGGTTCCCATTTTGAAAAGCTGTTTTCCCCCCTCCCTCTCTTGCTGAATCCCCAGTGTAGGCTCAATACAGGCAGAAGCCCGGGCACGGCAAGAGAGGTCGGCTCTCATTAATACAGATCCCATTTATTTAAAAATAGCAATATTATGCCACTTTGAAATAGCCGGAGTGAGCTAAACCATTAAAGGATTGTGCATCACCGACTTCGGACCTATTGTGAAGGCTTAATATTTCACAGCCCACTGACATATGGCACATAACCCACGGAGCAGCACTATTGGTTTGGCTGTTCGGAAGCGAGGAGTAGGGAAATAATTGAAGAGAATGTTTTATGACCCAACACAGAAGAAGGAAGAGAGCTGGGGCTTGGAGAAGGCTCTTTACGCCTCCTGAAGCTAAGGGTGGGGACTGAGGCACAGATGGTACAGTTACATCAGTGATGTGTTGGTAGGTACTCAGGGGCTAACAGGATGGGTATGGATGGGTACTCCATGTCCCTGGTCCCCTTCATAATGCTGTCTTTTTTGAGAACCATTGTTTCTAACATGGCTAATGGGTTGGACATCTGTGTGTTTCCACTCAGAACCCAGAAAATTACCAGATTATGTGATGCTTGGAATAAAGTCACATGCGGAGGTTGGGGGGAATGAATTTGAGGAGGAATGGGGCAATGGCTAAAGAACCATGCACACTTGTTTTGGAATTAAGACAGATTTCAGTTCCAATCTTGATCCCATCTTTCACTATGGGACCTAGAGTAAATTCTTAGCTTCTAAAATCTCAGTTCCTTACTCACTGCTATAGGAATGACAAAAGCTACATTTTGAGGTTTGCAAAGAGGGCTGAGTATATGACAACCCTGTTAATTTTGGTTTCTTCCTTTTTATATCTCTAGTCCCCTTTCCTTCTCCCCTCTCCCTCCATCCTCCTAACACTCAGCACTCTCTTCCCCATCACTACGTTCTCTCCATAGCCTTGGGCCCAGCCTGGGCTGTGATCCCTCACTTGTGCACCTTGCTCTGTGGAAATGACCCCATGATACCCAGCTGTCATCCTTAGCCTCATTGTCTTTCTGCAATCTTGATCCTCCCAAGATTGCTTTGTTTAGATGTGCTCTTTCCAAAGAGGCCAGGCAGAGGACTTTCAGAGGAGACCTAGGCTTCAATGACACCGTAGTTTAAAGAGTAGATCTTGACATTAGAAGAGCCTGGCTAGATGCAAGCTCTAATGCCCCTCCAGTTTTCCATGGCCTCTTCCCAAGGCTCTGGGCCCTCTTGGCTATGGCCCAGGACTGGGCAGCTTCCTCGCAGCAGGCTGGTTAAACTCTCCCCAATGAGGGAGTGAACAGAGTGCGTGTGCGAATGAACCTCTGCAGCCTTGTTGGTGGACCCTGGTCCTCCCAGCTGCATCAGCTCAGATTTGCAAGAGGGGAGGAGATGAGCCTCTCTGTTCAGACCCACCACCCGTGGAGCCATGGAAACAGCCTGCTTCTAGCCTGAGGAGCGGATGTTTTCACGAACATTAGAGAGAAAATAGGGACGAAGTCCCCCGCCCACCTGTCTCACTCCTTTCTGCAGCCTGCTCCCTGCTTGCCTTTTTATTTTCAGATTCTCCTTTCTCTCCTGACCCAGTCCTCTGCCTGTGGGTAACCAGCCTCCTCTTCCTTATCCTGTAGTTGTTTCTTAAAGCAAAATTTTAAAAAATGTTTTTGTTTCTTCTTTCTAATCAAAGGTAGCATAAACAGAACCTTCTGTTATGTTTGTCTCTTGAAAAAAAAATCCTTTCATTTCCTTCTCCTTTAACCAATGGGAGCCTCTTGCCCTTTGCCATAGGTTATGAGTGTGAGGAGCTCAGCTGTAGCTCCACAGACATTTAATTAGACTGTGGGGGGGGGGGTGGCAGAGAGTGAGCATGTTCCTCCTACAGCTACAGAGCCAAAGCCGCCTGTTGAGCTGAGGATGCAGAATGCAGAGCTCCCGCGGGATGGCGGAGAAGCGCCAGGTCTCCTGCCTGTGGAGGAGCGGGGCAGAGAGTGAAGGTAGGGACAGGGTCCAACTATGCTGATCTCCCCTTCCTCAAATTCTGCTGGGTACCAGAATATCCTCCTTGGGAAGATCTTTTCAAATCTAATGGAGTCTTCGAGAAGTGAAATCATGCTTTACGGAATTGTAGTGATCTTCAGAGGTCATTCAACGCAGCCCCACTGCCTGGCAGCGAGTGTGGATCTGAGGCCAGTCCTGATATCTAGGCTTGAGGCTGAAAGGCAACAGAATCCTAGTTCTGGCAGTAGTAGATTTAATTTAGGTATCTTCCTTATTAGTAGGTATGTGCACATGTGAGCTCAGTCGCTTCAGTCATGTCTGACTCGTTGCGACTCGACAGACAATAGCCCACCAGGCTCCACTGTCCATGGGATTTCTCCAGGCAAGAATACTGGAGTGGGTTGCCATTTCCTCCTCCAGGGGATCTTCCTGACACAGGGATCAAACCTGTGTCTCCTGTGTCTTCTGCATTGCAGGCAGATTCTTTACCCACTTAGCCACCTGGGAAGCCCTTTAATGGATATACATGATTCAAAAGATTCCCTTAATCTCTTTACTTCCATCTTTCTCTTTCTTTTTCCCTTCCTTCCTTCCTTTCCCCCTTCTCTTTTCTTTCTTTCTATCTTCATCTCTTTGAATTCTCCTTCAAAAATCTAAACCAGGACCTCCCTGGTGGTCCAGGGGTTAAGAATCTGCCTGCCAGTGCAGAGGACCTGGGTTCGATCCTTGGTCTGGGAAGACTCCACATGCCACAGGGCAACCTAAGCCCATGTGCCACAACTACTGAAACCTGCACGGGGAGTCCATGCTCCACAAAAAGAGAAGCCACCACAGTGAGAGGCCTGTGCACCGCAACTAGAGAGTAGCCCCCTCTTACTGCAAGTAGAGAAAGCCCAAATGCAGCAATGCAGACTCAGAGCAGCCAAAAGTAAATAAAGGAATGCAATTTAAAAAAATCTAAACCAGCCACTCTTAAGACGGAGGATACAGAGTAGGAGAGCATATTCCAAGGTATCATAGGAATACCATTTCTGTTCTTTTTTCTCTTGCCTTAAGCCCTGCCTCACAGAACAAGTAGACCTATAAATGAGATGTAGCTCATTCATGAATTGCTTGTGTATGACTTGGGAACACATTTTCCCATCAAAAATGATTGATGATTTGGTTCCTTTGCTGGCCCACAGATACCCACTGAACCAAATGGTGGCCTTGAAATATGAGTCTCCTCAAATTTCCTGAGCATTCTATGAGCAAAGAATCCTTAGCAGCCTAAATGCAGTCCCCCAGCTGAATTTTTGAGCCTCTGAGAGCGCTGAGCCCCTGATTCAGCCTAGCTGCTTCTGAGATGGTCCTGAACATGGAGGGACAATTGCTCAGAAGCCATTCACATTAGCTTTGAAATTAGGACAGACTTTGGTTTGGATCTTTAATTCCAGAAACTCCAAAGGAGGAATGGGTTGGGATAGAAGAGGGCAACATTAGTCATTCACGCATTCTCAAAAGGAAGGACGGCTCAGTGGAAAACAGGGTTCGAATCCCTGGCTTCACCACTTTTACGTTATTGAGTGAGTCATTTAGTATCTCTGGCCCTCATTTTCCTTAAAGAGAACACAGAGAAACATGAAGAAACACCTATAAAGAGATACAAAGTCTATTCAGAAATAAACATGTCTATAAATATATTCAGATGAGAGCAAGCGTGTTGGTAGAATGTTTTTAGAGCTCATTGGTGGTGGCCTGGAAAGACTACAAAGAGAGGAAGAGGAAATACTATATACCAAACACTCACTCTGAATCAGGCACCACTTTGAGTGGTTTGCATAGAAAGAGCAAGCTGGGAAATATATGATTTAAATATATCATCCCAGCATCCTTCTAAGGAAAGAAATTGTTTTTCTTTAGAAAAATACCTACAGTAAGCCATGTTGTGTATGGATGGTGAGGATGTCTTTTGGGAAGAGGTATAAGGAGAATGCCAAACTGTTCTGTACAAGAAATGGATAGAACTTCTGGTTCAAAATGGCAGACTGAGGCACATAAGTTAATCTCCCCATAAAGATGACGCTAAAGGAATAAAAAAATGAGCGAACCTGCAATAATCAAAGGAGTAAAGAATGAAGTCAAAATCAACAAACCCTTGGAAAATGAAAACTAGATGAAAGTGGGTTGATAAATGAAATGCACACGGAGCCTAAGTCCAGAATACATTCAGGTGGTGGCTGCAGAGGACATGGAAGCCAGTCTTCATGGAAAAACTGGCAGGCTTTGGGCTCAGAGTTGACAGGTGTGGAAAAGGAGTGATACGTTTTTGCCACACTCTCCCCTCGGCACAGGGCTCCTATCTTACAAAAGGAAGGCGAACTAGAACTTCTAGTGTGGGCACCAGAGCCCCACAGCCTCCTCGTCCTGGCCCCAACCTTCTTTTTCTTTTTTATTGAGGTATAGTTGATTTACAGTGTTGTGCTGATTTCTGCTGTACAGCAAAGTGATTCAGTTATACCTGTGTATACATTATTTTTATACTCTTCTCCATTATGGTTTATCACTGGATATTGAATGTGGTTCGCTGTGCTATACAGTAGAAGCTTGTTGTTCATCCGTGCTATATACCCTAGCTTGCATCTGCTAACCCCAGATCCCCCAATGCGTCCCTTCCCCCACCCCTCCTGCTGCCCTCGGCAACCACAAGTCTGCTCTCTATGTCTGTGAGTCTGGTTTTGTTTCACAGATATGTTCATTTGCGTCATTTAAAAAAATTTTATTGAAATATAGTTGATTCATAATGTGTTGATTTCTTCTGTACAGCAGAGTGATTCAGTTATATACATATAGGCATTCTTTCTTATATTCTTTCCCATTACAGATTGTTGTAGGATATTGATTATAGTTCCCTGTGCTGTACAGTAGGGTTGGTTATTTATCCATTCTGTATATAAGAGTTTGCATCTGCTAATCCCAACTCCCAATCCAATTCTCTCCCACTCTCCTTCCCCTTTGGCTTCACGAGTCTGTTCTCTATGTCTGTGAGTCTGTTTCCGGTTCACAGGTTTATTTGCATCATATTTTAGATTCCACATATAGGTGATATCATATGGTATTCGTCTTTCTCTTTCTGACTTTCTTCACTTAGTTTGATCATCTCTTGGTCCATCCATGTTGTTGCAAATTTCATTTTTTATGGCCGAGTAATATTCCACTGTATATATATATATTCCACATCTTCTATATTCACTCATCTGTCGATAGACAATTAGGTTGTTTTCATGTCTTGACTGTTGTAAATAGTGCTTCTCTGAAATAGGGGTGCATATATCTTTTCAAATTATAGTTTGTCTGGATACATGCGCAGAAGTGGGATGGCTGGATCATATGGTAACTCTATTTTTAGCTTTTTTGAAGAACCTCCATACTGTTTTCCATAGTGGCTGCACCAGTTTACGTTCCCACCAAAAGTGTAGGAGAATACTCTTTACAGATAACTTTTCAACCCAAATCCCCCTAAAGCAAAGCCTGCCCCTGGAAAAGCTCTGTCCTATGGCCTTATTCTCATTCAAATAAACCTACCGGGGAAAGAGACTTACATATACAATAGATACTTGGATAGTCAACCAGATCCTTATTTTTCAGTCCTAATGTACAACCAGATTGGCAAGTACACCAGGAAAATCCCGTGAAACATAAAGACTGAGGTAAATAAACAGAACAACAGAGCTAATTCAAGGAGTGGGATAAAATTTTATAAATGTGAACTAATCACCCCTGAGAACTTCAATATAATTATATCCATCATCACCACCATCATCACCATCACCACCACCATCAACACCAACACCACAACCACCATCATCATCACCACCATCAACACCATCACCACCACCATCAACACCATCACCACAACCACCATCATCACCATCACCACCACCATCATCACCATCATCACCACCATCATCACCAACACCACAACCACCATCATCATTACCACCATCATTACCATCATCACCACCACCATCACCATCACCACGACCATCAACACCACCATCAATACCATCACCACCACCATCATCACCATCATCACCACCATCATCACCAACACCACAACCACCATCATCATTACCACCATCATTACCATCATCACCACCATCAACACCATCACCACGACCATCAACACCACCATCAATACCATCACCACCACCATCAATACCATCACCACCACCATCATCACCAACACCACAACCACCATCATCATCACCACCATCAACACCATCACCACCACCATCAACACCATCATCACCATCACCACCACCATCATCACCATTATCACCACCACCATCACCACCACCATCATCACCATCATCACCACCACCATCACCACCACCATCATCACCATCATCACCACCATCATCACCAACACCACCACCATCATCACCATCATCACCATCACCAACACCACCACCATCATCACCATCATCACCACCATCATCACCAACACCACAACCACCATCATCATCACCACCATCAACACCATCACCACCACCATCAACACCATCATCACCATCACCACCACCATCATCACCATCATCACCACCACCATCATCACCACCATCATCACCAACACCACCACCATCATCACCATCATCACCACCATCATCACCAACACCACAACCACCATCATCATTACCACCATCATTACTGTCATCACCAGAACTAGCACTTCCTTAGCACTTCTCTGGAACTGGGACTCTTTTAAACAAGCACTTGCTGATTTAGTGCTCATAATATCATAGGAGTTATCCATTATAATCAGCTTATGTTGGAGGTGAGGACACAGCATAGAGATGTTAAGGGACTTGCCCAAGTTCACATGACCAGTAGGTGGCAGTTGAGATCTGAACTCAACCTATTTGACTTTTGAGTTCTTGCTTTTAACCACTAGATTTAACTTTCTCTCATTAAAAATAAAGTAAAATAATTTTTTAATTTAAAAAACAAAAAAAGCTCAAACCAAACAACCAGCCTATGAAATAAAAATAACCAGAGAACAAGAAAAATCCTTGTGGCAATTAAAAATATATGATTGTCAAAATAAAAAATTTAGTGAAAGAGCTGGAAGATAAGGTCAAAGATATCTCCCAGAGAGGGGAGAGAAGAAAGAGGAGAGAGGACAGAGAGAGGAAGGAAAATGGGGGAAGAAAATTATCAAAGAAATTATCCAAGTGTATTTCCCAGAACCAAAGTATATCATGAGTCCTTAGGCTAAAAGGGTATATTAAGTGTCTAATACAAAGAATAAAAATGGTCCACACTGAGACTCACACTAATGACATTTGAGAACCATGAAGATGAAAGAAAAGCATGCAACCAAACTGACTGGCCACATTTTAAAATGATCATCACCAGCCTCAAGTGGGCCCCTGAAGCTCCTCTACATCCCCCTACAATTTCCCAGTCCCTTCACTCCCAACTTGGATCTTCCCTGGTGGCTCAGACAGTAAAGCATCTGCCTACAATGCCTACCATGTGGGAGACCCAGGTTCAGTCCCTGGGTCGGGAAGATCTCCTGGAGAAGGAAATGGCAACCCACTCCAGTATTCTTGCCTGGAAAATCCCATGGATGGTGGAACCTGGTAGGCTATAGTCCATGGGGTCTCAAAGAGTCAGACACGACTGAGCAACTTCACTTCCAACTTGGCTGTTATTTTACATCATCATCATTTCCTCTCTTCTCAATCCTCTACAAATGCCCCCTCTACTCTGTCCCAGCTGACAACATGGAAGTTACAAAAGTGAACTGTGCCATCCACCCACCCACCACATCTACCCATGTACTTGCATCTCAGCCCAGATACTCTGCCTTCTCTGACACAGCCACACTAGATGGTCTGTGCATGCGTGCCTGTTAAGTCACTTCAGTCGTGTCCAACTCTTTGCGACTCTATGAACTGCAGCCTGCAAGCCTCTTTTGTCCACAGGATTCTCCAGGCACAAATACTGGAGTGGATTGCAGTGCCCTCCTCTAGGGGCTCTTCCCAACCCAGCAATCAAACCCATGTCTCTTACATCTTCTGCATTGGAAAGTGAGTTCTTTATCACTAGCATCAGTTATGGTCTGTACTTAATCCTAAAACCAGTGCAACAGTTATGATCCCGATTTCATCCTCTTCTGCAATAATTTTTGCTAATGGGGCTTATTAGCTCTTGCCTCTCTTGCTGATCATTCCCATCTGCATAGAAACAGCTTAAAAAGAACACTTCCACTCCCCACCTCCCTCCAGCTATGGCCTCTATTTTCTTTTTCTATAGAAAAAATATCTCCTTGAAAGAGTTGTTATACACCCTCTACAGCTTATCTCTTCTTATTTTTTTCTTGAATACTCTTCAGTCAAGCCCCCACTCCTCAAAACTGATAGTCTCAAAGTCACTACTCTCTTGTATGTTATAAAAATGATCCGATGTTCAATTCTTAGTCCTCAATCCGTTTGACACATCAGCAGTGTTTGGTACGATTGATCATTCCCCTTTCCTTAAAATACTTTATCCACTTGATTTCTAGACATCAGTTTTCTGGTTTTCTTCTACTTCACTGGTCACTTCTCACTCTCCTTTTCTGGCTATTTTCTGTCTCCTTGCTCTCTGAATTCTGGCCCTTTTAGAGTATTTCAGGGCTGACTGTTGAACTTCTTCTTTTCTCTATCTACACTGATTGCCCTGATGATCTCAGTGCAGCAATTACATTTAATTCCATCTATTTGTGAACATTCCCAAATTCATCTTTCCGACCTCTACCCTTCCCTTGAATCCTAGGATTGTATATCCAACTTTTTATTCAACAATATAAGCCTTGTCTAATAAGCATTTCAAGTTTAATAAGATATCAACCCCAAATCCTTATCTTCCCTCCACCACTCCAAACCTTCTCCTCCCACAATCTTCCCCACATCAGTAAATGTCAGTTCTATATTTTCAACTGCACATGCCAAAAACCCCTGTAAAACCCAGAAACAGAGCAAAACAAACCTTGGTATCTTTGAATTCTCTCGTATTCCTAACCAAACCCGAGCAAATTCTGATGTGCCTGTCTACAAAGTTTCCAGAATCCTATCACTTCTAATTCCACAGCTAATATTATCATCTAAGCTATCATTGTGTCTCATCTGGATTATTATAATAATCTCTTTAGCTATTTCCCTGCTTTTACTTCTGTCCTACTTCTGCCTCTGTGCGATGCCAGAGTAGTTCCCTTAAATCACCCTGTACTTCACGCTATGCTTCTCCTCTCATAAATCTTCCCATCTCACTCGGGATAAAAGCCAAAAGCTTTCTATTGACTTTGAAGGCCCTTTATCATCAGGTTCCCCCAGTTCGCTTTCCAGTTGTACCCCTATTCTGGGATGATCTTACCACTCTCAACTTTTCCTATTCCTGTACTTCCTCTCTTGAATAATCTGGCCCCAGATAATCCAATGGCTCACTCCTCCGTCTCTGGACACTTTGTTTAAATACAACCTTTTCAGTGGTGATGTTATAAGCATCGACCACATTTTAAAGAACTCAAGGAGGAGAAAAGTTAGTGATGTGTACACAAATACATGCCATTCCTGTGACTTTTTGTTTATTGCTGATGTGTCAGATTTTCTGTGGGTGTTATTTCCTTTCTGTCTGAAGTCTTGTTTTAGCAGTTCTCTGAGACCATGTCTGTTGACAAACGAATTCTTCTAGTTTTCCTTCACCTGCAAAACTATTTCACTTTCATTCCTTAAGGGTATTTTCACTGGAAATAAGGGAAATGGTTCTTCTATTTCAGCATTTAAAAAATATTATTCCACTTCCTTCAGACTTTCATGCTTTCTGTTGAAAAATCTATGGGAACTAGAATCATTGTTTGATAAGTAGTACATCTTTTCATTCTAGCTACTTTTAAATTTTTTGTTTGTTGGGTTTTGTTGTTCATTTTCAGCAGTTTGATTATAATATCCACAAGAATGGATTTTTAATGGACATGAGTTTGTGCAAACTCCAGGAGATAGTGAAGGATAGGGGAGCCTCACATGCTGCAGTCCATGGGGTTACAAAGAGTCAGACTTGACTTAGCAACGGAACGACAAGAAATGCTCTTGGGGGTTGCTGACCTTGAATCTACAGGTTTATGTTTTTCACCATTTAGGGAAATTTTATTTCTTCAAATAATTTTTCAGCACTGTATATTTCTTTTTCTTTTCTTTTTTTCCCTTTTACTCTTATTTTTCTTTTTCTGGGACTCTGATAGCATTTGAACTTTTTTATTGTCTCACAGGTACCTTAGGCTCCATTCATTTCCCCCCAAGTCTTTTCTTGAAATAATTTCTAATGATCAATTTTAAAGTTCACTGAGTCTTTCCTCTGTCATTTCCATTCCACTATTGAACCCACCCAGTGACTCTTAAATGTTCATTCCTGTATATTTTGGTTCTAGAAGTTTCCCTTGACTCCTTACAGCTTATATTTTTTGCCAATACCATCTATCTTTCAAAAATGTTTTATTGAAGCATTTTTATAATACATACTTCAAAGTCTTTTCAAGATAATTCCAACATTCATGTGTCCTTGGGACTGGTGCCTATTAATTGCCTTTTCCTGTGGGAGCATGGAAATTGAGATTTTCTTCATTATCATACACTGAGGGATTTGGAGTATATCCTGGGCATTTTGAATATTATGTTTTTGAGCCTCTGGCTCTTGTTTAAATCCTATGGAAAATCTTATTATTTTTGTTTTTGTTTTAATTTATTTGTTTTTATTTTTAAATGAAATTTATTTATTTTAAATTGAAGGATAATTGCTTTACGTATTGTGTTGATTTCTGCCATACATCACATGAATCAGCCAATATATATGTCCCCTCCCTCTTGAGCCTCCCTCCCATATTTTTGTTTTAACAAGCAGTTAACTTTGTTGGGTTCAGGCTATAAATTCCAACTGGTGCTTCATGAGTTGTGATTTTAATGCCAGGTTTATTTCAGAGTCTTTGCAGAGCCATTTGAATCTTCTCTGTGTGCATACCCAGTGAGCAGCATGGGGACCAGGGTGTGGTGAACTGTTCCTGCAGTTCTGTTCTCAAAATCTGGGGTATGCTGTTTAGGATCCGATGCACACATGCACAGCTCACTCAGATCCCAAGAGCTGGGACATTGTTATGGGGTTGCTTTCTTGAGCTCCTTCTTTCTTACTGTCTCTGGTTACCTTCAGGTTCCTCAGCTTTCCCTCTTTACTCTCCCCGCCAGGAAGCTGGGCTCTAGTTTCTCTACTCTGTCTTACACGTTTTACAACTGTGCTCACTTCTGGAGTCAACCAACAGGAGGACACAGAGAAAAAGAAACCCATGGGGGATTGTCCCACTCTCATCTCTGATTGGAGATGAAGATTCTGCTCCCTCAGAGTTCAGCACTTTCTCAGTGGCTCAGTTGTAAAGAATCCACTTGTGATGCAGGAGACACAGGAGATACAGGTTTGATCCCTAGGTAGGGAAGATCCCCTGGAGGAGGGCATGGCAACCCACTCTAGTATTCTTCCCAGGAAAATCCTATGGACAGAGGAGTCTGGCAGGCTACAGTCCTTGGGGTCATAAAGATTTGCACACGACTGAAGCAACTGAGCATGCACACACATACACAGAGTTTAAGCATCTTGTACTCTTGCTGCCACTGTTGATGCTGCAAGATTGACACTGCAGTGGAATCTGAGACTCTTGGAACAGAGAAAAGGAAAACAGAAAAAAAAAAAAATGAGAATTTGCTCTCTTTGAATGCTAAGAATTCCCTTTCCCACTCCTGATCCAGAACTACATGGTGTCTCCTGGAGCTCTCTGCCCAGGTCTGTGGATGTCAGAGGAAAAGTGGGAACTCTACCGCTGACTTGGTGGTACTTCTAAGATTGGGTCTGCTTTCCCAATCTGTCCACTATTTACTTCAGAGTCCTCAAGTATCTGAACCACTCATTCTCTATGGGTTTCATAGCTGTATTCGTCATGAGACTCAGGGCAGTGGTGATAACTTCATCAACCTAGCATAAAATCTGCTTTCAAACTTCAAAGGAAAACAAATTTGAGAGTCATATTAAGTATGGCTTTACTTACCTAGAACCAATATTAAGTATAAGGGATATATAACATCATTTTCAGAAATCCAAATGAATATTTAGAATGTTTGCCTCCTAAATAGTCTTCCTAAGAAGGTTGTTTAAGGATGTACTCCTGTAAAACAAAGATGAAATAAGAAAGAGTAGTATATGAGACCCAAGAAATTATAGAACTAACCTAGGAGAAAGGGGGTATCCAAGAAAATAGTTATGTGATACACCTAAAAGTAACTGGTTCAGATTAGAAAATATGGTCCAATGCCTCTGGAATTATATTTCTGTGAAGAAAATGATCCCATGTAATAAATAATTGAGGGCCTAATGATTTCAGGTTATACTAAAAACACATTATTCTTTTCTCTAAAAAGTAAAGAAAACTACAAAAATTCATGTGAGAAATTAATGGTCTATATTTGAGGTCCAACCAGTCCATCCTAAAGGAGATCAGTCCTGGGTGTTCATTGGTAGGACTGATTTTGAAGCTGAAACTCCAATATTTTAGCCACCTGATGTGAAGAGCTGACTCATTTGAAAAGACCCTGATGCTGGGAAAGATTGAGGGCAGGAGGAGAAGGGGATGACAGAGGATGAGATGGCTGGATGGCATCACCGACTCAAAGAACATGGGTTTGGGTGAACTCCGAGAGTTGGTGATGGACAGGGAGGCCTGGCGTGCTGTGGCTCATGGGGTCACAAAGAGTCAGACACAACTGAGCGAATGAACTGATTTGAAGCAAAATAAAGTTTATCATGTACTTAAGTATAGTACTTGAGTGTGAGAAATGAACACATTTGACTTCAGTCATAGCAAGGATATCTTTCTCATAGCAAAAACTATAGCACTGAGTCCATTGAGAAAGAAATACAATTCTCACCTCTTGACTATGCGGTGAATAATATTCCTAAGGAAATATTAATTTAACTACCATGTGAGTAGCAATGAATTAAGTTATGCTGAGGTAACAACCCCAAATGTCATTAACTTAACACATGAAAGTTGATTTCTTGGTCACCCTACATGGCCTGAGCAGGTCAGCACAGGATTGTGCTCTCCCTGGTCACTTGGTAACCCGGGTCGGGGATGCTCTACTGCCTTAGAACTGCACCATCTAGAATACCTGGCTTCAGCTACAGCAGCAGAGAAAGAGAGATTTGCAAACCTCATTGGGCTTTCACTAGCTCAACCTGAAAATCACTCACAAGATTTCTCACATTTCTCTGCCTAGGATAATGTGATAATTTCTCTGCTAGTCATAGTTCTCTCTTCACTCGGCAGGGAGATAGACGGCAGGGGTAGGAGAGCAGATGGAGTGTTTGGTGGCCATCCTGCTCACCATCAGTATTCACTGACACTCAGCTTTTAGAGCAACTTACATGAGAGGTTATAAACCTTCAGTAAGTGCCCACTGCAGATGAGCTTGAGTATACAGATTTTTTTTTTTTAAACGTGAATGTTTTTTTGAGTTGGACACTTCATAGTTCACTGTGGTTTTCATTGATCTCCCTGCTTTGACACCAGGATATGTTGACCCATAGACATGGCCAGTCTGGTCCCTGAAGGCCTTTGTGATGTTCACAACACAATGCAAGTCAGACCCAGGGTTGGACAGAACAATGTAAATGACATCAGTCTGGATAATGATAGAGGTGCAACTGTGGAAGTGTGGAGTGTGTGGAGTGTGGAAAAGGTGACTGAGGAGTTGAAAGAAAAATTGATGCCCATGTATTCTTTTTGTGGAATATGAAGGAAGAAATATTACCTGATATAGAAGAAACAATACATAGCTATTTGCATGTATTATTTTAAATGATGAATGCCATTTGAGAACTCAGTGTAAAAGTTGAGAGGTGAAAAGAAAAGGACATTGAATGTGGTGTGAATATAAATCTCTATATTTTGTAGTGGGTAATCAATAGACAGTATCTGTGGTCAATAAATCAAGAAATGGAGGCAAGAACATACCATCTTGTATGGGGAAGAAACCACCAGGAGCCCTCAAAACAGAAATGATTGGAAGTGGTTTCCTCTGGGGAGTGGGATCCAAGGTGGGGAGGGCTAGGAGAGCAGAGTGTTGATGTCATTGTAAGAATGTCTGAACTATTTGATTTTAAAAATATTCAAGCATTGCTCTGATTGAGATTTAAAAATTATTTTAAAAAGAAGGGAACAGAGATTTGGGTATGAAGTGGGGGACAGAAGGAAAGATTTGAGAGAAGTTGTTGCTGCTTAGTCATATCTCTTTTGCGATCCCACGGACTGTAGCCCACCAAGCTTCTTGTCCGTTGATTTTCCAGGCAAGAATACTGGAGTGGGTTGCCACTTCCTTCTCTAGGACATCTTCCTGACCAAGGGATCAAACTTGTATCTCCTGCATTGGCAGGTGAGTTCTTACCACTGAGCCGCCTGGGAGAGGAGGAGAGAAAGTGTACAGGTGACATGGTGGCCAGCTGGAGCCCACAGGGAATCCAAAGGTGAGACGGGCTCCACTGAGTGGCTCAAGGCCTTTCAAGGATACAAAGCCTAATTAATATTCAATGATAGGTTGTCTTTATTGTTGAGATATAAACATTTGTCATTGCCACAAATCTTATAAGCATCTGCTATAAACTCAACTAGCTTATCTATTTAATTGGGAGGGAAACAAGAGAAAGGGACTGGGAACCAAATAGAGAGCACTGATAACTGGAAAGAACAGCAGTGAGATGGGAATGAGATACTGGAAGCAAGAATCCAGAACTGAAGTGTTCATGAGGACTTAAGCTCTCTGATGTTCACAGGATCTTGGGAAGACATTTATTTCCCATGGAATGTGAGATAGGAAGTTTGTCGATTTCATTTAAACTCAGAGGACAGAGTGACCTGAGCTGACATCTTGAGCGTTTAAATTATCTTATTTAATCCTCAAAGCACACTTATGAGTTATTATCAGTTAATTCAACAAACATTTTATTAAATGTTTACCTATAGCACTGTTCGTATGTCTTTATCCCTATTCTCAAGGCCCTTATGGTCGAAAAAGGGAGATATTACAATATCAGGTGAGAAATACAGGTACGTGTCTTCTGAAAACATGGTCAAGGCAGTTATTTTGCCCTGGGGCTGGGAGAGGGTAGGCAAATCCATGAGAAGGTGACTCAGGCTGACGTTTGAAAAATAAAAAGGAGTTTGCTTGGCAGGTAAAAGTTAGTTCAGTTGTTCAGTCATTTTCTACTCTTTGTGACCCCATTAATCGCAGCACGCCAGGCCTCCCTGTCCATCACCAACTCCTGGAGTTCACTCAAACTCACGTCCATTGAGTCGGTGATGCCATCCAGCCATCTCATCCTCTGTCGTCCCCTTCTCCTCCTGCCCCCAATCCGTCCCAGCGTCAGGGTCTTTTCCAATGAGTCAACTCTTCGCGTCAGGTGGCCAAAGTATTGGAGTTTCAGCCTCAGCATCAGTCCTTCCAATGAACACCCAGGACTGGTCTCCTTTAGGATGGACTGGTTGGATCTCCTTGCAGGCCAAGGGACTCTCAAGACTCTTCTCCAACACCACAGTTCAAAAGCATCAATTCTTCGGCACTCAGCTTTCTTCACAGTCCAACTCTCACATCCATACATGACTACTGGAAAAACCATAGCCTTGACTAGACGGACCTTTGCTGGCAAAGTAATGTCTCTGCTTTTGAATATGCTATCTAGGTTGGTCATAACTTTCCTTCCAAGGAGTAAACGTCTTTTAATTTCATGGCTGCAATCACCATCTGCAATGATTTTGGAGCCCAGAAAAATAAAGTCTGACACTCTTTTCACTGTTTCACCATCTAGTTCCCATGAAGAGGTGGGACCAGATGCCATGATCTTAGTTTTCTGAATGTTGAGCTTTAAGCCAACTTTTTCACTCTCCACTTTCACCTTCATCAAGAGGCTTTTTAGTTCCTCTTCACTTTCTGCCATAAGAGTGGTGTCATCTGCATATCTGAGGTTATTGATATTTCTCCCAGCAATCTTGATTCCAGCTTGTGCTTCTTCCAGCCCAGCGTTTCTCATGATGTACTCTGCATAGAAGTTAAATAAGCAGGGTGACAATATACAGCCTTGACGTACTCCTTTTCCTATTTGGAACCAGTCTGTTGTTCCATGTCCAGTTCCAACTGTTGCTTCCTGACCTGCATATAGGTTTCTCAGGAGGCAGGTCAGGTGGTCTGGTATTCCCATCTCTTTCAGAATTTTTCACAGTTGATTGTGATCCACACAGTCAAAGGCTTTGGTATAGTCAATAAAGCAGAAATAGATGTTTTTCTGGAACTCTCTTGCTTTTTCCATGATCCAGCAGATGTTGGCAATTTGATCTCTGGTTCCTCTGCCTTTTCTAAAACCAGCTTGAACATCAGGAAGTTCACGGTTCACATATTGCTGAAGCCTGGCTTGGAGAATTTTGAGCATTACTTTACTAGCGTGTGAGATGAGTACAATTGTGCGGTAATTTGAGCATTCTTTGGCATTGCCTTTCTTTGGGATTGGAATGAAAACTGATCTTTTCCAGTCCTGTGGCCACTGCTGAGTTTTCCAAATTTGCTGGCATATTGAGTACAACACTTTCACAGCATCATCTTTCAGGATTTGAAATAGCTCAAGTGGAATTCTATCACCTCCACTAGCTTTGTTCACAGTGATGCTTTCTAAGGCCCACTTGACTTCACATTCCAGGATGTTCGGCTCTAGGTGAGTGATCACACCACTGTGATTGTCTGGGTTGTGAAGATCTTTTTTGTACAGTTCTTCTGTGTATTCTTGCCACCTCTTCTTAATAGCTTCTGCTTCTGTTAGCTCCATACTATTTCTGTCCTTTATCAAGCCCATCTTTGCATGAAATGTTCCCTTGGTATCTCTAATTTTCTTGAAGAGATCTCTAGTCTTTCCCATTCTATTGTTTTCCTCTATTTCTTTGCATTGATCACTGAGGAAGGCTTTCTTATCTCTTCTTGCTATTCTTTGGAACTCTGCATTCAGATACTTATGTCTTTCCTTTTCTCCTTTGCTTTTTGCTTCAGGGATAGGGGTAAAAGAGAGTTCTAGGAAGGCGGACAGTGTAGGTAAGGCACTGAAGCAAGAAAGCCTGTGACTCATTAGTTACCTCTGAATGCTGTGTGTCAAAGAGGGCAGGAGACAGACCAGGGGAGATTACGTGCTGAGCAGAGCTTCCCATCTGGTGAATGGAGGTCCGTCTGTGTCAGCGGTCTGAGTCACCCCAAATCAGCCTGTCAACCCCCAATCTCCTGCCATTCCACAAAAGAAACACTCTGCTGCTCAGAAGGAAAGACCTGTGAAACAGGACGCTTTACTGGAATCTGCCCCAGACCATGGCACCTAGGACAACTCCTAGCAGGAATCCTAAACTTCTGTGATCATCTGATCTACTACTTGTGTGAGGGAGCGTGTCAGGGAGAAAATGGAACCAGGGCCATGTGAGTCCTCATTTAGATCCCAAGCACCAAGAAATGTCCAGTGACTTCTGGAGCGCCACATGTATTCTTTTCTTTTCTTATAAAATATCAGCAACTCTGGCTCCTTACAATAATCAATATCAGGGTTTTTGTTTGCCCTGTGATCTACAAGCATGAACAGCATAGAATGATCAGGCAATACTTAGAACTTTAGACCTGGTAGGACCCTCACTGTTCCCTGACTGGGCATCAGGAACTCCAGTGTCACAGAACCTGGATTTGTAGGGACTCAAAGCACAAACTTTGCAAGCAGGTCACTAGGAGTGGTGATGAGATGACCACAGAAACTTTTACTCCCAAGTTCCTGAACCTGTGTATCCCAGCTATTGAGGACCCAGGAACTATATATGAGCTATTGTTCAGTACCCCAGAGAACAGCACTCCAAACCCATGCCTCCCAGAGGGCGCTTTAGATGGTCTAGTAATGGTGCTGCATTATTCTGGTTTTGCTTCAATGTCGTGTGGTATATGGCAGCGTCAGTGGGTGCCATAGTCATGAGCCCATTCTCACACCTTCGTTGCTGTAAAATAGCTTCCTTGGTCTAAGACAATTGTTACAAGGGGTCCTGAGTCAGCAAATCTCCCTTTCTTCAACCTTCAGAGAATAGTGCTGACCAAGGTACCTCAGGTGATGAAGACAAACTTGTATCCAGAGTAGGTGTGAATTCTAGATAAGACAAACCATTTCCCCTTCTAGGAGAGAAGAGATCCAATGTAACCCCTTCCAGGGTAGAAGGGATCCAATGTAATCCACCTGCCACAGGCGGTCACGTTGTCTTCTGAATACATGGTACCACTCTGAGATTATAGTATTGGTTTCTGCTCCTGACATTCAGTGATAGCAATAGCTGGATCAGCCTTGGGAGAAGGAACCCATGGAGTTGGGTCCATGTACAGCCTCCATCCCCGTGGCACTGGAGAAGCCCCAGGACAGAAGCAAAAGATATGCAGAGAAGGATGTCAGCAGGAGGTGGTCAAAGGCTGCCCTGAGCTGCCCACTGCAGCTGGAGTTGAAATCACAAGTGAGGTAAGGAGATATGACACAGAAGCATTGGATCTCATGGATTTCTCTCAATAAGGGAATTTAAAATATCTTACTTTTGAAACTTAGGGGGGAAATGGCCATATGAACATGTTGCCAGCTGCTGGAAAAGCCTTTCAGAGAGGTGCTGGTGATGCTGAGATGAGCACAGGGGACAGTTGGTGGGGGGCTTCCAATCTTGGTTTGGGTGCTTATCAGTCATCAGAGATCCCATCTGGAAAAGCCTTGGGCAGAAGCTGTGGGAACCTGGTGAGATGCCAATGTTGCTTGTTGCTCTGGGGTTTGCTAATGCTTTCCTGGCTTAGCAGCAAGACTGTCAGAGGTGGGCAGGATTGTTGGGACATCCTGGTCTCATCTCCATCATACGCATAAAGAACTTGAGACCTGTAATTTGACAGGGCAGCCCAAGGTCACTTAGGCAATTATTGGCAAAGATGGACTAAAGTACCATGGCTTAAGGTTAAAGTTGGGGATCTTAACAAATTTCTTGGTAGATCCCCTTGTATCATTTAATTAGAATATAAGCAGTTTTTCAGGCAATGCCCAAGCCTATTCTTTTCTCTGCATAAAGAAAGGGTGTACAGGAATGCATAACCAGACTTCATGTTAGCACTTACTAGTCCTCCTTTGTCATCTCTCTGTACCAGTGCCTAGTGGAATCTTCATTCTGGATTGTGACTTTGCTGTGCATCTATTCCTCCTATAAAAATTGCTTATGGTGATTTTTGTTTTTGCTTAAGATGATTTTTTTTTGATTCGCAGCATGCTGCAAAGTTATAATCATCTTTTCTCCTATCTTCTGCCTTCTTTTTAAAATCTTAGACATTAACCTACCATCCATCTATCTGAGATAGATATTCATCTGATATCTATCAGCTGATATTGATCTAGCTATTCCGCTAACCATCTGCCATCCATCCACTCACCTGACTATCTATCATCTATTTCCATCACCTCTGTTAAACATTTGTAAAAGAGTGTGACTTTGGAGGAACCCTCAATTCCCTGAAATGGACAAATATTCTCTAATGAGAATCTTCTGCTCAGAAATGTGTTCTGCTCTCTGGCTTTCGAAACAAGGTGTAAGAAAGGAGACTGGTCTTCAGCCATCACTTACCTTGCTAGGCTGAGCTACTCCCTTCATCCCTCTGGGATACTCCTTTCTCCCAGCCCCTTATCATGTGCTGACTGTAACAGGGCAGAGTCCCACACATTGTCATTCTGATTTGCCTGATCCAAGCTGATGGAACAAAAGCCAAGAGACTCTAGAGATAGAAGGACACCAGGATAGAAGAACCAGGGATCATTTGGGTAGTCGGGTTTTGTTTGTTGTTTTTGTTTTTTAAACACGGAGCAAAAACCGTAGTGATATGATAAAAATAGCCTGCAGTTCTCTGCTCCTTCTATAGACACATCTGATCTGCTCTCAAGTTTGGGTACCCTGTATAGGCTCTCACTGCATCCTGCATTTCTCCTTTATAATTGAAAATGATTCTGGTAATTATCTGTTCAAGGTTAGTGTGGATATAGCGTCACACAGTAGATGTTCAATACGTGTTATGTTGACTGACTGCCTGATTGAATGCATGAATGAGCTCCATATTTCAAGGCCCAGATCTTAGCCCAAGCCCTTCCCTCTTTTCCTCCCTTGTCATCTGCACTCTCTTAGAAATTGTGAAGATGCCATATTTGGGACGGCAGCTTTAGGAGGATGTAACTCAGCAGTGTTGGCAGGCTGCTATCTTCCCGGACCTTTCCTGCCCCACACCACCGTGTCTCTGGGGCTAACTCTCACTCCTGCTCCTCCTCCCTTCCCTTTCTGTTGCCTTTTTCCCTGCCTCTCTCCCTCCAGAGGCCCCAGACTCAAACTGCTGAAAAGTCTCTTCAAACAGGATTGAAATTGCTTTAAATATTAGAGGATTAGGGGAAGACAAACAGACCTGGGGAAGGTCTGCGTTTGAAGGATTAGGATTAGATCTCCTCTGCTGTCCAAGCATTAGCAGAGGCCATGCTGCGTACCTCCAGCTCCATCCTCTGGAGCCCAAGCAGCTCAGGGTTAGGCCTCCAGGGCATCCCATATCCTTGGGCTGATCTCTCTGCCCTGTTCTATACTGGGATCTTTTAGATTAAGTCCCAGCTATGCAGCCTCTGCTACTTCTCAGCCTTAGTCCTGCCCTGCAGACAACCACCACCAATTGAGTTAGCCTGAAATCAACCCGATTTTCCACCACTGCCTGTAAACTTAGCCAGCAGCATGAGATGACCTTGCATGGATGGGGCACTCTGCTCTGAACTAGGTGCAGGTAATGAGGACAGAGAAGCCCTGTGGCCAGGCAATAAAAGATCAGACACAATGTTAAGACAGGAGTGTGGGGTACATGCATTCACTTCTGTTTATTTAAATAAGCACTCAAGTGTATCATGACTTCACTTATGGCATGGCTGAAGCCCTCTACTGGTTATAACTGAACACTTATCAAAGTAGATTTTATTTCTAATTAGAGCCTTAGAATCTTGGAGTTTGAATAGGCCATAGAGGCAGACCTCCCTTGTGGCACCCCTTGGGGGGTTCTAACCCACTCTCTTCATGGCTGTCCATGAAATATTAGAAATGTTAGAGAAAATCTTCTCTACTTTGAGAATGTGCTTCCTCATAGCAACAGATACATTAGTCTTGATTCTACTACTAGAGGTATATATATCAGTTCAATTCAGTTCAGTCACTCAGTCGTGTCCGACTCTTTGAGACCCCTGAATCACAGCACACCAGGCCTCTCTGTCTATCACCAACTCCCAGAGTTCACTCAGACTCACGTCCATCAAGTTGATGATGCCATCCAGCCATCTCACCCTCTGTCGTCCCCTTCTCCTCCTGCCCTCAATCCCTCCCAGCATCAGAGTCTTTTCCAATGAGTCAACTCTTTGCATGAGGTGGCCAAAGTACTGGAGTTTCAGCTTTAGCATCAGTCCTTCCAAAGAAATCCCAGGGCTGATCTCCTTTAGAATGGACTGGTTGGATCTCCTTGCAGGCCAAGGGGCTCTCAAGAGTCTTCTCCAACACCACAGTTCAAAAGCATCATTCTTCAGCACTCAGCTTTCTTCACAGTCCAACTCTCACATCCATACATGACTACTGGAAAAACCATAGCCTTGACTAGACGGACCTTTGCTGGCAAAGTAATGTCTCTGCTTTTGAATATGCTATCTAGGTTGGTCATAACTTTCCTTCCAAGGAGTAAACGTCTTTTAATTTCATGGCTGCAATCACCATCTGCAATGATTTTGGAGCCCAGAAAAATAAAGTCTGACACTCTTTTCACTGTTTCACCATCTAGTTCCCATGAAGAGGTGGGACCAGATGCCATGATCTTAGTTTTCTGAATGTTGAGCTTTAAGCCAACTTTTTCACTCTCCACTTTCACCTTCATCAAGAGGCTTTTTAGTTCCTCTTCACTTTCTGCCATAAGAGTGGTGTCATCTGCATATCTGAGGTTATTGATATTTCTCCCAGCAATCTTGATTCCAGCTTGTGCTTCTTCCAGCCCAGCGTTTCTCATGATGTACTCTGCATAGAAGTTAAATAAGCAGGGTGACAATATACAGCCTTGACGTACTCCTTTTCCTATTTGGAACCAGTCTGTTGTTCCATGTCCAGTTCCAACTGTTGCTTCCTGACCTGCATATAGGTTTCTCAGGAGGCAGGTCAGGTGGTCTGGTATTCCCATCTCTTTCAGAATTTTTCACAGTTGATTGTGATCCACACAGTCAAAGGCTTTGGTATAGTCAATAAAGCAGAAATAGATGTTTTTCTGGAACTCTCTTGCTTTTTCCATGATCCAGCAGATGTTGGCAATTTGATCTCTGGTTCCTCTGCCTTTTCTAAAACCAGCTTGAACATCAGGAAGTTCACGGTTCACATATTGCTGAAGCCTGGCTTGGAGAATTTTGAGCATTACTTTACTAGCGTGTGAGATGAGTACAATTGTGCGGTAATTTGAGCATTCTTTGGCATTGCCTTTCTTTGGGATTGGAATGAAAACTGATCTTTTCCAGTCCTGTGGCCACTGCTGAGTTTTCCAAATTTGCTGGCATATTGAGTACAACACTTTCACAGCATCATCTTTCAGGATTTGAAATAGCTCAAGTGGAATTCTATCACCTCCACTAGCTTTGTTCACAGTGATGCTTTCTAAGGCCCACTTGACTTCACATTCCAGGATGTTCGGCTCTAGGTGAGTGATCACACCACTGTGATTGTCTGGGTTGTGAAGATCTTTTTTGTACAGTTCTTCTGTGTATTCTTGCCACCTCTTCTTAATAGCTTCTGCTTCTGTTAGCTCCATACCATTTCTGTCCTTTATCAAGCCCATCTTTGCATGAAATGTTCCCTTGGTATCTCTAATTTTCTTGAAGAGATCTCTAGTCTTTCCCATTCTATTGTTTTCCTCTATTTCTTTGCATTGATCACTGAGGAAGGCTTTCTTATCTCTTCTTGCTATTCTTTGGAACTCTGCATTCAGATACTTATGTCTTTCCTTTTCTCCTTTGCTTTTTGCTTCAGGGATAGGGGTAAAAGAGAGTTCTAGGAAGGCGGACAGTGTAGGTAAGGCACTGAAGCAAGAAAGCCTGTGACTCATTAGTTACCTCTGAATGCTGTGTGTCAAAGAGGGCAGGAGACAGACCAGGGGAGATTACGTGCTGAGCAGAGCTTCCCATCTGGTGAATGGAGGTCCGTCTGTGTCAGCGGTCTGAGTCACCCCAAATCAGCCTGTCAACCCCCAATCTCCTGCCATTCCACAAAAGAAACACTCTGCTGCTCAGAAGGAAAGACCTGTGAAACAGGACGCTTTACTGGAATCTGCCCCAGACCATGGCACCTAGGACAACTCCTAGCAGGAATCCTAAACTTCTGTGATCATCTGATCTACTACTTGTGTGAGGGAGCGTGTCAGGGAGAAAATGGAACCAGGGCCATGTGAGTCCTCATTTAGATCCCAAGCACCAAGAAATGTCCAGTGACTTCTGGAGCGCCACATGTATTCTTTTCTTTTCTTATAAAATATCAGCAACTCTGGCTCCTTACAATAATCAATATCAGGGTTTTTGTTTGCCCTGTGATCTACAAGCATGAACAGCATAGAATGATCAGGCAATACTTAGAACTTTAGACCTGGTAGGACCCTCACTGTTCCCTGACTGGGCATCAGGAACTCCAGTGTCACAGAACCTGGATTTGTAGGGACTCAAAGCACAAACTTTGCAAGCAGGTCACTAGGAGTGGTGATGAGATGACCACAGAAACTTTTACTCCCAAGTTCCTGAACCTGTGTATCCCAGCTATTGAGGACCCAGGAACTATATATGAGCTATTGTTCAGTACCCCAGAGAACAGCACTCCAAACCCATGCCTCCCAGAGGGCGCTTTAGATGGTCTAGTAATGGTGCTGCATTATTCTGGTTTTGCTTCAATGTCGTGTGGTATATGGCAGCGTCAGTGGGTGCCATAGTCATGAGCCCATTCTCACACCTTCGTTGCTGTAAAATAGCTTCCTTGGTCTAAGACAATTGTTACAAGGGGTCCTGAGTCAGCAAATCTCCCTTTCTTCAACCTTCAGAGAATAGTGCTGACCAAGGTACCTCAGGTGATGAAGACAAACTTGTATCCAGAGTAGGTGTGAATTCTAGATAAGACAAACCATTTCCCCTTCTAGGAGAGAAGAGATCCAATGTAACCCCTTCCAGGGTAGAAGGGATCCAATGTAATCCACCTGCCACAGGCGGTCACGTTGTCTTCTGAATACATGGTACCACTCTGAGATTATAGTATTGGTTTCTGCTCCTGACATTCAGTGATAGCAATAGCTGGATCAGCCTTGGGAGAAGGAACCCATGGAGTTGGGTCCATGTACAGCCTCCATCCCCGTGGCACTGGAGAAGCCCCAGGACAGAAGCAAAAGATATGCAGAGAAGGATGTCAGCAGGAGGTGGTCAAAGGCTGCCCTGAGCTGCCCACTGCAGCTGGAGTTGAAATCACAAGTGAGGTAAGGAGATATGACACAGAAGCATTGGATCTCATGGATTTCTCTCAATAAGGGAATTTAAAATATCTTACTTTTGAAACTTAGGGGGGAAATGGCCATATGAACATGTTGCCAGCTGCTGGAAAAGCCTTTCAGAGAGGTGCTGGTGATGCTGAGATGAGCACAGGGGACAGTTGGTGGGGGGCTTCCAATCTTGGTTTGGGTGCTTATCAGTCATCAGAGATCCCATCTGGAAAAGCCTTGGGCAGAAGCTGTGGGAACCTGGTGAGATGCCAATGTTGCTTGTTGCTCTGGGGTTTGCTAATGCTTTCCTGGCTTAGCAGCAAGACTGTCAGAGGTGGGCAGGATTGTTGGGACATCCTGGTCTCATCTCCATCATACGCATAAAGAACTTGAGACCTGTAATTTGACAGGGCAGCCCAAGGTCACTTAGGCAATTATTGGCAAAGATGGACTAAAGTACCATGGCTTAAGGTTAAAGTTGGGGATCTTAACAAATTTCTTGGTAGATCCCCTTGTATCATTTAATTAGAATATAAGCAGTTTTTCAGGCAATGCCCAAGCCTATTCTTTTCTCTGCATAAAGAAAGGGTGTACAGGAATGCATAACCAGACTTCATGTTAGCACTTACTAGTCCTCCTTTGTCATCTCTCTGTACCAGTGCCTAGTGGAATCTTCATTCTGGATTGTGACTTTGCTGTGCATCTATTCCTCCTATAAAAATTGCTTATGGTGATTTTTGTTTTTGCTTAAGATGATTTTTTTTTGATTCGCAGCATGCTGCAAAGTTATAATCATCTTTTCTCCTATCTTCTGCCTTCTTTTTAAAATCTTAGACATTAACCTACCATCCATCTATCTGAGATAGATATTCATCTGATATCTATCAGCTGATATTGATCTAGCTATTCCGCTAACCATCTGCCATCCATCCACTCACCTGACTATCTATCATCTATTTCCATCACCTCTGTTAAACATTTGTAAAAGAGTGTGACTTTGGAGGAACCCTCAATTCCCTGAAATGGACAAATATTCTCTAATGAGAATCTTCTGCTCAGAAATGTGTTCTGCTCTCTGGCTTTCGAAACAAGGTGTAAGAAAGGAGACTGGTCTTCAGCCATCACTTACCTTGCTAGGCTGAGCTACTCCCTTCATCCCTCTGGGATACTCCTTTCTCCCAGCCCCTTATCATGTGCTGACTGTAACAGGGCAGAGTCCCACACATTGTCATTCTGATTTGCCTGATCCAAGCTGATGGAACAAAAGCCAAGAGACTCTAGAGATAGAAGGACACCAGGATAGAAGAACCAGGGATCATTTGGGTAGTCGGGTTTTGTTTGTTGTTTTTGTTTTTTAAACACGGAGCAAAAACCGTAGTGATATGATAAAAATAGCCTGCAGTTCTCTGCTCCTTCTATAGACACATCTGATCTGCTCTCAAGTTTGGGTACCCTGTATAGGCTCTCACTGCATCCTGCATTTCTCCTTTATAATTGAAAATGATTCTGGTAATTATCTGTTCAAGGTTAGTGTGGATATAGCGTCACACAGTAGATGTTCAATACGTGTTATGTTGACTGACTGCCTGATTGAATGCATGAATGAGCTCCATATTTCAAGGCCCAGATCTTAGCCCAAGCCCTTCCCTCTTTTCCTCCCTTGTCATCTGCACTCTCTTAGAAATTGTGAAGATGCCATATTTGGGACGGCAGCTTTAGGAGGATGTAACTCAGCAGTGTTGGCAGGCTGCTATCTTCCCGGACCTTTCCTGCCCCACACCACCGTGTCTCTGGGGCTAACTCTCACTCCTGCTCCTCCTCCCTTCCCTTTCTGTTGCCTTTTTCCCTGCCTCTCTCCCTCCAGAGGCCCCAGACTCAAACTGCTGAAAAGTCTCTTCAAACAGGATTGAAATTGCTTTAAATATTAGAGGATTAGGGGAAGACAAACAGACCTGGGGAAGGTCTGCGTTTGAAGGATTAGGATTAGATCTCCTCTGCTGTCCAAGCATTAGCAGAGGCCATGCTGCGTACCTCCAGCTCCATCCTCTGGAGCCCAAGCAGCTCAGGGTTAGGCCTCCAGGGCATCCCATATCCTTGGGCTGATCTCTCTGCCCTGTTCTATACTGGGATCTTTTAGATTAAGTCCCAGCTATGCAGCCTCTGCTACTTCTCAGCCTTAGTCCTGCCCTGCAGACAACCACCACCAATTGAGTTAGCCTGAAATCAACCCGATTTTCCACCACTGCCTGTAAACTTAGCCAGCAGCATGAGATGACCTTGCATGGATGGGGCACTCTGCTCTGAACTAGGTGCAGGTAATGAGGACAGAGAAGCCCTGTGGCCAGGCAATAAAAGATCAGACACAATGTTAAGACAGGAGTGTGGGGTACATGCATTCACTTCTGTTTATTTAAATAAGCACTCAAGTGTATCATGACTTCACTTATGGCATGGCTGAAGCCCTCTACTGGTTATAACTGAACACTTATCAAAGTAGATTTTATTTCTAATTAGAGCCTTAGAATCTTGGAGTTTGAATAGGCCATAGAGGCAGACCTCCCTTGTGGCACCCCTTGGGGGGTTCTAACCCACTCTCTTCATGGCTGTCCATGAAATATTAGAAATGTTAGAGAAAATCTTCTCTACTTTGAGAATGTGCTTCCTCATAGCAACAGATACATTAGTCTTGATTCTACTACTAGAGGTATATATATCAGTTCAATTCAGTTCAGTCACTCAGTCGTGTCCGACTCTTTGAGACCCCTGAATCACAGCACACCAGGCCTCTCTGTCTATCACCAACTCCCAGAGTTCACTCAGACTCACGTCCATCAAGTTGATGATGCCATCCAGCCATCTCACCCTCTGTCGTCCCCTTCTCCTCCTGCCCTCAATCCCTCCCAGCATCAGAGTCTTTTCCAATGAGTCAACTCTTTGCATGAGGTGGCCAAAGTACTGGAGTTTCAGCTTTAGCATCAGTCCTTCCAAAGAAATCCCAGGGCTGATCTCCTTTAGAATGGACTGGTTGGATCTCCTTGCAGGCCAAGGGGCTCTCAAGAGTCTTCTCCAACACCACAGTTCAAAAGCATCATTCTTCAGCACTCAGCTTTCTTCACAGTCCAACTCTCACATCCATACATGACTACTGGAAAAACCATAGCCTTGACTAGATGGACCTTTGTTGGCAAAGTAATGTCTCTGCTTTTCAATATGCTCTCTTGGTTGGTCATAACTTTCTTTCCAAGGAGTAAGCGTCTTTTACTTTCATGGCTGCAGTCACCATCTGCAGTGATTTTGGAGCCCCCCAAAATGAAGTCTGACACTGTTTCCACTGTTTCCCCATCTATCTCCCATGAAGATATGGGACCAGACGCCATGATCTTCATTTTCTGAATGTTGAGCTTTAAGCCAACTTCTTCACTCTCCTCTTTCACTTTCATCAAGAGGCTTTTAAGTTCCTCTTCACTTTCTGCCATAAGGGTGGTGTCATCTGCATATCTGAGGTGATTGATATTTCTCCCGGCAATCTTGATTCCAGCTTGTGCTTCTTCCAGCCCAGCGTTTCTCATGATGGTACTCTGCATAGAAGTTAAATAAGCAGGGTGACAATATACAACCTTGATGTACTCATTTTCCTATTTGGAACCAGTCTGTTGTTCCATGTCCAGTTCTAACTGTTGCTTCCTGACCTGCATATAGGTTTCTCAAGAGGCAGATCAGGTGGTCTGGTATTCCCATCTTTTTCAGAATTTTCCACAGTTGATTGTGACCCACACAGTCAAAGGCTTTGGCATAATCAATAAAGCAGAAATAGATGTTTTTCTGGAACTCTCTTGCTTTTTCCATGATCCAGCAGATGTTGGCAATTTGATCTCTGGTTCCTCTGCCTTTTCTAAAACCAGCTGGAACATCTGGAAGTTCACAGTTCACATATTGCTGAAGCCTGGCTTGGAGAATTTTGAGCATTACTTTACTAGCATGTGAGATGAGTGCAATTGTGTGATAGTTTGAGCATTCTTTGGCATTGCCTTTCTTTGGGATTGGAATGAAAACTGACCTTTTCCAGTCCTGTGGCCACTGCTGAGTTTTCCAAATTTGCTGGCATATTGAGTGCAGCACTTTCACAGCATCATCTTTCAGGATTTGAAATAGCTCAACTGGAATTCCATCACCTCCACTAGCTTTGTTCATAGTGATGCTTTCTAAGGCCCACTTGACTTCACATTCCAGGCTGTCTGGCTCTAGGTGAGTGATCACACCACTGTGAATGTCTGGGTTGTGAAGATCTTTTTTGTACAGTTCTTCTGTGTATTCTTGCCACCTCTTCTTAATAGCTTCTGCTTCTGTTAGCTCCATACCATTTCTGTCCTTTATCAAGCCCATCTTTGCATGAAATGTTCCCTTGGTATCTCTAATTTTATTGAAGAGATCTCTAGTCTTTCCCATTCTGTTGTTTTCCTCTATTTCTTTGCATTGATCGCTGAGGAAGGCTTTCTTATCTCTTCTTGCTATTCTTGGAACTCTGCATTCAGATACTTATATCTTTCCTTTTCTCCTTTGCTTTATGCTTTCCTTATTTTCACAGTTATTTGTAAGGGCTGCCCAGACAGTCATTTGGCTTTTTTGCATTTCTTTTCCATGGGGATGGTCTTGATCCCTGTGATATATATACACAAATGTATGTCAAGCTCATATATATGTCAATGTAGAATCTGAAGTATGTACAAAGGAATTTCTTAAACAAGACACAAAAAGAATTACTCATAATAAAAAGATTGATACATTTGACAATATTAAAATTATGAATCTGTTCCTCCAAAGTCTCCATGAAGACTCAGAGTGCAAGCCGCATACTAGGGTGAGCAGAAGCATAAACATCTGACCGAGGACTCTACTTCATAATATACCAGGAATTCTTCCAAACAAGGAGAAGCAAAAAGGACAACTGGATGCGGAAAATAGGCAGAATAGAATGGTATTACCAATGGCCAATAAACACAGGGAAAGGTGCTAAACCTCACTGATAACCAGATGTATGCAAATTAAAGCCACATTGGAATGTCCCTATATACTCACCATAGGGCAGGAAATATGAAGGTAGACAGTAGCAAGTGTGCAAAAAAGATATGCAAAGTGCACAGAAGTACAAAGTTTATCATTGCCAGTGGGATGGAAAGGAACAACCAGTTTGAAAAGCAGTATTTACTGTCATCTGATGGAGTTAAAGTGATGCAAATTCTATGACCAAGAAATTCCCCTCCTAGATACATAGCCTCCGGATGCACACGGGTACAAGGAAACACAAATGAGGCTGTTCATAGCAGCACTGTCAGCTTGGACTTTCCCCAGATTGGAAACAGGCCAAATAGTCACTAACATTAGGTCACATTAATATTATGATATATTAATACAAGGGGATGCCATACACTACAAAGTGAGCTAATCACAATTACAAGCAACAGTATGGATACATCTTAAAACACACACACGCAGTGTTAAGCAAAGGAAGTTGGTACCCTGTACATCTCCATTTACCTGAAGTTCAAAAAACTGGCCCAAAAAATGTCATATTGTTTGTGCTACATATTTAGATGATGAGCCATAAACAAAAGTGTTTAAAAATGAATTGCCATAGAAGACAAATGTGAGGATTGTAGTGACCCCTGAGAGCAGGAAGCAGGGAATGATTGGGAAGACGCCAACAGTGGACGAAGGGGGCTGGCATGGTACAGATCTCAACCAAGGTGTGGGTACAAGATATTTTAAAAAGATGAGCTACGTATTTATTTCTCATGGTTTTCTGCATGTGCACATGTCATACTTTAGAAGAATAGCTTTAAAAAGATAATTCTAATCTCGACAGTTATCATGTTCCTCTTAAACTTTCTCTTTTCCAAGCCAAACATAAAATTCCTTCAATAAATGTGATTTCCGAAGCTTTTATTACCCTAAAACCCTTTTCTTCCTCCCTTCCTTCCTTCCCTCCTTCTTTGCTTTCTTTTTTCTTCCTCCATCCCTCCCTTCCTCCTCCTCTCCCTCTCTCCCTTTCTATCTATCTATTTACCTACTATCCATGTATTTAAACAATGACTGCCACTTTCATTAGGGGCAATAGAAAATCAAGGACAGCAGAGGTGGGGAAAACCCAAAATAAAGGCAAGTACAAGTCCAATTTGCACTTTGGAGGTTCAAATGAGGACAGATGCCATCGGTAAAATAAACAAACCATTACATAATAAACAAACCATTAAACACACAAACCGTTAGTATGAGAACAGAAGTGTCTACACATTCATAATTTCTTAATTCCTTATCCTTGATGATAATTAGTCCATTGACAGACGTTAGTTGGTGTAAGCTGCGAACAGGTGCCAACATAGGCAAAACCAACTGCGGAGAATCAGGCTGCTGACAGAGGCTGCCCAGGGCTGAAGAGTGCCATCTCGTCGTCTCTGCAGATGCGGCCACTGTCTTCCTGGGAGGCTTCTGCTCTGCAGCCTCGGAGGTTGAGATGGAGCCCTGACCTCTTCTTGCTGAGGGGTCTGGCTGGACTGTGGGCAGATGTCCATCTCAATGCAAGAGGCACCTCCAGAGACTTCCCAGCCAGGCCTTATTGAGGGGTGATCAATCATATCTTCTCCTCCCTTCCACCTGATACCCCAGGGAAGGGATAAAGCTTGGGGACAGTAAGGTCTTGCTTGGTCACTTGCAAATGTTAATTAGCACAGTCTCCCTGGCAGCCCTAAGTCCTTTGGATTGCCTGGCAGTGAGAGGAATACAAAGCGCACAGATGAGGCTCTGCAGCTGACAGCCCCTGGGAGTGGAGCTGAAACGCAATTCTCCCATCACCACCATCTCTCAGGCACTAGAGACAGAGACACCTGTGTCTAGTCAATCAAAACATCTGTCTACCTAAAGCTCTGCTCCAGGTCTTTATTTACCATTATTAGGACATCAGACTTTCCCACTTTCACGATGCAGGTAGCCCTCCTGGGTCCAGGGTTTACCACTGAGTGTGCCTGTCATCTGATCAAGGAAAAAATCTTGCTCTCCCAGGGGTGGGGGCAGGGGATGCTAAACCCCTTGACATGGGCTGAGGATCCTCAAAGGCTCTGCCTTTGGAATCACACTGACCCAAGTGTAAATGGATCTAGACAGGTTGGGAAATGTAATTCTGTTTTGCAATGAAATATACAGAGCTTGTTGATGCATATTTTCAGTTGAGAAGATGCATCTCAAATGGGGAAAGTAAGGTGTCTCCTGGGACGACAGCATCCTCTTAAAAGAGTTTCTAAGGCAGCGTAATCAGTACAGGCATGGAGATTCACATGGAGGCCTCCTTTCTCCACATGTGCCCCACCCCACCCTGTCCTTCCTCCCCCTTCCTCTGCCCTCCCCCACAAAAGTGCTCTTGGAGACGCGGGATGCCAGCACGGAAGGTCTTGGGAGATAGGCAGGTTGTTTCGAGAGTGGTATGGGGTGGAGAAGGTGTCTGTCTATAGCACTGGGGGCTGAGAGTCTGTGCTGCCTGGTGAGTCTGAGTCCGGTGAGCCGCAATCTCAGAATCACCATTAGAGAATGTTATTCATTCGTTCAACCAATAGAGTGAGTACTTACAAGGGCTCAGGAGCTGCGTCTGAGTTCCTCAGACTTCATTCATTTTTTTGCCCTCTGATAATCTCCAGGTTTCCTTCTCATGAAATTGTGGGATTTCTAGCTTGGGAAAGGGCCAGATAAACTCACCTTCCTTTCTTGCCTAAGAGTCAGCAGGGGGACTCTTAGCAGTTTTGCTTTGGGTGACTCACTGGTCCCTGACAAATAAAGACTTGAACCTAGATCTCCTGATTCCAGATTTGGTATTTTTTTTCTTTCCCATCACACCCGGGTTGAGTGGGCATCTTTGTGTGTCCTTGGAAATGTGAAAATACAGAATCTCAAGCATTTGGCAGAAACAGACAGACAAACAGATAAAATTACTTGCTTGAGGTCACATTGCAAGGTAGGGCAGAGGGAGATAGGATCCTTAACCTACGGGTTTCCAGGCCAATTTAACTTCCATTCAGCAAGTGGTTTTTCTGGGATGGAATTTTCCTTTTGTTCCTTTTTTTCATTGTCTCCTTTCTGGATTCTGCTTTAACCTTCTCTCCTCACACAGAAGGTTCCAAGTCACATGATGAAATAACTACCCATCCAAGAGAAGGACACTCTCATCTCCTGGTCCACCCACCCGGGGCTGCTGGCATCATGGCCAGGACAAACGTCTGCTTCGGAGATGGGATCTGGAGATGAGGAATAATAATGAATTGAGAGTTGAACAGGATTGAGCATTGCACACACCTCCCCATCTGCTCTGTTACAGGCAAGGATTTGCCTGAGATTAGGTCTCTGTTTCTGATCTGACGACAGATGCCCGAGCCATAAATAACTGTGTTTTTCCCTTGAACTTTCACTGCCATCTCCCGATGTCTTGTGTCACATTGCATTCTGGGGAGAGGTGCAGTGGAGCATGGCGCCCCCTCCCCGTCCTCACTCTGTCCCTCTTCTCCGAGCACTGCCACCTTGGTGGGTCCTACAGTGGGCACTGCAGATTGAAAGGCTTGCAGGCACTGGGGTGGAGGGGCATTCCCATGGAAGCTAGCAATTAGAGGCCCAGGAGTCTAGCCCCGCCTTCCCCACACTCAGCTCGACCTGGCTTCTCTAGGGGAGACTGAAAGTTGTTGTTTTGTTTGCATGGGCAGGGGTCATCAGTGTGAGCTCCTGTTAAAGCCAGATCTCTGACTCTGCATTTGGCAGAAACAAAGCAGGTAGAAGAGAGATTTGCAGGCGGCAGGGCCGGCCCAGGGCAACGGATGCCCTAATGTGCTTCCGAGCTTCCTGTCCCCAAGGAATGACACTCATGTGTGAGGAAGTGTCTCCTCCAGCCCTGCGGGGGTGTTACTAAGTGGCTCTATTTTCCATCCTTAGTGGTGTGGCAAGCACCTTCCCCACCCCCCACCTCCCTTCCTTCCCTCGCTCTCTTTCTCTGGCTGCATGTGGTTCATTTAGAAATCCAGGAAAGTTACCCTTGGTACAATCAGAATGGAACATTTTATAATCAACAAAACCTGAAGCTTAGCTCTTTCAGCTTGTCTTAGTGACGGATGAAAAATTGATAGCAGAAGGAGCAAGTTCAGATGTTGGCAAAGGTTCAAAATTAGGGCCCATTCCATTTTCTGCTGCTCCAGCTCCATGCAGTGTGTTTTCTAGCCCTGACTCTTTTCTCTTTCCTCTCCCTCAACCTCCTTTTCTCTCAATATCATCTCAGTCTCATGACATCTCTCTCAGTCTCTCTCCCAGTCTTCGAATCATTAATGCCACCTTCCCCTCCTTATCAACCTCTCTGCCATCTCTCTCGTCTCTGCTCTGCTCTTTTCTGTCTTGGCTTGGTCCTGTTTCTCTCTCTCAGCACTTGCCTTTGTTTCTCTCTCTCTGTTCTCTTTCACTGCGTCCTCATTTCCTCCCTCTTCTGGCATTTCTTCTTTTTTTTTTAATCCATATTTAACTGTACAGCTCAGGGGCACTAAGTACATTCACATTTTTGTGCAACTCTCACCATCATCTATCACTCACATTTGTCACCTTCCTAAAGGGAAACTCTGTCCCCATTAAACGCTAACTCCCATCCCCCTTCCCCGCCCATCCACATCCCTGCCCCTGGCGCCTACTAATGTACTTTCTGACTCTATGAATTCGACTATTCTAGGTCCCTTATATACATGGAATCAAATCAGTATTTGTCTGTACCTACTGTATACTGTATGCACAGTACATCATGAGAAACGCTGGGCTGGAAGAAGCACAAGCTGGAATCAAGATTGCCAGGAGAAATATCAATCACCTCAGATATGCAGATGACACCACCCTTATGGCAGAAAGTGAAGAGGAACTAAAAAGCCTCTTGATGAAAGTGAAAGAGGAGAGTGAAAAAGTTGGCTTAAAGCTCAACATTCAGAAAACGAAGATCATGGCATCTGGCCCCATCACTTCATGGGAAATAGTTGGGGAAACAGTGTCAGACTTCATTTTGGGGGGCTCCAAAATCACTGCATGGTGACTGCAGCCATGAAATTAAAAGACGCTTACTCTTTGGAAGAAAATTTATGACCAACCTAGATAGCATATTCAAAAGCAGAAACATTACTTTGCCAACAAAGATTTGTCTAGTCAAGGCTATGGTTTTTCCAGTGGTCATGTATGGATGTGAGAGTTGGACTGTGAAGAAAGCTGAGCGCCGAAGAATTGATGCTTTTGAACTGTGATGTTGGAGAAGACTCTTGAGGGTCCCTTGGACTGCAAGGAGATCCAACCAGTCCATCCTAAAGGAGATCAACCCTGGGTGTTCTTTGGAAGGACTGATGCTAAAGCTGAAACTCCAGTACTTTGGCCACCTCATGCAAACAGTTGACTCATTGGAAAAGACTCTGATGCTGGGAGGGATTGGGGGCAGGAGGAAAAGGGGACGACAAGGATGAGATGGCTGGATGGCATCACCGACTTGATGGATGTGAGTCTGGGTGAACTCCGGGAGATGGTGATGGACAGGGAGGCCCGGTGTGCTGCGATTCACGGGGTCGCAAAGAGTCAGACATGACTGAGCAACTGAACTGAACTGAACTGTATACTGGGAGGCTTCCCTGATGGCTCAGACAGTGAAGAATCTGCCTGCAGTGCAGGAGACCCAGGTTCAATCCCTGAGTCGGGAAGATCCCCTGGAGAAGGAAACGGCAACCCACTCCAGTATTCTTGCCTGGAGCATCCCACGAACAGAGGAGCCTGGAGGGCTATACAGTCCATGGGGTCACAAAGAGTCAGACACGACTGAGGGAATAACACTTTCACTGTATATTGGAATGCATTTTTAAGGTTAACTTAATAAATGTCCTATAAACAGATTGTACCTTCTTTCCCCACCACCTCCCCCCTCCCTGCCCCATGTCTGATACAGTAGACCCTCACAGGCCATCGACTTCATACATAGTCAGTCCCAATCTCCCAGTCATCTCTCCGGGGGTTTCTTACAGGAGAAGCTCATGAAACCTCCAAGCCCAAGTCACGCCATGTCAGCACCTGGCCACCTATCACCCCAAGTGACAAGGGAGTTCCAGGCAGAGGACATGAGGGATGGCTTTTCCAACAGCTTGGCTGGGCTGATTCCCTGGTGATGGTCTCCTCATAGGATCAGCACGTGTCCCTGGGCCGACCAGGCTGAGCCATCCTCCCCTCACTCAGCCCAGCCACGGACTTGTGCGCCTTTTCAAGAGCTCACACTCCTTGCCCTTCTCCTCTTCTCTCTGGCCCTTGGTCTCTGGCCTCCTCTCTGGCCGTTGACCTTGCTCTGGCTTCTCCGTGGCTCCTCACCTTCTCCCCAGTGCCTTTTCCCCTCCTTTACCTCTCTTCATTCTGTCTCATGGCACAGGTCCCTCCCTTCATTCCCTTCCTTTTGTTTACCTTCCCCCTTATTTTTTCCTCCTGTGGTCAGTATCTTCCCTTTATCCACTCCCATAGCCCAGATTTCTCTCTCCTCCAGAGGAACCCCTGCCTTCTCCCTGCCGAGTAACTGTACTTTCTACTGTGGGCACTTGAACTCCCCTCTGGGTCTTTCCATGGCATCGAGTCTCTGCTTGGGTGTGGCATCTCCATTCTCTTGGGCAGAGTGGCTGGGGCTCTCCACCATCTCTGTCGTCCTGAGCAGACAGAGTATAACACAGCAGACTCTTTAACAATAAGTCACCGGAAACAACCATCTGGAGGACAGCAATGAGAGATGCTCTCATGGAGGAGGTGGGGATTAACTAGAGTCAAGAAGAGGAGACTAAGGTGAGATGGAGGCTCCAGGTAGGAGATCCACAGTCCACTGGAGAACATCAGCCTGGGAAGCTGAAGAGCTGCTCTGAGATCGTTTGGTAGAAGGGTCAGTATATCCTGATGACGTGGTTTGGTGCTGTGGGACCCTTGGGCAGAGGATGGAAAAGGCGACCTCCAGTTCCCTTTGTGCTTTTAGCTCATGCTCCTTGCTTCCTCCTCCACCACAACAGCATTCAGACTCTGAGTGTGTGACTGCAGATGCCTCATTAGCCCCTGTAAATAGCGATGTCGCCTTGCTACGTGAGCCATCTCAGGCATGATTCATCATCCCAGTGCACTGAGTCGACACAGCCCACTCCTGCTTGATGCCATTCCCTCCAGAGATGCCTTTCTCCCTCCCTCCCTCCTACCTCATGGTACCAGTTCCATCCTCATTCCCAAATTCTTTCCCTGAGACCTGGCCGGATGGCTTGGAAGTCTTCAGGCCCTTGGGGGTTTCAGGCCTATGTCCCACTTCCCCAAGTCAGTTAGGTGGTCCAATTCCACCTCCTTGGACAGTTCCTACCTCTCTTCTCTGTGCTGCTTCAGCATAATCTGGGCAGCAATGAGCAAGTTACAGAACAAGGCAGTGCAGCTGGCCAGCCAAGACCATTCTGTGCTCCCAAGCTTTGAGACAGAGTCGTCAAGGTCTGAAGACCGCCAAAGGGCATCTTATTGAGTGAGACATGCATTTTTAATAAACCATATTTGACTTCCATGATAGGCAAGTTATTAAGTCGTTTGACAGCCAATGGCATGAGGAAATGAAAGAATACCTTAAAAGTAGACATTTCTTGGCAGATAAGGAAGAAATTCAGTGAGCTGGAGGCAATAGAAAAGGAAATGCAAATAAAGATATGATGCTTTTACCTATCTGCATATAGTGGAGAAGCCATTAATATAACAGTGAATAGTGGGATTTTTATCACTACTTGACTTGAATGTCTTGAAAAACTGGCTCAGCCTTGAAAGGATCAGTCTTTGTAGCTCTGGACCAAGCCCCAGTCCTTTGTCTCTGTGCCAAGAAGATGAATTTGTTTTCTGATGTGTTTTCCTGCTGCCTCCGCCTTTCCACATCCTTCTGAAATGAGCTTTGAGTTGGTTTTCCATCACCTCCTGATTTAGAATTATTAAGGATAATGATAAAGAGGAAATGGTTCTTTTTCACCCAGAGGCACACTACTGAATTGATAGATGCAAATCCACTCAGGTGACCTCCCCGTCCATTGCTCCAGGTGATGGAGCAGACACGCCTCATTCTTGGGGATCCCCTGAGGCCCACCTTCCCTGTGAGCCTTTCTTGGCCACCCTGGCTGTCCAGTGGGCTTCCCCTTCACACTCACAGCCCATTTGACCCATGTGTAGGGCTTCAACTTTCAGGGCCCAGAACTGATAGTTTTCTTTCCAAGTGCCTATGGCTTGTGATTCTTTTGTAAGCTCTTCTAGATTTCTGATTTTCTTGTTTTCAACCTCTGTCCTCAAGACATGGGGTAGAACTTGCGAAGACCACACTCCTTTCCCTAACCTGAGCAGAGGCCACCCACCTTGGGGCATTTAGGAAGACAGATTAGTGAGAACAGAATATAGCCCTTATTGGCAGGATTTTTAATATTCAGTCAATGCTGGCGTGACTTTGAGATGCCCAGAACTTGTGACCAGAAGTGAATCCTTGAAATTGTTTGGAGTCCTCACTCAGGGGCTTCTTCCTTATGCTGTTTTGCAATCACTTTCCCATGATCTGTGAAGAAACCAATTACCTTAAAATGTCTTCCTTACCCATGATCCTCTGAGGCTCGTGGATTTCCTCTTGTCTATTACTTACAGTGATGCCCAAACTGAAGCTTTCCATGGAGCTCTGTGGAGATGTGCCCCATCTTTGATAAAATTCCTGGCATCCTCAATCTCATGTCTGAGCAGCTCCATCACCTTCTTGCTCTAACTGAAACTAGCTCTTCCCTGAGGGTTTTGTCTCCCCCTGAAATCCATTCAATGATGCTCTTTTTGCTCCTACACTTCCCTACCTTCTTGGGGCTGGGGTGTGTGCTCTCCTGGGTACTCAGTACTCTATCCAAATTAATTCTTCCTCCTCCTTAAAATAACCCAACTTTTTGAAGTCATCCATCCATACCTCCTTGACATTCTCAGTATTACCTCTTGAATGCCTAATAGAAATTTCCCTAATCAAACTTGGCATTCAGCAGCCCCAGCCCAAAATCTCCCCTAGATCTTCAGGTCTCATAAGTAACTCTTCCATTCACTAGTTGTTTTGGTTAAAACCCTTGTCATCATCTTTGATTTTTATGTTTCTCCCATTCTTTGCATTCAATCCTTTAAACACGTCTTCTTGACCTGTCCACCAAAACATGTGCTGTGATCACTTGTCACCACCTTCCACACCACCTCTCAAGTCTAAGTCACCACCATCTCTTGCTCAGCCTACCACATCAGCCTCCTAACCAGTCTCCTCTCTTGACTCTCTTCTGTGTATTCTGAACAAAGCAGCCAACATGACCCTGTGAAGATATTCATTATGCCATGTTCCTCCACTGGTCAAAGCTCTCCAAAACCATCTCCCCTCAACTAGCATAAAACCCTAAGTCTTTATGCAGCCTGAAAGATCTAAATGACCTTGTCCCAGTGACTTGTTAATGACCGCTCTTTTCCTAGCTCACTCCACTCCAGCCACACTCTCTCCCTTTCTGTTCATCAAGTATTCTGAAAATAGTTCTGCTTTCCATCTCTCTGGCTTGGAACATCTTTCAGTCTCTACTCTAGTATCAGTTTCTATGAGAGATGTCCCTGACCTTACAACCCCCTGCCCAGCACTTTGAATAGCCTCCTACTCTACTGTTTTTCTTCCTAAGAATGTAGGACTGCCTGACATTCCATTAATATCTTTATTTGTTTGATTATGCATTGTCTAACTCTCCCACCGTACTGTAAAGTCCATAAGGATGAGGGCTTATTTTTTAACTGTTCTCTTCCTAGTGCCCAGACTAGGTGGATGGTTATGTGTATGTATGTGTGTTAGTTTCTCAGTCGTGTCTGACTCTCTGTGACTCCATGGACTGTAGCCCATCAGGCTCCTCAGTCCATGGAATTCTCCAGGCAAGAATATGGAGTAGGTAGCCATTCCCTTCTCCAGGGCATCTTCCCAACCGAGGGATTGAACCAGTGTCTCTCCTGTATTTCAGGTATATTCTTTACCATCTGAGCCACCAGGGAATGGTTGGTATTCAATAAATATTTGTTGAGTGATCAAAAGAATGATGGGAAGCACAAGTCACAAGGGATGCTGGAGAGATTTTGTGCACAGTTCCTGATGGTAACACCAGAGAGATGAAGGGGGAAAAAATCATCTATTTGGGGGCCCCCAGAGAGGGACCAATTCAAACAACTTCCCTCCAAGCATAAAAAAGAGATATGATAATGTGGAACTCTAAGAAAAATAATAATGAAACTCCCCCTGCCACTCAGAGAGCCACACTTACTCAGGAAGAGGAAATACAAACCTGGTTTTTTCCCTCTAGAAATTTCAGTTACTGTCCAGGTCATTTGCAGGAGTGGCTTAAACCCTTGAGAGAAGGGAAAGCACTGCATTTTTATCCCAAACAGAACCTGCCCGGCAGGAGAACAGTGAACACATGCATACGGTAAAGCAAAGGGGACATAGTGGGTCCACAGGCCCTTCTCCATTTTACAAACTCTTCTTAATTACTAAAATTCTTTAAGAACTAACTCAAATACCATTTCCTTTTCCTAGCAGTCTCAAGCAGAATTACATGTCCTTTGTACATATCACTGGAATAGTACTTTTCCCGGTGGGTGATTGGTTGTTGTAGACACACCCACTTGCCCTGCTGGATCGTGTAGGTAATGCCATGTCTTATTTGTCTTTGCACACCAAACATGCATGCTACATGCTAGGTTGTTTCAGTTACGTCTGACTCTTTGAGATGCTATGGACTGTAGCCCGCCAGCTCCTCCGTCCACAAGATTCTCCAGGAAAGAATACTGGAGTGGGTTGCCATGCCCTCCTCCAGAGGATCTTCCCAACCCAGGGGTTGAGACGGGGTCTCCTGCGACTTCTGCATTGCAGGTGGATTCTTTACCACTGAATCACTGGGGAAGCCCACTGAACATGTTATTTAATAAACGTTGGCTTAATTAGGGACCAGCTCTATAGAACTCATGCAATTAAAAGAAGGGGCTTTTTACCAATGTTTTTCTCTGAGTAGGACTTAAAAGTCTGGGGTATAATGCAGAATTGCTTCTTTGTTACTTACTTAAAGCCTGCATCTGTTGCCGTCTGTCTATGTGAAGCCCATTTCCACCCACAACCCTTATTTCTGGCTCAACAGATCTTCCTCTGCAAAGAAGATCCCTGTCCTCTTGACATCCATCTCCACCACTTCCACCTTCTGCATGCTGTCCTGTAAACTGGCTCTCAGTTTGTTTACCTCTGTCCAAGCTACTCAGCCAACATTCAGAGCCCTCTATGAGCTGTCCTGGACTACTCCAGATGGCTGGCTGAGGGAGCTAGGAAAAATGAGGTTGATACATTAATTCCTCCCTTACTCACACATGGTCATCACTAAGCTCTGCAAACAAACCTACTTGATAAGGTGCATTGATCAAAGGAGGACACTAAGGCAGAGTTGCCCATTTCCTCTAATCTCTTATTCTTGGTCTCAAGGCAAGATAACTCTATCTGGGTATCCTTTCCTGGCATGGATGTGGCTGCAACAAAAATGACTGTCAGGGGAGAAGTGGAGAAGAGATGGTGGCTCTTGGGCATCCTGTGAACAGGTGGGATGGGTTTTGGAGCAGTTCCAGGCTGTGACCAGGTTCTGTCTTCTCAAGTTTTCCATTTCTTCCTACATCAACTTGAGACTTTATTCTCAGAGTGCATTTCCCCTAAGACTACTAGCTCAGAATTCGAGTTTACTTCTCAGTGATTGTTCATGCACACTTTAGTCTCAGGGACCCAATTGGTGAGGGAAAATCAGTTTTAATAATACAAGAAGTTAAATAATTTCTGGTCTGAGGAGTATAGTTATTAAAGTGCTTATTCTAATTAAATTAAATCTCTCCACTTATAGGAACTGGTGTTGTATATTTGCAGAGTTGATGATTGTGGCTCAATTAGATTCCTCCTCATCTCCTGGCTAAGTGCATAAAAGAATTGGGTTGGCCAAAATGTTCATTTGGGTTTTTTCATAGCATCTTATGGAAAAACCCAAACAAAGGGTTTTGCCAACCCAATATAAAACCATCTTCTCCACTGACATACAGTCATGCATATTGCTTCTTTCTCTCACCAGTTTTCTTTAGTTAAAGACCATTGAGTACAACTATAGCTCCATCTTTTTCAGATTTCCCATAGCACAACCCTGTAATGTTGGAGAAGACGCTTGAGAGTCTCTTGAACTGCAAGGAGACCAACCAGTCAATTCTAAAGGAAACCAATCCTGAATATTCATTGGAAAGATTGATGCTGAAGCTGAAGGTTCAATACTTTGGCCACCTGATACGAAGAGCCAACTCATTAGAAAAGACCCTGATGCTGGGAAAGATTGAAGGTTGGAAGAGAAGGGAACAAAGAGAAGGAGATGGTTGGATGGCATCACCAATTCAATGGACATGAGTTTGAGCAGGCTCCAGGAAATGGTGAAAGACAGGAAAGCCTGGGGTGCCGCAACCTATGGGGTCGCAAAGAGTCAGACACAACCGAGCAACTGAACAGCAACAAAAAGCACAGCTCATCCACAGCTTTAGTAGAATACCTCCCTCATAATATTAATTCCAATTAGTAACAAGAATAATAAGAGTTTACTATATGTAGGCATTGTTTCAAGGACTTTACAGACCTTATCTCATTTAATCCTCACTATAACCATGAAAACTTTACCACTACCCCCACTTTATAGAGGAGAAGGCTGAGACAGGGAATTTAGATGCCTTGGCCTATTCATGAAACCATAACATTTCCAGAGCAGAGCCTAGACAACTGTACATCCTCCCTGGTACATAGGAACACGCAATAAAGTATGAGAAGGAGATTTTAAAAGGAATTATCACACCAATCAGTGCTTGACCATAGTAGGAAAAGGCAGCAGGGTCTAAAGAAAATTAATTTAGGTTCAACCTTCTGAGTCCTGGGGAAAGAGGAGGGATGGGGGTGGTAGGCAGGGTGTATGTATGTGTGTAATTGAAAAGTCTGTTCCTCAGTTTCCTTATCTGTAAAATGGGGATAATAACACTCACCCTGTTTGTTTCATAGGGTAATAATGAGAATCTGATGTAGTGATGTATATATGGGAAAGACTGTATAAACATTAAGTGCTATACAAACCATAGTTGGTATGAATTAGTTGAACTTAGAGTAGTGATTTTATACCTGAGGCTCAAAATTGTCTTTATATATGACAAACAGAAGTTTTATGAACCTTGCCACCTGCTCTTTCAAGACACTTGGATGAAGGGATCTGTGATGCCAGGCCATGGCCTGTGCTGCTGGATCAGCTGCTGACCAGTTGTGGACAGAAGTGTGTGTAGGGTGCATGGGTGTCCTGTGGGTGTGTCTTGAGTGGATGAGCAGAGTTACGTGGGAGATTAGTTGGTACCCTTTGTCAATAGATTCAAAACTTGGATATCACGTTGCGTCCCCTTCTCTCCACAACTCTTGTCCGGTTACTACTGGTAGAAAAGTAAGTAGAATAATGTTTTCCTTATTCCCACCATAGTCTGTGTCCCACTATTGATGAAGAGGGGGCTTCCCTGGTGGCTCAGATGGTAAGGAATCTGCCTGCAATACAGAAGACCCAGGTTCGATCCCTGGGTTGGGAAGATCCCCTGGAGAAGGAAATGATAACCCACTGCAGTATTCTTGCCTGGGAAATCCCATGCATAGAGGAGCCTGACAGGCTATAGTCTATGGGGTCGCAAAGAGTCAGACACGACTGAGCAGTTTAACACGCACGTTGATGAAGAGCAGGTGATTCTTTCCAAGGCTGATCTAAGACTGAGGTTGGGGTTAGGGTTAGCTCCTTATCCTCCATCTTGCTATAGAGATTGGGAGCCTCTGGGTTTGGGCACACCAGCCCCAGCTCTGCAGCCTGGCCTGCTCCCTGAGTTCTCATATTCTCCATCCATCTCTCTCACTGATTGTCCTGGGCACATGGGGTAAAGTGTGGGTTCTCACATCACCATTTCCTCCTCCAAAGAAGCACTGCTCTCTCCCCTTCCTCCAGCCAGACATCACTGCATCTATCTCAGAGTCATTTCATCGAGATGTGAGCTGGAACAAAGCTGGAGCAGCTGCTTCGTTTCTAAGTGCCCTTTAGGGACCCCCTCGGCAGACACTTTGTGGGGTATAATGATGACATTCTAACGAGCATTAATGTACATGTTGTCATTTTTCTATATTTACTCTTCCCACAGGAGGCATAGCTCTGAGAAGGCATCACAGAAAGCAGGGAGACAGGGAGAAAGTTCTGTGGGCAAACCTCACTGCCAACCCATTGGCTGAGGAGAGAAAAGCTTGGAGGGTGAGGGTCAGAGAAATGGAACATTTTGGAGGCCAAGAGGATGGGATAGGGGAGCAGAAATGGTAAGACTCCTAGAATAAGCAGGAGACAAATTTGGGAGGAAATAGATTCCAAAGGGCCCCTCAGGTGGCACTAGTGGTAAAGAACTCACCTGCCAATCGAGGAGACATAAGAGATGAGGGTTTGATGTTTGGGTCGGGAAGATTCACTGGAGGAGCGCACAGCAACCCACTTCACTATTCTTGCCTGGAGAAACACTTGGACAGAGGAGCCTGGCAGTCCATAAGGTTGCAGAGTCGAACATGACTGAAGTGACTTAGCATAGCACAAAGATTCAAAAATTGATTTAGGACTCAAGACTGTCTTTCTAGATCAAGAATATTACATACATTTTCTTCAGTTCACAACCCTGAACGCTGTGTATTGCATCTGTCCATCCATCCATCCATCCATTTGATAAGTACTGATTGAATTCTTCCAACATGGCAGACATGGTCCTAAGCACGCCAAGAGTACAAGGGTTTCTAAGGAGGACCTCTCAGAATTTAATTCACTGGTGGTGGATTGCTGAGGCCTGTAAAGGGTAACATCACATATGCCACTGACCCCTCATGACAACTGCATGAGGTTAGTGCTAATTTCCTTCTTTTATAGATGAGGGATGAGGGTTAAAGCTCTGAAGAGTTCAGTAAATTCTTGTAGATTTCAGAGTGCCCACAGTCGAGATTTCAACACAGTTCTGTCCAGCGTTCAAAGATCTTTCACCTTTGTAATTTTAGGAAACATAGATAGGGTGAGGTGGAGACTAAATCCCAGTTCTATAGTTCCTGGGAGCTCCAGAGATCTCTTGGAATGTCTGTTAGGGGTCAATGCAAAAAAAAAAAAAAATACACTGTGCACCAGAGTTTAGGAGTCTCCTTTTGACTAAGGCTAACCTGGAGTATCTCTCAGCTGAGGTTGGAGATAGGCATACAGAAAGCCCCATTGGTTACTCCCAGCTTTACTTCTCTCCCAGAGAAGGCAATGGCACCCCACTCCAGTACTCTTACTTCTCTCCAGGTTTTCCTTCTGAGTGGATTCTGCAAATATTTCATCATGTATTTTCACTAATTAATGAATTGATTCATGATAATTATACACTTAAATATTTTGTTGCCATTTGTAAAGTTCCCATAATCATTATCATTGTAATGATGCTGTGAGCTGTTTTCGCAGTGGACGCATCAGAAAACAGGGGCCCGGAGATGTCAACTTGCTGAAGATCAGCCAGCTGGGAAGCTGCTACGCTAAAACTCCAGCTCTAGGCCTTCTGACTCCAGTCCTCTGTTCTGCCCAAAGCCTTGGGCTATCTCCACAGACCATGAAAGCTTGACAGGGTTGCAGAGATCCCCTTTCTCATTTTACAGATGAGGACCCAAGGTCACCAGCCCAAGGCCACCAGCTGGCCCATACCAATCTTTTTTCTTCAACATGGAGCCACCCCAATCTGAGCTTGAATAGGCCTTTGCTAAATGTCCCTCTGGTCTCTGTCCCTAAGAAACAGATCAGAACAAGCATGAAACTCTTGAAAATCATCTCAAGGTCTAACACAAGCAAATGTGTAAGGGGGTGGTGTGGATCTCAGGGGAAGAAAGCAAAGTCAAAGCCAGGTCTCTGTGGGGTGATAGTCCCAGAGCTCTAAGGGAAGCTTAGAATTTTCCAAGGGTGTGGAGTTAAAGAGTGTTCCTCAAACAAGTAAAAGTGAAGACCCCTTACTTTTCCTTAGACAGAGGATAAGGTCAAACTTTGTCCTCTCCTGCCCATAGATCTTATCTGGTGGGATTGTATCAAATAAATAATGTATCAGAATATTCCTCCCCTGTTACATTAGCCCCATCAGGAACTCGAGCACAGCTCCGCTGTGTGATAAGTGGTAATAAATGGCAGTGCTTGTCGGTGGAAATTTTTCTGGCAAATTTCCGAACCAGATTAAAAAGTAAATTAGATTTCTTCTGAAGAGTTATTTTCAAGGGTTTTTATCCACTGACGTGTGTATGCAAGATTGCGGCTTTGCCAAGGGGGAGAGAACAAAGCTGAAAATAAAATAAAATAAAATAAAAATCAGCACGCAATTATCTGTCTGAACAAGGCTATCGTTGGGAAGGCACCTAATCAGAGATGTCTCAAATTTGCTTCAAATACAATGTGCAGTATAAAATGTATTTATAATGTGCCTCCTATGCTCCAATAAAATTGTTACCAGGACCAGACAATTGCAGGAGACAGGGGTTGTAAAATGGAATGGGTAGAATCAAATCAGTTATTAATAATAGTTGAATAAAATGCAGCTTTGGGGGAGAAGTATATTGTTTTGTTGGTGTTTTACTTACTTGACTAAGTCTTTTAAATTGTGTGTGTGTCAAATGCCCATGACCTTGCTCCCTCCCACAGCATCCCTCTGCCCTTGGCAGGCTCTCTGCCTCTACCTGCACAGTTCAGCCTCCTCCTGACTGCTTCCCATCTTGCCAACCCCTTCCAGGCCACCTTCCACACTGAGCCCAGGGTGACCTCCTATTAAGCAAACTGACTGTGCCATGCCCCTCCTTCACAACTTTCTGACACGCCTTGCTGTCTATAAAATGCATCTAAACTCCTTATCTAGCCCTGTAAGAGCCTTCGTTATCAGAGTCCACTGGCTTCCCAGTCTCATTTTGTGTCCCTCATGCTTTCAAAAAGACAGAGACACTATAGCTCTGTTCTAAGTCTCCTGTGGCTCCCAACTACTCAGCGAATAATTGAGAAGTAAGTGAATGGGCAGAGGGATGTAGTCTCCGGGTGGGTGGTGCCTCCAGGAAAGAGGTAGGTGTGAGGGTGGTTTCCAGGAGAAACTTGGCAGCTAGAGACTAGGGAATTACAGTGACCATCCTGCGCAAACCAACACTAATTTACAAGGACTTTCTCTAAGAAGGAGAATGAAGGGAGAGGACCAATCAACTAGGTTCATGCTGCATACCTGCTTGGAAAAAAAATAAAAAAAACAATATTTTGGTTAACTTCCATTTTTCATTAGGAATCGTGATTCTCTTTGGATTAGGGGTTATTTGAGACTTTTTTTTGGTTCTTTTCTCACTCACCTATTGCCCATTTTAGGCCTTAGAAGCAAAAGCAAGAGAGTTGAAATTCATTAGACTTCCAGTGAAGGTCAAGTTAGAAGAGATGGTGAAAGTTTTGGTCTAGGCTAAAATGAGCCCTGTTAATTTAAGTTCTCCATTCCCCTTTCCAACAGATCCCATTTACCCTGCTAGAAAGGAAGGGAAAATTTGCTTCTATTTGTCTTCCAGAAAGATGGAGAACTCTGTAGAACTTGCCTAAGTTTCCCTACCATCTCTGCACACAGGTTATTCCTCTCTCCCTCCCACTAGACCCTTCTGGCCTGCGTGTGGTTAAGGAAAATACTACCTTTAAGAGCATTGCTTTCTCTCCCCTGCCCTCCACGCCGCCCCCCCGCCCCATCCCATAAGTGTATACTTTCCCCTCATGGTAAATTATTAGAAAAGAAAGAGGAGCATTGGGGTCTCATGGTTTTACATGTGAAGATGAAGGCTAGTGAGGGAGAGGGCATCAGAGAGAAGATGCAAGGGACTGGGCTGAATCATGCAAATTAAGTGGGTCTTGGAATTAACTGAAGAACCACTTATTTTGGTCCAGCCCTCAACAGCCTCCCTTGGGAAGCTAAGAGATAAAGGTGCAGAGAGGCCTCCAGGCTCTTCCTTCCCTAATGATATTTACTTTGACCTCAAGTGATGTTGATTTATGTAATACCTGCATTCAGAGAAGCCAGTCTCTGATTACCCAGCACAGGTCAATTTCGATGTGGGAAAGATGGCCCAGCCCTCATCCGGGAACAGCCTCAGAGCACCTGCGGGATAACTCCCATTGCATTGTATCCACAACACTACCTGGGGACCTGTGTGCCTGGGCAGTCAAGTTAGCACCCCTGCTGTGTCTGCTAGAAATCAGATGAGAAGAGGTGCCTCGGGAGAGTCAGTGGAATTCAACCCAGGGAACAGAGAAAGACCAGCTGAGTCTGGTTAAATCTAGCTGGGGATAAGTTGCCCCACAAAGTCTCCATCTGATAGCTGTCCAGTGGAGTCTGTCCAAAACAGAGCTGGCTGGAGCAGGTGATGACAGGGAGGAAGGAGCAGGATTCTCCTTTGTTAAGTGACAGCTGTCCATACCAGTCAACCTGCAATGGGGCCCGCCTGTTGTTTTTGAGTAGTAAAAAAGCCATGCTTCCTCTGAACAGTCATCCCAGGTCACAGATACTCCAGATGGGTCTAGGCTCAGCGAGGACCTAAACCTGGTGCCTTGTGAGGATGCAGAAATGGGAAGCAGGCCCCAGGGGCCAGATACTGGTTGCTTAGAAATTCCCAGATTCTCTGGAACCCATTTTCCTCTATCCCCCTTCAAACACCAGCCCTGTTTCTTTATCTACTTTCTCTTCCCCTTTATCCTCTTCACTTTCCTCTCTGCTTCACCTTTGTGATTTCCCTCCTCCCTCGCTTCCTCTTCCTTCCCCTCCCCACTCTGTACCCCAGTGGCACGCTGTTTCCCCATCACTTCTCTTTTCTCCTTCCCTCTTGTCCTTGGGCTCCTTTTCCCTCTTGTCTTCACCCTTTCTCCTCTCCCTCTTCCCCTTGCCCCTCCTGTCTTTCCATGGCCATTTCATGAGCGTGTTCCAGGCCCACAGCTCAAGCACCAGTGTACAAAGATGAACAAGAGATGCAGCCCACCTTCAAGGAGCTCCCTGCAGAGTGAGAGGCAGGCAAGGAAGCAAACAGTCCTGGAGGTGTGCCCTTGAGGAAGGGAGGTACAGCTGCCCAGTGGAGGGAGAGACTAATTCTGCCTCAAGGACTCAGGAAAAGCTTCCAAGAGGAGGTGATACTTGAAGGATGCCTGGTGGTTTTCTAAAATGAGGAAGAGCTGAAAGGCCATCCGCTCAGAGGACACCCCAAGGGCAAAGATGTGAAGATGCAACTCCCGGTGCTTTGTTGGTGGCTGGAGCATGGATGTGTGGAGACGGGGCAAGAGCTGGTCCCACCAAGCTGATCTCCAGGGCTGGTGCCTGAGCTGAGGCTCTTAGACTTACTCATGCAGATGAGGGGTTCTTCGAAGGTTTTAAGAAGAGAAAGGACAAGGTGGTCTTCCTCCTTCTTTACTTCAACATCTTCCATGTCCTTCCTTCTCTTTCTCCTCTGCCTCTTCTCTCACTGAGCCTCCCCTCACTTCATCACTGTTCACCTTAGCTGTTCTCTAATGCCAACTTCACCCTGGACTGGGGCTATCCATGTGCACAGATCCGTTGTCGGAGGCCACAGCTTCGAGCACACTTCCGGGCTATGTCTGCATGGCTAAGTTCTAGAAGAGATGGGAGTGGTCTAAGAACAGATTTGCCTCTCTCTGCCCCCTAAACAGTCTCCTCCTGTCCTTCTTGAGGCATTGTCCTTGCCTCCTTTCCCCATTTTTTCCAAAGTCCCATTAAGCCACTTTGTCAGTCACTTTCAGCTTTGGGCAGACAGAGATCCATGGTCTCCTGCACGGAGCTGGGGACACAGAGCAGAGGTGGGTATGCAAAGTCCTCCATCTTTCTGTCTGTAAAACTGACTGATTATTAAGAACCAATCTTTGTGTTTGGAGATCCTTGTCTTTAAAGGTTAAAGGATACCTTAGAGATAACAATCCCTCTCACCAGTACCAACACAAATACTGACATGGATCCTTAGACTAAAACTAATACCAGATGCTAACAGCCAACTTCGCACAGTTTCGTTCAGTTTAACAGCAATGCCTCATTCAAAACTCATTGCCAAATCAGTAGACACTGGCGGAACCCCTATCCTCTACCAGATACTGCATTTAGCACTTCTTATACATGTGCTTTGTTTTATGCTCACGAGAATCTCGTGAGAAATGCATTTGTTATTTCTCTTCATACTTGAGTAAGTGGAGGCTCAGAGATGTCAGGGAACTAAAAACCTGATTTTCATCTAAGTCTTCTGACTTCGAGGTTGGGACTCCCTCCACCATGCCTACAATAATGGGTGTTTTCAATGAGCACAGTTTACAGATGATGAAAACTACATTCCCAGAGGTCAAAGTCTAAGTCTAACTGTCCCATGATGCAGATAAATAAAGTGGGTCCAAAGGGCTTATTGATGTGAGTTATAAAGTAACACTCAAATAATGTCCCTCAAGACCATTATGGTTTTTCCCTTTTTTACTGGTTTCACGGTCTCTTGCTCCTCTCTCTGACCACCCCACCATCCCTAATCAGCATCAAGAGGCAGACAGACCTGGGGGTGAGAGTAGAGGTCACTGGGGCAGTGTAGTAGGGAAAGGGCCTTTGGCTCCATCTGTCACTGTGACAGCCCCATATGTCTCCCAATCAGAAAATTCTCGCCTTCCCCAGAGCAGCTCATTATTCCTCCCGATGTTGTTGCCTGAGGAGCTGGAGCCCGGCCTCTCTCATGCTGGTGACTGACGATGTGGAGAAACAGCAGCGTCCAAGTGCAGTCCCCAGCTCCCCAAGGCACCTTGGCGCTGGGGGGAGGCAGGGGTGGGACTGGCTGGTCATTGCTTTGAGAGTGGCATTGATCCATCCCCATGCAGACGCAGCTGGAGGGGAAGGCTGCTTGCCTGACCAGCTTGTTAGTAGGACTCGCTCAGAAAACTCAGCTTGCGAGCACTTCCACATGTGTCAGTAAAGATGGCACCACACTTGGGGAGAACCAGCCCAGATCAAGAAAGCTTCTGGACTGGAACCTGATGGCTAGGTGCTAGAGGGAATGGCAAGTGGTCTAAGACACAGCCCCTGCCATCCAAGGGCTTATGACTGATGTGGGTGATGAGGAGGGAGATGTGAAGGGCTCACTGTATCAATGATGCAGAGCTTTGTTTACACGGCGATTAGGAAGGCTAAGGGAATGTTTATTTAAGAAAATCCATCGTTTTCATGACAGCATGGTGTACATATTAGAAGAACATGGGAAGCAATGTGTTAGGTTAAAACACAGCTTCTGTTAGACCTGACTCAGTGATCTTGAACAAGATCACTTGTTGAACTTCATTTGTCTGAACTTCATTTTCCCCGTCTGTAGAGTGAAGAGGCTAATAGCCCTATCTCAAAGGACTGTTGGGAGGATAAAGCAAGACAAAGCAAACCAAGGACTTAACCCCATGCTTGGCACACTGCAAGACTCAGGGGTGATGGCAAGCTACAGTGGATGTTAGAGGAATTACTTCATGCTCCAGCTCGGCCCTCCTCTGTGTCACCTTGAACTTGTGGCATACTTTCTCTGAGTCTCATCTGTAAGAGGGGGTGCTTCCATTTCCCTAAGGAGGTCATCAGAAGCATGATGCAAGATAAACTGTGTAAATTGCCAGGCACATAGTGGGAACTCAATGAAATAGTCACTCCCATTAGATGTCAGCAGAAGCAAGAGTTGGATTAACCTCAGTCCCGGCAGGAAATGAAATCCTGTTACATTTGAATGTCCTTCTGGAAATTAATTTCTTTTTACTTATTCATGGCTATTACTTTAATCAAAATGAAATGTCTTACTTAAAGGAAAATGATTAGTTCAACTAATAGAGAGGTAAAAAGAATCTTCATCTTTGAACTTTCTATTCTTCTTTCTTCCTAAAATATGGGTGAGAGTTGCGCATTGCTGGAAAGCTGGCTGATCCCTCCTTCTACAGCTCAAAGTCAGGGAGAGAATCTTGGTCCTGCATCCTGCCCTTAAAGTGTAAGTAGCTGACAACCCTCTAATCCTGCCAGAGGTATTTGTGAATTTAAAATAGGACTTTATTCTTCCTGGTTCCCTTTCGTCTCCCTTAATCCATTCTCCATACTGCAGTCCAACTGATCTTTCAGAAACACAGGCCTCATCATTCCTATCCCCTACTTAAAATTCTTTAATGACTTCCCATTGCTCTAGGATAATGTCCAAATTCCTTATCAAGGTTTACAAGGCCCTCAATTGTGTTGCCTGCCTAGCCCTGCAACACTGTCTTCCTGCTCCTCCCTCAGCTCAAACTATCTCCCACTTGACTCATTATTTCTCTTCCTGGAATATCCCAGGACCCTCATCTCTCAGAATATAAAAATATGTGAATAGCATCCCTCTTGAGAAGCTTAACAGACAATATGGTAGACTGAGGATAAGATGGCTTCAGTACCCCTTCCTATATCCATGCCCTTGCAATATGTCTTTGCAACTATTCCCTTCTAAAGGCAGAGCCTATTTTGCTGCTCCTTAATTTTGGACCGGCCCTGTGACTTGCTTTGGCTAACTGAATGCAGCAAAAGTGACAATGTGCCAGTTCAGAGCCCAGGCCTTAGGAAACTTTGCCCATTTTCATTAGTTCTCTGAAAACTCTGCCAAGTGGCCATGTGAACAAATCCCAGCCTACCTGCCAAAAGGTTAAAGACATGTTGCCCCGTCACCTCTCATGTCTTAGTCAATATTCATTTAACCTCTAGAAATAGAGCTGCCTAGCAGAGCAGCTTCAGACAGTAGATACTTGAATGAACATATCCAAGACGAGAAGAGTCACCCAGCTGAGCATAATCCAAATCACCAACAGACAGACTCATGGAATAAATAAATGACTGAAAAGAGTTTTGCAATTATTTGTAAATAGCACAAACTAACTGATACAGGCCTTCTGTAGGATAAAAATAAATATATGCATAAGCAGATAACAATACCAGGTACTGTGTGCTAAGTCTGCCACAAGTGAGCAGACTTACTCCCACGAGTGAACAGAGAGTACAGAGGAATGAAAAATCACTGAGGACTGCAGTTATTCAAGCAGGTGATTCATTCAGGTACATTTTATTACTTCCTCAGCAGACAATAAGCTTCCTGGGACTACAGATTATGTCTTAAAATTATTTTTGTATTTTTTGCAATATCTAGAACAATGTACGGAGAAGGCAATGGCACCCCACTCCAGTACTCTTGCCTGGAAAACCCATGGACGGAGGAGCCTGGAAGGCTGCAGTCCATGGGGTTGCGAAGTGTCGGACACGACTGAGCAACTTCACTTTCACTTTTCACTTTCATGCATTGGAGAAGGAAATGGCAACCCACTCCAGTGTTCTTGTCTGGAGAATATCAGGGACAGGGGAGCCTGGTGGGCTGCTGTCTATGGGGTCGCACAGAGCTGGACACGACTGAAGTGACTTAGCAGTTAGCAGATCAATGTAAGCTATACCATTCAGTTCAAAAACCCAGAGGGATGGTATGGGGAGGGAGGAGGAAGGAGGGTTCAGGATGGGGAACACATGTATACCTGTGGTGGATTCATTTACAATATTCAATATTGTAAAGTCTGAAAATAAAAAAAAAAGAAACAAAAAGTACTTGATGGGCAATTAAAACAAGGTAGAAATTATATCTATTTTGTCCACTTTTATGTTCCTAGTTTCTGTACAATGCCTGGAATATAGGAGCCCCTAGTAAATACTTGTGAATGAATGAATAAGTGTCTGAGTTCATGACTTTTAAAAGCTTATATATTTGTGAATGTCTTTCCAAGTGATCCCAGGCAGTGTTTCTAGGTGTGAGAAATGAGAAAAAGGCAGAAACCTGGATGGTGATAGGACAAACCACCCCACCTAAATTTAACATTTGTAACTATTCCAGAGCACAGTAGATGGCACATTTGTCCATGGTTCTTTTCTTACGCTTCTCACCATCTTTCTCTCTTTTCCTCCTTTTCTTCTTTCCTCTCTTGCAGTTCTCTGTTCTACCTGTCCTCTTGATCCTTTCTGAGCCAGCATCTTTAATAGACTGTCATCAAGTTCAAGGTTATGTCTTTGTGCCAGAAAGGGCTTGGGGAGATGAGGGTGGCAGGTGCGGGTCCTCTATGGCAGGTGCAGTGTCAAGATAGGCTCTGCATTTTCAATTCTCTTTTCTCCTCCTCTCCCTAAAAAAAAAAAAAAGAAAGAAAGAAAGAAAGAAGGAAAAACATGGGATCAAAAGGAAAAGGAAAAAGTATATAAAAGTATATAAAAGCTCTTCCAGGCCTGAAATTCCCACCTGAGCGCAGTTTTCTTGATATATTGTGTGCCTGCACGTTTCTAGAGCCTTGATAAATGCACCCCTTTCTGGTGGTTTGGAGCCAGACTACGCGCCACAATACAGGACTTGCAAAGGTCACTCTATAACTCTACCCTCTAGTCATACACTCTTTACAGGGATGCAGCATTTGTATTCTTCAGCTTCACCTTGACTCTATTTCAGCTCTTCTCTTGAAAGACTTCTCCTTCTTGTTCAGAAGTGTCTGTCCCTGTTTCTGGAAAACTTCCTTGGTTTGTCTCTCCCAAGAAGTCCTAGTGCTCACTGTATGTTATTCATTTGATAATTGCCATATAATAATCTCATGACTTTTCTTGTTTCAGTAGAAAAATATGAGTCTTTCTTTGCACTTCTCAAGGAAACAAGAACCACCCTATGGTTTTGTGGTTCCCTGAATCACAATGAACTGGAAAATTCTGAGAGATGGGAATAGCAGACCACCTGACCTGTCTCTTGAGAAATCTGTATGCAGGTCAGGAAGCAACAGTTAGAACTGGACATGGAACAACAGACTGGCTCTAAATAAGAAAAGGAGTATGTCAAGGCTGTATATTGTCACCCTGCTTATTTAACTTCTATGCAGAGTACATCATGAGAAACGCTGGGCTGGAAGAAGCACAAGCTGGAATCAAGATTGCCAGGAGAAATATCAATAACCTTAGATATGCAGATGACACCACCCTTATGGCAGAAAGTGAAGAGAAACTAAAAAGCCTCTTGATGAAAGTGAAAGAGGAGAGTGAAAAAGTTGGCTTAAAGCTCAACATTCAGAAAACTAAGATCATGGCATCTGGTCCCATCACTTCATGGGAAATAGTTGGGGAAACAGTGTCAGACTTTATTTTTGGGGGCTCCAAAATCACTGCAGATGGTGATTGCAGCCACGAAATTAAAAGACGCTCACTCTTGGAAGGAAAGTTATGACCAACCTAGATAGCATATTGAAAAGCAGAGACATTACTTTGCCAACAAAGGTCCATCTAATTAAGGCTATGGTTTTTCCAGTGGTCATGTATGGATGTGAAAGTTGGACTGTGAAGAAAGCTGAGCACCGAAGAATTGATGCTTTTGAACTGTGGTGTTGGAAAAGACTCTCGAGAGTCCCTTGGACTGCAAGGAGATCCAACCAGTCCATTCTAAAGGAGATCAGCCCTGGGTGTTCTTGGAAGGACTAATGCTAAAGCTGAAACTCCAGTACTTTGGCCACCTCATGCAAAGAGCTGACTCATTGGAAAAGACTCTGATGCTGGGAGGGATTGGGGGCAAGAGGAGAAGGGGACGCCAGAGGATGAGATGGCTGGATGGCATCACCGACTCAATGGACATAAGTTTGGGTGAACTCTGGGAGTTGGTGATGGACAGGGAGGACTGGCGTGCTGCAGTCCATGGGGTCTCAGAGAGTCAGACACGACTGAGCGACTGAACTGAACGGAACTGAACTGAGACACATTGTAGGAAATCAGAATTCATTTGCTGAATGACTGTATGTGTTCATGTCCCCCTGGAAATGGCTGGTTTGCTTTTGGAAGCCCCTATAACATTAAAAATGGTTACTTTTTTTTATTTTTTTTTTATTTTTAAACTTTACATAATTGTATTAGTTTTGCCAAATATCAAAATGAATCCGCCACAGGTATACGTGTGTTCCCCACCCTGAACCCTCCTCCCTCCTCCCTCCTCATTCCATCCCTCTGGGTCGTCCCAGTGCACCAGCCCCAAGCATCCAGTATCGTGCATCGAACCTGGACTGGCAACTCATTTCATACATGATATTTTACATGTTTCAATGCCATTCTCCCAAATCTTCCCACCCTCTCCCTCTCCCACAGAGTCCATAAGACTGTTCTATACATCAGTGTCTCTTTTGCTGTCTCGTACACAGGGTTATTGTTACCATCTTTCTAAATTCCATATATATGCGTTAGTATACTGTATTGGTGTTTTTCTTTCTGGCTTACTTCACTCTGTATAATAGGCTCCAGTTTCATCCACCTCATTAGAACTGATTCAAATGTATTCTTTTTAATGGCTGAGTAATACTCCATTGTGTATATGTACCACAGCTTTCTTATCCATTCATCTGCTGATGGACATCTAGGTTGCTTCCATGTCCTGGCTATTATAAACAGTGCTGCGATGAACATTGGGGTACACGTGTCTCTTTCCCTTCTGGTTTCCTCAGTGTGTATGCCCAGCAGTGGGATTGCTGAATCATAAGGCAGTTCTATTTCCAGTTTTTTAAGGAATCTCCACACTGTTCTCCATAGTGGCTGTACTAGTTTGCATTCCCACCAACAGTGTAAGAGGGTTCCCTTTTCTCCACACCCTCTCCAGCATTTATTACTTGTAGACTTTTGGATCGCAGCCATTGTGACTGGTGTGAAATGGTACCTCATAGTGGTTTTGATTTGCATTTCTCTGATAATGAGTGATGTTGAGCATCTTTTCATGTGTTTGTTAGCCATCTGTATGTCTTCTTTGGAGAAATGTCTATTTAGTTCTTTGGCCCATTAAAAATGGTTACTTTTTAATAAGTACTTATCATGTGCCAGGTACTGAGCTAGGCACTTTACATGGGTTATGTCATCTCATCAGGTGAGGCGGGGACTGTTGTTACCTTCACAGCTAGTAACATGTTTGAGGCACAAACATTCAGCTTAGGCCAGTTGGGTTCCAAAGCAGGTATTCACGGTCCCCCAACCAAAGATTCCTTCTTAGAGGAATCACATGACATTTGTAGCAACAAGCTAACCACCCCAATTGAAGAAAGTGTGCCTTTTTCAGGAAAATAAAGGAGGCATATTTCAAGGGAAAAGTTTTCCTTCATGATGGCTCTGGGCACATCATGTCACCTGATTATTAGCTGTTTGCAATTATTTCACATGCATTAATTTTGTTTACCCAAAATAGAATATAGTAATCACTATATAATAATAACTTCCACATATTACCATCTATCAGGCTGTATGCTAGACACTTTACATTCTATATTTTCTTAAATCTGTGCAACAGCCCTGAGCATTTATGTTCCTGTTATTCCAATTTTATAGGTGAGAAGCTGAGAACTGGGAGGCTAAGTTCCCAGTCATTCAGTCAATGGGTGCAAATCTTCTGTTGGAACCCTAGTCTCTCCTACCCCAAACTATTTTCTTACATACTAAACCACTGAATTTCAAATTTCAGCGTGCACAAGGATCTCCTGGGGAGTTAGTTAAATGCAGATGTCCAGACCCCACCTTCAAAGATTCTCTAGTAGCTGTGAAGTGGTATCCAGGATCTACCTTTTCAAAAACGACTCATGCAAATCTATTCAGCATGTCCATGACACACTCCACTGCCATCTTCCCTCCCTCATGCAAGGAGCTGGAAGTAAAGTCTTCCGTAGGCTGCTCCCAGATGTTGGGTTTCACCACGCTGCCCATGAGAGATGCAGACAGTGCCCCATATGTAGCATTCATAAGCTTGCCTTGCAACCTCAATCATGATCAACATGTCAAAAGCCCATAGCTCTTTCTTAGGTATGGATTCTGCCCTTAATGCTCTTTTGCTCTTCTATTTTGGGAGGGCTGGCTGAAAACAGTAAAATCCATTCTATCCTTATTATTTAAGGTATGATAGTCACTCAGTCGTGTCTGACTCTTTGCGACTCCATGGACTGTAGCCCACCAGGCTCCTCTGTGCATGGGGTTCTCCAGGCAAGATTACTAGAGTAGGTAGCCACTTCCTTCTCCAGGGGATCTTCCTGACTCAAGGACTGAACCCTGATCTCCTGCATTGCAGGCAGATTCTTTACCATCTGAGCCACCAGGGAGACCATTATTTAAGATAGAGCCTTATCTAAATATCCAGCTCCATGTTTCTCTCTCCCTGGATCCCACAATGCCTCCTTGCCTGCTTCTCTGAACCCGCCACCCAGACAAAAGACTGAGGGTCATAAAGCAAGCATGGATAGCTTCACAGCATCATAATTTCTCCCCTGAAACAATTGTTTCTTGGTTCTGAGAATGTTATTCATGAGGAATTTGCCCAGTAGCCCTACAATTTCCTTCTGTTCTTTACCAAATTTTAGAGAGATTATTTGCAAGAGCTCTATACTGTGTCTATTCTTTTGTTAATGAATTCAAGCCACTGTTGCTGTCTTTTTTCCCCAAGGGACATCATTGTAAATTTTGGGAATGTCCTGGCTATTCCATCAAAGGGCTGCTTTTCTCATCCTTGCCTTTTTCCTCTGGGGACCCATAAGATGGGTGGTTCCTTTCCTAAGGGTGCTTTGCGAATGTCTCTTTCAATAGTAATATGACACCTGCAGATGTAATACTGAGCAGCACGGTTTGTTACATGGCATCGAGGGTAGCAGGACTTCCTGTGAATAACAGGTCCAGGTACAGGGTGCCATGTGAAGTTAAGCTGGTGCCAAAGAAGAAACATGTGTTTACTGATATGTGTGAGACCCCTGCTTCTCCAGGGAGAGCAGTCTTCATATCAAGTGTTTCTGCTCAAACAGTGAGCAATGCAATGACTTTGGACACTTGTATAAAGATGGCAAGATGTGTTTGTACTAGAGTGGTGAATGCAATACAGGTTTTTGGTGACTGGCATGGTGGTCTTTTGAATAATTTAATTTCTTAAAATATTGCTCTGCCATCTCCAAACCCCTAAATTGGGACACTATAAAATAGTGAGTAACTTTCCTAGATCAGATTTATAGTTCCGTGATCATTCATTTATCCATTCATTCAGAAATATTTACTTGACATCTATGATGTAACAGGCACCATGCTAGAAATTAAAGCAAAATTTATGAGTGAAACAGAGTTCCTTCCCTTAAGGAACTTGCAGCCGGATGGAGGAGGCAGAGAGGTTATAATGTAGTGTGTTAAGTGTTATTTTTAAAATGAGCACAGTTTGTGCTCTGATAGCCCAGAGGAGAGGTTCTCAGCCCAAACGGAAGGTGCAAGAAGAGGAAAGAATTCAGGGAAGGTTTCCTAGAAGGTACATTGGAAATGAGTATTTGGAGGCTAAAAGTATTTGGCAAGAAAGAGGGGGGGTGATCAAAAAGGAGGCAGAAAAAAAAAGAATGAATGGCTTCATCTTCTCCAGTTGTCAGTCAATCCTTGCCAGTTGTCCAGGTTTTACCACCTGTCAACTAAAATTTAATTGAGAGAAATCTCTCATCAAGAGGTTAATTGTGACATAGATTCCTATATCCGGGGGAAAAATCCGTCACCTGTGCAGACTGCTTCTTTTTTGGCATCTGTAACAATCCTGTCTGTTAGCAAAATGTAGATACTTGCAATAGAGTTATTTCCAGTACTCAGGTTCTTTCTAAGCTTCTTATCTTTCCTTGAATATCCTCACTCTATATTTAAAAACCTCTTGGCATTCCATTCCAAATGGACTAGGATTGTGTCTGTCTCTATTGGACCCCTATTTCCCTGACACTCCATTCCTGAATTAAAAGTGTTCCCAAGGACAAGTCTCTATTCTTTCCTATGAGCACAGTAGAATTCTCAACCCAGGGACTTCCCTGGTGGACCAGTGGTTAAGAATCAACCTTGCATTGCAGGTGACTTGGGCTTGATCCTTGTTTGGGGCACTAACATCTCACATGCTATGGGGCAACTAAGCCTTCACACCAACAACTGCTGAGCCTGAACACAGCAACGAGGGATCCCACATGATACAATGAAGATCCTGTGTGCTGCAACTAAGACCCAATGCAGCCAATTATATATGTATATAAAATACTCAACCCAGGAAGCCAGAAACTCAAACACAAAAATTCATGACCTCCCACTAGCTGGAGTTACAGCCTCTGGCTCTTTGTATATTTCTCCAATGCCCGAAGGATCCTAAGGAGCCTTTCTTTCATTCCCACTACTTTGACCTTTGCTCTAGGCTCTTACCCTGGGATTCCTTCAACCTGTAGATCCACCCAGGATCTCCTTCTTCATCTCTCTCTTGCCTAACCTCTCTCATCCTTTCCCCTCCCCAACCCAGTTCCTTTTTGCTCTATCTCTATTCTCAGATGATGTGCATGTGTGTCCACTGACTTTTGAGATTCCATAGGGAATGGATCAGGCAGCCTGGTGCCTGAAGAAAGTGTGAACAGTGATAGTTTCTGGATGACTCCAAATTTAACATGAGTTGAGTTCTAAAAATATTCTATATATACTTTAAAGATGAAAGCATAAATAAATTAATGAAGTGGTCAGCAAGAAGTAGATAAATCAAACTATCAGGGGATTCTACAGGATGTTCCAAGCCTAGGATTTTCTAGAGTAACAGAGGTAAGATCTTCTCTTTGATCTCTGGAGATATAGCAGAGGATTTTTGTCCTGGTTCTTTACTGCAGGCAGCTGTCGTCTTTGTTTGTTATTATTATGTTTAAGCCACAAGAGTTCAGGAGGAACCAAGGACCAGAATCCAAGAGAAGGTCCATGTGAAATCCTGGCAAAGCAGCCTGAGGGGCAGCTTAAGCAGCAGTTCTCAAGCTCGCCTGAATCAGGGGAGGAGGAGGGAGATGCTTTTAAAACAACAGGGACCACATGCAAAGGCAGATGTCCCTGGGAAACAAAGTTGTTAAGTCCAATCTAGGTTGTATGTGACTTTATGGCATCCCAGAAAACTAGTATATCCTAGAGGAAATCAACCCTGAATATTCATTGGAAGGACTGTTACTGAGGCTGAAGCTCCAATACTTTGGCCACCAGATGCAAAGAGCTGACTCATTGGAAAAGCCCCTGATACTGGGTAAGATTGAGGGCAGGAGGAGAAGAAGGTGACAGAGAATAAGAGGGTTAGATAGCATCACCAACTCAATGGACATGAGTTTGAGTCAACTCCAGGAGATAGTGGAGGACAGAGGAGCCTGGTGTGCTATAGTCCATGGGATCACAAAGAGTTAGACACAGCTTTTACTGGCTGAACAACAACCACCACATAAAACTAGTGAAGTCATGAACAGTGTTGACAATCGCAAACTGTGGGCACTGTGAACAAGACAGGCTGGGCCAGCAAAGTCAGGATGTGGCCTCTGGAGGTGTCCTGTCTGTGGAGTCAGATAGACCAATGCTCCAGTCTAGCTTCTGCACCAACCATCTGTGACACCTTAGACCCGTCACTTAACCCCTCTGAACCTCAGTTTCTTCCGATGAAGATGAGATCATAAGTCTGCCCTCAGGGTTGTGGTGTTGTATGTGAAGCCCTAGGCACAATGCCTGGGCAGACCTGGCTTCCCAGTAGCACCTACTCTAGCCTTATGGGACAGAACCAGATCAGCATCACAATAAGGGTGAGGCTCTAGGAACTGGACTTGAATTTTACTTTGAGGTCAACATAGGTAATTACTTTGCACTGGAGCTGTGCTAGCGCCAGAGACACAAAGACTAGGATGGCCTGGGCTCTTTCTCAAGAAGCTTTCAGGCCAGTGGGGGAGAAAAGCACAGGAATAGAGTGGAAGTGCCACATAGTGAGGGCTATGAGAGGGGTGTGCACATGTGGAGAGCATGGGGACTGGGCAGGGGGTCCAGGAAGGCATCATGGGGAAGGAGGCCATTGAGCCAGATGGGAAACCCCCAGGGAAGGGCTATGAGTAAGCTGTCATCCCGTTGTTGCCATGGGAATGCAGACTAGCAAGGGGACTGAGCCAAGGGTGTCAGGATGCAGACGACCCAGCCTTACAGCTCCAGGGAAGAATGACATGTCCCTGAAGACAGCTCACACAATTAAGACCCCAACCACTTGCAGCTTCTTCACCCTCACCTTGTCTGTCATTGACAGACCACTGGCAGCCCTTTCCATTGAGATAAATACAGTATGAGAGGGTAATATGACTGACTAATTTCTCAGCCAAGGGAGCTCTACCAGGCTCCAATTGCCCTATGGTCTTTGCATTCAAATTGCTTTAGAAGTGAGAGTTAGAGGAAACCTGGAACCAAAGGAAGGGAGTGGAATTGAGGGTGGACACAAGTCACAGAAGCACCCAAATAGCACATACTGAACTCACCAAGACTGAGCAATCAGCTTTCTTCCCCAGTCCCACCTCTACCAGTCCAACAATGATTAATTTACTAAAAAGTTTTAACACATTTTTTGGCTTAAATGTTAACAAACACACATGAGTCATCACACTGGTCCTTCCAGGAAAGTGTCTTCTGTCAGGTCATTTCTCTCTTTCTGCATATCAATTTCTTCATCTTCAAGAATGGGAAATTTGGGTGACAACAGTCCCTTTGGATTTTTCCAGTTCTAATATCTGGTAGCTGCAGATCCCGGGGGAACACAGATCTCCAAGTGAAGGATAGAGAATGAAAAACAGAAAGGACCTTTGGTACAAGGGAATTTGGCTACTAGGAAAGCCATTGAGCAACCCCCATATTGTACCAAGACACCTTGTGGTTAAATCCTCATGGTGACTGCAGCCATGAAATTAAAAGACCCTTGCTCCTTGGAAGAAAAGCTATGACAAACCTAGACAGTGTTTTTAAAAGCAGAGACAGACATCACTTTGCCAACAAAAATCCATGTCGTCAAAGCTATGGTTTTTCCAGTAGTCATATACAGATGTGAGAGTTGGGCCATGAAGAAGGCTAATGCCACAGAATATATGCATTTAAACTGTGGTGTTGAAGAAGATTCTTATGAGTCCTTTAAACTGCTAGGAGATCAAGCCAGTCAATCCTAAAGGAAATCAACTTTGAATATACATTGGAAGGACTAATGCTGAAGCTGAAGCTCAAATACTTTGGCCACCTGATGCAAAGAGCCAACTCACTGGAAAAGCCCTTGATGCTGGGGAAGATTGAGGGCAGGAGGAGAAGGGGCCAACAGAGGATGAGATGGTTGAATGGCATCATCGACTCAATGGACATGAGTTTAGGCAAACTCCGGAGGGTAGTGAAGGACAGGGAAGCCTGAAATGCTGCAGTCCATGGGGTCACAAAGAGTCGAACAGACTTAGCAATGGAACAACAACAACAACCCTGTGGTTTAGTTGTAGCCGTTTCCCACGATTGCAGAGTGCTTCCTATATTCAGCCCAGGTGTGAGGGATATTGCTCCTTCTCACTCATATATGTGTCCCCAGCACCATGCTTGTCACATAGTCTACTCAAAGGAAGTTTATTCTGCTGGCTGAACAGAATACCTAGACCTCCCCAGGGCCCAAGGAGAGAGACATTGAATGATGACAGAGGACAATCCAATCCTGCATTCTGGATTTCTCTACAGATAACTAGTCATCTATTATGGTTGATTCTTATTAGCTTTTCTCTTAGAGATTTAATTTCTTTCTAGTCCTGCAGACATCCTCCTTTCCAGTTAAATCCTCCCTTTCCTGTTAAAGACCTCCACCCAAGCCAAGAGCAGGTCGTCTCCCTCTCCACACTACCTTCTGCCTTCTTTGTGTCCATAGCAAAGTAGAAAAGAGGATTCACAGTGTAAGTCAACTTGGTAGTATTTATCTTCAGCTATTTTCATGCTTCTTAGGTTCAGGCAGGGCAGGCTCCAGAGGTTCAAACCTGTTACGTGGTTGACAAATCTATTTAGAAGGTGAGATGCAAGAGTCAGCTTGGGGTCAGTCTCTCCAAGGAGGCTGATCTGACCATCTGCTTATGGGAAGGAGATTTTTCATTCCTGGGCAGGGAAATAGAAGGATAACCACCGGCCCCTCTCCAGCACCACCACTACCAAGGAGACAAAGCATGTGACTGAAGTTCTTTGTCAAAGTGCTTGACTTCAGGAAACCTTAATGGTGTCCAAGACAGCAACCCTGTCCTGGCAGCAATGATGGACACCAAACCCTCTCATTTGGAAAGTCCCTAACCTCTATTACACTGAGGTAGCTCTTGGTGAATTCCACATAAAATATATATCATCCTATATTCTTGAAAGGCAGCCAGGTATAGTAGGAAGAACGTGGAATTTGAGGACATAAATTCAACTTCTGGGTCTATTACTTCTTAACTCTGAATCTCTTTCCTTCTCTGTCAAATGGGAAAAACTGTATCTATGTTAAAGCCATTGTGAGGATTAAAGGAGAATATTCATTTATTAACTCAACAAATATTTATTAAGCACTTCATTTATTAATCAGGATTAATGATTTCTATGCCTCAGTAGATAAGCCTCTAAATCTCAGTGATGCAACACAATAGAAATCTGAAGAGTCTGAGGTATGATGGCTGGGGTCCTCCCCTATCTACTGACCTGGGATCCAGGCTCCCTCCATCTTGTGATGGTTGCTGAGGTGGAAGAGAGAGATGGTGAGGTAAATTATCTTTTCCATGCCTTGGGCCGGAAGTGACATATCTCTCTTACTCTTTTGTATGTATTTGCCAAAACTTAGTCATATGCTTCCAATTTCACTCCAAGAGAGGCTCAGAAATGTTTCTCCACTTTAGCCCAGGAAGAGGAAGTTGTATGGAGAACAAATAGTGTTGTCTCTGCCACAGCATCTAACGTGTGTCAAGAACTATACTTAACAATGGAGACAAAGAGATAAGCAAACAAAGTCCCTGTCCTCAAGGAGAACATAGTCCAGAGAAGCAAGTGCCAGCACTGTTAGCTCGTAGGATAATTCAATTCCCCTTTTCATTCTGTAACTACATTAATTCAATTCAATTCTGTCTTCAATTAATTCTGTAACTTCACCATTTCCTGCTACCAGTGATTACTTATATCTGAAATAGTGTGTGTTCTTAAAACTTTATTTCACGCCTATAGGTCTCCTCTGAGTCATTCCCACCTCCCTCCATCCCTAGGGCTGAATCTATGTGACTATTCCAGTCACCTGTCAGTCCCCCATGTAACCTGATGGGGTACCTGAAGTGGCGGAGCGCCCTTCCCCTATAGTTATTGAGTATGAGCTTTACATTTGTATCTTTTTGTTTCTTTCCTCCAATTATATTTCTCTTCTCCCTTTGCTCAGGGCTTCACCCAGGCTCCATCTTTCCCAGACAGACTGCCACAGGCTAAAAGAGGAGACACCTTACTCCTCAGCCCAGCCCCTCCCGTGGTATCTCAGGCGGGGGCGGGGGGATGCCCTTATCCTGGGCACAAAAAAGATGAATCACAGTCCCTCTCTTCTTTCTCCCCTCTCCCTGCTGGACTCTTTCCACCAGGAAATAGATCATCCTTGGGAAGATTGCAGGGGTTTGCTGGAAAGGAACTGTCCACAGTGCTGACCGTCAGGAGGTGGATGAGAGATGCTAGCAGGGACTCTGGTCGCTCCAGGGAAACTCCTGAGGCGACTTCACAGGGGTCCTTCCTCGGAGTTCGCCGCCAACACGCGTGCTCCAGCCTCCCACTCTAGCGGGGTGGGCGCAGCGCCCCGGACGCTTGCCCTGCCCCTCCTCCCGGACCGCGCCTGCGGTCCCAGCCATAGCTCACAGCTCTTATCATCCCTGCTGCCGGGTCCTGCCATGTTGGTGAACAATAACAGATTCAGCCTCCCATGTTCATCCTTACCCTGCACCTTTAATCAGGAGTGTTATCCGCGGCTCCTGCCCAGGCCTCATTTAGATTTCTTGTTTGTAGCAATAATACCCTTTTAATATGCTAAATGAGCGAGCAAATGAGCCTTCCTCCACTCGCGAGGTTTTTAAAAACATCCCTTCTTTAGTGGATGAAGGTCATTCTTTTGGCAGATTAATACTTAACTAGGAGGCCCTGTTTATTGTCTGGGGTCACTTCAGCGGCTGTCACAGCATATTAAAGAGCGCAGGACTGCCGGTGCTGGAACAATGCCGCTGGGCGGGGGCGCGGGAGGGGCGGCCCGCTCCCGATTCCCTTCCCTGGCTCTCATTTCAACTCCGCAGCCGTTATTAATACTTTAATTTGTACTGCATTAATGAATTCTAATCCCCATTATGTGTGGAGCCAGTAGGCCTGCGGCAGGCTCTGTGCTACCCGAGTGAATCCCTGGCTATGGATAGGCAGAATCAGGGATGGATGGCATTGACCAGGGGCAGGGTCCCAACCTTTCAAAGGGGCCAGCCGAGATCTGGAGGGGGATGCTAGTTCTAGGAGGCTCAGCTGCGGGGGGAGAAATGAACAGGTGAAGAGGCAGTCTGGATGGCGCTGTTTGAAACTTCAACCTGACTATGCCAGCTCCAACTTTGAGCTTTCCGGTTACTGGGAACCAATTTTCCCCATTCCTACTTAAAACTTTCCCTCCTCTGTATATAAGAATACTCTGCCTGCAATGTGGGAGACTGGATTTCAGTCCCTGGGTTGGGAAGATCCCCTGGAGAAGAGAACAGCTTCCCACTCCAGTATTCTTGCTTGGAGAATTCCTGGGACAGAGGAGGCTGCCAGGCTACAGTCCACGGGATCACAGAGTTAGACACGACTGAGCAACCGCCACTTCTAGAGTATATAAGAACAGTATCCACTGTAAAGGACAGGCATGCATACTAAATGGAGTAATATATGTAGACTACTGAGGGCACACAGTAAATGCTTCGTCAGGTTTAGTGGTCAGCATAATTCTCTCACCAAACGTCCCCCTGCCCACAGTCCTACCTGGTGAGTTGAGGAGAATAACTCCTTCCCTTTTCTGTCACACTTCTACTCAAATCTAAGGGCCCTTCTCTACTTCCAAAAGCACCAGCTTATGAGCCTAACTTTTCTAGGAGAGCATATCCCCTTGAGGACAGGGACTGTGTCATTCTTATTTTTAAATGGTTGTTGTTCAGTTGCTAAGACTCTTTGTGACTCCATGGGCTGCAGTGTGCCAGGCTTCCCTGTCCTTCACTGTCTCCCGGAGTTTGCTTAAACTCATGTCCTTTTTTTTATACCCCCAGGGCATTTAATAGCAGTGCTTGTCAGAAAGTACGTGCTTCATAAAGGCTGGTTGTGTTAAACAATTGAATAAATGAAGAGTGTAGATTGGGCTTTCCCTGTTTCAGGACCTTACTCTTTCCACGAGCCCTGGGAAGACAGTTGGCTGAGGCCACAAAGCTCTTTTCTTGGCGTGTCTAATTGTCACTGAACCAGACTTGGGTCTGCTCCCTGTGTGCAGCAAAGCCAATCCATTGACACCAGGTTGTGATGGATGCAAGTGCAGCATTTATTGCAGGGCACCAGGCAAGGAGTTCAGGACAGCCAGTACTCCAAACACCTGAGCTCCTTGATTGGTTTCCAGAAAGCATTTTTAAAGACCAGATGAGGGAGGGGCAGCCCAGGGTCTGTGATCAGCTCCTGCACAATTCTCTGAGGGATGGATAGTGAGGTAACAGGGTGGTGTCACAGGGGTTAACATTTATCAATTCTTAAGCACCAGTAGGTCTAAGGGCTATGTGCTCAAGGTCATCAAGTAGTTAGTGTCTTCCATTTGGTGGGGGTTTTAGCATCTGTAAAACAACTCGGGAAATGTGCATCAGATACTGTTATCTGGGTACTTCAGAGAGGAGCTAAAGCAGAGGCTATGGGGAAGGGTCTGTTCCTGGAAGGCCCCTTAGGGAGATTTCCTGGGTGACTCCAGCCCACTCTCTCTCTTCTGAACTCTGAGCCCGTTTCTTGAGCCACAGCATGGTATCAGTTTGGTCACATCCTCCTCCTGGGCACACCTTGGTTCTCATCTTTTACCCATATGTCTAAGCCTAGTGACCTGGGCTCATTTTAGATGAGAGCAGGGACTATATGTCATACTTTTAATATATCTTTCACCTTAAGAAAACATACTAAGAGCCACTATTTATGAGGCTTTACACTGGATCAGGCCCTGTCCTGGGCACTTTACTGCCTCACTCAGTATTCCAGAATCTTAGAGCCAGAAAAACCTTAAAGATAACTTGGAACAAATACTCAGGTTTTTATTGGGATGCCTGAGGCTCGGAAAGTTTTAGGATTGTCCAGGGTCACTTAGCTCATCTGTAACTCAGTCAAGGGCTCAAAGACAAACTCTTTCCCCCTCTCACTGGCCCCTATCCCTGGGCTCCAGGTTTGATGGGTCAGGATGTGCTGCTACAGGAATGGAACAGATGGAACCAGAACCTCTGCTGGATGGGCCGGGACTCTACGGGCCAAGCCGTCCTGTCTCGGAGCCATGAGGAGTTGAATCAGGATTGCTCTGTGCTCTGGTCTCCTTGGGAGATGGATTACACTACACAGCCTCCTACGGTCTCAATTCAATTCATCAAGTACTTACTAAGTATCTGCTCAGAGGCAAAAAGCCCCCTTCTAAAAGCCAGAGACCCTGATTCCAGCCCCATCTCACTGATCAGCCATCAAGTATTCTCATACCTGAGTTGTGAGTTGCTCACTTGTACCACAAACTGACCCGTTTAGGGGCTGATATTTGAACTGGAGGCTCCCTATGACTTTCTGACCATACTGCCCAGTGTGCCTGTGACTGTAGGCTCCCCCAGCCCCACCCAGGCCCCTCAGAGACCCGGCCCCTCCCCCCATGGATTCTGTCACAGACTCTTCCTCCTCTTCTTTGTGCCTTCTCAGGACACAGGGTCCAGTTGTTTGGAAGAGAAGCAAACATTACTGGTGTGTTACATACTTCTGATGCCTTGTACACCTGCCTGAACCTCCAGCCTGTGGGAGACAGTGAGCCGTGGTCTTCCACTAATGTGAGAATTTTGTCAGGCTCAGACTCTGCTTGCAACGGCACAGACTGACAGCTTCCTTGGTCTTCTCCGCCCCTCTGCCTCACAGCCCCATGTGCCTCATTGCTCCAATTGGCAGAGAGGTAATGGATGTGAAGCTCAGTGAATCAGAAATCAAAAGGAAAAGGAAGAGTCACTGATGGACCGTGCTCCACAGAGGTGATGGTTTTTCTGGCCAAGCTGCTGTCTTGCTGTTTCCTGACGTATCAGGGTGAGGTCACCCAGCCAGCCTGGCCTCTTCCTCGGCTCCTATGGTGCTCTGAGAGCCGACAGCAGCCTTGCCCTGAAAGAGATGCCCGGTTTCAATCTGTGTGTTTCTGTGGGAGTGTTGGAGGGGCAGGAAGATGTAAGAATATGAGGACTGTGTGAGTGGTGTGTGTAGCTGACATGTGGGGATCTATATGCACCAGACCATATGGATAATATATGTGGTAGGTCGTCAAACATGAACATTATGAATGGAGGTTAGTTGTGTGTTCATTATTGGGGAGTAGGAAAATTGTGAGTATTTGAATGTGAGAGTCCGTTGGACTGCAAGGAGATCCAACCAGTCGATTCTAAAGGAGATCAGTCCTGGGTGTTCTTTGGAAGAACTGTTGCTGAAGCTGAAACTCCAATACTTTGGCCATCTCATGCGAAGAGTTGACTCATTGAAAAAGACCCTGATGCTGGGAGGGATTAGGGGCAGGAGGAGAAGGGGATGGCAGAGGAAGAGATGGCTGGATGGCATCACCGACTCGATGGACGAGTTTGAGTGAACTCCAGGAGTTGGTGATGGACAGGGAGGCCTGGCGTGCTGTGATTCATGGGGTCGCAAAGAGTTTGACACGACTGAGTGACTAAACTGAACTGAACTGAATACATTATTCGGGCTTCCCTGGTGGCTCAGACAGTAAAGAACCTGCTTGCAATGTGGGAGACCCAGGTTTGATCCCTGGGTCAGGAAGATCCCCTGGAGAAAGGAATGGCTACCCACTCCAGTATTCTTGCCTCGAGAATTCCATGGACAGATGGGCCTGGCATGCTACAGTCCATGGAGTCTCAAAGAATTAGCCACTACTTAGCAACTAACACTTTCACGCTAACAATGCACTGTTGGTGTTACCTGAGTGCATGGTGTGGCTGTGTACACTGACCTGTTTAAGAATCTTTGGAATGTATGTGAAAGGGGTGTCAGTGTGTGTGTTTTGATAAGGGGAATTTAGGGACTATGGGAATGGTATGTACATGAATATGTGACAACTGAGGATGAGTTGTGTTTGTATAAATGAATGTCTACTGTTAGTTAGGGTTGGTTTATAAGTTTGAAGACGTCTATGGATTGTGGGTTTGTAAATGTGTATAAATAACAGTGTGTGCTATATACATCAAGGGTATATATGAACAACTTGTGTGTTAAGATGGACAGATACAAGTGTTGTGAATATGTGTACCAGTGAAAATGCATGAAGATGTTAGTAGAGTGTATGTTCATGAGTGGGGGTTCCGGAAGATGGGACATACATGAATAAATGGATGATTGGATCTGTGTGTGGAAAATAACTGGAGGGTTTGGTGTATATGAATATGAAAGCACAAGCAGTGTGTGCTGGAGCTGGCTTACACCGGCCTGTGGGAGCAACTGTTAAACTCAGGAATTGTGTAAGCTGGTTGTTAAAATCAACCAATATTAAAAATTAAATTGTATGCACTTACAATGACATAAATTATATAAGAATGAAAATAATTAAAACTCATGCATTTTTTAATTATTTTACATTTTACTCTTGTTTGCATCTGGAGGTTATTTACACCTACTTTGTGTAGTGGAACAGGCTGTTGCCTGTCATCTCATCCAACTTCAAGTTCCATGATATCTATTGGTAACTTGAAATTGGTCATGGTGGGAGTATTCATCCCAGAGAAGGTGCAAAGGCTGCAAATCAGGACCTTTATTACCTGGAGAGCTGGTTGTTAAACATTTACCATCATACAACTGTATATGCATGGGAGTGTTGGTTGGTTATTATTGACATAAGATTTGGAATTGAGTGTGTGTGTGTGTGTGTGAGAGAGAGAGAGGGAGAGAGAGAGAGAGAGAGAGAATTGGTGGATAAGTGTAAGAATAACAAATGAATGCATTTATTGCTGTGGAAGTATAAGTATATACGATAGATAAGTCCAGGTAACTTTTAACCTGGGATCCATGGATCTTTAAGGTGTCCATGGAAAGAATTCAGAGGGTCCATGAACTTGAAGAGGAAAAAGAAAATTAAATCTTTATCTAATTCCAACTAAACTAACTTCTGGCTGAAATGTAGCATTTCCTCCAACTTGAATGTAGACAACAATCCATAGTAGTATTAGCAGTGTCGATAATTTTATTACCAATAGAAATCACAGATATTTCATATCGTTTTACAATTCTTACAGACATAATCAAACTATCATTTATAGCCACTACAACATTAGTTATAAAATCCATCATTAGATGTTATTTAAAGTTTTAATAAGGGAGCACATATATTACCAAACCACAGATTCGTTTCTAAAATATTTTTGAAACTGAACTTTAATATAATTATTTTCCTTTGTAATTCTATGTATTTTATCTCACACAGTTAAAAACAGTTTTTTTGGGGGGTGGGAGTTATGGGTTCCATCAGACTGCCAAAGGAATCTATGGCACAAAAACTCATTACATGGATGCTGTGTGTGAATGTGGTCAGCAGACCAATGAGTAGGGAGCTTGTGTGTATGTATAATTGTGTATGCGGTTAAGAGTTGGGATGTGGGAATTTGACTTGTAGGCATGAAGAGTGTGGGCAAGTGGGGAATGGAAGTGGTTTATGGTCCAATCCCTAGAAACAGATTCCTCTTTTTCCACAGGGAAGACATAGGAAGCCTAGAGTGGTGGGTAAAGAGATGGGGAATGTTTAATTAACAGTGGACATGAGCTGAATTCTAAACCTTCTCCTTCTAAGATAGAATTACTCTTAGGTTCTTTTATGCAATTACTGTTAGCAGAAAAGGGATTTATTTTCTGAATGTTGACTGCCTTACTGAGTATACATGGGGTAACAATTCTCATCTGATTCATGGAAATTCTTGTCTCTGCCAACAGCCTCAGATCCCTGTGGACACAGCACTTTGACCTCATCACTGACCTGTTATTTCATTTGTTTATCTCCAGACACACTCACACCCATCCTGATGTACCATTAGATCTCTTTGGTGTAGCTAAATACTCCACTCTTCACCCTTAGCATTGTGCACACTCCTGGGCTTTCCTTCACATGACGTCAGCTATATTTGATCAACTCCACAGCTCTGCTTCCTGGCTGGGGTGTCTGCCAACGTGACTCTGCCAGGGAACAGCCTTGCCAGGCCAGCAAAGGGGAGGAAGAGGCAAAGGTAGAAAGGGAAGGGAGGGCAGAGGAGGGGCTGCGACTGCATCAGGGGCTGCTCAAAGTGTCCACGCCCAGAGTGAGGGCTCTCAGAGTCAGATCCCTGGGAGGCTGCCCTCTTCCTTGACATTAAAATAAGTTAATTTCACCCTGGTATGTACTGGTCACAGATCTCCCAAGCTAAAGGGAGGGACAGAGATCCTCTGTGGACTCCCAATCTACCCACTTCCTCAAACTGGGGTAAGATGCTCTCAAATTCTCCCAAAGGAAGCCAGTGGACCTGTCCATAAACCCCTGAAGATGAAGCTCTTTACCCTTTTTAAATTGAGTCTCACAAGGCTTCCTCAAAAGCTGTTCGAACCCCAAATCCTTCCTGCTTCAGCATAAGCCTCTTGATCGGCCCTTGGAGGAGAGAGACCAAAGTTGTGTGATCTTTGAGTCTTTGGAGATAGCAACCAGACTCTTTTGAAGCAAGCCTGGGAGCAGCTTGACCTTGAGCGATCTCTGCATCCTGAAATGGTCTGTGCTCACCTGCATGGGGAGAGGGATGTGTCTCCGAGGAGACACACAGTTTGGCTGCCCCCATATTTGTGCCCTTTGTGAGAATGTGTATCTGATGACCCCAGGACTGTGAACCAAACTTGGGTGAGGATCCCATAGGTGGCCAAGCACAGAACAACACTTTAGGCCTCTGGACATGATCTTATGTAGGAGCAATTTTTGTTGTTGTTTGTTGCTAAATCGTGTCTAGTTCTATGAGATCTCATGGACTGTAGCCCGCCAGGCTCCTCTGTTCATGAGATTTCCCAGGCAAGAATACTGGAGTGGGTTGATGTTTCCTTCTCCAAGGGATCTTCCCTGCCCAGGGATCGAACCCATGTCTCTTGCATTGGCAGGCAGATTCTTTACTGCTAAACCACCAGAGGAGCCCAGGAACAAAACCAAAACGGACCTCACACACTGACTATGGGACTCCTTGGAGTAACACCGTCCTCTTTTGTATACAAAATTGCCCTCAGGTTGAGATGTTTTCTGGAATCTATAAAAGGGACATTTCTTGGGGAAAAGAATTGCAGCCTGCCCTGTCCTCTAAGTCTCCTTAGGTATACTGTGATGCCAAGGTCTGATTCATACTCTTTTCAGTCTGCGCCCCATACACGGTGAGGCTGAGAAGTTATGAGTGAATCATTGGAAGTCAGGACCATGTTTTCAGTTTTTGTCTCCAACTCAAAACTGAACTGGAGAAAGCCTGACTTCTAACAATGCCTTCAGACTCATCAAGTGTTGCTGGTTAGAATGGATTCTCTGATTTCTTGTTCTGAAAAATTCCATCGAGAAATGATGGTGAATTCTCTGAGCATCCCTTCTCAGGATTGGGAGGACAAGTTTTGCTGAGTGGTCCTCATTCAAAGTCTGATGTTCAATGAGAGGGGGAAATGAGGCTCTGCAGTTTCTGACTGTCTAGCTTTGGACTGATGGAGATGGTGGGGAGATTGCTAGAGAGGCCAGAGTGCTGAAGACTGGGAGCTCAGCTGCCCAAGGTGATGGGAGGGGCACCTGGCAGCTGTGAGTGCTTCCCCATTAGAGGCACGTTTAAATTTGTGTTCTCAATTCCTGAGAGGGCTTCCCCCATGATTCAGTGGTAAAGACTCAACCTGCAATGGAGGAGACACAGGAGACATGGGTATTATCCCTAGGTTGGGAAGATCCCCTGAAGGAAATGGCAACCCACTCCAGTATTCTTGCCTGGAGAATCCCATGCACAGAGGAGCCTGGGTGGCTACAGGCCATAGTGTGGCAAAGGGTCAGACACGACTGAAGCAACTAAGCACACATGCACTTCCTGAGAAAAAAACACGACTTTGCATTTAAACGTGAAATTCCTCACTCACCTGTCTCCATCCTTTTTGGCACAGGTAGCCCTTCAAACCTCTTAAACACAAGCTACAGCTACCAACTGCTTGCAACTTCCCTCATTCTAGAGGAAGCAGAAGTGAGGCAGACCATGAAACTCTCCCCAGCTTGAATTTTTCCAGGTCCTCATCCCCATAGCTAGGCTAGAATCAACTCATCTCCTAGATGAAGGCAAGAGGTATCTACCTACCCGCCACCTATATGTTGTCCCTTTCGTGCTTACAAAGTAGCCATGTCACTTAGTTAAGAACATAGGCTTAAAGGCTTCTAATATACCAGTATTTGGCAAAGTATCCAAACTTTCCAAGGTTTAGCTTCATCTTTTCTACAGCGGGGATAATGAGAGCACCTTTGTCAAATGATTATCTCCAAAACTGAGGCAAGCCATGTAAGATCATCAGCCTAGAATCCACTGCTGCTGCTAAGTCACTTCAGTCATTTCTGACTCTGTGCGACCCCATAGACGGCAGCCCACCAGGCTCCCCCATCCCTGGGATTCTCCAGGCAAGAACACTGGAGTGGGTTGCCATTTCCTTCTCCAATGATGAAAGTGAAAAATGAAAGTGAAGCCGCTCAGTCGTGTCCGACTCTTAGCGACCCCAGGGACTGCAGCACCAGGCTCCTCCGTCCATGGGATTTTCTAGGCAAGAGTACTGGAGTGGGGTGCCATTGCCTTCTCCAGAATCTACTGCATTAGTCTATAAACATCACTGTTGCTGGTGTGTTGTCATCCTCCACTCTTCTCGGACCTCAATCCTTTGTCCCACTGACTTTGTGAGATTCCTCTAGGCTTCCACTCCATTCTGAGAATCCTCATTCTTTGGGGGGAAATGTGTAGAGACGGGAGCAGTGTGAGATAGCACCCCAACAGGTAGTCTGTGGAAAAGGGCTACATTGCGCCCTGAGGTATTTGTCTCATCAACCCTCGTGATGGTCAGGGAGGCTTGAGAACTGAGCTCCACTATGAGCACCTACTTCTGGACTCCTGGGTTGCTGCTGGAGCCATGGTACCTGGTATGAAAAAGCAGGGAAATGCTACCTGTATGATCACAAAATGTTCACACCAGGCAAAAATTAGGGTCTGGGCAGCCTGAGCTCAGTGTCTCAGGAGAGAAGTCCTTTGGAGTATCCTGGGGTGGAAAATCATGGGTATATTTGTGTTAGGGGAGGAGTCAGAATGCCTGGAGAGAACACTCCCTCTTGAACTTGAATGTTGCCAGTTTTCACTGGGTGGAGTGCTGCCCTGATGTCACCTCTCCTTTGCCTACATTCTTACAGTCTACGCTCCATTTTTTTACATTCTTCTTATTCCACAAAAGCTTTGATGTGCATAAACCATCCTCACATGGTTGTTAAAAACATGGGGAATCCTGATTCTAAGCAGCTTACATTCTCTTAGATGACTAACTAGTCCTTGCAGGTGACCCTGAATTCCCGAGAAACGTCTCTCACTACAAGCCTCTTCGGGAGCCTGTGAGAACATCCTTAATGCCTTCAACAACCCCTGCCAAGTGTTCTTGACTGTGTCTGCAGAGAGACATCAAACAAATCTCCTTCTAGTCACATGAGATTAATGGGGATGAAGAAATCACACTGGAATCCCCGTTACTGATCCTGTGGACGACTCTTGTGCAACAAAGTGGGTCTACCTGGGGTGTGGTCCTGTGTCTCTCTCTTCTTACACATCTAAGAAATGTGTTCCAGGGTGAAACTTCACTAAAGGAAAGCAGGATCTCCAAATCTCCATCTCATAGCCATTGGGAGAAGAGGACTTTGCAGATGCAAAAAAAAAAAGTTAAAATCTAAAACAAGGAGAAGCCATCCAACATGTAAGAACTAATCATCAAGTTAAAATGAGGGTGAAATAATAAATTTTTATGTTCTAAGACAAAAGCAGGACTTTCCATAGCTTGTTAGGACCTTCCCGAACTCCTTATCTCAGGGGCTGGCTTGCACTGAAAAATCTAAAGATGTTGCAGAAAGAGAAGTCGGTGAATTTTACCAGGTTATTAAGCAGAGCTGTTTGTCAGTCAGCATTTAACATCTAATATGTGTCAGATGATTTACTGGAAACACAGTATTCTTGGTTTGATTTCTTTTTCACAACAACTCTGTAAGTTAGGAACTATTCTATTTCCACCTTATGGTTAAGACTCACACAGTTTAAGGAACACATTTAAGTGAGATGCAACCTGGGAATCCAACTTATCTGTCCAACGCCAAAGCCTATGATACTTCAGCTATTCTGTATTATCTGTAAGATAGAAAAAAAGAACATAGAACAATTGCTTATCTTTGTAGGCTGGTATCAGATAGAAGGTCAAGATTGTAACTCATTTATTCATGCTTTCTTGCATTCCTGTGTTCATTCCTGTAACAATTATTTAGGGAGTGTAACAACTATTTAGGGAACACCACTGTGTTCTAGGCTCAATGTGTTTGGTCAGAACATGTTCCTTGGGTCCATAGTTTAACATAAGCCACTAGGTTAATACCCACTATGCGGGAAATATTTTGCTTTCATGACTCATATCAAGGTGATAGAAAGCAATAGACACCAGAAGCCCTGTGTCCGAAACTTATTTCTGTCAGATTATTTCACATTGCAGCAGCTGTACATCTTCTAATCAATGGTGCTCCCTCTCCTCCCCTAGGGGATACTGGTGTGGTTGGCATGGTTTTTCAGTGGGCAAAGACTATTCACAGTTGTCTGTCCCAGGAGCTGACCCTACTTTCCCAAGGCTTCCTGTGGGTACCAACTCATGTGCAAATAAATTGTCTTCCCTTTGTATAGTAAGAACCATGACCTCTTCATGACCCAAGCGAGGCCAATAGCTTGTCCATGTACTGGAACCCATCTTCTTACTGTGCTATTCAAGAACATTTGTGCAGTAGCCATCCTCTCTTTCTCTTGAAACATCATCTTTCTCCTCTCTTCTGGATCATTTTTATCAGCATTCATCCATACCATGAATTCGTCCATATTTAAGGGGGGAAAATCACCTCCCTTGACCTTACTCCTCTTACATGTGTGTGGGCCCGGTTGTTTCAGTTGTATCTGGAGTGGGTAGCCATTTCCTTCTCCAGGGGATCTTCCTAACCCAGGGATCGAAACTGCATCTCCCGAATTGCAGGCAGATTTTTTACCCCTGAGCCACCGGGGAAGCCCTACTCCTGGCACAGTCACCTCCATTTCTCCCTTTGTCTTTATAAGAAAATTGGTCTGAAAAATTCCTAACATTCATTTTCTCTAATTTTTTCTTCCCGTATCTCTGTTTAGCATGCTCAAATCAGGATTTTTTTTCTTGCCACTTTACCAAAACATCTTATGAAGATCACCCTAAACACAATGGCCATTTCCCACACCTTATGCTATTTGACCTATTGACAGGAACGTTGACCCAGTCAAAGCCAGTCTCACACTTGTGTTGTATGGTTGTTGCTAAGCGAGACTGATTGGTTTTGTGGTTAAGCAAATCTATTTTCTTGATTGATCACTAACTTACAGGGGTCTCCCATGCTTCTTCCTTTACTATGGTCCTTTAGTGGGATTAACTATTTAATCACCTACTTTGCCCCTTTACTCTGTCCCTAGAACAATGAGGACAGGGATGTTATTCTTAATTGGAGGATAATTGCTTTACAGTGTTGTGTTGGTTTCTGCCTTACAACAACCTGAGTCAGTCATAAGTATACCTGTGTCCCCTCCCTCTTGAACCCCTCTCCCACCCCCTGAACTCCATATCACCCCTTTAGGTTGTCACAGGGCACTGGGTTGAGCTCTGTGTGTCATTCAGCAAACTCCCACTGGCTATCTATTTACATTTACATTTTACATATATTTACTGTCTGTTTCCATGCTACCCTCTCATGCATCCCACCCTCTCCTTTCCCTGCTGTGTCTGCAAGTCTGTTCTCTGTGTCTGCATGTCTATTGTTGCCCTACAAATAGATTCGTCAGTACCGTCTTTCTAGATTCCATATATGTGTTGAGGACAGGGATTTTTGATGGTTCTCTTTATTACCATCATTCAGCACTTAGAAGAGCATCTAGCATGTAGTATATTCTCAAATGTAGTGAGTGACTACATTGGATGTGGAGAAAAGAAAGAAAACCTAGGCTAGAGAAAATGCCTAGCCCACAAAAGCAACCTGAAAAACACCAAAATATAGAAAAGTCACTTCCAAAACCCTAACACTGGGAAGTTACTAGATACCAGATCTTAAACCTCTGAATCTTGTCCATAAAGTGCTTAATAAAGTGAAATATTCGCTATTCTCTTCTGGGAACTAGGAGGGGAAAAGTTGCAAATACTGCAAAAGTATAAGGTGAAGGCCAATGATAAATTAACTCGGATATTGCTTATCACGCTCTGAAATCAGCAATAATAAAACACAATACAAGCTTTGAGTCAAGTGTCATCAGGGACTCTCATCCACCCAAGCTTTTCCTAGAGGCAATTTAGCCCTGCTTTTTCTCCCATGAAAACGTGGGCAAGTGTTTCCGTGATAAACACTTCTCAGCAACCTGCCTAGGAAGCCTGTCTGTGGGATCACATGTGAGCAGGAGTGATAAAGCCTGAGGCTGCACCCAGCAAGGCAACTGATTTCTCTTCCTAAGGGTGCGTTTCATATCAAACAACACGACCATCTGCCAAGCAGATCTGAGAAGTGGGCGCTGACTGTAAAGACTTTTCAGCCGCAAGGTGGGTCTTACGTGGGGATCTGAGAGTAGAGATGGTGAGAACGTGAATGTTAAAAGTGTGTGTAGGGACTTCCCTGGTGGGCCAGCAGTTAAGACCCCGTGTTTCCAATGCAGAGAGTGTGGGTTTGATCCCTGGTCAGGGAACTAAGATCCTGAATGCCATGTGGTGTGGCCAAAAAAAAAAAAAAAGTATGTAAGTGGTTTCAAGGGAAGCAGATGGGCCCTGACCCCCAGGCTTAGCTTTTAAGCCTCCTCCACCTGACCCCACATCTTGGAACTGACAAATGCAGGACTGGCATACCAGTCATGGTCTCCACACCATCTACACACATCATCTATACCTCTCCACACTAGCTCTGTTTCTCAGCTTCAACTCACCATTTTAGCCCTGGTTCTACACTTTGAATTTGCTGGTTACCCTTGATTTCCTGTTTCTACCCTTTTGTTGAGCCTTTCTAGCTGGATCTTTCCATGCTCGCCCCCTGAACCTAAGACACCCCCTGTCCTCCCCAGCCCCAGAACCCATATTCCCACAAGTCAAAGGAGAAGGAAGCCAGGCCAGGTGATTTTCTAGCAGGGTTTCTGTGTGTGCACCTTTGGCAGGGAGAATATGTAGCTCAGGCAGCCAGGGTCACCTCATCTTACGAGCATCTCCTTGTTCTGCGTCTAATTCAACAAACTCCATGGCAACGCGGGGCCTGCTCAGCTTACCTGACCTTCCCCGACCTCACTGTTAACAACTCTGTCACTTAGCTGAGTGTGGTGTGAGCCAACAGCCTCCTTTGCTTCCCGTTGGTGCGGCAGTGGGTGAGAGGAGCCTCCCTGCACAAGAGAATTGGGACGGAAACTGAGAGGGAAGATTCAAGCCTGAGGGTAGAGCAGTGGGCACTGAGTCTCTGCTCTTACAGGAGCTCTGTTCTAGAAAAACTGTGACTTAGGTGGAAAAACTGTCTGTTGGCTCCTGCCTTCCATAAGAGTCTGACATAGAGCATGTTCTGAGATTGTTGGATTTTTTTAGTTTTGGAACAACTAGCACAGTGGGTTGATGTTCAGGTCACTCAGGATACCTCCCAACAGCTCAGGGTGAGAACACACCCTCTATCTTTCCTGACTCATCACTCAGACGGACACTTATATATAGTTTTGAGACTTTCCTCCCCAAACAAAGCCTTCTCTGGCCATAACAAATGCCATAACATGCTAACTGGAAGATAGTAATCAGCTGTTCCATAGGCCCACTGATTTATGCTGAGTTTTTATCATTATTCTTTTTGATAATAAGCATTTTTATTGTTTTACTATCCTTTTTATTCTTATTTTATATGTGTAGAGTGTTAGATAACTTTCAAAGCATTTTCTCATACACAATCCCATTTGACTCTCATGGAGCCAAAAAAGGGAAGGCAGTGAAGGTATTGGTGGTATGTATCTTCCTGAAAGTAGTCAGACCAAGTGCCAGGAGGCTAAAGGACCTGGGTGGTGTCAGGATGTGAACCCAGGCCCTCGGCTCCAAGTCCAAGGCTTCCCCTCTTCACCAGCTGACTCAGTGTGGCTTCAGGAGGAGGGTTGATCCGCAGGACGTGTGAATGTGTACAGAAATGAGACGAGTGGTAACAGGGCTGTGACTGCCATGCACAACATTCAGTTGATGTCCAGGAGCACTGGTATCTCCCCATTCCTTTCTCCTGAACAACCTCCCCCAAACAGAATTAATCTCTTCTGCTTCTATTCTCCTGCACCATGTAATTCAAAAGGGCTAAGAAAACACTTAAAAGATTGTAGTACAGATTGGTGTAAAAGGGTGGCTGGTCTGAGACTAGAATATGACAACTTAGAGGTTAAGCAACAGTGCCCTGGAGGTCTTCTCCGTACTCTGGGCAGAGAAAATCCTCTCACTGTCGTGAAATGTTCAGGTGCTTGTTTACAGGTGTCAAGCACCATCCTGTGATTTCCTGGGACTTGGGAGTTCCAAGGTAAATAATATGAAACTTTACCAGATTTGGAATGCAGAGCTCCATCGATGTTATTTGATGGACTGTATGGGGAGGGGAACCCACAGAAGAGAGAGAGAATGGGAATCTGTGGAAAGAGGTCTCTGTATGTGAATAGTGAATCTGGCAGGCAATCTGGGCCTCAGGCACAGGGTCTGAGGATGGGATGGGCACAGGGCACCCTGGTGTAGAGCAAGGCTCCCCTGGACACCATCTCCACTTCCTCTAGTGAATCTACGATCCCTGCTGGGGAAGGGAGCAAGTTGAAGGCCTGAGTGATTGCAGGTCCTGTCCCTCTGCTGTGAGCCCCTTCTAAAGGGTCTGGGCCCTAAGACAGTCTGTTTTCCTCACCAGTGACAGAGAGAGCTGATTAGTTGAGTTTGCCAGAAGGATACATTAAGGAAACTCCTAATTGCAGTGCTGAAAAAGGTACAGCTGCTCTTGGCTGTGCTTAGTCACTCAGTCATGTCTGACTCTTTGCAACCCCGTAGACTGTAGCCTGCCAGGCTCCACTGCGGGAATTGTCCAGGCAAGAATACAGGAGTGGGTTGCCATGCCCTCCTTCAAGGGCTCTTCCCAACCCAGGGATTGAACCCAGGTCTCCCACATTGCAGGCGGATTCTTTACCATCTGATCTACCAGAGACACCCAAGAATACCAGAGTGGGTAGCCTATCCCTTCTCCACACCCCATACCCCATACTCTGTGACTATACAGTCCATGGAATTCTCCAGATCAGAATACTGGTGTTGGTAGCCTTTCCCTTCTCCGGGGGATCTTCCCAACCCAGGGATCAAACCCAGGTCTCCTGCATTAGAACCATCCAAATCTGAGTACAAGCTGGTGACTCACTCTGCTGGCATTCTAGTTAAGAATTGTTAGAGGCACCCAAGTTCTGAGATCCACAGAGAAGCCAGGCCAAGACTGCACCAAGCAACAGTCATCATTGTGACTGATTTGTGAAAGGCTCTGGCTCTTTTGAGGATACTCCTACAGACCCAGGAACAAGGAAGGCTGAGGCTTGGTGGATATAATGGAAACTCTTACACTGGTAGAATGGAAAACAGCCAAGGACAGAAGACAACCAAGCTACTCCAACAAAGCTGGTTCATATGATTGGCTCACTTGATTTCTCCATCATTAACTATGAAGCTTCCAAGGCAGGAAGCAGGTCTTTGCAGGTGGAAGATGTTTAATGATAATTACAGATACTTGTGTACAGAAGTGAGAACCTCTGTGTTTTTAATTTTATTTTTTAAAATTTTTTATTGGAGTATAGTTTCTTCACAATGTTGTTTTGTTTCTACTGTACAGTAAAGTGAATCAGTTTACAGTAAAGTGAATCCATATATGCATATATACATATACATATATCCACTCATTTTTAGATTTTCTTCCCTTTTAGGTTACCACAGATCACTGAGTAGAGTTCTCTGAGTAGGTTCTGACTGAATAAGGTTCACAGAGCAGGTTCTCATTAGTTATCTATTTTGTTCATAATAGTGTATTTATGTCAATCCCAGTTTTCTGATTTATCCCACCCTCCTACCTTCCCCCCTTGGTAACCATAAGTTTGTTCTCTACATCTGTGATTCTATTTATGCTTTGCCAATGAGTTCATCTGTACTATTTTTTTGTTTTTTATTTTAATGAATTTACTTTTTTTCTTGTTTTTCTGTTTTTTTTTAAATTTTTTATTTTTTAATTTTAATTGGAGGCTAATTACTTTACAATATTGCAGTAGTTTTGCCATACATTCACATGAATCAGCCATGGTTGCACATGTGTTCCCCATCCTGACCCTCTCTTCCACCTCCCTCCCCACTAGAGTTAATTAATGAATACAGTAAAGTTGCAGGATATAAAATTAACACACAGAAATCCCTTGCATTCCTATACACTAACAATGAGAAAACAGAAAGAGAAATTAAGGAAATAATTCCATTTACCATTGCAACAAAAAGAATTAAATACTTAGGAATAAATCTACCTAAAGAAACAAAAGACCTATATATAGAAAACTATAAGACACTGACAAAGGGAATCAAAGATGACACAAATAGATGGAGAAATATACCATGTTCATGGATCAGAAGAATCAATATAGTGAAAATGAATATACTACCCAAAGTAATCTATAGATTCAATGCAATACCTATCAACTTACCAACAGTATTTTTCAGAGAATTAGAACAAATAATTTCACAATTTGTATGGAAATACAAAAAACCTCAAATAGCCAAAGCAATCTTAAGAAAGAAGACTGGAACTGGAGGAATCAACCTGCCTGACTTCAGGCCATACTACATAGCAACAGTCATCAAGACAGTCTGGTACTGGCACAAAGACAGAAACATAGATCAATGGAGCAACACAGAAAGCCCAGAGATAAATACACGCATCTATGGACACCTTATCTTTGACAAAGCAGGCAAGAATATACAATGGAGAAAAGACAATCTCTTTAACAAGTGGTGCTGGGAAAACTGGTCAACCGCTTGTAAAAGAATGAAACTAAAAAATTTTCTAACACCGTACACAAAAATAAACTCAAAATGGATTAAAGATCTAAATGTAAGACCAGAAACCATAAAACTCCTAGAGGAAAACATAGGCAAAACACTCTCTGACATAAATCACAGCAGGATCCTCTATGACCCATCTCCTAAAGAAATGGAAATAAAAGCAAAACTAAGCAAATGGGACCCAATTAAACTTAAAGGCTTTTGCACAATGAAGGAAACTATAAGCAAGGTGAAAAGACAGCCTTCAGAATGGGAGAAAATAATAGCGAATGAAACAACTGACAAAGAACTAATCTCAAAAGTATACAAGCAGCTCCTGCAGCTCAATTCTAGAAAAATAAATGACCCAATCAAAAAATGGGCCAACGAACTAAACAGAAATTTCTCCGAAGAAGACATACAAATGGCTAACAAACACATGAAAAGATGCTCAACATCACTTATTATCAGAGAAATGCAAATCAAAACCACAATGAGGTACCATCTCACACCAGTCAGAATGGCTGCCATCAAAAAGTCTACAAGCAATAAATGCTGGAGAGGGTGTGGAGAAAAGGGAACCCTCTTACACTGTTGGTGGGAATGCAAACTAGTGCAGCCACTATGGAGAACAGTGTGGAGATTCCTTAAAAAACTGGAAATAGAACTGCCATAGGACCCAGCAATCCCACTGCTGGACATACACACGGAGGAGACCAGAATTGAAAGAGACACGTGTACCCCAATGTTCATCGCAGCACTGTTTACAATAGCCAGGACATGGAAGCAACCTAGATGCCCATCGGCAGACAAATGGATAAGAAAGCTGTGGTACATATACACAATGGAATTTTACTCAGCCATTAAAAAGAATGCATTTGAATCAGTTCTAATGAGGTAGATGAAACTGGAGCCTATTATACAGAGTGAAGTAAGTCAGAAAGAAAAACACCAGTACTGTATACTAATGCATATATATGGAATTTAGAAAGATGGTAACGATGACCCTATATGCAAGACAGCAAAAGAGACACAGATGTAAAGAACAGACTGTTGGACTCTGTGGGAGAAGGCGAGGGTGGGATGAGTTGACAGAATAGCACTGAAACATGTATATTAATATATGTGAAAGAGATCGCCAGTCCAGGTTTGAATTTATATTTTAATTGCAATAAAATATTTTAAAATAAATGTACCATTTTAACCTTTTTAAAATGTATGAAGTTAACATTAAGTACATTCACACTGTTGGACAACCATCACCGCCATCTATCCATAGAACTTTTTTTCATTTTGCAAAACTGAAATTCTGAGCCTATTAAACAATAAACCTCACCCCTCCTTCCCCCAGCACCTGCCAACCCCTATTCTGCTTTTCCCCTGTGTGAATATGACTAGTCTACTAAGTACCTCATGAATAGAATTATGCAATATCTGTTCTTTTTGTCACTGACTTATTTCACATAGCATTATTTCCTCAAGTTTCATTCATGTTGTAGCAGTGTCGTTATTTCCTTCCTTTTAGAAAGACAATAATACTCCATTGTATGTATATCCCATATTGTGCTTATCCAGTCATACATCAATGAACACTTGGGTTGCTTCTGTCTTTTGGTTACTGTGAATAATACTGCCATGAACATTAGTGTCAAATCTCTTCCTCTGTGTTTTTTAGCACATTATTTTTTATGCCCCCATCCCATCACACTCTCTGCTCTCTCAGCACTCTTACTTATCCTCCTGATCTCACCTTCAATGTCACTTACTCTAGGAAGACTTCCTTGATTCTACAGACTAATTAGTTGCTTCTGCCCACCTCCCATAGCTTCCCAAGCACACATTTCACTGTTATTGCCTATTTGTCCTTCCCACTCACCTGTGAACCTCCTGTCCAGCTTACCATTATATTTCTAAACCTCGAATGGTGCCTGGGCCACAGAAGCCCTAAGAAAGTTCTTGAATATAAGAGCACATTTAGCGGGCCAGGCAGGGATGAAATGTATACCCACTTGCTGCCTGAGCGGCTCCCATTCTTCTATGATGCTTCCCTCATTTGACATGGTTCCTTGTCCAAGTACTAATGGAGTGTGCAATACATGCTAAAGTGAAAGTGAAAGTGAAGTTGCTCAGTCATGTCTGACTCTTTGCGATCCCGTGGACTGTAGCCCACCAGGTTCCTCCATCCATGGGGTTCTCCAGGCAAGAATACTGGAGTGGGTTGCCATTTCTTTTTCCAGGGGATCTTCCAGACCCAGGGATCGAACCCAGGTCTTCTGCATTGCAGGCAGACGCTTTAACCTCTGAGCCACAACCCTATGTTAAATGCCAAGGACAAGTACAAGCTACGTGAGTTGTGTCTCCTGAGTTTCTGGGGGCATCCAGGCCAGTTGAAGAGACAAGAAGTAGATCTGGGAATAGTGAGAGTCAAAGGTGATGAAATAGCAAACTGAAGGGCAGAGGCAGGTTCAGAAAAGGGAGAATGCTCTAGCTTCCTATGGCTGCTTAACAAATTGTTTCAAAATTAGTGGCTTAAAACAATACCAATGTATTCTTCTACATTTCTGAAAGTCAGAAGTCTAAAATCAAGGTGTTGGTACAGCTGCATTCCTACTGGAGGCTTCAGTGGCACATTCACTTCCCTAGCTCACCGAGCACCTAGAGGCTGCTTGCATTCCTTAGCTTCTGGTCCCTCCCTCCACCCTCAAAGCACATCATTTCCACCTCTGGTTTTGTGTTCACATCTCTTTTTACCAGATTTAATCCTCCCACATCCCTCTTACAAGGACAGGTGTGATTAAATTGGACCCATCCAAATAATACAACTCGTCTCCCTGTCCTTAACCTACTCACAGCTGCAAAATGCCTTTGGCCACATAAGGTAACATAGTCACAGATTGATGGGAATAGGACACGGATGTCTTTGGGGTCCATTACAGGAAGTCTGGGCTTCCTGTCTATTACACGAAGTTCATGGAGTTGCAAAGAGTCAGACACAACTGAGCAACTAGCACTTTCACTTGGGGCTTCCCAGGTGGTGCTAGTGGCAAAGAACCTGCCTTCCAATGTGGAGACACGGGTTCAATCCCTGGGTCATGGGGATCCTTTGGAAGAGGATCTTGCAATCCACTCCAGTAATCTTGCCTGGGAAATCCCATAGACAGAAGAGCCTGGTGGGCTACAGTCCAAAGGGTGGCAAAGAGTTGAACATGACTGAAGCGACTTAGCACACATGCACAGGAAGTTTAACGGAAACCAAACCAGGGAGGGCAGGCTGCTAATGGTGGGATTAAGTGTGTGTCTTCAAGGATGGGAAAGGTTTTGGGAGACTATGAGGACACTTCAGGTGAGGGAAGGGGTGCAGGAAATGAGTGCATCTTTGTGGGTACAATGCTGAGGCCACGGCCGATTGGAAGGAAAAGGTTTTTGTGAAGTAGGTGTGTGAGGTAATGCTGGAAAGATGCTGGGGACATTTGCCTGGATTTCTCTGGGCCCTGGCTGCTAGGCGGTGGCGCCATCTGGCCTTACTCTGTTGGTCGTAAATACCCCTTGGCAGTTTCCGTGTAGGAGTTTTGCACTCTCTCAGCTAGGTCTGCTCTGGATCACCTCCCAGCAGCCTTTTTTACATGCTTTTTTAACAAGCACTAAGATGAAAGTGGAATAAATCTCCTCAGACCCTTAAGTGAGCACTTTTGTTGCTGTTCCCCGGCAGCCCTCAGCAATGGCGAGTAAATAAAAATGACACTCAGGAGCTGGGGGACTCGGTCCAGGGAGTGGGACTCAGCCCTGAGGTTGGGTGCTCAGCACCAGGGCCAACTTCCACACACACACACACACACACAAACGCACAGCCAGCTGTTTGTAGAGAGCCCAGGAGACAACAGAAGGTGTCCTCCTCCCCAAGAAAACCATGTTCCTGTTCCCGTCAGCACGGGAGAAGCAGGCTGGGCTTGGGGCGGTGGTGTTATCTCTGCTCTGACACTTTGTCCTCTGGGGAGGAGGTCAGTGGAGACGCAGCAGCTGCTGGAGCTGAGGTGATGATCTCAGCACTTCTTGTTGCCAGAATCCCAGTCCCTTCTCCACCTGGTGGGGCTTTGGGGAAAGTGTGTGGTGGGGGCAGCGTGGGCCCTGGCTAAGCTGTCATGGTGCCCTCCAGCCCCCAGCTTTCTCATCCTGCTTCAAGGAGGGGCCAGACAGCTAGGCTGATACATCTGCTCTGATCATTGGACGCTGTTCATCTCTTGCCACGCCCAGATTTCCATCATCATGCTGCAAACTGGACTCTGTTATTTTCAGCCCTAAATTCTTGTCCAGCTAAGAGCTTGCCTTCTTCCTGCAGCCTAAAAATAGTCAAATATATCCTTCACCTGACCATGCTCTGTATCTGCACAGTCCAGGGCATGATCATCCAAGCAAATCCCTCAACATCTCTTTGGTCTAATAATCACCTCCTTACTGCTCTCACTGCTTGTACCCTTGAACTTCTCCGATTAATTCTCACAAAGCAATTTGAAACACTAATCAGATCACATCATTCACCTGCTCAGAAATCTCCAATGGCTCATCTGCTCATTCAGGGTAGAATCCAGCCTTCGGTCTATGACCCTGCATCATCCAGCCCCCATGGGTCCCCTGAATCCTGCCTCCTAGTACTCTCCCATTCCCTGTCTGGCCTCCTTGCTGGCCCCAGGAGACTTCAGGGTTACTCCCTGAAGCCTCCCTTCTTGCTATTTCCTCTACTCAGGACACACTGCCTCAGCATCTACTCAAATGTGAACAGCTTACAGAGGCCTCTCCAGGCTACTCAATCTGAAGGAGTGCTCTCTTCCACCTGGCATCGTTTATCTTCTAGACACCCACTGATATTTGACAGTTATTAATGACAATGTGTTTGCATTCCCCTGTCATCCCCCACAAGAAGGTAAGCTCCATGGAGGCTGCTCTTTGTCTCATTCATCACCACATCCCAAGTGCCTTGTACAGCACCTGGCCCGGAGCAGATACGCAACACATACTTGTTGAATGAAGAGATGAGGAAATCATTTACTTCATGGACAGTGACTAAGGCTATTACACGTCAGGCACTGTGATGGGTGGACAGGGTTTATTCTCTGGGAGCCCATAATCCTCTGAGCAAAGATAAATACATATATATGTATACTTCCACAGAGTGTGATAAATGCTACAAATGAGGTATTCACAAAGCAGCATGAAATTGCAAATAAGGTGACAATGAATGTTTTCCCCCAAAGTCTAGGGAACTAATAGACAAAGGAGTTGGACTTGGACTTGAGCTGAGCTGCCCGCTCCTCAGTTGAAGATATCTGAACTCTCCTTGATCTAGCTGGTTGCTTCTAAGTCTTTAATATAAGCCATCATGTATGAAATTGTTCAGAGTTCTCAAGGCTGTTCATACCCCAAAATATTGGTGGCAAGATTTCAGGGTCTGATAGCGGCCCCCAGAGGCTTGCTCCTATGAGGTCAGTGGCGTCCCAGGTCATAATCAGGAACCCCAGCATAGGGCCCACTGTTCCCAGGACTTCATCAAAGAAACGCAGCTAGAGGGGCACCCTCTGCATGCTGCAAAGGCCTGAAGACCTACTGGCCATTTGCGGTGACCAGTGCTGATTTGGCCTGGCCTTGTCATACAAAAAATTGTCCTTGCTATGTCGTCCTGGGTGTGGATGTCAGAGAAGCCTGTCTTGATTGAGTGGCTATAAGAGGCTTCTCCAACCTGCCAGGTATCTCTTTCAAGAGTAGGTAGAAGTATGCTGGTTCACACCCTGCAGGTAACAACAGTTACTCAGGGTAGGAGTACCCCCAACATGTTTGCATTATGACAGCACCTCTGGAGACAGTCATGGTGCTGAGGAGGCAACAGAGCTTGGAAGGAGAATGGAGAAAGCATCAAACCACCTCTACCCAGTCAGTAAGGCTGTTCCTCTGCAACCTTGCATCCAGGATGGGCTCTGTAAACAGCGCCAGCACTGAACATAGAATTATGAATATTTTAGACATTATGTAATTTGGTCCTCACAGCAGTCATGTGAGCTAAAAGGATTGTGTATTTAATCATACTTTAAATACTAGTTCTCCCATTATAGTTTATTGTTGAAATTTTGGAATTTATGAAAAGACAGAGCTAGTGGTAAAGATCCTGCCTGCCAATGCAGGAGACATAAAAGACACAGGTTTGATCCCTGGGTAGGGAAGATTCCCTGGAGAAGGACATGGGAACCAATTCCAGTATTCTTGCCTGGAGAATCCCCATGGACAGGGAAGCCTGGCAGGCTTCAGTCCATAGGATCACAAAGAGTTGGACACGACTGAAGTGCCTTAGCATGCACACTAAATAAAATACAAATCACACATAATCCCATCATGCAAAGTGTCTTCCATTAAGATGTTGTTGCATCGTCCATCAGGCTTTTCTCCAAAGTCACAGATGGACTAAGAGATGTCAACTATGGGTCATTCTGTCTTCAGAAAGCCCAAATAAGTTTGGGTCAGATTCCTATTCCATGGCCCTTTAGAAGTATACTTGAAAATTCATAGACAGGCTTATAGTCTCGTGCTTCTCTCTGCCTCTCAGTTACCATAAGCTTTGAATTTCTCTCAGTTTCACACAAGTTGTCATTGCTTTATGCCAGGACAATGCAAATGTGGAACTCAATCCTTTTGCCCATTTCAATTGCCCCACCCCCTCCATATACTCGAAAGTCTATTCATATTCAGCATTTTCTAGTGTATAAAAATGCTTTGGAGACAAATGTTTAGAGAGAGAGGAGGTCTTCTTTGCAGGAGTACAGACAACCTCACCACGTGGTTCAGCTGAATTTTCCCCTCTTCTGTTCTTTCCTAATTTTCCAGTGCTTTATGGATTTTTAATGTAGAACACTTTAAGGATAGATTTTGTTTATTAGTCTCCAGTTCCCTTTGCCCTTGAGCTCTTACTTTTCTCTTCAATCTGTTATCAAAGACTTTTTTTAGCAAAAAAATTTTGCTTCTTTTATCTCATAAAGTTTCTTAGTTGCAAGCCACCAGAGATCAACTTGGGCAAAAAATAAAATTTATTAGTGAACATGGGGTATCTCATAGAATTGGGTGGGGGGGAGGGTGGAACCTCAGAAAGGATAGAAACCAATGTATCTTAAAATGATGGATGGCTGAGAACCACTACCATGATGAAAACTTGAGCCTTTTCCAGGCTCTTTTTCAATCCACTTAAGATTCAAATTCCAGGGAAAGTATCTGATTGGCCTAGATTGTTTCATCGGCTCACAACTCGGTCATGGAAGGGCAGGACACCTAGCCTGACAGTCCCAACAAGACTGCATTCAACAGCAGACAAGGAGTGGAGGAACAGAAACTTGACCCTCCACTCACTTCTCTGAACAATCTTTTAACAACTAATTTATTTGTGTGTGCGGGGGAGATATCCTTATGCATATTTCTTTCCTTCCATGTATGCATGTGTGCTAAGTCACTTCAGTTATGGCCAACTCTTTGCAACCCTATGGACTGTAGCTTGCCAGAGTTCTCTGTCCATGGGATTCTCCAGGCAAGAATACTGGAGTGGGTTGCCATGCCCTCCTCCAGGGGATCTTCCCAACTCAGGGATTGAACCTTGAGTCTCTTATGTCTCCTGCTTTGGGAGATGGGTCTTTTACCACTAACTTCCCCCCTAGTGAAAGCTTCACCCCTTTCCTTCTATAGGTTATACTTTTGATGCCTTAAGCCCATGTCACTTGGCTAACTCTCATTCATCTTTTTTCATTTAGTTCTCAGTTTATACTTTTATTTTCAGAGACATCCTTTATGATCCTCAACTGAAATAAGGCTTTGGTTTCTCTATTTTGCATTGCTAGAGCACCGCACAGGTTTTCCTAAATGAACCATTAAGTCCCTTAATCTGTAGGACCTAGAATAGGAACTAGCATGTAGATGATACACCTAAAATATTAAGGATTGACTTGTCTAACATGAAAAAAATGTCCTCAGAAAACTTGCTCTTAGAAGAGTAGAAGGAGAGATCTGGAATTGATCTCAGAGAAGAAAAGATATCTGATTGAGGAGAGTATAGTAGATGGACACACGAAAAAAACACATACACACAAAGAAACATACATGCCTACAATGTCTGCCCTAAAACACAAAGGACAAAATGATTGGAGATAATTTTATGCACGTCAGTTGTGTCTGATTCTTTGCAACCCAATGGACTGTAGCCCGCCAGTCTCCTCTGTCCATGGGATTATCCTGGCAAGAACATTGGAGTGGGTTGCCATTTCCTTCTCCAGGGGACCTTCCTGACCCAGGAAGGTCAAACCTGCAACTCCTGCGGCTCCTGCATTGGCAGGCGGGTTCTTTACCACTGAGCCACCTGGGAAGTCCCTGAGATAACTGCAGCTTGAAGCAATCAACCAAACTGCACGTCCTTTGGATTCCAGGAGGGTAAGCTGTGGGGAAGCCCCCAGCAGGAGCACTGCAACATTTGGCCAGAAGACTGGAAAAAAAGGTTTTACCTTCACCTTCAGTCATCTGAAGAGAGCCAAGAATGTGGGACATGGGGAAGGGTGTACAGATTCTGCTAATGTCCAGTACTAAAAAGCATAAAATAATTTTTTACAAGATTCATTCACTAAACTTGCTACTCAGTGCCTGTAATGCTCACAAAATATATATGAAGGATCACTATACAAGCCAATATGACAGATCTTCTTAGGTAAAATAATAACAAGTAACACTGAGTGAATGCCCCTTATGTTCAAGCACTCTGCTGAAGCCTTTTCATTTACTGAAGTCCTGTGGCAGGAGCGGATGGGGAACTATAGCCTGGCCTGCTCAATGTCCACTGAACCCACTCCTAGGATTACTTCCTGTACTACAGTGGCTGAAAAGCTGAAGATAGATTTCCCAGGATGCTTTGCAGTCTGGATGCAGTTCTGGTTTATCCAGTCAGGTTTCTTGACACTTGAACTCCTTGATGAGTTAGGTAGGGAGACAAGGAGAGGTAAATGAGCCATTTATTCCTTGTGACAGATCCAGTTTGTATAATAGTTTGACCCTAAAACTTGCAGTTGTAATGATTGCTTTAGATTGCTCCATCTCAGGTGATCTTGGGGCCAAGAATTCTGGTGACTTCCTGATTCTTGGAATTCCATCTATTAATAAGATGATCTGATCTTGAGTTCAGAACTTAAGACAGCAACCTCTTGCTTCCCCAGCTTTCTGATGGTAGATGTGTGAGAGTTCTCTTAGTGGGTCAGTACCAGGTGGCTCATTGGGTAAAGAATCCTCCTGCAATGCAGGAGACAGCAGGAGACATGGGTTTGATCCCTGGGTCAGGAAGACCCCTTGGAGGAGGGCATGGCAACCCACTCTAGTGTTCTTGCCTGGAGAATTCCTTGGACAGAGGAGCCTGGAGGGCTACTGTCTATAGGGTCACAAAAAGTTGGACATGATTAAAACGACCAAGCACACACAGTGGTGGTATTTTGGAACTTATTTGTAGAAGCTGGGCCTAGAGCCTGCTCCTCTCATCATTCAACAGTTTTGAAAGCACCTGATTCCTGTACTCAATCCTTTTCTGCTCAGAATACCTCAACTGTTTTATTTATCTGTAGCTAAACCTTGACTATGCCAAATGGTAATGTTCCATTTCACAGATAAGAATATTGAGTTAGAAAAAAGTTACAGAACTTTTGAACTCAGTAATTTTGCCTGGGCTCAGTGTCTGTTCATCACCATGCTATTCATTCATGCTTTCGCCTACAGTTATTTACTGGAGACCTTCCACATGGCATAAAATTTGTTAATCTCTGGCGATACTACAGTAAAAAAGAAAAGTGGAAAATTCTTCATTCTAGCTCTCCTGACTTGTAATAGAAAGTAAGATAGTTATAAGTATATTTAAATAGTGATATATTTTGCTACAGGCTTGCATGGGAAAGAGACATGGAGCTTTTAAAGGCAGGCACTCTGTATCAAAAGCAGGTTGTAAAAGAGCTGGTTGCTAAAGGGAGTCAATTCAAATTTTGATTTACACATAATTCAGTCAAAATATTGATAAGAATAAAAGAAGGAAGTGAGGAAGAAAGGAAAGAAAAAATGAGTTAGTAAATAGGTTGGCAACCTTTTATTTTATGAAGCCCTTTGATCTTCCTCCTGGATCCTGCCACCCCAGACCAGCAGCCTTAAGTGTTTTACTCCCATTTGGGATTCTGCCCTATGGATAAAGAAGAAGGTAAGTTACAAGTAGGGAACTTGAAAGGAGACAGCTTTCTCCTGCTGGAAATTTCTTTCTAGTGCTAAGATGGAAGAACTTGGTAGTTAGGTCATGTGAGACGTCTGATCACTGCCGACTGAGGAAGAAAACTCTCCCAACAGAGTCTTAATCTGCTGTTGGCAGAAGAAAGACTCCAGGGACCTTCATATCTAGTGAAGACACAGAAGCACTGGAGCCACAAATATGCCCCAGGAAAGAATTTTGACTCTAAGTTTCAAGACTGAAAGTGACTTGAAAGAAGTGTACTCAAGGTTAGGGATAAAACCCGGGCAAGATAATCGATAATAATAAATTATTACAGAGATACACAAAAATTCCTGGGGGATTTTATTTTCTTTAAAGACTTGTGCTTTTGCACTATCCACATCTCTCTGTAACACTTATTTATTTAAATAGAGAATCATCTTTTATAAGAGCAGGAAGCTGTATCTACTGGATGCCTATCTGTTTTGACCACATGTTTATCTGAAGGTAACTTAAAGACATTGGGTGCTAATTGCTGGCCAGGACTCAGGAAGAAATAAAAAATTTTGTGTGTCTTACACTCGTGGATCTAAATGTAAAAATGACGGCAACATCCTAGATTTTGCAGACAACTAATAAGAAATTTTGAGTAAAATGTGGTCTTGGACAGTTCTCAAGTTAAACATTTAAAAAAAAAATTGTGCCAGGTGGATGGTTTCATTTGTTTTAGAGAAATGGGGATCTCTGATCCTTTGCTGTCAATTCATCAGTTGACATTTTCAGACACTTGCTATATATCACAGAGGAATTTCTCCTTCAATCATTCAACTCAATTCAAAATGTAGAGACATGATGAACACCTACTATCCATCAATAAAATATATACTTGCTTCCTACTATGCGCTCAACTTTAAGGGACACAAAAGATATGTCAGTCAAATAACAGATGATGGAAAACTGAAATACATGAAAGTCTTAAAAGATAACTCTTTCTTCCTCTTCCCTTCCTGAGGGGAAATTATTCTTTTTTGCCCCATTGAAGTCAGACCCTGCCTTGTGACTTTGGCCAGCGAAATTTACTGGAAATTGTCATGCGTCAATTTCAGGCAGAAGTTGTAGGAGCTAATTCTTGCTTTACCATAGGTTTCTTTCCTTTTACTGCAATGTCTGGCAATGTTCCAACAATAACTCCTTTGTCAGCCTGGTTCCCAGAGCATAGCAATATGGAGTTTGACTCCTAACTGGGCTACAGGAGATATGTAACATGGGTGAGAAATAACCTTTTGTTTCTATGAGAAGCAATGTTTTGAGGTTACTCGTTACCATAGCATAACTTGGCCTACTCTGATTTATACACAGCATCACTCTAAAAGTAACATTTATTGAGTGTTTACTATATCCAGAGCATATGATCAGGGCTTTATATGCATTATCTCATTGAGTTCTCATAAAACACCACGAAGTAGGTATTATATTACTTCTATTTTACAGATGTTGAACTAAGTCTCAGAGCTAAGACCTGTTATGCAGTATTAGGGTTGAGTTTTAGAACCTAGCTTGCTTGAATCAGAGCCCATAAACTTAACTATTATGCCATACTACTTATATAATATAATCACAGGTTAAAAAGGAATCTTTTGAATAGACCAGAAGTGCCCTGGGCAGTTCAGAAGGGGAGAAATCAATGTACATAGAACTTCTCAGGAAGAGCTTCAAGAAAGAGGTGAGAATTTTTAAATGGTCAGGTTGTAGATAGGTGAAAAGGAAGCTGACTGTTTTCTGGCTTTTCTGGGATGGGGAGGGAGAAGAAAGAGACCTCATCTGTCTGGGTAAAATAAAAAAATACAATGGCTATGCCAAACCTGGAAATTGGTTTAGTCTACGCTTAAGAACTTCACAGTCAGAGAGAGACGATAAGGCATTTACCCAAATTGCTATCATAATTCAGGCAAGCTCCATTAGGAGACTTGCTGGAATTTTCCAAACTGTGTGTTAACATATCAAGTTAAGACTAAGCAGAAACCACTTCACCAATGCAGGATAGGGATTTGGAAAGAACAAGTCATCTGCAGAGAAGGAGCCAGGGACCTAGATAAATACTCTCAAGCACATAACATTCCTTGTCTCAAATCCAGAAGGTGCCAGTGTAGACATAATCCAATTAAACTGATGGAAAATAGCAGGAGAAGTAATGTGTGCATGACAGTTCCTGGTCACATCAGACCAAAAGGGTTGGGAGTGGGGGAACCAAGGCTGTTTCTGTACATCCTGTGCATCTGTGATGCTAGCTCAGGCATAGAATGAGATCAAGATTTCACGAGTACGTCAATGGGGCAGCTTACAGCAAAGTGTTTCTGGGTCCCTTGCCCATGGCATCTTTATTTAGGAGACCTGGAGTTGCACCCAGGAATCTCTTATGATTCTAATGTTGATGATCTTTGAATCTCATTAAATAGCACACACATATACACATAATAATAACAACAATAAAGAAAGCATTTTTCTAGAAGTTAAGGAAAGCCAGTGTTGAAACTGAAATACAGGGAATAACATGCTGAGTTCTATGAAAGAGATACCTTATGCTTTAAGAATTTAGCAGTCAAAAAATATCACATAATTTTAAAATAAACTGTAATTCAATGATTAGCAAAAAGGAATGGAGGAGAGGGTCTATGAACCTCTGAAATCATATGCAGATGTTCTGTTGGCTCATTTTCATCATTCCTGAAGAAAATCTATATATTCATCAGATTTTTAAGGAGGTCATAATTCAAAATGTTTAAGAATCACTAAGTCAGAGCTAATTCCATTTCACTTGAACTTCAAATGGAGGCTGGAATTTTAGGAACCAGAAATGGCAGCATTGGAGACAGGACTCACAAAACCAAGGGTACAGGGTCAGAAAAGCGAGATAATTATTTGTGATGCAGTAAGTTTAGGTAGAGTATGAGATGTTTATAGGACAGTTGTTGGAAATGATTCTGGGAAAGTAGGTAAAAACATAATCCTGGAGAGCTTTGAATGCCAATTATTCATTATGTGATAAGAAGTCATTGAAGGTTTGGCAGAAAAATGACACATTGAATCTGTTCTTCAAAAAGAAAGGATAGAATGCAAGTGATGGAGAGAAAAAGGTGAAGGTATTGGACAGCAAGCTGTAGTTGGTCCTAATGAAATAGCTGATCACGTGAAAAGCAGGAAATAGAAACAAGACATGTTATTAATGAAGAATTTACAATACTTAACAATTGATTGGGTGTATGGTGACGTGAAGAATGACCAACTTAGGGTGACTGACAAAAAGAAGGGTAACAGGTGCAGTAACGGCACTCATATTTATTGAACCAAAACTATTTTCCAGGCACTAAGAATGACAATTTGGGTTCATTCTCTCTTTTAGCTTTCTCAGGAACTCTGTGGGGTAGGTACTGCTATTTTCCCCATCTCACAGATGAGGAAATACAGACACAAAAGTAAATTTCTTTGGGTTATACAGCTAAAGTAGAGAGAAGCTGACACTGGAATGCAAGCCTATAAAACTTGAAAAGCCATGTTCTTAATCATCACTCTGTACAGTTTTGAGAGAAGTGAACATTAGTTCACATTTTGACCTATTTCGGTACGTCATGTGAACATCCATGTGGAGATAACCACAGTGCATTTGGAAAAGTGGAAATGGAAATTGGAATAGTGGTCAGAAGTGGAGTTAGTAGCATGTGGATGATGGTGAAGCCACAAGAATAGAGGAGATTGCTCAAGGAGAAAGGATGGTGGGAGAAGAGGAGTGCTAAGTTCAGGACCGGGTGACCAGCCATAGCTAGGGACAAGGAGAAGAGGGGAAGTCAAGAACAAAGGGCATAGAAGAAGAGTTTACAAATGTAGGAGAATAATCAGAATAGGGAACAGTCACCCAAACTAAAGGAGGTGATATTTACAAGGAGAGGCCAATTATGCACAGCAGAGAAGTCAGAATAAATGAAGAACGTCGAGGGGCTTTGAAGGTGTCAATTAAGAGAGGTTCAGTTGTGTAGTGTATAATTCAAGTTAATTGTTTAGAATGGGAACCAGAAAGAAAGATGTTCAAGAGTTCATAGATGGTAACATAAGGAAGTTGTGAGAGTAGATAGCATTTGGAGCAGTTGGATAAAAGGAAGGAAGAAATAGGTCAGTCAGTAGTTCACATAGGTAACAAAGTTCCAAAAAAGTATTTGCCTCTTTGTTTTCACTTGCTAGTGTATGGAGAACTTGAGTGTGATCCATGTTTGATAATGCAAGGGAAAATGGGGAGAATTGATGGAGTAAAACATTGGGAATACAAGAGAAGGACGGGCCTTGGACAGGTAGCAGAATGTTATTATTCATAGAAACCTGCCATTATTATTACTATTATTGTTAAGATCACAAAAATGACAATACTAGAAACCCAGGGTGTGCCTATAGGGCCTTTGTGATTAATCTACGAGGATAGCTCAAAAAAGCAAAACCGAAACAGAACAAACCTCTAACCCATCTTTCTGAAAATAATCACCTAGCTGTTGGGTCTTGGACCTGGTAGCATGGTTTGGAGTAATCGCAGTGTCTCCCCTGCAGAAAGAGGTCTCAAAGTTGCATAGCAGCTCTGTACCTTGAGTACCTCAGCTGCCTGTAAGACAGAGCACCCCCTTGGGTTTCTTACTGGATAGTTTTATTGCAAGCTTATAGTAAATGTCTTACTAAATCCAAATGAACAGAGGCTAGACTTGCCTCCTTGGGGCCAATTAAATGGGACTGGGTAGATCTATACCCTTTGGAGCTGTAAGGCTGTACTGCTAAATAGATGAAGTGACTTGTCCAAGGTCACATAGCAAATGACAGAGCTGGGTCTTAAACCCTCATCTCTAGGACCAATCACTTTCTAATGCATCTTGAAAAATAGCTTAAATACAGAATGTCACTAGGAAATCTCTTCCTATAAACAAATACATGCTTCTAGGGTTTTTTCTCACCACCTACTTTAGATCTTCCTCCTCATTGGAGAATAAATTCTCAAAGCTGTGCTTGGGGACCAGCCGTGGCATCCAGAGATGGGTACAGAAATGTTTCTTGGTGTTTTTAATCATTTAATATTTTCCCATCACAGAGGGTCTTAGGTTCCTATTATTCCTGTAACAAATTAGCACACACTTTATGGCTTTAAACAACACAGACTTACAGTTCATGAGGCCAAAATTCTGTATATATTTCACTGGGATGAAGTTAAGGTTCCAGCAGTCCTGGTTCTTATGAAGTCTCCAAGAAAGTATCTGTTTTCTTGTCCTTTCCAGCTTCCAGAAGCAGCCTGTAGAGGCCCTTGACTCACAGCCCTTTCCCTCCATCTTCAAAGCCAGAAGTAGAGCGTTTTCAAATCACATTCTCCCTGTCTCTCTGCTTCTGTCATCTGACTCCTCTGCTTCACTTTTATAAGTACTCTTGTGATTACAAGGGGCCCACCCAGGTAATCCAAGGTAATCTCATCTTAAGATTCTTAACTTCAGTTCAGTTCAGTCGCTCAGTGGTGTCCGACACTCTGCGACCCCATGGATGGCGGCACGCCAGGCTTCCCTGTCCATCACTAACTCCCAAAGCTTTCTCAAACTCATGTCCATCGAGTTTGTGATGCCATCCAACCATCTCATCCTCTGTCCTCCCCTTCTCCTCCTGCCTTCAATCTTTCCCAGCATCAGGGCCTTTTCCAGTGAGTCAGTTCTTTGCATCAGAGAGCCAAAGTATCGGAGTTTCAGCTTCAGCATCAGTCCGTCCAATGAATATTTAGGACTCATTTCCCTTAGGATTGACTGGTTGGATCTCCTTGCAGTCCAAGGAACGCGCAAGAGTTTTCTAGTCCAACTCTCACATTCATACATGATTACTAGAAGAACCACAGCTTTGACTAGATGGACTTTTGTTGGCAAAATAATGTCTCTGCTTTCTAATGTGCTCTCTAGGTTGGTCATAGCTTTTCTTCTAAGGAGCAAGCGTCTTTTAATTTCATGGCTGCAGTCACCATCTGCAGTGATTTTGGAGCCCAAAAAAAGAAAGTCTGTAATTGTTTCCATTGTTTCCCCATCTATTTGCCGTGAACTGATGGGACCAAATGCCATGATCTTTGTTTTTTGCATGTTGAGTTATAGTCTTAACATGTTATATTCTTAATTGTGGCAAAGTCTCTATCATGATGTAAGGTAACATCCATAGGTTACAAGGAGTGGGTCAGGGACATCTCGGGGGTGCCATTATGGCCTACTACACAGCAAGGAACAAACACGCACTGTTATGGATGTAAGTCAACAAATCAATTAGCAAATATTTATCAAACACTTATTATGTACCATCCTATAATAGCGGAGTTGAAGGAAACATATATCAATGTGAGACTTGTTTTCTTCCCTCAAGGATCTACAGTATTCTCAGGAGAAGAAAATTAATTTTCACAAAACAACTATATTCTAAATTCTGGGGTACTAACTCTAAATGCCACAGGGCTCCAGAAAACTCAGTTGAGTAGTATAGGTTGGAGAAGCTGGTGAAGTTTTCATGGGGAAAATAGAGACACTCAAAATATAAATGTATCAGGAAAGGAGGTAGGGAGGAAAAGCAGCAATTCCCAAATGAATTGGGCTGTAGGAGCCAAAGTGTGGCTCCAGGAATGGAATAAGCCTTAAAAATGTGCAAATACCCTGTACAAGCTCAGGGGTCAAAAAACTGTGGGCCTCAGGTCCAATTCAGTCCTCCCCCTGTTTCTGTTGGTTTGTTTGTGTTTGTTGTTTGATTGTTTTCCCCCATTTTATTGGGATGTAATTGACACAAAGGACTGTATAAATTTAAGGTGTATAGCATAACGATTTGACTTACATATATAATGAAATGATTATCACAATAAGTTTAGTGAACATCCATCATCTCATATAGATACAAAATTAAAGAAACAGAGAAAAATTTTTTCCTTGTGATGAGAACCCTTAGAATTTACCCTCTTAATAACTTTCATATATAATGCATGGTGGTGTTCATTTTATTTATCATGTTACATACATTACATGGCTAGCATTTGTGTTGGCCAAAATTTCATTTGAGTTTTCTATAACATCTTATGGAAAAGCCAGAGTGAACTTTTGGCCAACCCAGTACTTATTTCTTATAAGTGGGAGTTTACACTTTTGATTGCCTTCATACAGCTTCTTCTCCTCCAATTCCCCACCTCTGGAAGCCACAAATCTGATCTCTTTTCTTACTAGCTTGTTTTTTAGTATAATTAACTACCACACAATTGCACTTATCTCACACGCCTAGTAAAGTAATGCTCAAAATTCTCCAAGCCAGGCTTCAGCAATACGTGAACCGTGAACTTCCTGATGTTCAAGCTGGTTTTAGAAAAGGCAGAGGAACCAGAGATCAAATTGCCAACATCTGCTGGATCGTTGAAAAAGCAAGAGAGTTCCAGAAAAACATCTATTTCTGTTTTATTGACTATGCCAAAGCCTTTGACTGTGTGGATCACAATCAACTGTCGAAAATTCTGAAAGAGATGAGAATATCAGACCACCTGACCTGCCTCTTGAGAAACCTGTATGCAGGTCAGGAAGCAACAGTTAGAACTGGACATGGAACAACAGACTGGTTCCAAATAGGAAAAGGAGTACTTTTCCTAAAGGAAAAGGAGTCAAGGCTGTATATTGTCACCCTGCGTATTTAACTTCTATGCAGAGTACATCATGAGAAACGCTGGGCTGGGAGAAGCACAAGCTGGAATCAAGATTGCCGGGAGAAATATCAATAACTTCAGATATGTAGATGACACCACCCTTATGGCAGAAAGTGAAGAGAAACTCAAAAGCCTCTTGATGAAAGTGAAAGAGGAGAGTGAAAAAGTTGGCTTAAAGCTCAACATTCAGAAAACGAAGATCATGGCATCTGGTCCCATCACTTCATGGGAACTAGATGGGGAAACAGTGGAAACAATGTCAGACTTTATTTTTCTGGGCTCCAAAATCACTGCAGATGGTGATTGCAGCCATGAAATTTAAAGACGCTTACTCCTTGGAAGGTAAGTATGACCAACCTAGATAGCATATTAAAAAGCAGAGACATTACTTTGCCAGCAAATGTCCGTCTAGTCAAGGCTATGGTTTTTCCAATGGTCATGTATGGATGTGAGAGTTGGACTGTGAAGAAAGCTGAGTGCCGAAGAATTGATGCTTTTGAACTGTGGTGTTGGAGAAGACTCTTGAGAGTCCCTTGGACTGCAAGGAGATCCAACCAGTCCATCCTAAAGGAGATCAACCCTGGGTGTTCTTTGGAAGGAATGATGCTAAAGCTGAATCTCCAGTACTTTGGCCACCTCATGCGAAGAGTTGACTCATTGGAAAAGGTTCTGATGCTGGAAGGGATTGGGGGCAGGAGGAGAAGGGGACAACAGAGGATGAGATGGCAGGATGGCATCACCGACTCGATGGACGTGGGTTTGGGTGAACTCCAGGAGTTGTTGATGTACCGGGAGGCCTGGCATGCTGCAATTCACCTGGGGTTGCAAAGAGTCGGACACGACTGAGCGACTGAACTGAACTGAACTGAACTTATGTTAGTTCCTATTGTACAAAGTAATGATATTTGTATACATTTCAAAATGATCACCATAAGTCTAGCTATGATATTTACCATACAAAGATATTACATAGTTATTGACTGTATTTCACACTGTACATTTTATACCATGACTCATTTTATGCCAAACTCATAAGTTTCTACCTCTTAATGTCCCTTAACTATTTCTTTCCTCTCACAACCCACATCCTCTCTAGTAATCACTTGTTTGTTCTCTGTGTCTTTAACTCTGTTTTGCAATGTTTGTTCATTTGTTTTGTTTTTTAGATTCCACATATAACTGATAACATACAATATTTGTCTTGTTCTGTCTTACATATTTCATTTAGTATAATATATTCTAGATTCATCCATGATGTTGTAAATGGTAAGATTTCATTATTTTTTATATGGTTGAACTACATATATGGTTATACACATACACATATAAAATATACATATTCTGTATTAATTCATCTATTGATGGACACAGGTTGCTTACATATCTTGGCTATGGTAAATAATGCTGCAATGAACATAGGGATGTGTATATCTTTTCAAATTAGTGTTTTCATTTTCTTTAGACAAATTTTCAAGGGTAGAATTGCTAGATCACATGGTCGTTCTATTTTTAATTTTTATCTCCAAAATGTTTTCCATAGCAAATGAATCAGTCTACATTCCCACTAACAGTTCATGGGGGTTCCCTTTTCTCCACATCCTAACTAATGCTTGTTATTTCTTGCCTTTTTGATGTTAGCTATTCTGACACATGTGAGGTAATATCTCATTGTGGTTTTGATCTTCATTTCTCTGGCAATTATCAATGTTGAGCATCTTTTCATGTGCGTTTTAACTGTATGTCTTCTTTGTTCAAATATCTATTCAGTCTTCTGCCCATATTTTAATTGAGTTGTTTGTTTTTTGATATTCAGTTGTATTGTTGTTGTTTAATCACTAAGTTGTGTCCAACTCTTGCGATCCTGTGGACTGTAGCCCACCAGGCTCCTCTGTCTAGGCAACCTAGGGTTTCCCCGGCAAGAATACTGGGGTGGAGTGCCATTTTCTTCTCCAGGGGATCGTCCCAACCCATGGATCAAACCTGTGTCTCCTACATTGGCAGGCAGATTCTTTACCTTTGAGCCAACAGGGAAGCCCAGTATTGAATTGTATAAGTTTATATATTTTGTATCAGTCAGTTCAGTTCAGTCGCTCAGTCATGTCTGACCCCATGAATCGCAGCACGCCAGGCCTCCCTGTCCATCACCAACTCCCGGAGTTCACTCAAATTCACGTCCATCAAGTCAGTGATGCCATCCAGCCATCTCATCCTCTGTTGCCCCCTTTTCCTCCTGCCCCCAATCCCTCCCAGCATCAGAACCTTTTCCAATGAGTCAATTCTTCGCATGAGGTGGCCAAAGTACTGGAGTTTCAGCTTTAGCATCAGTCCTTCCAAAGAACACCCAGGACTAATCTCCTTTAGAATGGACTGGTTGGATCTCCTTGCAGTCCAAGGGACTCTCAAGAGTCTTCTCCAACACCACAGTTCAAAAGCATCAATTCTTCGGCACTCAGCTTTCTTCACAGTCCAGCTCTCACATCCATACATGACCACTGGAAAAACCATAGCCTTGACTAGACGGACCTTTGTTGGCAAAGTAATGTCTCTGCTTTTCAATATGCTATCTAACCTCTTATCAGTCATATCATTTGCAGATATTTTCTCCCATTCAGTAGCTTGTCTTTTTGCTTTGTCAGTGGTTCCATTGTTGTGCAAAATCTTTTAATTAAGTTCCATTCTAAAATTTTTTGCTTCTGTTTCCTTTGCCTTAGGAGACTGATTCAAAAAATATTCTTTGATTTATGTAAAAGAATGTTCTGCCTATATTGTCTTCTAGTTTTATGTTATCCAGTCTTAAATTTAGGTCTTTAATTAATTTTGAGATTACTTTTGTATATGGTGTGAGAAAATGTTCTAATTTTATTCTTTTACATATAGCTATCCAGTTTTCCCAGCACCACTTATTGAAGAGACTATCTTTTCTTCCTTGTATATTCCTGCTTTTGTAATAGATTAATTAACAATAGGTAGATGAGTTTATTTCTGGATTCTCTTCCATTGATCTGTGTGTTCGTTTATGTACCAGTACCTTACTATCCAGATTGCTATAGCTTTGTAGTATAGTCTAAAATCACAGAGTGTGATACTTCCAACTCTGTTCTTCTTTCTCAAGGTTGCTTTGGCTATTCAGGGCCTTTTGTGGTTCTACATAAGTTTTACGATTATTTGTCCTAGTTCAGTGAACAGTGACATGGGTATTTTGATGGATTGATTAAATCAGTTTTGAGTGGTATGGACATTTTGACAATATTAATTTTTCCAATCTATGAATATGGGATATTGTTCAACTTATTGGTATCCTCTTCAGTTCCCTTCATCAGTGTCTTATACTTTTCAAAGTATAGGTCTTGCACTTCTTTGGTTAAGTTTATTCCTAAGTATTTTATTCTCTTTAATGCAAAATCAGATTGCTTTCTTGAATTTTCTTTCTGTTAGTTAATTATTCATGGAGAAGGCAATGGCACCCCACTCCAGTACTCTTGCCTGGAAAATCCCATGGACAGAGGAGCCTGGTAGGCTGTAGTCCATGGGGTCACGAAGAGTCGGACACAGCTGAGCGACTTCCCTTTCACTTTCATGCATTGGAGAAGGAAATGGCAACCCACTCCAGTGTTCTTGCCTGGAGAATCCCAGGGACGGGGGAGCCTGGTGGGCTGCCGTCTATGGGGTCGCACAGAGTCAGACACGACTGAAGCAACTTAGCAGCAGCAGCAGCAGTTCATTATTCAAGTATAAAAAAGCAACAGATTTCTAAATATTAATCTTATATCCTTTACTGATATATGTATTGGTTCTAATAGCTTTTTGGTGAAAGACTTCAATATATTCTATATATTGTATCATGTCATCTGCAAACAGTGACGATTTTACTTCTTCCCTTCCAACGTGGTTGCCTTTCGTTTCTTTTTCTTACCTAATTGCTGTGACTAGGACTTCCAGTACTATTAAGTGCAGGTGATGTACAGGTGGTGAGAGTAGGCATTTTTGTCTTTTTCCTGATTTTAGAGGAAAAGCATTAGATTTTCATCATTTTTTTTTAGCTTTTCATCATTGAGTAGGTTGTTAGCTGTAGGTCTATCATAAATAGCCTTTATAATGCTGAGATATACTCCCCTTATATCCACTTTGATGAGAGTTTTTATCATGAGTAGACGTTGAATGTTGTCAAATGCTTTTTCTGCATCTATTGAGATGATCATGTGATTTTTATCCTTCCTTTTGTTAATTAGATGTATCACATGGTTTATTTTGTGGACATTAAGCTGCCCTTGTATCCCTGGCATAAATTCCTCTTGACCAGGGTATATCCTTTTTATGTATTGTTGAATTCAGTGTGCTAATATTTTGTTGAGGATTTTTACATCTATATTCATCAGAGATATTCATCTGTAATTTTCTTTCTTTGTAATGTTATTGTCTAGTTTTGTTATTAGGGTAATAGAGGCCTCATAGAATCAATTTGGAACAGTTCTTTCCCTTTCAGTTTTTTGGAATCATTTGAGAAGGATAGGTATTATCATTATCTCTTCTTTATATGTTTGGTACATTCCCCTGTGAATCCATCAAGTCCTGGATTTCTGCTTACTGGAAGTTTTTTTAATTACAAATTCAGTTTCACTACTAGTAATCAGTTTGTTCAGATTGTCTATTTCTTCCTGATTCAGGTTGTCTGCTTCTAGAAATTTGTCCATTTCCTCTATGTTGTTGAATCTGTTGGCATATAGCTGTTCATAGTATTCTCTTATGATTTTTTTTTTTGTATCTCTGTGTTATCAGTTGTTTTTTCCTCTTTTAATTTTATTCATTTGGATTGTCTCTCTTTTTTTCTTGATAAGCCTAGCTAAAGGCTTATCAATTTATTTTTTTAAGAAACTAGCTCTTGGTTTCATTGGTCTTTTCTATTTTTATCTCTCTCTTGTTTATATGATTATATATGATTTTATTATTTCTTTCCTTTCGCTGACTTTGGGGGTTTGTTCATCCTTCTTTTTCTAATTCTTTTGGATATTAGGTAGGGTTGTTTATTTGATACCTTTCTTGTTTCATGAGGTAGGTCTATGTTGATATAAACTTCCCTGTTAGAACTGCTTTCACTGTGTCCTATAGACTTTGAGGTATTCTAAAATTTTCCTTTGGCTTTCTTCATTGGCTCATTGGTCATACTGGTTTTCTGTCTGTATGATTTTTCCATTGATGTGAGTGGGATATTAAATTCCCCTACAATTGTATTACTGTAATTTCTCCCTTTATATCTGTTAATATTCACTTTATATTTCTGTGTTCCACTGTGCTTAGTCATTCAGTCATGTCTGACTCTTTGCAACCCCATGAACTGTAGCCAACCAGGCTCCTCTGTCCATGGGGATTCTCCAGGCAAGAATACTGAAGTGGATTGCTATGCCCTCCTCCAGGGGATCTTCCCAACCCAGAGCTTGGACCTAGGTCTCCCACATTATAGAAGGATTCTTTACTGTCTGAGCTACCAGGGAAGCATATAAGTTGCATATATATTAAGAAGTATTGTATCAGTTCAGTTCAGTACAGTTGCTCAGTCGTGTCCAACTCTTTGCGGCCCCATGGACTGTAGCACACCAGGCTTCCCTGTCCATAATCAACTCCTGGAGCTTGCTTAAACTCATGTCCATCGAATCAGTGATGTCACCCAACAATCCCATCCTCTGTCATCACCTTCCTCTCCCACCTTCAATCTTTCCCAGCATCAGGGTCTTTTCAATGACTCAGTTCTTCCCATCAGGTGGCCGCTTCAGCTTCAGCATCAATGAATATTCAGGACTGATTTCCTTTAGGATTGATTGGTTTGATCTCCTTGCAGTCCAAGGGACTCTCAAGGGTTTTCTCCAACACCACAATTCAAAAGCATCAATTCTTTGGTGCTCAGTTTTCTTTATAGCCCAACTCTTAATCCATACATGACTACTGGAAAAACCGTAGTTTTGACTAGATGGACATTTGTCAGCAAAGTAATGTCTCTGCATTTTAATAAGCTGTCTAGGTTGGTCATAGCTTTTCTTCCAAGAAGCAAGCATTCTTTAATTTCGTGGCTGAAGTCACCATCTGCAGTGATTTTGAAGCCCCCAAAAAGAAAGTCTGTAACTGTTTCCATTGTTTCCCCATCTATTTGCCATGAAGTGATGGGACCAGTTGCCATGATCTTAGTTTTCTGAATGTTGAGTGTTAAGCCAACTTTTTCACTCCGTTCTTTCACTTTCTTCAAGAGGCTCTTTAGTTCTTCGCTTTCTGCCATAAGGTGGTGTCATCTGCATATCAGACATTGATATTTCTCCCAGCAACCTTAATTCCAAGTTGTGCTTCATCCAGCCTGGTATTTCACATGATGTACTCTGCATATAAGTTAAATAAGTAGGGTGAAAATATACTGCCTTGACGTACTCCTTTCCCTGTTTGGAACAAGTCTGTTGTTCCATGTCCAGTTGCTTCTTGACCTGCATAGATTTCTGAGGAGGCAGATCAGGTGGTCTGCTTTTCCCATCTCTTTCAGAATTTTCCACAGTTTGTTGTAATCCACACAGTCAAAGGTTTTGGCGTAGTCGATAAAGCAGAAATAGATGTTTTTCTGGAACTCTCTTGCTTTTTCTATGATCCAACTGAAGTTGGTAGTTTGATCTCTGGTTCCTCTGCCTTTTCTAAATCCAGCTTGAACATCTGGAAGTTCACAGTTCACGTATTGTCAAAGCCTGGCTTGGAGGATTTTGAGCATTACTTTGCTAGTGTGTGAAATGAGTGCAATTGTGATCACACCATCATGGTTATGTGGATCATGAAGATCCTTCTTGTATAGTTCTTCTGTATATTCTTGGAGAAGGAAATGTCAGCCCACTCTAGTACTCTTGCCTGGAAAATCCCATGGATGGAGGAGCCTGGTAAGCTACAGTCCACGGGGTTGCAAAGAATTGGACACAACTGAGTGACTCCACTCACTCAGTATATCCTTGCCACCTCTTCTTAATATCTTCTGCTTCTGTTAGGTCCATACCATTTCTGTCCTTTATTGTGCCCATCTTTGCATGAAATGTTCCCTTTAATCTCTAATTTTCATGAAAAGACCTTTAGTCTTCCCCATTCCATTGTTTTCCTCTATTTCTTTGCATTCATCACTAAGGAAGGCTTTCTTATCTCTCCTTCCTATTCTTTGGAACTCTGCATTCAAATGGGTATATCTTTCCTTTTCTCCTTTGCCTTTAGGCTTCTCTTTTTTTCTCAACTATTTGTAAGGCCTCCTCAGATAATTTGCATTTCTTTTTCTTGGGAATGGTCTCGATCCCTGCCTCCTGTACAATGTCACGAAACTCCGACCATAGTTCTTCAGGCACTCTATCAGATATAATCTCTTGAATCTATTTGTCACTTCCACTGTATAATCCTAAAACATCTGATTTAGGTCATACCTGAATGGTCTAGTGGTTTTCCCTACTTTCTTCAATTTAAGTCTGAATTTGCCAATAAGGAGTTCATGATCTGAGCTACAGTCGGCTCTTGGTCTTGTTTTAGCTGACTGTATTCTTCATCTTTGGCTACAAAGAATATAATCAATCTGATTTCGGCCTTGACCACCTGGTGATGTCCATGTGTAGTCTTCTCCTATGTTGTTGGAAGAGGGTGTTTGAAATGACCAGTGTGTTCTCTTGGCAAAACTCTGTTAGCCTTTGCCCTGCTTCATTTTGTACTCCAAGGCCAAACTTGCCCGTTACTCCAGGTATCTCTTGACTTCCTACTTTTGCATTCCAGCTCCCTATAATGAAAAGGACATCTTTTGGGGGTGTTAGTTCTAGAAGGTCTTGTAGGTCTTCATCAGATCAGATCAGATCAGTCGCTCAGTCATGTCCAACTCTTTGCGATCCCATGAATCACAGCACGCCAGGCCTCCCTGTCCATCACCAACTCCCGGAGTTCACCGAGACTCACGTCCATCGAGTCAATGATGCCATCCAGCCATCTCATCCTCTGTCGTCCCCTTCTCCTCCCACCCCCAATCCCTCCCAGCATCAGAGTCTTTTCCAATGAGTCAACTCTTCGCATGAGGTGGCCAAAGTACTGGAGTTTCAGCTTCAGCATCATTCCTTCCAAAGAAATCCCAGGGCTGATCTCCTTCACAATGGACTGGTTGGATCTCCTTGCAGTCCAAGGTACTCTCAAGAGTCTTCTCCAACATCACAGTTCAAAAGCATCAATTCTTCAGCGCTCAGCTTTCTTCACAGTCCAACTCTCACATCCATACATGACCACAGGAAAAACCATAGCCTTGACTAGACGGACCTTTGTTGGCAAAGTAATGTCTCTGCTTTTCAATATGCTGTCTAGGTTGGTCATAACTTTTCTTCCAAGGAGTAAGCGTCTTTTAATTTCATGGCTGCAGTCACCATCTGCAGTGATTTTGGAGCCCAGAAAAATAAAGTCTGACACTGTTTCCACTGTTTCCCCATCTATTTCCCATGAAGTGGTGGGGCCAGTTTCCATGATCTTCATTTTCTGAATGTTGAGCTTTAAGCCAACTTTTTCACTCTCCACTTTCACTTTCATCAAGAGGCTTTTTAGTTCCTCTTCACTTTCTGCCATAAGGGTGGTGTCATCTGCGTATCTGAGGTTATTGATATTTCTCCCGGCCATCTTGATTCAAGCTTGTGTTTCTTCCAGTCCAGCGTTTCTCATGATGTACTCTGCATAGAAGTTAAATAAACAGGGTGACAATATACAGCCTTGACGAACTCCTTTTCCTATTTGGAACCAGTCTGTTGTTCCATGTCCAGTTCTAACTGTTGCTTCCTGACCTGCATACAAATTTCTCAAGAGGCAGATCAGGTGGTCTGGTATTCCCATCTCTTTCAGAATTTTCCACAGTTGATTGTGATCCACACAGTCAAAGGCTTTGGCATAGTCAATAAAGCAGAAATAGATGCTTTTCTGGAACTCTCTTGCTTTTTCCATGATCCAGCGGATGTTGGCAATTTGATCTCTGGTTCCTCTGCCTTTTCTAAAACCAGCTTGAACATCGGGAAGTTCACGGTTCACATATTGCTGAAGCCTGGTTTGGAGAATTTTGAGCATTACTTTACTAGCGTGTGAGATGAGTGCAAACCATTCAAATTTAGCTTTTTTAGCATTACTGGTTGGGGCATAGACTTGGTTTACCATGATATTGAATGGTTTGCCTTGGAAAGGAACAGAGATCATTCTGTCGTTTTTGGGATTGCATCCAAGTCCTGCATTTCAGACTCTTGTTGACTGTGATGGCCACTCCGTTTCTTCTAAGGTATTCTTGTCCACAGTAGTAGATATAATGGTCATCTGAGTTAAATTCACCCATTCCAGTCCATTTTAGTTCACTGATTCCTAGAATGTCGATGTTCACTCTTGCCATTTCCTGTTTGAACACTTCCAGTTTGCCTTGATTCATGGACTTAACATTCCAGGTTCCTATGCAATATTCGTCTTTACAGCATCGGATTTTACTTTCATCACCAGTCACATCCACAACTGGGTGTTGCTTTTGCTTTTGCTCCATCTCTTCATTCTTTCTGGAGTTATTTCTCCACTGATCTCCAGTAGCATAATGGGCACCTACCAGCCTAGGGAGTTCATCTTTCAATGTCCTTTTTGCTTTTTCATATTGTTCATGGGGTTTTCAAGGCAACAACACTGAATTGGTTTGCCATTCACTTCTCCAGTGGACCACATTTTGTCAGAACTCTCCACCATGACCCGTCCATCTTGGGTGGCCCTACATGGCATGGCTCATAGTTCCATTGAGTTAGACAAGACTGTGGTCCTTGTGATCAAATTGGTTAGTTTTCTGTGATTGTGGTTTTCAGTCTGTTTGCCCTCTGATGGATAAGGATAAGAGGCTTATGGAAGTTTCCTGATGGGAGGGACTGATTGAGGGGGAAACTGGGTCTTGTTCTGATGGGCAGGGCCATGCTCAGTAAATCTTTAATCCAATTTTCTGTTGATGGGCAGGGCTGTGTTCCCTCCCTGCTGTTTGACCTGAGACCAAACTATGGTAGAAGTAATGAAGATAATGGCGACCTCCTTCAAAAGGTCCCATGCATGCACTGCTGCACTCAGGGCCCCTGACCCTTCAGCAGGCCACCATCAGCCCACGCCTCTGCTAGAGACTCCTGGATACTCACGGTCAAACCTGGGACAGTCTCTTGTGCGGACACTGCTCCTGTCTCCTGGGTCCTGGTGCATGCACAGCTTTGTTTGCACCCTCCAAGGGTCTGTTTCCCCAGTTCTGGTGGCTCTATGGTGGGGTTAATGGCAACCTCCTCCAAAGAGGGTTTATGCCATACCTAGGTCTGCTGCACCCAGAGCCCCTGCCCCTGTGGCAGGCCACTTGTGACCTGTACCTGCACAGGAGACACTCAAACACAGTTCTGGCTCAGTCTCTGCAGAGTCTCTGGGTCCTGGTGCACACAAGGTTTATTTGAGCCTTCTGGGTATCTCTGGCAGGTGTGGGGTTTGATTGTAAACATGATTCTGACCTTCCAACTATCTTTCTGGGGCTTCTCCTTTGCCCCTGGATTGGTGGCGGGGGGGGGTGGGGTGGGTATCTTTTTTTGGTGGAATCCAACATTCAATCCCATGGATGGAGGAGCCTGGTAGGCTGCAGTCCATGGGGTCACGAAGAGTCGGACACGACTGAGCAACTTCACTTTCACTTTTCACTTTCATGCATTGGAGAAGGAAATGGCAACCCACTCCAGTGTTCTTGCCTGGAGAATCCCAGGGACGGGGGAGCCTGGTGGGCTGCTGTCTATGGGGTCACACAGAGTCGGACACGACTGAAGCGACTTAGCATAGCATAGCATAACATTCTCCTGTCGACAGTTGTTTAGCAGCAAGTTGTAATTTTGAAGTTCTCACAGGAGAAGATGAGTGCATGTCCTTCCAATGCACCATCTTGATACATTTTATATAATCTTATATATATATATATATAAGTATTATATAATCTTATATTTATCCCTTTATCAATACACAATGCTTTCTTCATCTTTTGTTATAGATGAAGAATCTCTAAAATCTATTTTCTCTCATATGAGAATTTCTGTACACTCTTTCTTGTTGATTCTATTTGCATAAAATCTTTTTCCAACCACTTACTTGCAGTCTGTATTTTTAGCTCTGAAGTGAAACTGAAAGTTTCTCAGTCATATCTGACTCTTTGCCAGCCCATGGATTGTAGCTAACCAGGCTCCTCTGTTCATGGAATTCTTCAGGCCAGAATACTGGAGTGGGTAGCCATTCCAGGGCTTCCCAGGTCTCCTGCATTGCAGGTGGATTCTTTACCTTCTGAGCCACCAGGGAAGCCCTGGAGGTTACCAAGGAAGCTCTGAAGTGAATCTCTTATAAACAGTATATAAATGGACCTTGGTTTTTTTTTTGTTTTTTTTTTTTAATCCAATCAGCCACTGAGTATCTTTGGATTAGAATGTCTATTCCATTGACATTTAAAGCAATTATTGATAGGTATATACTTTTTGTCATTGTTATTTGTGTTTTGGTTGTTTTTGTAGTACTTGTCTGTTCTTTACTTCTTTTAGCTTTTCCCCTTGTGTTTTGATGATTTTCTTTAGTGATATGCGTATTTTCCTTTCTCTCTAGTGTTTGTGTATCTGTTACAAGTTTTTGATTTGTGATTAGCATGGGATTCATATATGTCGACTTATATTCCCTTGTTTTAAATGGATAGTCACTTAATTTCAAACACATTCTAAACAATCTACATTCTTTTACTCCTCTCCCCCATGTTTTGTGCTTTTGATGTCACCGTTTGCATCTTCATGTTTGTCCCTCAATGTTTATTGTACTTAATCGTTGCTTTTACAGATTTTGTCATTTACTTTTTTGTAGTAGCTTATTAAAGTGCTTGGCCCACAGCCTTTATTACATATCGGCCTTTATTATTGGGATTTTTCCTTTCCTATAGATTCTCACTTCTTATCGTAACCTTTTCTTTTCCACTTACAGAAGATCCTTTAACATTTCTTTTAGGGTAAGTTTGGTCTTTTAGTTTTTGCTTGTCTGAGAAATTATTTATCTCTCCTTTAATTCTAAATGTTAATAATAATCTTCCTTGGGTAGAGTATCCTAGGTTGCAGATTCCTCCCTTTCAGCACTTTGAATACATCACACCACTCCCTTCTTGCCTGTGAAGTTTCTGTAGAGAAATCAATTGATAATTCTATGGGGATTCTCTCATACATGACTTCTTTTTCCCCTTGCTGACTTTAGAATTCTTTAACTTTTGCTGTTTTACTTATGTCCTGTTGCGGGTTTGTTTGGATTCATGTTCGATTCCTCAGTGGTTCCTGAAACTGAATTTTCTTTCCTTTCCTAGGTTAGGAAAGTTTTCAGTTATTGCTGTATCAGATATGTTACAGAGGCCTCTTATCCTCAACTTTTAAATTCTTTCTTCTGTTTGGCTTCAGTGATTTCCACTACTCTGTCTCGCTTACCCTGTCTTCTGTACCATCTAATCTACTGTTGATTCCTTCTGGTGTTTTTTTCATTTCAGTTATAGTGTTCTTCAGTTCTGTTTTGTTCTTCTTTATATTCTCTCTGTTAAAATTCTCATTCTGTCCATCCATTCTTCTCCCTAGTTCTTTGAGTGTCTTTATGGTGATTACCTTGAACTCTCTTTTAGGTGGATTGTTTAATCTCTGCTCCACTGAATTCATCTTATGGAGTTTTGCCTTATTTCTTCATTAGGAACACATTCTCCTGTCACTCATTTTGCTGTTTTTATTTCTGTATATTTGGTAAGTGGATTACATTTCCCAACCTCGGAAAAGTGGCCTCTTGTAGGAGAAGGCCTATGTGTCTCAGCAGCACACTCGCATCTGGTCACCAGAGCCACATACAAAGGGTTTCCCCCTATGTGGGCTGTATGAGCAGTTTTAATTGTCTTCCTGTTTTGGGATTGCCCACCCTGGGGTATGTGTCTCTACTATACTGTATCTATATTCCCCCTACCTGTTTTGTTATGGGTTCTTTTTTATATCTTAAGTTGTAGAAAATCTTCTCTGCTAGTCTTAAGTCTTTCTCATTGATAGTTGCTCTGCAAATAGTTGTAATTTTGGAGCACCTATAGGGAAGTGAGTTAAGTGTCTTCCTCCTCCACCATCTTGGTGACTCCTCTCTACCTGCTTTTATGAATAAAGTTTTATTGGGACTCAGCCACATTCATTTGATCTATGGCAGACATGAAAGGTTGTGACAGAGATTATATAGCTCACAAAACAAGAATATTGACAGTTTGGTTCTTTACAGAAAAGAGAAAAAAAATCTGCCAACTCTTTCCCTAGATAGAAGAATACAGCAGGAAGGACTTTAGAAAGGACTCAAAGTAGAGACCCAACAATGTTAAGACTGGTGTAACCCAGGCCCCTCTGTAGTTTAGCTCAACACAATGTTTTCTGTTCTCAAAGCTTCAAGCAATAGAGTTTCCAGGCCTTCTCCTAAAGTTGCCCTGGGTCTCCTGGCATGGGCCATTGACTACTGGAGGTGTACTCAGGAGAAAAGTGGACAGAAACAGGGACATGCACAGGGCAGTGACTTGGGAGGCTGGTCCTTGGGTTCCTGGGCAAATCACTCTTGGAATTTTTTTTTATTTCTGTGTCTCCTTATGGAATATAAAATGGATCTTCCCAGCCTTTTCACAAAAGTCTCTTGTAGGTCAGAAGAGGGACTGAGCAAGAGAAAATGTGTTAGTTGCTCAGTCATGTCTGACTCTTTGTGATACCATGGACTGTAGCCCACCAGAATCCTCTGTCCATGCAATTCTCCAGGCAAGAACACTGGAGTAGGTTGTCATTTCCTTCTCCAAGGGATCTTTCCAACCCAGGGTTCAAACCTAGGTCTCCTGCATTGCAGGCAGATTCTTTACCCTCTGAGCTACCAGGGAAGCTGAGTGAGAGAAACAGCACGGATCAATAAGCGAAAACTTCCTCACTCCTAACAAGAGAGCTTATTTGTATTTTTAACAAATACTTGTTTTATACATAGGCTGTAGAGGAAATAACAAAAAATGGTGTCTGCCCCCCATCTCCCACAGGAGCCCTTAGTCTAAGAGAATAACCAACACAAACTTAACAAAGAATAGATAAGTAAGAAGAGAAGGAAGAATGTGATAAAAGTGTCAAAGTGATAGAGACAGATGGTAAGTGTGATGGGAGGAATTTACAGAAGAAGGAGATGGATGTGAGTTAGCATAGAGCTGTTTGGGAAAGTCCTTGGAGAAAATGGCATTGCATCTGGTCTTGAGGCGCCTGGGTCACATTTGGATTTGGGAAGTGAAAATGGAACACATTCACAATGGAAAGAAAAGAATGGTCAAAGCATGGCATTGCAACTATGAATAACAGCTCAGAAAATAAACTAATATCATTGGGAAGTTGGGCAGCTACGTTGTACATCCGAAGTACACAAAACTGCAGAGAGACCATCATGAGGAAGATAGAGTCTTCCTGTATATGTAAGAGAAGTTCATAATTAGACAAATACACATGCAGTGAAAAGCAATGATAGACAGCAAAATGTATGGTAAATGTCAAATGTGTAGTTTGAACAGCAACTACCATGACCAGGTCATCCCTGATGGAGATGGTCAAGGCTCTCTGATGGAACATGATTAAAGAAAAGTCAGATAACCTTGGATAGGACATTCCCTGATTGCTGATTATTACTTTTTGCTACCACTCAAAGGTGAAAAGGGAGGTTATTACTCTTGATGTTTACATCCTTGGAAACATAGATCTTGCTTTTCAGTTCTTGCCAGAGTCCTTTCTCATTAGAGCTATTTTGGTTAAACCATAGAGTCTATTTCAAATTCAAGGATGGGCTAGAATGCTGCCTTGTACTCAGTTTAAGATTGTTTTTATTTGGATTATTCCCAAAGCAGCACAGTAGTACAAATAATACAAATAAGATAAGCACAAAGATAAACGCACATAGCTGTATATTATTACCCTTGATTGTGAATATGTGTACCCAAAGTACAATTGAACTAACCACACACCAGAGTGAGGTGTACTCCAGGCTGAAGAGAAAGAGGGTTATGGACTCATTGTCTCCTTTAGCCACAGCCAGAGCGTCATCACCAGAGTATGAATACCATTTATTTTACTAAGAGAACTATGTCTCCCAGGCTTAAGGACCAGAATCTGGAACTTGATACTCACTCTAAACCAGCCCTAGAATCATTCATTTCCCCCTTAAATGCACCTGCACTTCAAAGTGTGAGAATTTTTCATTTATGACCACTTTGGTTTTTCAGTAGGGTTGCCTAACAATGGCCTATTATATAAACTACCATCACACTTGTCCTACTCTTTAGAATGTAAGAAGCCATGCCAATGTGAAAATTCTCTAAATGTAAACCACATATGGAGAACAGGGTTGAGAATATGACAGGTAAAGAGGTACAGCTTTGTCCTACTTGGAAGATGTCTCCATAGGGAGTTCCTCAATTCTAGGCTGCTTTTGCTCAGTGATCTCTGTTGGACACTGAGATTTGACACTGTTGATTTTTACTTCTCCAGATAATGACAGGTTCTGTTTTTCAAACATGCTGCCAAAATACTCTCCCATCCCACATCCCTTTTTTCATGGAGACTTTGCAATTACCCTCACCAAGAGGTAACCAAGAGGTTGCTGTGGAAGTGATGTTTTGTTACTTCCGAGATGAGGTCAAAAAAAGCCATGCAGTGTCCCCCTGGTTCTCTTGGAAAGTTCATTCTGGGGATACTTCTCTTGATACCCAGCTGCCATGCTATGAGAAACCCTAGCTGCATGGAAAGGCCATGTGCTGATGTTTAAGTCGATAGTGACAGCTGAGCCCAGCATTCAAGCCAGCCACCCACATGTCGTCATGATGCCCAGAGATGGTTTGGTCATCCTAGCTTTGGGGTCTTCCTACTTGAGGACCCAGACATAGAGGAGCAGGAACAAATCATTCCCACTGCTCCTGTTCAAATGTCTGACTCACAGAATCTGTTAAAATAAAATGTTACTGTTTTATACCACTAAGTTTGGGGTGGTTTGTTACACAGCAAGAAAAACTGGAACATAGCCCCAACCATGGGTTTGGGTTAAAATTAAAATCCCTTTGCTGCCTCCGTTTTCACATTTGTCCAAAGTCTAGTTTATTCTCATTTAATCTTTCCAATTTTCCTTGGGCTTCCCAGGTGACTCAGTGGTAAAGAATCCGCCTGCCAATGGAGAGACTCAGGAGATATGGATTCAGTCCCTGAGTTGGGAAGATCCCCTGGAGAACGGAATGGTTACCCACTCCAGTATTCTTGGCCTGGAGAATCCCATGGACAGAGGAGCCTGGTGAGCTACAGTCCATGGGGTCACAAAGACTCAGACATTACTGAGCGACTGAACATGCATGCAACTTTCCTTAGATATCGTAATGAATTGTTTTCTAGCGTCTTCACTTTCCCAGCAGTAGAATTTTGTGTTTTTACCCAACATTAAGTTCTCATTCACTGAGGAAAAACTACTAGAAAACTTAGTTTTTAAAAAAAGTCTTGGTATAGTCCAGTTTGCTCTGTTCCTACTAGAATTGCTAGGAATGCTCTATATGCTTCTAGGGGCATACCATAAGAATATATGTAACTTGGAATGTGTTCAACAGTGTGACAAAAATGTTTAAGGACTTTAAATTTTGTTATGCGATGACTAAGAAAGTAAGGTTAGTTTGCTGCTGCTGCTGCTGCCACTAAGTCGCTTCAGTCGTGTCCGACTCTGTGCGACCCCATAGACAGTATCTCACCAGGCTCCCCCATCCCTGGGATTCTCCAGGCAAGAACACTGGAGTGGGTTGCCATTTCCTTCTCCAATGCATGAAAGTGAAAAGTGAAAGTGAAGTCGCTCAGTTGTGTCTGACTCTTTGTGACCCCACGGACTGCAGCCTCCCGGGCTCCTCCGTCCATGGGATTTTCCAGGCAAGAGTACTGGAGTGGGGTGCCATTGCCTTCTCCGAGGTTAGTTTAGGCTGGAGTAAAATATAGTAAACTTTTGGGGAGATGGGAATGGAATGGTGATTTTGGAACTCACTATTATTAGATGTGAGTGCATAAGGAGAGCAATAAATATTATTTATTGAGCTCTGAGGGCAAAACCACGACCAGTGGATACAATGACAGACACATTTCAACTCTGTTTAAAGACCTTTCTAACACTAGAAATGTCTAACAATAAAATGGACAGTGGTAAGAAGCAGTGAATTTCCCATCATTGTAGGTTTTAAAGCAGTGAGTCGAGGTCTGCTTGTAAGACTGCTGCTGCTTCTACTGCTGCTGCTGCTAAGTTGCTTCAGGCGTGTCCGACTCTGTGCGACCCCATAGACGGCAGCCCACCAGGCTCCCCCGTCCCTGGGATTCTCCAGGCAAGAGCACTGGAGTGGGTTGCCATTTCCTTCTCCAATGCATGAAAGTGAAAAGTCAAAGTGAAGTCGCTCAGTCGTGTCTGACTCTTAGCGACCCCATGGAGTGCAGCCCACCAGGCTCCTCCATCCATGTGATTTTCCAGGCAAGAGTACTAGAGTTGGGTGTCATTGCCTTCTCCGCTTGTAAGACTAGTGTGGAGAAAATTCATGCATCGAAGAGGGGGAAGTGGAGGGTGGGGGATATGAGAAGAGATGACCTTTATGGTTTCTCCTAAACCCAGGATTCTATGAATATTTTATTTTAGGTTCATGGGAAAATGGCAACATATATTTATAGAGTTATTGACATCAATAGCCATTTCTGCCAGAAGCATGAACTTTTGTAAACCAGTCAAGCTTTGTGGTGAGTAAACTGATCAATTCAGTGGAGGGGACCCATGAATTAGGATGAAAACAGCAGAAGGTAATTAAGTGAGATGTGAATTAGTAGGAGGATTGCCAAATGTTGCTAAATCAGATTTTGATTGGAAGATGAGAAGAACGTGATCCTTTGGTGTAGTTTGAAATACGGAAATACGGTAGAATTGGGGAGGGACCTGTGAATCAACAAAGCTGCTCTGCCCAGAAGGGTTACCAGGTCTTACTTGGAGTAACTGTACCCTTAAGCTCATTAAGGCTCTGGGACTTCCCTGGTGGTCCAGTGGTTAAGACTCCACCTTCCAATGCAGGAGGTACGGGTTCAGTCCCATGTCAGGGAGCCAAGATCCCACATGCCTCATGGGCAAAAACCAAAACATTAAACAAAAGCAACAAATTCAATAAAGATTTCTTTTCAAAAGCAATACTGGATCTGATGGAAATAAAAAAATAAAGGAACCCATTTTTGCATGAGTCAATAAACAGCATCAACCACCCAAGCAGAGTCTAAGAGACAGAGCCATTTGGTATTATTAGTCCCCAGGGCTGCCGTTACACAGCACAATAAACTTCAGGGTTTAAAATAACAGAAATGTGTTAGTTCACAGTTCTGGGGACTAGAAGTCTAAAGTCAAAGTGATGGCAGAGCCATGCTCCCTCTGAGGGATCCAGGGAAGAATCCTTCCTGTACCTCTTCTAGCTTCCAGTGATTGCAGGCAGTCCTTGGTGTTCCATGACTTGTAGGTGCCTCACTCCGATCTCTGCCTCATCTTCACTTGGCAGGTTTCCCTGTGTGTTTGTCTGCCTCTCACATCGCCTTCTTAAAAGGACACCCCAATCTAGACTTCCTGGTGGCTCAGACTGTAAAGAATCCTCCTGCAATGCAGGAGACTCGAGTTCAATCCCTGGGTTCAGAAAATCCCCTAGAAAAGGAAATGGTTACCCATGCCAGTATTCTTACCTGGGGAATTCCAAGCACAGAGGAGCCTGGCAAGTTACAAGTGTCCCCTTTGGGGTTGCAAAGAGTTGGACACGATTGACTAACACTTTCCCTTTCACTGGGGTTCTGGGTGGAGATAAGTTTGGAGAGATAAGTTGGGAAATTGCAAATGATGATTGCTATTCAACCCAAATCAGTTGGAAACCCAAAATGTTGTTTAATAGTGTTTGAAACAAGTTGAAAATACAGTGAGAAGGGTACCAATCTGTGCCTGTACATTGATCATTAAATTTTATGACTTCCATTTTTCTCTTTTCAGCAACAGTTACAACTAACTTTTGTTGAATTCTTCATCTGTGCCTTTACTGCACAATTTTTTTTCATATGCATTCTCTTACTTAATGTTTATAAGGTAAGTGTGATTATTAGCCCCATTTTATGGAAGAGGTGACTGAGGGTTAGAGAGGATAACTAATCTGCTGAAAGTCACTTCACAGTAAAAGCCAGACCAAGGCTTCCAGCCAAGGTCTGTGTGACTAAAGAATAGTTAGAGATAAGGAAGTGGTTACTGATTAATACATATTTATATTGTTATCTTTCTGAAGTCATGTTTATATTAACATCATAATTGGGTGGAATATATGCATTAATCTCAAGATTCTCAGTTATCTCTGCTTGGGAAGGAACTTATTCTTTTGAACATTTGTTATCCATCCACCTTGTGGCGAGTATGTTGAGCTAGAGGCAGACTGCCTGGGAGAACCAATTAGACTGTCCTGGAAGAAAAGCATCGCAGATGCCACAGAATGAAGGCAGTTTTGAAGCATCTACATTTGCATGCAGCACATGGAAGATGCCCTCATGCCCAATCAAAGGGAAATTGCAAATGATGAGCAGGCGATTCATTGCACATGATTATTACTATCATTGATTTTTAAAAAATCATTATTGTTTAAGATAGTAGTTCTCAATCAGGGTGATTTGCTTCCCAGGGGACACTTGGCGATGTCTGGACACATTGGTTGTCACCATTGGGGAAAAGTTATCTTGCATGTAGCGAATAAAGGCCAGGGATGATGCAAAACTTCCTGCAAGGCCCAGAACAGTCCCCTGCAACAAAAATGACCAGACCCTAAATATTCATACTGGTGAGGCTCAGAAACCTGGTTTAAGTGATAGTGGTTAAAAAAAAGGGGGTGTCCCTTAGGGGTCTTATTCCTGAGTTATAGGGTCTTACTGCTCCTCTCCAGCCTCTGAAACTTAATAGAGCTTTTCATGATCCCCAAACTAATGACTTTTTTCTTGGTAGTGATGACAATTGATAATGAGAGTTAATATTTATTGAGCACTTACTATGGGGCAGGCACTGTTCTAAGTGCTTTTCCTGGATGGACTCAGTCAGTCCTCACTGTGACTCTTTTAATAAAGTGCCATTATTGTACAAATGAGGAATTAAGACACGAAGGTTGGAGAAACTTGCCCTGGGCTACAGAGCCAGTGTGGTGTACAGGCAGGATGCTGCCACTACAACTTTCATTCCCCACTTCCCTTCTCCCTCCACCGGGAGATCAGGTTGATTACCCCGGTGGATGTCTTACAAAAGAATACAGTGTCTGGGAGTGAGATTCTCATCTAACAGGTGGGGAACTTGAGGCATTAGCAAGAGAAGGAAACTGGCATATTGCCCATGGGAATTAACCAAAAACACTGTTACAGAAAGCTCAGCCCTTGTCCTCTTCCAATTCCTATATCACACATAGACTTTTTTCCCTCCAAAGAAGTCTTATCTGAGAGTAAGATATGCCTGTAGAGTTTGAGTAACTCGAGCAGTGCCAAATGTTTATTGCTGGCTGGCTGGATGGGTGGGTGGGTGGATGGGTGGGTGGGTGGGTGGGTGGATGGAATGGAAGCATGGGCAAGTGGCAGACGGCCAAATACTGAGTACCAGGAAGGTTCAAGGAACGATAGGTTAAAGGAGAGGAACTTCACTCCTAAGACTGCAGCTATGATCAAGAGTCCCATGTTCTCAAAAGTAGCAGGAAAGCTGGGAGCCTGAAGAACTGAAAAGACCCAGAGTCCAGAAAGAGAAGCAAGAACCGCAATTTACTAAGCCCAAATAGATAGCACATATTGAGACCTTTCCCCATAGCCTGGAAGTGAATCACGTTTTAATCTGTTTGCATTTTGTTTCTCTTTCTAGACCAGGGTCTTTCAGCCTCAGCACTACTGACGTTTAGGATGGGATAATTCTGCTTTGGGGTCTTCCCTGTGTATTATTGGGGCTTCTCTGGTGGCTCAGATGGTAAAAAATCTGCCTGAAATGCAGGAGACCCTGGTTTGATCCCTGAGTCAGGAAGATCCCCTGGAGAAGGGAGTGGTTACCCAATCCAGTATTCTTGCCTGGAAAATTCCATGGACAGAGGAGCCTGGTGGGCTACAGTCCATGGGGTTGCAAAGAGTCAGACACGACTGAGTGGCTAACACTTACACTTTCACTGTGTATTTTAGGATGTTTAGCAGTATCCCTGGCCTCTACCCACTAATTCCAGTGACTCCCACCCCAAGCCACAACACTGGGTCTCCAGACACTGCAAAATGACCCTCAGTTGAGAAAAACTGCCTTAGATTTTGAGTTCCTACAGGACAGGGCTTGGGTTTCTTAACCTTGCTGGCAATTGTAAGCTTGTCATAATGATGAAACATTCATAAATGTCTATGGATTGCTTACCTCCTTTGGCAGGAAAAAAGTCAAATTTCAGAAAACTGCATGAGAAATAAGGGAGAGGGAGAGGAAGGGAGAGAAGAAGGGTGGAGGAAGGGAGGGAGGTAGAGAAAGTAAAGGAGGAAAGGTGAAAGAAGGCAGAAAAGGAGGCCGCTCATAGATGCCAGTGACACCCCACCCATGGTGCCTTCCAAAGCCTGTGGCTCAGCAAAGAGTACGAAGTGAATTCAAACTCAGCAAGGAGCCTCAGGTGGCTTCACCGCCGTTTGAACCAGAAAACTCACACATTTTTTTGCATTCATGTTGCTTATAGGGGACCAGGGTTATCTTTCTGTGTATTTGGATATGTGTGTGTGAAAGTATAATTACCCATCACTGATTAATCTTCAGACTGAGTCAAGCATTCATTGCAAATCCTTGAAACAAACAAGTCTATTTATATTTTACTTTTTTTTTTTTTTTTTGGATTTCAGGTTGATTTATCTTTCTTCTGCATATTTATGAAGCTGTTGATCCTATGGTAACCTTATCCTTACCTCTTGTGGAGCAGGAGGAAAAGAGAGCGAGAAAAACAAAGAAACAGAGAAGCTGGTTTTACCCCTTCCCTTCCCCAGCATGCCATGGCATTCCCATAGCTCTAGAGGACAGTGAGGGTGACACAGAACAGAGACAGTTTTTAAATTAAGGTGTAATTAATTAATTGGGACCCCCTGCCCATGGCTGTCACTCTTATTTAAGGTGACCTCAGCTCTTTCTTGCTGGAGTCTAATTTTAGTCCTGGTTTCTTTTGCTTCCTGTTACCACTATACTCAATCCTCCTGCACATATATATATATATATATATATATATATAGTCACTTTATTTATTTTTTTAACTGAAGAATAATTGCTTTACAGAAATTTGTGGTTTTTCTGTCAAACATCAACAAGAATCAGTCATAGGTACACCCATGTCCCCTCCCTCCCATCTCCCTCGCCATCCCACCCTTCAGCCTATCACAGAGCCCCTGTTTGAGTTCCCTGAGTCATACAGCAAATTCGCATTGGCTATCTATTTTACATATGGTATTGTAAGTTTCCATGTTACTCTCGCCATACATCTCACCCTCTCTTTCTTCCCCTCCCACCATGTCCATAGGTCTGCTCTCTATGTCTGTTTCTCCACTGCTGCCCTGAAAATAAATTCATCAGTGCCATCTTTCTAGATTCCATATATATGCATCAGTGTACAATATTTATATTTCTCTTTCTGACTTACTTCATTCTGTACTCCTGCATCTTTATTATATCCACAGCTTCCAAATGACCCAAATTTATTCTTAAAGAGTACAGGTTTTTTTCTATAAAATCTGGTCAAAGAGTTTCAGTTATTAGAGAAACTGTGCAGTTTTCTTTACTTGCCATTCCATTGAATCTGGACATGAAAATTTTGAATGTGAGGATAAAAATAAACGGTTCAAATAAGCAAGTGAATTTCATTCCAGCGATAGTCCACCACCAACATCAAAATGGCAGCACACTTCGACAACTGGATCCAGTAGCTTTGGGGTGCATTAGATTGGCTTGACTAACGCTTTGACTTCTGTAATAGATTATCTGTCAACAAATATCTGCTCCCTCCATCGGACCTCCGTGGAGGAGTATGCTCCCCACCGAGGTGATGCTGGGTTGATCTTTGGCTTGCCTGGGCCTCATGCTGAGAAGAGTGTGTGTTCCTGTTTCTCACTGTGACCAATGGCATATTAAACAGATGTGATGCAAGTATAAGCTTGGGCTCAGGTACTCGTGACTATTACTGTGAAAAGAACATGCCTTGGGAAGCCACTTGTCCAACAAGATGAAAGAAACATTGACCTTGAATCAGACCTACAAATTAGAGCCAAGTCCTGATGAACCTGGTTGGTTGGTTTGGTGAGCCATCCAACCATCTCATCCACTGTTGCCCTGGTTGGTTGGATGGCATCACTGATGCAACGGACATGAATTGGGGCAAACTTCAGGAGATGGTGAGGGACACAGAAGCCTGGCATGCTGCAGTCCATGGAGTTGCGAAGAGTCAGACATGACTTGGCAACTGAACAATACCTGTGAACCTATTCTACACCAACTCAGCTCCAGGTGACTGGCAGATGTGTAAGCCAGAAATGAATGCTTGTTTTACACCCCTGAATTTTTGGATGAGTGTTCAGTTCAGTTCAGTTCAGTCGCTCAGTCGTGTCCGACTCTTTGCGACCCCATGAACTGCAGCATGCCAGGCCTCCCTGTCCATCACCAACTCCCGGAGTCCACCCAAACCCATGTCCATCGAGTCAGTGATGCCATCCAGCCATCTCATCCTCTGCTGTCCCCTTCTCCTCCTGCCCCCAATCCCTATCAGCATCAGAGTCTTTTCCAATGAGTCAACTTTTCGCAGGAGGTGGCCAAAGTACTGGAGTTTCAGCTTTAGCGTCATTCCTTCCAAAGAACACCCAGGACTGATCTCCTTACATAGTTTCAAAGTCTGATTTTCCTGGACAGACCCAGCTTTACCAAAAATGCCTTTAAGACATGTGATCCCCTGTTAGAGCCAGACCTCGGGAGAGCCACGCCTGCACTTTCACAGCACAGAAACACGGGCTCATCCAGGTCCATCATTTTTGTTGTTGTTTAGTCACTCAGTCATGGCCAACTTTTTGGGACCCCCATGGACTGCAGCACACCAGAGCTTCCCTGTCCTTCACCATCTCCCAGAGCTTGCTCAAACTCATTTCCATTGAATCGATGATGCCATGCAGTCATCTCATCTCATCCTCACTCCCTTCTCCTCCTGCCTTCAATCTTTCCCAGCATCAGGATCTTTTCCAGTGAGTCAGCTCTTACATCAAGGGGCCAAAGTATTGGAGCTTCAGTTTCAGCATCAGTCCTTCCAATGAATATTCAGGGTTGATTTCCTTTAGGATTGACTGGTTTGAGCTCCATCATTACATAATATCTATTATTATTATTTACATAAGAATTGCAAGGTTCTCAAAGGACTTTGACACACTTCACTCATCTCATACATCAAGAACAAGTTATCTTCTGTTCATCTCCATGTTAAAAGTGAGAAGACTGGAGTTTAGGAAAGTTAAGTGATTTGACTACAATAATACTATCAGTAAAAGGAAAATCTTGGATCTAAGTCTTTGCCTTCCAAATCTCATCCTTGCATCACGCTGTCTTGTTTGATGGACACAGAAGTTAATTTAGGCGGTGACAACTGGTTAGGAGACAGAATGGGTTTTTAGTTCCCAACTTTGCTTCTGCCGCAGTCACTTTTAACCCCATGGACATCAGGCAACACAGAACATCTCATTCTATTAGAACCTGTTTTCAGACTGATAAGACTGAAATTTAGATGCTTATCCTCCTTCATCCCTCGCCCTTCGCCCCACCGCCTCACTAAGAGGTACTTGTCTTCACTTAAGGGTCTCTGAACATTATACAGGTGGGAAGTTCTATTCTGGAAAAGTCAGTTCCACTCTGCATGTCTTAACATCAAATCAAGTAGGATGGTTTCTCTCAAAAGATGATAGCAGAGGCTGGCAAACTTTTTCTGTAAGGTAGATATAGTCAGTTTTTAGGACTTGGGGGCCATACATTCTCTGTCGCAGCTACTCAAATATGCAGGTGTAGCATGCAAGCAGCTAGAGACTATATGTAAACATGCAGGCCCCAAAACCTTATTTACACAATCAAATGGTGGACAGAACTAAACCCAGTGGCTGTACTTTGCCTACCCCTGGTTTATAGAATAACAGAGAAGAAACCTGAACACAAATTATTGCATCAACCCTCCCTATCTTGAAGTAGTATCTTATAGTAACACAATGTGAGCGCTTTTCCTTCCTTTTCTTTCTATATCTCTCACTTTTCTTTTGTCCTTATTTTCTTTCTTCTCTTTATTTTTTTCTTCCTTTCTTTGTTTTTCTTTCTCTTCTTTTTCTTGTCTATTTCTCTCTCTCTATTTTTTGTTTCTACTCTTTAATCCTTTTCCCCTTCCATCTGTTTTTCCTATCCTATCCACAAATGTTGGAGACAGACATGGCACCCCACTCCAGTACTCTTGCCTGGAAAATCCCATGGACAAAGGGGCCTGGTAGGCTACAGTCCATGGGGTCTCGAAGAGTCGGACACGACTGAGTGACTTCACTTTCACTTTTCACTCTCATGCACTAGAGAAGGAAATGGCAACCCACTCCAGTGTTCTTGCCTGGAGAATCCCAGGGACAGAGGAGCCTGGTGGGCTGCTGTCTATGGGGCACACAGAATCGGACACAACTGATTCGACTTAGCAGCAGCAGCATCCACAATTACTGAACTCTTGTGCCAGGCATGGGGCACCCAGGTCAGGAGTTTTAGCCTCTGCACCTGAGCTCTGCTGGTTGCTTCCACCTCTGCAAGCTCTAGGCATTGAGTTCCAGCAGTTCCCTGGGGAGCAAGGAGAGAGGAGGCACAGAGCAGGGAGGGTGAGGGGGGACAATCCAGCTGGCAGAGGAGGATGGTACAGCATCATCACCCTCGGCATGAGGAAGAAAGGTACAGTTTCTGCTCCTGAGTCTCCGTTTTGGCACTCCTTTCATCTGGAGTAAGATTCTTTAATTTGTAAACATTAATAACCATTATTATTATTAAAAAGGAAAGAAAGTGAGTAGCCCTGTAACTAATTACTTTAAGTGTTCTCAACAAGGCACAGTTCAACTCCTTTATAAAACCTCCTGCTGTGAAGACCAGATTGTCATTATGATCAGATCCTTCCTTAGACCTATTAATTTTACCCAGAATAACAGCAGAACAGATGCAAGAAGAAGGCTAGTCTGATTAACATAATTCTTTTCAAAGACCATTTCCTCCCTAAGGGCCACCGTACTGAGTCTTCTATCTTGTCTCAGATCTAATTACATTCAGGAGAATTCAGACACTGACGGGTGATCTCAGCAGATGTCACTTCTCAGATTTGAAGCACACTTCAGGATATGAAACCGTATCAGAAAATCAATTGAAATTAACAATTCCCTCTCTCTTTCTTGCCATCTCTTCTCTCTGCCAACAATCCCTCTCCCTGTGTCTTCCTCCCTCTTTCCCTTTTCTTTGGCCAGATTAAAGTTGTTTCCAAACACCAACCTTTCTCAGGAGAAGAGACAGCATTTCCGGGAATTCAATAAACTTGAAACTCAAGCCTACGCTTACCTTTTGAAGTGTTTCTCTGCTTCTCCCTGTCTCAGCATAATGAGTGTGTGTGTGTGTGTGTGTGTGTGCGCGTGTGTGCATGTGTGTTCTTGAGGGTCTCTATAGGATATAAAAATAAGGTAAAAACAGGAGAAACAGAGGGGGCTTTCTGCAGCACATTGAAAAGATACACACCACAAGCTACCTCTTAAGTATCTGATCTCACATTGAAACCAGAACCGATTTGGATCCCAGTGTCTGATCTTTGATGGGCAAGAACCGTGGGTTTACAATGGAGTGTCTTGCTGCTTTTAATGAAGTATTTGACTTTTTGCCTGCTGCTCTCAATTGAGCTCTGGGAGCTTTGGGTAGACGCTCTTGGGAGAGCAGCAAATGAGTGGGGGCTGGGCTTTTGGTGCCTAGGTCAAGATATGGCAGGCCTGGAGTTCCAGCAGCACAGAGTCTCATTTCTTCACTCAGCCTCGCCCTTAGCTCCAGTGCCTTTTGTTCTTAGGTCTCAGAATACAGAAAATGAGGAGGGGAAAACCAGTTACCAGAAAACCAACCATACTTTTTTCCCCCACTGCCATGCTTAAGCTCCATCGAGGTGTACATTGTCCTGCCTCTCCAAAGCTGCCTGGGTATGCGAAAATAATGCCACATACAGGAGTATTTGAGGCAGAAACCATGGACAAGCCATCTATTTCACAGATCCTGGGAGAACAATGAAGAAGGAGGTAGAAAGCGGGAACTTGCAGTTCTGTATTATGCATTTGCTTTCTGCGGATTGCAGATGCTGTTCAGTGCCTTGCTGACATGGAACATGAGCCGGCCTCTGGTCCCCAAAGTCCCATTGTAGCAGCTGCTCTTGCCTGGCTGGGCCTGGTGCTGCATCCCTGTGGTTCCTCGGGGTGGCCAGCTGGGTGTTCTCCCCAGATAGCCTGCAGTCTTGGCACTGGCCCTCTGGGAAGCTGCCAAAGCAAGAGCACTGGAGCGGGATGGGCACAGAGCATCTCTGCAGGGACACTGAAAAATCTCCTGATCTTTACACTGGTGGGTTTAGAGCTTGAGGGCAAGGCATTTGGAGTGGGAGAAGAGGAATAGAGGATTCTGGAAGCCAAGTCATCTTCATCATTTCCTGGTTTGCACTGTATGTCTTACTCACTATCCCATAGAGAGTCTGGGAGTATTTGACTTTTAAATATCTGTCCATGTTCTATGGCCTTTCTAGGTTCTGGCCCTGAGAATGACACCAGTGTGTACAGAATTGATGAGGGAAGGGCCTGTTGGCTCCCGAGAGATCGCGCTGTCTCAGGTTTTACACTGGAGATTCCTAAGAAGGTTGAGACTTATGAAGTAGTTGAGACAATAAAACACGAGGAAACCAACCCCTGTTCTCTCGTAGCATTCACTGAGCGTAATGTCATCATTACACAGTCTGCTCTGGTGGGAGAGAGGGGAAGCTCATTACGGTGGAAGGCAGGCCCATGGCATTTCGGGGGGTCCTTAGCAACGGGTGGTTCTCACACCATCTGCTGTCACAGAGCCTGTAGGCGAGCGAAGGCTTTAAGTTCAATGCCTGGGCCTGTTAGGTATTTTCTCAGTGCTCAAACTTGCTGCTACCTTTGGTGATAGGGAGTCCATCTGGAGCTCAAAGGGAAGGGATGAAAGTGCGTTTCCGAAGTCCAGCTTCCACTTGGCCTTCTCTGAGTTAACATGAGGAAGGTAAGCACTGTCTGATGTAGGTGGTCTGAAAGGAAATACATGACAGTTTGTGACTGCAACTTCCTTATGGACAGTCTATTCAAAGATTCAGTGAAAAGTAATTACTGAGTGTTGTCAAGGTGTGAATACTTTCATTTACTCAGCACTTACTAAGCATCTACTATGTCAACAGCAGTGTGAGAGCTACTAAGGGAGAGGTGATAAGAAATAAATGACAGTCTCTGACACTAAAATATTTACAATATTTTGAACATGTACCTACACAACACAGGGAAGTAAAAACAGAGAAGGATACTAATTAATATGGAGCTAACTGGTTTCAAGGTTTCAAAATGAATTAGTTTTTGTGATATATGGGGGTCGCTTTTATTTGAAAATAACATTTTCCTTAGAAACAAATACAATACTTGGTTAATAGTGAAAATGTGGGAAAAAATAAAAAATCCTCCTGATTTCACACCTGAGAAATAATCACTATTAATGATGATACTTAGATGTCTCATATAAATCTGAAACACTACAAGCTTATAACTGAACTCTTAATTACACACACACACATACCCACACACACACACACACAAAACCCTAGGCCAAACTTGCACTTCTCTTCTGTCCTATGACAGCCCGCTTCCATGGCCCCATCATCTGCATGGTTGTTTAAGAAAGAAATTGGGAGTCATATTGGATGAATCCTTCTCCTCCTCCCCCAATAACTAGTTAGCCAAAAGTCCTTTTTATTCTAACCTACAAAATACCCTTCTAACTATTTCTCTCCCCCTTTGTTGCTACACATTAGCTCAAACCACATTCTCATGTAGATTACTCAATAATCTTTTATCAACCCTACTGATTTCACTCTTGCCCCTTCTATTCCATTATCCATATTGTGCTGTTATTTTTTTTAAGTGTAAATTGGAACAAGTCATTCTTAAGCACAATAGCTTTAGTGGTTTCCAACTGCACTTAGAAGAGACTTCTGTTTCTGAGAATAAGGCAGCTAGATAGTTTAGACAACTCATATTGAAAATGATGAATAATTTTTTAAAAAATATTCTTAAAAGCAGCCAAAAAAAAAAAATCCTGACCCAATGGTAAGAAATTGTTACATCAAAATCAACGTGAAATTAGGACCCCAGAGAGTCAAGTAGGACATTTGTGCCCTAATGCCATTTTCTGAATTGAATAAACAGATTACAGCCTTGTGGGTCAATGGAGACAAGAGCCAAATCCTCAAGCCTTCCCTAAGTGGGCAGGTGACAAGATACCTCCCACCATAATGCTGGGACACCATGTGGCTATACCTTCAGGTATAGCCACCCCATCCCAGGAATTTCAAGGAAGATTTCCTTAGCCTTGAGCATATTAGAGGAGAGGACGTAACCCATCCTCTAGAACTCTCAAGCACACAATGGTCTTCCAGTAAATCTATGAACTATTCACATGAACTGAAAGGCACACACACAGCTGCGAATCTGCTTTGAGATGGTCAAGCTCTAGGAACAGGCAGAGACAAAACCAAGACACAGCAGAACACAAACATAAATTCTCTTTGCAGGAAACTGTCCTAGGCTTAAAAAAATGTCCCCAGAAATAATTTTCCAATGGCAATGAATATTACACAGTAGAAAATATCAAGGTACACAGAGCAAAGCATCATGTGGGAGAATTGGGATAGAAGAGGGTAATAACAAATGCACAGAAATTTTAGACTGAATTAACAGAAATACTTGATAATTTACTATTTTTATTTATTTAGGGAAAAAAGGTAAACTGTAAAATATCCTCAGGAAACAAAAAATTATAAAAGGCAACAAAGAATATATTTGAAATAGAAACAAATAGAATTTCCAGAAATGAAAAGTACAATGATAGAGACTCAATTGATGAGTTTTGTGGCAGACATGCTAATAATAAAAAATAATTTGTGAGGCAGAAAATAATTTGGACAGATATTAATGAGAGAGAAACACCAAGAGAACAAGAAATTAAAATACAAAAGAGATTAAGATTAAATAAGATCTGAGACTCATTTAATTCAAGTTCTAGAAGGAGAGAAGGTATAAAATTAAGTAAAGATAATGTTTGAAGAGATAACGGCTGAGAATTTTCCAGACTTGTTTCAAGACAGATGCAGGAATTCTTATGAATCCATGCAATGTAAACAAAAAGGAATATGCTGTTACATACATCATAGGGAATTTTAGAACACCAAAGATGGTGAGAAGATCTTAAAAGCAGTCAGTAGAAAAAGTATAATTACCTTAAAAAAAAAAAAAAAAAGAGGCAGTTATAACAACAAGTGAACTCTCAGAAACATTGCACTTTATAATAAAGCCTTCCTCCCTTAAGATAGCTGGAAGGCTGGGTGCTCTGTGCTGCCATCCTTCCCCACCTCCTCTAGTGCTGACCTCTTCCTCTCTCCCTTGCTCCCATTCAGTGGTCGTCCCTCATTTCCGTGAACATACCATCACCTTTGAAATGTCCATCACCTTTGCACATTCTGCTCCTCAGACTGGGATTTTTATCAATCTCTTTCCATCTGATTGGCTGCTTATCATCTTTCAGATCTCAGCCTAAAGGTCATTTCTTCAATGAAGCCTTCCCTGAACACTCAGTCAAGAGTACATAATTCTTATTACTCTTTCTCATATAATTTTACTTTTTCTTTCTTCACTTTGCCTGTCTCTTACTAAGCTATGTTCCATGAATTCCAGAGCAACCACAATTTTTTTCCCCTTCTGTGCCTAGCATCCCGAAGAATTCCTCACTTTCAGTAAGAATTAAGTAAAGAATTGTAAAAAGAACATTTTAGCATTGATACTTCTGGTCTTTTCCTTCCTAGGTATGGTTTGCTTGTTTGGTTATATATGATTTTTGATTTTTATTTTTACAAATACGTCAACATTTCACTTTTTAGTCTACTTTAAAATTTTATCAATGTAATAGTACCATTTTCCATGGCTGGTAAACTTCCTTCTACAACTTGATTTCTGGTAGCTGCATGATAATCCATCGTAGAGGTATCATCATTTATTTATTCAATCACAATTGTTGAGTTTTTAGATTGTGCATCTAAATCATGATGAGAATAAATCATCAGTAAATTTTGCCAGTAATAGTAAATTTTGCTAGTAATAGTAAATTTTGCTATTTACCCAGCAAGAGCACTTGGGTTTAAATGCAAAGGGGGGCAGAAAAACTATGTAAAGGGCTGAAAAGTATTTCTCATGTTTCTGTATCCCAGTTACCCAGTTCCCCTATCAGAAATAATTACTGTTACCTATTAAAATGTCAAATTTGTAAAATTTTTCTTTCCTTTCCCACAAGGTGTACCATACCAAGCCCAATTTGCTGCATCTTGAGTTTTTTCACTTAACAACACATGTAGGATACTGTTTTATATCACTACATAAAGATATGTTACCTTCTTTAAAACTATTATATAATTTTCTATTGCACGTTATGTATCAGTTCAGTTCAGTTCAGTGGCTCAGTTGTGTCTGACTCTTTGTGACCCCATGAATCACAGCACGCCAGGCCTCCCTGTCCATCACCAACTCCCAGAGTTTACCCAAATTCATGTCCATTGAGTCAGTGATGCCATCCAACCATCTCATCCTCTGTCGTCCTCTTCTCCTCCTACCCTCAATCTTTCCCTGCATCAGAGTCTTTTCAAATGAGTCAGTTCTTTGCATCAGGCGGCCAAAGTATCAGAGTTTCAACTTCAACATCAGTCCTTCCAATGAACACTCAGGACCGATCTCCTTTAGGATGGACTGGTTGGATCTCCTTGCAGTCCAAGGGACTCCCAAGAGTCTTCTCCAACACCACAGTTCAAAAGCATCAATTCTTCGGTGCACAGCTTTCTTTATAGTCCAACTCTCACATTGATACATGACTACTGGAAAAACCATAGCCTTGACTAGATGGACCTTTATGTATATATTATGTTATAATGCATTAACTCAGTGTCCTATTATTTGCACATCTAGAATAAATTCCAAGATATGAAATTGCATATTTAATTTAATTTTTATTGATCTTGCTACATAGCTCTCTTTAGAAATTATACTAAAACAGGTGCTTACTGGCAACATCTTTCCTCACACTTTCAAATGTCTTATGAAACTGTCCTATGTTTATGTAGGTTACATGAAGATAACCTTTTCAATTGTCTAAGAGTCATTTGTATTTCCTTTTCTACAAACTTTCTGTTTATTCCTAATGGGTTGCTTTTTTATTTATTGATTTGTAAACACTCTTTATATATTGGCCCTCAGTGTCTTATCCACAACACTCTGAAAACAAAAAGAGTTCTTATAAATTCAATACCAAAGTTCATTTGGTGGTAAAACTTGATCCAAGGACTAATGTGAAGTTTTTTCTAGCTCATCTAGTGTGTGAATATTCATCTGTTTGCTGCAGAAATAATAATGTATTTTATTCTAGAATGCAGACTCACACTCTACTGGTTGTGTTAAATAGTATTCAATATATTTACAGTATTAGCCTTCTTAAAAAAATTTCAAACCCAATGGTTTCAGATAATAAGCTGTGGAAATTATTGAAAAAAACAAACATTTCAATGCTTCTCTCTCTCCAAAATATTCAGAATCAGAAAATCTAGGAACGGGGTAAAGTAAGAGCTTTTTTGCTTTCAATATCTAATCCAGATTTTGCACCACTGGATCATAATTTCCCCATTTTATGGGTACACTTCTACTTGAATGGCATTTCAAAAATTATGATGGAATAAAAGTAGCCCATTGAAACTTCTTTATTTGCAAATCAATGTTGATGGATAAATCTGCTTACAGAAATATTAGTCATAGTTATCACAAATATTGGGTGCATTTCACAATATTTTTTTCTTCTGTGACTTAACAAATCCTATATTTATGGAAATAAATATTGAAACAACTTCATAGAAAGGGACCCCTCACTCTGAGGTTATAAATGCTTGCTCCCATGTTTCCTCCTAGTATTTTATGGATTCCTTTTTTTGTATTTTGTTTTTGATCTACCCAGAATTTATTTTGGCAAAAGAGGTAAGATTTTACCTTAATATTTTATAAGATGGCTACCCTGTTGTCCCACCCAGATTCATTCATAATCCATCTTTACTCCATTAATTTGAAATGTCATCTTCATAATACACTAAATTCTTATGTGTATTAGAGTCTATTTCTGGGATTTTCTGTCTGTTCCTTTCATACATCTATTTAGTACAAAGAGCGATGTTATATTGCTCTCAGAGAGGTTCTATCAGTTTATACTCCCATCAACAGTGGGTGAGTATCTTGCCCCTCCACATCCTTGATAGTGCTCATGTCGTCGTATTTTAAATCCTTTTCATTTGGGAGGATAAAGAGTATAAATTAATTGTTTTTATTTGCATTTTTATTACTCTCAAAGCTGAAGTGTTTTTCTTCCATTTATTGAACACTTAGGTTTCTTCTTTTATAAATTAGCTGTTTGTGACTTTTGCCCACATTCTAAGAGGACATTCAACTTTTTCTTGATGCTAAAGGCATCTTTAAAAAATATTTGTAAGAGGCATAGTCAATGTCAACAACTATGGTTAGAAAAGAATTGTAGATAGAGGAGGCTATTTTAAAATATATTCAAAGAGTCGGACACAACTGAGCTTAGACTAAGCACAGCACATAAAATAGATAAATAATGAGAACCTCCTCTGCCGCACAGGGAACTCTACTTAATACACCGTGATGACCTGAATGGAAAGGAAGTCCGAAAGGGAGGGGATATATGTATATGCATGGCTGATTCACTTTGCTGTACAGCAGAAACTAACACAACATTATATAAAGCAATTATATTCCAATAAAAAGTTAATTATAAAAAGACACACAAGAGAGCTGGCTTCCTCCGACTCCAGTCTCTGCCATATGAGGGCACAGCAAGAAGATGGCTGTCTACAAACCAGGAAGAGGGTCCTCAGCAGAACCAGCTTGTGCTGGCACCCTGATTTCAAACTTCCTGGCTTCCAGGACTGTAAGAAACAAATGTCTGCTTTAAGCCACCTTGTCCATGGCAATCTATTATAATAGCGTGGAATGACTAAGACAGTACCAAACATTTTCTAACCACTCATGTACCAGTACTTTTTCAAGTTTCTATTCATGGCATCAGCAGGATAACTGTACCAGCAGTTTCATATCATCATCACCTCCATTTCTTAGATAAGGTTACTATGGCTTGGTGTTTTGAATAGCAAACTCAAAGTCACTTAGAACATTCCAGAATCACAATTACAATCCACCTTTCGGACACCAAGTGAGCTCTAGTAATGTCTATCTACATTGAATTCCAGCAGCTCCAGGCTAGTGGGAAAGCCAGATCTATTCACACACCAAAGCATGATGTAGACAAAGTTGGCCTTCACCTGGCTGCTCTCTGTCTCTCTTACGAGATGGACAGGTGTCTCAAACACAGGGCCGGCCTGTCGCACCGTACCCTCTGTCCTGCTATCTCCAGGTGATCAGAGTTCTTGACCATGGCACACATGGGGCCTGACCCCCACATATCCCTGAACCCTTGCCTTTTTTTTTCTCTTCAAAATGTCTCTGGCCTCTGAACTAAAAGCCATAGTTTCTGCTAATTTGCTCGACTAAATTGGGTAGAGTTTTTAATGAATGTTAATGAATTAATACATTATTCACAGAGAAGGCAGGAAGGAGAGAGAGAGAGAAAAGAAGAAACCAAGCAAAGTGTACCAAGTGACAAATGCGAATTTGGCTTACTGGGTAGTGTGGCATCTCTTCCCTGGGAATTCTTCTGAGCAAAAGAAGCACGGACCCAAGGCTGAAGTGGAGGAGGAAGACTGTAAGGGGACCAGGTGGGTCTCAGCTGCCAGGCACACAGTGTGACCCTAGCCCGGCTCCCAGACAGGCCCTGGTCTCCAAGGCTTGTGGCCCACCTTGTCACAGCAGCTCTTCCATTCCAAGAGTCCAGCTGCTGGTAGAGTGGGGGTTGAAAGCAGTGTGAGGGAGACTGGCCTGGAGAGCTGGGGACAATGCTCCCACAGGTATATCTGAGACCATTCAGTTCAGACCCAGGAAAGACTTTTATCCAGCCCCTAACTTTCCCCTAATTGATCCAGAGGGTAAGAAAAAAGACTTGGATAACTGTGCATTCAAATCCATCTCCCAAAACCTTTTCAAACTAAAAGGCAGATCCCATTTGCAAAAGATCTACCTTATTTGCCCCCTAGAGGACAGTCCCTGAAGCTTTGACATGAAAGACTGAGCCAAGAGGGCCAGACACGGATAAAGAAGCACTTTCGTATCTCCCACCTCAGATTATACAAAGACCTCTGCTTTGGTAGAGGGCAAGGGATGGGCAAGTGGGAAGCAATCTACATGTCCTGCAATTAACAAGGATCATGAAATATTTTCAGAAATATTTGCCTGAGGCTCCAGGTTTTCTCTCTAGACATTTTTTCCTTTGATGATAAGAGATGCTTATGTGGGATGTATGAGCTGAAGACCCGAGTCCATCACAGCGTTCCCCAGTCTGAGACTGAGGAGCCGAATGAGATGGTTGCTCAGGTCCTCTCTATGCTGCGTGCTAAGTCACTTCAGTCATGTCTGACTCTATGGGACGCTATGGACCGTAGCTCTCCAGGCTCCTCTGTCCATGGGATTCTCCAGGCAAGAATACTGGAGTGGGTTGCCATACCCTCCTCTAGGGAGATCTTCCCTAGACCCAGGTGTCGAATCTGTCTCTTATGTCTCCTGTATTGGCAGGCAGGTTCTTTACCACCAGCACCACCTGGGAAGCTGAGGTCCTCTCCAGCCAGATGCTTCTGAGGTTGCGTCTGGCTTCATCTGAAGTGATGAACTGCTTTCTGAATAGGGAATGAGAAAGGATTAATTATACTAGCTCGAATAAAAACATTATTAAGAATAACCCCTCACATTTTCCTTATTACTGTGCTTTTTTACTCTCTCGAGGCGCTGTGATATTTCAAGGCTATCAGAGTTTAAAATAACCTTTCCGTTAGCCCTTTGAAATAGATAAGATGTACATTACCCTCCCCTTTTCGTGGAAGAGGAAACTGAGGCCTGGGTAAGTCCAGGGACCTACCCAGAATCCCTCTGGGACCCCAGGCTCCTCTCTGCCAGCTGAAGCTATTTCCACTGGCTGTGCCACCTCCCCGGCAACAGGCGCTCTACTGATCAGAGTGGTTTCTTTTTCCCAAGCCCCATTGCATTGGACAGACGCATTAAAAGCCTCCTGGGTAGACAAAACCTAAGGCCGACAGGTAGCTTTCCATTAATAAAGCAAAAATACAAATTAAGCAGTCCTCTTGGCGATGCTAGAACAGGCCTGGCCCCTCCTCCCCACCCCCCAGGAATTCACAAACACATTTTTAAATAACAAAAGAAAATTGAGTACCTGATGCAGTTAGCCATGGCCCCATGGGGGCAGGGGAGACCAGAAAAGAGTCTATTATTTTGCACCTGTCCTGCCCAATAGCTCGTTGTGCAGCAATATTTACTTAAAAAGCAGAGGAGGAAATCATTATTTGTTCTTAGTCCTGCAATTCCCATGGCTACACTCTTTGGAGGAAGTGCTTTATTTTATTTCTTTTTTCCCCCCTTCTCCCATGCCTGAGATGCAAGAGGGAAAAGCGACAGTGCCTGGTGCATACGATATGGAGAATTGGCACAGAGGCCAGCTTAGCATTCGCCTGTCCTGCTTCCTTTCATGTCTGGACAGCGATGAAGAGGAATGAGCTCAAAGGGAGCTCTCTCTTTTCCTCTCTCTCTCCTTTCATTCTCTCTCCCCATTTACAAAGGCTTCAATACATTATAAATGCATCCTATATATGCATGCATACATTAAGTACATAAACATCTACACTCTGCATAGTACACATTACCCGCACATGTGTGCATTATATCTGTGTCATCTAAACATTTTAAATGTATTTAAACACTTATATATGTGTGTATGAAATACACATACACACACGCCTATACAAATGCATTCCACGTCCCTCCTCCCCGATAGAAATGCTAGTGGAACCTTGAAAAAATTTTTTAAAATACACCACCTGGAGCAGAGAGAAAGAAAAAGCAAAGCCCCTGTTTTAAATGTTCTAAGTATCTTCTAGTTACTAATGACTCCCCCTCTTAATGGCTGTGTTTCTCCAGCTGGAAATTGGCAGCAATCAGCTTTACAAGTGTTGGGGAAAGATTTACTTGGACAGATGAAAGAAAATCATTTCCTCCTAAATGCCAACACCCACCACAGATAATGTGGCACTCCCCTGCTTGGCAGAGGGCAGCACGTTTTGAAGGAGCTTGTTTTCTTGGAAAATATAGTCATTGGGCCAGGAAGACAAAAATATGACTGGGCTGGTAAAAATGCTATTGTTAGAGTAATAAGGTGTTAAGGGCAGTGCTTTGCAAGTGGAAAGCATTTTCTAAAGCTTTGAGAGCAGGGTGGGCAGAGGATAAATGGAACCAGGGAGAGCTGGGCCCAGCAGGACTGGCCGACCTGTCTTTAGCAGCTTCTATGCCCTCTGCATTCCTGAGCAAGGTTAGTGCAGAAAGGGGCTGGCGCCATCACTTTGTCCCGCCCCCTCATCTCTTCCACCCAGAGAGGAGAGAAAGTGACTTGTTCGTGTCACCAAGTAGATCAAGAGAGTGCTGGAGCTGCTAATCGTTAAGACTTGCAAATGCATTCAGTATGTGTCCCATGAACTGCTTGAAGTCCAGTGTTTTCACACCACACCAGCGGCTTTCCATCTTCGTGTGTTCTGGAGCATTCGAAGGGAGGAAAGTCTTTTCAGTTCCAGCCCAAACCTACTTCCATCAGAGCAGTTCAACTTGTGTTTGTTTTCACGATTAGTCTTCCATGAGATGAAATTGTAGGAAGAGTTTCCATGACTGAAGAGAATGATTACCAGTGTTTCTTCATGGACCCACCCCTGGGCTGCTCTCTGAAGCCACCACATCCTTTCTAGGACTTCACTCTGTGCTCTTGGTCCTAAACTTGAACCATTCTCCTTGACTCAGTTTTTGTGCCAAATTGCTAACTTACTTGGACTTTGATGTTTCTGCTAGTTCTTGTTTTCTGCCCTAATCCTCCATCTTCCTTTTGCCCTTTGGGCATCACCTTCAACCAAGGTGAACCAAGCTCCCCCAAGGTGGTGTCAATTCCTCTAAACCATTATCCTAATCTCTTCCCCACTCACTGTGTCAGCTGTCATAGGAAGCCTTATGTGACTGTCCTTGACTCTCATGGGCACCTTTACACTTTTTGTGCACCTGAATCTCAAATCTATTTCTCCAGCCAGGATTGCCGGTCTAGACTTACCTGTTCCAATACGTCCTGGTTATCGTTACATGAATGTTTCATGTCATAACCTTTCTGCACAAACCTATTCCTATATCTGTGTCTGTAATTTCATTCAGCAGGACCAGTGCATAAATTGGCATCTAAGTTGAGGGAGAGCCAGAGAGGCAGCCTCTTCCCAAGCCAATCAATTGCTGTTATCTTGCCAATATTACTTCTGTCTCAATAATTCGGTCTCCTCTCCACTTGTACCACCTCCACCCTGCCGTGGGTCCTGGTCCTCTCACACCTGACCCACTTCTATTACATTCTTAACCACTGCTCTTGTCTCTGCTCTGATTCCCCACCTTTGTTCTCCGCACAATCATAAGAAGGACCTACAGGGAGGACAGATACTGCCATGCCTGGCACCAAGCTGATCCCCTTGCCTGGTCTGTTGGGTTAAAGTTATCCATGATTTCCCCTCATCTCTTACTCTCTAGCCTTGAAACTTTCACTCCAATAAGCCTAACTGCATGCAGTTTCATGCATCCGAGTAATTTTTTCCTTCTAGTCCTTGCAACACTGTCCCCTCTGCTTGTCTTGCCCCACTCTCACCTGCTCTTCTTCTGATTCAATCAGAACTATTCTTTTAATTCTCAGTTGGGTGTTTCCTATGCCCATGAGTCTTCCCTCCGTCCCTCCCCATCCTCCCCTTCCACCACTGCCACAGTATAATCAGGCCACCCAAGATGGCCGTTGTCTTGATCTCTGTTCATCTCCTGCTCCAGCAGCGCCTGTTTCACCTATACCTTACTCACATGACTGGCCTTCCCACCTCCTTGCCCCCATCCCAGCTAATGATTGTTCTAATCTTTAGATCAGAACATCCCCACCATAACAGCCCAAGCTGTAACGAATGTTTCTGACTTTCTCTCATTCTCTTTCCTTAACTCCTGACCAGAAGCCTAGGATGCAAGGGAAGCTGAGAAATGTAGCCAATCAGCGTGCCAAGGCAGATTGTCTGTGAGCACCCACAGCCTGTATCACAGTCTCCCAGCGAGCCCCTGGAGTCCTTCTTACGTTCCACTCAGTCCATTCGCCATTCAGTAGCCAAGATTATCTTCCTAAATCACAGTATGGATTCCCCTGGATAAACACCTCCTCTACTCTATTGTTCTTTCATGCTTCATGGGAGAACACATGAGGCCTCCTTTCCAAGCTCACTTTTAGCATTCCTTACCGTGCCCTCAACTTTATACCATCTTATGCTTTTATGGACACACCATGCTCTTTCTTCTTCTAGGCTTTTCCATAGGCTTTTCCCACTCTCTGGAAAGCACCTCTTCTTTTCTCTGCCAGGTGAGCCCTACTCACTCATCAACATCCCATGAAGATTTCAAGACCTCCTGGGCTACCTGTTGCTTCCTTCCCTTTGGTGTCCTCACAGTTATATATGCTTTGTCTACATCTGTGCCATCCAATATGGTAGCCACTAGCCATGCATGGATCTTGTGTCCTGGAAATGTGTCTAGTGCCACAAGTTGAAATGATAGTTCAGATTTATTAAGGTAAATAATATTTGCTATTAAAATTAATTTTACCAGCTTCTTTTTATCTTTTTAAAATGTGACTCCTAGAAAATTTTAAATTACCTTTGTAGTTCACATTATGTTTCTGGGCAGCACTGGCTGTAGTATTTTTCATACTGTAATGTAACTATTTGAATGCATGTCTGTGCCCAGCACGAGAGTATGTGCTCCTCCACTGGGGAAAATTCTCACTCATCTTTGTGTCCTGAGGCCCTTGAATGAAACCTTGTCCGTAATAGAATCCGCCCCTGCCCCACAAAGTGAGCTGAATAAATGAGTGAGCTCTGTAGGAGAAACAAAAGTAGGGCGGTAGACAGGGAAGATTTTGATTGATGGAAAAGAAGAAAGTAGTTTCATAAGAAAAGCTAGTGTGAATAATGCAGAGATTTCTGAAAGTTCGGGAAGGAGGTAGAGAATGTGAAGGAAATGATTTGTCTTGAATGCCGGGCTGTGGAAAATAAGGATGCAGAGACCTGGAATGAACATATTGAGAGGGCCTTCCAATGCCAGAATGAAAGGTCTGGATGGCATTGAAACATGTATAATATCATATGTGAAACGAATCGCCAGTGCAGGTTCAATGCATGATACTGGATGCTTGGGGCTGGTGCACTGAGACGACCCAGAGGGATGGTACGGGGAGGGAAGAGGGAGGGGGGTTCGGGATGGGGAACACGTGTATACCTGTGGCGGATTCATGTTGATGTATGGCAAAACCAATACAATACTGTAAAGTAATTAACCTCCAATTAAAATAAATAAATTAAAAAAAAAATAAAGGCCGCGGGAGAGGACTTCCTTGGAGATCTGGTGGTTAAGACTGCCTTCCAGTGCAGGGGGTGCAGGTTTGATCCCTGGTCAGGGAGCCAAGATTTCACCTGCCTTCTGGCCCCAAAACCCCAAAAAATACACGAGCAATGTTGTAACAAATTCAATCAAGACTATAAAAATGGCCCACTTCAAAAAAAAAAAAATCTTTAAAAATGAAAATAAAAATAAAAGCCCTGGGAGTCACTGAGGATTTGTGAGCAGGGACCAGCTGCCACCATCTCATATAGCACCACGTTCAGGAGCAGCTATAGCTTGGAGGCCCACAGTTATCATGTCATTTGTCAGTATGAATTATTTGCATTTATGCACATGGCTTGCTTTCTTTTATCTGAATGCTTGGGGGTTAAAGTCCCAATATCAGAATCCTCGAGGCAAACCCCTGCTCGAATTTCCATTCTCCATCTCAAATCCCCTAAGCCCAAACCTTTTCAGAGAAGGGAGAAAACCCAGTTCCTATGAGGACCTTCCCTGAAGTTTACCGTTTGTTCCCTGAGAGGTGACTGGGGGAGCCCTAGGGAATCAGACTGGAGGATTTCAGACTTGTTTCAGGCTGTGGACTCAGAGCTTTTGTTCCTTTGAACGCAAACGCTTGGAAACAAGTGAGGCGTTGGCCAGAGTACCCAGCCCTGGACTTTGATCTAGAGCTGCTGTGTCCTTTGATGAGTGTGTACTGGAGCCAGCTTTGGGGATAATTAAGGCTTTTCTTTTTCATAACGAGGGCCAATTGGCTTCTTAATTATATCTTTCTCCATCTTATATTGTTAAAAAAAAAAATGAATCACCTAGGTTGGTTGATCAAAACTTGTATAATATGTGGTGAGAAGAAGGATAGAATCAGATTTCAATCTGAGCCCTCAATCTTTATTAGCAGATGAAAGCAGAAGCCTGGATAGTGAGACTGAAACCAGAGGTGGGATCAGAACAGAGGCTTGACAGCAGACTGCAACAGCTAATAAACGAGTCTCCTTGGGGACTCAGAAACTTTGGATCAGAACATCAAATCCCAGGACCTAAGCACAGGAAGAGACTGGAGGTATCTTGGTCCTGAGCTGTCAGCCTGTAAATAATGGGAAGTCTCAGGACCAGAGAGGAACGGTCACTCATCTAGGATCATCCCAAGCAATGAGATTCCTACTCTAGCCAAAATCATGATATAATTAGATTCCTCTTTGCATGTTATTTTATGCTTTTAAGAGCTCTTTTCTAGCCATTTTCTCACTTGAACCCTTATGACAGTCTCATGAGCTAAGTTCAACGGTATTAAGTGTTACCTTTTCAGAAGAATCTGAATTTCAGAGTGCTTCAGCATTTGCCTGAAGCTACACAGTAAATGTGAGACCTGGGCAATTACACAAGTCCGTGCTCTTCTCTGCAGCACTTCCACACTCTCATCACTGATTGATTCATTCGTCAAAAACTCATTGAGAGCTCAGAGCCAGGCTCTGTGCTACACAGTGTATTTTGGCATCCCCTAGCCTGGAAAATCCCATGGATGGAGGAGCCTGGAAGGCTGCAGTCCATGGGGTCGCTGAGGGTCAGACAAGACTGAGCAACTTCCCTTTCACTTTTCACTTTCATGCATTGGAGAAGGAAATGGCAACCCACTCCAGTGTTCTTGCCTGGAGAATCCCAGGGATTGGGGAGCCTGGTGGGTTGCTGTCTATGGGGTCGCACAGAATCGGACACGACTGAAGAGACTTAGCAGCAGCAGCAGCAGCCTCTTTCATCCAAGCTCTATTTTCCTTCATGGAATAATTTGGGTTTTAGCTATAGAAAGAACTTGATCTGTTTGAGTTGTAGGAAACTCTATTCCATGAAGTGTGAAAGATGGCAAGGGGAGTGTAGACTCAGGAAGCACAAAGACTAGAAACTAGAAGGCCAGCAGATGGGTGAAGAGACCTGGAATGCAGCAGGATGATGAGAACCCATCATGGAAGAGCAGCTTTGAGAAAGATTTCAAAGTAGAATGTAGATGCTGAAGGAAAGACAGCAATGAAAAGAAGTCTGAAGATGGTATAGTTTTGTTTCTTGGTGGGTACAAATACACTAACCAGATCTGGGCAGTAAAATAAGAGCTGGGGTGTCTGAGGGTTATCTGATAGAAATGTCTTACAATTAATCACAAGCACCTATGAGTCTGGAACCCAGTGGCTCAGTGATAAAGAATCCACCTGCAATGCAAAAGATGCAGGAGACATTGGTTCAGTCCCTGGGTGGGGAAGATCCCCTGGAGGAGGAAATGGCAACCCACTCCAGTATTCTTGTCTGGAAATTCCCATGGACAGAGGAGCCTGATGGGCTACAGTCCATGGGGCCACAAAGAGTCAGACATGACCAAGCACTCACATACCCTAAGAGATCAAGTCTGGAAGTGGGAGAGAAGGGAGGCCTGGAGTCCCAAGCGTTGGAGACAGTGGCCCACAGCAGTGGGTGTGACCATTGCAGAAAAATGTGAAAAACAAGAAAAGAGCTTGGGGTGGATTCTCATCTGGGTTCTACTTCCAATAGATTCATCTGGGCTGAGTCACTGACCTCAGTTCTCATCTGAAAAAGCTGGAGCGAGTGACCCACAAGCTGCTTTCAACGTCAACAGCCATCCTGGCTGCATCCTTCATGCAAGGGTGCAGCAATCCTGCAGAGTCTGGCCCCGCCTCCTAGCCAACTGGATCTCCTGGCTGGGGTGACGGCAGCTTTGCTGGCCCCGTAAAGCCGCAAGACCAAGTGCCTCCCCAGCCTCCACTTCTCTGCTTCATTCTGTCCTCCACCTTGGGGTTTATTACTCAGTGACTGATGTTTGCCTGGAAACACTTTCTTTATGACTTATTAATAAAAAGCGAGAAGGGAGGAATGGGAGACACACAAGGTAAGAGACCAGGATCGAATCTAGTAAAACACTTTTCAAAGTGTCAAAAGGTCTTTGGGGAAATAGGAAAAATAAATGAGTCAAAGTGTGGAGTGAGAGAGAAAGACGGAAGACTCTGGTTCAGGGAAATAAGTCCTCAGCAACAGCAATTTGAACCAAAAACAAAACAAAATAAAACCTGACGTGATGAAAACTAATAATAATCTTTGCCATATTCCTCATCATGGTCGCCGTCATCACAAACATCCATGGTGACGCATTATATTGAGACTGATTTGATCTGAAAAATGACCAAGTCATGAGAGAATAAAATATAAAGCTGAGTGTGGTGGCAGGTGGATGCAGGAAGAAGAGGCTGATTTCACTGGCCTTACCCCTGCCTGGGCCCCAGCACATGGCGGGCCTGAGTCTCATGTGGCTGGGGCTATCTCCAGGGGCGGGGCAAGACGTTGGATCAGGCTTTGTTTTGGAACCCAGAATCTCCAGCGTTTCCAAACCTCCCCTGGAAGTAGCTGCTCATGGACGAGGAGGAGGTAGCCGCCAGGACTGCAGATCCATGACTGGCAGGTGAAGTGAGGGAAGATGGGGAAGGAGGCTGCATACTTTGTAAATCTTTGAGAGAGGAAGTGCAGCCTGCATCACATTTCAGTGGTGGCTCCTAGGCTGAATCTTCAGAAAAGGTTTTCAGGAAAGGAAAACAGGCCGCTCATCCTCTACAGCCCTATTCCTGAAAGTTCCCAATTTCAGGAGGTTTCCCAGTCTTTCCAAGAGCTCTGTTGCCTTAGTGTCCAGGACGTTGGCCAACCTGAAGGGTATTTCTTCCAGTCGTTTTGCTTTGCCAACACCCACTTTCATGATTTCGTCCATGTTGATTATGTTGATTTTTCTATCTAGAAGCCCTCCCCATTTCCCATCCTAATTCCCTCTCTTGAACTCCTATCCTCCTGCACAAGGCACAACTTGATGCCTCCACACAAAAGTGATTTCTCTTCCTTTGCTCTACTTTTGAGGTGCATATCACATTCACACATGTTTTATAAAGATCTGTACCCGTCCAGAACTTATCTTTCCTACTAGACCAAAGACTTCTTCAGAGATGGGACCTTGTCTTCTTTCTCTGAATAATGCTTAGGACAGAGAGCCTAGGAAATTTTTCAGTTGCAAGAGTAGAGATTGAAAATGAAGAAAGTTGCTTTCCCAACATATAGAATCAGAGCCCAGCAAACTGACCTGAGTGGCCCAAACCCAACTCATCCTCCAAGGTCAAAGTCAAATGCCACCTTGTTCTTAAATCCTTATCAGATATTTCCATTTGGAAGTGGACTTTCTCTTCTTGGATTTCCCATAAAGGGCATTTTGGCTATTCACCAAATACTTCTAGCTGTCCTTCTGGGCCCATGGTCAGATTGTATTTCCCTGGCTCCTTTGAAGTTCAGTATGGTTGTTGTGACTTGCTTTGGCCACCAAATAAGAACATACATTTTTTGCATAATTTTTTTTTGTAACTATAGCTTGCTTTTTATGTCTGTAGGTCTATTTCTCTTTTGTAAACAAGTTCATTTGTCCCAGATTTTTAGATTTCTTATATAAATGATATCATACAGTATTTGTCTTTCTCTTTCTGACTTACTTCAATTAATATGATAATCTCTAGATCCAACCAGGCTGCTGCAAATGACATTATTTCCTTCTTTTATGGCTGAGTAATATTCCATTTTATGTATGTGTGTGTGTGTATGTATATATATATATATATATATATATATATATATATATTCACACCAAATCTTTATCCACTCATCTGTCCATAGACATTAAAGTTGTTTCCATGTCTTGGCTATGGTAATATTTGTGTGTCTTAGGAGTGGAAACTTTCAGAGCCAATGAAAGGTTCCTCATGAAAAAAAAAAAGAAAAGTTCCTCATGTCCTTCTCATGTCAGCTATTGCGGAGGCACAGAGATGAGGCTTCCTTTTGGCTGGACTTCTTAAGTGAGAACATCACAGAGCAGAATGTTTCCACTGACCCAGGGTAAAAGTATAGTGGTACAAGAAATGACACTTTCATTTCCATAAACTACTGAAAAGTGGGGATGCTTATTACCACAGCATGACATAACCTATCCTATCTGACACACACCATAATCCTGTCCAATAGCCTACCACTTGTGGAGAGGTCTCTAATACGTTGAGCATTAATTCATCTCTTGATTCATTTCCCCATTCCTTGACTCATCTGACAGCTCCTTGTTGAGCACCCTGCTCTGTTAGGCCCTGGGCTGGTTGTCCTGAGAAACTACAATAAGCACAGCAAGGCATATGCCCGCCCTAGTCTTCTGATCTAGGTGGGAGGGTAGAGAAGGACTAGGGCAGTGTCAGGGAAGCCTGATGCATATCATAGGTGGGAAATTCAGAATGCTGTGAGAACACAGAGGTGGAGCACCTCAACTCTTAGAAGTCTGGGGGGGGGGGGTCAGGAAAGTATTGCTGGAGGAATTTCCATGTGGGACTTGAGAGACAAGTAGGAATTATTGAGGAGAAGGGGTGAAGGCAAATGGGAAAAAGAGGAATGCAGGCAAATGGTGTGAAGCTTGCGTGAGGCAAGATGGAGGGGAGATTCAGAGAACTGGAGCACACAGCCTGTGCCGGGCAGGATGAAGACTGAGAAAGACGAGGCTGGCTGGGTCAGCTGGCCGGATCTAGAAGGGCCCTGGATGCCAAGTTACTGACTTGAATTTGGACTTTTATCATAAAGGTAACAGGGAGCCCTTGAAAGGGTTAAACGTAAGCGAGCAACATCGTCTCCTTGTGTGGAAGCCCACCACAGTTACTGCGGGAAGGGACGGGAGCGAGACAGCACCTGGAAGGCCCTGAGAGTGGAGTCTGGCGCCTCCCCTCACAGCAAGGCCCCGGGACCCATAAACACTCCAGACATAGCTCACTGAAGGAGGGGATGACAAGAGGAAACACGTCCTCAGCCCTGCTGAGTCTTTTTTTTGGCTGCACTGGGTCTTTGTTGCTGCACGCAGGCTTTCTCTAGTTGGAGTGAGCAGAGACTACTCTCTAGTTGGGGTGTGCAGGCTTCTCACTGTGGTGTCTTCTCTTGTTGCAGGGCATGGGCTTTTATTACATGGGCTCCGTAGTTGTGGCACAAGGGCTTAGTTGCTTCCCAGCATATGGGATCTTCCCAGGCCCGGGATCATACCCATGTGCCCTGCATTGCATGCAGATTCTCAACCACTGGACCCCTTGGGGAGCAGCCCCTGCTGAGTCTCTGTCACTAACACCCCCAGGCTCCATTCACAAACAGCAGCCACTTGGAGTCTGGAGGTGCGATGGTATTCCATACCAGGGTTCTCTCATGTGCAAAATGGAGCAAGTCCTGCCCCCCAGTACCAGCAAGCCTGTGTGGGGCAGAGGGTGCCAGCCCTCTTCCCTAGGAAACAAAAGCATCTGGGCATTTCCAGAGGAAAATCAGCCAAGTTGCTGATGGTTGCAGGGGTGGGCGTCTTATGAGTGCCCCACACTGGGCTTGTCCACATCACCCCCTCAAGCTGGCTGCGGGCACTGAGGGTCTACGCTCCTCCCAGACCTGGCCCCTCCACCTTGAAGGAAGTGGGCCTCAGGGAGGCTCCAAAGATCACACAGAGGGAGATGCTGTAACCCTTTTTAGGCCAGGGGCGAGGGGAGAGGTTTCGGGAAGAGGTGCCCCAGCCCCGGGATTTCAGGCAGGAGAGCTGTGCTTTTCCCCGGGAGCTGGGCTGGGGGCCCAGCCAGGTGCTGCCGAGCAGGAGGACTGCTCACACTCCAAGAGCCAGGCCGACAATTCCAGAAGGCACAACTTCAGTGTATTCCAATTTTCCAAAATAGAAAGAATAAAACAAATCAGAGCAGATGTTCCAACATGTAATTATCAACTAATCAGTTTGGACTTTTTTTTAAAAAAAAGGGAAATTTCAAAATAGCTCCCAGATTTCATCAACTGCAGCCCGGGCGGAGGGCTGGCTGGGTTGCAGAGAAGCAACTGCGGAGGGCTGCAGGTGCCCAGGTTGGGGATGGGAGGGGGTGCAGGAAGGGGGCAGGTGCGGCCACCATGCTGCTCCTGATGCTGAGCCTGCCCCTGCTTCCGGGAGCAGCCAGGGGAGGGGGAGCGGTGCCCAGCTGCAGGTGCCAGGTTGAGGCAGCTGGGTCTCGAGACAAGCCGTTTCCCTCATAGGAATGCCACGAGCTAGGATGAGTCAGCCCCACGCCTCATATGCCCTAGATCTCATCGTCTCTGGCAGACTCATAGAATGGCTGGCCTGGGAGAACATACGTTTTTATCCTTCAGCTTAAGGCCTTGGCCATCCCCTAATGCCCACTCTTTCCTTTTAAGCCAATCAGATGAAGGAAAGAAAAAGGACATATTCTTGGGTGATCAGCCATCCTTAAGCTATGGGCATCCTGGGCCCCTGGGTGGGAGTAAAGCCTGACATCTGCAAGGCTGAAGTTTCCCTTCAAATGCTGTCGGGATCTTTGAGAGATTCTCCAGCATCAGAGAATAAGTGGAGACAGCAGAAGAAAGGAAGGAAGGGAGAAAGAAGGAGGAAGAAAAGTGTGGCGATGGAAGGGAGAGATGGAGGGCGGGAGAGAGGGACTGGGATTCCATGGTGGACTCTACAATTGTAATAGATATTTACAGTAGAGTCGAAGATGTAAGACATTGTTTAGAAGTGGACACGGTCTTTTTGCTGATCAACGCAGATATATATGTAACTAGATGGCACCCCACTCCAGTACTGTTGCCTGGAAACTCCCATGGATGGAGGAGCCTGGTGGGCTGCAGTCCATGGGGTCGCTTAGAGTCGGACACGACTGAGCAACTTCACTTTCATTTTTCACTTTCATGCATTGGAGAAGGAAATGGCAACCCACTCCAGTGTTCTTGCCTGGAGAATCCCAGGGACGGGGGAGCCTGGTGGGCTGCCGTCTATGGGGTCGCACAGAGTCGGACACGACTGAAGCGACTTAGCAGCAGCAGCAGCAGAGCTCTACAGAGTTATCTGCAGCTTAAGCAGGTTTGGTTTGCTGGAATGAGCACTCTGCCTCCCTAGCAACCTTTGGGAACAAAGTGCTATTAACACGCAAACACACTTCACAGCTTCCTGCAGTAGGTGCTGGATCCCAGGTTTCCTAACCCAGTGGACAGGCCACACTCCTCCCCTGCTTACTGCTATAATCTACCTCCAACTTGGTTCCCAGGTGAGGACTGAGCTGAGTCCACCTCCTGAGGACCTGCTCACTGGGAACCAGTTTCCAAAGACCACACAGGTGGCATGTTGGCACAGCAGTCTCCAGAGCGGCCCATCTGGCTGGCTGCGGGGGCAAATCCCAGGCTCACCCTTCGGGAGCTGCGTGTCATTGCTAAGCTGCTTAACCTTCCTGCCTTCCACCCCTCATCTCTAAAGTGAGGATAATGATAGCACTTATTTCACAGGGCGGCTGCGAAGTTTACAGGAGAAAAGGCACGTGAAGTGTTGGCACACAGTCAAATGCTGGCCCCTCTGAGCAGGATGCCTCCTGATGGCCTGTTGGCCCAGGGACTGGACCTGGAAGGTCACTTGACTGGGAAGAAATGGGAAGTGTTCTATGGGACTGGCTACTCCCTTCCAGGGGAAGTTCCCCACCCCCGGAAGCTCCTTGAGATTCTGCATCTTTTGATTCTGAGCCTTTTCATGAGCATTCGTTCTATCAAGAATGTCATTTGAGCTCCTTCCCATCTTTGCTAAGTCAAATGGCATTGACCCTGTGAAGCCCAGCTCAAAGTCCACCTCCTCCAGGAAGACCTCCCAGGTGCTGCATCCCAAAACTTTCTTAGCACGTGAATATATCAGCCTATTCATAGTGTTATGCATGGCTCTCTAGCTTGTGGTGTCGTTATTTGTGTCCTTGAGGAGAGAGTCTTGGCTGGGTCCATCTTGATGAGGGCTCGGTCCCCTGTAGAGAACTCAGTGCCTGCCACAGGGTGGGTGTTCAAGCTGTGCTTTCCCTCGTGTTCATGAGGTCAGCTCATACTCTGCACAAAGTCTGAGTTGCCGGCAGTGCAGTGGAGAAGGGAGCCATGACCAGCCTTCCACGGAGCACTGGCGAGGACCTACCTTCCAGGGAGAGGCAGATGGGCAAGAAGATGCCAGGGAAGTCCTGAGATGTCCTCTCTGCTGTCATACTGCAGGGGCTTTAGCATGCAGCAAAGAAAATGATCTTTCCTTGGCCTTTTGATGAGGAGAACTGCATGGACTTTGCTTAATCACTTTTAATTTGAGCAGTGGCTTAGCAGAGTGGTGAGAAATAAGCCCTCGAATCAGATTGCCAGGATTTGTGTACCAGCTCCACCACTTACCTGCAGTGCAACCTTGTACAATTTATTTGACCCCCTGCGCTTTTTTCTTAACTCCGCAACGTGGATAAGAATAGTACCTGCCTTTTATGGTGGTTGTCCAGATGGGAAGATACCATATGTAAGGTACTTGGGGCAAGGTAAGCACTGAGTGATAAGGCTTCTCTGTGTGGCTCAGATGGTAAAGAATCGTCCTGCAATGCAGGAGACCGAGTTCTATGCCTGGGTCAGGAAGATCCCCTGGAGGAGGGCATGCCAGCCTTCTCCAGTATTCTTGCCTGGAGAATTCCATGGACAGAGGAGCCCGGCAGGCTACAGTCCATAGCATGGCAGAGTGGGACACGACTGAAGTGACTTAGCACACATACACTGGCTGGCAATTACTATTCCAGACCATAAGTCAAATCACACAAACAATTGAGCTTGGCTCTGATGGCACAGATAAGACAGTCAAGAGATCTAGGTTCAAAGTCGAACCCTTCCCTATGAGTTCTAGACGGGCTTACCTTCCTTGAGCATCAGTGCCTCTGTTTTCTCATCTACAAAAATGAGTCGGATTTGTTCATTTCTAAAGGTTTCTTTGAGACTCTACTCGAATGTGTGTATGAACATTTAGGAAGAGGCCAGGTACAGGAAGTGTTTCCCAGGGGGTAGGGTGGTAAGGGATTTGCCTGCCCAGTGCAGGAGACACAGGAGACACAGGTTTGATCCCTAGGTCAGGAAGATCCCCTAAAGGAGGAAGTGGCAACACACTCCAGCCTGGAAAACCCCATGGATGGAGTGGTCTGGCATGCTATAGTCCATGGGGTCACAAAGAGTCGGGCAGGACTGAGCACACACAAATACACACACACACACACACACACACACACAGGCACAGGAAACAAAGGCTATATTGTTAAAGGCTAACCTTTTCTCACCCTCGGTATCTTATTTTTATCTCCTTTTTCCCGTCTCTTTTTCACCGTTTCTTACATAACCTCTAATCTGTAATAGCTCTGCTTCTGTCTCTCTCAGGTACCTGCATGCAAGCATTCATATTGTGTCCTTTTTCTTATCACTGTATTTAATCTTGTTCCTTGCAGTATCAGGTAAAGAGGCCTGGGCAGAGGAGAGGCTGGTGAGTCTGGGCCCCTTGCTACATGGGTCCCCTTCAACCTGAGGAGCCTGCAGGGGATTAGACTTTATTAGACATCAATGCCCTGGCTTTCCATAGGCTGAACGTTCCCCAATGCATCAAGAACTGTGGGCTTGAGAACTAGTCAGGACACAGCAGAAAAATGAGAAAAGGATTTTAAAAAACTTTTTAATAAATGATTTTTTTAAAAAAGGAAGAGAAATTAATAAATTCCAGGCTCCTCCCTTGGCTTATGTCTCACCATGGTGCAGTGCTGAGGGTAGAGTGGACACCCACATGGAGGGGCCGCCCCGTCCTGAGTGGTGGTCTCTGCCCTCCTCACCCAGCCGGCAGCCTGCCCTGGTTGCAGATGCTCAGGGGTGCTGGCTGGGCCTGCTGGTGGGGTTTTCCTTCTGCAGAGGTCTCTTCCTGTCTCTTTCTCTCCCTTGGTGGTGTCTCTCTCCATCTCCTCAGTTGCTGACTCTTTTCTCTCTCCTTTCCTTCTCTCCACCACCCCCCCTCTCCCGTCCCTCCCGAACCTTCACGGAGAGGCTCCAATTAAAGCAGAAATGGCAGTTTGGCTCCTGAGCTGACATCCTCGTTGCCGCAGAAGCTCTCACAATTGACAGAAATCCTTGCCTTCCTTACCTCCTTATGTGCTACGTGGAAAAGAACAAAAATCATACAACCCCACCAACCCCATCCTGGCTTCCCTCCTCCTGCCCTCTCCTTCCCCAGCTAGGCTCTCCTCCCATCCCTTCCCCTCCAGGCTCTTTCCCAAACCCAAGCAGAATGGCATTCAAGCGGGCAGGGTGGGCATTTATCAGCTGCACTGAACTTTGCTCTCAGCAGTCACTGGCCATGGCTCCTCCATGGGTTGGAAGTGCCTTCCATGCCTCATTTCAATCAGGGTTTGGAGGAAGCAGCCCAGATGCCCAGCCTGATCTTGGGAACCCCCTCACCTGCCTGCTACTCAGAAATGTCAGCTTTTGTAGTTTGGTTTTCCCAGCACTGTTCACTAGCGATTCTACTTGGTGAACATCACCCTGAAAGCTGGGCTGAGAGTCCCCAGCGTGTAGAACCCTGCATCTCCTAGTTCCACATCCTCTGCTATATCCATTCCCAGAGATGCAAGCACCAGGCTCAGGGGCCACATTACTGCTCTGTGTGGTTTCACCAAGCCCTTACCTGTCTCCCTCTCAAACTGGGTTTCCAGCTATTTGCTACTCCCCAGACTGCTCATCCCCTCCCACCAATGGGGCCAAGGGTGAGCTTATTACCTGTCCCCCAAAAACACATGCTAACCCCTACCACCACCTCCACTGCCTCCCGCCAAGCGACAATGTCACTGCTCTCTCGATCCCCAAGCCGTCTTCACACTTGCCATCCTTACCCGCCCCGACCCCCACACCCTAGCAGTCGCACAGCCCTGAAGCTACAGCCTTTGAAGCTCTTTCAGGTCCATCTCTCCCCACTCCTCCTTTCAGGCTGTCTATCAGCTACTGCTGCCGTGGCCTCTGCCAGTCCTCCTGCTCTAAATGCCATGCGACTTCAAGCCACTCTTGCCTCTACTCCTAGGGGTTCGCTTTCTAAATCCAGGCTGTTTCTTGTCTAGCGCATCCTCAAGAGCTTGCAATGGCTCCCTATCGCTTATGGATTGGAGTCCAAATCCCTTTTCAATCTTCTCTCTCACTCCACCCACCTTAACTGCCTTCTCACCATCTCCCAAACTCTTCATGCTCTTGTCTGGCTCCCCATCTGTCTCCAGGCTGTTTCCTCAGCCTGAGATTTCCTCCCCTTCCTCCCCAGTCTGTCACTGTGTCTTGCCTGGCAATTCATGCTAATAGCATGTCTTGCCTGGAAAAGGCACATGATAAATATTTGTAGACTGCTAACTTCAAATTTTAAAACCTAAAAGTCATTTATTTATTTAATAAGTATGCCTTGAGTAGCTAAATGTGGGTCTGGCTGCCCTAGATGCTGAGCATACAAAGGTAAAGAAGCAGCTACTCTGGTTCCTACATGTGCTCCCTGCCTGGACGAAGGGCAGAAATGGAAATGAAGGAATTACAGTGTAGTGTTAATTTGATAAATACATCATCATTTACCAAAGGTCTATTCTGTCAGGAACTATGATGGATACCAAAAACAGGTGAATGAATAAGGCACAATCTTTCCTGTTGAGGAGTTTTTATTCTAGTAGAAGAGACGGACAAGGAAGAGGGAAAGGGGATAAGCGGGGGGTTATCCATCCTTGCTCTGAAATGTGCAGCTGGATGCTCAATGCTGCCTTGGGCATTCAGGAGGTGGTTCTCATCAGAGGTGTAGAGATGAGCAAGGATGGCCAGGTGCAGGAGCAGTGGAGGGATGGAGGAATGGGGCAGGGGAGCTGCATGTGGGCGAAAACCCAAGGGGAAGAAAGCAGTTCTGAGAAGAATGACTAGATGGGGGAAGGCCAGAGGAGGGGAGCTTGGATAAGAGGACAGAGAGGCTAGTGAAGAGAGGAGAAGCTTAAAAACTGAGCGAGGAGAGATGAAGAAAGTCTTCATTAAGGAGCATGGCTTCTATCCTGAACATCGAGGGGTTTCAGTAGTACAGAGTGAGGTGGTCAGATTTGAGCTTTAGAACCGTTAACTCTATTGTGCTCCTTCATTCATTCAATCAGTCACAACCTCATTCAACATGTATGGAAGACCTACTGCATCCCTGCAGGGAAGCTGGGCCCTGTGGGGAGGATGAGCTTAGAGCCTGGGGTTCAATTCAGAAGTTATAGCAGAATTCAGGAGAGAGGAGACAGTGGCTTGGAATAAAGTCACAGGAGCGGGCATGAAACAGTTTCAGAGATTTTAAGGCCTGATAATAGTTTCAGTGAGCTATTGGAGTGAGAGCTGGTAACAAGAATTGCAAACATTTATTGAGCTTTTTCCTGGGCTTCCCAGATGGTGTTGTGGTAAAGAACTCACTTGCCACTGCAGGAGACATAAGAGATGTGAGTTCAATCCCTAGGTTGGGAAGATCATCTGGAGGAGAGCATGGAAACCCGCTCTAGTATTCTTGCCTAGAGAATCCTGTGGGCAGAGGAGCCTAGCAGGATACAGGCCATAGGGCTGCACAGCATTGGACATGACTGAAGAGACTTAGCAGGCATGCACTGAGCTTTTCCTATGTGGTAGGCACAATCGTAAGTACTTATATTAGTTTCTTTCATTCTCAACAACCATATGAGGTGGGTTCTACTGTTATCCTCATTTTCTGGTTAAGGGAATTGCAGCACAGAGAGGTTGACTGACTTCTCCAAAGTCAAACAGCTAGTAAAGTACAGAGGCAAGATTGAACCATGGGCAGAAGAAAAAAAGAGGCACATTCCTAAGATGGAAACAGCCTGAGTAGAATGGCAAGTATAGAGATGGACACGTTAGGTGGAAAAGAGCAGGAAAATGCATGTATTTCATCAATTTTGACAATTTGAGAGAAATTAAAAGCAAAGTGAAGTATTACAGAACCTTTGAGATTTGGAATGAAGCCATTGCAGTCTGCTTTCCCAAGGCAAGATTTCCAACAGTTTTAGGAGAGTAAATTTGACCTGTGAAAATAAGGAGGAGCCCAGTATGTTCCCTGATCTAGGAACACCCAAAGCAGAAGGGCCATTTTCTTTGTTAGATTGGAGCAGTCATCAGAAGTATTTTGGATTACTTTCCTGTTGTTGTTGTTGTTTTGATGATTGTTTTTGTTCTGTCTTTATTTAATACTTACTTACTTGTGTATTTGGCTTTGTTAGGTCTTAGTTGCGGCATGCAGGATCTTTGCTGCGTCCTGTGGGATCTTTCGTTGTGGTACACGGACTCTAGTTGTGTCGTGGGTGCTCCAGAGCACACGGGCTTCAGTAGCTGTGGTGCCCAGGCTTAGCTGCCCCCAGGCATGTGGGATCTTAGCTCCTGACCAGCGATCAAACCCTTGTCTCTTGCATCCAAGGTGGATTCTTAACCACTGGGCCACCAGGGAAGTCTCTGGATTGATTGTTTTTGAATCCTTTCATTCCTTACCTCCTGTTCGGCCCAATAACCCCAGAAAAACACTTTAAGCTTTGAATTCCATCCCATTTCAGTGTGTCCCTGGGTCCAGCGGACAAGGCAACTGCATGTATCAATATGTTCTTAAAGTGTATGCATAAATAGAGGCTCACTGCCTAAGTTGTGGACCACAGTCAAGATTAAAATGAAGGGTCCCTTGCTCAGCAACTATTAAGAATTTGAAGACAGCAAGAGCAGAACACTCAATCCCACATGGGGCCCTTCTGACAACAAGGTCATTCACACACAAATTGCCAACCCATGAGGCTAACCCTGCATGGATCACTCACCAAATTGCATTATAAACTTTTTTAAAGAGAAAGGACTATGATTTCTGTCCAAAAAGTACTTTGGAGTACAAAAGGATTCATCAAATTTAGAGAAAACAGACTACAAGAAGGAATCTTTATGTTACAATCCCAAGCTCTATAGTGGGAATGTTTTTTAGGTGAGTAAACAAAGACTCTCTTGCCTGGAAAATCCCAGGGACAGAGGAGCCTGGTAGGCTGCAGTTCATGGGGTCGCTAAGAGTCAGACACAACTTCACTTTCACTTTTCACTTTCATGCATTGCAGAAGGACGTGGTAACCCACTCCAGTGTTCTTGCCTGGAGAATCCCAGGGACAGGGGAGCTTGGTGGGCTGCGGTCTCTGGGGTCGCATAGAGTCGGACATGACTGAGCGACTTAGCAGCAGTAGCAGCAGCAGCAGCATTGAACAAAGACTCAGTGATTTCCTGAAGGTTAATTACTGTTGATGATGGACAATGTCTAGATGGGTGTGCACATTTTTCTGTTCCAAATCCCATACATGTTACAATATATCCCCTAGTAGAGAAATGATTTGTATGAAGGGAATCTAAGCCAGATCCCTTGAAACTTCTTTGATCCCTTGAATCAAACCATGAAGGCCACTGAAATGCTCAGAAGGATGGAAAGGTTGGGACAAGATTCAATTCTTGCTGAAGCCCCAACTTGATCTTATGTGGGTGGCTTCCAGTGTTTACTGGAATCAGAAAAAACTCAACTTAGAGATGGTCCAGGGCTCTGGGAGGGGCTGAACCAGCAAATACTGGCTGAAAACCTACTACGTACCTCGTCCTGAGCTGTGGGCTAGAAATGGAGAACACATACAGGATGGAGCAAGATACAGGAACGAGGTTAAGGATCTCTCTGTGCATTTTGTTTGCTAATTTTGCAAGCTGCAAGTTTCATTTTTAGATCAAGTTTCTGAAAGATCCACAGCATAAAAATAGCCTCAATTATGAGGGCTTTGTATGGACGTTTGTTTAGTAAAGCAGTGGTTCCTAGTGCATTTGCTCCTTTCAGGGCTAAAAATACTTCGAAATCTCATCAAAGCAGTTGTTCTTTGAGTTATCTGTTCATCAGGAAACTGTGTGATGACAAAAAGCCATTCTTGAAAATGTGTTTTATTGGTCACAACGTTGATAACTTTTAACAAATAACTGCACATCCTGTATGTGGGAGCTATGTTATGAGTGGAGCCCAGGAACTGAGTTAGGTGCATGTTCTAGCTCTAGGACTCACTCATCCAAATATACCCAGATCCACATACGTGCATGTGTCTTCATGCATACATACAGGAGAGAAGCCCACGGTGCTGGTTCAAAGAGGCTCAGAACTTGGAGCCTTGGCTCAATTTGCAGCTCTCAGATGCCACCAGATGATGAGTCAGTTCCAAGGGGTGTGTGTTTGCAGATTCTTGAGAGTGTGTTTGCAAATCCAGTCTGGCCTGGTCCCTCCTCGGGGCTCCTGAGAAGGTGACAGAGGGATGAGCTCTCTGATTTGCTGGGAGGAAGCTGGGAGCAGCTAGCTACCTGCAGAGCAACCCAGGCAAACAGCTGAAGAAGGAGGGGATGACAAAGGATAGGTCTCCTGGAAGCTGCTGGGCGGAACCTGTGATTACACTTTTTTGATTCTAACCACTGGGTAGATACAGCAGCTTAATCTAGTTTGTTTTTCTTCCTGCAGCAGGCTTTCCTGTGATGCATACAGCAATTAAAATTGGGAGGATGGGGCATAAATAGCTATCCAGATGCTGCTGTCCTGAGAACTGACATTAATAGGGTGAGTTGAGGGAGCCCAGCCCCCAGGCCTTCAGCAGGAGACCTCCCTCTTGGCCCCTCTCCCCAGGGTGCAGCCATAAGCTGGGAGCTTGGCTATTTATAGTCAAACTGCTATCTCAGATGATTACCTTTCAGATCTCAAGTGTGAGGTCTACTTTATGGAACTAGCACAGTACAAACTAATTGTTGGTTTCGTAGTGCATCTGTTTTTTTTCTCCATTTTCTCTTTTCTTGCCACCACTCCCCTCCCTCCAATTCCCAGAACCACCACTACCCCATTTTTTTGCAAAGGTCAGAAGCAGCTCAGTGTAATTGGGAATCAAATAGCCCTGCAGAAGTCCCACCATCTCTATGAACCCCTGGGAAGGGTGACTCTCTCAAGGGTACCAAAATCTGCCAAACTAGATTTAATTCCTGAAACTTTTCTGGCCATTTCTTGCTCAAAATCCAGCATAATTCCAATAGAGTGTGCTTCCTTAACAACTCCACCTTTGACAGCACCTTGGAGGACAGCGAGTTCAATCTTCTAACCTGGGTTTCTCCTGTTAGAACATCTGTTTGTCCATCATTTGCTTAATTAAAAGATGAGCTCACACCTTTCCAATGCCATGTTCCCATATTTAAAGTAATTCTAATTGCTAGAAAGTTCTTATTTTGAACTATAATTTGTCTTTTTAGATATGCTTGTGGAGAAAAAGCGAGTATGAGTTTTCTCCCTTTTTTACATGATATCCTGTTACATACTCAAAGATAGCTAAGCTACTGTTGTGCTTGGCCTGGCTCCCAGCCTCTGCCACATCCTTCATCCCCAGCTGGGGCTACTTGATCCTCACCTCTGGACTCTATTCTACCCTGGGGAGCTAAGACTAATCTTGGCCTTGGGCAAGAGGGATTTAAGGAGCTCAAACCCAACTGTGTGGTTTTAAAAATCAATTTTCTTTCAGTGTTAATCTGGATAATGTGGTTCTTGTATTGTGTTCTTTCTCTGATTAAACTGGGTTCTACTTATATTTGTGACAATAATGTCTAACTTTTTAAAAGTATTTGCTATGTGCCAGGTAACGTGCTAAGCATGACTATATATAGTTTATCAGTCCTACCAGAAATTCTCTAGGATTGTTATCATTACCAAACTCATGGTCAGTTGCTTGCCACTGGCAAGCCATTACACAAAAGACAAGGGCTGGTAGGAACAGAAAGCTTGCTATATTCAGGAGACTAGCAACCTGGGGAGAAGGTGGGCTCATGTCCAAAAACCAACTCTGATGATTCTGCTTGACCATGAAAGTTTTTAAATGGAGAATCATTTGAGGAGCGGGTGTCAGAGTCTTCCACTATATGCAAATTTTCTTCTGATTGGTTGGGGTGAGGTAACAGGGTGATGTTCCTGGAATCAGTGGATCTGTGCTCAATCTGAGTACATCATGTGAAATGCTGGGCTGGATGAAGCACAAGCTGGAATCAAGATTGCCAGGAGAAATATCAATAACATCATATATGCAGATGAAAACCACCATTATGGCAGAATGTTAAGACGAACTAAAGAGCTTCTTGATGAAGATGAAAGAGGAAAGTGAAAAAGCTAACTTAAAACTCAACATTCAAAAAACTAAGATCATGGCATCCAGTCCCATCACTTCATGTCAAATAGATGGGGAAACAATGGAAATAGTGACAGACTTTATTTTCTTGGGCTCCAAAATCACTACAGATGGTGACTGCAGCCATGAAATTAAAAAACACTTGCTCTTTGGAAGAAAAGCTATGACCAACCTAGACAGCATATTAAAAGGCAGAGACATTACTTTACTGACAAAGGTCCATATAGTCAAAGCTATGGTTTTTCCAGTAATCATGTATGAATGAGAGAGTTGGACCATAAAGAAGGCTGAATGCTAAAGAATTGATGTTTTTGAACTGTGATGTTGGAGAAGACTCTTGAGAGTCCCTTGGACTGCAAAGAGATCAAACCAATCAATCCTAAAAGAAATCAATCCTGATTCATTAGAAGAATTGATGCTGAAGCTGAAGTTTCAGTACTTTTGCCACCTGATGCAAAGTGCTAACTCATTAGAAAAGACCCTGATGCTGGGAAAGATTGAAGGCAGGAGGATACAGGGATGATAGAGAATGAGATGGTTGAATGACATCACTGACTCAATGGCCATGAGTTTGAGCAAGCTAAAGGACAGGGAAGCCTGGTGTGCTGCAGTCCATGGGGTCACAAAGAGTCAGACATGACTGAGCAACTGAACAACAAAAGGGTGGTGCTCCAGGAATCAATGGATCTGTGCTCAATCTGAAGTTACCACCCTCCACTCAGGTGAGGGTCTTAGTTCCCACAAAAGAATTTAAAGAAGTTGTAGTGTATATTCCTTGAGGAGAAACAAGGACCCTATTCCATGGCTGCACTATTATTTCTTGTCTACAATAGAATGGGAAAGACTAGAGATCTCTTCAAGAAAGTTAGAGATACCAAGGGAACATTTCATGCAAAGATGAGCACAATAAAGGACAGAAATGATATGGACCTAACAGAAGCAGAAGATATTAAGAAGAGGTAGCAAAAATACACCGAAAAACTGTAAAAAAAAGATCTTCGTGACCCAGATAACCATGATGGTGTGATCAATCACCTAGAGCCAGACATCCTGGAATGCAAAGTCAAGTGGGGCTTAGGAAGCATCACTACAAACAAAGCTAGTGGAGGTGATGGAATTCCAGTTGAGCTATTTCAAATCCTAAAAGATGACGCTGTGAAAGTGCTGCACTCAATATGCCAGCAAATTTGGAAAACTCAGCAGTGGCCACAGGACTGGAAAAGGTCAGTTTTCATTCCAATCCCAAAGAAAGGCAATGTCAATGAATGTTCAAACTACCACACAATTACACTCATTTCACACACTAGCAAAGTACTGCTCAAAATTCTCCAAGCCAGGCTTCAACATTACGTGAACTGTGAACTTCCAGATGTTCAAGCTGGATTTAGAAAAGGCAGAGGAACCAAAGATCAAATTTCCAACATGTGCTGGATCATCAACAAAGCAAGAGAGTTCCAGAAAAACATCTGTTTTTGCTTTATTGACTACGCCAAAGCCTTTGACTGTATGGATCACAACAAACTATAGAAAATTCTTAAAGAGATAGGAATACCAGACCACTTGACCTGCCTCCTCAGAAATCTGTATGCAGGTCAAGAATCAACAGTTAGAACTGGACATGGAACAACAGACTGGTTCCAAATCAGGAAAGGAGTATGTCAAGGCTGTTTTTGTCACCCTGCTTATTTAAATTATAAGCAGAGTACATCATGAGAAATACCGAGCTGGGTGAAGCACAAAGTGGAATCAAGATTGCCAGGAGAAACATCAGTAACCTCGGATATGCAGATGACACCACCCTTATGGCAGAAAGCAAAGAAGAACTAAAGAGCCTCTTAATGAAAGTGAAAGAGGAGAGTGAAATAGTTGCCTTAAAACTCAACATTTAGAAAACTAAGATCATGGCATCTGGTCCCATCACTTCAAGGCAAATAGATGGGAAAACAATGGAAACAGTGAGAAACTTTATTTTTGGGGGCTCCAAAATCACTGCCATGAAATTAAAAGTAAATTAAAAGATGAAATTAAGAAGATGCTTGCCATGAAATTAAAAGATGCTTGCTCCTTGGAAGAAAATCTATGACAAACCTAGACAGCTTATTAAAAAGCAGAGACATTACTTTATCAACAAAGGTCCATCTAGTCAAAGCTATGGCTTTTCCAGTAGTATGTATGGATGTGACAGTTGGATTATAAAGAAAGCTGAGTGCCAAAGAATTGATGCTTTTGAACTGTGGTGTTGGAGAAGACTCTTGAGAGTCCCTTGGACAGAAAGGAGATTGAACCAGTCAATTCTAAAGGAAATCAGTTCAGAATATTCATTGGAAGGACTGATGCTGAAGCTGAAACTCCAATACTTTGGCCATTTGATGCGAAGAATCGACTCATATGAAAAGACCCTGATTCTGGGAAAGATTGAAGGCAAGAGGAGAAGAGAACGACAGAGGATGAGATGGTTGAGTGGCAAGTGGCATCACCAACACGATGGACATGAGTTGAGTAGGCTCTGAGGTCACAAAGAGTCAGACATGACTGAGCAAGTGAACTGACTCCTCCTTTGTTTCTGCATCCCCTCCTTTCTCTGATAAACATCTGTTTGAATCCTCCCTGTGGGACTCAGGAAAGGTCAAAGAGGCTGAATGAAGTCTGTTTCCTACAAACAAGAAATGGGACACATGGAAAGAACTTGTACCTAGGAGGGCCCCAGAGGGTCTTTCTCCATTTTAGTATTATTGGCCTCAGTGTACAGATGAGAAAACTGAAGCTAAGTAAGTGCAGTGACTTTCCCAAGGTCACAGAGGTGATGAGGCAGAGAGCTAAAGAAGGAACTCAAAGAGGCTTCACTCTGCAGCCTTATGGTTAAGCCAGTCCAATGCACTGCCTTCTAGCCCAGACACTCTTGGCACCTGTTGAAGGCTTGTGTCCCTTTTGGTACCTCTAAGCAAAGGGAGTGCCCAGACTGGAGTCCTTCTTGAGTCCTGCTTAGGGGTAGGGCCTAGCCATCTGTTAGAGACTTCCCTGCCACTGCCCGGCCACTGCCTTAGTCCCATTCATCCTGCATGCTTGAAACATTTCTCACCATTCTTTCTCCCCATCCAGGTTGTGCTATTTGGTGTTTATATAGTTTCTTCTCTTCATGATTGCAGCAGTGAGACTTTTAGAGAACAGGTCTCTCTTCTTTTTAAAATCCTGGTGACCCAAAAGAGTAAGCTAAGGATTCTTATTTGGCCCCTGGGAGAGGCCTCTGGGAATCACATTGGGAGAGCCTCATCTCCTTTCATCTCCTACCTAAGGAGATGGCTCTGATTGTACCTAATCCCACTACCTCTTCAGTAACCAGGAGAGGCATGTGTTACTTGGCCCCCCATTCCAAAGGGAAAGGAAGTAGAAATTTATTCTAGAGAGACACTACTTGAGAGTTTCTTAAGAGAGGTCATATTTTCAAATTCTTTTGGCATTCATGGATCTAATCCATTAGGTCTGAAGACCATGCTCTAAAGGATTAGGAGTTGCCAAGGTCTGTGCTTCTCTGCAAGTGAAGCCTTTGTTCAGGAAGCCACGACCCAAGGTCCAGAGAATTTTCCTACAAGGACACAACCATATCAAGCTCTTTGTGAAGGAAGGAGGAAAAGCCACATAGCAACTCACTCAGTAATTGCCTTGCTGACCCCAATCTGAGCTGGTTCCTATTCATCCTGTTGAATCTACTATGTAGACAAAAATTAAGACTTCTTTCTAAGAGCATATGTTTTAAAAGGTAAATTAAAAGTGACAACCTAGATATTCTAACTAAAAACAAAAGAAAAGAAAGAACATCAAAACCCCAAACAAACAAAAAACAGCATCTAGGCTCATCCTACACATGACTGAGTTACAATGAATAGCCAGGCACAGAGAATGGCAAGTTAATTGTCTTTATTACTGTAGTCCTCTTCGGCCTCTTAGGAATGAAAGACCTTTTGTTCTTTTAAGACAGGGCTCCGGACCCTAGGATTTTGCTGGAGCTGATAACATGGCTGAATGAAGGTTATAAAGGGTCAAAACCATAGACCTTGGCAAATCCCAGAGCAAATCTCTTAACCTTGAGGCCAGACTCTCCAGACCAGATCATGTGGATATGGCATATAGGGAATGAGGGTGGTAAGAAATCTTCCCTGAAACTTAATGAGCTTCTTTGGTCATATATTTGGGGTCACTTAGGAGGTTCCTCTTAACAAGCTGACGGAGGACTCTTGGAGGTTGGAGACTGCAATCAGGTGCCTTGCATGGATAGCCTTTAAGATATTCCTGAAATTGCCCTCTTGTATAGTAGTCATAAAGAGGGACTGAAATGTGCATCTTAAATAAGCCAATGAAGTAATGGTTTGGGGATGTGCTATTCACCTCATCATTATTTGGTGAGCAAATTTGGGTTGTCACTTTTTCTTAGTCCCCTGAGTGTGGGCTTAGAAATAAATTCTTCCTTTTTGTTTTTTGGTTTTTTTCCCCTGCACAAGTGACTCAAAACAAAATCAGGAAGAGGCCCAGACTAGAGTCAGAAAAATAATTACTATTGCAGGGTAGCCAGTGTTTCAGGGTAGCCAATCCAGAATAATTGTCAAGGGCCAGCTGGCCCCTGCCTCTGGCTACAGCTCAGCCCATTTGCAGCAGGGAGAACCCTGGGCAGGCGGGGTGGTGTAGAAGCTGTCATCCGATCTTGCCTGTGATATGCTGATCTATAGGGAAAACCCTCTGGTCCAGGAGGCCCAGCTTCACCAGGACCCCTCCATGAATACACCCTACCTCGAATCAGACAGTTCAGTGTCCAGAGAAGGTTCCTGATCCTCTTGTTTTCTTTTTTTCCTTTTTTCTTCATGACCCACTTTACTTTCCAGTATAAATCTTGAGTACATCAATCTTGACTTCAGATAAGAGCAAATTTATTTAAACTTGATTAGAGACATCAACCAAGAAGAATTAAAACCCAGGCCATCATGTCATACTATATTTGGAGATATAGACAGACACATCAAGTTTACAATTAGGAAGCAGATCCAAATTGAAAAGTTTGCCTAGCTCAGTGATTTCACCAGTAACCACAAATGTGCTACTCTTTTCCAAGAAAAAAAGTCCATGCTTTTTCTCCAGGACACCATGTAGAACCAGTCAGTAGAGTTACCCCCATTCTCCTGGCCTGGGATTGGTTCAAAAGGTGGACTCGTGACCTATGCCCGGCCATCTATGCCGTGACCTTCCTTAATATATTATGAAGTTAGGAGGAAAATTTTTTTTTTCTCTTGCATTATGAAGATGGAGTTCAGATCTGCCTGTGGCTAGGTTTCCTTCAGATAGAAAAACTCCAGGATTATAGATGGAAATGGGCTGAGTTGAAAGATTGAGGGATGGAGGGAGGGAGGGAGAGAGAACCCAGAGTGGTGAGAGAACCCTGATGGCATTAGGTCAGTCCCATTCTTCCAAAACTGGCTTGATTGTGAAGCAAATAAATGCATGGATCTTCCTCTTCTGAATGACTTCTGAATCTTGGCATCCCCAAGGTTTTGTCCCAAACCATTTTCTCATCTTTATCTACATTCACTCCCTTGGTGATCTCATCAGATTCCATGGCTTTGAGTACGATTTATGTTGACATTGTCATTTTCAACTCTAGCCCTGATCTCTACACTCATACCTAAGCTGCCTGTGGGTTGTCTGATAGTCCTTTGGATTAGACATGTCCAACACACCCTCCCCCTGCTCCACCCCTTACCCAGTATTCCCCATCCTGTTAATGGCACCACCAATTACATTTTTCAGTTATTCGGATCAGAAAATTTGGCATCATCCTTGACTCCTTCCTATTATGTGCTTCTGACATCCAATCCATCACCAAATCCTACTGATTTTATATCTAAGATAAATTTTCCATCTGTCTACTTCTTTCTATCTCCTTTCCCCCAGTCTGGTCTACCACAATAGCCTTCTAACTGGCTTCCTGCTTTTACCTTTGGCCTCCTATGATATATTCTCCATCTCCACGTAGCACATAGAGTACTCTTTTTAGAATTTGAGTAAGTTACTCATGTACTTAGTCTCCTTGAATTACTTCCACAATAACAAATAAAACTCAGGCTTCTTATCATGGCCCACAATACTCTATGATCTGGTCCCTTTCTACTTCTCCAACTCATCTTAAATAAGACTTGTTTCCTTGAAACTGCCTAACTTGTTCTCTGCCTCAGGGCCCTTGCATTTGCTCCTCTCTACCAAGAATGTCTACATGATTGGATTCTTTTCATCACTTAAATGCTTCAGAGAAGTCTTCTCTATCCCCCAAATTTAAGTTCTCTCTCCTCAGTAATACTTCATATGTTGTTATATAAGTATTTAATCACAATTTCATATGCATTCTTTCTGCTTTGTCTCTCTCTTCTAGAATGTAAGTATCATAAAACCTGGGACTTTGTGTTTTCACTACTACCATCTCAGCATCTGAAACAGTTCCTGGCAAAGTGAAGTGCTCAGTAAGTGTCGGGTGACCGGGTGAACAAAGTTTGTTTAGCTGGGTTCTTCCACTTGTAAGTAAAGGAGATTTTGAGAGATACAAAAGATTCCCCCATAATTCCACACAAAAATCAATGATAGTAAGTTTGATAGCTATGAAACTTAATAGGTTAGAAAGCTGTATTGAATGTTATAACAACAGCAGTAGCAATAATGACACTATTTATCGAGCATTCACTATATCCCAGACATAGAATTTTATACTAGTCTAAATTAATCCTCACAAAAATTCTATAACATAGGTATGTTAATCTTTTTTCCACAGTGTTAGAGACTGAGACCCAGAAAGATAACATGACTTGTCCAAGATTACTTAGGAAGTAAAATTGTGGATCTTGAATTTGAACTTGGGATTTCTGAATCCAAAGTCAGTATTCATCCATGACATCATGCTGACTCTCTAAAGTTAAACATAATAAAAGAGGATCAAAGACAAATATTTAACAAAGTCAACTCCTTATGAGCTATGAGGTTTATAGATACCTTGATAAACTTCACTGCTGAAAATGATAGAATGAAATATGAGACAAAAAGCACTTCAAGGGAGAACCTGAGAAAATTAGTTTAACAATTATCAAAGAATATAAATATTATTTGATATTGAATAATCAAAGAATTCTTTGATTGAATAATGAAAGAATACAAAACATTTAAAGTTCATGATCTATCTCCCATCTTAACATAGTGTAGCTTTCGAATAGATAAAATATCAATACTACCTACCCAAGCATCTCATGGTGATGTTGAGATATAGTGAAAGTTATTGCAAAAGTATTTTGAATAGGAAAATTGTAACAAGCACACGTGAAGTTTAACTACTTTTAAGTTGGCTAACACCCTAATCCCAGAGACAAATGTCTGCCCATCCAAGGAGCTTGCAACATGCGGTGTAAAGATGCTATTTACCAATGGAAATGTGTTGTTTTTCTTTAGAAATACTATTGAGAGAGAGAAAGATACAAAAAGAGAGAGGCAAAGAGGGGGGAGGGGAAAAATTGAAGGAAATAAAGAAAAAGAAGGAAGGAAGGAATGGGGAAGGAGAAGAAAAGAAAGAAAGAGGGAAGGAGGAGGGAAGGAAAGAGGAAGGAAGAAAAGAGCTCTGAACCTTGTCTGCCATGAGATAAACTCTCTGGGCTTATCACTGCGGATCCCTCTGTCCTCTTGCTGTCTATAGATTCTCCCTCTGGTTGCTGATGCCTGTGCTCCAGCTCTGGGACTCACAGGCTTGCCTCACATCTTCTTGTTGCTGTTTACTTGGGTGCAGCTTCTCCGATACCCCCATCCTGTCTCAGAGATCTGGAAGGATGACTGTAAACGGTGGGCAGAATACACTGGCTAATTTCCTTCCCACCTGGGGAGGCCCACCGGTGGACTGCCTTCCGCCCGCATTTGGAATCTCAACATTTTCTCCTCGGCTCTCTCTCCCCTCAAGGTCTCCATTAGTTTGTAATGGTCACACTTCATCACCGTCTCGTTTATGCATGGCCTGCCTCCTCAGGACCACTCTATCCTCTGATATGTTTGATGAAACTCTTATTTTCCTAAACTCCTCTCCAAACTATTAACTCAGCCAGGATTTTTGCCAACCCTATCTTCTCCCAGCAGTCTTAACTGATGCAGCCAATTTTTTTTTGCCCTCTTCCCTCTCATCTCCTCCATTTCCAGGACAGATGTTTCCTCCTCTTCTTATTAATTATCACAAATACCCAAATAAAACCTAAATATAGACTAACTTATTTTCTCTTCCCTATCAAGAGGAATTAAAGTACTGCTCCCCGTTCCTTCCTGTTACTAAGAAAATCCCTGGGTAGAAAAATAAAAATAAAAACACTGAAATTACCCATTTATTTAATTACAAGGCACTTGCTTTCATAAGCCACATTTTCACTGCTGAGAAGATTCTGATTTGGCAACAAAAGGCAAAAGCTATTTCTAGTGAGAGCGGCAAGGAGTCGACGTCAGCAGCGCAACAGTGTGAAGCGAGCATGGGGAGCCGCTTTAATGGCTTTCTACCTTTGAGGGAGGGGCAGCCAGGAGGAGCCGGGCAGGCTTGGGAAGGTGCAGACAGGGAGAGATGGATAAAGTAAAGGCAGAAGATCAAGGCATGATACAAAATGTCAGAAAAGGAGAGAACAACAAAAAGAAATTTGAGACAGAATGTGGAGGCAAGGAAGAGATGTAGGAAGTAAATGATGCAAAGTGGTAATGGGCGGAAAAAGAGACCTGGAAAGAGAGAAAAATGAAGGTTCCAAGGCAGGTTCATTAAAAGTTGGTCACATTTGCTGGGGACAGTGGCTATGATTCAGGTCATTGTCCCCTGACAGTAAAGGCAATTTTAGGGCTTACCTGTGGCCATCTATCATTAGGAATCTCAGAGATAAATGCGCAAAATTCAAGTATTGTTTGATATTTTTCTACCATGATAGCTTTTTGTTTAAGCAGGAATGTGTATGAGATTGGTAGTCTCTTTTAGAGCTAAATGAATAAGAATAATATAAACAGAAGCAAGACTTAAGAAATTGAATGACCTAGGTACAATTGAGATGCTGTAGCCAATTTAACTTTGGATTTGATTAGTCTCCAGTTTTACTATGTTTTCTGAAAAGATAGACCCCAAATTGGCTTTTTTAGGCAGTAAAGAGCAGATCTAGAACTTAGGCTGGAAGCAGTTACTTTAAATGAGCTGTCTAGCTCTGAGGGCCTCAGAACTTCACGTGAAACTTGATTGTTTTAGTATTAAAATCTTTCATCACAGTATTACAATATGAACATTATCTAAACCAAAGTTCATGGGTGTTATCTAATAAAGTGGCTGGAATAAAATGTCTTCTCTGTCTACAGCTCACTTGAAAGGTTCATAGGATTCATTCATCTCTGAAATGGTAAATAGATTTCATCTCAAGAGTAAACGCCGGTGAAGGTGCCAAGAAGCTTTGCTGAGAAGGGATGTGTTAAGAATGAGTGTGTGTTTGAACAGAAAGGATGCTGAGCCTGACTAACTCGGTGTGCCACTCACGTGGGAGGGGGTGATCGCGGGATGCTTACTGTGAACTAACCAAGGGCCTCTTGGCTTGACAGGAGCTTCCTCACGAACCCTTGTTTAAGTATCTGTTTGAGACGTGGGAGGCTGTGCTCATCCTCGGTAAGCCTGAGAGGAGAGAAAAATAGAAGAATATGGGGACTAGCCAGAAGAAACAAGGTAAGCCGCCTCCTAGTTTGCACTGCACTCATTTCATCTTTGTAATTTCACACCAGTTTATCTTCAGGAGCAATTACAGAGGGAAAAGAGGAAGGAACAATAAGTTTTATTCATTTCTAGTGACATTAATGTAGTGACTACTATAGGCTTCCCTAGTGGCTCAGCGGTAAAGAATCCGCCTGCCAATGCAGGAGAAATGGGTTTGATCCCTGGGTCAGGAAGATCCCCTGGAGAAGGAAATGGCAACCCACTCCAGTATTCTTGCCTGGAGTATCCCATGGACAGAGGAGCCTGGAGGGTTACAACCCATGGGGTTGCAAAAGAGTCAGGCATGACCCTTAGTGACTAAACAACAGTGACTACTATAAGCCAAGCACTTGGGATACAGTGAATAGTATGACATTATCCAATTCTCATAGAGCTCACAGTCTAGCTGGGTGGGCAGGGAGATCAGTCAGATGGAGAATTATTTTAATAAATTATGAGTCATGCAATAGTGAATGCCAGTCTCCTACATAAAACCTTTCTGTGACCTCTTGCTTCCTGCCTAAAGGGGAAATTTCTTACTCTGGCACACAGATCCCCGTTCACATGGATTTCATTGACCTCTTCACCTTTCTCTCTGAATTCTGTGCTTCATCTGCACCGAACTACTCCCAATTTCTCAAACAAATCATATTTCAATCACCTCCAGACTCTCGCCAGACCATCCACTCCAGCTAGAACACTCTTATCTCCTTTCCCACCCCATGCCCTGCCTGCTGTGATCACAAACTCAGGCAGCCTTCCTCCAGCAAATTTTCTTGGACTTTGCTTGTCTGGGAGATGCATTCTCTTATATGTCCTCACATCACTTTCGGCTCTTAACCACCGTATAGCTAGTTTGTTACCTGTATGTTTCTGCCTACAGACTGGTTTGCTCTGTGAAGGCAAGGACCAGGAACACTTATTCATCTTTGTCTTCCCAGCAAGTAACCCAACACCTGGCATAAATTAGGTTCTTAGCGGATATTTGTTAAATAAACAAACAGGTGGTGGCGGTGATGGTTTAGTCACTAAGTCATGTCAGACTCCTGTGACCCTGTGGACGGTAGCCCACCAGGCTCCTCTGTCCATGGGATTTCCTGAGCAAAGATACTGGGAATTTTATACAAGTGGGTGGTTCACTATGTCTTCAGGTTACTATGGTTGGATATTGGACACAGAAAAGAGATACAAATTTATCTGAATCTCAGACAAAAGGGTTGACCATGCCTTCAACCAATTATCTTCTACATTTTCTACAAATTTCCTTCTAACTCATTTCTTGATCCTTATTTTCAGTTTCTAAGCTGGAAGGTGATGACTAACATACATAAAACATTACCTCTCCCCTGGATATTTGAAATTAAAACTTGGTTCTGAAAGGTAAAACGTCTTCAAGGGCTGATTTAATGAAGAGCAATAATAATTAATATGTGTGCAGAGATTTAAGATTTTCAAAAAGAGTCCGTATTATTTTTATTTGCTTCTTACTATAAACTGAGATCCAGAAAGCTGAATTAGCTGCCCAAGGTCACAAAAAGAAAGAACAGAGCCAGGAATCAAAGATGGGTGGATCTTTCCAAGACATCACAACTTCTTCTAGGCACTGAACAGAAATGTGAGAGGATAAGGGGAGAGGATAAGTCTGCCTCGCGCCATCCACATCACACCATGTAAGTGACTTTCTCTTCTGCCTATTGTGAAGCTGTGTGAAGCTGTCTTTGCAATGACCCGTCTTGAAAACTCATGAGTGAATCCCAATCTGGGCTCAATGCTAAGCTGTTGGAGAGGCTGTGGAAACTTGCACTGCAATCTTATGCCCTAAGATGAGTATAAGACATGCACAGGTACCTGGTGGCCAGAGACAGACAATTTCCATGCCAGGGCGCTCTCCTAGCTAGAAAAGAGTGGTTTCACTCATGCCAGTTGGTGGCAGATATGAACTCATGTCCTGGCAGAATGCGGTCCCTTCAGGATATTCATGCTGAAGTGCCAAAGCTAAGTTGGGCACTGGGGCCTAAAGAGATGGGGAGTGATGGATTAAGAGTTTAATCCAAAATTGGAAACTGGGTATTATTTGAATGTAAGTGTGTGCATGCGTGCTCAGTTGTGTTTGATTCTTTGCAACCCCCTGGGCTATAACCCACCAGGCTCCTTTGTCCTATTTTCCAGGCAAGAATACTGAGCACTCACTCAGCCCGTGAGTGAAACCACTCTTTTCTAGCTAGGATAGTGCCCTGGTATGGAAATTGTTCTTTCTCTGGCCACCATGTACCTGTGCATGTCTTATACTCATCTTAGGGTTGCAATTTCTTCCTCCAGGGGAATCTTCCCAACCCAGGGATCAAACATTAGCAGGAGATCTCTTTACTGCTGAGCTACCCAGGAAGCCCACTATTTGAAAGTAAGAGATGTACTTACATCTAACAGACTGGGGCTAGGGAAGAAAGAGGATCTACAAAGTAGGCAAGCAAGGGCTAAATGAAGGTGTCCAGGCAGGACTGTGTTGTGCTAGGATTCTCTTGGAAAGTTTAAACATTATAACCCTGAAAGGATCCACTCTGATCTGAGCCTTAGACCGTTGACTGGGAAACCATACGAGGTACTAGAAAGCTGAATACAGAAAGAAGGTAGCCATTGCCAACGCTAATGACTCCCATCTCTAAAATTCCTAGAGTCTTTTCCTGGGGTCCAGGACACAGACTGGATCGGGTCCTTCTCCACTTCCCATTTCCATCCATTCACAAGTTGGGATGGCTTTCTCCTCCTTCCTTCAGCTCCTGGGATTGGCAACACAAAAGAATTTGCCCTTCTCTCTGTCATTCAGCCTTCCCCTGCCTCAGGGAGAAAAATGCCATTGATTACAACCTTCCAAATGAAAGCTTCAGGAGACTTAAGTGAGCAATTATTATCAGCTACAAAACGCCCTGAAAATTGGTTATTAGGCAGCATCTCATTGTTTACTCTGATACCGTCTCAACTACTCTGTGAACATGGAGGACTGTTCCGAGGCAGTCTGATGGGTTTCCTGAGTTTTTAAGAGTTCATAGCTGAGATGAAGTTACTCTTTAGAATCCAGGGGAGTCAATTCTTTCATCCCTCTTTCAAAGCAAGCTTTAAATTAGGAAAGTAGGAGCCTGGAGAAGAAGAGAAGATGGAGATCTCCTAATTTAAAATTACTCATGAATAGAGATGGTTGGATAGCATCACCAATTCAATGGACATGAACTTGGGCAAACTCCAGGAGACAGCACTACAGAGAGGCCTGGTGTGCTGCAGTCCAAGGGGTCACAAAGAATCAGACACAACTTGGCGACTGAACAACAACAGTAACAACATGAACAGAAATTCCCAAATATCCCTGTGTCATGGTGGGAACATGTGGAGATCAAGTCCATCTCTGTGACTACACACAGCACAGATTGCATGACTTTTCCCGTGGTTCTTGCCATCAAACTCCTGGATTTTGCTGGATTCCTGCTGGTTTTCCTCATCTGGCTCTCCAGGTTGGATGCTGTGAGTCTCTGTCAGCTTTTCAATAAGGATGAGACAGCCTAGCTGACTTCCATTGCCTCTTTCCCAGTGTAGTTGGGCACAACAGTCACACCCAGCATCCTGAGTGCTCAGGAAATGCCCAAGATGCTCAATCACACCCAGCATCCTGAGTGCTCATGAAATGCCCAAGATGCTCAATCAGCTCAGTGGACCAAGGAGGTGTCTTCAGATGACACACGGAGCTGGATCTTGAAAGATATTACTCTGAGGGGAATATGGGAGAAAGGTATCCAATGGAGATGGGGCAAAGTCAAGAAAAAGAAAGAATTCGGTGTGATGAAGCAATTAAAAGGTTTGGTGCACTCCTGAGCACAGGGCTCATAGGGGGAATAGTTGGAAATGAGGCTAGAAAAGTGGGCAGGAGGCGTGACTCCATTGAGATCCCTTAGGAGGGACTAAGCAGGAAGTGCTGAGTTAGATACTCAGAAGTAGAGTCAGGAGGCAGACAGGCATCTCAGAGCAGTCATCCCAGCAGGACGGAGGAGTCTAACTGCACAGAGACAGCACTTTCCAGGTGACGTGGTGAAGGTAAAGGAGAAGGAACAGGCTCTGATTGAAATCGTCAGGGACAGAGAAGCCAGTTGGGGGTAAATTGGAATGGAGATAGAAATTAGCATAGGCGCCCTGCAGAGAAATCCTGGGCCTGCAGAAGTGAGATATAGGAAAGCCTGGACTGAATGAAATGCCCTTAAAATAACCTCCTTCTCTCGCCCCGATTCCGTGTTTACATATTGGGTTGGCCAAAAAGTTCATTCGAATTTTCGGTCAGACAGTATGGAAAAACCGGAACGAACTTTTTGGCCACCTGTTGCATGTAAATCCTGGAGCTTAATGATCAAGATTTTCCCATCCCTAGCGCCATTCCCCATCCTCATTCCCCAAATTCTCTCTGCAGAGCAGTTCTCCCTATTTTCTCCAACACACAACCTGTGATTCCTCCTTGCAGCTTACCACCTAGAATTCCTTCTGTTCTGTTGCTCCTTTAGTTTCTACTGCTTCACCCAGGTGAAGCCACAAATGTTCCAGAAAACCTTCCCCAATGACTCCTGCCTCCTCCTCTCTCTCTCTTACTGGATTTTCTGCCCTGTCTATAGTCAGATCCACAATAAACAGTTTACTAAATATACTGCCTTATTGTTTCTCAACCAAGAAAACAATAACATTTTAGCTTGAGGGCAAGGACTTTGTCTTATACATCTTTTGCTTAGCCTGTAAATTTAGCACAAGAGAGAAAAAAATTGTAGTAACTCATAAAATGCAGTTGAATCTATCATTAGTATCTACAATACAATTATTAGGGTTCTACCCAGGGTGCCACAACTGAAGCCAATTGGAGCGAATGTGCTTCATCAAAAAGTCATATGAGGACTTCCCTGGTGGTAGAGTGGTAAAGAATTCCCCTACCAACGCCGGGGACACGGATGTGATCCCTGGTCCAGAAAGATTCCACATGCCACAGGGCAGCTAAGTCCATGTGCCACAACTGCTGAGTCCACGTGCCCTAGAACCCATGCTCTGCTACAAGAGAAGTCACCACAACAAGACCGAGCACTGCAACTGGAGAGTAGCTGCAACTAGAGAAAGTAGTCACTCGCCACAGCTAGAGAAAGCCGATGCACAGCAATCAAGACCTACTGCAGCCAAACAAATACACAAACAATTTTTTTTAAGTCATATGAGAACAAGTTGAAACTGGAGATGTCTTGCACATTTCAAGAGAAACACGCAGGATGTGGTATTTGGAAAACTGTCATGTGATGGAGGCATTTTGACTTTGGTGTAAAACCAGGGCATGGGTGAAAATTATAGTTTTTAGCTCCAAATAAAGAAGTGCTTTCTCAAGGTCAGAGTTGTCAAAAGGAGCAAGATGCCTCAAGTTGTGAGTTCCTCTTTTCTGGAGGCTTCCAAGCAAGAGCTTCAGAACCAATAGGAAGGAGTGTCAATGTAGAATAGTGGTTCAGAGCTTGGGCTTTGCTTCCTGAACTATATGATGAGGATGCCAACCTTTTCCTCACAGAATTGATGTCAGGATTAAGTGAGATAATACCTGTAACACGTTTAGCAGAGTCCATTAATGGTAGCTCTTCTTACTTTGAAATAATTAATACAGTAAGGAAATTTTCACAACAAATGGGGAGGCATCAAATTAGATACCTTTGGGGACTTCTGTGGCGACCCAGAGTTTAGGACTCTGTGCTTCTACTGCAGGGGGCATGGGTTTGATCCCTGGTCGGGGAACTAAGATTCCCCCATGGCAATGGCAACCCACTCCAGTACTCTTGCCTGGGGAATCCCATGGACGGAGGAGCCTGGTGGGCTGCAGTCCATGGGGTCACTAGGAGTCGGACACGACTGAGCGACTTCACTTTCACTTTTCACTTTCATGCATTGGAGAAGGAAATGGCAACCCACTCCAGTGTTCTTGCCTGGAGAATCCCAGGGACGGGGGAGCCCGGTGGGCTGCCGTCTATGGGGTCGCACAGAGTTGGACACGACTGAAGCGACTTAGCAGCAGCAGCAGCAGCAGCAGTAGAGGTACAGTTTAAAAAAAAAAAAAAGATACCTTTGAAGTGTCTCCCAAACCCAAATGTCTATGACCGTAACATAAAGAGAACTTAGTGGCGAACTTGAATTCAGAGATGGTGCACCTTCAGTGGGGGATTGGCAACATATTTCCACTGAAAGATCATTTTGGGTCCCCGAGTGGCAAGGCAAGAATCCTCAGAAATACACTGGACCTAGAGGACTGATTTGTAGCTAGGAATATGGTTATTATAATACAGGTACAGATATAATACAGGTAAGAAATCAGAAATCAAGATTACCAAGTCAAAAACCTAATGTCAGCAAGGGTAGGGGGTGGGGGGAGGTCAGAATCCAGACTGGTAAGATACAGATTTAAGAGCATCTAAGAGTTTGGAGGAAGACAAATGTAAAAACCAGGCAGATGGGGCTGGTGAACTCAGCAATGATCATTATGATAAAACTTCATTACAAGCAAGAGCTGCTTCCCCCAGGACCCAGTGATATATTCCCAGATGGAGCAGGCCTTGGGTACCCCTCTTTAATTTGCTGATATTCTTACTCTCCCTAGGCTTTGACCTTGGCTCGGCCCCTGATTTTTGTTTCTCCACTCCCATAGCAGCAGTGACATCTTGAAAGGGCATGACACCTGCCACTCTGCCTGAGTTACACCTACCACTCTGGGGACACAGAGTGCTCTTCCTACAGTAGTGCTTGGGTGGCCCCATCACCCAAGACAGTCGCCCAGAGGGGCCTCATTTCAGGCCAAGGAGGGACTTAGACATATGTGCATCCTGGACCTTCCTGTCCCGTGGCTGCAAACAGTGGAGTATTTGGAAGAGCTGATGAGAAGACATGGGAGCCCGTATCAGCTCAGTGAAATGGGAACACTGTTAACAGCCCAGGGTTTACTCCCGCCTTCTCTCACTCTTTTCTGAAGTGAAATCACCCTGTTGTCAACGCTGGGGAGGGTTAGCCTGTTTGACTGAAGCAGTAATTTGACAAGATGTGTCTTTGCTGTCATTCAAATTGTGGAATTGAGCTCTTAACATATGCTGGGTTCATTCTCCCTGCCACCTCCATCTCTTTGTGAAACTTTGCCTTCCCCTTGGAGATATGCCTCCTTAAAGATTAAGAAAAAAAATACATAATCCTGGGGGTCAAGAGGGCACGAGCTTAAATCTACAATGACTCGGTGAGTTCCTAGGAGTCAAGACAATCTTCAGTGCTGGTGGGGCCTCTCTAGGGACAGGGAGAGACAAGAAATCAAAACAGAGTATCACGGATTCTGCTGGTACTGTCCCCTGCCCATCTCTATAAATCAATTGCAAAGAGTTAATTCCTTGTTGAGAATGATGACTGAAAGCCTCCAAGACCTGGCACTGGCTGGACCGACTTGGTGAGAGACCAAGTCTGCTAAAATGTCCATCTGATTTGTCTCAAAGACTGAAAGCAGGGGATCAAAACGAGGAAAGACCCCTGTGTGCACTTCTGGCTGTAGGTGTTGCCCTGGCCACCTGAAACTCCAGACACGCATGTTGAACTCCAGACATTCTGGGAAATTGGGGCCAGCCAAAATCTGGATTGTGTACTAATAAAGCTTAGTGATTAGAGAATAAAGTTTAAGAAGATGTGGTATATATAAACATACAATGAAATTTTGCTCAGCCATTAAAAGGAATGAAATAATGCCATTTGCAACAATATAGATGGACCTGAAGATTATCATACTAAGCGAAGTAAATCAAATACAAATAACATATGATATCTCTTATATGTGGAATCTAAAACATTATACAAATGAACTTACTTAAAAAACAGAAATAGGCTCACAGATGTAGAAAACAAACTTATGGTTATCAAAGGGGAAGAGGGGAGAGGATAAATTAGAAGTTTGGGAGTAAGACACATGTATCCCATTGTTCATTGCAGCACTATTTACAACAGCTAGGAGTGGAAGCAACCTAGATGCCCATCGACAGATGAATGGATAAAGAAGTTGTGGTACGTATACACAATGGAATATTACTCAGCCATAAAAAGGAACACATTTGAGTCAGCTCTAATGAGGTGGATGAACCTAGACCCTATTAAACAGAGTGAAGTGAGTCAGAAAGAGAAAGATAAATATCGTATTCTAATGCACATATACAGAATCTAGAAAAATGGTTCTGAATAACTTATTTACAGGGCAGCAGTGGAGAAACAGTCAGAGAGAATAGACTTATGGAGATGGGGAGAGAAGAGGAGAGGGTGAGATGTGTGGAAAGAGTAACATGGAAACTTATATTACCATATGTAAAATGGATAGCCAACGGGAATTTGCTGTATGGCTCAGGAAACTCAAACAGGAGTTCTGTATCAACCTAGAGGGGTGGATGGGGAGGAAGTTGGGAGGGAAGTTCAAAAGTGAGGGGATATATGTATACCTATGGCTAATTCTGAAGGAGATCAGCCCTGGGATTTCTTTGGAAGGAATGATGCTAAAGCTGAAACTCCAGTACTTTGGCCACCTCATGCAAAGAGTTGACTCATTGGAAAAGACTCTGATGCTAGGAGGGATTGGGGGCAAGAGGAAAAGGGGACGACAGAGGATGAGATGGCTGGATGGCATCACCGACTCGATGGACGTGAGTCTGAGTGAACTCCGGGAGTTGGTGATGGACAGGGAGGCTTATGGACAGGGAGGCCTGGCGTGCTGCGATTCATGGGGTTGCAAAGAGTCAGACATGACTGAGCGACTGAACTGAACTGAAACTGAGCAAGATGAGACTCATAAAGTACCTGTAGATATGCAACAAAATCTAGTTTTCTTTTATTTCTTCCCTCCATGAGGGAAGTGTTTATGTCATAGATTTGATTGAAGCATATGAAATTACCATTTTTTGTAGTAGCTGAATATTGATAATTTCATATGGTCCAAGTTCATACTTTATTCAGTGACCCAAAGCTGCTTGATGGGTTAATGGATTTAGCTTAGAAGAAAAAAGTTCCATCCTGGTGATGACTGGGGAGACAAGCAGCCTTGTTCTGTATATCCAGCATGTTTTGAACATCAGATACATGCAAGTTACCATACAAGGACCTGGGGTGTAGGGATAGAAGGTCCCTGCTCAGCAAAAGTTGACCATCCCAAGAAGAGATAGACAAGTCATCAACATGATGACTAATGTATCAAAACTTCAAACAATGCGCTACAGAAATACAAGAAGGGGAATGAGGAATGGGAATGAGGAGTTTGATCAGGGAAAAATCTCACAGGAGGGTCATGACACCTGTATCTCAGAGCTGCAGAGGCATCCTTTTTAACAAAGCTAGGCATCCATCTGGGCACAGATAGTAACAGAAAGCCACACACAGCAGTGGGTTTGTTTGTGTTTTTGGAGGGGGAGTGGCCACACCACATGGCTTGCAGGATTTTATTAGTCCCCCAGCTAATTAATTCCCCAACCAGGGGTTGAACCTGCATCCTCAGGAGTAAAAGTCCTAACCACAGGACTGTCAGGGAATTTACCCCCACACAAAGAAAGGCTTTAAGGAACAAATGGACTAATGTCTCCACAACAAACAGGAAATCACAAATGCAAGTATGCTTTTATAGATCTATAAAAAGAAGCTACTGCTTTTTAAAATTTATTTATTTTTAATTGGAGGGTAATTTCTTTACAATAATTGTGTTTTCTGCCATACATCAACATGGTGTATATATGTCCCCTCTGTCTTGAACCTCCTCTCACCTCCCACCCCATCCCACCCCTCTAGGCTGTCACACAGCACCAGAAACCCGAAACCAGTGCTTCTAACTGGAGAGCCCTGTGATCCTCCTGTTAGGAAGGTGAACAAAAAAAAATCCCCTCCCCCACCCCTTGCAAGGGAGTTGGTGGGCCCTCCCCTTGGACACAATGTCCAGTTCTGAGTGACTGGAATTTCCATAGGTCTGGCCTTGCCCTCCACCCTTCCATTAACTGCAAGCAATAAGCTCTGCTCCTAAGGAAAGAGGTAGTTTCTTTGTCCTTCTTCTCATGGCCACACTGCAAGCCCCAGCTCCATCTTAATGATGCCTCCCTGGGTGGGGGAGGAGGCTGGTGGTGTTCTATCACAGGTGCTGGATAAACCATAAATCGCTTTGAGTCATTTGTATTGGCTTCTGACCCCACAGCATCTCACCTCCCGCCTCCAAGGCCTTTGTTAATTGGGACAACCTACCCTTCATCCTGACTGTCCTTGGGCCAGACTGCCTTCCTCCAACCAGGCTGAGGTTGCAGAAGCTCCAGAGTGTGACTGGAAAGGCACTGACATAGGGAGGAATGTAGAAAGTGGGAAGGAGCCAAGTCCCAGGGAAGAGAGGTCCCCAGCAACTTCTGGAGGATATGCATTTCCTCGGTGAAGGGCAGAGCCAAAAAGGGGCCTAAAAAAAGGAGACAGGTATCTTTACAAGTTCCTCCTATTGGTTGATTCTTGGAATTTTTATATAAAATAAATGTGTATGTGTGTGTGCTCAGTTGCTCAGTTGTGTCCGACTCTTTGCAACTGCACGGACTTGTAGCCCGCCAGGCTCCTCTGTCCCTGGGATTCTCCAGGCAAGAATACTGGAGTGGGTTGCCATTTCCTCCTCCAGGCGATCTTCCCAGGGATCCAGCCTGAGTCTCCTGCGTCTCCTGCATTGGCAGGCGGATTCTTTACCACTGAGCCACCTGGGAAGCCAATAGAATAAACACATATACACAAAATAGCATCTGTATTTCCCTAATGAAACTTATTCTGTCAAAGGACTTTTAGGAAGAGCGGGCAGCTGAACGTGTCTCAGCCCCTCCCCTACCACGCCAGCCCCTTTCCAAATGAATATTTCAGCAGAGTGCCCCTGGTGCTCTCAGTAAATAAACCAGGATCAATTGTTTGCTAGAGCCTCTGCTCAAATCCACCTTAGATGGTAATATTTTAAAGTTGATTGGATCTTAAAATTGTAAGAGGTCCGTGGTGTCATGACTTTGCTGGCATTATCAGCTCAGCCATTGTCTTACCAAGCAATCTCCCACTGAAGCGCAGGGCTTCCCACCCCCACCCCCAGTGAAGGCAGCTGGAGGCAGCTGCACCAGGCACCCACTGGGGATGCTCACTTAAGAATCAAGTGATGGTAAAGAATGAGGCTGCCTCTCCTCACCCACCCTTGTGACCTTGGGAGTGCAGAACTCTCCTTGCAACATCAAGGGAGGCTCCAGGCTTCCCCCACACCCCCCACCGCCCGGTCTTCCTTCTTTTTTCTTTTTTTTATTTTCTTATGCCCGTTGACAGTGTCATCTCTCAACTTGATAAACTTGTCAGAGGGAGCTCTGGAAAAGTGTGACACGGAGGTTGGACTGATTGCTGAGTATGCAGGGAGAAGGGGCTGGGGAGATGAGGGAGGCACTGGGACATTAGCCTAGGGGTAGGCAGCTGTTCTGGGGTGTTCTTGGGCTGGAGGGCAATGCACACCACCCCCATGGCTTACTCTTAGCAGACCAGGATCCTGGAGGAGGGAAAGGGAGCTTTGGGGACAAAAATGTGTTGGGGTTGAAGGTTGATGTGGCTGGACAATACCCACCAAAAGGATTTGAGGCTGCCCATGCATGCACCTGTGCAGAGACACTGTGTTACATGCATGGGGCATGCATGAGACAGGCCATAGGAGGCTGTGGGGAGGAGGTGTGGGTAGCCAAGCGTACAGACAGGATGGAGGGTGAAAGGCAAAGAGCAGGAGGCCTCTCTTGATAAAGCAAGCTGGAAACTAGGACTTGGGTGCTTTCTGGAACCCTTCTATTAATTTCTTCCTGAGAGATCTTTTCAGATCCCCACCTGGAATCCATAATCATCCAAGTTTGCACTAAAAATTCTCCTTTGAGTCCAGAGGGTAAGTAAGCTAGTGATCACTGTTGTTCTGAGACTTAGGCCAAGTTTTATGTCACGGCATTTTGTTAACATTAATCAAACACACATTGGATCAATGAATGAAACAAAGAACCTCACTTTTGCCTGAACTAATTTGTCGGGATGTGAGGGAAATCCACATTGAATGAGTAATTTAGAGGTGGGAGTAGAAAGATCTGAATTTGAATATCAGCTTTGTCCAAATGACCTCTCGTCTTCGGTCCTCAGTTTCCTCATCTATACAATGGGAGATAGGAAATTTATCACAGGGAACATTATCCAGTATTCTAACTTGAAGGAAAAATCCTAGATGCTGTCCTGGTGATCAGTGCAACAACGCAAATGAAAGATGCTTATAAATGGCAACACCATACAGATTCATGAAGATGGTCTGATCTCCTCCACTGGGATGGATTCCCCTTATTTTGGGGTCCTATGGCCAATAACCCCCTTATTGAGCTGATAACCCACCCCAACTTCATTTTTTCCTCTCTGGAAGGAAGGACCTGGCCATCTGCCAAAGGAACGGGTGTCCTCTTTTCCTGTACTATTTAATAGGGCAATAAACTTCTGCCCCGGTGCCGCCCAGTGATTAGAACACATCTCAGGAGCTGCAGTGAAGAGTCGAGGCCAAGAAAGTCACCTCACCTGGGGAAGTGCCATCATTGTTCAACGCTGCCCTGCCTGGAGTGTGATATTTATAAGACAGGATTTAGGTCTGAAAATAAGGGAGGTTGTCAGAGCTCAGGGTTATTGATACAAGTGTGAGTGACAACACTGACAGCTAACGTGAAGTCACTTGTGTCCAGGTTTCTAAATTGGGAGGGAGGCGAAATTAATAAATTGGGTCACTGGCAAAACCCCTGGAGGGAAGGAATCCTCATCCCGGCTCACTGGCTCACCCTTTTAGCCTTCACATAAAGAGAACTGCATTTGGGAAGCACCGTGAAACTAAATACACACACCAAACACACAGGGATAAAATAGCTACTGTCATTAATGTATTCAAAGTCATGGAGGAGCACTACTTCATCAAATAACATGATACAAAAGCACAAGAGGAGCCACATTGTTCTCTGGAAGACGACCCGTGGGCAAACTATTGTAACAGTGTGGAGCCTAGGTTGTCTGCGTGCTATGATGGGAAACAGCAGCAGGACTGTGTTTCCAGTTTTGATCAACCAGTCTTGTGAACGCTGAGCCTCAGTTTCCTCACTTGCAAAATGAGGGGGTTGGGCCAGAAGACGTCTAAGGTCCCTTCCAGTTTTGAGATTCTGAGGTTCTATTTCGAGTATGACTTCACTGGTCTTTTTGATCCAGAAGGTACTTGAGGCTCCTGCCACGCATGTGGTAGCCATTTTGAACATCAGTGGCCTTTGTCTGGGAGGCTGTCAGCTGATGCAGAGGCCTGATTAATAGCATGGGAGATCACAGGGCTGACTGTTGTCACTTTCTTCTTTTTTGCAGCATTTCTGTCCTCGGAGAGCTAAATAAAACTGGTTGGTTTTGCTTTCTTTTTTATTTCTTCTTCTTCTTATTTTCTGGTTTTTAGCCACACCTCCAGAAGAGATTTTGGGTTTTCATTTCCTTTCACTGCAGGTTTCAATCTTCCCCACCCGCAAACAATATCTCCTATCCTATGGCATTAACACACACACACACACACACATACACACAACGCTTCAAATTGGCTCTATCTCCTTAAACTTTTGGAAACTCTTACTGTGCATGTCTACAAAACCTAAATTTGGGGCCTGCGCTATTTGGTGGTGTCTCTTTGCCTCAGAGAAATCTTCTAGCTTTTTTCCATTTCAAAGCCCTTGGGTCCATACAAATGCTCTTGGAGAGAGAGCTTTTTTTCCCCCCTTAGCAAAAATTCAGGTTTGTCACCAGGAGAGAAGAGGTTTTTCTGTGGAAAATCTTCCTCATGCTGGTTATAAAGCCACTCACATCTCAGTGTGAACTCTGCAAACTCGCCCGTTGTCTTTGTGAGTGAGAAGTGAAATCCACACAAAGGTATAAAGAGCTGATCCATATAAAGATTGTTCTCCGGATTTCCATTGGGCAGCAGCTTTCTGATGACTGCATCTTTGCTGCAGACAGCTGTGCAATTGAGAAAACAGCAGGGCTCCAGATGTGCTGGGACTTGCTAGGCAACAGACTTAGAAGTTTGGCCAAATCAGCCCCAGATCATCACCAGAGGAGGGGAAAATAATACAGGGCTGGGCCAGAGTTTTCATGGCATAAGGGGGCTGGGGTATTAACCCAGTGGACAGAAAGAGAATGAGTTGGGATGGAAGGTCTATTTCTCATGTAATGTATAAAGTCTTTCCTTTGCCTGTAAGAAATTCTCATAGGCTTCCCAGGTGGCTCAGTTGTAAAGAATTCACTTGGCAAGCAGGGGACTCAGGTTCAATCCCTGGGTTGGAAAGATCCCCTAGAGAAGGAAATGGCAACCCACTCGAATATTCTTGCCTGGGAAATCCCATGGACAGAGGAGCCTGACTGGCTACAGTCACAAAAGAGTCGGACACGACTGCGTGAATAAACAAAAAAAAAAATTAGAAACTGACAGGAGAACAGAACTGAGAGGGCCCACTTGGAGAGGGCATCACACTGTGGTTAGAAATCTGGGCACTTGAGTCCTGCAGACCTCAGTATGAATCTTGGTCCTACCTCTGACTAGTTGTGTGACCTTGGGTTCCTCTACAGAGTTGATGCTTACAAGGCAATTAGATCGTGCTTAACATGTTTAATTATAGTAGCTCCTTCTTTTACAAGGAAGAATTTAACAACCAGCAAAACATTATGGTGATGAGGATCAGTTAGTAGGAAGTAAGGATGGGTCTAAAATCCAGTTCTCCTAACTCCCCATTAAGTGTTCTCTCCACTATACTAGTGTCTGCAAATTTACCTGACCATGACAATCACCTGGCTGAGTGCCTCTGGAATTGGTCCCAGGTGAGTCTTAAGATGAACGAGACAAATTTGAGAAAGACCTTCTCTGCACCATGTTACCTAGGATAGAATTTCTCAGAGACACGCTGTCCTTCCTTCTATATCTCTTCTATCCATACAGATGATGGGGCAGGGGAGGGAAATGAATCACTCATCCCAAGAGGTAACAGGGGTCCCAGAAAGCATCCAAAACAGTTCTGAGTGGTGTTTTGGCATAAGCAAACTAACTTTTCACAGAAATTCAGGAGAGAAAATCTGTGTGCCCTTCTTACGTGAGCTGTCTAACAGGGGTATATGAGAAAATGCATAATGATTCTCTCTTGGGCATATTTTAGTGAGATCTGTCTGCTTTGGGGTGACCTGGCTTTTCCTTGGACTTTGCTAGAAATCAGGGAGCTATTTGGGGCTTGTACAATTCAGGCATTCAAAGCAGAACACAGGAAAAGAGCCCCTCAGGTGGGAACCATAGAGGAGCAGATGGTAAAAAGTGTTCTTGGTGTCTCTTGAACATTAACGCCCTGGAAACTTTGTTTTAAGTTGGGTTTTTATGGTTACTTTGGGCAACCACAAAGGATAACAGAACCATGGCAGCAGCTACTTGGAGAGGAGAAGCACGTGTCCTAAAGCATTTTAGGTACAAAGGCAGGTGGCTTCAGATAGACTGCAGGTTACGAAATGGAAAAGTCCATTGTCGTTTTGGACTTTGCGGGGAGCCAGGAGTAAATAATACTTCTCATATAGCTTTAGCCCCGTGCTATCTTAATTGCAATCTCTGGTGAGATTTGGAGTTATGCGTTTTTAACAAGCAAACCATAAAATAAGGTTTAATCTCCCCAGAGCCCCGGAGTTAATTTATCTGTCCACAGGCTAAGATCTTTTTAAAGGTTAAGAATGCTTGGGTTTTCTTTCTAGGTCTCTGGGTTGGCTGGAACGCCTGCAGGTTTCTCCTACGGCTGGCGGCTGGAATCTGGCTTTCATCAGCGCTCAAGACCCAAGCCCTTAGGAAACCCTGCAATAAGCATCAGATATTGGATCCTAGTATCCAGAGTATCCTGCATCCAGATGGGGAGGAACTGGTATTCATCAGGACTCCGTCTGTGGCTGAAAATGCATTTGATTTAGCCTCAGAAGACCAGGGATTATCTTCACTCTATGATTAGGAGCTGTGGGATTTAGGGGAAATTATTTAACCTCTCTGAACTTTAGTTTCCTCATCTGTAAAATGGGTATAACCATATCTACCTTGAAATATTCAAAGAATTCTGTGAACATTGAAGAGAATGAATGGCTTTTTCTTTAAAAAGTAAAGCACAAAGTAGTTGTTAAGCTAATTTTCTTACATAGATATTCAAGCAAGTGGAATTTGCTGCTTTCATCAGAGAAAGTATTTTCTAGTAAGCCATGCTGTTGAAAGACATTTCTGAGTATTCAGAAGACATCTAAAACCCAATCCTGGCTCTCAGCTTGCCAGCATAGGTTCATTGCCAACATATAGAGAGCACAGGTTATCACACAGCTCTTGGGCCTAACCACAGAATTAATACACATTTATTATCTCCATTACTCAGCTCAGCAGGGCCACCTGCCCTGCTCAGAACACCTTTCCTGTCCTTGCCAACCACCCCAGGGGATGCAATAACTAATCTGTATCCATCAGTCGGGGGTCTAATCTCATCCATCTGCAAGGCTGTGTCCCAAGGGAACTAAATCTAGGGGTTGCCTATACTCTGGGTGGAGGTGGAGAAAGAAGGACTCTGGAGGATGGGTTGACGTGGCCCATTATTGACAAGTTGTTCTGGGGTCTTCCATCACCCGGAATTCATATCCATGGAACCTACCCACCTCTCCCTCCTCCCAGCACATCAAGTTCTCCCCACCCCACCCACGAGTCACACCAACTGTCCTCAGCTCTGATGAGCCTTCTTCCTGAAATGCCTCTCTCTTTTACCTCCTGCTAAATCATTCATCTGTGATGTTGTTTAGTTGCTAAGTCGTGTCTGATCCTTTTGTGATTCCGTGGACTGTAACTCACCAGGCTCCTCTGTCCTTGGGCTTCTCCAGGCAAGAATACTGGCGTGGGTTGCCATTTCCTCCTTCAGAAGATCTTCCCCACCCAGGGATGGAACCCACATCTCCTGCATTGGCAGGGGGGTTCCTTTACCTCTGAGCCACCTGGGAAGCTTCATCTATGATATCTCCATCACAAAGCAGCAACATCGGGAAGCCTTCCCAATTAACCACTTACCTCTCTTGTCCTCATCACCCTTTATGTGCAGGTTCCCTAGGCATGTGTATATTTGGCTGGGTTATTATGAAACCCACGTAACTGAAAGTCAGCATGGCCAGGACAAGGATGGGATGGTGCTTGATCAAGCATCCTCAGTTAAAGCCATTCTGCTGTCTGTGTCCCGCTCATTGGAGCTTTGCTGAAATTGTCCACAAGTCCAGCTGCAGGAAGTAAAGAGGCTCATGCCATGGCTCTGGATTTCTCCTAAGTCATGCATGGTACTATCTTTGTGTTCCTAGCTTTTTTGCTGGCAAGCCACATGAGAGGGATAAAGAACTAGGGAGCACATGCCAAAAGGGAGCAGAATGGTCCTCCAAAATATCATTCTAATCCCATCAGTCAACATCTTCTAGGTAATTCCCAACTCCCCATGGCACAAAAAAGAAAGGCGGGCTCCTCAGCCTGGGGGACCAGGTCTTGCTTGGCTGCTACAGCCTCTCTTCATGGCCTCTCTGTCTCTCCTCTCAGCCCCCCTTTGGCCCCCACAATATCTTCTGGGTTAAAGTACCCCAAACATGCCACTACACCAGGGGTGCCCCCCTCAGCACCTTCCACCTGTTGCTTCTCTGTCTGGAGCATCCCTCTTGCCATCTTTCTCCCCAAGCAAACATCGTGCAGGAGCAGCACATCCGCAAAGCTTTCTTTTCCCAGACCTCCCCAGGCTAGCATCAAGTCTGCTTTTCCGAGGCTCCCAGAACGTGTGGTTTGTTCTCGTACATTTGGGCACCTCAGCCTATGAGTCTGGGAACCTCTGGCATTCAGGGACTCCTTCCCACCTTCCAGCCTGAAGCCCAGTGTCCAGAAGGAGTCACTACCTCCCATACCGAGTTGAGTTAAAGTTATTGAATTAAGCTGCAGAACATCAGGAACCCCACCCCCACCCCATTCTCAACCCTGCCCCTCCTGTCCTTGTCTCCTGCCCAGTTTCAGCACCCACTGCCTGCAGGCGGGGCCCCAAGTCTGCAGGGATTTGCAGGCCAGGCAGGAAGTGGAGACCTGTTGGGGGCCTGCTCTTGCCTCCTTGGCCCGAGGCAAGAAGGAAGTGGCTGCTGCAGGAGGACCAGAAGAAGGGGACCTGTGTCCTTCTCCACCTCCTTCTGTGCCTCTTTCATTTGCCTTTGTCTGTGGCTTTAGAGCTATTTGAGAGACACCTTGAGACAGCTGGAGAAACAGCAATAATCCAATTAGAGTGTCTGACACTCTGGGCTGGTGGCATCCAGGTGGGGAGGAGGTGGACACACCGGGGCTGTTTCTGGTTCGGTCTGTGATATGTTTTCCTGGCCGTCAATACCTACAGGGAAAACACCAGCAGTCAGATTCGCAGATAAAAACCGGTGACCTCTGTTTCCTCCCTGGGATGTTTTCACCAGAAATTGGTTTCTGGGCAGGGAGGGGACAAAGACGCCTTCCTTTTCTTTCCCCACCTCGGTAGCATGCAGAGGGGTTTGAAAGAGAAAATCTTGGAGGGAGGGAAAGAGTAAACCAGAGGAGCCAGCAGGGTCTGAAAGTCAGAACTGTCTCCCCAGCTGAGGAATTTTTCAGGGTGAGAAATTCAGTCCCCCTTTCCCTCCTGACTCTCTCTCTCCACTGCTACTAATCCTAGCTGTGCTCTCATTTTTTTTTTCTCCCTTTCTCCTTTCGTCTTTGGTCACTGTCCCATCTCTGGGAATTTTAGGGGGTCCTCTGGGCCCAAACAAAGCACAGGAACTGTCCCCTGGAAATTAGAACAGAAGAACTCATGATCCAACCATTCTGCCTTTCATTGCGGATATCAAAGCTCATGGCGAGAAGCTGTTGATGGATTTGTTATCTCGAGGGAGCAGGGCGCTGTTAGTCTCCCAGTCATCCCAAGAGACATGGCTCCCAGCAGCCCTCCCAGTCGGATTTCTGTCTCCCTCACCTACCTTCCAGCCCTGCCATCCCAGCAACCCCTCCCCAGATGCACCTGAGATGTCACTCCCAGCCCCCTAACCTGCCGGTGGCCCGGTTCCCCCACACCCCACGCCAGGCCAGCTTGACTGCGTGGTGGCTGGGAAAAGTGAAAACACTCTTCCCTTCATTATCAGAAAGAGTTTTATTCCGACTGAAGTGAACAATATGAAGAGACACTACAGAGCCCTGGCGGAGGATGAAAAGTTTCTTATATCCACAGAGCCGCACTTCAAAGTGTCCTATGAGAAGGTTCCACTTTAATTAGGGGGAGGAAATTGCCATGTAACTTAATTAATATCAAAAACAGTTTTCCCTTAAATATAAGAAAGAAAGATGGCTCCATTGAGAAGGAGAAAGGATCTGACAGCAAATCTGGATAGGCCTGTTCACCTACAGAATAACAATAACCTTTGTTTTGAATGACTGCATACGTCTTGGGTTAATTAAGAACTTAAAGCCATGGTGGGTTCTTCATGGAACAGAGGTTTTCATTTTCTATCCCAACACTGGCCTTTGTACAAAACAAATTGAAGACCTGAGATAGTTAATCTGGATATCTCAGGAGAGAAACACAGAAATCCTATTTTATTTCAATGATCTAAGAAGCATTTGCAGAGAATGCTTTGGAGAGCTGAGTCATGTGGCTCCTTCACACCCTCCCAGGAGACTTTATGGGCACCATCTCTCCTGCAGGGCTCCCTGACCCTGTCATCATGTCCCATGTCCCTTCCAGTCTTCTGGAAAGACTCCTAGGCATTTTCCTGGTTTCTCTTCTCTTTCCACAATCAAGCCATCATATCCATTCTGCCTTCTAATTACCACCTTTTAAGTTGATCTGCTACTCTGCTGCCACCTTGGGCAGGGCCACCTCCTATTTTCACCCAAAGGATTCCCAAGTAGGCTCCTAGATGGTCTTTCTGATTTCCCTCTTGTCCCTTAGAGTCTATTCCCCACCCAACAGCCAGAGAGCTCTTTTATAAGACAAAGTTACGCTACTCTCTGCTCAAAAACCTTCAATAGCTTCCTATTACTCTTAAGATTTCTTACCAAGGACCCTAAGGCACTATATGATTTTGTGTCTGCCTAAGTCTTTTACCCTTGTTTCACCCTAGCCAGAGTCTCAGGGTCTTGGACACAGTGTTCCTCCTGTTTGGAACACTTACCATACCTCCTCTACCCACTGGACCTTGGCCTAATTCATTCCTATACATCTTTTGAGTCACAATGTAAACATCATTTACTCTGGGAAGAATTCTGAGATACACACTCACCCGCAACACACACAGACATCAAAATGAAATCCCATATGACGTGCTCACATGGACTATTGCATTTCTTTGTAACCCATATCAAAGTTGTAATCAACTAGTTGTTTGGTCAAACAAGGTTTGATATTTATCTTTTGCCCTGGACTATAAGCTGGGGAGAAGCAGAGATGAAGTCTATCTTATAGCTGTTTGCTGAGTTGCCTGCATGTTATCAAAGCAGACACTGATATAATCTCCATCAGGGCATTTCAATCTCATTACACATCAAAAAAATACATCATTTTATTAAACCCATTACAGGAGTAAAATATTAAGCACAGAGGTTAGATGTTACCTCAAATCCACTAGTCATGTATGGATGTGAGAGCTGGACAAAAAGAAGGCTGAGTGCTAAAGAATTGATGCTTTTGAACTGTGGTGCTAGAGAAGACTCTTGGGAGTCCCTTGGACTGCAAGGAGATCAAACCAATCAATCCTAAAGGAAATCAACTCTGAATATTCATTGGAAGGACTGATGCTGAAGCTGAAGCCCTAATACTTTGACCACCTGATGCAAAGAACCGACTCATTGGAAAAGACCCTGATGCTGGGAAAGACTGAGGGCAGGAGGAGAATAGGGTGACAGAGGATGAGATGGTTTGATGGCATCATCGAATCAATGGACATGAGTTTGAGCAAGCTCTGGGAGATAGTGGAGGACAGGGAAGCCTGGTGTGCTGCAGTCCACAGGGCCCCAAAGAGTTGGTGATGACTTAGTGACTGAACAACAACCACCACAAAGTCATACAAGGTAGCAAAAGGTGTGTAGTCTGGCTCCTGGGTCCTGCTTTTTATCACTGGGGTATGCTCATGCAGAGGAAGGATAATATTCATTTGTGGAAATCAAGGAGGAGAGAAGGGAGGGAGAGAGGGAAGGAGGGAGTTAAAGAGGAGGGTGAAAAGAAGAAAGAAATAACCAGTCTAGAAATAGTTGCAGAATTAACCAGTGGCACCAGGCATGGTGGGCTGCTGTCTATGGGGTCGCACAGAGTCGGACACAACTGAAGTGACTTAGCAGCAACCAGGCATAATCCCAGGGACCCAGTTCTCAACTCAGGGAGGTACCCATTCCTACTTAATGCAATGTCTTTAACATTCCCAGGAAAGATCCCAGCCTTGTGATTTTTCCTAGATATGCTTCCTTACAGAACAAGTATAATCTAAGGATGTGTCTTGAGAAAGTTAAGACAATTTTTCTCTCTCCATTCTTTGCCTTTATCCCAACTTCTAGCCCCCTCACTTCCTGCAATAAACTTACAGAGTAGGGTCACAGTTCTCAAACTGTGCAGCGCGGTGTCCCAGTGAACAGTGAACCCACACAGAATATCTTAATTTGGGGATGGTAACACAGAGATATTGGAGAAGGAAATGGCAACCCACTCCAGTGTTCTTGCCTGGAGAATCCCAGGGATGGGGGAGCCTGGTGGGCTGCCGTCTATGGGATCTCACAGAGTCAGACACGACTGAAGCGACTTAGCAGCAGCAGCAACACAAAGATACCCAACAACTGCCAGACACTGAGCAAATTACTGTCTCAAAGAAGTTTATAGTTTTGACATTAGATCTCACTATTTCCTTTCATTTGGGCCATATCTTTATGAAAGTGGGTTTTCTGAAGTTGCTGTGATAAAAAGCAAGTACTACACGAAAATTAATGTGGAACAAAAAATTGAAGGCAGCAGTGGCCAAGGTTTGAGAAGTTGGGTGGTGCTCAACAGGTGCACACATCCCACTAGCAGATAATTATGAATATTTAAGAATGAAATGAAAATGTTTTTCCTTTTCATTTATGTATATATTTTCAAATAGCTATTGAGTTGTTAGGACATTAATACTTACTACATTGTTTGATCCTAACTATTTTAAAGATCGAACTGTTAGTTCTCTTGACCTCTGGGTACCATAAAAAACTACTGAGACCAAAGATATCATGAATCAAGAAAATACGGGAACCTCTGGGGTAGGGGTTCCAAGGGATTGGTGTTGGGATTGACATACTAATACGGCAGAGAGGGGAATGACCTCTCCCCTTAAAGAGGACCACCTCGGATAGGATTCAATTGTCCTCCAGGGTGATGTCGTCTTGGCAGATTACAATACTTTCCAGTGACTTAAGGGGGAAGGGAAGAAGCAGGCCGACTGGGGACCACGCCCACCGGCTCTCCACACCAGGCTCCTCCCTGGACAGGTGCACACCCATCGACAGGCAGACACCCTGACATTTGAAGGATGGGCATGTAATTGACGGTATCTCAGCTGCCCTCAGAAAGCACTGCCTTCAGCCAGGGGTCTCTCCATCTCTCCACAACAGCAAAGAAAAGCCTCTTAACTCCCTGCACTTCAAGCAAGGCCTTCTGTTATCAGCACCGATGCTAGCTCGGCCGCCTTCCACTCCAGAGAGCTCAGTGGAAACAGCCTTGGCAGGTGGACAAAATGGGCAAGATGGCAAGCGCTGTTAAACTGCAGCAGCAGGTTGTTGCGACGTGTGCTTAGGACCTTCCTTCTCTTGGGTTCCCCGCGCCTTCTCTCTTCTGTGAGAAGAACCTGTTCCTTCTCACAGGTTCCCCCCTGTGGCTGCCAGGGGGGCACAGTGTGCCTCCCATGTCCAGAGGCTGCCGTGCGGTTCTGGTCCCCTGAGGCCTCCCAGAACAGAGGCGAGAGATGGCGGGTACTCCGGGCCCTCCTAGTGGGTCTTCTCCTTCAAAGCGTGGGACCTCCCCGATAGGGAGACAAAGACTCACCAGAGGGGAAGCTTTGGGTTGATTTTAGGTGCCTAACCACTCACTCATTCCCAGGTGCCAGGCACTGTTCATCTTTCTCAGCCCCTTCTTTCCGACAGCTCCGTGACACCCTGCCCTAGATGCCAGGTTTACAGCATTTGTAGTCTCTCAGTAGTTTCTCCTGGTGCCCTGCACACCTGAAAGGTAATAAATGGAGAGAGTTGAGTGATTGGGAGCTGGTGGAGGTGTCTGCTCAGCCTCCTACCACAGCTCTCTCCCTTCTCCAGCCCAGAAGGGCTTATAGAGAGCGGTTCAGACCCTCATTCTCTTCTCCCCCACCTTGAAGGCCCTGGGTCTAACCAAGGGAGGCAAGCCCAGGACAGCCTCTTACCCTGCACTGCCCCAAAGCTAATGGCCATCTCTGTTTCCCCACCTGGGAGGCGCAGATCTAGAGGGAAGTGGGAAGGAAAGGAGAGACAGATGGGGCAGTAGCTGCTGGGGACCGCCCATTCTGGTGGCCCCAGCGGCCTGTGTTCAGGAGACCTGTGGTTGGGCAGCTCCTCAGAGCGGACCTGCTACCCAGAGAATCTACCTCATTTCATCAGAGCCAGGGACGTCTGTTCCCAGCTGCCATATCGTCAACCCCCCAGCTGTAGGACTTACTATAATTTCATACAGTTCTGTAGACAGATATTGAAAAGGCATCTGGAAAAATTGATAGCATATCAAGGCAAAGATTTCATAAAAGTCATTTTTTAAATGTCCAGCCATAGGTACTAGCTAGCATGCAGTCCTCATAGACTCATGTTCAAGGTCCCCAAAGGCCTTTTTCCTGATCTCAGAGCGCCCCCTTTGGAAATGAGGCTCCTACTGCAACTGGCCTGCAGCCTTCTCTGCTCACGTTTGAGCTGGGGGAAGGCAAAAGAGAAAGGCCAGGGAGGGGGAAGGAAGAAGGGAGCAGGAGCTGGGGGAAGGGGGCAAGGGCAGAGGGAGAGGGAGCTGACCTCCAGGGGTCATGTGGTTACATGTTCTCACGTGCTGAGAACACTCAACATGTGTAACCTCATTACAACTCGCATGCAAAATAAGCCCCCAGCCCCAGTTTAATAACAGAGACACAGAGAGACCAAAGGACACAGGAAGGGTGGCTGTCGGGGCCAATGGTCCCCAAGATAACCAAGTACACGCTCTTTGGTTAGAGAAAACTGTGGCTCCCTTTTCATCTCTCTCCAGCTTTCAAATTCTCCACTGAAATCACAATGAGAAGGAACAACCATGTTCAAGGAACTAATGAGAAGTTTCAGGGGGTTTGATTGCAAGTGGACAGCACACTTGAACTAACAATGGTCAAGGGCAGAACTCACAAATACACCCTTTTCCCTGTAGTTTCGTCTTGTTTTGCTTCCTCCCGAGAGTCTCACAGGTGGCAGCCTCCTGGGCAAGAAAAGAGCCCTGGGTTTGGAATCAGACACCTGCTCTGGCATGTCAGATTAGGCCTCAGCAGGGTTTGGCCAGTAAGGAGAGAAACTGTTAGGGTTCTGGTTTGGGGGAGGGGAGGGAAGCCAGGAGGCTGTTTCAAGGGCTGTAGAAGCAGTATCTAGTGATCACACAAAGAGGAGCAGGGAGCTAATCCAAAGTACAGGGAGAAATCCAGGATCCTAGGGTAAGAGGCCAAGTCAGGAGCCAGAGGGTGGCCGATTTTGGAGCTAGAAACAGGAGAAGAGAAAAAAAAAAGGGCAGTTCTCCGGAAGGGAGACCTCTGTTGAGTCAGGGGCAAAGGGGGAGCTCTTATCTGGAAGCATCTTAAAGATACGTTCCTTTGAGTGGGTCTGGGGATGCAGAGAGCCAGAGGAAGATCTGTGAGTGCTCAGGATGCAGTGGGGGTACACAGGGTGTGAGCTTGACCTTGAACCCAAAGCTTTCTTTTGGAGTCTCTTTTGAAGGAGTCTGAGATGAGAACAGAGGAAGTCGTGCGCTAAGGTATCTCTTTGGCAGGAACGTTGCTTCCCCGTGGACCTGTGCTTGAGTAGAAGCCCGCTCCCCTATTTCTTTCATGGCAGGGAGCGAATCTGCAGGGTTAGTGAGCCTGAGATCACTTTATTCATCCCTCTGCCTCCATGCCCCACTGCCTTCCAGTCCTTTCAACCACACCAGAGTCAATTCTACTTTGAATATGAGAGAGGGTTCGAAAGAGATTTCCGTGCTTGTCCTTCCCAAATAGCACTCTGGAGAGTCAGGAGTAGAGGGAGAGAGGCTGGCTTTGGCTCAATGATGTTGTGACGAAGGGAGACAGGAGATTACACTGGTATACAAGGGGTGAGCCTGGAGCTCGACCCCTGCTCCTCAAAGCCCTGAACCCCTGATTCTGTCTGATGACTATCTTCATGAGCAAGCATGTCAGTGGGGTTGGGCAGAGAAGGCAGGTCTGTTTTTATAGGGGCAAAGAAATTGGGGGTACTTTTTCAGAAGGACTTTGTTGGGGAGTCAGACATGAAAGGACCCTCCCTCTTGCCCTGCCTAACCTGTGAGCTGATGTGATCTCTTGTAATAGAATAACTATGATAAAACTAAGGTCACTATTGGAACCCTAGGTGGGCAACTCAATATTTCAAAGAAGAAAAACACTATTTCCAAGCCCTAGTCACTCAGAAACTTGCCGGTCAAATGCGAGACAATGTTGAAAACACTGTTTATCATCCAATGTCTCCCAAAAGAAGGGTCACATGAGGATTTCCTATCAGCATTTAAAACAAGGACATTATTTATGCCCTAAGAATAGGGGCTAGTGGGGAAGTGCGTTTCTCTCTTTTAAATGATGAAAACAATGGTAATTTGCCATGTTTCTTTTTTGCCTTAGCTACCAGGGAGCTCCGATTAGATTTTGTGTTAGTTGTGATAAATATGCTAATTAAGCCTTTGGATGACTATGTTTGTTAGTCTTCAACTCTGGTTTCCCTCTTTGATTTCTGTTTCTTTATTTTTGTAGGTGTCCTTTGTTTAAGCTGTTCAAACCATCTTTGGAAAGAGGTAGACATTTCCATAAGGAACAGCACACTACTTAATGCACATTCGTGGCCATAGCTGGGTAAGCCACGCAAAGAGTACATTCTTTTGGCAGGAACCCACATTACATCAGCACTGTCTTCAGAGATAAAGGCCAGTCTTCTGTGTTCCTCCCCTGCCTCTTCCCCTGCCACCTCCCTCACAAGGACAAAGTGTCGAGGGCATTCTTTAATCTCCTCGCTTTTAATTGGTGAGAGAAAGTAGTGCCACTCATCAGTGCTCTAAGTTGGAGGGATTTAATTAGATCTAATGACCAGATAAATGGAGAATTCTGAGCAAGGACCTTTGGGGACTGAATGGTGTGAAGAGGATTATGTTGTTATATTTCCCTATACTCCTTCCTGTGGCCGCGGCCACGACGGAAAGAGAAGCCGGGCACTAACAGCAGTCAGATGTGGACACTGTTGGTGGGGAGAAGGTCATCTCTGAGCCCTGGTGGAGAAGGCATTCGGAGCAAAGGGTGAGGTGGGAGTGAGCTCTCTGGAGTATCCGACATTTGACTCCCTTGCCTGAGTCATTCTCACGCTCTGACAGATCCTGTCTTCCACTTGACTTGTTTCCCGGGCTTTCTATCTGCCTGTGACCCTGGCATCTTTCTCACCCATGAGAAGAGCCACAGCTTGGCCCTAGAATGGGTAGACGTGTTCCCTTGTCAGACTGCCCATGTACAGCTGCTAAACCGACCTGTCCCCTTCTGACAAGTTGCCTCTATCTAGTCTGAGCGGGATCATTTTGAATATCCGCGTGCTGTCACTTAGTGCCTGGAGTGTCAGATTTCTCCCCCCTCCAAGATCATCTGTCACAGTGACTAGGGTATTCTGGTCCTAACAACCCCGAGGGAAAGTTCTTCGGGCTGAAGGGAAGCATGGGGGAGAAAGGGATTGAAGTCTGTCAGCAAATACTCCATATCTGACTCATTCTCAAATTGTGAGTGGGGGAAGGGGTGGTGAATTCTTCCCTAGAGAAAGGTCAGTTCAAGCGGTGAGGCTTAAGAGGAGGAGAAAGAGCTTTTATTGAGGTTTCATCATAAGTTCAGCATTTGGTCAGATACTCACACCTGTCATATCACTTCATTTCTATAAAATTACAGCCTGGTACCTGATATGTCCTCGATAAGCATAAGATGAATAATTGAATTTTCCAGAGAGGTTACCACTATCCTTATCAGACAGAAGGGAAAACCAAAGTTTCAGAAAAATGAGCAATTTGCTGAAGTTTACTCACCAGGGGAGCTGGAATTTGAGCTGAGGTCATTCTTTCTGATGTCAGCAACACTCTCTTTCCAGTTTGACATGAGGGCAAGACTTTGACCACAGCCCTTTCTGGGCTGTCTCCAAACCACAGTCCCTTCAAACGAGGCTTGTGTGTGGTTTGATGTCATTAGACCTCAATTTGCTCACTGGTAAAATGGACTGGCTGGGGCTTTGTGCCAATGCTTCGTGACGAAGGACATAGCCACTGTTTTCTGTTTGTTGTTTTCTTCCCCCAGAGATAATTTGTATGGAGGCTGCCTCTCCTCTAAATCCAAACCCTACACTTCATGATAAACAGCATTAATGTGATAGCTCTATGTATTATATATGGCCCCCTGAGCCAGGAGATAGATTTACACATGTGCTAAATATATTCCACCAGTGCCTCGAAGTGATGCTTTGTATCAGTGGCTCTGGACATCTAGAAGCAGCAGCTCAGGTCATTAAGAAAACACACACACACACACACACACTGCAGCCACTCTAGGAACACAGAACCAACAGAAGACAGATGGGGAGGAGAGGACTCTGGCAGGAAGGTCTCACTTACAAATGACAAATAACTTCTTGTTCCAACTCTCTGTAAGTTTCTCAGAGATAAAGGAGCTGTCAGGGTTATCTTATCCCTTTAATTCTCAGAATTATTTAAATGAAAGTAGAGTTCAAGTCCAAATTATTTGAATTGGCTACATTTCTGGTTTAGTTTGGCCATGGAAAGACGTCTGTGGTTTTGAAGTTGAAAACATGCCAGTCGCTGAGCCCCATGCTATGGTCCAGGGGTTCCTAAAATACACTGATCATCCTTCCTCAAGATAATTGTTAACTTTCATCAAGTATTATGTCCCAGGGCCTATATACCAAAGGCTTCAAATCAATGATCCCATTGACTTCCCACACCAGTCTTACAAATTTTATTAGGCCCATTTTACAGATGAGAACATTGAAACTTGGGAAACTAGTAACTTGTCCACAAACATGCAACTAGCTAAAATCAGCAGAAAAAAGGTATGAACCCAGGACTGCCTGAGTCTTAACTACACAAGACCACAGATTTCAGTGAGATGTGTGTTATGGCAGAATGAAGAGGAACTAAAAAGCCTCTTGATGAAAGTGAAAGTGGAGAGTGAAAAAGTTGGCTTAAAGCTCAACATTCAGAAAACAAAGATCATGGCATCCAGTCCCATCACTTCATGGGAAATAGATGGGGAAACAGTGGAAACAGTGTCAGACTTTATTTTTCTGGGCTCCAAAATCACTGCAGATGGTAACTGCAGCCATGAAATTAAAAGATGTTTACTCCTTGGAAGAAAAGTTATTACCAACCTAGATAGCATATTCAAAAGCAGAGACATTACTTTGCCAACAAAGGTCCATCTAGTCAAGGCTATGGTTTTTCCAGTGGTCATGTATGGATGTGAGAATTGGACTGTGAAGAAGGCTGAGTGCCCAAGAATTGATGCTTTTGAACTGTGGTGTTGGAGAAGACTCTTGAGAGTCCCTTGGACTGCAAGGAGATCCAAACAGTCCATTCTGAAAGAGATCAGTCCTGGGTTCCTGGGTGTTCTTTGGAAAGAACGATGCTAAAGTTGAAACTCCAATACATTGGCCACCTCAGGCGAAGAGTTGACTCGTTGGAAAAGACTGTGATGCTGGGAGGGATTGGGGGCAGGAGGAGAAGGGGACGACGGAGGATGAGATGGCTGGATGGCATCACTGGCTCGATGGATGTGAGTCTGAGTGAACTCCAGGAGTTGGTGATGGACAGGGAGGCCTGGCGTGCTGAGATTCATGGGGTCGCAAAGAGTTGGACATGACTGAGCGGCTGAACTGAACTGAACTGAAATATTTAGCTATCAAACTGCAACTAACTCTGGTCACTGTGGGAGAAGGAAAATTTTAGCATAAGCTCAAGCAGTGAGAGATGCTTTGATGGAAGCGATGGAAATGCTTAAAGAAAGGCTAAGATTTGGAGGCTTCCCTGGTGGCTCAGTGGTAGAGAATCTGCCTGCCAATGTAGGAGACATGGGTTCCATCCCTGATCTGGATGATCGCACATGCCACGGAGCAGCTAAGCTTGTGCACTGCAACTAGTAAGCCTGTGCTCTAAGAGTCTGGAAGCCACAACTACTGAGGCCATGTGCTGCAGCTACTGAAGTCTGCTCACTCTAGAGCCCATGCTCTGCAACAAGAGAAGCCACCACAATGAGAAGTCCATGCACCACAAACAGAGAGGATCCCCCACTCACCACAACTAGAGAAAAGCCCACGCAGCAACAAAGACCCAGCACAGCCAAAAGTAAGTAAATAAGCGATATAGAGCATTTGCAGATGGGGACGCCAGGGTAGATCTGGAAGGACCTGGCTAGAGGGCTATCAAAGCAGAGTCAGCGACAGCAGAATAGGTCGGATGAAACCAAATTATATTCTGAGCTGCAGAGTCTAGATTTGATGCTTCTGCCAAGTTGACTCTTTTTAGTGGGTTCATACCACGGACTGTCATGACAGAAGTTTTGTTTTGTAACAGATTGAGGGGTGGCTTGGGGAAAAACCAAGAACGAGTAGAAAGCCCAAAGCAGAGACTGTGATCTTCGCTCCATTAATGAGGATGCATTTGCAAGAGCAAAGAAGAAAGGGCAGATCTGAAGGGAAATGATAGGGCTGGGAGTATTAGAAATAAAAATGAGAAGTGGAGAAGAAGAAAAAGTCAAAGAATCCTGCCAAGAGTCTATGGGGCTGGGAAAGCAGAAGAAAAATGGTGCCTCTGGAGGGGGAGCAAGCATTTGGAAAGAAGAAACATAGTGACTTTAGGTTTGAAAGTGTCAGTGTGAGGTGCTGGGAAAGTCATTCCAATGGGAAAAAGCATGTCATATAAGTGCTCGGGATAATGAGATTGAAACGGCAGCAGTGAGATCAGGACTGGATACGTACACAAGAGAGATGTACTGGAGGTGGCAGTCAACAAGCTCTTGGAGGAAGTAGTGAGAAGGACAAAGGGAGAAGGGCTTAAAAAAAGGTTCCCAGGGAATCCTTACATTTAGGAGAGCAGGATGAAAATGAAACATTAAAGAAGATAGCTAAGGAACAATTCAAGAGGATGGGAGAAGAACCTCCCCCCCCCCCCAAAATCTGATATATGATGATCAACGTAGGTGAGACTATCACACATGAGGGACTTGTCAGTGGTGCCACACAGCAGAGATCAAGAATAACAGAGCGAAGGGCTGAAAAGGCTATTTGTTCTGCAAGAAGACGTATCAGTCTAATTTGGGAACAAACACCAGCTTGTATGGGACTTCCCAGGTGGCTTATCAGGAAAGAATCTGCCTGCAATTCAGAAGACATTCAGGAGACATGGATTCCATCCCTGGGTCGGGAAGATCCCCTGGAGAAGGAAATGGCAACCCACTCCAGTATTCTTGCCTGGGAAATCCCATGGATGGAGGAGCCCGACAGGGTTGCAAGAGTCAGGCACAACTGATCGGCTAAGCAACAACAACCAGCTTGCATGAAAGCCAAGACTGGGATAGCAGGAAGTAATATCTGCAAAGACCATAAGCCTGAAAAGTTAACCTGGAGAAAGGAAGAGGGGAAATTAGAAAGTATGATAGAATCAAACACAGGGCTTTCTGCAGTATAGAGACTGTAGCACGTGGAGAGAAAGAGACTGAAGCTGGCAGAGATGGAGGAGAAGGAGGAACTAGCTATATCTTGTGGAAGCAAACTTCCAGAGGAGTCATGGGTTCAGAGTTCAAAGGAAGCAGTTGGCTTTAAATAAGCAGAGAGATACGTTTTCCTTTGAGAATAAAGGGAAAAAGTCCACCTCAGAGACAGAGTTTTTGTGTTGTGAGAATGAGTATACGATATGTTCCAAAAGATGGCTTTAGTCTCCCACCAATCTGAAATGGCCGTGTATCTATCACAAGTGAGGAAGAAATCTTTGAAGGTGTAAGTTACCGAGATCTTCGGACCGTTACTGCAGCATGCTATGCTATGCTAAGTCACTTCAGTCGTGTCCGACTCTGTGCGACCCCAGAGACGGCAGCCCACCAGGCTCCCCCGTCCCTGGGCTTCTCCAGGCAAGAACAGTGGAGTGCATGTCCTTCTCCAATGCATGAAAATGAAAAGTCAAAGTGAAGTCGCTCAGTCGTGTCCGACTCTTAGCGACCCCATGGAGTGCAGCCTACCAGGCTCCTCCCTCCATGGGATTTTCCAGGCGAGGGTACTGGAGTGGGGTGCCATTGCCTTTTCCAACTGCAGCATAACGCAGCCCATCCTGGTTAAATGCAAGGAGAAACTTGCCTCCTAAGATTAGAACAGAAGGAAGAATTGAGATTTTAAGGGGAAAATAGTTACAAAATAACTGCAGGAGTATCCAAGTGATTAAAAAGATTCTTTTTCCGACCATATGTTTCTAAAATTTCAAACCTACAGAAAGGTACAGAAACTGGTATAGTGACCACCCATAGACCCTTCACCCAGATTCACCAACTGCTCAACATTTTGCACATTTTCTTTTTCTGTCTGAGTATAATGTATAGACACACACATACACACACACACACACACCCTTTTTTTATTTAAAAAGAACATTTGAAAGTAAGTACCAGGCATCATATCAGTTCACTCTGAGTATTTCAGCAGATGTCTTTTAAGAATAAGGTTGTTCTGAACTTATGGTGGCTGGGGGAAAGGATGCAGGGAATAGTTAGGGAGTTGGGAGGGACATGTACACACGCATATATTCAAAATGGATAACCAACAAGGACCTTCTGTGTGGCACAGGAAACTCTGCCCAATGTTATGTGACAGCCTGGCTGGGAGGGAAGCTTAGGGGAGAATGGGTACATACATATGTTTAGCTGCGTCCCCTTGCTGTTCACCTGAAACTGTCGCAACATGGTTACTCGGCTATACCCTACTAAAAAATAAAAGTTAAAAAAAAGAATAAGGATGTTCTCCTATAGAACTACAATACCATTATTATACCAAAAAATTTCATAGTAATACACTAATTTTATCTCGTATACTTGTGTGTTTAGTCATGTCTGACACTTTGTGGCCCCATGGAAGGTAGCCTGCCAGGCTCCTCTGTTTATGGAATTTTCCAGGCAAGAATGCTGGAGTGGGTTGCCATTTCCTTCTCCGGGGATCTCCCTGACCCAGGAATCAAACTCACCTCTCTGGTGTCTCCTGCATTGGCAGGGAGGTTCTTTGCCACTAGCGCCACCTAGGAAGCTCTTATCTAGTGTATATCCATTTTCAAAACTTCCCATGTGTTCTTAAATTTACTTCACAGCTGTTTCCACCCCCAACAATTACGATCCCATCAAAGATCACACACTGTACTTGGTACATACGTATTTACCCAAAAGCAGTAAGGTTGCCTAGGCAGAATTTGGATAGCCTGATCTTTTAATAAGCTAGATTTGCTCCATGGGGAAACAGGAGTTGCAGCATGTATGGAGATTGACTTGGTTGGAGAACACAGGCCTTTGCCTGAGGTTATCTGTCATGGTAACGGTGGTGGTGATGAGACGATGATGAGGAAGATGAAAAGGAAGATGAATGAGGCATAGCATCAAAGGAAAATGACAATTTTCAGATATTAAAGGGCCAACAAAGAAAAAATTAGAAATATGATTTGGCAATATAAAAATTAATATTAATTAGACTCTTTATGCTCTACTAAAAATGCTTAATTATATGCATTAAATAAGAAATCATTAAATGTATGTGAAATTAATTTGTTCTAAGCTCTCTCAACATACATGCTCAATTTGCAAGTAGTGGCTCCTCCCAACTTAATTAATTAGAGTTGGCATTGATGATGGAATACTTATTTATGGACCAGGTGCCATGAAAGAGGAATGGGCTATGTACACTACAGGGAATGCCAAAAGGGATTTAAGATATAAGAGACTGAGAAGCCTAGAATCTCAGAGCTAGTGACCTTTGTGGTTATTTATTTCAATACATCCCTTTATATCATAGGGATCTATGATGGTTATAATACAAGGCTATGTGCTACTCTCAATATTTCAAGATGACTAACAGAAATGCTAGATTTACTCATGATAAGGCTACACAGGCTAGATAAAGTATCAGCATTTTTAATTTTGTGTTTTATCTTTGCTTGTAATAAAATTAACTCTTTATAGTCCAATAGCAGTTAAATATGTCTTTGATGGGTGGACACGAGATGAGTAACAAACTTTGCTTTAATCAGAGAGTCTATTTCGGTAGAAGAGATTTTTTGAAGCTAGGGAAAAGGGCACGGCGCAGAGGGAACTAATAGTGAAAGTCCTCAGATTGAAAAGATGGAAAAATACTCTTCTTGCTACCAAACTCTCACTTTCTAAGAGGCCTAGATTGCCCAAGTGACATACCTAAGTTCACGCAGTTATTTACCAGAAGCAATTAACAGCAATCTCCTGGCACATCAAAGGTTAGTTGAGGAATAAATTTAGTGAGCCACAAGTGGGGTATCCCTGGTGACAGAAAGTCTTGAGAAGGGAAATCAGTCAGGAAAATGTTGCTTACAAACCAAGCAGGGTAACGGTGTCCTGGTCTTAAACAGTTGGAAGGATGGGGGCGTTTATGTAGGAGTGCAGTCAAGCGGCCTCAGTGACTGAGGAGCTCTTGGCTTGGAGACTTGAGTACAGTGGGGAAGGAAAGAAAGCGTCAGACACGGGGTGGGGTCAGGAAGCAGAGGGTGGGACGAATGGAGAGGGTAGCATGGAAACAAAGACACTGCTGCTGCTGCTGCTAAGTCGCTTCAATCGTGTCCGACTCTGTGTGACCCCATAGACGGCAGCCCACCAGGCTCCCCCGTCTCTGGGATTCTCCAGGCAAGAACATTGGAGTGGGTTGCCATTTCCTTCTCCAATACATGAAAGTGAAAAGTGAAAGTGAAGTCACTCAGTCGTGTCCGACTCTTTGCAACCCCATGGACTGCAACCCACCAGGCTCCTCCGTCCATGGGATTTTCCAGGCAAGAGTACTGGAGTGGGGTGCCATTGCCTTCTCCAACAAAGACACTGCTGCTGCTAAGTCGCTTCAGTCGTATCTGACTCTGTGCGTCCCCAGAGACGGCAGCCCACCAGGCTCCCCCGTCCCTGGGATTCTCCAGGCAAGAACATTGGAGTGGGTTGCCATTTCCTTCTCCAATACATGAAAGTGAAAAGTGAAAGTGAAGTCGCTCAGTCGTGTCCGACTCTTTGCAACCCCATGGACTGCAACCCACCAGGCTCCTCCGTCCATGGGATTTTCCAGGCAAGAGTACTGGAGTGGGGTGCCATTGCCTTCTCCAACAAAGACACTACCATATGTAAAACAGATAGCCGTGTGACTCAAGGAGCTCAACCCAGCGTTCTGTGACAACCTAGAGGGGTGCGATGGGGCGGGAGGCGGGAGGGAGGCTCAACAGGGAGGGCACATATATGTGCCTATGGCTGGTTCATGTTGACGTATGGCTGAAGCCAACACAATATTGTAGAGTAATTTATCCTACAATTAAAAATGATTTTTTAAAAAAAGACATTCAGATTCTAAGTGGCAGCTTTTGTCGAGGGAGGGAGCACGAGAGGGGAAATAGAATTGAAGACAAATATTAGAAAATGACTTCAGAAGACCTAGGAAGGTTGAGATTCTAAGACCCACTTCTGGGCCTAAAGGGTTCTTGGGCCTTTCTGAAGCCAGGGGCGGGAAGATTAAGACGCCCAGTATCTAGTTCTGTGCCCGCAGTTAGAGGCCTCTGCTCAAGGCAGACACCAGGGGTCAGTGCAACCCCAGCTTCTCTATAAGGAGGTATGAGTCCCTTTCCTTGAGCGTCTGTTCATTACCAAGAGAATTTAAGAGAACTCTAAAAGGCAGATTCGTTTACGATTGCAGCATTTACAAGCAGTTGTAATTATGGTGTATGGAAAACAATTATTCCCCCCTAAAATTGCTCTTTTAATTTTCTCTCATATTTCCCATAGTGAACATTTAATAAGCCTCATTGCCTCACATACTGCCTTGGATACGTGCGCCGAGGCTCCTTAATGTTAGGATAGGAAACTCACACTCACATTACACAGACTGGCTCCAGGACTGCATGGTAGGCGTCCCCGGTGGAACCCCCAACCCAACCCCATCCTGGGCACAGCTCTAAGATGTATAACCTAATTTCTGCATAGCCACCTGGAGCACACCCAGTCCTCCCCCCAAATCCACCTCAAGGGCCACCTCTGCTATGAAACCTTTCCCTAGTGCACCCCCAAGACCTAGTCACCCCATTTTTTATGCCACCATGTTCCCCAAGCAGACATTTTTCACCTGAGAAACTGTCATCAACTTCTTTGTTTACATGTCGGTCTTTACCTACAAAACCTTACATACCTTAAAGGCAAAGGCCTTACCTTCTGGGTTACCAGTCCCCAAGGCCAGACACCCAGAAAAGCCTAATAAATCAGTTTGGGGTTAAACAAATGAATGATTAAGTCTGAAAAGGGCTGGCTAGTGGATATGGAGAGATAAAGAAGAAGGCAAGAATATAGCACCAACAAGGACCTTTGACTCAAAGGAAAAAAATCATAAGAGGGGCCTGACTTGGTCTGAGGTCCTTCTAGAGACATAAGAGACATGATACACAAGACTGCATTGGGGCGGGGGGGGGGGTGCCCTGGATGTCAGGCAAAGAAATTTAGGCTTGATGAGACAAATGATAGAAGATCATAGTGGATTTGGATTTTGGTAATTGTGAAAAATAGCTGGCTTCTGATTTTTCTCTCAGGCCGTAGCTGAACACACTGCTCTCCTAACAAAGGTCACAAAGCTGGCTGCTTTCCCAAAATGTCAGCTTGCAAACAGTTCGGTTTCCATATTTCCCACCTCCGCCAAGGAAAGTGGGAGCAGCGACAAGAGTCAGGAGCTGAGTGCACCTGCCTCCTGAGGACTTCCCTGGGAGCTCAGACGCTTTTGCAGAAATGCATCCCATTTCAAAATGTCCTGAGATCTTGATGGGGATGTAGAGAAACAATACACAGCAGGGTCTCTAATTCTGCCTTTCAAGAGAATAGGTGTCCAGAGGAGATGGACAGGGATGAGAAACAAACAATTTTCACAATCAGGAGCAATGACATTTAATAAAGTGATTAGTCAGTGACATTAAATAAGTTCTCGGGCCATCTTGAAGTGATTAATGTGGGTGGATGGAGGCCAGGATCTGTTAGGGGAGGGATGTAGAGGGCAGTTCTTTTGATTAAAAAGGGTATGTTGGGGGGAGTGAAATTTCAGGGAAGTGTTGTTATTAATTGGTTGTCCTTGGCCTTAAGATGGTCTTGACTATTAAATAGCTCTGTCTCTTTACAGTAGGAGAGTGAGTGGGAGGGAAGAGTCCCATGTGAAGGACAGAAGGAAGGTGCTGGCGTCAAGAGTCCTTTGCCAGAATCAGACACTTAGTGATTTACAAACACTTTGGCCTGCTTACCCACTGATATTTCCTTGTTTTCACTAAAATGTTAAAGGAGCTTCTGAATTCCTTTTTCTACCAGTGGATGGACAGTACTGAGAATCACAGTAGCTTCATATTTGAGTGCCTAGCTATAACCCCCTGCTGGTGAAAGTGGAGAAAACAGTCCAGGGTTTTTATTCTCCATCTGGTTTAGGAGCTCCATGGAAACATCAAGGGAGATAAAGGAAGATGGACAGAACTTTTGTTGTTGTTGTTAGGCGTAGCCCCCAGTACCTTGTTGAAAGCAGTGACCCTTAGAAAAGTACTTATGTCTACAGAATTTCAGAATTAATTAATGAGAAGTCACTGACTCCCAGGATTTAGGATTTCATGAACCAGAGAAAGTTTTTGGATTTCATGGGCCAGTAAATTTTCTTTAAGAAGAAACATCAATTCTTTATATCACCAAATAAAGTAATAACAAATAAATTACCATTCACCACTAACAAAATTATATGAAATATAAAAGGTAGGAAGAACATAAACAAAATGATTAAAGAAAATTAAATATAATAGAATTTGCTTTATGAGAAACTTAGTCTTTATTGTAATTTTCCTCGTTTTGTAGCTTACTTTTGGACCAATCAAATAGTCATCCACATAACTGGGAGAAGGCTTAGCATAAACAACCTCTAACACACCAGCAGAAACTGACTTGATATGCAGAATAGCAATAGCTGATACTCCGTGAGCACTCACTAGCTGTTGATAAAGTGGCAGTAATATAACTTACAATGGTTTGTTTTATATGGATTTTTCCATGTATTGATTCATCTCATCTTCACAACACCCCTAGAAAAGGCCCCTATTATTACCCTTATTTTACAGAGAAGAAACTCACATGCAGACACATTAAGTGACTTACCCAAGTCTTACAGCGGGGCCCGGTGGAGCTAGAAGTCAACCCCAGGCTGTCTGGAGGAGGCTTAGAGCACCACCATGGGTTACTTAGCTGAAACGGAAACAATCTACATGGGCAAAGCCAACTAATCCATGTGAATTCTAGGTTGGAATTAGACGGAGGAGTGTTTCTGTGTGTGTGTGTAGGAGGTGGGATATGGACCTGGGTACATGCCCTTCATCCAATGATTAAAAGAAAAAACTTACGGCTTCATAGCCATGTGAATATTATACCATTTGAGTCTTCAAAAACTCTTTCCAATGTGGCAGAGTATATTTTATGACATCCATTTTAAAGATACAGCAATCTGTAAGAAAATAGAAGTTGCGTTAATAACTATAATACCTAATCTTTACTATCCCTTTCACATGTATTAATTCTAGTCCTCACAATAACCTAAGGAGTTTCACAAGATTATCACACCGATTAGTGTTGCTTTATTATTTAACAGATTGGTGCTGTTTTACAGATTGAACTGGGACTCAGAGGGGTGAAGTGAATCACCCAAGATCACAGAGTTAGGGAATGGCGGTAGGATTCCAATCAGAGACAGATACGAGTTCCTTGGGGCTGGATCTTCCAGGGCTTTCTGGAAAAAAAAAATACATAATTAAAAAGACAAAATTAGGTGTCAAACTCATTTAGAAGGAGAAAGGAAATTTTAACAAATGTACACATTTTTAAAAGCTGATACATACCAAATGTTACAAAATCCAGGAAAGTAACTTATTATTGTTAACTCCCTAACATAGGGTCGCAAAGAGTCTGACACGACTGAGCAACTGAACTGAACTGAACACATCTCTATCTCCTCCTTCCTCATGCTTTATGGAGTTATTATTCTTTGTTTTTTGGTTTTTGCTTTGTGTGTGTTTAGTATATATGGATATGTAACAGCAATTTGATCTTACCCATTTGTGGAAGTTGACTAAGTAAGGTTCATTCTTCACATCTCCGGCTGGAGATTACAGACCACTGGGAAGACAGATGGGAAGGGACGACAGATGTAAAGAGAGAGATCCAGGACAAATCGGGGCCAATATCAGGAGGTGAAAACCCATGAGATGGACAGAAATATTTCGTATTTGTTCTTGTCGCCTCTGACACAGTGGTACGGCTATCTGGCAGAACTGAAGTCTTTCGTCTTGGCGTTCATTATGCCTATCTGTCTCTAGGTGTTGTAGAAACGGGCAGCATATCCAGGGGATGCTGGAGTCATTGCAGTCCACCTGCTGCCTTAATGCCAAGTTGATTCAGCAGATCAGCAACAGGATGCTGCTGCTTCATTTCCACCTTCTAAATCTTCGGCAAGAATCTCCCCGTGGCCCGTCACGATCAGAAATATAAAAGACTGAATATTCTGGGGAACGTATTTCAGCCTATCCAAGTTGACACATAACAAAGCAGTGTCATGTTTTCTGCTGATATTGGTTAAGAGTTTAATAAATGTCAAATGTGTCGAGCTGCTTGACAGTGGTAAGTGCTTTATATCAACACTGATGATCTGTCTACGTGTGGTGTCAGTTTTTGAGAGAGGGTGTTGAGCTCTCTAACTATATTTGTATTTTTCTATTTCCCCTTTGCTGTACATTCCAAAATATTTTCCATAACAATATAAAATAGTGATCTCACTTTTATGTGGAATCTAAACAATAGAACAAAGAAAACAGACTTAAAGATCTAGAGAGCAAACTGGTGGCTGCCAGAGGGGAGGGGGATGGTGGGGCGGGGGTTTGGCAAAATAGGCGCTGGGGATCAAGAGACACGAATTTCCAGTTATAAAATGAATAAGTCACAGGGCTTAATCCATAGCGTAAGGAATATTGTCCATTATTCTATAACAATTGTGTATGGTAACAGATGGTTATTGGACTCATGGTGAGCATTTGGTAATGTATTTGATTGTCAGGTCACTATGTTGTACACTTGAAACTAATTTAGCATGTATGTTTTATATTTATATATATCTGTATGTTAAATTATATATATAGCCATTTAATCAATGTTTGTTGTTCTAGTGATTGTTTACTCTTTGGTTGTCTCATCACATAAAATCTGGGTGGAAAGAGCCCTTAGTCTTAACTAATTGCAATTTTATTTACAGTGGGGCTTCCCAGGTGGCGCTAGTGGTAAAGAACCCACTGCCAATGCAGGAGACGTAAAGAGATGTGGGTTTGGTTCCTGGGTCAGGAAGATCCCCTGGAGGAAGCTATGGCAACCCATTCCAGTATTCTTGCCTGGAGAATCCCATGGACAGAGGAACCTGGTGAGCTACAGTCCATGGTATCACAAAGAGTCAGACACAACTGAAGTGACTGGGAGAGCGATGTATATATAGTAAAATAACAATATAAATACATTTATAAAATATACATTTTTACATTTTGTAAGTTTTGTATATATTTCTCTCTACATCTAAATACATGTATAATATATACATATTTTTTTACTAAAATATATGACCATGGAAATAGAAGGGCCCCACCCACGGCCGAAGGAACCCATGCAAATGAAGGGCCCTAGCTTGCATTTTCTGCTCTGATTCTAGCCCAGGTTTGTCTCCAAAGTCCAACCTCTTAACTACTCTATTGCCTCTTCAGGGAGTGTCAGGACCAGAATTCAGGTATGACTCAATACACTTGTTCTCTGCTCTGTTTAAAGAATAATTATGTATCCCAGACTCCCACTGTGATCCAGCTAAAGAATCCACATATCTCAGTAATTTCACGCATACTTATCCAAGAACATGTCCTGCATCTTATTCAGGAAAAATGTGACCATTCAACCAAACCTCCCAAGCCCATGTTAAAGGAAAAGCAGACGAACATTTGAAAGAAACCTGAGATTGTGATTCCTGCTTTCAGTAGGAAGTTGGATCAAATAATCCCAGACTGCCTTCTAGCAGAGTCATTCCACCTTCCTCTACCTTTCCCAGCAGCATGAATGCTGCCTGAGTGGAATCTGTCCATCTAATTCTCATTCAGCTGCAAAGTCTGCACACATCAGATTCATTTAACAAGCCTCCATTATATACTTGATACAACAGTAAATAAGACAAGTATGCTTGCTGGCAAACTCAAGTGTGCTGGGCTAGAACACAGATACTGAGCCCTGTGGGCATAAGCTGTTGGTTAAAGATTCTGCAGGACTCCTTCAGCATCAGAACTGGTGTTAAAGAGAACACAATAATGCGAGCAGCCATAATATCTTACATTGTTGAGTAGTGGCCACATACCTTGTTCTCTGCCAAGCATGTTACACAATGTATTTCATCAAATATCCCCAATAACCCTAAAGATAGATGCTTAACCACTATGCAATCATGAAAGCAATACCCTTCTGCCAAATGACAACCATACTCTTGGGTCAGTAAAATTGACCTGGGAGATAGGAGAGGTTAATGGGTGGAGATGAGGAGATGAACTAAAAGTGTCTGCAAATGATTCCAACACCAACCCAGAATCTGCTCACAAACATTTCCATTCCTCCAGAGGCTGTAATCCTCTCCATCCTGTGGCAGGGAAGGAGAGGAGACATTTTAATAATCGATGTCTTTTAATGACAAGGACAATCAAACAAAACTTCCCATGAGATTTTTGCCACCAACGCTTGCAATTTTTAATCAAGAAAAACACCCCTGTATTCCTTCCCCCAGTGAATCCTGGCCTCCGTCCACCCACATTAATCACTTCAAGATGGCCTGAGAACTTATTTAATGTCACTGATTAATCACTTTATTAAATGCCACTGCACCTGAGTGTGAATATTTGTTTTGGTCTTCACTCTGACATCTTCCACAGAGCCCTAATCTAAGAACTCCAACTCTTTTCCAAAATGATACGAGTTTCCCACTGTGCAGCCCATTTGTCACTTTTTGCCATAAAGCCCAAATGCTACAATGTGAGGTACATCAGAAAAACTGCTCTTTGGGGCGTATCTCCCCTTCGATCTCAGTGTCTGAAATCCTATCATAGAAAACTCTTGCCATAGATTAAGAAAAAAAAAAAAAACCATAGATTAAGCATGGTCCTTTCCAAATCCCTCCCTTATAGGGTAACAATATATATATATATTTTTTTCATTTTAAATTAGCATTCTTTGTTCTGAGGAGAAAAAGGGGATGAGAGTTCTGAAAACTTCAGGAATGAGAGATTACCAAGAGAAAAAAGTGGAAAACAGAGAAGGAACTTCTATCACCAATAGAAATATTACCAAACCAGAGTTTCTGCTCCATTGACTAAGACCAAAATATTGTTCCATGACTGGCCTAAGACATGCCCTGCCCACACTCTGTGGAGGAACTGTAGATGGACGACATAGCTGGTACAGGAAGATGTCTCTGGAGGGAGGTGGTGGTTTCACTTTAGTTGATATTATCTTGGAGAAAAAAGGAAACTAAATTCTACTAAGTGTAGAAATATCTTTAACTCTACAAATACTTTTACTCTAGGGTTGGAAAATTGGTTTTCCCTGTGTGTGCCAATGCCAAGTGATTGGTAATGTCTTGCTGCAGCATTACAATGAAAAGGATTCTGAGACCTCATCAAGCAGAGCTGGAAAAAGGTGTGATGCATCAACAAGGTCTACTGTGGAGAAAAAAAATAATAATAACATACACACCAAGGAAACCAGAATTGAAAGAGGCACATGTACCCCAATGTTCACTGCAGCACTGTTTACAATAGCTAGGACATGGAAGCAACCTAGATGCCCATTGGTAGATGAGTGGATAAGGAAGTTTTGGTTCATATACACAATGGAATATTACTCAGCTATAAAGAAAGAACACATATGAGTCCGTTCTAATGAGGTAGATGAAACTGGAGCCTATTATAGAGTGAAGTAAGCCAGAAAGAGAAACACCAATACAGTATACTAAATGCATATATATGGAATTTAGAAAGATGGTAACGACAACCCTATATGCAAGACAGCAAAAGAGACACAGATGTAAAGAACAGACTTTTGGACTATGTGGGAGGAGGCAAGGGTGGGACAATATAAGAGAATAGCATTGAAACATGTATATTATCATGTATAAAATAGATGACCACTGCAAGTTTGATGCATGAAGCAGGGCACTCAAAGCCGATGCTCTGAGACAATCCAGAGGGATGGGGTGGCGAGGGAGGTGGGAGGCAGGTTCAGGATGGTGGGACACATGTACACCCATTGCTGATTCATGTCCACGTATGGCAAAAACTACCAAAATATTGTAAAGTAATTAGCCTCCAATTAAATAATTAAAAAAAAAAAAGGAATGTCACATTCCTAGTACCTGCTAGCCCTGCATTGATATATGAGTTAATCCACCCAGTGCTTCCTTGAGGACAAGAAAAATGCACGCAGTAGACACTCACCAAAGCCTCACTTTGTATTTCATTCAACCCGGAAATCTCCTTCCTCACAAAAATCTGAAACTGATGTTGTTGGTTGCATGTATACGGTATTGTGCACATTTTTCTTTTCACACTGTAAGAGATCTACTATTACAGAAATTGCCCCATATCTGATGTTGCCCACTCCCACCTCTCAAGTCACTCTCTATTATAAAATCTTATTTTCTCTGTAGTAATTACCACTATTTGAAATTATTTTTTAGTTGTTTCTTCATTGTCTCATTGAACAGAATATAATTCTGTGAAAGCACACAAAAAAACTAGGAGGAGTCTTAGAAATCTCCTTCCTCTCACTCTTCACTTTATGAATAAGGAAACTAAAAATGGATAAATGGTTTAGTTATTGTATTGTTAGGTTCCAGGATTTTTTTTTTAATGTACCATTCTACAAGTAGGGTCATTTCATTGTATAAAATAAATCAGATTTCTGAGAGGGTCACTACAAAATAAAGATTTCAGAATGGTAAGTGTTTCTGTTGACATCTATGATAGCAAGAAGAAAGCATTATGATTTCCTCTCCATTTAGCAGGGAGCATGCTGCACAGAGCTAGTCAGTGCAGGGCGGACACTCGCATGCAGGCTTGTCTTACTCAATAGTTTGGGCTTTTAAACTCCTCTGTTATTGCCTCCTTCTGTGACCTTTGCAAAAGAAGAAACATCTCATCCTCTGTGGGATAATAAAGAGAATTCACAAGTATTATAGAATCTGAGAAATCCACTCACTGGGCCCAGGAAAAAAGGAAACCATCAACTGGAGAGCATGGAGGAAACATTAAATGGTGGATATGAGAAGTCAAGAGAGGACTGGCTGTTTCTGGTGCAAAGGAATCAGGATGTGATGGATAATAGAATTGATCACTCTTTCATCCCCATCCACTTCAACCCATTCCTAGAAGGATGGAGGTGTGGGACATAAGAAAATACTCTAGAGAAAAGATGTCTTATCATAAAGCTATAAAACTTGGGGTTCAGGTTAGTAGTATTTTTTGTTTAAGATTGGGGTTTAAGGAAAGAAATTAGGTCAACGAATGGCTAAGTAGTTTAATTTCTTTCTAGAACTAGATGATAGATGGGAAATAGATACATGTAGATAGATAGGTTTTGTTGTTGTTATTGTTTAGTTGCTAAGTTGTGTCTGACTCTTTGCAACTGCACAGACTCTAGCCTGTAAGGCTTCTCTCACCATGAGATTCTCCAGGCAAGAATACCAGAGAGGGTTAACTTGCTCTCCTCCAGGGGATCTTCCGGACCCACGTGTCGAACCCATGTCTCTTGCATTGTGCTGTGCTTAGTCATTCAGTCATGTCTGACTCTTCACAACCGCATGGACTGTGGCCCTCTAGGCTCCTCTGTCCATAGGGATTCTCCAGGCAAGAATACTTGAGTGGGTTGCCATACCCTCCTCCAAGGGATGTTCCCAAAGCAAGGCTCGAACCCAGATCTCCCACATTGCAGGTGGATTCTTCACCATCTGAGCCACTAAGAAAGCCTGTCTGTTCCATTAACAGGCAGATTTTTTACCACCAAGCCACCTGGGAAGTGCCCAGATATATAGATAGATAGATAGATACATATTGATAGATATAGATAGATGTTGATAGATAGACAGATACAAGGCAACAAAATCTGTCTGCAAAGCTAGTATTACGGGATGACATTTGGTTTAGGCTTTCTAGATTCTGGTTTAAGATGCTGAAGTATTGGCTCTCTTAGCAAAGAAAAGAGCACACATCTAGGATATGAAGGCTACCTAGATGCTTATTGATTTATCAAGCAGACTTTACACTAAAAATAGAGGTAGAGAAAGAAAAATTCCCAGAAATGAATCGGGGCAATATCTATAACAAGAGAAGAAAAAATAACTTTGAGAGGGATGCCTGGTACTTCATAATGGAAATAATGCAAAGAAACACCAAGAAAAATACCCCCAAAAAATATGTGTAGCCTTAGTACAACGCACACACAGCTTCTGGGTGATAAACAAAGATAGGCATCATGTCTCTGCAAAAGCTATCTCATCAACACACAAACATGCTATTAATTCTCCTATTATAAAAAAGTTCTCTTTTCATAAACTTTTTATTTTCTATTGGCATATAGCCAATTAACAATGTTGTGATAGTTTCAGGTGGACAGCAAAGGGACTCAGCCATACGTATACATATATATGTATCCATTCTCCCACAAGGTGCTCCCAGGTGGCACAGTGGTATCTGCCTACTACTGAGGGAGATGCACGAGACTCACGTTCAATCCCTGGATGGGGAAGATCCTCTGAGTAGGAAATGGCAACCCACTCCAGTATTCTTGTTTGGAAAATTCCATGGGTAGAGGAGCTTAGCAGGCTCAAGTAGTAGTCCATGGAGTCTCACAAGGTAGTCCACGGGGTCACAAAGAGTTGAACACGACTGAGCGACTGAGCACACATTCTCCCCCAAACTCCTCCCATCCAGGCTTCCACACAACATTAAGCAGAGTTCCCTGTGCTATATAGTAAGATCTTGTTGGTTATCCATTTTTAAATATAGCAGTGTGCACATGTCAATCAAGAAAAGCCTCTTTTGATCCCCTCATCTCCAACCCCATTTCTTTGCTCCTCTTTATAGCAAAACCCCTTGAAAGAGTCACCAGTTTTCCTTGCATTTTCCCCTGTACCTATTCAGTCAAGCTCATACCCTCACTGGATCACCAAAAGACCAGTGACCTCCATGTTACAAAATCAATTTTCAGCTTACTTGAACTTAGAGTACAGCAAATATCCAACCATATGCATAGCTATAGCCATATCAGTTGTTAAAATACTAAAATATTCCCACATCATTGATAAATAGCCACATTTTCTGAGCCCTCTGAGTGCTCTTGCCAACCATTTCTACTCTCTGGAACCCATTTATTACCTTCTCAAAATCCAGAAACAAAGGGGTTAATCCTAGGCACTGCAGTGGGCTCCAGGTCCCTGCTTCAACACTAAGGTCGGATTCCTTTCTCGTTGATGGATAGTGTCAGTGCCAGTTATATTCCCCTAGGGGCCTGGCTCCCTGACATTGCCATCTGTCCATTCCCAAGCCGAGTAGACCATGCCCTGCCCACACTGTTCACAGCCCTGAGGATCTCTGAGCAATAATGTTTGGGAGGCTCCTGGAATGTAAGCCTGCCCTCCATGGTTCCCATGAACCAACCTTCGATCCAGGCTCTAGCAGACCCAGAGATTTGGAGGAAGTGACCCTGGTGGCACTGGTATTCACGTGAGCAAATGCCTGAGCTCCATGTGCCCCCAAAGCTCTGGTCTAGTGTGCTGGTGCTCGTCCTGGTGTCACTCTCACATGGCTGCTAGGACTGGAGCCTCCATGTGACTTCGCCTCAGAAAGGATTTTGGATGCAAACAATTATATGTAGGATGGATAAACCACATGGTCCTGCTATACAGCACTGAGTGACTGAGTGACTGAGCACTCAGAGCACTACATAGCTCACGAAACTATAGACAAGCACTATATAGAACAAGAAACTATATATATATATACTCTTCTTTGTATTTTCCATTATGTTTTGTCACAGGATACACACACACACACACGTTTAGTCACTAAGTCATATCCAACTCTTTGTGACCCCTTGGACTGGAGCCCACCAGGCTCCTCTGTCCATGGGATTTTCCAGGCAAGAGTACTGGAGTGGGTTGCCATTTCCTTCTGTAGGGTATCTTCCCGATCCAGGGATCAAAACTTCATCTCCTGCATTGCAGGTGAATTCTTTACTGTTGAGCCACCAGAATAATAAACCTGAAACTCTTTTAAAACAAAAGAAAGAAAGGATTTGGTAGATGCCAGGAGGACAGGTAAGCAGGAAGCAATATCCGGATGGGGTTCTTAGGCACAGTTTGAGGTCAAGGATACCCAGAGTGTAGATTACTGTTGAATTTCACCTCCATCTAATTTTATCAGCTCATTAAAATCCATCAAACCCTAACTCATCACAAGAATTAGCAGCAATAATTTTATTAATAAAAATGAGAGCAATCACTTATAGTATTTGCTTTGTCTGATAAATATCAACTCATTTAAATACTTAATGCTCATTAGCATCTCCTTGTTTACAGATAAGAAAACTGAGACAAATAGAGAGGTTAAAATTTAAATGGCAGAACTAAGATTCAAACTTCACCTGACACATGGCCAATGCTCTTAACTGCTCCAGTGCTTTCCTCTAGTTTGGCCTGAAGGATCGTATTCCACCCAATTAACTATGATATTCCAAAATGCTTTTCTTGATTTAGTTGATAATAAAGATTTTTAATACACAAAATCTCAGTACTATAAGGGCTAAAACATTTGGGAGGATAGAACATCTTTTATAGAATTGCTTTTCAATAGAAGCTGTGAGGATTTGGCATCATGATCTATATAGCTGATGTTAATTTGACACTCTAAGTCACCATGACTGTTAATTTAGTGTGGAAGTTTTTGTGTGTTTGATGCCGTCTCTTTTATCAAAGCATAACTCACAGACAGAGGCATCACTTAGCTAGTGACAGCCTCTTCAGTGAAAGATCACACAACAATTTCTAAAAATTAACAAATGATTTGAAATGTATTGCAATGATCTGATGAACAATTTACACTATGACTATAGCACACGATGGAATTCTAATATATTCAGCTCAGCTTGTTTAAGGATAAAAAAGGTTTTCTTTTTTGGTTGTTTTGTATGCACTTTTACCTTAATTTATCTTACCAAGCTGATCACCTTAACTTCCACTAACATTTGACCCTCCCTCTTAAAATGCATTTTCAATTGACTTTAATGCAACATACTTTGCTTTCCTTTTAACTCACCATGGAACCTCTCAGTTTCCTTGGCTGATTATTCCTCTCTGGTCTCCCAAACTTACACCGTACTTGCATTTCTTGGATTCTGGCCCCTTCAAAGCCAGCCATGCATCGTCTTCAAATCTCCCCTCCTCTAACCTCTGCTTCCATCATTACCTTGTCTTTTCTGACTCTGACACTCTTGCCACCCTCTTATAAAGACCCTGTGATCACATGATCCAACAATTTAATCCATGATCATCTCTCCAACTTATGACCCTTAATCACCTCTGCAAAGTCCCTTTTACCATAATAGGTAACATATTCAAAGGTTCTGGGGATTAGGTCATGGACAACTTTGGGTGCCCTTATTTAGCCAACCACAGTGGCCTTCTTAGTGGACCTTCTCCAACTGAAATATTTAAGCTTACATATCTCATTCCTCCACCAGAAAGCCGTAGCCTGCTTTTCTGCTTAATTTTTCTCCATGGCATTTATCACCACCTGACATGCTGTATATTTAAAATATGTCTATCTAGAATGAGGGTAGGGGGGCTTTGTCTCTTCAGTTCACTGCTGTATGACTAGTGCCTAGAAGAGTACCTAGAATGTAACCGATGTCTGCTGAAAGAATGTGAAAGACACTTCATAAGTACTAACCATGTTGGAATGAGACACAACTGGATTCTGCTCATGAAATGTACATGCAGAAGATAATGTTGCCGTGTGCCGTCATGTCCAACTCTTTGCAGCCCTATGAACTGTAGCCCATCAGGCTCCTCTGTCCATGGGATTCTCCAGGGAAGAAAACTGGCATGGTGCCATTTCCCACTCCAGGGGATATCTCCTGACCAGGGATCGAACCCACGTCTCTTGCGTCTCCTGCATTGGCAGGTGGATTCTTTATCACTAGCACTACCTGGGAAGCCCACAGAATATACTAGTGTTTGCAAATATCTAGTCCTGCCCCTGTTGGCACATGGAAGAGAGCTTTCAGTTTCTTCAAGGTTGGCTAGGATCTTGTGACTATTAATAATTCTGGCCATTGAAATGTGATGTGTGCCATATCTGGTATGAGACAATGGAAAGTCCATGCACTGTTCATCAGTCCCATTCCCCTGATGAGACAACTAAGAAACTGGCTGTTTTGGCTGGTTCAGATACTGATGGCAGAACCTCTGACAAACTGGGTTTCTGAGTGGCTATACAAACCAAAACCTTCCCTTCATCCCCACAGACCAGCACAGGACATAAAACGTGCTGCTGGGAAAGAGACCCATTTTTGTTGTATTAAGACACTGAAACTTTGGATTTTTTTGTTATTAGAACATAACCTCATCCATTCTTTGATGTTGTTCAATCACTCACTTGTGTCCAACTCTTTGACACCCCATGGACTGCAGCGCGCCAGGCTTCTCTGTCCTTCTGTCCTTCTCTGTCTCCCAGAGTTTGCTCAAACTCATATCCATTGAGTTGGTGATGCCATCCAACCATCTCAAACTCTGTCGTCCCCTACTCATCCTGCCTTTAATCTTTCCCAGTATCAGGGTCTTCCCTAATGAGTTGGCTCTTCACATCAGGTGGCTACTGTATAGGAGCTTCAGCTTCAGCATCAGTCCTTCTAATGAATATTCAGGACTGATTTCATTTAGGATTGACTGGTTTGATCTACTTGCAGTCCAAGGGACTCTCAAGAGCCTTTTCCAATACCACAGCTCAAACACATCAATTCTTCAGTGCTCAGTCTTCTTTATGGTCCAATTCTCACATCCATACATGACCACTGGAAAAATCATAGCTTTGACTAGATGGACCTTTGTTGGCAAAGTAATGTCTCTGCTTTTTAACATGTTTTCTAGGTTGGTCATAGCTTTTCTTTCAAGGAGCAACGGTCTTTTAATTTTGTGACTGAAGTCACCATCTGCAGTGATTTTGGAGCCCAAGAAAATAAAATCTGTCACTGTTTCCTCATATATTTGCCATGAAAAGATGGGACTGGATGCCATGATATTCATTTTTTTGAATGCTGAGTTTTAAGCCAGCTTCTTCATTCTCCTCCTTCACCTTCATCAAGAGGGTCTTCAGTTCCTTTTTCTTTCTGCCATAAGTGTGTTGTCATCTGCATACCTGAGGTTATTGATATTCCTCCTGGAAATCTTGATTCCAGCTTGTGCTTCATGCAGCCCAGCATTTCACATGACATACTCTACATATAAGTTAAATAAGCAAGGTGACAATATACAGCCTTGACTGACTCCTTTCCCAATTTTTAACCAGTTTGTTGTTCCATGTTCAGTTCTAACTCTTGATTCTTGACTAGCATACAGGTTTCTTAGGAGACAGGCCAGGTGGTCTGGTATTCCCAACCCTTTCAGAATTTTCCACAGTTTGTTGTGATCCACACAGTCATAGGCTTTAGCATAGTCAATGAAACAGAAGTAGAGGTTTTTCTGAAATTCCCTTGCTTTTTCTATGGATCCAACGGATGTTGGCAATTTGATCTCTAGTTCCTCTGCCTTTTCTAAATCCAGTTTGAACATCTGAAAGTTCTTGGTTCACATATTTTTAAAGCCTAGCTTGGAGAATTTTGAGTATCACTTTGCTAGCATGGGAAATGAGTGCAATTGTGCAGTAGTTTGAACATAACTTGGCAATGCCCTTCTTTGGAATCGGAATGGAAACTGACCTTTTCCAGTCCTGTGGCCACTGCTGAGTTTTCCAGATTTGCTGGCATATTTAGTGCTGCACTTTCACAGCATCATCTTTTAGGATTTGAAATAGCTCAGCTGGAATTCCATCAACTCCCCTAGCTTTGTTCGTTGTGATGCTTTGTAAGGTCAACTTGACTTTGCACTCCAAGATGTCTGGTTCTAGGTGAGTGGTTATGTGAGTTATGTGGGTCATGAAGATCTTTGTTGTATAGTTCTCCTGTGTATTCTTGCCACCACTTCTTAATATCTTCTGTTTCTGTGAGGTCCATACACTTTCTATCCTTTATTATGCCCATCTTTGTATGAAATATTCCCTTGGTATCTCTAATTTTCTTGAAGAGACCCCTATTCTTTCCCATTCTATTGTTTTCCTCTATTTATTTGCATTGATCACTTAGGAAGGCTTTCTTATCTCTCCTTGCTATTCTTTAGAACTCTGCATTCAATTGGGTATATCTTTTCTCCTTTGCCTTTCACTTCTCTTCTTTTCTCAGCTATTTGTAAGGCCTCCTCAGACAGGCATTTTTCCTTTTTACATTTCTTTTTTCTGGGGATGGTTATGATCACTGCCCCCAAACAATGTCATGAACCTCCATCCATAGTTCTTCAGGTACTCTGTCTATCAGATCTAATCCCTTGAATCTATTTCTCAATTCCACTATATAATCATTAGGGATTTGATTTAGATCATATCTTAATGGCCTAGTGGTTTCCCTACTTTCTTCAGTTTAAGTCTGAATTTGGCAATAAGGAGTCCATGATCTGGGCCACAGTCAGCTTCCAGGCTTGTTCTTGCTGACTGTATAGAGCTTCTTCATCTTTAACTGCAAAAAATATAATCAATCTGATTTCGGTATTGACCATCTGGTAATGTCCATGTGTAGAGTCATCTCTTGTGTTGTTGGAAGAGAGTGCTTTCTATGAACAGTGCATTCTCTTGGCAAAACTCTGTTAGCCTTTGCCCTGCTTCATTTTGTACTTCAAGGCCAAACTTGCCTGTTACTACAGGTGTCTCTTGACTTCCTACTTTTGCATTCCAGTCCCCTGTGATGAAAAGGACATCTTTTCTTTGGTGTTAGTTTCAGAAGATCTTGTAGGTCTTTATAGAACCGTTCAATTTCCACTTCTTCAGCATTAGTGGCTGGAGCATAGACTTGGATTACTGTGATACTGAATGGTTTGCCATGGAAATGAACAGAGATCATTCTGTTGGTTTTGAGATTGTGCCCAAGTACTGTATTTCTGACTCTTTTGTTGACTATGAGGGCTACTCCATTTCTTCTAAGGGATTATTGCCCACTGTAGTAGATATAATGGTCATCTGAATTAAATTCACCCATTCCAGTCCATTTCAGTTCACTGATTGTGAACTAAAGTGTCAATGTTCACTCTTGCCATCTCCTGTTTGACCACTTTCAATTTACCTTGATTCATGGACCTAACATTCCATGTTCCCATGCAATATTGTTCTTTACAGCACTGGACTTTGCTTTCACCACCAGAAACATCCACAACCAGGTGCTGTTTCCCTCTTTTGCTCATTCCTTCTGGAGCTATTTCTCTGCTCTTCTCCAGTAGCATATTGGGTACCTACCAACCTGGGGCATTCATCTTTCAGTATCTTATCTTTTTGCCTTTTCATTCTGTTCATGGGGTTCTCAAAGCAAGAACACTGCAGTGGTTTGCCATTTCCTTCTCCAATGGACCACGTTTTGTCAGAACTCTCCACTATGACTCGTCCATCTTGGGTGGCCCAACACAGCAAGGCTCATAGTTTCATTGAGTTAGACAGGGCTGTGATCCATGTGATCAGTTTGGTTAGTTTTCTGTGATTGTGGTTTTCATTCTGTCTGCCCTCTGATGGATGAGGATAAGAGGCTTGTGGAAGCTTCCTGATGGGAGGAACTGACTATGGGTAAAACTAGGTCTTGCTCTGGTGGGCAGGGCCATGCTCAGCAAGTCTTCAATCCAACTTTCTGCTGAAGGGTAGGGGTGTATTCCCTCCCTATAATTTGGCCTGAGGCCAAACTATGGTAGAGGTGATGGTGGTAATGGCAACCTCCTTCAGAAGGACTTATGCCAGCATGTCACTTCCCCCAGGACCGTTGTATTCAGTGCCCTTGGTCCTGCAGCAGGCCACCGTCAAGCACACCTCTGCCGGAGATTCCTAGACACTTATATGCAAGTCTGGCTTAGTCTCTTGTGAGAATTTTATTAACAAGCCTATTCTTATTAATATATAATTTCCTTCCAGAAATTGGGTGACCTTGTGGGAAAAAAAATATGTGGAACTGGTTTCACAGTTAGATGGTCATTGGCAAGAACATGACAGAGGCTAGAAAGGCTGTGATCCGTGTTTTTAAGTGGCCAAATATTCTGTACAACTGTCATTCATGTAATTTGAGAAATAGATCATGATCTGAGTGAACCTACAGCACTAGGGGAAAATGTGTTAGAACGTTTGTTTAGTGATATTTATCGTGTTTGGCTAGATATTATAAGAAAGACATAAACCCAGGAGGAAATCGCCTAATTTGAAAGCAGAAATGAAAGGAAACTGAGAGATTTAGGAGTTGGGGCTTTGCAAGGTTAATAAAAAAAAAAAAGCCAACTGCTTCTAGGTTCCAAATACTAAAATATAAGAGTCAGAAAGCAATTTTAAGGAAGATGCTAATAAAATCTTTCAACAGATTATATTACCTAAGGGCAAGGATCAGATTAAGGGTATATTGCTCAGTAAATCTTTTTCAACTTTATAAAATTACTCACGTCAGATATTAAGGGTAAAAACTTGCCCACAGAAGTGGGATAGAGAAGGAGAGCTTTGGGAATGAAAATGCAAAGAAACATACCAGATATGAGAAATTTGTCCCAAAGGGAACTATGGGATCTTTCTCTTCTCCCTTTCTTTTTTCTTTTTTGAATGGCCCTGAAGCCATTAGGTGGGCAGAGGAAGGTGGACCTCCATACCTGGTACCTAGTGCAGGGGTGGGCCAGCCACAATGGCCCAGAGGAGGGTGCTGGAGTCTGAGCTGAATGAGCCGGGCATCTGAATAGGACAGCTGCCTGGGTCTGAGCCTGACTAAGGCAAGGAGGGTGTCACCTGGAGGAGGGAGTGTAGGAGTCAGATCAACAGAGGTGTGAGGAGGCATCCCTGTAGAGGGAAGTGTCCTGGCAGGTGATGTCAGAGCCTGAGGAGGCTGAAGAGTCTTGCTGGAGGAGTGGCCTGGCATGGGGTATCAGAGGGCAGCCCTGTGGGGGGCATGCATTGGCATAGACAATCAGAGCCCCTTGTGAACCAAGGAGACCATCCATAGTGATGGGGTGGGGGAGTCGGCGCATCTGGCACAAGGTGGCAAAGCCTGAGCTGGGTGCAGAAGACGTCTTGTGAGGGGTGGCTTTGAGGAGCCCAGCGTGCAAAGGGCATTCCAAGTATGGGAGTCGGAGAGCCAGCAGGGTGAAGAGCGGTCTTTGTGGAATGGCAATCTAGCGTGGGTATCAGATCTCAAGTGAGCTGATGGTGGCATCCACACTAGAAAAGCAGACTGGGTCAGGCTGTCAGAGCCTGAGTGCAGTGAAGAGGGCTTTCGTGCAGGGAAGAGACAATAACAGTGGATGATTGTCAGGGCTTGATGAAAGAAAGATAATGGGAGGTGGGTTTCTTACTGTCAGAGGCTGTTTTTTGTTGTTTTAGTTGCTGAGTCATGTCTGACTCCGAAACCTCATAGACTATAGCCCACCAAGCTCTTCTGTCCAGACAAGAATATTAGAGTGGGTTGCCATTTTCTACTCCAAGGGATCTTCCTGACCCGAGGATGGAATCCACATCTAATGCACTGGCAGGTGGATTCCTCACTACTGAGCCACCACATTGCAGAGATTTTTTGATTGATTGATTGCCTTCACTCAGTCGTGTCTGACTCTTTGCGACCCCATGGAAGGGTGCTTCAAATAAAAAAGGGAAAAAATTAGAATGAGGCTTATGATGCATCATATGAACACAAATAGGTGTAAATGTATACATATATATGTATAGGTATATACATACATACACTGATTCTTTAACTCCATCCTCTGAGAGAGCTTAGGAAGAGTGACAATGGACTGGCAACGAGCACACTAGTGCCTAGATCGTGGCTTCTATAAACCCATTCTCTGCCAAAAGGAACCAGGGCTCCTTGGAGAAATGACTGGTTTCAGGGCTGAGGCAAGAAAAGTAGAAAATAAACTTGGAATACCTCCTTGTCCTAGACAACTAGGAATAATTCAAAGAATGATAAAGACATATCAAAAGAACACAGATGCCTGCTCCAAGGGGCACTTACTAATCAAATTTAGGACAATTTAATTATCAAAATAAATAATCATGGTAATGAATCATAATCCATTAAGGTGGAAAACATATGTATTCTAAATTTACAAATAAATTGAAAGTTTGATGACAAATGGAATATACGCATAGTTCGAAAGTAACTTCCCACAATACCTATTAGTTAAAAATGAAAAAAGAATAACTTTGCAGTGGAGAAGCAATATGGCAGACATCATCTCATTCAAGTGATCAAAGTGAAAAAATCAAACTGTATCATCCAATGGCACGAACACAACATCATCTCTGTGATATACTTGACAAAATGAACAGCTTGAATCTGATAATGGGGAAACATGAAACAAACGCATATCAAAAGACACAGTACAAAGTAATTGGTTTATAATCTTCAAAAGTGTCAAGGTAACGAAAGTAAAGGGAAGACTGAGGAACTGGGCCACATTCAGGGACACTAAGAAGATACAAGAATGAAAAGCAGCTCAAGACTCTGAGCTGAATTCTTTTGCTATAAAGGGCATTTTTGAAACATAAGGCAAAATGTGAATGTGTCTGAGGATTCAGTGATAGTAACATATCAGTGTTGACTTCCTGATTTTGATGATTCTATTTTGGTTACAGAGGAGAACATGCTTGTTAGTTGGAAATGCATACACTGGGGAGCCTCAGATCAGCAAGTTGCTGTCAAATGGCTCAGAGAAAAGAAAGTTCTTTTTGCGCGTACTTGCAGCTTTTCTATGCATTTGAGATTATTTTAAAATAAAATTGAATTGGAAATATTTGGTTCCAAGTCCTGGATAGTCTTACATGATTAAGATCTCAATCCCTTATTCTGCTATTTTGGTGTTGCAGACCCAGTTGGAAGTAAGTGTAGTGACAACTAGAACTTTAGTAGATGGAATAGATCTCATTTCCTCAGGAATTCAGGAAAAGAAGTCTGAAGCCCAGTCTGGAACTGGCATTTCGAAGAGACTTATTGTAGCCAGTTGTTTCCAAACTCTTCCCTGCATGTGGAAAACCAATCAGAGCAACCCCAAAGACCTGGAAATAGGAAGTTGACCGCATCTCTAACAATCATCAAAAGAATCAGCATATGAATAAGGTATGAAAAAGCATACGAAAAAACAATTTCATTCCACTTCCTGGGTTCCCAAAGAGTGAGATGTCTGCCTAATCTTGTCAGCAGCCCCACCATATTGAAACTTTGCTGAAGAAAGAAGAATGCAAGCCTGTTGCTACATTGATCCTTATCACACATCCCTGCCTGACTATATAACCTCTCCCTATTCACTGGGAGCGGGGCATAGTTCTTGAGGCACTAGAATACTATGTTCCCCCTTTGCCTGGTAAAGAAATAAAGCCAATCTTTCTCCTCCATAAAAAAATAATAAAGGGTCTTCCCTGGTGGCTCAGTGGTAGAGAATCCCCTGCCAGGGGACATGGGTTAAATCCCTGAGCCAGAAAGAGCTCACATGCCACAGAGCAACGAAGCCCATGCACCACAACTACTGAGCCTGTGCTCTAGAGGCAGGGGGCACAGCTATGGGGCCCACGTGCCGCAACTACCCTGGAGTTTGTGCTCCACAATGAGAGGCCACTGCATTGAGAAGCCCACACACTGCAACTGTAGAATAGCTCCCAGTCTCTGCAACCAGAGAAAAGCCTATGCAGCAATGAAGACCCAGTGCAGTCAAAATTAAAAATAAATTAATAAAATTATTTAAAAAATAATAACATTTAATAATAACCAAAAAAAAAGAATCATGAATGTGGGTGTGGTTTACATGAAAATGACTGGAATCAAATGACAAGAGGCTTTCTATGTTTCTGAAAGATTGTTAGAAACTGTCGGCTTCCCGCCTTTTCTAGCCAGAACATGGGCTGTGAAATCCACATGGTCCTCACAGAGGGCCTATTTCCCAAAGTCATACCAGTTGTGGCTGAAAAGGAAAACAGTAAAAGGAAAATCTCCCACAGCCTGGAGCCTAGAAAACAAAGGACTAGGAGAATTTGCTCCTTGGAAGAAAAGTTATGACCGACCTAGACAGCATATTAAAAAGCAGAGACATTGCTTTGCCAGAAAAGGTCCATCTAGTCAAAGCTATGGTTTTTCCAGTAGTCATGTATGGATGTGAGAGTTGGACTATAAAGAAAGCTGAGTGCCAAAAAATTGATGCTTTTGAATGTGGTGTTGGAGAAGACTCTTGAGAGTCCCTTGGACTGCAAGGAGATCCAACCGGTCCATTCTAAAGGAGATTAGTCCTGAATATTCATTGGAAGGACTGATGCTGAAGCTGAAACTCGAATACTTTGGCCACCTGATGTGAAGAACTCACTCATTAGAAAAGACCATGATGCTGGGGAAGATTGAGGGCAGGAGGAGAAGGGGTCGACAGAGGATGAGATGGTTGGATGGCATCACTGACTCAATGGACATGAGTTTGCATAAACTCCAGGAGATGGTGATGGACAGGGAGGCCTGGCATGCTGCAGTCCATGGGGTCTCAAAGAGTCAGACAGGACTGAGCAACTGAACTGAACTGAACTGAGGAGGATCTCAGGGAACAACATCCCCACAAGGCCTGCCAGTGAGACGGAAGAATTCCTGTGGACCAGTGATCACTTCCCTTTCCTGGATGCTGGGCCCATGGCAGGCAAATAATCTGCCATTTTCATTTGTAGTTTCCAGATTAAGAGCAGCCAGACCTGGATCTGAAGCAGAGACTATGATTCTTCCTGAGGAGCCCCTGGGCTTCAAGCTCAGTACCATGACTGGCCAGGATTTCAGGCTATCTCCCTTGGGGAGGTTGTTGGAGAAAAGGAGATGAATATTGGTGACTAGAAGAGAGAATGTGGTCATCGTTATTTGTATCCACCAAAACCTGACTTTCGTCCCCTTCTGTGTGTATAGCCTACTACACCAATGAGCCCATATGACGTGTGACTATTTCAGGCCAATGAAAGATGAACAGAAATAACATGTACCACTTTTGCACAGAGACAGTGAAGAGTCCAGATGCTGTGCCCCATCTGTCTTTCCCTGCTGTGGTGATGGAAGAAGACATGTGCTCAGATGTGCAGCTACAAGATGACACATTCTCTATCAGCCTGCATCCCGAGCATCACCAAGGAGTCAGACGCCTAATGGAACCTATAAATGAAGAAGGCAGCCAAGCAAGTGAAAGATTTTGGAGGGTATTAAACCATAAGTTTGGGGGTTGTTTGCTACTGTAATGTAATTTAGCCTACAGAGATACTGAATTTCTAGAAAGAACCTGGGCAGAGGAAAGGTAAAAGACATGAGCATCAAATTGAAGATGAAAGAAGGATAACAGTGATATCTTTGTGGATTATAACTATGAATTAACCAAACAGAGGGGATCTGGATTTCCTGATGGACATAACAATGCTAGCATAGCAACAAGACATAAAAAAAACTGCTTTATTTAGATGTGCGTGCATGCATGCTTAGTTGCTCAGTCGTGTCCAGTTCTTTGTGACCCCATGGACTATAGTCCACCAGGCTCTTCTGTCCATAGGATTCTCCAGGCAAGAATACTGGAGTGGATTGCCATTTCCTTCTCCAGGGGATCTTCCTGACCCAGGGATCAAACCCAGGTCTTCTGAATTGCAGGCAAATTCTTTACCACTGAACCACCAGGGAAGCCCTTATGTAGACATAGGGGCTATAAAAGAAAAAGGCATTCTTTTGATTCCTGGCCCTTTAAATGTTTGGATTCCTGTCACCTGAAATGGATCTCCTACTAGTTCTTGGTCTTAAGACTTCTGTCCCCTCACCCACCTCTGGTCTTTGTTGCTGTCATTCAGCTGCTCAGTCATGTCTGACTCTGCGACCCCATGGACTGCAGCACACCAGGCTTCCCTGTCTTTCACCATCCCCCAGAGCTTGCTCACACTCATGTCCATTGAATCAATGATGCCTTCCAACCATCTCATCCTCTGTCATCCCCTTCTCCTGCTGCCTTCAATCTTTCCCAGCATCAGGATCTTTTCTTTTCTAATGAGCCGGCTCTTCGCATCAGGTGGCCAAAGTATTGGAACTTCAGCTTCAGCATCAGTCCTTCCAATGAAAATTCAGGGTTGATTTCACTTAGGATTGACTGGTTTGACCTTGCAGTCTGAGAGAGTCTCAAGAGTCTTCTCCAACACCACAGTTCTAAAGCATCATTTCTTCGGTGCTCAGCCTTCTTTATGGTCCAACTCTCACATCCTTACACCTGGTAGCAATCCCCAAATGGTTTATATCTCTGGATTTGGTGTACTGAATTTCTTGCAATACCTGAATCCTACTAGGCATTTCAAGGTTTGCTTTGTTTTTAGTTTATTTTATATTCTTGACCAAAAAATCCTGGCTTACTGAACAAAAGTAAAGATACTGTAATAATACCCATCATCTTAACTAGTTACCCCACATGCTAGGAATACTCACTTAATGAGGGTCAACACCCCACTGCTAAGGGTCCAACCTGGTTGCCAAAATTATACAAGATAACTTGCAGTAGAAGTTCATCAAATATAGATTTTGGCCAATGTTCAAAGGGCAAGTATGAAAACCATTATTCAGCTAAAGCTACACCAAAGCTGGAAATAGTGGTTAGAAAAGGCAGTTATGGGATGTAAAATATATTACTTTATTTATATGTACACAATATGTATGTATATAAAATGTATTATTTATATTTTTATACTATAGCAAAAATATTATTGTTGCAATTTTATAACTAAACTTCAAAGTAAAATTTGACATTTTAAGCTTATCATGTGGCCACAGGAGTAATATTTGCTTAGCATGGCAACTCATACATATAGCACATTTGTGAGATACAGCAACTCATTAAATTGGTAAAAGAACAAGAAATTGGGAGGCACCTACTTTTTCTCTAGTGTTTTTGAATTGTATTCTAATAAAACTAGTATTGTAACTAGCTTTTCTATGTGACTTTGTACTCTTCTCATAAGATTTGAAGGTCACAAATTTGACATTCTTACTTCATGCTCACAAGACATAAAGAATTCCCAAAAGAAACTTTCCTTGAGAGAATCATGGCCTATACGGAATTACAAAACTAAGATTTAACTGTGGTTCTGAAAGCCTAGTTTAATACCTAGTCATTTTATAAATATGAGAACTGTGACATAATATTTTTATTATTCTGCTTTGTATTATTTAAATTCTTATATTTATTTGCTGACAAAAGTTAATTTTCTGAAGTTACCCAGCTTCCTTTAATTTTTGTATTAACTACTAACCTTATATTTACATCTTCTTGGGCTTCCCTGGTGGTCCAGTGGTTGAGAATCCACCAGCCAATGCAGAGGACATGGGTTCATTCGCTGGTCCAGGGAGATCCCAGATGCCATGGGGCAACTAAACTCCTGTGCCACAACCACTAAGTCTACGAGCTGCAGCCACTGAGGCCTGTGCACCTAGCACCCATGCTCCACAACAAGAGAAATGCCGCAATGAGAAGCCCTCACAGCACAGCAAAAAGTAGGCCCTGCTCACCACAACGAGAGAAAGCCTGTGTACAGCAGCGAAGATTCAGTGCATCCAAAAATAGATTAATTTTTTTTAATTTCAAAATCAATCAATAAATATTCTTAATTATTTTGGTAAAAATTGAACAGCTTCCATAATAACTGTTCATTTATAATTACAATAATAAATATGCCTTCATAATTTTAATGGGCTGAGAATGTTCATTTTGAGTTGAATGCTCATATTTAAAGGTATCAATGATAAAGCTGAATAACATGTCATGTTTGTATTACTTATATTGCTAAAGCAGTTGGACATAATAGTAAACCACAGGATGAAGTTGTTATTGATCATGGACAGGTTAAAGGTGCCAAAAGTTATTTTAAACATGTCTAGGCTATTCTGACATTCAAAGGCCAAGACTAATGATGAAGCCACAGCTCAATATCAGGGTTTTTTGGCCAGATTTCAAAGGTGAAGTTAAATTTCGGTGTATCTCTAGTGTGTACAAATGACACTGTAAAGACAAATTCTCTAGCTAGAACTTACGGGGCTTCCCAGGTGGTGCTAGTGGTAAAGAATCTGCCTGCCAATGCAGGAGACTTAAGAGACATGGGTTCCATCCCTTTAGTAGAAGGCTTCTTGATTTCAGTATCCAGGTACTCACACAATTCAGTTTTGAATTTAAAACCAGAACACAGGTGGCTCAGCTGGTAAAGAATCTGCCTGCAGTGCAGGAGACACAGGAGACGTGGGTTCGATCCCTGGGTCGGAAAGATCCACTGAAGGAAAGCATGGCAACCCACTCCACTATTCTTGCCTAGAGAATCCCATGGACAGAGGAGCCTGGTGGGCTATGATCCATTGGGTTGCAAAAGAATCAGACACAACTGAAGCAACTTAGCACGTCTGCATACATGAATGCCAAAGACCACATCCACATGAGGCACAATTTAATAGGGAAAGCCATCATGCTCTCTCAGCCAATCAGCTCATGCACATGGGCTAAGTTGCGTTATCATAGGGCTCCAGGGGTAACTAAGAAAGCAAAATCCACAGACACACAAAAAAACACACTCCTAGCTTTGGTAAAGAAGAATATTTACACCAAATAAAGAGCTCATCTAAAATGTCCAAACAAAAACAAAAATAAAAAGGACTAGGAGGAACTTTCCTGGTGGTCCAGTGGTTAAGAATTCACCTTCCAAGCAGGTGATGCAGGTTTGATCCCTGGTTGAGGAACTAAGATCCCACGTGCCCTAGGGCAACTAAGCACAAGCACCACAACGAAGATTCTGCATGCTGCAACTGAGATCCGATGCAGCCAAACAAACAAATAAAACAAGCATCTTAAAAAAATTTTTTTTTTTTTTTTTTTTTTATAAAAAGGACTAGGAAATAGATGATGAGGCAGAGGTCTGGACTATCTTCCCATTTCCACTATGTATTGAGTATTCCACTGTAACCCACCTAATCCATCAAAGCCTGACTTGACCATCAATAAAACGTAGGTAACATTTTAACCCACCTAATCCACCTAAGTTGGACTTTACCACCTATAAAATGTAGGTAACACTTTAACCAACTTAATCCACCTAAAGCTGAATTTTTCCATCTACATTACCAAATTGATTAGTAAAGATAAAGTTTTGTCAATTTGAAATTTCTACATAAAATAAATGATTTTAAGCATCCAAGTAAGCTCTTAATTTGAAAATCGTATTCTATTCTGCTTACTCTCTCACCTTTCCAGTTTGATTGGTACTAAAATTTTGATCATGTTTACATGTTACATTATAAAAGCAATATTAGAAAATATGACTATAATTCCCATCTTGCATATAAGGAAACTGAAGCACAGAGCTAAGATTACATAGCTAAGAAGCATCATAACACACATAATTAACTGATAAGATCAAATTTTCTTTAGCAATACAAATAGTATACAAGAAGTGACTCTTTGTTTTTCCCACCTCCATCCTACAATGATATAAAGGAAGCAAGCTGGTTAGGTGTGTCTACCCTGTGGAATCAAACTTCCCAATGATTTTACTTGTAAAACACTGAGAAGTGAAAAGCCAATGGTTACTACATGAGTCATGCCCTCCAGTACAATTTATATCAGTAAAAGAGTCAATCTTCTGATCTCCATCCTTCTATTTGTTTCTCTCAGTTGGTTTTAAATTCAAGAAGGAAGCATAATGGTGTCATTTATCAGGGCCTCTTAAACCCTAGACGTATGTCCAAAATTTTCTGTTCAACAGACGTATGTGATCATGAGTTAGTGGTTTAATCCATCCATATCTCTGTTTTCTCATCCATAAAATGGGGATAATAATAGAAATAACTTCAAGGATTGTTTGGCAGGATGACAGGGTATAAACCAAGGGAAGGGTTTAGCTGAATGACTGACACATTTTAAGTACTCAAGAAATTTGTCTGTTACATTTATAATTCAGTCTTTTAAATTCATTTTCATACTTTAATTTTGATATTTGCTACAGAAATATGTTGCTCTGCGTCTCTGTAAACCATCCTTCCAGCACTGGGACTTCCCTGGCAGTCCAGTGGTTGAGACTTCACCTTCCAAGGCAGGGGCTGCAGTTTCAGTCCCTGGTTGGGGAGCTAAGATCCCACATGCCCCGCAGCCAAAAAACTAAAACATAAACAGGAGCCATATTGCAACAAATTCAATAAAGACTTTAAAAATGGTCTACATCAAAAATGTCTTTAAAAAATAAAACGACAGCTCTTCTAGCACTGATATCAGCTAATGCCCCAAACCTATCTCCAAACAATCCATGTGGAAAGGGATTTGAGGCATTAGCTGATATTGGTGAAGATGGGATTGGGGTATTACTGACATCAGCAGAGATGAGTCTGGGGCATTAGCTGATATCAGTGTTGAAAGAACTGGTTTAAAAAGAAAACACAGCACTAAAATTCCAGGGCAAAGATCGAAATGGGACTATTGTCAGAACACAGAGAATAAAAGAAATCCGATTGTGTAAAGGAAGAAACAAGTTTTACAATGTGTGTGTGTGTTCTTGGAGGGAGTGCAAGAGTCAAGTAAATCAATACCTTGCAAATTGCCGGCACTCAGAGGTGGGTGGGTTATCACTTCCAGAGAGAGAAGGGAAGAGGCAGGCTTTAAAAGCATGATTTCCAAGAACACCACAAACAGACACAGATGGTGCCCACACAGGACCACTTAGATAAAGCTTAAGTACAGAGAGACAGATCCTTGTGGCAAAGGCCTATAGGACAGGGCGCCACGATACTTTCCTGTTTTAGGTGATCATCCCAGATACCTCCTGAGTGTTTCAACTGGAGTTTCTGCTTTGTATCAGAGGAAAGCAACTGACATATAAATGGTCACAATGGTGATGATTATGACTGACAGCGTCACCTAATGTTTATTGACTCATGTGTGCCAGGCTAAGTAATGTAGTTCATTACCTCATTTTATCTTCACAACAATCCTACGAGATGAAAATAATCTTAATTCTTCCATTTTTCTAACAAAGTCATTGTGGTCAGAGAAGTTAAGTGGGTTTGCTTACATTCACAAAGCTAGAAACTTGTAGATATGGGCTACAAACCTGGCTTATCAGTGAGAAAAAAAAAAAAAATTCTCACATAAGATAGAAGAAATCCTTTTTGTAAAAAATACAGTGGTAGAAGGAAATGACTCGTAAGAAGTGGATTTTGAAAGATTCCAAACAGCAGAGGTTAAAAAAAAAAAAAAAAAGAAAGAAAAACCTGTATATTCTTATAAAGAGTTGAGGCTCTTTTGTACAAGATTATTCTGAATATGCTTAAAAAAGGAAAACCATACCATGCTTTTAGAAATGCAAAGAGGAAAAGTTCCCAAACACCACAGGAGGAAGAGACATGCAAAGATTATTAAAGCTCCCTGCTACACTTCAGAGAAGTGACCACTGAATCACACAGGGACCTGGCCTTATTTTCCTGGAGTGTGTATCCAGGAGAAGCTCGAGAGTTTCAGCAACTCTATGAGGCTACAGAAAACATATTAAAGAGATAATGCAATTGTGAAATGAAGTAAATTGAAGGTCATGCTAACTTTCATTGCTTCCTACCAATAGCCATAGCTTTAAAGATAAACAGTGTATAGGAAAGTAAATTATTAGCCACACACCAGGCATTGGCCAAAGTCTTGGTCCCCTGAACCATGACCAATGCCAGTACAATGAGCACTTTGAAAGAAATTAAAAAGAAAACTAAACAAATATATAAAACCTTGTGCTCACGCACTGTGGAGGAAACAAGATGAATTAGCTTTGCCCTTAAAGTTGTTCATTACACAAATAAGCAGTATTTGGAAGACATATCTGTTGATACATAGGAGAGTTTTGAAGTTATAATAAGAATTCACTATGTCAATTTGTATCAGATTAAAAGATCTATGTGAAAAAGATGATTTTTAAACAAAATACAAATAATCAAAATTGACCAAGATGATAATTACTATAGATAGTCAAAACTCTACCACTAATCCAGGTCCAGAGGGTTTCTTTAAGATAAGTTCTATCTCAACTTAAATAATCCTGTTGCTACGTAAACTATTCTAGAGCACAGAAAAAGATAAATATTGGAAAATGGATTGACCACAAACTCCCATCTCCACTTCCTGACCTGAATCCTTAAAAATGGTATAAAAGAACTGTTAAAGAAATAAACTCATAAACACAGTATAAAACAAAAAATGTATACCAGTGATCATGAGGAATCCATGAAAGATAGAATATACATACACATGGGTTGGTTTAACAGAAGAAATCATTGTTCAAAACATGCGGGAGCACAGTTACTAATGAGGGATGAGATAGTGAATTATTTGTAACAGGACATTGTCACAACATCAGAGATGTCGAGGACATCTTCATCAGAGGTCCACTGTCCCCATCTATAAAAGTGGGCTGCTGCTTAGCTATTCAGATACTTCTGTGCAGCAAAGATTAAATGACAAGATGATTGCTTTGTCTAATATTGTAGTTTAAGGGCCTCAAACATGCTTGGCACAAACTTGACACTCAATAAATATGTGCTAAATAAATTTTCATGTTAAAACAAAACAAATAAAAAAACATGCGAGAGGACTCGTAGCAAACGTGGCAATGACTTGGGATGTACTTCAAGTTAAACGTGTAGGCATAGAGGGTCAAGAAGGATCCCCAGTAAAATAACTAGGTGGTTAAAAATATACATTTTAAATGTCTAGATGAGTTGATCTCATAGGACAATGACACCCCATGCCTATTTATACCATTTATACCAAGGAACAGCCGCTGGGTTAAAACTATGAAAACGAGTACTTGGGTAAGAGAGGAAAGGCAATGTACTGGGTGACTTGCAACACCCAGGAAGAAGCAGGAGACCCCTGCCCCCTAAATAACTATTATTGTCTCCCTGAATACATGCAACTTTTTAGTATCCACACTCATAGAGCCAGGGTTGTTCCCCCCAAAATTAGCATCCACTGAAATTAGAACGGGGAAACTCTCTACAAGATGAGTATGCAGCAAGAAGAACCTAACATTTTGGAAATTCACTACAAAAAGCAGCACCAAACTCAACAAACAGGACGCTCAAGAAGATAATTCAAGGAACAGAACTTTTTTTTTAAATCAAGGTAATATTCTCAGAGGGATAAGACAGAATATAATATCAATTAAATAAAAATGAGATAAAATAAGGAACTAAGAAATACTACTATAGGATTGCTGTAAAGGCCTAACTGATGGGTAGCTTAAACAATAGAAATTTGTTTTCTCAAAATTCTGGAGGCTAGAGGTCAAAGGTCGAAATGTTGGCGGAACTGGTTTCCTCTGAGATCTCCGTTTGGCTTGTAGGTGGCCACCTTCTCTCTGGCTCTTGAAACGGTTTTGCCTCTGTACCTGCCTGTGTCCTTCTGCTGTTGTTCAGCCATTAAATCATCTCTCTGTGGCCTCATGGACCACAGCACACCAGGCTCCTCTGTCCTCCACTATCTCCTGGAGTCTGCTCAAATTCACGTCCACTGAGTCCTAGTCTCCTTTTATAAAGACATCATTCTTCATTGCTGAAAACAGAGTCAAATTAGTGTCTTTAAATCTAATCAGATCAGAGAATCAATTCCAGAAGCCCCAGAACCAACTCGGAAAACTCATCCTTAATATTCTGTTCCTCTAGAACCATTGTCGGTATCCAAGTCTCTATCAGTCAGTGTTCTCCAGAGAAGCAGAACCAGCAGGATGTGTATATAGCCGAGAGAGAGAGAGAGAGAGAGAGAGAGAGAGATTTATTGGCTCACAAGATTGTGCAGGCTTGGGACATCCAAAATCTGCAGGGTATACTGTCAGGCTGGAGACCCAAGGAAATGTTTCAGTTCAAGGCCAAAGGCAGTTTTCTGAGAAAATTCCCACTTTTTGAGGCAAAATAAGTCTTTTTCTATTAAGGCCTTCAAATAATTGGATGAAGCCCTCCTGTATTATGAAAGGTTATCTGCTTTAATCAGTCTACTGATTCAAATATTTATCTCACATTTTAAAAAAAATCACAAAAACACCTAGAATGATGTTTCACCAAATACCTGGTTACTGTGGCCTAGCCAAGCTGACACATAAAATTAACCATCACAGGAACTAATAGTTTACCCAAAGTGTTTGACATATTAAGAAGAGTTTTATTATTCTAACATAGAGTATAGGGGGGAAAATGTGTAAGTACATAGAAAATTAAGCAAACAGCAAAAGATAATTTTCAACATCAAAGTAAATTATGTAAGTAATGAAAACTTACTCACAGTATATCATGTGATTCAACTATAGAAAGATTTATATAATCCTAGTGTGGTAGGCAAAATGATGCCAAGCTTCTGTCCCAGATGGTCACATCTTTTTTTTTTTTTTAATTTTTTATTTGTATTGGGGTATAGTGAATTAACAATGTTGTGATAGTTTTAGGTGAACAATGAAGGGTCTCAGCCATACATATACATGTATCCATTCTCCCCCAAACTCCCTTCCCATCCAGGCTGCCACATAACATGGAGCAGAGTTCCATGTGCTATACAGTAGGTTCCTGGTTATCCATTTTAAATATAGCAACATGTGCATGTCCATTCCCAACTCCCTAAATATCCCTCCCTCCCCCTAACTTATGGCAACCATAAGTTAGGTTTCTAAGTCTATGAGTCTGTTTCTGTTTTATAAGTTGTTTCATTTCTTTTTAGATTCTTGGAACATGTAAGAATATTAACTTATATGGCAAAGGGACTTATAGATGTGATTAAGTTAAAATGGGAGATTTTCCGAGTGAGCCCAATGTAATCAAAAGGATCTTTAGGAGAGAAGCAGAAGGATTGGTGTAAGAGGGAGATGGCCAGCTAAAGTGAAAGAGTCAGAGAGCTTTAAAAATGTTACACTGCTGATTTGAAAAATGGAGGAAGGGGCCATGAACTAAGGAATACGAGTGGGTCTCTAGAAGCTGGAAAACACGAGGAAATAGGCTCTCCCCTAGAGCCTCCAGAAGGAACCAGCCCTGCTGACATCTTGACTTTACACTCTCACTTCTGACCTATGGGATGTAAGGTAATATCTTTGTGTTCATTTACACAACTAATTTGTGGGAATCTTTTCCAGCAGTAATACAAAACTAGTACACTTTGTGATATGAAATTATGGACAATTAATCAAAATCATAGTCTTTTGAAAGGAAGAGAAGGGAAAAGATTGGGTGTGGGGGGTGTGTATGGATAGGGAATGAGGTAAGAGAAACAAACTTATCTTCCTATATATCAGAATATATAGCCAATGAATAGATCAGAAATAGTTAATAGGTCTAGAAGGCAAAACTTAAGAAGGATATAGGGGGTTGCTCTTATTCATTACAAGCTGTGTCAGATAATATGCCATCTGTGTAGCTACATAATTTTAATTTAAAAATTAAAATTAAACTAAAATTACAAAGGCTACCAATTCCATACTCTGGAAGAATTATTAGAGGATATACTCCTAAAGGAGAAATAAATGAATTCAGAGAAGACACCAGTCATAAGAAACAAGGATAAGCAAGGAAATTAAAGATAAATTTAAAAAGGTTAGTAGTTTGAAATTAGAATCCCAGATGATCTCAACATAGATGATGGCAAAGAAAAGACAGAAATAAGTCCTGCTAAGGTTCTTGGTGTGTGTGTGTTTGGGTTTTGGTAAGCCATAGGTACTGATTAACTCAAGATATTAATGCCTAAATAAAAATTAAGGTACATTAACATTTTCTGTGTTACTATCAAAATGAGTAGCATGTGCGTCTTTCAAATCACTAGAGGATGTTCTGCTTTTACCATGGCTAAGTAAGTTTCTAATGAGCAAATCCTCCCACAAATAGTTATTATAGAATCTGGGGTGGAAAGAAGAGAAACTAAAAATAGGCAAACTCTGGAAAGTGGTTGATATTTGAAAAACAAGAATGGTACCGAAGTGTCTCCTGTTTTGAAAGCTTTGAGCCTGAGGAGAATTTTAGACTGCTATGCAGGGCATCTAAAACTCTTAAAGCAAATCTTTCACTTTTCTGACTTGAAGAACCAGAAAAGACAGCTAATAGAAAGAAAATGGAAAGTGAGAGGAGAACTCTAGAAAAGAGGGAGAAAGAAAAAGGGAGATATCTCCAAATGCTGTGTACAATCTTCAACAAAATTTCTGGCTGTCCCCAGACCATGAATGTATAGGGCAGATTCCAAGCTGCTTAGCAAAGCATAAAGAACTGAACTGAGATTTGAACTACTTCTTGAGGAATAGGTTTGCATTTGAGTCCAACCAAGTCAATGAATGCTGAAACAGTACAAATAAAAACAACACTTATCAGAGGAATATAATAGATTCCATAGTCTTTACAACATAATATTTACAGCATCTAGAATTTTTTTGTTTTGAATAAACAGGAAAATGTGCCCCACATTTGGGATAAAAGAAAACATTCAATGGACACTAATCCTAAGAAGACTCAGATGTTGAAATTAGAAAATTTTAAACTATTCTCAATGACATAAAGAAAAATATTCTTGCAATACATAAAATCATAGAAATTCAGGCAGAAAGATATACACTACTTTTTAATGTAAATTTTAGAACTAAGGTTTTTTTTTTTTTAATTCATTGGATATACTCAACAGCAGAATGAAGATTATAGAGGCAAGTCAGTGGACTTAAAGATAAATCACAGTTATTATCCAGTGCTTTAAAAAAAAATTTTTTTAGATGAGTCAAGACTCAGGAACAGCATCATAATGTTTAATATAGATGTAGTTGGGATCTGTCAAAAGTTCAGAAACAGCGGAAATAAAACCAGTGAATCACCAAGTACTAATTAGCAAAAGTTTATTATGTACACATCAAAAAGACAATTTGTGAACCTGGAGCATTCAGATGAAACATGGTATGATGCTCCAGGGTAAGGAGACAGTAGCAGTTTATTCTTCACAGTGATTAATTATAATATTAGAATTTTCTTAAATGATAGGGAATTGGTCAGTGGTTACCTCATATCAACAGTTGAAATTTCGCTTATGATTTCCAGAGTCAAAAACCAGAAATGACACAGGTCAAGTTATTCTTGCAAAGTAAGCTAAATTAAGCGTTACTTGTCTGACTAAATTAGTTTTGTCTGCTCAGGGAATTTTCAAGGCTGGTCTCCATTTGTTTTTAATTTTAACAAGTTCTAAAAGGAGAGAAGACAGAGAATAATGGGGGAAAAAAGGAGGGGGTGGTGCTTTTAAAGAAATCACAGTGCCAAAATGTCCTGCTGCTACTGCTGCTGCTAAGTTGCTTCAGTCGTGTCCGCGACCCCATAGACGGCAGCCCACCAGAATCCTCTGTCCCTGGGATTCTCCAGGCAAGGATACTGGAGTGGGTTGCCATTTCCTTCTCCACAAAATGTCCTAAGGTTGGAGAAAAAAAAAAAATGTATAGATTTGAGCATGTCATGGAGCCCCAGGCAGGACAGATTTGAAGAAAACCACTCTTAAGCACCTTGTAGTTAAAGTGCTGAAAACTAAATATAAAGAGAACATCTTGAAAGTAAACAGAGGAAACTGACACAATACATAAAAAGTGAATAACTCAAATGATAGCTGACTTCTTATTGGAAGTAATAGAGGCCAGTAAACAGAGAAAGGACATGTTTAAAACATTTATGAAAAACAACTGTCAACACAGAATTCTATATGCAACAAAAATATCCTTCAGCAATGAAGGTAAAATAAAGCATATTCAGCAAAGCAAGCTAAGAAAATTTGCTGTCAATACACACTACAAGAAACACTTGTGACTTAACAAGCTTTCCAGGTGATTCTGAAACATGTTAAAGTTAGAAACCATTGACTCCGTGGGAATTTGGCACCATGTACAAGGTTAACACAGGAGCTCTTCAACATGAAGCAGGGAATTTTGGTTGGTTGAGCTAAATAAACCTCACATGTTTATTAGTGTGGATAACATACTTTTATAAGCTTTGGCACAAACAATGCTGCTACAGGATTGCAGTGCAAAAATGTAGCATTGGATGGCATCAACAACTCAATGGACATGAGTTTGAGCAAACTCTGGGAGATAGTGAAGGGCAGAGGAGCCTGGTGTGCTGCAGTCCATGGGGTTGCAGAGTTGGACACAACTGAGTGACTGAACGACAACAACAACATGACCTCTACCTGAAATCTAGCACCACTGTGGCACCCCAAGGATCACCAGCTTTACTAGCATTAGGAGGAGATAGTTTCTGAAGGCAACATTATCCAGAGTATAAGATAAAGACATGGAAGTCTCAGTGAGGCTTCTTCAAGTAGGTGTCAGCATTACTTGTGAGCAAGCATGAACCAAAGCAGAGAGGGGTGAAAGAGACAAACACAGTAAGGTCAGCAGATAGATGACCTGTTTGGGGATGTTTAGAAAAAGCTGCAAAGACTTTTTGTTCAGGGGGAGTGTAATGGAAGATTGTCAAGTTCCTGCTTGGGCTAGTGAAAAGTTCAGAGGCACTTAAATGTGGCAACATAATATGCAGGTGTCTTCATCTGGTGTGACCAGGTAACATTTGGACTTGAACATCTGTATATGGCAAAGGACTGGCCAAGTGGTAGAAAAAAAGATGATGAAAAAAAGAATGTAAGGCTGAGACACTAGCTGTTGGCTATATCATTACAAGTAGAAATGAATGTAACATTTTCAAAGTCAACCTGTTAAAGCACTATGTTGTCATGCACTCTGGTGGTATAAGGAAAAAGACTTCACTCTGCAGTTGACTTATGGTTGAGAGTCTACTTGGGAGGTGGGCTGTCCTAACGGTGTGAGAAGCAGTATGGTGTTGTGGTTAGGATCTGGGTTAGGAATTGTTTGGATCTGGGATTAAATCTCAGGTTATGGTTTGCCCTTCCTGTGACCTTGACCATTTTATTTATCCTCTTTGAATTTCAGGTTCCTCATCTGTCAAATGGAGATAATAATGGTCTCTCATCCTTTGGATTTTGTCTGTTGTTCTTTCCAACCACTTTGACATTTTATTTTTCTAGAGGAAATTTAGGAAGGCTTCTCATTTCTGATTTTCCTCTTCTATGAAAGCACTGTTGATAAATTCTCAGCTATGAAGAGATGACAGCTGGGAAGAACTGAAGAACTTGGAACCGGTCAAAAAAGGGTTCTGAGCACAAGGGATCAGTGGTAAGAGATCAGCAGTCAGCACCAAGCGGTGCTTCATGTTACTTATGACTGGGCATGAAATTTCTTTCATATTTATCTATAATAAAATACTTACCATGTATTGGATATTGGAGGGAAACACACACTATTTTCCATACTGAAGTTTGTACTAGTTGCCTGGATCACTTTTGCAACCCCTTCCTTGACCCACCCTGAAAGACTTTGTAAAGCTAAGAAATGTTTACTCACTCAGTACATTAGATAAGGGGGTTGCTTCATGACAGATTCTCTGGGCAGGCTAAAGTTAATCTACCTCCTTATGAAGATAACTCAGATATGGGGGTACAGCTGGTGCACGCCCAGGGGAATGCATAACTGCATACAAATCCCATCTTGAGGCTCGTTCATTCTGAAGACCTCAGGAAATCTTGCCATATGACATAACCTTGAGCTGTTTTCTCTCTTTCTGCCCCAATGGATCATTTATTACTGTGTTTTTGAAACACTTTTCCAACTCTATGCTTTCCACACTTTGGATTTCAAAAATTAGTAACCTCTTATAGCACAGGGAGGACTTCCTGGTGGCTCAATGGTAAAAAATCCACCTGCACTGCAGGAGACGCAGCTTCCATCCCTGGGTCAGGAAGATCCCCTGGAGAAGGAAATGGCAATGCACTTCAGTATTCTTGCCTGAGAAATCCAATGGATGGAGGAGCTTAGTGGGCTAAAGTCCATGGGGGTGCAAAAGAGTTGCAAAAGTTGTTCCGATTAAAGGACACCATAGCACAGGGACCTCTGCTTAATGGTACATGGCAGCCTGGATGGGAGGGGAGTTTGGGGAAGAATGGATACATGTATATGGATAGCTGAGTCCCTTTGCTGTCCACCTGGGTACTATTTTGTTGATTTTAAAACTTTCAGTTTCATATAGCTTTTTTTCCTTCAACTTTCTTCTCAATATTTTGTTTTTGAGATAGAATTTTCAATTTTTGGCTTGACAAAGGGGGACATTTCAATGCCCAAATTAGAAATAATCTCCAAATCCTTTGTTAAATTATGAACATGTGTCTTTATATGAAGCACTGCATTGGTTTTGCTCTCCTATTTTCCCTTGGACTGATCAAAATGTCCTCCCAAGCTGAGGCCAGCATGTGGTCCAGCCGGGCTCACATGCATCCCTGCTCATGGCTTTCTAGCATCTCAGAGGGGAGGCAGTGTGGTGCACCCGTTCAAGGACCCATGAGGTACAGAGAAATGCAGGCCAACATCCCAGAGCCCTGGCTTGGAGTTAACCTTAAAGGTACCTTCCATCTGTATGGTTCTGCTGAGTCTGCATGGGAAAACCCCTCACACTCTCAAAACATACCTTTCCTCACCCTGCAGAACACCTTGCTCTAGCATCTATGTCATCCCTTCTGACAAAGGCTCCCTCTTCACAAGTTCCTGCACTGGGAAAAGTGGTTCCATAAACCATATCATAAATAGAACCCTTTAGAAAAAGTAAAGTTTAAATAGAAATTTTGCTGATGAATGTGAGAATAGGGATCTTCCAGTTATATAAACATTGGAGAAGGAAATGGCAACCCACTCCAGTGTTCTTGCCTGGAGAATCCCAGGGATGGGGAAGCCTGGTGGGCTGCCGCCTATGGGGTCGCACAGAGTCGGACACGACTGAAGCGACTTAGCAGCAGCAGCAGCAGTTATATAAACAAGGGTTGAAACTACAGTTTTTTTCCACTTCCTTCCTATCTCCTACTAGTCAAACTTTTCTCTCTTCCTCTATGCTACTCACATTTCTAGGGTATCATTATTTTGTTCCCTCTATTTCCTTTTTCTTTTGACACGTCTCTTTCCTACATAATCCCCTATCCTAATTCTACTCATGGGCAGGAAGTACAATCATTAAGAACAAACACTCTAAAGTCAGATTGGGCTCAAATCCTAGTTCGGCAGATTATTTAACCTTACTCTGTGTCAGTTTTCTCATCTGTAAAATGGGATGATTTTACTACCTTCCTCAGGGAGTGATTATGGGAAATAAGAGAAATACTATCAATACTAAAAATCTTTCATATGGGGTGGATACACAGTCAACTCCCCAAAGCTATTAAATACTACCCTCATCTTTTTACTCTGTGTTTTCCATTCTCTTCCATCTCTTGCCAACTAATCTTCACTTGTTTTTATTCCCCTCACTACCCCTGACTGCCATAATACTGCCCCAGGTGTCCCAGGCTCTCTTTCTCCAACAGTGGGGATCTAGAAATGTGGCAGAAGAATCCAGACAAGAGATAGCAGCAGGTTATATAACTCTGGACTTCCCTGGTGGCTCAGACGGTTAAGTGTCTGCCCGCAATGTGGGAGACCTGGGTTCAATCCCTGGGTTGGGAAGATCCCATGGAGAAGGAAATGGCAACCCACTCCAGTATTCTTGCCATGAACAGAGGAGCCAGGTGGGCTACAGCCCATGGCATCTCAAAGAGTCAGAAACAAGTGAGCCACTAACACAACATAAGTTTCAATGCTATTCTCTCAAGTCATCCCACATAGGGAGGGAAGCAGGGAGGGGGGCCATTCAGGAGGGAGGGGATATGTATGTCTATGGCCCATTCATACTGATATATGGCAAAAACCATCATACTATTGTACATTAATTATCCTTCAATTAAAATAAATAATTTTTTTTAAAAAGAGCATGTTAAAAACCAGGAATGTGTGAGCCATCCCTATAATTGCAAATGCTGTATTTAAGAAGTCAAAAGAAGCAGATGAAATTAATGTTAATAATACATGCATGCTCAGTCACTTCAGTCTTGTTCGACTCTTTGTGAACCCATAGACTGTGGCCCTCCAGGCTCCTGTGTCCATGGGATTCTCCAAGTAAGAATACTGGAGTGGGTTGCCATGCCCTCCTCCAGGGGATCTTCCCAACCCAGGAATCAAACCTGCATCTCTCGTCTACTTGCCTTGGCAGGTGGGTTCTTTACCACTAGCGCCAGCTGGGAAGCCCAGTTTTAATAATACATTTTATTTAACACAACACGTTAGCACTGTAACATATAATCAGTGTAAAAATTAAGGTATTTTACACTCCAGGTTTCTTTTTTAATGCTAAGACTTTGCAACCTGGAGTGTGTTTATACTTACAATGCACCTCCATTTGCACCAGCCACATTTCAAGTGTGGTGGCTGGTGGCTGGTGGCTACCTGGACACAGCAGGTTTCAACCATGAAGTCTTCTACTGCATGAAACGTGACGTGTGCCCTGACCCACCTTAAGAGCAGGTACAGCAAAGTGTTCTTCTTAGTTTCAGAGGAAGACATTTGCTCTACAGATAAACAGGCATTCATGAGCAGATGAACTAAGATGGAACCAGACTTGGATCACACTCCCTCAGTAGGACTTTTCTCAATGGAGTCACTCCACTCTTCACAGCAAGTTCTGCAAACAGATCCATCCGCTCAGAGATCCATTCATGCCTTTTCCCCAGATCCACGGAACTCGGAGTGTATTTACAGGAAACCATTTATTTTCCTTGCACAGCTCTGATCTCATTTCCCTGAAACAGTCTGTAAAAGGAGAACAGCCAAAGAAGCGGCCTCCCTAGAAGACAAGTGGAAGGGTGTCAAGGAGGAGAGAGTGTCAAACTCTCACATTCTGTTGAGATGTAGGAAGAGAACTGAGAATGGCTGATGGTGGTGGTGCTCAGCGGTGACCCCAGCCATACCCACGCTTGTGGGGCTGACACATGCCAGTTGCAGGCTGAGACAAATATATCCAGGGCCTAATAGCCCAGGCAAGAGAGGGCACATGAACTTGATTTTAAGGAATGGGAATGGGACTAAGCAGGTGTTAGGAGGTGGTAAGTGTAACAATGAGGGGAGTCAGGGCAATATCTGCAGGATCTAAACACCAGTCAAAGTACCTAGCACACTCAGAAAGCGGGGATGTTTGAGGTTTTCAAGAAAAAAAGGAACCTCTAAGACCGCACATGTGTTGGCCAGGAGGAGGGAAATGGGAGAGTGGGTTCTGGTCACCCATGGCCAGAACTCACCCTGGGCACCATGGATGGCCGCTGGATCTTGCGGGCTTCCTCCTTTGTCAGGAACGGTGCAGAGCCATGGGGTGGGGGTGTTCAGACTCAGGGCATGGGCTCCCTCAGAGCTGTCCCAGCCAGGCTGTCACATTCATGAGGGGACAGCCACTCGGGTACCCATGAGAATTGCAGGGCTTCCAGGGACACCTGGGGAGGGAGTGGCATCAGAAAGGGCCAGAGTCCCATCCTACTTGTCTCGAGAGGCTCCCAGCGGAGGAACAAGGCCAGGAAAAGGCTTGAGAGGAGACATGTGACACTCGTGCTGTGACTTGGGACCCTCAGCCACCACAGCCATCAAACGCAAGCTGAGCCCCTGGGTCTTGCCAGCACATGAGGCTGGCTGCAGTCACTCTGCAGGCCCTCCGCCAGGCCTGGGGAGGCAGAGACTGTGTGTAAGTCTTCTAAACACTTCCCCTGACCAAATGGATCCAGTGGTTCTGAAGGGCACTGCCACTTCTGACTCGTACCAGGGGCCTGTAGTGAGAGCAGAATGGACAACAGTCCATCCAAAGTAATGAGGAGAAGAGTAAAGGCTCAAATAGGCGGCTCTCTTGCCCCCAGGGTCCATGGCATCCAACCTCCTGCTGCATTAAGCTGTGCTTCCCATTCTGCGCTCTCAGCAGTGACATTATTTTCTGACTTCCAGAAACTGCTCCAAATTTCTCATTGACCCTTGGTTCTCTTCCTTGCTTCCTAAAACTGTTATTCATTCATTCATAAAAGTACTATTTCTACCATTTCCTTGGTTGGGTGGGAAGAGAGGTGAAAAGCAGGAAGAAGTGCCGTAGTATTATTTATTGTACCTGCTGGCAGTGAAGACACAGTGACTACAGGTGATCTAACATGAAATAAGGTTTGACTGTGTTAGATAAAGCAATAAAAAACACAATCCACAGAAGCACTAAAAGTAGTAATATAAGGCGAAAATCTTACCGTGGCAGAGAGAAGCTGGAAGTGATCTAGATTCCTCATCTTCCCCAATGACAACTCAATGAATTCCATCTAATGTCTGTATAGTCAATAAGAAGTATGAACTTAAATTGATAGAATACTACCTGCCAACCTAAAATAGAAATAATTAACTCTGGAGGGAGTGGTATTCCATGTGATATCGTTCAATTGTACTTGGCCTTGCTTTTAACATGTGTGCGTGTGTGTGTGTGTGTGTGAGGGCTTCCTCGTGGCTCATCGTGCAATGCAGGAACTGCAGGAGACGCAGATTCAATCCCTGGGTCAGGAAGATCCCCTGGAGGAGGAAATGGCAGCCCACTCCAGTATTCTTGCCTGGAGAATCCCATGGATAGAGGAGCTTGGCCGACTACAGTCTATAGGGTCACAAAGAGTTGGACACAACTGTACCACTGAGCACAAATGCATATGTGCGTGCTTAATCACTCCAGTCTTTGTGACCATATGAACTGTAGCCCACCAGACTCCACTGTCCATGGGATTCTCCAGGAAAGAATACTGGAGTGGGAGGAGGGCCATGCCGTCCTCCAGGGGATCTTCCCAATCCAGGGATCGAACCTGTGTTTCTTACGTCTCCTGCATTGGCAGGCAGGTTCTTTACCACTAACACCACCTGGAAAGCCCGAGCACACACACACATATAAATTAACATATGTTACACATTTTTTACTTTACATATATCTTGTTATATATATGTATATATCTTATATGTTATATTTCTTATTTCAGATTTTTTAAAATAGGATTTGTGATTTAATTTTTGTCACGGATAAATGAAGCCTGAACATATTGGTTACATTAATGACAATACATACTTACATTCACAGCAGTTTCATTGAAAATTCTACCAGGTTTACTATCCTTATTGTGGATCTCAACTGACCATGAGAAAAAAAGCAATGATGCGTGTGATTTCACCCATTTCCTTATTACAGAGGAATTCTGGACCCTCACTTCTTTTACACTTTTTACTGAATGTTTTCAAACATTTCTATCAGTAGGTAGACTGGAATAACATAATTAATTCTCAGTTACCTATCATCTGATTTTAACAATGAGTAACATTTTACTATATTCTTTCCTTGTTTTGGTGGGGGGTGCAGAATATTTTAAAGTAAATGTCAAACAAATGATACTTTATCTCCAAATGTGTATATGCCTCTCCTTTTTAAAACATGGCATTTCTTACTTAAAGTTAATGCCATTATCATTTTCAACAAGATTTACAGTATTGTCTTAATTCCATCAAATATCTTGTTCATATCTTGTTCAAAATTCCCCAGTTGTACCCAAAACATCTTTTACAAGGTCAAACTAGGATTCATTAATCATATGTTTTAATAATTGGATATTACATCTCTTAAGTCTTTCTTTTTAAAAAAAAAAACAACAACTTTATTGAGGTATCATTGACATACCAAACTCTGTATGTACTTAATGTGTATAGTTTGGACATACTGTTGCTGAATTCTGGCCTCTGTACACTGGTACTGAATTGAATCTCGGAGACAGAGTTTTGGGTGAAGCAGAAAAGACTAGCTTTACTGCTTTGCAGGGCAAAGGGAGCCACAGCAGGCTAATGCCCTCAAAAAGCGTGTCCCAACCCAAGGAGGTTTTTTGTTTTTTAAAAAAAGTAATTTATTTTTTATTGAAGGATAATTGCTTTACAGAATTCATAGTTTGAGTGTGGCTGAATTCCGGTCTCTGTCCATCAGCACAAAATTGAATCTCAGAGATAGAGTTTTTGGTGAAGCAGAAAATAACTTTATGGCTTTGCCAGGCAAAGAGGGCCACAGCAGGCTAATGCCCTCAAAGCTGTGTGTCCCCACCCAGGGTGGGCTTGAGGAATCTTCCTGTAATGGTTTAGGGAGCAGGGTTGTCCATAAGGATCTACGTGTAGGCAGGGCCCGCATTCCTTCCATCCAGGTATCATCTGAAGACCAGCAGTGTTGGCATCAGCTGGGCCTGTGATATGCTTCTGTGGTTCTGGAGGTTATCGAACTGTGCTCTTCTCTCAGAAATGAAGAACACTTACAAAGAAGGGTGTGTAGAAGGAGTGTTCTCAACAGAGAAAACCACCAGGTGTGGATATGAAACTAAGCAGAAAAGCAAGTCATCTGTAAAATGCAAGTCAGAGTGAATTAAAACAGATTATCATTCCCAACAAGATTTACAGTATTGTCTTAATTCCATCAAATATCCTGTTCATATTCAAAATTCCCCAGTTGTCCCCCAAACATCTTTTACAAGTTCAAACCAGGCTTCAATAAATAATCATAAATTTAATACTTGGATGAGACATCTCTTAAGTCTTTATTTTTTAAAAACAGCTATATTAAAATATAATTGATATACAAATATCTGTATGTACTTAATGTGCACAGTTTGTACATACTGTTGCTGAATTCTGCCATCTGTACACTGGTACTGAATTGAATCTCGGACACAGAGTTTTGGGTGAAGCAGAAAAGACTAGCTTTACTGCTTTGCAAGGCAAAGGGAGCCACAGCAGGCTAATGCCCTCAAAGCTGTGTGTCCCAACCCAAGGAGGTTTTTTGTTTTTAAAAAAAATTAATTTATTTTTTATTGACGGATAATTGTTTTACAGAATTTTTCTGTTTTCTTCCAAGGAGGCTTTGAGAAGTCTTGCAGTAATGGTTCAGGGAGCAGGTTTGCTGATAAGGATCAGGACACACGCAAGGCAAGGCCTGCATTCTTTTCATCTAGAAATCAACTGGAGACCAGCAGTGCTGAAATCAAGTGGTCTTGTGACGGGCTTCTGTGGTTCTGGAGGCTACTCAACTGGGATCTCTCAGGAATGAAGAATACTTACCAAGAAGGGTGTGTAAAAGGGAGAGTTCTTAAAAGAGGAAAATACCAGGTATGGATATGCAACTAAGCAAAAAGCTCTGTAAAAAGCAAGTCAGAGTGAATTAAAGGAGATCAGAGCATGATGGGGTCTGTTTCAACTAAACTTTATAAATTTATCTGGAGCAAATGTGTAACACTCATGAAGACATCAGCACAATCACCATAATAAACGTATCTACTACTACCGCTAAGTCACTTCAGTCGTGTCCGACTCTGTGCGACTCCATGGACTGCAGCCTACCAGGCTCCTCCATCCATGGGATTTTCCAGGCAAGAGTACTGGAGTGAATAAACACATCTAATCACTTCTAAAAGTTTCCTTGTGCAACTTGGCTATTTTTGTTTAGTTTGTGCGTGTGCTAACATGAGATATGTTCTCTCAATTTTTTTAACTGCACATTGTAGCATTAACTATAGGCATGATATTATACAGAAGTTTTCTGGAATTCATCTAGTATAACTGAAACTTTATACTCAATGAAGAGCTCCACATTGCTGCTGACAACCACCATTCTACTTCATAAATCTCTTTCAGTCTGGATCAGTCATCTCACAACTCCCTTCGTTTTTTTGACATTATGTGAGAGTTGGACTGTGAAGAAGGCTGAGCACCGAAGAATTGATGCTTTTGCACTGTGGTGTTGGAGAAGACTCTTGAAAGTCCCTTGGACTGCAAGGAGATCCAACCAGTCCATTCTGAAGGAGATCAGCCCTGGGATTTCTTTGGAAGGAATGATGCTAAAGCTGAAACTCCAGTACTTTGGCCACCTCATGCCAAGAGTTGACTCATTGGAAAAGACTCTGATGCTGGGAGGAACTGGGAGAAGGGGACGACAAAGGATGAGATGGCTGGATGGCATCACTGACTCGATGGACGTGAGTCTCAGTGAACTCAGGGAGTTGGTGATGGACAGGGAGGCCTGGCGTGCTGCGATTCATGGGGTCGCAAAGAGTCAGACACGACTGAGCGACTGATCTGATCTGATCTGATCTGTTGAAAATTGAGGCAGTTCTGCAGAATAACCCATCTTTCGAATTTTCTTCTTGTTTCCTCAATGTGTTAGTTACTTTGTTCCATTACCCTTCTAGAAATAGATTTGAAGGCTCCATTAGACTCTAGTTCAACATTTTGGACAAAAACAGTTCAGACTGAATCACGTCAGAAGGCATGTAGTTGCTGACTCTCCCCCTTGTAGTGATTCTGAGTGGGTTCAGGTGATAGTAGACTGACTTCCCCACTATGTAGCTGCACTTTCCTCTTACATCCAGGAGGCAATCTGTAGGGCAATGTTTGAAAACTTTGTGAATACCTGTAATTACTTTAGCATCTATTAATGATTATTATCTAGATAGACAAATTCACTAGGAGTGTTAAAACTGGTAATTTTTTTCAAATTATTTCCACATTTACTCCCTGAAACACTTCTGCTAAGAAAAAGTTTCCTTTATCAGTTCAAGCTGTTTGGTTTCCCTGAATATAATTCACACAGGACAAGCAAGGTGAATGCAAATTCTTTAACTTTAATTATTGACATTTAGAGTAAGGTGTTTCTGCACTTCTGCCTCCAATAATGATAAATGAGATTTCTTCTCTCTCTCACTCCCTTGCCTTCTCTCCCATAAGCTTGGAGTCTTTTATATATTCAACATGTTTCAAACAATTGCAGTCTTTTTTTCAGTGTTCACATTGCCCCATATTTGGCCAGTAAGAGCACCTTTGAGTTTCTTTTCACATGCCTAAAAGGAAGGGGACCTCAGTTTTCATTTCACAATTTCTATTTATAAAAAGAGTTAAGTATTACATGTGAAACTTTATCCATGGCTGCTAGAAGCCTGAAAAAAAAAAAAAAAAAACCACCAGGACAGAAGTGAATTCAGAATTACCTTCCAACGTAAAAAGAAAAATGTGTGATATTAAGTGTAGGGGTCTCGGGGAAAAATTGTTAAGAAATTTCGGACATTGCAGGGATGGAAAAGTATTAGATGTAAGTAAATAAAAAGGCAACCACAAATAGCCTCAGGACCATTTTCAGATTGCAGATGAAATTTTGATGCAGTTATTCTTAAGCTACATTTTGCCATTTACATATCCCTGTCCACCAAAATGGAGCAGAGAGTCAGAGAGATGGAGAGAAACAAAGAGAGGTTAAAGGGAGGGAGGGAAGAAATGGAGAGGGAGAAAGAGAAACAGAGGCAGGCTAGCTTGGTTCTTCCAAAAGCTTTTAGATATGAGTAAAATTGCCACCAAGTCCATCCATCACTTGCACCCCATTTGCAAGCCCCACCTCTGCAAGTTACTTTGTCTTTACTTTAGTCCATGTCTGACTTTTAATTCCTTTGTTTTGAAAAGGCCTTTGATTTTTTTTTTAATGTTTTTCCTACCAGTGACATCAGCAAGGACTATTTCTTCTATTTATATGGATAAAAATTTGAAGGATTATGACACATTCCCCAGAATATCGTCTACCATTTTGCTAATGGAGCAAGGCAATTGTCCCAAGCCAAAATGATTCAAAGGGCTTCCCTGGTGACTCAGGTAGTAAAAAATCCTCCTGCAATGCAGGAGATCTGGGTTTGATCCCTGGATCAGAAAGATATCCTGGAAAAGGGAATGGCAACCCACTCCAGTAATCTAGCCTTGAGAAGCCCATAGGCATAGGAGGGATTTTAAGGAGCCTGGGAGGCTACAGTCCATGGGGTCACAAGAGTCAGACATGACTTAGCAACTAAACCATAACAGCCGGAAGGTGATTCAAGACACAGGATATTTTAATGTTGATGGTTGTAACACAAGGTACAGCTCAACTCAAAAGCAAGAAAGCCAAAAATTTAAGCCCCAATCTAAATCCGGCTACTTAATTTGAAACCAAAGATTAGTTGAAGGATTTAACAGCAAGTTGTCCACAATTAAGCTGATACTAGTAAAATATTTGGACTACAGGTCAGGAATGAGATTATGTCCAGGGGTGGGGCAAGACTGGCTGTCATGGGAGAAGATTTGTTTTTCACGTTAGTTACTTACTAAAAAATAATAATAAAGGCTAAAAGTGAATGCTACCCATACCACTGCTTCCACAAAGCACCAGAATGACCAAATCATATTAATTACAGAAAAACCTTCAATTTCTTAACTGTTATTGCCCCTATATCTTATCCAAGGTATAAAATCTAAGAATTAGGCACAGTGACATAGATGAGATAGGAGAGGACATTTCTGTAAGGCAGAGAACATTTCAGAGGCAAGAGGGAACAATAGTACTTAACATCTTTTGCTGATGTTACTTTAAACTTATTTTGATTTCATTGCAGCATTTGATTCTTTAATCTGATGAGCATGGGAGACTCAAAGAACACAAATATTCGGCTATGATGAATTTGGTTTATTAAAACCAAGCATCTTATGAGTGGAGAGAGTAGCGTGGAAGCATATACACTACCATATGTAAAATGTATAGCACATGGGAATTTGCTGTATGACTCAAGGAGCTCAAACCAAGGCTCTGTGACAACCTAGAGGGGTGGAATGGAGTGGGAAGGAGATTCAAGAGGGAGGGGATCTGCGTATACCTACGGCTGATGCATGTTGATGTATGGCAGACACCAGCACAATATTGCAAAGCAATTATCCCTCAATGAAAAATAAGTCAATTAGTTTTGTATTCTTTTTAGTGGCTGAGTAATATTCCATTGTGTATACGTACCACAGCTTTCTAATCCATTCATCTGCTGATGGACATCTAGGTTGTTTCCATGTCCTGATATACTAACGCATATACATGGAATTTACAAAGATGGTAACGATAACCCTGTATGGGAGACAGCAAAAGGGACACAGATGTATAGAACAGTCTTTTGGACTCTATGGGAGAGGGAGGGGGGGATGATTTGGGAGAATGGCATTGAAACATGTATAATATCATATAAGAAATGAATCGCCAGTCCAGGTTTGATGCAGGATACAGGAAACTTGGGGCTGGTGCACTGGGATGACCCAGAGGGATGGTATGGGGAGGGAGGTGGGAGGGGGGTTCAGGATTGGGAACACGTGTACACCCATGGCGGATTCATGTTAATGTATGGCAAAACTAATACAATATTGTAAAGTAATTAGCCTCTAATTAAAATAAATAAATTTAATTTAAAAAAAATAATAAGTCAATTAAAAAAATAAAACATTATACAAGCATAAAAATGTTTTTAATAAAATTAAGCATCTTGCCATATTAGAGTGGTACCATTGTATTTTGACTTCCTTTCCTTGAAATGTTACACCAACTAGTATCTTAAAACAAGAGCATGAGGCATAATGGATATCAGTGAGTGTTAGTTGTTAACATTGATTTTGATGAAAAATATAATAGGTATTAATAATAAATAAAAATAACAAATAAAAAACATTGTTGCATACTTATATTGTTCCAGACTTATTTTACTAAATACTTTAATAAATCAGTCCTAGAAAGTAGATCAGTTCAGTTCAGTTCAGTTGCTCAGTCATGTCCGACTCTCTGAGACCCCATGAACTTCAGCACACCAGGCCTCCCTGTCCATCACCAACTCCCGGAGTTCACTGAGACTCACGTCCATCAAGTTAATGATGCCATCCAGCCATCTCATCCTCTGTCGTCCCCTTCTCCTCCTGTCCCCAATCCCTCCCAGCATCAGAGTCTTTTCCAATGAGTCAACTCTTCATATGAGGTGGCCAAAGTACTGGAGTTTCAGCTTTAGCATCAGTCCTTCCAAAAAACACCCAGGACTGATCTCCTTTAGAATGGACTGGTTGGATCTCCTTGCAGGCCAAGGGACTCTCTAGAGTCTTCTCCAGCACCACAGTTCAAAAGCATCAATTCTTCGGCGCTCAGCCTTCTTCACAGTCCAACTCACATCCATACATGACCACTGGAAAAATCATAGCCTTGACTAGACGGACCTTTGTTGGCAAAGTAATGTCTCTGCTTTTGAATATGCTATCTAGGTTGGTCATAACTTTCCTTCCAAGGAGTAAGTGTCTTTTAATTTCATGGCTGCAATCACCACCTACAGTGATTTTGGAGCCCCAAAAAATAAAGTCTGACACTGTTTCCACTGTTTCCCCATCTATTTCCCATGAAGTGATGGGACCTGATGCCATGATCTTCATTTTCTGAATGTTGAGCTTTAAGCCAACTTTTTCACTCTCCTCTTTCACTTTCATCAAGAGGCTTTTAGTTCTTCTTTACTTTCTGCCATAAAGGTGGTGTCATCTGCATATCTGAGGTTATTGATATTTCTCCCGGCAATCTTGATTCCAGCTTGTGCTTCTTCCAGCCCAGCGTTTCTCATGATGTACTCTGCATAGAAGTTAAATCAGCAGGGTGACAACATACAGCTTTGACAAAATCCTTTTCCTATTTGGAACCATTCTGTTGTTCCATGTCCAGTTCTAACTATTGCTTCCTGACCTGCATATAGGTTTCTCAAGAGGCAGGTCAGGTGGTCTGGTATTCCCATCTCTTCAGAATTTTCCACAGTTTATTGTGATCCACACAGTCAAAGCCTTTGGCATAGTCAATAAAGCAGAAATAGATGTTTTTCTGGAACTCTCTTGCTTTTTCCATGATCCAGCGGATGTTGGCAATTTGATCTCTGGTTCCTCTGCCTTTTCTAAATCCAGCTTGAACATCAGGAAGTTCATGGTTCACGTATTGCTGAAGCCTGGTTTGGAGAATTTTGAGCATTACTTTACTAGCGTGTGAGATGAGTGCAATTGCGCGGTAGTTTGAGCATTCTTTGGCATTGCCTTTCTTTGGGATTGGAATGAAAACTGACCTTTTCCAGTCCTGTGGCCACTGCTGAGTTTTCCAAATTTGCTGGCATATTGAGTGCAGCACTTTCACAGCATCATCTTTTAGAATTTGAAATAGCTCAACTGGAATTCCATCACCTCCACTAGCTTTGTTCATAATGATGCTTTCTAAGGCCCACTTGATTTCACATTCCAGGATGTCTGGCTCTAGGTCAGTGATCACACCATCATGATTATCTGGGTTGTGAAAATCTTTTTTGTACGGTTCTTCTGTGTATTCTTGCCACCTCTTCTTAATATCTTCTGTTTCTGTTAGGTCCATACCATTTCTGTCCTTTATCAAGCCCATCTTTGCATGAAATATTCCCTTGTTAACTCTAACTTTCTTGAAGAGATCTCTAGTCTTTCCCATTCTGTTGTTTTCCTGTATTTCTTTGCATCGATTGCCAAGGAAGGCTTTCTTATCTCTCCTTGCTATTCTTTGGAACTCTGCATTCAGATGCTTATATCTTTCCTTTTCTCCTTTGCTTTTCACTTCTCTTTTTTTTACAGCTATGTGTAAGGCCTCCCCAGACAACCATTTTCTTTTTTGCATTTCTTTTCCATGGGGATGGTCTTGATCCCTGTCTCCTGTACAATGTCATGAACCTCCATCCATAGTTCATCAGGCATACTATCAGATCTAGGCCCTTAAATCTATTTCTCACTTCCACTGTATAATCATAAGGGATTTGATTTAGGTCATACCTGAATGGTCTAGTGGTTTTCCCTACTTTCTTCAATTTCAGTCTGAATTTGGCAATAAGGAGTTCATGATCTGAGCCACAGTCAGCTCCCAGTCTTGTTTTTGCTGACTGTATGGAGCTTCTCCATCTTTGGCTGCAAAGAATATAATCAATCTGATTTCGGTGTTCACCATCTGATGATGTCTATGTGTAGAGTCCTCTCTTGTGTTGTTGGAAAAGAATGTTTGCTATGACCAGTGTGTTCTCTTGGCAAAACTCTATTAGCCTTTGCCCTGCTTCCTTCCGTATTCCAAGGCCAAATTTGCCTGCTACCCCAGGTGTTTCTTGACTTCCTACTTTTGCATTCTAGTCCCCTATAATGAAAAGGACATATTCTTTGGGTGTTAGTTATAAAAGGTCTTGGAGGTCTACTATTATGTATTTCACATACGATGAAACTGAAGTCCACAGAGGTTAAGTAAGCTGTTCAAAGTTACAGAGCTAATAAGGGACAAAGCTGGGATTCAAATTCAGGCTGTCAGAACCCAATCTCTTAATCAATATTTGATCATGATTGCATTCATTTATAGGTAGATACAATCATCATTCATTCACTCATCCAGCAGTTATACACTGAATGGCTCCTATTTCCATACAATTGTGTCAGGCATGGTAGACAGAGCAAAATAAGACCAGAACTCAGTTCTTAAAGTGGAATCCAGTGACTATCTTCTCCTTTGACAAACATCCTCAGAGCAACCCACCCAAAGTTCTGTGTTTGTCCTGCTTGTAAGATCCCAGCCAACTCTCTCAGACCTCTGGCTTTTCTTGAGGTCCAAATACCTCAGACAGACCCAGAAGGTGGATCCCCTGGACTCCCATCCAGTCCTGACCTAAGCAGAGAGGGCAGCAGGGAAGATGGAGGAGAAAAGAGGAAGCCTGCACCCTGCCTGCCACGGGGCCAGCGGAGAACAAGTAGGGAAGGGGTGTCCTAAGCACTGTGTGGTGTGTTTGCTTCTATCTGATCTCAGTCTTCCCAGATCCTTTTCTTGAGATAATCAGTTCAGTTCAGTCACTCAGTTGTGTCTGACTCTTTGCAACCCCATGAACCGCAGCACGCCAGGCCTCCTTGTCCATCACCAACTCCCAGAGTTCACCCAAACCCATGTCCATCGAGTCGGTGATGCCATCCAACCATCTCATCCTCTGTCATCCCCTTCTCCTCCTGCCCTCAATCTTTCCCAGCATCAAGGTCTTTTCAAATGAGTCAGCTCTTCGTGTCAGGTAGCCAAAGTATTGGAGTTTCAGCTTCAGCATCAGTCCTTCCAAAGAACATCCAGGACTGATCTCCTTTAGGATGGACTGGTTGGATCTCCTTGCAGTCCAAGGGACTCTCAAGAGTCTTCTCCAACACCACAGTTCAAAAGCATCAATTCTTCAGCGCTCAGCTTTCTTTATAGTCCAACTCTCACATCCATACATGACCACTGGAATATTGAGATAATAATGTAGCATTATTGCAAATTTATACATGAAAAACCAAGATCATTGACATTAAGTGCTGCATTCAATATGTTAGCAAATTTGGAAAATCCAGCAGTGACCCCAGGACTGGAAAAGGTCAGTTTTCATTCCAATCCCAAAGAAGGGTAATGTCAAAGAATGTTTAAACTACTGAACAGTTGAACTCATTTCACATGCTAGCAAGGTAATGCTCAAAATTTTTAAAGCTAGGCTTCAACAGTACATGAACCAAGAACTTCTGGATGTATAAGCTGGAGTTAGAAGAGGCAGAGGAACCAGAGATCAAATTGCCAGCATCCGTTGGATCTTAGAAAAAGCAAGGGAGTTCCAGAAAAATATCTACGTCTGCTTCACTGATTATGCTAAAGCCTTTGACTATGTGGATCACAACAAATGGGAAATTTTTATTTTATTTTATTTTTTTGTGGGGGGAGGGATTTTTAAAGAGATGGGAATACCAAATATGGAACAATGGACTGGTTCCAAATTGGGAAAAGAGTACGTCAAGGCTGTACATTGTCACTCTGCTTATTTCACTTACATTACTTTATTTCACTTATTTCAAAGAGTACATCATGTGAAATGCCAGGCTGGATGAAGTTCAAGCTGGAATCAAGATTGCTGGGAAATATATCAATAACCTCAGCTATGCAGATGATACCACCCTAATGGCATAAAGTGAAGAGGAACTAAAGAGCTTCTTGATGAAGGCAAAAGAGGAGAGTGAAAAAGTTGGCTTAAAACTCAACATTCAAAAAACTAATCATGGCACCCAGTCCCATCACTTCCTGGCAAATAGATGGGGAAAAAATGGAAACAGTGACAGATTTTATTTTCTTGAACTCCAAAATCACTGTGGACAATGGCTGCAGTGTTGAAATTAAAAGACACTTTCTCCTTGAAAGAAAAGCCATGATAAACCTAAACAGCATATTAAAAAGCAGAGACATCACTTTGCCAACAAAGGTCTGAAAGGTTGTCGTTGAATCACACAAAGACGCTGGGATTCTTGGCCCCCGGAGGAGAAGAATTCATTCCAGGGCCAGAGACAAGGCCTGATCACTCAGAGCTTTTGTGTAATAAAGTTTTATTAAAGTATAAAGGAGCTAGAGAAAGCTTCTGACATAGGCATCAGAAGGGGGCAGAAAGAGTACCCCCCTGCTAGTCTTCAGCTGGATGTTATATAGTCACTAGCAGTCTGTTAATGAAAGAAAGGAATGTCTTAAAACTCAGAATGGCACCAGGCCCCTCACCCATAAGATGCATTTTGGGATAATCTTGGCACCAAATGATTCATCCTGGGCCACAAAATGATTAACTTGAATCTTGAAGAAGGGCAGATCACCATACAAATAATTTCGTTTACATAGAGGAACAATATCTGAGTATAACATACCGGTTTGTCAAGTAGGTTCTGAGCCAAGAGGCGGAACCGACTTGAAGACAGAGTTTGGGGTAAATGCATAGTACATTAGCATAGCTTAAGGTAAACATTTCCATAAGAGAAATGCATTGGTTATCTCTAGGTTTGAGAATAGTTAACTTCAGGTGAAACCAGGTGTCATTATGGCAACACAGTATTTTAAGAAAAACCTCCTTTTAAATTTGTATAGAGAAGGAAAAAATATCGCGAGTTTGTTTCCTCCTGCTGCTTAAGAGAGATAAAAATGTCTGACACTTGCAGGCTATTTCCTCCATTTGGAGACCCCTGGCCTTCCTACCTGTTACCCTCTCAGGTCCATATAGCCAAAGCTATGGTTTTTCCAGTAGTCATGTACAGATGTGAGAGTTGGACCATAAAGAAGGCTGAGCACTGAAGAATTGGTGCTTTGGAACTGTGGTGCTGGAGAAGACTCTTGAGAGTCCCTTGAACAGCAAGGAGAACAGACCAGTCAATCCTAAAGGAAATCAACCCTAAATATTTATTGGAAGAACTGATACTGAAGCTGAAGCTCCAATACTTTGGCCATGTGATGTAAAGAGCTGGCTCATTAGAAAAGACCCTGATGCTGAGAAAGATTGAGGGCAGGAGGAGAAGGGGGTGATAGTGGATGAGATGGTTGGATGGCATCATAGACTCAATAGACATGAGTTTGGGCCAACTCTGTGGGATAGTGAAGGACAGGGAAGTCTGCAGTCCATGGGGTCACAAAGAGTCAGACATGACTGAGTAACTGTACAACAGCAACATCCTAAGAAGTAATGATTTAATTTGAATTTAAGAATATTTAACCAGAGAAGGATTCTCTTTCCACTGTGCCAGCTGCCTCACACTTCTCAAGATTGGGCAGTGGTTGCAGGAGTTAACTCCTACCATCTAGCAAGATCTGATTGTGTGCATTGTTCCCCAACTTTGTGTTCAGTAACATCATTGTTACAGCTTGAAACTGTTGGCAGCTTGAAATCAGCTGTGGAGGGGAGTATTTACACCACAGAAATTGGCAGATGCTACAAAGCAGGGCTTGTTTGTTCCAATTGCTGGTTGTTGACTGCTACTGCTGCTGCTAAGTCACTTCAGTCGTGTCTGACTCTGTGTGACCCCATAGACGGCAGCCTAACAGGCTCCCCCGTCCCTGGGATTCTCCAGGCAAGAACACTGGAGTGGGTTGCCATTTCCTTCTCCAATGCACCAAAGTGAAAAGTGAAAGTGAAGTCGCTCAGTCATGTCCAACTCTTAGCGACCCCGTGGACTGCAGCTCCCCCGTCCATGGGATTTTCCAGGCAGGAGTACTGGAGTGGGGTGTCATCACCTTCTCCAGATGGTTGTTGAACACTTACCCGAACACAAATGGGACTGGGTGAACCGAGAACAGGTACATGAACTCGGTCAGAAACAACTCTTAGTTGGTCTTCATGATGCAGCCAGAAAGAGTCCAATTAAGAGGAGAGCCAGACAGGAAGTTACCAGGTACATGAGTCTAAAAGGACTCTAAGCCAAATATCAGTAAATTTTTCTGTAAAAGGCCAGATGGTAACTATCTTAGGTTTGCTGGTCACATATTCTTCTTTGTTTTATTTTTACAAACCTAAAAAGGCGAAAACCATACCTAGGCCCCACCCCTCAGGCCGCATAAAGGCAGGCTGCAGTCTGGGTTTGGCTGGTAGCCATTCATTTGTTGACTCCTAAACTAGCAGCAGATCTGCAGAAAGGCAGAACCTATTTATTTATTTCCATTCACCTTAGAGAAAGTGCTCTTTGCAAGTGGAATGAATACTTTCATCAACTGCTTCAAGTATGGAATACTGAAACACCACCTGCCTCCTCCCTACAGTGTATAACTAAGTGACAATGGCCTGATACCAAATAAGTTTCTGAGTAGGGCAGGTCTTTTCAATCACAGAGCTCTCATTTGGCTTAGTGGGATATGCAGCCTGGGGATCAGAGCTGAATTACTCAAGACAATATAAGCAGCACTGATCATTCACTGCTTTGCCCTCGGCTTGCATCTCAATATATGCTGGCCAAATCCTTAAAAAGAGCCACACACTCATTTCTCTGCCCAGGTCATACTTTGCAGGAAGGACATATTGTGTAATACATCCAAGACCCAGATAATGGAGACAGAGATAAATAGAAGAGACAAGAAACATACTCACCTGCATTTCAGAGCATTTTTATTTCATCCCTCATCGTGCCTCCCCTATTCCTAGGGTAACTTCTATGCCGTAAGTGGAGTGACCTTCCTTGAGCACTGAAATTCCTTTTTTCATGAAGTAGAGTAGAAGTGGAGATGTAGACACTGAGCTTTATTGGATCCAGAGCAGGTGAGGATAGAGACAAACTGCTGGTAATCAGGTCCCATGAAGGCTGCTTTTCTTTGTCCTACCTGCTGATGAAACTTCCACAAGGATTATGAGTTCCCTGTCTTGGGAGCTGTTTCCCATAGTATCCCGTGGTGAGGACTCAGCTATGTGATAGGTTTAGATGAGAACTGCTGCTGCTTCTGCTGCTAAGTCACTTCAGTCGTGTCCGACTCTGTGTGACCCCATAGACGGCAGCCCACCAGGCTTCCCTGTCCCTGGGATTCTCCAGGCAAAACACTGGAGTGGGTTGCCATTTCCTTCTCCAATGCATGAAAGTGAAAAGTGAGTGAAGTCATTCAGTCGTGTCCGATCTTAGCAACCCCATGGACTGCAGCCTTCCAGGCTCCTCCATCCATGGGATTTTTCCAGGCAAGAGTACTGGAGTGGGGTGCCATTGCCTTCTCCGATGAGAACTGAGGAGGGATATAAACAGGGAAAATGGACAAGTGTAAGCTGCTTGACCTCAGGAAATAGAGTAAAGAGAGAATACTGTAGAATATGATTCCTAAATTGATCTTACTGCAAGATGCCAGGATGGGTATGTTAGTGTTACACTGGAAGACCATTTAAAATAGAGATTTCTGAGCATCACACAAGGAAGGTCTTATTTGGCTGGCCAGAAGTTGGACATGTCAATCAACGTCTTTTATAAGCTTCAGAGGTAGTTGTGGTACCCAGGCTCTTGGAGGAGCTGACTTTGAAAATATTCTTGCAGACACAGAGAATGGACTTGTGGAAATAGCGGGGGAACAAGAGGGTGGGACAAACAGAGTAGCATGGAAACATATACCTTAGCATGTGTAAAATAGATAGTCAGTGGGAATTTGCTGTATGACTCAGGGAGTTCAAACTGGTTGGTATTGTTCAGTTGTTCAGCCATGTCCAACTCTTTGAAACCCCATAGACTGCAGCACGCCAGGCTTTCCTGTCCTTCACTATCTCTCAGAGTTTGCTCAAACTCAGGTCCATTGAATCGGTGATGCCATCCAACCATCTCACCCTCTGTTGTCTGTTTCTGCTTTTGTCCTCAATCTTTCCCAGCATCAGGGTCTTTTCTAATGAATCAGCTCTTTGCATCAGGTGGCCAAAGTATTGGAGCTTCAGTTTCAGCATCAGTTATTCCAATAAATATTCAGGATTTATTTCCTTTAGCACTGACTGGTTTGATGTCCTTGCTGTTCAAGGGACTGTCAAGAGTCTTCTCCAGCACCACAATTTGAAAACATCAGTTCTGCGGCACTCAGCATTATTATGGTCCAACTCTCACATCCGTACATAACTACTGAAAAAAAACCATAGCTATGACAATACAGACCTTTGTTGGCAAAGTGATGTCTCTGCTTTTTAATATGCTGTCTAGGTTTGTTATAGCTTTTCTTCCAAGGAGCAAGCATCTTTTAATTGCAAGGCTACAGTCACTGTCCACAATGATTTTGGAGCCCAAGAAAATAAAATCTGTCACTGTTTTCATTTTTTCCCCATCTATTTGAAGTGAAGTGAAGGGACCAGATGCCATGATCTTAGTTTTTGTTTTTTTTTTTCACTTTACAATATTGTATTGGTTTTGCCATACATCAACATTACACAGAGTGAAGTAAGCCAGAAAGAAAAACACCAATACAGTATACTAATGCATATATATGATCTTAGTTTTTTGAATGTTGAGTTTTAAGCCAGCTTTGTCACTCTTCTCTTTCACTTTCATCAAGAGGCTCTTTAGTTCCTCGTCACTTTCTGCCATTAGGGTGGTGTCATCTCCATATCTGAGGTTATTGATATTTGTCCCAGCAATCTTGATTCCAGGTTGAACTTCATCCAGCCTGGCATTTTGCATGATGTACTCTCCATTATAAGTGAAATAAGTAGGGTGATGATATACAGCCTTGATGTACTCCTTTGCCAGTTTGGAACCAATTCATTGTTCCATGTCTGGTTCTAACTGTTGCTTCTTGACCTGCATACAGAAGGTCTGGTATTCCCATCTCTTTAAGAATTTTCCATAGTTTGTTATGATCCACACAGTCAAAGGCTTTAGCATACTCAGTGAAGCAGAAGTAGATGTTTTTTCTGGAATTCTCTTGCTTTTTCTATCATCCAACGGATGTTGGCAATTTGATCTTTGGTTCCTCTGCCTCTTCTTGCTCCAGCTTGTACATCTGGAAGTTCTTGGTGCACATACTGTTGAAGCCTAGCTTAAAGGATTTTGAATATTACCCTGCTAGCATGTGAAATGAGTGCAATTGTGCAGTAGTTTGAACATTCTTTGACATTGCTTGTCTTTGGGATTGGAATGGAAACTGACATTTTCCAGTCCTGTGGCCTGGAAAACAAGTACTCTGTGACAGCCTAGGGGAATGGGATGGAGTTGGAGGTGGGAGGGTGGTTTAGGAGGGAGAGGACATATGTATACCTATGAGTGATTCATGTTGATGTGTGGCAGAAGCCATCACATCATACTGTAAATACTGAAAAGCAATACTGTATTGCAATCATCCTGAATACTGTAAAGCAATCATCCTCCAATTAAAAATAAATAAATTAAAAAAATTTTTTTTTTAGAAAAGAAAATACCCTTTTAGAAGAAAGCACTAACCCTCAGAGTGTGACCGCAATAGTTTATCAAGGAGTCAGGAGGTATTTGGGTAGTTCTCAAAGAAAAACATGTAAATATTTTGTACTTATATTTCATAGAGTTGAAATGAAATGTATTTCATCGTACCCCTTCTTAGGTTAGTTTGATGTTGATTTCTATCACCTGCTAAAAAAAGTCTCATCTAATGCAGAGGACTAAAGCCATCAAAGATTTTATGCAATTGTCAGAGAAAGCACCATAACCTCTCTGCTAAAGCAATCTACTTTTTTTTTTCAGAGCAGGCACAAAAGATTTCCTTCTAGTACAAACTTGATGAGTTCTATCAGTAAAGCCAAAAGAAAGATTAGAATTACTAAGGTATCATTCAGCATTGCACTCCTGATAATGGAAAACGGTACATGTCAAACCACAAAGCCAACCACAAGTTAATGACAAATATGGTTACTGCTAAATCAGAAGGAACTGCTGGTAAAATTCCTTTATCAAATGATACTGTTGTGCAAACACAACGTCAATAACATAGGATGTGGATTGAAAGGTGTGTGCTAGACTACATTTTGCTTGACAATAGGTTGAAGTGATTGATATGTAGGGTATAAATAAGCTCTTGGCATCTGTGCAGCATTTATAAGAAGCTGAAGCACTTGATTTTTTGCTTCTGGTTGTCACTGAAAACTCATGCTGTAGAGGAAGAATTTTCATATAAGTTATTTTGTGTGCTAGGGTGTAGAATGGAAAGGAGCGTTGGGATTACTCCCATTAGGACAGCAGCTATGTGCGCAGCAAGACTTATACCTGGAGCCAATTCACGTGCTGCTTACTAACAGAGAACAGTCAGAGTTTTTTTTAAAAAAACAACAATATGCCTCCTAATGTTGACTCATTATGAAAGAAAATTAAGAATTCAAGACACTAACAGCTACTGTGCAACTGTGGCTGTTTCATTTTAACATGTTGAGCAAAGAAATGAACTGCTTTGGATTTCAACACTGATGTTTATTTGCTATAATATGGAAAGAACACACATCGTGTAAAAAACACATAATATTAAATTTACCACCTTAACTACTTTTAATGCTCATTTCAGTAGCGTTAAGTATATTCACATTGCTCTCCAACAGGTCTCTAGAACTTTTGTCTTGCAGCATCAAAACTCCACACCCACTCAATACTTGTTGCCCTTCCCCACATTGATAACCACGTTTGTACTTCTTGTTTCTATGATTTTAACTACTTTAGATGCTTCATATTAGCGGAATCATAACACTGTTTGTCCTTTTGTGACTGACTTATTTTGCTTAGCATAATTTCCTTGAGGGTCATCATGTTATAACATGTGACAGGGTTTCCTTTTTTCCCTAAGACTTCCATTATGTTCCATTACATGTATATACCTCATTTTCTTCATACATTCATTCATTTTTCAGTGGGCATTTGGGTTGTTTCCATATCTTGGTTATTGTGAATCTTGCTGCAATGAACATGGGAGTGCACATAACTCTTTGAGATCCTGATTTTAGTTCTTCTGAATATACCTAGAAGCAGAATCAGTGGGTTACATGGTAATTTTATTTTTAACTTTCTGTGTAAGCTCCATACTTTTTTCCACAATAACGGCACCATTTTACATTCCCGCTAACAGTGCACAAGAGTCCCAACTTCTCTGCATTCTCACCAACATTGTTTTGATTGTGGCCCTTCTGATAGGCATGAAGTGATGTCTTATTTTGGTTTTGATTTACTTTTCCCTAATGATCAGTGATGATGAACATCTTTTCATATGCTTATTGGCCATTTGTATATATTCTTTGGAGAAAATCTAATCGATTCCTTTGCTCAGTTTTTTCCTCTGTTGCATGTCACTAGCCTGGTGACTGACTACACCACAGCCAGTGAATAAGGTCAGCAGTTACTCTTCAAGGACTCTAGCACCCTAAATCAATAGCTGATACCCAGGTGGCTCAGATGGTAAAGAATCTACCTGCAATGCAGGAGACCTGGATTTGATCCGTGGGTCAGGAAAATCCCCTGGAGAAGGGAATGGCTACCCACTCCAGCATTCTTGCCTTGAGAATTCCACTAGAATTGACTCCAGCCTCAATCCTTTGCCCATTGTTTCAATCAGGTTGTTGTATTACTGTTGTTGAGTTGTAGCTCTTCATTATATATTGTGGATATTAAGCTTTGCCAGATGTACAATTTAAAATTATTTTATCCCATTCTGTAGGCTGTCTTTTCATGCATTTTTCCCTTTGACATGCAAAAGTTTTTGAGTTCATGGTATAGTCCCATTTGTGTTTATTTTGTTATTTGTGCTTTTGATGTCATATCAAAGAAGTCATTGACAAATCTATTGTCTTAAAGACTTTCCCCTATGTTTTCTTCTACAAGTTTAGCAGTATTAGGTCTTCTGTTTAGTTATTTCATAAATTTTGAGTGAATTCTTATATACAGTATAAGGTAAGGGTCCAGCTTCATTGTGTTGTATGTGCATACCCAGTTTTCCTGACACCATTTGTTGAAAAGACTGTTCTTTCCCCATTGATTAGGCTTAGCACCCTTGTTAAAAAATTATTTGACCATATATGCAAGGGGTTATTTCTATACTCGCTATCCTGTTCCATTGGCCTATATATCTATCTTTATGCCTGTACCATATCACATTACTTGGGCTTCCTAGGCGGTTCAGTGATAAAGAATCCACCTGCCAATGCAGGAAATGTAGGAGATGCAGGAAACGTGGGTTCAATCCCTGGGTAGTGAAGATCCCCTGGAGAAGGAAATGGCAACACATTCCAGTATTCTTGCCTGGAAAATCCCATGGGCAGAGGAGCCTGGCAGGCCACAGTCCAACGGGTTACAAAGAGTTGCAGAAGACTGCCTGACTAAACAACAAGAACACTGCCTTAATCACTGTTACTTTGTAGTATCATTTTGAAATCAGGAAGTCTGAGTCTTCCAACTTTGTTCTTCTTCAAGATTGTTTTGGGTATTCAGGTTCCTTTGAGAGTTCATATGAATTTTAGAATTTTTTTCTATTTTCACACACAAAAAAAACCCACTGGAATTTTTATAAGTATTGCATTGAGTCCGTAGATTGCTTTATTTGGTATGTATGAACATTCTGATAATATTAAGTCTTCCACTCTACAAGTATGTGAATGTCTTTCCATTTATTTGTAACCTCTTTGATTTTAAAAGTATTTTTTGTATCATTTAGTGTACAAGTCTATAATCTACTTCATTAAGTTTATTCCAAAATATTTTATCCTTTTTGAGGCATAGTAAATAGGACTGCCTTCTTAATTTCTTTTTCAGGTTGGTCATTGTAAGTATATAAAAATGCAAATGAATTTTTTTAAATCAAAGTACAGTTGATGTACAATACTGTGTAAGTTTCACATGTGCAGCATAGTGATTCAGTTATTTTTTTCTGATTATATTCCCTATAGTTTATTACAAGATGTAGAATATAATTCTCTGTGCTATACAATAAAGTCTTGTTGCCTATCTATTTCTATATAGTGGTTTTTATCTGTTAATCCCACACTCCTAATTTTTCCCTTCTTCCCTTCCTCCCTCTCCCCTTTGGTAACCATAAGTTTTGTTTTCTGTCTGTTTCTGTTTTGTATACAAATTTATTTATATTATATTTTAGATTCCATATTTAAGTGAAATCACAGAGTATTTGTCCTTCTCTGCCTGACTTACTTCACTAAGTATAGTATTCTCTAGGTTTATCAATGCTATTGCAAATGGCATTATTTCATTCCATTTTTACTGCTGAGTAACAGGGCCTAGAGTAGCTATCCCACGTTGAAGGTCAGGAAGGGCAGCGGTGAGGAGATATCCCTCATTCAAGGTAAGGAGCAATGGCTGCGCTTTGCTGGAGCAGCCGTGAAGAGATACCCCACGCCCGAGGTAAGAGAAACCCAAGTAAGACAGGAGGTGTTGCAAGAGGGCATCAGAGGGCAAACACACTGAAACCATACTCACAGAAAACTAGTCAATCTAATCACACTAGGACCACAGCCTTGTCTAACTCGATGAAACTAAGACATGCCCATGGGGCAACCCAAGACGGGCGGGTCATGGTGGAGAGATCTGACAGAATGTGGTCCACTGGAGAAGGGAATGGCAAACCACTTCAGTATTCTTGCCTTGAGAACTCCATGAACAGTATGAAAAGGCAAAATGATAGGATACTGAAAGAGAAACTCCCCAGGTCAGTAGGTGCCCAATATGCTACTGGAGATCAGTGGAGAAATAACTCCAGAAACAATGAAGGGATGGAGCCAAAGCAAAAAGAACACCCAGCTGTGGATGTGACTGGTGATAGAAGCAAGGTCTGATGCTGTAAAGAGCAATATTGCATAGGAACCTGGAATGTCAGGTCCATGAATCAAGGCAAATTGGAAGTGATCAAACAAGAGATGGCAAGAGTGAATGTTGACATTCTAGGAATCAGCGAAATGAAATGGTCTGGAATGGGTGAATTTAACTCAGATGACCATTATATCTACTACTGTGGACAGGAATCCCTCAGAAGAAATGGAGTAGCCATCATGGTCAACAAAAGAGTCTGAAATGCAGTACTTGGATACAATCTCAAAAACGACAGAATGATCTCTGTTTGTTTCCAAGGCAAACCATTCAATATCACAGTAATCCAAGTCTATGCCCCAACCAGTAAGGCTGAAGAAGCTGAAGTTGAACGGTTCTTTGAAGACCTACAAGACCTTTTAGAAATAACACCCAAAAAAGATATCCTTTTCATTATAGGGGACTGGAATACAAAAGTAGGAAGTCAAGAAACACCTGGAGTAACAGGCAAGTTTGGCCTTGAAATACGGAATGAAGCAGGGCAAAGACTAATAGAGTTTTGCCAAGAAAATGCACTGGTCATAACAAACACCCTCTTCTAACAACACAAGAGAAGACTCTATACATGGACATCACCAAATGGTCAACACCAAAATCAGATTGATTATATTCTTTGCAGCCAAAGATGGAGAAGCTCCATACAGTCAGCAAAAACAAGACCAGGAGCTGACTGTGGCTCAGACCATGAACTCCTTATTGCCAAATTCAGACAGAAATTGAAGAAAGTAGGGAAAACCACTAGACTATTCAGGTATGACCTAAATCAAATACCTTATGATTATACGTGGAAGTGAAAAATAGATTTAAGGGCCTAGATCTGATAGATAGAGTGCCTGATGAACTATGGAATGAGGTTCGTGACATTGTACAGGAGACAGGGATGAAGACCATCCCCATGGAAAAGAAATGCAAAAGGGCAAAATTGCTGTCTGGGGAGGCCTTACAAATAGCTGTGAAAAGAAGAGAAGTGAAAAGCAAAAGAGAAAAGGAAAGATATAAACATCTGAATGCAGAGTTCCAAAGAATAGCAAGGAGAGATAAGAAAGCCTTCCTCAGAGATCAATGCAAAGAAATAGAGGAAAACAACAGAATGGGAAAGACTAGGGATCTCTTCAAGAAAATCAGAGATACCAAAGGAATATTTCATGCAAAGATGGGCTCGATAAAGGACAGAAATGGTATGGACCTAACAGAAGCAGAAGATATTAAGAAGAGATGGCAAGAATACACAGAAGAACTGTACAAAAAAGATCTTCACGACCCAGATAATCACGATGCTGTGATCACTCACCTAGAACCAGACAGCCTGGAATGTGAAGTCAAGTGGGTCTTAGAAAGCATCACTACAAACAAAGCTAGTGGAGGTGATGGAATTCCAGTTGAGCTATTCCAAATCCTGAAAGATGGTGCTGTGAAAGTGCTGCACTCAATATGCCAGCAAATTTGGAAAACTCAGCAGTTGCCACAGGACTGGAAAAGGTCAGTTTTCATTCCAATCCCAAAGAAAGGCAATGCCCAAGAACTCTCAAACTACCGCACAATTGCACTCATCTCACACGCTAGTAAAGTAATGTTCAAAATTCTCCAAGCCAGGCTTCAGCAATATGTGAACCGTAAACTTCCTGATGTTCAAGCTGGTTTTAGAAAAGGCAGAGGAACCAGAGATCAAATTGCCAACATCCCCTGGATCATGGAAAAAGCAAGAGAGTTCCAGAAAAGCATCTATTTCTGCTTTATTGACTATGCCAAAGCCTTTGACTGTGTGGATCACAATAAACTATGGAAAATTCTGAAAGAGATGGGAATATCAGACCACCTGATCTGCCTCTTGAGAAACCTGTATGCAGGTCAGGAAGCAACAGTTAGAACTGGACATGGAACAACAGAATGGTTCCAAATAGGAAAAGGAGTACATCAAGGCTGTATATTGTCACCCTGTTTATTTAACTTATATGCAGAGTACATCATGAGAAACGCTGGGCTGGAAGAAATGCAAGCTGGAATCAAGATTGCCAGGAGAAATATCAATAACCTCAGATATGCAGATGACACCACCCTTATGGCAGAAAGTGAAGAGGAACTCAAAAGCCTCTTGATGAAAGTGAAAGTGGAGAGTGAAAAAGTTGGCTTAAAGCTCAACATGCAGAAAACAAAGATCATGGCATCCGGTCCCATCACTTCATGGGAAATAGATGGGGAAACAGTGGAAACAGTGTCTGACTCTATTTTCCTAGGCTCCAAAATCACTACAGATGGTGACTGCAGCCGTGAAATTAAAAGACACTTACTCCTTGGAAGGAAAGTTATGACCAACCTAGATAGCATATTGAAAAGCAGAGACATTACTTTGCCAACAAAGATTTGTCTAGTCAAGGCTATGGTTTTTCTTGTGGTCATGTATGGATGTGAGAGTTGGACTGTGAAGAAGGCTGAGCGCCCAAGAATTGATGCTTTTGAACTGTGGTGTTGGAGAAGAATCTTGAGAGTCCCTTGGACTGCAAGGAGATCCAACCAGTCCATCCTAAAGGAGATCAGCCCTGGGTGTTCTTTGGAAGGAATGATGCTAAAGCTGAAACTCCAGTACTTTGGCCACCTCATGCGAAGAGTTGACTCATTGGAAAAGACTCTGATGCAGGAGGGATTGGGGGCAAGAGGAGAAGGGGACGACAGAGGATGAGATGGCTGGATGGCATCACTGACTCGATGGACGTGAGTCTCAGTGAACTCTGGGAATTGGTGATGGACAGGGAGGCCTGGCGTGCTGTGATTCATGTGGTCGCAAAGAGTTGGACATGACTGAGCGACTGATCTGATCTGATCTGAATAGTCCATTGTATATGTACCACATCTTCTTAATCCAATTATCTCTTGTTTCCATGTCTTGACTATAAATAATGTGGCTATAAACTTTGGGATGCATGTATCTTTTTGAATTATAAGCTTTTTTTCCTGAGTATATATCTAGGAGTGGGGTTGCCAGATCATATAGTAGGTCTATTTTTAGTTTTTTAAGGAATAGCTATACTGTTTTCCATAGTAGCTGAACCAATTTTCATACCTATCAGCAGTGTACAAAGGTTCCCATTTCTCCACACCCACTGCAGCATTTATTATATGTAGATTTCTTTAATAATAGCCATTCTGACCATTGTGAGGTGACACCTCATTGTGTTTTTTATTTAAAAATGCAACTGATTGTAAACGTTGATTTTGTTTTCTGCAAATTTGCTGAATTTATTAGTTCAAACAGGTATTTTTGTAACATCCTTAGGATTCTAAATATAAGATCATGTCACCTGGAAATGGAAATAATTTTATTTCTTCTTTTTCAATTTCCATGCCTTTTGTTTATTTTTCTTATCTAATTGCATTGGCTAGAATATCCAGTACTATGTCGAATCTTTGCCTTGTTCCTGATTCTAGAAGCTAAGTTTTAGTCTTTCTATGTTGACTAAAATGTGTGGGCTTTTCAAATGGAAGGAAGTATTGTACTGTCAGCAGAGTGCCACTAGCCACATGTGGCCACTGAACACAAAATGTGATTAGTGCAACCAAGTAGATGATTTTGAATTTAATTTAATTTTAATTTAAACAGTGACATGTGACTCACAGCTATAATACTTACAGTGCAGCTTTAGAACAAGCGAACAGACCCTTACTATTCAATGCTGATTAATCACATTTAAATTAGAGCATTGACTTTGTGGAAGTGAGAGATGGGATAGAACACATGTTGTAGAATGACACAGACACAGTTCAGTGCAATCAGAGAAGAGTAATCATAATAAAAGTGTAAACTCTATCACCTCAGAATCAGGTTAAAGGGACTTAAGATAACTTTGGTTGGAAGGACAATGATAACTCATATAAGCATTTAAGAGTGCAATGATTGGAAGAACAGATAGATTTATTTTGAAAGCTTCTATGTGACAATTTAGAACCAAAGGAAAAGACTTCTAATATGTTTCTCTTATTTAGAGAAGCCTGTTTCTAAGCTGTACGGATTGACATTCATACTGATGTTACCGCACTATAATTTCACTTCCTCTCCCTAAGAAACATAGTACAAAAAAGAAATCACCCTGGAGTAACAACATTTCCACTCTTATAACTTCAAGTGGTCTTCATAGAACCATTCGATTCCAGTTTCTTCAGCATTACTGGTTGGGGCATAGACTTGGATTGCTGTGATACTGAATGGTTTGCCTTGGAAACGAACAGAGATCATTCTGTCATTTTTGAGATTGCACCCAAATACTGCATTTCATACTCTTTGTTGACTATGAGGGCTACTCCATTTATTCTAAGGGATTCTTGCCCACAGGAGTAGATATAATGGTCATCTGAATTAAATTCAACCATTCCAGTCCATTTTAGTTCACTGATTCCTAAAATGTCAGTGTTCACTTGTGCCATCTGCTGTTTGACCACTTCTAATTTACCTTCATTCATGGACCTAACATTCCGGGTTCCTATGCAATATTGCTCTTTACAGCATCGGACTTTACTTCCATCACCTGTCACATCCACACCTGGGTGTTGTTTTTGCTTTTGCTTTGGCTCCATCTCTTCGTTCCTTCTGGAGTTATTTCTCCAATATTTTTCAGTAGCATATTGGGCACCTACCAGCCTGGGGAGTTCATCTTTCAGTGTCCCATCTTTTTGATTTTTCATACTGTTCATGGGATTCTCAAGGCAAGACTACTGAAGTGCTTTGCCATTCCCTTCTCCAGTGGACCACATTTTGTCAGAACTCTCCACCATGACCCGTCCAGCTTGGGTGGCCCTACATGGCATGGCTCATGGTTTCATTGAGCTAGACAAGGCTGTGGTCCATGTGATCAGTTTGGTTAGTTTTCTATGATTGTGGTTTTCATTCTGTCTTCCCCCTGAAGGATAAGGATAAGAGGCTTATGGAAGCTTCCTGATGGGAGAGACTGACTGTGGGGGAAACTGGGTCTTGTTCTGATGGGTGGGGCCATGTTCAGTAACTCTTTAATCCAATTTTCTGTTGATGGGCGAGGTTGTGTTCCCTCCCTGCTGTTTGACCTGAGACCAAACTATGGTGGAGGTAATGAAGATAATGGCGACCTCCTTCAAAAGGCCCCAGGCATGCACTGCTGCACTCAGTGCCCTCGATCCTGCAGCAGGTGACCACCAGCCCATGCCTCTGCTGGAGACTCCAGACACTCACAGGCAAGTCTGGGTCAGTCTCTTGTGGGGGTCACTGTTCCTTTCCCCTTGGTCCCGGTGCACACAGGTTTTGTTTGTGCCCTGCAAGAGTCCGTTTCCCCAGTCCTGTGTAAGTTCTATAATCAAATCCCACTGGCCTCCAAAGTTAAATACCGTGGGGGTTCTCAGTCCCTTTGCCAGATCCCAAGGTTGGGAAATCTGTTGTGAGTCCTAGAACTTTCTTAACAGTGCAATAATTTCTTTGGTATAATTGTTCTGCAGTTTGTGGGTCATCTGCTCTGCATCTCTGTGGTGGGGTTAATGGTGACCTCCAAGAGGGCTTATGCCACAGGCTATGTGACCAGGCAGCTGCACCCAGAGCTCCTGCCCCTGTGGCAGGCCACTGCTGACCCATACCTCCACAGGAGACTCAAACACAGGTCTGACTCAGTCTTCTGTGAATGATGTCCTTTTCATCATAGGGGAATAGAATGCAAAAGTAGGAAGTCAAGAGATATCTGGAGTAACAGGCAAATTTGGCCTTGGAGTACAAAATGAAGCAGGGCAAAGGATAACAGACTTTTCCTAAGACAGCACACACTGATCATAGAAACACCCTCTTCCAACAACACAAGAGAAGACTCTACACATGGACATCACCAGATGGTCAACACTGAAATCAGATTGATTATATTCTTTGCAGCCAAAGATGGAGAAGCTCTATACAGTCAGCAAAAACAAGACCAGGAGCTGACTGTGGCTCAGATCATGAACTCCTTATTGCCAAATTCAGACTTAAATTGAATAAGGTAGGGAAAACCACTAGGTCATTCAGGTATGACCTAAATCAAATCCCTTATGATTATTCAGTGGCAGTGACAAATAGACTCAAGGGATTAAATCTGATAGACAGAGTGCCTGAAGAACTATGGATGGAGGTTCGTGACATTGTACAGGAGACAGGGATCAAGACCATCCCCAAGAAAAAGAAATGCAAAAAGGCAAAATGGTTGTCTGACAAGGCCTTGCAAATAGCTGAAAAAAGAAGAGATGCCAAAGGCAAAGGAGAAGAGGAAAGACATACCCATTTGAATGCAGAGTTCCAAAGAATAGCAAGGAGAGATAAGAAAGCCTTCCTCAGTGATCAATGAAAGAAATAGAGGATAACAGTAGAATGGGAAAGACTAGAGATATCTTCAAGAAAATTAGAGATTAAAGGGAACGTTTCATACAAAGATGGGCACAATAAAGGACAGAAATGGCATGGACCTAACAGAAGCAGAAGATATTAAGAAGAAGTGGCAAGAATATACAGAAGAACTGCACAAAAAAGATCTTCACAACCCAGATAATCACGATGATGTGATCACCAACCTAGAGCCAGACATTCTGGAATGTGAAGTCAAGTGGGCTTTAGGAAGCATCACTACGAACAAAGCTAGTGGAGGTAATGGAATTCCAGTTGAGCTATTTCAAATCCTGAAAGATGATGCTGTGAAAGTGCTGCACTCAATATGCCAGCAATCCTGGAAAACTCCGCAGTGGTCACAGGATTGTAAAAGTCAGTTTTCATTCCAATCCCAAAGAAGGACAATGCCAAAGAATGTTAAAACTATAGCACAATTACATTCATTTCACATGCCCGCAAAGTAATGCTCAAAATTCTCCAAGCCAGGCTTCAACAGTATGTGAACCAAGAACTTCCAGATGTTCAAGCTGGTTTTAGAAAAGGCAGAGGAACCAGAGATCAAATTGCCAACATCTGTTGGATCATCAAAAAAGGAAGAGAGTTCCAGAAAAACATCTACTTCTGCTTTGTTGATTACACCAAAGGCTTTGACTGTGTAGATCACAACAAACTGTGGAAAATTCTTAAAGAGGTGGGAATACCAGACCATCTTACCTGCTTCCTGAGAAATCTGAATGCAGGTCAAGAAGCAACAGTTAGAACCGGACATGGAACAACAGACTGGCTCAAAATCAGGAAAGGAGTATGTCAAGGCTTTATATTGTCAATCTGCTTATTTAACTTCTATGCAGAGTACATCATGTGAAATGCCAGGCTGGATGAAGTTCAAGCTGAAATCAAGATTGCTGGGAGAAATATCAATAACCTCAGATATGCAGATGACACCACCCTTACAGCAGAAAGTGTAGAACTAAAGAGCCTCTTGATGAAAGTGAGAGAGGAGAGTGAAAAAGTTGGCTTAAAATTCAACATTAAAAAAACTAAGATCATAGCATCTGGTCCCATCACTCCATGACAAGTAGGTGGAGAAAGACTGGAAACAGTGACAGACTTTATTTTCTTGGGCTCCAAAATCACTGCAGATGTTGACTGCAGCCATGAAATTAAAAGACACCTGCTCCTTGGAAGAAAAGCTGTGACCAACCTAGACAGCATATTAAAAGCAGAGACATTACTTTGCTGACAAAGGTCCATCTAGTCAAAGCTATGATTTTTCCAGTAGTCATATATGGATGTGAGTGCTGGACCATAAAGAAAGCTGAGTGCCGAAGAATTGATGCTTTTGAACTGTGGTGTTGGAGAAGACTCTTGGAGAGTCCCTGGGACTGCAAGGAGATCCAACCAGTCCATCCTAAAGAAAATCAGTCCTGAAAATTCATTGGAAGGACTGAAGCTGAGACACTCATACTTTGGCCACCTGATGTGAAGAACTGACGACTCATTGGAAAAGACCCTGATGCTGGGAAAGATTGAAGGCAGGAGGAGAAGGAGATGACAGAGAATGAGATGGTGGGATGGCAGAGGATGAAATGTTCAGATGGCATCACCAACTCTATGAACATGAGTTTGAGTAAACTCCAGGAGTTGGTGATGGACAGGGAGGCCTGGCGTACTGCAGTCCATGGGGTCCACTAAGTCCACAACTGAGTGACTGAACTGACTGAACCTCAAGTATATTAATAGAAAGGGAGGATAATTTTATTTTGAGAGGACAATCTAGAGAAAATCTTATGAAGTCATTTGAAGTCATCTCAAGGAGACCTCCTCTCATACTTTTAGGATCAGCAAGAACCAGGATTGTAGGGTCTGTACATTGACATAATAATAGTAGCTGGTTTTCTCAACATGTTTGCGGGTTTGGGCTGTGATTCCTGATTCTTACTGAAATCTAGAGAACAACTGGTTAACAAATTTCAAATAATTATCTTAAGTACAAAGACTGCTATTATGATTCCACTAGGTTTTCTTCTATATTTTACATTTTCTCTAAACTTCTCTAAACTTTAATCATTTAGACTGCTCATTTCCAGGCCTTATATTTCCTAAAATTAAACTATGAATGATGACCTTTTGCTGTTCTGTCATCACACTCAGCACTAGAAACAATCCTTTAAGTTTTATTTCCTCTTCATAGCAGTATTATTCACAATATCCAAAAGATGGAAACAACCCAAATATCCCTATCAACAGATGCCTGGAAAGACAAAATGCGTATAGACATAATACAATGGAATTTTTCATCTGCAAAAATGGAAGGAAATTCTGACACATGCTACAACATGTATGAAACTCAAAAGACATTATACTGAGAAAAATAAGCCAGAACAATGGAAAAATACTATATAATTCCACTTGTATGAACTACCCGCCTCTGCTAAGTTGTTTCAGTCGTGTCTGACTCTGTGCGACCCCACAGATGGCAGCCCACCAGGCTCCCCCATCCCTGGGATTCTCCAGGCAAGAACACTGGAGTGGGTTGCCATTTCTTTCTCAATGCATGAAAGTGAAAAGTGAAAGTGAAGTTGCTCAGTTGTGTCCAACTCTTCGAGACCCCATAGACTGCAACCTACCAGGCTCCTCTGCCCATGGGATTTTCCAGGCAAGAGTATTGGAGTGAGGTGCCATTTCCTTCTCCGATATGAGCCACCTAGAATGGTTTAATTCATAGAGACAGAAAGTAGAATGGTTGTTATCTGGGGGTAAGAGCAGTTGGGGAATTATTAGTCAATGGATATAAGTTTCTGTTTGGGATGATAAAAAATATCTGGAGATCATGATGGTGGTTGCACAATATGGTGAATGTAATTAATGCCATGGAATTGTACACATAAAATGGCTTAGGTTTTAAATTTTATATTATGTTTATTTTAACAGTAACTTTTCAATTTTGTTTCCTCCTACCTTGGATTGTATTAAACTACCCTTGCAGTATAAGTGAGGTCATCTATATAGAATGGCTAGCACGGGGTACTTTTGTTATTGCTATATTTTTCCTCTAGCAAATGTAGTTTAAGAACATGTTAATCTGATTTTCAACCACATAATCAGGTGGATGGATATTATTGGTGCTATCAGCAATAGTCATGTCCCAGGCATCAATAATACCCACATTGAGATCCATGAAAATATCCCTCATGATAAGATTCTGAATATAACCGTGAAAATCACTAAACATCTCTGCATTATCAAACATCCTCCTAGTGTTTTCAGTTTTCAGGATCACCTTGGTTTCTGGGCTTCGCAAGAATAGTCGTTCTATGGCCTTTTGAACATTGATGGCCCTACGGATAAAAATTTTTATGGGGAAGGGTCTCAAGTGCTGACCAAGAGTGATAACGATGGCGGTGTCCTTGTCTCCTGCTATCCGGTCAATTTCCCGTGGGATATAATTATCATCCTTTACCGAGAACAGACTTTGAGTAATAAATGGATGACCATGCTTTTTCCACTGAATCAAAATATGTCTTTCAGCATCCAGAAGCATATGTGTTTTAAAGGGCCCAACTCCATGAAGATCAAAATCTTTTAAGGCTGATGGGTAAAAAAAAAATCAATAACTCTTTTAACAAAAGGAAAATAATGATATAATTTTTAGATGTACATATTTATAAAATTCTGACCAAGATCACTTCTAACTATAAAAACATTGCTGCCTATGGGAAGAAGAGAACTTTACCAAATGCATTAAAATCTTAACAAAATTGTGAAATTATTACCAGCATAGAGACAGAGGAATAAAATGTTGATATTTGAGAATGAAAAGATAAAATTTAACTTTTGATTAAAAGCCCAAATCTAAATGTTTGACATGTTTTAAAAAATAATTAACATTAGAAAAGGAAAATGAAGACTTCTATTATAAAAACAGCCTCTGAAGGCAACTATAATTTCAAAATAAAAATAAGACACGTACTTTTTACCATTTTTGGTAAATATTGAATCCACTGACGCAGTGTTGAGTCTCCCATTAGGTAAATAAGTTTTCTCTTCAAGCAGTCATTTATAGTTTTTGTTTCATTTAATTCTATCTGTTTACAAAATGCTGCAATCCACTTTCTTTTCACAGTGTAACCACTGGGGAAAGGACTCTTCATGCCGAGCCGACATTTTGCTTCTATGTTCTTACTCTCTGGTGATAAGAATTCCCACAATCAGCAATTTTTATTCTCACAAATTATTTCAAAGACAGTTTCCTCATTTTCTTCCTCTTTTGCCCCTTTTCCCTCCACCCTTCTCTATTGCTTTGTCTTCTTCCCAAATATTTAGATCATGTTAAAGGGATGACTTAAAACTTATCACTTTTGAATAATCTCAGTAATGAATGGTATTCCCTAGAATGGGGTTGAGGCTTCCCAGGTGGCTTAGTGGTAAAGAATTTGCCTGCCAGTGCAGGAGATACAAGAGACGCAGGTTTGAACCCTGGGTTGGGAAGATCCTCTTGAGTAGAAAATGGCAATCCACTTCAGTATTCTTGCCTGGAATAGCCAATGGATAGAGGAGCCTTGAGGGCTACAATCCATAGGGTCGCAAAGAATTAGACACGACTGGATGACTGAGCATGCACACGCACAGAGAGGGGTTAGATTTTTCCCTTGTGAATTTTCAGTGTTTCCCAGGGCTTCATGTTATTCCTAAGGCCATGCAGTTGTGAGACAGCTAGCCAAAATTGAGGGAGAAATGCGTGGTGGTAAAAAGCAGCAATCAGTAGCCCAACTGAATATCATTCCCATGACCCTGGCCAGGTAGGACTGGACATCTCTTCCTCAAACTACTTACTCATGGAGAAAGTTTGAACACATTTACGAAATGACTGCTGCTTCTTATTCTGTATATATCAGAGCCATGTTTTCTAGTTCACAGGAAAACTCCTTCAGTGTTTCTTCCTTGTGCCCAAAACTGAACTTAATATGCTGTGTGGTCTGATTAGTGCAGAAAAAGAGAAGAACAATATCAGCTTTTTCTGAATATTCTGCTTTGCAGTGCTTAGTCGCTCGGTCATGTCCGACTCTGTCCTCTGTCAGGCTCCTCTGTCCATGGAGATTCTCCAGGCAAGGATACTGGTGTGGGTTGCCATGCCCTCCTCCAGGGTATTTTCCCAACCCAGAGATCGAACCCAGGTCTCCTGCATTGCTGGTGGATTCTTTATCATCTGAGCCACCAGAGAAGCCCGAATATTCCACTTTAAAAGTGGCCTAAGTTGAACTCACTGACTCATATCAAAATCTTTCCATCCATGTGTAACTGAGCTATTTTTATCTTTTGCCACTTTAAAACCAATCTTGGCATACATCAACATGAATCAGCCACATCACAATATTGTAATTGTCCTCCAACTAAAATAAATAAATAAGTTAAAAAGAAAAAATCTTGGGACTTCTCTGGTGGTCCAGTGGTTAAGAATCCACCTGCCAACGCAGGTGACGGTAGTTCAGTCTCTGGCCCGAGAAGATGCCACATGCCACGGAGCAACTAAGCCCAAGAGCCACAACTACTGATTTCTTGAGCCTATAGACTGTACTCTACAACAAGAGAAGCCAACGCAGTGAGAAGCCCATGAACTACAAGGAAGAGTAGCCCCTGTTCACCACAACTGGAGAAAGCCCATGTGCAGCAACGAAGACCAGTGCAGCCAATAAATAAATAAATACATAATTTTTTTAAAGCCACATCTTTTTGTTATCTACCTACATTGCTCAGATTTGGGATATATGTTCAGGAACACATCATCTTATAAGACTTTACTAGAAATTACTATCTAGGCAAGAGGGAAACCAAGAAGGGGTGTTACAAATTAATTGGCCTCAAGAGTCAAAGAACTTTCATTGGTGTAAAAGTGATGTATAGATGATGGTTGCCATGGCAGGGAAGGAATCTATCTTTCACCCATAGCCTGTGAGCTTTAGATCTGGGTTTCTGGTTTATTTATATCCCCACAGGGTTTAGCAAAGTTCTTAGCCTATAGTAGGTCCTCAATAAACATTTCTGAATACATGAGAAAAGGGCAATGGGTAGATGTATACCCTATTGACTGTTAAAATGGAAGTAATTTGCTTCTTTGAAGTTCACTTTAATTTCAGTATAGCAGAAACATCACTTTGATAACTGAGATGGCTTTGAATTGACCACCGAAGTTTATGTGATAAAACTGAAAGAAATCCACAGGAATTTTCATTTATAGAACTTTAACTGAGATGGTTTGGCTGAAAGAGAGATTAGAAACCATCAAAGAAATTTCCAAGCTCTGTAGTTCATCTGAGACATTTTCACCAGTACCCAATTATTGGTTTTTCAGGAACAAATCCCAAGTTGAAATACAAATACAAATAACCTGTACATTTTGAGAGAAGGCAGCTGAAATGAAGGGTTGCCTAGCCTTTTATAGCTGACTCAAGATGAAAATTGGTTTAAATTTATATGAAAATAATTTCCAAGAATAAAACCCCTTCTGCAAAGCCCAAGATAATTAATACTATTTATCCCAGGAAATGAAAAATTGAAATGGTTAATATTCAATAAATATCTCTTGAAGTAAGGATGTCCATTAAATGGATAAATTTTGAACACAATAGACTTACTGCCACATGCTAAGACCTTGATGGAGGCAAAGTTCTTCATCATTTCAACCCCCACATTGGACCTTGAAGAAATTAGAAAATAAATTAGCCTGATAACTGTTGAGACATTAAAGTAAGAATAAATCATGGGGGACTTAGAACAATCAAACCACTCTCAACTCTCTGTAAATACATTTTTTCTTTATTTTGATATATTTTAGATATTATACAGAAAAGAAACAGGTCAGGATTCTGTAAAACTGTTCTCCTGCTAATGATAGGAATCCAGAGATCCAGAGAGTCACTCACCTTGTATGTGCAATTAATCAAGTATAAATCTCTTTGATTTTACCATCCAAATTATTTTTGACCACATTCTACCACATTTAGCATGCATAGTAATTTAGTCCTTCATGGATATTTTCCTAGGCGAGTACTTCTCTAATTCGAGTTTGCATCAGAATCATCTAGAGTGCTTGTTATAACTCAGATCACTGGGCTTCATCTTCAGAGCTTCTGATGTAAGAGTTCTGCAAACTTGAAGAGATATCTGCAGTTCTGTGGTCATAGCAGCATTATTGGCAATATCCATGATATGGGAACAACCTAAGTGTCTATCAATGGGTAAATAGATAAAGAAAAATATGGTTTATATGTACAGTGGGATATTTCTCAGCCTTAAGAAAGTCCTGCCATTTGCAACAATATGGATGATTCTAGAGACCATTTTGCTAAATAAATAAGCCAGATATGGAGAAGGAAATGGCAGCCCACTCCAGTATTCTTGCCTGGGAAATCCCATGGACAGAGGAGCCTGGTGGGCTATAGTCTATGGGGTCGCACAGAGTTAGACACGACTGAAGAGACTTAGCAGCAGCAGCATGAACTCAACTACTGATATCTCTACTTCCATGCATTGATAGGCAGGGGAGGGGGGAGGGGGTGTGTGGTAAGGGAGGGAGGGATAAATGGCTTGAATAGAGCAGGGTATGGAGGAAGTAAATGTGTCTTTGGGGAAGTAAAATGAAGTCAGGCAGATTATTGTCATGAACATAGCTCACTTGAGAAATATCAGATCAGATCAGTCGCTCGGTCATGTCCGACTCTTTGTGACCCCATGAATCGCAGCACGCCAGACCTCCTTGTCCATCACCAACTCCCTGAGTTCACTTAGACTCACATCCATCGAGTCAATGATGCCATCCAGCCATCTCATCCTCTGTTGTCCCCTTCTCCTCTTGCCCCCAATCCCTCCCAACATCAGAGTCTTTTCCAATGAGTCAACTCTTCGCATGAGGTGGCCAAAGTACTAGAGTTTCAGCTTTAGCCTCATTCCTTCCAAAGAAATCCCAGGGCTGATCTACTTCAGAATGGACTGGTTGGATCTCCTTGGAGTCCAAGGGACTCTCAAGATTCTTCTCCAACACCACAGTTCAAAATCATCAATTCTTCGGTGCTCAGCCTTCTTCACAGTCCAACTCTCACATCCATATATGACCACAGGAAAAACCATAGCCTTGACTAGACGGACTTTTGTTGGCAAAGTAATGTCTCTGCTTTTCAATATGCTATCTAGGTTGGTCATAACTTTCTTTCCAAGGAGTAAGCGTCTTTTAATTTCAGGGCTGCAGTCACCATCTGCAGTGATTTTGGAGCCCAGAAAAAATAAAGTCAGACACTGTTTCCCCATCTATTTCCCATGAAGTGATGGGACCGAATGCCATGATCTTCGTTTTCTGAATGTTGAGCTTTAAGCCAACTTTTTCACTCTCCTCTTTCACTTTCATCAAGAGGCTTTTGAGTTCCTCTTCACTTTCTGCCATAAGGGTGGTGTCATCTGCGTATCTGAGGTTATTGATATTTCTCCCGGCAATCTTGATTCCAGCTTGAGTTTCTTCCAGCCCAGCGTTTCTCATGATGTACTCTGCATATAAGTTAAATATACAGGGTGACAATATACAGCCTTGACAAACTCCTTTTCCTATTTGGAACCAGTCTGTTGTTCCATGTCCTGTTCTAACTGTTGCTTCCTGACCTGCATACAAATTTCTCAAGAGGCAGATCGGGTGGTCCGGTATTCCCATCTCTTTCAGAATTTTCCACAGTTTATTGTGATCCACACAGTCAAAGGCTTTGGCATAGTCAATAAAGCAGAAATAGATGCTTTTCTGGAACTCTCTTGCTTTTCCCATGATCCAGCAGATGTTGGCAATTTGATCTCTGGTTCCTCTGCCTTTTCTAAAACCAGCTTGAACATCAGGAAGCTCATGGTTCACATATTGCTGAAGCCTGGCTTGGAGAATTTTGAGCATTACTTTACTAGCGTGTGAGATGAGAAGTATGATTAGACCCAAAATACAGATCTGCAGACTTGCCAGACCCAGAACTTAGCATTCCTGAGAGCAGACAGGAGAATGTGCAAGGAGAGCTCCTCCATCCCAAACTGCAAGGAGGACCATTTTCTCAAGAGGGAGCAGGTGTAGTGAATGGGAAATATGGAATCAGCACAGGTAATCTTTGTGCATAGAGTTGAGATGTGGTTTTGAGACCTTCAAGACAGGAAAGTCTCTATGCTTTTGTGATTATTTAGGCCTTTATGTCTCCATGATTATGTATCCTTTAGTTATTAGCAAAATATTTGAAAAAGTCCTGCCTTTTTTGGCTGAGCTATAAGATCAATGGATTTTTTCACACCTTGACCAGGAAAACAAAAAGAAATAAAGGCAACCTAGGCGTGGAAGGGAAATCTTATAGCCAGGTAGGGTCTGTTGTATCCTGCCCCCTCCCCTTGTGTCATCATAATGTTTGAATTGGATTTGAACTTGAACTTCCAGGGTATTATGCTATCCAACTTGCTTTTCTGAACCTGTTTTAGAAAACCAAGGCCATTCTGCAGCAGCATTTACTATAGAACCACAACCCCTTAAAATAATCCATTAAATGGGTGGTCCATAGTCAAATAATTTTGGAAAGTGTTTTGTGTTCTATCTGACTTGAAGGAATAGATACTAAAGTTAATAGATATTCCAACGCTCTACCTACTTGCTGGATCTCCTTTTTCCTTCATTCACTGCATTCCAGCCTCAATGGTCCCCTTCATGTTCCTGGAAGATTCCAGCATGCTGTTGCTTCAGGTTCTAGTCCCCTTCTTGAAATAGTGTTCCCCTTAAATGCATGTGGCTAACTTCTTCACTTCATTCAGGTTGCTGTTCAAGTAACCCATTCTCAGTTTGCTGCTCAAGATACTTACCTGACCATGCTTTTCATTTCAATATTTGGCAAAACTAATACAATATTGTAAAGTTTAAAAATAAAATAAAATTTTTAAAAAAGAGAGAAAAAAAATAAATATCATAGATGACTCCAAGAGCACAGGAGCATGCATATGAAAAATAAATAAAATAACATTCACTATCACATTCTGGTCTTATTCTGATGACTTTATGTTACAAATCTCTTTGTTGTCTTTCTACCCCAGCCCAGAATGTTAAATTCTCAACACCTAGAGCTATGTCTGGAATATAGAAAGTGAGAACTATTTACAAATTGAATGAATGAATGTTGAAAAAAATTTGATTGGCCAAAAGGTTCGTTTGGGTTTTTCCATAAGATGTTACAGAAAAACCCAAAAGAACGTTTTAGCCAACCCAATCGTCACAGTTATTGGGTCACAGAGCTTACAGCTTGGCAGAGGATATAAAATGTTTATCTGAAATTTAATAGTGTAATGAGTATTTTGATTGGGGGAGAATAGAATACAATGGAAGACTATGGGACTAGCAGTTTACCCAAACAAAGCGGAAATGATGTTTAGATGCAGGCTTGTGAAATGCCAGAGCTGAGAGAGAGCATGGTCCTTTTGTATAATTAAAGGAGTTCAATTTGAGTGACAGAGAGCAAGGTAGCTGAAAGGTGAGATAAGGGGCTTCAGAGAGAGACAAGCCCTTGTAAACATACTAAAGAGTTTAGATGTCATCCTTAGAGGAATGGGATCATATTAAGGATTTTAGGCAAGGAAAAGTAAAACACTGGTCTGAATGCAGTATGGATAGGAAGGAAACCAGGCTGTGAGCAAGGAAACATCTCTGGAGATCGTTGCAATTATCTGAGGCAGGATGATAGTTTATACAAGGACAGAGGGAACAGCCATGGAATGAAATGGCTGGGTTCAGGAAATATTTGGAAGGTACAATTCATGGGATTTGGTGAGTCATTTGATGTAAAGGGTGAGGTAGACCAAATAATGACAACATTCACTCCCTGTGGGTTTTTTGTTGGTTTGTTTGGGGTTTTTTTTTTTTTATCATTGTTGTTCTGTTTTTGATTTTGCATAGCATCTATTAACACTCTGTAGGATTGGCATCCCATGGAATATATTATAGAAAATGTTGGTCTCCAGAAAATTACTGAATCTAAAAGTGTGACAAGCCATGGAGAACTATCAGATCAGATCAGATTAGTCGCTCAGTCATGCCTGACTCTTTGCGACCCTATGAATCACAGCACGCCAGGCCTCCCTATCCATCACCAACTCCCGGAGTTCACTGAGACTCACGTCCATCGAGTCAGTGATGCCATCCAGCCATCTCATCCTCTGTCGTCCCCTTCTCCTCCTGCCCCCAATCCCTCCCAGCATCAGAGTCTTTTCCAATGAGTCAACTCTTCGCATGAGGTGGCCAAAGTACTGGAGTTTCAGCTTTAGCATCATTCCTTCCAAAAAAATCCCAGGGCTGATCTCCTTCAACCTATAGAAATTGCTTCATGGGTTATACTTGTTTTACAAATAGTCAGGATGACTAAAAGCACAGTTGAGAAGGTGACCTGTATGGGGCTCTGCTAATATATTACCATCCCAACTGACTCTGATTATAACCTAGTCAACATTATTGACTTAAGGGAGCTTGATTATGAAAAGTTATTAAGCAGAGTTGGTCTGAACCTAAGTCTCCCTCTTTGTATCAGTAATAGTATTTGAAGGCCTATTTACCTGTGGAAAAGGGCCCATTCTTTCTGTCTAATATAGGAAATCTTTGCATTCCTGGTGGTTATGTGGGTCAGCGCCTCACAGGGAACACGGGGAGGCTTCAAGCAGTAGAAGGCTTCCTGGTCGCGATAGTCCAGGTACTTGCACAGTTCAGTACTGGTGTGAAGGGTCAGGCCACATTTAGAGAAGACCGGGGAGGAGCCATTAGCAAACTGGCCTGTAAAGTTCACCCTGTCGTAGCCTTGGTTCCTGGCCCTCCAGAGAGCCGACACCCCTTCACTGGGGTGGATGAGCAGGACAGACAGGGACACCTGGCCTTCCCAGAACAGGGTGAAACTCACAAGGTAGGTGCCATTGTTGAAGTCTGTCACCTTTCCAGAAGCACCTGCCTTCAGGCCTGGGGAAAATAACCTGGCCCTGAGGAAATCCCCGCCATATTCCTTCCTGCGTCCAAGGTGGTCCCTCATCTCCAGCAGGACGTCCAGCCGGTCCCCCCTGCAGTATGTGTCTTGAGGGCTGAGGAGGGTGGCTCTGCTGTGTGTGGCGCTGGTGGTGGAGCTCACGTTGGTGAAGGGTCTGGGCGGGATCAGCTGGTCTAGTTTCTCCATGATCCTCTTTATCCTCAGCTCAGTCTCAGTTGGTGAAATTTCTGGATTTGGTGGGGCTTCCAGGTAGGTGGAATTTCTGAATATGTTCCAATGATTCAGAGAAATAGAATTTCTCAAGCTGAACAAGAACTGAAGTATTAAGGAAAAAAGGATATATTATCAGCAAATAATATGGCTTGCTTTTCAAAATAAACTATTATGGGTTAGTTATATACATTTCAATTGGTATAATCACACAGATAAAAAATGGATTCTAACTAGTTTTCAGTTTTGGAATCACAGGACTAATTTCCATGAAATGTAACTTCCTTAGCTACCAGCTGATGATTTCTGTTAGAAGTCATTGGCTTAAAAATTAAATATATGAAATAATTTTATACTACCAAATGATTGGCTGTTTAATGTTTTCCTTCACCAACGCTTCACTTGGCCTACTTTTCTTTATGAAAATCATATAGCCATATTATAGGCAATAGGGAAAACACCATGTGTTAAAAATATGATCTTACCTAAGCTTTGCTCTTTATGGTGTTTTTGAATTGTTATGTTCACTCTTTCTTTTTCCTTCCATGCATATAATTCATTTAGTTGTAACCATACTAAATATATAGTACTAACATATTTGCAGATAATACCATGGATTATACACATTTTAATATTGTTAGATAATTTTCATGATCAGTTTTAATGGTTGCATGATACTCTGTCAAGAGGATGCAAAATGAATTCTGTGGCCAGTGCCACTAGACAATTGGATTATAGTTATTCACTTCCATCTTACATAACATTTGGATAGTTTCCAACTTTCCAAACATAGGATACTTCTTTGAAGGATTCCTAGGGATGGGCATATCAGATCACATATTATTGAATTATCTGTCAACCAAAGAATATAAACATTTCTATTCTTAACTGTCAAATATATATCCTCAAGATAAGAGTTTTCATTGCCACCAGCAATATGTAAGACTAGCTGGCATGCCACATTGCAGCAAAGTATGAGTTAAGTACAATGCTCCATTACAAGGGTACTGAAAGACATCTTGAATCAACTCAGAAGTTTGTTTAGCTGACAAGGAATGCATGTTTTCTGCGGGACAATGAGGTAATTGGAGGAAACATCACCACCAGTTTAAAGTCTGTTCAGGTCCCAGGAATCTCTCAGGCCTCAAGGAAGTACATTTAGCTGTAGCCTAAAATGACATGAGTAAAGCCAGGGTTGGAAACAACTCCTGTTTGTTTCTTAATTGGCTTGTTGGTGGTTTGTTTTACATTGTTTTGCTTTTTAAGTCAACTGCTGTTTAATATTTATACAGAAAGGCTTGAAGCTCAGATGTCTTACTTCCTCTGTCATAAAGATGCAATGCAGGATATGCAAGAGACGCGGGTTGGATTGCAGGGTCAGGAAAACCCCTTGGAGTAAGAAATGGCAACCTGCTCCAGTATTCTTGCTTGGAAAACTCCACGGAGGAGCCTGTCAGGCTACAGTCCATGGGGTTGCAAAGAATCAGACATGATTGAGCGACTAAGCAGCACTGCAACTATAGTCAAAGGTTTTTCTGGAACAAGATATTTAGTTATGCCAAAACAATATATAACATCACATATATCATATTCTGCCTCCCCGGTGGCACTAGTGGTAAAGAACCTGCCCGCCAATGCAGGAGGCATAAGAGATGTGGGTTTAATCCCTGGGTTGGGAAGATCTCCTAAATGAGGGCATGGCAACTCCATTCTCCTAGCAAGAATACTGGAGAATCCCATGGACAGAGGAGTCTGGTGGACTACAGCCCATGGGGTTGCAAAAAGTCAAACACAAATGAAGCAGCTTAGCACACATGCATCCATTTCATATTATAATAATTGGATTGTGGGCTGACTAAAAGAGTCATATAAAATCTGCCTTCTGACTGAGAAGTTTGGATAGCTGTCTGCTCACCGAGAGAAAGGAGTTGGATATCTCAGTTAATTAAGTTTCCCTTACAAAATTCATCATTTTAAATACTGTTGGTGAAATTACAAAACATTGTCATTAAAACTATTTGCAAAGTTGACAGGTAAAAATGGAGACTTACTGTTGTTTTAAATTACATTTATTTTAATACTAGTATGTTTCAACTTTATTTTCTCTCAAATATTGTATAAGAAATAGTGTTTTCTTCTCTTCCATATAGTTTATTTCATTTGTTCAATTTTTTATTTTGATTTCATTGATTTCAATGTTTTTTAATTTCTTGGTACATCAGTACTTTATATAACAAACATTTTAACATTTCGTCTCTCAGTTTTGCAGAAAAAACTTTTTACCTGCAAATGTCACTTCTTGACATTTTTACAAGTATTTAATGTTTGCTGTAAAAGTGCTGAAAAATCCCTTTGTGATGTACTTCTATTGCTTCTAATCTTAGACTGTTCTCCACACTTTCATTTTCTAAATATTCAATTCTATTTTTTAAACAAAATAAAATGTTTATTTAGTGAATAAAAATACCCGCTCAGTAGAGAGCAAAATTTTGAGAAAGCATTTGTTCTATAGGAATTAGCACTATTGGAAAATCATGAAAAATATGTCATTTCAAATTATAAACAAGTACCTTTGTACTAAGTCTATCAGGTACTAAGTCAAAGAAAAAAATCAACTATTTTATTAAGGAAAAAACCTAGTCAGCCAAACTAGATCATTTAGCTACCCATAATCATTCTAATTAGATTTAGTTAAATTAGCAGGATTATTACCTGTTTTGAATTTATTCACTTTATTGCATTATTTTCATTCCTTTTTATTACCATATATGATCGTAATTTCACTACCTAGTAAATAATCACTCCCCGCAATTTTTAATCTTAAATTGGATAACAACTTTATTACTTCTTATTAAGATTATAGCACTTTTTAAATATTTACTTTGTTTGTTTATTTATTTGGCTGCATTGGGTCTTAGTTGCAGCACACAGGATCTAGTTTCCTGGCCAGGGATTGAACTCATGTCTCCAGCATTGGGAGCTGTAGTCTCAGCCACTGGACCACCAAGAAAGTCTCAATTATAGCACTTTAAAAAAAAAAATTTTTTTTTATTTTGTACTGGGGTCTAGTCAACTAATGTTGTGATAGTTTCGGTGAACAGCGAAGGAACTCAGCCATACATAAACATGTATCCATTCTCCCCCAAACAGCCCTCCCATCCAAGCTGCCATGTAACATATAGCACTTTCAAATGAACACATTTAACACCTAATGGCTTGGGCAATATCTACCCATAGAAAAAAACTTTTTAATACCTGGGTTGCCAGTGTCCTTGATGAACTGAGTGGCTTCAGGGCTGATGAAGCAGATGTGGTCAGAGCAGTCATGGAGTTGACTGTTGACAAAGTGCTCAAAGGCAGACCCAGTAATACGGTCACTGAGCCAGCTTGGAGGATCAGTAGTGAGACGTCTGACAGCCTCAGTAGACTATACATATAACTCAACACTACCGGAACTATCTGGTACTGACTAGAGCCACTCAGAAATTCCAGAAGCTGCCTTGGGCCTACCACCCCAACCAACCTGAAAGCTGAAGATGGGTCTCAAGGTAAATAAGTCTAAAAGCTAAACTTCGAATTAGCCTGTGTACATGAATTTATGCTTCATTCTGTGTTTTCCCTCATACCTTTCAGTGTATGTGTATAAACCAAATGGATTAAATGTTTTAAAATATTTGGATACATTTTTTGTTTATTTTTTGGAGGACAATTGTTCTATAATATTGCGTTGGCCTCTGCCACACATCCACATAAATGAGCCACAGGTGAAAACAGATCTATAATGTATTCAAACTGTGATTGTACATATATATAAAAAGTATTAAATAAATAGATTTAGATAAAGAACAATCAAGTTACCTGTGAAATTATTAAGAGAGTATTACTCCAAATCATGAAATCATGCCGTATTATTATTGGTTTTCTGCTTCTGAGTAAACATTTTCACTTCTTTTACTCCTTATTTTCTCTCCTTTCCTCTCTTCTCCCACCTCTCTTCTCTCCTCTCCTCCCCTCCTCCTTTTCCTTCCTTCCCTTCCTCCCTACTTCATTTCTCTTTTTTCCTTCTCTCCCCTTCCTTCTTTCATAAAACACATAGTGAGTCCATGCTATGCACCCAACCTTGTGTTAACTATGGAGACATGTGGAAACATAAGCAAGACGCACCTGATCTCCCCTGAATTTTTAAGTTGGAAGACTTAGATGGAAAATTAGAGAACAAAGTAAGAGATTACAACAGTATTAAATAACATTAATAATAATAACAAGCAAGCGTTTTCTATGTGTCAATGCTGTTCTAATTGTTTTAATTGCATTTTCTAATTTAGCCTCGTGACAATCCTTTGAAGCTAGTAGAACTGCTTCCCCTCTTCTACAGAAAGTGAAACTGAAGCCCTGAGAAAGTTAAATAACTTGGCCAGAGATGCAGAGCTAGTAAGTGATGGGAAGTATGATTCAAATGCAGGAAGGCAGACTCTAGAACCTGTAGTCTTAACCACTAAATTGTACTACACGCTGAAGAAGTTCTTTGGTCGACAAGAAGGGAATAAATTAAAAAGCTTAGTTGGTTTATTTTTTACCATGAAGTCTTTTTTTTAATATATATGTATTTTGTGCTTTTTATAAACAATTTTGACCTACTTTAGCAGGGAACATTTCATCTTGATGTGGTTACTGTGAGTTGTCTTACTAAGTTTTAGTTCACATTTATCTTTTAGGATATAGAATCTGGTTCTGTTTGAAAATATGCTCCAAATTTTGATTACAGGACTAGAAGATATTTTGGCTACAAACTAGATTGATCAAATAAATGTTCCAAATAAATGGCTTTTCAATTGGGTTTGGCAAAGGATATGTGTGTAGTGAAGATAAATTTCATGTTTAAGCAATGGTAGAGTGTTCCCTTAGGAGAAGATGTTTAATATTGCACAACTACCATCTCCTGTGGCAATTTTGAGATTAAATAAGAGGATCTTTCAGTTTGGAAACGGATGTGCTATCACAGCTACAGCTTTATCTAAGGTTCATATTTCAAATTCTAAAGATGATGCTTCAGTTGCTCTGTGTGTGTATTATATATGTTTCAAGTGGTTTCTAATTTTTTCACGTGTAAATGTGCCAAATAATCCTAGAGGGGAAAAAAGGGTTCTTTGTATATTTTGGATAACATTTATTTATCAGATGTGTCTTATGCAAATATTTTCTCTGTCTGCAGCTTGTCTTCTCATTCTCTTGCCTTTCATAGGGCACAGGTTTCCTTTTAAAGAGGTTCAGTTTATGAATTATTTCCTTTATAGATTGTGCCTTTGGTATGATATCTAAAACGTCATCTCCATACCCAAAGTCAGTATCATTTTCTCCTGTTATCTCTTGAAATTTTATAGTTTTACATTTTACATTTAGGTCAGTGATTCATTTTTAGAAAACTTGTCTAGGTTTGTTTTTTTTTTTTTTAACATGTTCCAGTACCATTTATTGAAAAGACTGTCTTTACTCCATTGTCAACCATTAGTTGACTTTATATATGTGGGTCTGTTTCTGGAGTCTCGTCTCTGCTCCACTGATTTGTTCATCATTCTTTCACTAATCTCATTCTGTCTTGATTACTGTACTATAGTAAGTATAGTAAGCTTTATAGTAAGTCTTGAAGTCAGCCTTCTGACTCTGTTCTTTACTCTTGATTTGGTTACCCTGGGGGTTTTGCTTCTCCACACAAACTTTAGAATCAGTTTTTTCATATTTTGTATGACTGGATTTTTAAATTCTTTTGTCTATCTAGAATTCAAGTAAGTGAATAGAAAGATCTACTCCATTGGCTCTTTTTTTCAACTGGAAGATAATTTCACTACAATATTGTGTTGATTTCTGTCTACTGGTTCTTATGGTATAGATATTCTTTGCCTTTATTGATCTTAATAATAATAATTTTAATTTAATTAATTATTTCTGACTAATTATGAGAGGATATGATTGTATATCCAGAAAAACTGACCTAGTGAAAAGAATGAATATATAAACTTATTATTAAAAAAAGAATAATTTGAAAGACATGTAAGTAGAACTGCAAGGGCATTTCAAAGAGATTGTTGCAAACTTGGCCCCAGACTGTTAAAAATGGCTTCCTGAGGGGGAAATGGGAATTGGGGTTTAGTGGTCACAGAGTTTCTATTTGGAGCAATAAAAATGTTTTAGAAATAGATAGTGGTGATGGTTGCACAATATTATAAATGTTATTAATGCCATTGTGTTATACACATTAAAATTGTTAAAATGTTAAAGTTTTATGTTATATTTGATCACAGTTTTTACAATTAATAATTGTAAAACCAATTGTAACCCAAAATTATTGAATTATGTATTTTAAATGAGTGAGTAGTATGTTATACGAGTTATACCCCAATAAAATTTTTTGCCCTCTTGAAGAATGAATGGCTTCACAGAGCTGATGACATATAGTTCTCAAAAGATAAGAAGAAGATTACCACATAGAGAAGAGAAAAAAAGGCTTTTTAAAGAGAGCTATTTCTTGCACTGAGATTTTTATCTTTGCAGAAAAGGAGTATCTTTACTACGTATCTCTAAACTGTGGCCATAAGTCCAGAAACATTAACCTTTCATCAAGAACAATTCTTTGAGTCAAGAAGGCAATTAGTGTCAAAAAAGAAAAGAAAAAAGATCAAAAAGTCTAATCTAAATATTTAAAGGACTTGGAGGAGCTCAGGGGAACAAACTAATAAGGAGAATCAGCCATCTTGGTTTCCTTCTTTCTGACAATCAGTTCAGTTCAGTCGCTCAGTCGTGTCCAACTCTTTGCGACCCCATGAATCGCAGCACGCCAGGCCTCCCTGTCCATCACCAACTCCCGGAGTTCACTGAGACTCACCTCCAATGAGTCGGTGATGCCATCCAACCATCTCATCCTCTGTCGTCCCCTTCTCCTTCTCTTCCAAATTGTTTTCTAGAACATGTGTATTTTTGACATTCTCACCAGCAATGAAAGTGCCATGTCTTTACCAGCAGTTGAAATTGCAGGGTTTTCATTTTTTGTATTTTTTTTTTTGCCATTCTAGTAAGTACATAGGGTCAGCTCATCAGAGTTTTAATTTGGATGTCTTTAGTGCCAAATCACATGGATTATATATTTTTATTTTGCTTAGTTGCCATCCATTATATCTTTTTGGTGAAGGATCTATTCAAGTTTGGGGGCCTAATTTTTAATTGAATTATTTGCTTTCTTACTGTTGAATTTTGAGAGTTTTTTTTATACAATTGTCCCATGGACAATGTGGAGGTTGGGGGACCAACTCTCCACACAGTCAAAAATCCGAGTATAACTTATAGTCAGCTATATTTACACTATGTGTCAGGTATACTAGAAGTATAACTCATAGTCATTTACAAACAGTAAATGCAACTCCTCCATACACTTGATTCCACATCCATGGATTCAATCAGCGGCAGATCCTGTAGAACTGGCATGTTTATTGTTGAAAACAATCCACATGTAAGTGGACCTGTGCTGTTCAAACTCATGTTATTCAAGTGTTCACTGTATTTTATAGGTACAAGTGCTTTGTTGAATGTATAATTTGCAAATATTTTCTCCCATTCCATTCCTTGTCATTTCATTCTCTCAACAGTACTTTTGGAAAGAAAAATGTTTTAACTTTGATGAAGTCCCATATTATTATTTTTTTAATTTTATGGATCATGTTTTTAGCCTTATATCTAAGAAATCTGACTAACCACAGGAGGTTAAGATAATTTGCTTCCTTAAAACTTTTATGGGTTTAACACTTTATGATCCACTTGAGTTAATTTTTGTATAATTTGTGAGGTTTAGGTTGATATTCATTTTATTACCATACAGATGGCTGATGATTCTAACCACATTATAAAACTATCATTTTTCCATTGAACTTCCTTTCTACATCCCTCAAAAGTCAAGTCACCTTATTTGTGTGGCTACATTCCTGGACTTTCTATTCTGTTTTACTCACCTTTATGGTCTATTCCTTCATTAATTCTGTACTGTATCAACTACTGTATCTTTATAATGAGTCTTGAATTATTTTAGTGTGGCCTCCAACTAAAACTTGCTTTGTCTGTGCTACTTCCTTTGCTTTTCCATATAAATTTTAGAATTATCTTATCTAGATCAACAAAAATTCCTGTGAAGATTTTGTTTCAAATCATGTTAAATCTATAGTTTGATGACAGTTATATTGAGTCTTCCAATCCATGAACACTGTATGAACATTTTTATGTATATAATATTTTTTCAGTATTTTAAAGTTTCAGACTATAGATTCTGCCCTATTATGATTTTATCTCAGGATTTCATTTTTTAATCTCTTGTAAATGGCATTATGTGGATTGATGCTTTTGAACTGTGGTGTTGGAGAAGACTCTTGAGAGTCTCTTGGACTGCAAGGAGATCCAACCAGTCCATCCTAAAGGAGATCAGTCCTGAATATTCATTGGAAGGACTGATGCTGAAGCTGAAACTAATACTTTGGCCACCTGATGCAAAGAGCTGACTCATTTGAAAAGACCCTGATGCTGGGGAAGATTGAAGGCAGGAGGAGAAAGGGACGACAGAGGATGAGATGGTTGGATGGCATCCCGACTCAGTGGACATGGGTTTGAGTGGACTCCAGGAGTTGGTGATGGAGAGGGAGGCCTGGCGTGCTGCGGTTCATGGGGTCACAAAGAGTCGGACATGACTGAGTGACTGAACTGAACTGAAATAGCATTATGTGGGTTTTTATATCTGATTTTTCATTGCTAAAATTATGGTATATAGAAAAAAACTGAATTTTGTGTTACCCTTATAGCCTATGACGTTGATAAAATTACATAATAGTTCTGGGAGCATTTTTGTCGGTTCTTCAGGATTTTCTATGTAGACAATCAAGTCACCTGGGACAAATAGGGCAAATAGGTTCAGTTCTATCTCCTCATTTCCAATGTATATGTGCTTTACTTCCTTTTTCTTCTCTTGCTACAATGGCTAGCCCTTCCAGTATGATGTTAAACAGAAGTGGTGAAAATGGACATCCTTGCCTTCTTTACAGTCTCAGGGATTAAGAATCCTTTTCACCATTAAGAATTATGTTAGCTCTATATTTGCTATGGATGTACTTTAATGGGTTAAAGAGGTTCTCTTTCATTCCTAGCTTGCTCAAGGTTTTGTCATAAATGACATGTGAATCTTATCAAATTTTTTCTGTATAAATTGATATGATCAAGTATTTTTTTCTTCTGTAGCCTGTTGACATGGTTGAATATTTTGATTGATTTTTAAAAACATTAAACCAGCAATTGTATTCCTGGGATAAAATCCAGTTAGTTATGGTATATTAGTCTTTTTATATATTGCTAGATTTGATTTGTTAATATTTTGTTGAGGATATTTGCACCTGTGTTCATAAAGCATATTGGTCTGTTATTTTATTTCCTTGTACTCTTTGGTTTGGGCATCAGTGTAATGTTGGCCTAATAACATAATTTAGGAATTTTCCTTTCTCTTCTATCCTTTAGAAAAAGAGACTGTGTAAAATTAGTGTTCTTTATTTTTTAAGTATGTGATAGAATTTTACCATGTAAAATGACTATCTGGGCCTAGATATTTCTATTTTAGAAGAGTTTTAACTATTCAGAACGTCTATTTATTCTTGGTGACTTTTGGTAGTTTATGGTCATTAAGGTATTCATCCATTTTATCTAAGTTGTCAAATTTACATTCACAGAGTAGCTTGTGGTTTTCTATTATTATCTTTAATGTCTGTAATTTCCTTAATAATGTCTCTTTTGCCAATTCTGATATTGGTTATTTATGCCTACTCTTTCTTTTTTCAATATCAGTTTGGCTAAAGTTTGATCAATTCTATTAATCATTTTAAAGAACCAACTTTTGTTCTATTGATTTTCCCCATTGTATTTGTTTCCAATTTTAATGATTTCTACTGTAATATTCATTATTTCCTTATTTCTGCTTTCTCTTTCTTGTTCTTTAGGGTGGAAATTAGATTATTGATTTGGTAACTTTCTTCTTTTTTAAAATAACCACTTAATTTATAAATGAGTTATACATGAAAGAAAAAAAGAACAAATTCAAAAGTATAGTTGTTGACTCCTGCATTGCTCTTCTTTCATGTATAAATTTCACTCTACTGCCTTAGCTCTACTAGAAACACAACAAATATTAATGTTATATTGCCATTTTTGTTTAGTTCAAAATGTTCTCTCATGTCCCTTGAAGCTTATTCTTTGATTCATGGATTATGCAGAATTGTGTCACTTAATTTCCAAATGCTGAGAGATTTACCAGTTATTGTTCTGTTACTGATTTCCAGTATAATTTCATTATGGTCAGAGAACAAACTTTGTGTAATTTCAGTCACTTTAAAGTCTATTAAGGTTTATTTTATGACTTTAGATATGTTCTATCTTGGTGAATGTTTTATGTGCACTGAAAATATATATTCTGCTATTGCTGGGTGAAATGTTCTATAAATGTCAAACAGATTCAGTTAATTGTATTCTTTAGTTCTTCTATATTTTTGCTGACTGTTTTAGATTCCTAGGGCTGCCATTACAAATTGTCACTAATTTGGTGGCTTAAAACAACATAAATGTATTCTCTCACAGTTATGGAGGCCAGAATTCTAAAATCAAGATGTCAACAGATATGATTCCTTCTAGGGGTTCTGAAGGAGCGTATACTCCATGCCTCTCTCCTCGCTTCTGGTGGATGCTGGCAGTCCTTGGTATTCTTGGCCTACAGAAGCATCACTGCCATCTCTGCCATCAGATTCACCTTCTCCTTGTGCATCTTCTACCTTCTTCTCTTTTAAAAAGACACTTGTCATGGGCTTTAGGGTCCACCCAGGATGATTGCATCTCAAGAGTAAAATCAAAGATGCAATTAAAGTTGCCAATCAGCTGACCTTAAAATAGGGAATACTGAATTATATTGAATTATCTAGGTGGGCCAAATGTAACAAGGGTCCTCAAAAGTAAAATAGGGGAAAAAAAAATAAAGGAGGAAGGCAAAGGAGGGAGGACCAGACAGCTGGCTAAGAAGAACTTGGCCCAAAGTTGCTGGCTTTCACTGATGGAGGAGCCAAGAAAAGCAGACAAATTCTAGAAGCTAGAGAAGGCAAGGGCATGTACTCTCCCACAGAGTGTCCAGAAAGGTGTACATACTGCCAACACCTTGACTTTAGCCCAGTTGAACCTCATTCTGGAATTTTGACCTCAAGAAACCTAACATAAAATACATTTGTATCATGTAAGCCACCAAGTTGGTGCCAATATGTCAGAGCAGCGGTTATAATACAATTATAACTACTGTCTTAAAGTTTTTGATAACTTCAACAGCTATGTGTCTAAGAGTTAGTAACTTTGTTTATTCTCCTGAAAGTTATAGCTTTCCTGGTTCCTCATATGCTAAATCGTTTTGGCTCAGATACTGGATATTTTAACTATTGTGCTATGAGGTTCGGGTCTTGTTAAACCCTAAAGATAATATTGATTTTTTTTTTTTAACCAGGCAATCAAACCTAGTTAGGGTAAACCCATAACTTCCAACCTACCTTTTACAAGCCCTAGTTTCAAGGTCCGTTCAGCTCTGTAAGCCTTTGCCTGTACTGTTTGAATCTGTCCCATGCATCTAACATCCAGTGGCCACCCTGGGACCTGGGCAATGTCCAGCCTGTAGTTCAATTCCCCCAAGCCTTTAGCATGCTATTTAAGGTAAGAGTGACTCAGGCTAACCTCTGCTTTGCGGGATAACCTTTTGAGCTTTGTCTTCTCTGCCCACTCTATGGAATCCCTACTTTTGGCCCTTCAGCCAGGCAAATGGGGCAAGAAGAAGGTTTCGTAGCCTGCATGAGAAACTTAACATGTTTCCCTATAACTCCTGTAGCACCCAAATCAGGCAGGAGCATTTGAACAAGGCCCGGGTGGCTCAGTAGTAAAGAATCTGCCTGACAGGCAGGAGATGTGGGTTTGATCCCTGAGTCTGGGAGATCTCCTTGAGTAGGAAAATGGCATTCCAGCATTTTTGCCTGGGAAATCCCATGGACAAAGGAGCCTTGGGGGGCTACCGTCCATGGACTCACAAAGAACTGGACACATCTTAGCTAGTAAACAACAACAATAACAACTGATAAAGGCAATCTAAGTACCTCATGAGGATCTACTCTTAAGGGATATACAGTTCGGGCAAGATTCAGGTTGTAATGAGATGTTTAATCTGAACAGTAGTATAGCAGTGAGCGAACAAAAACTATTTTTAGACAACTGTAAATTCACACATATGTAATAATTACAATAGAATAAAGTAAATAAAAATACAATAGAATAAAATAAATACAAAAAAATAAGAATAACAGAGAGACCTCATGTATCCTTTACCCAGTTTCAACAATAGCACCTTGTAAAACTGTAGTAAAATATCACAACCAGCATAATGACACTGAATATAATCAAGATTGGGCTCCCCTGGTGGCTCAGATATTAAAGAACCTGCCTGCAACACAGGAGACCTAGGTTGGATCCCTGGTCAGGAAGATCCCCTGGAGAAGGGAATGGCTAACAACTCCAGTATTCTTGCCTGAAGAATTGATGGACAGAGGAGCCTGTCAGGCTACAGTCATAGGGTCACAAAGAGTAGGACATGACTGAGAGACTAACACTCAGATAATCAAGATACAGAATATTTCCATCACCATTTGCCTCCTTCATATAGCCCTTTTTAGTCACACTTAGTCCCTCCCATTCCCACCCCTTCTTAATCCATTATCCTTTGTTCTCTCTTCCTCCATTGTTTGAAGAATATTATGTAGTGAAATCACATAATATATGAGCCATAAATATGAGCTAGGGAAAACAATTTTGTGCCTGACCCTTAAAATGAGTCCTAGAAAGGGGAATATCTCTTTAAGATAGTAGTAGTAGGGTGGGGATCAGGATTCAGTGCTCAATTTCTCCTACCCAGTTGCCTCATTCCTTTGACAACCTGTTTCAAAGATACTTATTTCAAATATAAATATTAGGGATATATATATATTTTTTCAAGTGTATATTAGAGATAAATATAGAGTAAATACAAATGCATATTAAATATAAATACTTAATTTAAATGCATTTATATTTCCCATATATAGGCCCTAATACATACTGTATTTTTCAGAAGACTCTAAGATCTTCTGAAAGATTTTAGAGTCGTCTAAGATATGTCTAACCAAATTTCACTAATATCACTACATAATCCTCCTATCATCCATCATGTTCTAATGATTGGTAGCTTCTATTCAACTCATTGACTGAAAATTTTGAAGAAATTGGCTTATATAGTCTTCATCATTAAAAATCCTGATAACCTCAAAGCAGCCCTCAACATCCAGGAGGCAACTCCTCCAATAACTGAATTTTTTTGTTCCTAAACTTTAAAAATCTAAAAAAGTCATCAGAGACTTCCTGGTGGTCCAGTGGCTAAGACTCCTTTCTCCCAATGCAGGGGTGTGGATTCAATCCCTGGTCAGGGAATTAAATCCAAGATCCTACATGCCACAACAAAGACTTGGTATAGCCAAATAAGTACTTTTTTTTTTTTAATTCTTATTTTTAAAAAAAGATCCAGGGCTTCCCTGGTGGTTCAGTGGTAAAGAATCCACCTGCCAATGCAGGAGACACGGGTTTGATCCCTATTCCAGGAAGATCCCACATGCCACAGGGCAGCTTAGCCCATGCGCCACAACTAAGCCTGTGCCCTAGAGCCCAGGGACCTGCAGCTACTGAGCCCTGAAATCCACATGTCCCAGAGCCCATGCTCAGCAAGAAGAAGAGAAGCCATCATGATGAGAAGCCTATGTACTGCAACTAGATAGCAGCCCCCACTCACCTCAGCTAGAGAAAAGCCCACACAGTAACAAAAACCCAGTACAGCCAAAAATAAATTAATTAATTAATTAAAAAAATTTTAATCCAAATAAATTTTTTAAGTAGTCATATAGCAATTCAACTTTCTGTTACCCTTCCCTACTTAATTGGACCCACATTTTTTTCCTCTGCTTCCTATTTATTTCTGTTAACTTCTTTCCATAAGAATTTAAATGTATTCACGTATCTCCCATATTATACAAAGAACTGCTATACTGAAACTTCTGCTTATTCCCTAAACCTACCCAGTTAAACTTCTCGGGAGTTCTTGTCAGTCTCTTTCTGTCCTCCCACTCACTTCACAGACCAGTGCTCTTTTTGTTCCTTGGGGTAATAGCTTTAGCAACATTTTTTTTTTCTTTTCTTAAATTTGTATTGCGGTATAGTAGATTTACATTGTGTTAGTTTCAGGTGTACAGAAAAGTGAATCAGTTATACATATACATATAACCAGAGCTGACTCATTTGAAAAGACCCTAATGATGGGAAAGATTGAGGGCGGGAGGAGAAGGGGACGACAAAGGATGAGATGGCTGGAAGGCATCACCAACTCAATGGACATGAGTTTGGGTAAACTCCAGGAGTTGGTGATGGACAGGGAGGCCTGGCGTGCTGCGGTTCATGGGGTTGCAAAGAGTCGGACATGACTGAGCGACTGAACTGAACTGAACTCTTTCTTAGATTCTTTTCCCATATAGGCCATTACAGAGTATTGAGTAGAGTTCCTTGTGCTGTATAGTAGGCCCTTTCTTTTTCACTCTGTAGCTCACCCAAGGAATTGTCACCCACATCAATAAGCTAAGCTGCCATTTATATTCTGCTGCTGCTGCTGCTAAGTCGCTTCAATCGTGTCCAACTCTGTGCGACCCATTAGACAGCAGCCCATCAGTCTCCCCCGTCCCTGGGGATTCTCCAGGCAAGAACACTGCAGTGGGTTGCCATTTCCTTCTCCAATGCATGAAAGTGAAAAGTGAAAGGGAAGTCGCTCAGTTGTATCTGACTCTTAGCGACCCCATGGACTGCAGCCTACCAGGCTCCTCCATCCATGGGATTTGCCAGGCAAGAGTACTGAAGTGGGGAGCCACTAAATCCATTTTTCTAAACCACATCTTTCTTAGCTTCAGCTTTGTATATTCAAGTCTACTGAAGCAACTTCTCCATTTAGATGACCTAAAAGCACCTCCAACATAGACTGTTCCTATCTAAACTTGTCTTTTTTCTTCCAAAACTATTTCTCTTACTCTATTCTATACTTCAACGAATGGCATCACCAGCCAGGCAGTTGTACATATCTGGAAAAATTCCTACTTAATTCCACATCCTCACCCCCGCCCCACAGTCAATTTATTCCTGTCAATTATAACTCAAATTCTTTGACTTTTTTCCATCCTCATTGTTATACCTTATTTCAGGTCACCATTATATCTCACCAAGACCACTGAGCAGTCCTTATTTTGTAATTTAAAGAAATTTATTTGTTAAGCACCTACTATGTGCCAACCACTGTAATGGGCACTTGGGATATACCAACAAATAAATAATGATAAAAATCCTTCTCTTATGGAGGTCACCTTACAGCAGGCCAAGAGAGACAATAATCAATAAACAGAGTACATAAGTAAATTATATAGTATTTTAGAAAGTGAAAAGTATTATCATTATTTTTAAAGTCAGAGTAAGGGAAATGCTAAGTGGTGGGGTGGGGGTCATTTCTAGTGCTAAATAAAGACGACATTTGAGCAAAGACCTGAAGGCAGAGCACTAGCTACATGAAAACTTGGAGGAAGAATAAGCAGAGGAATCAGCCAGTGCAAGAATACCTAGATCCTTTTTTATGAAAGGTCCTAAATCTTTTCATAAAAAAGCCTGACTAAGACACTGAGCCAGGAAGTCTGAACCCTGCCATGTTTCCCCTAAAGTTGGGAGCATGGCATTTTTCTTTTAGAAATACAATCTCAGGATCTTGAACACAAAGATTATGTCCTATATTTCTGTATCCCTAATACCCAGTTCAGCTCTGACACACAATCTATACCCAACAAAGGTTTGTTGAATGAATGATTGGATCAGGCTGAGACTGGAGGCAGAGAAATTAATGAGGGGACTATTTCAACACCATAGATGAGAAATGACAAAGGACTTGACTAAATCAAGACTCTGGGGATGGAGATAAAAGGATAGATATGAGAGAAACAGGAGGTAGAATTTAGGAGATTCGTGACTGATTGCTTGTGCAGAGAGTATTGGTTTAGTTGACTAATGGGCTGAGGCAACACAGGAGACATAGGAGAAAGTGCAGAGAATTTGTTTCCATATGATTCTGTTTTGCCAAGGAGGGAGGCGAGGAAGAAGATAACCTCTGTGTGCTTTTCTCTGTGTTGGTAACACTAGTGAAACTGAGGTAGAGATAACCGAGGAATGAATTCAAGAGTGAGGCACAGAAAAGATCTCAGATCTGGAAATACAAAGGCAGTGATTCTCAAGCTTCAGTGAGTGTGAGAATCAGCTGGGGGACTTGTTGAAACTTTATCATTTTGTTCATTTTTATTGGGGTACAGTTGATTTACAATGTTGTATTTGTTTTCTGGTCTAAAGTAAAGTGATTCAGTTATTTATTTATATATATATATATTCTTTTTCAGATTCTTTTTCATTATAGGTTATTACAAGATATTGAATAAAGTTCCCTGTTCTATACAGTAGGTCCTGTTGTTTTTCTATTTGGCGGGGGGTGGAGGGGGGAGGGCTGTGCTGCACAGCATGTGGTATCTTTAGCTCCCCAAGCAGAAATCAGTTCCCTGCTGTGGAATCAGAGTCTGAACCACTGGATCACCAAGGTCCCTCTATTTTGTATACAGTAGTGTGTATCTGTTAATCCTAAACTCCTAATTTACCCCTCTCCCATCCCTACTTTCCCTTTAGTAACCATAAGATTGTTTTCCAAGTCTGTGAGTCTATTTCTGTTCTGAAAATAACCTCACTTGTATCATTTATTATATTCCATAAATAAGTGATATCATACAACATTTGTCTTTCTCTGACTTGCTGAAGTGAACTTAGTATGATAAACTCTAGGTCCATCCATGTTGCTGCAAATGGCATTATTTCATTCTTTTACATGGCTGAGTAATATCCCACTGAGTATGTATTCCACATCTTCTTTATCCATTCCTCTGTTGATGGACACTTAGGTTGCTTCCATGTCTTGGCTGTTGTAAACAGTGCTGTTATGAACATTGGTGTACTTGTATCTTTTCGATTAGATTTTTCAAAACTTCATTTTAGGCTCAAGTCCAGAGATTTGTTTTTAGCAGCTTCGGAGTAGGGCTCAGGAATCTGCATTTTACACACACATGCACAAACATGGGCATTTCAGTGCAGATTGTCCGGGCCTCACTTTAAGAAACACAAATATTTGTGGATGGGACCTGAACATATGAATTAAAGGGTACAAGCATGAACAAGAAGAAGATTGATGGAAGAAATCTAGAAGACACATATTTACAGAGAGGGTTCACAGAGAGGAAGTTTCTGAGCTGTGGTTTGAGAGCTCTACAGTTTACCAGTTTCCATCATTGTCTGAACATCCTAGATTCGTGGTCCTTCTCATTTGGAGGTGAGGGTCTGTATTAGACCAAGGTGGAATAGATAACTTTGAAAAGAAGCTGGGCTCAAATTTAGAAGACACTTGAATGGTTAAGGAGTTGATCTCTTCAGCACTGCCTTCTGAAAGCCATTGGTGAAAGTTTTTGATCAGGACAAGAAGATGATGAAAACAGAATTTTTGAAAGATCAGATTTGTACTGAATGGTTGAGAAGAGGAAAAAGTAAAGCAAAATCAGTTCTTAAAAAGACTGAGGAAAAGGAAAGTCAAGAAATATGAACTCAACTATGTAAAGAATTGCGACAGAACACGCAGAAGTGCCGCGGAGAGGAGCTACCCCACGCCCAAGGTCAGGGGCGGCGACCGAGAGCACCAGGCTGTGCGGGTACAGGAGGGCCGAGAGGAACTACTCCAAGTTCAAGGTCAGGAGGGGCAACATCATCCAAAGTAAAGAGCAGCTATGAAGAGATACCCCACGTCCAAGGTAAGAGAAATCCAAGTAAGACGGTAGGTGTTGCAAGAGGGCATCAGAGGGCAGACCTGAAACCATAATCACAGAAAACTAGCCAATCTGATCACACAGACCACAGCCTTGTCTAACTTAATGAAACCAAGCCATGCCATATGGGGCCACTAAAGATGGAGGGGTCATAGTGGAGAGGTCTGACAGAATGTGGTCCACTGGAGAAGGGAATGGCAAACCACTTCAGTATTCTTGCCTTGAGAACCCCATGAACAGTATGAAAAGGCAAAATGATAGGATACTGAAAGAGGAACTCCCCAGGTCAGTAGGTGCCCAATATGCTACTGGAGATCAATGGAGAAATAACTCCAGAAAGAATGAAGGGATGGAGCCAAAGCAAAAACAATACCCAGTTGTGGATGTGACTGGTGATAGAAGCAAGGTCCAATGCTGTAAAGAGCAATATTGCATAGGAACCTGGAATGTTAGGTCCATGAATCAAGGCAAATTGGAAGTGGTCAAACAGGAGAGATGGCAAGAGCGAATGTTGACATTCTAGGAATCAGTGGCTAAAATGGACTGGAATGGGTGAATTTAACTCAGATGACTATTATATCTACTACTGTGGGCAGGAATCCCTTAGAAGAAATGGAGTAGCCATCATGCTCAACAAAAGAGTCCAAAATGCAGTACTTGGATGCAATCTCAAAAACGACAGAATGATCTCTGTTCATTTCAAAGGCAAGCCATTCAATATCATGATGATCCAAGCCTATGCCCCAAGCAGTAAAGCTGAAGAAGCTGAAGTTGAACGGTTCCGTGAAGACATACAAGACCTTTTAGAACTAACAACCAAAAAAGATGTCCTTTTCATTATAGGGGACTGGAATGCAAAAGTAGGAAGTCAAGAAACACCTGGAGTAACAGGCAAATTTGGCCTTGGAGTACGGAATGAAGCAGGGCAAAGGATAACAGAGTTTTGCCAAGAGAACGCACTGGTCATAGCAAACACCCTATTTCAACAACACAAGAGAAAACTCTACACATGGACATCACCAGATGATCAACACCAAAATCAGATTGATTATATTCTTTGCAGCCAAAGATGGAGAAGCTCTATACAGTCAGCAAAAACAAGACCAGGAGCTGACTGTGGCTCAGATCATGAACTCCTTATTGCCAAATTCAGACTGAAATTGAAGAAAGTAGGGAAAACAACTAGACCATTCAGGTATGACCTAAATCAAATCCCTTATGATTATACAGTGGAAGTGAGAAATAGATTTAAGGGACTAGATCTGATAGACAGAGTACCTGAAGAACTATGGACAGAGATTCGTGACATTGTACAGAAGACAGGGATCAAGACCATCCCCATGGAAAAGAAATGCAAAAAAGAAAATGGCTGTCTGAGGAGGCCTTACAAATAGCTGTGAAAAGAAGAGAAGTGAAAAGCAAAGGAGAAAAGAAAAGATATAAGCATCTGAATGCAGAGTTCCAAAGAATAGCAAGGATAGATAAGAAAGCCTTCCTCATCAACCAGTGCAAAGAAATAGAGGAAAACAACAGAATGAGAAAGACTAGAGACCTCTTCAAGAAAAATAGAGATACCAAGGGAACATTTCATGCAAAGATGGGCTCAATAAAGGACAGAAATGGTAGGGACCTAACAGAAGCAGAAGATATTAAGAAGAGGTGGCAAGAATACACAGAAGAACTGTACAAAAAAGATCTTCACGACCCAGATAATCACGATGATGTGATCACTCACCTGGAGCCAGACATCCTGGAATGTGAAGTCAAGTGGGCCTTAGAAAGCATCACTACAAACAAAGCTAGTGGAGGTAAGGAATTCCAGTTGAGCTATTTCAAATCCTGAAAGATGATGTTGTGAAAGTGCTACACTCAATATGCCAGCAAATTTGGAAAACTCAGCAGTGGCCACGGGACTGGAAAAGGTCAGTTTTCATTCCAATCCCAAAGAAAGGCAATGCCAAAGAATGCTCAAACTACCGCACAATTGCACTCATCTCCCACGCTAGTAAAGTAATGCTCAAAATTCTCCAAGCCAGGCTTCAGCAATATGTGAACTGTGAACTTCCAGATGTTCAAGCTGGAATTTAGATAAGGCAGAGGGACCAGAGATCAAATTGCCAACATCCGCTGGATCATTGAAAAAGCAAGAGAGTTCCAGAAAAGCATCTATTTCTGCTTTATTGACTATGCCAAAGCCTTTGACTGTGTGGATCATAATAAACTGTGGAAAATTCTGAAAGAGATGGGAATACCAGATCACCTGACCTGCCTCTTGAGAAACCTATATGCAGGTCAGGTGGCAACAGTTAGAACTGGACATGGAACAACAGACTGGTTCCAAATAGGAAAAAGAGTACGTCAAAGCTGTATATTATCACCCTGCTTATTTAACTTATATGCAGAGTACATCATGAGAAACGCTGGGCTGGAAGAAGCACAAGCTGGAATCAAGATTGCCGGGAGAAATATCAATAACCTCAGATATGCAGATGACCCCACCCTTATGGCAGAAAGTAAAGAGGAACTGAAAAGCCTCTTGAAGAAAGTGAAAGAGGAGAGTGAAAAAATTGGCTTAAAGCTCAACATTCAGAAAACTAAAATATGACATCTGGTCCCATCTGTTCATGGGAAATAGATGGGGAAACAGTGGAAACAATGTCAGACTTTATTTTTTGGGGCTCCAAAATCACTGTAGGTGGTGATTGCAGCCATGAAATTAAAAGATGCTTACTCCTTGGAAGGAAAGTTATGACCAACCTAGATGTCATATTCAAAAGCAGAGACATTGTTTTGCCAACAAAGGTCCATCTAGGCAAGGCTATGGTTCTTCCAGTGGTCATGTATGGATGTGAGAGTTGGACTGTGAAGAAAGCTGAGTGCCAAAGAATTGATGCTTTTGAACTGTGGTGTTGGAGAAGACTCTTGAGAGTCCATTGGACTGCAAGGAGATCCAACCAGTCCATCCTAAAGGAGACTAGTCCTGGGTGTTCATTGGAAGGACTGATGCTGAGGCTGAAACTCCAGTACTTTGGCCACCTCATGCAAAAAGTTGACTCATTGGAAAAGACCCTGATGCTGGGAGGGATTGGGGGCAGGAGGAAAAGGGGACGACAGAGGATGAGATGGCTGGATGGCATCACCAACTCGATGCACATGAGTTTGGATGAATTCTGGGAGTTGGTGATGGACAGGGAGGTCTGGCATGCTGTGATTCATGGGGTCGGAAAGAGTCGAACACAAGTGAGTGACTGAACTGAACTGATGTAAAGAATTGGAAAAAAAAAAAAAAAAAACTGAAAAAGTCAAGGGCTGACACGGAGATAATTGGATTGGAGGCTCCGAGGCCAAGGTTGGAGAAAACGCTTAGGCAGGATGGTTAGCAGTGCCAAACACTACATAGAGGCTGCAATCTACCTGCCACTCAAAAAATAATAATAATAGAATGCATATTGTTAAAGGAATTACTGCTGAAAAAGATGACCCGGAGATGGTACAGGGAGGGAGGTGGGAGGGGGGTTCAGGATGAGGAACACGTGTACGCCCGTAGCGGATTCACGTTGATGTGTGGCAGAACCAATACAATATTGTAAAGTGAAAAAAAAAAAAGGATCCTCTCACCCACATCTATTGCTAAGATTACATGCTTTTAACATTTAATTCTTGCATTAATCCCAGTGAACTTTCCAACATTCCATTGTGATCTTTTCTGAAATTCTGAAAAAGGAAACAATACCTACCTTTGTATGGTCTTTGAGAGAGAAGAAAATGACCCAGAAAGCTAATACAAACATCCACATCAGCAGTAACTTATGAACTATGGCATTTGGAAACAAAGTGAGGAGCCTATAAGAGAGGACAGGAAAAATAATCACATGTTGAATCAAATAAACATGACATTGCTCTGCATACCTAGCTTCCTCCTCAGTACTTTTCCAGAATAGGTTATGTTCTAGACAGCTGCCCTCTTCTGGGTTTCCAGGATGTTCCATCGTAGGTTCTATTAGAAATCAGAAACAGTTGTCCTCCCCAAAGAAAAGAACTGAACTGGGTGAAGCAGGAAAGAACTCTTGGTTCCTAACTCTCAGATGAACTTTTCCATTTGAGTCATATCAGGGGTCTCGCATTAATGGCTCAGCAGTTGTTGCAGCAGCAGCAGCAGGTGTAGTAATGTTTTACAGCTGTTTACCCTAAGAAACAGGGTTTTTTGTTTTTTTTTTCTGGTGCCCTCTAATGAATTCTGGTCTCTAAATCTCTCTCAGACACACACATATGCATGCACGCACACACATACGTATATATGCATTATCTGGTATCCTGTCTCCCTGAAGGGGGTGTTACCCGCTTCAGGAGGCTTCCTTCTAAATCTCCCTTTTGCTTTCTTAGGCAGCTTATTTCCACCTCGGGTTTTTAATTGCCTCATGTTGAAGTAGTTGAGAAACATTGCCATAAAGGGCAAGGGTATATTCCTTAGAGGTCACTGTTGAGTGGCCAGAAATTTAGTTTGTTTTGCAAACACAGAATGCCAAAAGTATGTGGCAAAGAGCTAAATTACGGCAGCATTTCCCAAACTTCTTTTGCCTGAGACACACAGTAAGATCATATCAAATCTCATTTCAGGGCACACACACGTGTATACACATACACAACACAAGTTTCATAAACAATGCTTATTCTTATTGCATCCATTGTACTATGATATTTTCTAGTTATTATATTTATTCTATGTGACTATTTCATTTTAAAAGTATTTTTTTCATGCCCCAATAAAACTCATTTTTATCTCCTACAGGGTTGCACCATTTGAAAATCACTGATGGGTCTATGGTTCTTCCTCCTGTTTCTGCCATTAAACCTACAAATAAGAGTTGGACAGTACCTATGAATGAATGTCTTCTCCATCATATTCTCATATTCTCTCACAGAAATTGCAGCCGTCCAGACTCTCTTCAGATAAAGCAGTCTTTGCATTTATTTCGGGACTGGAGTTTGCCTATAAGCTTCATTGATCAAAAGCTGAAATGCCATTGGTGGCTCAAGTGTGACTCATAGGATCACAGCCCTGCCCCGCTCACTTCACAGAGCCAGAGAAAGAAGCCAGGAGGAGGAGGAAATTCATTTTAGAAAACAGACACATCTAATCCCAGCCCATGGTCACCTCTTATTGCAGTCTTCACTTTTTACGTATTTACATAATGAATTTCCCTTGCTTATGCCCTCATTTCCCTGTCACGTGGAATTAGTTACTTACACAATAGCAGAAGTATCTGAAAAACTGGAAAGAAGGAAAACAGCCTTTGACCACAGTTGCTGAATGACTAAAATTTGATTTGACTGGTTCTTCTCAACATTCAGGTTGTATTCTTTGTAAAGTCTTTCCCTTGCTCTAAGCAACTACATCGATTGAGCAATCCAACAATGATGATCTAGATTAAATCTCAGGCTGTAAAAGGAGGAGGCATAGGTCTAAATCCCACCATACCCTGCCTCTGTAACAGGATAGGGGAGCATCCAAAAGAGAAAATTCTATGGACAGAGTCCATAGAATGGACTCCATGCTAAAATTCTATTGGCAAAGATTCAGACACGTCTGAGCGACTGAGTATGCATGTACACTTGCATAAAGATAACTATAGAGATGAATATCTAGGTAGAGATGTGTATATAGGTGTTGTTCTTTAGGCACTAAGTCATGTCTGACTCCGCAACCCTATGGACTGTAGCCCACCAGGCTCCTCAGTCCATGGATTTCCTGGACAAGAATACTAGGGTGGCTTGCCATTTCCTTCTCCAGAAGATCTTCCCAAGCCAGGGGTTGAACCCAGGTCTCCTGCATTTGCAGGTGGATTCTTTACCAGTGAACCACCAGGGAAGCCCATATATAGATAGACATATGTTTATTTCACATACATACTATGATGTACACATAACATTTGTGTGTTTGCATCTGTATTAATCTATATATATAACTGTATGGCTATCAGGACTGTGATCACAGCATGTAGGAGACTGGCACAGAGATTGAGTAGATAATTTCTAAAGGATTATATTGAAAGAAAAGAGATCTAGATCCTGCCAATCCTTCCCTGCCCCTTCTAAGGCATATTTCTGACTATTGCCTTGTACTACTCAAATTCTGACATTGATAATAGTGGGTCCAGGATTCTTAAAGTAAACCCTAACAGCCTTCTCTCGTGTAGAAATAAGTGAAAACACTTGGCTCCCTAAATTTTTGATGATAAATGTATGCTCCGAGCCACAGCATAATTCCCACAGTCCCTTAGATAATAGCATAGTAAACAGACAAATGCTTTGTACCCCTAAAATATGTAATTAACTCATTTTGTTTATGTAAGAGTTGCTGAGCTAGTTGGGATAGTTACTACTACCCTGAGACACAGAGAGGATCTACAAAACTGGCCTGAGGTCACCTCATCAGCAACTGAGCTGCAGTTAGAGCTGAGGTGAGGCTAGCTGAGGCTAGCCTCTGAGCTGAGGCTAGAGCTCCCAGCCCTGGACTTGTGCAAGCCCGCACTCCACAGGAATGGGTGTGGTGGGTTCAGCGTGTGTCTCCACATCACAGAGACCAATTTGAAAGGAAATAAGTGTAATGAAGGAGAACTATTTTTGGTTGAAATAACAAAGCCTTGGCTTTTGCTTCTCAAATTAAAATTACTTTGCCCAATGGCAGGGACGGTATGAAGCCACATTCGAGGGGAAGAGGGTACTTATATACTTCAAAAGTACACTTTTCCTATAGTGTTAATTTTACTCAATGATTTGGTGGGTGAGGGAGGATTAAAAATATTTAATTGGAAAATAACTTAGACAATTTTGTCAATTTAAACTTTAGCATACCCCAAGGGAAATGCAACATTGGCATAAAAAGAAAAGATGGCCAAGGAATCTTACCCCCTTAGTGGGGTCTTTTTTACTCACATCCAGAAGCCCTGGAAGCTTAAATTCCCTTCTAGTCTGCTTTTGGAATACATTCACAGAGAAATTAGAGCTAAACGCAGAAAAACTCCCCTGGCACACACTCAGGAAACTATGCCAATGTGTCAGCATGTTGCCAGCACCCTGGTGGGAGAGGCGGCCTTGACCTCATAAACATAAACATCCAGACTGGCAACAGTGGGAGAAGGGGATGAACATTTGCCCTCGCCAGAACATTAAGAACCCATTCCTGGTATTTCCATCCATTTGGACAGACCTTAATGATTTTTTATAAAAAGGTACCCAGTCTCCTCAACTTCTTCCTGTTTGAGAAGGCCTGGCTTGGTGTGGTGCTGCCTAGACAACGTAGGTAAGCTTCTGTGATTCTGAGGTTCAGTATTAGAAAGGCCACTTACCTACAGATATAAGCCACCTTCTCCAATGCCAGATTTCTTATAAATAACAGTGAATTTGGGGGTGGGGCAATGTTTTCCATTTGCTTTTTTCTAATTCCTCAACTGTGTGCCGTCAATCACATGATGCTGATACATCTTCTCAGTTAATTCTTATTTTAATATTTATTTATTTCCTTGGCTGCACAGAGTTTTCTGAGGCACACCAGATCTTCCATCTTTGTTGCAGTATATGAGATATTTTTTAGTTGCGGCATGAGGGATCTTTAGCTGTGGCATGTGAACTCTCAGTTGAGGCATGTGAGATCTAGTTCCCTGATCAGAGATCAAACCCAGATCCCCTGAACTGGGAGAATGGAGTTTTAGCCACTGCACCACCAGCAAAGTTCCTTCATTTCATTCTTATAAACTTGGAGAGTTAGAAAGCATCATCCCCAATACATAGACAGAGAAACAAGGCTCAGAAAAATTAAATAACTTGCATTTTCTTGCATAAGCCCACGTCTAGGTCTGAGTCTAAACTCCAGGGAGGAGTATAAACTGTGGTCATGGATCATATCTGATCTGTGGCCTGTTTTTGTAAGTAAAGTGTTCCTTGGAAGACAGCCATTCCTATTTGCTTACATATTGTCTAGGACTGCTTTTCCCCTGAAACAGCAGATTTGAATAATTGTGATAGAGAGCATGTGATCCAAAAGGCTAAAATTTTTGCTATCTGGCCATTGACAGGAAAATTTGCCTTCGATATTGGGTCTAAGCAGTCTAATAACTTATTAGATTAGTAAGAGTGAAAAATCCAGGAGGCTACAGGAAGAAAAGGAGGGTGTACTCACTAAGAGGAGCAGTGAGGTGGCAGAGAAATTACAGCTAATGACAAGCTGTAATGTATGCCCATGGGTCTGATTCTCTAAAGTGATGAAAAGGGGAAGAAGATCACTGGATTGAAAAGGCAAGAAACTATGAGGGTTTAGATGTCAGATGTGTCATCCAGATGACTATTGAAAACACGTGGAATGAAAGCAAAATTTAGGATGGAAAGAAGGTCATGAACTCAATACTAAACTCAATTACAATGTAAGGGAAAGATTGATACATGGCAAATAAAGGAGGGTGTGATGGGTATTAGCAGAAGAGAATGATCCTCAAAAATGAGGGGGAATTCTACAGAAGAAAATGGAGATTTAATTGTTTGAAAGCAGCTCTGTTGATGGCAGCCCTCGCTTTCTACTGGCTCCTTGCCACTTACACTGATAAATCCAGTACCCAGTAATCACCTAAGGCCATCACAGATCATAGTGCTCTCCTGGCTGACATGTCCTTTTGTATCACTAACAAATTTCTGTATGTGTGTATGTGTAGTCACTCAGTTGTATCCAGCTGTTTGTAATCCTTTGGACTGCAGCCCACCAGACTCTTTTGTCCATGGGATTCTCCAGGCAAGAATACTGGAGTGGGTTGCTATAACCTCCTCCAGGGGATCTTCCTGATCCAGGAATCGAACCCATGTCTCCTGTGTCTCCTGCATTTCAGGTGGACTCTTTACCTGCTGAGTCATCAGGGAAACCCTATAAATTTCTAGGCATTTTTATTTGAATTGCTCTTAAAGGTTGCTTGCGTATGTTGGCTATTGTAAATAGTGCTATAATTTTGAAGTGACACCTACAGGAAGATTCTTTACCACTGGGCCACCAGGGAAGCCCTATAGTGGAATATTACTCAGCTATAAATAATGAATTTACAGCCACATGGATAGACCTAGATATTATCATACTAAGAGAAGTAAGGCAGAAAAAGACAAATATCAACTTATATCACTCATATGTGGAATATAATTTTTTAAATGATACAAATGAACTTATTTATAAAACAGAATCAGACTTACAGATGTAAAAAACAAGCTTATGGTTCCCAAAGGGAAACAGGTGGGGGAGGGATAAATCAGGAGCTTAGGATGAATATACACACTACTATCTACAACATTCAGAAAACGAAGCTCATGGCATCTGGTCCCATCACTTCATGGCAAATAGATGGGGAAACAGTGGAAACAGTGTCAGACTTGATTTTTGGGGGCTCCAAAATCACTGCAGATGGTGACTGCATGAAATTCAAAGACGCTTACTCCTTGGAAGAAAGTTTATGACCAACCGAGATAACATATTCAAAAGCAGAGACATTACTTTGCCAACAAAGGTTCATCTAGTCAAGGCTATGGTTTTTCCTGTGGTCATGTATGGATATGAGGGTTGGACTGTGAAGAAAGCTGAGCGCTGAAGAATTGATGCTTTTGAACTGTGGTGTTGGAGAAAACTCTTGAGAGTCCCTTGGACTGCAAAGAGATCCAACCAGTCCATTCTGAAGGAGATCAGTCCTGGGTGTTCTTTGGAAGGAATGATGCTAAAGCTGAAACTCCAGTACTTTGGCCACCTCATGCGAAGAGTTGACTCATTGGAAAAGACTCTGATGCTGGGAGGGATTGGGGGCAGGAAGAGAAGGGGACGACAGAGGATGAGATGTTTGGATGGCATCACTGACTTGATGGAGGTGAGTTTGAGTGAACTCTGGGAGTTGGTGATGGACAGGGAGGCCTGGCGTGCTGCGATTCATGGGGTCGCAAAGAGTCTGACACGACTGAGCGACTGAACTGAACTGAACTGATATACAAGTTGGATAACTAACAAGGACATACTGTAAAACACAGGGAACTCTACTTAATACTCTGTAATGGCCTATATGGGAAAAGAATCTAATAAGGAATGGATATGTGGATACATACAACTGATTCACTTTGCTGTACATCTGAAACAAACCCAACATTGCAAATCAACTATAATAAAATTAAAATTTTGAAAACAACAACAACAAAGAGTCGTTTACCAAACATCACAGCATCTGCTGCTCCACCTGCACATAATTCAATGAGGATCTGCAGACAAATAAAAATGTGTGTAACTAAACAAAAAAACACTGTTGTTAAAGGGACTGTATAGGAGACCTCCAAGGTGATGTTTTAAGAATCTCCCCATTTCAAATACTACTGTCACATTCAACTTTCTACATATAATATTCATATCACACTAGGAGAAAATAACAAAGCAGTGCTACAATGTAGATTCTGCTCCCTTGGCTCCCACCACCAGTACCTATGTGAACTTTTCCTCTACACCAATCTCATGGTGGACTGGCTTAAACTTTAACCTTAGAAAACCACAAGTGACTGTATTTAGTGGGTTTTGGGGTTTGTTCAGGTACAGACAAAACCAAGAATGGTTTCCAATCTATGTTTCATGTTTAGTACCCTCCAACCCAAAACACAGTGATTGATTTTCCCTCAATTTGTTTCTAGTATGTGATGCCTTTTGCTATTTGGACATATATCCCACATAACTGTAAATTTTTTGTTTTAACAGCTTTATTAAGTTATAATATCCACTCGGTAAAATTACCCACTTTAAGTGCTTAGTTCACTGACTTTTAATAAATGTACTTAATTATCAAACCATTACAAAAATCAATTTTAGAATATCTTTATCACCCCCAAAGACTCCTTGTCTCCATATTCACACCTCCAGCTCCAGGCAACCACTAATCTTCTTCCAGTCACTTGGCCTTTCCTGGATATTTCATATAAATATTAATTGTTCAATATATGGTATTTTATGCCTGGCTGTTTTTTCTTAGCATAGGTCTTATATTTTTATTATTATTATTGAACTATAGTTGATTTACAATATTGTGCTAATTTCATGTGTACAACAAAGTCATTCCTATACAAATATTTCTTTTCAGATTCTTTTCTGTTATATATTTTCTCTTCAAGAGTTTTGTAGATTTGCTGTAACAATGGGACTATAATCCATTTTGAGTTTGTCTTCATATAAGCTATGAGGAAGTGTTCTAACTTTATTTTTGTGTGTGAATATGCAGTTGTCCTGCGTGGATTGCAATAAACTGTGGAAAATTCTGAAAGAAATGGGAATACCAGACCACCTGACCTGCCTCTTGAGAAACCTCTATGCAGGTCAGGAAGCAACAGTTAGAACTGGACATGGAACAACAGACTGGTTCCAAATAGGAAAAGGAGCACGTCAAGGCTGTATATTGTCACCCTGCTTGTTTAACTTATCTGCAGAGTACATCATGAGAAACGCTGGGCTGGAAGAAGCACAAGCTGGAATAAAGATTGCTGGGAGAAATATTAATAACCTCAGATATGCAGATGACATCACCCTTATGGCAGAAAGTGAAGAGGAACTCAAAAGCCTCTTGATGAAAGTGAAAAAGGAGAGTGAAAAAGTTGGCTTTAAAAAGCTCAACATTCAGAAAACGAAGCTCATGGCATCTGGTCCCATCACTTCATGGCAAATAGATGGGGAAACAGTGGAAACAGTGTCAGACTTTATTTTTCTAGGCTCCAAAATCACTGCAGATGGTGATTGCAGCCATGAAATTAAAAGATGCTTACTCCTTAGAAGGAAAGTTATGACCAACCTAGATAGCATATTCAAAAGCAGAGACATTACTTTGCCAACAAAGGTCTGTCTAGTCAAGGCTATGGTTTTTCCAGTAGTCATGTATGGATGTGAGAGTTGGACTGTGAAGAAAGCTGAGCACTGAAGAATTGATGCTTTTGAACTGTGGTGTTGGAGAAAACTCTTGAGAGTCCCTTGGACTGCAAGGAGATCCAGCCAGTCCATTCTAAAGGAGATCAGTCCTGGGTGTTGTTTGGAAGGAATGATGCTCAAGCTGAAACTCCAGTACTTTGGCCACCTCATGTGAAGAGTTGACTCATTGGAAAAGACTCTGATGCTGGGAGGGATTGGGGGCAGGAAGAGAAGGGGACAACAGAGGATGAGATGGTTGGATGGCATCACTGACTCGATGGAGGTGAGTTTGAGTGAACTCCGGGAGTTGGTGATGGACAGGGAGGCCTGGCGTGCTGCAATTCATGGGGTCTCAAAGAGTCAGACACGACTGAGTGACTGAACTGAAGTGAACTGGACTGAGCACCATTTGTCAAATAAGCTATGCAAACTATGTCTCTGCTCTTTAATATGCTGTCTGGATTGGTCATAGTTTTTCTTCCAAGGAGCAGGCATCTTTTAATTTCATGGCTGCAGTCACCATCTGCAGTGATTTTTGTAATCCAAGAAAATAAAGTCTCTCACTGTTTCCATTATTTCTCCATCTATTTGCCACGAAGTGATGGGACCAGATGGTATGATCTTAGTTTTTGGAATTCTGGGTTTTAAGCCAACTTTTTCACTCTCCTTTTTCACTTTCATCAAGAGGCTCTTTAGTTCCTCTTCGCTTTCTGCCATAAAGGTGGTTTTCATCTACATATCTGAGGTTATTGTTATTTCTCCTGGCAATCTTGATTCCAGCTTGTGCTTCATCCAGCCCGGCATTTCACATGATGTACTCTGAATATAAGTTAAATAAGCAGCATGACAATATATAGCCTTGACATACTTCTTTCCCAATTTTGAACCAGTCTGTTGTTCCATGTCCAGTCCTAACTATTGCTGCTTCTTGACCTGCATACAGTTTTGCAGGAGGCAGGTCAGGGGGTCTGGTATTCCCATCTCATTAAGAATTTTCCACAGTTTGTTGTGATCCACATGGTCGTTAACCTATGAAATTACCCAGCCCATAAAAACTAACCATGCCACATTTAAAGGCTGTTGCACTTGCCCTTTGCGATGGCCCACACTCTGTCTGTGGAGTATGTTTCTGTCTTAATAAGTATACTTCTTACATATCATTTTGTCTTTCACTGAATTCATTCTGTGATGAGACATTAAGAACCTGAACTTCATTAGGTCCTAAAACCAAATCTCAGTTGGAAGACCATGGGTTTTGGCTAGATTTGAGTCCCAGCCACGTGGGTTAGAGTCCCAGCCACGTGGGTTAGAGTCCCAAGCAGGATTTTGACTGGGTTCAAGCCCCAGCCACGTGGGTTCAAGTCCCAAACTGGGTTTTGGCTGGGTTAAAGTCCCAACACATGGGTTCAATTCCCAATCTGAGGTAAATGGTTTCAGAATCTTTTATTAATTTCTTTTTCAGATTTTTCATTGGTAATTTATAGAAATATTATTGGTTTTGGTATATTGACCTTATACTCTGTAGCTTTGCTGAACTTATTTACTTTTTCTAATTGTCTGGAAGTGTATTATTTTATACTATCCTAGTTGGAGCTGGCTGAGCTTCTTGGATATGCAGATTAGTGTTTTTCATTAAATTTGAGAAAGTTTCAAGTTATTTCTTCTAATAGTTTTCCTATTTTTTTTCTTTCCCCTCTCCCGTGGTTTGCCTATGATGTGTATGTTCATGTACTTAAAATTGTGCCACATATCTATGAGAACATATCTATTTTTCTCATGATCTTTCTCTCTATTCCTCTATAATCTCTATCAATGTATCTACAAATATAATTTTCCAATTCAAATATACTATTGAGCTTTTCACTTCAAGTCAACTAGTGTACTTTTCCAGAGAAGGCAATGGCACCCCATTCCAGTACTCTTGCCTGGGAAATCCTATGGATGGAGGAGCCTGATAGGCTGCAGTCCATGGGGTCGCTAGGAGTCGGACACACCTGAGCGACTTCACGTTCACTTTTCACTTTAATGCACTGGAGAAGGAAATGGCAACCCACTCCAGTGTTCTTGCCTGGAGAATCCCAGGGACGGGGGAGCCTGTTAGGCTGCCGTCTATGGGGTCACACAGAGTCAGACACGACTGACGCGACTTAGCAGCAGTGTACTTTTCAACTCTAAAATTTGTATTTTGCTATTTTAAAAATAATTTTTCTTTATTGATAATCTCTTTGATGAGATAGTGTCATAATATCTTTCTTTAATGTCTTTTAGCAGAATTTCCTTTAGTTCTCTGAACATCGAGGCATACCCCTACTAAATCTGATAACTTGGTCCTATCTGGGGCAGTTTCTGTTGCTTGCTCTTTTTCTTTTTTCCTGTTTTAGGGTCATACTTTCCTGTTTCTTTGCATGTCTCTTTTTGTTGCTGCTGTTGTTTTGGTTGAAGGCTGAACATTTGAGGTAATATACTGTAGTAACTCTGTGCACTGATCTCCCTCTGTGGAGCTGGATGTTGATGCTGTTTACTTGTTTGTTTAGTGGTTTACTTGACTATTTTAGTAAAGATTATTTCTCCTGGAGAATGCAGCTTTTACTCCTCAGAAGGTGTAACCCTGGGCGTGCACACAATCACCCTGAATTGACAGTGATTTTAGGAAAATTTCTTGGCTCTTTGACTATCTCTTATCCTGATCTGTTAAGCTGTCTGCATCTATTGACACAGCATCCTAACAGCTCGAGTAATTGCTGACTGATTACTTCATTATTTTTGACCAGTCAATTAAATGTAGGCCCCTCTGCATGGGTAGTCTTTGAGACTAGTCATTGCAATTTGTTCCAACTCCAGAGGGCTCTTAGTTTCCTCTTTCTATGGGTTTTCTCTGGTAAACTAGTCAGTCTGTGGTTTAATTTGTTGCTCTCATGTAACTACCAGCCTCTTCCTAATTGCCTACCACCAGTATCCACTGTTTTAGAGAGTGTCCTTAGGCTTGAACTTCCCAAATAAACTCAGTTCTCTCAGTGAGAACTTTGGAGCACTCTGTTCTATGTTCTGCCTTTCTGAAACCTCTGCAATTTGCTCCAGAACTGAGGACAGGGACAGTGGCCCACTGTCCCCAGAGTGACGTGCCAGCTTTGCACACAGATCTTCTCAGCTTGTCTCTCCCAACAAGGAAGTTGGATGGGAGTGATATTTGGGCCCAGGATTATTAGTCTACCACACCTGGAATACAAATTCGTGTCCTACAAGTAGAGGCTAGGAGGAGGAAGGGAGTCTTCAATTTCTCAGTCTTTCTGCCTGGAATAGAACTTCTGCAACATGGAGCTGGAGAGGGTGAGAAATGCTGGTGTTTGACCCTTCTGGGGAAGATACCCTCTACTGGAAGCTGGGGAAAGGGAAGCCCTGTGTTCTTGGTTGTGCCCACCAGAACAGAGTTTCCGTCATTCTCATCTGGCAAGGGGGCAGGTACGGGGTGGGGTGTGGAGAAAAGAAGCATTTCATGTTTCAAATGCCATAAACTCTTGCTGTTCTAACCAAGATTCAGCATATTTTCTTTTTTAAATGTTTATTCCTTTACTGTATTCCCTTAGGATAACTTCCAGAGACATTAAATCTGTGTTTTATAATTTTCACCAGTTACAGTTGTTTCACTGGGAAGAAGGTCCACACATTGCCCCTCAAACCACTGTTTCAGAAGTTGTCTCTGGGTTGTTCTGTTTTCAAAATCATCCCTGATGGTAGAGCTTTTCTGTGAATCTCGAAATCAGCTTAGCCCTGTCCAGCCCTGTCCATTCCTCATGGCTACTGCTCCATGGTACTGGGAGTGGAATGAGCATTTTTGAGTTAAAATGTCAGAGATTCCACTCTTCTTATCAAGATCCAGTTGTTTTTCTCAAATAAATGCTTCTCTGTTTGTTGCATGCATTTGGTTAACTTCTGAGTTCAGATAGTTGTTTTTAATAATTTTGTCCAGTTGGTTTTGGGGGGAAGGATTTTCCAAGGTTCCAGTTCCACTAATCCATCAGTCATGTCCCAGTAGTCTCATTTTATACCTGTAGTGTCCATTAAAAGACTGACAAACTAATTACTGACATTTTGTAAAGAAAATATAAAAACAAGTCACAACCCCTATCCTCTCCCATTATCTTCCTATGTTGTCCCTTTCCCCACTTGTCTGCCCAGGTTCTAAATTACCTTGTGCACACTCATGCCTTCATTGCTTTGTTGTTTCTCTTCCTTCTGTCTGGGATACCCTTCACTCTCTCACCTGGTTACTCCCTACCTGTATCAATCCGGGACCATTCAAGAAAACAGAAACCATACACTAGGTATTTCAACAGAGAGAAGTTAAATTAGAGAAAAAGTGAAACAGATATTGGTGGAGTCAAAAAGAACCAAGGGGAGGAACAGTGAGGTACATGAGACAGTAACTGCAGAAAGCAGTCATCAGCCTAGGGCTGGGGGAGCCTAGGAAAGAGGTGGGATTATCAAACCCCATAAGCTTCACAGAGGGTCCGGGTGAAGTAGGGCTCAAGAGACTAAAGGGGGAATTCCTTTATGGATGTTGAAAGTTAGAGAAGAGGGCAATAAGGGTAGTTCCTTTTTTAAAGATTTTATTATTTTTATTGGAGGATAATTGCTTTACAATATTGTGTTGGTTTCTGCTATACAGCAGAGTGAATCATGACATATAGCGTATAGCATGTTTTCTTTTAATTAACAAATGAATGGCCTCCCGCTGAATAAACACTTAGAAGTCTGTTACTTCAGAGTGTCGCTTCAAATGTGTTTAAGTGTTTTAAGAGAGACTTGCCTAGTTGCTAATTATAATTAGATTAATAAAGAAGCCCTTTCTCCTTTTATCTTCACTCTGCTACTCCGTTTCTCAGTCTTCTGACTTGTAAACTGGGGGGAAAAAAAAAGAATTAGAAAAATCCAGACATATTCCTTTAAGTTCTAGAAGAAAAGAACCGCTCAATTGCTCTCTGTTGAGCAGAATCTTGATCTTCATAAAAATACCTGTTGATACTTAGATAACTCACTGGCCCATATGACTCTCATAACACAGTAGAACAGCACTCAGCATGTAGTAGTAGATGGTTAATAAAATTTTGTTGAATAAATGAAAGAATGACCATTTTTATGGACTGAATGTGTGTGTTCCCTCCTCTCAAATTTACATGTTGAAATTCTAACCCTCAATGTGAGGGTATTAGTAGATGGGGCCTTTGCGAGTTGATAAGTTCATGAAAATGGAATCCTTATGATGGAATGACTGCCCTCATGAAAGAGACGCCTGGCCTTCTTTCTGCCACATGAGGACTCAGCAAGAAGTCAGTCTATAGCCCAACTGAGGGCTCTCACCAGAACCCAACCATGCTGGCACCCTGATAGCATACTCCAAGCCCTCCAGAACTGAAAAAATACATTTATGTATTTTTAATAAATACATTTAAAAATGTATGTTTAAAGCCTTCCCAGTCCATGGTAATTTGTTATAGCAGCTCAAATGAGCTAAGGAAAGTAGGTGCCTAAGTTCAGAGGTGGAGAGCTTAGGTGTTCTTCAATATTTGTCAGTTGAAAAAAAATCCACAGCATGAGAGTTGTGAGTTAAGTTTTATTTGGGGAAAAATATGAGGACTATAGCCTGGGAGACAGACTACCAGACAACTGTGAGAAACTGCTCCAAAGAGGTAGGGGAGTGTCAATATACGTACGATTTTGGTGAAGGGGTACGGGCAGTCAGGCACACATCTCCACAGAAGGTTCCTGCTAGTCAAGAGAAGCAGATGTCTCTGTTAATGATTTTAGTACTTTTCTAGTTATAAGAAGATGTAAAAAATAGGACGCATAAAATCTTTTCCTGAAAAATATCTAACTTTCTTAAAGCCTCTTCGGCCAGTTTTTCCCAGAGCATCCAGTGCCCCATTCCTGACCTGTGCCCTAACCTCCTTTTAGGATGCATTGAAGGTCAGTACTTGCAATGGCTAGTGAATTGATCCCTGCAGAGGCAGATGGGGAGTGACAATTTTAGTTGCCACTTTCAGCGCTGCCTTTGTGTGTCTGAGGCATGTACATACAGGGTGTTTTCTGTGCCTGTCTCAGCCCATCAATAACCAGTGTTGTAGACAAGCCCTTGTGGTTCTTACTGTGAGCGCAAGTCACCCTTCAGCAGTAACCGGCAGGAAACTTTGGAAAAATAAAGGTTTATTACTTCCAGGACCTGAAACTTACACAGTACATCTGCAGTCAGGAGGTTATAGGCAGAGGGTGTGGTCCTGGAGTTCTGCTTTTATTGAGGTCAAGGGTGGGGGCCTAGTGTCTTTCAGGCTCCTCCTTTATTGTTAAATTTAAAACATAAAAGTAGGAATGTAAATGTGAGAAGACGAAAAAAACCAAAAAGGCCCAAATGGTCAGTTTTCATAATCAACCAAGATCTTTAAAACAAAGGGGCCTAAGTTGGGGGAGGTGGCCTGGTTCTTTTTCTGGCTTTGTGCTGGCAACGTGTTCATTCAAGACACCATCTTTAAAGGAGTTACCTCCGCAAGTAAAACTGGATGTGTGTAGGCGTGTGTTTTATGTATGTTTTCTATAGAGGTGTGTATATTCTAAATGAGGTGTTTGTTTTTTCTTTGGTCATTTTGTCCACCATGACGGAACAAGAATTCTGTTCAAACAAAGGCTATAAATACAAAGAAAACACAATTACATGAGGAGAACATTCTAAGACAAGCTGTTCACTAGCTAGTAAAAGTTTATCACATGCATACTTTGGCAATCTAGAGTAAGGCTGGGGTCTCTAAGACCTATTTAGAAACTGTTTGGCAAAACAATACCTGATTTTCTGAACGAAGAAGCCAAAGTTCAAATCAATTATATGATTTACTCAAGGCCATATAGCTGTTTCAACAATGGATTTCTGATAGAACAAGTCTCTTAATTACCAGTTCATCAACACAGCTGAGCACACAGGCATTCACACAGTGGGTTTCAGTTATACTATGTTACCATTTCTGGAAAGAAACAAAATAAAACCTGTCTTTTGTTTGAGAGTTCAGAGAAAACATTTTAAAACAAATCAGAACTGATCTGGGGATGTACCTTTTAAATCTTGATAATAATCATCAAATCGGATTTTTTTAGGGGGAAGATTTTTCCCTATCCCTTGATTAAGGATAATTATGATGCTATGAGGTTTTCACTGTGAAGAAGACCTTGACATTGGCTCCAGGCTAGCAAGAAATGTTATAAAACTGAAAATGGTGATGCTTCAAATGAGAAAGGTGATCTTAGTTAAAAAAAAAAAAACAAGTATGAACCTTCTACAGGAGAGAGAATGTGTGTTCCTTTCAAAAAAGCAAAGAGTAGGAGCCTGTGAGACAAGGCCTGGGTTAGGAACAGTCCTCTCTGATGTCTAGAAGGTGCCATAAATCATAAAGAAAGGAGATAGTATCAGTGGAAATAGTGGCTTGATTGTTCGGAGATGTGGAAAGAGACTTCACAAATCTGGAAAATGTGTGAGAGGGCCAGAAAGGCTGAATGCTGGGCAGTTCCTTGTAAGATGCAGGATAGTGTGGAACATCAAGTAGGGGAGGGACGCTGGAATCGAAAAGATATCCCTGACTTTGCTACAAGTACAGTCTCTTTTCCTGTAAAATGAGAATTATAATAATGGCACACAGGTTTGTCATGAAGATTATTAAGGTTTCAGTGGAAGAAAAGTCCTAATGCAGTGTCCGCGTTCAAAAATAGTAGCTTTACTTAGAATGAGGTGGCGTAGGAAGGGGAACTCCAAGGAGGAGCTTCAAATCTTGATGGTCAGCCCTTCTCTGAATCCCTAGATCTTGAGCTTGACTTTGCCACCTACACACTCAGCCTTTCTAACTCTAAATTATAAATTCTTTCTAACATGCCAAACTATTTCCCACCTACACTGACTCAGCAATGGGCTCTTGCTGTCCATGGCCAGCCCAGTAACTCTCAATGTTAACTACGTGGGCTTCAGAGAAGATGTTGAAGTATTTTAAAAGCTACAAGTCTTTTCACATGCTTTGAGATCTTCAGACTTTACAAACCCTTATATTTTTAGAATTAACATATTAAGTTCTACCATGTGTGCATACTCAGTTGTGTCTGACTCTTTGTGACCCCATGGACTATATAGTCTGCCAGGCTCCTCTGTCCAAGGGATTCTCCAGTCAAGAATATTGGAGTGGGTTACTATTTCCTCCTCCAGGGGATCTTCCTGACCCAGGGGTCAAACCCACATCTCCTGCATTGTGGATTCTTCATCACTCAGCCACCTGGAAACCCAAATACTACCAAATACTACCATAATCCCCAGTAAATTATGACTACCAAAGGGACAAAAATGCCCATAAATTTTTCAGACTTTGAACAAGTTCAGGCTATACATTTTTTGTTAACAAATCATCAAGATGCGATACACTGACAGCATTCTAATTGGAGAGCTGGTTGGAGAAAAAAAAAATCAACATTTCAAATTAGTTGTCATATAACTGATGAGAAAATCTTTTTGATCTAATCTTAAATAGATATGTTTTACCAAGATAATAGCATTATCATAAAGAAAATGAGAATGACATTACATATCTATAATGAAACTCTGTGTTTTCATTGGAAAATGAAAGCTAACAAATAAGACAATATATGATATCATGTATCTAAGTGTGTACAAAATTATATGCCTGTCCCTTTAAAGAACATGTACCTTCAAGGAGCCCCTTTCTTCATGGTGTGCAGAACAGTCTGACAGGATCAAATGTGGAAAATGACACTCCCATCCAGATTTTTTCAATTCAATTTATTGAGATATAATTTATATACAGTAAAATTCACCAATTTTAGTATGCAATTCTGTGAGTTTTGACAGTCAAATGGCCATGACCACAATCAAGATATGGAACAATTCCATTACCCAAAACATTATCTCATGTCCCTTTGTGGCCAATCCTTGCTCCAACTCCTAGTGGTGGTGGTGGTTGTCACTAAGTCGTGTCTGACTCTTGGCAACCCCATGGACTGTAGCCCACCAGGCTCCTCTATCCATGGAATTTTCCAGGCAAGAATACTGGAGTGGATTGCCATTTCCTTCTCCAGGGGATTTTCCTGACTTAAGAATTGAACTCCGGTCTCCTGCATTGCACACCCCTAACCTATTTTCTATTCCCATTATTTTCCAGAATATCCTATAAGCCTTTTTAGTCTAGGTTCTTTTTCTTAGCATAGTACATTTTAGATTCATACACTGTGTATCTCTCAGAAGTCTGTTCCTTTTCTCTGTTGAGTAGTATTCCATTATATGGATGTATCTCAGCTTGCTAACACAATTGAAGGACATTTGAATTATTTCCAGTTTTTTGGCAGTTGTAAATAAACTTTCTATATACATTCATACACAGGTTTTTGTGTGAGTATCAGTTTTCATTTCTCTCGGATAGTGGTCATTCTGAGTAATATGAGAGGTCTATTTTAACATTATAAGACATTTCCAAACTGCTTTTCACAGTGTCTTCACCATTTTTGCATACCCTATTAGCAATGTATGAAAGTTTCAGCTGCTCCACAGTCGTGTCAGCACTTGGTACTCGCAGGGTGTTTTTTAGACATTCTAATAGATGTATAGTCATATACCATTATACTGGGATTGGCCAACAAGTTTGTTTGGGTTTTCCATAAGAGGGTATAGAAAAACCCGAGTGAACTTTTTGGCCAACCCAATAATTTTAACTTTCACTTCCTAATATTTGGTGATGCTGAGCATCTTTTTATACATTCATTTATTTTCTGTATATGTTCTTTGGTGAAATGTTTAAAATTTTGCCAGTTTTTAATTGAGTTGTTTATTTTCTTCTGCCTGCAATGTGGGAGACCCGGGATATAAATGTTGATATATATATAAGTTCTGGTCCAAGTCCAAAGCCTGGAGAACAAGAAGCACTGATGTCTATGGGTAGAAAAATATAGGTATCCTGTCTAAATTAGAAAGACTAAATTCACCCTCCCTTCATTTTTTATTCTCTTCCAGTCCTCAGTGGATTAGGTGATGCCCACCCACACTGGTTAGGGATGAGGGCAATCTTCTTTACTCAGCCTGCCTTGAATCAGTAATCTCTTCTGGAAAAATCCTCACAAAATACATCCAGAAATAATGTTTTACCAGTGATCTGGGCATCCTTTAGCTCAGCCAAATTAACACAAAATTAACCATCACAGCCATCAAAGATATACTTCATCTCTGTAACTCCCCTTGTCATTTAACTCCAGTATCTGGGTTATCTCTGAATCTGATTCTGTTGATTGCTTTGCTCTTTACCATGGATTATTTATTCTCACTTTTTCTGTATTTCCCTCATATTTTATTCATTGCCATGAACAACATTTAGAAGAGTATAGACCGAAGCAGATAGTATTTGTGCATAGAAATGATATACCTCTTCTAGGCCCTTAGGGTGTGCTGGAGGCCAGAGTTGGGTTAGGTTTAGTCAGTAGTTGAGCTGAGTTTTGGCTTTTTGTTGCTGTGGTGACCTTGGGTTCACCATCAGCTTCAAATTTCCCTACAAAGTTAGGGTGGTGGGTATCATTTATTTTATTTTTTTACTCAATTAAACATTATGACTTTAATTAATTTTTATTGGAACATGGTTGCTTTACAATGTTGTGTTATCTTCTGCTGTACAGCAAAGCAAATCAGCTGTACATATACATATATCCACTCATTTTGAATGTCCTTCCCATTTAGGTCACCACAAGGCACTGATTAGTGTTCCTTGAGCTATATGCACATGTTCAGTCACTCAGTTGTGTCCAACTCTTTGAGACCCCCTGGACTGTGGCTCACCAGGGTCTTCTGTTCATGGGATTATCTGAGCAAGAATACTGGAAGGGGTTGCTATTTTCTCTTCCAGGGTATCTTCTTGACTCAGGGAAGGAACCTGTGCAAACCATAGCTCCTGCATTGCTGGCTGATTCTTTACTATTGAGCCACCAGGGAAGCCCCCCCTGAGCTATACAGTAGGTTCTCATTATTTATCTATTTTATACAGAGTACAGTGTATATATGTCAATCCCAATCTCCCAGTTCATGGCAGGATGAATTGGGTATTGCTTGGACAGAGGACTTGGTGTCGCTATTTCACTCTTAGCTTTGCCCTTCCCCTTGCGCCTGTGTCTCCAAGCCACACTCTCCACCTGGCCCCTTCTCCTGTGGCCCACCGTGGTTGCCTCTCAGTTGGCCCTACCTGGCCCGGTGGGGAGAAGAAATGGCACTTTCTGTTGGTCTGGTTCAGCCTGTATCTTAGGCAGGCCCTGTGCTCCTGAACTGGTCCAGGGGTTGGAGGGCACCATTCTCAGTGATCCTGGCCCCTCCCCACAGCATCCCTTGCATGTATGCTAAGTCACTTCAGTTGTGTCCGACTCTGTGTGACCCTATGAACTCTAGCCCGCCAGGTTCCTCTGTCCATGGGACTCTCCAGGCAAGAATACTGGAGTGGGTTGCCATTCCCTTCTCCATGAGATCTTCCCAACCCAGGGATCGAACCCGTGTCTCTTATGCCTCTTGCATTGGCAGGCAGGTTCTTTACCACTAGTGCCACCTGGGAAGATCACAGCACTAGGAAATGTCTAATGGCCTGTGTCCTCCCTTCCACACTCCCCACAGGAGTCTACAGTTTCTTTCTTCTCCACTTCCCCAGCCAGAGTCAGTCTTCACGTGTGCTCTGGGAAGGGTTCACTGTCCTCCCCCAAGGACACAGGCTTTTGTTCTTAGGAGAGGAGGATGCAGGGGAGGCTTGGTGCCTTTCCTATCAAGGGGCTGCCTTCTCCTCCAGGCCTGCACCACCAAGAGAGACTTCATCCAGCCTCCTGCCCTGACCCTCATCTTTCTCATGAGTGCTTGGTGGAGGCCCACAGAGAAGAGCTGGCAGGTAGGTACAAATTCTCATGTGTCTTCAGCCCCAGAAGTTCTCTACCCTTACACTAGCTCATACTCAGCTTTCATAAATTTGTTTAAAAATAGTTTTTAATTCTTACCCATCCTTTACCCCACCACCCAACCACCAAAAGTGAATCGCTGTTTGTGTCCCTTCTGTTCTTGGACTACTTTGCTTTTCTTAGATTTTTAAGTTAGATAACTGGCCTGTGGCCCTGGTTTCTGAGAGTTATGCAAAAGTCATCTTTCTGTAGATGATCTGGAATTTCCTATCACTGTGGGAGTGATGCGGAGACCACTCCAGTGTTCTTGCCTGGAGAATCCCAGGGACCGGGGAGCCTGGTGGGCTGCCGTCTCTGGGGTCGCACAGAGTCGGACACAACTGCAGCGACTTAGCAGCAGCAGCAGCAGCAGCAGTGGGAGTGATGACGTTCCTGGTGGCCAACTCCACTGTGAGCTGATGTTCTAAGTCTCCTGGGATTTATTTCAAAGGAAAAAAATGGCTTTAGGAAGACGAAGATCCTTGGACCAGAGAAGAAAACCTTAATTTAAGGAAAGCTTGTGTTCAGTGTGCTGATTGGACATTAACTTTCTACAACTAAAAGTAATCGTGTGTTACATTCCCTTTTGATTGAGAAAGATGATATTAAAAGAGACTAAGAAGTTTTGCCCAGAATGCAAATTTGAGATGGTATTTTAACTGAAAATAGTATATTTATCTAGGTGTGAGTCACTCAGTTGTGTCCAACTGTTTGTGACCCTATGGAATGTGGCCTGCCAGGCTCTTTAATCCATGGAATTTTCCAGGCAAGAATACTAGAGTGCATTGCCATTCTTCTCCAGGGGATCTCCCAGACTCAGGGATTAAAGCTAGTCTCCTGCATTGCAGGCAGATTCTTCATCAGCTCAGCCACCAGGGAAGCCCATATTTATCTAAATTAGTGGGAAAATATGCTATAGAAAGTATAAGGACTGGTGTTCCTAAGCTTATTTGTTTAATGCCACAGAAAGCTTTTATAATCTATGAACCTTTTCTCAAAACAATGTTAAGTGCATGAATTAAAATATACAGGATTAAAAAGAAATTAATTACACTGAATTTTAGTGTTCAGAGCATTTAAAAAATGATACAGAAATTTATGCCCTTCAAAGTTACCACTATTAAACAACAGTTTATAATAATTTAAAAGTAGTAGTGTAAGTAAATGCTGTTTTGTGAAATCTGCAACAACTGGGACACAATATGAAATATTTATGACTTTTAATGGCTTCAATATCAGATATTACTCATACTACCGAGCTTTATTATCTCCATACAAAATTCTTTAAATGCAGACTTTCAGTGAGATGTTAGTGAAAATAAAGATGTAACTGATTCCCATCTAAATTCACAGATGTCTTTGATTTCCATCTATAGATCCCCCAAGGGGACTCTTGGATTAAGAAACATCTGTGCTGGAAGCAGAAACCCATCAAAAACAATCAGAGATAGAGGGAGGAAAGTCAGAGAAGGCTTTTGGGAAACTCCAGGTAGAGATCACAGTATCTTCAAAAACATGTAGATGAGGATGAATGTAGTACATTCAGAGAACTGAAAGTAAATCAGTATTTTGGGACACAACCCTATGACTACTCCTAGTTACCACTTACTGAAGACTCTTTAGGTGCCAAATACATACTGTATTAGGTATGTTATAAACAGTTTTCATGTAATTAGGTCCTCAAAACATCTCTTTGAGATAAACATACTTAATTTTCCTTTTAGAAGGGAGGAAATTTGGGTCCAGAGATTTTAAACAACTTTACAAAGATCAAGTAGCTTGTATATTGCAAAGCATGTATATAAACCCAGATCTATTTTATTCAAAGCTCATGAGGGGCTTTGGATGTGCCTTCATCTGTGTGAGAGGGAAGCATTTCAGTCTGCAGATTCTCCGGGGTAAAAAGTCTTGAATGCCAAACTAAGGAGAGTGACTGTGCCCTCAAAGCCAGTGGGGGCTGAAGAGTGGCCTCTTCTTTCAAGCTTCATCTTCTGCCTCTTCACATGTACCTTAGTCCCCTTGTACCACCACCATGCCTGAACATAATTTAACCTTCCCATCTTTTTTGCTTTGTCCATGCTTTCCCCTCTGCCTGGTATGCCCTCTTTCTGGGTATGCCTTTGTCTCCTGGATAATTGGGACTCATCTTTCAAGACTTCATGGGGATTTCCTCTCTAGTTCACAGACATAGATATCATCCTTATTTAAGAAAGCTAGGATCATGAGCTTTCTAGAGACAGGTGGAAAGGGAACCAGATAAGGGGAGCCCTAACAAGAAAAGAGAATGCAATACGGTGTTATGTGCAGCAAAGGGTAAAACATGTTTAAAGATACTTTCTAGGTCAGAAAAAAAAATGTGACATCAAATGAAGAATAATGAGGAAAATTAGATGGTTTATTGCCTGTGTAAAAAGATTGTTGAGCTTACAGGGACATAAAAGTAGCATATGCTGACCGAAGAGAAAACCATTTCTTTGAACAACCCTGTCTGGAGTCAGCCCTACCTAATATGTTTATAATGTTTGCTTAAGGTTCCTTTTGCATCTCTAATCTTTAAATGTTAAGTGCTGAACAGCAGCGTTCTATTTTAGCATCCATTTCTCTCAACTCTTTTATGAATTCAAAATTTATAAAACCAGGAAGTATTGGTATACATGTTTCCTAGAAAATCTTTTATCAAAAATGCATTCATTTCACCAGCACTTAATGAAAACCTAAAAATATGCAGGACACTCATGGGACAAGCATTGATGAGTTCTACAACAGAGGAACCTCTGAGATTGAGATCCTACACAGAAGTTGCAAATTTGTACCTTATGGTGATGTTTTATTTGCTCTAGATTTTTAAAAATATAAAAATTCAGAAGATTTCACATAATCATCTGGATTTCTGGCTTCAGCTGAAAAATTGGTGAATTGACACCACTAGGCTTGCAGTCCTAAATGGAAGAGGCTGGAGCTGAATGGTCCGCCTTTTACAGATGAGGCATATGGTTTGCAGTGTACCACGGGCACTACCATGCTGCCAGCCTTGGGGGTCTCAAAATGGAGCGCCATTCTTTACATTGCCCTGTCTCTCATCCATCACATTTAATGAGGAAACAAGTCAATTCTGTCTCTACAATATCCTTTGTTTCCAGTCTTCCTTTTCATTCTACATCAAGGACTTTATTACCCACATGATGAGAATTATAATAATAATAGCTAACAAACCTAGACAGTATATTAAAAAGAAGAAATATTATTTTGCCTACAAAGGTCCATACAGTCAAACTTATGGTTTTTCCAGTAGTCACATAGGAAGAATTAATGCCTTCAAATTGTGGTGCTTGAGAAGACTTTACAAATACTGTAAACCATGAAAATAGCTTCAAGCTTGGGTACAAAGCCTTCTGGTACCTTGAAGCCTTTCCAAGATGTAGAAAGAAACAGAATGCTTTAAAGGGATCATTTGCCATTCCAGATCCTCAACTGCCATAAATATTCTTTCCTAAAATAGGTCTCCTTGGAAATAAGCTATGACCAACCTAGACAGCATACTAAAAAGCAGAGACATTACTTTGCCAACAAAGGTCCATCTAGTCAAAGTTTTGGGTTTTCCAGTTGTCTTGTATGGATGTGAGAGTTGGACTATAAAGAAAGCTGAGCACTGAAGAACTGATGCTCTTGAACTGTGGTGCTGGAGAAGACTCTTGAGAGTCCTTTGGACTGCAAGGTCAAACCAGTCGATCCAAAAGGAAATCAGTCCTGAATATTCATTGGAAGGACTGATGCTGAAGCTGAAACTCCAATACTTTGGCAACCTGATGCAAAAAACTGACTCATTTGAAAAAGACCCTGATGCTGGGAAAGATTGAAGGCAGGAGGAGATGGGGAGGACAGAGTATGAGATGGTTGGATGGCATTACCGACTTGATGGACACTGAGTTTGAACAAGCTCCAGGAGTTGGTGAAACACAGGGAAGCCTGGCATGCTGCAATCCGTGAGGTCACAAAGAGTCAGACACGACTGAGTGACTGAAGCTGAACTGAACTGAAAATGGGTCTGCCTGGTAACTCAAGTGATTTCTCAGCATTCCCCTTGACCATCACCTTTCTCTCACTGACTATCCCTCACCCATCCTCAATCTTATGAGGGTGAATGGCCCCAGAGTATAAAACACTCCAGAGAGTAAACAAAAGGACAATTTGAAATATTGGTGTAGGTGCTGGGAAGAGTCAATAGATTTTTCAGCTGGGTAATAAACATTTTGAGGCCCAAGCCAGTTCCAAGTTCCATTCCAACTGACAGAAAGATGGAGTGCCATTGCTGTCTGACAACACCCTAACAACTTTTCCTTACTGTTGTAATTAATCTGCAGTGTACCACAGGCTTCAGATTCTTTGTTGCCCTATACTTAGGCTGGGGGCCGAGATGCAGGAGGGTCTTTCCTCAGTGTCCCTTCTGCCCTTTCTGTTGTCAGCAATCTCTGAGGCCAAGGTGACTGTGCTCCCCCTCCACTGGTTGTAGACGCTACTGTGCCCTTGTTCCTGGGGACTAAGCCTGGGGTGGACTAAGCACAGGACAGAGTCTCTGTTTTCCTGCTCTAGCCTCTGTCTTAGGCAGGTCCTCTGTGCCTGGGTCTTTGAGAGAGCCTTTCTCAGAGTTCCTGCTCTTCTTTCCTGTAGCAACCACTCTCTGCCTTGTAACCATGATTGGTCTCACAGGGGTTCCTTCCCTGTTCTGGGTGGTAGCAGACTTCTGCCTTCTGTCAGTATAAATCCTGAGTCTGTGATGGCTTCCTTTATCTTCCCTAGATGTAGGGGTCTTATTCTCCTATCTCCTGTCTTCGCACGATTGGATCTTTGCTTGTGTTCTGGGAATGTGAATATCACATTTTCTACTCTCAAGGCAGAACAGTTTGAATTTCTAACCTGTTTACAGCTTCTCCTCAAGTGACTGAAATTTTGCTGAAGAGCCTGGGGAAGTCTGCAGGGTTTAATGCCAATCCCTTAGTGACTGCCAATCCCTTCCTTCATGCCTGCACCAAGTAAGGGTACTCTCCCAATCTCCTGCCTTGCCCCCAGTCATCCTTGTGAGTACTAGTGATGAGCCACAAGGAATAGTTTATAGGTGACTGTCCCCACTGTTTTCTGGAATGCTCATCTATTTCAAACCAGCACATAAGCCCTCACTTGTGTGTGCTCAGTTGCTCAGTCACTGACTCTTTGCAACACTATGGACTATCCTGCCAGTCTCCTGTGTCCATGGAGTTTTCCAGGCAAGAGTACTGAAGCAGGTTGCCAATTCCTCCTCCAGGCGATGTTCCCAACTCAGGGGCGAACCCACCTCTCCTGCATCTCCTGCACTGGCAGGCAGATTCTTTAGCACTGAGCCACCTGGGAAACCCAAACCCACACTTGGCCTGTAACATTTCATTTACATTTTTGCTGGTCTCTTCTTTCCTTTTCCTTTCCTTTTCCTGCTCTCTTCGCTTTTTCCTGTATGAAACCAAATATGAAAGGGTTTGTGTATCTCATCTCTTCTTGAAGGAGATTGCCCCTCCTTGGAAGTTGGATCATTTGGTTATCTTGCTACTTGAGTTCTCTGATGTACTCAAGAAAATTACACTGTTGTAGATTATCTGAACTTTTCCCATTGTGAGGATAAGAGTGTGGTTTTTGCAGCTTGCAACATTTTCTGTAGAAACAGATGTCTTTGTTGACTTTTAAAAATAGTATTTTATTGAGACATAAAAACATGACACATAATGTAGTTCACTCATTTCGAGTGCACAGTTGAATCCTCTTTCCAAACGTACATGCCCATTCACTGCCCCACCTCAGTTGCTGTAACTGAGACAGTGTTGTAACCCGCAGGAGTGCGTGAGAACATGGACATGACTGGGTAAACATTAGCCAGAGACAAAAGGTGTTGTGTGCACCTCTCCCTTCAGTCAGTTCAGTCACTTAGTCATGTTCAACTCTTTGTGACCCCATGGACTACAGCGTGTCAGGCTTCCCTGTCCATCACCAGCTCCAGGAGCTTGCTCAAACTCACATCCATCGAGTCGGTGATGCCATCCAACCATCTCATCCTTAGTCATCCCCTTCTCCTCCTGCCTTCAATTTTTCCCAGCATCAGGGTCTTTTCCAAGGAGTTAGTTCTTTGCATCAGGTGGCCAAAGTATTGGAGCTTCAGGTTCAGCATCAGTCCTTCCAATGAAAATTCAGGACTGATTTCCTTTAGGATTGACTGGTTTGATCTCCTTGCTGTCCAAAGGACTCTCAAGAGTCTTCTCCAACACCACAGTTCAAGAGCATCAGTTCTTCGGTGCTCAACTTTCCTTTTAGTCCAACTCTCACATCCATACATGACTACTGGGAAAAACCATAGCTTTGACTAGACAGACCTTTGTCAGTAAAATAATGTCTCTGTTTTTTAATATGCTGTCTAGGTTGGTATAGCTTTTCTTCCAAGGAGCAAGCATTTTTTAATTTCATGGTTGCAGTCACCATATGCAGTGATTTTGGAGCCCCCCCAAAATAAAGTCTGTCACTGTTTCCATTGTTTCTCCATCTATTTGCCATGAAGTGATGGGACCGGATGCCATGATCTTAGTTTTCTGAACATTGAGTTTTAAGCCAACTTTTTCACTCTCCTCTTTCACCTTCATCAAGAGGCTCTTAATTCTTCTTCGCTTTACTTTGTCCCTCCCTTGGGATTCTTTAATTGTTTCTTCCTAGCTGCTTCCCTGCCTCTATTTCAACCTATTTTGCGTTTCATAGCTGTGTGCAACCATCATCATAAATCAGTTTTAGAACGTGTTCATTAGCCCAAGACGGGCTTTCCTGATAGCTCAGTTGGTAAAGAATCCACCTGCAATGCAGGAGATCCCTGTTCAATTACTGGGTTGGGAAGATCTGCTGGAGAAGGGATAGGCTCCCCACTCCAGTATTCTTGAGCTTCCCTGGTGGCTCAGCTGGTAAAGAATCTGCCTGCAATGCGGGAGACCTGGGTTTGATCCCTGGATTGGGAAGATCCTCTGGAGAAGGGAAAGGCTACCCACTCTGGTATTCTAGCCTGGAGAATTCCATGGACTATAGTCCATGGGGGTCACAAAGTGTCGGACATGACTGAGCAACTTTCACACATCACCCCAAGATGATCCTTCATGCCAATTTACTCCCTACTTTTGTCTCATCTTCATCCCAACCCCGAGCAACTATGGATCTAGTTTCTGTCTCTACAACCTTGCTTTTTTTGAACATTTCAAATTTCATGTTGCAAATAGAATCATGAAATATGTGGTCTCTTGTGTCTGAGTCTTTTATTGAGCATACTAGTTTTGAGGTTCATGTGGACCCTGGCACGTATTAATAGTTCATTCCTTTTTACTGCTAAATTCTATTTCATTGTATACCTATACCTCATTTTGTCTATATCATATTCACCAGTTAAAAGACATTCAGGTGTCTGCAATTTGGAAGGCTCTATGAATATTTATGTGCAAATCTCTGTGTAGTTCATTGAATTTTTTAGCTATACCTCTTCGTTTTATTATCAGTGATTGCTCAGCTCTAGTAAGCTATGGTTGGGCCCAAAGTGATCCATAGCTTGTAATTTCTAAACAAAAATTTTTGGAACACAGCCCTTCATAGGTTTACATGTGGTTTATGGCCAGTTTTGCATTGCACCACAACAGCAGAGTTGAGTACCTTTGACAAGGACACTCTAGCCTATAAAGCCTTAAATATTTACCATATGGCCCTCTGTTGGGGGAAAAAATTGCTCAACCTGCTCTCGAGTTTATAATGTACATATTTAACTTATGATTCAAATAATATACTACTCCAAAACTAATACAGGAACCATGCTGCTGCTAAGTCGCTTCAGTCATGTCCAACTCTGTGCGACCCCATAGACAGCAGCCCACCAGGCTCCCCCGTCCCTGGGATTCTCCAGGCAAGAACACTGGAGTGGGTTGCCGTTTCCTTCTCCAATGCATGAAAGTGACAAGTGAAAGTGAAGTCACTCAGTCGTGTTCGACTCTTAGTGACCCCATGGACTGCAGCCTACCATGCTCCTCTGTCCATGGGATTTTCCAGGCAAGAGTGCTGGAGTGGGGTGCCATTGCCTTCTCCAATAGGAACCATACAACAATATAATTCTACTTACTCTCTGCTACTTTTTGTACTCTTGTTATCTTATAGTTTTATTTCTATCTCTGCTACAAACTCAGCACTTTATGATAGATATATAACCTATAGGTTATGTTCCTCTGGAGAATCTTGACTAATACATCTTTTATGTCAAGTGTCTCTCTGTTGAGTTTCTTACAAGAGTTCTCATCTTTGTTTCTTGTCAGTTTAATCAAGATATGAATAGCTGAGGAAGTCTGTTTTATTGCATTAAGGATTCCTTAAGCTTCTTTTTTTTAATATATATAAAACAAAATACCCATTTTAATGTACAATTCCATACATTTTGGCATCTAGAAATTGCTATTTAACTACACTACAAAGTGTAGAACATTTTCATCCTCCAAAGATAATAGAACATTTTCTTTCCTCCATAAGTCAGGAGTCTTAAATCTGTGAGCTGATATCTTTCCTCAGTTTGGGAATGGTTAGTCATTATCTCTTCAGATATACCTACTACCCCGTTATCTCTCTTTTCCTTTAGGTCTCTAATTACTCATATATTGGTCCAGTTGATATTGTCTCACATATTATAGATATTCTGGTCTTGGATTTTTGCCTTTTTTCTTTTGGTTCTTCATTTCGTACAAATGCTATTGGCCTGTTTTTGTTTGTTGTTCCCTTCTTCTTCTGAGTCCAAGTCTGTCATAATACAAATAAATTTTTCAGTTCTGCATTATTCTTTTTTTCATTTTTAACATTTTCATCTTAAGCTCCATCAAAAGAGCTCTTTGAGTTTTTTAAATAATTTTTATCTCTGGTAAAATTCCTCTGTCTATTACATTGTCCAGTTCTTCCACTAGAGCCTTTAATATGTTTGCCAAAGTTATGTTAAAGTCTCTATCTAATAACTCCAACAATAGGACCATCTTTGAGTCTTCCTTATGTGACTTATAATTTTTGACTCTGTGTCAGACATTCCATATAAACAAGTAGTAGATATTGAAGGAAATATTACCCTCCCCCAAAAGGGCATACATACTCCTTCTTTCAAGATACTAGAATGCAGGATTGAGTCAACTTAATCTCGCACTGAGATGTGTCTGGACTCTACACAGTTTTAGCTTGATTCAGTTCATCACTGGCTTTAAAAATTTTGAAGGCAAATTTGCAGCAACATGGATGGACCTGGAGATGGATCAGAGAAAGACAAATATCAGGACATCACTTATATGCAGAATCAAAAAATATGATACAAATGAACTTATTTACAAAACAGAAATAGACTCACAGACTTAGAGAACGAACTTATGGTTACTGGGGTAAGGGTAGAGGGAGGGATAAATTGGGTGATTGAGATTAATATATATACATTGTTATATTTAAAATAGATAACCAACAAGGACTTACTGAATAACACAGGGAACACTGCTCAATATTCTGTAATAACTCAGATGGGGAAAGAATATGAAAAAAAGCAGATACATGTATAAAATTGAATCACTTTGCAGTACACCTGAAACTAACACAGCATCATTAATCAACTATGTGCTAAGTCGCTTCAGTCGTGACCAACTTGTGTGACCCTATGGACTGTAGTACCCCAAGCTCCTCTGTCCATGGGATTCTCCAGGCATGAGTACTGAAGTGGGTTGCCATGCCCTCCTCCAGGGGATCTTCCCAACCCAGGCATCGAACTCACATCCCTTATGTCTCCTGCCTTGGCAGGCAGGCTCTTTACCACTAGCACCACCTGGGAGACCCGAATCAACTATGTTCCAATATAATATAAAAACTTAAAAAAATTTTGGAAGGCAGGATCAGAGATTCCCTCCAGTAGAGCTTAAGTCTGATCAAACATAAGACTCCATAGATCCTTTTAAGCTTAAGAGGCCAGGCACCAGCTTTCCAACTCATGATGATAGCTTTTTGGGTGTTGAGGGATTTTTATTTGCTCTCCAGTCTCACTCTCCACTTCAGTAGATTCCTTGTCTCTAACCTTTGGAAAGTGCTGCAGTACACCAGATGAAGGCAGCCCAAAGTGCTTTGGAAAGATTTCTCTTAGGTCTCTACTGTTTTCTCCCCTCTGGCCGGCCACTTCAATAAATGATGAAAGCTCAGACTGCTTCAGAGTCATGCGGCACAACTCTCCTGCCCTGTCCCCAGCTTCAGCTGTACACGGCCTTTCACCTCAAAGACACTGCTTATCTCAAAAGAATTCTTTTAGCCTTACTCTGAAACCTCAAGTGTAATGTAAGTAAGTATGATAAGAGCAGATATCCTTGACTTGCTCCTGATCTTAGAGTGAATGCATTCTATCTTGCTCCATTAAGTATGGTGTTAATAGTGCTTAGTATAGTCAGACAGAGGAGAAATATCATATGACATCCCTTATGTGTGAAATCCAAAAATAAATAATACAAATGGACTTACTTACAAAACAGAAACAGACTCCCAGACTTACAGAATGAAATTATGTTTGCCAGGGGGAAGGATGAGGGGACGGGATAGTTAGGGAGTTTGGGATGGACATGTACACACTCCTATATTTAAAATGAATAACCAACAAGGCCCTACTGTATAACACATGGAACTCTACTCAATGTAATGTGGCAGCCTGGATGGGAGGGACGTTTGGGGGAGAATTGGATACATGCATATCCAATTGGATACATGTATATCCATTGGAGAAGGCAATGGCACCCCACTCCAGTACTCTTGCCTGGAAAATCCCATGGACGGAGGAGCCTGGTGGGCTGCAGTCTGTGGGGTTGCTAAGAGTCGGGCATAACTGAGCGACTTCACTTTCACTTTTCACTTTCATGCATTGGAGAAGGAATCGGCAACCCACTCCAGTATTCTTGCCTGGAGAATCCCAGGGACAGAGGAGCCTAGTGGGCTGCCGTCTATGGGGTCGCACAGAGTTGGACATGAAAGACTCTTACTCCTTGGAAGGAAAGTTATGAACAACCTAGATACCATATTCAAAAGCAGAGACATTACTTTGCCAACAAAGGTTCGTCTAGTCAAGGCTATGGTTTTTCCTGTGGTCATGTATGGATGTGAGAGTTGGACTGTGAAGAAGGCTGAGCGCTGAAGAATTGATGCTTTTGAACTGTGGTGTTGGAGAAGACTCTTGAGAGTCGCTTGGACTGCAAGGAGATCCAACCAGTCCATTCTGAAGGAGATCAGCCCTGGGATTTCTTTGGAAGGACTGATGCTAAAGCTGAAACTCCAGTACTTTGGCCACTTCATGCAAAGTGTTGACTCATTGGAAAAGACTGTGATGCTGGGAGGGATTGGGGGCAGGAGGAGAAGGGGACGACAGAGGATGAGATGGCTGGATGCCATCACTGACTCGATGGACGTGAGTCTGAGTAAACTCCAGGAGTTGGCGATGGACAGGAATGCCTGGCATGCTGCGATTCATGGGGTCGCAAAGAGTTGGACACGACTGAGCAACTGATCTGATCTGATCTGATCTGAAGTGACTTAGCAGCAGCCTATGTATGGCTGAGTCCCTTTGCTGTCCACCTGAAACTATCACAACATAGTTAAGTGGCTATACTCCAATATGAAACAAAAAGTTTAAAAAATTGCTTAGTATAGATGACAGCAACCTTATTACATGTCAAAATTTGTAGCATACATCTAAATAGAAATTGGGAAGAAATTCACTTTGAATGCATTTATTAAAACAATAACGTTAGCTAACTCTTGATCTTAAGAAGCCAAAAGAGACAATCTCAACAAACAAATCAACAAAGGAATCAAAAATTTTGAGACTCAAACAGCAGTAGGAAATGTGTGGTTTCATCCTGACACCAAACACATGTCATTTATCCACATACCAATTTATTCTCCAGCACCAACTAGTTGTCCAACAATTCAGTTCAATTCTATCATTAATTGTCCAGAGGTAGCACAGACCCCACAGGTTAAAAGTTCAGTCTCACAAGACAGCTCCCATATCACAGACTAGTTGAAAGTCCCAGGGGCCACCTGTACTTCTGATCAACCAGCTAGAAATATGGATTCCCACAACCCTTTCTTCAGGCTTAATCACTTACTAGAATGACTCACAGAATGCAGGAAAGTGTTTATTTAGTACTGCCTGTTTATTATAAAGGATGCATCTAGGAAGCAGTCAACTGATAGAGATGCATAGGACAAGATATGGGTGGGGGGAGGCACAGACTTTCCGTGTCTGTTCTGGGCATGTCATCCTCCCAGCACCCTGATGTGTTCACCAGCCCAGAAGGTCTTCAGATCTTGTTGGCAAAGCTCCAGCCACACTTGCCTCCCCAGGGGCTGGGAGATAGGACTAAAAGTTCCCACCTTTTAATCATGTGTTTGGTCTTTCTGGTGACCAGACACCAGTCAAATCAAGTCACCTCATTAGCTTAAACTTAGCTGAGGTCTAAAGGGGCTCATTATGAATCACAAAAGACACTCTTATCACTCAAAAATAATGTAAGAGTTTTAAGAGCTTTGTGTCAAAACCCAGGAACAAAAGCCAAATACACTTTTTATTACACCACAAGGAGTATTGACACAACTGAAATCTAGTCTTTGAAAAGACTAAAAAGAAAGACAAGTCTCTTAAAGACTGATTGAGAGAATCTTAATGAACAAAATAGAGAATGAGAATAAGTATATATACTCCAGAAGCTAACAGAAAGAATGATATAAAGCCAATGAACCAACAAATTCAAAAACTAAAAGAAATGAAGCATTTCTGAAAAAATAAAATGCCAAATTAGTTTAATAAAAAAAAAAAAAAGGAAACTCAGAGTGGTAAGCATTAAGGAAACAGAAATGGTCATTAAAGACTTCTCCTTGAAATAAGCACTGGATTAAGATGGTTTTACAAGAGTCGGTGGCTGAACTTTTATGGGAGAGATACCCTATGTTATATAAGTTTTTCCAGAAAATAAAGGGATAGCCTGCAATTCATTCTATGAAATCTTACGCCAAAGCTGATAAAGATAATGCAATCAGAAGAAATTACAGGCTCATTTAACTCAGGAATATAGATATGAAAGTCCTAAGTGGAACAGTTACTGAAGTCTAACTGTGTGTAAGGTAAATAAAATACCCATCTTAGTGATCAGTAACCATTTGGATTAAGAGAATCCAATTAAAATGAGAGTTTATTTAATATCAGTACTTCAACTTACACCTCGTGTTTGTTTTATAAGGGTCGTTTTTGACTTAGGGTGCCTTGCCAGCAGGTGCGCCCTGTGAAATGAGACCCAGCATGTAGCTACCTGTGCAGGAGTGCACTTGCTGCCTTTCCTCTCAGGGAACATGAGCTGCTTTACAGCACTAACGATCTGAGATTCAATGCCCCTTTTTTATCAACTGTTGCAATGAGTGTGGTATAAATTTGCTTTGTTTCCATCAAGTTCTTTTGCTCCATTTTTTTCTTCCTGAATTTTGTTCTCTTTACCCTAAAGACTGAATCACACAAGTATCATATATAACACATCTTTGTAAGCATAGTCTTAGAGTAAGATGTGTCATTGCTTAAAAAGAAAACTCCTTAATGACAGAAGATAAGACTTATCATACAATGTGATTAACAAAGAAAAATGCTTTGGCAGGTTGTGTTCTCAAAAATCATTTTAAATTAATTGTCTTTGAAGTAATTGTGCTTATTTTAATGGTATTTGGGGTTGTTATAAGAGAAATAGATGTTATTGTGATGCTGAGATTACTTAAAATATTTTCCTTTTGAAATTAATAGTAATCATATTTGACTTCATAAGAATTCACTTTTATAACTCAGGTTTTTCAAAAACAGGCATATTCCTCTTATAAGGTGAAGTAATCTTATTCTCATGACCAAATTGGATTTATCTCAGGAATGCCATTATGTTTTAAAAATAGAAAATCTGTAAATGTAATTAATGAAATCCCATTAAGAAGAAAAATTAATGTTTATTTCCATAGGTGCACAAAAGTATTTGATAAAGTTATTTAGATTCATTTATAATAGATATTTATTTTTAAAACTCCAAAAAATGAGAAATAGAAAGGGAGTATTCACTTTAAAAAAAATTTGATTGGAGTATAGTTGATTTACAATGTTGTGTTACTTTCAAGTGTACAGCAAAGTAAATCAGTTATACATATATATACATCCACTATTTTTTAGATTCTTTTCCCATGTAGGCCATTACAGAGTACTGAATAGCTTCTATGCTATGTAGCCTGTTCTTATTAGTTATCTATTTTATCTATAGTAGTATATGGAGAAGGCAGTGGCACCCCACTCCAGTACTCTCGCCTGGAAAATTCCATGGACGGAGGAGCCTGGTAGGCTGCAGTCCATGGGGTCGCGTAGAGTCAGACACAACTGAGCGACTTCACTTTCACTTTTCACTTTTCACTTTCATGCATTAGAGAAGGAAATGGCAACCCACTCCAGTGTTCTTGCCTGGACAATCCCAGGGACGGGGGAGCCTGGTGGGCTGCCGTCTATGGGGTCGCACAGAGTCGGACACGACTGAAGTTACTTAGCAGCAGCATAGTAGTATGCGTATGTCAATCCCAATCTCCCTATTTATCCCTCCCCCTCATATCCCCTGGTAACCATTAGATTTTTTAAATGGTTATCTGGAATATGCACAATGTAGGGTAGGAAACTTATTTTATAACAAATTATTTTGTTTTTAGGACAAGAAGTTGTTCATTAAATTGTGTATCTTGTTCATCAACTTGTAATGACAACTCTGCTATTTATAAAGGTTTCTTAGCAGGTTGATTTTTGGGCTTTTTATTCTGTCTCAGTTATCGATATGTTTATAGATGTGCAAATACCAGTTCGGTTCAGTTCAGTTCAGTCTCTCAGTTGTGTCCAACTCTTTGCGACCCCATGAACTGCAGCACGCCAGGCCTCCCTGTTCATCACCAACTCCCGGCGCCTACCCAAACTCATGTCCATTGAGTCGGTGATGCCATCCCAACCATCTCACCCTCTAACGTTCCCTTCTCCTCCTACCCTCAATCTTTCCCAGCATCAGAGTCCTTTCCAATGAGTCAGCTCTTCGCATCAGTTGGCCAAAGTATTGGAGTTTCAGCTTCAACATCAGTCCTTCCAATGAACACCCAGGACTGATCTCCTTTAGGATGGACTGGTTGGATCTCCTTGCAGTCCAATGGACTCTCAAGAGTCTTCTCCAGCACCACAGTTCAAAAGCATCAATTCTTCAGCACTCAGCTTTCTTTATAGTCCAACTCTCACATCCATACATAACCACTGGAAAAACCATAGCCTTGACTAGATGGACCTTTGTTGACAAAGAAATGTCTCTGCTTTTTAATATGCTATCTAGGTTGGTCATAACTTTCCTTCCAAGGAGTAAGCGTCTTTTAATTTCATGGCTGCAGTCACCATCTGCAGTGATTTTGGAGCCCCCAAAGTAAAATCTGACACTGTTTCCACTGTTTCCCCATCTATTTGCCATGGAAGTGATGGGACCGGCTGCCATGACCTTAGTTTTCTGAATGTTGAGCTTTAAGCCAACTTTTTCACTCTCCTCTTTCACTTTCATCAAGAGGCTCTTTAGTTCTTCTTCATTTTCTGCCATAGGGTGGTGTCATCTGCATATCTGAGGTGATTGATATTTCTCCTGGCAATCTTGATTCCAGGTTGTGCTTCATCCAGCCCAGCGTTTCTCATGATATATTCTGCATATAAGTTAAATAAGCAGGGTGACATTATACAGCCTTGACATACTCCTTTTCCTATTTGGAACCGGTCCGTTGTGCCATGTTCAGTTCTAACTGTTGCTTCCTGACCTGCATACAGGTTGCTCAAGAGGCAGGCAAGGTGGTCTGGTATTCCCATCCCTTAAAGAATTTTCCACAATTATTGTGATCCACACAGTCAAAGGCTTTGGCATAGTCAATAAAGCAGAAATAGATGTTTTTCTGGAACTCTCTTGCTTTTTCCATGATCCAGCGGATGTTAGAAATTTGATCTCTGGCTCCTCTGCCTTTTCTAAAACCAGCTTGAACATCTGGAAGTTCACAGTTCACATATTGCTGAAGCCTGGCTTGGAGAATTTTGAGCATTACTTTACTAGCGTGTGAGATGAGTGCAATTGTGCGGTAGTTTGAGCATTCTTTGGCATGGCCTTTCTTTGGGACTGGAATGAAAACTGACCTTTTCCAGTCCTGTGGCCACTGCTGAGTTTTCCAAATTTGCTGGCATATTGAGTGCAGCACTTTCACAGCATCATCTTTCAGGATTTGAAATAGCTCAACTGGAATTCCATCACCTCCTCTAGCTTTGTTCGTAGTGATGCTTCCTGAGGCCCACTTGACTTCACATTCCAGGGTGTCTGGCTCTAGGTGAGTGATCACATCATGATTATATGGGTCATGAAGATCTTTTTTGTACAGTTCTTCTGTGTATTCTTGCCATCTGTTCTTAATATCTTCTGCTTCTGTTAGGTCCATACCATTTCTGTCCTTTGTCGAGCCCATCTTCGCATGATGTTCCCTTGGTATCTCTAATTTTATTGAAGAGATCTCTAGTCTTTCCCATTCTATTGTTTTCCTCTATTTCTTTCATTGATCACTGAGGAAGGCTTTCTTATCTCTCCTTGCTATTCTTTGGAACTCTGCATTCAAATAAATATATCTTTCCTTTTCTCCTTTGCTTTTCACTTCTCTTCTTTTCACAGCTACTTGTAAGGCCTTCTCAGACAGCCATTTTGCTTTTTTGCATTTCTTTTCTTGGGGATTGTCTTGATCCCTGCCTCCAGTACAATGTCACAAACCTCTGTCCATAGTTCTTCAGGCACTCTGTCTATCAGATCTAATCCTTTGAGTCTATTTCTCACTTCCCCTGTATAATCATAAGGGATTTGATTTAGGTCATACCTGAATGGTTTAGTGGTTTCCTCACTTTCTTCAGTTTAAGTCTGAATTTGGCAATAAGGTGTTCATGATCTGAGCCACAGTCTGCTCCCAGTCTTGTTTTTGCTGATTGTATAGAGCTTCTCCATCTTTGGCTGCAAAGAATACAATCAATCTGATTTTGGTGTTGGCCATCTGGTGCAAGTACCAGACTATGTTAATTTCAACTGCTTTTTAATAAACTGATATCTGGTAGGGGAGGCCCTTTATTTTGAGCTGCTTCTGCAGATTTGGTTACTTACTTTTGGGCTGTTGCTCTTCCATATAATAATTTGAAGTCAGCTGATAGAGATCTGATAGAACTTGAGGGAGAGTTGCAATTGACATGATATTAAACTTTTGTATTCATAAACATGACATACATTTCATTTATTCAGATCTTCTTTGATGTCCTTCAGTATTTTATAATGTTACCATAAAAATGTTTTATGTCCCATGTTAATTTTAGATGTTACTGCAAATAGAAATTTTTATTATTATATATTTAATTGGTCATTATTACCGCTTAGAAAGAAATTGATTTTTTATGTTGATTAGTTTCCTAGGGGCTGCCGTAACAAAGTGTAATAAACTATATGGCCAAAACCACACGTATTTATTCTGTCACAGAGGCAGGGAGTCTGAAATCAAGGTGTCAGCACAATGACACGCCCTCTGAAGACTCCAGGAGAGAATCCTTGCTCGCCTGTCTCTGTTTCTAGTGAGCCCAGGCATTGCTTGGCTTTTGCCAGCATAACTCCAGTCTCTGCCTCCATCTCCACCTGGCATTTTTGCCTCTGTGTCCTCTTTATTTTCACAAGGACATCAGTCACTGAATTTAGGGTCTAACCTAAACTGAGCATGACTCCATCTTGAGATCCTTACATAGTTATATCTACAAAGACTGTCCTTCCAGATAAGGTCACAATCTGAGGTGCCAGGGGGACTTGAAATTTTGGGTGGGCACTATTCAACTCACAATCTTATATCAAACAGCTTGATCAAGCTTTCTTATTATTTCTAATAGTTGGCAGCTTGTCTGTGTGGTCTTGTATGTCATCAAACAGAAAATTTTCTCATCTTCTGTCTCTTCTGTCATTTCCCCCCCAAATACCCACCCCCCACCTCAGGTCTCCTTACTTTCATTACAACTCCAGGACAATAGGGAACAAAACTTGTGATGACAAGCAACTTTAATTTGTTCCTAACTTTAGTATGAATTCCTCTAAGATTTCTCAGATGAGTGTAATGTACTTGATGCAGGGCTTTAATAAATATCCTGTGTTACACTAATTGTTTCCTTCAATTCCTAGTTTGCTGGGAAGTTGCTTTTATATTGTTTTGTTTTTAAGTTATGAATGAGCACTGCATTTTGTTGGCTTTTCTCTTTAAGGTCAGTTGAAATGATCACATTTCATTTATCTAAATGTTAACGTGGTTGTCAGGAAGGAAAAAATTGTCCCTCTGTCCTCCCATGTTCAGTAGCTGGAGAGTCCTATATAGTTTTCTGTATCTTTTTCTCGATCAAATTTACTAGAAAGTTGCTTGTTTTTAGTTTTGTTCTAAGAATTAGCTTTTTATTCTGTTGATCATTTCTATCATTTCTTTGTTTCATTTCCTATCATATCTGCTTCTATATTTATGACTTCCTTACTTCTATTTTTCTCAGGTTTACTATGTTCTTTTTTTCTGTTCTTAATTTGGACCTCTAACTCATTTAGTTTTAATTGTTACTGCTATTTAATAGCTGCATCTACAGTTGGATATTTCCCCCTTAGTACAACTTGGAGGCTTTCTATAATGTTTGATATAAAGTATCTTCATTGTTATTCATTGTCAAATATTTTGTGATTTCATTGTGCTTTATATATAAATGAGGAATTTAAACATTATTGAGACTTCCCTTGTGACCAGTAATTTTGATTTTCATACGTACTTAAAAATAAGGTAGTGTCTCTGTTTCCTTAGTTTTTACCCTACCTTTCTAGGGTTCTTATTAACTATGGATATTGACATTTTTACTTCTTTGCTCCATATCTTTCAACTTGTCTTTAACATTCTTTCAACTCCTTCTTGATGATTTCTGGAGAGTTCTTCAACCTGATCTTCAAACTGATGTGCCAGGTTACTAATTTGATTTTTGTATACGTTCTGTTTTTTCACTCAATTATTATTTATTTTGGTTATTATATATTTTAATAAAAATGTCAATATATTTTAGATCAAGACTCTTCCTCTCGTTCTTCTTAATGACTGCTCATTTCTGCTTTACAGTCAGGCTACTGGTATCTCTTCTTTCTCTCTCTCGAATATTTACTATGCTTAATTCTAATTCTCGGTCTATGTGGCCCATTACTTTTTTCCTGTTTTATATAGGAATTGTGCTCTTCAGAGTCTCATTATTTTTTCCTGTGAGGTCACATTTCCCTGGGATTACTGGTATCAACAATCATGTCTTCCCAGGAGAAGAGACCAAATTCCATGCTTTAACTTGTGCCATTGGCAGAGAATTTGCAGGGGTTCTCAGAAGCGTTCTTTAGCGCTAAGAGCTTGTTTTGATCTGTCCTCAACAATTTCCCTTTCTGTTACTCACACATCCAACCCTCAATGGCCTTTCTGTAACCCCACCCAAGGGCTGCTTTCCCAAGTGCTGTAATCCTCTTGTGCTCTAGTCAGGAATTTGGAAACATGTGAGGGAAGTTCAGGGGTTGCCCTGATGACACTTGCTACCACAGGTATTTAAGGCAAGGGACTGGGGATACTAAGCATGCATTATTATAACATATAGGAAAATCCCATACAATGAAGTACTACCTGAAACAAAATGACAGGCGTGCCCCCATAGCAACGGGAAGAGGTTAAAGTTCAGGACTAGCTCACAAGCTCGTTTCATTTGCACAAGCAGGTTTCACCTCTCTGCAGACCTCAGGGCCCCCTAGTGGTGCCGTATGTGACTACACTGCCTCCCCATTGGGTGCTGGGAGAAGTTGCTATTACTCTCCCCTGCAGTAACAAGCGGAGAAGGCAATGGCACCCCACTCCAGGGTTCTTGCCTGGAGAATCCCAGGGACGGGGGAGCCTGGTAGGCTGCAGTCCATGGGGTCGCACAGAGTCGGACACGACTAAAGCGACTTAGCAGCAGCAGCAGCAGTAGTAACAAGACGGCAATCTATGTTCTAAGCAGGCCCTTGTAAGGAAATTAAAAGGAGTCAGAACCCTCACCTGAATCTTTACCCTGCCCTTAGCTTCCAGCTTTTTTCTGCCCTAGGTTTGCTTCCTCTCCCTAAACCTTCACCTCCATCAGGCACATCAGAACTCAAATCCTAGGGACATCTCAGTTTTCATTAATATCTGAAATAAACCAGCTCCTCTTACTTCTATGGCATCTCCAGTGCTGAATCAAGTGAGAGACTCAACATTCTCTGTTGGTATCCCATCTTCCTAACTCCCAGGAACCCTGATGATTAACAATGCAAGGGGCGGAGGGGAGGAGTGCCTAGAAACCTAATTTTGAAAAATAAGAGCAACAAAAGGAGAGTTATCCCAGCAGATAAGATGTATGTATCTTTATATTTGTATAGAGCCATGTTTTTCTACAAGAAAAAAAAAAGCAAAATAAACCCTCAAAGAATAACATTTACAGATGAAAAATAGACCAAACAGGATGAAAAGCCCAGAAATACACCAGGTATAGGTGGCAATGTGAAATGATAGCAGTGGCAGCAACAATCTGTGTGAACATGATAGATGGACTATTTGGTAAGTCATTTAGTAGATGACACAGGAGAGAATGAACCATTTCATGGAAGAATATATTATTTTCTCCACTTGAAAAAGTTTTTAAACTTTTAATTTTGAAATAATTTTATAATTACAGAAAAGTTTAAAAATAATACAGACTTCTCATATACCCTTCAGCCAGCTTCTCTCAGTGATAACATCTAGTATAATCATTATAAAATGTTCAAAATCAAGAAATTAACATTGGTACATGAGTGGCTAAACTAGGCACTTTATTTGAATTTCACTGATGTTTCCAGAAAAGTCCTTTATCTGTTTCAGAACCCAATTTAAGAATCCCACGTTGCATTCAGTCATCATGTCTCAGTGTCTTCCAATCTCTGAAAGCTGCTTAATTTCACATTATTTTTCATGATCATGACCCTTCTGAAGAGTATTTGTGAGTTATTTTGTCAATTGTCCCTCCATTTTATGCTATCCAATATTTTCTCATAATTAGATTGGGGTCATGCATTTTTCTCAAGAATAATATAGAAGTGGTATGTCCTTCTTGGTACAATATCATGACAGAAGATTTGTCTTATTACAGCTGATATTAATCTTGACCACTCGCATAAGCCAGTGTCTGCTGGGTTTCAACACAAAGTTACTATTTTTCACTTTGAAATTAATAAATGTATTGATGGAAAGCTATTCTTGTTTCTCCTCAAGCTTCCACCCAGTGATTTTAGGATTCATTAGCAAATCTTGACTAGTGCAATTATTACTACAGTGTTCTCACACAGAGAAATGATTTATCTTAACAATGGATCTATTTATTGTGTGTGTGCGCACACTCAGTCCTTCAGTCGTGTCCGACTCTTTTGCAACCCTGTGGACTGTAGCCCACCAGGCTCCTCTGTCCATGGAATTTGCCAGGCAAGAATACTGGAGTGGGGTGCCATCTCCTACTTCAGGAACTCTTCCTGACCCTGGGATTGAACCCATGTCTCTTGCATCTCCTTCGTTGGCAGATGGATTCTTTGCCACTGTACCACCTGGGAAGCCCTATTTATAGTAGAAAATTGAGTACTTTTCATTCTGAAATGTGTGTTTAAGTCACTCTACTTCATTCACATTTTCATAAGAAAAAATACATACACTTGTTTTACAATCATATAACTAAAAAAAGATCTTGGGTTCCAGTCAACCCTGAAGGGCAAGACTGCATGTAGATTTTTAAAATAAGTTCCTCTTCATTCTGTGTTGGAGTTAAGATGTCAACCGGGCAAAACTGACTAGATGGCCAGATACCCATATCCTCCTGTTCCAGCTATGCAGATCCATCCAAGTTTTTCCAGAAACTGGTCACATCACTCTTTGAACAAGCACATTCACTTAGTCATCTACAAAAACCGCTGGACACATGCTGCTAGGATCACCAAAACTCTCAGAGTCGAGGGCATTTGAAAAAGATATTCATGGTTTTCTTGTGCTTTATTTTTTCATCTTCATGAAAAACATGCTTTCTGTTGCCAGTGAATAAAAAGCTAACAACTTACATTCACAATATGGGTAGCTGGTTTCTTGTAATTTGGGCAGTTTCTCACGTTTCAGAATTGAATCCTGTCTGAGAATCTGGAAAGTGAGATGAAAGTCTTCTGCCCAGCCTCCCAACACACTCCAGCTCCTCACAGGGATGGAAAGCATTGCTGAGGACCTACCTGGAAGGACCTTTAGGACAGTGGTCCCCAACCTTTTTAGCACCAGGGACCGGTTTAATAGAAGACAATTTTTCCAGGATCCAAGGGAACAGGGGAGAAGGAGGAGAGTTTGGGGCTGATTCTAGCACATTACACTTATTGTGCACAATTTTTTATTTCTATTTATTATTCTATCATTTATTTATTATTCTTTATTTCTATTATTATTGCATTAGCTCCTCCTCAGGTCATCAGGCACTAGATCTTGGATGCTGGTGACCCCTGCTTCAGGACACAATGCGGGCCCCAGGAGCGGGCTGGGAGCAGCCTCACTAGCAGGAACAGGGTCTCCTTGTGCGGCACCAAGTAGTGACTTTCTGTCTCTGCTTTTCTTGCTGCTGTGAACATCTAGCTACTCTCTCCGTTCTCTCTCTGCTGCATGGATTCTGCTGTCTCACGTCTTCTATCTCATGACTGTTGACCAGACCTTGGAGTGAATAAAAAACGCAGCTCTGGAGATCTGGCTTCATGGCCTGCCTCTTCCATATACTGATTTTGCGATCTTAGCTAATGTTTAAGCATCCTGTGCCCCAGTGTCCTCATCTAAAAATGGTGACATCTTCATAGTGAAACTCTGAGAGTTAAGTGGATTAGTGCATAAAGACAGGCTTCCCCAATGGCTCAGCAGGTAAAGAATCTGCTTGCAATGCGGTTCGATTCCGGAGTCAGGAAGAATCCCCTGCAGGAGGAAATGGCAACCCACTCCAGCTTCTCGCCTGGAAAATCCCAAGGATAGAAAAGTCTGGTGGTTAAGTCCGTGGGAACACAAGGAATCGGACAAGACTGAGCACACATGCATGCTAGTGCATAAAGAGCACTAGAAAAGTGCCTGGTAGCTAACAATTCTTCAGATAAATGTTAGTCATTATTTGATCCATGGGTCTCTCAAAGCTAACCCACCAACTGCTTCCTTCCCCACATATGTGTCTCTTTCAAACTGCAGCAAATAGGAGATCTGAATGCAGGCAGTGACCATCAAAAGGGAGCACTCATATTTGGCAGGGTTCTCATGCCAGGATCTCAACCTGTTGCCTTTGAAACAAGTACCCATCTATGACACAAGTGGCCGGTAGCAATGACTTAGGCATAATGAAACAGCTTTATGCCACTATTTCACCACCTTTTTGGAGAAGGAAATGGCAACCCACTCCAGTATCCTTGCCTGGAGAATCCCATGGGCAGAGGAACCTGGCAGGCTGCAGTCCACGGGGTCACAGAGTCAGACACGACTGAGTGACTGAGCATGCATGCATGCACCACCTTTTAAAAAATTTTTTTTATTTTTATACAATTTTTAATGGATACTTTCCATACTGTTTTACCATACAATTCTTCCAAAATATTCGTTGTGTTGTGCAATACATCCTTGAGCCTATCTTATACCCAAGAGTGTGTGCCTCCCACTCTTCTACCCCTATATTGGCCCTCCCTGCCCTGGTAACCAATTGCTTGTTCTCTGTATCTGTAAGTTTACTTCTTTTATGTTACATTCACTAGTTTAATTGTATTTTTTAGATTCAACATACAAGTGATATCATACAGTATTTATCTTTGTCTGATTTAGTTTATTTAGCATAATGTCCTCCAGGTCCATCCATTCCATCCATGTGGCAGCAAATGGCAAAATTTTGTTTTTTATGGTTGAGTAGTATTCCATTGTGTGTATGTGTGTGTGTGTGTGTGTGTGTGTGTGTGTGTATATATATATAATTTACATCCAATTATACCAATTTACATCCCTACCAACCATGTAGGAAGCCTCCCTTTTTTCCACATTCTCACCAACATTTATAATTTGAGGACTTTTTGATGATAGCCATTCTGCCAACTTGGAGGTGATATTGTGATTTTGATTTACATTTCCCTAGTGATTAGTACAGAGAAGGCAATGGCACCCCCACTCCAGTACTCTTGCCTGGAAAATCCCATGGACGGAGGAGCCTGGAAGGCTGCAGTCCATGGGGTTGCGAAGAGTCAGACACGACTGAGCGACTTCACTTTCACTTTTCACTTTCCTGCATTGGAGAAGGAAATGGCAACCCACTCCAGTGTTCTTGCCTGGAGAACCCCAGGGACAGGGGAGCCTGGTGGGCTGCTGTCTATGGGGTTGCACAGAGTCGGACACGACTGAAGTGACTTAGCAGCAGTGATTAGTAATGTTAAGTATCTTTTCATGCACTCATTGGTCATCTGCATTTCCTCTTTGGAAAAATATTTATTCAGTTCTTCTGTCCATTTTTTAATAGAGTTGTTTGTTTTCTTTGATGTTGAGTTGCATGAGCTGCTTATATATGTTGGACATTAATCACTTATTGGTCATATCAGTTGCAAATATTTTCTCCCATTCAGTAGGTTGCCTTCTCATTTCATCAATGGTTTTCTTTGCTGTGCAAAAGCTTTTAAGTTTAATTAGATCCCATTTGTTTATTTTTGCTTTTATTTCCTTTAGGGGAAGGAGCCACAAAACAACATTGCTTTATGTCAAGAGTGTTCTGCCTGTGTTTTCCTCTAGTAGTTTTATAGTATCTGGTCTTACATTTAGGTCTTTAATCTATTTTGAGTTTATTTTTGTATATGGTATTAGAGAATCTTCTAATTCAATTTTTTTACATGTGACTGTTCCGTTTTCCCAGCACCACTTACTGAAGAGACTGTCTTTTCTCCACTATATATTCTTGCCTCCTTTGTCACAGATTAATTGACTATAGTGTGTGGGTTTATTTCTGGGCTGTATTATCCTATCCTATTGATCTGTGTCTGTTTTGTGCTGGTACCATACTGTTTTGATTACTGTAGCTTTGCCGTATAGTCTGAAGTCAGGGAGTCACCACCTTTCTCAAAGAGTGTTAGGTGCATAGCAGTCACTCTGAACTTCAGATAATTTTCCACAATACCTGAAAATGGAAGAGAGGTCTGTTCCCAAATGGAAGACCATCTGTTACTAGTTAATCTGGGGTCGTGGTGAATGGTCTACCCTATATCTGCCTCAGCGTTAACCTTTTCCCTCCATCAACATGGTTTGTAGTCTGTGCCCTCCACCATCACACTGTGACATGGAGCCTGATGTCAAGTACTCACTTCTGGAACCTTGAGACTTCTTGATATTGCATCTTCTATCATCCTTCTAGGCACTAGGACTCTCCCTTTGTACACAGGTCCCATGGACATGAGACTTCCCACCTTTCAGTGTGGGCTCCTTAACAATGAGGTGCATCTTGTTTGATTCCTGAGGCCACAGCAGCCACTTCTCTAACTTGTGGCTCAGTAGTCACTACATGTTCCCTGGACATCTGCTCTTTGCTTTGCATAATCCTGGACTGTCTATCCAGTTTGCTTGGGCTCCTTTAGACCCCAGTCAAGGTAAAACTACTCTTACCCTACTCACACCTCCAACAAACTGATGCTTTCCTGGGCTATGCTTTATTGTACGAACTTACGGCTCCATGTTCCTACTTCTGACCAAGTTCTCATATTCTGACTCCTCGTTTAGACCCATAAATGTAGGGAAAGGAAACTATTCAAAGATGATGAGGAAACTACATACTCACTGCAAAAAGAGCAATATATTGTGCTCACACCAGGTTTTTGAGCAAATTAAAAGGTGGTACAAAAAAGAGAGAGAGAGATTTCTTTGAAGCATAATGGAAAATATTCATATGAACCCCAGGATCTACCTGAACTTGGTTCTACTGTATGTGTTGGAGTCATGATGAGTATTGGAAAGGGCTCTGAATCAGAGGTTAATGTGGCAGGAATCCTGGCCTCAACTCCATTTCAAAGCTCATTAGATGACATAGACAAATCATTTAAACTCTCCTGACTGAGCTCCCCTCAAGTCAAACATATCTATTATACCAACCTCAGGTTAACATTGACTATCAATATTGATGTGACTAAAGCAAATTAAAATCCATATATCTACATGTCTCAGAGAAAGCTGGGAACTTGGATGGTTACTGGCACCAGTCTCCTATGGAGAAGCCAAATCAGACTGTCTGTAAATATTTATCTCTTATTAAAGGCTTTATCTCTAGGAAAGAAGTGAGCAACCTGGACCCAGTCATACAAGGTTAAAACAGTGTTTGCAACCATCATTATGTGAAGACATAAGAGGCATTATTAAGGCCAGTTTCACAGAGTGGGATCAAGGATGTTGGGAGGATTATCAAAATCCTAAAGATCCTTGTGAAACAGGTCTTGATTTCTTGCTTATACATAATGACTGAAAGTATAGAGTAGATTTTTAAAGAGGTTTAACTTCCTGGGTGTGACAGCATAAGTGAAAGCGTAGACGGATCCACAGTGCAATCGGCTACTGCTTCTATGAGCACCAGTGCATTTGTCCTAGGCACCTGCTCTTTCTGACACCATTTCTATTGGTTCAAGAATACAAATCCCAGGGACTTCCAGTGGCTAAGACTCTGCACTCCCAATGCAGGGGGCTCAGGTTCAATCTTTGGCCAGTGAACTAGACCCCACCATGCAATGAAGAGTTTGCATGCCACAACTAAAAGATCCTGTGTGCTGCAACTAAGACCCAACACAGCCAGACAAGTAAATAAATATTAGATTTTAAAAAGGAATACAAATCCCAGATGGATTCAAACCCATGACTGTAAGCTGTCACTCTGTTGGTCTGAGAGTGAGTCAATATCATTGTCTTGCCTGTGTTGTATGTGAGGTCCTTTCAAATTTATTCAGCAGATTTTATTGAGTACCTATTCTGTACTAGATAATATACACTTGAATCCTGGCAGCTGGATCTTGATGACAAGGCTCAGATGGAGACCAGGTGGTTCAGCTTCCCAGGGATGACTATTCATTCAAACTTCCAGACTCATTCACACTTTTTGTCAGATATTTATTGTACACTTACTAAGATTAGACTAATCAAGTCTAAGAACGTGAGAACTGTCTCATCGAAGCATACTGAGAGTTTCATTTCTCCTCCCCACCTCTGTGAGAACTGAGAACTGCAGTTGTGCTCCACATACTTCCTTAAGGTGGAGCTGGCAAATCACCTTACCTGAACAGAGAAGCGTGCTGTGGATCTAAGCTCAAAGCATGCAGACGGCAATGTATACCTGTGATTTGTCTTGGCACAGAGGAGAGGTACCCCAGTAATACACCGGTGGCTTCAGAACAAAGCCTTACAACTATAGTTCCTGTGTATGGAGTTATGCAAAGTCTTCAAACTGAAGGTATGAAAATATTTGCAAAATTGGGGAGGTGAGGGAAAGGGGCAACATTTATTCTTGGGTGCAGAAACTTCTACCCTCTGTGTTTAAACTGGGTATTAGGGTAGGAGTTGCTTCAAGGGGAGAGAAAATTTTGAGACATGGAATATTTTCAAAGGGTGGTGTTTAAGCCAGCTGATATGAAAAGACAACTTGAAATTCCAGGGCAAGGACAGAAATGAAGATGTAACCATAGGAAAACATTGAGAAAGCCTAAAACATTTCTTAAGAGAGAAATCTGAATTTTAAAATACATCTTCTCAAGCTTGAGGGGTGCTAAAAAGGCTAGTAAGACAAGAAAGGGGGAACCTACTAACACATTAGTAAAAAGGAAGCTAGAAAAAATCAAGTACTTTAAAATGGCCACAAAATAATGTGATTATCACAGTCAGTATTTATTAGGATGTTTTATGTCTGTTCTTTGTTCTTACGGGAAGAGAACAGGAAACCTGTTAGATGACACATAACTTGGAAACTCCCCCTGAGAATGAGCACACTTGCGTCCATCAGGTTCTTAGTTCCTCAATTTTTAGACTCCAAGGTGGGCTCTGTTCTCAGAATAGTGCTTCTCTTGAAGGTACAAGCCGATAAATAAAGGAAGCAGGGACACAGCCAGGGCAGCAGGAGGACCGAGTTTCCATTCTGGATGTAACATCTGAGGAAAAAAAGCATCAGGAGAACTTTTCAAGTATTTCTGCATTTCTTTTCTGGTGCTGTGTACTTGGGCCGGTTTTTGCATTGTGTCTTTTAGGATCCTGATCATGACAATGAGAACAGCAAATCACAAGTCACTGTTGGTATTGGTGTTTATATTAGCCTCTTGGATCACTTTTGCAGTTATCCAAAACTCCACGAAGGTAGGAATTGCTTTCTTTTTGTGTTTCACAAGACTATATTTTTACGTGACACTTCACTTGTTCTAGAAAAGTCCAAACAAGCAGACCTGTAGAGTCTAGAAGGGGAGTTTTCAACTTTTAAGAACCACTTGATAATCATCATGCAATATGGGAGAGGATAATACTGTGTGAGTGTGTGTGTGTGTGTGTGTGTGTGTGTGTGTGTGTGTGATCTACACTCACACTTTTCATCACTTATTGCAACTGTCTCCTCCCAATGTTTAGCTTGTCTTTACACATTCTCTAAGGAAATTCTGTGGAGGAGGAAATGGCAACCCACTTCAGTATTCTTGCCTGGAAAATTCCATGAAGAGAGGAGCCTAGTGGGCTACAGTCCACCGGGTTGCAAAGAGCTGGACACAACTGAGGGTACATGCACAAGGAACTTCTGAACAACAGAATATTTTCAGGTGTATATAGTAAAATTTATTTGTGTTTTTTCACTGTTAATGCTTTTTAAGTACTAATAAACCTTTCCCTACACCTGTGTCAAATTATTTATCTAAATATTCTACTTACAGTTTTAAAGTTTGCTTTATTTAGACACTGAACCCTGGATTTTTTTGGCTGATTCTTCTATTTCTGTATGAATAACCACTTTTTACAGCTTTTTCCATTTTGTAATCCTTTCTTTCCAAGCTGATATATCAGGTCATTTTTATTGTATATCAAAATTTTTAATAAGTACAGGTCCCTCTGTGGGTTCTTCATTCTATTCCATTGATCAATTTGCCTTCCCTGTATCAATAACGCATGGCTATAATTAACAGAGCTCCATAATTAGTTTTGAAAACTTGGGGGTCAAGTTACCCTTGCTCAACCTATTTTTGAAGGTTTTCAGCCAGTCTTGGCCTTCCCTCTTACATGTTTTGGAATCAGTCTGTCAAATTTAGTGAAAAATTCTACTTAAATTATATGTGCATCACATTAGCCATATAGATCAAATTGAGAAAACTAACATGTTTATATTATTATTGTGCTGTTTATCAACATGTCATCTCTCTTCACTTACATAGGTCAAGATCTTTCACTAAAGTTTATAACTTTTGCATTCAGGTCTTAGGCATCTTTTGTTAGATTGACACCTTGGTATGTCATAATTTTTTTTGTTGTTGCTATTGTAATGACTGTTCTTTTAAACACATTTTCTAATTGCTTGCTGCTGGAATAAAGGAATCCTACTGATTTTGCATAAGGAACAGTAGGGTCTTACTTTCTAAGATCTCAAAAGACTTATTAGTTCGTAGATCCCATATCATCTAGATCTCTCCGAGGCCAGAAAGTATGCTTGTTCTAAAGCTTTGTTTTTATTTTTGTATTAATTCTGTTCCTTCCCTTGGATGTCTTCCCTTTGCTGAACTTGATAATACCTCTCTCTCAGAGTCACTTTTATTTTTTGACCAAGCTGTTAGTTCCACAACCAGGAATTTGGAACCTGTGCCCCCTGCAGTGGAAGTACAGAGTTTTAACCACTGGACAACCAGGGAAGTCCCTCTCATGAGTTACCTTGGATGAAACTTTTTGCTAATTCTTGGTTGTGTGCATTTTTACACCTGAAGTTCTGTGGTGGCCAGTCTGGAGTGCCATTATCTGTTTCCTCCAGCATGTTTGTGGCATAAATGCTCCCTGTTTATCTAAAGTGTTGCCAGACACACTGGATCCTGCGCTCCCCAACTTAAATATCCATAGTTTTTATTCTCATGAGAGTATAGAATTCCCCATTCCTAGCTGCCTGACCCAGCACAGGTGGGGAAATAGGAAGGTATCAACCTGCGTGGTTTATCCTCCTATGGGCCTCCCCTCAACCCCTCCTACTCCAGTTACCAACCTCCTCCACATTGGCAATGTCCCTGGAGTGACTTCCTTCTTTACTGAAGCCTCACCCATATGCACTGGCAGCCATGGGTTCTTCCTGATCTAATCTCATCTGCCTTTCAGTTTTTAGGAGATTGCTTGTAAGTTCTGGTCCATATAAGGTGTTTTTTCCTATTTCCCAGAATAGTTAGAAAATTGTTAAGTTCTTTTCTGCCATTTATATGATCTTATGGTGGGAAATCGAGGCTAGGAAAGAAAGGTAAAGTGTTAGTCACTCAGTCGTATCTGACTCTTTGCGACCCTATGGACTGTAGCCCACCAGGCTCCTCTGTCCATGGGATTCTCCAGGCAAGAATACTGACATGGGTTACTATGTCCTTCTCCAGGGGGTCTTCCCGACCCAGGTATTGAAGCCAGTCTCTGGCATTGCAGGCAGATTCTTTACCATCTGAGCCACCAGGGAAGCTCAGTTGAGGTTATAACATGTGCTTCTTCCTCCACCTTGAATCCGAATTTTCCTGTTGTTTTTCTACCAAAAGAGTTTGCGCAGAGAATATTATTTTACTCTACTGAAATATTTTCACATGAAGTTGTAGCAATTTAAAAATGTCTGGTAATGTGCTGTGATAGGTAAAAAAAAATGTTACTATAATAATGTTCTTCAGATCCTCTAGGTACTTAGTCATTTTTTAATTTAGTTCCTATAGCATCTACTGAGAGAGATTTTTCTAATTTTTGATTATAATTGTGGCTTTTTCTATTTCCCCCTTTAGTTCTGACAGTTTTTGTTTCACATATAAATACATGTATAGGTAGGCATATACACATTTAAGGTTGTTATGTTTTCAGACAAATTGACCCTCTTATCACTAGGATGTCCATCTTTATGTCTGGTGATACTCTTTGCCTTGAAGTCTACTTTAACATTAATATCAGCTTTTTTATGCTTCAATGACATACTGTTTTTTTTAATTCATTCACTTTCAACCTGCTGCTACTGCTGCTGCTGCTGCTAAATCCTTTCAGTCATGTCCGACTCTGTGCGACCCCATAGACGGCAGCCCGCCAGACTCCCCCGTCCCTGGGATTCTCCAGGCAAGAACACTGGAATGGGTTGCCATTTCCTTCTCCAATGCATGAAAGTGAGAAGTGAAAGTGAAGTCGCTCAGTCATGTCTGACTTTTTAGCGACCCCATGGACTGACTGCAGCCCACCAGACTCCTCTGTCCATGGGATTTTCCAGGCAAGAGTACTGGAATGGGGTGCCATTGCCTTCTCCACACTTTCAACTGATAGGTTTCTTAATACTTAACCTACATTCCTCATAGATAGCAAGTAGTTGGGTCTTGCTGTTTTATCTCTGCATTTAAAAAAAAAATTAACACTCCATTTATTAGAAATCATTCTAGTAAAACTTTTTTCTAGAATGTATTACTAGTCACATAGCTGGAAATATAATAGCTTCACCATTTTATAAATGAATTATCTCAAATACTGAAACATTGATTACAAATTTACTAAACAAAAATTCTTCCAAAATTTGATAATATCATAAATTTTAATGCCAAACTATAACTTTTAACACCAAAATATTTTAAATATTTCAAAATACTAAAATACATACAAATGAATGCATTGATAACAAAACATGATTTTATGCATACATACTGTCTTTTAAAAATCTGCAAACTCTACTATTCCAAAGCAGTATGACTATCTCTGCCCTTTAATGAAGTGTTTAGTATACTTACTTTTAATGAAATGATTAACATGAGTGGATTTAGGTCCACCATTTTGCTATTTATTTTCTGTTTGGCCATTCTGATTTTTATTCCTCTGTTCCCCATTTCCTTCCTTCCTTTGGACTGATTTTTTTTTTAGTATTTCCTTTTAGTTTCTCTGTTATTTTTATAACTCTAAGTTTTTTTTGAAATGGTTTCTCTAGAGATGACAATGCATATTCTTAAGTTTTAGAGTTAATATTGTGCTACTTCACATAATCTGTAATAAATTTTTAATAATTTATTCCCATTTACTCCCCAACTCATTCATTATTCTGTAGTTGTTATATTACAAAATTGTAGTTTTTAAATAATTATATGCATTTTAAAGAAATTAGAGGATAAACACATAGTATTTTATGTTAACCCATGTATTTACCATTTCTGGGGCTTTTCATTCCTTCCTGAAGACCTGTGTGTCACTTTTGGTATAATTTCACTTCAGGGTGAAGAAACTGAGTTGGCACTTTTTTATTACGCAAATTCAGCGTAGCTCCTTCTTTCACATTTCAATTCTCCTCCTGTATCTGTCAGTTTGTGGTTACTCTCCAGTGCTTTTAAAACAGATTTGCAGGGAGGAGGGGAGTGTCTAGAATTTATCATTGTTATCTACAGGAAAGTTAGTCCAATACAAGCTACTCTGCCTTTATTGGAAATTCAGAGGTATTACTATGATTCACTGAGTTCTCAGAAATAATTATTGGTAAATGCAGTGAACATTGTTAAAGGTCTTATTATATGCTATAGACCTGTTTTCCTCGGAGAAGGCGATGGCACCCCACTCCAGTACTCTTGCCTGGAAACTCCCATGGATGGAGGAGCCTGGGAGGCTGCACTCCATGGGGTCGCTAAGAGTCGGACACGACTGAGCAACTTCACTTTCACTTTTCACTTTCATGCATTGGATAAGGAAATGGCAACCCACTCCAGTGTTCTTGCCTGGAGAATCACAGGGATGGGTGGGCTGCCGTCTCTGGGGTCGCACAGAGTCGGACACGACTGAAGCGACTTAGCAGCAGCAGTAGCAGCAGACCTGTTTTCCAGACATGTGGTGCCAATTTGCACCTAAACCATCAGTGAAAGAGAATTCTAGCCTTGTTGCATACTTGCAATACTGGGCAGCTCATATGTAAGTAGGCATGTGTGTATGTGTGTATATATATATATATATATATACACACACATTTATATATATATAATTTTTTTCATTTATTTAGTGGGCTGTGCTGGGTCTTAGTTGCAGAATGTGAGATCTTTTAGTTGCAGAATGTGAACTCCTTAGTTGTGGCATGTGAGATCTAGTTCCCGGACCAGGGATCGAACCCAGGCCCCTTGCATTGGGAGCATGGAATCTTAGCAAGTAGACCACCAGAGAAGTCCCTGGGTTGCTCATTTATAGAGATACTTGCCTGGGATTAAAATTTGACTCTGTTGTTGACTAGCTGTGCAGGTTTGGCTAACTTTCTTAACTTTGAGGTGAACCAGTTTCATCATCTGAAAATTGGGTCATAAAAATAAATACCTCATTTATTATTGTGAGGATTAATGAGCTAACATATGAAAAGCATTTAGAATGGTACCTGGCATATCCTGGTTGCTAAAACCATCTCTGTAATTTGACAAATAAAAAATGTTTTTATTTTTTAAAAATCAGAACATGTCAAATAATAAAAAGTAAAAATGTTAACCACAGTAACCTAGTCCAACACAAGATACTCTGCCTTTACTGGAAATTCAGAGCTATTACTGGGAAGATTTATACCAAAGTGTCCTTTACAGAATTATAAGTAACAGAGAAAAGCTGAATACAATAAATATCTAAAAATATAGGAATAGGTGAAATATTAAACTATATCCATAGGCTGGAATATTATTTGGACATAAGGTGGAAAGTTTTTAATGACACTATTTTTAATCAAAATTAATTGGTAAATATTCAGTGTGTTCACAATCCCATGAAATGGTTACACAGGATGAGAGAAAAACCACCAAAATTGTTAACAGTGGTTGCTGTAATCATGACTGATTTTTATTTTCTATAGAGTTATGGCATTCTCTCACTTTTAATAATGTCAGTGTTATTTTATGATTAGAAAATAAATATAGAAAGTAGCCTATGTCTCTTATGTCCTGTTAGCTAAAACAGTAATCTGAGAATTACTAGTAAATACCACAGACTGTTTAATCAAACCGTAAAAAGTGAAATAGAAAAAATAGATAATTGTATATTACATAAAATCTCCATGCTTCTTGAAAATTTTCTTAAAGATTTATTTAAATGACTGAACTCTAATTTTAACATAAAAATAATAGAACAATAAACATCTGTTCTCTGCTATGCAGTTAAAAAGCATTTTCTCATTTGGTCTTCACAAATGCCCAATGAAAGTATATTTTATGATCACCACTTTAAGAAAGAAGATCCTAGGGTTCTTTGCAGTAGAGTGGCTCACCCAAAATAGATTAGCCAGTGATGGGAATTCCCTAGCAGTCCAGTGGTTAAGACTTGGTGCTTTCACTGCCAAAAGCCCAGGAGTCCAATCCCAGGTTGGGGAACAATCTCACAAGCTGCATGGTGTAACAAAACAACAAAATAGATTAGCCAGTGAAAAGTGAAGTTCCACCACCAGAGTTAAGGAAAATAATTTTTCCTGTGAAACATGGATGATAATGTAATCTCAATATCATTTTATTTTTAATTTTTCTACCACTCATCATTTGATAAAAGAGACGTTGACTAACCTACCGTAATTATCACATTAAATAGGCACACTTTCTGTGTTCTCTATTGTATTCCTTGTCATTTCAGTTACGGACTGTACTCAAGTTGCCCTTTTCCCTCCATCACTGGAATTTCATCATGAAAACACATCCTGAACCACCACCGAATCCAATAGTTTCACCAACAGAGACTGAGCTGAGGATAAAGAGGATCATGGAGAAACTAGACCAGCTGATCCCGCCCAGACCCTTCACCAACGTGAGCTCCACCACCAGCGCCACACACAGCAGAGCCACCCTCCTCAGCCCTCGAGACACATACTGCAGGGGGGACCGGCTGGACGTCCTGCTGGAGATGAGGGACCACCTGGGACGCAGGAAGGAATATGGCGGGGATTTCCTCAGGGCCAGGATGTCCTCCCCAGCCCTGAAGGCAGGTGCTTCAGGAAAGGTGACAGACTTCAACAATGGCACCTATCTTGTGAGCTTCACCCTATTCTGGGAGGGCCAGGTGTCCCTGTCTGTCCTGCTCATCCACCCCAGTGAAGGGGTGTCAGCTCTCTGGAGGGCCAGGAACCAAGGCTACGACAGGGTGATCTTCACAGGCCAGTTTAACAGAGGCACCTCCCAAGTCAATACTGACTGTGCCCTGGTTTTAAATTCAAGTGCTGAACTGTGTGAATACCTGGATACCCGACACCAAGAAGCCTTCTACTGCATGAAGCCTACAAACGTTCCCTGTGCTGCACTCACCCACATGCATTCCAAAAACAAGGACGTATCTTATCTTAGCAAACAAGAAAGAAGCCTCTTTGAGAGGTAAATAATTATTTCTGGAGACTATCTGGGTAAATACAGTAATGATTTGGCCTATCTGTTGCTCCAAAGGAAATAGCTATTAATTAATTGTGTATTAATATATCAACTTTGGGACTCTATGAAGAGCCATTTTAGAAAAGATATGTGAATTCATCTGGGGACAGTGCCCACTCTCCAGTGATCCCTAAATATTTTGAATCTTTAACCCTTACCATTGAAACAAACAAAAAAAATATGACTAGAATAGAAATTAAAAGAGAAGGAGAAATATACATGTGTGAATATGCCTAGGTGCTAATATATTCTTTCTGAATCTCAAAAAATTACCTTGTACACCTTCTGGGGATCTGTACTCCCTGAATTAATAGGCTAAGAAATGGAAATTTAATAAATGGTCTTGAACTGTGGCCAAAGTAGTCAGTTATTATCATAAGAAATAACTGAAACAATGGGTAATGTGACTTCTTATGTTTCCTGATCTTGGGGCCACTTGCCAATTAATTTTTATATTTGTCTCTTTAAGGTCAAATGTGGGTGTAGAGATGATGGCCAAATTTGATGCCATTACTGTCTCCAAATGTAACTGTAAGTCCTCCCTTTGTGTAACTGATGGCTGGGGCTTCCCAGGTGGCTCAGCAGTAAAGAATCCACCTGCCAATGCAGGAGACATGGGTTCGATCCCTAGGTCAGGAAGATCCCCTGGAGTAGGAAATGGCAACCCACTCCAGTATTCTTGCCTGGAGAATTCCATGAACAGAGGAACCTGGTGGGCTACAGTCCATGGGGTTGCAAAGAGACAGACACAACTGTGCAATTGAGTGCACACACACTTAGCACTCATCCCATTTAAAGGGTTCTTCCTTCCTCAGAACTTGTTCACTACTACCAATCATATGTTACTCTGCTCAGCAGGCTTGTCTGTGGTGGGCCAAGACACCAATTACCTAAGTGAATAAATGACTGGAATCCTAAACCTGATTTATAACCCTCATCATCCATCTCATCATTATCAGGCAATGGATTACTTGCCCATCAGATGCAACAACATTCAAATGTCAAAACTCTCTCCCGGTTTGCACCGAGGTCTTACCCCCCCAGCCACCACCGTTGGCACTTCCCTCATCACGATAAGCACGATAATCATCATCTAGAGGTTTCTAACCCACCGTCTCTAATTCAGCTCACTCCAAGTTCCCCCTCTTTGTCTTTGCCACCTTTCAAACCATTTGAACATATAAAATAGCACTTCCACACCTTTATTCATTTCTCTTCAATTTCTTTGGCTCAAAGTGTTAGTTGCTCAGTTGAGTCCGACTTTTTGCAACCCCATGGGCTGTAGCCCACCAGGTTCCTCTGTCCTTAGAATTCCCCAGGCAAGAATGCTAGAGTGGGTTGCTATTTCCTACTCTAGGAGCTCTTCCTGACCCAGGGATCAAACCCAGGTCTCCTGTACTGCAGGCGGATTCTTTTACCATCTAGCCACTAGGGAACATACTAGGGAATCCCTATCAAAAATGATTTAATGCAGGAACTTTTGTGTCCCTTTAAGTTCAGTATCAACAGCTTGCTAATTGCTACTAAATTCATTGATGCTGAAGTGTGTTTATGTATCTACAGATGGAAATGGCATTTTTCACCCAGGATACACAAAGATACTTTATGGTAGTTATTAAAATATTAAACCACTTCCTTTGGGTGGTGAATAATCACAGCCCCAAGACTGCCAAGGATAAACACCTCAGTCCATCATATTCCCAGATTCTTCAGAGCCCTGTGACTAATGGTCAATACCCAGCCTATCCCAGATTCCCACGAGTCTGCTCCAGGCTACAGCCATATCCATGTGGACTCAAACCAAATTAATTGTTATTTTTTTATATATCCTTGCACTTAAAGCATTAACAGTTTGATGGTGGCATTTAGGACACTGTGACAGTGTGTGATAAACTCTGAGGTAAATTGGGCTAAATGACAAGATAATTGAGTTTTCACTACTAAGTAAGAATTGATGTCTTTTCTTTCATAAGAAGGCAAACAAATACTTAAATTTTACCCAGAAGGCCTTTTTCTCTGGGAGAAAACATGTTATCTGTAATGAACATTCATGAGTATCACTTATAAAATTCTTATCAGAGAAAATTTTTTTCTGAAAACTATTCCATTAAGAGAATGATGCTTCAATACAGTTTTTCCTCCACCTTCACACTCTATTAAAAGGATACCTAAAAAAGAAAGTTGGTTCTTATTAAATACTCATGGATAAAGTGATACTTTAAAAGACCCTATCTTGTTGATTCTTTAGCAGAAAAGACAGTTCCAGTGAAAAGGCAATGCAAGTTTGGAATGGCATCCACAATTCCCAGTGGACATGTCTGGAAAGACACGTGGAATCCTGTCTCCTGTAGTTTGGCTGCAATCGAAATGAAAGAATGCCTGAAAGGAAAATTTATATATCTACTGGGAGATTCCACGATCCGCCAGTGGATGGAATACTTCAAAAGCAGTATCAACAGTATGTCTCTGTCTGAGCTTTTACTCCCATCCCTTTCAGAAACTTCTTTTTCATTTCAAGGGGAGAAAGGAATATGGGGAATGCCTCTTTCATATTTCTTAATCACAGCACACCAACACTTTTCACAAGGTATTATCTTCTCTTTAAAAGAATACATTTATTGACTAGAAGGGAGCCAGGATAGAAAAACGTTTACTCCGTTCCTATTTCTGCAGAATTCACACTTCAGTATTTACCCAAGATACTCAGAAAATCACGCACAAAGCTGACAATAAGAAGATAGTATACTACCTACCTTCTACAGAAGGCATGATGATTATGGGTGTGGCTTCTACATCCAAATGTCCTGGGATCAAAATAGGGCCTCTACTGTCCTATCTGATAGCCTTGGGCAGGTTACATCACTAGGATTTTGTCCTTAGTTTCCTCATCTGTAAAATGGAGATGAAAACAGTACCCATCTGGTAAAAATGAAGTACTATACACAATGTATTTAGAATACTGCTGGCTACATAGTTAGCTCTCTTTGGTGTGAGCCATCATCAAGATTACTGTTTCGTAGGACAGATGCTACAGTTGAGGTAATAGCTTCACATCAGGTAGGCATAATGGTTAAACGCAGGGGCTTTGGAGCTTAACAAACCTGGACTATGACCTTGGGCATACAGCTTATTTTCCACATCAGTGAACTAAAAATAACAACAGCATCTGGTGATGGTTATGAAGATTAAATGAAGTAATGGTTATAAAATATTTAACACATAGTGAGACACATAGCAAGGCACTTACTAAGTGCCCAGAAAACAATAGCTATTGCCTTATTATCATTGGTTCATATTAGAATTGGGACTAGAACCCATTTGCTAGAAGCCTAGTCCAGTTGCTCCTTTAACTAAGCAAAGAATGCATCAAAAATAACTCAGAATCCACTAGTAGATCTTAGCACTGTTATCTGGAAAACTGCCACTGCCAGCCCTCTGTATTCTGGGCCCTAGCTCTTACCACTGGGGACAGTGTAGCTTTTGTGTGGCTCCCCAGTGGCCTTCCTAACATGAGGCCACTCTTGTGATCTCCAACTTAGAAAGTAAGCTGATTCGCCCAGTAAAAAGGGAACATCAGTAGGACCTTGAACCCCCCTGCAACACAAGGGGAGAGTTTTTTCTTTTTTCTTTTTATTGGAGAATACTAGCTTTACAATATTGTGTTACTTTTTGCTGTGCAGCAAAGTGAATCAGCTATGTATGTATCCCATCTTTTTTGGATTTCCTTCCCACTTAGTCCACCACACAGCACTGAGTTTGTAGGAACTATAAGATAGTTCCCTGTGCTATACAGTAGGTTCTCATTAGTTATCTGTTTTATACATCTCAGTGTATATATGTCAATTCCAGTCTCAAAGGAAAGAGGTTTAAGTTGTGACCCCTGGTAAATGACTAATCTCCTCCGGATCTCAGTTTCCTCATCTATAAAATTTAGGATCTAGCGACAACTTCTAGCACCACATTCTGCAATGGTGGGGTCAGGGTGGGCTCTTAGTTTTTGACAGTATTGATTTATTGACTTACCTACTTTCTTGACTGACCTTTGAAGCTGTAATAACAAAACATCTGTTACAAGTATTGTCAAAAGTTAAATTGTGTGGTCATTGTGTGCTTTAGAAAATGAAATTGAAATATGCTAGAAACAGAATGAAGAAAAAATTCTGCCATTTTCTTCCACCCAACCCTCCAGCATCACCATTTTCAAAGCTCACTGGGTTAAGACTTTAACTGGAGCCCTTTACTTCTAAGTTGGTACATATTGCTTAGTATTAATAATCATTTCCCACACATTTTCCTCAGATGTTCTAGCTATGAAGAAACTGGCCTTGATAGTCTAATTAATATAGTGAAAAATAAAGCGATTTCATTTTCTTTCATTCATACTATACTTTTAAAAAGTTTGAAGACTGGGTAGATTATTTCATAAGAATTAGGAGGAACTTCAAGTTTAAGGTACAAAGTCTGTTACTCACTAGTTGCGTAATCTTGGCAGGTCATTTCATCTCTTGGTTTTCTTTTCCAGAAGATGTCAATTATATATATAGGGTTTCTCTGGTAGTTCAGTTGGTAAAGAATCTGCCTGCAATGCAGGAGACCCAGGTTCGATCCCTGGATGGGGAAGATCCCCTGGAGAAGGAAATGGCAACCCATTCTTGCCTGGAAAACCCCATGGACAGAGCAGCCTGGCAGGCTACAGTCCATGGGGTAGCCAAGAGTCGGACAGGACTTACCAACTAAATCACCACCACCATGCATATATATGGTGCTTTGAAATAAATAAACGTATCAGTCCTAATAAATGTTTTGTAAACTGTTAAGTCCTTCACGAATGAATAGCAATAATATTATTATAGATAATGTATTCAGTACCACTTCGTGCATAAGTAAAAGAAACACAGAAGCATAGAATACAATTCCAGTCTTACGTAAACTTACAAAGGACTTGGGGAAGTAGATTTACTTGTATTTTGAAATTTATAGACATCAGCTGGCACCTTTCTCTATCTTCAAAAGAGCTTAGTCTATAGCTAACAAAGTGTCAAAACTAATACCCATGAAAGTGACTCCATCAACCTCCAATGAAGTGATGTCGATGCTCGCTATCGGCAGTCCATTTGGTTCTACATGGCTCTACAGAGGGACAGATGTAATTTATTTGCATAACACTTTTTGTCACTCAGTAATTTTCAAACTGGTCTCTCATTTAAACCTATAATAAATTAGTCAGGATTAACATTCAATTATAAACATCAAAAATTTTCTCCTATTTGTATGAACTTTGTAACTTTATTCTCCTTTCATTTTGGGATTTCCTATTTGTCATCAGCCCTGAAGTCAGTGGATCTGCACGAATCTGGAAAATTTCAAAAGCAACTTGCTGTGGATTTGAATGAGAATATCAATATCCAGTGGCAAAAACATAGTTACCCTTTGGTTGGATCATTGACCTATTCAGTCAAAGAGATTGAGTACATCGCCCAGGTTATTGACAGAATTGGAGGAGAAAAAAATACTATCATTGTTATTTCTCTGGGCCAACACTTCAGACCCTTTCCCATTGACGTTTTTATCCGAAGGGCCCTCAACATCCATGATGCAGTTCAACGCCTTCTTCTGAGAAGCCCAGAGACTGTGGTTATCATCAAGGCAGAAAACATCAGGGAGATGAATGTTGATGTGGAGAGATTTAGTGACATTCATGGTTATATCCAGTACCTTGCCTTGAAGGATATTTTCCAGGATCTCAATGTGGGCATTATTGATGCTTGGGATATAACAATTGCATATGGCACAAATAACGTCCACCCACCCCAGTCTGTAGTCGGAAATCAGATTAATATATTGTTAAACTTTATTTGCTAGATAACACATCTCTGAAATTTATTCAGTTAATTAAAAACATCTATTAAGTGTTTGCTATCATACCAGATGCTGTTGGCTCTGAACTCTCAATTAGCAAGAGAAAATCTGCACTATGGCTGATTTATTAACCAGCAATTCAGCCAAATCTGTTATTTCTAATTTGGGCTTCTACTTACAAATAAACACAAAAACACTTACAAAAAGGAGCTACCCTTCTTGATCAGAGTCAGGCCACTTTTCACAAACAGGAAGTCTTTACATCTAATGGTTAAAAGCTCTCTGTGATTAATGGAAATTCACAGCAACAAAGTCATTATAAGATAAATATTTGGAGAAAGCAGTCTAATTTCCTTATCCCTCATAGCTCAGTTGGTAAAGAATCTGTCTGCAGTGCAGGAGACCCAGGTACAATTCCTGAGTCAGGAGGATACCCTGGAGAAGGAAATGGCAACCCACTCCAGTATTCTTGCCTGGAAAATCCCATGGACAGAAGAGCCTGGCAGGTTACAGTCCATGGGGTCACAAGAGTTGGACACGACTTAGTGACTAAACCACCACCATCACCAAAACAAGTTCAAGATGGTTTCTGGGACTTCCTTGGCAGTCCAGTGGTTAAGACTCTGCATTTCCAATGCAGGGGACATGGGTTCAGTTCCTGGTTTGGGAACTAAGATCCCATAAGCTGTGAGGCATGGCCGAAAAAAAAGAATGACTTCCAAGTAGAAGGGCGATTTCTTTGGTGGCTCAGTAGTAAATACACCTGCCAACACAGGAGACACTGGAGACACAGTTCAAGCCCTGGCTCAGGAAGATCCCCTGGAGAAGGAGATGACAACTTCTCCAATATTCTTGCCTGGGAAATCCCATGGACAGAGAAGTCTGGCAGGCTACAGTCTATGGTGTCAAAAAGGAGTCAGACAGAACTTAGTGACTAAATAACAATGAGCAGAAGAGCAGTCTTATGAGGCCATGTTCCAGAGGAACAGAGGAACTGCACATTTTGAAGTAAAGTCTCTGACTTTTCTCTCCCTAGAAGGACTCCCCTGCTAGGAATTAATCTATCCTATAGAATCTATCCTTCAGAAATACAGGATAAAACAGTCAAAGGCACAGTGCTCTAGGATTCAGGGAGCTGGGCTTCAGTCCTTTCGTTGACAATACGTTTATAACTTTGGGTAAGTCACTTCAGCTCTCTGGGCTCAGTTTCTCAAATGAAGGGGTTACTATGAGATTTGTGATTTTCAAACCTTGCTCTGTACAGCTCTGGGTTCCATAGGTGGTCTTCAGGTGCTACCTGGAAGGACAGGTGTTAGGAGAAGTGCTTGGTGAGCAGGGTACCAGTTTTTCTGCGCCACTTCAGTTGGAGCATCAGCCATTTTTATCAAGCTCTGTATTGGGCTTCTGGGTGGCCTTTGATTTGAAAAAAGTTCCACTGCTTAAAAATATGTTAGGAAACCATTATGGAGAGAATCAACACTGACTTCTCTAATCTATACATATAGGGTACTATTTCAATCACTCTCGCTTGCATTTTAATAGGCCTTCCCAAAATTTGACCCAAAAAGAATGATATTGAATTCAGCTGAATAGAACTCAGAGAATTTCAGTTGAATATGGCAATAAAATTATTACAAAGCAACTTGGTATTATATTCTTCCTTAATGTTTCCCTCTTAACCATGCCCCAGCCATCACTGGGCCCCTGACCTACCCTTGCTGCATCTAGGAAAAGACAATTATAATAGGAACATCTCAAATCCATTTATTCAGTTTCCTCCAGGAAAGGGATAATAATTTTTTTACTTGTTTGCCCATGAGCCACAATTCACAGTTCAATGCACAGTAAACAGATGGTCAGAAATATTAAGTCTCTTATCATGTGCCAGGAACTATTCCAATCTTTAGGGATACACTAGCCAAAAGGCATGTGAATTCTCTGACATCAAAGAATCCTTATTGTAATAAAGGGAAAGATAAACCAAAAAAAAGATATAAAAAAATCCATAATACCATAGCAGTATGAACAAAGTATATGGTATACTACAAAGTAGTATAACAAAGTATATAACAGGGCAATATGACGGAGACTGACAGCATGCTGGTGATGGAGATGACTAGTTAGAGCAGGTAGAAGAGGCAAGTCAGAGGAGAAGGCATTTCAAAATACTGGAAAGGCAGCATCCATGAGACAAAGTGGAAACAGTGATCTTTAAGAAAGAATGGCAAGTGCCAACCCCTTGAAACATGATAGAGCTTGGCTTATTAGAAGACCATTAGTCTGGAGTATTGTCAGTGGAGGGAAAAGAAGTTAGAGAGGAAGGCACAGGCCAGGTCACATGTGGCCTCTGTAGCCTATGGCAAGGAGTTCGAATTCTATCCTAATTACAGTGGGCTTCCCAGGTGGTCCTAGTGGTAAAGAATCCACCTGCCCATGCAGGAGATTCGAGAGATGCAGGTTCAATCCCTGGGTTGGGTTGGGAAGATCCCATAGAGTAGGAAATGGCACCCCACTTGAGTATTTGTGCCTGAAAAATTGCATGGGTAGAGGAGCGTGGTGGGCTACAGTCCACGGGGCCACAAAGAGTCGGACGTGACCGAGCACGCCTAATTATAATGGGAAGGCAGTTGATGGGAGGAGAAAAGGAAGGAAGGAAAATAAGAGAGAGGGTGGGAAAGAGAGAAGGAAGAAAAGAAGGAAGAAAGGAACAAACAGAAGGAAAGGGAGGGAAGGAGGGGGAAAGCAAGAGATACGGGGAGAGAGGGAAGAAGGAAAGAAAGGAAGGAGGGGAGGGAGGGACTGGTAATGCAACTCAGGCATCGCCACAGACTGCTATAGTTGCCAAGGTCAGAATGAACAAGAGTTGTGAAACTATGGAACTTTGGAACAGCATCTGTTTTCTTCTATTAATAAAGTGACTTTCCATTACCACCCTCCAACTGGGTAAGGCTGGATAAGGGTCACTGAAGGTCTTGCTAAAAGGGCAGATTTTTTTTTTTTCAGATTTTTTTTTAAAAAAGAACACAGAGGGCTATCATTTTAGAAGAAGGACAAAAATAAGAAGGTGACCCACAGATTTTTTTTTTTAGAAAATAAAAAAGGAGAAATATACGTTGTAATGTGTGAACCCTAAGAAGTGTAAGCTCAGGATAAAGCGTTTGGAATGACATTTCTCAGAAGTTGGCACTTTCTGGGGAAATCCATGAAGGGTGAACAGTTCTTCCAAAAATGAATCATTATAAACACAGAGTAACTATTGCCATGTCTGCTTGATGTGTCATGGACATTTCCTGTCTGAGATGATCACTCAGTCTGTTTATAGCACAAGTTAATCTTCCAACAGGAGAAACAAGTAAAAATGACTGGCACACAGCCTCTTGGACAGAATGGACTCTTATAGACAAGATAGATAAATATTCCTAAAGGAAACAAAGAGGTAAATATTTCCAAGGGAAATTATTATCATGAAGCAAGGATGTTAATGAGCAGACTGAGAAGAAACTGAGATGATTAAGAATGACATGTATGAGGATCTTTCCAAGGAGGAGGTTTCAAAAAGTGGTATATTCCAAGTATCCACGGGTGCTGAATTCTTTTTTTTTTCTGAACCTGAACTGACGATTCATTTCTTATATGATATTATACATGTTTCAATGCCATTCTCCCAAATCATCCCACCCTCCCCCTCTCCCACAGAGTCCAAAAGACTGTTCTATACATCAGTGTCTCTTTTGTTGTCTCGCATACAGGGTTATCGTTACCATCTTTCTAAATTCCATATATATGCGTTAGTATACTGTATTGGTGTTTTTCTTTCTGGCTTACTTCACTTTGTATAATAGGCTCCAGTTTCATCCACCTCATTAGAACTGATTCAAATGTATTCTTTTTAATGGCTGAGTAATACTCCATTGTGTATATGTACCACTGCTTTCTTATCCATTCCTCTGCTGATGGACATCTAGGTTGCTTCCATGTCCTGGCTATTATAAACAGTGCTACGATGAACATTGGGGTACACATGTCTCTTTCAATTCTAGTTTCCTCAGTGTGTATGCCCAGCAGTGGGATTGCTGGATCATAAGGCAGTTCTATTTCCAGTTTTTTAAGGAATCTCCACACTGTTCTCCATAGTGGCTGTACTAGTTTGCATTCCCACCAACAGTGTAAGAGGGTCCCCTTTTCTCCACACCCTCTCCAGCATTTATTGCTTGTAGATTTTTGGATAGCCGCCATTCTAACTGGCGTGAAATGGTACCTCATTGTGGTTTTGATTTGCATTTCTCTGATAATGAGTGATGTTGAGCATCTTTTCATGTGTTTGTTAGCCAACTGTATTTCTTCTATGGCAAAATGTCTATTTAGTTCTTTGGCCCATTTTTTGATGGGGTTGTTTATTTTTCTGGAATTGAGCTGCAGGAGTTGCTTGTATATTTTTGAGATTAGTTGTTTGTCAGTTGCTTCATTTGCTATTATTTTCTCCCATTCTGAAGGCTGTCTTTTCACCTTACTTTTAGTTTCCTTTGTTGTGCAGAAGCTTTTAAGGTTAATTAGGTCCCATTTGTTTATTTTTGCTTTTATTTCCAATATTCTGGGAGGTGGGTCATAGAGGATCCTGCTGTGATGTATGTCGGAGAGTGTTTTGCCTATGTTCTCCTCTAGGAGTTTTATAGTTTCTGGTCTTACGTTTAAATCTTTAATCCATTTTGAGTTTATTTTTGTGTATGGTGTTAGAAAGTGTTATAGTTTCATTCTTTTACAAGTCGTTGACCAGTTTTCCCAGCACCACTTGTTAAAGAGATTGTCTTTTCTCCATTGTATATTCTTGCCTCCTTTGTCAAAGATAAGGTGTCCATATGTGCGTGGATTTATCTCTGGGCTTTCTATTTTGTTCCATTGATCTATATTTCTGTCTTTGTGCCAGTACCATACTGTCTTGATGACTGTGGCTTTGTAGTAGAGCCTGAAGTCAGGCAGGTTGATTCCTCCAGTTCCATTCTTCTTTCTCAAGATTGCTTTGTCTATTTGAGGTTTTTTGTATTTCCATACAAATTGTGAAATTATTTGTTCTAGCTCTGTGAAAAATACCATTGGTAGCTTGATAGGGATTGCATTGAATCTATCGATTGCTTTGGGTAGTATACTCCTTTTCACTATATTGATTCTTCCAATCCATGAACATGGTATATTTCTCCATCTATTAGTGTCCTTTTTGATTTCTTTCACCAGTGTGTTATAGTTTTCTATATATAGGTCTTTAGTTTCTTTAGGTAGATATATTCCTAAGTATTTTATTCTTTCCGTTGCAATGGTGAATGGAATTGTTTCCTTAATTTCTCTTTCTTTTTCTCATTATTAGTGTATAGGAATGCAAGGGATTTCTGTGTGTTGATTTTATATCCTGCAACTTTACTATAGTCATTGATTAGCTCTAGTAATTTTCTGGTGCAATCTTTAGGGTTTTCTATGTAGAGGATCATGTCATCTGCAAACAGTGAGAGTTTTACTTCTTCTTTTCCAATTTGGATTCCTTTTATTTATTTTTCTGCTCTGATTGCTGTGGCCAAAACTTCCAAAACTATGTTGAATAGTAGTGGTGAAAGTGGGCACCCTTGTCTTGTTCCTGACTTTAGGGAAAATGCTTTCAATTTTTCACCATTGAGGATAATGTTTGCTGTGGGTTTGTCATATATAGCTTTTATTATGTTGAGGTATGTTCCTTCTATTCCTGCTTTCTGGAGGGTTTTTATCATAAATGGATGTTGAATTTTGTCAAAGGTTTTCTCTGCATCTATTGAGATAATCATATGGCTTTTATTTTTCAATTTGTTAATGTGGTGTATTACATTGATTGATTTGCGGATATTGAAGACTCCTTGCATCCCTGGGATAAAGCCCACTTGGTCATGGTGTATGATCTTTTTAATGTGTTGTTGGATTCTGATTGCTAGAATTTTGTTAAGGATTTTTGCATCTATGTTCATCAGTGATATTGGCCTGTAGTTTTCTTTTTTTGTGGCATCTTTGTCAGGTTTTGGTATTAGGGTGATGGTGGCCTCATAGAATGAGTTTGGAAGTTTACCATCCTCTGCAATTTTATGGAAGAGTTTGAGTAGGATAGGTGTTAGCTCTTCTCTAAATTTTTGGTAGAATTCAGCTGTGAAGCCGTCTGGACCTGGGCTTTTGTTTGCTGGAAGATTTCTGATTACAGTTTCAATTTCTGTGCTTGTGATGGGTCTGTTAAGATTTTCTATTTCTTCCTGGTTCAGTTTTGGAAAGTTGTACTTTTCTAAGAATTTGTCCATTTCTTCCACATTGTCCATTTTATTGGCATATAATTGCTGATAGTAGTCTCTTATGATCCTTTGTATTTCTGTGTTGTCTGTTGTGATCTCGCCATTTTCATTTCTAATTTTATTGATTTGATTTTTCTCCCTTTGTTTCTTGATGTGTCTGGCTAATGGTTTGTCAATTTTATTTATTCTTTCAAAGAACCAGCTTTTGGCTTTGTTGATTTTTGCTATGGTCTCTTTTGCTTCTTTTGCATTTATTTCTGCCCTAATTTTTACAATTTCTTTCCTTCTACTAACCCTGGGGTTCTTCATTTCTTCCTTTTCTAGTTGTTTTAGGTGTAGAGTTAGGTTATTTATTTGACTTTTTTCTTGTTTCTTGAGGTATGCCTGTATTGCTATGAACTTTCCCCTTAGGACTGCTTTTACAGTGTCCCACAGGTTTTGGGTTATTGTGTTTTCATTTTCATTCATTTCTATGCATATTTTGATTTCTTTTTTTATTTCTTCTGTGATTTGGTGGTTATTCAGCAGCGTGTTGTTCAGCCTCCATATGTTGGCATTTTTAATAGTTATTTGCCTGTAATTGAGATCTAATCTTACTGCATTGTGGTCAGAAAAGATGCTTGGAATAATTTCAATTTTTTTGAATTTACCAAGGCTAGATTTATGGCCCAGGATGCGATCTATCCTGGAGAAGGTTCCGTGTGCACTTGAGAAAAAGGTGAAATTCATTGTTTTGGGGTGAAATGTCCTATAGATATCAATTAGGTCTAACTGGTCTATTGTATCATTTAAAGTTTGTGTTTCCTTGTTAATTTTCTGTTTAGTTGATCTATCCATAGGTGTGAGTGGGGTATTAAAGTCTCCCACTATTATTGTGTTATTGTTAATTTCCCCTTTCATACTTGTTAGCATTTGCCTTACATATTGCAGTGCTCCTATTTTGGGTGCGTATATACTTATAATTGTTATATCTTCTTCTTGGATTGATCCTTTGATCATGATGTAGTGTCCTTCTTTGTCTCTTTTCACAGCTTTTGTTTTAAAGTCTATTTTATCTGATATGAGTGTTGCTACTCCTTATTTCTTTTGGTCTCTATTTGCATGGAATATCTTTTTCCAGCCCTTCACTTTCAGTCTGTATGTGTCCCTTGTTTCAGGGTAGGTCTCTTGTAGACAACATATACAGGGGTCTTGCTTTTGTATCGTCTTTGTCTTTTGGTTGGGGCATTCAACCCATTTATGTTTAAGGTAATTATTGATAAGTATGGTCCCATTTCCACTTACTTTATTGTTTTGAGTTCAAGTTTATACACCCTTTTTGTGTTTCCTGTCTAGAGAATATCCGTTAGCATTTATTGGAGAGCTGGTTTGGTGGTGCTGAATTCTCTCAGCTTTTGTTTGTCTGTAAAGCTTTTGATTTCTCCTTCATATTTGAATGAGATCCTTGCTGGGTACAGTAATCTGGGCTGTAGGTTATTTTCTTTCATCACTTTAAGTATGTCTTGCCAGTCCCTCCTGGCCTGAAGAGTTTCTATTGAAAAATCAGCTGTTATCTTTATGGGAATCCCCTTGTGTGTTATTGGTTGTTTTTCCCTTGCTGCTTTTAACATTTGTTCTTTGTGTTTGATCTTTGTTAATTTGATTAATATGTGTCTTGGGGTGTTTTGCCTTGGGTTTATCCTGTTTGGGACTCTCTGGGTTTCTTGGACTTGGGTGATTATTTCCTTCCCCATTTTAGGGAAGTTTTCAACTATTATCTCCTCAAGTATTTTCTCATGGTCTTTCTGTTTGTTTTCTTCTTCTGGGACTCCTAACATTTGAATGGAATGTTTAATATTGTCCTGGAGGTCTCTGAGATTGTTTTAATTCGTTTTTCTTTTTTCCTCTCTGATTCATTTATTTCTACCATTCTATCTTATACTTCACTAATCCTATCTTCTGCCTCCATTATTCTACTATTTGTTGCCTCCAGAGTGTTTTTGATCTCATTTATTGCATTATTCATTATATATTGACTTTTTTATTTCTTCTAGGTCCTTGTTAAAACTTTCTTACATCTTCTCAATCCTTGTCTGCAGGCTATTCATCTGTGATTCCATTTTGTTTTCAAGGTTTTGGATCATTTTCACTATCATTATTTGTAATTCTTTATCAGGTAGATTCCCTATCTCTTCCTCTTTGGTTTGGTTTGGTGGGCATTTATACTGTTCCTTTACCTGCTGGGTATTCCTCTGTCTCTTCTTGTTGTTTATATTGCTGAGTTTGGAGTGGCCTTTCTGTATTCTGGAACTTTGTGGAGTTCTCTTTATTGTGGAGTTTCCTCGCTGTGGGTGGGGTTGTACAGATGGCTTGTCAAGGTTTCCTGGTTAGGGAAGCTTGTGTCAGTGTTATGGTGGGTGGAGCTGGATTTCTTCTCTCTGGAGTGCAATGAAGTGTCCAGTAATGTGTTATGAGATGTCAATGGGTTTGGAGTAACTTTGGGCAGCCTGTATATTGAAGCTCAGGGCTGTGTTCCTGTGTTGCTGGAGAATTTGTGTGGTATGTCTTGCTCTAGAACTTGTTGGCCCTTGGGTGGTGCTTGGTTTCAGTGTAGGTATGGAGGCGTTTGATGAGCTCCTGTCAATTAATGTTCCCTGGAGTCAGTTCTCCGGTGTTCTCAGGATTTGGACTTAAGCCTCCTGCTTCTGGTTTTCAGTCTTATTTTTACAGTAGTCTCAAGACTTCCCCTTCTATACAGCACCATTGATAAAACATCTAGGTTAAAGATGAAAAGTTTCTCCACAGTGAGGGACACCCAGAGAGGTTCACAGAGTTACATGGAGAAGAGAAGAGGGAGGAGGGAGTTAGAGGTGACCCAAATGAGATGAGGTGGAATCAAAAGAGGAGAGAGCAAGCTAGCCAGTAATAACTTCCTTATGTGCGCTCCACAGTCTGGACCACTCAGAGATGTTCATGGAGTTATACAGAGAAGAGAAGAGGGAGGAAGGAGACAGAGGTGGCCAGGAGGATAAAAGGGGGAAATCAAAAGGAAAGAGACAGATCCAGCCAGTAATCGGTTCCCTAAGTGTTCTCCACCATCTGGAACACACAGAGATTCACAGAGTTAGGTAGAGAAGAGAAAGGGGAAGGGAGGTGACAGAGGCGACCTGGTGGAGAAAAAGGAGAGTCCAAAGGGGGAGAGAGCAGTCAAGCCAGTAATCTCGCTCCCAAGTAAAAATGGGTACTGAAGATTGGGTTCTTAAAGGTAAAAAATTGATAACAAATACCCAAAAGCAAAGATTAAAAATCTAGAGTAGAGGTTGGATTTTCAAAAATACAATATTAAAGAAAAGAAGGAAAAAAAAAAAACAAAGTCACAAAAATTATAAATATATATATATATATGAAGTTTGCTTTAAAAAATAGGGTCTTTTTTTTGCAAAGTAATAGGTTATTAAAAATGAAAATTAAAGGAGTAATAGAGGACTTAAAATTAAAAAAAAAGAATGATCATAAAAATAGTAAAAATATATCTAGGACTTTCTCTGGTGTTGTTGTGGGCAGTGTGGGGTCAGTTCATTTTTGGATAGTTCCTTGGTCTGGCTTATATTTCTCAAGATCTATAGGCCCCTTCCTATGTAGTCGGTACTAACAGCAGGGTTTTAATCTATTGCACCTGTCACTTCCAAGGCGGTTCCCTATTTTAGTTTCTTCTATTTGTTGGTCTCTTCAGTGTCTGATTTCCATCCTGACACAAAGGGGGTGGTGGTGGACACTTTTTTAGGCTCATTTGTTCAGTCGCAGTGTGGGGAGGGAGGGACACTGCAAACAAATAACACTGGCGTGTGCTCTCAGTGTCTCAGCCACACTGGGCCTGCCCCCACTCACAGCACACGTGCCCTCCCTGCCCACACTGCTCAGGCTCTAGGTTGCTTCACTGGGAACCATCCGAGGCTGGCCCTGGGCTGCATGCACCTCCCAGGTCTAAGCCGCTCAGGTTCAGGCACTCGGGTAGTCCTCAGAGGTGCAGGCTCAGTTGGGCCTGCGTTTTGTGCCCTTCCCAGGTCTGAGCCACTCAGGTGATGAGGTGTTTGGTGAGCGTCACTGCGACATCTCCTCCCCCGTCCCTGCTGCTCAGTTTTCTGGGTGTACAGCCAGTGCACCTTCACAGGCAGATGTCCAGAACCCCAAGAAGTCTTAGCAAAGAAGCCTGCTTGCAGTTTGGTAGATAATGTCTCTCTGAGGCTGCAATTGCCCCCTTCCAGCTCTGGCTGCCTGTCACAGGAGGGGGATGGTCTGCAGTTGGCTAATTCTGTTCAGTCCTTTGTTCTGTGCACGGGCCTGGCGGTGTCTTAGGTTAGGGCTTTGCACGTGGTAGCTATCCCGCAGTCTGGTTTGCTAGCCCAAGTTAGTTCACTCAGATTGCCCTCAGGGCATTCAGGCCTGGTCCTTACTCTAAGCAATGCAGCCCACACCTCCCTGCCCAGCCCCCGCTTGCTAGTGGCGGGTACAGGCGTATGCGCTGCTTCTCCGCTGGGGGAGTTACCGTTGGGCTCGTAATCTGTGTGTTTTAATTAATTATTTATTTTTCCTCCCTGTTATGTTGCCCTCTGTGCTTCCAAGGCTCGCCACAGAGTTGGCAGTGAGAGTGTTTCCTGGTGTTTGGAAACCTCTCTTTTTAAGACTCCCTTCCTGGGACGGAGCTCCGTCCCTACCTCTTTTGTCTCTTTTTTTGCCTTTTATATTTTTCCTACCTCTTTTCAAAGACAATGGGCTACTTTTCTAGGTGCCTGATATCCTCTGCCGGCATTCAGAAGTTGTTTTGTGGAATTTACTTAGTGTTTGAATGTTCTTTTGATGAATTTGTGGGGGAGAAAGTGGTCTCCCCATCCTATTCCTCTGCCATCTTAGGACCGCCTCTGAATTCTTGAAGTTATAATCTCTCATGTCACTGTATCCTATGGATTCAGATAGGACATAGAAACCACATAGTGGGCTAAGCAGAGAAAATCTGATATAAAAAATTAATACACTCAGATAAACAAGTGACTAAGATGGAAGGAATTTTTTTCTGGTTCCCTTAGGGAAGAAGGAAGATATCCAAGGAAGGAGCAACTTGGAAGAGGCTCTCCCCAAGGCTGAAGGAGAAACTTGGAAGGGCCTCTCCCCAAGGCTGGAGTTCAGACCTTGCTGGGGAAGGTGTAGTTCAGCACAAAGGGCAGCAGAAGATGACAGGTTTTCCAGGTCACAGATGGTCTGCAATTCCTCGGCAAGCAGAAATCGACCCTCTGTGCTGTGAGTGGGGTACAGGTGACCAGCAAGCAGGAGTGTGGACATGCAGAGCGGGACCAAGACAGCCAAGCTGCCCAGTGACCTGCAGAGGGAACCAGTGCCTGTGCAAGCAGGAAACTTCCACCAACAGGAAGCCACAAGGTATCATTCTGTATGTAGCAAAGGCCAGGGAAGGTTATCACAGGGCCAGGACAAGCCTACAAGGTCACCAAGAAATTGTCTGGTTCTAGGAACAATACAGGAAGTGCTCCACCGGAAGTCTTCACATCCACAACACCCACTCTCTGCACGGCCACCAAAAGAGGATAGCACCTTCCTCCCGCAATGTCCCTCCAGTGCCCTCTACTGACAAAGCTCGATGATGTGCTCACTGTAAGGAGAGATGCTTAGAAGAATTCTGTCTTTGCAATACACTATCATGGGGGCTTCCCTGGTGGCTCAGAGGGTAAAGCATCTGCCTACAATGCGGGAGACCTGGGTTCAATCCCTGGGTCAGGAAGATCCCCTAGAGAAGGAAATGGCAACCCACTCCAGTACTCTTGCCTGGAAAGTCCCATGGATGGAGGATCCTTGTAGGCTACAATCCATGGGATCGCAAAGAGTCTGACACGACTGAGTGAATTTACTTCACTTCACTTCATCATGTGTTACATAGATAGCTAGTGGGAAGCTGCTGTATAGCACAGCGAGCTCAGATGGGGCCTGGAAGGGGCTCTCCCCAAGGCTGAGATGACCTAGGGGGTGGGGTGGGGGTGAAGGTGGGACAGAGGATCAAGAGGGAGCGGATATATGTACACATGTAGCTAGTTGACTTTATCATACAGCAGAAATCAACACAACATTGTAAAGAAATTATACACCAATAAAAATATATATATTGAGGGGTGAATTTGGACTTGAGAGGCAATACATTGCTAACTGTCACAGTCATCAACCCACTCCTTTTTATTGGGCCGTTTCCTTAGGAAAAAAAACATGACCATGCTCTAATAATAGCTACACTAGTTTGCATCTTAAAAAAAAAAAAGATAAATAGAAATTATACACATCCTCTGATATTACTTATCTCTTCAGAGATTGACACATATATCTTCTTCTCTTTCCATAAAACCTTCTTGAAAATGTTCTCAATACCTCTTCTTCTCTGTTACAACACATCTGAGTTGGGCCTGTGTTCTGCACTGCTAACCTATTTAGAATTAGAAAGATATGTAAAATGACATGGGCTTCCCCGGTGGCTCAGCAGTAAAACATCCACTTGCAATGCAAGAGACATAAGAGATGTGGGGTCCCATCCCTGGGTCCAAAAGGTCCCCTGGAGATGGGAATGGCAATCCGCTCCAGTATTCTTGCCTGGGAAATGCCATGGACAGAGGACCTGGCAGGCTACAGCCCATGGACTCACAAAAGAGTTAGACACGACATAGCAACTAAATAACCACATAAATGATATGGCATGTAATAAAGACATGTTTTCTTTTAGGACAAAGTATCCATGATATGACAGAGAGCCTCCAGGATTCATCATATCTGCCAAAGTCCACAAGATTAGTACATCACAAAATATTTTGATGCTCTGACACAGAAATGAAGAATTTAGGGACCAAGATTGTATTTTTCATCTTTATCTACTGATGACTTCAGCTTTAAAAGAGAAAAGAGAATATGGACATATGAGTTGTACTCTTTGTGTTGCCAGAGAAGATTTGCTCCTTTGGAATGTAAACAATGATATTAATACAAGTGTTTCCCGTAAAAGGCTTAACACACTTAGAGAAACAGGAAACAATAAGATTTGATCCCTGACCAGAAAGAACTCATAATAGAACTAACTTACAAATGAGATCAGGGTCCGCCAGCATAGCCTAACCTTCTATACCTTAGAGTAAATCAAGCTCTAAAAGTGGCCCTTTGTCATGGATTTCCCACTTCCAGAACTACATAAGGATCATATTGACTGTAATATATATTCCTGCCTTCACTTCATTGTGCAAACTATTCCTTTTAATGGAAAGAACAGCTTTCATAGCTTTCTCCAGTAAAGAGATCTCAGTCTTCTTTCAAGTCCAAGATCCGTAGAGTTACACTCAATCATTCCCTCTTCTGTACACGCATAACACCATTCTTACAGGGCTACCATGTTAGATTGTGTTGGAAATAATTCTGCTTGTGTCTGATAACATACTGAAACTAAATTGTATATTTTCAGTTCAGACCACACTGAAACTAAATCGTATATTTTACAAGGGCAGGGAATAATATCTTTATCACCTACGAACAATCCCAGATCTTCAGAGCAGACAGACTATATGCGGACTCCCAGTTATTTCCAAGTTTGCAACTGCAGACATATCATACATAAGTGGGGCTAAATAAATAAACAAATAAGTGAATAAATAAGCACCCTACTTGCCTCATATGGGGAGAAGGCAAATTTTCAGGTAAATCTTTCATCAAGATAAAGAGAGAGACAATGGATAAATGACAGAAAACATGATTCCCTCTCTTTTTGCCTTCATCTGTGTTGTCTCTTGTACTGAAAATCTGCTATTTCTGTCCTGAACAATAGTCCTCATAACAGAGCCCCTCTTTTCCAGGAGAATTGCAGCTTCCCAACTTTATATCCTATGAGTGAAACTGTCAACTACATGATTCTGCCCCTCTGGACCGTACTCATCCAAAGGACTCTTCACGCTGCTAAGTGATTGGTCCTAGTAGAGTCTAAGACTTGTTGTTTTTGGTGTGACTTAATATAAATTTTGAAGAGATATGGGTGTCTCTCTCATTGTGAGAGCTTGAACACGGAAGATCGTGTGTGGCTTAAGCCTCTTGGAAACAGTCTGGAAAGGATCAGTCTGAGAACAGATCCAAGAAAAGAGAACAGTAGAGCCTAGAGGCTTAGAGAGTTTGATTACCCTTATTTGAACCCCTAGATGAGTCATTAAATGTTTTTCTTCCTTGAGTTGGCATGGAAACGGCTAGCATGAACTGGAAACTACAACTGAAAGAGTCTTGGATAATGCGTTTCTGTGAAGTCAACTTGCCCGTGGAGAGTAATAAATATGAGAGATCACAGATGCAGTTGTGAGTCACCACAACATAGGAAATTAGCAGAATTAAACAGTCCCAGGATTCATGTTTGACACCAAAGAGAACTTTCTGCATACCCTGATGGGCAGTAACTGAAATGAGAGTGTTGGTATCTTTTGCTATGAATCTTACAGAAATGAGTGAAGATGGACACAGAGTTTATAAGGAGACTGAGTGATTTTACTTCACAGATTTCTTCTGACAGAAAGTTAACAAAACAGATTAAAGGAACTACTAAGCACCTGCATATATGTTTTTACATTTAATCCTCCCAAGGCCTAAAAAGTTTGTACTGTTAAAACATCCCACTTTATAGATGAGTAAATTCTGCATTGGCCTTCCCAGGTGGTTCAGTGGTAAAGAACCCGACTGCCGATTCAGGAGATGCAGAAGATGCAGGTTCAATCCCTGGATCTGGAAGATCTCCTGGAGAAGGAAACGGCAACCCTCTCCAGTACTCTTGCCTGGAAATCCCATGGGCAGAGGAGCCTGGAGGGCTACAGTCCATGGGCTCCCAAAGAGCTGGACACGACTGACCGGCTGACACGCACAGGCAAGTTCCACTTTAGAAAGTTAAGATCTTGCCTAAGATTCTAAAGCCAATGATATCAGCCATTGGGTAATAATATCAAAGAGACTCTAGTAATAAAAGATAAATAAGTGATTAACAGTACAAAGAGATAACAAGAGATTAACAGTACGAAGTAGAAAGTTGGAGGGAAGGGAATGGAATTTATTCAAAACTGTAGAGCCTCACCTCTCAAATAAGCCCACAGAAATTTCTGGAAAGAGACTGATAAAACTTCATTACAGTGCTAAAGGAGAAGAACTTCCTTCACCAGAGCAGAGAATGTGCTTGCGTGCTCAGTCATGTCTGACTCTTGTGACACCATGGATTATAGCCCACCAGGTTCCTCTGTCCATGGGATTTCCCAGGCAAGAATGCTGGAGTGGCTTGCCATTTCCTACTCCAGGGGATCTTCCTGCCCCAGGGATCAAACCCGCATCTCTTGCACCCCCTGCCTTGGCAGATGTATTCTTTACCACTGTGCCACCTGGGAAACCCACAGAGAATGGGAGAAAATCTTAAAAGACTGAAATTAGAAGAGATTAAAGTATGCAATTACAGTACGAGATGAATTCAGGACTGGACTGCCACAGAAATTTCATACACCAGGGTCAGGAGGATGACTGAGAAGCAAAGAAGTCTGACCCTGCTTCACATCTCATACGAAAGCACTGAAGGTACGTGCTTGAGTCAGAAAGACAAAGGAACATCATGCATGACATCTAAGAAGAAAAGGCAGCCTGGACTCTTTGAAAGATGAGGTGTTAGCCCACAGCATCAGACAATATTTCCAACAACTCTCCCAGAAATAAACTTCAGTAAACAGAACATTTACAGGGAGGCTAGCAGGGGACCTCAATATCAAAGATGAACACATAACCAAAAATAAATAATCATTTGAAAATGGCGAATACTTGAAAGAAAGGCATTAAGCACAACAATCAGAAGAAATCTACACACCTAGGAAACAAAGCAAGTCAAATAGGAATTTAAAATAAATATAATTAATTTCCAGAGTGACATGAGAAAATGTTGCAGCTATACTTAGAGTTAACCAGATGTTTGTTAAACTAGACATGGGATGGATGAAATAAGGAAAAACTTGAGGGACACACTGAAAATCAAAATGAAAACAATAAAGTAGTGATATGAAATAATAACTCAAGATTTCCTCCAGAATACAGAATGAAACAGAAATGAAATCAAAACTATGAAAAAAAAGCTCACAGAGATTAGATCTCAGCTTTAAAGGGTCATGAGTCCTTAAAAGCATCAGGCAAGATGAAGATAAAAAGATCTACATACATTTTGTAAGATCAAGGATGCAGAGAAAAATCCTAAAGAGTTCCAGAATGATGTTAACTTTGATATCTAATATTTTATCAGCCACTTTAGATACAAGAAGAAACTGGAACATTGTCTTCAAAGCTAAGAGAAAAATATTTTTCACGTTAGAACTCTATACCACATAAACTTAACTATTTGTGGGGACAAAGCAGAACCATAGTCAATCTATAGTGTCCCTTTCTGAAAGAATTACTAAAGAATTGACAAGATGAGAAATGAATCCAGTACGTAGGAGTGGATTTTAGAAGCAATATAGGGTAAAGAAACCAGGAAAACAAAGAATATTGCTATAGTTGTGAGGGAAGGAATATGTAAAACTTACTATTAACTATATACAGTCGTAGTATGAGTGGTGAATGTAGTAGGTGGTGATAACTGCTGAGCTTAAGTGCAAGACACTGTTCTAAATGTTGTAAATGTATTCATTTAATCCTTATAACAGCCCTATGAGCAATCGGAAATTGATGATACTAAAGCATAGAGAAGTTGAGCAATTTGTCACAGAGCTAGTAGGTGGGAGAGCCAATATGTGAAACTATAAATAGCACATCTATAAACAGAAACTCCAGATAATATTAGCATGTATTGTGGACTCAACTGTATCCCCTCAAAATTCATATGTTGAAGTCCCAACTCCCAGGACTTTAGAATACAGTACTTGGAAGTGAAGTGAAGTGAAGTCGCTCAGTCGTGTCCGACTCTTTGCGACCCCATGGACTGTAGCCTACAAGGCTCCTCTGTCCACGGAATTTTCCAGGCAAGAGTACTGGAGTGGGTTGCCATTACCTTCTGCAGGGGATCTTCCCGACCCAGGGATCAAACCCTGGTCTCCTGCATTGCAGGGAGACACTTTTACTGTCTGAGCCACCAGGGAAGTCCCAAATAGAACTTTAAAGAGGTGATTAAGTTGAAATGAGACCCTCTGGATGGGGCTGTAATCCTACAGACCTGCTGTCTTTCTAAGAAAGGAAGAGACGTCAGGGATGCACAGACACAGAGGAATGCCATGTGAGGAAATGATGAGGAGGTGGGCACCTACAAGCAAGGAGAGAGAGAAACCAAGCCTGCTGAGATTTTGCTCTTGGACTTCCAGCCTCCAGAAATGTGAGAAAATATATTTCTGTTGTTTACACCACTTAGTCTATAGCATTTTGCAATGGAAGCTCTAGCAAAATAATACAGATTTGAGTGATAATAGTGCAGCAACAGGAAAAGTGTACATGCTATTAAGTTCTGTTGTTGTTGTTCAGTAACTCAGTTGTGTCTGACTCTTTGCACCCCCGTGGACTGCAGCACGCCAGGATTCCCTGTCCTTCACCATCCCTTGGAGTTTGCTCAAACTCATGTCCATTGGGTCGGTGATGCCATACGATCATCTCATCCTCTGTCGTCCCCTTCCCCTCCTGCCTTCAATCTTTCCCAGCATCAGGGGCTTTTCCAATGAGTCAGCTCTTCAGGTCTTTTACACCAGGTGGCTGAGGTATTGGAGCTTCAGCTTCAGCATCAGTCCTTCCAATGTATATTCAGGGTTGATTTGCTTTAGGATGGACTGGTTGGATCTCCTTGTAGTCCAAGGGACTCTCAAGAGTCTTCTCCAGCACCACAGTTCAAAAGCATCAATTCTGTGGCGCTCAACTTTCTTTATGGTCCAACTGTCACATCCATACATGACTACTAGAAAAACCATAGCTTTGACTATTCGGACATTTGTCAGCAAAGTAATATCTCTACTTTTTAATACACTGTCTAGGTTGGTCATAGCTTTTCTTCCAAGGAGCAAGGGTTTTTTAATTTCATGGCTGCAGTCACCATCTGCAGTGATTTCAGAGCCCAAGAAAATAAAGTCTGTCACTGTTTCCAGTGTTTCCCCATCTATTTGCCATGAAGTAACGGGACCGGATGCCATGATCTTCATTTTTTAAATGTTGAGTTTTAAGCTAGCTTTTTTGCTTATCTTTCACCTTCATCAACAGGCTGTTTAAGTTCTTCTCTGCTTTCTGTGATAAGGGTGGTGTCATCTGTACTGAGTGGCATGTGGTATCTTAGTTCCCTGACCAGGGATTGACACCTGTATCTCTTGCAGTGTAAGTGCAGAGTGTTAACGGACTGCCAGGGAAGTCCTATTAAGTTCTAGGTGTACCTTTTAAGGGAGAAGGCAATGGCACCCTACTCCAGTACTCCTGCCTGGAAAATCCCATGAATAGAGGAGCCTGGTAGGCTGCAGTTCACGGGGTCCCAAAGAGTCGGACACAACTGAGCGACTTCACTTTCACTTTTCCCTTTTATGCATTGGAGAAGGAAATGGCAGCCCACTCCAGTGTTCTTGCCTGGAGAATCCCAGGGACGGGGGAGCCTGGTGGGCTGCCGCCTATGGGGTCGCACAGAGTCGGACACGACTGAAGCGACTTAGCAGCAGCAGCAGCAGTACCTTTTAAATTATAAGTTTAAACACACTGCTCCAAAAGAAATTAAAAGCAGCCCATAAAGAAATATATAATTTTAAAACAAAAAAAGAGAAAAATGTAACAAAGGAAAGACAATCAATTTTTTAAATGGGAAGAAACTAAGACTTACAAAATAAGATGGTAAAAGTAAGTTTGTACATATCAGTGATCATATTATAAATTTTTCCTCTAAAGAGAGAGCATTTAAAATATAAAACTAACCATGTACTTACTAAGCAACCCAATAACTGCCCTCCTGAGCATTTACCCCCAAGAAAGGAAATTTTATGTTTGCACAAAAACCTATATATGATTGTTCTTAGCAGCTTTATTTGCAACACCCTAAAACTGGAAAGAACCAAAATGATCCTCAATAGATGAATGGTTATACTGTGGTACATCCAAAGAGCAGAATGCTACTCAGCTACTGATATATATGACAGCTTGGATAGATCTCAAGGACAGTGTGTTGAGTGAAAAAGTCAATCTCCTAACAGCACATAGCATATGATTCCATTTATATATAGCAAGCTTGAAATGACAAAATTGCAGAGATGGCAAACAGAGTTGTGATCACCAGAGGTGAGGGATGGTGGCAGGATGAGTGGGATAATAAAGGGGTAGCACAAGGGAGATCTTTGTGGTGATGGAACAGTTCTATATCTTGGTTGTCGAGGTAGTTACACAAATCTACACGTGTAGTTTTGTGTATCTATCCAAGCTGTCATATATATCAGTAGTTTGCTCCTTTGCATTGCTGAGTAGCAGTCTGCTGTATGGATGTACCACAGTATAACCATTCATCTATTGAGGATCATTTTGGTTCTTTCCAGTTTTGGGGTGTTGCAAATAAAGCTGCTAAGAACAATTATATATAGGTAGTTACACGTGATAAAATGACTTAGCTCTATACATCTGTACACTCAGTGTACTGATATCAGGTTACTAGTTTTGATATTGTTATGTAAGCTGTAACTATTATGTAACAGTTATATAAGCTGTAACTATTAGGGAAAACTGGATGAAAGACACAGAGGACCTCTCTGTACTATTTTTACAACTTCCTATGAATCAGAACTTAAACTAAGTGCAAGGCATTGTTCTAAACATTGTACATGTATTAATTCATTTAGCAACACTATGAGTTATATAACCAGAAACTATTGATGAAAGTGAAAAAGGAGAGTGAAAACGTTGGCTTAAAGCTCAACATTCAGAATACTAAGATCATGGCATCTGATCCCATCACTTCATGGCAAATAGATGGGGAAACAGTGGAAACAGTGGCAGACTTTATTTTTGGGGTCTCCAAAATCACTGCAGATGGTGATTGCAGCCATGAAATTAAAAGACGCTTACCCCTTGGAAGCAAAGTTATGACCAACCTAGATAGCATATTCAAAAGCAGAGACATTACTTTGCCAACAAAGGTCCGTCTAGTCAAGGCTATGGTTTTTCCTGTGGTCATGTATGGATGTGAGAGTTGGACTATGAAGAAAGCTGAGCACCAAAGAATTGATGCTTTTGAACTGTGATGTTGGAGAAGACTCTTGAGAGTCCCTTGGACTGCAAGGAGATCCAAGCAGTCCATCCTAAAGGAGATCAGCCCTGGGTGTTCTTTGGAAGGAATGATGCTAAAGCTGAAACTCCAGTACTTTGGACACCTCATGCGAAGAGTTGACTCATTGGAAAAGACCCTGATGCTGGGAGGGATTGGGAGCAGGAGGAGAAGGGGACAACAGAGGATGAGATGGATGAATGACATCACCGACTCGACAGACATGAGTTTGAGTGAACTCTGGGAGTTTGTGATGGACAGGGAGGCCTGGCGTGCTGCGATTCATGGGGTTGCAAAGAGTCAGACACGACTGAGCGACTGAACTGACTGAACTGAATGACACTAGGACACAAAGAAACTGCTTTCACGTATGTATGAATAACGCCTGCACCTGGTAAGTCTGTAAAAAACATTTGATTAATCAAATGAAGTTCAGATCAGTCGCTCAGTCGTGTCCAACTCTTTGCGACCCCATGAATCACAGCACGCCAGGCCTCCCTGTCCATCACCAACCCCCGGAGTTCACTCAGACTCACGTCCATCGAGTCAGCGATGCCATCCAGCCATCTCATCCTCTGTCGTCCCCTTCTCCTCCTGCCCTCAATCCCTCCCAGCATCAGAGTCTTTTCCAATGAGTCAACTCTTCGCATGAGGTGGCCAAAGTATTGGAGTTTCAGCTTTAGCATCATTCCTTCCAAAGAAATCCCAGGGCTGATCTCCTTTAGAATGGACTGGTTGGAACTCCTTGCAGTCCAAGGGACTCTCAAGAGTCTTCTCCAACACCACAGTTCAAAAGCATCAATTCTTCAGCGCTCAGTAAGAAAATTATAATAATAGTGAATAATTAGGAGACTTTAAAACAAAGTTAAGTAAATACTACAGATAAACAATAAAATGCAGTATATATAAAATGGGAGCTAAATGGTTTTTTAGATAGAAGAAAGAGCAAATTTTAAGTTATGTTAAAATTTAAGATACAGATTTTAAGTTTTGTTAAATATGGATATTACATTTCAAAATTCCATTAACTATATATGTAAAATAAATATATATAATAGTCCATTAATGATATATGTATATAATAAACCTATATAATATATAATAAATATATATAAAACAAAAACCTCTTAAACTATGAAGAAGATAAAAGGACAATGAAAACATAATCATCAAGAGAATAAGAAGATAAGCCACAGACTGAGAGAAAATATTTGCAAAAGACATATCTGATAAAAGATTATTATCCAAAATATACAACTGATTCTTAAAGTTTAACAATAAGAAAAATACTCCTATTTTTAAAATGGATCAAAAAACCTGAATATACACCTCACTAACATATGAAAAGATGTTCAACATGGTATGTTTTCAGGAAATTGAAAATTAAAGAAATAATGAGACATCACAATATACATATTAGAATGGCCAAAATGCAAAACATTGACAACATCGAATGCTAAGGAAAATGTGGAATAACAGGAACTCTCATTCACTGCTGGGAGAAATACAAAGTCGTATAGCGACTATGGAAAAGTTTGGTAGTTTCCTGAAAAACTAAACATACTCTTACCATATGATCCAGCAATTACACTCCTTGCTATTTACCCAAATTATCTGACAACATATGTCCACACAACAATCTGCACATGGATGTTTATAGCAGTTTTATTCATAATTGCTCAAATCTGAAAGCAACCAAGATGTCCACCAGTAGGTGAATGGATAAATAAACTGTGGTGCATTCAGACAATAGAATATTATTCAGAGTTAAAAAGAAATGAGTTATGACAAGACATGGAGGAAACTTAAATGCAATTATTTAGTGAAAGAAGCCAATCTGAAAAGACTATATGATTTCAACTATGTGACATTCTGAAAAAAGCTCAACTAGGGAGACAGTAAAAAAAAAAAAATATATATATATATATATATGTGTGTGTGTGTGTGTCTATATATATTAGTGGTTATCAAGAGTTAAGGAGAAGTGGGTAATGGCTAGTTGGAACACAAAGGATTTTTAGGGCAGTGAAGCTATTTTGTGTGATATCATAATGATGGATATATGCCATTATATATTTGTCAAAACCCAGAGAATACACTATATCCTGATGAAAACTAATGTAAACTATGGACTTTGGGTGATAACGATGTGGCAATGCAGGCTTATCATTTGTTACAATGTACCACTCTGGTGCATGATGTTGATAGTAGAGAAGGCTATGCACAGGAGTGGATATGAGGCATGTGGAAAATCTCTGTACTTTCTGCTCAGTTTTGTGAATATAAAACTGCTCTACTTTTTCAATCATTCCAGTAGGGCAGAAAAGAAAAGGAAAAAAGAATAAGGTAAATATTTTTTATTTATTTTTATTGGTGGAAATAAATTCAAATATATCAAAATCACAACTTTCAACAGACCAAATTTCTCATGCTAAGTTTTGGTTTATAAATTAGAATTTAAAAAATAAAATTCTTTTCTAATATGTTCAAAAGATACATCAGAAACGTAATGACACAGAAAGACAGAAAGCCAAGGAGTGGAAAACTAGTAAATATAAACAAGAGCAATGCTGAAATATCTATTTCAACATAAGATGAAATCTTGGGAGAACATAATGATTCATTAATTTTGCTGTCCTCTAACAGTGTCTTCTACTCAGACCATAATCCTGGATCAAGAACCAAGACTAGAATGTTTGCCATTCTGGATCTGGCGTCTGAAAGATGAATCACCAGAAGGGTACGTTGTCCTCGGGAAATGTCTAGACACAAGAATACAGGGCCTGGAGGCAGGTGAGGCTCTGGGCAAGATGGGATGTCCTAAGACAAGCTTGTGAATACTGTAAAGATTACAACCTTGGGGTTATCACTAGACTATGAGATTCTTAAGAGCAACAATAGTGTTTCACACACTTATGGTTGCCAGGGTGAAAAGATGGGGGGATGTGACAATTAGGGAGCTTGGGATGGACATGTACACACTGCTATATTTAAAATAGATAACCAACAAAGTCCTACTGCACAGCACAGGGAACTCTGCTCAATGTTATGTGGCAGCCTAGATGGGACAGGAGTTTGGGGGAGAATGGATACATGTATATGTATGGCTGAGTCTCTTTGCTGTCCACCTGAAACTATCAACATTGTCACTCCAATTTTAAATAAAAATACAAGAAAAAAGAATAGTGTTTTATTATTCATGTTTGAATCACTAGCACCTAAAACATCATAGGTACTTAGTAAATGTTAGATGAATAAATGAGTGAACTGATTCAGCACACAGTACAGTGTAATAATTTAACTCTTAATTATCATTATCAAATTCATCAAAAATATTGCTGTGTTCTCTCTGTACCAAAGGCCTGTGACTGGCAAAGGAATATAAGGTTATCAGAGCACCCAGATAAGCACTGCCCTGGCTTCTCATGTCCGCACTTGTTCATACTTCCCATATTTCTACTGTCGTCCCTTTCCTGAAATGTATTTCTACCTCTTTTCTTACATAGCCTTTTCTCTACAGCAGTGCTTCTCAAAGGATGTTCTACCGACATACATATACAGACCATGTGCCAGAGCATGGCTTACTTTCTACCATTCCTCAAGATACATATAGAAATTAAGAGTAAGCATTTGAAACTTTCTAGACAGTTTCACATTGCCATAACATTCATGCAGGTTTTTACTGTGTTTTTAAAAGTCATGGAAGGGACTTCCCTGGTGGTCCAGTGCTTAAGAGTCTGCCTTGCAATGTGAGGGATGTGAGTTTGATCCCTGGTTGCAGAACTAAGATCCCACATGCCACGAAGCAACTAAGCCTGTGGACCACAGCTAGAGCCCACATGCCACAACCACTGAATCCACACACTCTGGAGCCCACGAGCCACAACTAAAGAGTCCACGTGCCCCAATGGCAAGATCCTGCATGATGCAACGCAGATGCTGCCTGCCGCAACTAAGACCCAATACAGCCTAATTAATTAATTATAAACAAATAAATCTTTTTTTTTAAAGTCATGGTAGATGACAGTTTGGAAATAAATAATTTGTCCTTCACCACAGGTAGTTTGAGAGGATTTACACATAGGCTGTTTGCTAAATAAATGTCACTTGTAATATTTGAAACCAAATCTTAGAAATTGGCTCATGGTTTAGGCACCCAGGCATAGAAAGAGAGTTGAAGTAATAGCCTCATGAAAAAACTGAAGGTGCTAAGGTAGGAAGGGCCTACTTAACAGAAAAGTGAACCACACTCCCCCCTTCACTAACCTACAGAGCATGTAATCCTTCACCTTTTATTCGGTCCTTCTCAAACTGGTAGAGCTATCTCAACCATCCATCAACTTTCTGCATGGTGTCCATAGACAGTATGTCCTCTTATTTGGGGTTGTTTCAAGACTCAGGTTTTCAGGGGACTTCCCCGGCAGTCCAGTGGTTAAGACCCCATGCTTCCACTGCAGGGGCAAAGGTTCAATCCCTGGTTGGGGAACTAAACTCCTACATGCCGTGGTGCAGCCAAAGGAAAAAAAAACACCCCAGGTTTTCAGAGGAAAGTCTACTCATACAGTAGAACCACTAGGAGTATTTTTATACTATGACCACAAGGACCTTAACTATCTTAGAACTAAGAGATTTCCATTCTCAAGGGTGTCTGGTCATGTATGAGGAGAGAAACAGGAATCTCAAAGAATTTCTAGGAAAACACCCAGTTAGCAGAGCCTGTGGAATTATACTGCCATCTATGTGTGACATTGTCTGGGTGGAAAACATACGATTATGCCACAGAAATTCAGAATATGGGAGAGATCAATGTGGTCTCAGGTTATCCTGGAAAGGTTTTTGTGGAGATGGGTCCTAAGTTGGGACCGTGTGACTATAGAGTTTGGATGGGTGCAGGACAAGCCACCCCAGGTGGGAAGCTGGATACATCATAAGCCAAGTCAGAAAAGCAAGATTTTTTTTATTGTCTTTGAATATGCATGTATCCTTACAGAGCATTTTGTGTGTATGTTTGTCATTTATATAAATAGTTGTCATTTATAGAAATAGAAATATTTGTAATATTTATATTTTCTTCACTTGACACTGATTTTAAAAGACCCCATCTAATTTTGTAAAACTACACATACAGATATACAAGCAACTGAAAAAACTTCTGTGTGTGATTCTTTGTAGACCTAAGAAGTCCTCTGCGATATGCCCAGACTGAACTGATTGAACTTAGGACACAGCTATACGTAATTTCAAACAGAAACAAAACTACCATCATGTTGCCTTCAAAAATGATTCTGTGCATTTGTATTTTCATTGGCAGTGTAACAGAGTTACATATAAAAATGCAATATATATTATGACCTGGCTGGGTGTAAGCCAGCAAGGTAGTGTGGTTTAGCTTTAAAAATATTTAAAGATGAAGGAGAAAAATTATATAACCTCAATAAATCATAAAAAGCCTTTGACAATTACTCAACTTCCATTAATGACAAGAAAAAAAAAAAACACTTAGCAAGCTGATTTTTAGAAGAGAGCTTCCTTAATCTAATAGAAGACATTTAAAAAACAGCAAATATTAAACATTATACATTCAATCAGCACAGTGAAATACTAAAATTAACAATGGGAATGAATCAAAGCTGCCCAATATGGTCACTTCTAATCGTCTTTGTTTTCAATATAGTGCTGACATAAAAACACTATAAAAATAATAAAGCACAGTAGGTGGCAGGGAGGGGAACAGGTTGACTGGGAAATGGCATTAGGTTCTATTCCTTATAATTATGCAGGAAGCCAGGCATCCGTCATGGAAGCTCTGTCACCCTCTGCCTGCGTTCATAACGTGGGGTCGATGGACCCTCAAATGGACCTATGGACAGAAATTAGGAAGTCTGTGAACTTGAATGGCAAAAAATTTACACCTTTATGTTCACTAGGTCCTACATGAGGTCTAGTCATCTCTTCAGTTATGAATAGTGACAAATCACAGTAGCATTAACACTATCTGTGGCTCAACAGTCAATGGAAACCATGAATTTTCATATCACAATAGAGTCATTACAGAATCTGCAAATATCACTCATACTTAACATCACTTAAAATTATTATAAAATATTAGACCTGGCTGCTGAGCGACTGAACAACAACAACAAAAGACCAACTTACAAAAACACTATAGAATACATTGTTGTTGCTTAGTGGCTAAGTCATGTCCAAACCTGCCAGGCTCCTCAGTCCATGGGATTTCCCAGGCAAGTACCCCAGAGCGGGTTGCCATTTCCTTCTCCAGGGGATCTTTGTGACCCAGGGATTGAATCCCCATCTTCTGCATTGGTAGGCAGATTCTTTACCACTTCACCACCTGGGAAGCCCCACAAAACAAATTAGGTTATTTCAAATATTGATAACTATACTTTGACATAATTATTTTTTGTTTTAAATCTATATAAACTTAATTACATTTTCAGCTCTCTCAGAAATGAACTCTTAAATTCAGTCAATCAGGAACCACCTGATTAGCACTAGTGAGGTAATATGCTTGGTAGACCCTGCCATCCCTAAAGAAAAGTAACCTTGCAATAACCAACCTAATTTTTTTTGCCTACTATAACTTCCCCTGTTCTCACTCCCTTCTGTCTGAAAATTTCATTTGGTACAGCTCCTCAGAATTCATATCTGCTAGATTGGATGTTGCTCAACTCACAATTTTTGCTCAAATAAAATCTTAAAAGTTTGTAATATGCCTCCTTTATCTTTCAACAGTTCTAGTGTCAGAAGAGGGAACCAAAGGAGACTCCTGATGGCCTCCAAGTGCAAGGAGCAGCTAGGGAAAGGCAAAGGTGCCCATTGAGACCCTGGGGTTCATTACTTTCCTGCTGCCTGGAGGTGGACGGTAACATACCACACATTAGCATCCTGGCTCCCTGGCTTCTGTGGAATGAACTTTTAGACTTTTTTTGAGCATTTCCTCTTCCAGACGGGGTTCAGAAACTGACAAGAGTTAGACTAGGTCTGATTTTAAAACTGGACTAGGTATGGGGTCAGATTGGGTTCAATTTAAACTAGATTGAGCCCTGTGTGAAGCCTCAGGTGAATAATATTTTGTTTTAAGGCTGATCAGGTTAACCCTACCAAGGATAATCTTGAATTACAGTGGCAACCATGGAAAACTTTTAATCCACATAAGTTTTTCAGGTACCCTAGATAAAAGCGGTCTCAGACAAGCAATAAGCATAAAAAGGTAGAGGTGAAATTAGTTTTCTTCCTCCACAGTTTCTGATGGCCAGTATGAGACCTGCTGGAACACCCCACTCACTCTAGAGCCTGCAGATGGGATCCTAGGAAAACTGGCAGAACCAGCAAAGGATGAGAATTCTTCCCAAAGTTAGCTCTCCCAGATTTCTATCTGTGGTACCTGGTCAAGAGAAACATAAATTTTCACACTGTTCCTTTCTTTCCCAATTCAGATTGGAGGCAAAAAAACATTTGTAAGAATTAGATCTTTAGGGACTTCCCTTGTGGTTCAGTGGTTAGGATCTTGCCTTCCAACACAGGGGGTTGCAGGTTTGATCCCTGGTCAGGGAGCTAAGACCCCACATGTCTTACAGCCAAAAAGCCAAAACATAAAAGAGAAGCAATACTATAACAAATTCAATAAATAGTTTTTTTAATCTTAAAAAAAAAAAGAATTAGATCTTTGGATTGTGGCTCATGAATTTAATTTCCTAAAGGAAATCAACCCTGAGTATTCACTGGAAGGACTGTTGCTAAAGCTGAAGCTCCAATACTTTGGCCACCTGATGTGAAGAACTGACTCATTTACAAAGCCAGCTGGTAAAGACCCTGATACTGAAGAAAACTGAAGGCAAAAGGAGAAGAGGGAAGCAGAAGATGAAATGGTTAGACAGCATCACAGACTCAATGGACATAAATCTGAGCAAACTCCAGGAGACAGTGGAAGACAGAGGAGCCAGGCATGCCGCAGTCCTTGGGGTCATTAAGTGTCGGACATGACCTAGCAACTAAACAATTTGTTCACTGTCTATCCTTTCTCTCCCAGAAAGAGCTTGAGCCTTCACATTTGCTTTGTGTCGTGAGCACCTGTCCTGTCCCTTGTTTTGTGTCCTGAAGACCTGGCTTAGCAACTGTCTGATTGGGGCCCCAAAAATATGGCCAGACAGAATCGTGGCTCACACTCCACTGAATAGATACGACTGGACAGAAGCATGGGTTTGCATTAGAGCTAGGGTCCAACCAATTGCTGCCAGCTCTCAGGGCAGTTGTATAAGTCTTTCTTTCTCTTGGTTATCTTTGGATATTGGGAAAGTAGTATCTTGCATCCTCTTTGGGGACACCTCTTACATTCGAGGAGTTGTCCAGTACTGTCAGGAGTATTTACTATTTGTCCTGACTGAAATCTGACAAGTTATTTGAAAGCATTTTTTAAAGTAGCTTTATGGTCAGAAGTTGGCCAAATTAAAGGCTGATATTCAGAACCTAAGAGGAACTTTCTGTTTAGGCCATCCTCCTAAGCTAAATTGAAACTACATGTCCAGAAAGAAAAACATTCTGAACCCTTTGTGGGAGGACTTACTGAAATACTCCAAAGACAAACACCTCTAAATCTAGAACACAGGAATCTTTTCACTTCTCTCTTAGCACATTACTTGCCAAGGATTTTTGCAGAAACCTAATCCCTGTGGCTAATGATTTGCTACATAAGTGAATATTGAAATGTCTCCAGTGAATAAGGTTCAGGTAACAAAAGGTGTGTCAATAATGAGTTCATAAAGACCTTCTCTGAGACATAAAGAAGTAAACTGAATATAATGTACTTATATGGGTAGGTTACCACCTTGATATCACTCAGTTTTCAACCCAAATCTTTGAGGAATTTAAAACAACTCTCCAACAAATTGAGGACAACTTGTACAACTTGTCCTACAAATTGAGACTTTGCAAGAAGAAAAAAAGATCACCTATCCTTTTTACCAATCCCCAAACCTCCCCTACTCATCTCAAAAGGCTTGTAGGTATTGAAAAACCTCTGCCTTTAGGAAACCAAAGTCCTTCTAGGTGGAACTTGTTTTCTTTCTCTGTTCCCTTGAGATATAAATATTCTACTCTATCTTCTGTAAGAACTGAGGGTCATCTCTTTAAAATGCAAACTTCAGGGGGTCATCCTTATCAGAAGGGGGAAAAAAGGGGAAAAAGGCTATTTATAAGCTAAGTAAATGAAAAATCTTAAAAAATCTTCACTACAAATGTTAGCAAAAAGTCTAAGCCTCTTGAACAAGTAATCTGAATTATTCCATCTGCCAGATACACATTTGGGATCTGTCCTTTTATAAACTAAAGTTTATAAAAATTTTGCATTATCATATCTGTCTCATGGCTAAAATTTTAAAATGAAAGTGATACTGTGCAGGGCCCCTTGGGCCTCCTGGGCACAAAGGCTTTCTGTGTCCCCCCATTATAGGAAACAGCCTTCACTCAGCCTCCATGACCTTCCCTGATTTCCAATGGGCAGATTCAAGCAGTTGTTTTTTTTCTTCTTCTTCTTTTTATTTATTTATTTATTTATTTTATTTTTTAACTTTACAATATTGTATTGGTTTTGCCATATATCAACATGAATCCACCACAGGTATACACGTGTTCCCCATCCTGAACCCTCCTCCCTCTTCCCTCCCCATACTATCCCTCTAGGGAAGGGACTGGATAGGAGACCAAGGAGAAACAATCAAGAGCGGCCCTGGGGCAAGGTCCTATTTCCCCATCAATGTATACATACAATAACTTTGAGCTACTTTGCAGAAACTGAAAGCCCCTCCAGGTGGGAGCAGCTAATGATTAATGATGGCATGCTGCCCAAAAGCTTGTAGACCCCAGATCAGTTAGACCTGAAAGCTGATGATACTGACTCTACTTACCTCACCACCAACCCCTCAGAAGAATGACCAGGAGCTGATCACACCCTCTTTAAACAACTACTATTAATATAAATATTATAGCTCTCATAGCTCAGTTGGTAAAGAATCCATCTGAAATCCAGTTCAATTCCTGGGTTGGGAAGATCCACTAGAGAAGAGATAGGCTACTCACTCCAGTATTCTTTGGCTTCCCTTGTGGCTCAGCTGGGAAAGAACCTGACTGCAATGTGGGGGATCTGGGTTTGACCCCTGGGTTGGGAAGATCCCCTGGAAAAGGGAAAGGCTAGCCACATGTGTTCATGGGGTCACAAAGAATCAGACACAAATGAGCGACTTTCACTTTCACTTTCATTAATATAAAACTTCTCACTATCTTCCCTAAGGTGGGACACATAGTTTTGAGGGCATTAGCCTGTTGTGTCCCCCTTTGCCTGGTCTCACATCCCCTTTCTCACACACCATTTCCTACCCACCCAAAACTCTGCCTCTGAGACTTGATTCAGCGCTAGTGTACAGAGAAGCTGAGCTTTAGGCATCAAAAGCTGTAAGATCTCCGTTGGAATCTGTCTGTATGCTTATGTATGTCTATGTATACATATTATAGATATGTGATATTGTTTCTACTCTGGGAGGTATTGCCAAAATTAATTTGTAAAGAGCTCTATTTAATTGACTTAAGTATACTCTCAGGAATAGAGAAACTAGAATGTTTTTCAAGTTCACATGATCTAGTAAATAAAAGCTAGTTAAAGTGTTGGTTCAATTAAAACAGGACTATCTTTAGAGTTCTCAGTGTTCAAATATAATGTAGTCATATAACTTTTATTCTACTTAAGTTTCAGTTCAGTTCAGTTCAGTCGCTCAGTCGTGTCCAACTCTTCGTGACCCCATGAACCGCAGCACGCCAGGCCTCCCTGTCCATCACCAACTCCCGGAGTTCACTCAGACTCACATCCATTGAGTCGGTGATGCCATCCAGCCATCTCATCCTCTGTCATCCACTTCTCCTCCTACTTAAGTTTACTGAAAGCTAAATAAGTTCACATTATCTCTGTTGGATAATTTGCCAGCAAGAAAGATAACTTAAGCTGATAGTTAGCGTTTAATGTCTCATAAGGCATGTATGAGTAATCCAAACATCACTGTCAAGAATAAGTAAGTTAAAAAGACATAAGTAAGGAAAAACTTTATAAATGAACTTTTCAACAATAATTATGCTTTATGATAAGTCTACATAAGAATGGTTTCTAAATCATTTTAAAAACTTGAAATCTTAAAGTTATATTGATATAAATTAAATGATGGCTATTCACTGAATAGCTAGATCATTTTCAACTAAGATAAAACACTGATATATTAATTACTGAACATAGGTTTATTCATTTTGGCTTCATTTTATAGAGGAACTAAAGATATTTGAGCTTATTATCAAACATGTTTTTGAGACATTAAAAAAATTACTTTAAGAAAGAATATACTTCTAGAAATTATTAAATGTATCTATAAATTGGGCAATCAATAGAGTGCTAATGTAACAGACAGTCCACAATTGCTAACTTGTTAGTTTCCAAGAGGACTTAAAGAGTCTAAGGATTAAGAATTCTAATCCGGGGGAGATAAAGATGGCAAAATAGGAGGATGTGGGGTTCACCTCCCCCCACAGACACATCAAAAATACCTCTACACATGGAGCAGTTCTCACTGAAAACAAACTGGAGACTGGCAGAAAGACACTTGAACAAGCAAGGCTGTAAGGAAGATCCATGTGGAGTCAGGTAGGGAGGGAAGAGAAGCGATCAAGGTGGGACCAGCACCCCTGGTAGAGGACACAGGTGAGGAGTGGGATTACACAAGTTCAAAAATCCTCCCTGGGGGTAAGCAGCTAGAGCCACATATTGGGCAACCCAAACCTAGGCTCTGACACCAGGAAGATGAGTCCCCTTAGCTGGTTTGAAAACCAGTGGGACAAACAGGAGGGCTGTAAGAAACCTAGACTCTGTCTGTAAAAAGCACACATGCATACACTTGCTTACTCCCAAAACTAGGCGGACGAAGCAGGCTCAAACTGCTCAGGATTCTGGCCAGTGTCCAACAAGCCCCAGTGTGAGCCCCAGCTTGAGATGAGCACCCGTTTAGCCATCCTTGCCCTCTGGCAAATCTCCACAGTGGAGTGGGGCTGCAGCAGCTGAGAAGAGTGTGCGGTTGTGAAGCACAGAGCCAGCACAGACCCAGAATGCCATCTGAACGGGGCACGGATGGCCACTGCTGGCACTTGTGGAGGCAGTATATATGAAGCTGTGCAGAACTCTGACCGGGGCCAGGAGTACCACAGCCCATGCCCCTACCTACACCAGCTGCCTGCAGTATCCCCTCACCTCTAGGGCAAGTGTACTGAGAGAGGGAAGCACACTCTTAGAGGGAATAGAGCCAGCTCACACACCCAGTCCTGAAAGCTTCTGCTCTAGCATCAAGAGATGAGACCACACGCACAATAAGGAGGTGGTGGCCACAGAGCAGAGGAGAAACCCTGATTCACGAGGGCTCTGGCTCTAGCCCTTCCGTCTCTAGCCCTGCCTCCTACCAAGGTGATAGCTGCCAGAAAACCCTGGGGGAAAACATGATTCATGCTTATGTCAGATCCAGCTCTCTGACCAAAGCCACTGGGAACACACAGACAGTATAAGGTTACTTCCACAAAAGGACACTGCTTCAAGATCAACATAGCTAACTGGTTCGCCTAATTTCATAGAGATAAAGAAAGATAAGGAAAATGAGAAGTCAAGGAATTTGTTTCAAATGAAAGAACAAGAGAAACTACTTTAAAAAAAAACTAGTGAAACAGGGACTTCCATGGTGATACAGTGGATAAGAATCCACCTGCCAGTGTAGGAGACACAGGTGCAATCCCTGGTCCTGGAAGATTCCACATGCTGTGGGCATCCAAGCCTGGGCAAGACAACTACTGAGCCCAAAGGCCACTCCTACTGAAGCCTGTGTGTCTAGAGCATGTGCTCCGCAACAAGAGAAGACAGCACATGGAGAAGCCTGTGCACTGCAGCCAGAGAGAATCCCCTCTCTCCACAATTAGAGAAAGCCCGTGTGCAGCAACAAAGACCTAGTGCAACTAAAACTGTTTTTAAAAGTAAATAAATGAACATTTTAAAAAATATTTTATAAAAATATAGGGAGCAATGAAAAAAACTAATGAAACAGAAATAAATTCACCAAATAAAGAAGCCAAAGAATTAGTAATTAAAACACTAATATAATTAGAGAATAAATGAGCACCAAACTGTAACAAGGAATTGGAAACTATTAAGGAAAAAGAACCAATCAAACTTAAAGAGTACAATAACTGAAATGAAAACACACACTCACACACTACAAGCAATTAACAGCAGGTGATACAGAAGAATGCATAAGTGATCTGGAAGACAGAATAATGGAAATAGCCCAATCAGAACAAGAAGAAAAGGACAAATTAAGAAAATGAGAACAGTTTAAGGAACTAGTGGTACAACACCAAGCATGTTAACATTGGTATTTTAAGGGGCCCAGAAAGAAGAGAGAGAAAAAAGGGTCAAAAATGTATTTGATGAAATTATGGCTGAAAACTTCCAAAATGTGAAAAAAGAAACATATCCAGGTACAGGAAGCATAGAGGGTCCCAAACAAGACAAACCCAAACAGACTCACAAAAAGGGATATAATTAAAATAGCAGGAGTTAAAAATAGAGAATTCCAAAGGCAATAAGAGAAGAGCACACAATCACATACTAAGGAAGCCCCATACAGCTATCGGCTGACTTTTCTGTAGAAACATTGTAGGCCAAAAGGGAATGCCAGGATATATTCAAAGTACTAACAGGGGAAAAACCTGCAACCTAAGATACTCTACCCAGGCATATTATTACTTACAACTGAAAGAGACAAAGAACTTCTCAGAGAAGCAAAAACTAAGAGTTCATCAATACTAAAGCTATCCTCAGAGAAATGTTAAAGGGTCATCTCTAAGTGGGAAAGAATAGGCTACAAGTAGAAGTAAGAATCTATAGGAAAGAAAAATCCTACTCATAAAGGCACATATATAGTAAAGGTTGTGGGTCAACCACTTAAATAAGCTAGTACAAAAATTAAAAGACAAAAATCTATAAAATCAACTATAACTACAAGAAAGAGTTAAGGGGTAAACATGAAGATTAAAATATGACATCAAAAGCACAAAACATGGTGGAAAGTAAAAACTATAGATCGTCTACAATGTGCTTGAACTTAAATGACTACCAGTTTTAATTAGTAGATAAAGCTATAGGTCAACATATACTAAACCCCATGGTAACTACAAATCAAAAATCTACAATAGGACATCCCTGGTGGTCCTGTGGTTAAGAATCTGCCTGCCAATGCAGGGAACACAGGTTTGACCCCTGATTCAGGAAGATTTCACATGCCACAGAGCAACTAAGCCTGTATACCACAACTACTGAGCCCAGAGTCTAGAGCCCAGGCTCCACAATGAGAAGTCTGAGCACCACAACTAGAGAGGAGCCCTCTCGGGTAACAACTAGAGAAAGTCCAAGTACAGCAATGAAGACCCAGTGCAGCAAAAAATTAACTAATTTATTACTTTTTTAAAAGCCCATAATAAATACACAAATACTAGAGGGAAAGAAACACACTCATATCACTACAGAAAATCGGCAAACTACAAAGGAAGAAATTAAAAGAAGAAGAAAAGAACACAGAAGAACTACAAGAACAACCAGAAAAAAGTAACAAAATGGAAGTAAGGACATACCTGTCAATAATCACTTTAAATGTCAATGGACTACAATCAAGAGAGATAAGGTGGCTGATTGGATAGAAAAAAAAGAAAAACACAAGACCAAGCCATAGTCTGCTTAGAAGAAACTCACTTCAGTGCTAAAGACAGACTGAAAGCATGAGGTTGGGGAAAGACACGTCATGCAAACAGAAACAGCAAAGCAGGGTAGCAATACTTGCATCAGACAAAATAGACTCTAAAAAGAAAGGCTATCAGAAAAGACAAAGAGGGAATTCTATAATGATAAAGGCATCAACATAAGAAGAAGATACAACACTCATTAATACCATTTCCTTCTCCAGGGGATCTTCCCGACCCAGGGACTGAACCGAGGTCTCCTGTATTGCGGGCAGAGGCTTTACCGTCTGAGCCACCAGGGAAGCCCCTAACATAGGATTACCTAAATACATAAAGCAAATATTAACAGACATAATGAAAAAATGACAAAAGGACAAGAATAGTAGGAGAATTTAATGCCCCACTTACATCAATGGACAGATCACCCGAGAGAAAATCAATAAGGAAACAGCAGTCGTAAATGACACATTAGCCCATTGGATTCAACATATATCTACAGGACATTCCATCCCCAAGTACCATAATACACCTTCTTTTTAAGTGCACGTGGAACACTCTCCAGGACAGATCACATGGTAGCCACAAAATGAGTCTCTATAAACTTTGGAGGACAGCAATTATATCAAGCATTTTTTACAACTAGAGCAGCATGAAGCTAGAAATTAGTTATAGGAAGAAAAGTGGGAAAAACACAATATTGGGAGATTGAACAACATGCCACTTAAAACTAATGGATCAATGAAGAATCAAAATAGGAATCAGAAAATATCTTGAGGCAAATGAAAATAAAAGCACAAGTTTTCAAATTCTATGGGATGCAGCAAAAGCAGTTCAAGGAGGGAAGTTTATAGTGATGCAGGCCTACATCAAGAAACAAGAAAAATCTCAACAACCAAACCAAGTCTAAAGTAATTTGAAAAAGGAAAACAAATGAAGCCCAAATCCAACAAAGGGAAAGAAATAATAAAGATAAAGAGAGGAAATAAATAAAATAGAAACCAACAACATAAAAGATAACATCAAAGAAACCAAAAGTTGATTTTTTAAAAACATAAAAAAATGATAAACCTTTACTCAGGTTCATTAAGAAAAAAATAAAGAAGACCCAAAAAAATAAAACAAGAAGAATACGGGAGAATAAATAACAACCAGTATCACAGACATACAATCCTAAGAGAATACAACGTTATGTGTCAATAAATTGGAAAACCTAGGAAAAACTGACAAGTTTCTAGAAACATACAATCTTCAACCCGAATCAGGAAGAAATAGAATCTGAACAGACTGATCACTAATAGTGAATTGAATTTGTAATTAAAAAGAAACAAACAAGCAAACACCTCCCAGAAAACAAAAGTTCAGGACCAGACAGCTTCACAGGGGAATTTTACCAAACATATAAAGGAAAGATCATACCCATGCTTCTCAAGCAATTCCATTAACTTGAAGGGGAAGGAAACACTCCCAATACATTCAATGAAGCCACCATTACCCTGATGCCAAAACCAGGCAAAGACCCTACAAAAAAGAAAATTATAGGCCAACATCTTTGATGCATAATGGATGCAAAAATCCTCATCAAAATATTAACAAACCAAACTCAATAATATATAAAAAAGATAATACACCATGATTAAATGGGATATATTCCAAGGATTCAAGGAATAATAAATCAGTGTAACATACCATATTAACAAATGGAAGCATAAAAATTCTATGATCATCTCAAAAATTGCAGAAAAAGCATTAGACAAAATTCAACATCCATTCATGATAAAAACTCTCACCATAGTTGGAATAGAAGGAACATATCTCACCATAATAAAGGCCATTTATGAAAAACCCACAACTAACATTATATTCAGTGGTGAAAAGCTTCAACATGTCCTCTAAATGAGGAATAAGATAAAAATGCTTCCCACCTATATTTAACAGAATATTGAAAGTCCTAGCCAGAGTAATCAGACAAGAAAAGGAAATAAAAGACATTGGGAAGGGAAGAAGTAAAACTACCACTTGCAGATGACATAATATAACATACAGAAAACATAAAGTCTCTATAAAAAAAACTATTAGAACTGATAAATGAATTCAGTAAAATTGCAGGATACAAGGTTAGTTAATATACAGAAATCTGTATACAGTAATACTGAACTACAAAAAGAAAAATCAATAAAACAATCCCATTTACAATTGCATTGAAAAAACTAAAATCCTTAGAAATAAACTTAACCAAGGAGGTGAAAGACCTACATTCTGAAAAACTATGACATGGATGAGGGAAATTGAAGACAATACAAATAAATGGAAATATATCCCATGCATTAGAAATGGAAATATATCTTCATGGATTAGAAGAATTAACATCGTTAAAATGGCCATACTACCCAAAACAATCTACAGATTTAATGCTGCTGCTGCTGCTGCTGCTGCTAAGTCGCATGGGTCGTGTCCGACTCTGTGCGACCCCATAGACAGCAGCCCACCAAGCTCCACTGTCCCTGGGATTCTCCAGGCAAGAATACTGGAGTGGGTTGCCATTTTCTTCTCCAATGCATGAAAGTGAAAAGTGAAAGTGAAGTCGCTCCGTCATGTCCAACTCTTAGCGACCCCATGGACTGCAGCCTACCAGGCTCCTCCGTCCATGGGATTCTCCAGGTGAGAGTACTGGAGTGGGGTGCCATTGCCTTCTCCACAGATTTAATGCAACCCCTATCAAAACACAGGCTTCCCTTGTGGCTCAGCTGGTAAAAATCTGCCTGCAATGGAGGAGACATGGGTTCAATCTCTGGGTTGGGAAGATCCCCTGGAAAAAAGAAAGGCTACCCACTCCAGTATTCCGACCTAGAGAATTCCATGAACTGTATAGCCCATGGGGTCACAAAGAGTCAGATACAACTGAGTGACTTTCACTATCAATCCCCAGACATTTTTCACAGAACTAAAACAAATAGTCCTAAAATTTATATGTAACCACAAAAGACCCAGAATTGCCAAAGCAATCTTGAGAAAAAAGAACAAAGCTGGAGTTATCACACTGGCTTCAGATTATACTACAAAGCTACAGTCATCAAAACAGTATGGTACTGGCACAAAAACAGACATATAGATCAATGAAACAAAATAGAGAGCTCATAAATAAACCCACACAGCAATGACCAGGTTGTCTAAAACAAAGGGGAAAAGAATATATAATGTAGAAAAGACAGTCTCTTTAGTAAGTGGTGCTGGAAACACTGGACAGCCATGTGAAAAAGAATAAAATTAGAACATTTCTCTCACCATATACAAAATAAACTCAAAATGGATTAAAGACCTAAATACAAGACAAGTAATCAAAAAATTCCTAGAAGAAAACATGGGCAGAACACTCTTTGACATAAGAACAGTATTTTTTGGATCTGTCCCCTTTGGCAAAGGAAACAAAAGCAAACAGAAAACAAACAAAACTAAAAACTAACAGAACTAATCAAACGTAAAAGCAAAGGAAACCATCAACAGAACCAAAAAACAATCTACAGCATGGGAGAAAATATTTATAAAGACATGAGTGATAAGGGGTTAATATCCAAAATATATAAACAGCTAATACAACTCAACATTAAAAAAAAAAAAAAAAGAACTTTGTTTAAATGGACAAAAGACATGAACAGATTTTATTCCAAAGAAGACTCAGATGGCCAACAGGCATGTGAAAAGATGTTCAATACCACTAATCATCAAACAAATGGAGATCAAAACCATGATGAAATATCTCCTCACATGTATCAGAATGGCTATCATAAAAATGTCTACAATAACAAATGTTGGTGAGGATTTAAGAAATGAGAACTCTAGTACACTGTTGGTGGGAATGTAAATTGGTGTATCCGCTATGAAAAATAGTATGGAGGTTCCTTAAAAATCTAATATAGTGTTACCATACAATCCAGCAACTCTACTCTTGGGCATATATCTTGAGAAAATTCTAATTAGAAAATGTTCATAGCAGCACTATTTACAATAGTCAAAACACAGAAATAAACCAAGCACCCATCAGCAGATGAATGGGTTAAGAAGAGGTGGAATATAAGTACACAATAGAGTATTCAGTTCAATTCAGTTCAGTCGCTCAGTTGTGTCTGACTCTTTGAGACCCCATGAATCGCAGCACGTCAGGCCTCCCTGTCCATCACCAACTCCTGGAGTTCACCCAAACTCATGTCCATCGAGTCGGTAATGCCATCCAGCCATCTCATCCTCTGTCGTCCCCTTCTCCTCCTGTCCCCAATCCCTCCCAGCATCAGAGTCTTTTCCAATGAGTCAACTCTTCACATGAGGTGGCCAAAGTTTTGGAGTTTCAGCTTTAGCATCAGTCCTTCCAAAGAATACCCAGGACTGATCTCCTTTAGGATGGACTGGTTGGATCTCCTTGCAGTCCAAGGGACTCTCAAGAGTCTTCTCCAACACCACAGTTCAAAAGCATCAATTCTTCGGTGCTCAGCTTTCTTCACAGTCCAACTTTCATAGTCCATACATGACCACTGGAAAAACCATAGCCTTGACTAGATGGACTTTGTTGGCAAAATAACATCTCTGCTTTTGAATATGCTATCTAGGTTGGTCATAACTTTCCTTCTAAGGAGTAAGCGTCCATAAAAAAGAAGGAAATATTGTCATTTGCAGCAACATGGATGGACCTAGAAGTTATTATGCTTAGTGAAGTCAATAAAGACAAATTTATATGATCTCACTTATATGTAGTATCTAAAAAATAATACAAGCAAATCTATACACAAAACAGAAACAGCCTTACAGACATATTATAGAACACACACTTTTGGTTACCAAAAGGGAACTAGGGATGGGGTAGGGATAAACTAGAAGTATGGTGTTAACAGATATAGATCACGTAGATAAGCCACAAAGATTTATTGCGCGTACCATGTGCTCAGTTGTGTCTGACTTTGTGGTTCCATGGACTATATATAGCCTGCCAGGCTCCTCTGGCCATGGGATTTCCTGTGCAAGAATACTGGAGTGGATTGCCATTTCCTCCTCCAAGGGTCTTCCCAATCCACGGATTGAACCTGTCTCTCCTGTGTCTCCTGCAGTGCTGGTGGATTCTTTACCCACTGAGCCATTGGGGAGGCCCCATTGTATAGCATAGGGAACATTATTCAATATAATGTAATAACCTATAGTGGAAAATAATCATATACACACACACACACACACACACACATGGATATAACCTAATCATTTTACTGTACACCTGAAACTAATACAATATTATAAATCAATTATAATTCAATTGAAAAGAAATACATAGAATATTAAATTATTTGTGGGAAAATTAACAAATGTATAATATTAAGCTCTAATACTTTTAAAAATGTTAAAGTTTTTCACTCAAGGTCTTTAAAAATGTTCTTCAAAAGAGTTTTCAAAATGCCTTCATCACAGTCGGAGATGATCTTCTATTGTATTTTCTGATGATTATCACTGTTATAGACAAATGCTATTTTTACAAGTTTATTTTGTATCCAGCTCCTTGTTGACTCTCTTAATAATTTTCTAACTCTGGTGGGGATTTTTTGGTGGACAATAACAACATCTGCAAAAAATAAAATTAAAAAGAGAAGAAAAATGAAAAATAAGACAGCTTGCTTCTTTCCTTACAATTCTCATACACTTAATTGTTTGTTTGTTTCATTTTGTTTTAGTGTTCAGAACTTTTAAGGTGGCAAACATGTTTGTCTTATTCCTGACCTTGAAAGGAACTTGGGCTCTATTAATCTTTATTTTTAATTATATCTAATTTTCTTGTCTCTTGTCTCTTTTGGTTTACTCTATTGCTTTGTACAAACCACAAGGGCTTTATTGATTGATGCTGGGGTGCAGTGCACCTATTTTTTTGTTTGTTTAAGCTTTATGTGTGTTCCAAAGTACAAGAGGGTTGACAACCACCATTGTTCTCATACTTATTGGACTTGATTGCAAGTGAGGCTTTTGAAAACAAAAATAAATTCCTGGAGAAGGCATTTAGTAATTATTATTCAGTTTATCTGGGCTGCAGCTTGAGAATCCATATTTTCTGAAAAGTTTGCAGGCACCTCTGACCATCAACAGGATTTAGAAATCACTGAATTTGAGTACCTATAAAAACATGGTCTAGTGTGAAAAGGATAAGAAGCAACCTCTAAGCTTCTAATGATTTCTCAGTAAGAAGTTGACAGATGTTTAGATGGCTTGGGGAAAAATCTGTAGATGGTAAGTCATCCCAGAAGAGGAAATCATATTAGTAAAAACCAAGAGCTGAAGGAAAGGAAGGTCACTTCCTGAAAACTACAAACAGTTACTCATGAAAATGTAAAATGCAGAAAAGGAGTGGCAGGAACAAGAGAGTTAAAACAGAGGCCATAGAATAAAACCATATTAAGACTGAACTTTACCCCAAGAGTAATGAGAAGCCATTGAAAGGGTTTCAGCAGGGAAGGACATGAGTAGAGTCTTGCTGGAGAAGGACTGATTTAGTAACAATGGAGAAAATTTATTGGAAAGAAAGCAGTATGGAAGCCCTGACCCTTGGGATAACTACTACAATTCAGGCAATAAATGATGGTAACTTGAACTATAATACAATTACAGATAGGTAAAATCACTGTAGATGGTGATTGCAGCCATGAAATTAAGATGCTTACTCCTTGGAAGGAAAGTTATGACCAACCTAGATAGCATATTCAAAAGCAGAGACATTATTTTGCCAACAAAGTCCATCTAGTCAAGGCTATGGTTTTTCCAGTGGTCATGTATGGATGAGAAAGTTGGACTGTGAAGAAAGCTGAGCGCCGAAGAATTGATTTTTTTGAACTGTGGTGTTGGAGAAGACTCTTGAGAGTCCCTTGGACTGCAAGGAGATCCAACCAGTCCATTCTAAAGGAGATCAGTTCATTGGAAGGACTGATGCTAAAGCTGAAACTCCAATACTCTGGCCACCTGATGCGAAGAGTTGACTCATTGGAAAAGACCCTGATGCTGGGAGGGATTGGGGGCAGGAGGAGAAGGGGATGACAGAGGATGAGATGGCTGGATGCCATCACTGACTCGATGGACATGAGTTTGAGTAAACTCCGGGAGTTGGCGATGGACAGGGAGGCCTGGAGTGCTGCAATTCATGGGGTCACAAAGAGTCGGACACAACTGAGCGACTGAACTGAACTGAACTGAAAAGATGAGTATAAGTAGAACTAACAGAGAGTAATGATGACTGGTGATAAAATGTCTAAGAAGAGGAAGAGCAAATGCACTGGAATCAATTCATTACTCATAAGTATTCTCTGAGCTCTGTATTTTGGATTTAATATATTTATCTAAAACTGTTGAGGCATTCTCTAAAACAATGAGGTTAAAGATAAATGTTTATATCTTATTCAAAATTGCCAGAGTTTAAATAAAACTGATGATAATATATACATAAATATTTAAATACATAATAAGTAAAAATGATTTGGATGGGTTCCTTTCAGAGTATGTCACATTCCTTGCCATTTCAGTTTTGGTCCACTCTAACTTAGCCATTTCCTTCCACCACTGGAGTGAAAGTGTGAATTGCTCAGTCATGTCTGACTCTTTGCAACCCCATGGACTTCAGCCACCATGCTCCTTTGTCCATGGAATTCTCCAGGCAAGAATACTGGAGTGGGTTTCCATGTCCTTCTTTAGGGGATCTTCCTGACCCAGGAATCGAACCCATGTCTCCTGCATTGCAGACAGATTCTTTACCATCTGAACCACCAGGGAAGCCCTGGAACAGCTCCACAAAGTCCCCAGACCCTAAAATACCACCAAGCCTGTTAAAGTCACCGACAGAGACTGAGCTGAGGATAAAGAGGATCATGGAGAAACTAAACCAGCTGATCCCACCCAGACACTTCACCAACGTGAGCTCCACCACCAGCGCCACACACAGCAGAGCCACACTCCTCAGCCCTCGAGACACATACTGCAGGGGGGACCAGATGGACGTCCTGCAAGAGGTGAGGGACCATCTGGGATGAAGGAAGGAATATAGTGGGGATTTCCTCAGGGCCAGGATGTCCTCCCCAGCCCTGGGGGCAGGTGCTTTAGGAAAGGTGACAGACTTCACCTACCTTGTGAGCTTCACTCTGTTCTGGGAGGGCCAGGTGTCCCTGTCTCTCCTGCTCATCCACCCCAGTGAAAGGGTCTTGGCTCTCTGGAGGGCCAGGAACCAAGACTGTGACCGGTTATTTTCAAAGGCAGGGCTGTTAATAGCCCCACCCATATCCTTGAATGTGGCCTAACTCTAAGCCCAAGTGCTGAACTGTGACACTTGAGAGAAGAAGCCTTCTACTGTCTGAGGCCTTAACATGTACCCTGTGAGGTCCTGACTGGTATGACCACCAGTAATTGAGAAATTTCTTTTCTTACTGTCAAGGAAGAAAGCCCTTTTTTCACAGGTAAGTATACCTTTAGATACCTGAGAGGTGACAACAGGCACCGCTACATACACTTCAGTTCAGTCACTCAATGGTATCCCACTCTTTGTGACACCAGGGACAGGGGCACGCCAGGCTTCCCTGTCGATCACCAACTCCCGGAGCTTGCTCAAACTCACGTCTGAGACGATGACGCCATCCAGCCATCTCATCCTCTGTTGTCCCCTTCTCCTCCTGCCTTCAGTCTTTCCAGCATCAGGGCCTTTTCCAATAAGTCAGTTCTTCGCATCAGGTGGCCAAAGTGTTGGAATTTCAGCTTCAGCATCAGTCCTTCCAATGAATATTCATGACTGATCTCCTTTAGAATGGACTGGTTGGATCTCCTTGCAGTCCAAGGGACTCTCAAGAGTCTTCTCCAACACCACAGTTCATAAGCATCAATTCTTTGGCACTCAGTTTTCGTTATAGTCCAACCCTCACATCCATACATGACCACTGGAAAAACCATAGCTTTGACTAGATGACCTCTGTTGTTAAAGTAATGTCTCTGCTTTTTAACATGCTGTCTAGGTTGGTCATAGCTTTTCTTCCAAAGAGCAAACTACATTGCCCACCTCAATTAATAATGGGCATGACCCTCTCTGATGCCTCTGCTACTCAAGGTATGGCTAGGTATGTGGTATCTTCCTGAGCCCCCTACTCATGACTTCCAAGGTTGGCATTCTCACTCAGATGTTCAATAAAAAAGGACTGCCCGAGGTAGAATTGTGTATTATATATGTCCTTTTCCATCATGCCCTATGGTAATCTCAGATCTAGTCATCTCTTTTACTGTAGACCTAGGTTTTACAAAATACGTTCAGTGGAGAAGTATTCTGCTATGTGTTAATAGATTTTATACTGGACAAGTTCTCCTTGATACGTGCATAACATCTATGCTTCATCTCATATCATTTTCTGTAGACTACCTCTTAAGTATCTCTCACATTTACCCATTTCTCTACATGCCTACAGTTCTTACCTGTGTTCAGGTCATCATTAGCTTATCTAGATTACTTGTCATAGCTTCCTTTCTGCCTCTCTTACCGTCTCTAATTCACTGTTCACACTGTAGCTTGAGTCATGTTTCCAAAAATTCAACTTCTTCCTACGATATGTGTGCTCACTCAGTCAAAGCCAATTCTTTTTTGACCCCATGGGCTGTAGCCCACCAGGCTCCACTCCCCATGGGATTCTCTAGGCAAGAATGATGATGTGAGTTGCTGGTTCTTTCTCTAGGGGATCTTCCCAACCCAGGGATCAAACCTGCATCTCCTGAGTCTCCTGCATTGGCAGATGGATTCTTTACCACTGGGGCCACCTGTGAAACCCATCTCAAATTGATCTCAAGATCAGGTATTGTCAGCTATTCTCAGGTCTCTGGTTGGAGAAGTCCTTCATATTCGCTGAGTTGTGATCTAGCAATTCTCGGAAACCACAAGTTGAGCAGGCCTCAGCTTACACTGGGGTGTAAGCATGTTTCTCATATCAATCACAGCAACGTCAATGCCAAAGCTCTCTCCCCTTGCTCACAAACAAATGTTCACTTCCTGGTCTGCCAGCTTTACACTAAGCTGCAAAATACTTCCTGAGCCACTTTGGAATTTGCAAAGTGTAACTTATATGCCACCACAAACCCCAGAACCTGGGGGCCAATCCCTGAGACCACCTATCAGTTTCAGACTCTTTTGCTGCTTTGCTAATTTACTGTTAAGTCTTGAGGGCTCAATCCATTTCCTTTTCCCCCTTAGGGATCCATTTTTTCCCCATGGATTTGCTTTCTCTAAGCTTGGCCACAGAGTGGAATGCTAGGTTTCCAGCAGCAGCCCCTAGCAGCAATTCTCGGAAACCACAAGTTTAGAAAGCCCCTTTCTAAGCAGTTTTATTTTTTTAATTTTAATTTTTAAATTTTGTTGGCGTATAGTTGATTTACAATGTTGTATTAATTTCAAATGCACATCAAAGTGTATCATATATATATGTATATACATATATATATATACACACACTGTTTTTTAGATTCTTTTCACATATAGGTCATTACAGAGTATTGAGTAGAATCACAACAGTTTTCAAAGTCAAGCTTCGAGTTATTTTCCCTTAAGTTTCCAAAAAAATATGTCAAGAGGAAGTAAAGTGTGGATAGCAAACATGGAGAAAAAACATGCATTCCAGATCTTACAGTTATCCAAATGTTGGCTCCTGATCCATAGTCCTTGATTCTCTTCTGAAACAAGTAAAAGCACAGTTGGGTTTCTGCTCTTTCCCTTTGATCTCTGATGGTACACCTCACCAGATCTCCTCCTGTCCACTAATTGTCCTTATGCCTGAGTCCCAGGAAGGATGAAAATGTGCTGATCCCTTCCTTTCTCTAGAATGAACCTGAAGAGACATCCATAGCACCAAATCAGGTACCACTTATATCTGCTGTACTCCTGGGTCCCCATTCACCCATGTTCCCTTTCTGCCTGCTACCACTTACCTACACAGGATTGGAACAAAGAGTGAATCAAAGGAAAGATAAGAGCTTTGAAGCAGAAAGAGTCAGGAAGCCTTTCATCAACCAGAGGAAAGAAATGCAATATATATTTATTCATGCATCAGACTGAGCAGGGTTTCCCACGTGGCATTAGTGGTAAAGAACCTGCTTGTCAATGAAGGAGACATAAGAGATGTGGGGTTGGGAAGATGCCCTGGAGAAGGGTATGGCAACCCACTCCAGTATTCTTGCCTGGAGAATCCCATGGACAGAGGAGCCTGGCGGGCTCCAGATCATAGGGTTGCAATGAGTCAGACACGACTGAAGTGACTTAGCAGGCACACACAGACTAAGCAGGACTTGCTGCCAGCTCTTTGAGAGGTATTAGGGACACAGCAGTGGATCAAGCAAATGCATTACCTTCCTTGAGGAAGCTTACAATCCTCAGAAAGCAAGTTTCTAGAAAAAAAAATGAAAGGTAAACATAAAAAATAACATATATAGAGAACCCTGTGATAAGAGGTCTTCATGCCATGTTGAGGAGCCTGAACTCCTTCCTGAGGGGAATTTTAAATAAAGGACTTTAAAATAAAGGATTTTAAGCAGTAATGAAGTTGCATTTGCAGTTCAAAAGGATACTCTGGCAGTTGTGTTGAAGAATTTAGATGGAATAAAACAGAGACAATCTGGCTAGTGGCTTATAGTAATCTAAGAAAAATATTATATGAACTTGAGTAAGTGATGCAAAAGTAGCAAAAGAGAAGAGAACTTGCAGGTTAGATAAATACTTTGAATCTAAAATTCCAGACTCCATGAATCCATCCATGTGACAGAAGAGCAGAGCTGCCCTGAACTCAAGGCTCTCTCAGAAAGGTATTTTCCCTAAAGCATATACAGTGGATACTCATACACACACACACACAATCCCAATTCATACACACACCAAAAAAATGCCCAATAGATACAAAATTTGCAATGATAATACTTTTCAGTTATAGAAAATTTTAAATTATCCTTCACTCACAAGTAGCTTCCATTACCTATATTGTGTGAACAGTCATTTGTTGTCTTGTGAAGGTCCAGTGTGGAGCTGAAATGATGATACATCTTAACCACACTGATCTCTCCTGATGTGACAGTAAGTTTGCTTTGTCCTGTGGTAGGTGGTGTGTAGCATGCGTCTTCTAGGAGACATTCTGATGCAGAGCAAACTTCATCAGCATCAACCCTAGCAATCAGGATTTTCTGAGGGCACAATTCCTAGCAGGGGGTCTCTGAGGTCAATCACCTTGAATTTTAAAGAGAAAAATCAATTCAAGGAAATCATTTCAAGCTCCTTTGATAACAGATTTCATCTCAATTTTTTCCAAAGGGGAAAGGATTCATATCCTATCTCCAGATTTAAACCCAGGAGTATATCTCCTAGAGTCAATGATTCTGTATGGGGAACATTCTGGGCAAATCTTTGATGGATACCCACAGCTTTAGAGTAGGAACATTTTGATTTAGTTAGCCTAATTCTCTGTAGGCATAACTTCCTAACCTTTAGTGGATGCACTTAAAAGTTTTATATGGTGTTTTCCATTTCATTAAATGTGTTTTAGTGGCAAACACAAAGCCACGTTACTTAGGAAAGAACAATGTTTATACTTAGCTTTAATAGAACTTTCTTTAAAGCCTATGAGTTTACCAATAACAATCATTTTGAGATTTACTTCAACTGATTTATTGCCTAATATTTATTCATTTATTCAGCAAATGTTTATTGAGATTCTAACAGATATGAGGCATTAAGGGCAAATGGAGAAAAATAAATGTTCAGCACGGTTGCAATCTGAAAGACATTTAACCTACCAATTCTATGAAGGAAGTAAAAATGCAGAAGGGCTTATGATAAGGTGGTATTTGACTTAGCCCCTAAGGATATCTGTAGACAGGGAATGGAGTGAAAGAGAAAACTCATAAAGATCATGAATAAGGTTGCCAGGTTTAGCAAACAATAGAACAAAGTATCAGTTCAATTTCGGTAATTTCTAATTGCCTATGCATATTACATGAGATAAAAGGAAAATATTGCGTGGGAACGATGGATACTAAGAAATTATTGCTCATTAGAAATAATTCAAATTTAGTTTAGTATTCTGTATTTTTATCTGATAACTCTAATCAGGAACAAAATTATCATGAACTTTGTTCACCGGTCCAAAGGAGTGAGAGCAATTGGTGGAATGCAGGGAAGAATGAGGCTAAGAAGAGGAAGAAACTAAATTATGGAGGCTCTCGAGTATGAAACTGAGGATTTTAGTGTTTATTCAGTAAGTTTTTGAAAGCTACAAAAGCCAATTAAAGGAAGAGAGTAATGCAATCCACTTTGTGCTCTAAAGAGCAAATTCACAATTTAACAAGATGTGCATGACCTATAGAAAGACAATTTAAAACATTACTATGTGATATAAAATAAAATTTATATAAACAGAAGAAAAAATACTATTGTTTCTGGGTGGGATGACTTAATATTGAAAAAAGGTCAACTATCTCTTTAATATTTTCTTATTGTTGCTGCAACGAAGTGGCTTGAACAAGTGGATCATCTTGCAGTTCTGTGGCTCAGTAGTTCAACCTCTGTCTCAATGAGTTAAAACCAACATGTGGCAGGGGCCAAATTCCTTTCTGAAGGCTCTGGAGGAGCATCTGTTTCTTTGCCTTTTCAGGTTTCTAGAACTGCCCACATTCCTCAAAGCCCCCTTCCTCCTGTTTTCAAAGCTGTAATGGTGGGTCAAGTCCTCACACCACATCTTTCTGAACCATTCCTCTGCCTCCCTCTTCCACTTTTGAGAACTAAGGCGATTTAGATTGGTCCCACCCAGATAATCCAGGATATCTCCCATCTCAATATCCATACCCTTAATCATGTCTGGAAAGCCCCCTTGTCATGGAAGGTAACAGATTCACAGGCCCCAGGGATTATAAAGAAACCTTTGGGGAACCATTAGTTTGCTTTCTGCAATCTCTAAACTAATCAATAAATACAGTGGAATCTTAATAACATTATTGACATACTGTTTAATATACTCAAGCCTAGGACTTCCCTGGCGGTCCAGTGGTTAGGACTCTGAGCTTCTGGTGCAGGGGGCATTGGTTCAATCTCTGCTTGGGGAGCTAAGATCCCACAGGCTGTGCAGTGCAACCAAAATTGGTTTTTTTTTTTTTTTAATTTTTAAATAAAAATTGAAATTAGGACTTCCCTGGTGGCTCAGATGGTAAAGAATCTGCCTGCAATGCAGGAAACCCGGTTTCAATCCCTAGGTTGGGAAGATCCCCTGGAGAAGGGAATGGCAACCCACTCCAGTATCCTTGCCTGGAGAATCCCATGGACAGAGAAGCCTGGCGGGCTACAGTCCATGGGGTTGCAAAACATCAGACACAACTGAGCAACTAACACTTTCACTATTCTAAAATGATCAAGTAAAATAAACATGTAAGACCGATCAAAAGAGATTTGTTATATATTTGAAATAGTCCTGCAGAGCACTTCCTCTGACACTTAGCAAAATGAATATCCTGACACATTACTATTATACAAGATATGGTTTATAATAATAAATTCAAAGACTGTATCCTCACCAAAGGATAGCTGTGCATTATTAGGATGGGGGTAGCGATGTTAAGTTTCCAGGGTCAGAATATTCAACCATCCAGGATGTGATGCTGTTAAACATCATAGAAGCCCAACCCTGTCACATGGAAATTCCAACATAATTATAGGATTATGAAAACTCTCTTTAGCAGACCAAAATGACCAGGACTTAACAGTCCTCCAGGTCATCATGGAAGAGCTATTCCAGAATTTGTTCAATTCTGCCAGCAGTGCCATTTTGCACTGTTTTTATTGGTTACACACACAGAACAACCATGCTGATGAGCTCTTCTATGGACACAGACAACCATGCTGATGAACTCTTCTATGGACACAGAACAACCATGCTGATGAGCTCTTCTATAGACACAGACAACAGAGGCTAAGCATGGAGAGTGAAGCAGAGACTGTGGGTGGTCCCCTAAAATCCATTCCCCTCTCCCTCTTTAGTAACTGAACACCATAATTTTAGCTGGGTCCAGCGTCACCAAACTAAAGGCCACAGCCTTCCTGCAGCTGGTTATGACCATGACGAGATTTCTGCCAGGACTATGAGTGGAAGTGATATGGGAAACTTCTAGGTCATGCCTTTAAAAGTAAAACAACTCTCTCCCCCCTTCCTATTGGCTGAACTGCAATATAATGATAAGAGATGACAAAGCCATGTTAGGCCGTGGAATTGAAGTCATATATTAAGAATGCACCTTAATTGTGGTGAAGACATCAGGGGTTTATGCTCAGTTGTTCAGTCATGTCCAACTCTTTGCAACCCCATAGACTGTAGCCCTCCAGGCTCCTCTGGGCATGGGATTTCCCAGGCAAGAATACTAGAGGGGGCTGCCATTTCCTATTCCAGGGATCTTTCCAACCCAGGGTTTGAACCTGAATCTTTTGCATTGGATTCTTTACCACTGCGCCACCTGGGAAGCCCAGGGGTTTATGCATAATGCTCAAACTCATCAAACTGTACACATTAAGTATATGGGGTTTTGTACACCAATTAAATCCCAGCAAAGCCGTAAAAGAAATAATAAAATTAAGAGCATCACACTAGCCCCTCTTTAAAAAAAAGAACAGCTGAACAAGCATATAGAAGGAATTGGAGTCCCTGACACCATGTAACATCATATTAGCCCTGGCTTGCTCACCCTATGACTGTTATGTGAGGGATAAATACATTTGCATTTTTTGGTCATCATTATTTTCTTCCTACCTAATACAGAATGTGATATTAGTACAGAAGTGCTAATGTAACCAGACCAAAATACAACGCATTAGTCTAATGGTAGGAGAGTAATATAGCGAGTGACAAGGAAGCTTGACAGGTGAGGAATTTGATGATTAAATTTACCTCAAAGCAAAAATCATGGTGCCTGCTACCTGAAGAAAGGAAGGAAGACCTCGTGCCAAGAGAGTTGTAATTCTAGTGGAACACACTGAAAAAAATCTCAGAATATTGGTTTGCACTGGCTGCTGCAGGTCACTTTAAGCAAAATCTTATTTAAAAACATGAATTCAAGTTAGATGTTAAACTTTTTCAAGTTTTTAAAATGTAGATGTGCTATTTTAAAGCTATTTTTTAAATTTAAAAAAATTCCTATAAAAATGCTCATATAAAAAATAAAATTATTGCTCCATTAATAAAACAAGGGTAAGTGATTTGATACAAGGACACCAACTGTGAGACGAGTGATACTCAGGTTAGAAACCAAGGTCTATGTCAGCAGAGCATCAGCAAAGATGCCAAAGAAATGACAGAACCTCAGGACTCAGCTAATGACCAGATTTGGGAGAAAATGACCAGGAAGGAGTCAAGATGACTCAGAATCTCGTAAAAGAAAGACAGAGGAGAAGGGTCTAAAACAAATCAAATGATCAAAGGATAGGACTCGAAAGGGAGGAATTAGGAAGTAGGAGCCAGCAGAAGAGAGAAGGCTGGATATTTAACTTATCCCAGTGGAATCACCTACCACCCGTTTGTCTGTTACCACAGAGTGAAAAGGTGAAAGAGAAATGTTAAGCTGGAATGAAGACTCCTGTCCCTGGTGGTTATACTTTAGAAGGAAGTGGATTACATTTCACAACCAGATTCAGTTAATACAATTAAGATAAATGACTGTTTGAAAGGAAAACTCATTTACCTCCTGGGAGACTCTATACTGGGGCAATAACTGCACTACTTAACTCAAAGTTGTAAAAAAGCATGTAATTATTTTATATTCTTATAGAAATTTAGGCTGATTTTAAAATATCTTTAATGAGGTCTCTACTCTCTCCTTTTGACTGTTTTCTTTTCAACTTCACTTTTAGATTTGAGCCTTTATGTATTCCCTCTTTCATGAGAAATGCTGTTCTTATTTATAAATCCCAATGAAAATTCTACATTTTGATTGATACTTCACACATACAAACAGGTACTCTACCCCAGACCCTAGGGAAGATCCAGTAAGAAATAATCTTGATGGTTGAACCTTTAAAATGATAGGATATACTTTTTAGAATATGAAATGCAAGAAGGCAAAATGGTTGTCTGAGGAGCTTACAAATAGCTGAGAAAAAAAAAGAAGTGAAAGGCAATGGAAAAAAGGAAATACAAACCCATCTGAATGCATTTCCAAAGAATAGCAAGGAGAGATAAGAAGCCTTCCTCAATGATCAATGCAAAGAAATAGAGTAAAACAATAGAATGGGAAAGTCTAGAGATCTCTTCAAGAAAATTAGAGATACCAAGAGAACATTTCATGCAAAGATGGGCTCGATAAAGGACAGAAATGGCATGGACCTATCAGAAGCAGAAGATATTAAGAAGAGGTGGCAAGAATACACAGAAGAACTGTACAAAAAAGATCTTCATGACCCAGATAACCATGATGGTGTGATCACTCACCTAAAGCCAGACATCCTGGAATGTGAAGTCAAGTGGGCCTTAGGAAGCATCACTACAAACAAAGCTAGTGGAGGTGATGGAATGCCATTTGAGCTATTTCAAATCCTAAAAGATAATGCTGTGAAAATGCTGCAGTCAATATGCCAGCAAATCTGCAACACCCAGCAGTGATCACAGGACTGGAAAAGATCAGTTTTCATTCCAATCCCAAAGAAAGGCAATGCCAAAGAATGTTCAAACTATCGCACAATTGCACTCATCTCACACGGTAGCAAAGTCATGCTCAAAATTCTCCAAGCCAGGCTTCAACAGTACATGAACTGTGAACTTCCAGATGTTCAAGCTGGATTTAGAAAAGGCAGAGGAACCAGAGATCATATTGCCAACATCCGTTGGATCATCGAAAAAACAAGATAATTACAAAAATAATATCTATTTCTGCTTCATTGACTACGGTAAATGCTTCAACTGTGTGGATTAAAACAAACTGGAAAATTCTTAAAGAGATGGGAATACCAGCCCATCTAACCTGCCTCCTGAGAAATCTGTATGCAGAACAAGAAGCAACAGTTAGAACCACACATGGAAAAATGGACTGGTTCAAAATTGGTAAAGGAGTACGTCAAGGCTGTATATTGTCACCCTGCTTATTTAACTTGTATGCAGAGTGCATCATGCTAAATGCCAGACTGGATGAAGCTCAAGCTGGAATCAAGATTGCCAGGAGAAATATCAATAATCTCAGATATGCAGATGATACCACCCTGGGCAGAAAGTGAAGAGGAACTAAAGAGCCTCTTGATGAAAGTGAAAGAGAAGAGTGAAAAAGCTGGCTTAAAACTTGACATTCAGAAAACTAAGATCATGGCATCTGGTCCCATGACTTCATGGGAAATAGATGGGCAAACAACGAAAACAGTGACAGATTTTAGTTTTGGGGGCTCCAAAATCACTGCAGATGGTGACTTCAGCCATGAAAGTTAAAGACACTTTCTCCTTGGAAGAAAAGCTATGACCAACCTAGAGAGCATATTAAAAAGTAGAGATACTACTTTGCCGACAAAGGTCCATCTACTCAAAGCTATGGTTTATCCAGTAGTTGTGTATGGATGTGAGAGTTGGACTGTAAAAAAATTTGAGCACTGAAGAATTGATGCTTTTGAGCTGAGATGTTGGAGAAGACTCTTGAGATTTCCTTGGACTGCAAGGAGATCAAACTGGTCAATCCTGAAGGTAATCAGTCCTCAATATTCATTGATGCTGAAGCTGAAGCTCCAATACTTTAGCCACCTGATGCAAAGAACTGACTCATTGGAAAAGACCCTGATGCTGGGCAAGATTGAAGGTAGGAGAAGGGGATGACAGAGACGGTTGGATGGCGTCACTGACGCAATGGACATGAGTTTGAGCAAGCTCTGGGAGTTGGTGATGGACAGGGAAGCCTGGCGTGCTGCAGTCTATGGGGTCACAAAGAGTCAGACATGAATGAGTGACTGAACTGAACTGATTCTTTTTAGAAATATTCATCATTTCCTTCTAGTTAAAAGGCTTGTTTATTTTTTAATTATTTATGTATTTAACTGCACCAGGTCTTAGTTTCAGCATGTGGGATCTAGTTCTTTGACCAGGGATCAAACCCGGGCACCCTGCATTGGGAACATGTAGTCTTAGCCACCAGACCACCAGGAAAGTCTCAAGGTTTATTTATTTTTTATCAGCACTAAAATTTTTTATCTTCATGGAACTAAAGTTTTTAAGAAACAATTCCTTCTGGATGCAGAAAGACTAGGCATCAGTGGGGAAAATTCAGGTCCTCTTTTATGATTTTCCTACTCTGTGATAGATGTAGATTGTATCCCCCAGGCAACTGACCAGATGTCAGCCATCATCATCATACTTGGCTAGCATTTCAGACCGTTCCCCTTTGACATTTTCATTCTCAGGTCATCAGGGTCAGAAAGGCTACAGAATGACTACTCCTAAGAGGCCCAGTCACTAAAATGACTCTTTGAGAGAGAGAACATCAGGGAGATACATGTTGACACAGAGAGGTGGAGACTTCCACGGTGACATTCAACATCTTACTGTGAAGGACATTTTTAAGTCTCAGTGTAGGTATCATTGATACCTGAGCCATGATCTTTGCATATGGCACCCAGAGTAACCACACACATGACCATGTGATTGAAAAGCAAATTAGCATGTGTTCAAACTCTATTTGCTAAAGCAGTTTACAAAATCCCTACAGACCAGTCTCTACAAATCATCCTAGTTGTATCATCAGCGAAGTTTTACTTATTTTAGGGACTAAGAAAATCAAATTTAAAAGATTCCATCTGGGCAGGCAGGACACTTAAGAACAAAGACAACCAATATAAGATACAAAAGCGAGAGAATCAGATGTGAAGAGTGATTATACTGTGTCCAGAGCTTTTCTACATGTGAATGCTTTTACTGTTTAGTTAAGTTTGGTTTGGGACTTCCCTGGTGGTCCAGAGGCTAAAACTACATGTTCCCAATTAAGGGGGGTGGGTTTGATCACTGTTCAGGGAACTAGATCCCACATGCTACAACAAAAGAGTTTGCATGCTGTAACAAAACTGGAAGATCCCACATGCTGCAACTAAGACCTGGGGCAGCCAAATAAATTAAAAAATTAGTTTGTTTGTTTTTTAATAAGCCCTTTGAATCATGATTTCTATTACTTGTGGCCGAAAGCATCCTATTTGATATTTCAGTAGAGCAAAAGAGAATAAACGTGATCATAATGATGGTCTAAAACAGGAGTCATCAAAACTTTTTGAAAGTTAGATGGGCTGGATGACAAATGTTTTAGGCGTTGCTGGCCATTTACCTCTGTCAGAGTTGCTCAGTGCTCCCATGGTAGCCTGAAAATGGCCAAGACAACACATGAATGAAAGATCTGGCTATGTTCCAATAAAACCTCATTTATGGACATGGAATTTTGAATTTCATATAGTTTCACTCCTCTTTGGACTTTTTTGGCCAATGATTAAAAAGTGCAAAGTCCACTTTTAGCTGATGGGCCCTAAAAAAATAGGGGTGAACCACATTTGACCTCTAGGCCAGTTTGCCAACACCTGCTACTGCTAAGTCACTTCAGTCGTGTCCGACTCTGTGTGACCCCATAGACAGCAGCCCACCAGGCTCCCCCGTCCCTGGGATTCTCCAGGCAAGAACACTGGAGTGGGTTGCCATTTCCTTCTCCAATGCATGAAAGTGAAAAGTGAAAGTGAAGTCGCTCAGTCGTGTCCGACCCTCAGCGACCCCATGGACTGCAGCCCACCAGGCTCCTCCGTCCATGGGATTTTCCAGGCAAGAGTACTGAAGTGGGGTGCCATTGCCTTCTCCGTGCCAACACCTAGTTTAAAACAAAAATCTTGATGGACTTGAACACAACATCTTTAGAGGAGAAAAGAAACAAACTTGTAAGAGAAGAGAGCTCCCATAACTTGAGAAAGTTTATCTATCGGAAGACTATAACAAATATCATTTAATAAATGAAATAAAATAAACACTTCTTACTAATATCAGGAAGAAAACCTGAATTCCTGTCACTGCTTCTGTTCAATGGTGTAGTGGCAGTTTGTGTCAGAAAGAACAGAAGTAACTGTTCTGGTTATTTTTTCTGTTTCTTTCACTTTAAGAAACATTCTCTGTTTTAAAAATTTCTCATTTAAGAAATGTTCTCCTTATTTAAAAAAAAAAAGAGCTAAACATAAAAATTTAGAAGATGACCTAACAGAAGGTCCACATACAACAACCAGTAGTTTCCCTCATAGTAGCATTAGGTGATTAGACAAGACATGGACAACAGCATGATGTGATGGAATGGAAAGTTCACTCATGAAGTTTCTTGTAATACATTTTCCCCTACAGACTCTCATCCAACGACTCCCAAAGAACCAAATGGAATATTTCATTGAAGAAAATGTCTATCTTTAAAGAAGAGCCTGCTAGCTGCAACTTCCAAGGAAGATTAAAAAAAGTAAACCTCGATTTAAAAAAAGGAATGCTTTTTACTGCGTATGAAGGTGACTTGTTTTTGTGAATGTGTTTTTGTGTCTGTGTTTTTTAAGATCTCACAGGTGTATTTTCAAATTAAAAATGTGATTATTGGCTCTTTGGCTACCTAGGTATGTTCAGGCTTTTATACTTTTCAGCATAAAAGGTACAGCCAGGGCCCCACTGTTGTAGGGCTGAATGTGCAAAGCTGCTCCCACGGTCCCTGTACTCTGGGAAGATTGTGGCAAGCTGGCTGCTATTGGGCAGCACAGTCATTCTCGCCACTGTCCTGGTAGCAAAGCCTCAATCATATTGATTGCAGTGCTTCCTAAGAAAAGGGATGTTGATGAGAAGATGCACACCAAATAGCTAAGAGCAACATTTAACCCAAAGGTTTACAACTGGAGCGCAGGAACACATGGGTTCTGCACACTAGCAGAGTCCATTTGGCTTCAAAGGAGGTCAGATACTTAAGGCTTTCAGATACCTACACACCCTGTGAACAGGCACACCTATACACCTCACTCCCAGTATTCTTAAGGGTCACTCCCTAACCCAGTTTCCCTCATACAAGCAATAGATGGTTAGACAATGACGAGATAGATTTGACAGAACGGAACGTACACATCACCAGTCATGAAATACCCTTGTAATTCTTTTTCCACAGTCTGGTGCTTCTCCTGGCACGTGCATGGTTACAACAAAGAAGAGGCTGAACAGAGACAAAGCTGCGGTAGAGCTGCCAGGGGTGCAGCTGGGACCTCGGCCAGGGCGTGGCATTCAGAGGCCCCTAAGGGCCTGCATGCTGCTCTGGCATCAACTTTCCCCCTGCCCAAGATGCCTTCTCCCCCATTTCCCACTCCCCAACCCCTGGTTTATGTGTTCTCCACCCTCCACGGAGATGCCAGCCATGACCCCAGTGCCTCCTAGGAACTCATCCCTAGTTTATCAAACAGGACCAGGCGCATAGCAGCATCCAAACCACGCTTGCCAAATGAATGGTGCTACATCTCTATATAAACAGACATGACACAGAACAGGACCTAACTCGTTGTGTACACAGAAAAGGGACGTAACACATTTTAAAAACTAATCCACACTTGCAGCAACATGGATGGCTTAGAGAACACTATGCTTAGTGAAGTAAGTCAGAGGAAGACAAATACTGCATGATAATCACTTACATGTGGAATCTAAAAAATAACACAAATGAATATATATGTAAAACAGAAAGAGACTCACAGATACAGAAAACAAACTTGCAGTTACCAAAAGGGAGAAGGAAGGTGGGGAGGGACAAATTGAGAGTATAGGACTAACAGATACAAACTACTATATATAAAGCTGATACGCAATAGGGAATTATACCCAGTGTCTTATCTTGTAACAACCTATAGTGGAATATAGTATGCAAAAATACTGAATAATACACTGTATACTTGAAACTAACACAATATTGTAAATCAACTAGGCCTCAATTAAGACTAAAGCTACAGGTCAATCCCACATTAAAACATATAAAATAAAATTATAGCAAGAATACAAAAAAATTAAAAATACAATCAATAAGAAATCTTCTATAAGCCTAGAAGAGGAAGAAACAAGATAAAACAAAGCACCATGATCATCTGTGAAGAAGAGTAAGTGTGTGTATGTGTGTGTGCTCAGTCATGTCCAACTCTTTGCAACCCCATGGGCTGTAGCTTGGCTCCTCTGTCCAGGGAATTTTGCAGGCAAGAATACTGGAGTGGGTTGCCATTTCCTATTCTAGGGGATCTTCCCAACACAGGGATCAAAACTGCCTGTGTTGCCTCTCTTGCATTGGCAGGCAGATTCTTTACCACTAGCACCACCTGGGAAGCCTGAAGAAGAGGGTGAGGGTCAAAATTCTGTGTTCACAATGAGAATAATTGTTGACATTTCTTTACACCTGTTTTCTGGGTGAGGGAGGAGGGACATGGAGCTGACATTATAATGTAGAAAGTATACAGAAGAAACAATCGAAGGAGGAGGAAGCCTGGGTCTCCAAAAAATTACATGCTAACCACCTTGTTTTTGCTTTCCTTCCTTTTTGTTTATGCTAATGACACATACTGAGAACCTCAAAGATCCCCACGGAGAAGATATTAAAGCGATTATAAAGAAGAACAAGGCTCTGTTTGGAGAATCATTCATGAAACAACACGTGTTCACTCAACAACTATTATATGGTGACCTCAGGATGGGAATACAATGTTGAACAAGAGAGAATACCAATCAGTATCAAACTACTGCAACACTCTGTGATTCCTGCCACGAAAGGATGCTGGGGGAAACCTCCCAGCATTGAGTCCAGAGAAAACTTCTGAAGGAAGTGATATCTGAAACAAGACAGAGAAAAATGAGTAGGATTCAAGGATACAACAGAGGATGCACAAAGGGAGCAACCTAGAGGTAAAGCCTTCTGGAAGGCACAGCATGTACAAAAGGGCTCATTTTCTGCGTGAGGAAACGGCAACCCACTCCAGTACTCTTGCCTGGAAAATCCCATGGATGGGGCAGCCTGGTAGGGTACAGTCCATGGGGTCAAGAAGAGTCGGACATGACTGAACTACTTCACTCCACTTTAGCAAGCAGACCCTCCCTAGTCTGCTCTCTCGTTTTCAAATAAGATGATTCATTAAATACTGCTAGCACCTATGCTAGGGCTAAATGCATGGATTGTTTTTATAACTGCAAGTGTTCCACAATTATTTTTAAATTTCAGTTCTCCACTTATTCAATAAAACCTCACTCAGAATTCAGTCTATCCCAGGTCAGACTAAGAACATAGCATTAAATTACCTGGTGATGTATTGAGGGTGGGAAAGTATTCGCCAGTATTCTCACCTGGAAAATCCCATGGGCAATGGAGCCAGATGGGCTACAGTCCATGGGGTCTCAAAGAGTCAGACACACACACACATACTCTGCCTAGTACAAGACAGATACTAAAGTGTGTGTTGAACAAATGGATAAATTGCTCAATATATTTTAAAGAAATATTATAGTTTCTGAAGTGTTTAAAAGGTTTGCTTTTTCTTTTAATTAAGTCTCTTCTCCTTGGGAACCACCTCAGTCTTGGAGGATGAGGGTAACCATGGAATGGAAAATTCCCCTTCCATTCCACAATGCATTCCATTCCATTCTCTTATAGATTCGAAATAGACTCCAGAGCTCCCCGAGTTGCCCCATAAGACAGGTTCTGAGTCCTGCTCAGCCTCGGTACCATCCCCAAGGGTTGTAGTCACATAAACTAACAACCCAGCCCCAACACACACACACATACACACATAAACCCTCCCCACCCAGACACCTGGAAGTGGGGCTACAGAACGGTCAGATAACAAGCTTGAGAGTCAGACTGGCTGGACTTGAATCTTGACTCTGGCAGTTACTCATTCTATGGCAATAGGAAAATTATTTAATATCAATTAAGTAAAATTAGTAATATTGATATTACTTAATACACTTCATTTCTTAATCTATGGAATAAATATAAGATAGGACCTACCTCATAAAGTTGATTGGTTCCCCATATTCACAAAATAATTATGTAGCTGGTTAAGCCTTCATCTTCTCCCCCAAATCCTTCCATTGCCCAGAAATAACTTAGATCTCACATTCAAACCAATTCAAACTTCAAGCCTTCTGGCAATTTTTCCTACGTACCAGGAAATTTCATGTCTAATATATTTTGACAACCCACTTTAAAAGTCACACCTTGAACCTTGTTACCACCCAAATGACATCTCACACTTTTTAACCACAGCCACACTTCTTCCACATTCCACAAATCTTCCACATTTCTTTCACTGGCATATCTTGTTTTATTGAACTTTGCTTTATTGCATTTTCTTTTAGATACTGCAAATATTGCATTTTCTAACAAATTGAAGGTTTGCGGCAACCCTGAGTTGAACAAATCTATTGGTGCCATTTCTCCAAAAGCATTTGCTCACTTTGTATCTCTGTGTCATATCCTGGTAATTCTTGCAATATTTCAAACATTTATGTATTATTTTACTGGTTATGGTGATCTGTGACCAGTGATCTTTATATTACTCTTATAATTGTCTGGGGGCACCACAAGCTGCATTCATGTAAGACAATGAACTTAACTGATAAATGTTGTGTGTGTTCTGACTGTTCCACCGACCAGCTGTTTCCCTCTCTTCCTCTCCTCATACCTCTCTGTTCTGAGACACAACAATATTGAAATTAGGACAATTAGTAAGTCCACCTTGGGGATTCCCTGGTGGCTCAGTGGCAGTCCACCTGCCAATGCAGGAGACACAGTTTCAATCCCCGATCCAGGAGGATCCCATATGCCTCAGAGCAACTAAGCCTGTGTGCCACAACTATTGAGCCTGTCTCTAGAGCCCAGAAGCCACAACTACCGAAGCCCGCGGGCCCTAGAGCCTGTGCTCTGCGACGAGAAGCCACCGCAATCAGAAGCCCTCACACCAAAACTAGAGAGTAGCTCCTGCTCTTTGCAACTAGAGAAAAGTCCATGCTGCAGTGAAGACCCAGTACAGCCAAAAATAAAAATATATATAAAACAAAATAAGCCCACCTTCATTAGTCCACAGAGATCAACATCAAGGCAAAACCCTCCACCAGCCAAAAGATAACTCTCTGAAGGCTCAGATGATGGTTAGCATTTTCCAGCAATAAAGTATTTTTTAATTAAGGTATGGACTTTGGTTTTTTTAAGACATAATGCTATTGCACACTTAATAGACTACACTATAGTGTAAAGATAACTTTATATGCACTGGGAAAACAAAAAAATTCATGCGACTCACTTTAACTTGATATTTGCTTATTGTGGTGATCTGGAATTAAACCCACAGTATCTCCAAAGTATGCAGTATGCTTGTACTCAGGGCTTCCCTGGTGGCTCGGATGGTAAAGAGTCTGCCTGCAACACAGGAGACGCTGGTTTGATCCCTGGTTCGGGAAGATCATCCACAGAAGGACCTAGTAATCCACTCCAATATTCTTGCCTAGGAAATCCCAAGGAGAGAGGAGCCTGGCAGGCTATAGTCCATGGGTCACAAAAAGCCAGACACGACTTAGCAACTAAACAACAACAATGTTTGTTCCACCTCCCAAAATCCTTGAAATCACACAAATGCGGCAAACAGAAATGTTTTGAATGCCTTTTATGTCCTAGGCACTGTTTCCTTGATTTTTTCATTTTCTTTCAACTCACAAGACCCTATCTGGCCCCAATTTCCTTTTCTCTCCAACACAGGTTCTGTAGCTAATTACTTGAACTGTTTTCTTCCCTAAATCCTCAAAATCACTGAACACATGTTTTGCTGTTTGAAGTCTGAGTTTCCTAGAAGGAAAGCATATTTTAATTTTTCATTTGTCCCTTGGACAGTTTCATCTTTCTGAAGGTTACAGAAGTAATAAGCAAAATGGTTCACTAGATATCATCCTGGAGGTTACAAGTTAATTTGTATTCTCACCTTATACCACATATCAAATGAATCTCAAGTTATTTATAGATTCAAACTTTTTAAATCCAACTATTACAACAAACACAGGGGATTTAGTCTCTATAAACCCTTCTTTTTAAAATGTAGAAGACCAGCTTAAAAAAGAGACACATGATAAAATCACTTACAAAAAGAATGACAATTACTGAATCCACTAAACTCTAGTACCTGCCAAAAAAAGGAAAAAAAAACTATAGAAATTATGGTTGGGAGACCATAAATGTTGTGTGTGTTCTGACACACAAATATTATAAATAAATTGCAATAACACAGAAATGTTATAAATAGCAAAAGATGGAGGAGGAGAGATTTCCTTTTCATTTTTTAGCCTGGTATTTAAAGATACTTTTTAAAGCTAGTAAGTACATATACAGACACACTCACACATATACATACACATATATTTAAAATATGTTTTAATAAACAAGTTATACATAATACACTTGTATATATTATTACATATACTATTTATATATATTATACTACATATTATATATGACAATACATGGTATATACTACATTATACTATAGTATAGACTTGGATTACCGTGATATTGAATGGCTTTCCTTGGAAACGAACAGAGATCATTCTGTTGTTTTTAAGATTGCACCCAAGTACTGAATTTAGGACTCTCTTGTTGACTATGATAGCTACCCCATTTTTTGTAAAGGATTCTTGCCCACAGGAGTAGGTATAATGGTCATCTGAGTTAAATTCACCATTCTAGTCCATTTTAGTTCACTGATTCTGAAAATGTCGACATTCACTCTTGCCATCTCCTGTTTGACCACTTACAATTTGCCTTGATTCATGGACCTAACATTCCGGGTTCCTATGCAATATTGTTCTTTACAGCATCAGCTTTGCATCCATCACCTATCACATCCACAACAGGGTGTTGCTTTGCTTTGGCGCCGTCTCTTCATTCTCTCTGGAGTTATTTCTCCACTGATCTCCAGTAGTATATTGGGCATGTACTGACCTGGGGAGTTCATCTTTCAGTGTCACACCTTTTTGCCTTTTCATACTGTTCATGGGGTTCTCAAGGCAAGAATACTGAAGTGGTTTGCCATTCCCTTCTCCAGTGGACCACGTTTTGTCAGAACTCTCCACCATGACCCGCCCATCTTTGCGTGGCCCCACATGGCATGGCTCATAGTTTCATTGAGCTAAGGCTGTGGTCCATGTGATCAGTTTGGTTACTTTTCTGTGATTGTGGTTTTCATTCTGTCTGCTCTCTGATAGATAAGGATAAGACGTCCTCTTCATTATAGGGGACTGGAATGCAAAAATAGAAAGTCAAGAGATACCTGGAGTAACAGGCAAATTTGCCCTTGGAGTACAAAATGAAGGAGGACAAAGGCTAACAGAGTTTTGCCAAGCAAAACATAGCAAACACCCTCTTCCAACAACAGAAAAGAAGACTCTACACATGGACATCACCAGATGGTCAATACCAATCAGTTTGATTATATTCTTTGCAGTCAAAGATGGAGAAGCTCTATACAGTCAGCAAAAACAAAACCAGGAGCTGACTGTGGCTCAGATCATAACTCCTTATTGCCAAGTTCAGACTTATATTGAAGAAAGTAGTGAAAACCACTAGACCATTCAGGTATGACCTAAATCAAATCTCTTACAATTATACGCTGGAAGTGACAAATAGATTCAAGGGATTAGATATGATATACAGAGTGCCTGAAGAACTATGGACAGAGGTTTGTGACATTGTACTGGAGGCAGGGATAAAGAGCATCCCCATGGAAAAGAAATGCAAAAAGGCAAAATGGTTGTCTAACAAGGCCTTACAAATAGCTGAGAAAAGAAGAGAAGCTAAAGGCAAAGGAGAAAAGGAAAGATATACGCATTTGAATGCAGAATTCCAAAGAATAACAAGGAGAGATAAGAAAGCCTTCCTCGGTGATCAATGCAAAGAAATAGAAGAAAACAATAGAATGGGAAAGACTAGAGATCTTTTCAAGAAAATTAGAGATACCAAGGGAACATATTTCATGCAAAGATGGGCTAAATAAAGGACAGAAATGGCATGGACCTAACAGAACCAGAAGATATTAAGAAGAGATGGCAAGAATACATAGAAGAACTATACAAAAAACATCTTCATGACCCAGATACCCACGATGGTGTGATTACTCACCCAGAGCCAGACATCCTGGAATGTGAAATCAAGTGGGCCTTAGGAAGCATCACCATGAACAAAGCTGTGAAGCTGATGGAATTCCAGTTGAGCCATTTCAAATCCTAAAAGGTGATTTTGTTAAAGTGCTGCACTCAGTATCCCAGCAAATTTTTAAAACTCAGCAGTGGCCACGGGACTGGAAAAGTCAGTTTTCATTACGATCCCAAGGAAAGGCAATGCCAAAGAATGTACAAACTACTACACAATTGCACTCATCTCACAAGCTAGCAAAGTAATGCTCAAAATTCTCCAAGCCAGGCTTCAACAGTATGTGAACCGTGAACATCAGATGTTCAAGTTGGATTTAGGAAAGGCAGAGGAAACAGAGATCAAATTGCCAACATCCATTGGATCATCGATAAAGCAAGACAGTTCCAGAAAAACATCTACTTCTGTTTTATTGACTATGCCAAAGCCTTGACTGTGTGAATCACAACAAACTGGAAAATTGTTCAAGAGGTGGGAATACCAGACCATCTGACCTGCCTCCTGAGAAATCTGCATGCAGGTCAAGAAGCAACAGTTAGAACTAGACATGGAACAACAGACTGGTTCCAAATTGGGAAAGGAGTACATCAAGGTTGTATATTGTCACCCTGCTTATTTGACTTGTATGCAAAGTACATCATGTGAAATGCTGGGCTGGATGAAGCACAAGCTGGAATCAAGATTGGTGGGAGAAATATCAATAACCTCAGATAAGCAGATGACACCACCCTTATGACAGAAAGCAAAGAAAAACTAAAGAGCCTCTTGATGAAAGTGAAAGAGGAGAGTGAAAAAGTTGGCTTAAAACTCAACATTCAGAAAACCAAGATCATAGCATCCGGTCCCATCACATCATGGCAAATAGATGGAGAAACAATGGAAACAGTGACAGACTTTATTTTGGGGGGGATCCAAAATCACTGCAGATGGTGACTGCAATCATGAAATTAAAAAATGCTTGCTCCTTGGAAGAAAAGCTCTGACCAACCTAGACAGCATATTAAAAAACAGAGACATTATTTTACTGACAAAGGTCTGTCTAGTCAAAGCTATGGTTTTTCCAGTAGTCATGTATGGATGTGAGAGTTGGACTATAAGGAAAGCTGAGTGCTGAAGAATTAATGCTTCTGAACTATGGTTTTGAGAAGACCCTTGAGAGTAACTTGGACTGCAAGGAGATCCAACCTATCAATCCTAAAGGAAATCAGTCCTGAATATTCGTTGGAAGGACTGATGCTGAAGCTGAAACTCCAAAACTTTGGCCACCTGATGCAAAGAATTGACTCATTGGAAAAAACCCTGATGCTGGGAAAGATTGAAGGAGGGAGGAGAAGGAGACGACAGAGGATGAGATGGTTAGATGGCATCACTGACACTATGGACACGAGTTTGAGTAGGCTCCAGGAGTTGATGATGTACAGGGAAGCCTGGCATGCTACAGTCCATGGGGTCTCAAAGAGTCAGACACAACTGAGCGACTGAACTGAATTAAACTATAGTATAATATGCTACACATTATAGATAATATATAGGCTTCCCAGGTGGCACAGTGGTAAAGAATCCACCTGCCAGTGCAGGAGATACAAGAGACTCGAGTTCAATCCCTGGGTCAGGCAGATCCCCTGGAGTAGCAAATGGCAACTCACTCCAGTATACTTGCCTAGAAAATTCCATGGGCAGAGGAGCCTGGGAGGCTACAATCCATGAGGTCGCAAATCAAGAGATAATGTTGAAGAAGATTAAATGTCTTACATAAACCTCCTGCACATATTTGTTAAAGACAATACTAGAACAAAAGCATAAATGTTTCCATTTTTTAGTACATATAAAAATGCCCTTAAATTTATTTCAACCCAGTAACTCCATTTCCAGAATATATGTACAAGATTATTAATTTCAACACTGTATTAGCAGAATTTGGGGAAATCTATATGTCCACCAACAGGCAAATGGTTGAAGATTGATACAGCCATTCAATGAAATATTTTGTGTCCATTATCCATTCAATGAAAGATACTGTGTCCACCTTAATGAATGAATGAAATATTTTGTGTCCATCTTAATGAACATAGCTCAATATGCTCTGAGATGAAAAAAGATTCAGAATACATCTTGACATTAAAGCAAGGCATAGAACAATGCACATAATGCCAGCATTTATTTTAACAGAGAATATATGGCATGTGCTTGCATGCACACACATGTATATATATACATAGGCTCTGGAAAGATATTTGTAAGAGTGATTAATGCTGGGTGTAAAACTGTGTGACAGGAGACAGGAATGAAAGAGGAAGGCTTCTTTCATACCTCTTTCCACTTGGTATCTTTTTAATTTTGTACCATGTTTGATGATGGGTTAGTCATTAAGTTGTGTCCAACTCTTGCGACCCCATGGACTGTAGCCTGCCAGGTTCCTTGATCCATAGGATTTTCCAGGCAAGAATACTGGAGTGGGTTGCCATTTCCTTCTTCAGGGGATCTTCCTGACCCAGGGATTGAACCCAGGTCTCCTGCATTGCAGGCAATTCTTTACCAACTGAACTACATGTTTGCTGCTGCTGCTAAGTCACTTCAGTCGTGTCCGACTCTGTGCGACCCCATAGATGGCAGCCCACCAGGCTCCCCCGTCCCTGGGATTCTCCAGGCAAGAACACTGGAGTGGGTTGCCATTTCCTCCTCCAGGGGATCTTCCTGACCCAGGGATTGAACCCAGGTCTCCTGCATTGCAGACAATTCTTTACCAACTGAGCTACATGTTTAAATGTTACCTATTTAAAAATTAGTAAATTTTTACAAAAAAACTTGATATTTCACTGTTAAAAACACTTATTGTTTATTATGATTTTTCCTTTCATTTTATTAGGACTTGGACAGGGTGAAATATTTCTTAATATTTACTTCTTTCAATGTACAGTTGTAACCACTTCTTAATCAAAATGTCTTAGTCATGTATTTTTTAGGATCATTATTTTTTTATTTATTTTTAATTGAAGGATAACTAGTTTGCAATACTGTGTTGGTTTCTGCCATACATCAAGATGAATCAGCCATAGGTATACCTATGTCCCCTCCCTCTTGAACCTACCCCCTATCTCCCACCCCATCCCAGCCCTCTAGGTTGTTACAGAGTCCTGGTTTGAGTTCCCTGAGTCAACAGCAAACTCCCAATTGGCTATCTATTTTATATATGGTATAGTATATGTTTGGAGAAGGCAATGGCACCCCACTCCAGTACTCTTGCCTGGAAAATCCCATGGATGGAGGAGCCTGGTAAGCTGCCGTCCATGGAGTCGCTAAGAGTCGGACACAACTGAAGTGACTTAGCAGCAGCGTATATGTTTCTATGTTACTTTCCCCATTCGTCCCACCCTCTCCTTGGCCCTTGCCCTGCCCCATGTCCATAAGTCTGTTCTCTATGTCTGCATCTCCACTGCTGCGCTGCAAATAGGTTCATCAGTGCTGTCTTTCTAGATTCAACATATATGTGTTAATATACGATATTTGTTTTTCTCTTTCTGACTTACTTCACTCTGTATAATAGGCTCTAGGTTCATCCACCTCTTTAGAACTGACTCGAATATGTTCCTTTTTATGGTTGAGTAATATTCCATGTGTATATGTACCTGCTGCTGCTAAGTCGCTTCAGTTGTGTCCGACTCTGTGTGACCCCATGACGGCAGCCCATCAGGCTCCCCTGTCCCTGGGATTCTCCAGGCAAGAACACTGGAGTGGGTTACCATTTCCTTCTCCAATGCACGAAAGTGAAAAGTGAAAGTGAAGTCGCTCTGTCGTGTCTGACTCTTAGTGACCCTATGGACTGCAGCCTACCAGGCTCCTCTGTCCATGGGATTTTCCAAGCAAGAGTACTGGAGTGGGGTGCCACGGATCAATAATTTTTAATGGACATTAATATCCTATGGATAGAAGTGACAGAAGTAAAAAATGGAATAATTGACACATATGTTTTACCAAAAGCTTTCTGCACGTTGATTATGGAAGTTCCTGGATTTGACCCTTTGGTGACAATGTATTAATAAAGATATAAATCCATCCTTAAGGTTAACAGAGATGAGTTCAGTTGTGTACTGCCTTTGTCTTTTCAATTTCGGTATGAATAAGAGCTGCCTACCTTTGTACATCACAGAAATACCTTCAAAATGGTCTGACACCATGCAGTACCACTCGATCCAGCAGTTTCACCAACAGAGACTGAGCTGAGGATAAAAAGGATCATGGAGAAACTAAACCAGCTGATCCCGCCCAGACCCTTCACCCACAGGAGCTCCACCACCAGCGCCACACACAGCAGAGCCACACTCCTCAGCCCTCGAGACACATACTGCAGGGGGGACCGGCTGGACGTCCTGCTGGAGATGAGGGACCACCTGGGACGCAGGAAGGAATATGGCGGGGATTTCCTCAGGGCCAGGATGTCCTCCCCAGCCCTGAAGGCATGCTTCAGGAAAGGTGACAGACTTCGACAATGGCACCTACTTTGTGAGCCTCACCCTGTTCTGGGAGGGCCAGGTGTCCCTGTCTGTCCTGCTCATCCACCCCAGTGAAGGGGTGTCGGCTCTCTGGAGGGCCAGGAACCAAGGCTACGACAGGGTGATCTTCACAGGCCAGTTTAACAGAGGCACCTCCCAAGTCAATACAGACTATGCATGCATGCTCAGTTGCTTCAGTCATGTCTGACTCTTTGTGATCCTATGGACTGCAGCCCGCCAGGCTCCTCTGTCCATGGGATTCTCCAGGCAAAAATACTGAAGTAGGTTGCCATTTCCTCCTCCAAGGGGTCTTCCTGACCCAGGGATCAAACCTGCATCTCCTGCACTGCACGCGAATTCTTTACCCACTAAACCACCTGTGTCTTTGTTTTAAATTCAAAATTGAATCGTGTGAGTACCTGCATACCCAAGACCAAGAAGCCTTCTACTAAAGTCTACAAATAAGAAATGCTGGCGAGACTGTGGAGTAAAGGGAGCCCTCTTATACTATTGGTGGGAATGTAAGTTTGTGTGGCCACTATGGAAAACAACCAAGGAGTTTGCTCAAAAAACTAAAAATAGAGTTGCTATATGATTCAGCAATCCCACTCCTGGGCACATACCCAGATAAAGTCATAATTTTAAAAGATACATGTACCTCAATGTTCATAGCAGCACTATTTACAATAGCCAAGACATATGTGTAAATGTATACACACACACACACACACATACACACATACATACACACCACAATGGGATATTGCTGCTGCTGCTGCTAAGTCACTTCAGTTGGTCCAACTCTGTGCAACCCCATAGACGGCATCCCACCAGGCTCCCCCATCCCTGGGATTCTCCAGGCAAGAACACTGGAGTGGATTGCCATTTCCTTCTCCAATGCATGAAAGTGAAAAGTGAAAGTGAATCGCTCAGTCGTGTCCAACTCTTAGCAACCCCATGGACTGCAGCCCACCAGGTTCCTCCATCCATGGGATTTTCCAGGCAAGAGTACTGGATTGGAGTGGAGTAGGCCATTGCCTACTGGAGAAGGCCATTGTCTTCTCCACAATGGGATATTACTCAGTCATAAAAAAGAACAAAATAATGCCATTTGCAGCAATATAGATGGACCTAAAAGTTTTCATACTGAGTGAAATAAGTCAGAAAGAGAAAGACAAACACCATATGATATCACTTATATGAGAAATATAAAATATGACACAAATGAACATATCTACAAAGTAGAAACAGACTCCCAGACATAGAAAACAGGGTTGTAGTTGCTTGGGAGGGGGACAGGGGGCATAGAAGAAAGCACTGGGAGTTGGAATTAGCAGATGCAAACTATTAAATATAGGATGGAAAAACAACAAAGTCCTACTGTATAGCACAGGGAGCTATATTCAATACCCTGTGATAAACCATAATGAAAAAGAGTATATAACTGAATCACCTTGCTGTACAGCAGAAATTAACAACATTGTAAATCAACTATTCTTCAATAACTTTTTTTTTTTAAAAAGAAGTCTTTTACTATGTGAGGCCTCAACACATGCTCTGTGAGGCCCTGAACACATGACCAACAGTGACTCTGAAGAGAAGCAGACTTCTGCATAAGGCAAGCAAGCCTTCAGGCTAATGTGCAATGAGGCATTGCCCTGTACTAACCACTCCAGTCATCTTAATGAATAGCGAGCCCTGCACTCTCAGTGTCCACAAACCTACTGGTTGTCAGCTTTGACCTCCTAAAGACCATCATACTATCAGTAACTGTCTCCACACAGGTCCTGTGGGGCCAGAAATGGATGGCTCCCTGCAGCATGCCTGGTTGGCTCCCTTACATCTCGCCCTTTACTGAACTCTTGTGGGTCAACAAGTTTGCATCTGCCATGTTTTCTCCTGGGCTCCTGATGGAACCAGAAGAAACTCCACGAGCAAATTTACCAAAAGGGTGTTCACAAAACTGAAAGAAGATAATGTGGCTAGGGGTTAGTCCAGGAGGAAAAGGATGAAAGTGGAAGACAGAAGGTGGCCAGTGCCAGCCATATCACAAAGAATCTGCTAAAATGGGTTTTTACGTGTTTATTATTTTTAGCTGCACAGTGTCTTCATTGCTGCATGAGGGCTTTCTCTAGTTGCAGCGAGCAGGGGCTACTCTTCATTGCAGTGTGAGGCTTCTCACTGCGGTGGCTTCTCTTTTTGTGGGGTACAGGCTTGAGGCACACAGGCTTCAGTAATTGTGGCTTGTGGGTTCTACAACACAGGCTCAGTAGTTGTGGTGCTTGGGCTTAGTTGCTCCAGGCATGTGGAATCTTCCTGGACCAGGGATCAAACCCATGTCCCCTTCATTGACAGGCAGATTCTTAACCACTGGACCACAGGGAAGCCCTAAGATAGATTTTATCTTAAGTAAAAATGGGAAGCTATCAAAGTGTTCCATGCAAGAAGATTATCTGTCTTTTTTATTAATCTGTATTTTATTACTGACTATGCTAAAGCCTTTGAGTGTGTGGATCACAACCAATTGTGGAAAAGTTTTAAAGAGATAGGAATACCAGACCACCTTACCTGCCTCCTGAGAAACCTGTATGCAGGTTAACAAGCAACAGTTAGAACCAGATGTGGAACAATGGACTGGTTCAAAATTGGGAAAGGAGTTCATCAAGGTTGTATGTTTATTAGGTTTATCAAGGTTGTTTATTTAACTTATGTGCAAAGTACATCATATGAAATGCTGGACTGGATGAAGCACAAGTTGGAATCAAGATTGCCAGAAGAAATATCAATAACCTTAGATATACAGATGATACCACCCTAATGGCAGAAAGCAAAGAGGAACTAAAGCCTCTTGATGAAGGTGAAAGGAGAGAGTAAAAATGCTAGCTTAAAACTCAACATTCAAAAAACTAAGATCATAGCATCCAGTCCCATCACTTCATGGCAAATAGATGGGGAAACAATGGAAACAGTGGCAGACTTTATTTTCTTGGGCTCCAAAATCACTGTGGACAGTAACTGCAGCATTTAATTAAAAGACACCTGTTCCTTGGAAGAAATATGACCAACATAGACAGCATATTAAAAAGCAGAGACATCGCTTTGCCAACAAAGGTTCATATAGTCAAAGCTATGGTTTTTCCAGAAGTCATGTACGCATGTGAGAGCTTGACCATAAGGAAGGCTGAGGGCCAGAGAATTGACGCTTTCAAACTGTGGTGCTGGTAAACATCCTTGCGAGTCCCTTGGACAGAAAGGAGATCAAACCAGTCAATCTTAAAGGAAATCAACCCTGAATATTCATTGAAAGGACTGATGCTGAAGCTGAAGCTCCAATATTTTGGCCACCTGATGCAAACAGCCAACTCATTGGAAAAGACCCTGATGCTGGAAAAGACTGAGGGCAGGCGGAGAAGGGGATGACAGAGGATGAGATAGTTGGATGGCATTACCAACTCAATGCACATGAGTCTGAGCAAACTCTGGGAGATAGTGAAGGACAGGGAAGCCTAGAGTGCTGCAGTCCATGGGTTCACAAATAGTTGGACACAACGGAGCAACTGAACAATGAAAATTTTTATTAAACTATGTATATGCATTGTCCAAAACATCAGATTGAGCTCACTACAGTATCAAGCATACCAAAATCCAAAAATTTCTATGACACTCTCCCCACCACCCCCAGAAACAATCACTCCAAATTTTTTAACTGTTTTAAACTCGATTTACCACTGTATTTTTAAAATACTATGCTTATGCAACTCGATCAACTCAATTTTCTGAACAAATAAGGAATCTTATTTTTCTCAGGTAGAAGAAGCCCAGAGGCAAAGCCAGGCTATCACATGACCCAGTATGCCAGCAAGGACCCATGTGAGATCTTTCTGCTCTGCCTCCTCCTATTAGCATGTGACTATCTCTCTCATCCTTGTCACCTCAGTGTCTCAAGATAGATGCATCTCCAGCAACTCAACTGTATTCCAGACAAGAAAAAAGGAGCAAAGAACACATTTCGGCTGCATCTGCCACCCTATGACTTCTAATCATGGATCACTGGCCAGAATGGTATAAAATGGCCACACTTAGTGACAAGAAAGGTCAGGTAATAAAATCTTTTTGCCAAGCATGTTGCTATCGTATGCTTTGTTAGGAAGGAAAGAAGAAAGGGCCCCAGTCAGATCTCTAGCAGTGTGTGTAGCACTGCTATGCCTCGCTTTTTCCTTTTTGACATTTTATATTAATTCCTTGAGTTGGCTGTAAAAGATTTTGTTCTCTTACATCACAGCTCATTCTTTACTACCTTGTCTAACTACACACAAGGGCATTTTAAGTTAACTTAGTAGTGCTTAGTATGGCTAATTAAATTCTGCTATCTGCTCAACCAAGTAGTACACCTTCCTTTCCTTCTTCAAAAAAAAAAAAAAATTCTTTTTGGTTTAGCTGAAATTTTATTTGTTTAGTTTTCTAGGTATTTATCTTTAATTTGGCCACATCCTCCATAATAACTGTCAAAATTCTTCCATTCTTATTTTCCAAAACACTGACAGAATCAAATAAGGTTTCAAGTCTATCTTTATCCCTGCAGAATTCTTGCACAGAGCCCTTTGTGCATCTATTCTGGTCAGAAATGACTTATCCACCTGCTGTACAGGGAAGAAAATGACCTAGGAAGCCCGTCACCATTTCTTGCATAGTATCTACTGTCTCCTGAATTTACTGCTCATTTGGCTTTAGCATATCTTTCAAAAACTTTCTCAGAAAAGAAAAAGAAAATTTAAGTTTTACTTCCTGCATATCTAAAATAGCTTTCTTCTACCTTGACATTAGTTGGATAGTTTGGCTGGATTTAGAATTCTGAGTTAACAATGATTCTCCTTTAGAATTTTAAAGTCCATTATTTTTCCGTTTTCTCTAACTACAGAGTTTGGTGCCATTATGATTCATAATATTTGCTGTGTCATCTGTTTCTCTCTTCTCATCCCTTTTCTTCAAATAATCTCTATACCCCAGTGTTATGATTATTCGATTTTAGGTGGGTAGAAGTAGGGAATTTTTTTCATTTATTGTGCTAGACACACCCTGGATCTTTTCAAACTGGAGACAAGTGCTCTTTAATTTCAGAAATATTGTATTTCCCTGCAATTTTCTTTATATTCCTTCTAAAATTTCTAGTAGTCTAATATTACATCTCAAAGATTTATCTTCCAAACTTCTTAAATTTTCTATTTTATACCACTATATCTGTTGCTATATTTTTGCAAGATTTTCTTAACTTTATCTTTTGGCACACCTATTGTTGATTTTTCTTTCAGTCATATTTTCTTTTTCCTTTTAGAGTTCCTAATTGTTCTCTCTGGATATGCTTTTTCACAGCATCCCATTATTTCCTGGGTGCCATATTTTCTCTTATATAATGGAAATATTCAGATTATGTGATAATTTTTTTTAGGTTTTAGTTCATTCTTTAAATTGTCTCTGTTTCTTCTGTTTTTTTTTTCTTATCTGTGCAATTATTCAGTCTCTCTTTCAAGTAGGAGGTATTCATCAAATGCCTGAAATTCTTAGATGTCTGATCACATCTTTTCTTCGTGCACTTTAAAAACTGACAGGGATGCTCTAGATGCATGGACGGGGCTGGTCAACAAGGCAATCTCACTGTGCAGCGATAAGGTAGCAAACAGGCCTATTCAATGAAACACACACAGAGACAAATACCAGTATCTGAAAGCTTTTCTCTTGGCCTGTTCAGTTTCTCGAGAGAAAAACATCCTCTAATCTCTGAGGGATCCAGCTCCTGTCCAAAATCCTATGTGTGATCTTTCAGGCCCAACCATAGGTAATTACAAAGGCTTTATCTAACATGTCTCATGGGGAGAGCTGCCCTCCTTCCCATACCAGACTTGATGCACAGCCCATGTTTTGCAGTTTCTGGAAGCTGTTACAGTCAAGGACTCAGACTTCCAGCCATGCTCTTTGGCATGTCTTCACTTAGAAGGATGCCTGACAAATAGTGGGCACCCAATAATCTCAGCTGAATAAATGAAATGTCTGCAAAATGCCAGGCAATGCAAGTACAGTAGTGAGCCAGCGCCTGGCCTCATGGAGCCTATATTCTAAAGGAGGAATCCAAGGCAAACAGAGGGACCCCAAGCTCATCGGAGTATCTGGGGCCAGGGAGGAAGGGGGAGGATTCATGGAAGCCTTCCTTGAGAAAGCATTATTTGAGCTGAGATAGAAACGTTTGGTAGATGATAGAGATGGGACTGGGGCAGAGAAAAGCAAAGCGTGTAAAAACTCATGAAAATGGAAGAACATGGTTGTGGTTATAACATAGTGCCATATTGCAGGGGTGATATGAAATGAAGATACAGAGATCTTAGGGGAGGGGTGTGGAATCAAAGCCACATCAAAGATTTTGGTAAAGCATCTGCCTACAATGCAGGAGACCTGGGTTCAATCCCTGGGTCAGCAAGATCCCCTGGAGAAGGAAATGGCAACCCACTCCAGTACTCTTGCCTGGAAAATCCCATGGACTGAGAAGCCTGGTAGGCTACAGTCCATGGGGTCACAAAGAGTTGGACACAACTGAGCGACTTCACTTTCACTTTCACTTTTCAAGGAGATAGTAGACCACTGAAGGTGGGAAAGGGAACATAATCAGATAAGCTTTCTTTAAAAAAAGATCAATCGAGCTACAAATTGGATAACAGGTTAGAGGGGGTCAAGAGTATTTGTGATTTGTGGTAGAAGAAAAATGTTCTACAGTTAGATTGTAGTGATGGTTGCATATATTAAAAACCATTCAATTGTACACTTTTTTTTTTTTTTTTTTTTGGCCACACCTCTCGGTTCCTCAACCAGGGACTGAACTGAACCTGGGCCCTGCCGGTAAAAGCCCAGAATCTTAACTACTAGGCCCCCAGGGAACTCCTGAATTGTATACCTTCAATGGGTAAGTTTATGGTATGTGAATTATATCACAATATAGCTGCTTGCTTTTTTTTTTTTAAGTACATGTGAGGAAAAAAGTTTTTAGGCTATTCCTACAACCTGAATGGCAATATAAGCCAGGGTGGACAGTGACAGAAATAAAAAGAAGCAGACAGATTCATAAGATGGTAGGCAAAATAGAGCAAATGTAGTTAATGGAGAGTCAATGAGATGGAGAGATCAAGAATATACTTCTAACCCTCACATATATAGTCAAATAATTTTTGACATGGGTGCCAAGACAATTTAGTGGATAAAGGGCAGTCTTTTCAACAAAAAGTGTTGAAAAAACTGGATATTCATATGCAGAAACAATGAAGTTATCTTACACCATGGAAAAAATTAACTCAAAATCAATCAAGATCTAAAATTATAAAACTCTTAGGAGAAAACAAGGAAAGTTTTATGCCATTGGATTTGGCAATGACGTCTTGGATATAACACCCAAAGCTCAGGCAACAAAAGCAATAACAGGTGAATTTGACTATATCAAAATTTAAAACTTCTATGCATCAAAAGGTACAATCAACAGAGATAATGGGTAAGAACTTCCTAGAATAAGTGAAAGGTATGACTCCTCAGATTAAGATGCCCAGTGAATTCCATGCAGCATAAATAAAACTAGGTCTTCCTTGGTGGCTCAGTGGTGAAGAATCTGCCTGCCAATGCAGAAGATGTGAGTTGGATCCCTGATCCAGAAGGATCCACTAGGCCCACGTGCCTCAACTGTTGAGCCTATGCCCTGGAAACCATGCTCTGCATCAAGGGAGGTCACCTCTATGAGAAGCCTGCATACCGCAGCTAGAGAGTGGTCCCCACCCCTCACAACAAAGATCCATCAGAGCCAAAGTTAAATAAATAAATAAATAAAACTTTAAAACATATATATAAATCATGCAAATCTTGACTTAAATAAATAAAACTAAATCCACATCTCCATAGCTATGACAGAGCACCAAAGAAACATAAAGTATTAGACCTAGGTTTTTGGTTTGCACAATAGAATGAATTCTGGTAACATTTCCTAAGATAAAGAACACTGAAAGGAGCCCAAAATTTGGTGGAAAAAGACATGAACTGGATTTTGGACACGTTGGTTTGAGAAATCTTTGGACCATCAACATTAGCTGCCAAGTAGTCACTTGTAGGAAAATCTTCTCTCTCGTTGTCTAAGACAGGGTTTCTCAATTATAGCACTGCTGGCATTTTGGACTGGATGATTCTTTGCTGTGCAATGCTGCCCTGTGCATATAGAGTGTTTAGAAGCATCCCTGGGGGACTTCCCTGGTGGTCCTGTAGTTAAGAGTCCTCCTGCCAATGCAGGGGACGCAGGTTCAATCCCTGGTCTGGAAAGTAAGATCCTACACGCCATGGAGCAACTAAGCCCATGAACCACAACTACTGAAGCCTTCTTGTCCTAGAGCCTGCACGTCACAATAAGAGAGAAGCCCCATGCTCTACAACCAGAGAAAGCCCACACACAGCACTGAAGAGCCCAGGCACCACCATGCCAACTGCCAGAAATAAAATCAGTAAATAAACAAACAAATAAAAGAAGCATCCCTGGCCTTTACTCATTAGATGCCAATAGCACCCCTTCCAGTTGTGACAACAAAAAATGTCTCTAGATACTACCAGAAGCCCCCTAGAACAAAAAACCATGCCCAGTTGAGAAGCACCTATCTAAAGTAAGACTGTCATTTTTAAAATATAGCATCTACTGAGACACTATTTTTTTTTCCATATTCTCACCAATATATTGAGATTGTAAGTCTCTCCAAAAGTGCTCCCTCTGGTCCTGAATGTAGTATACTTCATCTGACAGTTCTCTCAGCTTTCTTGATCCACTGGCTCTTGAGTAAATAAGGCACTTGTCTCCATGCACCAAAGATTCCTCCCTAAAACTTTAAGTTCCCATACTTGAACAGCAAAACAGTCATCTAGAATCCAATAGTTTTTTAACATGAAAAATATTTTAAGTATATGACAATGATAATAGATATTATATACTTCCAAATTTAAAAAAAAAGGTCACTGAAAGATGATCTGAAGTTCATGTTCATTTCAATGCCCGAAGAAATAACAGGCTAACTTTCTATTTCCCTTTTTTTGGAAGGTCGAGTCTATACTCTGAAATAATGGAACACATTGAACCCTCTGAGGTCTCAGTGTGTTACCATAAATCTGCTCTTTGCTGAAAGAGGCAAAGCTTAGGGCAACAGTTCTCAAATTGACTGGATGTCTTAGAATCACCTGGAGGGCTTTTTAAAGACAGAAATTTCCCAGTTTTTACACTGAAAATTAGGCCTGAAATAGAGTCCCAAAAACTGTTCTTGTTTGTGAACTCCCTGTGTAATGCTGCTAAAATTGAGAACCACGGTGTTATAGGATAAACAAACATTCTTAGGATTATAACCACTGAGCCTCAGTCCTGACCTGGCCCCAGTGAAATGGTCTTCCAGGTCATAGTTAGAGTTGTTGTTAAAGATGGCAGCATATTCCTAAGCAACTCATGGGTCAAAGAGGATATCAAAATTGCAATTACAGAAACAGACTAGATAGACTAGAAGTAGACCTACAAAATGCATTCAACTGATTTTCAGCAAAGGCACCAAAATAATTCAAGAGGAAGTGGAGAGTTTTTCTACAAATGGTATGGAAACAATCGAATATTGAATAGCTAATGAGAAAAAAATAATGAATCCTAACCTCTATACTTCATCCCAAATGATAACTTGGAATGAACGATAAAATCAAAAAAAGTTAAAACTGTAAAGCTTGTAGATGAAAATATAGCATACGTTTGCAATATTTCAGGTATGTAAACAACAAAAAAGCAATAACCATAAAAGAAGAAATTACAAAAATGGACTTCATTAGAACTAAAACCTCCTACTCTTCAGAAGACACTGCAAAAAAGAAAAAAAAGATAAACTGCAGACTAGAAGAAAATTTATAATACATAAATCTGGCAAAGACCTTATATCCAGAATATATAAAGAATTCCTATAACTCAATAACAAAAAGACAACTCAGTTTAAAAACAGACAAAAGGCTTGAACAAAGCTTAACAAAAAAAGTTATATAAATGGCCAAGAAGAAGCAAACCTAATAGTCATTGGCCAACAGAGAAATACAGATTAAAATCACATGAGATTCTATTTTATAATCCCCCAAAAATGACAAAAATTAAAGACGGACAATAGGTGGGCTGTAGCCCATGGGGCTGCAAGGAGTTGAGGGACGTGACTGAGAGACTGAGCAGACACGAACACTAGCCCTTGACCCTCCAACTCTATTAAGTACTTACCCAGAGGAAACAAAAACAGCTTTATTCATCATAGCTCAACACTGGAAACACCCCAAAAACCCCTCCAGAGGAGATAGGATAACCAAATTGTGGTACAGTCATATGATACAAGTTCTAAAATTCAGCAATTTTAAAACTCAGCAGTTTAAAAAGAAAAGTGGCCGTTGATACCAGCAACAATATGAATTAATCTAAAAATCATCATGCTGAGGGAAAGAAGTCAGACACAGAGAGCACTACTGTATGATTTCATTCATATGAAATTCAAGAATCAACAAAATGAGTCTGGTGACAGGACTCCGAACAGTGGTTGCCTCGGGGGGGACTGACTGGAAGGGGACAGAAGGAACATTCAGGGGACAGGAAAGTTCTGCATCTTACTTGGTGTACTGGTTACACAGACATATGAAAATTCATCAATTAAGAAATGCATTCACTGTATGTAAAATTTGGGCTTCCCTAGTAGCTCAACTGGAAAAGAATCCACCTGAAATGCAGGAGACCCTAGTTCAATTCCTGCATCGGGAAGATCCCCTGGAGAAGGCATAGGCTACCCACTCCAGTATTCATGAGCTTCTCTGGTGGCTCAGACAGTAAAGGATCTGCCAGCAATGCAGGAGACCCTGATTCGATCCTTGGGTTGGGAATATCCCCTGGAGGAGGGCAAGGCTACCCACTGCCGTATTCTGGCCTGGAGAATCCCCACGGACAGAGGAGCCTGGAGGGCTACAGTCCATGGGATCACAAAGAGTTGGACATGACTGAATGACTAGGCACAGCACAGCACACGAAAAATTCAATAAAAAAGTTACCAAATTGTACTCTTCAAATACATGCATTTCTCTCTTTTTTTTTTTGGCCTCCCCATGCCCTATGCAGTACTTCTCCAATCAGGGATAGATCCTGTGCCACCTGCATTGGAAGCATGGAGTCTTAACCACTGGACCACCAGGGAAGTCTCAAATATGTGCATTTTAATGTTTGTAAATTATACTCAAACTTTACAAAAGCTTAAAAAAAATGAAAAAACAAAAAAACAGTGCATCTATAGAACATTAAATATATAAAAGTAGCAAAATCTGCAAATCAAAATTGATATGATGGGGAGAATGGATACGTGGTATATGGATGGCTAAGTCCCTTTACTGTTCATGTGAAACTATCACAACATTGTCAATCAGCTATACTGCAATACAAAATAAAAAGATTTTTAAAACTGATACAATGAGGACAACTTCAGAAGAAATCTCACAGCCTTAAATATTTATTTTTAAAATCAGAAAATGAAAATAAACTTGAAAAAATGTCAAAAAAAAAAGAAGAGAAACCTAAGAGGTAAGTAGAAATGAACTGATAATAATACAAAAGTAAAAATTATTAGAAAACAAAAACAGATTTGATAAATAATTCCCAGAAATAATTTCTTTAAAAATATCAACAAAATAGGCAAAGCTCTTACATATTTAGACAACAGAAAATACATTCCAATCATTAAAACTGAGAATCAGGCTTTATTTACAGATATTACAAGTACTTTGTTATACCATGAGAAATTTAAATGCACCGCTCTAAGCTAAACATCCTGAAAATAAGGATGAAACACATGATTTTCTAAAAAACACATTAACTTCCAGAGATGATTTGAGAAAGTAGTTCATCTAGGTTCTAATAACCATGGAAGAAATGGAAATATTGGCCTAGAAATAACTCCAAATGCTGTACCAGGTCTGGACAATTTTACTACTGAGTTCTAGCAGAGCTTCAAGGAAAAATAATTCACATATAATTTAAATGGTTCCAGAGCACAGAAAAAGATGGCATACTTCCCAATTCATTTTCCCAAGCCAGCAGAACTCTAATCCCCAAGTCCAACAAATAGAGCACAAAAAAGGAAATCACAAACTAATCTCCCTATTAATATAAATAACATTCTAACCCAGTAGCATGTTAAATATACCAATCAGTCACTTCAATACCTCAGAAGATTAAAAAATAATTCTTTTAATACATGCAAAGACTAAAAATAATTAAAATAAATGAAATATTAAAATAAATACAAAAGCTTCCTGATAATAGAAGAAAACCTTAATCTATTAGAGAATAGTTATTGCATAAGGATAGCCAGTATTAGCGATAATGATGAAATACTAGAGCCCATTCCCATTAAATTTACCAACAAGAACAGTGTGTTGCTTATTATTTAGCACTTTTCTGGATGTTCTAGTCAATGTAATAAAGAACAGAAGAATTTTTTTAGCTGGTAAATTTTAGAAACATGGGTCCAAATTAATCTCTATTTTCAGATCATGCTTCTCTAAATGGAAAGCCAAAGAAAATCAAAGGAAAACTGATTAGTAGAACTCAGCAAGATAATTAATTTTAAAATAATTAACATGTAAAATATCATGTATGAAATGAGTTGCCAGTCCAGGTTCGATGCACGATACTGGATGCTTGGGGCTGGTGCACTGGGACGACCCAGAGGGATGGAATGGGGAGGGAGGAGGGAGGAGGGTTCGGGATGGGGAACACATGTATACCTGTGGCGGATTCATTTTGATATTTGGCAAAACTAATACAGTTATGTAAAGTTTAAAAATAAAATAAAATTTAAAAAAAAAATTATTGTGGACAAAATAATTTAAAATAATTATTGTGGACTTATTGTAGACAAAAGTCCACAATATTTTTTTTAATATACCACCAGTAATCAGTTAAGAAATTTAATAGGAAAAAAGTCCCATTTTCAACAATAGTCAGAAACATAAAAGGCCTAGGAAACGTCTTAATAAGAAATGTGAAACCCCTTATATGGTGAAAACTACCAAATTTAATTTACCAAGGTCCAGAAAAGAAAACCTGTTTATATGAATGGCTAATATCATAAACATAAAGGGAATCTTAATGAAAATACATGTCCGATGCAATGGACATGATCTTGGGCAAACTTCAGGAGATGATGAGGGACAGACAGACCTGGCTTGCTGCAGTCCATGGGGTCGCAAAGAGTCAGACACGACTGGGTCTGACACGACAACAACAACAAATGAAAATACTAAAAGGTGCTTAAGAAGTTAACATAATAATTCCAATGTTCATTTTAAAAGAAGGAACAAGTTTTAATAGCAAAAATTATTTTAAAAGATAATAGGACAATAGTAAAAGATGTATAATACTTGTTTCAGCAAGTATTAAAATATACTATAAAGATACAGAAATTAGAATAACAGAGCATTACAACAGGAAAATACAGAAAGAATCAGAACCAATTAAATATAATCATTTTCCTCTATGGTAAAAATGCCATCTTGAATCAAAACAATCCTCCATGGAAGGAAAATAAGGAATTAACCCCATTTAGCAGAGGAGGAAACTGAGGATCAGAAAGTAAAGTTATTTGCTCTAAGTCACCCATTAAGTTTATGGCAGAAACTGAAAAAGAACTAAAGAGCCTCTTGATGAAAGTGAAAGAGGAGAGTGAAAAAGTTGGCTTAAAGCTCAACATTCAGAAAATGAAGATCATGGCATCCAGTCCCATCACTTCATGGCAAATAGATGGGAAAACAATGGAAACAGTGGCTGACTTTATTTTTCTGGGCTCCAAAATCACTGCAGATGGTGACTGCAGCCATGAAATTAAAAGATGCTTACTCCTTGGAAGGAAAGTTATGACCAACCTAGACAGCATATTCAAAAGCAGAGACATTACTTTGCCAACAAAGGTCAGTACACAGTCAAAGCTATGGTTTTTCCAGTGGTCATGTATGGATGTACGAGTTGGACTATAAAGAAAGCTGAGCGTCGAAGAATGGATGCTTTTGAACTGTGGTGTTGGAGAAGACTCTTGAGAGTCCCTTGGACTGCAAAGAGATCCAACCAGTCCATCCTAAAGGAGATCAGTCCTGGATGTTCATTGGAAGGACCAATGTTGAAGCTGAAACTCCAATACTTTGGCCACCTGATGCGAAGAGCTGACTCACTGGAAAAGATCCTGATGCCGGGAAAGATTGAGGGCAGGAGGAGAAGGGGATGACAGAGGATGAGATGGTTGGATGACATCACCAACTCGATGGACATGGGTTTGGGTGGACTCCAGGAGTTGGTGATGGACAGGGAGGCCTGATGTGCTGCGGTTCATGGGGTTGCAAAGAGTTGGACACAACTGAGTGACTGAACTGAACTGAACCCATTAAGTACCCAGCTAAAAACATTACTGTTATTGTTTTCTGGAGATGAGATTACAAATGATTATTTTTTTCCTACTTTGTGATGATCCCTTTCTATAATGCAATAATAAGGATGATATGTTTGAAATGTTAAACTGATGTAAATTTCACTTCCCATTTGTTGTGTTATCCTGGCTCATCAACAGCATTCATCATTCTGAGGAGGAAAAGAAGTATTGCTCAGTTTTGATCTTCAAACCAGAATTCTAACATACTAACAAGAAGACCTGAAAGCTAGGTTTGGTTCGTTGTTTTTTGAGTGGACCCGCAAAAGGGTATTTAATATCTTTAATATTTCAAGAGACTCAAGTCTAGCCAACTTGATCAACGTCTTACAAAATCCATAGAATAGGCAAGAAAGAAGATACAGCATTCCTATCACCTAGAGAGGAAAAGTAGAAAGCCCTTTGGCCACTGGGAAAAGCAGCTGGGAGAGATGAGAGAGAGAAGTTATCAAGGAGAGAAATCAGTTCTGCCCCATACCTCCCACAGTCTAACCCTGGATAAGGTTTGCAATAAAAATACTCCAGATAGTTTGAGGTCACACCAAAAGCAAGGGAATGACTCAAAATTTCCTTTCCATGTGGAACTCTGATAAAAGGATAGCTTGCAGGTGCACTGTGCCAACATATAGTAGAATGAAAATGATGACATAGGCACACACCACCAAGAGATGGGGGAGGGAGAGGGGACCAGTGTTGTGGGGTCACATAAGGGCATCAACATCAATAGGAGTCAAGTAGGGGCTCAGGCATCAGTGAGACAAGATGCAGAACTTTCCCAAGAGCAACCATCTTGCATTTCCCTTGATAGAAAACAAGCTACACTGGCCACAAAAACATCAACAGCAGCTGCAGAAAGGACAGAAGCACTCAGAGATGACGTGGCCTCTAGTTGTTTAACTCAGTTTGTTAAACCATAATTTTGACAAGGCCAGTGTTGTGAGTGTCCAGGTCTGTTAACTACATTATTTCAGAGCTGAAGTTTGCTTTCCTAACCTCAGAGTCAGTGGTGAAGAGTTTGGACTTTGTCTTTCACATTTGGAGTTACCCTAGGCTGTGGTCTACTTAAAGGCAGAAGATACTTTTTTCATCTCTATGTTCATAGTCTTGCAGAGCGATGGGGCAGTCACTTGACAAATGGGGGAGGAAAAAGCAGGCTTGCAACCACCAGTTGCCAATAAGCACAAATGGACATGTTATTTAGTGTGTCTTTCAGCTGAAATCTGTGTATAAATATTCTTAAAACAGTAGCTGTGCTACATTCCTCTGCATGCCAAGGTAGGAGAAACACATCATTGATCTTTCTGATACTTGCAATTGTACAGGAAGGTCTGTAACAAAAACAGCAGTGCTGAATATTATTTATGATGGGTGTTTGTTTTACCAGAGAATTAAAAGATGGGAACAAGGAGATTGAGGTAAGTTACTCCCAGTGGCAGGACAGATTTCAGAAATCTGCAAACAGATTGAATTAAATGCCATCAACAACCCTCCGAAATAAAAATCAATTTATACCTCTTATGAGATTCTACCCCAGGGGGTTGACTACTTCCCAAGAGTTTTTGAAAGTACATTTCTTCTATCTTAACTTTAAAATTCAAGGATTTGTTAAAATTTTTCTTTAAATGTGATCTTTCTATGTTATTTGTCTAATGTGGGCTCATCCACCTTTTCAACTTGTGAATTATTTTTATCACTTCTCCTGTCACAAGAAACATTAAATATATTCTTCCTCTTCAAGTGTTCTAATAAACATATCTGTCATTGTAGTTTTAATTCTTCAGAGCTAGGGTTCTGCCCTTTTTAGGCAACATGCTTGAAATTTGATTATCTTATCATGTGTTTTAAAACCTTACCAAAATCTGAGATGAGTTCTTTTTCAGTGCTGGGCTTACTTTGAAATTTGTTAAGCAATGAGGTGGAAATTTCAGGACACCAATCAAAGGGCAATGTTCGTTCATTTCCAAGGCAGGACAAGGCAATAGTAAATTTTACTTCACAGTTTTCAGCTGTCTGCCACAGTGACACACGTCCCCCACTCCCACAGTAAGCTGGGAACTCACTTGGTACCAAGGGTCAGATACCCAAGTTCTGTGCACACTATAAGGTAAAGGTTCTGACTTTTCTGCTCATCCCCTGGGACAGAAATACATGGTCCTTGGCTAATCCAATCATAACTCTAGAATCTCATGTGAGGCAAGTTCAGTGGGCAGAGTTCCCTGTCTGATCTCTACTTAAACATTAAAACAGCAAGCAAACATCATTTCTAGAGAGAGATTTCTCAAAATAATTAGCAAATATTGTATATTCTCTTATTGTAATAAATATCATTTATTTTCCTGAAAAGGAGCATACTGTTCTTAAGTGACTTAAAATTAAGTTATAATTTGATAATCTCTTTTTTGTTGTTGTTAAGCATAAGGGAATACAGTAGTGGGCTTCAGGCCCATAAAGGATGTTTAATAAATACCTCTGAAAACATTATAGAGTGAACACTCATCTACCAGGTCACTGAATTAATTAGGACTCTCAGTTGTTAATGACAACAGTCCACCTCCTCTCAGTTTAAGGAAGGGTATTATCATGTTAAATGGGATGCAGAAATTTAAAGTGAGAGCTGGACTCAAGGCTCACACTGTTTTGGAAGCTCATCTCTCTCCAACTCTCAATTTTGCTTCTGATTGTGGGCCAGTGTCCAGAGAAGCCCCTCACCATGTATGCAGCAGCAAAGGCAGTTACCCACAGACCCAGATGTATCCTTCTAGCTTAGCAACCACAACAGGGGCAAAAGATGTTCTTCCCCTAACACCCACATACCTGTTCTAGGAAGGAATCTATATAGGCCATGTGTCCACCCCTAAACCAATACTTGGCCTAGCGGACCCTATCCATGTGTCCACAACCCATGTGGTGGGGAAGCTGAGCACCTGGCCTGACGGACTGACAGTGTGGCAGCTCACCCAGTGAAATAAGGAGGGACTGGTTCCTTGAGCAAGTCAGACTTGGCAGATATAAGGCTACTACAGTCAAACATTTTAAAGTGATAAATGCTATCCTAAAAAAAAAAAATCTATTGTTTATCTATGATCAGCAACAGTTACTCATATGTGTGTGCTTCTACTGTCATGGAAGTGGATTACTTAAGAAACATGTACTTCTGATAAGAAGCTGATATCCAAAATACATTTAAAAACTCAGGGGAAAAAAAAAAAAGAAAAGAAAAGAAAACAACCTGGTTAAAAAATGGGCAGAGAATCCGAATAGACATTTTCCCAAAGACAACTTACAGATGGCCAACAGGTGCTGAACAGCACTAATCATCAAGAAAATGCAAATCAAAACCACAGTAAGACATCACCTCACATCTGTTAGAATAGCTATTACCAAGAAGACAAGCAATAACAAGCACTGGCAATAACAAGGATGTGAAGAAAAGGGAACCCTTGTGCACTGTTGGTGGGAATGTAAATTGTTGGTTCTTCAAAAACTAAAAACTGAGAATTTCCTGGCAGTGCGGTGGTTAGGATTCTGTTCTTTCATTGCCAATGGCTTGGATTCGATCCCTGGTAGGGGAACTAAGTCCCTGACAGCCGCATGGTATGATCAAATTAAAAAAAAAAAAAAAGAACTACCATATCACCCAGCAATTCCACTTCTGGGTATTATTTGAGGGGATATATGCATTCCGATGTTCACTGTAGCATTGCTTACAATAGCCAAGAAATGGAAACAACCTAAATGTCCACCAACAGGTGAATGGATTAAAAAAAAAACAAAACTGTGGTATATAAACACAATGGAATCTTTTTCAGCCATTAAAATGAATGAAATCTTGCCATTTGGGACAACATGGATGGACCTTGACTGCATTATGCTAAGTGAAATAAGTGAGACAGAGAAAGACAAATACTATATGATCTCAGGTACATGTATAATCCAAAAACAAAGCAAGCAAGAAACAAACCAACCCTGAGCTCATTTATAGATACAGAAAACAGGCTGGTAGTTGCCAGAAGTGGGTGGAGGTGGAGGAAGCTGGGAAAAATGGGTGAAGGGGGTCAAAAGGTACAAATTTCCAGTTGTAAAATAAGTAAGTCATGGGGATATAATGTGTACCATAGTGACTAGAGTTAACAGTGTTACTATTTTGCTAATAGAGTAGATCTTAAAAGTTCTCATACTAAGAAAAAAAAATGTTTTAACTATGTATGGGTACCAATATTAACCAGACTTACTGCAGTGATCATTTTGCCATATATATCAAATCATTACATTGCACACCTGAAACTAATTTAATGTTATATGTCAAATATGCCTCAATTCTAAAATTAATTTAAAAAGAAAGGAAGAAATGCCATTTCTCTGGCCCCACTCCAGATACTAGAGGTGTGGCCCACCAACCTGTATTGGACCAAACCTTCCAGGTGGTTCTGACCTAGACTAAAGTTTGAGAATCACAGACCTAGCTGTCTTTCTTATTTGAGTGAAAAGATTTGCTTTTCAGTCTTATGTAGTTAAGATCAGGGATTAGAAAATGTTTCCATAAAAGGCTAAGTAGTTAACATTTTAGGTTTTGTGGGCCAAGAGGCAAAATCATGGTTAGGTAGGTATTTATGTAATCTCTTAAAACACAGCCATTTAAAAGTGTAAAAACCATTCCTGGCTGGTGGGCCATTCCCACCAGAGCAAGTGGTGGGCCTGGTCAAGAGCTTGGGGTCAGGCAGACTATAAAAATATAAAAAATATTTTTAAAGAAAAAAGAAAAGAAATACGTGCTTCTAGATGCAGGGGGGGAAAGTCCACATGCAGGAGGAAAGATAAGGACTTATCACCCTGAAGAATGTCTCAGGAAAGGATAAACACATCACCCAGAAACAGACCCAAGAGCAGCAAATAATGCAGGCATCATCATCCCCCTTGGCCAGCACTTCAGATCCTTTCCTATCAATGTTTTCATTTCCAGGGTCAAAAAGCCATTGAATGTCTGCTCTGGAGAAGTCCAGACACCAAAATGAGATGGAAAATATCAATGATGTGCATATGGCTTGAGACTTGGACTCCTGGTGGCTGTGTTAACTCACTTATCCTGAAGGACATGTTTTAAGATCTCAGTGTGAATGTGACTAATGCCTGGTGTCGACTTAAAAAATAATCACAACCTAAAAGTTGAGAGTTACGTTTTATCGAGTGAGAATTCTTAGGACTTCAAGCCTGGGAGACAGCATCTCAAGTAACCCTGAGAGAACACCACCAAGGAGGCCGGGGAGGAGCAGGGTTATACAGAAGTTTTACAACAAAGGGCAGGTAGTCTGCACATCAAAATATTATGATCAATTAAAAGAAGCCAGATATTTCAAACTAAGGAATGTAGTGCTTTTCTATGTATGGGAAGATGGAAGAGTCTGGGCTCCCTGAAATCATTCCTTTCATATGCACTCCCACCTATCTGGGGACGGAACCCTGTGTTTTTCACATCCTGTGCTCCCTTGGGGCTTAAAGTAGCTACAATCTGATGGCTGGTGGATTACAGGTATTTTTCTTCTTTCTGAGTGCCCTTAGGGCTCACCCTCTCACATCAGAGAGCTGTAATCACTGATGACTATGACATCCTTGTTTACTGATATGGCATGCAATAGTTCATTTCTCACTGGGATAAAACCATTGTATGTGGAACTAAGAATATCCACCCTCTGGATTGTGTGATTGGAAATAAGACTGAAATGTCTTTAACTTGCTTTTGCCAAATTACAAATTTAAAAAATCACTAAGGGCTACTATCCACAGATGTCCACATGGATACGACACGCTCCCAGTTTCCCTACCATCACATTGGCCATTCCTTGCAATATCAACTGCTGTATATTGAAACACCCTGAAATTGCTCACGCTTTGTTCCAGACCTTCTTCCCTTCTCGTCTATAGCCTTTCTTTGGGTGATTTCATCCTTTCCATCCAATTACCATCTATCACCTTGTTGTTGTTGCTGTTCGGTCATCCAGTTGTGTCTGACTGTGACCCCATGGACTGCATTACGCCAGGCGTAATGCTGTCGTTCACCACCTGGGGTTTGCCCAAGTTCATGTTCACTGCATCAGTGATGCCATCCAGCCATCTCATCCTCTGATGTCCTCTTCTCCTTCTACCCTCAATCTTTCCATCAGGCACTTTTCCAATGAGCCATCTGTTAGCATCAGATGACCAAAATACTGGAGCTAAGGGCTTGAGCATCAGTCCTTCCAGTGAACATTCAAGGTTTATCTCTCTTAAGAGTGACTGGATTGATCTCCTTGCTGTCCAAGGGACTTTTAGGAGGCTTCTGCAGCACCACAGTTCAAAGGCATCTGCCTTCTTTACAGTCCAACTCTCACAACCATAATGACCGCTGGGAACACCATACCCTTGACCTGACCACACTCAAACCCCCAAAGAATTGCCAAGAGATCCTGAGTTCCAGACTACTGTGTCCAACTGCCTTCTAAACATCTCCCTGCGCCTGGCTCTGGGTCCAAATATAAACTTCCCAACACTACCCCTCAACTCCAATATGCTCTTCCTCCAATGTTCATTACCTCAAGTAATGATATGACCTTCCAGCCCATTGCCAGGATATGAAATCTGGGAGTCATCCTTGATACCTCCTTCTTCTCCAGCATCTCCTTTCACATTCAAACGATTACAAAATCCTATTCCATCTTGTAAATTTCTCAAAACCATCCACTTCTCTATCCAGCCACCATCACTCTGTCCTTAACTACTGCAGTGGCCACCTAAATACCCTACAACCCTTCTTGTCCCCTCCCTCCAGTTATATCAAATCCAGTTATATCAATCTCTGCCTTTTAAATTTTTCACAGGTGATGAAGTCCAGAGAGTCCCAAAGGCATGTGTTGGGATTCACGGCCCCAGACCGCGCAGAGGAAGGGGGCAGGGGGTGGGGAGGGAGGCCAAGGGACAAACTCGCCTCGTGTCAGGCCAAAGGAGTCTCCTCCTTTTTGTAACCCAGGAAACCCCGCTCATGCATGTGAGGATCACGGACGTGCGTCGAAGCAGCCACCGTCCCTTGACATCTTCCCCTCCGTGGGAGGAGGTTTTCATTCCTGCCTGCCTTCAGAGAGGCAGGAAAGGAGGGAGGGGCAGAGCGTTCCTCTGGCGCTGGCCGGCTCTTAAGTCACTTGAATCCAAAACACTCCACAGGGCACGGAGGTTCACGTGCGGTGGGGGGAGGTGGGGTAGGGTGGGGACGGCGGCCTACTTCGGACCCCATCAGCTTTCCCCCTTCTGACACTTGCCTGGAACCCATGAAAAGCTGAGCTGGTGACTGTGTGTGTGAGTACGTGCATGTACGTGTATACGTGAGAGACGGCACGTGTGCGTGTGCGTGTGCGTGTGCATGGGCGTGAGAGAAAAGGAAAAAAAAAAGGGAAAGAAAGGGATTCACGGCCCCAGAGTCCTATAGAAGAGCTTGTTAAAACACTGGTACTTGAGTTGCATCAAACCCCCAAAAAATCAAAATTTCGAGGGGGGCTTTCCTGGTGGCTTGGTGTTAAAGAATCCGCCTGCCAATGAAGGAGATATGGGCTCGATTCCTGGTCCAGGAAGATCCCACATGCCATGGAGCAACTAAGCCCACATGCGTAACTACTGAGCCCATGCTCCTGAGAGCCTGTGCTCTGCAGTAAGAGACGCCATCACAATGAGAAGCCTGCACACCGCAACTAGAGAAAAGCCCACAGAGCAACAAAGGCCCACCACAGCCAAAAATAAACAAATAAAATTTTCAAAATCTCTAGGGATAGGTCCAAGACACTGAATTCTTAATCCCAAATCCTCACTGAAGTTTACAGTCCCTCTGTAATCGGACCCCTTGAGGTCTCAGGCTAAGATACATACTTTATTCACCAACTACCCCAATACTTCTAGACCTGGACTCAAGGGCATTGATTCCTACGTGTTAAACTGAGGCCCTGCCAGAGAGTAAATTCCAGGAGGGAAAATACTGTGGTTGCTGTGTTTACCATTTATCCCTAGTGCCCAGGACAGCGGGGGCACAGCATCTGCCGTTTAATATTCATTGCCACTCAGAATCAAAGAGAATTTAGTGTAAAGGACTTTCTCCTTAGCATGGTTAGTTAAACATGCCTGAAAACATCTTCATTTGTTGATCTAGAGCACAGACCAAGAAAAGAAAGGGCTCAGATAACAATGATTGGAGTAATTAATTAGTGGCCTAAAGGAGAAAGTTTAATCTTCGAAATCAAAGTAATTATTTGGAGGTTGATAACAAGCTCTCCTCCTGTCTCCAGTGAGATCAAATGAAAAGAAAGAAGCTTTGGACTATGTTCAAAGACTTTCTGATCCTAAGTACTGTAACGGCACATAGGGGAAGACACATCCCCCCTCCAGTTCCCTTTCAGAAAACTTGTAATCATAAATTCTTTCTCTGTCCTTTTGAGATATATGTAAATCCTTTTAAAAGCTAAATAAGCTTCTTGCCGGTTTTACAACTCTGGAATGTCCTTCTCAAGGACCTAGGAGCCACCTTTTTAAAGTGTAAACATCAAGGGAAAGAGGGGCCCCCATCTCCCAGTCTCCATGAGAGTTCAATTTAGCCCTCTGGCTCCAAATTCTACCTACCTACCTGTCACAGAGAGGAGAAACTTCATTATTCTTCCAGATGAAGATAATTAACAAACGCAGGTGGTCACCCCAATTACCAAGTGAATCTAGGAAGAACGGTTGGTGATCAACAGCGTTGGCACGTCCTCTAACCCGAGGACTCCTTACCATTTATCTTGAGAACATGGATGTGGAGGGTTGTATCTGCCTGGCTAGATGAGAGGGGGAGACTTCCTTCTGCCTATACTTTCTCTTTAGCTGACTGCCTGTGATGTGCATTCCATTCTGCTTAAACCCTCATTCAATAATAAACTGGGGGAAGGAATACAGATGCAGACATTGAGAATGGATTTGTGGACACTGTGGGGGAAGGAAAAGCTGGGATGAATTAAGACAGTAGGCCTGATATACACACACACTATTATATATAAAATAGATAGCTTCTGGGAAACTCCTTGTATAGCACAGGGAGCTCAGCTCCGTGCTTTGTGATGACCTAGAAGGGTGGGATGGGGGTGCAGAGCGGAAGGGAGGCTCATGAGGGAGTGGATATATGTATATTGATTGCTGACTAACATCAGCTACCCTAGTGGCTCAGATGATAAAGAATCTGCCTGCAATGTAGGAGACCTGGGTTCAAGCCCTGGGTAAGGAAGATTCCCTAGGGAAGGAAATGACCACCCACTTCTGTATTCTTGCCTGGAAAATTCCAAGGACAGAGTAGCCTGGTAGGCTACGGTCTATGAGGTTCACAAAGAGCTGAACACAACTGATCCACTAACACTTTCATGGCTGACTCGCATTGTCACACAGCAGAAACTAACACGACATTGTAAAGCAATTAGACTTCAATTAAAAAATTAATTAAAAAATAAAATAATAAAACTTTTTCATCTTCAGCCTTTGTGGAATAGTTTTGTGGGACAGTTTCCTGATGTGGCACGAGATTTTGTTTTCAACTCTTATTTTCCCAACAGTACCAACCACCAGCAAGACTGACCAAATGAAAGATGGGGAATTTGTGTCTGAAAAACTCTATACCAACAGAGAAAGCAAACTGAAGCTGCTTACGACTTTCTTCAGATCTCGTGCACCCAGAGGGCCCTGCAGAGCTGAGTTCAGGTGAGATAGCCTGCCCTTAGGAACCAGTCTTTTCCACTGGCAGCTTCCTTGCTCACTATACTCCTGTTCCACTGACTTCTCCCTCCTGGTCTCAGAAAAAAAAAAATTTTTTTTTTTTACACTTTGGCATACAATAACAGGCAGGGCGCACTCAGACCCAGATCCACAGAGGAGCAGATAAGTAGCCTGAGGGACTTAGTGAAGGAAGTGGTTATGATGAAAAGGATAAGATGTCCCAGAGGGACTGATAACCACAAAAACTTCACATTAAATGAACCCTCAGAACTATTTCACAACATAGAAAGAGGAAAGGCTGGAAGGTTGGAAGCTGATTCACAAATGTAGAGAAGAAGGCAAGCACTGTTCAAACTAATCTTGGTACATGATAGAGAAACTAGCAAACACTTTCATCTTTAATGTTTCTAATGTTTTAAATTACAGAAGCTAATAAATATTAGCTTCACTCATCTATTTCATTTCCCAATACATTAATAACTAACAGAGCTAGTTAAAATGTTGAATGTTTTGACAAAAACTTTAAAGGTCACAGAACATCATAATCTTTCCCATTGATTTTCAAGATTGCTTTACATGGTTTTAGCGGGTGTGGTATTATATTATCATGCAAACCAAAGACCTGCTATATTTGTTGTTCCTCATTAAACAAGTTGGGCTTCTCCAGTGACTCAGATAGTAAAGAGTCTGCCTACAATGCAGGAGACCCAGGTTCAATCCCTGGGTCAGGAAGATCCCCTGGAGAAGGAAATGGCAACCCACGGACCCATGGGGTTGCAAAGAGTCGACACAACTGAGTGACTTGACTAACACTTTCACTTCCACTTTTCAAACAAGTTAGTACAAGTGCCTAAAATACCGTCTGTCACACAAGTACTCAATAAATGCAACCTATTATTTCAAAGACATTACATTCTGTTTATCACTTTTAATATAAAACATTTTAATGTCTGTATTTGTTGATCCTATTTCTCTCCTTATCTCTTGAACCATTCCAACCAAGCTTTTGTCCACACCCCTCCACTAAAATCGCTGTCCTCAAAGTCACCAATCACGGCTGAATGGCTAAACCCAACAGCAGTTGTAAATCTTACTTAATATACTAAACAGCAGCATTTAATTCAATTAATCACAAACTAATTTCTAAAGGCCATACTCGACTGGTTTCCTCCTACCATGCAGACTGATTTCCTTTGCTAGCGTTCTCTCTCTCTCTCTCTCTCTCACATACACACACACACACACTCACACACTCACACTCCTTCTCAAAGCCATCAGCATATTCTGTCAACCTAGTACCTTCCAACCATTAGAATGAATTATCCTTGTTTTACAGATGAAGAAACTGAGCCACAGAAAAGTTATGTACTTCTCCAAAGCCATGCAATTAATTAGTTGTAGAAATGGGATTATACCCAGGTAGGCTTCCCTAGTGACTCAGTTGGTAAAGAATCAGTCTGCAATGCAGGAGACCCAGGTTCGATCCCTGGGTTGGGAAGATCCCCTGAAGAAGGGAATGGCTACCCGCTTCAGTGTTCTTGCCTGGAAAATCCCATGGACAGAGGAGCCTGGTGGGTGACAGTCCATGGGGTCCCAACAACACTGACACAACCGAGTGACTAAATCACCACCAGCAGGCTAGCTTTAAGAGTTTTAAAATGGGAAGTTTCCTCAACTCCAGACATCAAGATTTCCAAAAAAAAAAAAAAAAAAAAAAAACCTGGTGTCTAATTTCAAGAGTGTTTTGATAAAGACAAAAATCATCATTTTCTAGCAGTTTCTTCCAACTAGGCAATTCAGAAAACAAATGTACACCCAACACAAGACATAGTTTTGTAAACCAAAACATAGCTTTATAGGCCAAAAGACAGCTTTAACAGTCTAATGGAATTTCCCTTTCACTTTTATAAACTTTGTGTTGGTATATATAATTTTTAAAAATTAGAATATCTTTTCTCTTTTTTGAATTTGCTTTCTTAATTCAAATGTATTGAAATGTTTTACCCATCATAATAAAGTGCCCTCAGTAAAATCAAACTTCAATTTTTTAGGAAATCCTAAGGACTGGGATTAAGAAAATTTGCCATTTTAAAACTGTGAGAACTTTTTCCATTTCTCCAGAAATAGTGGATTACTTCACTTTTAACACACTGGTTGTTTTGACAAAAACATTCTGGTTTTGCAAAGATGGGGCAAAGAGTCTATTCTGAAAAAGGAAATGTTGAGAAAATGAAAAGCTAAAATTGCTCAGTAAGGAAGCAAGAAAATGAGATACACCTGATTTAATCTGATTTAGTCACTGACCCATTATTTCTGGGTTTCTTTGGATGAGATTAGCATTTGAATCAGTAGCCTGAGTAAAGCACGTTGCCCTCTTCAATGTGAGTAGGCATCATCCAATCTACTGAGGACCTGAATAAAATGAAAAGGCAGAGGAAGATACAATTGGCTCTCTGCCTGACTAGCTGAACTGGGGCATTGGTCTTCTCTGCACTCAGAACTTACTGGACTTACATCATCACTTGCCCTGGTTCTTGGCCTCCAGACTCCAACTGGGAAATATACCACTGACTCCCTAGTTCTCAAGACTTTGGGCCTGTACTGGAACTACACCACTGACTTTCCTGCGTCTCTAGCTTTCAGATAATAGGATTTTTCAGTCTCCGTAACTGCTCGAACCAGTTCCTTATATCAATCTCAATCTCTCTGAGAATAAGGGGTCATAAAAGAGTCGGACACAACTATCTAAATAACAACAAAAATACATCTATATACATGAAAATAAATTGAAAATACATGAAAATGAAAATAAATATACATGAAAATAAATAAAAGATTTGAACAGGCATTGCATGAAACAAGATATATCAATGATAAATTAGCATAGAAAAAGATATTCAACATCACCAGTTACTTACATTAGAGAATACAAGATACCACTCCTGGTATGGTCTGAATGTTTGTGTTCTCTCAGTATTCAGATGTTGAAACCCTAACCCTTAGGTAATGATTTTAGATAGTAGGGACTTTTTAGGTACTCAGGTCATGAGGGTAGAGTCCTCACGAATGACAATAGGGCTCTGAGGCCCTAGAGAACTCCCTCACCCTTTTTACCATGTGAAGTTACAGTGAAAATACAGTCATCTATGAACCAGGAATCAAGTTCTCACCAGAGCCCAGGACTTGATCTTAGACTTGCCAGCCTCCAGAACTGTGAGAAGTAAAATTTCTTGTGTTTATAAGCTACCCAGTCTATGGTATTTTGTTACAGCAGCCCAAACACACTGATAACTACACACCTATTAGAATGTCTGAAATTTTTATAAAGACGCACCATAAACAAATACTGGAGAGGGAGTGGGGCAACTGGAACTCTCTAACAAAGCTGGTGGGAATGTTAAATGGAACAATAACTTTGAAAAACAGTTTGGCAGGTTTTTTAAATATTAAACATATTCTTACCATATGATCCAGCCATTTCATTCCTAGATATTTACCCAAGAGAGACAAAAGCATCTGTTCATACAAAGACTTGTTCATGAATGTTTATAGCATCTTTATTTGTAATAGCCCCAAACTGGAAATAACCAAATGTCCATCAAAAGGTGAATGGGATAAACAAATTGTGTATCTACATAATGGAATACCATCTATCAATAAAAAGAAATAAACAGCTGATAAATGCAATGACAAGGATGATTCATGAAATAAACAATGATAGAAAACATATCCCTCCAAAAAAGTAATTACTGTATGAGTTCACTTACAAAAAAACTCCAGAATATGCAAACTAATCTATAGTAATAGAAAGTAGATCAAAAGTTGACAAAGATTGGAAAAGGGACCAGCAAGTGAGTGAAAGGAAAAACTACACATTATAAAGCAAGGAGAAATCTTGGAGTGATAAACGTGTTCATTATCTTGATTGTGGTAAAGATTTCAGAGGTATAGACATATATCAAAACTTATGAAATTATATTTTTTAATTTGTGCAGTCTATTATATGTCAGTCAGTTCAGTTCAGTTCAGTCGCTCAGTCGTGTCCGACTCTTTGTGACCCCATGAATCACAGCATGCCAGGCCTCCCTGTCCATCACCAACTCCTGGAGTTCACCCAGAGTCACGTCCATCAAGTCAGGGATGCCATCCAGCCATCTCATCCTCTGTCGTCCCCTTCTCCTCCTGCCCCCAATCCCTCCCAGCATCAGAGTCTTTTCCAATGAGTCAACTCTTCGCATGAGGTGGCCAAAGTACTGGAGTTTCAGCTTTAGCATCATTCCTTCCAAAGAAATCCCAGGGCTGATCTCCTTCAGAATGGACTGGTTGGATCTCCTTGCAGTTATACTTTAATAAGGCTGTTTACAAAAAAAAACTACTACTATATTTCAATTACTTCCTACATGTCCAACAGTTTTACTGTTGCTCTATATGTTTCAGGGTTCTATTATTTGACATCCAAAGTTTCATAACTAAAATATTTTCACTGGGGATTATAATTTTCCTTAAGAAAAAAAATATATACATCCGCCTTATAAGTCATCTTACCTTAAATTTTATTTAGGTTCGTATTACTATAATAGCACCTCTCTTTAATGCTTGCATTTATCTCCCTTTGGCCTAGCCTCTCTATCAGGTAGATAACATTGGACAAGTTACTTTTCTGCCTGAAGTGTTGCCATGAGGGTTAAATGAGTTCATATTTGTTACAGTATTTAAAACAGGGTTTCTCAATCTTGGCACTATTGACATTTGGGGCCTGATAATTCTCTACTGTAAGGGCTGTCTGTGTATTTCAGCACATTTGGCAGAATCCTTAGTCTCTACCACTAGATGCTGATAGGAGACTCTTCCTAGTTGTGGTAACCAAAAACATTTCAGACCTCCAAATGTCCCCTCGGGGGACAAAATCACCCCCAGCTGAGAACCACCAATTTAAAACAATGCCTCGAAATAAAAAGGCTATATAATCTTCCCTGGTGACTCAGCTGGTAAAGAACCCATCTGCCAACGCAGAAGCAAGAGACAGGCATTTGATCCCTGGGTTGGGAAGATCCCCTGGAGAAGGAAATGGCAACCAAATCCAGTATTCTTGCCTGGAAAATTCCATGAACAGAGGAGCCTGTTGGGCTACGATCCATGGCGTCACAAAGAGCCAGACACAACTGAGCATGCACATATGCGCTCACACACACACACACACACACAAGTACTTCTTCAATAACTGTTCTGAGGCTTTAGCAGTGGCCCCCCTCTTTTCTAAAGACACAGGCCACTACAGTATGGAAAAGCTCAGCTGTATCATTGCCCACATACTACTACTTGACGTGTCATGTTTATCCTGGGGCCCCTTGGTTCAACTGCTTTAGATGCTGCTGATTCATAACACAGTGTTTACTTGTTGCCCCACAGCCCTCACCTCTAGCTCTCACCCCTCTACATAAGGGCTATCAGTGAGGTCCTTCCACAATCTCCCTTCTTCATTTCATGTGATAGTGATGACTTTTTAAAAAGCAATATTGAAGGGACTTCCCTGGTGGTCCAGTGGCTTAGACTCCTCACTCCAGTGCAGGGGACCCAGGTTCGATTCCTGATCAGGGAACTAGATCCCACATGCCACAGCTAACTTTTCACATGCTGCAACTTAAGATCCTGCATGCCACAACTAAGACCAGGTGCAGTCAAATAAAATTTTTTTTTTTAAAGCGATATCTCAGGCCAGTTCTCATGTTTTCTTTCAACAAAGTGCCTCCTGTACTACAGTAGATGTTCTCTAGTATTGGGGCACGTGGATGTCTATCTTCCCTACTTTCAGGGTTCTCTTGGATTTGTCCTATTTTGGGGTCATCTTAAGTCAATTTTGGGGTCATCTTAAGTCAATTTTGGGGATGTGGGAAAACCTGTGCTGAGGCTTATGTATTTCCTAGACCTCTAATCCCACATATATCTCCTTAAACACACACACACACACACACACACACACAAACACACACACACACACTCTCTCTCTTTTTTGTTTTCCAAAGAGAAAAGATTTACCTTATCAAAAATGTGGAACATATTGGATTTTAGTTTTAAAAAAAATGCTTAGAAACTCTTGGTAGGAATTAAATATGTTTTTAAAAAATCCTGCAATATTCTTTACCACCACAATATAAACATACTAGCAGTTCACAGATGTATTAATAAGTTAAATTTATGAAGCTCTGACCTTTGCCAAATGTCAGCATTATCCTTTCACTGTAGACAGAAGAGATGTTTTCCCTGGAGCTGTTTGATAAAGTCTGCACAGTGGATTTATGAAGTCACTTATGATAAAATTTTGTCAAGGAGTGAGGTCATATGTTCTAGACATGCTTAAATCTGAACTCACTATTGTATCATAAGGAAGATTATATTTCAGTTTTCTATCACATAGAAGCTGTCTGATATTCATTGACTTATGGAATTGGAGAGGATCAGTGGTCACATTATTTAACCTTCAATTCAGTTCTGCAATCTGGGCTACATTATCTCTGCCAAATGATCATCTTCTCCCTGTAATAAAAGAAGACTAAACTGCTCTACATTAAATAAGATGAAAACTCTGGGGAAATTTTTTTCCTAATGAAGAGGAAGAAAGGAAAAAAGAACAAATGGGTACTAAAAAGCAAATACCAAATGGGGTGGGGAGGATTCCAACAAGAGATAATATCATCCTAAATACATAAACAGGTTTTAAAAATTTAAAAATTGCTTCTACAATACAAAAAAAAATTACACAAACAACTCACACAAAAGGACAACTGGACAATGTATGGATATTAAAAAAAGTTGAAGATTAATTATAAAGACTAAAATATAAGTGAAAGATACAGAATAAAATATGTGAATGATATATTCAGGATAAAATATGTGAAAGATATATGTTTCAAATTGCCAAAAATTATTTTTGAAAGATATAATCCAGTACTACTGACCAAGGGACAAAGAAATGGGCCCTCCCATACATTGCTGCTGCTGCTGCTGCTGCTAAGTCGCTTCAGTCGTGTCCGACTCTGTGCGACCCCATAGACGGCAGCCCACCAGCCTCCCCCATCCCTGGGTCTAAATTGACACTAAACAATACATTAAAACACAAAAAAATCATAGTCTATTGTGTACATGGCCACAGTACTAAGAAACCTCAGTGTAACAAAACTAGAGATTAAAATCAAGGCTATAATGGGAAAAGGCTGGAATGGAACAGAGAGTTTAAAAACTGCAATACTAAAATTATTTTCACTGCATGAAATTTCAAAAGGTATTTTTATTCACCTAAGTACAACTTGTTATTTCAAGCTACAAATAAATGTATTCAACAAATGTCAAAAAGATTACCTTCATAGACTGTTTTCTATAATGTAGCACTATTATAAAACAGAGAGAGAGACTGAACAATCCCATGTGCCCAGAAACTATAGTCTACTAAAATAACTTTCATTTTAAAGAGAATATCATTAGGGAATTTTAAAAAGACTTTAAGCTAGATAAAAGCACTACGTGAAAAATTTGTGAGATGCAGCTACAGCTATATTTAGAAGGAAACATTTTGATATTAATAATAAAATAATAATGTTGAAAATTTTTATATGCCATGCATTTGTTAAAGTTTTTCTATTTAACTTTCTAATTATATTTTTATTATACTATAAAATATATACCAGTGAAAATAAAACATATATATTTTTCAGAGAATATTCATTTTTGGGAAGCAAACACCTGGGCATAAAACACATCTTGTGGAAGAATATTTTCCCAAAACCTTAGAAGCTTCCTGTGTTCCCCTCTTCCAATCACATCGCCTCCCCCCAAGCCCATGAAAGGGGCCCGCTGTCTTGATTCTGACTTCATAGTTGTTCCACAGATGTATACGTTACACTGCTTACTTTTGGCTGCTCCTTTAACTTTACCTAAACAGAATCAAATTGCATGTATTCTTTTGTGGCCTGATTATTTTGCTCATCACTCTCTTCCAGTTCATCCATATTGCTGCATGTAGCTATATATGTTTTCACTGCAGTATCATCTAAACACACAATTATACATTCTACTGATGAGAAACACTTGGATCATTTTCATGAACACACTTATACTTGTCTTCTGGGGCACATGTGCAAGATTTTCTCCAGGTTAAATATCCAGAACCAGTGGATTTTAGAATTTGCACATAATTGAGTTTACTAAGTAATGACAAATTACTCTGCAAAGTAGATGAACCAATTTACATTCTCACCAGTAGTGCTTGAGAGTTCCGATCACACCATATTCCCTTTTGCCCCCCATTTTATTTATTTAAAATGAATTCTGGGGACCTCCTTGGTGGTCCAGTGGTTAAGATTCCATGCCTCCTTTGCATTGAGCATGAGTTTTATCCCTGATCACATGCCCTGCATTGTGGCCAAAAAAAAAATACAATAAATTGTTTTTAAAAATACATTTTTATTGGGGTAACATTGGTTTATAACATGTTTCATGTACATATTATACTTCTATTTCTGTATATCCTAGTGCTGCATCATTCTTTTTACTTTTTCGGTGGTGCTGGATCTTCAATTGCTGTGTATGGGCTTTCTCTAGTTACAAGGAGCGGGTGCTACTCCTCATTGCGGCGCACAGGCTCTAGGCTCTTGGGCTCAGTAGCTGCGGCTCGCGGGCTCAGCACTGGCTCAGTACTGGCAGTGCACAGGCTTAGTTGCTCCGAGGCATGTGGGGTCTTCCAGGATCAGGGACGGAACCCATGTTTCCTGCATGGGCAGGTAGATTCTCAACCACTAGACCACCAGGAAAGCAAGCCCTGCACCACATTCTTAATTCCAGGTATAATCAGACTTTATAATACTGCCAATCTCATAGGAATGTTTTTATTGTGCTTTAAATTTGCTAATTAATAATGAAGTTGAACATATTATCATGTTTACTGACATTCAGATTTCCTCGTTCACCAAGTACCTCTTCTCATGTTTTTCTCAGTTTTCTGCTAGGTTCTTTCACTTTTGGTTATTTGGCAGGCATTCTCTCTATATACACTGGATATCAGTTTTTGTCAATGATAAGATTTGCAATCGTCTTTAACCAGTTTATGACTTGTGCCTTTAAGTTTTTATGGTAGCTTTCGAGAAAAGAAACTCATTTTAACAATCTTTTTTTTTACCCTATCTGTATGCATAGTTCTGCATACAAACACATGTGACTATGCTTTATTTTGCTTTTAGCATGTATGATGGTGGCCTTATTTAGGAAATTCTTTCCTTTGTGGATAATACAAAGATATTTTCTCTGGAATTTATTTGTGTATGGTGTAAAGTAGGAGTCCTAGTCCATTTGTTAAAATGCTGCTGCTGCTGCTAAGTCACTTCAGTCGTGTCCAACTCTGTGCGACCCCATAGACGGCAGCCCACCAGGCTCCCCCATCCCTGGGATTCTCCAGGCAAGAACACTGGAATGGGTTGCCATTTCCTCCTCCAATGCATGAAAGTGAAAAGTCAAAGTGAAGTCGCTCAGTCGTGTCCGACTCCTAGCGACCCCATGGAATGCAGCCTACCAGGCTCCTCCATCCATGGGATTTTCCAGGCAAGAGTACTGGAATGGGGTGTCATTGCCTTCTCCAATTTGTTAAAATATGGGCACCTAATTATCTGGGCTTCCCAGGCGGTGCTAGTGCAGGAGATATAAGAGATACAGGTTCGATCCCTGGGTCTGGAAAATCCACTGGAGGAGGGCATGGCAACCCACTCCAGTATTCTTGCCTGGAGAATCCCATGGACAGAGGAGCCTGGTGGGCTACAGCCCCTGGGGCCACAAAGAGTCCGACACAACTGAAGTGACTTAGCACGCACGTAGCATGCATCCAATTAATATTTATTGAAGGAAAAAACTATCCTTTCTCCACTGCTTTGAAAACCAACTTGTTATATATGAAGAGTCATGTGGTTTTGTTTCTGGATTCTCTATTTTGCTCTGTTGGTCTATTTGTCTATCCCTGCAACAATACCACACTCACCTAAATACAACAGCTTTACCAACCAGTCATTATATCTATGAAGACTATTTCCCCAAACTTATCATTCTTCAAGAGTGGACCAAGGGCTTCCCTGGTGTCTCAGTCATAAAGAATCAGCCTGCCATTGCAGGAGACACAGGTTTATCACTAATCCAGAAGATCCCAGAAGCCGAGGAGCAACTAAGCCTGTGCGCCACAACTATTGAGCCTGTGCTCTAGAGCCGGGGAGTCACGACTCCTGAGCCCATGCAAGCTTCAGCCCGTGCTCCGCAACGAGAGAAGCCACTGCAAGGAGGTGCCCTCACACTGCAACTAGACAGCAGTCCCCACTCACCGCAACTAGAGACAAACCTGCACAGCAATGAAGACCCAGCACAGCCAAAAGACACACACAAAGAGCGGACCAATAGCTAGGCCTTTGCTCAATGGCTCAGTCATGTCCAGCTTTTTGCAGCCCCATGGACGGTAGCCCACCAGGCTCCTCCATCCATGGAATTCTCCAGGCAAGAACACTGGAGGGGGTTGCCATTTCCTACTTACTGCCTCTGAATCTCAATATATATTTAACAATCATTTTATCAAAGGCCTACAAAATAAAAAGGTTGGGATTTTATTTTTATTAGAATTATACCAACTCAATAAATAAAACTGGGGGAAACTGACATTCACATAATCCTTAGTCTCTCTTGTGTATCTCTCTTCACTTAAGGATCCTTTAATTTCTTTCAACATAGTTTTATCATTTTCTCCATTACAGGCTTACAAAGCTTTTGTTAAATATATTCCTATGTGTTTCGTATTTTTCTATGCTGTTGTAAATGGCATGTTCTTAAATTTTCATTTTCTAACTGACGTTTGCTGGTATATAAAACTGCAACGTGGGTTTTATAAATGGTTTTTTATATCTAGCCAACTTGCTAAATTCTTATTTCTAAAAATGATTTGTACTTTCTTTTGAGTAATCCATATAGACATTCAAGTTATCTATGGATAATCAGTTTTATTACTTCCCTCTGAGCCCTAACATGTTTTTATTTTTTTACTGACTTACAATGTTGGTAAGCTCAAGTATGATGATCAATAGAACTGGTGGTAGACATTCTTGACAAGATCCCATTCTCAATGGGAATTTTTGAACTTTCAGCTAATATTAAGAATGGTATTTTGAAAGCAACCAAGATGTCCTGTAGTATGTGAATGGATAAATAAAAATTAGAGAAACTGTGAGAGATGTCCAGTTCATTTTTCAGGGGAGTACAACCTTAAAAAAAAAAAAAACTTGAGAAAACCGTAATTTAAAAAGACACATGTACACCAGTGTTCATTGCAGCACTATTTATAATAGCCAGGACATGGAAGCAACCTAGATGGCCATTGACAGACAAATGGATAAAGAAGTTGTGATACATATATAAAATGGAATATTGTTGTTGCTTAGCTTTTAAGTCATGTCTGTTTCTTTGCCACCCATGGACTGTAGCCCTCCAGATTCCTCTGTCCATGGGAATTCCCTGGCAAGAATACTGGAGTGGACTGCCATTTCCCTCTCCAGGAGCTCTTTCAAACCTGAGGCTCCTCACTGGTAGGCAGATTTTTTACCAAGCCACCAGGGAAGCCCACGATGGAATACTATTCAGCCATAAAAATGAATAAAATTGGGTCATTTGTAGTGATGTAGATGAACCTAGAGTCTGCCAAACAGAGTGAAATAAGTCAGAAAGAGAAGAACAAGCATGGTACATTAATGCATATATACAGAATCTAGAAAAATGGTACTGATGGAACCTATTTGCAGGGCAGAAATAGAGACAGAGATATAGAGAACAAACTTGTGGACACAGTCGGGAAAGGAGAAGATGGGATGAGCTTAGAGAGCAACATTGATACATATACACTACAATGTGTAAAACAAATAGCTAGTGGGACACTGTGATAACACAGGGAGCTCAGCTTGGTGCTCTGTGACGACCTAGATGCGTAGGATGTAGGGGTGGGAGGGAGGTTCAACAGGGAGGGGATATATGTATACTTACAGCTGATTCGCGCTCTTGTACAGTAGAAACTTACACATTGTTAAAGCAATCATCATCCAATTCAAATTTTAAAAACTACAAGGACAATATTTAAAAGAAAATTACAGGTCAATTTCATGAATGGATAGAGACACCAACTCCCTAAATATCAGCGAAAGACACCAACTGAGAGTTTGAAAAAAATAACCCTAATACTACTTGTATTAAGTACTTTATCAAGAGATTATTCTAGAAATGCAAAGATAATTTAATACCAGAAGATCTATAAATTTATTTCACCACAGCAATGGAGTAAAGAAGAACCATAAAGAAGGCTGAGCAGTGAAGAATTGATGCTTTTGAATTGTGGTGCTGGATAAGACTCTTGAGAGCCCCTTGAACTGCAAGGAGATCAAACCAGTCAATCCAAAAGGAAATCAACCTTGAATATTCACTGGAGGGACTGATGCTGAAGCTGAAGCTCCAATACCTTGGCCACCTGATGCGAACTGCCGATTCATTGGAAAAGACCTTGATGCTAGGAAAGATTGAAGGCAAAAAGAGAAGAAGGCAGCAGAGGATGAGATGGCTAGATAGCATTACCAACTCAACAGATGTGAATTTGAGCAAACTTCAGGAGACAGTGAAGGACAGGGAAGCCTGGCATGCTGCAGTCCATGGGGCTGCAAAAAGCTGGACACAACTTAGTGACTGACAACAAGAAAATACATCTCAAAACACATGGGAAAGACATTTGATAAAGTTCAACATTCAATTCTAACTTCTTTCTAAAAATAAAAAATAAAGCAAGGATAAAACAGAACTTACATAACTTTTCAAAGGCTATGGATTAATGCCCTATAGCAAACATCATAATTAATGAAAAAAATTTGATGCTTCCTTTTCAGGTCAATAACAAGATAAAAATGTATCACCACAGATACTGTTCAACATAGTATAGGATATTTTAGCCAATGTAATTAGGAAAAAGAAAGAATAAGCAAAACCACATTTAAAAAAAAGCCAATGATAGAGGATAGACAAAGACCAACGTAATAAAGTTAAAAGCCCAGAAACAAACTCATCTGTATATGAAGCTTGGTGTGTGACAGAGTTGGCATCTTATGTAAGTCAGTGGAAAAGGATAAATTATTTAGCGTACAGTGATGGAAAATTTGTACACTCTATGGAAAAAATGAAGTTGGATCCTTACCTCACATAATCTCCAGATGTGGACTCCAGATGTAGTAATACTAAAAACCAAAATGTAAAAAGCAAAACTAAAATACAATGCTAATAAAAGGTTATATAAGAGAACGTCTTCATCATCTTGACGTAGAGAACAATTTCTTACACAATATTCTCAAAGAACAAACCAGGAAGAGTGACAGATGTTACAATAATAAAATCAAAGTTCTCCATTTAAAGAAAGTCACCACAAAGTCAGCAGGTGGGTAACAGATTGGGAGTAGATAACTGAAATGAAAATCACTGAGATAAAAAAAAAAAAATCCCACTGAAAAGTAGACAACAGATATAAATAGGCAATTTACAAAAGAAGCCAGACAGCAATACATACACATGAAGACATACTCAAACCCACTCATATTCAAAAGAACACAAATTAAATAAGGAAATACTATTTTATACACATAAAATGGCAAAATTATAAATCCATGCAATTCAAATTATTAACAAAGGCCTAGGGAAATGGTCACTCTGTATTTCTGGTCACAATTAAAACTGCTGCAGTCATAATGGAGAAAATACCACCAGTGCTTAGAGAAATTAAGTACAGGGATATCCAATAACCCTGAACTTCTTCTCCTGGCTCTATATTGCAGAGAAACCCCTGCCCAGACACACATACCAAGATATTCATGGCAGTATTGGTTATGGTACCAATAAGGAAAATGAAAAATGAGCATATAAAGAAATACTTTAAAAAGTGAGATTATTATAGCCTCATAAAGAGCTTCCCAAATGGCACTAGTGGTAAAGAACCTTCCTGCCAGTGCAGGAGATGTAAGAGACAGGGGTTTGATCCCTGGTTTGGGAAGATCTCCTGAAGGAGGGCAACCCACTCCAGTACTCTTGCCTGGAGAATCCCCATGGACAGAGGAGCCTGGCGGGCTACAGTCCACAGGGTCACACAGAGTTGGACACAGGGACTTAGCGCGCACACGTGCACGCACACACACACACACACACACACAGCCTCATAAACAGAGTATGGCATTAAAAAAAAAAAATGAGCACTGTATCATAATGCCACGAATTAAACACATACATACAATATCACGTGCATTAAGGAAAAAAAAGGTAGAATAGAGAAACACAGAGTCAATAAAACACAGATGAGAGAATATAAATGGAAGTAGAAATGGGGGAACTAATATATAAAACAAGAGGGCTTTTGCATAGACCAATAATAATGTGTGGTGTGAATTAACTGAAAGGTAGAATTCGGTGACTGGAATGAGTGGAATTTAATTCAATTCAGTAAATGTGGGACCCAAAAAAGAAAGTAAAAAAACTTTTTATAAATCTGAGGGAAAAAAACAGATCTGATAAGCCTTTAAATGTATATACTTATAACCTTTTAAAAATTCATTACTATTGGTCTTGAACTAGCAATTTTGGTAACTCTGCCACTTGGTAAGAGTAAACACTGCCACTAGAATAAACAAAAGAATAAAAAGAATTAAATTTAATTTAAAAAACCTAAGTGGCCAGTCATTTAAATAGAGTAATGTGTTCCTATGAATTACTACAGCTATTTTCCTATTAGGCTCCATGTTATATCCAAAACACTACCACTTTACAACAAATAGAGGTTCATGTAATAAGTCTCTCACACTGTACTCCCCAGTCAATTCCTCATGTTATATCCATCTTGCTTTATGAAAACATGTATGTATCATGAGTAACCCCAGAACTCCGGCCTTCTGGGGTCACATTTTCTTTAAGATTTAAAGAAAGGAGGGACTTCCCTGGCCGTCCAGTGGTTAAGACTCTGCGTTCCCAATGCAGGGAACATGGGTTTGATCCCTGATTCAGGAAACTAAGATCCCGCAGGCTGGCCAGCATGGCCAAAAAAAAAGAAAAAGAAAAACTAAAGCAAGGAATTCGAGCGTCTTCTTCTATCACAGGAAATTGAAGTCCTCCTGAATGTTTGAGGGTTCCCATGAGAGGCTTCTATGCCTTGGCTGCTGTCACTTGTCACATTTCACTGGTGACTACCGCTCTGTAGCTGCTCTTTGAGAACCAATGGCCAGTTACTGCTACAGCTTAACCTTCTCACTTCTCTCAGCTAACTAATGCTGATGCTACACAGGTAGGGATTTAACAGATTTCACTGCAAGTATAAATTATAACACACAAAAAGAACACCTAAAATTATAAACTCGTCATCACAGCTCCTACAGTTCATCAGCCCAGGGAGCTCCCTTTGGCCATATTTTTTTTCCTTCATAGTCTCCTGGAATATCTGTTCAGTTCTGAATCCTTTCTACCGTCTTCAACTTCAGACCCAAGGAGACTACCAGGGTAAAAAAAAAAAAAATGATTTGACTTATAACTCTCTAAATTCTTTCCCCTTTCTCCAGAAGGCAGAGGTTCATCTTCTTCCTCCTGGAATGTGGGCTGCACTTAGCAACTAGCTTCAAAGAATTTTGAACATGGAAAGAAAAAGAGTAAAAAAAAAAATCAAACCTAAGTCTCTATACGATACTAAGAAATCACCTAAGTTAAAATTTTAGGTATAGCAATATCATGATTACTGTTTTGATTTTTTAAGAGTCCTTACAGAGCTATGTATCGAAATATTTACAGAAGAAATGACATGCTGTTTGGGGACTGCTACAGAATAATCTGTGAGGGAAGAGACCAGATGGGGTGCAGATCACATAAGAGCAGAGTGACCTGTTCAAGCTGCATGAAAGTCTATGGGGGTTCATTATACTAGTCTTTTAACTTGGACGTATGTCTTAAATTTTCTATAAAAAATTTAAATAAATTCCTGCTGAGATGTACCCTCCCTCGATGAGAACCATTTACATTATTAAATGTTAACCACTTTGTATCTCTAGTTGACTTATTTGCATTCTGACTACTTTACCCACATTATTAAAAAATACAAGAATATTATAACTGTACAACCAAAGAGGCATTTTGATGATCTTACTAAAGCAGAAACAAAGAGAGTGCTAAGTCGTGTCCGATCCTTGCGAGCCCATGAACTGTAGCCTACCAGGCTCCTCTCCATGGAATTCTCCAGGCAAGAATACTGGAGCGGGTTGCCATTTCCTTCTCCAGGGGAACTTCCCGACCCAGAAATTGAACCCAGGTCTCCTGCATTGCAGGCTGATGCTTTACCGACTGAGCTACACAGGAAGCTTAAGCAGAAGTCTGTTCAAAGAGGATTTGCTATCACCTCTGACAAAATCTGCTACCAACTTTAAATATTTATGGCAGGAGACAAGGTTTGCCTCACTGAGCGGCCTGCTACACATATTAATAAATACAAAGGAAAAGGACAGGCCTCACTATACTAACAGTGGTCTTCTCTTTACAGTGTGGCTACTTTCTACAGTATTCACTTGTTATTGTATAATCAGAAGAAATAAAAACTGTCATATAAAACAAAACAAAAAAATAGACGAAACAAAAAAGAAAGACTGTGCAAAAGATGATGGGAAAGGAAGCCTAGAAAAAGCAGCCAGTGACTCCCAAATTAAACGTAAATTCAGTCTTATTCTAAAAAGTGTTCTTCATTGTGAAGAAAAGATACTGCTTTACCAAGCCTCAGCTGAACCCATGCAGAACATGCCTGGAGACTTTCTTGAGCCTATTCTAAATTTACTCAGTAGGCTTTTGCTTACATACTTATTTTTCCAGTGCCTCGATGCTGGAAAAAGGGCTGCCCGATACAGCACAATACCATTAATATGGTATTTTAGTCACTAGAAAAGGAAACCGCATGTAAATGGATCAGCATTTAGAATCACGCATCCATCCCGTGTGTGTTTGCTGGGAGTAAGTTCCTCCTGAAGGCCCTGGTTTACTGCTGACTACTGATGACATCAAGTCTCTGGGCCAAGAACATGGACTCTTAAACTTGGGCACCCAACTGAGGTCCTGCTCCAGACCCTGTGAGTTGATCAGCTGACCATCATTTCCAGTGACACCCACCTCTCACTCATGATCACCCTCTTTTAATCTACAGTAAGGGTGTGCTGTAAAAAATCTTACACTCATTCATTCACTCAGCACTTGCAGAGCCCTGTTAAGAAGAGCCTAGAATGCCCCTTCTCCCTTAGCCCTCTAAGCTCCACTGATCCACCAAGTTCTCTGCTACCTCAAGGCCATAGTCATGTGTGCCTCCTACAGCCTCCTGCCTCTCTTTCTGGACTAGACGAAAATGCTACCTGAAAAAGGCAAACTGCACTAGCCATTCTACTTAAAGTAGCCCTTTCTCTTCCCCAACCCCACCGCCATTTGTCTTCACCTCAGCACCTTCTCATTTAATAGCACAATAATTTTTTTCTCATGTATTATCTGTCTTGCTCTCTAGAACATAAACTCTATGAGGGCAGGGTTATGTCCAAGTCCTGACTGGACCCTCAATTTTTAAAACAATACACAGCACAAATCAGAACCTCCGGTAAGTATGTACTGAAATAATAAGTAAAAAATAAAACCTTATTCATAAAATTGTTATTTTCTCAAGATTAACTAAACAGTACCTAATTTCTCCAGATATCTGGACATATGCCATCCCATTTAAGTACTTTGTTTTCAGAGAAGAAATTCCCAAGGCAATGACCATCCCCCCCATATAATTTTAGAACTGTTTTATCAAGGGGCTGTAATACTCCATTCCCACGGGCCTTTCAGGAACTCAGTGTTTAAAAGTATTTGTCATGTTTTTCTCAAAAACCAGTGTTCACCTCAGGAAACGCTTACCTATTATATATTCTTCAAACCTAAACTAGCTTTAGGATTTAATTCAAATGAAGTCACTTGAAAATTTTCCAGAGTTTCTGTATCTGAAACTCAGATAACTTTCAAACTCATACCTGATGCCTTCCCACTGCCCACCCATCCTCAGGAAACCGGTGTTCAAACATCAAAGACTTTACAGCTAAAGGTCACACAAAAACAATTTCAAAACGTCAAAACTGGAAAAACAAAAGTTTCAAATAACCAAGGAATTCGCAGCATTCCTAGAATTACTTGGAAAGGCTATCCAAGGCCAACAGCAGTGTAAAACACAGAACGAAGCATCTCCCTTTGATGCTCTGATCATGAATACACCACAGTTTTATCCCAAGTAAACCACCGTGAGCTGCTTGGGTAGCTTCCAAGTCTTTTCATTGAATAACTTGCAAAAAAGAACAATTCGGGTTATACAGAATGTAACTTCTCTCTCTTCTGCTCCTCCAGGTGAGTGTTCTGGCTAAAAGTCCCAGGCCTACATACACCAGTGATTCCCAAACTCTAGCCTGAACACTGACACAGGCCCAGGATGAAGTATGCTTCATAGCTTCATTTTTTACACATAGTAAAAACTTTCAGTTATTTGAATAGTCTATAGAGATTGTCAGCTTTTATTTTGCCAAATAAGGACATTAAAAATCCCATCTCTTTGCACCATCATTTCATAAAAGACATTTAAACACATATAACAAACTTAATTTCAGAATAAAGGACAGGCACTTGAATATATTTAGCTTTGTGAAAAATCCAATCATGTACTTATTATTATTTTTTTTTTAATTGTGCTTTCAGTTGACTAAGGCTTCCCTGGTGGCTCAGAGGTTAAAGCGTCTGTCTGTAATGCGGGAGACCTGGGTTCGATCCCTGGGTCTGGGAGATCCCCTGGAGAAGGAAATGGCAACCCACTCCAGTCGTGTCCTGCTCTTTGCGACCCCGTAGACTGTAGTAGCCCACCAGGCTCCTCCGTCCATGGGATTCTCCAGGCAAGAATACTGGAGTGGGTTGCCATTTCCTTCTCCAAGGGATCTCCCAGACTCAGGGATCGAACCCAGGTCTCCCGCATTGCAGGCAGACACTTTAACCTCTGAGCCACCAGGGAAGCCTTAGTCAATCAAAAACACAATAAAAAAAATAATAAGTACATGATTGGATTTTTCACAAAGCTAAATATATTCAAGTGCCTGTCCTTTATTCTGAAATTAAGTTTGTTATATGTGTTTAAATGTCTTTTATGAAATGATGGTGCAAAGAGATGGGATTTTTAATGTCCTTATTTGGCAAAATAAAAGCTGACAATCTCTATAGAATATTCAAATAACTGAAAGTTTTTACTATGTGTAAAAAATGAAGCTATGAAAACAAATACTGGTCATCTGAGGACAAGGTTTGTCCCTGGTGCATGTAAAGTCAACCCCCACATTTCTGGAAGCTTGTATTTATCATAACTCATTCCAACAGGAGCAATGTTTACTCCTATCCCACTCAAGGGACAGCTAGGAATTTTCCTCAGTGTTCCTTACATCTGTCCTCTTTTTCAGTTCTTCTAAAATTGCTTTCTGAAAAAAATAATAATAAAATTCCTTTCTGCTAGTTGTTAACTGTGAGCAAAAAAATGTCTGGGCTCTCATGCCAACCTATCTCACAGAAGACTGTAAGAGAGTAAGAAGGCAGAGGGATATAACACGGCACTTTAGAACCCCTAGGATGGTAAAATGAGAGTGTGCATAAGAAAAATGATATGGACAGAGAGAACACAACCAAGACAAGTGAAAATATAAAATGATACACAGTCTCTAGCGATGAATTCCATTGCTCAGTGTGAATTGTGAGCTGGTGAGATGGAATGCAAAGTGGAAAAAGTTTTTCCACAAAAACAAAATGGGATTGGGTTCCAGGACATCCTAGATTAGCCATTAACCTAGATTAACCAACAAGTACACTTCACTTGGAATTCAGAAACCTCTCCCCCACCCAACTCATGTGGCTAAATTTGGGGAGAAAGAGGAAGCGGCTAGACGCTCCTCCAAGATATTAATTTGTTAAATTTACTTTGTCTGTAAACAAAGCCAGCAATTCCTCCTACCACTCCAATGCTGACCTAACAGAAAACACCACCCTGAACTGCCCACTTCCTGCTATTCCAAACCAAGGAAACAAAGGGAAGTTACTCCTCCCAAGGGCACGAGCAAGGGTCCCAGATTCAGTGCCTCCAACTTGGCTCCCTTTCTGAAAATGAGTCATGGTCAGTTTTGCATCTTTTGGGGGGCAAAATATACATTAAATATACATAAAATGTACCTTTTTTTTTTGCCATTTTTAAGTGCACAGTTCCATGGCATTAAGTACATTCATGTTGTGCAACCCCAAATCTACAACATATATGGGCTCCCCCCGACCAAGGATTCTGCAAACTGTGTGTTTTCATCTGCACAAGAATATTTTTTTACTTCACACTCCCCAACCTTCCCATTTTCTAGTGCTTATTCGTAAAGTGAGACTCTTTTTGTACCATAGACTACCAGTGAATACCTTTGTAACTTGGGTGCAAAATTAAACTTATTAAATTATCCTGAAGACCAAGTTAAGTTTCAGGTCCTAAGCATTCAACTTGGCAAGTCAGTTATGAAAGCAACTGTTGCACCTGCCTGTATTCTAGTGGAATGAAAACTTTTAATCCCTTCTTTTCTGCAGACTTTTTAACATATATATTAACAACTTAGATATTGCTGACACGTAGAAATGATATTTAAGGTGTATAACTTAATGATTTCATATATATATATATACACATATGTATGTGTGTAAATATAGTGTGTGTGTAACACACATGTATGTGTAAATATAGTGAAAAAAATCACCACCAGGCTAATGTATCAATCAACTCTATATAGTTGGCCCTGTGTGTATATATGCTGATTTAAGGTCTCTTCTCCTAGTGTATTCCAAGTACGTCTTTACCCAATAGAAAATACTCAACTAGGGAGGAACTCTTCATTTATATCACCATGGTCACTATGGTTTTATCAGGAACCACATAAGGGAGGGTCAAAAGGTAAAAAGAACCACATAAAATTAAAAAGACTTTGTTAGAACAAAACTCAATTAATTTTCACAGTAGATACACAGCATCTGTCAACAGATACAAAGCATAATCGCTTTTGCTTCATCAATAGATACAAACGATAATAGCTTTTACATCAATCTGCTACATACAGCTTATCCTTGCAACAAGCAATTTTCCACTATCCTTGCCACTGATTAATTTTTCAAGACAGGCATTTGAGTGTACCTAGCACTTTCATACACTATCACAAGGTGATCAATACATCAAAATGTACTTAATGACAAAATTGCACTTGACCACTGTAACTAGCTACTCATTTTTTTTAAGGCTTACACATGGAAGAACACCAGCTGTGTCACAGGAAACTATCCATTTCCTCCCTGAACTCGTCAGCTGGTTTATTAATAAAGGGATACATTGTTTTTTAAATGAGAAAACACAGGGGTCTCAAGTTCCATTCTTGTCTCCTATAGCTAAGCTGCACCAGAAAAGGGGGTCTCTCTTGCCCACACATTCAGTACAACGGCCAGATGACCATGAGTACTCAAGGAATACTGACTGGAGACTATCTTCATCGTACTGATTCATTCACCTCCCAAGTTTAATGCAGGGGAAGCATACCTGGATGATCCTAAGAATACAGCTTGTAGGATAATTATAGCACACACAGAAGAAACCCCAAATGAAGAGCCCCAGGAGCTCTGGAGTGGCGAGCTCTGCTAAACAAACACACTGATCATTTTTAAGGCTGGTTATATTTAAGATAATTTGCACTGCAGTTCATTTCACAGAAATTACTTCCTAGCTTCAGGAATCCCTTGTGTAAATCAGTTACCAGCACTACAAATTTAAATTTCTTATATTTAAGCAGACTAATAAATAATCAACTAATCACTGAACCATCATGTCTTCATACAGACCTGCATCGAACCAGATTTGCTTATCTCACAGGCTGCCAATTATTTTACTAAAAAGTAACACATGCTCCATTAGGAAATAACAGAGAATTCTGTTACAGAATTAAGATACAGAACAGAGGATTAAATTAGGAAGCTGGGCATTCATGTGACAGAAGATTTAAAATGAACAGTAGGAGTTATAGAGTCTCAAGAAAACGAAATGGTAGGGCTCAGTTAACCTGATGAATAAACAGGCCAGCTTGATGGGAGAAACCCACGGCATTAAGAGTAGTATCTGCTTCCCCTGAATCTTCTCAAGCCTACAGTTTTCGTATCTATTCTTGCATTAGAATATATAACATTCCTCACAGCCAAGTAAAGACACAGACCATCTTGTCCAATTTTGGTTAGAAGTGCTAGGCCAGGTCAAGGTCATCCTGTTAGTGAGGTCTGTGCACACTCTTCAGTGTCACGGTCCTGGGCATTAAGTGAACACCGACTTAAGATAAAGCCCCAGCCACCATAGCTACGGATCAGAGCAGCCTTCCCAGAGATCCTGGCCTGAGTCAATCCATCACCATCACAATCAGCCATCAAGGCAAGGTGCCCACTGTGGACCAAGCACTGAGTTCAAAACCACGGGTAGTGTGTAGTTTAATCTCGACAATTCTTTGAGTTAGGTACTGTCGTCCTCACTTTAATGAGGCTTAGAAAAGAAAACTTGCCTCACTTTAATGAGGCTTAGAAACGAAAACTCACTCAGGTTGTTACAGAGCTTAGATAGGAACCCAGAATTTGACTCAAGTGCCCAGTTCGTAACTACCACACAATCATGTCTTCCCATCCACTGAAGGTGAACCTGTGCCACTCTGAGAAATGGAAAAAGCACTGGTCAGAAAAGTCAACAGATTTTAACGTTCCCATCAACTCACACTTGCGATGCTTGTCAACCCGAGCCTTCATTTCCTCATTTAGAAAAAGTTCCACTAAAGCCTCTCTCCACCCATAGGTTGTTGTATAAGGTAAAATAACTTAGTCAGTGAAATTATGAGATAATCAACTCCAATCTATAGTCCTGTAACTCCCTGTAACTCTCACATGAGGATCATACCTCTATGTTCATATAATGGTCATGTAATAGAGTTAGGATGAAATCTAAGATCACCACAAAAGGCTTCTAGTCCAATGTCCTCTAGGAGAGGCAGGGTAGCCGTGGGCCTTCCCAATTCTGACTCCTCCTTTCACGGGGCATCAGTCTGAAGGAGATTTGATGTACAGACAGATGACTCTAATGTGCCCTCTGACTGAGGACTCACCTTACTACTGAACTCTCAAACACACAAACTTAGGAGTTATGATATTCAAACTGAAATCCCTCCTCAAATATTTACTGACCATTATACCTAGGGCAGCCAGTTATTTACATTCTACCAACTTCGCACTGTGGCTTCCTTGCACATACTATCTATTCAGTAACCCTTGAATATAGTAAAGAGTAGCTATTCTAGAGCTCTGTTAGTTCGGTAACTATCACTAATCAAGGGGCCAATTTGCTTCTCTGAATCTATCTCCAATTATTCTATTATTAACTTGTAAAGCAAGACAGAGTAAGTTCACTTGCTACTGAACAGAACTGAAACTTAGTTCACTCCAAATGGCACTATGAGAATGTAAGCATTAAGCACACCACCTGAAAAAGGAAAAAAAAAAACAAAAAACACATCATTTTCCAATCAAACTACTAAAGAATTGATAGTACAAAAAGGATTGCATTTCAATAGAACTAGCTTTATTATTTTTTTTTTTAAACAAAAGAAATGTCTAAAAGCAAATACAGGTATGTACCAAGGAGTGGACGTGACCTGGTACTTAGAAAGGAGTTGCTGTGTCATAAATGAAAACAGCATGTTAGGAGAAAAATAATTTTCAGGTGCTGTCTGCTTGAAAAATCTGGAGATGCAAGTTAACTGAAGGAAGGTGATCGGCCAAGCAAACAGCGTGAGCCCAGGGGAAAAGAAAAAACCACCAGAAGCTGCTTCCAGAGCGCCGCGTGGCGGCGGCACGAGAACCGGCATCAACTCACAGTCTTCTCATTTTCCCCATTTTCTATAATTTTCCTCTTCTTCTCATCTGTTTTTTTCTTGAAGATGTTATTTCGGTAAAACTGAAGTTCTTTGATGCTTTCGCTAATGTCATCAAGTGCCCTACAAGCAAACACACCACGCTGAGTTGAAATGTCCAAAAGTCAGAGGAGATGATCACCATTCTTCAAAGGTGTAACTTTTTATAAATAACTTAAGAACAATGGGTACTACTGTAAATGCAACTATCTGATATCAACAAGGAGTGGAACGCTTCAGTAAAACAAATTTAAGTGCTTGTTTTTTTAAAAAACTGTTTATCTTCCAAAAAAAGGTGTCTACAATTTAACAGATAAAGGTTTCTCAAACTGCTCCATAAGGCGTGAAGTGTTCTGCCGGGGACGGGGGGTAGTTCCAGGGTCAAATAATTTAGGGAACACTAGATTAAACATTTCCTCTTTTGAAGTTTTTTGTAAAGTATTTAATGTACTGGTGTGAATTTTGAATTCCCCAGAGGCAGTTGTACGGTAGACACGATATTTCTAAAACTTAAATCGACCACACTTGTGGGATTCCCAGCACATGGCATATAGTTTGGGAGACAGTGAGCAATACTTAATGATGTCCTGCACAAAATACTTTCATGTACTCAAACGTAACTGGTGACTCAGCCATCATAATAAACATTCATAATCAGACAGCACCTAACCACAGACGACCTCCCTCCTCTGTCGAGGTGATCTGTACTATCATTAGGGGCTGCCTGCTTCCATCTAACAGCCTTCTTTCTTCTCTAACATGCTGTTTCTCATGTGTTGCAGTCTGAAAAATCAGGTACTCAACATTATTAGAACAGCGGGCAGGTAAATCAATTTGCTTTGAAGATGGGCCGAGGGCCGCTCCTTGAGATCAAACTGCACGAACTTTAGTGCAAGAGTTTTATGAGTTACTTTCCTGATTAGGGCAACAGTTTTGCTTTCTTTACAGGTCTTAGGCATATGGAGGAGAGCTGAAGCTGTCAAAAATACAGCCTCTCGTTAAATCAAGGGACACTACATCTTAGCCACCATAATGAAATTTAAAAACAGCTGAAAACCCAAAGTCCTTCTATAGCCCACTTTGTGGCAAAACCTGACCCACTTGATGTGAGGTTATTTACAGTCACTGGTCATGCCACATGGTGTGAATATCTGTACATTTTACTGTAGAAACAGCCACGTGTTTGAAGATGAGTACTTCCCCAGACCTCGTTAGGGCTCTTACTCCCTTTCTAAAGCCTGAAAAATTCTGAAATACAAAACACCTTGAGCCCCAACTGTTCCACATGAGGTATTCCAGACCTGTATTATTGTGCTGTAGTCCATGAAAGCCCAATAAAAAACACCATCAGAATGCCAGGCTCTTTAAAGCAAGGACTTGGTCTTCCTGTTTGGCTAGAACCGTGCCTGGCACACAGTAGGGACTCAGTACACGGAGGAAACAATCGCTGCCCTTAGAAGCCACCTGCTACATCTCCCATCACGTCTTATGTCCTTCCTGAAAGGCCACAATGCCAACAAGTAAAAGAGGACTCTAGATACACAAGATCTTTAAATTCCCTGTGTACTTGGGCCTAAGGTTGCAGACACAATAAGAATCTGAAAAACTAAGAAGTGTTGAAATCAGGCTAACTGCCTTGTACACCTGTACACAAAGTGCTCAAATTTTAAATAGTTACAAGCCCATATGCTTGCTGGGAAGAAAATACTGCTCACTACTAGAAAAATTACACCATTTCACATACGTTCCAGACTAAGTTATCCACAAGTTTCAAAACAGAAATAGAGATGTTAAGACCATACATTATCTCACAAGTGAATGTTAGAAACCTGACCAGAATTCCTGATAATCTTAGCAAAAGAAAGTTATCTTTATGTAGTTGTCCTTTACTTTTCCCCCAAGGGATAAGTGACATTATTTCAAACAGTCAGGAATTTGGGGGTTATGTACATGTCAGATGACCAGGCACGTGAAAGGACCCAAACTTACCTGTGAGAAGCAGCCTTCTTTGGTGCAAATTCGTATTCTTCAGGATACCAGCGTCTATACACAGCAAAAACGGAACTCTCAAAGGAAACTGTCTCAAATGCACGAAATAAATACGTCCTTCAAGTAACGTAATAACACTGAAAAAGGCCTTTGGGTTCTGACTGTGGAGTGTTGCCACCTTGTCTGGGACTCCATCTCCCTCCTTCACCTCTCTTCATTCCATAGCTTCTTTTCAGGCAAGATCACCACTATGTAAGATTCCCAAATCTGTGCACTCCAGCCTTGCCCTCTCCCTCATTTCTGTCACAGGTATCCAGGACAACTCCACCTAAAATCCACCAGACATTTCCAACCCCACACACACTGGGTCACTCACCATCCTCAACACCTCCCTTCCCCCAACAGCCAAATCTCCTCCTCCTCTTAGGTCCCCCTTTGTCTTTGAACAGTTCCATCACCCACCAAGCTGCCCAAACTAGAAACACTTTATACCTCCTCCCTGTCTTCACGCCCCCATTCAAGCACTCAAGGCCCTGCTACTGATCTTCTCCAACACGCTACATCCACACTGCTTCTGCCACCCACTGCCATTTCCCTAGCTCCCTCTCTCCAAGATGGTGCAAGTCTTTCTCCCTCTTTTCTTGCCACGTTCTAATCAGAATTATCTCATCGTATCACTGCCATTTCCCTAGCTCCTTCTCTCTCCAAGATGGTGAGAGTCTTTCTCCCTCTTCTTACCACGTTTTAATCAGAATTCTCTCATCATATCACCCTTACCTTCCTGTACCCTGTATCTTCGAACCTCTGCCCATTCTCTGGAATGCTCTCTCCTCACCTTAAATACCTGGAAAATGCCCACTCTTCTTTAAATCTCAACTTGAAAGCCATTTTCTATGTGAAGTTTCCACTAACTCCCCACCTTCCTCACTCCTGCAATTGGGTGCTCCTTCTCTCATGCCTGCAAAATTCTACACACACTTTTCCCTGACCGATGTCATCACACAGTACACGTCCCAGGTGGATTTTTTTTTTTTTTAACGTATCTGTCAGTTCACTAGACTCTAAGCATTTAAGGGCTTTATGGCCCCAGCACATTGGCCAACATGCAACACAGGGATGGGTGTTCAATAAATTTTATGGATTAATGAAATTTATATGGAAGATTTTTGATGTTCTTTCCCCAGGACTCACCAGTTCAAGCAAGAATAGGATGAGGAAGTTATACAGCCAACTGGCCCCGTTAGTTCTACAGCTCTATTCAATTACTCTGCACAAATTCTAAAGTAAAACATGCTAAATGAGGCAACTGAATGGATCCTAAATACAGCCCTTACCTGCACAGCTCTTTAACAGTGCTCACATCAATTATTCTATAATGAAGATGTTTCATGAACTGGGGCATGTATTTGTCAAGAAACTTCTTATCTGCATGAACTGAATTTCCTAGAAAGACACGAAGCATACGTTATCTGTGTATTTCTAGTGGTACACAAGAGGACATAAAAATTCATAAACTGTATTTAATTGGAGATGATTTTTTTTTTTATAAATTCAAACAATGTGTAAAAGCATCTCCAAACTTCTAAATTAGGTTTGAGTGTATCTGATTAGATTACAAGTGCAGATTTCAGCATATTTAGTCTCAGTTTAGCTCGTAATAAATTTGTAAATGGCACTCTACAGACAAAAGGATGAATCTATCATTCCACATACTTAAAATAATGCTCAAATCTGTTACTTTTAAAGCTAATACCAGATGTGCAAATTTTCTCCCAGTATCATAAAATCCACACCACTAACACTAAAAATTTAACTGAATCATATAAGTAGATAAGCCTTTATTCACATTTCAGTTTTAATCATATCCACATTCGTGTTTCCACACAGTAATTTATATTTTAAAAAAACACTAAATTTTTAATAAGAACTTTAAAATAGACTGCATTGGCTAGGGGGAAATTTTATACAATACACGCTCTAGTACTTAAGGTCAAAACTTTTTATGAATATTTCAGAAAAGTGTTAGTAACTGTACCAGTTTACATTTACAAATACAAATACACCACCACAGGACATTAACCTCCCTTTGACAATGACAGCTGTTTCCAAATACTAGCAGAACTGGCCTATGCCTGTAAAAAGTCAGTGCCCCAAGGGGAAAGACAGGTATACATCTTTGATTAAGAGACTAAAGAGACAGAATAACCAAATGAAATGCATGAGTCTTGACTAAATCCTGGTTGAAAAACAGACATTTTAGCTATGGACTCGATATCAGACTCGGTTACTGAATTCTTTTTAATCACCTTAAATGTGACAAGGATCTTGTGGTTACTTAAATATAACAACGATCTCTTGGTCCTTATTCTTAGGAAATGCTGGGTGAATTATTTAGGAATTAAGTGTCATGATGCTTGAAATTTACTTTCACATGTCCACAAAAATAAGACAGATAAATATGGCACAAGGTTAACAACTATATCCAACTTTCCTGTATATTTAAAATTTTCCCATAATAAAAATATGTGGGAAAATGTTATTGAGCTAATTTGGGTATCCCAGAGCTCATGTCAGGTTTCAGGGCATTTTCCCTGATATTCATGTATAAATTATACAAGGCAATTTGAGCACAAAAGTAAGAGGCATAATCCAAATCAGGGTAAGTAGAAGACATGACAATCTGGGTGGATCTTTCTGGAACCAGTCTCTTGAACTGCTACAATGGAAGACTATCTACAAGGCAGACATGGGACTGGATTTTACCTGCAAGTGGACAGAGCCCTGGAGGAGTCTGCTGTCGTACAAAGGAGAGAAACTCATACTCTGCCTGCTGCAGTGTCATCGTGCTCTCCTTCACTGCTTTGGTTAGACCAGACTGCAAGAGAGAATCCCCAGCCCCACCAAGACACACGGAGTCAGTTTTCAAAGGCATCCAGATATGAAACTCCACTTCTAAAGAGGGCATATATAATCAGAGATGGACCATTTACAGAGCTCAAATTCAAACTGAAACTGCCATCTTTGCAGTGGTTTTTTTTTTTTTTTAAGAATCCAAGTCAAATAAGTTATGTTCCTGATAGTTAACAGCATTTCCCCATGGTCAGAAAACATGGTGCTCAAGGTCCAAGGATACAACCTCTGGGAAGAAACAACTAGTAACAGGAGAGCAGCGTTCTCCTTTCTCTGAAAGTTGATGTCTAACCTTATCCCAAAGACTGACTTGAGCAACACTCGATAATCCGCAATGCACTCGCGACAGACTGAGTGCAGGAGAGGCGAAAAAGAGGACATTCAGGAGGAGATGGTCTCGAGAGATCCCAAAGATGAAGTGAACAAGCAAGCAGTTTCCCAGGCTTGCCAAGCAATCTTCGTCTATCCCTTCTAAAAATACCGTCCAACAAGGGTCTAGGACTCAGATGTGGGGCCAACAAGCTTGTTACTGATCCCCAAAGCAGCAATGCTACCATGTGGTAATGTTACCTTCCCATGATGCTCCTTGCACCAGTCTGACATGCTGTCCAGTAACTCATCTGGCTGTTTTATAATCAGGTTAGGACCCTGTGGATAGGAAAAGCTGTTAATCATCCAGAACCACTGGGGATACACTTGGTTTCTGAGTTCAAGCTGCTTTAAGAAGTAAACATATACACCAGAGAAAGGAAGAAAGATGAGGGCACTTTGCTAACTCTAAAAGTGGTCCTCATTCATTCCAGCATTGTTTGTGGCAATAAAAAAATGATGAACACACATGTACACAACTGAAAACCGAAATGCCAATTAATGCCTGTTATGGAGAGTAAAGTAAATCAGAAAGAGAAAACGCAAATATTGTATATTAACACACACATATGGGATCTAGAAAAATGGTAGTGATGAATCTATTTGCAGGGCAGGAATAGAGACACAGACATAGAGAACAGACTTCTGGATACAAGAGGTGAAGGAGAGGGTGGGACGAATTGAGAGTAGCAGCAGTGAAAAATACCCATTACCATATGTAAAGCAGATAGCTAGTGGGCAGTTGCTGCATGACATAGGGAGCTCAATCTGGTGCTCTGTGACAGCCTACAGGGGTGGGATGGGGCAGAGCGTAGGAGGGAGGAGGGAGGGTCAAGAGGGAGGGGACACATCTATCCTTAGGGCTGATTAACACTGTTGTATGGCAGAAACCAACACAACATTGTAAAGCAATTATCCTCCAATTAAAATTTTTTTTTTTTTTTTAAATAAAGGACATAGATACCTATCAAGGGTTAGCAAACTATAGCCTCAGCTTCTGGCACTTTTAATTGCCAGCAAGCTAACAACAATTTTTACATTTGTAAAGGGGGTTGTAAAACACAAACATGTGACAGAGAGGTATGTGGTATCTAAGCCTAAAATATTTAACATTTGGTCTTTTTTAGAGAAGGCTTTGCCAACCACTGACTATAAACAGTTCCTATCTTGCCAAGTAAAAAACAAAAAGCAAATTGCAGAACAGTATATATATGCTTAGGAGTTCACTTGCTGCTGCTACTGCTAAGTTGCTTCAGTTGTGTCCGACTCTGTGCGACCCCATAGACAGCAGCCCACCAGGCTCCCCCGTCCCTGGGATTCTCCAGGCAAGAACACTGGAGTGGGTTGTCATTTCCTTCTCCAATGCATGAAAGTGAAAAGTGAAAGTGAAGTCGCTCAGTCGTGTCCGACTCCTAGCGACCCCATGGACTGCAGCCCACCAGGCTCCTCCGTCCATGGGGTTTTCCAGGCAAGAGTACTGGAGTGGGGTGCCATCACCTTCTCCGAGGAGTTCACTTACACTTGTTTAAAAGAAATGCACACATTTGTATATGCATACAAAATACTAAAATACTACAAAAATACAAAAACGTTGGGGAGTAAGATCAGGCAAGAGAAGAATAGCTGTTGAAAAAACCAACAGCTCACAATAAATATGTTTTGTATAAAGCTACACTGTTTGATTTTAACAGTATTTTCACATTTGACAGTTGAAAAAGTAATTGGCGGCATCTGAAAGATCACAAAAAAGAAAACCTGACCCTGAAATTCTCAGCTCCAGTTAACTGAACAATCACCTGAGAGTCAGAGTTCCCACAAACACAGAAGCTCAACTTGTGGCATTAAAGCAAGTCACCTCCTAGTCGCTCCTTCTGGGAGATGGAGATAACAGACCACCCCTCCCCCTTCCCTGACAGGGCTGTTACCAGGATAAAAGAAATTATAGATATGAATATTTGAACTGGGCAGAGGGGAAGACTCTATATCCAACGTACTATCACTACAAAGGTAGTAAAAGTAGTTTTCAGTTACTGAGAGGAATGGCAAGAATTTGACTACAATAGGCCTGACAGCTACAGGAGTTTAAGCTAAACAAGAAAACGGGCGATGGCAATCTCCATGAAGAAGCAAAAATATGTGCTCTGATAACTTTTTTTTTTTATTGAAGTGTAGTGGATTTCCAGTGTTGTGTTAATTTCTGCTGTATAGAAGAGTGACTCAGTTATACATATGTCCTTTCCCATTCTGGTTTATCTCAGGACATTGAATATAGTTCCCTGTGCTATTCAGTAGGACCTTTTTTATTGGTTGTTTTTTCATTTATTTTTTTTGGCTGTGCTACACAACATGTGGGATCTTAGTTCCCTGACTAGGGATGGAACCCACAGCCCTACCACCCCACCCTGCACTGGAAGCAGGAAGTCTTAACCACTGGACCACCAGGGAAGTCCCCAGGACCTTGTTTTGGTAACACTTTTTTTTTTTTTTTTTTTTAACAAAACCAAAAACCTCATATCACAAAACACAATTCTAAAAAAACTATGATGGAAAAAGCCAACGTCTATCAACTTAAGACTATATAACTTACTCTAGATCACAGCATGGCACACTAAGCTACCTACAGAAAAATTTCTGGGGTGGGATGTCTGTTCTTCTAACATAAAACATCTTCCCCAGACTTGTATACAAAAATAAAACATTTTCCAAAGAACTGACACTTTAGTGCCAACAGGCCCGTAGCAATTTTTTTTTTTTTTTTTTTAACATCCTTATCCTCATCCGACTGGGTCTATTTACAAATGCCACACTCATCTGCAGCTGTGAGACTACAGACCCAAATTTCCTCCAGGGTACATATCAAGTAACTGGTCCATTAAACTGTCAGTATTTCACATTATATCAACAGTCTGAGGGGAAAACTCTTCTCCAGCCAAGGGTAAGTAAGGTTGGTGAATAAAGACTCTTCTCTTCACTATTCACCTCTAGAAAATTCCAAGTGACAGGAAAAAACAACCAAACCTAAAACTCAAGATTTATATAAGTTGCCATGTTGGGAGGGGTAGGGGTGGCTGTCTATTTAAGAAAAGAAAAAAGAGGTAGTTGCTGTTATGAGAAATACAAAGTAGCATGATTCTCCCCCAGCTGATATACCAGGAGGAACCTCAGAATGTCTGCCTGGTAATCCACAAAAGTAACAATTTATCTAAAATGGCTCCTCCTCCCTTACCTCACCAAGAAAATAAGTAGAAGTCTTAAGGTTAGATCTGTGAAATGTATCCAGTGCCAGTAACACATCAATCAGAAGCTGCAGAAACTTATTTTAACAAACCTGTGTTAGTTAAACTTGTGTTCCTACTCTGGAGTTCCTCACTGCCTCTAATACAGCTGACAGTATGACAGGATTATTTAGGGCCCGGAGCTTCACCCTCTACCAATCAGATGCTGTCATATACTTATTAACTGCTTTGTGAGTGGCTGAAAGGCAACCTGCAACAGGTGCATTTTATTTGTTTTGCTTAATGTTTCAGTTAAAAGCAGCACGTTAAAACCTTAATCATGCTCCTTGTGTCAACAGGAGAGCTCATGGCTCTGTATCAACAGAAATTCTAAAATCTTAATAATGATCTAGATGAATCACATGCCCTGGCTAAAACGGTAGATTCGGGATATACGAAGTCTAGTTAAAGCTAAGGTTATGATACAAAGAAGTCAACTTTGGCATGAGTCACCGATCCTGGCGTGACTGTAGTCGGTTGTCTTATTGGTTGGGAGCCCTTTACTCAGACTGCCTGGTTAAACTCTTGGCTTGCCCAATAACTAGCCAGGTGGCCTTGGGCAAATTACCCAACAACTCTGTACCAAAACTTCTCTCTCCATAAAATGAGTATAACAGTACTTACCTTATAGTTGCTGTAACAATTAAGAGTGAACACATGTAAAGCACTTAGAATTGTGCCTGGCACACACTAAACTCTTAGTAAATGATCGAATTTATACTTCGAATTTTTGCCATAACTCTTGAAAAATACTAGGCTCTGAGATGGATTACTTTGGTTCTAGTACCAAGCCCACCATGACCTAGAACATTATTTTGGACCTTAATCTATACCAGTTTTATTTTTTAAATAAAGAGATGAGGAGGGTGGGGAGAGACAATCTTTAGATTTCCAATACACTGTGAACAGTATGGCTATATTACAAGGCATCACCTACTTCAGCCAAAATGTTGAGATCAGAGTCAGTTATCAGACAGGCCATCTCAATAATCTGGTCCTTCTCAATGTCCAATCCTGTCATCTGCAAAAAAAAAAAATATATATATATATATATACACACACACATATAGCAAAATATATATATATACACACAAAACCATCTTTATAGCCTACTGCACCCAAGTTTATTTAATAGGACATCCCTCAAGCATATTTAACTTATATTCCACAGCCAGGATAGAAGAGACAATACTGCTCCTTAGGCAAGTCCTCAAGGCACTCATACGGGCTATTTATTCAACAACCATTTACCAAGGGCGGGCTACATGTCAGGCATCACAGTCCTACTCTGGGGTAGATGCAAAGTTAGCAAAATTGAGTGCTGACAGCATTCAATTTTGGAAGAGTTAGACAACTAACTTCACTGCATCTCTGCAGAGTTTACAAAGTTTTCATATTAATTACAGCACTTGATCTTCATCACAATTCAATGTTATTATCCCCGTTTCAAATACGAGAAAAGTGAGGCTCAAGGGAGAGGAGAATCTTTGGCTGAGTATGGAAAACCTAAAGGGATCAGAACTGGGTTGTAGTCCCAGCTTCGACCCTCACTAACTGCACGACCTTGAACGAGCTGAATCCTCTCTGTCTCTCTCTCTCTCTCTCTCTCTGGGCCTCAGTTTTCTCCTTTATGGAATGTGGGGTAAGGCTGAGTCATCTCCGGAATCCCATCTGGCTCTAACCACCTAGGGTCCCGTAAGGCTGGGGAAGTGGGGTCTAGCAGAACTGCTGTGCCCACCCCCTACCCCAGGGACCCGAAGCCCACCACCGCGTTAGGGAGGTCCACATCTGGGTGGAACTGGGGGTTAAGGGAAGCCATATGGATGACACCTCCCTTTGGAAAAGAAACCCCACAGTCCGGCACAGTCTTCAACACCCGCAGGACTCCGGTCCCTCGACCTGCCCCGCGCCGCCCGCAGCCGGGAGGCGCTTACCTGCCACACCTGAGATCCAGACACCGCTGCTCTCCCCGGACACGCTCAGCTACTCGGTCCCACCCGAGAAAACTCACTCGTCTCCCCTGTCCCCCTGAGCGACCTGACTCACCTCCAGGTCCACCCAGACCATCCGCTGAGCCATGCTCTCCCCCGCCGCCATGGCTGCGCCACCTTCGCGGACACCCCGAGCCCCGAACTGCCCGCGATTCCCACCCACACCTCGCAACAGCCTGGAGCCCAGGGAGCCGCCTAGCATCACCCGGCACGAGCCGCCACGGCCCCAGCCTCTCAGCCGGCGCTGGCGCAGGCGCGATAGTCGCTAAACGTCGCAAACCCGCGGGGAGGCGCAGGAGTGAAAACTACAAGTCCCAGCAGCCAGTGCACCGACTCTACCTGAGCAGTCCGGCTTAGCTGCCGCATGAGCTGTTGGGACTTAGAGTCTTGCCTGCTGTTGCGCCCGATTGCCCCGCCCCCGCCACGTGTTTTCGGATGTTACTGGACGCGCATGTTTTTCAGAACTAAGTTTATTCTCTTCCAAGAGTTATTTCCTGAATTTGGATGAGTTGCAAATCGCCTAGTTGAGAAAGAGCTCTCTTACTTTAACTCGAAAAAGACCTGGTTACCTATTTATTTCAAATGTGTCCTTCTTTTTTTTGCTGTTTGAGTAAGTGAAGTCGCTCAGTCGTGTCCGACTCTTTGCGACCCCTGGACTGTAGCCCACCGGGCTTCTCTGTCCATGGGATTCTCCAGGCAAGAATACTAGAGTGGGTTGCCATTGCTGTTCCTCCCCGCCCCCCTTATTTTTTTACTTTGCTGTCACTCCACACACTTTCTTATTTACATGCGACAGCAGAGCGGAAGACCATCTCCACCTTTCTAAAGCCGGAAGACCATCTCCACCTTTAGAAATCCTTAAATGAGATCTTATCGGAGTGATCACTTAGCACGCTTTAGGTGCTGAATAAAATCCCTTTCCTTCATTGGCAAAGGGTTACTTCTTATTCCTTACGGAGGGACTTGACGCCGTGGTTTGTTTCAGTTCACCTGTTAGGTGTCAGTGGTAATGACTTCCTACTCCACCCTTACAAGTTCTCGTAGTTAAATAGTCTGTTTGTGTAACAAATCTATGCAGCAAATTAAATTAAAATGAAGTAAAAACAGCTTTGCCCGCTCTGCAGTCTGCTTTGGTTTTGATGAAAGTTTTTAATCTCCACTAACAGCTATAGTTTCCATTATTTCCATGAGTAGAAATGGCCCCCAAAAGGATCTTTTGACCCTGGAGTGTCAAATTGCATAAATCTCTTAAACCTTTGGCTATTCAGTAGCAAGTTGGAGTGCTGAGTACGACTTTGTCACAAAGCATTGGTCTAGGCCTGGAATTATATCTTCTGTATATTTTTCTGAAAGCCATATTGCCTGTAATTACAGAGTTGGTGGTCCATCGCCCAGTAATTCATACCCAGGGAGCTGGTTTTGTGAGCGAGAAGACATGTTGCCTAAGAAGAGCCGTCAGTATAACATAGTGTCCTGGATTTCACCTTCAAGTTCTCTGTATACCCAACCCACCGCCTGCTAGGGCACCCCAAAAATCTCTTCAAAAGATCATCAAATCATGAGCAGGTCATGTGTGTGTGTGTGTGTGTGTGTGTTCTAATAATGAATCACATTGTTTTCCTATAGCTTTTTACTCACTTGTAGCTTTTTACTCACTTTCCTGCAGCTTTTTACTTGGAGAAGGCGATGGCACCCCACTCCAGTACTCTTGCCTGGAAAATCCCATGGACGGAGGAGCCTGGTGGGCTCCAGTCCATCGGGTTGCAAAGAGTCCGACACAACTGAGCAACTTCGCTTTCACTTTTCACTTTCATGCACTGGAGAAGGAAATGGCAACCCACTCCAGTGTTCTTGCCTGGAGAATCCCAGGGACAGGGGAGCCTGGTGGGCTGCTTTCTATGGGGTCACACAGAGTCGGACACGACTGAAGCAACTTAACAGCAGCAGCAGCAGCTTCCTTTATAAGAAAGAGTGTACAAAAAGTAAATTTTTTTTTTATTTTTTTAAAGAAATAGTCTACATTTCTTTAGTTTTTTCTTCATTTTAAACTTGATTCATAGAAAGTAGAATCAGGTGAAGTATGTAAACTTATCAATTGCAGTTTTTATCCTCCTGAAGTATTATTATATCCTTACTTTTCAAAGATCACCTTTTGTTTTCAAATTTCCTACTTTAACATTGATCAGTTTTGTTACAAATCACAGTTTAAGAAATGCTATTCACATTTAAGAACTTGTATCCTGAAAACTTATGATCATAATCTTAAAATATTGGGTAGTTAAAATTATGTATGGACATTTTTGAAACTTCAGTTTTCATAGTAATGTACTTTAATCATAACAATAAAGACACACTTTATATGATTGATATTATAATGTAAGGAGATTTATAGTTTATTGGGTTTTGTGTATAATAATATTAGAGTGGTAATTGAAAAGGTTAATATCTCAAAGCAGAGCAATGCATGCACCAAATTCACAAATCCAAACCATGTAAATAAGTAGGAGGACAGGGAGTTCCCTGGTGGTCTAGAGGTTAGGATTTTGGGCTCTCACTATTGTGGTCAATCCTTGGTCAGGGAATTAAAATCCCACAAGCTGTGTGTGGCCAAAAAAAAAAAAAAAAAAGAGGGAGGGCAGACAGAAGAATATTGGGCCCTTGAAACTGAAATCAGCGTTGTCCCACAGTGGACTCACTCATTTCATTCCATTTTCATTTCATAACAATTTATCTCAAAGCCGCACCACTCTGTTCAGAGATTATGCTTTTTCACTTCTATCATGAACCTGTAAGAACTGCTTTTGTTGTGTTGTTGTTAAGTTGCTACAGTGAAAGTGAAAGTCACATAGTCATGCCCAACCCTTTGTGACCCCATGGACTATACAGTTTATGGAATTCTCCAGGCCAGAACACTGGAATGGGTAGTTGTTCCTTTTCTAGGGGATCTTCCCGACCCAGGGATCAAACCCAGGTCTCCTGCACTGCAGGTGGATTCTTTACTGGGTGAGCCACCAGGGAAGCCCAAGAATACTGGAATGGGTAGCCTATCCCTTCTCCAGGGGCTCTTCCCAACCCCGGAATCAAACCAGGGTCTCCTGCATTGAAGGTGGGGTGGATTCTCTACCAGGTACCAGGTAAGCCCTTTGCAACCTCATGTACTATAGCCTGCCAGGCTCCTCTGTCCATGGGATTTCTCAGGCAAGAATACTGGAGTGGGTTGCCTTTTTCTTCTCTAGGGGTTCTTCCTAATCCAGGAATTGAACCCACACCTCCTGTGTCTCCTGCACTGCAGGTAGATTTTTTGCAGCTGAGCCACCAGGGAAGCCGCTTTTGTTAATTAACAAGGATAAAATGCCAAGAAACCTCGTTCTCTAAAATCATAGACTATGAGAAACTTTGCTGTTTGAAGTAATTTCAGAGACAATGTAACAGCTCCTCTTAAAGAATCTGGACCATGTGTGTCACTTTGACACAGAGAAACTGCCTCGATTTTCAGTGCAGGGGCAGAGATTCAGATAAGAGTTTTACAGATGCAGCATTCCACATTTATCTTAACTTTGTAGTTTCTAAGGAAACAGGACCTGAGTCAGCTTTTCAACAATGCTGGTAGTCAGACTGTAATGTTTCTGTCCCTCTGAGCTTAAGGTCACAAGGGCAGGAGTGGGCACAGCGACTGTGCTAGACCCCACTTCCCCAGCCTCAAGAGACCCCAGGTTGTTTAAGTTAGAGGGGACTCTGGCAGTGACGCACCCTTACCCCACATCCCATAAAGAAGGAAACTGAAGGCCAGAGAGAGAGAGAGGATTCAACTCATTCAAGGTCGTGCTCTGTTCACAAGGGTCTGAGTTGGGACTACAACCTACTTCTGATCTAATAGGACATGGCTAAGACTGCACCAACCCTCTCCTTACTTAAAGATCACTACTTCTGTTTTAAGTGTTTTTTTAATCTTCATTTTTTCAGTTGTGGTAAAATATCATAAAATTTCCCATTTTAAGCATTTTTAAGTCTGCAGTTCAGTGGCATTAAATCCATTCATACTGTCATGCAAACCATCACCACCGTTCATCTCCAGAACTTTCTCATCTTCCCAAACTGAAAATTCCATACCATTAAGTACTAATTCCCTGTTTCCGCCCACACCCTTCTCAGCCCCAGGTCGCCACTGTTTTACTTTCTGTCTCTATTAATTTGACTATTCTAGGTACCTCATATAAGTGGAATCATACAGCATTTGTCCTTTCGTGTCTGGCTTTTATCACTTACTGTCCTCAAAATCCATCCAATCTGTAGCATGTGTCAGAATGTCTTTCCTTTTTACGGCCAAATATTATTCTATTGTATGTATTTACATCTTGTTTATCCATTCATCAGCCAATGGACACTTAGGTTGCTTTTGCCCTTTGGATACTGTGAATATTTACACGGATTTTTTTTTTTATTTATTGCTGCTTTCTTACCAGGATTTCCGCAGCCCTGCTTTGATCTTCTTACCTGCTGAGCAGAGTTTGCTGTGATAATCAATCCAAAGTTAATCCCTACCTCTCCTGGTCCTTCTTTAGAATTGTCCAGACCCTATTTTTAAAAAGTCCTTCTGTACTCCTTCTGAGACACCCCTAGTTCCTCATGTTAATTGTTACAGCAAGTTCTTAAACCTAATATTGTTACAGTTATGTCTCAGTGAGCTTTATCTGATATGCTTTATCACTGTCCTATTTACCTTGAGTTTACCTTCCAGAATACAATAATTTTTATATTTGTGTAGGACTAGCACAGAGCCTTATAGTAATGGTAGTAATACTAGTTAATAGTCAGCAAAATAATGTGACTACCTCACAGCTGTAAATTGTCCTACTGTTCATAAAGCATTTTAAAATAGGCAGTAGATGCCTCATGAATAACTGGTGATAATATCTCTTATTTTCCTGCCTTGTGATACCTTGTCTTGAGAAATGTTGACGTCAGGTTTACTGCTGATAACAGATACATTGCTGTTTATTTCCTCCTAGTGATTTTTGGGAGGAATAAAGGATGATAAACCTTTTGCCTTTAAACTCTACCACTGCAAAAAAATTCAAGCCAAATATAATCTTGTATAAAATGGACACTCTATAGGTTTTCATGAAATTTGATTTGCATCTTATCTCGCTTTAGTCCAAGAAACATGTATGATACTTGATACTTAATAGTGACTACTTAATATGTATCAAACAACTGTCCTAGAATGCCAAAGGGAAAATATATTTGTTAAGCTGAAATTATACCAGACACTAGAAGTATTTAAAATATTGATGGTTCATTTTAGGTTTAGAGTTTATTTTTTTGTTTGTTTCTTTGTTCTACAGATAATGAAACAGCTTTAATTTTTCCATCTGTAAAATAGATTGTGTGATGACTACATAAAAACATAGAGCTTTCTAATACATTATACAGTAGCTGCTCATTTATTTTTTTACAAGAATCAGGAGATACAATTTAATACAAGGAAGATGAGGCCAATGCTTTAAAGAATTACAGAGCACTATGGGGATGTAGGGAGAAGGCAATGGCACCCCACTCCAGTACTCTTGCCTGGAAAATCCCAGGGATGGAGGAGCCTGGAAGGCTGCAGTCCATGGGGTCGTGAAGAGTCGGACATGACTGAGTGACTTCACTTTCACTTTTCACTTTCATGCATTGGAGAAGGAAATGGCAACCTACTCCATTGTTCTTGCCTGGAGAATCCCAGGGGCGGGGGAGCCTGGTGGGCTGCCGTCTATGGGGTCGCACAGAGTCGGATACGACTGGAGCAACTTAGCAGCATGGGGATGTAGAGCGAAAGGGTCAACTTTGACCAAAGAGGTGCAGGATAGAAATTGGATTAGATCCTGAGAGAAGAGAACTTTAACAAAACATATTAAGAGTAAGAATATCCCAGTTAGACAGAACATCTTAGATCTAAGCAGCTAGAATGATTAGCCTTTAAAATGAGAGAGAGGGACTTCTCGGTGGTTAAAAATCCACCTTCTGGTGCAAGGGACAGATGCGGGTTTGATCCCTGGTCAGTGAAGATCCCGCATTCCTTGGCGCAAACACACGCACCACGACTACTGAGCCCGCGGGCTCCAGAGCCCACATGACACGACATGACACGACACTTCACGACTGCTGAAGCCTGCAGGCTCTAGTGTCTGAAGTAGCTGCACAGCGCAATGGAGACCAAGAGCAGCCAAAAATAAAATAAGTGAGAGAGAAACTAACAGGAAAGCACAAATCACAGAAAGAAAAAGTAAGAATCGGTGAGTTCCATTTTGGAATGGTTGAAGTTTCAATGTCCCTAGTGTGGACAGGATAAGTTGCACTTCAAAGGGAACAACTAAATGGAGATATCTAGCAAGGAGAGAAAGAGAGATCTAGCAAGAGATATCTAGCAAGAGAGAGAAACCAGTAGGAAAGTACAAATCACAGAAAGAAAAAGTAAGAACTGGTGAGTTCCATTCCAAAATGGAACTTGAACAAGGGTGGGGGATAGAGACGTCAACTTGGAGGTCATGTACCTAGAGAGCATAGCTGAAGCTAGAGGAGAGGGATTGCAAGTTGTCTACAAAAATACAACCATAAGCCCAGGCCAAACTTGAGAATTTCAAGTTTGTGCAAATTCAAAAATCCAATTAGCATATAAAGAGGTTCCTCAGCTTGATTTGTAGGCTTTGGGACATACTAAATAAGCTGGTGAAGCAAACCTACTGGAAGTCTGTTTCTGGGACTGGTAAGGAATATCCTGGGGGAGAAATCAGCTAAAGGAAGAACCAGTCCAAAAGAAATAGCACAGTGCAGCACAAAAGCTGACAAAGTCAGAGGAGGAAAAAGAGGGACTCGGACAGAACAGCAACAGTCAGTAGCAGATCTGTTTCCTGGTTGAGTCCCTACTGGAGTCATGTCTAAAGAACAGAGAGGTATTCTAAATAGATTTTTTTTTCTAACAAAAAGCACGTTTAATAATGGTATCACAACCCTAGTGAGTTCTCTGCTAGCCCACAGACACACAGGAAGACAAACATGAAGCAAGACAGTAACAGAGATGAGGAACAGAGAGAAAAATTTCTTCTCACTCCTGATACTTCCTTCCACGTGGAGGAAGTGTCACTGGCAGAACAGTCCTGGCCTCTTGTATCTGGCCTCTCTTATTTCTCCATAAAAAGGTGGGGTAAGGGCTTCCCTGGTGGCCCAGGGGTTGAGAATTTGCCTGCTAATGCAGGGGACACGGGTTTGATCCCTGCTCTGGGAAGATCCCACAGGCCTCAGAGCAATTACCGTGATCCATAATTACTGAGTCCATGCTGTAGAGCCCAGGCACTGCAACTACTGAGCCAGAGAGCCTTACAGCCCGTGCTCTGCAATGAGAGGCCACTACGATGAGAAGCCTGTGCACCTCAACTAAAGAGTAGCCCCCTCTCTCTGCAACTAGAGAAAGCCAGCTTGCAGCGATGAAGATCAGGCACAGCCAAAAATAAATGAATCTTTTTTAAAAAGAATAAAGATGATAGGGTAAACTTTCAAGATTTCGGACAGATATTAGATGGACATAGAGAACCCAGCACAAAGGCAGTATTTTAGGAGTAGGTGAACCTGTTTAGGAAGCCCAGAAACAACCAGGTAGGAGGCTTTGCAGAGAGCTGAGGTCCTGTGTTATTCAGGTAGAGGGCAGCAGAAAGTTAAGTTTTTGTCAGTGGGATCTCCTTTGCACCCATACAGCTGTTGAGATTTAACCATTTCCTATACTCTCAGTTTCCCTGGTGGCTTAGCTGGTTAAGAATCTGCCTGCAATGCAGAAGACCTGAGTTCAATCCCTGGGTTGGGAACATCCCCTGGAGAAGGGAAAGGCTACCCACTCCAGTATTCTGGCCTGGAGAACTCCATGGACTATATAGTCCATGGGGTCACAAAGAGTTGGACACGATTGAGTGACTTTCACTCACTTCACTATGCTCCCAATTTACTGGGTAATCTCTGTCTTGATAAAAAGCTTAAATCAAGTAGTAATTGCATGGCAGCCAAACTTCAAGAATTCTTTAATTTTGAATAGTCCAAAGTCAATGCCAAATTACTGGACAAAAGATTTTGGGTATAAATATTCAGTGTGGGCCATGTATAATGGTGGCTCAGACAGTAAACAACCTGCCTGCAACACAAGAGACCCAGGTTCAATCCCGGGGTCAGGAAGATCCCTGGAGAGGGGAATGGCTACCCATTCCAGTATTCCTACCTGGAGAATTCCATGAACAGAGGAGACTGGCGGGCTACAGTCCATGAGGTCACAGAGAGTCAAACACAGCTGAGCAACTAAGCACACAAATGAATATTCACTGTGGGTCATGACAATGAAAAAAAAATGGGCTTTAGAACCATTCTAGCTGAATTCACACCCAACCTCAGTTCATTTCTATTAATAAGTCATTAAACAAGTTGACTTTAATATCTTTAAAATTCATTTTCCTCCTTAATATAGTCATAACACTTCTTCATTTGAATAATTATTACAAGTTTGAGAGAATATACATAAAGGCAGCATGATTTCTGGCCCACCGTAGTTCAGTTCAGTTGCTCACTCATTTCCGACTCTTTGTGACCCCATGGACTACAGCACACCAGGCGTCCCTGTCCATCACCGACTCCTGGAGCTTGCTCAAATTCATGTCCATCAAGTCGGTGATGCCATCCAACCATCTCATCCTCTGTCATTCTCTTCTCCTGCCCTCAATCTTTCCCAGCGTCAGGGTCTTTTGCAATGAGTCAGTTCTTCCAATCAGGTGGCCAAAGTATTGGAGTTTCAGCTTCAGCATCAGTCCTTCCAATGAATATTCAGGACCCATCTCCTTTAGAATGGACTGGTTTGATCTCTTTGCAGTCCAAGGGACTCTCAAGAGTCTTCTCCAACACCACAGTTCAAAAGCATCAATTCTTCAGTGCTTAGCTTTCTGTATAGTCCAACTCTCACATCCATACATGACCACTGGAAAAACCACAGCTTTGACTAGACAGACTTTTGTCAGCAAAGTAATGTCTCTGCTTTTTAATATGCTGTCTAGGTTGGTCATAGCTTTTCTTCCAAGGAGCAAGTGTCTTTTAATTTCATGGCAGCAATCACCATCTGCAGTGATTTTGGAGTCCCAAAAAATAAAGTTTCTCACTGTTACCATTGTTTTCCCATCTATTTGCCATGAAATTATGGGACCAGATGCCAAGATCTTAGTTTTATGAATGTTGAGTTTTATGCCAACTTTTTCACTCTCATTTTTCACTTTCATTGAGGCTTTTTGGTTCTTCTTCACTTTCTACCATAAGGGTGGTGTCATCTGCATGTCTGAGGATATTGATATTTCTCCTGGAACCTTGATTTCAGCTTGTGCTTCATTCAACCTGGCATTTCACATGATGTACTCTGCATATAAGTTAAATAAGCAGGGTAACAATATACAGCCTTGATGCACTCCTTTCTCTATTTGGAACCAGTCTATTGTTCCATGTCCAGTTCTAACTGTTGCTTCTTGACCTGCATACAGATTTCTCACGAGGTAGGTCAGGTGGTCTAGTATTCCCATCTCTTGAAAAATTTTCCAGTTTGTCATGATTCACACAGACAAAGGCTTTGGTGTAGTCAATAAAGCAGAAGTAGATGTTTTTCTGGAACTCTCTTGCCTTTTCAATGATCCAGCGGATGTTGGCAATTTGATCTCTGGTTCCTCTGCCTTTTCTAAATCCAACTTGAACATTTGGAAGTTTGCAGTTAACATACTGTTGAAGCCTGGCTTGGAGAATTTTGAGCAATACTTTGCCAGCATGTGAGATGAGTGCAATTGTGGGATAATTTGAACATTTTTTGGCATTGCCTTTCTTTGGGATTGGAATGAAAACTGACCTTTTCCAGTCCTGTGGCCACTGCTGAGTTCTCCAGATTTTATGGCGTATTGAGTGCAGCCCTTTCACAGCATCATCTTTCAGGATTTGAAATAGCTCAAATTCCATCACCTCTACTAGCTTTGTTTGCAGTGATGCTTCCTAAGGCCCACTTGACTTTGCATTCCAGGATGTCTGGCTCTAGGTGGGTGATCACACCATTGTGGTTATCTAGGTCATGATGATCTTTTTGTATAGCTCTTCTGTGTATTCTTTCCACCTCTTCTTAATGTCTTCTGCTTCTGTTAGGTCCATACCATTTCTGTCCTTTACTGAGCCCATCTTTGCAAGAAATGCTCCCTTGGTATCTCTAATTTTCTTGAGGAGATCTCTAGTCTTTCCCATTCTATTGTTTTGCTCGATTTCTTTTCATTGATCACTGAGTAGCACTACCCATGGTAGGTGCTTAATAAATAGTATAAATAAATCATTTTATTCTTAATAAGCCCTCTCCACTCACTGTTTGTAAACACAGATCATTTCTGATCATGTAGGCAGTGTTTGAGAAAGCAGATTGTGGCAGAAACTGATCATTATCTAGCAAATATGTGTCTATTTTTAGAAGCATCATCACTAATAACATGTTTTTGAATTTTAACAGGACACTTTGCCAATCTTGTGGCTGGATGTGGACATGTGACCAAGTTCTAGCCAATGACATTATGGAATTTAAAAAACATTTCTTAAAGGAATTGATATAACTGGGAGGTGTTATTTTACCCTTCCTGCTATCTAGAATTTTGGTGTGGTGGTGAAGCCCCAGTGCCTGTATTGGAACATGATGTGATCTGGAGCCTGGAACTGTTGGTGAGGATGGTGAAGTAGAAAGATGGGAACAACCTTGGTCTCTCCATGCATGGTGACTTAAGGGAACTTCCGTACTAACTAGAAACTTGGTTAGGTGAAAAGAAAAATTCCTATTGTTACACGATTATTTTTGAGTCTCTGTTCTGTTTTATGTGCTTTTGTTGTTTGTTTTTTAATAACTGAATGTGATCCTGAACCTTTATAGAACTCACTTTGGAAATTGCCTATAATATTTAGTTGGTGGGTGAAGAAAGGAATTCAGAAAGACAAATAACTGTTGGTCAAAGTGATAGGAAGAAGTTCAAGAAAATGCAGCATTATGGATAAGGAAATAAAATTATTTTAAGGCGGAATCAAAAAATTAACATAAAATTTTCTCTACCATTTGAGCCATCCATTACCCTCTCCCCTTTAGTGTGCATTATGCATCTGTTGGAGAATGCAATGGCAACCCACTCCAGTCCTCTTGCCTGGAAAATCCCATGTACGGAGGAGGCTGGTAGGCTGCAGTCCGTGGGGTCGCTAAGAGTCGGACACGACTGAGCAAACTACACTTTCACTTTCATGCATTGGAGAGGGAAATGGCAACCCACTCCATTGTTCTTGCCTTCAGAATCCCAGGGACGGGGGAGCCTGGTGGACTGCCGTCTGTGGGGTTGCACAGGCTCCAACACGACTGAAGCGACTTAGCAGCAGCAGCAGCAGCAGCATGCATCTGTATTATATGTTAACCAGATCTCCTCAGGAGACACAGGAATGCCTACTCATAAAAAGGAAAAAAAAAGCAATTTTCTCCTAGTGCCAGGAAAGGTTACTCCTTAGGAGATAACATTCCTTCCTTGATCCTATAAGGGATCACAGTGACCACTACTCACCTTGCTGTGCTATGTAAACTGTCAATATATTACTTTCACTTATAGCCCTTTATGCATATCCTTTTGTCTCAAAAGCTTATGCGACTGTGCATTGACCGCTAATAGATAGAACAGTCCTCAGACTGTCTCCCTGGTTGTAATCCTCAGGTTGGCTCAAATATAAGTCTTTCTTTCTTTCTTAGATTGATTATTGACTTTTTTTTTTCTTTTTTTCTATCGAGGCAGAAAATAAAGGAAGAAAAAGTTTGAACAAAGGTATGAAGTCATTGGAAATAATCTCTGGATGAAGCCTGAAAGATGTCACTGTATTTGGTCATTAGAGCACAAAACTCTTCTGCAACTTAGAAACAAATAAGAGAATCTGCAAGTTGAGAAAGTAGGTGATAAAGCCCTTTCTTGATATCTTGTAGAGAATGGAAGATAAATGTTAATAGAGAAAAGAAATTTGTTTAGAGTAAAAATTACATTGTATTTGATAGGGAAAAACTCAAGAAGTTAAAGGGAAAGAGGTGAAGAAAGGCATGAAGCTAAGTAAAGGATACAGGCAAAGGATAAAACACAGCTGTTGAGACCAGGCTTAGAATTATCATTTTAACAAATAAAATCCTCTCCTTTGAATGAATACTATTTGTTTAAAATAATTCAATTGTCCTGACAAAATTTTTCAAATGTAAGTGCTGACAACAATTTTATTTCTACATGGGAAATTAAGTACCATCTTCAAACACTTACATTAAATTTTAAACACATATAACAACACAGCATTTAATTTTGAAAGGGTAGAAATCTTGCAACAACAACAAACCTTCATGTGGAAACATAATTGCTGGGAAAATTGCATCATTATCTTAAATCAAATGGCCTTTCCATTTTTTAAAATTGTCAGTATCAACAAATATATTAAAAGTAAACTAATAAATCAGAAGTGTGTCTATAAAATCAGACCCTCTTCAGAGCTTATCATTTACTTTTGAATTTTAGTCATCTTGTGCCACAACCAAACATTTTAATGATCAATTTCTGTTTCATCTAATTGTACACACTTGATTTTATTTTACAAAAGTTATCAAAGGGATACTGCTAAATTTAAGGGGAACCACTGATCAAAACTGCCTCTTCAGGCCAGGTACCATAATAACCACTTGCCTGACTTATCTTAATTACAAGAGGTCCCAGTAAGGAGTGAGGAACTAACTAGCTACTATCAACTGGAATAATTCAGGAAAGCTCAAAAACAGAGCGGAGATGCCAGTCCCTGTGTCCACCAACCTTCCAGAATCCTTCATGATGGAATCCATCTTGGTTGAACAAGTAATGGGCAAGGAAGGACTCTGAGCCAGAATGATTGGCCAGAGACAAATCAGAAACTAACCCCATCACCATAAAATCCAAAACTGCAAGCCACAAGGCAGAGTGGTTCTCCTGGATTCCCTTTCACTGCTGCTCTCAGTTCAAGCACCCTTTTCCAAAAAAGTTTCTTGCTTTATCAGCACATGTATCTCTTCAGACAATTCATTTCCTAGTGTTAGACAAAAGCCCACTCTCAGGCCCTGGAAGGGGTCTCCTTTCTTGCAACACTCATTAACTGTAAACTCTGTAAATTCCTTGGTATTATCTTGTTCTTGAAATTTATTGTACCTATTTTGCTTCCTCTAAGAACCATAAGAAATAAGTACTGTAGGTATGTACTTCACATCAGAGAATACTTTGATTACTAATTCCAAATATTCTAAACAGAAATACATCTTTCATTTTCTGGCATCTAATTTTGCACTGATCTTAAAGTTGTCTTTGGATTCCATTCTAAAGGGAAAAGGAAAGGACTAAAATATTTTCACTTGTTTTGGCCCCATCTAAACAGTTGTTTCCAAAGTAAAGCACTTCATCTTGGGGGGGGATAAAAAGAATACATGTGTCTACTGAAAAAAAAAAAAAAAAACAAGAAAAGCACAACTTAAAAGTAGAGAATTATGTTTTATTTGGCCTACTAAGGACTTAAGTCTGGAAGACAGTCTGTCAGATCACTCAGAACTGTTCCAGAGAGACAGGGGAGGAGCCAGGACACATGGAAGTTTTTGTAACAAAAACCAGGAGTCAGAACATTGAAAAATTACTGTTAAAAACCACGTATCTCAAGTTAATAAATTTAGCACTTTACTGTGTATGGGAAGATGCAAGAGTCTGGGCTCTTTGAAATCATTCCTTTGATATGCTCCATTACAATCTAGGACCATTATCTTGTTTTCTCCATCCTGAATCCCCTTAGGGTGCTCAATTAGGGGTGGGGTGGGGAAAATGGGGGGTACATGCGGTAGCTGATGGCTTGACGCCCTGACATCCTTTGTTTACTGATACGGCCGGCAATATTCTTTGTCCACATGCGGTACCACGGTTTTTAAAGCTATGGGTAGGAAAGCCCTGAATTCAAATTCTGGCTGTACCAATCATTAACTAGCAATGAAACTTGTCTAAATCACATTTTCTTCACTCATAAAAGTAACAATGATGCCCTACTTTTTAGAATTGCTGTAAAGATTAAATTAGCTCATGTGCCCACATCACAAACCATAGATAAATGACTATTTATCATTAGTAACTATGATATTAATTATAAATATTTGTTAATATTTGCTTTAACCTAAGAAAAGCTATTTTGGCAGATATTTGAGAATTTTTGCATAATAGAAACTGTTTTTTTCTTCTTCTTAGACTTTTAAGATTCCCTAAGAACTGAAGAGCATAGCAAACAGAGCACAGGACTTCTTTCAGTTCAAAAACTACCGTCTTCCCCATTCACTTTTGTATGGTTTCCAGAAAAGTCTCAGTTCAGTGAGACCATAAACAGAACTATACATTATTCAAGGGACCTCTTCTTGGCACTGGGCTTCTTTCATTAACCTGTTTAAGTTGACTCTGTTTTTCAGGTTACTTGGTTTTAAGAGCTGTTCAAAAATTAATCATCTATTTCTTCCTTTTAAGGAAAAAAAATGTGGGAGCTTTGGGAATAAATAGATTAAATGTACATATATGTAGACAAACAGATTAAATATGCTTAAAATAGAATTATCTATATGCAAATAGCAATGGAAACAATCTAAGTGTCCATAAATAAGATGAATGGATAAATAAAATGTGGTTTTGTGCATACACACACACACACACAAGGGACTATTATTCAGCCAAAAAAGTAACAAATCTCTGATACATATTTTGATATGAATGACCCTTGAAAATATTATGCTAAGTGAAATAAACCAGACATAAAGGATAAATACCGCACGATTTCACTTATATGAAATATCTGTGCTAAGTCACTTCAGTCGTGCCCTACTCTTTGTGACCCTATGGGCTGTAGCTTGCCAGGCTCCTCTGTCCATAGGATTCTCCAGGCAAGAATACTGGAGTTGCCATGCCCTCCTGCAGGGGCTCTTCCCAATCCAGGGAACACACTTGTGTCTCCTGCATTGGCAGTTCTTTACCACTAGCAGTTCTTTACCACTAGCGCCACCTGGGAAGCCCATATGAAATGTCTGTTACTGTTGCTACTGCTAAGTTGCTTCAGTCATGTCCGACTCTGTGCGACCCCATAGACAGCAGCCCACCAGGCTCCCCCGTCCCTGGGATTCTCCAGGCAAGAACACTGGAGTGGGTTGCCATTTCCTTCTCCAATGCATGAAAGTGAAAAGTGAAAGTGAAGTCACTCAGTCGTGTCCGGCCCTCAGCGACCCCATGGACTGCAGCCTACCAGGCTCCTCCGTCCATGGGATTTTCCAGGCAAGAGTACTGGAGTGGGGTGCCATTGCATTCTCCAATGAAATATCTAGAACAGGCCAAGTCATAGAGACAGAGAGTAGATTAGAAGTTACCAGGGGTGGAGGGGGAGGGAGGAGCAAAATGAGATGCTATTATTGCTTATTGGGTAGAGTTTATTTTGAGTGATGAGAAAGTTTTGGAAATGCATAGGGTGATTGGTTGTACAACACTAGGAATGTACTAAACACCACTGAACTACATATAAAATGCCAAATTTTATGGTAAATATATTTTACCACAATAAAAATTCAATGGAATTTTTCCTTATGAATAGGAACTATAAATTTTAATTTCAAACCAGAAGATCATCAAATTTGGGGAAAGGCCCACTCACCTTCTTAAAATATATACCAAGAGGACCTTAAATCTGAGACTTGATGTGCTTTTACTCTAGGAACAAATTATTTTACATTCAGGCAACATAAGGCAAGTTCTTCCTATACTAGTTTACAAGCTTCACACAATCACAGTCAAACCATACTTGAATTTTTCTTCAAAACTGAAAAACAATGTTTTCTTGATCATATTTTTAATTCTGAAAAAATATTTAAGTAAAGGCATTTGTAATAGTGGGAGAAGGCAATGGCAACCCACTCCAGTACTCTTGCCTGGAAAATCCCATGGACGGAGGAGCCTGGTAGGCTGCAGTCCATGGGGTCGCTAGGAGTCAGACACTACTGAGCGACTTCACTTTCACTTTTCCCTTTCATGCATTGGAGAAGGAAATGGCAACCCACTCCAGTGTTCTTGCCTGAAGAATCCCAGGGACGGGGGAGCCTGGTGGGCTGCCGTCTATGGGGTCGCACAGAGTCGGACACGACTGAAGCGACTTAGCAGCAGCAGCATTTGTAATAGTGCTGGTGAAACTGTCTAGGAAAAACAAAGTTGAATCAGAACTTCATATATACAATATACTAAAATTTTAAATGGATTAAATAGTTAAACATAAAAACAAAGTAATTAAAAATTCCTGGAAACAATATGACTGCTTCATTTACTTTGGTTTGGGAAAGACTGTATGGCTCTCAAAATAACAGAAGAAGTCATACAACAGAAGATGGTTAGCTTTTACTCCCCCAGTCCACATACATGCATGCATGGACACAGACAAATGCGCAGAGACACACACAGACACACACACACACATCTACTCTTTATTTCAAGACTTCAAAAAAACATCAGAAGCATAATCAGCTAACTGGAGAAAACATTTACAAAAAGCATTTCAACAAAGCTCTAGTATTCAATACAAAGAGCTTTCACAGATAAGAGGAATCAAAACTCTAATAGGAAAAGGTACAAAGGATATGAACAGAAATATGAAGAAATATAATTGGTTGATACAAAGAAGCAAAAACACTCAATCCTCTTAATAATAAAATTAATTTAAAAATCAGTAATTACCATTTTGAAAGAAATATGAACAGATTGGCTTAAAACTGGACAAGCTGATAATAGTGTTCACATAGAAAAATAAACACAGAAGAATCAGCCAGCAAAATTCTGAAAAAGAAGAACAATGGGGTGGGTATGGAAGAAACCAGTCCTGCAAAAATTAGGTTCTAGGACATAAATAGACATTTAACTATAAACTATAGAAATAGATTTAATACAATAGGTGAAATTTTAGAATATGGTAATGACATCTTTTATAAAAGTGGGGATTAATAATTTGTTAGCAACAGGGCAGCTATCTGAAAAGAAAAATTAAATTGGCTTTTGACTTTACAATTTAGACCAAAATAAAATTTAAATGAACTAAACATTTAAATGGGAAAAAATAAAATAAAATTGCCAGTGGTTGTGTTTAGTGGTATCGTTTGCAGAATTCAGGTCCTGGAAGAATGATGTGACAGGATGAATTTTTAAAAGATGGTCACAATACCTTTTGGCCTACGTTTTCTTATAATATAACCCTTCTCTGAGAATAATCACCCTCTCATTGATCTCTGCTTAGAATGTGGGTAGACCATTGTGACTGCTTTGACAACAAATGTGATTTCTAAAGCAAGATCATAAAACACCATGTACTTTCACTTTGCTCTCTTGGGATGCTAACTCTTAGAACCCAGCCACCATGCTGAAAGGAAGCCCAAGCAGGCCCACGTGCAAAGAAACCAAAGTACCCAGCTCACAACCCTGGCTGAGTTTCCAGCCAAGAACCAGCACTCACTAGACAGTTATATGAGAAAGCCATCTTCAAAGTGTATCTTCCAGCTCTCATGTGAGTCACTTCGCATGGAACTAAATGAAACATAGAACAGCCATCCCTGTGGAGTCTTGGGCAAATAATTGATTTTTTAGCCATTGACTTTTGAGTCGGTTTGTTAAATAACAATAGATAACTGGAACAAAATGGTACATTCATTTTTACCTTCACCAACAGGAACTCTTATTTCTTAGCAAAGAAATGTCAGTGCATCTGAGGAACATTACACTTACTATTAATTGTTTCAACAAAGAAATTATAAGATAGACTGCTACTGAAATAAAGCAAGGTAATAAGGCACATGAAAGTGATAATTCTGAAAATTTGCTGAAGGATGATATTCTTTACCAGATACATAAATATGGTATTCAAATAATCGCAAATCAGTATCTCCAGATTACACTCTTGTTGTTTAGTCACTCAGTCATGTCCAACTCTTTCTTGACCCCAGCCCACCAGGCTCCTCTGTCCATAGGATTTCCCAGGCGAAAATACTGGAGTGGGTTGCCGTTTCCTTCTCCAGGGGATCTTCCTGACCAAGGGATCAAACCTGTCTCCTCTGCATTGGCAGATGATCTCTTTACCACTGAGCCACCTGGCAAGTCCAGCACAATCCTTAGACACAGTAAATCCTCAATAAGTGAAAAAAAGTTATTCCCATCTCCATCTTAGTATACCAAAGCCCAAACCAATATGATATACATTCATTTTAAATTTCTCAATCTTGCTTTCTCCTTAGAAGTGTGAAATGAAAAATAGTTTTCTCTCTCTAGTGGTGAGAGAGAAACACCAAAGAAAGTGGCAGTGCATTAAAGGTGTTTTCTTGTGGGGTGCATGGGAGTCAGAGATAATACTGTCAGGGTGGCTTTGTACTGTATCATCTAAGCTGGTGGCAAAGAACCTGCCTGCCAATACAGGAGATGTAAGAGACTCGAGTTCTATCCCTGGGTCGGGAAGATCCCCTGGAGTAGGAAATGGCAACCCACTCCAGTATTCTTGCCTGGGAAACCCCATGGACAGAGGAGTCTGGTGGGCTAGACTCCACAGGGTCACAACGAGTCAGACACGACTGAAGTGACTTAGCATGCACACATCTAAGCAGGAACTCTGGTCCTCAGAATTCCCTTCCATATCTAGTTCCCATTTGGCTTTGGTGTTGTATAGTCAAAGAATCTGACTGGCCTTGGTTCCTGGTTCCTGGGAAGGAATCTAAATTCTTGGAATTTCCCATGTGATAGTAGTGTCCTTGTTATTTATGGCTGGTGAGCCCTTAGTTGGTTTCCCGGATGGGCCTGGCCATACTGGAAAGATCAACCATGTGGCTACAGGGTTGGGATTTGAGCCAAGTGATATCAATCCAACCTCCTTGGGGTGGGGTGGGGGAGGGGGTGAAGGAGGAGGGAGGGAAATTGGGGTGGTGGAGATTGAATTCAATCACATGGCCAAGAATTCAAACAATCAGAAACCCAAAGAAACTCTGAATGCAAAGCTTGGATAAGCCTCCCGGCTGTAACACTCATGAACATGCCAGGAGTGTGATACTGCCCGACTCCATGGGGAGAGGACACAGAAGCTTCCCATTTGAGAATTCCCGAACCCCATCTATGTGCCTCTCCTCTTTCATCCTGTTTTGATTTGTATCCTTTTGCTACAGTGAAACTGTGACCATAAGTGCAGCTCTTTAGAGTTCTGTGAGTCATTCTAGTGAATTATCAAAACTGAGGGGGTTGTGGGAACCCCCAAATGTGGAGCTGCTAAGTCACTTCAGTCATGTCCGACTCTGTGCAACCCCATAGATGGCAGCCCACCAGGCTCCTCCGTCCCTGGGATTCTCCAGGCAAGAACACTGGAGTGGGTTGCCATTTCCTTCAATGCATGAAAGTGAAAAGTGAAAGTGAAGTCGCTCAGTCGTGTCAGACTCTTAGCAACCCCGTGGACTGCAGCCTACCAGGCTCCTCCATCCACGGGATTTTCCAGGCAAGAGTACTGGAGTGGGGTGCCTTCTCAGAAGTGCAGGCAGCCTGGCAATCCAGGAGGTGAGGACGCAGAGGACTAAGCCCTGAACCTGTGAAGTTTAGCCTGACCTCAAGTAGTTAGTGTCAGCATTACAATGTAATTCACCACAAGAAAAATTTGCTTGAGATCCAGAAGGGAAGCAGCAGGCATGTTTTCTACACTGTGGTAGCCTGGTAGAGGCTGCCAGGCACTGTGGTTCCTTAAACACATTGCTGCTAATCTCCTGGCTCACCCTGTTGGTGTGGGGCAGCACCCAGCCTGCAAGCTTCAGGTCATATGAGTCACCTAAGGTAAAGGATGGGAGACATGCAGGCTCCAGTTCTTCCCCCCAGCAGTTTCCAACTTGTCCCTGCTCCTGTTCTTATTCAGCTTTCCTTCCCAATTGCTGGTGTGGCTAGCTTATAATGATTTCAGGCCAACACCAGGCACATGTAACAAATTCTTTCACCAGCAACTGCATCAACTTGAATCCCTGTAATAAGTTCTTTTTTCACTGATACTGTTACTTCTGCCTCTCTGATTTTACCTTGACTGCCACAACTGGTTCAGTCTATCCACTGATAGAAAAGCACAAATTTAAAAGTAATTGTTCAGAACTTAAGGAGAAGCACTACAGGAATAGAAACACTAGGGTTGTCAATCCCAACTTCATGCTAGAATCTTTAAAAAAAAAAAAATCTGATACCATGCTCCTCCCTGAGATTCTACAATAGAGTTTAGACATTGAATTGTTCTGTGAAAGGTTCCTGGGTGATCCTAGCATGCATCCAGTTTATGAAATGCTGCCCTGGAAGGAAGAAAAAGAACAAAGAAAAGTTAATCAATCTTATATACACACAAGGAAGTATAGCAAAACATATCTTAATACCAGTCACTTCTAAAATCAAGAAGTTTTAAAACTTAACTAATAGACATAGCAAGCAAATATTAGTAAAACTAAAGATATGAAATAGTCATATAAAAATAGAATTCATAGTTAATAGCATGAAAGTGGATCAAGAATAATTACATTGATAAAAGTTATAGTACATGTAAAGAAATGTCCCACAAAATCTGGGAGATATACTTGGAAAAAACAACAAAATAAAATCACCTCTTTTAGAATGAAAAGATCAAGAAGAAAAAATACAAGGTTCAAAAAACATAATTAACAGGATTTACCTAGCATACTAGAAACATGTTTAACCCCATTCTAAATTTAACCCAATAAAATATGAATGTGAAAATTATGGTAGTTTCCAGTAAACTAATTGAATACTAACTGAATACAGAAAGGATAAATCATTATAAAAATTTGCTCTCAGTTTAAGTGTGGCTCAGATGGTAAAGAATCTGCCTGCAATGCAGGAGACCTGGGTTTGATCCCTGGGCTGGGAAGATCTCCCGGAGAAGGAAATGGCTACCCACTCCAGTATTCTTGCCTAGAGAATTCCATGGACAGAGAAGATTGGCGGCCTACGGTCCATGGGGTCGCAAAGAGTCAGACATGACTGAGTGACTAACACATAATGTTTGAAAGTAAGCGTATGGTGTTGGTGTTAGTCACTCAGTTGTGTCCAACTCTTAGTGACCCTGTGGACCATAGCCCACCAGGCTCCTCTGTCCATGGAATTTCCTAAGCAAGAATACTGGAGAGAATTGTCATTCCCTTCTCCAAGGACTATTCCTAACCCAGGGATTGAACCTGGGTCTCCTGCATTGCAGGCAGTCTTTACTGTTTGAGCCACTAGTCCACTTGTACATTAAAAAAAAAAAAAAAAGAATGGATGTGAATCCTAGAAAATCCGGATACTTCACAAGTGTTTTTCAAATGTCTGTGGAGTGGTTATGAGAGGGGAAAAGAAACACCAAGTGGGCATCACACCGTGCAGGATGAAACGCACGGGCAGGAGGGTCAGCTAAGAATGATGCATGTGGCTTCAGCTTCTCTCAGCAGCCTCTGGAGAGCTGTACTAAAGCTGTAGGTTCAGCCCTGCGAGCTCAGGCAGGCAACCTAGAAAGATCCTGTGATCATTCAGTTCGTGAACTGGTTTGTCTCTCTACAAGTTTTTATCACATTTTCTGTTCACAAGCCTATAAGATCAGACGTCACAATAGAAGTATGTAGTGGAAAAGCCATTTAAAAGTAACTAAATAGAATCTTCTCATACTGTTCATGGGGTTCTCAAGGCAAGACTACTGAAGTGGTTTGCCATTCCCTTTTCCAGTGGACCATGTTTTGTCAGAACTCTCCAACATGACCCGTCTGTCCTGGGTGGCCCTACAAGGCATGGTTCATAGTTTCACTGAGTTAGACAAGGCTGTGGTACATGTGATCAGTTTGATTAGTTGTCTGTGATTGTGGTTGTCATTCTATATGCCCTCAGACAGATAAGGATAAAAGGCTTATGGAAGCTTCCTGTTGGGAGAGACTGATTGTGGGGGGAACTGGGTCTTGTTCTAATGGGCTGGGCCACGCTCAGTAAATCTTTAATCCACTTTTCTGTTGATGGGCAGGTCTGACTTCCCTCCCTGTTTGACCCAACCCAAACTATGGTAGAGGTAATGAAGATAACAGCGACCTCCTTCAAAAAGTCCCATGCACACACTGCGGTGCTCAGAGCCCTCGCCCCTGCAGCAGGCCGCCGCTGACCCACACCTCCACCAGAGACTCCTGGACGCTCACAGGCAAGTCTGGGTCAGTCTCTTGTGGGGTCACTGCTCCTTCCTCCTGGGTCCTGGTGCACACAAGTTTTGTGTGTGTGTGCCCTCCAAGAGTCTGTTTCTCCAGTCCTGTGTAAGCTCTGGCAGTTCTGTGATGGGGTTAATGGTGACCTCCTCCAAGAGGGCTTATGCCACACCCAGGTCTGCTGCACCAAGAGTCCCTGCCCCTGCTGCAGGCCACTACCGACCCATACCTCCACACAAGATACTCAAATACTCAAAAGCAGGTCTGGCTCAGTATCTGTGGGGTTTCCTGGTGAGCACAAAGTTTTGTTTGAGTCCTCTGAGTGTCTCTGGCAGGTATGGGGTTTAATTCTAAATGCAATTTCACCCCTCTGACCACCTTGCTGGGGCTTCTCCTTTGCCCTTGGACATGGGGTATCCTTTTTTGGTGGGATCCAACATTCTTCTGTCAATGGTTGGTCAGCAGTGAGTTGTAATTTTGGAGTTCTCACAGGAGAAGATGAGTGCACGTCCTTCTACTCTGACATCTTGTAGTTTTTAAGTCTAAATTCAGACTTAAGTTGAAGAAAGTAGGGAAAACCACTGGACCATTCAGGTATGACCTAAATCAAATCCCTTAAAATTATACAGTAGAACTGACCAATAGATTCAAGGGATTAGATCTGATAAACAAGTGCCTGAAGAACTACGGACAAAGATTCGTGACATTGTACAGGAGGCAGTGATCAAGACCATCCCCAAGAAAAAGAAATGCAAAAAGGCAAAACGGTTGTCTGAGGAGGCCTTACAAATAATTAATAATAGAAGAGAAGTGAAAGGCAAAGGATAAAAGGAAAGATACACCCATTTGAATGCAGAGTTCCAAAGAATAGCAAGGAGAGATAAGAAAGCCTCCCTCAGTGATCAATGCAAAGAAGTCAAGGAAAGCAATAGAATGGGAAAGACTAGAGATCTCTTCAAGAAAATTAGAGATACCGAGGGAACATTTCATGCAAAGATGGGCACAATAAAGGACAGAAATGGCATGGACCTAAAACAGAAGCAGAAGACATTAAGAAGAGGTGGTAAGAATACACAGAAGAGCTATACAAAAAAGATCTTCATGACCCAGATAACCACGATGGTGTGATCACCCACCTAGAGCCAGACATCCTGGAATGCAAAGTCAAGTGGGCCTTAGGAAGCATCACTATGAACAAAGCTAGTAGAGGTGATGAAATCAATTGAGCTATTTCAAATCCTGAAAGATGATGCTGTGAAAGTGCTGTACTCAATATGCCAGCAAATTTGGAAAAATCAGCAGTGGCCAGTGGACTGGAAAAAGTCAGTTTTCATACCAATCCCAAAGAAAGGCAATGCCAAAAAATGTTCAAATTATCCCACAACTGCACTCATCTCATATGCTAGCAAAGTAATGCTCAAAATTTTCCAAGCCAAGCTTCAACAGTATGTGAACCGCGAAATTCCAGATGTTCAAGCCAGATTTAGAAAAGCCAGAAGAACCAGAGATCAAATTGCCAACATCTGCTGGATCATCAAGAAAGCAAGAGAGTTCCAGAAAAACATCTACTTCTGCTTTGCTGACTACACTAAAGCCTTTGACTGTGTGGATGACAACAAACTGGAAAATTCTTCAAGAGATGGGAATACCAGACCATCTGACCTGTTTCCTGAGAAATCTGTATGCAGGTCAAGAAGCAACAGGTAGAAATGGACATGGGACAACAGACTGGTTCCAAATCGGGAAAGTAGTACATCAAGGCTGTATATTGTCACCCTGCTTACTTAACTTATATGCAGAGTACATCATGTGAAATGCTGGGCTGGATGAAGCACAAGCTATAATCAAGGTTTCCCAGAGAAATATCAATAACCTCAGATATGCAGATGACACCACTCTTATGGCAGAAAGCAAAGAGGAACTAAAGAACCTCCTGATGAAAGTGAAAAAGGAGAGTGAAAAAGTTGGCTTAAAACTCAACATTCAGAAAACTAAGATCATGGTATCAGGTCCCATCATCTCAGGGCAAATAGGTGAGGAAACAATGGAAACAGTGAGAGACTATTCTGGCGGGCTCCAAAATCACTGCAGATGGTTGACTGCAGCCATGAAATCAAAAGACACTTGCTCCTTGGAAGAAAAGCTATGATCAGCTGAGACAGCATATTAAAAAGCAGAGACATAACTTTATCAACAAAGGTCTGTCTAGTCAAGGCTATGGTTTTTCCAGTGGTCATGTATGGATGTGAGAGTTGGACTATAAAAAAAGTTTAGTGCTGCAGAATTATGCTTTTGAACTGTGGTGTTGGAGAAGACTCTTGAGAGTTCCATGGACTGCAAGGAAATCCAACCAGTCCATTCTAAAGGAGATCAGTCCTGGGTGTTCTTTGGAAGGAATGATGCTAAAGCTGAAACTCCAATACTTTGGTTACCTCATGTGAAGAGTTGACTCATTGGAAAAGACCCTGATGCTGGGAGGAATTAGGGGCAGGAGGAGAAGGGGATGACGGAGGATGAGATGGCTGGATGGTATCACGTACTCTATGGACGTGAGTTTGAGTGAACTCCGGGAGTTGGTGATGGACAGGGAGGCCTGGCATGCTGCAATTTGCTGGGGTCGCAAAGAGTCGGACACGACTGAGTGACTGAACTGAACTGAACTGAACTTGAGCATTCTTTGGCATTGCCTTTCTTTGGGATTGGAATGAAAACTGACCTTTTCCAGTCCTGTGGCCACTGCTGAGTTTTCCAAATTTGCTGGCATATTGAGTGCAGCACTTTCACAGCATTATCTTTCAGGATTTGAAATAGCGCAACTGGAATTCTATCACCTCCACTAGCTTTGTTTGTAGTGATGCTTCCTAAGGCCCACATGACTTCAAATTCCAGGATGTCTGGCTCTAGGTGAGTGATCACACCATCATGATTATCTGGTTCGTGAAGATCTTTTTTGTACAGTTCTTCTGTGTATTCTTGCCACCTCTTCTTAATATCTTCTGCTTCTGTTAGGTACATACCATTTCTGTCCTTTATCAAGCCCATTTTTGCATGAAACATTCAATTTGTATCCCTAATTGCTGAGGAAGGCTTTCTTATCTCTCCTTGCTATTCTTTGGACCTAAATCTTCTTAAAAGAAAATCTATTTAAAATAATGATAGCAATGACAACAAAGAACCCAAAACAACAAATAAAAACAATTGAGTGGGGTGTGTATATGTGTGTGTGTGTGTGTGTGTGTTAGCTGCTCAGTCGTGTTCTTCAACCCTTTGCAACCCCATGGACTGCCACCAGGCTGCTCTGTTCATGGAATTCTCCTGGCAAGAATAACTGGAATAGGTTACCATTTCCTTCTCTAGGAGATCTTCCTAACCAAGGGATCAAACCCAGATTTACCACATTGTAGGCAGATTCTTCACCATCTGAGCCATCAGGGAAGCCCCATATGTGTATGCTGCTGCTAAGTCACTTCAGTCATGTCCGACTCTGTGCGACCTCATAGACGGCAGCCCACCAGGCTCCCCCGTCCCTGGGATTCTCCAGGCAAGAACACTGGAGTGGTTGCCATTTCCTTCTCCAATGCAGGAAAGTGAAAAGTGAAAGTGAAGTCACTACACATGCACAAATGTGAAATGAATAGCAGCAAAAGTCTCTAGCAAGCCTGAACAGTGTGTGGGAAGGAAGTAAAATATTACTATAATAGGAGTTAAACTGGACTATATGTTGAGAACAAAGTTTACAAAAATTCTAATACTCTATATCCATTAATTTGGAAAGACAGAGGAAATGTTATTTTTAATAAAAATATAAATTATCCAAACTGACGTTTGAGAACGTAAAAAATCTAAATAGATCAATAACCACAAAAGACAATGAGAAGTAAATGATTACTTCTAAGACTCAGATAGTTTTAATAAAGGAGTTTAACTAGTTCTAAAGAAACAGGTAATTCTCATATTATTCAATTTTTTTCCAGGGCAAAGAAAAAATAAGCTTACTGATTCATTCTACAAAACCAGCAGGATCATAATTCTAAAACTAAACTAAACAATTATTTTAAGAAATCTCATGAATATAGATCCAATAACTTAAAATTTTGAAAGACATTCTAGAGTGTATTAAAGGCACAGTATATTGTGATACAGTTTTTATAATAGGACACAATGATGGTTCAGGGTTAGGAAATCTATACCAGAGAAGTTTTTGATGTTGAAGTCTCCCTTTTCTGTTCAATTATTTGAGCAATGTTCTTTATTCATTCATCAAAAATGTACCATGCATTGTATATATGCCAGGCACTGGGTACTGGGAATTCAGTGGTGAAAATATGAGATGTCTGCTGCTGCTGCTGCTGCTGCTGCTAAGTCGCTTCAGTCGTGTCCGACTCTGTGCAACCCCATAGATGGCAGCCCACCAGGCTCCCCCGTCCCTGGGATTCTCCAGGCAAGAGCACTGGAGTGGGTTGCCATTTCCTTCTCCAATGCATGAATATGAAAAGTGAAGTTGCTCAGTCATGTCCGACTCTTAGCGACCCCATGGACTGCAGCCTACCAGGCTCCTCGGTCCATGGGAGTTTCCAGGCACGAGTACTGGAGTGGGGTGCCATCGCCTTCTCCGTCATGGAGATGTCTAGTGATAAATAAATACAAATAGATATATAAATACAAATATAGATACAAATAAAAAGAAAATTTAAATACAATGTAAAGTCTATGATAAAAGAAATGCAGGGTACTATGGGAACACATAAATTGGCATGTAAACTTTAGGATGTTAGAACATTCCTGTTGAGATGATTGTCTATTCTAGGATGGTGGCAGTGGATACAGAGACGAAGGCCCTACACAACACAGTGGTATAAAATTTTCTGACGACTGATTGGATGGAGGAGGGTGGAGTCAAAAGATTCTTTGGGGGGAATCTTAAGGTATTCAGATTAATGTATTAATTTATACATTTGTTATGCATAGAAGGGTAAAATAAAGGTCAGGTTTGAAAAATACTGTTAGGTATAAACATTACTGCAGCAAGTTTTATGGCACTGTTCTGTCACTATGAAAAAGTCAATGTTAGTATATAATGCTTACGCAACACTGGACTACAGAACCCTGCTGTTTTGCAGAACTTATGAGAGTAGTTTCATGGAACACACACTGGGAGAAATTGCTCTCCATAAAAAAAATTTCTTCCTTTCTGCTTCTGCAACTCTCAGTACCTCAGTGCACAGTCTCACCAACTCTATTCAATTCTTTATGGCTATCTTCTATCCCTTTGCACCAGGGTTCCCAACCTCCTGGATATAATGCCTGATGATCTGAGGTGGAGCTGATGTATTAATAATGTGCACAGTAAATGTGATGAACTTGAATGATCCTAAAACCATCCCCCCTACGCTCTCCAGTCTATGGAGAAATTGTGTTTCATGATAACAGCCCCTGGGGTCAAAAAGGTTAGGAACCACTGCCTTACACAGCACACATATTCAGTTAGGTTACTTTCAACTGGGTGAAGCTGAAGAGAAAAAAGATTCCCTGGGAACTCATAAGGGGTGTCCCAAAAAACATTAAAAGAAAAATTTTATTCTGAACCAGTGACCGGTAAATCAATATAAGGGGATCCAGGAGTTGGTGATGGACAGGGAGGCCTGGCGTGCTGCAATTCATGGGGTTGTGAAGAGTCGGACACGACTGAGCAACTGATGAACTGAACTGACCCACAGGTAAATCACAATATAGTATTAATCTGTCACTATCTACAAATGCTAATAAATAAATTTCCATTTCAGTAAGACAACTGAAAATAACAGGCTCATTAGAGATAATGACGTGGAGAATTCAATGGACTGTACAGTCCATGGAGGGTCACAGTCAGACACGACAGAGCAACTTTCACTTTCATTAAAGACTCTTTTCAATTGAAGGATAATTGCTTTACAGAATTTTGTTGTTTTCTGTCAAACCTCAACATCAATCAGCCATGAACTGAAGTTGCTCAGTTGTGTCCAACTCTTCGCGACCCCCATCAAGCTCCTCCATCCATGGGATTTTCCAGGCAGCAGTACTGGAGTGGGGTGCCATTTCCTTCTCCAGAGGACCTTCCTCACCCAGGGATCAAACCTGGGTCTCCGGCGTTGTAGGCAGACGCTTTACGGGAACTGCTTTGTTGCTGTTTAGCTGCTAGGTTGTCTGACTCCTCTGCTACCCCATGGACCGCAGCCTGCCTGACTCCGTCCATGGGATTTCCCAAGCAAGAATACTGGAGTGGGTTGCCTTTTCTTCTCAAGAACTGCTTAAAAGGACAGAAACTTCTGATCTTAATGTTCTCTGTGCTAGTAACTGCATGGCTTCACAAACCTAGGCACAGAAAAGCTGTGCATATTTAAAAACAGAGAAAACCAAATGTACAAATTCCTAGACACCAGGGAGAGTAACCAAATTAGTTTACAGTGCTCAGAAACATAAACCATGTGTTACTGAAAATCTGATTCTAAAATATTAAGTTTGGTATGTTCAAAAGGTATATTTCAGGATACTCTAAAAACTGACACCTTTAACACCAGGCAATCACTGAATAAAAGTGTGTTGCTAGTTTTTTGTGTGCAATGTCCCTAGTGATGTCAAAAAAAAAAAGACATTCTTTCATTTTGTTTTCAATATATTAAAAAGCAACATAGTACAAATGCTGTAGTTAATATTAAAAAGGACTCAAATTTTACAAGGAATTAATTTTTATAAACAAGTTCTACAATGAAAGGGAAACAGCATCTTGATACATAAAAGTGTTGCTAAACAAGATTTAAAAATTTTTAAATCATTAGACTAAATTCTTTCAAATTCAAACAAAAACAAAAGGCAACCTGTACACTATCCATAATAAAATGTGTCCCTGTACACTTGTCCTGGATACAATGTTAAAATTTTCAAAGTTTGAGTCAGAGAGGCAGTACTTTAAAAAGTACATTTTCAGTAAAACATTTTACCATTTATCCAACTATGCATTTATATTTTTGTTCTTCCAGAAATAGGGGATTTATATTAACACTGTATTTTTACTGTAAAAAAATACATTTAGTGATATTTAACTTCCTGAGTGGCTTCAGTCCTACATCGATTTAATTAGCAAATTCTAAAATTTTACAACGAAATAGCATGTCTTAGATGTACACTTCTATGCTCAAGATCATGTCACAGAACTTAAACTTAAGTTCTCTGAGAAGTTAAATATGGTTTATCCCCAAACTTTATCAAAAAGCTTTCTCATATGTTAGTAAAATGAATCACTGAAGTTAAACATTTTCTTATTAACAAAATACTGAGTCAGTTCTGACTATCAACTTGAATATTTTTCATTATATACACCAAAAATCTGATTCACCACCAAGAAGCTTCTTGCAATACAAAAAAATAATTAAAATATTTTCTTTGTAATACAACTAATCCATATAATACATCCTTTAGTCAATTGTCTAAAATGATTAGGAACTGTGGTACTTTCTTTTGCATAAAACCCTTTCCTCTTTTTAAAACCCTGAGGTGAAAGGCTATGAATGTAATGAAACTAGAACCACAATTCTTCTCATGTCTGTATTGAATTGCTATTGAGTTTTAAAATTTTTACAAAGAAATGTGGCAACTTGTAAAGCTGCTCTATAGTTTAAGAAAACATTCTCAGAAACAACTTAACAAAAAGGACCTAAAATGACCCTATGAAAAATCCTTATAACACTTGTTAGTGTCGAGATGAGCGCCATTTTCCATTTCTACCACTGTCTCTTCTGTTATCATAGTCATGGCTCCAGCCATCGTGATTCCTGTCTTCATAGAAAAAATCATCTCTGTTTCCTCTATAATGATGGTCAGACAGATCACTGTAACGCTGTTCACGGCTGTAATGTCTATCCATCACGTAGGGATGAGAATTCAGTCTGACTTTTCTCTGTGATGATGGTGTATCTTGGCGCCACTGGGAGCTTGAAGACTGGTTAAAAGTATGATTATGTGACTGAACTGATGGGGAAAATCCTGACTGATCCAGATGTGGAGAACCAAATTTCCCTCCATATGACATCTGTCTCAAAACATTGTTCATCTGAGTGAAGAGAAAAAGAAGAAAATGTTAAGCACAAATATTTCTAGGTATCAAAGGCAACAGCTATCTAGCCCATGGTTAAACACAATAATGGAAAAGCAAAATCATTCTTGCCTATCTGAATTTTAAGTTAAACACAACTAAAAATAGTAGAAATGGTGAGTGAAATGGACTAGTAAGGAGAAAAACAGAGGTAAGTACTAAGTGACTAGATCACTGGTTCTCAAATTCTGCCTGAGGGAAGATATTAGACAATGATGATTTTTTTTAATGGTTTATAGCAAAATGAAAAAAACACATTTATAAAAGTTCATATCCCTTTATACTAATTTCTCAATTTAATTTTATTTCACTCTTGTATTTTATTCTGCAGACTGTGAAATACACAAGTCTAAGTACCATGAGCCAAGACTGTGATTTGGGCAAAGAAAATAAAAAGAAAGAAATGTAAGAAAAAGAATACAATGAAAGATTTGGAGACCGATCAAAGAAACAGCAAAGATATCTAAGATTTTATTACTGGTGATATTATTACAGAAAAAAATGGAAAGTTCACAAGGAAAGGGATCTAGAAGATGCCAGTATATTACGGTATTAAGTATTAAAGACAGTATATGATAGAAATTACTCAGCATAGGTTACAAGAACATCAGAGAATGCATTTCCAATACTTGCAACACACACACCAACAATGGTTAAAGAAAAATAATACAAATGTGAGAAGCAGCTCTTCTATTTATCTTTGATCTTATAAATATGTATTTCAGCCCAGTGAAAACTGAAATCTACAAAGACCATGCTAGTCTAACTAAAATTTAAGAAGTTAAAAAAGAATTTTAACTAAGTATAATTTTTCTTTTTTAGCAACTCAAGTTGAATAATCAGCTTACCACTGCTTGTCTCTGAAAATTTTCTGAAGACGAGAAAGATCTTTGAATTGTCTGTGCTGATGGAGTCATGTTATCCACCGTCCTTTCATGAAAAGTGAAAAATAAGAAAACCAACATATAATCATTCATTCAACAAATAAACATGTCAATCATGAGTAAGACACAGTCTTCAAAGATAGGAATCAATAAGACCAACAAGGTATCTGCTCTCTCAAGGAGCCAGGGGTAAGGATTCAGACAATAAGAGAATTTCACATGGTTATAAAGACACAGTAAAATACAACTATATAAGTTGAGGTGACAGAGAGGGGATTCTATTTTAGCCTGACTGGTCAGGAATGGCCCTTCTAAAAAGGAAGTATTTGAAGTGAGAGCTGAACAAGATTACCTGAAGACAACACATTCCGGCTGAGGGAAGGGCTGGAGCAAACTATAGTCTGTGGGCCAAACCCAGTTTGTACAAAGCTTTATTGGAACACGGCCAACCTCTTTTGTTTTTGTGTGGTGCTACAATGGCAGAAGAAACTAGTTCTTTATAGGAAAAAAAAAAAAAAAACCAAAAAACCCTGTCAATTTACAGGAAAAAAAAAAAAAATTTGTCAATCCCTGGGCCAATAGTGCGAAGGCCTAGACCGAGCACTAAAATGAAAAGGATTTGATCAATTAGACATAATAGGTGAAGAAAATAGAAGAAAAGGATAAAATCTAGGGCTATACCCTGGCGGTCCAGTGGTTAGGACTCCACGCTCTCACTGCCGAGGGCCTGGCTTTGATCCCTGGGTTGGGAAGATCCCCTGGAGAAGGGAACAACACTCACTCCAGTATTCTTGCCTGGAGAATTTCATGGACAGAGAAGCCTGGTAGGCTATAGTCCATTGGGTTACAAAGAGTCAGACATGACTGAGTGACTTTCAAAGAAAAGAATTACTGAGACAGGAAAGAATAATAGGCTTTGGGGAATAAGGAATTCTATAACATAAACAGAATATTAATCTTAAGGACTTAAACCTTATTCCTCACTTCCTATCCTAAGAGGTAACTTGCTCTACAGAAAAGCTCAGAAAAGGTTTTAATTTTATTTTAAAATACACCATTGGAATCAAACCACCAATTGATTTATCTTATAGTTTAGATCTTTTTATTTAGGGTTCTTTTTTCTTACTTTTCTAAAGCAGAACTGATTTTACTTATACTCTACAAAGCAAGCTATTTACACATTTGTTCATTCATTCCACTGAGCACACGGATCTCAGGTCCCTGATCAGGAATCAAACCCATGCCCGCTGCAGTGTAAGGGCAAAGTCTTAACCACTGGACCACCAGGGAAGTCTCATATTCTGTTTTCTTATGTGTCTGCATGCCAAGGGGAAAAAAAGTATAATTTTACTTGTAGAGAGTATAAAAATCAGGTACACACTAACACTTGATTATAACTATTTACTTGTGTATTTTTCCCCCCAAGAATTTCTAAGATGGGTTAAAAACTTTTTTTCCCCCCTCCATCTAAGATAACTTACAAGTTTCTATCATAGTGGTTAGAGATGCTTCAAATTCCAACTGTACTGAAAAGCATTTAAACACAATTTCAGCTGGCAAGAAGAGCATACCCTTCCAGATTACGGCTTTCTTAGAATTTCACCTTCCAGACTCTTCATATTCATTCACCCACTTCTCTTCAGCTCCTGGCACCACCTTAATCCAAACTATCAACTCAACTGCAACAGCTTCCTTGCTTCTAATACCAATATTTTGCTACCAACAGACTCCTAATTGGTCTATTTTCACCCCTGTCTCCTTCAGTCCATCCTCTCCCAGTGCAACCAAGTAACTCACTAAAATACAAACCTGTTCCTTTTACTATCCTACCAAAAATGTTTCAGTGTCTTCCTACTGTTCTTAAGGTGAAATTCCAAAATCCTAATTATGACATATAAGACAGACCCTATGCCATCTGGCCTCTGTTTACTCTGACAAGATCAACTACTACTCTCCATTTTTCATTCATTATGATCTAGGTACACTGGCCTCTCTCAGGTCCTCATTCACTTATCTCTCCTTATAAAACTTTCTAAACACTTCCTACTCATATCATGGTGGGTGTGCTCAATCACACTGCCTCGGTTTGAAAACAAGCTCAATGCTTATGAGCAGCTCATACTTGAGCAAGTTAACCTCCAACCCTTATTTTCTTCATACGTAAGGCAGAGATAATTCTTACCTCTTAAGACTGCTGTGAGGGATAAATGAGACCATAAATACAAAGGACTTGGTGACAAATCTGACAGGTGACAGGATTTTTTAACTCTTTCTTGAATGAAGCCCATTATGATTGATAAATTGCTCTAAGGACATACCAGGAAAAAACTATCCCTAGTAAAAAATCAGCCTCCCCAAAGAAAACTATTTAAGTAGATACAAATATGGTACCTTTTCTAATCCTTAGTAACTAAAAGGGATTTTAGAGATCATCTGAATCAACTTTTTTTCCTTACAAATGGAAAGATAGGGCCAGAGACTAGCTCACGATTACACAATTATTAAGAGACGTATTTAGAATCCAGCCTTATGAACTCTTAGCCTGTTTACTAATAGGTATTTTTAATCTGAAAGTAACAACCAATTAGTGGTCATAGAACTAAACTGAATTTAAAAAAATAAAACAGAAAACAGAGGGTAGTACAAATAGCAAGGGTTAAGTAATGTTTTGAGAAATTCTGTGTCAGTATATACATGTATGTGGGTTTGGGTATATGTATTTACAATGAACATAGTTATACATGTATTTATTTTAAGGGAACTATATACAATGGGCATACAGTCCCCAAGGAATAGATACTATGTGTAACTATAATCCAAAATAGCAAATACAGCAGCAGAAAAAAGAGGTAGGAGCATAATGAAGGAAGCCAATCACTCATGTATTTTTTGAGATCACAACCTAAAAAAAAATTTCTGATGAATGATTTTTAAAATAGGTGCAAAACATTACCTGCTAGGAGATGTGGAAGTAGGGCTTGAATTTCCAACATGATGCTGGGGATAGGACAAACTGACCTCCTGTGAGGCATGGCTACTTCCTAAATGAAACAATTTGAGAAATTCTTATTGTTAGAAAGTTTAATTTGAAACTTTGTATTCCTCAGCCCAATCATTCCAAAACAGGTGGACATAACTTAAGGTGAAAACCTCAAATTTCAGTAAATCACTTTATAGTTCATCAGAGTGAAAACTAAGTGTTTAATACCAGATATATTTAAAACAAAGGGTTACAAATAAGGTACTACCCAATGTACAACAGACAATGTATAAACACCCAATTTGGCCATAGTACTCTGATCCCCACACTAAACTGTAAAACTGAATACAAGGAAAGTTTCATCCTCACATGATCTCACATCAAAATTTGTAAAAGTAAATTACAAAACAGTCAGGAAGACTTTCAGGAAATAATCTTTGTGCTTTTAGAGCATGAAACCAAAATCAGTCATTCTAACAATGAAGGTTTATGTTCTTTTCACCAACCCAAATTGAAATTTTAACTCTCTTGAAAATTACCACTTTCAAAATCCATACTGTCAATGTTACCCATTTTTAGCGATATATAGTTTACTGTTTATAAAGCTTAAAGCATTTTCACCCAAAAAGAGGTTCTCAAAAAAAGAGGTTCTCTAAAACTGAATAACAAAATTAAAAACAAAAAACAAAGCAGTGAACAATCTCTCTCCCCAAATCATCAGTAAATAGTTACCTGCTCTAAACTGAATCTTGATAGGCCTTCCAAAAAGTTTGATTCCATTAAGCAGATTCATGGCGTAAGGAACAGATACTTCATGTTTGAAATTCACAAAGGCAAACTGCTTCGGTTTACCATCCTTGTCTTTTGGAATTTTCACTTTAATTACTGGACCAGCCTACAGACACAAAAAAGTGTTCAGAATTTCAGTAAGGCAGTTTCAGAAAATACTCAAATGTTACGAAGTTTATAATGTAACCATGGACTCTTAAAAACCGGATACACAGGGATTTCCCTCACGGTTAAAGATCCTATAGATTATAACTGAAAATTAGGTTAACTTACTTCGGGGGAGGGAGCCCATAATGAACTGGAAACCCAATCACTGAATTTACACTTCACTGCCCTTTATGACTTTAACGTCGAGGCCAACACCCATCGTTTTCCCACTTTGTGCAAATTAACGTTTATCAAGAGCAAGAGAAAGTTTACTTGGGCTAAAAGTTCACTTTTGCATCGATCAATCAAACCATTACCAGCTGTTGGAGGGTACAACTGGAGGGAACAAGTTTAGCACGTTTTAATAAAGATCTTAATACAGAAACACTACAATGCCGCTTTCCTACGGAGTCTAAGCTTTTTCTATGGAGTCTTTCCTTATGAGTCTGTCTTTGCTGCAACTTCGTAAGAAACTTAAGTGGAAAATGGATACCACAAACAAACTGAAATAAAATTCACAAGCAGAAGATGAGAAAAGGAGGAAAAGTACAGCTCAACGAAGACCCATACGTTTGAGGCCCCTTAAAGAGCCTGAATCTTTACCATAGGAATGCCCGATTGAGAACCCACCACCACCTTTAGTCTTCACTTTGGCCTGAACTAATTAGGGTTCTTCTCAGAAAGGCACACGCAGCGAGCGCCTCCCTTTCTAAGCGTGACCCCCGCCTCCAGCCCGCCCACCTGTCAGGGTGCCGGGACGCACCAGGATCCCGCTTCCGCCAAGGAAGCGCGGAAAGCCGTTGGGCCGGACCCTAGGCGGGCCGGAAAAGGAAAGGAAGAGGCTTATCCCAGCCGCTTACCTGGTGGAAAAGCTCGAAGAGGAGCTCTTCTGTCACTTTCGTTTCAAGGTTGCCCACAAAGAGAGTGCGATCCGCTTCGGCTGCCGCCGCCCCCATCTCAGCGTCGCCCCCTCCCGAAAAAGGCCGAAGGGTCGCCGCCGACGCACGCACTGCGCACTCTCAGAAACCCCACGCCCTCGCGCACTCAGGCGTCACCGACGTAAACGTCAATCACGCCGGCTCTCCGCGGCGTTGACGTGCGCTGACGGACTGCGCATGCTCCGAGGAGAGAGCTGGGGGAAGGCTCCTGGTCGCCACTGCTGTAGCGATGGCTTCCTGTGAAGTCGTTCTGCGCTGTCGAGATCCGCTGAACTGATCTGCGGAGTCGCGAAGGGCCTACCTTGACCGAGAGACGTAACACTAGATACTACGGGAAGTGTTTGAAGATGGCGCAGAACTCTGTGTCCCTGTCCGCCGGCGATCGAAGGAGCCGGGTGGCTTACCTTAGCTCTTCTCACGGTGACCTCAGCTCGTCGGCCTTAGCGTTGGCGATGGTCTCCGGAGACAGCTTCCTCGTTACCAGGCCCGAGGCGATTCTTCCAGAGCCTGTTCCTCGATCCTCCGTGCGGCTGAACTTCCGGACCGAGAGCCGTCGGGCGCCTGGTGGCGGCCGAAGCCCGACCCGCTTTAACGAGGGAAGGGAAATGGAGGCGCGGAGCCGAAGCCGCCAGGCCAGATTCTCACCTTACCCGGGCCCTGCGGTGAAACTCGACCTTCTAAGAAGTGTCCTGCAACAGCGTCTGGCGGCACTTGGAGGAGTTATCGTAGCCCGTCTTTCAGCTTAAAACCAATACCTCTCTCGGCCCTTCAATTAGCGTGTAAACAAGGCCTCTCTCTAAAATACTTGGTGCAACCGAAGTCTTCTTTTTAGAGGGGCGTCTTTATTCTAGCCTAGCGCAAAAGAAAGTGTTTGCAGTTACTTGAGTCACAGGGTTTTAAATAGCCATGATGATTAGGTTGGAAGGGAGGAGGAGCGGAGATTTTATTGAGGTGGTCACAAAGCTGAGCTGATTGGCTCATCCTTCCCAGAGGTCAATAGTCCCTTTATCCTCCCAACAAAGAACCACATTTTTCTCGCTTTCCACAAGTCTTACGGACCTCCCTGGCAGATTCTCCCACTTTGAGACTTGTAATTCCGAGCTTCGTTAACTGCCTACCTTTCCACCTCAGGCTAATATTACCTTTACTTCTGTTGGTTTATTACTGGCATATCCTCCCATCTATGGTCCTACACTTAAGCCTATCATTTTGTCCCTTACACTTCTTCATCCCCTTCCTTCATCTTTTCTTAAGGAATGTCTATAAACTTCACTCTCTACTACACTAAAGCAACAAAAGCAAAACCTAAACCTTACTGCCCCTTCAAATTTTTTAACGGATTTACGTTTCTTGATTTGCCAAAGGTTCCAAATTAATTTTTACACTATGTCATTTTATTACTCACAGTCAATCCCAGCTTCCTTAATCTGAATCTTGTTCCCAAATAGGCAAAAATTGGAACAGTCTACAACTGTTAGGAAGCCGATCATGTATTCACTCTAGCATCTTCCTTAAACTTTCCTGTTTGTCTTTCCCATTCAAACATGAAATTATATTTGAAGATCTTCCCAGTGCTAAGCACTTTGGATGAACTTTTCCTAGCCCTGCTAACAAGGAGATGAAGCATACTTTGGAGTTAGTGGCCAACAAATCACCAGGCTGGATTGTTCATTAGGTCAAGTGATGAAAATAACCCTAGTTGCCATGGCTTTCCGTAGTACTGCACTATCCTGGTTCTTCTCTTAACCTGGCTGACTACACTTTGAAAGTGAAAGTGTTGCTCAGCCACCCCGACTTTTTGCGACCCTTGGACTGTGTAACCCACTGGGTTCCTCTGTCCATGGAATTCTCCAGTCAGGAATACTGGAGTGGGTAGCCATTCCCTTCTTCAGGGGATCTTCCTGACCCAGGAATTGACCTGGGTCTCCCACGTTGTAGGCAGATTCTTTACCATCTGAGCCACCAGGAAAAACTACTCTTTAATCTGCTAATAATTTCATCTTAATCATATATTCCCCAAGGTTTAAAGGGTGATATTGGGAGAAAATAAGTGGGTTTTGTAAGTGGCAAATCTTAAGCAGGTAAGAGTCTAGCTTTTTCCCAGTGGACTCTGGTCTATAATTGTGTTAGATAAAGCAAAATTACCACACACAAAACAGAATTGAATCGTGAAAACTACATTCTAAGAATTCTGACAAACCAAAGAGTGTCCATATGAGTGATTAATGTAGTGAGCGGTCTAGAAACCACCTCTTAAGAAAAATGTTTGACAGGGTAATAATAGCTACATTTTATTGAGTACTGTTTGCAAGACAGTGTGCTAGGGGCTTTTATTGTTTATTCAGATATTTATTGAGAACTTATTCTGTGCCTGCTACTACCTGTGTTAGGTATAGACTAAAGTGGTGAACAGGATAGATAAGGCCTCTGCTCTTATGGAGCTTTATATATGTCATTTAATTTTCATAACAGCCCATAACAAAAGTATTATATTTCATTGCTAAGTAACCAGGTATGAAGAATTGAAGTAAACTTTCCAAGGTCATGCAGCTAGGTAGAACCTTGAAGCCATTCAACCCAGGTTCCTCATTAGAATTAATGTAACACCAAAAAGGACTTGAGTGACTATTTTCTCAATTCTCCCAAAGATAGTATCTAACTAATGCTATTCTAGATAGCTGAAAAGAAGTTAGTTCATAATATATGGATTCCTTAGGCTGGATGTGGTTGAGAAAGAATCCCAAACCTATATGTGAAGAGTTTGGGGAAGAATAGTAAAATTAAGACTGAAGGTAAGAAGGATTTTCATAAAACTTAGAGATGCCTAATGGTGGAAAATACCACTTTACAAGATAATGAATTAACTGCCCAAAGTTCTCATAGAGGCTAAATTGTGTCAGTTTTGAAATCAGACTAGACGACTTCTTCAGTTCTTTCCCATTTGACCTCTAATTCTACACTTTAAATTAAAAACTTGATTAAAATTGAAAAGAGAGAACTAGGGGGCAAGAAGAGAAAAATGAAGTATGATACATATGATGACTATGTTTACTGTGCAAACCAGGGCACTTAGGAAGGAAAGGGTGGTGGGTATCAACTATGTTTACTTTAGCAAAGGCAAAAAAAAAGGGCTGTCCTAGGCAGCCAGTTTGGGTCATATCACACTAGGAGATGCTACAGCATTAAATACACCTTTGAGGCATTTTCCTTAGCTTCAGGGGAAGAAGGCTGAGATTTGTGAAGGAAGGGACAAAAATGTGGCATAAATGTGCACAGAAGCATGCAAGAGGAACAGAACCCAGTGGACGTGACTTGGTTTCTGTTTGTTCTCACATAGGGTCATCAGAAGTAGGGCTTTGATTAAAAAATAGTGTACATGTGCCAGAAATAAAATGATGCAAAAATTTGTTTGATAAGAGTAGAACCTTGTTCACATAAATTCCACATCATTTTATTTATTTTTTTGGTCACACCACCAGACTTACGGGATCTGAGTTCCACGACCAGAGAGCAACCCTACACGCCCTGCAGTGGGAGTGCAGAGTCTTACTTAACCCCTGGACCACCGAGGAAGTCCCAGTGCTTCATAATTTTAAATCTAAGCTGATGAATGTCTAATTTCTCCTTGTTCTTAACATTTGCAAGTGTCCCAAGTTACAACATCTTTGTAGAGTCACAAAGACTGTGTTGTGGAAGCAAGGATGGATAGAAACCTCTTGAAATGATCTAAAGCAGGAACAACTAAGTTTCCCAAAAGCAGTCCATGTTATTAAAAATCCATATGTTGGTATACAGAATGACTTTTGGTATCACTGCCTGTGTAGCATGTTACCATTCTAAAATAGACGAATTTTTTAAGACAAAAAATAGTCCCTCAATATTCCATTGTAAGTTTTTAAAAAGCCATGGTAACTTTGTTTTTATAGACCTTTGTTTATTGTATCATACTAGGCAACTGACTAGTATGTGTTGAAGGTAAGTTCTATTAGTATATTTACTTCCTTTATTCATCAGCTCTAAAAGTCTTGAAGAGAATGACCATTTGGGGTACAGGAAAAGGAGCTGGATTTGGTACTAAGCCTAATTCTGAGAGGAGTAACTCAGCAGAAAAGAAAGTCCAATGGGAGGGAAGAGTAGGTAGACTTAATTTTGAGGCTTAGCTGTATTTCAAACAAAATTATGTCTTTTATTCCTTTGGTGAATCTATACAGATCACACTCAAGTGCAACTTTTTTCTTTCCCATTTCCATAAGTGTGCATGCTAAGTCCCTTCAGTTGTGTCCAACTCTTTGTGACCCTGTAGACTGTAACCCACCAGGTTCCTCTTGTCCGTGGAATTCTCCAAGCAAGAACACTGGATTGCGTTGCCATTTCCTCCTCCAGGGGATTTTCTCAGGGGTTGAATCTGTCTCTTAAGTTTCTTGTGTTGGCAAGTGGGTTCTTTACCGCTAATGCCACCTGGGGATCCCATTTTCCATGAAAAGTACTCTTATTTCCCTAGCCAACCAATGTGTAAGTTTGAATGCCTATGACTCCATACTACCTATTTTCCTACCTTTATTGTCTGTGTCCATTCAATTGCAAAGTCCTGCTCCTCTTATTTTCACAATGTACTTATGTTAACATTTCTCTCTATATATCTCATCACCTGTACTATATTTACCTGAACATCTGTCCTGTTTTGTTTGCCCTGTTTCTCTGCATCCTAAATGTGTATAGCTGCAGACCAGTAAACTCAAAGCATCTCTCTCTGATCCCACAGTTAAACTATAGCTTTACAGTACTGACTGTAAATTACTCCAGTGCTTCCCATAGTATATCCCACAGAATCTGTATGAGAAATACAAGATGCTGTTTTGAAAAAAGACATAGAGTCAGTAAAATTGACAAGTGCATGTTTTATCACCTTCTTAGGGAGACATAATGTGTAATAACTTGTTAAAATTTCTGGTAATTCATTTGCAGGATCTTAGTTATCTGATTAGGGATCAAACCCATGCGCCCTGAATTGGAGGCTCAGAGTCTTAACCACTGGACCACGAGAGAAGTCTCTCAAGCCAGTGTCTTTATTCCAAATGATTTCTGGTGCCTGTCTATGTCTTTGGCAAGTGGGTGGGAGAATGGAGGCAAGCATGCTGCTGCAGATTCCCAGCCACGGAGGATCAAGACTGGCTTTGTTACTAAGGAAGGGCATTTAGGAATATCCCCTAATGTATATGCTGCTGCTGCTAAGTCACATCAGTCGTATCTGACTCTGTGCAATCCCATAGACAGTAGCCCTCCAAGCTCCCCAGTCCCTGGGATTCTCCAGGCAAGAACACTAGAGTGGATTGCCATTTCCTTCTCCAGTGCATGAAAGTGAAAAGTGAAAGTAAAGTCACTCAGTCGTGTCCAACTCTTTGCGACCCCATGGACTGCAGCCCACCAGGCTCCCCCGTCCATGGGATTTTCCAGGCAAGAGTACTGGAGTGGCTCGCCAGTGCCTTCTCCCCTAGTGTATGTGCTTAGGTCCAATTATTAAGTATGCTAATAATGTACTGTTAAAAAAAGTTAGGGTTTGCCTGGCTTTTATTTCACTAGAATATCTGAAGGTAGCCCTACTTCACAATACACTTCTTCTGAATCAGAGGAGAAAAATAATTGTCTTCACCGTCTTGCCAATGAATACAGTAAGCTGCTGTCGGGTCTTTGTCTCCCCAAAGACCTGAGAGTAGCCGAAGCAATGAAGCTTTAAAAACTGTACGTTCTTTAAACTGACTTTTAAGACTTCCCATAATCTGACCAAACTATATTGCCAGTCTTCTTTCTTATTCTTAATTCCTCCAGGTGGTTGCTGCTCTTATTTTGCCTCTATATCTATGCCTATCCTAATCCCTTTAACTAAATTGCTTGTCCTTCACATTTTCTGCCTGTTAAGTTCATCCATCCAGATTGGTTCAAGTTCTTTACTGTTGCAAAGGAACACACCCTTTTTAACGAGGTTAAGCAAAACATGGACTGTATTGACTCACAGAAGAGAAAAAGTGTGGTAACTTCTGATAGTCTACCTAACTAGCTATACATTGTCTGTAGCAACACCTTGGTTCTTCCTTTCTTTGGAACCACCTCCCTCATCCTCTGTTCACATGTTTGCAGTAAGGCGTCACACCTAGCTTCAAGAATAGAGGTGTAATCTAGGTCTTATCTCCCTTACTACATTGTCTCAGGGCAGACCACTTGTCTAAGTTAATCTTTATATATATTCAAACATATTAAGTGCCCCCAAAGTAGAAATTTAATAAATACCTGTTAAATGAATGAATGAACTTCACAGATCGGCTATTTCTCCATGGACTCAAAATCCAAAAATGGAACACTCCAGGAAGGGAAGTGCAGGAATTATAATGTAAACTTAAACACACACACACACACACACATATCATGAAAGTTGAGAGTTAAGTTTTATTTGGGGTGAAATGAGGACTGCAGTCTGGGAAACAGCACCTCAGGTAGCTCTGAGAAACTGCTCCAAAGAAGCAGTGGGAAGGGCAGTGTATATGAGATTTTGGTGTAGGGGGAGTACATGCAATCACGCACATATTTTTCCTGAAGGTTTCTTCTGCTCTCATGAAGCCTTTGCTAGTCGTGAAGAACAGTCATCACCATGAAGGATTTTAGTACTTTTCTAGATATGAGAAGATATAAGAATTGGGCTTATAAAATTGGCTCCTGAAAATATCTATCTGAAGACCTGTCCTGCCAGTCCACCTCCTCCCCGGTATGGAGGGTGTCATTGCTGTCCATCCTGAACGCCTTTCAGCAACTGCAGCAGCACGTGATTTCGTCTTTCTAGGGGTCAATGGCAAGTGCCCATGGCAAGTGAGAATTTGTAGTTGACAGTAGTCTCTTTGGTCTAGGTATCCAGTTGCTTGAGCAAATTAGAGTAAAATGATAAGACAAAGTAAGTTTCCTTCAATTAAAAAAAAAAAAGCCATGCCATTGTCACTTACTTGGTCTGTTGTTATGAGTGAGAACTAGGCTCTTCACCTTCTATATTTTCATTGGAGGCCAAATGTGACTATTATTCTGATTATATAGCATTTATTTTATCATCCTCCAAGAGCTGAGTATTTAGAATTGTTTGAATTTTTCATTCTATTAAATAACTTAAATAAACATATCAGTTTATAAGTAAAAAAATTAGTTTTGTTTGAAGGTTTGCTTCAATTTAAAATCAGTTTGTCGCTAGGAACATAACCTAATCCAGTGAAAGTGAAAATGTTAGTTCCTGTCTTGTCCAACTCTTTGCAACCCCATGGACTATAGCCTGCCAGACTCCTCTGTCTATGGAATTCTTCAGGCAAGAATATTGGAGTGGGTTGCCATTTCCTTCTCCTGGGGATCTTCCCGACCAAGGGATTAAACTTGAGTTGCCTACACTGCAGGAGGATTCTTTACCAATAACCTACAAAATCCTACACTTAATCCAAGATATGCACTAATATTTATGCAGATTGGGCTTCCCAGGTGGATAGTTGGGTAAAGAATCTGCCTGCAGTGCAGGAGATACAGGAGACTCAAGTTTGATCCCTGGGTCTGGAAGATGCCCTGAAGGAGGGCATGGCAACCCACTCCAGTACTCTTGCCTGGAGAATTCCATGGACAGAGGAGCCTGGCAGGCTACAGTCCATGGGATTGCAATGAATGAAGCGACTGATCACATGCATGCACATTTTATGCACATAAATATTTAATTTAATTAAAAATTCCCTACTTATAATTTTCAACTATGAAAAAAGTTCCATCTAGTCAAAGCTACAATTTTTCCAGTAGTCATGTATGTATGTGAGAGTTGGACTATAAAGAAAGCTAACTTTCGAACTTTGGTGCTGGAGACTCTTGAGAGTCCCTTGGACTAAAAGGAGATCCAATCAGTCAATCCTAAACTGATTGGATCCTAAAGAAATCAGTCCTGAATATTCATTAGAAGGACTGATGCTGAAGCTGAAACTCCAATACTTTGGCCACCTGATGTGAAAACTCATTGGAAAAGAACCTGATGCTGGGAAAGATTGAAGATAGGAGGTGAAAGGAATGGCAGAGGATGAGATGGTTGGATGGCATCACCGACTCGATGGACATGAGTTTGAGCAAGCTCCAGGAGTTGGTGATGGACAGGGAGGCCTGCAGGGGCACTGCAGTCCAGGGCGTCACAAAGAGTTGGACACGACTGAGTGACTGAACTTAACTGAAGTGTCTAAAATAGACGACAAGTAAAGAAAAAAAACGAACAAACCAGAGTACTTGCTATACGCCAGGTCACTACTGTAACTCATCAGGGCCCTGTGGTCAGTCCCTCCTCCATATCTTCTACTTTAGTTCCCTTCTGAAGTGCTTGAATAACAGTATTTATGCACATTTACCACCCCCGCCCCCCACCGCCCCCACATCAAATGGAAGATGTTAACTACTTGACAACCATGAGCACAGAGCCCCAAACCTACTGGAGCCTAAGGACTGATAATGTTAACCCCTGTGACACCACCCTTGTTACCTCATGATCAGCCAGTCAGAGAATTGTGCATGAGCTGATCACATAACCTGTAACCCTTCCTCCCTCACCTGGCCTTTATTTTATTTCAGCCACATGACATTGTGCTGATTTCTGGATCTTAGTTTCCCCACCAGGGATTTAACCTGGACACGGGCATTGAAAGTGTCAAGTCCTAATCACTGGACTGCCTGGTAATTCCCTCACCTGGCCTTTAAACATGCTTTGTTAAAAGAGTTTGAGGAGTTTGGGGTTTTAGAGCACCAGCCACTGTCCTCCTTGTATTAGTACATTTACAATAAACATTGCACTTTTTATCACCACAACCAAGTGTCAGTAGATTGGCTTTACCGCTCACAGGCAAGCAGACCCAAGTTTGATTCAGTAACACTAATAATATTGAGAAGATGGAATTCTTTTTGCTCAGCTGGAATTCAAACTTGGTCTTCCCTATCATCAGAATCAAAAGCAAATGCTCATCTGAAAATGATGGGTTTTAATGAATTGTATATATTTTATCTTTGAAAATATCTTTGAGATTTTCATCTGTACCACCAAATACTGATATTAGCCTATGAGCATATGGTTTTAACTGAACATATTCATTGGAAAGCATTTATATAATTCTATTAAATTCTTCTTTTGATATTTGCCTTTTAGCATGTCATGGCATTGTAGATTAATTGAAGTTTAAGCAGAAGCTCCTCAATTATATGAAAATTATCTTTGCACTTAGATCTAGATCCAAAAGACTGATGGAACTGTAGTTTGAACTCAGAAAATATGTCTTCTACTAATTTGTTTGAATATGGAGAACTCACTTCTTAACTTATTAATAGCATAGTAAAGTACATAAAGCAGCTTGAAATTGCTTGTGATTCAAACAAGGTTAGTTGTGGAAATAACTCTACCACAGTATAGGTTTGGTGTATAAAGCTCTATTTTGCTTTATAACTTTAGGCTTAATTCACAGAGAAACATTATTAAGCCTGCAGCAAAAGCTAATTTCCAGAGTCATTCACAATTCCATAACAGTGGTCTAGGGCAGTTCTTCTAACCACTTAAAAATATACAAACCCAGACTTCCCTGGCAGTCCAGTGGTTAGGACTCCACGTTTCCACTGCAGGGGTCTTGGATTTGATCCCAGGTCAGGGAACTAAGATCCCATATGCTGCATGGCCAAAAAAAAAAGCAAGTATGAACCATTCTTAGCTGAAAGTGTCTGTAAAAATTGGCAAAGGGCTGGCCTTTTGCATCTTTCCATGCATGGGAAGATGCCAGACGCCTTTGAGCCTTAGTTTGCAGAGAATTTTAGCAACCACCTGCAACCTAAAAGTTGAGTTGTTCAATCGCTCAGTTGTGTCTGACTCTTTGACACCCTATGGACTGCAGCACCCCAGGCTTCCTTGTCCTTCACTGTTTCCTGGAGCTTGCTCAAACTCATGTCCATTGAGTTGGTGATGCCATCCAACCATCTCGTCCTCTGTCGTCCCCTTCTCCTCCTGCCTTCAATCTTTCCCAGCATCAGGGATCAAAGATCAAAGATCCCAGCATCCATCTTTTCCAGTGAGTTGGCTCTTTATATCAGGTGGACAAAGTATTGGAGTTTCAGCTTCAGCATCAGTCCTTCCAATGAATATTCAGGGTTGATTTCTTTTAGGATTAACTGGTTTGATCTCCTTGCTATTCAAGAGACTCTCAAGAGTCTTTTCCAACACCGCAGTTCACAGCCATCAATTCTATGGTGCTCAGCCTTTGTCATTGTCCAGCTCTCACATCCATACATGACAAGTGGAAAAACCATCCCTTTGGCTATACGGACATTTGTCAGCAAAGTAATGTCTCTGCTTTTTAATATGCCATCTAAGTTGGTCATAACTTTTCTTCCAAGGAGCAAGCGTCTTTTAATTTCATGGCTGCAGTCACCACCTGCAGTGATTTTGGATCCCAAGAAAATAAAGTCTGTCACTGTTACCACTGTTTCCCCATCTATTTACCATGAAATGATGGGGCCAGATACCATGATCTTCATTTTTTGAATGTTGAGTTGTAAGCCAACTTTTTCACTCTCCTCTTTCACCTTCATCAAGAGACTCTTTTGTTCCTCTTCACTTTCTGCCATAAGGGTGGTGTCATCTGTGTATTTGAAGTTATTGATATTTCGCCTGGCAATCTTGATTCCAGCTTGTGCTTCATCCAGCCTGGCATTTCGCATGATCTACTCTGCATGTAAGTTAAATATATAAATGAACCCTGCATTAAAGTTGTGAGTTATGTTTATTTGGTGGGAATTGTTAGGACTTCAAGTCTGGGAGACAGCTTCTCGAGATACCCTGAGAAAATTGCTCCTAAGGGATTGCAGAGGAATCAGGAGATACAAAAGTTTGCAGCAAGGGTCAAATAGTCTGAACAACAATATATTATTGTTAATTAAGGAAAAGCAGATATCTCAAGTTAAAGACGTTAGCACTTTTCTATGAATAGGAAAGATTCTGCAAGATTCTGTTCTCTTTGAAATCATTCTTTTCAAATACATCTCAGCTATCTGGGGCTAGTATCCTGTCTTCTCATATTTCCCCTTCCCCCCTCCCACTCCTCTGTGCTCACTGTAGGGAGTGGTGGCAGTTCAGTGGCCTTTAGCAGGTATTCTCCTTTCTGTATTCCCTTAGAGTTCACCAAGTCACACCAGAGAGCTGCAATCGCTATTGACTGTTACATCCTTGTTTACTGACATGGTAGGAAATACTGCATTTAGGAAATATAGTATACCCAAGGGCACAAAACTATTTAGTGGTGGAGTGGAGATTGAAGTCTGGCCAGGCAGCCTGGCCTCAGAGTCAATCCTTTCGGTGCCTACGCTATACAACTGGTGCTGGGGTAGCCAGCTAGCGATTGGTGGCCAAATCCAGGCAGAAGTTTTCTTTAGCTAGCAGTTTGGGGGAGGTGGTGGTTTTCCCCTTTAAAATACACAATGATATGTACAAGACAGTGTTAAGTAAAATGCAACCACTACCCACATGAATGAAAAATGAATCCTGCCATATCAGTAAACAAAGGATGCTGCAGTCGTCAAGCATGACAGCCATCCCAATAACGAGCTCTTGGGGAACTCAGAATGTGGACCACCGGCCTGCCCACTGCCTAGCCTTCAGCCATTGCAGCCTCCCAGTGGCCATCCAGAGGGCCCTCAGGATGGGAAAGCACAGGATACTGGCCCTCGATAGCCAAGGTGTCTATCAAAGGAATGATTTCAGTGAGCCCAGGCTCTTGAATCTTCCCATACGTAGAAAAGTGCTAAATCCCTTAGCTTGACATATCTGGTTTCTTTAAGAGTAATCTTTTGATCCCTCCTATGTGCCCTCCGTTGCAAATATATATCCTATCTCCTCCTCCCATTGCCGGCTAGAAGCAGTTTCTCAGAGCTATCTGAAATGTTCTCTCCTGGGCTGCGGTTCTCATTTTGCCCCACGTAAAACTTAACTCACAACCTCAGGTTGTGCAAATTTTTTTCAACAGTATTATACTGTACATATTCTTCTGTGACTTGCTTATATTCTCCTCTAGATTTTGCCAGCACATATTTAAAAATAATACTAAATTTGAATGCCTTTAGTGAGGCATATGTTTTTAGTTACCCCTGTGTTTTATACCCTTACATTTCTCATATTTTAGTTACCTACCTGGTCCCTGAAGCCATCTGAGCTTGCAGTCTCTGATATAAGATAGAATTCCATTGAGCCATTCAAATATGAAGTTTTAGCAACATAAGAATTTCTTTGTGTTACAGTGTGTTATAATGTCAGTTATGTTACATATGATTTAAAAAACGGATATAAAATTGTATATATGATATGCTCTAACCTATATAAAAAATATATATATAGAAAAGACTAGGAATAATTTTGCCAAAATGTTATTTTTGAGTGGTGACATTTTGTAAAATTTGTAATATCTGATGAATACATTTTTTTAATTTACAAAATAATTTTTAATTTTTATCAGAAAATATTTGCTTAAATTCAAAGCATATGTAAAGTATGTTTTTAAACTTTTTATTTCTTTTTAGCTGCACTGGGTCTTGGTTTCTGCACACGGGCTTTCCTTAGTTGCGGCAGGCAGGGGGCTGCTCCCTAGTTGTGGTACACAGGCTTCTCATCGTGGTGTCTTCCTTCATCGTACAGCATGGGCTCTAGAGCTCGTGGGCTCACTAGTTGTGGCTTGCAGGCTCTAGAGCACAGGTTCAATAGTCCAGGCACACAGGCTTAGTTGCCCCAAGGCATGTGGGATCTTTCTGGAGCAGGGATCAAACTCATGTCCCCTGCATGGGCAGGTGGATTCTCAACCACTGGATGACTAGGGAAAGCCCATCTGTAAAGTGTTTTAATAAAGACATTAGTGTTCTCTTTATTCTTTAATCATGTTAACTTCAATTAGGTTATGTTCATATTTTAAAAGACATAACATAAATCCATCAATGTCTGGTTGTTCTCCTGATAGATCCTTTCAAAATAATCATAGATGATAACCAGGTACAAGGTACAGTCTAGGCTAATGAACAACAGTATCAGCTCTATTGAATTACTTGTCTTAAACTGTTTCAGAAATGGCATTAATAGAAAGGACAGCCTATGTGGTACTTCTAAAAAAGCAGTACAAGAGGAAAGAATTTAACAGGCTTTCTCCTGTTGAGGAGCATGCACCGATATAGGAACACGAACATCTAATCTGTAGAGATGAATACAAAGCCAGATAAAACTGACAAGTGAGAACCATCAGTTCTTCTTGCTCTGGCTCCAAGCTGACCAAGCAAACATCTGCGGAGCATGTCCTTAGGAAGAGAATGTACTCATCGACTTACTTGAGTTTTACAAGTCCCATGATTGTTGGTATTCTGCTTTATGCATTTACTTTTTATGAGTTTGGTTAGCATGAAACAGTCCAGAGAATCTGATGACACTTGAAGTCCCTTGCACAGAGTTCCTTGACTATGAACCTGAAGATTAGCCCCTGGAATGTGGGATCCATATCAGTGTACTGCTGGATCTAGGAAGTCTTATCCTCAGTCAGCATCTCTTGGATCACATTCACTTCCGATCTTCTGTGCTTCACGGGTGTGATGACAATACCCAATTCTATTTCCGTTTTTCAAATTGTTAACAAGCCTTTATGGCCAAAGTGAAGACTTGGCACTCATAGGCGCACTTTAAGTATAGTCCAATAAAATCCTACCATTTACCTCGTGTTAACTAGGTAAATGAACACATTGAGGTATTTTTTTGCCTGGGATATCTGGTTATATCTGGCCTCTGACAGTATTTCACATATAAATGATTATTCATAGCCTACTTCATTTCAGGCAAAGCAAAACATGTTGCCATAGCACAGAGAATTTTAAGACTGTTGTGGGGCAGTTCTGTAAAACTTGCCAAGTTAGGACATACCAGCGATTTTGAAAGTAATCCAGTACGTTGATGTGGGAAGACTGTGCATATAAATTCTTTGATTATCTCTTCTTTGGGCTAATTTTAAGCTGTGTGGTGGGACGGTGGCTCTGCATTTTACACTGCTGCCATAATGTTGGATGGCAGTTCCACTTGGCTCCTCTCTCGGCCTGAGTTCAGAGCAATATAGCAGCTCTGTGGTGTGGACACAGTTTCTATGCTAAAGCCATCCATTTTAATAAAGTAAAGGTCTAGCCCATTGAGCCTAGTTGAATACAGCTGTTGCATTGATCTCTTCGGATGCTACAGCCGTTGAGTTCATTTCCTTAATCACATTTTCCATACAGGTAAAAGCATGAAGCTGCTTGGTATCTTCCAGAGTGCATGCATTCTAATTTCAGAATTTAATCAAATGGAACTGGCTTCCTGACAGAGTAAACAGAGCAAAATACTGTATCCAGACCAGCTGCCAAGCTAGCAGCCTGAATTTATTTTTCCTTGCTTTGCTAAATGCATCTTGAATTTTAGAAAACATAGTCCAGGTTCAGGAAATTTAGCATTTTTGAACCAAGACCAGTCGTCTTTAATATTCTTCCATAAATACATCCATTAAATTTCAAAAGTCAGGTAGCTGAGTTAATCCTTTCTCACATGTCTATGGTCAGAGAAGAAAACATATTCCTCTTTTCTATTGAACACAGGGATTATGTATATAGACCTTTGCTGTTTGGGCCAATCTATTAGTATAGAGTACTTGTAAATATCTATACATTTTTTCTGATTGCTACTTCTGTACTAACTTGAGTCTTATAATCTAACACATTTATAAAATCTTTCCAGGTATTTTCTATACCATTTTTAATATAGCATTCCATACATAAACATGAAAACTTCATTTTAATACAGACTCAATGTAGCAACCAGGACACATAGAAATGAACAAGTTAGCTGAGTGGACTACATATTTCCCAAAACCACGTGGCTTGTGAAAAGGGGCTTGAGGAAATACAGAATATATTACCAATTCCTTTGTTATTTCTAATTCTAATTTTTCCATCTGCAAAACAGACTCCTTTGTTGCATGTGTGTCTTTTATTAACCACAAATATTTTATTTATATTTATGTTTCAATTTCATTTTTCCTTTAATACTAAACCAGGAATGGCCTTTGGAGGGGGTGCCTGTATGGACTGAGAAATTTATTATCCACTCAGGAGATACTCAGAAATAGACATGGCCTCAGTTCAAACAGATTCCACTTTCCACAAGTAGTTTATTTAATCCACTTTCCACAAGTAGTTTATTTAAACCCTAAATTCCTGAAGGCCCTGGAATTCCTCCCCTCTCCCCCCGCCCAGTTCGATTCACATCCCCAGCTCCTTGTTCAGACTCACTCCTACTCCTCCTGCAGAAACATTTATTTCAGCTATCACTTCTTCCCAGAAGCCTTGTTCTCTTCTCTTCTGTTTCTTCACACTTTTTTCTTGGTTTCAAGTATCATCCATATGCTAAGGACTCCCAAATCTAAATCTCCAGCCTGGCTCTCTTCTGAGCTTCAGGCACTGATGTGTTAATATAATTGTTTACTCAATATCTCCACTTAGATGGCATTTTAAAACATGCCCAAACCAAACATCACTCTTCCTTCAAAAAACCCCAATGGGACATTAATGTTTAATTGGTTATCGATTGATGTGAAAAAAATCACTGCAAAATCTAATTGCTTAAAACAATAATAAACATTGATGATCTCACAGTTGCTCTGGGTCAAGGGTTTGGGCTTAGCTTAGCTAAGTTGTGTCTGACTCTTTGCAACCCCATAGATGTAGCCCACCAGACTCCTCTGCCCATGGAATTTTCCAGGCAAGAATATGGAGCAGGTTGCCATGCCCTCCTCCAGGGAATCTTCTGGACCCAGGGATTGAACCCAGGTCTCTTGCATCTCCTGCATTGGCAGGCGAATTCTTTACCACTGTACCACTGAGTCTGGCTTAACTTCTCTCATGAATTTTCAGCCAATATGTTGGCCAGGGTTACAGTCATCTGAGGGCTTGAATGGAGATGGACGATCACCTTCTAAGATGTTGTTACTATTCAGTCACTCAGTCATGTCTGACTCTTTGCAACTCCATAGACCGCAACATGCCAGTCTTCCCTGTCCTTCACTAATTTGCTCAACTCATGTTCCCGGAATTTGCTCAAGCTCATTTCATTGAGTCAGTGAACCAACCATCTCATCCTCTCACCTCTGTCTCCTGCCCTCAGTCTTTCCCAGCATCAGTGTCTTTTCCAGTGACTCTCCTCTTCACATCAGGTGGCCAAAGTATTGGAGCTTCAGCTTCAGCATCAGCCTTCCAATGAATATTCAGGGTTGATTTCCTTTAAGATTGGCTGATTTGTTCTCCTTGCTGTCCAAAGGACTCTCAAGAGTCCTCCAGTACCACAGTTTGAAAGCATTAGTTCTTTGGCACTCAGCCTTCTTTATGATCCACCTCTCACTTCCATACATGACTACTGGAAATACCATAGCTTTGACTGTACAGACCTTTCCAAGATGGCTCACTCATATGACAGGCAAGTTGATGGTGTCTGTCTGTAGGAGACCTCAGTTCCTCCCCATTGTAGGCTTTTCTATTGGGCTCCATAGAGAGGCTGGCTTCCTCCAGAGCAAGTTGATCCAAAGGAGAACAAGGAGAAAGCTGTTATATCCATCGTGACTCAGACTCACAAAGAAAACAGAATCAGGTTCTCAGTATTCTGTTGGTTACCCTGACTAGCCACGATTCAGTGTGGAAGGGTACTACACAAGTGTGTGAATTTCAGGAGACAAGGATCACAAGGGCTGTCTTCAAGGCTGGTTACCGCCACTGTCTATCCCATTGCTCCTATCAGAAACCTGAGAGTCATGGTTGTTGTTTTTTTTGTTTGTTTGTTTTTAAATTTAGGCTGTGCTTGATCTTCCTAGCTCACAGGATTCTCTAGTTCGGCATATAGGCTCAGTAGTTGTGGTATGTGAGATCTTAGTTCCCCAACCAGGGATCAAACCCGTGCCCTCTACAGTGGAAGCGCAGAATCTCAACCACTGGACCACCAAGGGAAGTCCCCTGGAAGTCATCTTCGATACCTTCTGTCTGTACTGCCTTCAGTCAAAACCAAGTCTAGTTTACTCTGCCTTGACTCTGTTCTCCTGCCATCACAAAGTTGTTTTTGTGTGACCAGATCCTCCTGAGACTACAGCATCCACTGCATGAAGCCAAGTGTGTGAAAGCCACCCTTTCCCCTCCTATCTCCCCCTGTGCCACAAGGCTATAGGGATCTTAGTTCCACAACCAGGGATTGAACCAGGCCCTTGGCAGTTGAAACTGTGGAGTCCTAACCACTGGTCCACCAGGGAATTCCCTGTAATGTCACTTTGTATTTTATAATGGAAACAGTCCTGGATGATACTTCAAGAAACCACAGTCTGAATGCTACTAACCTCTCCAATTTTTTAATCTACGGAATGTTGGGAAATGAGGGAATTAATAATTATTTAGTGTCAAGCACTTGGGCTTCCCTGGTGGCTCGGTAGTAAAGAACCCACCTGCCAATGCAGGAGACTCAGGTTTGATCCCTGGGTTGGGAAGATCCCTGGAGAAGGAAATGGCTACCCACTCCAGTATTCTTGCCTGGGAAATTCCACGGACAGAGGAGCCTGGCGGGCTACAGTCCATGGGGTCACAGAGTCAGGCACGACTTAGTGACTAAACAACGGCCTAGCATTTAACGTGTTATTTCTCTTAATTATGACACCAAACCCCTGAGAAAGCGGTTTTTATCTCCACTTTACAGAGCAGAAAACTGAGTCATGAAGTAATTAGCTTGTATTGTTACAGCTAGTGAGTATCCAACCTGGGCTCCGTCTCCAGGTCCACCTACTACTGATCTTGTTTCAGGTTCTGCTTTCCCAGAATTTCTCCTCCAAGGCACCTACCTCAAGTCAAAAGGAGCCTGTCTGACTAATGGGGTCCTTTGATAAGGAAGTTTCTATCTTGATATGGAATACGGTGAAAGTACAAGTTGGAAATAGGCTTTTAGATCTTCCTTTTCTCTCTGAAGAAGTAAATGACATTTTCCTCCAAGAAAGGTCAAATGATCATAGGCTGGGAGGAGAAACTGGTCTTTAGGAGAATCAAGGCCTACAGCAGGGAACGAATTTAAAGAAAGATCAGAAACCAACTTAAGTGTGTCACATTGAAAGTTGAAGGGAAAGAAATAGGTTTCTGCTTCCAAAACTGGTCCAAAGCATTCAGACTGTGCCTTGTTTGGTATAAATTCATCAGTAGGTGGATGGCCTGTGACTCAAAGGTGAAGTTTGTGTACAACTTTTTTTGGACAGAGCCTCAGTGGTGCTGTGCCCGGGTGAGAAACACACTGGTCTTTTACTGCATTCTGAGGTCTGAGCTCTGAGCTCTTTTCTGTCTCCGGCATTTTCACGTTGCCGGGGCTACTGGAAAATTTCTGTCATTTGTACTGCTCGATGACAAAGAAGAAAACCTGATGAGAAGACAGTGAAACAGGGGCAATCAGACAGGCAGAGAAGGCCCTGAAGCAAAACTCAGTTTCTCAGGAGGTTAAATTGCAGTAAACAAAGGGGGTTTCAGAAACTGGACCCAATTAATGTTCTTGACTTCTGTCCTTTTCAGCTCTGGGGACCAAGTGCAGTAAGATGGAAAGGACCTGCCTGGGCTGGAGAGTGGGAGAGAAAGTTCTGTCCCCCAGTTCTGTCAAGGGGCTTCCCAGGTGGCTCGGCGGTCAAGAATCCGCCTGCCAATGCAGGAGCCCTCGCAGGAGGTGCGGGTTGGATCCCTGGGTAGGGAAGATCCCCTGGAGGAGCGCATGGCAACCCGCTCCAGTAGGTTGCCTGGAGAATCCCATGGACAGAGGAGCCGGGTGGGCTACAAATCCGTGAGGTCACAAAGAGTCAGATGCGACTGAGCACGCACGCACCCACCGAGTTCTGTCATTTGTAGCTGGGGGCTCTGTGTGCGCCTCCCCGTGAGGGCTCAAAGCCTCCACTGTGACTCGGCAGCGCAAGTAATAATGAAATACGCAGGGCCCCTCCCCCAGGACTTGTTGCATCTTCTGAAAAGATAGTTCCTAGGAAATCCAAAGAAATGAGTCTTTTATCTCTGACAGTCGAAACGCCAAGTGCCTTGGTCTAGGATGGGGCGGCAGTGACACGCTTTCTGGGTGGACAGTGGGCCTGGCAGCCCCGGCCAGATGCCGTTGCAGGGCAGCTGTGCTGAGTTCGGTTTTGTTCCCGTAGGTCCCCCGTGGCCTGGCTCATTCCGTCCTCAAACATCTGTTTGCTATCAGGTTAAGAGAGCTACACCTGCTTTCCGCTTTCTCACGGATGTTGAGGGAGTTGGTGAAGGGCTGTAATGAAGGGAACTGGGAGATTCTAGTGGTCGATCTTGTTTAATTGCTTTAGTTGTGTCTGTGAGCGAGCTTGGAAGTGGAGAGCAGACAATCGCGCGGGGCCTCAGCCAAGAGCAGGCCCCAGGCACAATCTGGAGTCCTAAGACCACTTCTCAGAGTGATGGACGTGAACTCGGGCCAGCCTCATATGAGCCTGAGCATGCGCAGAAGCAGAGAGCGGGGATGTGGCTACTCAGGCTCAGTGGCCACTACTTCCGAGACAGGATGGATACCAAACACTCAGGCAGCAACACTGTGCCTGTACCCTTGTTTAATTTGCTCCATTAGGAAGATTAGGCTGGATAATGCCATTTGGCAGTTTTTCCAAGTTTGGAGTATTCTTAGTTTTTCAAAATTCTTGTTTTCATTGATGGCTCAGTCAATTATGTGGCTGCAGTAATCTCTCTGTAAAACACGTGAGTTTACAAGGGGATGTCACATCCTTTATTTTCTTTGGCTTCTGACAGTTCTGTGAAATCCACCCAACTTGGATAAGGTTAAACTGTAAGGATCCCCAAAATGTAGTAGCTCAAGCAAGACACCTTGTTTCTTCCTCACATAAACAGACCAGCTCAGTAGGCTGCTCTCCTCCCTGTAATTATTCTGGGCCCTGGGTCCTCTCCATCTTGTTTCTTTGTCCAGTTGTTGATGTTTTAAATATCTATCTATTTCGGCTGCACCAGGTCTCAGCTGTAGCACGTGGGATCTTCAGTCTTTGTTGTGATGGCATGTGGAATCTTTAATTGCAGCATGTGGGATCTAGTTCCCCGACCTGGGATCAAACCAGGACCCCCTGCTTTGGGAGCGTGGAGTCTTAGTCACTGGACTGCCAGGGAAGTCTTCTTTGTCCAGTTTTGAGTGGGTACCTTGTCAGGAGTGCAGCCAATGGAAAAGGAAAACGCGACCTCGCCTGGTCTGGTCCCAAGGCACCAGGGCGGGAAGGGGACTCGTCACTTCTGCCACACATCACTGGGGAGAATGCTGTCACATCTTCTGCATGGAAGGTGGTGAAAGGTCCACTAGCCAGTCAGCCCTGTGCCTTAGCACACTTTGATTACTCTGGGGAAAAGCGAGACATGAAAGCAGAAATCTGTGTCATCGTTCCATAGGGTTCACATTAGTTCCTTTTTCTACAGCAGGTTTAGAGAGAGAAATGGACTTCCTCAAAGACACAGCTGGTTAGGAGTAGCACTGGAGCTTTAGTACTGATAGTTTTGAGGCTCCTCAGTTCTTTTCTTTATCCCCAGTGCTCTCCTGGGACAGTGGGGCAGATCACTTGAAATCAGTACTGCCCTGAAAAAAACTAGGGTTAGTAATTAACATCAATATGTGCAGTCAATGGGGAAAATACAAGGTAGTGACAGACTGTGTCCAACTCCTCTGCCTTCCTTCCTGACTCTCAAGCACAATAACACTGAGGTGATAAAGGTCTCAGCCCCCCAAGTGCGGATATGATCAGACACAGAGAATCAGACACCGGGAGTGATGACTGTCTCTTTACCTTCTCAGGTTAGCTTCAGTTCAGTTCAGTTGCTCAGTCGTGTCCGACTCTTTGCGACCCCATGAATCGCAGCACGCCAGGCCTCCCTGTCCATCACCAACTCCCGGAGTTCACTCAGACTCACGTCCATCAAGTCAGTGATGCCATCCAGCCATCTTATCCTCTGTTGTCCCCTTCTCCTCCTGCCCCCAATCCCTCCCAGCATCAGAGTCTTTTCCAATGAGTCAGGTTAGCTTAGGATGTCTTATATGTGTTCAGGTCTTAGGGCCAGCCTCTCTGATCTCTCTTGCTCTGACAAGCTACTCTCTGGGAGCCTCTGAGATGCCCAGCCCTCATTGCTCCTAACCCTCTGAGCCTCAAGCCCCCTGACCTGCCAAGAGTCGGGCTGTTTCACCACAGCAGAGTTGTTTGGGCCCCAGTAAGGTCTTGCTGAGTCCGGTAAGATGGTTTGCAGTTGTAAGCACTGCCGAGAGTATACATGCACTCCTAGAATGATGGGGCCTGGGTAAGACCAAGAACGAAGGGCTGTGTATCCCTGCACGTGCCTTGACAATGAGTTTTGTTCCCTCTATCTGGAAGTTGGCCCCTGGGAGAGTCCTTCTGTGCCTAGTTTGTCAGATAACTGAATGTACATCTGATTCCCAGGCACTGACATGACTTAAGCCTTTGCTTTTTCTCCAGGAGGAACCTTGGCTACTAGAGATTAAGGAATAAGGTAAGGTTATAAAACCTCAGCCATAAATATAAAAATATAAATTAATAAATAAAACCTCACCCAAAGCTGTCATTTAAATCTCAGTTCCAGTTCATCAGTGCCCCCAGGAAACAAAAGTGCCATCCCCACCAGTCTCTGGGTACCGCTAAGATGAATGCTTTACCATAGTCCAGGGATTTATTAGTTTATTTATTAGTGTTTTTTTTAGTTTATTTATTAGATTATTTATTAGTGTTTTAGCCGCGTGACCTTTTGGTCACTGTTATTGTTTTATTTCTGGCTTCCCAGTGAAAAGAATTTGCCTGCAGTGCAGGAGACGTGGGTTCAATCCCTCAATCAGGAAGGTCCCCTGGAAGGAAATGGCAACCTCCTCTAGTATTCTTGCCTTGGAAATTCCATGGACAGAGGAGCCTGGTGGGCTACAGTCCATGAGGTCACAAATGAGTCAGGCACTACTTAGTGACTAAACAACAGCATGCTTAATTTCTAGGCTCCATCCTCAGATGACCCTGAGATAAAGGAAGTATTTATATACAAACTGTATGGCTACAGAGATTACCAGATAACCTAGACACTGTCTTTATGGAAAATTATTAAATTCTGTCAATTCTCAAAAAGGCCGCTGGAAAAAACTTCCAATTAAGCAAAACTAAGTTTACTGAACTCACTTGAGTGTCTTAATTGTATCTCAGAGCAGGGCATCAGGGAAGTATATTTTGAGTGTTTCAGGGCCAAGGATGGATGATTTAAGGCAGGTCTTGCAAGGCAGAGAATAGTTAGGACTGAAGAGAGTTAATGACACAAGAGCTTTTGATTGATGACCCCACAAATTAAGAGTCTTAGAGTATCGACAAGCAAGCTGTTAATCTTGACAAGGGAGCTATTTTAGTTGTTCAGTGCTAACTTCCAGAAGCAAGTCTCTTCCAGAACAAATAGCTAAGTTGCTTTTGCCTAGTCCTAATTTTTTTTTTAAATGTCTTATGTAGCACAGAGATAGGAAAATAAATTTCGGTTCCAAAAATTTCAATGCATTTGTATCACACATGTAACCATAGGTTGTTCTGTTCTCTATTTCATGCATGTTTATCTCCTTGGCTGGATTCAGAATGTTTTCAGGACAGGAGCCATAGCTTGACTATATACAGCCCAGCGGTGACCATAAGTATCCCACTCAACAAACATCACCTCTTCCATGAAGTCTTCCACGTTCTCAGTCATTTCCCAGGACTGTATTCACACAACTATTCTGGTCTCTGTTATCTGTGGCAAGATGGGGCTTCTCTCATCTCTTCCTCCTCCACACTTCCTGGGGGAGAGGGCCTTCTGTAAAACTGAAGAGACAAGGATGTGGCTCATAACAGTTCATTGAAATTATTTTTTTAATTTATTTATTTTAATTGGAGTCTAATTACTTTACAATATTGTAGTGGTTTTGCCATACATTGACATGAATCAGCCATGGGTGTACATGTGTTCCCCATCCTGAGCCCCCGTCCCACCTGCCTCCCCATCCCATCCCTCTGGGTCATCCCAGTGCACCAGCCCTCAGCACCCTGTCTCGTGCATCGAATTATACAGAGTGAAGTAAGCCAGAAAGAAAAACATCAATACATTATACTAATGCATATATATGGAATTTAGAAAGATGGTAACGATAATCCTATATGCAAGACAGCAAAAGAGACACAGATGTATAGAACAGTCTTTTGGACTCTGTGGGAGACGGTGAGGGTGGTATGATTTGAGAGAATAGCATTGAAACATGTATATTATCAAATGTGAAACAATTCATTGAAATTAACCCATAGAAGTGATCATATTAGCAAGAGAAAGAAAGGTGCATTTATTTAAGAAGGTGAAGGAAGGAATAAATAAAAGCCTCTTCAGCAATTCCAAGACATGAAAGACTTGATGCTGCCTCTCCAGGAGGAGCCAGATACTGGGGGAAATTGGAGAAATCGAACAAAATCAAGGATGCTATAGTGAAGAAGGGTGACGGAGGCCAGAGGAAGAACAGTTACCCTGATACTGGCAGGTGACTCAGTGGGAAAAGCAGTCACTTTCATGCTTCATCCTTCATCCAATGAACCCATGTGCCTGCCTACTCCTTTGCTAGATTATGAGATCCAAGAAGGTGGGCCAGAGCCATGTGGCCCCTTCACTTTCATGTCTCTACTGACTGATACCCACACACGCACTGTCTACCAAGGTGACATCCCGTCACAGGGGTTTTGAACAGAATTGATCATAAGGCTGACTTCTTCCAGTTATGGAGGGACAATCAACCTGTCAACTGCATTACAGTTGGATGTATTTGTTGTTTCCTTGTCCAGATTTTTGTAAAAATGACTGTACCCCATTGTATCCATCCTCATGGTCTACATTTGGCAGTCATATACATTAGCCAGCCCATAATGCACCTCTCTTACGTCCTTCATTAAGTGTCTCTTTAAGACATCTTCTGAAGTGTGGCATCATTATATCATTTTTACGGACACCAGTCTCAGGATCAGTCTTCCCTCTGGCAGTTTCCTTAATTGGTGATTTGGCAACATTGGGGTTTTGTCTTCCAACCTGCCAGTTTCCTTCATTTAAAGCAAATTCTGTCAAATGAATAAGCGCCCGTAGCACAATTACTGAGCACAAAACGAAACTGCAAATATGCATTAGCTGACCAGGGGAGTGTCGAATATATTAAAAAGAAAGAGACAAGCGTGTGAGATTGACAAGAGAATGGAGCATTTTGTTTCTTCATTCTGTTTTATTGCTGCAATATTCCATTTGATGGCCTCCAGCTTTCACAGCATCAGCTTCCTGCAATGACAGTAATGAAGAAATGCTGCTTTTTGTTCATTCTTTAAACAACTCTGTCGCTCTTTAATGGGACTATAGCACTTCCCCCTGCTCATGCAGAGTTATGAACAGCTGAGTCTCTAGGGTACCTCTGATGTGTACAGCACTCTTTTCCCTTTAGAATTTCTCTGATTAGTTGGTAAGTACACTTTCCATCAATAAATTCAATGTTCTAGATATTTCAAAGTATGGGCAGAAGCAGGAATATTTTTCCAGCCTGGAAAAAAATTAAAAAGCCCAAGGGGGAAGAGTGATCACTTAATTTTTCATCACATTTTTCTGCTTTGTAGAATATACTGTTTTCCTTTTAATTATTTCCGAATCATTTTCTTCCATCCTCATTAAGTGTTAAGTCCTTATTAAATTTTCTTCTGTTCTTTATTAAAGCAGTCACATTTAGAACCATTTTGGTTCATCATCCACACGTGACTGACTGACTTCTAAATAGTTTTTCCTCTAAGCAGAAAGTTATTTCTGCCACTTGGACTGAATGTCCACTCTGGCTTGATTTCCCATGGGGCTCATTTAGTTTCTTCTCTGTTTTCTTCTTTGGGTTCCTTCTGCTTGCCCAGAAGTATGGAATTTGATTTTATGTCAGTTCTCAAAGCCTCCAAAATAAATAAGGGCTGGATTCAAGCTGTCCAAATGGTGAGGGCAGTGAGATGCACTTACTGATTCCCTATCATGAAATAAAACTGAGTCCTAGTTAGCTGCAAACTGGCCAGGACATCACCTAACATCTCTAACAAAGCAGACCTGCTTCAAGATCCAGGAACGAAGGGAATACCTTCTGAAGAGTAGAAAAACAAAGTGATTGCCCTCCAACCCTACCCCTGGCCTCCTTTGGAAGCATTTTATTTCTAAGGGATAATGGGCAGATTTTGATGTTACCACGAAATAAATGAGCCTATCACACAGAGCATCAAGTTGAATAGAAACATATTTCAAATGAAGTTCTCACGTTATATCAGAATAAGTCAACAGATGAAGAAATATAAGGTTATTAAATTGTACTAAATATAATCTTAAAAAACAGATTAAGCTGATACAATGTTTTTATTTATTTTTTGATACAATATTTTTAAATAAGTGACTTTCAGATCAGATCAGATCAGATTAGTCGCTCAGTCGTGTCCGACTCTTTGCGACCCCATGAATCGCAGCACGCCAGGCCTTCCTGTCCATCACCAACTCCCAGAGTTCACTGAGACTCACGTCCATCGAGTCAGTGATGCCATCCAGCCATCTCATCCTCTGTTGTCCCCTTCTCCTCCTGCCCCCAATCCCTCCCAGCATCAGAGTCTTTTCCAATGAGTCAATTCTTCGCATGAGGCGGCCAAAGTACTGGAGTTTCAGCTTTAGCATCATTCCTTCCAAAGAAATCCCAGGGCTGATCTCCTTCAGAATGGACTGGTTGGATCTCCTTGCAGTCCAAGAGACATTGCTGAAGCTGTTGTGTAACCATAGCAAAGTTTTGTTAACATTCCTATCATGATTTTTTTAATTTATTATTTTATATTTTTAATTTTACTTATTTTTGGCTGCACTAGGTCTCTGTTGTTGCCTGAGGGCTTTATGTATTTTCAAAGAGTGGGGCTACTCTTCACTGTGGTGTGCTGGCTTCTCACCGCAGAGCACGGGTTCTAGAACTTGCGGCTCAGCAGTTGTGGCACATGGGCTTAGTTGCCCTGCAGCATATGGGATCTTCCAGGAACAGGGAACAAACGTGTCCCCTGCGTTGGCAGGCAGATTCTTAACCACTGAACCACCAGGGAAACCCCATTCCTTACTTACCACGATTACTATTGCAGCTGTTAGCCATTCAAATTAACATCACTGTTACAACAGATGAGAGGAAAATAAACAAAAAATTAAATGAGAAGGCCCTGGAATTAAGAGATGACTATGTGGAAATAAACATATAAATGGCTAGTTATAAAGCAGGGTAATATAGTCTTCTGAGTAAGCTACACAGAAGAAGGAATAGGTCATCCTAACTTGGGGTATGGGTGAAAGAGGTCATTCTTAAGCTTGGCACTGAGGTATGTGAAGGGTTTTCAGTGGTGAAAATTTGTTGGATTTTTAGACTGAGGCAACTGCAGGACCAAAGCCTTCAGGGCAGGAAAGTAAAGCCAGAGAATGATGAGTACCTGGAGCTGAGGATTGTAGAGGAATGTGTAGGGAAACAAGGCTGGAGGAATAGCTTTGGGGCCTGAGTACCACTCCAGTACTTTGCATTTTAAGGAAATGTCATGATGGGCTCCAAGGAGAATAGAAAATTGGTAAGACTTCATCACCCTGCATATTTAACTTCTATGCAGAGTACATCATGAGAAACTCTGGGCTGCAAGAAGCACAAGCTGGAATCAAGATTGCTGGAAGAAATATCAATAACCTCAGAAATGCAGATGACACCACCCTTATGGCAGAAAGTGAAGAGGAACTAAAAAGCCTCTTGATGAAAGTGAAAGTGGAGAGTGAAAAAGTTGGCTTAAAGCTCAACATTCAGAAAACGAAGATCATGGCATCTGGTCCCATCACTTCATGGGAAATAGATGGGGAAACAGTGGAAACAGTGTCAGACTTTATTTTTCGGGGCTCCAAAATCACTGCAGATGGTGACTGCAGCCATGAAATTAAAAGACGCTTACTCCTTGGAAAGAAAGTTATGACCAACCTAGATAGCATATTGAAAAGCAGAGACATTACTTTGCCAACAAAGGTCCATCTAGTCAAGGCTATGGTTTTTCCAGTGGTCATGTATGGATGTGAGAGTTGGACTGTGAAGAAAGCTGAGCACTGAAGAATTGATGCTTTTGAACTGTGATGTTGGAGAAGACTCTTGAGAGTCCCTTGGACTGCAAGGAGATCCAACCAGTCCATTCTAAAGGAGATCAGTCCTGGGTGTTCTTTGGAAGGAATGATGCTAAAGCTGAAACTCCAATACTTTGGCCACCTCATGGGAAGAGTTGACTCATTGGAAAAGACCCTGATGCTGGGAGGGATTGGGGGCAGAAGGAAAAGGGGACAACAGAGGATGAGATGGCTGGATGGCATCACCGACTTGATGGACATGAGTTTGAGTGAACTCTTGGAGATGGTGATGGACAGGGAGGCCTGACGTGCTGCGATTCATGGGGTCGCAAAAAGTCGGACATGACTGAGCGACTGAACTGAACTGAACTGAACATACCCCTGAGATTGACAGCTGATATTTGATAGCTTCGTGCTCTTGAGCACCTGTTTTTTGATCCATAAAATGAAGATAATAGAGGTCAGAGCTAAGACATATGGTTGAAAAATCACCATCTTTAAGGTGATAGTTGAAAACCTGGGAGCAATCGTATGAAATTGGTCAGAGAAAGAATATAGAGTGAAAAAAAAAAAAAAAAGCAAAAGGATTCAACTTTGTTGAACTGTTCTCACAATTAATGTCAGCCTCTGTTCCAGGACAGGCCAAGAATTACTGAGCTTGGGTTTGGTAGTAGTCATTGAGTACAGTAGTTGTTGAGTAAGGATTGAAGTGGAATTGGCATGGGTTAAAAGCTCACAGCAAGGATAAGCCTTAAGTGGTCTAGCTAGGGATATGGGATTGGATATGGGATCAAGATTTTTGAGTAACAGCAAAGTCACATGTCATAGAAAATCATGTGTAGAACAGAAAGCCGGTTTCTGCTTCCTGGAATGAGCAGGACTGATAGTTATCCAGAGCAGTGTTTCCATGGACCAGAAGCAGCAGCCCCATCTGGGTGGTCCCAGATATTAGAAATGCAAATTCTAAGGCACCACCCCAGACCAACTGAATGAGAAATTTGAGCCCAGAGCCCAGGAATCTGTGTTATAAGAAGCCTTTCAGGTGATCCTGATTTGCATGAAAATTTGGGAACCATTGATGGAGACAGTGGTAAGCACCAGTTCACAGACTGAGAAATTAAAGGAAAGAGGAATATTGCTGAGTGGGATATTACACAATAAACTTTTGCCCTGCAGTGAAGTTCAGAGCTTTGAAGATTATTTTCTCTTTGAATCCAGAGAAGCAGAGTTTTACGCTTACAGAATGATTAAGAACAGCTAAAGATAAGTGCAATGACATCTATTTGTAACCTTGTATATCAAATAATTGTAATATAATGGCTATCATAGCTATTATAGATTAGTCTTCATTATGTTTATTAGCATAAACAAGATCAACATTTTATTAGGGACACAATATAATATAATTAAAACACAAGGTCAGTCTTCTAGACAAGCCCAGATAGCATATTCCAGGAGGTGTGGAAAATCTTCCATTAAGGAATGGAAAGAATATGTTAGAACTTATATATCTAAAAAATAATAATAATAATTCTTTATATGCAAATGGAGCAGAGACATCATTTTGCCAACAAAGATCCGCATAGTCAAAGCTATGGTTTTTCCAGTAGTTACATACGGATGTGAGAGTTGGACCATAAGGAAGTCTGAGCGCTGAAGAAATGATGCTTTCAAATTGTGGGGCTAGAGAAGACTCTTAAGAGTCCCTTGGACTGCAAGGAGATCAAACCAGTAAATACTAAAAGAAATCAACTCTGCATATTCATTGGAGGGACGGATGTTGAAGCTGAAGCTCCAATACTTTGGCCACCCCATTCAAAAAGCTGATTCATTGGAAAAGACACTGATGCTGGGAGAGATTGAAGGGAAAAGGAAAAGGGGGTGGCAGAGGACAAGACGGTTAGATGGCATCACTGGCTCGATGGACATGGATCTCAGCAAATTCTGGGAGATAGTGAAGGGAGCAAATTCTGGGAGATGGTGAAGGACAGGGATGTCTGGCCTATTGCAGTTCATGGGTTACAAAGAGTCGGACACAGCTTAGTCACTGAAGTGAGTGAAGTCGCTCAGTCGTGTCCGACTCTTTGCGACCTCATGGACTGTAGCCTACCAGGCTCCTCCCTGCATGGGATTCTCCAGGCAAGAGTACTGGAGTGGGGTGCCATTGCCTTCTCCAGGGGATCTTCCCGACCCAGGGATTGAACCCGGGTCTCCCGCATTGCAGGCAGACGCTTTACCCTCTGAGCCACCAGGGACTGAACACCACTACTAATGCAGAGTTAACCTCCCTTGATTAGTCCGTCTGTCAATGAACATATTTCTCTGGTTTTCCAAGAGGGAAAGTAGGAATTCCTTAAACCGAGGGATTCAACAGTGGAGCCCTTATTCATCTTGTCCCATTTATTAGGTTACAATATACTCTAGTATATTGCTTGTGTCTGATTAAGTGGATTTTTGGGCTACATTGTCTAGTTTTAGCTAACGTCAGCATACCCTAAATAGACAAATAGCTTTCAAGTATTCCTGAAACAAAATGTGGACTGAAGTTTAATTGTAAAAGTGAAAGTTTAAGGGAACAGTAAAAAAGTGGGAGAGGCAGCTTAGTTCAGTAAATAAGAACAGGGATTCTGGAGCCAGCCACCTAGCAAAAGTGTGACTTTGGGCAATTTACCTAAACTCTCTGTGCTATAGGTTTCAAAAGTGTGAGTAGGGGATAAGAATAGTACTCACCCCCACAGGACTTTTATGACAAATAATATTTTTGGAACACAGTGCAAACAATATGAGCTTGTTCAAATGAACAATAATTCTAATTCTTTGCCTGTAACATTACAAGATATAAAGATCTGTTTGAATCTAGTAAGTTACCCGAACAATTTTGAAATGACCAGGAAGACCATTTAAATTATGGATTTAAGTCTACTGTCTGTCATTAACTATGAGCCTAGCCCTCCATATATATTGTACTTTTAGCTCTTGGGTAATAATATGCAGTCATGACAATTAAGCACTGTTGTATCTATATCTCATTTTTTAAAGTTCCATTTTTGTGTATGTTTTATAATATTCAAAATATGTTAGCACATTTGTCCTTACATATAATTTATACACAAATAAACATTTACTGTGGGTATATAGTCTGAAGTGTTTCAGGTTTGAATGGGTGTTTTGCTTTGTTTAAACTGATAGCAAACATAATCAAGAACATTAGAGACAACTTCTGTAGAGCTGGGGCTGGTGAACCATCTCCCCTGGGCTCAGTCCAGCTCACTGCCTATTTCTGCAAATAAAACTAATCGCAATACAGCCACACTCATTCCTTGTCTGTAGCCACTTACACACTACAAAAGGCGAATTGAGTAGCAGTGACAGAAGCAGTATGTCCCACAGAGCTGAAAAATATCTTAGGTCCTGTATAGAAAAAGTTTGCTAACTTTTAGTCTAGACCACTCTTTGCCAATAGCTTGGTTGAATTGTGGACATCAAATCTAAGATGAGTCAGATAACCTCGGAAAATCAAGCCTTGCGAGGAAAAGCGTCACAAACTTGAGGTGAACACCACACCGGCCACAGGATAAGGCTGTGACGCTGTGACCAGGAACACAAACCTCACTTGTCCCCAAGCACTGGCTTCTCCTTGGGGAGGAGAGTTACTCCAGCAACCGGTAAATTGCAAAGAGGGTTCTGCACCGACCCAGAATTTTCCCTGGGGCTGGGAAGGTTCTCCCCTAAGGACCTCTTTCACATTCTGCCTGCAGCCTGTGAGTCACAGGGCAGTGTTCTTCTGCTTGGACCACATGTAAGAAACAGCTGGAGTAGGTATGGACTGCTGACAGAAGGCAGGTTTGCTCTTGTCATCGTTACGGTACTTGAGGTATCAGACTGGAAAAGAAACATGGCGCATCCTTTGGGTCATTATTTAATAGGGCAGTTCAGATCACAGATTAAACTGTTCTACCACCACTTGCGCTGTGCTTAGTCACTCAGTCGTGTCCGACTCTTTGCCACCCCATAAACTGTAGCCCGCCAAGTTTCTCTGACCATGGGATTTTCTAGGCAAGAAAACTGGAGTGGGTTGCCATGCCCTCCTCCAGAGGATCTTCCCAACCACCATTTACAGATGATCAAAGTTAAACTGAAAAGATAGGAAGTGAGATTTTTGGCCACATCGGTGTGTGTTTCGGGGAATCCACTATTTTAGAAACTTTTTGTTCTATCACTGGCCTTGCCCTAAGAAATCAAAGACAAAGGAAACATGAGTTCATTACCAAAAAGAATTGCAGTTCAGTAATTGATGGATTGCCAGGCAATGTGACTTTTGGGCAGTTGGGAAAGCAAACCAGCTGAAGGATTTCATTCACTGGTGCTATATCCATAGTCTGGGACTTCTCAGAAGTTCAGCACTCAGGTAAATAGAACCACAGGAAATTCACTCGAAAAGTAACTGCTTTTGGAATTGCTTTCAACCGCATCTCTCAAATGTTAGCAATACAGTGGTTTGATTTTTATCATCAAAATCCATCATTTATTAGACTACAGATCTGCAACAGGAGATCAATTTTTTAATGTATATGTCCGTTTTAAATATATATATATATATATATATATATATATATAGCTGTATAAATGGAAATATTGAGAACCAAGGCTTTACTTAGTTTCAAGATGCCACAGGCAAGATTGTCCATGACATGATGACAACCCCTATTCAGCTAAAAAACATGAAAAGTAAAAACTCTGGGACATTCAGGGTACTGGTTGTGACAAGGATACTGTTGGTAATTCTTATAAAAATCAGCAACTCTTTCTCCACTGGTCTAGGTACTCATTGTGTAAACTCAGGAGAATACACCAGAGCTAGAGTAAAAGCAAACTTATGTACCAGGCATAAACGGTATTCTAGAAGGGCTCTGTTTCTTAGGCTCTAACGGTCAGGGCAGGAATGGGCTTTGCTCCTGAGAAAGGCTGTTTGCTATTTGCTCCTAATGGTGGTTAATGTATGAACAAACCCAACTCTCAGAGCTGTAACCGATAGCATCAACGATGCTGGGACACAAAGGCGCTAATGAAGCGGAGCCATGTGGCTGGTGCTTTGAAAATGCCCATGGTGGAGGGAGGAGGGGGAGAGTTTGGTTAAATGAAGTCGTTTCTAAGAGCAGTAGATGAAAGGGTAGGGCTAGAACAAAGCAGCCGAGAACGATTACATATTCAAATTTCCTTCGCCCTGTGTGGCAGGAAAATTTTATTTCATCACTTTCTCCTCTGACATGTCAAAACACAGAAGCTTCTGCACCCTTAGGGCCTCTGTTCTCTGGTGGAAAAAATAAGAGGCTGGGTAGCTGAGAGGGCATGTTGGCACTGAGTGATGGGCAGGTAAGACATCCAGCAAACATCTCTGTCGCTCATCCTTCCTCCGTCCGAGAAGCTGACTGCGTCTGTCATCAGTGCCTGTCTCTCTGCTAGGCTCCCCTTGTTTCCACGCTGATGCTCCTGCCTCAGTGACTAATTCTGTCCAAAGACCATTAACGTTGTGAGGGCTACAGATATGGAGCTGTTCTTTGGGGCAGAGGCTGTGGGGTGGGGAGAAAGAACAGGAAAACCTGAGTCTCTGCATGTTTCGCCACCCTCAAGAAAATGGCTGTCCCTAATTATACAAAATGATAGAGAGAGCAGTTGGCTGTAACCATTGAAAATGACAGTTATTTATCTGAATAGCCTAAAAGAACAGGTCACCCTAGTTAATACCCTAAGAGCACACTTTTCAGTATATGCAATTTCCATCACAGTCTCTGAATGTTACGGTGCTGGCTGACATCTGCCCTGAACAGAAAAACAGCTTTTTCTGTCTTTCTGTGGAAACCTCTAGCAAGGCGTTTGTATACTGGTTCAATGATTTGTGCTAGCAAGTAAGTCATGTATCTGTGGTAGGAAGGAGAAAGATAGGTTTGAGTTAAAAAATGAGGGGAGCTTCCCTGGTAGTCCAGTGGTTAAGTATCCACACTCCCAATGAAGTGGGACAGAGTTCGATCCCTGGTCAGGGAACTAGATTCCACATGCCACAACTAAGACCCAGCATAGCCAAATAAATTAAAAAAAATTTTTAATCATTAGAAAAAAAGAAAATGGGAGATACACAGGCATAAACAGAGCTGTATCCATGTAACAAAATCTAAAGAGTTAAGAAGCATGCGTATCCTCTCTGTTTGCACTCATGTAGAAGACAGTCTAGAACTTTCAGTAAACATTGATATTTCAGACCTTTTCATTTTAATCGACTGGACAAGCTAGTAAAGATTGTCCTGAAAACTGGATAATTGATTGATTTCATGATCATCCTCATTAGATGCCTTCAGTTCAGTTCAGTCGCTCAGTCGTGTTTGACTCTTTGTGACCCCATGGACTGCAGCACACCAGGCTTCCCGGTCCATCACCAACTCCCGAAGCTTACTCAAAGTCATGTCCATGGAGTCGGTGATGCCATCCAACCATCTCATCCTCTGTCGTCCCCTTCTCCTCTTGCCTTCAATCTTTCCCAACATCAGGGTCTTTTCTGTCATCCCCTTCCCCTCCAAGATTTGCCTGGGTCAAATTTCTGAATGTACCACTGGTTCAGAACCTGGCTAGAATCAAACAAAAATCCAGTCCTGACTGTTACAGAAAACGCAGTTGTGGTGAAGGGCTTAGACCCCTTACTCTTGTCCCCTTTGGATCAGTGGCTCCATCTCCAGGAGTAGCGGTGGTGGTCAGTGTGGGCTGGCTGCCTTGGGTTAGCCCCTTTTGTCCCTGGGGACACAGGGCCATGGTGAGGGAGCAACCTCCTCTGTCCCTAGAAAGGTGCTGCAGAAACCACCCTAAGGGTGAGGCTACTGCCCTTCAGGGTGGCACAGGGGGATCTCTGGGGTGGTATTTGTTACCAGCCAGATCTGTTCAACATGTATTGGACATCTGTCATGGGCTAGGAATGGTGAGAGATTAGAACAATAAACGTGTCCTTAAGACACTGTTTGTCAAATATCACTCAACATTCTCTACTGTTAAGCAAGTGACACCTGTTACTGCCTCCAAGGGAAAGAGAAACTCACTCAGCCATGTCTGACTCTTTGTGACCCCATGGACTTATACAGTCCATGGAATTCTCCAGACCAGAATACTGGAGTGGGTAGCCTTTCCCTTCTCCAGGGGGTCTTCCCAACCCAGGGATCGAACCCAGGTCTCCCACAGTGCAGGCGGATTCTTTACCAGTTGTGCCATGTCCCACTAAGTGGAGGATAGCAAAGAGCATAATGATCCCTGTCACTAGGGGCAGCAGTCCTGGATGTCAACCCACTGCAAGGTTTACAGTTGTTGGTGTTGCCAAGAAAGACTACTCACACAGGCACTGCATGGAATGATGCTTTATTCACCTAGAGAACAGACAGAGCAAGACCAGGTTCAGTAGTGTGGGTCAGTCTCCCGTGGTTGGCATGTCTCATCCCATGGCAGGGAGATGGTCTGCATGCACCCTTCTTGTACTGCAGGCAAAGGACCCTGTTTTCTCCCAATATAACACACATGCATGAGCAGAAAAAAGGGTACACATCCAGCCCAGGACAGGGAAAGATTCTCCCAAGTGAGCCTATGAGGGCTCCTTATCTCCACTGAAAGAAATGTTGTAAGCCCAAGCCACACTCTTTTTTCAACATTTTGTATTGGCATATAGCCAATTAACAATGTCATGACAGTTTCAGGTGAACGGTGAAGGGACTCAGCCATACATATATATGTATCCATTCTCCCCAAACTCCCCTCCCATCCCGCTGCCACATAACATTAAGCAGAGCGCTCTGTGTTATATATAGAGGACCATGTTGGTTATCCATTTTAAATGTAGCAGTATGGGAATTCCCTGGTGGTCCAGTGGTTAGGACTCAGAGCTTTCACTGCCAGAGCCTGGATTCAATTCCCTAGTTGGGGAACTAAGATCTAAAAAACCAAGAGATGAATATAGCAATATATATATGTCCATCCCAAACTCCCTAACCACCCCTCTCATCCACCCTTCCTCACTGGTAACCATGAGTTTGTTCTTTAAGCCAAGGCATACTCTTATGCAGCCATGCGAGAGTGTAGCAAATTACACGACTGCCTTTCCCATCATTCCCCCACAGCAATATGTGTTGGGTTGTTGGGCAGGATATATGTGAAAGAAAAAAAAAACAACTATTGTTTTTATAAGTTTAAACAACAGAAAGTGAAGGTCAGTGAACGTTTCCTTGCTGATGAGGACAGATGCAGTGATACTTGAGGGCAGTGGTTTATCCAAAGCTGGAAGAGATACTCTCTACTGGAGGAATCTAATAAGTAAATCAGTGGAAGACAGATGAAAATCAAGGCAATAACTTGCCCTAGTAAAAATGTACAATTAAGTATCAAGAATGCTTTTACAATGATTTATTTTTACATATTAATGTATCAGTTCTTTTTCCAAATTCGTCCTCATTTAGGTTGTTACATAATATACAATGATTTTTAAAAAGTAAATTTTCTAAGGATAATACTCATCAGGAAAGAAAAGAGAAAGAAATCTGTGTACCACAATATAAATATATGGAATTCTGACTAGCTTAAAATAATAATCATGAGCCCTCTCTCGTTAGTTTTAAAACATATCTGTAATCTCCAGGACTTTATCATTGGTGTCAAATTTCTGGGGAACTCTCATAGACAGAAAAGAACACAAATGAGTGGAGAGACCCAGCCTGTCAATGCTAAGTGAGTCCACAACTCTGGTTCCTGTGGTCTCCAGTGCATCCTTGAATCCAGAAATTGTGCCTTGATTCTGTGAACTACCTCAATATCCTTTCAATATATTCCATTTGGGACTTAAGCTAGTTTGCATTAGGTTTCTTTTCTTTCAAACAACAAAAATTCCTGAATGATAGCACATCTTTAAGGATAAGACTTTTAATTCCGAGATGGTGGTTAAGACATCCTAATTCCAGTTTTCCTTCCAGTTATAGATCATTACAAGTCACCCAACCTCTCTACCAAAGTCTATTGGCTGAGAAGTCCACTTTGTTTTTTAGGGTCCTATAATCCTATCATCTGGGAAGCCTTACCTATGTATTCAGTGAAGAAATTCTGACATTCTAGGATGGACTGTTTGGAGGCCTGTTTGCATAAGGACCCAATGTAGGCACTTAAGCCTATTGGGAGAAATTATCAAGAGGACTTTGAGACAGATGGTTAGGCCTTAGGGCACCTGGATTAAGACTAAACCCAAAGGGAGATCACTGGGTTTGTTTTGGTGTTCTAGATTCCTTGCATTCCCATACAAGTTTTAGAGTGATCTTGTGAATGCCTACTGTTTATAAAACAGACTGCTGGAATGGTCTTTGTGGTTGCATTGGCTCCATAAATCAACACGTGAAGAACTGACTTGGTAACACTATTGTGTTTCTGCTCCATGAACATGCTATATCTCTTTGTTTAGCTCTTCTTTAATTTCTCAGTCATGTTTTATAGTTTTCAACATAGATATTTCACATGCCCTTTATTACATGGGCTTCCCTGGTGGTTCAGAGGTTAATGCTTCTGCCTGCAATGCGGGAGACCTGGGTTCGATCCCTGGATTGGGAAGATCCCCTGGAGAAGGAAATGGCAACCCACTCCAGTACTCTTGCCTGGAGAATCCCACGGATGGAGGAGCCTGGTAGGCTACAGTCCACGGGGTCGCAAAGAGTCGGACACGACTGAGTGACTTCACTTCACTTTTATTACATTTATCCCTGAGTATTTTACTTTCTGACACTATTGTAAATGAATTAAAAATTGTCTCAATTATTTACTGCTAGTGCATAGAAATAGAATTGATTTTAGGTGTTAACCTTGTTATCTTGAGACCTTGCTTAAATAATGTTTTAGGTCTGAAAATGAAAGTCACTCAGTCGTGTCCGACTCTTTGTCACCCAATGGACTATATAGTCTTTGGAATTCTCCAGGCTAGAATACTGGAGTGGGTAGCCTTTCCCCTCTCCAGGGGATGTTCCCAACCCAGGGATCGAACCCAGGTCTTCTGCATTGCAGACAGATTTTTGACCAACGGAGCTATCAGAGAAGCCCATTTTAGGTCTAGCAGTTTTTAAGTTTTGAATCCTTAGGACTTTCTACATAAGCAACCATGTTGTCTGTAAATAGCAGATGTTTCACTTCTTTTCCAATGTTTGTGTCTCTTCTTTCTTCTTCTTGATTTTTGGCACTGGTGAGAACCTCTATTACAATGTTGAATGGAAGTGGTGAGAGCAGCCATCCTTGCTTTTCTTGGTCTTAGTGGGAATGTATTCAGAGTTCAGCTAATTTGAGCTGTAGGTTCTTCACAGATGCCTTCCATCAGACTGATGAAGTTTCTTTCTATTCCCAGTTTTCTAGCAATTTTTATTTTTATCACAAATGGATATTAAGGGACTTCCCTGGTTGCCCAGTAGTTAAGAATCTCCCTTCCATTGAAGAGGACATGGGTTTGATCCCTTATCAGAGAGCTAAGATCCCACATGCCTCAGTTCACTTCAGTTCAGTCGCTCACTCATGTCCGACTCTTTGCGACCCCATGAATCACAGCACCCCAGACTTCCCTGTCCATCACCAACTCCCGGAGTTCACCCAGACTCACGTCCATCGAGTCAGTGATGCCATCCAGCCATCTCATCCTCTGTCATCCCCTTCTCCTCTTGCCCCTAATCCCTCCCAGCATCAGAGTCTTTTCCAATGAGTCAACTCTTTGCACGAAGTGGCCAAAGTACTGGAGTTAAGCCAACTTTTTCACTCTCCTCTTTCACTTTCATCAAGAGGCTCTTTAGTTCCTCTTCACTTTCTGCCATAAGGGTGGTGTCATCTGCATATCTGAGGTTATTGATATTTCTCCCGGCAATCTTGATTCCAGCTTGTGCTTCTTCCAGCCCAGCGTTTCTCATGATGTACTCTGCAGATAAGTTAGATAAGCAGGGTAACAATATACAGCCTTGATGTACTCCTTTTGGTTCCCTAAGGGCAACCAAAACAAGATGCAGCTAGAGAAGCCCTTGCACCTGGGTGAAGAGCCCACAGGCCACAACGAAGACACAGGGCTGCCAAAACAAAAATAAATAAATAGATGTTGAATTTTGCTAATTGCTTTTTCTCCATCTACTGAGATGATTGTAATCCATCTTCTTTATTCTGGTACCATATTAACTAAAAAGCCTCTTGATGAAAGTGAAAGAGGAGAGTGAAAAAGCTGGCTTAAAGCTCAACATTCAGAAAACGAAGATCATGGCATCTGGTCCCATCACTTCATGGCAAATAGATGGGGAAACAGTGGAAACAGTGGCAGACTTTATTTTTCTGGACTCCAAAATCACTGCAGATGGTGACTGCAGCCATGAAATTAAAAGACGCATACTCCTTGGAAGGAAAGTTATGACCAAATTAGATAGCACATTCAAAAGCAGAGACATTACTTTGCCAACAAAGGTCTGTCTAGTCAAGGCTATGGTTTTTCCAGTGGTCATGTATGGATGTGAAAGTTGGACTGTAAAGAAAGCTGAGTGCCGAAGAATTGATGCTTTTGAAGTGTGGTGTTGGAGAAGACTCTTGAGAGTCCCTTGGACTGCAAGGAGATCCAACCAGTCCATTCTAAAGGAGATCAGTCCTGGGTGTTCATTGGAAGGACTGATGCTACAGCTGAAACTCCAGTAATTTGGCCACCTCATGCAAAGAGTTGACTCATTGGAAAAGACCCTGATGCTGGGAGAGATTGGGGGCAGGAGAAGGGGATGACAGAGAATGAGATGGCTGGATGGCATCACCGACTCGATGGACATGAGTTTGAGTGAACTCCGGGAGTTGGTGATGGACAGGGAGGCCTGGTGTGCTGTGATTCATGGGGCCGAAAAGAGTCGGACACGACTGAGCGACTGAACTGAACTGATTAACAGTTTACACTGCGTTACACTGAAGATTTAAAATGTTAAACTTCAGTATTCTTCAACTGAAACCCCCTTTGTCTTTATACATTATCCTTTATGTTTACTACGAGATCTGATCTGCTAACATTTTTGAGGATTTTTGCATTTATCCATGAGGAATTTTAGTCTTTAGTTTTCTTTTCTTGTAATAAGGGCTACCTTTTTTTGAATAAATAACACAGACGTGCCTGGGCCTCTGGGGAGGTACGTTGAGATTAGTGTGCTTTGTACTGATTCTCAAATTTTACCACTAAACAATTAATCAATCACTCTACTCTGAGATGCATTTTGTTTGTTTAAACATTGCTATAAAAATATAGTTGGTGTAATGTCTTAGGTGATTTCAATGACTCACCCAACTTACTGAACAAAAGATTTGATAAATCGGGCTTAAACCTGTCACTAAACTGGCAAAAGAAAAGATTCAGCCAGATAGATGGATAGCTAGCTAGCTAGATTAATAAATAGGTGAATATCCTCCCCCATTTCATTATCACTTTCTTACATTTCGATTCCTAAATGTCAAAATAAGGAAATTCACTTATTGGGATGGGGAGAGAAAGTTTTGGGGTCATCTCAGGAATCCATATGCAGAAAAGTGTCTGAAACACTGGCACATTCTGGCTGACAGGTCCTTATTAGTGACAAGTCTCGAGTTTTTTTTTTTTGACAGTTTTCAGTTTAGTTTTCATTTGAGGACCTCCTTTGAAAAGCCGCTATTCTACATCACTATCTTAACGAGGGGGGAAATATGCTTACATATAGCTAAGAACTAGCAGAAAGATAAAAACAAACAAATTGATGGAAAAGAGACAAGATAAATGTCTCACGCTGTTTCCAGAGGTGAAGACAGTGGGCAGAATATGGCACTAATGTGTTAAAAAACACACATATTTTGACAAAACTGACATGAAATCTTTGAAGAGGTCTGCCTTCTAAGACAAAAAGCCACCTTGTCCTTACTTAGGAGGAACAATTTTGAAATCAGCGATATGGACAAAGATATATGTACTAGGCTATGCTTTGAGAATACAATTATATTAGCAAATTTTCTAACTGCAGCAGAATTGTTAAATAATTATTGAACCATATGATAGAGTATAATGCAACCACTGAAAGTCATATTCAGGACGTATATGCAATGTCATGAGAAGCACCCGTGACAAAAAGTGATCAAATAATCCAGATACACATACATTCAACTGTGGCGGCTCGATGAAAAGTAATTGAAAGTAGTTGAAATGAACAACCTTCAGATACTAGACATATGGATAGAATAAATAGCAGAAAGGAATTACCAAATTGGTAATGGAGGTTATCTTCGTGTAATAAGAATTCACATGATTTTTTTTTTTTTAGAAAATTTTCTGTACTTTAAATTTTTTTAAACCTATATTATTTTTCTAACAAGAAAAAATATTTTAAAATAGACTTTTTAAGGCTTGTTTTGAGACATGTGTCACATATCAAACATGCTGTGTGCTGTGTGCTCATGCTCAGTCATGTCTGACTCTTTGTGACCCCGTGGACGGTATCCCACCTGGCTCCTCTGTCCGTGGGATTTCCCAGGCAAGAATACTGGAGTGGGTTGCCATTTCCTACTCTAGGGGATCTTCCCGACCCAGGGATAGAACCTGAGTCTCTTAGGTCTCCTGAACGGGCAGGCCGATTCTTTACCATTAACACCACCTGAGAAGCCCATCAAACATGCTACAAGAGAAAATTTTTGACTTAGCTTTAGAGACACACTTGTGAAACAGCCAGGGATTTAAGATCAAGGGATAGCTGTGTTTCAGTATGGACAACATACTTGGGCTCTTAGTATTTCGGCAACAGTTCCCACAAACTAAGTTCGGTCTTTGAAGGAAGATTCAAACAGCCACATCCTAATGGCGTGAGCGCTCTCATCCTGGCATGTAGGGTTGCCAGCTTCCCCACTTCCGGCACTCAGAACACTACAAACTCATCCCTCAGTGGCTCTGCACTGTTGTAGTTTTGTAAGCAGGAAGTTGTGCAGGAGGCCAGCGCCCCTGATAAATACCAGGTACTGTTCTACACACAGGCAAGGCGCACTCTAGACAAGCAGCTCATTCTGAAGCCAGTACATACACACGCTTGATCCTGCTATCTAGACAGTATCTGTAAACAATATCTACACAGTGGAGAGAAAAACACTGGCAGCACAGCAAAGGAAGACTGGATTTGAGTATCTACCTGACACTGGGCAAATTCCCAAATCCCCAGGACCTCACTCAGCTCAGCTATGAGCCAATAAATTGAATGATCTTTTCCATACCTCTGGGACAGAATTGTGAATTTCACAAAGTATATGTGTGATATCGACAAAAAGATTCTAGATTTTATATGGAAAGGCTAAACACCCAGAATAGTCAACACAACACTGAAGCAGAAGAACACAGTCAGATGATTGACACTACCTGATTCCAAGACTTCTACAGAACTAAATAACTAAGAGAGTATGACACTGGAGAAGGAATAGACAAGTAGGTCAATGGAACAGAATAGACTGACGAGAAATAGAAAGGCAAATGATTTTTGACAAAGGAGCAAAGTAAATACCATGGAGAATGAGTATCTTTTCCACAAATTGCCCTGGGACAAAATGAGTATTGGCATGCAACAAAAAAAGAATCCCGACACAGACCTCACAACCTACACCAAAATTAACTGTAAATGAATCACAGACCTAACTGTAAATTTAAAAGTTATAAAACTACTAGAAAAAAAAAAAAAACATAAGAGAAAACCTCAGTGACCTTGAGTTTGTCAACAATTTTTTAGATACAACAACAGAAGCAGGATCCATGAAAGAAAAAAAAAAATGAATGAGTTGGGCTTCATTAAAACAAAAACTTCTGCTCTGTGAAAGACACTACTATGAAAATGAAAAGAGAAGCCTCAGAGAAAGAAAAAATATTCGCAAAATGCATAGCCAATAAAAGATCGTTATCCAAATTATACAAATAATTCTTCAAATCCAGCAATAAGAAAACAAACCACTCAATTAAAAATGTGCAAAAGGTCTGAACAGGCACGATACCAAAAAAATGTATAAATGGCAAACAGCACATGAAAAGATGCTCAACATCATATGCTATTAGGAAACTGCAAGTTAAAAAGAACACTGAGCTATCAATAATCACCCATTAAAATGGTGGAAATCCAAACATTGACGGCAAATGCTGAGAGAATGTGGAGCAACAGGAACCTGAATTCATTGCTTGTGGGAGTACAAAATGGCACAGCCACTTTGAAAGACAGTTTGGTGTTTTGGGTTTTTTTTTTTACAAAACTAGACATACTCTGCTGCTGCTGCTGCTGCTAAGTCGCTTCAGTCGTGTCCGACTCTGTGAGACCCCATAGACGGCAGCCCACCAGGCTCCCCCGTCCCTGGGATTCTCCAGGCAAGAACACTGGAGTGGGTTGCCATTTCCTTCTCCTAGAGTATGTCTTGGAGTATGTCTCCTAGAGTATGTCTTGGAATATGTCTCCTAGACTATGTCTTGGAGTATGTCTCCTAGAGTATGTCTTGGAGAAGGCAATGGCACCCCACTCCAGTACTCTTGCCTAGAAAATCCCATGGATGGAGGAGCCTGGTGGGCTGCAGTCCATGGGGTCGCTGAGAGTCAGACACGACTGAGCAACTTCACTTTCACTTTTCACTTCCATGCATTGGAGAAAGAAATGGCAACCCACTCCAATGTTCTTGCCTGGAGAATCCCAGGGACAGCGGAGCCTGGTGGGCTGACGTCTATGGGGTTGTACAGAGTTGGACACGACTAAAGTGACTTAGCAGCAAACATACTCTTACTATATTATCCCACAGTTATGCTCCTTGGTATTCACCCAAAGGAGCTGAAAACATGTCCACACAAAACCCTGCACACAGGTGTTTATAGCAGCTTTATTCATAATTGCCAAAACTTGGAAGCACCCAAGATGCCTTCCAAAGGTGTATAGATAAACAAATTTGTACATCAATAGACAATAGAATACTAGACAGTAAAACATTATTTCAAATTTTTTTCACTTCATTTTTTTTTTATTTATTTTTAATTGAAAGATAATTGGTTTACAAGGTTGTATTGGTTTCTGCCGTACAACAATGTGAGTCAGCAACAAATATACATACATCCCCTCCCTCCCGAGCCTCCCTCCCACTCACCCCTCTAGGCTGTCACAGAGCACCAAGCCGAGTTCCCTGTGTTATTATTAAAGTATTATTAGCCAGTTGGATATTACTATACACAGACCATAGAATATTATTCAGTGATGAAAAGAAATGAGCTATCAAGCCACAAAAAGACATGGAGATACATAAGTGCATATTACTAAGTGAAGGAAGACATCTGAAAAGGCTACATACTTTGTGATTCTAACTACATGATATTCTGGTGAAAGCAAAACTATGGAGACAGGATAAAGATCAGTGGTCACCAGTGATTAGGAGGGAGGGATGAACAGGCACAGCACAGGAGAATCTTAAGGCGGGGAAACTATTCTGCTTGATACTGTAACGGTGAACACACGCCATGCATTTGTCAAAGTCCACAGACCCTACTTTGTTGGCAAAGTAATGTCTCTGCTTTTTAATATGCTGTCTAGGTTGGTCATCTGAGAAGGCAATGGCACCCCACTCCAGTACTCTTGCCTTGAGAATCCCAGGGACGGGGGAGCCTGGTGGGCTGCCGTCTATGGGGTCGCATGGAGTCAGACACGACTGAAGCGACTTAGCAGCAGCAGCAGCAACAGACCCTACAAAACAAAAAGTAAACCTTAATGCAAACATTGCACTTTAACAGCAATGTATTAACATTGGCTTGTAACAAGTACATCATAATAATGCAAGATATTGTAATAAGGAAAACTGTGTGGGATGGGGGATGTAAGAAGCCCTACAGGAACTCTCTGCAGTTTCAGCTCAATCTTTTGTAACTGAAAAACTGTTCTAGAAACAAAGTCTACTAATTTTTAAAAAGTGTATGCAAAAGCCATTAGAAATGGCTTCACTTGGAAAGTAAAGCACTATCTGAGGCTATTTTGGCTGCAAGTAACAGAGGACCTAATTAAAAGTAGCTTAAAGTGAAAGTGAAGTCGCTCAGTCGTGTCCGACTCTTTGCGACCCCATGGACTGTAGCCTACCAGGCTCCTCTGTCCATGGGATTTTCCAGGCAATAGTACTGGAGTGGATTGCCATTTCCTTCTCCAGGGAATCTTCCCGACCCAGGGATTGAACCCGGGTCTCCCACATTGTAGACAGGCGCTTTACTGTCTGAGCCACCAGGGAAGCCCAAAAGTAGCTTAAACCAGTGGTCATTTTGTATATCTTTTGATTATTCATGCCTAACAGTAAAAAATGTTGGAGAATGCACTCAACTTATACAATGATATATATCCATTTATATATAAAGTATATACATTACCCATACCAACATATTCTACTCATTTTATAAACGTACACAAAGGTAGAATTGCTAACAATGTAAATAAAAAATATATTTTTTAAATAATTATATTTTATTACTAGTATTTTTGGCAGGAACACTGCTTTATTATTTTTGAAATTTGAAAATATTATTTAGAAATTTGTGAAAAACTCAATGTGGATGTCTCATTTTAAGTTGTTTGTTTTTACATTAGGTCCTGGTGGCTCTCAGTGTAGACAACGATCCCTCACAAATGTTCATAGATGTTCATAACTGGCTGTGCTTTCTAAAGCATGCAAAACTATTCCAGTCCCAGACCCAAACTATGAAACTGGACAATATATTACTGATGTTCCTGATGAAAACGATTGTTCTTCTAAACCAACTGGAATTTTAGTTTCAATTTTTAGCAAATGGATTCAAAACCTATGGAAATGCTCCATTAAAGGATTTTAGAATGGGTAACCAGAGAAGGCAATGGCACCCCACTCCAGTACTCTTGCCTGGAAAATCCCAGTACTCTTGCCTGGAAAATCCCATGGACAAGAGAAGCCGAGTGGGCTGCAGTCCATGGGGTCGCTAAGAGTCGGACATGACTGAGTGACTTCACTTTCACTTTCATGCATTGGAGAAGGAAATGGCAACCCACTCCAGTATTCTTGCCTTGAGAATCCCAGGGACGGGGGAGCCTGGTGGGCTGCCGTCTGTGGGGTCGAACAGAGTCGGACACGACTGAAGCGACTTAGCAGCAGCAGCAGCAGGATGGGTAACTATGTTCTTATTGGTGGTAACACCCTGATATAACTTTTTAAGGGTTTAAAAAAACTTTTATTATTATTTATTTATTTATTGGCTGCACTGGGTCTTCATTGCTACTCGGGCTTTAGTCTGGTTGCGGCAAGCAGGAGCGACTCCCTAGCTGTGGTTCACAGGCTTCTCAGAGCAGTGACTTCTCTTACTGCAGAGTACAGGCTTGAGAGTGCTTGGGCTTCAGTAGCTGCACCTTGCAGGCTCCAGAGTTTGGGCTCAGTAGTTGTAGAACACGAGCTTAGTTCTGCAGCATGTGAGATCTTCCTGGATCAGGAACCAAACCAGTTTCTCTTGCACTGAAAGGCAGATTCTTAACCACTGGACCACCAGGGAAGCCCCACACTGAATGATTTTTATTAATAGAATATATAGTAATTTAAACACTCCCAAACATTAATTTTAGAGGATACTGTCCCAAGGTTTTGAACAAGTTCTATTATTTAGAATAATACAATGCTTGAACCCACTTAACAGGGCACGTGTAATTATAGTGTGTCACAATATTCTGGAAACAAACAAGCAAGCAAAGAAAACATGGAGGAAATCACCACTCTGCTTTGTCTAACTCCCACTCCTGTCTCCAGGGTCAGTCTGGAGACACAGCATCTGCCACATGATGGACTGAATAAAGTGACTGATTTCAAACTATCTATTTCAAATAAGTTTTTTTTGTTTTCATGTGTGTGCTAAAATAGAAATAGATGTTCTGTTATTTTCTTCCTTCCGTTTTGGAGATGATTAACTCAAATTATAGGGGATTTATTATCTTCAGGAAATTCAGAGAAATTCCAAGATGGTTAGTTCAGTGGTTAAAGGACACCACAAAGACCGAAGTTCTTTTCATTTTAAGGCTCTGCTGTCCTCTCTATGGTTTTATTTTTTGTCCTTAGTCTGTCTCTCATGTCTGCAACATATAACCTTCAAGCATCCCATCCTCATCTCATAATATTCAAAGGCAGGGGGAAAAAACGCGTTTCTCCTCATCCACCTCCTTTGAGAAACCCTTCCCAGAAGCCCCTATCCAGATTTCTCCTTATCTCTCATTGGCCAAATTACATCAAATATTCATGCCTAAACCAGTCTCCCTTAAGGAAGATGAGATCATGGACTAATTAGGGTTCATCTTCTGAGTTCAGTGGGAACCACCCAAAGTAAATAATTCTGCTAGCAAAAAAGAATGAAGGGGATACTTTTGAGTAAGGCACCAACAGTGACCATCACAATGATGTAGATAGGATATTTTCACAAAAAGAATGCACATGTTTACAAAAGGGAATAGTGCTCAAGTATTGAAGGAAAACTCTTGCTCAATCTTGCATGAAATCATGAAATCTTTCTTTTTTCTCATGAAATACATCTACCCTGTGAGATGCATGGTTATTTCAAGAATAAGCACTTTCAAGGAAGACTTTCCAAACACTGTCAAATTACATTGAAAACTCATAATATTGCCTTGAAATTAAGTATTATGCTTCCCACATGTCACCAAACAAAACCGTACTTGTGAATTCTGCCTTATTTTTTTTTGTTGTTGATCATCTCTTGCTGCCAAAGGGGGGGGGGAGGGCGGGGGAAATGTTTAAATAGAAAATGCTCATATCAGATATTACAAAAGGAAACTATTTCTTTTCCACAAATGTGGTCCATGTGGAGGCCACCTCAAACAGGATAGTCCTCCTCAAAAAGTGATCTCTGACATCATTTTGAGAGGTCCTGACAAAAATCTCATATCCAATGAAAGCCAACAAACAGTATGTTTCCTGAGGAAAATGAAACACAAAGTAAAAGCTCCTCGAGCACAGGAATCTTTAATTTTCCATAATCATATCAGTAGTGCCTACAATAGTGTCTGATACATAAAGCAGCTCAAAAAATACTTGCTACATGAATGGGTGCATGAATATAAACAGGACAAAATTGTTTCCAATATAAGCAGCATTAATCCAGTCAATTAATATTTCATCATTATCAGAATAAGGAAGTTAGCTTTTATAAGAAAGGCAGCTGAAGAGTAAGGTGTCACTGTCCATCTAGTGCATTCCAAAGGAGAGGGACCATATCTGGTGGGCACAAATATTCCTGTCACTCTTTCTGCAGAGGGAGAATGGCCTCAGTAGGCCTTCATGATCTGAATGAAAGCCCTTAAGATCATCCAAGCCATAAACTCTCATTATTTGCCCATGGAGTAGTCTTTTGACTACGGATATGGGTGTCCAGGTACTCAGTACTATGAGTGGGGAAATTAGTCACTTTCAGGCATGTGTGTTTAGTCGTGTCTGACTCTTCAACCCCATGGACTGTAGCCCACCAGGCTCCTCTGTCCATGGAATTTTCCAGGCAAGAATACTGGAGTGGGCTACCATTTCCATCTCCATGGGATCTTCTCGACCCAAGGATCAAACCCATGTCTGTTGCATTGTAGGCAGGTTCTTTACCACTGTGCCACCTGGGAAGCTCCAGAAAAGTATAGGCACCGCTGTAAGCTAATGTCAGTATTCTGTGATACAGAAGAAAGATGGTGTGAATGCCTAAATCTCTAATTTTCAGGAGAGGGCCAGAAAAGTCCTGCCTGAGGTGCCAGTTAAGAAAGGGACTATCATGCTCGGGGTCCTGGACTTCCTGGGCTCTCAGAATCCTCTTGTTCTCAGAACTATACCATGCAGATGGGACTTCTCTGGTTGTCCAGTGGCTCCCAAGACAGGGTGCCCGGGTTTGATCCCTGGTCAGGGGACTAGATCCCACCTGCTGCAACTAAAAGACCCTGCATGCTTCAACTGATACCCAGTGCAGCCAAATAAATTTACATATAGATAAATATATATATTTTAATTTCATTTAAAAAATTAAGACACTGAAATTAACAGATACTTGCTCTTTGGAAGAAAAGCTATGACCAACCTAGACAGCATATTAAAAAGCAGAGACATTACTTTGCCAACAAAGGTCTGTCTAGTGAAAGCTATGGTTTTTCCAATAGTCATGTATGGATGTGAGGGCTGAAGTGTAAAGAAAGCTGAGCGCCAAAGAATTGATGCTTTTGAACTCATAAGCATGAGTGGTGGTGTTGGAGAAGACTCTTGAGAGTCCCTTGGACTGCAAGGAGATCAAACCAGTCAATCCTAAAGGAAATCAGTCCTGAATATTCATTGGAAGGACTGATGCTGAAGCTCCAATACTTTGGCCACCTGATGTGAAGAACTGACTCATTAGAAAAGACCCTGATGCTGGGCAAGCTTGAAGGCAGGAGGAGAAGGGGATGACAGAAGATGACCTGGTTAAATGGCATTGCCAACTCCATGTACATGAGTTTGAGCAAGCTTCAGGAGTTGGTGCTGGACAGAAAAGCCTGGCGTGCTGCAATCCATGGGGTCGCAAAGAGTCGGACATGACTGAGCGACTGAACTGAAACATACATATATGCACAGGTGAGATTTCCAGGACAGCTGCCAAAGGCAGCAGCCCCCAGTCGGTGGCTCCAGTTACCTGGCCCCATCGCTGGGTGAGCTTCTGGGTCACATACTAACTCAGTTCTCAGGTGTGGGGCCCTCAGACCAACTGCTGTCCTGAAGTCCTCAGCAGCCAATTGATAGGATGTTGCTATATCTCAAACATGAAACAAGCCATTTCTTCACTTTCCCCCCAAATAGGTCATAGGTCCTGGCTACAAATAATATTTGTAGCTGTAAGAGAAGGATAGGAAATTGTTCTAAACTCCCTTAAAATGGTTCGGGAGTTAAGATTATCCAGAAGGCCTCCATAATGATGTGAGGAGCAGAACCAGAGAGCACAGTGGGCAGTTCCTCACTTTCGCTAATCGTCTAGTTACGGTGGCACCTGCCCACCAAAGTGGCTTTCTCTCCTGTGCTCTGTTTATCAGGTACAGGGACTCCAGAACACCCCGTTCCTTCACTGCTTCCATGTAGGTGTGGCTCTGGAGTGGATATTGTAACAAATATCCTCAACCTCCCAGAACTCTCCTGGGAAGATACCCAAGGCTTCTTCCTGTGTGGGTTGCATCCCAAGGGACCCTATGAGTGTAATATCCTGACTGTGGAGGACTAGAATGGAAAAGTCTGGGGTGGAGTCTGAACCAATGTCCTTGAGGGAATCAGAAAAGCAGCAAGTTGGGAAAAGGTGATGATAAGCTTGGATCATTGCTGTGAAAAGTACTGAGTGATGTTTACAACTTAACTTCATTGGTTGCCTGAGGCATGGAATATGGATGTGCTTATCCCACTTATAGATTCCAGTCTGGTTAAACATTCTCAAACACCCTCTGCCTGGCAAGGTTTGAACATAGCCAGGCTCAACTAGACAGTGCTTGAGATGCACTGTGAGGTGTTCTGAAGGCAGTTGCTGATCCCGAAGATCACTCTTTGGGTAAAGCCCTCTCCAGCACCAGGTAATGGAGCTGCATCCATCTCGGACTGTAGAGACCAGCTGAGGTATGAAGAGTGGCATCTGCTTAGACCAAACATTGCAGGAATGGCTGTGACTAATCAGGGTGAGCCTTCACAGATGGGGATAACTGGCAATTAAACAGATCAGAAAAAGGATGATCCCAGAGAACAACTCCAAGAGTGTTGGCAGTTGGACACTTGTGCTTACTGACCAGCTCCTCCAGAGCCTGGCAAATTGATTATATGTATTTTGTGAATATCTAGAACCAGAACCATCCCTGGATTACTTCCTGTGACACCATCAACATCCTGCCCATTGAAAACCCTCCTGTATACTTAGTGGCATTCTTGGTTAGCAACATTGATATTTCCTATTTTCTTCCTTCCTGAAAAATTCTTAAGTTTCCTTTAATATCTTAGAACAATATTTTAAGGATGTTATCTTTGCCAATCTTATATATATTATTAAATGGTTCTTGAAAACTGACCTTGGGAGAAGGAAAAAAATCAGCAGTGAAACCACTAGGCATAGACCCAGGAGAGCAGGAAATAATCAGAGAGCACAGCTGAGAGATTCTCCATGAGCAAAGATAAAAATACACATAATATCTTAAAGCTAATAACCCAAGAGGGTAACTGCAAGAACAGCTTCATGCAAACTTTAAAATGTATCAAATAGTAATAGGGGTGTTGCGTGAAGGATGGTTACAAGCAAAATTGCAAATTGAAGGCTTGGGCATATAATTGGCTATACTAATAAGAAGAGAAGGTAGAGGGGACATTGTAGTTAGACATTTTGATAACTTGAAAAGATGATGCTCTGTGGGCTTCAAGAGCATTGCCTAGCAAAGGCAGTTGATTTCTACTATCTATTAATTAAAAGTTAGAAGTGAGTGTTACTGTCGCTGCCCTGAGCTTGCATCCAAGTAAAAATGTATTAGGATTGAATTAGAATAGTGAATAAGCATCACCTTGGAGGGTTTATTAGACCATAGATTACTCCCAGAGTTTCTATTCCATAGGTGTGGGACGGGGCCTGAAAATTCACATTTCTAACAAGTTCCTAGGTGACATGATGCTGTTGATCTTGGGACCACTCATTGAGAATGACTGATTTAGAAGAACGGCAAAAAGGCTGTAACAATTCTGCTCATGACGTACACCCTCACATGCCACAAAAGTGAGGAATTTTTCACTCTGTGTACATAACATCAGAATTAAAAATCATATTACAAGAAATTAAATAGAATGCTCTTTCTAAATATAAGATTCTTTTTTATGGAAGGACATTGTTTTCTTTTTATGATCTAAATCATGGAAGAAATTCAAAGGAAAAAATAATGATTTATAGAATTACATTATTATCTAAATCATGAAGAAATTCAAAGGAAAAAATAATGATGAATAGAATTACATATATAAAAATGTAAAACTGTGATGTAAGGGAATGCTTCAAATTTAAAGCAAAAAGAGATGTAACGGAATAGGAAAAATATTTGCTATAAAAGTTTCCCATAAACATGGCTGCATATTTAAAGTTTAAAATGTACTGAATCATTCAAACAAGGTTCCCAGTGGAGACAAAGTCTGGGACACACACAGGCAGTATGTACATCAGGAATGTCAACATAAACCAACATCGAAACACTAAACCTCAAAAGTAATTAAGGAAATCCAAATGAAAACAGTTATAAGGGACCGTTTAACACATATTAGATAATAGTATAAGGATAAATGATAACATTTAGTACCTGGGAGACTAGTGGGAAATGGTTGTTGGCAGAAGTGTAAATTGTTGTTTTTTTTTTTCCAGTAAGAGCCATGAAGATGATGATAGCAGAAAATGGATCCCATTTAAGTAATTCATAAGAACAAGCCTATAATTATAAAAATATTCATGGCAGAATTATTTATAATTGCTAACAAATGAAATTATGAAAATATTCAATAGTAAGGGAATAGAAGAATAAAGTTATATTAACCCATTATTCAATCGTTAGAAGTGAAAATGCACAGAGTTTGCAGACCGAGGGAAGTGTATGCTGCATTGAAATGTAACAGAGGATTTCCCTGGTGGTCCAGTGGTTAAGAATCTGCCTGCCAGTGCAGGGGACTGGCAGGTTCAAACCCCAGTCTGGGAAGATGCCACATACTGTGAGGCAACTAAGCCCATGGGCCACAACTATTCAGCCCGAGTTCTAGAGCCCAAGAGATGCAACACCTAGAGCCTGCGGTCCACGAGAGAAGCCACCACGGTAAGAAGCCTGAGCACAGCAACTGGAGAAACCTCAAGGGCAGCGACAAAGACCCAGCGCAACCAAAGATGACTTTTTTTAATGTAAGAGAAAAAGAGCATTGGATTTGGAATCAAGAGGCCTGATAATCGTGACCTTTGGCTAAGGATAAAAATCTTCTAAATTGTTGGTCTTTTATCAATGCAGTTTTTCTCAAGCCCAGCAGTTTTCAACATTTTGCCCACTATCGGAATTAAGAAACTTTACATCCTGATTCAGTGTCCACCCTCCCTCCCTCGTTGTTCCGTCGCTAAGTCGTATCCGAGTCTTCAGCCCTATAAACCGCAGCACACCCCCCTTACTGTGGTTAAAACGGTGATCTGTTCTAGTCTGTCCTATTCTGCATTTCATCCTTTTCCACCCCATTTAAAAATTCTGGTCACTGAATTGCTGTAAAACCCACCAGTCTATCACAACCAGCAGTTCATAAAACATCAGGCTAATTTATAGGTGTACTCAAAGTTTACTGCCTTTCTTCCCCACCCTTCCTTTCAACATCCCCACCCTCCCCCAACCAACACACACACAGAGTACACACAAGGACGCTCTAATAAAGACCATGGCCAGAATGCAGCCACACATGGCAGTAATATAGTAGGAAGGCAACTTTTATACCCCATTAGGTATCGGGCTTTGCTGGTGGCTCAGTGGTAAAGAATCCGCCTGCCAATGCAGGAGATCTGGGTTTGATCCCTGAGTCAGGAAGATCCCCTGAAGAAGGAAATGGCCACCCACTCCAGTATTCTTGCCTGGAAATCTCACAGAGGAGCCTGGTGGGCTACAATCCATGTGGTCACAGGACTTAGCGACTATGCAACAACAAGGTCTTCATATATGTCAGGAGGTAGAGTGATTTTTAGTGCAAGTGAACGGGGTAACTTGCTTCTCAGATGGTGTTAACAGCTATCTTGAACCTCTCTTAGCCATTTTTCCTTTCCCTATAGCTCAAAACCCAGGAATCACATGTTGCCCGTACAGATAGTCACATGGACCAAATGCATCCATTTCTACTGGTTTGGTTGCAACAGGACAGGCCTGATGATATCTTCTGATTAGACAAGAATCTGGCTGCTCATCCAGCTTCTATTCAGGGTAAAGTCTGTGCAGATCTAGCCAGCTCAGAAGCCCCAGTTCACAGTGCTGAACATTTTTTCTGTCTTCTATGACTTAAGCTTTCTAAAACAGAGGTTCTGAAATTTTAATATGCTTAAGAATGATCCAGATATTTGTTAAAGTTGCAAATGCTATGTCTCATCACTGGAGAGGCTGATTCAGAGATGTGGTACGGCCCTGGAAATTACATTTTTAACAGACACCCCAGGTGCTTTCTCCATATCTGGGGAAACCCTTCTGTGGGTCCTATTGCCAGGGTGAAGAGACGACTGAGATTTGGGTATGGGTGGCCTTGGCCACAGCTTTCTATCATGGACATGCAACAAACCTCAGTTTTCTCTCTGCAAAATATAGGAAATATGGCTTCCCAGGTGGCGCTAGTGGTAAAGAACCCACCTGCCAATGAAGGAGACGTAATAGAAGCAGGTTTGATCCCTGGATGGAGAAAATCCTCTGGAGGAGGGCATCACAATCCATTCTAGTATCCTTGCCTGGAGAATCCCATGGACAGAGGAGCTTGGAATGATACAGTTCATGGGGTTGGAAAGAGTCAGACACCACTGATGTGATTTAGCACTCATGTATACCCTATCTGTAGGCTTATTCCATTTACTCTTGTATGATCTGTCTATAAATAATATTAAATGGAAGAACAAATAATTCTTTGGATATTATTTCCAACTTGGTTAAACTATATGAATAATAGATAGCTGACTAATCAAATGTGTGACTCCTCCTTCCTTTGGAAGGGGTTAGTATGGAGGAAGAAAGAGAAGTCAACAGAGGCAGGCTTGGGGTGGAAGTTCCCAATTTTATGCAGTAGGACAAAATATGGGACAAAGAACAAAAACATTCTATCTTGAAATCTTCATCAGAAAATAAGCAAGGAGGTTACTAGGATCCCATTATCCTTATTTTACAAATGAAGAAATGAAGGAACAGGAAAGTCTGCCGATTGAGTTATTATCATAAAACTGGTGAATATTGTATTGATCTGTTGCTGCTTCTTTCATGGTTAGTGATGATAAATGTGAAGGTGGCTGACATCCTGAATCTCCATGCCATACCTCCGTGCTTGACCATACTACTTGCCTGGGTGCTCAGTCATGTCTGACTGTGAGTCCATGGACTATAGCCTGCCAGGCTCCTCTGTCCATGGAATTTTCCAGGCAAGAATTCTGGAGCGGGTTGCCATTCCCTATACCAAGAGATCTTCCTGACCCAGGGATCAAATCTGTGTCTCTTGAGTCACCTGCACTGGCAGGCAGATTCTTTGTCACTGAACCAACTGGGAACTAGCTGCCTACCCACTCGACTCTACATGACGCCCTAAGCACGTGCAGACAGGAATTCTGGCCAAGGCACACTGTTCCTAGGGAGGGGCTTCTAACCAGGTGGGCTGGGAGGACACAGTCAGTGGTTTGGTCTCTCCAAACCCCGGGTTAGACTAGAGCCTGGCTTACTTTGTGCCTCCTTTCCTTGGGGCCTCATTCCTGTCCTGACTGAGCCCCCCATTCTTTTGCCTCCAAGCTCAGAGAAGGGAGTGAAGATGTTTCTTTCCTGAAGAAATGTGCTGTTTGGGGACACGTGCCATCCAGTCCCTCTGACTCAGTGCCCTGATTTTCTCTGGCTGTCCATCCCCTGCTTTGAGAGCTCACGTCCTTGCAGGGAAGCTGACCACACGATTCCAGGGATGGGCCTCGACAGACTGAAGGTCTCACTGCTCCCCCACCACCATGACCGGTCCAGGGATGACCTAATTAGAGTCAGTCAAAACAAAGACACATTTTCTGAAGGATTCTGGAGAAAATGGCTTCACTTTTCCTTTGAAACTACCCGAAGAATCTTCTTTTTCTTTTTGGATTTGAACAAGAAAGTCCTTAACCCTCAAAGCGACTTAGAGCCATCTCGTGGCCACTCAGGGGAATACACGGAGAGGAAGGCAAAGAGGAGAGAAAGTGCCGCGGGGTCCTCCGTGTTAACATGAGTTGCTGTGGGTAAAGCCTTAACTGAAGCCTGGTGTTTACAGGCTTTTCAGCATGTGAATCAATATATGCCCTTTAATGATTAAGCCAATCTGAGCTGCATTTTCAGCAATTTCAGGCTTATAATTAACATGAACCACAACACAAGCATGTAAGTTAAGGAGACCTACTCCACTGCTTTCCCTTAATCCTGCTAAAGTTTTCCAAGGGCAAGGTGATCACCAGAGGAGGAAGTCAGATTTTCCTGTATTAGTCAGCTGGGAGGTAAGAGAGAACCAAGCTTAAGAAAACAGAAAGACCTTTAATAACATTTCTCCAACTCACATATCCAACTACAATAGGATAAGTAAAGGACTTGGTATGTATAAACAAAGTCAAATACTGTCATTAGTAGCAGTAGTATTAGTATCCTTGTAACACCTCTCACTGAATGTTCTGTCCCCTCATATGGTGGCTCCATTGTGTGTCTTCGCAAATTCCATTTTAAGCTAGTTATGGTGCTTGGGGGGAAAGGACAAACCTTCACCTAACTTCATAAGAAGCTGTAGTACATATTCACAATGGAATATTACTCAGCTATAAAAAAGAATTCATTTGAGTCCGTTCTGATGAGGTGGATGAAACTGGAGCCTATTATACAGAGTCAAGTAAGTCAGAAAGAGAAACACTAAACAGTGTATTAATGCATATATATGGAATTTAGAAACGGTAACAACAGCAACAATCCTATATGTAAGACAGCAAAAAAAAACACACACACACATAGATGTAAAGAACAGGCTTTTGGACTATGTGGGAGAAGGGGTAGGGGTGGGATGATTTAAGGGAATATCATTGAAATGTACATTACCATATATAAAACAGATGACCGGTGCAAGTTCGATGCATGAAGCAGGGCACTCAAAGTCGGTGCTCTGGGACAACCCAGAGGGATGGGGTGGGGAGGGGGTTCAGGATGGGGAGACACATGTGCACCCATGGCTGATTCATGTCGATGCGTGGCAAAAACCACCACACTGTTGTAAAGTAATTATCCTACAATTAAAACAAATAAATAAAAGAAATAAAGATGAATAATATTAAAAAAAAAAAACATGATCAGTAGACCCCACTGATACTTTGGTTTCTTCACGAACAAGGACAGTCACAAAAGATACAGAACTCTGGCAAAAGAGCTTGTGTCATCCAAGAAACTGCTCATTTTTTTAATCTTTGAAGATGGAACTAATGTGGGATGCCTTACACCAGGAATTTTCAAATTTCAAAACCAACGCCTCTTCAACTTGCTTTGAAACAGAAGCAGCCACCCCAAACCTGCTGGACATGGAAGGAGGTGGCAGGAGTAATAAACACCCCAGCGATCCTTTGAAACGTAGGTCTGGGGCCTCTCCCCTCGTAATCAGTGATTTTTCTCACTCTAATGAAACCCAGATGCTTCCAATAAAAAGAATGGCTGGTCTTCAAGCCATTTGCTAATTCTGCCTAGAGGTAGAGAGAAAAAAAGTGCTGTGCCCCACATCATTAATTTTAAATATCCTATTTTGTTTTATTTTCAGAATGAAATGGTATGGAACAGTGTAATGAGCAATAGAAATATGGAACCAAGAAGCAATTATATCTTCAAAGGAGCAAAATGAGAGCAAATAAAAGGCCTTGCCCAAGTTAGCACACAAACAGGCAGATTAGAACATCACTTTCAGAGTCCAAATACATGCCTTTTGGTTATGTCTGTAAATTATCTTCCACAAACATCATGTTATATCAGTGGAGACCCATTTCTGAGTTACAGTAAAAAACTGGGTTTCTTAAGAGGCCCTGCTGCTGCTGCTGCTGCTAAGTCGCTTCAGTTGTGTCCGACTCTGTGCGACCGCATAGACGGCAGGCCATCAGGCTCCCCCGTCCCTGGGATTCTCCAGGCAAGAACACTGGAGTGGGTTGCCATTTCCTTCTCCAGTGCATGAAAGTGAAAAGTGAAAGTGAAGTCGCTCAGTCATGTCCAACTCTTAGCGACCCAATGGACTGCAGCCTACCGGGCTCCTCCTTCCATGGGCCTTTCCAGGCAAGAGTACTGGAGTGGGGTGCCATCGCCTTCTCCGAAGAGGCCCTGAAATCCCTTAAATTCAAGTTCACTAATCTACAGCCATTGTGCCAGGCACTGAACAGCAAGACAGATAGGGTATAATCTTTACCTTCAAAGTGCTTACAGTCTTGTTAAGAAGACGGGGCTGTACATAAATGATCGTAATCTAATGTGTTCTGGGTAACAGATTATACAGAATGTGGAGGGAATATAATGTGTTCCCTCCCCAGAAGAGGGAACATTTCATTCTGTTTGAGAAGATAGAGGAAGTCTTTATAAAAAGGTAGGCAGGAGCTGAAGCTATGCAGTACAGCTTCAGCTGTACTTCTTGGGCCAGAAAGAAGGTATGGAGGCCAGGTGTTCAATTCAGTGAGAAAGGTGCCAAGAGCATCCTCTGAGTGGAAGGGAATAAGAATCCATCTCCTGCCTGAAGCCTGGGGCCAAGCCAGAGGTATCTACTGATGAAATGAGACCAAGATAGTACAATTAAATCTTTAGAACCTTTCTGTTTGGAGTGACAGGAAAGAGAGACTGCCTGAAGAAATATGGATGGAGGTTCATGACATTGGGCAGGGATCAAGACCATCCCCAAATCAAAGAAATGCAAAAAGGCAAAATCATTGTCTGAGAAGGCCTTATAAATAACTGAGAAAAGAAGAAAAGCAAAAGGCAAAGGAGAAAAGGAAAGATATACCAATTTGAATGCAGAGTTCCAAAGAATAGAAGAAGAGATAAGAAAGCCTTCCTAAGTGGACAATGCCAAGAAACAGAGGAAAACAATAGAATGGGAAAGACTAGAGATCTCTTCAAAAAAGTTAGAAATACCAAGGGAATATTTCATGCAAAGATGGGCACAAAAAAGGACAAAAACAGTATGGATCTAACAGAAGCAGAAGATACTAAGAAGAGGTGGCAAGAATACACAGAACTCTACAAAAAATATCTTCATGACCCAGATAATCACTGAGGGTGTTTGAAGGACTGAAGCTGAAGCTGTGCTTTGGGCACCTGATGCAAAGAGCTGACTCATTGCAAAAAAAAAAACCAAACACCAAAACCCTATTGCTGGGAAAGATTGAAACCAAAAGAAGAAAGCGGTGGCAGAGAATGAGACGGTTAGAGAGCATCACCAGCTCAGTGGACATGAATCTGAACAAACTCTGGGAGATGGTGAAGGACAGGGGAGCCTGGCATGCTGCAGTCTATGGGTCACAAAGAGTCAGACACAGCTTAGTGATTGAACAACAACAACATAATCATAAGACAGCAAGATACATTAAAACGGCTGCTAAGAAGCAGGCAAGGTCAGAGCGAAGGAAACATGTGGGCAAGTAGCTAGAGGTAATCCTAGAACAGAAGTCAGGAGCAAGATTCTGAACTAATCCATTTGCAAAATAGCTTGAAATCTTAGAAGCCACATGATCAGTGGCTGATTTTAGGAGTGGTATAGGGGCTTCCCTGGTGGCTCAGACAGTAAAGCGTCTGCCTACAATGCGGGAGACCTGGGTTCGATCCCTGGGTCGGCAATTTCCCCTGGAGAAGGAAATGGCAATCCACTCCAGTACTCTTACCTGGAAAATGCCATGGACGGAGGAGCCTGGTAGGCTACAGTCCATGCAGTCCCAAAGAGTTGGACACGACTGAACGACTTCACTTCAGAGGGTTTTTCTACATTGAAGTCCCTGCTCCAATCACCTATCTGAGCACAGCTCAAAGGAGCCATGGGTTTTAAGTGGAACAAAACACTTTGCATACCCCGCCCCCTCTCCCCCCCACCACCAGCACCAACACACATATTAGGGAAGAGCCAGGGCAATGGCACCCCACTCCAGTACTTTTGCCTAGAAAATCCCATGGATGGAGGAGCCTGGTAGGCCGAAGTCCATGGGGTCACTAGAGTCGGACATGACTGAGCGACTTCACTTTCACTTTTCACTTTCATGCACTGGAGAAGGAAATGGCAACCCACTCCAGTGTTCTTGCCTGGAGAATCCCAGGGACGGGGAGCCTGGTGGGCTGCCGTGTATGGGGTCGCACAGAGTCGGACACGACTGAAGCGACACAGCAGCAGCAGCAAAAGTTTAGTCAGATAACACCATGACTGTGACCCATTCCGCTTGTTTGTGACACATCAGCTTCCGTACCACCTCAGAACTTTTCTTTCTGTTGCCCTACCCCAGAGCTTTTATTGTGACTTGGACAAAACTGAAGAAGCCCAGAAAATGGAGCAGACTGTGAGGCCAAAGAGGGAAGACTATCCAGGAGGCGGTGTTACCGGGTCGAGGCTCACTCTGCTGACCGCACAACAGGCCAATGAATCGACAGACGAGGTGTTGAGGCAAGGAATACTGACTTCACTGGGTTGGCTGGCAGATTGAGAAGATAGCAGACTCATGTCTCCAAAAAGCCATCTTATGTGGTCCAGATGCCAGATTCTTTTATAAAACAGAGAGGGCAAGGAGGCAATGGCACCCCACTCCAGTACTCTTGCCTGGAAAATCCCATGGACAGAGGAGCCTGGTGGGCTGCAGTCCATGGGGTCGCTAGGAGTTGGACACGACTGAGCAACTTCACTTTCACTTTTCCCTTTCATGCATTGGAGAAGGAAATGGCAGCCCACTCCAGTGTTCTTGCCTGGAGAATCCCAGGGATGGGGGAGCCTGGTGGGCTGTCATCTCTGGGGTCGCACAGAGTCGGACACGACTGAAGTGACTTAGCAGCAGAGGGCAAGGAGGTGAGGAAGTGAAGTAAAAAGGCTATTTATCTTGCAAAATGGGATGCTTCTGTTTCTTCTTTTCTGCAGCCAATCACAGGAGCACTGGGTCAGATTGTCTCCCGGAGAACTGAACAAAGCCACTTTGGTTTAACATTCAGCGAGAGGAGCAGGGTTCCCTGAGGCAGGCCAATATGTATGATTATCAATGAAAAGCAAAGGTTCAAGGCAAAGAAACAGATCCACCAGGGAGTCACTTGGCTCCTCCCAGTTACAGCAGGAAAAGCTATCCCCACAGAGGGGTGGCTGGGCCTTGAGGCCTGCAAGCCAGCCGCTTGGGGCAGAAAAGTTTGGGAAGATACAGGAAGAGAGGGGGAAAATATGCTGTCGTGAGGAATGGGATGGCAGGAGGAGATTCAAAAGGAGAATTCTTTGGAAGTCTTTCTCCATGTGGTACTGTATAACACACAGCTGCTTCAGGACACCTCTGAACACACATGTGTTCCTTTTCAATGCTTTTGGAGTCAGATTGGATGTTTTGTTTTTTGTTGTTTTTGTTTTCCATGTTAAGACAATCTTGGAGGCTGGTCGCACTACCATACTTTATTTTGATTAAGCATTCATAGGTATTCTTTCCTTATCGTGAAAGCCTGGAGGGTCCAGCTCCGATAACAGTAAAAGGAAGCTGTATGGGAAACAATGAAGGCTTGGGGAGCAATAGACCAGGAGTGGGCAGTATCTGGAGAAGGAAGAGAACAGCATGGTGTGGGTTAAAGCAGACGGATTTCACCCACTTCTTCATTTGGACCAGATCCACTCTCGTTGTACAAACGATCACAAGTCCACAGGCCAAGGCCCTGGAGAAACTAGATTAGACCTGGATAGTATAAGTTATGATCAAGGGAGAATTCATTAAAGATGGAAATGTCACCACCCGATGTGGTGATCCTGACCTTATCCTCAGATGCCCGCACCAGAAGGAGGGAGGGAGAGGTGTGATGTTCCTGGAGAAGTGCTGGGGGAGCCACAGCGGCGGGAGAGCCTGGGTGCAGCCGGCACTTTATTTGTCTTGCAGGGTGGGACAGGGAGTGGGGGTGGAGGTAGAGACCAGGTGTTCCCTCAGGCGGAAGGAGAATTTGTGCACAGGCAGCGGCCGCCGCTTTATGCTTTCTTTAGAGATCTTGGCCTTTCTGTCCCTGGAAAGGTTCCTGGAATTGCTCTCAAGTATGGAAATTGCTCTCACTGGAGCCATTTCAGAGCCTTCTTCCAGTCACCGCGCGTCTAAGCTGGCTCCCGCGACCATTGAGAGGACTCACAGGAGGCCCTCGAGTGGCAGCCGCGTGCATTGAGTGCAGAGCGCAATTACACCCCGAATCAGAACCTCCAGACCGCAAACAAGGCTTTGAGTGTTAGTTCCCCTTCGAGAAGGAAAGAGTTATGGATGGCTCTGTACTTGATATGGTATTTCTTTTCATACTCGCTTATTCCCTGAGCCATTTCCTCAAGGCCCAGCAGCCTGGGAACACTGTCAGCCAGATAATGGCCAACGACTCAATAGCTAGGACTCTGGCCTGGTCTGAGTAGCCACTTCTGAACCTAGAGAACATGAGAGGTGATTCCTAAGGTTTCTGCCCTACACATAGCCTTCTAGACCCTGGGTGGTGGGTGGTAGAAGTACCATCTTCCCACTTCTGACATAACCAGGTGCCAGGCTGCTACCTTAAAGACCCTCACATCTAAGGTCATGTGCCCTCTGGGCCCCAAACTTTGCTTCTGGGTACCTCCCTTGTCATGCTTGTGCTGCCAAGTCCCTAGCAAGGCCCTGAAATGCCCGTGCCCTTGTCTTCAGGCAAATAGGTCCAAGTTGGACAATTCACCCATAAGCAGAAACCTTTCCTTCCAGAAGACCACCTTGGCCAATTGCCTCCTCAAACTGAAACTGAGCATCACCCTGTGGGGCTCCTGGGCACAAAAGACTTTCTGTGTCCCCCATTTCTTGATTACAGGAAATACAGTCAGTCACCTACATATAAATCAGTTCTGTTCTCAGAGCACATTCCTAAGTCCAATTTGTAAGTCCTACAGAGTTAGCCTAGGTACCCAACTAACATAATCAGCTATATGGTCTTGTACTGTAAGAGGTTTATAATATTCTTCACACAAATAATACACAAAAAACAAACACAAAAATAAACATTTTTAATCTTACAGTACAGTATCTTGAAAAGTACAGTAGTATAGGGCAACAGCCGCATACAGGGGTTGACTTCAGTACTAGCTACATCCCACTGCCGTTACACTTGCTTCGGGATATCCTGGGCTTGAAACAAAGATATTGTACTACTGAACTCTACAGTACTATACAGTAAACTACACAAAAGCATAACCACCTGTAGACGATACACGAACGCGACAATATTTGCCAGAGAAGTGATTGGACATGTGAACGCATGTTTGCATCTTTGAAAGTTCGCAGCTTGAAGATTTGTAGGTAGAGTACTTACTGTGAGCTTCATTCAGCCTCTGTGACCTTCCTTGAGTTCCAACGGGCAGATCTAAATAGCTGCTATTAGAGAAGGGTGGGGACCTGCAGGCAGGGGAGGAACAGTCAGGAAACAATAGTACAGCTTTAGGTCAGAGTCCTGACTCCCCTTCAAGGGACAGATATAACAGTTTGGTTAAGCTATTTTACGGGTACTGAACCCCCGCCAGGTGGCAGAAATTAACAGTATGCTGCCCACAAGCAGGTAGACTGCAGACCGGTTGGAATCAGAAGGTTAATGATGCTGACTTCCACTAACTAATCAGAAGGAGTTCCCCACTGATCACGCCCTTCTCTTTGAACCATTACTATTCAACTCCACACTACGTCCTCCAGGTCGGGACACTAAGTTTGGGGGACATTTGCCTCTGTAGCCCCTTTTGCCTGGCAAAGCAATAGAGCTATTCTTTTCTACTTCACCCAAAACTCTGTCTACGAGATTCAATTCAGTGTTCGGGAACAGAGGCCAGATTCTGCATCAAAACCAATGAGTGAATTCAGCCATCTGGGGGACCACCCGTGAGTGCTCCTGCCATCAGCTCTGCTTCCTCCTAGAAGACACTCCTATTTCCTGTCCAGTTGGATAGACTGCCACTCTCAGGGGCTGAGCAGCAGATTATGCTGAAGGTCTTGCATTTCCTTTCCAGATAATTCACAGGTAAGATAGCCCAGCTATTAAGCATGTGAGTTCTCGAGTCAGATCGCCTGTGTACAAATCCAGCCTTTGCTACTTACTGTGTTATCATACGCGTTACCATACTCATTTACTCATTGGAAAAGACCCTGATGCTGGGAAAGATTGAAGGCAGGAGGAAAAGGGGATGACAGAGGAGGAAATGGATGGCATCTCTGACTCGATGGACATGAGTTTGAGTAAGTTCCAGGAGTTGGTAATGAACAGGGAAGTCTAGTGTGCTGCAGTCCATGGGGTCATAAAGAGTCGGACACGACTGAGTGAACTGATTGTGTTACCGTAGGCAAATGTTACTATATCACCACTAAACCTTGCTTTCCCCATCTGCGAAGTGAGAATAGTAACAGTACATAATTCAGAGAATTCTTGCTAGAACTAAATGAGAAAATGCATACTTCATAGTAAGTTCTCCATGTTAGTTGCTGTCATTATTTCCCACTGTATGCTAACCCCTCAAAAAGCTCGCAGTGTGGTCACTAGACACCTTTGGAAGAAAAGAAGTGAGTATCAATTTACTAACTGCAATTCATAATAATAAAGATACAATCGACTCTCAGAATTCACAGATTCCATATTTGTGGATTTGCCCATTCACTAATATTTATTTGTGACCCTAGGATGAAGCACAAGCTGGAATCAAGATTGCCCGGAGAAATATCAATAACCTCAGATATGCAGATGACACCACCCTTATGGCAGAAAGTGAAGAGGAACTAAAGAGCCTCTTGATGAAAGTGAAAGAGGAGAGTGAAAAAATTGGCTTAAAGCTCAACATTCAGAAAACGAAGATCATGGCTTCTGATCCCATCACTTCATGGGAAATAGATGGGGAAACAGTGGAAACAGTGACAAACTTTATTTTGCTAAGTCACTTCAGTCATGTCCGACTCTGTGTGACCCCATAGAGCCCATCAGGCTCCCCGTCCCTGGGATTCTCCAGGCAAGAACACTGGAGTAGGCTGCCATTTCCTTCTCCAATAACTTTATTTTGGGGGGCTCCAAAATCACTGCAGATGTTGACTGCAACCGTGAAATTAAAAGATGCTTGCTCCTTGGAAGAAAAGCTATGACCAACCTAGACAGCATATTAAAAAGCAGAGACATTATTTTGCCAACAAAGGCCCATCTAGTCAAAGCTATAGTTTTTCCAGTAGTCATGTATGGATGTTAGAGTTGAACTATAAAGAAAGCTGAGCACCTAAGAATTGATGCTTTTGAACTGTGGTGTTGCAGAAGACTTTTGAGAGTCCCTTGGACTGCAAGGAGATCCAACCAGTCCGTACTAAAGGAGATCAGTCCTGAATATTCATTGGAAGGACGGATGCTAAAGCTAAAACTCCAATGCTTTGGCCACTTGCTGTGAAGAACTGACTTGGAAAAGGCCCTGATGCTGGGAAAAATTGAAGGTGGGAGGAGAAGGGGACGACAGAGGATGAGATGGTTGGATGGCAACACCGACCCAAGGAACACAAGTTTGAGTAAACTCTGGGTGTTGGTGATGGACAGGGAGGCCTGGCGTGCTTCAGTCCATGGGATCACAAAAGAATCAGACACGACTGAGCGACTGAAATGAACTGAACTGAAAATCAGGACTTCCAGGGCTTCTGCAATCACTCCTAGACAGTGAAAAATTGAGTTGCCAGCATGCACATCTTAGCTGGAGAAGAACTAGGCAAATTCTACCTTCTGGCTTCAGCAATCCTACTGTATGTAGTGTGCTTTTCAGGGTCAATTTGGTGCCTATGTTTTTCATATTTTTGTGCTTTGCGTTTGTGATTTCACTATTTAAAATGGTCCCCAATCGTGATGTTGAAGTGTTGTCTACTGTTCTTTAAGACAAGAAGGCTATGATATACCATAAGTGGAAAATACATATGTTACACAAGCTTCATTCAAGCATAAGTTATAGCTCTGTTGGCTGAGTTCAATGTTAATGAATCAGCAATATGTATCATTGTTGTTTTTCAGTTACTAAGTCATGTCCAACTCTTTGCGACCCCATCAACTGCAGCACACCAGGCTTCCCTGTCCTTCACTCTCTCCCAGTTTGCTCAATCTCATATACATTGAGTCAGTGATGCCGTCCAACCATCTCATCCTCTGTCACCCTCTTCTCCTCTTGCCCTCAATCTTTCCCAGCATCAGGGTCTTTTAACAATATGTATTATATAAGGTATTTTTAAATAGAAACACGTAAAACAAAGTATGTTGTGACCAGAGGCTCACAGAAAACACCCTATATTTTCCCTGAGAGCAATGGTTGGGTGTTCCCTAATTCAGAGTTTGCAAAGGCTTTATAAAATCTAACTACTGTGAATAACAAGAATCGACTCAACGTAGAAAGAGCCCAGAGAACCCAGAAGAGGATCTATCAGCTCTGCCAGAGGAAAAGCCTTCTTAGAGGACAGATTTCTGAGCCAACTTGAACAGTGAGAGTTCCTTTGGGTCAGAGGGCTGGTGTGATGTGAGAGAGGGCTCAACAAAGACAAAGCTCTAAGCTATTATAGAAGCCCAGAAGCAGTTCACCCTCTTTTTATTTAACAAATACTTACTGAGCACCTCCTGAGTGTCAGCCTGCAGGGGCGAGGGCCGGGTGATGGGGGTGGGGCCGGCAGAGGTGGGTGAGGCCGCCCCGGATGCCGCAGCACAGGGCTGGAACCAACCCCAGGTCTTTCATTCGGGAGTGTGGAGCGACCCAAGGTGGCTGAGGACAGATGTCTAGGGTGACGCTAAATGCTCCCTTTCAGTTGCACAGTAGACTAAACAACCCAAGGAAGCGGTGACATTTCCTTCCCTGGAAATACTGGAGGACAGTAGAAGTCTCTACGTTTCTCAAAGCCAGCTTTTGTTACTTGCTTATATAACGCTATACAGGGGCTGTCACTGTGTTTGGAATTGAGTATGTGGACTTAATTTGTAATTCCCCTCCTTTGTCCATCTCTGGCCACTTCCTTCTCAAATCCACATACCAGCCATCCCTTGACGAGCTGCGCTCTTTCTTGTCTCAGGTTTTGCTGTGTTTCGCCTAGATTATGGTTCCACCTCCTTCCAAGCCTCTGCCTGTAACATTTGCTTTGTTCACTCTCTTCAACCTCTAGGTCTCAGGTTAAAAGTCACTTTCTCTGGGAAACCCACACCCACGTGCTTTCCCTATATGTCACTTTCCACCCTGTCCTGTTTTGCTTGACTTATCGTCCATCCTGGCTAAATAGACCATGAGATCTGAGCAGGCAGGAACTGTGTATATCTGCTTGACCGTCTGTATCCCTCCTACCCAGTGCCTGGCACTTAGAAGGTGTCTGTGAGCCCAAAAGGAAGGGAATGAGCATGTTTACCCCAGGGGACTTTGGCACCCAGCTCACGATGAATCATTGGGGTTTTCCACTACATTGAAGGCTGAATGTTCCATTCTCCACTGTGGGGACAGCACGCACCTCTGAGACCCAGCTTTCCTGAAGCCCGGTACACTTCTAATGATTATCAAGTTTTACTGGAGGTGCTGAGTTTACCCTCCAGCCGGCAGGACCCTCTGTGAACTGTGAAGCAATTGATTCTTCTCCAATGCACTAAGTGTATTTAAATGTCTATAATGAGAGTCGCATTTTCTGGAAGGACACTAATTATTTTTAATTCGTGGCTTATACTGATTGCCTGGGAGCAAGAAACTAAAAAGCATATTGTATTGGTGGGGAGATATTCTGCTTCTTTGCTTCAAAGTGGGTCTTGTTGGGGCTCTTTCTACTTGCCCTGCATGATCCAGCTCCCAACCTGCTCTGCTATGGCAGGTCATTGGCCCTGCTCTTGAGGGGCTGGAGGGAGAGAGGAAAACAGGAGACTATTCCAGGTTAGTCTCTAAAAGTCTCAGTGTCTTGACTTAGTGTCTGCTTTTGTAGGTTCAGAAACTTAATTTGTCACTGCATGCATGGTTAAATGCTCCAGTGATTCACGCTAATCAGACTCATAAAAGACTAAATCATAACCAAAAAGCAAACCCTTCTCACTTGGTGGGAGGAAGATGGATTGCCGGAACTTGGGATATGGTGGTGGTAAGGCATTCCTGTCCTCATCTATCCCAGCAGGTCAAAGAATATGAGATATTCTTGAGATATGTTTAATTCTAGCCATACCTCCTTCAAGCAGAGAGAGCATGGATTATTATTCCCGCTTTTCAAAGAGACTGAGGTCCAGAGGGATTTTACCCAAATGTCAGGATTTTCTGAGTCTTTGATGTCCTTCATTACAAGTTCAAAAGGTTGGAGGAGATCAGGATCATGAACGATGATCCTGGTCACCAGAAATCTATATGGGTATATCACATGAGAATTTTTAAAAATTGAACACAGCATTAACTTTAGTCAGTAGAGCCTAACTTGCTAATGTTGGTGAGGATGGTTTAGTCCACTAAGTCATGTCTGACTCTTTGTGACCCCATGGACTGTAGCTCTCCAGGCTCCTCTGTCCATGGAATTTCCCAGGCAAGAATACTGGAGTGGGTTGCCAATTCCTTCTCCGGGGGATCTTCACAACCCAGGGATGGGACCCATGTCTCCTGCATCTCCTGCATTGGCAAGTGGATTCTTTACTGACTGAGCCACCAGGGAAACCCAACTTACTAGCAGATGGGGCTCAAATTGAAACCAAGTACATCTAAAGATTTTAGTCTCAAACATTTCCCTTTGTTGCTGTCTTAGTTCAAGCAGAAGCCCCCTCTCCCCACCCCACCCTCACCCTCAGGAGACAAGAGGAGCCACCTTTGGAATCTTTGTATCAGCCATTCACTGGCTGTGGCCACCCTGGGCTGCAGGAGAGGGCAGTGGCTGTTAACTTCCCAGATGCTGCTGCTGCTGCTGCTAAGTCGCTTCTGTCGTGTCCAACTCTGTGCGACCCCATAGACGGCAGCCCATCAGGCTCCCCCATCCCTGGGATTCTCCAGGCAAGAAAACTTCCCAGATGAGGTGCCTCCTATCAGCTAAGAGTGATTCCCCTGCCAAGGGGGCGGCTAAGAGTGATTCCCCTTAGCAGCTGACACTGCAGTAGCAGAATTGGGGGTGCTGTCCTGCAGAAGAGGATCTGGGTACCCCAAGACAGCATCTGCCACAGTCTCTAATCCTGTGTCTTGTTTCTTTCACCTCCAGGCATTTCATCCTGGAGGCTCTTTTGTTAGAAGCTTTTCTCTCAGTCCAGAACTTGTTTCTCTCCTTTTTGCTCAGATAAATCTTACTTCTCCTTTAAGCCTCATGGTAGGTATCACTTCCTCTAGGAAGCCTTTGCCAACCCTTCAATATTAGTCCAGGCTCTGTTGTGTTTTCCCACTTATACCACATTATGCTTCAAAGCTGACCTCCTGCTTGGCCATGCCTACCTCGACTGTAAGCTCAGGAGGCCAGGGAACATCTCTGTCTCATGTTCTTCTCTATCCAGCATTTCAAACCATTATTCCTGGCACTCAATAAATGCCTTCATTGTATGGAATTAATAATGTTCTTCTAGAGGATTTAAACTTGAAAGTCACTAGTTGAGCTAGATGTACCATAGTAGAGGCAGGTAGTGGGGAGAGATACTTACACCATCCCCCCTGTAGTCATGAACTGCAGGAGAGTTTTCAGAGCCTGAAAAAGTTGCACTTATGCTGAACAACTGCTGGTCTATTATGAATTTATAAGCACAGTGAACCTTGTAATGGCTATTTCCCCTCTTTGCTTTGGGTGCCAGGAAGCTCAGAGCCCAAAGAGTGAATTTTCTAACTCTAAATACAAGGCAGCAAATTCCCTTTTAAGGAGAACACCTTGAAAACTAGAGGGAAGTGAAGCTCCAGGGTGGGATCTGGACTTGAAGAAGAAAGAAATGAAGAGGTGGGTCAGGTGTTTGGGAAGTGAGGCAGGAAGCCATTGAGGAGAGGGCTGGAGACGGGAAAAGGGAGGGGAGACAGAAGAATGGCATGGTGAGGGGACAACTGGAGAAAGTGCGCCACTGAGAAATCCCCCATAAGGTTATAAGCAAGCACGCTGAGGGACTTCCCTGGTGATCCAGTGGTTAAGACGCCTCGCTTCCAACGCAGGGGGCATAGGTTCAATTCTGGACAAAGAACTAGGATCCCATGTGCCCCCCCCCCCCCCGCAAAAAAAGCAAGGATGCCACGTATCTTAAGTTGCTGCAGTCCCAGCACATGAACCACTTCCACTGTCTTGAAGCTTCCCCTACTCATATGTTTTAGGGCCAGTGGGATTTCAGAGAAGGAGAGGATCAGAAAGATTCTGACCAAGGGTCGTGTGTATAGAAAAGAATCAGAATATTCTTGAAGTGAGATGATTCACAAACTGCTACTCAATGCCAACAGGAGCTCAGATCCAGGGATCACCGGGGGAAATATAGGATCCTGCCCCTCCAAATTCCCTGACATATTAGAGGAAGCATGGGTTGTGTGAAGGACAGAGGTTTGAGCCAGTTTCACTTAAAAGGGACTAACTCAGGTGACACCTATATCAAAATTCTATTTTAGCAACTATTGTTCTTTAATTCAGAAATCATTAACTCTCTGCCCTCATGGCCACCTGATTCAACCTCTCATCTGGCAACAGAGACAGGCACAGAAAAGGGGAGTTTCTTGTCCCCTATCACTGTCTCAGTTTCTTCACCTATATAATAGGAAGTTTTGACTTTTACTTTTGTAAAGTTTAACTCACAAGTAAGATCATAAATTCTGCAAGGGCAAGGGTCCCATCAAATAATTGGGATTTCCATGGCATTTAATGAATAGTGGAAGATGGGAAAAGGGGATAGAAATTGACCCTTGACAACAAAGGGAGTGATAAACTAACAGCTTACTCTCCTCCTTCTGGAAGCATCTTCCACCTCTTGTTGCACGCGGAATGCTTGAGCTCCTCTTAAGGAGAACACCAGTCAATCGGGTGGCAGGTTGAGGATAAGTGAGTTGTTCCTGCTATTACTGATCTTGCTGAAGAGCAACCTAACTAGTGTTTACGATTCTTTAACTCCTCTTCTGTTTTAACGTTCAAGAGCTTTTCTCTGGGATGAGCGAGACAGCAACCTACCAGCAAAGAACTAGTCTTCAACACTGAGGTTGAAACCAAAGCAAAATTAACTCATAATTATATGGGAAGATTTGATATTCAACCCCAACCCTTCCCCAATTCGTCAGATGCTATCAAAATAAAAATTAAAATTTTAAGTATCATGATTTGGCCAGGAAGGAAGACTTCTTCATTTTTTAAATATTAAAAAAATGGGTTTAGAAAAAGCACAAAAACTTCCTTTTCCTTCTTTGAATAAATAGGAAATAGAAGGTGATGGTGAGTTTACCTTATAATCTAATATTTAACACTTCTTATGCTAATCTGGCCAAGAGCCTCTGAATGGTTTATTAAAATTTGCATTTCGTGTATAGACTTAAAAGGGGAAAGTTTTAATGTATGTATCTATAAAAATAATTATACGTATTTTTGTTAAAGAAAAATAGGCTGAATTCATCTTCCTGTTTCTCTAGCAACCTCATAAGTGGAGTGTACAAAAGGCAATACTGGGGAGAAACTTCTTGTTTTGGAAGGTTTGATTCAATTTAAATTCCTTGCTGTATAAATGGGCCTTTATTGGAATGGTCTCCAACAAGAGCCAAGTGCGCCCTCTGCTGGCAATCAGAGGACTAAGGCAAGCATTTCCAAGTCCAGCAATTCAGGGCAAAAGTTTTGCCTGCAAGGAGGAAAGAACTCAGAAATGTTACATCACTGCTTCCACTAGAAAATAGGAATACAGCATAGTGGGGTTTTTCTTTGTGATAATCTTCCTTAAAAACCTTATCCATAACTTAAAAACTTGAGCAAAGCTGATCTATAAATGGACAGGTATAGCTCTAAGGAAATGGCAACCCACTCCAGTGTTCTTGCCTGGAGAGTCCCAGGGACGGGGGAGCCTGGTGGGCTGGTGTCTATGGGGTCGCACAGAGTCGGACCCGACTGAAGCGACTTAGCAGTAGCAGCAGTATAGCTCTAAGAAAAGCTGGTTTGTCTCATTTTGGTGGGCTCTATCAGAAAGGACAAAGGTCCTGACTGGCTGACCTGAAAATCAGAATATCAAGAGCTTATTCTAAGGTTCCCTACAAATGCATTCCTTTCAGGTCTCCTTAGGGATATAAGTCCCCCGAGGCTAGGGACTATGTCACCTTCAGCATAGCATCCCCAGTCTACATAAGTCTAGTGCCTGGCCCACAACAAGGGCATAAAAAAACATCTGCCAAATGATTGAATAGCTGTGAAAAGACTCTGGATTCAAGGTGCCTGTGCTGCTGACTTAGATACTGAGCACACGCAAGACGGGTTTCCCCAGACATAGCTGGAACCTCTCCATGGCATGGTTGAGAGCTTTTGAAAAGCTCTTGTTAAAAATTAATTATTTTTGGCTGCACTGGGTCTTCATTGCTACGCAAGGACTTTCTCTAGTTGGGGCAATTGGAGGCTCATCTTCCTTGTGGAGCTTGGGCTTCCCATCATGGTGGCTTCTCTTCTTGTAAAGCATGGGCTTAGTAGTTGGGGCATGTGGGTTTAGTTGCTTCGAGGAATGTGGGATCTTCCCGGACCAGGGCTTGAACCTGTGTCCCCTGCATTGGCAGGCGGATTCTTAACCACTGGGCCACCAGGGAAGCCCCTGAAGAGCTCTTTAAAGAGCTTCCAAAGGCCACACAGCACCATGTGGCTCAGCAGCTGTCCTAGATGGCGTTAATAGTATCCAAGTCATCGAAAAGTTATGAATCACTACACAGGTTACACCAGTCCTTCACAGGAATCTTATTTGATATCAATAGTCCTTCAGAATGGTTATCCCCCCTCTTTTATGGAAGGAGCCCCAAGCCTGACAAAGGTGGACTGGGGGTTTCATGGTTTCAATTAAGTCACAGGATGAAAGTCCATACGTGGCCTCTGTCCCCTAACCCAGTCCTTTCCCCACCTCCTCCCAGCCTCTGCAATATTTAATGGGCCCTTCACGTTCTCCAAGTTTGCTGAGGCTAAAATTAGAGGAGGCTGTCAAAACTTTTAAGCATCAGCCATGTTATGGACATCTCCTCTCATTACTGGTGACAGCCAGGTGATGGGAATTATGAAGGCTGGACTGGCCGGGCCGCCGGCACCAACTGGGTGAAAAACCTTGTAAGTGGCTTCCTCCTCCCTGGTCATCACCCAGGACATCACACATCAGCTGGCATCATCCTGCATCATGCAAGTTTGCTCATGGCAAGACTGTGGAACACCTCCCCAAAAAGTAGACGGAAAAACACCTGTGCTGGGTCAGCGGTCAAAGAGATTTGTATAACTAGGGATGAGAGTGACCTCTAGTCAGTGTTTGCTAGTGACTCGGTTGGTCTGTTTGATTTCAGGGAAAGCAAACATAAGCCCAAGCAGACAAATGTTTGCTTAGATCCCAGCTTCACTAGGAGAACAAACCCCAGAGGAGTGTGATAGCAGGAGGAGTTGCTTCGCACATTTGTACAGGATGTTCCTCCAGTCTGCCAAACACACCGTTACGCAGCCGGCAAGACCCAAAGCCAATGCCAGCTTTCAAAGCACCCCAGGCTCACTCATCTCAGAGCCTTTATCACTCTGAATTTTAACTGTTTACGTGTCAATTCCCCCTAGTCACTCAGTTCTTTAAGAGCAGAGGCCATGGGAGACCTCCTTGGTGGTCCAGTGGCTAAGAATCCATGATCCCTGGTCAGGGAAATAGATACTGCATGCCGCAACTGAAAATCCTGCATGCTACAACTAAAGAACAAAGATCCCATGTACCACAACTGAGACCTGGTGCAGCCAAATAAATAAATAGGTTAACTAACCAACTAATCAATCTAAAAAAAGAACAGGGGCTGTGACCTTCATCTCTGTACGAAAGAAAAATGCTGGCTATTAAAGGTGAGTTAGAACACAACCCAGTGGCTCTCAAAATTTTTGATGACAATCTACAGAAATAAATACATTTTACATAGTGATCCAGGAGGAAATATATGTGTGTGTGTGTATATATATATATATACATACATATAAACAGTTTCCGCAATGGCTCAGCGATAAATAATCTGCTGGCAATGTAGCCAAAGGAGATGCAGGCTCGATCTCTGGGTGAGGAAAATTCCTTGGAGGAGGGCATGGCAACCCACTCCAGCATTCTTGCCTGGAGAATCCCATGAACAGATGAGCCTGGCGAACTTCAGCCCATGGGGTCACAGAGTCAAACGCAAATGAAGCGACTTAGCACACATGCACCGTATATATAAACATGAATTTCTGTATCTGTGGATATACATGTAGCTTTTTAAAAAACTAACACAGACAAGATCAGGCACGTTTAGGGTGGTATGGCCGTAGACTAAAAAACTAAAACAAACCTTCACAAAATAAGACTATACAAAGTGCTGCTATCTGGAGTTTTGTTTTCTAGTTTATTCTGTATTATTTTCCAAATGTTTTTGTGATGCACTAATTTGATTTTATGATACACTAATGAAAATTGAAGTACATTATTTTGAGACAGAGAATTGCAGTAAGAGGGACCTATAAGAAACATAAAATTCCCACGAAAGTAGGTATTGAGACTTTTATTGATGGCTGGGATGTAGTGACTTAAGACAAAAAACTTCCTAAAGAAAAACTTAAAAAGCTGGGTTCAGTTCAGTTCATTTCAGTCGCTCAGTCGTGTCCGACTCTTTGCAACCCCATGAACCTCAGCACGCCAGGCCTCCCTGTCCATCACCAACTCCCGGAGTCCATCCAAACCTATGTCCACTGAGTTGGTGATGCCATCTAACCATCTCATTCTCTGATTAAATAAGAAAAAAAAAAAAAGATAGCTGTTGAAAGATATCAGAGATCTGCTGAATTCTCTTGAACTAATTTGAATTAATGGTCTTCGCTAGTGGCTCAGACGGTAAAGAATCAGTCTGAAATGCGGGAGACCTGGGCTCGATCCAGTTATTCGATCTACTACCCAGTATTCTTGCCTGGAGAATTCCATGGACAGAGGAGCCTGGAAGAGTACCGTCCGTGGGATCACCAAGAGTCGGACACGACTGAGCGACTAACACAATGGATGTTGACTTGCAGTTTGAGAACTACAGGTGTACTTTGATTTCATCTGCCCTCCCCTGGCCCCACCCCCACCTCCATTTCCTGTCGTTCTGTATGGAATGCGTCCCCCTGGGAAAGGAGGAAGGAGTTCTGATTGAGGGATGTAGCAGGGAGGAAAGACAGAGCATGGATGGAGCAAGAAGGAAACTGTTCCGCATATTTTCGTTTCAGCCCCTTTGACTGGGTTTGAGCTCCTATAAGCAGAATGGAGTATAAGAAATTAATTAGAGAAACCTTATAAAACTTTGAGCACAAGCAAGGCTGCTTCAGGGTTTAGATCAGGAATCTGTACGCTATAAACTTTGGCCCAAATCCACCTGTCCACGTGTTTTTGTAAATAGTCTTTTTTTTTTTTTTTTTTTAATTTGACTGCATCGTGTCTTAGTTGCTCTACAGCATGTGGGATCTTAATTTACTGACCACTGCGGGGAACTGTCCTCCCCTGAATTGCAAGGGGAATTCTTAACCACTGGACCTCCAGGGAAGTCTCTGTAAATAAAGTTTTATTGGAACACAGCCACATACATTAATTTGCTTATTGTCTCAGGCTGCTTTCCCTATAATTGCAGACTCAGAGTAGCTGTGATCAAGATCCTGTGACCTACAAAGTCAAAAATATTTACTATCTGGCCCTTTGCAGGGGACGTTTGCTGACCCTTGGCGTAGATGGAAAGAGCTTTCTACCTCTCCTGGAGGAAGCCAGTATGGCTCTGAGGCATCCAGTGCAGAACCCTGGGCATGGGCAGGGTTATCTTTCTCAGGACAGCCGTATCGTTCCTCCCCCGGCGTTTGCCGACTGCAGATGTGGATCAGCAGCAGCACAATCTGAGCAGGAGAGGCTGACCCGGGCCAATTCTGGGTGGGGACCGCTGCTGCAGTGCGGCCTTTAGAAGTACCTGGAAGCACTGGGGGTATCACTGTGACTACAAAGATGAGAACACGTGAGCCAACTGATGTTGGGTTGCATTTGCGCTCAGTACCTGGAGTAGGGAAGGTACTTGGAGGGTGCTAAGCAAATGTTGGTTGGATATTTTCTCTCTTCTGCTGCCCTGGGTCTTGCTGTGGTGCGTGGGTTCTTCACTGTGTTGCACAGGCTTCTCTTGTTGCAAATCGTGGGCTCTAGAGCTCCAGCTCAGGAGTTGTGGTTCACGGGCTTAGTTAGTTGCCCGTGATGTGGAATCTTCCCAGATCAAGGACCAAACCTGCGTCCGCTGCATTGGAAGGCAGATTCTTAACCACTGAACAGGCAGGGAAGTCCTTTGCATATTTCTTGAATGAGAAAGGAATTAGTGGCATGCAGTGTAGAGGCTGAGTTTTACCACAACGCCTCTGGAAGGCAATGCCAGTAAAGAGCCTGGATGCCAGCATCCCAGAACTGCAGTCATCTCTCCTACTTCGAGCTGAAGATATCTTTTCTCAGCTACATTGGCAACTAATATCAAAGATAATAATGATTATAGGTAACAATAAATAAATATTGTGTGCTTATCAAGTGCCAAGCATTTATTCCATGTCTTTTATCTGTACCAGCTCACTTTTATTCTTTGGATAAGAAATTCTATTTTAATCTCATTTTACAGATAAAGAAACAGACATGGAGAGTTTAGGTAACTTGTCCAAAGAGAAACAGCTAATAGGCACAGGCAGAGGAGAAAGAGATGTGATGGGATGCTCAACCATGCTGTAAAGCCACCACTTTCTCTTGCAGGTACCCACCTCTGAGGTTCTTATTTGTGAGATTAATAACCCCTTATTGTTTAAGCCATTTTTAGCCAGATGTTGTCACTGAGACAGTCTCCAGTCCATTATCCTGCTACAGTGCCTTCATCGCCCTTATCATTATCAGACAGTATCTCATTCGTTGATTAGTTTCCTTATCTTCTTGTCCCACAACTTCCTCTTTCAGAACACAAACTCCCAGAACTGAGTTCTTCCCTCTGCTGTTTACTACTCTGTGTCTAGAGCCTGGATCGTGTCTGGCCAAACAGTAAGGGGATCCACACACAAACCAAGAAAGAGGCTCGCAGTCCAGTGGAAGAAACAGACAAGTGTTAGAATAAATGTCAAGACCCATCTGTTCAGGGACTTGGGCCTCACAGAGCCTTTGTGGCCAGTCTGGTCTTAGCGTTTCTCCCCGCAGACTTGCATAGATCAAAATAGAAAACCTATCATTTGAAAACTGAAATTGCTGGGGACTTCCCTCATGGTCCAGCAGATAAGACTCCGTGCTCCCAGTGCAGGAGGCCTGGGTTCAGTCAGGGAATGAAGGTCCCACATTCCACAGTCAAGCCCACACGCTGCAACAAAGACTCAGTGCAGCGAAAATAAATGATAAAAGAAAGAAACTGCTGTTTAAAAAGAGATTGAAACTTGTTTCAATCAATTTAAATTTAAATTGATTTAAGTTTCAATCAATTTAAAGGCAGGCTTATGTTTTTGTTTGCAGTTATGCAAATTGAAGCAAGGGCCATTGCTTTGCTTGGGGGAGAAAGTAACCAGATGCAGATGTTTCAGGAGAAGCCTTGACTTTTTTTCTGGATGGAGGCAGATGGCACAAGTTTGGGAGAGCCCAGTATCCACAGATTTGGTCATTTCTTTGGGGCCTCGGGGTGACTGGTGCTGACTCCTGGGAGCTAAGCATGTTGCCTTCTGGGAGTAGTTACGTGCAGAAAGGATGTGCAGACCTGATCCTGCCTACATGCTTATAGGAACACAGCCGGACTTGGCTTTCTAGATGCAGCCTGGACTGGCCTTCAGGAGGGAATCTCTGGAAGTCGTAATCAGGTTAGAATGCTTTAACGTGAATGTCCTATGCTATTGAACAATTGGAAATGTCCTGGAAGTGGACCCATTATTTACAACCAAGTAAATAAAAATGTTTGCTTGGGCTTCCCTGGTGACTCAGACGGTAAAGAATCTGCCCGCAATGCAGGAGAGTTGGGTTCAATTCCTGGGTCAGGAAGATCCCCTGGAGAAGGGAATGGCAACCCACTCCAGTTTTCTTGCCTGGAGAATCCCATGGACCAAGGAGCCTGATGGGGTTGCAAAGAATTGAGCATAACTGAATGACTAACACACACAAATAAAAATGTACTGATGTTGGACTCTTGTGCCCTGATGTGATTGTCATTGCACATGGGGACATGGGGGGAAGAACTTTCCTTTGTGGGAAGCAGAAATGTCCTCTGTCAGTAAATCCTAGGAAGAGGGAAATCTTGGGATGAGAAATGAAGATGAGAGAAAAGGGCCTCCGACTGGGGGAGGAAGAAACTCCTTCTCTCTCTCCCTTGGATAGAAGAAGGCAAACTTTTTCTACAAAGATCCAAATAATAGATACTTTAGGCTTTGCAGGCTATATCTGCAGCAGGTATATCACAGCAGGGAAACAACCATAGACACTACGTAAATGATGACCATGGCTGTGTTCCAGTAAATTTTACAAAATGGGCAGCAGGCTGGAATTGGCTCCTGGGCTATAATATGTCAACCTTTGCTTTAAAGCCTTGGGGCGATGGCCGTAGGACCTAGAGAGGATGAGCAAGCCATAAAGAGATATGCTAACTCCAAGTAGATGCTTGGCAAAAAGCTATGCCAACAGGCTACCTCTCAGGACCCTCTAAGCACGTGGCTCTAAGACACTTGTTTCTAATAGTGGCTCTATGATAGTGCCTGTTATTTCTCTCTCCAATTCCTAAGCTTCTCTTCCGGTAAAAGTTACAGCGTTGGCTTAGGTGTGTTAAGGGAATTAATGAAGGGCCTACCCCATACTTGGGACCAAGAGGTGAAAGTGGCAGCTGTTCCCTGACCCTGGGAGGCGGTGGCTCCAGTGGACCCTAGAGAAGGACACGGTCTCCAGGCAAGAATAGAAGAACAGGAGAAGTCTGTTCCCAGGAAAGAAGAAGGCATCAGGGAGTGAAGAGTGAATAACGGCAGATATTTCTCTGTAAGCAGGTGTGGACTTAAGCCATCATAACTGGGAAGACCAAGGGAAATGAGGTCTTCTTTTGTAACCACAGGCGATGAAGACTGGGCATGCCCATTGGTCAGGCTGAGTCATCATAACATCAACACACATGGGGAACACAGAGCAGGTGGTCAACCAATGGTTGCCAGGGAGACTGACCTCTCAAGTCCTGTCCGAGGTGAACCATTGGGCCTTAGCCATTAGCCTCTATGCAGCATAATGACTGTGGCAAGGACTGAAGTCAACTGGGCACATCAGAGGAATTGCTTTAACGGCAATCCCAAGGTATCATACGGATGTGCTCACCTTCCACCCCACCAAGAAGAAAAGCCCTTCATTGTCAGCCATGGTGGAAGAGTAACTCTGGGAGATCACCTCAAACTGTTGGGTGGTGTAGCGGCCTCCCCGACAGCAGCCTCCAGTGCCTCCAGGCCCACACAGAGGCTGGAGACCTCTGCTCCCCGATCATGTAGTCGCTGCTCTTCAGGGCATCCGCGAGCACCAGGAAGGCCCCCAGCTTCAGCAGGCTACTGCAGTTCTTAAGGGCCATGCGGCAGGCAGGGAGGCGCAGGTAGGTGGCATCTAGGCAGAGCGTGCAGAGCAGGCAGTCGGCCGGGGGCAGGTGGATGGCCCCCAGCAGCCAGCTCTGAGTCATGTCACACTTCAGGACCTGCTCGACTGCCCGGCTCAACTTCTCCTTCTCTGCCCCTTGACTCTGAAACACACAAACCAATATACATGGGTGACTCTCCCACTCGTGGGGAACCCAGATCTCTCAAGTCAGGTACGAAATGGTGATGCTATCCCAAATGTTATATCCTTAGGAGCAGACCTGTTGTAAAATCAGAGAAAGAAGACATTTTGGTGTCTGAACGTGACTGTATTACCTTGTGGTGAGTTAAATCTTTTTAGGAAGTGAATAAGAATATAGAAATAATAATCAAAATACTTTGCTGCTTGCTTCTACAATAAATGAACTGTTCCCATGAAGTGGAAATTCTTCTTCCACTGCTTAGAATAATCCCTGGATCATTTTATTATCATCATCATCATCATCATTATTGCGTTTGTCCCCTCTGCCGAACTGTAAAGGTAGTGGCTGTTTGACCCGCAAATATCAGATTGTCGTTGTTTTTCAGTCACTCAGTCATGTTGGACCCTCTGAAACCCCATGGACTGTAGCACATCAGGCTTCCCTGTCCTTCACCATCTCTCAGAGCTTGCTCAAACTCACATCCATTGAGCCGGTGATGACTTCCAACTGTCTCATACTCTGTCATCCCCTTCTCTTTGTCTTCAATCTTTCCCAGCATCAGGGTCTTTTCTAATGAGTCAGCTCTTTGCATCAGGTGGCCAAAGTATTGGAGTTTCAGCTTCAGCATCAGTCCTTCCAGTGAATGTTCAGGACTGATTCTTTCAGAATTGACTGGTTTGACCTCCTTGCAGTCCAAGGGCCTCTCGGGAGTCTTCTCCAACACCACAGTTCAAAAGCATCAATTCTTTGGCATTCAGCCTTCTTTATGATCCAACTCTCACATCCATACATGACTACTGGAAAAACCATAGCTTTAACTATATGGACCTTTGTTGACAAGCAATGTCTCTGCTTTTTAATACACTGCCTAGGTTTCTCATAGCTTTTCTTCCAAGGAGCAAGCATCTTTTAATTTCACATCTGCAGTCAACACCTGCAGTGATTTTGGAGCCCCCCAAAATAAAGTCTGTCGCTGTTTCCATTGTTTTCCCATCTATTTGCCATCAAGTGATGGGACTAGATGCTATGATCTTAGTTTTTTGAATGTTGAGTTTTAAGCCAACTTTTTAACTCTCCTCTTTCACCTTCATCAAGAGGTTCTTTAGTTCTCCACTTTCTGCCATAAGGGTGGTGTCATCTGCATATCTGAGGTTATTGATATTTCTCCTTGTAATCATGATTTCAGCTTGTGCTTCATCTAGCCTGGCATTTCACATGATGTACTCTGCATATAGGTTAAACAAGCAGTATGACAAATATACAGCCTTGACATACTCCTTTCCCAATTTGGAACCAGTCCATTGTCCATGTCTGGTTTTAACTGTTGCTTTTTGACCTGCATACAGGTTTCACAGGAGGCAAGCAAGGTGGTCTGGTATTCCTGTCTCTTTTAGAATTTTCCACAATATGTTGTGATCCACATAGTCAAAGGTACTTTAGCGTAGTCAATGAAGCAGAAGTAGATGTTTTTCTGGAATTCTCTTGCTCTTTCTATGATCCAATGGAGGTTGGCAATTTGATCTCTGGTTCCTCTGCCTTTTCTAAATCCAGCTTGAACACCTGCAAGTTCTCAGTTCACGTACTGTTGAAGCATAACTTGGAGAATTTTGAGCATGACTTTGCTAGCGTGTCAGATGAGTGCAATTGAGCGGTAGTTTGAACATTCTTTGGCATTGCCTTTCTTTGGAACTGGAATGAAAGCTGACCTTTTCCAGTTCTGTGGCCACTGCTGAGTTTTACAAATTCGCTGGCATATTGAGTGCAGCACTTTCACAGCATCATCTTTTAGGATTTGAAATAGCTCAACTGGAATTCTATCACCTCCACTAGCTTTGTTCGTAGTGATGCTTCCTAAGGCCCACTTGACTTTGCACTCCAAGATGTCTGGCTCTGGGTGAGTGATCACACCATCATGTATCTGGGTCATGAAGATATTTTTTGTATAGTTCCTCTGTGTATTCTTGCCACCTCTTCTTAATTTCTTTTGCTTCTGTTGGACCATACCATTTCTGTCCTTTATTGTGCCCATCTTTGCATGAAATGTTCCCTTGGTATCTCTAATTTTCTTGAAGAGATCTCTAGTCTTTCCCATTCTATTCTTTTCCTCTATTTCTTTGCATTGTTCACTTAGGAAGGCTTTCTTATCTCTCCTTGCTATTCTTTGAAACTCTGCATTCAGATAGGTATATCTTTCCTTTTTGCCTATGTCTTTTACTTTTCTTCTTTTCTCAGCTATTTGTAAGGTTTTCTCAGAGAGCCATTTTGCCTTTTTGCACTTTTTTTGGGGGGGGATGGTCTTGTTCACCACCTCCTGTACAGTGTTATGAACTTCCATCCATAGTTCTTCAGGCACTCTGTCAATCAGATCTAATCCTTTGAATCTATTTGTCACTTCTACTGTATAATTGTAAAGGATTTGATCTGGGTCATACCTGAATGGCCTAATGTTTTTCCCTACTTTCTTCAATTTAAGTCTGAGTTTTGCAATAACGAATTCATGGTCTGAGCCACAGTCAGCTGCCTGTCCTGTTCTTGGTGACTGTATAGAGCATTTCCATCTTCGGCTGCAAAGAATATAATCAATCTGATTTTGGTATTGACCATCTGGTGATGTCTACGTGTAGAGTCTTCTCTTGTGTTGTTGGAAGAGGGTGTTTGCTATGACCAGTGTGTTCTCCTGGGAAAACTCTGTTAGCTTTTGCCCTGCTTCATTTTGTACTGCAAGGCCAACCTTGCCTATTACTCCAGGTATCTCCTGGCTTCCTACTTTTGCATTCCAGGAAATATTGGATTTAAATGCTGAAACAGTATCTTTGTAGTAGCCGCTGATCCATGTGGGAGTCTGTAACCATTTGTAGAAACTGTTGATCATACCACACAACTGTGGCTGGGGCCCTTTTAGAGAGATGAGAATGCCTGGTTTCCATTCTCAGTCTTCAAAAAATACTGCAGATAGGGATATGTTTCCTGAAGATGGTTTTCTTAGCCTTGCGAGGAATCCTTCCTTTTCTGCCAAGTCAATGGGGTTTCTTGAGAGAAAATTCATTAATGAAAGGAGAGAGTCAAGGGCAGGAGGTAGAATTGGTGCCTCAGATCCCTTTGGAATTTATTAGTGGAGGAATGAAGGAAGAAGCTAACCAATGAACAACATTAAATAACACAGAGTGCACAAGAGAAGCTGGAGAAAGGAAACCAACAAAGGAGAAAGAAGTAGCAGAAAATTAGAGGTAAGAGAAAGAAAAGAAACACTGAGGATGTCAGGTGCCCAGAAGGCCACTGAGCCCAAACAGTAGGAGTGATGACCGGGTATCCAACCCTTTGAGGAAGTTAATCAAGAAACCACTGGGTGCAAATCCAGGCTTATCCACAAAGAACACACAGTCACTGGCTCCAGGAGAAGCCGGCCACTAGGGCAACAAGACTTGATGGAGAGAATAGAGGATGGCTCAAGATAAGAGTGAGAGAGAGACTTACAATGGGATCATTTTGCATGAGGAAAAGTTGATTGTTTAAATAAAACTTGGAAATTTACCTCCAGTGAGAATGATTTCAGATAATAGCAATTAGTTATGGACATCGTATTTAAGTATTTAGTTAAGATCCTAATCCCAGCATGTATAATCAGTTATTTACAAGCATCCTTTAACTGTGTTATAATTTTCCATTTAAGAAGATTAAATTTTCTTAAATTTTCCATTTAAGAAGATTAATAACAAGCATATGAAAAGATGCTCAATACTGTTGACATCAGAGAAACAAATATCAAACCATTAGCTATCACTTAACACTCACTAGGATAATAAGAAAGCTATAATAAGAAAGATCAATAACAACCAAGTGTTGGCAAGGTTATGGAGAAGCTGAAGCCTACGTACACTGCTGGTGAGATGGTAAATGGTTCCTTTTATATGCGGCTGTTTTTACTTTGGAAAACAATGGAATTTCCAAAATGATTGTCTTAACATAAAAATTTAACATGACGCAGGAATACTACTCATAGAATTATTCCCAAGAAAAATGAAAACGTGTCTACACAAAATCTTGTCCATGAGTATTATTCAGCAGCATTATTCATAATAGTCAAAAGATGGAAACAACCCAAATGTCATCAACTTATGAACAGATAAATAAAATGTGGTCTGTCTACACAATGCAGTATTATTCAGTGTGCTCACCTATGTTCGACTCTTTGCAACCCCATAGACAGTAGCCTGCCAGGGACCCATCAATTGTAGCCTCCCATCAATTGTAGCTTCTCTGTCCATGAGATGTCCAAGACTGCTTGCCATTTTGTCCTCCAGGGGATCTTCCTGACCCAGGGATCGAACCTGCGCTTCTTATGTCTCCTGTATTGGTTCAGTTCAGTTCAGTTCACTCACTCAGTCATGTCCGACTCTTTGTGACCCCATGAACCACAGCACGCCAGGCTTCCCTGTCCATCACCAACTCCCAGAGTCCACCCAAACCCATGTCCATTGAGTCGCTGATGCCACCCAACCATCTTATCCTCTATCGTCCCCTTCTCCTCCTGCCCTCAATCTTTCCCAGCATCAGGGTCTTTTCAAATGAGTCAGCTCTTCACATCAGGTGGCCAAAGTATTGGAGTTTCAGCTTCAACATCAGTCCTACCAATGAACACCCAGGATTGATCTCCTTTAGGATGAACTGGTTGGATCTCCTTGCAGTCCAAGGGACTCTCAAAAGTCTTCTCCAACACCACAGTTCAAAACCATCAGTTCTTTGGTGCTCAGCTTTCTTTAGAGTCCAACTCTCACATACATACATGACTAATGGAAAAACCATAGCCTTGACCAGATGGACCATTGTTGACAAAGTAATGTCTCTGCTTTTTAATATGCTATCTAGGTTGGTCATAACTTTCCTTCCAAGGAGTATCTTTTAATTTCATGGCTGCAATCACCATCTTCAGTGATTTTGGAGCCCAAAATAGTAAAGTCTGACACTGTTTTCACTGTTTCCCCATCTATTTGCCATGAAGTGATGGGACCGGATGCCATGATCTTAGTTTCCTGAATGTTGAGCTTTAAGCCAGTTTTTCATTCTCCTCTTTCACTTTCATCAAGAGGCCTTTTAGTTCCTCTTCACTTTCTGCCTAAGGGTGGTGTCATCTGCATATCTGAGGTTATTGATATTTCTCCCAGCAATCTTGATTCCAGCTTGTGTTTCTTCCAGCCCAGCGTTTCTCATGATGTACTCTGCATAGAATTTAAATAAGTAGGGTGTCAGTATACAGCCTTGACGTATTCCTTTTCCTATTTGGAACCAGTCTGTTGTTCCATGTCCAGTTCTAACTGTTGCTTCCTGACCTGCATACAGGCTTCTCAAGAGGCAGGTCAGGTGGTCTGGTATTCCCATCTCTTTCAGAATTTTCCACAGTTTATTGTGATCCACACAGTCAAAGGCTTTGGCATAGTCAATAAAGCAGAAATAGATGTTTTTCTGGAACTCTCTTGCTATTTCCATGATTCAGTGGGTGTTGGCAATTTGATCTCTGGTTCCTCTGCCTTTTCTAAATCCAGCTTGAACATCTGGAAGTTCACGGTTCACGTACTGCTGAAGCCTGGCTTGGAGAATTTTTAGCATGACTTTGCTAGCGTGTGAGATGAGTGCAATTGTGTGGCAGTTTGAGCATTCTTTGGAATTGGAATGAAAACTGACCTTTTCAGTCCTGTGGCCACTGCTGAGTTTTCCAAATTTGCTGGCATATTGAGTGCAGCACTTTCACAGCCTCATCTTTCAGGATTTGAAATAGCTCAAGTGGAATTCCATCACCTCCACTAGCTTTGTTCGTAGTGATGCTTCCTAAGGCCCACTTGACTTCACATTCCAGGATGTCTGACTCTAGGTCAGTGATCACACCATCGTGATTATCTTGGTCATGAAGATCTTTTTTGTGTATTTCTTCTGTGCTTCCTGCCACCTCTTCTTAATATCTTCTGCTTCTGTTAGGTCCATACCATTTCTGTCCTTTATTGAGCCCATCTTCACATGAAATGTTCCCTTGGTATCTCTAATTTTCTTGAAGAGATCTCTAGTCTTTCCCATTCTGTTGTTTTCCTCTATTTATTTATATTGATCTCTGAGGAAGGCTTTCTTATCTCTTCTTGCTATTCTTTGGAACTTTGCATTCAGATGCTTATATCTTTCCTTTTCTCCTTTGCTTTTCACTTACCTTTCTTCACAGCTATTTCTAAGGCCTCCTCAGACAGCCATTTTACTTTTTTGCATTTCTTTTTCTTGGGGATGATCTTGATCCCTGTCTCCTATACAATGTCATGAACCTCCGTCCATAGTTCATCAGGCACTCTGTCTATCAGATCCAGTCACTTAAATCTGTTTCTCACTTCCACTGTATAATCATAAGGGATACGTGAACCGTGAACTTCCAGATGTTCAAGCTGGATTTAGAAAAGGCAGAGGAACCAGAGATCAAATTGCCAACATCCACTGGATCATGGAAAAAGCAAGAGAGTTCCAGAAAAACATCTATTTCTGCTTTATTGACCATCCCAAAGCCTTTGACTGTGTGGATCACAATATACTGTGGAAAATTCTGAAAGAGATGGGAATACCAGACCACCTGACCTGCCTCTTGAGAAACCTGTATTCAGGTCAGGAAGCAACAGTTAGAACTGGACATGGAACAACAGACTGGTTCCAAATAGCAAAAGGAGTACGTCAAGGCTGTATATTGTCACCCTGCTTATTTAACTTCTATGCAGAGTACATCATGAGAAACGCTGGGCTGGAAGAAACACAAGCTGGAATCAAGATTGCTGGGAGAAATGTCAATAATCTCAGATATGCAGATGACACCACCCTTAGGCAGAAAGTGAAGAGGAACTAAAAGGCCTCTTGATGAAAGTGAAAGAGGAGAGTGAAAAAGTTAGCTTAAAGCTCAACATTCAGAAAACTAAGATCATGGCATCCGGTCCCATCACTTCATGGCAAATAGATGGGGAAACAGTGAAAACAGTGTCAGACTTTACTTTTTGGGGATCCAAAATCACTGAAGATGGTGACTGCAGCCATGAAATTAAAAGATGCTTACTCCTTGGAAGGAAAAAATATGACCAATATAGATAGCATATTCAAAAGCAGAGACATTACTTTGCCAGCAAAGGTTCATCTAATCAAGACTATTTTCCTGTGGTCATGTATGGATGTGAGAGCTGGACTGTGAAGAAGGCTGAGTGCTAAAGAATTGATGGTTTTGAACTGTGGTGTTGGAGAAGACTCTTGAGAGTCCCTTGGACTTCAAGGAGATCCAACCAGTCCACTCTTAAGGAGATCAGCCCTGGGATTTCTTTGGAAGGAATGATGCTAAAGCTGAAATTCCAGTACTTTGGCCACCTCATGCGAAGAGTTGACTCATTGGAAAAGACTCTGATGCTGGGAGGGATTGGGGGCAGGAGGAGAAGGGGACGACAGAGGATGAGACGGCTGGATGGCATCACTGACTCGATGGACGTGAGTCTGAGTGAACTCAGGGAGTTGGTGATGGACAGGGAGGCCTGGCATGCTGCGATTCGTGGGGTCACAAAGAGTCGGACACGACTGAGCGACTGAACTGAACTGTACTGAATGGTTTAGTGGTTTTCTCCACTTACTTCAATTTCAGTCTGAATTTGGCAATAAGGAGTTCATGAACTGAGCCACAGTCAGCTCCCGGTCTTGTTTTTGCTGACTGTATAGAGCTTCTCCATCTTTGGCTGCAAAGATTATAATCAATCTGATTTTGGTATCGACCATCTGGTGATGTCCATGTGTAGAGTCTTCTCTTGTGTTGTTGGAAGAGGGTGTTTGTTATGACCAGTGCGTTCTCTTGGCAGAACTCTATTAGCCTTTGCCCTGCTTCATTCTGTATTCCAAGGCCAAATTTGTCTGTTACCTCAGGTGTTTCTTGACTTCCTACTTTTGCATTCCAGTCCCCTAAAATGAAAAGGACATGTTTTTTGGGTGTTAGTTCTAGAAGGTCTTGTAGGTCTTCATAAAACTGTTCAACTTCAGCTTCTTCAGCTTCACTGGTCGGGGCATAGACTTGGATTACTGTGATATTGAATGGTTTGCCTTGGAAACCAACAGAGATCATTCTTTGTTTTTGAGATTGTATCCAAGTACTGCATTTCAGACTCTTTTGTTGACTATGATGGCTACTCCATTTCTTCTAAGGGATTCCTGCCCACAGTAGTAGATATAATGGTCATCTGAGTTAAATTCACCCATTCCAGTCCCTCTAGTTCTCTGATTCCTAGAATGTCGACGTTCATTCTTGCCATCTCCTGTTTGACCACTTCCAATTTGCCTTGATTCATGGACCTAACATTCCAGGTTCCTATGCAATATTGCTCTTTACAGCATTGAACCTTGCTTCTATCACTAGTCCCATCCACAGTTGGGTGTTGTTTTTGCTTTGGCTCCATCCCTTCATTCTTTCTGGAGTTATTTCTCCACTGATCTCCAATAGCATATTGGGCACCTACCGACCTGGGAAGTTCATCTTTCAGTATCCTATCTTTTTGCCTTTTCATACTGTTCATGGGGTTCTCAAGGCAAGAATACTGAAGTGGTTTGGTATTCCCTTCTCCAGTGGACCTTCTCCAGTCAGACCTCTCCACCATGACCTGACCATCCTGGGTGGCCCCATGCGGCATGGCTTAGTTTCATTGAGTTAGACAAGGCTGTGATCCATGTGATCAGATTGGCCTGTTGTCAGATTGTGGTTTCAGTCTGTCTGCCCTCTTATGCCCTCTCTCAATACCTACTGTCTTACTTGGGTTTCTCTTACCCTGGATGTGGGGTCTCTCTTCACGGCTGCCCCATCAAAGCGCAGCCGCCGCCCGTGGCCTCGGGACTGGGGTAGCTCCTCTCGGCTGCCGCCCGTGGCCTCGGGACTGGGGTAGCTCCTCTCGGCTGCCGCCCGTGGCCTCGGGACTGGGGTAGCTCCTCTCGGCTGCCGCCCGTGGCCTCGGGACTGGGGTAGCTCCTCTCGGCTGCCGCCCGTGGCCTCGGGACTGGGTAGCTCCTCTCGGCTGCGCCTGTGCGCCGTCGCAGCCGCCACGCCTGCATTGGTAGGTGAATTCTTTACCACTAGCGCCACCAGAGAAGCCATATATATACACTTACAATGGAATATTATTCAGTAATACAGAGGAATGAACAACTGACACAGGCTGTAACATGGAAGAGCCTTGAAAACATAATGCTCAGTGATGAAGTCAGACACAAAAGGCCACCTGTTGTACGACTCTTTTTATATGAAACATCTAGAAAAGGCGAATCTGTAGAGACTGAAAGAAGGTGAGGGTTTGCTAGGCACTGAGAGGACTCGGGGAAAAGGGGAGCGATTGCTGATGTTTATAGAGTTTCTTTGGGGAGTTATGAAATGTTCCAAAATTTTGCTGAGGATCATGCAATTCTGCAAACATACTAAGAACTATTGAATTGCACACTTTGCAAAAGTGAATTATATCTTATGTGAATTTTACCTCAATAAATTTGCTCTACGAAAAGAGAGAGCGGAGAGGACTTTCCTGGTTGTTCAATGATTAAGAATCTGCCTTTCAATGAAAGGGATGCTGGTTCGACCCCTGGTGTGGGAACTAAGATCCCACATGCCATGGGGCAACTAAGCCTGCATGCTGGAACTACTGAGCCCATGTGCCTCAACTAGAGAGAAGCCCATGAGCCTTTAGGAAGAGCTTGTGAGCCATGACAAAAGATCCAACATGCCACCTCTAAGACCCAGTACAACCAAATAAATAAATAAATAAATATTTTTAGAAAGAGAGAAGCTTAGCAAGATATTACTTGCAGGGAATTTCTACCAACCCACAAACTGAGATACACAAGGAATGATAATTACCTGTGATTGGGTCTACCTATGGGTAGAAATGGTACTAGGGTGACCAATTTTCCCCAATCGATCTAAACTTATCTGCTTTTTTTGAACTGAAAATCCCACGTCCTGGGAACCTGTCTCAGTCCTGGGCAAACCAGGAAGGTTTATCATTCTAAAACCAAAGAAACAAGTTACAAAGCTGCCACCCCACCTGGTAAAATGTGGATGATTTGACAGAGCATTTTAAGAAAAAAAAAAAAAATTCCAAAAGTATGGAAGTCTGTGTGGCTTTGAAGAGGTAGATTAATCTAGAATAGAAAAAATTAAAATAACCTACCTGCACCTACGGATAACTTAAGTGTATGCAAAAAGAAGTGACAACACAGTGTTCTTTTGAATGGGTCTAAAGATGATGCTGTCTATTAGAAATGATTTGGTGATTTGTATTTAAGTGATTACATCAGAGGCAGGTTGGACCTCTGGGCCCTGTTGTGTATGAAGCTATTTTAATAACACAAGTTGCCACAAAACACTAGTACTTGCCAGTCAGATGATGATGGAAATTGTTCCCAAACTGTGAGACACTGTGAAGTCTGGAAAGCTCGCAGAGAAGGTGCCAATTTGAGAGGGAAATTTGTTGGGAACACCCACTGTCGTGGATACCTGCTTGTCCTCGGATGTACTGCAAACGCTGCTGAACTCAGTTGCCAAGGCAGTCACGTAAAGATTACACCTCAGAGCTTCTCGGTGCCCGCGATCCACCTGCAGTGAAATGGACTCGCCTGAAGACGCAGGCAATTACCACTCAGCCTCACATTTAGCTCAAGGGGTGGGGAATAAACATACACCAGGAAAACGTGAGGGAGTTCTACAGAAAGCTAACAGCCATGTGACCATTTCTCTAGTTCTAAAGATCTAGTCTTTCAAAGGAATCAATATGCAAAGAAAAAAAAAAAGCACCAATTTCCTCTGTAAGTATGCTGCCTATAAAAGCCTGAAGGAATTGGGGAGGAAGCAGGGAGGAAAGGATAAATCAGGGACTCCTGGGAAGAACACTTGGCAAGAATGTCTTTCCAGACCCCAGGTAGTTATCCTGAAATTTAGAGCAGGTTCCTCCTGCCCCGACTCTGCAAGGCAAGAGGTGAATCAGAATGCCCTGGACAAACTGTTTTCGATTCCATTTACCTCTCCAAGCCCCATCCCCAGAGATTCCAGCAGGCCCTCCTAAGGGGAAGTCATCAAGGCATATAAAGGAAATAAAAAGCTAAATCAGCTTAGATGTCAATGTGAGACTCGTAAGAGCAAGGACTAACCACCGGGAACCCTTCAGTACAGGCCGTAGCTGCGTGACACGGCAGGAGGAAGCCTCCAGAAAGCAAAATACACACAGTCACTTCATTTATCAATATGTTTTGACCTTCTATTGTGTGCCAGGAAGAGCGCTGGGTGGAGGGGACCCAGGGTGGAAAGAATGAGAAACAAATCCTTTCCTCGGGGAGATTATAGTCTGGGAGGAAGAAGTCATCCAATGATCTTCCACAAAACTGAAACAGTGGCTGTGATAAGTGCTAGGGAGAAGGGACACAAGGCAGTGAGAGAAGAAGGCTGGGAGCTTGACTCGTCTGGAGCATCAGGGAGAGCTCTGCCTGGAAGGAGTCAGGTGAGCAGAGAAACAGAGGATAAATAAATAGGAATGAAAGGGGCAAAAGAGAGTAGGGATGGAGGAGGATATTCCAGTGAGGAAATAGCAAGTGTAAAGGCCCTGGGGTGGGAGGAGACACAGAGATGAGACCACCAGTTACGGCTGAACAGCTGAACCTCAGCAAACAAAGCAGAGGAGAGCAGAAAGGAAGGCCAGACAGTGAGCTCCCAGGTGATACGGGAGCTGCTAGTCTGGGAATCACAAGGCATGCGCCAGACTAGACAAGACTTCATGGACCATGTTAACAATTTTGCTTTTTATCCTAAAAGCCATGGGGAGATGTTAAGGGATGCTAAGGAGGGGAGGGATGTGATCAGATTTACATTTTGAGGCAATCAATTTGGGACAAGAGGAGAGAAAGTGAAGTCGCTCAGTTGTGTCTGACTCTTTGTGACCCCATGGACTGTAACCTACCAGGCTCCTCTGTCCATGGGATTTTCCAGGAGTGGATTGCCATTTCCTTCTCCAGGGGATCTTCCCAACCCAGGGATTGAACCGAGGTCTCCCGCATTGTAGACAGACGCTTTACCGTCTGAGCCACCAGGGAAGTCCTAACAGGAGAGGTGGGAGGTCAATTAGGAAGACGAGGATGGTAGTACAGACCAAGAAAACAGCCTGTGCATTACAAAATATTTGGGGGCAATGTACTGGTCTGAGAGGAACTCAGGCAGTGAAGTGGACAGAGCTTGGTGCTGGTCATGAAACATGACTGTTGGGAAAAGGACAGGATTGGCCTCCAGGCTTCCAGCTTCTCCAATTAATTATATGATGGAGCCATTCATAGAGCCAATACCAGAGATGAAACAGATTTGGGGACAATCACAGCTCTATTCGAGCACACTGAGTTTGGGATATTTTGACATACATGAGTAGAAATAGTTTATCTTTGAAGGAAATGGCCAGTTGAAGGTTTTTCAACCTGTCCTGTTAATTTCCCCCGAGAGAGAATGCAGTGCGAGTCCTCATTCAAGACAAAGATGTACTTATAAAAGGCAGAAGCTTGTCCTAGATATCTCTGAGACAATTTTCATCACCATCAAGATCTTGATTTTGAAAAGAATGTCAGTCTTTTATGAGATATTAAAATACAGAGATGCTTTGGGATAGAGGCAGTTTGGGCTTCCCTGATGGCTCAGATGGTAAAGAATCTGCCTGCAATGTGGGAGACCCGGGTTTGATTGCTGGGTTTGGCAAGATCCCCTAGAGAAGGAAATTGCAACCCACTCCAGTATTCTTGCCTGGAGAACCCCATGGACAGAGGAGCCTGGTGGGCTACTGTCCATAGGGTTGCAAAGAGTTCACACAACTGAGTGACTCACACACACACACAGAGGCCACTGACTTGTTCGCAGAACAAATTTGGCACAGCTGTGTCTATTTGGGGCAATAGACAAACATCTTTTTCAATAGATATGAAAATCTTTGTATGGAGAGCATTTATTTCAGAGAATCACCACCTCTACAGTTGCTCAAGCTTTCTCCTGTCAGGTACAAGGAGGTAAGTGAAGGAGCTGCTCCCTGTGGAGGCAACCAGCAGGGGCTCCAGCCTCCAGACCGCTCCCAGCTGCCCCGAAGGCTGAGGAGGGCTGAGGGCTGGTTTCCAGAGCACACCTGGAAATCATCCCCACCCACCAGCGTCCTGACATACCTGCTGGGAAGTTCTGTTCTAGACAACAGTGCTTCATCCCCCTGCACATCTTGTTGATATACAGAGTCTGATCTGTAGGTAAACCTGAGAATCTGCATTCCTAGTAAGTTCCCGAATAACATGAAGCTGCTAGTCTGGGGACCATAAAGCCACATGTTCCAAGCTCCAGGAACCAGAGGTTAATTAATGGTTGTTTCTAGGTTTTCTTAAGGTAAAAAGCTCATTTTCCTTGGTTCATGCTTGAGTAGTTAGTATTTGACTTTCTGACTTGATAAATGAATAGTGTGAGGCAAGAATTTGATACCAGTGTCTTACAACTTTTAGGATAATTGTAAAAATGAGTGGCATCTAAGTGTCTGAGTCACACTGTAAAGGCAGAGAAACAGGAGACAGCTCAAATTGTCTTCAGCATCAGTCAGCACAAGAATAGCTTCAGATAAAGGAGAAATAATCTCAGGGGAAATAGGCTGTGGCTTGATAGAGGGCCTTGGAGATGCAAGAAAGACGTAAGTTGAATGGAATCACTATCATTCTCAAAATGGTTGAAGCCTAGGATCTAGCAAAAGGATAAGGGTGCGAATGCAGAATTTTACTGCCAAAAATACAGTTCCTTAGTCTAACAGAGAGATTGGGAAGGGACAGTGTCTCAGGAGCAATTGTTACAAGCTGATGATTCTGGTTTCAGATAAGTAATGCTTTTAGTAGCCTGCTAGATGTTAAGGATTCATTTCTGAATGAGATGGAAAGGCTTGTGATAGCTAGGGAAATTGAGAACAAAGTTCTAAAAGCCTTCCTGACACATGATTTGGACTTTGGAAAGGTGCACTGTCTGACAATGACTAAAAACTTTTTGATAAACCTTCCCTGAAATTCCATAAGTCCTGGGAAATTCCATATTTATTTAATAATTTTGAATATTGTTTAAGTCCTCGTAGCTACAGTTTTCTTCTAGTTAATGTCCATTTCATTCTGTGAAATCACAGTGTCAATTTAAAAAGCTTGAAATTACTTTTATTTTGAAGAACCTAACTTTAGTTTGAAGGCTCTAGCCAGTATAAGTAATGCTTTTAGTACTTAATTCTAAGAAAAGGGTTTACAGGTTTAAATGGCATACAAAAATAATTTCTCTTGATTTCTTATTTAATGCCAAGAGAAAAACATGGAGCAATACAGTTAGAACTGGACATGGAACAACTGGTTCCAGATAGGAAAGGGAGTACGTCAAGGCTGTATATTATCACCCTGCTTATTTAACTTATATGCAGAGTACATCATGAGAATGCTGGACTGGAAGAAACACAAGCTGGAATCAAGATTGCCAGGAGAAATATCAGTAACCTCAGATATGCAGATGACACCACCCTTATGGCAGAAAGTGAAGAGGAACTAAAAAGCCTCTTGATGAAAGTGAAAGTAGAGAGTGAAAAAGTTGGCTTAAAGCTCAACATTCAGAAAACGAAGATCATGGCATCCGGTCCTATCACTTCATGGGAAATAGATGGGGAAACAGTGGAAACAGTGTCAGACTTTATTTTTCAGGGCTCCAAAATCACTGCAGATGGTGACTGCAGCCATGAAATTAAAAGACGCTTACTCCTTGGAAGGAAAGTTATGATGAACCTAGATAGAATATTCAAAAGCAGAGACATTACTTTGCCAACAAAGGTCCGTCTAGTCAAGGCTATGGTTTTTCCTGTGGTCATGTATGGATGTGAGAGTTGGACTGTGAAGAAGGCTGAGTGCCAAAGAATTGATGCTTTTGAACTGTGGTGTTGGAGAAGACTCTTGAGAGTCCCTTGGACTGCAAGGAGATCCAACCAGTCCATTCTGAAGGAGATCAGCCCTGGGATTTCTTTGGAGGGAATGATTCTGAAGCTGAAACTCCAGTACTTTGGCCACCTCATGAGAAGAGTTGACTCATTGGAAAAGACTCTGATGCTGGGAGAGATTGGGGGCAGGAGGAGAAGGGGACAACAAAGGATGAGATGGCTGGATGGCATCACGGACTCAATGGACGTGAGTCTGAGTGAACTCCAGGAGTTGATGATGGACAGGGAGGCCTGGCGTGCTGCGATTCATGGGGTTGCGAAGAGTCGGACATGACTGAGTGACTGAACTGAACTGAACTGAACTGAATAACCCTAACCCTAAGTATTGTTACATAATTTTACAATGTTGCTCATGAGTATGGACAACAAAAATATCTTCCAAATATTCCTGGGCTTAGAAAATGTATCACTTTTTACTACAACATCAGTGAACCTTGAAAATACTACAGCATTGAAAGAAGCCAGACACAAAAGGCCACATAGTGAATGATTTCATTTCCAGAATAGGCAAATTCAAAGAGACAGAAAGTAGATTAGGGATTGTCTAGAGTGGAGAAGGCAATGACACCCCACTCCAGAACTCTTGCCTGGAAAATCCCATGGATAGAAGAGCCTGGTAGGCTGCAGTCCATGGGGTCCTGAAGAGTCAGACACGACTGAGTGACTTCACTTTCACTTTTCACTTTCATGCATTGGAGAAGGAAATGGCAACCCACTGCAGTGTTCTTGCCTGGAGAATCCCAGGGACAGGGGAGCCTGGTGGGCTGCCGTCTATGGGGTCGCACAGAGTTGGACACGACTGAAGTGACTTAGCAGAGTTGAGAAGGGGGTTTAGGATTTCTTTCAGGGGTATTGAAAATGTTCTAAGATTGTGGTAATGGCTGCACAGCTCTTTAAATATACTAAAACCCACCAAACTATACACTTTTAAATGAGTGACCTGTGTGATACATACATGCATTACGTCTCAATAAAGCTGTTATATACATGAAAAAAAAAGAAAACATGTCACTTTTCTGTTCCTGAAAAAGGTCCAAAAACCTGTTGAGTAAGAGATGAATCAGAATTTTAAGTCAACAGCTAAAAAAATCATATATAATGAGCATAAAATACATTCACATAATTGTGAATATGATTCCAAGCTGATAGCATATGATCTTGAAAGAAAATATAAAAATAATACTTTCAATGACAACATTTGGATTTAAAATCTTAAGAGTTTAACAATAAACACCAGGAAGGAAGATGCCAGAAGGGCTTGAGGGTGTCAAAAAGTATTAAATTCCTCATAATATGAGAAAGAAAAGAATTGCTAATTCTACCTGACGTTGATAAGCTGAGCAAATTTATCTGCAACAGAAATGCACTATAAAAAACACTAAAGGACATTCTCCAGGTGAAGGGAGATGATGGCAGATAGAAGCCTAGATCTTCAGAAATAAGTGAAGGATGCTAGACAGGACAGATCTGTGGATAAACATAGGAGACTTTATATTTGTTGACATTACTGCTGACTGATGTGAATATACTTAAAACTACTAACCTGTACGCTTAAAAAGTTAAGGTGATAAATTTTATGATATGCATTTTTTAACTATAATGAAAAATAAAACAATAAAAACAAACAAAAGCACTGTTGATTGTTTACAGCAAAAGTAGTAACAATACATGTGCGTGTATGCGTGCTCAGTCATATCCGACTACCACCCCATGGACTGTAGCACGCCAAGCTCCTCTGTTCATGGAATTTTCCAGGCAAGATTACTGGAGTGGGTTGCCATTTCCTTTTCCAAGGGATCTTCCTGACCCAGGGATCAAACCCAAGTCTCTTGCATGGGTAGGCAGAATCTTTACCACTGCACCACCTGGGAAACCCCAATAACAATATATTATAGTGTTATAGTATATATAGAATAAACATACAACAACAATTGTATAAGGGGCAGGAGAGTGGGTTAAAGGAATTAGACTGTTGTAGATGTTAGATGTTATGATGTTATGAATATATTATTTAGATGTTATGAATATATTATTTAATTTCTAGAAAAATAACACACGTGTAAACATACACACAAAAGAAGTCAATAGGGGAGATAAAAGTCCATGAAGGAGATAAAAAAGAACTATAAAAATATGTATTTAATACTAGATGGAAAAACAAATATGATTTCATTCACCAACAAGAAGCAGAAAGAAAGGCACAAATGAACACCAAACAGATGGGACAAATAGAAAATATATACCAAGATGGTATATTTAGACTCAACCGTACATTATCAGTAACTACATTAAGTGTAAATTGACTAAACAATTCAGTTAAAAGGCAGAAATTGTCAGGTTGGATTGAAAAGCAAGACCTATTACATGCTATTTGAAAAAAAAAAAAGTTACTTTAAATATAAAAACATAGGTTGAAAACAAAAGGGTAGAAAAAGATTTATCTTGTCTATTATTTATCTATTGCTACATAATAAATTACCCCCAAACTTAGCAGTCTAAAAATGGCAAACATTTATCTCACAGTTTCTACAGGTCAGATATCTGGGTACAGATTAGCTGAGTGTCTCTGGTGGAAAGCCCCTCATGAGACTGCAGTCCTGGCCACTCTCGGAGCTGTCCAGTCTCGTCTGAAGGCCCACCTGGGGGTAAATTTGGTTCCAAGCTGACTCCTCAGGACAAGTGAGTGAGTATAAGAGAGAGTGCCCAATGGTCTCTTTATAAACTAATCTCAGAATTGATGTCCCATCACCCTGCTACACTAGATTTGTTAGACTCCAGTCACTAAATCTAGTGGACACTCAAGGGGGAGAGAACTAAACAACAGCATGAATACTTGGAGTGAGGCTTAGTGGGGACCATCTTAGAAGGTCCCTACCACCTTATGCCAACTTCAAGAATAAGAAGGCAGGTGTGGCCATATTAATATCAAAGTAGACTTCAAGACAAAGTGTACGACTGGAGGTAAAAGGAGATATGTCTTAATGATAAAATGGTCAATTCATCAAAAAGACATAACAATCCTAAAAATGTATGCCACTAGTAACAAAGCATCCAAATGCATGAAGCAAATGTTGACAGAACCATGAGGAGCAAGAGATGGATCCACAATCATAGTCTGAGATTTTCACACCTCTCCCTCCCAGTAATTATAGAACAAGTAAACAAAAACTCATGTAGAATGTTTGAACAGTTTTATCGATCTACCTGATTGAATCAACATCTATGGAAACTACCCCAACACCTGGACAATATGCAGTCTATTCAATGTAGAAAGCACGTAGAATGTTCACCAAATAGACCATATGCTGGGCCACAAAATAAATCTCTGATTACAATGAAATTTAATTAGAAATCATAACAAAATCTAGGGAAAATACAAACAATCTTGGAAATTAACCCCTCAAAAAATTACAAATAATTTATAGTCAAAGAAGAAATTACAAAGAAAATTATAAAATATGCTGACTTGGATAATAAAAATATGACATATCAAATACCATGGGATGAAGCTAAAACAATGCTGAAGAGTGAAGTTAAATGATCTAAACTTCCACCTTAAGAAGCTGAAAAGAGAAGAGAATATTAACACTAAGTGAGGATGTCCCTCATGGTCCAGTGGTTAAGACTCCACCTTCCAATGAGGTGGTTGAGGGTTTGAGCCCTGATTGAGGATCTAAGATCCCACACTTGCCAAAATAATCTTGAAAAAGAATAAAGTTGGAATATGCATACTCTCTGATTTCCGTACTATCTGATATCTATCTGATTTCAGACTTAGTATCCCTGGTAAATGGAATAAAGGGCTAGGTTAAACCCAGTGGAACTTTAGAGACTCTGCATGACACCAAAAAGGTTAATTGGGAACAAAATGTAAAACTCCTGTGTGTGCTAAGTCACTTCAGTCATGTCCGACTCTTCGGGATTCTATGGACTATAGCCCACCAGGCTCCTCTGTCCATGGAATTCTCCAGGCAAGAATACTGGACTGGGTTGCCATGCTCTCCTCTGGGAGGTCTTTGCTTCATGCTCCTGTGGCTCCCAGGCTCTAGGACACAGGCTCAATAGTTGTGGCCCAGGAGCTTAGTTGATCTGTGGATGTGGGATTTTCCTGGATCAGGGGTCAAACCTCTGTCCTCTGCATTGGCAGCCGGATTCCTTACCACTGAGCAATCAGGGAAGCCCAACTTCTGAGACTCTTATGCCTCAGTTTTGGTGTGTAAAATGGGCATATTAGGGAAAGAAAAAGCTCTCCTCTCTCCCCTTAGGGTCTCTGTTTGGACCTAAGAATTAAATGGACATGAGACAGATTAACAGGAAAATATATACACATTTAATTAATTTTTTTTTTTTATGTATACAAAGGTGTCTTCACAACAGAAGGAAGTCCTGAAGATGTGACCAGAGGAGGAAGCTTTTAGACCTTTTAGATGAAGAATAATAAAATTGTGAAGAATTGTCAAAACAAAGGGATTTGGGGCGGGGATACTAAATGGTAAGGAAGTAACTAGGACGATCAGGATTGGTTCAACAAGGTTTGCTTGTACAAATTTCTCAGCCCCAAATTCCCTGTCTCCAGTGGTTGGAATGTCTTCTTTCCTCCTGGGACAGGGAGGGTATCTTTCATATGAGATTTTTATCTCCTGTTTTCAGGAAGAAAAAGAAGAGTCAGAGTATTCCTGTACCTGCTGTTTCTTAAGTGCCTTTAATTCACAATAATTAATATGTCAAAGTGGCATATTATAAGGGTGATATATTTTGGTTTACTTTGATTGTATCTGTTCTATTCAAAGTTCTCTGTTCAAGGTATTGAGAAATTTGAATCATAGCTTCCCTTACATGGAATCCTTACCTTGGGAAATGCACACTACTCCCACTGATGGATCATTTTACTGGGGAACTTTAAAAATAGTGCTTATATTTGGCCTTGATACTGTCATACTCCTTTTCTCTTCACCTCATAATTCATTTTTCCCACCCTTTTCAGAAGCCATCAAGTTTGCTAGTCAGAATAATATATCATTATAGATAGGCTTCTCTGGTAGCTCAGATGGTAAAGAATCTGTCTGCATTGCAGGACACCAGGGTTCGATCCCTGGGTTAGGAAGATCCACTGGAGAAGAGAATGGCAACCCACTCCAGTATTCTTGCCTGGTGAATTCCATGGGCAGAGGAGCCTTGTGGGTTACCATCTATGGAGTTGCAAAGAGTCAGGCATGATGAGCAACTAACACACACATAGGAATACAGACTGAGGACAAAAGGAAAAGAGGGTGGCAGAGAATGAGATGGTTAGGTAGCAATGGACATAAATTTGAGCAAACTCTGGGAGATAGTGGAGGACAGAAGAGCCTGGTGGGCTACAGTCCATTAGGTCACAAAGAGCCAGACACAGCTGAGCAACTGAACAACAATGGAGATAAAAATCTGCTTCCTCACAATGGCCCTTGACCCCCTCTTACATGGCAAAGGACAATTATGTTTGTAGAATCCAGCTCTTACATCACGTAATACAGAAAGGTGGGCTAGAGCTGTGAAGCAATGAATAACAGGTATAGGTATCAATACACACAAACAATAATAGGTAATATTTATGAAATACTTATATTGTGCAGCTACTGTTCCATGTACTTTACAAATATTGACTCATTTAATCCGTGTAATGATTCTATGAAGAATCATATTTAGAAGTCCAGTGACTCCCAAGCAAGATACGTAAAAGCCACCTATCACTGGACACTTTATTGCTAAAACTACCGAACACCAAAGACTATGAGAAGATGCTGAAAACATCCAGAGAAAAACCACAGATTATCTCCAAAAAGTGATAGTTACCCTGAGAACTGACATTGCAGGGCACAAAAGGAAGGCTGAGGACGGAACAGTACTGTTGATGGGGCTGGAAAGAGTCCCTGTCAGATTAGAATCTTTAACAAGAAGAAGTCTTTCAAGAATTCAAACAAAATAAAAACATTTTCAGACAAAAAAGGAAGTTTGCCACTAGTAGGTCCTATCAAATGGACATCCTAAATAATGTCTTTCAGAGAGAAGGAATGTGAACCCAGAGGGAAGGTCTGAGATGCAAGAAAGAATGAAGAATGATAATTTGTGGGTAATTCTAACAAACATATACAAAAATAATGTCATTTGTGGTTATAAATAAGCAATGAAAAAGAGAACGTCATGACAGATGCTACATACCTTTCAAAGATAACAACTAGATATTATGTATAACCTTATTTTAAAATTTTATATTTGCCTAAGTAAATATACACTTAAGTAAGTATATAACACATGCAAAACTTGAATGGACTTATAACCAACAGTGAACTTAAAAATTCTTCCCACACAAGACCTTCAGGGCAGATGGCTTCACAAATGAATTCTACCATATATTCAAGGAACATTGTAATCTCACACAAACTCAGAGAATAGAAAAAGAACAAAACACTCCTCGAGTAATTTGATAACTTTAGCAAAACCATGATACCAAGGTTATTTATGAGAAAAAGGACAAGCTAAAATCACTCATGAATACAAGTACAAAAATCCTACACAATTATTGTCTGGCCAATCAAACAACAAATACTTAGAGAATGCGTATTATGTTCCAGGCACTGGTTTAAGCATTTTGAACATATTACTAAACTTTACAATAGTTCTGTGAGTCAGGTACTATTATTATCCCCATTTCACATATGAAGAGATAGAGACAAATTAAATAACTTGCCAGGGTCACTCCAGATAATGGTACAGCCAGGTTTCAAACTGAAGCCTGAAACGTGCATTCTTTTAGGAGTTATACTGTAAACCAGGTGGGCTTGTCCCCCAAAGTCAATTTAACATTCAAAAAATAAATTTATGTAGATAGTTATATTTACATATCAAAGGGAAATATAACTTCCGATCCAGTCAATAGCGAGGGAAAAAAGTTTAAATTCAACATCCATTCACAATGAAAACAGCTCTTGGCAAACTGGGAATAAAATGCAACTCCCTTAATGTGATAAGGATTATCTACAAAAACTTCAACAAACATCATACTTAATCATCACAGTTTAAAATCTTTTCCTTTGACTTGAGAACAGAGACAAGATTGCTAACAATTATCAATTTTATTCAAGATTCTACTAGGGGATCTTAGCACAGTAAGTAAGAAAAATATGTACAAGGATTAGAAATAAGATAAGCAGTTGATGATATATATAGAAAGCAAAAAATAATCTATGAATAAATTACTAGGATTAGAGTTTAGCAAAGTTTCTTGATACCAAGTCAATGTAAAAAAATTAATTTCTAACCAGCAGCAGTGACAAAATGAAATTTAAAACAGACTTCATTCACAATGGCATTAAAAAAATGTGAAGTACTGAGGAATAAAGCCAACAAAACATGTACAAGATATTAATGGAGAAAATTATAAAATTTTATTGAGAGACATAAAAGAAGACCTAAATAAATGGAGAAATATACCAGTTCATGGATTGGAGGACTCAACATTGTAAAGGTGTCATTTCTCTCCAAATTGATTTATAGACTCGGTAAAATCGCAATTAAGATCCCAATAGGTTTTTGCGGGAACTTGACAAGCCAGCTCTAAAATTTATATGACAGCACCAAGGGCCAAGAGTGGCTACTCTTGAAGAAGAAGAATAAAGTAGGAGGACTTGCTCAACCAGATGTAATACTTATTCTAAAGCCGTAGTAATTAAGACGGCGTGGTGTTGGGATGAGGATTGACAAATAGACCAATGAAACAGAGTAGAGAACCCATAAAGGGACCTACGCTCCTATGAACATTTGATGAATGGCAGAGGTGACAGCCCAGGTCAATAGCAAAAAGACTTTTCAGTAAATAATGCTGACATAAATGAGTATCCATAGGGGAGAAAATGGAATTAGGATCTCTCTTGACAATATAATACAGATAAATTAACTCAGGTGGATTAAAAAACTATATATAAAGAATATACATGGGTTTCCCTGGTGGCTCAGTGGTAAAGAATGCACCTGCCAATGCAGGAGACACAGGTTCGATCCCTGGGTTGGGAAGATCCCCTGGCAAAGGAAATGGCAACTCACTCCAGTATTCTTGCTTGGGAAATCCCATGGACAGAGGAGCCTGCTAGGCTACAGTCTGGGGGATCACAAAGAGTCAGACAGGACTTAGCAACTAAACAACAAAATGTATATAGCTACAGTTACAGGTATCAACAATGATGTTTCTTCAAATGCTACAGAGTGAAAGATGCAAGTCATAAAAAAAGACTGATGTTTTTATCAGACTTATACAAAGTTCAAAACAGGCTAAACAATATCATTTAGTGATTCCTAAAAGCATGAAAAACAGTGAAATGATTGCTTTAGATGTCAGGATAGAAGTTCCTTCAGGAGGGAAAGGAAGGGATTGTGCTGAGGTGAAGGAAGATTCTTCAATCTTCTTGACTCATGGGTGATCCCATGGTGTTTATTTTATATGAATCTTTACACTGTTTGTAAATGTTTTGTGAACATTTTTCTACATATACTGTATCTCACAATTAAAAAAAAAATCCTGCACGTCTAGATGCAGAGCCACTTTTAAAACAAGCACAGATTGAGAGACCAAGGGTACTTGATCATGTAGGTTTTCCCATTTCCTCTGTAAAGTAGGTCCTCAGTGACAGTTTTATCCAGTGGGGTTAAATCACTCAAGGGCACTAAAGGATAAAGGACTATCTCAACAAAAATAGGGCAAGGATGGCGGGGAACATTACAGAAGCTGCCATTCAAGTTTCCTTCCAAGCTTCTCTTTCCAATTCTGGAAGTCCTTCTGTGCTTCAGACATCAAGGCTTACTTTAGATCAGTGGCCCGATATGCTCCAGAGACGATCAGACCCCAGTCAGCAGTGATCTCTCCTATTATACTCCGTGGCTTCTGCTGATATCCAAGAAAGCAATGGTTGCCCAGGCATGCCGCAACAATTAGAAGCCTGCTCCCATCGCCTCTGCCGGCTGTAGCGGTGTGTGTCAGGGGTGGGGGGATGGGGGTGGCTCGTTAATATGGCAGAGAAGTGGGTCTACTGAGCCTCTTTCTGGATTCTTTGCTCAAACCAAACCTGAGGCCAGGTGTGAGGCCCCAGATCAGGGTCCCGGCAGTGCCAAATGAAGCAGCTCCTGCGGTCAGAGGAACCAGCAATCGGGGGCCTTTCAAGCTCTTGGTAATTAACAAGAAATAAACAAAATTACAAGCAAAATGATAACTCATCAAATTTGATGTTGTCCCACAGGGCTTGCTTGAGAGTTTAATGAATGCATATGGTGAGTCCAGGGATGATTAATCTGAGCCTTAATTGCAGGGGAGTGGGGAGGTTTTTCTTAAAGTCCACAACCTCTCAGCTTCCCTCTTTGATTGAGACTCCTGCCTACCTGTCGGGAAGAAAGGACAGCTGTCCACTCAGACCACGAGAAGGGCAGTGTGAGTGCAGAGAGCTACCTATTGTTCCCTGTGCCTCTAACAATGTGTCCTCCCACAGAGCCTCGAGTTGAAAACCCACAGCCGCACTGACGCTGGCTTGGCCAGAAACTCTGCTTGTCTAGTTATCTCTCTGGTTATGTATACTCATGAATCTCCACGCTTTAACCTGGCCACTGAACCCATTGCCCAGGTTGCAGAAAGTTTTTAGAAGGGTATCAAGGACAAGAAGGAGAGGAAGACGTGAGTGGTGAGCCGCTTGGCCACAGGAAGAAGGGTGAGGGGAGACGAAAGATATTGGTGGGGTGGGGGAGGGCTGCTCAGGAAAGCATAAAGTGCTTGAACCTCAGGCTCAGTCAATGTCATCATCCAGCCAAAAGGTATCCAGCCCCTGCCCAACCCCATTGCACGCAAGGTGTTTGAACTTCAGGGAGATGGCGTTCTGGGCTTCTTGGCTGTGGCGGGGGGCCTGCTAGCTGGAAATCAGCATGTACCCAGCAGAGGTCATGCTGATCAAAGTGCAGTGAGGCGGGAGATCAGGGTGCTGCTCCCATAACACCCACCTGGCAAAGGCTGACACCTTTAGTGGCTTCTGTGTTCTTTGGATTATTTTGCTTTGCTTTCTTTCCTCCTTGGGTATGTCCCTACTTGCAATACTTATGGGCGTGCACACTCAGTCGCTTCAGCCATGTCCAATTCTTTGTGATCCTATGGACCGAAGCCTGCCAGGCTCCTCTGTCCATGGGATTCTCCAGGCAAGAATACTGGAGTGGGTTGCCATGCCCTCTTGCAGGGGATCTTCCCAATCCAGGGACTGAACCCGCATCTTCTGTGTTGCAGACCTGTCTGGTTTCTTTACCTTTGAGCCAGTGGGGAAGCACTTATAATACTTTCTAAGATCTAACTAGAGCTGTCTTCTCTTTTCCACTGATTTTTTTTTCTTGTTTCCTACTAATTACTGTAATGTTACAGTATATTTAGGACACTCGTCCTGTAACTAATAATGCTATACAAATACAAGCAAGATGTATTTCATTCTTTTCTCCCTCTGCTTATTACATATGTAAAAAACAAATCATTTCATGTTCTGAGTAAAAGCTCTTTGGACTGTGATTGGATTTAGTAATTCTGTTTCTCTTTGTTTAGTTTTGGAAAACGCATGAGGTCAGGAGATTAAAAGAGAATGCTTGTGAAATTGGAAACAGCACAGCAAAGGCTGAATGTGGGCTTTTTTAAAAATGGAAGAAATCTGCAATAACTTCATGAAAATCAGACTCCGTAAAGGAAGCCAAGTCTCAGGAAAAAAAAGAAAAAAGCTGTGATTGTCAGTCTTCAGTCTCTTGTTAGAAAGTCTTTGAAAGGAAGAATCTGTGTGGTACAAGTGGATTCACCCATTCAATTCTATTTTCTTTTCTCCCTCCCATTTTCCAACCATTCCCAAGTGTTTATTATATATTTTTATGTGCATTTTTGTAAAATATGTACTGTTGCTCCATTATTGTTGTTTAGTCACTAAGTTATGCCATGACCTTCTCCAGGGGATCTTCCCAACCCAGAGATCAAACCCGTGTGTCCACCATTGGCAGGTGGGTTCTTTACCACTGAGCCACCAGGGACTGTATCCATGGTTTTTGAAATATTGATTTATGGCTGTGTCAGGTCTGTTGTCGGAGAAGGCAATGGCACCCCACTCCAGTACTCTTGCCTGGAAAATCCCATGGATGGAGGAGCCTGGTGGGCTGCAGTCCATGGGGTCGCTAAGAGTTGGACACGACTGAGCGACTTCACTTTCACTTCTCACTTTCATGCATTGGAGAAGGAAATGGCAACCCACTCCAGTGTTCTTGCCTGGAGAATCCCAGGGATGTGGGAGCCTGGTGGGCTACAGTCTATGCGGTCGCACAGAATTGGACACGACTGAAGCGACTTAGCAGCAGCAGCAGCAGCAGGTCTGTTGTGGAGCGTGGGATCTTCGTCCCACATGGTCTTCACTGTGGCCTGCAGGATCTTCTGTGTCAGCTCTCGGGCTCAGTAGCTGCAGGGCCCAGGCTTAGTTGCCTGGCGGCATATGGAATCTTAGTTCCTCAACCGGGGATCGAACCTGAGTCTGCTGCATGGAAGGTGGATTCATAACCACTGGATCACTGGGGAAGTCTCTGCATATATTTTTATTACGCCATTTCCACTCTGCTTTGAAGGCCCATTCTCATTGCTGCATGCACATGTGGCCCGTTACTTCTAACCATGGCTCTCTCCCTGACTTGCTTCCCCTCATTTGTTATCTACTCCCCCAGTAATGGACACCCAAGTTGCCGCTAACTCCCAGCACAACATTCTGTAGATATCTAGGTCTCTCTATGGACCCATGTGAGCCTTTTCATGGGGTATATTCCCAGGAGTAGAAATGCTGAGTCATAAGGTAGCCACATATTTAATTTTACTAAGAATCACCAGATTGCCTCCAGCAAGGCTGCACCATCTACATCTCCACCAGCAGTGCGTGGCTTTTGCTGTGTAACCAGACTCACATGCATGCCTCCAAACCCTACGGCACTTCTTGGAACGACTGATCTACTGTACCAGTTTTTGCCAGTCTCGTGAGAATAAATGAAGAGGTGTATATAAATATATATATTTTTTGCCTTGCTCCGGTGAGCTTGAGTACATCTAAACATGTGTATGAGTAAGTAAGCTAAGCAACATAATCAACCCCAGATCTCAATGGCTTAACAAAACCATTGACAAAAATGGTTTATTAACAAAAATGCTTATTTTTTGTTCACATCACAGTGCAGTGTAGCCAGGGCCAGGGGCAGAGTACTACTCCAGGTGGTCAGGCTTCTATTGCATAGCTCTGTCATCTTCTAGGGCCTCAGGGTCCTCTGCTGGATTCTCCACATACAGCCAACAGGGGCCGGAAGAGAGAGCCCTCAGGGAACGGCACACACGGTGTGCTGTGCCACGCACAGATACAGTCACATTCCTCGGGCCAGAACTCAGCCACGGGAAACGGCCCGGGAAATGCAATTCATTGTGTGCCAAAGAAGAGAAGACGTGGAAATTGGTGAAGAATTAGACAATCTCTGCCATAAGATGTTTATTACTTTGGGGCTTTCCTCTTCTGTAAATTCTCTCATCACATCCCTGTCCTTTTTCCCCTTGGACTTCTTCTTGTCATTGTTGTTTATCTGTATATTCTAGAAGGTATCCGTTTCTGGTTGGTTTTACCATTGCAAATATTTCTTTCAATCTATCTGCCTGATCACCTTGGCTATTGGGGTCTTTCACCACTCAGGAATCTAATTTTTATATAACCTAGTTAACCAATTTTTAGCCTTACAGTTTTCATTTTCACAAGTGTGTTTGTTATTGATTTAGTCCATATCTGGATTCCTCTCTTTTTCAAAAGAATGTTGTTTAGTTTTGGATGTACTGGGTCTTCACTGCTGTGCAGGTTTTCCTCTAGTTGCAGGGAGCAGGGGGTGGGGTGTGGGTGGCTGCTCTTGTTGCAGGAAGCGTGGGCTCTGGGGTGTGAGGGCTTCTGTGGTTTCAGCACGTGGGCTCAGTAGTTGTGGCTCCCGAGCTCTAGAGCAGAGGCTCAGTGGCTGTGGCACAGGAGCTTCGCTGCTCCGCGGCATGTGGGATCTTCCCAGACCAGGGATCAAACCTGCGGCTCCTGCGCTGTCAAGCAGAATCTTTACCACCGAGCCACTTGGGAAGCCCAGGTTCCTCTTGAAAGCACCGTGTCACTACTTTCTTTGTCAGTTTCCCCCTCCGTCCCCAATTTGCAGAAGCATCACCTATTAAGAACAGGGACATGGAAGGTCCCCCAGGGAAAGGCTCACCCAGAGGCTAATTTCCCAGCCTTCTCATCTCTTTCCAGCATCCAGTTTTCCCTAATCCTGTAGGCTCTGGCCTGGAAAAACTCAGTTCCCCAAAGCACCTATGGAAATGTACAAAACAGTTCATTCAGGAAGCCGTTTCGACTGGCAGGAGAGGTAGGCGCGAGCCAGGTCTGGAGCCTGAGCCTGTTAAAGATGTTTGCAGTGTTAAAGGGTGCGAAGTTGGAATGTTCTCAGACACACCAGAACTTCTTTTAACCTCGCTCCCATGTCATTTCTTTTTTTTTTTTTCTTTAATATTTTATTTATTTATTTATTTTTGTCTGCACTGGGTCTTCTTTGCTGAGTGCGGGCTTCTCTAGTTGCGGCGAGTGGGGCTACTTTCTTGCTGCTTGACTCTATAGTTGTGGCTCACAGGCTTAGTTGCTCCGAGACATGTGGCTCGCCCCAGAACCAGGGATGGATCCCGTGTCGTGTCCGCCGCACTGGGAGACCGACACCTCAACCGCCGAGCCACAAGGGAAGCTTCCCATGTTGTTTCTCGACTTCGGTCTCCTGCTCACCCTTTTCCCTTGCCTGAAAAGCCCTCTCTACCTTTGCTTGGTTAAACCTTCTTATCCTAAACCTGGACATTACTTCCAGGAAGCCTTCTCTGGAAGGCTCCATCCCACCCCAGGTCCAGGTGAATGCACTTCTGAGTCTTGCACAACGGTCACAGAACTTACCACACTGCGTTACAATGGCCATTTGCCTACGCGATCGCAAACTTTTGGGAAGACTCTGAATCCAATTCTGTGTCCAGTTCCCCTTTGTACTTCTAGCACTAGAGTAACACCTAACACATACAATAACAGCTGTTGGATGCATCTGATGGGCTTACTATGTCCTGTCCACTGAACTTGGCTTTCCTATCCCAGTTTCATAGGCTTCGGGGAGGTTTTCATTACTGCAGAGACACCCCAGAAGAATTCCCTTCCAGAAACCAGCTGGGGTTCCTCTCCCTTGGTGTGTCATCCTGACTACTTATGGGCCATCTCTAGTCGGGCTCTGGCACAGCAGATCTGGACCTTAGCCTCGGCTCTGGGTGCGGTGGGGCAGTGGGGTAGGAGTGGAGGGGGAGGGCTGTCATAATTATATACGGTTAAGAGAAGGCGGTGAAAGTCAGGGTGCTCTGTCTTGGGAGTGGCCTCCTCTTCCTGATTGCCCCATTCAGCAGTCAAGTTGGACAGGAGAGCAGGCTCAGACAATGAGCGGGTGGTGGACATGCAAGAGTAAAATAAGAGTCCTCCAGCCCCACTGGCCCTGCTGCCTGCCAAGCTCAAGTCTCGGCTGCCCCCTTGTGTCCACAGAGTGAAGGACAAGGGAAACTTCATCCAAAGCTGGGCTAGGACTGGTCCCCTGCCTCCTTCTCCCCAAGGGCACCCCCCCACACACAGGGACTCCCATGCAGCAGGACCACCTGCCCTGCCCTCCCCAACAGCCTCTTCCCCAGTTACTCTCCACAGCATCGCCCTGTTTATTTCCTTCTTGGGGCTTCTCACACTGTTGTTTTGGCCCACTCTTTTGTTACCTGCCACCCTGGTGGCTCAGAGGGTAAAGCGTCTGCCCGCAATGCGGGAGAGCCAGGTTCCATCCCTGGGTCAGGAAGCTTCCCCGGAGAAGGAAATGGCAACCCACTCCAGTATCCTTGCCTGAAGAATCCCATGGACGGAGGAGCCTGGTAGGCTACAGTCCACGGGGTCGCAAACAGACACAACTGAGAGACTTCACTTTCACTTCCCCACCCCTCTCAAGGGCAAGGAGATTGAGGCAGGGCCTTGTTGGACTCAGTCACTGCATCCCTAGATATAGAACAGGCCCAGCAGGGAGCAGCCACGCAGCATGCATTTCCTGATCAAGGTTCCCCAAAGACGCCTGATGTCCGCCCACGGTTCCCATCAGGGCCGAGCTGCCTCCTCCTCCTGAAATGCCTTTAACACCCCAGCCCACCTCCCCTCCACCTCACTGTCTGCCTGGCAACCTGGTATTTATGGTTAGTCCAGGGCTCAGTTTAAACATTGCCTCTTTGGGACAAACACATGGACACCAAGGGGGAAGGTGGGGAGGGTGAGAGGAACTGGGAAACTGGGATTGACATATACACACTATTGATACTATATGTAAATAGATAACTAATGAGAACCTACTGTGTAACTCGGGGAACTCTACTCAGTGCTCTGTGGTGACCTAAATGGGAAGGAAATCCAAAAAACTGGGGCTATATGTAAACGTATGGCTTCCCTGGTGGCTCAGTTGGTAAAGAATCTGCCTGCAATGCAGGAGACCCCAGTTCAATTCCTGGGTTGGGAAGATCTGCTAGAGAAGGGATAGGCTACCCACTCCAGTATTCTTGGGCTTCCCTTGTGGCTCAGCTGGTTAAGAATCTGCCTGCAGTGCGGGAGACCTGGGTTCCATCCCTGGGTTGGGAAGATCCCCTGGAGAAGGGAAAGGCTACCCACTCCAGACTTCTGGCCTTGGAGAATTCCATGGACTGTATATAGTCCATGGGGTTGCAAAGAGTCGGACACAACTGAGTGACTTTCACTTTCACGTTCATTTCCTGGGCTTCCCAGGTGGCGCTAGTGGTAAAGAACTCACTTGCCAACACAGGCGATGTAAGAACCATGGTTTGATCCTTGAGTTGGGGTGATCCCCTGGAAGAGGAAATGGCAAGCCACTCCAGTATTCCCGCCTAGAGAATCCCACGGACAGAGAAGCCTGGCAAGCTACAGCCTATGGGGTCGCAAAGTGTCGGACACATCTGAAGCAACTTAGCATGCACCATGTATACGTGTAGCTGACTCACTTTGCGCAGCAGAAACGAATACAACATTGTAAAGCAACTATACTCCAATACATTTAAAAAAATTATTTATTTACTTATTTGGCTGTGTTGGGTCTTAGTTGCCGCATGTGGGATCTAGTTCCCTGACCAGGGATTGAACCTGAGCCTCCTGTGTTGGGAGCACAGAGTCTTCGTCACTGGACCACCGTAAAAATATCTTTTAAAAATAAACATTACCTCTTCGTGATGCTTCCCTGGTCTCCCCTAAACTGGGCACTTCCTTCTGTGTGCCTTCACCTCCTGTAATGGGATCATAACTGTCTGTGAACCCGGCAAGGGCTTGTATCAAATTTGTTCTCACACTCTCAGTGCCTGGCAGATGGCAGATGCTAAATAAATATTTATTGATGAACTCTGATTACCCCTGGAGAGACTCAGAGCCCAAGGCCCAGAACTGCCCTCCCGGCCTCGCCTCCCTCTGCTCTCCAATAGAGAGCCCACCGGGTAGGCAGCACAAACATCACATCATTCACCCAGCATCTTCCCAAGGCCAGGTTTTGTAACAGGATTGTTTACTCCAGGGGAAATGCCTTTCCAACCATCACCCTCCTTTATAATGCATCTTGGCTGCACTTCCTCCTGAAACCTTCCTTAGTTCTAGAGCAGGAACTAATCCTTCCTTCATCTCTGCTTCTCATCACTATTCCTCTTCCCAGTTAATGCTACCTTGTCCTAGGGTCCTGTGTCAGCTCAGTGGGTGCTTGGCAGAAGTGTGAAGCCTGTTGTCTCAGGGAATTGTAAACCCTCCCGTCACTAGTCATGTCTCACACACACTAAGTAAAAAGCATTAGTCACTCAGTCGTGTTTGACTCTTAACCACCCCATGGACTGTAGCCCACCTGGTTCCTCTGTCTGTGGAATTCTCCATGCAAGAATTCTGGAGTGGGATGCCATTCCCTTCTTCAGGGGATCTTCCTGACCCAGGGATGTAACCAGGTCTCCTGTTTTATAGACAGATTCTTTACCATATGAGCCACCAGGGAAGTCATGAAGCCACTCAAATGCCCACTCACAGGCAACCCATGAAGCATATATGGTAACCTGATGGTCGAGTCAAGAAGCCAACAGCTCCTGATGTGAAAACTCGTGTTAACTAACACCAGGGCCCCAGAAGAATATTGCCCGGGTACATGCCCACACTTCCTACAGGGAGGCAGAGACTGGGCACCTCAGTCCCACCGAGAACACCCACCCCAGACATTCTCCCCATATGCCCACCCACCTGCTCTTTGCCTGATGCTTTCTCAGCCCAGCTCAGCTTTCTGGCTGCACACTCCAGTGCATTCTTGGAGCTCGCCCTGGATGGGGTGTTAGCACTCAGCCTCTGGGTCTGTCGACTTGCAGGCAAGTTCTAGGAGCTAGTCTTGATGTAAATCCAGCCTCTGGGAGTCAACCTCACTGATCATTCTTGTGGTGGTTCCATGGATAGATGTGACCCACCTCTACTACCATGATCAGCACACAAACACATACATGCGCACACACACACACGTGTGCACATGCCCACATACACAAAAAATATACCCCAGATACACACACATGGGGTAGAATGTGATCAAGTGCTTCAATGTTGCAACCACGTTTAATGTGAGGACCAGCCCTAGGCAAAGTTTCTGACACTACACAGTGTCCAGCTGGACGCAGGCACTCAACAAATATTTGTTGAATGACTACATTGCTTGCTTGCCCACCTCCAATGCCACCCATGGCCACTGATTTGACACTCATCCTCCCACTCTGAGCACTGGCCTGCTCTACCATACCATGTGTATTAGCAGTCCCTCAAGGGACAGAGCCTCAATCTTGGAACCCAAGTGTCTTCAATTTTTCTTTTTTTAATTAATTAATTAATTAGGCTGCCCGAGGTCTTAGTTGCAGGATGTGGGATCTTAAATCTTCATTGCAACATGCAGGATATTCAGGTGGAGCATGTGGGATCTAGTTCCCTAACCAGGGATTGAACCCGGACCCTCTGCATTGGGAGTGCAGAGTCTTAGCCACTGGACCACAAGGGAAGTCCCTGTTTTCAGTTTTTCTTGAAGTTCACCCAGCACAGTATGTTGTCTCCCCTCTGGGTCTCAGTATCTGTACCAGAAGTTCCTGCCTTTCACCCCAACTCCTTCACTTGGCTTACTCTTGGTCACCCTTTCACCAATTTGCTCCCTACTTCCCTCAAAAAGTCTTTCCCATGTGTCCCATCCCTGCCCCAGACGGGGTAAGGTGGGGTTCACTGGACAGCGAAGGAAAACAACTTCTCTAGCTCTCTTCAGAACTCCTTATGCCATCTTATCACATCCTGTGACAAGGTCTCTACAAGGTCAGCCAAGCTTAAAAAACACACAAGCTCACTCACATGGTTATTTACCAAGGGTATTCATGTTATACCTTTTGGGTGTCACAGAAACCCTGGGGAGAGGTGTGATGATTTCCATTTCAGAGATGGGGAAACTGAGGTTCTGAGATATTAGGTGCCCACCTAAAGTCACGAGCGCAAGTTGAATCAGAGAGCCAAGGATCAAAATCCATGCGTGTGCTTTCCATTTCAAGGGGCAGGGCTGCAGGATTAGCAGGCATGGGGAGGGAGGTGGAGACTGAGCTCAGAAGGCGGGAAGTCCGGATTGCCTAAAATCAGAGAGCGGGAAGGGTCCTTCCCACTTCATGCCATGTAACCCTGAAGGAGCCCAGAAGGAAGGAGACGCAGCTTTCTTTCTCTGGCCCAATTCTTTTTCCCAGCCCGGGGCCATTAGTGGAATACATTATAAACCTTTCTGGAAGAAGCATCCCGATTGACCCGGCAATCATCTGCCAGCAAGCGTTAGAAGTGAAGCTGGTGAAATGGAGAGAAATACAATCGAGGTAGCAGAGGGATGGCCCCAAGCCCGGCCCCGCCCCCCACCCGCTCCTCCAAGCTGCTGCCTCTAGTCCCCTCTCTGGGCCACCAGGAAGAACAGCCCTGTGTAGTCAGTGCGGTTATCCAAGTGGGTCTCAGCGGCCCGAGCGACCTTCTCCAGCTTCTCGATGATGAAGCCGGTCTCCTGCAGGGCCTCCCGCAGGAATTTCTCATTCAGGGGCAGAGCGGGGAACCTCTTGTCCCCCACCATGAAGAAGGTGGTCTCGAAGCTCCCGCTCAGCACCAGATGGCCCCCGGGCCGGAGCAGGGTCTTGAGATGGCGCAGGGCATCCCGGCAGGCCTGCGGGGTGGGGCAGGCAGCCTCGAGACACAGGGGGGAGATGAGGCCGTTGGCGGGGGGCAGAACCGCGGGCTCCAGGGGCCGTTCTTTCAGGACGTCACACTTGAGCACCCGGGTGACGGCTCTCCTTACGCGCTCCTCCTTCTCGGCCCACTTGTCTCTGGACGGGAAGGAAGAAAGAGAGAGGCCGGCTGGGTCATGCTCATCACGTGGACCACTCACGTCACTCCCAGCCATTCTCTGCCTGGCGTTTGGGCTCCCAGAGCAGCAGGCTGTCAGTTCTACAGATGAGAAAACTGAGTCCCATAGAGAGAGCAGCTGGGGACAAAGTGAAGCCCAGCACCTGCCCACCCTGGGGTCACGGGTCAGGGGGCCCCCTTCCGACCCTGCGCCCCTGGGGGTTAGCCCGTTCTCTCTCTGCTAGCCCGTATCTCACATGACCCGGCAAGTGCCCCCAGAAACAGAATGTCTGCCTGGACTCAGAGGAGCAAAACTACAGTGTGAGCTTGGGGGACATTGTGGGGGCTGGCCACTCCATTCAACCTCCTCCTCGGCTCACACACTCCCTTCTTACCTGTTCTCAGGATGTGGGCCACATGCATTATGCAGTATGAATAAGTACTAGCACTTAAAGGCCTACTCTTTCCAGCTCTGTATTTTTTAAAACATGTAGTCTTAACATACACTCTACTGTATATAAAATAGGTAAACAGCAAAGACCTACTTAGAGCACAGGGAACTATACTCAATATCTTTTAATAACCTAAATAACCCATAATAGAAAAGAATCTGAAAAAGAATATATATATATATATATATATACACACACACACACACACACATATAAGTGTATGTGTATGGAATCATAGTTTTGTTCAGTCACTAAGTCGTGTCTGACTCTATGTGACCTCATGAAGGGCAGCACGCCATGTCCCCCTGTCCTTCACTATCTCCTGGAGTTTCTCAAACTCATGTCTGTTGAGTTAGTGATGCCATCCAATCATCTTATCCTCTGTTGCCCCCTCTCCTTCTGCCCTCAGTCTTTCCCAGTATCAGGGTCTTTCCCAATGAGTCGGCTCTTTGCATCGGGTGGCCAAAGTATTGGAGTTTCAGCTTCAGCTTCAGTCCTTTGTTATATACTTGAAACTAACACAACAGTGTAAATTAACTATACCTCAATGTTTAAAAAGTAAAAAATAAATCATAGTTTTAAGCAGAAGGAATAAGAAACTAATGCACAACTTCAATCATCTTAACTAGGGAGGGTGATATTTGGGGAGTGGAAGGGCTATGGTGGACCTTCCTGGTGCCTTGAAATTAAATGAAAATATACAAGGTAAGTAAATTCTGTTCTACTTGCCATGCAAGATTGTCTTAATTCTAACCCTTATCTGGGATCCACAAAAAGATTCCACAAGTTTAGAGTTCCCTGGAGGTTGTAACTGGAACAACAGGGCATCAGCCAATCAGAAAGGAGGCAGCCAGGAGAGTTCTCCTGCTTGCCTCAGACCTTGGCTTCCTTGTGGACCTTGGTGATGTTTCTTCCTGGCTCCAGGTTTGTCTCTAGCCGGCTCTTCCTATTGCCTCTTTTGGTCTTTATAGGATTCATATCTCACTCTTCCTCCTTTCTTCTTCGGGTTCTACTGACTTCCTTCCTTCTCAGTCTCCATCTGCTTTGCTATTTGTACACAAACTCCATGGAAAATTCTTGACTAGGAGCTAAGTGAAGATCATGCAGATCTGAAAACAAGCAACAACCCCCTTACTTGTTCCCCTCAAGCTCACACACGTATTTCACCACTGGAGACCAGTCAAACGCCCCTGGCATCTTCTTCAGCCACTTCTCCAGCTCCTGGAGGTTCTTGTCTGTGTAGTCAGTGGCAATGATCTCTTGGAAAGACTCACAGGCAGAGAGGAACTGGTAGATGGTGGGCCCAGAGCCGATGTCAATCAGGAGTTTCCCTTCCAGCCCACCTGTTTCAGAATAGGAATATTCCTTCTGAATCATTAGTACCTGGGTACTTTGGCCACCTCATGCAAAGAGTTGACTCATTGGAAAAGACTCTGATGCTGGAAGGGATTGGGGACAGGAGAAGAAGGGGACGACAGAGGATGAGATGGCTGGATGGCATCACTGACTCGATGGACATGAGTTTGGGTGAACTCCGGGAGATGGTGATGGACAGGGAGGCCTGGCGTGCTGCGATTCATGGGGTCGCAAAGAGTCGGACACAACTGAGTGACTGAACTGACTGACTGACTGAGGGCTCCAAGGCCCACACTTTCCAAAAGATTCTACTCTTCTTGCTCCACTGAGAGAGGCCACAGGGACTTGACCGTCGGGGCATGTAACCTCCAGGACTGGGAACTTTGCTGCACTAAGAGCTCCAGCACACTGAGCATGGAGAGTTTTTGCAGGAGGGGAGTGTTAGAAACAAGGGCGCTTGTTTAGGGGTAGAGTGCTCAAGAACCAGCGTAGACATTTCACCTACCAATTTACCACTGTAAAATGTCCAGGACTTCCCTGGTGGTCCAATAATTAAGAATCCATCTGTCAGTGCAGGGGACACAGTGTGATCCCTGGTCCCGGAAGATTGTACATATTATGGGGCAACTAAACCCTCAAGCCACAACTATCGAGCCTGTGCGCCCTAGAGCCTGTGCTCCACAAGAGAAGCCCACACACGACAATTAGAGAGGAGCCCCTGCTCTGCAACTAGAGAAAGCCCACACGTAGCAATGAAATAAATAACTAAATTTTTAAAAAGTGTCCAAAGGAGAAATCTGATTCCATTCTTGAGTACACTGGTTTCCTTGTCCCAAGCACTCTTTGTTGATGTGCCCTATGGCCCCACTGAGACCACATGTAATGTTCCAAAGATCAATCAGCAAGCATGTATTGAGTATCAACTGTATCCCAGAAACTTGCTTGGCAGTTTGGGGACTAAAAGGAGGAAACAGGGCCTGTGAAGAATACTTGGCCTCCCCTTCCTGTCTTGTTTCTCTCCATCCACCAGAGACTGGTTGACACAAAATACCAAGACTGTTTGGACCTTGGCAAGGGGCTTCCAGGGGCTTCCCAGGTGGCACTAGTGGTAAAAAAGAAAAAAAACAAAACCACCTGCCAATGCAGGTGGACATAAGAGATGTGGATTTGATCCCTGGGTCCGAAAGATCCCCTGGAGAAGGGCATGGCAACCCACTCCAGTACTCTTGCCTGGAGAATCCCATGGACAGAGGAGCCTGGTGGGCTACAGTCCATGGGGTTGCACAGAGTCGGACATGACTGAGCACACACGCAGGGGGCTTCCGGGATGAACAACAAGGCCAAGAGGACAGAAAACCAGCTGGTCCTGACTGACTGCCGAGATGAGCCAGCTAATCTGCTACTACACTTGTTTGTCTGTATGTCGTTATATCTGTAGGGTACAGTAGCAAATAAATTGAAGTAGGCATCAAAGGCTTAAGAAAATTTGATGGCAGAAAATTTTAATTGGAGAAATTCTGGCTACTGGGTTATGTTTTCTTCCCATATGAATGATGAAAAGATACCCAGCATTTGATTTTAGTGGTCCAGCTAGCCTAGCACTATACTTCCCTGGGGCGGCAGTGACAGGGGGAGGTGCAAATCTGAGCGCCAACCACCCATGATGTTTGCATGGGCCACAGTGGCGATCAGGCAGAAGGGCAAAGCCCACCCCAAATGAGAAGCAAAGCTTCCCTACACTTTCGGATGCCCTTCAGGTTTCCCTTGAAAGGGATAGGGAGAAGACAGGCCTACTCAAGATCATCAAAGACCACAGCTCTCAGGCTTTATGGGAAGAGAAAATCTGACCTCAGAAACTTTGAGAGGATGCCACCATGTACCATACATCAAGTGTATCTAAACTCTTCCTAACTTCTTTGGTAGTCCAGTTGTTAAGAATCCGCCTGCTAATGCAGGGGACACGGGTTCAGTCTATGACCGGGGAAGATTGCACATGCCGTGGGGCATCTAAACCCTCGAGCTGCAACTGCTGAGCCCACGTGCCTAGACCCCATGCTCTGCAACAAGAGTAGCCACCGCAGTGAGAAGCCTGTACACCTCAACGAAGAGTAGCCCCAGCTCATTGCAGTTAGAGGAAACCCACATGCCGCAAGGAAGAACCAGTACAGCCAAAAATAAATAATAAAATAAATTTTTTTTTAAATAAAATCTTCCTGTAGGGCAGAGCCACACCCTCTGAAGATCCCAAGTTGCTATTAATGGTCTGGCCATCCTTTCCCACTCCCACTCGAAAACTGCCCTACAATGAAAGAAAATCAGCATCTGATTTAAAATTTGCGTGGCCACCCTTCCTCCCACAAACCTCCCCCAGGGCTGAAGGAGACCAGCACCTGGTTTAAAGGTGGCGTTGTAGTGTTTTAGCAGGAAATGGAGGACTTCATCACCCACGGGATCCTGGTTCATCCTGTAATATTCCAGGTAGGATGTGGGCTCAAAATTCTCCTGGTAGACATCAGGCTCCTTGCGTTCCTGAAGAGCCATGGAGAGCAGTGAGTTTTGTCCAAGGAAGGAGCAGCAGGCAAACTGATTCCCTGGGCCCTTCTTTGTGGGGCTCAGACTTTGTCCTCCCTCCAGCCCTCAGAACAAACACTGGGATGAAGACCAGAGCAGCCAACAAAGGATGTTTCCTGAACCTGCCTCCCTTTGGCCATTCACCTCTCCAGTTCCCTTCCCCAGCCCCCAGGCTTTTCAGTGGCTTTGGCTTGTTTGGAAGTGTTAGTCTCTTTTGCTCCATTTATTGCATCCTCTTCTACAATGATTTTTCAAACTATTTAAAAAGCACGTCTAATTTTTAAACGAAATCTCCAGCAAAGCCCCAGTATAGATGAGAGATCCCAGGATGAGATATCTTGTGCTTAGTCACTCAGGCATGTCTGACTCTTTGTGACCCCATGGGCTGTAGCCCACCAGTTTCCTCTGTCCATGGGACTTCTCCAGGCAGGAATACTGGGGCGGCGGGGGGGGGGTGGTTGCCATGCCCTCCTCCAGGGGATCTTCCCAACGCAGGAATCGAACGCAGGTCTCCTGCATTGCAGGCAGATTCTTTACCTTCTGAGCCACTAAGGAAGCCCTGGATGAGATGTCTTCAGATCAGATCAGATCAGTCGCTCAGTCATGTCCGACTCTTTGCGACCCCATGAATCGCAGCATGCCAGGCCTCCCTTAGTTAGCTTTTAATTTTTAGTGTATTCTGAACTACACACCCACCCCCCAACACAACACCCTGGTTTCTGTCCTAGAGAACTGAATAAACGTTGATAGTATTTAGTAAAACAGGGAAGACAAGAAGAAGAACAGGTTTTAGTTGGGGAGTGAGGAGAGTAAGATGATGAGAGGAGATGGGTTTTGTTTTGAGTATACTCAACTTGAAACTGAAAAATCTAATCTAACTTGGATAAAGTTCTAGAACTCACAGAGAGATCTCAGCAGGAGCTACAGATGTTGTGGGACAAGTGTACAAAATTGTTCTATGACTGAACTAAATTTCTTCTTGAAGCCCCATGCAAATGGGTGGTAGACATTTTGTCTCAATTATGTAGTCTTCCTTTACCAGGGGTGAGGGTGGGGAACTTACTTGGTGCCAGGCACAGGAGCTGGCACTCTTTTTCATCCATGCTGTTGGCATCGAATGAGATCTTGTTGCATAATCTGGTCCCAGCTCACTGATTAACAAGGGTTGCAACATCTTTTCCCAACCTCCATGCCTGTATCTCTCTCTCTCTTTTTCCTGTTTCCATTGCCCACTCAGGAGCAAGGGAAATCACTCTTCCGCTCCTCAGGATGTTCTGGGCTGTGAAGCCATCACATCTGTGCGGGCTCAGTAGTTGGGGCTCACAGGCTTATTTACTCCAAGGCATGCCGCATCCTCCTGTGTCCCCTACATTGGCAGGCAGAGTCTTTACCACTGAGCCACCAGGGAAGCCCCAGAAAATTTAGATCCTTCTGTGTGGTAGAGCCTCTTGTTTTCTGGTTTTATAATTGGTATCTATGTTATGGTGTTTTGAACAGAGTATATTACTTTATATTATTTCTACTTTGGGGACATTTTATAATTCTCTGGTGCAAGCAAGCCTGTGTGCCATAGCTATCGAGCCTGCACACTCTAGGGCTGGGGGCGGGGGGTCGCAGCTACTGAACTCCCAAGCTCCCTGGAGCCCATGGTCCACAATAAGAGAAGCCACCACAGTGAGAAGCCCGTGCACTGCGACTACAGAGTAGCCCCAGTTCGCCACCATTAGAGAATAAGCCCACGCAGCAGCAAAGATCCAGCACAGCCAAAAACAAATAAATAAAATTTAAAAAAAATTTTTTTTTAATTATCTGATAAACACTTTTGGATCAATGAGAAAATCAAAACAAAAATTTTAAACTCTATAGAAAAAAACTATTTAGGAAGGAATTCTGCAGATAAGTATCTATAAGACACAGATAAAACAGGGGAAAGTTCATGATCCTAAATATTCATATTAATAAACAGAATAATGAATGAAGCATTCAAATCAAGGAATGAAAAAAGATTCAACACATTTAAAGAAAGCAAAAGGGTGAAACTGATAAAAATAAAAGCTGAAGTTAATAAAGGAATGAAGTTATAAGTACAGCCACCAGATTGAGCTGGGTGAAAGGAAGATGAAGAAACGTAGGCAGAGGGTGTAAACAACACTTCCAGAGCTTGGCTGTGAAGGGGAAGAAAGATGTGGGGCAGCAGCTAAAAGTGCCTTAGACAGGCATAGAAACACCAAATATTTTGACAGTAGAGGAAAAGGCAAGAATGGGTGCCAATACAAGTCAGGTTGATAGGAATGAGTAAGAAACTGAGATCACGGCTGGAAATTGTATTTTTCTTGAAAATAACAAGTACAGATGTTTGAAATTTGAGGTGAGAATAAACAGCAAATGGAGGGCAGACACTGAGGACATACAGAATTATTAGGTATTTTCAAAGCCCTGGGTAACTGGATAAGAGTTTATTCTTGATAAAAGTTTATTCTTCCCAGAAGTTTTTTTCCCCCCAGCGTTCTTAGAAGTCTGGTTCCAGGAAAAGTGAAGATACTGGGCTGATGTAATGTTGGAATTTTCCTAAACAGGTGGAACAGAAGGCAAATGGATAAAAGGTACAAGAGACAGCTATCTATTCACTTATTCAAAATAGGTACACTCACTGAGCATAGACTTGGCAGCTAAACTGCCTAGATTCAGAATCTAGCTCCACCACTTAAAAGATATACTCTTGGACAAGTCATTTAATCTTTTTTCTCTTTGCCTCTTTTTTTTTTTTTCTTTAATCTAGAACTCATGAGGACAGTAACTTACTCCCACAGAGTTGTTGAGAAGATTAAATGAATAGATTCAAAGAACTTAGAACAGAAATTTCACTTCTGGCCACTAACAAATATTGGAGCTGCCTTTCACCATAAACAGCTACAAAGCTAGACAAGATGCCACGTGTTTTCAGGCGCTGGGCCACAGGCAGTGCACGGCTGCAATTCCTCCGAGAAGAACACATAAAGTGAGCCCAGCTCTCACGAGCTGACTGCCTGGGGACAAATGTCCTGACTGCAGCGTGAAGGAGTGGGAACCAGGAAGAGTCCAGGCGTCCTGCTGAGCTGAAGAAGCCAAGAGCAGAGTTCGGAGGCGCTGGAGCAAATGGAACTTGTGGGGTTAGCGGCCAGTGCGGAGGGAGTCACATAAAGGGGGCTCCCAAATTCTATGTGGACACATATTCATTTTCTGGGGCTGCCTTAACAAAGAACCACTAACTGGATGGCTTAAATAACAGAAATTCATTCTTTCATAGTTCTGGAGGCTGGAAGCCTGAAATCAAGGCGTCGTCTGCGTTGGTGGCTTCTGAGAGTTGTGAGGGAGAAACTCTCATGCCACCCACTGGTCACTCTTGGACATCTATTGGCTTCAAGATCTCTTCCTTGATTCCTTCCTTCATCCTTCATGTGGCTTTCTCACTGTGCACATGTCTCTCTGTCTGATATCCTTTTTGAAAAAATTTTATTGATTGATTCATTTTTGGCTGTGCCGAGTTTTCTCTAGCTGCGGTGAGGGGGGCTCCTCTCTGGTTGTGGTGTGCAGCTCCTCACTGAGGTGGCTTCTCTTGTTGCAGACCACGGGCTCTAGAGCACGGGCTCAACAGTTGTGGCACTCGGGCTTAGTTGCTCCAAGGCACGTGGGATCTTCCCAGACCAGGGATCAAACCCATGTCCCCCACGTTGACAAGTGGATTCTTTACCACTGCTCCATCAAGGAAGCCCCCAGTATACTTTTTTATAAGGGGCACTAGTTCTGTCGGATTAGGAATCACTTTGATGACCTCATTTTAGCTTAATTACCTTTACGAAGGATGAAATGATTGGAGAGCATCACCAAGTCAAAGGACATGAACTTGGGCGCACTCCAGGAGACAGTGAGGGACAGGGAGGCCTGGCAAGCTGCAGTCCATGGGGCTGGAAAGACATGACTTAGCAGCTGAACAGCAACAACCATCTTTATGAAAACTTCATCTCCAAAACGTATTTGGAAAGAAGTCACATTTTAAAATATTAGGGGCTAAGACTTCAGTGTATCTTTGTAGGGGGGAGCACAATTTCACCCATAACAGGGGTTCCCTGTCAGTTTTGGTCAAGAACTGGGCTGCCCATGCACAGGCTGAGGCTGTAACAACCTGGCTGCTATGGAGTTGAGAGCTTAATGGAAACACTATAGGTCATGATGTAGGAGATAGGCGGCCCCTGGGCCAGACAGCTCTTATTTATCAAGTGGAGTAGAATTCAAGCTTTATTCTCACCCAGACACTCCAAGGACAAAGCTAGTGGAGAAAGCTGAGCTCTGCTGAAACAAAGAGATAAGGTGCCTTCTCCCGAGGTCAAGACAGACTTTCCTGTCTACACATGAGTAGGAAGACTTCTTGGTCAAAATGGGAGGGGCCCACCCCATAATAAGTGTGGCTTTGCACTCACAGGCCTCTGTGGTGAGATCCATCTTGGAAAAAGGTTGCGCATATATCTTGCAGAGTGTCCAAGGAGCAGTCAGATGTGAAGAAAGAAACAAGAAAATTAGCCAAAGGGAAACAAAGACCTGGAAAGACTGTCTTATATAAGTGATTTACATTCCCTCTTTATTATACTCCTCCTCATTACAGAGGATGCCCATACCCTTTCTCTCTGGATGTGTGTCTCCTCCCCTGTCCATCACCAACTCCCGGAGTTCACCCAAACTCATGT